>NC_089826.1:57267253-67267253 GCF_035046505.1 Tiliqua scincoides
GAACAATGATTTTCAACCTTTTTCATCTCACAGCACACTGACAAGGTCCTAAATTGTCAAGGCACACCAACAGTTTTTTGACAACTGACAAAGCACACCATGCTGTTGGTGGGGGGCTCACATCCCCCAATGGCCCTCCTAAAAAATTACCCTTCCCCAAACTCCCACAACACACTAGCAGGTACTCAGCATATCAGTACGGTCCTAAACATTTCCAAAAAGATTTTGTATATTTTTGTTTAAATCCGATGTCATCCACAGGAAAAGACTGTACATATTTTGTTATTAATTTATCACATCTTTCAGGATCATTTTTTTACCTGGAGGATTTCTAGAGAAAATTAAATTCTCAAATGAATTGTAACAACTGTGCTTGTTGGCGTTTAACATAATACCAATTGACACACCAGAGAAAAATCTTAAAAGTACTTTGTTCTACATTTCAAAAAGTCAATAAATGAGACATTTTTCAAAGCAACAAATTACACATTTGTGTTTTTTTAACATCCACAGAAAAAGCATCCCAGCTTTACAGAGATATATATGTTTGTGTTGTTTGAAAATATTACTGAGCAAGGTGTAACATTTTAAATTATTCAAGAAGTCTGGGATATGAAGAACAGTAAGCATTTTAATATTGTGCCAGTGAAGATAGACAATTTGATTCCATCCATGTGATATAAGTTGCATTCATTGAGAGTACACCTCCCCGCCCCTCCCCTCACGCCCAGAGGAATTTGGGTTATTTCTCTTCAGTTGCCAAGGTGCATGTGCTTGAACTGCTTTAGATGACCTACCCTTCTTTACTATGCCCTGAATGCCCCTGGGCATGTGGGGAGGAGCCAGGATGTGTGCATGAATATACAAATCCTTTACCTCATGGGCTGATCAGTTAAGGAAGTATCATCTGAACCAGATTTTCCTTGTAAAAGTCCTATTTACATCTTCCTTCTCTGTGAACAGATTAAGGATTGGGCTGTGTGTCAGATTTCTGGCCCTCATAATCCAGAAAGAATCTTGAAAAAAGATGGCAGCATTTCCTAATGGAGATCAGAGTAAAATGTCCACTATCCAAGATTTCAGAGGAAGAAGATCTTCTTTTCACTTAAATTCGCACTGAGTAAAAAAATTTTAAAAAGCAAAAGACTTCATTTATTTAATTCAGTTTATAGACCCAAGATATTAGTGAAATGACATGAAGAAGCTAGTGCAGACCTGAACTTTATCATATGAGAATATTGCTCTCTGAATTTTTATGTGAACTCAAGAACTTGTGGTTAGAAAAGCCCACCTTTTTCCGTTTTTTCTGCCCTCTCATTCCTGCGAGTTTGCCTGTTAATCCTTATCAATTCAAGCATCTGAATGCAATCTATTAACTGCATGTGCCAGCTAGCAGAAAAACAAATGTTTGTGGCACCCTAAGTACCAACCAATTTATTTCAGCAGAACTTTCATGGATGTCAGTCCACTTCAGGTGCATCAGATTTTCAGAGGCAGTAGGCAAATGCGGTTGTGCAGTAGGCCTAATGTAGTGATGATCAGGGTAAGCATAGTGACAATTCACAATTGGAAGTCTGAGGAACTGCATGAAAATTATGAGGCTATGAGTTTTGTTACAGCCCTAGTGGGAACAAAGCTATTCGAACACAAGGAGCACTTGCTTCCTCTTAATTAAACACTAACTTTCTCCTTGCATGACTCTTGCAGTAGAGAACCTTTCCCCACCATCTGTTATCCCTTCCAGTTTCCAAAGTCAAGAATTTATTTATTTATTTGGCTTCGGAAAGATGAGGGGCCGGCAGGGGAGAAATCAGCCAGGCTTCAATGATTGGAACTTTTCAAACATTTAGGCTGCAATCTTATACACCAGTGCTTCTCAAACTTTTCCGGCTCACGCCTCCCCTGATCCTTGTATCCATTGGCCATGGCTCCCTATTACAACACCTCACCTCAGTTACCCCCAAAATGAGGGTGAAGGTGTTATACACTAGAAACAAGGCTGCCAGCACTCTGAGGCTGCAATTCTAACCACACTTATCTGAGAGTAAGCCCCACTGAACAAAATAGAACTTACTTCTGAGTAGACCTGGTTAGGATTGTGCCCTGAGTTTGTTAGCAGCACACCTGGAGGGTTTGGGAAAGGAAGCCAGGAAGTCATGAATTTGCTGGGGGACAGGAAGACTTTGTTTTGTGTGTATCTGCTAATTGCAAACTGATGCAAATTGAAACCTAGAGACTGTTTGGCTGGAATCCTAACCACACTTTCCTGCGAGTAAGTCTCATGGAACACAATAGGACTTACTTCTGAGTAGACCTAGCTAGGATTGTGCCTTTTGTCTTACAACAGCAGCCAACAGAGTATCCCTTCCCCCCCCCCCCCCAAAAAGGAGGCAGAAGGAAAAAAGGGATGGCTGAAAAGGAATGGGGATTTTTTATTTTTAATCAATTTTTGGAGACAAAGTCATCAAAAGTGGCTTTTTTTCTTTTTTGAAGGGGAAGGAAAAAGAGAAAGGTGAGAATCCTGGGTTAAGCTGACACAGACCCCACGCCTATGTAGGTCTACTCAGAAGTAAGCCCCATTTGAGTCAATGGGGCTTACTCCCAGGAAAGTGTGGAAAGGATTGCAGCCACACCCAGCAAGATTACAACTCACCCCACAGTAGATGGGGGCTGCTCTCACACACCCAACATGCAGATGCCACCCTTGTTCCCCCCAGGCAAGATGGAGGGATGCAGGCTGGGACATTTGGACACTAAGAGCAGGCTGGGCTCTCCAAGTGGAAGACTTACTCTTCCCTCTCGCTTTGAAGCCTGCCAGGATCGCCCTTGTGCTGATGAAGAGGGTTTGCATCTGTCTTCACGGCAGAAGACCTCGGGCAGATACCACTGACGGAATGGCCCCTCCAGACCAAGGAATTCAGTCAGACAGAGGTTAAAAGAGAAGATGCTTCAGACCTCATTGATAAATTAAAAACCAATAAGTCACCAGGCCCTGATGGCATCCACCCAAGAGTTATTAAGGAATTGAAGAATGAAGTTGCTGATCTCTTGACTAAAATTTGCAACTTGTCCCTCAAAATGGCCACCGTACCAGAAGATTGGAGGATAGCAAATGTCACACCGATTTTTAAAAAGGGAAAGAGGGGGGACCCGGGAAACTATAGGCTGGTCAGCCTAACATCTATATCGGGTAAGATGGTGGAATGCTTCATCAAAGATAGAATCTCAGAACACATAGACGAACAAGCCTTGCTGAGGGAGAGTCAGCATGGCTTCTGTAAGGGTAAGTCTTGCCTCAAGAACCTTACAGAATTCTTTGAAAAGGTCAACAGGCATGTGGATGCGGAAGAACCCGTACACATTATATATCTGGACTTTCAGAAGGCGTTTGACATGGCCCCTAACCAAAGGCTACTAAAAAAACTCCACAGTCAGGGAATTAGAGGACAGGTCCTCTCATGGATTGAGAACTGGTTGAAGACCAGGAAAAAGAGAGTGGGTGTCAATGGGCAATTTTCACAATGGAGAGAGGTGAAAAGTGGTGTGCCCCAAGAATCTGTCCTGGAACCAGTGCTTTTCAACCTCTTCATAAATGACCTGGAGACAGGGTTGAGCAGTGAGGTGGCTAAGTTTGCAGACGACACCAAACGTTTCCAAATGGTGAAGACAGAAGTGATTGTGAGGAGTTCCAGAAGGATCTTCCAGACTGGCAGAATGGACAGCAAAATGGCAGATGCGCTTCAATGTCAGTAAGTGTAAAGTCATGCACATTGGGGCAAAAAAAAAATCAAAACTGTAGATATAGGCTGATGGGTTCTGAGCTGTCTGTGACAGATCAGGAGAGAGATTTTGGGGTGGCGGTGGACAGATCGATGAAAGTGTCGACCCAATGTGCGGCAGCAGTAAAGAAGGCCAATTCTATGCTTGGGATCATTAGAAAAGGTATTGAGAACAAAACAGCTAATATTATAATGCCGTTGTACAAATCTATGGTAAGGCCACACCTGGAGTATTGTGTCAAGTTCTGGTCGCCACATCTCAAAAAAGACATAGTGGAACTGGAAAAGGTGCAAAAGAGAGCAACTAAGATCATTACTGGGCTGGGACACCTTCCTTATGAGGAAAGGCTATGGCGTTTGGGCCTCTTCAGCCTAGAAAAGAGACACCTGAGTTGGGACATGATTGAGACATACAAAATTATGCAGGGGATGGACAGAGTGGATAGAGAGATGCTCTTTACACTCTCACATAACACCATAACCAGGGGACATCCACTAAAATTGAGTATTGGGAGAGTTTGGACATACAAAAGAAAATATTCCTTTACTCAGCATGTGGTTGGTCTGTGGAACTCCTTACCACAGGATGTGGTGATGGCAACTGGCCTGGATGCCTTTAAAAGCGGATTGGACAAGTTTCTGGAGGAAAAATCCATTACGGGGTACAAGCCATGATGTGTATGCGCAACCTCCTGATTTTAGAAATGGGCTATGTCAGAATGCCAGATGCAAGGGAGGGCACTAGGATGAGGTCTCTTGTTATCTGGTGTGCTCCCTGGGGCATTGTGGTGGGTTATTGTGAGATACAGGAAGCTGGACTAGATGGGCCTATGGCCTGATCCAGTGGGGTTGTTCTTATGTTCTTATGAGATGCAGCACCTCCGCACTCTTCTCTCCTCGAGCCTTGACCAATCCCAGGATGCCCAGGGCGAGGGGCACACTGGGAAATGTAGTCCTTGGAGCAAGGTTGCACATGGAGAGAGCTCCATGATGAGATGCAGCACCTCTGCCTGCCTGCCCAGCCAGCCTTCTCTCCCACCTCCCCCCACCATGTTTCACAGCCCTCCCAGCCTCATGCTGTCCCACCCACCTCGTTCACAGCTGCAGAGAAGCAGCAAGTCAGCAGGCAGCATGTGCAGCTGAGCAGAGCAGCCTCTCTCCCAGAGATGCCTGGTGATGCCCTGGAGGCTAGCCACACCTCACTAGGGAGGCTGGAAGCACAGATTGAATACCTCAGCTATACACACTTTCCTGGGAGTAAGTCTCATTGAATTCAGTGACACTTCTAAGTAGCATAGGCTTGAACTGTTAGAAAGGCTTAAAAAAGGGGGGGGAGCCCTTGATGATTTTTTTTTTAATTGTTCAACAGGAATTCTTGAAAAGCCAAAATTATTTCTTGACTGAGAACTGGAGAAGGGGGCACTTGCAAATGACTGCCAGCTTTTAGGAAATAATAGTTGCAATGGAGCTTAGTATGGGATATGTTTAAGGAACTATTGTAGGCCTCTTTTCTTGCACAAGTACCCATTATGTTGCCTGCTTTTAACAATCTTTTACATTTATGATTTCATTAAGTTTACTGTTCCATAGTGTAGTCAAATACATTTCTGAATACTTCTAGAACTCTACAAATTAAACTGAAAAATTATGTGGATTTTTGAAAGAGGGGCAGTCCAATCCTGAGCTGCCTGGAGCGCCCAGCCTTGGCTGCACCAAGAACGGCTGCTACCAGATCCTGCGCGCCTCGGGCTACTACAGGCAGCGCCTTGGGAGAAGGGGGCTTTTGTCCCCTTTCGTAAGGGAAGAAGCCCTGCAATGGGGTTATTCACTTTATGTAAAGTAAAGCTGTTCATGTAGGGCACTGAGCCCTCCACGAACAGATAGGATCCGGTGGAGTTCGACCCCCCTCCTGCCTCTCCGCTCCCTCCCCCTGGCATGCCTCCCGTCCGCCCTCTCTCCACCCTCCCCACGTATCCCCCCTCCTTGGAATGCATCCTCCCCTCCCCCGCTTACCGTGCCATGGCTCATCGGTTCATGAGACCACCAGCCGGCTCTGAGCTATTACGGGCAGTAGCCCAGTGGTGAGGCTCGCAAACGTGCCTTACGGAACGTTTGTGACAGTGCACAGTGGCACGAAGCCATGGCGCCGAGCCCAGGATTGGGCTCAAAGATGTGTGAGGAGCATTTATTTGAAATATAAGACAGCATCACTGTTCTTCTGGTATCCCTATCCTATCTCATCGAATCTTGATCTAAGGTATGCCAATCAAGTGAGGGGCTACAGCTCAGCGGCTGAGCATCCGCTTTGCATGCAGAAGATCCCAGGTTCAATGCCTAGTACCGCCAGGTAGGGAAGACAAAAATTCCCATCTGAGAACTTCTGCCAGTCCTTGCTGGCAACAGTGAGCTAGATAAACCAGTAGTAGTCTGATTCAGCATAAGGAAGCTTCTTATGTTTCTACAATGCTTCAATGCATTTTATTCAGATTCTAATAATGTCATTAGCTGAGGTCTGAAGCTGAAAACAAGTTTCTGCGCTTCACATGAGAGAAATGCCATGGTTTATGCTAAGTGTTGTGTAGAGTTGCTTGGCAACAGAAAATATGCATATTAGGGTAACTCATGTGTCCAAGAGATTCCATGGTTGCAATAACTATGTCGTCGGTCTGTGTGCAGTTAGAGAGGCACTGCCGTGAAAGGCAGCAGCAATTAATGGCTAAACTAGCATCTCTTGCCTGCCCATGAAAACATGGGAACAGTGCAGCCCTCATTGCTGTGGGGTGCAGTGTAGAATCACAAATCCTCAGAGCAAAAAAGAGCCAGAAGGCCGCTGTTTATTTGCTCCAAATGTTTACATGCTACCTTTCCCATACTAAAGGCAATTTACATAAAATGCAATGAAACAATCTAAAATATAAACAAGGCTATAAATAATAAAGCACTATCACCCAACAAATTCAAATGCCAAAAAAACCCATTCAGAAATGCCTGAAATGCCTCTCAAATTAGGTCAATCTTTTTAAAAACAATGGGGTAATTGCAAAAAGAATTCTTGCTTCTAGTTATTGATTATTTTGCTCCACATAATGAGGGTCAATGGAGCAGCATCTGATCACCAGAAGAAGCAAGAAAATATACAAGGAGATATGGTAGCCTGTCAGCTTTGTTTGTCCTGGGCTCTGTAGTGATTTAAAGGTAAGCATTCATACTTTGAATTGGATTTGGAAAAGCACATAAAACAGTGCAGATGCTGCACAGCTGGCTGAGTATGTCCTCAGCTCCTTGTGTCATTCAGGTAGCGGACTGTGATATTGGCAGGGCTTTTTTTCTAATGGAACGCGGGGGGACGGAGTTCCGGCACCTTTTTGCAGGGGCCCCTCCCCTTTGGAGGTATTCCAGGAGGGGGAAGCAAAATAGAGGCATTCGCTGGGTGGGTGCTGGGGTGTGCAGGGTGGATGGGCGCCTGGCCCCTGCCTGACCGCACAACGACCCCCTCCTGTCCCCATCTCCAAGCTCTTGCCTGAGCCCAGCCCGCCTCCCCTCCCTCCGCGCTCTGCTTCCCAGCACAGCTTCCAAGCCGGTGGAGGGCGCGGGGGACACGCGCCGACGCCGAGGAGGAGGACGAACAACCAGCCAGCCAGCCAGGGAGACGGGCTGCGGCACCCACGGAACGCCCAGGTATTGGCTTGGCGGAGGAGGAGGGGAAGGAAACTGGCTGGTGCAGCCTCGTGCCAATCTGCAGCACAAGCCTAGGCATGTCTACTCAGAAGTATGTCTTATTGGGCTCAATGGGGCTTGCTCCTGGGAAAGGGTGCATAGCCTTGCAGCCCGAGAGCCCAAGCATGTCTACTCAGAAGTAAGTTCCACTGTGTTCAATGGGGCTTACTCCCAAGAAAGTGTCATAGCCTTGCAGCCTGAGTAGACAGGCAGGCTCTGTGGCTGCAGTCCTCTCCACACTTTCCTGGGAGGAAGCCCCACTGCCTCTAGTGGGACTGACTTCTGAGTAGACAGGCAGAGGAGGGGCTCTGAGGCTGCAGTCCTCTCTACACTTTCCTGTGAGGAAGCCCCACTGCCTCTAATGGGACTGACTTCTGAGTAGACAGGCACAGGATTGGGCCCTGAGGCTGCCATCCTATCCACAGTAAGCCCCATTCACTAAAGTGGACTTCTGAGTAGACATGCATAGGATTGGGCTCTTAAGCTGCAATCCTAGGCACTTTCCTGGCAGTAAGCTCCATTGACTAGAACAAGACTTACTTCAGAGTAGACATACCTAGGATTGGGCTCTTAATCCTGGCAGAGATATATATCTGCACCCGTTGTCACATGCTAAGGGCAGGTGAAAAGGGATTCTACATGTGTACAACGTGCTGTCCAGCCAGAGATCCTCCTCATCCTTCCCCCACAAGCATGCCCTCCGACAGCCGTTTGCAGCTCCTCTCCAGCAATGCACAGCAGCTGCTCAGGGCAGCAGAGGACATACAATTGCATGCCAAGCGCCTTCCCAAAGACACAGAGTATTCTGATACCTGAATTAAACCATATTTAATCACTTGTTTGCAAACATAGCTGTTTCTATGTGCACCTAAGGACCCCTCTCGTGCAAGAATTCCTTTTTAGTTCTTACTCCCACAGTTGCTTAGAGTAATTTTACTACATGGAACTCATGTAAGCCATTTTTCAGAATCCATTCACTGCTTCCTCTCCTCGAAGTAGTGCCACACTACATACTACATGCTACAAGTGTACCTGTACAGTATTTTTCCCCATGTGTAGAAAAAATAGCTAGGGGGAAGGGGATGTGAAGATTGACAGCCCAATCCTATGCATGCCTACTCAGAAGTAAGTTCATCTTTAGGGGGGAAGCACATAAAAAATATTTTATTTCTCCGATAAAAAATGGTTTTATAAATAAATAAATAAATAAATAAATAAATAAATAAATAAATAAATAAATAAATAAATAAAAGATTAACAAGTTATGAGTTCCTGCACCTTTTTATTTACAAAAAAAGCACTGGATATTGGCATGAGCTTTCATCATCGTGGGCATTTCCACATAAAGTATATCACAGAGGTCAATCCTTGACATAGCAAAAGTGTGGAAGTATGGCAAGACCTCTCTAGTACAAGATGTGAATGAACCAGGGCAGGAAATGTGACCACTGCTGCTGCTTTCTGATCTGTCAGGACAAAAGCAGGCTGTAGAAACATCTCAGACTCAAAACTTGGAGTGCCACCCCAAACAAAGCAAAGACAACATTTCACAGTTCTGCCCCAGGAACTCTGGGACAGTGGCACCATTTTCCAACTTGATGTGGATTAGTCAGCATGTGTGCATCTAGGATTCCTCATTTCACTTGACCTAGACTAGGGGTATCCAAACTTTTCGGCAGGCAGGTCACATCATCTCTGACACTGTGTCGGGGGCCAGGGAAAAAAAGAATTAGTTTACATTTCAAATTTGAAAAAATTTACATAAATGACTATATTAGAGATGGAACTTATATGAATGAATGAAGGTCTTGCAATAACTCAAGGCCTATAAAAGGCCTTGCACAAAGCAAGGCCAGCCTTCCTTTGCTGCCACTACTGCATCACAGACGTGAAACAGCAAGCAGTGGAGGGAACCCTCGTTCCACTGCTCAAGCGAGAGGTCGAACAGTTGGCTGTCATGCTAAGAACAGTTGTGTCAGGTCAGTATGGCTCCAGCAAGTCTCCGAAGGGCCAGAGACGCATTGGAGACTGGAGGATCCCTGCGGGCCGGATTGGGAGTCCTTAAGGGCCGCAAGTGGCCCCAGGGCCGGTGTTTGGGCACCCCTGGCCTAGACCTAACATGAACTCCAAGCAGCAGACCACTTGTCTGCTTTTGCCTAAGCATGAGTTCTGACTAGGACTCAAAACATTCTTGAATTGCTTGTATTGCTTGCTTATGCTACATGATATTATTCTCTGATATTCTACATGATATTATTGTTATCTACATGATATGCTACATGATATGCTACATGATATTATTCTCTGATATTATTCTCTCCAAGTTTATGAGTGACGTTTGTGATTCCCTAACTGCAGCTGTTGCTGGTTATTTATCCGAGATCCTTAAAGTAACGCTGTTAGAATTTAAATAATTCTAGTATCTTGTTTAACTGTTGAGTGTTATGCAAATTGTCATGTCAATTGTAAAGTACAATTGTTAATAGTTTGATATGCCAATAAAGGTTTCAGAAAGAAACATTCTTGTATTGCTTGCTTATGCTACATGTTAGGTCTTGTCCATCTATATCACAATCCAACTTGAGTCATGTTTCATTACGTGTGACGTGTGGATAGGTATATGCATCTGAATGCATATCAGAATGTTTGTCAGAATATGCATCTGTGTTTAGAAACACAGTGCTGACAGACTTCCCTACTTGGCTGAACACTCAACCTCTATTTTTCTCCCTTCCTGTTTAGCTTGCAGAAGATGGATAGTAAATTGGACAGAATAAGACAGAAGGAAGGCTTGGAAAAAATTGTACAAGTGGAACAATAATACTATACTGAACATCGAATATGGAGGATTTCCATGGCATCCCCGCCTCAGGCACTCATGTTTCCTCTATTACCACCTCAGGTGAGTCTTCCACAAAGGAACTAATGCCAACTTGAAGCCTGGTTTTTCAAAGTGTTCTGACAGGGTAACTTTCAGGCTTTGCCGTGCAAAGGTAAAAGTCACCTCATGTTGACTTTCCCAAGTCAAGGGAAACATTATCAACTGGGTAAGTGCTTCTGACTCCATCACATGATAATAATCTCATTCCATAGAAGTGTGACCTCCCCTTGAGAAGAAAACAAAGTATTATTAGAAAGTATTGAGGCACCACTGAATAAAAGTTTGAAAAAGATCAAGCTGCCAGGTGAAAACTGCAACAATCTTATGAACAGCATGGAATCTACCCTGACCATGTGTGTATGCTGACTCATTAGAAGGACAAATGCATGGATCACATTTTCAAAGGCAGATGTGTAGCTAATGATTGTGTAGCCCAGTGCCGAGCTCAAAATGATGCCCTGGAAATGAGGTCACAACCGGAAGTGACATCGTATCTGGACTTTTAAAAAAGTGAAGAACGGGGGAAATCCTGCCTCCTCCCCCAGCAACTTACCACACGCTCTGCTGCCTTCCCCCAAGCCAGTGGCATAGCTAAGGCATCTATCTGCTACCCCTCCCATGACAAAATCAAATTATGTAAATACATAAAATGTATGCCCCTTACTGGTTAGAGACATTGTGCTGGGCTGAAGAGGGATGGTTATTCTTCCCCTGCTAAATATAGAAGCACTACTTGAAGAAGTGCCTCAGTTACAGGGGTAACTGTACTATGATACATGAAAATGAGAGCTGACTCATACTAACATCTTATTGGTTCCATGCTGTATCATAACAATATCTCATTGGCTCTCAGATCAGTCAGTCTCATAAATCAGCTTTGAACCAAGGAAAACCACTTTTTGTTCCAAAAGGAAGTTGTGTTTTCATTTTCTGGTTAATTGGTCATAACTTTTTGATAGAATACAGGTATTCCAATGTTGTTTCTTTCATTGAATTCTGCACTAAATTACCTTTCCAATGATATATACTATATAGCATGATGGTATTGTTTGCACTTACCAAGGGTTTTTACAATTTTGGCCACTAGTGTCAAGCGCAACTTGTTGCCCCCCTAAAGCATGTTTCCCAGTGCAATTCCTACCTCCTGCAACCCCTTAGCTAAGCCACTGTGCAAAGTTATATATTATAGACCAGCAATTTTCAACCTTTTTCATCTCACAGCACACTGACAAGGCACTGAAATTGTCAAGACACACCACTAGGTTTTTGACAATTGACAAGGCACACCATGCTGCCAGTGGGGGCGTCACATCCCCCATTGGCCCTACTGATAAATGACCTTTTCCAGATTCCTGTGGCACACCAGTATGCCACAGCACAGTGGTTGAAATAGGCTGTTATAGACTGTGGGAAAGAAAATTTCTGAATCCTAAGCTTCTAATTCCTCCCACCTATGTATGCTTCAAATATTTACACAAGTATTCAATTTTTTATCCATAAGGGTGCATCCTGGTCTCTCTCTTCTCACCCTGGCTTCTGCTGATCTTGGGCTACCTGCAAGTTCTTCAAATGTTATCTTTCAGCTCTGGCTAATCAGTTCTAGTTATTGTTGGTCTGCCTGTCTTTCTAGTTCCTTTCCTCTGGCTCATCTGCCCCCTCCACCCCACCCCCACCCCCGGGAAGATCTGGCTTCACCCACCAGAAAGCTGATTCTTCCAGGTGTCTCAGAAGTAAGTACTATGTTTAATGCACATTTAAGATGATTTTTTTTTTTTTTGTAAAGTGCACTGCATAGGCAATTCACTCCAAGTCAGTATCTATTACGGAGTGAAATACTTTCTCTGTGTTCACAAAGGGGCCTGCAAAACCTTTACAGGGTTTAAGAGCAATGTATTACAAGTCAGATAGAGAACAAAACTGTTTCTGAGGACAGAGCCACACACTAAAAAAGTACCTTCTTTTTCTTCCTTATCCAAGCTCCAGATTCCACAACAGGAGGCAAGAATCAATTGTTTGCTATAGAATCAATAAGGCATTAGCTGATAAGCATGCAACATCAGATATAGTGTTTCTCTTAAAAGGAGGAATAATTATCAGCATAGCCCCACCATCCCTTTAGGAGAGCAGTTCATATTCAATCTCTAAAGCCATGGTTTACCTCCACCATTCAGAATCCATACAGGATCTTGATTATACCTGGATGATGGAACCACCAGGTCATCCCACGCACAGTCACAGTACCCAGCCTGGAGCTGGAGGAAGAAGCTTCAGGCCATTTGGGAGTTATCATTCCACTGGAATGAAGTCATCCTGCCCTCTGACTGGAGGAATACCAGCAGCCTGGACACTTGTCTAGTTTCCTTGAAACTTGATCTCTACCTTTTCCCTGCCTGGAGAGCTGGTAGAAACCTGAGACATTCCTGACTTTCAACAGGAAGAGCCATGCAAATGAAGCAAACAAAGGATCCCTGAAACTTTGCTAGCAAGAGGCAGGGACAAGGGAACACCCAAAACCATGAGACATATGGAATTCCACAGGGAAACAGGGAAAATCCCACAGAACAGAACAAAACACACATAAAATGCAATGATTTCATGATACTCTCTCTGCCTTCCATTTTGCCTGGCAGAAAAGAAGTGGGTAGAATTGCTCACCAGGTTCACATACTGATTTGCCACCATCATGCAGGAAAAGAACAGGAATTTTTTTTACATTGTTATACTGCCTTCCTCCAAGGAGCTCAGGGCGGTGCACATAGTTCCTCCCCCTCCTTTTGTCCCCAAAACAACCCTGTGAGTTACCACAGATGCTCACCTATAAGTTGACCCCACAGATAAGTCGAGGGCAGGTTTTGAGCCAACAATCATGGAATTTTCTATCACCCTCAGGTAAGTCGGGGGTTAAATTTAGAGGGGTGTCTGACTATAGTTTTGTCTGATTTTACCCCAGGCCAGATCCTGAAAAATAACCTACCACTAATTGTTACCTAAGAACTGTAGCCTCTATTAAAAACATAGTAAAAGATCATAAGATATATTTTTATTCTTTTTAAATTCTGGTCTTCACCACCTTTTTGTAAACAACATACCAGAAGAACGGTGGTTCCCAACCTGGTATTCATATACTCCCAGGGACATTCAACAGGACCTTTAAGGCTACTTGAAAAAGAATGGAATAATGGTAGAAAAAGGCAGGTCATGCTCCAGAATGCCTTGCAAGGACCAGCAAGGCAGGAAGGGAGGTAGCTAATTGGCTTTGAAAGCCCCACCAATAGCTAGTTTTTGGTCATCAATTCATGTAAGAACCAGTGATTGAAAACCAGCACAGTAAAAAAGCTGAAACATAATATGGAAAGTGATCAGTCACCCAGAATTTCTCAGCACACTTCTGGTGCAAAACAGTGCAAAGGCAGAGTCTTCTGTTCCTCAAACAGATAAAAAGAGAAAACACTGTGATGAATACATGAAGTCTGGGTTTTCATAGAGAGGAGATGAGAGCTTGTATTATTACAAACATTTTGCTAACATGAAGGGTACAATTTATTATTGCCAAGGGATATGCAAGTGAAAAAGGTTGGGAACCACTGCAGGAGAACCATGAATCAAATCCACCTTCAAGGTGTCTGGTGTGTTAAGCCAGAAGCTCTACATACAACATACAACCCATAACACATAACTGAAAGTGTGCAATTCAATTCACAGTAGAGAGATGCAGCTGCATATATTTGCAATCCTTTTTACTCAGAAGTAGACCCACAGCTTTCCATGGGTGTTATTCTTAAGTAATGCTGCATTGAATTGTAGCCTGGGAATTGTTGCTTCAAATGCAAAGGGGATCCCATCCTGGTGTTGGAAGGGAAAAAAAAAGACCTCTGCCAAATGCAAAGCCTTTGTAAAAGGGAATCAGGTTGCAGCAGCAAAAGGGAATGGAGGGGTATAAAAGGTTAACTTTGGCTGAAACCTCCCAGGAAAGTAACTATAGCAACTAACCAGCTGCCTGCCTAAGCTTAGCAGAGAAACTAACCCGTTCAGAGTTGAAAGGCTTTGCCCTCTGATTGACCCAGAGATAAGGCGAAGTGAGAATTGGAGCTTGATTACTTGGCAAAAATTTCACATACTGTACCTGAGTATCTATGGTAGGTTACTCCCTAAGAGAGAGTAACTGGCCCATTGCCACTTAGGAAGTTTCATGGCTAAGTGGGGATATGAACTTCAATCTTCCAGGTCAAGTCCAACTCCTGGACCACTGTGCCATCCTGGCTGTTCACTCAACCACTACTCTTTCATATTGAGCACTTAAATGTAGGTCCCATATTTTATGCTGGGATTTGAGGGAGGATCCTGTTCTAAACAAGCTGAAGACCATTGCACTAGAATACGCCAGGCACTGCTCTCTCTCTTTCTCATGCCTTTTCTTGGCATGGCTTTTATTCAGTGCTATAGAGGAAGGAAATTGCATGACACGTTTATGCCAAGGAAGGAGCAGCTTCATTTCACAGCTTTTCCTACAGATAACCAGATAATGTCTATATTACACTTTATCTTGTGTCCATCTAATTATGCTTGGTTTAGATGTGAATAAATGGTTATTGACTAAATCAATAGCTTTCCCCATGCTACAGCAGATATATATGGGCTTTGAAAAGAAAATCTGTTGTTGCCTAACCACAGGAGACGAACAGCCAAGTGAATTATCGAACTAAATTTGGCTCATTAGGTTATATTCAGATTAGAAGTAGAAAGAGAAGGAAGTCAATTCTTTTAAGTTTGACATCCATTTCCTTCCTCTACCTCAAATTAATTAGAATTTACCAATAAAGGCACTTATTAAACATCACAATTGGGTTTTATAGCAACCATATTAAAGTTTATTACGAAATTGAGCAGCTGTTTCACTGTCGTTTGTAATGGTATGAAGACTTAAATCTGCTTTTGTCCTCAAAGCAGGAGAACAAAATACAGGCAATGGATCTATTATTTTGACAGATATAGGAGCCAGCATAGTTGCTGATCACACCGATACAGACCTATGCATTATTGTACAATTTTATTGTATCTAGTGTATTCATAACCTTAGCACCAGTCAGGGCCAGCCCATGTCATTGCACTGCCTAAAGTGACAGGCAAGATGGCACCCTCCCCATACAAAGTACATTATGTTGTGTCTGACATATCTCCAAAACCAGGCTGCCTAAACCATACTTATAACACACAGTCTCACAGCCCTCCCGGTGACATGCAAGAAATTTAAAGTTTATCCACATCACTAGAGAAGGAGGGATGTTCATATTTTCTTTTTTGACAATTTTTTTTTCAATTTATGTTTCAAAAAAAAAAAACATTGCTGAACACACAGGAGTGGAACAAGGAAACCCTAAACCTAATGTACCACCAAGTTCAGGCAGAGAGAATTCTGGGACTGCCTTCCAGGATGATTTTTGAGGGCCACTTCCCAGGAAGTGGTGACAGAGCTGCCACCTCCCAGCTCTCTCACAATCCTCCTTTTGTGGACCCCACAGCTCCACTGTCTTGTTTAAAAAAGGAACACCCAGAATATTCTTTTGTATGTTGCTAAGCAGCTCCCTGAAATTACAAGAAGTCCATTTGAGTCCCAATGCAATTGATTATGTACTTGTTTGGGAAAGAAAATTTCCTAAAATTGTAACTTATGCTTACTCTTCAAAGGAATAGAGACACGGCACTATATCAGGAATTAGTCCTTTTTCTCCAATTTCTCTTTATTACAGTCACACATCAGCATTTTCTTTTTTACACTGGCTGCATTAATCATATTCAGAAGTTAAGTAAGAACAAGAGGAGCGGTTTTAGTTTCAGTTATTTGAAAAATATTTTAAGGCTGCAGGCTTAGGCATATTTATCTAAGCACAGTAAGCCCCATTCAACCCAACAGAACCTACTTCAAAATAGACATCTGTATGCTTACACTATAAATTTGTTTTCAGTTATCAGCAGGCTACATATGTACCCTCTTACTTGCGGTTGCTTCATGAACCTGAACCCTTTGGGGAAATTTGAACATGATATTCATGTTCTCTGTTTGACTCACAACTATTTGCATAATTTTCCCCTCAGCTCTACTATTTGGATTAAAGTTCTTTTACATGCTTATCTAGAAGTAAATCCCATTGAACTCAATGGAACCTTCTTCTGAGTAGGCATGCAAGGGAGTCCGGACAATGGCATTTGAACTTGATGGTGTTTTCCACAGGAAGGGGGCATTAGCAAGAGTCTGCTGTCATCCACAGCCATGGAAGAGGGAATAAGCCGATTGTTTATTTTTTTTACAATTTGGGAAGGAAGAGGTGGGGGGAGATTCTTAGGGAATGTTCTACAAAAAGGCAGCCAAGCAGCCCAGCAGATAAGATCAGGGGACTGGGGTGGGGTGGGGTGGGGGAGACAGACAAACTCACATTAAAGTTGGTTGAGCCACTAAAGACTGAAAAATTAAGCATACATTGGATCAAACATAAATGTCCAATATAAGAATGTAGAGAAAACACAAATATCCCACTTTTAAAAACAAACTTTGTTCTTAACCTGACTGTGCTGCCATTGGAGGAATGGAAAGCCTGTTCCTACTGCATCCACTGCTATCGGTTGAACCAGAGTGAAGTGAGTACATTAGAAGGGCACAATCCAGACACCTGACATTTGTCATTGTTGCAAACTTAGGGGGTTAGGGTGCTCAGAGTTCTTGGTTCTCGAACCCTAAAGCCCTCAAGGCCCCCTGTTCAGTAGTACTGCCACCACCCTCTACGTGCCAGTGTCTCAGTCCAGGGACACTGAGACCTTCTAGGCTTAATTCTATCCCTTGCAGGCACTGAGCGCTTTCTCCAATTAAAGC
This sequence comes from Tiliqua scincoides, assembly GCF_035046505.1. NCBI lineage: Eukaryota > Metazoa > Chordata > Lepidosauria > Squamata > Scincidae > Tiliqua > Tiliqua scincoides. The sequence goes on from NC_089826.1 coordinate 57,284,496, forward strand.
TTCAGTTCTCAAGTTACTAGACCTCAATGAGCACTTGGTAGCTTGCTGAACGGCTACACAGGATTCTGAACCTTTGTCCCCAACAGACAAGGAAACAACTTTGTAAAAGATTTGTTTATTAAATACATAAGGTTACATAAGGCAGTAAATGCTAGAGGCATAAACATCTAGGAAACATGTCAGCAATAAAATAATAAAGCTAGCTGGCTATTTCTCACCTGGGTCAGCTTCTTGTAGATCTTTTAGCTCCAGCCTACCTGTGAGGCCAGATGCCCATGGTGGACAATGGAGCTCACAGCGTGCAGGATGTTGCACCCAAAAACTCTGTCCAAGAAAGGGACCAGACCCACCCTTTGGGCCTCATTATTATACTTCTTATGCTAATAGTACCGAGGTGACTTCATACTTATTTAGACTGTCCAATCAGAAACTTTTGAGGACAGAACCTTCTCTAAGTGGGCCTGGTTGCTAGCCCTGTTAGTTCTTACCACTCTCAACTGGAGATCCACAGCTGCATTTCATCAGCTTGATAAGGCACCATTCTGTCTGCAAAGGTGCTACATTCCAATGGGTTGTAATTCTTGTTCTCTGTCCTTTCTGGCCAGCAAAGGAGAGATAACAATCTGTTTATTTACTCACATTCTTGCAGCTAGGACTGCTAGCAATTTCTCAGTTACTGACTTAGTTTGGTTCAGACTCTACATGCTAAGGACTAACATGTACATATTCAGGACAGTCATCTACACTTTTTTTTCCTATTTTGACAACTGAATGTAGAATGAAGTTTAAAATAAAATCAACAATAAAATCAGACATCTATCAGTTATTTCATCAATTTTTTCCATCAATTTTCTTCCCCTGAACAGAGGTATGGACCATTTGCCTGAGTGGACAGAAAGTTAGTTAGATGCAAGGCCTGCCCACTCATAGGGCCAACTAAAATAGTTGCCTGCAGAAGTAAATTGGAAAGGAACTCTGTCTATCTGCTCATTGTCTGTCTCTTCCCATTTCCTGGATTGAAAAAGAAGGGGTGGTGGAGTAGAATTAAAAGTGCAGAAGAGAGGATAGTGCACCAATATTCTAGTCCTCTACTTTCTTCCCTCCCTTCCTCTTCTACTTCATCCCCCTCCTTTTCCAATTCAGGGAAAAGAAGAAGCAGAGGCTGATAAGAACATAAGAACAGCCCCACTGGATCAGGCCATAGGCCCATCTAGTCCAGCTTCCTGTATCTCACAGCGGCCCACCAAATGCCCCAGGGAGCACACCAGATAACAAGAGACCTCATCCTGGTGCTCTCCCCTACATCTGGCATTCTGACTTAACCCATTTCTAAAATCAGGAGGTTGCGCATACACATCATGGCTTGTACCCCATAATGGATTTTTCCTCCAGAAACTTGTCCAATCCCCTTTTAAAGGCGTCTAGGCTAGACGCCAGGTCCACATCCTGTGGCAAGGAGTTCCACAGACCGACCACACGCTGAGTAAAGAAATATTTTCTTTTGTCTGTCCTAACCCGCCCAACACTCAATTTTAGTGGATGTCCCCTGGTTCTGGTATAATGTGAGAGTGTAAAGAGCATCTCTCTATCCACTCTGTCCATTCCCTGCATAATTTTGTATGTCTCAATCATGTCCCCCCTCAAGCGTCTCTTTTCTAGGCTGAAGAGGCCCAAACGCCGTAGCCTTTCCTCATAAGGAAGGTGCCCCAGCCCCGTAATCATCTTAGTCGCTCTCTTTTTCACCTTTTCCATTTCCACTATGTCTTTTTTGAGATGCGGCGACCATAACTGGACACAATACTCCAGGTGTGGCCTTACCATAGATTTGTACAATGGCATTATAATACTAGCCGTTTTGTTCTCAATACCCTTCCTAATGATCCCAAGCATAGAATTGGCCTTCTTCACTGCTGCCGCACATTGGGTCGACACTTTCATCGACCTGTCCACCACCACCCCAAGATCTCTCTCCTGATCTGTCACAGACAGCTCAAAACCCATCAGCCTATATGTGAAGTTTTGATTTTTTGCCCCAATGTGCATGACTTTACACTTACTGACATTGAAGTGCATCTGCCATTTTGCTGCCCATTCTGCCAGTCTGGAGAGATCCTTCTGGAGCTCCTCACAATCACTTCTGGTCTTTACCACTCGGAAAAGTTTGGTGTCATCTGCAAACTTAGCCACTTCACTGCTCAACCCTGTCTCCAGGTCATTTATGATGCATCAGCAGGTGAGGCAAGGCTGTATTTCACATGCTACCTCAGGTGTCATAAGAACATAAGCCCTGCTGGGTCAGACCAAAGGTCCATCTAGTCCAGCTTCCTAAATCTCTCAGTGGCCAATCAGATGCTTCAGGGAGTCTACAAGACAACAAGAAACCTGTACCCTGTTGCCACTCAGGTGTAAGGTATAACAAAGTCTTGGGCCAACCCTGGTACACATTGAAGGTGTTCCTGGACTTCCCATAGCAGGCAACAATTGGGCGCTTTGACCTGTACTGATGATTTGCTGAATGCTGGTAGGAAAGGAAGAAAAGGTGTCTGCCAAGCCCTATGGGTAGAGGTGAGAGAAAACTTTTATTTTTTTCACAGATTTCATTGTTTTCCAAAGTTAGAAGTGCATAAAGTGGTATTATGTGTTTTTATTCAAAATATACATTTTACAGGGAACCTCATATCCACAGATCCTGTATCCACTGTTACAGTTAACCACAGATGTGGGTGGTTCCCCCCATGCCCACCTGCACCCGCACCCATCTTCTGAGCCCTACAGAGGCTGTGGGCAGTGTGAAAAATGTCACTTCCAGTTTTTTGGCAAAATTGGAAGTAATGTTTTTATGCCTTTAAAAGGCATTAAAAGTGAGCAGCTTCTGTGAGGCTCAGAAGACCCTCTGGAGGTGAGGAGAGCAAAGCTCCCCTTGTCACCAGAGGGTGGGGGTATCCCCCATATCCACAGATTCAGGTATCCATGGGTGTTCCAGAACAGAAGCAAGGAAGGATTATGCTCCAACCCTATCTTCCTCCCCTGCTGGTATAACTAGCATTACATTCATGGAGGCTGCTTTACATCTGTCATAAATTAACCGGCACTGACAAGTGCAGAAGGCCCACAAGTGGGAAGGCTGCAGGAACCTTGCAGGCCCACTTGACACCCACTGGAGCAGATAAGCTGCACAAGAGGTTGGACGAAGGGGTTAACAGGGTAGGGAAGGGTTGAACGGGGTGGGAGAAGGCAGAATGAAGGACAGGCAGAATGAGGCAGTGATGGGGTGGGTGGAGGGTGGATGAAGCCCAGTAGCGCACACTGAATAATGCACCCCTTCCAGGCCTGAACCACCTTCATGGAGCAATGCAAACTGAGCTGGTGCAGGTTCCTGTTGCCCTATAGTTGTTGCTAGGGCTTACCTTGGGACAAGGACGAAAATGCCCCCTTACCCTACTTACTCCACTTACTCCAGCAGCTGAAAATCCCCTGCCTAACACAGCAGAATCTACACCAGTGCTGCTGCATCACTGCTGTGCAGGGATTTAGGTGGAATTGAGCTGCCCATGGTGGGGTGGATATGAAGATTAGGATAAGGGCAATCTCAAAAGAGATACAGTCATGGATTCCATGGAAATCTTAGTGATTTCCGTTCTGGGAAAACAGAGACTTTTCTTCGGTTCAAAATGTGGGCTTGGGCCAGCAAATTCCTAAAGTGTTGTGCATTAGCACTGTTCAAACACTAATTTGTTCAAGTTAGTGCTGATTTAATAGAAAATGAGACTACACACAGGCTAAAATGTGGAAGTCTGCATGGATGTACTGCTATTTCAGAAAAAAAAAAGAGGAACACATCCATTTGCTATCAGACATTTTAGAATGCTCATTTGACATTTCATATATTCTAGATTATTTTTAAAATAATACATTTTATGAAGACCAGCTTTAAGGTTTTGAACATCTTATTCGCTCTGCAGTGCAGCTTGGCTGTTATTGTTGTTATTGTTTATTCTAACCTCAAGCAGGGGCTGCAATACACAAGCTACAAAAGAGCACCTTCAACAGAGCCATAAACAGGCACTTAGAACTCAGTGAAAGATCATATCATTTCCTAGTGGACAGAGTGCTTAACTCCATTAGTGCCACAGTCTGATTAAATCATACCACATCACATTTTAAAAGCGTTTCAGCCAATTAAGTCAGCCCCACAGTGCTCAATTCATCTCTGCTTTTTCGAGGGCCATAAAGATGCTGGAAACAAATTTATGAGCTGGCCCAAAAGTGAGATGACTTATAATATAGCTATGGTTAAAGCAGGTTTGTGAAAATAAAAAGGGATGGGTAATATTGTCTCTGTACAAACTTAGGAGGACTTTTCTTTTTAAGTAACATCCACTGATTCAGAAAGTCTTCAATTGCGCTCTTCAGAGGGGTTTTTTTCGTTGCAGCAAAAAAATCAGAGAACCAAAGAAATAAACCACCTGGAACAGAGCAAGGAGTAGGAAAATAAGCTAAATTCTTTTTCTGTGAGGTCTCCCCACCCCCCCATCTCAGCAGTTTCTCCTAGCATTAATATATCACCTGACTCGTAATACTACCAAGTCACAAAGGAATGGATAGATATGATCTCTGACGTAAAATCCATCTAGATCCATCTTGCCAGCACATTTCAAAAAGCATTTCAGATGATTAGGTTCTTCCATTCATTCCCACATTTCTGGCATCATACAGACACTAGAAAAGGTATGAGAGAAAGCACTGATGGCTTTTAGTAATATCTATATGATTCATCACATGCTCCTATGCAGCACAAAGGCTGCTATTTATCATTGCATCTTTGACTGAAGTACAGGGTCATTCACATTTAGTCTATGCCCAAGATCAACCCCTCCTCTCCAGAGAATAGAACTGGCATTGGTCAATATAAACTGCCTGAAAGCAATTGTGTGTATACTTGAAACAAAAGCTTCTGAGTTCAGGCTGCAATCCTAGCCACACTTGCCTGGATGTAAGCCCATTAACTACAATGTGATTTACTGCTGAGTAGATATGGATAAGTTTAGGCTCTAAGTTTGATATATTTATTAGAAAAAACATAGTACACCTCCCGACTCACCTGGAGAGGTTTCCAGTTTTTGCTTTTGCCACAGAAGCACTGAAAATATGAGTTAATGCTCTTACAGCACAATAGTACACTTGTGAGAAAATGTTTGCAATGGCCCTTACTTCCAAGTAAGTGTGCTTAGGATTGCAGCCTTTAAAAATGCAGCAGGTAGCCTCCAATGTGAACCAGACACTTTTCATGAGCAGAAGAGGTCTGATCCATGTATTCCTCTTTTTTTTTTGAAGGGAAGAGATCATGCAAACTGGGACTTCTTGTGACCAGGATTCAGGTGGACTGCATGAGACATTCTGCATGCCAGGCTGTCTGCATGTGGAGAAGAAAGGATCATGCCACTCCTGCACCATATTATTTCAATACCACCCCTGACTGAGTGTACTGGGAGCCAGAAGCCATTGCTTCACCCTGTGCCTCTTTATGTACATGATCACAGAGCATTTCCTGGCTATGCTTCACTTAGTAATTAGCTAGGTTATTTGATGGGTGCTGCCAAGCCATGGCCCAAAATCAAAAGTGCAAAGTAGCTTCCTGGAGCAAAGTGAACAAACATAGCAAAACAGTAAATATTTATGTTGACAGGTAATGAGAAGCTTTAAGTACTGTGGGGAAGGGAAAATTCTTTTTGATCCTGAACCCAGAAAAGAAATATTCTGTCATCGCACTGAAAAGCAAAGGCAGGAGATGTCTATATAATATATAGTTACAAAAGAGGGAAACCTGCCACTTTGCAAAACTACTTAGACATTCAGATTTTTTTTTTTTAAGAAAAAGTACTTTGAGTACACAAAAAAACTTGCCCATTCCTATACTGTGGAGAGAAATGATGTCACCACATTGTTAACAGTAGCACAGATTAGAAGTAACCTCTAGGCCAGGGGTGCTCAGTACGTCGATTGCGATCCACCGGTCGATCGCGAGGCAAAATGAGCCGATCGCAGGCTTCTCTCCCGTCCATGCATCCCTGGGAGTGAGCCCCCTTGACTCTACTGGGGCTGACTTGTGAGTAGACCTCGAGAGGAGCCGCTGGCAGGCTTCTCTCCCATCCACGCATCCCTGGGAGTGAGCCCCATTGACTCTACTGGGGCTGACTTACCTTTCCCCTGTTTTTGCACTGGTATGTATGGAGATCTGCCCCCCCCCCAACTTCCATCTGTAGGTTCTGTGTGCAAGGGGTTTTGCACTGGTCTTGCTGTGATATCTATATAGAGATCTTCCCCACACCTTTCCCCTGTTTTTGCACTGGTCTGTATAGAGATCTGTTCCCCCCCCCACTTGTATTGGAATAGAGGAAGATCTGGTGAGGAGGTAGATGTGGTGTCAGCAGTGGCCCCTTTAAGGGTAAGGCCTGGGCATCCAGCAGAGTGTGCTGCACAGCTGCAGCCACTTGAAGGCAATAGGGCCCTCAGGGATATAAGAGCACCTGAGGCAGGAAGGGCTCCACTTATTTATGTGAGTCAGCCTTTTCCTACATGAAGATCATTAAGTCCAAGTACCATTCCACCATGACTGATGAACATTTGGAAGTGTGCTTGAGGCTGGCTGTCAGCAGCTACTGTCCAGACTATGCATCCTTGGCTGATTCACTTCAGTGCAAGTCATTAAAGTAAACTCAAGTAATTACAAAAATGTTTATAGTTAATTATGTTGTGTTGTGCAATATTGGCTCATGCAGTTATGCAAGATACACCAACATACATTGTACACATAAATGTTATGTTATGATGGCACGAACATTGTAAAAAAACTCTGGTAGATCTCCGGCCCTTGCTGGGTTTCAAAGTAGCTCTGGAACCAAAAAAAGTGCGAGCACCCCTGCTCTAGGCACTATCAACATTATTCTAACAGCATACTTCGTTGATCAAGTGCTGATCAGTTGCAAAGTAAAACCAGGTCTACTCCAGAATAAGGCTGTGGTTCCAACAGAATTTGGGTCAAGACCTAAAAAAAACTGGAGCTGAGGCTATTTCATTTATTCCCCCACTCATCTAATGAAGTCAGGATTGCTTCCCCCTTTATCCTCACAACAACCCAGTGAAGTAGCTTAGACTAAGAGATAATGTCTGGCCCAAAATGACCAAGTAAATTTTGTGGTGTAGATCTGGGACTCCCTATTCCAGTGCTTTTCAAACATACCTCTGTCATGATGCCCTGGCACCAGAAGGAAGTGACGATGATGTGACAATACATCACTGATGCACACCTTTGGGAACCTTTCCCCAATCAAAAAGTCATCATAAGACAGCCCCACGGGATCAGGCCATAGGCCCATCTAGTCCAGCTTCCTGTATCTCACAGCAGCCCACCAAATGCGCCATGGAGCACACCAGATACCTGCATCTGGTGTTGCATCTGGTGTTGCCCTCCCTTGCATCTGGCATTCTGATACATAGCCCATTTCTAAAATCAGAAGGTTGCACATACGTATCATGGCTTGTAACCTGTAATGGATTTTTCCTCCAGAAACTTGTCCAACCCCTTTTAAAGACATCCAGTACAGACGCCATCATCACATCCTGTGGCAAGGAGTTCCACAGACCAAGTCAACACTCTAACCAGTGTACCATACTGCCATTTTAATATGGGGGCTTCAGAATTCTATAACTTGATTCTTAAAGTCTTCAACTATAGAAAAGCAGTGGCTCTACAGTACTGTTGTTAATTTCCTTTTCTTTCTGAGCATTTTGAAAACAAGACGTATAATTTTTTATAATGCAAAGAAATACCAGTCCTTGGAATTGTTTCTGGTTTTTTCATATCGGTGTCTTCACCAAGCAGATGCTTGACTGGTTGGCACTGTCAGTCACAGCCAACTGCTAGATCTAGTTTTCCATTTTCCCCATAAACATCTATATGCCAAGCTGAAACCACGTACCAGCAGGTCTCTTGATGATGGCTTCACACATTGACTGGAGCTGTCCTGAAGTGACAGGGGCAGGAGTACACACTGTTCAGGAGACCCTTCACGAAGACTCGTTCTGTCAGTCAGTTCCAAAATAACACTCAGCATCATATTCCTATTCAGCACCATTTCCTATTCAGGAACTGTGACATTGACCCCAATTATTTTAGCTTTACATGTAAAACATTTTTATACCCATGGCATAGCTAACAAAGAGACACCATTTTAATTGTTTTTCCTGCAGTGGGGCACTGTGATCTTTGTCCCCAAATAGCCTTGACTATGGGCATTTTACACTCACAACTAGACAAGTTTGTAAACAAACACAATAAATTGTGACAATGCATCAAGGGGAGGAGCACCATCATATTCCATAATGCCATTGTTTCTTTATAATGGCCCTGCACATTTGGTGAGGCAAAAATCCTGATATTGCTTAATACCTTGGTATTTTAGATAAACATGGATCAGTTTCAACATGTTTTAATACTATATCTTAGTATATTTCTGGTTTGTTTTTTTCTTAATAACTCAGAACTTTAGTTGTAGGGAATTTCCAATTAATTCAAAGTAATTATAATTCACATTGCAATAAGTTTGTTGTCTTGCTAATAAAATAGCTTAGTTGTCAACAGTACTGTGGGAACACTGAGATATTTTGAAGTTTATAAAAGAAATTCAGGTTGCAATCCCAAGCACTTTTACTAGAGAACAAGGTCAATCAAGTTCAGTGGGACTTACCTCTGAGTAAACCTGATTAGGACTGTGCTGTACATCTAATATTTAAGAAAAAAAGTGGCAGGCTGTTTCTTAAACCTATTTCAGTGCTGTTGTGTTAAAGTCAATGCTTTCAAGTTACACTATTTCATATGATCTGACCATAATCCTGTACAAGGACTACAAGTATAGTAGTCCTGTAGTCCTATGAGGTTGAAATTGTAGACACACTTTTTTGGGAGTAAGCCTTACTGAACACAATGGACTTATTTCAGAGTAGAAATGCATTGGATTGCACTATTAAACTCCTTTCCATTTATCTTATCTAGTACACCAATGGTTCCCAAACTAGCGGGTTGCTACCCCACCAGGGGGAACCAGAAGCAGGGTATTCCCCCTTAAGGGGCATGGCTCTGCTCTGATAGCAGGGGCAGTGCTGAAAGGATCACAGTACTGCCCCTTTCAAGGGGCTTTTTTACTTGCCTGGAGGGCAGCAATGGCCTCCTGCAGGGTCCTGGAGGCTCACAGTCCCCTCTGTTCTCCAAGCAGGTGCCTTCTCAGGGACAACACCCTTAGGGATAATACTCCCCCTCACACCATGAGCACCGCGAACCATCCTCCCCAGTGCCCTGCTGCCAAACAACTGGGCTCCCCAAGTGGTTAGGGACTACCCAAGCCTTCACCCAGGGCTATGGCAATTGGCTCCCTAAGTTAACTCAGCACCCATCCTCCCACAAAGGGGGCCCTTGCAGCCAAACCACTGGGTTGCTTGGCAAAGCCTTTGCTGCCTGATCGCCCTGCCAGGCCATTGCACCTTCCTTCCACTAAATCATCTGCCACAAGGTACTCATCGCCATCCACTGCAGTTTGAGGGAGAAGCAAAGCCGCACCTGGATGGAGAAGGCCACAGAACCGAGACACAGCCTGGAGGAACGAGATGCACGTCCGCTTCCTCAAAGGTCTGCAGCATGACTGAGGGGTAAATAGTGGTCCCTCAGCATCTGCAATGACTCCACTCTCGAAAAGGTCTGCAGCCAATTGGCTGCTACAAATTTTGGTGCCTCTGTCCACACTTTGAGGGACTGGGCAATCGGACTATGGCATGGTAATCACATCACAGCTTTTAATATAAATAATATAAATAATATACAGTATTTATATACCGCCTTTCTTGGTCTTTATTCAAGACTTTATTCAAGGCGGTTTACACAGGCAGGCTTATTAAATCCACGCAGGGATTTTTACAAATTGAAAGAAGGTTCTCTCTTTCAAGAACCACCACATTCAAGATGTTACGCTCCGATCTGGTTTAACATTCTGGCCTCCATCCTCCCACGCTCCGAGCAGATGGAACAGCTCAGCTGCAGCTTGCCAGCTGCTTCAAGGTCGCACGGTGCCGGTGGCCTCGAACTGCCAACCTTGTGGATGTTAATCTTCAGGCAAATGGAGGCTCTACCCTTTTATTTTACCCTTTTAGCTTTTATTTTGCAGTTTGTCATGACCTTTTGGTTAATGAAATTCTACGCATGCTACTATTCAGTCTGCACGGTCGCATTAATTCCACCTGTAGAACCTGTGGCTAGTGTTATATACGGTGTTATGGATGTCCAAGAAGAGTAATATAAGCAAAAACAAAGGTAGCATTAGCTTAAGATGCCTATCTCATAGGGGAGGCACTTTCAAAAGACGATTCAGGTATCTTTAAGTCCCACTTCAGAGAGTAAGTTTGCATGTTTATGCTTTTTGTCAGCTGCTGCTAGAGGCAGTCCCTCAATGGGACTGGGCATCAGAAATGGGAACATGATGGGCAAGAGGGTATCAGGAACTCATGAGAAAGTAAAGAACGAGCAGTGTGGTTCAGACAGGAAATAAATTGTAAGCTATATGGGACCAGAAGCAGTGTGTTGGAAGGTGGACTGGCAGAAAGAGGCCATGGAAATACAGCACAGCCCAGGAACATGAGGAGTCCAAGTAGATCAAAATAGTAACAGAGAATGCACAGAAAGACCAGCTCACTGCTGAACAAGATGGGAAATAAACAGAACAGACACTCATCCACTTCTGGGACACAAAATCGGCTAGAAATGGCTTCATGCAAGACCTTTCCAGGACATTCTGCATTAGCTGATTATATTGATCTTGGTTACTAATATTGTCACAAACCTTTTCTCTCCCTCACATAATTTTGGAATTTACTGCCGTACAATGTAAGTTATTGATACACCTGGACAGATGCACTTGTGTGATAAATCTCATTTGCCATGCACTGCAGCGTATTATTGGTTCTTATCCAGACCTTCCAGAGGGCATGCTGTAAAACAGTGCTAGTTTGCTTTGTCCTAATGCTAATATATACAGAGGCATATTCAAATAAGCTAAAAATGAACCACAATCAAAATTCCATTCCAAAGCAAGAGTGTCTTTATCACAAATATATTATTTCTGGGTTTTTTCCATCCTTGATTGAAGTTTCTTACTTAATTTCCTCTGTTTCAGACTAGAATCAAGAAATGGTGGTCTGATTTAGCAAAATCATCCAAATATTATTTTCATGTAGTTTTGGATTTATATGCAGCAATCTTCATTTTCTTTCTCCTGTCTATTTAACTCTTCCCTTTGTAAAATATTTACAGGGACCTGATAAATGTACAGTTGCATAAAATATTCTACACAACCTCTATTCACTTTAAGAAAAGTTTGGGCACTTACAAATTTGAACATTACAATTATACCTTATTAATCTCTTTGATTAAGATCGATCATTGTTCATTCAAGGATTATTGAAAATTTAAATCCTCATTGAAATGTCTAGACTTATAAACTAGGTCATACTTTATAGTCATATAAAAATTAGTGGTAATAGATCACAGTTGCCAGCTTAGAATCATATGATTTTCAATACAGTAATAATGCTTTATTAATGGGGAGGAACAGAGAGAGAAGAAAGCTTTCTGCTGATTTTGAAGTCATTGTTTCTTTTAAACGAGGCTGAAGGATCAGATGTGGCACCAAATGCTTCCAAAGTAGAACAGAAATGGCTATCAATGTGGCAGACTCACACAGACAGCTCTTTCAACAAAAGCAGATTCAAACCAGGAAGGTTAGGTTTATGAAAGTGGATCAATTTCGACCAGTGGATGAATAGTCATGTACCTGTTTCCTGGGTATGAATTGGATGCAAAATGTTAAACAAAAAAGAGTTATGTGACTTATGGGGAAAAAGCAGCTTTGACATACTAGGCAAAGGGAAGCTTTTTTAAAGTGATGGCTGTCTTATATTTAGCAGAAGAACAATTGCCCCAACTCACCCCAAACCAGCATCCCTCCCAGTGGCTGGTGTTGATGTCTGCAGTATTGTTTCTTTTTAGACTGTGAATCCCTTAAAGACAGGGAATTATTACCTCTGTGCAAACTGCCTTATAACTTTTGATGTTGCCATTATTTTTTATTGAACAGTGGTATATAAGTGTTCAAAAGAAAATTAAAATTAGGATAATGGCTAATCTTGTAGTTAACATTCTCCTCAATCTGCATTTATTAGTAAAACTGTCCCAAAAGTTTTCAACTCCTAATGGACAAATCCATCAGTACATGCAAGTCACTACTATGTGTATAGTACATTTTAAAGAATATTTATGTACTGTTTCTCTACTAATAAAGTTCAAAAAACAGTTGACAGAGTAAAATAAATGAAGTGATGGTTCTCTGTCCCAAAACAATTCACCCCAAATAAAAAAAAGACACAAAGCCACCACAGCCAATAGAAAAAGATATGAGTTTGGACAAACAAAAATAATTGCTCTCCCCATGCTAAGTTTCAGAAAAGAAACAGGAAATCATCTTTCCTTTAAAAGGTTCCTCTCCTTACTCAATTAAGGACCCAATCCTATTCAACTTTCAAGTGCCAATGCAGTCATGCTGATAGGTCATGCACTGCATCCTGCAGTGGGGAGGCAGTCATGGAGGCCTCCTCAAGCTAAGGGAACATTTGTTTCCTTATCTTGGGGCTGCACTGCAGCTGCATCAGTGTTAGAAAGTTGGATAGGATTGGGCCCTAAGAGGGGAAAAAAAAAATTTGACTAGCTTTTAACAAATGCCTGTGATATGCTGCATATCATTTCATCAGATGTCTCAAACTAAACCAAAAAGATATGTAGTCCCCGCAATCCTATGTTTGGCCAGCCCATAGAGTGCAATTTCTATGGGCCAGCAGGATTCCATGCCACAGCAGAGAGGTTAGTATAATTTAATAATTGTTTATTTACCTACTCCACTATGCTATGCTCGATGGACCTACTCTACACCAGCCCTTTGGGCCCAAGAGGGCTTGTTGAGGCCTGGAAGGGGACATGGATATTGGTGCCACTGCTATGGCTGATAGCCGCCTCTGTCCTGCTCTGACGCACCTTCCCTGACCCAGGATGAGGTCTCTTGTTATCTGGTGTGCTCCCTGGGGCATTTGGTGGGCCGCTGTGAAATACAGGAAGCTGGACTAGATGGGCCTATGGCCTGATCCAGTGGGGCTGTTCTTATGCCTTCCCTGACTGTTCTTCTCCCCACCCATTGCTCAGCCTGTTGCCAAATTACTGGCACTAGCAGTGACTGGGTGCTCTGGTAGCAAGCGTGCATTGTCACCATCTATTCGCACTGGTGGCTCTGTTGCACACGCCATTGCTATGGCTGCAGCACCAGTGGCCCAGGCCTTCTGTTGACTGAAAGCAAGTTCCATCAGAGGACAGTCCAGATAGGAGTGGGTTGTCGAAAACCAAAATGGCTGAGCTCTTAGCAGCTCTGGAATGTTAACTATAGAAAGATTAGAAAATCCTAGAGGAACTCATCTCATTGACTTGAATCCAAAGTTTCCCATTTGCAACAGAAAAAAATCTTCCTCCTCTGAAGAGATTCCTTCCTCCAGTGGGAACTACTCCTGTTGAAAAAGAGAACCTTTATATGCTACCAATTCTCTGGAGACAGAAACTCTGTGTTCACACTGAATGTCAAGGACAAGAACTCCTGGCTTTGCTGCTACTTTTTATCGAGGGTAGTGATGACAGCACTGCTGCTAAATTACAGCTATGCTGGATTTTTCAACTATTATTTATTAGCAGTTCTTACTTCTGCACTTAGAAAGGAAGTAAAAGGCAGACTGCAGTCCAAGATCAACTCTGTGGCTCAGGCACTTGAGCAAGAACATTGGAGGAGCTAGTTAGGAAAAAAATATGGAGAGAAATAAAGACTCAAGCAGCCTAGTTCCTTGTAATGGTTTATAGTGTCCTGGAGATAAGCATTTGGGCCAGGGGTACTTGTGCCATAAGATTAGGAAACTCCTTCCCACGCTGCATTCCCTTCAGTTATATCACCAGAAATGTAGGGGTGGTTACAGAGGTCAGCTTCATTGGGAACTGCCTGATTGCCCATGTGGATGGACCATCCTCTGAACCATCAATACTGGTGGCAGTGGTAGTGCTTGATGTGCCATCTAGAGAGCAGTGGGGGCACTACAAGGGGGCCCATGAACCTGGTGCTGATACTGAGAACTCTCAGCCTAGTCCTTGGAGCAGGGCCTAGGAGAGGGGGTAAAGGGGGTAATTTGTACCCAGGCCCAGGGTCAAAAGGGGGGCCCAGGAGCCAAAGGAGGGGGCCCAGAAATTTCCTGTGATCTTATGTTTTCCTTTCTACTTAGACTTGTTGCCTGCACAGGATGCTGGGGATACTACAACAACTGGTGATGCCACATGGTTTGGTAGACTTGGGCTCCAAAGACTTTTCCAGCTGTCTTAACCTCCCCCCACCCTGTTTTGCCCCTCTATTCCTGTTTCTGCTCACCTGTTACCACCCTGTCCCGCTCTGTTTTACCCCTCTCCCTTTGCAAAGGGGCCCAAAAGAAACTTTGTATCCCCTGATAAAATTGCTCTCAGAGGCCCTGCCTTGGAGGAAAAAGAGCATGAACCTCTCTCTGGAATTATGCCTTTTTTTGCCTTAGACTGCAACTCCATTGAAGCGTACAGTTAACCTAATCAGTAAGAAAGTAAGCTACAATGAACCCTCAGCTCTGGAAAGTAAGCCAACCCTCAACTCTGGAGTGATTACACATGTGTAAGAAATCTAAAAATGGATTGCATTTCATTTAAACATTAGATTATTCAGGCATTTATGATACTTTGTTAATTACTTCTGCAGGACATTTGCTAAGTATTTCTAAAGGGCTTATGGAGATAACAGCAGTAACAAAGTATATAAAGGCAATAACCTTTATTGAGCCAAGTAAAACTTTTACAGAGCCAACAGTCTTTCTATTAGAGACTAAAAGAGCCTTAAATTCAAACTGTGGATACCAGCCCAGACAATGTGATCTCCTGGATTATTCCACTGTTGCTGTGAATATACTTTCATCTACAGAGTTGTCAACCTTTAAAAATTGACCTGGAGGCTCCAGGTATGAACTCCAGGAATCTCCAGTGACTACTAAAAGCAATCCCGAAAATGTTAATGGCCCTCCTTGACTTTGTTGCATCATGGAGTTGAGAAAAAAAAACAACTCCAGGAATATCTTCAGTCAGAATTGGCAACCCAAATCCAGTAGTCCTGAGTATTTTTTAGCTTTATAAGCATGATGCATCTTTCATATTACAAAGCATTCTCTGTACATTGAAAAGCTCCATTAACCAATCTGCAATGTAGAATGTAATTGTGTATGTGTGTCTAGCTAGCTAGCAACACACACACAGAGAGAGAGAGAGAGAGAGAGAACCTTTGAGGTAATGAGCCAAGACAAAAAAAAATAAGCAAGCAATAGGTCAAAAAAGTTGCTAAGATAGCTGAAAACAATTGAAATAAAATTACATGTTTGTTTTTCTATCATCTTACTGCAGTGTTTAATGGCTATTTTTTTTAATTGAACCATTCTATCACTTCCTATATTTAATTCATCTCAGATGGCAAATGGTCACATCTGATAATGCTGAAATACATGTACCAAAGAAATGGCATAACATGATCCTTTTGTGAACTGCTCCTTGCCTTTGTGTTTTATAAAGTGCAAAGCAAGTTAAGTTTGGAAGTCAAACCCTGAACTTGCAGCTCTCGGCCTTCAGAGCTAAAGATGCTTTTTAGTATTATACTGATCATTTCCTAAGACAGTTTTCAGGTCACTTCAGCAGCCAGTCACACCTCCATGGTTCTCATTTTGCTTCCCCCCCCCCCCATGTTTTAATGCCTATCCAAGTAGGAGTGTATGCATGCCACTTCTGATAGACATGAAAGATGCATTGAACATGTGTCTTTTTTGATGACTGAGAGCAAGTGTAGGTATAGTGATTAAAAGCCTGAGCTGCAAATCAGGATTTGCCCATTTAAATGTCCTCTCCAGGGAGCTATTGCTAGGTGACTTTCCCAGCCTCAACACCCCAGCTCTAATACAGCAATAATACTTTGCTGTACAGATCTCAAGAAAATATACATGAAGCAATCTGTACACTCAGAAAGCATTATGTAAAGCTAATGAATATTATCCCTTTAAAATATAACCAACAAGTAACCTTTCCCATTATGGCAATACTTGCTCTACAGAGAATATCAAGAAAATACATGTGAAGCTAGTCTGCCAAATCCCAATCCAAGGTCTGTCTGGAGAATTATGCCCACATTTAGCTAATTATCACCCCTTTTTTACCCAAGAATAACCCTGGTTCTGCCCTGCAGTCCTGCTGGACCCCACCTCCAGGGTAGCTCACCTGTTCAAGCTGCTGAGTTCCTCACTCCTGCCAGCAGCTTCCCACCACTACCCCTTGGTCCTCAGCAGGTCTTGGGTACAGCAGCCACACACCAAACTCCAGTGTCTCCAAAGTCCATTAGCCCATCAATTCCTCAGTCCAGTCACTCTTTCCTCCTTCAGCTGCCCACACCAAGCTTTCACTTCAGCAGGTGCTTTTATGCCTGAGAGCCTTATTGCCTCTAGTGGCTGCAGCTGTGCAGCACACCCTTTGCTGAAAGCCCAGGCCTTAACTCTTAAAGGGGCCACTGCAGACACCACATTCTACCTCCTCACCAGATCTTCCGCTATTCCACTGCATTCCACCCCTTGGTATCACAGTGGTCCCCTTGATCAATTGGTTTCTTTCTTGGGCCATCTACCCCTTGGTCTGCCATATCTTCAACTCTTAAAGGGGCCAATGCAGACACCAGATTCTATCTCCTCACTAGATCTTTTGCTATTCCACTACAGAAGCAATCTGTACAATCAGAAAGCACTACATAAAGCTAATGAATGTTAATATTATTATCCCTTTAAAATATACCCAATGTTGGAAATTATTTTATGCTTGGCTGAAAATGAAGTTTTAGAAATATATGATAGCGCATTTAGATGATCATATTACATATGATATGATATAATAGATGAATGATGAATGCAAAATGATATTAAGAGGTAAATTTAGAAGAAGAAACTGATTAAGATATGTAATGATTTATTAGTTTTAGTGATATATGATAATGATATAGGATTTCCTGCACGCCCTTTTTTGTGTAGTGAAGTCGGTTATGTTTTTTGTGTTATGTGTTATGTGTGTTTGTTTATATTTGTTTTTGAAAAATAAAATTTTTTTAAAAAGAATATACCCAATATTATTATCCCTTTAAAATATACCCAACTTTTCCAGTCACTTCATATGTTCATTTTAGAAGCACATATACAGAAAATGGCATGAGTGTGACCTTTACATCCAACATGGCACTCATGCATTTTGTGTTCATGTACGAAGCAAGTGGGAATTCTACTGTATGTAGCAGTTGCAAGAGTTGTGTCAGAAAATACAAGTTGAACCAACTGGGAGGAGTGAAAGAATAGACAACCTGACCGGATAAGTGTCCATTTCCTATTTGCAAATTAGGTTTTTCAGATTTTTCAATCCACGCCAAGCAATTCAGATACAGTAGTATTTTTAAACACTTTCCATGAAACCGTATACACCTCATTTAAAATAATATTTCAAATTAGCACTTATCTGTAACCCAGAGTGCAATGTGTAAACTAGTAAAATAATTAGTTCAGTTCTATAATTCTTTCCACAGTGTTCTCCTGCAAATTAACCTTTTGCTGCTAAGCACCAAGATTTCTTTACAATTGAGGGCATTCTGCATTAGGCCTTGATATTGTGAGAACACATTTTAAAAGAGCACATGTCTCGCTTTTCAAAAGCCGTGGTGCACAAGCTGTAATATTGAATATCATTTCCAAACTAACGTATGGAAGACAGATGGTGTATTTTCCAACACACATGGTAAAAACTTTTGTCTGCAGCACAGTAGGCATTAGCTTTAATTTACTGACAATATGAAAGGGAAATTGGCATCTCATCGTTACCGACGGAGAATTGCAAGTATTGCCAAATTTTAACAGGTATTAATGGAAGCAGTCCACATCTCATTTAAGTCAATGACAAAATTCTCTTTAGTTTTCATGAGAGACCATCAGTAAAAAAAAAAAAAAAAAAGCAGTTCATTGAATGTCTGTGCCTGGTGCAAAAGATAAATATTTAAATAAATAACAAATTAATGATACCATTTAGCGTTTGTATAGCTAAGGCAAACAGTTCACATCTGCTATTTTGATGTAATTCTTAAAACAATCCTATACAATAAGGAAGAACTATCATCCCTATATTGCAGCTGAGGTCGAGTGGGAACAATTTGCCTAAAGGTTCAATCCTATTCAGATACCAACTTGGTGTTGCATGAATGGCGGCATGATGTTCATAATATACTAATCCTGTTCTGGCATTGCCACATTGAAGGTGCAGTGACATTAGCACAACAAAGGACAAATGCAAAATGTGTCCTTTGGGCAAAGCTAGCACAGCCCTTCACAGTAACACCCCAGCATCCATAGAAGCAAGAAAACTCACAAATTTGGTTGTCAACCATCTCTTTCCTGCAAGGCTGTTACACCATTGAAAGCAATACACCAGACACCCAAGTAACACCAAGTGGTGCCAGTGAGGTCTGCTGTACTGCTTGTTTCACTGTCTGCCATGATGTTTACAAAGCCACAGGAGCCTGTAGGTCAGCAACCTCACCAATCAGCACCTGGGCTCACACTGGCATTTAGGCTTGTAATGGAAGATCAGAAGATCATCAGGTGGATGCTGTGGTGTTGACAGCGATTCCATGTTTTGACAGCTGTTTGACAGCTCTGGGAAGGGCAGGGTTAGCTCCACAGCTGGAGCCTATGGGACACCCCAGACCTACAGGACAGACACACCAGGAGAAGGGGACTGCCAGGACCCTGCTGGAGGACTCAACACAGAGGAAGGGACTCTGCTGCAGTGGACTGCTATGGGAAAGATTGGACTGCAGAAGACTGCAGACCAGGGCGCTGAGTCCACGCGCATCTCATTTAAGTCTGAGTCCACGCGCCTCTGGTACTACATGGGAAGCCTCACTGAGGCTCCCAACACAGTTGGAAACTCTACTTCCAGTTTCCCAGAAATATATTTTAAGACCAGGGGGAAGCCTTGGAACACTTCCCCGGTCAGTCCTGGAGTCACCCAAGGATTGCTACATGGGGGGGGTGGCCGGCTTCGCGTGTGAGGGGGGTGGCATCAAGGACCTTTGCCCTAGGCGCAGGGCTGGGTAAGTCCGCCACTGAGGCCAGTCAGCAATCTAGGCTGGATAAGTCTGCCACTGAGGCCAGTCAGCAGTCTGGGCACCACAACTGCAAGGCCATACCTTATATATCTACTACAGCATACCAAAGATAGAAGGGGATACAGAGCAGGGCTCCTGTT
Source organism: Tiliqua scincoides (assembly GCF_035046505.1). NCBI lineage: Eukaryota > Metazoa > Chordata > Lepidosauria > Squamata > Scincidae > Tiliqua > Tiliqua scincoides. Next base: position 57,304,006 of record NC_089826.1, read on the forward strand.
CTTGCTCTTACAGGTAAGCTACCGATATGAATGGTTCAGGCACCGTCATTTATAAATGTATGAATGGTAATCTTCAAAGTCTTCAATGAGCAGACTTTGGACCTTTTATTTAATGGAGCCACATTTGCTTGCTTGCAGCATTTGTGCCCAAACCATCAGCCAACAAGGTTTCCAGAATGACTTATATAAAATCAAACAATTACAAAAGGAAAAGGGGGAAGAGTATGTCTTGCTTGCTTGTTTTCTCCTCCTCCTGTTCTTCACAGGCACCAGCAGGTGGAGAGAACAATGGAGGGCCTTCCCCATACCAGCATTTCTTCTTCCTGCTCCTCCTCCTCCTGGGGAAGTTGGCCTTTCTGTGGCCACTGTAAGGAGAAGGAGCACACTCCAAGTTTAAAGATCTGCTCTTTGGTCTGAAGCATGAGCTGATGATTAATGTGGTGTTAGATTAATATAGATAAGAGGGTGCTCCATTTTTCAATCTCTTTCAACATGATTCTCTTGAAAATCTTGACAGGTGTTGTTATTTTTTTCTGCTTTAGAGCTCTTGCCTGCAGTCCAACACAGTGTTGAGTACGCTTTAAGCACACAGATACATGTGCTTAAGTGTGCTTAATTATTGCTGTATTGTGACTATTAAGGCTTGTCCCAAAGCTATTGCATTTATTTTCAAGGCAAGATGATTAAATGTAAAATCTTCACATAACAACTATCTTCTAGGTAACAGTGTTTCTCAAACTGTGGGTCAGGACCCACTAGGTCCTGGAAGGCATAGAGATAACAGCTCAAAATGTTTATTCCATCTTCAGAACAGAACCTAGCAATGAATCTGACACAAGGCAAACACCCCTGGCTTTTTATAGCCTTTAGCTCCGTCCAGACTTCCCATGATTGGTACAGTTGAAACATTAACTAGAGGGCCAATCAGATGGTAGGATTTCGATCCATCACCCGATTGGCCAGCAATAAGTCTGGGCCAATCAGTTATGCAGGATTTCGATCCTGCATAACTTGCATACATAAAAGATGCTTCCTATGTGGCATAAGAGAGGAGGCAATATTTTTGTAGGGCCAGCTAAATTGGAAGTTAATTCACACTGGCTGCCTAATGGGGTCTAGCCACAGTGATCTACCACATAAATGGACACAAGATTACTTCCAGTGGTACTTCTAAACTCAAACAGTGTGTGTTAAAATTTTATTGCAGGCAAGATTGTTCAACATACCGTATATCATGAATACACTTGCGGAAGCTATATCAGGTATATTTAATTTGACATTTTAATTGTTGGCATAATGTAGTGCTCCATTAATATTTTATAGTGCATTTACATTTCTGAATTAATAAAATAGCTCGGATAAAAGATCAAAATATAAACACAGAATTGGTCGTACTTATGCTCCTGCTGTAATGAAATATGGGATCTAGCCATTATTTCTTCTTTCCTTGTTTTACAGCCCAATCCTATGCCTATTTACCCAGACATAAACCCCACTGATTTAATGGATCACACAACAAGTGTGTATAGCATTACAACCTTAATTATTATTTGTTAGAATTCGGAATCCCAGTGTAAGTTTATTTTCTGTCCCATCAAGATAGATTTTTCACAGCCAAACTTGCAACAGAATCAGAATTTTTTACTGTCAGCACCATATTTCTCAAATCAAAAACTTGGTCCCACTCCTTTCACTGGTCCAAATGTGTATCATAGGTCATGCAAATCGTTGGTAGGCAGGAGGTCTGGTCTAGAGGGTAGAACCTCTGTTAGCCTGAAGATAACATCAGAAGGTCGCCAGTTTGAGGACACTGGCAGCTGACTGAGAATGGCGAGACCTTGAAGCAGCTGACAAGCCCAGCTGAGTGATTCCACCTGCTCTTGGTGTGAGCAAGAAGCGGCTGCCCTCCATGTGAGAGATGGAGCTGCTTGTCAACCTGCCTGGGAGAACTGGAGGCCAGAAGTGAGACCAAACTAGGAAGATCCATTCTGAAATGTTGGTTCTTGAAAGAGGGAACCTCTACGATTGTAAAAATCCCCTTGAGGGATTTAGAAACGCCTGCCCATGTAAACCGCCTTGAATAAAGACAGAGGAGTAATCCAATGACCAGAAAGGCGATATATAAATACCTTGTTGTTGTTGTTGTTGTTGGTACGGTTGCACAATGTTCCTAAATCCTTTATCTAAGAAAACTATGGGCACAATCCTTACCCCTTATGTCAGTGCTTTCCAGCACTGGCATAGCGGTGCCAATGGGACGTGTGCTGCATCCTGCAGTTGGGTGTCACTCATGGAGGCCTCCTCAAAGTAAGGTAATGTTTGTTCCCTTACCTCAAAGCTACATTGCCCTTATGCCAGTGCTGGAAAGCACCGACATAAGGGGTTAGGATTGCACCCTTCGTGGGCTACATTATTCTAGTTTTCAAATGTATGATTTAACATCAATTAATCCATAGCAGCTGATCATACATTGTACATGGAATGGAAAGTTCTCACGCCAAGTATAATTAACACACAGCCCAATCCGAACATGCCTTGGAGCTGGCAGGCCGGATTCCTGAGCTGCATCCAGAGCAGGGCTGGGCTGGATTGCAACACAACTCAGGATAAGGGGAATGCATTCCCCTTACCCCATGATGCATGGCGGCTGCCCCTATTTGGCTACTTGTATCTGTGCCACTTAAGAGGTGGTACAGATCTGAGCAGCCTGATGTAAGACCAGGCCACCCAGAAGGGAGATTAGAAACCAGCATGATGCCAGATCCTGGTTCCACCCCCTCCCAGGCCCGGTCCTCCCAATGGCCCGCCTGACACCCACCATCCCCACACCCGAGAATGCCCCCAGAATTCCATCTCACTACCCACCCCGGACCCCTACATCGGCCTGAGTTGGCCGGCACAAATTCATCATTCTGCCAGCACCAGATTCGGCCTCTGGAGGCCATTGCATGTCCATGCGCTGGCCTCCCAACTCCTGAGGTGGTGCAAAAGTGCCTTATGGCACTTTTGCAACACCTCCGGGCTTGTACAAGGAACTTTTACCAGCCCAAGAGCACATCTGAATTGCTTGGGACTGGTGCATGTTTATTGCTATATTACATGAGTTATTCAAGACCTTTAGTCCACACAACCAGCTTTGAGAACTTCTTCAGCTAAAACTATTCTACCGCATTTATCTGGTACCAGGGTGTGCTGGATCATGCTGAGAAATAACACAATGAAATAAAGACTTGCCATTGAAAAGGGACTATTAATTCCTGAAAGCCAATGTGCATGCATAGTGATCCTGCAACTTCCCAAAAGGGATTCCCACATGACTGAAACGGTCACACAACTAGTAACCAACATAAAGCAACTATTGCCACTCATTGTGAGCTGACAGCAATTCAGGAATAAGACCTCTGGCCTTTGTCAGAAAATCAGCAGCAATGCCCCTGGAGACTTGTTCATAAGCACTCTCAAACCCTATTGCACCCTTCACAAAGGTTAGGCATCTCTTGTGTGCAGAGCACCTCGACTGGCAGCTGCAAGTACCACAAAATTGATCAGGCTATATGCCTTGTTCTCTGCCCAGCTAATCAGCCAATCCTGAGATTGTACCAGCTTGTTCACCCAGATGGTGAAATGTATAGAAGAAGGTGAATCTTCAACTACATAATTTCTAAGCCAGTGTTTCTCAACCAGTGGTATTTGTACCACCAGTTGTACTTGAGGTGGTGTCTGCTGGTACTTATGGGACCCCATAAGAGCATAAGAACAGCCCCACAGCATCAGGCCATAGGCCCATCTAGTCCAGCTTCCTGTATCTCACAGTGGCCCACCAATGCCCCAGGGAGCACATCAGATAACAAGAGACCTGCATCCTGGTGCCCTCCCCTGCATCTGGCATTCTGACATAGCCCATTTCTAAAATCAGGAGGTTGCACATACACATCATGGCTTGTAACCCGTAATGGATTTTTCCTCCAGAAACTTATCCAATCCCCTTTTAAAGACATCCAGGCCAGACGCCATCACCACATCCTGTGGCAAGGAGTTCCACAGACCAATCACACGCTGAGTAAAGAAATATTTTGTTTTGTCTGCCCTAACTCTCGCAGCGCTCAATTTTAGTGGATGTCCCTTGGTTCCGGTGTTATGTGAGAGTGTAAAGAGCATCTCTCTATCCACTCTGTCCATCCCCTGCATAACTTTGTATGTCTCAATCATTTCTCCCCTGAGGCGCCTCTTTTCTAGGCTGAAGAGGCCCAAACGCCGTAGCCTTTCCTCATAAGGAAGGTGCCCCAGCCCAGTAATCATCTTAGTCGCTCTTTTCTGCACCTTTTCCATTTCCACTATGTTTTTTTTGAGATGCAGCGACCAGAACTGGACACAATACTCCAGGTGTGGCCTTACCATAGATTTGTACAACGGCATTATAATATTAGCCGTTTTGTTCTCAATACCTTTTCTAATGATCTCAAGCATAGAATTGGCCTTCTTTACTGCCACCACACATTGGGTCGACACTTTCATCGACCTGTTCACCACCACCCCAAGATCTCTCTCCTGATCTGTCACAGACAGCTCAGAACCCATCAGCCTATATCTAAAGTTTGGATTTTTTGCCCCAATGTGCATGACCTTACACTTACTGACCTTGAAGCGCATCTGCCATTTTGCTTCCCATTCTGCCAGTCTGGAGAGATCCTTCTGGAGCTCCTCACAATCACTTCTGGTCTTCACCACTTGGAAAAGTTTGGTGATGTCTGCAAACCTAGCCACCTCACTGCTCACCCCTGTCTCCAGGTCATTTATGAAGAGGTTGAAAAGTATTGGTCCCAGGACAGATCCTTGAGGCACACCGCTTTTCACCTCTCTCCATTGTGAAAACTGTCCATTGACACCCACTCTCTGTTTCCTGGTCTTCAACCAGTTCTCAATCCATGAGAGGACCTGTCCTCTGATTCCCTGACTGTGGAGTTTTTTCAGTAGCCTTTGGTGAGGGACCGTATCGAATGCCTTCTGAAAATCCCGATATATAATGTCTACGGGTTCTTCCACATCCACATGCCTGTTGACCTTTTCAAAGAATTCTAGAAGGTTTGTGAGGCAAGACTTACCCTTACAGAAGCCAAGCTGATTCTCCCTCAGCAAGGCCTGTTCGTCTATGTGTTCATCTAGGCCTCAGAGCCTCCACTGCCTGGCAGCAAGACCAGCAACGCAATGTGATAAGCAGCGGTAGGAGACTTGGCTTAGCAGGCAGAGCTTCAGCGTGCACTTTTTGCATGCTTGAAGAAGTCCTCCAGTCCATCCTTAGTGTCTTACTGATGTTTGTCATGCTGTATTTGCCTCCCAATCTGGAAATAGTTATTTCAGGTGCTACTTCCAATAGATGGACAATGCAAAGGTACAGCAGGGGACAAATGTTGAAAAACACTGTTCTAAGCCAGTTGACGTATTACTTACGAAGCATCTGTCAAGTACACATCACCACTTTCAATCAAGTCTTAGAGTTGCCAGCAGCCATCATTCTAGAGATCCTAGAGAATATGCTATGAGAGATTTTTTCAGCCAGTTCAAGATGGTTCTCAAAGCACTGCTACCTTAAGAGCTTGGCTCCCAGGCTGAATGCTGCAATCCTAGAGAGACTTACTTGGAAGTAAATCCTACTGAAATCAATTGCAGCAGTTCCATTAACAGTGACTAATCTATTGGGAAAGTTGTGTCATTCATTAATTATCACATACCTACTGGTAACTCATCACTTTCTCAGTTGCGATATATCCCTCTCAGGAATCTACTGTGTCTTAAACAGCCATATATTTCAAGTGACAGCTGTTATCCTTAGCAAAGCCCACTTACCATTCCTGTTTCGTGACCTCAAAACACACAGTGATAAATTCTAATGAAATAAAGATTATTCAGAATGGCCACCAAAAAGATGTCACATCTTAAGAGCGTATTTCAGATAACTAGATAAATCTGATGCCATGCCGTGTTCTCATATTGGCCTTTATAAAACTTGCAAGATACTATATTACTAATGAGACAGTATATTACCAAAAGTTGACATCTAGCATAATTATCCCTTCAGGGAATATATCCATTGATACATCAAGATTATTATGTTTGTCACTGAAGACTCTGCCAGCATAGTATCTCTTCCAGCCACTGTTTGCTGACATCTCTCTTGTGTCTTCTTTTATGACTGTGAGCCTCTGGGTATCTTCTCATTTCTTCTGCTATGTAAACTGCTTTGCAGACTTTTCTGCTTAAAAGCAGTATACAAATATGCATAATAATTATAATAAAGATGAGCAAGTATTCCTTAGCAAAACCCTATCAGTCAGAATTATGGTCTTATGAAGAATGTCAATAACTTTTGTAGCAAGTACGCGTCAAAGATTCATTTTTGTGAGCGTTTGGGAAGCTCAATTCTATCCTGCACTGGAACAGGCAGGCCGACTGGCCTGGGCTGTATCCAGGTCAGGGTTGGGACTGGCTGTGGCATAACCCAGGACAAGGGGAATCACTTCTCCTTACCCCGTGTTGTGCAGCAGTGGCCCGAATGCGGCTACTCGGATCTGCACCACTTAAAGATATGGCACAGATCTGAGCAACCCAGAGCTATGCTGGGCCACCTGGCATTAGGATTCGACCTAAGTGTCAGATTCTGGCACCACTCTCCCCCCCATGGGTCTGCCTGCCACCCACCTTCTCCCCCTCCCCTGAACACTCCCATTCCACCCAATCCAAGTTTGCCCTTTTATTTCTCTCCCCCCCCCCGCCCCACACTGGTAACTTATTTAAAAGCACAGGATTTCATATGTTAACATGCTTGTTATCAGTAGTCAGTAATAATGTATTTAATGTTTTTGTTATGAACAGCTGCTATGGCTCCTCTCAACATGTGAGGTACTTAACAAAAATTTATGGATAAAATCATTGAAAAAGAAGGCACCAGATAACAGGGTGTAGTGGGTAACTTTCCCTTTTTACCTGTTAGCCATAGTCACACAAGAGACTTGTATCCTGTTGCCACTCCCTTGCATTTGGCATTCTGAGATAGCCTACTTCTAAAACCTGGGGGCTGGGGATAAGAATAGGCCCTCAGTTTGGCTGTACTTGTCGTAAGAGGGGACTAAACAGCCACCGGGTAGATGGGACTCGATAGCCTGGGAAGGCAGCTCATCTGAGAGAAGGAAAACTCTGATCCCAAACCTCCACTGCCTTGTGGCTACATCCAATTGTGGAAAAGGCTTCAGGAGTCAACCTCAAGGCAAAATCCAGAGTCCCTGAGGCAGTTCATGGCTGAACACAGTCACATTCTGGCAACTCCTGCGACGCCGCTGGAACCAACCGTACTGTCTTCTGCCTTTCCATTGGACCATTTCAGCGACATGGAGAGGGGGGATTTGCTGCATGGGTAACAGTCTATCCTCCATATCTACTTTACCCAGGCTTCATGCACTGGAGAGGACACTCTGTTCCAGAACCACTTTTCAGAGCACGATACCATAGTCTTCCAAGACTGAAGGATGCCAATGTAAAACCAGGAGGTTGCACATGCCCATCATAGCTTGTAACCTGTGATGAACTTTGCTTCTAGAAACCTGTTCAATCCCCTTTTAAAGGCATCTAGGCCAGGAGTCATCTCCAAATACTGTGGCAAGGAGTTCCACAGACTAATTATATGCTGGATAAAGAAATATGTTCTTAATATTTTCTTTTCTAATTCTCCCAACACTCAATTTTAGTATATGTCCCTTGGTTCTGGTGTTGTGTGAAAGGGAAAAGAACATCCCTCTATCCATTATATCAATTCCCTGCATAATTTTGTATATCTCAATCATGTCCCCATTCAGGCACCTTTTTCTAGACTAAAAGAGCCCCAAAAACTGTAGCCTTTCCTCATAAGGGAGGTGCCCCAGCCCAGTAATCTTTTGGATCCAATCCATTTTGTTAAGTCAAACTTATATACTATCCAATTTTCCAGCACCTATGCAGCTGCAATGCAGCCCCAAGATAAGGGAACAAATCTTCCCATACCTTAAGGAGGCCTCTTTGACTGCCTCCCCACCACAGGATGCAGTGCATGCCCCATTGGCACGGCTGCACTGGCACTGGAAAATTGGATAGGATTTGGCCCTAATTCCACAATGTCTTTCATTGTGCATTTCATACAGTTAGATTCAACAGAAACGGGAGGGTTGAAAAAGCTCTTGTGGACTCATGAATAAATCAGCGTTAAATTACTTTGGAAATGACTCTGTTAAGAATCAATTTGAAGTTTACTGTACAATGTGATCCTGTTATGTCCAGCTATCCAAAATCAATATGATGCAGACATTAATCAACATATGAGCATATGCCCCAGTGCTTCAGGCAGAACAGCTACTGCTGAATGAAGCCGATTATTGCATAGGGAGAGCGGTAATAATGTTTTCAGACCACTCCTCCTGTTGATATTGTTAAAGGGAGAAAAGCCCATTATAGTTATTAATTTCTTCCAGCAGTGAGTGTCTTCTTAAAAAATGTTTTTCTCAGGCCTCCCTGCCTCTACTCTGTGTGCTAACACAGATAACAATTTGTTGTAAATAGTCAGACAAATTAATTAGGCGTGCACTTTGATTGTCTTCATCATAATAAAATCAATTGGTAGTCGTAATTACTCCAGAAGATGTTGCATTGTAATTCAAAATTCATGAAGTTTAAGTTGGTGGGCACTGTGGAGGAAGGCTTTCCTATCTTTAAAATAAGATTTCAGGAGTTCCTCTGCATTACTGATAGCAGATAGCAGAATTTCCAGTGTTTAAGATGTCACACTTTTGTTAGTTGTCAAGGAGGAAAATGGTGGATATTGATGGTTTCTGAAGCTACTACAGAAATAATTATTTCCATGAAAATACACATTACCTCCATGACAATGGTTGTTTGGCTGCACTCCATGAATATCTACTCTTGAGTTTTTTCAATGATGTCTCCTTAATTGCCCTTATTAAAAAGTAGTGGGACTGTAATGAGCAAGTAGTCTTTCTTGTTCACTTTAATGAATCATTGAGTTCCTTTTGAACAAAGAAATACATGAAACTTGTGTCCTCCACAGAAGTAAATGGACACTGTCACAGAGGTTGAGTAGTCAATTGCCCTATTTCTATATTTTAAAAAGGGGAAACGGGAAGAAGAGTTGGTGTAAAGAGTCTAAAAACTGGTAAGGATTGTAGATCCATAGGCTAAGAGGAAGGACAAGAGGAAGGCCACACTTCTGATTAAAAGAGCAATAACCTGAAATAATCCCCCCTCGTTAAGTTTAGCTTTGATGGCACTTGGACTGCTCCAATATTCCAATGAAGTTTGCCTTTGACCTTTATCCTGCCTTGCTTGTTGGGCTGTGTTGCATTAACTCACTGGGGGCGCAATCCTAACCAGCAGTTATGCCGGCATAGCAGCTCCTGGAGGGTCACAAACATGCCATAAAGCACATTTGCACCTCCATGGGAGGAAGCTGCACCAATGCACGGAGGCTGGCGGAAGCCTCCACAATGGCTTCCTCCCCACCGCTTGTGCCAGCGCACCTGCACCGACACAAGTGGCGGAGGTAGGCATGGGGGGCGGGGAGGAGACGGGAGGGGGCTGGTTCTGGGGGGAGGGTGGGCAATGGGTGGCCCCGGGGCAGGCATGTAGGGAGCCGGGGGTGGGGCTGGGACCCAGCGGTTATGCCAGATCCCAACCCCCCTAGCCGGGGAGAACAAAGCGGTTTCAAGCCGTTCCGCTTTTCTTGGACTTGCGCCACCTCCAGAGGTGGCGCAGGTCAGAGAAGACCCATTGGGGCATGCAGCCCTTACCCAGGGGTAATAAGAAGAGCTTCCGCTTGCCCCTGGCTGAGCCGCTGCAGCCAACAAACCTGCGTTGGATGCAGCACAAGCCTCCTGGCTTGGATTGCACCCTGGTACTGTGATAAGCCACCCCCATTCCAGCTGCCATCCCAGACTAGCTGTATCAACCAGCATTCTGAATCTGTAATCCCTCCTCCCCACTTTACTTTCCAGCCTTTCTCTTCCCTTCCCTTCCCTACAGGAAAGTAGCTCTTATTCTCTTGCCCTGTTTTCCTCCTTGATTAAAGTAACATTAATGCCAACATTTTAGGGCTTGCTTCATAGCTGCCTTTCTACCTCTTCACTCAGGAGATTCTTCTTTTCATGGCACACTTGCCCCAGTTTCTGCATTACACTGAACTCAGCAGATACAGAATGGTAACCACAGTTATTGGCATAGGCTCGCCGCACACCCACAAGTTATTTACTGTCATTCATTGTTTTGGGTGCAGGCAAATTAAGAACACACTTTCTGTCCACTCCACCACAACTCCCCATGCAGCGATGCAGTTGCACGAATATGGCACCTACTTTATCACATTGGGTCTCCTTTGGGGAAGGGAAGACTTTTTTCTCTTTTCCTGTGGAGAAAGTCCCTCGCTGCTGCCATGGGTCAACTCAGACCTGCAACAGTGATGTCACTGGCACAAATCTGCATTGACCCATGAAAATGGATCAGGCTTGGGGGGGGGAGTTAAGATTTAGTGGGCTCTGCTGGTGCTGAACCCCCCTTCATGGTCACAATTCATCCTCCCGACCCCATCTTCTCCCTGTTCCGCCCACTCCCACCCTGTTCCATCCCCTCCTCACTTCCTTTTTGACCCCTGCACATGTTTACCTGAACCAGTGGGCATCTCAGTCCATTTTTGCAGGGACCCAACTGCTTCCTGCTTGACGCAAAATGATCCTTAAATGAATATTCAGCTCTACTTATCATCTGATATCTCTTTACTTGTGTGAAGGTGGTGATTGGTGAGAGTATTTCTCAACGGAAGGAAACAAAGTATAAAAGGAAAAAACTGGTTAACTCCAGAAAGTGCACTTAAGAGTTACCAAGTTTAGTTTGACATAAATTGGATACACTTAATGCACAATGAACATAACTGTTTCAACAAATGCAAGGAACATGCCTACTTATCAAATTAAAAGTGCCCGAGGGCATCAGTCAATTCACACACTGTGTGATGTCCATAAAGCTCAAACACAAGAGATGAAAATTGCATGTGGGTTTTAAACTTCTATTGAAGTGATGAGAGAATTGGTAATTGTTTACCAGAAGCCTTCCAGCCACTTGCTCTAGAGACCAAAGAGTACAAATGTCAATTCCCCACTCCTGCATTGTCATGATGTCTAGTAATTACCCTCTTGTCACTGATGCTATAATTATTTGTTTCTTTTAATCATCTCCTGAGAGCCAATGGGAACAACTTTGTTACATTGGATTTTATTGTGGGTGAACCCAAGGAAGTTGTATTGTCTTGAGAAAATGCAGAGGATAATTAACAACAAATGAAATCACTCAGAATTTTTTTTTAAGCTGACTACAATTCAAGAAACGGGGTGACAAATCTTCATTGTGCAACTTAAACTTAAAGAAACAGGGTGACAAATCTTCATCGTGCAAGGTCTATATTCTAATTACAGCTCAAGAAAAACAAAGTTGAAAGTCAAATCTCAGTTAATGGCAATGCTTTGAACAAAGGCATAATTTAAGTGTGTAAACACTTTATCAATAGAGCATGTAAAACAATGTTCCAAGCATGAATTCACACATGATGGTTCATCACTCAAAGATTTTAGCCTGTGATGTCTTGTAAATGGAAATCAGACAGAGCTATTTGATTCTTGTATCATGTCAATAGCCTTCAAATGCTAGTTTAATTGAAAACTGACTCCAGGAATAAGCAGTTAAGAGAAATATTTCTATCAACTAAAATAATATCTGTTCAAATGAAGAAATGGCAGCAGGTTCCACTTTTTTTTTTGTTTTCTTCCTGCATTACAAGTTGTACCTTTCAACATTCCTCATATGTGCAACTGTTTAAGAGAGGGCCAGGCTTTTGACAGGGCTGCTCAAACCTTCCTAGTTACTTAACACTCAACCATGAGTTAGCCAGAGCAAACTCTGCAGTAGGAGAGGAATATTCAACAATTGTTCAAGCAGTCAGCTGTCATTGCAAACCTATTCACCTTTTCGTCCACAATGGAGGATCACTCTCAAAATACATCCTTTATCCCTTCACAAACAATCCTAAATTTTCTCCCATTCTTCGGGTGTCTGTTTACAGTACTTACTAAACATGCCTCCTGTCATGCTTGCTCTTAAGTAAACCGCTTCCAATTTTCCTTCCATGCTTTTTTATCTCTTTTCCCTTCTTAGCTCCTCCCTAGCAGTTCATTTACCAAGTCTACCTTTCTCAAAGTCCCTTTGCCTTGTGCTTCACTTGTGAGAAAGCATAACTAGTCACATTCACTTCAGTGAAAGGACTGGGCTAGGAGTCATTCCCACAGAGGAGCAGGTGAAGCCTTATGGAATGCCATCAGGATTGTGGTCTGCTTCCAGTATCATCAATTAGCAGAAATATGAACTTTCTAATCTAGCACACTCCATTGGCATCAAGTTGGCTGTTGAGAATGGCTGTTCTAGACAAACTATGCAAGAACAAAATTGGGACAATCCTCTCATTCCCAGATTTATTACAACTGACAAGTCAGAAGATAACTAGCCTGAATATTCTCTGGCAAATAAGCCTGTGCACCAGGGTGGGTGTTTTTTCCTAAATCAGATAATCCAATAATTGTTAGAATCCCTGCACACATTCATGAGTATCAATATAAGAAAGTAGTTTTGTTAAATGAACTTATTCCAGGTGACATGATTCTGTGATTGAAGAATGATGTGAAAGTCCTGAACCAACTGCTAGTCATTGCTGGAGGCAAGATACGGATGGTCCAATTTGATTGGAAACTACTTTCCTTATGGAGAATGTGCATGTCGACTTTAAAAATAAACCTGGTGGTGCAGAAAAGGTCACTAAAGCATTATCAGAATCAATTAGATCATCATGAACAATTTGAAAGTTAATGTATTGAAGAACCAAGGGAATTTTTTAAAGCTTTCTATTTGCCAGTGACAGCTTTTGCTTCCCCATACTAGTCTTTTTTACATGTTAAATTGAACCCATGGAGGGAATGATAGAATCACACGTGCATTACCATTTCCCACCCACCCCCCACCCTCTTCATTCAATGTGACATATAAAAAGAGCTATGGATAGTCAATTGTTAAGCACAGCATACTCCTGGTTCCCTTCTTCTGGTTATGTCCTTTTTTGCCTGGATCTCACACCTTTGCTGCCTTGATTTGCTGCTGCTATACTTCCATTTCAAAGCATTACCCTTCATTACTGGTGATGAGGTGCTATCACAACTTTTCGTCTCCCCTCTTATTGATGTCTCTTCAGTTAGTTTTTAATTCCAATAAGCACTTTGGAACTCTCCTTGGCAGCCCAGTTTCAATATGGTTCCATGGATTGTTAAAACTTTGGAGTGAGTGAGTGAGTGAGTGAGTGAGTGAGTGAGTGAGTGAGTGAAAGTGCGCACAAGTGTTGAGATGGATACAGAGATTGACACATACTGAAAGAGAGAGAGCTTAAGGTAGTTTTTCATACCAGGCTGGATTCCAGGCTGGATTTTAGCAGCAGCAGATAGATGGAGTAAGTACTGATTGCATTTGAACTAGCTTAGCTTGTCTGTTTCTGTGCCTCCATGCTGTTACTAAATTGTGAGCAGTCAAGCACCCAAAAGGCTAGTAATCCCTAGAATACTGAGAATGAAAATGGATAGTGCTTAGGGGCAGATCCCTGAAAGTATCATCCCAGAGGGAGAGTCATTTACAGGGCAGAGGTTATTGTAAAATCCAACTGGAGAAAAAGAAGGTGCAAGCAGAGAGGCTAAGGAAGTGGATAGGAAAACTGGGATGAAAGCGGGGAGACAGACATATTATGACAGCAATCCATCTGAGAGGACTCTGTAATTTAACCATGATTTATTTAGCAGCAGGTACTCCCTGGAAGGATCTAGAACAAAAACCTACAACCATCAAACCTATAATTTATTGTCTGGCTGTTCTTCATGAACTTGTTCTTAGCCTTACAAATTCTTCGTGTTCTATGAATAATGATGCAACAACCAGTTCCTGTCTGAAAGCAGTATACATACAATAACATACACAAATGGGGGAAGAATAATTTGTGTGTGAGAAGCATGTGTAATGATTACATGGTACAGTTCAATGGGGAACGGAAAAGGAGGCTTTAATTAAACAGAATGCCTTGAAATAAACAGAAATAAAATATTGATCATGTAGCAGCATCAACACTTGGGATAAGGTAGTAAGCCACAGTACTTACTACACAGTAGGGCCAGAAACTGGTTGTAACCCAGACCTGATTGAGTATCTCATAGCCAGGCAATGGTAGGAGGACCCTTTCAGCTGCCGGGTAATGACGACATCCTGGGATTATACTACTGCTGTCTTTCTCCACTCAGCCTTGAGTGACTGGCATGGGCCAGCAGTGCACAGGGATGAGGCTTCCAGTTTGATTTCCAGAAAATCATATCCCCCCCCCCCAAAAAAAAAATTGTTACTGAATTATTAGAGAGGTATACAAAGCCTTCAGTATTCCCTTCTTCATGGAAAACTAAGACAGAGCTTCCCACCACTTTGTGTGAATAATAATATAATATCAGAGAATGTACTATAATGAATTTTCTAGAATATCAGAGCTAGTACCAGAAGATTTCAACAAGATATTATGAATGAAAATTTGATCTTTATATCTCATGCACACACACACTTCGTTCCTACTCCAGATGTTGCTCTTGAAACTCTGTTACCAGCGCTCTCAGGAAAGTCTCATCACTCTGAACTATACTTCCTGCCTTGAACACGCATCCAGAATGTCATTATTGTTTGAACTCTTTCACCTATTAAGTGCATCCCTGAAATGTACTTCTGTAATGCTTTCTGTTAATTTCACTTTTGCAATGCCTTCCTTCAACAGCATCTCATTAATTCTAAAATTAATCTGAGCTTCCTCCTACCAGTTTTCGCAGGGAGGAAAAAGTTAGAATTAGATGGATATAATTCGACTGTGAGTCTGTATGTGGACTTAACATAACAATGATATTCTCTTCCATGAGTATTACCCCATTTAACAATTGGGGTAATACTTGTCCAATCTGGAGATAAAGGCAAGTGGGACTACAGATTGCATCTGTTTATTTAAACCATGTGTCTACCACCCTCCCATTCCATCAAAGTGAT
Source organism: Tiliqua scincoides (assembly GCF_035046505.1). Classification (NCBI taxonomy): domain Eukaryota; kingdom Metazoa; phylum Chordata; class Lepidosauria; order Squamata; family Scincidae; genus Tiliqua; species Tiliqua scincoides. Next base: position 57,319,192 of record NC_089826.1, read on the forward strand.
CATCAGGGCAGCTTACAACGTATTTAAAACAATCATAAAAGGAATTTCAAAATATTTAACAGGAGACATTAAAATAAAACAACACTAAATGCAATCAAGACCTGAGAGCAATGAAGAAACAAAACAGATCAATAAGAATTTTAAAAATCAATAGAAAGCCAAATGGAAGAGGCAAGTTTTTTTACTTTCTGCTTAAAGACAAACAGGTATAGGCCAATGCCTCTGCCAGTGATGGGACCAAGGCTAAGTCCTCCAATGATGACCACAGTGAACCCAAGTCATATAGATTTAAAAGATCATAACCAGCACCTTGAAGGCACCCAAAAGCATACTTGTAATTGGAGTACTAGAGTCATGTATTCAGACCAACAGTTTCCTGAAAGACCTTTGCCGCTTGTACAATCCATAAGAACATAAGAAGAGCCCCACTGGATCAGGCCAAAGGCCCATCTAGTTCAGCTTCCTGTATCTCACAGTGGCCCACCAAATGCCCCAGGGAAGACTACCCAGATAGTCTTCAGGGGGGTAGGCTGATGTTAGGAATGGTCAGTGGAACAAGAAGGGGCAGACAAAGAACATTCCAGTGACATGCAGTGCGGGAATGGCAGGTGAGGCAGGACCGCCCCACAAGAGTTCTTGAAAAAGCACCACCACCACTGCCAAAACTGTGAGTGTGCAAACACTCACAACTCACACACTTTTAACAGCAACCGTAACGTTTGAGTTCTAAGTGTTTGCGCACTCACAGCTTCAAATGGTGGCAGCAGCGCTTTTTAAAGAACTTTGGTGGGGTGGTCCTGCCTCATCTGCCACCCCTACACCCACACACCACTGGAACATGCTGTCTTGACACCATCAAACAGAGACAAAGATGAACGTTCAACAGTTGAAAGAAGACGTGCTTGACTGGGTAGCATGGAGAGTTCTCGCCTACAAAGTCGCCAATAGTCAGACATTACTGAATGGATAAAACACACTGTCTTTGGGGGAAGTAGATTGTAGAACTCATTACAACAGTCTAAGCACAATGTAACAAATGATATGAATTGTTGTGGAAATGGGGTGGTTGATGCACCAGTAGAGGCCAGCCCAAAGCACTCCTGACCGCAGCTATAATCTGATTCTCCAAAGTCAAGGCCAGGGCGGCAGGCCAAGATCTCTCCCAAGCTGCCAGCCTGGTCCTTGAAGGGGGGTGCAAGTCCAGAATAGACTGTAAAACCAAACACAGATCCGGTCACCTGCAGATAAGTTGCAATGAGCCAGGAAGCAGATATTTCACTGTTTTTTTCCAAATATGCTTACTGTACCATCCTAGGCACACCTACTCAAAAGTTCCCATTGTGTTCAATGAGGCTTACTCCCAGGAAAGTCCAGATAGGATTGCCACCTAAGTTATTCTTGTTGCAAATATTTCATGCAACAAGATATCTGGAACAAGGCTTTGATACGCTTATTGTCTGGGAGACACATCCCATCTCATATCCTGAGAAATTATGGGGAACAGCATTCAGGGTCATGCACATCCAGAACAGAATGCCACTCTCACCTACTTTGCCTTTCTCTCTCATAGATTCTAGTATCATACCTTAGCTTCCATGAGCACTGAATTAAAAAAATTACAGCTAGTATCAAAAACATATTAACATCTAACAGGGAGAATGGCAAGAAGATGTCAATAACCAGTCATTACCTTAATGAAATCAGTTGCTCAACATGAATATCCCATGGTCACGAGAGGCAACGAGGTTGAAGGCACAGGATACCGATGGGCTGTCTGCAGCTGTCAGCGGTAATAATGGGTTTGGGATAGAAGTAATAAAGTTACATATAGTTGAAGGTAAAAATGAGCAGTTAAAGACTATTTAGCTTTTTGACGTTCAAGCTGTTAAATATGATTAAACATAGTGTAGCAGTTGCTATAGGGCATGTAGAGTGTAAAAATAGATGAAAGTGACAGAGAGTGATAACCCAACAGTGTATCGGCAGCAACGGCAGACTCAGTTATAGTCTACATATTCTTCATAGCACTCCCTTGTTGCTTGAACCTCTCTGTGGCAAGGTAGATTAATGAAACCAAGAAAAACTTTATAAAGGAAGTTCTTGGCTGTTAAATTGTTAGCAGCTATCTAATCTCCCTGTGACACTAATGTTACCTTTTCAAACTGTACACTCTCTTTCCCATTTTCTGTGTACCCAGAGGCCCTGATTGTTATAAATTATTTGCTCAGTGTAAGTAGTAATTTCATTCAGTCCTTGCTATTTCATTCAACTCTTTCTTGATTGAAGAACAGAAAATGGCAAGTTATATTTTGCTGTGTTTTGAAAGTCTTTCTCCCTCTACATACCACCTAGAAATGACTCGCCTTGGAGGGCGCAGACAACCAGAGGTGATTTCAAGTGACCAGTGGGTTGAAGTACATGAGCTCATGGAGATATCAACTAGAAACATTTCAACCTCTTCCATTCTGTAAAGGCACACTGAATTTTTCCAGTAGAAAGCAGTCCTTGGAATGCATGAAATTGTTCTTCTAAAACACCCAAACCATCAGGCTGCTAAACAAGGTTTTTGAAAGTACTTTATGTTCTCTATTAACTATATTATGAAGAATCATAATTTATTTTTCTATGACAAGTATGGTATAGGTCAGTGTTTCTCAAGGTTTGTCATCCACTGTACCACTTCACATGGTCCAAAGTATCACCAGAAGTAACTAGTGATTACAGTATCACCAGTTACTATTGGGATGGGAGACCAGATGTAATGTGACGAACACCAGTAAGAGGCTTAGGACATATGGGAGGGTTTTTTTCAAACGTGGAAAAGCATACTTTGGAGCTCTGCCCACAGAACCGAGCCTCCTACTGCTGTTTGTTACATCCTGTTCCTGCTCTCGCTGCTGGGTGGCAGGTGCCCAGAGGTCCTGTGAGAACCACCAGACACCACCCCAAGTATCACTGGTGGTACCCATGGCACTGGTTGAGAATCACTGGTGTAGGTAAACCTTGACCCTTGAACACATTTCAATATGCCCTGATATCAAGAGGCAACTGTAGCAAAGATATGTTTGTTGTGGCTTTTTTCAGGATTTGATCAGGCATTTTGATAATTGCCTTGGTGACAGTCGTTGCCAATCGTACCACTAGTCAAGCAGGAAACATAACTTGTAAATAAGTTGCCAAACTCTGAAATGCAGGCTTTGCCACTGTGTGCTGTTTCTTGTATTGCATTTTAATGCCTAAAGAACTATTGAAGTAAGACAAAAAGAAAATGCTCTGCATTTCAAACACATATACTGAATGGCATGAATCTTAATTGTCTGAGGTAAGCCAAACTCTCAGATTGGTTTTACTCTGGTTTCTGTTTCAGTGGAAGTGTGCATGACATATGAACGAACACTGCACGTTTGCCTGCTACTGCTGCAGTCAAACTTTTGCTCAATATTTCTAGAAGGAGGACATGTGTGGCAAGCACCAGGTCAGAATGACACAGAGATTCTAATCAGAATTAATGTTCCAGGTTTTTTTAATGGAAAGATGCTGATTTGAGCATCAGAGGAGTCTGTGTACACCTGATTTGTCAACAGAGCATTATTACAATGCAAGAAGCAAACCACATTGTTTCTGCAGATTCTGAACGGGAAATTAGAATGCCATGAAATGTAAAGAGCTTGAGGAATAAGTGTTCCAGCTTCATTTGACAAAGGAGATTTGTCAAGCTGTCAATTGTACTGATTAACCAAACGACCACACATTATCACTTTTTATCTTGCCTTTTGCATAATTTATGCACTAAAGTAGCAACCAGAGTTCCACTGTTCCCTGCAATGGCAACAAACACAATACTCCAGTGCTGGTAGAGGTGAGTTTTGTTGACTCTGCTACATCTTCTCTTAAAGAAGTAAAATAAAACAGAAGATTTTGCTGAATATTTACTTAGGTTGACAAAAGTGCACTCCAACCTGCACACTGCACAATTTAAACACAAGGTATAGAAATGCTAATGTAAACAGGTGGCACTTTCAAAATGGAAAGCAAGCACTACTGAGCTCATTTATATTAGGTAATTACACTTCTCATTACCTCTTCCTGTTGGTGCCAGATTAGTTGTTACTCTGTGGGGAATATGTATATCTGAAGGCTGTATTTTTCTTGAATTACCCAGTATCAAATTGCTAATAAAGTCAAGGCCTAAAACTTTTGCTGTTTTGGATGAAAACAGTTGGAAATGAGCACAGATTATAATTGGGAATAGTTTTTTTTACTCCCATTTTAGACTTGTCATGAACATACCGTCTAACACAGGGATCAAAGATGGCAGGAACACATTCATCAAAATCATGTTCAAGGCAACAGCTTTCAAAGAAAAACCAAATGATAAACTGTCTTCTCTTATGCTATGCTAATACAAACTGCCTTGCAGTTTCTGGCTTAGCCATCCCAAGTGCTGTCCACATGCTCATATTCTAAATGCATAATACCCTCCTTTGAACTAGGTAGAGCAATTACCAACAATGGAAGTCGATTCTGAATACACATACAAAGATTACTAGGAAGCACCCTGAGTTTGCTTCATGTTGAGAGTTACAGTCAAAAGGCTTCTTCTTGGCCTCTTGTTTTGAGCTTCACTGTGGAACTACTTGCAGTGCTCTTGACTAACTCATTCCTTGATCCAGACCAACTATTATTTTAGAACACCAGCTCTGGGCAGCTCAGAGGATTTAGAATGGATTGAAAGGGCAACGTCTGGAAGGAAAGTGCTTGTTTCTGCAAGCAAGGAAAGGACCATTAAGCTGTGCATGTTTAAATGGTATTCTGCATCCTGAGTATGATTCCGAAGGGTTCCTGGACCTTAAGCATTCCGCTCTTTGTGAATGATAGGTCTATATAAGCAATTACTCATATAGCAAATAGGTAGAGCCTGTTTGTCTGTGGATCTGGCCCAACATGGGTTCCCCGGATCCACGCTGGGCCAGACTCAGCCCCACCTGAACCCTCCGAAGGCTACCGGAGCTCTGCTGCGGTCGCCTCCAGAGGGCTTTCCAAAGAGCTTAACAAAAAATGCCACTTTTGGTTCCTGATGGAAACCGGAAGTGATGCCTTTTTGCCAGGGCTTCCCCAGGCATCAGAATGCCCTATATGACATAGAAATATCACCCCCCAGTCTCCTTTGGGAAAGCAGAAGGTAGGCTTTTTTCCACCTCCATGGGCCATTCTGAAACTTACAGAGGCAGCAGACAGATGCCTACTGCCTCTGCAGGTTTCAGAACGCCCTCCAGAAGGGACCAGAGCACAACTCCAGTTCCCTCTGGAGGGCAAGGGGCTGAAGGTCATGGATTTGCTTATCTGCGATCTTCTGTATCCGCAGGGGGTTCAAAAATGATCCCCCACAGACACCAAGAACTCATATGTATTAGTTCTGAAAGTTATATGGAGCCTTCATGTTCATAATAATAGTTACTGTAAGACTGAAGTCAGGCTGTTGAATTCATGTTCCACCTATGGGTTTCCAGGAAGCACCTTCCTGGGTTCAATAGAAAACAGGATGCTAGAATAAATGGACCTTTTCTCTGATTTAGCAGTGATGTTCTTATGCTCCTAGTTTACAAACATTTGCTTGTTTGAAGGTTGCTCTGGCTACAACCATATGTCAGTGATGCAGGATCTCAGCATACTGGGATTGCCATTTGCCTTTGTACTAGGCAACCTACAACTGAACCTTCATTTCACATTGAACTCTATTCCTTGTACCAACAGCAGAATGGCAGATGTATTGTTTTCTTCCATTTTTACAAAGCCAGATAGTGTCATAGCAAGCATAGGTGCGCTGTCCACCTGGAGCACAAGTTCACCCTGCCTGAGAGCCCAATCCTATCCAATTTTTCAGCATTGATGCAGCTGTGCCAAGAGGGCATGCACTGCATTCTGTGGTGGTGCAGCAGTCTCAGAAGCTTCTTCAAGGTAGGGGAACATATGTTCCCTTATCTCAGGACCACATTGAAGCTGAATGTAGTGGTGGTTAGGTTGTAGCCTAACCATATTGATATGGTTAAGACAGTGGTTATCAAACTGTGGGTCTGTGTCCCACCAGTGGGTCATGACCCAATTTTTGGTTGGTCGCAATTATACGTGCATCAAGCATTAAAAAAAACCTTCTGTTGGGGGGGAACACTGCTGCCCAATTACCATTATAATTGCAGAGGTCCGAGCACCTGGTAAAGTAAAATATTTTTTAGGTGGGTTCTGATCCTAAAACATTTGACAACCACTGGGTTAGGCCATATCTTAACTCCTGTCCCAGACCTGGAAGCCTTACACGGAACTGCTAAGTTTTGCACCAGTGATTTAGCTGGCATGGATCTGAGTAGCCACACTGGGCAGAATGGAGCATTAGTCGGGGTAAGGGGGAAAAATATCCCCTTACCCCAGTGGTTCTCAAACTCTCTGGGAGAGTTTGACAGCCACTAAGTTCTTGCCTGGGTGGGAGGGGGAGGCAGCAAGGGCGGGAGAAGGCAGCGGTGTGATCCCCAGGAGCAGCGGAGAGCACTGCTGCAAGTCGCGCCGGGCTCCCCACACCCCCGGGAGGCTGCAGGGGCTTGGGTACGTGAACCCAAGCCCCTGCAGCCCCCCTGAGTGGCGCGATCCTGGGGATCGCGCCGCTTCCTCCTCCCTGCCTCCAGGCTGCCCCCACCCCTTAAGGGGGCAGGGGCCAGGGCCTGCAGGCTGGGGCGTCACGACTCCCCAGTTTGAAAAGCCCTGCCTTACCCCAGGAAGACCTCCAGTCTGCTCCTAATCTGTGCTGGATTTAGCATAGGCCATTCAGATCAGCTGTACCAGCACAGATTAGGATTGGATGGTGGGATATTTAGGACCCTTTCCACACCAGTCTGTGGCAAAGCTATTAGTAGTGTGTGTTGATTTTTGTGATCGCAATTTGACCTGTGAACTAATAAGAGAAAGGCAGCTAGCGTGCTCGTATGGGCACGCTAGCGCTGATTGCCAGGCTAAAACCCCCCCTATCAGCCGGAAGCAGGGCTTTGCTGCCAGCTGATTGGCTGGCTGGCCTTGGGGGGCGGGACAACTGAGCCTGATCTAGCACGCAGGCGCTAGACCCGGCTCAGTTCCGTTCCTGGAAGCGACCGGACAGGTTGCTTTTTCAGGAGCAGAGAGAGGCTGCCCCACGACGGGGCTTGAGGCGCGGGGATCCGCGCTTGCAGGCTCCCGTCACCTCGGCAGTGGGTAGCCTCTCTTTAGCAAGCTGCGCGCTCTGCAGTTTCGCTCCGGGGCACAGCGACTGAGCAGCCCCGAGAGCGATATCGAGGCGGGCATCCCGCTGCGCGCTCTGCAGACGGCGTCGGGGGGGTGACCCACTGCGTGCTCTGCAGGGGGCCAGCGAGGGGGGCAGCCCGCTGCGCACTCTGTCCGAGCAGCAGCGGTAGGGGGCGGCCCGCTGCGCGCTCTGCCAGCCGCTTGGCTTGCAGCGCTGGGCGGCTCTGCGTGCCCCGCGGCGGCGGGTGCATTTTGGGGGGTCCGTGGGGGCGGCAGGCGCCTGTGGTGGGCGGCCGCCCTGTGTTCCTCCTTGGCGGGCCTGTCCGTTGGGGCTCATTTTGGCGGCCATTGGGGGGGTGCCTCATGGCTGGGCGCCATTTTGGGCCCTGCCTCGTGGCGCTCCGCTATTTTAAAAAATTTTAAATATAGCCTGGCGGCCATTTTGAGGGCTTCAACTGCCAAAGGGTCTCTCATTTTCAGAGTTGGGGACTTCGAGGGACAAGAAACCGGGCTGCTGCGGTGGCACTGCTGGGATCGTAGTCCTCCCCGTTTCTCGTATCGTATTCAGTTAAAAAATTAGAACACAGGGGGCGGTGGGCCCCACTTGGGATATTTCTTCACAGGGGGGTGGACATGGGGAAGAAAGCCCAGAAGTCGGGTGGCAAGGCGGCCAAAAAGGCAGTTCCAGCTTGGCCTCTCCCCTCCCCTCCCTCATCGTCGGATGAGGAGGATCAAATGGCAGAGTTGCGGGCTGTAATGGCTCGCTATGACGCGCGAAAACAAGAGAGGGCCCTTCGCAAGGCGGGGCAGGGTGATGGGGGCTCCAGTTCCAGGGCAGTCCCCGTACCTCACAGATCAGGGAGGATAAGTAAAGGGGCCTCTCTCCCTCCCCGGCAGGTTCATGTTTTGGAGGACAAGCACGTTACTGTCGAGGAGGGCGAGGCGCAGGACGGCAACACCCTAGAGGCAGAGGAGGAGGTGGTCCGTCCTTTTAAAAGGCCTCGGCCACAGGCTAATAGTGGCTGCAATGAGCAAGGTGAGCCGTGGGCGGGCTTTGCTCACAATGCAGAGTCTGCGTGGGAAGACAAGGAAGGCATTCCTTGGGCACCTAGCCAGGCTGCACCAGATCAGCCCTGGTCTCCTTGGGGGCCTCCTTCCTTCTGGCAGGGGCCCAATTACCCCCAGTACCCCTGGGCCCTGGGTTGGACATATCCCTGTCCCAAATCTGGTCCCAGGGCCAGCAGGGCACCCCCCCCAGTGTGGTCATTATCCTGCCACGGCTGACACAGAGTTGGACCAGCAGGATGTGGACTGGGGGGAAGAGTCATTGGGATTGGTGGTGGAGAGGGAGAAGCCTACAGTTTCGTATGGCATCATCGCCATCCCTCTGGGCTCTCACCTCGCCATGTCGGTCAAGGAGAAGATATGGTGAGGTGACTTTGTGGACATGTTCAGTCTCCTTCACATTGAGCCTGAGCCTACCCCCAAAGTGGGAGACCCTGTGCGTGACGAGGTAACCGTCAGGCAGAGGAAGATAGACAAGAATTGGACCAATTGGCTAAATGGGTTCATTGTCTATGCTGGGGTCACTGTCCAGTTGTACCCCAAAAAGGCGGGGAAACTATTCAAATACCTGGACATTATTCATCGCACTTTGCGTGATCATGCTGGTGCGGCTTGGATGGCTTATGACTGTCAATTTCGCATCAGAGCCGCACAGGACCCATCTTTGGACTGGACTATACTCCAGTGGAAACTCTGGGTGCAGTTAGTCCTGCCGGCTAGGGCAACGTTGGGGGATAGGGCGGATAGCGGGCATTTGATTGCTCATTCCAGACCCGAGCAGCCTGCGTCACCTGAGGGTGCGCAGTGGGTTCAATCCCCTCGCGCTTGCTTCCAATTTAATGCCACTGGCAAATGCAACAGGCCAGGATGTTCGTTTTCCCATGGCTGCCCCATGTGTGGGGCTGGGATCCCGTGGCAAAATGTCCACGGATCAGTGGACCACGGCAAGGTTTCCGCCCCTTCCGTGGTAAAAAGCCGGGTGGTGGACCCTCAACTGGTGTTGGCAAAGGGCCCGACGCCAATTGAGATTCCCTCCTTGATTTACTGGTTGCAATTTTATACAGATCGTTCTGCAGCCAGAGTATTTGAGGGTTTTCAGCTTGGTTTCAAGATCCTAGCCCCGCCTCCAGTTAGCCCCATGTTCGCTCGCAACCTCCGGTCAGTGACTGACATGGAGGAGGTGGTGCGAGGTAAAAATAGCCAAGGAGTTAGAAGCGGGTAGAGTAGCTGGACCGTTTGCGGTTCCTCCATGGAGGAATTACAGGTATCCCCCCTGGGTGTGGTGCCTAAAAAAGCCCAGGGCCAATTTAGACTGATTCACCACCTGTCCTTTCCGGAGGGTTCCTCTGTAAACGACGGGATACCGACCCACCGGTGTTCAGTCAGATACACTTCTTTAGACGAGGTGGTTGCCTGCCTCAAGAAGTGTGGCCCTGGGGCCTTGATGGCCAAGGCAGATATTCAGTCTGCCTTTTGATTGCTTCTAGTGCACCCCCAGGATTTCTGCCAGACAATAGGGCATTGCCAATGGGGTGTTCAATTTCCTGTTCGGATTTTGAGGCGTCCAGTACATTTTGCAATGACTGTGCGTTTCAGAACTGTGTTACAATCCACTGCCCACTACTTTTTATGGGACCATCTGGGTCTGGCGTCTGTGCTCGGCTCCTGGGTGACTTTACAGTGCTGTGTGAGCAGCTGGAGGTCCCCCTGGCACACGAGAAGACAGAGGGGCCCCCCCTTGGTAAGCTCACCTTTTAGGTATCGATTTGGACTCGGTTACACAGACCAACCGCCTGCCAAGGGACAAATTAGATAAGCTGATAGGGATGTTGACTAGCGCCCTAGGGTCCCGGGTTATGAATCTGGTTAGAGTCTTTGTCAAACAGTGTCTTGCTATCACCACTGTTTTATCAGCCAGACATGAGCCTGGGCTTGAAAATAGCATGGCCGATGCTCTCTCTCAATTTCAGGGGGAACGCTTTCGGCTGCTGGCCTTGCGGCCAGGCTGTGTCTGGATCCCAGGCCCCCACGGCTGCTTTGGTTAGGTCACGGTTTGCCCCCCCAACAGAGTCCTTCAGTGGGGGGACTATGTGTCATGGTCTGGGAGTTTATCCATAACATACCAGTTAGGGCGTGGGCAGTGGATTCAGTTGTAACAGGCTCCGAGCCTGTGTCTTTGTCCAGTATCTGTCAGGGAACAGTGCTGCTTAATGGCTCCTGCAGGAGTGGGCCCGCTATTCCGCCACGAGGATCGCCCCACCCCTTCCCCTTTACCAGTTTCGGACCATTTATTAAACGAGCGCAGTCTCAATTAGGCCTGCGGCCTGAATTGTTTGGGCTGCATTCATTTAGGATTGGGGCAGCATCCATTTAGGATTGGGGCAGCATTCATTTAGGATTGGGGCAGCATCCATTGCGGCCAGCATTGGTTTCTCCCCCCAGGGCATCAGGCGCATCGGTAGATGGCGCTCTGGTGCCTTTAAATCCTAAGTGCGTAAAGGTGCCGCCAGGGCTCTGTGTGCAACGCCAGTGGGCACAATGTGCGCACTACCAGGTTGACACGATGTGTCAGAGCCATGTAGGCCCTGTTGGCAGCGCTCAGCGAGCGTGTGCCACACCAGTGTTGGCGAGATGTGTCAGAGCCGAGTAGGCTCTGTTGGCAGCGCTCAGAGGGCGTGTGCCGCGCCAGTGTTGGCGAGATGTGTCAGAGCCGAGTAGGTTCTGTTGGCAGCGCTCAGAGGGCGTGTGCCGCGCCAGTGTTGGCGAGATGTGTCAGAGCCGAGTAGGCTCTGTTGGCAGCGCTCAGAGGGCGTGTGCCGCGCCAGTGTTGGCGAGATGTGTCAGAGCCGAGTAGGCTCTGTTGGCAGCGCTCAGAGGGCGTGTGCCGCGCCAGTGTTGGCGAGATGTGTCAGAGCCGCGTAGGCTCTGTTGGCAGTGCTTGGAGGGCGTTTGCCGCGCCAGTGTCGGCGCAAGGGGTAGGTGGGGTCCTGTAAGTTAGCTAAGGCGGACCAGGTCACTGTCCGTGACTGGCCATGGGAGTGAGTATTAGAGTGGAGGAAGGTTTCCTCCTTTCTCTTGGCCTGTCCAGTGAGCTTATCTCACGATGTGCTTCTTTTTCCCACAGGTCCGCAAAGGAGCTGCCCAGCCAGGGTCTTGATCTGCGGACACTCCATAGTTTTTTGGGCCCGGAAGCATGCCATGTCATCCAGTTTCGGCTCTCAGCTGGCGCTGGGTGATGTGGCGCACATTGATTGGTTGGCCAAGAGGGGTATGTGTTGGGGCCAATTTTTCCCAGCCATTTTGGAGTACATTGCTGTTAACCCCCTGCCGCAGGTAATCGTGGTGCACTTGGGCGAAAATGACTTGGGTCAGAGGACGTCCATGTCCTTGAGGCTCCAGGCCCGCAAGGATTTTGACTCATTAGTCCGTCAGTTTCCCGGGATTATTATCCTGTGGTCTGACATGCTGCCTAGGAGAATTTGGCGCTGGGCGAGTTGTGTAAAAAGAATTGAGGTAGCACGAAAAAGGGTCAACGCTTACCTGGGCAGGGTCGTCACGGAGCTTGGTGGAGCGGCTATCCATCATCCCAGCATTGCTTTTGAGGAGCCTGCTCCTTACCGTGGCGATGGGGTTCACCTTTCTCCTATGGGTTATGGGCGCTTTCTTTCAGAGTTGCAACAAGGCTTGGCCCTCTTTTTGGGTGTAGGGAAGGCCAAGCGCGAGGCTGACCTTCCCTTGTGGCTGTAGAAGTGCGGGGTGGGTAGACAGAAGACCTTCTCCGGCGTCCAATCTAAGCCAGCAAGGGCAGGGGTGAGCCAGAACCGCTCTTTGGATGCTTGTCCGGCTCGAGGAGGCAGGCTGGCTAGCCCCTGGTCTGAACTTTGGGGCCTTGCAGGGGTGACCTGAAGGCAGAGTAGTTTGGCTGGCTTACCCTCTTTGGGCGACAGTGAAAGGCGGGCTTAATAACAATTGAGCTACGCCTGGAGTTGGGTGGACGCCCCATGAGACTGGGGGACGTAGACGGCTAGGCCGTTTCCCCCATTTAGAACCCCGCACTTAGTTTGGGTATTGTTTCCTATTTTGCCTTGTTGTGCTTGTTATAAGTTAATAAAGTGGCCCATTTAATCCCATACCTGTTGTCGGCTGTATTTATTGGGGAATGCATGGTAAGAAAATTAGTGATTTTCCGCCATGTATTCTAGTGCTGTTCCAGTGTTTCAAATTGTATTCCTAGTTAAATGCATTATGCTTAGAACAAACAGAGGGTCTTAAACAAGATTCTAATCATTTGTCTAAGGCTGGTGCACCAAGGGAATAGTTTGTGCCACAGGTTTCTGAATGCCCTTCAGAAAACATGTTAGCACAGAGCATGTGGTATGATTTTATATTAGTCGTCACAAAACAAGAAGCAGTCTTAATTTTTCAAACTGGAACATAATTCTCCTGTTTATTTTTCTGTCACTGGAAAAAAATTATTCCTATTCTGTTGTTGTATACTGTGAACCTAACAAATTATAATAAATGTGATTCCTCAAAGATCCTTTTCCCATTTCCAGGCCTTTCTTGAATAAACTGCTTGTCACTTCTTTTAACAAGTCCTTATTTTTGCCAGTAACAGTGGCCTTAGGCTGAAGATAGACAAAGACACCCAAGGCACTTCTATTGCTTCATAGACACCACCCCCTGCAGCTTATATTGGAAATTATACTTTGTGTGCCCCACCCTTTCTTGCATTCAGAGTACTTTCTGTCTTGTGATAATATATCTCAGACATTTCTCCAGTACAATAACCCAGTTCTGTAAAAGCACAGAATTGCCTGTTCTGGTTTCCAGTCTATTTGATATTAGCTTTTGTTTGGAATGCACCTGGTTAAAAAAAAAAAAAAAAAAAAAGGATTACTGGTCCTCCAACTTTCTGAAGGGGTTCTGTTCTCAAGAAGTCATTTCTGCAATTTGCAAATGTGGAGATGGGAAATAGGACTGTAGCTGCCATCCATGTCCCCTGATGTTGATGCTTACAATACAGCTCATCCTCTCCAGTCATTAGAGAGGGCCCTTTTACAAATGCCACAGCCCAGAGGTGGGACGGGCAGCAGCAAGGAGTAGGGCCTTCTCCATGGTGGCACCAACTCTGCGGAATCCCCTCCCTCTTAGTTTACGAAATGCTCCCTCCTTTCTGGCAGGACCTAAAAACACACCTTTTACTCTAGCCTTTTGAGTTTTTAAATATGGACACTCGGGGTGAGTGCTTATGCTGATTAGTTTTATGGTGCATTTTTAATTGTCTTCTGCTGGTTTTATCTGCTTTTTATTGCTCTTGGCTCTTAATGAGATTTTTAAGTTGCTCATTGGATTTTAGGAGTTTTAATATATGTATTTTTTTTAAAAAAAATCATAATGCATATTTTTTTTATCATGCTTGGAAGCTGCTTTGAATGTTGTGAGGGAGTTAAAATGAGCATAGTCTAGCACAGTGGTTCTCACATATTTAACACGGGATCCACTTTTTAGAATGAGAATCTGTTAGAACCCACCAGAAGTGATGTCATGACCAGAAGTGACATCATCAAGCAGGAAAATTTTTAACAATCCTAAGCTGCAATCCTACCCACACTTACTCAGGAGTAAGTCCCATTGACTATCATTGTTAAAAGAATATACATAGTAGCTTGTTAAAAGTACAGATGTGTAACATTTCCCCAAATGCAGTCACATACCATGGTAACATCAAGTCTAATATATTAAAAATAAAATGTTGAAATGAATGGTGACCCACCTGAAATTGGCTTGCGACCCACCTAGTGGGTCCTGACCCACAGTTTAAGACACACTGGTCTAGCACTCTCATATACCTTTTACATCTATTTAGGATTTTTACAATCTTATTTTTACAATTTTCAAGCATTTGTTTTAAACAATTGCAACCCATTGCAAGTATTTCAATGAAGCATAATAAGTTTCAGTGTAGAAATAACATGGCAAGAGAACACTCTAATCAAGAAATTTAAAGTTAGGGAAGTTGTTGTATAGTCTTTGTGGGATCTGGCTGCCAGGGTGTCACAATGAACTCCTGCACTTCAACATTTATCAGTATATCGCTGCTGTGTGATACAGGATGATACATCTATAGGGCTTGGAACAATTCTCTTTGTATAACGCCAGATTAAAAAAGCATGAAGTGGCTTTCTTGAAGGGAAATGAGAAATGTCACCCTTGCACTGATGAAAAAGCACTCATTACATCCAAATCAGCTGCCTTCTCATAGCTATCACTACACATACATCTGCACTCCTTTTAGAATTAACTACATAAGCTATTTTTTCAGCAATTAAAGCATTGGAGGTTACAGACCTCTTCAAGTGTAATCAGCCTCTTTAAGGGATTTTAAACAGCCTGCATTGTGTAAACTAGAAATGTTCGTTTTTATGCTGCAGAGAGTGATGTGCTGACAAAGTTTAAAGGGCATCCACAGAAACTTTTCCCTCCAGTCAGCAAATATGATTTCCTTGAATAAAATATCCTTTCTTATCCTAGCCTCTCATCTCCCTGAAAAAATTTCTTTATGCCCTAAGTTGTACCAAATCAGCCCCTTCCAGCCAGAACAATAATTTCTGCATAACTTTTCATCCCCTGCAGAACTAGACTCAAGCTTATGGCAGACTAGGACTGCTGCTCACATGCACATCTCATGCATGGTTCTGGGTCCAAGGGACCCTTCCATTGGCTGTTGAAAAAGGGAGGGGTGCAGTGGCATCACTAGGGATGTGGGGTGTGTGGACTGCACCGGGTAACACCCTTGGGGGGTGGCAGCACTAATGGTCAAAATTCTGGAAACCTTTTGGAAAATCTGTATTTATGAAAAATACCATCATGTAATATCTCATTGGAAAGGTTATTTCCAATAAGTTAACCAGAAAAAGAAAACACAACTGCCTTACGTAACAAAAAGTGGATCTCCTTAACTCAAAACTGACCAGTGAGAGTGATTGTTTCAAGAGCCAATGAGGTGTTATTATGACACAGTAAATAAGTGAAACTTAAAATAAATAAGTAAATAAATAAAAGTTAAAGGGGTGTACACCAAACCTCGTGATGCCACTGCATTCAGGCTGCATGTATGATATTGTAATTTATTCTGTATGGTCTCCTATGGAAGGAGGTTCATCATGGGGTTCATCATGCACAATGAGCTCTTGCACCGGGTTGATGCAAATCCTCTGGAGATGTGGCAACCAATGATAAGGCTTTGTGATGAACAAGTAGGGGAAAGAGTATGAGGTTTGAAGCTGGGGAGGAGGGATGAGCAATAGAGAGAGGGAGGGTGATTTTGTTACAGCTCATGTAACTGATTCTTAATTTAAAAATACAGTAAAGCATTCCATAACAATAGCAGTGTATTAACCCCTTTTTCCTAGGGGATGAAACCAAATGCACATGTGTCCATGAAAGATGTGAGGTGTGCATATGCATGACCAGTCCTTTCCACATGACTGTCTAAAGCAGGGGCATCAAACATAAAGCTCGGAGGCCTGATGCGACCCACGGAAGCTTTTTATTCGGCCCTCAGGCTCTCAGCTGCTGAGCAGTGCTGAGGTGTTACTGTGAAAGGGCAGCCCACATGAAAATTGAGCTCTCATATCTTGAAATATGATCAAGATTTGCATATTTTATCTTCTGACTTTTAAAGTTAATAAGTTCCTAAGTGAGAAATAGTGCTTCTTTTTTGTTACGACCTGTTTAATGACATCAGTTTCTCCCTAATGACATCACTTCTGGCCCTCAGCAGGCATCATGAATGCTATTCAGCCCTCGGTATGAAATGAGTTTGACACCCCTAGTCTAAAGGGAGACTTTGTTAGACATAACCCCAAGCTCATGTCCCAGCTGGCTCACCATGTACTTTCTCACAGTGTGCTCCTAGGAGTCCTGGGGCTCCCTGAAACTTCTTTATGCTCTGAGTTTCCTTGACTGGAACTGTGTGCTGATGCTCTGGGGTTCCCTGACTTTCTGCACATACACTGCAGGGCTCCCTGATACTCCTAAAAGGAGTGTAAAGGGCACTTGAGGCTGAAAGGACTAAGACCACTTGTCCCGCAATCCTGCCAACTACGCCAATTTGTCCGGTCCCAAAAATGTTCCATCTCCCAATGCCCACTATTTTGGCTAATTAGCACACCCTTATCTCTAGAAACAACAACTGTGGTGTGCAAAGGAATGAACACAGAACTCCTTATCTATAGCAATTAACCAAATTTATTGCTACAAACACTGACACTCCCTGCAATTCCTCTTGTACAGAGGCTTTCCCTCCCCAAAACTCCACTTAGTGGGTAAAGGTTCAAAGCCTCCAATCCAAGTCCAATCCAATCTCCAAAGCACAGTCCAGTCCAGTCCAGTCCAGTCCAGTTCTGCAGCAGAGTCTCTCCTCTGTGTCCTCTCCAGCAGAGTCCTGGCAGTCCCCTTCTCACATAGGTCCTGGTCCATCCATGTCCCATAGGTCTGGGTCAGTTCCTGTGGGCAGGTAGCTCTTGATCAGGGTACCTCTGGTCTTTGCTCCTTCTGAAGCTGCCTTTTATCCTGCGGCCCCTTGTTAAGTCCAAATTGGGTTCAGGTGAGCCATCCATTTAGTCCCATCAAGGTCAAATGAAGCTCAGGTGTCCATCAGAGTCTCCATTGACCTTGATAGATTACAGCTGTGGAGCTAACCCTTCCCTTCCTAGAGCTGTCAACCAGCTGTCAAAACATGGGAATCGCTGTCAACACCACATCATCCACCTGATGATCTTCCATTACACCACTCTCCTGGGATATTGTGTTGTACAAATCAATATTGTAGGATATCATGCTTACAAATCAAAGCAAAATTTCAGATGATGTGAAACTCTTGCCCACCCTAGGAACATCAAATTGTAGATCTATTTACTACATTGGTATCCTTCTTTTCTTCCAAGAATCCGATGGTACCATGCATGAGTTTTTCACATGTGGGTTGTTCTCACAACAACCCATGTGGGACAAGGTCACATACAGTTTCATATCAATTCAGGGATTAAACCCAGGTCTCTACTAACCCAGTCCAATAGATTAACACCAGCTCATACTGTAGATTAATACCATTCTTGATGTTCAAAATACTAGCAACCCCAATTAAATTTACACTTAAAGGTCTTACTTTGCTAGATTCCACACAATCCTAGGCATGTGTACTCAGAAGCAAGCACCCTTGAGTTCAGTGGGACTTACTCTAGTCTATATGGGATTTCCTAAGGCTACACACTTCTACACACTTACCTAAGAGTAAGACCTATTTAATAAAATGGGGATTACTTCTGAGTAAACATGTATAGGATTGTGCTGCAAGTCTCTTTGATTGCAGTGAAGCCTGTATCAAGCATGTGCATTTAACTGTGGCCTGATTCTATCCCATTTTCCAGTGCTAGTACAGTTGTGCCAATGGAGTGTGCACTGCATCCTGAGGTGGGGAGGCAGTCACAGGGGTCTCCTTAAGGTACATAAGAATAGCCCCACTGGATCAGGCCATAGGCCCATCTAGTCCAGCTTCCTGTATCTCACAGCGCCCACCAAATGTCCCAGGGAGCACAACAGGTAACAAGAGACCTACATCCTGGTGCCCTCCCTTGCATTTGGCATTCTGACATAACTCATTTCTAAAATCAGGAGGTTGCACATACACATCATGTCTTGTAACCCATAATGGATTTTTCCTCCAGAAACTTGTCCAAACCCCTTTTAAAGGCATCCAGCCCAGATAACGTCACCACATCCTGCGGCAAGGAGTTCCACAGACCGACCACATACTGAGTAAAGAAATATTTTGTTTTGTCTGTCCTAACTCTCCCAACATTCAATTTTAGTGAATGTCCCCTGGTTCTGGTGTTATGTGAGAGTTTAAAGAACATCTCTCTATCCACTTTATCCTTCCCATGCATAATTTTGTATGTCTCAATCATGTCCCCCCGGAGGCGCCTCTTTTCTAGGCTGAAGAGGCCCAAACGCCGTAGCCTTTCCTCATAAGGAAAGTGCCCCAGCCCCATAATCATTTGTTCCTTTACCCTGGGGCTGCATTGTGGTTGTACCAGTGCTAAAAAGTTAGGTAGGATTGGGCCCTCAGTTTCGTGATTCCAACACCAGTTCAGAACTTAAATATCAATAAAGAAGCAATCCTATACACATTTACCTGGATTAAGCCAATAGGACATAGGAAGAGCACAGAAGGATGTATTTTTGCTGCTTGGATTGGAAGTCACATGGTGAAAAATCCAACTTTTTTTTTTAAAGAAACAAACAAAAAAACCTTAAATATAAAAGTTTGTGTCCACCCCTAAAACAAAGGGACAACATGGCTACAATGTGAGTTGAGTTGAGAATGGTTATCTACCTGAATAGTCCCAATGGTTTTGTATCCTCTCTCAGCAAGGACCACATGGAATATTCTTTATCTTCTGGCTTTCTAAAATAAAATTATTTTGGTGAACTGCCAATACTAACAACAAGTGGCCAGCATCTCGAGAATTCCACTGCTAGGTGATGACATCATTTCCAAAAATAGAACCTGGTGGCCACATCCTCTTTGGGCCCCAGGGGGTAGATCAAGCTGCCCTGTCTCACACAAGAATTAGTCCATTCTGTGGCATCTACCCATAATACCAGTACAATTTATTGAGCCCTGTAATCTTGTTACCAGGCTAAAAGACAGTGCAGTTCCAACTTAGGTAGACAAATGATGACCAGCATTGTTCCCAAATGGGGAACTTGTATTCCCTCTTGTTGGAAAATATTTTCTACTTAGGCAGAATTTTTTGTTAAGTCACTTTGCCAACAGGGCCTTTGAGGTCTGTCTCAATGTCATTTGCACATTTATGACCAGCTCATGGGGAAAAAAATTACTTTGAAATTAGTCCTTCCAAGTGGTGTGTTAATTACTAAAGGAACACAAGTCAGGAAAAGAATATCTATCAAGAGAGAAATATTCCTTAACTATTACCAGTTAATGGGACATTTAGGTGGGTAGGAGGTGTACTGTATTTAGGAGTGAAGTGGTATGAGACAGCCCCACGGGCCGTACTAGCCGATACCTGTAAAGGTGACTCATAGCTCATGATGAGTCAAACTGCTCTTATGAAAATATCAGGGCCAGTTCTAATTAATAGATAACCGGGGTGCTTAAAAAGTATCCAAAAAGGGGTTTCTCCATTACAACAGAATCAAAACTTCAACCATCCCCATGGGAACTTTTAAGTCCTGTGCAAGTCTCCTACTAAGCATTTTTAAAATTTAGGACTATGCAATTATTATCAGTATGTGTTAATGGAGGGGAGTGTCTACCACAGCTATTTAACCAATGTCCCAGAATTTTGTTAGATACAACTCAATCCTATGCATGTTTACTCAGAAGTGAGTCCCATTTTGTTAAATGGGGCTAACTCCTAGAAAAGCGCGCATAGGATTGCATCCTTTCAGAGCAACCCTATGCATGACTATTCAGAAGTCAGTCTCATTGAATTAATAGAACCTATTCCCAAGTATGTGTGCATAGGATGGCAACCTTAGAACCCAAACCTGAGTGTGACGGTGCCTCCAGAGCAGTGGTACCAAAGCAGCTACTGCTGTATCCAGTGGGCGCCAGGAAGCCACCGGGAGTCTCCTCAGGGGAAGGGGACTTTCATTCCCTTCCCCTGGGAAAAGCCCCAATTCTCACAACAATGGGGCTTCCCAAGTCTGCACCGGCACATTTTCAGCACCAAGCACCAGCACCAGGACTCAGCACCAGTGCTGGGTGACTTTAGGATTGGACCCTTAGTTACAACGAGTTTCATAGCTTATAGGGAAACAGCTGAGCTCAACATCAGGTTGGTAAAGAAAATTCAGTCATCAATAATGGATTGGGAATAACTGCTAATACGTATTCAGTGCAAATCCATTTGATCAGATGAATTTTAGAGAAAATTTCCGGATTTATTGTACTTGACTTCATGAAATTCAAAATCCTTGAACCTGAACTAACAGATGTGCCTCTATAATTTCCATACGATTAGCAGGCCTTTTGCTGTAGAAAGAATCTTTCGGTTGAAAAGATTGAAACGAACTATTTTTCAGATACTTTTTTAATATCTTGAATTATCTCTGAGAATGAATCTTAGGAGGAGCAAAGGCCACCCTCATGTTTGACTAAAGCTATGCATGAAATGCTTATCCCACATGTTGACAGAAATGGTGGTTGGTTGGCCACCTTCAGTCTCGAAAGACTATGGTATAAGCCTACAGCACCCAGTATTCCCAGGCGGTCTCCCATCCAAGTACTAACCAGGCCTGACCCTGCTTAGCTTCCAAGATCAGACAAGATCGGGCATGTGCAGGGTAACAGAAATGTTTTTATATCATTATCACTCCGGCCTACTGGATTATGAAGTCAGATCTTGTTCATCCAAGCATCCAGGAAGTCTCAAGACACCTTTTTGGATCTGGCTGGTGCAGGCATGTTAATAAACAAAAGCTGGTCAGTACTGTCTTGGTACATAGCAAGCTGCAATAATTATGTTATCAAGTCAAATACCACCTTGCAATATTAACTTATTCATCCTAGCAGAGAACATTTTTGTTTAAGTGCTGTCAAGTTTGGGTGGAGAAAGCAAAGTAGACTTTGCAAGAGGACTATGTTGGCTGGTCTTAAAACACTCACTGGGTACTTGCAACTGTGAGCACCATAAAGATATCCACATGCCCCTAATAGTTATATTGTGACTCCCTGGCAGACTTGCCTTTGAACAGGTTCTTCTGCATTTCGGAAAATGGCACTGTAGTGCAAATCAATCAGCATTTTCTAGGCTGTTAATGGCACCTCCTTAATTCCAACAATAGCCTCAAAATGCCACAGTAGTGTTCAGTCAAGTTTTATTTCCTCCCCCCCCCCACCATAATTGTCCTGCAGGTACTACGGAATTTATGGCAGCAATTGCCTTAAGAAATTATGCAGTTGATGGCACAGCTAAAATCTTCATGAACTGCTGGGAGACTTGGCTCCCTTTCCTTTGTTCTACCCAGAAAGTACATTAGAGAGAATGGGAGAATTCTTCAGATTACAAGTAGAGTTGAACAGCTTTGTCCCGACCATTGTATAGAATGGATTTACTTCCTCCTCTGCTCTAAAGGCTTTGCTACAAAAAGATAACTGTATGTTCACTTGACAATTTGCGGCTTACAGTAATACAGTAATACACAGGTTGCATTGGTGGCAAACACATGTACTTTCAAAGGTGTAGTCAGACTTTGGTGGTGGAATAAAAAGTCCTTTGTCTCTGTATCCGTTTGGGGAGACAGGAAACTAGTAGGTATGTGTGAAAAAAAATTGTCAGCAGTTTCCTATTATCCAGAGGCTGCAGTTGTGATAAGGTATGACTACAAGGAGACTGCTGCCTAGGGAAGTAAGACCTCACCCCAGTGATTTTCAGCCTTTTTCATCTCCCCACCCACTTGGCAAGGCACTAAAACTGTCAAAGCGTACCTCATTACTTTTTGACAATTAACAAGGCACACTAGTTTGCAGGTGGGATCTCACATCCCCCAATGACCCTACTAATAAATGACCATTCCTCAATCCCCATGGCACACCTGCAGATCATTTGTGGCACACCAATGTGTCATGGCACAGTGATTGAAAAGCACTGCCTCACCCTATTAGTTATTAGCTTGGTGTTACCCTGCACATGCCCAATCTTGTCTGATCTTGGAAGCTAAGCAGGGTCAGGCCTGGTTAATACTTGGATGGGAGACCGTCTGGGAATACCTGGTGCTGTAGGCTTATACCATAGTCTTTCGAGACTGAAGGTTGCCAACCATAAGGTGTATTGATACAGAACATGTGGACTCCTGGTAATTATAATAAATGATGGGGAAACTGCAGGCTTCCATTTCAGTGCGTGTATTTGAACTGAGGTATTTGAATCACTGTTCTAATGCCACCCCTTTTTAAAGTGTATGATCCCAATATAGACTGTTCAGTCGTATACAGTCTTGCATTCAGCAGGATAGTACAATCCTATGCACGACTCTTCATTGAATATTTACTCCCAGGTATGTTCTCTGGATTGCAGCCTACAACATAAACCTATGCATGTCTACTCAGAAGTAAGCCCCATTGAGTTCAATAGGATGTACTACCTGGTCAGCATCTACAGCAGACACCTCCAAACTCTGACTCTTGAACCTGATTCAGTGCACGAGAATAATCAATCCAGGCATGGTGTGGTAGTGGCAAAGACTTACTGTTCTGCCTCGCAGTTGCTTTACTTCACATTGCAGAGCCTCATGCCGGGAAGCCACTTTCCTGGAAAATCGGGGCACAGAGTCTTATGGGGCAACATGCAGCAGAAATGGCTCCCCAGTGCAAGGCTCTGCAATGATCTGGTACAAAGAAAGGTTGTGCCTCTAAGGCTTTGCCACCATACCTGTAATGATTATTCTGGTGGAACTTGGGCAGCAGTTTGGAGATTGCTGGTGAAAAGGATTGCAGCCTTCATAGCTATTATGTCAGACTAGCTCTCATATTTACTTTTACTTCTAAACAGGCATAGGATAAGACTGCATGTCTGATATTTGAAGAGCCTAGGCTCCTGCATTATAATGCATGTATCTGTATGTGGGTGAGGAGGAAGGCGGGGAACTAAGTCAGAATTTGTACCTCTGTCAAAACAGATTACTTTGCATTTGCCTACACATCACATGAGAAAGAGAAACTAAATTGACTTAATTAAGCAAGTCTTTGAGCAAAGGATAAGCTAATTATAGCTTAACAAATGAGTCTAGCGCAGTTAGCTAATGTGCAGCAGCTAGACCAGGAATGCTCTTTATCAGGCAGCGACATTCTTTCCAGGCTTTTGGTCACCATCTAAGAAAGCTCAACAAGCTTCTTTTCATGGACAGGCAAATGACTTGATAACGAACGGAAGGTCAGAGAATTCACCCTCCACCACTTCCCACCAGTTCACCCACCTCCCAGGAATCCAAAGTATGCAGTTCTTTTCTCCATGATTACTGGACTATTAAATGAGGGTGTGGCCACAATAATTGTTATTTACTTTTTAAAAGCTTTCTATTGTTTAAAAAAAAGAAACATTTGTATGTCTAGGATGCAGGATGAGATACTGTCCCTCATTTCCCTGCATGCTGAAAGATGATGCATTTATTCAACAGATACTATAAAGAGATAAATGAATGCAGGGGAGAAACACCCTCTCAAAATACTTGAGGGATGCAGTCCTACACATGCTTAGTTGAGAGTTATGTCTCATTGAGAGCAGCACACAGGGAGCGTTTCATTCTCTGCAAACTGGACATTCTTTGTAAAGGTAACATTCTTCATAGGAGAAATTTCAAAACATTCACCAGTGCATTCGTTCAAGATGCATCACAAAGCTGCTAAATGGATGTCATTCACCAGCCTGACCCAGTTGACCTAATACTGAATGCACAGGCACAAGCTCATGAGTTGCTGCATGCCTCTAGTCTTAGCTGCACTTACTTAAGAGTCAATCCACTGAACTTGGAGAACATATCCCAAAGAGGCAATGCTGCATTAAGGGGCTTATACTCTGACAACCTGACTCACAAACCTGGCTCTTTAAGAAATAATAAAATGGAAGACTCCACATAAGCTGCTCACAAGGGAAGGGAATTATGTACAATAAAGGTGTTGTATGATTCCAAGTCATCTGTGCCATTAATTTAGTCCTGTCCCAACACAATTCCTGTGCCACTTCTGTCCACATTGACTGTTTTACTTGGCACTTGCTTTGTAATGCCCACTGGTCTGCCTCTCCCAGTTATATTCCACTCCACTATCCCAGTGCTGTAAAAGGAGATGGGTAGCCCCAATGGTGTAGCTGAGGAATCTGATGCCTGGGGTCTAAGAAGAGTGAACTATCTCCTTTCTATCAAAAGTTATAGCCAAAAAACTGGAAAACAAAAAATGCATGGAGCCCTAAGGAAAGTGAATCTGTGCCATATCACGCGTTTACTCATGAGTAGGTGAATGTGCCTTAGTCCTTTGGAAATGTCATGTTTGTGACCCTCCCAGGCCAGCACAATGGACTTGTGCCATCTGAACTGGTTTCTAGGATTGCGAGCTGAGTTTGTTAAAGGAAGTCACAGGATCATGCCTCCCAACTCCCACCTTTCACATGTCCAGCATAATGTACAAGTATGATCTTTCTCTTCCTCTCTATGAATGCAGCCAACTCAGGTTTGTTATTTAAATCAGGATTGTGTTCTAAAGCAGATGACAATGTAGCAGTGCCTTGAAGGGAGGGAAAGAGGGAGAGAGGATGTGTTTGTATCCTCTATAGTCTGCACAAGGATCAAGTTTACCTGCTGCTTTTCCCCTTGGAAGTGGGAAATGAATTTTAATCCCCTCTGTATATTCTCCATACACTTCATTTCTCTTCTGTACATTTCAATAAAAAAAGGAAATGTGAAAATTAATACTGAATAGGAAACCTAGTCTGAATATAAACCAAAACAACAAGAAGGAACTTCACAATTTTTGGTGTTTTTGTCTTCCAGGAGAAAAAATAATAATTGTTGACCAGCAACATAATCTAACAGAATGTTCTCCTTCCCAGACCCACTGAAAAAAATTCACAAAATATTCTTTCGTAGGTCCCATTCATATCAATGGATGGTGATGATGCAAGAGGATGTCCTACTAGGCTGTCCCTCCAGTCTACAGTCCCAAGACCTGCTAATTCTGCATGTTCATTACACGTGACCACAGACCACTATCCATCAATACAAAACTAATTTTGAAACACAGAAATATTTTAAAATCACATAGGAACCTTACTCACCTATTTTTCCTGTTGGTACAAGTGGCTCTTTGAGCCTATAGTTGAGTTGAATGAACATCATTGACCTCTATAGTTGGCTTCCATGCTACTTATGTTTATTATCAGTCATTTGTAGTTCTATGCCCCTTTATAGGATTGAAATACAAGATCGTCTTTGCAGCTCATCTTCTGTCAGAACTATGAAGAAATCTGACAGGGCTGTCCTAATACTTCATATAGACTTTTGTAAATATCATACCAGTTGCAGCTTTATACCCTGAATGTTAAAGGCCTTGACACCATGATCAAACTATATAAGAATTCTGGACGAGATAAGGCATGGTAACCCTGATGTTGTATTAATTCAGGAGACTCACCACAAGTAATCTAAGACTTATCAATCACCCCACCTTTGAAGAATGCCTCACTCTCCCTGACTCTTCAAAATCAAAATCCACATAGAAATCACTTTGGCAAAGAAATTCTGAAAGATTGTAGAAGGAGGTTTATATTTATCAAGAGAAAGTTGAATGAGGAGAAAGTGACTTTGACTTATTGTATGCCTCTAACATGATCACGCCTACTTTAAAACCCATTTCTGCCCAGCCTACAGGTGTACCCATTTGATCCCTATGGTGTATATGCACTGGGAGGCAGAAATGGCTTCAATTCTTCTATTCGTAATACCCCATAATGGCCTTATTACAGTTTCTGGCCATGAGCCAATGTCCACAGAACTGCAGTGATCTAAAGACAAAACCCATAATCCTGCAAGAAGGTTGAAACAAATTCTTAACAAGATACTTGTGACAGCAATTAAAAATCTTATTTTAGCCTCAGTTCAGATAGAACTATCCCTTTAAAACGTAAGTGGTATTGTGGAATAGGAGCAGTAGTGAGTATACGGCTATCTAAAATATCCCATCAAGGATCAAAAGCATCTAAATGAAGAAATTGTTTAACTGGGAACCAAACACAAAATGACAGGCAATTAAAAGGTTGCGTGTTTTTTTTGAAGGAAAATACCAAGAGTTACAATTGCTTGACATATCTAAAATTCACAGATCCTTAGCTTATTTGAGAGCATTATTATGAATGGGGTAGTAAAAATTAAAAATTGCTTGCAAGTGAGATGCACAAGAGAGTGGCTAAGAAGACCAAAATATTAAAAAATGTAGTGGTAAATGGCAGGAAGGCAAACACAAATAATGAAGTCAATGAGCAACCTGTCAGCATCTACATGGCTCTTTGCACTTCCTACAAACTGACCCTGTTGTGATTGAAAAGTCAGGAGTTCAATCTTTACACTTGGGACACCAAGAAATACTTAACTAGGAGAATTCAAAAGATGAAATTAAGTTAATGTTAAAGTTTTAAAACCATAAAACCTATGGTATTGATGGTCTTCCAAATGAATTGTACAAAATGAGAACTTGGAATAAAAGCACATAACACCACTTTCCTCCTTTCAAATCACAAACTCTTAGGCGGAGGAGGAGGAGAAGAAGAAGAGGAAGAATTTCAGACACCCCTAGCAATAGAACAACTGTATACGAAATCAAAAGCAAAGTTTAGAACTAATTTACTAGACACTTACAGGATTGGATTATTTCAGGGTACAGCGAACTGCCTGTATTGTTTATAGCCTCAATGGATGCTCTAACAAATTTGCTTCATAACCACTCGGACATTAGTGGCTGGATCGAAGATGGAAACATTCACTAAACCAACAGGTTTACAGATGATGTTGTCCTTTTCTCATCAAGTCCTACAACATTAATTTCTACTATTGACGTATGCAGAGCCATGGTGGGGTTCAAAATAAATTTTGCAAAATCCCACTATTTCTCCCTTAATACTGCTGTTGACACTAATCTCAAACGAAATACTAGGAAGAGTCTACCAATAGCATGAAATATTTAGATAGCCATAGTTGTCACAGTTCCAAAAACTTAATTTGACATTGCTTTGGCAGACAAAGAATGCAGATGTAGAGTGCCGAAGTAAGCTCTCTCTATTACTATTGGGGCAAGGGACTACATTCAAGTTGGTTGTTTTGACTATGCTACATTTTATTTTTCATAACCTGCCTTCCTGTTGCAGTTCAAGCCCCTACACAAATAGCAAAGGCTATGGTAAGTCTTTTATTTTTCAGAAGAGGAGCCTCCGTTCGATTTGCCAATGTAGAAGGCTAGGACATCTCCGGGTTCCAAATTTAAAATATCTCATTGTCTTTCAGCTTAGACAGTTGTTGCTGATTGCCCAAAGCACTCACATAAAGAATTGGGTTGGATTGGAGGTAAACTGTGTTGATAATGTTATCCTGGCACAAATGTTGTTTCAACCAAATACCCCCATCTACTTACACATGGTCAGTAATCCACTTCCGCAGGCAACATTATCCATCTGGAGGGAATGGCATTGCAAATTATTGCTAGTGGCTTTGCAACTCCTTGCTCACCCATTATTTTTTTATCCAATCAAAAGGACACACTTTAAAAGCTGGGAAAATGGCTTTAAATGAAGGCTAAACTTGGGCTGTTAAAAGTGCACTGGTTTCAGCATTTGTACGTTGTTTATTTTGTATCTATACCAGCTGTCAGAGAGCAGGCACAGGGGTAGCTCACTCTCTTTGATACTCTGTTAGTTGTCTTCCATATTTAAGGAACAGCCTTGGAGTTGAATAATGTGCTGTTCAACCTGTATATAAAGTGCAATCTTAGGCATGTGTATTCAGAAGTAAATAAGACCACTACATCAAATGGAACTTACAGATATGTGTACATATATAATTGCAGCCTCAGTCAGTGGCATCAGAGCAATATGGAAGAAGGCATTGGATATTTGTTTGTTTGTTGTTTGTCTTATTTATGTAATGGATTTGTATTCCAACTTCTGTTTCCTGCTAAAACAAGTCTCAGGCAGCTGAGGAGCTGACCAAATCAATAGCCCATTAAAGCAATAGCACAATAAACACATGTTTATTCCTAGGGGCAAGGGCTCTCTTCAGTGGACTTGATGGTTCTCTCTAACACATTTTCTTCATTCTGATGCTGGCCAAAGTGTTTGGGGGTTTACTGCCTTTTTGGAAATTTCTGTAATTGTTTGTGTTTCTACCTGTGCAGATCCACGGTTGTTATTATTACTGCTGCTACAAACATTTAAATACTTCCTGGCATCCTTTCGTCTCGGAAGACTATGGTATCATGCTCTGAATAGTGGTTCTGGAACAGAGTGTCTGCTCCAGTGTGCAAAGCCTGGGTAAAGTAGATATGGATAGACTGTTACCCATGCAGCAAATCCCCCCCTCCACATCGCTGAAATGGTCCAATGGAAAGGCAGAAGCCAATACAGTTGGTTCCAGCAGTGTCACAGGAGTTGCCAGACGTGACTGTGTTCAGCCATGAACTGCTTCAGGGACTCTGGCTCCGGATTTTGCCTCGAGGTTGACTCCTGAAGCCTTTTCCATAACTGGATGTAGCCACAAGAGAGTGGAGGTTTGGGATCAGAGTTTTCCTTCTCTTAGATGAGCTGCCTTCCCAGGCTACCGAGTCCCATCTACCCGGTGGCTGTTTAGTCGCCTCTTAGGACAAGTACAGCCAAACTGAGGGCCTATTCTTATCCCCCAGCCCCCAGGGGTTAAATATTTAAATACCACTTTTCAATAAAGAATAAGCACATAAAGTCATTTACAGAGCATGAAGGAACAGTCCCTGGTCCTGAAGATATTACAATCTATTTTAAAAGAAGCAGAAGAAATACAAAAACCTAGATAAATAGTACTACAGTGAATAGCAATAGTTGCTCTCCCTCTGCTAAGAGATCTACCATTTTAAAAGTTGCCACTTTGCTCAATTAGCAAGGATTAATCAGGGGTTACCAACCACACGTATTTGTTGTTAGATAGTACTCTACTCCACAAAATGACTTTTAAAAAATTAAGGCTACTCATCTAGAAATAACTTTAAGAACAAATGCCTCCTTATTGTTAAATTATTGGTGCAATCATGCCTGGTGAGTAGCCTTGACCAATGAGCCTATGGGCCCAATCCTATCCAATTTTCCAGTGCCAATGCAGTTGTGCCAATGGGGCATGTGCTGCATCCTGTGGTGGGAAGGCCTCCTCAAGGGAACATTTGTGCTCTGCTGAGGGTCAGGTCAGGTGTGTTCTTTAACATTTGG
Organism: Tiliqua scincoides; assembly: GCF_035046505.1. Classification (NCBI taxonomy): domain Eukaryota; kingdom Metazoa; phylum Chordata; class Lepidosauria; order Squamata; family Scincidae; genus Tiliqua; species Tiliqua scincoides. Next base: position 57,348,546 of record NC_089826.1, read on the forward strand.
TTTCCTTTCTTATCATTTGCAAACAAAAATGTCTTGATAACACGTCCAGCCAGCCATCATTTGTCACTATGGAAGGATATTCTGAACCAGATACTGCAGCTTATTCTTTGTTATCAGTTATCATGTCTTCCACTGTAATTAACACTGTTAATTCAGAATACTTACCTGAACTCCTACTGTCTCCATTTTTTGTTGAGGTTTTTATTTCTTATGTTTTGAACATTGGAAAATTAAATAAAAACATTTAGGGGGAAATCAGATTTACCTTGGTGCTTGTTTGATTCCCACTTCTACTAGATGATTCATTTCTATTCATTCACTTCAGTTCATGAAAATATTGGCATTTAGAAAGGGAAAAGAATGGAATCTCTTTATATTTAGCTACCTTTGTGTTTACCAGTTGATAATATTGATGTTCCACTATTTTAAAGGTTATACAGGAGCATACTATCTGGTGAACCATTCTTGGGCATTGGCACATGGGAACAAAACAAACACATTTGTTTAGTAACGTTCCCATTGATTTCATTTGAAATTTCTTCAAAGCCAAGACCAAATAGATATGACATTAATCACAATGTCTGGCCCAGTCTGCTTGATTTTTCTTTTTCTTTTCTTTTTTTTAAGAAAATGTAAATAGCAGGTATGAGGAGCCCCAATCCAGTTTTGCTCTGTGGTGTGCAAAGAGAAAAACTTTAAGTCTTTGCTCTTACCATAGGCCTAATCTGAACCAGGACTGTGTAGGGCAAAGAGGGATTTTTTAAAAAAACTTTCCCATATGCGGTATCAAACCAGATCAGATGGTCTGTCCTGGTCATTTACAATACAAAAGCAAGCACACAAAACACACACAAGTGAACAATGTGGTTGATATCACATGTAGTTTGGCACTGAAGGTGTTTGGGATGCATGTGAGTTAACCAGTAGCTCTGCATTCCATCTAAGGTGAAATATTGTTTTGTCAAGTTCCATTTTTCTAGGACTCTTCAACGCTATTGCTCATTTTACAAACAAGGGGTTCTTGCTAACCATTAAAAAAATGAGGGGTGGTAAGAAAAGATGTTTGTGAACATGGTCAAAAAGTCCAAGGCTGCAATTTGGACTGGAGGATGCATAATACAGTTTTGATTGGGTTAGGTACAAAACAGATCTAAGGTTAGCCCAAAGGCTACCGCCAGAAAGTGACACTAGATTGAAAAATATGTATCTTTGGGGGGGGGGGGAACCCACTAGCAATTATGTGGAGATCTCTCTCTCTCTCTCTCTCTCTCTCTCTAGGCCTTGATTTGCCTAGACATTATCTAGGTCAGGGGTGCTCAATAGGTGGATAACGATCTACCGGTAGATTGCGAGGCAAAATGAGTAATCGCGGAGTGCCGACCCCCCCTTCAGGTGCCTCTGGGAGGAAACGCCGGGAGTAAGGCCCATTGTACTCAATGGGGCTTACTCCCAGGTAAGTGTGGCTAGGATTGCAGCCTCACAGCCTAATCCTAGGCATGTCTACTCAGGAGTAAGTCCTGTTATACTCAGTGGGTCTCAAGGTACACCAACATACATTGTACACATAAATGTTATATGTTATGATGGCGCGAACATTGTAAAAAAAACTCTGGTAGATCTCCGGGCCTTGCTGGGTTTCAAAGTAGCTCTCGAGACAAAAAAGTGTGAGCAACCCTGATCTAGGTGACATTATCTAGGCAACACCTTGAGGTTCAGTTGTGGAAATACTGTATTTTCCCAGCATTCAAATAGCATTTTATCACTGTGCACAAGGCACAGTTTCCCTCCGGTATTGCAATTGTTGTTATGCAGTTGTGTGTCACTAACTGTGATTGTCGCATCTACCTCTTGCCTGCACCACGTTGTGATCCACCTTTCTGTTTTTAATTTTCTCTTAAATTATTTGGAGACTATAAACCCCTACCCTATATTACACAAATGTGACATGAAGCTGATAAATCTCATAACAACGTCTGGAGATACTCCTTGTCAGTTTGACCTCCTCAGTGGGTTTGTGAAAGGAGGAGGGAATTAAACTTGACTGACAAAGAATTTCCCCAGACTTTGCCATGGGACTTCCTACCAAAGTGAAATTGGCAAATTCTCAAGACAAAAACTCCTTTGTCAGCCCCTAATCAGTTTTGATTCCCCTGGCTCCACTTTCTAAAGGTTGCAAGCACACATAATTTAACTTTTAAGGACAAGCGGAACGGTTACTCTTCAGACTGCAGCAAAGCTATGATGAACAGGCAAGCCTATCTACCTCTGTATAAGCAGCAAAGTGATACATTTACTCATGAGTAGATCCTTTGATTGGGAAAATGCTTGTCTGCTACTTAACACAGTAGGATTGAATGTCCTTAGCAAGCTGCAAGCATTTGATCTTCTCTTAATAGAAAAGAGCTTTTCCTCTTAAGAATGAAATTGACCAGACCAGAGGCTGCTTGTGAAAAAATGGTTATACAAGTCCATTAGCAAGAAGCACTCTAGCAAGTTTGCTATTTCAAATTGGCAGACTGGGCTCAGGTTGCCTAATCACAAATGCATCTATAGCAATTAAGAACATAAGAACAGCCCCACTGGATCAGGCCATAGGCCCACCTAATCCAGCTTCCTGTATCTCACAGCGGCCCACCAAATGCCCCAAGGAGCACACCAGATAACAAGAGACCTGCATCCTGGTGCCCTCCCTTGCATCTGGCATTCTGACATAACCCATTTCTAAAATCAGGAGGTTGCGCATACACATCATGGCTTGTAACCCGTAATGGATTTTTCCTCCAGAAACTTGTCCAATCCCCTTTTAAAGGCATCCAGGCCAGACGCCACCACCACATCCTGTGGCAAAGAGTTCCACAGTCCAACCACATGCTGAGTAAAGAAATATTTTCTTTTGTCTGTTCTAACTCTCCCAACACTCAATTTGAGTGGATGTCTCCTGGTTCTGGTGTTATGTGAGAGTGTAAAGAGCATCTCCCTATCCACTCTGTCCATCCCCTGCATAATATTGTATGTCTCAATCATGTCCCCCCTCAGGCGTCTCTTTTCTAGGCTGAAGAGGCCCAAACGCCATAGCCTTTCCTCATAAGGAAGGTGCCCCAGCCCCGTAATCATCGTAGTCACTCTCTTTTGCACCTTTTCCATTTCCACTATGTCTTTTTTGAGATGCAGTGACCAGAACTGGACACAATACTCCAGGTGTGGCCTTACCATAGATTTGTACAACGGCATTATAATATTAGCCGTTTTGTTCTCAATACCTTTCCTAATGATCCCAAGCATAGAATTGGCCTTCTTCACTGCCGCCGCACATTGGGTCGACACTTTCATCGACCTGTCCACCACCACCCCAAGATCTCTCTCCTGATCCATCACAGACAGCTCAGAACCCATCAGCCTATATCTAAAGTTTTGATTTTTTGCCCCAATGTGCATGACTTTACACTTACTGACATTGAAGTGCATCTGCCATTTTGTTGCCATTCTGCCAGTCTGGAGAGATCCTTCTGGAGCTCCTCACAATCACTTCTGGTCTTTACCACTCGGAAAAGTTTGGTGTCATCCGCAAACTTTGCAACCTCACTGCTCAACCCTGCCTCCAGGTCATTTATGGAGAGGTTGAAAAGTATTGGTCCCAGGACAGATCCTTGGGGCACACCGCTTTTCACTTCTCTCCATTGTGAAAATTACCCATTGACACCCACTCTCTGTTTCCTGGCCTGCAACCAGTTCTCAATCTATGAGAGGACCTGTCCTCTAATTCCCTTACTGTGGAGTTTTTTCAGTAGCCTTTGGTGAGGGACCGTGTCGAATGCCTTCTGAAAGTCCAGATATATAATGTCTATGGGTTTTCCCGTATCCACATGCCTGACCTTTTCAAAGAATTCTATAGGGTTTGTGAGGCAAGACTTACCCTTACAGAAGCCATGCTGATTCTCCCTCAGCAAGGCCTGTTCATTTATGTGTTAATCCAGTCCAATGTTTTAAGCAACAAGCATATGGTCATTCACACATACCTATCACAACGCATTTGTGCCTTTAACAGTCTCCAAACATTGTGAGGTACGTCACAGAGGAACTGTGTACCTTTTCACTAGAGATGGGTGAACTAGCTGAATCTCACCACAAGGTCATTTTCCATTCAGCCAGCAGCATCATGCAGGTGCCATGAAGTACCAGAAGTTTGGTGGTGATGTGATGCTGTGATCACATAACTTCAGGGTTGTGGAGCCTCTGGGTTGACCGAGGGGAGATGCTGAAGATCGGATGCATGTGCAGGTCAGCTCCAGCCATGGCAAGTGCCGCTGGCTCTCCTGCCAGGCTGGTGCGGCAGGGGGGAGAGCAATGCTGATACTCCCTTTACACCCTTTTTGACTGGTCCCAGGGCAGACTGAACCTTTGCTCCCCCATTGCTACACCATTGCATTCAGTCAAGCAATGTTAGGAAAACAAACATGATTCTTGCATGATTCTTGTGCCATTTTGTGCATGTGTGGTTTTGCACAACATGTTGGGAAATACAGTGCAAGAGGGGAAGGTGCTGGATCTTTTTTTGCATGTGTGCTTTTGCAGAGCATTGTAGTGTGAGAGGGAGAGATGCTGTCATATATGCATGTGACATTATGTTGACTGTCTCCTCTATCTGGTGTGGGTCATGTGGGGGAAAGCAAACATGGACTCTGCTGGGCTGGCTGCAACTTAGTGGATGGCATAATGGTTTATCAAAGAACCAGACAGTAGTTGGGGGCAGAGGCATCAAACGGGGTTGTGCAGGCTGGCTACAGCAGATGGCTAAATGTGCTGCTCTCAGGCAACTGAAATCAGAAACAATTTCTAAAAACCATGCGATTGAAGGAAGAGGATTGGGTCCTATCCAACCAAACATGCAGCTGCAGCAGATGTGCTCTAGTGGACACAGAAGAGAGGGAGGAATCATCCTTAATTAATATGTAGAGGTGTTTGAAAATTGGTGTTATTTACCTTACTTGGAAGTAAGCCCACTGTGTTCAGTAAGACTTATGTTTTAATCCTGTCTTACTTGCCAGAAACAAGTACCTCTATACATATGCTTTCACAATAACAATAACAATAATAACTTTATTTCTATCCCGCCCTTCTCCCCAAAGGGACCCAGGGCGGCTAACAACATATAAAACAGATTAAAACATAATTTCACAAACAGATAAAAACACATTAAAAAACACATTAGCAGAACCCATAAAAACAGTAGTCAGATAAAAGTCAGAATAAAAGAGCATAAAACAGCAGTACTTAGAGGAATCAAGCCTGTAAAAAGCAACTAAAAGATGTATAAAAGATGTTTAAAAGGCCATGAAGTCAGAAGGCTTGATTAAACAACAAGGTCTTCAGGCCTCACCGAAAAGTCTCAAGAGAGGGAGCCATTCTCAAGTCAAGGGGAAGGGAGTTCCATAACGTTGGTGCCACTACTGAGAAGGCCCTATTTCTTGCCGCTGCCCCACGTACCTCCTTAGGCGGCGGCACTTGTAAAAAGGCCTTCTCTGATGACCTGTTTTATGCTCTTTTATTCTGACTTTTATCTGACTACTGTTTTTATGGGTTCTGCTAATGTGTTTTTTAATGTGTTTTTATCTGTTTGTGAAATTATGTTTTAATCTGTTTTATATGTTGTTAGCCACCCTGGGTCCCTTTGGGGAGAAGGGCGGGATAGAAATAAAGTTATTATTGTTATTGTTATTGTTATTGTGAAAGCATATGTATAGAGGTACTTGTTAACCTCGATGTCACCGTAGCATGGATCACCGTGGCCAGGTCTGCACGATCCAAGTACGGACGCAGCTGGCGCACCAGCCGAAGCTGAGTGAAGGCCCCCCTAGCCACAGCCACCACCTGGGAATCCAGGAGCAGCTCCGAGTTCAGGTGGACCCCCAAGCTGCGAACCTGCTCCTTCAGAGGGAGTGCAACCCCATTCAGAGCAAGCCGATAATCCAGCACCTGCATTGAGGATTTCCGAACCAGGAGAGCCTCTGTCTTGTCCGGATTTAATTTCAGCTTGTTAGCCCCCATCCAGATCCTCACTGCTTCCAGACAGCGCTCCAGGCCCTCAACCGCCACCCTGGAGTCTGGAGTAAAGGAGAGATAAAGCTGGGTGTCATCAGCGTATTGATGACACCCCACTCCAAACCCCCGGATGACCTCTCCCAGCGGTTTCATGTAGATATTAAATAGCATGGGGGACAGAATTGAACCCTGCGGCACCCCGCAATTCAAGGGCCAGGGTGTCGAACAGGCATCTCCCAACACCACCATCTGGGACCAACCTTCCAAGTAGGAGCGGAACCACCGCAAAACAGTGCCTCCAACTCCCAGCTCGGCCAATCGGCCCAGAAGGATACCATGGTCGATGGTATCGAAAGCTGCCGAGAGGTCCAGCAGGACCAACAGGGGCGCACTCCCCCTGTCCAGTCCCCGGCGTAGGTCATCCACCAAGGCGACCAAGGCAGTTTCCGTCCCAAAGCCCGGCCTGAAGCCAGATTGAAAAGGATCCAGATAACCTGCTTCATCCAAGACCCTCTGGAGTTGGGCCGCCACCACCCGCTCAATTATCTTGCCCAGAAACGGGATGTTGGAGACTGGCTGATAGTTGTTCAACACAGTGGAATCCAGGGAGGGCTTCTTCAGGAGGGGGCGAACCACCACCCGCTTCAAAGCAGGTGGCAATGTCCCCTCCTCCAAAGAAGAGTTGACCACCCTCCCCGTCCACTCAGCCAGTCCACCCCGGGCAGCTCTTATCAGCCAAGCTGGGCAAGGGTCAAACAGGCAGGCAGACGACCTCACACTCCAAAGGAGTCTGTCCACATCCTCAGGCTGCACAAGCTGAAAAGAATCCCACAACACTGGACAAGCTGTTGCCAGGGGGACATCATCAGACATTGTCAATGTGGCATCCAAGTCATAACAAATGCGATCGATTTTATCTGCAAAATGTTGCGCAAACACGTCACAGCGGCTGACCGTGTATTCCTCCTGGTCCACTGGCGGGGCCTGATGGAGGAGGCCCTGCACCACACGGAACAGCTCTGCCGGACGGCTATCAGCAGACATAATGGTAGCAGAGAAGAATGATTTCTTCGCTGCTACCACCACCACGGAGTAGGCTCTATAATGAGCTCTACTCCGTGTCCGATTGGATTCATCACGAGTTTTCTGCCACCGTCGCTCTAGACGCCTGCCCTGCCGCTTCATCATTCGCAGCTCTTCAGTAAACCAAGGAGCCGCTCCAAGTCTGCGACGTGGCAGAGGTCGCTCCGGAGCAATCTCATCCACTGCCCTGGACATTTCCCCGTTCCAGAGGTCAACCAGGGCCTCAGATGAGGTGCCAGTCTCGGCAGTGGGAAAATCCCCCAGAGCCCTCAGGAAACCTTCAGGATCCATTAGCCTCCGGGGGCGGACCATAGAAAACGGTCCCCCGCCTCTGCGGAGATAGGAAGTCACAACCAGCCTAAACCTTACCAGGAAGTGATCTGTCCATGACAATGGAGTGATCTTGATCTCCTCTACATCCAGATCACTGCCCCCGTGCCCAGCTGTAAACACCAACTTGGTGGTTTCCTGTTATAACATTGTTTCTAACAATGAATTCATCATCCACACAAAAAAATAACCATATCAAGATGGATAATTCAAGTAGCAGCAGCACCCACCTACAGTTGCTTTCCGGATGCCAAGACAATCACATTCTGCCAATTTGATCTTCCTAAATTATTTTCATCTTTATGAAAGAAGAATAAATTCCTGGGATCTGAACTGATCATGTTTTTATTTTGCAAGATTTCACTCAAGTTCAATGTGAAAGGAAGTGGGAGACACAACGAAGTCAAAGGACAAGATCAGGGAAGTTTAATGTCTTTAATGTTGTTTAATGTCTACCTTATGCTCCATCCAAGGATGGCACTGTCACTGGCAGTGACACCGGAGATAACGGTGTCAAAACAGTGAACCCATCGATAAATTCCATCCAGAAAGGAAGAAGGACAAGCAAGTGCTCACCGAAGACTTTCCCCATTGACCACTTATATTTTTCATATTTGAACAGGCATTAAAAAGTCTTGTTTTCTGTTTTATAAAAAATTCATTTTCACAGTGAGATGTTATATATTTTTTTAAGGCAGGCAAGATTTCCAAACATTTGAGTTGTAGCAAGGGGAATCACATTATCATTAACTGCAGCATCATTCTGTCTGTTCACAGTGAAGTATTCAACAAACTATCCAAGCAACCGTTCTCCAATCCTAAGAGCCACAGAGAGTAATATATTTTTTTTACTTGACTAATCAATAAGAACAGAGTCGTTCACAGCAAGCATTTCATTTCTGGTAAAGGAATCCATAGCTGCAAATGAATTTTGTTTGAACACTTTATTTTGGTCATTCAGCTTTTTTTTTTTTTTTGTAAATGTATCTTTGCTGTCCTCACAATATGAACATGCTGTTGAATTATGACTGGTTAACGTGTGTGCAAAATGATGTGTGTAGCGAGCATTATCCTAAAATATAGTCATGTGACTGGGCAGAAGCAAAGTGCAATAATTGGCCCCAACGGTGACATTTTCAGAATCAACCTCAGTGTTCATATTAACTTCAGGCAAAGGTAGTTTCATGGTGAGCTGTGACAAATTACCTAACTGTGCTACAGCACTGCAACTACGTGATGGCATGACTGGACTGAGAGTGTCATTTTGTGGGCATGACTCTCGTTCTGCTGACAAGTTTGCCACTGCTGTATGTCCATAAATAATGGTGCTACATTTGAATGCGCAGCTTCACTTGCCTGAGAAATGATTCATACAAAATATATACCCTGTGTGTGTGGAGATATTCCTTTTTCTCATTATGGAATTACAAAAATCTAATTCTCTTCATAACAATTATCATTTTCTTTGAAATAAAACATTAAATGCATATAGCAGGAGGAGACCTGTACGTTTCCTTGAATGACAATCAAGTTAGGAGCTAAGTTTGCACATCGCCTATAAAATAACTCTTCCCTTCTGTATTGATGTCTCATTACTTTATGGACCTGAAGCCCTCCAGGGATTGTCACTCACAAATCCGCATAATGTTTATGAGCAGTACATTTTGCATTTGGATCCGTAATATAACCGACAGATGTGGAGGAATCTTATGTACACAGCGAACTCCCTAGTGACTACAAAGCTGTAGATGCTGAAAGAGTAGGGAAAACTGTCTCAAAACAACAGAAAGCAATATTAAAATGCAACAGATAGAAAGAATCAGTTGATAGGGTGGTAGCAGAAATGCAGAAGAAAAACATATATACAATGGTAAGTTTTGGTATTAATTTGACTGAAAACTTCTCTGTCCAAATCGGTCTTTCCCCGAGAATATTAAGTGGTTCAGCAGAGCTCTTGTTTAAATTCCAGACACTCTTCTTTGCAAGCTTCACCTTTTATTTTATTCGTCTAAAACTCAAAGAAAAACCCTGCACCGATTTTCCTAGCTATACAATACACAACGGTATGCAAAGATTTATTTAGTTAAAAACACGGGTTCAGATGTAATTACTGGCAACAAAAGCTATTACAGCCCTATTACTACAAGTGCCTCACTCAATCACAGCAAAGGCCATAGAGAAAGCACAGAGGTTAGGCGTCAATTCTGAATTATTAGAATGAGGAAACAAGACCAGTTTGAAAATATCCCATAACATCTACAGATGAGCAAACGCCCATCAGCAGTTACAAGCAGCATACACACACACATCTACTCAATCCTACTTAAATTCCCAAGTAGCAATGTGGGGAGTTTTGGCTGCTGGAGGTCTCCTAGGTGTAAGAGGATATTTGTGCCCCCCCCCAGTAAGCCCCAGCAGCTGCTATGAATCACCTATCCCAGACTGACATGGGAGGGGGTGGCATTGGGATCTCATTTAAAGCTTAGGTTGAGTATTTCTAGTTATTTGGTCACTTGCATCAGGTGTGCGGGGTGGGGTGGGCAGAGCTGTATCTCGGTGACCAATCTGAGGCATCAAGGTCAGAGGGGTCATTGGAGAACCACTCCAATGATGACTGACCAGTTCTAGGAGGCTCGCTAGCAAGCCCCACTGATTGAACTGGCAGGGCCTGGCAGGGTTCGGCCCACAGGCCTAGCGGTTCTGCTGCCTTGACCCTTCGGGGGCAGTGAGGAAAAGCAGGCTCAGCAACTCATTGAGTTACGCCTGGAGTCGGGTTGATGCCCTACAAGATTGGGGGACATAGACGGCCAGGACCGTTTCCCCCACAGTACCCCGCGTGTGGGAGGGGTTTTAGGGTTGACCCTTAGTTAGCCCTGCTGCAGATTTTTGTTGTACATTAGTAAAAGTGGTCCATTAATCCAAGCCTCAGTCTCATGTCCTTATTTGGTAGGTGCTGGGGTAAGTGCATCAAGACTGCTTTTTGCAATGGGCACATGCATATCAATAATATGGGAGGGGAAGATACAAAGGCACTGAAAGCTGTGGAACTCTGTGCATACCCAGTGCTCTGTAAACATGTTACAAACAAGAAATGGCAGAAACTGAGAATTCCACTTTCAGTTCAAAACAAGAAAAGTTAATTTAGAACTCCACAACCTGCAGGGAAATTCAAATGAGGAGAATTTTGAAGGTGTCTCTAATTATAACTTCCAAACAAGCTTATGAACTATCATGTGGGAGAATCATAAATGGCTTAACACAACAGAACATTCACTAGTCAACATCTGGTGATCGTATATGTGCAGATGATATGTCCAAGTTGATGTTAATATATGCAAATGAGATGTTCCTCTCTTCTTCTTGATAACTTTCAATAGCAGCTCTTGTGCTGAACAAGTTGCAACTCAAAATGACCATGAAGGAAAAAAATTAGCTGAGGTGGCAAGAGGCACAGAATCAATTCAGGATAAAGTTAGCAGAGAAAATATGGAGCAGCAGATCATCAAAGAGGCCGACAAGAAAAAGAAAAGTTTTATGATGGCCCAATCCTAATGAGGGCCTACACTGGCAGAATGTGCATCCTGCTGGCACACACTGTTGCCAAAGCACTGCACGGTGATAGCACTTTGTGACAGCACATGGTCCAGGCACACTGGCTGATGCCAGCAGTCATGAGGAAGCACTCTTGAGCAGGTAAGTCACAGGGGTGGTGGAGGGCGGGAAGGAGGTTGAATGGAGCAGGGAGGGTGGAATGTGGTGGCAACAGGGGTGGGCAGATCACAGCCAGGAGGCGGCAAGATTGGCAGCGCCAGTGCATGCTGTATTCAAACTCCCTTCCCAGGTCTGATCCATCTGCATGGATCAGACACAGGGCACAAGCATAACCAGGTCTACTCAGAAGTAAGTCCTTTTTTGTTCTCTGGGGATTACTCTCAGGAAAGTGTGGTTATGATTGCAGCCTTAAGCCAGTAATATTGCTGGTGCAAGTCCAAGTTGACCCATTGCAGCTGCTGGGGCTTTTCCACTGCAAGGAGACAAATGTCCCCTTACACTGAGGAGACTTCCAGCAGCCCAAAATCCCCTGCGCAATGCAGCATTGCCCAAGCCAGTGCTGCTGCATTACAGCATAGGGATTTACTTTGTACTGGGCTGTTAGAAATCCTGTCAAACAAGTTGCACTAGGCAAAAATCTAATAATAATTTTTTCATAGTACCCTTATTAAAATTACTCTCTCAAGACTATATTTCAGTGGTCACAAAACAGAGCATTAAATGTGGAGACATAAAAATTATTTTTTTTTTTTTTGCTATATCGCTCTTCTTCCTATATCATTCTTAAAATTACAGTTATATATACACATTTATCTGGGAGAAATTCTGTTGAACTCTGGGACTTATGTTTACTGAGTCATACATAGGACTGTGCTGTACTATAGGAATGTATTACAATATAGAGATTAAAGAAACTTTGGAGGAGGGGCAGGTAAAGAAGAAGGGCAAGGCAAAGGAAAAGAAATTTGTCATCCTTTTTACCTCCCTATCCCACACACACCCCCAAATACCCATGCTTCCTCCCCTTGATGCAAGTACAGAGATCTGTGCACAGAAGGTGAATATGAAACCACAGGTGTAGCTCAGGTATGCATCCAAATATGCATCTAAAATGTGCTAGTTAAGCATTTGACATGTGGCTGCTCTCCCAAGGCATTGCTCCATAGAATCAACTTTGAACTAAAGACCAGCTCCTTATGCCCAAAGTATACAATTTCAATTAGAGGTCCTTTATTGAAATCCTGTGGAAGGGAATTGGGATCAAACAACATAACCTGAGTACTTGGCCAGCACTTATCCAAAGGGGCTTGTGGGACTTTAAAAAAGAAAAAAAAGTCATATACTCCTGTACTTCTCCATGCTTGTTCAGTGTTGGAACCCTTAAATGATGCCTCCCCCCCCCCACTCCAGGCACCTACATTAAGGTCATCTCTTTTACTAAGATGAAAAAGTGGTTGCATTTTAAAGCTAATTAAAGTTATTTGTTCTAAGCAATACCTCCCTTTTCCATAAAACTTTAAAGCTTAACTTTTATTCCATCCCCCAACAGATATTAACTGGCTTTTTGGATGTGGTTCAGAAAAGAACATACATTTTACAGGGCCTATAACACGAAAATTGTTGGGGTCAGTGCTGAATGCATGTGAAATTACTGTATGCTATTCTTGTTTAAAGGAGAATAGAGGAACATGCCAACTTTATCCTCATAATAGATGGCATTGCTCAAATGAAATATTCTTACAGTATAAACAAAATGATGTACTTTTTCTATAAAGCAGTTCATTAAAGCCCAGTGTCACAGGAGGTACATTAAGGGTTATTTTGAATATAGTGTTACTTGGAAGTATGAATAACCTTTTGTGCTAAAAAGGTATGTATTGCTGATCCACTGGAATTTATTACACACCAATGTCCTGCAATATTTTTCAAATAAGATGGAAAAAATATATATAGAAATTCATCCTCTGTGAAAAAAATAGTTACAGGACTGCCATAGGGAGTATGTATTCTATGCTGCATAAAGAAATCAGTCAGCATAAATGAGTTGTGTGTGTGTGTGTGTGTGTGTGTGTGAGAGAGAGAGAGAGAGAGAGAGAGAGAGAGAAAATTCCTTTGCTAAAATTCAATCTTATAAGGTGAAATGCACATCTCACAGTTAAAGTATATTAAATAAAGAGGTTAAAATATTAAATAAATATAAATGCCAAAAAGTCACATTACAGCAAAATATCTATAGAAGGAAGTTCTTTAAAATTGTAATTGGAGTTATAGGGAATGTTAGATCTATTTTTGCTCCAAATACTCTGTGATTCATAAGAGGCATATCGCCATTCCAGTTCTCATCTAACAGGATCAGCAAGTTCTAAATGTACATTCATTAACACTCTGTAAAACTGCTCAGTCTTGTAAACAGGTATTCAGCATACCCATAGCACTCCTCCTCTGCCATCAATTGCATTGTAATCTGCCTTATATATGCCTCATGATTTATAAGAAATAAATTGCTGCAGCTATTACTCACCAAGCAGATCCCCAGGATCAATATGAAAAGATGCAAGAAGTTGGAGAATCATTAAGCATTTTTCCATACATAACAATCGCAGAGCTACCAGGCAATAAAGTGGTCAAGCAGGGCTTCTGAGAGGAGTTTTATCAGGGGGCACAAAGTTTCTTTTGGGCCCTTTGCAAAGAGGGAGGGGTGAAACAGAATCGGGGAGGGTGGTGACGGGCAAGCAGAATAGGGGCAGGAAGGGGCAAAACAGAGGAGGGGGTGGGTAAAGACAGCTGGAAAAGTCTTTGGAGCCCAGGTCTACCAACCCATGTGGCATCAGTAGTGTCCCCAGCATCCCGTGCAGGCAACAAGTCTGAGTAGATAGGAAAACATAACATCCCAGGAAATTTCTGGGACCCCCCCTTTGGCTCCTGGGGTCCCCCTTTGGCTCCTGGGCCTGGGTATAAATTACCCCCCTTACCTCCCTCTCTTAGGCCCTGTGGTTAGGTGCATCAGCAGTCAAGGAAGTAGCTTTGGGAAGGTTGCATGCATGGCAAACAACAAACTTAAAGGCCTCATCCTATCTCTGTGGTACACTGGGAAATTGTGAGATCCATCAGCATACTTTGCTGGTGCACTAGCCTCTTTAACATTCTGCAGAAAGGTGCCTCTGGTCAAAGGCCCAGAGGCCTTGCACTAACAGTAGCACCACACAGTCCAGCCATCTGTCCAGGATTTCAGACAGAGGTATTCCTCAATCCTACTTGGACATATCAGGGATTGAACCTAGGATCTTCTGTATGCAAAGCATTTGCTCTGTACTACATCCTTCTACTCCTTTCTGCTACTATGATTGTGAGCATGGCAGGTTGTGTAAAAGAGGAATGAGTAACTTAAGGAAGGTATTATTTAAGGCTTCCATAAATAAAAGCTATTGAACTTAAAAAAACAAACCTGTTCTTATTAAAAATAGGTTTCTGGCACTAACAGTACTTAGACAGTAAAATATAAATAACATTTGGTCTTTGTGACAGGATTATAGAAGTTTCTGTTGATTAGAGGAAATCCCTGGTTTTCATTTATTGAGTGGAAATGCCATGGTCCCAGCTAACCTGGAAGACTCGTTACACCTCTGTTTAAAGAAGATTAGCAGTAAAGGTGGCTTGGCATGTGTTTTCAACATGGCATAGATTTGGTTTGTGGTGGTTCTTTTATTTATTTATTTGCTATATTTACCCACTTTTCTCCCCAAGGGTCACTCAAAGTGGCTTACAACATAAAACCACGTTTAATACCATAAGAACATAAGAACATAAGAACAGCCCCACTGGATCAGGCCATAGGCCCATCTAGTCCAGCTTCCTGCATCTCACAGCGGCCCACCAAATGCCCCAGGGAGCACACCAGATAACAAGAGACCTCATCCTGGTGCCCTCCCTTGCATCTGGCATTCTGACATAACCCATTTCTAAAATCAGGAGTTGCGCATACACATCATGGCTTGTACCCCATAATGGATTTTTCCTCCAGAAACTTGTCCAATCCCCTTTTAAAGGCGTCTAAGCTAGACGCCAGCACCACATCCTGTGGCAAGGAGTTCCACAGACCGACCACACGCTGAGTAAAGAAATATTTTCTTTTGTCTGTCCTAACCCGCCCAACACTCAATTTTAGTGGATGTCCCCTGGTTCTGGTATTATGTGAGAGTGTAAAGAGCATCTCCCTATCCACTCTGTCCATTCCCTGCATAATTTTGTATGTCTCAATCATGTCCCCCTTCAAGCGTCTCTTTTCTAGGCTGAAGAGGCCCAAACGCCGTAGCCTTTCCTCATAAGGAAGGTGCCCCAGCCCCGTAATCATCTTAGTCACTCTCTTTTGCACCTTTTCCATTTCCACTATGTCTTTTTTGAGATGCGGTGACCAGAACTGGACACAATACTCCAGGTGTGGCCTTACCATCGATTTGTACAACGGCATTATAATACTAGCCGTTTTGTTCTCAATACCCTTCCTAATGATCCCAAGCATAGAATTGGCCTTCTTCACTGCCGCCGCACATTGGGTCGACACTTTCATCGACCTGTCCACCACCACCCCAAGATCTCTCTCCTGATCTGTCACAGACAGCTCAGAACCCATCAGCCTATATCTAAAGTTTTGATTTTTTGCCCCAATGTGCATGACTTTACACTTACTGACATTGAAGCGCATCTGCCATTTTGCTGCCCATTCTGCCAGTCTGGAGAGATCCTTCTGGAGCTCCTCACAATCACTTCTGGTCTTTACCACTCGGAAAAGTTTGGTGTCGTCTGCAAACTTAGCCACTTCACTGCTCAACCCTGTCTCCAGGTCATTTATGAAGAGGTTGAAAAGCACCGGTCCCAGGACAGATCCTTGGGGCACACCGCTTTTCACCTCTCTCCATTGTGAAAATTGCCCATTGACACCCACTCTCTGCTTCCTGGCCTCCAACCAGTTCTCAATCCACGAGAGGACCTGTCCTCTAATTCCCTGACTGTGGAGTTTTTTCAGTAGCCTTTGGTGAGGGACCGTGTCAAACGCCTTCTGAAAGTCCAGATATATAATGTCCACGGATTCTCCCGCATCCACATGCCTGTTGATCTTTTCAAAGAATTCTATAAGGTTCGTGAGGCAAGACTTACCCTTACAGAAGCCATGCTGACTCTCCCTCAGCAAGGCCTGTTCGTCTATGTATTTTGAGATCCTATCTTTGATGAGGCATTCCACCATCTTACCCGGTATGGATGTTAGGCTGACCGGCCTATAGTTTCCCGGGTCCCCCCTATAGTTTCCCGGGTCCCCCCCTATAGTTTCCCGGGTCCCCATAACCATAACAGACCAGTCCTATCCAAGCTGCCATGCTGCAGTACAGCAGCATCAAAACAGCCACTGTGGTAGTCCATGGGGCCAGGGAGGCAGCCAGAGGTCTCCTTGAGGTAAGGCAACATTTGTGCCCTTACCCCTTGTCAAGCCCCAGCAGCCTCTATAGGTCTACTTGAATCTGGACCAGCTCAATCACCCCATGTAGAGCTTTCAGGCATGGAAGGGGGGATACTGGAGGGAGGGAGTCAGGATTTGGCAGCAGCCTCCTTCGCCATTCCTTCTCCATCCTGAGCCTTAACTGCCTTTCTCCCCACCTCCCCCATGCAGTTTCACTCCTGTGCTGCCTTCCCTCTGCCCTCCCCTCACCCTGAAACACCTCCACACTGCTTAGCAAAATGCTTACCACTGATGGCTCCCGGATCTCCTCTGACCAGCACAGAATCCCAGAGCCCACCTGTGCTGGCCTCTTCACCAGCCCAGCCATCTTTCTAGCTGCTGAAGAATATCTCATGGCACTTTTGCAATGGCTGTCTTGGGGGTATCACATGGGAGACTGGTACTGGCCTGGGGTTGGATCTGGTCCTAAGTTATCTATAACATTAAAATAGCCTTAAATTACTGGTTCCCAAACTTTTTCAACTGGCAGCTCCCTACTGGGCCATTGGCCATGGTTCCCTATTAGGGCTACAATCCTAGACATAGTATGGGGGAGCAGGTTTTTCCCCTGACTGGTTTCTACAGCTGCCCAGGGAGCCACAGTTGCCTCAAATAATTAAAAAAATAATGTTATAATAAAAGACAAAAACAGCAGCACTAATAGAGGGCAAAGCTTGTAAAAACTTAAAACAGCTTGGAAGTAAAGACTTGGATAAAAAAAACCATACACTCAGAAAGTTAATCTAAAAAAGAATGTTTTTAGGCCCAACTGGAAAGTCTGTAAGAAGGGAGCAGTTCATAAACTGAGAGGGAGGAAGTTCAATAACATGTAGTGTCTCATCTAGACAGTATGAAAACCGTGTACTGAAATCAGTGGAAACAAGTTACAGCACAACTCTATGCATGTCTACTAATGAGTCCAATGGAGCATATTTTTAAGTAAGGATGCAGTGTTTCTCAAACTGTGGGTCAGGACCCACTAGGTGGGTCATGAGCCAATTTCAGGTGGGTCCCCATATATTTCAATATTTTATTTTTAATATATTAGACTTGATGCTACCCTGGAAAGTGACTGCATTTGGGGAAATGTCACAGACCTGTACATTTAACAGGCTATGCAGTGTTTCTCAAACTGTGGGTCGGGACCCACTTGGTGGGTCACGAGCCAATTTCAGGTGAGTCCCCATTCATTTCAATATTTTATTTTAATATATTAGACTTGATGTTACCATGGTATGTGACTGCATTTGGGGAAATGTTACAGACCTGTACTTTTAACAAGCTGCTATGTATATTCTTTTAACAATGACAGCCAATGGGACTTACTCCTGGCTAAGTGTGGGTAGGATTGCAGCCTAGGATTGTTAAAAATGTTCCTGCTTGATGATGTCACTTCTGGTGGTGACATCACTTCCGGTGGGACCTGACAGAGTCAGATTCTCAGACTCTAAAAAGTGGGTCCCGGTGCTAAATGTGTGAGAACCACTGGGCTATAGGAAGATGCTTTTAACAATGATAGTTAATGGGACTTACTCCTGGGTAAGTGTGGTTAGGATTGTAGCCTAGGATTATGAAAAATTTTCCTGCTTGATGATGTCACTTCCAGTAATGACTTCTGATGGGTCCTGACAGAATCTTATTTTAAAAAGTGGGTTCCCCTAAAGGAGTGAAAACCACTGATGCATAGGATTATTGCAACCTGAGTCATGACTACTTTGCCAATTAATTTCTTTGGTGCTTATTGAGGATACTCTTTATTTGGATAAAATCCAAAGGAAAGGAAGATGGCAGCTCAGAACTAAGTAAGGGGAAATCTCAAAAGATGTGCTTGAAACAGTCTATTCAGATCCACTTCACCTGAAATCAGGTTTCAAGCAAGTTACTTCTTTTGTAACCAGGATATTCAGATAGCGTGCTGAATTGTTTTTGCTAACATTTTATGAAATTGATCCAGTTGCCCCTAAAGAGGAGTCACCCCTCACAGTGAAATATTTTGGGTCTTAAGAAGTGTACCGTTTAAAATTTTCTTTTCTCTTCATTCACATATTACCATAGTAACATGTTCCTGCACATTAAGTCAGCAAAAAGCAGCCCCTGGCAGTTTTTCACTGGCATGGTATCAACATGCTTGCTGTTTGCTGCCTCACATAGTAAGAGAGTGGGGAGAACATCACAGTGAAAAAAGGGGGCTGCTATGGCTTAAAAAAAGCAACAACACATCTTCAACTCTTCTATGATTAAACAGCTACAACTGAATTTTTACTTTAAAAAAAAAGTATGCAGCTGATAAACTGGATAAATTTGTTCATGCCCAATATATAATGAAATTCCATTAATGAGTAGCTTCTGCAAGACAGGAGATGGACAGTTGAAATGAAAGAGGTAGTAATTTTGTAGAGAAGAAATATGTACACATTAATGCAGATTTTTTCAGTTTAATCTTTGTAGTATTTGATTAACCACTTGTGGCCACCTGGCATTGCTGCTTCTTCGGAGAGTCAGCCAGGGTCATGGGGAATTTCACAAATCTGCCTTCGGCAATGATGTTATCGCCAAGAGACCCAGGATCACAAGATGTTGGTAGCTCACCTGTACAAAAGGGAAGGCAGGCAAAGCCAAGGGGCGGAGGAAAGGGAAGAAGACAAAACGAGCAAGGAAGTCCATAAGGGTGAAAACAGTGAGAAAGATGAAAATAGGATAGGCCAAGAGTGAAGTAAAGAAAGAGGGATAAAGGATTGAAGTTGTTTGCAGAAGCCAAGAAGAGAGCCAGGAGGGAGAAGGACAGGCAACAAGTGGCACAGCGGGAGGTGAGGTGCATAATAGGGGAAGAGGGAGGTCTGGGAGCAAGGCTGAAGGTCCTGAAGAAGAAGAGAGGAGGCACAAGAGGACGCTGTAAGTGGTTCAAGGAAGTAAACCTGTGCAGGTGGGAGTCTGAGCAAAGAGACCAGGAACCTCCCAGTCTGGTCCCACAGCTGAAAGGAAGAGCTGGGACAGGTGAGGATACCTCTCACCCATGGTGCCCAAATGCAAACAGGAGTTAGACCAGACTGTCCATGAAGACACTCCCTTTTTGTGCACCCCTATCCCTTCAAATGAAATACAAGTGAGCTGCCTGATGTAAAGTGTGTAAGAGCCAAATGTCATTCCCAAATCCATACAGTGTGGACTACTGCTCCCCCTAAGGTGTGCAGCTGTGTGAGTGTGCAACTCAGAGCTCAGCTACCTGGAAGTTTGGCAATGAGATGTAATGTCATTGCTGAACATCTGGAGGCCCTGCCCCACCACTGATCAGCCACAGACAGCTCCACGCGACAGATTCTTACAGGGAATGTTGACATGGACTTTCCCCCTTGAAAGGAGGTGGAGGAGGGTAAGGTTCCTACACCAGTATACTGTAATGAATGTACCTGCCTGTGGGTTAATTTTCTAATTCAAAAACTCAAAAACTGCAAAAATGCTACAGAATGCCACAAAAATGTTGAAATTATTTTATAAGAATATACATGAAAAACATGAACAGAGAAAGAAATTTAAAAAAGAAAAATATTCCCAAAGAACAAGTTCAGAACAGAAGAGATCAGCTCTTTATACTAGAAAGTATTTGGATATATACTTGCTATTAATTTAAAGCACTATTAATACACCAGAACAAACCATATCAAAAGGCTTAGTTTTGTTTCAGTAGGCAATAAATATTTGCTCACTTTCTAGTAATTGGGAGATTTTATTAATTCATCCTCCCCATATTTGTGTACATGCAGCGATTTTATTCATCAGTGTACTATAGCAAACTTTACTAAATAATTATTTCTAAGTTTTCTCTGTATTTTCTGTTTCTTTGACACAATCACTTGATCCACCATCAACAAATTACCCACGAGCTTTTTGTGGTTTCTTTTTCCGCCTAATGAGGCCCTTACATTGTTCAATATATCGGTGTGTAGGTTAAATTAAAATTCCATCCCCATTGCCTCTTTGATTACAAAAACTTCTTCCCAAAATTTCTTAACCACTTTGCACTACCACCATAAAAGCATAAAAATTCATATGTTGCTTTACACCTCCAACATTGTATTAAATTTAAATTTTAAAAAATCTTGCCAGAGTGCATAATCATTGAGGCAAGTCTTTTTCTTGTTGTTAATAGCTACATAGGCCAATTTATTATTTCTCTTGAAATACTTGTCTGTAAGTCTTGTTCCCATTTCCTCGTATATTTCTACTCACAGGGTAACGTTTCCATTAAGATATAATTTTTGAAAGAAGGCCGTAATCTGAATTGTAGGTTGTAGTTAAGTGCTCGCACTCAGGTTCTTTGTAGAAGGAGACGTTTTTGGTCTTTATAATCCACATTCCTGATTTGTAGACAATAGAAATAAGGATGCTATACTTGCAGTCTATTATTTTTTGCTGCTTCAAAAGTTATAAATGTATCTGCAGGGATAAAAAATTAGTGAATTATAACATTGTAAGAAGAAAAATGTAGAAGAAAGTGATGACTGAAACTTGCCTTTTATGTATCCCAGATAGTTTCTGTCTTCTTAAGAATCATATTGTCCTTAATTCTTTTTTTAACTTTTCACTCCCCCCCCCCCAAAAAAAATACCAGTTCTTCAAAAGGTATAGATACCCCTTACTTAACTCAAATTAACATGATTTCTTTCCCATGGCTGATACATGGCTATCAAGATTGCAGCCTAATAGTACATTAGGTAACTTCAGCATTGACAATCCTCCTTTATGAGTTTCCTCCTACATTATTCTCAGCCTGATTCTTGGTGCTTTATTATCCCAAATAAAATGATTTAGCGGGACCTGGATTGAATTTAACTGATGCTGCAAGATTTTGATCATGAATGCCAAAAAAGAAAAAGAAGAACTTTTGGCAAACTAGCTGTTCTAATTGTCACAATCTGATGTCTTAACATCCAGAGGCTGGTCCAAACAGGCTCTGCTTTTCTCAGCTTTGGAGGGTGGCCCAGGAGAGAGAGACCACAGCATATGTTAGAAAGAGTAAGATTTATGGATATACAGTAGCAAGAGAAGGTTTATATATAGAAAACAGAATTGGTAAAATAAAGCGTATACAGGTATATGAAAAAGGAACTGGGTAAACAAAATCTCGCAACATCCTTTCAGCTTGCTGGAGATTCCACAGCAGCAGTGGATGGAATCCAAAGGAACAAGATTCTGGAGCATATGTATGCAGTTCCTTGTCCACTCTTAAAACTCAGAAATGACATAAAGCCATTTCTTGTACCTACTTCTAGAAGCTACTAGAAACTTTGCTTCTAATACAAAAACAGGTGTGCTCCAGTACCCAAGGGGTTCCACTTGGGAACCCCCCCCCCACAGTTAAGTGAAACTGTGGATAACCAGGGATGTCCCCCCCACCCTCTGGAGGTGAGAGGAGCTGGGGTCCCCTTGCCTCTGAATGGTCTCTGAAGCTTGCAGAGGCCATGCAGGTGGGGAAGGGTGGTGGGAGGCCAGCTCAGAGGTGGGGAGGGGGTGTTTTTTGGCAGAAGAAGATGGAACAGGGGGAAGATTGGTTCCAGGAGGGGGTGGGATCAATGGTGGTAGTGCACACCATATCCTAACCCCCCTCCAATTGGTCTGGCATTACACCAGGCTTCTCAGATTTGTACTAGCTAAATTACTGGTGCAGATTCAAGTAGTCCTATATGGCAGGCTGAGGAGTTACCTGGGGTAAGAAGGAAAATATGGGAGAGGGTAATATTTTGTCTTTCCCAAGGCAGTATGATATTCCTGAGTGTTTGTCTGCTATAGTGGTTACAAATGGGCTTACACTGTTGTTTGCAAAACTTAGAAAATGTATAAAAATTTCAATTCCCACTAAAATCTGTTCATTATTTTCAGAAAGATGGAAGTACTACAAGCCTTTTGCATATTTATGTTATGGTGTGGTAGGAAATGCTTGAGAACTCAGTGGATAAGTATATCTAGAGGGGGAGAAAAGCAGAGAAAAGTCACTGTGAAGGGTAACATGAATCCTAGTAATGATCACACAAAGGGGAATATCAAAACTGTGATCCTGCTCAAGTTTTCTGAGAGTTGAAAGTAAGGTAGCCTGGAGACATTGGGTAGGTGATTAGAAAGGCAGACAAGGGGCAGAGCTGTCACAGAAATGTATCTTTCAGTAGGCTGCCACTTATTCTGTATCATCCTAATCAAGTTGTCATTGCAACAAAGTATTCTTATCTTTGCCATCTGCTCTCCTGAAAAACTAAACAATGTTCTTTGGAAGCCTGTCTGACACTGTAGACCAAACTGATTCCTCAGGTAGTTCAATGTCAAATAATCCATTCCGAAGATGGATTTGGCTATACTAACAAGTCTAACAGGTATCTCAAAACAAAAAACATTGACAAAACCAACAAATATTCAAAGGTTTCTACTATATCTTTTAACAGTGACAAAACAAACATCTATCAGAGATGGCTGGCTTGCCCTTAAGTTATGCATAGATGATCCCTACATTATGGCCCTAACCTATGGGCACCTAACTCTGCTGGAATGAGTGTTCTGGAGGCATTAGGCACTTTTCAGCTGTGGCAAATGGTGACATGCCAGAGCACAAGACCTGAATGTCGCTGGAAACAGCATGCGGCCAACTCCCCATGGCAGCACATGATGGACAGCTGACAGCCTCACTAAGTGCACTCAAGGGATGAGAGGGAGGTAGGGGTGGGTGGAATGGGACCAGGAAAGGGCTGGGTTTGGCAGCAGGGTTGTCTACCAAATCCTAACCCCGTAACCAGCCTCGATCCCCTGACCGGGTCCATGCAGACTTGTGCTAGATATTGAATGTCATGTCCTAGTGACATGACAGCCCAGCATGGGCTTACCCCAGGGCAAGGGAACAAATGTTCACTTACCCTGAGGAAGTCTCCAGATACCAAAGCTCCCCCACAGGATACAGCGGCCGCTGTGTTGGCACTGCTGCATCGCCATGCAGGTAATTGCATTGGATTGGGCTGGCTGTATTAACATATGGGATTTTTTAGGTGTTACATATATGAATCATAGCTTCTTTTAGAACAGGGTTTTGCAAACTGGTTTATGACCCACTTGGTGATTGTTGGTGGGTTGCGAAGCTGAAACAGGCAAGCTGATAGCTGAGAAGGAAAATGCATTGAGCCCTATGGAAAGAGAAACTGAGCCACATCACACGTTTACTTGCAAGTAGGTGAACGTGCCTTGGGCTGTTGAAATGGAAGGCTGAGAAGAATCCAATGCCACTAGAATGGTTCTGATCTGATGAATGCAGTCCCCCAAAAAACACTCAGGAAAGAAATCCCTCCCTCCAAGCTGACAAATGTATTGAGCCCTATGGAAAGCAAAGCTAAGCTACACATTTGTGTTTCCTCATGAGTAAGCAAATGTGCCTTGACTCATGTTGAAGTTCAGGCAAAGGGGAACGCAAGGCCACCAGAATAGTCCCAATCTGATGAAAGTGGAGCTCAACAAATGCTCCAGAAGGCAGCTCTCTCCCCACACTAAAAAGGATAAAAACAGAAGCTTGAGCTGGTATGGTAATTTTTTTTCTTTTCTTATATTTGTAAAGCTAGGTGAGTCCTGATAGTATGTCATTTTAAACATTGGGTTCTGTTGCCCTTGGTTTGCTTTATTGGAAAGGGTTGTTACCTTTTCCAGACTCCTCCCCTCCCCTCTCAGCAGAGCCTCATTTCCTCTCCTCATCACTCTGGGTTTTTAATGCTGTTTAGAGAGAAACTTGGAACCTCAGTCTAGCTCAAACAAAAAACATGTTGGATTTAAAACTGGTTTCATCCCAAATCACACTGAACTGGTTTAAATATAAGAACTTAAATTGAAATGGGCATTGGGTAGGGCTGAAAATCTTACTGACTTGTTTTACTTCAGTCATTTATATTTATTTTAATTTGCTTGATGATGGCACTTCCAGCCATGATATCACTTCTGTCCACAATCCTGGACAGATTGTCATTCTGAAAAATGGGTCCTGGTGCTAAAAAGTTTGAGAACCACTGTTTTAGAACATTTGACCAGACAGATTTTCAAATAACATCACAAAGATAACCACAGGGAGATATCTACTACTTCACCTTTTAATAAGCTGTTTAAACAAGCCTTCTGAGTTCTCGGCCTTTTTAACATCTTTTCAACATCTTTTAATTTTTTACAGGCCTGATCCTTTTATGACTTGTTGCTCTATGCTCTTTTTACCTTTTTACTACTTTTTTCTGACTATTGTTTTTATGATATGTGTTAATATGCTTTTATCTGTTTTTAAATTATGTTTTTAATCTGTTTTAACCTGTTGTAAGCCGCCTTGAGTCCCTTTGGGGAGAAAGGTGGGGTAAAAATAAAGTTGTTGTTAATAATAATAATAATAATGATAATAATGATAATAATGATAATTCTATGGGGTTGGGTTTGGGTTTATTGAAGATTGAGATTTTTTAGCTTGATGTTTTAATTGAATTTTTACTCCTTGTGTAATGTTTTTTAAGTGTACGGTTTTGTATTTTATGTACTGGTCACTGACCATAATAAATGAATGATGATGATGATGATAATAATTCTATGATTGTTATGACCTGCAGCGAATCAGAACTTCTCTAATTCAAATCTTGCCTCTGCCGTGAATTCATTTAGGGCCCAGTCCTATCCAACTTTCCAGTGCTGATGCAGCAGCAGTGCTGCCCTGAAGTAAGGGAACAAACATTCCCTTACCTTGAAGAGGCCTCAGTAACTGTTCCCCTGCTGCAGGATGTAGTGTATGCCCCATTAGTACAGCTGCATCAGCACTGGAAAGTTGGATGGGACTGAGCCCTAAGTGGTCTTAGGCAAGCCGCTGCCTCTTAGCCTCAGTTTCCCCCAGCTGCAGTATGGGTATAAAAACTTGGGTTTGGACAAAATAACTTGAATTTTAACATACCTAGCCATTGCTGCAAATGTCTCATAAAGGCACATGTTTAACTGTTTCCTTGATGGTTTTGTTTTGGTACTGAGATTGTTAAATGTGTCTCCTCTCTTCTCATGACTAGAATACTGTGTAGGTAAATCCACTTAAGAAAGCATTGTGCTTTCTGATCAAAGTGGAAATTGATGCTAGGGTATAATCACTTTAATTTTTAATGAGCTTATTTAGGCTACAAGGTCATAAAAAAGGTTCTAAGGTGGAAGAATAACCCAAACCAAAACAACAAAATCCTGCTTCAGAACTCTAATGACCAAGTTCAAAATATGACCAGGGCATACGAGTGAGCAGAAAGTGTCTAAAAATATCCCATAGCAGTATATTTCCTGCAGTTTTCAGATCTGGGACTAAAAGGAAGCAAGGTATAGCATACTAAATGATGGATGGATACATAAACTGTGTGAAGCTTGTTTTTCATAAAATAAGGATGCAATCCTAACCACACTTTCCTGAGAGTAAGTCCCATTGAACAAAATAGGACTTACTTCTGAGTAGACCTGGTTAGTATTGTGCCCTAAGGGCCCAATCCTATCCAACTTTCCAGTGCTAATGCAGCTACAATCCAGCCCCAAGATAAGGGAACTAATGTTCCCTTACCTTGAGGAGACTTCCATGATTGCTTCCCCACCACAAGATGGAGCGCACGCCCCATTGGCATGGCTGCATCAGTGCTGGAAAGTTGGATAGGATTGGGCCCGAAGAGCCCAATCCTATGCCTGTCTACTTAGAAGTAAGCTCCATTAGAGTCAATGGAGTTTACTCCCAGGAAAGTGTGGATAGGATTGGGCTGTAAGTCTGTTAAGCAGTTTGTGGAATTTCAGTTTCCAAAGCACATGTTCCACAGGATGTGCTATAGTTTGTTAACCCTGTATTATTTCTTGAGGCCTATGGCAAAACACTGTTTCTTTGGGAGCTGAGTCCATCATCAAGAAAAAACCAAGAAAATTGATGGTTGGTAGGTATCCCTTTTTCCAAGAGTCTTTTATTGATTTTAGACTAAATTAATACAGTAGAATATAACATTTCCTTCATAGTAACAGGGCAGGCTAGATTGGGCTCCTTCTCTCTCTCAGGAGGCAGGACCAGTCAAATTAAGCTGGATATATCAGCTGCTAGTCATAGCTCCTGTCCACTTCATATTCTGCATTCTAGCCTGTAATGTTAGTTCACTACTCTAGGACTTTAAAAAGCAAAAGATTTTTTGGCACACCACTGTAGCATGAACCACTTTATGTTGCAGTGAAAAATGTGTCCACTGAACACAGGCATATGTTTTCTATATTAATAACAGTGAGGAAGTGGTGATATAAAGGCTTCTGCTACTCATGCCAGCATATGGTATGAAAACAGTTCACCAGCAATCTAGGACATCTATTAAACAGTGGGGATTCCTTTAACACTCTTGGTGCTAGATCCTAAGTAGTGCACTGCTGGTGCTCCAGCCCCGCCGCTGGCAGTGGGTGTCATAAAAGTGCTATAAGGCACTTTCCTGCTGGTGGGAGTGACCCAGTGCTAGCAGAGAGGGCAGTGCCAGTTGGTGCAGGGCCTCAGCACCAGAAGGATGCATTGGTGTAGTGCCAGGTGGTGAGTATCCCTGCTGGGTGGCAGGGAGACTTTTCGGGAAGGAGGGAGGGTGGGGAAAGGCAGGAAGAGGGAAGAACTGGGTGGAATGAGGGAGCCAGCAAGAGGATTGGCCCCGAAAGGTGGTGCAGATGGTGGCATGGGCTGCTGCTGAATCCATTGGGGTTACCAGGGTTTAACACGGGGTAAGGAATCAATGTACCCGAACAGTTTCCCTGCTTCCACAGGATACAGTGGTGGTCATTTCAGTGTTGTTGTGCAGTTGAGCACCAGGGAAGGATCAGATTGGGCTGTAGGAAATATGTCTTTGATGCTCACTTTCTGCACTCTTTCAGATCAGTTTGTCTTTTCTAGAAGGATAATAATGTAGATGCTATTGGAAACCTAGTGGTTGACTATAGTTTCAGAAATTTTCAGAAGATTTGTTTGTCGATTCTTCATTATGCTGGATAAGTATGTAGTGGGAAACTAGTTGTTAAAACCAGGAACAGTACCTAGTGGAAATCCTAGTTATTTAAACCAGGAACATAGAGAGACTTTCTTCCCTGGGTGAACAAGCTTTAGTATCAGGGTGAGAAATTCTCTCTGTAGAAAAGCACTGAACATGGGACATTGGGGGCAGGGGTGACTAAGGAGTATGCTGGTATTTGCGCAGGGCTAGGCCACATACTCCAATTTTTTCTCCACGATGGCTATACTATACCTAGATTTATAACACCTGAAATGGGCATTTAGCTGCTCAATTCTGTCTGTTATAGAATGGAGTGGAGCACTTACCCACTTTTGTAAATCAACTACTGAGGACAGGTGCCGACAACAATTTCTGAACCACCACTGCAAAGTAGCAGGTAAGCTTTCGTGCAGGGTGGTTCATGGGTGGGTGAGCATGTTGGAGGAAAAACATGTGTGTTGGAGGAAAGAGGAGCTGGGTCTGGTGGCAGTCACACATGATGAACCTTATCCCTTCTTTTTAAAACCTCTGAAAAAGGGGTGATGAGATAATACAAACAGAATATTTGTAAAAGGGATGATAATATTCTGTTCACTAGTTGTGTAAACCTTTATGCCTGCTTTGCTTTGGGGAAAATTTAGCAACCAGCCTTAAAAGTACTCTGAATATACTCTGTAAAACAAAACAAAAATCACAAAGAGCTTCCATATTTTGGTTATGCCTTATAACACCTGTCAACATTTGTATTGTGCTTTCTGAGGTTGCAAAGCACTTCATGTGAATTATCTTGATGCAGACCTTACAACAAGCCTGTCAAGAAATATTATCCCCATATTGCAACTGGGGAGTTGAGACTGAGATGACCTTCCTTTTCTAAGACCACTAACTGAGTTATTGCAGAGGCAAAATTTTCAACCAGGGAAGTCCTGATGGGTTTCTTAGCTATGGAATTAAATCAGCTCTCTTTCTAGAATAAATGCTTCTTATTATATCTTGACTTACTACATTTACTTGAACTACCAATGATAGCAACGTTCATCTTATGCTCAAGAACTGCTAAAATTAGAACCTATTTAGATGGTGGGAAGTTCTGTTGAAATGAATTGAATTAACTTCAAAGTAAATTAATTTAGAATCCCGATAATATGCATTAAGAGGACTCTGGTTTTGCTTACACACGTGTCTCTCATCCCATGTTCATTTGGCTTCCTTGCCGCTGTAGTGTCCATTCATCTGATCCAGCGGTAGTATGTAAACTATGGTCATTCCAGTGCTAGTCCGGTAACCTCCCTCTCTCCTTTGCTTTCCTAAGATTTCCCCACTTCCCTCCTTCAGTGCAACCTAAAGCCACTGTGCCACCATGGACTGGACAACCATCCTTTGTGGGCCAGTTTGCATCCTTCTTTCAGGAAAGCAGCTCCAGATCTCTTGCCCTGCTTCCTTAAATTCCTCTCAGCCTTTTAGAAGCACTTTTGAACAGGAGGATAACTTGTTCTCGGCATCACAACTCCTGCAGTGCACACAAAACAGCAGAAATGAACTGGTAACTTTGGTCCTTGGCACAACCTCATCACTTACCCTCAAACTCCCATCTATTGTTCCTTGTCTTCTGTGCAGACAAATTGATGACATGCTTCTGTATTTTCCTCCTGTGTGTGAATGTTCTGTGTGTGCGCGCGCACGCACCCATGCAACGTGTGTGGGTTGCATTGAATTTGATTTTTGATTCCTGTTCCCTGCATTTGTAAAGTTATTTCCACAGTTTGTCACACCTTCTCCCTTGCTTCCCTCTTCCTTCCCTGTCAAACCATTGAGTTGTGCAATTGGCCACTGCACAGAATGTGTGCAGTGATACCATTGATGCAAGTACAAGTTGATCCATGTTAGTGGATCAACACCTATCGCCTGGGAAAGGGTATAGGATACAGCATGTGCTAGCACTAGCAATCCTGCCCCTTCCCAAGTCCAATTTGCCCACCCCATCCCTGTCTGCTCCTCCCCCACCGTTAATGTAATAAGCAGCTTGGGCCAAAGTACGTATAAGGTTGCAGGTAAGGGGAAAGATAGACAAGATCTAATCATGGAAGGAATAATAATAAATTTATTTTAAGTGTTTAGAAAGGAACAGGATCAGCTTTGTCACAGAAACAGAAATCGAGGTTTTCCAGTGCTTGAGAATATATTTAAAACCTCCAATATCAGAAATACTTCACCTGGAAGCAAGTTCTACTGATTTTCAACAGAATTTAAATTCATATAGGTGTGCTATGACCTTAGTCAAAATGTTAACTTCCTGGAAATAATATATTATTTTTTAATGGTCATGATCCACAGAGTCTGGTTAGGTATATGTGAATACTCCTGTACAGCTAGTGACATGCCTTGGGGGAGGGTCAAAGTTCATTGCATTTTGTTGAAGGCCACTGCCAAGGTGCCTCCACATTTTGAGAACAGCTTATTGGGTTGGCAGGCACCTGTTTTCCAAAAGTATAATTAAAAAAGAGCTTTATATACAGAATTTCTTCCCTGGCCCTTTCAGTCACAGCTAGGTTACTAGGTTAACAATCATTAAGGACTGCTAGCGCAGCTTTCTGGCACGCTAGCAAAAATTGCCAGGTTTTCCCCACCCCCTGTCAGTCAGCAACAGGTCTTGGCTGCCAGCTGATTGGCTGGCTAACCAAAAGGGGGTGGGACAGATGAGCTCTGTTGGGACCCCTCCCAGATGCCCTGACACCCCCCCCCCACTTACCCTGGAGCAGGCACCCCTTGCCCAGGGTGGGGAGGCTTCCCTGCCCTTGAGGGGAGCAAAGAAGGTTGACTCACCCCAACCGGACAGAGGGGGCTGGCAGGACAAACAAGGAACACAAAAGGAAACAATCCAGGAACAGGAAAGGCCTTTGCTGCCCCACCTGGAGAAAGGGGAGGGGCCAAAAGGGGGCAGGCTTGCTCCTTAAAACAGGGAAGCCAGGGATGAGAGGCAGGCAGTGTGAAGCAGGGAGCTGTGAGGTGAACGGCTCCTGCTCCCAAGCCAGGTGTGGTAGCTCTGCTAAGGAGGAGGACAAGGCTGCTGGAACCCCTCCCCCCTCTAGCCAATCTGAGGCCTCCCTGGGGGTGGAACAAGCCTGCTCCAGGCCCCTCCAGGTGTGGGCCCCTACAAGCTCCTCCAGCACACATGCACTGGGGTTAGCTCAGTCCATTCCTGGCAAGCGACCCCCCACCCACCCGCCTGCCCTGTAGCTAGTCTGGGATTAGCTGGTCGCTCTCCGAGGGCTGGGTAGGAATTTTTAATCACCATCTAAATTGGCCCTATGATGGTGGTTGTTTTCGCCTGCCTCAGACTGGCTGTGGAGCGTGTTTGGGTTGACAATATAGCTATTTATTGGCCTGGTCACTGGTGGTAGAAGTGCAGGGTGGGTAGGCAGAAGACCTTCTCGGTGTCCAATCTAAGTCAGCAAGTACAACCAGAACTGCTCCCATGTCAGCAAGTACAAGCAGTGAACCAGAACTGCTCCCATGATGCCTGACCAGCTCGAGGAGGCAGGCTGGCTAGCCCCTTGTCCTAACTTGGGGGCCTTGCAGGCATGACCTGAAGGCATAGCAGTTCAGCTGACTTACCCTCTTCCGGCAACGTTGAAAGGTGGGCTTAATAACAATTGAGTTATGCCTGGAGTCGGGTGGATGCCCTATGAGATTAGGGGACAAAGACGGCTAGGGCCGTTTCCCCAACGTAGAACCCCGCACTTGGGATGGGTATTGTTTACCCCTGTTGTTGCCTTGTTGCAGTCTTGTTGTATTCAATAAAGTGGCGCATTTTAATTCCATACCTGTTGTTGGCTGTATTTATTTGGGGAATGCATGGTAATGAATGATTTAAAAACATACCAAAATATTCTTATACTATCAGGAACTGTTCATGATTTATAACAGGCTATTCAAAAATTCTGGAAGTCAATTCTCTTATGTCACATTTTTAAAATATGTTGACTTTTTTGTTATTGCATGGGTCTTGTTGCACAAAAGCAAAGAATTTGCTTAGCAGTTTGGGTTTTCATACTTCTTACTTCACATCTGAAGTATCTATTCTCTCTTATCACAATGGTTGCTGTAGAAACAAATTTGGATGTCTCAGATGAAGGATTATGACTTCAGGTAAAATAGGTAGAGAGCAGCACAAGTCAAGACAATATTGTTGGAGAGAATTTAAGCTGCTAACTGAAATAAATAAAATATTTGACAGGGGATCACAAGGAGAGATAAGACCTGAAGCTCTACTTACAGTATTTCTATTACCAAATCGAGAATTCATACATGCAGCCACACAATAAAAGCTTCTGTGCTATATTCTAGTATAGAGTTGCTTCGGGTTTTGCAGTGACCCAAGGAAGTACTTTCGTGTATTATGGACTTTAAAAAAACTGGAAAATTCCTGTGAAATCCTGGAGCTATAGATAGTAAAGATTATCATTTTAACGTTTTCAGAAATGCTTATGTACTGTATATTTGTAAGGCTTAAAGTTCCAAACTACCCTTGTTCAAGGTCTCGGAATAGGAAAAAGAACAGAAAACTATACATACAGTACATCAACTGTAACAAATATTTCTAAAATCACTCGGGAGGGACAATTTCTTTCTTTTTTTTAATGTAACTTTGGTAGCATCAGGAGAGATATACAGTCTCACCTTGTGGTAAGTTCTGCTGTGTTCAGTGGGACTTACTCTGAGATAAATACGCATATGATTGCAGTCCTAAATAATTTTCTTTATAAAGTCATGGTTTATAAAGACATTACATTTTATCTGTTTCATTTAGTTTAATTACCAATTCAGCAGAGGCTCATACTTGTACTCATACTTCAGCTGCACACGTGCTAGAATTTCAACAAAATTAGGCCATTTCTGCCCAACGTTGACTATATGCAGCAGGGACCAAATGTGTACACCTGCGGGCTGGGAAAAAATGGGTTAAATATGAACAAAAAACACAATATACACTAATTTTGTCCTTTTCATTATCATTTGCAATTAAAAACAATACAATGTACATGCTATGTATTGCAATATTTATTCTCCACAACACACAAAATATCAGTTTTGACAACAAAAAATGAGATTCCTGCTTTTGATCTCTTCCACCGATGTATAAAAAGGTAAGTCAGAATCTTAAAAACACAAGAAGTACAAAAAAAAACAACCCTGATAAATAAACCACCCAAGGGAGTTGAGCAAAGTTAAAAATATTCATCTGCTGAAATAATTGCATGTCTGAAGGAAGAAGCTTTGTAAGCAACACATGAACAGGACAACACATAATTAAAACATGGGGAAAGTTGTTTGGGAGGTGTAAAAGGTCCTCAATGCTGGAATTACCAATCATAATATGCCTACATTATATTTTTTTCTATTGTAGATGGAACTTGTCAGCCCGGGAAGGCAGCTCATCTAAGAGAAAGAAACTCTGACCTCAAACCTCCACTGCCTTGTGGCTATATTCAGTTATGGAAGAGGCTTCAGGAGTCCACCTTGAGGCAAAATCTGGAGCCAGAGTCCCTGAGGCAGTTCACGGCTGTATACAGTCACGCTCTGGCAACTCATGTGATGCCGCTGGAACCAACCGTATTGGCTTCTGCCTTTCCATTGGACCATTCCAGTGACATGAAGAGGGGAGATTTGCTGCATGGGTAACAGCCTATCCTCCATACTTACTTCATCCTGGCTTCGCACACTAGAGAGGACACTCCAACTTTGCCATACAGCATCAGCACAATACGGGAAGCAGCAGTTTACCAGTTACACTTGCTCCTGGTGTGGAAGGGATTGTCACTCCTGAATTAGCCTTTTCAGCCACACTAGATGCTGTTCCAGAACTACCATTCAGAGCGCAATACCATAATCTTTTGAGACTGAAGGTTGCCAATGACAATGATACTCTGTAACTTTTTCGGATGGAGACATGGACAACAGGGTTGGTCCCATTCTCCAAACAACACATTGGAAAGGAGTACAGAAATGTCATGATCAGGTAAAAATCTAGGCCTGAAGTCTGTGTCCATCTTGGAACTTGCAACTGCCTCTCCACAGCTGTTGGAAAATGAGTTAATTAGAAGGTGAGAAAATATTGACTTCTCAGTGGCCAAGTAAACTACATACAGATAAAGAAGTAATATGCTAGTTGCTGGCCAAGGATGTGCTTATCAGAGAAGATTGCTTACAGCTGGGTAGGTTCAAGTTGGGAAGAGTAAGATCCAATGACCAAAAGCAGCCTACTTGCCAGCTCTCTAGAAGTTTCCAACCATTCTGGTTGGCCGTACCTGGGGTAATCAATAAAAGGATATAAAAAGGGCACTCAGGAGGGCTGTCTTTTGCTTGCTGCTGGTCTTGATTGGGCTCTGACTTCTAACGGGTGCCTGGTTAGACAGGTAGCCTGGGAGTTGTTTGCTTTCTCTAATGGTTTGAAGAACCAGGTGAGAGATAGGAACAATGTAGGTTAGGAAGCAAGCTCAGTTATTTTAATTATTTTAGAACTGATGTTTTCTAACTAGAAAAGGCATGATGTTTTCTAACAGAGGCACAAGCCTCTGCAGGGTTTCCCAGGTCAGCAGCAGTGAAAGTGAGTGGTCACGCTGTACCTCTGCAAAATTGGAAGTGGAGCGCGATTGCTCACTTTCACTGCTGCTGACCTGGGGAGCCCTGCAGAGGCTCCCGCAGGGCTCCCTGCACTCCCAGGACACTGCTGCAGGGACTGATGAGTGCACCCCAGTCCCTACAGCCCCCCCTAAGTGGTGCAATCCTGGGGATCAAGCTGCTGCCTCCCCCCCTCCCACTGCCTCCCCCCACCCCCCACAAGGACTTACTGTGGGCTTCAATCTCTGGGAGAGTTTGAAAACAGCAGGGCTAAGATATCCTAACTTATTTTGCAGTGTGTTTTGTATTGTAAAGTTTGTTTGCTATGGCCTGGCCTTGGGGGTTTTGCTCCTCTACCCTCCCTCTCCTCAGACCTCTGGGCAGGAGGTCTGGTCTAGAGGGTAGAGCCTCCATTTGCCTGAAGATAACATCCACAAGGTCGCCAGTTCGAGGCCACTGGCATGGCACCGTGAGACCTTGAAGCAGCTGACAAGCTGAAGCCGAGCTAGTCCATCTGCTCTGAGCATGGGAGAATGGAAGCCAGAATGTGAAACCAGATCAGATAGAAACACCTGAATGTTGTGGTTCTTGAAAGAAAGAACCTTCTTTCATTTTGTAAAAATCCCTACATTTATTTAATGTAGATTTAAATAAGGATTTAAATAAGCCTGCCTATGTAAACCGCCTTGAATAAAGTCTTGAATAAAGACCAAGAAAGGTGGTATATAAATACCTGTATTATTATTATTATTATTATTATTATTATTATTATTATTATTCAACAGCAGCCTGCAGGACTGGCTTATCCATGAAGCCAACTGTGATGGTTCCCTCAGTGAGTTTCAAAGGTTGTACCTATCTCTATTATTCTTTCTATCTTGGGATTTGTAAAGGGGAAGACCAACTCTGGAAGAGAAGAGAATGATGGCTAGAGCAGCAGGCCTAGATAGCTAGAGAATGGTAGGCTAGAAAACCCCTTGTTGCTGAATCTGTCTGTCTGAAACCTTTATTGGCATATCAACACAACACAATTAAGACATACTTTACAATTGTCACAACAACTTGCATACAGACCCAACAACTTAAAAACAATATACCAGAATTATTTAAATTCTGACAACGTTATTTTAAGAATCTCAGATAAATAACAAGCAACAGCTGTGGTTAAAGAGTCACAAACATCACTCATGAACCTAGAGAGGGTAATATCAGAAGGGGTTAGGTCAGGAGAAATCCAAGAGTTTAAATAATGATTACGAATTTATTGCTGAATCTTTCAGCTGAATCTAGCACCTGTGTATTGGAATTGTGAAAGATCTGTCAAGGAGGTAGGATGTGGTGTCAGCAGAGGCCCCTTTAAAAGTGAAGGCCTGGGCATTCAGCAGGCGTATGCTGCACAGTTGCAGCCACTTGAAGGCAATAGGGCCCTCAGGCATAAAAACACCTGATGAAGGGAGAGTTTGGTGTGGGTAGCAGAAGGAGGAAAGCTTAAGGAGACTGGAGTGCTAGACTGAAAAACTAATGGCTGGTAGACTTCGGAGGACAACTGGAACTATGAAACTGCTGATGGTCTTTGGAACAGACTAATGGACTTTGGCAACTGCTGGAGATACTGGAGTTTGGTGTGTAGCTGCCATGCCCAAGACCTGCTGAGGACCAAGGGGCTGCTGTAGTGGTGGGAGGTTGCTGGCAGGAGAGAGGACCTCTGCAGATTGAACAGGTGAGCTACCCTGGTGGTGGGGTCCAGCAAGACTGCAAGGCAGAACTAGAGTCATTTTTGGGGGGAAAGAAGGGGAGCTAATTAGCATAAAGTGGGCATAATTCTCTAAGCAGAGCTTGGCCTTGGAATCTGGCAAAACAACCTGTTACAATCCTTCCCCCGGGTGAACGGAGTTTACAGTTCTGCCAGGAAGCTTCTTCCCTCTACCTCCAATCACCCCCCAAGCTTCATGCCAGCTGGTTTTGCACCTGGATTTCTGGGCATATGCACCTGGCTGGCATAACAGTTTGGGGGCAATCAAAAGCACAGAAAGAAGGTTCCCCAGCAGAATGGTACAGGGAAGGGTTTTTTGGCCCACAATGGTCTCCAGTTTGGAGACTGCTAATCTAAAGCATAAGGAGGGTAGCATTTGATATGTTGCCTCAGGCACAGGATAATCTGAGGTCAGGCCTGGCTGCTTGTTCAAATACCCTTATACTCTTTCTGGGTATCTTGACCAATCAATTCCCCCCAGGGAGTCAGAGTTCCTTCAATTGTGTCAAGATGGTGATCTCAAAAGTGACATGTTGCTGATAAATGATGCATTGCCTACACTAATATTTGGAGTAGGAGATAGTTGCTGTTATAGCCAATGACTTTATGAACAGATTAATTCCAGGAGTAGATTAGATGGTGCTATGACATAATACCTGTTTGGGAGGCATGGGATCTAATGGTTGTGATTTTGTAGTAAAGAATACTTGGATAGAGTATTAATACAATTAATTATTATGTAATTTGATTAAAACTATAAATAAACTGGCAACTAGCATAACACTGTTTGTGGAAAAATGCTAGCCCAGAATAAGCTTATATGGAGGAACCAGTCTTGTGAAGTGGCAGTAAGATGTTTTTGTGGATTAAGAATGGGATAAAATGTAGAAAAGAAAGCAAGAATTAAATGGATCAATTTTTGTTACAATATAAATTGCTAACAGCTGGCTGTCTATAGGTCAGTTTTAGAATGACTGTAATTATACAAGTAGCAATATTGCTAGGCACTGGCAGACTTAATTGCGTAGTGAAGGAGAGAAAGCAAAGAGGGCTTTAGTGAGCTGCTTTACCTTTTCTAGGAGGAAACTGCACCACTTCCTCCTCACTGGGTTTCAGTTCTCTGGAGTTCCACTATGCTCTTCTTCCACTGACTGCCCATTAATTCTTAGCACTACATAAATTCTGCTCAATTGAGCCTCAAACACAACATACCACAAAGTTGGCATAAAAATCACCTTTTACTTCAAAGAGATAGTCCAAGATTGGTAGAGAAATGTCCTATGTTGTGCCATCGATGATCCCATTGTGATCCTTATCTCCCTCACTTTCCTTAGTGAAAAGATGGAATTGTACCTGGCATTCTTTATACACAGAACTGGGTACGTTGCATGAAAGGCAAACATTCAAAACTAACAGTCTGATTGTAAGACACCATTGCTTCAGTCTCATATGCATGCTGTCAACAATAGCAGGCAGTGTTCCATGAGCACATACAAGCTGTGAAATGAGAATACTGCATTTGCAGTGAGGGCATGTTTAACAGCAACAAATCCTATTGATGGGTTTTAATTGGGACTTTTGGCAATGTGTAGTGTTTAGAATCTTGCAGCCCAATCCTATCCTTCCTTCCCATCAGTGCAGCTGTGCTGAAAAAGGCACACATTGTATCCAGTATGGGTGTGTGGAGTGGGAGCAGTGGTGTCACTAGGATTCACGTCACCCAGTGTGGGAGGCCTGTGTGTCACCCCATGCAGTGGGTGGGGCAACACCCCAGGTGGTGGGCATGGTGATGTACCATCGCCCTGCCCCCACTGGTCTTTTGGCAGTACCTTTTGATAGAACACAGATATTTCAATGTGGTTTGTTTCATTGCATTCTGCATGAAATTACACATTGATTGATGCATAACATGATGGTATTATTCCTCCAAACTCTGATTTTAGTGATTTGAAAACTTGTGGAGTCTCACACACACACCCAGGGTGTCAACTTACTAACACCTTATTGCAGCAGTTCTCATACTTTTAGCACTGGGACCCACTTTTTAGAATAACAGTCTGTCCAGGACCTATTGGAAGTGATGTCATGGCCAGAAGTGACATCATCAAGCAAATTAAAATAAATAATTATAAATAGTTAAATTAAAATAAAAGAAATATTAAATAAGGGAGAGCCACTCCTGTTCCACCAAGTAAGTTTTCTCTGTGGCCTGCCTGCAATAACCCCCACCCCAAGAATCAGTGAGATCTTCAGCCCTCCCCAGTGCCCAGTTTCAAGCACATCAATACAAAGGCCCACCTGGCTTTACAAGTCTGAGAGCCCAATCCTATGCCTGTCTACTCAGAAGTAAGTCCCATTAGAGTCAATGAGGCTTACTCCCAGGAAAGTGTGGGTAGATTGGGCTGTGAGGGAAACTTTGCAAGTACAAAATAGAAAACATTCCCCTTACCAGTTCAAGCCTCTTTGTTGGTCCTTTCTAGTGTGGGGGGGCTGCCCTCTGGGGCTTTTGTTGTGCTCCAATTCCATCGGATCGGGACCATTCTGGTGTCCTCACATTCCCCTTTGCCTGGCCTGACCACTAGCCAAGGCACGTCTGCCTACTCATAAGTAAACATGATGTGAGGCTGCTGCGCTTCCCATAGGGCTCCAATGGATCAGGACCATTCTGAGTTGGAGTCCTCGCAGCCTGCCCTTTTCGATGGAGCAAGGCAGGGTTGCCTACTCATTAGTAAATGTGGCCATGTGGCTTCCTTTCCCTTCCCATAGAGCTGAATACACTCGCAGCTGGGAGGGGGAACCTCCTTCTTGGGTGTTTTTTGGGGGCTGCACTCATTGGATCAGGACCATTCTGATGTCCTTGGAGTCCTCTCAG
Organism: Tiliqua scincoides; assembly: GCF_035046505.1. Lineage (NCBI taxonomy): Eukaryota > Metazoa > Chordata > Lepidosauria > Squamata > Scincidae > Tiliqua > Tiliqua scincoides. The sequence continues at coordinate 57,387,302 of NC_089826.1, forward strand.
CCTGCCCTTTCCAACGGACTAAGGCAAGTGTGCCTTCTCACGAGTAAATGTGGACACGTGCTTTTGCTTGCTTTCCATAGGGCTGAATAGGGACCTCCTCCTCAGGTGTTTTTTGGGGGCTGCATTTACTGGATTGGGACCATTCAGGTGTTGTTGGATTCCTCTCAGCCTACCCTTTCTGATGGACTATGGCACATATGCCTACTCATGAGTAAACACACGACACAACTCACTTTCACTTTCCATAGGGCTCCATGCATTTTTTCCTTTTAACTTTTGAAGGAAAGGAGCTATCTCCTTTTGAAAGGAGCGTTGTGTTCCGCCAGTCATTCTGCATCCAACAGTGTATGGCATGACACGACACGGTAGCTCCTAACGTCGCGATTTTATCTCATCCTTCCCCAGGGCTCGTCACCCCCTGGCATGTCACCTGGTGTGGCCCACACCCCCCTAGTGATGCCACTGAGTGGGAGGCTTCAAAAGGGTGAGGAGATTTAGGCATGAGGTATGTTCTGGGGGTTATGCTATCACCATGCCTGAAAATCTAAGCAGGGTCAGCTTGGGTCGTGCCATGGGTGGGTGACTAAGCTGCTGGCAACAGCAGATTAATGTGAAAGAGTCTGCTGGCAAGAATGAATAATATCTGCAATAACCCAATTGGGAAAAGAGGTTTCTGATCAGCTTGCCTATGTAAACAGCCTTGAATGTATGAGAAAGACGGTACATAAATCCTGTAATAAAATAAATTTAAATCCTCTTTCTCCTCCATAAGCCTGCCCTGAAATGGGTCTCCTCAAACCTGCACCTAAGGCTCTGATCTTCCATTGATGTTTCAGCAGCATGTGCTGCCAGAGCATGCTTTATGGCTGCCTTATGGCAGCCAGTGTTGGAGAAACACTAGTTCCACCTGTGGGTAGCCCATTAGGTTTGGGTTGTTGGTGTAAGTTCCATGAGGGAGGGAGGGAGGGAGGGCTTTACACGGCGTGTGGATTTTGCATGCTGCAGCTCTGCCTGCCATGCTGAGCCTCCTGCCGCTAGCTGGAGACAGGCAGCAGGCTGCCTATGACGTCCTGGCAAATGTCTTGCAGCACCTCAAGGTATTGTGACATACAGATTTGCTACAGCCTATGGCAGCCATTACCAAAGGTTCCTTTCTTCTGGAGGAAGCCATAATTTCATTATACAAAGGAAACCCTTGATAGAAGTCTTCTATCAAGCAGAGAAAATGTAGCAGAGAAAAATGGGCACCGAATCCTAGTAATAGTCCCGCACTATGATCCAGCGGAGCCGGTGCAGCCTCTGCTACATAGAGGCTGCTGAAAGTTTCCTCATGGGAGACATTAGTGCCCTTACCCTGGGTAAAGCCCTGCACCAGTGATATTGCTGGTGCAAATCCAAACCACCTTATGTTGGACTTTCAGGCAGAGGAGGGAGGAATAGGATGAGGAGTTAGCCACGGCCACAGTCCCCATCTCCTCCCAGGTCTGAACTGCTCTGCCCTGCCATCCCCATGCCCTGCAAAGCCTCTACACTGCTACAACATGCCTTATGGCACATTTGCAATGTGGTGTGTGCCCATTCTGCCAGTGCTAGCCAGCATAGGTATGGGCCTTATGGCCCATAATTCTAAACACAATTTGCCTGTGTACCCCCTCCCCCATGATGACATGAGACAGAGGCTTGGGTTAAACTGAGCTGCTTTATTGAAATAACAAGATTATAAACCTGCAGCAGGGGAAAGACCAAAAGGCTAAACCCTCTACTGAGGGGCTAAGGGCCCAATCCCATCCAATTTTTCAAAGCTGATGCTGTCATGCCAATGGGGCATGCACTGCTTCTTGTGTTGGGGATGCAGTCACAGAAGCCTCCTCAAGGTTCAGAAACATTTGTTCCCTTATCTTGGGGCTGCATTGTGACTGCAGTGGTGCTGGAAAGTTGGATAGGATTGGGCCCTAAAGCCCCACTGAATTCAATGGGACTTGCTTCTTAGCAGATATGCCTAGGATTGTGTTGTAATTATAACAAAGGCCAGTGCATTACCTGAAATGGCTTTTAAAAATATAAATGCAAGTCTACAGATACCTAATATAAAGGCACATTTCAGAATGTTATTGGTTTAACTTCAATATTTAATGTTTCAGTCTTAAATTATTTTAATTTGGATTTTACATATGATTATTAATATTTCAAGTATAAAGGAACTGAAAAATTGAAACAAATGAGTAGCCAACTACTAGCAAATGAGTAAAGCAACTAACAGCACTTAAAAAAATAAAATCCTTAGTTAGCCTGTCTTTTACCTCTTCCTCTGTTACATTTTTCTTTGAGTTCTTTGTGCTTCTTCTGCTTCATGCATCTGCTTCCTCCTACCTCTTTCTGTGTTCTTAACCCTCCTAAATACTTTGGGGGGAAAGACCTAGTTGCTTTGTGTGAATAGTTCTTTGAATTCAGTGAACAAAATATAATGATTAAAATGAAGAGGAGTTGACTCCAGGTCTGTATAACAAAAAATATGATTGAATAGATGGGAATAAGTGGTTATATTATTATTTTTTTTAAACACATGCAGACTTGGTCTTTAACATCTTTTTAAGTCTCTACACGTACTTCTTTCATCTTAGTGTTGGCTTAACATCCTTCAGAAGTTTTTTAAAGTTATAACTCACTGCAGTGCAACCTTTTTGTGGTAGTTTGTTACCACATGTGTGCGGGTACATGTGCTTGCACTCATACATGCTGCATGGAGCTCATCTGGAAGGTACATAGCCATGCATGAGTTAGAGAGAAAACTGGCCATTGGCACAGATAACTTGGTGGCAGGCGCAGATAAAGGTGGAAATAGGGCCGGGGTGCGGGGATGATGGGGCAAATCTTGGCAATAGCAATGTCTGCCAGATCTCAAGCCCTTGTCCTGGGACTGACACCCCCCCCCCCCGTGGTGCTTAAGATCTACACCAGCAAAATACTGTAGCTGGCATCTGAGTTCGCCCACGGAGCATAGATGGAGGAGGTAAGTACAATTTTCTTATCTCTTTTGGCAGGCGAGGTCCCTAGATGACTTGCAGGATGCTGCAGAGGCTGCATCTGTGTGCCTGCAACACACACAAGTGGAATGGTGATGATAGGTCAGAGCAAGTGCAGGTGGAAGAGCAAGGGGGAGGTTTTTTGGATATTAGTCTTGAACCTCGATTTTTAGAATAAAAGACTCCATCGAGGCACAAAATAAAAATAATCAAGAATGGCTGGAGAGGTGGGTTTGTTAACCACAGCTGGCCCAGCCATGAGGTGATCTGATGCAGCTTGTATAACTGCAGAGGAAGTGACAGATTTGGGTGCCCTTTACCCCAAACCTATAGCTGTCTCCCTCCAGCACACAGCAGATATGAGACTTGAGTAGGAAGTGGATCATCCACTTCCTTACTGTGCTCCATTGTGCAATTTTTTTGCAAACCTGGAAGTGCTGAACTTCTACTTTTATTTAGGAGTTCCTTACTCTTCCCCTTCATTACAAAAACCTGCTTCTTCATCCTGAGCTTCTTCTGTGACTCAAAATCTGATTGCAAATAAATCATACAGTATTCAGTGGGATTTAGTCCAAGTAACTGTACATTGGACTGAAGCAAAGCAGGGAACAAGTCACCATGAAATTTTATACAACCTTTTCTTGCTACTCGGTTAACAGTGCAGGCCAATACATGTGGCATTCTTCTACATTCATTTAGGCTTGTGTTATTGTGTTTTGGACTGCAGCAAAGAGTAGTAATAGCAGTTGTTTTAGTAACCCTTTCATTTATACATTACAAACTTCATGTGGGTTTACTGTAATCTGGTTGGCAGTTTGCTTGATGTAGAGAAGATAGATGAGTACTAGCATTGACTTTATCTTGCAGCAAAACAGATGAGTTTCTACCCATTCCCTCTGAGTAAGAAGGATTTGGTTATCCATGGAATGTGGTATCTGTAGGGGGTCCTGGAATAGTTCCTCTGCATATACCAAGGATTTATTGTATGTGCAAATAGATATTTCAACACAATCTGCAATAAGAAGAATTATAGATCTTACAGCACAATCCTAGGTGTGACTACTCAAAGGTAAGCCCCACTGAGTTCAATAGGATGGGCAAACCAATCCTATCCCCCAGCGGGGCTGCCAAGTGTGGCAGTGCCATAATGGCAACCACTGTATTCTGCACCCTTGCGAGGCTTCTGGAGGTCTCCTTGGGGAGGGGGATGTAAGGGCGCAGGTCCCACAATAGGTCCCAAGTAAGGGCGCAGGTCCCACAATAGGACTACTTAGTCTGTGCTGACTGTGTTGCCGGTGCAGACTGGAGAACCTCCATGTCAGGCTTTGCAGTCCAACATGGAGAATAGGATCTGGTGGAACAGGGCTCCACTGATCCCACCTTCCTCCCAGGCCAGTCACTACTTCTGTCCCAGAACTCCTCTTCAGCCCCGAAAACCCACATCACTTCCTGGCGGTGCAATCTACCTCTGGGTACTCCTGTAGTGTCTCCATTTGGTGCTGAGGCCCAATACTGACTGGTGCTGGCCCAGCACCAGGGATGAACCCCTCCTCCCTGGGTGCCATGGACATACCTTACAGCACATTTGAAACACCCAATACTGGCACTGGAGCTCAGCACTGGTGCAAAAGGTTAGGATGAGCCCTTAGAGTCCAATCCTGTCCTTACCACTAGAGGATGGGGAGACTGTGAAAAAGGAGTTTATGATCCAGCACACACCATCGCCACCGGATCTACTCCCTCACAGAGCCTCCCTGTTCCATTCCATCCCCCTCACCCCCATTTCACCCTTCCTGTGCGCCACTGCTGTATTACCAGCTCCGGCAGGTCCAGTGACAGACAGGAAGCACTGCAGTTCTTGCAGCAGCATTCACAAAATGACTGCATGTGACAGCCCAATTCTCAATAGGATTGGGCTGTTTAAGGTAATTGTTTATAGGATTGCAGCCTAAAACATGAAAGTGTCATTGTCTTCCCTAACTGTCCTTGAAGCCTAATAGTATTAACATAAAAGATTAAAGATAACCTAAGAAACAATTAAAACAATTCCTGTAGGCAGTTTTATTTTCTGAAAGAGTATGCATCACTTTTATTTCCTACTGTTTTGTTCCATTCCTGAAGAGAAAATAAAGTGTTTCAACCCAAAGCAGTTTCCATTTAACTTTCATGCTTTCTGTTAAGTGGCAGTGACCGCTAGATTGACAAGTAGAGCAATCGCCTTTGAGGAGTGATTTTTAAGAACATTAAGAGCATGAACTGCCTTTCTTTTGAATTCCTTCTTAAATAAATGCTTCAAAACAAAGTCAACTATTGATCACCTCTTTGAATAAAAAGTTTTTTTTAAACATTTGACAATGTGCTTTATCACTGAGAATAAAACATGCATTTATCTTTTCCAGTTTGTTCTTACTTGACTACAGTGAGTTACAAAGTACTTATGCAAAGAACCATTTGTACTTTCTTCAGAAAGGTAAATCTGTGTAAGCTCATTGACTTGCATTGCTTCTAGAACAAAAGAATTCTTTAGATTATCCATGCAGCATTTTCTGAAAAGCTATAGAAACATAATGCTTGTTATAGAACAACTATTAATCCATGGGTATATTTGTTAACTACTTATCTGTATATCTTTTTATAAAGACTGAAAAAATAAATGTTAGTGTATTACTGTGGGTTGGAGAATAGGTGTTTCTAGAATATCTACTGTTATGTGGTACTAACCTACAGAACGTTCTCCTGCTGGGACTACTGTTTCCTTCCCTAATCCCAATTAGGCATAGAAAAAAGTCAATTTTCTTCTCTAATATAAGTAATTGTAAATGAACACTAAAGGAAAACTCAGCACCTAAGCTCTTCTGTCCCTCCCCCAAATATTCTCAGCTGATAATGCAAATATAATTTAAATCAAGAAAAAGGAGAGTAACATTGTACTTTCTTCATCCTTGATCACTGTTTAAGAAACAATAAAATTGTGGTTTTCTCATGTTTGATATAATGGAAGATGTATGTTGGCATGACTTATAGTGGTTCCTTCAGTTGGACTTTGGTGATACTGACATTGAAAATCCATTGAATGGCTCCGTGGACCATTTCCCCATTTTGCAAATCAGAAGTGAAATAAAGCCTGTTTGTGAGAAGCTCACATGACTTGTAGGAAACACAAAGCCTTGACACACAGTTCACTGCTGCAGACCTCCCTTGATTCAACTTGCAAACAAATAACATATACAACCACTATATATCACAGCCCAGTAGGTGCATAGCCTAGTTGCATCAACATCTTCCCTTAAAATAGGAATTTTAAAAATTAAGGAAACAATACAGTAATACATTTCTGAGGTGTTTGTATGAGAATTGATTTCTGTGTGAATTCTTGTTTCTGTGTGAATTGATTTTTCATATTTATCATGGTTTTTTCTTAAAATGATAGTTATTTCAGATTTATTGCATTTGGGAATAAAGATGTTTGTCTTTATTTTCCTCTTCTATTGATATCTTTTGCAAAAGTTTCCTTTTTACTCTGTTTTGCAAGCCTTGTAATTTTAATTTGGTTGCCAAGATCGGCTAGCAGTCAAAACAACCAGATTGGTAAGAAAATAACAAGCAGTGACTAGAAAATGAGACTGTGGAAAGTGGCTGTTAGTTATACCTTTTCGTACAAATCCTGCCATGGATGCATAAGAAAAATGACATTCAATAATGAGCAAAAAGTCACCTTTATATAACATGTATGTATCCTCATCAGAATATTGATTTCACTGAATAATGTTCAATGAATGCTGTGGAAAAAAAGAGGCAAGAAAGAAAATTTTTGCACATCTTGTTTACTAGAGGAACTTGTCACAGAATCCTATGCATATTCAGTCAGAAGTAAGTCCTACCATGTTCACTCCTATGTAAGTTGCATAGGGTTACAGCCTAAGAAAGATAAACCCATCTTTCTCAAACATCAGCTCTCAGAGCATCATGTTCCCTTATTCTAGCCAATGCCAAACATAATTTCTTATCAAAGCTATCAAACAAATTAGCATTTGAATTCTGGAAGACTCTAGTTTTCAGCAGTGAATTGCTTCCAGGGACCCAAACTCATCTTGGCAATGCCAGGCATGCCTTCAACTGTTTGTGTTAGTGTGCATGCCCATGCGTGTGTTTGGAGGGGGTGAATGTTTATTCACTACGTGCACAATTTTAGAAATTTAATCACTTGTTTCCCCTTATTATTAAAAATATTTATACCCTGCCTTTAAACTCTTTTATTGTAAGTGACTTGCACACCAACCACTTTGCAATCTAAAACAGAACATATCTTGGGAATCTTCATGTTTGACTACTTGATTGTAAAACTGTTTCAATTGCTTTAACATGTTTAGTATTTCTAGAGTTCTTTTTGTTCAAAGTGTTTTTGAATGTATTTTGAATTTTTTCTGTACTTAATTTGTAAAATGAGATTTCCTAGACTGAAACCTACCTGAGTAATACTCTCTGACTATGCCTACTTGGAGAATTCACCAGCTGGCAGATATATAGGCATGGGTATAGAGAGAAAAACCAACATATTATCAGAGGCCAAAAGGTCACAAAATGCAAGAGATCCAGTAGGGCTATGACATTTCTATGCAAAGTTCAAGTTAATTCAAAATGTCACTTCTCATCTTATATACACTTGAGCTGTGCATAGCTCATCTAGTCCATGAAATCTTATGGCTCACTCATAGTACCATCCTATGCATGTTTACACAAAATGAAATCCCACTGTATTCAGTGGATCTTGCTCCCTGATAAATGTGCATAGTACTGAAACCTGTGTATAGGACTGCAGCTTTTATAGCTTAGGCTGTAAACTTTTTCCTTCTTACCTGGAAGTAGGCTTACTGAACATAGGGTGCAATCCTAACCCCTTATGTCAGTGCTTTCCAGCACTGGCATAGCGGTGCCAGCGGGACATGTGCTGCTTTCTGCAGTTAGGTGTCACTCATGAAGGCCTCCTCAAAGTAAGGGAATGTTTGTTCCCTTACCTCGGAGCTGCATTGCCCTTATGACAGTGCTGGAAAACACTGACATAAGAGGTTAGGATTGTGGCTATAGTGGTAAGTATTGAACTTACTTTCAAATAGACACACATACGGTTCCACAGTCACTCATTATGGTGCCATAAGATTCCTTGTTAGGTGCAGTACTCGTGGTGTATTCTAGCTGGATCCATTTTGTGCACTGGGAACTAAGATTTTGCACAAAGTTGGTGATACTGGGTTTAATAAGGAACAAGGTTTTTTCTTTAAAAGAAAGGTGTGAGAAAGACATAGAAAATTAAAATGTTTCTTTTCCCCGCTCCATTGACTTGTACTGATTATTACTGAGACCAACCAACTACTTGACTAATCAAAGACATTTACTAACATTGAGCTCTACATATAGTCAGTTTATATAGGTTTACAAGAATTACATATCAGTACAAAACACAGGAAAGAAGAGTTGCATAACTGTGCCATACCCCTTCTCACATTATAGCCTGTCAACATTTCCTTTGTTGCAAGATGGTCACATCATCAGTATCTGAGACTGGATGGGATGAGAGGTGCTGCTTGCAAACCTCTGAGAAAATGCCTTTGAGCCACATCTGCTCTCCTGCTTTTGCTGTATCTTTAGTTTGGTGCTGTTGTTTAGTCATCCCTAGGAGCAGTAATGCCCAGGATCCCATTCCCAATTGTAGCAACATGCTGTGACTGAGGTAAAGGTATTCATTTTCTGAGTCAGCTGAGTCTCTTTCTGACTGTGGACTTCACTGTGTCACTTGTGCTGGTGAGTCTTTGCAATATGAAGCTCAGCCACCAGAAGATGTACCACGAATGTCACATTTCTGTATTCTCTGGATATAGCATAAGAAAATAAACAAGTGGGACAATGTACATGTTGCAAATGTGTTGTGCCCTTTCAGTGACATGGCATAAGCCTACACTTAATTTTGAAGGTGGGGAGAGAGAAAAGGAATGCTGTGGAAGGCAAAGCAGGCAGGTGGGAGCCTGAGGGGGCAGGCCTTGGTGAAAGCAACTGCTCCAAAGTTTTTGGTGGGATTTACCCCATCTAAGGGTACCCCAATTACCTTATCTTGGACACTGAGACCTGGCTACCACTCAAACACTGCAGGACTCAAAACCAAATTGTGAGAGGAGCCCTGCCATGGTTTGATTTTTACCCTACATGTGTAAAACTACTACTGTCAAGGATCCTGTTCACAATCCTAACCCACTTTCCAGCACTGGCATAGCTGTGCCAATGGGTCAAGTGCGGCATCCTGCAGTGGGAAGGGGAGCCATGGAGGCCTCCTCAAGGTAAGGCAATGCTTGTTCCCTTACCTCCGTGGTGGAAAGTTGGTTAGGATGGTGCCCTTACTATCCAAAATGCCATGTTTCTCTCTTTGGGTACAATCCTCACCAGGTCTACTCAGAAGTAAGTCCTATTTTGTTCAATGGGGCTTACTCTCAGAAAAGTGTGGTTAGGTATGCAGCCTTCATGAATCTGGTTACAGTATTTTGGCACGCACCCCCCCCCCCGCGGCTCCATATTCCTTCATGCCACACACGTCTTGAAGAGGCTGACTGTTTCTAACTGTCCTGTCTGCGTCCCCCCCCCCCCACATTCTTCCCGCCCTACTGGGACGCCCGTGTGGTTCCCCCAGCCTACAAAGCCCCTCCTTACCCTGCCCGTGTGAAATCCCCCCAAACATCCCCGTCACCCGCTTCCTGTCCCCCCACCGCGTTACTCCACCAGCTCGTCATTCGTCTCCTCCTCGCTTCCCAAGCGATCCGTTTGTCCGACTCCTGCCAGTCTTTCCACCTCCCCGGCACTGCTGCCTCCCCCTTGCCTGTCGTTGCGCCGAGCGCGACAGAGCCTTCCTCATGACTCCTCTCGACTGTCAGTCATCTCCGAGCACACGAACACACACGCGCGCTCAGAGTGCCTCTGTCTAGATCTACGCGACATCTGTACCCACAGTGTGTACCCTCCCCCTCTCTCTAGGTGGAATAGGAGTAAGAGACTCTCAGCCCAAGCCTGGGCATGTCTACTCAGAAGTAAGTCCCATGAGTGTCAGTGGCGCTTACTCCAAGGAAAGTGTGGCTAGAAGTGCAGTCTGAGAGTCCACGCCTAGGCATGTCTACTCAGAAGTAAGTTCCATTAGTGTCAATAGGGCTTACTCCCAGGAAAGTGTGGATAGAATTGGGCGCGCGCTCTGTATGTATATATAGAGAGAGACTCCTCTTACTTGCTATTCCAGAGGCTTCTTACGCTCCCGCCCCAGCACCGGCAGTGTCTTTCTGCGGAGACACCCCTTCATTCCACTCCCGCCCTGCTCCACACCGGCGCTGTTTTCCTCTTTCCAGAACTACTTGATGCCTCCCTCCGCCCCCTGCCATTCCATCTGCTCCATCCTTTTCCCCTTGACTCCATTGACACCTGCTGGCATTCGCCTCCAAGCCCCTCCTCCTGCCATTCCCCCCCCTTTCCTGCCATCTATCCCCCCTTCTGGCCATTCCCTCCTTCACGCCCCCCCCCAGCCTGCCGGCTTCTGGGTCACGTCACGTGCAGACCCCCCTCTCCCCAAGGGGGCGGTGTGCGCGCCCCGTTCGCCACAGGGAAGCAAGCGGCTGGGTACCTTGAAGGCACGTGAGTGAGTGAGCGAGAGCCCCAGCCTAGGGCTTGTCTCCTCAAAAGCCAGTCCCATTAGAGTCAATGAGGCTTACTCCCAGGTAAGCACAGACAGGCTTGCAGCCGGAGTGAGAGAGAGGGAGCGCGCGCGCGCGAGAAGAGGAGAAGCCCTGCCTGGCGCATCACTCCAGACCCCTCCATTAACAATTGCACACTCGCCTCCTCCTCCTCCCCCTGCGTGAGTCGGGGGAGCGCCCCTCCTGAGGGGGGGTTAATGAGGGAAGCTGCAAAGACCGGCGGCGGCGGCGGCAGCCCGGAGCTTGCCGGTTAAAGGAGGAGGAGGAGGACGCTACGAGCAGCAGCGCGTGGATGTTGGCGAGGCTGGTGCAGCCACTGGGCTGGCTCCCTTCCGCAGACCGTGCGTGCGCTCTGCCTGGCTGCCTGTTCAGCCCGCCCGTGCTTGGAGAGCAGAGGCAGCACCAGCTCCAGCTCCATCCTCGAGGGCACCTGGAGGGAGCTGCAGCCCTCCGCCCGCTTCCCTCCAGCCCAGCCCCTGCGCGCCTCTCCATCGTCACGGTGCATCCCCAGCCCTCGCTCGTGCGCATCACCCACGCCCGGCCGGAGTGGAGCTGCTGTGGACCACACGGGGAGCTGCCGAGGACCAAGTGGGCGGGGAAGCCCCCACCCGCGCCCCCCACCGTCACCTCGGTGCCAAGAAGCGGGAGGATCGGACGCCCTGAGCCTGGCTGCTGCTTCCACCGACCCTGCAAAGTTCCGCGCGAACGTGTTGCGCTTGCGGGCGGCTGCTGCGCTCCTACCTGCGCCCGGTGACCGCCGTGGAGCCCGGCTCCAGGCGCCTCCTCGCAGCGCGGGGGGCTTTCCTTCGCCTGCCCTGAGCCTGGCACAGACCCAGGACACAGGTACGTGCCTCTTTGGGGCTGGGCTGGAAGGGGGCGGGGTGCTGGTGGTGGTGGACTGAATAGGAGCACTCCTCTCCACCTCCCCTCCGTGGGTTGTGTGTCAAAACTTTGCCACTGCCTTGCACATGGTGTGTCTGCTCTCTTCTGTTGTCAGCCCCCCTCCCATTAAAGCGATCTAGGAGGAGCCAGGAGTCTCTCGAGCCCTTTATTATGTATGTATATATACATATAGATGCCTAGTTAGAATCATTGGGCTTCCTTGCTTGAGATTTCCAGCAGGCGTTTCTCTGCTTGTTGCACCTTTGCTGGCAAGTTTGGAGCTTCAGAAAAGACGTGAAGTTGGCCCCTCGTAGCCACTTGATTTCAGCAGTGGCATTCTCTCGTACTCCCCCCCCCCCCAATGCCTTGTTCCATCTGACAAGTTGTGTGGATCAACAGCTATGAAGAAAGTCTCCCTGGTTGAATGAAAGGGATTCCTTAACCTCTCAAGCTTGTATGGAACCAGGATCCAAAGCAAATGCCTCTTAGGTAAAGACCTTTGGGCTGAAATCATATTATAGGAACCAGTTTCCCCTTTCCATGCAGATTGAAATCTCTTTTATGGATAAGATTTTGTGCCAATGTGCAGGTGGTGTTTTAAAAAGCTGTCTGGTCTGATTTTGTAATGAGCAAGAGGGTATTTTGTCTGGAAATTCTCTGATCCAAGTTATGTGAAACTGTTTTAGAGCTTGAATGTTGGTTTTCACAACCAGAGAGAGAGAGAGAGAGAGAGAGAGAGAGAGAGAGAGTATTTTAATGCTAAGTGAGTCTCAAGTAACAGCTTGGATGTGAGGTATCCAAAGATTGGCAGAGCCACCTGCTGAATTGTTTGACTTTTTGGTAAGCAGGGACTTGCTGGTTAACATTGTACAGACATCCAGCAGATGGAGCAATGGAAATCTGTACCAGAACTCTGCATATAATGAACTGTCGATGTCTAATCGTAGCTGAATAAAAGGTTATATTGCACACTTCTCAGAAATGGAAGGGGATGATAACCTAATTACTGTTAATATTTACGGCTGCTGTGTCAACATCTTCCAATTCTAAGATCTTGCTTTATTAAGTGATTTGTAAAATTTAGTCTGTAGCCCAGATTTGGTGTACTTCTGTGATATTAATTTTTGGGGTGGTAGTGTTACATGGGAAGTTTTACAACATTGAGTGAAAACTGCAAGGAAAATTAATACGTTGTGACACAACTTCAGGAGTGTAATTATTTGACGTTTGAAAAAGAGGTCCCTGCAATTTAGTAGTCTGAAAACATATTGTACTTCGATGCAGATATTGTCAAGTATAGTTACTTAAAACTAAGTGTTTATACTTGAATTCAGTATTGCCCTGAAGGTTGATTGGGAATGAGGAGTCTAAGGAAAGTTTGTTGCTATGTTACAAGAAAGCACACTTTTAAAAAGACAAGGTACTACAGTGGGGCAAATGGTCTGAGTTGAACATGAGACTTTAGATTGTTCCATTTGTCGACAACATTCAGAAGGATGTAATAAGGCTTTCGTTAATAAGTCAATAAACATACTGTGAATGTGCAACTGAGTCTAATCTATACGTTTTTACTCAAAAGTTCCACCATGTTCAGTGGAGTTCAATTCCAAGAAAGTCTGCATAGGATGGTCCTAACATCTTTTTCTGTATCTACATTTCCATCATCTACAGCTTCATGTTGCAGTAAATGGAAGGGATTTCTTAATACTCTGAATTTAGTGAATATAATATAGAAATACCTCCTATTCTAACTGATAAGAGTTCTAGCCAAAGTTAAGCACTTTAAACCCTATTGATTTTAATAATGTGCTTAACTCACTGAAATTAATTGTTCACTTAGGCTGAATCATGCCTTTTCCTATGTGAGTGTTCTTAATTTTGCTATTGTCCTAATCAATGAGGTCTAATTGTGTCCTAGGTTGGAAAAGTAGTACTTGAAAGAGTATGATGGGTTGACTTTTCATTAAGTAGTAAGCATATATAATGGAAGGAGCAGTGCAGAAGAAAATTATTTCACTGTTCTCGATACAACTTTGCATTTTTTTTCTAAGATCCAATTTGTCATCTTTTTCTTATGTTATAGACTTGTTACATTCACTGCCCAAAATGAAATGTTAAATGGCATGTTAAAAGCTGAATTTTAAATGTCATCCCAAAATACAATCTCTCACTATGTTAAGGACTGCTGGAGGGAATAATGCATTATTAAACTATATTTTTCAAAACTGATATGTATCTTTCTGTAAGACATCAAAAAAACTTTTAAGAGCTATTTTACGTGCCATTCATATGGTCACATCCATAATTCAACTATATTTTAGTTTTTGAATTTAAGGTACTCTATCCCTACTGACATCTTGATTATCTTACATGAGTTGTGATTCAAACTCACTGATCTAAAACTTCAGTAAATGTGAAATACTTTTATTACTCAAAGTAACTTCCACTTAAGTCAATGCTGCTTATTCAGACTACTGAAAAACATCATGATTGTGGTTGGCATTGCTAATGAAATTAAACTTTTAAGAAAAAACAGAATAAGTTTCCTAGACTTGTTGAAATGAAGATGTTTTGGGTATGTTCTTTTTAATATGTTTTCTTGAAATCGGTAAGTTGTATTTAAAAACTTCTGTTTGTAGAAGGAGTTCCATTAGCTCAAGAGGGAAGAAACTATTTTTGCTAATTTGGTCTACAGCCTGCTATACCCCCCAAGAATCTGATTCTGAGTAACCTTCAGCACTTTGGAACAGGTTTTTGGGGGGCATGGAACAAAGGAGGGGAGTTGACATTGCTTCCCTACATGTGAATATAACTTCAGTGAATGAGAGAGTGAGATGCAACTCAATACTGCTTCTTAGATTTCTCACTCTCAGTCCTTTCCCATGCATACTGAAAGCACCAATTGTACACATGATTTCAGGGGACTGTTTTTCTCTTGGTAGTGAGACAGATACACAGAACTTCTGGGTGCATTTAAAAATGCACTTGAGTGATTGTTCAAAAAGTCCTACTTGAAGTGGCATATATAAAGGTAATGAGTTGGTAATATAAATTATAAATTTATAAATAAAAAATATAAATATAATATATAATATAAAGGTAATATACAGGTATGGAGTTGAGTGCCTCTATGCATTACATTGGTGGCTAGAAAGTTGCAGAAATGTTTGTTACATTACATAATGTTTGTTACAGGTGTGGCTATGCAGATTGGCCCAACTTGAAGGGTCAAAAAGTTGATGCTGTAGCTTTTTAGAGAATCTGAATGCCTTCAGTTCTAATAAAACTGGGAATTGCTGCAGAAATTAAGCAGTAATTATTGGATGTTTTTCATTTTATCAATACAAGTCTCAAACAATAGACCTTTTCTTTTTAAAACTCTGGAATTATCAACCAAGCTAAATGTTGCTATGTATTTTACTGCTCACATCAGATACTTGCTTTGATCATATAGTAAATTTATAACTTTACGGTTATGTAGGATAATGTATTTGATTTTTCCTGATGGATGACACCTTTAAGTGTTTTTGCTAGTGTAAACAATGAAATTCTGTGAAATATGTTTTCCTATATCTCTTCCATGTACTACCTTTGGTATGATACAAAGACAACAGAACTCTGTATTATGGATTTAAAAGTTGGTAGTGTGTTGGGCTAAGAAAACTATTAATTTAAGAAATTAGGGTTTCTAAAGGCTCCAGTAGTAAGTAATGAGTATGAGGAGCATACATTGCTTAATGCTGCTACTACATGCTCAGTTAACTAGTCAGTTTAGAGGCTCAAACACCTCTTCTACTGCACTGATCTGATATTTAAACAGATTAAATCGGAACAATCTAGATTCAAGTAGTTGGAGGGCTGTCTTCATCATGGAAATTCTTAACAGTTTACTCTGAAGAAAGCTGAACTGCTCCTGAGCAAGTAGTTGTGAGGTTTTTTCCAACATAGTATGTTGAGTCAATTTATAGACAAGCATAAAGGGAAAGTTGCCGTAAGTGCTTCACACACCATGTGTTAGGCACATATATAAACTGTAAGGCAACCTTACTTGTTACCTTATATCCATTACCTACACGATGATGATGTAATGGTATATAATATTTGTGGCTAAAATTAGGTAGGCTTCATGCAGTAGTGAGCTGCGATTGACTGTGATTGTTGTAGTGTTTGTATAGTAACAAGGCTATAGTCTCAGCCAAGTAATTTAAGATCATGTAAGTAGCAGGGTATATATAAAGAACCAATTTTATTGGTGTCTAATAACACTGTTTCTGTATGAGGTATACTAGTGAGCCTTCACTGGGTAATCTGCAGAACTAATCATGCAGAATAGATTAGGAATGGGAACAAGAGCTGACTAGGGCTGCCATCCCATACAACATTACCTGGGAGTAAGTCCCACTGAACTCGGTGATACTTACAGTACAACCCTGTGCTTACTTAGGACCCAATCCTATCCAATTTTCCAGTGCCAGTGCAGCTGTGCCAATGGAGTATGCACTGCATCCTGTGGTGGGGATGCAGTCACAGAGGCCTCCATAAGGTCTGGGAACATTTGTTACCTTACCTTGGGTTTGCTGCACCGGTGCTGGAAAACTGGATAGGATTGGGCCCTTAGAAGTCTATTTTGAGAGTCATTCCTAAATTGAGGGGTAGCAGATCAAAGAAGCTGAAAGAAATACATAGCATAAGTTTGTTGCCAGAAAAGAGCAGTGTTCAGATATGTAGTATATCTCAGAGTGAAGGGCTAGATATACTGTCGTATGATCCGGGGCAAATCTGCAAGCATGATATTTAGTGTAAGGCTCCAGATCAGGGGTGGGCAAACTTTCAACTTCAGGGATTCTGAACCTTTAACAATTGTATAGGAGAGGGAATTTCAGCAGCTGCAACTTGTCATCTCACAGATGACAAGCTGCACCTGCTGAAATTACCTCTCCTATACAATTGTTAAAGGTCCAGAATCCCTGAAGTTGAAAGTTTGCCCTCCCCTGCTCCAGATTAAACTATATTTTTTGTTCAGATAAATTGGAGAGAAGTAAGGCTGTTAAGAATACCTAAGCATTGTAATACCAAAGCAACCAAAGTTTTTTTTATATATATTTTGTATGCATGGTTATATGCAAAACTTTTGTACTATTTAACAAAGGCAAGGCAGTGTTCTATTATATTCAGGGGAAGTAATATCTCCTGACAAGAAAACCCAAACTTTACATAAAAAATTATGCTAAAATGGTCACATTATGCATCTCAAAGTGGATTATGCAATTGTCCTGCAATTATTCTTCTTTATGCATGTTTTGATCAAATGTTTAGCTCTTTAAATGTAGCCAAAGTTAACATAAATCATGGAATTTATCGTATTAACTTATAACATTACACTTAGATGTGAAGACCATTAATAAGAGGATTATAAGCAATACAAATTCTACTCAGAATAAATTATGCAAATAATTACAGTATGTGCAAACATGCAAATCTTGCACTTGTATGTGTTTGTATTCTTCTGAATTTGAGTTGGAATTTTATGGGTTTGGGAATTTTCTCCACATGCTGCATAGTGTCAAGAGGAGAAAGAAACTACAGGCTAAAAGAGAGGCAGGTAATTACAAAAGACACAGAATTCCCCCCCCCCCCAATCTTCAGATAGAATCTTTCTATCTGAACATCTTTCTGATAGTAGTTGAACATAATTCAACATTCAGTGGTTGGATGCAATACTAGAAACATGTACTTTCTTAAGACATGTTGGATTCCTGGAATACTGTATTGGTTTTAGTCTAGTAAATTCTGGGCAGAGCTATGTAGGTGTTGATGTGGAAAAAGATCAGCTCTGATCATAATCATTACAAGCTGTAGTGATTATTTTTTCCAGAATTTGAGAAAGAACATGCACTTACTATGGGGAATAGTTCTAATTTCGGGGAGTTGATGGAGAGAAGTACAAATTACAGTACTTGTGAAATAGCATCTCTTAGGTTTTGAATATTGTGACAATGTGTTTTAAAATTTTATATACAAAGCAGTGGATGTGTGTTAAAGACAGCTGGGTTTGAACTCATGTAATCTAGAACTCTTGAGGATGGATTCTAATGGCTTTTAAATGTTTCAGTGTTAATTAAGAGATAATGTGAATAGAATAGTCTGTTATGGCAGCATAATGATTTCCTTCTGAATGTAAATTACACAGCTTGAATTTTTTTTTTTAAGAAATAAAAATGCTGTACTGTAAAGGCAAGCCAAAAT
This sequence comes from Tiliqua scincoides, assembly GCF_035046505.1. NCBI lineage: Eukaryota > Metazoa > Chordata > Lepidosauria > Squamata > Scincidae > Tiliqua > Tiliqua scincoides. The sequence continues at coordinate 57,405,174 of NC_089826.1, forward strand.
ATTCGCAGTTGCTTCTGTTCCCAGGAGTTTCTAAGACCAGTGATTCATAAGCTGTATTTGTTCAAGGAAAAATGAAGAAAAATCCCTTGATGGCTCAGACTGTTACGTTGTTGTGACTCTATATTGTTCAACTGGGGCATATGCCGGAATGTTCATGATTAATGTATAAAATGTTTCTCTCTCTGTGTATTATCTTTGTGTTTGTCATGGATGTGTTTTGCATACCTCTTTAGAGGCTATCCATCTTAGGGCGCAATCCTAACCTCTTATGTCAGTGCTTTCCAGCACTTTCCAGCACTGACATAAGGGCAATGCAGCTCCGAGGTAAGGGAACAAACATTCCCTTACTTTGAGGAGGCCTCCCTGAGTGACACCCAACTGCAGGATGCAGCACACATCCCATTGGTACCGCTATGCCACTGCTGGAAAGCACTGACATAAGGGGTTAGGATTGCGCCCTTAGACTCTCAACTGTTCTCTAAGTATTATGGGGCTTGAAAGGATGCTTCTGGTAACCTAAACACCTTTAAAATGTTAGGAAGCTGCTTATTTCCAGAATATCTGGTTGTAGTGATACCTCTTAATGATGGCAATGATGAATCAATAATTTGTGATAACGTTACATGTCAGGAGGGAATAAAGCCTGCTATTTAAACTGCAATGTGACTCCCTTGATGCACAGGTAGCGATAACAGGTTATGGGGTATTCCTGAACCATTATGTCCCCATGGTGACTGCATTCTGACTATTACTTGCAGGCGTTCACTCTAGGAATAGTTACTTAGTTTTCCATACTTTGTATATAGATATGTATACTTTTGTTTTTTTGTGCATAAAGGTTTATGTTCCTGCATGAAGGCCATCCACTGTGACCTTAGTAAACACTTCATTGTTAAGCATTCAGAGATATTGGCAATAGATAACTAAAACATGTGCTCCTGCTTTCTAATCTCTCCAAGAAGTTGTAGGGTTTGTATTCTTCGGTTGTATTCATGGATATTCAGTTGGGTCTAAAGGTGACAAAGGAGCTCATGTACTCAAGCTCAGTTACAAACAAGTGTCTTATAATGATCAAAGAGGTGAGCTCTCTAAGTTACTCTTTGACTTGGGTTGAAAACCAAGGATTGCTGTCTTACTCCTCTGCTTCACTTTAAACCTGACTTGCCCATCTGATCTGGCAATGTTGGGAAACTTGCAGTGCACTGGTTCTGCCTCTGGCAGAAGGACATTCTCCTTTAACATGCTGCATGCTAGGGTTAAAATCATAGTTGCTCTTGGGAAATGTAACTTGCCCCACTAATGACTTTTGTCCTAGGACACTGTGTAGGATCATGTCCAGAGGCATTAGGAAGTAGGGCCAGATGGGAGAGATGCTCCTAGCCCTATGGTGGCATCACAGTGCTGCTGTTGACCCAGCTAGGTCACATTTGTTTGAAGGGGAAGCGAGCCTGGCCCTGAGTGAGTTGGAGTAGGATGGGTAGATGAATGATCCAAAATGAATTCAGGTCTGAAGTTGATGAAACAGATTGACTCTGAAAATCAGTCAACCTAGTTCCAGTTTAAAAAGTTGCTTTTTTTCAAGCCAGTCTGATGCATGGGATCCCAGGAAAAGTTACCATCCCTGGTAAGGAGATGGGAAAAGAGAAATGCTCAGTCATTCTACGTATGCAACTAGCATACGTTACCAGTGTTGTGTATCTTCTCATCTCTGCTCTCATAAACCCACTCACCCTAAATAAGTTTTAAAAATTATATATGCGTTTACTTTTGGAACAGTAAGTAACAGTATCTGTAGCATAATCAGTCTTTTCATGCAGTGTTTGTCACTCTTTTCCTAACATAGCTCTGCGTGCTATTAACAGCTTGCAGTGCATGGGAGGCATAAGTGAATGGATGCTGTCTTGTGCAGCATGGAGACGCAGTGATTGAGGAATAATGGTACTCTCGCAACTTCTGACTGCCATGCTATAGCTATTAAAGGCGCAAGGAGTCCTGTCAGGAAGGAAGATGGCAAATCTACACATCTCTTTATAAAATAAAATCTTGACACACTATGCAAGGAGTACTTGTACTCTGCTGGTGATGAATGGGTGGAAGGAAGGGATGAATCAAATATGAATTTCCCTGAAGGCACATACTATCATTAATAATGTCTGTGTGTTTCTGTGTGGCTGACAAACATGCTCAGCTGTTCTTGATGGTTCTTTTATCCAGTCCTCTCACAATGAGAACCATCATATGCAGAGATATTAGTGTTACAGTTTAATCTATTTTACAGTAGAAAATAATAGCAATGCTAGATAAAATATAATTTCCCTTTCACAAAGTGTAACACAATATAAAGTTAATCTTTTATGAATCAGACTGTCTGTGGGATGAGCAGTACAAGGGAGAGGTTTTTCACACTTCAAAATGACACTTTGTGACAAGCGCATTGTAGTAGATACAAGAACAGGATCTAGCTGAAAGGTATGTATAGCTGTATTGGTACACTAGAACTCTCTGTCATATGAGTGTTCTGTTAAATGCACATGAGGCAAGTTTATTTTCTTTTATGTAAATTTCTGTACCACACTTCCACCAAGGAGTTCAAGGTGATATACACGGTTCTTCCTTATCTTCACCTTGACTCTATATGAGGCAGGTTAGATTGAGAGAGAATGTGTGAGTGGTTCAACAGGTTTCTTGTTGAGCAGGGATTTGGTCTGGGTTCAGCTTTCTATTATGCCACAATAACACAAAGTTTTTCACTTTGTCTGTTTTGTAATTTTCCTGGTGTATAATTGACCCTCCTTGCTGTTACAAATTTGGATGAGCCTAAATAATGTATAGGGTTCTGTGCAGATTCTTCCATTAACCATTTTTACTTTTTTCTTCTTTCCACATAGCCTGTTGCTGCACATTTCTGTAACTCAAACAAACAAATGTCTATAGCAATTGTTTACAGATTGTGACTTTTCCTCAGATAATAGTAACTGCCCATTCTCAGCAGAAGTCATGCTGCATTGCAATACAACATGGTAAAATATAAGGTTTGCAAGGTGTCTAACTTCAGGTATTTGTACATTGTGTTAAGTGATGGGATAATAAAGGTACCAAAAGGCTGGGATGGTCATAAAGTCATCTAAATTGGAAATGGCCTAATTCTAGCTCTTGGCCAAAGGAAAGGTACCTGTAGAGAGTTAGCTTTCCACTCCCCCCTTCTGTAAGGCATTGTGCTCCAGTTGCTTTGAGAGTACAGAAATGTATGAAGTGTGTGTGTGTGTGGGGGGGGGGGGTTTGAGCGAAGCGGCACACTTTATGATCGGACTAAGAGTATAAATATTTAAAAATAATTAATCTTAAACTGTGTATATTTTCCACAAATGACAGAAAATCTTAGATCCTCTCTCCTCTTTCCCCCCCCCCCCCCAAATTCATGTACCTAACAGCCTTGAATGATATCCTTTCTGGGTCAAAACTACTGAACAAGCATTGCATTCAAGACAAGAAGTTCATAAACTTACAACCTAAGCAGTGGTTCTCAAACTTTTAGTACTGGGACCTACTTTTTTGGATGACAGTCTGTTCAAGACCCACTGGAAATGATGGTGTCATGATGATGTCATGACTGGAAGTGACATTATCAAGCAAATTAAAATAATTATAAATAATTAAAGTAAAACAAATAAATAAGGGGAAGCCAGCCGTGTTCCACCAAGTGAATTTTCTCTGTAGCCTGTCTGCAATAACACCCCCCACATACAAAAAATCAGTAAGATTTTCAGCCCTACTCAATGCCCAGTTCAATTTAAGTTCTTATATTTAAAGCATATCATTAGCATGACCCACCTAGCTTTACAAGTCTAAAGAAGGAAAAAAAATCACCAGCTCAAGCCTCTGTTTTATTCTTTTGGGTGAGGGCTGCCTTCTGGAACATTTGCTGAGCTCCACTTTCTTCAGATTGGGACCATTCTGGTGGCCGTGCATTCCTCTTTGTTTGAGCTAACCATGGACCAAGGCACGTTTGCTTACTCATGCATAAATGTGAACATGTAGCTTAGTTTCACTTTCCATAGGGCTCAATGCATTGGTCAGCATGGAGCAGCGGTGCCCAAAACCTGACCTGGGAGCCATTTCCAGCCTTCGGGGACCTCCAGTCCGGCCCACAGGGAGCTCCCAGTCTCCAGTGGCCCACTAGACACTTGCTGGAACCCACGCTGGCCCAGCGTGACTGCTCTCAGTACGAAGGCCAACTATTTAACCTCTCGCATGAGCTACAGGCTGAGGGCTCTCTCCACTGCTTGCTGTTTCACGTCTGTGAAGCAGCAGTGACAGTGAAGGAAAGGCCAGACTTGCTTTGTGCAAGGCCTTTTATAGGCCTTAAGCTATTTCAAGACCTTCATTCATTCATGTAAATTAATTCTTTCTTCCCAGTCCCAGACACAATGTCAGAGAGTAGATGTGACCCTCCTGCCAAAAAGTTTGGACACCCCTGGCATGGAGGGAGGGGACTTCTTTCTCAGGTGTTTTTTGGGGGCTCCATCCATCAGATCAGGACCATTCTTGTGTTATTGGATTCCTCTCAGCCTGCTCTTTTCAATGGACTAAGGCATGTTGGCCTACTCTTCGGTAAATGCACAATATGGCTCAGTTTCACTTTCTATAGGGCTTCATAGATTTGCCTTCTGAGTTATCAGCTAAAGCAGCATTTTTCAACTGCTGTGCCACATCACACTAGTGTGCCACGAGGCTGCCTCAGGTGTTCCCTGAGATCAGAGCAGACAGGCAGCAGCCACGCACATGGGGGAAGCAGCTGCTTTGAGCCTTACGCGCAGCAGAAGGAGCAGGCAGCCAGCCAGCCAGCCAGCGAAGGGGCTGATTGCGCCTGCTTTGCACCTCCTGCTGTCCCTTGCTCCTGAGTGAGATGAAGGCTGCAACCCGATCCTGATTTACCTGGGAGTAAGTCCCATTGACTATTAGAGGGCTTACTTCTGAGTAGACATGCCTAGGATTGGGTATTAAGTCCTTGCCTCCTTTGTGTGCTGATTGGGCGACCAGAGAAGCTTGGAGGAGGTCCTGGCGGAACGAGGGAGTCAGGAGCAGGCAAGTAGGTATGAAACGAGTGAGTCTGCTGAGACCACCAGCCTAAGAACTGGCTGGCTCAAAGGGTCCTGGATAGTCCCTTTTCCTTGCCAGTTTGCCTGCAACTCCCCAAAGTGACCCTCCCTGCATTGCCTTTTGCCTTTTAGGGGAAGGACCTTGGGCCCCAATCCTCTCCATACTTACCTGGGAGTAAGCCCCATTGACTATAATGGGGCTTACTTCTGAGTAGACATGCCTAGGATTGGGCTTTTGGTCACACTTTTTTTTTTCTTAAATACAGGAGCAGGCAATTGGCACTTCTCCCCACCCCACTTGCTCCCACAGGCACATTACCCCCCAAATCTCATAAATGCAGTCAGCACCTCTCTTACTGTCCCTCCCTTCACTCCTCCGCACCTTCCAAAGGTTCAGAATCACTTGCTTCAAGTTCTCTCTTCCCCCCACTCCAGCTGAATCCTGCAGTTGTTTCACTCATGTCTCTTCATTGCCCCTCACGCCACAGCTCTCCTGTGTGCTCAATCTGACCTCTCTTTGCCAGCACTTTCTCGCATAACACTTTAATAACATTTTTCATCCTTTTCACAATCACGCATCCTTTCCTCTCCAAGGTTCTTGTGAGTTTCTTTGTAATGTAATAATATAATTGTATTAATTATATTAACAATTAATTGTAATGTAGTGATTTAATGTAAGTAAAAAAAATGGTAGTGAGCCTTGACAATTTTAGTGCCTTGTCAGTGTGCTGTCAGCTGAAAAAGGTTGAAAATGGCTGGGATAAAGCTTCGCGACCCACCAACAATCAGGTCACAACCCACAGTTTGAGAAACCCTGACTTATTTTGCCTATTAAAATTGTACAACAGTTTATATTATATATGGTGTGGTGTTTTCCAGGCCTGCAGGGCAGAATCTCTGAACTATGTACTGTGCATCTTCTTCTTTGTATTATGAGAATTTGCATTTCTAGAAAACCCGTACACAGGAATCTAGCCAGGTTTTTTCAGCCCTATTCAGGCCAGCTCCCCTTGATCTCCATTTGCCTGATGTCACAGCCATGGCTGATAGAGAGCTTTGGTCTTGTTGCCTGCAGGGATGTAGGTTGTGGCCAAAGTTATAAGCTGATAGAAATGTTTTCTAGTTCTGGTCTGGCAGAGGTGACTAACTTATGGGCTGGGGGTGGCTGCAAGGATTGTGCCTTGAATTGATGGAAAGCCTGTACCACCATTTTGTCACACTTGCACTGCTTTCAGCCTGTGCTGTGAGATTGCAGAGAATGGGGTCTCTGGAGCATAGAGGATTTGGGATTTTTCTCTTATTCTCCATTTGTTGTGCCTGCAGTCTTCCAAAGTCTGTCTAGACAGGGGGTCTGTGAAACAGTAGACTAAACTCTGATAGATATATTGTCTAGAACAGGATTGGAGAACTGCAGACGTTCCCTTTGACTTGGAATCCTGAGAAGTGAGTGAGCTTTCACCTTAAGTCCAGTAGTAGAATCTGTTTCAAAAATGCTCCATTCAGTTGCATATCTGCTAGTATGACAAATTATAGGGACTTATCTTAATAAATAAAACCTGGAATGTTGACATAAGAATAAGTAGTAGTAGTTATCTTAAGCAACTTGGGAACTCTATACTAGATTCAAATTTTCTTTCGTAAACTTGCTTATTTGAGAGTAGATATTCTGTTCTCTGACACACTAATACTTCAAGTATTGATGTGGTGCAGACTTGTTTACACTAATGCCTAGCTCTACCAAATCAAATTGCTACTGCAATTAACACTAACTGCACGTTTCTGTCTTTTTTAAATCTTTGTAAATTTAGAAAGCAAAATATGTTTTTAATTCTTACTTGTAAACTAATAATTGCATGATTTTCACTTTGACAGCTACAGTTGGCAATGAGTCAGACTTCAACAAAAAGCATATGGTCTGGTCTCAACCATATAAGCAGCCCTTGGAAAATACTTGAAAATATAATTTCTTCTTGGAAACAAATAATTAGCATAATTTGTAGCAAGCTATTTTGCATGTATGTATTTGCAAAATGAAGTGAGAAGACATTAAAAAAACATTAAGGTTATAAGCAGATCCATAAATGCAAATTAAAAATAAAGTATTAGTCATAACTACTCAGATAGGAGTTCAGTGGTGTTTGATTGTATAATATTGTTTCTCTGTAATAAACAAGGCTCGCCCACCCCTATTCAGGGAAAGGACACAAAGCAAGTAGCTTGCTTTTAACTGGGCTACAACTTCTCAACGGATCTGTTTCGACATGCACATCGGGGGAAGAATACTGGGCAAATGTCTCACAAAAACCCTTGACTTCCGACGAGCAGACTTCCCTCATATGAGGAGGCTGGTTAGAAGGAGGTTGAAGGGGAAGGTAGAAAGAGTCCAATCTCTCCAGAGTGCATGGAGGCTGCTTAAAACAACAGTAATAGAGGCCCAGTGGAAGTGTATACCGCAAAGGAAGAAGGGCTTAACTAAGTCCAGGAGGGTGCCCGCATGGCTAACCAGCCAAGTTAGAGAGGCTGTAAAGGGCAAGGAAGCTTCCTTTTGTAAATGGAAGTCTTGCCCTAATGAAGAGAATAAAAGGGAACATAAACTATGGCAAAAGAAATGTAAGAAGGTGATACAGGAGGCCAAGAGAGACTATGAGGAACACATGGCCAGCAACAGTAAAGAGAATAACAAAAGTTTCTTCAAATACTGTATATTGGAAGCAAGAAACCCGCCAGAGACGTGGTTGGCCCTCTGGATGGTGAGGGAGGGAAAGGGGAAATAAAAGGAGACTTAGAGATGGCAGAGAAATTAAATGAGTTCTTTGCATCTCTCTTCATGGCAGAAGACCTCGGGCAGATACCACTGCCCGATCGACCCCTCCTGACCAAGGAATTACGTCAGATAGAGGTTGAAAGAAGATGTTTCAGACCTAATTGATAAATTAAAGATCAATAATTAAAGATTAATAAGTCAATAAGCTATGAAGCAAAATGATTGTATGGTCTACACATTTAACTCCTATGCTTAAATAATACCATGACCACATGGAATACATAGATATTCAGATGATAGGAAATATATATTGTGCTGTGGATGACCTCAAGATTAGTAGCTTGCTTTTGAGGGCAAGTACTGTGTTCTCGTAGGAGGGTTCCTTTTGCTTGGGACATACCTTCTTAAAGAAGCGGGAGTTATTTTTTTTCTCTTTAAGAGTGGGTGTCTACAATTTGCACTATGTGTAGTGACGGTCCTGTAAGAAACTGGAGGTTTGCTACAGAGCTCCTTTTTGCATCACAATTATTATAAAAGATAAATAAGAAATTTTCAAGCTTTATAATTTACCAGATATAAGCTGAGAGTCCACTAGATTAAAACATAAGTTTAATGTTTATGGTGCGTAAATATATCTAAGAATTTAAATACTTCTTAAATATTGCAGCTATCAAGCATCTCTCCTGTGGCTGTCAAACATTTGAAGTTTTTTGTATGTGGGTCTTACATGAAGTTAGTTCGGCCACTCCTGCTACAGAATAAATGTGAAGGATATTGCTGTTAATTACATTTACCTGAAACAGTTAATGATGAGAACTGATAACAATAACTTTTCTAAATAGCCTTACTGTAGTGAATAACTCCTATCTATTCTAAAGTAGCAGTGCAGTTTATGTATATTTCACCCAGAGTATAAATTAGAGGCATGCAAAAACGAGCATGGTGTAGGAATAGCTGCTGTGGTATTGATCCCTTTGAATTGGAGCCATAAAGAAGGCAAAACTGTGTGTTACTGTGAGACAGTTGATACGTTATTTGGGTGGAGAGTGTTACGGGGGGGGGGGTTTCAAAAAGCAGGGAGATTGCACAAATGACTGCTTGGTCTCCCTAGCTCCATGTAGGGAAAGAAGAGGTAAGTTAAAAAAAAAAAATGTCCAGGGTGAGGGGGGAGAGAGAGAGAATGTTCCAGAGACTGAACAAAGGGGGACGGAATGGAGGAGAACATGTGTATTCCCTTCCTGGGCCTGGATCTCACTGCACATCACTGCTTTTAGCATCTTGGTGTGTCTTGACAATTTAACTTCCGGGTGGATTTCCCCCACTCCAGCAAAGTTTCTATGTATTCGTTGCTTTTTCTTTTCCTTTGTATGATGTGACTGCATTACTAATATGCCTTGCATAATCAAGGGTGTCTAAAAATATGAATAAATCCTTACCTAGTAGGATCTAAAATGATCATAGCTACATCTGTGGAAAGTAAAGCAAAACTTTGTATTCCATGTAAATGGAGCTCTTTGAAATTGACTTACAGCCCAGTCCCAACCAACTTTCCAGCACCAATGCAATGCAGCCTCGAAGTAAGGGAACAAACATTCCCTTCCCTGGAGGAGACCTCTTTGACTGCCCCACCACCATAGAATGTAATGTGTGCCCCATTGGCACGGCAGCATCAGCACTGGAAGTTTGGTTAGGCTTAGGATGTTGTTTTGTGTGCAAATTTAAATTGCTTAGAACTTACAATAAATTAAGGTTAAGTTACAGAACGTATTGTCATGTTGGCGAGGAAAAATTACAGTCAATTTTAGAAAAATTCTTGAAATATGCTCTTGCTTTATACAATGTGTTGCATGTTAATTTTAATCATTAACATTCTTCATCAAAGATTCTTAATAATTGACTGAAGGTTTGAGCCTTCAGCTCTTGCAATATGCCACCATGTTGTCAAACATTACAGAGGAGATGAACTGCTGTTGCTTACACATTCTGTTGGCAATCAACAAAATAATCAAACAGAACTGTAATGGAATTAATAAAAAGTTTTGCTATCTAGATTATAAGCCTATCTCTCTTAAACTATATTTAGAACACTGCTATTATGTAGCAAAGATGGGATTCCTGGGTAGCTGGAATTTTTCTCTCTCGCAAAGAATGCTATATCAGGGAAAACTTGGACCAATTAGGAAGTCTTTACTTTACGTTAAGCAAGGATACATACCCTCAGTTGCGTAACATGAATTCATATGCCTTAATGTTAGACTTGTTCAGAAAATATGTTTAAGTCTCTGTAAAACAAGGGAAGGGCTGACTTTCAGTCTTGCACAGCCCATTCTCTCCCCACCCCCACCCCTGTTTTGCAGTGGATAAGGGTATTTATTTACCTAGCAAGGGACTCTTGCTATGTAGATAAGTATCTTATGCATTGCAGGTTGTGGTGGTAGGAGTAGACTATCCCAAGGCTGAAAGTCAGCCCTCCCTTTTTTCACAGAGACTTAAACCTATTATTTACTGAGCAGGTATAATTACCACCATTGATCAATACTATTTGCTATTTCTTGTGTACGTGTGAGATACTAATGATTATTTCAGTGGCATTTCCTTGTATTGGTACCCAAATGACTCAAAGGTGAAATTCTTTCTCCCTTTTTTCCAGTATTCCTGATGGGTGGCAAAGCTGCTGCAGTCCACCTGTATATTCTCAAATTATTAGGTTACCCTGAATTTCTTGACTTAAGACATTTTAGCAAAAAATTAAGGCCATTGTTCTCAAGCTGCTTTTTCCCACTGCCATGTTGATTTCAGTGAACAAATACTCTGATACTTGTTCAGGCATGGATTTACACTTGAGTCTCCTCAGTACTCTGATGCCGACTTCATGTAACTATATGAGTGATCCCACACCAAGCTTTCTCATTTCAAATTCATGTCTGACCGTACTGATTGTCAAACATGCAAAATCAAAGTGCCACTTAAGGCCTAAATATAGGTGATGTCATGGTTCACCATGTGGTTAGAGCAGTGGTTCCAGTGCCATTTTGTAAATCATGAGGAATAATCTTTTTCAAAGTTCTGGGATTTTAATGGTCTCAGCCTGCAGACTGGTACTCCCAGGAATCAGCACAGCAGTATTCTCTAGGGGAGAATAGGGGAGGCCAAGCGAGACTATGAGGAACGCATGGTCAGCAACATTAAGGGGAATAATAAAAGCTTCTTCAAATATGTTAGAAGCAGGAAACCCGCCAGAGAAGCGGTTGGCCCTCTGGATGGTGAGGGAGGGAAAGGGGAGATAAAAGGAGACTTAGAGATGGCAGAGAAATTAAATGAGTTCTTTGCATCTGTCTTCACGGCAGAAGACCTCGGGCAGATACCGCTGCCCGAACGGCCCCTCCTGACCGAGGAGTTAAGTCAGATAGAGGTTAAAAGAGAAGATGTTTCAGACCTCATTGATAAATTAAAGATCAATAAGTCACCGGGCCCTGATGGCATACACCCAAGGGTTATTAAGGAATTGAAGAATGAAGTTGCAGATCTCTTGACTAAGGTATGCAACTTGTCCCTCAAAACAGCCACGGTACCAGAAGATTGGAGGATAGCAAATGTCACGCCTATTTTTAAAAAGGGAAAGAGGGGGGACCCGGGAAACTATAGGCCGGTCAGCCTAACATCCATACCGGGTAAGATGGTGGAATGCCTCATCAAAGATAGGATCTCAAAACACATAGACGAACAGGCCTTGCTGAGGGAGAGTCAGCATGGCTTCTGTAAGGGTAAGTCTTGCCTCACGAACCTTATAGAATTCTTTGAAAAGGTCAACAGGCATGTGGATGCGGGAGAACCCGTGGACATTATATATCTGGACTTTCAGAAGGCATTTGACACGGTCCCTCACCAAAGGCTACTGAAAAAACTCCACAGTCAGGGAATTAGAGGACAGGTCCTCTCGTGGATTGAGAACTGGTTGGAGGCCAGGAAGCAGAGAGTGGGTGTCAATGGGCAATTTTCACAATGGAGAGAGGTGAAAAGCGGTGTGCCCCAAGGATCTGTCCTGGGACCGGTGCTTTTCAACCTCTTCATAAATGACCTGGAGACAGGGTTGAGCAGTGAAGTGGCTAAGTTTGCAGACGACACCAAACTTTTCCGAGTGGTAAAGACCAGAAGTGATTGTGAGGAGCTCCAGAAGGATCTCTCCAGACTGGCAGAATGGGCAGCAAAATGGCAGATGCGCTTCAATGTCAGTAAGTGTAAAGTCATGCACATTGGGGCAAAAAATCAAAACTTTAGATATAGGCTGATGGGTTCTGAGCTGTCTGTGACAGATCAGGAGAGAGATCTTGGGGTGGTGGTGGACAGGTCGATGAAAGTGTCGAGCCAATGTGCGGCGGCAGTGAAGAAGGCCAATTCTATGCTTGGGATCATTAGGAAGGGTATTGAGAACAAAACGGCTAATATTATAATGCCGTTGTACAAATCGATGGTAAGGCCACACCTGGAGTATTGTGTCCAGTTCTGGTCGCCGCATCTCAAAAAAGACATAGTGGAAATGGAGAAGGTGCAAAAGAGAGCGACTAAGCTGATTACGGGGCTGGGGCACCTTCCTTATGAGGAAAGGCTACGGCGTTTGGGCCTCTTCAGCCTAGAAAAGAGACGCTTGAGGGGGGACATGATTGAGACATACAAAATTATGCAGGGGATGGACAGAGTGGATAGGGAGATGCTCTTTACACTCTCACATAATACCAGAACCAGGGGACATCCACTAAAATTGAGTGTTGGGCGGGTTAGGACAGACAAAAGAAAATATTTCTTTACTCAGCGCGTGGTCGGTCTGTGGAACTCCTTGCCACAGGATGTGGTGCTGGCGTCTAGCCTAGACGCCTTTAAAAGTGGATTGGACGAGTTTCTGGAGGAAAAATCCATTATGGGGTACAAGCCATGATGTGTATGCGCAACCTCCTGATTTTAGGAATGGGTTAAGTCAGAATGCCAGATGTAGGGGAGAGCACCAGGACGAGGTCTCTTGTTATCTGGTGTGCTCCCTGGGGCATTTGGTGGGCCGCTGTGAGATACAGGAAGCTGGACTAGATGGGCCTATGGCCTGATTCAGTGGGGCTGTTCTTATGTTCTTATGTTCTTATGTTCTCTAGACCTCATTTATTTATTTAATTTGTATTGTATTGTATTCTCTAGACCTCATTTATTTATTTAATTTGTATTGTATTGTATTGTATTTATTTAATTTGTATTGTTGTAAACTGACAACATTTAATTACTGTTGTCAGTTATTAATGAATTTATAGTAGGTTCTGCAGCAACTGTTACCCTGCACATGCCCAATCTCGTCTGATCTTGGAAGCTAAGCAGGGTCAGGCCTGGTTAGTACTTGGATGGGAGACCGCCTGGGAATACCGGGTGCTGTAGGCTTATACCATAGTCTTTTGAGACTGAAGGTTGCCACCCAACCAGTAGGTTCTAATGATAGTCTTACACAGCATGTTACTATCTTCCTTTGCCATGTTGTTAGAAGAGCAGTCAAGGCACTTTTAGTTTACTGCTACTGTGGCTCCAGATTACCTGAGGATTGTCTATGAATGCCTGCCACCACAGGAACAATGCATTCCCTTAATGTAAGAAACTGCACATGTAGTTTATGGTGCCATGTTCACAAAAATGAAAAAGCTGGAAAGTGACTACAATCTGCTTTCAGCAATGAAAGATTGATAGCATTATGTTGTAATATTCCATGATATATATGTGGGTGACCTCTATTCTTACTCTTTTCTATATCCTGGTAATGGCATATTTTGTAATCCACCTTTTTTCTGCTGGTTCTAGGCTGATTTTTATTAAAGGTAGTTCTTTTAAAATATGTCTTGGGCATGTCTGGTGTATTCTTTGTGTCTTTAGTGTCAAGCCCAGTATTAGTTTGTGTTTGAAAGAAGTACTTGCAACACCACACTACTGCTGCTACATTAAGCTTGGACTGAAGGAATATCCAGGGAGCTGTCAGAATCCTCTCTGAAGCTCCACTGGATGTTTGTAGGAGATAAATAGAGATGGTGGTGAATTTCTCCAAGTTATCTCTGAGCATAACTTCAGGAGCCTTAGAACAGCCATTCTCAACTAGAGCCATATGACCCCCCCTGGGGAGCCCTGGTATGTTGGAATGTTCAAGTTTCCTTGGTGTTCAGTAATAAATGACTTTGTTTATCTGTTCATGTTTTATCTTGTTTTGGGGGGAAGGGACTGAAACCTGAGAAGAGCTCCTAAAACGCCATAGCCTAAAAAGATTGAAAATGGGATCCTGCTTTAAACTAGCAGTGAACTTCTAGCACCCCCAAAACTTTTTCTGAATGTGAGTTTGGAAAAGTGCACAGGGTAATCTTTACTGTATTTTCTGGTCCTGGTGGTGGGAACAAGAGCAGTAGGAACATATTGGAGGAAGGGAGGGTTTCTTCCTTCTCTCCATTGGAAAAAATAGATGAGGTGTAATGCAGGAACAGAGATATTTTCTAAAGAGGGGGAACCCTCTCAACTTGATGACTTCGGAACCTCCTTGTATCAGTGTTATTAAGAAGTCTAAGGGCGCAATCCTAACCGGCACTTATGACGGCATAGGAGCCCTGCACACGCGCCGACACGAGCTGCGAAGGTAGGTGTGGGGTGGTAGGCGGGGGCGTTTCTGGGCAGGAGAGGGTGGGCGCTGGGCGGCCCCTGGGGTGGGTGCATGGGGAGCTGGGGGGGGCTGGGACCCAGTGGTTATGCCGGATCACAACCCCCATCCATGGGGAGACCAAAGCGGCTTCAAGCTGCTCTGCTCTCCTCTGACTTGTGCCACCTCTAGAGGGTTTCTGGCTGAGCCGCTGCTGGCCAGAAACCCAGGTTGGATGCAGCGCAAGCCTCCTGGCTTGCCTGCTCCAGCGCAGGTTTGGATTCTGCCCTAGATGTTATTAAGAAGCCTGGATGTCTTTAGGAGGGGATTGGACAAATTTCTGGAGGAAATGTTCATCATGGTTTACAAGTTATGGTAGGTATGTGCAAGGTAGAGGTAGGCTACCTCTGATTGCCAGATGCAGGGGAGGGCACCAGACACAGGTTGTGTCTGTTGTCTAGTGTGTTCCCTGAAGCATTTGGTGGGCCACTGTGAGATACAGGAAGCTGGACTAGATGGGCCTTTGGCCTGATCCAGCAGGGTGCTTCTTACGTTCTAGGTCTTGAAAAACCAAACACAAGGACTGCATTTAGTAAATTAGGATTGTTGAGGCACATACACTTATTTTTGGTACTGCCATTATTTACCTCAACTTTAAGGATAAAAAAAATGTCCAACTTCTGAGTCTGTTTTTACTCTAAGCACCCCCCCCCCCGAATGAGTTAAAGAAATGTGTTATGGCAAAATAGCAATGTGTTCAAAACTAGCTCTTCACTTAAACATAATGGGAAATGAATATAAAATATTATCCAGTGACATTTATATGCCTTGGGAGATTAAAATCATGCTTAATTTATCTGAAAGCAAATTTTGGATGTTTGATTCTTACAAGAGCACAGTGTACACATGTGTTGGCAACAAATACATGAATTGACTAGCAAAGTGTTGACTATCTGCTTCCATTTAATCTAGAAGTAATCCTTTACTTCCAGGATGGGCAAACTTTCAACTTTAGGGATCCTGGACCTTTAACAATTGTCAGATGACAAGCTGCACCTGCTGAAATTCTCTCTCCTACACAATTGTTAAAGGTTCAGGATTCCTAAAGTTTGCTGCTTTATGTGTTTTATACACAGCAATCAGGGATTGCCCATTCATGAGGCAAGGTGATGTGGGTAATATTGGTGGCAGATTGCAAGGGGGATGAAAGGGTGGCAGATTTGGATGTTCCTTTTCACCCAGAGTCTGCCATCACCTTCCTCCAGCCTGCTGCTTTTCGCCCCCTAAAGGCAGGTGGAAAGTAGATCATCTGCCTCCTTATGCTTTTCATGTGGTTTCCTCAAATTCAGAATTATAGGACATCTGTTTTGTTAAGTCCCTTTCATGTAAAACTGTAAGTCATACACTTCAGAATTTGAAGAAATGAGGCACATAGTAAGGAGCTTCTCTTTCAGTGCAGAGGTGACAGTAGTGGGGTCAAGGCAGAATTCTTGGACATGCTCCCTCTAACAGTTGCAAAATTATTAGTTGCTGAATACTTAATCATCCCAATCACTTTTTAGCTTAAAAGTGAGATAATTTTGCTGTATACAATTAGTAGGAACTTGTTACATTGATAACATTGATGTAAAAAGGACATTCGTGTCTAAAAGTGCCATTGAATGTTAATTTTTATTGGATTGGGTTCAGTAATTGGGAACCTAGCAGAAGGTTCTTCTGTTTGTGCAAGGCAGGTTAGCCCTGCAGCAACTCACTATACCAGTCCAGAGGATTCTGTAAATCTCAGGAATTGTTTTTTGGGGGATAAAACAAAGGGCTCATAAGAAATGCCATTATGTGAGGGAAATGTCACTTGAGATTAATTTTCCTATCAAGATGTTCCTTTCAAATATCTTTTGTATGCAGTAGAAACAGAGATGGAGAAATACTTAACCTTTTTGATATTTTTAGGAACTTGCATATTAATTACTATGCAGATGTTTGCTTTTAGATGTTTTATGCAGGCTCCTTATTCTAAATGTGTTCATTTAGACTTCAAGGAAAAACTTACTGCTTTAATTAGGACACTTAGTGTACTTGGACAGCAGCCTGAGGGTTGGATGCAAGTTGGCCACTGCAGTAGCAGTTCCAAAATTCATTGTGGCATTTTAGGTAGAGGTGTTAGGCTTTGACTTACCCTTTTTCTCTAATGTGATCACTTATTTCTGAAAGAGGTTGCTGGAAGTTTCATTTCCTTTTACTATATGTTAAAGGTGCTGACTGTAACCTTTGTCACTGCCTCTTGAGAGATCTTACACAAAGCCATTTTCAACTAAATTGAAAGCTTCTTATAGTCAATAATCACTTTATATAGAGGTCATATATCTTATCTAGTGGCTCAGCTATCACATTAAGGTACTTTATTGTGGAGAATTCTTTTAGATGAGCTGCTTGATCTTGTTTGGTTGAAATCCAACCATGTATTGAATCAGTCACTTAATATCTACATAAACTGAACTACACGCAAGGGTGGTTAGATCCTTAGAGCTGCAATCCTGGGTTGCAACCAAGTTCATTTCCTACTATTCCAGTTTTAAAAAAAAATAGCACTACAAATGTTGCACACCAGAAAGTCATGTTCTTTGTAGGGAAATCAGTTTATAGTAAATCTTAACTTGGTTCCCCTCTCGTTCTGCTGATGTGTAGGGGAAATGATTCTGAACTAGTCTGTGGTTAATGTCCTTTTGGCATGATAACCATTTTCTATCTTCTATTTGCTGAATGAGCACTGTCTTTCAGGCACCCAGAGAGTGTGTCCTAAAAACTGAGCCTCTTCAATTTTTTAAATTGAAATAGCCTTCTGTGGTTAAAAAGAAATTAGGAAAAAATGAAGCCTGCAAGTTAGCTATAGCATAAATTGACTATTTTATATAATTCATCTTTAAGTCAATGATTGGCTTTTCAGAATTTAGAACTCTTAAAAGGTGGGTAAATGACTGACAAAGGATTCTTTGGTGGCAGTTGCAACCAGGCAGACACGGATTTAAAAGGCTGGAGTTTAGACATTTTACACTCATTGTCATTGTCAACAAACCTTTGTTGGCATGTGCGCACACACACACAGAGTTACAAATACATGTTAACAGACTCCTTATGAACCTTGTCTTAATCTACTGCACGAATTGGTTCAAGAAGACCACTACGTTTTCCACTATAACAGGTTGCTCAACTGACAAAATATACCTCATTGTGTCACCTGTTCACCCGCTCTTCATCAACAACAGTACTAAATATTTCCTGTGAGAATTCATATAAAATGGACAGTACAGAATCATATGAGCAAGTGATTCAACACCATCTAACACACAAGAATAACTCTTATGTTTTTAACCTTTTTGTAAGCCGCCTTGAGTCCCTCTGGGGAGAAAGGCGAGGTAAAAATAAAGTTAATAATAATAATAACTGGTACCACTATTAGGAGTCCCATTAAATTTACTGTACAATACTGCTGATGGAATAACACTGCATCTGGCTGGCGAGAAAGCCCTGCATTCCTGTGGGCATTTTAACACACAAAGGTATGCTGATGATTGGCCAACTTTAAACAGAATCTGCAGGCTCAACTGTGAGCAGGTGTAAGTGTCTATGCTGTGCATTATGGTTTCTTTCTCAGTAGAAACTGGTTCCATTTTAGGTACAACGCTTTCCTCAGCAAAAGTATCCATGTTGACTAGCTTTTTCTTCATCTTACCATTTGCCTAGGTGCCAATCCTGCTGTGCATTTTAAGAATCTTTCCCAGAGAGCCCTCTCCATTTTGTTGGTTCTTTGTGCGCGCGCGTGTGTGTGTGTGTGTGTGTGAGAGAGAGAGAGAGAGAGAGAGAGTGTGTTTTGGCTTGGCAACTGCCAACTAGCTGTCCTCACCCCCGGAAGAGCTACAGCAATACCTTCCACTTTCATTTGGTTAGGGATCAGAGCCTATATTCTTTAATGATCTTCTTTTGAAAAGCTCAGTCTCATGGTTACTGGTAACCTAATTTTGAGGTTGTTTGCACTGCTCGCCCACGTCGAGGATCCCCAAACATCATAAACTGCTGAATTTTACCTCTTGCTCTAAAATTACTGCTAATTCCCCCAATTTGGATCAATTTGAATTATTGTGTAGGTGTGCGTGACATGTGTAGGAACACACACATGTGGGTGAATGAGTAGTGTTAGCAACACCTTACAAAAATATTTTCTAAAAGATATCAGTTCTGGTGAACCTTTTCCTAGTTAGTTTTGGCCTCTTGTCTCTTCTTTCCTGAGATAGCAAGGCATTAATCCTAAGTAAGTCTTCATACTGAACCTAGGTGGCAAGAAAGTGGGCAAAAAGATTGGTGCCACACTGGGGAACTGTAAAAGGACAGTTATTTCAGGCATTGGGCATCTAAGGGCCAGATCCTATTCAACTTTCCAGCACTGGTGCAACTGCAGTACAGCCCCGAGGTAAGGGAACAAATGTTCCCATACCTTGAGGAGGCCTTTGTGATTGCCTCCCCACCACAGGATACTGTGCACCATTGGCACAGCTGTACTGGCACTGGAAAATGGATAGGATTTGGCCCTAAGTTGTGTCTTGAATTTGCAGCATGCTATTATATGATTTGCGCATAGGCTTGTATAAACCTCCTTCCTACATTTAAAGTTCCTTCATGAGAATGATGGGATTCCAGTTTTTGGCACATGTATCTGGGAGTAAGCCTCACTGAACACAATGAGTGGCATCCAGAGTTTTTCCTTATTCTGGATTGATGAGTCTTTGAAGAAAGTTTTTGAATAAACATGTGGCGGTCAGCAGGGCAAAGGTCTTGTTGCCTAGCAACTGGCACTCATCTTTCTACCCTCAGTTTTGTCTTTGATCTGAGGTTAAACTGGGATGGTGGTGAACTACTCAAGTCTAGAGATATCTAGACAAAAGGAGACTGCCTTGAACAAAGCTTCTTTCCTGAGCCAAAATCCCATGGGTACCCTAAATGCTGTAGCAGTTAGCAGAGGTGAGTGGCTTGAGGATGCAGCAACCAACACCCTTCCGTGAAAGTAAAAAGTTTATTGAAAGAATAAAGTGGAAGGAATAAAAGCAAGAAAACTAGATACTTTTAGAAAGTCTAGCAGCAGCAGTGAAATAACCAGATGGAAGTATAGCAAGGTTGCCAAAAAGATTTAATGTTGAGCTGAAAACAGATTTTAAACATATCTTTCTGGGTTCTTTCTCTGCTCGACGTACTCCAGTTCTTGGGAGTGGTTAAAATGCCCATATCAGGTCAGGAATGGGTTGTAATCCTCACTTATGCATTGAAGAGAGAACAGGACAAATGTTCAACAGACATTTATTTTGCTTTTTACAACCTCTTGTTGTTACTAGATATACCTAAGTAAATAATCCATTTACTTAGGTCACCTGAGCCCTCCAACTTTCCCATTCTGGAGATTTGGGTAGGCTTTGTGGTCCAATGAGCTGGCTTCTATTTGTGGGTTTTTTTGTTTTTTGTTTTAAACGGGTTAGATGGGCAAAGTCAACAAAATAAAGTAGAAATGGCTGCTAGTTCAAAATGACTTGTCTGATTCATTAGACGCTACCTTGGGAGCAGGAAGGTCAAAACAAGATAGGCAACCTCTGATTTTTTCCTAATTGGCATGAAATGGGGTTGCAAGTTGAGTGTACAGTCCCAGGGAAACAAATTGCAGTATTCAAATTGGAACCTTGAACTAAATTTCATGCTGCTTGTCTCCTTCATTGTGTTTATCATAGTCTACAAGGATTCTCCAACTGCCTTTATAATTAGACCAAATTTCACTCACTTATAAAAACATCTTCCTACAGTAAATAAAGCACTTGTATTTAATTCCACCTTCCCCTTGTTTCCATATCTGTTGTCTTTTTCTTATGCTATATTTTTATTTTGAATCCTATTCCTGATAAAGAATTAAAATAGACTCATTTTATCATTTGAACACAGATGTTCTATAAAGCTGTTTTATCAACTTCCCAAATTAGGTCTTTTTTGAAAAGTTGATTTCATTACAGTCATGCTGATAAAATTCCTTACAAATTCTTCTACTTTTTCCAAAAAATAGAATAATGAATATCTTTAATTCTGTGTTTCTTTTTAGCATCAATGTCAAGTAATGCTTTTTGTTATGGGTACTGACAAATTGCATTTGTTAACGTTTAAGAGATTGTGCTATTTGACATTTTTTGGTTGGAAGAGACCTTCCCTAGAACTGACTGTAGTGCATAGTGCATAAAAGACCAAGTTAACATAAAATGGGGTTTATTCTGAACTTGAACCTCCTTGTGTTCCTAATTTTTATTCTGTGGAATGGTACGTCTGGATGAGGTGCAGTGGTAGAGAATGGTTTCAGTGTGCTCTTGGCCAAGTATGCAAGCAACCTATAAAAACATGTAGAGTATGTGTTGTTACACACATAAATATTGACATACACGTTAAACTCAATAGAAATGCTGACTGTACCTGATGTGGAAGAAATGTCTGTAATATCCAGCTTCTAGCTATTTGGTAGGAAAAGTGTAAATTGCTTTTCAGAACTCCATCAGGTTGTAATGAGAGCTGTGCTCAGTGATGGAAAGGATGAACCTCTTTCTAGTAAAAGGGCATTTTTAAAGCAAGGAGGATCAAATATGCCTGCTTCTTCAGCAACAACTTGATTACTTGGTCTTTTGCTGTGGGCTGACAGAATGCAGGTTGGAAAAGCTTCAGAAAGTCAGTGCATCCAAATATCCAGAAAAAATTTTTTTTTCCATACTGCAGATAGGTATTCTCCTGCTGGCTTTATTTATATAGTCACGATAAATATACAAGTACACTTCTGATGTAAATTATTAAGTCAAGTGATGAATATTCTTTGGTGTATTTAATTGCCTCATAATTCCATTACCAAAGCAGATGAATGAAGGGAAGTGGCTTATAAAATGAAAATGACTGCAGTGTTTATTGCATGTGGCATGTTTTTCAGACAAATTTTAAAGCTCTCTTCTGAGGCTGCTATAATTTAGCTGAGAAGGAACATCTGAGAACTAGTTTAGGAGTTGCATACTAGTTGGTGACTTGCAATTTTAAATGTTAGAATCCTAAAAATATTGCTTGCGGTAGTGCATTGAGAGATAAAATTTGTCAGGGATAAAGTAAAAAGTTATCCATCACAACTTTCTTAGAGGCCCCATACGTAATAGTAATTGGTGATGATAGTAGTGGAAGTTGTTACTGAGGTGGTCTAGCCAGATAAATAGCGATAGCAAAAATCTTCTGGGGCAAAACACAAGCTTGCTCAATCTTCACTTGAAGATTTTCAGCAGAATTCTCTGACCAATGTCATAGCATTCAACATGCCTGAAGCTTTTGCCATGATGGAGAGGGCTTTTAAACATGCATGTTTTTCATCTCCTTTCTGAAGTCCTAGCACTTCTGTACAACCCAAGCAGTACAGTCATCTAAAATTGTCACCTTACATAGGTGCTTGTTTTAATGGTTTGATCACCAAGTAGTCTTCCTTTTAAACTTTAATCTCTGTGTTGTCTGTACTTGTTAAAAATGGTTGAATTTCTGATTAAGGTTTCATGAAGTGCCAGACAATGATATGAAAGGTTTTTTTTTCTTATTTGCAAAAGGCTTTTGAGGTTATTCTCCTAATAGACCAGTATGATAGGCTAAAAGACTCCTAATGGCTACTTGTTTATGGTGTACATTTGGAGATACTACATTTAGCCATCCAGCAGGTGACTTTGAAAATGAAGGAAAAAGGTTGACTATCACCTGAAGATGGGACTACATTTCTTGACTGCAGCCACTGTAGCACTACTAATCTGACTACCTAGTGCAGAGTTTCCCAAACCTTTTACCAGTTTATGGTTTAACTCAAGGTACTGACTACAAGGAAATTGGCTAGATACCTTATCCAAGCTCAGATTGGATTATCAAAGGAAACATAGTGGTTCCCAAACATTTTAGCACCGGGACCCACTTCTAAAAACAACATTGTATTGGAACCTACCTAGTTTTATCAAACAAACAAAAAAAAGTTTCACTTTACCAGCTGTTCAAGCTTCTGTTTTTATCCTTTTTTACTATGGCGGTGTGATAGTAAGCATTCTGGACCATTTGTTGAATTCCATGTTAATCGGATTGGGACCATTCTGGTAGCTTTACATTCTCCTCTGCTTGGTCTTCAAGAGCTGAGGCACTTTAACCTACTCATGAGTAAATATGCATGTGTGACATCCAGTTTGATGAGGAGCTCTGTAGAACTTGAAAGCTTCCTTATGATTTTGTGTGTGTTTGGTATTTAAAGATATTGAGAGACTATGGCTTCATGTGTGTGTTTCTAATGTACCATCAGTCCATTACCTGTAATTAAAAAAAAGTGTGTTGAACTAAGTAGTGTATGTATGTGTATAATGTATAGTGTGTATAATGTAATGTACAATTCATACACATGTCCTGGTCTTCAGTTACCCGACCCATACCTCTTAAATATTTCAACAAACACCTTTCAAGGTTGGAACCCTGCCCTTGATTCCTGATGCTCCTCTAGTCTCTGTATATGGTTCTCAAATTTTTTCCCAGCTTTGCCTCCACTGTTGAAACATTTTTTTCAATTGTCCCTCTCGCTCTATTTCTTCCTCCTTTAGAGGAAAAAAAAGAACTCTGACTCCTGAAGCAATTTTACCTCATCTTATTGCTTCAAACATGCTCTTTAAAAATCTCATTTGACCTCTCCATCCATTTCGTCATCCAATGTCCTTTCTTCCCAAAGTCTAAAGTTACTTGAATGTGTCTTACCCTCTACACCTGATGTCTTAAATTTCCCTTCTGTATTGTTCTCTAGACATTTTTAAATCTGGCTCTTGTCTTTTTCATTGTATAAAGGCAAGTTTTGCAAAAATCAAAAGTAATCTTCTGGTTGCTAAATCTAAAGGTCTCTCTTCCATCCTTTTATAGTACTTAATCTCTTGCCCGCCTTTAAAAAGTTGATCATTTTCTAGGCTTTAGGGGTTCTGTACGTCTGTTCTGATATTCTGTGTTCCTTGCTTTTATTAGTTTTTTCCTCTCCCATTCATTTATGTATTCCAAAACTGTATTCATGATCTTAGCAAAAAGAATATCATCATTACTTTTGAATAATGAAGGTTCACTCATGCCTTCAACTTGTTTGTACAGTCTTGCATTCCCAACTTTAAGAAATTTTAACATGGACCTATTCCCTCAAATTCAAAACCAGTTCTCATGTTACTTCTCTCCAGTGTCCAGTCTTCGGTGGGTGTTGCTATCTATTGTTGTTTGGGATTAATCTTTGTCTCCCTTTTCTCATTTTATTCTTTGGACTGCTATAGTTATTAACATTATTATTATTAACAGTATTTATATACCGCTTTTCAACTAAAAGTTCACAAAGCGGTTTACAGAGAAAAAATCAAATATCTAAATGGCTCCCTGTCCCAAAAGGACTCACAATCTAAAAAGATGCCAAGGAATACCAGCAGATAGCCACTAGAACAGACACTGCTGGGGTGAGGTGGGCCAGTTGTCAAACAAAGTTATCAAACATGTCATGATTACTTTCATTGTAACTCTGCTTATATCCCCATATCTTCCTGGTCCACAGTTTGGCCATTTCATGTCTTGATGTATGTACGTTTTTCTTCTAATGGACCAACATGACTTTGTGAATTGTGCTTTTGTTCTTTGTTCCATTCTGCAACCATCATGAACTTCTTGAAGGCTTTTTATGTTCTCATCCTGTTTACCAATTTCCTTGTTTGCTACTATGTGAGCTGCTACATCTTCATTTTTCATCGTCTGACACTTTTACATCTATTTAGAATTTCCTGTGCTTTAACGCATTTCCCTCTTTTCCCTTGGAGCTTCCTTCTGGATCATATATTCACCATCTCGCATTTCACTTGTATTCTTAAAAATATATATTACAGAAACCTCTTAAAGAGTCTTTAACTTGGAATGTGTGCTTTTACTCATGTACTCTCTCTTCATTTACATTCTCCACTGTCTGTCTTAAATGTGAAACCTCTGTTAGACTTCAGTAAACCAATTTCTTGCCTATCTGTATAGTTCTAAGTAGCTATGTCATTCCTTGGCAGCAATAAATAGTAGTATGGCATATCACAGTGTTTCTCAAACTGTGGGTCAGGAGGACCCACTAGGTGGGTTGCGAGCCAATTTCAGGTGGGTCCCCATTAATTTCAATGCTTTATTTTTAATATATTAGACTTGATGCTACCATGGAATGTGACAGCTTTGGGGGAATGTTACAGACCTGTACTTTTAATAAGCTACTATATATATTCTTTTAACAATGATAGTCAATGGGACTTAGTCCTAGGTAAGTGTGGGTAGGATTGCAGCCTATAATTGCTAAAAATGTTCCTACTTGATAGTGTTGCTTCCAGTCTTGCCATAATTTCTGGTGGGTCCTGACAGATTCTCATTCTAAAAAGTGGGTCCTGATGCTGAATGTGTGAGAACCGCTGGCATATTGGCCAGATTACAATGACCGAAACTTGATGTATTTCCGTTCATGGAAGTAGGCAGTTCATATTAAAACTTCTTGGCCTACACCAGGGGTGCCCAAACCCAGACCCAGTCTCCAATGAGCCTCTGGCCCTCAGGGGATTTGTTGGAGCCCGCACTAGCCTGACACAGCTGCTCTCAGCATGAGGGCAACTGTTTGACCTGTCACGTGAGCTGTGGGATGAGGGCTCCCTCCACTGCTTGCTGTTTCACATCTGTGACACAGTAGTGGCAGCAAAGGAAAGGCCAGCCTTGCTTTGTGCAAGGCCTTTTATAGGCCTTGAGCTATCGCAAGACCTTCATTCATTCATATAAGTTCATATATTCATTTATGTAAACTTATGTAAATTCATTCAAATTTTAAATGTAAATTAATTCTTCCCCCCCCCCCACCCCTGACACAGTGTCAGAGAGATGATGTGGCCCTCCTGCCAAAAACTTTGGTCACCCCTGGCCTACACCAAGGTTTAGCCTAATGACTTAAATTGCTGTATTTATTATCAATCAATTACATGGTTTATATCCAAAAGCTCTTGGGCAATTGAAGACATATCTTAGAAAAATATGGGGGAAGAGAGACAGCAAAACATCTTGCTATTTTAAATTTGTAAGTAAACTTCTAATAGAAATCAGATACCTTATGGAAAAAGATTGCACTACTGTTTATCTTATAGACAAAATTCATTTTCAGTTCATTTGTGCTGTCCTTAGGGCTGACTTCTCAGAGAAGGAGTTATTTGTGACAAAGTTTCTTTTCTGTATGACTTCGTGACTCTAATACAGGGGTGTCCAAACGTTTTGGCAGGAGGGCCACATCATCTCTGACATTGCATTTGGCATCTGGGGGAAAAAAAGAATAAATTTACATTTCAAATTTGAATAAATTTATATAAATTTACATAAATGAATATATTAGAGATGGAACGTATATGAATAAATGAATGGTCTTGCAATGACTCAAGGCCTATAAAAACCCTTGCACAAGCAAGGCCAACCTTTCCTTTGCTGTCGCTGCTGCATCACAGACATGAAACAGCAAGCAGTGGAGGGAGCCCTCGTCCCGCAGCTCACACAAGAGGTCAAACAGTCTCCCTCATGCTGAGAGCAGTTGTGTTGGGCCAGGACAGGCTCAAGCAAGTCTCCAGAGGGCCAGAGGCTCACTGGAGAATGGGGGCTCCCTAAAGGCCTGATTGGGAGTCCCCAAGGGCCGCAGATGGCCCCTGTTCCAGAACCCCTAGTGGATTAAAAACAACAACCAGGAAATACCAAATCAGTGGAAAAATAGCTTTAAAGACCCACTTCCAGGTTTCTTGCACCTCTGCCCCAGAATGCATTGGTATAGATGCAAAAATGGAATTCAGCCATTAGATGGGGTGAGTAATGGAATTATTTAACAGCGTGAAGGTAGGAAATTAGATTTTGATGCTTTTTTCCTTGTTACAAGGCATTTAGAGGTGGACCCCAGTATCAGTGGCATTAGATCAGTGGATACTGAAGTCCACCAGTGTAATTGAAGCTAATAACAGAGAACAGGTTAATGTTCCAAGGTTAATGCAACTGAAATATAGTTCAAAGTGTGCTAGTTTGTACAGTTGCAGGAATATAGCTGAAACACTCATAAAGCCAGACATACCTTGCAGTTGAACCAAAAGGATTTCTTTTTTATCATAGGTACTTTTAATGTATATTGAAAATGCAAACTGAGGGATGAGAATATAAAATCACTACTTTTTGATTTTTATTTATCTGGGAATACCTGTGCATCTTGTCTTTTGCAGTTGTGGATAGTTGTGTATTTTGAGACAGTCTTATAAGAAAATGTGCTATTTTTACTGTCACTTAAATAGTATATAGGCTTGGTGTGGTATGTTTGACATTCGAGTTGTGGTTATTTTCGGGAGGGGGAGTCTTGATGCTGTTGTGTTGGTCCCTTCTCTGATCTGTCCTTTGCTTGGGCCAAAATATGATTGCTTCTACCACAAGGACAAAGCCAGGCAGAGAGAGATCATTCTAAGGCCATCTAACCAGTGATGTGGATAATTTTCTGAACCCCTGCATAGTAGCATGTATGTAAGGATCTAGGAGGACTTGGGAAAGGCTGTGATTGAGTTGAACAAACAGATAAGAAGTTGAAACACAATGAGGGGAAGGTTACTTGATAAGACAGGGGGAGGGTCTGATCACAGATCTTATTTTTCTTTTGACATAGTCAGATGGCTGTGGTTGCCCAATCACCTGGTCAGTGCCAGCTAGTGGCTGGCTAGGGTCTGTTGTTTAACTTTACACTCAGCTGAAGAAAAGAAAGGAATATACAAGATGACTTGTCCGCTTGGCTATGCACTTTTATGCAGTGATGTTGCAGTCAAGTTAGGGAAATGGAAGAGAGTAAAGGAGTTCAGCCATCACAAGAAAGTGAGTAGAATTTCAAAAGGTTACATTTTATGGCCTAAGATAAAGATAGGGTGGTAATACTTAGTGTTTGAAGTGTCATGTGATAAATGACGTTGAAATTTTCACTGTTAAGAATTAATGAGAGAGACTTGTAGTTCCTAAGTGAATGGCATGTTAGCAGAAACATAAAGTGAAATAACTTTTCATGAGAAGATTGTGAAAATGGCAGCACTGCTAGCACAATTATGTGAAGCATGATTTATCACTCTTTATCTGATGTCCTCTTTCACACATGGGGGATGAGAAATGTTCTAATGGTCTTGGGATTGCGTTAAGATTTATTTTACAGGTAAGCAATGAAATGGGACTTGACTTTTGTTCAGATACTATACTAAACAGAACAATTAGAATAATATTTGTGTCCATGTGGTTTGTAGATGTAAATTTCACAATTGTCCTCTTGTACCTGGTAGATCAGTTTTCTGTGGATAGAATAATGCTTCCTTTTCCTACTGTAATGTTATAACCTCAGAAGTTATAATGTTACAGTGGGGAAAATGTATTGATAAGACAGTGTATTAGATCGTACACAGCGCAATGATGATGCAGAAGTTCTAAATAACCTTTACATAAATCCATGGAGTTGTGAGTACTTAGCAGAAAATTAATTGTTCTATCACTTCAATCACTGAATGAGTTTCAAAATCCAAGTGGGAAGGGAAAACCAGGTGCAGCCTCTTTCCATTTAGGAACTTATTAAGCACTCTGCTAAAAGTGATATATTACTATTGCATGCCACAAAATAGAAGTGAGAAACTTCTTTAGCAGTTAGAGTAAAACTAAACTTTTTGAGAGGACACATTTATTATTGGAATAGTTAACAGCAGGCAAAAGGGCACAATTTTTTAAAATTTGCATTGGAGAGTAGGCCTGGAGGCAATTTGAAATACTCTGCCAGAGGTGCATATGGTATAGGATCTCCAAGGATAACAATTGAACTTAATCAAGGGAGGATTAAAGTAGGACGGCTGCATGTTAAGTGCTATTTTATATGTCAGGATCCTGTGTCCAACTTCACTCATTCTGAGATTTGTCCTAATATTTGGAACCTCTTACCTAACAGCATAAATGCACACTATTCAGAGTCTTGAAGCTGACTTGGATAGCTCCCCATTAGTCAGGATATGAATTCAATAAACTGACTTATTTTTCTCTCTCCTGTTTTCTCCAGTTTGTATCATGTATGCCAGGTACTCATTTTTTAAACTTTATATTCTTTGCTGGTATTAGTAGTTCAGTGGCAATATGTAACTAGTGCATGAGCAAAAATGAGAAGTTTTATTATGAAAATAGTTACGCAGTATAGCAAGCGGAGCTACAGATTTAAGGGCAGTG
Source organism: Tiliqua scincoides (assembly GCF_035046505.1). Taxonomy (NCBI): domain Eukaryota; kingdom Metazoa; phylum Chordata; class Lepidosauria; order Squamata; family Scincidae; genus Tiliqua; species Tiliqua scincoides. The sequence goes on from NC_089826.1 coordinate 57,434,032, forward strand.
TTGAATAGAATGATTAAGCATTTGTGGAGTTTTTAGCATTGGTGTTGGGTAAGTAGCTTAGACTAAAAAAATCAAATAAGAGAATAATGGCAAAATAAATAAGAGAAATGGCAAAATAAAATAATAATGGCAAAATAAAATAAGAGAAATGGCAAAATAAACATGTAAATATATCACATAATGTAAGATATAAATTACTTTTCCTTCTGCATAAAGTGGCACAGTTGGCTGCCAGAACTGCATACACATTGCAAATACAGGTGAGCTTCGCTTAGTGATGTTCTGATTGGGGTCAGCCTGCATATGCAACAGCTGCCGCTGGTCCTGTTCACCCCTCCCAGCCATGCTCCCATCACCTCAGGAAGCTTTTCTGAACTTCACACAGGTGTGCTTCCGCTACGAGGCTTAGACTGGCCATTTCAGCCCAAAACACATCACTTCTGGTTTCCTGAGAAACTGGAAGTCATGTTTTTTCACCTGAAACGGGCATTCTGAGCCTTGTAGAGGCAGCACCTCTCTGGAGAGGGGTGGAGAGGGGAGCGTGGATCCCGGTGCCTTTGGAGGCTTCACGTAATGTCAAGCCTCACTTGGCAATAGGGGGTGCTGGTTCATGTCCCTGTTGCTATTCGACACACGACTGTACTTATTTGCAGTGTTTAGGCTGCCAAGCAAAACTCCTGCTCTCACTAAATGGGCCACTAAGGCAGCCTACAATAATTAAAACAATCAAAACAACAAAACTGCCAACTCTCAACAGAGCACAAAAACAAAATGAGAGATAAAACTCAGAAGAAGAACACGAGAACGTTGCATGAAACAGAAAAGAATTCAAATTCTTAATCTTTAATTATGGTCCAGACCAGGGGTGCCCAAACCCCAGTCCGGGGGCCATTTGCAGCCCTCGGGGGCATCCAATCCGGCCCTCAGGGAACTCCCAGTCTCCAATGAATGAGCCTTTGGCCCTCCGGAGGCTTGCTAGAGCCCGACGCAACTGCTCTCAGCATGAGGAACACTGTTCGACCTCTCACCTGAGCTATGGGACGAGGGCTCCCTCCACTACTTTGTTTCATGTCTGTGATGCAGCAGTGGCAGCGAAGAAAAGACTGGCCTTGCTTTGGGCAAGGCCTTTTACAGGCCTTGAGCTACTGCAAGACCTTCATTCATTCATATAAGTTCCATCTTTAATACATTCATTTATTCAAATTTTAAATGTAAATTAATTAACTTTTTTCCTGGTCCCTGACAGTGTCAGAGAGATGATGTGGCCCTCCTGCCAAACTGTTTGGACACCACTGGTTCAGACTGTTACAAAAATAGATTGTATTGAACAACATGTCATAAAGATAAACCATATTCATTGGTTAGACCTAGCTATGGAAATAAGATATTAGATACTGACCTGATCATGGTCATAGGAAAGCAGAATAACACATAAGTGGTCTTTCCTTAACTTGATTTCTGAATTTTGTCAGCATGAATACAATTGTCGATTTAAATCAAGGGTCTCCAAACACCAGTCCCATAGGCCAGATGCAGCCCACAGCAAGCCTCCATCCAGCCCAAAATGAGCCTCCAACCCCCAACAAGCCTCTGGCCCCCAGAGGCTCCCCAGGCCATGTAGTCTTCCAAGGCTAGGGGAGCTCTACTCCCCATGCCTCCAGAGGGTGTTATGAGGGCCGCACATGACCTCCCTGGCCCTCAGAACACCTTCTAAGGCCTCAAAATATTACTTCCAGTTTTCTGGGTTTTGGGAGACATTAGAAGGCCTTCTGAGGCCTCCCCAGCTTTCAGAAAATGCTCTGGAGGTGAGGGAAGGTAGAGCTCCCCTCACCTCCATGTGGAGAGGCTGCAGAGGCCAACTGGATGAGGAGAGCCTGCAGGTGGAGAGGCTGCAGGAGCTGGCTGGAAGAGGAGAGTGCCACTTTGGGCTGGTTTGTAAGATCTTTCCTTCCCCCTCCCCCCTTTTTTAAAGTGCTTTTGGGTTTTTTATTCCATCTAATATATTTATTTTCTGACCCTTGACACTGTGCCAGACACATGACGTGACCCTCCAGCCAAAAAGTTTGGGGACCCCGGATTTAAACTATTGGCAGTTTGATTCAAACTAATGCTGGGGCACATTAAAGGGGCTACAACTGCCTGTTCATTACTTCATGCCAATCTGGACAGTTGGGGTTATTTTTCATGCATTCACTTTCATGAATTTATGAGCATGCATCCATTGCTCTTACCAAACTTTGCTGCTGCTATTCATTTCTTCTGTGTCTCTAAATCTTGGACAAACCTCATTCTATTTTTGCTTGCAAATGCAGAATATAAGTTTTTTCCTCTAGGATGGATATAAAAAGATTACGCTAGCTGTTAAAGCAATAGAATGTGCCGTTTCTGCTCATAAAATAGTCATTGCACAAAAACAGGCACTTGTATAATCACTGCAATGAATGGCTCTTAACATTCAGTTAACCTGGCTTTCTTGTTAGAAGGTACAATTAGGAATTGTGTTCAAAGCGGAAATTTTTTTTTATAAAACTGTAAAAATATTCAGTCTAAGTTGATGGAATAAAAAATTACAAATATGTCTAATTTCTTTCAGTTTCTAATAAAAGAACTTGTCCTTCCTGGCTTTTAAACCCATTAGACAAAAATAGAGATGCACCTAATTGTGCAGCATGGTTGATTTTTGAAGGGAGAAATTAGTTTAGTACAGGTGGAGCCTTTTTATGCTCGTGAGTTCCGTTCCCTGACTTGCCGTGTTTAGGAAAAAACGCATTGTGCTAAATCAGATCCGGAAACGATGTGTTTTACATAAATTGCATAGAGTTACACAAATACGCTACAGCCTGACCCTTGGGGATGGAAGGAAACTAAGTCAGTGGTTCTCAATCACCTCACCCTCGATTCTCAACCCACCCCACTGTCAGCTGTCCCCACTTCTTTCACAGGTGGGATGCTGAGCTTTTAAGAGTCCAGTCCTATGCATTTCTACTCAGAAGTAAGCCCCATTGTAGTCAGTGGGGCTTACTCCGGAGAAAGTGTGGAGAGGATTGTAGCCTGAGAGCTCAGTCCTATGCCTACCTACTCAAAAGTAAATCTCATTCTAGTCAATGGGGCTTACTCCCAAGATAGTCTAGAGAAGATTATAACCTGAGAGCCCAGTTCTATGCCTGCCTACTCAGAAGTAAGTCCCATTCTAGTCAATGGGGCTTACTTCCAGGAAAGTGTGGATTGGTTTGTAGCCTAAATCTCATGCTTTGGCTTGAGGGAAGACTTACTTGCTGGGCTGTTTTGTTTCCATAGGCTGGAGCATGGAGAGCCTGCACCATCTCAGTCTGAAGGGGGGGGGGATTTGGCAAACACTCCCTGAGTGTGTCTGCCACAAAGGATGATGGAAAGTCAGCCAGGATTAGGGAGGAAGAAAACAGTACTTGGACCTTGTTTCACCTGAAGTGATGCGTCTGTATCTCAGTTGTACAACTTTGCAGGTGAGGGCCTGCATGACTGAACACTCCTGTATATTTTATTTTAATTTAATTTTAAGAAAACCTCAACATAAAACTTACCATCTTGGGAAAAGAGTAGTATATAATCTTTACTCCTGATAACTGTTTTCTTATTTGGAGAGAATACGTTAATAGAAAAGCATTATAATATGAGCTTCTACCTGCAGTTTGAAATGCTACAGCCCTGACACAGGTTATTACCTAAAATAACTAGATTTTGGTAATAGCCTAATGCGATACAGTACAGCAGCATATATCAAACTGTGGGTTGCAATCCACCAGTTGGTTGTAACCCAGTTTTTGATGGGTTGTGAAATTGACCAACAGGTAGCAAAGAAAATGTTTTGAGGCCTGTGAAAGGTTAAACTGAGCCACATGTGTGCACTTACTCATAAGTAGGCAAAGATATCTCAGTCCCTACACATTTATCTAAACAGTCCTACGCAGTCCTCTGCAGGGCTCCCAGAGTCTTTGAATGTTGAAAAAAGAGCAATCACAAACCAGTTCTGGAGGGCTGCTTGGGCTCCCTGCAACTCCTGGAGCTTACAGCAGCCCTCTGTAAAGAAAGCACCCCCGCTTTGCCCTTAGCGACATGATCCTGGGGATTGCATTGCTGCCTCTCCCCTACCATTACGGGGCCAAAGGCAGTGTTACACAAGCTGGTGGGTTGCGACACTGGTGGGTCAGTGACACGATCCAGGTGATCACGTTGGGGACATCCAGGGGATCCAGGGGACATCCACTAAAATTGAGTGTTGGGCGGGTTAGGACAGACAAAAGAAAATATTTCTTTACTCAGCGCGTGGTCAGTCTGTGGAACTCCTTGCCACAGGATGTGGTGCTGGCGTCTAGCCTAGACGCCTTTAAAAGGGGATTGGACGAGTTTCTGGAGGAAAAATCCATTATGGGGTACAAGCCATGATGTGTATGCGCAACCTCCTGATTTTAGGAATGGGTTAAGTCAGAATGCCAGATGTAGGGGAGAGCACCAGGACGAGGTCTCTTGTTATCTGGTGTGCTCCCTGGGGCATTTGGTGGGCCGCTGTGAGATACAGGAAGCTGGACTAGATGGGCCTATCGCCTGATCCAGTGGGGCTGTTCTTATGTTCTTATGTTGCTGCCTTTGCTCCCTCCCCCACCAAGACTTACCTAAGGAATCTTACTCCCAAAAAGTTTGAGAACCCCTGTGGTACAGAATCAAAGCTTGAACCAGGTCCTTAGCAATGTGCAGTAAATGAAAGGCAAATTCTTAGTTGAATGTGGAAACATTATATCTCAACTGTTTGTGCCTAAAACTTTGAAGGATTTCCAGATTCCTCATTCCATGTTCCTATTTTTGGTGCTATTGCAGTCCTGGCATCTTGCTTTCTCTAGTGCCAGCTGGGTCCTGGCTGCCCCATTCCTGTCTAGTTCAGGCCATAATGACGTTATTTACTTTAGTTGTCATTATGGCCCAGTCTGGCCCAGACCTCTGAGACAAACTCTAAGAAATCTTCTGCTCTCTGTCTACCCATTTTTTATACCTTAATCAGTAATTCTAGTGATGTGAGTCAAGTCTTTTATCTTAGTTGTCCCTGAAGGGTAGTATATTATTTACCTAACTCACTTCACTAAACCTAATTCTGGATTATTTATGTATGTTGGAAAGGCTCTTGTCTGAAACATATTAATAATCCAGTGTTTAGAAACTAAGACTGTATGTAAAGAAGAAATGGAATAACAAAAGTCGGCTGACCATGTGTGGAGGCTACCCACTTAGGTTACAGAATAAGAGTGATGTTGGAGATCCCAGTAAACCCATCATCCCCTACTGAATCATCTTTCTCACACTTCGCTTCAGTCTTCAAGCCACATGGACAAGCCAAGAAGCTAGTGTAGGTAGAAGAGGGAGGGCTAATGTGTCACATAGCCCTTGACTTTATTTTTGTTCAGCGTTGTAGATTTATCCATGGATGGTTGTAGGCTCCTTGAAGCACCTAACTATAGGAATTTTCAGCTTTCTCTATGTAGTCGGTAGTGGCACTTGAATGTAGAGAGTATTTAGTAGCTCATGGTTATATTATATATCCAAGAAATCTAACATTAATATGTTTATGATGGAGAGTGACTGGCATAGGGTCAGCTGCTGAACTGACCCCACATGATTGAAGAAATGCCTGCTAATTGTGCTTTCATCTTTCTTGTGCCATTGGCCTCTTTTCATTTTCATGTGAGTTTCAGTTCAGTTTAAAATAGATTTTAAAGTGGGTGTATAGTAATTAAAAAAAAAACTCATTTGGAAATGAGAGTACAGGCCATCTTTAATCTCATGGGAATGCTTCAGCAGAGTGTCATCTAAACTTGCCCATGTTAAAAAAAAATTAAACATGATTTCTTCTTTCTCTGTAGTATTCCATTAAAATCTAGCATGTTTGTAGGACTGAAGCCCTGTTGGATTTCCGTAAGGAAGCCAAGGTAAATTTAGTAGATGGATGCTTGCAAAATACCATAAGCCATTCTTGACTACCTCGTCTAATTAGGGAGACTGCCCTTCAGAAGTGTTAATAGAGGACCAGATGGTTACCCAGAACCTGCTCCTTTGAGCATATTGCTTTGGTATTTTAAAAGCTGCACTGCTTGTTTCTGGGTGCAATTCAGTGCTGGTGGAGAGAGGAATAAAACTGTAGCTAAGGCACAGTATTGGCCCCTTGCTGCTGACCGAGTAGTTGCCATGGAGGTGTAATTTCCCCCCCCCCCTAAAAGAAAAAGGTGTGAAGCCTTTTGAATGCTTTCAAGACTTGGGTCTATATATTTGGCATCTTAGAGGACAGCAGCAATGTTAAAGACAGAAAAAAGTACCAAAATGTCACACAACTAGAAATTGAGAATCGCACAGTGTAGTCTGGGGAAGGACACTTATCTGACGTTAGTGTTATCTCCTTGGTTCCTGTTCCATCTGCTGCATTGCAGTGCAAATTTTGTAACCTCTTCTGTCGTGCATGCTAAAAAGAAAAAATATCCAGGCTTCCCTCTAGCAAATCTTGATAAGTTTCGTTCACTACAGTAATTTAAAACACAGTGTATATTTTGTAATACACAGATAAATATACCCTTGATAAATGGTCCTTGAATACATATGTTAGATGGGATATTCATAATTTCAATGACTAACGACTTCCTTAAAAACTGGGTTGTTAATATGTCTGAGAGGATGGATTTTCACCAGAAGCCCATTCTGTTATGAGACTAGTTGCTCCTTCCAGTAGCATTGGGTGTCAATCCCCCATGCTGTGCGACATACTTGCCCGAAGCGATGCATAGCACCCAGAAGTGGTTTGGTGGTGATGCAGTCATCAATACATGAACAGCTGAACTGTTTCCAAGAAGGCCATTTTGGCTGTTCATAACATGGGGCAGGTGGGAGGGCCCATCTGCCACCAAATGCAGCATGGGTCTCCACTCTGCAGGGGCTCTGGTAGTGCTCCATCACCCCCCCCCCGGGCACATTACCTGGGGTGGACCATCCCATTCTTACTATGCTACTTGTAGTTTTATTTTGTACTTCTTTGAGCAAAATGGGATGATTAATTTGGGGGGGCATATGAGCATCAGCAACACAGAGTTAGCATGGTTGTTGCCTTGTGATCAAACTCTTTCTACATAATTTCTTTGCCTTGTGTTGTCCAAACGGGCTGGGTTGGTGCTGCAGAGAAGTAAAGCCACATCACTTCTGTAAGATGACAATTACGCTAAGGAAGTTTCCACCTTTTTGTTTTCTGATGAGAGCAGCACAGAAAAATTTTGAGTGCATAGTTACCTGTATGTTTAATTCTCTGCATGAATGTGCAGAGTCTAGATTTTTGCATTTGTTTACTCTGTAGCTAATAATCTTTGACAAAATGTCTTTCTAAAACAAGAGTCTAATTTTATAAGATTGCTAATTTGTATTATTTCTAATGTGCAGGCTCATTTAACATATTCACAACTGAATCTTTGCCACCAACTTAACCTTAAGCTTCTACAGTATTTGCATTTCAATGGAATTGGATCATTAGAAATTAATTATCTTGTGCTTTATTTGACCCTGAAAAACAAGTATCAGTTTCCAAATATACATACAGTCCACAATCTGTGTGTGAGAGAGAGATGGGGGGGGAGGGGACGTAAAATACAGCAGCATTCATGCATCAAATAACAGCATTTGTGTGTGAGAAATAACCTCACTGAGAAAGGACACACAAGCTTGGATGATTTCTCCTGACACCAATGTAAGCTTCCTCCACTGAGCTGGTGGCAGCACGTGGGACCTATTTTTGTTAGAACTGTAGTGCAGAAGGAAAGGTTTAATACCCCCCCATACCACAGTCACTATGCTGTTCACTACACAACTGCTGTTCAGCTGAAAATAAATATGAGAGCAAACCAGAGAAGGGGGAGATGTCACTCACTCATAGAGTGCCTACTTTGCATATGGAATGTCCCAGGTTCAATCTGCAGCATCTCCAGGTAGGACCAAGAAAAATTCCAATGTAAAACCCTGGACAGTTGCTTCCAGTCAGTGTCGAGCGACATAGATCAATGATCTGACTTGTTAGAAGGCAGCTTCCTTTGCTCCTAAACTCAAAAAATCGGCTCAAAGTGCATACTGAAGGTAATGTGTAGTTTGGGCCTCAAGAATAAGATATTGACTTCTCTATTCTTGGATGTGTATCTGAAATGATTGACGGGAAAATGTATGCATTATTTAATGGACCCGCTATTAGGCATGGTGCAAGTGATGGCTTGCACTCAAGGCTTAAGTAACACTTAAATATTGCAGTTCTCCCACTGAGATCAGAAAGCTCTTTACTTTCTAAAGGCAATGTATGTGTGTGCTTCCTGTTCCATTGAAATCAGTAGGAAAGTGCTCAGTTTTGACTGGATCATGGCCACTGTTACTACTAACATATTACTAGATATAGTAAATGACTTATGATCTTTCTGGATATAATTTTTACTAGGTTCAGGTTAACTTTCTGATAAGAGAAACCACATCCTACCTAATTTACATACAAGGGCTACAGAACATATTGAGTAAAAACAATTGCTATGCAATCTTTTTAAATTAATCTGAGTGGAAAAATATATTTGCATGGCCAAGAGCAGGGGTGCCCAAACCCCGGCCCAGAGGCCATTTGCAGCCCTATGGGCCTCCCAATTCAGCCCACAGGGAGCTCCCAGTCTCCAGTGAGTCTCTGGCCCTCTGGAGACTTGTTGGCCTGAAGCAACAGTTTGAGGGCGACTGTTTGACCTCTCATGTGAGCTGTAGGCTGAGAGCACCCTCCACTGCTTGCTGTTTCACATCTGTGATGACAAGTCCAGCCTTGCTTTGTGCAAGGCCTTTTATAGGTCTTGAGCTATTGCAAGACCTTCATTCATTCATATAGGTTCCATCTCTAATATATTCATTTATGTCAATTTATTCAAATTTTAAATGTAAATTTTTTTTTCTCCTGGCCCCCGACACAGTGTCAGAGAGATGATGTGGCCCTCCTGCCAAAAAGTTTGGTCACCCCTGCTCTAGAGGAAAGATGAGATACAAATACAATACACTTGGTTGTGGTTTGTTTTGGTGTCTTCTACCTGTCCCAAACTGACAATATGGATTGGAATAAACCATCATAAACTGTGCCCCAATAAATGGAGCATTCAGGAGTTTAGATGTGCATTCAGGGCAGGAGGTCTGGTCTAGACAGTAGAGCCTCTGTTAGCCCAAAGATAACATCAGAAGGTCGCCAGTTCAAGGACACTGGCAGCTCCCTGAACAACTGAGAATGGCGAGATCTTGAAGCAGCTGACAAGCCCAGCTGAGTGATTCCACCTGCTCTTGGTGTGAGCAAGAAGCATCTTGGCTGCCCTCCATGTGAGAGATGGAGCTGCTTGTCAGCCTGCGTGGGAGAACTGGAGAACTGGTGAGACCAAACCAGGAAGATCCATTCTGAAATGTTGTTGGTTCTTGAAAGAGAGAACCTCTATGGTTGTAAAAATCCCCTTGAGGGATTTAGAAATGCCTGCCCATGTAAACCGCCTTGAATAAAGTCAGAGGAGTAATCAGATGACCAGAAAGGCGGTATATAAATACCTAGTTGTTGTTGTTGTTGTTATTGTATTGAACATGGAGTAACAGACCCTGTTTAAGCTGTATCTTGTAAAATGCTGACATGGTCACTTCAGTGTTTTAGTGTATCATACTTCACGGCAATGATATAAGATATAAGAACACTTTTTTTTGATCATTTTACTGATTTTACTGATTTCTGAAGTTGACAAAGGAATGGGGGGAGCTACAGCTCTTTAACTGTGTATGTTAGTGACATACTGTCAATACACTTCTTAAAAAAAAAACAAGAGCATTTAGAAAAGTTTCTTACTCCTGGGTTTTTGCATTAGGAAGTCTGTGCATGAAATGAAGTGCTGTATGTGAATGGATATATGTATATATGTTCATTTCTATTTCACTGGATAATCTGTTTACTTATTTTTCCCGTTCCATTAAGGTGCTTTCATATCCAAGACAGCAGACAACATTATCTGACAGAGAAATATTTGCATTAAGTGCTCTAACTGAAAAGCATGATTGCTTCTGGAAATATAAACTAGCTATATTAAACAGATGGCATTGTATTTTGTCAGTCTGAATGCTGCAGTTAGAATCCTGGTGTAAGTAGCTGGGATTCTTTCACCAACTTTGGTTGGTGTGCCAGTTATATCTTCAGGGTAAGAAGAGCTTGCCATGGTTATCCATGTCTATGACTTACTGCTAATATTTAATACTAATGGATCTATGGTAGTGCTTCCCAAACATTTTAGCAGTGGGAGCCACACTTTAAAACAACAATCTGTTGTGAAGTGGAATTTCCAGTTTCGTCGTGCTTGCAACTTTCACTGTTTAGAAGCTGCGGGGAACCGTGCAAGCGCTCTGCGGGGCTCCCCACACCCCCTGGACCCTGGGAGCAGGTATGTTTTGTTAAAAAATAGCACCCCCTGCCCCCACAGGGGCGTTATCCTGGGGATCACTTTGCTGCTTTCCATATTGAACCCTATGGAAAGTGAAACTGAGAGCCCAATTACCCAGGTACTCCCCAAGGAGGACACGAGACAGAGGCTTGGGATGATTGTAATTTATTGAATTAATAAAAATAATCTGCAGCAGGGAAAAATTAAGCTAGTAAAAATCCCAAAGCGTGCTGGCCACTAAGAACTTGGGGGGAAACGGCACTAGCCGTTTACCTCCCCCGAGACCCCATGGACCTGACATCCTGACTCCAGGCGTCACCCCGTCAGAGACAGGGTTAGCCTATCCCAGCCAACCCCAAGGAGTCGAGGCAGCTGGCCAGCACTGACCCGGACAAGTGTTGTCAGAGCGGTCCTGGCTCACCCCCTGACCTTGCTTACCTCAGCATGCACGCCATCCCTATTCCTGCCTACTCAGCCAGCACGCCACCTACCCCACCAAGGGAAACCTTTAAATAACTGCATCTATAACAACACATCCAAATAAATAACTGCATCTATAACAATACATCCAGTCTAGGGTAGGCGAAAAAACCAATAACCACAGCCAATCAGGTTATCAGCCAAAAATTCCTACATGACCCCCACATCGAGTGACTAGCTATTCTCAGATTGGACATAGGGCGGGGCATGCTGAAAAGGCATGGACTGAAGCTGGGGAGACCTTTCTGGCCCCAGCAACAGCCATACCATGCCCCAAGTGATTCAACAGCCAATCAGTTGCCTCAATTTTCCCACCTCTGCCTCGAGCCCATCAGAAGAGGCTAGGCAAATGGCACCAGGGCTTTAAGTGCCCCAGTGCAATTCTATCCAGCTTTCCAGTACTGGTGCAGCTGCAGTGCAGCTCCAAGGTAAGAGAACCAATACTCCCTGACCTTGTGGAGGCCTCTATAACTACCCTCCCACCAAAGGATACAGCGCCCACCCCATTGGTACGGCTGCACCAGGACTGGAAAGTTGAATAGGATTTGACCGTGAGTCACATGTGCAGGTTTACTTATGAGTATGCAAATGTGACACTGTCCATTTTAAAGGGAAGGCCAAGAGGAACGTAGTGCCACCAAAGTGACCCAATCCAATTAACGCAGGTTCCCCAAAACAATTGAGAAGGAAGCGACAAGGAAATATATTGAGCCCTATGGGAAGTTAAACTGAGCCAAACATGCATGTATATTCATGAGCAGGCAAACGCACCTCTGCTGTTATTGAAGGCCAAGTGAAATGGAACACAAGGCCACCTGAATGGTTCTGTTTCGATCAACATTGAGCTCTACCAACACTCTAGAAGGTGGACCCTCTCATCATTGTGAAAAGGATAACAGGGGCTTGGGCAGCTGGTAAAGTGGCACTTTATTTATGTGACCCAAGTAGGTTTTTACACACACACCCTCTGCTTTGAGATTTCTATCTGCTTAACCCATTTCTGCTCCACCCACAGATGTACACATTTGATCTCCATTGTGTGTATGCAACCTTGGGCAGAAATAGCTTAATAGGATGGTGTTTTTGTTGTTGTTTTTTTAATAAAGAAAAAAATGTTTCTTGTTTATAGACAGGGAATTGAAACATTTCATTTTCAAAAAGCATTTACCAGGGATGGAACTTATCAGCATTTACCAGTCAGGTGATTCAAGTTCAAGTTGCAAGAATCAGCATTTTTCACTGACTTGTGTACACTCGAGTTAGCTGTGCCGATGACTTGGGAATTGAGTTGAGTCTGAGGCCACTGACTTGGCTCTTGGTCCCCATGCATGCAGACTTGAGTGTCTCTGTGTCTGGGTTTACTGTCTTTACTTTTATTGGCATGCAAGACATCATGGGGCCATCATTCAGACTGGGCGAGTAGCAGGGAAGTTAAAGCCAGGAGGCAGGGAAGAGTTAATGTTTGCTTTTGCGCCTGAGCAGGAAAGAGGCAGGTAGGTATGGATTCTCTTGACTGATAGGAAGGAACCCATCATTGGATGAAGGATAGGAGGTCTGATTTGTTTCTTTGAATGAGGGAGGGCAGGAGGAGATCTTGCCTTAAAATTGGCTGGAGAAGCCCAGGGAAAAAGGAGGTGGAGAAGGGAGCCCAGGGAAAAAGGAGGTGGAGAAGGAGGGAGGTTCTTAGCAATCATCCCAACCAATTGTACGGTTGCTGTGAGCTCCGTTGTTACTGGGGGTGGGGAGAAGGAAGTGCCACTGAATGACCGACTGCAGGGGACTACTTCTGAGTAGAGCTGCGAAGGATTGGGTTGTTCTGATAAGCCTCACAGCTGCTGCATGTGACCCTCCTGGCTCTTGCAGCTTCTGGCCCTGCTCTCACGCAGTCCATCGTACCCCTTCCCACCCTGTTTACAGATGAGATGGGGAGTGCAGGAGAATGTTTAAAGAAGTCTCCCACACATGCCGGCAGCAGCCCCCTTTTTTCCCTTCCCTGACCCGTGTATCAAAAAGACTTGTGACTCGAATCTTTTTGAGTTGAGAAAACATTCCAGGCAACTTGGAAAGTGCCCCTGTTATGACTTGGGTTTTTGAGCTGATTCACAGGGGCAGAGACTTGTGACTCTGCTCGAGTCATGCTGCGCTGAATTTGCCCATCCCTGGCATTTACCATGAGGTGAGATTGGTGATGTTCAAGGCCTCTATTGGTGTAATAAATAATGCAGTTCTTTGAAACTGTAGCGTAATAGAAACTAGTACAGGAAGTATATTCACTTGGAAGCAAAGACAAGTTAATACTATACTCATATTATTTTGAATTAATTTTCTGTAAATCTAGAATGAGCTATATCGCTTCTAAATCAGATAATTGCCAACCAAGTCGTATGCTTTCACCAAGACGTTAGTGTTCTGTCTTAACAGCAGCTAAACACTAAGCTGGTTATTAAATTTAGTTTCTGTAGCAGTTTGTTTTATGGCATGGATGCTTGCTGTTCTAAGGAAACAAATCAAAGCACCCACTGGCTGTATGGAAGTCTTTGGGCATTCCTAAAGAAGTTTTCTGGAGATGATATGGGTGAGCTTATCTTGTTCTATGTGTAGGCTTGGAAATATTTTTAAAATACTATTATAAAACTGTTCTTAATGGAGAAAACAATGAAGAGAAAATTTTAGAATTTGCTAAAGGAAAAATAACACACACAGGAGAGAGATACATATTGTTTAGTGGTTCCCAGGGGTGCTTTTTAAAACCCTGGATCATGAGCACACAAGGGAAGCAGCTGTTGTGGCCTTTCTGAACAATTTGGCCAGGAAAGGTGACTGAGGAAAAAATTAAGGCGAACCAAAGTTTACTAAAAAGGGTTCAAAAACCAAAATGAGGTTTGAACTGGGACTCTCTATCCTAGTATGCTTAAACGATATGGGGTGAGGGTGGGGACCATACCACTAACATGCATTCAAAATAGAGGAGGAGAGATGTACTTGGAGGTAGAAAGGCAGAGCAATGTGGAAGGAAAACATAGGTAGATTAGTCTGGCTCCCCAGAAGAACCTGGGGAAAGACAGGAAGGGTTTGGGGAGAAGGAAGAAGAGAGAAAGCTAGAGTGATTAGTAGAGAGGAAAGGAGCAGGGTGCAGGCGGTTCAGATCATGGCCAAAGGCTGCCACTGGAAATCGTTGTCTGTAGCCTGAAACAAGAATTGCAGGCAATGGTTGAGCTTCAGAGCAGGCCATGAAGCACTTCACCCATTTACTGTGGTGGTGCTAGTCTCTCCTACTGAACAAACTCTCTTGACTGATGCACCTAGGCTTCCAGAGGCAAGTTGCCTGAAATCTCCAGTTAGAAAGGTCTATTTTCTGAACACCCGAGAGATCGGTCAAGGGAATATGTAGGTGGAGATCTGGGGCTGATCTCGGGACTTCAGCAAAATGGTGACAAGCAGAAAAGTTCTGATTTGCACTCGCGTAATGCTTGCACACATGGGAGAGAGTCGATCACTAAGCATGCCTTTGCCAAAAAGAAAAGGACATGGAAAGATAGCGGGGTTTTGTTGGGTATCTGATTATATTACCATTCCTGCTCTGCGAAGCTTGAGAGCAAAATGCACCCTCATTGTCCCCTTTGCAGAAGACCAAAATTCAGCTTCAACAATGGCATTATTTAAAACTTTTTTTAGTTGCTTCACTATCAAGACCTTTAAAACTTAGCACTATTTCCTTGTTAAACTGGTTATATTGTTTTGACAGAATATTGTAATGTTGAGCCACTTGTGGAAGGTAAATTTGTAGGATGAACTACCCTCTAAAAGTCTTAAAGCTAGTGATTCAAAACATCTGTCACCCCACCAAAATTCTCTAGGCTAGTAATTTTTAAATTAAGTAAACCTTGGTAATATAACTACCCTGAGTAATGTTATTCATCTCGCAGGAATAGAACATGAGTTATTTTTGTTCTTGTGTTTTTCTGTAGTGCAGCTCTTGGTTTAGATTCCACTTTATGCAGTAAAGTTCAATGAGGTTATGTCAATACAAACACAGTAGTGAATGTTTTGGCAGTTGGCCCAAATGGTGTCAATTGAATGTTACTGAAAGAATTGTAATGCCAGAGGCAAATTAACCACCACTGCTAGAGCAGGGTTACAAAAATGAGAAGAAAATCAGCCTATTTCACATTTATTGTAAACTAATTTACTGAACATCATTTTTAGGGCTGCAAGCTTTTAGCAGTTTAATCGGTAGATTAACATATTGGCTAAAGTGTTGATTAATCGAAAGGAGCTAATTTTTAATCCAAACTGCAACTTAACAGCTTGATTATATATTTTTGTGGCTACTTTAGTTCTGCTGCATTAGTGTAATATGGGAGTAAAAAGAAAATTATAAAATGGTGGCCTTTTTCCTTTGAGAGAGAATTGTAGGTTCAAGTTAAGTAATTGCAAGTTCTTTTAGTTAATATTTTCAGTGCACCTGTGTTGAGATCTTGTTTGACATCGGGGGGAGGTCAGGGGCTTCTTGTAGTGGGGGATTCGATTATTAGAAACATAGAGAGGGGGGTTTGCGACGGATGTGAGGACCGCATGGTGACTTGCCTGCCTGGTGCGAAGGTTGCAGACATCACTTCTCGTCTAGACAGGCTAGTAGACAGTGCTGGGGGAGAGGTAGCGGCTGTGGTGCATGTCGGCACCAACGACGTGGGCAAGTGTAGCTGGGAGGTCCTGGAGGCCAAATTTAGGCTTTTAGGCAGGAAGCTGAAAGCCAGGACCCCAAAGGTAGCGTTCTCTGAAGTGCTACCTGTTCCACGCGCAGGGCCAGCTAGGCAGGCGGAGATCAGGGGTCTCAATGCGTGGATGAGACGGTGGTGTAGGGAAGAGGGGTTTAGATTCGTTAGGCACTGGGGAACTTTTTGGGACAAGCAGGGCCTGTACAAGAGGGACGGGCTCCATTTGAACCAGAATGGAACCAGACTGCTGGCGCATAACATTAAAAAGGTGGCAGAGCAGCTTTTAAACTGATCCCTGGGGGAAGGCCGACAGGAGCCGAGGGGCATCCGGTTCGGGACTCCTCATCCCTATGGGATGGGGAGGTTAGAGAACAACAAGACAAAGGCAGAGTAGGAGAAGAAATTGGGAAAGGTAGGGTGATGGGATGTGATAGACGGTTTGGCACAATGAGAGGATGCGGGGACAAAGGAGCAAATAAGCAGCGCATCCTGGGGCATTCTGTGTATAAATGCTTTTATGCCCGAAGTATACGAGCAAAGGTGGGAGAACTGGAATGTCTGGTGACAAGGGAAAATATTGACATAGTGGGCATAACGGAAATGTCTGGTGACAAGGGAAAATATTGACATAGTGGGCATAACGGAAACCTGGTGGAATGCGGAGAATCAGTGGGATACCGCAATCCCGGGCTATAAACTCTACAGGAGGTGGGGTGGCCGTTTATGTTAAGGAAGGGGTAGAATCCAGCAAAGTAGAGATTGAAGGTGGGTCCGACTCCACCGTAGAATCTCTGTGGGTTAAATTACCAGGCTTGTGCAGCGATGTAATACTGGGGGCATGCTATCGTCCTCCAGACCAGAAATCTGATGGGGACCTTGAAATGAGGAAACAGATCAGGGAGGTGACAAGGAGGGACAGGGTTGTAATCATGGGGGACTTCAATTATCCTCATATTGACTGGGTCAATTTGTGTTCTGGTCACGATAAGGAAACCGGATTTCTTGATGTGCTAAATGACTGTGGCTTAGATCAGCTAGTCACGGAGCCCACCAGAGGACAGGTGACTCTGGATTTAATATTATGCGGTACGCAGGACCTGGTTAGAGATGTAAACGTTACTGAGCCATTGGGGAACAGTGATCATGCTGCGATCCGTTTTGACGTGCACGTTGGGGGAAGAATACCAGGCAAATCTCTAACAAAAACCCTTGACTTCCGACGGGCGGACTTTCCTCAAATGAGGAGGCTGGTTAGAAGGAGGTTGAAAGGGAGGGTAAAAAGAGTCCAATCTCTCCAGAGTGCATGGAGGCTGCTTAAAACAACAGTAATAGAGGCCCAGCAGAGGTGTATACCGCAAAGAAAGAAGGGTTCCACTAAATCCAGAGGGTGCCCGCATGGCTAACCAGCCAAGTTAGAGAGGAAGCTTCCTTCCGTAAATGGAAGTCTTGCCCTAATGAGGAGAATAAAAAGAAACATAAACTGTGGCAAAAGAAATGTAAGAAGGTGATACTGGAGGCCAAGCGAGACTATGAGGAACACATGGCCGGCAACATTAAGGGGAATAATAAAAGCTTCTTCAAATATATTAGAAGCAGGAAACCCGCCAGAGAAGCGGTTGGCCCTCTGGATGGTGAGGGAGGGAAAGGGGAGATAAAAGGAGACTTAGAGATAGCAGAGAAATTAAATGAGTTCTTTGCATCTGTCTTCACGGCAGAAGACCTCGGGCAGATACCGCTGCCCGAACGGCCCCTCCTGACCGAGGAGTTAAGTCAGATAGAGGTTAAAAGAGAAGATGTTTCAGACCTCATTGATAAATTAAAGATCAATAAGTCACCGGGCCCTGATGGCATCCACCTAAGGGTTATTAAGGAATTGAAGAATGAAGTTGCAGATCTCTTGACTAAGGTATGCAACTTGTTCCTCAAAACAGCCATGGTGCCAGAAGATTGGAGGATAGCAAATGTCACACCAATCTTTAAAAAGGGAAAGAGGGGGGACCCGGGAAATTATAGGCTGGTCATCCTAACATCCATACCGGGTAAGATGGTGGAATACCTCATCAAAGATAGGATCTCAAAACACATAGATGAACAGGCCTTTCTGAGGGAGAGTCAGCATGGCTTCTGTAAGGGTAAGTCTTGCCTCACGAACCTTATAGAATTCTTTGAAAAGGTCAACAGGCATGTGGATGCGGGAGAACCCGTGGACATTATATATCTGGACTTTCAGAAGGCGTTTGACACGGTCCCTCACCAAAGGCTACTGAAAAAAACTCCACAGTCAGGGAATTAGAGAACAGGTCCTCTCGTGGATTGAGAACTGGTTGGAGGCCAGGAAACAGAGAGTGGGTGTCAATGGGCAGTTTTCACAATGGAGAGAGGTGAAAAGCGGTGTGCCCCAAGGATCTGTCCTGGGACCGGTGCTTTTCAACCTCTTCATAAATGACCTGGAGACAGGGTTGAGCAGTGAAGTGGCTAAGTTTGCAGATGACACCAAACTTTTCCGAGTGGTGAAGACCAGAAGTGATTGTGAGGAGTTCCAGAAGGATCTCTCCAGACTGGCAGAATGGGCAGCAAAATGGCAGATGCGCTTCAATGTCAGTAAGTGTAAAGTCATGCACATTGGGGCAAAAAATCAAAACTTTAGATATAGGCTGATGGGTTCTGAGCTGTCTGTGACAGATCAGGAGAGAGATCTTGGGGTGGTGGTGGACAGGTGGATGAAAGTGTCGACCCAATGTGCGGCGGCAGTGAAGAAGGCCAATTCTATGCTTGGGATCATTAGGAAGGGTATTGAGAACAAAACGGCTAGTATTATAATGCTGTTGTACAAATCTATGGTAAGGCCACACCTGGAGTATTGTGTCCAGTTCTGGTCGCCGCATCTCAAAAAAGACATAGTGGAAATGGAAAAGGTGCAAAAGAGAGCGACTAAGATGATTACGGGGCTGGGGCATCTTCCTTATGAAGAAAGGCTATGGCGTTTGGGCCTCTTCAGCCTAGAAAAGAGACGCTTGAGGGGGGACATGATTGAGACATACAAAATTATGCAGGGAATGGACAGAGTGGATAGGGAGATGCTCTTTACACTCTCACAGAACCAGGGGACATCCACTAAGATTGAGTGTTGGGCTAGTTAGGACAGACAAAAGAAAATATTTCTTTACTCAGCGCGTGGTCGGTCTGTGGAACTCCTTGCCACAGGATGTGGTGCTGGCGTCTAGCCTAGACGCCTTTAAAAGGGGATTGGACAAGTTTCTGGAGGAAAAATCCATTATGGGGTACAAGCCATGATGTGTATGCGCCACCTCCTGATTTTAGAAATGGGTTATGTCAGAATGCCAGATGCAGGGGAGGGCACCAGGATGAGGTCTCTTGTTATCTGGTGTGCTCCCTGGAGCATTTGGTGGGCCGCTGTGAGATACAGGAAGCTGGACTAGATGGGCCTATGGCCTGATCCAGTGGGGCTGTTCTTATGTTCTTATGACATGCAAGTTAACTTACTTATTTGACTGATCAGTGCATTAAAGGACAAATAACTGATCAAATTCATTTGACAACCCTAGTATTTTTGTGTCCAATAGTTTTGCAGTCTAGTTTCAGTCTGTCTCCAGGTTGTAGATACCATTTTTAGATTCATTCTCTGATACACTTTGTTTTTGTGTCAGAATTTCAGAGTTCACAGCAACATAACACAAGTTCAGAAAAAGCACGTGCACAATAATTGCAAATGAAGTAGTGCTGGAATAGAAAGTGGATACATTTTACATAGGAAAATGAAAGCACATAACTATCTTTTTTTCTCAGCAACTGTGAAGCCTTAATGAATGTGAGAAGATAAGAACATAAGAACAGCCCCACTGGATCAGGTCATAGGCCCATCTAGTCCAGCTTCCTGTATCTCACAGCGGCCCACCAAATGCCCCAGGGAGCACACCAGATAATAAGAGACCTCATCCTGGTGCCCTCCCTTGCATCTGGCTTTCTGACATAGCCCATTTCTAAAATCAGGAGGTTGCATCATGACTTGTACCCCATAATGGATTTTTCCTCCAGAAACTTGTCCAATCCCCTTTTAAAGGCGTGACAGGCCAGATGCCATCACCACATCCTATGGCAAGGAGTTGCACAGACCAACCACACGCTGAGTAAAGAAAATATTTTGTTTTGTCTGTCCTACCCCTTCCAACACTCAATTTTAGTGGATGTCCCCTGGTTCTGGTGTCATGTGAGAGTGTAAAGAGCATCTCTCTATCCACTCTGTCCATCTCCTGCATAATTTTGTATGTCTCAATCATGTCCCCCCTCAGGCGTCTCTTTTCTAGGCTGACGAGGCCCAAACGCCGTAGCCTTTCCTCATAAGGAAGGTTCCCCAGCCCAGTAATCATCTTAGTCGCTCTCATTTGCACCTTTTCCATTTCAATTATGTCTTCTTTGAGATGCAGACTATGATGCATGTTTTCTATAGCTTTTTTCTGTAAGTACTAAAAAGTAGGTGGTACTTTTTGCTGATTTCCTATATTAAACTTCCAGGTAGGATTGAATCTTTGTCCCACGTGATTTTGCACTGTATGTTCTATCTAATGGTCTGCAAGAAATAGTTAGCTCCTTACTTGAACAAGGGGGCAGATTGTTCGGACTCGACTCATTTGAAGCATCTGTTGTCTTCTGAGGATCTGATTATAATTGAGACAATGGGGGCTTTTCTAAACACCTCTTGCAACATCGTAGCTCAGGCAATAGCTTTAGTGAAATGAGTGGTACTTTCAGGGAATTAATCTTTAGGTTTGTGAACTGTCTGTTAGTGTATGTATATATTATTCCAATCGTCAGTTGGCATCCTTTAGTCTCGGAAGACTATGGTATCGCACTCTGAATAGTGGTTCCGGAACAGTGTCCTCTCCAGTGCGCGAAGTCTGGGTAAGGTAGATATGGAGGATAGACTGTTACCCATGCAGCAAATCCCCCCTCTCCATGTTGCTGAAATGGTCCAATGGAAAGGCAGAAGCCAGTATGTTGGTTCCAGCAGTGTCGCAGGAGTTGCCAGAACGTGACTGTGTTCAGCCATGAACTGCCTCAGGTACTTTGGCTCCGGATTTTGCCTCAAGGTTGATTCCTGAAGCCTTTTCCATAACTGGATGTAGCCACAAGGCAGTGGAGGTTTGGGATCAGAGTTTTCCTTCTTTCAGATGAGCTGCCTTCCTAGGCTAATGAGTTCCATCTACCCAGTGGCTGCTTATGACAAGTACAGCCAAACTGAGGGCCTATTCTTATCCCCCAACCCCCCAGGGGAATATGCCAATAAAGGTTCTGTTTAAGATTATTAAACTGCACGATGTGCACTCTGACATTCTTTTGGGTATTCAAATGAAAACTTGATAAGAGGGCTATAATGTTCATTTTTGGTTTAATCTGAAGATTGATTTTAAAAGTAGAGCCGTCGTTAACGGAGAACTGTTCCCAAGCCAACATTTGCCTGTAAGTCGTCTTAACCGTTGTTTGGGAATTGCTCACAGCTCTCCAGCAGCTGCTTGTTTCATCCAGGCACCAGTCTAATAATATGTAAAGCTGTAGGGACTGCTTGTGTGATCTATTTTCTGATGGTAAGGATACTTGGGGGAGGTGATACCTGGTAGCACTACTTGTTCATGCACCCTTTATCCCTAGTGGTGCTGGCAAGACAAAACATGTAATGGCACTTGGCCATAGATACCTTTAAAAGGGAATTGGACAGATTTATGGAGGAAAAGTCTATGGTTATGAGCCATGATAACTATATGCAACTTCAGGCTGTCTTTAAAACCCAATATCTGAGTTCCAGAGTGGCAGTGGTAGTAGCAACACGATACAGGTATCTTGTTGTCTTATGTCCTCCCTAGGGCATCTGGTGGGCCACTGTGAGATGTAGGAAGCTGGACTAGATGGGCCCTTGGCCTGACCCAGCAAAGTTCCTCTTATATGATAGTTGTCTAAGCTACTACTGGCTACCCTTCCCAATGAAAAATAGGATAATTGCTACTGAAGCCACTGCGGTATTGTTGAAGTTTCTGGAAATGCTGCCCTATTTCCTGATGGGTGTAGTGCTAAAGACAGTAGAGTCCTCATTCTCGCATTCCTTTTAAACCCTGCCTGAACCAACCTAAAAGAGCATGGAGAAAGTTGCATTTCACTCCCTTGTCCAGCCATGGCAGACAGAGGTGTTGTCAAGGCAAAGTGGGGAGGGGGGTTCCACCATAGCACTGCTGCCAACAGCCCAGGAATTCAGGACAATTAGAAGGTTTCCTTGGACTAGGTTTCCTTCCTCCTGCTGTCAAAATTACTTATAAGACAAGTGGATGACTGTTCCATCACTCCACGGACAATCCCAGACATGGAAAAGTCTTTTGTTCAGGAAGTTTATTAGAAACTCATAAAATTAGAAAAAAGAGAAAAGCGTTTCCCAACTACGAGGTGCAATTGGTAATTAGAAAAAGATACTAAATTGTTATAAACAACTGATAAATAATCTTTAAAATTGCTATAAACCACTTACTGACCCCACATACCACTTTGACTAGTCAACTAAATGAAAGTCCCTTGCCAACTCACCATCCCCAGGAGTTGTTCACTCTCACCACATCATAAAAAGGGCTCCACTCTTCTTGAAGAATTTATCCTGCCACTAACAACAAATCCTATTATTTCCAATTAGCAGCTGTATTCCTCCCATTTCGGCTACTCCTCTCTTTCTCTGATATTTTTTACTCATGAGGAGTTTTGACCAAAGATCTACTCAAAGACTTTTACAAACAAGAGGGAAAAGAATCACACAACCCCACATGAACAAATAGTTCATGACAGGTGTTAAAAGACTCTGCTGGTCATAGTACCTTGAAACATGGTCACAGCCCTTGTTTCAAAGGTCTGTTGTGCTAGACCAGTGGTTCTCAAAGTTTTAGAATGATAATCTGTCCAGTGAAAGAGATAATCTGCCCACTTTCAGGGACCCACTGAAAGTGATCTCATGGCTGGAAGTGACATCATCAAGCAGTAAAATTTTTTAACAAACCTAGGTTGCAATCCTATCCACACTTACCCGGGAGTAAGCCTGATTGATTACATTGTAGCCTGTTAAAAGTACACATCTCCTCAAATGCAGTCACATACCATGTTGGCATCAAGTCTAATATATAAAAAAATAAAATATTGAAATGAATTGGGACCCACCTGAAATTAGCTTGCGACCCACCTAGTGTGTCCTGACCCATGGTTTGAGAAACAGTGTGCTAGACAGTTCTATATGGCTTCCATTTAATAGATGGGTAATCTGAAGGTGTTATTGGGTCTTCCTGGTCTGAGTATGAGGATAGGAGGGGTAGCAAGAGCATAATAGTGACCGAAAAAGCTAGAATTGAGCAAGGCCATTTTGTTCATAAAAGACTTTTACCAAACAGTGAAGGATCCTTGTTCACCACACTAGCCCAGCTCTCTAACAGGTCATGTTTCTAGAAATGAGTAGGAAAATTGTTCCTCATCCATCTGCAACCTGAAATGATAGTCTTTTTTCTCATCTTAGAACTTGACCAACTCATTCTACGATGTGTAGACCACAGAAAATGGGTTGAACAGCACCATTTTACTCTGCAATGTCATGATTCCATGTGCAATTCTACATTCCAGATAGTGCAGCTTTTCCTTGTAATCATAATGCATGTAAATAGAATAAGTAAATGGTTGGCAACCTTCAGTCTCGAAAGACTATGGTATAAGCCTACTGCACCCAGTATTCCCAGGCGGTCTCCCATCCAAGTACTAACCAGGTCTGACCCTGCTTAGCTTCCAAGATCAGACAAGATTGGGCATGTACAGGTAAATAGAATAAGTGACACAATGCAAAGCAAGCAGTCATATTGCATTTTCAGTATTAATCTATTGTGTACCCCATGAAGGTTTTCAACAAAGATCATAACCAGTCCCCAGAGGAATTCTGTCATTAACTCAGATTCTTATTTGGGGATATATTTGTGAACTTTTAGTTGAAAAGCGGTATATAAATACTGTTAATAATTAATAATAATATATTTCTACTTCTTCAGTTTATATAGAAATCTGTTAGAGCAAGGCCAATGCCATTTTGAAGGGAACCTCCAGACTATTTTAAAACTATTTTCACACTTGGCAGTTTTTCTAAAAGTCTTTTGTCAAACTGCCAAATGTCAGGAGGGAATTTGAGGTTGTTGTGATACTTTGTGATGAGACATTTATATTAAGCTGTAATTAATGCATATTGGTTATGAATTGTTAGTCTCAATGAATGTAGATAGGACTTTTTATTCTTTCCCCCTTCCTACGCCCTCCCCAATGATGTAGACTAACTGGAAATGTGGCATGAACAGAGTTCTGTGTACTTCGCTCTCTCAAAAAGTGCAAGGTAAATTGATGTTTCCATTCTAAGAGACAGAGTGAGAGACATACCCTGGCATTCAAGGAAGAACCACCCCAAGGAGAGAAAGAGATGAGTTCAAGGGGGCAGAGTCAGAAGACCTTGATGAGTCAGTCAGAAGACCTTCAGAGTCAGAAGACCATCACTCTTTTCCCCAGTCTGAACTGGAAAACAATGCCAATGTGTTTTAGTTACCCTGTTAACCTGTTAACCCTGCTAACTTTTTCAAGTACTTTTCAAGAAGCACTTTTTCAAGTGGTGCTCTGCTTATGTTTACCAGGAGGAGGGCAACTGTCCCTTTTCACTCTAGCACAGTATCTTTTCTAGTGACTATTTGCTGCAGATTTTCTGAATTCTTTTTAGATGCCAACCTTTTTTGGGATAGGAAGCCATTTAGGTATTTTATTTTCTCTGTAAACCATTCTGTGAACTTTTGTTGAAAGTGGTATATAAATACTGATAATAATAATGTATTCTCCCAATCCAAGCTGCGTAATCATCTCAGAGCTGCAATAGTAAAACATGAGACTTTCTGACCAGAACTAAGAAAGGAGTGTGAGAGAGTTAATGGGTCTGTGTGACTTAGGGATGTAGTAGTTTCGCAAAGTTTAATAAAACTGGTTTTAATTAATACTGCTGTTTGGAGATTATTTCCCCATTGTGGCTAAGATTTCCCTTTCTCCTTCTGGATGTTGAATTCAGAAGGGGCTGATCAACCTTCTTCCCCCAGGGTAGGCTCAATTGAACTTGGACCTGTTTAGGATCTAACATGACCTTCTCATGAAATTGCTACTTCTTCGAAAGGTGTCTCTTTCAGTCAATTAACACTAAAACAAAACAAAGAACCAATTTGATGTCACTACTGTTAAACCAAGCCAGACAGTACTTAAGGATGGGCTTGTATCACTCAGCCACCTAGAGAATCCCAGTATCCATTCAGGCTGTTTCTTATCTTGCCATGTGATCCATGTCTTGAATCTGAGCTTTGTGGTATATAAAGTGAAAACTTTTTATAGGTTTCATTTTCAACTTTCCAAAGAATAAATTTGGCTGAAGGAAAAATATAATTAGTGTCCATAAGATAATTTATTGCTGTACTACACCAGTGACATCAGTCATTATGAGACCTAATGCATGTAATTGGCAAATGTGTTTGCCTCGCATACTTTATGCCAATTGACACCTACCGTGTTGCTACTGACAGCTTTTCAGCCAAGATAAATGTGTGCTCTGCCAAGAACTATTACTACTTTGCTGAGTTGGACATAGGTGTATATATTATGGCAAATGTGTCGAATAAATTTTACTATAACCTCACTGCTCAAGTCAGGATTTGCAGGCTGTTGACAGCAACCTTCTGATGCACATCAAAAATAACCCTTCTTACTTGATGTTGCAACTCTTAAAACAAATTTATGGAGCATAATGGCGAGACATGGTTTTGTAACATTTTAGGACTTCACACAAACATTAGACACTCCAAAGAATATGCAACTGATGTAACTTGATAAGTAATTGAAGAAAATATGGCTTTCTTAATAAAGCATTGCCTGGTATTTTATCCTCATAGTACTACTTTTATCTCCTGTAACAGGACAGTTGATAATGAAAATTAATTTTATGAGTGAGTGTAGAAGACCATTACAGACTTCCTAGAGGCATAAAATAGTCAAACAGTGTTACGGTAGCACAGTGGCAAGCTGTCAAGATACAAATAGTAGCCCATCAGACTTGGTGAACTAAGTCATGATGTATTGTCACAAGAGCAAGAAGATCTTTGGTAATAAAGATGAAATAACTGTAGATGCAGTGAAATAAGTCTCCATCATTATATTTTATTTGGTATCTAGCCTACAATTAATTTGCACATGCAGGCAAAGTTGGAAAGAACCATAATGGAAAGCATCATTAAAAGCATTGTTGATAATTTAAACAATGATGATGTGTGTTGGACTGTTAGTATTTAAGCCATGGGCAAAAGCTGAAATTGTGTATCATTAGTATTTATGACAAACTGACAAATATAAATAAAAATGAACTTCAGCATTGCATTAAAACAGAAAAGCAAGACTTCAGTTTTAGGTGCACTCATAATTTTTTTTAATCTCATGTAGTTTCAAAGCAAATTCTTATGGTTAACATAACATAAGAACAGCCCCACTTGATCAGGCCATAGGCCCATCTAGTCTATAGGCTTCCTGTATCTCACAGCGGCCCACAAAATGCCCCAGGGAGCACACCAGATAGCAAGAGACCTCTTCTTGGTGCCCTCCCTTGCATCTGACATTCTGACATAGCCAGAATCTAAAATCCCATTTCTAAAATCAGGAGGTTGCACATAAGCATCATGGCTTGTAACCCGTAATGGATTTTTCCTCCAGAAACTTGTCCAATCCCCTTTTAAAGGCGTCCAGGTCAGATGCCATCACTGCATCCTGTGGCAAGGAGTTCCACAGACCAACCACACGCTGAGCAAAGAAATATTTTCTTTTGTCTGTTTTAACTCTCCCAACACTCAATTTTAGTGGATGTCTCCTGGTTCTGGTGTTATGTGAGAGTGTAAAGAGCATCTCTCTATCCATTCCCTGCATAATTTTGTATGTCTCAATCATGTCCCCCCTCCAGCACCTCTTTTCTAGGCTGAAGAGGCCCAAATGCCATAGCCTTTCCCCATAAGGAAGGTGTCCCAGCCCAGTAATCATCTTAGTCACTCTCTTTTGCACCTTTTCCATTTCAACTATATCCTTTTTGAGATGCGGTGACAAGAACTGGGTTATTGGTTAAAACTGATATCCATGTCAGTATACATATCGCTGTGGCCCCTGTAGTTTTGGAAATATAGAAGTGTAAGTGTGTCCTGAAATTGACCTATTCAGGTGTGAGATTTTGTATATTTGTTTTCTACAAATTTTAATTTTTTTTTTAGTCTTAGCTACTTTTCAGATTTGTGATATATGGCTGTGAGAGCTGGAGGACTGAGCACTGAAGAATAGGTGCTTTTGAATTATGGTGTTGGAGAAGACCTCTGAGAGTCCCCTAGACTGCAAGGAAATCAAATCAGTCAGTCCTACAAGAAATCAATCCTGACTGTTCATTGGAAGGACAGTTACTGAAGCTTAAATACTTTGGTGAGGACTTCTTAGAAAAGAACTTGATGCTGGGGAAAAACTGAAGGCAAAAGGAGAAGGGGATGGCAGAGGATGATGGTTAGATAGTGTCACTGAGGCAATGAACAAGAATTTGGACAAACTCCGGAAGTTAGTGGTAGATGGGGATGCCTGGCATACTGTGGTCCATGGGAGTCCCAAAGAGTCGGACACTACTTAATGACTGAAGAACAGCAACTTTTCTTTTCAGATCTATTATGGACATTAAGGTTATAGTTAAAGTTTTTCTGTTAATGAAATAAGCTCAGGTTGTGTGTGGGGAGAAGAAGCCTGGTAAAAAATAGTCTCCTGTTGACTTTGCAGGTCGTTATACCCTGAATATCTACTCTTGTATTGTTGATAATTTAAACAATGATGATGTGTGTTGGACTGTTAGTATTTAAGCCATGGGCAAAAGCTGAAATTGTGTATCATTAGTATTTATGACAAACTGACAAATATAAATAAAAATGAACTTCAGCATTGCATTAAAACAGAAAAGCAAGACTTCAGTTTTAGGTGCACTCATAATTTTTTTTAATCTCATGTAGTTTCAAAGCAAATTCTTATGGTTAACATAACATAAGAACAGCCCCACTTGATCAGGCCATAGGCCCATCTAGTCTATAGGCTTCCTGTATCTCACAGCGGCCTGGTCTTCAAAAACAGGGTTTGCAGAAGAAAGGTGGGATCAGTGAAACTTATCCCCCTTTGCAGAAATGGAGCTTTCTCCATGAATGTAAGAACAGCTTAGGATACAACCCATACTAATATTCTGTAGGACTTTTAATTTTGCTGCAAACAGAAAGCTGTATTTGACTGTTTGCTGTGATCTGCAAAGACTGCTGTAGTCTTATCTGTAAGAGTGGACCCAAGTTGAAACATCTGCTTAACTGTGGGTTCATTGACTAGAAGTGTCATGACAGGATAGAAAAAAAAAGGCAATCTAAAATTTTTAATTTTATATACAGCTTTTCTATAAAATAATAAATTGCATGGTCATAAAGTCTCAAATGAAATAATCTAAAAGAGTAAACTAGTAGTGTTAAAACTTGCTTCCTGTGAATTGAAAGATTTGGGAAAATGAATTGTGCTTGGAAATGTTCTAGCACTAATGAAATGATCCCAGTATCTGTCTTCAAAAGCACTCCTATCTATAACATATTGTAATATTCTAATCTCAAGGATACTGTGGTACATGGATAAGGTCAGGCCAAGGATGGCTGCTCCCCTCATTCCTCCTTCCACTTTCTGGTAGATGAAGTTATCCTCCCAGGCACTGTAGGAATCTATTGGAGCTCCCACACTTGACTGAGTTAAAGTTCCCCATTATAGTACCTCATGTTTTCTTGTAATGTTCGTAAGTTATTTCAAAAAAAACATCATCTTTAGCCTCCCCTTAGCCTGGTGTAGACACTTGCCATAATGTTGTGTGTGCTACTTCTTCCCCTGGCTTTTACCCAGATACTCTCCACGGGGCTACCTTGACCATTCATTGAATTTCTGAGCAAGTGTATACATTTATGATAATATAATGCTACCCCCTCCCCCTTTACCACATCTGTTCTTCCTGAACAGCTGATAATCTTCCACTTGTGCATTGTAATCCTGAGAATTGTTATTCCTATCAAGTCAGACTTGCCTTCTCTCGCTAGAAGTTCAAGCTCATCCTGTTCTTTTCCTGTACTCTGTGCATTTATATGTGCATATGCATACAGTGTAAGCTGGGCACATCATGTCACAATGTCACTGCTGCTTCCTTAGTTAGATGGAGCCTCTCCAAATCCATCCTAGTTACTGTGGTGTCCTGATGGTTTTCATCTGGAGCACTTACCTATGACTTCAGTTTCGGGCTTATGTCTCCAACAGCCTTCTGTTTAAAGCTTCTGTTTAAAGATCAGGTTCACCATGCTTCTACCAAAAACATTCATCTCTGACCTTGTGAGGTGCAGCCTGTTTCCTGCCAGCATTCCATCATCTAGGAAGCACAGTCTGTGGTCCCAGAAGCCAAATCTCTCCTTACAACACAATTGATGTAGTCATTTACCCCAAAGTATTCTTCTCTTGCTCTGAGGTCCTCTGCCTTTTACAGGGAGAAAGATGAGAATAGTATCTGGGCTCCAGGGCTTTCACCCTCTTACCCAGAACATCATAGCCTGAAATGATCTGCTCAAAACTGTGTTCCACAGTGTCATTTATTCCTAAGTGAATGAGCAGGAGAGGATAGTGATCTACAGGTTTGACCAGCTTTAGCAGTTTCTCTGTCATATCCTGGCACCAGGCAGACAGCACATGAGCAAGAAGGTCAAGCTGGCACATGGCAGCTTCCATACCCCTTAGCGGGGAATCTCCGACCACCACTTTTCTTCTCCAACTGTTTCCGAGATAGCTGTTGTCATCTGCAAAAGGGGTCTTCAGCAGTACTAGTGTCTGAGAGACACTGGAATGGTTGTTTATGTCCAGTGGTTCAGGATGTCTTCTGATTTTCCTACTCCTGACAGTCACAGTGAGTCACCCTCTTCCAAGTAGAACCTGGTTTTTGTTTCTCAACTTTTAATGCAAGTACCTTATTTCAACAGAAGGCTATAGTTTGTGTTGCTTATGCAGGATAAATACTAACCTTTTCAAAGATACCATATTGTAGCCTAGTTGTGGCGCTTTGGGGAAAGAAACTTTGCCAATTCCCTTTGTGGTCATTGTGCTCTTGTTTGCAGACCACCAGATGGCTGTTATGGTGCAACAATAACAGATGGTGGTGGTGACACTCAGAGCCAGCTATAGGATCCAGGGATTTGAAATGTTTTTCAAAGGCTTAAGTGGGAGAAGAACTTTTGTCTTAGAATAATTTTAAAAAGACATAGTTGTTGAAAGCAGTGATTCTGTATCTTTTTCTATGACTATTCCTAAAGACTTCAATCATCCTTTTTCTTGTGCTAGTTTTTCTTTCTTAGATAAAATGAAATACTTAATTGGAACAAAACTTTCAGTATTTGTGAATAAAATGAGACACTTAATGCACCTTAAAGAGGGCAGAGAAAATTAGTTCGGGAATGTACATAAGGGTGGCTGATTTCCAGTATTATTGTATTGGCAACCTTCAGTCTCGAAAGACTATGGTATCGCGCTCTGAAAGGTGGTTCTGGCACAGCGTCTAGTGTGGCTGAAAAGGCCAATCCGGGAGTGACAATCCCTTCCACACCGGAAGCAAGTGCAGTCTGTCCCTGGTCTGTCTCCCTGGCTATGGGCCTTCCTTCTTTGCCTCTTAGCCTCAGACTGTTGGCCAAGTGTCTCTTCAAACTGGGAAAGGCCATGCTGCACAGCCTGCCTCCAAGCGGGCCGCTCAGAGGCCAGGGTTTCCCACTTGTTGAGGTCCATCCCTAAGGCCTTCAGATCCCTCTTGCAGATGTCCTTGTATCGCAGCTGTGGTCTACCTGTAGGGCGCTTTCCTTGCACGAGTTCTCCATAGAGGAGATCCTTTGGGATCCGGCCATCATCCATTCTCACGACATGACCAAGCCAACGCAGGCGTCTCTGTTTCAGCAGTGCATACATGCTAGGGATTCCAGCACGTTCCAGGACTGTGTTGTTTGGAACTTTGTCCTGCCAGGTGATGCCGAGGATGCGTCGGAGGCAGCGCATGTGGAAAGCGCTCAGTTTCCTCTCCTGTTGTGGGCGAAGAGTCCATGACTCGCTGCAGTACAGAAGTGTACTCAGGACGCAAGCTCTGTAGACCTGGATCTTGGTATGTTCCGTCAGCTTCTTGTTGGACCAGACTCTCTTTGTGAGTCTGGAAAACGTGGTAGCTGCTTTACCGATGCGCCTGTTTAGCTCGGCATCGAGAGAATGAGTGTCGGAGATCGTTGAGCCAAGGTACACAAAGTCATGGACAACCTCCAGTTCATGCTCAGAGATTGTAATGCAGGGAGGTGAGTCCACATCCTGAACCATGACCTGTGTTTTCTTCAGGCTGATTGTCAGTCCAAAATCTTGGCAGGCCTTGCTAAAACGATCCATGAGCTGCTGGAGATCTTTGGCAGAGTGGGTAGTGACAGCTGCATCGTCGGCAAAGAGGAAGTCACGCAGACATTTCAGCTGGACTTTGGATTTTGCTCTCAGTCTGGAGAGGTTGAAGAGCTTTCCGTCTGATCTGGTCCGGAGATAGATGCCTTCTGTTGCAGTTCCAAAGGCCTGCTTCAGCAGGACAGCGAAGAAAATCCCAAACAAGGTTGGTGCAAGAACACAGCCCTGCTTCACTCCGCTTCGGATGTCAAAAGGGTCTGATGTGGAGCCATCGAAGACAACAGTGCCCTTCATGTCCTTGTGGAAGGATCTGATGATGCTGAGGAGCCTGGGTGGACATCCAATCTTGGGGAGAATCTTGAAGAGGCCGTCTCTGCTGACCAGGTCGAAAGCCTTTGTGAGATCTATGAAGGCTATAAAGAGTGGCTGTCGTTGTTCCCTGCATTTCTCCTGCAGTTGTCTAAGGGAGAATACCATATCAGTGGTGGACCTGTTGGCTCGGAATCCACACTGCGATTCTGGATAGACGCTCTCTGCAAGTACCTGGAGCCTCTTTAGTACAACTCGGGCAAACAGCTTTCCTACAACGCTAAGGAGAGAGATGCCGCGGTAGTTGTTGCAGTCACCCCTGTCACCTTTGTTCTTGTACAGCGTGATGATGTTTGCATCCCTCATGTCTTGAGGTACTCCACCTTCTCTCCAGCAGAGACAGAGGATTTCATGCAGCTCAGTGACGATGATCTCTTTGCAGCATTTTAGGACTTCAGCAGGGATGCTGTCTTTTCCAGGTGCCTTGCCAAAGGCAAGGGAGTCCAGGGCCACGTGAAGTTCTTCTAGGGTTGGTTCACTGTCAAGCTCTTCCAGCACAGGCAGGCACTCAATGTTGTTCAGTGCTTCTTCGGTGACTACATTTTCTCTGGAATATAGCTCAGAGTAGTGCTGCACCCAGCGTTCCATCTGCTGCGCCCGATCCTGGATGACCTCGCCTGTGGCAGACTTCAGAGGGGCAATTTTCTTCTGTGTTGGACCTAGGGCCTGCTTGATACCATCATACATCCCATACATACATCATACATGATTTCCAGTATGTCCCAGTGAACCTGTATAAAGTCTATACTTCATAAAATCCATACACTATGCACTCTATACTTGTTGCTGAGTGAGCCAGTAAAAGTTGCTTGCATGAACGTTTTTCTGTAGCGCTACCATACCACTGAGGAACACACATGATATGTAAAGTCCTACCTCCTATAAAGGTTGCTTCCTTTAGCACTGATTTGTTAGTGTTCTATGCCCTTACATGATTGACAGAACTAATGGGAATGGGGAGTTCCTTAGTCCCAGGAATAATGAAACATCTTCATTTCTAGAGCATGTCACTTGTGGTTAGGAGAACAGCAGGACCAACATGGAGGGAGTAATGGAAAGTAGGTAATCCTATCCTAAAGCCCCTTCTGACATTCAACTGCATTAGGAAGTTTTGTTGCTGCTACTGTTCCACTCTCCACCAGGTCACTGTAGGGACAGAGATGTTCCATTCCTAGCGTACCCTGGTGGAGGACAAATCAGAGCAGCAACACTGAGGGAATTTCCTAAAGTTGGGGCTTTACCAAATTCTTGGTGGAAAGGGTTCTGAATTTTAGCCCAGTAAACCAAGAGTTCACTGTACATGGCATAAATTAGTGTGTTGATCTGTGGATATTGAGTTCCACCTGGGTCTTGCAACTATATGTTTCAAAATCCACATGGAAGGCTGTGAAGATGCCGTTTAAGAGGTGGCTAAGTGGGGAAAGAGATTCTTGGATATTATATGGCAGGAAACCTGTGTGAGTATTGCTCCCTAATGTGTGCTTATTCTATGGAAAATTCCCACTACTATATAGATTTCTGCACTTGTGTTTTGGGAGTGCATCATTGGTAGGACTAGCATAGCACATTCATGAGAATCGTCCCTTGCATTCACTCTTTACAGTAGACTGAGCACCTGAATAGACCTTTGGAGAAACAGTTATCAAATGAAAAGGGAAGATAACTGATTAGCAACTAAAGTGCCAATGCTTCCTGCAGCACTTTTAACCATAACTTTCATCAAGCCCACCCTAGACAGATGGAAGCGTGGGTGTGTGGTGCAAGTCGTCCCCTCCCCCCCCCCCCGAGTGTTATACTTTTTCTCTTGGTCACTCTGATTAGAGTTTCTATGTCTCAAGAAGCCATATCAGGTTCTGGGACAGTTTGGCAAGAATGTGTCTTAATACTTTATGACTGTTGAGTGAATGAAACAGATCTGGTCGAACCTGAATGCTGACATAGATTTCTGCTCCTGCAAGCTGGTTCATGGCAATTTGTGTTTGGTTTCGGTGGATGACAATCAGAACAAAATGTATCCTGCTCTGTATGTTGGCATTTCTCCCAAAGTAAATGTGCTCCTTTAGCATCAACAGGTTGTGCTGCCTATTACCATGGATCAGGGGTTTCCATACCCCAGCCCGGGGGCCAGATGCAACCCACAGCAAGACCCACAGCAAGCACGTGGCCAGCCCCTTGTCCCCTGATACCCTGTGGCCCACTTGCCTGAACACGAGTAGAGCTGTACTTTGGTTGTGTCTGGAAGCTTTTCCGAGGGCCACAGAGGTTGAATGCCCATTCATTCATCTAAGTTCCATCTCTTATTTAAGTTTTATATTTAGTTTTTTTTCTGGCTCTCAGCACTGCGCTAGATATTTGATGTAGCCCTCTGGCCAAAAAGTTTAGAGAACCCTGCCATGGATCATGAGGTTCCCTTCCCAGTGTCAAAATACTATTTTGATATGGTAAGAGTCAAGTCTCATTTCCTCTTCCTGGTATACAGGTACTAAATGGGTAATTCCCTAACCTAGATCAAAACCATTTTGAAGTAATCACCAAATTAAGCTATGCAAAATTCTGGGATGGATGTGGCTATTTACCCTCAACGTGATGCCTGCATGGAAATGAAGCTAACGCTTTATGAATGTCATACCCTGTTACTAATGGTGTTAACAGAAGAAGAGCCCAGCTAGATCAGGCCAAAACAGTGGCATAGCTAAGGTGGTGCAGAGGGTAGCAGTTGCACTGGGCAACAAGCTTTATGGGGGCAACAAGCTGAGCTTGACGCAGTGGCCCAAATTTTGAAAATCTTGGTATGTACGAATAATACCATCATGTTATATATCATTGGGAAGGTAACTTAATGCAGAATGCAATGAAACACACGACATAAGAATATCTATATTCTATCAAAAGTTGTGGCAATTAACCAGAAAACGAAAGCACAACTGCCTTATGGAACAAAAAGTGGATTTCTTTAACTTGAAACTGACCTATGAGACTGATTGTTCTGAGAGCCAATGAGATGTTGTTATGATACAGCATGGAACCAATAACATGTTAATATGGAGGAGGCAGGTTTCCCCCAATCTGCACTTTTAAAAAGCCTGGGTGTGATGTCACTGCCGGTTGTGACATAACAACAACAACAACACCAACAACTAGGTATTTATATACTGCCTTTCTGGTCATCAGATTACTCCTCTGCCTTTATTCAAGGCGGTTTGCATAGGCAGGCGTTTCTAAATCCCTTAAGGGGATTTTTACAACCATAGAGGTTCTCTCTTTCAAGAACCAACAACATTTCAGAATGGATCTTCCTGGTTTGATCTCACTTCTGGCCTCCAGTTCTCCCACGCAGGCTGACAAGCAGCTCCATCTCTCGCATGGAGGGCAGCCAAGATGCTTCTTGCTCACACCAAGAGCAGGTGGAATCGCTCAGCTCAGCTTGTTAGCTGCTTCAAGGTCACGCCATTCTCAGCCATTCAGGGAGCTGCCAGTGTCCTCGAACTGGTGACCTTCTGATGTCATCTTTGGGCTAATGGAGGCTCTGCACGGGGCTATACATTCATCAGCTATGCCACTGGGCCAAAGTTCCATCTAGTCCAGCTTCCTGTATCTCATAGTGGCCCACCAGATGCACTAGGGAGCACACAAGAAAACAAGATACCTGCATCCTGTTGCCACTTCCTGGCATTCTGAGGTAGTCTACTTCACCAGCATGGAGGGAGTACAGGAAAGTACATAAACCTGTCCCAAAGCCTCTTCCAAAATCGGGAGGTTGCATAATATTCATCATGGCGCGTAACATGTGATGGGAGTTTTGTTCCAGAAATCTGTCCAGTCCCCTTTTAAAGGCATCTAGGCCAGACACCATCACCATATCCTGTGGCAAATAAGTCCACAGATTAATTATTTGCTGGGTAAAGAAATATTTTCTTTTGTCTGTTCTAACTCTCCCGTTATTCAATTTTAGTGGATGACTCTTGGTTCTGGTGTTATGTGAGAGGGAAAAGAGCATTCCTCCATCTGCCCTATTCACCCCCTGCATAATTTTTTATGTCTCAAGAATGTCCTTCCTCAGGCAACTTTGCTTTTCTAGATTGAAGAACCACAAACACTGTAACCTTTTCTCATAAGGGAGATGCCCCAGCTAAGTAATCATTTTGGTTGCTCTTTTCTGCACCTTCGCCAGTTCCACTATGTCTTTTTTGAGATGTGGTGACCAGAACTGGATATAATACTCAATACAATATCTTGGAGATGTGCTGGAGCCACTTTCTCAAATCTCTGCCCCCCTTGACTCGAATGACCCGCTAGTCATAACAGCAGCCATCGTGACTTGTCCAGTGCCTTTTTGAAGTCATTTTGCACTTAGTGCTGGGCCGGCGCCAAGTCTTGCAAACATTCCTTATGGCACATTTGCAACAGTGCGTGTCGGCAGTGAGCCACTGTGCACTGTTCTGGATTGGGCTGTGATTCAGTAGTGTTATACGAGAAAGAAAGGAATAACAACATAACAGTTCCCTGTAGGTGCTACTTCTGAATGCAAGTTAAATGTAAAGCTCTTCTTCAGCAAGCACTTATTAGCACTCAGTTGTGTGTGTTAGAAAGAAGAAAAAAAGCAATATAGAATGATAAAATGATAATAATGTCACTTTAAAAACTTGATTCTTGGAGTGCATTACTACCATTTAAAAAGTGAAGTTTTTTAAATGGCAAAGTTCATGTACACAAGAAGCACTGTAAAATGTAATTCAAAAAAATTTTTACTCTCTTTACAGCAGTGTTAAACTGTGGGTTGGAAACAACTAGGTGAACCATGAGTCAATTCCATGAGCCCCACTCATTTCAATATTTTATTTTTAATAGAGTTGATGCTACCATGGTATGCGACTACATTTGGGCAAATGTTACACATCTGTACTTAAAAGCTACTATGTATATGCCTTTAACAATGATAGTCAATGGGGCTTACTCCTGGGTAAGTGAGGGTAGGATTGCAACCTAGGGTTGATAAAAATTTTTCCTGCTTGATGATATCACTTCCAGTCATGACTTCACTTGCAGTGGGTCCCGACAGATTCTCATTCTAAAAAGTGGGTTCTGACGCGAAAAGTTTGAGAACCATTGGTTTAGAGAATTAAGAGAATATTGTGGGAAAATCTGAGTAGAGCAATCATGGAGAGAATTGACTTATCAAGTACATTTTACCTTATTTGGTAAACTTCAGATAACCTTGAAATTTTGCACTGATGTTCGTGAAATCATTATTCATAAAATTTTAGATTCAGAGCAGTAATGTGTGTTGGTTCACTTTCTTGATGTGACTGAAGGATTGGTCCTCTTCAATCATAAGGTGGTATAATTTTCTGATTGGACAGAGCAACTGCTACAAAGATCCAGTGTTAATAGGAAAGACTGTACACAGTAGGAACAAAATGTGCAGCTCAATAGAAACATTAGGAATTTTGCTCCATTACCTTCTTACTCTTAAAGACTTGCGTGAAATAACATTGGTACAAAGTGGAAAATCTGATTTCTTCTAGATCGAAATATAGTTTTGAATCAGACACAGTTTTAAAATCTGAATGCTTAATTTACTTGCAATATCATTGAGGAAATCAGGACTACGGAGGGGCTTATATTCCTAGTCTCCCCCCCTTCCCATGTTGAAGAGCGCATCCCATTTCACTTATTTGGAGTATCTCTATGTTTTGATGCTGCTCAGTGTGATTTTGTCCTCTGTCTACATCTTTTCCTGGTACCATTATTCTTTCTGACTTCACTATCTGTGGACATATTTGCCTTCACTGTCCTTTAAACTTTCTGTGGCAATTTACAGGAGTTTGTCATGAATTTTGTAAATAACACTTCTTGCCAATTAGTCTAAATCACTGTGGCACCAAATGAGGTCAATGACAGAGAGGTCAAAGAAGATGGCACCACCAAGAAGCAGTAGCCAAGAAAACAAGTTTGATACAGAACAGCATGAAAATAATGCACTGCAGATACTCAACCATAAGTCAATCCCACAGATGAGTCAAGGGCAGGTTCTGAGCAAAAAAAATCATGGGATTTTCTATGACCCTCAAATAAGTTGGGGGTTAAAGTTAGGGGGATGTCTGATTAGTTTTATCTGACTTTACCTGAAGCCAGATCCTGAAAAATAACCTACCAGTAATTGTTACCTAAGAACTGTACAGTCTCTAATTTATTAAAAACATAGTAAGTATTAAAAACACAGTATACATACATAGTATACATATAGGTATGTATATGCACATACATGTACACATACTATGTGTACATAGCACAACAAAAACAGTATTACAAATAGTCTCTAATGTTAAAGTCTTTCATGTTAACAACTATGATCTATCTCTTAGATCAGGGGTACCCAAACCTGGCCCGGGGGCCACTTTTGGCCCTCAGGGACTCCCAATCCGGCCCGCAAGGAGCCCTTAGTCTCCAATGAGACTCTGGCCCTCCAGAAGGAAAGGCTGGTCTTGCTTTGTGCAAGGCCTTTTATAGGCCTTGAGCTATTGCAAGACCTTCATTCATTCATATAAGTTCCATCTCTCATATATTCATTTATGTAAGAACATAAGAACAGCCCCACTGGATCAGGCCATAGGCCCATCTAGTCCAGCTTCCTGTATCTCACAGTGGCCCACCAAATGCCCCAGGGAGCACACCAGATAACAAGAGACCTCATCCTGGTGCTCTCCTCTACATCTGGCATTCTGACTTAACCCATTCCTAAAATCAGGAGGTTGCGCATACACATCATGGCTTGTACCCCATAATGGATTTTTCCTCCAGAAACTTGTCCAATCCCCTTTTAAAGGCGTCTAGGCTAGACGCCAGCACCACATCCTGTGGCAAGGAGTTCCACAGACCGACCACGCGCTGAGTAAAGAAATATTTTCTTTTGTCTGTCCTAACCCGCCCAACACTCAATTTTAGTGGATGTCCCCTGGTTCTGGTATTATGTGAGAGTGTAAAGAGCATCTCCCTATCCACTCTGTCCATCCCCTCCATAATTTTGTATGTCTCAATCATGTCCCCCCTCAAGCGTCTCTTTTCTAGGCTGAAGAGGCCCAAACGCCGTAGCCTTTCCTCATAAGGAAGGTGCCCCAGCCCCGTAATCATCTTAGTCGCTCTCTTTTGCACCTTTTCCATTTCCACTATGTCTTTTTTGAGATGCGGCGACCAGAACTGGACACAATACTCCAGGTGTGGCCTTACCATCGATTTGTACAACGGCATTATAATACTAACCGTTTTGTTCTCAATACCCTTCCTAATGATCCCAAGCATAGAATTGGCCTTCTTCACTGCCGCCGCACATTGGGTCGACACCTTCATCGACCTGTCCAACAACCACCCCAAGATCTTTCTCCTGATCTGTCACAGACAGCTCAGAACCCATCAGCCTATATCTAAAGTTTTGATTTTTTGCCCCAATGTGCATGACTTTACACTTACTGACATTGAAGCGCATCTGCCATTTTGCTGCCCATTCTGCCAGTCTGGAGAGATCCTTCTGGAGTTCCTCACAATCACTTCTGGTCTTTACCACTCGGAAAAGTTTGGTGTCGTCTGCAAACTTAGCCACCTCACTGCTCAACCCTGTCTCCAGGTCATTTATGAAGAGGTTGAAAAGCACCGGTCCCAGGACAGATCCTTGGGGCACACCGCTTTTCACCTCTCTCCATTGTGAAAATTGCCCATTGACACCCACTCTCTGCTTCCTGGCCTCCAACCAGTTCTCAATCCACGAGAGGACCTGTCCTCTAATTCCCTGACTGTGGAGTTTTTTCAGTAGCCTTTGGTGAGGGATCATGTCAAACGCCTTCTGAAAGTCCAGATATATAATGTCCACGGGTTCTCCCGCATCCACATGCCTGTTGACCTTTTCAAAGAATTCTATAAGGTTTGTGAGGCAAGACTTACCCTTACAGAAGCCATGCTGACTCTCCCTCAGCAAGGCCTGTTCGTCTATGTGTTTTGAGATCCTATCTTTGATTAGGCATTCCACCATCTTACCCGGTATGGATGTTAGGCTGACCGGCCTATAGTTTCCCGGGTCCCCCCTCTTTCCCTTTTTAAAAATAGGCGTGACATTTGCTATCCTCCAATCTTCTGGTACCGTGGCCGTTTTGAGGGACAAGTTGCAAGAGATCTGCAACTTCATTCTTCAATTCCTTAATAACCCTTAGGTGTATGCCATCAGGGCCCGGTGACTTATTGATCTTTAATTTATCAATGAGGTCTGAAACATCTTCTCTTTTAACCTCTATCTGACTTAACTCCTCGGTTAGGAGGGGCCGTTCGGGCAGCGGTATCTGCCCGAGGTCTTCTGCCGTGAAGACAGATGCAAAGAACTCATTTAATTTCTCTGCCATCTCTAAGTCTCCTTTTATCTCCCCTTTCCCTCCCTCACCATCCAGAGGACCAACCGCTTCTCTGGCGGGTTTCCTGCTTCTAAAATATTTGAAGAAGCTTTTATTATTCCCCTTAATGTTGCTGGCCATGCGTTCCTCATAGTCTCGCTTGGCCTCCCCTATCACCTTCTTACATTTCTTTTGCCACAGTTTATGTTCCTTTTTATTCTCTTCATTAGGGCAAGACTTCCATTTACGGAAGGAAGCTTCCTTGCCCTTCACAGCCTCTCTAACTTGGCTGGTTAGCCATGCAGGCACTCTCCTGGATTTAGTGGAACCCTTCTTTCTTTGCGGTATACACCTCTGCTGGGCCTCTATTACTGTTGTTTTAAGCAGCCTCCATGCACTCTGGAGAGACTGGACTCTTTTTACCCTCCCTTTCAACCTCCTTCTAACCAGCCTCTTCATTTGAGGAAAGTCCGCCCGTCGGAAGTCAAGGGTTTTTGTTAGAGATTTGCCTGGTATTCTTCCCCCAACGTGCACGTCAAAACGGATCGCAGCATGATCACTGCTCCCCAATGGCTCAGTAACGTTTACATCTCTAACCAGGTCCTGCGTACCGCACAAAATTAAATCCAGAGTCACCTGTCCTCTGGTGGGCTCCGTGACTAACTGATCTAAGCCACAGTCATTTAGCACGTCAAGAAATCCGGTTTCCTTATCGTGACCAGAACACAAATTGACCCAGTCAATATGAGGATAATTGAAGTCCCCCATGATTACAACCCTGTCCCTCCTTGTCACCTCCCTGATCTGTTTCCTCATTTCAAGGTCCGCATCAGATTTCTGGTCTGGAGGACGATAGTACGCCCCCAGTATTACATCGCTGCACAAGCCTGGTAATTTAACCCACAGAGATTCTACGGTGGAGTCGGACCCACCTTCAATCTCTACTTTGCTGGATTCTATCCCTTCCTTAACATAAAGGGCCACCCCACCTCCAACACGCCCCTGCCTGTCCCTCCTGTAGAGTTTATAGCCCGGGATTGCGGTATCCCACTGATTCTCCGCATTCCACCAGGTTTCCGTTATGCCCACTATGTCAATATTTTCCCTTGTCACCAGACATTCCAGTTCTCCCACCTTTGCTCGTAGACTTCGGGCATTCGCATAAAAGCATTTATACACGGAATGCCCCAGGATGGGCTGCTTATTCGCTCCTTTGTCCCCGCATCTTCTCATTGTGCCAAACCGTCTATCACATCCCATCACACTACCTTTCCCAATTTCTTCTCCTACCCTGCCTTTGTCTTGTTGTTCTCTAACCTCCCCATCCTCATCCCATAGGGATAAGGAGTCCCGAACCGGATGCCCCTCGGCTCCTGTCGGCCTTCCCCCAGGGATCAGTTTAAAAGCTGCTCTGCCACCTTTTTAATGTTATGCGCCAGCAGTCTGGTTCCATTCTGGTTCAAATGGAGTCCGTCCCTCTTGTACAGGCCCCGCTTGTCCCAAAACGTTCCCCAGTGCCTAACGAATCTAAACCCCTCCTCCCTACACCACCGTCTCATCCACGCATTGAGACCCCTGATCTCCGCCTGCCTAGCTGGCCCTGCGCGTGGAACAGGTAGCACTTCAGAGAACGCTACCTTTGAGGTCCTGGCTTTCAGCTTCCTGCCTAAAAGCCTAAATTTGGCCTCCAGGACCTCCCAGCTACACTTGCCCACATCGTTGGTGCCGACATGCACCACAGCTGCTACCTCTCCCCCAGCACTGTCTACCAGCCTGTCTAGACGAGAAGTGATGTCCGCAACCTTCGCACCAGGCAAGCAAGTCACCATGCGGTCCTCACATCCGTCGCAAACCCCCCTCTCTATGTTTCTAATAATCGAATCCCCCACTACAAGAAGCCCCCGACCCCCCTCCCGCCGAGGAGTATCCCGAGTGCGCTCGGATACGGGCCCATCCCCTGGAGAAGGGATCCCCCCTAGGGGATTGTTTCCCTCCTCTCCAGGATGACGTCCTCCAGTCCCGAGACTTCCCACCCGGGCAGCCGAGGAGCTGCAAGCCTGAGGTTGGGACGAAGCCTGATCGTCCCCAGAAGTCTCCCCACGGTCCTCCTCTGGCTGCCTGCGCTTCTCCAGGTCGGCCACCAAGGCTTCAAGGGAGCGGACGTGTTCCCTGAGAGCCTGGAGCTCCTTGCATCGAGGACACACCCATGACTTATGCCCCAGAGGCATATAATCATACATGTGGCACTCGATGCAGAACACTGGTTAGCCCCCACCCTGCTGCTGGCTGTCTGACTGCATAGCTTTTTTGTTGTTGTTGTTTTATTTAGGGGTCCTTTTAAAAACCGTACACTGGATAGCAGCCCTCTTCTCAAGGGAAGAGGAAGGGCAGTGTATGGGGCCCTGGCCTCCTCGCCCTGCTGCTGAACTCGCCCAGATGCTAAACTCTTGTGCCTTACCTGGCACTTAGTTCCTGAGGCACTGGGTTCCCAGAGGCCACACGCATCTGCAGAGAGCCTCACGCGATGGCCTGCCTAGCTTTATACTCCTGGCTGGCTCCTCCCCCCTCCTTCCTTCCTGATTGAAAGGGGGCTGGCCTTCCCAGGTGAGTTTACAAAAGCTCAGGAAGGCAAATGGCTGCTGATGGGCGTGACCTACTCTGCAGGCTCCTGAATGGACTGCTTGGATTAGCCTAATGGGGCTCTTAATGGGTTGGGAATTGGCCCTTCCTAGGTCCTTTCCCTCCTAGTTCTGTTCTCTTAGGCTGGACTGTTTTTGTAACCTCAAGCTAGTTTTTATTTGGGTTTGTTTAATTATTTATTGCTCTCTAGATCCTGTGTCCCAATTTACTGACCTGTTTAGGTTATGTTCTAACTTAGATTAGGTTTAACCTGGGTTAAGTACAGGTTTAATTTAAACAAGTAGAAAAAACCTGCTTTCCACTTTATCCTCCTCCCTTCCTTCGATTAGGTGCTACCTTAGGTGCAGCTAACTTTCAACTTTGATTTAAATGCCTGACCCTTGGGCTCTTACTCATGAGTAGGACTCTGCTCCTGCTCAGAGTAGCCCTATGTACCTCCCTTAGGTGCTAACTTTCAATTTTGATTTAAGGTTGCTTTAAAGGTAAGGTTAAGGTTAGAAGACAGGGAGTTAGAAAGACAAAGCGTTAGAATGAGTACACTTACCTCCTCCTCCTGCTCCTCCTCCTCTCCTTCTCCAAAACTCAGAGGTCTCCTTGCCTTCTCCTCGCCCAGATGCTAAACTCTTGTGCCTTACCTGGCACTTAGTTCCCGAGGCACTTGGTTCCCAGAGGCCACACGCGTCTGTAAACTTATTCAAATTTGAAATGTAAATTAATACTTTTTCCCCCAGCCCCCAACACAGTGTCAGAGAGATGATGCGGCCCACTTGCCAAAAAGCTTGGACACCCCTGTCTTAGATCATAAGATACATTTTTATTCATTAACTTTTAAAATTGTATTCTTCACAACCTTTTTGTAAACTCACACTTTCATGGGAGTAAGCACCATTGACTTTAATGGATACCAGTAGAACCATTAATCAAATACTCCTTTAAGGTACCTGGTGCCTTAAGCCAAAGGCTCTACGTAGAACACATAGCTGGGAGAGTGCACAGTTCACACCAGAGGGACAAGTAAAAAGGAGTGACTGGCAGCTGTGCCTCCTGGCAGCCTGTTCCCAGCTGGTCTCACCATCGGTCATGGAGCTGGAGGAGCCCTGAAGCCGGCAGGGCATACAGGGCCAGCCTGCCAGCTGGCGCTCCCCCAAACCCTGTCAGAGCCCTCCATGCACACTCCCCACCACAGTCCTGCTGCCTGCGGGGGCAGGGAGTGGGGCGGAGTGTCCTGGCTGCTACCGCTGTACTGATGGAGGGTAGGGAACATGCGGGGAGTGTTTTATACTGCCCTCTCTCAAGTGGGTGGCTGTGGCAGGCAGGGAGGGATGCACACTGCCCCCATGCACCTGGCAGGGAGTGGGCAGCACAGGAGGCTCCCCGCGGACTTACTGCCCTCTTTTGGTCTGGTGGCAGTGGCAGCAGCCAGGATGCCCCCGCTGTGCTGCCTGCCCCCGTGGGCGACAGGACTGCCATGGGGAGTGCGTGTGTAGGGCTCCAAGAGGATGTGGAGGAGTGCCAGCTGGCAGACTGTTCCTGCACACCCTGCCTCCTCCGACTCCAGACCGTCAATGGGGAGACAGGCCAGGAGCAGGCTGGGGGAAGGTGCAGTTGCCCATCCTCCTACCAAGTCCCCCCGCCCGACCTGGGTACAGATGGGCCCCTTGCCCTCTCCGTCCGCCTGGGTGACTGCAGAGATAAGGTGAGGGGGTGATTCACCCATGAATTTGGGGCACAAATTTCTCACCGTATAGGCAAGTATCTATGGTAAATCTTGGTTTTAAAGAAGAGGCTTATGCAGGACCTATTCAACCATGTTCTGGAATAGAAATTTTCTTTGACCTAAAGGTGACATCACATCCCCAGGTATTTTAGGTACTGGTGGTACTTAGGACAATTACAACATGAGAAATGGTACATCAGGTGAAACAAATTGAAAACTCTGGGCTTGATTAAATAGTCTTGTGTTGGGGTTAGAATTAGCTTCCTCAGCTTTGAATATCTTGAGCTTCCAGTTCCTCCAGTTTAC
The DNA here is from genome assembly GCF_035046505.1 of Tiliqua scincoides. Classification (NCBI taxonomy): domain Eukaryota; kingdom Metazoa; phylum Chordata; class Lepidosauria; order Squamata; family Scincidae; genus Tiliqua; species Tiliqua scincoides. The sequence goes on from NC_089826.1 coordinate 57,478,700, forward strand.
AAGTAGTTAAAGATATGTTCTTTTGTGCATAATTATGTGTCACCATCTTATACCCACTTACCTGGTAGTAAGCCCCACCTAATTCAGTGGGGCTTACTTTTAAATAGACACATGTAGGTTGCAGTGTTAATGTATGCTAGAGAGACAGTGGACAAATTATTAAGAATATTTATATACCATTTTTCAAAAATTAGCAAAGTGCTTAATAAAGAAAATAAAATAACTAATATGGAAATAGTATTCAAATGCATTCTAACAGCCCAATTTTTTGCATTATAAATAAATTCTGCCAAGTTATATTGGGCTTGCTCCTGTGAAAGTACGCATGGTATTATATCCTAAAAGCACCTAGTAGCAAATGTAATAAATTCTTCTAGTCTACCACAAGTAGTACATGGGCAATTTACTGTTTTGCAAGCAATAACACAATAGCCATTTTCAGCATTTTTAAGTATGTCCCTTGGAACAGGGTAATTGATTAAGCTTGAAGAAAAAGAAAGAGGAACTCAGCCTTAAGAACTAGACATTTTTGCAGCATCAGGGTTGGTGGATTCTTTAATTTATAGTATGAACATTGCTTGACTTTTGTCTAACACATGTACTACTTCAGTTGTCTTAGATTGATGGATGTTAATTGCAATGTGTCATTTAAGTGTAATTATCCTCTAAATACACACAACTTAATGTAATCAGGCAATACCCCTATGCAACTAATGTTATTAATTTTCCCAGATGTGAAGAAAATTGGATAAAATTTGAGTCGCAGTTAAATTTCAGGGTGAATTGTCACTCATTCACAAAGGCACCCACTGCATTTTATCTTGCTATCCAGCAACATGGCTCAGTCATATAAACCTAAAGCCCTGTATGATATGATCAGATCACTGATCTGGGCTGTAGTTTCTTTGTGCCTTGGTCAGGTCTCTCCAGAGCTTCTTGTAGTTTCAGGGTTCTGAGTCTACACCTTTTTTTTCCAGCATACAGATGGCTCCCCTTTGACCCTTTTTCAATTTTGGGCTGTATTCCAAAGGGTCCTGAGTTGGCTGGGGCTCCATGCCAAGGAATTTGAGCTTCATTCCTTTCGCATAGCAGCTGTCTCAGTAGCAGCCACCGTTTTAGGCTGTCTGATGTTATTTAGTGGATTTGGGAGGTGGCACTCGGCTGCCCTTCAGGGATACATTTAAAAATAGGGCAACTGTGCCGTGGACAAGTCAGGGGTCCTGAATGGGCCCCAGTTTTGTTTGGGATCTTGCCTCTGTGGAGGCCTGTTTTCCTGTGATTTGGGGGTGTGCTTCCTTGGGGCAGGGTTCCATGGTTGTACATGTTGGTGGTTCATTTTGTTCTGTTTGTTAACACATCCGGTTCTGCCATTGTTGGTCCACGTGCTCCTGTGTGGCCATTCCATTTTTTTCTGGGTAAAGAAGAAAGCTGCTTCCAGTTGCGTTGGCACACAGCTTGGTCTGGGCTGCTTGGCCAATGTTTGTTGGACTGCTCGGCATGGCATTTTGTGGAGGCAGCAGTTGCCAGTTCTCAAGAGTTTTTATCGGTTCACCCCCCCCCCCAGGTTTTACTCCTGCACTTAGGCAAAAATGACTTCTGTCAGATGACCTGTTTGTCCTTGAGGCAGCAGCTGTGCAGGGATATTTCCATCAACTGGCAATGGATCCCAGAGATTTGCATCCTTTGGTCCAGCCTGCTGCCATGTTTGGTGTGGAGAGGGGCTTGTTGCCCTTGTGAGGTCAATTTGGAAAGGTGGAAATAAATTTTTTTCCTGCAGGGGATGGTGGTAGTGGTTTCTTAACAGGACGGGGTGGTATTTCCCATCCAATGATTGGGTTTGAATGTCGACCCTGTTTAGAAATGATGGCATACATCTTTCTCTCCTGGGGTCCAGCGTTTTCCTGAATGATCTGCAGCAGAGTTTGTTCAACCTTTTGTTTAGTGGGGCAGTGATAGTCAAGGCAGCAGGGCATCACTAATTCTCCCCAGGCAAAACCCAAGGTCAGCTTATCCAGTCAAGGGGTCTTCCTGCCAGCCTCACCAGCCCGGTAGGAATCATGCATGAGAAGTCCTGGCAATTCCCTTGACTTTGCTAACCTCAATATGGATGCCTCAGGAATAAATCCTACCTGCCTGGCCCTCTTAGTGATGGTGTACATCTTTCACCCTTGGGTTGAGTTTAATCCTTGCTGCAGCTTTAATTGTTGTAATTCAGTAAAGTGGCCCTATTACCCAAGCCTTTGAATTGTGCGCTTATGGGTGGGCGCACAGGTATTTCACATTCAACCTTTAATGTGGAAAGTAGTAACAGGAATGTATAATGTCAAGTTTGGGTTGCTGATTATGCTATTAGTATGGCTCTTCCTGTTGGATTTTTCAAGCAATATTCAGTTTTATAAATATCTGCCTCGGTTAGGAAAATGACTGTAAAACATAAATAGAACCTAGAAAATTTTTTGTCCTTTCACAAGCCCTTCTCAAAGTTCTAAACAAAGTTCTAAATATTGGATGGCTGTTTGCTTCCATATTGGTCAGTTTCATTTCAGCATGGATGGCAGTAAAATCAACATATGAGGAAAGTGGAAATGCTTTAAGAATAGATGAAAAAATTAGAATTTTAACAAAACCATTTTTCTAGACCTTAGGCAGGAATCTTATGATTTTCTCAAAGGATCTTTAATTAGCTGGGCATGGTTCTCATTGGATATCTTTTTAAAATGAATTGCTTTACAAAAGGGTTGGAGAAAATACTTCCAAGGGAATCCCACTGAGAGCAGCTGATGTCTAATAAGGAAATATTCCCTTGAGTGCTATTTGCTTTGTTGTATGTATAAAAACTCTTAAGGCAATGGTAGCTGGAAGCAATTCTCCTTGCTGGTGTCAGATAAAACATCTTGTTTGTAGGCATACACAGAAAGTTGCATAAAACTGTAGAAAATTCATGCCATCTGAATGAACAGAGCTCTCTCCCTGGGAGCATAAACAAACTAACCCAAGAATACTCACAAATCTGTAAGCTGCCAGATGGCTCTCACAGAATCCATACTATGAGAAATTCTGTGTTTTCCGTAAGTATTCTTCTTTAAATTCAGATGTGTGCCACATGCCATATTTTCATGGGTGGTTTTTTGAATATTTATCCAGTATACCACTTTTCCAAGAAAAAAGTTGTCAAAGTTATTTACAGATTAAATTAAAAATGTGGAGTATAGGTGAGAGTAAACACATCACACTTATCTATATTGAATAATCGATTGCAGTAGAGTAGACTTAACTTGGGTTTGAGATCAAACAGTTAAATAGAGAAAAACACGGTAGGATTTTTTTTAGTTTTTCACATGCTGATAGTTGGCAGGCTGTGGAAAAGTAAGATGGCACTTAATGAATCAAAGTTTTGCATGTTTCTGAGAATCAATATAATAAAGCACGAAGGTCTAAGAGTGTAATGCTGTTCCAGGTAAGAATGCATTATCCTTCATGATTGGATAACATATTTCGATAAATAAAAATAGTTTTACTTTATCATATATTTTTACTTTTAGCTTTTACTGCATCAGATTCTTAATATGTATTCTATTAAGTATTTTTTCATATGTCACATGTTTCTGCTTAATAGAGGTTTATAAGTTTTGAGCTCAATTTAAATTAATTTGCTACATAGTAGCTTAGGGTACAATCATAACCAACTTTCCAGCTTGGAGGTAAGGGCAATGCAACTCCAAGGTATGGAAACAAACATTGCCTTACCTTGAGGAAGACTTCATGACCACCACCACCACCACCACCACCCCCCGCAACTGCAGGATGCAGTACATGCTCCACTGGCACAGCTGTGCCAGTGCTAAAAATTGGTCAGGATTACTTTCTTAATTATACATATAAAAAAATGGAAATCATCCCTTTGGAATGCAGGCTGTAAATGTTGGGAAGAAGACTATCTTGCTTAGACTTTGTCCTTTAGTGCAGTGTTATTCAAACTGTGAGGCACGGCTCTTTAGGGAAGCGCCAGGAACTCAAAGGGGAAGCACGGGATGTCCTCTCGCAGCGATACAGTCACACCCCTGGGCAGAATACGAGCCCATCGTCTGCACTTTTTTTATAGCAGAAAAATCAGGAGTTGATCTGAGAGGGACTTCAACAGTGGCTGCTGCCGCCCCGCCCTCTTCTCCCTCTACTCCGAGGCTGCTGCCTTCTGTGCTCACTGCATGTTGTTTCCAAAGCTTGCTCAGCTTGCAGTCCTTAACCCTCGCTGATCCTTGTCTGGTTGGTTCCTAGTTCCTAGCCTGGGATCACTTCTCATCAAAGTGAAATCTCTCTTTTCAACCCCTCCCACTTCCACTCCCCCCTTTCAATCTCCAAACCTTCCCGCTTTCCTCCCCCCCCAAATAAAATGCTTCTTCTTTTACCAATTACCAGGGGGTCTTAAAGTTGTTTCCATGCAGTTGGCAAAGGGAGAGGGGAGAGAGAAGCACACACTTTACTTGGCCAGGAGCAGAAAAAGGGTACTATTTTTAAGTGATTTATTAAACTTGTTGTTTGACTGAAGAGGAGAGGCTGTATTTTTAAAGTGATGAATCTTGGTATTTGAAGGGAATACTTATCAGTCATTGATGAAGTGATTGCCAGCCCATTCCTATCCACACTTTCCTGGAGGTAAGCCCCGTTGACTCTAATGGGACTTACTTCTGAGTAGATATGCATAGGCTTTAACTGTGCATCTCCTAGTATAGGCAACAAATCAGCTTCCTAACCAAGCCCTTATCAGCTCTGATATATTTTCATGGTCTATTTTTGTTTTCCCCACCAGCTGCTGGAAAAATTTAATATCATTAAATTAATAAAGGGTTTGATCCTATCCAAGGAGAATGGACTAGTTGGATTGGGGTCCACAGGGGGTGTGTGTGAGTAATGTTGGTCAGACTGGTTGTTCACAAAGTTCATTTGATAAAACAATTCTATTGGTATGCTTACAAAGTTAAAAAAAATGAGTCTTCCTAGACCAGACAAAATCTACCTACTCTAGCATCCTGTCTCCAACAGTGATCAGCAGCTGATCATTTATAAAGCATGTATATTGCTGTGTATTAATAATATATTTTTAAGATTTGCATTTAATTAATGATATGATTGTATTGTTTTGTATTGGCAACCTTCAGTCTCGAAAGACTATGGTATCGCGCTCTGAAAGGTGGTTCTGGCACAGCATCTAGTGTGGTTGAAAAGGCCAATCCGGGAGTGACAATCCCTTCCACACTGGGAGCAAGTGCAGTCTGTCCCTGGTCTGTCTCCCTGGCTATGGGCCTTCCTTCTTTGCCTCTTAGCCTCAGACTGTTGGCAAAGTGTCTCTTCAAACTGGGAAAGGCCATGCTGCACAGCCTGCCTCCAAGCGGGCCGCTCAGAGGCCAAGGTTTCCCACTTGTTGAGGTCCATCCCTAAGGCCTTCAGATCCCTCTTGCAGATGTCCTTGTATCGCAGCTGTGGTCTACCTGTAGGGCGCTTTCCTTGCACGAGTTCTCCATAGAGGAGATCCTTTGGGATCCGGCCATCATCCATTCTCACGACATGACCAAGCCAACGCAGGCGTCTCTGTTTCAGCAGTGAATACATGCTAGGGATTCCAGCACGTTCCAGGACTGTGTTGTTTGGAACTTTGTCCTGCCAGGTGATGCCGAGGATGCGTCGGAGGCAGCGCATGTGGAAAGCGCTCAGTTTCCTCTCCTGTTGTGAGCGAAGAGTCCATGACTCGCTGCAGTACAGAAGTGTACTCAGGACGCAAGCTCTGTAGACCTGGATCTTGGTATGTTCCGTCAGCTTCTTGTTGGACCAGACTCTCTTTGTGAGTCTGGAAAACGTGGTAGCTGCTTTACCGATGCGCTTGTTTAGCTCGGTATCGAGAGAATGAGTGTTGGAGATCGTTGAGCCAAGGTACACAAAGTCATGGACAACCTCCAGTTCATGCTCAGAGATTGTAATGCAGGGAGGTGAGTCCACATCCTGAACCATGACCTGTGTTTTCTTCAGGCTGATTGTCAGTCCAAAATCTTGGCAGGCCTTGCTAAAACGATCCTTGCTAAAACGATTAATCCAGGCCTTGCTAAAACGATTAATCCAGGCCTTGCTAAAATGATTAATGATATGATTAATATAATTAATATTAACATATTTAATATTGAATATTATATTAAATATAGTTAATATTTCTGGCCACTTCCTGTTTAATGATGTCACTTCCAGCCCTCAGGAACATGATGGGGAGTCATGGCCAACAGCCACGGGGGTCAAGGGAGCCACTGGCCGGAAACGTTTGAGTACCACTGCTTTAGTGCATCCTTTATCTAACAAACAAGTTGGTATAGAACATACTTGCAACTGTAGATACAAAGTGTACAGTACATAAAGTCTGTAACATGCAGTTCCAGTCTCTTGAACTCTTGACTTTGCAGTGCAGCTGGAAAGGGGTAAAAGTGGATTGTCACCAGTGCAGCTTTTTTTTTTTAACTTTGTGAATGTGACCTATTATCCATAACCCAATTAAGCTGAGCTATTTGGATGTGTGCCAGTTTAGTCACGTTAACCTCAGTACAGATCAGTCTTTAAGTGTCTTACTAATTAGCCTTTGGTGGTTCTCGGGAGTTGAGGCCAACTTTTAGTTATGTTTGAAAGCATTTTCTCTTTGAATGGCAATTTGATTTATCCCTGGACAATTTTTCTAAGGAGCCAATCAAATAGCTCCTCTAAAGAGCAGAGTACTTTCAGGAATTCAGAAATGGACCCAGTGTAGCTTCCTATTTTACAAGGGACTAGTTTTATAATATTTGCAAAATGGCTCAATTCATGAAAGTTATTTGTTATTATTGCCATATGCTTTGTATTAACTAAGCATTTAAAATGTATCTTAATATGTTAAGTATCTTTCATTGCTGAATATAATTTATGATCCCTTATTCATGTTGCTAGCAATATAGCTACAGATTTTTATGTAGTAATAAAGCTTCCTGACAAAAGTGCCTGACAATTTTTTTCTCCCTGCAAAATACATAGAAATTCTTATTTTGTAGATGGGAACTTGAAAATGTGACTTGCTCAGGACTGCATGAGGAGCTACAACACAAATGAACTTTGACCCAAATTTTCCTAGACTTTCTTATATTTTGTATCTCAAAACAAAAGCGAACCTGGCTAGACATTAAGAAATTAAAGCAAGATTTATCACATGTGTGCCTTTTTAGATAAATCACGCACAAGGTATTTTTATAAAGAGAAAAAAAAACTGTATATATTTGAGATGAAATATGTAGAGACTTAAAATCAAGGACTTAAAAAGTATACTCACTGACAGACAGGGATAGCATAACCTTGTTTGTGCTGTAAGCGGTATCTGACAAACTAGGTGGATGTAGATGTATAATGTCTTCTCACACTATGCCCTAGTAGTCAGCCATATTACAAGCCCTCCCCCCCAAGTAGGTTATCACATTCAGCATACCCAAGTGAAAATTATTCATACATAATTCAGAGGTAGTATCTGTATGGCTCTGTCTGGAAACATGTTGAAAAGTACACTTGCAAAATGAATTTCATTTAAAATCTGAACATCAGTTCTGAAGAAGGCTAGCACCCAGGTGTGTATCTGCCTCTTAACTTCAGTGCCTCAAGCAGTTAACAATGTCCTGTGGAAGCATTAAAAACATGTCCATTATTTGCTTGCAAGGTAGGTGTGTGTGTGTGTGGTTATCATTATGTAGCTAATTATAGCGGTGCTTCTAAAGGTACATTTTTATTTAAAAATATTTGTCCCGCTTTTCTCCCACTGACGTGGGTTCCCAAGATAGCTAATGTAAAATATACCTGATAAAAAAATAAAATCACACATTAAATAAAAGAATAACAGATGATATTAAAACAATATATAGATACCAAAAAGAACATACCATCAATAAAAACAGCAGCAATAAATAGCAAGAAGCATAGAACAGTGCACACATTTAATACCTATACAAGAGTAATAAATGGTAGAATACTAAAATGGCAGCAGAAATTTTAAACACAATAAAAACAGTAATAAGCAAAAAAAATAAAAATAAACAGTTATTAAAAAAAGCTGCAAGTTTGGAATAAACAGTGGAAACAACCAGTCATGGAAACCTGCATCATGGTTTCTGGACCCAGAGGACATCTGTTTGTCCAGATTTAATTTCAGTCTGTTAGTGTTCATTGAGCTCCCAACTTCTTCCAGCCAGTGCTCCAAAATCTTGACAGTCTCCCCACCCTTGGGTGAAAAGGAGAGATAGAACTGGGCATCATCAACATACTGACGGCACCCATTCTAAATTCCTGCATGATCTCTCCCAAAAAGGTTGCTGCTGCTCTAGCTAGCAGACGCTATGGGCGCCATTGGTTAACAGACGGTGGTATTTTGTATATCTATTTTGTAAGTCCCCTATGTAAGTGCAGGCTAGGTTCCTGGGGGTTGTGCTTAAATAAAGTCAAAATGTATTTAAGTTGAAATGTGTGGTTCTGACGGCCTGGTGCCATCACACCTGCATGAAAACACCACAGAAGGATATACTGCACCAGTGTAATCAAGCACCAGCGCAGCTGTCTCTAACTTGGAGAGCCAGTGTATTTCTACATGCCTGTGGGCAAAAGGAAGACTCTTGGGTTACCACTGAGTCAAATGGCAACACAGAAGGATGCTATCATAAGAATGTTCCTTTGGCCTTAATTTTTAGTCACATTCATCAGAATTGTATTACTTAGACTGTGATATTTTCTTTGCTTTTTAAAGAGAGCAGATAGCATCTGTAGGCGGTTTAAAACCTGCTCCCTTCTTTTTCTGCTTACTAGTGATGAAATGTTGTCATGGTGTTTTGGCATGGTGGCCCATTTAGGGCCTACTCTTTCTCATACAATATTAATGTGCCCTGCACCTCACAATATCTCGGCTCTCCCTGTGCCTGATCAGCGGTTGCCACATCGACTCTTTGCTTGATCTTCTCCCTCTTGTCTGCCCCAGGAACCTTCAAATTTTCTGGGTTACTGAGCTGTTTGTTGTTCCCTGTTGCCAGAGCAAGGGGTCCCTGTTTTCAAAGTTATTGAGTTGGTCTCCTTGTCTTCAAGCAATTTTTATTGTTCGTTGTCTCCACAGCTGTGTCTGCTTCAAAGCCTTGACCAAGCCCATTCATGTCAGATATTAAAAAACCAGAACATCTATAAGTCCAGTATCTTCTATGTATGTGTTCAGCAAAACAGACTTGTTAGCATGTACATTCACATGAAACAGGAGGTGGTTATTCCTCACAGGTTAAGGAATAGTTTGAACGGAGTGCCTTAGTGAGTTCGTTCAACTGATACTCTCTTGATTGTCCCTCTGATGTACAACATATGGGGACCCAACTGAGGTCCCATTTGTAGGGTTTAGTGCCTTGGGCTCCCCCAAAGTGATTCTCATGTCTACCTTGTTACTCATCATTAACTTCGCTCTCCACAAAAAAAAAAAAACAGCAAAAGAAACTCAGTGTTTTATGAGAGCTCTTGGGCTGAACTACGTATGTTGCTGTTAAGTGTTGACTGTTATTTTGTAATCTTGTTGGTGTCTTCTGTGCTGTCTTTTCTGTGTGTTAAATTCTGTTTCTATGACACACTTCGAAAAGTCACTGACAGAGGGACAGGACGTAAACATTTTAAATACATTAAAAAATTATTTTTGGACACACATACTAGCCTTCTTCTGGACAGTCCCAATGCTTAGAATTCTGTTTTCAGAATTTTGGAGCTCTAGCATGTGGATGGTCATAAGCTCATTCTATAAGCCTGAAAGTAGAAAGCTTATTAATCTGTAAATAGTGTGATTGTGAGCCTGTTTATTGATCAGCAAGAGTGGCACCAACAATTGCATTGACTGTAAGGATTAAAGTGTTGAGACTTGCAGTTTTTTCTTTCTGCTTAGTGTAATGTGTGCTTTATACTTTTGCTGAAACACAGTGCTGTATAGTGTTGCAAAACACAGTGCAGTAAACTGTGCAATCAGGCTGTTGCCAAAAACAGCAAGCAGTGCTGGCCGTGAAACATTGGCCTCCCTGGCACCAGTAAGTTGTGGGCAGGACAATGGGTGGGAGTGGGAGGTCTGGGGGTGTTTCTGGCCTAGAGAGGAACAAGGGACCTTTCCCCTCTGCTTTAAACCTCACTGCCCCTTTTCTCTCCTTGGTCACATGCCACCAGAATAGGTTGCATATGTCTGAGGCAGTGGCGTAGCTAAGGGGGTGCAGGGGGTAGCAGTTGCACCAGGCATCAGGCTTTAGGGGGGCAACAAGCTGAGCTTGTCACTAGTGACCAAAATTGTGAAAATCTTGGTATGTATGAATAATACCATCGTGTTATATATCATTGGAAAGGTAATTTAATGCTGAATGCAATGAAATAAATGGCACTGGAATATCTGTATTCTATCAAACGTTATGGCAGATTAACTAGAAAATGAAAAGCCTTATGGAACAAAAAGTGGATTTTCTTAACTCAAAACCAACCTATGAGACTGATTGTTCTGAGAGCCAATGACATGTTATCATGATACAGCATGAAACCAATAAGGTGATAATATGAGTCAACTCACATTTCCACGTATCATAATATAGTTACCCCTGATAACTGGGTAAAAAGGCACTTCTTCAAGTGGTGCCCCTCTTATATTTAGCAGGGGGAGAACCGTCCCTCTTCACCCCAGCACAGTGTCGCAAACCAATCAGGGGCACACCTTTTATTTATTTAATTAATTAAATTTGATTTTTTTTTTTTGTCTTGTGGGGGGGGGCTACAAATTTTTGACCCCAGGTAGCAGATAGATGCTTTAGTTATGCCACTGACTGGGGGGAGGTAGCAGAGTAAGTGGGTGGCAAGCTGCTGGAAGGGAGGAGGCAGATTTTCTCCCAATTTTCACGTTTTAAAAAGCTCAGGCATGACGTCACTTCTGGTTGTGACATCACTTCCGGGGCAACATTTTGAGCTTGGCACCGGGCTACACGATCATTAGCTATGCCACTGGTCTGAGGAGACCCATTGGAGATTGGGCAGCCTACCAGGAGATAAGTATAAAATAATTTTACTTGCCAAACAACTTGCAGGTTGTTTGATGACCCCACCCCCTGTACACCATAAGGAGCAATGTGTGCCTTTTTGGCACGGCTGCATTGGTGCTGGTGGCGGAGGATAGGATTAGAGCATTTGTTAGTGTGTTGAAATTTGTAGAGGAAGACCTGTGTTTTGAAAGCCCTTAATAAGATTCTGAAGTAGTGCTGAATGAATTCAGCAGTAGTCAAGTTCTAGTTCCATTAATAGTTTCTAGGCTTATCTCAAATACTCCAAGTTGGTTACACATTGTAATGCATGTTTGCTGAACTTGATTATCACAGCAGTTCTGCAATAGAGTGACTTACCTAAAGTTGGCTAGTGTCCTTGTTCCACATCAGAACTGGCTGTTCTATTCAATTCATTTTTGATTTTTTTGAAGAACACATTTTTGTTCTTAAGTTTCTGCCTTTACTCAAAAGATCATGTAAGAAAACATTTGCATAGGAGCTCCTGCAGTCTAGGGAGTGATGAGATATGAAGCCATGTGTGTAGCTACCAAAAATAAGAACCCTTAAAATATTTCTCATGGGAGATGATTTCATGAAAATACATGTTAAGATGGTATTTTATAGAACTACTGCCCCTCCACCACAGTATGCAGCACTCACCCCACTGGCACAACTGCACCAGCACTGGAAAATTGGATAGGATTGGGCCCATAGTTGTGTAACATTCAAGAATCCTGGTAGGCAGAAGAATTTGTACTGCCTAATAATATTGGATAATTGGGGATTAATTTGCTTAAATTTTGGTATTAAATTGTATCTCTTGCAATTCACCACAGCAACCCTCAAATGACTGGCACAAAATGCTGAAAAATGTGATCAGCATAAACCAGATCCACTTAGAAAATAATAGCACAGCAGCTGTTAACGTGGGAACTTCTTGACAAGTTTTTCTTCATTCAAATTTGAACCCAAAAGAGCAGTTGTGATGGCACATCATACTAGAACTTTTTGTTGTCAGCAAAGCTACCTCCTGAAGTGAGTTTGCTTTTCAATTTTTATTTCACAATTTTCATATGTATAATATATTGTATGCTGTAGCTTGTGAGGTTGTGTTATGAGTATAATATAGCACAATGACACTGAACAGCACAGTGTCAAATTCTCATATTTCATCTTGTAAAGTAACCTTCTGAATAAATGGATGGCTATTCTGACAAAATGAGTTGAGCTATCCCCTGATTCTATCCACTATGGTTATGAAAGCAAAGACAAATTATCCAATTACTAAGCACACTGCTTGAGGCAATTTAAAGAAACATGCTGATTAATCTACCTCTTATGGTAGAGGGTTTTTCATATTGGTGAAATACCCTAAAATAAATAGAACTAGGCTAGTAGTGGAAACAAGCATTTCTAGCAGGGCAAATGTGACACTATTGTTAATGAGTACAGTTATAAGAATAGTGTACATGGAGCTGCAGTGGAAGAAAACTGTCTTGAAACTCTTTGTGCAGAAATAAAAAAGGGTCAACACGAAGAAAACTTTAAGCAAAAAAGAGCCGTAAAATGATGCTGAAAATGGAAAAAATGTATTAAAGAACACAATATGCCTTACACATTTTGGGATAATAGGCCCAGTAAGAATTACTTCTTGGTGATACTTGGTTTCATTTAGCTGCATTATGTGTGACTTTCTCCATGTTCCGCTTCACCCCACATTATCAAGACTAGGTCTTGCCTTGTTGTGGTAGTTAATGCAGCCTAATATATGAAAACAAGGGCATGGGATAGCTTGGTGGAAAGTAGGAGAGCCTATTGATTGTAGTCTGTATGCAAAAATACACTACATGTGGCTGCTTGTTTGCCAATTTTGCCAGAAATCTTGTATGAATTACTGCCTTAGGAAACAAAACAAAAACTATTTTTGTTCATGTGACCAGTGCATATGGTATGAAGGAAAGGTTCCCTGTAAGACTTTCACACATAAACATTTATTTCATAAATAAAAGTGATTTGTTCTCAGGAGTGATACATTATGTTCATAAGCATGGAGACGCTTTTGGAGTGAGTGCATTGCAATGAGAAAGAACTTTAAAGAAAGTTGTTGCTTAGTATGGGAGGAAAAGTAGTTGGAGAGAAGAAATACTGTGAAGGGACTGAAACCTGTCTATGAAAGGTCATGGGCCTTCAACTGTTGTAAAATAAATGTCATTTATTTATAAATCTTTGTTATACTCACAATGAAATACAATGGAGTAGTTCTTCAGAGCCTTTGTATTGTAAACTTCCTTGAAGCCAAGACATAAAAGGTGGCCTAAAATATCCTAAATAATACAATTTAATGCCATTCCTTCATGCTGGTTGTTGTATTGTGGTGCTCTTCAGCTTTTTTTTTCTTTTTATAGATGTTCATTTTTTAAAAAATGAATTAAAGATTTAGCAATCAGCTCTAAGATGTTACAGGTGAGTGTAAGCAAAAACGTGTTATTTCAGGTGAACTTTTTAATTAAGGCCTTCAGTAGCATCTTTGTTGTAGCAACCTGTTGGTTGCTGTGAACACATTATATTTGACTAAAGAAAAGGAAGATATTTCATTATGAAAGCCAGGCATTTTATATAGTACTATATTAAATGTTTGGCACTTAACCTGTGTAGGAAGGAAAAAAATGGGACAAACTGCATATTAAATCTGAACTATATGAACATATTTTTTTTAAGGTTTAATGTAGTAAATGTTTTTAGGAACTGAATGCGTAGATGTAAACTCACATTTCTTACACAGGTATTCAGTACGGTATTGTTTTACTACACCTGTGTGGTGAAACATGGAATTGCACCCACGCATGTACCAAACACATGTGCACTAGAAACAATATACCGTATTTTTCGCTCCATAAGACGCACTTTCCCCCCAAAGAAGTGGGGGGGAAAGTGTGTGCATCTTATGGAGCGAATACTGCAAAAAAAAAAAAAAAAAACCCTCTGCCCCAGCCCTGGCCCCGCCCCCTGCCCGCTCGCTCTGTTCTGCTTCCCCGGGCAGTCAGAGGCTGCTCAGAAGTAAGTCTCAGAGTCAGTGGGGCTCACTCCCAGTAAAGCGTGGGTGGGGTGGCAGTCTGCCCAAGCCCGCTTGTCTACTCAAAAGTAAGTCACAGAGTCACTGGGGCTCACTCCCAGGAAAGCGTGGGTGGGGTGGCAGTCTCACTGCCCAATCCTGTGCATGCCTACTCTGAAGTAAGTCCCATTAGAGTCAGGGGGGCTTACTCCCAGGAAAGCCTCTCTCCCCCCCCAAGCCTGGAGCATCACATCCTCTCCCCCCCCCAAGCCTGGAGCATCACAGCTTCTCTCTTCCACCTCCCCAAACCTGGAGCATCACAACTTCTCTGCAACACAAACACTTTCCCCTCTCTCTCACACACACAGGCTGCCCCCTTCTCTTACACACACAGATGCTCTGCCCCCCCCACACACACTCACACAGCAGGGGAGGGGCGCTTTCACTCACCTCATCCAGCATCTGAATGTAAGCCCCCCCCCCCATCACAAAGAAAAAACTGTCTCCTTGGTCAGAATGCCAGTGTTTACTTATTGCACAAGCCCCAGGTAAGGCTCGGTTCTCACCATAAATCCAGAGGTTTGTTGTGTCTTGAGAATTCAAGTTGTGGTTGGACTTTCCACTTGCTCATTTGTATTGGAATCACGGAAGAACTGGCGAGGAGGTAGATGTGGTGTCAGCAGTGGCCCCTTTAAGGGTAAGGCCTGGGCATTCAGCAGAGTGTGCTGCACAGCTGCAGCCACTGGAAGGCAATAGGGCCCTCAGGGATATAAGGAGTACCTGAGGCAGAAAGGGTTTGTGGGTTTTGAAGGAGTGCAGGTTGGAGGGGAGACTGACTGGGTTTATTGAATTTGGAATCTGACTGTGGATTGTGACTGGACTTGGATACCCTGATGGATTTGACTGACCTTGGACTGTAATTTGGCTTATTGGTTCTGGACTCTGATTTGGCAACTCTGATTGATGGGACTGATTTACTTGGCATCTGTGGACTGGAACTGGACTCACTTTTGCTTGCTGCACTGGTGAGTTGCACAAGGGGGACTGATCAGCCTTAAGCGGGCACAAGGCCCAGTGGATTGGGATTTGGCAGAACATCATTGTAGCAGAAAGATAATGTGATCCCCTATTTGTGTGCACCTGCTTTTGTGAGCTTCATAAATTCTGACTCTAGCGATGATGAGTTCTTGGGGTTTCCAGAAAACTAGAGTACTCAAACCTTTAAGTCTCTCCATTTGTTAATGACAGTGATAATGGTTCTTAATGCCACTGTTGACTGCTGTTCACTTTACATGGTTCAAATGTTATTCTGTTATAGTTTATTAAATATTTTATTACACTATTTGGTTCAGAATATTTTTTTTCCTGTTTTCCTCCTCTAAAAACTAGGTGCATCTTATGGTCAGGTGCGTCTTATGGAGCGAAAAATACGGTACTCCTGGCACACCCAATTGAAGGCTGGAATTTAAAAAATTGTGGAAGCAGGATTATTCAAAAAGTGTCATATTTTTGAGGGATAAATTATAATTGGAGAGGGTGGAACCAAAATCAGAAATCCAACTAAATCCATGAAAATTAATATGTGCTTATCAATATGTGCTTAAACAAATCTTAAGCTTATTAAATGGTTAACTGAAACCGAACTAGTGTCAGTCTAAGGAGGAGTGTAAAGAAGAAGAGAAGAACATTTTGGTACTAGTGGAGGGGTTGAAGGTGATTGCATTACCAAAATTGGTCAGGCCTGAGACAGAAGCAATGGAGTGTTCCTTTACCCTAGGAACAGAGAAGGGGGGGGAGGTGAGGAGGAATGAATAGTGCCGACATTAACAGGGCAGGAGAAATGGTAACCCAGGGCTAAAAGATTTTTTTGTGGGAGGTCAGGCTATAGGACAAGCAAGAGTAAGAGAAAGACCTTGTTGCTATATGAAGAGAGAGGACTAACCAGGATTCAGGGCTTGCAGCTTGGCATCCAGTAACAAAGGTAGCACTCCAAAAGACTGCCATGGGCAGAGGTATTTGTTTTTGTTAAAAATGCATAAAAACACAAAACTCTGTCTTTTTGTTGGTTTAAGATATTTTCCACAAATTAAAATAGGTTACTTTTCCAGTTAGAAATAATATTGTGGCTGCATCTGCTATATCACCTGCCTAGTATACTTTTAAGGGCACAATCCTATCATGCACTGGAACAGGCAAGCCAAGAGGCATGTGCTGTATCCAGCGCAGGATAGGTGCCCAAAGTGGCTCGGCCAGAGGTAAGGGGAAACTTTTCCCCTTACCTCTGGGTAAGGCACTCTGGCCCCATGGGTCTCCTCAGACCTGCGCCACCTCCTGAGGTGACACAAGACAGAGGAGAGCTTGAAGCTGCTCTGAACTCCTCAGGAATGGGGGTTGGGATCCAGCATAACTGCTGGGTTCCAGCCCCATCCATCGCTCCCCACCTGCCCACTTCCAGGGCCACCCACCACCCACCCTCCCCCTGTCCTGGAATGCCTTCCTCCCACCTCCTGCCCGCCCCCTCCCTGCCCACCCCAGAGCCTTGTGTCAGCTGAGCTAGGCCAACACAGGACTTGGAGCCTCCCTTGGCGCAGAGGCTTATTCCAGCATCCTCAGGCTGGTATGCTTCCGTGTGCTGGCCTAGCTGACTCATGAGGTGGCACGTTTGCAACCCTCCTGGTTGGCAGGCACATTTACGACCCGCCTGGGCTGGTGCTAGGGACTTGCGCCAGCCCAAGTGCAGCTCAAGATTGCACTGCACAGCATTTAAAATTAATGAAAATGAGAAAGTGGAATGAGAACTTAGAACACAACACTGCTTTCTGCCTTTCAGATAATGAAATCTGCAAATACACAGCACCATTTTCAAAAATCCCTAGCAATGGGTTTTCAGATGAGCCATCTGTCATCTAGCATTTTTCACTGAGGGAGTTTACTCCCTCTCATTCACACCTCTTTACTGATTTTACAAATCTTTGAGAAATTACATCAACAAGTCTTATGTGCTCACTGGGAGTTCTTGCTGAGTCGCAGTAAGGGAGCTGAACCTTAGGGTACCTGGTAGTAGAGCTCTGGGCTTCTACTCAATTTCAGTAAAACATAGATTCAAACGATTAGGGAAGCAGCAAATGGAGAATGGAAAGTCACAATGCACATAATTTACACGCAAGAAACAAGGAAGGGAAGGGGAAGGGACCTTAGTTTGAGTCAATTTTTTGAGGAACTGAAAGGTGTGGATGGAAGGAAGAGGGTCCCAAAGCCAGATGAGAGTACCTGAAAATACCAGCTGTAATGCTGGCAAATCAGCCAACCGTGTACTTGAGATACTTGTATAGAGTGAGATGACTTATTTGGGGGATGGGGTAGGGGCAAGCAATGTTAAGTACTTAGAGCAGGGGAATGAGTGGTGCTTGCTTGAATGCCAGGGTGACTGCATATCTCTGGAGGGTGGCTTGATTGGTCCCGCCAGAAATAGAAAAATGGGCAAGGTCCAAGTAGGAGAAGGGGATCAGTAGGAAATGAAATGGACTAAAGGCAGTTTACTTTCATGAATATCTTGGTGGATGGCATGGCTGTCTTTGTGTAAGTGGCTAGGATGGAAATACAGCACAGAAAGAACTTCGCTGCGTTGTGAAGTATGGAATGATGAACAACAAAATTTGGCGTTTTCTAGTCTGGCCAGGAATAGGGTTTGACCCATGCAGACCCATTTCCTGGGATTTGGTCCCTTGCTTGTTCTTAATCAGAAACAGCTAATACAACTTTGATTGGAGAAGTGGCGAGTTGAATGTAACCAACTTGTGGAAACCTGAAATCCAATCTGTTGATTGCTGAAATTTAAGATAAGACAAGGAGAGACAGGATGGTGTAATGGTTCTGGGTGTTGGACTTAAGACATGGAAGATCCAGATTCAAGTCCCTGCTCAGCCATGAAGCTTCCTTTGGCCAGGCACTATCTCTCAGTATCTAATGATACTTTGTCTAATGATCATCTATTCCTTTCTTCCTATCAGAGTTGGGAAAAGAGAGCCTAGTCCTGCCTTCCTGCTCCTGCTCACATTAACCCTTTCCTGCCTCCAAGCTGGAAGTCCCTGCTACTTGCCAGTCAGAGTTATGGCCCCATGAGGTTTTCCATGCCACGGAAACAGTAAGCAAGCACCCTGAAACACAGGCAGACTTGAGTCAGCCACATGGGGACAAGTGTTGAGTCAGGGGGGGCCTGACTTGAGTCTTTTTCAGAGTCTTCCATGCGCTCGACTCACAACTCGCAGAGTCACCCAAAATTATGCATTTCCGTGACTCAAGTCTGAGTCACCTGACTCGAGTTCGCAACACTGAAAACTAGACAGCCTAACTCATATATTAACATGTTACAGCAGGGCAGTATTATAGAACAAAAGAAGCACACATGGTGCACAAGTCTATAAAGACCAAAATACAGTTCCTTACTAATAAATAGGAACTACTATTTCAGAACTATTACACTTCCTGAAACAAAGAATATGTGGCTGTGTAATCTTAATGTTTAAACACTATGGTCAAGTGTCTGCCAAACTAATGAGGCAATAAGAATGGCTGGTTCAGCATTTGAATTGATAATTCTTTACACCTGAAAAGTAAACGGAAGGATTTGGAAAATAGGTTATGCAGGAAAAATCTATGTGCAGGGATGGGCCCTGACTTGTTCTGGTCAGAACAGCTACGGAGCAAAGGTAGGTTCCGAAAACATCTTATTCCATAATACATGTTTGTCAGTATCTGGGAGGGATCTGGGAATGTAACCCCCATGGATACAAAGGCTCCACCTGTAAATGTGAAATCCTGAGTTAGAGGGTGGAAACAGAAATGCAGTAGAGCTCCTTTACAGCCGTAGTATGAAATGATACTCTATGGACATTGAATTAAACATAGGAGTTCTCTTTAATCTGAAAAAATAGGAAGATTCAGGGGCAGTACTGTACCTACTTTTATAGCTGTAAGTTGGAAGAGAAGACTTATACCCACATTCACAAAGTGCAAAATATTACTTATAAATACATGGTTATTTTGATGTTCAAAGTATCTGATATTGGAGAAGTTGCAAGACAAAAATATTACATAAATCTACAAAAACCATGAAAGAGTAGAAGAGAGAAGAAATTGTGGTTAATTCGAAAGGAGAAACTTTCAATCTCTTTCTTGCATACAGAGGTGGAGGAAGGGTGAAACTTAAGATTAAGTATCAGTATATTACTGAGGGCCTGACACAAACCCCTTCTTAAAGTGCATCCTCTTGAAGGTACACTGGGCAGGAGGTCTGGTCTAGAGGGTAGAGCCTCCGTCTGCCTGAAGATAACATCCACAAGGTCGCCAGTTCGAGGCCACCGGCACCGTGTGACCTTGGAGCAGCTGACAAGCTGAAGCCGAGCAATTCCATCTGCTCTGAGCGTGGGAGGATGGAGGCCAGAATGTGAAGCCAGATCGGAATGAAACACCTTGAATGTAGTCGTTCTTGAAAGAAAGAACCTTCTTTGAAATTGTAAAAATCCCTCTTTAAATAGGGATTTAGATAAAGCCTGCTTATGTAAACCATCTTGAATAAAGACCAAGAAAGGCGGTATATAAATAACTGTTGTTGTTGTTGTTGTTATTACACTGGGTGCTACTGCTACCACCAGGTTTCAGAGGTCAACCTGGATGGATGGGCCATTCAGCTTTGCTGACTCCTGATACCTGTCCCCTAGAGGCTTGAATGACTTGCTCATGATACTTTAAACTAGGGGTACCCAAACTGCAGCCCCGGTGCCACTTGTGGTCTTTGAGGACTCCCAGTCCAGCCTAGCCCTCAGGGAGCCTCCAGTCTCCAATGAGCCTCTGGACCTCCAGGAACTTGCTGGATCCCATGCTGGCCTGATGCAATTGTTCTCAGCATAGCGGCCAACTGTTCGACCTCTCACATGAGCTGTGGAATGAGGGCTGCCTCCACTGGTTGCTGTTTCACATCTCTGATGCAGCAGCAAAGGAAAGGCTGGTCTTGCTTTGTGCAAAGTCTTTTATAGACCTTGAGCTAATGCAAGACCTTCATTCATTCATGTAAGTTCCATCTCTAATATAGTCATCTATGTAAATTTATTCAAATTAGAAATGCAAATTCTTTTTTTCCACCGGCCTCCCGACACAGTGTCACAGAGGTGACGTGGCCCTCCTGCCTGAAAGTTTGGACACCCCTACTTGAAACCATTACTTAGATCAGCCATTCTCAGTGGAAGCCATATGGCCCCCTGGGGAGTCCAGTAGGTCAGAATGTTCAAGTTTTCTTGGTGTTCAATAATAAATGATTTCATATTTATCTGTTCTTATTGCATCTTTGTTTGATGGGGGTGGGGTGGGTGGAGGTGGAACCTGAGAGAAGCTTGTAAGGGGCCACAGGCCGCCCCCCCCCCCGGTTGAGAATGCCTGGTTAAGATTACTGTCTGAACGAGACCACTATATAACAATAGTATTTATTTTATTTATTTTTCACATTTTTATATCACCCTTCCTCCAAAGAGCTCAGGGCAGTATACACAGCTTCTTCTCACTTTTTGTATTCACTTGCAGTTCATTACTTGGAGTGTTTCTGAACCAGGAGCTTTGTACCAGCAAGGATGTTACTGGCTGCAAGGAGATGTTCAAAATGAAAATTGTGCTATAAATTGCTGATGCGGTTAGGTCTCATCACCTTTAATGTGTACAGAGGCTTATGGAACTAGGATAGGACATTTTAGAGTAGAGAGATGAGGCAGCTATGTTGCAGAATTATGTTTATATCCAGAAAATAAAAATATTTGAGAAATGTAGGAAGTATAGCCTGTGCTCATCTGAAAAAGCTGATCCAATGTAAAATAGTATATGGAACAGCTATTTTGTTTTCTAAATATACAGTTGAATACATCCTGGGAAAATAAAATGCTTATTACCATAGATCTGGTTTCTGCATCTCAGGATATTGCCTGTCTTTGCTATTATTAGGCAGCTTTGAAACAGTCACTCTCTTATCCTATCTTTTCATCTTAATTCTGCTGCCAGTCTCTGGCAGTGTCTTATGCTTTTTGAATCAGCACTTCTTATCAGTAACCTTTTTGTATACAAGGTTGTAGCAAAATTAGTTAAAATAATATACCCTACAGAGATCTATGAAGGTTACAGGCATTGATAGGTAATTCTTTCAGCATTATTGTACATCTACGCTTCCTGTGTAAATTATATACCTATCCAAAGGGAATACAGTGGCCCATTCAATTTTGACCTGCAGAATTTATGAAGACATCTCCTTTTATTAGTTTAGTAGTTTGTTTTACAGTTTGAAAGTCTTTTAATACATTCTGTGTGGATCAGGACAGAAATATTGGGGTGCTGGTGGACAGCTTGATGAAAGTATCAACTTGCTGTGCAGCAGTGGTAAGAAGGCCAATTCCAAGCTTGGGATAATTAAAAAGGAATTGAGAATAAAATGGCCAATATTATAATAGTTTTATAAACAAATCAATGGTTAGGCCACATCTGAAGTACTTTTGTGCTGATCCTACTGTTAGGAAGGGCCCACTGTGATTCTTGACCAATTGAGAAGTCTTCTCTCTACTTTCTTAACTGCTGAGTCTAAGAATTTCACAGGGAAAAAACCCACATCTCCAGGCTCTTCTACAGTTTTGTGGCTATGATCATAAGAACAAAGGGTCAAATTAGACATGCCTAATTTTTGCAGCATGGTCTGAATGGGACAGTTTTGTTTGTGACAAGTAGGAGTCTTCAAAATGTGGCAAAACTGAAATGGGCATAGAAGAGCTTAGTATTTTGCCCCGCTGTGATTTTTGATTGTGATACAAATTTTTTGTACTAATAATAGTACATACAGGGTGCATGTTTGGGACTAATCTGCAGTGGGGGCAAAGTAATAAAACCTCCCCACTTCTGTTTTGTCATGTTTTGTTCCCCCCATTTGTTATATATAATCTAACCCACCATTGGGCAACATTGTGCTATTGGAGGCATTCTAGTTTGATGCAAACAGTATTAAGCACATTTCAGCCCAGTACTATGCATGTCTACTCAGAAGTAAATCCCACGGAGTTCAGTGGAACATACTCCCAGGTAAGTGTATACAGGTCTTATAAGGCCTTTGGAGTACTTGGGAGGGCTTCCCCAGCCCTCATAAGGCCTTTAAATGGCACTTATGGTTTTGCATCAAAACCAGAAGTGACTTCTAAGTGACAGCTCTTGCTGCCTTTGGAAGCCTTCCAGTGATTTTCAACCTTTTTTATCTCACAGCACAATGACAAGGTACTAAAATTGTCAAGGCACACCATCAGCTTTTTGACAATTGACAGGGCACACCATGCTGTTGGTGGGGAGCTCACATCCCCATTGGCCCTACTAACAAATGACCCTTCCCCAAACTCTCACGGCACACCTGCAGACCATTCGTGGCATACCAGTGTGCCATGGCACAGTGGTTGAAAATGGCTGCATAAGGGGTGCCAAATTATGGATTTTTATCTGTGGTTTTTTGGCGTCCACTGTAAGGTCTGGGAACAGATCTCCTGAGGATACCAAGACACCACCTGTATACAATTGCAGCTTAAGTGTAGTTATTCAGGAGAAGATGCTGCCTTTAAAACTTTTCACTTGTATTTTTAGGGGAATATGTAACCCTGTTCAAAAAGTGCTGCTAATCATTGCCTGTGCTCCTCCCCTTCATAACAAAGGAACCTTGCTTTTCCTGCCTTTTTCTCATGTGACTGGTGGGACCCAGGCAAGTGGGGGTTATCTTGGTCAGCACAGGACAGGCATTCACCACCAGGACTTGGGTAACAATCAGGCTGCAGTTACAAGAACATTTTTTTGGTAATATGGACGTCAGTGTGAACAGTGCAGGTCATGGAGCATGAAAAAGCAATCTGAAGTGGATGCAATTGGGCCAATGTCACATAAATGTTCTTTGTTTTAAAATTAAGAATGTGATTTGAAAATAAAGCCTTTTAATTTGGTTTTAAATGCATTTGTATTTTAAGTGCTCATAATGTTAGTGACCTTTTTTTTCTTTTTTGTCTATATTTATGCTGCATTTTTTAATAGGTAGTATTTTCATTTCTTTGTAGCTGGTATTTAAGAATAAAAATAAAAGTTGAAATAAATTATTAAATACTTCTGATTAGGAAGTATATTAATTCATGCAGTTGTGACAGTGTTCTGGGTTAAGCTACATTTGCTAATTACTTGGGCATAATATTTTAAAAATATGTCTTAAAATAAATGAGATGAAAGTAACTGCATGCTTTAACTTTTCAGTCTTTGATTTTGTATGATTCAAGATTAAATAAAGTGTGCAGGTTGTGACCTAATATGTTCCTCTGGAGCACTAAATAGAATACATTGTCTTTGGATGATCTGGAGTCATCTGATGAATGAAATATAGTCGTGGATTTATGTTTCATGAATCCAATTATATTGTTTCACTTTACTTGTATTCTGTGTCCCACTGATGTTGTCAGATTCCAGTAGAGAAGAGCTCTTCTGGGCTTCAGTTAACATGACTTTGTTTATTATTAAATTTATTGAAAGTATACTAAGCTGTGCATCATTCTATTATCATTTTTCGTACAGGAAAGCAATTGTGCATTTCATGTGCAACCTCTGTAAAGTGTGGGTTGTCACTTCACAAGAACTCTTCTGTTACATGAATACTGATGGGTATGTATGATCTGGAGAGAGGCAGAGGCATGACCAACAAGGAGACTTTGCTCTCCTCTCCCAGCGACTGAAGTAGTAACCTAAACTCAGCAGTAATTAAAACATAGTAATGTATATAGATTTATCTCAAAATCTGATGAATTGCAACTGAGCCCGTGATATGAAGTCATGTGAAATGAAAGCTTAGTTTGCAGTTCTGTGCGCACTTACCTGGAAGTAGGCTCCATTGAATATAATGGGACTTACTTCTGAATAGACATGTATAGGATTGTGCTGATAGTCTATTATGGAAGGTGGTTGATATATGCAAGTCATCATTTCATCCTGCAGTGTTAATGTAGGAACACCTCTCCAAGTCCAAGCTGTATGGCAGTGTTCTGAACTAGTACAGGGCTCCTGTGCGGTGAGAATAGTGCAGTGCGAAGGGTTGGTAGGGCTGGCAGGGAAAATAAGTCTGGTTCCCAACCATCCTAAAAGCCAAAGCCAAATTAGATGGGACAAAAATGTACCATTGTCTTGTGCGTGTTTAATTTTCAAGTAGTAGTCATGGCTATCTAGCATAGTAATTCTGAATGGACTATGTGGAGAGGTAGGGGATGCCTAACAGGTTTCCTATTTGCCATTTTCACATACAAGTATGTGCCACAAAATAACATTCTGGTGAATGCCGATCTCAAACTACATGGCCCCATAATTTTGTCACACCCTCTCTATAGTCCCACCCAAGAGTGAGCCTTTTTATTTTACAGCTGCTGGTCTGAGACATGCACTGAACAACTTTTTGAAGTATGGGTCCTTAAATTTTTTTTGTACCATCTAGGAAAGGTTTTGCCCTCACCCACTGGGAGTGCCTGGTGCCAAGGGGTGTGTGTGTGACATGGTGAAGGCCACCCCTGCTGCCAGAAGTGTGCTGGCTCACCACTACTCAGTGCACCTGGAAGTGTCAGCTGCAGTGCCAGCCAGGTAGTGCCCCTGCATACCTTGCATGGGGCCAGCATTCCCAGCTTGTTGCCAGTTTGGCTGTGGTGGTTGCAGTAGTGAACTGAGCTGGAGGCCAGGGCGGAGACCACACAACTTATCCATTGAACAGAACAATGGAACATATGATGTTTGTATAGATAATATGATGATCATGTAATGATTAAACTGCCTAACAATGAATTTTGGAGAACATAACCCTGTTGTAAAGCAATGTATACCTGTATTGGAAAACCATAGTTTACTGTTAAACCTGAACCAGGACAAAGACATGAGTAACATTACATTCAGTTAGGCTCCTGGAATCCCCTTCAGGTGGATTCTAATTCAGGGTTTGTTATAGTTCCTACGGTTTTAAACTTCAACCGTAGTGAGTTTCCCCTCTCTTCTAGGTTCAAGAGCATCTTTAAATGAAGAACTGGCAATATATGACCTGGACTTGAAAATAACCCTTCAAACACTCTGAGCTTATTTTTTCTAGGCATATATTCAGTCAAATACGTTAATCTTCTGAACTGCAAAATTATGAATGCTTATGTTCCTTGGCCTAATAGTTGTATACACTGACTGTAGAACTACAATCAGTTAACTCCATGCTTTAAAAGAGCACAGCTGTTTTAATTTTTTTCTTGAAACACCTTTTATGATGCTGGTTTACAACTTATTTTTGTTTAGCAATTTAAAAAATTCAGTTTACAAGGAAAACCAGACATCAGTATTTTTGATGTTTTTCCTCTTTCCCACTTACTAGAAGTGTTTGAAGACACTGTTATTTTACTCAGAAGTAAGCCCATTGGGTTCAGTAAAACTAGGCTGTAATCCTAGCTAACTCACTGGAAACAAACAACTCTCCTAATCACATCGATCAGGGGTGTCCAAACTTTTTGGCAGGAGGGCCACATCATCTCTCTGACACTGTGTTGGGGGCCAAAAAAAAAAGAATTAATTTACATTTCAAATTTGAATAAATTTACATAAATGAATATATTAAAGAAGGAACCTATATGACTGAATGAAGGTCTTGCAATAGCTCAAGGACTATAAAAAGCCTTTTACAAAACAAGGCTAGTCTTTTGTTCGCTGCCGCTGTTGCATCACATACATGATACAGCAAGCAGTGGAGAGAGGCCTTGTCCCACAGCTCATGTGAGAGGTCAAACAGTTGCCCTCACACTGAGAGCAGTTGCGTTGGGCCAGCATGTTGGGCCATGCATTGGGCCAGCAAGTCTTTGAAGGGCCAGAGGCTCATTGGAGACTGGGGGCTCCCTGAGGGCCCGATTGGGAGTCCCTGAGGGCCGGGGTTTGGGCACCCCTAACACAGATTATGAAAATTTATTTGCATTGATTTCAATTTTTTTAATGAGAATTTGAGAATTAGACCTAGGATACGGTTTAATAAGGCTCATGTCACATGTGAATGCACATACAGGATTTTTCAGTACTAAAAAAATTACATCACAAAATATGCTGATGGTGAAGTTTTCATGGACGGAAAAATGGTAATTAAATCTGTTATCCTCCAGAGGTAGCAGAGTGGTATGATGTGCATAATCCTTTTATTATACTTGGAACGGAGAAACAAGGGTTTAAAAGAGATTAGAGAGTGAATGATGAGTAAATGGAATTACTGGAAACATCACCTCCTGTACTGGAGGTGATAGTTGCCAGGCATAGTTTGGTGGGACTTTATTTCTGGTTTGTTCTGAGGTTTTAAGTTTTCATTAGCTGGGCAAATGAATCCTATGGCCCTACTAATGTCGGCATGACATAATTGCTATTCTGTGTGCAATCAGTTACAGAAAAGTTCTAAGAACAGAAGAAGAGGGAAGATTGCACAAAATCATATCATGCTCACTATTTTCATCTTGCAGATTTTTCTGATCACACTTCTTACTGCTTCTGGCAATTTTTTAAGAGCCTTCCAATTATATTTGGCTTCTAATTCTGTCCATCTCTGATAGTATCTGTCTTGAAACCTAATCAGAATGGGGACAGAATTTACAGGAGGAACTTGTAATTTTAACTAAAAACTTGCCGACTGCAGTGATGAATAAACTTCATCCTGTTCACATTTCTCTCCTCCTTGGAGATCAGAGCTCAGTGCAGCAGTGAGAAGGGTTGCCTCCAGGAGGCTTTGCACACACACACCCCCCCCAGAACATTTAAATGCCGCTGGGTCCGCACAGCACCGCAATTGTAGTGGTGCTGTCAGGGCACTCATTAAGGGGGAATGGCCCATTTCTACTTCCACTGGTGAGTCACCACCCACCAGTTTGGGAACCACTGCATTAGAGGCTTCTTTATAAAGTAAATCAGGGAAAGATCAGTAGTGGAATAAATTTGGCAGGCCACATATAGAAATGGAGTTGCCATTCCCAGCTTTCTTGTGTTTGATAGAACCTGAAAGGGTATGGCAGATAGCAGAGTAACAGGTACAGCTTTTCCAATCACTATGTCGCCATACTTGATGTTGTCTGTTGTGCACTCCAGAAAATCACAAAAAACCTGGGAGAACAATGACTATCCCACACAGAAACAACTGACTTCCCATTGGTTGCTCCTCCTTTGCCTTTTCCCAACCAGTTCACTGCTTTGTACTTTTTGCTGGTGGAGTTTGGCCAGTGACGATATCCCATGATTGCAGGTTTTCAAGGGTTTTTTTTTTCTTCTCCCCTTTGCAATAGTGCTTCTTAAAAGCATCTCTTTTGTGGCAAGTACCAGTGCCTCCAGACTGGGTAACTTGCCACACAATTATTCCTGCAGCAAGGGTAAGACTTTTCACTAGTTACTGATCTCTCTTCAACCTTAGTCTATATACTGTTGAAGGCACATGTGCATCTTACTGCCACTCTGGTCTTCTCCTCAAGTGGGGTTGGCTTGACCAGATAGCAGTGTCGCAAGATTCTTGTGACACTGGCAGTGGTTGAGGCCAACAAGTTCTACCTAATCTATACAATGAAGGATCCTGTTGAAAATCACTTCACCAGCATAAGGATATCTCCACACCTGTGTAACTTGTTTCTTCCAGAGTAGCTCTACATTTCGTCACTGTGTAGGGAATATGGGAATGATATAATGCTATAAATGGGCAAAGACTGAAGAAAGGATTGTTTTATAGCCATTTCTTCCATTTTAAAGAATATTTACTTTCAATCTGTCTCTTGATATTGGACTCAACAGATGAACAATTTTATCTTGTTTCTGTTTGCAACAAATGGATTTTAGAACTATAGAGAACAAAGCATTTTGTTAGCATTATTTTTATAATAGGCTTCATTGGGATAGTTCTATCTCAGAACACAATTCAGTACACAGGCATTTTCAACACAGTATTTCATACTAATGTTCTAAAATAAGTGCAAATTTAAAACTTTTTAGACAATAAGATTCTGATTCTAGTATAACATTATGTACAAGTAAGCAATTTCCTTATTTTTCAATGGCATTCGTCTTTGGCATTCGTCTATCTTGCCTCTGGTGTGGCAGAAATGGTCTGAACTATAGGTATTTCTTTCTGGCTTCTCACCAGGGAAGCACTTGAAGAGTGTGCTCCCCTGATGTTTATAATGGAACAACTGGGGGCCAGTTTGACAAGAATACCAGCGTGTTAGAAGGAATTTTAGAATCAGTCTTAAACCAGCTTGGGAAATTACTGTCCTGCAAAGTAGTTTTGCTACAGTGTTGTAGGAATTTGCTGGCAGAAAACTTGGGGCATTGTATGAGATCTGCTAGTTTACACCGACTACATAAGCGCTGTCACATAAAAGGATTAGTGCCATGCAACTGTGCTTACATTCCATTTCATGCCTTCAACTGTTATCATTGCAACTGGTTCAAACTCTTCCAGGTTTAAAAAAAAAATAAAAAATGAGAAACTGGCTTCTCCCTGATTATATTTTAGAACTTGGCTTTTAATATGAAATGTTGTAATTGAAGCCTAAAATTATATTGTCCAAATAATAAAAATGTTTAAATCTGCTGATCCTTTGGATGCTTTCAGGATAATAGAATTTTGAATAAGAACTTACTTTCTTTTAGAAACTAGTAAAATATCACACAATCTTTTTTTCCTTTTAGAATACGTTGCTATGTTATGGGACAGAATTTTTTTTGAAACATTAACTCTTTTTTTCTTTTTCTTTTAAAGGACATGGGTTTCTGTTAACAATTTTTTTCTTCCCCACCTTTTACCCAACCTGTAGTGCCTTTGTCAACACAGGTACTCCCCTTCCCACTTTTATTCTGTATATTTTAGGCAGCAAACCAGTATCTAGAATATAGCCATTTTTGGATGAAAACTATTATACAGGTGTGCCCCTGTATCCACTGGGGATCTGTTCCTGAAACCCCCCCCCCCCCGCTGTTAAGTAAAACTGCAGATATGGGTGAACACTGCCTCCCCCCCCTGTTTTGGAGGCAAGGGGAGCTCTGCTTCCCTAAGGCTCAGATTGAGCCTTAGAGTGAAAAAGTCACTTACAGCTTCTCTTCCAGTCACTGGAAGTGACTTTTTTCATTCTGAGGCTCAGTCTGAACCCGAAGAGGGCCTGGACGAATATGTGCTGCCTCTGCTGGGCTTAGACGACCCTCCAGAGGTGAGGGTAGCAGAGCTCGCCTCACCTCCAGAGGGAACGTGAGCAGAGGTACACATGGGGTGGGGGCTCCATGGACCCTACCCAAGGGTCAGTGGATCCATAGATATGGGATCCACTGATACAGAGACCTCCCTGTATACATTTACGGAAGCATCTAAGATTAGAATATGGACCTTAACAAGAAATGGGAAGGGTTGTAATATAGGTGTTGCATTAAGTAAAAATTTATTTCTGAGATATCAAATCCCTTTATTAGCCAACAAGTGAGTTTGCAGACCTTAAATATTCATGACGTGCAATAGTCTCACAACAGATCAAATTTAATTAAATGATGCATTTTCACCACTTACAAAAGGTTTATTAAAGGTTTGTTTGCTCATGCAAATTAAAGTGTTAGAGTAAAAATCCACATGAATCTTGGCACTAACAATTAAAAAAAATTATTGAAAGATTTCTTAGCTCAGTGCAGTACCTTGCCATGTTTAAACTGCTCAGCTTGTCATTTAGAATTTCTAATGAAACTGGGGAGGAGGCTGTTTATTTGCATAATAGGACATAATTTGCTGTGGTGAGGTTTTAATTATTTATAGGCCGTCTGAAATATTTAAAATGGCATCACTAAGGAGCATGAAGTGCTGGATAATGCCTTCATTTCAGGTTTCCTGCCGTTTCCTTTATGGGTCAACCGTTTTATTTCTAATTAGCGTACCAGGCTACTGGCTCTAAAAACATAAGGAAAACAAACTGGTTCTGGTCTGTTTGCAGCTTGACTAGTTTCAGACTGCTAAGGGTCATAGGGGCGGGGGGGGGGGAGGAGGAGATGATACAGCATGGAGCGTGAATCAGCAATAGATACAGCTGCCTGAAGAGAGACTGTCCAAACTAGCTTAGCTCACCAAAAGCAAGACAAACTCTGGACAATGCGAGTTCAGTTTATTGTTTTGTATTTCTATCATGTAGGAATAATTCTAAAATGTTTTTTATGCATTTGGTTAAACATCTCTCCTGTATTTGTCTTTCTTAGGAGAGCATTTTAACGTTAGAAGCTAAATGGTTTGATACTTACTTTTTTTGTCACCAATAGAACATCCTATTAGTTGACAGACAGAGAGGAAAGATGTTTCTAGTGCAGTAGTTCTCAAACTGGTGGGTTGCGACCCACCAGTTCGTGTAACACTTCCGAAGAGGAGGGAGGCAGCGACGTGATCCCCAGGATTGCATCGCTAAGGGGGGCGATGGGGGGGCTTTGCACTTTTTACAATGTAGGGTTGCAGCAGGCTGCAGGAGGTGCGGGGAGCCTTCCGCAGCGCTCCCCAACGCTTGGAACCTGCAATAGAAGCGGGCACAAAGCACTTCCGTTTTGCAAGAGGTGATTGCAGATTCCAAGCATCAGGGAGCACTGTGGAGGGCTCCCCACACCTCCTACAGCCTGCTGCAGCCCTACATTGTAAAAAGTAAGTGCAAAGCACCCCCCCTTGCCCCTCTTAGTGATGTGATCCTGGGGATCATGTTGCTGCCCTAACCCCTCGCCCGCAAGAACTTACTGAGGGTGTAACGCTCCCTCAAAGCTTGAGAACCACTGTTTTAGTGGATTCAAATAATTAAGAGTGCTGTAGTTCATTTATTAAACTTATTCCATCATACGTGAGGTTATATTTTGTATCTTTAGTGCTGAATGCAAGAGATTATAGCAGAGCTTTTCTAACTGGGGCATTGCGCCGCCCCAGCCTGCAGGCCCTGGCCCCTGCCCCCTTACGGGGCAGGGCCAGCCTGGAGGCAGGGAGGAGGCAGGATTGACACTCAGGGGCGAGAGTTTGAGAGTCCCAGAGAGTTTGAGAACCACCGGATTATAGGTTTTGCCATTATGTAGATCACACAGTGATCATCCCATTCAAACAAAATTTGATTCCGCTTTAGAAAATACTTGGAGAAGACATCATCGTAAAAACCTGATTCTATGAAAATATATGATGCTCATCTCATCTGAATGCTTCTTAAAATCAGAATATTTCTAACATACCAAATGCAGTAGCAGGTTACTATGATCAGTAGAATCAGTAAATATATGTCAGACTGATATGCTGCAATACTCTAGGTATGATGAAGATACCTGCTTTTGTTTGAATGTGGAGCTAACTACTACTACTATATACTTCAGTATACAGTAGAAAGAGAAGGTGAACAAGAACATTTTAAAACCATTATATGGAAAGCCATATATGGATAATCTTATATGGCAGTGGTTTTCAAACTTTGAGAGAGTTTTACTCCCTCAGTAAGTCCTTGTGGGGGAAGGGCTAGGACAGTGATGTGATCCCCAGCATCATGTCGCTAAGAGGAGGCAACAGGGGTGCTTTCACTTACATTCAAGTAGGTGGGGCTGCAGCAGGCACTCCCTGAGATGGAAGTGTTTTGCGCCAGCTTTTACTGAAGATTTCAAGCCTCAGGGAGCGCTGCGCAGGGCTCCCAGCACTTCCTGCAGCCTGCTGTAACCCTACCTCCTTGAACGTAAGTGAAAGCACCCACCTTTTGCCCCCAATAGGGACACAATCCTGGGGATTGCTTCCTTGCCTCTCCCCTTCCCCTGCCCCTTAAAGGGACAAGGGAACCTTTACACAAACTGGTGAGTTGCAACAGTTATAGGGAACTGATCTCCTTGCTGTCCTTTCCCCAAGTGCTCTCCTTTTACTCAGGACTATTTCAGTCCCAGAGTCCTAGATGACTTAAGAGTGCTGAATGAAAGAGGTTGTGGATAGAAAAGTTGTGGGTGGACAAAATATTCTGTAGTCCTTGCCCAGGTACCATTAAGGATTTTAAAAACTCAGACCTTTCTGCCACTCTTTTTTGTACAACTTCAAGACAGTTCCAAATTTGAACACTGAGAAAGACAGCTGTTGTGAAACAAAGGAAAAGGTTCTACACCTCCAGTGGTCCTTGATAGAACACAGTCTAGGAAATGATCCGAGAGCTATTCAGCTGGCTATGGCACTGCTGCCATCACATCCAAGTGTGCTGTGTTCAGGAATAAACATTTTCTCATAAGCTTATTATTGTTTTGCCGTAAAAGTGGAAGACACTGAAGAAAAATATAGAGTTACACATGTGAAAAAAATATTTGACTGAGGGAAGACTTTGGCTAATTAAATCAATTTATTTGTACAGTCATTTGATTGTTTCTAGCATAATAACTCTGCTGAACATTGAGATACTGGAAAATTTGTGCACATGTTCAGGCATAATTCTGTGTTTCAAATATAAACCTCCACATCCCAGGGGATCAGGAAAATTCTTAAAATGCAATACAGGGGCTAATCATTTTACATTTCTCTGCATTTAAGTTCTCAGTAGGCATAAAAATTCAACACCCTTGTCCTTTATGTCTGCCAAACCATTTCTACACCTTCATGCTATTTTTTCTCCTCCCTTCTTTATGTGGACTATTTTTCCTGTTTCAAGATGTGCAGGAGACACATACTTAAACATCTGTGCTAGGTGCCTGCTTGGAGAGCAAAGTGTCAGATCAGTAATGTGACTATTAGGACTGCTGTCAAAAAGCAAACTGCATTTCTGAATTCTCATTTGAACTACACAATAACTTCCCATGTTTAATAATCCAAGGAATTCAGTGCTACAGATTTGAATGGAGCTTGTTCTCTGCTTAAATGTTAATGTAGATTTCACACCTCCAAATGAAGATGAAACTTTCCAGCTCTGAATCTTGCTGGAACAGGTTATTTAATGGTGTTGTTCCCTGACCCTGGGGAAAAACTGTTGTGAACAAACATTTCACACCTCCAGTGGTCCTTGATAGGAAATGAGCTGGCTAGATATGGCACCCTCAACTGGGTGGTTGGGCAAAAGCAGAATACCTTGGTGGCCCCTGGCTATCAATATAGAACCACCTGATTGAATCACCCCACATAAGAATTCCATAGAATTCAACGGGGCAAACACTTAAATTAATCCTTAGCTTTAGAGCCTTATTGTGTTAGTTTTGTTGAGCCACTGCTTGAAGATCTCCAGTGAGAGAGAGTCCATCACTTCTGTTCCACTGCTGAACCTCCCTTAGTGTCAGGAATATTTTCCTGATATCCAATCGGAATCTCTTCTTTCAATTTGTACCCATTTGATCTAGTTCTTCTTTCAGAGTCAGTTGAGAACAAATACGTATGTTTCTTCCATATGACAGCCCTTTAGGTATTTGAACAGAGCAATCGTATCCTCTCTCGGCCTTCTCTTCTCCAGGATGAACATACCAAGTTCCCTCAACCTTTCCTCATAGCAGTGGCATTGCTAGGAGGGTGTGCGGGGTGCGGGCCACACCTGGTGACGTGCACTGGGGGGGTGACACGCTAAAATCATGGTGGTTAGGAGTAACCCCATCATATTATATACCATTGGATGTGGAATTTTGAGCGGAATGCAATGCAAAAAACCAGAGCGAAATATCTCCTTTCTATCAAAAATTATGGCCAAAAACTGGAGAACAAAAAATGCATGGATCCCCATGGAAAGTGAAAGTGAGCCATATCACGTGTTTACTCGTGGTTAGGTGAACTTGCCTTAGTCCATTGGAAAGGGCAGGCTGAGAGGAATCTAACAACACCAGAATGGTCCTGATCCAATGAATGTAGCCCCCAAAAACACCTGAGAAGGAAGTCCCTCCCGCCAAGCAGATGAATGTATTGAGCCCTATGGAAAGCGAAAGTAAGTGTCAAGGTCGAGTTTACTTGAAAGTAAGCAAACATGCCTTGGCTGGTGTGGAAGATCAGGTGAAGGAGAGTGCAAGGCTAGCAGAATGGTCCTGATCCTTTGCACCTGCAGTTAAAGTGCTCCAGAAGGCAGCCTCCCCCCTTCCCCACTAAAAAGGATCAAAACAGAGGCTTCAGCTGATAAGGTGAAACTTTTTGAGACTTGCAAAGCCAGGTGGATTCTGACAGTGTTCTGGTTTAAACAGAAGTTCTTCAGTTGAACTGGGCACTGGGTAGGACTGAAAACCTTACTGGTTTTGGAGGGGGGGGTGTTATTGCAGGCAGGCTACAGAGGAAATTCACTTGGTGGAACAGGGCTAGCTTCTGCTTATTTAATTTGTTTCACTTTAATTATTTATACTTATTTATTTTAATTTTCCTGATGGTGTCACTTCCACCATGACATCACTTCTGGTGGGTCTTGGACAGATTGTCATTCTAAAAAGTGGGTCCCAGTGCTAAAAGTTTGAGGACTGCCGCAATAAGGTCTTAGTAAGTTGATACCCTGGGTGTGTGTGTGTGTGACACCACTAGTGACCAAAATCACTAAAATCACAGTTTGCAGGAATAATACCATCATGTTATATATTAATCAATGCGCAATTTCATGCAGAATGTGTTCTATCTTTGTCCTATCAAAAAGTACAGCCAAAAAACCAGTGGGGGCGGAGTGATGGTACATCACCATGCCCACCACCTGGGGTGTTGCCCCGCCCACTGCATGGGGTGTGTGTGTGACGCGCTGGCATCCTGCACTGGGTGCCGTGAACCCTAGTGATGCCACTGCCTCATAGGGCTTGTTCTTCAGCCCTCTGATCATCCCCTTCACTCTCCTCTGAACCTGCTCCAGTTTGGCTGCATCTTTCTTAACATGAGGTGCCCAGAACTGGGCACTGTACTCCAGGTGAGATCTAACCTATGCAGAGTAAAGCAGAACCACAACTTCTTGTGACCTGGAAGCTATGGTTCTACTAAAGTAGGATAAACTTTTATTCACCTTTTTTGCAGCTACATCACACCGTTGACTCATGTCCGCTGCAACTCCAAGATCCCTCTCATGTTTTGTGTTGCCAAACCAGGTATCTCCCATTTTATACCTGCATCTTCGGTTATTTTTGCCTAAGTGCAGAACCTTGCATTTGTCCCTGCTAAAGTTCATCTTATTCATTTCAGCCCAGTATTCCATTTTGTCTAGGTATTCCTGAAGACTATTGTGTTTGCTACTCCTCCTAGTTTGGTGTCATCTGCAGATTTGATGAGGCCCCTTGTACCCCTTCATCCAAGTCATTGATGAAGATGTTAAAGAGAACTGGGCCGACAGAACCTTGGGGCACCCCACTCTAAACTGTCTTCCGGGTTGATGTGAAGCTTTTGACAAACACCCTTTGTGTACAGCCGTCCAACCAGTTGCAAATCCTTCTTACAATTGTATCATCTAGCCCAGGGGTCTCCAAACTCCGGCCCAGGGGCAGATGCAGCCCGCAGCGAGCCTCTATCCGGCACGCAGCCAGCCTCTGATTCCTTGAGAGCCTCTGGCCCAGTTGACCAAACACAACCAGAGTTGTGCTTGTGGGGTGGGGGAATTAGAATCCATTTAAGTGTGTGCTTTATTTCTTGGGCTGTTTTCATGCTTGGAGAAGTCCTGGACATTTGAGCCCATTCATTTATTCATTCATCTAAGTTCCATCTCTAATGTATTTATTTAAATTTTGTTTAATATTTTTTCTGGCCCTCGACACTGTGCCAGATATTTGATGTGGCCCTTCAGCCAAAAAGTTTAGAGACCCCTGATCTAGCCCATATTTTACCAATTTGCTGATTAGGATGTCCTGTGGAACCTTATCAAATGCTTTACTGAAGTCAAGATAAATTATATCCACAGCATTCCCACCATCCAGTAAGCTAGTAACCCGAACGAAAAAGGAGATGAAATTTGTCTGGCAAGATTTATTTTTGACAAATCCATGCTGGGTTCTATTAATCACTGAGTTGTTGTCTAGATGTGTGCAGACTATGGGTGCAATCCAAACCTGCACTGGAGCAGGCCAGCCAGGACGCTTGCGCTGCATCCAACGCAGGTTCGTTGGCTGCAGCGGCTCAGCCAGGGACAAGGGGAAGCTCTTCCCCTTATCCCTGGGTAAGGGCTGCACACCCCAATGGGTCTCCTCGGACCTGTGCCACCTCTGGAGGTGGTGCAGGTCCGAGGAGAGCAGAGTGACTGGAAGCCACTCCGTTCTCTCCGGGGACAGGGGTTGGGATCTGGCAAAACTGCTGGGTCCCAGCCTCACCACCGGCTCCCCGCACTTCCTCCCCTGTGGCCACCCATCGCTCGCCCTCCCCCGCCCAGAAATGCCCCCCACACCTCCCACGCCTACCTTTGCCGCTTCGAGTGCGCTGACACAAGCGGTGGCACGGGAGCCACTTCAGGGGCTTCTGCCTGCCTCCGTACGTTGGTGCATCTAAATGCGCTGAAGTGGCTCCCACCCACGGAGGCGCAAACCCTCCTAAGAGACTTGGGCCGGCATAAGGTGCCTTTAGGATTGCGCCCTGTGTGTTTTATAACTTGTTCTAATATCTTCCTTGGTATTGAAGTCAGAATGACAGGTCTGTAATTTCCTGGGTCTTCGTTTCTCTCCTTTTAAAGATTGGGGGCACATTAGCTCACATCTAGTCTAGCGGCATCTCCCCCGTCCTCCAGGATTTCTCAAAGATAACACAGGCCAACACGCATTTTGCTTCCTTAAACATTACACCAATTCCTGGGTATATGTGGGGTGCTGATTCCAAAAATGGCATTCATTTGCCCTATCATGTCTCGTTTTGGAGACACTGCATAGCCTCTTAAGTGAATGGTTCAAGCTGCTTCCTCATGAGGAAGCCTACACCATGGCTTCCTCATGAGGAAGCTGCTTGAACCATTCACTAATGAGCTATGCAGTGTCTCCAAAACTAGAAGTGATAGGGCAAAACGGGATGCCATTTTTCGAATTGGCACCCCAAATTCATAGCAATCCACCATAAAGTTTGGAAAAAACTTTTCTGATCCTCAATTTTGTAGGCCTGTGTAATTGACAGAGGCTCTGCAAGCACTTCTGCAAGTTCCTTTAGTACTCTGGGTTGCAGTTTATTCGGTTCAAATGACTTGAATTCATTTAGGCCAGTTAAGTGGTTTCCAACTAGTTCCCTGTCAATCCTAATCTGCAGACCTGTGCCATCCAGGTTTTTGTTTACCTGTGTTGGGGATGTAAGCATATCCCCCCATCAGCCAAAGATCCAGCATTCACACTTGCACAGTCTTCCTTCCGAGAGAAGAAAGACACAAAATAAGAGTTGAGCAGCTCTGCCTTTTTTTTGTCTCCAGACACCAATTGGCCATCGTTATCCAGAAGCAATCCCACCCTCTCATTTCTTTTCCCTTTGGGCATGCCTAAAAAAAAATCCCTTTTTGTTTTTCTTGCCATCCCTGGCCAGCTTCAGCTCATACTGAGCTTTAGCATTTCTGACCCTTGCCCTATAAGACTGGGCTACCTGGCTGTACTCCTCCCTCATGATCAGTCCCATCTTCCAATTCCTATTCATGTCTTAAACTTGCCACTAAGATGCTTGTACAGTCATCCAGGCTTTTTGAGGTGTCTTCACCTTTTCTTTTACATAGGAATTGTTTCTGACTGCGTCTGTAGAAGCCGCTTCTTAAGGAGCTCCCACCCATCTTGGGCCCCTTTTCCATCAGTTCATCAACCCATGGGATCCTATCTATCACTTCTCTGAGCTTGTTAAAATCAGCATTCCTGAAATCCAATGTACAGGTTTCACTGTGTATTCCTTTTGATTCCCACAAGAAATTTTGCAGAATATCTCCTGGAAAACTTAATCAGCTTTCACTCTTCCATGTTCTGATGTTGCTATGAAATCACATGCATGGTAATTTAAAATTCTCTTTCCGTTACAGTAAAGGTAGAAGCATAATTGCACCAGGTTCCACTGAGCTATGAGGGTACTTTTAATGTAAGGATGTTGGCAAGGGTGTTTGCAGGCAGGCAGTTATAAAGGACTTGGTGAAGTTAGTAAAAACTCTCCTTGAGGGCAGGCAGATGCCTAGGCTTATTTCCTAAAGCTTTTAGCTGAAACAATTGGAGCTAGGGGAAAGACTAAAATCTTTAGCAATGTGTTACAAAGGCTCCAGTTCAGTCAGGAAATTAAGATTAAAGAAGCCTGATAGTGAACACAAAATATATTTTGTTGTTTAGGATGGATATTTTAATGCTTTGTGTCATGAAATTATTTTGAAGTATGATTGATAACATTTATAACTGAGTTGTTTGTTGTGATTTCTCTCGATACTATTGTGACAGTTGCTGACTGACCATCTTCTGCTAAGCTGACTGTGTGCTAATAGGAAGGAAAGGTTGATGTTTCTTCAATGGGAACAATGACAGGTGATTTTTTTTCTGAATGGGCAATTTACCTGGTGTCTGAGAGCAGTGCTGTAAAGGGTATGTGTTTGGGGTGACTGCAGAGACTGCAGTTTTGCATTTGGGAGCAGGCTGATGAAAGCAATGAGTTTTTTTAGCCGGGGTGGACTGAAACACAGCTGTAGGAATCTGAGCTAAGATCAGTGGGGGTGCTGCTACCTGTTGATGTCAATTTGTTCCTACTATCCCCTGCTTATATCTTTTATAAATCATACAAATATTACAATAGGCACTCCAGTCCTCTCTGTCATCCTAAGGGAACAAATCTTTGTCCTGGATTAAGAGAGAAGAGAGCATGGACCACCAGTGATTTTTTTTTTTTTTTTGAAAAAAGTTGTGAGCCAATGTGATAGAGCCAAATTTGAGTAAATTATAGTACTCTTGAAAAAGCTGGAGCATTCTAGCAGCAATCCCATCAGCCTATGGGAGACATTAAGCCATTTCTGCCCAGTGTTGCATATATGCAACAGGGACCAAATGTATACATCTGTGGGCTGGCCAAAATGGGTTAAACCAACCTTATCCAGTCTGTCAGCCTGATAAATGCAGTTGTAGTACATCTTACAGCCCAATCTTAGGTGTGTCTACTCAGAAGTAAGTCTCATTATAATCAATGGGGTTTACTCCCAGGTAAGTGTGGATAGGATTGTAGCATTAGTATCTTACCATGAAGATACAATAGGTTTGTTTTTCAGAGTCTACAGGACAACGCAACCCTGGACTCCTATGTGTAGAGAAACTAGTTAGGACTGGTTGGGGAAGCTGACAAAGTGGATGAGAAGCTGAGATTTTAGACTGCAATTTACTACTACTACTGGTACAGGAATTAAGATGCTTTGAGCCCAATCCTATTTCCTTTTCTGCTAATGGAGCAGCCTAAAAATGACTACTGCTGCATCCTGCTTGGGGGGGGGAGCTGTTCCCTTATACAAGTCTCCCCTTACAGTTGTTCCCTTACACAGGTGTAAGCATCCAGCAAGGGAGGGGCTGTACTTGAACCTGCCCTAGCTTAGTAGCTGGACCCATGCTTCACGACTGAGTCTGGGAAGGGAGTTAGGATTCAATGCCAGCACTGCAGCCATATCCACTCCCTTTCCTACCCAACTTTCCCTCTCCCTTGTGCTATTCTACCCTCTCTCACCCTGTATAGGAGAAATACCTAGAGTTTCAGGGAGGAAAGGAAAAGATTGCAGATCAGTGGAACAGCATATGCTTTGTCTGCAGAAGGTTCTAGGTAGAGTTGGGAAAGACCACTATCTGAAACCTTCAAGAGCTGCTTCCAGTCTGTGTGAACAGTGCTAAACTAGATGAACCAAGGTCTGACTAAGAATAAGGCAACTTTCTGTATTGCTCTGTGGAAATGTAAGAATGGAAATCAGTGGGGTCATAGTCCCAGGTAGACTTAGCCAAATGCTTGCTTGTTTATTTATTTACTTGATTGGTTGATTGATTGTATGGAAAAACAAGGACACAAGTTAGAGAAGAAACCAGGGCAAGAGTGGCAAGAAAGAATAAAAGCTAGACTTCATAGAAGTGGCAGCTGATCTGCTGGAACTTCTGAGCCCGTGAAAAGTTGCAGACCTCTGACAAAGTATCACTTCATTGAGAGACACTTTAATTTGAACTCTTCATTGAAAGTTGTCCAGAAAATTTGGAGAGCCTTGCACAGCAGTGAAAACCACTACAAATAATATAGGTTTTCTTTCTTATTCCTAGAACAATCACAACTGATCGAAGGAATTGTGTTGCATGAACAGAAGCACCTTTCCCCTCAGTATGCAAGGTGCATGTGAAAATCTTGCTTTGCGTGCGTGCATGCGTGCGTGCGTGTGTGTGTGTAATTTTAATATGCCAAATGTTAGACTCCATAAGTCTCCGGAGCACTTTCTCATTCAAAGTCAACTTTCTCATCTAGGTAGAGCTGCCTCTGGACTTCTCACCATTTTAGAAAATGGGCCAGGTATCCCATACATTAAAAGTGTTCATTCAAAATTCAAATAGGAAAAATTGCACCAGAAATAAAGGGAACAGTTATTCAACAGCAACAACCTCACAATGCATGCAAGAAACTGTAAGTCATTTATTCATCTCCAGTGTTAGATTTTACCAACTCTGAAAGGTGATCATGCATTGTTCAAATATTTGGATTTTGTAGATTCATTGAGGATTGCTGTTTTTTGTAGTATGTGCAGTTGTCTGACATTTGAAAAGGCAGTAATTCTGAAAGATGTGGTGAAAGCAAACTCAAGAAGGGACTGATAAAAAAACTGTACTGAAATAGCTGAACAAAAGCTTTTGATTTAAGTTGCTGCTAAATACCAGGGTAGTCCATAACTGAATTAAAGCTTATGAGTTATATATACAGTTACAGGCGCAAGATGTACTCCCACTTATTATTGTTCAAGCACACCAAGAGGTTGTGACATAATGTCACTTCTCTTTCTGTAACCTGAAGGAAAAATGGATTTCATGGTTGAGAATATTATACCCTTATCACTTTCTTGAGCCCTAAGAATACTGCTTAGAATTGATACTAGGACAAAATCACTGTGCCTGAGAAGAAAAATCCTCACAATAAAAACTCTTGGTACAGAGCTCTCAGTACCTTAAGATGGTTTCACTGATAGTTGAGTGTCTGCTTTTAGTAGTGTAAGCTGAACATATTATCTTGATTATTTTTAAAGCAACATGTCAGTATTTTGTGAAGATTAGTGTGCATTTTTTCTCTTAGGTGAGAACAACCAAGAAAATATATGTCTCAGTGTCTAAATTCCTTACACACATGATGACTTCATACTGATCTGTAACTGTTCATAAAAGATTTGTTTTGACCTGCAGAATCAGTCATGGAATTGAAGACATTTAAAGAAAAATATCATTAATTGTGACCTAAGGCAAATACTATAGTGCAAGTGAAGTTCAAAATATCCAGGCAAGAACCAAGGAAAGGGCAGTGCAGAGAAGGGCTGGCTTTTGTTTGTTAAGACAGGATGGTGAATTACATCCAGATAGAAAGTGGGTCTCCCTTTACCTCAAGTGACTGAAACTAGTGTTTTACCATTCACTTACATGGGTAAAGGTAAAGGTAGGTTCCAATAGAGCAGTGTTTCTCATACTGTGGGTCGGGAACCACTAGGTGGGTCATGAGCCAATTTCAAGTGGGTCCCCATTCATTTCAATATTTTAATATATTAGACTTGATGCTCCCCTGGTATGTGACTGCATTTGGGGAAATGTGACAGACCTGTACTTTTAACAGACCACTATGTATATGCTTTTAACAATGATAGTCAATGGGACTTACTCCTGGGTATGTGTGGGTAGGATTTCTGCCTAGGATTGTTAAAAATTTTCCTGATTGATGATGTCATTTCTGGTCATGACATCACTTCCAGTGGGTCCTGACAGATTCTCATTCTTAAAAAGTAGGTCCTGGTGCTAAATGTGTGAGAACCACTGCAATAGAGTGTCTTTTTAAAATAGGTCTCGGTGCTAAGAAGTTTAGGAACCGCTGGTATATACAATTGCAGCCTGAGATGACTTTCAGCAGCACAGCATTGTTAAGCTAAACTTGCGTGAACGCATCTTTTACCCACCTGCAGATATTTCACAATTTTAATACATAGCATGTTTAAAGTGATTGGTTATGGGCCCTTCAGTAGAAGGATATCTTCCAAAGCATGGGGTTATAGGATTTTTAAAATATCTTTTTTTGTAT
Organism: Tiliqua scincoides; assembly: GCF_035046505.1. Taxonomy (NCBI): domain Eukaryota; kingdom Metazoa; phylum Chordata; class Lepidosauria; order Squamata; family Scincidae; genus Tiliqua; species Tiliqua scincoides. The sequence continues at coordinate 57,521,043 of NC_089826.1, forward strand.
CTATTGGAACTGCAGCATTTTTGAGTCATCAGTTTTGAATCCAAAATGATTATATATTTTTTACTCTCTTTGCATGCCATGTCTGTTTGTGCCCCCCTTCTGTTTCTGCTTCTGCCTAGTTTACACCAGCGGTGCCCAAACCCTGGCCCAGGGGCCACTTGCGGCCCTCAGGAACACAATCTGGCCCGCGGGGAGCCCCCAGTCTCCAATGAGCCTCTGGCCCTCCGGAGACTTGCTGGAGCCCATGCTGGCCTGACACAACTGCTCTCAGTGTGAAGATGACTGTTTGACCTCTTGCATGAGCTGTGGGAAAAGTGTTCCCTCCACTGCTTGCTGTTTCGCATCTGTGATGCAGCAATGGCAGTGAAGGAAAGGCTAGCCTTGCTTTGTGCAAGGACTTTTATAGGCCTTGAGCTCTTGCAAGACCATCATTCATTCATACAAATTCCATCTCTAATAAATTCATTTATGTAAATTTATTCACATTTGGAATGTAAATTAATTTGGCTCCCAACACAGTGTCAGAGAGATGATGCAGCCCTCCTGCCAAAAAGTTTGGACACCCCTGGTCTACACCATTCTCGTCAATAACTGGTCACTGAAATATTGTGCAGTGCCATGGATATCTGCAATATATGCAGTTGTAAAGAAGTCAAGGGGGAAAAAAAGGTAAGATATAAAAAGTGGGTTAAGCTGCTTGGGTTTGAGTTTAGTGATCATATAAAGGAGACTTTAATCTGCTTCATGACAAGAAAAGACTGCATCCATGTTGTTCAGTTAGATTTCTCTCACTTGCGATCACATGCTTAACTATTTATCACTAGATTTGCATTCCATCTGTCACCAACTAGCCTTAAAGTGGTTAACAATATGATTTTAGAATATAATGAGTATATGAATGAGTATTTCTTTTGGGTGGCACATCATGACAAACCAGGTTTTTCCTTACCATGCACTCCCCAATAAACGCAGCTGACAACAGGAATGGAGTTAAAATGGGTCACTTTATTGAATATAAAAAACATTGCAGCAGGGCAGCAAAAGGGGTAAACAAAACCCATCCCAAGTGCAGGGTTCTATGTGGGGGAAATGGTCCTAGCCGTCTTCGTCCCCCAATCTCATAGGGCATCCATCCAACTCAAGGTGAAACTCAATTGTTATTAAGCCCGCCTTTCAGCGTTGCCCGAAGAGGGTAAGTCAGCTGAACTGCTATGCCTTCAGGTCACCCCTGCAAGGCCCCCAAGTTCGGACAAGGGGCTAGCCAGCCTGCCTCCTTAAGCTGGTCAGGCATCATGGGAGCAGTTCTGGTTCACCCCCTGTCCTTGCTAACTTAGATTGGACACCAAGAAGGTCTTCTGCCTACCCACCCCACACTTCTACCACCAGTGACCAGGGTGTTAAATACTTATATCATAACCCAAACCCGTTCCACAGCCAGTCTGAGGTAGGCGAAAAAACCACCATCACAGAGCCAATTTAGATCATGATTAAAAATTCCTACCCGTCCCTCAGACAATCCCAGACAGGCTACAGGGTGGGCAGGTGGGGGTTGCTTGCCAGGAACGGACTGAGCTCCTTCAACACATGCACGCTGGAGGAGCTCTCTCATCCCACCCCCCTTTTGGCTAGCCAACCAATCAGCTGGCAACAACATCCTGTTGCCGGCTGAGAGGGGGAAAGCCCGGCAATATCTGCTAGCGCACCAGGGAGGCGCGCTAGCAGCCTTTCTGACAGGTTCTGGGTAATAATTCTTCATTCTTGAAAAACAACAAAGACTGACATTCAGAGGTGTATTTTTGGTTGAGTATAAAGACTCTTGTTTGTATTGTTTCTGTACATAGAATGGTTTTCAACTGCATACCAAAACAGTAGAGGGCTCAAGAGGGTGCATCATAAATATGGCTATTCTTTTCCTAGTAGTAGTACTTGGCAGTAGTAGTACTTGGCAGTAGCTACTTAAAGATAAATAAAATCTTTAGATTTGGTTCTTGGTATGCTTTTGAAAAGTATGGGCTATTGGTGACTGTTTTGAACATGTCTGTAAAGACCATAATCACAAATTATATTTGTTAAGTGCCCAGGTTATGAAAAGTGTTACATATAATACACAACTCTCAGAAAATTAATCTTTGAATACAACCCTCAGCATTTTCTCTCTGTGCAATTTTAATAACAGGTGAATTGCGCTCTGATCATAACTAGAGATATGGTACCTATTGATACCATTGAACTACAGAAGCAGGATCCTAAATAAGTTATTTTCATAGTGAAGGATGTATCTTTCCTGAATAATGGTAGCTACTCTCAAACACTTTATAATATGTATATGTATTCTGGAATAGCTACTGAAACAAAAACTTTCAGGGAAGGTGTTCTTTGCTATGATGTCCTCCAATGCACCTGTAATCAGGTGCATGTAAAAAAAAATTCTAGAATAACCAGTCTTGCAACATATGCCACAGAGTGAAGAAGATAATCTCATACAACAGGCCTTGCAAAGGAAAGATGCTAAACAGCCTGTCTGACTGGTCAACTGACAATAGGTCTGGTTGATTATGCCGTTCACCCATCCTATGTGCAACAAAAATAGAAGGCTTAATTTCTTATAGTTCAGGCATTAGTAACTTACAAGAACTTAATTTATGTAGAGTGGAATTTAATAGGAGAAAAGACTGCATAGTTAACTTTGTGATCAAAAGCTCAATTTGTCTGATCACTCTGTTCATACCATGACGAATATTTTATACATCTTAATTCCCTGAAAGTGAAAGATTAAAGATAACAGCATACTGCTATCTTACTGGGCTATAAAATTCATGGGTACTGTATTTAGCCTTTTTAAGAAAACAAGTCAGCACTGTACTTTATTAGTGATTTTGATTTGGTGTCCAAAAAGCATTAATCATTGTGTTTGCAAATGTGTTTTTCATTTTTTGGGGAAAAAATCTTTTTGATGTCTTTTGTCATTTATGTGCCTCTGCCATCTCCTGAGCTCACTGGTTGTTGGGCATTTGGTGCAATGGTTCTTATTTTGCTTATACATTTTCCATACGAACCTTCATGTAGTTGAGAATACTACTACTAATAATAATAACTAGGTATTTATATACCGCCTTTCTGGTGATTGGATTACTCCTCTGACTTTATTCAAGGCAGTTTACATGGGCAGGTGTTTCTAAATCCCTCAAGGGGATTTTTACAATCATAGAGGTTCTCTCTTTCAAGAACCAACATTTCAGAATGGATCTTCCTGGTTTGGTCTCACTTCTGGTCTCCAGTTCTCCCACGCAGGCTGACAAGCAGCTCCGTCTCTCACATGGAAGGCAGCCAAGACACTTCTTGCTCACATCAAGAGCAGGTGGAATCATTCAGCTCAGCTTGTCAGCTGCATCAAGGTCTCGCCATTCTCAGCCGTTCAGGGAGCTGCCGGTGTCCTCGAACTGGCGACCTGATGTTATCTTTGGGCTAACAGAGGTTCTACCCTCTAGACCAGACCCTCCTGCCAATATTGTTGCCCCCAATTTGTAGTGAGTGATACCTAGTGTTCCCTGTAAGGGATCTGCACTGGAGTGGATCCCCCCCAGCAACTGTGTGATGCAGCATCATCTCAGGACATTCAGTGATGACCATCGCCAAACTTCTAGTTTGCCAACTCTTCAACTGCACACGTTGGAGGGAACACAGGTGACTCAGAGTCCAATCCTGAGCTCGGTGCTCTGGCTTTCCGCCAGAGGCTTATTGCCTGGCTACCACCCATGCTAGCCCAGCGCTGGCCACTACCGGGCTAGTGCCAGTCAGGCACCCAACCTCTGCCATTTGGCGGTTTCACAGACCACCGAGCCACAGAGAGGAAGGCGGGGGCGGGGGGAGAGGCGAGGAGGAGGCATGATGGAGAGGTGGGCAGAGAGAAGGCATGACGGGAAGGCGGGGGATGGGGAGAGGGCAGGTGGGAGGCATGCCAGGGGGAGGGAGCAGGGAGACAGAGAGGCGGGTTCAATGGAGCTCTGCTCCACTGGATCCTGTCTGTTTGTGTAGGGCAGGGGTGCTCAAACTTTCAACTTTAGGGATGCTGGACCTTTAACAAGTGTATAGAAGAGAGAATTTCAGCAGGTGCAACTTGTCATCCCACAGATGACAAGCGGCACCTGCTGAAATTCTCTCTTCTATACACTTGTTAAAGGTCCAGCATCCCTAAAGTTGAAAGTTTGAGCACCCCTGGTGTAGGGCTTGGCGCCCTACACAAATGCCTTTACCTTACTGCTGACCTTTTGGTTGGCGTTAAAGTGAGTAGCCCCATTGAGGAGCTGCTTCCCTTACCTAGGAGAAGGAGACAAAAGTCCCCTTCTCCTGAGGCGCAGCTCGAGGTGTGCAGGATGCGGCGGCAGCAGCCATTTTCAGTGCCGCCAGAGCTGGGCACCCCAGGCAGTTCAGGATTGGGCTGCCTGTCACCTTTCTGGACCATGTAAACTTAGGCATGGGCAAACTGTTGGCATCGAAAACAAATGAAGGAGAGTTTTGCTACATATCAGGTGTGCATTACTTATGACCTGAAAACGTCTTTATTTTATTTATGGAAGAAACTGAGGGCAAACTCTTTGCAAATCTTTGATTTAAAATTTGACCACCAGAGGCAATATGAAATTGCTTTGGACAGTGGCCTGCAGTCCATCACCTGGCCATCATTTCTTTAGAGTAAAGATTTGGTAACTCAGTTCTTTCCTGATGAATGAGTTAAAATAAAGGCTTTAATTGGAACTTTTGTTCTGTGATGGAAGTCGCTGTTTTGAAATGATGGATGTGAACTTTGCCAACTTGCAGCAAAAACTTCATTTTGGAGGCCATGCTCAGATACATTTCTCTAGTTTTAGTGATATAAATCATTCTGTGTATAAAAAGACACAGTCAGGAATTAAGGCCCACAAGGTTTCCTATAAATAACAAGCTATTCAGGTTTCAGACCTGTGTGAGCTTAAAGCTAAACCAAAAGACGTTATTCTTGCAGTTTGTAAAGAGGTTCTTTTTCAGATGAACTGGTGAACTCACTGGGAAATATTGGAAGCTACATATTTCAATATGGTGCCTGTATGAAGATTGATCAATTTTAGAAATCAAAAGTAATTGTGGGTGCTATGTTTCTCCCCTCCTCACAAAATTAATTAATTCTAATCCTGGTTATTTTAGATTTTGTTTCTTAAAAAGTACTGATGTGTACCATATTTTTTACCATGTGAGTTTGTATTTAAAGAAATACACTAGGCACAATAAAGTCAGTATGCTCCAGAAATTAACAAGAGTTCATTGTATAGATGTCATAAAGTACTTGGCTATGTGATTTGGGCAACATAAGACCCATAGGTCATATTTGGTCCACCAACATTTCTTTTTGTCTTTCCGTTCAGAGTAGTCATGGGGGGGTGAGGAGAAGATACTGTGGTAATGAGGAGGTGTCCTCGCTGATGCAGCACTTTCTCCTGTGCCCCCCCTTCGTGGCATGAGCAGGGCAGGGAGACATGCAGCTGGGGTAATTCTGGCTCTGCCTCCAGATCTGCTGTTGGGGGTGCAAGTTGACACCCCCTCAAGGCGTGGTACCCAGGGCAATGTACCTCCTGCCCCACCTTAGCTATGCCACTCATTGGAGTGACTCTAAAGAGAAGGCAGTTCTTAAATCATCAGTCATGGAATTCCACAACTGGAGTGCCACCAGAGATAAGGCCCACTCAGATTATCCTAGAAGGTAGGCTGGAATGTATGGAATAAAGTGGTCCTTTGGACACTGGCCACAAGCCATGCTTTAAGGTTAACATAAGAACATAAAGATTAATAAATCACTGGGTCCTGATGGCATCTACACAAGAGTTCGTAAGGAACTCATTGAGTTTTCTAATTTTTTCAGCTGAATTGAAAAGGGTCTAGCCAATTCATTTCATCTTGGATCCTTTGGACCCTTTCCTTGCCCAGGAAAAGAAGGTTTCTTCCAGTATGGTGGAATCTAAGGAATGCTTTTTCAGGAGGAGGCAAACCACTGTCATCTTTAGCAGAACCAGTAACACCACCTTCACCAAGAAAGAATTGGCTACCCTCCCCATCCACTTAGCTAGACATCACTAAGCCAATCTTTTATGCCTTGTTGGGCAAGGAAAGTGTTAGACTTCAGTGGATCTATCCACATCCTGAAATCATATAAGCTGAAAATAATCCCAAATAATATAACCCACAGATGTCTTGAGAAATCCACAGGAACTGTCAATGTGGAATGTTTGCTCTGACGGATGAGGGCCATTTTGTCTGTGATATGTCTCACAAAGTCATCATAGCAGGCCACCCTGGTGATGTTCTGATTAACTGAGGGGCAGATGCGACAAGCCCTGCACTGCATGGGAAAAAGCTGTTGGCTGACGCCCTGCAGATGTGAAGGTGGCAGAGAAGTAAGCCTTCTCTGCTGCCATCTTTGTCCTAGATCAGGCTCTGCAATGAGCCCTGGCCTGTGTTTGGTCAGACTTGTTTCCTCCATTGGTGTTGCCTCAAGATATCTGCCCTGCTGTTTCATTGCCCTCAGGTCCTCAGTAAACCAAGGAACTACCCTAACTCTATGGTGTGGCAGTGATCATTCCAGAACAATCTGATCAACAGCTCATTTCTCCATTCCAGAGCTTGATCAGGGCTGCTGGTGATTCACTGGTTCTGGCAACAGGAAAATCTCACAGACCTTCAGAAATACATCAGACTCCAGGGATGGACCATACAATTTAATTCCCTGCTGCCTCAGAGGTGAGAGGCTATGATTTGCCTAAACCCTAGCAAGAAGTGATCTGCCCATGGCAGAGGAGTGATCTTAATCTCCCCCTCATCTGGATCACCAGCCACTCACACAACAGTAAATACCAAGTCCAGGACCTGCCCAGCAGCATGCACTGGGCCATGATTAACTGAAACAGGCACCTGGTTGCCATGGCAGCCATGAGCTAATGAGCCATACCTACACTGGGGGCATCAGCATGGATATTGGTTCCCCAGCAGGTAAATGGGAGGGGCCCTTGCCCTCAGTGCTTCCCCAAAGACCAACCCTCTCTTTGCTGGAAACCTCTCACAGCTACAACTGGATCTGGCTAAACCAACTTTTAAGGTTAAACAATAGAGGCCAAGTATTTCAACACCTTGTAGCAATATTAAAAGTTAGTCAGACCAGATCAAGTTGTAGCTGAAAGATGCATCCACGCTACTTGCCATAGTTCTGTAATGTGAACTCTCTTTAATTTTGATATTGAATGTGATGATGCCTTGATCCACAAAAGAAGAGATGTATTTCTGAAGTAGTAACAATTTAGCAGATTGTGTACTTATCTGCTACACTTTGACAAAGTATTTTACCTAGTGTTATTATCTATTGAGGCTAGTGATTCCTAAACTTTTTGTTCCGGTGGGGCACCCTTTACAGTAACTTCTTAAATTTTTTCCAACTTTGAGGAAAGTTTGGGAGACAAACAGAAAAGGTGTGAGAGTGGAAAAAAGCAAGTGCAAAATAGTGCTCATAATTTTTCTTTTATTGCAAGTTCTCATGGTTGGGGATTTAACTGTAAGTTCAAAACTACCCACTTTTCAGATTTTATGGGGAGGGGGCTATACAAGACACCTTTTAGAAGAGATGCTAGACTGATCCCTTCCATTTTATTGCTCATGTGAATAGCAAAAATTTAATTGGAAGGTGAGACCACCAAACTCCAACAACAGAAGCTCATATAGTCAGATCAGGGAGTGGCAGCAAGATGCAAGTATCACGTGGTCTTGTGTGCTCCCTGAGGTATGTGATGGGCCACTGTGAGATACAGAAAGCTGGACTAGATGGACCCTGGCCCTAATCCAGCAGGACTCTTTTAGTGTTCTTATATCAGAGTAACTACTTACTCTGATTTATTTCTCTCGTTTTAACAGTATTTTTTACCCTGCCTTTCTCCATAACGGGACCCATTGATTACTATGTACTGATTGCTATTTATGTAGCAAAAGCCACCATACCTAATGCTTTACTCAGAATGTGAGGACAGCTATTCTGAATAAAAATCAGTAGGGAGCAAATTGAACCACCCTAGAATTTTGTATACAGTGAATTATCTTCTAAAGATACCCTTTTTATTTTACACTTGAAATTCTGTTACAATATATTTCCCAGAATTCCTCTGTAAAAATGGGATACAATAATAATCTTCATTCAGATACTCCATTCTTGTAACCAGTTTTACTGCTACCAGATGACTTTTGCCTCCAAGCTTTTATAAGTATGTTTATAAGCCTATTTTTATATGCACTTGGAACAGTTTCTGCCAAAAAAGAAGCCCACACCAGTAGAACCACTACAATAGTTGTACCAACCAGATGGTTATGTTAGCAAGTAAGGCTGTAGACTAGTCTGCTCAAGAATAATATATGTTGCAGGTAATGAACATTTTTGAAGTACTTTGAAAAAAGTTGGTTTTAGTTATACTCAAAACTCATAATGTATTTGATCAGTGTGTCCCAATCTTTTTAGTGCTATGACCCACTTAGTGGCTTCTGATTTCCAGTTAGTGCCCCAGAATACCTTGCAGTTTCTGGGTAGCCCTCCATAATGCTTTGAGGTCCCACAGCTGGAGCTTGCTAGCACTGGCCTGCAACTTTATTTTTAGCACTGCCACTATAGCTCCAGAATGCCTCACAGCTTCTCAGTAGCACCCCAGAATGCTTTGAGGTGCTGGCCCACAACTTTATTTTAGTGCTTGGTCAGCTGCAGCTTCTGGATAGTGCTGCAGAATGCTTAGCAGCACCATGGTCAGCACTGCAGTCAGCACCCACCAAAAATTGACTTGTGATCAGCCGCAGACCTCCACAGCAAAGCTCTGAGATGGTGCCCCCCACAGGCTATCAACGCTCCCCCCACTCAGAGGCTAACGGAACCTCATGCGACCTCCACCCACATCGGGGAAGCCTCTTTGAGGTTCGCCGATGCCCGACACTATAAACAGTGCTTCCACGAAACCAGAAGCACAGTTTCTGCCCCTGTTGGGAGCTTCAGAGAGGCTTCCGCAGGGTCCTAGCGACTGGTGCCTGGGGCTTTTGCCCAGTAGAAGTTTATGGCAGGTGTGCAACTGCTTGTGATCCATTGATGAGTTACAACCCGCAGATTGAAAACCACTGTATTAGATCATTTTCTATTAGGAGTGCTTCTAGAGTTCCCTTGTCAGTATTTACTATATTTACAAGTTTCAGTTTACCTAGTCCTCAGAGGAGGACTAAGTGCATCTGCCACCCAGATCTGAGGGCAGATCTGCTATCCTCATCAGTCCATATCTCACTACCCCATTTTAAGCTGCAACTGGGTAGTACTCTAATTTTCAGGTCCTGTCAGCCTGTTTAACCCATTTTTGCCTAGTCCACAGGTGTACACATTTGGTCCCTGTTGCATATATGCAACATTAGGCAGAAATGGCTTAAAGATGTAGCCAGACAGAAACAGAAGGCTGTGGATGCACTCTGTAAGGGTGGGGCACTCTGCCTCTTTGCCCACCAGTCTTAGCTGGGGAGGGGGGCAATGATAAAGATGAACAAGCCTGTTTGACTGCATTCATGGAAGAGGAGTGATCAGTATAGGATTGCCTGCTGCTTTTCTTCAGCACAGCTGCCGTGATTGCTGTGCAGTCATGGTGCTGGAGGTAGAAATGGGTTGTCACTTTCCCCAATCCTCCTCTCACTCATTCTCAGCATGAACGAATGAGTGAATGCCAGCACAGATGTGGGTGGCGGTCAAACAAAGAATGTGGGACACCCTCATCAGTTTCCCTCCTCCAAATCACATCTTAATGCAGGCTATTTCAGTTCACTACGCATCTGGCCTGCCCTGCTTTTCCTAGTAGTGCAGCAACACAGGTGCATTTGTTCTTTGCCATTCTTCTGGCTGGCTTTTCTGGAATTAATTTTTGTTTTTGTTTAAAATAACCATCATCATGTTGGCAACCTTCAGTCTCGAAAGACTATGGTATCGCGCTCTGAAAGGTGGTTCTGGGACAGCGTCTAGTGTGGCTGAAAAGGCCGATTCGGGAGTGACAATCCCTTCCACACTGGGAGCAAGTGCAGTCTGTCCCTGGCCTGTCTCCCTGGCTATGGGCCTTCCTTCTTTGCCTCTTAGCCTCAGACTGTTGACCAAGTGTCTCTTCAAACTGGGAAAGGCCATGTTGCACAGCCTGCCTCCAAGCGGGCTGCTCAGAGGCCAGGGTTTCCCACTTGTTGAGGTCCACTCCTAAGGCCTTCAGATCCCTCTTGCAGATGTCCTTGTATCGCAGCTGTGGTCTACCTGTAGGGCGTTTTCCTTGCACGAGTTCTCCATAGAGGAGATCCTTTGGGATCCAGCCATCATCCATTCTCACGACATGACCGAGCCAATGCAGGCGTCTCTGTTTCAGTAGTGCATACATGCTAGGGATTCCAGCACGTTCCAGGACTGTGTTGTTTGGAACTTTGTCCTGCCAGGTGATGCCGAGAATACGTCGGAGGTAGCGCATGTGGAAAGCATTCAGTTTCCTCTCCTGTTGTGAGTGAAGAGTCCATGACTCGCTGCAGTACAGAAGTGTACTCAGGATGCAAGCTCTGTAGACCTGGATCTTGGTATGTTCCGTCAGCTTCTTGTTGGACCAGACTCTCTTTGTGAGTCTGGAAAACGTGGTAGCTGCTTTACCGATGCGTTTGTTTAGCTTGGTATCGAGAGAAAGAGTGTCGGAGATCGTTGAGCCAAGGTACACAAAGTCATGGACAACCTCCAGTTCATGTGCAGAGATTGTAATGCAGGGAGGTGAGTCCACATCCTGAACCATGACCTGTGTTTTCTTCAGGCTGATTGTCAGTCCAAAATCTTGGCAGGCCTTGCTAAAACGATCCATGAGCTGCTGGAGATCTTTGGCAGAGTGGGTAGTGATAGCTGCATCGTCGGCAAAGAGGAAGTCACGCAGACATTAAAAAAACCCTGTTACAATGGTGGGACAAGCATGGTTCAATTATGTAAAAAGAAATTCTTTGCATTGCTGAAAAGTTGTGTGACAAACTTGAAATAACTTCTGTAGAACTTTTAAAAATGTTCCCAGGTATATATCTTTAACTAATGTATCACTGTACACTAGCACTAGTGCCTGTACATTCTCTTTAGAACCTATGTTCTTTTAGCCTTGGTGGCTGTCTGGAAAAGGATATGAATCAGTGGTTGTCTGGTTGGGGAAAATTGATGTGGAGAAAATTCAATTTACTGCTGTCGAAATCAGCACTAATGCATTTTTTTTAAACTACTACTACAACAAAAGCCCCAAACTGACCAGCATTTCTTCTGAGGGTCAGATCAGACATTATATGCAATGCTCAATATGGCCCAATGATGGTATTTGTGTTCAGGGAATGCACAATGGAGTAAAACTCCAACAGAGTCACAGAGAGATTTTAGGTCTTCGTTCTCTCTCCATGGTCATGTTCTATTTTAGACAGGAGAAAGTTTCCATTGGCTTTCAGTTGAAGTCCCCCCCCCCCCCATTTAAAATAGTGTACAGGGGCTTGATGGGAATTGGAACCATGGCAGGGCAAAGATCTTAAGACCCACCCAATGCAGTTCCATCTTGTTTGCACCTCTCCTAGCTGCTATTTAAAGGGGGGGGGGGAACTAAAACAAAACATTGTGTGTTTTGTGTAACATCTGATTTGCCCCTGAAATTAATTTAGGTTAGTTGACTGACGTTGTTTTTCTGTCTGTAGATGGGAGAAGAAACAGATCTATGGTAGACCTCGTAATCAATTTCAAGCTGTCAGTGATGCTAAGCAGAGCATTCCTAAATAAGTGTGTGCATAATATTGCAGCCTTAGGCAGGTTCAGTAGCTATTCTCCAGTGTCAGGCTAATAATTGTTTGTGTGTGTGTGCTCTTTTGTGCAAAGCTAGTGCACTATGCCTTTTCTGTGGCTGGAAGGGTAGAAAAGTTACCATGGGCTTAGGGAGAATTCAGTGAGCACACCTCAATTGGTTTAAACTATCTCTGTGTCTGTGCATGAGTTAAAATAAAAATCCTTTTCTTAAATGGACCTGACTGAACATTGCAACATAGATAGGGGTGTGCAATTTATCAGGAAGGGGTGGGTGGGAATCATAATAATGAGAAAAGGGAACAGAAAACTGTGGGAAGAGCAAGTCCTGAAATTTATATGTAAATAGTTAGAGGACAGGTAGAGTGAAATACTGAGAGACAGAGAATTCACAGAAGATTTGGAAAATGGGAGAAATCTGTCTAAACCTATCTATGAAATATCAGGTAAACTGTAAAGAAATAGGAACATTGATGCAAATAATTTAGCCATACAGTCTTGCTATAACAAGCTTTCATGACACATGTTGTCACTGGGGGTGGGGTTGGGGTGACAAATCATACCAGACTCAGATCTTCATTCTGGCTTCTCAATATACCTTGGACTCAAATGATATATGTTGTTTTTTTTAAATAATGTCTTCCACATGGCTAAGATTCATCACCATAAACTAGTATATTCTATAAACTACACAGATTTACAATATTCCCTGCCCACTTTCACTTAATAGCTTTGACATTCTAATTAACATTACTGGCCAGCTGGATTAATTGAATGGTTCAGATCCCATTCTGTTATCTTCCTGGGTTTTGCTCAATATTTTCAAATTCATACTTAAATTTCTTAATAGTTTATATTTATGTATATGTAAGGCTGCAATTCTGTATACTTTCCTGAGAGTTAGCCCCATTGATGTCAACTGGACTTAATTCTGAATAGACCTGCACAGGACTGTGCTGTAATCTTAAGATCTAACAGCCCAGTCTATCCTCCTCAGCAGCACTGGGTACAGCAGCACTGAAATGGCTACTGTTATAACCAGTGAGGCCTGGGAGGCTGCTGGAGTTTTTCTCAGAGGAAGTTTACCCCAAGTAAAGCCCCAGTCCCCACAATGGGGCTACTTGAGTCTGCATCAGCTATTTTGCTGGCACAGACTTGAAAAGCCCAGTGTCGGGCTTTGGACCCCAACATGGGGCATAGGATCTAGTGGAGGAGATCCCATCCCAACCCCCCTAGGGCCAGTCCCTCCCCTCATTTCACCCTTCTCACTTCTTCCTCCCATCCTGGAATGTCTCCCCTCCCAAGCCAAAAAGCTGCACCACTACCTAGCGATGCTACTCACTGTCAGCGGCTCTATAGCATCCTCCTCCTGGCGCTGAGGACCAGCAACCGGTGATTCCTCAAATGTGCACAAATGTGCTTATCGGCATGTTTACAACACTGAGAGCAAGTGGTATGGCCCATAGGATTGGGTCCTGAGAGCCCAATCCTGCGGTCTGCGCCGCGCCTCTGCGGGATCTGGCAGGAGCCCTTTGTGGATCTGCCAGTCCCGCAGTTCTGGGCAGCTCAGGATTGGGCTGCCCGTCTCTAAGATTTTGGAGGATCTATTTCATTTAATCTGATGCCTTGTACAGATTGTGACATAATTAACTGACTGCCCAGTCCTATTCAGTGTTCAGTGGGGCCTACCAGAAAAGTGTGCATAGGACTGTAGCCTTACTTATTAAAAAAAGAAAAAGTCAAAAACACTTGGGTTCTCCACTTCACCTCTAGATAAACTATTTGTTCCCCCCTGTCTTTGGAACACAGAATAACTGCCACAAATCAAGCCATGCTTTCAGGTATAATATAATTCCTGAACCTAGAACTTGGACTACAGGGGGGCCTCTGTACCTGGAGATCCTATGTCCACGGATTCAGTTATTCATGGATCAGGTCTGGGCAGTTCCTCTAGAGGCAAGAGGAGTCTGAGCCCAGCAGTGGCCGAGGATGTCCATCCCTGGCTCAGTCTCGACTCTGAACATGAACAGAGCAATTTCCAGTTTCATGGAGAAACCAGAAGTGATGTTTTTAATGCCTTATAAGGCATTGGGAGGTCCGAAGGGGAAGGGGGTTCCAGAACATAGCTCACACAGATACAGGGGCACGCCTGTATTTGATTTTGAGGGTAGCATTACCCTAACAGCTCAGGAACGCATGTACTGTAAATGCATCTACATGTGTACCCAACCGTGTGTATGTCTAAGGACTTTTGGCAGTTGGTTTTTGGTGTACCCCAAAAGGGACTGACATCTTTCATACGTCAGTGGAATATAGATGCAAATACTGTACTAGTTATGGGGGAGGGACGATGCCACAAGGGAGAACCAGAAGGAAGCAAAATCAAGAATGAGAATGCAATTGAATAGAAAAGAGGTTATTCCCCTGGTGAACTCAAAATACAGTTGCCTATAAATGGTACAAGACTTAGTGAGAGAGGGAGAGAGATGATGTTATTTAGCTCCTTGCAAAAGGAGGGGGTGATGAGGATTAGAGTAGAGAGGCAAAACAGAGAGATGTTAATGTCCTGTGTAGATGAGTTTGCTTACCCAGGGGGCAAACAGAACTTTGGGAATATAAAGGGGGAAGGTCCGAAGGACAGAGGAATTCTGTGGCTAGGTGGAATGAAAATAGAACCCTGAGTTGAAGTGCAGAGATGCGGCTGCTATTTGGCTCACAATTACACAGGAATGGAATTCAAAAAGTGGCACCGACTCTCTAATGAGCCAGCTGGCAATCACTATCTTTGACAAGGGAGCTTGCTCCTCATGATACAAATACAGCACTTTTATTTGATATTTCAAATCCTCTTAAGGAGGTTTGAGAGAAAAATGAAATCAAAAGGTCCATGGAGTCTTTGACTGATCATTTAATTGGAAGCCTCCTTAAGACAGTATGCAGGAAAAATCTCCAGGCTCTGCCCCCCTTCTCGTTAAAAGAGATATTTGGGATGCAGACTAGGAAATAAGAGAAAAAAGCAGCGCTTTGCCCTACTGGTGGAATATAGGGAGAAAGGCCTATTGCCAAGATTACCTCTCTTTAATCTGCAGATAAAGTGATTTGATGAATTGGAGGGCAGAGGAGGGTGGGGGTGACTGCTGGGTGGCCAACTCCATGGCCTCCCCCCCAAAAAAAAGAAAAAAAAAGAGACAAGAGTAATTTCCAATCAGAAGGTTTAACAGGCAAACTCCGGAAGTGCTTGAGAAACCTCTGTAGCATACTGACTTACTGGATCAAAATGAAGTTGCACAATGCATGGGAACAAGTAGTGCTTATTTGAGTCCTGGTGGTCCTGCGTGGCTTTGGATAGTTGCTTATCTTATTGTGAAGGAAGGAGAGTTGATGAGGAGGAGGACAAAGAGGGGGAGAAGTTGGAGCAACAAGATGAGTGAAGAGGCAAGTTATCTTCCTAAGTGCCTGGGTAGGCACAGAGACTTATGTGGATCTGGTTAAGAGACAGGGCAGTAACATAGCACAGCAGGTGCCCCTGAAACATGTCAAAGTTGAGGTGAAAGGTGAACCACTTGGGTGTGTGGGTGTCTGATCAGATATTTTTCAGGGGCTATTTTTAGTCAGGGAAAGATAATTTAGTTAAGGTTGGGGTGTAGTCAATCAGCTGTTTTGAACAAGAGTGACATAATTGAATTAACCCATTTCTGCCCAGCCCACAGGTGTACACATTTGATTGCTATTGTGTATATGCAATGTTGTTCAGAAATGGCTTAAATGATGAATTGTGAAGTGAAGTACTCACCATACTCTCAAAAAGGCTTGATACTCAACATAGCAAAGTAGTTGGATTAGCAAATGGTTTGGCGAAAAATCTTGGAGATATGAGTCTAAACTTAGGCTCATATTGGTTTTCCTCTAGTGGCAGGTTTTTTTGATGTTTGTGCCATGCTCTGCAAGTTCAGATATAGCAGTCAGACAAGTTCATTCCCATTAGGTAATTCTCATAAGACTTCTCCAAGCAAGGTGTGCGTGCGTAGAAGTGAGGCACAGAACGAAGGATGTTCTTTTGAATCTGACTCTGGTTTGATACACTCCTAGCATCAACTTTGAACCTAAGGTATGTAAGTTTGACTTGGACTCCATTCATTTCTAGCATTGAGTCTTGACCAATGCTATAGCTTTAAGCATCACTCATGACATAGTGCCATTTACATCAAGACTCTCTGCTTCTGATTGCTTTCATAGCAAGTGATCAATGTACCACCACTGGCAAAACCTCATCTTATCTCCCTGGCATCCCGTGGTCTGAGATTGCCTCTCTACTGCGAACAATTTTTATGTATGGGTAAGATGAGAGGTGTTTTACAACATGTTTATTGCAGCCAACATTGAAGAATATTTCTTCTGAATAAAAACTCTAGGACAGTGGTTCTCAAATGTTTAGCACCGGGACTTACTTTTTAGAATGAGAATCTGTCAGGACCCACCAGAAGTGATATCAGGACCGGAAGTGACATCATCCTGCAGGAAAATTTTTAACAATCCTAAACTGTAATCCTACCCACACTTACCCAGGAGTAAGTCCCATTTACTATCATTGTTAAAAACATATACATAGTAGCCTGTTAAAAGTACAGATCTGTAACATTTCCCTAAATGCAGTCACATACCATGGTTGCATCAAGTCTAATATATTGAAATGAATGGGGACCCACCTGAATTTGGCTCATGACCCACCTATTGGGTCCCAGCCTACAGTTTGAGAAACACTGCTCTACTCAGACATTTTTATTACAAAATATTACACGCAATAGATTTGCTAATATGCATATACATGGTGCCGCATAAATAGTAGAGAGAGTGCACATTTTACACTTCATTTAAAAAGAAACTTCTAAATTGTACAGAGCAAGCGTTTGCTTTGGGTGGGTGAAAGGAAAAAAAAAAAGGCTGATAATTGCATTGAGTCCAAGGTAAATTTTCTGTTTAAATGCTTAAAAATGCAAATGTGTTTAGCCAGTTTACATGATTTGCTCTTACAAAATTAGGCAGTGTAATTTCAGTCTGCTTGATAGAAAGTACTCTGCAACTTGAATAATTGTAAATTCCCATACAACAGATGTTAGTAAAGTACAAACAATTGTATTACCTGCTTTGTGTTTTCCAGTGGTTGGAATGAAAAACTATCTATACACAACATTTGGTTGTTACACAGTAACATTGCAGATGATGATATCCACTTACACAATTCCAGATGCTGATGTGCATGTTGTATTCCACCACCCAGTTTGCAATTTTGATCCCACACACCCCAAAAAAGCACAAGAGAAGCATGACTGGGTTTCAGTGGGCCTTGATTAATAAACAAATACAAAGGCTTGCTGCAGTTCTAACTAAACTAGAACACTGCTCCCTTTTTGTGTGGGTTCCCTCCCTTGTGGGAGATAGTCAGCTACTGTCTATTCTTCCTATGAGTGTCTCATCCTGTCTTAATTCATGACTATTATTATATAGTGGGTCCATGTGAATAAAGGGAGGCATAGAAATAACAGCTCAATACGTTTATCCCATCTTCAGAACAGAACCTAGCAATGAATCTGACACAAGGCAAACATCTCTGGCTTTTATACCCTTTAGCTCCGCCCAGACTCCCTATGATTGGTGCAATTGAAACATTAACTAGAGGGTCAATCGGATGGTAGGATTTCGATCCATCACCTGATTGGCCAGCCATAAGTCTGGGCCAATCAGTTATGCAGGATTACGATCCTGCATAACTTGCATACATAACAACTATGATGACAATAGCAGCTTCTCAATGCCAATTCCTTTAAAAGGGCTTGAGGAAGATCTCATAATCCTGACTGAGCCAACCATTTGAGGTTGACTTCACAATCCAAGGGAAAGGGGTTTCCAGTCAGCATTTCTGAGACAAGGGCCTCTAGGGACAAATTTTAGCCTCTCCTTTGCCCGCTCCACTTCTTCACCAGGAGAAAAGGAAGCCAATATTTGAAGAAGCACAGTTCCTTTTAGAACTCCAAGGATGGACTTGGACACATTGTACTAGAATGAATGAAGTCTAGTTAGCAGTCCCCCAAATTCTCCTACAAGTCTAGGGCCCAGCAACTCCCCTTGTCCTGAATAAAAAGTGACTCCAGTCAGCATTGGTTGAGGTGGGCACACTTAGAATTGGAAGGGAAACACACTGCCTTATTCACTGTGCCATGGCAGGCTGTCCAACTTGTACATAGTTTTCTTCACAGATACCTGTTGATTGCCTGTGTTCAGTTCCTGTACTTGTTCATGTTTGCATTGCTATGAGGAGGGATTCATGATGCTTGCTCCTGTCTAGGGAAAGTTCCTTCTCCTCTGATGTTTGGATCATCTGATCCTGCCTGCTGAGGACTTCTAGTTTCCCAGATGTCCAAGAACTACTGAGAAGGGAAATTCATGTCCAGACCCATTCATAACGTTGCTGAAGTCTCTAAAGGCATACCAATTTTAAAGCTATTTTGAGTAAACACAATAGCCTTTCATATGTATAGCTAGGTGATTGCAGAGGGTCACCATGGAAACTTATAATGAGCAAGAAGGATGCCTTTAAGTTATGTTTCATTCACACACAACATAATTTGAATAAAATTTGCATGAACCTGTCATATATGATTCTAGCAGATATGATTCTAGCAGATGTGATGCTGTTATGCAGTTTCCTAGCATATGTTTTAAAGATGTTTGTCAGTTAATTGAAAGCAAATTGTTTCATGTGTCCCTGACTGAGGCCTATCACCAGAAATTTTGTTGTACAGAAAACTAAGTTGGTGAGAAAATGTTGTGAAACATAAATGTTAGATAGCTGAATACATTTAAGGAGGTGTCCATAATTTTTGTTGTAGCACTTGTCATAGGCTGGAGCTCTTTGGTGCATGAGCTTTGGCTGCTTTAAAACTTCCAGCAATTGAGAGGCTTCTACCTTCCAGGGCAGACTGTTTCTTTGCTGAATGTTTTGTACGATCATCAGAAAGTTCTTCTTAACATATAATTGAAATCTACTTTGTTGTAAGTTAAACCCAGTTCTACTCTGCTTAGCAACCAAGAACAAATCTGCTTTGTCTTTCATGTGACAGCTTCTCAGGTATTTATACATAATTTTTATGTCGTCCCCTAACAGTCTATTCTTCAAACTAAACTTGCCCTCATAGGATGTGATCTCTAACCCCCAACCATTCTATTTTCCTATCTTTGGATTTTCTCCAGTTTGTCAGTATCCCTCTTAAACTGTAGTGTCCTGAACCGGACACAATATTCCATGTGGGGTCTGACTAAAGAACAACACAGCTGTACCATGCCTTCTTGCAGTCTGAACTCTACAGTTGATGACGCCTTGAAATTTACTCACCGCATCAAACTGTCAGTTGATGTTTAGCTTGTTTATTAAAATGACCTGGTCTCCTACAAATGTACTGCTGCTCAGGCAAGTATCCCAAGTCTTAAATGTGTGCTTCTGGCTTTTCATTACTTAGCTACAGAACTTTATCACTGTTGAAGTTTATTTTGTTTGTTTTTGTGCAGTAGTTCATCTTACCAAGAACATCTTGGATCCTGTTCCTTTCTTCTAGCTCAGCAGTCCTCAGTGCCAACTGCTGCGCTCTGAAAATAGCTTCCCTGGCGTGATAGAGGCAAACCATCCTGCCGGGAAGCCGCTAGTCTTCCTCCCCAATCTCCCCCAAACCATGTGGCTCCCAGTCATGTCTGCCTGGAACTCCGAGCGCACAACCGGCTGGGGCGACACAACACAGAAGCGGCTGGCCAGATCGGGGAGAAGATTAGTGGCTCCCCGGTGTAACAGTTTGCCTTGGTCACACAGTGGAGGGATAACCACGTGCACCGGATCCAGCCCTCAGGCCACGGTTTGCCCTGCTTTAGATTATTAGCTAATAACAGTGCAATCCTATGCGTGTTTACTCAGAAGTAAGTTCCATTGAGTTCAGTGGGGCTTACTCCTAGGGAAATGCATGTAGGATTGAAGCCTAAATTATGTAGGTCTTCTACCTCCAGGTCTCCCATAGTATCGGGCAGCAAGTCCCTTCTTGAACATCTGTTTCTGTATGTTCTGGCCTGAAGTTGATTTTCTTCAGTGAATCTTACATAACAACTGTGGATCACATTTTGTAGAATTAGCCAAGACGGAGCAGGTAACTTTTAAGGTGTCTAATATATAATGATTAATTGATAAAACCAATAGTGGTGCCTGAATACCAACTTTGTAACTGTATCCTCAAATGGTCCTAGAATGTTTTCATTAAATATTGTGTCCTACTGCAATGTGAATTTTTTTTGGGGGGGAGGGGGGTTTCCTATTCCTCTGTTTTTCTTCTTCAGTCAACTCAGGCCCAAATCCTATCCAACTTTGCTGCACCAGTGCATCTGCAGTGCAGCCTTGAGGTAAGAGAACAAACATTGCCTTACCTTGAGAAGGCCTCAGTGACTGCCATTTCACCACAGGATTCAGCACACACCCAGTTGGCATGGCTGCATCAGTGCTGGAAAGTTGGATAATATTAGGTTCTCAGTCTAACTTGTTGGCATGCAGTTCCTTAACTTAACATATCTCATAATGTCAGCTGAAGAATGAAATTACTCACAAGAGAAAGACCACAGTGGAAGATCAATGCATTTATATTAACTTAAATTACCTCTGATTAATGAATACAGTGATGCCTGTAAGGGGTTATTCTTATCATATTTCTTCTTAGAACCTTGTTGCCAATCTTGCAAGTTTAAACTAGGATTAGCTTGTCAAGAACAGAAAACAGGATCTGTAACAACCTAATCAATAGTCTTTAGCCCATAACATTTTTGTTTTCGGTGGAGAAAAATGCTTCTTGTGAAGCAGTTGATAAGAACAAAAGTGAATTCCTGCAAAATCTATGCATATTGGTTTTATAGGAAATTGTACTAATTGTTCTATGTTATAAAATGTCCCTTGTCTCATTATCGTATGCTAAGAGCCATTTAGGGTTAGGGTTGTATTACACATTAGGCATATTCCTGTATCTTAAACACAGACTAAGTTGTGGTAACTTATGTACTCAGCTGAAGGAGTTATTATTATTATTATTATTATTATTATTATTATTATTATTATTATTAGTAGTAGTAGTAGTAGTAGTAGTAGTAGTAGTAGTTATATACTGCTTTTCAACAAAAGTTTACAAAGTGATTTACAGGGGGGAAAAATAAAATAACTAAATGGCAAATAACTAATAGGAGTTCCTTATTAGTTTCTCATAAGTAACACAACACTGTAACTTTCTATTAACCTTTTGATTCAAATGGAATAGCATACCAACAGTATGCCTGTTTGGATACTTTTAAACGTCTTGGTCATGATAAAAAAAATGTGATGCAGAACTCTACTCAGATGTGGTTATTAAGCTAGAACTTTTAGTTAAGTAAATCTGTGTAGTTATATGAACCATAGGTGCTGGATATTTCTGGTTTTTTTTTTAAACATTGGCCCTAAATCAAATATTGAGAACATAAGCTTAATTATGTTTTCACTGAACCTTCCACATTCATTTTTAGCTTTGTGCAATCACGATTGTAAAGCAATGTCATAACAGAATCAAAATAGAAGTCTGTTGTTTTATGGAAATTTTTATATGTGGACAAAGAATTATTTGAACCAATTTCATATATAAATGTAGGCATTGATATTGATGATTCTTGACATTTGTTTTGCTGTTTTAGTTGGATATTGGATGTCTGCCACACTCACCTAAAATGATTTAGAGAAAAGACATTTCAGAGTTATGATGCATAAGGGAATTAACTTTAATTGTAAATTTGTTTTTATACACGAAAAGTCTAATATATAAATACAATGTGAATAGTATGTATGTATAGTATGTATGAATGTATTAATATAAGGTTCATATTAATGTAATAAAATATAGTTTGATTAAAATATATTGTTTCCTTTTGAGGTGTTTAGCAGTTTTCTTCAACCTTGCGGTTGGGACCCCAGTGGGGTCGTGAAGCCTCAGTTGTGGGGTCGCGGCAATGAAAAAAGTTGAAGACCACTGGACTAGAACACAAAGGGGGAGTCATTTGATGTACCCCTTTGAATACCAAGGGGATTATCTCCCAGTCCTGCTCAGGTTCTTAGCAATTGTGCTAAAATAGCTTTCACTAGTGCTATAGGCTTCATGATAACCTTTTCTGCTCTCTCTAAGAAAAATATTTGTTTACAGTAAACAGTGCTGGGAAGGCATTATGGGGGCAGGGAGTGGGTAGCAATAGGATGAGGGTTGATGGATATGGACCTGGGAGGCGGGCAGGACCGACAGTAGGGTCCCAGTCTCATACCTTATTTTTATATTGGAGTTGTGACATGAAAAAGGTTGAAGACCACCGGGGTGGTGGTTGAAGACCAATTCTCTAGGACAAGAGAAGTCAGAATGATCACAAATAAATGAGAATATTATGCCATATGGCTGTGAATCATAGTAGGATTGTGGGTTGCTAGCTTCCCGATGGTTGTTAGTGGTTACTTATGGCAAATGCAGATCAAGAGGTGAAGCAATTTTTGATCCATATCAGAAGCTCAAATGTATAGGACAGTCCCTTTAGTAAATGGCATGGAGATACAGAACTTGAATATAAACAGTGTGAAGTATAGATTTAATTCTCCGTTGACAAATCTGTTGTAATTAGCAAGCAAAGCAACATTCACCTTTGCAATACTGATGGAGGAAAAAGAATAAATTACTGACCTTGTTTTTAGCAGATTGAAATTACTTGTTCATAGAAATGTGTGCATTCATTCTTCCACTACAGAAGATGTCACATATCAAATACAGTGGCAGGGCTTGTTGCTTTGTCTTTTGCAAGTTCACTCAACTGTGCAGAAAACAAACAAAAATCCTAGATCAGTATGGAAATTTGCCAGCTTTCCCCCCACTTTTATTTGTATCAGAGTTTAGTAACAGTTCTAAGGTGTGTGTGCAAATGCCTACAGAATACTTTGCAATATGATAATACACTATTTTATTCTGCGCCATCTGTGGAGGATGGATGGATTGATGCCAGAATAAAGACATCTAGGTTACCATGGATCATTCTGCTTCAGTTGGATCCATTGTGGTCCTTTGGATTGAGTGGTGGATTTGGATCAGTGAGGCCAGAGTTCAAATTCCATTAAACTTGTGCAAGTTGCTGTCTCAAAGACTTGGTTCCTTATCTGTAAAATGGGAATAATTGTTACCCACTTCACATTCTTCTCTTTTCCAAAAGATTTCTGTAAGTACCATGTTTGGTATTATAGGATGTTTGATATTGTACCTATAGAGAATTTGAGTCTATGGAAACTTTAAGAAAAAAAAAAATTACTTTAAAGGAATTCAAGGAACTTTGACCTGGCTTATTCTGCTCTTCTGAAAATAACTTTCAGCAGGATAAGAGAAATCCTAGAGCCTGAATCTCCTAAGATTTGTGAACAATGAAAAGAAAACTAAAGAAACACACACAGTGAATGTTCAGCGTAAACTCTTGCTAACCTTTCCTGGGCATTTCTAAACTAGAAATAGTTTTCATTTTGGATTGTTGATCTTCAGGTGATGTGCTGTGTTTCCTTATTATTTCTTGCTTCAGTTAAAATTGTATTGAGACCTTACATTTCAGCAATAATGCATGCCTGTTATATGGCGTTGAATCTGCAATGTTCCTTTGAAACTTTGAAGAATAGCTAACCTTATTTAATTATTCTGAAGAATGACCAATTTGATTTAATTACACAGGTCTAATTTATTTGTGGCCTGGTGCAATGTAAAATAAAGCTGTTTACAAGTTGCTGAATTGGTCTTTTTTGGTCTTAGAACAGATAATTGGTCTTATCTGTTCTTTTTAACTATATGTTGTATATACATTAGAAGCAGTATTCCATTAGTTTTGGATAGATACTTAGAAGAAAATTTCAACCTTTATAGGTTACTTAAATCAGTGTAATAATCACTGTTGTCTGGGTGCCCTTCTGCATAATAGATTATATCCGTGTACAGGTAAGTGTCATTTAGTGACATGGATTCATTCCTCTAACCCTGTTGTTAAGTGATGTTGTCATTGTGCAGTCTCCCCCCACTCCCACTATGTTTAATACTGTACTAAACATAATGAGATCTGCAAGGGTTTGGGTGCATCGCTGGCCATTGGCTCCATGCAGAGTTTTCATTTTCACCACTTCCCTTTCCTCCAGTTGTAACTTCGCACATATTGTTCCTGCCGGGGGCAGTGCCTGATCAAAAGTACAAATGTCCAGGCATAGTGGTATCCCTGATGTTAGAGCCGGTGGGGGCCATGTGGTATTAGGCAGCGAGGCATCATGCAGCAACTTGGAAAACTTTCTGAGCCACTGGAGGACCCTTTAAACAGTATGGCAGTACGGATTAAGGGTCCTTCGGATGCTCAGATGCTTTCTGAGCACTCCAGGACACTGTGCTAGGCTCTGAAGCACCCAGGTGGGGGTACCAGCCTGGGGGGGCACGCTTTGTGTTTGTGGCCCCGGGTGTGACATCGCCCAGGATCACCACTGTCCAGGAACAATAATAAAAATAGTATGGGAAGGTTAGGAGACTGGAGAGCAGATCTGGAACACATGGCTTAACACATGGCTTACTCTTTGGGGGCTGAGGAACAGGCAGGTTTCCCTTGGTGAAGTAGCAGCAGCAGCACCCTGAGCCTGCTTGTCACTGTTCAAGAAGTTGAGCAAACAGGAAACTGGCTACAAGCCAGAGTGCCGCCTATCAGCTGAGCCCGCTTGATGCCCTGCCTGGACGATTTTCTGACCAGGAGCATCAGCAAGCAGAAAGGAAGTCATTTGGAATGCTTTTAGTAGCACTCTCAAGAGCAGCCAGCAAACGCAGGGAGGGCTTTGCAAGGTGTGCGGGAGTTTCTGATAAAGGGGATGATGCAGAGGACCAACCGCCTTTGCATATCCAGTCAGTTGTTTGGAAGGTTGCTAAGCAACACACATATGTATGATGTATACTCTTTTACTTTGACTGATCATAGCAATAGAAAGTTTAGTGAGTATACAGGCAACTATTTACTGCACTTTCATCCATTCAGCATTGCTCCACTAGTCCTGCCTCCCTCCCTCCCCCATCATGCCTCCCCCCACCCTCTCCACACCTCCCAATAACGCCTCCTCCCCACCCTCTCCCCAGAGCACCTCCACCCCGCCTCCCCTCACGCCCCCTGCTTACCTCTCCGCTGTTCGGTGGTCCACACAACCACCAAGTGGTAGAGGTCGGGTACCAGCCAGCACTGGGCTACCACAGGCGCTCACCTGGCAGTAGAGCCTGCAAACGTGCCTTATGGCACATTTGCAACAATGCGCACCGGCAGTGAGCCAGCATGCCAAGCCCTGGATTGAGCTCTAATTGGGCAATTGTTTGAGCATGCAACTTCAATTGTTTATAATTAAGATATAGAATAAGATAGATTTTCTTATTTTATCTTGAAAGGTTTCTAGGGAAATTACACAAAAATACCTTATTCATGTGTATTAGTGGCGGAGACTTAGGTCTTCGGTTATTTTGGCGTTTCTTCATAATGTAAGGTTCTTGTTCTTTTATTCCTACCTTAAAAGCAGTCTGCATCTAACCAAACTACTGTCCTAATAGGGTATTCGTCAAAGTCTTTGCAGATTCACAGTGTAATATCTCTCCAAAGAAAATCTGTGCAGTTATTATGCGTAATGTTAATTTAATCAATGTTTTGCACAAAGTGCTTAAACCCATAAAAGTACTACATGGATTAAATTGCTTCGTAAAGGTGACAACATGGCAGCACACCATTTACATTCCCCAATTCATTCTTTAGACCTAAGGATAAATATGATTGTGTTTTGTCTTTTGTATTACTCATAATGTAGGTGTTTTTTTTTGTTCTTAGGTTGCTTTGCAACCTTTCATGTCAAATGAAAGTTGGATTTTTGCTTGTTTCTTAGTTGAGAGGTCTATTGAATTGTTAGAGAAAATTATGGTCCCATTTGGGCAATTTGTCTGACCCCCAGCTCACTAGATTTGATGAGGACTGTGAGCATGCTCATTCCAAGTACCCCTTTTATCCTGTGGGGATGCAATATTCAAAGCACACTTAATCACATGCTGTTTAGGCCTGAATGGGTCCTCATTTTTAATTATATTTAATGGGGTGGTTTGGATGAACTACTGCACGCAGTTGTGCAACTGCATGGTCGTCATGGTCCAAACGTCTCAGGGCACTGACCCAGGGCAATCAAACTTCTGTTAAAGCCCAAAATTGGTGCAGCATCAACGGAGCACCATCCTGTTGCATAAACAAGGGACCAGCCACAGGGGGCTGACCCGCCAAGAATCTATTAAGCGCGGCAACAGGACAGGGCTCAACATCTCCTATGTGGTTTGAACTGCACCTTATATCCCCTTTGATCAGTCTTGGAGTATCTATTAAGGCCGTGCATTGTGATATTACCACATCACTGGCCCCTAATGCCACCTGGACATGTTGTTCTTAGCTGCTGATGGAACTACAGATGGGTGAAAAGCACTGAAGAAAAGAACCAAACACGCAGCTTTGAAAAGTGCATTCTCCTGGAGAGAGAAACAAAACTTGTCAACAAACCAATGAGCAGCTCAAGGGTGACAGATCTCCTACTGTCAGCCACAAGCAGAGAAACCCTCCTCGTTCCCTCTAATGTTTTCTTAACATGAAACTCAGAAGTGTAATCTGCAAACCTGGCTGTCCTGGAAGCAAAAACCAAAGCAGCCGTTTACACAGAGGATGTAAAAATCACAAGGATGCAAAATAAATCACATAATGTGTTCCACTGGAATTGGCCAAACCTGTGAGAGAGCAGTCTCCTGTCTAAAGACTGATTGAGCCTAATCCTGAGCACTGGTAGTATGAGCATACTACTGGTGCTGGATGTCGCAAATGTGCCATAAAGCATATTTACTACACCCAGAGAGTAGGGAGTGTTGGTGCTGGGTCTTAACGCCGGGAAGAAGAAAATGCCCAGCCGCGAGGAGGTAAGTAACACTGCCAGGCAGTGGTGCAGCTTTTCAGAGTGGAGGGAAGGCAGGCAGGACAGAGCCAGCCTGTGAGGGGGGCAGACTGGTAGAGGCTATGAAGGTGAGGGTTGCTGCCACCTTGTGGATGTTGGTTTTTTTCTGCTTCCCATAGCTTAGTACACTCAACAGGACAGACAGCTAATTGTTTGTCTCAATAACCCACTCCAGCATAACACGCACAGTGGGGCAGGCAGCCAGTTGCTCATCTTAAAAACCCAATCCAGCAGCCCCTACAATCATCCACATGCCTTCAAGACAAATGCAAAACAGGCAAACCTTCTTCCCAACTCCACCCCTCCAATGCTGAGCATGCAAGTGTGAAGACACTGCCACCTTGTCTATTTAAGTTATTTGAGCAGATGTTACCATTGAATACACTTGCAGGCTAATTCAAAGTAGAAGAAAAGTTTATTCATAAAAGCAAGGCAAAACACCTCCAACAGGGAACCACCACTCCCATTGCCAAAAAGCAAGAGAGCTCTTCTAGGGTTTTTCCAAGGAGCTAGCATACAAGATATTGAAGATTAAAGCTAACTAATCATCCAGTTACCAGTGCTGATGCAGTTGTTCAATTGAGCAGATGTGTATTTGAGCATAGTGCTTTGTGGCAGTTACCAAGTTGATTGAAGACTCACACAGGGTTCAGGTCTAAAGACCTCAGTCTGCCTGACTAGCCAAACTGACCTCTTTTTATAGCAAAACCTCCTTGACTCACAAGGGATCAGAACCAATCAGTTCCACTTAATTCTACTGAGTCAGTTATACCCTGTGATGTTAACCAATCCAATTTCATGTCTGTACAAAGCAGCATCTGTTTGTTTTAAATCAACCCACCCGTGTATCATTTCTTCTTTCTACAATTCTTATCTACCCTGTCTCAAGATCTCTACAGAGCCTGGCTGAATCTTTTACTCAGCATTTAAAGGCATATTAACCCCTTACTCACACAGAGAGGTCATTGTTTTCAGCAAATAACAGCACTAATTGCTCAATATTGCCATAGCTCCATTTCAAATTAAAATCCAAATAAGTCACCACCTCAGTGACAGAGACGTCCTTTGCCAGATCCTATCTTTCCTGTCTGGCTGCAAAGCCCAACACAGGACTTCTCTTGTCTGCGCCAGCAAAATAGTTGGTGCAGACTCGAGTAGCCCCATTGCAGGGCGTGAGGCTTTCCTTGGAGGAAGGGTTGAAAGTCCCATTCCCCTGAGGAAACCTCCAATGTCCTTCCTGGCCCTGCTGGATGCAGCAGTAGGCATTTTGGTACCTCTGCACCTGACAGTGCTGGGATTTATACAATTGGGCTGTAAGTCACAGTCAATAGGAGTAATTGACCATCTTTTTTTCTGTTGGATAGGTAATAATTTAGTTTGTTGCTGTGAAAAAGTAGTTGGACTACTGGCCTTTAGTAAGAGATTGAAATTATTGTATAATCTTCCGTTTGCTTTCCTTTATGTTTTGAACTAGCAACTCTGTTTGCTCTTTAATCATTTTCTCTTGGTTTACTTGGATTTTTAAAAAATGTTTTTCATCGCTTTGATGTGGTTATGTGACCACTGCTTTGATACCTTTTCTTTTGCCATGAAAGACAGAATATAATTCTGAAAAAAGTACAGAGTCAATCAAGAAGATAAAACAATTGTGTTATTATATAAAGGACAAATACTTTTGTATGGCAATAAGATGGCCAGTTTTGTGATGTTTTCTGAAGAAATTAATTGTATTTACATGAAAGCCAGAACCCATGTGGTGGGGTGTCCTGCTGATATTGTCTTTCACTGCTCAATGATTGAAGCAAAGGAAGGAAACCATGTTGCTTGGTAAAATAGTATGTACCCAGCATGTGTGCATCCCCAAGTTTATTCTCTTGCATTTCCAGATAACTCTTTAACATGGCTGCAGAAGACATCAGCCTGAGACCTTTCTGCCTGCGATGCTACCATTCACAAAAAAAACCCTCTTCTGACTCAGTATAATAAGGTAGCTTCATAAATCCACCTGTTGACATCACCATGGAAGTGAATGGTGTTGGAAGCAGGTAATGTAATAACTGATGCTATTTTATATGGCTGGTTCTGGGGAAACAATTGTATTTGCTGGTTTATTTTATAAAAGATTTTTATGCCAGCTTTCTTGGCAATGGAAACTCAAGGCATTTCACAAAGTATAAAACAATTTTTAAAATGCAACATAATATTAAAATTAAAACAATCAGCATAGTAAAAAAAAACACCGGAATAAGGCAACCAGAAACCAACTGACAACAAACCAAATAAAGAACAAATAATTTAAAAAAGCCACAGCCAAACTGTCATTCTACCCTAAAAGCGTAGCAAAATAACCAGATCATAATAATACAGATAGCAGGCTTAAAAAATAAAAATAAATTGCTTTTTTATAATTGAAACAAAGATTTCACACAGGGCCTAATCCTATCCAATTTTCCAGTGCTGGTGCTGCTGTGCCAATGGGGTATGCACTGCATCCTATGTTGGGGAGGCAGTCTCAGAGGCCTCCTCAAGGTATGGGAGCATTTGTTCCCTTACCTTGAGGCTGCATTGCAGCTGCATCAGTGCTGGAAAGTTGGATAGGACTGGGCCCACAGTTGAGTAAGATCAGGACAGGAGCTATGTTAAAGCCTCCCCCCCCCCCCCCATAAACTCTGCTATGATTTCAGCCCAGTTCATGCCCACTTCAGCAAGCTACTTTTTTTAAGAAAACCAGATACAGAAAGTCTATTTGCATGTTTGCCACCATGGATTTGAACTACCATGGATGCCTCCCAGTGTCTCAGAATGCCTCTATGACAGTGTTTCTCAAACTCTGGGTCAGGTCGCGGGCCAATTTCATGTGGGTCCCCATTCATTTCAATATGTATTTTATTTTTAATATATTAGACATGATGCAACCATGGTATGTGACTGCATTTGGGGAAATGTTACAGACCTGTACTTTACTTTTAACAAGTTATTATGTATATTCTTTTAACAATGGTAGTAAATGGAACTTACTCCTGGCTAAGTGTGGGTAGGATTGCAAGCCTACCAAGATTGTAAAAAACAATTTCCTGCTTGATGATATCACTTTTGGTCATGACTTCACTTCTGGTGGGTCCTGACAGATTCTCATTCTAAAAAGTGGGTCCCAGTGCTAAATGTGTGAGAACTTCTGCTCTAGGAAATCACAGACGTGAACTGGAAGTCACTTCTGGTCATTTTCTGGAGGCATTTTTGAGATGCTAAAAGGCCTATGAAGTGGGCTGCAAGCCTGGTGAGATCTCTGGTGGGCACACACATCCTCAGAATAAGGTTTTGCTGTGCTGCTACCGTGCCCCAGCCCCTTTATCTGGGACCAGCATCCATGGATTTTGGTATACGTGGGGGGTCTTGGAACCAATTCCCCGTGAAAACCAGGGATCCACTGTATATGCTCACCTGTGCATCTTTTTAAAAATCTCAGAATGTGGTCTGCCTTCTTCTTCTGCCTTTGATTGATATACAACTACATCATGTTTGGTTTTAAAGTGGAAAATGGTAGTACTTTAGAACCAGTTTACTTCTTCTTTATCTGAGCATTTACTATGTCAGGGATGGGCAAGCATTTTGGCAGAAGGACCACATCATCTCTCTGATACTGTGTCAGGGGCCGGGGAAAAAATTAATTTACATTTCAAATTTGAATAAATTTGCATAAATGAATACATTAGAGGTGGAACTTATATGAATGAATGAATTCTGCTGAGGTTATTTATAATACACATGAGAACTATTTCACAGGCATGTAGAACCACATGAGAACTTTGAGTGGTTTGCCACACACCTCTTGTACAGTGAAAACATACAGACCAAGCCAGAAACACATGGAGGCATAAGTTGTTCAGAGGCGGGGTGTGTGTGTGTGTGTGTGTGTGTGTCTCTGTGTGTGTGTGTTAAAATAATGCTCAGGAAAAAGCAGAAAACACACGGAGACTATAAAAGGTCTTGCTCAAACTTGGCCAGCAGCTTGCGTCTGGTGATCGTGGCTGGCAGTCATGGGCCAGTGCAGTCTCCAACAGTGTCCAACAGGCCAGAGGCTCATTGGAGACTTGGGGCTTCCTGCAGGCTGAATTGGGGGTCCCCAGGGTTTGCCTTCCTCTGCACTATGTGGAGGAAACATGGGACAAACATTTGCTAAATAAATATTTATATTGTAAAAAAAGAGAGAAGCTTAGTGCTTCATTTCCAAAAAGACAGACACTTAAACCAAGTCTGTTCTTCAGAGTCCAGATGTAGATGCAATTAAATCAGGTTTCTGTTGGCTTATGGAGAACAGTGTACAGTTATGCTGGGATCCAAAATACTGTGAAATAATTCTGAAAATACCATGCTTGCAAAAATTATGTATTAATTTTGGCAGGTAGATGTTCTTAATGCTCAGGATTGGGCTCTGTAATTCTATTGTTGAGCTAGGCAGAAGTATCTGCTGAAATAATGGGGGAAGGTTTCACTCATTGTAGGTTTATGGTTTGGGGAAATCCCTATCATTTTATTATCTCATCTTGTTTTTTTGATGATTGATGGGGGTCTGGCACTCACTTTCTATTATTTTAACCACAGGAGTCCTGTTTTGTGTCTTCCAGGACTATAGCACAGAGAGAAAACACCAGTAGTCTGGTTTTACCTCCTGCAGACGCAGTGTGTGTGAAACTTTTGAATTTGTTACAACAGTGGTATCTCAGTGATGCTTTCAACAATGCTTCACATTCCAGTATGAATTCCACTGAGGACAGTTTCAGATCACTGCCAAAAGTGGCTGCTAATGAGAAGACTGCTATTCTTAAATGTTATAATTAAAAATACTTTCCACAGTGACTGTAGTGATCTCTTTGAACTTGAAAACAGTTCCATAGAACAGTAATTGCAGAAGTATTTCTTGTTTTAAACTATCCTTTTGTTGGTCAGGAAAATGTCTATTTTTAGGCACCCGTGCGCTGACAAAATTTCCCTGCGTATCAAAGATCAGATACTGTAGCTCAGCGGTTTTCAACTGCTATGCTGTGGGGCCAGAGGAGACAGGTAGCAGCCGCACGTGGGTGAGAGAAGTTGCTGCTTTGAGGAGCAGCCACTGCTACTTTGCATCTCCTGCTGCTGAGCAAAAGGAAGGCTGCAACCCGATCTTCATTTACCTGGAAGTAAGCCCCGTTGACTATTATGGGGCTTACTTCTAAGTAGACATGCCTAGGATTGGGTATAAGTCCATTGTTTTCTGCCCTGCGTGCTGATTGGGCAGCCAGAGGAGGCTGGAGAAGGTCCATGCAGAGTGAGTGAGAATGAAGGAGGCAGGAGCAAGCAGGAAGGGAGCAAGTCTGCTGAGGCCACCAGCCGAAGAATTTGCTGGCTAAGGGTCCACAAAAGTCCATTTTCCTTGCCACAGTTGCCTGCAACTTCCCAAAGCAACCCTCCCTGCCTTGCCTTTTGCCTTTCAGAGGAAGGGCGTTGGACCACAATCCCATCCACACTTATCTGGGAGTAAGCCCCATTGACTATAGTGGGGCTTATTTCTGAGTAGATATGCCTCGGATTGGGCTTTTGGTTGCACTCTTTTTTTAAATACAGGCAATTGGGGGGGGGAGAAGGTGAGGCAAGTGATTCTGGACCTTTGGAAGGTGGGGACAAGTGAGGGGTGGGACAGTAAGAGAGGTACTAAATGTGATTATGAGATGAGGGAATGTGAGAAAACGATTACAGATCTCTTGCACATCTGAAACCCTTCTTCCTTATACACCTCTAAATCTGTGTAGACACTGGAAGTATTCCAATCAAAGTACTTTTAATTGACATTGACATTTGTGTTTGCATGTTATTTCATGAGTATTACCACAATGACATCATATAAAAACTCTAATGTGGAAAATAGAATTTAACGTATAGACAATTTCTTATTGTCTTTTGTTGTGCTGCACTTTAACAAAATAGAAGGAAGCTAGTAATCTTCCTTGACCTATTGTCATCTCCAAGACTGGGGCCCACCCCTTCTCCCCAAGGGGCAGGACTTCCTCCCATGTGTTGAGAGCCCTCTTCCACTTACTGCACCATGGAAGAAGATGTCAAGATGTCAAGGGGCTGTGATAGGCGGCTAATGCGGTCAGTGATTTTACGTTCATGAGGATGCCTTGTTACATCACAAGGACTGCCCCCTTATAGTCTTTATGTAGTACAATTGCAATGTCGTGGCCGACAGGTGATTCCTTGCCTCAGAGTTGCCTGCCTAACACCCCATGGCTGGGAGGCCTCAATGGTTGGCCTGGTGCTGAGAGCAGCCTCTTGGTCCAGCTGGGGGTTCAGCTCCTACTGGGGGTCCACTGGCTTCACGAGGCTCCTACACCTTCCAAAAGTGCCAGGAACCTTTCCTTCCTGTAGCTAGGGGCCAGGTGCCCCTGGTTGAGGCTTCTCCAACCTCTTCAGGGTAGGGTAGGGTAGGGTAGGGTAGGGTAGGGTAAGGACAGCAGGCCGGGCCAGGGGCTGCTTTTGCCTCCCAAGCTGCCCTCCTTCAGCAGGAGCCCAAGGAGAAACGATCTCTCCCTATGCCTGCTGGAGTCCTTATGAAGCCACTGGCTGGCCCAGACAGCCCCATCCTTTCCGGCCATGTGACTGACCTGTGATCTCACGAGATCTCAGGCCCTACTCCCAGGGAGACCTCCTGCCTGGGGGCCGGATCCAGGCCATACTTGCCCCACCCCTACTCCTGAGGAGCCCCTTGCTCCCAAGGAGCTCTTTACTCCTGAGGAGGCCTATGTAGCTGGGCCCATGGCTGGGCCCAGGTGACACCTACCCATGATTAAAGTAGGTATGCCATAAAATTGTGTTCTCTCCAGTCAGTATTTCAAAATCCATGACCTCTTGTATAGATGAGGATTGCATTAGTAGAATGTTCGTAATGTTATGGCCATAATAAGCAAAATGTAAATAATAATACATTATTGTTAGCTTTTTCATGTCCTGTCCAATCAATCCAATTCTATGCCCTTTATCACTACATTACATTATTGTATTTAGTGGAAATGCTTAGAATAAAATAATGCTAGTCAATTGCACCAATTAGGAACTAAAATGTATACCCTTTCATCTGAATATATAGTTGCCTGTTATGACATTTAAAGCTGTAACTTACCCTCAAGTATAGCACATAATGACCACTCTCATTAAAACAACCTTTTCTTATAGCACTTTTAATGTTGGACTCCTACTGATAATATAATGAGGGTAGAATGCATTTTGATTGAGTTACCACTAGGGAGAAATTTAATTTAATTACACTCGAGTTCATTAAAGTATTACATTCAAGTAAAGTAATTATAAAGGCATGTACAGTATAGAAGAAATCCTGCTGTTTAAGGACAGAGAAAGATCATGTTAGACTGATCATAATTTTTAAAAAAGACTTTCCCTTATAATTATCTTCAGTGTACCAAAGCATTCACACTTTGGTGATAAAATGGTGTTTCTGAAACTTTTATGTTTTTTTTTTCCTGTAAAGTTTCATTGTTTTATTTGTTTCTATCATTGTGGTTCCCTGGCACAATTTAATCCCAAATATGGACATGGTCGAAGCACAGTGTTCACGGAGATTTTCTTCATTCTGCTATGCTCCTTTCCATGTTAGCAGTGCATGAGAAAGTTTCTAAAGCTAGCTAGGTATTTTATAATAACCCTTAAACTTTTAAGTATCCCTTGATTAAATTCCTGCAAGCCATTGGTTGAATTGCTGGCAATGTTATGGAATGTTTTCAAACATTCTGTGTGCTGGGTTCAGGACACCATATCATAAAAAACAAACAATCAGTAAAGATGCTGTGCTAAGGTGATAGGCTGTCCTGGAAGAATGCCATGTTACATAAAGATAGGAACAAGCACAGTTACATTGTGTTGTGCTGA
This sequence comes from Tiliqua scincoides, assembly GCF_035046505.1. Lineage (NCBI taxonomy): Eukaryota > Metazoa > Chordata > Lepidosauria > Squamata > Scincidae > Tiliqua > Tiliqua scincoides. Next base: position 57,555,926 of record NC_089826.1, read on the forward strand.
AGGACCCCTACATGTGTCTAGTAATATTTAACAGAAGTGCTGCACAATCCTAACCTGCCCTGGAGCAGGCAGGCCGACAGGCCTGCGCTGCATCCAAGGCAGGATTGGGGCTGCAAGTAACTCAGCCTGGGGCAAAGGGACTCACTTCCCCTTAACCCGGGTAAAGCGGCATCAGCCCCAAAGGGGCCACTCAAATCTGCGCCCGGGAACGGGGTTAGGATCAGGCATAACTGCCAAATCCTGGCTCTGCCTCCTGCCCGCCGAGCCCCCCATCCCCCAGGAACCAGCACTGGGGAATGGAGGAGTTTAGAAAGGAGAAGGCATTGTTATGGGGGTTAGAGGGAGAAAGGAGAAGATAATTTAGCTATCCTTAATACCCTGGGTAGATGGGTATGATGTAATTCTGAGAAGCAAAACCAAGCTGCATGACTGAATCCAGGTGAAAAAGGGAAAATGCAGAATTAAAAAACAAAAAACCCACAGGGAGTAGAAGTTAAGAAATGGTGGGTACCTTCAGTAGGAAGAAAAACACCAAGAATTCTGTTCTCATACCAGGAATAGTTACAGACAGGACTTTGAACAAAGAATGCAAAAATGTTCCAGATGCCATTACTCATCCAGGAATATCTGCCAGGTGTATAGCCAGTAGTTTCCTGCACTTGACTGAGTTAAGGAGTATTCTTCCAGGATGACCCAAAGGTTTAATTCAATCTCAGTTGGAGAGGTTCCTAAGAGACAAAAGATATTGCAGGGTATGTGGTCTGCGTCTATGGTTAAGGAGTTGGTGGGAGAGGCTTTCTGAAGAAGGAATCTGAAATGACTGTCCAGGCTGGGCACTCAGCTTAAACTTTATTATTCAGAAAAAATTTTTGCTTGCAAATGGGATTATGTCAAGGTGGAGAGTCCAAATCTGCAAGACGATAGATCAGTGGTTCTCACACATTTAGCACCGGAACACACTTTTTAGAATGAGAATTTGTTAGGACTCACCGGACGTGATGTCATGACTGGAAGTGACATCATCAAGAAGGAAAATTTTTAACAATCCTAGGCTGCAATTCTACCCACACTTACCCAGGACAGAGTAAGTCCCATTTATTATCATTGTTAAAAGAATACACATAGTAGCTTATTAAAAGTACAGCTGTTTAATATTTCCCCAAATGCAGTCACATACCATGGTAGCAGCAAGTCTAATATATTAAAATAGAACATTGGAATGAATGGGGACCCAACTGAAATGGGCTTGCGACCCACCAAGTGGTTCCTGACCCACTGTTTGAGAAACACTGACTTAGATCAGTGTTTCTCAAACTGTGGGTCGGGACCCACTAGGTGGGTCACGAGCCAATTTCGGGTGGGTCCCCATTCATTTCAATATTTTATCTTTAATATATTAGACTTGATGCTACCATGGTATGTGACTTCATTTGGGGAAAAGTTACAGACCTGTACTTTTAACAAGCTACTATGTATATTCTTTTAAAAATGATAGTAAATGGGACTTACTCCTGGGTAAGTGTGGGTAGGATTGCAGCTAGGATTGCTAAAAATTTTCCTGCCTTTCCTTTCCAAAATTTAAAAAAATGTTGTTAACATAATCTTGATCAGAGGGAGTATGCCTCAGCCCCTACAAGGCAAATTCCTGACTGACTTTCAAGAATGTCAACTAAGGAACCAAGGTGGATTTAGGAGAGACTGCACACAATTTGGAAATTAGACCATTGTCTACACTAAGGAGAAACTGAGGCAGAAAGGTAGTATAGGTTTATTACTCTTTATCCAGAATTCTCAAATCCTGAATGCTCTGAAATTCATAACTTCTTTGTGTGCTGACATGTCTTTTTGCACACCAATAAGACCTTGACTGGAATAGCACAAGGCATGCTGGGATGCTACCCAACTGAGGAAGCTGTCCATGCTATGATTCCTAGCATCAACAGCACAGAGCTAAGTGGGTGGCTTGGTCTGGGGGAGGGCCTTCCAGGGAGTGTGAAGGGAAGAAGTGAACTGGAGGCCGTACCCATACTGGGGGCAGACAGCACATTTCAGACTGTACACACCAACTGCAAGTTGCTTCTTTGCCTGTCTAAGACATTTGTGCTAATTCCACTTATCTCTAGTTCTGTGGTGTCACAACCCCAAGGATATCACGTTATGTTTCTGCAAATATTCCAAAATTCAGAAAAATACAAGCATTCCAGACAAGGGATACTCAACCTGTACCATCTACTGCATGCAATGGAGGACACTATTGATTCTCCTGTTGCTTGCTGGTGGCCCAATCCTATCCAACTTTACAGCATGGATGCAGTCACAATGCAGCCCTGAGGTAAGAGAACAAATATTCCCCTTAACTTGAGGAGGCCTCTGTGTCTGCCCTCCCACCACAGAATGCACTGCATGACCTTTTGGCACAGCTACACCAACACTGGAAAATTGAATAGGATTGGGCCCTGGGCCCCATACTTTTCCTAGTGGTATTTTGAATTGACTTGGTAGAGACTTGATTTCACCTTCCTTGTAAAGACCCTTGACACAGCGATTTGTTTAATTTAACTCTTCTAGTAAGTTTAAGCTGCTCGTTAATTGTTTATCTGTTTTCATTTCACACAAATTATGATTGAAAGGCAGTATGAATAAAGAAAATGAAAGTGTAAGACAACCTTGATACGTGAGATATGAGATGCGATAGCAGAAGCATCATAGGTCTGGCACAGTTCCAAGTTTGCTAACATCTCTGGTAGTGAGTTAACAAGTTGCTGGAGTTAACCAGATTTGTCCCTACACAAGTCATGTTGCTTAGGGGCCTTACAGCACAGTCCTATGCATGTGCATTCAGAAGCAAATCCCATTATGTTCAATGGGGCTTACTTCCAGGTAAGCATGGAGAGGATCAGTGTGACCCATCCATGAAGTGAAATGATGCAAGTTGCAGTGGGTTGAGATGGCAGCGGATTTGGGGTGCCCTTTGCCTTGGATCTGCAGTCAGCATTGCCTCCATGCAGTTTGCTGCAGACATATTGCACTTAACTGCCTTTATGCCTGCTAAATGAAAGTGGAAAGCAGATCTTTGTCCTCCTCGCACAGTTTTTTCATACACAGAAGTGCTGAACTTCTTGACTTATTTACAGGAACCATACAGAGGAGTTCTTTCATTTGCACTGTCCCTTTAAATAAAACCAGGAGTCCCATACTTTCATGTTTGAAGACACTACTTGAGGAACATGGTAAGGAGCTTTTTTTGTAGTACAGAGGTGGCAGTGATGGACCCGAGGTTGCATCAGGTGGCATACTGAGTCGCACCATCCCTGTATAGAATTGTTCTGTTAGTCAAGTTCATCAATTAAACCGTGTATTTCTAATTCCCAGCACCCTGAGTCTGCCTCTTCATTTGCACTTTTCACTGCAATAGCATGTAGTACAGTAGGTGATATTATTTAAATGAAGAATATTCGTAAAAATTTCCAAAAGTAAAGAATTACTGTATTTATGCAATAAAACACGCTTTTGTGAAAGCATTGGATCTCAAGAAAAATGCAGTTTAAAATCCTAAAAATTAAAATATCTGGCTCTCATGATTGCTTGTCAGTTTGGGAAAAGGGTCATCATTAATCTTCTAAAAACATGATTTTTTCTTAATTATGTATAATTGAAATTGAATTTAATCCATACAAAGTATACCTTTTATAAAGTCTTTTTTTCCATATAATGATGATGATCTGTTAAGATAAAATTGAATTATATCATGTTACTTTAAATTAAATTATATTTGATTACCTTTATATTGGTTAATTACATTTATTACAGAATATTTATTCTATTGTTTGTGAAAGGTCTCCAAGGTAGCTCAAAATCTATCTCATACAATAAAACAACAATTAAACCATAAAATACAAATAATTCAATGCTTGGTTGCAGCAGTGTGGTGATGTCACCACTAGCTGCTTCCAGGAGGCCCATTTCAGATCATTCAGACCAGGGTGGGTGGGAGAGCCACACACAGAAACACTCTGCTTGATGCTTTCTTGGCCCGGAAAATTCTTTGCCAGAGCATCAGCTCCAGAGCCCTCCAAAGCACAGGGCTCAATTCAGTCCAATTAGCCAAATTGCCCTACAGCCAGCCGTGCCGTTCAGTACTCACAAGGAACAGAATTCTGTCAACCTTGGATCTGAACTACTGTTAGCTGTTGCTTTTTCGGTGTCTTTTATGTCACATTAAATTGATAAATATTCTCATAGCTTTATTTTGTTAATATCCTCCAGTTTAATACAGGATGAATTGACCCACCCGAAATTACCGCAGACACCCGCCTATAAGTCGACCCCACAGATAAGTCGAGGGCAGGTTTTGAACCAACAATCATGGAATTTTCTATGACCCTCGGATACGTCGGGGGTAAAACTTAGAGGGGGTGTCTGACTATAGATTTTACCCGAGACCGGATCCTGAAAAACAACCTACCACTAATTGTTACCTAAGAACTATAGTCTCTAATTTATTAAAATCATAATAAAAGATCATAAGATACATTTTTATTCTTTTTTAAATTCTGGTCTTCACCACCTTTTTGTAAACACTATCAGAGTAAGTGCACTGTAAGCAACCTACCAGTAAAGCAGTGGTTCCCAACCCGGTATTCATATACTCCCAGGGACACTCAACAGGACCTGTAGGGGTACTTGAAAAAGAGTGGAATAATGGTAGAAAAAGGCAGGTTGTGCTCCAGAATGCTTTGCAGGGCCAGCAAGGCAGGAAGGAAGGTAGCTAGTTGACTGTGAAAGCTCCACCAATAGCTAGTTTTTGGTCATCAATTCATGTATGAACCAGTGATTGAAAACCAGCACAGTAAAAAAACTGAAACATAATATGGAAAGTGATCAATCACCCAGAATTTCTCAGCACACTTCTGGTGCAAAACAGTGCAAAGGCAGAGTCTTCTGTTCTTCAAGCAGATAAAAAGAGAAAACACTGTGATAAATACATGAAGTCTGGGTTTTCATATGGGGGAGATGAGGGCTTGTATTATTAATTACAAACATTTTGCTAATAGGAAGGGTACAATTTATGGAAATGGGCTGCCAAGGGATATGCCAGTGAAAAAGGTTGAACCATGAATCAAATCCACCTTTCAGGTGTCTGGTGTGTTAAACCAGAAGCTCTATGTTCAACATACAACCCATAACACATAACTGGGAGTGTGCAATTCAATTCACAGCAGAGAGATGCAGCTGCATATATTTGCAACCCTTTTTACTCAGAAGAAGACCCACTGCTTTCCATGGGTGTTCTTAAGTAATGGTGCACTGAATTGTAGCCTGGGAAGGAGGGTCCCATCCTGATGTTTCAAAAAACAGACCTGCTTTGCAAGCATTTGCCAAGCAGAACCAGAACCAGGCTGCAGCAGATGGAAGGAGAATAAAAGGTTAACTTTGGCTGGAATTTCCCAGTTACTGTAGAAACTATCTCTGCCCTGCCTGCCTGGTGCCTGCCTGCTGCTTGAGAAACTTGGCACCTGTCTGCCACTTGAGAAACGGAAGAGTTGAAAGGCTCTGCCCTCTGATTGACCCAGAGATAAGGCGAAGTGATAATTGGAGCTTGATTACTTGGCAGAAATTTCACGTACTTTACGTGAGTATCTATGGTGGATTATGGTCTCCCTCCATAGCAACACAGAATTGGGTTTCCATAGATAAATTACGAAGTTTAAAGAATGTACAGTTATTAGTTCACATCTTCTTGCAATACTATAGCATACAGGCTTGTTTTTTTAAACTGGTGTGCCATGTTGACTAGGGGACTTATTCCTTTGCTGTGTGTCTTTTGAGAAGCTGCTTGAAAGTGGTCCATAAATATTCTTGATGATAATGACTTAGCTTCTTTAGTACTAGAAAGAAGGATGTCTTTATGTTGCTAGTTCTCATTTGCAAATATTGTTAATTTAAAGTAGGAATTTCTTTTGAAACACCATTCCTTGAAGTCTGCATGAACTTGCCAAGTTTTGCTTCACCGTGCCTTATGTAACTAAAGTTTACTAACTGTAATTGTACAAAAAAGGATAGAAAGCAAACAAATTAAAAAGGAGCTCTGCTAGAAGCTTAAAGTTGAGAAGAATGTTATCTTTAAAACAGAACTATATTTTAAACTAACTTGGAAAATAAATACTATTGGAATACTGTTTTGGAAAAAAGAATACTATTGTGTTTGTCGGGGACGGACAATAAAGAGACTCTGAAATCACCAGGTGTACGGTATGAGGCAACATAGTGGGACTCTGTTCTTTGTCCATCCTACTCATAGTTTTAGCATCTTCAGTGACACCGTGTTTCTGAGTTTCCTTTTTTCACAATTCTTTTTCTTGCAGTTGGACATCATGTCACTTTGCTGACCTTTCTCTTGCAATGGATTGTTTAACTACTTTTCTCTTTTCTTCTCTCCTGTCAGTCTCTGGGTTTTCTTTTTTTTTTTCCCCCTTCCCTATGGTGGTTTCAGGGACTGTTTGCTTTTCTTCAATACTGATGCATTCTGGCTGTGGATCTCAGCTTGTTGCTTCAATTAACTTTTCAATGGACCCCCTGGCAACTCCTGTTGTTTCCTGCTGCTGGTTCTTTTTTCCCCTGCTGCTTTTTATCACTCTGTTTGGCTTTTTGGCAATCACTGGGCTGCCTAGACTATTGTTTGGAGAAGTACTGTTCCCTGCTGATGTTATCACTAATTCCCAACTTCTTTTGATAAACTCTCTGCCCAATAGTCATCAGGTTTATGGTTTTCATGCTTTAACCTAGATTCTGCAGGGTACCTCTGCCAGAAATTTTCAGTTGTTGGAAACAGTCCATTTTTTCCTAGTTTCAGACAGTCTAATAAAAGCTTAGGACTATCTGTCCATTGGAAGAGGAAACGATTCCAGTAGTTTAAATTGTACTGTTACCTGATCAGCCTTTACCCTTGCACCTTCGAAATAAGCACACCAGACAAAGTCTTGGGATAAAGGGTCACTTTTATTAATCAAAACCATAAAATCTGCAGCAGGGGGAACTAACTAAACCACCCCCCACGTGCAGGCAACTAAGTTGGGGGAAGCAGTGCTAACCATCTGCCTCCCCCAGGCTACACGGGCATCACATCGTGGCTCCAAGTCATCCTTGGTCCTGGCCTGAGAGACCACCAACCCCAAGGGGTTGAGGCAGCGGAAGAGCAGAGACCCCACAGGCCACGCCCACTGGTGATCTCTGCTTGCTCCAGCCCGGGGGCTTGCCAGCCAGCCTCAGCGACCCGGACAAGTATCGTCTGAGCAGTCCTGGCTCACCCCCTGATCTTGCTGACCAACCGATGTATACCGATTCCCTACATCCCTATCTACCCTGCCCACACGAACCTGCCAAAGTGACCAAAGGCAAGTAGTAAAGACAATAAAACCAACACCCACACCATGGCAGTCTGGGGTAGGCAAAAAAATCACCAACCACAGCCAATTAGGCTAGCAACAAAAAATTCCTACCCAGCTCCCTGAGAGCGACCAGCTACTCTCAGATTGTCCTTGAGCGGGCAGGCAGGGCTCAGGAAAACCAGCAGACTGGAGCCAGAAGGTGAGGAGACTTCTGGGTGCACAGCCTGCCTTGCCCCCACAGATAATGCAGCCAATAGGCTACCCCCATTTTCCCTCCTCTGCCTGGAGTGCACGGAGTGCAGGGCAAAGGGGGGGGACACATTATGGTGCCTCACCCTCATTCTATTTATTTTTGTGTGTTTGCGCATGTGTACTTGGTTCTGGATATGGCAAAGAACCTCAGATCCACAGATCAGGAAGGCCACATTTTTTATTCATCAGTGCAGTCAATTTCCTATATCATCTGATGACTTCCTGCTGTCTTGTCTTACCTTGTGTGCAGTCAGATTGACCAAATGATTAGTGCTTGAGATTTTCCTTTTGTGTGAGTGCTTATGGTGTGTGCGTTCAGGGTTTTGGGGATTCTCCTGAGTTTTCCTTTTTCTCCATCCTTCCTGTGAATCTGGTTGAGCCTGGATTCCACTCCTTCTGTGGGTCTCACTCCTTCCATGGGGCAGATTGCCTTCCTGGCTAGCCTCAATAACCCACTGTTCATGAGCCCCAGACCCATCTGCCTACCCCACCATGCGAGTGCAAACAACTAAGCCTCTCTCACCTCACCTCCATTGCCCAGAGTATGCAGGTGCAGAGCCAATAAATAAATTATCAAATTAGTCAGAGCACTTTACCCACAAAAACCACACAGAAACCAATTCAAAAGAGAAAATTTTTATTTCAGAGCAGGCATAGTGACTTTTAGGAAAATACCTCTCCAATTGGCAAATGACAATGGAGCTTTACATGAGTTTTTTTCAGGATCAGTATGCAGGTAGCATACAAAATAACTGCATAGTTACTTTCTACTCTATTTTGAAGAACTAAAATCTAACTAACTACATGTTGGTATTACCAGTGTCCTACAGCATGTTTTGCAGCAGATGCCATGGTAGAGATGGAGGTCTGAGAACAATGAAGGTCTAGTCTATCTTTATAGGAAATTTCTATACCCACAAGGGATCAGGACCAATCACACACTTCTAATTTTGCTTAATCTTCACCCTACACTTTTGACCAATCAAACTTTGAGTCACTTAGCTCATGGCGCCTCATCCCTCTAATTTCTTATACCAGTGTGTCATCTCGCCCTCATCTCTTCATTTCAATGTCTTTCTTTCATTCCCTCTGCTCAGACCTTTGCTCAGCATATAAAAGTATGTAAATCCATACCTCACTTCCTTGCCATTTTAGGGCCCAATCCTATCCAACATTTCAGCACCAGTGCAGCCTCAATGCAGCCTCAAAGTAAGGGAACAAATGTTCCCATACCTTGAGGATGCCTCTGTGACTGTCTCCCCGCCACAGGATGCAGCACACACCCCATGGGCATGGCTGTACCGGCACCGGAAAATTGGATAGGATTGGGCCACCAGTCATTTCAAAAGGCTCTGGCCTTATCCCAGTTCAATGAGCTGGTGAGCCACAGCTACAGGATATTCCCACATCCCTTTGACACTGCATTTCTCAGAAAATCAATGCATACACCTGTCAACACCCTTCAAATTCATATTCTATAATTTAATATTATCCTAAAATTTCCAAATATCTAACCACCCTTGTGACACTTCCCAGTCTAAACCCAGATCCATTTAGGAAATCCAAATGACATCCTTTCTCCCCCTTCTTTTCCTATCTGTGCCTACGCCATTTTTTCTCTTTGTGCCTATGTCATATTTCCATTTTAAGGATTTCCTTTCTCTTCCCCTCTAGTCCTCTCTAGTTCTTCCGCACTGCAGCAATGGCTTAAACACTGAATTGCTTAATTTTGATTCCCCTTTCCTATTATTGTTAAATTATCTCCACAATAAAAGTTTGTATGTTCACCTTTCACCTTTATCTTCTCTTCATATCCCACTGAAGTTCAGTGACTGAACCATTGAGCTGTGCCATTGACCACTACAGGGTCCTGGCATACAAGATCACTTCCCCTTGTGTTGCACATGTTAATGCAAGTCTAAAAGCACACCCAGTAACAGTATTTGTTTTCATCTTTTTCTTGCTCTGCAGTCTTTGTATTTCATTGCAGCTGTATTCCCCTGATGACTTGTTAAGCAGCCACCCATATTTGTAGACTTCTATTGATTCCTCACAGATGTTTAATAGTTTAAAAGACTATTGTTCTTCATGTTACATTAAAAAAAGGGAATAGGCCTTCCTTTTAATTCTTCTTAACATTGTGTTTTGATTGAACCAATGCCTGGTTATTCTTAAGGGAAGTAAGAAGATAATGATGTACCATGTAAAATTTATATTAGCAAGTTTTCTTATTTACTCAGGGGAACTTATCAACCAACACAAATTTAATAGTTCTTATCCAGCTTTCCTCTGGGATCCTTTTAGTTATCCATATTAATAATAGTGTTAGGAAATACATTTTTTAGCCAGTTTCCTCTAACGTTTCTCTGTATGGCCAAGCCGAGATAATTTCATTCCTATTCAACTGATGGTTTTCAGTTTTTAAAATGGCAAAGATAATTAATTGTATGTGTCTGCACATATACACAGTGGCATCAGTAGGGGTTTGCGTCACCCGGTACAGGAGGCCAGGGTATAATTCCCATGATGGACCTCCTCCCATGCAGTGGGTAGGGCAATGACCTGGGTGGTGGGTGTGGTGATGCACCATTGCCCTGCCTGCTGGTTTTTTGGACTATAACTTTTGATAGAATAGATATATTTCAGTGGAGTTTTTCATTGCATGCTGCATGAAATTATGCATCAAATTATTCTAACATGATGGTATTATTAAAAAAAAACCAAGACATTTTGGCCAATAGAGGTGTCATCCCCTGTGCGCATCACCAAATGTGGCCTGCACCCCTCTAGCGATGCCACTGCATATACAGTTGCACTCTTAGAACATGAAATTGGAAAAAACTTTTTGATTTTTCTGTTTATTGTAATTTTCCTCCCCCCCCCTTCCATTTCTTCTGGGTAACATTATCAGCCAGTTCCAAGATCCACTGACTTGTTCACAATGTGTAGAGCTCTCATCTAGAACAAACTGGTCCATTAATTTAATTAGCTCAGTGTTTCCCAAACTGTGGGTCCCGACCCGATTTTTGGTGGGACGTGTAACCGAAATTGATAGCTGACAAGGCAAATGCATTCAGCACTGTGGAAAGTGAAACCTCATACCACAAGCTAGTGTTCAAGTCATGGGAGGAGCCTTGTCAAGTCTTGTCTTGTCATAGGAAGTATGCAGCCTGAGTCTTCCTACCCCCACCCCTTTCCTGAGACCAGTAGGGAGTTGCATAGAGAGTTTTAAAAAAAATATAGTGTCAGTGCATGACTCTAGATTTCCTAAGTAAAATTTGAGCCTGCTGTAACTCCCATAGCAGGCAATGAGGGGTTAGGATGGCAGGAGTCCTATGTAAGTTGTGATCACCAGAAAGTGCTAAGGAGACCCATCACCTGGAATCGCCTCTGGCATGCACGTGAATTATCTTAATGATTAATATAACAGTTCATAGGTAGGCTTGTGATATTATTCTCACCTTGTTGGGTGAGTTGACATTATACTTATTTATATGTTTTGCTTATATGTTCATAGTCAGCAGTGGGGAGCAGGCCAGGGATGGTTCAGGAGTGGAGGGGGTGGATCTCAGTGGTAGCTGTGCATGCCGCATCCTATCTCCCTTTCCTGACCTGGACCTGGTCACAGAGGCTCTTCAGACTTAAAGCAAGCGAAAGAGCTGGCATATTCCTGAGGAGACCCATAAAATTATCTTTGCTTACTTCTCTTGGGCTGTCTGGTATCCAGCTGACCCACAGCATGTAGCGCAAGTTGCAAGAGTGGAGCTGCATGCTCTGGGCCAGTAGAGGATAGGAGTGGGCTGTTAGTGTATCTCTAATTCATTTAGATTGATAAGTTGACACCAAGTAATTGTTTCAATAATGAGCTGATTCATGCATGGAACTCTACCTCTTCTAGACTCACAAGGGTGCTACTTTTTAGACTAGGGCCGCTCAAACCCTGGCCCACAGGCCAGATCCAAGGTTTGGATAGATCCATCCACCCAGTGAGTGGACTCTTTTGTTCCACCTCCGTGCTGCTCCTCTTCTGGGTAAATCAGGGCACCAGGATGGTCTGGACAGTCGCGTCTGCTCGGATATCCTGTTGAGCAGCCTTCTGGAACAACAAATGGCAGACAGCAGGTGCAATTGCCCAGAGCATCCTGATGCTTAGATCTACCCAGAAGAGGAACTGCGCAGAGGCAGAACAAAAAGCTGCGGCCTGAACGGAGACTGCATCTTGATTGGACAGCAGTTGCAACTTTGAGCGCCACTGTTTTAGACCATTGGAATGGGAATCCAAACTACATGTGCCCGATGAAGCAACATCTTTGTTACACACTGAGTAGATTAGGACTGTAGCTCAGTGGAAGAGCTCACGCTTTGCATGCAGAAAGAATTGACCAAGATCAGCCTTCCTCAACACAATGCATCATCTTTGGAGGACAGAGAGTGGGTGATGTGAAGAAAGGGCTACAGGATACTAAAATCACAATCCTAGGTCTGCTGACTCAGAAGTGTGTCAGTTATAGTTCAGTGGCACTAACTCCCATATAAGTGTATATAGGGCTGCAGCCTGACAGCCCAATCCTATCCTTACACTCCTGGTGATGCAGTAATATATTCAGCAGGGACAGATCAAGAGGCTTCAGAAGGGAAAGAGGATTTTAATCCCCTTAAACCTCCTCCATTAGACTCTTGCTCCGCAACAGGTCTCTTCAGACCTGCACCAGTGATTTTTCTGGTGGAAGTCCAAGGAGAGAAAGGGGGCAGGGAGTATGCAAATAGAGAGGATTCCTTGCCACCAGATCCACCCTGTCCTGTAGTCTCCTACCCTATTTCACCTCTTCCCTGTCATTGCCTTATCTGCTCCAGTCAGTGTAGGTAGCTCTGGCAACAGACTGGGAGCACTGCTGCTCTCCCCCTGCAGTTCAGCCATTTTGCAGCAGCATAAAGCTCTTCCACTGTCACAAAGCACTACGTAGAACAGCCGTGCATAGAACTGTACTGTAGGAAAGCCTTCATGTGTGACCTATTTTAATTTTATAGCTGTTGGTTACCAATAAATGTATTGTACTTCAGAGTATAATATTGTGCCATATACATGCATGCATCACTTAATGGCAGGGATGCGGACCTGCACCCCTATCATCAAGTGAGGCTTTGACATTAAACGAAGCCTCTGAAGCTGCACTCCCCTCACCGCCAGAGGCTTTTCTGAGCTCTGAGGAGGCAGTGCAAGGCTCAGAATGGCCAACAAAACATAACTTCTGGTTTCCATTGGCAAACCGAAAGTCTTTTTTTTCTTTTTTTCTTTTTTTGCTTTATAAGGCATTTGGAGGCCCGGGCAGTGCTTTATAAGGCAAAAAATAAAAATAAAATCACAGTTTCCATCAGGAAACCAGAAGTTGAATCTTTTAGGCTGTTCATTCTGAGCCTTGCAAAGGCAGTGTGTGGATATGCACTGCCTCTGCAGGACTCAGAAAAGCCCCTGAAGGCAAGGGGTAAGCAGCTCCCCTCTGCTTCAGAAGCTTGGGGGGAGGGGGACAGGGACCAGCTGCGGCCGTCACATATGTGGGCTGTTGCTGGTCAGAATGGCGCTAAGCAACATTCACCTGTGTATGCTTAGGACATTTTAGCAAATATTTAAAGAGACAAAATGAACTTAATGAAGAAATAAAAAGCAGGAGCAGATGTTCACAGATTTTGACTTAGCAGAGTGTTCAGTCATTATTTGTGCTCATCCTGGACCCTTCCCCTCCCCATAAGTCCTCTATACATGCCTGTACCTATAATGCAAGGGTTCAGGCAGGAATGGTGCATATTACTCATACTGCCAAGGTCTGTTCCAATGCTGTAGTCTGTATGGAAGAGGGAGCCTCTGTTTTTTTGTTTGTTGGTTTGTTTGTTTGTTTTTTTGCAGCCTCTGTATCTTGTCTGTGCAGGGAGAGGTCTGTGTAAGGAGAGGTTAAAGTACCATCTCCCATTGTACACATCTCACCATTCCTCACCATATAACATGAGACTCAGATTCTCTGGAATTCTCTGTATCCTCTGCAGGGAGGAATGGTTGCATTAGCAAGTTCTGTCCTACCAGACTGACCTGGAAACTTTCTCATTCCTTGTGAATCAGTTATCTGTGGAGAGCAATCTAGGAGAACTGTATTACTGTAGCCAGTGGCGTAGCTAATGATTGCGTAGCCCAGTACAAAGCTCAAAATGATGCCCCAGAAGTGATGTCACAGCCGGAAGTGATGTCACACACTGGCTTTTTAAAAAGTGAAAATCAGAGAAAAACCTGCCTCCTCCCCCCAGAAACTCCCAACCCACTTGCTCTGCTGCTTCCCCCAGCCAGTGGCACAGGTAAGGCATCTATCTGCTACCTGGGGTCAAAGAAAATTTTGTAGCCCCCACGACAAAATCAGTTAATTAAGTAAATAAAAGTGTGCCCCTTATTGGTTAGAGACACTGTGCTGTGGTGAAGAAGGACAGTTATTCTTCCCTTGCTAAATATAAGAGGAGCACCACTTGAAAAAGTACCTCTTTACTCATTTAGCAGGGATAACTGTATTATGATACATAGAAATGATAGCTGACATATTAGCACCCTATTGGTTCCATGTTGTATCATAACAACATCTCATTGGCTCTCAGAAAAATCAGTTTCATAGGTCAGTTTTAAGTTAAGAAAATCCACTTTTTGTTCCATAAGGCACTTGTGTTTTCATTCTCTGGTTAATTAGCCATAACTTTTGATGGAATACATATATTCAAATGAAGTTTGTTTAATTGAATTCCATATTAAATTACCTTTCCAACGATATATAACATGATGTTATTATTCGTACATACCAATTTTTTTCACAATTTTGGTCACTAGTGTTAAGCTCAGTTTGTTGCCCCCCTAAAGCTTGTTGCCCGGTGCAACTGCTACCCCCTGCACCCCCTTAGCTACACCACTGATTATAGCAAATATTTAAAATGCTGTGAAAAAATGCAGTTGGGTTATTGCAGAATGGAAGACAAAAAGAAAATAGCAAAGGAACTGCTGTGCAGTAGTGGTGATGGTAACTAGATTTTTATGGTTATGTCAAGCATTTGAATAGTTCATGTATCTAACAACCAGAATAATTCCATATGCCAACTGCGATTCTAGAATAGTGTACGGTATCTTGTTAATTTGAATTTCTGTCTTGCATGCCTCTGTTTCTTAACATACTAGAAAGGTAAGGGCTATTTTTCTCTTGCACAGATGGAATGAGAATACCACTAGAGAACACGGTACATGATCATATATGCCAGTATTTCAAAAATCCCTTTTGAGGTTTAAGATAATTTTGTCTTATAAATGCATATTACTACCTTTCATTTGTCTATTTCAAGAGGTAACTTTAAAAACTTATGAAATTTTGCGTTTACTTGGAGCTAGGCTTTTGAGCTTCAGTAGCTCAGATAACTCTGTATGTCCTTGTTATTTGCTTTCTTCCATATATAGAAAACTTCAAAGCTAAGTAAATTTCAACTTTATTTAATTAAAAGCTATGTTGTAAAAAAAAATCTATCCTGGAATTTGTTTGCACCTCTGCAATGGATTTTATATGATGAGTAAGAATGAACAAGGAGTGTGTTAGATTTTTAAAAAGAAATAAAACTGTACATCTGGCCGGCAAATACTGAGGAAACTGTTCAAGAACAACAGAATTCCTGGTGAGAATTAAGAGATTCATTCAGGAGAGGATATCATGCTTGACTTTATTAACTAATGATTGACACCAATTACAGGTATGTATCGCTTAATGATGGGGATACATTCTGAGAAATGTGTCATTAGGTGATTTTATCATTGTGCAAACATCACAGAATGCAAAGTTTAATACTTATGTGGTACCCATGTAGCATGTTGCTCCCAGGCTACCAACCTGTACATCACTGGTTCCCAAGCTCTAGGCTGTGCCTCCCAGGGAGCTGTGGAAACCAGTTAAGGGAGCCATGGAGTCCTTGCAAAACTCCCATCCGCTCTATACATTTTATAGGATTATAGCCCTAATGGCTGTATAGCTTTAGAGCCATGGCCAGTGGCCCAGAAGTAGGTCAAAGGAGCCACCAGTCAAAAAGATTGGGATCCACTGCTGTATAGCATGTTATTATTCTGACTACCGTCCGGTGTTTCCCAATCTTTTTTGGCACCGCAACCCACTTTGTCAGCTGTGTTGGGCTGCATAGCGTCCCAGAATACCTTGCAGGCCACAACCGGTACCTGCTGCAACCCACCAAAAATCAGGACAGTGGGTTGTGACCCACAGCTTGAAAACTGCAACTCCATTATGGGACCATTGTCATATATGTGGTCCATTGTTGACCAACACATTGATATGCAGCACATACATGTACATCCTACTACAATAACTACTTTATAAACTTTCTGATCATGTCTGTGGCTGAAAATAAACATATGCTTGTTTGCTACAATTGTAGCAAATATACAGAAGTATTCATTCACACTCACATGTGTATTCTGCGCTTCTTCCTTGATGGTGTACATGGTATTATCTCATCCTCATAACGTGAGGTAGATTAAGTAGGGTTGTGGTAATCAGCATTTAAAAGTACATTTATATTTGGGAAATAGAGTTATGTTGGGGTTGGATGAGAATAATATATATTGTAACAAAAGCCTTTAAGGTTGCTGCTATAAATTTAAAGGAGCCTTCTTTTCAATTTGTTTTGTGAAATGATGTGGTTTAAAGCAAAGAAACTAGGTCATAAAGAGAGAATATCTGTATTATAGAATCTTCATAACTGGACTTGAATGGTGCTTCTAACTGTAGATGGAACAAAAGTGCACAAACTTTGTCTTATAGCCATTTTAATCTCTTTGATAATGAAATTTCAAATACATTAAAACTCATCAGACTCATTTTATCATGGTGATGCATTATTTTCACTAGATGTAGCTGCATATTATTCATGTAATTTTTATCATATCCAGCAGTCCGAACAAAATTATAACTCAGCACTGTGTTGTAAGAGGATGTCATCACCACTATCTAAAAGTGATGAATGATATTTTACCTAGATCTTTTATAAGTTATAAATCCCAAATCACCTAATTACTGTTTATTGCTATTTTGAAATCTTCAAGACCAAAGCTGTGTTGTAATTATTTGGCAGAAGTAGTTCACTAAGGAATTTTTGGATGAAGTGCACGAACGTGTGGTCATGTTGCAGTTAAAGATTTTCTTTCTTTGCCAACATAACCCAATTAAGACATGAGACAAGGTGTTATATATTGTAATGGACCACGCAGCTTATTTAAATATTGTAGTAGAGTCTCTGCAGTAGGAGCTAATTGTCTTAAGATTCCATCACTAGCTCTCTCTATTACCTGTGGAGGGGGGGAGAGAATGCAGTCTGAAAGTGTTGTTACTAAATTTGGCCAGAGTCAGTGACTGATGCTTTCTTTGTGTTGGTTTACACCAGGTTTGGAAACTCCTTGAATGTATCCCCCCAACCAGGATCAAATTGCTGTGCAAGGTGCAGTTGTTCACAATGTATTCTGGTTGGCAACCTTCAGTCTCGAAAGCCTCTGGTATAAGCCTACAGCACCCGGTATTGCCAGGCGGTCTCCCATCCAAGTACTAACCAGACCTGACCTGACCCTGCTTAGCTTCCGAGATCAGACTAGATCGGGCATGTATTCTAAGGAATAGGCAAAGTTCCATCTAAGCCAGCCTGATAAAGTGGTAATGGTGAATGCAGTGAAAATAAAGAGTGCCCTTCCTCTTGATCTGGGGATCTGAAGGATATTTCTGTCCATCATGTTACTGCTCTGAGTTGTGCTCTCTTGACAGGCATCCATGCACATGGGTTTGCTCTTAAAATAAACTAATAAAATATAGTTTGTTGGGGAAAAATTACACATATCAATGAGAGTCACATAATAAAAACTGTTTATCCAATGGTATGTAGTACGTTTGCAGCTGCTTAGGTGCAAACCATGCATTATATGCAAATATCAATAATGAAGTCCTCATGGCTGTGCTTTAAAGAAAAGCAGCTTTAAAAAGGAGTTTTTAACTCTTCCTACATTCCCTAGCTTTCTGCTTCAAAATGTGTACCTCCTATCTTCGTTCTTCACACCCAGGTCCAGATGACAATATGCCTGAAAAAGAGCATATCTTAGCCAATAAGGAGGAGAAGGAGATGGTGGTACTTGAAAACCAATAATGGTTAATTTCTATAAACGAGTTTTTTGCCAATCTGGAGAGGTGTGTATCAAGCTATTTCAGCCCAATGTTGCATATATGCAACAGGGACCAAATGTGTACAGTTGTGGGCCAGGCAAAAGCAGGTTAAGCAATGTCACCCCAATGAGCTAATACTTGCTTCCACATTTTGAAACTAATCTATGTTTGACACCAATGTTAATAATGTATAATTGTTGAAATGAAACATATCAAGACTAAAATACTGGTTGTATCTGCAATTGACAACAAAAATAATGCATTTTGTTTCTGCAGAATTTTTCTGGTGGATATTAGCAAGGTACTTCTGTAGATAAGGATGTAAAGGAGAGAACAGTTTTCAGAAGTATTTATGTTAGCTGTTTTCTATCTTATTATAGTCTTCAGTACAATAAAAAAGGAATAGTAAAATCTTTCATGTATACCCCAGTTGTGCATAAAATTAAAGTTTCATTGACAGTTACTTGTTTGTTCCATGCAAGATGCTTTCTGGCATTTTTATTTAACTAGTATAAATACTGTGTTCCATAAAACTGTTTTCTTTTTCAGTTTGATTGCTTTACTCCCTATATTTGTATAACATTATAGCTGTAAAAGCTCTGTACACTCATTAACCTGTCTTAAGAAGCAGCTTAAGATATTTGCTCATATCCAAGACAACATGGATCAAAACAGAGACATTTAGTTTATTGACTTAATATTGAAATTTTGCTAGAGTGCTTTCCAAATCAGTAATTGCAATCTCTCTGGAAAGTATATGGCAGTATATTGATCCAGGATCCATCACGGACATCTAGTCAGCCACAGGAGCATATTGACTGTGATGTTGGAATCTGCAGCAGGTAAAAAGCATTGGAAAGCTTGTGGTTTCCTTCTGCTTTCACACTTCTTGTTTGTCAGTAAGGGAACATGTACTCCTACCTCTCCTTGGGATAGCAAATGTATCACTTCACTTAACTGTGTTTTATGAAACATTTATGATTATTTAGTAAAAGAGCTCTGTTAAGCTAAGCCCATATTGCTTAGCTTTACTTATAATCTGAAGATATTGAATTTGAAATTTGAAAAGCAATAAAAGTGCAACCCACACAGTATTCAAATAAAAAAAAATGTATTCCATAAAGGGACATTTTAAAATCTGTAGAAGTAACTTGGGGCCAGGATTCAAAGAGCCCAATGTGTGAGTGGAAAGTGCTTCTGTGTGTACTTTGTGGTTTCTCATACCATGCTGACTGTAGTTCCAGAGGTTCCTTTAGCTTTCAGAAATGGTTTCTCAGGGAGTATGAGGGGCTCCACTGGAAAGGGAAAGAAACAAAAACTGGAGCAGAAATATGGCCAATTTACTAGAAGTAGATACATTCCGTATTTTTTTTTTTTTTTAAAGATTGTTAACCCAACTTTTCAAATAAAATTGAAGGTGGTTTTGATTGTTTTGCTGTAATGGGCGCTTTGATTTTAAATGCTTTTGAAGAATTTTCCTATAAGCTGGGGAGGGGGTTTAGTTCTCTGATAGGGCACATGCTTGACATGTAAAAGATTAAGTCCCTGGCACTTCTAGTTAGGATTGTGAAACAAGAACCCTAGTTTCTAGGGTTCCGGTTCTAGGGTTTGAAACTTTGGAGAACACATTAAATCATTGTAGAGAAAACATAATATTGTACACTTGGGGTCATTGCAGATACCTGCAATGATATATTTTGGAATCTCCAAACTATGGGGCCTGGGCTGTATCCAACTCACAGTAGCGGTTTGTTCAGACAGGCCTGCAGCTGATTTGTCGTCCCCTGTTGAGATTCCCCACTTGACATCATGAAACAAACAGCAAAGCCACAGGCTTACTTTGCCTGCTGATTGTGCTTCAGACAAATGAGCCTCAAACAATAATCGCTACTTGGCAACTTCCCAAGTGACTCCACAATGCATAAATGGTGTCCCCACTTCCACAGCAATGAGGATGCCAAATAACAGTGAGGTGGTGGAGCTGGGAGCGTGTGTGGAATGCAACCTGGCATTTAAAACATCAGCTACAGACCACATGGGCCTCTCTGGGCATGAAACAGAGAGCTAGATGAAGGCTTCCTCCTGATGGAAGGAAGGAGCCAAGAAATTCTGCAGAAAGCAGTTCTGAACTAGTACCATAAGTGAGGGCACTTATCCTGAAGTGAATATGTGTCATCCAAAATTGTGAGCAGTTGCAAGTTATATCAATTTTTATTTGATTTTTGACATCCTGACAAATTTTCTTTACATATCTAATTTAGACTTTAATATAAGAATAGCACAGTTTGGTGGTTTTTGGGATGTACATTTTTTCCTTGCTGGCCTAATGTGATGCAGGTCCTTTAAATGTTTGGAGTTCCCTGGTGTAGATAATGAACCAGCTCTTTAAAAGGCAACTTCAGATGTTCAAATGAATATAGGATAATAGTAATCAGAGGAAGACACTGTCCTTTTCTATTATCTACTTTAAGAAACTCATCCTTTCCAAACCTATGCATGGATTAACTAAACATAAGCAAAGGTCCCAGCTAATTGTACCAAGCTGAGAGTTCTGGCTTTGGGAGGAAAATTAAACTTCACTTGTTTGCTCACTCTAAGAAACACTTATGTGTTGACTACAACTTTGGGTGGAATTGGTTGAACTAATGGAATGATGTACCAGACACAAAAATTCTGATTTATTTTATTCATGTGGTGTTTTGAAATGAACAGTGAAATTTGTGAAATGTATAGAGATTTTAAACATTGGAATATGTGGGGATGTACTCAGACCTGGGAAAATTATGATTGGTGGGTGGTACTAATGAAGAGAATTGAAGAGACAAGGTACAGAAAAGTGGCACACTGGGATCGATTGGAATTGAACATATTTTAAAAATCAATTATCAACCCTTCAATTCCTTTCACACGCTTGGTTGAGAGAAATAGAATATCCACCCTTTTATGTTTAACTGTAAAATTAACCCATGTTTTTGTTTGGAGTATTTATATACATGATTGAAGAGGCTGTTATTGCAGATATTCTGGTCTGAAAGCCTTGGACTGTTCTACCAGAAATCACAAAAGACTGTCATACGAGTCTGAGCTGGGGTGGGGGACACATATTGAGACTTCTACTGCCTTTTGGTTTATTATGTGCATACACCTGAGTTGTACTCACCTGAGTACAATTTTCTGAATTGTGTATGGGTTTACATCTGGATGATGAGTATTCATTACAATGTATTACATCCAGCATATCATTGTTGTAATTGTTTCATTTGTAATGCAGAGCATAAGGAAGAGATACACAAAGAAAACAATCATATATTAAGACAGGAAGATTACCAGACATCCATAATACCTTCTTATGCTTCCTTTGGTAATGTTAATAACTTGCTCGAAGTTTATATCTGTAAATGTGCTTTGGTCAATTGTGGTTGATGATGATACTATGAATTGTTCTTCAATGAGTTTAGTTAAAAAAATATAAAAATTTTGAATACAGCCATCAGGTATATTGATTGCAGCTGCACGTTTCAAACATTTGCAGTCGTCTGTAAAACAATGGCTCTTTCTTGCCATTATTGTTAAGACTAACTATGCAACATTTTGGAAAGATCATTTTAAAGGAAATTTATGTGAGTCTTTCAAAAGTTCAAAGGCATACCACAATTGGCTTAAAAGACAGAGTTTGCAAAGCTCAGTTAGAGTGGTTACATGACATGTCACTACTTGAACACATAAAACTGTGTACGCTTTTAACTCTGGGGTGGAATAAGCATGGTAATTTCACATATTTAATGTTCAGAAGTTTTGACAAAAAAATGGAAGTGTCGAAGCTTTCCTCAGTGATGGGGGGGATGATAGCTAACTATTATAGGAAAACTACATGGCAGATGTTTTAGGCTGTACTGTTCCCTCTGCTCTCACTCCTCCATGACATCACTTCCAGGTTAATGACATCACTTCCAGTGGGTCCCAACAGAGTGTCATTCCGTAAAGTGGGTCCTGGTACTAAAATGTTTGAGAACCACTGTTCTAGATCAGGGGTGTCCAAAGTTTTTGGAAGGAGGGCCACATAAGTTCTCAGACACTGTGTCGGGGGCCGGGGGAAAAAAAAGAATCAATTTACATTTAAAATTTGAATAAATTTACATAAGTTTACATAAATGAATATATTAAAGATGAACTTATATGATTGAATGAAGGTCTTGCAATAGCTCAAGGCCTATAAAAAGCATTGCACAAAGCAAGGCTGGCCTTTCCTTTGCTGCCGCTACTGCATCACAGACGTGAAACAGCAAGTAGTGGAGGGAGCCCTCATCCCACAGCTCATGTGAGAGGTCAAACAGTCGCCCTCACGCTGCGAGCAGTTGCATTGGGCCAATGCGGGTTCCAACAAATTGGTGGAGGGCCAGAGACTCATTGGAGACTGGGGGCTTCCTGAGGGCCGCATTGAGAGGCCTCGAGGGCCGCATGTGGCCCCAGGGCTGGGGTTTGGGCACCCCTGTTCTAGAGTATTCTCTTCCAAAAGAAACCAAAATCTGGTGGTTCAATCTGGTAGTGCTGCATTTCCGTAAAGTCTGGAAAAGTGAGGTACAAGCAGCATAACAATACCTATGAGAGGTATGGAGCCTTACACAAGGAAGAGATGAACTATTTTTTTTTCCAGAGAAAGGAAACACAGTTGATAAGTCTTCTGAAAGCATAAATTCTGGGCCTACACCCTTTTTTAAAAATGCTAAATAGCATAGTAGTTAAGCTGAATCAAGTCATGTGATATACTACCAGAGGCTGCAAGCATTAAGGAAAAAGAATCTTCATATAGCAATTCTTTATCTCTCAGTTGTGTAATGCTATTGAGTAGAATATATACGAGACAACATGGTAAATGCATGCTTATTCTGCGGTAAAGTTTGGTAGGTCTCATATTCAGTGGGGTCGTTTGTTCATCTAATTTCTGCTACTATTGGCAACAATGATTTTGCCTTATCTGCTAGTCCAGGGTTTCTCAAACTTTGAGGGAGCTTTCCTCCCTCAGTAAGTTCTTGTGGGGGAGGGGCTAGGGCATCAACACGATCCCCAGGTTGTGCCGCTAAGGGGGGCAAGGGAGGTGCTTGTGACTTACTTGGCATGGTGTAGGGCTGCATCAGGCTGCAGGAGGTGCGGGGAGCCCTGTGCAGCCCTCTGCAGCACTTCCAGAGGCTTGAAACGTGCAATAGAAGCAGGCGCAAAGCACCTCCTGCAAAACGGAAATGCTTTGCGCCTGCTTCTGTTGCAAGTTCCAAGCCTCGGGGAGCACTGCAGAGGGCTGCACAGGGCTCCCCGCACCTTCTGCAGCCTGATGCAGCCCTACACCATGCCAAGTAAGTCACAAGCAGCCCCACTCGCCCCCCCCTTAGCGGCGCGATCCTGGGGATCATGTCTTTGCCTCCCTACCCTTCCCCCGCCCCTTAAAGGGATGGGGGAAACATTACACGAACTGGTGGGTTGTAACCCACCAGTTTGAGAACCACTGTGCTAGTCTATTTTTTTCTGGTTTTTTTAGAATTGGTCAGCATGTGCCAGAGGTAGTAGACCAATTATCTAACTTGGGTTAAGGAGACAAGGATTCAGATTCCTGCTGAGCCAGGCACTGTCTCAGCCTTGCTACTGGACCATGTTGTTGTGAGGATAAAATAAAGTGTTAGGAAAAACCACACTGAACTCATTAAAGGAAAGGGATGATTAAAATGAAATAGTCTATGTGCAGCTGCAGATTAGACATGAATTGGACAGTTTCCTCCAATGTGTAAGTTCAGAGCATGGCAGCAGAAAGTTAAAACCAAACTTCAGGTGGCTGCCAGTAACAATCTTGTTTTCACATCCATGCCCCTGATGCAATGCAGTGACATGGCATTGTGGGGAAACAAAATTGAGGAAAAAGAACTGAGAGCAGTGCTTCTACAGTCATCATAGGTTTTAATGAAGTTCTTTAAAAGCACTTGAAATGCGAGGAGTGCCATTAAAAAATACATCCAGCGCAGACTTCTGTAGTGGAACCTACATAAAAAGGAGTCTATGTAATTAATATGAGAGTAGTAGAAGGATACATTGCCAAGGATCCTTTCCCCCCCATCTGTGAGCAGATACGTACAATTTTCTTTAATAGAGAATGTTTGCTCTCTTTCATAATTTTAAACATTTAATTCAGCAGTTCAAGAACATGAATTCTAATTATTGTTTAGAAAATGGTAATGTGTGGGAATTTTTAATCAGGATCTCATTGGAGATGCTGCTTCCTCCCGCCGTTTTCCTGTAGTGTCTGGTAGGTTTCTGTTGCATCAAAGTACAGTTCTAGGGAATTGTTTTGTTGCTCTGGTGAGAATCCTAAGTTGTTATTCTTGATAAATATTAGTGTTGTTTACTTTTTTGGCAATCCATTATAATTAGATTATGACCAGGGGGGGTGTTCAAGGATCTTTCATTGTTGGATTGCTCTTGAGGTATATTTCTTGGAAGCCATTTCAGTGAATTTGATACATACGTTTTGCATGTGGCCTGTTCTTACAAACCTGTAGTGGAATAAAATGTCCACCAAACTATCAAGACATGTAGCAAAACTCTGAGAATAATTTATGCTTCACTGAGGCTTCCTCTGGAATTTACCCTAATCTATGTAATATAATCAGTTTTAAAGTTTATTTTGATGTTTGTTATATTGTCGTATGAAGATATGAAAGATGTGTGTTATACTGTTTTAAGCAAGGGGCCACTTAGGAACATCTAGACATTTAGGACTAGGATTAAAATCCAAGTCACTTCCACTGTTTGCTAACTGATGCAAAAGTACCACAAGCACTTTTGTGACAAGCTAAGAGGAAAGATGCTAGCGCATGGAGGTGCTCTGGCTTCTGGACGCTGGCCCAAGCCCTGTTGGTCTGGTACAGGGGTAAGCCCGCACAGCCTAGCTAGACTGGCACGGGGTTGTGGGGAGGGCAGGAGGAGGCGTGTCAGGCTGGACGAGGGCAGGTGGCAGCAAGGCCTGGCACTTGTGCTGGATCCTATCCCTGGTCTCAGGCAGCCTGAGGCAGCTTGGACCATGCCACCTCTTGAGGTGGTGCAGATCTGAGTAGCCCCATTGGGCTCCTGTGACTTTACCCAGGTAAAAGGAAGCAATTCCCCTTGCCTCAGGCTGAGCCGCTTTTGGCCCCAATCCTGCTCTGGATGTGGGGCAGGCCCACCGGCCTGCCTGCTCCAGGGCAGGTTAGGATTGAGCTATTGTTCTTTACAAATGGGTATAGATATGCTCCATCACTCTGCCCCCGGTGCCATATATTCAGAAGTAGATTGCCTCTGAATGTGATGGCTTAATTCTTATCCCAGACACCAGACATTCAAAACTATTTAAAAAAATGAAAGAAAGATTTAACAGCATGTAGTCTACCTAAAATTAAATTATCTTAGAGGTTCTCATTTAGCTGAATTGTACTTGTGATAGAGGTTGTGGATGTCGCAGCACCTTAAAATCATGGGGAATGGACAATCTTAACCACGAGAAGTATATTACTGATAACATAGTACTGTATTAAACTGCAGTATGAAACCTCTGTTTTTAATTCTACTTCCAACAACTTTCACAGAAGTAATTTTTGTGGCTGTAATATGAAAGGAACCTGACCTATTAGCATACCTGGGGGGGAGTCAGTGAGAGAAAGTGTCTCCATGTCACCTCCCAGCTTTGCCACCCCATTCCACACTGCTCTCATATCCAGTGGTGTTCTGAGGGCCAAAGAGGCCACACATGATCTCTCTGGTCCTCAGAACACTTTAAAATGGTACTTCTGGTTTTCAAAAAATAAAAAGCCAGAAGTGCCTTTCTAAGGCCTTCTGAGGGCTGGAGAGGTTCAGAACACCTATGGACGCAACCAGAAAGTAACTCTGGTCATGTCTGGTGGGGCAGCATTTCAAGACTCTCTCTCAGGTGGCAGGATCTCCACTGACCTAACCTTAACCAATTTTTCTCTCCAAAACTGCGTAAGTTTGAAAAACATGCTGGTTAAGCAAGCCCTATAAGGACGCGTTGGCTAGTCACACACTCCTTGTGCCTGCGTAATAATTGCTTACAGCACAAGAGAGAGTCTGCATGTTTCAGAGATAGACTTGACGGAGAGGTCTTGAACATCTGGGACACAGGCTGGCTTAGCCATGTTACCAAGCTGACTGTTTTCATCATCCCCCTCATGCATTTAGGCATAATGTGTCTGAATAGCAATTTATTGTCCAGAAAAACTGTAGTTCCAACTGTATATTATCAACCCAAATAAAGGACATGGTTCAATGTGACCATAATAGAAGATACTGAATGTTAAAAATGCATCTGAAATGAGACAGGATCATCCTTTCCTAATATTTTTTAGCAGAAAAAAATTGGAAACTTTTCTACATGACAAAAACAGGGTGAACAATTCTCTTTAGATCCTGCTAAGTGTGCTGTCTGAGAGATCCAGTGTTGTCAAGGTTTATTTAAAGCAAAGTCAAGTTTCTTTACTTAAAAATATTCTGCATTTCTGTGCTTCTAAAAAAAAATTAAGTTTTCATGCCATTAGAAGATGTTCAACAGCACAAATCTGTCCATGTCTACTCAAAAGTAAGAAATTTTGAGTCCAGATAATCCAGATTATAATTTCGCTTTGAAACGGGCAGTGGTTCGCCCCCTCCTGAAGAAGCCCTCCCTGGATTCCACTGTGTTGGATAACTACCGGCCAGTCTCCAACATCCCGTTTCTGGGCAAGGTAATTGAGCGGGTGGTGGCGTCCCAACTCCAGAGGGTCTTGGATGAAGCGGATTATCTGGATCCTTTTCAATCTGGCTTCAGGCTGGGCTTTGGGACGGAAACCGCCTTGGTCGCCTTGGTGAATGACCTACGCCGGGGACTGGACAGGGGGAGTGCGTCCCTGTTGGTCCTGCTGGACCTCTCAGCGGCTTTTGATACCATCGACCATGGTATCCTTCTGGGCCGATTGGCCGAGTTGGGAGCTGGAGGCACTGTTTTGCGGTGGTTCCGCTCCTACTTGGAGGGTCGGTCCCAGATGGTGGTGCTGGGGGATGCCTGTTCGACACCCTGGCCCTTGAGATGCGGGGTGCCACAGGGCTCAATTCTGTCCCCAATGCTATTTAACATCTACATGAAACTGCTGGGAGAGGTCATCCGGGGCTTTGGAGTGGGGTGCCATCAATATGCCGATGACACCCAGCTCTATCTCTCCTTTCCTCCAGACTGCAGGGTGGCGGTTGAGGGCCTGGAGCACTGTCTGGAGCAGGGAGGATCTGGATGGGGGCTAACAAGCTGAAATTAAATCTGGATAAGACAGAGGCTCTCCTGGTTCGGAAATCCTCGATGCAGGTGCTGGACTATCGGCTTGCGCTGAATGGGGTTGCACTCCCTCTGAAGGAGCAGGTCCGCAGCTTGGGGGTCCACCTGGACTCGCAGCTGCTCCTGGATTCCCAGGTGGCGGCTGTGGCTAGGGGGGCCTTCACTCAGCTTCGGCTGGTGCGCCAGCTGCGGCCGTACTTGGATCGTGCAGACCTGGCCACGGTGATCCATGCCTCTGTGACATCGAGATTAGATTACTGTAACGCGCTCTATGTGGGGCTGCCCTTGAAGATGGTTCGGAAACTGCAACTAGTGCAGAATGCAGCGGCCCGTGTGGTTACTGGAGGTAGGCGGTTCGACTCTGTCAGTCCGCTTCTCCAGCGGCTGCATTGGCTGCCCATTCGTTTCCGGGCCCAATTCAAGGTGCTGGTATTGACCTTTAAAGCCCTATACTGCTCTGGACCAGGGTATCTTAGAGATCGCCTGCTCCCGTACAGTCCGGCTCGTCCTCTTAGGTCATCAGAGAAGGCCTTTTTACAAGTGCCGCTGCCTAGGGAGGTACGTGGGGCGGCTGCAAGAAATAGGGCCTTCTCAGTAGTGGCACCAACGCTATGGAACTCCCTTCCCCTTGACTTAAGAATGGCCCCCTCTCTTGAGACCTTTCGGCGAGGCCTGAAGACCCTTCTGTTTAAACAGGCCTTCTGAGTTCTCGGCCTTTTAACATCTTTTTAACATCTTTTAATATTTTTTACAGGCCTGATTCTGTTATGACTTGCTGCTGCTCTGTCTTTTTACCTATTTTTTTACTCTGACTGCTGTTTTTTATGATGTGTTAATATGTTTTTATTTGTTTTTAAATTATGTTTTTAATATGTTGTAAGCCGCCTTGAGTCCCTTTGGGGAGAAAGGCGGGATAAAAATAAAGTTATTATTATTATTATTGTACCCCAGAATATTTTTACAATATTCTCTGGGGTATAAATGTATGTCTTCTAACCTGTGGGCACTGCTCTTTCCAAAGAAGCAATAAAACCATACACATTATTATAAGCTGACAAAATAGTTTGTGTGTTAGAAGTCATGTCTGTGGATAATCAGCTCTATACTTTTCATCCTCATGTATAATGTTGCTCATATTTTTGTACTATTATGGTATACAATACTATAAATGAAATTGTTGATTTCTGAATTTTAATATTTTACATGTTAAGTGCTTTTGTCAATATTTAGGCTTGGTTTGCAGTCTAGATGAAGGCTAATGTATGGAATAATTCAGCAAAGCAGAAAAATAGCAGTTTATAACAAACGCATGTCTGTGAAAGTTGCTCTTGGAATATTCTATTACTTTCCTAATCAATTATGGATGAAATGTCAGATTCATCAGTGTTCACATCATCTGTTTGCATAAGAGTTCTCATGTCATACTTGATTATTGAAGTAGCTCTCAGGTGTAATAACTGTCAAGATAAGGAACAACTTATATGCACAATTGTAATTAGCTGCAAAAATAATGCAATGGGCATTTTCAGAAACTAGTTTTCTTTTGTTTCAGTAACATCCAGTAAAAATAAACAGATATAGGACCTCCTTCACGCCTACACTATACTTTTAACATAAAGTGCTACAGAGTGTTTTTTTTTTTTTCTTTGAGCTGGGTTTACATATTTTAAAAAAGACCAGGGAATAGCATTTAGAAAGAAAAGCCACAAGTTGACAGATTTAATTAGCTATTCTTAAACCTGCATTCTGGTATTCTCTCTCAACGTGACAACTGTCCATAAAGTGTCATTTTTCAGGGTCATTTCCCAACCCTGCAACAATACTTGAAAATCCCAGTGGAATTAAAAGTAAGAAAATCATAATATAGAAAGCTAATATTCGTTCTGAGTTATCCTGAACTTAGGCTTCAATTCTATCCCCACTTTCCTAGTGCTAAGATCTACTGAACACAATAGGACTTGCTTCTGAGCGGTCATGCATAGGATTGTGCTATTAGATTCACAAGTCTTTGACATCTTGTAGGTGTATATTTCACTTCCCTAAAGCTATTTTACATCTTACCAGACCCAAACCGATGAATGCAGCCCCCAAAAACATCCAAGAAGGAAGTCCTTCCCTCTAAGCCAGTGGTTCTCAAAATGGTGGATCATAACCCACCATTCAAGTAATGCTTCCCCTGTCCCTTTAAGGGACGGGGGAAGGAGGCAGTAAGATGATCCCCAGGATCGCATTGCTAAGGGGAGTGAGGGGGGATGCTTTGCACTTACATTGAATGATGGGGGGCTGCAGCAGGCTGCAGGAGGTGCAGGGAGCCCTGTGCAGCCCTCTGCAGTGCTCCCTGAGGCTTGGAACATTCACTAAAAGCAGAGGCAAAGCATTTCAGTTTTGCAGGACCCCTCCCCCACGAGAACTTACTGAGGAAGTAAAGCTCCCTCAATGTTTGAGAAACACTTCTCTAAGCTAACAAACATATTGAGCCATATGGAAAGTGAAATTAACTACATATTTGCACTTAATCATGAGTAAGCAAATGTGCCTTGGCTCCTGTTAACTATCAGGCAAAGGGCAGTGCAAAGCTACCAGAATGGTCCCGATCCTATGAACATGGAGCTCAACAAGTGTTCCGGAAAGCAGCCCCCCCTCCCATAATACAGTAAAAAGAAGCTTGCACTGGTAAGACTTTTTTCTTTTCTCATCTTGTAAAGCTAGGTGGGTCCTGATAGTGTATAATTTTAAAAAGTGAGTTCTGGTGCTAAAAGTTTTGGGAACCGCTGCTTTACTGGAAAGATGTGTTGTCTTTTCCTGGTTCCTCACTGCCCCTCCCCCCCCGAATAGTGGAGCCTCATTTGCTTTCCTCATCATTCTGAGTTTTTTATGCTATTTATAAGGAAGCTTTGAATTTCAATCCAGCCCACACAAAAAATGTTGCGAGCTGCTGGAGAGCGGACGACGTTCACGCAGCTGGCTGCCTGGTTGCTAGCTCGGCTTGCCTATCTCCCAAGGTTGGAGCGCACACACTCCCGGCGACAAAGACAACACAAGGCAGAAGTCCTCCACCAAACGCCTCTTTACTATGTACAAGATATTTACAAGAGCAACAGTCCAAATAGTACAAATGGTACACAAATCACTGATCTCACTGATGTAGCCTTCGGCACAAAATCCACTCTGCATCTCCCACACCTTTGCTAGCCCCTGCAGGAACTTATACTGGTGACAGCCAATCAGCATGAGGGAAATACTGCATAGTCATGCTGACTTGGCATGTGCTGCCACACACACACACACACACACACACAGGGAATGTCACCTGGTGTACATCACCCGATATTGCATCAGCTTAGTTCCCAGGGTGCTGTGCTGGCTAAGTCTGGCCAAGGCTTCAGGCCTGCTACTATTCAGCCAGTAAATTACCTAGCAGTCCCAGGGATGAACCCTTGACAAAAAACCATGCTGGATTTAAAATTGAGGGCTTCCTCAGGCTCCCTAATACTTTGTAAGGCATTAAAAAGTTTCTTCTGGTTTCACAGAGAAATCAGAAGACATGTTTTTTCTAAATTGTTGGACTCAATCGGAGCCCAGCAGAGGCAGTGGACAGATGTCTGTGGCTTCTGCTGGGCTCAGAGGACCCTCTGGAGGTGATGGGAACAGAGTTCCCCTTGGCTCAGGAGAGTGGGGGTGGTATTTGCCTGTATCCATGGTTTTGCATAACTGTGCAGGGTTCTGGAACCCTGCAAAAAGGGGGCATGCCTGTAGTTGCTGAAGGTCAAAACTGTAAAAGTAGTGTTTTCTCTTTACAATGATAAATGAGCCAAAATCTGTCATCAAGAATGTACTCCTGTCCTTTCCCTCTTAGCCTCAATATGTTGTTGGCATCCTTCAGTCTCAGAAGACTATGGTATCACGCCCTGAATGGTGGTTCTGGAACAGAGTATCCTCTCTAGTGCGTGAAGCCTGGGTAATGTAGATATGGAGGATAGACTGTTACCCATGCAGCAAATCCTCCCTCTCCACGTTGCTGAAATGGTCCAATGGAAAGGCAGAAGCCAATACGGTTGGTTCCAGCGGCATCACAGGAGTTGCCAGGACGTGACTGTATACAGCCGCAAACTGCCTCAGGGACTCCGGCTCCGGATTTTGCCTCGAGGTTGACTCCTGAAGCCTTTTCCATAACTGGATGTAGCCACAAGGCAGTGGAGGTTTGGGATCACAGTTTTCCTTCTCTCAGATGAGCTGCCTTCCCAGGCTAACGAGTCCCATCTACCCAGTGGCTGTTTAGTCACCTCTTACGACAAGTACAGCCAAACTGAGGGCCTATTCTTGTCCCCAGCCCCCAGGGGAAAGCCTTCAATAAACCCCTCATTAGCTGGTACATGTCCTAGGAGAAGAAAGGGGCAAGCAGCCTCAAAAAGGTGGGGATAGATTCTGGTGCACACCATTGCTGCCAGATTCACCCTCTCCCACCACCACTCTGCCCCGTCCCACCCCCTCGGTGCCTACTCCCACTGCTTTCTTATTGGCAGCAGTGGCAGCTCTGGATCCTGCCACTGCCCCAGGGTCTCCACAGCTTCTCTGGCAATGGGATGGAAGTGCACTACTTCACATTCTTCAGTAAGGCCGTTTGCAACCCCCACCTCCAGAATTTGGTTCTGTTGGCAGGGGCTAGGAATTGGGCCATGAGAAACCTTGGCCTAGCTGTTATCTCTTGGCCTAAGCTACCTTACTGGATTGTTGCAAGGTAATAGGAGGGGGCTGGAGATATTCTTTGAAGAGAAGAAGTAAAAATGTAATGCATTAATTAAACATTTAGAAATTAGTGAGAACAAATTTCTGTCTCTCAGGACACTATGCTGCTACTGACCTCAAAGCCATGCTACTTCATCTGAGAGCTAATGTAGTGTGGTGGAAAGGAACTGAGCTTCAAATCAGGACTTTCCCAGTTTTAATCTCACCTCTGCCATGGCAACCCTGAAGTTTGGCAATGATGCATGATGTTGTTGCATTGCCATGCTTGAAGATACAGGGTCGCTGCACCAATATGGACAAGGAATTTAGGTTATAAGTATCTGTGCTTGTATAGGTACTCAATTTATGTATAAGATCAAAAGGTTTGCTGCGATAATAATGAGATAATAAAATACTGCATATTTTAATTAGGAATTGTAAGCCAGCTTGGGCATGTGTACCAGCATGGGAAAGGAGGGGTGTGTGTGTGTGTGTGTGTGTGTGTGTGTGTGTGTGTGTGTGTGTGTTTAAATAATAAATATTTCAGGTATATAATGGATCACATGAATGTCCTCTTTGCTTATAGTAGTTTCCACCTCAGTGTTTCTAAAGTAGATTGCATTTGGGCAAAACAGATATTTGTTTACTGAAAGTGGGTTAGCAGGTGTATTTATGGCAGCTATTCCTAAATTTCCAACTTGTCTCTTGTTCTCCTACTGGTTAATGAGATGACTGTTGAAGAATTTAGCAGTTTATGCATCAGAAAGTCTGTTACAATGCCAATGAACCACTGTCTTCCATTAACACCACCTGCTCCAGCAGTATCTGTAAGAAAACATCTGAGCACAAGAAGAAACATAGTTGTCAAAGGAAATAATCCTTTAAAATTTTCTTAATAAATCAGTGGATGGGCACAGTGTTTCCTCTGTCAAATACCTTCAAGTTCTATTAAGAATTCATGTATTGTGTTTAGAGCTGGCATAATGCTGTTTTTAAGGGTATTGCTCATTGAGACATGCAAGTGATTTTGTGTGTGTTCCAAAACATGAACGCTCCTAGGTATCTTTCTCTGTTGACTCACAGCACACTCTAAAAAGGATTGGCTTTCTTCAGAGATGAAAGAGGCAGATAGAGATGCAAACACGTGACTGTTTATTGAGAGGATGACCTTACAATCAAAGGAAAAGGGAATCAAGAAGAAATATGAGATCAAATATATGAGCAGATTCAAGCAGTTAAATTTACAGTAAAGTTTACTCAAAATGATGCTAGTCGTAACAAGCACCAGCCTCTGTAGGGGAGAGAGGGCCCAATTCTATCCAATTTTCCAGCGTCAGTGTAGCCACAATGCAGCCTCGAGGTAAGGGAACAAATCTTTTACCTTAAGGAGGCCTCCACAACTCCGCCCCCCCCCCCCCCCCGCAGGATGCAGTGTGCAGACTGTTCATTTCCGATCGATAATTTTAACATTTCTAAGGCTTGGGGAGCGCTGCCCCTGAAGGCTGGCAAACAAGTGAGACTCAGAATGTGGCATGGTCTCACCAATGTTCAGTTCACTTACTGCAGTGGAAGATCTTGCACCCCACTATACAGTACTGTTAATTAATACACTGAGTCCTCTGAAGGAGGAATCAATCCAAAATAAAATTAAAATGTCAATAGGGATTTTGATGTATCAGTTCAGAGGAACTGCATCTAAGAGAATCTAGAGGAAAATTGTCATATTTCCATCTTAACTGGTTAAAAGAGAGGTTGTAAAAGAACAGGAGAGGAAAGCAGCAAATCACACTTCCAGTGGGCCATATATGGGGAAACTGCAAGATAGGGAAAAGCCAATGGCTAAGATTGCTTCTGCTTAATCTGCTGAGACTATTTAATGGGCTGGAATGCAGAAGTGAGGCAGGAATCTCAAGACTAGATAGCAAAGATCCATCAAATTCTAAGGAATAGCACCTCCCCCCCAACCCCAGAATAACAGAATGCAGATAAGACACAAGAGTAATTCCCAATCAAGAGCGAATTCACAGTGGATTTTGTGGACACTCCAATTGGAAATTGGACACTCCAATTTATGTAACATAGGGTGCAATCCTAACCCCTGACATAAGCACTGACGTAAGGGCAGGGCTTTTTTTCTAATAGAACGCACCGGAACAGAGTTCGTGAACCTTTTTTATGCAGTCCCCCCCAGGAAAAAAATGAATGGAGCCCTATGGAAAGTGAAAGTGAGTTGTAGCGCATGTTTACTTGTGAGTAAGTGTACTTGCCATAGTCCGTTGGAAAGGGCAGGCTGAGAGGAATCCAACGACAGCAGAATGGCCCCAATCCAATGAATGCAGCCTCCCAAAAACACCCGAGAAGGTCCTATCCCTCCCAGCTGCGAGCCTGAGCCAGAAACGAAGCCACGTGGCCACGTTTACTTGCTAGTAGTCTGTTGGAAAGGGCAGCTGAGAGGAGTCCAAGGACGTCAGAATGGTCCTGATCCAATGAATGCAGCCCCCAAAAACACAAAAGGGAGAAGGAGGTCCCTGCCTCCCTCCCAGCTGCAGTCTATTGAGCCGTATGGAAAGCAAGCAGCCTCACGTCATGTTTACTCGTGAGTAGGCAGATGTGCCTTGGCTGTTGGTGAGACCAGGCAAAGGGGAATGTGAGAACACCAGAATGGTCCCGATCCCATGGAGCTGGAGATACTCCAGAAGGCAGCCTCCACCCCCTCCCCCCCACTAAAAAGGACAAAAAAGAGGCTTCAGGTGGTAAGGGGAAAGTTTTCTATTTTGCACTTACAAAGCCAGGAGGGTCTTGATATGCCTGAAATAGAACTTTAAACTGGGCACTGGGGAAGACTGGAAATCTCACTGATTCTTTTTTTTTGGGGGGGGGGAGGGTTATTGCAGGCAGGCTACAGAGTAAGCTCCATTGACCACTATGAGACTTACTTCAGAGTAGACATGCATAGGATTGGGCTCACAGGCTGCAATCCTACCCACACTTTCCTGATAGTAAGCCCCATTGACCACTGTGGGACTTACTTCAGAGTAGATTCACTTGGTGGAACAGGACTGGCTCCCCCTTATTTATTTCTTTTAATTTAATTATTTATAATTATTTAATTTAATTTGCTTGATGATGTCACTTCTGGTCATGATATCACTTCCAGTGGATCCTGGACAGATTGTCATTCTAAAAAGTGGGTCCCGGTGCTAAAAGTTTGAGAACTGCTGCCATAAGTTGTTAGTAAGTTGACACAAGGGTGTGTGTGTGTGTGTGACTCTACAAGTTTTCAAAATCACTAAAATCAGAATTTGGAGGAACAATACCATCATGTTTTATATCAATCAATGCGTAATTTCATGCAGAATGCAATGAAACAAACACATTGAAATATCTGTGTTCTAACAAAAGGCACAGCCAATAAACCAGTGGGGGCAGGGTGATATACATCACCACGCCCACCACCTGGGGCATTGCCCCGCCCACTGCTTGGAGTGACGCACAGGCCTCCCGCACCGGGTGACGCAAATCCTAGTGACGCCACTGGGGTGCAGATTCCAAAAATGGCATCAGTTTTCCCCTATCATTTATAGTTTTGGAAATATGGCATAGTCTCGTTAGTGAATGGTTCAAGGAGCTTCCTCATGAGGAAGCCTATGCTATGGCCATTTTTTGAATCAGCAACCCAAATTCATAAAAAGATCACCATAAATTTTGATAAAATGTTTTTCTGACCCTCAGTTTTGCAAGTCTTTGATATAGATTAAAGATCGTCCTGAACTATTTTTTGCCAATAGCAAAGAGTGGTTAACTTGATAACTGAAGGCACAGTGTATTTTAGTGCATTTTACATTAGAACAGTCTTTCTCAAACTGTGGGTCGGGACCCACTAGATGCTGTGCCAGAACCACCATTCAGAGCACGATACCATAGTCTTTCAAGACTGAAGGTTGCCAACTAAAGGTCAAGACCCACTAGGTGGGTCTTGAGCCAATTTCAGGTAGGTCCCCATTCATTTCAATATTTTATCTTTAATATATCTGTATTCAATAGTGTTGAATGCCTTTTTGTTATCCTCTCTGTACGTGTTAATCACGTGTTGTCTAGTTGTATCTTATTACTTATTTCTCCAATAAAAAAATGGTTTAAAAATAAATAAATAAAAGATTAACAAGTTGTGAGTTCCTGCACCCTTTTTTTTTTTTTTTTTTTTTTTACAAAAAAAGCACTGCATAAGGGCAATGAAGCTCCAAGGTAAGGGAACAAACATTCCCTTGCTTTGAAGAGGCCTCTGTGAGTGGCACTCCGCTGCAGGATGAAGCACATGTCCCATTGGTACCGCTATGCCAGTACTGGAAAGCACTGACATAAGGGGTTAGGATTGCGCCCATAGTGTTGATTGGGAGTTAGAAGGCAAGTTGATAAAGCATAATGCTTATAGCATTGGAATGAATAATACTTATCAGTACTTATGTGGTAGGAACTTGCCTGGTTGTGGTGTAGAGTTGAGAGGGGGGATAAAAGTCTCCAGAATATTTACAGAGTTGAAACATAATTGTTCATTGCTGTAGTTAGTAGCAAATGCTGAAGGAACTAGCAGGTGAGTCATTTTGACATGCTTTGGAGCATTGTTTAGGATGGAATGCTGGTCAAAACCTGGCAGAGAAACACATCCTCATTTTACAGTTGCTTTTTTTTTTATTGCCAGCATTGTCCCAGGCCTTGTATCAGCAGCCAGTATGTTCAGGTACCTGATAAGGCCTATGAGCTGACAGGGGGCCCACCATGAACCGAGAAACATCAAGGAGATGAATGAGTTTTCTACTCTGTCCCCCCAAAACCAAGGCAGTTCCTCATAGTGCATAAATAAGGCAGGCAGGCAACATGCCTGCAGCTGGGCTTCCCTTCAACTGAAAATCTAGAATAGCATTTCTCAAACTGTGGGTCGGGACACAGTTGTGTGGGTTGTGACCTGATTTCTGGTGTGTTCTGCAGAGCCTCCAATGAAAACATGTGTGATGGTAAGATCAAATAACAACTAATTGCCATAAGCTCTGAGGCTATACAGAAATTAGATTGCTGCTAAGTGCTCTGCAAAGAGCTGAGCTCCTACAGTTTGCAATCTTGTGTAAATATAGGGGGGAAAATGTTTGAGTATCTTTTGTCTGGTTTGTTTTTTTTCCAAGTTCATCAGTGAAAGGTAGTGGGGGCAGGTGAAGTTTGGGTCACGTAACTAAGGCCCTCAAGCCTTGAGGCTATTCATTCGGGCTGCCTCATTACAAGAAATGGGTTGATATTTTTGCCAATAAATAAATAAAATATTACTTGTAAATAATTAAAAAAATACTATTTCTTTCTAGATCACTTTTTTAAATCTTGTAAAGCTAGGTGGATCCTGACAGAACCTGTTTAAGTGGTCCCAGTGCTAAATTTTAAGTGGTTCCCAGTGCTAAAAGGTTTGAGAATCTTTGATCTAGAATTTGCAGGAGCAATTTCTTATTTCCTGATTAAGGCTCAGCAGAAACCATGTGACTTGCTTGTACGCCTTTTGTCTTTGTCAGCATTGACCTTGCTCCCAAGTGCATCCAGTAATCTCTCTCCAATCCTGTTGCCCTCACCTCTCTGGAACCGTCCACATGCCATCTTGTCCAGCTTCCTCCAAGATATGAAGTTGGCACTGATTGAAAATGTTCTTTCATTACAGCTTACTTTAAACAACACTTTTAGATTTCATTTAAGTGCTGCAGAAAAAAGATAGATTCAAGATTGTTTTAAGTTCTATGATGTCTTTCTGAGCAAAATTTCAGTCTAACATTAGGACCTCTCTTTATAATTCATTAATGAACAAAGACAAGTCTGAAATATTGTTTTATTGGGGAACAGATATGAGATGACTCTGAGGGTAAAACAAAAAAGACAAGATTAAACGAATGTCAAAGTGTATGTTTTATGTACTAAACATTTGATAGTGTACTGTTGAAGCTAACAGTTCATAATTTTATCAACACTCTTAGGAAGCTACAAAGTATAGCTTCATGATTTATGTGAGTCAGATATTTTAATTAACTTTATGGATAATTCTTCTTTTTAAATACAGCAGATGACATTTTCGCTATATGATTAGCACTAAGGATGTTGTATGAATACTAATTTTCTACAGTGCCATACTATTTGAATAAACTATTGATAACGATGCATTTTGTTGCATCCCTAATGAGGAAATTAAAGTGACAGCAAATTTTCAGTCTCAATAAACATTCCCCTGCTGTCATGGAAATGCAAACATTCAAGTCAAGCTGGAACATCTAATTTTTAATAAAGCTTGGTTGAATTCTCAGTAGAATTAAGACTTAACTAATCAATTCAGCTCCAATAGAAATAAAACAATGTCTAATCATTCTTCTTGTAGCAGCTAATGGGTAACTTTGTGGCTTTTGTTGTTGTTTGTTTGTTTTTTAAGATAGGCCAGTAGCATGCATTGCGTCAGAATTTCAGCTGGTAAAAAACACCGTGACCTCTGCAGTCGGCAGGACAACAGCCATTCTATTTGCTTACTGTTCTGGCTCAAGTATTTTATCAGTAGAATAGAATCTGGCAAATTTCAAGAATCTTAGGTCTTCTAGAATTGAGGCAGCTTTCCTGTTTCTAGGGTCAGTAACTAAATATTCAGAAATCATTAAGACAACTTTTTAAATTTATGAATAGCCTTGGTCCCATTGATGTAAAATGATGTGATAGAACTTCCTAGTAATCTGAATTATTTGATAACACAGGCCAACACACATTTTGCTTCCTTCAACCAATTCCTGGGTATATTTGGGGTGCCGATTCCAAAAATGGCATCCGTTTTGCCCTATCACATCCAGTTTTGAAGATATAGTATAGCCTCTAGTGAATGGTTCAAGCAGCTTGGTTGGCAATGAGGAAGCCTACACCATGGCTTTCTCATGAGGAAGCTGCTCGAACCATTCACTAATGAGGCTATATCTCCTAAACTAGACGTGATAGGGCAAAACGGATACCATTTTTGGAATCTGCTCTCCAAATTCATATCAAACCATCATAAAGTTTGGGAAAAACTTTTCTGACCCTCCATTTTGTAGGCCTGTGTAATCTGACCTTTCCTCCTCTACTCCCGACTTAGCCTGACATAGCCTAACTCCTTATGTCAGTGCTTTCCAGCACTGGCATAGCGGTGCCACTGGGACATGTGCTGCATCCTGCAGTTGGGTGGCACTCACGGAGGCCTCCCTTAAAGTAAGGGAATGTTTGTTCCCTTACCTCAGAGCTTCATTGCCCTTATGTCAGTGCTGGAAAGCACTGACATAAGGGATTAGGATTGCAGCCTTAGTGGAAAAGGACAGAGACTGAGTGTAGCAGATAACTTCCTTATACAGGTGTTTGATGGAACTTCTCCACATTTACTGCTTTGAAAAATGTTCCTGTAGCTGTTTAACACACTGTGCAAATCCCCCTTTAGTGTAGGTGGATGTTAACATTCTGGAAGGAAGACCTTCCCCTAACATAGACACTTCTTCCATTTAATCATTAATATTGTGTTCTGTTACAAAAGTGGGGGATTTTTAAGGATCTTTTATCAATCTTTTAAGTTCTGTTTGTTGTAAAATGGCATACCTCAATAAAAATCCAACAGTGATGTACGTACAGGTTGAGATTAATTATTCGTGTGGATTCGGTTCCAAGCACTCATGTGGATGGCAAAAAACGCACTTTTGCAAATCCATTTAAAGAACAAAGTTTCTTTGTGATTTAAAAACAGCTTTGCTGACCTTTTGACTCTAAGATAAGAGTCATTAAGAAGACAATCCATCAACAGATCCTCCTCTAAGAGCTTAGAAAACTTCACTCAGCCCCTCCCTTCACCAATGCAAAATGATCACCTTTCTTTCACTGCTCAGGGGGAGGGAGAGGTCCACTGGGGAGAGAAGGATTGATGGATTGTCAGCCAGCTGCCCCCCCCCCCACCATTAAGGAGGCTATTGTTAAAGGACTGTTCAGTTTTTTAAACTGATTTTAAAGGGATGCATTTTTTCCCTTCTGCAGGCATCAGAAGGGAACATTCCTTCTCATTTGCAGGGGCCATTCGTGTTGAGTCAAATCCGTGTATAAAAAATCCATGTATAAATAGGCTGGACCTGTAGTGGAAATGCAGATAACTTGGACATCAAAATACCTGCTTAGAATTCCCAAGTAGCAAGGTTTTCCCTGTTTTGCTATAATGTTGAGGGCAGCTTCACTTATGTCGGGGCCTTCCAAATCCCCAGGAGCCAGATTCAGGGTTTGTACTAACTTGTCCACTTCATGAATGGACCTTACCATTCTCCTGGGTCACCACATGGCTGTCTCCTCTTTGGGGGGACAGGGATGCCCTGGACAGTCATGTTTGCCCAAATGTCCTGTCATGCATCCTTCTGGGATGCTGGGCAACAGACACAACTGCCCAGAGCATCCCTGTCCCCCAAATGAGGAGACAGATATGTGACGACCTGATGGAATGGTAAACTGTGGTCTGAGCAGGGACCGCATTTTCATTACACAGTGGTCGCAAGTTTAGTGACCGCTGATTTGTCATGGGAATGCATATATGAAACTGTCCCCAACTATGCAGTGGTTGAAAGTTGCATAGTCTGTTGTTTTTCACCAGATACAAAAAGGATACTTAGTTTTTGGCTTCTGGTTTCACTTTATGCATGTTGGTTTATTTATTTACTAAATTTCTATCCTGCTTTATCTCCCTGAAGGGTATCCAAAGCAGCTTTAGTTGGAGAATGTTTCAAATAAAGATGGTATCCAGATATTTGTCAGATATTTATCATATGTAAAACAATAGGAATATAGAAGAATAGTAATAAATAGAAAAAAAATTAAGTAATAAAAAATAGTAATAACACATGTTTCCCATGTTGCGGGTTAGCAATGTGTCCCAGCTCTATATGGCCTGAGGCAACTTTCCCAGTCCTTCCTTCTCTGCAATATGGGAATAAAATAAAAAAGAATAATAAATATTTTAGCACTGTTAAAGAATTACAAGATTATATGTGGAAAGTACCCCGAATACTTTATCAGAGTCACAAGTGATAAGTTTTGTAGTCATTTCTTTTTACCCTAGCCTTCTCTTTTCCTTCCATTTTTTTTCACTGCTTGCTTTAGGTCAGATAGTTCTTGTGAACAGAAACCTCTATATATTCTATTTTGACTATAAACCTCTGTAAAGTGCCATGTTCAGTGATGGTGTTTTACAAAGAATAGTCTTTCCAAACTTGCAACTTTCTGCGTTTGAACTACGTTCTGTACCTTCTCTTTTGAAAAATGTTTTCAGTTACCAAAAACATTGTTATGACTGAATCTGAACAAGGTGGCTTAAGGGTTACTCTTCCCCACCTGAGAATAATACATAGTACTTTTATTAGCATTGAGCAACTAAAAGTTAGAATCCGTGTTGCATTAGATAAACTGTCTGAACAGCTAGAGCACAGACCCCTTGTCTTGCTGCTTGGCATTGTAACCATGTCACAGCACTGTCTCTGGATGCTCATTGATGATGTCACCTGTCATTGCTGGACTTCTGAGTTGTCGCGCTACATGCTGCGCAGTCATGCAGTGAGAACCCTTCTAGAGACAGCTACATATCAAGACGTCCGAGCAGGGAGTGTTTCAATTTCTGTCTGTTGGAGTAATACAGGCCAAAAGCCAAGGAAAATGAAGCATGTTGTCTGAGAGAGACAGAAAGAATGAAGAGGTACAGGGTGACCCAAAAAAAAACAGAACCCATAAAAATTTTATTAAATCCTACAAAGGTCCAGTAAATTTCAAAATGTCTTTTCCTTGGTTGACCAAGACATATTGGGGCAGATTATTGTTCCAATATTTCATGCATAAAGTCGACTTGTATACCCTGAAAGAAAAAAGAAGAAAAATTAAAATTAACAGTTTTATTCAAAGATTTGTGGGTTCTGTTTTTTTTGGGTCACCCTGTAGATTATAGAGAGAAGCAACTAATTCTGCTGAGGAAGAAGGTTGTAAGGACATAAAGATGAATATGGACCAGCTAAATAGGGAATTGTTTTCCTTTCTATTTACTGATGGTATTTCTGCTTAAAATAAACTGAACTCGTTTAACCTTCTGCTCCAAACAGGGTGTCTCATTCTGCCTCAAAACAAAATTGCCTCTCTTCCTGAAACTTTGTAAAGAAGCTTTTATAGCTGTCAGGCCCCTGCCCCCCCATGCCTGAGACCCCGACTTACTGGAGGAGGAGGCCCAGGAGGCGGCAGAGCGTGGGAAGGCCAGTGGGGTGGGGAGGCCCTCCCTCCCTCAGCTCCCAGCTGCTACAAGGGGTGAAGGAGAGCAGCAAAGGAGTGCTGGGTGGCCGGGACCCCACTTGCCCCCAACAAGGTGGGTGATGAGGGGAGACAGACATGGCTCCTGCAGCCGCGGAATGGCCAGGCTCCCCTGTTGGTGTTGGGCCAACAGGGTAGGGGGGCAGAGATTGATAGCCCCAGAGCCAGCTGCCGCTGGGGGACCGCCCTTTGTACTTCCCCAGAAGGGAAGGGGAGGGGACAAAGGGCGGGAGGCCAGTGATGACAGGCAGACTGCAGATGGAGGCAAGGCAGAAGCCTGTGCAGTCAACAGCCCCTGCCCGCAACCCAGAACAGAGCAACCACACCAGGGAGTAGGACACAGGTGCTG
The DNA here is from genome assembly GCF_035046505.1 of Tiliqua scincoides. Taxonomy (NCBI): domain Eukaryota; kingdom Metazoa; phylum Chordata; class Lepidosauria; order Squamata; family Scincidae; genus Tiliqua; species Tiliqua scincoides. Next base: position 57,598,550 of record NC_089826.1, read on the forward strand.
TAACCCCTTCCCCTGAGCAAATCTGAGGCCTTCTAAGGGACCCTGAGAGGACCAACCCAAGGTGCACATCCCCCCACTGAAGACCCCACAACAGCATATATGTGTTTATATGTGTGTGGGTATTTATTTTTGTTTTACAATTTTCTCGTCCACATTTCCCTTGCCAAGGCAAATGCTCCAGGCAGCTTACAAAATGTTAATAAAAAGCTCAAGATATATTATCATACAATATATAAAATACTTAAAATGTAAAATTCTTATAAAACATGGAGGTCTGCAGAACAGGTTTAGCAATATAACCAGGAGTGGAACAATATTAATAGCATCTGCAAAGAAACAAAAGGAGCAGGAAATATACAAGATGCAGGTACACAAGGCATGGTACAGACAGCCCAACTTAAAAAAAAAAATCATTTGAAAATTTAACAACATTGTTTTATGATGTCGCTGAGAAATATTCAATCTGTGTTTAATATTGTCTTCCAAAGTAGTATTTGATGTTATAATTCATGCACAAGAACTTAAGATAAAAATAGATTTCTTTCAATTCTATATAATGACTTTTGGTTTTAATGGAATAAAACCACATGGGCAGCTTGCTCAAATTCTTGCCTTATTTTTTTTTTAATTTAAAAATACATAAAGTTACAAAGTAAATACCCAAATGCATATGTAAGTATCTTAATAAGTTATTTTATTTTATATACAGATATTTCTATACCGTCTTTCTTGGTCCTCAGATTTCTCCTTAGACTTTATTCAAGGCAGTTTACATAGGCAGGCAAATTAAATCTCTGTAGGGATTTTTACAATTTGAAAGAAGGTTTCTATCTTTCAAGAAACCACAACATTCAGATGTTTCTTTCTTGATCTGGTTGCACATTCTGGCCTCCATCCTCCCATGCTCAGAGCAGATGGAATAGCTCGGCTCAGCTTGTCAGCTGCTTCAAGGTCTCACGGTGCCGGTGGCCTCGAACTGGCGACCTTTGAATGTTATCTTCAGGCAAATGGAGGCTCAACCCTCTGGACCAGACCTCCTGCCCCAAGTTCCTACATTTTATGCTGCTATACTACACGCGTCCCACTTTAAGTAAAGACAAAAGTGTAGATTGGTTTTTTCATGGAGATAATTTCTAGAATCATTTTTGTTCTTTTCTCTTTTGTCATACAATGTATGTGTGCATTATATACAGGTCCAGCCTATTTATACACTGATTTTTTATACACGGATTTGACTCAACATGAATGGCCCCTGCAAATGAGAAGGAATTTGCTGATCCCTGGAGAAGGGGAAAATGCATCCCTTTAAAATCAGTTTAAAAAACTGAACAGTCCATTAACAATAGCCTCCTTAATGGGGGGGGGGAGCAGCTGGCTGACAATCCATCAATCCTTCTCTCCCCAGTGGACCCCTCCCTTCCCCCTGAGCATGTGAAAGAAAGGTGATCACTTTGCATTGGGGAAGGGCTGAGTAAAGCACCTTTGTAAGCTCTTGGAGGACGACTGATTGATGGATTGTCGTCTTAATGACTCTTATCTTACACCGCAAAGGTCAACAAAGCTGTTTTTAAATCACCAGAGCAAAGAAGGGGTGTTTTTTAAATTGATTTGCTATAGTGTGTTTTTTGCCATCCATGTGAGTGCTTGGAACAGAACCCCTGCGAATAATGAGGCTCAACCTACAGTTTGGATGTACCACTAAATACACTTGCTTTGTTAGATTAATGGACTATTTTCACAAACAGGTGCTACTCAGATTTGCTTCGCTATTTGTTGCATAACTGTCATATCCTATACCCTGTGCAACAATGTGGAACATATTAGAGCATTTGGAGATTTCCAAAGAATTCCAAATTCCAAAGAATTCCAAATAGGGTCCAGTCCTATCCAGCTTTCCAGTGCTGATGCAGCCGTAATGCAGCCCAGGGTAAGGGAACAAACATTCCCTTGCTTTGAGGAGACCTTTTTGACTGTCTTAACCCCCCCCCCCCCAACCTTAGGATGCAACATATGCACCTCTGACATGGTTGCATCAGAGCTGGAAAGTTGGATAGGATTGGGCCTTTACTCAACTTAACAGTTCTCATTCACTTATGATCACTGGAAAACCATGAATTAACCATGAATTTTCTGCATTAGCTAGATTTCATCTTTCTTCTGCTGTTCTTGGGCAGCCCAATCCAGTGGCTGTGCTGGATGCAGTAGCACCAAAATGGCTACCACTGCATCCAGTGGCACTGCCAGAGCTGCTGGAGGCCTCCTCTGAGTAAGGGCACAGAGGCAACAATGTGTCTTCTCCATTTTGTGCTGGCTATTTTGCTGGTGCAGACTGGAGGATCTCCGTGTCAGGCCATCCTATTCTCACTCCAGTCCCTCCCACTGCCCCATGCTACCTCCACCCCGGAACACCTCCCCTCCTGCCCAGAAACCCCTCCCACTGCCTGGTGGTGCACTTTACCATGGACGCTTCCCTGTGTCGACCTCCCAGCACTGGCACTTCTTGCTGTCCCAGTGTCGTAAACGGGCTTTGTACCATATTTTAGGTACCTGGCACAGGAGTTCAGCGCAGGTGCTGGGCGAGTATAGGATTAGGCTCTTAATTGATTATGCTTGTCTTTTTTGTACTTCACCCATGTTCTCATTGCATTTGATTTTCATTGGAAAATGTTCAAGTTGAGGAAACATCTGCAGTCTCAAAACTGTCACTAATACAAAATAAATATATAAAGTGCTAGAGGAAATGGACTGATTTTGTTCTCTATGTCGACTCATATTTTTCTTTACTTTTTTCTCCTAGTTGTGCCATTATATAGAAATATAATAGATGGGGTAATTTATTTTCTTCTCAGCTACTGGAACAGCTTTGGTCTTACTAGGGATTTAAACATAATGTTGGCTGAGAGACTTGAAATAATATTTCAGAGAAAGTAAAGAGGAAAATAGCTTTGAAGTGATAAGTGAGACTTTGGTTTCCTTCTCTGAAGAGATGGAGTATGTGCTGTATTTTAAGGAAGGAGCCTATTTGATATTATAGGGAATCTTGAAGCAAAAAGCCCCCTACACAATATATTGGGTTTTGAATGCATGGCATGTTTCTGACAGGCACTATGATCTATCAGAATAGAGTATTTGTAGCTTGGGGGGCGGGGAGGGATATTTAAACTATCATCTTACTGCGAATTCAGTTATCATTTATGAAATATGCTGGCGTTTTAAGTTGGTATGATGGGACCCACACTAAATTGCATATGGTCATGCTACAGATGAACATCTGAAAGTTTAAATATTTCATTTAAAGATCAAATCTAGCACCTTGTACACCTTGTAGCTCCTCTCCTTACCTATCTGGCTGAAACCTAGTGAGGTTACTGTTTCTAGAAATATACTCACTGAACTCTCAGTTGCAAACTTTTTTTGCTATTAAATTGCCTTGAAGCTGTGAAAGTTCAGCCTTGAAGCAACTATGAAGAACCCTGTATGAAGGGAAGTATTGCTGGGGACAAGGAAGAGACGACACATTCTTCCTCATAAGGCTTTGAGTAAAATTAACCCAGGGTCTCATAGTAGTTGAATGAGAAGTGGTAACAGGATACAATAAAGCTCTGCATCCCTCCCAAGCTACCAGGCAGATGGTGCAGACAAGCTGTGCATTCTACCCACCCATGCTTTGGAACTGAGGAGTGCCCTGGGCTTTGGTTGATCATTCTTCTGGGGAGCTGGGAAGAAACATTTTTAATGCTTTCTCTGATTAACTCATACAGAGGTCAGATCCTAACCCTGTTCTGTGTTCCCTTCACTGTCCCTTACTGTCTTTGCATTTGCTCCAGAAAAATAACTGATGCACATTCAAGGAGACCCATTGGGACAGTCGAGGCCTGCCCCCTGGGGTAAGGAAATGAAAGTTCTCTTTCTTTGAGGAGACCTCTGGACTGCTCTCCCCCACATAATACAGTGCACCCTCCATTGGCGCAGGGGATTGGGGTAGTTAAGACTGGGATATAAGTGTATAAAGCAGATATAAACTGCCGATTGGTTTAATACAATATCTAAGTAAGCAAGCTGCATAGTGAGTAGTGCACAGGAGCCTCTTGGCTCCCAGAGCTGGGCAGCACAATGATGTGGTAGCATCAACACCCTCCCATGTCATCGCGTTGCTTTCCGCACATTACATTCCCTGTGCCAGTCATACCCCCTCTTCCAGAATGACTCCATTTCAGAGCTGTTTAGAACCAAAGGAGGGTGGGCGGGCCCAATAAGAGTTATAGTACATGCTTGTGTTAACATGTGTAACAAGGCTAACCTTTCAAGGGCCAAATCCTATTCAATTTTCCAGCGCAGGTATAGCTGTGCCAATGGGGTGTGCACTGCATCCTGTAGTGGGAGGGTAGTTATGGAGGCCTCCACAAAGTAAGGGAACATTTGTTTCCTTGCCTCAGGGCTGCATTGCAGCTGCACTGGTGCTGGAAAGTTGAATAGGATGGACCTCTAAAAGTCAGATTGAGCTTTTAGAAATATGCAGAAAGTTTTAATGCCATTTCTTTAAGGCATCTGTGGCATATCAGCAGGGATGCGAACTCAAGTCAGGTGACTTGAGCAAGTTGCAAAAACATGTGTTTTTTGGTGACTCATGTACACTCCAGTTATGTGTGTCAATAACTCTGGCACTGACTTGAGTCAGTTGGGAGAGGCACTTCCTAGCCATTGAAGAAAAACTTATGGCTCCAGCAGGCTCATTGAATGACTGGCCACAGTGGGACTACTTCTGAGTAGAACTGCAAAAATTGAGTTGAAAATTTCTTTCTGCCAACTTTTTCTTATCTTACTTGTAGAAAATAGTTCCATTAAGGATACAAGTAACTGTCTAATGAGTCAAATCATTACTCCATCTATCTCAGAACTGAAATAGCTCTTGAGTGCTGCAAACAAAGGCCTTACTACCCAAGATATTTGCTAGAATTGAAGATGAGCCATTAGACATACAAACCATGAACTTTTATAGTAGTGTTAAGATTTGGAATGACAAAAATGAAGTGTAGAAAATATACTCCCAGGGCAAAGTCGAAAGGCTTTTACAAATACTATTTATAAATGGATTGCAGTTGAAATATATCATTTTGAACCTCTCTACTAAATCTTTTCTGCATATAGCCTTCTTATATGATATTTTAAAATAATGTTTTAAAACCCTAGGTAAGGTAATTAAAACCACGGCCAGAAGTGATACCAGACTGTGAAAAATCTATCTGGAATGTTGTTCTTGAAAGACTAGAACTTTTTTGTTATTGTAAAAAACCCCTTGGGGGTTTAGAGAAATCTTACCTATGTGAACCACCTTGTATTAATGTCAAAGGAGTAATCCAATGACCAAGAAAAACAGTATACAAATACCGGTTGTTATAAATTTCACTATTTAAGGCTTCCTTTTCTTAAAGTTTCTGCTTGACTTACAGCTCAATCCTATGGGTGGGTTTCCACCAGCTAAACACAGTTTGCAGCTGTTGCAAATGCAACACTGCTGGAGCATGTGACCTTGTTACTGCCACAATGGTGAGCGTCCAGGTCCATGTAAAGATGAACCGAGGATGCCCATTGGTACAGGTAAAGTCAGAAAGGAGTTAGGCAGGGGGTGGAATGGGGAAGACATGGGCAGGGCCATTGAAGTTCAAAATGTTAATGATTGCTGCAATCTGTTCATGTAAGTAATAATTCTTTTAAATATAAACAAAGCCATATCTTCACAAAATGTGTTTTTATCTTGCAAGCTTTGCAGCCATAGCTTGTTAATGAAGATTCTTCCTATAACTGAGCAGATACGTTTGATCTCAGTGTGTTAAAGTATTTGGCAAGTTGGGTGTTATATCATTTGAAATTGTTGTTCAGAGACATCCGTTCTAATGTCAAGTCATTCAAAGAAAAGGGGATGGAACGATGCTCCCCCCCTTTTTTTTTTGCCAAGGGAGAGGAAACCTTGGAAAATGTATCATGTATTTCAGGCTTTTGTAAAGATATTTTAGTCACTAGAGATTTTAAAATAAATATAAGAGATGTGAAGATAATATAAGAAAACTAGCGCATGTCAGCTACAACTTGGTAGCTTATTCCCTCTTTTATGCTACAGCGCTGTGGGGGAATGATGATGATGATGATAATACATGTATTTATATACCGCCTTTCTTGGTTGTCAGATTTCTCCTCAGACTTTATTCAAGGCGGTTTACATGGGCAGGCTGTTCTAAATCCCTGTAGGGATTTTTACAATCGAAGTTTGAAGATTGGACAAGTTTCTGGAGGAAAAATCCATTATGGGGTACAAGCCATGATGTGTATGTGCAACCTCCTGATTTTAGAAATGGGTTATGTCAGAATGCCAGATGCAAGGGAGGGCACTAGGATGAGGTCTCTTGTTATCTGGTGTGCTCCCTGGGGCATTTGGTGGGCCGCTGTGAGATACAGGAAGCTGGACTAGATGGGCCTATGGCCTGATCCAGTGGGGCTGTTCTTATGTTCTTATGAAGACATTTTCTATCTTTCAAGAACCACAACATTTCAGATGGATCTTTTTGATCTGGTATCACATTCTGGCCTCCAATTTCCTCCCACGCAAGCTGACAAGCAGCTCCTTCATCTCTCACATGGAGGGCAGCCAAGACGCTTCTTCACTCACACCAAAGAGCAGGTGGAATAACTGGGCTTAGCTTGTCAGCTGCTTCAAGGTCTCACCATTCACGGTGCCGGTGGCTTCAAACTGGCGACCTGTGGATGTGGATGATAACAGAAAGCTTTCTGCATTACTGTTGGGACAGTAATAAACTAGGGGGTTTTGACTGAGTTTAGCTTGGGGTCGGGATGTGTCGCCCATTGATGACCTGGGGGCTGCCCCCTAAGTCAGGGCAAACTCATGTGGTGGGGGGGGATGCAGTTAGGATTTTTCTCTTACTGCATGTGTTGTTGTTGTTATTAATTATTAAATAAAGAAGCCATTCAACGCAAACCTCTGTCTGGCATGCTTATGGGGAGGGGGTTGCTCAGAAAACAAATACCTCTCATCTGCATTCTCCACAGGCTAGATTGTTGGTTTTTCATTGCCTCCACTGAAACTTCCCCTTTATCCCTGGATGTCTACCTGTCAACAGGGATCACAGATGCCTCCCCATTACCCCATATGTTTGGTATTGTTTTGTAAAGTTTAATCTTCCCACAATTTTCCTCTTACAAGCCAAATAGTCTCATTGTTCTCCACTTTCCTGACACTTCAGCTGTCATCATGCCTTCACTGTCCTTGCTAATCCAACAGGTATTGGTGCAAGATCTATGGGAAAGTTGCAACTGCTTCTATGGCTCTTTCTCCGAAATTCACCTCCACCAATGGACTAGCACAATTCTTCAGCCTTGCCTTGGCAACGTTGTTGAATTGCTCTTATGTGAACATAAGAACATAAGAACAGCCCCACTGGATCAGGCCATAGGCCCATCTAATCCAGCTTCCTGTATCTCACAGCAGCCCACCAAATGCCCCAGGGAGCACACTTGATAATAAGAAACCTGCATCCTGGTGCCCTCCCTTGCATCTGAGATAGCCCATAGCCCAATCAGGAGGTTGCACATACTCATCATGGCTTGTAACCCATAATGGATTTTTCCTCCAGAAACTTGTCCAATCCCCTTTTAAAGGCATCCAGGCCCGATGCCTTCACCACATCTTGTGACAAGGAGTTCCACAGACCAACCACACACTGAGTAAAGAAATAATTTCTTTTGTCTGTCCTAACTCTCCCAACACTCAATTTTAGTTGATGTCCCCTGGTTCTGGTGTTATGTGAGAGTGTAAAGAGCATCTCTCTATCCACTTTATCCTTCCCATGCATAATTTTGTATGTCTCAATCATGTCCCCCTTCAGATGTCTCTTTTCTAGACTGAAGAGGCCCAAACACCATAGCCTTTCCTCATAAGGAAGGTGCTCCAGCCCAGCAATCATCTTAGTTGCCCTCTTTTGCACCTTTTCCATTTTATATCCTTTTTGAGATGTGGCAACCAGAACTGGACTCAATACTCCAGGTGTGGCCTTACCATCGATTTGTACAACAGCATTATAATATTACCGTTTTGTTCTCAATACCTTTTCTAATGATCCCAAGCATAGAATTGGCCTTGTTTACTGCCGCCGCAAATTGGGTCAACACTTTCATCAACTTGTCCACCACCACCCCAAGATCTCTCTCCTGATCTGTCACAGACAGCTCAGAACCCATCAGCCTATATGTGAAGTTTTGAGTTTTTGCTCCAATGTGCATGACTTTACACTTACTGACATTGAAGTGCATCTGCCATTTTGCTGCCCATTCTGCCAGTTTGGAGAGATCCTTCTGGAGTCCCTCACAATCATGTCTGGTCTTCACCACTCGGAAAAGTTTGGTGTCGTCTTTGCTCAATCCTGTCTCCTGGTCATTTATGAAGATGTTGAAGAGCACCGGTCCCAGGACAGATCCCTGGAGCACACTGCTTTTCACCTCTCTCCATTGTGAAAATTGCCAATTGACACCCACTCTTTGTTTCCTGGCCTCCAACCAGTTCTCAATCCATGAGAGGACCTGTCCTCTAATTCCCTGACTGTGAAGTTTTTTCAGTAGCCTTTGGTGAGGGACCGTGTTGAACGCCTTCTGAAAGTCCAGATATATAATGTCCACAGGTTCTCCCACATCCACATGCCTGTTGAACTTTTCAAAGAATTCTAGAAGGTTTGTGAGGCAAGACTTACCCTTACAGAAGCCATGCTGATTCTCCCTCAGCAAGGCTTGTTTGTCTGTGTGTTTTGAGATTCTATCTTTGATGAGGCATCCCACCATCTTACCCGGTATAGATGTTAAGCTGACCGGCCTATCATTTCCCAGGCCCCCCCTCCTTCCCTTTTTAAAGATCGGTGTGACATTTGCTATCCTCCAATCTTCTAGCACCATGGCCATTTTGAGGAACAAGTTGCATATTTTAGTCAAGAGATCAGCAACTTCATTCTTCAATTCCTTAATAACTCTAGGGTGGATGCCATCAGGGCCCGGTGACTTATTGATCTTTAATTTATCAATTTGAATTTGAATTGAATTTATCAGTTTGAATGTGCTATTCAAGCAATGCATTCCACCCCTTTTTAAGAAAATGCTACACCAGCATTGGGTTGATTAGGAGATTACTTATTTTTACTGATAAAATGAGAATAACATTCATTTCCTAAGAGAGTAATGTGGACAGAATGAGTTTGACTTTTAAAAGTGTAATTGGTGTTACCATGACAGGTAATGAGACAATTTGGCAGAAAATCATAAACTAATTGAGCTCAGCTCACATCATTGTGGTGTGTTCAGCAGAGGCTGATCCCTCTTTCCTAGCAAGAATTATAGAATTAAGTGAGACAATGTGACACATACAATTTTAATTGGAGCCTGATATTTAAAAGTGTGTTTAAAATAATTTGTGAGCTAGTAATGAAGCATTCTTCACCAATTAATTAGTGTCATTTGGTGGGTCATTTAATTTTTTTCATAAAAATAATAACAGCAGAATATTGTATAACTAAGATATAAAATTTAGGCTCAACTTACACAAAGTACTAGGTTTAGATTGTACTTATCAGAACAGGTTTTTGCTGGTTGGCTATGCAGCCAAATATAATTTTAAAACCTATTTTAAAGGTCAGGTAATGCAGCTATGGCTTCAATAATTCTATTGTGCTTCAATAATTTTATTTACCACTTTATATGTCAGTTACGTTGCACTATTGTATATATACACTTTCCTGGCATACCACCAATATTACAGATTTAATTTGCTCCTATTATTTGAAGTAGGAGTCAATTAGCCTCCTTGATTTACCCAGTTACATTGAATTAGAAATCTGAAGCACTGTAGGGCAAGTGTGAATTGAGTGGATCTTTCTCATCCATATATTTAGTAACAGTTCACAGTAAAGCAGTGTATTAGTGTGCCACCTCAAGCATCACTACAATTAATGTTAATGTGTGCCATTAGACTATTTTAAAGCTAGATTGTCATGCCATAAAGATTATTTACTTATGTAATGTTTCAGCTGCCTATAGCAACCACATATGCTCTATAATATCTCACTTTTCATATTGTGTTTTACTAAAGGGCAACATTTTCGGGCATATTTTTATTTGAGAAGCTTCTTAGTAAACATTCAAGACTGCATATTCATAACGGTATTTAACATAAGCACAATGCCCAAAATCTGACAAATGTTAACTATATTCAATTCGTTGAAATTTTGGGCTCAGGCTAAAGGTGCTTCATGCCCAGAGGTAAGAAAGTAGTTTGGGCTCATACATCCTGGGTTTTGTGCTTCTGAATACTATCTAAAGCAGGGTTTCCTGGTTCTCTTCTTCAGAGAGATGCATATGTTTCATCTACATATGGCCTTATAAACGATTTCCCAGCAGGGAAGTCATGTTTGCTGCAACTTCATATATATATGACTTTGTACCGCAGTTTAATGGTACTTTATAAAAGTCAGTGGCATACCCAGGAGGGGGCAGGGTTCCAAATGCCCCAGGCACCAGGAATTTAGGTGCCCAGGGGGTGACCCCATGACCTGTTCCCCCTGCCACTGGTTTTCTTCCCAGTCAAAACTGCACCAACAGCAGCTGCACTTTCTTTTAAAGGGAGGAGAGGAGGACAGCCCTCAGAGCAGCCAGGGAGCTGCCCTGACCATACGCAGAGCACGTCTCCGATTTTGAAGAAAGAGCGTGCCGCTTCAAGCTCTGAAGGAGCCATTCGCGCTGCTCCTAGCAGTGCAGAAGGCTCTTTCAGAGCTTTTTTGCATCACTGGAAGGTGCCCAGGAGGCAGGCGCCAATTGCCTCCTGGGCGCCTTCCAGTGGTGCGAGAAAGCTCCACTGGAACCTTCTGCGCCACTAAAAGCAGCACAAAAGGCTCCTTTGAAGACTGGGCTGCCTGCTCCCTTCCCCCCTTTTTTTGGAAGAGGAGGTGGTGCACCAGAGGTAATTGCAGTGACAATGATATCACAACAGTTACTTCCGGGTTGTGGGGCAGCTGGTGGGTAAGTGGCCCTTGGCAGGAAAACTGTCAGGACCATCACTGATAAAAGTAACTCATTTGCCAAAATGGTATGCTTTCTGAGAATTCATTTTCTGTTGAGAATAACTATCCCCAGTGAAAGATGATTTGTGTCATATAAAACTGTAGCCTGCAGTAAAGCTTTGTGGGTTTTAACTTTAATCTCGTTATTGAAGCCTTGAAGTGTGTGTTAGTAAGCTGAGGGTACAAATGTCAAAAACACAACTGAGACAGATAATTAAAGATTTCTAAAAGTACCAGAAAGCAGTCCTATATGATTCTTAGGTTTTGTCTAATAGATTATAGTACTGGGACCTGCTTTTTAGAATGATAGTCTGTCGGGACCCACCAGAAATGATATCATAGCTGGAAGTGACATTATCAAGCAGGGAAATTTTTAACACCCCCGTATGACAAATCAAATTAAGGGTGCAATCCTAACCAACTTTCCAGCACTGACGTATCCTCAGTGCAGCCCAAGTTAAGGTAACAAATGTCCCCTTACCTTGAGGAGGCCCCCTTAACTACCTCCCCACTGCAGGATGTGTTGCAAACCACATTGGCGCAGCTATGTCAGTGCTGGAAAGTTGGTTAGGATTGCGCTCTAAGTAAATTAAAAGTTTACAATAAGTAGAAATTATTTAAAATAAAGAACCCTCCTAACCCTTCCACGCAGATGCTGATCTCTTAAAAAAAATTCCTCAAACATTCGAAGGGCTGCAATCCTGTCCACATTTATGCTGGAGTAAGCCCCATTGACTATTTATTCATAGTAGCCTGTTAAAAGTACAGATCTGTTATGTTTCCCCAAATGCAGTCACATACCATGGTAGCATGAGGTTTAATACATTAAAAATACACATTGAAATCAGTGGGGACCCACTTGAAATTGGTTCGTGACGCACCTAGAGGGTCCCAACCCCCAGTTTTAGAAACACTGGATTATAGAATAATGGAAGCATTTAAAAAGTTTGTTTAACATATATGTGATCACTTCAGTGATGTAAGGAATTATTAATGCACAATCACTGCTTATATCCCCACCACAGGATGCAGTGCATGCCCCTTTGGCACTGCTGCACTAACACTGGAAAATTGGATAGGATTGGGCCCTTAGCATATTTCTATCAAAACTAGAAGGCTGCAGTTTTTAAAGCACAATGCAGTACGATATTGTACAAGAAATTGTTTTTTAAATGCAGTCATGTTCTGTAGAAGTTCAACTGTTTAAAGCAGAAATTCTTCAAAGTGTGTAATGGTGATTAGGTAATGAATATATGATGAAGTAATGATCTGATTGCCCTGACTCATGGTCAGATCAATTTTATAGATTGTATTTTTTTTTCAGTATGACTGCATTTGTTTTTACTTGCTGCTACATACATTGCTGCTTGCTGCTTTTACTTTTAAGCAATACATTTACTTGCTGCTACATACATTGAATATTGGTGAGGTGGTAGCATCCAAAAAAATAAATATGAGAAAATGCAGTGGTTGGCACCGCTAATATTGGGTGTGGTGACTCTTTATCAGTAATTTAATTCCCAATTCATCAGGGATTGGGATGTGGTGAATATGTATTCAAACCAACAGCAGAATATACACAATGACTCTATCACAGATAACTCTCAAAGATTGATTGGAGGAAATGAACTTTAGGGCGCAATCCTAACCAAATTTCCAGCATTGAGGTAAGGGCAATTCAGCTCTAAAGTTAGGGAACAAACATTCCCTTACCTTGGGGAGGCCTTCATAACTACTAACTAATTGCAGGATGCAGCACATGCCCCATTGGCACAGGTGTTTCAGTGCCTTGGCCCCTAGAAGAAAGCCCTGTGATGAGCCCACAGCTCCACCAGCTTACTCAACTTTACCTCTTATAAGGTGTAAAAAAGAAGAGCTGCCTCCACCATGGCCGAGTTCAGGTCAGCTTCAGTAGCAGATCCTCTTGTTTGCTATGTAAAACAAATAAACAAACAAAAAGGATTAATCAGTGAAGTCTATTTGAAGTGACTACTTCACTTGGCTGTATTGTAAAGGTGACACTATTATTTTTGGCTTAGAATTTGATGTCACAAAGAATTAATATAAATGATTGAAAATGTTAACACTGAAGGAAATACAAGAGTTACTATATCTACACTGGTTATTCTTTTTGGTTATTGTATTGAACCTTTATGTAATGAATCTTGCTGGTAGGCTCACCTCCAGTCTTCATGCCTTTGTTTTAAAGAAACATTTTTTGGGTGTAGACGTGTGTGTAGAACTGAACAGAGAATGCTGTCAGTGTGCTGCTCCATGCCATGAGTGTTCATTATCTTCTATGGTCAAAGTTTATATGTTACAGTTGACAACCAACACACACACTCCGACTGAATATTATTATTTATTATTTTATTTTTCACATTTTTATTCCGCCCTTCCTCCAAAGAGCTCAGGGCGGTTTACACAGCTGCTCCTCCCTTCTTTCTTGTCCTCACAACAACCCTGTGAGGTAGGTGAGGCTGAGAGAAAGTGACTGGCCCAAGGTCACCCAGGAAGCTTTGTGGCTGAGGGGAGATTTGAACCTGGATCATCCAGGTCTAAGTCCACCTCCCAAACCACTACACCACAATTGATAGATATTGATAGAGCATCATTTATGAGCAGCACCTACAGCAAGGATCCTGCAACAAGGACCCTGGTCTAGAGATCCAGAGGTAGGGAATTGTGGATGCTACCCTAAATACATTTATATATAAACATCTGTTCTTATCCTGTTTAAACTGGGAAATTAAGCAGTTGGCCAGCATTTCTCACCATGCTGCATACTTGTTTAAATGACTTTGTTTTAATTCAAGGACTTTTTAAAATCTACCTTCTAACCAATATTGATAAGACATTTGACACAGGATTGGAGGCACTCTGCTTATTTGCCCAATTATTGAAAGTAGGAGCTTATTTGCTATTTAATTCAACACCTGTCATACAGTGCATTGTCCACAAATTTTTCCTAGACGGTCAGGAGGCCAAAAACAGATAATTGATTATTCTGCTTATTCTTGATAATGTTGGACTTTCAGGTCAACAGAATGCTGATGCCACATTCTCAGTATCAGAAGTTGAAAATACATTTCTTATGTTTTGTGATGAAGCTTTCTAGTAATTAACATTTCCTGACATTGGTATTCAAATATTAATTATGATGGCATCTTTCCTTTTTTTGAGAACTGTGAGACACAGTAGCCAGGCGATGTCTGACATGATCTGGAACATTGGTGAATTAGTTTATAAACAAGTTATGAATGAAGATTGCACATATAACTTATAAACTTGTGTGAATCAGTGGCTGGGGCCAAATCCTATCCAAGTTTTCAGCAGCCATGCTCTTGGGTCATACACTGGTGCAGCCATGCTTGTGGGGCATACGCTGCATACTGTGGTAGGGGAACAGTCACAGAGGCCTCCTCCAGCGAAGGGAAGGTTTGTTCCCTTTTCTCAGGGCTGCATTGCTGCTGAACCAGCACTAGAAAGCTGGATAGGATTGGATCCTAGAGCAGCCTTTTTCAACCACAGTGCTGTGACACACTGGTGTGCTGCAGATGGTCTGCAGGTGTGCCACAAGCGTTTGTTAGTAGGGTCATTGGAAGGGATTGTCACTCCCGAATTGGCCTTTTCAGCCACACTAGACGCTGTTCCAGAACCACCTTTCAGAGCGCAATACCATAGTCTTTCGAGACTGAAGGTTGCCAACAACAACAAAGCTGTCAGTGCGATGTACGTTGTCCGTTGTCAAAAAAACTATGGTGTTCCTTGACAATTTTAATCCTTTGTCAGTATGCCATGAGATGAAAAAGGCTGAAAATCACTGGGCTAGAATAAGGAACTTAGTTCAAAGTTGTATTGGATACATACATAGTCTCATTTACCTGAGCTGGCTTCTATCTGAAGGCAAAATAACTAATGTAGAAGGTTTGGATCACTGGGAATTTTCTCACTACTGGCAAGTGACAATTCTTCTTTGAGCATCAATGAAGATTAAAAGTGGTGAAGATCCTAGGATGAAGGATTAGCATACTGCAGATGAAAGTGTGAATGAAATAAGACAATAGCGTTTAAGTTTTGGTTCTTAAAGAGTTATTGGAATCGGCACTTGAATGAGTTCCTTCCTAGGTCATCTGAAAGTCTTGTGGATGCTTGAGAACCAGTAGGACTAAAGGGAATGAGTCAGTGGGCAAGCAAGAAAAGTAGCAACAAAGAGAATGGAAATAGAGAGCAATAAGCTCAGTGTTAACCTCTTAGACAGACCAAGTGCTAGAAGGTAGCCTGGGAGCATTTGCACAATGTCCTAATTTTGTAGAAGCCAATGAAGTGTGAAAAAGTTAATAGAGACTAACAGAAAGAATATTGGTCAGAATTCAGTGGGGAAGTCTCTTGTGCGAGGTCCATTGAAATGAATGAGAACTGCCAAGAGCGTAAAAGCTCTCACACTATTTAGATGAGGCTTTGTGTGGGAAGCCTTTCCATTGGATTGTACCCAGTCTTTGAATATTCCTGATTATTTCCATCACCCTAACAGAAAAAAAAATGTTGCACTAGGAGAAAAAATAAGAAACATAACACAGTGGAAACATGATTCTGTAAATAAGAATCGAGAAAATATTAGAATAAAGTAATTATATTGAAAAAGTAGGTCATAAAACACAGAAAGTAATGCCTGAGCAGATTTTTCCTTCTATATTATTACCAATTGTATTAATCCTTCAGGATCCCTTTCTCTTTTGGCACTCTGTTTCTGCAATACATTAGTATAATGGGGCTGTTTATGTTGCTATAGTTAAAATTATATCTGCGTTTTCTTTTTATAAACCACTATATTTAAGGATAGAAGCTATTCTGCAAAGAGTTTTTATGGAATGAAACCAGGCCATTTTTGGAGCTGAAGTGCTGGTTTAATTTGTATACTACTGCAAAATATAAATTATGTGTCACTGTTTTATTTACTAACCCACCAAAAGCAGTGATATTTAAATAGGAATGTATTTATGACGTGCTTGGGTGATGAGGAGATTCCACTGACCTGGCACTTTGTGAACTACAGCAAAGAACACTCAAATAGTGAGTCTTGAAAATATTTTAATTATATTAAGTCTTTCACACGTTTACATTAATTGGCAGTAGAAATGTTACTGATACTTGTTTTTTATGGGCTTCAATATATGAGCCTTACAGCACAATCCAATTCGTGTCTTTTCAGATGTGTCCCATTGTGTTCTGTGGGCCTTTACTCCCAGGAAAGTGTGTGTAGCTTGGTAGCCCTGGTGGCTTGTAATGCTCAATTGGGTTGCAATCCTATAACAATGAGGAGTAAGCCTCATTGACCACAGTGTGACTTATTTCTGAGAAGACCTGCATTGGGTTGCTCTGTTAAAATACAATATGGCCATTGCAGCCTCTATATTGTTTGGCTTAGCTTGACATCGAGGCTGGAACAGAATTAGACTCTTTACCTTCTCCTTCTGAGTCAGTTGTCCCATTCTCTCCCACACACTACTTGGCAGTGGCTGCTGCTCATGGAAGGAAAGGAGGTCTCTTCTCTTTTTCCTGCATGGTTGGCAACCTTCAGTCTCGAAAGACTATGGTATAAGCTTACAGCACCCGGTATTCCCAGTCGGTGTCCCATCCAAGTACTAACCAGGCCTGACCCTGCTTAGCTTCCGAGATCAGATGAGATCGGGCATAGATTGATATCATGTATTTTCCTGCATGGTATGTTGCTATGCTAAGAGTATCAGGGACAAGCAATCCCTATAAATTGTTTTCCCAAGAGCTATTGTTATTGCTTCCCTTATTTCTTAGGTGCTACTAGTTCCTGGCATGCTGTGTGAAATCACACCAGGAACTAAAGGAAGAAAGATCTGTGACCTGTTGAGAGGGAAGAGGCATGAGTGAATCCTGAAAATCATTGGTGGGTATGTGGGAGGGAAGGACATGGGGGCTGGAGGGATGGGGATTGACTTAGAAATAAACTCCTGCGTTTTGAGGAAATAACAATGCAACTTATTCTGAATCAATCTGGTTTGGGTCTTTGGAAGTTTCCCATCAATAATTGCTAATAAGTCAAAACATATACAGGTCCAACCTTGTTATACACTGATTTTTTATACACGGCTATGACTTTTAAAAACTGCTTTTACTGTTGTAGAAAGACAATCATGCAAGTGATTATAGGTATAACCTAATTATCCACAGATTTTTCATGGGGGGGATCCACAGATTTTTCTGTCTCACAAGAAGTATCCTTTAAATTAAAGGAAAACAGTTGTTTAATAATGTGAGAGAGGGCGGCTGGCTGACAATCAAACATTCTCTCTCCAGGCTTCACTCCCCCATTCCCCCTGAGCACATGAAAGAAGGTTAAATGGCAATAATTATCACCTTTCCCCCTCGCTGGGGCATCTCATGAAGGGAGGGATTGCTGACTCCTAGTGAAGTCTAAGCACCTGGAGAGAGACAGGTGCACACAGAGATTGCCTCTGTGTGCATTTCATAAGGTCAGCAAAACTGTTTTGAATCACCGGAGCAAAGGGACTTTGTTTTTTAAATTTATTTGCTTTAGTGTGTTTTTTGCCATCCACTTGAGTTCTGGGAATGGAACCCTTGCGAATAATGAGACTCAACCTGTACAAGTACTTATGATCACCTGCCAAAGTGAACAAAGCAATTTTTGCCCCCAAGCATCTGATTGACAAGCATAAAGAAAGTATGTTCTATCCAGGAATTCTTAGAGCTGGATTGCTATCACTGGTTTTAGTACCTTGTCCCAAAATGTATACAAAGGCCATCATATGATGACAATGTTGGCAGTTGGTGGGTTTTGGAAGTTATCGAACACAGCAGCTCCCCATGTTGACTACTGAAATAAAGGCTGGCAAATTTTTATATGTATTCCCCTTTCTTTAACTTTCCAAAAAGAAAGGATGAGGAATAGCAAGGCCACCACACTCTTGACGCAAAGAAGAATCCCAAAACTTTCCAACAGTTAGCACTTGAATGGGTAGTGATCAGAGTTCCTAAAGAAAGTGATAAGGTAAAAAATGCAGAGCACCTGAAAACAAAGGGACATGTAGCATGGGAGCAGCAGGTGAGGCAGAACCAACCTACCTGAGTCCTCTGAAAAGTGCCACTGCTGAATTGTGAGTGTGCAAACATTCGCAATGCACATACTCTGAATAGCAACTTGTGTTCATGCACTGACAGCTGCAACAGTGACACTTTTTGGAGGGCTCTGATTGGGGTAGTTCTGCCTCACCTGCCACCCCCACACCCCATGACTCTGTAAAAACTGGATCCGTGGACTCTGCTATGGCTGTATTTGGAGAGACAGAATTCCAAGAGAGTCTATTCAGATTGGAGTGTAAATGAAATTCAGCTGGATCCATACTGTAAAGCTGTAACCCCAAAGTTTCAGTTCTACTGATGCTTTAGGAAAAGGACACTGAGAAGGAGAAGGTCATGAGTGTGTAGTCCTAGAAACAAGCTGTGGTGCACATGGCACTAAACAAGCACAGGGCACTAAAGCAATCCAAGTAGCTGAGTATATACTGTGCAAACAGGCTGCCCCACACTTCTGTTATCACTAACCTCTGAAGCTCTGGAAACACTGACTGGGTCCACTGATGCATTTGCAAAATATATGCAGACTTTCTACAGTGTCCATGCCAATGGAAAAATTAACTTATTGGCAAACTAAACCAAAATTCATAGTGGCAAAATTACTGGTTTATAGGTATATCCCACTGCTCCCTCACATACCTGCCAACTGGTGTTCAGGCTGCTATCCTTAATATTACTAATGATGGCTATACAAAATCACATTGAAATTATTTAAATCCAGGTGCTAAAAGAGAAAAAATTGTATAATAAAACTGTTAAAGGGTCCAGTGAATAAAATAACCTGAGAAATGCAAACTGTTCTGTAATAAAAAAAAAAAAAAATGATTCTGCATCCCTCCCTATATGTCCTGATATACTGATGTGTGAGACATATGAAGTTCATATGGCATTCTTTGTGGTATTTGTTGTTTTCCAAAACATGTTGACACCAATTATCTCAACAGTCTCACTCTTAAACGAATCTGAATAGATTATATATTTTTTGCTGGTAATGCTCAGCCACAAATATAGTATAGGTTATCTGCATTATCAGTAATCATATATTGAGTATTTGCAGGATTTGACTAAAAATCAGGGTCCAGTTATGAAAATGATATGCAGCCCTGTTAAGATCTTTAATGTAAGGATTTCATTTAAAAAAAAAAAAATCAAGGTTGATATGCATTGATTCTACAGGTAAAAAGTTGGGTTTACTTCTTCTGGATAAGTTATTAATTGGTAGGTTGAGTGAAAGCTACCCACTCATTTCTAATGCCAACTTCGTAAAAAATGGGTATCCCCCTTCAAGTATTTCACACACAGGATGCAATTCTAAGCACTTTCATTTGTAAATTAATGAAACTTGCGGAGTTTTATTTCCAAGTACTTATTCTTAAAATCTGAATGGCAGTGATTCATCTGTGATAAATTGTTTCATAATCTGTACTATTTTTTCAGGTTATGTAACATGCCTCCAAATACATTTTTTGTTTTAATTATGGTCACATTAAAATATCCACTTTACTATGCTAACTCCTTAGGACAAAAATTGAAAACATTTGTACAGACATGCCATAATAGCATGTAAAAAAATCTTTCTTGGTATACTGCTCTGCAAGGTGTCAGTGCAAAAGGGGGAAAGTTTGTTGCCTGGCAGGATCACAAGGGGAGACCAAAAAAATCTTTCTTCCATAGCTGCAGCATCTTCTGCCGCATCAACAACGCTGAGACTGGTAAGTAAGGTGGGACTAGTAGGGAGAGGAAGTGAACCTGTCTGAGCTCAGAAGAACAGATCACTCTGGAAGTTCACCTGAACATTTAGTGCAGTGTTTCTCAAATTGTGGGTTGGGACCCACTAGATGGGTCACGAGCCAATTTCAGGTGGGTCCCCATTTGTTTCAACGTGTATTTTCTTTTAAATTTATTAGACTTGATACTACCATGGTATGTTACTGCATTTGGGGAAATGTTACAGATCTGTACTTTTAACAGGCTATTATGTACAGGTGTGCCCCGATATCTGCAGGGGTTCTGTTTTGGAAACCCCCACGATTAACTGAAACAGCAGATACCAGGGAATGCCCCCCCCCAGTAGGTCCCGGGGCTAAAAAGTGTGTCCTGGTACAAAAAGTACCATTGCTATTCTTTCCTGAGAAATTGATGTATACATATGAAGCTACTTTATGTTGTGTCAGAGCACTGGCCTGTCTTCCTTGACTACCAGCAGCTTTCATGCTTTATAGTCACCAGTCTTACTCAGCTCTGCTAACTGAGATTTTGTTTTTAACTGAAGAAGGCAAGGATTGATCTTGGGACTGTCTACATGGAAGATACGGGCTATTCCATTGAACTGTGGCCACTTCCGTTCTGCTCGTTAGTCTTAAGAGGTTTAAACCTAGATAAGCTTGCAAAAGTATATGTCAGACCCTGGTAATCTCTGGGCTTCCTCCTGGGAAGAAAAGGTGAATAGGATTTCCATAGATAAGGCTATAGCTTCAACGTCTTGCATATGACTGGCATAAACAGAATAAATGAGCATTCTAGAGATAATCACATCAGAATCTATCTGACAAAATGACCTTAGTACAGAATGTAGCTGATACATGCCTCCTATTTTTCTAATACATATTTGTAATATGAATAGTATACTAGTCTAATATTATGCTAGATAATAATAGTATATATCTTCCAAGAAAATTAAAATCCAAAGCATATTGTAGACAAATAGGCAACCTGGTAAGGAAATAAGCTTTAAAACAGCATAGTGTGGTCCACGTGCTAAATATATTTTAGTCAAACGAAAATGAAATGGGAGAAAAGTACATTAGAAGCATGAATTTCAGCAAAAAGAAAGAAAAAAGAAAAACAGACTGCAATCTGTTACAGTTCAGTGCAACAAAAATGAGTTTTTAGGGATGAAAGGAAATGAATGGTTGACCAGTGCAGCAAGACTATCCCACAGTACGTTAAATATTTATAATGAATCCATTCCTTCCCCCAAACAATTGGAGTCAGGGCACATATCCACTCAAGTAGTTCACTGGTAATTAATTTAGCATGTCGTGCATAAAATTAGTAATTAATACTCATATGTATGCTTTGTAATTTATTCACATTTGGTCTTTCTGTCCTTAGAAGCTGGATAAAGCGATAATTTTAAAATTATTTTTAGCACCAAAGCTGTACATTTAAAACAGTATTGCAGAAAATCTGACAGAGATGCCATATTTTATAGGCACCATTTATTTGAGGTTGTTCAAGGTCAATTATATTTTCCTTCACTTGATGCTCTTTAGCCAAACTGAAATACGTTGATGTGTAGGCTGAATTTTGCAGTCATCCTAAAGGGAATTTACGTATCATAGGAAAATATTTCAGGACCTGTTTGTTTGCAGTCAGTATGTATACTAGTGCTATGCTAAAGAAGAAGCTCAATAGTAATTTTCTGTTCCTTGAGTTTTATGCAACATGCTAAAAGTTAGAGGTGAGTGTGTGTGCATGTGTGGCAGTTTTCACAGTGGAGGGAAGTAAGAAGTGCTGTTTCCCCAGGTTCTGTATTGAGGCTGGTGTTTGAAAGACCTTCATACATGTCTTAACTCCGAGATTCTCAAGTTGGGGGTTGGAAAACTGACAAGTTGATAGCTGACAAGGAAAATGTATTGAGCCCTGTGGAAAGTGAAACTGAGCCACATGTGCCTATTTGCTCATGAGTAGGTGACCATGCCTCAGCTCTTATTGAAGGTCAGGTGAAGGGGAATGCAAGGCCACCAGAATAGTCTCCATCTAGTGAATGTGGAGCTCAACAAAAACACCAGAAGGCTCCCTCCCCCCTCCACCATAGAAAAAAGCATTAAAACAGAAGCTTGAGCAGCTGGTAAAGTGAAACTTTACAGATCTAGCGTAGGGAGGCTGACATGCGTCCTTGCACCGACCTGCTGAGCTCACAGGGAGACACATTTACAACACTCCTGGGTTGGAACAAGGGACTTGTGCTGGCCAATCAAGTGCTTTGAATTGGCCTCTAACTTAGGTAGTGATGCCAATGAGTGTGCTCACTCTCTATCTCTCTCTCCTATCTATATTCTCATTTTCAGTCTGACTTTGCTCATTCTTATTTACAAGTACATTCTTTAAGATAGCAGTCTGTGCTGAGAAAAAGGCACTGAGTAGGTGATGTTTGTTTCTTATCTCTCTGACTGGGATGACCTCTACTCCTCTGGGAGCTAGAAAATAGGCATGCATAATATCTATATTTAAAGTGGTATGCATAAATAGGTATGCATAAGATCTATATCTTTTTATTTAGATGAGTAATTGATAAGTTGTTTTTCTAAATGCAAATTTAATATAGTTCTTCCCCTTAATTTGTCATATGGCTTGTGTGTTGAATGGCAAAATTTTTGAGCAAAGTAAGCTTCATCGAACCTAGCTGACTTGAAATTAATTGTCTAGCAGTAATGAATATTTCCAGATTTGAAATTGTGCGCATATGTCAACCCTCCTATGGACCTTTGACATTCTGAGAAACTGTCTTGCTATATTTTGTAATGAAAGCCTAAATAAGGGAAACCTGTTTCAAACCCCATGAGTGATAAATGAACAGACTGCCACTGTGAAGGTTTTTAAAGGTTCAAGACTCCTGCTGGGAAAACCACCATGAGAGATTTTGCAGAAAATTACTCTCTTCTCACCTTTAATTGCATAATTTCAGTTGAACGTTGCATCCACATGGAACAGAGCAAAAGTAATAAAACCCTTTCATTCATTATGCAAAGTCCTTTACGAACAAATTATAAAAACTACAGGAGCTAGGCTTTGACTTTGCTTTATTGAATTAAATAATGAAGAAAGCATCTGCAATGAAGTTTGTGAATTTGTGAATAAAAGGCAATTTGGATTTCCCTTATCTAATTGCGGATTCAGGCTACAATCCTGTACACAGACCCTTTAAATCTCATTGAATTCAATTGGATTTAAGCTGGCTAGTTGTGTGCAGGATAACAGCTTCAGGCTTTAAGAAATGAAAGTATAGCAAACTTCAGCAGAATGGTGCAAATTGTTTTCTTGGTTAATAAAACATTGCGCAGAAGAGAAAAAATAGATTCAGTTACCAAACAGAACACATCTTTACTGCCCAGTCCTATCCCCTACCATGCTGTAGCATGCAGCCATGCTAAGGAAGTGTGTGCTGCATGCTGTGGTGGATGGGGGTGATCAGGAGGTCTGTGAGAGGTAAGGAAAATTATTTTTCCCCTACCTGTGTGTATCCCTCCTGATGGCCTATAGTTCTCCTTGAACCTATGCTTGCTATATAGGTGATATTCTGAAGAATGAAAAGGGGAGAGACCAGTTGAAGAAAAGGAGGTAGGATCCTGGCATAGTTTTCTCTTTCCAGGCTCCACTCCTTCATTCACCAATGCCCTCACCCCTCCCCACCATGAAACTCCTCCTGCCTTCCCCCTCCCCAACCACCCCTGCCAACGACTTATTATGAGTGGCGGAACCAGAGGCTGCGGCAGCGACTCAGACTGTCCCATGGTGTGATTTTTGCACCATCACCGAACCTTTTGTGATAGTGGAACACTCATTCTACTGTTGCAAAATATGATTGGACTATTGTACTGTGACCTTACCTAGTAGTACTGCCTGTAACAACCTAGTGATGCCCGTATCATGTCATGGGCACAAAAACTTCGATACAACAGTGAGTGCACCTAGTTTTAAATGTTTATTCCCTCTAGTTACACAGTATATTTCTATATTGATAGTATTTAATTCCAAAATGTGTGTGAAGTCTAAAAATAGAAGTATTTTAAAATCCTGGATTTAAATATAATAAACAAGAAAAGGTCCAAATGCTTGTGTATAGATGTACAAAGTGTTTTAGGGTTGTGAAGGGGCTTGCCTATTTTTCTTTCCAATTACAGCCCTTTACCCCTAGCTTTATGTCATTTTGTAGTGTTCTCTGCATGTCTTTGAAGATATCTTTATGAGGATTGTGGTTGTATACAGCTGACACCATACATGTGTGGATGACTGTAGTTAGCCCTTCTTATTGCAGCTATAATACGTATATTTTAATAAAGAGCAAAAGATAAAAATATTTTGTATAAGGCTTATGGTCTTGTTTTGTTCTCTAAAAATGCTCATGATGGGTCATACTCTGCATGATTAACTTTAAAGGAAATAGAAAATTGTGGGCCCAGTGTAATCTCTCTAATTAACTGAGATAATCCTTCTGAAATAACTCTGAGCATCCCTTATGAATGGCAAGGGCACACGGATAGGAGTTGAGTAACAGCTCTTAGTTCTTGATGGGTGTTCCTTGGCTTTGGTATGAGGGCCAGTCCATCCATGAGGCCAACTGAAGCAGTCACTTCAGGCAGGAGTTTGATGCTGGGGGGGGGGGGAACCCATTTCTGTCTCCTTGCTTGCCTCCACTGCTCCTCCTGCTCATTCCACTGTCTAGAAAAGGAAGAGGGGGCAGAAAGAGGAAACATGGAAGGGAGGATAGTGCTAAGCTAAAGCATTGGAGAATAACGGCCCAATCCTATGGGCATGCTGCATAATGCTGTATCTCTGGAATGTGTGTTCTGACAGTGTGGGGTGCATAATGGCAGTCACAAAAGGCGATATATCATTCAGTGCAGCCAGGTTGCCACCAGACATGTAACAGCATGCTAACAAACCTTGGCATTGGTAAGGCACTGTGGGGTGGTTGTGGAATGGAGCAGGGAGAGGCAGCAACGGGGTGGAGATTGGGGTGGGAAAGGGTGTGTGTCAAGACTGGGAAGGGAGCACTATCGGGGGGCAGCAGCGCCACCAATATCCTATCTCCCCAAATTTAATTGGTCTTCCTGGGTCCACTTGGACTTGTGCTATGAATTACTGGTGCAGGTCTCATTTGGACAGCAGCGGCTTACCCTTAGGCAAAAGAAGTAATCCTTCCTAACCTAGAGAAGACCTCTTGGACTGCCCTTCCTCAGTAGGATGCAGTGTGCTCTCTGATGGTGCAATTGCATCAGTGGTGGGGAGGTCATGTAAGATTGGGCTGTGAGAGAAGCAGAGACTGGCATGTTGTCAGATAAGGGGGCAGTATTTGGCATGCCGCCTCGGGATTTAGAAGATCTTGGGCCAGTGATGTTTGGCGTGGTAGTTTCCCAGAAGTTTACTAAAGTCCAAATGTCCTGGAAAGGAGAGATGCGTTACATTTTCATCTGGCAGATAGATTTGCCTGCCTGGACAGACAATTTGGTGGTGATTGATATACAGGAGGTTGTCTTTAAATTACTTATGTACATTATTTGTTTAAAGTTACCTCTCCTTGCCTTTTAAAGGCTCACTACATTAACAGTAAAACTGCTTTCAATAAACTAGTGACATAACACCACCCTGTTTTAGGTGAAAGTAGAGTACTGTAATAGAAATTCACACAATATGAAAAGAGATGTTCTGTATCACTAGCTATCTTGGTTAAATCTCAGTGTTTGATAGGGAGCTGTAATTCTAAATATGTGTTTTATTTGTGCTAGAGAACTTCAAACGTACATCTCCTCTTGAAAAGTTATGAAGGACACTGTAGGAATATATGATGAACCTACTGCAAATTATTTTCATATTATACAAAACATCCACAAAGAAAGTATATATGACTGCCCCACTATCAGAGGATTCAGTGCACACCCACTGGCCCCATTGGCATTACTGCATCACCGCTGGAAAGTTGGATAGGATTGGACCCTCAGTTTCTTAAATGCTGTTATTAATCAAGGACAATATTTTACTTAATAAAGGGACAATGCATATTAGTCTTTTCTTCTCAATTGTATAGCTCATTCTGAATGTAATTTATTTAAGTAGATGTTAGCTTTTAATATTTTGTGTGTGTGTGTGTGTGTGTGTGTGTGTTTGTGTATGTATTTTAAAGGTATGTTCAATTGCTTCATTTAATAATTTCATTTTTATTTGGCATAAAACCATATTTCCTTTTACTAAATTAGTATTATCTGCATGCTATTAACACTGAGAATCTTTCCGCTTAGTTATGATCATGAATCACTTAAAACAGATGAATAATCAGATTTTTGTGTAATTATATAGAAACATATTACAGAGGCTTCATTCATTCTTTGGTGAAGGCTAAGCAGAAGGAATTTATACATAGCACATTCATATAGAAAGTCATTAAAGCGTTATCAAGGACCTATGTAAGTCAAAATTGTATTTAGTCTTGGTAAAATCTAATTGAAACTTTGCTTTATGGATTTTTTGTCTCTTTCAAATTAACATAGTTTTGCCATTTTGACTAATCTCCAATTTTAGCTAATTGTTGATGTAATATTGGAGATTTTTAAATATTGTCTTCTGTTTGCGACTATTTTTTTGTAGTTATAAGATTATCACATATATGATTTTATCATAAGAAGTCATAAGATTACAGATCATGTTATGATGTTCAGATTGAATAGTTAATAATAATACAGGTATTTATATACCGCCTTTCTTTGGTTGTCAGATTTCTCCTCAGACTTTATTCAAGGTGGTTTACATAGGCAGGCTATTTAAATCCCCTTAGGGATTTTTACAATTGAAAGAAGGTTCTATCTTTCAAGAACCACAACATTTCATATGTTTCTTTCTGATCTGGTTTCACATTCTGGCCTCCATCCTCCCACGCTCAGAGCAGATGGAATAACTCGGCTCAGCTTGTCAGCTGCTTCAAGGTTGCACGGTGCCGGTGGCCTCGAATTGGCGACCTGCGGATGTTATCTTCAGGCAAACGGAGGCTCCACCCTCTAGACCATACCCCTCTTAGTTACATTGACATACCCCACAAAAACAAGCAATGAATCTACAGGCACAATATACAATAATACCCTGCTTAAGGCTGCTCCATTTAGTGCCATTTTGTTTAGTATCCATGCTCAGTAATTCCCAAGAGTAGCCATTTCTGCCTCATTGCTAATATTCATTTAGTCATTCAGTGTGCCTCATTAAGAACAGTGGCATTCCTGGAGGGGTAAAATGCTATGATTTACAGGGGCGCGAACTCTGATCTAAAGCATCCCGTCCCCCTCACCTTCAGAGCCAGTCATGGCTGCAAAAGGTTTGCTACAGTATATATGCAGGGTCAGCTGTAGTGTATATTGTTTTGCAAATAGTGTATTTTCCAGTGCTTTTCCCCCATCATGTCTAGGGATAAAAACTTGCAAATGATTTTGGTGCATCTAAAATGTAAAGGAAAACATTTGCTTGGATATGAAACTGCAAGTGTTTAGGTGGTTGGAAGCTGGTGAGCATCAAGTTGATGTGGGTGCAGCTTTTAGACACTGCAAGATCCATGATAAGAACATTATTAATAATGCAGACAAGATAAACTTTTCTGCAACTATGTCCTTAAAATTGTCAACAAAGGCAACTCATACAAGAAGCCCTTACCTTGAAGAAATTGAAAGAAAGCTTAGTCTTTGAGTGGATGATAAGACACAACAGAACATGCCCTTGAGCCAACTGAGGATAATGGAAAAGGTATGAAGCATCTTCACACATAGTCAAGGAAAAAAAGGAGATACATCAAAAACATTTAAAGCTAACTGAGGTTGGAGATCTATTTAAAAAGTGCACGAACCTCCACAGCATATGTATCATTGGTGAAGTGGATAGCGCAGATACAAAGGTAGTCCAGGAGTTTCCTGAAACTCTGACAACCATCATCACGCAACAGTCCTCCTGAACTTATCTTTCATGTGGATGAAAAGGAGGCTTCTTTTTTTTATTTTATTAAGTATGCTTTTTATTTCCCACAAAGAAAAATGTGCATCTGGGTTCAAAGCTGGAAAGGGACTGGTTAACTCTCTTGCTAGAGGGCAATGCTAAAGGTGACCTCAAGTTAAAGCTGAGGCTTGTGTATCATTCTTAAAACACCACGAACAGTGAAAGGAATTTTAAAATCAATTCTACCTGTTATTTGGGAATCAAACAAGAGGATTTCATTGACAATTGGTATTTTTCAAAATTGCTTTGTGAAGTGCTCTGGTGAGGAGTGCAACACTGAACTTAAAGCATTGTTGTTGCCTTGATAATTCACCAGGACAGCCATAATCTAGACCAGGGGTGCCCAAACCCTGGCCCTGGGGCCACTTGTGGCCCTCAAGGCCTCTCAGTGTGGCCATCAGGGAGCCTTCAATGAGCCTCTGGCCTTCCAGAGATTTGTTGGAGCCCACACTGGCCCGACGCAATTGCTCTCAGCGTGAGGGCAACTGTTTGTCCTCTTGCGTGAGCTGTGGGATGAGGGCTCCCTCCACTGCTTGTTGTTTCACATCTGTGATGCATTACCGGCAGCAAAGGAAAGGCTAGCCTTGCTTTGTGCAAGGCCTTTTATAGGCCTTGAACTATTGCAAGACCTTCATTCATTCATATAAGTTCATCTTTAATATATTCATTTATGTAAACTTATGTAAATTTATTCAAATTTTAAATGTAAATTAATTCTTTTTATTCCCCGGCCCCCGACACTGTCATAGAGACAATGTGGCCCTCCTGGTCATAACCAAAAATAAGCACTTTTTCTCGCTTAGGAACTCATTAGCTGCAAATGACAGAAGAGAAAATACACAAATCTTTATCAGATTTCAAGGTACGGGACAACCCAATTTTTATGTAAGCTAACCTTGCAGCAGTGACACCTCAGCAGCTGAGAGCCTGAGGGCCAGATAAAAAGCTTTCATGAGCCGCATCTGGCCCCCTTGCCTTATGTTTGACAACCCTGATCTAGACACACTTGGAACCTGCATTCTTGTAGAACTCATTTACCTTCCTTCCAACACAGCCTCATTTATACAGTCCAGTGGATCAGGGAGTAATGTTGAATTTTAAGGCCTACTACCTCTGCCACATATTGAAGAAACTTGTGGAGAAAACAGATTATGAAGCTGAATGTTTCCTGAGTGTTAACCGTGGTATTACTGTATTGAAGTATCAGATACTTTCTTCCCAAAATACATGGAGTTGTATCCTAGCCTGTATTTGCATGAATGGAAAGTACTTCCATCCATGAAAGAAGGAGAGTGTGTAGATGGAAGAGTTCACATAGGAACTTATTTGCATCTTCTTTTTTACAGCCACACTCCCTAAAATCCACTCCTGGGGGTTAGGGGATCTTTTGTGGAGGATATATTGATCCTCTATGGAGCACATGAGGCTGCTGAAGGAGAAGAGAGTTGATGAAAACTACTCCCCCCCATGTATGGATGAAGGTGCCTTAAATTCACACAATCAAGTTTATGTGATTCAACCCATAATCACAATTTCAGCAAAACTGAAGAAAGAAAGCAAAATTGATTTATAATAAAATAAGATGTAGTGAGAACCATTCCTAAGACAAAGCAGTAGATGATTGCTACAGAAAATGAATATTTACACCTCAAAATATGAATAAAAATAAAATAAATAAATTATATTTGTCCCAGAAGTCAAATGATGATATTTTTCCGTAAGATAATTTAAGTGTTTCATTATTATTCTCAGTACTTTGGGAATAGCTGTTGCATAGTTCTGAATTATTGCTTTTGTGTTTTCAAAACACACACAAACATTCTAAATAATCACTCTTTTTCACATTTAGTTGTGGCTTTATAAATTTTACACACCAACATTTCCACTAGTTTTCCTTTCATCTTGTCTTACCTTCATTCAACCTCTCCAGCTCCAGTAAACACAACAAAAGTACAGTCAGTTCCTGTTATCTGCTAGGGGGAGGTTCCTAGAAAACCTCGTGGATACTGAATTAGTGAACGGTGGCATTCCTTGCCACTGTGCCAACCAAGAGCCTCTGCTTCAGGGGTGCCACCTTCTACCTGGAGCTGCAGTGACCATGTCAACTGCCTCCCCCCAAGGTGCTCTGAGGCATTCTGAGGGCCAAGAGACGGGGTTGCACTAATCACATCCAGCTAATTATACTCCTTGTTTCTTAGAAAGTTGTTGGATTTGCTCAATTTTCCACATTAAACGGGCGTTGGTATTGGCCTGTGGAGAACTGGACACATTTGTGTTCGCTTCCAGACTTGCCCAACCATTTTGGGCGCCATCTTGGGGATTCTGGCTAAACTTTCACAACCCAAATGATGATGAGAGGTCTCTGGAAGGCTGCCTGAGAGCTGCCTCACGAGTGGGGCAAGCCCAAGGAAGGAGCCAAGAGACAGGTGGATGGAAGAAGCAACCCCTTCCCTACTGCTGAACTCTGAAGCCTTGTTTGTTCAGCCAGCAACCTTTAAGGCATCGAGGGATATCCAGCACGCAGGAGAAAACATTAGATGTTGGATATGTTGATGAGCCCTTGCTGTCACCCAACTTCAAGTTAAGATTCAGGTTCATCAAGTGGATAGTGAAGAGGATCCTCTGGAAGCTAACCCCATTTCCCCCGTAGGTTCAATGATTCAGTGTCTGCTAGGTATTCCAGGAGCCTAACCCTAGCAGATAACAAAACTGACTGTATCTACATCTATACTGCATACTAGGTACAGTGTCAAGAGCATTTAGACTGGGAGATCTAGGTTGAAATCCCCACCGAGCCCTGAAGATTAATGCCCAACCTAGAACAAATTATGATCTTAGTCTATCTCGCTTCTCAGAGTAGATGTGAGGGTAAGGAGTGTGTGCACAAGCATACATGCTATCTACTGCCCCTGAACTTCTTGGAGGAGAAGCAGAATAAAAAAGCAAATCTAACATTCATTCAACTGCCCTAAGAAATTTTGCTCTTATTGTTGAAACAATTTTGACTACTTTTGTTCTCTCTCAGATAGTTTGCCTCAAGAAGAATTCTCCAGATGCTGTTTGAACATTGCTTCAGACAAAATGCTGGTAGCAATTCTAATGCAAGCCTTAATAATAGATTGGAACAAAGTCCAAAGATGAACTTTGCAAAAATGATATAACTTACAAGTTTTATATTTTGTCTCTGTCTGTTACTTAGGCTGCAATCCTATATGCACTTTCCTTGGAGAAATCCTTGTTGAACACAGTGGAATTTAATTCTAAGTTGCTATGCACAGGATGGTGCTGATATTTGGGTAATATTACTATATTGCATTTGACTGTATCCTTCAGGAATCCAGAGCCTAAAGACTTGTAGGCACTTGATTACCATCCTTTGCTGATTTGATAAAACAGGGCATGAAACAAAAGTTTGAACTGCATCTGTTGTAACTACTGGCCAGCAATAGCGTTAGAGAGAGTTTCAAATATGAAGCATGCTACAAGCTGAAAATAACATTGATACACTCTTACAATTCATGCTAAGCTGTATATGTCTGTTGCTGATATAAATGCATGTTTTTTTTTCCTTCCAAAATGTCTTCTTCTAGATCAGAGGTGTCCAAACCCCAGCCCGGGGGCCACTTGCGGCACTCAGGGGCTCCCAATCTGGCCCGCAGGGAGTCTCCAGTCTCCAATAAGCCTCTGGCCCTCCAGAGACTTGCTGGAGCCCATGCTTGCCCAAAGCAACTGAGGACGACTGTTCAACCTCTCACGTGAGCTGTGGGATAAGGGCTTCCTCCACTACTTGCTGTTTCACATCTGTGATGCAGAGTGGCAGCGAAGGAAATGCTGGCCTTGCTTTGTGCAAGGCCTTTTATAGGCCTTGAGCTACTGCAAGGCCTTCATTCATTTATATAAGTTCCATATCAAATATATTCATTTATGTAAATTTATTTAAATTTAAAATGTAAATTAATTTTTTTTTCCCCCAGCCCCAGACACAGTGTCAGAGAGATGATGTGGGCCTCCTGCCAAAATGTTTGGACACCCCTGTTCTAGATGAATGGATTTAAATTTCAAGGTACCTTTCAAAGTAGTACTTAACAAGTGGTTCTAGTTGGAATATCCACTTCATCTGCAATATAATTAGTGATGATAGCTTGTTTATTATACCACCAGTGAATATAATCACATTAGTATTTAGTGACTGAAAATGGAAAGTGTGTTACCCTATGAGGGCAGAAGAATCTCTATTGAATGCCTTTGCTGCAAGGATTCTTCTCTGTTGAAATTCATTCCAATGATATCTGGAATATGGTTCTTTGGGTTATATTTATTACTTAATTATATTTACACCGTCTTTCCCCTTCCACAAGGAAGTCACAGAAAGCAGCTCACAGCATATTAGAAAACACACACACACACACACACACACACACACACACACACACACACACACACACAAAATAAAAATTAGGAACAGAAAGAATTAGACCGTATTCAGCACTAGAAAAAAAATAATTCAAAACAGCATAACTAATAGGAGATAAAATAGACCACCATAAACTTAGGTCCCCAAAGATGAAACAAAACAGAAATTGTATCAGCTGCCAATGTGGCAGTGGAAGTGATGGAAGGCCCAATCCTATCCAACCTTCCAGGACTGGTGCAGCTGCAATGCAGCCCCGACTTAAGGGAACAAATGTTCCCTTACCTTGAGGAGGCGTCAGTGACTGTTTCTCCATTAAAGGATGCAGTGCACACCCCACCAGTACAGCTGCACCGGCACTGGAAAATTGGATAGGATTAGGCCTGGAGTCAGCTGGGGCAGGGAGTTCCATAAATTGAGACTCACTGCAGAGACAGCCTTCTTATGTTACCACTAAATGCTTCTCTGTCAGTGGTGGGATGTGCAAGAAAGACTTATTGGTACTCTCTCATTGCTGCCTTTGAAGCAAGAGTGTCTTTGCTCTATTCTTCTTGCATGTGAGACATTAGCAGATTAAAGGATCCACCTTATTGGTGGATCTATTTCTTGGCTTCATGGAAGGGGGGGATCTAAAAAAGCCATTTCATTGCTGGATCCACTTTATTGATTTCATGGAAAGAGTGGGGTATACAAGAGACATTTGATTTTGGATTTTTTGCAGCAGGGTCCCACTCCCCTGGTTCTTTTAATTCAACTTGGCAAGAATGACTTTTGTCACAAAACCGATTTGACCCTAAGGCATCAAGCTGATCAGGAAGTTGCTCTTCTTCAAGATTGGCCCCAGAAGTTTGGATCATATGATCCAATCTCCTGTAGCATAAAGCCTGGAGTGCTTGTAGTGGGTCAGGTAAGATGAATAAAGCTAAATTAAAAGTAAACCAAGACCTGCGAAGTGTTGTATTTGAGTGAGGTGAGTCGGATATTGCCTATGCTATTGTCTTGTATTCGGACCCCTTGTTATAGAGCCCATTTGTCTACATTGGATATAGACATTGATTTAAGGAACCTACAGTGAGGTATTTGTAGCTTATTGATGACTTGTGGGACAGGGGGTGGTAAGCTCCAGTCTAATCCTCACCCCCCCCCCAATGTGGCAGGTGTAGCAGGTGGAATAACTCGGCTCAGCTTGTCAGCTGCTTCAGGGTCTCACCATTCACGGTGCCAGTGGCCTCAAACTGGTAACTAGAGAACTGGAATGCTTGAAGGGGAATCAAGAGTTGCTTACTATCTTCTCTAGGGTTGGTGCCCATACTAGAGGGAGAAAAGCATTTGGTAAATACGACCTGCTGCAGGATTTTTTTGACAGTACCTTTTTGATAGGCATTCATTGAATAAATTTGACCCAAAATCCATAATTCCATCTCTTCTTGGGTGCTACCCAGTCATTCCCCCTTTCTCCAAAGCTAATTTTAGTAGAAAGCAGGTTTAGATGCTATTACTGTCTCTATTTTTTCTCTTAAAGCGCTTAACAGCTGCTTCAGGATAGGGATTCCTATTAAAAAAAGGATATAGGATGAAAATATTAAGCAAATAATCAGTCTCTGAACACCATACCAACCAATTTTCAAAGCAACTTTATGTTGCTCTTAATTAGCAAAACAAAAACCATAGGGGATCGCAATTACAGATATCCCCATCACATCTGTTTTGACCCTATAGAAACACAAATAATAGGTCTATATCATGTTTATAGGTGCAGCAGTTCAAGAAAATACTGAATAGTATTTAATACATAAGTGAAAAATAAAATCTTTGGTTATGTAGAACAATATAGTGGAACACATCTTTTAGTCTCTTGAGAATTTTTTATTAGCATTCTGAACAGATAAAGTTGACATAATGGAAGATTGAAAACTATAGCATACATATCAGGGACATTAGGAAAAAAAATTATTGGAAAACTACTTGCACTCAGAAATCCCTGTGTGGTATAGCATCCCTTTTAGTGATCTTATTAAATTATGACAAACTAACGTTTCTTTATTTCTTTCCTCATTCCCCGTCTTTACTATGTTTCTTCTAGGGCGCAATCCTAACCCCTTATGTCAGTGCTTTCCAGCACTAGCATAGCGGTGCCAGTTGGACGTGTGCTGCATCTTGCAGTTGGGTGTCACTCACGGAGACCTCCTCAAAGTAAGGGAATGCTTGTTTCCTTACCTTGGAGCTGCATTGCCCTTATGTCAGTGCTGGAAAGGGGTTAGGATTGCACCCCTAAGCTCTTGGGGAAACTTGTGGTTCAGATAAGATGTGACTTTTGTTGTTTGTATTGAATATATTTGTAAAATTTAAAAACAATGAATACTTGGCAATGCATAAAAAGAAATGCATTGAAATTGAAAACAGAAAAAAAAATTAGAATACTGAATAAATGTCAATGATGTCAATTGAACTGTTGACAAAGTCATGTACTGTTCAGTCTTCATTGACTATAACCATGTAACAGGTTACTATTTATGATACACACATTGGAAGAAATGTGCACATCATAATGAATGAATGAGTCATTTTTTCAATAAACGTACTTGTGAACTAATAATACATTAGTGTACAATTTTATCTTACTTTTTGCTGATTTGAATCTTGTTCAGATATGGAGGATGAAGAACCACCTATACCAATTCAATTTGAAATATGCATTTATGAATACATAACACAAGAACGCAAGTCTTTCCACAATTACATGTTTAGGTTCACGTCTTGTCAGTAATAATTTGACATCAAGAATATTGGACAAGTTGGAAATGCAGAGTCTTGACTACAGAGATGGTTAGCAGGCACTTGGCTTATAATTTAGGGGCTAGTGTCTTTTCTGCAGAGCCTTATTTATTCAATTCTATTTTCCCATTAAGTTGGGCTTTTCCCCCTCTCTGTCAAGGTTGTGGGAGAACTGCCAACTATAAAAACACAGATAAACAGAAACTATACTGTTAACCCTGAGTGTCATAAGGAAGAACGTGGTGCCATAATAAGTTACCCTCACCTTGGCCCCTGAAGTGACCTTATTCTTTAGAAATGATTGGACACTGTTGCTGCTCATAATGGAACTGTCAGTAGAGTGCTGCACTATTTTCAACTATTGGTATCCAGACTTCTCAGTTTTTTTCTTGTGTGGATCTGAAGACAAAGAACCTACTTGATACTGCTTCTGACCTTGTTCTTCTCATAGCACAGTCCTATGTATATCCACTTAGAAATAAATTTCATTGAATTCAATGGGTCTTAATTGGGAATGGCGGGGGTTGGAGCTTCAGCTACCAAATTGAAAAGAAAGGACTTCTGTTTCAACTAGGTCTTAACACTCCACTGGTTTTAAGGAATATGCATATTGACTCTTCGTAGTTCTGTCCCCTAAATATCAAGAAGAGGGAAGGTGCACAGTTTCAGAATCCAGAATGACATTGCACAATTAGGGATTGTATTTTGGCTTCACCTGACATATTGTAACAAGAGTATGATATAAGAGTGTTTATATAGGTTATCATAAAAGTGTTCTTGGTCTGCTGCAAAAAGTCTCTGAAAAGTGTGTGAAGAGGTCTCAAGGTTAATGCCTATCCCTGTCAAACAATTCTTCTGTCATAGGACCTTAGTAGTGTGTGTGTGTGTGTGTGTGTGCACGAGAGAGAGAGAGAGAGAGAGAGAGAGAGAGAGAGAGAATAATATTGTATTTGATATTGTAAGCTATGTTTTGTTTGTTTTGCTTTTAAAATTCAACAGATTTTAGATAATGACTGTTGGAGACTATGGGCCAAATCCTATCCTACTTTCCAGCCCTGGTGTAGCTGTGTCATTGGGGTGTGCACTGCATCCTGTGGTAAGAGGGTAGTTATGGAGGCCTCCACAAGGTAAGGGAACATTCGTTCCCTCACCTAGTGGCTGCACTGCAGTTGCACCAGCGCTGGAAAGTTGGATAGGGATTGGGCCCTATGTCAAGGGATTACTATATGGGTTTCATAAAGCTTAGTGGTGGTGGTGTTTCTAGCATATTTATGAAGCTGGTGACATTTTATCTATAATTTTATCCATAAGTGCTCTTGGATTTGCTGCTGTACTTATTATGCAACTTATTCCCCAATCCTATCCCCAGCCACCAGTGCCAACTGTGTGTACTACATCCAGTGTTGGCAGGGGCAAGCCCAAGGGCAGATGGAAGGTAAACAAACATTATTTTTTAATGTCACCTATTTTGGTGGTGTATGTCCAAAGAGAAAAAAGGGGCAGAGAGGTTTGAAATGGAGGGGATAAGATAGTTATTGCCACAGGATCCACCTCCTCCCCACCCCAGTTGCTCCCCCTCCCAAACCCATCATACCCCTAATCCTCCAACTCCATGCCGACAGCCCACCACCACCACCACCACCACTACCACTGACTTGTCAGTGCCAAGGGCTATAGGCAGGCAGCTACCACATGGCTGGCTCTGTTTGCTGCTTCTGGCAGAGGCCAAATTGTGCATTGTACAGTGTTGCATTTTGCAATGCCACAGGTTGAGTTGTGCTGCCAGAGTGCTAGTGCAGGCAGCGCAGCCCAATTATAGGATTGGGCCTATAGCTTATTATATAGGTATGTGCTGCTTAACAACGGGACCACCGTCATATATACGGTCATTCATTCGTCGGAACATCATTTTGCAATGCATACCTGTATGTATATGTATACAGTAGAGCCTCCAAAGTTGACCACCTTTCTATATTGACCACCTCCTTAAGTTGACCTAATTTTCACAGTATGGAGAGATACTGCATATACACTATGGGAAACCAACTTCTCTATATTGACCACCTTCATAAGTTGTACCTTGACCACTTCGACCATTGCACAGAGTATTAATTTACCCTCTGTAAGTTGCCCACTGAACGCAATACTGTGGGCCTGTGTTTTGTCTGGTTTGTCCCATCTTGCAAAAGCAAGAAGCCATGTAACAATTCCTCCCCTACGCCTGCTAGCGCGTGAGCAAAAGGGTTTTTATAGGTGGGCACACTGCACGTAGCTGACAGACCTGCGCCGGCTACCGATTGTACCTGGACATGTACCAAGTTGTGAGGGACATGAGGTCGCTTGTGCATAGTGAAGCCACTGTCCTTTCACTTTGGTTCCCATCACCAGTGCATTACTTTACCCTTATATTGAAACACAACTGCTATTTTGCTGCCTATTCTCCCAGTTTGGAGAGACGCTTCTGGAGCACTTCACAATCCCTGCTGGTCTTCACCACAAGGAAAAGTTTAGTGTCATCCACAAACTTGTCCACCTCCCTGCTTATCCCTGTTTCCAGGTCATTTATGAAGATGTTGAAAAGCACCAGTCCCAGGGCAGATCCTTGAGGCACTCCACTTTCCACCTCTCCACTTTTTTTTGTCAATTGCCCTTTGACACCCACTCTCTGTTTCCTGGTCCTCAACCAGTTCCCAATCCATGAGAGGACCTGTCCTCTTATTCCCTGACTGTGGAGTTTTCTCAACAGCTTTTAGTGAGGGACCGTATCAAACACCTTCTGGCATTTAGTGAATCTGAGGAGATCCAGTGGAGGCCAGGCAGCCTAAGTAAAAAAGTGTTTTTGTTTTTTTAAGCTGTTGGGGCTATGTTACATGTTATGGGCTGGCAAGGGATAGCATTAGTCTGCCTGTCTGCTATGAAACTAAGTATTTTTTTTTAACTTAGAATTTTTTTAAGCTTATGAATTTTCAGGAGGTTTTTTAAACACTGATTGTGGGCTGTTTATTCTCTGTCTCTAGATGATATAAATAGTAAGCATCACAAGAGGATCAATTGATATTTGCAATAAAACTTTTTAAAACTACAATCTAAATAATAACTTGGCCTTGCATTTGTTGTCCTGGGAGCTAAACATGATAATATTTAAATGCCTTTCCCCCCCCCCGTATGTTGACCACCTCCCTATGTTGACCAATTTCCTCTAGTCTTGGGTGGTCAACTTAAAGAGGTTCTACTGTATTACATTACTAAGTTTATAGATCTGTGTGAGTTTATGTGTTGGTTATATGGGTGCATTGTGTGGATGATTATGTGTGTGCAAGTGCAAGAGAGATACTTTATTGTGTAAATGTTCATAAGTGGGTTTTTCCAGGAGTAAATGACTTTGAAATTCTAAATTTAGGAATTTGAGGATTACAGATAAAATCATAGTAATACTGACCACTGAAAGAGAATAAGGATGCTGTATTATAAATGGTGTTTACCAATGCATATCAACATAGTATATGTTTTTCCCCCCAATTACTCTGGAATCCATTCTTGTCCCCAGAGAAGCTTGCACAGATTAATTAGTGAAGTTTTATGTAGCACTTGGAAATACCAAAACTGGCAGATATGTTTAAAGATTATTAATTATTTAGCATTAATTTGTCATTTCATTTTAATATTCCCCAATTTATTAGAAGAATAAAATTGTAGCATGATCATTAAAATTAAATGCTGTGTTAATATGAAATGTTAATTCGGAACTTCATTCTTTGTGTGTTTTTTACTCTTCAAAGACAGAATTAGACCTACTACATTTTTCATGCTTTCATATAAATAAAGCAGTGTTAACTGAAGAGTTGTGAATAATGAAACAACAGGGTAGATGTGGTGGTGGAAAATTTTTGTCGGATCTGACCAAATATGGTCAGCTAAAAGTCACTGTACAGCCTATTCCATTGTGATGATAGCAGCAAAGCAAACTTTCTTCTCTGCAACCATTTGTTTGCAGTGGACCATCCAGTGAAATTGTTCCATGTTGTGCAAAGCCTATTCCATCAATTCCCTCAGAAAGAACAGGAAGAACAGATTGTAGCCCACTGCAACATGTTTGCAAAGCACTTTGCAGATAAAATCACTCACTTCTGTTATGACTTGGATGCCACAGTGACGATATCTGATTTTGCCCCCTTAGTGTTAGCTAGTCCAGTTTTGTGGGATTCTTTTCAGCATGTACAACCTGAGGAAGTAGACAGACTCCTTTGAAGGGCGAGGCCATCTGTCTGCCTGCATGACCCTTGCCCATTGTAGTTTGTTAGATGTGCCTGGGATAGGCTGGTTGAGTGGACAGAGAGTTGGTTAATTGCTCTGTGTGCTACTGCTATCTTTGAAGTGGGTGATAGTTTACCTTTTCTGAAAAAGCCCACCCTGGTCTCCACTGTGCTGAATAATTACTGACCAGTCTCTAACCTAATGTTTCTGGACAAGGTGATTGAGCTGCGGGTGGTGTCTCAACTCCAGAGGGTTTTAGAGAAGTGGATTATCTAGATTCCTTTCAATCTGGTTTTAGGCTAGGCTGGAAAGAACCTTGGTGGTTTTATTATAACATTAAGGTTGTTTTAATTGTATATGGCTATTTTTAATGTTTATATATAACTGAAATATGGTTTCAATGTTAGTAAGCCACTTTGTATGTTCTTCTGAGAGAACAGCAGGGTATAAATGTAGTAAACAAATTAGTTTAGAATATCTGTAGGGATGTTGGTAGGCACTTTGAAGTGTGTGTGTGTGTTTAGAGTGGGGAGCTTGTTAGGGGCTTACAAGCCATAGGATATATTTGGACCTTTCCTAATGGCATTGGGTGGCATCCTTATTAATGCTTTCCAGAATAGTTTATTGGCCAAACTATATGTTACTCTAAACCAGGCTTTCCCAAACATCTTATCTTTGCGACCCATTGAATCTTCCAGGGTAGATCTGAAGCCCAGCAAGGCCAGACACTGCAAGGTAAAATGGTGGATGACCTGGAATTCACTTCTGGGTCACACATGCACATGCCACATCATTGGCCCCGACGTGCCACATTTTCCAAACTGTGTGTCACTACTCAGCAGCATGACACACAGTCTGGGAAACATGGCACAAGGCAGCCAGCGATGCAGCGCATGCATACGCCCAACCCGAAAGCAATTCCTGGGTCATCCATCTTTTTACCCTGCAGCGTTCTGGCCTTGATGCATCCACAACCCACCAAAAATGGGTTGCAACCCACACTTTGGGAACTGCTGCTCTAAATGCATTATGTGATCCTTTTTCTTTCTTTAATTACATGAGGGATGGCAAAACTAGGCAGAATCATGGCTTTACCACTTTTCTCCCTGTGGTTGTAATCACAGTCATGTGCCTGCCGCGTGCTGTAATAAATAGGAAAAAAATTCATATGTTCAGAACCATGGAGAGGTAAAATCCTAAGGCCCCTTTGTGCAATCACAGTGTAGTTTCACCCAAATTCATTGCCCATGTTGCATATTATGCCCAATGTCTACTTTGACCCTTAATAGTGGTAGTAAATTAGTGAATGTGAACTCAGCAGCAGACCTAGTGCTTTGTGAATGGGGCAAATGCCTCAGGCGCTGAGTCCACGCGCCTTTAGGACCACATGGGAAGCCTCACTGAGAGGCTCCCAATGCATTTGAAAACTGCACTTCTGAAAGTGCACTTTCCAGATGTGCAGTTTAAGACCCCGGGGAAGCCTCAGAATGCTTCGTCAGTTGGTCCTGGAATAGTGCGAGGCAAGGCTGCGCTGTGGTAAGTGGGGGTGGTGGTGGTTTCATGCGCAGGGGAAGGCTTCACACATGGTGGGCAGCATCGCAGACCTTTGCCCTGGGTGTGGGGCTGGGTAAGTCCTCCACTGGCACCGTAGTGTTGTGTAATTGTTAGCAAAAGAGGAATAGTTTAGTGTGTTGAAGACTGAGTGCAATGAACTTGTGTGAGAAGGACTACAATGAAATTGTGCAAGAGATAATGCCACATGTAGCATAACATCTATATTATGTAGCAATTATATATCTTTCTTACTCACCCTAATCTAATGTGACACCCTTGTTGTTGTTTTTTAATTTTAAAAAATTAGATCATCTTAATTCCAAAGATTCATAAGCTTCCAATAGAAATTAAAACCATGAAGTATAAAAGAGGACCATGAGTGACAATAAAACCATAGATCAAATGGGCAGGGGGCCTAATCAATGCACATAAATATCTCGCTAAAAATGGCCAACAGTTAGGGAATTTCTGCCGCTCTTGGAGCAAGGTGTTCCACAAGATAGAAACCAGAACTGAGAATGCCCTTTTACAGGATATGACCAAACACACCTCAGAAGAAGGCAGAACTTATAAAAGGACCTTTCTGAAATTTCTTGCAGAAATCCAGATTGATATGGGAAAATGTGCCTTTTTAGGTTCACTTGGATTTGCACTGGCTAAATTGCTGCTGCGAGTCCTAGTAGACCAGTGAGAGCCTACTCCCAGGCAAGGGAACAAATGTTGAACAAATGTTGTTCCCTTACTGCAGGAGACCTCTGGGACTGCCTCCCCCCCCCCCCCCGCAGGAAGCAGCACATGCTCCAGTGGTGCAGCTGCAGTAAAAGAGTACAATTCTGATAGAACTGGAGTGCCTGACAGCTGTAGCATACTTTTTTTATTTTGTATCACAGCAGGTTTCATCCTTGCACATATGAGGAGAAATGCTCCTTGAGTTTACTGTTTGTCTCTGCAGAGAAAGAAAGCATCATCAGTAGGGGCAGGGCTGGCACTCAGGTTCCTGTGAAGCCCTTCATGTAGTCACTCTTATTAGTTCAGAACTTTTCAACTTGTTTCTGAACATTCCAAGTTGTTGTAATCACAGACTTTATTTTTTCCTTCATTTTTTTTTTTTTGCTTCATTAATGCTGCTAGTAAAGAACTAATCTTTTTTATTTTTTATTTTTTGTTTGGACTGTGGGGCTAGATTATCTTGACCTAAGCAAGGCATTAGATTTGATGATCATTTTAGTGCTTTCCTATCTCAGTTTTCTCATCTTTCTCCACACAGACTCTTTTCTAGCTATGACAGACTTGCACAATAAAATGCACTTTTATTTATATACTCTTACCTTTGAATCACCATATTTAATGACTGAACAGGTGACTTTTGACTGTTTTAATTCTTCCTATGAATATCAACAACTTATCAGTAAGCCTGGTGTCCTTTTATTCTCAAACATTTTAATTATTTATTTTTCATTGACTGAATGACTTTAAACATTTGTTGGCCTTTAAAATATCTATCTATTCTGCATATGCTTGTATGGAGCCACAGAGTGACTTAAATAGATAAGCATAAACTGGTCACATTACTTAGCATGGTTTTTAAAAATACTATTATTTTATTTTTCAGTTCCATTTATTCCTGATAGATAGTAAGGAGACTGGTAAAATCACTGTATACTCTTCTAGTACCCTCCTTCATAGGGAGGAGATGACTTGGAAAATGTCTGAGAGGTGGAGATCTGCTCCATTTAAAGTAGATTATATTGGAGCAAACCCATAGCATTTGCATAGCTCTTTCAAGTGTTCAGATCAACGTTTTACATGTATACTATCTTGCCATAACCCTTGTTGTAAACAGTCCCATAAGGTAGGAATTATTATCCCCATACTGCAGCTGGGGATACCGATTGCTTTGTACAGGAGTAAAGAAGATAAATGAAGGTAATGAGAGGAGTGGGGAACCTCAGAAACCTGGATCCATGGATATCAAATTTGGAGATACTGGGTGATGCCTGTATTTAAATGGATTTAAAGAAGTTGGACCTCCTTTGAAGTTTTGATTTATCAATATTAAGTAGTTAAGGAATAAATTCTTGTGCTGGTCATATTAAGTCATGATTGTGACTGACCCATCCATCACAGTGGAGATGACAGTCCTTTGATTTCAGCTACATGTTTGTCCTTTTTGGTGCTTCCCAGTAAATAATCCTGTTTTTATTTTTGCTGAGAGTACATTTAAGTATTTTCTTTAACTTTGTTTTCTGATTGAATTTTATTACCTTTGGACAGATATACTACTAATATTCCCCATCCCAGAGGCACCAGCCCTTTCAAAGCCTTTTGAGTACATTCTTTACATAGATAGATGGATTGAAGTGGGGTATGCTACTTTCTCTCTTGTAAATGTGTTTACAGTTCAAGTCTTGAATTAAAGGAGAAAAACAGTTATATTTAGAAGTGATGACAAATAGTGAAAAATAAAAATAATGTTTTAAGAGAAGGGGAAAAGCACATATTTCAGTTATTCTGCCCTCCTTACAGACAGCAGAAGTACTAAATCTGTTTGGATTGTAACA
The DNA here is from genome assembly GCF_035046505.1 of Tiliqua scincoides. Taxonomy (NCBI): domain Eukaryota; kingdom Metazoa; phylum Chordata; class Lepidosauria; order Squamata; family Scincidae; genus Tiliqua; species Tiliqua scincoides. Next base: position 57,642,097 of record NC_089826.1, read on the forward strand.
CTTCAGAATGCAAGGGAGGGCCTGCAGAATTACATCCTCCATACCAGAAATTGCACATACAAAACCAGATGTCAGGCAGAGTAGTTCTCACATAGACAGATTTTTTCCTATGGATTTCAATTAGAATAATATGATCATGTGATTGCCTGTTTTTGTCAGTTTCTCATCTTGAACCAACTGTGACATTTCATTTAATTCAGAAAAATAAAATTCATAAACTAAGGTGTATTAACATGTATAGATGCAGTTCTACTTCGATAGATTTGTGGGTGACAAAATGCTACTCATCTGAAAAGCTACTACCATGTGAGGTTTCAAGCAGTATTTCAATAATGGATGTAGAATTAATAATGTATTTATAACACATGGTCGCAGTATCCTAAAATTATTTATATATACTTAATAAATGTTTTATAATGCTTTTGTGATGTATATTATAAATGATAAATATGTGAATGTAGATATCTTATTAAATATTAACAGGGCATAGTAGTTATTACCATGTAATGGTTGCAAAAACCATTATTAAAATAGTTAATGGTTACAGCTAAATCCTGTCAGACACTATAAAGCATATGATTCTTAGAATAATCGCTTCTGGTTGATTTGAGAAACTATTTTCATGCTATGTGTGCTACTGAAATATTTTAAAACACATTCATCCCTTATTGTTAGTATATTAAAAATGGCTAGAGGCACCAGCCCTTTCTAAACCAATAGTTTTCTTTGCCAACAAGCACAATTGTCTGAATGCATAACTTTTCTGAACCATTTCACACTAAAAGGGCCATGATGTACAAATAGTTATACATACATATATGCCCTGGTATCTGCAGGTGTTCCATTCCAGACCCTCTCCCTACAGATGCCAGGGATCTGCAGATTCTGGGGATGCCCTTTAAAAAGATAGTGAAAGTGAACAAGAATGCTAAAAATAGCTCTCTACATAAGCGCAGCAAAAACTGCTGCATTTTCAAAGCTGCAGGCAACCTTCCAAACTGCCTGCAGCCCCTTCCCAGTTGCTCAGAGGCTCCCCCAATGTCGCCCCAGAATGCTTCGTGACTAGTAAGAGAATGCATCATGATGCATTCTAAGGCGACACTGGGGGAAAGGAAGATCTTTGGAGCAACCAGGAAGAGGCTGCAGGCAGCTCTGAAGGCCTTTAGGCAATCAAATGTGATACTTTATATTTAGCAGAATTACTATCTTTTCCCCTTTTTAGGTTTAATACATACAGTAAGCCTGTACATGTCACATATATAGAAAGTATATAAATATAAACTGAAGATCATAGTTTGGCAATGGATTAAAACATAAGTACATAATCAGCTAAAAATCATGAGAGTTTTAAACATGGAAATTAAAAGTTAGAGTCTTGGATGTCTAAATTATAATTAGGGATCATGCAGGTTAGACATGTAAAAGTGCTTCAGCTGATCTGTGCAATTTGAGTTGGAACCAATTTGTAATGGAAAGGTTTTGGACCAAGGGCAAAGGTTTATTCACATCAATATTGTCTGGTACCTAGAATAGTCAATTATCTGTTGCAGTCTAGCCAAGCTTTGACTAAAATTATGGCGGGGTTAAGACTGCTTTTGACTGCTTTTGACTACTTTTGCTTAAGACTGGTGGGGTTAAGACTCATTAACATTTTGTATTTCTAGTGGTTTATTTTAAAAAAATCAAAATTTCATTTTTGTCTGGATCCTTTATTTTAATACTGTCATTATGATTCACACCACATTTATTTGAATGTGAATTCAGGTGGGATCATTTATGTTTGCCTCCAAATTGAAATTGAAAAACAGGGAGTAACGTACTATAATATGTCTTGCTTCAGAACATAGTTTCTCTTACCCTTCTGAACTTTTTTCCTTTGGTTAGATTGTGAAAATGACCTTTGGTATATCCTGCTGGGATAGTTAATGAGATCTAAATCCTTAATGCCTACAACTTGTTTACTCACCATGTTTTAGACATAAACCAATTATAGTGCATTCTTGTTCCAGGTTAACCTTTCAAATGAATATTTGTCTTACCTACCCCATATTGTTTTTATTGGCCCTCAGCTGTCTTTTTATAGTTAGTGGTTGTCTAATTTCTTAACAAGTTTGAGATAGGTGTCTTGATCTTCAAAGGCAGTTGTTCTCAATATGTTTATATCTGTATACCTACTCCAAATTTATATTTGCCTTAAATTATGACAACATTGGAATTCTTAAAAAGTTGTTTACTAGTGTTTTGCTGGTTAGACTTAGGCTGCAATTCTATACACACTTTGAAGTAAGTCCCATTCAAGTTAATGGGGCTCACTTCTGAGTAGTTATGCCTAAGATTATAATATATATGTACTGTATTATATATGTTACATTTTGGATTCATATATCCTAGTGACGAGAGAGAGAGAGAGAGAGAGAGAGACTAGTCTCTGTGTGTATAAGAGAGAGAGAGACTGAGAGACTGTGTGTGTGTATAAGGGAGGGAGGAAGAATTTAACTAGAAACCTAGTTAAAAATAGGTAAAGCAAGATGAGCAAAAACACAAATTGTGGGAATATTAAAGATAGCAAAATTCACCATTAATATATGACAATGAGACAAACTTGATGAATAAAAGAAAAGCCAAGTTTAATGTACACAATTTTGTAAGACTTCTTGATTAGTGAAACAAGAATAGGAACCCTAACATGTTGTCAAATCAAATTACTTGGAGATACAAGTCAGATAAAGCAAAATATAGCCTTGTTTCTCAAGAAAAATAGAAAATAAAATTCATAACAAATTTATGAATTTGTTTATGAATTTATGAATCTAGGCAAGTTTTTCTTACCTAGATTTTTAATGGTAAAATAAAACACTAGCACTGATGCATAATTACTGACATAAAGCCAGTCTGTGCTACACAAAGTACCTGATCTAACTCAGTGTCCTTTAACCTTGGCGGTCATAACCCCAATGGAGTCTTGAAGCCTCAGTTGTGCAGTCGGGGCAGCTTACAGGAATGACAAAGGTTGAAGACTACTGATCTAGAGCACCCCCAGGTAAAGGAGGGGGCCCATTCAAGTACCAGGATATTGTGTCCCAGTCCTAAGTCCTAGTCTTAGGAATTATCCTAAAATAACTTTCGTTAGTGTTTTCATGAAGCTTTCACTTCATGGTACCTTTTTCTGCTCTCTCTAATGAGAAGATTTGGTTACAGTGAACAGTACAGGGAGGCATAACCAGGGCAGGGAGTGGGCAGTGACAGGGTGGGGGTGGAAGAATAAGATCCTGGGAGGAAGTGGGATTAACTGTGGGTCCCCAGTTTCATTATTTATTTATTGGGGTCCTAGCATGAGAAAGGTTAAAGACCACTGGGCTAAAGGAATATGAGCATGTGTACTTCAGGTTTCAAATGTACGCAAACTGCCATCCGATAACAACATATTTTGGAAGAACAGCAGCCAACTATTGCCCCCCCAGGAAGTTTTTCCATAGCCCCTGGTTTCTCCCTACCAGCAATGTTCTTCCCATACAACCGTGGAATCAGAAGCTATATTAATGTTAATGTCACAATAACTGTGGTTATGCACTGATAAAGGACAGTCTGCATGGGTACTACCCCTGCTAACTGGACAAAGACACACTTTTCAAAGTGGTATCCTCTTCTGTTTAGGAGGGGGAGAGCAATTTTCTCTCTTCACCCTATCATGGCATCTTTTTCAGTGGCTGTTGCTGGTGTCTCCTTGTGTGTGTGCTCATGTGCCTGTGTGTGTGTGTGTTTTTTAAAGACTGTGAGCCCTTAGGGCATAGGAAAGCATTTATTGATTTATTTTACTATGTAAACTAATTTGTGAACTACTCCTTTGATATTTTTTCAGCCATGTCTGCATAGGTACACACCACAGAGCAAAGAACTTACAGTATGTACCTGCACTGGACGTGGGAATGAGCACAAGATATTCTAGTGTTCACACTACTGAAAACACTACACAGGTGGCTCTTGTATTCACATGACATTCACACTCTGTTCACACTTCACAAGTGTTTCAACTGCAGTCCACAGTGTGCAGGCTGCTCAGCTCTGCATTTTTCCACTTTCAGCACTTAAAAAAAAGTCTTGGACAAAAATGTCTGGATTTTGGAGTAATCTGGATTTTGGATGTCTGGATAAGGGATAATCTACCTGTGTACAGGTGAAGCCTATTTATCCATGTTAGTTCCATTCCGTGACTTGGCTTGATTAACAAAAAACAAGTTGTGCTAAATTCCATAGAGTTACGCAAATATGCTGCAGCCTGACACTTGGGGCTGGAAGGAAACTAAGACAGCTGTTATCAATCCCCTCCTCTCCGCTCAGCCTTTCCGTTGCCAGCTGTCCCGCTTCTTTCACATGTGCTTTTGAGCTTTTAAGAGTCCAGTCCTATGCGTTTTATACTCAGAAGTAAGCCCCATTGTAATCAATCATTGTAGTCAATGGGGCTTACTCCCAGGAAAGTGTGGAGAGGATTGTAGCCTAAATCTCATGCTTTGCTTAGTGGGAAGGCTTGATTGCCTGCACCATCTCAGTGGGGGGGGGGAGGGAATTTGGCAAACACTCCCTGGCTTTTTTAAAGCAATCCCCTCTCTTGCTACCACACCTGCCCCTGTGTGTATGTGAGTGAGTGAGAGAGAGAGAGAGAGAGCTCCACCTTGCTGCACGTGTTCTGGCTACAGAGGTTTTCTACCCCCCCTTCCCCTCTTCAGCCTTGGCTGTCTCAGGGGCTCCAGGAGTGTTACTGTTCCTTCGCAAGGGGAACCTCTTCCAGGGCTATTTCCGTGCCTGGTTCAGCTTTTTTGCAGTGTTTTGGGCTGCCTGGAAATGGAGTGAGATGCCAGTGCAGGGCAAAGGTGTGTGTGACTTTCAGTACCCCCCACCCCATTTTTGGAGACAAATCCGAAGATAACAAATCCGTGGATAAATAGGCTGCACCTGTATGTATTTAAAATATGTAGGATTTGCCAACTTCAATCACATGATAAATCCCAATGTCTTTCCCTTGTTATAGTAAATCATTACTAAATGGTTGTTTCACATGATATTTGCTAAGTCAGGGCCAAATCCTATCCAATTTTCCAGTGCTGGTGCAGCCATGCCATGCTGAGTATCTCCAGGGCAAGAAAACACTTGAGATATGCCTGGTGTCCATTATAACACAAAGGTTTTGATAAAAAATAAAAGTTTTGTAATTCAGCATAAATCCTAATATTTTCTAAAAATATTAAAAATCATTAAAAAACCATTAAAAATCTAAGTAACAATAATTCATATTTTGATATGAATTTGATTCACCTTATTTTTGGAGAACCAAGGTTGTATTTGGCTTTGTCTGTCTTGTTTCCCCAAGTAGTTTAATTTAGCAATACGAGGCTTTTCATGTTAGGTGTCCTATTCTTGTTGTTCGCACTGTTCAAGAAGCTTTCAGTTCATTGTTAAGAAAGATGTGCTTTCTTCCAACATTCTTTCTCTCACAATGTTATTGAAGATAGGTTGCTTGGAGAGGTAGGTGAAAGAACTGGAATCAGTTATTGTCGCAGAGTAATTTTTTTTTATTTTCCTCACATATCTGAAGGGAAATTTTTTTTTTCCATATAGTTTCAAGGTATGATTGTTTAGGTATGTGTCACCCAGTTCCTTGAAAGCAATGACAGCAGACCTATCAAATCATCTTATGCTATCAGTATGTAAATTATTTATGGTCTCATAGTTAAAATCTCAGGGTATACTGGCCATAAAATTCAAAAACAACCTGATGATGCCTACAGCGATTGTAGAATGAAAATTTAATTCATCAAAATCAATAGTTGTTTTCTAATTATATGGCTGGTATAATATATACACACACATTCCCTTATATATATATATATATATATATATATATATATATATATATATATATATATATATATATATATATATAAAAACATTTTCTAATTTTATGGCCGGTATTATACACACACATACACACACACACACTCCCATAAATATATAAACATCCCCTTACTTTGAGGAGGCCTCTGTGAGTGACACCCAACTGCAGGATGCAGCACATGTCCCATTGGCACCGCTATGCCAGTGCTGGAAAGCACTTACATAAGGGGTTAGGATTGTGCCCTTTGTTTTTCAAAATTGCATCTGTAAGTTAAATCAGTGATTCAGTGCAAGATGTGAAAATGCAAAGTGGTTCTTCACTATTGTAGTTTAATAAATGATAGAAAATGAGCCTTACAAAATCAATATTTTTCTGAATTTTCTGTTTTTATTTACATTTAGCTTAGGCCCTTGGTGTATTAGAAATGCATTTTAGTTTTACTCTTGATCAATTTTCTCCTTTATTTTTCCACTTGCTAACAACACTATAATTGCATTTGCCACTTACATACGTGAAGTGTATTTTTACTTTAGATTTAATCTTTTGTTTTCTTCTGTTTATTTCAATAGCAGATGTGCTAAGCTATTCTATTAAGGAGAATTCTGCACACTCAATTTCTGTCTGAGCCTTTTCAATACATTTCATTTTGTTTTTCTTTAGAAACACTTAGGATGAAAACACCAGCTATACCTGTAAACCATCTATATAGTGCTGATTTAAGTTATGAGCAAAAAAAAAAAAACACATTGTATATTTAGCATTGTTAGGCAGGGATGTTAACAGGAACTACAGAACATTTTAAAACAAATCAGTAACAACTCATATGTAGTCATACTGTGTCACTAAATTAAGTTACAATAAAATATTCCCTGAAATTGTTTCAATTTCTCAAACTGCCAAGAGTTCATCTTCCAGTATTTTACTTAACCAGCATTGTGTAAATTTGAGAGTAGCTATGTTTTTAGTTTAAAAAAAAAAGATTCCTACCGCAGTTATTATAAAGAATCTAAGCTTACCATAGATACTCATGTATAAGTTTTTGCCAAGTAATCAAGCTCCAATTCTCACTTCGCCTTATCTCCTGGTCAATCAGAGGGCAGAGCCTTTCAACTCTGAACAGTTTCCTTTCTTAGCTGAGCTGTTGCTCAGCTCAGGCAGATCCCTAATTAGTTGCTGTAGTTACTTTCCAGGGACATTCCAGCCAAAGTTAACCTTTTATTCTCCTTCCTTCTGCGGCAGCCTGGTTCGGCTGTCCAAATGCTTGCAAAGCAGGTCTGTTTTTTTAAACACCAGGATGGGGCCCTCCTCCCCAGGCTACAATTCAGTGCACCATTACTTAAGAATAACACCCATGGAAAGCAGTGGGTCTACTTCTGATTAAAAAAGGTTGCAAATATCTCATCTCTCTGCTGTGAATTGAATTGCACACTCTCAATTATGTGTTATGGGTTGTATGTTGTTTGTAGAACTTCTGGCTTAACATAGCAGACACCTTAAAGGTATCTTTGATTCATGGTTCTCCTCATGTCCACCTTCAAGGTGGATTTGATTCATGGATCTCCTACAATGGTTCCCAACTTGCATATCCCTTGGCAGCCCATTTCCATAAAGTGTACCCTTCATATTAGCAAAATATCTGTAATTAATAATACAAGCCTTCATCTCCTGAGAAATTCTGGGTGATTGATACTTTTCATATTATGTTTCAGCTTTTTTACTGTGCTGGTTTTCAATCACTGGTTCACATATGACCAAAAACTAGCTATTGGTGGGGCTTTCACAGCCAACTAGCTACCTCCCTTCCTGCCTTGCAAGGCATTCTGGAGCACGGCCTGCCTTTTTCTGCCATTCTGTCATTCTTTTTCAAGTACCCCTAAAGGTCCTGTTGAGTGTCCCTGGGAGTACGTGAATACCAGGTTGGGAACCACAGTTTTACTGGTATGTAGTTTACAGTGCACTTACTCTGATAGTGATACTCAGCTACAGAGTGAGTAAAGAAATATTTTCTTTTGACTGTCCTAACTCTCCCAACACTCAATTTTAGTGGATGTTCCCTGGTTCTGGTGTTATGTGAGAGAGTAAAGAGCATCTCTCTTTCCACTTTATCCTTCCCATGCATCATTTTGTATGTCTCAATCATGTCCCCCCTCAGGCATCTCTTTTCTAGGCTGAAGAGGCCCAAACGCCATAGCCTTTCTTCATAAGGAAGGTACCCCAGCCCAGTGATCATCTTAGTCGCTCTCTTTTGCACCTTTTCCATTTCAACTATATCCTTTTTGAGATGCGGCGACCAGAACTAGACACAATACTGTAGTTGTGGCCTTACAATCAATTTGTACAACAGCAACCTCCTGATTTTAGAAATGGGCTATGTCAGAAGGCCAGATGCAAGGGAGGGCACCAGGATGAGGTTATCTGGTGTGCTCCCTGGGGCATTTGGTGGGCCGCTGTGAGATACAGGAAGCTGGACTAGATGGGCCTATGGCCTGATCCAGTGGGGCTGTTCTTATGTTCTTAGGGCATTATAATATTAGCTGTTTTGTTCTCAATACCTTTTCTAATGATCCCAAGCATAGTATTGGCCTTCTTCACTGCCGCTGCACATTGGGTCGACACTTTCATCGACTTGTCCACCACCACCCCATGATCTTTCTCCTGATCTGTCACAGACAGCTCAGAACCCATTAGCCTATATGTGAAGTTTTGATTTTTTGTCCCAATGTGCATGACTTTACACTTACTTACATTGAAACACATCTGCAATTTTGCTGCCAATTCTGCCAGTTTGGAGAGATCCTTCTGGAGCTCCTCACAATCACTTCTGGTCTTCACCACTCAGAAATGTTTGGTGTTGTCTGCAAACTTAGCCACCTCACTGCTCAACCCTGTCTCCAGGTCATTTATGTAGAGCACCAGTCCCAGGACAGATCCTTAGGGCACACGGCTTTTCACCTCTCTCCATTGTGAAAATTTCCCATTGACACCCACTCTCTGTTTCCTGGTCTTCAACCAGGTCTCAATCCAGGAGAGGACCTGCCCTCTACTTCCCTGACTGTGGAGTTTTTTCAGTAGCCTTTGGTGAGGGACCGTGTCGAATGCCTTCTGAAAGTCCAGATATATAATGTCCACAAGTTCTCCCTCATCCACATATCTGTTGACCTTTTCAAAGAATTCTAGAAGGTTTGTGAGGCAAGACTTACCCTTACAGGAGCCATGCTGATTCTCCCTCAGCAAGGCTTGTTCATCTATGTGTTTTCAGATTCCACCAGATGAGGCATTCCACCATCTTACCCGGTATAGATGTTAGGCTGACTGACCTATAGTTTCCAGGGTTCCCCCTCTTTCCCTTTTTAAAGATCAGCGTGACATTTGCAATCCTCCAATCCTCTGGCACTGTAGCCGTTTTGAGGGTCAAGTTGCATATTTTAATGCATGATATGCATATTATGTGCATATCTATAGCCAACTTTCCCCCATTGACATAACTGTGCCAGCAGGACATGTGCTGCATCCTGAAATTGGATGGCAGTCATGGAGGCCTCCTCAAGATAAGGGAATGTTTGTTCCCTTACCTCCGAGTCGCACTGCCCTTACCACAGTACTGGAATGTTGGTTAGGATTGCACCCTTAGGCTTATTTACAGTGCATTAGGGGTTGGGGACTTGGCCAAACACTTTGCAAATAAAGTAGAATTTGTGGAATGATTTAGAGCAGGGGTGCCCAAACCCTGGCTTGGGGGCAGTTTGCGGCCCTTGGAAACAGGTCCTCAGGGAGCCCCCAGTCTCCAATGAGCCTCTGGCCCTCCAGAGACTTGATGGAGCCCATGCTGGCCTGATGCAACTGCTGTTAGTAAGAGGAAGACTGTTCGACTTCTCACCTGAGCTGTGGGACAAGGGCTCCGTCCACTACTTGCTGTTTCATGTCTGTGATGCAGCAGTGGCAGTGAAGGAAAAGCTGGCTTTGCTTTGTGCAAGGCCTTTTATAGACCTTGAACTACTGCAAAACATTCATGCATTCATACAAGTTCCATCTCTAATATATTCATTTATGTAAATTTATTCAAATTTTAAATTGTAAATTAATTTTTTCCCCCCGACAGTGTCAGAGAGATGATGTGGCCCTCCTGCCAAAATGTTTGGACACCCCTGATTTAGAGGAAGTAAGAGGATCAAGAATCATTGTAGAAGGCAGTTCCAATCATAGAATTATTGCAGAGGAAAATACTAACAAAATGAAAGAAATAATGCTTCATCTATTTCCAAAATTAATTCTATTGATAAGTATTATTATTTAATATTTAATTTATTCATGTTTATTTTTTTCTAGTGTTGCAGTGGTGAAGTGAAAAAACAGGCAAAAATATATCTATAACCCACAAATTAGTAGAAGCATTATCAGATATTAGTTAATGAGCACAATAGAGTGTTCTGGATGTTTAATTATTTCTGAACTGTGTAATTTCACTTTGGTTATTTGTCTTTTTTTCCTGATAGTATAAAGCATCTCAAGGACTATTGGCAGCAACAAAAACAAAACACAAAATCCTTAATGTATCCGAAATTAATTTCCTTAGTGGTTTCCAGCAAAAAAGAACATAAGCTTTTATAGGGTTAATTTTATATTACTAGTGTAATCATTATTTATCATCACTTATTTTATGGGGGGAAAATTAGACTTATTAGCCATTAAATTATCCATGAAAATCTGATACTACTTTAGACCAAACAAACCCTGGGGCTTGCTGATTTTCCCAGTATGAAACATCTGTAACTTCAGTTAGAAAGAACTTAATGCTGTCTAATTAAATTAACAAGATTTACAAGGTTCAGATACACTATTAGAGACCTGAACATTAGATCAAAAGTTTAAATTTGCACTTATTTTTTAATGTAGTTAAAATTATTTTAATTGGACCGTATGTTCCTAAGGTCTGTAGGGTTTTAATTGGCACAGACTGCCAAATTGTTTACTGTATTTCGTAGCAGTAGGTGTAGAAGAAAATGTTCTCCCTGCATTACTGGGAAGAGGCACTTTTCAACTTCAGTAATTAAAAATATTTTATTGAAAATGATGGGGTAATTATAAGGTTATTTTCATGTCCTAATTTGATGTGTGGGAATTTTAAACCAACAAAAAACTATTCAAGCAAAAAATGATCATCTTACAATACTCCCATAGTGTGAAATAATGTGAACTCTGGTTGGTCTTTAACATGGGGCTGAGAGGCAACAGCTTGGTATGATTGTTGACTCTTCTGATGAGCCTGCTGCTCTCTTTCTGCTTGGTTTAATACACAGCCTCTGTACTAGTAATTGTAGAATATCAAAATATTTTATAAACACTGTTTAGAACAGTGATAACTGATAATTTTGACATGGCTAAATTACATACTTTGCTGTATGCCATTTGTAAGAATTGAAAGCAAACTAAAACATTCCTTCAAACAATTAAAACTAGCTCCTGAAAGTATATCTGTTCTACAGACATAGTAATGGATGCAGTAAAGTTTTTTCCCCTGGAATTTTGTGCAACAAGAATGTACAGCTGATCATTGGTACCCTTTCAATGCATTTTGAGGGCACACAAAGAGCAGCACTGAACCCTGCAAGTTTTGGCCAACTCCTACAATTTTCTACAGTCTGTGAGCTTGTCAAAGCAGAAATAAAAAAAAAAAAGGTTTTTTTTTATTTCTGCTTTGACAAGCTCACCGACTGCAGAAAATTGGAGGAATTGGCCAAAACTTGCAGGGTTCAGTTGTACTCTTTGTGTGCCCTCAAAATGCATCAAAAGGGTACCAATTCAACCAATTCAAAGGGTATTCAATTCAACATATGGATACAAGTTTCTTTACTTAATTTTTAGTTTGTTGTATTTTTTTTCTCCCATCAAAATACGAACATTCATAAAAATGACACTATATTTGTTTGCTGGTCAGTTTTAAACTTGAGCAAGTTCTGATGCATTTTTCTTGCCATACAAATAGCCCTGTAGGAGACAAAATTCATACAAGTTCTTTAAGATTGATTTATGAGCAGAAGTCTTCCTGCATGGGACCAATGAATTTTGCATTCACACATCACAGTTGTTTTGTTATTTGTTGTTAATTATTACATTTTTTGGGGAATTGGATTACATAATGAAAAATGGGTTGAATACATCTTAAATAGATCAATGTTTACATCACAATGGAGTAACATTGGGTTTCACTTAGAATGACAATGTTGTATGCTCAAATGTAGATTACTCACAGCCCAATCCTATGCATGTCTACTCAGAAGCAAGACCCATTAGAGTCAATGGGGCTTACTCCCAGGAAAGTGTGGATAGGATTGGGCTGTTATATGGCACATTATGAATACAGAATCGAACAGAGATAAAAGTTACACTTTGTTATTGAGGTATATATTCCCCTTTTAGTTCTTTAAGTACATTTGACTGTCTCAATGTGGCATTTGCTCAATATTTATTCTTCTATTGCAGTGCTTTCCAAACTGTGGGTTGGGACTTGATTGTTGATGGGTCCTGAAAATGAAATTTGACAAGCTGAGAGCTGACTAGGAAAATGTATTTAGTCCAATGTAAAGTGAAACACATGGGTTTACTTATGAGTAGGCCAATATACCTCTGTCCACTTTGAAGGGCAGGCCGAGATGAACGCAATGCCACAAGAATGATCCCAATCCAATGAACGCTGGACCAAAAAAACACTTGAGGAGGAAGTCACCACCTCTCTAAGCTAACAAGGAAAATGTATTGAGCCCTATGGAAACTGAGCCACATGTGTGTGTTTACTCCCAAGTAGGACAGTGTGCCTTAGTTTCTATCGAAACTGGAAGTAGCAATTTTCGACCTTTCAGAGGTGGCACGTGGCCTCCCCAGTTGTCTGAAGGACCTGGGCAGCAGGGTAGCAAGGAAGGTGGCACCACCCCTGGAGGCATGGCACCCTGGGGCATTTACCTCCCTTGCCTTCCCTAGGAATGCCATTGAGTAGCACTACTCAAAGTAAGGAAATTATCCTATTCTGATAAATGTTTTTATTTACCGTAGTTTCAGTCTTGCTCATGCTAAGAAAAATGTAAATGAAAAACTTGTTTTACAAAAATGTAGTAACATCTGGTTAGTCAGAACATTTAGGAAGGGGGGCCCAATCAGTTATCTTGCTTTGGGCCCAATGCCAGCTCTCACTGGCCCTGTGTGTAAGCTTTCCACATTAAAATAGCATTTCTTATGGTGGGGACATTTTCAATCAAGTAAGTTCCATGTGCATTCTGATATCTGTAATTGTATAAGAACAGCAAGAAATCAGCAACTTCCCCTTAAATCACCTTATTCCTATCGAAGCTACACCTAAAACAAAGTTTTAGTCTATGCAAAGTTTTATTTATTTATTTGATTGTATTATTGTGCTGCTGGCTGACCATTCCTTCCTGAGGCAGGTTACTGGTGAAAAGCCCAGAATTAGTTAAGGAGTTATATTGTTTGGGAAATACAGGCATGCTACCTTATCCACAGGGGTTTCTTTTTGGAACTGCCCATGGATACTCTGCTCCCCTCACTCTGTGAACACTCTGCTCCCCTCACTTCTGGAGGTACTTCTGTGTTCAGGAGAGGCCGAAGACATCTGTCCCTGAGCTCTACTGAGTTTAGACTGAGCTTTGCTATTGAAATAACACAACTTCCAGTTTCACTGAGAAACTGGAAGTGACATTTTCGATGCCTTATAAGGCATTGGGAAGCATGGGGAAGCCTATAAGGCAGGGATATCCAAAATTTTTGGCTAGAGGGCTGCATCAAATATCTGGTGTGTGTTGAGGACTGGAAAAAAATTTAAATATGAAGTTTTAATAAATTAATTAGAGATGGAACTTAGAAAACTGAATAAATGAATGAGTGGGCTCATTCAACCTCTCTGGCCCTCCAGATGCAACTAGAGCACAGTTCTGTTCGTGTTCAGTTGAGTGGGCCAGAGGCCTTCAGGGGATAAGAGGCTGGCCGTGGGCCAGATAGAGGCTTGCTGCGGGCCGCATCTGGCCCCTAGGCTGGGGTTTGGAGACCTGTGGGGCATTGGGAGGCTAGGAGCTACTAATGTCATCACTCCATTTTGCTATTTGTTTGATCTGAAAGCTTTAGGATTTCCACCTTGGTTTCTACTTTGGCTGGACCAACATTATCATATTCCTTGGAAAACAGGTATATTTCCCCCATTTGTGCCCTTTACCTTTTCTATCTAGAACTCAAATAAGAATAAACATACAATGTGCTGCTTCTAGTCTCAGTGCCCATTCTCACATAAAATTAGAAATCTTTTTTTTCCCCTCTAGAAAAAGCTGAAAAGATTATTTTTATTAATAAAGTGAAATGCTTGAAGGAAGAAAGTTTATAAGTTTCTGTCACTTGAGCAAAATTAAAGACTTTAGTCAGAATTTTTTGAAACTGAAAGGCAAGCACACTTATGCATGAAAGCATTTGTCAGTGTGTGCAATAAATGCATTTATCACTCAAATCAGGAATGGATGAGACTATTACAATGTAGTTTCAGGTGTCAGTAGCAGCGGTTGAAAGTAAAGATTGATTTGCGTAGCAATACCTTTTTCCCTTGGGAGAAGAAGAATGCAATTGGAGTAGGAAGCACATATTTCATTTCTCTTTATTGAAAAAAATTATGAAAATGTTTGGCAACTATCCTGTACTACAATGAAAAATTAAACAGATGATACCATGTTATATCTTTTACCTCTTTTGCTTTAAGAATGTTTTTAACATCTTATTGGTTTCAGGCTAAGAAAATATTCTTATCAATGGTGCATGTTACAAGCAAGATATGTCATTATGGTACAGAGGTAAAGTAATAAGGATGCATGGAATTCAAATCATGAATAAGGAAAAAGTATGGAGAAAAAGTACCACAGGAAGCAGTTGTTTCATCATGCGTAGTTAGGCAATTGGCTATTTTCATGACCTCCTGAGGTCTTTTTAAGTCAAAAGCAGCAGCTTTTCATTATGCCAGCAAGGCTGAGCAAAACCAGTAGAAACTATTTAGTAGAAATATTGTTTTGCCACATCCTCATCAATAGTTAATCTGATTTATATTGTACTGATTACAGTCCTTAAGGCTAGTGAAAAAATCCATGTAGTCAAAAGTGGGGCTGGATTTCAGCTAAATTTCTCTCTTTTTAGGAAATGATTTGGTGGCTTGCTCTTACTCTAAGATAATCTCTAGACCTGAAGATCTAGTGCAGGTAGAGATATGTTCATATCCCTTCCCTATATCATTTCCTGGGAAAACTGTGCAGTTGCCCTTCCATTAGCATGGGCAGAAGATGGAAATTTGTTTTGGTGATTATATCTGAGGAATAGTATGCAGCATTAAGGCTACACAGGCTATGTTTATTAGGGCACAATCCTAACCCCTTATGTCAGTGCTTTCCAGCACTGGCATAGCAGTACCAATGGGACATGTGCTGCATCCTGCAGCTGGGTGTCACTCACGGACAGCGGCGTCACTAGTGGGTGCGGGGGGTGCAGGCCGCACCGGGTGACGCACATGGGGGTGACACGCTAAAATCGCAGTGATTAGGTGTACCCCATCATATTATATACCGTTGGATGCGGAATTTCGAGCGGAATGCAATGCAGAAAACCAGAGTGAAATATCTCCTTTCTTTCAAAAGTTATGGCCAAAAAACGGGAGAACAAAAATGCATGGATCCCTATGGAAAGTGAAAGTGAGCTGTATCGCATGTTTACTCATGAGTAGGCAAACTTGCCTTAGTCTGTCAGAAAGGGCAGGCTGAGAGGAATCCAACAACACCAGAATGGTCCTGATCCAATGGATGCAGCCCCCAAAAACACCTGAGAAGGAAGTCCCTCCTTCCAAGCAGATGAATGTATTGCACCCTATGGAAAGCAAAACTAAGCCTCATGGTCACGTTTACCTGTGAGTAAGCAAACATGCCTTGGCTGGTGTGGAATATCAGGTGAAGGAGAGTGCAAGGGTACCAGAATGGTCCTGATCCTAATCACCTGGAGCTGAACAAGTGCTCCAGAAGGCAGCCCCGACCAGTAAAAAGGAACAAAACAGGCTTCAGCTGATAAGCTGAACTTTTTTGAGACTTGCAAAGCCAGGTGGATCCTGGCAGTGATCTGGTTTAAACAGAAGTTCTTCAATTGAACTGGGCACTGGGTAGGGCTGAAAACCTTACTGGTTTTGGAGGCGGGGGTGTTATTGCAGGCAGGCTACAGAGGAAATTCACTTGGTGGACCAGGGCTGGCATCTGTTTGTTTTTACTTTAATTATTTATACTTATTTTAATTTGCCTGATGATGTCACTTCCACCATGACATCACTTCTGGTGGGTCTTGGACAGATTGTCATTCTAAAAAGTGGGTCCCAGTGCTAAAAGTTTGAGAACTGCTGCAATAAGGTGTTAGTAAGTTGACACCCTTGGGGGGGGTGTGTGTGTGTGACACCACTAGTGACCAAAATCACTAAAATCATAATTTGGAGGAATAATACCATCATGTTATATATCAATCAATGTGTAATTTCATGCAGAATGTGTTCTATCTTTGATGATCAAAAGACACGATGATCAAAAGACACAGCCAAAAAACCAGTGGGGGTGGAGTGATGGTACATCACCACGCCCACCATTTGGCGTGTTGCTCTGCCCACTGCATGGGGGTGACAGGCTAGCATCCCACACAGGGTGATGCGAACCCTAGTGACACCACTGCTCACGGAGGCCTCCTCAAAGTAAGGGAATGTTTGTTCCCTTACCTCAGAGCTGCATTGCCCTTATGTCAGTGCTAGGAAGCACTGACATAAGGGGTTAGGATTGCGCCCTTAATGTAACATGACCCAATCCTAGAGAGTCTAGTATGAGAGCAGAAGTGGCTTTCAACTGTTGTAAATGCAGCAGCACTACTACCAAAAAAGGCTTGCTACTGCTAAACGCCAGGATGTCAGCAGTGGAAACTGCCTGAAGCTCACTGTGCTCGTTGTCAGCCCACCTGGTAAAGTAAAAATTATGGCTGGAGGTGTTTTCATGTGTGGGGAGGGAGAGGAAGAGGCAGTGGTGGAATTAGGTCATTTGACACCTAGCGCCCATAAATTTTTGACAACATACAACAAAATTATTTAATTATCATTATTAAATTAATAAAAATTAATGATTTCATATTTTTGTACAACCCTTCCTTTAGGGAACCCCTTCCTTTAGGGAACTCAGGATGGTATGCATGGTTCCTCCCCTTCTTTGGTCCTCATATTACAGCCCTGTGGGGGAGGTAAGGCTGAGAGATAGATAGTAATGAAATGAAATGAATAAAAATAATGGCCAGAAAATAAATCCAGTGAATATTTCCCCACAAGCAATGGATGAACATCAGTGTCCTCCCCTGGTGTCACTCCTGTGCACATAGTACTTAGTGACAGACCGTCCCTGCTTCTGGAGCCCAGGTCTACCCTCCTGGAAGAGGTGGCTACAGTGGGCAGTCTCAGAATGGGAGCCCAGGTCTTCCCAGCAGGTAGATCTGGGCTCTGAAATTAAGGTAGTGCTCATACCCGTTCCCAAATGTTAAGATTGGATTCTTTCCGGTGCCACACTCCCCAGGGTGTCACCTAACTAACACCTTATTAATTCCACGATGTGCCATAATAGCATCACATTGGCTCTTTAAAAAATCAGTCTCATTGGTCTGTTTTGAGTTAAGGAAATCTTTTTATTACATTGTACAGTTGTATTTTTTCTGATTTTTGGGCCATAACCGTTGATAGAATTGAAATATTTCACATCATTTTTTTATTGCAATATGCTGTAAATTACACATCCAATGCTATATACTAGATCATGATGGTATTCTTCCTAACAATTGCAATTTTCATGATTTTGGTCACTAGTGATATCAATCCCCCACGGATTGTACCTAGGGCGGACCGCCTGCTCGCTATGCCACTTGCAACAGGGTAAAGACTGGGGCAGAGAAGTAGTGTGTCAAGGGAAGGAAGGGGCAGTAATTGGGGTAGCAACTCCAATGATACCCATTTCCCTTCCCAGCCTTGATCCACCTCTCTATATCAACTCAGGCTTGCGCCAGCCAAGGAGCTACTGAAGTTCTGAGTTGACTCATTGGGGATGCTGGGGCTTGCCCTGAAATAATAGAGCATATGGCTCAATTGGTGCACCTGCATCAGCAGTGGAGAGATTAGCTAGAATTGGGCTGATGGTGCTTCATGGGTCTTGAAGGAAATTATGGAAAGAGCTATAAATCAGTAAATCACCTTTTTTTAAAAAAGCAGCACCATCGCAATGCTGGAAATGTTGATATGTTATATTGCCATCTCTGGTTATATTGTCATCTCTTTTTGTTTTTGTCTTGCTACTGTTTGTGTAAGTTGCATTAGGTGTTTTCATAATAAAGGGTAGAATATAAATGTCTATAATAAATTACTATGATAATCAATGAATTTAAAAATCCATGTAAACCAAGGACTACAGATCCCACAACTCTCCCAATTGTGTTTATTTTGCAGGAAGAGGTGGTTCAAGACACCACTGTAAACAGCAAGTCTATTAGGAGTGAATAATAGCTTTTGGAGCAAGGACTCTTGAGCTAGCTGATTGCTTAAGGGTGACAAATGTAATTTACAGTGTGTTTTCCCCTTAATACACCTTTTCCTCTATTAATACGTACTAAGACAAATTGCTATATCCATTTATTATGTAGTTTACAATACTATCATGATATTAATCCAAATAAGACTATTTACCAAAGAGAGAAGATGATAAAATTGAAATAGATTATTCTAGGACACTCCATTAAGCAGACAGCTTCACTGACCTCTAAAGATGGGGCACTATGACAATTTTTTTTATTCAAATTTATGAAGCACATTGTTCATTTATCTAAAAATGATGGGGAAATCAAGGGAAAAGCTATTCAGATTTACCAAGTTCCCCCCCCAAAAATATCCCAAACAGCATCTCATTCTACGCTACACTGATGATACAGAATAGTATTCTTCATTCTTCTTTCTATCCTGTGTGTGTGTGAAGTATGCATTTTCATTTTTATCCTGTCCCTTCCCAAGGCAGTATGAGAGAAAATAGTCAAAATGTATATCATCCTAAAAATTTAAATTGTCTGCATCTGCTTACCCCAAATCCTGCATCCCCTGCATGTTCACTCAAAAGTAAGCTCCTCTGTCTTCAGTGGGGCTTACTCAATGTGAAGTAAGTATGCATAGCACTAAAACCCTTAGACCAGTCACTTGCAACCACACTGCCGTGGCACATTGGTATGCCACAGGTGGCCACAGGAATTTGGGGAAAGATCATTTATTAGTAGGGCCAATGGGAGTTGTGAGCCCCCCACTGGCAGCATGGTGTGCCCTGTCAATTGTCAAAAACCTGATGGTGTGCTTTGACAATTTTAGTGCCTTGTCAGTGTGCCATGAGATGAAAAAGGTTAAAAATCACTGCCTTAGACATTAGCAAATTTGCCTTAGTTCAACTGTTCATGTATCTCATTCATTTCATTCTTGACTTGTACTCCCAATGTGATTGTTGTGTTATCTGAATACTAATTGCACAATTATTTCATAAAAACACTGACTACAGTAGGAATTAGCATCTAATTATTATGAAACTAAGCTTGAAATATATACATTTTTCTTTTAATTACAAATTATTTTCAATTCCTCACAGCAATCTAGTTAAAACTGTCAAAACTATGGAATAGAATGCAAAGGTTATGTAGCATATGACATAAAAGAAAGAAAGAACGAACCTCTATAATTGTAAAAAGCCCCTTGAGGTATTTAGATATGCCTGCCTATGTAAACCGCCTTGAATAAAGTCAGGAGTAATCCGATGACCAGAAAGACTGTATATAAATACCGAGTTATTATTATTTTATTATTATATGATATCTCATTTTCTTAGAGATAAGATTACATTTGGTAGATAACACTGATAAAAGAATATTTTATTTATAAAGAAAAAGTTTCACTCTGCATAATTTTTTTTAACTGAAATGCATTTTTAAAAAAATCAGCACTTGCTTCAGAGTCAGGTAAATCAGGTATAAATCTTTGTTCTGCCAAATATCCCAACTCCCTTTTAATGCCCGCTTTTTGGCTAATTAACACCCTCCTTTTCCAACAACAGCTGCAGTGTGCAATGGAATGAATACAGAACTCCTTATCTATAGCAAATAAGAATTTATTGCTACAAACACAGACACTCCCTGCAAGTCCTCTTGTCCAGAAGCTTTCCCTCCCCAAAACTCCACTTAACTCCGGGGGTAACGTCTGAAGCCTCCAGTCCAAGTCCAATCCGGTCTCCAAAACACAGTCCAGTCTTCTGCAGTAGAGTTCCTCCTCTCCAGTAGTGTGTCTCCTCCAGCAGGGTCCTGGCAGTCCTCTCTTCCTGTAGGTCTGGGTCAGGTAGCCCTCTGGGTCAGTGTCCGGCTTCTGGCTGGGTCAGCGTCCTGCTTGGCCAGCCCTTGGCTCCTTCTGAAGCTGCCTTTTATCCTGCAGCCCCTTGTTAAGTCCAAATTCAGCTCAGCTGTGAGCTACCTTGTTAAGTCCAAGTTGGGCTCAGCTGAGCCATCTCTTCAGTCCATGAGTCCACGTCCATTCAAAGTCTCATCAAGGTCAAATGAAGCTCAGGTGTCCATCAGAGTCTCCATTGGCCTTGATTGATTACAGCTGTGGAGCCAGCTCTGCCCTTCCCAGAGCTGTCAAACAGCTGTCAAAACATGGGATCACTGTCAACACCACATCATCCACCTGATGATCTTCTGATCTTCCATTACAATCTTCAAATATTTATTAATTAAAAACATTCACTGCAAAAAATGCAAAGCTATGAGGTGAGTGAATATATTACTTTTAAACACTGATAAAACTAGACGTTCGAAATAGTATATTCTGGTTGTAATGGATGAAATGATCTCAAAGCTTTAGAAATTATTTTCACAGAGTAGTGGTCAGATTGATCCCAATAGAAAGAAGATTAATATGCTTCTTCAAAACACTTGCCCTAAATATTATGGGTATCTAAGGATTGAGATATTATTTACAGAAAGATCTAGTAAATCATGTTTTGAGTTTTGAATAAAATGTAGACTAACACTGTGTGCATAACTCACTGAAATAAGCTCCCATCAGCTGTGTGGCATGGAGTAAGAGGACCTAAGTCAGAGCCTTGCTCTCCGTTTCAAAAAGCTGATCTGTATGATAAGTTTGTTTTATAGAGCTACAGTTACTGCTGATGTTACTGTGTACATATGTGACAAATAGCCCTTCCCCCTGGAGCACTCAAAAGAATGCAAAGAAGTGATTTCACCTCTGCTTTGCATTCTTTTGCATTCTTTCATGTGCTCCAGAAGGAAGGAAGGGGTCACTTGCCTGGGAGTGCACTGAAACTAAACTGTTGATTAATTGCCTGCATGCTGCTACTCTCTTGCATTACAGTGGCAAGCTAGGCTGAGTAAAGGGGCATTTTACTTTTAATTTAAGGGCCCTTATCACTTTGCAGGTGAAAAATTCGTGGATAATTAGGTTATACCTGTGCTTGCGAATATGACTTCTGCATTTCCAAATTCATTTTCAGGAATAATAAAATGAAAATGTTTGTGTATAACACATTTGAATATTATAATTGTGAAATATTGTTATTTATAGAGCACTTTCAAAGCTAGGGGTTGTACAGTGGTTATATTAAAAAAAAAAACAACAACCTCTGCCCACAAAAGTGCAAACTTAAAAAAAAAGACAAAGAAAGTTGAAAGGGCAAAAATAAAGTACAGCAGAGATTGCAGGTCAAAGTGGCATTTGAAGTTCCCTCTCCTTCCCCAGTGCTGTTACATGGGGCAGCAATAGAAATATGATAGAGCAGTGTTTCTCAAACTGTGAGTGGTGGGTTGCAAGTCAATTTCAGGTGGGTCCTCATTCATTTCAGTATTTTATTTTTAATATATTAGACTTGATGCTACCATGGCATGTGACTGCATTAGGGAAATGTTACAGACCTATACTTTTAACAGGCTACTCTGTATATGCTTTTAACAATTATAGTAAATGGAACTTACTCCTTGGTGCTAGTGGGTAGATTGCAGCCTTGGATTGTTAAAAAAATTGACCTGCTTGACAATGTCACTTCCGGTTATGACATCACTTCTGGTGGGCCCTAACAGATTCTCATTCTAAAAAGTGAGTCCCAATGCTAAAAGTCTGAGAACCACTGCAATAAAGGCATGAGATAGAAAAAGTAACCCAAGGCTAAACCAAGAAGAAAGGGTGAAGATAAGGGTGGAGATGAAGAAAAAGAAGGGTAGACAAAGGGCAGCCAAAGAGTTAAAGTATTTTTTTTTTTAAAAAGTAACTTAAACTGGATCAGATATACTATATACAGAAGGCAATGAAGGGGGTGTAACAAGGGAAAAACAAAATTTAACCCTGAAAACCAAATGAGCATCAGAGCTAAGAGACAGTGAAATTGCAAAAGAGGCAAATTGGAAAGAAGACATAATATTCAAAGAAGGATAACAAACCAACACCTTTGCAGTATAAGTAGGAAAAAATATAAGCAGTATTTTAAAAGTTCAAAAAATCAATTTTTAGAAGTACAGTAGTTGGAATAAAAGAAGAAAATGAAATAAAGAAGTCAAAGGAACCCAAAGGGAGACTGAAGAATAACCAGAATGTGGGAGGAGAAAAAGGGTGTAGGTGCAGAAGAAGTAGGGGAGACGATATTGCCTGATGGTATTTGTTTATTTTTATTTCAGTGCATGAAGGGAAAACACATGTGCGTATGTATATGTGCTGCTGGGTTCCTGCCAGAAGATGATAGCATAGGCTAGAAACATGATGGTAGTTCTAGAACTAATAGCAAGTGATGTCAGATCCCATGCCAAAGGGAAGCCCACACTTTTCATTTATCAGAGTAATCAACCCCCCTTGTCAGATGGATCTTTGCCTCCTCTAAAATTCTAATGAAGCAGCTGCATCTTGCTGGTGCAGCATATTTAAAGGTCTTTTGATTAACTCACCCCACTAAAGGATCCATCAGATTCTATGGGTGAAAACCCTATAAAAACTAGCATCACTAAACACCACCTTAAGTGGGTGAAATGATATCATGACCCAGTAAGGCAGTAGTTCTCAGACTTTTAGCACCAGGACCCCACTCTCAGTACTCACTCTCAGTATCACTCTCAGTGATATGTAGAGTGTCATTATGAAGAATTAGCAGAGAGGCCTTTGTAGGATTAGGTGTGAAAAGAAATCTGGACCAGTAGAGACAAGATGCAAGTCAAGATGCAAGGCCCAACAGGATAGCAGAGTAGACCAGTGCACATAGATAAAGCTTAGAATGTATCACGTGTAGGCAGTAGGCTCAAGAAATTTACTTCAAGGAGGTACAACCAGGGACAAAGGTGTCAAGCAGTTTGGTCCATGAATCTGTCATCTTGAGAGACACAGCAAAGGAATAGTATTGAACAGTCTCCCAGAAGCCTCTTTCTTTTTCAATGATAGTAGGAGTCAAGAGGCAATCAAAGGATCTCAGTTCAGATCTCAAGCAATGAAGTTGGGGAGTGCTGACGTATATATGTGTATATATAATATATGCATGCATAACACTTCTACATTATAGCTGTACTGTTTTTATTTTAATTAGGATACAAATAAAGCATGCTTATATTAATAGATTTTGTTATCTAGTCACACTTACAATGTCTGCTATTCAAACTCAACTGTGTCAAAAATCAATTTGCAGGGTCTTGTTCCTTTAATAATGACTGAAGGCTTAACATGGAATTGTTTAAGCATTTATCAATCTAATTATTGCAAAAAAGTGTTACTTTTTCTTGCTAGAAATACCCCTTAAAGAGAAGATAATATCCTGAAAGAAAAAGTTGCTTCAATGATTTTTTTGGTTAGCAAAATAAATGAATTTAAACTTGTAACCTTTTGCTAAATCTTTTCAAAGAAATTAAAAAAAAAAAAGACAGCAAGACAGGAAAGCTCATTTTCTGTCTGAGATGTTACTATCTAGCTCCTTCTAGTGGATCATTAGAAGAACTTACACACCTTACACACCAAACTTGTATAAAAAGAAAAAAAATTCATTTAGTGTTATCACTACTGTATGAAGCAACAGTACTGTGTATATTGATTAGATCTGAATCCTATATACACTTTATATGGGAATAAGTTCATAGAGATGAACAGAACTTGCTTCCATGTGGACATGCATAGGATTGCACAGTAAGAACAGAGTTATTTCATGGTGTGAGGCAGTGCAAAGTCTACTGTACCTATCATTCTGGATAGGTTTCCTTTGATATTTAAATTTAAAAAACTCATGTTGCAGTTTAGCCCTTAATAAATACCATCTCAAGCCACAGAATAAACATTCAAGATGCTTAGAAAGAAGATTCCTATCTCAATTTGATGATATGCATTACAAAATAATAAAATCTTAGTAAAATACGCGTATGTCACCTAGATGTCTACTGTTTCTTCTTTAGGTGAGTAGGCTAGTCGCTATTCATATGGACTGCTAGCTGTGTGAAACTGTCTCATTTGGTGATATATTAAGCATCTGAAAGAAAGAGCCTCGTTCTTGGGCCTAGCAAACAATCATTGTCTTCTACCATGATTGTGTAGCAATTTATATAGGAAGGTCATGTGTAGTTGGCAGTTCTTTTATTCTAAAGCTTAATGTATCAGGGTGGAATCCGACTAAAGGAAAGTTGCTCCCACACTTCTATTGCTATGTAGGAATGAGGCCATAGTCTTAAAAAGTGTTAGGATCAAAAACAATTTGATTGCAATCATAAGCAATTCTTGGGCATAACTTATTTAGGGGCTACAGCTGCTTAATAGTTGAAGCATGCTTACAATTCCTGATGCATTTAAACTAGATAGAGCTCTCAGAGACAGCCTGGCCAATTCTGGGGCAGGTGTGACCATCTGCTGCTAAATGCCTTTTTAAATATATTGTTATCAAATGGAAAGTGATAAGCACCCAGCTAACACTTCCCCTTTAATAGACTGCCTGAAGACACTGGCAATATTAGTCATTTTAAAACACAGATTTGTAGTATTAGCTCTGCAGAGTGGTTGCTGCAATTTAGTTCATGGTGTTCAGATCTCGTGGTATTTTACCATAGAATATGAGGAGGGTCTGTAGCACCCTAGAGTTCTGCTTTCCCACATCTTCTGGAGAGGGGAGCAGTGGTAGAAGGCAGAGTACTCCAGGTCCACCTGCACACTGCCTTTCCCAGCATCCCTTTTGTCCTGGGAGAAGCACCATAAGAAGCATATCAGTACTGCTTTGCAGGACAAAGAGATGTGGCAGCAAAGCAAAAATAGGAAAAGTGGTCAATGGGGCTTTGTTTGTTTATTTAGAAGATTTTTATATTGTCTATCCCCAGGCTACAAGCTTGCCTGGCAATGAGACAGGTATCAGGGATGGGAACTCGAGTCAGGTGACTTGAGTTTGAGTCACAAAAATCAGTGTTTTTCACTGACTCATGTACACTCGAGTCAGCTCTGGCAATGACTTGGGAATTGACTTGAGTCTGAGGCCACTGACTCGCTACATAGTCCACATGCATGCAGCCTCAAGTCTGTCTGTGTCTGGATATGCTTGCTTGCTTTTTTTGCTGCATGAAGGACCTCTTGCGGTCATCATTCAGACTGGGTGAGCAGTAGGGAAGTTCAATCCAGGAGGCAGGGAAGGATTAATGTTTGCTTTTGCATCTGAGTAGGAGCAAGGGAGGTGGGATCAGGTTCTCTTGCCCATCTCTGAGGAACAGAAGGTCATTGGATGAAGGATGGGCAGTCTGGTTTTTTTCCTTGGATGAGGTAGGACAGAAGGAGGAGCCCAAGGTGATTCTTGCCTTGGAATTGGCTGGAGAAGACAGGAAAAAAGGAGATGGGGAAGTGGAGGGAGGCTCATAGCAATCACGCTTTCCAAATGCATGGCTGCTGTGAGCTCCGTTGTTACTTGGGGAGGAGGAAACCCCATTGAATGACCAGCTGTAGTGGGACTACTTCTGGGTAGAGCTGCAAAGGATTGGGTCACTCTGGTAAGCCTCACAGTTGCTGTGCGTGACCCTCCTCCCTCTTGCCGCTTCTGTCCCCGCTCTCACACAGTCCATCCCATCCCATCCCTTCCCACCCATCTATTTATAGATGGGATGGGTCAGCAGGGGAGTGTTCAGAGAGAACACACACACACGCACACACACACACACACACACCCTGGCAGCACCCCATTTTTGTTTTGTGTTTTTCTTATGCCTGATATGTATATCAAAAAAACTCATGACTCAAGTCTTTTTGTGTTGCAAAAATGCTCTTGGCAACTCGGAAAATGCCCCCGTTATGATTCATTTCCGAGTCAAGTCACGAGGACAGAAACTCGTGATTTGAGTCAAGCTGCACTGAATTTGCCCATCCCTGATTCGTATCCACTCCTTGAGTCTTTCTGCTGTGTGATGGCAGCGGTCATACTCAGATCAGGCAGTCACCATGTCAGAAAGGAGAAGGGAGAATCAGGATGCGATGATTTAAAACTGAGCTTGCATGCTGCTCTTCTCCTGGCTAGGAAAGGCAAAGAGGTGGTAGAGCAGGGGACAGGTGTTTGCCTGTGACATTTACCTTGCATCTTCCCCAGTTACCTTTTTTAAAATAAAACACATGCAGATGTTATACTGCTCTATCCCCACATCCTGGCACAGTGAATGAACATATAGATTGGTCCCGGGAAGGAAAAGGAAGGTCACCTGTGCACTGTTTGTGCCTCCCATCTTTGGCAGGCAGAAGTAGTAGTAGTCACCTTACATCCCTGTCACCTTATGTACCACTAGCACTTTCAGTGAGGACTAGTGGAGGGAGTGTTCCAGTATCGGCAGTAACTCGTACCACTCACCAGCATGGCAGTTTGGGAGGTGGAAACAGGTATAGTTTTAATGAATCATATCTACCTGCTGAGGAGAAGATGTAGGTAAGACTTGAGTACTTTTAGAAGGAAAGAACTGTGTTTATGGTGAGTGTGTACTTGTACACATGTGGATAGGATGGTGGGGGAATATGTTAATAGATGGATGTGGCCTGTTCTCATAAGCTTGCAGTGCAATACAATACCCATTAACTATTGAGTCTTGTAGCAAAGCTGTAAGGATAAAAGACGCCAAACTCAGTTTCCATCCAGAATAGGCCTTATCCTATGAAATGAAAAAAAAGGTTTTGAAGCTGATTTCTTCTTGCCTAAGTAGGACATAGTCAGGTGACTGTGGGCCATCATGAAAGCTACCTGAACTTAACAATTTAATAACATTCCACTGATGTGACTAAGTTGCAGAACACTTGTTTTACATCCAGAAAGAGTTGGGTTCAATCCCTGGCATCTCCAAGTAGGCAGAGAAAGATTCCTGTTCAAAACCCTGGAAATCTCCTGCCAGTCAGTGACAACTGTAGTGTACTACATGAACCAATGGTGTGACTCAGGATGATGTACGAGCTTCCTACGTTCTTTAATATCGTTCAGCCTTTCCCAAACTGTGGGTCGCAAGCCTGTGCAAGGTGGTTTGGAGGCTGGGCCCTCCTGCCCACCCTTGCATCCAAATGGCTCCAAATTTGAACTATTTTGGAAGCATTGGGCAGTCCCAGAGTCTTCCTCTGGGTCATGCTCGACTGACAACCCTCTCTACTGGCCTCTGCGGGCTTCAGAATGGCCCACAGAAGCCTCTGAAAGTCACTTCTGATTTTCAGAGACAACTTCTGGAAGTGGCATTTGGAGGCTTCTGTGGGGCACTTTGAGGGCTGTGGAAGCTAGTAGAGTGGGTCACTGGCAGGGCACAACCCAGGAGGCCTCCCCAGTACCACCAAAAGCATCATGACCCAATGAAGAGGACAAGATGGGTTACTGTGCCTATGATTGGGAACCACTGCTATAGTAAGTTTGGGGTCTTAAGAATCCTCTGAGTATCACAGGTGCATTGGGTAGCTGGTGATCTTTACAGTACATACAGTACAAGGACATGCTATATTAAATATGTCAAATATGCACTTTTCATAAACTTGCAGCAAAATGACAGTGCCTGGAGTTTTTAAGGGTGGCCTTCAACACATGTTTTTTCACCTCTTATCTATAGGTAAAGCCAGATAGAAGGTATTAGACTGTCAGCATATCTCTAAATTTACTTCGATGCAGGCTGGCAGTAGCAACAAGCACTGAAAAACTAATCTTTCAAATAACATATGTCTCCTAGAAAGAGACAGGACTATCTGTATTAAAAAAATAACTTGACTGAAGAAAAAAAATATATATTGACTAAGATTTTCTTAGTTATCTGATACTTTTATGCACTGTCTCCCTTCACTATCTTCTTTTTCTAGTCCGTTATGGAATAAAAAGAATTAGGTTGCCCTCAACCTGTTCCTGTATTTTTATTTATTTATTACTAAAATGATACTATAACTACTGAAAGAGAGATAGTCTTCCTTGTTGGCTTGTTATCTACTTGACAGATAAAACACTAACTAAAACTCATGCCATGAAAGCTTTCTCTCCTAAATTTTCAGCTATTTTCTAACCTTTTTGTATAGTTACAAAAGAAAATTATGGATTAAGTTCCATATGAAGCACTATTTGTATTAAGGTTTAGCAATGCAAAAAAACGACAAATGGTTGAATAACAACCGATACAGTAGTCCTGGCTCAGAAGGAAAGATAGGAAGAAGTCTCGAACGTGGAGGCACAGTTTGGAAAATACAGAACTCCACAAGAAACAGTGGTGTGTTGAAAGGGCATATGGCCCAGTTCTATCCAACTTTCCAGCACAGATGCAGCCACAATGCAGCCCTAAGCTAAGGGAATTATAGTTCCAGAAGAGTGACATTGAACTCTTTTAAGTACAATTGCTGTTCCCAGGAATAAGGTGATGAGGCAAAAAATTCTAATTGACTTCAGCAAACAGTATAACAAACTAGCATGAAATACATCAAAAAAAAATTGTTAAAAATCAAAGTCCCAAGAATTGTGATTACTTGTTATTGAATATTGGAAATAGAAATCCAGTGATAATACTGTAATAGCAAAGCTGCTTCTTGTGTGTAAAAGCTTCATCAGCTCCAATTTGAATATAGTGATTCTACATACTTTTGGGGTGGGCAGCTCTAGTAGATTCCATAGTATCACTTTGGAGAACCTTCTCCCTGCTTAGTCTTCTTAGTAAGGATGGGGGCATTGACTGTCACCTTTGCCTAACCAAAACATTTTTTTTCCACTTGTCCTATCTTCATTTCTCCCAAAGTCTTGTAGGGTTGATCTTCATCAGCTGTAAAAGGTGCCATGAGATACAATTTGGCGGCAGACATTCAGCAAAAATAAATATATAAGTATACTTAGCAAAAGCTGTACATAAAGTAAGAAGTGAATTGCCTTATTCATAACCCGAAGAGAACGGGGAAGGGCTCATTGGAACCATTAAGGAGAGTTGCTGATGGCTCACTTTTCTGTTGTTGTTGGTTGCAGCGATAAAGCAATTAGCTTCTTCAGTTATTTTGCTCCAGTCATTGGGCAATCAACTATAAAAGTCAAATTTTAATATATGGTCTTGTTTTTGCGGCTTATGCAAGAAACTTGCTTTTCTGTACTTGGCCCCACTGATCTTACTCAAAGTTCTGCCCAGCACATTGCCACGGTCCTGATTTTCTTCTCTCTTTCCATAACCTGTAGACCATGTAGAAACAAGACTTTGATGGGTATTTCTTGCTTCACTTGATGCAGAAGTATATTGTTAGCTTACTGTCAGTCTCTCAAAATTTTATGAGGCTTCACAGAGTGCTTGAAGTGAACACAGGTTTTATGTGCCGCATCTAACAGATCATGCAAGTTCCTGTTGTTACGCATTAGGAAATGCTTGATCAAATTCAGACAGTGCTAGTCAGGAGGTACAGTTTCTTTTTTCTGCTGATAAATTGCTTAAAGCCAGGTAACTCACAAAGATAGTTCCCTGTTTTAAAACAGTGATGATGATAAGAGTGTTTTACAGCGCAATCCTAACAATGAGTTAGGCTGGCGCAAGTCCCTTGAGCCAGTCTAGGAGGGCCACAAACGTACCATAAAACGTTTGCGCCACCTCGGGAGCAAGCCACACCAGTGCACAGAGGCTGAATCCAGCCTCCGTGGCGACTTGCAGGGCAAGTTTTGCATCGGCTGACCCAACGCTCTGTGGTGGGTGGGGAGGAGATGGAGAGGAGGTGGGAGGAAGGCGTTCTGGGGTAGGGGAGGGCGGGTGGAGGGCAGTTCTGGGGGCAAGTGGGCAGTGAGCAGGAGGCTGGGCTGGGATCCAGCTGTTATACAGGATCCCAACCCCTGTTCCCGAGCAGCGTGGAGTGGCTCAGGAGTTGGCACAAGTTCAAGGAGACCTGTAGGGACCTTCAGCTGAGCCACTTTTGCAGCCCTATCTTGTGCTGGATACAGTGCAAGCCTCCTGGCTTGCCTGTTCCAGCGCAAGATAGGATTGTGCCCTTAGTGATCTTGTTAAAGTGTTTATAATAATAATAAATAATAATAATAAACTTTATTTGTATCCCGCCCTTCTCCCTAAAAGGGACCCAGGGCCGAATCCTATTGAACTTTCCAGCACAAGTGCAGCCGCAATGCAGCCCGAAGGAAAGGGAACATTTGAAGATGCCTTTGTGACTGTCTCCCAACGACAGGATGCAGCACAAGGTCCATTGGCACGGCTGCACCGGCACTGGAAAATTGGATAGGAATTGTTCCCTGGCAGCACAATCCTAACTTGTGCTGGAACAGGCAGGCCAGTGGCAGCAGCCTCAATGGGTCTACTCAGATTTGTGCCACCTAATGAGGTAATGAGCTGTGCTGCGCTAACTGGGAACAGGGCTAGAATCCAGCATAACTGCCAGGTCCTGGTCCCACCTCCCACTCTCTACCCTCCCCCCATTCTGGAATGCCTCCCCCCACACACCCAGACTCCTGCACTGGCCGAACAGTGGGGGAAAAACATGCATGCCTGTGCTTCTCCACATATGACAGAGGGAGAAAGGCTTGGTTTGTGATCAAAGCAGCCCCAAATCAGTTTGAAAATCTCAAAAGTTTGGAGTGGTTCTATATTTTTGGTACTCTGACTCTTCACAATATAAAAAAAAAAATTGAGTTTATTAACCCACGTGTTTGTATTTTTCCCTTTTTTTGTCTACATGCTGAATTACTGAAATTATTGATATCAGCAGAGAGAAATAGCATGCAGGTAAAATCCTTCTTGGCACAGACTCATTTAATTTTCTTTCCAAGTGTGCTTTTAGTATCATGCATGCATCTAATTTACTGCAAAACTGGAAATCATTTAGGATTAATTTTATTTTACTCATTGTAGATTATTGCCCTGACAGCCATACTGCTGATTGCAGAAATATAAAAGTGAACACATGCAGCTAATGTAGGGCATGCTGATATATCTCCCTCGAACTTCTCAGTCTTAACTGTTATTCTTACCAGCTGTACTTAGTTATTCTTGTTCACAGAAACTATAGGACCCCAAGATGCGTACAAAGCATGGCTGTTAATAAAGAAAATGCATCTGTTCCCTTTTTAAAATAATCTATTTGATAGGGACTCACTGGGTATTAAACCTACCTTGCACACACTGTTCCTTCATTTTTTTTTTTTGAAATTTTTACTATCACTGGTGAAGCTGTCATTGGAAAGTCAAGCAGTGTCATCAGCAATAATACATACTGGATGTTTAGAATTTAGATAGCAGCATGGCTGATAGTAGGAAAAGATGAGGTTGCTCTATGGGGCTTACAGGGATAAAATGAGTGAATGTCTGACTCTGGATTCAGAATATGGTCTTCATAGTTTAATCCAAAACCAAGAATATAGCACATTGCCAATCAAATGCAGAGCAAGCCAGCCAAGTTCCAGATGTGTGGCCTGTTCAGTCCTATAAGGAAAGGGGAGCATACTGCCAAACTACCAAAATATGCCAGTCTATTATTTGAAATGCTTCTGTTGCCATTTTCAGGTGAACAAAAGATTGTTTCTTGTGACACTAGCTATTTGAGATGAATTTTAGACTGAAGGTAATCTGATCCCTATTCAAAATTCCATCTCTGAAATAGCACTTCCAGTACCAAAATGGGGTTATGGGTAGAAGGGTTTGGAAACTGTGATTTACTTTACTCAGGAGTAAGGCCGCAATCCTAACCAACTTTCCAGCACTGACATAAAGGCAATACAACTTCAAGCTAAGGGAACAAATATTGCCTTACCTTGAGGAGGCCTCCGTGACTGCCCCCCAACTGCAGGATGCAGCACATGCTCCATTGGCACAGCTATGCCAGTGCTGAAAATTTGGTTAGGATTGCACCCAGACAGCCAAATTCTATTCACACTTTCCTGGGAGTAAGCCCCATTGACTCAAATGGGACTGACTTCTGAGTAGACATGCTTAGGGTTGGGCTGTAAGTCAGTTATGTTAGGTGAGATCCTATCTTGCTCAACGGAAACAAACACCTCTGTCTATGGATACTGAGTGTGTTTACATTTGATTCAGTTTCCTTTATATCAGGTAAATAGAATAATGATAACCTTCTACCATCTAGGGAACGTCCGTCACTGCAATTCAGAATGTACATTAATATTGGTTTAGCTTAGATATCAGAACCAACTTTAAATCTGCATAATGTCTCCTCCCTCTGCTCATACTCTAACTAATGCAGTTCTGACTTTCTGATTCACATAAAGTATAGGTTGTCCTTACATCAAATTAGACAAAGCAGCCTCCAGTCCAGAACTAGAAACTATAGATTTAACTGACTATCCAATGATATTATTGTGACCATTATACCTAATTGCATAAATGAAGATCACTTTATCCATACATGTATTTAAATAAATGCATTTTAATGACAGAATGATACAATCAAATTATGGGTCTTTTCTTTTCCTATAAATAGATGATAATGTAGTTGTAAAAGATTCACAGATATAGAAAATGTTTTTTTTTATTTTAGTCCGATAAAGAATTCAGAAATAACTTGCCTAGAGGATAATAACCCCAATTAGATTTTATGTGAAATTATAATTGGCAATCTTAATAAAAGAAAGTGCTGTTGCCAAATGCATATTTGATATTAGAATATCATGATGCATCTTATTTCCCCTTGGTTCGTATTTATATTAAATAAGAATCTTTGTGATTATCACAGAATATTTATAATTTAAAGTTTTTTCCCCATTTTCCTTAAACACAATTTCTGTATTTTATATGTGAAAACAATAATACTAAGAAGTATAACTTGGAAGTATTGCCGTTCTTTTCATTAGATGATATGATTAGCTTTAATATCCAAATGATTTAATTTGGTAAGAACTTCATTGAATTACCCGGATCATGGGATACTGATGATATATCTGCAAAAGTTATCCTTGTTGTTCATGATGTAGGGAAAGAGAAAGTTATGTCACGCATAACTTAGTTGTAGGGCATCTAGCTACAAAACACTGCTCAGCCACTAATCCAATTAGACTACCTAGTTCATTTGTTTATTTATTTTAAAATATGTACAGGCATCCCCAGCTCATTTGACAGGTTAGAGTCTGGAGCTGTGGTGAAAAGCAGAAATGGTTGAAAAGCAAGACCTAGTCTTTCTGTAGTTTACAAATACTGCTTCCAGTGCTTTTTAAGCTAGCAAATTACAAATGCATTTTTATCTTGCAAATTCCTGCTGTTACATAAAGATTTCTGCAAATGGTCCCATTAACACCTTTGGGAATGGGAATAGACCCAGAACTAAAGTTGGTGCATGATCTCTCTCACACACACTCACACCATACACATACCAAAACAGTCTGAATCACCTTATCATATGCAAATAAATGTGGGGGATGGCAATTTTAGCCTTTAGAACAGCAGGGAGAGATTGAAAGAGTGGAGCATGTGTTGAATGAATGACTTCTAAGTATCATTGAAATGTGTTGAAACAGCAGAATGTTGAAAAATGAACTGTCAGAAAGCAGGGCAAACCCGTATACCCCAACTTCATTGGGATGTTCAAGGGGATGAAAGAGTATGCTGCCATTGTTCCTTGAAAAAACACAGGATATTAGTGTTAGGGCCAAGCCAAATATTCTGTGTGAAATCTTTTCAGCTTGAAATTGGAGGCAAATAGGTAGGGAAGTATTTAAATGGTTAATATTTATCCACTCCTACAGCATATGTTTTCCCGTTCATTAGTCCCAGCATCTAGTGGCTGCCATTTTTTGTATACCTAGCAGGCTACAGACTGAGAACTGGAAAGACTGCAGTGTTAACATGTAGGATTGTTCTGAAGCCAATCAAAGTGCATATAATGTGTCTTGAATTTGCCTGTTACTCTGCTTGTTGGGAATAAAAACTTCAGAGAGTCCTAGTTATGGGCAGTTATTGGCTTAGCCTATATAATTTCTAAACTCATACTGTATTGTTTATGGAATAATGCTGCAGAAGTTGGGCCATGGTACTGTTCTTTTCACACCCTTCAGTAAGAGCTAGTAGTCCTATTGTTTCTAGCCCTAGATCAGAGAAGGTCTCACCTCAAAGTTTAAAACAGGGATGGCTTGGGGTCTAAGGGCGCAATCCTGAGTGCACCTTGGGCCGGCGCAAGTCCCTTTTGCTGGCTCAGGAGGGTCGCAAATCTACTGTAAGGCACGTTTGTGCCCCCTCAAGAGTTGGCTGGGCTGGCGCAGGGACATGTGCTGGCCCGCGGAAGCTGAATGCACCCTCCCTGCCGACTCTGGCAGGGAGGGTTGTGTCAGCCAAGCTCTGCTAATGCAAGGGTCTGGGGTGGGTGGGAAGGAGGCAGGAGGGAGGTGTTCCAGGGCAGGGGGAGGGTAGTCCAGGCAAGTGGGTGGGGAGGAGGAGGCAAGGTTAGGGTTTTACTTTCTCTCTCGAACCCCCGGGAGACTTCTGCAGGCTCTGGTAAGTGGCAGCAAGCCCCTGCGCTCCTCCAAAGAATTCTGATTGCATCACTGCCTTCCCCCCTGCCCCTGCACACAGTTACTGCATCTCAAACTCTCCCTGAGAGTTTGAGAACCACTGCAGTAAGGCTTAAACATGGAAAATTGCATGGAATATAAGAAGGTGTTTTTTTTTTCCTTCTTAAACTTCAGCAGTGAAAGCCTAACTGCCTCTTTAAAAAGCACTGAAGATTCATTCAAGATAAACCTTTCAATTGAAAACAACACTCTCAGAGGAAACTGTTGAATTCTGCTGCTGTTAGAACATCCAACAAGAAATCTGTTGCTAAAAGGTTCATAATGTGACCTAATATGCTTTACTGTCCGGATAGTTAGGAAGCCTTATTAGAAGTGTTTCACTTTGTAATTAGATACTTACTTTGCATACAGCCCTTGTCACTATGAAGCTTTTATCAGCCTGTCAGGAAGAAATAGAGTAAAGTCAACCTGTAAAGAATCTATGACACCTTTCAACAAACTATTTTATCATGACCCAAATAAGATACAGTTGGTGCTGACTTTGCCTACTATTCTTTCTTAGTGATAAGATGGAAAAGCTTCAATTTGAATTGCCTCTAGGCGTTTGTACTCTTTCCTTACAAGTGTCAAAAAAAAAATCACTACCTTCAAAACTGTACAAACTTGTAAGGAAAAAGGAGGTTGATGAAAGCCACTTGTGATTTTATTGTTTAAAGCAGTTATTTTCAACCTTTTTTTCTCATGGCACACTGACCAGGTACTAAAATGGTCAAGGCACACCATCAGTCTTTTGGCAACTCACAAGGCACATCACACTGCTGGTGGAGGGCTCACATTCCCCAATGGCCATACTAATAAATGACACTCTCCCAAACTCCCATGGCACACCTACAGACCATACGCAACACACCAGTGTGCCATGGCACAGTGGTTGAAAATAGCTGGTTTAAATAATTAATGTACCATTTTTCAGTTGCAAGCAATCCCAGGTGATTTTCAGTCATCAAATTAAAAACATTAAAAAAACCCACATAAGTAATGGGGATACTGCAGAAGAATTTCATGGTTTAAGTATGAACTATTCTGCCTCTGTGAAGCTGTCAAAGCAAACTGGGGATCATGGAATTCCTATGTTACTTGACCGCTAGTGTTTGCAAATGTTTCAGCTTATTGCTAGTTGTGTACAGACAGGACCTCTGAGAGAAATTTTATCAGGGGGTACAAAGTTTCTTTTGGGCCCCTTTGCAAAAGGGGAGAGGTGAAAGAGCAGGGGAGGGTCGTGACGGGTGAGTAGAATAGGGGCAGGGATGGGTGAAAGAGCATGGGGGAGAGTAGAGACAACTGGAAAAGTCTTTGGAGCCCAGGTCTACCAACCCATGTGGCATCAGTAGTGTCCCAGCATCCCCAGTCATGGTAGTGTCACTAGTATCCCATATGGGCTGCAAGTCTGAGTAGATAGGAAAACGTAAGATCTCAGGAAATTTCTGGACCCTCTCTTTGGATCCTGGGCCTCCCTTTTGACCCTGGGCCCGGGTACAAATTACCCCCTTTACCCCCCTCTACTAGACCCTGGGTGCAGACAGGCAAGGATCATGATCATGGGATACAGAAGCATCTTGTACCCCAAGATAGGGATTTATTCCTACCAGTGGTTTCTGATAATATATCCTTTCATTTCACCTTTACAAACCAATGACAATCATTTTCATTTATTGAATATTTATTGCTTTATGCCCATTCCGTCCCCTTACCTCTGCCCTCTTCTATCATCTTCTTCTTTTTTCCCTAACCCCTTCATTCTCCAAACCTCCACTTTGCATGTTCCTCTGATTTCTTCCATCTGTTCTTCTCCTTTCAGCCTCTCCATTCTGTTTCACATCAGCACCATCTCTCCCCTTTCCCTATCTCATAGTCCAGTACTTTTCAAACTGGGGTGTCACGACGCACCAGCCTGTGGGCTCTGGCCTCTGCCCACTTAAGGGGCGGAGGCATTCTGGAGGAAGGGAGGAGGCAGCGGCGCAATCCCCAGGAGCACTTACCCAAGCCTCCTGCAGCCTCCCCAGGGTGCGGGGAGCCCGATGCAAACCTTTGTTAGGGCTCCCCGCAGCAGTGAAAGTGGAGCGATCATGCTCCGCTTCCGCTTTAGTGGAGGCGGGGCGCGATTGCTCCACTTTTACAGTCACTGCTGCAGGGAGCTCTAACAAAGGTTTGCAACGGGCTCCCCACACCCTGGGGAGGCTGCAGGAGGCTTGGGTAAGTGCTCCCAAGCCCCTGCAGCCCCCTGAGCAGCTCAATCCTGGGGATCGCGCCACTGCCTTCCACCCACCTCCGCTGCCTCCCCCCGCCCCCACAAGAACTTACAGTGGCTCAAACTCTCCTGGAGAGTTTGAAAACCACTGTCATAGTCTATTGTGTGACTTGTTGCACTGGTCCTGAGCAAGCGGGGGGGGGGGGGGAAACAAACTATATAGTACAAAACAAATTTTTTCAGGGTTGTATTTCCACTACAGTTTTATCCCTTCAAATGCACTTCTGTTACCCCAGTGCATTCTGGAAACTGTAGTTTGGTAAGGCTAGATCTAACAACTCTCAGATTCCTTAACACAGTGGTTCTCACACATTTAGCACCAGGACCCACTTTTTAGAATGAGAATCTGTTGAGACCCATCAGAAGTGATGTCATGACTGGAAGTGACATCATCAAGCAGGAAAATTTAGCAATCCTAGGCTGTAATCCTACCCACACTAACCCAGGAGTAAGTCCCATTTACTATCATTTTTAAAAGAATACACATAGTATCTTGTTAAAAGTACAGGTCTGTAACATTTCCCCAATTGCAGTTACGTACCATGGGTGCACCAAGTGTAATAGATTATAAATAAAATATTGAAATGAATGGGGAACCACCTAAAATTGGCTCGCGACCCACCTAGTGGGTCCTAACTCACAGTTTGAGAAACACTGCCTTAACATACAGCACGCGCCCCCAAATGCATTAGTGCAGGGTGTTAGGACAGAGTTCAAGTGTTCATGCATTAACTAGTAACTGTCAATCAATCCCTGAACTGAGTGAAGACTACGTTTCTCAGGGCGCAACTCTAACCAACTTTCCAGCACCGAGCTAAGAGCAATGCAACTCTTATTCCCTTATCTTGAGGAGGTCTCCATGACTGCCCTCAACTGCAAGATGCAGCACATGCCCCATTGGCAGAGCTGTGTCAGAGCTGGAAAGTCGGTTAGGTTTTGGGCCTCAGTCCAGCAAAAAGGCCATGCAAGGTCTATAAAATGTCTTTAGGTCCAGCCTGAGGGGCACTAGAATGGCAGATAAATTTTTCTATCTATTTTACTTTACCTTGCCTCAGTGCAGTTCTTGTTGTTCCGCCTATCACAAGAGCCCATCTATTCTGATATAATCCAAATTTTCACAACAAGGTGACCAGATACAATGAAGGACAGAGTGCTTTGTATATAGAAGACAGAACTTTGGCAGGTGCGGTTTTTAAATGCTT
This sequence comes from Tiliqua scincoides, assembly GCF_035046505.1. Lineage (NCBI taxonomy): Eukaryota > Metazoa > Chordata > Lepidosauria > Squamata > Scincidae > Tiliqua > Tiliqua scincoides. Next base: position 57,680,530 of record NC_089826.1, read on the forward strand.
CCATGTTGAGCTGCACCTGCCAAAATTCCCTCTTCTAGACAAGGGTTAAAGGTATAGACATTCTGTCCTCCATTGTATCTGATCAATCTGCATGATTAGGGGAATAGAAGTGCACTGAAAGTGGATTAAAACTGTTGTGGAAATGCAACCCAGATCTTCTTCATAAGCACCAACATGTATTGGTACAATTCAAACATGGGAAAGTAAAACTTCCACCTTCAGACCAGAACTAGGCCCCAACAGTAGGACACTCAGGGCAGTTCACAGAATTTCTAGGCCCCAATAGTCAACTCCAAAGCTTCTAGTTTAGTTTAGTGTGTCTCTAGAACAGCGATTTTCAATTCTTTTAATATCATGGCACGCTGACAAGGCACTAAAATTGTCAAGGCATACCATCGGTTTTTTGACAATAGACAAGGCACACCCATTGACAGCAGGGGTTCACATCTCCCAGGGTCCTGCTAACAAATGATCTTCCCCCAAACTCCTGCAGCACACCTGCAGACCATCTGTGGCACACCAGTGTGCCATGGCACAGTGCTTGATATTGGCTGCTGTAGAACATGTGGCCTTGGATTAAGATTTCATGTATTTTGGCATTCTTTGAAGGTGAAATTAACAATATGGAGTTCAAATATAAGTCTGGAGCACAGAAAAGAAGAAGAAAAAAATAAAAATAAAGAAAGACCAGTTTATTTCACCTGGGTTTGTTTCAAAAATTATCACAACTGTTACCCTGCACATGCCCAATCTTGTCTGATCTCAGAAGCTAAGCAGGGTCAGGCCTGGTTAGTACCTGGATGGGAGACCACCTGGGAATACTGGGTGCTGTAGGCTTATACCATAGTCTTTCCAGACTGAAGGTTGCCAACCAACCAACCAATGAGGGTGATAGTGAAAACCAGTCCTTGGATGCCTCTGCATTATCAGAAGAAGAGAAAGCAAATGAAGATTTTGCTGGGGTAAAAGAAAAATGCAGTAGCATTACTCAGATTTAGGAAATTATCCCATTCTGATAACTGTTTTCATTTACTGTAGTTTCAGTCTTGCTCATTCTAAGTTAAAACTGTCAATTAAAAAATGTAGTAACATCTGGTTTGTAGGAAAATTTATGAAGTGGGGCCCAAACAGGCATCTTGCTGCAGGCCCAATATCAGCTCTTAGCAGTACTGACTCTTGAGAGGCAGTGTAGGAATCTTGCACCCAGCCCACTCCACTTGTACCAGGTGTTTCAGAATGTGTCCAGGTGTCTTGCCCACTCAACTTGTTTCAGGTGTCTCAAAATGCTAGAGAAGCCACGCAGGCTGCCTCATGGTTACTGAAGCTTGCAAACTTCCACAGTCCTTGACAGCCAACACATGTTTTGTGTGGCTAGCAGAAGTCCCAACAGGATTTCTCCTGCACATATGAAACTGTCAGAATCATCCAGGGATTGTGGGGGTTTGTAAGCCTCCAAGATCTCAGGCTGAAAATTACAGCTTTGTGCAACACACAAAGTCCTTTATGGAAAACGTGATGGGTTAAAAAGGAAGAAATAAAGCAGTGACTCAGATTTGGATTGACTTGGAAATTAACTGAGCAATTGCCTTGTTTTTGTTTTGAGAAAGGAGGCTTGGTTCATTTCTAAGACAATATAATTCAACCCACAGAGAGCTCTCCAGATGTGTGTCTCATTGTGGGTGTGGAGTCTTTTTTTTTTTTTTTAAATACAACTCTGCCCAGTGGCATGACTTCTATTGGTGACTTGTGGTAGGAGTGATTCTTTCCTCTCGCTGCCTATTAAGCATATGTTAGGAATATGTAAATGCAATAGGAAACAAAGCAGCGGTTTTCTTTAACCGTGCAGCAATATCATTGCGGGGGCTATAGCAGACAAGAAATCTATAGATGCTGGCATTTTCCAGAGTGGAAGAACTGCTGCTAGTCCAGACTTATTGATCAAAGGATTATACACCCTTAAGATGCCTAAGAAAATATTGTCCACATATTTAATTTTTTCAGTGCTTATGCTATTTTTATGGAAAGTTGGTATTTATTGAACTAAATTATTACATCTCACCTTTCCCTCTGAATAACCAAAGTGAATAGTGGTTTTTCCGGGCTCAACTTTAAGCATCTCAAATGTTAGTATCATTTCAGTTTTGAAATAGGGGAGAGAAAAGTGTGGGTGTCTATGTGGAATAGAATCCTGTTAAACATAGCCAAAATGGTGGAGTGGAATCAATGCATTTTAAACAATGCAATGGAGAACTGTGTAGAAATTCTTTGAATCCAAGTCATTGTTTTCCATGGAGGACCAGACAATATTTTTATAACAGATTTCCACTTGGAAAAATGCTGTTGCAACAGTGTACTGTATATAACTTATCCAAGAGACTTAGGCTACAGTCCTAACCGCACTTTCCTGAGAAGTAAGCCCCATTGAACAAAATAAGACTTACTTCTGAGTAGACCTGGTTAGGATTGTGCCCTTAGCCATGTGACTCAGGGCTCAATCCTAACCAACTTTCCAGCACTGGCACAGCTGTGCCAGTGGGGCATGTGCTGCATCCTGCAGTGTGGGGGGGGGGTAGTCATGGAGACCTCCTCAAGGTAAGGCAATGTTCATTCCCTTACCCTGAAGTTGCATTACCCTTATGTCAGTGCTGGAAAGTTGGTTAGGATTGCAGCCTCAGAAAGCTAACACAAAGCACCTTAGCAGTAAGTGATTTCAGGTACCACATTTATCACATGCAATAAAGTAAGCATTATATTAATAGTAATTAACAAAGATGTATATTTATTTATTATCCTTCTTCACACTGCTAAATCACACTATTGGTTTTTGCACATTTTACAATTACATTTTACAATTACACTGTTAGTTTCTGTACATTTTAGAAGCAATATATTTCTGAGAAATATCCTTTATATCACGGGTGGCCAAACCATGGCCCATGAGCCACATATACAGCTCTTTGGCATATAATGTGCAACTCTCAGAAATATTTTGGCTGAACTCCTTTTTGCATCATAATATAAAAGAGATTTTTTTTGTAAGCTTAATAATTATTTACCGGGTATAAACTGAGAGTCTACTAGATTAAAACTTAAGTTTAATGTTCATGGTGAGTAAATGTATTTAGGAATGTAAATGCTTCTTAAATATTGTGGCTCTCAAACTTCTGAAGTTTATTATATGTGGCTCTTACGTTAAGCAAGTTAGCCACCCCTGCTTTATATTAAAGATGTATAAACCACTCCTAGGTTTGCTGCTAGTATTAACAAAAGCTGTCAAGCAATAGAAATCTTACCTAAGTTGTTAATGAACACACTCCAATACAGAGTGTCCTGCATTACACAGGCATCCCCCAATGAGTGCCAGAGACAGAGGCTTGGACTGATAACTTTATTAAAATTAAGCAACAATAACCTGCAGTGGGGAACAGCTAGCTAAGAGGGAACCCCCACAAGTGTGCTGGCCGCTAGTCATTTTGGGGGAAACAGCCTAGCCATCTGCCTCCCCCAGACCCCATGGATGTGACATACTGACTCAAAGAGTCACGCAATCGGAAACTGGGTTATCTTATCACAGTCAACCCCAAAGGGTCGAGGCAGCTGGTTAGCACTGATCCACACAGGCAAAGCCTTGAGATGCTCAACCAGCCATTGCTCAGATCAGCCAAGGGGCTCGCCAGCCAGCCTCACCAACCCAGACAAGTGTTGTCAGAGTGGTCCTGGCTAACCCCTTGATTTTACTAACCTCAGCATACATGCCACCCCCATTCCTGGCTACCCTGCCAGCATGCCTCCTGCCTAACCCAGGACAACTGCATCAACTAACATATTCTGCTCAGCTCAGCCCAAATGCCAGTCTGGGGTAGGCAAAAAAGCTGCCAGCCAAAGGCCAATCAGGTTAACAGCAAAAAATTCCTATCCGACCCTGAAAGCAGCAGCCAGTTAATCTCAAACTGGGTGGGCTTGAAGATCCAGGTGTGGACTGAGGCTGGGCACCTGAAACAGCCCCAGCAACAGTCACACCACGCCCACCAATCCCCCTGAAGCCAAAGGGCTCCCAGGATTTTCCCACCTCTGCCCCGCACACCCTGAGGGAGCCATGCAAAGAGTGCCAGGGCTCTATGCAACCTAGCACCATTATCCGCGGGGGTTCTGTTCCAGGTGGGCCTATAATCCTTCAGAGGAAACTGGCGCTCTGGTCACCCCTCATGAAATCCACAGGTCCCAAATCTGCAGATGCAGCAGCCCCACTGTGCTTATTTGCAAACCTCTATGAATAGAACATGGCTATTCATGGCAAACTCTGGTCTACTTTACAAAGTTACAAAGTGGAGTGTATACATGATGGAGAGTTGCTGTATTTTCCAAGACAAATCCTTGAATTTAAGGAAGAACTGTGAAAAAAAAGTCCTAAAAATGTTGTTTTCAATTTTAGTAGTTCTCATACAACTTCTATCTTTAGAGAAACCATTTGAAATAATAACCACTCACATTCTTGCTGTGATTACTATTTTTTTCTGCAATAAATACATTGCAGATACCCTATAAACAGAGCACTCTTAAGTGAAATGTGGCTGGGAATGTATGAAAATACTGAAGAGTGTAAGGCTGGGGAAAACTGTCCACCTATTCAGTAGACTAGTAAAAACATGCCTTAATAAGGAGGAAATAACTGGGGTGATAAATTTTCTTCATGAATAGTACTTCCAGGTAGAGAAAATCTTGGAAGGTGCATGCAAAATATCATGAGTAATGTGGTTCTGCTACATGTCCAGATGCTGGAAAGCAATGCTTTGACATGGTTTCCTGCCACAAGTTGGCTAACAGATTTGAGTAATTTGTGATATGACAGCTCATATGTCATTTTCACAAAGAAGTTCTATCAGTGAAGGAGGCTCCTCACATTTGAAGCAACTGTTAAAGGCAGGCTGAGTGCAATGAAAGAAGTATTTTCTTTGGGGACTGATAGGAGTTCCAACTGTACCAATCAATTTCTTTACTATCCAAGTGCTGGGCATCTAGTTGGACTGATACTGTCTCGTTCTAGAACTTGGTTCTGAAGTAAAAAGTTAGAATCAAGAGTCATTCCCAGAATGCTCGGTCATATAATCAAAGTTTGTAGGCTTTTCAAGTTGCAGTCTCAGATTGGAGTTCATTTATTGTCTATCAACTAGTTGGATATCATAAATGGAACTCCTATCACTGAAGATCTAAATGATTTCTGGCACTAAAACTGGGCATTTGTCATAGTTTAAATTTAGAACATTTTTTCTGTATTAACAATTTTATTATTACTATAATAGAATACAAATGTTCCATCCACAAATACCAAAGAATAGCATACATAAAATAATATATCATGTAACATAAACTTATTAAAAATGACATAAGAAAACATAAGTTTTTATCAGAGAACATAATCCCAAATACTTTAAATTCTCAATTTCTTAATGTTTTATCAAAAAACTTCAAATAAATGGGCAGCCCAAACCTTATGCCAGCCTCTGCTGGCAGGACTAGCACGCACACTGTTGCAAACATGCTCTAAGGCACAGTGTGCCAACACCAAGGCTTGCCCCACCAGAGGAAAGGCCTGCACTGGCCTCTTGCCACCAGTTAGACACCTGCACCCACAGGAGCAGGTGGCCACACAGCAGGATAGCAGGAGGGTGAGGAGGGGTATAATGAGGAGGGGGGAGGGTGGATCAGGCCCTGAAGGGCGCAAGTATGGCGGCCTTCACCATATCCTATCCCCCCTCCCAAGTCTGACATGGAACTGGTCAGACTTGCTGGTGCAGATCCAAATAGCCCAATAAAGGCTACTGTGCAGCTGCTGATCTCCTTGGGGTAAGGGAATGCTTCTTGCCTTACTGCAGGTAAAGCACTGGCAGACCCAATGGGTCTCCTCAGAAGTGCCCCAGCTATTTTGCTAGCACAGAACTGAGGAGGCCTGTGTAGGGCTCCTCAGGTCAGGAGGGGGCACAGAATTCAGCGGCAGAATCTCCTCCCACCTTGAAAAGTCTCTCCACCAGCCAGCAGGAACAGTTACTGCTGGCCACTCTATGGACTCATATTCTCAACGCTGAGGCCCAGCGCTGTATGGCATGGGCCTCAGCGCTGGTGCAGTGTCCACACCATCGGCGCAAAAGAGCCTTACAGCACTTTTTTGAAAGCAGTTCTCTGGGCAGTGCAGCAGCCACTGGTACTGCCCAGGACTAGGATCAGGCCCTAAGTGTGTGCACATGGCTGGCCTACCCATGAAGTGAGGTAAAGCGACTTCTTTGACTGGCAGACTGGGATAGAAAGAAGACAATGGGACACAATGAGACAATGTAATGGGGGACAATGGGGAAGTGGCTAACCTCTGCTAGAAGAGGGAAGGGCACCTGCCATTCCCAGTTACTGTCCAGTTATTGGAGAAAGAATTGCCACTTCCCTCTGCCACTTCTTCACCCTCCTCCTTGCATCTTAACTGAGTGGATGAGAAGGCTACTTACCCAGTTTTGAAGACATGTATGGAAAATAAGTTGAGGAGTAAGACTGTACAAAGTCTGGTAGCAGCTTGAGCTGTGGTGATTATGTACATTGATGTTGGTTTGTGCATTAGTAGAATAAGACTTTGAGAATTCTGTAAACAAAATGTTCTATGGCTATGATCCGCATGCTGCAAATTTGCATTATTAAATCCAGTGTACACAGAGGCTTATCATTCACTTTAGAAAAGGGAAGCACTCAGTACTTGCAATGGAAAATAGGCCATTTCATTTCAATCTCATAAACAGAAGGATGAATGATATGTTAAGTCATGGTGTTAATATAATTCAGAACCATTGTTGTTACCAGATGTGTCAGAACAGTAAAACTTAAATTTTAATAAAATGATAAATGTTTCTAAAAATCCAATAAGTATTTCCAAGCAGAAAAAAAATGGAAAAAGAACTATGTTTAATATTTCATGTTTTATCTTGGGAAGGAGATCAAATTTTGAACTCATACTTTCTGTGTTGCAATTTGAAAATGAAGAATAATGTTCCTTAACTGTTTGTGTAGTGGTATTTTCTCTTAGTACTCGATATGCATTCTTCAAAGACACTATGCTGCAGGAAGACCTCTTAGTAACAAAAAACAGGGTAGCAATAGCAAATCTCTGCGATGTCTCATATTTTGGGAGCTTTGATCTGGTGTCACTATCCATAATGCCTTTGTTTCTCTGAACTGTTATTTTTGTACTGAAGCAGGTTTTAATTGATTTAATTTAATTTAATTAATTTAATTAATTTAATTTAAAGGCATCCTTTATACTCCTTTGTACTTAAGTTATAGTCCCTTCTAGCCTTAAAAAGCATGCTGACATCAGAGGTACTTTTTTCATTGATCTACATTACACTTTTACCATGCAGACTTAAAATGTGTGGCTGCTTATATTGGCCAAGCTTGGTTATCATATGGTAAAAATAGGCAGACATTCTAAAGCAGCCATTTTCAACCACTGTTCCATGGCACATTGGTGTGCTGCGAATGATTCCCAGGTGTGCTGCAGGAATTTGGGAAAGGGTTATTTATCAATAGGACCATTGGGGGATGTGAGCCCCCACCATTGACATCACAGTGTGCCTTGTCAGTTGTCAAAAAACGGATGGTGTGCCGTGACCATTTAAGTGTCTTCCCAATGTACTGTGGGATGAAAAACTTTGAAAATCACTCTTCTAAAGTGTAGCAAAAGTGGTTTGAACCACAGTTGGTACATTCCTAGTTACATGTTTTTGGAGCAGAAAATGTATGTTCTAACCATGTCCACCACACTTTAGAATGTCTGTCTGTCTTCTCCTTTTGTAGGCAGTGAAAAGGGCAATTACATAGGGCCAAATCCTATTCAAGTTTCCAACACAATGCAGCTGTAATGAAGCTTCAAGATAAGGGAACAAGTGTTCCATTGCCTTGAAGAGGTCTCCATGACTGCCCCTCTACCACAGGGTACAGTGCATGCCCTGTTGGCACAGCTGCATCAGCGCTGGAAAGTTTGATAGGATTGGGCCCTTAGTAATGTTATACCTAACTTGATCTGCCACACTGAAGCTCCTGGTATAAGAAAAGTGCATTGCATTTGAAAGGTTTGAAGCTACAAAATTCCTTGTACTCACTTTTGATATCCTAGATTTCGGTGCAGCATGTGCACAGTGCAGATTTCAGTGCAGAGATGCATGCCAAGAAGCAGATTTTGACTCATGGATTTCTCACATGTGGAAGAGGTGCTATGAGAAGGAGGCCCACATCCAGGATGTGTGGCATTCCTGTATCATGCACTGCCCAATGCTATCAACACCTTGAATGGTTGTGCAGCAGTAGAACCTCATGAAGTAGTCCCCTGGACCCCCTAGCTCCACACTGTCAACACAGACTGACAGAAGTCCTCCCGGGCATCTTTCTCAGCCCTAAGTGCATACTCCAGGGATTGAAACTGGGACATTGTGCATGAAAAGGAGGTGCTGTGCCACTGAGTTATGTCTTTTCCACCTAAAAAGTTTTTGTTAGATAGTGAGTTCCCTGGCTTTCCAAGCTGTAGCTTTACCTTGTTTCCTTAAATGATAGCAAGAGAGGGGGTAAGGAGTTACAATGAAACTGCAGCCGAGGGCATTTTAAATTTGTAGTTAAGTTTTATTTTGTCATTTACTCCTATTAGCAATCATTAAGCAATTTAATAATTAGATGCCCCATTAACATTTTAATGAGGCTGGTGGCCATTGGTAAGTGTAATTAAATTAGTTTTATTGTATGATATTTTGAAGCTGTGATTAAATTAGGTTTTACTGTGTGCTTTTAAGAACAAACCTATGGAGATAACTGTGCAACAGCCGTCTTGTTAACTTAGGAAGTGTCCATGAAATAGTAATGCACAGGAAAAGAGAGAGAGAAATTCCCGACTGAGGTTAATCACTAAAGAAAAAAAATCAAATGTTTCTTCTGCCTCCCGCCCCAGGGTTACTCATATATCACTAGTGTTCACAGTATGTCTGTTTAACATTATTCATTGTGGATAGTTTTATATAATCTGCTATTAATTTTTTAGAAATAGTGCCTAGATGATGTGGCATCTAGTGCTTTATAAATCAGGGACTAATCCTGTTGTGCTTAGTAAGACAAAACTCCTGTGGAGTTCAAATGGAATTTTACAACAGTAGGAACTGCAGGGTATGGCCTTATGTGAAAGCGGGCTTCGTTATATTATTGCAATGGTGACAAATTGGGCTATTGGAGAGGAAAGGAAAGGAAGTGGGGGAGTTGCCACATTATCTATCACAGTAGCTACCAAGTGGGGCATGTTCCTGTCACCTTAGTCTAAAGCAGGGGTGCCCAAATCCCGGCCCTGGGGCCGCTTGCGGCCCTCGAGGCTTCTCAATGCGGCCCTCAGGGAGCCCCCAGTCTCCAATGAGCCTCTGGCCCTCTGGAGATTTGTTGGAGCCCTCACTGGTCTGACACAACTGCTCTCGGCATGAGGGCAACTATTTTACCTCTCGCATGAGCTACGGGATGAGAGCTCCCTCCACTGCTTGCTGTTTCACATCTGTGATGCTGCAGCGGCAGCAAAGGAAAGGCCAGCCTTGCTTTGTGCAAGGCCTTTTATAGGCCTTGAGCTATTGCAAGACCTTCATTCATGCCTATAAGTTCACCTTTAATATATTCATTTATGTAAATTTATGTAAATTTATTCAAATTTTAAATGTAAATTAATCCTTTTTTCCCTGGCCCCCGACACAGTGACAGGGAGATGATGTGGCCCTCCTGCCATAAACTTTGGACACCCCTGGTCTAAAGCAATGTTTCCCAAACTGTGGGTCTGGACCCTCCAGTGAGTCCCAAGCCAATTTTTGGTGGGTCATAAAAATTATTTTAAACTTTTAAAAAACCTGTTTTTCAATTTTCTCTACAAAGTGGCATGCTCTAGATCATGTGTATACTCAGTTTCAGTCTTTTCTCTGGCCTGGAAGTCCCTAACTGCACGTCTTGCATCGCCTTCTGGGCACCCTGGAAAGGCTGTAAAGGTTTGGGGAAAGAGTCCTTGAAGTTCATTTCTACTAAGAGTCTCTCAAGCATCTACGCACACATGATAGATGTAAGATCTCTAGCAGACTCAAAAGAACAGGATCTCCTGTATATAAAGTATAATAATATTTTATTATTAATAATAAAATATTTCTTTCTTGATCTCTTTTTTGTCTAGTGGGTCACAATAGGTTGTCATCTTTAAAAGTGGGTCCTGGTGCTATAAAGTTTGGGAAGTACTGATTTATAGTGTGAGGGTGGGGAGGTGGGGGTGGAGAGGGAAAGGCATAGAGGTAATACAGATGGGGCCTTAGTATCAATGGTGGATCCATTCTCTGACCCCACGTAGATGCCGAAATACATGGATAATCAAATTTGTGATCGACCCCTTAAGTCCTCCAAAGGGGCCCCTCTGGTCTCCTCCAGAGGGCTTTTTGAAGCCTGCAGAGGCAGCACACCCCCCCCCCCCGGGCTTCCCTGAGTCTCGGAACACCTTAAAAGGCATAAAAATGTCACTTCCCTCGGGAAACCGGAAGTTGCGTTCTTTTGGTTCTACAAGCCATTCTGAAGCCCACAGAGGCCATGGGCGGACACATGTTGCCTCTGTGGGTTTCAGAAAGCCCTCCAGAGGGGACTGAAGCTGTCCTCCAGTCCCTTTCAGAAGCTTCAGATTGGACCCGAGTCTGGTCCAACACAGGTCCAGTGGACCCGCATTGAACCAGATCTGCGAATATAAAATCCGTGGATAAACAGGCTTCACCTGTTCTAAGGGCTAATAAGCAGCAGATGGAAAAGAGCAGTAATTACAGTTCTGCTCAGTGATATATGAAAGTGTACCCACAGTGCTCTGAAACGTGTGTTCTAAGGACCTTTGACTGTTGGCTCATGGCACACCCTAAAGGAAGGTTGACATTAAAGAGATTTAAGGAGTCATAAATAATTGTGAAAAGTACAGGATTATTTATTATTATTTATTGACCACAAGGGTCAGGAAGGGGTGCCGCAAGGGTCCATCTTATCCCCCATGCTCTTTAACATCTACATGAAGCCGCTGGGAGAAGTCATCCGGGGGTTATGGAGTGGGATGCCATCAGTATGCTAATGACACCCAGCTTTATCTCTCCTTTCCCCCTGATTCTGAGGAGGCGGTTGGGGTCCTGGATCGCTGTCTGGAGGCAGTTGGGGGCTGGATGTGGGCGAACAAGCTGAAATTAAATCCAATAAGACAGAGGTGCTCTTGGTTCAGAAATCCACAGCTCGGGTATTAGACTATCGTCCTGCTCTGAATGGGGTTGCACTCCCTCTGAAGGAGCAGGTCCGCAGCTTGGGGGTTCTCCTGGATCCACAGCTGCACCTGGAGTCCCAGGTGGCGGCAGTGGCCAGGGGAGCCTTTGCTCAGCTTCGGCTGATTCACCAGCTGCGACCGTACCTGAGCTGCGCGGACCTGGCCACAGTAACCCATGCCCTAGTGACATCTAGATTAGATTATTGCAATGCGCTCTACGTGGGGCTGCTTTTGAAGATGGTCCAGAAATTACAATTAGTACAGAACACGGTTGCTCGTGTGGTTGCTGGGGCACATTGGTTTGACTCTGTTGAGCCGTTGCTTCGGCAACTACACTGGCTGCCGGTTCTATTATGGGCCCAATTCACGGTGCTAGTTTTGACTTTTAAAGCCCTTTATGGCTCGGGCCTGGGGTATTTGAGGGACCGCCTCCTTCCTTATAAGCCTGCCTGTACTCTTAGATCATCTGGGGAGGCCCTTTTGACTGTGCCGCCACCAAGAGAGGTGAGAGGGACGGCGGCCAGGAAGAGGGCCTTCTCGGTGGTGGCCCCTGAACTCTGGAATACCCTTTTCTTAGAATTGAGAACTGCTCCCTCTTTGTTAATATTTTGGCGTGGACAGAAGACCTTTTTATTTCAAAAAGCTTTTAATTGCTGACAGGCTGGCTGGCTTTCTTTCTCCTTTTTCTCTTTTATATTAGAATCCATGGGGCTTGTTTTAGATTTTTTAATTATGTGCAACTGTTTTAATTATTGTTTTTAATGCTATTTTTGTATTTTTAATTGTTGTAGGCTGCCTTGTGTGCCCATGGGGCAAAAAGGCGGGATATAAATTAGTAAATAATAATAAATAATAATTGACATAAATTAGAATTAGGGGAAAGGGTAGAAAAAGTGGCTATGCAGTCAATTGTCTAGATTTCAATATGGCAGCAGTGATGCATATAGTAACCTAAACTTAAGAACAAAATGATTACAAAACCAGTGTCTGATTCCAGTAAGAAGAGGAGAAAAGGAGAGGAAGAGGGCTGTCACAGGACTAGCAGAGAGAGGAGGAGTAAAGAAAGAGTGAGACTTCCTTATATGCTGACTGCTTCCATCCATTTGAGAGTGAGCATACTTGCACTTCCATCATGGTTGGCAAAGATGGGGGCTAATACTAGCACCCTATTCGGGGCTATTGGTCACTCTGTTGGAAGTTTCTGGATAGGGTGATATTTTTTGTGACAGCACAGTCCTTTTTTCTCATTGTGCCGCAGTTGTTTTACTGAAAGTACACTCACCCCTCCTTTCTTTGCTGGGCCTGGGCTTAGGAATGGAATGTGGTTTCTTTCTTTTGTGATTTGGTTTTGGATCTTTCTACTGCTTATATCTTTCTAAACACACACAACACAACGGATACAAACTGTTCTCCCTTGATGGGGGTGGGTGGGTAGGATTGCAGGTTGGTTGGCAACCTTCAGTCTCGAAAGACTATGGTATAAGCCTACAGCACTCAGTATTCCCAGGCAGTCTCCCATCCAAGTACTAACCAGGCCTGACCCTGCTTAGCTTCCAAGATCAGACGAGATCGGGCATGTGCAGGGTAACAGTTGTTTCCTGCCATTCTGGAATCCCCATCTGGGCATTTATTTTCTTGTCACTTAACTTCACTTCACAACCTTTATTGGCATATAACAAATAAACAAAATAAAAAAAAAATTATAACAATCACTAAAAGGATAAACATAATGAGGCAGGGAGGAGGGAAATGATCCAAAACAGAGGAGGAAGAAAGAAAAAGTAAAAGGAAATTTTTTTAGGAAGGGGGGGATATTTTAATAATTTGGGATAAAAAACTAACAACTGCTATAGTAATGTTTGCTTGATTATCACTAAGCAGAACAAAAAGGGGATCAATAAATGGACCGGCAGGATGGCGTAAAAAGGGCTCCAAATACAGCTTTCGGAGTGTACAGTGCGCTGGGCAACTGATATTTCTCGGAACCTCAGATTATGCACCTTTTGCCATCTCAAACCGGACACACTTGAGCATATTTTCTTGTCCCTGCCCTGCTCCCTCATGCTTAGGTGGTAGTTTAGAGTGTGCTATTGGCAGGAACCCCACATTGATAATTCATTTTTATTAACATTTTTATCTTGTGATATTTACTCTTTTGAACTCCATCTGTACTTTTCCCCCCTCTTATTTGTTTTAAGGTATATATATAGTTAATCAGGAGTTCATCTGGAGAGCGTCAGGAGTGATTTATCAAAGGAATGCAAACAGAATATGTTTTAGAATATGCAATCTGGAATATGTTCAATCCAAAATTGATGTGTTGAACTTAATAATACTGTGGAGTAATGGCATATATTTTCATTGTGTTTTAAGGTGGAATCTCTGAGTAAGATAAAAGCAATGCAAAGAATGATGGATAACAGATGGCTCATCATATTAGGAGGGACCATGGTTCACAAACATAGTGCCCCTCTGTGTGTGTGTGTGTGTGTTTCTGTGTGTGTGTGTGTGTGTTTCTGTTATGGGGAGCAGAATGTGTTCTTATGTGCTTTGATAACCAAGTGATGTTCCCCAACTTCATGTATGGCAGTGGCAATCAAGGAAGTTAAACATGGCATACAAAACCAGGAAATGTTGCAATCTGGTGAAACTTCTTCCTTCAAATCACTATGAAGATCAAGAAAGTCCTTATTCTATCACTATTCTGAATGGGAAAGTGAAGAAGGTGCACTGGAGGTGGGTTGAAGAAGCTGCTGAGAATTTGTCTTGAAATTTACATAATGGCAAGTACTTGTAGTACCGTATAAGTATAAGGTACCCTATAAGTACCTTATAGAGATGAGTTTGGCAGACATTGTTCTGGTGCATCTCTAGGAAGTGATTGGGTAAGCTGTACCTGTTCAGCCGCTACCATCCCCAACCTATGGTGAAATGAAAAACCAGAACAAAAACTGGGTGCACGGAACCTAATTTGTAAAGCCAGAACAATCTAAGACTGCAATCCTATATGCAGTTACCTAGGAGTAAGTTCCATTGAACTCAGTTGGGCTTACTTACATACTAACTTACTACACTTAGAAGTGCATTGTAAGAGGATAAGGGCCCAATCCTAAGCTTTACATGCCGGCTCCCTGCTAGCATGCACTGTCACAAATGTGCCATAAGACACATTTGGAGCAGGTGTTCTTGTGGGAGGGAGCAGGGCAGGAGGGAGGTGGGACAGCTCCACTGGATGCAGAGCCTCCGTGTCGGGTTGGCCACCAACACAGAGGCTCTTGATTCTATGCCGACATTTGGGTCACCATAGAATCGAGTATCCCCATTGCCGGGCTACTTGCTTTACCTGGGGGAAGGGGACAAAAGTCCCCTTCTCCCAAAGAGCTGGCTGCAGCTGCCTGGAGTGCACAGGATGTGGCAGCGCCATTTTCAGCGCCACTGCAGTACCACATTCCATGCAGCCCAGAATTGGGCTGTAAATGAAGTCTTCCAAGTCATGTATATAGTAAAGCTGACTACCTTGACTTGCAAGTTCCATAGTTTTCAGAGCAAGACTAAACATTTTAAGCATCTTAACACAAATCGTAAACGGAAGTTATTTTGCATATTTTAATATATATCAGTGTGTTCATCAGATATGATTTTATATAAAGAGATCATTTAAAGCCATATTTAATAGCAATTCCAAGTTAACCTATATCTTTTATCTTTACAAGTTCAAGCAGCTGCAACTTTAGTTGCAGTTTGACGTGTAATAGTGTTTATTGCATGTTCTGCTCTTAAATTCTCATCTTCAAATGATTTCACCCACTGCTACCCCAATCTGTTAAATGGGTTTTGCGGGATTGAGTGTTTGAATAAATTTTAAAGTTGTACTCTATTTTATGGAGAAATCTAACTTTATTTACTAAAGAAATGCTTTGACATTTCACATGCATTTTGCATAGCACAGTACACACAGATATCTTATTTATTATCCTGTTGATCTCCATATTTTATTTGTTTTGCATAACAAAGGCTTATAATTCAACAATACACAAGGCAAAAAATAAGCACCATCAGAATGAGTATGCACATAAAACATGGAAAATTATCTTGTAGGCTATTGAAAAATGTCTCTGTAGCTTAGGTTTATTTTGAACTCTGTGTTTTCTAAACCTTGATTTGAAACCAATGACTCAGCTAAGGATTATCCCTACTCTGTTTGGAAAACTTGGATGTGATCTAGTATACTTTATTGCTTGGGGTGTTTCTCCTTGTTATTATAGCAAAAGGTTCTTTTTCTTAATTTCATTCCCTTATTGCTTCTCATCCCTCTTCCACACTCAGCAATTCCTTATCCTCCTTGGTATTTGTTGACATGCAAGTACTTGTTGACAGCTTTCAATAGACATTGTTTAGCTTTGGAACTTATGTCAAACTTTGCTGCTGTTTGTATGGTGGAATTAATTGTGGCATGTTCTCAGGAGTATAACAAGATAGTTATGTTTTCTGATGAATTGCTTTGCAACAAATGTAATTATGCACTTTACAGGATAACAATTTGTATACTGTGTAAAGCACATGTTTGCTTGAGGGAATTATGTAGGCCTGCTGTAATTATTAAAGCCCATTGCATGTGTTGTGTTATGTTAATGTTTCTAAATTAAGCAATATGAAGCCATTTCTGCTAGGCGGTATCTAAGAAGCCTTAGGGATATTAATTGCAGTTTTTACTATACACTTTAGGGATCCTTGAGCTCAAGACTTCCTTGTCTTCTAATCAATGAAACTGTTACTGCAGACCTTTTAGGTGGCACATAAATTGGAAATTATTTTGTGGTATGAAAAATCAGAGCAGTAAAATGAACAAAAAAGATCTGATGCCATTTTTAATAACAGAATCACCTTACCAGTCTCTCCCATCTAGTTGCTATCAGACATACAGTGCAATCCTATCTTGCGCTGGAACAGGCAGACCAAGAGGCCTGCACTATATCCAGTGCAAGATAGGAACCCAAAGTGGCTGAGCTGGAGGTAAGGAGAAACTCTTCCCTGTATGCCTGAATAAGCCACTGCAGCCCCAATGGGTCTTCTTGGACTTGCGCCACCTCCAGAGGTGGCATATGTCCGAGGAGAGTGGAGCAACTTGCAGCTGCTCTGCACTGTTCGGGGAATGGCGTTGGGATTCGTTTGAGTTGAGTCTGAGTTTAGTTCCCAACCCTGGTACAACCCCTGGAATGGTGAGGCTTTTGATGTGTGATTCCTTTGTCTGGAGCAGGGGTGTTCAAACATTTTGGCAGGAGGGCCACATCATCTCTCTGACACTGTTTCGGGTGCTGGGGGGAAAAAGAATTAATTTACATTAAAATTTGAATAAATTTACATAAGTGAATTTATTAGAGATGGAACTTATATGAATGAATGAAGGTTTGCAGTATCTTGGCCTATAAAAGGCCTTGCACAAAGCAAGGCCAGCCTTTCCTTCACTGCCACTGCTGCATCACAGACGTGAAGCAGCAAGTATTGGACAGAGCCCTTGTCCCACAGCTCAGGTGAGAGGTTGAACAGTGGTCCTCATGCTGAGAGCAGTTACATTGGGCCAGCATGGGCTCCAGCAAGTCTCCAGAGGGCCAGAGGCTCATTGGAGACCGGGGACTCCCTGCGGGCCAGATTGGGAGCTCCTGAGGGCCGCAAGTGGCCCCCGTGCCAGGGTTTGGGCACCCCTGCTCTGGAGGTAATTTGGAGAGGTTGGAGGAGGGCAGATGGTATCAGATTATGAGATCTCCCCTGCTGAAGTAGGTTTGGGGTGGCTGAGGTTAATACCTTCCCAGCTGGAATAAGTCCCAGCGGTGGCACTGGCAGCCGCGTACTGCCAAGCTCGCATGCATCACCAGCCACAACTCCCACCTTGGCCTCTGGAAGCAGCAACAAGGGTGGGAGGAGGGAAGATTGGGAGCACCAGTGTCATTTTGTATCCCATTAGAAGTTAGCGAAACTCCACAACTGAGATTTTGCAACCCCATTGGTCCCAAGGATGAAGAAAAACATCATGAAATGGCTGGGGTACATTTTATAAATCCCATTTTACCCTGAAAACAACTATAAAAATGATAAAAAGCAACAGCAAAAATAATCTTCCTTAGGTAAACATGTTAGGTAGTGCTGGGGAGTTGCTTTTAATGTTAGTATTATGAACATGAATATTATATTGCACTGTGAACCGGAATGATTTTCATGTGTATGTGGAAAAGAATTAGCCTCTCATCTTATGAGCAATTCAATGTAGACAGAACTTTTTACTCAAGAGCTTTGTATGTCTGAGTGCTAGTTGTGCACTGTAAACACTGTGTAAACACGTAACTGTTTACATAGGGAATTTAAGGTAAAAATATAATTAAGGGTGCAATCCTAACCAACTTTCCGGCACCGAGGTAAGGGCAATGCAGCTCCGAGGTAAGGGAACAATCATTCCCTTACCTTGAGGATGCCTCCATGACTGCCCCCCAATTGCAGGATGCAGCACATGTCCCATTGGCTCAGCTATGCCAGTGTTGGAAAGTTGGTTAGGATTTGGGACTAAGCCACATGGAAGAACAAGATGATAACAATTAAAGATGCAGTTCCATTATTCTTTTAATGTTTTCTTTAGTAAGTATTGAAAATGACCATCTGTGCTATGCAAGGACAAAATAATTCAGCAAGTTCTACCTTTATCATACAAAAAATGCGTATGTGTTTGGATTAGAACAGGTTTTTAGGGAATTGTATGCCACAATTCGGTGAGTTGCAACTTTAGTTTTTTCTAGTTACATTAGACTATTTATGCATCTCTTGAACAAATACAATTAAAGCAATTACTAGACTATTACCACATCACTTGGGGCATTTGCTTCCTTTAAGATATGCTTCATCACTTTATGATGAAGGGGTGTATAGGGTGTTCAGGGAGGGGTAGTACCTCTGGTGTAGGGGCATGTCGTGTCCTTTTAGGGCAGCTCGTCCACCTTTGGTCCCCGCCTGTCACTCAGCTCTCTTCTGCGGCTCCCAGTAGCTGTAGCATGGACAGCAGCCACACCTCGGGCAACAGCTTCGACAGGCTGGCCCAACCAGGTTGAGGGTAGCCGTCGGGTCATTGATCTTTGTTGAGATTGGGACTTGTCTATCCCGAGCATGTGAAGACAGACTCCAGTGGATTGAGCGGATGAGACCTACTTGAATAGGACCAGCAGTCATGAAGGCAGTTTCTGCAAGCGACGTGGTACACTAAGAGCACAGCAAGACACGAAAGATGCCCTGGTCAACCACTGCGCCCAGCCCATCTCCAACCGTCTTGACTTTTGTCCTGCCATTGCAGCAAGATGGAATCTGGGAGGAGAGAATGAGGCTGACTATGCGCACCTCTCCCTCACTCTAATCCAATTCATGCGCAAGTTGTGACATCCCAGATGTCACCCCTGGGGGCTGGGGATAAGAATAGGCCCTCAGTTTGGCTGTACTTGTCATAAGAGGCGACTGAACAACCACCGGGTAGATGGGACTCAATAGCCTGGGAAGGCAGCTCATCTGAGAGAAGGAAAACTCTGATCCCAAACCTCCACTGCCTTGTGGCTACATCCAGTTATGGAAAAGGCTTCAGGAGTCAACCTCGAGGCAAAATCCGGATCCGGAGTCCCTGAGGCAGTTCATGTCTGAACACAGTCACATTCTGGCAACTCCTGCAACGCCACTGGAACCAACCGTATTGGCTTCTGCCTTTCCATTGGACCATTTCAGCAACGTGGAGAGGAGGGATTTGCTGCATGGGTAACAGTCTATCCTCCATATCTACATTACCTAGGCTTTGCACTCTGGAGAGGACATTCTGTTCCAGAACCACCATTCAGAGCGCGATACCATAGTCTTCCAAGACTGAAGGATGCCAATGCATCATTTTAAATAACTCTCATTACATAAATAATGGAGAATCCTAGTTCTCAATGAGCAGAACAGATTACATCGTGTTCTACTTGATATGGTAACTGGTAACTGGATATGAATATGTGCCCAAGAGCTTTCAAGCCCAATTTCATGATATATAAAAGAAATACACATTGGGTGTCAGTGGTAGTTTCTTTCCTTCTTTTCATTGATAAGATCCTATTTCTGTCAGCATATTACTTTGTTGCTCATGTTTCCCGTGTCACAAAGTCGCCATCAATGCACATTGCTTTATGCCCATTTGAGTGTGCTTTTGTGATGTGCAAAATTGCCAGAAGAGTGATGCAAGGCTAGTTTGTAAAAGGGTTCTGTATATCTGTGGATTACCTTATCCAACAGCTGCATTGCTTTTGCTGCTGGATCAGGACAATGACCCATCTGGTCCGTGGTCCTGTTTCTCAGAGCTGTCCATCAACTATCTTGGGAAACGCCCAAACAAGAGACCCCCTGCAACTGGTATTCAGAGGCCTACTGCTGTATCCAGAGGTAGTACAACAGGCTGGCTGCTATTGGACGCAGGATGCTGAATTAGATGAACTTCGTGTGATACAGCAGGGCTCTGCTTGTGCTTGTTCTCATGAGATTAAGGCCCAAAACCTAACCAGCTTTCCAGCACTGACATTTCCAGTGCTGGAAAGTTGGTTAGGATTGTGCCTTAATTCTGGTGGGGCATTATATCACCCCACTACCATTTTGCATGCCCCGCCTTAGTGCGTAGGGCAGGGGTGGGAAAATCCAGGCAGCCCATTGTCTGCCTGGCTACTTTGGTGGTGTGGCACAGCTGATAGTTGGGCAGATCTCATCTCCCAGCTCCAGTCCAGTGCTAGTTTTCACACCCTGCCAGCCCACCCTATGTATAGTCTGAGATTAGGGGGTTACTCTTTACAAGGACTGGGTAGGAATTTTTTTGTTGTTAACCTGATTGGCCTTTGAATAGCAGTACCTCTCTCCACATACCTACTCCAGACTGGCATTTTGGGTAGGGTATGTTAGTGATTTCCCTTAACTGGGTTTTATTTGGGGTTTAGGCAGTCACCACTTGTAATCCTTACTGAATTTTGCAGTATCAGTTGAGAGCAGTGGTCCCCATTGTGACTTCATGCTATTTTGAGGTTTTTCATATGTTAGTATTGAATTTATTGTTTTTAGGAAGCATTGAAAATATCTAAAAAAGTACATTATTTCTGTCTGAACTGAAACAGAAACACAATCTATGCACTCTACATACTTAACTAAAGCAAGCTTTGTATATCATACTGTATTCATTACACTTAATGTGAATTTACATTAATCTTTTAATAGCAGGGTGGGATTCTAACCCTGGAATCTCAAGGTCCTTGTTAGAACATTGCATCTTCCTAAAACGCAAAGATATTTAGATCGGGACATTTCTGAAATGATGTAGAATACTTGTTCAGTGGAATGTGTGTTTTCAACCTTCCATTTAATGAAAATGTATTTTTAAAAAAATATATACAGCAGAACAGTTTCAAAAATACAGCGTGAACATCAGTCTTTTATAACTCAATGTTACATTTAAAATATATTCTTACAGCCCCAGACAAGTGTCATTTAATTTTCAACTTAAGTGTGAATATTTGGCTGCACAAATCTTGAGGACGTTAAAAAACAAAACAAAACCAGACACCACTTTTCTACAGGCAGTTAATTTGTCACCTTGAAAGTGCTAAAGATCAGCAAAAATAGAATTGCAATGGATCTGACCTTCATTACCAACTGCCAGAACGATAAGTGGAAAAAAGATTGAGCATGCTGCAACAACATAAAGAAGCTACTGGAATTGATGTTTACTGAAATTGTAAGCCCGTAATGGGAGTTTCTGTTGTTGCTGTTGCTGTTGTCTGTTTTTTGTTTTTTTGAGTGGGACTCAGTATGTGCCCTTTCAGGATAAAACCAAGACCTGCCTGCATTTTATGATCAAGTCTACTTCTGATATCAGCAACATCTGAGTGTAAACCTACAGGTATCCATGGGGGTTCCATTCTAGAACCCCCGCAGTTACCTGAAACTACCAATACCAGGGTCCCTCCCACCCTCTGTAGGTGAGGGGAGCTGTACTCCCGTTGCCTCTGGAGGGTCTTCTGAGACCAGCAGAGGCTGTGCACGTTTGACCGTGGCCTCTGCGAACCTCATAACTTCCAGTTTTGATGAAAAACTGGAAGTGACTTTTTAAAAGGCATATGAGGGCCGGGGAAGCCATGAGGGTGATGGCTTACAGAGTGATAGATATAGACACACTTATAGATTGATAATTTATTCATTCAGTACAGTAGTGCCCCCTTATCTTTGGAGGTTGTGTTCCAGAACCCCTCATGGATAGCCGAAACAGCGGGATACAGGCAAACACCTGTCCCTGCAGCCTAGATGTTTTGAAGGCGAGGGAAGCCTGGCTTCCCTCCACTCTGGAGGTGTTTCTGAGCTCCGCCGAGGCTGTGGATACCTTTTTCAGCCGGAAAATGTCACTTCCAGTTTTTGGCTGAAAACAGTCATTCTGAGGCCCACCAAGGTCATGGGCGGATGTCCGTGGCCTCTGTGGAGCTCAGAAGCTCCTCCGGAGGGTGGGGTGTGGAGGGGGGCCGCCACTATCCACTGATATGTGTAACCACAGATATGGGGATACGGTGGCCCCCTATATTTGGAAACTGGATGTCTTGTAAAATATTTTAATAAAAAATTGATGTATGAATTGTATACTAATCAAGAGTAAACATGTACATATTTTGATTCAGAGATATGGGCCAGCTCCTATCATTTATCAGTTAAGATATATAGCATCTAGCAGTGTAATTTGTATCACTGTCTTGCTAATCCAAATGACGAAATAACAAAATCATATAACAAAATAACTTAATTAGAACTAGTAAAGGGGCAACCTAATCTTATGTATTTATAAATTGGACAAGTTTCTGGAGGAAAAATCCATTATGGGTTACAAGCCATGATGTGTATGCGCAACCTCCTGATTTTAGAAATGGGTTAAGTCAGAATGCCAGATGTAGGGGAGGGCACCAGGATGAGGTCTCTTGTTATCTGGTGTGCTCCCTGGGGCATTTGGTGGGCCGCTGTGAGATACAGGAAGCTGGACTAGATGGGCCTATGGCCTGATCCAGTGGGGCTGTTCTTATGTTCTTATGTTTAAATGAATAAAAATTAATAAATATGATGCCTTTACTTGCATTCTAGTGATGTATTTACAACAGTCACAAATGTGACCCAATGTCAGGAGTCAGGCTGCCATTACAAATTGCTAGCATAGGTCCAAGTTGACACATCCCAGGGTCAACTTGAAGGTTATACCCCAATAAGGGAACAAATGTTCCCTTACCCAGAGAAGACCTCTGGGAGTCACCTCCCTTAGGATACAGCTTGTACTCTGGCAGCACAGCTGCATTAGTGGGAGAGGGAAGGGATAGGATTGAGCAAGTTGCTTTTATGAGATCTTTCTGCTTTTAGGTTTCTTTACTATGGGTGAGATCCAAAGGAGAGATCTTATGTACATGCACCTTCACGTTTCTTCGCTGCTAAGTGAGAGAACCCTCTGGAGCAGTGGTTCCCAAACCCGTTTGTCGTGACCCACCAGGCAAAATGGAAGAGTGACATTCCTATTCAGAAATGAGTGTTCTGATGGTGCTGTAGTGATAACAGCACTGCTGGGAGCAAGGGGCTTTTAAACTTGCCTGGGGGGGGTCACACTGGCCTTTGTCAGGGTACGGAAGCTCACAGCCCCCACTTTGGACCTCCCTGCTGCTACAAATAGCTCCAGTCAGCAGGGAGGCCCACAGCAACCCCGCACCAGGTAAGTAAACAAGCCTCTTGCTCCCAGAGGCAGCACAATCTGATGCCCCTGTCTGCCCATGCAGAAACTGAGTTGATTCCCAACTCCCTTGTCGGAGTTTGGAAACCACTGCTCTGGAGCAATACCAGTGAGGATAGTTCCTCTCAGGCAAAAACACATTCATAACCTTTGATGTGTAGGCATAAATTGTTAGGGTTTGGAAAGAGGAACCTTGGGTGTGTCCCAGTGCAGAGCAGGGTGCAAAAAAGGCAGACACAGCAGAGTCCTTAGAAGTAGCTGATGTATATTAGAGCAAGGCGTTTCACATACAGAATAGTCAAGATACAGTCCAGGTCATACACAAAGAGTACAGCAGTCCAGTTTTACCTTATCCAATTCAGCATCCACAAATCACAGTCAGTTAGTCAGTCCACAGTCAGTCACAGCATATGCATACACAGCAGTTCGTCAAAGTCTCTGGCAGCAGTATCTCAGTTTAACACCTACTGCAGGGGTGTCCAAAGTTTTTGGCAGGGGGGCCACATTGTCTCTCTGACACTGTGTCCAGGGCCGAGGGGAAAAAGAATTAATTTACATTTCAAATTTGAATAAATTTGCATATATTTACATAAATGAATATATTAAAGATGAACTTATATGAATGAATGAAGGTCTTGCAATAGCTCAAGGCCTATAAAAGGCCTTCCACAAAGCAAGGCTGGTCTTTCCTTTTCTGCTGCTACTGCATCACAGATGTGAAACAGCAAGCAGTGGAGAGAGCCCTCATCCCACAGCTCACCGAGAGGTCAAACAGTTGCCCTCACACTGAGAGCAGTTGCATCGGGCCAGTGTGGGTTCCATCAAATCACCGGAGGGCCAGAGGCTCATTGAAGGCTGGGAGCTCCCTGAGGGCCGCATTGAGAGGCCTCAAGGGCCACAAGTGGCCCCAGGGCCTTGGTTTGGGCACCCCTGACCTACTGCACTGGTGGAGCTGCAGACTGAGGTTCAAGTACTCTGAGCATCCAATCAGATTCTTCCCTGTTAACGGGTTTGGCAGGCTCAGGTGCAGAGTAATTCTGCTGACTCAATGTGACTCAGCTGCCTGCAACTTTCCATAAACCAACCGGTTAGCTTTGTCTCTGGCTCAGCATGGGCAGAGAGCTAACATAAATGTTTGGGCTGGCCTTTGTACTGGCCTAATTAATGCAAGCTCATCAGGACAGATTCCCATATTTTGTTTTCTTTGTAATGTACACTGCCCGAGTACATGTATGTTAGTGGCATTTCACAGTGAGTGCACCCCCCACATCTTCCACCCACAGTGAGTTATGTTTGTGATGGCTAGCAACAGTGCAGCAGCTGCAGAGTCAATGTCACACAAGATTTGGATTGTACCATCATAAGTTGTTAGTTACTAATTTTTAAGAATTATAAATTCTTCTTGTCACTGAAACTAAACTGATTCATAGGGTCATAAGGTCTCACTGACTGTTATTTATTGCTTATTTACAAATTATCTCTATTTGAAAATCTAATTTTCCTGAGATAACAAGCAAAGAAGCAATCCAGATTAGCCATTCTTGTTATACATAGACTACCTTTTTTTTTTTTTAAAAAAAAAAAGCTTTTCTTTAAAAGATTTTTAAAAAATCTTTTCTGAAATATTAGCAACTCAATAATGCATTTTCCCAATCACTCAGCATTGGCTATGATTTTAGGAATGTCAGATCCAAGCTTTAAAGCGACTTGTGAGAATTTATAGATGCTCCTTTGATTTTCTGATTGACAGAACAGCAACTGATTAGTACAGCAACAGCCCTGAGCAATTTGAAATGCATACAATATTAAAAGAAATTCTATAGGGTAACTTCCAAATAGCAGTGCCACTGAACTATCAGATATCTATTAGAGCCAGAATAGTATACCTCATGAACTCTGTACTTTTTTTAGCTGTAATGTGGAATAAAAGTCCTTTATTACTTGTCACCAAAGGCAAAACCCTACTTTCAATTAGAATACAATGCATCGCAGTCTAATTGAAATATAATGTAAACCAGTACTTGTTTGTCTAACCATGCTTCATTTTGTTTTCTGTTTGCTGCACGAGCAATAATAAGCAACACTTGTGTAACATCTTGGCCAGCATAAGTAGCAGCAACAAGAATGGGTTTTGCACATAGATACAGGATTCACATTCTGAATGGCTCAAGAACTAACCAATATACTTCTGGGTCGAATCTCCAGAATAGAATTTTCTATTATATGTCCAAAGTTGCTGCTCTTATGGTGGCTACAAAACTTGTCTGTCTTTCTCTCTGATTGTAATTATGATGAGCTTAAAAGGTAAAGCATTTGTGCTTCAGGTCTTGATCTGAGAATGATGTTTTTACTTTTAAGTGATCTGAGAAACCCAGAAAGGCTGCAGCCACTGAGTAGCCCGAGTTCCCCATTCACCAGTTCCTTCAACCGTTCTCCTATCTGCTTTTGGACAAAACTGAGTTATTGTGGTGAGAAAGGGCTGATGGGGAGCAGAGGTGCAGTTGTTACATTGTCTCTCAATGAACATAGGAAGCTGCCTTGCACTGAGACAATTGACCCACCTAGTTCAGTATTGCCAACTCTACAATGACTCCTCAGTGGCTGTCCAAGTTTTAGACATGAGTCTTTTGCAGCCCTATCTGAAGTTGTCAGAATTAAGCCTGGGACCTGCTGCATGCAAAGCACACCCTCTCTATCTGAGGTACAATCCTTTCCCAGGACTATAATATCAAATACATAGCACTTTAATGTGTAGGCTTACTAGGATTGACATAAGCTTCATCTGCACATCTGAAGAAGAAAACTTACCCCTGGAAAGTTAAGGCATGAAATAAAAGTTAAGTGTAGGTTACACAGAGGAAGGGAGTATCAAATGAAAAGCAGGTACAGTGTTTCTAAGTGATGTTAGATAAAACTACACAAAATACAAGCAGGAGATGCTTGTGCAAGCAGAAACCAAATAACACCACTGCAATCTCTAATCTCAAAGGGTCATCAATGCACCAAATACAAGTTGGTGCGTGCAATAGATATATTTGCCTTGATGTTTGACCTTTTTTCCTGGCTAACAGCAGCTATCTTCCTCTTTCTTTCTAAATAGCAGGCACACCTTTATTCTCAAATCAAAGTTGACTTGGTAAAAAATGATCACAGATACAGAAATTTACAAGTCAATGAAATGTGAAAGGAGACAGTTATATCCACACAGCTATAGTGTCATCATAGCTATAATTTGTGTGAATACACACATCATCCTTATGTCATTGGTGTCAGCAAAATAGAAGTTGGTGGTAAATATTTCATTTTATCAGAGCAGTCAGTATGTCCAAAACCTAGATACTTAATCTGTCATGTTGTGAGTTCATAATTCATTGTCTGTATTGCATAAAACTGAAGTACTGATTTCTGAAAAAAAGAAAAGAAAACAAGAACATAAGAACAGCCCCACTGGATCAGGCCATAGGCCCATTGAGTTCAGCTTCCTGTATCTCACAGTGGTCCACCAAATGCCCCAGGGAGCACACCAGATAACAAGAGACCTCATCCTGGTGCCCTCCCTTACATCTGGCATTCTGACATAGCCCATTTCTAAAATCAGGAAGTTGCACATACACATCATGGCTTGTAACCCATAATGAATTTTTCCTCCAGAAACTTGTCCAATCCCCTTTTAAAGGCATCCAGGCCAGATGCCGTCACCACATCCTGTGGCAAGGAGTTCCACAGACCAACTACACGCTGAGTAAATAAATATTTTCTTTTGTCTGTCAATGTTTTTCAAATCCAAAAATCTCTCTTGACGTGGTTTGTGTTGATATATCACCATGAAGATAGGCCGTTCAAAAGATCTATTGGTTCCCAGATTCTTTTTGACTGTTGCCAGTGTTTAATTTTTTTTCCTTCTGTGCTCTCAAAATATGACTGTATATATGGTCATAAATGTTAACATGAAATATTGAAATTGTCTTCATTTTCAGAATGCTATTTGCAGAAGCTTCATATCTGTTTTTACATTAAATACATTATATCTGATTTACTAATTTCTCAGCTAATCTATTCAGCTAATTTACTAATCTCTCAGTTTCAAACAGTCTTGATATCTGAACATACATATTTTTGCCTGTAACTCCAAGTGCTTTAGTTAGAGGTAGTTGAAAAGTATAATGAAATTTTGGAAACTTAGAGCCCAATCCTGTGCTCGGCGGCACGTACCTGTACTAGCCCAGTGCCAGACTAGCACGGGGTGGTTGCGCAGCTTCTGCGGCTCGGCAGTCTCCAGGACTGCTGAGCTGCAGAACAGTAAGTGGGGGCAGGGAGGGGGTATTCTGGGGAGGGAGGAGGCCGGCTGGGAGCGGAGAGAGGGTGGGGAGGAGGCGTGACAGGGAGGTGTGACGCAGGGAGGGGGCAGGCTGGAGGCGTGCCAGGGGGTCGGATGGGAGGTAGGTCCGTGGAGCTCTACTCCACAGGATCCAAGGCATCCCTACACGAGTGCCTTTACTTTACTCGGCGGTAAAGTGAGTAGCCCCGTTGCAGGGCTGCTTACCTTACCCGGGAGAAGGGGGCGAAAGTCCCCTTCTTCCAAGGTGCCTCCTGCGGTAGCCCGGGAGGCACAGGATCTGGCAGCAGCCCTTTCCGGTGCCACTGAGCCTGGGCGCTTTGGGGCAGCTCAGGATTGGGCTGTAAGTCTGTTCTATAAATATACCATAATGATTAAAGTAGATTGTATATGTGGTTTATACATATTGTACCTTGCTTATACTAAGTGACTTCAGATTTTTTCAGTTTGTACTATTGCTTTTTTATATCAGGACTGCTGCAGATGTCCACAGAATTATGGAGAACTACATTTGCTTGTAAATTTTCAATAGGTTATTTCAAGGGTTTCTCTGCAGTCAAAGATTGACACTGAGTGTACCATTACCAGGTGTACTCTTGGAAGTTCTTTGTTGGTGTGATTGTGCTGCTTTTTACTCTTTCCACTTCAGCCTCTGATCTGAGAAATAGCAATGTACCATATAATGTGGGAGTTGGGGCATTGCAGTCAAAGTTTGCACTTTTCAAATTTCACACTCCCCCCCCCCCCCACCACCACCAATGGCAAATCTAGCAAGAATGAGGTGGTGCTAGAGTTACCACTGAATTTTGGTCTTGAAAAAAAATCCAAAATGAATACAGATGTTTTTTATCAGGTGAAATGGATTTCTTGTTGTGGTAAGATCCTGTCTTTAGTGAGATGGCAATTGAACCAATATTTGTTTACTGTTTTTTTACCAAGACAGAAAGAACACAAACTCTTTACAAAATTTTTGGTGGTGGTACTTATGAATGCCTAATACTTACTAAGAACTGTTGCTTTTTAAACTCCTGTAACAACTGTACTGTGTGTGTATAGGCGCATGTGCACATGCATTCATGCACGCATATGAAACTTCAAAGTAAAATCCTGCCTGTGCTTCCATGATTGATTAAAATTATATGATGGAATGTTTATTTTAGGGTTGAATCTGTAGACCATTCTGAGAATTTTGCACCACAGGGATATGCAGTGTACATCATTACTATTTTTTTTATTTACTTATTTACAAATGTCTCTGGGAATTTAAAGGCAATAAAAATAGAGAGGGAACCCTTTAGAGAATGCAATTTACCATTTCCTAATCTGTTGCATTCCTTATCAAATTGCACCAAATCACTTCTTCCCCAGGAGGAGTTCCATGCACCTCTTTTCATTTGCAAACACAGGTTTCAGAATGTCATGGTAATCTGGCAGATTCCATTACCAATATGAATATAGTAGACTTCCTGGTACTGGTAAATTTTGTTGGCAGTTCTAGCTGTAACAAAGGCTGTGGGGTGGTGGAATCTCTGGTGATGGAAAAGGAAATTCTTGGTGAAGAGAAGAAGTTTGACTTTAGTGATAATTAACACCAAGATAGTGGTGAATAATAATAAGAAAGAGATGGTGATTTTGGATTCATAGCTGAGAACTGACTTGATGATACTGGAGGACCAGTTCTAACATAGATGGTAAAGCATCATCCAAGTGTTGTGGATAGAAAGGAATGGAGTAGATGTGAACTTTAAGGATTTTAGTAACATTATAAGGTTCCCAGTTCAAGAAAACATATGGGGTCAATTTTAAGTCTACAACACTTTGTAGTGTTTTTCCTTTAAACGTTTTAAAATGACTGTTGTTTCCCATTCATATATACCAATTGATTCTAAGATATGTTCTAAGAAGGTATGAGTTAGTAGACTTTACATGGGCAGCCCAATCCTAAACTGCATTGGCTCAGTGCGGGCAGCATGACCCACACTGCATCCAATGCAGCAGGAAGCAGCAGGAGGTCTCCGCAGGATAAGGGGATATATTTCCCTTTACCCCAAGTTAAACACTAATCACCCATGGGGCTCTTTGGATCCACACCAGCTATATTACTAGCGCAGATCGAGGAAACCTGGTTAATGCTGGGAAGGCCAGGAGGGGGGATTAGGATATGGTGGACACCTGCTCTGCCTATCCCATCCCCCTCTCGGGCCAGATCCATTCCCAGATTCACCCACAGATGCCTCCTCCCTACCTTCAATATGTCCTCCTGCCACTCTTCCCCCTCCCCCGCCAACTGGGACTGGGGTGGGATGCAGCACTGCTGGGCTGGTACAGACCATCCAGTTGACAATTCATTGCAGGTATGCCTTATGACATGTTTGCGACACTTTTGCAGGGACAATTGTGCTGGTTCAAGCTAGGCTTAGAATTGTGCCATAAGAAAAAAGAAATTGGAGTATTATTCCTTTTTTTAATTATAGAAAGAGTTAAACTTGTATCTCCCCCCTTTTTTTGTATTTTTGCATTAACCTGAATTTGTCCAAATTCCCTAAGTGGCATTTTAGTTCTTGCTAAGACACCCTTGGTATTAAGACATAATTTTCAGTTGCCCTGCTTTTGTTGTTCTTAATTCATGAAATGAAGCTAAAATGGGGATATTATGGTGGTTATATTTCTTATTTATGGGGATGAAAATATTCTTATTAGCTGTGGCAATTCAGAGTTTATTGTATTTTAAATTAATATATTCATGTTCTTGTGACTTTTTAACAGGCAATAACTTCAAGCTGACATTGTGAATACAGATTCTGCTGCAAGAAAATAACAGTAAGTGTTTGTATTTGCAATAACTTGTTTTAAAAAGATACTATTTTATATTTGTGAGTACATTATTATTTGAATGAATTTTTAAAAGCTACTATGACTACCTTGGTATGGCCTATCTTGTCATAACCCAGCAAAAGAAGATATTCTTCTGAACTTTAGTGGTTCAGTTTTAAGATCATTAACTGATGGGAGGGGGACAGTTCTCCTCTTTATACAGTATTTTTTTTATGTTTAAAATGCATTGGATAAATGTCTTATCTGTATCATGGCATTTTCAGTAGTTGCTTTTCCTTGATTAGGTTATCAAATAGAATTGTTTGTAAGTATGTTGGGAAATGTTAATATAGTTCTAAATATAATATATGATATTCCACTTGTATGTGAATTGGAGGATGATGTGAGTTTTGCAATGAAAGATGTTAATATTGGCTGTAAACTAAAAATATTAATGTAATATTCAACTCAATATTTACTCAAATAAGATGTAGTATTGACCAAATGGAGGGGGGGAAAGATTGCAGTTATTTACAGTGAAATACCTGCTGTGATAATAATGTTGATACAAAGTACATCATTGATTTTAAGTAGATGTGTTTATTGGTTTCAAGGGAAACCTCTGCATAAAAATCAATAGAACAGTAATGCCCTGTTCTTTTTGCTCATAGGATCAGAAAAAAATAAAATCTTAAGGGTTTTCTTCCTGTTTCTTGTTAATTGTTAATTTTTTTAGATTGTGCGCCCTTTTGGGACAGGGAGCCATTTAGTTATTTGATTTTTCTCTGTAAACCGCTTTGTGAACTTTTAGTTGAAAAGCGGTATATAAATACTGTTAATAATAATAATAATAATAATAATAATAATAATAATAATAATAATAATAATAATAATTGTATCTGAACTTATTTAAGCCAATGCAACCTTTTCTTATGAAAAATTCTTTATATTTTTTTCCCTTTTATTTCTATTGCAAAAAAAAGTTAAAACAGGGATGTTAAGCATAAGGCCTGCAGACTGTATCTAGTCCATGGAAGCTCTTTATCCTGCCCCTGTGATAATTGGGCTCTTCCAGCACCATCAGCTCCTGAGCTATAAAGTGATGCGGTCCCTCACCGCTGGAGCCATACCAGGCAGCAGGAGCAATGCAGAGGCATCTCCTCTTTGTTTCCGTTGCTGTCCCAAATGGTTCTGAAGGCAAGGGGGCTGCTTTATACATGGACGTTCAGGTACCTAAAAAACTTAGCATTTGACCCCCTATAGCTACGCCACTGCTGCAACTGAGAAACATCTCAGTTTCTTCTTCACCAGAGAAACATCTCAGTTTCTTCTTCACCAGAGAAACATCTCCATGGCCCAAGGGCCTGACCAAGTGAAAACCCTCTATTCCTTATGAACAGACCACAGGGTAAAAAGCCCCAAGAAAACTAACAGTGCAATTGCCTGGGGGGGGAGGGAACAACAGGCTTCACAACACAGGCACAAATTTCCTGAAAAGCCTCAGAAGCTCCTGAAAATGAACAGTCTATGCAACTGTAATATCATTTTTTATACTAACAAACTACTCTTTGTTTTTAAATGGTTGCTGTTCCCTGGTTTGAGAAGATCAACTCAGAAGTTTTTACTCTTGACACTAATCCTGTTTCCAGTGCTTAGAATTAATTTATTTTCCTCCTTTTATCATGGTCTTGGCTGGCAAAAGCTATATGGTTTCCTGCTGTTTTTATTTTCATTTGAGTGTGCCTCCATTAAGCCAGAATGAGTTGGAGAATGGTTGCCCAATCCTAAATCACTGTAGCTTCATTCCTGACAGATGTGGGAGCTGCAGAACAGGATATGGGCAGTGAAAAGGAGCAGTCGTCAGCTTCTATGACAATCTACATTAATTTCCTTTACTTCCCCCCTTCATTTTGAGCTGTCATTCTTGCCACTGTGTCTCATGTGCTTGGACACCTGACAGTACATTATCAAGGTATGCCTCTGGCTCCAGAAAACTGACATTGTCTGATGAAGAGTCCTCTATTTAACTTGAGTACTTGCATACTTTTACACAAATGGAAGTTGCTCTGATGAAATACACTACTTTTTATCTCTTGGGAATTTTCTAATCTTAGAGAATAACGAGACCATTCAGTCCATTTGGAATTATCTCAAAGAAGCAAAATGGGAAAAAGGTTGGTGAAGTGTGGTCAAGTGGAAGGAATTAAACCATCCAAAAGGGAGTTACATGAGGGAAACACAAAAAGAATGTAGGAGGCACAGCAAGATGTAAATGACAGATTTGAAATATAATTAACATAGCAAATAGCTTAAGTATCAATATTGTCTTACTATGATCCTGCTTTTGGGAGCAATCTCAAAAACAATATTCCTCTCTGCCTGGAAATTAAGACAAGAAATTCTTTTGAACATCAATTGTACAGATTCCTTCATTCTGCTGAAATCTGCTTGTAAACACTAGAGGAGTGAAACAAAAGAGTCTTTCTAGTACAACGGTTTCTTCTTTAAAAGCAACAGAGAGAGAGAGAGAGAGAGAGAATTTACACTATTCTTTCCTATGTCTTAAGACTTACTCTACATATTTTTTTTTTTTTAAAAAGGCCTCCTATTACTGTTTGAAACTTGGAGCAGAGGACTGAAGGAAAGCTCCGAAGCAATTAGAAATATAGGAATTAGAATTCTAGGGAAGGTCGCTATCAGGGCCAGCCCATCCATGAGGACAGCTGAAAAGGGTTGCATCGGTGGCAGATTGTGACAGGTTTGAGAGGGTTGCAGATTCAGGGTGCTTTCACCATGAGTGTGCAGCTGCAACCACTGCCTCCCACCAATCTGCTGTCAATGCAAACCACAATTATCTGTTCCCCGCTCAGTCAAACAAGAAGTAGATCATTCCCCTCCTTGATGTGCTTCCGTCATGCTGTCATCAAACCCGGAAGTGTGGGACTTCTGTTTTTATTTACAGAGACAGTGTGAACATTCATGCTGCCCCTTTAAATAAACTGAAGTCCCAAACTTCCAGGTTTGATGATAGTGTGCAAGGAACATAGTAAGATTTGGAGTTTTTGTAGCACAGAAGCCACAGACCAAAGGTAGCATCAGGCAGTGTACGGGGTCATACTGCCCCAGTCACAGGGCATTATTGAGTCACATGATACAGCTATGTTGCTGAAGCTAAAAAGAGTTGATCTGATCTCAGTGAGTGACATGGAAATCCAGTGAATGCCTTGTTGCATTCTAAGAAAGAGAATCAAGATATAAATGAAAATAATTATTATTCATAGCTTCATACAAAAAGAAATGGATTAGTGGCTGTGTTTGTGTTTTTGCATATGGGTTGCATGTAAAATTCTGCTTCTGCATTAGTGTACTTTATATTTCTCCTGTGGGCAACCCCCTGGATGCATTGCTCTGTAAAGTAGTATCCAGTATAGTATGAGGAGCAGCAGTTAGAAGTCAAAATACCTGAAGAGCAGATGCAAGTGCAGAAAGCTATGTTGTCAGAATCGGAGTTTTCAGAAGAATATCACCTCTTGGAAGTGATAGCCTAAAAATCATGTTAGTCCTAGTGATTAATGACCGCCTGTTGTCTGTCACTGCTGAAATAAATCTAGAATTCATTTGTCAATAAAGCCTTCCAGGAAGAAATTCCCGTTCCCTTTATTTGTACGCTTTTTAAGTTTTAGATGTTTCCATAGTCTCCTGGCTTTCTGAGGGGTGTTGTTGCAAGCATTAAATAACAGCTCTCTGAACCTCCTAACCTATATTCTGGATCCACAATTTTCCACTGTTTTAATTGTTCTTTCCTGTCCACATACATCTGTTGTTAAGATGACAGGAAGCACAAGTATAAGGATTCTGAATAAAAGTTATTAATTTGTCCCAGAGCAAATAAGGTTTATTTTGTCGCATAGAAATGGATTCCATATTAACTCAAGTCTTGGTTCATTCCTCCCCCCCCCCCCCATATTCTTTAAGGAACAACTTGTTAAATTTCCATGGTTTGTGTTCCTATCTGTCAGTTTCAACAGTGGCCACAGACATGATACACCATGGTCTGACTGTACCAAAGGCCTGTACTATGAAATACTGACTCCATGGGATGTCAAAGGCACAGAAATCCCCCAAGTTTTTAAAACAGGAAGACTGTGAGTCATTAGGAGTATAGACCTATGCTATGATGACAGGATGACTCAACATGGCTCCTTTCATATATACAAACCTGCAATTAGGATTTATCAAAGGATCAGTCACTATAATGGGGAAATTTTTAGCAAGAATCATACTTGGATCTGTGAGATCTGAAGGAATCCACAGAAATATATTGCACAGCAGTCCACCCTTTCTAAAAAAGATTCTTCTATAGTACTTTGCTACTATTGGGCTTGTAACAAAATAGCATGTACACGGAACATGAAGGATTCTAATTAGATATGATGGCTACTAGCAATCAATGGATACATTGTCAATGAACGGGGATAAAATCCCTTTTTAAACCATTCAAGACAGTGGCTGTCACTGCAGCAACGCCATACAGTATTGAGAATGGTACTGAATTTTGGAATGGGGAAAAGAAACTTCCTCAGTTCAGAATTCTTATGGGGCATTTGGAGTCCTGTTGTCATTTGCACAGCACCTACTGCTGCGTGCAGGACAGAGGTGGGAAAATCTGGGCAGCTTATTGGCTGCCCAGAGGAGTTGGGGCATGGTGTGGCTGTTGCTGGGGCCTGGTTTGAGTGTAAAAATTGGGTGTTTTCCATGGAAAGCAAGGTAAAACTCGAACTAGTTGCATTCTTTTTAGTTTACTTATAAAACAAGCTTTTCCCAGACTATCTGGTTTCTTTTTAGATATGGTGTCTTAAGGGAATAGTAAAATACCTGAAAATTTCATACCAATGGAATGTGAAACACAGAAGGTGCAAGCAACAGAGGCCCTCAATGTTTCGTGTAATTTGGGCAGAAAGCAAAATATAAAACCTTCAAAAGACAGGACAGGTCTCCACTGAAATCAATATAAAATGAAAATGAATGGAAGTCTGATAAGGTATTAATATATTTTCACAGTGAGTTATTTTTGTTCAATCTCTCTGAATATATTAAGCTGCCTTGTGCATGTACTTTTGCAAGGGAAAGTTACAGTAGAAATTTTAAATAAATAAAATGAGTAACACAGTGAAAATGTCATGCGACATGTTTGGAGACAAAGAAGTTTAACAAGTTTTAAGTTGTAATCATCAGAAGATGGGGTGGGTCTCTGCTGAAATCAACTCTGTATGTTTTATTACATTTTTTTGTGTGTATTGTGCCTGTTTATCTGCTTTTCTCTTTATCAGTAAGTACAGAATTGTGTAGTAGCGTGTGGAACATGATAATTCATCCACGTGTTCGTAAAAAATTGTAAAATTATTTATAGTGGATACTGCATCTACAGTAAAAGCTTCTTCCCAGGGTTTTTTGTCTCATTCCTGTGACTTATTTTACAAATAGTATTTCTACTTCACTTATTACATTTAATATGTCATTATGTCTAAATGCCATAGTTTATCTGTAATGTAAAACAATAATTAGAATTCAGTAGCTACTGCAGCAAAATAAATTCAGCATTGATGAATACCAGTTCAGATTGGAAAAAATAAAAATTGATACTTGAGTTGCCAGTCAGTAATTTTTCTGTGCAGCAATAGTCACATCTTTCAATATAATATGGAATTTAGAAAATTATACAGTTAAAAGGGAGTAACAAGGTCATCTAATCTACCTATAAGCAGGAAATCCTCCTAGAGGGAATCTTCAGCGGGTGCCTATTGAGCCTTATTTGAAGATCTCTAGTGAGGGAGAATCCACTACCTCTCTCAGCAATCTATTTCACTGCTGAACTGCCCTTACGGTCAATAATTTCTTCCTGGTGTTCAACTGGAATCTTCTCCCTTGCTGTTTTTACACTTTGGATATAGTTCTTCTCTAAGAAATTAAGAAGAACCCCACTGGATCAGGCCATAGGCCCATCTAGTCCAGTTTCCTGTATCTTACAGCAGCCCACCAAATGCCTCAGGGAGCACACAAGACAACAAGAGACCTGCATCCTGGTGCCCTCCCTTGCATCTGACATAGCCCATTTCTAAAATCAGGAAGCTGCACATACACATCATGGCTTGTAAACCATAATGGATATTTCCTCCAGAAACTTGTCCAATCCCTTTTAAAGGCATCTAGACCAGATGCAATCACCACATGCTTTGGCAAGGAGTTCCACAGACCAACTACAGAGTGAGTAAATAAATATTTTCTTTTGTCTGTCCTTACACTTCCAACACTCAATTTTAGTGAATGTCCCTGGTTCTGGTGTTGTGTGAGAGTGTAAAGAGCATCTCTCTATCCACTCTGTCCATCCCCTGCATAATTTTGTATGTCTCAATCATGTCCCCCCTGAGGCGCCTTTTTTCTAGGCTGAAGACGCCCAAACACCATAGCCTTTCCTCATAAGGGAAGTGCCCTAGACCAGTAAACATTTTGGTCACTCTCTTTTGCACCTTTTCCATTTCCACTATATCCTTTTTGAGATGTGGTGAACAGAACTGGACACAATACTCCAGGTGTGGCCTTACCATCAATTTGTACAACAGCATTATAATATTAGCCATTTTTTCTCAATACCTTTTCTAATGATCCCAAGCATAGAATTGGCCTTCTTCAGTGCTGCTGCACATTGGGTTGACACTTTCATCGAGCTGTCCACAAGCACCCCAAGATCTCTCTCCTGATATGTCACAGACAGCTCAGAAGCCATTAGCCTATATGTGAGTTTTGATTTTTTGCCCCAATGTGCATGACTTTACACTTACTGACACTAAAACACATCTGCCATTTTGCTGACCATTCTGCCAGTCTGGAGAGATCCTTCTGGAGCTCTTCACAATCAGTTCTGGTCTTCGCCACTCGGAAATGTTTGGTGTCGTCTGCAAACTTAGCCACCTCACTGCTCAACCCTGTCTCCAGGTCATTTATGAAGAAGTTGAAAAGCACCAGTCCCATGACAGTTCCTTGGGGCACAACACTTTTCACCTCTCTCCATTGTGAAAATTGCCCATTGACATCCACTCTAAAGTTATCTCCCCTTTCTGTCCCTGACCATCCAAAGGGCCAACCGCTTCTCTGGCAGGTTTCCTGCTTCTAACATATTTGAAGAAGCTTTTATTGTTCCCCTTAATGCTGCTGGCCATGTGTTCCTCATAGTCTCTCTTGGCCTCCCGTATCACCTTCTTACATTTTTTTTGCCACAGTATGTTCCTTTTTATTCTCCTCATTAGGGCAAGACTTCCATTTTATGGAAGGAAGCTTCCTTGCCCTTCACAGCCTCTCTAACTTGGCTGGTTAGCCATGCGGGCACCCTCCTGGACTTAGTCGAGCCCTTCTTCCTTTGCGGTATACACTTCTGCTGGGCC
This sequence comes from Tiliqua scincoides, assembly GCF_035046505.1. Lineage (NCBI taxonomy): Eukaryota > Metazoa > Chordata > Lepidosauria > Squamata > Scincidae > Tiliqua > Tiliqua scincoides. The sequence continues at coordinate 57,718,233 of NC_089826.1, forward strand.
TCTATTACTGTTGTTTTAAGCAGCCTCCATGCACTCTGGAGAGATTGGACTCTTTTTACCTTCCCTTTCAACCTCCTTCTAACCAGCCTCCTGATTTGAGGGAAGTCCGCTCATCGGAAGTCAAGAGTTTTTGTTACAGATTTGCCTGGTACTCTTTCTCCGACATGCATGTCAAAACAAGATCGCAGCATGGTCACTGTTCCCCAATGGCTCAGTAACATTTACATTTCTAACCAAGTCCTGAGTGCTGCACAATATTAAATCCAGAGTCACCTTTCCTCTGGTGGGCTCTATGACTAGCTGCTCTAAGGCACAGTCATTTAATTAGCATGTCAAGGAATCTGGTCTCTCTTTCATGGCTAGAACACAAACTGACCCAGTCGATATGAGGATATTTGAATTCCCCCATGATTACAACCCTGTCCCTCCTTGACACCTTCCTGATCTGTTTCCTCATTTCAAGGTCCCCTTCCGGTTTCTGGTCTGGAGGATGATAGTACGCCCCCAGTATTACATCGCTCCTCAGGCCTGGTAATTTAACCCACACTGATTCTATGGAGACCCACCTTCAATCACTACTTTGCTGGATTCTTTCCCTTCCTTAACATAAATGGTTACCCCACTTCCAACACGCCCCCTCCCTATCCCTCCTGTAGAGTTTATAGCCCAGGATTGAGGTGTCCCACTGATTCTCCACATTCCACCAGCTTTCCGTTATGCCCACTATATCAAAGTTTTCTCTAGTCACCAAACATTCCAGTTCTCCCATCTTCACTCAGAGACTTTGGGCATTTGCATAAAAGCATTTGAACATGGAATGCCCCAGGATAGGCTGCTTATTAGCTCCTTTATCCCTGCAACCTCTCATTGTGCCAAACCGTCTATCACATCCCATCATGCTACCATTCCCAATTTCTTCTCCTGCTCTGTCTTTACCTTGTTGTTCTCTAACCTCCCCATCCTCATCCCACAGGGATAAGGAGTCCCGAACCGGATGCCCCTCGGCTCCTGTCAGCTTTCCCTCAGGGGTCAGTTTAAAAGCTGCTCTGCCACCTTTTTAGTGTTACGCGCCAGCAGTCTGGTTCCATTCTGGTTCAAGTGAAGCCCGTCCCTCTTGTACAGGCCCCGCTTGTCTCTACCCCTCCTCTCTACGCCACTGTCTTATCCATGCATTGAGACCCCTGATCTCCACCTGCCTAGCTGGCCCTGCACTTGAAACAATTACCAATTCCAAGAACACTACCTTTGGGGCCCTGGCTTTCATACCCAATAGCATAAATTTGGCCCCCAGGACCTCCCGGCTACGCTTGCCCATGTTGTTGGTGCCGACATGCACCACAACCGCTACCTCCTCCCCAGCACTATCTACCAGCCTATCTAGATGAGAAGTGATGTCCGCAACCTTTGCACCAGGCGAACTCAGAGTGAACTTTCATAGGCAGTTGAAAATAAAGTTGTTTGTCCTTTCATATGAGAGCCCTTCCAGTATTTGAAGAGCACTATCATATTCTTTTCTCCAGGTTAAACATACCAAATTCAATCAACCTTTCCTACTAGGGCTCCAGTCTGCTGATCATCTTGGTCACTTCTCTGAACCTGCTCTGGTTGGGCTGCATCTTTCCTAAAGTGAGGTGCCCAGAATTGTACATAGCTGACAACAACCAGATGAGGTCTGACCAATGCGGAGTAAAGTGAAACCACTGCTTCTCATGACTTGAAAGCTGTGGTTCAAGTAATGCAGGCTAAAATTATGTTTGCCTTTTTTGCAGCTTCATCACACTATTGCCTCATGTACATCTTGCAATTCACTGCAAGATCCCTCTCATGCGTTATGCTGCCAAGCCAGGTATTTTCCATTCTATACATGTGTCTTCATACGTTTTTGCCTAAGGAACCTTGCATTTTTCCCTGTTGGACTTCATCTTATATATTTCAGCCCAGTATTCCATTCTGTCAAGATCTACCTAAATGCTTCTACCCAAATGCTTCTACTATATATTGTATTTGCTACTCCCCCCCCCCCCAGCTTGGTGTCATCCACAAATTTGGCCTCACTCCTTGCAGCTCTTCTTTCAAGTCACTGATGAAGAGGTTAAAAACTTGTTCATTAAACTTATTACGCCTCCTTCACTTACCTGCTGTACCAAAGCAGCAGGAACATGGGCAAGGGCTCCATACAGTCAGTGTGATCTTCAAACGGTGCTAACCACCTGGATATGTACTGCATTTGACATCTACCAGGGCAATGAATAATTGGCATATGTGTATATTGGCTGCACATATATAAGCTTGTAAATAGTATAAGCCATATTTAAACATGATATTCTGTGGAAAGAATACTCTCATGAGTATTTTGCCTACAACCAGCATCTTAAATTATGTCACAGTCTGAAAAGGCCAGAAGGGCAAGTGAAATAAGGACTGGCAGAGATGTTTTACTCTAGAGATGTTGGGACTGTTTGGTCAGGATGCTAAAAAAAAAAAAGGAACCACACTTTTTGCAAGCTTATGGGTAAAATCAAGACAAACATAAGCCTGTTTGCAAAGTTCCAAGTTTTTGTAAGCAATGTCTGGTCACAAAAACTTGAAGTATAGTAGCCACCACTGCTACTATTGTTGCTCCATGTTCCTGCCTGCCTTCCAAGGTGGGTGGGGAAGGTAGCAGGCACTTCCGAGATCCTAGTGGTATCTGTCCTGATTGGGACTGGGGCCAGCAATTCTGGAATCCCTGGCAGGAAACCGATAATATTTGCATCATTTTCACCTAGGAAAGTCCCCTTAGAAGCCCTTTTCTGGGTGAGAATTGCAGCATTAGTTTACCATTTTAGCAATCATTGCAGGAGTTAGTTGCAAAGTGCATTATGCACACAAAGGCATCCTTGTGTTCTCTGATAAAAAGGCCTCCTTCCGACCTACTTTCACAGTCATGCATGCTTATAATAGAGAGGCTCAGTGTGCCTTCGCATTGGTATTTACCAAGGCTGCTTCCCTAACAGTGGTTGTGAATGTTTTTTTTCTCCCTTCTATCATCAACTGGCCTATCTGTTCTCCTTATGCTCACAGCTTGAACTTGGACCCAGTCACCGCATACTGATAGTCCTTCATCGGGAATGTGTATTAAGATGTTGTCAGATGAAGAAGAGCTATCAGTATGCAGTGGCTGGGTCCAAGTTCAAGCTGTGAGCATAAGAACAGATAGGCAGGCTTGTGAAAGAAGGAAAACATGTCACAAACATCAGAGAACAAATAGGCCTGTTCATGACAAAAGAAAAAGCATTTGTGGGAAGAAAGGAATTACAAACCATGTGTGAAGTGGGTTCATGCAAAACTCTACTTGTATGCATGTTGTATACCCTGTTTACTTTGCAAAGTATGTATGTAGGCAAAAATCATCCTTGTATTCTCTTATGAAAAGATTGCTCTCCAACATAACTGAGCTCTCTCTCTCTCTCTCTCTCTCTCTCTCTCAAGAGTTGTATAATAAACCACACGGTACTCGAAGAACCCACAGTTGGTCTAGATAAAACACTAATATTTAAGAAGCCTTTGTATACATCGACTTCTTGTGAAGGGAGATGGGGATCATCAGTGAATAGGTTATGTTAATGCTTCTTAAATCAATCCTTTGAATAGTTTGATCATCTAACTTCAAAACAGTTTTTTCACAGAATTTATTGCCCAATGGATTTATTTTATACTTTTTTTCTTTCTTTTATTAATTATGTATATATTAATATATACTTGTGTATTTTATATAAAATAGATTTTACATATTTTATAAGATATATTTTATGTATTAATATTTTTAGATCTGGAAGAGAACTGCAAGTCATCACAAAATGCAGCAAAGTTTGGTAACACTGCCAAGAGAAAATCAATTTGACCTTTCTCCATGCCTTCTGTGGAAAGTTGTAATCTGTATGTGATTTGGTATCAACCCAAATGACAGAAATGAAATAGCCTTCTCTACACTATACATAAGATATAAATATATTTGTGTCATTTAAATGATGATGAAAACTGACATTTTGACCCCCAGAAGTTCCTTCAAGGGCATACTACTTAAATGAATCATAAAAAAAAAAAAATGAAACCGGTATAGAACTGGTTATGATAGAACTACAGAGCTGTAGAGAACTAATGATTGCTACTTCCTATCACCATACCCCTCCCCCCTTGTAGATTGATTTATGGTGTTCTATATTATTTTTCTTGTTAGAATCAACTTGCTGCACATGAAGTTTCTATTAGTGCTATACAGATTTTGAAGTAATATTGCGTAACAACCTATTTTGCTCCTTTGATTGAGACTTTTTATGTAGCAACCTCTTTCCATTTGTATTCTAACTGCAAAAGAGAGAAGTAACAGGTGAATGTTTATTCCCTGAAAAGGAGGCTACTGTTTTAACGTTGCTAATGTTTCGGCGTAGACTGAAGACTTTTTTATTTCAAAAAGCTTTTAATTGTTGACAGGCTGGCTGGCGTTCTTGCTTTTTATATGAAAATCCACGGGGTTTGTTTATTTTTAGATTTTTTAATTATTGTAAATTTTTTTAATGTTTGTTTTTAATGTTGTATTTTTAAAGTGTGTGTAAGCCGCCTTGTGTGCCCGTTGGGCAAAAAGGTGGGGTATAAATTAATAATAATAATAATAATGTTTTACCCAATGGTTCCAAAAATCCTCCTCAGGAGGAGGCAACCACTGAAGTCTCTGCTGGGGCTGGGAGGATGGCAGCAACATGATCGCCAGGATTGCTCCGTCATGGTTGATCTGGGTTTGTTGTTTTTTTTTACTTCTTCCATAGTACCAGTCTCCAGGGGGTACAGAGAATCCCACAGAGCCCTCCTCAGGACTCCCCGAGCCCATGTAAGGGTAAGAAAAGCAATTGGAAACCATTTCTGGTTTTTTTTAATCACTAAACTGCAAGTGGTTTTCAATCAAATTTTTTACACTTACAGGGCTTGGGGGGCCCTGGGGAGGGCTCCGCAGGGCTTTTTGCACTCCACGGAGGCTGGCACTGCAGAAGGTAAGTAAAAAAACCCCAATCAGCCCTGGCAGCAGTACAATCCTGGGGATCGTGTGACTGCCACCCGCTGCCCCCACCCCTTAAGGAACCAGGGCAGAGTGCTTCCCTGGCAGGTGGGTCTCAATCTATCAGTTTGGGAGCTACTAGCCTAACTGTCTAGAATGCAACAGTAACATTTAGACACTGTGTTCTTGAAAGAAAAGGAAGGAGTACACAGTGCAAGTATTTAGTGCTACGTCAAAGGCCGTAAAATAGGAAAGTAAAATTACAGTCTGTTACAATGACATAAGAAGGAAATGTATACCAAGACAATTCACAACAAAGGTATTAGGTGCATGGTTTGTAATTGAGGTAAAGTTAAAATAATGGACTAAAGTTATATCTAAGATATATTTGGAAATATTTGTATAGTCACACACAGAGGAATTATATCTTTTTCTTCAGCTACAATAGTTATTGTCCAAAACAGACAATTCAATTGTCTCACTGTTAGACTGATTTGAAATAGATCTTTGATTTCCCATTTGCAAAATAATTGCATGGAATTTTTTTTTTTTGGGGGGGGGGTGATAAATAAAGACACTATGTAAGAGGAAGTACTGTTTACAATTTATACTCAAATTAACTAAAGCAGAGAATACTTTTCACAATTTTTTTTAAAAAGCGTTTTTCTTTTGGATCATGTTTGCATCTCTGTTTGAAAGTGTGCAAAAGTATTTGCAAAGAGAAGAGGGATGACATCTGTTGCTAAATTAATGGAGTTAATGCTACCTTTTCTTAAGGTAGTTATAAGTCTAGCTAACATTATAGAAGAATATGAAAATACACATTTGGATGTATTTTTGAATGCAAATCCTTTTTAAAGTAATGTGCTGCAGATTAATGATAGGAGTTGGGCCAAAGGTGTATATCATTTATCTCCATTACATTATTTTCAATGGGATGTGATACATAGGTACATTCAGGTCCACATCTCATTTCATATTCTGCAACAGTTTCTCATATCTAGCATACTAGCAGTGGATGGACATGAAAGCCTTGTCAGGCACATGGTAATGAAACCATGAACATAAGACAAATAAGAAGCATTGACCTGTTTGCCTGGGCTCTGGTAATATATTCCCTTTTCCACTGGAGGCACATTTGAATGCCTACCTTTATTTTTATGTTTTATCTAAACATTTGTATGCTGTGTTTTAACCAAAAAGTTGTTTGCATCAATTCAAAATATTAAAAAATCAAGAAACTCTAATTAATTAAAATATCATGCTGTGAATAAGAAAGTAATGTTGATATTGACTTTAAAATAGAAAACATGAGTGTGACATAGTTTACCAGCCCAATCTTTGATGAATTTGTAATAATTCTTCCAACTTTTATTGTGTGTTGGTGACATGTATTTAGGTGATGTCAAGGATTCTTATTCCTAAAGAATAATAATATTCTTTAATATTGAATATTAAAGAATATTGAATATTGAATATTGAATGCTAAACTTCTGAAAATGCAAGTGGAAGATGCACACATTCTCCACCTCATCCCACACTCTTTGTGCATGTTAGCCCTGTCCCTGAAGGTGTGTGATAGTTTTGACACTAACGTTAATCTCTAACCTCTCTAAAATCCCATCTCTAACTCATTTCATATTCAGCATTAGTGTGAAAGGGGCCTATGTTCATAAGGCCTCTCCATGCTATATGGTCCCATACTTTGCTCCAGGGCCCTTGATACAGAGGAGCCTTATGAACATAGGCCCCTTTCCTGCTAATGCTGAATGTGTGAGTGTTGAGGTGAGATGAACAGCCATGGTTCTGCTCTCCTCTGCGCATTCAGTAATATGTGAAAGAGGATAATGTGCAGATAACTAGGATAGATTATAGTACTCTCTGCTGCATGCATATTTTGAGATAGTAAAGTCATTATAATGCTGGCACATGCTAAGTTATATGGGGTATAGCAATCGTACACACAGAGAGCTTAGAATTTTCCTCTTCCTATTAACTCTCGCACTTTCTAGCAACATATGTGTAGCAATCCTGCTACTAAACCAGCAGGTTGCCAAAAATACTATAGTGTTTTCTCATCACCTGCTGACAGATTCATATGCATTTGCCCAATTTCTTTCTTCACCACCAACTCAGAATCTTCTGTCAACGTTTTGTAACATCAGATTCATGTGGCTTCAGCACTGATACTTTCAGGGGACCTCCTGCTGATGGGAAGGCAGCTTTCCTAGAAAGCTGACCCTGCTATTTATTACTTTTTAACTGAGCAGGTGGGAACATAAAGCCCTAGGTTGTGTTTTGCTAGGTGGATGAAAAGAACGTCTAGACAGCCACAATCTAGCAGAATTTTAAGTCTCCTACAAAAAATTTTGAACAAGGGATATTCAACCTGTATGTGCCTGAACTGTCCCAAAGTAACCCTGAATTTTTTATTTATGTCGCATGTGTACATCTGTTTAAAACATATATAAAATTGCAATTACTGTTCTAAAGGGCCTATAAAGAAGAAAAGAAAAGATGGTCCCTAACTCTAGGAAGCTTACAATTTAACACTGAGGGCGAACTACATGTCATGTGACATGTACTGTATAACATGCTCCAGGAGGCTGTGAACCAGGGCAAAACTGCAGAGGGGTGTATGGCTCTTTTTAGCACTTATTTTCAGGATTATTTTAGCACTTATTTTCAGCTATACACAGATACAAATTGTCAGATCAAAGTCTCTCTCAGAGATAACCTTTCAGAGTCAAATCCGGTCAATAAGGGAGTTAAACAGGGCTGTATTCTTGCTCCGACCTTGTTTAACCTATTTATAAATGACTTTGCTCAGCATCTCAAAAAGGTTAAACATGTTCTGCTTCAAACATGTTCCGCTTCTTGTGTAATACAAAGATTTGATATTACGATCAACCTTGAGGGTGGGCCTGAAACATTTGATCAATTGTTGTGTGTAGGTTACCTCAGGGAAAATAAGTTGCAGTTGAGTCATAATAAATCCAAAGTAGTTGTTTTTGGCAAATCACAAAAATTTTCTATTGATCCTTTGGAAGGAATGAAATTGAACAGGTGCGGGAGTTTAAATACCTAGGTATTCACTTTCATTATAAGTATTCATGGGTCTTAGCGGTGGTAAATTTAACCAAGGTCACGATTCAGGCTATTACTTGCTTTCATTATACCAGGGCAATCTGGCTGCGCTACTGGCCTATTTCTCAGTTTCTCAGTTACTGGCCTATTTCTCAGGCCTATTGAAACTATTTCTCAGTTTCTGTATGGCAGGCATGTCCAACTTTGAACAGGTCGTGAACTACTTTTTCCGGCCAAAAGTGCTGGTGATCTACCACCATGAAAATTAAGTTTCAAATTAAATTTTAACCCAATAAAGTTGGAGGATTCTCCCCCCCCATTTTTAATGAACCTTCTGTCATTTACTTGGATGTAATCAGCTGTTAAGCAAATTAAGTAAAAACAAAACAGAGAGACAAAGATCCAGTAAGAACTGCGAGGGGAAATGGAAAGTACATTTTTTCTTAAAGTTTTATTGAGTAATAACTTTCTTTAACTGTCTTAATAACTTTCTTTAACTTTCACTGAATAATTTGTGTTAAATTTAGGTCAAGTATTGATCCAGGCTGATCTTGCACAATCTTTAATATTTCGCTCTTGCTCATTAGTGAGATGTCTGAGCCTGCTTCATCCACCCAATTTTTGAAGTTGGGTGAATATTGCGTGAGGGCCAGTCTCAGGGAATCCTGGAGATGTTCATCTGTCATGTTGGAACATTGTGTACTCTTTGTCATTTTCAGATGGGAAAACGCAGATTCACACAAATAAGTTGAACCGAAACAGGAGTGTACAGCTTCACTGGATCTTCTCAAGTTGGGAAATTTGTCTCTAGGCACTAGCTTCCAAAACGATTCTTGCTCAGCACGGGTCTTGAGAAAAATGTCATTTTTAAGGGTTAATATTTCATTTTCAAGAGATTGCTTGTTCAATGAGTAATTTTTACAGATAGCAGCTGCAGTTTCTTTCATGTCCACGTCTACTTTGAATGGGTATGACAAGTACTCCACAACTGTTCCAACTTTTTGGAAGTCACAGAATCTATTTTCGAATTCCTGGATAACAGAACAGATTTCTGTCACATACTTCTCGTTCTGAAAAACTAAATTGGGATATTGTCCCAGATGGTCCTGCGTATTAGGAAAATGATCAAGTGTTGTTTGCAAGGTCAGTCATCATTAGCTCAAATTTGCTCTTGTAGGATGAAAATGTACTCATTATCTCACCAATGCATTTGTTTTTACCTTGTAGTTCAAGGTTCATATCACTTAGTTCACCTGTAAAGTCAGCGAGAAATGCCAGATCACATAACCGCTCCTCATCTTCCAACTCTGCTTGGTCATCTCCCCTCTCCTTCAAAAAACTTCTTATTTCATTCAGCAAATCACAAAATCTTTGCAGAAGGTTGTGCCTACTTAGCCACCTTACATGGCTAAGCCACCTACTTAGCCACCTGTGTGCAAAATGATTTCCACTGCCCCTTCATCAAGAGTAAGATTGAAAAGCCATCTTTGAAGTGATCTTCCACAAACTTAATTTACAATTTTGAAAGTGATGTCCATGACAGTCTTTGTTTTGAGTCTCTTGCTTGCCAAAACTTGCTGGTGAATGATGCAGTGGTAAGAAAGGAAATCTGGGAAGTCGTCATGCTATCTACAGAGGGCTATGAAACCGTTAACCTCACCTGTCATTGCTCTTGCTCCATCAGTAGTGATGGAAACAAGTCTATGCAATGGAAGATTACACTTTGTCACAAAAGAATGGAAAGAACTGAATATTTCCTGACTGGTAGTTCTCCCTTTTAAAGAAATCATTCCAAGTACGGTAGTTCTTCTTCAACACTGAAGTCTTCAAAAACAATCCGGATAAAGACTAGTAACTGAGCTATGTCTCTTATGTCTGTGGATTCATCCAGTTGGAGTGAGAAAGCAACACAATTTGAAACATCCTCCAACAATTGTTCAGTTGTGTCTCCACCCATCTTTTCTATTCACCGCATGACTGTTTCTTGACAATTGTACATCTTGAATAGCAGCTATGATCTCTTTCTTATTTTTAAATCCTTCAAAAAGATTGTCAGCTGCTTCAAGAAAACAATCTTTTACAAATTCCCCTTCAGTGAAAGGTTTGCATTTCTTTGTGATCAGGTTGCTGACCTTGAAGGATGCTATGGTTGCATTGACCGAATGTGACCTTGGCTTCGCCATCAACTGTTGCTGAGTAGCCAATTTCGATTTAAGTTCTTTGAGCTTCAGTTTACTAATTTCACTTTTGGGTGGAAAATCAGCATCAAACTTATTGCTATGCAGAGCCTTATAATGATGTTCCAGATTACCCTTTTTGGGCAAGGATACTGGAGTGTTACAAATTAGACAACTACACTTGTCTTTCACCATGATTAAGAAGTAGTTCATTTCCCATTCATCATGAAAGTGGTAGGTTTTGCTCTTCTTTGGAACACTCATCTTCGTTATACTGGGGTGGCTGGATGTAAGAAGGCCAAATCTGCTAAGTTATTATAAACACTGACTGAATCTGGTCCAAAACTGTCACTGTCCCAAAGTATTAAAGGTCAACAGGAACTGAAGACCTCTGGATGATGTGCAATACAAGGACTGGAGATGCCAAAACCACACATGCAGTTCTAAAAGTAAAAATAAGAATTCATCATACTGGTAGCAATAATCAAATACCACCAAACAATCATCAAAAAAACTCAAACACCTGTCCAGCAAACCAGATAAAATCAAATACTGCCAAACAAGTTCAAATACCACCACACGCGATTTAATAAATTCTGCACACAGTGTAGAATCAATGCAAAGGCTAGGCAAAATAAAATTGCAGAGGCAAGCAAAAGTCACAGTAGTTTGAACCAATTCAAAGGCAAGGCATAGGCAAGTTAGAACAAAATTGGAAAAGCCTGCCAAAATCACCAAATTCTTGACACTTTGTTGTGTCTGCCCGAAAACCTTTAATGAAAGCGAACTGTAAAGTGATCAACGACCAGTACATGACACAACTAATATGGTAAGTGTATTCAGTTAAATGGATATCGAATGGATATCGCCCGGTATATAACACAGGTCTAAGGGGTGTTGGGGTGGGAGCAGGAATGGGTGATTCTGAGAGGCAGGAGACCAGGTATGACGCTGGGCCTGTGGCGTCTCATCGTGGGGCGCGGGCGGCGGCCCCCTGGGGTATCCACAAACTATGGATCAGAGAACAACAAGCGCCCCAATACACCCGCAGGCAAGATTCCCACAGGCAGGGAAAAAAGGCAGGCAAAGGATCAGCGGCAAGCCCTCGGCAGATGACCTGCTGGCACAAGCTCTCTCCTAGTGACAGGATGAGCTGCTGGAGAGATGGAGCCAAGTGGGGCTACCTCTGACCCCTCCGCAATCTACAGGTAGATTGCGATCTACCTGTTGGACATGCCTGCTACATGGCATCCCTGTTTGGGTGTTGGCTTTTGATTGCACAATTGAGAGAGTCCAGGTGATGTTTCTGCGCAGGATTCTTGGGGTTCCATGTTGTGTGGCTTATGCAACTCTCTGTCTGGAATTAGGAAGTTAAGACAGGCATTGCTTAGGGCTTTTAGATATTGGTTGAGAGTATATTTCCAGACAGATCAGGTTAGCCTACTTAGGGGTCTTCTATCGAATTCCCCACTTTTCCCAGGATTAGTCCAATTTAGCAAGAAGATCTGCTCTGTGGGGCTTTCATCAGACCTGTTAGGCTCCTTATCTTTGGAACAGGTGTACACAGTCATGAAACAATGGCTCCTTGTCATTAAGCAGCATGAACTCTATGGCAATGCTCATAAGGTTTGTTCACCATTATATTCCCACCTCCCGATCTTAGCTGGAAGAAGACTTAATTATATTTTGGGGGGAATGCCCTCAAGAGCAAAGGGTGTTTACCCTTGCTAGGTGCAATGCCATCCCTTCTGAGCAATTGTTTGGTAGATACAGAGGCGTGCCCGTTGCAGATAGAGTATGTTCATGTAGGCTGGGGAGTACAGAAATGCTTCATCATATATTACTCTATTGCCCATTATACCAGGATTTTGTTGGCATCCTTCAGTCTCGGAAGACTATGGTGTCACGCTCTGAATGGTGGTTCTGGAACAGAGTGTCCTCTCCAGTGCGCGAAGCCTGGGTAAAGTAGGTATGGAGGATAGGCTGTTTCCCATGCAGCAAATCCCCCCTCTCCACGTCGCTGAAATGGTCCAATGGAAAGGCAGAGGCCAATACGGTTGGTTCCAGCGGTGTCGCAGGAGTTGCCAGAACGTGACTGTGTTCAGCCATGAACTGCCTCAGGGACTCCGGATCCGGATTTTGCCTCGAGGTTGACTCCTGAAGCCTTTTCCATAACTGGATGTAGCCACAAGGCAGTGGAGGTTTGGGATCAGAGTTTTCCTTCTCTCAGATGAGCTGCCTTCCCAGGCTGACGAGTCCCATCTACCCGGTGGCTGTTTAGTCGCCTCTTACGACAAGTACAGCCAAACTGAGGGCCTATTCTTATCCCCAGTCCCCAGGGGTAATACCAGGATTACCTGGTAATACCAGGATTTACGGTTAGGTTATTTATTTTCAATCTTGGCTGCTTACTCAGGCTGGAATGATAAAAAGATAAAAACTTTTATGTACGTAGAGGGTTAGATAAGGAGCTATCAGGAGTGGTGGCTAATTATATTAAGCTGATTATTAAGAGACGTACTTCCATGGAGGTCACGAATTGTTGAGTTTATGTGTTGATGTCTGATTAAGTGTTGACTGGGATCATTTGGATGACACAGGCCCAAATCCTAATCAGTTTTCCAGCACTGGCATAGCTGTGTCAATGGGATGAGTGCTGCATCCTGCAGTTGGGTGGCACTCACAGAGGCCTCCTCAAAATAAAGAAATGTTTGTTCCCTTACCTTGGAGCTTCATTACCCTTATGTTGGTACTGGAAAGTGGGTTTGGATTGCACCCACAATCATCCAACTTTTGTCTTACACTGTATTTATTTTAATTATGCCAATAAAGATGTCTTGAACTTGAAACTGAGCACTTCCCACCCACCTTCCATGGTTTCAGTCCTGACTGTAGTCTCTCCTGCATGCTTCTTAATTAGAGGGGGGAAAGTTTCCATTGGCCTTAATTTAATTATAATTAAAATAATGTGTGGGTGAGGTATCTGATTGTGAGTGGAGGAAGGTTATAAGGGATGAATAAGAAAACACAGTCATATGTAGTTGAACTGGAAATGAGAATTAAGAAGTCAAGAGAAAAGCCCTCACAGAAAGGGTGGATTTTGAGCAGAAAATTTAAGAAAGAGGACTACAAGTATTATTGTGCTTAATTGATCTCATAGCTTAACTTAGGTTTTCACCTATACCTAATTCTTACCTAGGAGCAAAGCATGTGTAATGTTTTAACACTGCCTATGTGTTGATAAGCATTTTTTAATTGCAACTAGTTTCTCAGAGATGCCCATTAGTTTTTGTTACCATTTTTATGATGTTTGTGAATTTAGTCTATCCCAGAAAGTAAATGATTAGCAATTCATCTAACTTCCAGCTGTTTGTCTTTTACTGAAAATAACTCATTATGGAGAGATGTATTTAGCAACTTCCATCTGCAAGAGAGAAATAATTTAGACCTTTTTGTGAAAATCGTTGCCTTGTACTGAATAGTGCTAAGCATTCAATGAATGGTTAAGGGTCCAGTTAGTATTCCCTGTGTTTTCGGAGATGTGGAACATTATCCTAAATACACTTATTCAGAAATATGTTATTGAGTTGAATAGGACCATTCCCTAGTAGGTGTGTTTAGGATTGAAGCCCAAGCCACTTAATTTATCAGTGCTCTGGCTTATTAAAGATGAGAGGTCTTGCATTGTTGTGCACTGTTAAAGCATTGATCAACTGGGAGGAATGTGTGTGGAACTGCAACCATAAAGAGAGGGTGTTTGCCAGCCTCAACTTCACATCTCCCAAACCATCTTCAGCAACATCCCCATATGTGATGCATCCATACCATTTAGGAACTAGGAACCAATCAGCACATTACAGTAAGCTCATTATTCAGTGTCATATGCTTAGCTAAGCTTTACTAAATAGGAGCCACAATGGGTGAACTGAATTAAGACCATGGTGTGGAGGATGGGTCCTTTTTCTCCATCCTTTTCCCAAGCTGGATCCCATCTCCACAACTGCTAATTATCACATAATGCAAATTTCTTTTTATTCCAATACGAGTTTCATCCCAGGGCACATGGCAACCATGGAGGAGAGCACCAGGTAAATGTCACTCCCCTTACACCATGGTTCCCATTCAGAAAATCATAATCTCCAGCTCCTATTTAGTAAAGGAAATTTTGGGCCCAGTTCTGTTATCCGCAGCACCAGCGGTATGCATGTACTGCCAGCTCTGGGTGTCACAAATGTGCCATAAAGCATGTTTGTGGAACCCGGAGAGGAGAGAGTGCCAGTGCTAGGCCAGTGCCAGTCATTGCTAGGAGGAAGATGGTGAGCCACTGGTGGTAAGGAGTATCACTGAGTGGTGATGCAGCTTTTTGGGTGGGAGGGGGCATTCCAGGGCAGGGAGAGGGTGGGGGAGGATGGAACAGGGGGAGGGACTGGCCTGGGGGAGGTGGGAATGGCAGAGGTCACTCCACCAGATCCTATCCCCTGCCTCAGGTTGCAAAGCCTGACACAGGGCTTCTCAAATCTGTACTGGCAAAATAGCTGGTGCAGACTTTCGTAACCCCATTGTGGGGCCTGGGGCTTTCCTCAGGAGAAGAAGACAAAATGGTGGCCCCTGGCCCCACTGGATGCAGCAGTAGCCTTTTGCTTCTTAGGATTGGGCTGATAACATTTTAGCTCTCATGATGTGCTTAATAGAATTATTGTAAACTGGACCTAAAGGAAGAGAGTCTAAATGCCTAAGACAACAGTCTTATAAATCAGAACCCACAAAAATGTGTGTTTAACTTTAATTTAAATTGGAGTCATTTCTATGCATGGAAAGGGAGTGATTTGTCTAGAACTTGTGTGGAATAAAAGAAATCAATAAAAAAATACTGTATTTTAACATTTAGGCACAAATATTATTGAGTAATGTACAAACAGTTTCACACACAATTCTGGTCCTGCTGTGCACTCTATAATGTGTAACTACCGGGAATATAATTATCACATGGACTCAAACTAAAATGCTTTTAAAACAACATAGCATGATCATAGTCATTCTGAACAGAAACCTAATACACTGTAGTTGTGAAGTTTTTATCAATTCCTTGCTGTGCAGCAGTCAAATGACAAAAATTATTGCTATTTATTTTGCTTATTTTTCTAATGTTTTAACACTTCCAACAATACCTTTTCTTAAATTATCTCTGTGTAGCTCAGTACTACATCTCAAAATGAAAGGGCTTTTTTTCCTTACAAAATTTGTCTTGCATACTTGCATATTTTCACCACAGTTAATCTGATTAAATAAATATAAACACTTGTCTACCTAAATGTTTTATAGTTTCTGCTTGAAAAAAGGCTGATCTTTGTGAATAATGAAGTGCATTTTTTGCCTGCTGTTATCTTTGCCTCTTCTTCCCCCTATGGATAGAGCGAGAAAGGGTCTTCCGGTGAGCGTCCAAGCCGTGAGTAGCATGGAGACCGAGCTCCCTTGCCTTTGATCTTAAAATGCCTTTGGCTTTTTGTTTTGTTTTTATCTTTTTTTTCTTTAAAATTTGCTGATACGGCATTTAGACTCTATCGGCATTATTTTGTACTTTGTACTTTTGTATTTTTGTTGGCAAGGGATTTGTTTTGGCTCCTTCCAACGCTGCAGCTGCCATATTTACATGTACTACAGACATACAGCTGATTTTAATGACTTGGATGTTTTCTCTTTTTTTTTTGAGTGAGTTTGTTTTTTATTTGATAAGAAGTTATTTTGTTTTGAGTTATATTTTAACTCAATGATTTAATTATTATATTGAAGAAAGGAGGAATAAAAGAGTACCTGGAGTTCCCTTATAAAGAAGGAAAGAAGCTAAGATGGTACTGACAAGAAACAATTATAAAAAACTGGGCTTGCAAATTCAATCCCCTCTGAATCATGAGAGGAAATATCATCGAACTTCAACTCAAGCTAAAATAACAAACTTTTTCCCATGTACTTCTCCTTCTTCTTCGTCCAGCTTAAGTAATTGTCCTCCTTTAGGTTCTGATGTAACACCTTATCCTCCGTCAAGTTTTTGCTGTTCTCCACCCAAGATTTTATCACAAACACATTTGCTGAATGAGCCTTTGGCAGCTACTAAGAGCCCTATTCAAACGGATTTTGTGGACAAATATGTGGACAAATATGTGCAATCTGATGATCCATATACAATCAATTCTCAAGCAGCATTAACCCCTGTGTTGGATTTATTTTCTTTAGATACTTTGGGTACTCAAACTATGCTGATAGCTAACATCTTACAGCTTCTTCTGCGGAACATAGCATCATTAAAATCTGATATTGAAGCTTTAATACGCCATGTAATAGACTTGGGTTTCAATCAAATTCCCCTGCTCTCCAGCAATTTAATGGATCCTCTTTCTTTAAAGTCAGACCGGGGAGGTAATCTACTCATGAGTCGACCTCCAGCTTCTGCAATTTCTTCTACTGCTGGCTCCACTTTGAAGCATTCAGAGTCTCAGGGGAATTCCTCAATGACTCTGGACTCTGACTTAAATGTTTGCAAACTAATTGAAAATGCTCCTATAAGATCTAAAAGGACAAAGTTGAAATCTGTGAAATCTAAATCCCATCTTCTTGCTGGGAGGAGAGTTAGGGTGAAACTTGCCCTGTCATTCTAAATCAAGATCTAAAAACCTTTCCCAAATTGTGGAGTCTCCCAAATCACCTATGGATTCTGATAGACTCTTTTCAAAGCGGGGGGGGGGGGGGGGCGAACAGTTTATACCTAATAGTGTGATTTCTGAAGATTGCCTGGATATGTCAGCTCAATCCCCTTGTCATTGTACTAACGTTGGCTCTATTCCTTTTATTCCTCCTCCATTGGAGCCAGGTGAGACAGCTGAGGTTGAAATTCAGGACTTTTTATCTATTCCGATATCTACACCTGCTGTCAAGTCAAGCTCTTCGGCCATTTCTGCCCTAACTTTTCTTAGGGACCAATTGTTTTTTCTAAATTTTCCCAAACCAACAAAAAAAATGTCTCCTATGGAGGGTAAATCCTTCTTTATACAAACGCTTTTCTCCCTTGGTATTAATTTTATCTCTATGGATGAGATCAGGGAGGTGGAATATTTTTTATTCCCCACCCTGGTTTCAGGTGTAAGAGTTGCTTTTGTAAATGTATCTCTTGCTCAATTGTTTCTTGAATTTAGAGAAAGACTTGCCAAGGCAAATATTGTGGTTAAAAGACATTTCCGTACTTCTTCTGCTTTACCGCTATTTGGTGTTCATTGTAATTCCGTTGTAACTTGTAAGCCAATTTGTGTTTACTCACAACATGTTCATCCCACTGTGACGAATGATTTAATTAATCTAGATCCAAAGGAGATGGGTGGGAAAGGTTCTAAGGATCTGAATACTGAGAAGATTTCTGTTATTTCACATAAAAACAGTTCTACCTCCTATGAGAAGATTTTAACTTCTACTAACTTTCCCGTACCTCGAGGGGATTCTGGTTCAGTGAAAGCCCTAGATTTAGACCCGATTTCTGAAGAGGAGGCTACGTTGATAACAGGTTTTTTTCTTCTCCCTAAAGATGGTCGAAAATATATTATCAATAGGCTTCAATCACTTCTTACTATGCTCAATACAGATCTTCCCAATAGTGTTGATTATTCTCCTTCTCCTGCAAATTTTCTTGGCCTATCTAGGTCCCCTGGGGTTAATATGGATAATCAACTATCTTCTGTCCAGCCTCTTTCCCCTCTAGATCTTTATACGAACCCTACTCAAAATAATATCTCAGATATACATTGTAGTATTTCGGGATCAGTTACTCAGGCCTTTTTGAGCCATCTGCAGACTGAAACTTTTGTAAATACAACTCTAAATAACCATAAACAAGATGGGAGATTTTGTGCATTGGAACAACCAGGGATTGCTCCTACTACTCAGTTAATTACTCCCTTAGTTAAATTTAATAGTTCATGACTACTTTCCTCTACGCAAAATACCTTTTATAAGTTTACTTTTATATCTTGGAACGTTGCTGGATGGCAAACTAAGGTGGTAGATAAAGACTTTAGAGATTTTTGTTCTCAATTTGATGTGATTCTTATTCAAGAAACTTGGTTGTCCCCCTCTATGCCCCCTTTTCTTCAGGGTTATCTTTCATTTGCCAAGCCTGCTATGAAATCTTTATTGGGTGGCCGTTTATGGGGAGGTATAGCCATACTTATCTCAGTTGATAAGAATCCTACAGTTGTGGATTTAAACATCTCCTTAAACCCTAATATTTACATATTACATGGCCGCCAATGTTCAAAATAATTCTTTTGAATGTGTATTGTCCCCCTTCCTCTGCCCGATCATTTGACAATTCTTTTCTACCTGAATTAGACCAGGTCCTTATGGATTTGGCTGACAATTTCCCTGATACACCCTGTTTATTAGCTGGAGATATGTACGCCCGTATGGGCCAAAACAATACTGATGTTGGTGACAAGCTTGGTCTTACTCCTGAAGATATGAATCATCTCCCTGTTAGATCTTCCCGAGATTTTAGAATAAACAAACGGGGCCGGGGTTTGTTTAGTCTTTTTTACAAATTCCAACTTTGCATATGTAATGGTACTTCATCTGATTCGGACTCTGGAGACTATACTTTTTTTGGCCCTAGAGGTAGTAGTGTTATAGATTATATATTGATTTCTCTTTCCATCTTTTCTTTCCTGCATTCCTTTAGGGTTCTTTGCAGACCGGACAGTGACCATATGCCAATTCAGATGACTCTCTCCCCATCAGTAGGCATAACCTCCAAATTAACTGATTTTCCAGAATTTAATGGAAATTTATGTCCACAGGGAGAGAGAAGGATTCGTTGGTCCGGGTCTATTCAGGAAAAATTTAGTTTACTTTTAGAGTCCGAAAAATTAATGGCACTGAGAGATTATATGTCGGTTTCTGATAACCCCTTGGACACCTATCAAAGGATAGTTGATGAAATTAGACCTATATTAGTCACCTCCAAACCTTGGTTACAAGCTCCCTGTTTTCATAGGGGCTGGTTTGATCAACAGTGTGTTTATCAGAAACGATGTTTAGCTAAAGCTCTCAGAAAGTTGAGAAATGTGGACTCACCCGATAATCATCATCAGTATGTTTTACTTAGGAGAACTTACAAAAATTTATTGAAAATAAAAAGGGAAGCCTATATAAAGAAATTGTGGCAAGATTTGGGCTTGGCAGCCCTGGATAGAGATTCTGCCAAATTCTGGTTTTTGGTTTCCAAAGGAATGAACCCACAATATGGTTCTTTGGACAATCAGATAACTGCAACTCAGTGGCATGATCATTTTTCTTCCATTTTTGGTAACAGCCCAACTGGGAATATTGTTACCCCCTATAGTGATCAGGTTCTTTTTCCTCCCCATCATATCCCGTGTTGGGACCCTATTAATCCGGAGGAAATAAAAGAACTTATTTTATCACTACCTAATAATAAAGCCCCGGGTTTAGATATGCTCCCAGGAGAGTTATTCAAACAAAATGTCGACTGGTGGAGCGTAATCTTTTCTAAATTATTCACCTTTATAAATCGTACTGGTGGTATACCCCTGGGCTGGGGTGACAGTGTTGTTGTCCCCATTTATAAGAAGGGATCTAGAGCGGACCCTAAAAATTATAGACCAATTAGTTTACTCAGTGTGGCTTCAAAATTATATACTAAATATTTGCTCTCCAAATTGGAGAGTTGGGCATCTGAAAATGAGATTATTGCTGAGGAGCAGGCTGGCTTTAGAAAGGGAAAATCCACAATTGATCATTGTTTCATCCTCCAGCATCTGATTTATAAATACACACAGATAGGGAGTAAAAGATTATATGTTGTTTTTGTCGACCTCAGTTCGGCATTTGACTCCATAGATAGGTCTTTGTTATGGAAGAAATTATATGCTACTAATATTGATAGGAGGCTTTTAGCCCTAATTCAGAAAATGTATTTTAACTCTACTATGAGAGTCAGATTTGGAGCTAATGGTCATCTTTCAGAGAAGATCTCGACAGTGAAGGGAGTTAGACAAGGTTGTTTATTAGCACCTTTTTTATTTAATTTTTATATTAATAACATCATTGGTGAATTTCAAGATCCTGCTTTTTTTCCACCATCTATAGGGGACTCCAAATTATCTATCCTCCTTTATGCTGATGATATTGCCTTATTTTCCATTACTTCTATTGGCATGCGCAGAATACTCTCTAAATTGAGTGCTTTCTGCACATATGAAAAGTTAACCATAAACTACAGTAAAACCAAAGTAGTTCTCTTTGGTTCAACTAAAAAGAAGCATATTTGGAGACTTGACCATACTCAAGTTGAGCAATCTAGAGTTTTTAAGTATCTTGGGGTTTCTTTCAATGCTCAACAGTCATGGACTTCACATTTGAATACCTCTAAATTGAAAGCTATGCATTCATCACAACTACTTATGTGCTTTGTTAGATTGAAAGGGGGTAATTTGGTGATCCCCGCGGTGGAGGTATTTGCTAGGAAAATAATACCCCAATTAATTTATGGTGCCGAAATATGGGGTTATGCAAATTTGTCCAGTTTAGAGACACTTCAAAATTCTTTTATTCTCTCTTCTTGGAGTCCCTCGCTCAACACCTTCTTCCTTTCTTAGATCTGAGACAGGCCTAATTCAGATTGAGGCCTCTTGCCATACTGCTTTGGCTTTATATTGTTATAAACTTGTCTCTATGGCTGATTCTTCTTTACCTAAAATTTGTTTCAAAGAACAACTCACAACTCCATCTTGTAAATCATGGTTATCCTTGATAAAACCCA
Organism: Tiliqua scincoides; assembly: GCF_035046505.1. NCBI lineage: Eukaryota > Metazoa > Chordata > Lepidosauria > Squamata > Scincidae > Tiliqua > Tiliqua scincoides. The sequence goes on from NC_089826.1 coordinate 57,739,351, forward strand.
TTTTAGAATTTTATGAAATAGATATGAATCTTTTACCTACCTTTTCTTCTAATAAGATCAAGATTTTAATCAAAAATAAAATTCAGCTGTTTTTTAAGAGAAAGGACTTATGTAATATTCTTAACTTACCCTTTTCCCCTTCTCCTTTCTTATACAAATCAACCTTTGGCGTAGAAAATTATTTTACTAATTTAACTTGGTTCCCTTTACATAAGGCTTTTACTGCATTGCGATTTCGATGTATGCAATCTGCTGTCTTAGTAGGGAGATATGAGAACATCCCATATGATCTAAGACTTTGTATATGTGGAGCAGATGTAGTTGAAGACATCTTTCATTATTTATTTACTTGTCCTCTTTATGAAGCACCAAGATCTAAATTCTTGTCACCTTTAACCCCCTTGCTGCAGGATAGATCTCCTGTAGCCCAGGTTTGTTGTCTTTTAGTAGGTGCTGATATGGGGATTACTCTGAAAGTGGCTAGTTTTGCTCTTGCAGCGTTGAAAATTCGTTCAAAATTATGTAAAATCTTGTGCAGTATAGCAATTGTGTTTATGGGAAATTAATTTATTCTATAGACCTGATTCCGCCAGGGTTTATTTTACTTCTATGAAGTCAGATTTGGTTTTATTTCAGTCAACTCTGAGTTAAGCTGTAAGCCTTTACAAATGGCTTTTGATATTGTGGTTTTTTCATGTTTTTTCCTTTTACTAGTTGATTTTACTTGTATGATGTTCATAATTGTTCCTCTTTTTTAGCCTATGGACATATTGTAATTTATTGTTCTTTTATTGTAATGACCTATGGTTACCACAATTAAACTTTGACTGACTGACTTCCCCCTATGGGGGTGGGGGGTGGAGCTTTGCTTCCAGAGGGTTTAGGAAACTCAGTGACACAGCAGCCATGCCACAAAGACTATGGTGTTACATTCTTTATTGGTCCACCAATTATGAACAGAAAAGGAGAGGAGGAAGCCCTCCTCCACAGATTAGCCTCACCCTTTCCATTTCTTCATTGTCTCCCCAAGAGAAAAGTGGCCCCTTGCTTATATCAGATAGGTAGGCGGACACACACACAGGTACAGAGAAAACATGAATTGTAACAAGAAATTTGAAATTGTTCTTATGATGGCATACCCTTTCAATATTCTCTACTAGTTAATAACAGTATTGATGCAAAGTGGACAGTGTGCCTGCAGTTTTCCAAGCAAGTTGTCTGATTGAATAAGGTCTATAATAATAGAAACCAAAGAGTGGGAGACCCATTTGCTCCACCTCTCATCCAGATCCTTGTCTATAGATGTAGGGTGGTAACAAGTAAAGTGGCCTATCAATGGTTGCTTCTGCTGTAGCCACCTCAGCTCTTTCCATTTATTAATTCCTATTTGTCCTTCTTTCCATTTTCATGGCCTCATCAAAAGTCCCTCATCGCCATACAGAGGTGTGTGTGTGTATCAGTCAGTCATAGACCACATGCTTTGCTTGAAGAAGGTCTCATGTTCCATTCTTGGATGCCACAGGTAGTGCTGAACAATAAACCTGGGGAACCACTTCCAGTCAGTGTAGAAATAATGTTCTAGATGGACTAATGGTCTGAATCAGTATAAGTCAGCTTCCTATGTTTATATGTCATCACTTGGAAGAGGATGCTGCTGCCCTTGTTTCTCATGGTCTTCCAGGAGGCAATCCAATTACCTAATGGGGAGCCTTGTTAGGAGGTGAGGTCAGTGGAAAAAGTCTTTCCCTCATGCTATATGACTGTTCCTGGATGTCACAGTTCCTGACACAGCATTGAGGGAAAAGAACTGCAGAGGACCTGTAAAGGAACTGTAAAAGAACTGTACAGGAACTGTAAAGTGGCATTGGAAGAAGAAGATATCTTGGTCCTGTGACCTATTCTGAATGGGGTTGCACTCCTACATTCTTCGCTGTTCTTGTATGGCAAGGTAGCAGTGGTGACCAGAGCGGCTTGGAGCTGCTTTGTTCTCCCCGGGAACAGGGGTTGGGATCCGGCATAACTGCTGGATTCTAGCCCCACCTCCCACTCCCCGCCCACTCGCCCCCAGGGCTGCCCACTGCCCACCCTCCCCTGCCCAGGAACGCCTCCCTCCCACCTCCTCCCCGCCTCCCTCCACCTGCCTTTTCTCCTTGCGTTGGCCCAGCTGGGCTGACACAAGATTCAAGGAGGAAGCTGGTGCGAAGGCTTGTGTCAGCCTCTGCAGGCCAGTATTTCTCAGAGTGCCAGCCTGGCTTCCTCTCGAGCAGCACAAACATGCCTTATGGCACGTTTGCGATCCTCCTGGGCCAGCGCAAGGGACTTACGTCAGCCCAAGGGCGCTTTTAGATTGCACCCTAAGAATCACACGCATGCACACCCTTCAATCATTTTCATTGTCCACCATTCCTCAAAGGGAGCCCACCAGTGGCATCCCTTGTCCATGTGATCAGGAGCAAGAGTCAACTGAGTCCCAGCTGAGCCTTGCTCCCTGTGTAAACTGCAGTGAGGACCCAAGAACTGGTCTTCCATATGTTTACATGTTACAAGTCACCCCTCTCCACTTCATACTGAAGCCCAGTGAGTCAAGGGAGAGGGAGCGGGAGAATGAGCTGTTTCTCTTGAGCCCCCACCACTTCCCTTCTCCGCCCCCTGATAGGGACAACTTGTGCAATGAGGCTGGGGGGGGGAGGTGAGGAGGAATAATTCAAGATGCTCCTCTTCCCCACTGTTATTATTACAATGGCTTTTCCAGCCTCCAACTTACTCTCATTTAACACCTCGAGCATCTTGGCACAACTCTCACACACTGTTCATTCAGCAGCAGCGCTGCCTTCTCCTCCTGACCATCCTTCGATCTGCTCCTGGTCGCTGCTAATTCATTGATGGACTGGTAGGGAGGGGAAAGGAATGCAGCGTCTGAGTGTGATAGAAAGAAAATGGGGGCAGAAGAAGAAAAGGGTAGTGCAGATGAGGGAGAGGTGCTTGAAAGGGGCTCCTGCAGGATGGGGGCCACGGGAGATAGGAAGGAGGGGGGTTGACTGCCCAATGGAAATGAGCCTGGCAGAGACTGAAGGCATGGGGGAAAGGAGACGGAGCCTGAGCCTATGCATGTCTACTTAGAAGTAAGTCCCAATATAGTCAGTGGGGCTTACTCTCAGGTAAGCATGAATAGGAGTGCAGCCTCACTAGCTTCCAAGCCCTTCATGTGCCACCAGTTTGCTGAGGAAAGAGGGGATGGCATGAGGGAAGGAGGTGAGTGGGGGAGGGTGGAGAGGGGACAGGGGCGTGCGCAAATCAAGCAAGCAAGCAGTCCAACTTGGGTATCACCAGACAGGGCAGTAGGGGACAAACAGAAGGGAGGAGGAGCTGAATGGAGGGAGAGCGACCATTGCCTTCAATGAGCCGCTGGGCAGGCAAAATGATGATGTCTTCTGACAGACTGGGCATGATGGGATGAAGAGAGAGGAGGCACGTGAGGCTGAGGACACTCCTGTGAGGAGCCACTGAGCCCAGCTTCACTGAGGATCACAGCACAGCACGCCGAGAGGGTGTCCACCAATCCTTATTTCCTGGCCGGAACTGAAGAAAAGCCAACCAATCAGCTGCAGAGCAGTTGAGGAAGTAAGTGAGTGACCCACAGATAAGGCAATGAGATGTTTTACATCTGATTTATTAGCAGAAATTTCTCAACTTATGGGCTAGTATCTACGGTACTTCATGATGCTTGACCTTACATCTGCGTTCAGTACGTATAACTGAGCATCCTGAAAGAGTACCCAGAGACTGGATCACACATTAAGGCCCAAATCCTAACCAACTTTCCAACACTGGCATAGCGGTGACAATGGGACATGTGCTGCATCCAACAGTTGGGTGCCACTCACAGAGGCCTCCTCAAAGTAAGGGAATGTTTGTTCCCTTAACTCAGAGCTGCATTGCCCTTACGTTGGTGCTGGAAAGTAGGTTAGGATTGTGCCCTAACTGTAGTAACAAATGATGATCTGATTCCTAATGACCTAATTTTCAGGTTGAGGTAAATCCAAACTCATACACAGTGGCAAGATTGGCATTTTACATGATGAGTAGTCAAGCCTTTTACTGCCCGCATTTAATCACATCATCTTTCATTCCTACCTTTTAAATAACATACTAGAAGGCAATAGCATCTAACATAAACTTGCAGCTCGTCAACTTTAGAACAAAGGCTAGATATTTTCTTAGACTGAAGCTTACAACAGATCACAAAAACAATGTGCGCTTGCTTACTTAATCAAGACAGCTGCAGATGTTTACTCACAAGAACTTTGCTAGAATTGACTTTAAATTATTACCTCTCTACCCTCAGCTGTCAGCAACCCCTAAATAAAAATGGAAAGTTTACTTCTCAAGGGCGTGGATGCTTAGCTCTTTTTACTTTTATCCTATATAATCACTTGAATTCCAGAACTATAGGAAGTATGTTGTTTTGTGTCCTTGTTTCCTCTGGTCATGTGTTGTTTGTGTCCCACATATGCTATCATATCCTCTTATCTAAGTGGTTCTCAAACTTTTTAGCACTGGTACTCACTTTTTAGAATGATTGTCTATCCGGACCCATTGGAAGTGAGGTCTTTAACCCAGAAGTGGTCATGGCCAGAAGTGATGTTATCAAGAAGGAAAATTTTTAACACCTTCCATACAACAAAATCAAATCAAATAAGTTAAAAGTTTACAATGAGCATAAGTTTAAACATTTATTTAAAATAAAGAATGCTCCTAACCCTCCTAAGCAGTGGCTGATCTGTTTAAAAAACATTCCCCAGACATCCCAAAGGCTGCAATCCTACCCACACTTACCCAGGAGTAAGTCTCATTAACTATCATTGTTAAAAGCATATGCATATCTTCTTGTTCAAAGTACAGATCTGTAACCTTTCTCCAGATGCAGTCATTTACCATGGTAGCATCAAATCTGATATATTAAAAAATCAAATACACTTTGAAATGAATGGGGATCCACCTGAAATTGGCTCACAACCCACCTAGTGGGTTCCGATCCACAGATTGAGAAACACTGCTCTAGCTTGCATTTTCAATCATTCTTCCTTCCAAACAAGGCCTTCTTAAGGCTAACTCCAGAAACTGTGGAGATGTATTAAATAATCAGATCCTAATAATGAACATTGCTTTCCCATTCTGTTCTAGGAAGTGCATAATTTAAACCTACACAAAATATTACCTTATCATGTTAACAATTCTGTACCTCTGCAAGTGGAGCTAAGGAAAGAGATGGGAAAATGAAAATACAGTGTCATACTTTTCTTGTTGGACACGTACAGGTATGCACCACATAATGGTATTCTGGCCAATGACCAACCACATATACGACAATGGTTCCATAAGATTATAATGGAAGTTTGTACAGGTATATCGACTTGGCGCAACTAGATGGCACTGGGCACTAAGAATATTCACAAAACACAAAATTGTCTTAAGGACATGTTCCTCAGAACATATCCAGATCGTTAAGTGATGAATACTTGTATTTGGAATGATAATTAGAGTGCTTTTAAAATTCTGAATATCTGAAGGTTGATAATAGCATACTTTTAAATCTTTGTCCATGTGAGTATCATTTATCCTATTAAGCAGTATTCAAGTAATGCTTATGGGTTGTTTTGGTTTTTGTGAAATGCGTTTCGAAGATCAAAATGACATTGGTTCTGTATGTTCTCTAAAGCATTAATACAGAATTTGGATTTGCTATAGCAGGGGTGCCCAAACCCCGGCCCTGGGGCCACATGCGGCCCTCAAGGCCTCTCAATGTGGCTCTCAGGGAGCCCCCAGTTTCCAATGAGCCTCTGGCCCTCTGGAGATTTATTGGAGCCCTCACTGGCCTGATGCAACTGCTCTCAGCGTGAGATGTTTGCAAGACCTTCAATCACTCATATAAGTTCATCTTTAATATATTCATTTATGTAAACTTATGTAAATTTATTCAAATTTTAAATGTAAATTAATTTTTTTCCCCTGGCCCCCAACACAGTGTCAGAGAGATAATGTGGCCCTCCTGCCAAAAACTTGGGACACCCCTGTGCTATAGCAAAGAAGCATCACACTTGTTAACAGGTTTTTCAATTGCGTCGCAGAACTCCTCTCTTGGTAACTGCTGTCTGATTAATTAGCCTTGTGACATTGTACTGATGAAATCAATTTTTGCATCACAAAAAATTCCATTTCATGTTTGGAAAAAAAAATTGTTAATAGTGTGTGCATGACAGAGAGTGCCACGGAACACTATGCCACTCGTTTCTAGATTTTTAAAACTTCCTCTTTCTTGGCAACTTGACCAGTAACTTTGTTGAAGGTTGTCTCCAACAATGAAGTATAAATGAATGGACTAAATGGATTGGGTTTGGGTATGTGATTGGAATGAATGAATATTTGCATGACATGAATGATACCTTTACCACTGTAAATGCACAGTGCACACCTCTAGCAGTTAGCACATAAAGCTTCTTGTTAGAAATGGCTGCTTAAGTGAATTCAAATGCAGTTATAATATTGCTTTTATTCAGTTAGTATTATGTTAAATTGGTGAATTATTCAGAAGTCTTTTTTTTTTTGTCAGCTAAGGACAAGTCTTAATTGATTCCCATGTTGCCTATGATGTGAGTATTGTTCCCTTTAAGCTGCATGTCCATGTGCCTCAAAACCCATGTGCTTCAAAATCCAGGCTCCACTTCGCTTGGAGCTCAGTGTTTTCAGAAGTCTGGCAATTTATGTTATTGCTGTACATCTGGGAATGCTGTTGGACTGCTGCACTACTGGAGAATGGTCCCCATAACCATACAGACCCCTTCAGAGGAAATATTGGATGCGACTACTGAACTCATTTTCTAATGGTCTACAAAAGCCTTATTTTGAAGAAAGCACTGGCATCATTTCATAATAATTAACATACTGATTTGACTATAGTCAGTGAGAAAATAAAGGCAGAACACAAGCATAACTATAATGATATCCAATCATATTTTAGGGGTGACCATGGTGTCATATCTTTTCATACAGTTAGATGTAATGGTGAATATTCACATAGCGCGATGATGGCTCTCCCTTTGGCTCGGAAAGGATTTTATACTTTTGACTTTAATCAGAGTACAGGTCACGATGGATGGATGGAAGATGCATCCATGCATGCATTTGGATGGTGGGCAGTGTGTGTGCCCATGTGAGATCTCATTTTTGCATGGCTCCACCCATCTCAGCAGCCATGTAATGGTGCCTGCCATCCCTTCTCAAAATGTATGTGATGCCCACAGACTCCACAATGTTGGGAACTCCAGCACATTCAGTTCCTGAATAGGTTTCATTAATGACTTGTTACAATTCATACTTTGAGATGTATTTTCAGTAATTAGGTGCTTTCACTGTAATCTCCTCTTCCAAAAATTCCTAGTTTCTTTCACATTAAAGTTCAGTGTTCAGACCGCTCTTATGTTGGTATCAAATAAAGAATCTGACTGCAAGGGCCATAAGAATACAACCCTCTCTCTCTATTATGATAGGCGTCTTGTTTTTACAGGCTAGTAGTTCTGTGTTTTCACAGCTCATCTTTTACATCTTCAGCCAAGTATCACAGCTGCACATGAAGCTAATAAATGCAACTAATTAAAATAGAAATCTTTATTAAAAACATACTGACCTTTGTTTTAGTAAATCAATGTCAAGCTTATTTAATAGCTGTGGCATAAGGAGTAGTAGTTTTAAATTAACTTCCTACTGGGTCTTCTTGTTCAGTGGTTTATAACTCAGCTATAACTTTGACCTCTAGGCTAAAATGTATCAACTTTCAACAAGTGTGTTTTAATAGCAATTCATGAGGGTAATACATCATGGATAGTATCTGGTATAAGAGCCTTACCCATATAATATCCATGGTGTAAGCCAGGGGTGTCCAAATGTTTTGGCAGGAGGGCCACATTATCTCTCTCTGTCGGGAGCCAAGAAAAAAAGAATTAATTTACATTTAACATTTGAATAAATTTACATAAATGAATGTATTAGTGATGGAACTCATATGAATGAATGAAGGTCTTGCAATAGCTCAAGGCCTATAAAAAGCCTTGCCCAAAGCAAAGCCGGCCTTTCCTTCGCTGCTGCTGCTGCATCACAGGCATGAAACAGCAAGCAGTGGAGGGAGCTCTCAGCCCGCAGCTCAGGCCAGAGGTTGAACAGTCACCCTCATGCTGAGAGCAGTTGCATAAGGCCAATACAGGCTCCAGCAAGTCTTGGGAGGGCATGAGGCTCGATGGAGACTGGGGGCTCCCCGCGGGCCTGATTGAGAGTCCCCGAGGGCCATGAATGACCTCCGAGCCGGGATTTGGGCACCCCTGGTATAAGCAGTGAAATGTTGGTGTTTTTCAAGCAGCTGTTTCAATTCATACAAGTGTTTTTCATCAAATTGAAGGCAAAAAAATGTGAATACTGTGTTGATTTGAAACATTGGATTTGGAGGATAAGAGGGTCAAGTTTTTAAAGTTTATGCAATTTACTTGTAGAACTATCATAATGTTTGAAAATTATGGCATATGAGGACAGTACATATTTTTTGTCACAAAGATTGAGCATAATTAGTAGGTCTAGGAGGAAGGAGAAAAAGAATCTGTCAGTGGTTCTTCATATCGTCACACATGCATGGAGTTAGTGACCGAAAACGAGGAGGAACATATCCTAATTTGAAAACTGACAGATCATAATTTGAAAACTGACAGCACTTTCATCAGTGTCTTCTACCAGAAACTGTAAATATGCTGACTGTGATGGTGGAACTATGAATGAGTAGAATAGAAAGAAATAAGCAGAGGTAAATTTCCACATCAAAGAGGGATTGAGAACAGCATGAAAAAAAATCTGAGGAAAGGACCACCAAGGGCGGGGAAAGAGAAAGCTATGTGATAAGAAGATGACATCATGGTGTAGTGCAGGACAAGACTTCCCATTCAGCAGCATGTAGAACCTAAGAAAAGAGTGTATATTTCTGAAACTTCAAAAGGAGGACGAAAGTTCCTTAGTTACTTGTTTGAAACATCATAAGTGCCAAAATCAATGTATCTGATCTTTATCCCTCAGTAGCTAGTGGTATCAGTTTTTCCACTGTGACATGGTAGTAACTTAACCACCTCCTGTTAACCACTGTCTAGTTTTTCTTAAACAAACAGACAACTGGGATGCAGTGTGAAGATCGCTATGAGTTGCTAAGCTTATAGCGACCTTGTTTAAGGAAACATTTGCACTGGAGTAAGTCTTAAAATCATGCTAATGGGTGTGCGGGAGGGGGGGCACAGGGGGTCCCGTATCCTGTGGGTGAAACTGCAGGATACAATGAAACTGTGGATACAGGACTGTGTATATGGGGGTCTCCTGTAAATGTGTGATTAGGCAGAACATTTCAGCAGTGGTGTCACTACTAGTGTGTGGGTGATGTGGATTGCTCCAGGAGTCACCCTCAGGAGGGGTAACACCACACCACCTGAGCCTCTGTTTAGCGATCTTCAGCTCACTCCAGACCCAGCCAGCTTGCTTTCTCACCAACAATAATGCTTTTGCCACTCACCAGTGAGAACATGAAGTGACTGGGCTTGGAGCAGGCCCAAGATAGCCAAACAAAGGTGGTGTGAAGGCAGGTTTCTTTTTTTGCATTTACAGCATAACAGTAGTTCAGAAGATCAGGGGCATTGGGATTACGTCATTATGTAGCCCTCGAAGTTCTGAAATGCTGAGCTTCTGCAGGTAAGCAATGCACCGGTTGACACCTCTGCCCAAGGGACACCTGTGCATTATAGTGTCACCATGTTCTAGCACAGGGGTGTCAAGCATAAGGCCAGGGAGCCGGATGCAGCCCACTGAAGTTTTTTATCCGGCCCTCAGGCTCTCAGCTGCTGAGCAGTGCTGAGGTGTTACAGCCAAAACGGCAGCCCCCAGGAAAATTGGGCTCTCCCAAATCTTGAAATATAAAGATTTGCATGTTTTCTGTCATTTGTAGTTAATGAATTCCTAAGTGAGAAAAAGTGCTTATTTTTGGTTATGAGTTTTTAATGACATCACTTCCTGCCTAACAACTTCACGTCTGGCCCTCAGCAGGCATCATGAATGCTATTCGGCCCTCAGTGTGAAATGAGTTTGACACCCCTGGTTTAGATATTCTCTTGCCTGAAAAAAGTGTTTTTAAGGTCCCGCAAGGCTCTTTCTTGTTTAGTGCCACACACTAACATAGAAACAGGATAGACCAAACAAGGAAAAAATAAAAACCAAAAACTTTGCAGGGGATACTGCTTATCCTTATGGTTTTTTAAATCAAGTTTCGAACTAGCTGTGCACATGCTGAGAACATGGCAGAGCTATTTGTGTGGTTCCCTGGAGTGTGGTAATGACCTGAATATTTCTCATTTCTCACCTCTGCACAGTTCTGTGGGGGAAGATGGATAATTAGGTGGACTATAAAAATAAAAATGATTTACAGTGATATACTATTGAAAGGTAAACTGTTACGTACTTTGTTTACAATTAAGGGGATTATTTTTAACTTATAGTTCAATAGGAGCTATTTATGAAATAACAGGCTTATAAAATATTTACATTTTGGGTAATAAAATCATAGAATTCTTGTGCAATTTATCATTTCCAGTTTAAATTTTTTTTTCCAATTACCTTTGCCCCCTCAAGCCATGAGAAAATGGGAGTGTAACAAAAATCAAATTCTGCTGCTGTAAACCTGGAGACACCTGTGTGTCTGCACATATGAAAGAGCGAGAGACAGATGCTAGAACAGGGGTGTCAAACTTTTTTCATACTGAGGGCTGAATAGCATTCATGATGCCTGCTGAGGGCTGGAAGTGATGCCATTAGGCAGGAAGTGATGCCATTAAACGGGTCATAACAAAAAATATGCACTTTTTCTCACTTGGGAACTCATTAGCTGCAAATGACAGAAGAGAAAATATGCAGACCCTGATCATATTTCAAGTATGAGAGAGCCCAATTTTCACGTGGGCTGCCTTTTCAGCAGTAACACCACAGCACTGCTCAACAGATGAGAGCCTGAGGGCCGGATAAAAAGCTTCCACAGGCCACATCCGGCCCCGGGCCTAATGTTTGACACCCCTGTATTAAGCAATACAGGCAAGCAAGGAAAAGTGCTTGTAAGATATATGAATAGCTCTATTTGGGCAGACACAGATAAAGTAAAGAAAGAAAGAAAGAAAGTCAAACCACCAGAGAAAAGGAAAAAAAAAAATAGCAGAGTGTTCACTGAGGAATGGAGGCTTTTAAAAGAGAGGAGAAATTTTATGAGAGTTAGGGCACAATCATATCCATCTTTACAGCACTGATGCAGCTGCAATGCAACTCCGAGGTAAGGGGACAAATTTTACCTTAAGGAGGCCTCCATAACTGCCATCCCACCATAGGATCCTGCAAAATCCCCATTGGCACAGCTGCATAAGAACTGGAAAGATGGATAGTACTGGGCCCTTAGAGGGAGAAAGAAGAGAAATTTTCTATCAATCTGCTGGGTAAAATGGGGTAAAATTCTGTGAAGCGAGATTGAACTGCATGTCTTTGGATTCTGGAAAAAAAGGAAAAACTGCAGCCAAAGTGGTGCTTCTTTGTGGACAGTGGAAGTTCTTACTGTAGAGATGAGGGCAACTGCTAAGGCAAGAGGGTTTCCAAGAGGCAAAGTCCTCCCAAAAAAACTGAGTGGCCATCTCTATGGAGAGAAGCAACTACCAAAATGCACAGTAAGAACATAAGAACAGCCCCACTGGATCAGGCCATAGGCCCATCTAGTCCACCTTCCTGTATCTCACAGCGGCCCACCAAATGCCCCAGGGAGCACACCAGATATCCTGCATCCTGGTGCCCTCCCTCCCAGTATGGAAGAAAACACCAGTATTCTGCTCCCACAGCAGGAGTAGTTATAGAATATTGAACAAAGAATACAAAGGCATTCCTAGATGAATCATGATATCTGGAACATCTCCTGGGTGTACAGCTAGGTGTTTTCTGGACTTTTGAGTTAAGATGTGTCCTTTCAGGAGGGTATGAAGCTTAACTTGCATCCTGATTTCGAATGTTCCTAAGGAACAAGAAGTATGGCAGGGTATGGGCTGTGCTCATCCTTAGGTCATTGGTGGGAGAGGCTTCTTGGGAAAGGAATCTGAAAAGACTTACCAGGTGGCCTGACCACTAGGCAGTGCAACTTACTTTATTTGATGTGTGAATAACAACAACAACAACAACAACAAGGTATTTATATACCGCCTTTCTGGTCATCGGATTACTCCTCTGACTTTATTCAAGGCGGTTTACAAAGGCAGGCATTTCTAAATTCCTCAAGGGGATTTTTACAATCATAGAGGTTTTCTCTTTCAAGAACCAACAACATTTCAGAATGGATCTTCCTGGTTTGGTCTCACTTCTGGCCTCCAGTTCTCCCACCAAGACTGACAAGCAGCTCCATCTCTTACATGGAGGGCAGCCAAGATGCTTCTTGCTTACACCAAGAGCAGGTGGAATCACTCAGCTCAGCTTGTCTGCTTCAAGGTCTTGCCATTCTCAGCCATTCAGGGAGCTGCTGGTGTCCTTGAACTGGTGACTTTCTGATGTTATTTTCGGGCTAATGGAGGCTCTACCCTCTAGACCAGACCTCCTGCTTGTAGAATGCAAGCAATATTATGCCAAGATGGAGAGCTCAAATTTGCAAGGCCTTAGAGCAGCTGTTCCCAAACTTTCTAGGACTTCTGAAACTGCTGTAAGTGCTTACGGCGGAGGGGCAAAAGTAGTGACTGCAATCAGCACGATTGCACCATCAGGAACAAAAGGGTGTTTTTCTTACTTACCCCTGGTAGTGCTGGTCCTCTGAGGGTGTGGGAACCCATGGGACCCCTGCAGATCTCCCCAAACCTCAGATAAGCTAAAGATAGCAATCTCTACCCACTTTGGGTTTACAATCATGACCCACATTTGAGAAACACTGTTTTACATTATGGCCAGCATGACATATTACAACTAAAACATCGTTTCTAATATTGATGTGTAAAGAATTTGAATTTGAAAGGGAGAATGGCTAATATTTGAAGGAAAAAACCCTTTAATTTTCTTTGCAACTTCTGCATCTCTTTCTGTTCCATTCCTTTTGTTTTTAATTTTCAGTGATAAATGTATAACATGGAAAAAAATCCAGAAATGACTGCACTTAGAAGAATTCTGAAATATTTCATTAAGGCATATGCAGTTTTTAATGCCCTGTTTTACTAGCTTTTGTGTGTGCCTTTAAATACATTTTCAGTTTTAGACCACTTTATAATTTCTGATGATTTGCTGAAGACAAGTGGAGTGATATTGCCCCCAGCAGGGAAAGTGCAGAACAGAAATGTGCTTCTTTTCTATCCATTCATATAAAAACTGTTAATGGATTTTTGCCATTTTGACAGATTGTATCAAGTGGAAAACAGAACTAGCATCACACATTCAGATAAGCTTTGGACTTGTGTATCCCAATGTCTGTTTGCCAGTGGCTGTTTGCTGGTGCCTTTTTGAGATTGTGAGCTCTCTGAGACGGGAAACCATCTTTTCATTTTCGTTGCTATATCAACCGCTTTACTAACAAGTATATTGAAAAGCTCTCTCCCTCTGTGTGTGTGTGTGTGTGTTTGTAATGTTGATACGATTTTAAAACATGGCAAACTTTCAACAGTTTGTAATATAGGGGCCAATCCTGTCCAACTTTCCAGCTCCGGTGTAGCCACAATGCAGCCCAGAGGTAATACATGTTTCCATACCTTGAGAATGCCCCAGTGACTGCCCCTCCACCCCAGGATGCAGCACACACCCTACTGGCACAAATGTACCAGCACTGAATAATTGGATAGGATTGGATCCAGTGTCTGCTACTCAAATAATAAAGAAAACGTTCTATTAGATGCACACATAAGACTTTCGTTGGCACCAGAAGCAGCCTTCTGGATGTGACGGTCATTCTCTGTGTCTCTTGAAATTCTCTTGAGATTATAGTTAGGGGTTTTTTGTGATTTTTCCAAAATTTCTTGATTAAAATAGCAAATTGTGGTGTTATGTATTTTTATCCAAATTCTTATTCAAAATTGTATAAACAGCGCAATAAAGCACAATAAACATTTCAGCTGTGAACTCTATCATTTTAGACAGTTACCAAACATATATACATATGTATTCATTGTTTTCCAAGCTTCTCAAAAGTGCAGCAACACAAAGACAAGCAGAACATTTTAAAAAAAAAAAAAAATCACAGCATCCCCCCCACCCCGTATATCAGAATTTGCATATTGGAACCCTAAAATGTGCAAAAATGTCACAGAAAGTGATCAGGTCAAGATGCAGTACAACACAGAGAAAATAAAACCAGAGAAAGACTTCACTGAGCCTTGCTTGGTTTTCCGAGCCTCTCAAAAATGCAGCATCACACAGACAAGCCCCAGAAAAGGCATTCACAGAGAGTGACTTGGGGCAGAAGGGCAATCCAGATCCGAGCACATTCACCTGATCATAGATCACATACACATCACAGTTTAGAACTTAATCACCACCTCCAGATTACAGTACAGTGCTGGTATCCTACCTGGGCATCCTACCCACTCCTCACCTACTCACATTTCTCCCCTCCCCTCAAGTTGCGGCACATGTGCACATCCTCTAGCAGATACTTTTACTCAGCCATTTCATCATTGGAAATGCTTCAGGGGCTTGCTGCCTTAATGAAAACTACTTGCAGACTCCTCAGAAGTGGTGTTATTTAATGATATCAGTGGTTTTCCATGTTTTTATCTTAATATTTTATGTTGCAATTTGAGAAGAAATTCTCATTATTTTGCATTCTGTATGGGGCACAGAAAAACAAAAACGCTAATGATAGTCACTTAAAATGCTGTCAGTGCAACTGCTCTTTACTTATTTTTGCCCAGCCCACAGGTGTACACATTTAATCCCTGTTGCATATATGTATGTTGGGCGGATTTGGCTTAAAAAGGAACATGAAATTATTTTGCTAAATTACATAAGAACAGCCCCACTGAATCAGGCCATAGGTCCATCTAGTCCAGCTTCCTGTATCTCACAGCGGTCCACCAAATGCCCCAGGGAGCACACCAGATAGAAAGATACCTCATCCTGTTGCCCTCGCTTGCATCTGGCATTCTGACATAGCCCATTTCTAAAATCAGGAGGTTGCACATACACATAATGGCTTGTAACCCGTAATGGATTTTTCCTCCAGAAACTTGTTCAATCCCCTTTTAAAGGCGTCGAGGCCAGATGCTGACACCAAATCCTGTGGCAAGGAGTTCCACAGACCAACCACATGCTGAGTAAAGAAATATTTTCTTTTGTCTGTCCTAACTCTCCTAACACTCAATTTTAGTGGATGTCCCCTGGTTCTGGTGTTATGTGAGAGTGTAAAGAGCATCTCCCTATCCACTCTGTCCATCCCCTGCATAATTTTGTATGTCTCAATCATGTCCCCCTTCAGATGTCTCTTTTCTAGGCTGAAGAGGCCCAAACGCCGTAGCCTTTCCTCATAAGGAAGGTGCCCCAGACCAGCAATCATCTTAGTCGCTCTCTTTTGCACCATTTCCATTTCCACTATGTCTTTTTTGAGATGCGGTGACCAGAACTGGACACAATACTCCAGGTGTGGCCTTACCATCGATTTGTACAACAGCATTATAATATTAGCCATTTTTTTCTCAATACTCTTCCTAATGATCCCAAGCATAGAATTGGCCTTCTTTACTGCCACCACACATTGGGTCGACACTTTCATCGACCTGTCCACCACCACCCCAAGATCTCTCTCCTGATCTGTCACAGACAGCTCAGAACCCATCAGCCTATATGTGAAGTTTTGATTTTTTGCCCCAATGTGCATGACTTTACACTTACTGACATTGAAGCGCATCTGCCATTTTGCTGCCCATTCTGCCAGTCTGGAGAGATACTTCTGGAACTCCTCACAATCACGTCTGGTCTTCACCACTCGGAAAAGTTTGGTGTCTTCTGCAAACTTTGCCACCTCACTGCTCAACCCTGTCTCCAGGTCATTTATGAAGAGGTTGAAGAGCACCAGTCCCAGGACAGATCCTTGGGGCACACCGCTTTTCACCCCTCTCCATTGTGAAAGTTGCCCATTGACACCCACGCTCTGTTTCCTGGTCTTCAACCAGTTCTCAATCCAGGAGAATAATTCCCTGACTGTGGAGTTTTTTCAGTAGCCTTTGGTGAGGGACTTTGTCGAACGCCTTCTGAAAGTCCAGACATATAATGT
Source organism: Tiliqua scincoides (assembly GCF_035046505.1). NCBI lineage: Eukaryota > Metazoa > Chordata > Lepidosauria > Squamata > Scincidae > Tiliqua > Tiliqua scincoides. Next base: position 57,755,687 of record NC_089826.1, read on the forward strand.
CCACAGGTTCTCCCACATCCACATGCCTGTTGACCTTTTCAAAGAATTCTATAAGGTTTGTGAGGCAAGACTTACCCTTACAGAAGCCATGCCGATTCTCCCTCAGCAAGGCCTGTTCGTCTATGTGTTTTGAGATTCTATCTTTGATGAGGCATTCTACCATCTTTCCCGGTATAGATGTTAGGCTGACCGGCCTATAGTTTCCCGGGTCCCCCCTCTTTCCCTTTTTAAAGATCGGTGTGACATTTGCTATCCTCCAATCTTCTGGCACCGTGGCCGTTTTGAGAGACAAGTTGCATATTTTAGTCAAGAGATCAGCAACTTCATTCTTCAATTCCTTAATAACTCTTTGGTGGATGCCATCAGGGCCCGGTGACTTATTGATCTTTGATTTATCAATGAGGTCTGAAACATCTTCTCTTTTAAACTCTATCTGACTTAATTCCTTGGTCAGGAGGGGCCGTTTGGGCAGCAGTATCTGCCTGAGGTCTTCTGTCATGAAGACAGAAGCAAAGAATTCATTTAATTCTGCCATCTCTAAGTCTCCTTTTTTCTCCCCTTTCTGTCCCTCACCATCCAGAGGGCCAACCACGTCTCTGGCGGGTTTCCTGCTTCTAACATATTTGAAGAAGCTTTTATTATTCCCCTTAATGTTGCTGGCCATGTGTTCCTCATAGTCTCTCTTGGCCTCCCGTATCAGCTTCTTACATTTCTTTTGCCACAGTTTATGTTCCTTTTTATTCTCCTCATTAGGGCAAGACTTCCATTTACAGAAGGAAGCTGTCTTGCCCTTTACAGCCTCTCTAACTTGACTCGTTAGCCATGTGGGCACCATCCTGGATTTAGTGGAGCCCTTCTTCCTTTGCGGTATACACTTCCATTGGGCCTCTATTACTGTTGTTTTAAGCAGCCTCCATGCACTCTGGAGAGATTGGACTCTTTTTACCTTCCCTTTCAACCTCCTCCTAACCAGCCTCCTCATTTGAGGGAAGTCTGCCCATCGGAAGTCAAGCATTTTTGTGAGAGATTTGCCCAGTATTCTTCCCCCAACGTGCATGTCAAAACGGATCGCAGCATGATCACTGTTCCCCAATGGCTCCATAACATTGACATCTCTAACCAGGTCCTGAGTACCACACAATATTAAATCCAGAGTCACCTCTCCTCTGGTGGGCTCCATGACTAGCTGCTCTAAGGCACAGTCATTTAGCATGTCAAGGAATCTGGTCTCCTTTTCGTGACCAGAACACAAATTGACCCAGTCAATATGAGGATAATTGACGTCCCCCATGATTACAACCCTGTCCCTCCTTGTCACCTCCCTGATCTGTTTCCTCATTTCAAGGTCCCCATCTGATTTCTGGTCTGGATGACAATAGTATGCCCCCAGTATTACATCGCTCCACAGGCCTGGTAATTTAACCCACACAGATTCTACGGTGGAGTTGGACCCACCTTCAATCTCTACTTTGCTAGATTCTATCCCTTCCTTAACATAAATGGTCATCCCCACCTCTAACATGCCCCTCCCTGTCCCTCCTGTAGAGTTTATACCCGGGATTGAGGTATCCCACTGATTCTCTGCATTCCACCAGGTTTCCATTATGCCCACTATGTCAATATTTTCCCTTGTCACCAGACATTCCAGTTCTCCCATCTTTGCTCGGAGACTTTGGGCATATGCATAAAAGCATTTGTACATGGAATGCCCCAGGATGGGCTGCTTATTCGCTCCTTTGTCTCCGCATCCTCTCATTGTGCCAAACTGTCTATCACATCCCATCACGCTACCATTCCCAATTTCTTCTCCTACTCTGCCTTTATCTTGTTGTTCTCTAACCACCCCAACCTCGTCCCATAGGTTTGAGGAGTCCCGAACTGGATGCCCCTCGGCTCCTGTTGGCCTTCCCCCAGGGATCAGTTTAAAAGCTGCTCTGCCACCTTTTTAATGTATTAACACATTAATGAATTAACACATTAATGGTTATTAACAATAGTGTCATATCTTTATTGGGACCAGCATCAATGTCACAAAGTAGTGAACAAGCTTTCTAGTTTGAATGAACTTTTCCTCCAGCTAGAAATTAATCAAGGAAGAGAAAAAGATTTTCATGCGAATGGTTAAAAAGTTCTGGACTGCATAAATTCTGTGCATCCAAGTTTTGCGTATTTGATTTTGCATAATTAGATGTGAACAAGTTTGTGGTTTCTTAACCTTTATTAGCTGTTTAGCAAAGAAAATTGTGATGGGGCTCCTTGTCATATAGAAGTGAACTCTCTCTTCCTTTGTGGCCCATCATCTTGTATAATGCAATATCATAGCTACATGTGTTAAGATACTCATCAAGAAAATCCAGATTTATATTTATAATGCTGTAAGTTTGAAGCTCCTGCTGTATTAAAAATGTTACAGTTGGGAAAACTAAATATTTTTCTACTATTTTTGCACTGGAAAAGATGCTTGTACTTTCTCAGTTCTGAGCAGTAACTTCAAGCAATTGTATTGGTTGCCACAGGGTTGAATTTTATGTATGGTTGATATTTCAGGCAATATATCATTGCTGAAAAGTCACAAAGTGTTCAAGTTAACTCATCCATTAAAAAAAAAAGGTTATACTTTGCTCAGACACTTTTAATATTTACAATTACTGGCATATTTCCTGTAAGGTAAGGTGAACCAAACATATGAACAAACTTTAATGCTACATATACAGCAAAAGGTCCCTAAAGAAATCAAAGGCAAGCAAGAGGACATTAAAATGTATAGAATTTAAATGTCAAGGTCAAATTCATTAATATTTTATGTGTTTTCTATACCTTCTCTGTGCTTGAAAACATGGAAATTGAATGCTAAATGCAATTTATATTCAAGGATTTCCTTCACATTTCTTTTACAAAATACATGATTTTTATCCATGCCTGCAGTGTCATAAATTTAAGAACACCATGATTATCCTGGTATATTTTTGTTATGTGAAACCTGAGAACATTACCTTTAATATGCTTACTATACTCAATACTAACTCTGTTTCTTATACAGCGAGTTCCATCCCTGTCTTTTATTCATAAATTGTAATATCTTAAAATGCTTATGCCCAAAGCTCACTCCACCTGATTTGTAAAAAGACATTTGGACCAACTGAATGATGCAAAGGATTGAGGACTAATTTATATTGGATAGTTCCACATCCAGAATGTAATAGTTTGTCATTTTTGTATTTGAAACTATAGACCATATGCTGAAGAATCTATTACGTATGTGCCTAATTGCATGAAAAGAACTAGAGCAATTAGCTTTCAATTTTGAATAGCACCTCCTCCACACCACATTAGCAGATGCTTAGAGAGTTTCAGAACTACCTTCCAGTGTGGCTCAAGGGAATTTAAAAATGAAACTTAAAAGCCCCAGTGCTTTCCATTTTTCCATTTGCATCACTGGGTCAAAGCCTGTTTGTCATTTCCAGAGATTTCTTTTGCAAAATTCCTATTCAGACATTGCCATCTCAGGCACAGTCCTTGGAGTTTAGAAGGTTCTTAACTTAATGATGAACCCTTCAGCATTTCAAATAGCATTTCAAATACATTCTTGTAGAAAAGTTGCCAAAAAGGATAACCAGTATGGCCACAGAGTTGGAGTGTCTCTTCTTATGAGAAAGGATTAAGGGCCCAATCCTAACCAATTTTCCAGTGCTGGTGCTGCTGTGCCAGTGGGGTATACACTGCTTCCTATGTTGGGGAGGCAGTCTCAGAGTCTCCTCAAACATTTGTTACCTTGGGGCTGCATTGTGGCTGCACTGGTGCTGGAAAGTTGGATAGGGTTGTGCCCTAAAGCTCTGAGGACTCTAGTTTAGAAAAAAATAAAATAATAAGGATGGGCATGATCAAGACTTGCAAAATTCTGAATAGGGTAGAGTCAGCATATACAATTTTTTTCTCCTCTCATAATACAAGAATAAAGCAAATAAAATTTATGACCTGAACATTCATAACAACATAAATAAAATGCTTCTTCAAACATTATCAAATGCACTGCCACAGGTATAGTAAAGGCAATGTTTTCTGGTACACATAAGGAATGGGAGTTACCAGTTAACCCAAATATGCAGTGAAGCTTTCACCCCCTCTAAGCCCCGTCCCACATTTACCTACCTTACAGGGCTCCCTCTGTGCTTGCACTGTCCTCCATCCTGGTGTTCTGAGAGAAGTGGAAACTTGGAGCAGTAACTCAATTCCTAGAGTTCTCTGGTGGAGTACCTATCAGCAGCACAGTGGGAAGTAAGGTAGGTAAACATAGGAAGGGGCTCAGAGGAGGTAGTGGAGTTGCCTAATTAAGGGCACAGTCCTAACCAGGTCTACTCAGAAGTACTATTTTGTTGAATGGGGCTGACTCTCGGGAAAGTGTGGTTAGGATTGCAGTCTAACTTTCATTAAGCAACTCAGAGCCCAATCCTGTGCTCGGCAGCATGGTTCCCTGCCGCCGAGCACTGTTGCAAATGTGCCATAAGGCATGTTTGCGGGGCTCACCACCAGGCTCCTGCCCATGATAGCCCAGCGCCGGCCGGTGCTGGGCTAGCACAGAGTGGTCACCCAGCTTCCGCGGCTCAGAGGTCTCCCGGACCACCGAGCTGCAGAACGGTAGGTGGGGACAGGGGCGGGGAGGAGGCATTCTGGGGAGGGAGGAGGCCAGCGTGGGGCGGAGAGAGGGCGGGGAGGAGGAGTGACGGGAAGGTGTGATGCAGGGAGGGGGTGGGCTGGAGGCGTGCCTGGGGGAGTGATGGGAGGTGGGTCTATGGAGCTCCACTTTGCTGGATCCAAGGCACTCATGTAGGGCTGTGCACCCTACACGAGTGCCTTTACCTTACCGCCAACCTTTTGGTTGGCTGTAAAGTGAGTAGCCCCATTGCAGGGCTGCTTACCTTACTGGGGGAAGGGGACAAACATCCCCTTCTCCCGAGGCGCCTTCCGCGGTAGCCTGGGAGGCGCAGGATCCGGCAGCAGCCCTTCTCAGAGCTGCCGAGCCTGGGTACCCCAGGCAGCTCAGGATTGGGCTGCTTCTCATTTAACTGATTCCTCTACCTTCCATGGAGATGCCACTTAAATGGATGCAAAGTACTCCCTTTATGGGTCGAGTGCCTCTTTAAGCATTGTTCCCAGCACCAACATTTCCCCTTTGAGAGATCAGAAGTAGAGCCCCATGATACATGGGCTTTAGCATTGGGCTAACTGTGGTGTGGCTGGCTGCCAAATATAGTAAGTATACTATGCTCTGATGTAGGAAAGTGCACAAGACGAGGGGTGACAGGAGTTGCGTTTTCTGCTGTTTTTCCCTATCTGGTTGTTCTTTTTGGAGTTACTAACCCCTATGCCAGCTTTGTCGCTGACTCAGCGTTTTTGTAGGGTCAGGTGCATGTCCATTGTCTGAAGAGAGGTTAGGATATAGTGTGACATGCACAGGGGAGTGACACTACTGGCTAAAATTTTTAAAAACCTATTATCTTCGAATAATGCCATCATTTGTTGCATAATTTCACACAGAATGCAATGAAACAAATCACGTTGAAATATCTATATTCTATCAAAAGTTATAGCCAAAAAACCAGTGGGGTTGGGGCAATGGTGCATCACCATGCCATCTACCTGGAACATTGCCCTGCCCACTGCATGGGAGGTGGTCCATCAGGCGGGTGATGTGCTGGCCTCCATCAACAGTTGACACAAACCCTAGTGATGCCACTGGTCTATCTGCAGAGATTCCAACTGGCTGAAGCAGCAGGGGCAATCAGGGTGCTTTTATTTGATGTAAGCAGCTTTGAGGGCTTTTATGTTTTAAGGCTTTTAAGTCCACACATCTTGTACCTCCCTAGTGATGCCACTAAGACAGACACCATTCTAGGAAGGAAGGGGCAAGATGGCTGTTGATCTTAGCCAGGTTGACTGAGGGAAGAGGAGGCTCTGGCTCTGGTTCTCTCTCTCTCTCTCTCTCTCCCCAGAGATACATATCTGCTCCTATGGGACTGAGGCCAATTTGTTTCTGTGCATGATTCAACATGGTGGCTATTCCCTTTAAAGTCTTAGGGGCTATGGTGCCTTAAGGATAGTGTCCTATAAATCTATCTTACTGATATATAGGGAAGCTCTTGGCTCTCATATGTGTTCTATTGCCATCTGAAGTCTGGCTTCAAGTGGTGGTTTCTGTCCCAAGGAACATTCTCTCTTGGTCAGTATGATTGTCATCCTCTCTGTCCAGATTTAAAACTCTACTCAGGAGGCTTCTTACATCTGATTATCTTCCACTTATTCTTCTATTTGGTGGGTAATTGGCTTTGATGTTTTCAATATTCCCTTCCTTGTTTTGAAATTTGGCTTAATGGACTTCTCAGAACAGTTCAACCTTTTTTAAAAAAAAACAAACACACACACATTGCTTTATAGTAGTTTTTGAATTATTATTGTAAGCTGCCCTGTGTCTTTTATGGACAAATGCAGGGCCACACAAGCCTCTAAAGCTAGCCCCAGTACAAAGAGTTCAGTCAGTGCAAGTGATGATGCAGTAGCAGTAAGATGCAAGGCTGAGGGCTCCGTTCTCACAGCCAGAGAAGGAGGCAGTTACCCAAGGAGGCTGTCCTGGGAAAAGGAGGAGAAAAAGGGTGCTGTATAGCCCCCTCCCTTCTCAAGCCAAGCTGAGGCAACAGGTGGAAAGCTTTTCAGTCCAGACAGCGTGCAGGAAGCTTCCCAGGTGTGGAAGGAGAGGATGGATGAGACCCAGCACGGTGGTACTGTGAGTCAGAAAGGGAAGAGCCCTCCCATCCTCATCCTCCCAACATCCCCTCTATCCCTCTTGTTTCATGTGCAGTCCAAGTGATAACATTGCCTCTATCATTTGCCTCCTGTTTGAGTGCTGTGATTGTTTTTTATGTGCAAGCGCACATTATTATTTTAATCTCCTTTTCTGACCATTAGTCTTCCTGTCTTTCTCCCTTCCCACTACCTTCAGATCCCCAAATCTTCAGCCCCTGATCCCCCTAGGTAACCCTTTTAATTTCGCTATCCCCTCATTGCTTGCACTGTTACACACCACTTTTTACTTTTTAAGGATTTCCCCTTCTGTCTCTTTCTCATTTTCCCAAACGTGGTAACCACTTACATTTAGAGTTTGGTTGTATGAATGGCTAAAAGACATTAATTGCTTTTGTTTTGATTTCCTTCCCCTATATTTTTATTATTATCACAAGACAGGTGGGATCTCGGTACCCACTGATTTGGCATCCACTGATCTGACGCACCACTGATACCGGGGCCCACCTTTAAATGCCTTGTAACAAGGAGAAAAGCACCAAAATCCAATTTCCTTCATGCTGCTAAAGCACACTGGTTGTAAGCTTCTCAGAGTTAAAGATAGCTTTAAAGCAGAGGTAGCAAACCTACTTCCAGCTTTCTTCCTCCTCCATTGTTGCCTCAGAATGCAATGGTATAGTTGCTATTCCACATCCAGCCACTAGATGGGGTGAATAATGGTATCTAATGGAACGAAATTATTCCATTATATTCATTACTCACCCCATCTAGTACCTGAATGCAATATAGTGTTTATATCGATGCATTCTGGGGTGACATGGAGGAGCAAGAAACCTGGAAGTGGGTCTTTGAAGCTATTTTTCCACTGATTTGTTATCCCCTGATTTTTTTTAATCCACTGAGGGTTCCAGAATGGAATCCCAGTGGATAACGAGGCACTACCTGTAAAAAGTTTATTTGTTACACTTTCACCCTTGCCTCCCTCTTCCTTCCCATGCTGAGCCATTGATAGCCCAATCCTATCCACACTTTCCTGGGATTAAGCTCCATGGACTCTAATGGGACCTACTTCTGAGTAGACAGGCATAGGATTGGGCTGTGAGTTGTGCCACTGGCCACTGTACAGGGTCCCAAAACATAAAATAGATTTCCCCCATGTGCACATTTTAACACTTATTCTGAAGAGCTCACCCTGTAACACAATTCTCACAGTCTTTTTATGCAAAAAAATATTTCTTTAGCCCTATTTAACTTTGTATTCAGTATGACTGAATTCTGAACCAGTTATGACCAATAACACCACAGGGTCAGTTACAGCTCAGTGCACTGATACCTCAGTGGATAATAAGTTGTGTTCATAGACTCTATATATTGTATTTCAGTGAGCTTAAATATGTTGCATTCTAATAGAACTGAATGGGAGCTATTTGTGACACAATGTGACTTATAATGACATGATTAGTTATGCCACATTAAGAATAGAAATGGTACTGAAAAATTTGTGAAATATAGACAGATTTTTTATCCCAAACCTCTAATGTTAGAGCTATCCAGAGATTTCTAGAAGCCTAGGGCAAAATGAACTCAGAAGCCCACTGTTTCACATAATGCATGGTTGTGAATGAACATGACCTTGGAGCCAGAAGTGTCCTTGGGGCCCTTTGATATATGAAGCCCAGGGCTCCCAGCTTTTATAGTCTTCATATTCCCTGCTGCCCCATCACAGACTGCTGCACTGTCTAATACTTTTGTTGTTCCTGCCTTTGCAGACGCTAAAAAGTTTTACCTTTCTTACATTGCAGAGAAAATTAGACTGTAATCCTTTACACACTTTCCTGGAGATAAGCCCTATAGAACACACTGGAACTTTCTTCTGCATAGAAATATATTGCATTGTTAGAAATATAAGACATGAGTCTGAACCCCATCCAGCACTTGTTTCCAGTAGCAGCTAGCTGAATGCCTCTGAGTACTCACTAGTAGGACACGAAGTTTGTGATCATCCTCTGTATTTGTCCCCAGCACTCTGTATTCAGAAATTTACTGCACCTGAATGCAGAATTCTATTTAGATTTGATAACTAATAACCATTAACAGACCAATGCTCTATCAATTTTTCTGAGGGCACAATCCTAACATGATGTAAAGCCATAAAGCCCTTTCCTACCACTCAGGAGGCAGTTAGGCTGGTGCAGGGGACTTGCGTTGGCCTCCCTGTGCCATCGTGGGTCTCAGGGAAGTGAGTTTGCGCTGCTGAGCTTGGTGAGAGGTGGGAGGGAGGCATTCCGGGGTGGGGAGAGGGTGTGTGGTGGGCATTCCCTGGGGCGGGCAGGTGGGAGCAGGAGGTGAGGCCAGGATCCAGCGGTTATGCCAGATCCTAACCCCATTCCTGGGCCAGCCCCAGGCTGCTTGGATTTGCACTACTTCTGGAGGTGGCGCAGATCTGAGTAGTCCCATTGGCTCTCCCCAGGGTAAGGGGAAGCAATTCCTCTTGTTCCAAGCTGAGCCACTAAGCGCCTGAACCTTGCTCTGGCTACAGCGCAGGCTTGCTAGTCTGCCTGTTCCAGTGCAAGTTAGGATTGTGCTGCACTTCTGTTTTCAAGTCATCGAAGCTAATGACCATCACCAAAACTCATAGTAGTGAACTTATTTATTTGTTTGTTTGTTTGTTTGTTTGTTTGTTTTCTTGATTTATATCCCATCTTTCTCCTTGAGTTTGCACTCAAGGTGGCACACAACACATTAAAAATACATATACATTAAAAACATATTAAAACTATAAAATACGTTGAAGCACCATATTTAAAAGCCAACCGGCAGCAATAAAAACCATCAGTCACTTGCTTTCTGTTAGGTGTGATGTGAAGAAGTATTTTATTTTGGTTCTCCTTGAACTTTCTGAATATCAGTTTCATTGTGAGCAAGGGATAAAATTATCTTTGTAATGATCATTCCAGAGAAGAATGGATGCTATTGTCTATAAAAGAACTAAAAATTAAACCAAGGAGGTAGTCTAAGCATTGAATGGCAAATGTGTGCATAAGGTTGTAAGATTGGTCCAAAGACCCATCTAGTCTATTTCACCCCAGTGGTCAACTAGGTGCCTCTGGAAAGCCCAAAACCAGGACATCAAGGTGTACTGGTCTCTTACTGTTGCTGTAAGGAGCAGTGAAGAAAAACTGAATACTCTGTGTGAGCATTAACTGCAGAAACTATTGGAAAGATACTTAGTGCAAGCTGCCTTGGGTCCCCTTGGGGAGAAAGGCAGAGTAAAAATACTGTTAATAAATCCTATGCATGCCTACTCAGAAATAAGCCCCATTGACTATAATGGGACAGTTAAATGTGTATATGGTAGGTTTAGGATGTCCAAGCTTGGCTCAAACTTTCAGTAGGGTTGTGTACCGTGGCATCTTTACCTGCCTTCTCTGCTTTTCTTCCCTGTTCTAATAAGTACAGTTGTCTCTTATCTTACATGAGGGTTACATTTTCACGTCAGTGCATAAAGTTAAAATTGCATACAGGTGCAGCTTATTTATCCATTGATTTTTTAATCTGCTGATTTGTCTCATCTCCAATGGGGTGGGGTACTGAATGTCACACACACCTTTGCCTCCTTTGCCCTCCATTTCCAGGCAGCCCCAAAACACTGCAAAAATGCTCCGCCTCGCTCAGGCAGGGAATAGCCCTGGAGCCCTGGAAGAGGTTCTCCTTGCAAAGGAACAGTAACATTCCTGGAGCCCCTGAGCCAGCTGAGGCTGAGGGGGGGCAAGAACTTCTGTAGCCAGAACACGTGCAGGTGCCGTAGCAACAGAGGGGATTGCTTTAAAGAACCCAAGGAGTGTTTGCAGAATTCCCCACCCCAGATGATACAGGTTATCACAAAGCCTTCTCACCAAGCAAAGCATGCTATTTACAGCCCAATACTTTCCACACTTTCCTGGGAGTAAGCCCCATTGACTGGAATGGGACTTACTTCTGAGTAGAAATGCATAGGGCTGGACTCTTAAAAGATCAGCATCTGTGAAAGAAGCCGGGCAGCTGGCAACGGGGAGGGCTCAGAAGGGAGAGGCAGGAGGGGGAGGAGAGGAGATTGATTTAAAAAACCCAGGGAGTGTTTGCCAAATTCCCCGCCCCCCCATGATGTAGTCTCTTGGGAAGCCTTGAAGAGACAGGTGATGGTGAGCAGAGAGTTGTACTACAAGTCCCAGAATGCTCTGGGGCAGAGGAGTTTCCATGATGGTGGTTGGGAGGGTTGCAGGAGCAGCAGCAGCAGCAAAGAGGAGGAGGAAAAGAAGAACCTGCAGTGCTGTTGGGAGGCCACCTGGAACACAGAGGCTTCCCAAGCAAGCTCACCATTCCAACTGTGAAAGCAGCAGGGCAGCTGGGAACAGGAGGGTTGAGTGGGGAGGGGGAGGGATTTGAGAACAGCTGCCTTAGTTTCCTTCCAACCAGAAGTGTCAGGCTGCAGCCTATTTGCTCTGTGGACTCTAACTCTATGGACTCAGCACAACGCGTTTTTTGTTAATCGTGCCGAGTCACAGAACAGAACTAATGTGGATAAATAGGCTCCACCTGTATATTCAAAATTGCTTTGAAAATTCCTTACATCTGGAAAATATGTACTGTCTCTTTAAATATTACAACAGAGAGTCAGAAACTGAAACTGATACAGCAGCTTTGTTCTCCAATCTCTCACTCATTCTCATTAATTTACCAGTATTTAATAAATGGAATGGGGGCAGAATTGTCTGCACTATTTAAGCTGCTGTTTGGTTTTGGTTTGGTTTACTGACTGCTTGAAGTTGAAATTGTGAAAGTCAACTGTGCCTAAGATGAGATGTGACTATATATATTAAACAATCAAAATTTCAGTCAATTTAACATTAATTTGAAGTACTCACATGTTAGAAATCATAAGGACTATATGCAGCCTCCTGGTTTTAGAAGTAGCCTGTCTCTAAGTGCCAGAGAGTGGCAACAGGGTATCTTGTCTTGAGTGCTCACGGAGACATCTGGTACCGTAACGTACAGGAAATTGGATTAGATGCGCCCTTGGCCTGATCCAGCCTGATTCTTATGTACTTCCATTGTTACTGTCAAGCAACTCATGTTTCAAACTATTCTTCTCAAATATCAGCACTACTTTTCACCTCCCTTAAACGTACTGCTGGGCACTGTGAAGAAAAGACTTTCAATATAGATATGCAATAGAATTTCTGCATCATGGCTGTACCACCTTTAATCCTGGTTTGGATTTATTGTAGTAAAGACTGAAGTACAGCACCAGACAATTCCATTGTGCAAGGTTAGGCCTTTATTTTTATTTTTTTTTATTCCATCCAAGCTTTCCAAAAAAAAAAAAAAAAGTCCTACAATTGTACCCCAGGAACTTTATGCATAATCTTCATTTTTTATGTCAAGAAAGGCAATATTTGTTTCCTAAGCTGCTAGTGCTAAACAGCAGTTATAATTGCTTGTGTTTGCTTTCCCTAGTTTTTGAAAGATTTGTTTTGGATATAACTAAACCCCAGCCATTCTTTTGCAGATCTTTTTTCTTATGACTTCCATGTATAGTTGTTTGTAAATTATTTTTGTAGGATATCACTACAGATGCATAAAAGATATATTAACTTTTCCTCATTTGGTGTCTTTCACAGCAGTGGTGATTTGACTGATTAAGAGATTAGTCTGTGGGAAGAGTACATTTGAATCTGAATGGACTTGGAATGCTCAGTGGTACCCAAGTGGGTTATTTTCCACATGATGGAGGTGGCTCTAATTATTTGTACTTATTTTGATTGCTGCATTGTGTGCTACCCTTTGGATTACCATCTTATTATCATAAAATGTGCTGCTGTGGTAGCAAAAATAAATTTTATATTGTACAGTGGAGAATATTTGGAAGCCATGAACAAACCATATTTTTTGTTCATATGCAACTGTTCAAAGGAAATTGTAATGCACAAAAATAATTTAAAGGGATCGAATGAATCATATGCCTTCTATTTTTGAACAAATCTGCAAATATAAGACTGATAGAAAAAGCATCCATTGTGAATGCTTAACCAGTGCAACCTGAGAAATATAAAACAAGAACCGTTCAAGTTGTCTGATGGCTTGATTGATAACTTGAACTTTTATTCAGTGCTTGAATGTTTATTATTCTTTATCCTGTGGTTACTCAGGTCTGTTCCCTGTCTCAGGTCCCGTTTTCCCTCTCTGTTCTCTGTACTACCTGAAGATAAACACAAAACTTTATCATGAGCCCTGTGCTCATTTTCACTTAGGTGATTATAGAGAGCCAGTTCGGGTGTTGCTATCATTGGCAGATAATACACCTTTGACTCTTTATATGAATAGCTGTTTGATTTTCTCTGTAAACTGCTTTGTGAACTTTTAGTTGAAAAGTGGTTTATAAATACTGCTAATAGTAATACTAATAGTCTAGAGAAGTGAAAAGTGTGACATTAGAAGACATTTGGAAAACTCTTTTGATGAACTTAACTAAGTACCCAATCCTATTCAACCTTCTAGTGCAGATGCAGCCACAGTGCAACCCTGATGTTCCTTTACCTTGAAGAGGCCTCCATGACTGCCCCCCCCCCTGCATCAGGCATGGCTGCATCAGTGCTGGAAATTTGGATAGAATTTGGTGTGCTCTAGATTAAGAAATCACAGCTCACAGAAGGTGGCAGGCTGTCCAGAGCACAGGGCTTCTGCGGCAGTAAAACGGCTGCCATGGCATCCAGCATGCCCTGGGCAGCTTCTGCCGCCTCCTTGGAAGAAGGGGACTTGGAAGAAGTGTGTCCCCTTCCCCCAAGTAAAGGAAGTAGCCCCTCAATGGGGATACTCAATTCTTCGTCAGCTCAAGAGGTACCGCAGAATCGGACAGGTCCGTGTTGGGCCGTGTGGCCCAACATAGGGCTCAGGATCCAGTGGAGCAGACTCCACTACTTCTGCCCCCTCCTGCCATGTCTCCTGCCCACACTCCATCTGCCTTCTCCCCACCTCCCTCCACCCTGGAACGTCTCCTTCCCACTTCCCCCTACACCCCCACTTACCTCTCCACCACTCGGCGGCCCAGGTGACCACAGGGTATCAGAACACGGGCCCACCACCAGAGCTGGAACAGCATGAACTTGCTCTGGGCTACCTCCAATGGTGGGCCAGCAGTAAGGCTCGCAAACATGCCTTATGGCACGTTTGTGAATAGTGAGCACTAGCTGTAAGCAGCGCTCGTGGGCTCAGGATCGAGCCCTGAACCTCTTCGAACACCTTGCCCCTTATGCAAGTAGATTTGGACACCTATCTGCTGGTAGAAATAACAAGTGAGCTGACATACATTCAAAAAAATAGAATGAAAAATACATGTGCCACATAAAAATAAAGCCATCAAAGAAAAACATTCAGGACATCTTAGCAAGATAATAGTGAACAAAGTGGAATGATAGGAAAGGTGAGGAGAGTGTTGGAAATGATGCAACTCCCAATAAACGTAATAACAACAATAACAGTATTTATATACTGCTTTTCAACCAAAAAGTTCACAAAGTGGTTTACAGAGAAAAATCAAATAACGAATGGCTCCCTGTCCCAAAAGGGCTCACAATCTAAAAAGATGCAACACCAGCAGACAGCCACTAGAAAAGACACTGCTGGGGTGTGTTGGGCCAGTAACTCTCCCCCTGCTAGATGGAAGAGGAGCACCCACTTGAAAAAGTGCCTCTTACCCATTTAGCAGGGGTTAGAGGTTATGTTCTTTTACATACAAGACAAGATGGTTATAAATTGGGCCACATTACTGAAAGTCAATCACAAATATAAGCAATCTTGCCTTTGGCCAAACTCCCCTGTAGTGTAGGCATCTAACCTTAGAGAAGATAGCAAAGGACTGTATGTGGGAATTAGGCTCACAATGTTTCTTACACACCTGGTTTTCCCAGTTGCCAGCAATTCAATACAGGGAAGTACCGGAGCAAGTGCATTTTTCATTAGGGCTGTAAACGGAACTTCAGGTTAGACACAAATTGGACTGAATCAGATCTTGGAACCAGATCACTGAACCAACTCGCAAAATGAATTTTGCTTTCAAAGCCATAAATGCACCTGCTCTTTGCTGACTCCTGCTTTTCCAACTGCTTGCTATTGCTATTTTATTTTAATAACCAAGCATGTTTTGTAGATTCTTGGACAACTGGGTGAAGGTGTGAAATAGTGGATAAAGGCAATGCCCAGGGGACCACGCCAGTCAGAACAGCAGCCGAAACTCAGCAGCCAGGTATAGTAGTGGCAATAAGGCCAGGAGCAGTAGGTAAAGGGAGCAGCAATATGCCACTACTGCCAAACATTAATTCAAACAATAATTTTCATCCTCGACACAGATTTAATTAACAATAAGTTGTACAATAAATATCTTTAGGTCTCTTATGCTGAAATACTGTCTAAGCCCCACTGAACACAGTAGGATGTGCTTCTGAGCAGATATGAATAGGACTGTGCCCTTAAACATGGTTGTGGGTGGAATCACAAAGCCTCATTTGGAGGAACTGCGGCAACCTTTCAAAGTCTGTGTAAGAGAGGGCTTGGATCCAGCCCAATCATGGTACTGCCTTAGCAACAATGAGTTCTTACAATCCTGCACAGCCTCTTCTCACTGTCTGCCCTGTTAACTCCTAAGACCCTGTTCAGGCTGCTATCTCACAGGGTTGTTGTAGAGACACAAGAGGTAGGGGGAAACAGGGTGGGTGGGCTACGGGTGGATTGGGTCCCAGGAAGAGGTGGGACCGGCAGTGGGTCCCCAGTCTCATACTTAAATTATTAGGAAGGAGATTGTGGCACTTCAACCTTTTAAGTAAGACCACTGGTCTTAAATATAGTTTAAAAGCAATTGTGATGGCTATGAATGCATTGACCATGTTTTGGAACAGGGGTGCCCAAACTCCGGCCTGGGTACCATTTGCGGCCCTTGGCGGCCCTCAATCTGGCCTGCAGGGAGTCCCCAGTCTCCAGTGAGCTTCTGGCCCTCTGGAGATTTTCTGGAAGCTGCGCTGGCCCAATGTGATGACTACTCTCAGTGTGAGGGCCATCTGTTTAACCTCTCTTGCAAGCTGAAGGCTGAAGACTCCCTCCACTGCTTGCTGTTTCATGTCTGTAAAGCAGTAGCGGCAACAAAAGAAAGGCCAACCTTGCTTTTTCCAAGGTCTTTTATGGGCTTGAGCTATCATGAGACCTTCATTCGTTCATATAAGTTCCAGCTCTAATATATTCATTTATGTAAATTTATTCAATTTTGAAATGTAAATTAATTCTTTTTTTCCCAGCCCCCAAACACAGTGTCAGAGAGATGATGTGGCCCTCCTGCCAAAAAGTTTGGACACCCCTGTTTTAGAAGCTCAAATATCCACACAATCTCTTGCAACCATACTACCTTCCTGTGTCAAACTAATCTTTAGCTTTAAAAAAAATAGCTCTGGATCATTTTCACAATGTATAAACATGAGTTAGTAGACTAAGGGTGCAAGCCTAACTTGCACTGGAACAGGATTGTGCCCAAAGGCAAGGGGAAACTTTCCCCCTTACCCCTGGTAAGGGCTGCTGGCCACAATGGGTCTCCTCTGACTTGCGCCACCTCTGGAGGTGGCACAAGTCAGAGGCGAGCGGAGTGGCTTGAAACCACTCTGTTCTCCCTGGGAACGGGGGTTGGGATCCGGCATAACTGCCGGAATCCAGCCCCGCCTCCTGCTCCCCACCTGCCCGCCCCCAGGGCCACCCATCGCCCGCCCTCCCCCAAGGAATGCCTTGCTTCCTCCTCCTCCCCACCCCTGCCACGCCTACCTTTTCCGCTTGTGTTGGCGCAGGCAGGCCAACACAAGCAGCTGAGGGGAAGCTGGCGTGGAGGCTTATGTAACCTCTGCAGGCTGGCACTTCTTGGAGCAACAACCTGGCTTCCCCTTGAGGAGGCGCAATCGTGCTTTACTGCATGTTTGCGACCCTCCTAGGCCGGCCCAAGGGACTTAGGCCAGCTTAGGGTGCAGTTTGGATTGCGCCCTAAATGGAACGTAATTCCAAGCAACTGTGTTTAGGGTCAAAAGCGTAGTGGCTTTCTGATGTCAAGAGACGACACTTTTGCAGATGAATTCAAAATAATTTTTAATCTACTGCATGTATCATAGTTTCTAAAGTTTGATCTTCATTTATTTCATCAGAGAAAGTGTATCTCATTGGCAACAGTTTGCACCAGGATCCTATCTCCATTTTTCCTATGTGACCCCCTCCCTTCCTCTTCTTGGACTTGTTCCAGCAAAACAGCTGGCATGGATCTGAGACTTGTTGGTGACAAGGTGGCCTAGCAGGAGGTAAGTAAAATAGATATTTTTAATTACCTCTAGCTGGCCATATGATTGCCCCTCACCATTGCATGCCAACATGTGTTCCATCAGTGTGGCTGCATAGTGAAAGATGGTGGGATGCAGGGTTATTTTTGGTCTTATAGCCTGACTAGAGAGCCTCATTAAAATGACCTGGACGAGGGCATTTACGGGAGAATCAGCAGGCTGGGCTAGCATGTCAATTCCTCCACTACCTGCTAATTACCTGCAAATGCTCACTCCACCCTCACTTCAGAGGTACAAGCAAATAAGAGGATGAGAATCCTCTTATTTATCTCACACTAAAGATGAGTGAGCTGCTGTTTATGTATATTCATTTAATTTGTGCCTTCAGATTGTCAACATTGCTACACCACTTGCAAACTTGAGACGCCAGAAAAAGCCCATGTATAAAAAAAATTGTATTGCAAGTTTCCTAAGCCAGATTTTCTTTTCTATTTAAAATCACTACATTTCAATTTGTGATGCATTACTCTGTTCCCTATGAAATGCAGTGTTTACTGAAAACTCTATATGCACACAAACTGAAACATATTCCATGAAATGGAGCAGAGTGTTGATTGGTCTTTCTAAGTTGCGCAATATCAATTTGATTAAGCTGCAATTTTCCAAAATGTCAGCAGATGGGGTTGGATTGCAGGCTTTCAGCTGAATATCTCAATATTGAACATCTAGATATTACAGTAGGAAGGAACTAAAATACCTACTATACCGTCTAAAGAGGTTTGATATCAAGTCATTCGGCTGCAAAGTTCTGTTTGCCAGTGAAAGCCCATATTTAGTCTGTTTAGTGCAAAGATATACAGAAGTATACCCTATTCTTTCTAAGTTGGATTTTCAAGTGAGATTATTTAGGAGCCATGTTGGTACCTATCAGCAGGGCCTAGGAGAGGAGGGTAAAGGGAGTAATTTGTACCCAGGCCCAGGGTCAAAAAGAGGGCCCAGGAGCCAAAGGAGGGGTCCCAGAAATTTCCTGAGATCTTACCATTTCCTATCTATTCAGACTTGTTGCCAGCATAGGAAGCTGGCGACATTACCACAACTAGGGATGTTGGTGACACTACTAATACCACATGGGTTGGTAGACCTGGGCTCCAAAGACTTTTCCAGCTGTCTCCACCCTCCCCCCACCCTGTTTTGCCTCTTCCCGCCCCTTTTCTGCTTGCCAATCACCACCCGCCCCTGCTCTGTTTCACCCCTCCCTCTTTGCAGAGGGGCCCAAAAGAAACTTTGTACCCCTTGATAAAATTCCTCTCAGAGACGCTGCCTATCAGTGCAAGAAACAGGTATCTGTTCTGGTGATATTTCATTTCTTTGATCATCAACATCTGGGTTTTTGAATGTTTCCTATATACATTTTAATATTCATATAGGGAACTATTGTTTTTTTCATTTTAAAAGTTAAAATTAAAAACATAGGGGTTTCTTTTACAATAAATTATATTTTAATTAATGTATTGATTAGTGCAGGAGTGTTGATGCTATGTACACAAGAGTGTATCCAAAAAAAGTACATTAGTCACCTGCGAGGTTTTGACAGGCAGCCCAATCCTGAACTGCCCGGAGCACCCAGGCTCGGTGGCACCTAAAAGGGCTGCAGCCAAATCCTGCACCTCCCGCAGGAGGTTCCTCAAGAGAAGGGGACATTTGTCCCCTTCCCCCAAGTAAGGTAAGCAGCCCCGCAATGGGGCTACTCACTTTACTGCCGACCAAAAGGTTTGTGGTAAGGAAAAGGCACTCGTGTAGGGCACGCAGCCCTCCACGAGCGCCCTGGATCCTGCGGAGCTTAGCTCCGCAGATCCTCCAACTGCCCACCCCTTAGCACGCCTCCCATCCACCCCTCAGCATGCTCCCCCTCCCCGGAACGCCTCCTCCACATCCCCGTCCACGCCCCCACCTCCTGTTTCGCTGCTCTGTGGTCCAGGAGACCTCTGAGCCGCAGAACCTGGGTGACTGCCCGGCACTAGTCCAGCACCAGTGGGAGCCCGATGGTGAGCCCCGCAAATGTGTGTTACGGCACATTTGGGACTGTGCTCAGCGGCACGGAGCCATGCCACCGACCACAGGATTGGGCTCTAAATCCTGTTGGAATGTTTTTAAATCAGACCATTGTGCCATATCAAAAAAATGCTTTGAACTCTCCAGTGAATTTTAAAAGCAGTTTTCCATGTGTTGACAAGTGCTCCATTATTTATTTATTTATTTACTGCCTTTCCGGCAGACTCAAAGCAGTTTATATAGGCAAACTTACCATAAACCCCCTTTTCCAAAAGGAGTTTTTACAAGTGTTGTTCTTTGAGAAAAACTCATAAAACCCTCAATTTCTCCAGATGTTTCCTTCATAGTGTGACTGTCATCCTGGCTGCATAGCTCTTCCACTTTCCAAGCTTTCACAGGCAGCTGCAAAACACGCTTCAGACTTTTTCTCAGGATGCTATCCATTTCTTGCCCTCTCCTTCACACTCCTTCGTCTTATGCCAGAGCTTGTGGTCACCCATCCAAGCTGACACCTGAGCTCATCCTGCTTACCATAGATACTCACCTATAAGGTGAAACATTTCAGCCAATAAATCAAGTGTAAATCACCTCCTTGCCTTATCTGCACGGCCACTCGGGGTCAGGGATGTTTCAGGCCCATCACAGAGATGATGAGGGCAGAGATAATGAGGAGTCAATCAATCTATAATAACAAGACTTCAAGGCAAACTGCAGCCTAAGTTAACCTTTTATTCTCCTCCTGAGCAAAAAAGCCAGCCAGGGCTCAAGGCCTCCATTTAAATCAAGCAAATCTCCTTCTCTTTACCAGACCCTTCAGCCTCATTTCATTTTGCAAATGTTTGGAAGAGGTCTGATTTTTTTAAACACCCGGAGGTAAACCTCATTTCCATCTGAAACAAAATCCCAGGCTACCATTCAGTGCACCATTACTTAAGTATAACACCCATGGAAAGCAATGGGTCTACTTCTGAGTAAATTTGTTTGAAACTATGTGTAGCTGCATTTGCGCGTGCTTATTCCTTGTTGCTTGTCTCTCTGCTGTGAATTGAATTGCACACTCCCAGTTATATGTGATGTCTTGCTTGTTATATATAGAGCCTCTGGCTTAACATACCAGGCACCTTAAAAAGGAATGGATTAATGGTTCTACCGGTATGTTTTTTACAGTGCACTTACTCTGATAGTGTTTACAAAATGTTGTGAAGACCAGAATTTAAAAAGTTAAAGAATAAAAATGTATCTTATGATCTTTTACTATATTTTTAATAAATTAGAGACTGTACAGTTCTTAGGTTACAGTTACTGGTAGGTTATTTTTCAGGATCTGCCCTTGGGTAAAATCAGACAAAGGGCAGAATCCTAACCAGGTCTTCTAAGAAGTAAGTCCTATTTTGTTCAATGGGGCTTACTCTCAGGAAAATGTGGTTAGGATTGCAGCCAAAATTATAGTCAGACACCCTTAACCCCCGACTTATCTGAGGATCATAGAAAATTCCATGATTCTTTGGCTCAAAACCTGCCCTCGATTTATCTGTGAGATTGACTTATACTCAAGTATCTATGGTAGCTTTTTCAGGAGAGGCGATAACTTAACTTCCATACCACATTTCCAAATTGAGTATTTGGTACCCAATCCAAAAACCCTGTTGGACATGTAGAATTGGTGGCTTGATTCTCTGGATTATGATCCAGAATAACTACTATCCCTTTGCTACTTGTTCAAAAACATCTGTGTGTGTTAGAATAATCAGACCCATAAGTATGCATTGAAAGTTTCTAGTAGTTTTTAACTCCTGTGATTCTGAATGCCAAAGAGTATTCAGAATATTCAGTATTCAGGAATATTAAGTGATCTTGCATCCACACTGCAAACATGTTAAAAATTTTACAATGGTAGAACTCTAATATCAATATCGGCATCACCATTTTTAGAAGGGGAAAAAAATCACAACCTAGTTATTTTTCCTTGTCATTCTCCCATAGCTGAGGTTTCTTTTCAAACTGCCTCCACATGGCCAGACTGACATTTGAACAGATTTAAAAATATAAATTAAAATAAATTAAGTCTATGCTTTGCTGGTCTGTGAAGATGAAACAGATAGAAGTGGTGTCAGATTGTTGCATGGACAGATTAATTTTAAAAGGAGTGCATCTGTGTTTTAAAAACTACTGAAAGAGGGTCGCTTATATCCCCTCATGTTTTATAAATATAAGATGTAATCAAGATGTAGTCTGCTGTGCAGCTGCCTCCTATTAGACCTAACAGCTCAGTGCACAGGTAGTAGGTCCCTAGTGAACTGCATATATCAAAGTCTGGAAAATTCTTCATTTTAATGAGCTGCATTTTCAGAAACCAGACCTCTCCCTGTTGGAATAACTGTGGGAGACAAAAATGAAAGTTGTGTTTTTTTTCCTCTTTGAGACATTGGTTACTAAATGCTGTGAATTTCAAAATTACAATAGAAGTACAGAATTATTTGAAGGCTCCTCTGTCTGTAACAACATGCCTTTTGGCACAAAATTATTTTTGAAGAAATTGTATAGTGTCTGAGAAAACTTCGTCTAAGAAATAATTTATCCAGTTTTGCACATATAAGTCAATCCATGCCTAAACAACTCCAAACATATTTATTTAAAACATGTACTTTATGAAATCATAAGTGTGATTACTGTTACATCATTTTCAGATGAAAAGTTATAAATTAAGCTAGATTGGACATGATAACATAGTACCTCATACCAACCTGTTGCATTCTGTATGTATAGATGCAGTACTAGAGTTTGTGTGGGAGTGTGTGTGTGGGGGGGGAGAGAGAGAGAGAGAGAAAGAGAGATGTTTGGAAGCTAAAAAATGCAGAAAGCTTTAGAAGATCTAAAAACAGAAAAGCTAGAAACCAGTTATTGATCATAACTTATTATGACCAGTTATTGACCAGTTATTGAGTTGCATCATAGAATAAAGAAGGACACTTGGGGAAAGGGTTTTATTGAATATTGAGCATAATAATGCTCAATAATGTCCCCTGGGGGCTGGAGATCAGACCCTCAGTTTGGCTGTACTTGTAAGAGCCGACTAAACAGCCACCGGGTAGATGGGACTCGTTAGCCTGGGAAGGCAGCTCATCTGAGAAAAGGAAAACTCTGATCCCAAACCTCCACTGCCTTGTGGCTACATCCAGTTATGGAAAAGGCTTCAGGAGTCAACCTCGAGGCAAAATCCGGAGCTGGAGTCCCTGAGGCAGTTCATGTCTGAACACAGTCACGTTCTGGCAACTCCTGCGACGCCGCTGGAACCAACCGTATTGGCCTCTGCCTTTCCATTGGACCATTTCAGCGACATGGAGAGGGGGGATTTGCTGCATGGGAAACAGTCTATCCTCCATATCTACTTTACCCAGGCTTCGCGCACTGGAGAGGACACTCTGTTTCAAAACCACCATTCAGAGCACGATACCATAGTCTTCCGAGACTGAAGGATGCCAACAACAGTGTTATGATAGGAAATGTGTTCACTTTAGATGCTGTTCCAGAACTACCATTCAGAGCATGATTCCATAGTCTTCCGAGACTGAAGGATGCCAACAAAACAAAACATACATGTATTTGTTATCTGCTGCTATTTTTAGGTTCCTTAGCCAAAAGCTTCAGGCCAGTTGCTATGCATTAGACACCCTATTTAAGGAATGCGCTTGGATATTTACCTAGTGGAGAGATCTTCAAAGGTCCACTTCACTGTAGTTGGCTTCCATTCCATTTATGTAAAATAAGGTTGGTGGGGAAAATTAATGGACTATCCACTGTGTGCACTTTCCTTGGGCAGCCCAATCCTAATTAAATTAACTGCCATGCATGATGCTGTGGCACTGGTGCGAGCTCCATCCATCATATAGGGAAGTTTTGGCTGCTGTAGGTCTCCTTGGGGTAAGTGAACATTTGTACCCTTGTCCCAGGTAAGCCCCAGCAGCTGCAATGGGTCAGCTCAGACCTGCACCAGCGATATTGCTGGCACAAGTCTGAGTTGACCTATGTAGGCAGACCATGTAGTCAGGGAAAGGGGGTAGAATATGGTGCGCACTAGTGCTGCTGATCCCACCTCTTCTCCTCCCCATTCCTTACCCCTCTCCCCTCACTGGACCTACCTTGTCCTGTGGGCATCCCTGAGAGTGCTTGCACCTGCAGAAAGACTCTGGTCCTCCTACTGGTGCTTTACAGCACTTTTGCGACAGCACATGCTGATGTAATGCATGTTCTGCCTATGTGTCCTTTACATAGGCTTGGACTGTAAATTTACTTCCTGTGGTTAGCTTCCTTCCAAGAGTTACAGCACAATCCTATGCATGTCTGCAGAGAAGTGAGCCTTGTTGAGTTCAAGGGAAAAACTTACTGCCAGGTAACAACTGTGTATAGGATTGCTGCCCTAGAGATTAGAATTCCCTTTTGCTCTGGACAGGATTTCTAACTCTTACTTATAAGGAGTTTGTTTACAGGTGCAGTACGCAAGGAATCTACAGGACAGTGGCATCGCTAGGGAGTGCAGAGGGTACAGACCACACCAGGTGACATGCACGGAGGGGGGATGGTGACACCACTACTCACCCAAAAATTTTAAATCTTGCTATTTTTGAAGAATACCATCATGTTATATATCAATTGATGTGTAATTTCATGCAGAATGCCATGAAACAAACTGTGTTGAAACACTTTCTATCAGAAGCCAAGCAGGGTGGGCAATGGAACATCATTGTGAGGCATTGCCCTCACTCACTGCATAGGAGGAGGAGGTCCATCATTAGGGTGACATGCTGGCCTCCCACTCTGGGGAATGCAAACCCTAGTGATGCCACTGCTACAGGGTTTCCTTTCCCCCTTTTTGTTCTTCTATGGAGAAATATTGGCAGGTTGCATTGCTGCTGCTAAGACTGCTAATGGATATAGCAGCAAACATTGTCCTGGAATTTCCAGCGCTTAGGCCATCTCTGTTCTAACAACAGGAGATGAGGTTTCACTGTACTGTATTCATTGCACGTTTTCTTCTGTTTTACTCATTTATTATGAAGATGCCTTCAAGTAAGACTTTAAAGACAATTGATACAACATACCCACATGATTTAAACAATGTCCCTTTGCTAGGCAATTTAAAAACAGCCTTGCTGACCTTTTGTAATGCACACAGAGGCAATCAGTCTCTCTCTAGGCCAGCCATTTTCAACCACTGTGCCGTGGCACACTGGTGTGCCGCGAGTGGTTCACAGGTGTGCCACAGGAATTTGGGGGAAGGTCACTTATTAATAGGGCCAATGGAAGATGTGAGCCCCCACTGGCAGTATGATGTACCTTGTCAATTGTCAAAAACCTGGTGGTGTGCCTTGACCATTTTTGTGCCTTGTCAGTGTGCTGTGAGATGAAAAAGGTTGAAAATCACTGCTCTAGGCACTTAGAAAGGCTTCACCCCTAGGCAGTGACCCCTGCCTTCCCTGGGAGCCCAATGCAAGGAAAGAATGGAGGAGGTGATAATGACTTGCATTCTTTTATATGCTCAGGGGGAAGGGAGGGGTCGCTTGCCTGGGAGTGAAACTGTTCTAAGTGCCTGGAGAGAGAATGATTGATGGATTGTCTACTGGCTGCCCTCTTTTCCATTAGCAAGACTATTCTTAAATGTCTTTCTTTCCTTTGATTTAATGGGCCCTTCTCATCGAGTTGAGATAAAACCGCAGATGAAAAATCCATGGATAATTAGGTTCTACCTGTATTTTCTTAGAAAGATTATTATTCACATTCATATCCCTCCCTTACTGAAGCCAGATATTTTACATGGCCACTGTTTATGGTTTTTCCTCCCACAAACACGTTATTCCTACAACCATACTGTGAAGTATTTATATACCACAATGTATAAATATTTCATAGTATTTCTTTAAAAAGCAGCAATTATGCATTTCCAAGTTAGGAGGCCCATTTTTTTATGCCTACCAAAACGCATTACCTATAGATGCCACTAGTTTTAAGTTCCTAAAAATAGGACATGTTCAGTGTCATCCACCTTAGCCCGGATTTTTATGTTCTCTGTCAGTGTTCAGAGAAGCATCTTTGTATCTTCCTGCCTCCTCTGCCTTTAAATATACATGAGTTACTGTGAGTGAAGTCCATCTTCAGCACTCAGTTCTTCCTCAGCTTCAGACAGCTGACATGCAAACTGGGGAAACAGCTATTGTGACCTCCTACTTTTCCTTCAGTAGAAGATAAGATCAGTCCCACATTAAGGTTAATTCTACCTCTTTTCCACTATGCCCTAGCACTGACACTTTGACCAGGGCTATCATTCACCTTGACAGTTTTAAAAGCTGTTCTGATATATTTATGGGCCAGTCATATTTATACCTAGTTGAGACTGAAGGTTGATTATGAATATCTATGAACACATCTGATTGATGCCTAAGTGAGTTCTTGGCTCCTCGGTGTTGCAATATGTTAGAATGAATTACCAGTCAGAAAATATTCTACTAAATAGAATTCAGTGCTATGTAGAAGTAAAGGTTATTCTGGGACTTCTCAGAATGCTTTGCAACATGGATTAATTCAACTGTCAGTTTGAGAAACAGGAATAACTGTTGTTCATTTCCCTGAAGCTGCCTTTAAAGTGATAAATGACATCTCTGCATATTGTATGTTATTAGATAAGTAAAACAGTAGTTTGGGGTTAAGTGAGAATAAGCATTACCACTGAAATTTCAAAGAAAGCCAAAAAACCAGTAGGACTAGCAAAATTTCTCAGGAGTTTCTCATCCTTTCTGCTTACAATTCCAAAGAGGTTCACACAGTGGATTACATCCATGGTTCCTAAACTCTTGGGGAGAGTTTGGGAAACTGTATGTTTGGGCAGGGGTGGGGGATGACAGTGACATGATTGCCATGATCGTGCCGCCATCGGGGGCAGAAACCTGGGAAGCCCTGTCTCAGCCCCCTTAAGGGACAAGGTGGGGGATGGTGGTCTCCACGATCACATCACTGCCAGGGAAAGAAGGGGTTTTTTTCACTTACCTAAGCCAAAACCACTTACCTAAGTGCTGGCCTCTGGGGTGTGTGCAGAGAGCACAGCAGACCCCTCTGCAGGGCTCTCCACACTTCAGACAAACTAAAATAGCTATTGGGACCCACTTCCAGTTTGTGATGGCAAAACCTTAAGGGGGTCATGATCACTATTTTTGCTTTTCTGAGGTACGGAGAGCCCTGCAGAGGGGTCTAAGTACTTCCCCAAACCTGTGCTGGCCTGTGCTGGCTTAGGTAAGTGAAAACCTGTCCCCACCAGCTGTGTGATCATGGCGACCATCATCCCCCGCCCCATCCCTTAAGAAGACAGAGACAGGGCTTTGTAGGCTGGGACATCATGACACACTGGAGTGTTTATGCGCAGCACTGTCGGTGGCCATTTTCTGAATGCTGCAGTGCTCCAACTCTCCCAGTGGACCCCACTGTGACTGCTAGAGAAGTTAAGGCAGCAATTACAGCACCCCACATCCTCCTCCTGAGTTTGGACTCTTTAGCTGGGTCACTGGCAACTGTCTGGCTGGGACTACCCAGCCTACCCACTAGTCCTCCTTTTTATCACTGGCCCAGAGCTTAAATGCTGTAGCTGCTCCCACCAGGTCCTCCCCTTCCACCCCTTTCCCCCTTCCAAAGGAACCCCAGGCTCACCCACCCGCTTCCCCCTTCCTGTGTTCCCAACCTATTCTGTTGGTCTTTACCCTCGGCTTCAAGGGGGAATCCCCCAGGCTGTGACACCACAGCTGGCCAAACAGGCCATCAAGAGTCTCACTGCTTGGCTGATGCTGCCTGACCCCAGAGGCCAGCACATCTGGGTGCATCACTCTCTGTGACGGCCAAGACATAGCTGGGGTGGCCAGCTAAGGCACTATTGCAAGTGCAACCAGCCATCTACCAGTTGCAGCAGAGTGAGGGCAAAATGCCCATTTCCACACCACAGCCCACACTCTCCTGGAACAGGTAAGCTGTAACATGGACACTTAATCCATGTTGAACATTAGCTGAATATCCCAAAATGCTTTATGAAGTAATTCAGATATAGTTCATAATTTAAAAAACCTGTGCAACCTTGTTATTTGAAAGAGTGGCACAACAGTAATGGATAAAACAAGGAATAATCACTGTAGTAAAATTGCAAATTTACAACCCCTTTAAATAATGTTTCCATTTTTTTCTTGTGATCTGTCAGAGAATGTAATTGTTTTGCTGTCTAGCTATGTGCAGCTAACTGTAAGAACCTCATTATTTAAATTCAGATTGCATAGTTATAGAACCCAATAGTAGGAAACCCAATTTTCACATTTTTTTTTTAAATTTAAAGATAATTTTAAATTTTAAATTTTTTTTTTAAATTTAAAGATAATTAAACGAACCCTGGGATATGCAGATTTCAGTATCTGGATTTTGGTATCCTTATAGATAGCAAGGTCCTACTGTAGATAGTATGAGACTCCAAGAATTGTGCAGCTTGCTCCCCATGTACTTTGGGCTTAAGGTGCTAAAATAGTAGTCTCCCACTGCTCATGGGTTAGGCCTGGTTAGTACTTGGATGGGAGACAGCCTGGGAATATTGGGTGCTGTAGGCTTATACCATTGTCTTTCGAGACTGAAGGTTGTCAACCATTTTGGGCTCCTACATTGAGGGAAGAGGTGTATGGGTGGAAGCCAAAGAGGTGTGTGTTTGGGTGTGTTTCTATGAAGAATTGCTGAAAGGGAAATTTAAAAAAATGAAGAGGAATTGACCTGTGGATGGAAAATATGAAGGATTAAAAAAGAAAATACTTTTTTTTAGAAAGTAATTACTAACCCCACTCTTGTTGCTGGAAAAGGAAAAGCAGGGACCTGACAGAGTGCTATTTTGACTTTTAAAGCTCTTTATGACTCAGGACTAGGATATTTGAAAGAACGCCTCCTTCCATAGGAATGGTGAAAGACACTCCTGAGTGTTATGAGATGTGGTATGGAATGCTGCAGCAGGGAATAGCAATCTAGAGGGCCATCCATTTACTCAACTGTACCTTGGGATTCAAATCTTATACTTTCTGTTATTGAATCACAGTATTTGATGGGGGAAAAAACCCACATTTGGAGATAGAAAACTTCAACATTGCATTAGCACAAACTTAGTATAATGAATAAAATTCAGTGTAATCATCCTTGAACTAATCCTTAATTGGTTGTTAATAGCATTGTTTAATTATTTGGCAAACTGTATGTACACTGAAATCAAAATTATGAAGTAAACATGTACTCCATGGGACTTCTTTTTTGAGGGGAGGTACTTTATCTTAATGAGGTGGGTTAATATAACAAAATAGCTCTTTTTAATCAGCTCAGTTGTTTGTTGTCTTTTTAAAAAGAGCAGAAGCAGCAAATACGTTTGCCTGTGAAAAAGAAGATATATTTCTCTTCATAAATGCATGTCTTTGGATTATGAGAATTCTGTTGTCCTTTAACAGAGAAATGAAGACAAATGGGTTGTTATCCTGAGGAATTAGAAATGTGTGGCTTCCCATCTTTACTCATTCTCTGAATGGGTTTAAAAATCGTACTAGCATTTCCTACTGCAGTTAAACAATGTAGAAGTTAACTATTGAAGTCCATCATGATGCCTTAGGATCATCTGAAGCTTTGCTTTTGCCACAACTGATACATGGCCATGACAAACTTTGCTTCAGTGACTGCACCTCAGCATTTAAAAATGCATCTGGCATGACAGCTACTGGCCAAGAAAATTCATAATAATTCCTTTCTGGCAATAAAATACTTTTCCAATGAAATATTACACACCTGATTTTTGAATGTGATAACCACCCACAGCTCTCATTATCTAAAATATGGTTTAATGTGTCTCCAGTAAAATATGGTTGCTCCTGTAAAAACATAACAGTTGCTGTCAAAATAACATTAAAGTTTTAGTAACTCCTTCACCATCCAAGCAGCAAGATCAATGCTTCTTTCTGTTGCTAGAAATCTAAATTGCCATTATTCCAGCTTCTTTGATTAAGAGATAAAGGTGTTTTGTTTTGTTTTCCAAAAGCAGCAGAATTTAGTCTTTAATTTTCATTATAAATGGGCATTCTTACTGAATATTCATAACCTTTTTTCATAAGACCATAAACAATTAACTGATCTTTTCTCTTCTTAAGAAATACAATTAAAATGGGTTTTAAAACTTTGGTGTGAAGTCAATAAATTTGATTTTAAACCCTAAAGTCTGCCTACAGACACAGGAAAAAAGATGAAACTCTCTTTTGCCCTTGTTTGGGTTTGAGAATTTATGGTCACATTAAGATGCTCTGATTTCTGGGAGCTTTATTGAGGTTTTTTTTACTTTGTTTCTAAGTAGATTGTTGGAAGTGGACCTTCACATTAGCTGCATACATTGTTACCAGCAGTGCATTTTAAAACACAAGTAACATGCACACTTGTGTTTCTAAATCTAAAAAAACCAAAAAGGGCCCCCCTCCCTCCCCCAAATAAACTGGATTTACCTGAAATAGCTCACTCACAATTATTCTAGACAGGGGATTTCACATCCAACACTCACATGACTTTAGAGCCCTAAAGGAGGTTAGAAGACGCAAGAAGGGAGGAGAGAGAAACTCCTTAGAAGGTGAAGGGGCAGAGTAAAGAGAGCGAAACCATGGGCAAAGAGGGCCATAGGTAGATTAGCTGGGCTTCTTAGAGAAACCTGGGGAAAGAGACAGTTTTTGGGGTGAAGAATGGTGGGAAGATTAGTGGGGAAGAGAAGCAAAGGTTTTAGGTTGTTCAAGCAGTGGCAAAAGTCCATTTGACTTCATACAAGACAAAGAAAATAGTGGGGTGGGTATTTGGCAAGGCTGCACCATGGATCAAAGTTACCATTGCTCTTTCTGCAAGCCTTCAGTGTTGAGTTGCAGGGGTTAATGTGGCAAAGGACCTACCAAGCAAGTCTCCTTGGTCAAAAAGTGGTCTCTAAGGTGGGAAGGGAGCTACAAAGCAAGTCCTTAACATGCAACAAGGCAGTAACCTAGATGGGAACTGGATAAAGGAGTCACGCTGCCTTTTTTTTTTTTTTGAGACAAGGAAAGAAAGTAGGGCACTTGGAGAGAGAGGTATCCCAAATGTTTAACTGTCTTCAGCAGCTTTGGTAGAACTTGGGGAGAGAGAAGGAGAGAAAGCTGAAAGAAAAAGGGGATATGGGATGTTACTGATGCAGGGTGCTGGCTTGCACAGTGATTCTTGGATAGAGACTGAAATGGGATGACTTGACTTTTGAACAAAAAACACAAGACTCAGCAACCAAAGGTTTTTATTGATTTTTTTGCCCCATAAAATCCTATGAAAGTCTTAGATGGGCTGACTCAATCAGGAGGTTCTGAAACAGGTGATTACATGCCTCAGTCATAAGTGTGGCCTAGCTGGTCTTTGGATCAATGGCATCTTGCTATCAGCCCTGTAAAAGAACCATGTTACTAGTCTGGCCTTTTCCTCTTCAGGCAGGTACCTAATACCAAGTATGCATGTTTTAGATGTGTGTCTCCTGCACACCTTGAATTAAACTGAAATAAAATATTAAGCATGTAACAACATATGTTACAAAAGCGTAACAGCTGCTTTGCCTATGGCAAAACAGCTCTCAATGGAAATAAATCTGCAGCAAAAAGAAATAATGTGAAGCAGAGCATGGTTTTCTCCTTGCCCCCTAGTCTCAACTGAAAGAAAACTCTCTTCTTCCCCGTCTCTTCTGTTTCCACAATCATAGTAACCTTTGTGATATGAGAAGAATGGGAGCCAAACACACACATAGCACTCCAATGGCTGTCATGCCTTGCTTAAAAATCCTTACAACGTACAACCATGGTGATGATAATTTATTTATATAGCATGCCATTTTTCATGCATTGAAAAGACAAGTCCTTGCCATGAGGGGCTTATAATGTAAGTGTTGACACAAGGGAGATAACAGAAGAAGGTGGAGGCAGGGACAAACCCAAACATATGTGATGGTTTCAGTTACACATGCTTCAGCTTAGGTACAGTAGGGAACAGGGACTGAGGGCACAATCCTATCAAATTTTCCAATGCCAGTGCAGCCGCAATGGAGCCCCAAGGAGAGGGAACAAATATTCCCTTACCTCCATGCAAGTCCCCCTGCTACAGGATGTTGGCATGGCTGCTCCATAGCTGAAAAATTGGATAGGATTTGGCCCTAAGGTATTAAAGCCTGTGTTAAAGGAAACATGTAAGAAAACCCAAAGCATAACCTTTAACATGTAATACATTAGTTTTTTCAGTGTTCTTTGGCCATGAAATGACCACCTTTAAAGAAACCAAGAAGCAAGTCACTTTATTTTGCTTTTGGGTTTTCATGTGTTTTACAACCACAACAAGGAGAAATGCTGACTACTGTCAGTAAGTGAGAGAAGCCACCACCTTGCCTTCCTTTTAAACTCTTGTTGTACTTCTGATTGACCACTGCTAAACCATGTTTAGCTTGATTGACCTAGCATGCTGATGGCTGCTTCTGCCATTACAGGTGATGTGAGTGGCAGACCAGTGGATGATGCGACCAATACCTCATTATAGAGGCATATGTAACTATATTGGGACAAACTAACAAAAGGTGTCATAATAATACATGTATTTATATACCGCCTTTCTTGGTCATCAGATTTCTCCCCAGACTTTATTCAAGGCGGTTTACATGCGAAGGCTGTTCTAAATCCCCGTAGGGATTTTTACAGTCGAAGAAAGGTTCTATCTTTCAAGAACCACAACATTTTTGATCTGGTATCACATTCTGGCCTCCGATTTCCTCCCACGCAAGCTGACAAGCAGCTCCTTCATCTCTCACATGGAGGGCAGCCAAGATGCTTCTTCGCTCACACCAAAGAGCAGGTGGAATAACTCGGCTCAGCTTGTCAGCTGCTTCAAGGTTTCACCATTCACAGTGCCGGTGGCCTCGAACTGGCGACCTGCGGATATTATCTTCAGGCAAACGGAGGCTCTACCCTCTAGACCAGACCTCCTGCCCTTGAGGTTCATGTGAAGGAACCTCAAGTACTTCAGCTTTTGAAACTAAGCCGGTATGGGTTTGTCTATTATCTTGATGGAAACTCACCTGAGAACCATGTCTGTACTAGTGCAAACAGTTTGAAAAAAGACTGAAACACAAATAATCTTTTTTTTAAATATAAACAAAGGGCTCAATCCTATCCAACTTTCTGGTGCCAATGCAGTCACAAGGTAAGGGGGAAAGCATTCCCTTATCTTGTGGAGGCTTCCATGACTGCCCACCACAGGATGCAGCACACACCCAGTTGGCACAGTTGCATCAGCACAGGAAAGTCGGATAGGATTGGGGCTTAATTACCAAATGACGAAATAAAGTTTGAAAGAGGATGAACACTGCTCTGAATGTGTTTAGGAAAAAATACTATT
Organism: Tiliqua scincoides; assembly: GCF_035046505.1. Classification (NCBI taxonomy): domain Eukaryota; kingdom Metazoa; phylum Chordata; class Lepidosauria; order Squamata; family Scincidae; genus Tiliqua; species Tiliqua scincoides. Next base: position 57,788,338 of record NC_089826.1, read on the forward strand.
TAAATGTGGTGAAAAACTTTTTTCTAAACAGCTTGGAACCAGAATACCAGAAGGGACACTTGCTTATTTAAAGCCCTGCTCCATGTCTGTTACATACAAAAAGCCCTGCTGGATCAGGCCAAAGTCCAATTTAATCCAGCAGCCTGTTTTCCGTAGTAGCCCACAAGCAGGTATACTTCTGTCTCACCATTGCTCCCCTGCAGCTGATATGGAGAGGCATACTGCTGCTGAAAGTAGCACATAGCTATCATGGTGCATAGCCATAGGCCTCCATGAATTTGTCTAAGGACCAAATCCAATTCACTTTTCCAGTGGGGCATGCACTACATCCTGTGGTAGAGGGGCAGTCACTGGGGCCTTCTCAGGGTATGGGAACTTGTGTTCCCTTATCATGGGGCTGCATTGTGGCTACACCGGAGCTGGAAAGTTGGATAGGATTAGGCCTTAGTCCCTTTTAAAACCATCTAAGGCTAGTGGCCACCATCACATCTTATGGAAATGAATTCCACAGATTAATTATGCACTGTATGAAAAAGACTTCTTTTTGTCTATACTATAGGTTCCACCAGTCCCTTTTGTTAAATAACCATGTGTCCTGGTATTATGGCAGAAAAAAACCATCCCTCTATCCTTGCCATGCATTATAACAATGTGGCCCCTTAATCACCATTGAAAGTTAGGTGGGTCGGTGGCTGCAGGAGAATAAGGTCTTTTGTGGTCCAATTGAGGAGCCTTCATTTCAGATAAGTTACCACTGCTAACCTTTGAGCACTAGATAATTGTTTATTTTCCCCTCCTTCTGCGGTTGAGTTTAGCTGCTGTTTGTTATGTTTTTATTGTGTTGTTTGTACTGCTGCTTTTATTGCTATTTTATTGAAATATTTTGATTGGGTCATAATTTTTTGAATGCTAGCTTTTCATGGGAACTGCTTTGTACAACTGAATGGAAAGATGGATTATCAATGTATTAATTTTTTTTAAAAGTAAATAGTCCTCTGGCCTGTCATTAACTTCATGAGTCCTGATAACAAACTGAAATCATGTTCATCTACTTTAATATTTTCAAAGAATTTGTAGCTTATTAATCACAACCTAATACAAGTCTCAAATGAAAAGACAAGCACATAAAATATACAGGGAAATCCCAAAGCAGATTATGTGGTCCCCAATCTGTACCATGACAGAACTACACCGTTAATAGCTATGTTCAGTCATAGCATAGCTGTGAATTTACAATCAGAACAAATGCTTACAGCAAAATATATTGGGCCATGAGTTGAACAGATAAATGGTTTTTCTATATATGTTATATATATATAGAAAGGCATGCTTTTTCCAAACTTAATTTAGTTAGAGCCCAATCCTATCCAAATTTTCGAGCCCTGGTGCTACCACAATGCAGCCTCATGGTAAGGAAACAAATGTTCCCATACCTTAAGGATGCATCTATGACTGCTGCCCCACTACAAGGTGCAGTGCATGCCCTATTAGCACAGTTACACTGGAAAATTGGATAGGATTGGGCCCTTAGTCATCTTCAATTAAAAGCTAATAGGTTCTGGATATAATTTGATTGTAGTCTTTCAGAAACATATTCTGTTCTTTTTTCTCCTGTATCAAAAGATGACAGCTGGCAGGAGTTGTGGTCAATCGATATATGTTTGAGAACCTTTTGGCAAAATGTGTAATGATATCAGCCCTTCAAGGTAACTTTAGTTTGCACTTTAGTGCATTCCCCATCTCTGTGTGCCATATCTAACTTGATATCCAGAAGGATTACATAGAAATTGTTGATTTTGGAAATAAAACCTAACCTCCCAGGAGAAATTCTTTATGTAAACAAAGCTATGTAGAGCAAACAAGGAGTGCAGGTAATTATCTGTAAGAGTGGTACATAACAAAATACCTAAAACAGAAAACAAAAATGAGCACTGCATGTGGTGTGGCTTTGTACTCTTTGCCTTTAACAAATTCATTGCACAATTCCTAATAAGTATAGAGATAAAGATTTACAAAGGAAGAAAAATGTAATCCAGTTATACATTTGATAGACAATACTCGTGCTTGTTTTCCAAATGCTTGCATTTAAATTGATGTCATTTTGAAACTCTGGGCTCATTTTGAAATTCTAGGCTCTGTTTGCTACAAGAACTTTCTTTTAAAGACTAAACAAAATTGACAATAAAACAAGTAAGTCAAACCTAAGGCTGTTTAACTTCATTTGGCATGCACTCAACACTACATTATCTATTAAAAAAACCAAAAAAAACACCATCACACAATAGTTCTCCCATTTGCAGGGCTTAGGGAGGCATAAAATTACTGGATAAAAATTCAGAACACAAATATGTAGGTCTAGCAATGGATACGAACAAGCACTATTAATAATGGTATGTAAAACGAAAAAGAAATATTCAGTCAATATTTTACAGTAATACTTTCTCTTCCAGAGTCAACACAATGATCATGACCATCAGAAGAGCAAAGTGCCTTCTGGATATCTCTTTTACTCAGTGACTATAAGTGTAGCAAGCAGTGGCAGGATTATATATTATAAAAAAGACAGTTTGTAAAGGAAGCCAGATATTTCCCTGGATTCCATCAGTCTCGTACTCATTCTTTAGCCTTCGTCCATGTCTTGAAAAAACACACTCTGATATCTTCCTTAGAAGTTTTATTGTCTGGCATTGTTGGTTTTCCTTATAAATCTTTTTGGAACCCATTACTGAAAGAGAAGGAAAGGCAGATTCTCCTTGACTGGCTTCTTCTATCATCTGTCTGAGAAAGGTCCTGCCTTGATTAGTGTGGCTGCCATGTGTCATTCTTGTATAGTGCATTTATCATTTCTACTCCTGTGAGGGAGCAAAGATGTGATAAGATAACTTGAAGCTTCATTTCTCTTATCTTTTTAATCCTCGTACCTGGGATTACTTTCAAAGTGTGCGTTTTCTCTTATCTCAAAGGAGGTTCCGTTTTTATTTTGGAATACAACCACACACACACACACACACACACACAGGGTAGATAACGAGAAATATAAGAAGGAGGGATGCAAAGGGAAGGAGGCCTAGCAAGTGACAGATAACTGTAGTCACAATCTAGCCAAAATCCCTCAAAAAGTATAATGAATGTGTAATACGTTTATTTCAATCTTTTCCTATCCTATTGAGGCAAAACTGTTACCACAGTACAGAGAGTAATCTATGGTAAGTTTTCAGCATTCAATTTCATAAATGGTTACTTCAGATACAGTGCCCTTTCCCCACTAAAACCAGTTCTGCTAACAAGCTGTCACTCTGAGGGAAACTTCATTAAGCTAATGATATGATTTCAACATCCATTTTACCTGAAGAAGTCAATGTTTTTCCATGCACAAAAGGAAATGATGTAATGGAAAATAAGGATAGGTTAGAAATCCAGGATCAGTACTTTGCCTGAAAAGGTGATTTTACAACATCAACAGTGTGTGGAAGTGAAGTAAATCCTCATTTAGATGGAAATGCCAGTATCAGCCAAGCAAATGCAGAATTAGCATATGTGTATAGGATTAAAAGACATTTTGAAGAACTCCAGAAGAAGCAGAAGAGCTTCTTCACTCAGCTAAAGCTAAGCTGTGTTCTAATCAGCAAATGGACACATTATAGAATGTAAAGAATTAGCAGCATGTTTTCTTCCTGGAAAGAAAACCATTAATGTCATTTTAGGAAACTATCACTTAGCACCATGCAGGAAAAATACAAACTTTTAGCACAATTTTCCTGCCTATTGAATAGCATGTTATGCCAAAGTTAATGTGTGTACTTCTATATACACATTAACCTCAATAAGAGGTTAAGGGTGCAATCCAAAAGGTGCCTTATAGGGTTGTGCCTCTGTGGGAGGAAGCCGCGTCGGCTCATGTAGATGCGCCACTGCGCGAAGGCTGACAAAAGCCTCCACGGCGGCTTCATCGCCACCGCTTGTGTTCGTGCGCCCACGCTGACACAAGCAGCAAAAGCAGGCATGGGGGAGCAGGGAGGTGGCGGGAGGGGGCATTTCTGGGTGGGGGAGGGCAGGTGATGTGCGCACGGGGAGCCGGGAGCAGGGCTGGGACCCGGCAGTTATGCCGGATCCCAACCCCCATCCCTAGGGAGAACGGAGCGGCTTCAAGCCACTCCACTCTCCTCGGACTTGCACTACCTTCCCTTGCCTCTGGATGAGTTTCCCCTTGCCTCTGGATGAGCCGCTGCTGGCCAGAAACACGTGTTGGATGCAACGCAAGCCTCCTGGCTTGCCTACTCCATTGTGGGTTTTGATTGTGCCCTAAATCATTTCCCCAGCCAGTATCTCATGGCTTAATCTCATCTTTAGCAACCATTCCAGGATTTTAGTCTGTTTAGATAAAATTAAATCTCCCATCTGCCTTAGAAACTGTCCCCCTGTAGCAACTTCCTTTGCTTTTTTTACATTGATGGCACAAAGGGGAATGACCTCTTTTTCCCCCAACACCAGTCTCCATTTTGGTTTCTGGCTGGTATTCCTGGGAACTAGACAAGACTTTGCTCTGCAAGGGTGTGTGTCATGCTGAACTCTTAGGAGGTATCACACCAATTAAGGGGAAAGAAGTTTGTCACATTGCAGGGCATTTGTGTGTGTCTTTTCCTCCAAGGACTTGCAAATTTGGGTACCTTTGTCCTAATGGTAAATTGCTGCAAGCAAAAGACCTGTTGCATAATAAATTAAGTTCCAGTTGCCCAGTTGCCAGGCCACAAAACAATATTTTCAGATTCCTATGCCAAGTAACCACTTCCATTAACAAACTGAGCCTGGGGCAACACACATCCTGCCATTCATGTTGTCCCTCAGGAATTTCTCCAATGAGGGTGCAATCCAGCCTTTGTGTGCCCCTGGAAGGAGAAACTCCAGCCCAACCATGTCCAGGAAACCTATGCTGCATACCCAAACAGAAGTGTCAAACTCCTTTGTCCATGCAGAAATGCTTTTGTTTCCTTTGAGCAAAGTCCTGCTCAAAGGAACTGCTCCTGCTCTAGAGGCAGAATTTTGTCACTTCTGAACCCTCTGGAAGTGTCTGTGCTGAATGTCTGGAGGTTTCTTTCCCCATGGAAACCTCCTCTATTTTGGACCAGTTATCTATCCCTTGGAGGTAGGCACACCAAGCATTTCAGTCACTCCTCAATTCAGTGATTTTCAACCTTTTTCATCTCATGGCACACTGATAAGGAACTACAATTGTGAAGGCACATGATCAGTTTTTTGACAACTGACAAGGCACACTGTGTTGTCAATAGGGGGACTGCATCCCCCAATGGTCCTATTAATAAATAAACCTCTTCCAAATTCTCGTGGCACATCTGGGGACCATTTGTGGCACACCAGTGTGCCATGGCACAGTGGTTGAAAATGGCTGCCTCAATTCTTTGGAGATGTCCACACTGTATTCTGAGGTTTCTTTCCAAGTAGGGAGCTCCATTTTAGGTCATTTTTCTTGCTGTGCATTTTCTTCATCTTGCTGTTTGCCAAGGTGCCCATCCTGCTGTGTATTTTGAAGGTCTCTTCCCCATAAAGAACACTCTCCATTTTGGTGGCACTTGCTTCTCTGCTGAAAACATCCACATTTCACCTTCAGTGTAGCTACCTTCCTGGCTCAATGGAGAACCTTTTTGCAGTATTCTTCTCTCCTGCAACCTAGAATCTCACTGCCCATCCCTTGCTTCTTAGAGAGACTTTGTACTCAAAATCTGACCAGCAGAACAGAATTGGTAATCTCTCCTTCCTTCTTTCTGATCTTTGTAAGTGCCTCTCTCCCCCTCCCCCTTCTAAAGCCTCCATTTGTGCCTGCGCATATTAGAAAAGCATCCGGCTAAATCGCCTTCTTCCTCTGGCTGGCTAGGGAGGAAGCTCATTCCACTGTTTTCTCTCCTGTCTTTTTCCAGTTAAAGCCCACTTACCCAAATGCAACTATTTCCTTCACTTACAACCATTTAAGGCTTTGTCACCTGTCATGGGCACCACTTCCAGCGGCCTCAAAACACTCCAATGGAGTCCTTCACGCCGCTTACAAGTGACACAGAAGGCTCTGTCAGGGCCTGGGCTGCCTTCTCCTCCTTTTTTTCAAAGGGGGAATGGAGGAGGCAGCTGCACAGAAGTAATTGTGGTGTCAGTGACATCACTGCAATTACTTCAGGGTCAGGGGGCAGCAATGGCAGAGGTGATCCCGGGTGTGGGAAAGCCCAGGACCAACTCTGCTCTGATGGGCACTGGCAGCAGCTCTATAGGGTTTCAGACAGGGATCCCAGCCCCCTGGAATCCCTGGAGATTCCAGGAATTGAACCTGGCTCCTTTTGCTTGCAATGTGAGTGCTCTTCTACTGAGCTAGGATCCAGGTCTTGCAAGCCTCAGTGGAATCTCCCCATTCAGGAAACATGGCAGGCATTAAGGATCATTAACACTTTTTTAAGGGCTTAAGAACATAAGAACATAAGAACAGCCCCACTGGATCAGGCCATAGGCCCATCTAGTCCAGCTTCCTGTATCTCACAGCGGCCCACCAAATGCCCCAGGGAGCACACCAGATAACAAGAGACCTCATCCTGGTGCTCTCCCCTACATCTGGCATTCTGACTTAACCCATTCCTAAAATCAGGAGGTTGCGCATACACATCATGGCTTGTACCCCATAATGGATTTTTCCTCCAGAAACTCGTCCAATCCCCTTTTAAAGGCGTCTAGGCTAGACGCCAGCACCACATCCTGTGGCAAGGAGTTCCACAGACCGACCACGCGCTGAGTAAAGAAATATTTTCTTTTGTCTGTCCTAACCCGCCCAACACTCAATTTTAGTAGATGTCCCCTGGTTCTGGTATTATGTGAGAGTGTAAAGAGCATCTCCCTATCCACTCTGTCCATCCCCTGCATAATTTTGTATGTCTCAATCATGTCCCCCCTCAAGCGTCTCTTTTCTAGGCTGAAGAGGCCCAAACGCCGTAGCCTTTCCTCATAAGGAAGGTGCCCCAGCCCCATAATCATCTTAGTCGCTCTCTTTTGCACCTTTTCCATTTCCACTATGTCTTTTTTGAGATGCGGCGACCAGAACTGGACACAATACTCCAGGTGTGGCCTTACCATCGATTTGTACAACGGCATTATAATACTAACCGTTTTGTTCTCAATACCCTTCCTAATGATCCCAAGCATAGAATTGGCCTTCTTCACTGTCACCGCAGTGATTAAGTGATTTCCTGAGCTGCCACCCAGTAATCTGCATGTAAAAAAGCAGCTGCTTCACTAATATTCATAATCATAGTTCCCCCAACTTCATTATCTAATCTCAAAACAATAGATAATTAAACCAGCAGTGGATTATGTTCTTTAATGTGTCTAAAAATGCTACCTGAAGAGACTGCTTCACAATGTTGCCTAACACTAGATCTGCATTGGTATTTCTTCACTGCATCAAGCTGGGGTTTTTGTTCAGTTCTATGGTTCATATGCATGGATAGTCCTGTGGGCTGAGGGACCACTGCAGAGCCAAAGGATATGAAATCAAAGTCTGCATCCCCAGGCAATATTAATCAAAGAAGCTGGAATGAGGGAATCTTGTTCAAAGTTGCACCAACACGCAATCTCTCTGCACTGCCAAGCAGGCAAGATCAGACTACTCAAGAAATACAGAACTAATAATTAATTCAGTATCTTTTGCAGAAAACCATCACTAAATACTCTTCAGTTAAGGCTGTTTTATACCACTCCCCCATTTAAAAAAAAAAATCAAATGCAAGTTGCTTAATTTTTACAGTATTAAATGTTTCCCTCTTATCTCACAGAACATAGTTAAATAGTGCTGAATTCTACTTATGAAAAATATCTTTTTGGTGTTGTTTTTTTTTAAGTTTGTTTCTCTCCTCCCCCCCCCCCCCATGGTATGTGGAATCATTTTGGTTTTATTTGAAACATTCAGCTGCCTTGTTTCTAATGAGATCAGATGCACTTGGCAATAATATAGTTTAAAGTCAATCTAGTTAGAATATACATGTTGGATCTGATTATTTTTCATGTCGGGAAAATTATTCCCTTAAAAACCTAAATCTAAAATGCAAAGAAGCTATCTGTCTTCACATTTTTAGGGTTAGAACACTGCATTTCCATACTCAGGGTATGAATTATTTAATTAGTAAGTTATAAATTATTAATTTGGTTCTAATATTTTATTTATGTTGGAAGCAAGGGAATTAATGGGACTGAATTTGGGGACAGGCCCCTGCCTCAAACTGCATACAGTCAAATACTTTGTATGCAGAAGGTTCTCAGTATCTTAAGAGTGCAGCAGAGAAGATTCAGTTCCTAATACCCTGGAGACTCAGTTCTAGCAGCTGTGAACAGTACCAAACTAGTGGGCCAAGGGTCTCACCCTCCAAAAGGCAAAAGGCAGCTTTTTCTGTTCCTACTTCATGTTTAGTTTTACTGCATGCCCCATTCTCAGCCTTCCATTTTCCTGCATTTAGCCATAATTCTGAAATGGCTCATACATCATTAGTATTCACAGTCTCAGTACATGAACTCAATTATGTGTGTGGAAATGACACTTTAGATTTTATCAGACCTGCATCAAATGTGAATGACCTTCTGCTGTATTACTGTTCAATGAAGTCTCATGACCTAGAGAGGTATAATAAAGCATGTCATACATAAACTTATGCAATCTGAGCATTTATAAATAGATTTAATGTTGATTTAATTTGATATTTTCAAGTGTTCCTTTCTTTCTTAAACCAACCAGATTTTAAACCAACCTGATACTTCATTGTTTCACTTTTGCCATTGTTATCTCCTGTTTTATTATTCAGAAAATATAATTTTAAATATTTTTTTTCCTCCTGGGGTTACTTTCATATAAAGGTACTTCTTCTTCATTAGAAGAGACAGCTATCTAAGTACTTAGACCAAATGACTACTCCAGGGATTCCTAATGCAGTAGGTAGCCAAATCCTAACCTGAGCTAGTGCAGGGCATAGTTTCCTCCTTACCTGGAGTAATGCCCCAGTCAGCCCTGTGGAGCTACTCTGATCTCTGCCACTACTCTGCTACTGGCTACTCTGATAGCTAGTGGAAGTCTGAGCAGCCTGGAGTAATGCCAGCTGGCCCGGGAGAGGGATTAGGATATGGCGAAAGAGGCCTCTGCTAATTCCACCCCCACCCAGCCCTGATCCACCGGATTCCACCCTCTGATACCCAGAAATGCTCCCTCCCGGCCTCAGAAACTCCCTCCTGCCACCCTCTTCTAGCCCCTGCATTGCTCAGTTCCTCCTTACCTGTCTGTGCCTGTGGCCCAGGATCTGAATTCAGCACTGGAGGGGCAATACAGGCCTCCCTACTGGCACTGCTTATTTGTACAGTGTTGCAAATATGCCTTGGCCAGCTCAGGGACCACAGCACTGGTCCTGCACTAAGTTAGGATCAGGCTCTTGGTATCTGGAATACTGATTTTCGTATCTTACAATGAGATTACAGTCTTAAAATTAGTACCATATTTTTCACTCCATAAGACGCACTTTTTCCCCCCCAAAAAGTGGGGGGGGGGAAGTGTGTGCGTCTTATGGAGCGAATACTGGGGGCAAGGTCCGCACCGGGGGCAAGGTCCTCATTTGCACAGGCGCCACAGGGGGAGGGCAGGCGGAGAACAAAGGGGGCAAGGTCCGCACCGGGGGCAAGGTCCTCATTTGCGCAGGCGCCACAGGGGGAGGGCAGGCTTACTTTAAAAGTAAGCTTTCCTCCTCTAAAAACTAGGTGCGTCTTATGGTCAGGTGCGTCTTATGGAGCGAAAAATACAGTAGTTTTCTGGAGTATCCCCATTTGCAGTAATTCTACAGGACAACTTCAGTGTAGTTGGTTTGGTTTGTATTTTTTCATGCCTTCTAAAAAATCTTAATTGTTTCCTATTTATTGATTATTGAGATGTGAACTTATTCTTTGTGATGATGGTTGATTGTTTTGGGTTGCAATCTCCACTAAGGCGGCCATCCTATCACACCTGTCTAGGAGTAAATCCCATTTAACAATGAATCTTTCTTTTGAGTAGACATGCATAGGAGTGTGCTGTGAGTATAGTGAGATTTACTTCTGAGTAAATATGCACAGGGTTGCACTGTTAAAGTGTTTGTATGTCTGACTTCTATATTTTCTTTGTTTTATGAAAGCCTTAGGTATATTTTTAATTTAAATTATAAATGTTTAATAATATTTATTTAGTAATAAATAACAGCCTGGTTCTTTAGAAACTTCAGACACCTGCAGCTGCATACACAGATCTCTCACTCATTAATATATTTCCCGTATCATAGTTAAGGCTTTTCAAGATGTTTCTGCTGTAGATGCAGAAGGGAGTCTCTGTATGTAAAATACGTTAACTTTGCTTATGCTATATGTTAGCCTCATCTGACTGGCAGTTGGAGCTTGGCAGGATTTCCAAATTTATTGCCATTGGCAATTGCACATTCTTGTATACTAAAGCACCTGTTCATCATTTCCATACTAACAAATCACAAAACATTTGTTTTATTTTTTTGTGCCAGTGAATCAGATCTTACTTTTGGTTTCTTACCACAGTCAATGACCATGAGTATTAATTGTCCACATTAACTGTAGCCATAGGTCAGTGCAAAAAAAAAAAAAACTTACTAGGGATGGACACTGCCAATTTGTGTCCCTTCAGACCTGGGGTAACTACCTAGAGTGCAGACAATCTGGGAGCATCTGTTACAGCTGTAGAGGGAACCACTGCCTACGCTTCTGGAGGAGAGCTACAGTGGAGCAGCTTAGCAGCTACCCTTGAATTCCAGGCAATGTGATTTAAGAGCCTTCTAATCTCCACCAGCTGCCAATGCACAGATCTAGCTTTAAAAGGGGAGAAAGTAAAGAAATGATAGACAGTAAAACTGGAAATCAGAAAACAGTTTAATGTGCTATGGTTATGCTGCTCAGCTTGTGATAAGACCCTGTGAGGGGGGGCAGCAGACATTAATTGCCTAGGGCAGCAAAAAAGCCCTGGCTCTGTTACAAAGCTAGCAGGATCATGTAGTAGTTCCTTCTTTTGAAACACTGCTTTCTCTTGGTAGCATTTCTGGACACACATATCTTAAGGCAAGTCCAAATTCTGCCCATGTTCACATGTTTTGTCTCTGATAGAGCAATCACCTTGCTCTCTGCAACATACTACTCAGCTGCTTTTAGTTTTTCTGTCTACTTTCATTCATTTATCCACTGCCACCTTCTTTCTGCTTCAAGGCTACCCTGAGGCATCCCACTTCCAGTCTATGTCAAGATGTCTTGACGTGTCCTCGAAGCATGAAGTCTTAAGGCATCCTGGCAGCATTTTAAAGGCAGCTGCAGGTGATTGAGTGTAACATCAATAATTACAAGGAACAGCAGTTGCCATACAAAAGATTGCCAATGTTTAAAACATGCAGCTGCAATTAATACACTTGAATGTTAGGTACAAAATACCTTTTTATATGCAATTTTCAAATAAATCTCAATAAAATGACAGTAGCTAATTAATTATTCATAGTGTTGTTAACAACCATTGATATAAGCACATATTCAGAAAAAGAATCTGAAAATGTGTTAATAATGCTGCTGAAGGTAGAAAGAGGTATTTACTAGTATCCTGAAATCAACCTGTTTTACACTTTGCTTCAGATATCTCTTTCTTATATTCTGCATTGCAAATAAGACAATTAAAACAGCAGTGCACTCACTGGTGTCGCTAGGGGTGTGTGGACTGCACCAGGTGATGTGCCGCGGGGGTGATGTGCCCTGGGGGAGGACACGCTAACATCACGGGGTTAGGAGCTACTGTGTCATGCCATACACAGTTGGATGTGGAATGGCCAGCAGAGTGCAGTGCAAAAAACAGAATTGAAATAACTCCTTTCGTTCAAAAGTTATGGCCAAAAAACTGGAAGGAAAAAATGCATGGAGCCCTATGGAAAGTGAAAGTGAGCCGTATCGAGTGTTTACTCGTGAATGTGCATACTCACCATAGTCTGTCGGAAAGGGCAGGCTGAGAGGAATCCAACAACACCTGAATGGTCCTGATCCAATGAATGCAGCCCCCAAAAAACACCCAAGAAGCTCCCCCCTCCCAGCTGTGAGTCTGAGCCCAAAATGAAGCCATGTGGCTGCATTTACTTGCAAGTAGGCAGACTTGCTTTGGTCGAGGCAGCCTGAGAGGCTGGCAATGGTCCGAATGGTCCTCATCCAATGAGTGCAGCCCCCAAAAGCAGCCCCCAAAAGCCCCCAAAAGAAGGAGGTTCCTCCCTCCCAGCTGCCTCCCTCCCAGTCTATGGAGCCCTATGGATTTAAAGCTGCCTCACAGTTGTGTTTACTCATGTGTAGGCAGGCATGCCTTGGCTCGTGGTCAGGCCAGGCAAAGGGGAATGTGAGGACACCAGAAGGGTCCTGATCTGATGGAGCTGCTCCAGAAGGCAGCCTCCTCCCCTAAAAAGAACAAAAAAGAGGCTTGAATGGTAAGGGGAAAGTTTTCTATTTTGCACTTGTGAAGCCAGGTGAGTCATTATTCTGATGTGCCTGAAATAGAAGAACTTTAAACTGGGCACTGGGAGGGCTGAAGAGCTCACTGATTCTTTTTTTTTTTTGGGGGGGGGGGTTTATTGCAGGCAGACTACAGAGTAAGCTCCATTGACCACTATGGGACTTACTTCTGAGTAGACATGCATAGGATTGGACTCACAGACTGCAATCCTACCCACACCTTCCTGAGAGTAAGCCCCATTGACCACAATAGGACTTACTTCAGAGTAGATTCACTTGGTGGAACAGGACTGGCTCCCCCTTATTTAATTATTTTATTTTAATTTAATTATTTTAATTTGCTTGATGATGTCATTTCTGGCCATGACATCACTTCCAATGGGTCCTGGACAGATTGTCATTCTAAAAAGTGGGTCCCAGTGCTAAAAGTTTGAGAACTGCTGCAATAAGGTGTTAGTAAGTTGACACGGGGTGTGTGTGTGAGACTCTACAAGTTTTTAAAATCACTAAAATCAGAATTTGGAGGAATAAAACCGTCATCAATATCAATCAATGTGTAATTTCATGCAGAATGCAATGAAACAAACCACACTGAAATATTTGTGTTCTAACAAAAGGTACAGCCAAAAAACTGGTGGGGGCGGGGCAATGGTACATCACATCCACTACATGGGGTGACACACAGGCCTCCTGCACCGGGTGATGCGAATCCTAGTGATGCCACTGAGTGCACTAGCAATGAATGAGTCAGATGTAAACCCATGAACAATTTATCACAGAAGCCCAACTTGCCCAGGTGATACTCATAGTAAACCAAATGGCAATAGAAGTCTTGATATACTTTGTGTGTGTGTGTGTGTGTACACACAGACACACTTGTATTTATACACTTGTAACAGCATATAAGTATACAAGCAAATATACTATTGTAAATGTATATGGGGGGTTCCCATATCCGTGGAAACCATATCCACGGATGTGGGGACCCCCTTGAACCCATTTTCCCAGATTAAAAGCTTACCTGATGAAGAAGTCTTCTTACACTGAACACTGTAAGTCTACTGGCTTACAGCTCTTGCAAGCTATCTCCCAGCAGCCAGTATGTTTAGAAAAAACTGAAGGCAGTCAACAGGAAGTGCTAATTTCACTTCCTCTTGATCTCCCTTGAGTATTTTTGCAAGTGGTCCACCTGTGGGAACACTTGCAAAAACTCAAAGGAGGTCAAAACAAGCACTCCTTTTGACCTCCTTTTAGCGTTTGCAAAGGTTTCTGTATCTGGAGCACTTAACAAAACTCAAAGAAGGTCAAAATGAGCACTTGTTTTGACCTCCTAGTTTTTGCAAGTGCTCCTGCAGTTGGAACCCTTGCAAAAACTAAAAGGTAAGTCTCAGCCCTTCCCACCCGCCCTTGCGTCCAGTTGTCTCCAAATGCCCACTGGATGCAATTGGAATCCATTCCAGGCATCCCCAGGCCTCCAGAATAGGGTGATCAGATGTCCTTTTTTTTCTAGGACATTCTCTTTTTTAGCCTCATGTCCTGGAAAAGAACTTTAATGTCCTCCTTTTCCCTTGAGCGGACCCCTGCAGGCAGCACATAGCCTTCCTGTAAAAAATTTAATATAGTGTTTAAATTAACCACATGAAATCCATAGACTAGTGTTTTTAGTTTTTATTTTGTCGTGTCCTACATTTTTCTTGGATGCCCTACATTTGGGGGTGCCTTGTCCTCTTTTGCAATTTTGACATCTGGCCACCCTGCTCCAGAAGCAGTTGGAAAGTCACTTCCGGTTTACTTCCAGGTTGTTGAAAGTGACTTCTGGTTACTTCCAGGTGCCTGCAGAGGCCTTCTAAGGTAGGGGAAAGTTTGGGAAACTCTGATGTAATGTATGATGTGAGCACCACATACCTGTAAATAAATCTGTTTCAGAAGTGAATAGTAATCGGATTGCACAAGACTCACTGTGATATTGTTTAATACTGATAAACATAATTTAGAACAGGGTACTGTAATACTAAATGGAGCGTTCAGTTTTTTATATTAAAAAATAAAGACTCAGACAAGGAATTCTGCTTCATTTAGTGTAAGTGGCTCATGTGTCTTTACAAGTGTAAACATTCACCTCAAGTTCCAGCTGACACCACTGCAAATGATTTGTGCTGGGCACAAGAGATCTTGACTTGCAGCATGTATGTAACTAATGCTGGACTCACCGCTGTGGCTGAGTAAACAAAAACTAATCCAAAACATCTGCGGAAGTGATCCCAGTATGAAATATTGCTATAAGATTGCACCGTAATCAGAATCACATTGTTGTTTTCAGTAATAAGTAGCAACTAATAATGCTGTTTAAACATTAGAAGCTAAGGAAAAATGCAGCGATGGGATATTAATTCTTTTTGATGAATGCTTTGTTCAATCTCACAATGAAACAGAAACAAATTGATTTTTTTTTTTTAAATTATGTCTCTTATTGTTCTTCAGTTTCCTAATAAGCACTTGCTTAACTTCTTTGGGGGGCAAAATAATACAGCCATAGCCGTAACAAAACATAACAAGAAAAATGATTGCTTATTGCAATCCTAAGCATACTTACTTTTCAGGAACTCAGTTCTGTTGAATACCTTTTATTTCTCCATGATCATTTCATAATACACGTGGTGCCTCTTTATCCATGGAGGATCCATTCCCAAATCCCCCACGGATAATTAAATCCTTAGTTTCCCAGCCCACTAGGGCTCTGAATGTGACTGAAGCCATTCTGACACTCATGGAGATCGTGTGCGGCTTCCACGGGCTTCAGAAAGGCCCCCCAAAATGTCAGAAGGCAACTTCTGGTTTTTGTGAAACTGGAAGTGGCTTTCCAACAGTTTGGGAGGCTTTCTGAGGCCCATGGAGGATGTGCATGTCCTCTACAGCAGTGGTTCTCACTCATTTAGCATTGGCACCCACTTTTTAGAATGAGAATCTCTTAGGACCCACCGGAAGTGATGTCATGACCTGAAGTGTCATCGTAAAGCAGGAAAATTTTTAACAATTCTAGGCTGCAATCCTACCCACACTTTGCTTTCTCTTTGGCTTCCCACCCCCCCCTTTTTATTATACAGTATCTGTTTTGTATGCTTATGCTCTTAGCCAGGGGTGCCCAAACCCCGGCCCTGGGGCCACTTGCAGCCCTTGAGGCCTCTCAATGTGGCCCTCAGGAGATTTGTTGGAGCCCATACTGGCCCGACGCAACTGCTCTCAGCATGAAGGTGACTGTTTGAACTCTCGCATTAGCTGTGGGATGAGGGCTACCTCCACTGCTTGCTGTTTCACGTCTGTGATGTAGCAGTGGCAGCAAAGGAAAGGCCAGCCTTGCTTTCTGCAAGGCCTTTTATAGGCCTTGAGCTATTGCAAGACCTTCATTCATTCATATAAATTAATATATTCATTTATGTAAACTTATGTAAATTTATTCAAATTTGAAATGTAAATTAATTCTTTTTTTTTTTGCCTGGCCCCCGACACAGTGTCAGAGAGACGATGTGGCCCTCCTGCCAAAAACTTTGGACACCCCTGCTCTTAGCTATTAAAATCGATGTTTTTTGTAAGCCAACATGAGCTTCTCCCTTGAGGGAGGGGAAAGTTGCAGGATATAAGTATCGTAAGGAATAAATAGTAAGTCTTTCCTCTAAGCTGCTTAGTGAGGACACTTGTTTGCCAGGGTTGACCTTTGGCTATAATGTTGTATGTTAGCACTATACTTTCTGCATTGGAGTTATCTCTTGATTACAACAACCCTCCCCCCCCCCCAAAAAAAAAAACAACTCACACTGTGAGGGAATAACTTCTGTACCTTGATTGCATAAACAAGCTCTGATAGCAATAACAGTTTAAAATCCCAGCTGTTCCTCCATCACCCAAAACTATTTCACTTTCTCAGCATCTGCAATATACATAATAACCTTATAATAACCTTATACCTGAATTAACAAAGGGAACGTCCCTTTTTTGCTTTTGATATGCATAATATAACATTGACTACTGAGAGCCCAATCCTATGTATGTCTACTCAGAAGTAAGTCCCATTATAGTCAATGGGTCCTACTCCCAGATAAGTGTGGATAGGATTGCAGCCTGAGAAAGCTAAAATGGGATAGAATTTTCAAGTAATATGATGATTAAAAAAAACAGTTTTGCTTTTTTTAAAAAAGACAATAAATAAAAAATAAGGGAATATATTTTGCAAAATGTGACTAATATCTTTTGAATGGAGGTTTAATATTTATCAAGTACTATCTTGCAATAACTGGAGGACAACAAACCTGACAATGTCATATGTATTTTACCCTGCTTACTCAACTCCTCAGCACCTAAAGACAACTGGTGGAAAATACTAATGATAAAACAATAAGGTATGATGGAAAAGCAATTATAAGTTATCAAACCAATATAATATCATGGATAGTTGGTAGCACCTTTTGACTCTTGCATCTGACTCCTCACTTGTCCGTAAAAAACATTCAAAGAGAATCTAGATTAACATTGGTGTTTAATTTTCCCCTATGTGAAGTTTCAGACTTGTTCAAGTGAGGTTCAGCTGCTGGGAGTTGGCAGGGAATATTAAATTTTTTGATTGTCTGTACCTGAGAATAGAGGTCAGTAGATTCCATTTAGTGACCCTTCAGGACCTTCATCACACTCGAGGTGCAAACAGTCTCTCTCATGGCTGAAATATACTTTTCACAGAGCTTAGGGTTTATTTGCAAGGCCTTAATAAAGCAAGAACCAGATGTAAAGTTGTCTTCTTTTTTAAAAAAATATCAGATGAATTCACCTGTTCTCAGAAAGGCCAGTGCTGGCTGAATAGCCTACATACAGATTTTATTAACTTGTGTAAGCAGTGTGTGATGTTGCGCATGCTGCTATTCTACGGTTAACATTCTTTCAGTTGCACTTCTAAAGAACTGAGCTTGGATTCTCTGAGCAAAAAATAAAACAGTTGACACAATAAAGACACTTTGGTCACTTATTACAAGAATATGTTTTTCAAATAACTTCCTGTATGTTTGTTTTCCACTTTACCTCTAATTCACACATAACTCTGAAGCATTTACGGCAGTGGTTCTCACACTTTTAGCACAAGGACTCACTTTTTTAGAATGAGAATCTGTCAGGACCCACCAGAAGTAATGTCCTGACTGGAAGTGATCTCATCAAGCAGGAAATTTTTAACAATCCTAGGCTGCAGTTCTACCCACACTTACCCAGGTGTCATTGACTATCATTGTTAAAAGCAAATACATAGTAGCCTGTTATAAGTACAGATCTGTCACATTTCCTCAAATGCAGTCACATACCATGGTAGCATCAAATCTAATGTATTAAAAATAAAACATTGAAATGAATTGGGACTCACCTGAAATTGGCTTGTGACCCACCTAGTGGGTCCTGACCCACAATTTGAGAAACACTGATTTAAGGCATAGTAGCAATCATTTTACATATAGTTACTGTTCTAGTGTTATCCTAACAACACAATGAAAATGAATTTACATTTATTTTTGCATACACTTTTTGAGGGGCTTTATGAAAAGAGTAGTAGGAATTTCAGGGTTACTACAGGGTCAGTTTCCGTTGGGTAAGAAAGCACCGGTGTTTGTCGTATTCATATACAAGACATTAGAGTTGGGCAGCGCAGTCCTATCCCTGGCGGCTACCACTGTATCCAGTGGCACCACTGAAGCTACCAGAGGCCTCCTCAGGTGAAAGGGACTTTCGTCCTCTTCCTTGGACTAAGGGCGCAGGGGCCACAATGGCTTTTCTCATTCTGCACTGGTTATTTTGCTGATGCAGACTGAAGGAGCTCCATCAGGCTTTTTAGCCTGACAGTGCATAGGATCTGGCAGAGCAGAACTAAGCCAGTCCCACCACCTCCCGATCTAGTTTCTCCCCCTGCTCCGCCCTCCCCCCATCCTGCAATGCCTCCCCCCACCACACAGAAGTCCTGCCATACTCTGGGCAGCATCTATCTGGTGCTGAGCTCCGCACTGATTGTTTGCAACACCCAGCGCCAGTCCTGGAGCTCAACACCTGTGCTGAGATATGTTAGGTTTAGGCCCTTAGTGGCAACAGACTACTTCATGTGCTCAAGTTATACACACATAGGCTCTGGGCAGAAGAGCAACAAACATATGGGAGGATATGGCCTGAATCTTACTTCCCATCTTTAACACACACAGTGTACTCCACTGACTTTGTGAAAAAGATTTTGAAATATTATGTAGTAGGAAGTGGATTCATTTTTTTTTTTTCATTTGTAGGCTAATGCACCATAGATATGAACTGAAAGGACATATTTCTAGCAGGAACCCGTTCAAATGGGTTTGTGGTTTTGTGACCAAGTTATTTCATAAAACTGGGAATTGAGATTTTACTTGTGAAATGTGACAATACTGTCAGTTCAAAAATAGCAAATAAAGTGGTGGAAACAGTACTCTGTTTTTCCTAAGAGATGCTCATGGAACAAAGAGCATTTATACAATAGTGAATCCTCCTAAGGTTAAGAAATTATTTTGCAGTCTGTCCATAAATAACACATAAGACAACTCTATTCAATACAGTTCAAGCCTGAAGGGTTTGTCATGCAGAAAATAGTATGAGAAAAATCTCATCTTGCTGACAATAAAATACCCTGAATTCTTTTTGACTGGTTTGTTGCATTTTACTTAAATAATTAGGACCATCTGTTCTGCTATTAAAAAGTTCCAAACATTGTGGCAGATGCGGATATGATTGCAAATCATTAAGCATCATTCTGTAAAAATAAATATGTACTTCTAAAATTAACATGGGGGAAGAAAACGTGTGTTCTGGCACAAACATTTAAACCACATTTGACCCAATAAATGTGTTTCATCAAGCATTTCACAAGGCTTATGGCTAGAAGCCAAGCAACCTAACTTGCAGGTGCTCCTCTCTATTCTTCTTCTTTATGTTACCCCAAAACCCTTTAACCTTAGTGTTTCAAAGACAAAAATAATTTGAACTTCCTGTGAATCAGTGTGTGTCCTTAGTCATAACATTCTGATTTTGTGATAGTTGCAATTTAGTTGACTTTCACAAGAAGCATTTTCTGAAAATGTTAAATCTATTCTGTTCAAAGGAATAAGGAAAAAAGTAATTTGACAGTATATGCCCAGACAGTGAGAACTTCTCTAAATACAAACAGAAAAGGGAATAGAAGCAGCCAGGGAAGTAGTTGGACTGTTAAGACAAGACAATAAATAAGTGAAAGGTGTGCTAGTGGAGGACAGAGAGATTGCAGATAATCTGAATGACTTCTTTGCACCTGCCTTCTACATTGTGGTAGATATAGGGCACACAGTTTCAAGGACATAGTCTGAAGGACTTAAAGTGAAAATTAGTAGCAGGAAACGTAGAACAGACAAAAGGAAGTACTGTGGTTCATGTGGTTCATAATTAACTATGAACACATAATCATGTGGTTCATAATTAACCCACAGATTTCACTGCTGCAAGATGTGATGATGAACAGTAGCTTAGAGATAACTTTGAAAGAGGATGGTAGGAGAGGATTACTGCTTTCATTACTTGTTTGTGCTTCCTAGGGACATCCCTTTAGCCTCTGTGGGGAGTGGGATGCTGGATAAGATACAGCAATACCTTGCACTTTCATCTGGTTAGGGACCAGAACTTGGGTGAAAGTCAGCAATGGATGGATAAGAACATAAGAACAGCCCCGCTGGATCAGGCCATAGGCCCATCTAGTCCAGCTTCCTGTATCTCACAGTGGCCCACCAAATGCCCCAGGGAGCACACAAGACAAGAGACCTGCATCCTGCTGCCCTTCCTTGCATCTGGCTGCATCTGGCTGTCAAAGCATAACCTCATTTAGCTTGCAAATTTATTTTGGCCAGTGAAAAACGTGACTAACTAACTATATAACATAGTTAATGCATGCAAAACCTAAATAAACAGAAATATAAATAGACTTAAAGAACATCATGGAAGATTGGATGGAAAAGGAAAGCACGTGGCAAGATCTGAAATGTGGTTATAATTGAAAGTGGTTGAAAGAGCAAAATGATGAAAGTCGAATGGATGGAAGTCAGAGTATTGCTGTACATCTTTGGAATGAATCACCTTTGGTATAGGCAGGAGGTGTGGTCTGGAGGTTATGCTGTTGCCTTGCCTGAAAAAGCTAAGTAGCGTCTGCTGCTTGGATAGATGACCAAGAGATTGTGAGGGTGTATCTCTGTAAAGAAACGGAATTTGGAGGAGTCAGCTGGCCAAAAAAAAAATAAATGGTTATAACAACTTTGAGAAATCGGTCTGAAGCTTGGTGCAGGTGCCTGAGAGAGCTTGGAAAGTCCAAGATTTATTTATTTTGGTATTTATAAATCGCCTTTCTCATAGACCCAAGGCAGTTTACAAGGCAGGCTGAACTCAAACCCCATTTTCCAAAGGGATTTTTGCAAGTACTATTCAATAAGAAAATCTCATAGAACCCCCATTTCTTCAGATTTTTCCCTTCCTAATGCAGTTGTCATCCTGGCAGCTGACTGCACTATGAAGGGAAGAGAGTAGAATTTAAATCGCATGGTGAGAGACATTTTGGACATTCCATTCCCTTTAAATATGCAATGGTGGGATGGGGTGCTGGATGGAGAGGAAATGTATACGCAACCATGCTCCACACCACATGATGTAGGGGCAGGTCAAACTGGCCCAACATTTTGCAGAAGAATATCTTCCCAAAGTGCAAAGCATCCACAGGGCTACTCCAACTAATCACACAAAATCAATGCTGACTGCAATATATTAATAGTTGTGGGAATAGACCCCCAGTTCAATTTGACAGAACAACTTGCACTATAAAGCTAATTACTAGGGGTGGACAGATCTCTCTGTTTCCATTTTGTTCAAACTTTACAGCTTCCATTGATTGTCGTTCTGATCTCTTCCACTGAAAATTCCAGAATTTTATTTTCAATCAGTGGGGGGGGGGGGGGGATTGTGTTTAAATAAGATTTTTTTCTCCCAAGTCATTTCATATAATTCTTGCCCATATAGTGGAGACAACAGTGTGTTACAATATATGCATCTTAACACTAATTTTCAGCAAAAAATTCAGAATTCATCGAATCTGTCAACTTAAAAAGTCCAATTCATTGGGGAGTGGGTTGGACTGGAACTATGCATTCTATCACACATTTCAGCAATAGAGATGTTCAGTAGCATCCAGATTTTTCAGAAAAGGAGCTTGTCGTACTCTTAGGGCACTTGTAGAATGCCGATGAGAATGTGCATCTACCATGACTGAACTGAACAGCTGCTGTCATCGTATCAATATTTCATGTTAACATTGTGTACACTACAGCAAGTGTTATTCAGATAGTAGAATGTTGAACTTCCCAAAAATATCTGAAATGGTTTTCTCAATCCAGGTAAATACGATAGCATCTGTGTGGCCACTGGGATAGAATAGAGAGGCTTCTGAATACATATTTTCTTTTTCTCTGCCAAAGATAACAGGGACCTTTAAATAAACTCATTAAACATGTTGTTAAAGTAGAAACATAATTGCCAGAACACTCTGTTATTTTTTTTTATTCTGTCTTACGATTGTGTTCCCTGTTGGAGATACATGCCCTGTGGCAAAGAAATGAGAAGTGAACCCAGAAGTATGAAAGGAAAGGTGATGAATTTTTTAAAGCACATTATGTGGAAAAGTGCATTTCAGATTTCTTGCATCTTCCCCTGAAACCTTAATGAGGATTTTTTTTTCCTTTGTCAAATAAAGTAGAACTGATTATAAAATGGGCTGCTAGGGATAAAATAGATTGTACAGTCTCAGCAGCAAACCCTCCAGTCCTCTGAGCCATGCAATGCTACCGAAAGACTGGTAGATGAAAAGCACAAAGGGCAAGATGAACGGTGTATAATTTCTGCCAGCATAGCCTGGCTACCTGATGGAGCACTAGTTGAAAACTAAGTTTTGTGCCTTTGCCAGTCATATGATATAATACATATACACTGAATAGATGGACTACATGAACTTAACAGAACTGCAGAAAAAAACTCATATTACATTGTAGTGCCTCCTTCTGATAAGGTATTCAGGATGGCATTCTAAGTTCCCCCCCTCCACATTTGTTTTTGTTTTGTATTGATTGATCCATGGTCAGCTTATTGGGTAGGCTAATGCTCTAACCCACACAGCTCTAACCCACACAGCTTATTGGGTAGGCTAATGCTCTAACACAGTAGCTCTCATTGAGTCTAAGCATGTGAAATAAAAAGGGCACACTTTGCCCAAAGGTTCAAGGGACCTCCAAGTAACAGGTGTGTGTGTGTGTGTGTGTATTTTCTGTGCACAGACGGGAGGACCTCACACAGTGTCACAGCAGGATCCAGGGACAAATCCTATAACAATCAGAAACAATAGGATTCAGTGGTGCTGATGGGCTTTAGAGCCCAGAATATACGCTAGTTCCTTTAGCTTCTGTTTGTAAAAGGTTACAGGGGCATGATTTGGCTAAAATTGACAGCAGTCAGAGGGTAGGGTTTGTGGATTGCATTAAAGATCCCCACAGTTATCTTCCCCACAAGATTCCCCCCCAGATTGCTGGAGGGGAGAAGCCCAGCACTGGACTCCGATTGTACCCCTCACCTGCCCCCCCCCGATTGTGCGCTGAATGCTACCACACTGGTTATGAGATTCTAGCAGCTGACTCAACTGGATGGGTCGTTAGAGAAGCTCTTTGCCAGTGCACAACCTGAAAAATCCCTGAGACCAACCCTGGGCTCCCTAATTTCTCCCCAGTAATTCAGTTGCTGATTGATAAACACATGCATGCTCACACATACCATATTGCCTTTTACAAACCAGACATAAATCCTCTATCTTCTCCCCCAAATGGACAAAGCCTTCAGGGGTGTCAAGAAGAAAGGCAGCCTATATTATTGCGGATTTGTACGAGGACCAGATGAATTGTGCTTGAGAACTGCATAGATCTAAAATCACATAAAAGACTTCATGAACATCTTTTGAGATGCTTTTGTAGGTCCTGTTTGGCAGAATAGCTGTGATAGAAGGTAATTTATTATTATTATTATTAACAGTATTTATATACTACTTTTCAATGGAAAGTTCACAAAGTGGTTTACAGAGAAAATCAAATGAACAACTAATGGCTCCCTGTCCCAAAAGGGCTCACAATCTAAAAAGATGCAAAAAGAACACCAGCAGACAGCCACTAGGAAAGACACTGCTGGAGTAATCAGATTCTGTTTGGGGAAGGGCATCTATACTAGTAGTATAGTGAAACAAAACCACTAGTAGTAGTGAGACAAAACTACTGAGGAAGAGGATATTATATTGATTTTATCTTTTTGCACAATGAAAATTTGACTGTATTTTTCTTCCCATTAATAAACAGGGCAGCCCTTTGCAGCTCTAGGCAGAAGTAAGTCCCATTGTGTTCAGTGGGATTACTCTCAGGAAAGTGTGTATAGGATTGCAACCTTAATAAACTTGTACCTATCCATAGCTAGTTTCTGTTGGGGACTGTCTTTGAGAAAATGGTGCAAAATGAACCAATGAGCATTCCTTTTAATACTGCCAAAATGTTTTTAATGTTCCAATACTATCCTCAACTGATGTTCAGGGTTCAATGGCACTGGTGCAGCCTCCACTGCATCCTGTGGGCTGGAGAGGGACCATGGTGGGATGGAGAGATAAGTAAAGAAAATTCTTACTTACCTTCTCTGCCATATCATGGTTCCCAATGGGTCTACTTGGATCTGCATCAGTTTTTGGATGGCGCAAAACTGAGTGGAACTAAGGGCGCATGATGATGCTAGGAGGAGAACATAGGATATGAGTGGTGCCATTGCTACTTACAACTGCCCTCTCCCGACACATCTTGAAGCAGTCCCAATCCTGATCTTTCCCCTCACCAGACACAGCCCATCTGCTAAGCCAGCTTTCTCTGTCGGTGTCTGGGTGCACTGGTGGCATGTGCACCAGCCTTTTGTGTTGGCAGCTCCACTTTGAGCATTGTTGCTTCAGACAGTCCAAATGGAGTGAGCCTTCCACTGATGGAATGCTCACTCTATCAGAGGAAGGTGCCCATTGGATTGGGCTGGAATGGATTGAAATCCATTTGACTAATGTATCCATTAAGAATTGTTTCTTTCTGCTTGTTAAATAACAATTCCATCTGGTCAGAAGGATTAACATGTTTGAGATTGCATATAGAACTAATTATTTTTTTTTTTTCCAAAGTGGTGGTAATTGATTGACTGTGTAAATGAAGTTAGTTGTAGAGCTAGTGAAAGCTTGCCCAAGCTCAGAATTGAAACAGATGTTCTTGTAATTGTCAGTTTGTAGCATGCATCGGAGCAACAGCAGCAGCACAGACATAAAAAGGAATCTAGAACAAGATATCTTATTTAGTGTTTAGTGCTTTAAAAAAATTTCTAAACTCATTAAATTTGATATTTTGCTGAAAAGACATGTCAAAGTTGTTGGAAAGTAAGTGCGATGCTGCCTGCAGGACACTAGGGGGCAGTGTATTGTCCAGGAGGCAGATGGCTACCTGTTTCAGTCCTTTAGTCTTGTTGTCCCTGACCTGTGGGGGTGTATCCCTACCTGTGTTCCTTCATCCCTTTCTCTACTGGCCTTGCAACAAGCAAGAGCATCTTTTATGAGTTCTGCCAGCCACATGGAGTCCACATGCCATGAGCTCACATACTGATGTGCAATTGTACAGCTCTGGGATTTCCTGTTCCAAAGGACCCATGCTGTCATCAGAAATGTGCATGTTTGGAAATGGTAGGGAAGCTATTTTTCGTTGAAGCTTTTTACTGCCTTTGCTTCTATTTTATTATTAGCAAGAGTTGGTGAGGAGCAACTGGAGGAAGGATCTTCCATTATATGACTGCTTAATTTGCACCCATGGGCCAACAGGACTCGCTCTCACAAGCAATTCTTGCTTGTCCCAGTTTGGTTACCCTATGGCAGGGGTCTCCAAACCCTGGCCTGAGGGCCAGATGTGGCCCACGGAGAGCCTCTATCTGGCCCACAGCCAGCCTCTGATCCCCTGAGAGTCTATGGCCTAGCTGACCAAACACAACTGGAGTTGTGCTTGTGGGGTTGATTTAAGTGTGTGCTTTATTTCTTGCCCTGCACCAGCCCCAGTCCCCTCCTCCATTCACCCTGGTGGCACCTCTGGCTGCTGGTGTTGAGGCTGAATGGATGAAGTGATTGGCTCCTTGGTCATCAAAGCATTGATGCGCAGATGTAACACTGATGATACATGGACACTGCACCAACAACCTGCCAATCAAACACCAATGTCAGGATGCTGCTCCAAGAGTAATGAGCGGCGTTGGATCTCCATAGACTCTGGGTGTTTCTGGGAAGTACTGTGCCAACATTACTGGTAGGGCTGCTGTGGCTTGGCATTGCCTTGGTGGCCTTACAATATGATGAATGGTGTGCTGGCATCCATGCGACACCAACCCGCTGTCCTACGACTGGGCTGTTAGAATCTGTGTTTATATTACTGGCTGTCATGATTTATCTGTCTTCTAGTCTGAACAAAAAAAAAATCCGGAGCCGGAGTCCCTGAGGCAGTTCATGGCTGAACACAGTCACGTTCTGACAACTCCTGCGACGCCGCTGGAACCAACCGTACTGGCCTCTGCCTTTCCATTGGACCATTTCAGCGACGTGGAGAGGGGGATTTGCTGCATGGGTAACAGCCTATCCTCCATACCTACTTTACCCAGGCTTCGCGCACTGGAGAGGACACTCTGTTCCAGAACCACCATTCAGAGCGTGACACCATAGTCTTCCAAGACTGAAGGATGCCAACAACAGTCTGAACAATTCCTCATGCATATTCTTACTACATACTTTTACAACCTTTGTATTTTAATAGCATTCAAATAGGGAAATACAAACAGGAAAGGAATGACAATAATTTCTTTTCTACTAATCCATAAAAAATATGCATCATTACAAAGTATAACAATTAAAATGACAGTCATCCACAGACAATGATAGCTGTTCCTTGCCTGATCCTCTGAGATGTAACTAGGATGGAGTCTGAGGGGCAGCGTGTGCCCCAGGCACTACGCTGTGGGGGGGGGGGTGCAGAGTGTAAGGCAGTCACTTCCGGGTTCTTCCTGGAGGAGGAGGTACTGGCAGCTTTGTGCCCTCCATTCCTTCTTCTGTGGAAAAGGAATGGGGAGTGGGAAGCCACCAGCGCCTTCTCCTCCAGTGCAAACTTGGAAGTGGCATTACTATGTTGCATGACATCATGACATCACTGCCCTGGGTGTTGGGGCTTCTAGTTACACCTCTGCTAGTCGCATCTGCAAAGTGAGACTTGGGGTTTGTGGATGCTCTTTATTAGTGCTTGGAATCTCTGAGCAGTTACAAGTCAAGCAATTGCAAGCTTGGGGCTTTCAACTGTCATTCCAGAGCTGACAGCATTGTTGAAGAGCCTGTTTGCAGTGAAGGAGCAATTTCAACAGAGGATCATTCAGGCTACTTTCTGTCTTTACTAATAAACTTGCTGAGGGGTTCCCACCTTTTGTCTGTTCAACTTTTAAAATTCAAGTTTACAGATGAAGTTCAGTCATTACTGGATGTCACAGGGGTTGATCGGTGCTTGATTAAGGGCACAGAGAGGGACAGGGTTAGAATAGGGATTTGGTGTAGACCCTGAGGTGAGCAAGAGTCACTGGGGAAACAGTACTGGTCTGAAGATGCTGTCTGGCTCTGAGATGCAAGCTATGGCCTATTGGGCTCGAGTTGGAAAGTCTGTCTCAAGTCTATTTCAAGTGCTGTCTGGCTTGGGATGAGCTGAACAACACAGCTGCCTTGGTCCCCCTTTCCAGGGGGTTGGCATGGAGGAGCTGTGCTTGCACTGGGCAACCCCAGGTGCTAATGCCAAAGGGGCAATAAGAGATTCCCGTCTCCTCAAGGGTAGGTAAGTACTTGGTGGGGGGAGGGGGGAGATGAGCCCCTTATCTAGGACCCACTGCTTAATAATTAATGTCAATCAATAAAATGACCCATTCTTCCAAAGAATCATTTGCATCATTTGTTGAGAGGAGCACTGGTGATGGGCTTGTTCTGCCGTTCTCTGTCCAGAAACATATGTACCTGCATTATACTTACTGGCATGTGAAGAACACACAGTGTCACTACAAGTACCATATGGATCTGCCCATTGACACCAGCATTTTCTGATAGAAAGTCCGACATACACTCATCAAACTGTCCACACTTTAGAATTATTTCACCTGTTTCATGTCTTGTTCTCATTTTTTCCCTCCCATTATGCTCCTGTTACTTAAACACAAAGTAACACGGAAACAAGAGATAGTTTCACATTAATGTATTTCATTTTCAGTAATAACTTGACCATTTTTAATGAGTAATATTATTTTAGGCTCAGTAGGCTACAGGAATGTATTGAGTACAAGTATACCAGGAGGGATGGTTTGGGACCACTACTGTTTTCATCTTTATCAATATTTGGCTTCTTACAATTTGAACTAAGCCTTAATACAACTCAAAGATATCGCTCTTCATCTTCAAAGGATGATTATATTTTTATTTGAGCCGTCTATTTTGGCATTATCAACCTTCCAATCTGAATAAAGATCAGCATGCGCTCCTGGTTAGAATAATTTAAAAACAGCTAGAGCTAATATTAGTAAAAGTAGGAGAATTTATCTGAAGCAGAATAGAAGCTACTTTATTTTTTTACACATAGTGGAATATTAACACCACTAATTGCATTATTGATAATAATAGAAATTACTCTAATTTAGTTTCATAACTTCAGAGGTTATGTAGCCCACTGTTATCTTCCCCTTTACGCTTCTTCTTCCCAACCAAGAAGGAAGGGTGATCAGACTTTAAGAAAGTCATCCCACTGGAATGTGAAAGAATGCAAGGTGGCAGCAATAGCAGGGAGAACAAAATGATGATAGAGAGGTGGCTGGCTGGTAGGGCAATAAACATAGGGGGGTCACCACCTCCCCAAGGCCCCAAAAAATCTAATGCCAGCAGCAGCCACCTTACATGCCTCATTATGAGCCTTCTGTGAGCATACTAGCAAAGTATAATAATGCCTTTGTACCTCATACCAATATAATTGTGGAAGGATGTTCTCTTAATCCTGTTCTTAAAAACTCTGATAACTTATTTAAAAAGAAGATCATATACAGGAGGTCTGGCTCAGTTGGTAGAGCTGCCGCCTTGTATTCCTGAAGATCTGAGGCTGCCAGTTCGAAACAACCGGAAGTACCCGAGAACTGATGACATGCTGATAGACTGATAAGCTGACCCTAGGTAGCAGAGAGGAGTTGCCGTCAAGTGGAGCGTGGGAGGCGAAGGGCCAGAGAGAGGCCAGACCGGGAGGGAATCCAGCTGGAAGGAGAAGTTCTGTGAAAGACTAGAACTATTCAATTGTAAAAATCCCTACGGGGGTTTAGAACAGCCTGCCTATGTAATTAGATTAAAGTCTGAGGAGAAATCTGACGACCAAAGAAAGGTGGTATATAAATACCTGTATAAAATACAGTTGCCACCCACCCATATCACCTTACTGTATTCTAGGCATTCTATAACAAACAAAGGTAGATTTTCTTGGAGTTAAGGATAAATGATATTCTTGATGCTAAACAGGATGTTTTGGGCAAGTTTTCCTTGTACCATAATGTTTACCAATCGTAGGTCTCTTGTGCTATAGTCGAAGAGAAGCCCTAGTGGTTTTAACTTCCAATCCTAAACTGAGGATCTGAGCTCCAGTGCTGGCACTGCGTGTCACAGACAAGCCATAGGGCATATCTGCGACACCCAGAGAGGAGGGGCTGCCGGTGCTGGGCTAGCAGCAGCTGCGTGGAGGGCTGGCTGGTGCTTCAGCTGCATCAGCCTAGTTTCGGGGCAGGGAGTGGGCAGAACAGGGTGAGAAGAGGATGGTGTAGGGGAGGAACAGGGGCAGGAGGGATGGGACAGGTGGAGCTCTGCTTTACCGGATCCTGAACTCCATGTCAGGCTGAAAGTCTGCAGCAGCAAAATAGCCAGCGCAGACTTGAGAAGGCCCATTATGGAGCTTGGGGCTTTCCCTAGGGGAAGACCTCTGGCAGCCTTGGCAGTGCTGCTGGATGCAGTGGAAGCCATT
The DNA here is from genome assembly GCF_035046505.1 of Tiliqua scincoides. Lineage (NCBI taxonomy): Eukaryota > Metazoa > Chordata > Lepidosauria > Squamata > Scincidae > Tiliqua > Tiliqua scincoides. Next base: position 57,818,100 of record NC_089826.1, read on the forward strand.
TTGGCACAGCTGCACCCAGCATAGCTGCCAACTTTAGGATTGGGCTGTTAGCCAGTAATTATTTTAATTTGTTTTTTTATTATTTATTAATTATTTATTAATTATTTATAATTATTTTTTTTCTGTACATTTTTCTATGCCATGCTGAAGGTACACATTCTGTTTCATTTGATGGCTCACTTTAACTTAAAATAAAAAGCATACTATTGTAATGTACAGTGCACATCACCTTCGTATTAGTATTGTATCTGAGTCTTCTCATAATTTAGTTGTACTTGTAAAGTCATGGGGTCTCTGCCAGTTCAATTGCTGGTGCAGAACCAAGTAGACCCACATAGGGCTTCGAAGTATTGGAAGGGGGATATGATGCAGTGGCAGCCTCTGCTGCATCCCCACCACCTTCCTGGGCCTGAACTGCCCCAGGCTGACCTTCTTACCCATACACCCCTCCCCCCATTCTGCCCTTCCTTACCTCCCTGCCACCTGGTGGTTCACTTACCCCGGTCAGTGGGTGCAGGTCCAGTGCCAGCAGAGGCCTGCTGGTGGATGCCTCTCCACTGATGGCACTGGACTCCACATGGCTGCTTTACAGCACATTTGAAACTGTACACATGCTCATTCTGCTAGCAGGAGCTGACTTAGAATCTGGGTCCTAGTTGCTATCCCCCCCATCAAGGCATGTTTAAATCATCCACATCAGTGAAGCAATGGTTCTTAATTCTCATAAGAAAAATATGTACATTGGACTGCAAACGAATTGCATGGCCATAGCAGTCATTCCCCATGACTATGACACAATGGATCTTTGCCTAAAGCAGCACAATAAGGTTTTTCATAATTTTTTTCTATGCATAGTAAAGACAAATGTGTTGTACGATCCTCAGAGATTTAAATTAATTTCAAAAAGAAAATTATTGCATTAATTTGTTTTCTTCAAATATAATTTAGAATTACTTATTCAGTAAGGCTTTTCCCAGTTGCCTTTAATAAAATCATAGAGATGGGCTTATGGGAAGAATCTTAATTGTTCAGCATTCTATTTTTATTTGACTCATTTTAGACCTTAGTTATTAACAAGTAAACTGCTGTTCATAGACTGAGTACTTGTTTTAAATATCTGCCTAGGTGGGTACTTTTTTTAAGATTCTTTTTTTATTTCTCAACTGGCTGAACATTTTAATTGTATCTGACCTTGTAGACCAGTTTTATTGATACAAAATGGTATTTTGAAACAATGTATCCATAAAGCAGAGCTAATAGTTTTAGCCGTAGAGAACTAATGGTTTTAGTCAATATTTTCTTTTTTTTGTAAACATGTTTCTATCTCATGATGGAAGCCTCCCCAGCCCTCAGAAGGCCTTCTAATGGCTGAAAACGCCACTTTGGTTTTTGTTTGAAAACTGGAAGTAGGGTTTAAAGGTCCCTCAAAGCCCTCCGAAGACCTCCATATGGAAGTTGAGGAAGGTGGCTGGGGTGAGGAGGGGGGGCTCCTCTACAGGCATGGCACCTTGGGGTATTTGCACCTCTTGACACCCCTAGGTACGCCAGTGATTGTTTTTTTTATAAATAGAATGAAACTGACTCCTGCTGAACTAAAGAAGTTACTACCATAGAAATTGAACTAATCATATACTATTTTTTCAGATATCTTCTTTGATTGCACAGGCCTACAAAATTGAGGGTAAGAAAAGTTTTTCCCAAACTTTATGGTGGTTTGATATGAATTTGGGGTGCTGATTCCAAAAATGGCATCCGTTTTGCCCTATTATGTCTAGTTTTGGAAATACAGTATAGCCTCATTAGTGAATGGTTTGAGCAGCTTCCTCACGAGGAAGCCATGGTGTAGGCTTCCGCATGAGGAAGCTGTTTGAACCATTCACTAAAGAGGCTATGCTGTGTCTCCAAAACTAGACGTGATAGGGCAAAATGGATACTATTTTTGGAATCGGCATCCCAAATATACCCAGGAATTGGTGTAACGTTTAAGGAAGCAAAATGTGTGTTGGCCTGTGTTATTTGCACCATGGATACCCAACCCACTCTGTAGTTCCATTTAGTGGCAATTTATCATCATCACTTCTTTCTTTTTCTTTAATCCTTAGCTGGCACTAGGGGAGTAGGTCATCCTCTCAACCAATATGCTGCTTTAGGTGTTGCTGCAATCTGTGTGCCATTCATGACATGCTTCCATGCTTGGCAATTGCTGGCAATATTTCTAGCCTTATCAATGGTCAATCACTGGTTCCTTAGTTCTTTCTCAACGTGTTTGAACCACGTTTTCTTTGGTGCTGCCCATTGAACCCTCCAGTAGGCATGTCAGAGGAGTGTGGCAGCCAACTGGTGTTCATTCTGCTGAAATGGCCAAACCATTGCTGTCTTCATTTTTGGATTTGCTCTTTGATGATTGCACCTTATCTAAACTGTCTTGTTACAAAGGCTGTCATGAAAAGAGGGACCCAGGATCCGTCTCAATCATCATGTAAAGCATTGTACTATACTCAATTTATGGCTGCAATTCTAAACATACTTACTTGCAAATAAATTTCAAATTACTTTTAAGCAAATGTGTTTAGGGTCAGAATGGAAAGTGGTAGCCAAAGAGAAAGAAAACTATATAAGAGGTTATATGTTTAAACAATACACTATGGTTCGACCAACCACAGAACAACATCCCCTGTAGTGATTGAACAAATTTGTTCTTAGATTAAATTTTTATTGTATGCTGCAAATTCTATTTAAACTGAAATTCTGATAGAAACATTTGACATTCTACCAATGCAAATTAGTTTTTTCTTTCATTTTCAATCATGACTGGCACTACATTGGTGTTAAGTGTGATTCCGTTAATTGTTAAAGACATCCCATGATAGTGTGTAAACAATGCTACATCCAGGAGCAGGTTATTGGTTCTTTGTACCAGAGTATAATATAATGAAACAAATGTGTAAATCCAGTCATTAGACTATAGTCGCTTTCCAAGGAAACCAGCTTTGCATTAACTAACAGGCAGCCCAATCCTGAGCTCCTGTGGCACGTGGTTTTGGTGGCACCGAAAACGGCTGCCACCAGATTCTGCACGCCATGGGCTACTGCAGGCAGCACCTCTGGAGAAGGGGGCTTTCTTCTTCGAAGTAAGGGAGTAGCCCCCCAATGGGGCTGTTCAAGTTACCGCCGAGCAAAAGGTCGGCAGTAGGGTAAAGGCATTTGTGTAGGGCGCCGAGACCCACACGAACAGACAGGATCCGGTAGAGCGGAGCTCTACTGTACCTGCCTCCCTCCTTCCTCCCCGCACGCCTCCCGCCCACCCTCTCCCAACCTCCCCATCACACCTCCCCATCACACCTCCTCCCTGCCCTCTCTCCACCCTCCACCTGCTTCCTCCCTCCCTGAAACACCTCCTCCCCCACTTACTGTGCTGCGGTTCGGTGGTCTGTGCAACCGCTGAGCTGTGGAGGCTGGGCGCCCACCTGACGCTCACCCAGTGCTGAGCTAGTATAGGCGCTAGCCCAGCGGTAAGGCTTGCAAACGCGCCTTACGGCACATTTGTGACAGTGCGTACCAGCAGTATACCGGTGCGCACTGTTCAGGATTGGACTCTGAGGGCCCAATCCTATCCAACTTTCCAGCACCTGTGCAACTGCAATGGAGCCCTGAGGTAAGGGAACAAATGTTCCCATACCTTGAGAAGCCCTCTGTGACTGCCTTCCCCATCAAAGGTTGCAGTTCATGCCCCGTTGGCACAGCTACACTGGTCTTGGAAAATTGGATAGGATTGGGCCCTAAATAGACACATGGAGAAACAGACATCATATATAAAAAACAAGACAAAATCACTAGTGGTGGTGAATGTAAGCAGAACTTCTGTAGAGTTATAGACTAGTAAACTGGTAGTAATATACTGGAAGATGGCAAGCATTTTTCTGTTTCAGTGAATTCACTGGAAAAATTGGAAGGAGAGAGTTAGGAGGCATTCCCAGTGGATGTTCAATGAGACCAGGTCATAAATCTTAGCAGAGCTGAAAGCTACTGCAAACAATACCATCTGATTTCAAGTACCAACCACCATTAGAAACATTGTCCTTCAGTCTAAATTTGAAGCAGATTCTTTGTGCTCTCTTCTTGGTGCACCCTCAGTGTAGAAAAGTATTTTGGCATCAACAGATTTTCAATTAAGTTTTTAGTTCATATTCACTGTTCTGTCTCCCTTGGAATCAGAAGTGCGCATTTCACATTAAGATGCTGTTACAGCATGTTTACAAGCACTATCTTTTCACTATTACTGATTAGCCCCATTACCTTTCTTAGAATAACGCCTCATTTGGATGTTTAGATGTGTCCCGCAGAGTAACTTAAAGCCCCCGGAGAATTGTTTTCTTGAACACATTAAACTAGGAAAAAAAAACTAGATTTGGCTTCTTTCTCTTTTTGGGAAGAACAGAAATAAGACATTCAGTTTGAAGGAAAGCTTATTTACAATGTACAGCAAGTCCAAACACAGGACATGAATATCCGCATGCGAGCACACTTGGATTAGGACTGAGTTGAACAGAGTTCTATTTCCCCCTCCCTTTCCAATTAGAATGAGATGCCATTGCCGGAAATTTAAGGTCTTTATATGCCACATATTCCTGGTAGGGGGCTGCCACACTGTGGTCCAGGCACTGTTTTGTGTGTGCAACAAGAAGAACTGTGCAGGTCACTACTGCAAGACACCCTCCTAGCTAGGAATATAAAGCAACAAGAGGTGATATATTGTAACTGGATTTTGGAATATGCATTAAAATGGAGTCAGTTATTGCATAATATATTTCTGTCTGAATTTAATGTGTGATGTACATACTGGCAATCATTTCACAGCTGTGCGTTTAAATAACAACCCTGTAAATCAAAAACGCCTCAGCAGGTATTTCATTTTCTGCACCTCAACTCTGTTAAAAAGAACCTTGGTATTTGGTAAGCGTTTTGGGGATAAATCAGAGCTCACAAAGACAGAATAGACAAAAATAACGATGCAAGAAAGCCATGTGGCAAGACCCTATGCAGTAAGCTAAAGTATCTACAAAACCTACAATTGCTTCGTATGTAGATGGTCCAAGTTATATCTATGGAAGTATTTCCACTATCAGGATAATGATACCAGAGAATAAGACGATTCAAATGAAGGGATGTTACCTTTTGTTGTTTTTATGTTGTTAGAATATCAAATATATTTTAATCTATATGGCTATCCATGGTTTAAATTGCTTTGCAGTCCGTGCTCACTGAATCCATCAGATACGCACTGTGAACACCAGCCACCACTCTCAATGCTTCACATGTTATGCTTGGCAAATCTAGGTCATCTTTAAGTATCAAGATATTGCTTAGTTGTTTATCCAGTAGGTCTGTGCACCAGATTGCTACATGTGCAAAAGTAATCTCAAACTCAGATTGCATTCTCTGACACTTTCCTGCAGTCATCAGATGAAACTTTTGACAGCTGTGTGTCTGCCATCATGCAATTTGGCCCAGGGAACCAGTGACACAGCAGGTTGATGCAGTCTGAGAATTTCAGTGGGGCTACCTGGAGCCCTGCCCCCATTTGGACTGCCCCGCTTTGCAGAGCAAGGGTAGAGGTGGGAAATCTTGGGCAGCCAATTGGCTGCTTGACTGGGAAGGGGGTGTGGTGTGACTACAGGCTAGGAGGATTAGTGTGCTCAGCAGTAGTTTGGCACTGATCTTTGAACCCCACCCACCCAAGTACAGTCTGAGATTAGCTGGTTGCTCTTTATGGGAACCCAGTGGGAATTTTTAGCTGTTAACCTGGTTGGCCTTGGTTAGCAGTTTTTTTACCTACCCCAGACTGGAATTCAGGATTGAGCTTTTGTTTGAGTGGTCCTTGGGGTCTTATTGCTGGGAAGGCAGGGGGCATGCTGGTTGGATAGTCAAGGAATGGGGGCAGGCATACATGCTGATGTAAGCAAAGTCAGGGGGTGAGCCAGGACTGCTCTGACAACACTTGTCTGAGTTGGTGACACTGGCTGGTGAGCCCCCTGGCTGGATCATGCAAAGGCCAAGACAAGGCTTTGCCTGTGCAGGTAGGTGCGGACTGGCTGCCTTGACCCTTCCGGGTTGGCAGGGATAGGCTAATTTGGTCTCTGAGTGATGTCTTGAGCCAGGATGTGACACCAATTGGGGTCTGGGCTAGCACCATTTCTCCCAAACATTAGTGCCAGCACACTGGTGGATTGTTCTTAGTTAAGGTTTTCCCAGCTGCAGGTTTTGTTATATTCAATAAAAAGATTAATTAATCCAAGCCTCTGTCTTGCATGCTTTTTCGGAGTGCTAGTTCAAATAATTAACTTTCAGGCAGCCCAATCCTCACTAGCACTGGTACAACCAGGCCACATTGGCTGCGCCATATCCAGTGCTAGATGAGAGCTGGCTGGAGTAAGAGTAAGGGGATATTTTTTCCCCTTATGCTGAGTAATGCCCCGGCCTGCCTTATGGGGCTTCTGGGATTTCACCAGCTATTTAGCTGATGGACGTCTGAGCAGTTCCATGTAGGGTTACCTGGCCAGGGAAGGGGGTTAGGATACAGCAGAGGAGGACTTCACCAATGCTGCTCCCTATGGGTCTGATCCACACCTGTTCTGCAGTCTCCCTCCTAAAAACACCCTCTTCTCACTGCAATCCTTGTACCGTACTCCACTTGGCACTTTACCTGCCTGTGCCAGCAGCCAGGGACACAAAACGCAGTGTTGGCGATGCAGTGCAAGGCTGGTCCACCAGTGCTGCTTCCTTGCTGAGTGTTGCAACTTGCCTTATGGCATGTCTGCAACCTGTTCCACCAGCACAACAGCCACTGTGCTGATCCAGCGCACAGATTGGATTCTGCTCTCATTCTCCTTGCGTCTGGTCACCTGCTACCTGGTCTGCAGGATGGAAAGGGGAATTCATGGATTAAGGCTTGTTGTTACGCTCCATGTGTCTAATGATGGGAAGACCATCAGTATTGTCAGCAAAGCGACAGCAGAGGGGGTTTAGTTTGCTGGGACAGGGCCTTCAGGACTTCTTCTACAACAAGAATGATGATGTCATCAGCAGGAGAACTCAGGTACTGCCTCTTAACCTTTCTTCAAATGAAAGCAGCCAAGAAGCAACATCAAGCTCAGCAGGAGGCAAACTGAGAAATTAGCCAGTGGGCATGTGTCAATGTCTAGGCATTATCATTTATCTTTCCAAGGACTGCCAGAGAGATGTTTAGTTTACAATACATTAAAGCTTACAGTCCTATGCAAACTTACCTGGGAAGTATTACTGAACATAGTGGGACTTATGAGTAAACAAGTATGGGCTACCACTCTAACAGTACAATCCTATGCATGTCTGCTCAGAAATAGATGTTGCTGAGGTCCCAATCCTATCCAACTTTCCAGTGCTGGTGCAGCTGCAATGCAGCCCTGATGAAAGGGAACAAATGTTCCCTTACCTGGAAGAGGCCTCCGTGACTGCTCCCCTACCACAGGGTGCAGCACATGCCTCTTTGACACGGCTGCGCCAGCACTGGAAAATTGGATAGGATTAGGCCCTGAGTCCATTGGGACCTACTCACAGGTATGTATGTGTAGGATAGGAGTCCAATGTACAATTTACACAGACACACTCACACCTAAACATTTTGCTCATTTCATCCCAAACTCCTGATGGGATGAAATGAACTAAATTCTTAAATGAACTGTTTCAAAGTCAAAATAAGAACATAAGAACAGCCCCACTGGATTAGGCCATAGGCCCATTTAGTCCAGCTTCCTGTATCTCACAGCGGCCCACCAAATGCCGCAGGGAGCACACCAGATAAAAAGAGACCTCATCCTGGTGCCCTCCCTTGCATCTGGCATTCTGACATAGCCCATTTCTAAAATCAGGAGGTTGCACATACACATCATGGCTTGTAACCCGTAATGGATTTTTCCTCTAGAAACTTGTCCAATCCCCTTTTAAAGGCGTACAGGCCAGACGCCATTACCACATCCTGTGGCAAGGAGTTCCACAGACCGACCACACGCTGAGTAAAGAAATATTTTCTTTTGTCTGTTCTAACTCTCCCAACACTCAATTTTAGTGGATGTCCCCTAGTTCTGGTGTTATGCGAGAGTGTAAAAAGCATCTCTCTATCCACTCTGTCCATCCCCTGCATAATTTTGTATGTCTTAATCATGTTCCCCCTCAGGCGCCTCTTTTCTAGGCTGAAGAGGACCAAATGCCGTAGCCTTTCCTCATAAGGAAGGTGCCCCAGCCCAGTAATCATCTTAGTCACTCTCTTTTGCACCTTTTCCATTTCCACTATGTTTTTTTTGAGATACGGCGACCAGAACTGGACACAATACTCCAGGTGTGGCCTTACCATCAATTTGTACAACGGCATTATAATGTTAGCCGTTTTGTTCTCAATACCTTTTCTAATGATCCCAAGCATAGAATTGGCCTTCTTTACTGCCGCCGCACATTGGGTCGACACTTTCATCGACCTGTCCACCACCACCCCCAGATCTCTCTCCTGATCTGTCACAGACAGCTCAGAACCCATTAGCCTATATGTGAAGTTTTGATTTTTTTCCCCAATGTGCATGACCATGTGCAAAATAAGTGGGCCAAGAAGAAAATGGTCTACTGAAGACATTTAGAGTTCCTTTTTGGATGTAGAGTACTGTATAGTCCTAGTAGGCTGGTGTGACTACAGGGAGTGTCATGAGAAGCTCTTGTGCTTTAGAATTTACCACTACACCACTGCACAGCCATAATAAAGGGTTGAATTTCCTCCTGACCCTTTATATTTTCCCCAAACCAAATAAAATAATCAAGAATACTGCAGTTCAGAATAGGTGAATCTATTTAAATCTGTTTAAGCCTGAAAAGAATTCATGCCCAACCTGAGGGGATTTCAAATTAGTTTATTATAGAAGCACTCATTTGGAATCAAGATAAGGAATCCCATCCATCATTAGTGAAAATCAGTGATTTTCAACCAGTATGCTGCAGCACACTTGTGTGCCATGAGTGGTCCACAGATGTGCTGTGGGAGTTCGGCGAATTTATTAAATAAAAATTTAATATAAATATAATTTATTAATAGGGCCATTGAGGGTTGTGAACCCCTCCCCCCATCGGCAGCCTGGTGTGCCTTGTCAATTGTCAAAAGAATGATGGTGTACCTTGACAATTTTAGTGCCTTGTCACTGTGCCGTGAGATGAAAAAGGTTGAAAATGGATGGTTAAAATGTATTAAGGAAGTTCAAAATCTTCCCAAATGTTTCTGTTTTTCTAAACGTTGGACTCATTTCTTTTTGTCCAAAGCATGGTATGATGATTAGTAAAAACTCACAAAATCATGTCTTTGCTAGTTTACCTGCTCAGTTGGCTTTGCGTTGCTTTGTTTGCCATTGGTACACCTTTCTAGTTGCAATATAGCTTAAGAAGTTTTGACGGTTTACTCAAAACACTGATGAAACAGTATAACATCAGCCTAAATGTATGTTGCACAGATCACTTGAGTTTCTAAGAGCTTACCTATCACGATGCTGCTTTTCTTTTGAATCCAAACCCTTCACAAACTAGTTTGGGAAAGTTTTAGTTTTGAGAGTAAATACTATATACAGTTTTAATTGAGGAATTGAAAAATGCAGATATTTGTCACATCTCTGACATTGTTAGCTTTTCAGATATCTAGCAGTGGCATCTTCCTCAGCCTTGTTAGTATACAAGCCTGTTCTCTGTTCTATAGCTAAAATTATACTAATTAAACAAATACCCCTGGATTTATTGTGCAAGGACTATCAGAACTCATTTCAAGTATGAGCTTTATGGACGTTACTCGAGAGGCTAGTTATCATTGAATAAGACCAAATATTAAGAATTTGAGGATAATTTGACTGTCTGCTGTAATATTTAAGGTAGACGCTCATCTAAATTGTATTTCATATCCAATAATGAACACCTTCTTCAGTGATACTTAATTCCAATCATTGTACTCGTTACCGAATTGCATATAGAAGGACTTCATTAGAAGTTTTAAAAGTAAGTTGAATAAATGTGCCTCAGAGAATATATGTGATGAATTTGTAAAAGTATTTAAATTAGATCTGTGAAGTATTATGAAAAATCCACAAGGGATGCACAATTAGGCAAATAAGCTTGATGAGGGCAGGCGCCATTGGGCACTCATTGTGGAGTGTGTTTTGATATATTGCTTATGCTAAATATTGAGGCAAAAAAAAAGAAAAACATATACACAAATTGTAATCTAGATTTTGCCTGCAATTTATTCATTTGTCAATATGGGTTCCCCCCCCCCCACTTTTGAAACCGACATAACTTAATATGTTTAATCTTTTGGAATCTTGAATTTCAGCCTTCATCAGTTTACTGCTAAAGGTGGTTTAAGCACCTTCTTATTGCTGAATAAAAAGAAAAGTGATAAGTCTTTAAATATTCATTCACTTACTTCCATGTTGTATTTTTCTTCATGTGCCATTTAATGTAACTTATGAGTTGAATTGTCTAGAATTGCCATAGAGTTTTACCAAAAGGAGAATTAAGAATCCTTAGGAAACATATGTGAGGAACGTCAAGGGAAGCTTAGAGAGTTTTTTATATGTCTGGAGAAAGAATACAGGGAAGTTTCTCTCAACCTTATCAACACTAATTAACTTAAAGATGTGGGAATGAAAAGGAAACACTGCTCACTTATTTACAGTACTAATACTCAAAATTTTTCCATAGGAAAAATATACGATTCATCTACTGAATTTTTTCCTTCTGGTGCAGCTGTTAAAGGCACAGAAGCTGCACTCACCAGTCCCTACAGCAGCCTTCCCGGGGTCAGGGAGCCCTGCAGACGCTCGTTCAGGGCTCCCTGTACCCCAGGACAGCTGCTGCAGGGACTGGTGAGTGCAACCCAGTCCCTGCTGCCCCCTGAGCGATGCGATCCTGGGTATCGCATTGCCGCCTTCCCCCCTACCCGCACCCCTTAAGGGGGCAGAGGCCAGGCCCCTCAGGCTGGAACATTGAGACGCCCCAGTTTGAATACCACTGTATTAAACTACTCTTTGCCTCTCCACTGTGTCTTACTCTTTGGGTTTGTTCTGGGAACCTGATGAATCTTTGCTACACAGCCTCATCAATCCTTCCCTGTGCCAACATCCCAGAAATCATCTCAACAGAATAAGGAAATGTATTTCAGTCAGTGACCCTGGTCTCTGAATTCTCTTCCCTGCATGCATGTTATTGACAGTAGTTTTTCTTGTGTTCGCTGTCTTGGTTTCTCTAGCATCTCCATTCTGTCTCTTTTAGTCTAGGTTCTAAACTCTAGAGCAGTGTTTCTCAAACTGTGAGATGGGACCCACCAGGTGGGTTGCGAGCCAATTTCAGGTGGGTCCCCATTCATTTCAATGTGTATTTTATTTTTTAATAGTATGTGACTACATTTGGGGAAATGTTACTGTTAGAGATAATTGGGCAAAACACAGAGATAGCAGAAGCGCAAACCGGCAGCTGCAGTGTGTGGTGCTCAGAGCACAGGGAAGGACGCCAAAAAAAGGAGGCAAGACCCAGGGAAGTACCAACACCAGAGTCTATTTACAGGCAGTATTTACAGGTAGAAGGCAGTTCCAAAAGTCAGCAAGCAGAGGCAGTCCAGCAAACAGTCCAAGTAGTCAGTAAATCAGGTATCCATCCAGCAGAGATTCATTCAGCAACTCACTCCTACAACTCACCCAGTGGAGTGTGCTTGTTGGCCATTTATACTCCTGTCAGCCAATGGGAAAGGCCATGACCTCATCCCTGAGGAATGTCATTGCATCATCCTGGGTGGGGATTGCATTAGCTTTTCCCATCTCTCCTTGTTCTGTGCAATGACTCAGCACTTTGCCCTGATTGGTCCTTGCCCCATTGTCTGACAGGTATGCTTACATTTGCTTATACACAGCAGCAGTCTGGTAGGCCTGCCTTATCCAGCCACCAAATTGCCTTGCTGTATGGGGCACATACTGTAACAGTTACAGATCTGTACTTTTAACAGTTACTTACGATGTGTATGTTTTTAACAATGACAGTCTGGTCGCCTTTGGACGGTTCAGATTGAACCAAGTCTGGCTCAGTGTGGGTCCTGGGGACCTGCATTGAGCCAGATCCAGGGATAGAAAATCCACAGTTAAGTAGGCTCAACCTGTATTGGTTAACAGTTTGGTAGGGAAGAGTGCACACTCTTCCACTATAAATTGCTTTTTGGCTTATTAAATTGCATCTAAGTCAGTGGTTACCAAACTTTTAGCACTGTGACCACTTTTTAAAACAAGACTCTGTCAGGACTCACCTAGCTTTAGAAGATTAAAGAAAAAGTTTCAGTTTACCAGTTGCTCAAGCCTCTGTTTTTATTCTTTTTACTATGTTGTGGGGGACTGTTTTCTGGTGCTTTTATTGAGTTCCTTGTTCATCGGATTGGGACAGTTCTGGAGGCCTTGTGTTCCCCTTTGCCTGGTCTATGACAGTGGCATTCTTAGAAGGGGCATGGTTTTGCAGGGTGCCTCAACGTGCCATGTAAGCTGCCCCTTCTCCTTGCCTTTGGAGCCATTCCAGGTGGCAAAAGCAATGTGGAGGAGATGCCTCTTCATTACTCTTGCTGCCTGGAGTGGGGCGGAGGGGCAACTTACACAGTGTGTTGAGGCATCCTGCGAAACGTAGCACTGTGCCTCCCTTTAGGAAAGCCACAGGCTTGTGAGACGAACTGAGGCATGGTCACCTCCTTGCAAGTAAAAATGCACATGTGGCTCAGTTTTGCTTTCCATAGAGCTCAATATATTTTCCTTGTCAGTTTGTTGAGGGGGACTTCCTTCTCCAGAGATTGTTGGGACCTGCGTTCATCGCATTGGAATCTTTAGGTGACATTGCGTTCCTCACTGCCTGCCCTTCAAAGTAGACTGAGGCGCGCTTGCCTACTCATGGGTAAATGTGCATGTGTGATTCAGTTTTCATAGGGCTTAATACATCGCTCTTGTCAGCTATCAACCTGTCAGTTGCATGACCCACCAAACATTGTCATGACCCACTGGTGGGTTATGGCCCACAGTGTAAGAACTGCTGTTCAAGGTCATTCGTTGTGGTAGTCTCCTCCAACATAGTCATTCAAGTTGCTGCTGCATCTCCACACTTGCCCTGAATTTCCTTTATTCCCAAGCTTAGTCTCCCACTTCTCCTGTATTCCCCTTGCTCTTCCCAAATCCTTTATTCCTCCTCCAACCCTTTTGCCCTCTGGGTAATATCCTCATCTCTGTAGAACAGTAATGTCACTCTACTGTATGTACATCCAGCTATCCCCCTCATCCTTATCTCTTCTTCTGCTTTGTATCCCCACATTCCTGCTCCTCTTGCAAGAAGTTGGGTTTTTCTCTATTACTGCTTTCCCTAGGGACTAGTACATTTTCAGGTTAGCTCCTCTGTATTCCTATTCAGTAGAAAATTTGTGTATTTGTAGCATGGAATCTTTGAAGTCACTGATCATTTTGTTTTCATTAGACCCTTAATTTGCTTTCGCCTCCCTCTTACTGTATATAATGCCCCACCCCCAAAATTTAATGACATTTGCAATTGTAATTGAGTGTCCTATCTTTCACATGTGCCAATTTCCTCTGAGGTGTGCCATGAGCCAATGACCCAAAGACATTTGAAATACATGTGTTTAGATACACATGTAGGAGTGTGTCTATGTGTCTCTGGGCACATGGTAACATGCTGCATATGAAGAACAAAAACTTGGATATTTTGAGCAAGATTGATTCTGAAAATAAAAACAGCTGTCACATTCTGTGTGCCATAGAGATGTTTGAAAATGACGACAATTTACTCAGAAATAAGCCCATTGTGTTCAGTAGGATTTGGGCTGTAATCCTATCTTAGTCACTGGAAACAAACACCTCTAGCCATAACTTATGCATGTATTCTAGGAGAGTTGCAATCTACCTTATAAGTGAAAAGCACAAATATCCATAAGCCTTTCATATCTTCATCTGTATGCATGTTCCTTCCCATTCAGTTGAAAATCTATTTTATCAACGTTGATTTCTGCTCACCGGTAGCCCACAGTGCAGAGCTGTGACCAACTGTTGGCCCTCCTTTGCTCTAAACCAAATTCCTTCCCTCTGCAGTGTACTGTCTTCATTGTGCAGTCTCCTAAGATGCTTAATGAACAGAGCAGCCATAACTCAGCTGTGCTGCTCCACATTTCTTCTGAGACTTTAGCTGTAGCTATCCCACCTTAGCAATGCTCAGCATAAAGTGACTTTGTTCACTAGACCCGTCCTACTTCTCTTGTATCCCAGGGACATAAACATCTACCTGCTTCAGTGAGTCAAAAGAATCCACTTAACCTGTTCTCAGCAGGTTCAACACCTGCTAACAGCATGGTGTGCTGCAGACTGGCCTGTTACGGTTTGCCCTAATGGTGACTAATTTTTGGTATTACTGTTTTAGAAAGTACAGGAAATTTGTTGCAGCTGAAAATCACCTTGCTCCAACTGTAGCTCCTATAGGGATCACTCCTACTGAGAAATATGGTTACCTTTGCTGCTTCTGGCTTCAAAGGAATCCGAAATTCTTTCACAGCATCTTGCACCACTCATTTTCACAGTGCAGAAAAATAGATTGTTTCCTGTGTGATATGAGCTACAAACTGAACTGTCAGGGGCTTTGTGTGTTGATTTCTCTGGCACTGAATAGAAGATGCTGAATTTCCTCATTCTGTCTATCCTTAACTGTCATCATTTCCAGTTTCATCCTTTATCACTAGGTATTCTGTGTTTGTTCCCTCAAAGTACCAGTGTTAGCAAGATGAAGTAAGAAGAAAGTGTTAGTATGACAGGTTTTTGTTTTACCTTATTTATTTCCCACATATCTGAATTATAACAGGATGATTTCAGTTTCCTGAACACTGCGTTGCGTTGTGTATGAACAACAAATGGAGTAGTTCAAACACACTGTGATAATAGTTAATACAGTCATTACTAGACGAATAAATTCCCTCCTTCAAGGGCCTTCAGGCTGAGCTGTACATAAAATATAGAAGTAATGGAGACGTGTCAAAGAAGTGGGAAATTATGGATAATGTAGCTTGATTCTATGCATGTTTACATGGAAGTAAGTCCCACAGAGTTCAATATGATGTCCTCTAGTAGCTACATAGAATTGCAGCCTTGGACATTTACTTGAAAACGCATCTCACTAAGTTCAGTGGGACTTCTTCCAAGCAAGCGTACATTGAACCAAACTCAGAGGAACTTACATAAGTTACATAAGACTGGGCTGCATGTGTTAAAGAAATCAAGGAATTATGAAAATGGTGGAGCATGAGAAACTATCCCCAAAATGTAAAGACTGTTAGCAAAGCTGTGGAGAAAGCAAACTCATTCACAGTGGAGCTGTGCTGTGCAAAGCGTTTATATGCTACAAATAAAATAAGAGAAGTAACTGGTCATAGTTGCTTAGACAGGAAGGCATAAGACAAGAAGAGAAAGTACAAGTCTAGTTCAGTGTTTCTCAATGTTTGTTCCCTGCCGTACCACTTCGCATGGTCAGTATATTGAAAGTACCACCATTTACTTCCAGATTGGGAGGCCAGATGCAACAAACACAGGTAAGAGACTCAGGACTGACTGGAGGGCTTTTTTGACCCCACGAAAAGTAAACACTGGAGCTTTGCCCGCTGAGCTGAATCTCCTACCACTGCTTGTCTCATTGTGTTGCTAGTCTTGCTGCCAGGCAGTGAGGGTCTGGGGGGGGGGTCCCTCATGATTACCATCGGACACTGCCTCAAGAACCACTGGCAGTATGAGTACCACTGGTGGAGAAACACTGGTCTAGTCAAATCAGGAGAGAGCATCTACAAGCATTTAAAACTAGGGACTGAGTAGATGGCTACTTCCCCTACTGGTGGGGATGAACACATACATACATATCCACACCCATTGTTACTGTACAGTTGTAGCTTGCATACTGTCACTTTTCCAACAAATAAAACTTACATTCTTAATTTTCCTGGAGTCATTGAGGAAAGGCAGGAAGTACAAAAAGGTGGAACTTGCAGGATATGGCCAAAAGAAAGCAAGGAGCAGATCTTAGACATGTACAAAGTTTTATATCTGATCAAAGTGTGACACCGTCTATAGGATGATTAGGGACTTGGAAACTAACATGATTCTGATTGCTCTCAGTGGACAGATCATCTTTGTCTTCCAGAGTTCAAGCTCACGCCTATGTATGTTTACTCATAAGTAATTCCACTAAATTTAATAAGTCTTACTCCCAAATAAGTCTGCCAAGTGTAGCTGTCCTAGTAGTTCTCCCAGTCCCATATACTTTTCCTATATTTCTGAACCTACTTTATCAAACCCCTGCCCTGAAGAAGTCCTATTTGACTGGAGATTGAAAGGCAGACTGACATTAGATGTCATCTCAGAGTAACTGTCATCCCAGAGTAACTGCCAGAGTAATTATATGTCAGGCAAGTCTTTCATGTATATAACAATATTTAGAAAACCTTTTAGTCTTATTGTGAGTGATCAGGAAAATCTGTTCTGATAGCCTGTTACTGTTTGTCACTTTTTATAAAATGGTTTTCTCAAGTGGCTTTCATCCAAATATCTTGAGTAAACAAAATGGCCAAGTTATATGCTCACATCCCTTCTTAAAAAAATATTCTTAGAGGTTTATTTATTTGATCCACCTCTATCCATTAAGCAAGTACCTATAACTCAACCTATAACAGCCTCCAGATGAAGTCACATGATGCTGATTTCCTGAAAATGCTCACCTTCAAGACACTTTTTCTAGTGTCCATAGCTTCCATTAACAGAGCATCTGAACTGGGAGTAATTTTAGTGGACAGGAAACATGTCATTTTCTAACAAGTTCTTTTCTATACAAATGCTTTCTCCATCTCTGAAATAAATTTAGCCAATCACTGAGACCAGGGGACAGTGCTTTGCCCACAGACTTCAAACCTGAGAGAGCAAGAGTGGTTCATGTTTGATGTTTACTAACCTATTTTTATAAAATTGTTAACAACCAGTACCTGGAGTTTTTGTTTTCTTTTGTCCTTTTTTCTCCTGGTTCCAGTTCTTCTGCATAAATAGTTAAGGAGCACATCCATATCTTTCACAAAATCTGCATGTCAGAGGGTATTCTGAAAAAAATCTTGCTAGGCTTCCATTCCTTAGTGTTTAGAAGTAATGTTCTTCAGAGGGATTGCAACGTGATCACCAGAGTTTTTGGTTACAAAGAGCTTTTCGCCCATGCCCAGTATTTTACCCTTTAGCATCACATGGTTAAATGTCTTTCTGACTATGAGGAAAAAAAAATTCATTTTGTCTGTTAAGTTTCTGTTCTTCTTTCTAGTTCTCTTTCATGATGTCATGGCTTTTTTCCAAGACAGGATGTTTCCGTTTTCTCCCAATTTTTAGGAACGACAGTTCCTTGCCAGGTTTCCTACAGTAATACTTTCTGGGAACATGACCTAGTTTATCTGACTACAGCAAGATCAGATTCAAGGTAGGGATCTGTGCATCTGAGTGAATCCCGCCACAGAACTCTCTCATGTGTACATGTGAAACTCTATGGACAATGAAGACATCGGGGATGCAGAGGATGTGCTGCCTTGACATTAGTGCATTTGAGAACGCTTTCAAGAGAATTCACCTCTTATTACAGCTCAGTGATTTTCTTTTGAGACTTAGAAAAATAATGAAAAGAATCATTCTAGGACTGGATTATCTGCTGCTGAAAGTTCATTTTGAAGGCACTTAATGATCCAAACGTTTCTGTCAGGGTTCCCGTCTCCCCATCTTGAAGCTCAAAATTAAGGTCATTAATTCTGGATGTCAAGTTAGAAAAAGAAGATCAGTCAGCTACTGAGGATAATTGAGTTCTTTGTGCTTTTCACCTCTAGATTCCTAGCATATTTCTTCAAGGAAATCTTGATGCCTTCTTGGTGCTGTCCTTTCTTTCACCTTTGTACTTCTGTGTGCAAGGTTATGCAGCAGAAGCGTGTGCATTTCTTCTGCCCAATACTTTTTCTTCTGTTTAATCTTTTATCCTAGTTTAGTCCTAGACTGATCATTTGAAATCATTGGAATCTAGTAAGGGAAGACTTTTGTGTTTTGATGGGGGCATGAGTATTGTTGACAGATTAGAACATATGGGCTTCCTTTCACAATAAAATAGGCCTGATTTTGCCACTAAGCAAAACTAGTTCTGTTATTGTAGAAACAATTATTTCATGATAGCTACCATGTATTTGTAGATGCCTTAAAATCAACAAATGATTCCACAAGTCTGTCAACTTGGTATCAATATTTTTTTTCCAATTTTGCCATAATGAAAGTATAATTTTTGACCACAGTGTTAATTTACAAACTTACAGCCCAATCCTGAGCTGCCCAGTGCGTGGGGCTTCAGCGGTGCCAAAAATGGCTGCTGCTGCACTCTGCACGCTCAGCAGGCAGTGCTGGCTGCTCTTAGAAGAAGCGGACTTTGTCCCCTTCCCCGCATAAGGCGAGTAGCCCTGCAATGGGGAGACTTGATTTTACGACAACCCAAGGGTTGGTGTAAAATTAAGAACCTCCGTTTCGGGCGGGTGGCCCAACATGGAGGCTGAGGATCCGGTGGAGCAAAGTTCTCCACCTCTCTCCCGCTCCACTCCCTCCCCCAGCACGCCTCCTCCCTGCCCTCTTTCTGCCCTCCCGCTGCCTGTCCCTGCCCCAGAACATCTCCTCCCCCACTTCCTCCCATGCCCCTCTCTACTTCTCAGCTGCCTGGCTGATTGTGTGACCGTTGAGTGGTGGAACACCAGTGCTCCACTGGTGCTAGTCCAGTGCCAGCCAGCACTGAGTTTAGCACTGGCAGTCCACTGGCTCTGAGGGCCGCAAACGTGCCTTATGGCACATTTGCAACAGTGCACACCGATGGTGAGCCAGTGCGTACTGCATAGGATTGGGCCCTTAGTTTCTATATAAAACTGTATAAATAAAACAAAAAAGTGCCTGACCCATTGTTAAAGTCATAGTCTGTACTCAAAATGAAGCTGGCCTGGGTCTGAACTTGTTAGTTCTGCACATCCATTATTAACTCTTTATTCATCATGTCTTCTTATTTAAGCTAAAATGCTTGCTAACATTTTAAGGTGGCCTATCTAGAAGTTCGGTTATTCATTGCCCCACTCCTATCCCCCACCACTGATGTCCAGGCAATGAGACAATCACTGTTATTGCTAATATTCGTGAGGAGAGGCAAGTGTTCATCCTCCCATTTTTCATTGAAGCCATAAGAATAGATTGTCATTTCTTCTGTGGACTTCATAAAATATAGCATTTCTGGAATCTGCCAATGCACAAAGGAAATAAAAGCACTGAATACACAGGCACTTACAATGCCCTGAAAATGACTGGATAACATATATTGAGCAATAAGGGGCAACACATTTGAAGAAGTGATAGAGGGGAGTTGTGAAGTCGGCTATGCTAACGGTGTGTGTGAGGGTCAGGATGGTGAATTATCAAACTTCTTTCATATTGTATGTAAGTAGGCAGACACTGATCTTCTTACAGTGCTCCACTAATAGCATCTTAAGAACGTGTCTTTGTCTGAGCCAACTGGATGCTGTCCATGTGTAGCTTGGTGTATGAACACAACATGAGGGACAATTTGGGATCAGGGATCAACTATTGGTTTTGACTCTGACTTAGCCTTTATTTTCAGTTTGTTTTGCTAAGCATATGTTAGGAATCCATATTTTACAGCATGATCGTAATCCTGTTTTTGTATGTGTCAGAATAAATCTTCATTGTGATTTTCAGACACATTTATCCACCTACTCCTTTAATAAGTTGTTAGTGCTGTTTTCGTTGGCGATTCTTATTCATGAATGTTAGATTGGCAGGCTTCCTACATTTTTCAACTACGTGTGGACAAAATATTTTCAGAAACTCAGTATTGTAAATTGCATGATTTCAACTGAAAAAACAACAACCTGATGACTTGTTTCTGCTAATCTCTTAAACTTCTCAGTAGTAATTTATATATCTATGTCGTATCCTGGACTTACCCAGCCTGAAGGATGCTACAAGTGAAGGGTGCATGCCTGAGCATTCCCCAGGCCATATCCAAAGCAGGAGCAGTTCATCAGGCTGGAGAAAGCCTATGCATGCTCTCAGTGTGATGGAGAACATGCTTGTGTGGCCAGAGGAGACCATAGGCATGTTGAAACTTGGAGCCTTGGCACCTGGGCTGGAGGTTATAGGAAGCAGCCAGCAAGCTCCAAGAGAGATGCTGCCTAGAGCAGCGACAAGAAGGACATGGACTCTATCCTGGAGGGAGGTGGGGTGGTGATTCCCACCATGGAATTAGGGGTTGAGTCCTCCTGGAATGAGGGAAAGGTGCCCCCTGACCCAACAATGCCAGGAGAGGACAAGGGGGAAGGAAAAGGGAGAGGAGCTTCCATGGCCCTGTGAACTATAGAGCTCACCTCAGGGCCAATGATGAGGCTGGCTAGTTGAGGGAAGAGAAGATAGCAGTA
Organism: Tiliqua scincoides; assembly: GCF_035046505.1. Taxonomy (NCBI): domain Eukaryota; kingdom Metazoa; phylum Chordata; class Lepidosauria; order Squamata; family Scincidae; genus Tiliqua; species Tiliqua scincoides. The sequence goes on from NC_089826.1 coordinate 57,838,699, forward strand.
ACCTCTCCCTGAGAGAAGCTGAATTGCCAGCAGGCACAGCAGAGGAGGAGCCAGGATGCATTAATCCCCTCGCAGTTTGTGACCCTGAGGCCCTTAAGTGCAGACTTAAGGCCAAAGGAACTGCCAACTCCCGCCCCAACAACCCAGACAACCATCATCTGTGGTGAGCAGAGCAACCAGCACAACTTGTGCTGCCACTTTCTTGCCACTTGAGAAAGGTAGGCCATATAATCTATTAGAAAGGAATGGAAACAACAAATTGTATAAATATACTACAATGGCTAAATTGACTGATTACATGTATGTATCTGTATTTGTGGAAAATGGGATCTTTCAAAAAAATTGGAATACTGATAATTGTTGTGTAATAGATATATCTAAGACATTCCAGATGCTATAGTATATAAGCTTCTGAAATCAAAATACGATGAACACTTCTTTGCCTGAAAATTTGTTTTACTTTACAAAACAAATAGCATGACAGGTTAGCTTCATACAGAAATTACTTGGAATCAATATGGTTGGAAATAACAAAACTGAAATAACAAAATTCATTCACCTATTCACACTAAAACTCCCATACTAAAGCTAGAAGCATGATGCCCAATAAACATAAAAAATAAGTTTTATAACTGGATGTACAAGTGATACAACAGAGGAACTTTTGTATTCACTCTGCTGTTGTATAGCCTGATGTGTGATTTCCAAATTAAAAGGCACCATTTGTCAAAATACACTAAGTGATTTCCAAGGGGGGAGGGAAATCACTCTCCTTGTGATGCTTTATGAATAATTGAATGACATATGATAAAGAGTACCCAGTCAGGTCTTAGCTTGCTATGTCTTGGTGTGGATCTCCTTGGTCTAGAACAGGGGTCTCTAAACTTTTTGGCTGAAGGGCCGCATCAAATATCTGGCACAGTGTTGAAAGCCGGGGAAAAAAATTAAATATAAAACTTAAATAAATACATGAGAGAAGGAACTTAGATGAATGAATAAATGAATGGGCTCAAATGTCCAGGACTTCTCCAAACATGAACATAGCCCAAGGAATAAAGCATAAAGGGCGTCCCCCCTTTTTTTGCTTACTTTTGACCAAATGGGTCATGTTATTAGCCAGGTGATCATGATTGGCAGGTATGAGTAGGGATTAGGCTTAAGGAATGGTGCATCCTGGGAAACTGCAGTGAGCAAAAAACCGATCCCTAGAGGCTGCCTGAATGCTGACTCGGAGCCTCTGTCCGTGGATTGTAAAGTCAACCTCAAAAGCTCCTCAGGTTGCAGGAAGTGCTGCAATCCAGATCTTCCTTGATCCCTTTGAAGGGGTTGGCACTGATAAAGTGTGATCATCGAAGCCAATTGTCAGCTCAGAACCAGGATGGGAACACCCATAGGACAAATAGACAGTAGTTGACTGTCTTTCCCAAGGAAGGGAATCTGCATTAAAATGAGGTGGAGTTATGGAACACATGGAACTGCTGCAAGTTTTGTGTCTATGACCTTAAAAATTCTTGATAAAATTAATAAAACCCACTCTGTCTTATGTTTTATTGGGGGAGGGGGTGCAATGCAGGCAAAACATGGTTGTCAACTATCCAGAAATGGGGGAAGAATAGCCCGGTCAAAAGGGGAAGTGGGGCGATCGCACACCGCTTCCGGTTTAGCGGAGTGGGGCGCGATTGCTCCGCTATCACCTTCCCTGACCCGGGGAGCCCTGAAGGTCACGCAGAGCTCCCCGCACCCCCGGGGGGCTGCAGGGGGCTTTGGCAAGTACACCAAGCCCCTGCAGCCCCCCTGAGATCGCGACACTGCCTCCCCCCCCGCAAAGCCTTACTGCGGGATTCAAACTCCCTGCGAGTTTGAAAACCACAGGTTTAAGACCATTAAAAGTCAAAAACATCTACCAAAAAAGGGGTGTCAGTGGCCCCAAGAAAGTGGGGGAGTCATAGGCTCCTACCTGCTGCTGGGGTTACCACTGGAACAGGCTCAGTAGCCAGTCTATGGGTTTCCATACCATGCCCACCTGGTGTGTCTTCCTCCTCAGGGCAAAGATATAAAAGGGGTTGACAGAACCCCCCCACCTTGTTCCAGGATGCCAGCATCTCTCAGTCAGCCTCTAGCCTCAGACAGCTGCTTCTGTCCCTGACCCACTTCTTATATTCTCCTGGCCTTGACTGGTTCCTCCCCTCATCCTGGTTCCACCCTACCTACCTGGTTGCCTTCTGGGTCTTATGCCTCCTCTCTCAGGGGTCAGGAGGGCTCCTATAGGTACTTGCAGTGTGGGCAGGTGTACTCTGCTTAACTGGCCAATAGCCTATGCTTGGCCCCACTGAGGCCTTCCTAGCCCCTCTCAGCATGCCCCTGGACCTGGGCTCACTGTCTCAAGACAAAATTTTATATAGCAACATAGCAGATGAACCTCTTAACGGATAAGCAAAAAATCTTCACATGAGAGGAAAGAAAAGTCTATTTGATTATATACCTGATCAAATTCTAGATAATCAATTAGGGAAGGAATCTTGGTGCTGTAAGGTACTGACATCACCATCAGTATGTCTCCCAACTCTTTGAAAAGTGGCCATTGATCATTTGTAATCCATGCACACCCACTCATCTCTGTGTAAGTAAGTAAACTGGTTCTTCACACCACAGAATTCACCTTCTAATAATTTTGTTATATTGTTCATTTACATGTACGTCTCCTACATTTATGGATACATCTCATTGTCTTTTCCACTGCAGTTGAGCTTTACAAAATATAAAATTTAAGGGATTACAAAAATGTAGATAAACCAGCACAACCTGTTCAAGATTATAGACTAGTCAGCCATAAGTAATATTGGAGAGACAAAAAAGAGTTGCTGTCATTGAAGATGAATTGGGAAACAGAAAAGACAAGTAGGATATGGAGGACTTAAATGAAAGCTTTTCTGATAATGGTGTCTCCTTGTAGTGGAAGTGGAGAACAGGATTTGGATAAATGAGAAAGGAGGATATTGCATTGTGATGAATAAAGGATACCTAAAAAGTTGTAGATGTTGTTGCATTTTTATTTTACTTATACAGAAATTCCATGGAGCTGTGTAACAGTGTGATCTGGCAATAGAAAAATGAGAGGAAAGCAGCCAAATATGTGCATCTTGCATCCTCCAATGCTAAATGACACTATTGTTTCAAAAAACATTCTGCTGAAATGACGCTGCTCTGGGGAGAAGGAATGTTATTTTACCACTGGAAACTCTTTATTGCAAGTTCTTTTATGCTTCATAAGTATTTGAAGCTAACTTTAAACAAAGAAGCTGATCAGTAGTTTTATGACTTGATTTGTTTTAGAGCCTAAATAGCTTAGGGAAATGTTTTAGAAAAGATCTAATCCATCCGTGTGGAATAAAGCTTGGAAAATTAGGCAGCATAAACGTAAAATGCAAAGTACATTTTCCTGAGTTTGCACTTGAGCTGTTGTTTGCTGACCCAATCCAACAGTTTCAGTTTATTTTTTATTACTCGAAGCTGTAGTTCTGGGAGGTGAAACTCATGTGTTTTCTTAAAAACCATTATTGATGACTTTGAGCTGTGTTATAATATCTGACACATTACTTTGATCTGTCTATGGAACTGTTACTAAGTAACAATGCCACTGTACTTCCTTTTGTTAGTCTTGTAAACAAGTGCTGCATGAATCTAGCTTTTTGTGATCCCTGGCTTAGGAAACAATGGTCTTATCAGTTCAAGAAACAGCATCAGATAAGAATTAGGCAAACTTAAACCAATTAAAGTTAATTTGCATAAGTGTGTTCAGTTCTGTGATGGACTGTGTCTCAAGTGCATATTTGTGTTAAGGAAACAGGCATGTGTTTCTGTTTATGTGTAGATGTGATTCATGCAAGATAGTTAGACAAATGTTTTATCTTATGTGGATCAATTTCTGGTTGGCATATTTAAAATAAAGTAAGTGATGTGTAAGCCACATGAGATTTCAGTAGAACTTGTTCTGTAAACACATGTAACTGCCGATTGTGGCCAACCTTTCTCTGTTTGGGGTCATAATTTTGTCCTGACGTGGAAAAGTTTCTGGAATAGTGACAGACATGCACCAGTCTGTTAGATTTTCTTATGAAGACAGCTGGTCCATGCTCAGCAAACCTGATACCTGTGACTTTGTTGTCAATGACTACTTCTCTTCCAACATTCAAAACCAGAAGAAATACTATCATGTTTTCCTTTCTTCCCTACCCAGTTTTAAATAGGAAGCAGATTTCTAAAGTATTTAAAAAAGAAACATTATATATTCTCTGCCTTTGGAATTCACTGCTTCCTTATTTTATAGCACTCTTGGTTTTGGCAACAGTTGTCCAGTTCTGGTGCTTTCGCAAAGGCATCTGGTGAGAGCTTAGGATTTGGAATGGTCAAACATAAAGATCTTGTGGTTGCAATTATACTTGTTGATAAAAATCTTTCTCCCTTTTTAAGCATTCATTGAGTTTCAAGTTTTATGTGTTGTGGCGGTTGTTGGAAAACTCAGGGCAGACTGATTGCTATAAACAAAATAAATCCATCAGAAATGGGTAGTTAGTCACGAAGATGAGAGGAACTGTAAAGCCCACAGTATCCAATTTTCCTCACACTCTGGCTTTGATTTAGCATCCCTCTATAAACAGTCCATGCGTTAGCAGTCTCATAACATAATGTCGCTAACATTGGCCATTTAATCTTGCTGGCATGAACAGTAGTATTCGGTGCTCTTAGAAAAACCTGAGTAAATCAGTTAAATCATTATAGCTATTTTTTTTCCCTATCTAGGTAATGTACAAATATGTGAAAAAGTACATGGACTGAAAGTATATGGACTTTCAGAAGGCGTTTGAAGACGTTTGACACGGTCCCTCACCAAAGACTACTGAAAAAACTCCACAGTCAGGGAATTAGAGGACAGGTCCTCTCGTGGATTGAGAACTGGTTGGAGGCCAGGAAGCAGAGAGTGGGTGTCAATGGGCAATTTTCACAATGGAGAGAGGTGAAAAGCGGTGTGCCCCAAGGATCTGTCCTGGGACCGGTGCTTTTCAACCTCTTCATAAATGACCTGGAGACAGAGTTGAGCAGTGAAGTGGCTAAGTTTGCAGACGACACCAAACTTTTCCGAGTGGTGAAGACCAGAAGTGATTGTGAGGAGCTCCAGAAGGATCTCTCCAGACTGGCAGAATGGACAGCAAAATGGCAGATGTGCTTCAATGTCAGTAAGTGTAAAGAAAATGCACATTGGGGCAAAAAATCAAAACTTTAGATATAGGCTGATGGGTTCTGAGCTGTCTGTGACAGATCAGGAGAGAGATCTTGGGGTGGTGGTGGACAGGTCGATGAAAGTGTCGACCCAATGTGCGGCGGCAGTGAAGAAGGCCAATTCTATGCTTGGGATCATTAGGAAGGGTATTGAGAACAAAATGGCTAGTATTATAATGCCGTTGTACAAATCGATGGTAAGGCCACACCTGGAGTATTGTGTCCAGTTCTGGTCGCCGCATCTCAAAAAAGACATAGTGGAAATGGAAAAGGTGCAAAAGAGAGCGACTAAGATGATTACGGGGCTGGGGCACCTTCCTTATGAGGAAAGGCTGCGGCGTTTGGGCCTCTTCAGCCTAGAAAAGAGACGCCTGAGGGGGGACATGATTGAGACATACAAAATTATGCAGGGAATGGACAGAGTGGATAGGGAGATGCTCTTTACACTCTCACATAATACTAGAACCAGGGGACATCCACTAAAATTGAGTGTTGGGCGGGTTAGGACAGACAAAAGAAAATATTCCTTTACTCAGCGTGTGGTCGGTCTGTGGAACTCCTTGCCACAGGATGTGGTGCTGGCGTCTAGCCTAGATGCCTTTAAAAGGGGATTGGACAAGTTTCTGGAGGAAAAATCCATTATGGGGTACAAGCCATGATGTGTATGCGCAACCTCCTGATTTTAGAAATGGGTTATGTCAGAATGCCAGATGCAAGGGAGGGCTCCAGAATGAGGTCTCTTGTTATCTGGTGTGCTCCCTGGGGCATTTGGTGGGCCGCTGTGAGATACAGGAAGCTGGACTAGATGGGCCTATGGCCAGATCCAGTGGGGCTGTTCTTATGTTCTTATGTAAGTATAGATACACAAAATAATGTTGTTCTTTATGAAAGGATATACAGGTCCAGCCTATTTATACACGAATTTTTTATACAAGGATTTGACTCCTTCTCAGCAAATGAGAAGGAATGTGCTGGTCCCGGGTGAAGGGGAAAAATGCATTCCTTTAAAAACAGTTTTAAAAACTGAAGAGTCCTTTAACAATAGCCTCGTTAATGAGAGAGAGAGGGCAGCTGGCTGACAAACCATCAATCCTTCTCTCTCCGGGCGACCCATCCCTTCCCCCTGAGCACATAAAAGAAAGGTGATCACTTTGCATTGGTGACGAGAGGGGCTGAGTGAAGCGCTTGGAGGGGGACTGATTGATGGATTGTCTTCTTAATGACTCTTATCTTACATAACAAAGATCAGCATGACTGTTTTTAAATCACTGGAGCAAAGAAACTTTGTTTTTTAAATTGATTTGCTATAGTGCATTTCATGCCATCCATTCTTGGAACCCATGCGAATAATGAGGCTCAACCTGTAGTACATCATGAATGGTAATATTCAGAGAAATACACACACTCATTTTATTTTTAGAAAAAATTGAAAAAGTTCAAATAAGTATATGAATTGCAGAGACACCTAGTCTGGCTTGGCTATGCTCCTGTTTAGTTTTGGGCTGAAGGATACCAAAGGAGAACTTTCAGCCCAAGTTGGACAACCTCCATTATTTAGGTCAGGAGTGTCTAAACTTTGGCCCAGGGGCCATTTGTGGCTCTGGGGGACCCCCAATTGATCCATGGGGAACCCCTAGTCTCCAATGAGCCTCTGGCCTGCCAGAGACTTGCTGGAGCCCACACTGGCCCGATATAACTACTCTCAGCATGAGGGCTGACGGTTTGACCTCTCGCTCAAGCTGCGGGCCATTGGCTCTCTCTGCTGTTTGCTGTTTTGTGTCTATGAAATAGCAGTGGCAGCAAAGGTCAGCCTTGCTTTGTGTCTTTTACAAGCCTTGAGCTATTGTGAAATCTTAATTCATTCATATAAGGGCACAATCCCATCCAACTTTCCAGCACTGGCAGAGCTGTGCCAGTGGGGTGTGTGCTGCATCCTGCAGTTGGGGGGCAGTCATGGAGGCCTCCTCAAGGTAAAGCAATGTTTGTTCCCTTAGCATGGAGTTGCATTGCACTTCTGTCAGTGCTGGAAAGTTGGTTAGGATTGCAGCTTAATATATTCATTTATGTAAATTTATTCAAATTTTAAATGTAAATTAGTTTTTCTCAGCCCCCAACACAATCTCAGAGAGAAGATGTGGCCCTCCTGCCAAAAGTTTGTATGCCCCTGACTTAGGTGATAGGGAGTTAAATTGGGCTAGGGCCAGAAACTCATTAGTTCAGCCTGGTGCTCATCCTAGAACAATGCTGTGTGCTGGCAATCTAGTAGCCATGTGAGCTATCCTTTTCAAAAACAAATAAACACCCAGAAACCCCTTTCAGAGCAATGCTACATCATCATATAGCATTATTCAAAAGGGCTTTTGGAATTTAAAAAATTGGTGGGTGGCAGTCAGTAGCTGCAAGGAGGGATGTCCTTTGAGCCACTGAATTCCATCATCCCCAAAAGGCCAAAATACCATAAGCAAACTTTGTGGCTTGTCAGTGATGTCCCAAATGGTTGGTCATCTCAGACCAACTCTATCCTGGGCACTTTTTTTCAAATTTTCCTTTCCAATTTATCTGTTTCCTATCAATAGTAACCAATCCTTCTTATCTCCAGTTTCTTCCTGGGGTTGTTGATTCTTAAACAGTCACTTGCCTTCCCCCCCCCCCCATTTCTTCAGCCCATCTGCTTTGGAAATCCTAAACTTCATACACCCTCATTGACATAGTGGACATAACAGAAGCATGATGGAATGTGGAGAACCAGTGGGATACAGCAATCCCAGGCTATAAACTCTATAGGATGGACAGAGAGGGATGTGTTGATGGTGGGGTACCTGTTTGTGTTAAAGAAGGGGTGGAATCCAGCCCTTAAAACAGCCACGGGTCCCTTAAACAGACGGGGTCCATTAAAACAGCCACGGTGCCAGAATGTTGGAGGATAGCAAATGTCACGGTGATCTTTAAAAAGGGAAGGAGAGGGGACATGGGTAATTATAGGCCAGTCAGCCTAACATCTGTTCCAGGTAAATGGTGGAATTCCTGATCAAAGATAGACTTTGAAGACACATAGACAAACAAGCCTTGCTGAGGGAGAATCAGCATGGCTTCTGTAAGGGTAAGTCTTGCCTCATGAACCTTTTAGAATTCTTTGAAAAGGTCAACAGGCATGTGGATGTGGGAGAACCTGTGGAAATTATATATCTGGACTTTCAGAAGGCGTTTGACATGGTTCCTCACCAAAGGCTGCTGAGAAAACTCCACAGTCAGGGAATTAGAGGGCAGGTCCTCTCTTGGATTAGGAATTGGTTGAGGTCCAGGAAGCAGAGAGTGGGCATCTCAAAGGGCAATTTTCACAATGGAGAGAGTTAGAAAGTGGAGTGCCCCAAGGATCTGTCCTGGGACCTGTACTTTTCAACCTGTTCATAAATGACCTGGAGACAGGGTTGAGCAGCAAGGTGGTCAAGCTTGCAGACGACACCAAACTTTTCCAAGTGGTGAAGACCAGAAGAGATTGTGAGGAGCTCCAGAAGGATCTCTCCAAACTGGGAGACTGGGCAGCAAAATGGTAGATGCATTTAAATGTAAGTAAGTGTAAAGTCATGCACATTGGGGCAAAGAATCAAAACTTCACATATAGGCTAATGGGTTCTGAGCTGTCTATGACAGATCAGGAGAGAGATCTTGGGGTGCTTGTGGACAGCTTGATGAAAGTGTCAACCCAATATGCGGCGGCAGTGAAGAGGGCTAATTCCATGCTTGGGATCATTAGGAAAGGCATTGAGAATAAGACAGTTAATATTGTAATGCCTGTTGTATTATTTGTTGTATATTACAAAATATTGTAATATTGTAATGATTGTTGTACAAATCAATGGTAAGGCCACACCTGGAGTATTGTGTCCAGTTCTGGTTGCCGCATCTCAAAAAGGATATAGTGGAGTTGGAAAAGGTGCAAAAGAGAGCAACCAAAATGATTACTGGGCTGGGGCACCTTCCTTATGAGGAAAGGCTACAGCGTTTGGGCCTCTTCAATCAGGAAAAGAGGCGCCTGAGGGGAGACATGATTGAGACATACAAAATTATGTAGGGGATGGACAGAGTGGATAGAGAGATGCTCTTTACCCTCTCACACAACACCAGAACCAGGGGACATCCACTAAAATTGAGTGTTGGGAGAGCTAGGACAGACAGAAGAAAGTATTTCTTTGCCCAGCGTGTAATTAGTTTGTGGAACTCCTTGCCATAGGATGTAGTGATGGCATCTTACCTTGATGCCTTTAAGAGGGAATTGTTCAAATTTCTGGAGGAAAAGTTCATTACGGGTTACAGGTCATAGTAGGTATGTGCAAGCTCTTGGTTTTAGAGGCAAGCTGCCTGATTGCCAGATGCAGGGGAGGGCACCAGGACACAGGTTGTGTCTGTTGTCTTGTGTCCTTCTTGAAGCATTTGGTGGACCACTGTGAAATACAGGAAGCTGGACTAGATGGGCCCTTGGCCCGATCCAGCACGACTTTTCTTATGTTCTCATTCCATACTACTTTCCCACTGAATCATTTTGTCTCAGCTCTGTTTCCTCCTTTGTCCTTATCTCTGGTTCTGTAATTCAGCTAATTATTGCAGCAACTTTTTTTACTTTCTTTAGACAGACTTTTCTGATCCAACTTCTTAATAATCTATGGCACCTTTTTGGCCTCTCTGTTCCTTTGCAATACCATCCTCTCCTCTGGAACCAGCTGTCTGTCCCATTTCCACTTCCTTTAGCTATTTTGCCTCTGAGACTTCATCCTGTGCCACTCTTTTCCCTCACATAACACCAGAACCAGGGGACATCCACTAAAGTTGAGTGTTGGGAGAGTAAGGACAGACAGAAGAAGAAATTTCTTTACCCAGCATGTAATTAGTCTGTGGAACTCCTTGCCACAGGAAGTAGTGATGGCTTCTTGTCTGGATGCCTTTAAGAGGGGATTGGACAAATTTCTGGAGGAAAAATTCATTACTGGTCATAGTAGGTATGTGCAAGCTCTTGGTTTTAGAGGCAGGCTCCCTCTGATTGCCAGATGCAGGGCAGGGCACCAGGACACAGGTTGTATCTGTTGTCTAGTGCAGTGGTTCTCACACATTTAGCACTGGGACCCACTGGGACAGAATGAGAATATGTTGGAACCCATCGGAAGTGATGTCATGACTGGAAGTGACATCATCAAGCAGGAAAATTTTTAACTATCCTAGGCTGCAATCCTACACACAAACCCAGGAGTAAGTTTCCTTTACTATCATTGTTAAAAGAATATACATAGTAGTTTGTTAAAAGTACAGGTCTATAACATTTCCCCAAATGCAGTCACATAACATGGTAGCATCAAGTCTAATATATTAAAAATAAAATATTGAAATGAATGGGGACATACCTGAAATTTTCTCACAACCCACCTAGTGGATCCCGACCCACAGTTTGAGAAACACTGGTCTAGTATGTTCCCTGAAGCATTTGTTGGGCCACTGTGAGATACAGGAAACTGGACTAGATGGGCCTTTAGCCTGATCCAGCTGGGCTCTTCTTATGTTCTCTGCTTCCCCATCAGTCCACAGTTCCTCCTCTATCTAGTCATGTATACAATTTTATCTCTAGCTAATCTGACATTTCATTTGCCTTAGAGAACCTGCAGTGTTTATTCCAGTTTGCTGACACATTCATCCCGAGCAATTGAAATATTCATGATTATTCCATGGTATGACAGCAACTCGGGCAATGGCTAGAGAGTCGCCACAGATTTGTGACAGCAAGATTCTAATGTACAGGACCCTGAAACAAACCCTAACAGAAACTGAGATGCCGCAAGCCAGCAAATTACAGGCTCGTGAGAACTAAATTAATCAGAAAGGAAAGAGATCAGGCAGCATGGCCAATAGACATGTGGATTAGGCACGTTAAGGACAATGTCTATTAATAGATATTGGGCATCATAGTTAAATGAAACCTTCATGCGCAAATGCAACATTTATTTCATGCTGCTGTAAAACTAGACGAGGAAACCATTACCCTCGTGTGAGCACCTATCTAACTGGCTACTCTTGAAAACAGAATGCAAGACTAGTCAAACTGGGTTGGATCCAGCAAAACAATTCTTCTTTATCAATATAGATGTGTTAAGCCAAAATGATTAAATTATGTGTGATGATTTCTGTGGAGATGTTAACGAGAAAGATGGAGGAAGTGACAGGGCCTCTATACAGATCATTCAAAAATTTGTTCTATCATTTTGCAGGTGTGCATGTTTCACATGTGATTTTGTATACTTGAGTTCATTTTGTACTTGAGCTCATTGCATTTGTGATATTCTAAGGTACTAGCATCTGGCAACTGTTATTAGACATGTTGCAAAATTAGATCTTGTGGTTCTTAAAACAGCCACAAGGTGGTAGTGATGCAGTAACTATTGGAGGGTCTGTAACAACTGTGCCTGTTAACAAGCTGAATGAATCTGAAAATGTTGCTGTCAAACAGATGTTCTTGTCTTTGATGCTGTATCTCAGTTAAGGTGGGAATGATGGGGTCGGGGAGGTTAATAAATTTATTATGTGGCGGAAAAGTTATTTCTCCTTGCCCAAGAGACAGAAAAGCCATTATTTTTATAGCATAATACCAGCTTTTCTTTGTCCATCTTGACATAGGGTTCTCATAATCCTTTTCATTGCTTGTAGTTTTGTTATTCTTTGTACATTGTCCTCTTTTAGTTATGAGCAAGAAAAGTCGCATTCACAGAGAGCTTAATATAGGTACTGCTAGATGGGTATTAGAGATCTCAGTAAATTTAAATAATTCTGCCACAAAAAACATCTTGGACACTGATTCACTGATCATTCAGGGATGAATACTAAATGCAGACAAATGCAGTAATCAAAGTAGCAAATGATGTGAGATGATTGCAATTACTATAGAGATGGTAAAGAATGGAAAATATATATATTCTTTGTTTTGATCAAATACTAAGCATAGTTATAGATGATGCTTTCTAAGTGTTGTACATTTTTACCACACACACCCCCCAAATGTAACTTCCTGCTCCTTTCATTAATTATATAGACTATCAGTTAAGAATTGGTCTGTGTGATGACAAGGCAATAATTTCAGTTGTAGGTTCTATATTGTTTCATTGCTAACCATCACTATAATGGCCAGTCTCAGCCTAAGCAATAAAGATTGTGTTTCACTTTCTAAAGTGCCTACTTTCTTAACCTGGCTCACAGGGTCAGCCTCTTCAAAGATCAATTCAAACATAACCACCAAGAGTCACGTTGACATTTAAGAACCCTGGGGATCATTACATTTGTCACTCTTAACCCAGATGTTGCATTTGGGTCACCAAATTTGCTAATTCAGTGGACAAGTGAAAGCTGTTCCTTTAGAAGTTCTCACTGAAATTCTGTGTTGCTGATAATTATCTCAAATTAAGTAGACATAATGCTGCCATTGTTGCAATATTAATTGTTGGTGTCACACTTCTAGCTGAAAAAAACCAATGACTCGTTTTAATCAATCCTTATGTATTTTTGGATTTTTTTTTTCTCAGAAGGCTTTTAAAGCAAAACCAACTATAACCAATATAATAAAATACTCTCTGAAAAAGCATGTAATATCCTATAAATTTAAACTAGGGTAAACTATAATTACCCTAGTCATGCTTTACTCTGAGCTCTAAAGCTGGCTGAAACAATAACATTTTAGAGCAAATCCACATATTACAGTAAAAGTGCTGACACTGGATGTGTAACTTGAACTTCTCTTTCCATGTTTCTGAATACAGGGCAAATGAGGGGCAACCCAATCCTGAGCTGCCTGTTGTGCCAGAGCTGCCGTGGCATCCTGCATGCAACTGGGCAGCTGCCAGCAGCTCCTCAGGGGAAGGGAACTTTTGTCCCCTTCCCTCAGGTAAGGCAAGTAGCCCCACAATGGAACTACTCGGTTCTGTGGCAACACCTCCTCCCAGCCTACACCCACCTACCTCTCTGCCGCCTGGAGCTAGCACCAGTGCTGAGGGCTGAAGATGTGCCTTATGGCATGTTTGCAACACTCAGTGCTGGCAGGGGACAGGCAGTAAGAGCTCAGGATTGGGCTCTAAGTCTTGTGAACACCCTATAGCAAGATACGCATGTGGATATCAGAAGCGCACATATTTCATTATAGGGAAACCACACGACTTGCTTAAGTAGGTGAAGATTTTGTTCCTGATGCACACAGCATATGTACTTTGCCATGGGAACATGCAGTGATTCCTCCTTCATGTGTGATCCACCAGAAGCACAGACAGGGATACAGACTTGACCTCCAGTTGTGTTTGTGGTTCTGTGGTGATATAGAATGCTGTCCTTTGACTCTGGAAAGTGTTCACACTTGGGGCCTATTCTCACAACCATTTCTGCACACAGCAGCAGTGGGAGAAAGCTTGACTTCCAGTTATTTCAGATAACTCAGCGGTTTTCAACCTTTTTCATCTCATGGCATACTGACAGGGCATTAAAATGGTCAAGGACCATCAGGATTTTGACAATTGACCCATGCTGCCAGTGGGAGCTCACATCCCCCATTGGCCTTACAAATAAATGACCTTCCCCCAAATTAAGGTGGCACACCTGCGGACCACTCGTGGCACAGCAGTGTGCCACGGCACAGTGGTTGAAAATGGCTGAGCTAACTAGTAACCTATATCCACTGCTGAATATTGAATAGGCTTTTAGTATGTGTATTGGCAGTTTTCAGAAGACTTGTGTATACTGAGGAGTTAGTGTCTGCACACTTTCTCCCCAATGATTAGTCTGTCCCTCCACTATTAATTTTTTGTGTAGTTGAGTCGCACTTCATTAATGTGTATCTGTTAGTAAGGGTGCCTGCCTTACCTTATCATGTCAGGTGATATCCTGGGCATTAAGCCAAGGTCATGTGACTAGATGAGGCAAAATCTCAGGGGATTGCATCAGCAACTTTTTCCTCATGTATCCATTTAAAATGGGGCTTGACTCACCATCAGGTGTGGCGCGTAGTCAGCTGCAGATGGGCCACATGGAAATTTGCCCATGAAAAGGACATGTCCAGTAGCAGGAGGCAGCACTTCTATTTGGAAGGGCATAAGAATGTTGTATTGTGTTTTGGTTGTTTGAAGGAATCATGCAAGGTAATAAATCCCAGATTCTGTTGTTCTCCCACTGGTCTGTTCCTTGTCTCCATATCTTTGCCCTTCTGGCAATACAGCATGGCATCAAAAACCCACATTTCACATGATTTGTTGTAACAAGAAGTGGTTATGTAGATAAAGTAAGTAAATACTTACAGGAGAAGGGCAGGAGGTCTGGCTCAGTTGGTAGAGCCTTGTACGCCTGAAGATCTGAGGCTGTCAGTTCGAAACAACCGGAAGTACCCGAGAACTGACGACATGCTGATATACTGATGAGCTGACCCTAGGTTGCAGAGAGGAGTTGCTGTCAAGTGGAGCGTGGGAGGCAAAGGGCCAGAGAGAGGCCAGACCAGGAGGGAATCCAGCTGGAACAAGGAGTTCTATGAAAGTCTAGAACTATTCAATTGTAAACAACCTGCCTATATAAACCGCCTTGGATTAAAGTCTGAGGAGAAATCTGACAACCAGAGAAAGGCGGTATAGAAATACCTCTATAAATAAATAAGTACAACTAATTTACCATTGACTGAATTGAGTCTCAGACAGAATTGGCCATGGGAATAGACTTTCAGAAATGGCCATATCTTCAGAGAGGTCCCTGTGCCTGTTGAGCAGTTGCGACCTGAATAGCTCACTCATCAGACTCCTGAGATGGTCTGTCTGAAACCAGACCAGGTGAAAGAAGGGCAGAGGGACTGAGGGTCTCCAGGGCTTGTTCCTGACTGGCAATGATGTGGTTTCCATGGCAGTGGCAGCTTCCTGCTTCAGGAAAGACCCAGATGCTTTGGAAGAGATTGGAGGGATGGAGGTACATGCATGGCCTGTTCAATGCTCTATCATTAACCACCAGAGGAAGGGACCAGTGATGAGTGATGGCTAAAGACTGACATCAAGAGAGAAGAGGTAGCTGTGATGGAGCACTTCACTAAAGGAAAAGATATCAAACAATATTGGGCATTGTATATATGCATTAAATGTGTTGTTATAGACTTGGGGGGCAGAAAGGTCCAAAGTGTTTCCTCAACAATTGAAGACCTTAGCCCCAATTTGCTGATAATTTTTTTAATCACAATTGATTAGTTGGTGTCAAGAACAGCTTGTCTGCAAGGCCTAATCATGGGATGGTGGCTTTACCTTGATCTAGGAGTGCAGAATGCCAGCTTTGGATGCAAACCTGTCACTAGTAGGTGGAAAAGTGAAGGTAAATTGTAGATCATGTTTGAGAATGTATATGGAACTGTTTCCAGATTTTATGAGGTTTGCTGGAGCCAAACAAGCAACATTTTGAACAGTGAACTGTCAGTTCAGGCCCTTTAGAGGAGAGGAGGAGAAACAGTGTATAGGAGAGGAGACTTGTAGTTTGTGAGACAAAGAGAAATGTGCTATGTGTTCCCTTTGTGCTTCTTTAAGAACTACATGTCCTTGAAACCCCAAGTTACTGCAGACATTTCCCATGTACACACAGAAGTGAAGAAAAGGGAAGGGAGGAAAAGAAAAGTTTAATACTTCAGGATGCTGGGACCTCAGGGACAATGGAAAGTGTTGCTGGTAGGATTTACGTGCCCCATAAGGGAGAAAATGGATTATTCGGTGTTCAGAGTGTATAGCATTATTATTATTATTATTATTATTATTATTATTATTATTATTATTATTATTATTATTATTATTAACAGTATTTATATACCGCTTTTCAACTAAAAGTTCACAAAGCGGTTTACAGAGAAAAATCAAATAACTAAATGGCTCCCTGTCCCAAAAGGGCTCACAATCTAAAAGGATGCAAATGAATCCTTGAAACCCCACTAGAAAAGCCACTAGAACAGACAGTGCTGGGGTGAGGTGGACCAGTTATTCTCCCCCTGCTAAAAAAAGGAGCACCCACTTGAAAAAGTGCCTCTTACCCAATTAGCAGGGGTTAGCATTAGATTCCAGGAACTGGAATGATGTCTAAAAGACGTATTTCACTCTTTTGTACCATATAAAGAATATGCTTCAGAGTCTTGAGGCAATGCAACTGATCAATATATGTGTGTTGGCAACCTTCAGTCTCGAAAGACTATGGTATCACGCTCTGAATGGTGGTTCTGGAACAGCATCTAGTGTGGCTGAAAAGGCCGATTCGGGAGTGACAATTCCTTCCACACTGGGAGCAAGTGCAGTCTGTCCCTGGTCTGTCTCCCTGGCTATGGGCCTTTGATTGCTTACAAATCCCCCAAATTTTGCAAGTGAGCATATTGTTATGTGACCAATATTTTATTTCTGTTTGATTCTGTTTGGTGGAAGACATGTACTTGGTACTGAGCACCTACTTGCAGCGGCCAGACCAGTAACATGCCAATTTGAAAGTCTGTTGGCATAAGGCCACTGGCCAGGAAGGCCTTGTTTCTGAGTTTGAGCCATGCACTCAACTCTCTCACTTCTTAATTAAGCCTGGAATTCAATACTCCGGACTGGGACAGCTTAAGTGTTAATGTAGTTATCATGCCTCCAAAATGGAGATGAAGCATTCCAGCCCTGAATCCTGCCAGAACAGCAGGTTTAATGGTTTCTGACCCTAGCCACTTTTCTGAATTCCTAAGTTTGTAAAAAGCACCTTTTTAAAAGGTAAAGGGCCAGTTTCACACCTCCAATGGTCTTCACCAATCTAATTATAACTCTTAATTTAAAAGATGATATAATGGTCATCCACCTAGCCAGCACAGCCTCATCTGGGTAGGGGAGCCTCCCCATAGGCCGGAACGGCTCCTTCTGGGGAGAACCTGGGGCAGTAATGTCATGACTTTGCATGATGTTGTGATGTCACTGGCCCAGACACTAGGGTGATATGTAACGCCCCTGAAAAAAGGACAGGTAACTTCGGTCTGTGATACATGCCCAATGTCAAGATCCACCAAACCTTCTCTATCTTTCCTTATCTTGTCTCCTGCAGTCACATTGGTTGTATAGTTAGCAATTGTCTCTATCTCTTTTCCTGTCTTGGCATGTATGAGTGAGGTTTTTCCCAAGACTCAATCTTTTAACCTTTTGGTTGAAAGCCCAAGATCAGTCTCAGGCTTCCTTCCCAAACAAACTCACCTGACCAACCCCTCTAGAAGATTTGGGGTGGAAATTAAGGGCTCAGTCCTAACTAATTTTCCATCACTGATGCAGCCATTCCAATGGGGCACGTGATACATCCTGAATCAATCAGTTGCAGAGGCCTCCCTCAAGGTAAGAGAACATTGGTTCCCTTACCTGGGGACTGCAGCTGCATCTGGGCTGAAAAATAGGATAGGATTGGGTCATAAGAGAGTTTGTTTGACAGGAGAAACTAACCCTCCAATTGTGAGTGGATGAAGTGGTTTCTTTTGCAATATAGACTGGGTTGTTGGGAAATATGTTTTATTTATGAGACGTTCACACAATGGATGTTGCATGCATAATCCCAAGCAACTAGGCTGTGAGGACATATGCTGTAAAAGAAACAGAAATCTCACAAATCTGGTGATCAGGAGGGGATCAGTAGGTTGGTCTGAGCTCTCCACTTTCCAAGCCTCACCCGAAAAGATCAGAATCAGGTTGAGGATCCCTTTGCCTAATGGGTGATGCCCAATGGAAAATGGAAAAGGCTTTCGAACAGAAGGCAAGTAAGGGCCTAGGAAGGAAAAGGAAAAGAAAATTGAGCAGCTGCTCAAAAATAATGGGCAAATATGAACCAACTTGGCACAGCTTCCAGAGGGTGCTTTCAAACATTCAGAAACATTTTTTTTTAATATACACTGAAGGCCGATTTAAGGTTAAATCAATGTTGGTTCAGGTCTGACCTGTGTAAACTAATGATGAAGCCAAGGCCAAAGACTTGCCAGTCAACTACACCTGAAAGTGTCAAGCTCAGAGACCATGGGTCAAACCCTCTGTTCATACCATATGCAATTTGCAGCTAGATGCCAAGACAGAAGTCTTAGAGGTTAAAGTGATAGAATAGGTTATGTCAGTTTCCAGGATTTACCAAACAGAGTTGACCTGTATTTGAACTTTAGATCTCAGTGCTCTTGACCCAAATATGTCAGATGAGGAAAAATTTCACATAAAGAAGCTGTGAATCTCCATCATTAGCTATTCTGCAATACCCAAGTGATCTTTTTAGCAGCTCCTGAGCGCAGTTACATCTAAGTAAATGTGTGTAGGCTTGGAGTATCATGAAGAAGTCATGTAAAATTGTTGCATGTATATTACCAGATACTTTATACTCTACATATCTGCCTTCTGTGACTTAATGTGAGTCATAAATAAATGTTAAATAAATCTACAAATATGTGTGAACCCAAAATAGGATTAATATTAGCTTTTCTTACAACTTAACAGTCTTTTACTTTCAATCAGCTTCAAAGACTGTTAGGAACATTGAGAGTTTTAGAACATAGCTTCTAGATCAGTAGTTCTTCAAGTATTGAATCCAGTAGCCTTAAGTGGGTGGTTTATCCACACCCCCTTCTGGAGAAAGGGGTCATTTCCCTTTTGCCCCCTCCACAAGACATGAGGAGTAATAGAACCAACAGGAGAGAAAGATGGAGAGAGTGGTGCTGAAGGCACATGACTGTGTGTTAACTGGGCTTTGGTCCCATCCCCTATGATTGTTGGGTGAAGCCCAGTTCTGCTTTATCCCAGGTGTGGGAGTTTCAAAGCATTCAGACAATGTGTAAAGCTTCCCCTATCCCTTTAAGGGGTGGGGGAAGGTGGGAGGCAGCAAAGGGGGGTGAGGGAGGATGCTTTTACTTACTGTGGGCAGAAGCAAAGAGCAGGAGGTGGGGGGAGCCCTGTGCAGCCTTCCACAGGGCTCCCCGAGTGTTAGAATGTTGAGAAACAGTGCACGCAAACCACATCCAGTTTGCAGGAGGTGGTTTGCACACACTGTTTCTAACACTTATTCTAACACTGTTTCTAACATTCTAACACTTATTCTAACAGGGGAACGCTGTGGAGGGCTGCGCAGGGCTCCTCACACCTCCAGCTGTTAGCAGGAATCTAAAGTAAGTAAAAGCACTCCCACCTCACCCCCGCAATCCCGGGGAGCATGTTGCTACCCTCACCCCTTCCCTGCAGAGACTTACTTAGGGAGTAACACTCCCTAAAATTTTGAGAATCACTGTTCTAGATCAGGGGTGTCCAAAGTTTTTGGCAGGAGGGCCACATCAGCTCTCTGACACTGTGTCGGGGGCTGGGGGGAAAAAAGAATTAATTTACATTTAAAATTTGAATAAATTTACATAAGTTTACATAAATGAATATATTAAAGATGAACTTATATGAACGAATGAAGGTCTTGCAATAGCTCAATGCCTATAAAAGGCCTTGCACAAAGCAAGGTTGGCCTTTCCTTTGCTGCCGCTGCTGCATCACAGATGTGAAAAAGCAAGCAGGGAGGGAACTCTTATCCCACAGCTCACGTGAGAGGTCAAACAGTCGCCCTCACGCTAAGAGAAGTTGCATTGGGCCAGTGCGGGCTTCAACAAATCTCCAGAGGGCCAGAGGCTCATTGGAGACTGGGGGCTCCCTGAGGGCCGCATTGAGAGGCCTTGAGGGCCACAAGTGGCCCCCAGGCCGGGGTTTGGGCACCCCTGTTCTAGATCAAAGCAAGCATAGGCAGTCCTCTTGTTTTTTCCTTTGTTTGTGATAATATCCAATCATTTGTCCGTCCAGAGCAGGGGTGTCCAAAGTTTTTGGCAGGAGGGCCACATCAGCTCTCTGACACTGTGTTGGGGGCTGGGGGAAAAAAAAGAATTAATTTACATTTCAAATTTGAATAAATTTACATACATTTACATAAATGAATATATTAAAGATGAACTTATATGAATGAATGAAGGACTTGCAATAGCTCAAGGCCTATAAAAGTCCTTGCACAAAGCAAGGCTGGCCTTTCCTTCCTGCCACTGCTGCACCACAGACGTGAAACAGCAAGCAGTGGAGGGAGCCCTTATTCCACAGCAGTCAAACAGTTGCCCTCACACTGAGATCAGTTGCATCTGGCCAGTGTGGGCTCCAACAAATCTCCAGAGGGCCAGAGTTTCATTTGAGGGCTCCCTGAGGGCTGCATTTAGAGGCCTCGAGAGCCGCAAGTGGCCCCAGGGCCGGGGTTTGGGCACCCCTGGTCTAGAGCTTGGGTGCATTATGTTTTTCTCACTACCAGTCATTTTGGTCCCTCAAATATAGTTGAAGTTTCATAAACTGAATTACTGGCATTCTTTTCTATGTTGAATAGCTTTATTTTGCTTTTCTAATTAGGAGACTTAGGACACAATCCTAACCAGGTCTACTCAGAAGTAAGTCCTATTTTGTTCAGTGGGGCTTACACTCAGGAAAGTGTGGTTAGGATTGCAGCCTCAGGCCCAAATCCTAACCAATTTTCCAGCACTGGCATAGTGGTTCCAATGGGGCATGTGCTGCATCCTGCAGTTGGGTGTCACTCACTGAGGCCTCCTCAAAGTAAGGAAATGTTTGTTCCCTTACCTCAGAGCTGCATTGCCCTTATGTTGGTGCTGGAAAGTGGGTTAGGATTGCGCCCATAAGTGCTTTTGTCAGCTGAGGAAACTCTAAAATAGAACCATAACATGACAGAGTTAGAGGAGCCTACTGGTATTATACAGTGAGTCAGGCTCCTCCAAGATCAATACCCAAGAGGTTAGCTTTATTGTGCACCAGAAGCAGAAAATAAGAGTTGCACCAGAGGGTTCTATAAGGTAGGAAATGCCAGAGAACCTTTTAAAAAAAAGATGATTTGGCAGATGCAATGGCTCCTTCATTTTTATCTGATTCTGTGCCTTCTGGTGAAAATAATGGTGGTATATTTTGAGGGATTCTGGGGTGGGAAGTGTTTGGCAGTCATGGCAAGTTCCTGATCCTTGGCACTTAGGACTCTTGATAGTGGCAGGAATGGTGAAAACATGGTTGCCTTTTCTGGCATGGGTGAAAGAAAATGGAGCCCAGCAGCAGCCAGACATTCTGCCATTGCCACAATGAGAAGCAGCAACATTTCAACTGTTGAGGAACAGAAGGCTGTCATAACCACAGTTAAGCCCCTCTATGCTCCCTTGAAAACTGACTAGGAAATTATCAGTTGGGGGTTTGATGAGGGAACTCTCCCTGGGATAGTTCAACGCCACAATAAGGTAGTTTTTAAAAGAGATTGGACAGTTCATGGAGGACAGAATTAATCTGTCAATCATATTTTCTCAAGTGGCTTACAATATAGTTAAAACCAACAATATACCTAAAAATCTCCCAACAAAAGTCCAATATATGAAAGAAGCAGTAGAAAAAAAAATGCAAATTACAACAATTTTAAACACTGCTTCAAAGCTTTAAATAGATCAGCAGGATAACTTATCAACAGGTATTAAACCATGTTAAAAAGCCTTTTGTGATCAGCAATGTTTTCAGCTGGCATCGGAAAACCATCAAAAAGATTACTAGGTAAATGGAGCAGGGAACAGAGTTCTTAAAAAGACTTTGGGCACAATCCTATCCTGCGCTAGAACAAGCCAGCCAAGAGGCTTGCATTGTATCCAGTGCAGGATAGGGGCCCAAAGTGGCTCAGCCAGAGGTAAGGGCAAACTTTTCCCCTTACCTGTGGGTAAGACACCCTGGCCCCTATGGGTCTCCTTGGACTTGCGACACCTCCTGAGGTGGCACAAGTTCAAGGAGAGCAGAGCAACTTGAAGTCACTCTGAACTCCCCAGGAACGGGGGTTGGGATCCGGCATAACTGCCAGTTTGCAGCCCCACCCCCCACTCTCCACCCACCCACCCCACGGTCACCCACTTCCCACCCTCCTCCACCCTGGAACGCCTCCCTCCTGCCTCCTCCCTGCCCATCCCAGAGCCTTGTGTCAGCTCAGCTGGGCTGACGCAAGGTTTGTGCCTCAGTCAGCACAGACTCTTGTGACTAATGTGTCTCTGCACTCTGGCTTTGCAGACTCCTGAGGAGGCGTGAATATGCCTTAGGGACTTGCACCAACCCAAGGACACCTCTGGATTGCGCCCTTTGTCCCTCATTGCGACCCATCTCACTTTACCTCAGACACTGTGAAGAGGAGCTGTTTCAAATATCTTCTTTGGGTGGGTTCACATATATTAGACTATTGTCAGTGTTGCATCTTAAGAAGTGAATGTAGAGTTGGTTGGCAGTGTTGTGCATTAAGTTATGCACACAGAAAATATGTCATAATGTAGTGCTGATGTATTGATAAGTAATATAGTTGTGCACATTGGGGTGTGGGTGGTATCCAACTGTACCAAGATGTCAGCTACAGCCACCCAGAGTCCTATCCCAAGTTTCCCTATCCTGCCGACTACACCAATTTGTCCCATCCAAATATTCCAACTCCCTTCGCCCACTTTTTTGCTAATTAACACCCTCCTTTTCCAAGAACAGCTGCGGTGTGCAAAGAAATGAATACAGAACTCCTTATCTGGTGAGCAGTTAAGAAGAATTTATTGCTACAAACACATACACTCCCTGCAAGTCCTCTTGTCCAGAGGCTTTCCCTCCCCAGAACTCCACTTAACTCAGTGGGTGAAGATCTGAAGCCTCCAGTTCAAGTTCACAGTCTCCAAAGCACACTCCAGTTTTCTGCAACAGAGTCCCTCCTCTCCAGCAGTGTCCTCTCCAGCAGAGTGTCTCCTCCAGCAGGGGCCTGGCAGTCCTCTCTTCTGTGTCCTCCAGCAGAGTCCTGGCAGTCCCCTTCTCCCATAGGTATGGGTCAGGTAGCATCCCGCTCTGGGTCAGGGTAGCTCTGTTTCCTTATGAAGCTGCCTTTTATCCTTGTATGTCCCTTGTTAAATCCAAATTAGGCTCAGGTGAGCCATCGCTTCAGTCCATGTCCATTCAAAGTTCCATCAAGGTCAAATGAAGCTCAGGTGTCCAACCAGGTCTCCATTGGCCTTGATTGATCACAGCTGTGGAGCCAGTCCTGCCCTTCCCAGAGCTGTCAAACAGCTGTCAAAACATGGAATCGCTGTCAACACCACATCATCCACCTGATGATCTTCTGATCTTCCATTACACTCAGTAATCCTTGAGTGCTACTACTCTGGTATAATTAAATTGATCAGTTACAAAAGTGATGCCCACTCACTATTAAAATACATGTTGTATTGTATTAGATGTTGCACAAATGCAAAACTAAGTCAGAATTGCAATTAATTTTCTGTTTGCACTTAAGCACATGCAAGCCCTGTACTTGAGCAGAAGCGCAGCTTAGGATTCAGCCCAGTAAATGTTTGAACTCTTTTCTTTCCAATCTTTTTTAAAAATCTTCCTTCTTAGTAGCAACTTTGGAAATAACAATAACACAATTATAAGTAGCCAGTCATTATTTTATCATTTTGTATTAATTGTAATAATGTTAGTCATGAATTTAATGTGTTCTTAATGTGGATTTTATATGTGCTTCCCCAATAAGTTCATTTTAATTTTACTATTTTATTCACGTTCAATTATTATAAGTGTTGCTGAATTAGCAAGAATCACTTAGTCTTAATCACTACTCATCTCACTTTCCAGCACAGACATTTTTGCTTATGAGGACCCTCAACAGTAGAATGAGACAGGTAATTTGAAATAACTTGGGGGGGGACGGACACAAACGCCACTTTAGCACATAGCAAGATGATCTATCCTGCAACCAGTTGCATAACACAGTACGTTCTTGTGCTACTATAAGGCTCCTTCCAAAGTTAACTTTAGTGGAATGGAAGCTGTTTTAGCTTGTCCTTGTCACATTACTCCATGACATCAGATATCCAGTGTAATCTGGGAATGTCTTTGTCCTCAGATCATTCTACCTCAGATTGCCAGATGCAAGGAAGGACACCAGGATGTAGTTGTCTTGCGTGTTCTGTGAGGCATTTGGTGGGCCTCTGTGAGATGCAGGAAGCTGGACTAGATGGTCTTTGGCCTGATCCAGCAGGGCTCTTATGTTCACAGCAGTATTGCTACAGTTTAAAGACGGCCTCTGCTAGTATGAAATGAACAATAAAATAATGTGACCATGAACTTCCAATGTGTCCGAGCAGGAGCCTTTAGTGAGATTCTTCACGATTGTCTTCTACACGGTTCTGGTTAAATGTAAGGGAGACTCTATGTGCGAAGGATGCACATGTAGTTATTTTCCATATGAATTCCACAAGACAAGAGAGGAATAATTTTTGTAGCATCCTCCCTTGCATGCCTGTTCCTTTTTTTTTTTAAACAAACATATTGTTTATTGAAGTTTCCCACAGTAGAAGTACAAAGCAGTAAAGAGAATCACAATTTTAAAACGTCAATTTCAAGAATTCAAAATATGGTTGATTTCATTTTAATTCTTTGTCCCTGAGAGATTCCAACAGCCCAGTCCAAATGTGAAGTTGAGCCTGCACAGGCACCCAGTGGGTCTATTTTCTTTTAGGTGGTGGACACACTATATTTTAAAGGAATGGGTGCACCTCTATTTTATATTCACAGAATACAGCTTTCTCCCTTCTTTTGGATTATTTTGGTCTAAAAACAATTCAAAATAAAATGGAATTGTCTTTGAGGGCAAAATTGAATGCAAGTTTTTTTTTTCCTAACTGAGCGATTGTAGGTGTATTTTATTCAATGGTTAATGTTTTTGTTAGCTAATTTACTTTTTCATCTACAGTTTCTCTGACAAACTGTTATCTTTTTTTTACACGATCAATATAATTTACTAAGTGTCACAATTTCAAAATCAGCGAAAGAAAAAGCATCCATTACAGGTTTGCTGATTTGATAGATTGTATAAGATGCAATTATGTCATTAACTAATTATCTAGCTATCAAGGTATTTCATTGTGCTAATAAGTGAAAGACTCAGTGCTGATTATTAAATCTGAAAGAGAGACTAATATGATATAAAGAAGATCTTGTTAATTGAAGTGAATCTAACAGACTTAACCTTTAGAACCATAGTACCACTAGGGACTAACAAGGCACTGTTTCCAATCACTTAAAGCAAATGTTAGAAAATGAGAAGTTGCTGAATTAATTATGTTTATTGTTTCCTAATTGAGGCAAAGCGTAGGCAGTAGGACCCATATGTCAGATGTTCAATAACCATTTTATAATAAAAAGGTTTTTATATAAACCTTTTTTCTTATTGCATATATTTTCTTCAATTTCCTACATATATCTTCATAATTTAAAGAGTTTAGACCAGTGTTTCTCAAACTGTGGGTCGGAACCAATAGGTGGGTCGCAATCCAATTTCAGGTGGGTCCCCATTCATTTCAATATTTTATTTTTAATATATTAGACCTGATGCTACCATGGTATGTGACTGCATTTGGGGAAATGTTACAGACTTGTACTTTTAACAAGCTACTATGTATATTCTTTTAACAATGATAGTCAATTGGATTTACTCCTGGATAAGTATGGGTAGGATTACAGCCTAGGATTGTTAAAAAATTTTCCTGCTTGATTATGTCACTTTGGGTCATGACATCACTTCCGGTGGGTCCTGACAGATTCTCATTCTAAAAAGTGGGTCCTGGCTCTAAATGTGTGAGAACCACTGGTTTAGACTATCGTTCTGAATACAGGCTAATATTCTGAAGACTGATCAGAGACTGCCGTGGAACAGAATATTGTGCAAAACTATTGATATGGGCTGTCTGTCACAAATGCACTACACAGTGATCCAGGGCCTGCACAAGCTTTTGTCACTAGAAGCAACATATCAATGGTGACATAAGTGCAGCAAATACAAATAATAAAGGCATGCAGGAGATCTTCTTGGGGTGCAATCCTAACCAACTTTCCAGCACTGCCATAGCTCTTCCAATGGGGCATGTGCTGCATCCTGCAGTTGGGGGGCAGTCATGGAGGTCTCCTGAAGGTAGGGCAACGTTTGTTCCCTTACCTCCGAGTTGCATTGCCCTTATGTCAGTGCTGGAAAGTTGGTTAGGATTGCTGCCTAGGTCAATGATTACAAGCCCAAATGTCATCCCTTGATACTACATCCATCTAGCATCCAACTAATTTCAACCGTGTCTGGGAAGTCCTCAAGCATGGCATGAAGGCGGCATGCCTTTCCATGGTGAACTTATAATTAAGCTACCCTGTACCAGTTGAGATTGTTGCTCCATTGTGACTTATACTTACTGTCCACTCTGACACAGGCTCTGCAGTGTTTTGGTCAGAAGACTTTCCCTGCCTTACTACCAAAGATCCTTTTAACTAGACACAGCTGGGGCTGAACCAGGAACATTTTGCAAACAAAGCATTTGCTTTAGCACAGAGCCTTCCCCAACAAACCACTAAAGTCTGAGCCAGGACATCTTTCAGAGTCAATTTAAGATGTTTTTATTTGAGCAGGCATTTTGATGACTAGGTTTAAACCATGGAGTTATTTTCGTTGCGTGTTTATATTGCATATACTTTACCTTCTAGATATTTTCACTGCAAGCCACAAATAACTTAGGGATAGGATACATTACAAATTTAAACACATTCTTCCCTCCTCCTATAACTTTTTTTCCTAGTGTTTAAGAATTCACCCTTTCCTAGGGGTAAAATGTTAACAATTCATTACTGCTTTTCTAGTTCTTTGTTTAAAGGTCTGTTTTTTATGTGCAGTTTTACCTTGGATTTTTCACTCCAATGTTTCTTTTGCTAAAAGGAAAAAAAAGAAGAAAGATGCCACATAACTCTTCATCACTTCCTATAAATTGAGACAGTTAAAAAAAAAAGTTGGCAGCAGAGGTGGGCTGTGGGCAGTAAGGGGAATAACGAGGCTTGCTGTGGAGGAACCAAGGTGTGTTGAGGGAGGGCTAGATCCTGCTTACACCCAGATCCTATTCCCCACAACCCTTCCCTGGAACACCTCTTGGTCGTCTGACTTGCTGGTGTTGATGCGAGGTGACCCACAGGCAACTGGACAGCCTACTAGGAGGTAAGTAAAAATATTTTTACTCACCTCTTGCAGGCTCGCCCACCATAGAATGCAGCACAGCCTCTGTTGGCACAACTGCATGCTGTAATGTTGCAGGGGATAGGATTGGCACAATGTCTTTAACTTTTTGTGCTATGTCAGAATTGTGTTGATTGTGTGATAGGGCATGAGCATTTATTTATTATTTATTTAAGTGTATCCATCTTAACATTTTATGTTTTTATCTGTTTGTGAAATTATGTTTTAATCTGTTTTTATATGTTGTTAGCCACCCTGGGTCCCTTTAGGAAGAAGGGCGGGATAGAAATAAAGTTGTTTATTATTATTATTATTATTATTATTATTATTATTATTATTATTATTATTATTACATCCACCTTACTTGCCAGGAAAGCAATCCAGGGCTGCTTACAGAACTAAAATAAAACCACAAGTAATGTAAAAATGATAAAGGCAGTATGACACAAAAATAGCCAAAAAGAAGACTGTCCTGGTTACCCAACCACCACAAAAGAAAAAGAAATATATTTTTTAAAACTCTTATGAATGAAGACTAAAAAGGACAGTGTATTGTAGTCTTGATAGTTGTGTTACAGACTCATTTAGAATTGCCATTAATTTCCAGACAAAATTGAATTCAATGGCAGACTGATAGGTCTGCTTAAGTAAGTCATGCAGAGAATATTTGAGGGGACCTATTAGTTCTATTCAAGCAGACCTCAAAAATTTTTAGATAACTGTTAAAAGAATAATGAATTTTTTATTCTGACTTTTATCTGTTTTTATGGTTTCTGTTAATTGTGTTTTAAATATGTTTTTATCTGCTTGTTAAATTATGTTTTTATCTGTTTTTAATATGTTGTAAGCCGCCCTGGGTCCCTTTAGGGAGAAGGGTGGGATAGAAATTAAGTTTATTATTATTGTTATTATAATGAGGGATCCATCAGTAAGGCAGTAAGGAATCCATCAGAAAGTGTAGCGAGGGCTTTTAAAGGACCAACCTGAATGCTCATTTCACTCTCTCACTACTATTTCACTCTCTCACTACTACCTCTGCTGATGGGGAACATCGAAGATGGCACCTTCAAAATAGATGACTTCTAGAAAGCAACTTTGAATGTTTTGTTTCTTACTGTTGATCTCGGTATAGCTTTCTGCTCAGGGAGTTGAACAGAAAGTTGAAGCTCAAGCAAGTTGAACACCTTTACATAATTAAAAGGACGATCTATGTCATTTTAAATTCCTAAATTAAGTGAAAGCAGTTTTACATTTTCTGTGTAAGAAGTTTTTAGAAGAGAAAAGCAAATAGCCTAACCCCACCTTCTAATACGTCTGTGCCAAGAAGGCAATGCCTGATGCCACTGTGTCAGGAACTGCTTGAGCTAAAGCTAGCAGCCACCTGATATGGCTTCCTGCTGGAGTGAAAGGCTGTGAACTAGAACTGCAAGTGTCTTCTCAAGCTGGAAATTGGCTTCTTCTGGGCAGGAAGAACTATAAAAGCTTCCTGTCTGGACTGAGTCTGCTTGAGCAATCAATTCAATGGCACTTATCCCACTATGACTCCTGACTTGGTTCCTGATGTTCAGTTTGCTTCCCTCTGCTAGCTCATGGTTAGACTTCTGGCTTGTCTCTCAATGCCAACCTTTAGTTCCATGGGTGCTACTCATGGCCTAGCCATATCTTATCGGCGTACACAGAATGTTTCTTTGTCTTGTCTTTCCTTGCTCTGGAAGTAATAAACATGCAATGAACAGTAACATCTACAGTGTTAGACCATTGTGATGTGTTGGGCTGCCTCAGAAACTTCACTTAGTCCAAAATACTACGGCTACCTGTGAACTGACAAAATTTGTCTTGACAGTGCTCTGGCTGCCAATCTCTTTCTGGGCACAATTCAAAATGCTGGTGCTAACTTAAAGTCCCTAGATTTTGATCTGAATATCTCTAAGACCATTTCACACACTTCACACTACTTACACATTGAGATTGTCTGATCCTCTCCTCCAGATTCACTCCCTTCAGTGGTTTGGTGGGTAGTGAGCAGGGAGTGGTTTCCTTTTCAGTTTTAGCATCCACTCCTAGGGAGGGTTTCCTAACTAAAGCGGTACACCATGTACAGTATTTTGTTTTCCTTCCCTTTGGGCCTATATGCCAGCTCGTATCATTGGTGTTGAGGTGGGGAAAAATCACCATAAAGTGAATTTTACTCCATGATTTGTATGTGTGTGTGAGTGAATGTAGCCTAACACTTTGTAATTTAACACATCTATGAAAGTACTGGTTTTGATGTTTTCCAGAATTTGCTCAATTATTATCTCTCCACATGTATTGTTTTCTCATATTATTCTAGAGGGGATGTTTCATCCTTCATATAGTTTCATCAACTGTGATGAACCACTATGATACTTGATAGGTTACTGAACTTGATAGACTAAAAGTCTAGAGCAGCCCATTGATGAGGTTTGAATAGACACCCCTTTGCTATAACTAGAGCACACCTCAACCTTTAAACCCTGTGACAGTTTCTTTGCCCTGCTTCCTGGGTCTGGGTGCCAAACATTTGTTGGGATAATACTGGCCTTGGTCTCTCTTTACATTGTGAAAAATATAGTATACATGGTTATCTCTTTCAGCGATGAACTGCCAGCTGTGCTAAATCTTTTCTGCAGTACTTTAATATTGGATCCTAACCAGCTATAAACACTATATATGGTACATTTCATGTTAAGAACTTTGCAGCCAGAATCGTATATGAAACTATCTAGAGGTTGACTGGCACAAACATCTTGACACGTTTTATGTATTATAATCATGACTTTTCCATTAATTTGGATCAATGGAGTGCCACCTCTGTGATAGCCTACATGAAGATAAGTCAACTCTTCTTGACCTCAAGGCATCAAATATGTTGCTTGAATTATCCCTAAGCTTTGAACACAATACACAAGTGGTTATGGAAAGATAAATTTTTGATATGTTACAATTTTTTGTCTCTGAGGGTTAGCCAACATCTGTTTGGAAACAGAGCCTGTTGAAAAGGAAAACATATGTTACCATGTTTTAATTAGATTTTAATGGCACACCTTATTTTAACATATATTATAATCTACCATTAGCATGAAGGATTGGATGAGCTTTAATGCCTGCATAACAGGTTACAGATAATAGCAATCAAAAAGATATAAATTAATACAATTAGTTCTATCATCTATTTATTGTAACAATCCAATGATATAATGGTTGTGTGTACCTTTCCCTCTGTATCAGCATCTCAGAATGCGTCTTACAAATTTCAACATTATCTACATGGTACATGACACTTTCATTCTTATTGTGAGAATCTCAAAACACAGACTGCATCAACTGGAGATGAGCATCCTTGGATTCAGAAATGTTTTAAGCGCATCCAAATGAATCAGAATAATGTGGGCCTTTTTTTTTTTTTAAGCCTGCCTGAGAAGAGGCAGGCTTGTCAGCTTACAGTTTCCTTGGAGAATGATGTTCTCCCATAGTTCCCCAGGTTTTGTGCCCTAGTGTCCCTCTGCCCAGAGTTCCAGGAAGATGAAAGGGAAGGGAGAAACTTCCTACATACCATCTCCTACATACCATCCCGCCACTGCTGCCACTGGTCAATTGCAAGTTGTTTTGGAAGGTTGGAAAAGAGGGTTTTGAGGGATGGAGATAATCTCAGGGCTTGAATTATACAATTAGCCATCTCTCATGGCTTGAAACTCATCTCTCATGTGAGGTAGGTTTTTATGACTTCTCCAGGCTTGGCTTGGGAGAAATTCAGCTGCATCTCAATCTTTAATGCAAAAAGCCTATGACTGAGCATCTAGAATGGAGCAGGATGAAAATTTTGCTAATGTGCCAATGGGGAATCATTCCCTCTTTCCTTCACCCAATCAGAGTATGGCAGTAGGAGGACATGTTTTCAGCGATGTTGCCAGATAGTCAGATATGATTGGCTATATGATGCCATGATGACATCATATTGACAGGTGATCCAACTGGGGTCGCACCCTGCAGAAAATGATCAAGAAAATGGCAGCTGGGAACAGGTGTGAAAGAGCGAAAGTAGATTAATTTTTATTTTCTCAGATGATGCACCTTCCCCATAAAAAACAACTTTTGCATCATAAAGAGAAAAAAAGACATGAACATTCAGGCAGCACTGTTTTTGATACAACTTCAGTGAGTTTCTTCTGTGTTCCCTTACGCATAAAGAAAGGCAGCTAGCGTGCCTGTATGGGCACGCTAGCAATGATTGCCAGGCTGACCCCCCTATCAGCCGGCAGCAGGGCTTTGCTGCCAGCTGATTGGCTGGCTGGCCTTGGGGGGCGGGACAACTGAGCCTGATCTAGCGCGCAGGCGCTAGACCCGGCTCAGTTCCATTCCTGGAAGCGACCTGTGGCGGTAGAAGTGCGGGGTAGGTAGACAGAAGACCTTCTCCGGCGTCCAATCTAAGCCAGCAAGGGCAGGGGTGAACCAGAACCGCTCTTTGGATGCTTGACCGGCTCAGGGAGGCAGGCTGGCTAGCCCCTGGTCTGAACTTTGGAGCCTTGCAGGGGTGACCTGAAGGCAGAGTAGTTTGGCTGGCTTACCCTCTTTGGGCGACAGTGAAAGGCGGGCTTAATAACAATTGAGCTACGCCTGGAGTTGGGTGGACGCCCTATGAGACTGGGGGACGTAGACAGCTAGGCCATTTCCCCCATTCAGAACCCCGCACTTAGTTTGGGTATTGTTTCCTATTTTGCCTTGTTGCGCTTGTTGTAAGTTAATAAAGTGGCCCATTTAATCCCATACCTGTTGTTGGCTGTATTTATTGGGGAATGCATGGTAAATGCATTCTTTTTGTTTGTTGGTTTTCCCAGAATAACTGTTTTGAGCAATATACTGTATTGAGAATATCTATATGTTCTAATTAGTTTGTTTTAGTACAGTGGTTTCTGTCTCTCTTCTGTTCGAAGGAAACTTTTACTATTAACTCTTAATGAATACTGTCATTTATTACCGATCCAAGTTTCTCTCATCTTTCCTATTTCCTTCCTAAAAGATAAATGAAAATCTCAAGCATATATTTTCCTGGGCTGTTTAATTGGCTATCCAAAATGGAATACAAACTAGATATGATAGTGTATTAAGATTAGACATATTTATATAACTTTTAAGGCTGTTTAATCCTTATGAGTGACATCAATATGGACCCAATTAGCACAGTTTGCAGCCACTTCATAATTCAAAAGAATGTGATCATTCAGCTGGAAGCACGTTTGACAGAAACTCCATAGTCATGAAGGTAAAAGCTTGCAAAATCACCCACTAGGATGGAGAAGCTGTCATTCTTTCATCAGTGCTGTTGAATACTAATGTCAAGGTCAGAATAGTGTAATTTTAGGCTGCCAAAATACTGCTGGATCTGATACAGTGGTAAATGCTAAAGAAAGTAAAGTTTGATAAACTTTGATATGGTAAGCTATAAAGTTAGTTATACTAGGATTCACCATGTATTGTGATACCTAGTTTCAAAACAGAAAAGGAAACAAACCATACTCTTTCATAGTCTTGCCTCATTATATTTACTCATTTTGACTTTTAAAAGCTGTTATGAAATATGCTGCAGTGGATTAAACCGTTAATTTAAATCCCGTGGTCTTAACTGGGCATTAAAATATTATCTCTGTTGGCTGATAATGTGGAATTCAAGACCAATAATGTTAATCCGGGTTCGAAACCAAGGATCCATTTGTTTGAAAGTACAGGTGGGCCCGTGTATCCATGGAGGATCTGTTCCAAGGCCCCCTGAGAATATGGAAACAGCAGATACAGCAGGTGTCCCCCCGTGCACCCCCTCCACCCTCTCAGGCCTGTTAGCATTGTTTAAAAGCTTACCAGTGAAGTGTTTCTTACTTTAACAGATCGCTATAAGCATTCAAACTTATAGCAGATGTGAGCAAGCTACTGGCAGTCTGAATGTTTGGGGTGAGAACAAGATACACAGGAAGTTAACTGTTTCCTGGTAGCATCAATCTAGGGCTTTTTATTTTCCTCCAAGCATTCAGGCTGCCGGTAGCCTGCTCATATTGCACTGTAAGCATGAATACTTATAGTGACCTATTAAAGCAGGAAACACTTTGCTGGTAAGCTTTTAAACAAAGATGATGGACATGTGAGGGGACCCAATCTGTGGATACTGAATCCACTGGATACCTGATCCACAGATAAAGGGGCATGCCTTTATTCTGAAATGAGAATCATGACCCACATGCAAATTTACACATCACAGAGAAGACTAGGCTAGAAGACAAGACTGGGGTGTGAATTTTGTCAAGACAGAATGTCTGGCCTTCTTGTTTATAGGTTCAATCTTTTCCCTAGTAATAGTATTTTTATTATTTGTATTTGTACTGAACTTTTTGAGTGTGCAAACATTTTGCATGTATTATCTTGATGCTATTCTTACAGCAACCTTGTAAATTAATGCCCCAATCCTAACTACCTATGCAGTCAAGCAGTGGTGCTGGCACTGGCTACACAGCATCCTGCAGGTAATTTCAGCCGCTGGAAATTTGTCCCCTTGCCCCAGAGTAAACCCCAGAAGCTGCAATGGATCAACTCAGACCTGTACCAGCAATATCACAGGCTCAGGTCCTAGTTGATCCATGCAGGTAGATCAGGCCCAGGAAGGGGGACAGGATAAAGTGTGCCATGGTGCTGCCAATCCTTCCCCTTCTTAGGCCTGTTCCACCACACTTCATCCTTCCCCCATTCAGTTCCACTCCTTTCCACTCACCCTTACACCAGATTTACTTGATCTAGTGGGCATCCCTATGAGAACTGGTACGCAAAGGAAGGCTTTGGCCTTCATGCTGGTTAGAAGCACTGTCCCAAGGCACTGTATAAAGCTTTTTCAACAGCATGCTCCAACAGAATGCATATTCTGTAAGTGCACTGGTTCCATAGGACTGGGCCATCAGTCTTTTTATCCACATATTGCAGTTGGGGAGCTGAGGCTGAGAGAGAGTGGCTTGCTGGAGAATGTTTAATGAGTTCATCGTTTAGATGAGATCTGAACCATGGAAATTCTGATTTCTTAGCTTATACTTTTAACCAGCTCACAACACTAGCTCTCAAGTTATTTCTGCACCTGGGTGTTCAGTTCATATATGAAAAAACTGGACCACAAATTCTAATATTTC
Source organism: Tiliqua scincoides (assembly GCF_035046505.1). NCBI lineage: Eukaryota > Metazoa > Chordata > Lepidosauria > Squamata > Scincidae > Tiliqua > Tiliqua scincoides. The sequence goes on from NC_089826.1 coordinate 57,873,270, forward strand.
ACCACTGTGTGGAAAATGTTGCAATCATAGTTAAGCTTTTCTGAGTAAAACATTATATTTGAATTATTCAAATTTTCATCTAAAAGTTTCTAGATTCTAAATAAATTCTATAGATTCTGAAGGGAGGAGAACCCAATTGTTTTCTCTCTCTCTCACACACACACACACACAGACATCCTGAAAGTGCTTTTTTTTGTTGTTGTTGTTCCATCTTTTCTGATTATTTTTTTCTTCTCTTTCTTATACAATGCTTCCTTGGTTTTTGATTGATTTTACATTGCATGAATATGTCAATGAGAAGTGGCAAACAATACCTCAGTAGGATTGCTTTTCATATTCACATACAGCTTTGAAAGATGTCTAAAATGACATGTTTGCAGTAAAATATACATGGCCGGGTGAACTTTTCTGGTCTTATCTTGCGCCTCAGTAATTCTAAAACTGAAACTGAAGTCTTTGTTCTGATAAACTAGACATTTTTTAAAATATATTTATTAAAATGAAATATTCAGAGACTCCATAAACACACAGTAATGCATTCTCTTTTCTGGGCCATGGTTAACTTTCATTCATATTAATTGAAGTTAGAATAGGAACATGCCTTAGGCAAAGACCCCTATTCTTCTCATGAACTCTCTATTTAATATTTGTTTGACTAAATTCATGTTACATAATTAGAATGGCAGAAATTCTCAATTTGTAAAAAAGTTCCAGTCACGTATTCTACAGAAGTGATGCACCAGGTTTAGTTTTTTTCAGTAGGGGAGGGTGTTTAGCTTTCCATTACTGTGTATGTATATTTCTTCTTGTATACAAAGATGTAACTTCAAATGAACTAGCAACATCTAGCCGTTTCTGCCCAGTGTAGCATATATGCAACAGGGATCCAATGTGTACACCTATGGGCTGGGCAGAAATGGGTTAATTTGGGAAGCAAGTATGCAAGGTATGTAAATGATAAAAACAGGGCATGTAAATGATAGGTCAACACCCATACAAACTCCTTGCTTCAAAATGCAATATTTATATCCAGACTACAGGTGGAACACTCTTATGGGTCCAGAGAATCTTTATGAAGAAGTGGCTATGCCAGTGCTATTCAAACTGGGGTGTTGCAACGCCCCAGCCTGAGGGCCCTGGTCTCTACCCCCTTAAGGGGTGGGGACAGCCTAGAGGCGGGGGGAAGGCAGCGGCATGATCCTAAGGATCGCGCCACTCAGGGGGCTGCAGGGGCTTGGGTGCACTTACCCAAGCCTCCTGCAGCCTCTCTGGGGTGTGGGGAGCCCGGCGCGACTTCTGGCAGGGCTCCCCGCAACAGGGAAAGTGGATGCGGAGCGATCGCGCTCCACTTCTGCTTTAACTAAGTTTTCACACTGCTGGTGTAGAAGCCTCTAATTTCACAGTAATTGTTGAAACATATGCAAATTGCATTTATATATTTTCAAAGGGTTTAAATGAGTTGCTGTAAATGAGATCCAGGCTTAAAGGACCTTAACATGTGCAGTTTGTAAATGCACTTAATGTATCATGCTCATTTAGTGGGTTCTCAAGATGTATCAGTGTCATTTGCACTCTGAATAATTGCAACGTACTGTGTGCTTGGTGGTTTTGCTAAGAATACGCAATATATGGAGAACACAACAGTGACATTCCTTGCAATGATACTTAATAAAAGCACAATTTCCTTTTAGAATAGTGATGATCTATACTTTTAGGCAAGTGTATGACTTGGCAACCACTAGTTCGGTCTCACTGTATAAGCTCCTTACTTTTTAATCCATCATGAATCTCAGCGTTGTAAACATTTCCCTGCAGCTCAGAGTTCAGTTTGGTTTGTAATGAACTTTCTGGAGTGTACTTGTGCTTTCTGTGTTGTGTGCCTCTGTGCACTTTTGTATGCATACATGCTGCATTGATGCTGCTGATACACTTCTTTCAGAATGCCCCTAAGTCATTTTCGGGCACGCCTATGCCATTTTAATGTACACAGATTCAATGCTTTGAAAAGGATGTGTAAGTATAAGGCTACTCCAATTTTACAGCTACATTTTGTGGTTCAAGTATAAAGTTTCCAATAATTTATTTCCCATCAAGTATTCTCTAGGAGTCTAAATTGATAAAAAATTACCACGTAGATGCATGCCTGACCTTTTGCTGTGGTACACTTGATAGCAGTTGTTTATATAGAGAGTAAAATCCTGATCAATTTGACACTTAGTACAGACTTCCTGCTGCTTAGAAATGTGTACCGTAATAGCATTTGTATGTTTTCTTTTTTCCCCTAAGGTTTTAGATTCCTGCTTCACAAGAGCACAACAAATTAGATGGAGCAGCATAGTCACTATAAGAGAAATGAAGTGATCTGACAATTTGTATACTATTGTAACCCGAGTTTTGTGTGTCTGCAGTTCGTTGCATTTGGCTGGAGAAAAATATGTCTGTGTTAAAACTGTAGTGTGTATTTGTGTTTGTTTTGTAGCTTTTTTTCCACAGTTCTTAACTGTATACAATTAAAGAAATCTGACCTTTTCCCCTTTCACCAATGACAAGGCCGCAGATGTTGAGGAAGGATGTTTTTAGGCTGGTTGACTTCCAAGATTAAAAATTGATCACATCTTGTAGGGAAGGATTGGTTGAATTCAAGCATACAATATAATTGGGAGGAAAATGGTTACCTATTCAGTGGGCTATGCCCAGTAATGTAACTCTCACTCTCTCTCTCATAACGGAACTCTTTAAAATTCTAGTTGAGGCTTGAGGGTGAAATAATCAGTCTACCAAATATGAAAAAGCATTAAAATAAAAAAAGGATTTATAAACATCATGATAGGCATTTGGCAGATCCAGGTTGTATTCCAGGTCTGACCTTGGAGACAGGTAACCAAAAGGGATGACATATAGGAAATGGAGACAATTCTCAAAGAAAGTTAAGATTGATCAGGGCTGTAGTTGAATGGTAGAGCCAGTGGCATAGCTAGGTCATTTGAAGCTTTTCCCCTGACCCATGGGTAAGGGCTGCGTGCCCCTATGGGTCTCCTCGGACCTGTGCCACCTCCAGAGGTGGTGCAAGTTCGAGGAGAGCGGAGCGGCATGAAGCCACTCCACTCTCCCTGGGGACGGGAGTTGGGATCCGGCATAACCGCCAGATCCCAGACTCACCCCCGCTCCCTGCATGCATGCCCCTGGGCCTGCCCTCCCCCTGCCCAGGAATGCCCCCCCGCCCCTTCCCCCACCCCCACACCTACCTTTGCCACTTGCATCGGCACGAGAGTTCCGACACAAGCGGTGGCACAGGAGCTGCAGCAGAGGCTTCTGCCTGCCTTCACGTGTCAGCGCACGTAAATGTGCCAGCGTGGCTCCCAGCGACGGAGGCGCAAATGTGCTTTATGGATTGTACCCTTTATGGATTGCACCCTTAATTAATTCACATTTCTATACCACCCTTCCTCTAAGCACCTCAGGGTGGTGTAGAGGGTAGAGCCTCCGTTTGCCCAAAGATAACATCCGAAGGTCGCCAGTTCGAGGCCACCAGTACCATGAATGGCGAGACCTTGAAGCAGCTGACAAGCCGAGCCGAGTTATTCCACCTGCTCTTTGGTGTGAGCGAAAAAGCGTCTTGGCCGCCCTTCAAGTGAGAGATGAAGGAGCTGCTTGTCAGCCTGCGTGGAAGGAATCTGGAGGCCAGAAAGTGAAACCAGACTACAAAAGATCCATCTGAAATGTTGTGGTTCTTGAAAGACAGAAGCTTTCTTCAATTGTAAAAATCCCTACAGGGATTTAGAACAGCCTGCCTATGTAAACCGCCTTGAATTAAAGTCTGAGGAGAAATCTGACGATCAAGAAAGGCGGTATATAAATACCATTATTATTATTATTATTATTATTATTATTATTATTACATGGTTCCTCCCCTTATTTTGTCCTCACAACAACCCTATGAGGTAGGTGAGACAGAAATAGTAATAGTCATGACATGAAATGAATAATAATAATAATGGCTAGAAAATAAATGCAGTGAATATTTCCCCACAATCAATCAATCAATCAATCAATCAACAGTATTTATATACCGCTTTTCAACTAAAGTTCACAAAGCGGTTTACAGAGAAAAATCAAATAACTAAATGGCTCCCTGTCCCAAAAGGGCTCACAATCTAAAAAGATGCAAATGAATACCAGCAGACAGCCACTAGAACAGACACTGCTGGGGTGAGGTGGGCCAGTTACTCTCCCCCTGCTAAAAAAAGGAGCACCCACTTGAAAAAGTGCCTCTTACCCAATTAGCAGGGGTGAATAACAAGCAATGGAAACTGTTGTGGCAGCAACTGTTACCCTGCACATGCCTGATCTCGTCTGATCTCGGAAGCTAAGCAGGGTCAGGCCTGGTTAGTACTTGGATGGGAGACCGCCTGGGAATACCGGGTGCTGTAGGCTTATACCAGAGTCTTTCGAGACTGAAGGTTGCCAACCAACAAGCAATGGATGAAATTCTGCATCAAATGGTATATAACATGATGGTATTATTCCTAAATTTCCAGAATTTTGGTCACTAGGATGCCCCCCCCCGATGTCTCATTGGCCTGTTTTGAGTTAAGTCAGTGGTTCTCAAACTTTTAGCACTGGGACCCACTTTTTAGAATGATAATATCTCTAGGACCCACCAGAAGTGATGTCATGGCTGGAAGTGACAACATGAAGCAAATTAAAATAAATAATTATAAATAATTAAATTAACAAAAAACAATTAAGGGGAAGCTAGCCCTGTTTCACCAAGTGAATTTTCTCTATAGCCTGCCTGCAATAACACCTCCCCCCAATATCAGTGAGATTTTCAGCCTTCCCCAGTGCCCAGTTCAGTATAAATTCTTATATTTCAAGCATAGCACTATCAGGACCCACCTGGCTTTATAAGTCTAAAAACAAATAAAATGGACGTTACCAGCTGAACCCTCAGTTTTATTTTTTGAGGGGTGCTGACTTCTGGAGCATTTGTTGAGCTCCACTATAATCAGATTGGGACCGTGCAGCTAGCCTTGCATTCCCCTTTGCCTGACTCGACCAGGAGCCAAGGCACATAAGAACATAAGAACATAAGAACAGCTTCACTGGATCAGGCCATAGGCCCATCTAGTCCAGCTTCCTGTATCTCTCACAGCGGCCCACCAAATGCCCCAGGGAGCACACCAGATAACAAGAGACCTCATCCTGGTGCCCTCCTCTGCATCTGGCATTCTGACATAACCCATTTCTAAAATCAGGAGGTTGCGCATACACATCATGGCTTGTAACCCATAATGGATTTTTCCTCCAGAAACTTGTCCAATCCACTTTTAAAGGTGTCTAGGTTAGACGCCTGTGGCAAGGAGTTCCACAGATCGACCACACGCTGAGTAAAGAAATATTTTCTTTTGTCTGTCCTAACCCGCCCAACACTCAATTTTAGTGGATGTCCCCTGGTTCTGGTATTATGTGAGAGTGTAAAGAGCATCTCCCTATCCACTCTGTCCATCCCCTGCATAATTTTGTATGTCTCAATCATGTCCTCCCTCAAGCGTCTCTTTTCTAGGCTGAAGAGGCCCAAACGCCGTAGCCTTTCCTCATAAGGAAGGTGCCCCAGCCCCGTAATCATCTTAGTCGCTCTCTTTTGCACCTTTTCCATTTCTACTATGTCTTTTTTGAGATGCAGCGACCAGAACTGGACACAATACTCCAGGTGTGGCCTTACCATCGATTTGTACAACGGCATTATAATACTAGCCGTTTTGTTCTCAATACCCTTCCTAATGATCCCAAGCATAGAATTGGCCTTCTTCACTGCCACCGCACATTGGGTCGACACTTTCATCGACCTGTCCACCACCACCCCAAGATCTCTCTCCTGATCTGTCACAGACAGCTCAGAACCCATCAGCCTATATGTGAAGTTTTGATTTTTTGCCCCAATGTGCATGACTTTACACTTACTGACATTGAAGCGCATCTGCCATTTTGCTGCCCATTCTGCCAGTCTGGAGAGATCCTTCTGGAGCTCCTCACGATCACTTCTGGTCTTTACCACTCGGAAAAGTTTGGTGTCGTCTGCAAACTTAGCCACTTCACTGCTCAACCCTGTCTCCAGGTCATTTATGAAGAGGTTGAAAAGCACCAGTCCCAGGACAGATCCTTGGGGCACACCACTTTTCACCTCTCTCCATTGTGAAAATTGCCCATTGACACTCACTCGCTGCACATTTGCTTACTTGCGAGTAAATATGACCGTGTGGCTTACTTTCGTTTTCCGTAGGACTTAATAAATTTGTCTGCTTGGATGGAGGGACCTCCTTCTTGGGTGCTTTTGGGGGGCTGCTTTCATTGAATAGGAACCATTCTGGTGTCGTTGGATTTCTCTCAGCCTGCCCTTTCCGATGAGCTAAGGCAAGTAAACTTGCGATATGGCTCAGTTTCACTTTCCATAGGGCTTCATGAATTTTTTGGTTTCTGGTTTTTTGCCCAAAACTTTGATGGAAAGGAAATATTTCACTCTGGTTTTTTGCATTGCATTCTACTGGAAAGTCCACATTCAATAGCAGGATGGAGTGACCTGTTATTTCCGCGGTGTTAGCGATGTTGGGTCATTTGCGGTGTCACCCCCCCAAGGCTGGTACCTGGGGCAGACGCCCCCCCGCCCCTCACTGGCTATGCCACTGGGTATAGCACATGTTTTGCGTGCAGAATGTCAAAGGTTCAATCCTTCACATCACTAGGCAGGATAGGAAAAGATTCTTGTTGGAAATTCTAGAAAGCCAACTAGCCAGTATAGAGCTGGATGCACCAATGATCCGACTCAGTGTCCTGTGTCTGTACAAGGGATATATATATATATATAGTTATCATTTGTACATAATATGTTTGGATTTGTAAACCTGCAGTAATATATTTAAAAATAATTAATATTTTTTGTCACAGTTTAAATATTAACAAACATATAAAAAATCCAGTTAATTACTTTAGAAGGAATGATTTACATCCTAGCTGGAATTACAGTCTTTAGAAATCAGCAGCTTTTAGGCTCTGTGTAACATAGTTTCAAGTATGCTTATGAATCCAGTCTGAGAAGTATACACTCTGCAAACAGACTTTTCTTTCTATGCAAACCATCTACAGAGGAAAAAATATAATTATATTCAAGCCAGCTGTTTAACAGGCAAACACATGGACCTGCATGGAGCCAGACTTGGCCCCACTTGAGCCCTCTGGAGACAATTGGAGCTGTGCTCTGGTATCCTCCAGAGGCTGTTCTGAGGCCTGTGGAGGAGAACATGCACAGCAGTTTTCTGGGAGAAAACTGGAAGTACCCTTCTAGAACCTCCGGAGGCCTTTCTGAGACTCATAGAGGCTGTGCGTGGCCTCCACGGCCCTCAGAAAGGCCCTCCAAAGACCTCAAAAGGTCTTTGAAAGCATCAGAAGGCAAAACTGGAAGTGCCTTTCTAGGATCTCCAGAGGCCTTCCTGAGGCCCATGGAGGCTGCAAGTGGCCTCAGTTGGCCTCGGAACAGCTGTGGATTTGACCGGAGTAAGGCTCTGGTAGCATTCAGAGCTCAGGGGACCCCAAAATCCACAAGATTTGATATCACATGAAATTTGGTATCTACAAGGGTTCCAGGAACAGAATCCTCACGGATAATGAGGGTCCACCTGTACATAAAAAGATTCATTATTGGTTACTTATTTTTCCTTCGATAAAGAACTCCAAGCAAAAATAAATAAAAAGTATTATTTCAATGGTGTTTGGGAGCATGGGGGTTCATGCAAGGGAAAATTGTCAACATGGTGGCAGTGTATAGGATACCTGGAATGGGGATGGGGATTAAAATGTGCTGCAATGGGATATGTACCTATTTAACAACAGAAATGTATGTATATAGATTAGAACATTAATGGGAATCCTATACGTGTTTACTTGGAAGTAGGTTCCACTATCTTCAGAGCTGGATTAAGCTAGTGTGGGACCTGTAGCATATGTTATAAAGGTGCCCTAAATTTTAAAAAGTAGGGCACTGCCACCATTCCTGCCCTCTTCACAAGCCTCCACAGTCTCCTGTTGCTTTCCTCCCTCTGCCCCGTTACACTACTACTTGCCCCATTTCCACCGTTGCCCTGCTACTCTGCCAGTCCATAGAGCTTACCTGCTCTGGCATACGCTGGTCTTCTGTGGGTGCCCACAGGGTGGCACAAGCCTTCCTGCCAGTTCCTCAAATTCTTCTGCAAACGTGCTTTCTGGTCAGATAATGAGATGCCAATTTCACCAGAGATAGTTTGCAAGCATTCTGTAAGGTGCCCTCAAAAATGCCGGGTTCATATAATTTGCTACTTTTGCTACTAGGTTAATCTGGCACATCTTCAATGGGGTTTACTTCTTAGTGAGTGTGTTTAACATGGCAGCCTAAAATTCTCTTCGCAGCACAATTCATTCACATGGTTTGTTTGTCAAAAATGCTGTATTTCTGTTGCTGTGCTGCGGTGCCAAATCAGATGGTACCACAGACAGGTAATATGGCCTTTGTCTTCTGGTGTCTCCATCCCCCTAAATAGCACACCATGGGACCATAATCAGAATGGGAATTATGGGGAAGTCAAAGACCTGAAGCCCCTCACTATTTCACACTGTTTTGAGCCTCTTCGGTGTGCTAGTTATTTTTTTAAAACCACAAAAAAAGAAAGACCATGTTACACATTAGTGTGGATGCCTGATTTGGCCCTTGCAGGTAGAATTATGTGGACAGCCAGTTTACAACTGGCTTTTCACTATACAATGAAAGCTGTATAAAAACCAATCCTTTGGTAGTAGATAAAAGAGCTGGACTCTGTAGACTCCAGCCAGGAGGTGAATAGAGCATGTTTCTTGCCCATGTAACCCTCATGCAGTGTAATGTGTGAACCACTGACTCACACATTTCACTACAGTTTGATCCATTATGCTTCAGAATTCTTTCTGGAAGACAGATTTTACCACAGAAAAGAGGAGCCTGTGTCAGAGATTTGCTTCTATATTCTCAACAGGTGTTAGTAATACATTATCCTTGCATTTGTAATACGAGTTAAAAATACTTCTGAATAAATTTATGATCTCTAATAATTCCCCTCTCCTGCAGGGGGATTATAAGGAATGTATGATCCTTATAATTGCCCTCCCTTCCTCCCTTTGACCCTAAATAATAACAACAAAAACTATTACTACTACTCTGTGTGGGGGAGGGTCAAGCTACATGTGACTCTAAGCATGCAATTTAATTAAGGTTAATTTTAGTAAATGTGTGTGTGTGAGAGAGAGAAAGAGATGGAACAGACTGAAACCTCTATCAAGGGGTATAGATAGTACTCTTCTCTCTCTCTCTCTCTCTCTGATTCTTATCATGCCTCCACCCCATGCATTACTTTAAATGAGGGAGAAAAAAGCTTTGATTGACTTTCTTTAAAAATAGTATGTGTGGGGAAGGCAATGCAACTGGGATTGGAATAATAGTGGGAACAGAGTACTAAAGATCCCTATCCCCCCTATAGTTTTGGCCAATTTTATACCTCATTCATGCCAACTTGTGGTTTTATGATTATGTCTAATTGTCTAATTTGATCCTTAGAAAGAACTAGATGTATTTGTGTTCTGTGTGTGTCTATATATACATGAACACATACAACTCACTCACTCTGCAGATGTGGTTCTCTTAGACCATTCAGCCAGGTCTCTTTCCTTGGTAGGGCAACTGCATATATATAGCCATGTCTAAAGAAAAGAAAAGAATGAAGGTGCCTGTGTCATGTAATGGTATAGTATATAAATAATTACAGAAAAGGTTACAAAAGATTCTCAAAGGATCACATAGAGGGGAAATATCAGTGAAGGTGATAAGTGGTTGTCAGCTGTTAAATAAATGTTTTGAAGTTCTGTCATCTTTGTGCAGAAGCTTTTATAATTGAGATTCAACCCATGCTAAACGAACTCCTTTGTCAAAAACCCCTGCTTTCTTACTCCTGTTTAACCAATGTTTTGTTACAGCCAGGCTGTCTACAATAACCTTTGTGTGCCACTGTTTTGGCATTTCGCAGGCTGGCATTCCGATTCTGAGACTCCTGGGAAGAAAATTTAGTTGAACTGCTCAAGGAGACTTTTTTTCCTCTGAGAAGCACAGCCACAGAAATTCCTCTCAGACTTGCCTATTGTTGCAGAGAGAACCTTTGTAATTACCTTGGGATTAGGGCAGAATATGAAAAACCTCAAAGAAAGCAGCTTTCTTGTAGATCAGGAATGTGTGCTGCACAAACGCCGAAACAATCAGCCGGGTTAGTGAGGCAGAAGTGTATTAAAATGTGAAGAGTTCAAGGAGGAGGTCCCCACGAAAACTCCTAATTAAAGAAATAAAAAAGAAGGTTTCTAAAGAATGCCAGAGATTATGTCATTTGATTTCTCCAGGAAGAAAAGGAGTCTTTGGAGGATTGCAAATGAGATGACAATGTTGCACCAATACAATGGACTCATCCCCTTTCCACAATAAAAGTAATGAAAACTGAGCTTAATGGTACATAAATAAAAATAATTAAATACAAGATAGTGGTAGTGGTACATTACCTGAATTAATATACAAGATTAAGAGGCCAATAACCCAGAAACAACTTACTTACTTTGATCTTTTACATAAATGAGTCCACCCTTTTAGGATCCATATGGTACAACACAGTACGTGGAATTTCAGTATATAATCTTAAAGTATACCTTTGTGGTCTTTGGTTTATTTTACTAATAACAGCCTCTGTATTTTATTCCTCCTTGAATGAGAATTTCAAATATAACAGCAAACTTCATTCTTCTCACTTTCTGCCCTGTTTTTCATGTTCTCCTTTAGTAAAGCAGACATCAGTAACCAGAGCTGCCTGATGTAGTCATTTATTGAGTTTGCAGACACCACAACATTAAGTTGCAACAGCGCACTATCATTTTTATTGAAAGCATAAGCACAAACCAGTTACTAAAGAAATCGATGACAAAACTTTTCTTTTGATTTCAGTGGAAGTAGGATTTAGATTCAGGCATTTAACCAGTGGCTGAATTTGTGACATGCCTCTTCAGAGCACCTTTAGAGCAGATAGTTACAGCAAAGTGGTTTATGGTGTTTGTGAAGGAGTGCAAGTGTATATGAAGAAGTATTATGTTGGGGGGAAAATAATCCAATTCCAAACTGCAAATGTAATTTTTTTTTTCCCCACAGAGTATGTTCTGTGGAAACTCGTTATGTGAGATAAGTTGGAGAAGTATAACATTTCACATCTCTCAGTTCTATTACAGAATAGGTTTCTGGGTTTTATGTGTCTTTCGTGATGAAATATTAAGACACTTTCAGGTACTTATTCCAAATAGATTCGTGCATGCCGGTTGCTTCTGTAGATTGGTGAGGGTTTATGGTATTCAGTTTGACGTACAGAAAAATCACACAAGTTCAGTACATTATTTGGACTAATGTAGAAATCACAAGTTCACTAACTGGGAAGTAGGCTGCCCTGAATTGAGTGGGGCTTTCTTGTGAGTAAATACACTAAGGGTCATATTGCATGGCTGTAATCCTGAACATGTTTGCTTAGCCTGGAAATATATGTCACAGATAATGCCTGAGAACAGCAGCTCCAGGAGAGGAGAGTGATAGCATAGGGAGTGTCATCTAGGACAGTGGTTCCCAATCTGGGGTATGTGTACCCATAGGGTACTTGCCAAGACATTTTGGGGTACTTGAAAAAGAACTGAATAATGGCAGGAAAAGGCAGATCTGTATTAGAATGCCTTATGGGGCTAATATGAGGGGTACAATTTATGAAAATGGGCTGCCAAGGGCTACACAAGTGAAAAAATGTTGGGAACTACTGATCTCAGAGATGGTTTAGGTCAGCTGTTCATATTCCCTCCTCTTCCATTCCATTCCCCTCTTCTTGTTCAAATCTGGGATAAGAAAGAGCAGCAGTGATGGAAGAGGCAGGCAACAATAATGATGCAGACAGAACCCAGCATGCCTATTGGTATGCCATCAGATCAGGAAGTCACCATACCACAAGCACTGGCAGATCTTATCGATCTTGTAGTATGCTACAAGTAATGGCAGGCAAGGTCTGCCTGCATGTGACATGGAAAATGGAGGAAAACTCAAAAGTGTGACAGCTAGAGATATGGTGGAGTTCTCGGGTCAGTAGAACTAGAATAGAATCATGGCTTCTGGAAGTTGTAGATGGGACTCCAGAGAAGACCCAGAATTGGCTTCATTCTGCTCCATGAAGAGAAGTTGTCCTGAAGAATCTGGAATGCCTTCCAGAAGACACAGAGCAGTGGTTTGCTGTTGCTTCCCAACATTCACTGGTCTTTGTTATAGCTAAGTATACCAAACTTACTAAGAAGGGGAAGACACTGTCTGCAGTCTGCCCCTGACTGAAGTCTCTAAGAGCATATGTACTGCTGTCCCAAAACAGGAACTTATTAGGCCAAGAAATTTCTGATCCATATTGTGCCATCTGCACAATGTTTTAATTGGGGGGAGGGGACACCTTGCATTGACAGCCAGTTGCTCAAATAAAACAGCACAGGACTGGGAGATTAGAATCTAAACTGCAGCAGGGGCAAGTCTTAGAGCTCTCTGCTACAGATTTGGTCGTTCATCCTGGTGTGCTATTTCTAACAAAACAAAACCACAAAAGCCAGGATCATGTTTCAGGTCACTTGTAGAAAATTTAATACTAACATTACTAATCTGATACTAATACTAATTGGGATTTGCTTATGTCCTTCAGTTTTTAAGGAAAAATGAAGAAGCAAGGTATTTGGTACACAAAAAAGGAGTGTACTTCTTGTAACTGTGGTGGGGGCTTTTTTTTTTCATTGTCACTTTTTGGTTTGTGTTCTGTCTATACTCTGGAGATGAGTCTTCAGGTTTAGTATAGATGACTGTATCTGTACCAGAAGGACAGGTGGGAAGTCTGTTCCTATGTTAATGACTAGGCTATTATTTTTTAGCAGGCTACTATGTATATACTTTCAACAATGATAGTAAGTTGGACTTACTCTTGGGTAAGTGTGGGAAGGATTGCAGCCTAGGATTGTTAAAAATTGTCCTGCTTGATGATATAACTTCCGGTTATGACTTCATTCTAAAAAGAGGGTCCCAGTGCTAAAGGTTTGAGTACCACTGCGTAGTGGAACTGCAGCCCTGGATAGGCTGAAACTGAGGTACCCAAAATTTATGTTGTAATAAATTTGTTCTGAGCTGTATAGTTTGTATTGTCATGGCCTGGGCTCCCTGGAAGCCTGGGTCCCAGGAATTTTGCCCCCTGCCCCCCCTCCCTCTCCTCAGGCCTGGCTGTAACCAATTAACAAGATAGGTTATGAATCCTACTGTTGGAAGCAACCATTCACAACCTTTGTAATGATGCACTGGTGTGGCTATGCTCTCCAATGCTCCCACCTCCAGAGCTTTAAGCTGTGGTTTGCTACACTATTTTCTACATTTCTCAGAAAGAGATCACAACCTGCCTCAGAGAGATTAACCCCTGGAATAGTTTCAAGTAGCTATAAAAAAATCCAAGGTAACATTTTGTGAAAACAACAAACTGGAATTTCATTTTGTCATTCTTGCTCCCAAATTAACACTTAGTGAAAATGCAGTTTTTACTGTATTAATGTTACAGCATCAATTAAATTTGCATTGGGTCAATACTTTGGAACTGATAATTTTATGGCTTGCTTATTTATTGATTGATTTAAGCCAGAGGTTCTCAAACTTCTTGGGAGTAAAACTCCTGAGGTAAGTCCTTGCAGGCAAGGGGGGATTGGAGCGATGCAATCCCCAGGATTTCACCAATGTCAGGAGGGCAGGGGCTTTCTTTCACTCACACATAGCAGCAGCAGGCTCTCAGGGCTGTGGGGAGAATGTCAAAATAACTATTGTGACCCACTTCTGGTTTGTGGTCATGAAACTGGAAGTGGGTTGCGATAGTTCTGTTTTCATTCTCTACACATTCAGGGAGCAGGAGCTCTACAGACACTTTTGCAGGGCTTCCCGCACCCTCCGGAGCCTGCTGCTGCAATGTGAAGGTGAAAGAAAGCCCCTGCCCCCCAACATTGCCCCCTCCGCACCCCTTATAATGGTACAAGCAGAGGACCTCAGGCTGGGACCTAATGCCGCCCCAGTTTGAGAACCTCTGATTTAAGCCTTTACTTTAGTTACTATGTAAGTGATGTGAAACCTCTTAATTGACCTGGCTCAAATATCATGGCCAAATCATGGTTTAGCTGTTTGTGCAATTGGTGGAGTACTCACTTTCTTGTTTGAGTAAACCATTGTTTGTATAACTGTGAATCCCCAACCAGAAATGGAAATCAGTTTTGAACTGATTCAGCTACCAGATATGGTTTGCTCCAAATAGTAAATAAAGTGTGTGTGTGTGTGTGTGTGTGTGTGTGTGTGTGTGTGTGTGTGTGTGTTCACAACAGTGGTTTAACTGTGGTTTGGCCATGATATCTGGCCCAGTCAGGTTTGTACCCAACTAGTTGCACCAGATAAGATTGGATCCAGTGTAATATATCTAAGTGCTATATCCAATCAAACTGTGCAGAAATATATGAAATTTGTCAGCTTCTTTAGCTCATTCTCAAGAAAATAGCTGGCTGCTTAATTAGATGGTTATTCAAGCACATTACTGTTAATCAGTTTGGCTGTTGTTCTTTTAGCAGTGTTTAAATAGTTTGCTTTGTTCTGTGAAGATATGATCACCCAGAATGCACTTACTTGGGAGATTACTTGTATCCATCATCATTGGTTTATCCTATCTGACTGCTGAGCTTTTATTATGTAGGGTTAGCAATAGTGCAAAATTCTGCTAGGCATCCTTTCCTGTGCAATTCTGAAGAGTCTGTAGAGAAAATTACAATGTATTATGTTCAACAGCATTTTGAGTCACATTTTTTAATATATGTGAGAGTTTGTAAACGATGTTTGTAATACATAAGGATCATTTTAGTTCAATTGCTGCTTGAGTGATGTTATGACCTTTTATCAAATGTGTGCCTGTCCATGTGTGGGGATTATGAAATATCTGACGAAGAAAAAGCGATGGATGCCATGAGCTGTTAATTTGATTTTGTGAATGCTGATTACTTTTTAATCTTTGTATCTGATAATTATTTCACTGTGGAAAGCTTCAGCCTTATCACAAAATGTTTAACTTTATGAGGAATTTGCAGTGTAATTAATCTGTGGGTTCTTTAAGAGGAAGACAGAAGGTAGACAGAAGTTGCATTGCTACACTGTATAATCTGAGATCCACAGTGAATTTGATGCACTTTCAGAGCCACAGTTGTGCAGGGGCTTCTTGCTCTCCTCTATGATGGGAAGCGCTCATTGAACACATGGGTATTTTCCCCAGTGCACATGTGGAGCACTCCTTGGCTCATTAAGACAGTGGGAAGCAGGTGCATCAGGGTCTCTATGTACATTTTGTTTAGACACACTGTATTCTACAAAGGTGATAGTTTCAACGTCTCTTGTCTCTGTTTGCCGAGGAACCCCTCCCCCAGCTGAGATGCACTGTAACCAGTGTAACTTTGACTCTAGTGTTTTACTTGTCATTCTGATATTGAAAGTTTTCTAGCATTTTAGTACTCTCTTTTGGTGCCCAGCCTCTAGCTATCTTTGGAGATATCTCTAGCTACAATGGAGGATTCAAAGCACTCTCATTGGCAACATCCAGCAAAAACCTGTCAAAGAAAGACAGAAACAGCATCAACAGGCACAACTCAGCTGACAGACAGCACAATATTCCCCTCATGGCAGCTTAACGACATGCCTCTTGCTTCTATATTGGAAACCACAGCATAACACCACTCTGTGGCTCTCCCAGCTGCAGTGACTGCCAACCACAAAAGTGACTGCATAAACTGCCCACCAAAATTTAAGTCAAGGGGAAAGCAGAGCCCCCAAAATTGACACCAGAAAGCAGCTTTCCAGCCTCTTAGCCATAGTAGGATCCACCCATTTTCAAGAGCTATGTTCACCCTCAACCTCTTTTTAAAGAAAATAAATACAATCAAAACCTCTTGAAAATTATCCCAAAACCAAACAATAAAACCAAATATGGAAAAAGAACCCCCCCCCCAGCAGACCACCCAGAGAAGCATCTTCCCCCACTCAGTAGCATCCAGAGGGTCTGTGAGGTAAAACTAGGGGGATTGCTTGTGCAAACCCTTCTTCATCTTCTAACAGTAAGGGAAATAAGTGGCAAAAGGCCATGATTAGCAGCACTGGTCCCACAACAAAATGAGGATCCTCAAATAAAAGGCCTGAATAGCTCTGAAAGAGATGCAGATGTGCTCTAGTCAGGAATCTGAAGCACAACCTGTATGTGCAACCTCCTGATTTTAGAAGTGGATTACCTCAGAATGCCAGATGCAAGGGAGGGCACCAGGATGCAGGTCGCTTGTTGTCCTATGTGCTCCCTGAGGCATTTGGTGGACCACTGTGAGATACAGGAAGCTGGACTAGATGGGCCTTTGGCCTAATCCAGCAGGGCTGTTCTTCTGTTCGTACACTGTCACAGAGCAGAATGCCAGCCAACAAACTATAGCAAGTTCTCAACACCTCAACAAAGCATCCACTAAGGTGCAGAAATCTTCCCTCCCTTGCCTTGCTTGTTGGTAGGGTAAGGCAAGAAGAGCTTCCCTCATGAAATACTTGCAGCAGAGCAGCATTCCTTGTAAAATTTAAAAAGAAGAAAAATAATTTACTTTGGACACAAATACAATAGAAATATAAGCTTCCAAGTTGGTTTATATTTTTTCATGTTAGTGACACTTCCATATTTCATTTAGCAGTTATGAAATAGAGGTAGCTCCTGTGTAGAGCAAGCTACCTGTCTCTTGCATTAAATCTTAATTTCTAGAGTGTCAGAGAAAGGCCATCTGAGTCACTCCAGTGCCAGTACTAAGGTGTTTGAAACACTTCTTTTGACACTAGAGTGCTTTAATTGTTCATGGAGCCCGACCCCTTTCAATGTTGCTTTAAGGCATTCTGGCTCGACTCAGAGTCACTCAAGCAAAATTGGAGCATCTGGTTGCAGTGTCAGAATAGCATAGAAAACTTCAATGCACCACCTGAGTGGATAATCATAACACAAAATACAAACAATGCATTTGTGATTATCAAGAAGCAACAGTCACTATTCCTTTTGAATTTGAATTGTATATTATATTTGAATCTTATATTGGAAAATTGTAAGTTGGAAAAAATACATTTGAATTGTTGTAATGGAAATACACAAGATCCCTCAAGGGTGTGGGGTCAACAGTGGCCCCTTGCTCTGGTAGGCAAGCACAGGGTGAACACCAGGGCCTTAGATTGCAGTGAGCGTGCTGCACAGCTGCAACCATTTGGAGGCAAAAGACACTCAGAGTTAAAAGCGGCACCTGCAGGAAAGAAAAGGGTGTGGGTAGTAGAAGAAGGAAAGCTTGGAGGAAGGAAGGAGAGAACACTAAACTGATGGGTTAATGGTCTGAGGAACTAATGGACTGGTTGTGGATTACTGGACCTACTGGCTGACCAGTGGACTGACTAACAGACAGATGGGCAAATTGACTTTTAAAGATTGCTGGAATGACAACTGCTGGAGACATTGGAGATTGGTGTGTGGCTGCCACGCCCAAGACTTCCTGAGGGCCAAGGTGTTGCTGTGGTGGCTGGAGAAGCTGCTGGCAGGAGAGGGGAGGAAGGAGGACCTCTGCAGGTTGAACATGTGAGCTACCCTGGTGGTGAGGTCCTGCAGTGCTACAGGGCAGAACTAGGGCCATTGTCAGGGAATGAAAGGGAGCTAATTAGCTTAAGGGAGCAATCCTAACCAACTTTCCAGCCCTGACATAAGGGCAATGCAGCTCCAAGGTAAGGGAACAAACATTCTCTTACTTTGAGGGGGCCTGCATGAGTACCACCCAGCTGCAGGATGCAGCACATGTCATATTGGCACAGCTATGCCAGTAATGGAAAGTTGGTTAGGCTTTGGGCCTAAAGTGGGCATAAGTTCTCTAAGTGAAGCTTGGATCGGGAATTTGGCAAAACAATTGTATATGGGGGAGGGGGAGAACTGCACAACATGGAAACTGTAAATCTCCTCTTTTCCCTTCCTGTGCATTCCTGTTTTAAAGCAACAAGCTTGACCATGTCCTGAAAATTCATTTCATTCTATTCAATCTCAAATCATGTCAATTATTACACCATTCATGTTCATGTAGTGTAAGATAACACACTTAAAAAAATTATACAGGTACTATGAAATGTCTATCATAATTAATAGGACCCATATATCACTTTTTGAAAAGAATTTAAAAATTAATGCTAAATACTTTAGCACTAGTTAATAGACTTGCTTTGATTATGAATTGCTAATAGAAATTGACACTCCTTTTATTTTTTCTGTGTATACTTTACAGTAATACTTGCTTTGTTTCTTTTTACAGATTGGCTTCCTGGTTTACAGTAAGTAAGCCTTCGCATTAACACTGGGTGATTATTATGCTCATTTGTCTATTGTTATATGGCTTTTTACAGTAAAATCCTGTAGCATTAAATTATTAAATACCTGTCACTCTGCTTCATAGAGGGGAAAATTTGAATGCTTTGACTATTGCTCCTGAAATGGATGCAAAATAATACTGTCAGAGGAGCACGTGTGACATCTGACAGTAGATCCAGACCTAACCCCGAGGGCAGATTACTCCTGCCCCAGGCAGGAATAGTCTATGCATGGCATCAGGTCAATAGGTCAGGAAGTATAAATGTTTAAAGATTCTAAACAGATACCTCCTCATATCTGTCCCTGCCTGGAAGTGCTATCTCCTGTGGTTCTGACACAAGTGACCTCCTGAATGTATTCATGTGTTCTGGAAGTTAGAAGACATATTTTTTTTCCCCCTATGCATACAGGATATTGTATATGTATTTTTAAGGAGCATCTTAAACCAATCTTAAATCAGTGGGAATATGCTTCATTCAATCAAAAAGAGCTAAGCATTGGCCGGACTGACTAGAAAATTCATTTTATAGCACTAGATTCTGCAATTCTGGCTCAGGGTTAATTTGCAGAATTTCAGTTTCATGGGTTCTCTTTTTCCAAAATGAAAATGCATAATTAAGCCACAGCAAAAGCTTATTTGGCTCGCTTTCAGTTAAACATGAAAATTAGGACTTGTATAATTCCCATATACTATATACCACTAACGTTACAAATGTAGTACCAAATATAAGGCAAAAGAACTTATTAAGGATTCAGACAAAGATATTTCAGAACTCTGAGCAAAAATCATGCCCCTAGAGCAAATGTGACCTTCACAGTTATTTAAACCTGTAGTATAGTACCCAGTCTGGAAGGAGTTGAGAACTTTCTCTTGCCTGCATTACAATCTTCTGGGCTTTGAGCAGCTGACAAACTGATGCTTCATTTGTAGAATGCCAGTGTTGCTACCTGACACAAATACCTTCAGTGTGTGTTTTTACTTTGGACATACAAGTCATGGGCTTCATTAGCAGCAGAGCTATGCTTTGCACTGTGAACTCAACTAAGCTTCTGCTGACTTGGAGTGCTGATTGCAATTTTGTTTAAATGATCAATTATCTAGAGCAGCAATTTTCAACCACTGTGCCACAGCATAAAGGTGTGTTGTGAATGGTTTGCAGGTGTGCCACAGGAGTTCGGGTATGGTCATTTGCTAGTGTGGTGTGCTTTGTTAATTGTCACAAAATGCATGTTATGCCTTGACAATTTTAGTGCCTTGTCAGTGTACTGTGAGACAGAAAAAAAAGTTGAAAATTGCTGCTCTAGAGCCAAAGGAGAGATGAGAAAGTCCCAAAATTCCAAGACCTCTTTTTCTCATTTGTAGCTATCTTCAATCTTAGTTTGATTCAATTAAAGGGAAATTACATCACCTGCTAATGTTAGCTCTGTTTAGTTCTTCCCATAAAAAGTACGTTCATTAAAGTTTGTCTTTTCCCATATGAGCATTTCTGTGTATTAAGGTCTGTAGGTGGGGTGTGTTTCAGGTGCCTTCTTTGTCTTAAATAAGATTGATATCCACTAGAGGGAGGTATTTTACAGCAATGACATCTCTCCTCCAATTCCCTGGCAGCCAGTCCCCTATCATAGCATTTAGGAAGAAAGTTAAGAACTTCCTCTTCCAAAAAGTGTACTGGAATTATGTCAGCTCATTCTGTGATGCTGCTTGTGCTGATTATAGTAACTTGTACTGTGTGTGTGTGGTTTTTTGAATCCTTGATTTTATTTCTGGGTTTTGTCATATTTTGTCATTTTATTGCTGTAAACTGTCCTGTGTTCCAGCTGGGTGGAAAGCTGAGCAATATGAGGATAAAAACAGCTACATGAAATTTAGCAATGTCAGTCACATTGTTGACATTATGTAAATTCCACCTGCATGTGGGAAAAAAAATGTTGGTTGTGCAATTCCCATATACCTTACACTGCATGTGTGTGTTAATATGCATAAATCCACACTACAAATATATTTTTGCCTAGTATAGACATGCTAGAACAATTAAAGAAAGAATAAAGAAATCCTGTTGTGGTAACCTTCATGCATAGAATCGAGTAGGATTCTGTAGTAGTACTGATGAAGTAGAAGAAAGTAAGAGATCATCATTTTTGAACTGTATCTGAGAGTGGGGTTGCAGGGGTGGCATCAGAGATCACCCAGACAAGGCACTGGCCAAAGTCCCATGCCCATCAGAGGACCCACTTGGCCATACTGATCCCTGAGCCATGCCAATGGCAATAATAGTGCACAAGGTGCCATCAGGGGACATCACAAGGATCCAGTGCGAGGCTTTATCCCAGCAACCCAGGGCCCAATCCTACCCAACTTTCCAGCACCGGTGCAACCACAATGCAGATAATTAGATAATGGAACAAACATTCCCTTACCTTGAGGAGGCTTCCATGACTTCATCTCCACCACAGGAAGCAGTGCATACCCCACTGGCACAGCTGCACTGGAAAATTGGATTGGATTGGGCCCTCGGTTACCACAGTTTCAGTTATTCATGGTTCACAAATTCCCCTCCTAGTGCTCCTGAATTACCTGTTTTTGTTTTGTTCGCCCTCCTGTTACTGCAGTGGTTCTCACACATTTAGCACCGGGACCCACTTTTTAGAATGATAACCTGTCAGGACCCACTGGAAGTGATGTCATGACCAGAAGTGACATCATCAAGCAGGAAAATTTTTAAATATCCTAGGCTGCAATCCTACCCACACATACCCTAGAGTAAATTCCATTTACTATCATTATTCAAAGAATATACAGAATAGCTTGTTAAAAGTACAGGCCTGTAACATTTCCCCATATGCAGTCACATACCATGGCAGCATCAAGTCTTAATATATTAAAAATAAATTATTGAAATGAATGGGGACCCACCTGAAATTGGCTCGTGACCCACCTAGTGGGTCCCGATCCACAGTTTGAGAAACACTGTGTTACTGTCTCCTGTGCTGTCTGATTCCCACTTCAGTCATATCCGTGGTCATTGCTGCCAGAAGGGATAGCATCCGCAGCCCTCCAAAGTGCTTCCTGTTCATGCATGCCTGTTCTCTTTCTTTCTTTCTTTCTGAAACCTTTATAGGCATATCAAACAATTAACAATTGTACTTTACAATTGACATGATGCATGCCTGTTAGTAGTTGTTAGTGGAGCAACACTAACTACACTAAGGGTAGAGAAATAGCTCGTATGGATTCTGTCAGCAAAATGGATGTTATGTATGGAGTGGCCAGATTAGGGCTGCAATCCCATATACACTTTCCTAGAAATAAACCCAACTGAACACAACGGGCCTTTCTTCTAAGTAGATGTGCACAGGATTGTCCTATAAGGCTGGGATCTTCTCCTGCAAACAAAAGAGAAATTGTGTGGAGGGATTTATTTTTTGCATTTTTGTACACAGATACATAGATTGTAGTGCAAGCATTGAAGCAAATAGCTGCCATTTTCTGTGATAGCAATTGTACATGCTGAAAAAACTGTTTGGATAAGACTTTTATTTTCTTTCTGAAAAAGTTTACTTCAAACTCTTTGCTTATGGAAAATACCTCTTCAGTGCTCAATAATCAGGTACCACAGGAGAAAGATCTTTAGATTTGGGCCTAATACATATTTATCTTCTATCAATGTACTTATGTCTTTTCCTACTGGAATACCACTCATATATGTTTCTCAGTCATTTTCTTCCATAAAGTGACAAAAATAATACTTGTACTTTTTGGAAATTATTCTGCACTTAGAATTGGACATGCCTGCCAAAGATTATTGTGAGTATATGTGTATCATTATTACTACTAAAAAGCTCAAATCTCTGGGTAGAGCCTGGCAACTTTTTAATTGCCCACAGTAGGCCCACATGTGAGTTCATGACAGCATGTGAGAGAAGATATTAACGCCATTGAAATTTCCAGGACTACTTGGTGTATTTTTGAGTGCCATATGATCATTGCTCCCGAGTGTCATTAGGAAAATTCAGTGAGTTAAATAATTCCCTTTTGTTATGTAATTGGACTAGGAAGGTTTTCATCTGAAAAGTTGGAAGAGAAGAGATACAATGCATGTGTTAACATTTTTATGTATTAACATATGAACTGTCTGTCTATTATGTCAATGCAGACATGTGCAAAATAAGACTATTACCCTGAAGAAATAATACCCGATTTTCTCGAGACAAATTTCAAACATTTTACAGTGGATACATGGATTAAACACTGGTATCCACCTGCCATTTCTCCCCCCTTCCCCCCATGATAGGTAAATCCTAGAGAACTGGGCATTGGAGAGTATTGGATCCAGGGCCCACCAAGGCCAAGAAGCTGCACGACCCAGAAGTTGCTTCCGAGGCATGCCTCTGTGCTCCTTTTTTCATAGGCCCCATGCATCACAATGCACAGTTTGGGAAATTTAGCATGACACAGCCAATGATGCGGGGAACATGCAGGCACATTTGTGACATGTAATGTCACATTCCATTTTGTTCTGCAGCTTCCTGGCCTCACCAGGTCATGAACCACCAAAGTTGGGAAATGCTGACCTGCCATTAATTGCTAATTTTTTTTTGCTCTTCAGTTCTCATTTCAGTTCCAGTTTATAAATTTTTATAAACCTGGAAATCTCTGTGTGAACATGTCTCACCACACCTTGGTTGTATAATCTTCTCCAGTTTTACTATACGTATTTTTTCCCTGTATTTTTAGTAGTGCATTGATTAGTATGTAAGATGGTCTCGGGGGTGGCAGTGAAAGATCGTATCAGAATAATATTTGTGTTATAAAAATAAACACTTCAAGTAGTGATGCAACCCACTACAGAATTCTCAATGATGTGCACAACTGTTTACTTTTTGTTTCCGTGGAGTACCTCATGTAAGCAACCTTCTTATAAAGCACCAAAGAAACCCCTGTTCCTCTTATTTTCCCAGAAATAGAGAATCAAGTCCTTAACTGAAGTGTAGATTCGCTTTTATTAAGTATTGTAGTGAAACCATAATTGCAGAAGACAGCATTTCAACAGGCACTCTAAACCTGGATTTTGTTGCAATGTTGAAGAAGTTCCAAGACACATACACTCTGAACATTGAGTTTTCCATTATACTTTGATAATTAGTTTGGGGAAAAAAGTTTAACCTTGAAAATGTTGCCAAAAATATTGTTCCTGGACCTTAGGCTCTCTTTATTAAGCAAGCTGGTGTTAGGGTAGTTGCTAACAGTGTGTGAGCTATAAGCTGTGAAATCCCCAGTTCAAATTTCATGTCTGCCATGAGTTAATTAGGTAGTCTTAGGCGGCTACTATATCCGTTTCATCTGACTCCCACTTGTAATAATACTGGCTTATTTTTATAAAGCTGATGGAAGGATGACTAAGAGTTTTTAACACTAAAAAGCACTACATAAACTCTAAGTAATTTTTATTATTAGAATGCCTTGGGGCGCATAAAGCAGGAGCCATACCTGCATGGGGTTACCATCTAATCTTTTGGGATTGTTCTCTTTAGGTTTGCAGGTAACAGGATCTTTGCCTAGTGCCAGGCTTTGAGGTAGGATGTGCTCCATCCAGATGCTTGTCTCACTTTCTCCTCTCTTGCTTTTAAAAATCTTGTATAGGCATTCTTGCTCTGTAGATGCTTTGAGAGGATTTACTGCCACTTCCTCTATCAGTATCATTCTGTTGCATGCATGTCTTTTCCCATCCCCTTTTAAAAGCAGGAATCCAGTTAAAGACCTCACATTGCATCACAAGGAAAACAAATTTTCACAACAGTATTCTGTTTAAGAATATTGAGAAGATACTCAAGAAGAGACTAATACTTTAACCTTATGCATGCTCATTGAACTCAGCAGTACTCAGCCTGAGCAAGCATGCATCATTCCACCTGCATGACTGCAAAACATCTACTTCATTTTGATCTATATTTGTTATGCCTGGTAACCTGGTAAGGATCCGAA
This sequence comes from Tiliqua scincoides, assembly GCF_035046505.1. NCBI lineage: Eukaryota > Metazoa > Chordata > Lepidosauria > Squamata > Scincidae > Tiliqua > Tiliqua scincoides. The sequence continues at coordinate 57,897,819 of NC_089826.1, forward strand.
GATAATCTAATACAAAACCCTGTACTAGTGGTTTTGAAAATGCTACACAGGATATGTTTCTTCATAGAAAATCTTGTTGTTTAGCACCTTTTCCCTCTTCCTGTACCAGTCTTCCATGCTCTTTTAATAGTTTTAGTCCATTGGTAGTCTGCAGTTAAGCATGGGACCTGAAGAAACATAATTTCTTGATTTCTAATTGATTCTATATTCATTCTGGCGGAGACTTTAAAAAAAATTTGAACAAAATCAATTTTCTAGTTTGACAGTATCAAAAGTAGGCAAAAGGGGTTTGAAATTAAAATGGGCACTCCAAAGGAGGTTTCCAAATTATATAAAAAAAATAATAATTAAAACAGTTTACAGATGCACAAATATTTCCTTAGTATAAGGCTGCTTTTGAAGTTCATGCTGTGATACCAAAATGTACCCTGAAACCTGATCTGGATCTTTGTGAACTTTTTGTTGAAAAGCAGTATATAAATACTATTCATAATAATAATCTGAACCTCCTCTTTCCTGTATGCTTAACTTTATTTTTGAGTGTGTGCCAGATGTTCATGCTGCTTTTTACTTTACTTAAGCAGATTCATCCACTTCTAACTGAAATCCATTACCTCTCATTCACTCTGTGGTGTGCATGCGTCAGCTGCCATGTTTTATTAAGCATTAGCTTAATTTTCATGGTGTTTTTGGTAAATGTGTGGACACTGGAGGTAAATCAAAAACAGAAACACACCAAAAAGGCAAACAAAAGTATAGCTTCCCTAAATTTAAGCTGGGTGGGCAAAGCAACCCAACTACAAGACTGAGTCCACACCCACAACTAGTCTCAATTAGTTTCAGCCAACCTTGAACTTCATACCTTTTTCAAATTGAATGGGGTAAAACCACCATACCCACAAGAAGCTTGGGAGAAATGATCTTATAACATCCATAGCAGCAGAGGCATCCCTTCCAAGGCGACACTTTCCTGGAGCTCAGCGTTCCAGAAGTTCAGGGATGACATTATACTCTCAACCTTCCAGACTCTTGCATTGATTTAAATGCTAAAAGCCCACCTTCCTTCAGCTATCTACAGGCTACTTTAGTCCAAGCCACTGTGCACTCTTGGTGACAAGCAGCGAAAACATGACTTGCCCCCTTGAGCCTTGCACCTGGGGTGCCCATTCCCATTCCCTGCCCAGCCTAGCAATACAATTGCGTAACAGAAATAACAGACGACATAAATGGCAGCAGATACCTTCTTAGTTCAATTAAAGAGCCTATCCAGCTTGTACCAGAGATGCATAACAGGGACTGACCAAAGTCCATGAAGTTAACTATTATAAGGGCATGTTCTGTTAACATTCTTAATTTGTTAACTAGTTTAAGTTTTACAGTCTATGGGAAGTCACTGCAGAATATGGAAAGAACTTATCGGTCACAGTTCACCAGCTCAGGAATTGCCTAGTGTTTCTCAAACTGTGGGTCAGGACCCCCTAGGTGGGGTGCAGGCCAATTTCAGGAGGGTTCAGGAGGGTTCCCATTCATATCAAAATTTTATTCTTAGTGTATTAGACTTGATGCTACTAAGGTATGTGACTGCATTGGGAGAAATGTTACAGACCTGTACTTTTTTAAATGATAGTAAATGGGACTTAATCCTGGGTAAGTGTGGGTAGGATTGCAGCCTAGGATTGCTAAAAAAAATTCCTGCTTGATGATGTCACTTCTGGTCATAACATCACTTCTGGTGGGTCCTGACAGATCCTCATTCTAAAAGTAGTCCCAGTGCTAAATGTGGGAGAACCACTGGCCTAGTGGACTTGCCTTTAGTATGATTTAAGAATTTTTGGCAGCTGAGGGAGATATGTCATTGCTAAAATATTTTTATCTGTGTTTAATTTTAAAATTTAAGTATTTTGTGCCTTAGATCAGAATTCTTTCTCAGGATTTGCAGTTAAGTTATTATGTTAAACTGTATTAACAAAAAGAGAAACATCTGCATAATTTTTGATCAGGCAAAATGCCTGGGATGCTCAGATTGAGTGTTGCAGCCTTTAAAAACACAGTGGTTTAACCCATATGCATGTTTAACAGATATTTCTCAGAGGGGATGTTATGTTTCTAGTGTGATGCAAGTGTTACAAGACAGAAAAGTTATTATACTGTTCAAAACTTATGACAGGTATTTCTGGTTACTGTCTGTTTTTGTCTGTACCAACAGATATTTTCTGACTACTCAGATTTATATACACTTTTGAACAGGGCCATTTAAAGAGGAAATGTTTCAGCTGTAAATAGTCAGAGGATATAAGACAAATGACCCCGGTGCCAGAGCTGTTTCATTTTTAAATAGGACTAACTTTCAATAGCCTCTTCCGTTAAGTTGGGAGTGAGCAAGTCAGTAAAAGATTAGGTAAAGTGGAAGCTGCCAAGGAATGTCAATGTGATCATGTTCATGATTGTGACAACAAATGTTTCCTGTAGACGTTACAGGGACTGTATGGAACCCTAACTGAGCTGCACAGAGCAGCTCCAGAGCACTTGGTGATGATGTAATCATCATTGGTGAGTTTTGGAACACCATGAAGGAAGCTGCCTGGGGCTTTGATCTCAGCTGTCAGTTCTGTGGCTTAGAGGGAACAGTGGTGGTAAACTGCAGAAGAGCAACCAAAAAAATGCACTGTTTTAAAGTGGATGTTATATGTGTGGGCACAGTCCTAAGCAGGTCTACTCAGAAGTAAGTCCTATTGGGTTCAGTGGTGCTTACTCCCAGAAAAGTGAGGTTAGGATTGCAGCCTGTATCAAAGTTGAAGGCAGAAGAATGGGATAAATGGAAAGTTATGGAATGAGCAAATGGGAAGTGAAATAAATTTGAACTAACTAGGACCAAATTTTTGTAATTTGACCCAGTGGTTTTTGTTAAGAATTGTTAGGGGAGGGTGTGCAAAAGAAGGCTTTTACTCTTAAAAATGTCATGCGATGGACACAATTGTGAGCAGAACTATAATGGGGGGGACACAACAATGAGGGGTTTTTCAGTAGGGCAGACAGAGTAGATCACCTGGCAGCATCAGCTGGGCCAGAATACTTTGACAAAAATGGCATATGTTGCAAAATGATATGCCAGGTGCACAACAGAGTTCTTCTACTCCCTATACTGCACAACAAATATTAAAAATTGTGGTGTGTTTGCAATACTGTGTAGAGAAAAGTTGCTTTGATACTACATTCAAAACCATGCAGTTTCTCTGTAATTAATAACAAAAAGAGAGGCATTAAATTGCTCCAGAAAACAGACTTGAGGCCCCATTCACTGCCAGAATGCATGCAGAGCCAGGTCCTGCCAACCCACTGCATTAATCTTGCAGATCATGACATTCTGTACTAACTTTATGATTCCAGGTGGGGGGTTCTGTAAATCTTGCCATGTGGGCTGCATAAAAAACAGTGGGTGCACACACTCCCTGTAAGTTCAATCTGCATTTCTAGAGCTATTTGTGAAATGGTTAGTGCATCTTTTCTGTCCAAGCTGAACATTAGCCAATCATGCTGGCTAATGTTGCAAATTTATGTACATTCAGTTGTTGCACCTATTAGATTAACAAATAGGTAGAAATGTATCAAAATGTTTAATCCTGATACTGCCAACTACAGATGATAGCAGATCTTTCCCTTCATAGGTTTTAATCAGGTTTTTTCCTCCTTGTGGTGGAGTTTTTCCATTGTTGTACTGCTTTTATTTTCTGTTTTACTATAAAGTAGTGCAGAGGTGTTAGGCTTTTATTCATGCCACAGTAACTCTTTAGGGCTGGAAACTATATTGTTGTACTCTGATTCAAAGTTTTAAAATAAATGGAGGAACTTTCTTTTTCACCCATTTTTAGTATTCCGAAACCTTTATGAAAATTCACAATTCTGTTTTCAATATAATTTATTCATGGCTCTTGGATTCCTACGAGTGTGGAACTTGAAGATGTGGACATGATCTTTTGAAGATGTGGACATGATGAAGATGTGGACATGATGTGGAAGAACTAGGATGGTGTAATTGTTCAGGCATTGGACTTAGACCTGGAAGATTCAGGTTCAAATCCCTGTTCAGCCATGAAGTTTCCTTGATGACCTTGAGCCAATCCCCATCTCTCAGCTTCATCTACACCACCCTGAGCTCCTTGGAGGAAGGGTGATATTTAAAAATAAGGAGAATAAATATAAATAAATGTCGTCCAGTATTCAACCTCCCCTTTCTGGGTAAGGCGATTGAGTGGATGGTGGCATGTAAGCTCCAGATGGTACTGGATGAAGCAGATTACCTGGATTCCTTCCAGTCTGGATTCAGGCTAGGCACTGGGGGAGAGATGCCTTCATGGATTACCTACACCAAGGGCTTGATGGGTAGAATGCATGGGTAGAAGGACACTGTTGGTCCTTTGGACCTTTCAGTGGCTTTCAACACTATTGGGCATTGTGTATTTCTGGGACAGTTGGCCAAGCCGGAGGTTGGGGGAACTGTTTTGCAGTGGTTCCACTTCTTCTTGATCCCAGGTGGTGGTACTCGGACACCAGTTCAGCACCTGGGCCTTAGTGTGTGAGAAGCTGCATGTTACCTAACCTCTACATGAAACCACTGGAAGATGTCATCTGGGGATTTGGTCTCTTCTTTCCACCGGAGACCAGGGTAGCTGTCATGATCCTGGAGTGCTAGTTGGGATCTGGATGAGGGCTAACAAACAAACTATATCTGGACACAACAGAGATCCTCTTGTTTCAGAAATCCACAATGCAGGGTGATGCTACTGCCCTATTCAGAATAGGATTGCACTTGCCCTGAAAGAGCAGATCTGCAACTTGGAGGTTCTCCTAGATTCACAACTGCTCTTGAATGCTGAAGTATTGACTGTGGCCAGGGTGCCTTTGCCCAGTTTCAGCTGGTGCGCCAGCAGTGGCCATACCTGCCTTGGTCGGATCTGGCCATGGTAGTCATTTGTGTAGTGCCCTTTGGAATAGTCTACTAGTCTATGTTAAAGACACAACATAAAAATCTTTTTTTTTCCCCTTGAACTAAATACAGCTGCAATTGTGGGTCTAGCATATTTCAGCCTTAGAAAATGATTCACTCTTACTTTCTTACACTGAACACACAGATTTACTTTATGATATGCAATGTACAGATGAGGCATTGCTAATGACAGGCCTAGGAGAATATGATAATAAGCTTTTTAGTGTATTATGAAGACTTATATAAGTCTGTGCTTTTTTTCTTCAGAGAATATGCAAAATACTTTAAATATTTTCCCCCATTGCTCCTGAAAATAAATGACTCTGCCACAATTTTCAACAGTGTCATCCATACATAAATGAGCGGTATTGAACTGCCTGACTTGCTAGCATAATTTCCCAAGTTAAGCTTCATAAAGTATTCCATGTTTATCCTCAATTTCTGGTAGAATGACACAATTTGCACTATGGTATGTTCTTCCGCAACTGGGATGCATTTAACACAGTGTTGAAGCAGGTAACTTGCCGTAATGTATTATTGTCCTTTACAATGAGTTACTTCAAGTTTAATTTTGTGAAACTGCTTCATCTTGCCCATAAGGATTTATCCCTCTATATTTAGTGAAATGCATACCTGACCAAGTTTGTTTCTAAAGTCTAATTACATGTGAAGAAGCCTTGACTTCACTATTATGTTTTAAATTTAACTCTGGCGAACTGTAACTGAAAATGGTATCATAGACTATTAGGTATGATCTGGAAAAAATAAGCAGGAAATCTCTATTATTATAACCCATTTTACTGCATGCATTTCAAACATGGTTAAGAAATGAATGACAATCCTATTACATTTATTGACATTTTCTACATAAAATGAGATTTTTTTTTTAAAGACATAAATCTATATTCTGTATCAACAATGCTGCCTACAAATAACTTGGAATGGAAAGTTTAAATACCTGTGACAGTCCAATGTAGTATTACAACAAGCAACTTAAAGTTATTTTAAATACATGATACAGTTAGTATATAGTTTTTAATCTACATCTTGCTTTTCTACTTTTATAACTGCCTAAAAAGCCATATGTTTCATGTTACATTGAATAGATTCAATTGTATGTTTCTGTAGTTTATGTGACATTGATAAACCAATGTACATGTTGCTGCCGTTAAAATTTTCTACAAGTACTTTGCGAGAATATTGTCATGAGATTAATAACACTTAAGTAGAAGATTAGCTGGAAGGAAAGCACAGCTTGATTGAAGTACTCTGGGTAATTTGTATCAATGCAACTACTTTGTCATGCTTGAGCTTCTGAAAATGTTTGCCAGATAAAGCACCTGACGGAAATACAAGGTCCTCAAGTAGGGTTGGCAACCTCCAGGGCTCACGTGGCAAGTTCAGGAAACATTCATTTTCAGATAACTAGTGAAAGGGGCAGGGGGAGGCTGGAGAAGGGTGGGAAGAAGGTGTGACAGAGGAGGGAGCTGCGTGCAAGGGGGTGGGATAGACCAACATGAGTCTTTACACAGGCTAAATAGCCGGCGTAGAGTTGAGTAGCCCTATTGCAGGGCTACTTTCCTTACCCAGGGAAAGGGGGCAAATGTCCCCCCAAGGAGCTGCCAGTGGCTGCCCAGCATGTTTAGGATGCCACGACAGCCATTTTTGGTTCTGCTGCTGCCTTTCATGCCAGGCAGCTCAGGATTGGGCTATTAATCATTTAGATGTTTAAAAAGTATTGGTGATGAAAATTCATTTTACTTGTGACCTGAATTCATTTGTCTGCCTGCCTATCCCAGTTTACCCTGAAAGTTTAATGGAATCAGTATAGATGCTGTAGCTCTGAAAAACTGAAATTTGATACAGCAGTACGACTGTATTTGGTTATGTGATTTACTAATATTCCATTTTGTTTTTTGTTCCTTCCTTTTTACTGAAAGTATTTGGAGTAGTAGTACTGGGAGAAAGGGAGAATTCTTAACTGTCTCTCTAAGAATTGGGAGCAATCTGAATTGGTTCTCTTTGAATTAAAATCTTATGCCCAGCAGTGACTGAATTAAATAATATATAAAATGACTTGTCTCCTTGTTTGTCTTGTAATTCTTCCAAATTAGATCAGTGTTAAAATTCCTGTCATATAAAGGCAGGCTGATATTGCATTAAAACACACATACACATCACACAAAAATACCTTTAGGTTCAATATATCATAAACAACACATCAGCTCCTGCACAGTAAGAGCACGGTTTTGTACCACTGCTATGCTTGGAAATTTCCAAGTGTGGCATTACACCCATTCCTGTGGAGTTGTTAAATCATACTTATTTTGATTATTATAGGGTATTAGAATAATAGACGTGTTCTACTTTCTTGTGTCCCCTGCAGTAATTGTTTGTTGCTTTTACCATCTCAGTAGTGTAGACAAAGATAGTATAGAAACAACTGCTTTATTATATGGGCCTGATATCAAATAGTTTACTTTGGAAGGTCTCTCTTTATTCTTTTTTTTCCCTTTTGCAGTCTGGTTGTTCCTTCTGAGTTATATTATTTGTAAGCCTAGAAGAAAGAGAAAAATACCAAGAAATCATCTAAAATCCTTGCCTTTATACAAGATGCTGAGAAATGGCATGGAATTAAATCATAGTGGACTCAAAGTACGTATCGCAGAAGCATCATTGCAGTTCCAGAATGACATTTCTTGGTAGGAACCTCTAAACGTTAAAGGCAAAATGAGATAAAGAAGCTAACAAAGAAGGAAAATAATAGAATTGTGTTTTATCACTACATACATGGCAATTTATCAAAATCAGTACAATTTTCTGAAGTCTTTTTAATGGAGAATTACTTCCCATTGCTACAATTTTTTTGTGTAAGGGAGTAAGCATGTGAGTCAATCCAGTAATGCACCTTTTTATGTAGGATAGACAACGCCTATATCCACTTGCAGTCAGACAAAAAAAAAATCAAGAGAATGTAAAAGTTGCTTGTGCTTCCTACAGAATATAGTCATAATAACACAAGTAGATCTGAGTATTTTCATAGATGTGCCATAGGAATTTGAGGGAAGGTCATTTATTTATAGGGCCAGTGGGGGATACGCCTTCCCTCACTGGCAGCACGGTACGCCTTGTCAATTTTCCAAAACCTGATGGTGTGCCTTGACAATTTTAGTGCCTTGTCCGTGTGCCATGAAATGGAAAAAGGTTGAAAATTATTAATCTAGACATTTGGATAAGCGGTTAGGACTACCAAACTGGATTTAAACAAGCCACATACTTATAAGAGGGGCTTGCAACAAGTCTGCATAGTGATGAATGCTATAATACAGTACTCTAAGGGCACAATCCTAAGTGTGCCCTGAGCTGGCACAAGTCCCTTGTGCTGGCCCAGGAGGGTTGCAAATGTGCCGTGAAGCATGTTTGTACCTCCTTGTGTGTCAGCTGGGCCGGCGCAGGTATGCATGCCAGCCCATGAAGGCTGCATCCAGCCACTGCGCTGACACGGAGAGGGAAGGCTGCATTGGCCAAGCTCAGCCGGCGTAGGGGTCTGGGGAGAAAGTTGGCAGAAGGTGTTCCAGGGGGCAGGTGGGCGGATGGGGAAAGGGAGGCAGGGCTGGGACCTGACAGTTATGCCGGATCCCAACCCCATTTCCCAAGTAGCGTAGATTGGCTCCAAGCTGCTCCATTCTTCTCGAACTTGTGTCACCTCCTGAGGTGGCACAGTTCCAAGGAGACCCATTGAGACTGTGGTGGCTTACCCAGGGGTAAGGAGAAGCATCTTACCTTGTCTCCGGCTGAGCAGATTCTGGCCCCAATCTTGCACTGGATACAACGTAGGCCTCCTGGCTTGCCTGTTCCAGCGCAAGATAGGATTGCACTGTAACATCAGTTGCCCTGTTTCCCTGGATTAATCTAGTGGGCACAGGTCTATTGAAAATAATTATGTTGTATCAATTCACACACTGCTTTAAAACATGAATCCTTTAAGCAACACTCTTCTTGTACTGTATACCATTTTATTACTTTGCCCCTCAGTTTCAAAGGTAGCCTCCTTTCATACCTTCTCTCTCTACACTCTTGACAGGGTGGTAGTGATTTTCCAACAGCCCTCCCTCTAGTAATTGCAATTAAATGATTTGCAGATTCAGTGGCATTTATTACCAATCAAATTTAAAATTCTTAAGAAGTTATAGTCTCAGTAGATAATATGCAAATGTCTACCTAACTCATTTGCCGAGTAGCATATTAATACTTTCACAGCCCAGTCTTATCCTGGGTTGGGCTGATGGTGGCAGGGTTTTACAACAGCGGAAGAGTCCTCTACTTTAAATCAATAGTGTCTGATAAATCAGAGGGCAGCAAACAACACCAAAAACCATCACTAAAACTAAAAGGGGAAGTTCAACTGAAACGAAAAGGTATTCAGCTAATGCTGAGACAGAAGTAGTCAGGATGCCAACCTCACTCAGTCAGTGAGAGATGTATGTGCTATGCACACAAATCCAGGATACATTGCTATCTGAATAACGGTGAAGATAAAGGCTTGAAAAGAAAACAAATGTTGTCATAAAAGCAACCAACATGTATGAACCAACATGTATGAACTGCGACATCTAACTTGGGTCAAAGGTGCTTTTTTACAAGCAGAAGACCCACCTGCTCATGTACGGAAAGAAGGTCCTGATTTTTACTAATTGTTTTGTTCCACTGCAGCCCACTATGCCTCAGATCCCAAACCATTCTGCACCAAACCTCAGAAGAAGCTTTGAGGGGATGAAGGCTGAAGTAGGAAGGGGAAAATGGAAAACCCCTTTCTAATAAGCAGAAGGCTGATCACAGTACTTAGGTAGCAAACCACTGTCTTTCAATTGTCAATAACAATTTTAATGGAGTTAAAAGATTTGCCCTTCCAGGAGGATGCATAAAAATTTGTCTAGAAGTATGTGGAAAAACAAGTGAAAAAATATGGAATAAATGAATTAACTTTAAATATGGACCACATCAAGTTGTTGCAACAGTAAGTCCTATAAAAAGATTTATCCAGCTCTCTCTATATAGGAAGAGGTGGCAGTGCCAGAGTTAACAGTGTGTGTGTTTCCATATCTAAAGCCCTTGTAATCTTCAACAACTATCATTTATTTTCTTGTCTAATCCTGCTATAGGCCATTCCCTTTTACCCATGAGACTTCCTGTACAAAAAGGCAAATGCACTGTAATATTTCCTAACCCTTGTGAGAATGTGTTTGCTATAAACATTCCCTTTCCTTGACTTGTCTTCACCTTTTTTTCACCTCTTGGAGTAGAGCAGAATAAATCTTAGATGAATCTAACTTTTGCCCTTCTAGCCTCTTAGTTACTAGTGTGTGAGTAACAACAGAAGCCCTGGCACTAAATTTAGAGTTGTCTGGACTTGTGTATTGATATATTTTTTAAAAAAATTTGGGGAGTAAAGCACTGAATGGACTGCTGCTATGGGGGGAAAAATAACAGCATTCCACTCAGGGGCTGTTTTTGTTTTTGTTTTTGGTCTCCAAGTGCCTTTTCCTCTTATTTTTCTTCATTATGTTCTTGTTTGCCTTTTTATTTTGTTGCACACCAGAGGTTTATGCTTTTGATACCAGATGGCATTCTCCCAAAGCAGAAGCTATGGCAAAGAACACCCTATATGATGAAGAATTATGAGGAGTTATGCTGATATGCAGTTTTTGCTTGGAAATAGAATAGTACCCCCTCTTCTTCAAACAAGGAAGTTCAAAAGGTTTCACACAGAATCGTCTAGTTGATGATAAAACACCCTATTATATATCAAGCTGAATAGATGGTGTTGGATTGCTTATATTTTCAAATAGTACAAGATCTTAGAGGCAGGATCTTCTTTGGAACATCAAAAGCAGGCTGTCCATTCCTTGGCCTTCCCACAAGACACAGCAGTTATTTTCATGAACCATCTCAGTGTTCCTCTTCTAGAAAGATTATTCTAGAAAGGCTATAACTCACTTACACTGAAGCATTACCCACATTCTGAACACCTGCATGCTGAGGAAAGGAAAGCCTCTTCCTCTAGTGTGCTCTAAATGTATATAACTCACTGTTGCATTCTACAGTTTTCAATTTCTCATAGAAAATGTCAAAATTATGTTTTACACTGAACCATATTTAAATCATGCTCAATCTCCTGCATCTGCATCTACAACATTTGCCGTTGTACAAATCTATGGTAAGGCCAAACCTGGAGTATTGTGTCCAGTTCTGGTCGCCACATCTCAAAAAGGACATAATGGAAATGGAAAAGGTGCAAAAGAGAGCGACTAAGATGGTTACTGGGTTGGGGCACCTTCCTTATGAGGAAAGGCTACAGTGTTTGGGCCTCTTCAGCCTAGAAAAGAGGCACCTGAGGGGGGACATAATTGAGACATACAAAATGATGCATGGGAAGGATAAAGTGGATAGAGAGATGCTCTTTACCCTCTCACATAACACATAACACTAAAATTGAATGTTGGGAGGGTTAGGACAGACAAAAGAAAATATTTCTTTACTCAGCATGTGGTTGGTCTGTGGAACTCCTTGCCGCAGGATGTGGTGACGGCATCTGGCCTGGATGCCTTTAAAGGGATTGGACAAGTTTCTGGAGGAAAAATCCATTATGGGTTATAAGCCATGATGTGTGTGTGCAACCTCCTGATTTTAGAAATGGGCTATGTCAGAATGCCAGATGCAAGGGAGGGCACCAGGATGCAGGTCTCTTGTTATCAGGTGTGCTCCCTGGGGCAATTGGTGGGCCGCTGTGAGATATAGGAAGCTGGACTAGATGGGCCTATGGCCTGATCCAGTGGGGCTGTTCTTATGTTCTTATCTTACACAGGGCCTTCCAAACCCTGGCCCAGGGGCTGGGAATGGGGTTTGGACTAACCAATCAGCCCCATGACTGGACCTTACTATTCCTCCAGGTCACCACATATCTTTCACTTTATTTGGGGGATAGGGATGCTCTGGGCAGTCTCATCTGCCCGGATTTCCTGTAGTGCAGTCTTTTGGGATGCAACAGACATGACTACCAGAGCGTCCCTGTCCCCTGAATGAGATGAAAGACATGTGGTGACCACTGGAACAGTAAACTGTGGTCCAAACAGGGACTGCATTTTCATTATGCAGCAGTTGCGAGTTTGGTGACTACTGAGGTTAGAGAATAATTGCACAAAGCTGTGTATGCCTACTCAGATGTAAGCCTAATTAAATTAACTGGGACTTACTCCCAGGAACATCTGTATATGATTACAGCCTAAGGGCCTACTCTAACTAAAGACTGCCTGTAAGGCAGTGGTTCTCAGACTGTTCACCTTCTCAGGACACACCAAAGGCCCCGATCACTCACTTGTTATGTTGTTCTGTGATGTGTAAATTAGATAGTTCTCCTAATTCTCTTAGTATTATGTATTCAAAATGCTGCACCTTAACTTGAGCCAAAAATGAACTCATTTGTCTACAACACATTAATTTAGTTGTAGATCAGTCATCTTCTAACAACGCTAGGTGCTCTAGATCATTTGTCACCCAAAACAGCTACACCAGACAACCCCTACAGAAGCAGCAACTGTGGCAGACAGATTAAATCACCCCTGTGAACCATCATAGCATGGAACTTTAAAATTATCTATACTGTAATCAGTGCCCATGTACAAAAAAAGAGGCTAGATTCATTAAGTAAATGATTGCTGCAATCAGCTGGCATGTACAGAAGGAGAGACTAAATTCATTATAAATTATTCCTTGTGAACTTGTTAACCTTCTTAGGTATGTGCCATTTTCATAGACACTTGCAGGCATTCGCACATGAAGATTCTCAATGAAGTATGAAACAGCAAAGAATAATTCCATGTAGGTAGTGCACCCTTAATGCAGTGGAGGTGCTATGAAAAGACAGCTTACATTTTCCTTGTGTCTCAGTACCTTAAATCTTATGGTACAATGAGCCCGTTAGCTAGCTCTTTGCCCTTGTAGATTGCATTTAAACTGACTACACTGACAACCTTCCACAGGCAGTCCTGTTAAAATTGATGCTGCCAAGTAAACAGCTGTTTGGGTGGTTTTTAATGTAGATTTCACCCAATTACTAACAAGAACCTGTCTGCTAGCCTGCTGAAAACAGTTCTAGTGCTTGAATTGGAACGTATCTAATCTTTTTCAAAGAGCAGAAGGGACAGCAAAAGAACTTCCAGATCTACTCTTTAGAGGACTTTTCCTAGTCGCAGTGCATTTTGAAGCAAAGGCAAAACTTGAGATAGTTTGCAATGGCAGATTGCATATATCTATAGTGTATAAGCCCCAGGATTGGAATCCATCTTCCACCGAAATCACAACCCAATTTATAGTGATTTCCCTGGCACTGGTAAATGCCTAAATAACAATGCCTAAATAATTAACTTCATACTCTAATTAGCCTTGTATTTGGTTTCAAGGCATTTGTAAAGAACAAGAGGGCTATCTGTAATTCAAAAGCAATTATTGATAAATGGTTCTATCAAAAGAGCTTGTGTTAAAAAGAATCAATATTGTCTCATTTACCGAAACACCGAAGGGTATAGCTTCCCTTATTCCATTCTAAACCTGTCCACTCATAAGCACTAAGCTTTTGTCTCTCTTCCTTGTTAGGGAAATTATGATACATTTAGGATTTAAAAGGAAGACAAGGTTATTTATTTGAAACAGGTGTAATTAGCTATGGATACATGGCTTGCTTACAGTTGTGAGGGAACTGAGGGAATGTCTTGAAACAACACCAAAGTTTGCAGACCTGCAGGAAACTGAGGCAACACATCTGAGGACCATAGGAAAGCTTGAGAAGCCAGAGGTGGTGCACAGGCTTGTAATCTAGCAGTACTTACTGGAGCCATGTGTGGTCATCATACAAACACATACGACAAGTTTCAGGGGACAATGAGTATGTGCAGCAAGCACCATCCTGTGGGACATGTTTACAGTCCAGCCCAACTCCTTCCATTTGAGAGCATTACAGCCCAATCCTGAGCTTCCCGGTGCCCGCTGGAGCAGCAGTGCCAAAGCAGTTACCGCTGTATCAAACAGGCACTGGGAAGCAGCTGGAAGTCTCCTCAGGGAAAGGGGACTTTTGTCCCCTTCTCCCAGGGAAAACCCCAGGCCCAGCAATGGGGCTTCTCAAGTTTGCACTGGCTATTTTGCCTGTGCAGATTTGAGAGACTCCATGTCTTGTGCAAAAGGAACCCAAGAGGGTTCTTGCCTTAGAATTGACCGGAGAAGCCCAGGGAGGAGGGGAAACCAGGGGAGGTGATTCACAGCAATCATACTTTCCAACCTCATGGCTCTTGTGGGCTCCATTGTTACTTGGGGGGAGGAAGCCTCAATGAATGACCAGCACAAATGGAACTACTTCTGAGTAGAGCTGCAAAGGATTGGGCCATACTGGTAAGCCTTGCAGCTGTTGCGCATGACCCTCCTCCCTCTTGCCGCTTCTGTTCCCGCTGTCACGTAGTTCATCCCACCTTTTCCTGTCTTGTTTACAGATGGGATGGAGACAGCAGGGGAATGTTCAAAGAGAAATCCGACACACACACACACACACACACACACACACACACACACACACACACATCCTGGCAGCAACTCTGTTTATTTCCATAGAAGTCACAGCTGGCTTTTTAAAGGGAATGACTTGTGACTTGAGTCCTTTCCACCCATTAGGACTCCTTTTCAAGTTGAATAGCAGGGGGTGGAGATTCATGACTCAAATCAAGCTGTGCTGGACTCACCCGTCCCTGCTGTCTGCCACCCCCCCCCCCCCGTTATTTGGGCATCACATCCTGGCTTGAAGCCTCCCCTGGTTATGGCTCAAGAGAGGCCACCACTGTCCCTGTAGGGTTGAGGCAGTGAAGTAGCACAGATCCCACAGGCAAAGCCTGAGGGTGCTCTTTGCTTGTTCTAGCCAGGCAGGCTTGCTAGCCAGCCTCACAGACCCAGACAAGTATCACCAGTATTGGAATCCTGGAATACTCTGTTCCTTACACTTATATTGATAAAGAAGGAAGTGTATCATTTAGCTGATGTTTTTTCCTCTCTATTGAGTCAGTATTGTACAGATTTTGATCATGCATGCAGCAAGTCCCCAATTTACAGAAGTCTCAACTTACACAAATTGAATTTAATGTAAGCTTATCATTGGAGCTCCCAGCTCACTGCCCATTCTTTAAACAAAGCAGGAAACATGCTGGAAGCACTCTCGGCGTGCTCCATGTTTCCTCTTACATTTAAAGAGCTTGCATGGAAGGAGGAGTGAGGTTGCTGGTTCTGCTCCTCAGAGCACAACGATCTGGTCCCTTGCTTTCCCTCCTTTGGAACACAGTGAACCTGGACCTTTCTCTATGCCGGCTCTTTAAAGAGGAAGCATGGAACACAAGGAAAGCAAGCCCTGTGTGGTCCTCAGTTCCTGCTTTGTTTAAAGAGCCTGCGTAGAGGAAGGAGCAGCTGAGGCAGACTGATTCGGACTTACCTAAAAATTGACCTAGGTAAGGTTGTCCAGAATGGAACCCACACACATATTGGGACCCACTTTACAATGGAAAACCATCTGTTGATAATTCTGTCCATATGTATGTGGGGAACATCATTATCACATCTGCTATGGGTTATGTCTACACAGCTGTTTACAACACACACACCCTCCAATGGGTATAGACTTTGTATGTCCTTGGGAAATTAATGGTATATAGCTAGCATTTCTGGTGGTCCATGCATGTAGCTGTGTAGATTCTTTTTGTGCAGATGTCACCACCAACACATTGAGATTTGTCCTGACAAAAGGTGAAACCAGTGGCACATTCTCTCAAACCCCCCCCCCCATTCCACCACCACCCCCTTGTGCACAGGGCTCTAGACAAGTGCAAAATATACAGACATCTTCAAAGAGTAGTTTGACAGAAAACCTTTTAGACAAATATTAGAAGTTTCATTAATAAACCTACAGTTACTTAAAGTTTTTTTCTTCTTCATTTGTTTGGTGACTTGCTTTTATGTTGAAATTATCAATGAAGCCAAAAGGCCTAACTAATCTTTTTCCCAGATATAATCTGTTGTTGCATTGGCATTCTGAGTAAGAGGGATCATTGTTCTTGGTAACTTTTCTCCCCTTTTTACCATATGTCTTGCCCAGGATGTATGGGGAATACAGGGAAGGATTAGCATTGTTAAGAGGTTTCCAAAGCCCTCTGCTCAGCTCTTTGTATCTGATGTGCTCTGAGCACCTCAGGCAGAAGCAACAGCCTTTACTTAACTCATCTGCCTTTCCATTCTTGCTGCTACTTTAGAAATTCAAACCCCCAAACTTGGAACTCTATACATTTAGCAGTGTAGGGATTCTTTTACAACTAACAAGCTTGGTGGCCTGAGCAAATCTGACTACAGTTTAACATTCATACTTGCTCTGGGAATTGAGTCTGAATTTACGGGCTTTTAAATGTTTTAAGTACCTCTCTCTCTGCTTCTGTATTATGAGACAGAATGAAACAATGGCACTGACCAGTTGCCCTTCATAATTTAGAATACATTAGCAACTTTCCCTTGATACTCTTCACTTTTTCAGTCTATATTAAGATGTAATTCCTACTGCACTGCCCCCCTTTTCATTGGCCTATAGTGGATCTTTGAAATTAAAACATTGTGTTGCAAAACTAATTTTCTCCCTAAGGCAATGTGCATTATTACAGACCTAATCCAATCTTAGTACAAAATACTTTCTCTATTTATGATTGGTACAATAAAGGTCTGTAGAGACTCTATTTCTTGAGCCCTGCCATCAGCTGATTTTTTTTTTACGCCTTTCATCTAAGTTATAATTACATTGATTAGAATAATTTCATTGGGTTTTTAATGGAAGTAATGTGTAGAATGAAATGACATTTTACACCTTTCCTAACATCTACAATTATACTTTTCCTTGTAGACTCCTCACAAGTTCATAGGATGTGACTATAAACAGTTCCCTTGAAAACTCAAAGCTCCTGCAAGAGATATCTTCACCCTAAGAGTTCAGCCTCTTTGTATCAAAACTACAAATTGCCAACTCTTTTCCCTGCTTTTGTCCCCCACTTCCTGTGCAAAAGGCTCTGTGCTCAAGGGTCTTCTGAAGGAAACAAAAAACAACTCCAAAGTGCTCTATTTAACTTAGAGAAATAGGATTGTTGTTGCATATAGGTATTGACTAGCTGGTGTAGCTTCCCCTATATATGAATGCATCCTCTTTTTTTGGCTAAAAATAGGCCAGCTGTAGATTTGTGATAGCCTTCAGTTGTGCCTTGGCAGACAGTGCTCCCTGTAAGAGGTCCACACTGGTATACATAGCTGCACTGTTGCGACTGCTTTGCAATCCTACCTCCAGAAATTTGGCAATGACATCATCATGTCATTGCCAAATTTCCTCATTGCCAAGCTCTGCATTGTGCAGAGCTCAGCTTGGAGGTGTAAGCCTGTTTAGCCCTGCACCTTAGAGGAAACAGTGTTGGCATGCTCTTCAATTACCTTGATGGTAGGGACAGGCACTCATGGCTTACCTTAGTGATAGGGGCAGCATCAGTCTGGAGCACTTCTTGGTGGTTCCTCAAAAGAACTCAGCATGGGGCTCTTGCTAAAAATTTCTTTTGATGACATTAATTTAAAAAAGATGCAATATGTGCCTGAAAGCCTTACGTGTGCTGGTGTGGGGCTTTCAGGATTAAGACCTAGATGTTCAGTTTGATGCCATATATTATTTCTATTATTTAAAGCAGATTGCAGGGAGGGGCTTTGTCCTATATACACACTATAAGTCCTATACAAACGCTAACTATTATTATTCTACTCCCTTTTATGTGCCAGAAAGACAAGTTGGGTACATTGATCAGTGCTGACATTCAAAATAATATCTAAATTTGCATTCAGTAATCAATATATCCAAAGATAAGGAATATAACTCACCAGACTGTGCAAACCTTAGGAGGAAAGGGCGGGATTTGTGCCAAAGGTATTACAGTATTTTTGCACAGCTCCCATCAGGAAACGTCCAAGTGGATTGGAATTCCAGGCATAGAGTGCTGACTTCAAGGGTAAATTTATTTTATAAATAAAATAAACCTGTTTAGCACTGTATAGTAAATTTAAAAAGTCGTAAATTTGAAAGGATGTTGGTGTTTGTGGAATGGACTGATATGTGGATAAAATAGAATTTCTCTAACCTGGAACCTGGATGCCATTCCCATAGTTTTTTGCTGGGTTTTTTTTTTTTGTTTTTGTTTTTTGCTGCTGTGATAAAAGGATAGGTTCTGTTCCTCATGTTTGTCTTTGTACAACAATTCAGTGTATGAATAATAATGCAACAAAAATTCACATTATCAGACAGCTTTCTTGTGGATATTGGTATGCACAACCAAAACAATGGGTTGGACCCCAAGATGCTCTTCCAAGAACGTCTGATCCAATCCACTTAATCCAATCAGTCACTAGAATATTGCACCAGAAAACTGAAATTAAATCTGAAGGTACTTTTCTACTTTCACAAGAACGGATAAAACCTCTTGCATAAGCAGAAGTATTGAAACTGCTGTAGAGCTTGCCTGAAGTGCCTGCCCATGGCCCATAGGGCTGTGTGTGAATTTTTGTGCAACCTTTTGCACAAGCATTTCCAGACCAGCACTAGCACCTATTTCCCTTCTGCTCATGGGTTGTTGTTTGTTTAATCCAATCCATTTTCTATTCTGCCACAAGAAGACTGTGTTAGGGAAATTGTGTAAATGTCATCCAAATTAGAGAAAGGTATGGACAGTGTGCCACAAAGGTGTGACAAATCCATTTGTTCCCATTTTAACTTTTTATATGCATAGAAAGCACCAGAAGGATAGGTAGAAGGGGGGTGAAGTGGTAAGTACTTTAGGTGCTGCACCACACCATGTAAGCAGCCCCTCCCACTCACTGTCAGAACCATTCTGGAGCAGTGACGGTAATACTCAGGAGACACCGTTTGGTTCATTGCCGCCCAGAATGGTTACAATGGAAAGTGGGATGGGCTGCTTACAAAGCACGTTGTGACACTGCAATACTTACCATTTTGCCCCCTCTAGCTACACTAGAAACAATCCGTACAATCCAGCTCGTCCTCTTAGGTCATCAGAGAAGGCCTTTTTACAAGTGCCACCGCCTAAGGAGGTACGTGGGGCGGTGGCAAGAAATAGGGCCTTCTCAGTAGTGGCACCAACGTTATGGAATTCCCATCCCCTTGACTTGAGAATGGCTCCCTGTCTTGAGACTTTTCGGCGAGGCCTGAAGACCCTTCTATTTAAACAAGCCTTCTGAGTTCATGGCCTTTTTAACATCTTTTCTACATCTTTTAGTATGTTTTTACAGGCCTGATTCCTTTATGATCTGCTGCTCTATGCTCTTTTTACCTGACTTTTTATCTGACTACTGTTTTTTATGATATCTGTCAATGTGTTAATATGTTTTTATCTGTTTGTTAAATTATGTTTTAATCTGCTTTTAACCTATTGTAATCCTCCTTGGGTCCCTTTGGGGAGAAGGGCGGGGTATAAATAAAGTTGTTGTTGTTGTTGTTGTTATTATTACTATTATTATTATACTGAAAAGCACAATGCAGCTCACAGCCTCAAAAATAATTAGGTAATCTAGTATGTCAAACAGAAGTGTTTTAAAATAACTGAAAGGTGTTTTTGAAGGTAACTGGAATCACATTTGTAGATGGAGCTGATCTTGTTTCTAAGATTAGAGCTGATCTTGTTTTTCAATAAAAACCAGCAGAGGAGAATTACAGCAGGTGTACTGCAGGGATGACAAATACCATCGGATCAGTTTTGGGCTTTAGTGAGACTCTGCTGCAGGAAGCCTGCGCATGTCCTGCAATCTTGGTGTAAACAGAAGGTAGCCCGTATGTTGAGAATATTATTATGGAGTTGAGGAATAAAGAAAAGGCAGAAAGGCATGCTTTAATTATGCAGTGAATGTATACAAAATGCTACATAGGAACTTTATGAATTACATTTGAAATATTTTGAGTGACTATTTTATTCCAGAAATAGGATTTTGGACTTTAACTTCAAAATCCATCTTATGTATTAAGCTGTTTCTGACTGTATATGTGACAACCCTGACAGTTGTTTCTCCGTAGTGCTGCTATGAACACACAGAGATACATATGTTAGAGAGGATTCTGGAGGACAGCTAGATACATCTGTTTGTAAGTGGACCATCCTAATTAATCCTGCATGTTACTCTTATGGCACCTATGGTCAAAAAGGCCAAGCATCAGACTCAAGCTCCCACTTCTAATCCTCATTCCCCCTTAGCTATGGCAGTGTTTGCTGAGAACAGAGAATAGCTTCTATGGTCTGGCTATGGCAAGTTTACCATGTCTCCACTGATGGCTCTTGAGAAGCAATGATTTAATGATATATTCACATACTGTGCTTACTATATTAAAGCTTTGGAAATTGCAGGTGTGGTGCTAATAAAACTCCCATCTTCTTCACCATATGCATTCCTCAATGACACGTTTTTTCTTTTTTAAATCAATTCTCTGGCAAGGGCATGTACACTGTAGCAATATGCTCAATAAAGAAAAGGGAAATATTGTATAATATGGTTACTGTTTGTTAGTAACCATACCCTAAGTTAATCATATGTTATGATTTTTGTCATAAGAAGGTCACTTTTATGATTTTCATACATTGGTGATTCCCATGGGGAAAATCATAATGTATGAGAATTTGTTGTCCTTGTGTTCACTTGCAAGTCACAAATGTGCTAAGCATCTGGGAGTGAACTGACTTGGGGGTCTTCAGGGTTCCTTGTAACAAACTGTTTCAGCTGTCCTGACACACAGCCCAATCCTGTCCACACTTTCCTGGGAGTAAGCCCCATGGACTCAAATGGGACTTAATTCTGAGTAGACATGTACAGGATTGGGCTGTGAGTCATATGGAACTTTTTGCACTGCTCACATTTTGTATTGCAGCTGCTTGCATTGTGGGCAGCCAGTATGTGACCCCAATTAGATAATCTTTGGAGTGGTTTTCATTTCTAGTTTTTGAAACTAGAAATGTAATTTTGAAATCTAGAACACAAAGCAATAAAAAGATGTAATATAAATACTTGCAGAATCATTATAAGTAACAAGCCTTCTCAGTATTATTGAAGTTAGAGTTTCATTTCAGCTTTCCTTTCAGTCAGTACAGGACATATTGTAAAAACAAACCTTTCCTATTGATCCAAATGCTGTGTTTAAATGCACACTGTAAATAGTCACATCACCGTGCCTGTAATTATTGCACTGTGCATCTACTTTGTTTATTAAAAAGTGATTTATGTAATTGCAAAATATTTTTTTCCACTCTGCAAGAAATTCTTAAAAAAAAAACTTATTCCAAATTCATGTGTGTACATGTTTAAAAAAAATTAACTTTTTTGGTAAAATATCAGCATATAGTAAAGTATATTGTTTGGAACAGTAGTGTATATTTTCAGTTCTGTGTTTGAGATTTTAAAGCATCTCAGTGGTTTTTCTACTAAATCTTTGGAAATTACTACTCAATTTGAGGCTAAAATCTATTTCGTCTGTCCCTCTTATCTAACCCCTTGAGCCTGTGCTATGTCAACATTTTTTCTCAGCTAAATTAAGTTGCCCATCCTTTTTCCTGCATACCTTATTTAGGCCATCAGAAATAAAATGGAAATTCTATCTCATACCCCACAGTGTGGTTCACAAGGGAAATGAAGAGTTGATAAGCATGCACATTCAGTTCACTTACTTAAGTGATAATTAAAACAGGGGAAGCAAAACACAGAAGAAGTGATAGAATGAAATTATCAATCTGAAAATTCAGGCAGAACTGCATAAAAACAGAAATTCACAAGAACCATGATAGCAGACCTACCTTTGTCCTCTTGGATTCAATTTGGAACTGGAAGGAAAAGAAAGAGAAAATCTTTTGTATTATCACTGCATGCTAGCACCAATTACATTTATATGATGTTGTCACATCTCTTATCTTCACTGTCTTTGAGGAGAAAGACTCATGAGATGTTATTTGCAATCTTTTATATTAATTTGAAGGCTGTTTTTTCCCCTGGTTTATATTGATTCATTGTCACTCTAAATTTATTTTGCCCTTTAGATGAAATAATTTCCTTTTATAAAATTGAGACTGCATCAGAATAAATATTGAACATTTCCAAAGCAGAAAGACTCAGCCTGAGAGATTTTTTTCCATCATTGCCAGCTTTTATGCCTGCCAGTTTCATTTCCCCCTACCATATATTTTCAAACTGGTAAACTGGAGCAGGAGGTTTGGAAAATGGCAGCTGAATTGGCTTACAAAAGTTGAAAGCACTTCCTAAGTTTGTAGGTCTCTGCAATGAACACATCTGAGTATGTTTGAACCGCCTTGAATAAAGTCAGAGGAGTAATCCAATGACAAGAAAGGTGGAATATAAATACTGGTATTATTATTGTTGTTGTTGTTGTTGTCGTCGTCATTAAGGACTTAGGAACTGAAGACTTTTTATTCCACTTAGTAAATAAGACAGAAGGAATGGGGGGGGTGTCATTAATGACTTAGGAATTGAAGACTTTTTATTCCACTAAGATGACAAGCTGCAGTTCCCCAAGACAGCAGTGCAAGTTTTGAGCATTCTTAGAAGTCAGCAGAATGAATTATTTTAGTCTGAATGTAGTCATAGGCAGGATCAGGTGATTTCATCCATTTTTATTTCATCAGGGTATTGATGTACAAAGGCATTGTTTGTTAAACAATTTCTAAATCACCTATATTTCATAGTATAGGTGCTTGTAGCAAAAAAAAAAAAAAAAGAGAGAGAGAGAGAACTTGCATTACCAAGATTTCCTACATAATTTGTAGTTCTGTAAGTTTTGATGAGGAAGCTGAACACATATTTAACTGTTTTCTAGTACTACAATCAATGGGACTTCAGAGACCTTAACCTTCATTGAATTATTCAAAATATTTAAAATAATATTTATTTTTAGTCAACCTAACCCCTGCTAACTGGGTAAGAGGCACTTTTTCAAGTGGGTGCTCCTCTTCCATCTAGCAGGGGGAGAGTTACTGGCCCACCACACCCCAGCAGTGTCTTTTCTAGTGGCTGTCTGCTGGTGTTGCATCTATTAGATTGTGAGCCCTTTTGGGACAGGGAGCCATTAGTTATTTAATTTTTTCTTTAAACTGCTTTGTGAACTTTTTTGTTGGAAAGCGGTATATAAATACTGTTAACAACAACAACAACAAACAACAACAGTTTACCTAAGGGTGCAAACCAAACTGCGCCCTATGCCGGCCCAAGTCCCTTGGGCTGGCCTGGGAGTGTCGAAAACATGCTGTAAAGCATGTTGGTGCCTCCTTGGGAGGTAGCCAGGCCAGCACTCTCAGAAGCACCAGCCTGTGGAGGCTGAGGGAAGCTTCCGCACCAGCTTTCCCCCAGCTACTTCATCCGAGCTGACGCAAGGACGAAAGGTAGGCCTGTGGAGCGGGGAGGAGGAGGGAGGAAGGGAAGCGTTCCTGGGCAGGGGGAGGGAGGTCGATGGGCGGCCCCGGGGGTGGACGGGGAGCAGGAGGCGGGGCTGGGATCTGGCAGTTATGCCAGATCCCAACCCCTGTTCCCGGGGAGTTCAGAGTGACTTTAAGCTGCTCCGCTCTCCTCTGACTTGTGCCACCTCAGGAGGTGGCGGAAGTCTGAGGAGACCCATAGGCGACAGCAGCCCTTGCCCAGGGGTAAGGGAAAAGTTTCCCCTTGCCTCTGGCTAAGCCGCTTCTGGCCACAATCCTGTGCTGGATACAGCACAAGCCTCCTGGCTTGCCTGTTCCAGCGCAAGTTCGGATTGCGCCCCAAATCTATTAAAATGAACATTACAATAGATGGCAGCTCCACAAATGACAGCCAGGTGTAGTTATACTTTTCAATTTTACATGGTTAATGAAAACATTGTAAAGGAAAATGTAGAGGTGCAAACTCTTTATAGGACAGTGTTGGCAAAGAGAAGTAATGCTGTCTTGGCAGTTAAGGTTGTCTAGACATGCCAGCACAGCAGCAATAGTAGCATCTTAATATAAAGGAATTGCCCAACTGCCCAATACAACTTCCTGCAGAGAGCCAGAAAGCCACATGCTGATACTATAAAAATACCTTTTACCTTGCTGAAAAATAGTGAGATGAAGTAGCAATTACGAATAGCAGGGATGACTTTGTGCACCTGCATGCTTGGGCATTTTCTATTTTGTCTCTTTGTATATACACAGAAAACATAACGAGGTAAGAATGGATCTTTCTGCAATGATGCCATAACCTGCATGTGATGGTCCTATGCTCCATCAGTTTTTTGGGTTTTTTTTTTAAAGTAAACTATTTACTTACTACTTTGTGCTTTCTTCATATATTTTAATACTGTTCCTTGTAATTATGGTCATCTATTATAAATCAGTTTTTTCATGTAAATGTATTTTAATGTACATATAATTCTAGCTTTTTTTATTTAATTGCAGGTATCAATTCTTTCCAGAAGCAATACTTATTCTTTTGCATTTGTCAATATTAGCATAAAAGTACATTGAAAAAATGGTTCTTTTTGTCAATTGTATAAATGGCCAAATTTATTTCTGAGGGTAGTTTTGCATAATGTGTAGTGCAAATCCTATCTTGTGCTGGAACAAGTAGGCCAAGAGGCCTGAACTGTATCCAGCTCGAGGTTGGGGCCATAAGTGGCTCAGTCAGAGGCAAGGGGAAACTCTTCCCCTTACCCCCAGGTAAGCCACAACAGCCCCAGTGGGTCTCCTCAGACTTGTGCCACCTCTGGAGGTGGCTTGGAGCCGCTCCATGCTGCTCAGGGAATGGGGTTGGGATCCTGCATAACTGCCTGGTCCCAGTCTGCCTCTCGCTCCCTGCCTGCCCTCCTCCCGCCTCCTTCCTGCCCTCCCCAGACTCCTGTGTCGGCCGAGCTCGGCTGACGCAGCCCTTCCTCCTCAAGTCAGCTCAGAGGCTGGATACAGAGACCCTGCACCAGCCCAGCTGACTTTACAGCATGTTTGCGAACCTCCTGGGCCAGCACAAGGGACTTGTGCTTGTCCAATCCAAGGTTAGGACTGTGCCTTTCAAATTATGTATATGAGCTTTATTGTGTTGTCCTGGGACTCAAACCAGTGATGCTGTTTTGTTGTTCAGTAGGAGCAATAACTCTATTGTTCACAATCACACAACTAGATATAGAGCTCAGTACTATCTTCTCCCTGCCCCCGCTGCTGGGGCAGTCGCTCCAAAATAACTACTGCTGCATCCTACGGAGGGGCAGTTGCAAAGGTCTTCTTCTCTACTTAATTCATTCCCTTGCCTGGGGGCAAACCTCTGCAGTACAAGGGATCTACATCAGTGTTTCTCAACGTTTGACCTCCGCTGTCCACTTCACATGGTCCACCTATTCAAAGTACCATCTGAAGTAACCAGCAATGACACCATCGCCAGTTACTTCTAGGTTTGGAGGCCAAATGCAACATGACAAATACCAATAAGAGTCTCAGGGTGGACTGGAGGGCTTTTTTGAGAATGGAAAAGCATGCTTTGGAGCTCTGCCTGCCAAACCTAGCCTCCTCCTGCTGTTTGTTGTATTGCATTCCTGGTCTCTCTGCTGAGCAGCAAAGGGTCCTGTGAATATTTCCAGACACCACCTCAAGTACCACTGATGGTTCCTATACAACTGGTTGAGAAACACTGATATACATGGGCCTGTGCTCGCTGAATAGCTTGGCACAGGTCTGTGTGGACCTGTGCTGCAGGATCGGATCTGGAAGAGCATTAGGATCAGCAGCCACCTCTGCTGTTGGACCTACCACCTTCTTGGACCTGCACCAGGGCCGAAAAGGAAGACGGTAAAAGATTCCTACCTGGTTCCAAAAGGCAACCAGCTCATCTTGCCCAAATATGTGAGAGGGGTTGGCAACAAAAGACCTGAGGTACACTGAGGTGAAAAGGAAGTTCAAACAATCAAACCACACACCCTCCCCTCAAAAGCAGAGTGCCAGTATTATGCCAGCCTTGCCTCATAGGATGGCAGGGCAAAGCAAAAATGCTCCGCTGCCATAAGGGGTGCGTAGCATTCCTCAGGTCTTATTACCTTTGTTGAAATGGAAAAGCATAAAGTAAAATGCTCACAACCTCAGTACATGCTGATAACTTGGTTCTTCTCAGAGATAGCCCTGCTTGAATTTTTTTTGGCGAGATATTAGAAAACCTTTTTATACATGAGAGCAAACTAATAATCCTTTGGAACAATTCTTATATAGGTTTTCAGATTATCATAGCCAGAGGCAACAGCACTCAGTGTCAAAATCTCTGGGTAGGCCAGCCATAAAATTCGAATTGTTAAAGTTCCATTAAAAAAATTGGTGAAGGCAAATATTTTCTGTATTTTTATTAGCACCATGTTTGGTGGTTAAACTGACAAACATAAAGCCACCATACAATGACTCAATACTCTGGCATCAGTTTTCCAAATGTTCAAATCAACTCTTCTACCTTCTATCTTCTGACTACTGTCAACACATGCATATCTTCAAAGGTTGCACACTTCTGCAGCCCCAAGCTCTAAATTCTAAAATCGGCACCCAAAAACTCACTTGGCATGCCAGATGAAATAATTATAAATCACTAATTTTAGAATTAGCCAATTTTTGCATTAGGGTTGTGATCTGAAACATTTGAAAGTAAAAAAAAAATGTTGTTTGAGTGAGTCTGCTTTGGAGTCAACAGGATTTGGGATGTTCATTTCAGTACTAATTTTTCAATTCAAGTGTGATACATGAGGCAGGATTTGCTGAGTCACCGTGCTCTGTAGTTGTCCTTGTGACTTCTACCCTTAAATATTTTATTTCACAGCCCAATCCCATGCTAGTCAGAACTAAGTCACATTATAGTCAGTGGGGCTTACTCCCAGGTAAGTGTGCATTGTTTTGTGGCCTCATCCTTCAGTATCTTGAAAAATTATTAACAGCCCATCCCTCCTCAGCGTATGGGCTGATGCAGTATGTGCTGCACTGGTGCGAGGCATCACAAAAGTGCCATAAAGCATCTTGTGGCAACCTAGCAGTTGCTAGTGCTGGTATGAAAGCCTGCACAGATCTGTGCACACCAGATTAGGTAAGATCTGCGCTAAGCAGTGTAGAGGCAGAACAGGGAAGGGGAGGGGATGTAATAAGGCAGCGTGATAATGGGGAAAGGCTGATAGGGCCCTGGAGGGGCTGGCACCAGTAGCATACACCAGTGTTATAGGAATACAACCTATTCCCAAACTGCCGACATGGATGCATTCGTACTTTTGCCAGCTATTTAGCTTGTGCAGGTCTGAGTAGAACCATTGTGCAGACTGGGGCTTACCCCAAGGCAAGGGGGTGAATGTCCCCTTAGCTCAATGAGACCTCCAGTCTTCCAACTTCCCCTATAGGATGCAGCGTTGCCTGCACTTGCCCCACTGCATTGGTGCAGGGACATGGTGGATAGAATTGTGTTGTAAGTTAGAGATACCTAAACACATACATCGTATACAAACAGAGTTTGCAGTGATGCATGCATCTAGAAATTGGTAAATAGTAAATACTTTTTTGCTAGCACCCACAGCTGCACCACTCACTGTCTAGTCTACAATAACAAGGAATGATTTATTTTATGTTTCTTTTATGACATAGTTAAACCCTTAAAAAAAAAAAATTATCCTTTGCAGTGAGTCAGCATTGCTTCTAGAAAAGTTATTAGTGACAAAAAAGGCCATTGCACTGCCTGCCAGCATAGAATACTGATAGTTTACTGTAATCCCCAGATGAATTCTAAAATATTGATGCATTGTAGCAACTACAGAAGAGCCTAGGGTTATTACAGCATGATCCACCTATGTGCTAAAAGTACAATAACTTTCCAAAATAACAAAGGAAACATAACAAAAACATAACAGAACCTTATGTAGCTGAAACCTGCACAGGACTTCAAATATTTCTAGAGAATGTAGAAAGGAAAGCTTTATTAGGTCATCTTGTCCATTCTCCAGCTAGTGTGGGATTGTATATTAGAGCTTTACAACTTTACACTCAATTTTTATAGGTTTCCCTGGAGAAGTTTCTGATCTGCCCACAGTAATGGAGGGGGAGTTTGCTTGCAGAATTTTACAACTAGAATGCCCATCTTTTATTGACAGGTGACACCAATACTAGCCCTGAAAATCAGTGTAAGGATTTATGTTCCCTTTAGATCTGAGATTTTGGCCACAGTATTCTGTGAACTACCTAAACTTTGAATTAGAGAGATTGATTTAGGGATTTTTCTTTACCATCGTGTACATGATGACAGCATAGGAAGAAAGGCTAATATTGCTGTCATGGAGGTGGGTTTCTTCCCCCTCTTGTTACTTTCTCTTACAGTTCGTGGGGAAATGCTGAGGGATGCTGGGCTTCTTGTGAGATCCAGCTTGCATCAAAGTAGAAATGTCTTTCCTGTACAATCCAGAATGGAGGGAAGTGTAGTTGATTGAAGTAACATGGAGGAGTCAGATGCAGTAGCATAGTAAGTGGGGGAGGGCCAGTACACCTTGGGTACCAGGCCAGAAGCAGGTGCCATGTGGCCGCAATGCGGCTATATGTGCACTCCAGAGTATTAAAGAGACTTTTTAAAAGAAGAAGTGACTCAGCTAAATTGGGTAGGCTTGGAGCGGCCAAAGACAGCCAAGGCAGAGCAAGTGTGACCTTCTGAAGATGGCCTTGTCCAGCTGCTCTGAGCTGCTTCCTTTCTTGTGAACTATGCTCATGAGAATAGGAAGAAGCAACTCAATCAGATCAGATGGGTTTGGAGCACCTGGCCGCTGCACAACTTGGAGCAGAGTGAAGAAGCGAGTTGGTCAGTCTGAGAGTGGTCCATTTGACTGCTCCGAGTTCTGCCTCTGCAGAACTTGGAGGACAGCGAAAGGTGAGTCGGCTGGGCTTGGACCAGCCATTTTGGCCACTCCAAGCAGAGTCAACTTGGTTGAGTAGCTCCAAGCCCAGCTGTTCCTAGCCTAGCTGCTGAGAACTTGGATGGCATGAAGCAAGTTGGCTCCACTCCAAGTTCTTCTGCAGCTCACTCTAAGTTCTGCAGCATCTCATGATCATCACATCACGTCATCACATCACTGCCATGTCTGTGCACTCAGTGGGGTGACACTACAAGTCATTGCACCAGGTCCAAGAAATGGTAGTGAAGCCACGGGTCAGAGGACTGCCCAGCCAGGGGAATAAAACTGACAATTTTGACACTAGTGCGAAGAGTTACTGTACTAGGAACCAAAGAGGAGTAACCCACCAGGTGGATCATTATTTGATGAGCATGAGGGCTGCAAGGGCAGAGATCAGGTGCTGTCAATTTGGAGCTATGCCAGATATCTGAGAATTAGAAGCTACCTGAGGTTGCAACAGAGGGACAACAGAATTACAGCTGTTTGACTCTCTTAAGGCTATCTTAACTCAACAGAATTGATTGGATTGCACCAAAAAGGGCATTAGATATATAAATGGGAGACCTGAGCCTATAGTGGGTTAGTTCATTACTGAAGTGTAGCGGGACACTCTGTCCACTTGAGCACCAACCCTGCATGGCAGGATTCTGAGAATTTAGCCATGAAAGAAGTAGGGACCTTGGGTGGTGTACTGGTTCAAGAGTTGAACTTAGAACTGGTTAAATCCAGGTTCAAATCCCTGTTCAGCCATGAAGCTTCCTGGGTGACTTTGGGCCAGTCTCTCTGCCTCACCTACCTCACAGGGTTGTTGTGAGGACAAAAGGAGGGGAGGAACTATGTATACCTGAGCTCCTTGGAGGGTGGATGGGATAAAAATGTGAAAACTGTTATTTTCTGCTGATGTATGTATCCTGTTTGAAAACTTCCCTTTAGAGTCCCTTCATGTAGAGTGAAGGGATTTCCTCTTACTTACTAACATGGAAAAGCTGTAAGCCATTTCTGCCCAATGTTGCGTATATGCAGTGAACATCAAATGTGTACACCTGTGGGCTGGACAGAAATTGATTAATAAACTTTTTAAGTAAGTTGCTGGAGTGCATGCTTATTGGTTGACCAGAGGGAATGGGGCTGCCCCAAGAAAACATTTGAAAATTTGTGTTAATTATCTGATAACCTGATGCTTCCCCTCCTTCAAACCTTGGGGCAGAGATGCACAGAGAGGCAGGGGGAGGTTGGTACAGTTAGCAATTTGGTGGGAGGGTGATGTTGTAAGGAGGTGGGGGTTCAGGCACATACACTTAGGAACTGTGTAACTGCAGTTCCCATTGTCCAGGAGACCCTGGATGCCCTTGGCCCCTTGGGGCAACAACGTTATTACGTATATAAATTATTAAAGAAATCAAACTCTCTAAGATGTAATTGTAAGAAACAAAAAATGCAAATTCTATAGATTATGCAAACTTCATTGCCATGCTAGTGGTAATTCCATTTGTCTTTATAAATGATAGTACATATAATGTGTTGGATATAATGATTTTATGACAGAATTGCAGCACAAATTCCACAGGACTCCATATACTAGACTCTTCCATACTGGACTCTTCCAAATTCCATATACTGGACTCTTTATTGTGATTCGCAGCCCAATCCAATGCATGCCTACTCAGAAGTAAATCCCATTAGAGTCAATAGGGCTTACTCCCAGGAAAGTGTGGATAGGATTGGGCTGTCAGTCAATGGGATACCCAACAAAGATCTGGGTGAACTGAAGACCTATTGCACCCATGCAATCTATAATGATTGGAAAGGTATCTATCTATTTGTTTTCCAGCTATAGAGAGGGAATTGTAGAGGTTATTGTGAGATCAAACATGATAAAGATTATAAAGCAGTGTGCAAAGTACTGAAGCATTAAATGATTTGTCGATAGTAAAAAGGAAAAAGAAAAAACATGCAATCTCTTCAAAGGGTTTAACAAGTTTAAGCTTGTTAATAGTTGACACTGTATAAATTTTACCTGCAATTAACCCAGTTGATAAACCCCATATTTCTAAATATCCCTATTAGGAAAAATCATATCTGCTTAATCATATTTCATATTAAATTTTACATATTTGCTTAATCTTTCTAAACGAAAGTAAACTTTGCTTGTACTGCCTGCCTTTGAAACATAGCACATTTACAATAAGGATATCACTTTTCCATACAAACAGTACAATCCATACAAAGCTGTTTTCAGGTCCTATTTAACTGAATAAATGTAAGCTTCACTATCACTTATCAATGTGCTTAAGTTTGCCTAGATTGTACTAGGGGTATTTAAGAGCAGTGATCTTTAACTTTTCAAGTTGAAGTTTCAGTTTGAAGTTGAACTTTTCAGGAGTTAGAATCCACCTCAAACTCCAACCTGCAACATACGGAAGCCCAGCAGGTGAGAGGGGTGTGTTACTGAGACACTGTGTCTTCTTTTCCCATGCAGTGATAGCTCATCAGAATGTGCTACTACTGGGTCCTTCTGTCCGTTCTTTCCTTCTAGGCCAACTGGAAGGAGACAAGAGGTGGAGAGAGGCATTGCAGCACTGTGTGGTCAGTTTTGAAAGGTGGAGAGATAGTAAAAGGTGAGGCAAAGAGCAAAGGGAGTTGCACAGCAAGGGAAAGCTGGGTGGGAGATTGAGGGGACTCCACTGAAGATTGGGAGGCTTGGCCAAAGCAGCCCATCTAAAGTCAAAGTCTACATTTATCTCATCTAGGCCTCCTAACCCTTGCTGTTTAAACCATGCAACTAAACGCTGAAACAAATTGACAACAGCACTGCCATAACCCATCTGAGGTTGTGTCGAAACCATTTCTGAGCCTTCACACCTGAGCAGGGTGCAACTGTGGGGTGTTGGTGGTGATGGCTAGATAGGATTGTGCTGTTAAATTCCTTCATAGAAATTCAACATCAATGGTATATTCAACAGAGGAAAGGTCAGTACCCAGAAAAGCAAGGGGTATATTCTGTCCTAAAGTATCACAGACAGAAATAACTTGCATCATACTGTTAAACTACAAGACCTTATGGAACTACTTGAATGATGTAATCACTGAAAGCATAAACTGGTTGAGACAAGGAAGGGTAACTTTCCAAGATTCTCTCAGAATCTTTCTAACTTTTCCAGATCCACTTTTACGTCAATATAGAGCTGTTTCTCAAACTGTCGGTCGCAAGCCGATTTCAGGTGGGTCCCATTCATTTCAATATTTTCCTTGGAACATATTAGACTTGATTCTACCATGGTGTGTGACTGCATTTGGAGAAATGTTACAGACCTGTACTTTTAACAAGCTACTATGTATATTTTTTTAACAATTATATTCAATGCAACTTACTCCTGGGTAAGTGTGGGTAGGACTGTAGTCTAGGGTTGTTAAAAAAAAATTTCCTGCTTGATGATGTCACTTCTGGTCATGACATCACTTCTGGTGAGTGATGACAGATTCTCATTCAAAAAAGTGGGTCCCAGTGCTAAATGTGTGAGAACCACTGATACAGAGGAACAGAAAATGCCATTATTCTTTATCTGAATTTTCCACAAAAAGGCAAACAGAATGGTACAGTTCTCAGTCTGCAAGACAGTTTTCAGATTATAATCTGGGAGACAGAGTTCTACTTCAGTGGACAAACATTGTGTATATGAATGATTAGGGATGCAATCCTAACTTGTGCTGGAGCAAGCAGGCCAGAGGCAGCACAACCTGAGGCAAGGGGAAAACTCTCCCATTACCCTCTGTTGTGCTGCACTGGCCCCGATCGATCTACTCAGATCTCGGTCTAATCCAAGAAGAAGGAAGCAGCCAGAGGCTTCTCTGCGCCACTCGGAAATGAGTTCAGGATCCGACATAACTGCCGGTTCCTGGCCCTGCCTCCCTCCTCCTGCCTGCCCACCCACTCCTGAGAACGCCCACCGCCTCCCCTCCCCATCTCAAAATGCCTCTTCCCCACCTCCTCCTTGCCCTCCCCATGCCTCACCAGATCCCTGAGTCAGTCAAACTTGGCCAAAGCAAACTCACCCTGCTGGGCCTAGATCCAGCACAGGGAGGCTAGCGCAATTCCATGCACTGGCCTCTTTGACTCCCGAGTTGATATCGCCAGGTCGGCACAAGTGACTTGTGCCGGTCTAGCCTGGGGGTTAGGATTGTGCTGCACAGCTGCAATCCTGGGTGCACTTGCCTGAGAGCAAGCTCCACTGAAGAAAATGGCACTTACTTCTGAGTAGACAAGCAAAGGATTGTGCTGTCAGTAAAATAACATATTTGTGCATTGAGTCTTTCACAAACTGTTCAATAATGTTGCCCAATGATCAATGCAAAAAACTACTGCCTAAAGTAAAAAAAAAAAAATCACCTGAAAAGAGTATAGTGAGTGACTTGAACAGGATCAGACAACCAGCAGTTTCAATGGTGGAAATTGTTTCATATTTCGAACCCAACGTTCATTTCTCATGACCAAGCAACCTTCAGCTCATTTATTCTTTTAACCTTTTGGTCGCTCACAACTCAGCAGGCAACAAAATTCATCTTAATTCTGTTTAGAAGATGGCCTTGAGTGACGTCCTGTTGTGCTATGACTAATGCAAAATGAGTAGACTGTCTCAATCCACTTCCCTGCATTCATGTCACATAGAACACCAACAGAGCTAGCATTAATTATCACTCTAGTTGGCAATATCAGAAGGGAGGCCAAGGACTGAATAAGTGTGGCAATTAAATTATGCGCCTTTGATGCTGCACCTACAAAATAAAGCGATAAGAGAGACCTCATTGCTGCTTCTCTTTATAACATGTACTCTCTGAAGAATGTTTGTAAGCTGTAGCTTGATTCAAACTCTTGAAAGAATACAGAAAACTAGTTGTTTAACCCATAGGAAGACACACAGTGTGCCAATGCATTAATTCTAAAATCTGTTAAAATATCCCATTAATAATGGGTCATTAGCCATTAAGTCCTTATATCCATTGACATCCAAGAAGCAGTTATTTTAGGACTGCTTCCCACACTATATCCATATTGTGAAGAATACTTGAAACTGTCTTTGTGTGAAAGGTGGCTACTCTACCTGATCAAACATTTTGTATGCATTAGGTACACCATATAGATTGACCTTACCATGTAGCCTGCCTATACTATGCTGCCAACCACCATCAGGAACATTTGGTATATTGTATATCCAAAATTGCTACCCAGCTCCATAGGCAACCAGCTAGCCTGACTTCACTGCGCTGCCATCCACCACTAGGAATATTTGGTATACATCCAAACATACATTCCGCCCTCCCCTACCCTACCCAAAACCCCTCTCCCCACCTTCATCCTGCCCTCTAGCCACCCTCTTCCACCCTTCCATGCCATCATCCTTCAGCCAGTGCAAACATCCCTCAGCTGGCACTCCAGCTGTGGTTCTGGCATCTGTAGGCTGGCACAGGCCTCTGTGCTAGCCCAGCCTGCTCAAACGAACACTCCCAGCTGGCCGAAACCAGAACCAGGATTGTGCTATGAGGAAAACAAGCTGGCTAATGGTTGGAGAAACCCCCCCCCCAAAGGAGAGCAACCAATAGGGTTCCAGAATTGTCCTACTTTTATCTTGCTTTATGGTTGGGGGCCAGGCAAGGAACACCCCCCCCATGAAATGTAGAACGAGGGTGGCATGCTTCCATTAATACCTTTGTCTGAAATTCATCAAAACCTGCTTACAATATGGGAAAAGGGCTATGAGTTTCTTAGCTAAGAATCTTCTGCCATAGTGGTGTTTATTCTAGGACGGTATTTACTTGTGAGTGGGAAAGAAATGCAAGAATACATTTATATGATTGAACTTATGTGTCATGTAGCTTCACCATATTTGCAAATGATGGCTTCTGGAAGGTAAAGAATTCTTCCATCTGATGCTCTAATTCACAACTTTCCTGTATTACAGAACATTTGTTGAACTATATTGTATGCTAGATCCTACAGTGAACTAAGAAAGGAAGGATTCATTTTAAATTATTTGACAATGCCACTTGTAGTCAACTCCTCATAGTCAGCTTTGTTCGCGAATAGTTTCTGTCAAGAGAGCATTCCTTCTTCAGTAATTTTTAGCCACAAGTTTCCTTTGGGTCTTCATATCTTCTGTTTTGTTTTGTTTTTTCCTGGCAATGCTCCTCTCAAATCCAACCAGCAAGGGATTATTTTCTCTTTCACCAGGGATGGGAACTTGTCAGGTGACTTGAGTTTGAGTTGAAAAAACATGTGTTTTTTTGCTGACTCATGTATACTCGAGTCAGACATGTTAATGCCTCTGGCAGTGACTTGGGTCTGAAGCCACTGACTTGGAAATGAATCCTCATGCATTCAGACTCGAGTCTGTCTGGATGTGCGTGCTTACTTTTGTGTGGCGTGAAAGACTTTGTGGGGCCATCATTCAGACCAGGCGAACAGCAGGGAAGTTCCAGCCAGGAGGCAGGGAAGGGTTAATGTTTTGGTTTTGCATCGAGCAGGAAGGGAGAGGGAAGCGTGAGCAGACCCTCTTGTCCATCTTTGAAGGAAACGATAAACATTAGATGAAGGTTTTTTTCCCTGGACGAATGAGGGGAAAAGGCAGGAGGGAGGCGGTTCCTAGCCATCCAGGAGCTGACTTTTTTATTGAAAAGACTTGGGACAAGTCTTTTAGAGTCCTGAAAACTCTCTGGGTGACTCGGAAATTCTGCCTGTTAAGATTTGTTTTCTAGTCAAGTTAAAGGGGTGGAGACTTGTGACTTGACTCGAGTCAGGGCGCACTGGATTTGCAGGTTGTCTTTCACTAGGTCTCATCCACCTCTGTCTTTCACTGGGTATCCTGCCCTTTTTTATTTTGTCGGCTTCTATGATCAATTGCACTTAAGATTGCTGGACATTAATCCATTGTAAAAATAAATGAAAACTCTTGGATGGAATTTTAAATAGCTAATTGGAAGTGTTCACTCAGATTGCAACAATGAGAACTGCAAGTTACCAATGCCTTCTAAACCAGGGGTGTCCAAAGTTTTTGGCAGGAGGGCCACATAATCTCTCTGACACTGTGTTGGGGGCCAGGGGAAAAAAGAATAAATTTACATTTAAAATCTGAATAAATGTACATACGTTTACATAAATGAATATATTAAAGATGAACTTATATGAATGAATGAAGGTCTTGCAATAGCTCAAGGCCTATAAAAAGCCTTGCACAAAGCAAGGCTGGCCTTTCCTTTGCTGCCACTGCAGCATCACAGACGTGAAACAGCAAGCAGTGGAGGGAGCCCTTGTTCCATAGCTCATGCGAAAGGTCATACATTGTGTCGGGCCAGTGCAGGCTCCAGCAACAGTTGCCCTCACACTGAGAACAGTTGCTTCGGGCCAGTGTGGGCTCCAACAAATCTCTGGAGGGCCAGAGGCTCATTGGAAACTGGGGGCTCCCTGAGGGCCGCATTGAGAGGCCTCGAGGGCCGCAAGTGGCCCCAGGGATGGGGTTTGGGTACCCCTGTTCTAAACCATCTAGATCAGGTGTGGCCAAACCTGCTTAATTTAAGAGCCACGTGCGATAAAGTCAGATGTTTGAGAGCTGCATACCATGAACATTAAACATACATGATGCTAGAAGCTCACTTCCGTGAGCCACACATTATATGTCAAAGAGCCACATTTGGCTTGCGAGCCACAGTTTGGCCACCCCTGATCTAGATAGTTCTAGCAATCTTTAACTGTCACAGATATGTCCTGTGTTAAGCAGCTGGTGCACATAACTACGACAGATGAAACTTCTTTCTTCCTCAGCGCAGTCTGTCATCCATAAGGCCCACATACTGTATGAGTTTTCTCACAGAATCCACCAGCTCAGCATTATCATATAACCTGAGATTCTGTTTACAAACCAAGTTTGCTCTGAATCCTATTACTTCACAGAACCTTTCAAACTCAAGGATTTCCACTGCTTGAAAACTGACTTCAGTACATTGTTGTCTATTGGGAATGATGTATTAGAGAAAATAGGGATTATTTTAAGTAAACATTTTTAAGCCTGCTTCTGAAACTTTCTGTGCAAAAGATGATGTGTCCACTTCCAGCTGAGCCATTGCATTGCCACAAAACAAGATGATCTGATATTTTAGGGATTAGAGTATTGGATTGGAATTAATTTTAAATCCATGTGTTCATCATAGCATCAGGATTGGACCTATAAAGTTCACTCAAGATCAAGGATTTAGCTACTGCTTTCATATGTCTGAGGTGGGCCAGTTTATTTTATAGTGAATTGATTGTATCAATTGGGCCTATAGACTTTTCTCAAGATCCAGGATTTGGATCTTGGTTTCAGGTAAGCCTAACATGAGCTCATTTAATTTCACATTGAGTTGACCATATCACTTTTAGTTAAACTCAAACTGAATAGAGTAACTCACAAGTAAACTGTGAGAGCCCTAAATAAACAGGAGTGTTGCAGCTACCATCTTGGATTTTTCTGCATGCAAGAAGTACAGACTGATCCACCTAAACAGTGTCTTCCCTGATAAAATGAACTGAATAGAACCAGTATGCATAGTAGGCACGTCTTGTCATCCATAATCCCCACCTCTACTCTCAGTTACTAGCTACCAATTTCAAGAAACTTTTTAATCCTGAAGAACAACCATTTCATAGAAAAAGGAGGGCTAATTAATGTGATTACTTTTATACAAACATCTGGATGTACACATCAGTGTTAATCCATTCTCCAGCTAAACAGGGAAGGACAGCAACTCACTGAGAAGGAATCCAGCCAATTGCTGTTCCAGTGCAGGCACTTCCAGGGAAAGGTGTCACACACCTCCACACCATGTGAACCCCCAGTACTCACTGGAAGTGATGTGCGGCACCCAAAAATGGTTCAGTGGTGATGCAATGACATCATTGTGCCATTGCATGCACTGCCAAATTGCTTCCAGGATAGCCATTTCTGACTGTTCAGAGACTAGGGGTGGGTGGGAGGAGCCATCAGCCATCAAACATGGCATGCTCCTCTGCTTGGAGGAGGCTCAGGAAACCCCAGGGTGGACCACCCCCACCTCCGCTTGATATGCTACTGAATCCAGCAGTAACAAAAGCTTTCATCCTGTGAAAGGCTGTTCAGGCAACTAACATTGCCATTCCTATATAAATCCCACTCTGTTCAATGGGACTCACTCTCTGGTATGCATAGGATTGTAGCATAATCATGTTTATTGCTGTGCACTCATTTGAACCCAGCTGAGCTAGCCAAAGTACTCAAACGCCCTTCACAAAAGGCAGCGGCTCATAAACCCAATGAAACTGGTTTTGGATCTTACCCAAAGATGTCTGCCCAACTGTATAGTGCACTCTGTCTGAGAACTGTAGGTAACTAGATCAAAGCTTTTAAAGTCTTACCTCTTGCAGTAAATTTCTGCTAATTTGCATGCAGATCAGACACGAATCTTTTAGGCTTTTTACCTGTTTCAAAGTATTCTTTTCCTCTCCACTTTTTTCACATTATCCTCATTAAGTAGCACATCATATCTATTTTTAACATCTTAGTAATTTTCAAAAGGATTATGCCCTGAAATGTCACCAGAACATGTGCTTTCTTTTAGAAGTCATCTAGAATGTTAATAGACCCTTTGATTCGTTAGGTTAGCTGTTAGGTAATATACACTGTAATGACATAAGAAGACATTTTCTATAATTTATAAGACAAAAGTAGTTTATGCTGGATTGCCAAAAACAATTGCTGTTCCCAAAACTATTATGTCAGCAGTGTGTCAGTTTTAAGGGAGCTGGAACAATCAGATATACAGGATTCTTCTATTAGTCTCACAGTCTGTTATGTAAGGTAGTAGTCTTTGATGCTTATGGGCCCAATCCTATCCACATTTCCAGCCCCAGTGCAGCTGCAAAGTAGCCCCGATGTAAGGGACCAAATGTTCCCTTACCTTGAGGAGACCTCAATGACTGCCTCCCCACCACAGGATGCAGTTCATGCCCCTGCTGCATGGCTGCCCCGGCACTGGAAAACTGGATAGGATTGGTCCTTAAATCTGTTCAAATTTAAATGTCCTGTTATTTAATGCTCCTTATATTACAGATATCTTTGTTTATTCTTTCAGAACATATGCCAACAACCCTTCAAAATCTATGCCAGTCTTGTTCTCACATGTCTATGTTGGAAGGCGCTAACTAAAATATGCTCCTGTTTCTCCAGCTCCTTCTCATCATGGTGAATAAGAACTTCATGCAGTTATAATGAAGCAAACTGGGCCAAAACAGTTAAGCAAGCAAAGTTTTATTAAGCATGATTCAAAATAATAGCTCTTTATCAAAGAATTCACTCCTTTAAACCTTTCATGAATAGGATGTTTCAGGTTTGCCATTGTCGCTGTGTTAGGATTGTGGCTTTAGTTCATTGAGGTTTTATTGTTGACTTCAGTGGGATTCAGAGTGCGTCTTTTTATATATCAAGATAGTATATTTCAGAATGTGTATTTGATTCAGCTTTCAGCCTTTTCTTTCCAATGGGGCATTTTTGCTTTCTGTAAAGAAAGGATTTGAGGAAGGTATTGTTAATAAAGAAAAGAGCCAGTTCACACTTGAGCGAACTTCTTAACCACCGCCTCATAGTAGCTTATTATATACTTATAAAATGCAATTACAGTACCTGAATGATTTAAAAAATATTCTCCGAAGAAGACAGCCATGACTAGGAGCAAAATTGTACTTAACCTCACAAATAGTTCCACTCATACACCTGGGGCATGCAAAACTCACTATGTTAACTTGTTAGGCAGCATGGTATAGGCAAGTATTCAGCATGACATTGAAGAATGTATGTACTTATTTTTACAGGAAGGACCTGCCTAATTAATGTCGCAGTTCTGTCTCCTACCATAGTCTATAGCATGCAGCCACGCCAGATTACCCCAGGTAGGCCTCTTGGATGCCTCTGGGTCTCTTCTGACTCATGCCAGAGATGTGGCTGGCAGTGACAGGACCATTGCGTCCTGGACAACAGCGTTCCTGACGAATGCATCCCTGTATTGAACATGTGTCCAGTTTTGTCTCATCCCAGGCATTTATGTCTCAACATATTTACTTTTTTTAATTTGTGAAACACAAAGGTAGGGTTACAGTTAGGACTGGAATATATAGGTTTATGATAAATAGCATAGGGTTTGTTACCCAGTTATAGTGGAATGCCAATAATTGGGATGCAAAAAAACCCAGATGCAAATGTCCAGGGAAGCCAATGACCTGGATGCATTTGACCAGGACACAATCATTCAGGAAGCAAATACCCTAGTACCCTAGCTGGTGTAAGTCCAAGGGGATGAAAGGGGTGAGAGTATCTATAGGAAACTAGGGATAACAACCCACACAAGTCACTGCTGCAGGGATCTATCCCTCCAGCCCCCAAACTACTCCTGCCCTCCCCAAAACTCCCCCTGGCTTTCCCCTCTCTATCCACAGCATGCCCCCACCACTAACATATCACAGCCAGCACAGCCTGCGCTTTGCAGTGGTGGATGCACAGAGTTGTCAATGCTTTGTGTCAGTGGTTCCAAACAACCCAGCAGCAGCACAATATTTGCACCATAGCTGGGCCTTTTACAATAGTGCAGTGGTACTCAAACGTTTCCGTCCAGTGGCTCCCATGACCCCCATGGCTGTTGGCCATGACTCCCCATCATGTCCTGAGGGCTGGAAGTGACATCATTAAAAAGGAAGTGGCCATAAATATTAACTATATTTATATTAATTATATTAATCATATCATTAATTAAATGCAGATCTTAAAATATATTATTAATACACAGCAATATACATGCCTTATAAATGATCAGCTGCTGATCACTGTTGGAGACAGGATGCTGGAGTAGGTAGATTTTGTCTGGTCCAGGAGGACTCATTTTTTTAACTTTGTAAGCATACCAATAGAATTGTTTTATCAAATGAACTTTGTGAACAACCAGTCTGATCAACATTGCACGCACGCACACACACACACACACACACACACACAC
Source organism: Tiliqua scincoides (assembly GCF_035046505.1). Classification (NCBI taxonomy): domain Eukaryota; kingdom Metazoa; phylum Chordata; class Lepidosauria; order Squamata; family Scincidae; genus Tiliqua; species Tiliqua scincoides. The sequence continues at coordinate 57,938,900 of NC_089826.1, forward strand.
ACACACACACACACACACAAACCCTGTGGACCCCAATCCAACTAGTCATTTCTCCCATTCTCCTTGGATAGGATTGAACCTTTTATTAATTTAATTAAATTAAATTTTTCCAGCCGCTGGTGGGGAAAACAAAAATAGACCATGAAACTATATCAGAGCTGATAAGGGTTTGGTTAGGAAGCTGATTTGTCTCCTATACTAGGAGATGCACAGCTCAAGCCTATGCATGTCTACTCAGAAGTAAGTCCTAGTAGAGTCAATGGGGCTTACTCCCAGGAAAGTGTGGATAGGATTGGGCTGGCAATCACTTCATCAATGGCTGATGTGTATTCCCTTCAAATAGCAATATTCATCACTTTAAAAACACAGCCTCTCCTCTTCAGTCAAACAACAAGATTAATAAATCACTTTAAAAACAGTACCTTTTTTCTGCTCCTGGCCAAGTAAAGTGTGTGCTTGTCTCTCCCCTCTCCCTTTGCCTACTGAATGGAAACAACTTTAAGACCCCCTTGTGACTGGTAAAATAGGAAGTGTTTTATTTGGGGAGGGGGAGGAAAGCGGGAAGGTTTGGAGACTGAGAGGGGGGAGTGGAAGTGGGAGGGGCTGAAAAGAGAGATTTCACTTTGATGAGAAGCAATCCCAGGCTGGGAACTAGGAACCAACCAGACAAGGATCAAGGATGGTTTCGTTCTGACGGTCAGCAAGGACAAGGACTGCAAAATGAGCATGCTCGGTACTTGCCAGATGGGGGTTGGAATCGAAGAGCTTTGGAAACAACATGCAACGAACAGAGAAGGTGGCAGCCTCGGAGTGGAGGGAGAAGAGGGTGGGGCGGCAGCAGCCACTCTCACAGTCACTCTCGGAGGGAGCAACTGAGCAACTCCTGTTGCTTCTGCTTTAAAAAAAAGCGCAGAAGACAGGCTCGTATTCTGCCCAGGGGTGTGACTGTATCGCTGTGAGAGGACATCCCGCACCTTCCCTTTGAGTTCCTGGCGCCTCCCTAAGGAGCCGCACCTCACAGTTTGAAGAACACTGCAATAGTGTGTTGGGAAATACACTATCATAAAAAGCCCAAAGGAATGGGCTGTTATTCTATGAGTTAGATACTATTTTAGATACTAGTTAGATACTAGATACACGTATAGATACTATTTTGATGCACATCTAATCTTGACTTTATCAAAGAAGGTGTGTACAAATGTGTTTAAACTTGCTGATGATGCAAAAAAAAAAAGGGTGTGTGTGTGTGTGCAAAACATGTCAAGTGTTTATTCTAGCAGCCAGAATCTTTAGTCTGGTCTATTTCATTTCCCATACCATGTGTTTTCTAAGACTGATTTTATAAGGAAGTCTTATTGATTTTACTGATTTTTATAAGGAAGGAACTAATTTTCATGTTGAAAAACCCATTGCCTCCCCCCCCCCACCCAAGAATGTGGTCAAAATGGAACCGTGTACAACAAAGGCACTGAGAATTCAATACCATTAACCATGGGGAAAAGTCGTATGTCCTACAGCACTTCAGATAAGGAGTTGGAAATACTCCTTTCATTTTGAGTTGGAAAAAAAACCACAAAATATTTGGGTCTACGCTTTTTATTGCTAGAATAATTTAAAACTCCAGATGCTGCTACTGCAGTGGTTCTCACTCCTTTAGCACTGGGACCCACTTTTTAGAATGAGGATCTGTCAGAACCCACTGGAAGTGATGTCATGACCAGAAGTGACATCATCAAGCAGGAACATTTTTAGCAATCCTAGGCTACAGTCCTACTCACACTTACCCAGGAGTAAGTCCCAATTACTATCATTGTTAAAAGCATCTTCATAGTAGGCTGTTAAAAGTACAGATCTGTGACATTTCCCCAAATGCAGTCACATACCTTGGTAGCATTAACTCTAATATATTAAAAATCAAATATTGAAATAAATGGGGACCCAGCTGAAATTGGCTCGCGACCCATCTAGTGGGTCCCAACCCACAGTTTGAGAAACACTGCACTACTGTATTACTGTGTCTTCATATAAACTTTATAATTTATCCAATACAAGCCTTTTATTTTGTTACCATCAGCAAGAGCCTTTTCAAAAGTTGTTTGGGGTTGTTTTTTTTTTTCAAACTGTGACTAAATTGGCACCTGACTGATGGCAATAATAGATTATTAAAGTGTTTTGCAAAACATAAAATTCTTAAATAACTGATCTGAACTATGTTTTTTGACATCTATAAAATGATTCACGGCTTTACAAAACGAATATACCTTTTCGTTAAAGGAGAGGTTATGGCAGAGAGAGAGAGAGAGAGAGAGAGAGAGAGAGAGAGAGAGTAGCTGCTCCACTGGCTTATACGTAAGACCATGAGTCTGACATAGGAACAGAATAGCAGCCTGTGAGATCACTAGTGTCTACTACATAAAGACATTTTTGTGATCAGTTACATTCACCCACCTTCAGCTGCCACAAACAGATTCAAAATTAAGGATAGCGACCACTTTAACATAAATGTTTCTATCTAGTGGACAACATTATAGAGGAGGTATGTAGTATCCTTAATGTGTGTCATTGTAGTTGGGAGGGAGCACCCCAAAGAGAAGATGTAACTACTCTTCACCTTTATTTTTGTTTATTAAAAATATTTACATTCCACCTTTCCCTTCTAAAAAGAGGCAGCTAGCAATTATTAAAATAGTATAAAAACAGAAACACTGTTTGATAATGATGACCATTGCACTTGCTTCTAGGACAACTGAAAGTTAAATATTAAATTACAATTAATTACACATGTTTCTCTGTATTGACTCCTCATACACGTACTGGCAATATAGCCATTCAGAGTATCCTTAAACTGCATTTGCCCTGTGGCACAAGCTTAAAGGCACATAGATAATTTCATTTATTCTGGGATCTCTGACTGAATATCAACCCCATTCCTTTTCTTCTACCCATGTGTCTACTCTTTTGTCACTTCACTGTAAGACTGATCGTGCTTGTAGTTGCTTCATGTTCCCTGCCACTCTTCTCTTGCCCTCAGCAAGCTGCACATGTCACTGACAGGCAATTACACAATAAGGTTCACAGGTAGCAGAAGCATAGTATCTCTTCCCTTGAATTCTTTTATTCACTCCAATAGAAATCTTCACTACAATGCAGTGTTAGGACCTCATTTGAAGTGCCATGCAGCACATTAAAAGAAGGATTTAGTGGAGAACAGTAGGGAGATAAAGTGGAAGATAAAATCCAATTAAGACAAGATGAAGGAAGAAGGTAGGTTTATAGAAATCAGGGGTTGAAGGTTGCAGTCTTATGCACGTTTACCTGGAAGTAAGTTCCATTGAACATAGTGGGACTTACTTCTGAGTAAATATGCATAGGCTTGTGCTGTCTAGCAGCCAAATCCTAACCAACTTTCCAGCACTGGTGCAGCCAACACAATGGGGTGTGTGCTGCATACTGTGGTGGGGGACAATCACAGAGTTCCTCCTCCAGGTAAGGTAATGTTTGTTCCCTTTCCTTGAGACTGCATTGGTACAGCACTGGAACTTGAAAGTTGGATAGGATTGGGCCCTAGATCAGGATTCTTTGCACCTGCTTTTTCTCGCAGGAGGGAAGATGTCACCAATGCCATTGAAAGCTTCCCTTCCAGGGGAAGTCATAGGAGTCCAGGGGAGCTCCCTGACAAGGCCAAAGCCCCCCATCAGAGTGCTATAATGCTCTATCCTAATCCTAACTTCCTTTTAAGCTATTTTAGCTTCCATTAAAAAAAAAATGCAGCATCTAGGTTGGCCCCAATCCTGTGCCTTTTTCAAATGTGGGAAAAGCTTTCAGAAACACAAGAGGAAACAAATCACTCTCTCACTGAAGGCAACTTGTTAAGTATTACAAGTTGATCAACTTTGTTTAGATACTGCAAATCCTTCTGAAGGAATGCTCTCCAATAGCACAGGCAGCTAAGGCTTTCCAAAAGAGTTTGTGCAAGCATCCGGGGAAAGGGGTCTGGCTCACAGAAGGGTGTTAGCAACAGGTGGCCTTCCTCTCTCCAACTGTAAACAAACTCAACTCCAACACTGCAGCTGGAGCATTTAATGAACGAAAGAGAAAGAACAGAAAACATTGTCGATTTTTCCTTTCACTAAATTATCTGGCTTTAGTTGAAGAAGCATCCAAAGCTCGGCTGCAGGGCAAAGCTGTCATTTTCTCTTTGAAGCACCATTGGTAGCTCCCCTCCAGGCAGTGCTTCAAAGCCAAACCATTTCTTTTCCTTGCAGCTCAATTGTAGGACACAGTGGCACCCTTGAAGGGGGCAGGTTATTTTTAATTGCATGCCTACTTTAAAGAACCCCAGCTGCTATGAAAAGATAGAAAGTCCTGATGAATGAGGAGCACGGGGGTGGCCTAGGTGAAGGGGTTAAGGGCAAAAGAAAAGATTTAAAATATGCACTTGCTGAATCCATATTGCAAATATTCCATTCTGCTTTTGTTTTTAAATAGAAAGTCCAGTGTCAGGTAGGTATTATCCCCTGTCTGGTAGTATAGATATGGGAAAATAGAATCAAATGGAAAAAGAATTTGGTCATATTTTCCAAGGTTTCCATCCTTTCAATGTAAAATGTGGTCAATAATCTCAGATGAAATAGTTGTTTTTATCTGTAGCTCCCCACTGCACGTCAGTTGCTCTGCCTTAGGATTGCAGAGTGCTCCACCAGTGTTTTCTGCAGGGCATCTCTAAATGGTGGAAAACAGTCATGCATTCTTATCATTGTACATTCATGGCAGAACCACCACAACCTACTTGAGTTCTCAGGTGTGTACACACATGTAGAAATTTAGGGATTTGCTTCTTTCATTCATACCAAAAACACAAGTTTACCCAGCGCCGGCCTATTCATGAGGCAATCTTAAGCAGTCACCTCAGGCAGAAGATCTCACCTCTACCCTCCCACTGGTCTTTCTCTTCCTCTTACTCCCTGGACTGGAAAAAAAGGGGGGAACAGAGCAGAAGAGGAAATATGAAGGAGAACATTAACCAGGAAAAGGCGAGCAGCACTGCTTCAGGCACCAGGAGGCCTTGAATCGGTCTTGAGTTTACCCATAGCTGACATGATTAGTGTGTGAAATGTGGAACATCTTATGCAGCTCAGTCTCATGTGGGTCTAATTCCTCAGTGATATTCTTCCAATGCTTGATAAAGTCTTTCTTTTTTAGCACAAGTATTTGGTCAAGGTCTAATTTACCTTCTTTTTGTTGTTTTTAGAGGATTGTTTAACTCCATGTAAGCTATCTTAAGGACCGCTTAGGAGACGAAAATATGGCATACAAATTCCCAAAAAAATAATCAAAAGTAAATCTCACTGATTTCAATAGAACTTGGTCCAGAGTAGATCTGCATTAGATTGCAACCTAAGCTGAGCAACATGCAAGATCAAATTATACAGTACAGTAGACCTTCTCATATCCACAGGCCCTGTATCTGCTGATTCAACCAAGCACAGATCAAAATAATTCTGGCTGCATCTTCTTTGACCCATCAGCACTGCCCTTGAACCTCTGGCTCACCTCAGTCACCTTGCTCAGAGTAGCAGGAGGTCATTTCAGGGTGGGGGAGGAGAACAGGGTGGATTGGGCCTGGGAGGGGGGCAGAATCAACAGAGGTCTCCTCCACTGTTCTCTAACCCCCTTCCTGGGTCAGGCAGCCCTAAATGGGGCTGCTCGGACTTCCACCAGTGAAATAGCTGGTGGACCTCAGAGTAGCCCCATAGGGCTGGCTGGGGTGTTACTCAGAGTAAGGGGAAAAATATCCGCTTACCCTGAGAAGACTTCCAACTGGCTCACAGCTAGAGGTAGATAAAGCGTAGGCCTGACTGTTCCTGTGCTAGTTAGGATTGGGCTGCTCATGTCCTTATCTGTATTTCTCTGTCTCTAATACTGCTTTTTATCAAGAAAGAGGCATTTCTAATTTTAGGCCTGTCCCTTAAGGATGGATTTATTCTATGTAATTTTGTGCTCTGCCAGTTACTGACAAAAAGGAAGGGAAATGGTTGTGTTCAGTGTTATCATGTCCATACAGTAATTTATAAACTTCATTTAGATGTTAGATATCTATTCTGTACTTTGTCAAATATACTCCATACATCTTAGAGCAGGGATGTCAAACATAAGACCTGGGGGCCGGATGCGGCCCACAGAAGCTTTTTATCTGGCCCTCAGGCTCTCATCTGTTGAGCAGTGCTGTGGTGTTACTGCTGAAAGGGAAGCCCACGTGAAAATTGGGCTTTCTCATATCTTGAAATATGATCAAGATTTGTGTATTTTCCCTTAAGAACATAAGAACAGCCCCACTGGATCAGGCCATAGGCCCATCTAGTCCAGCTTCCTGTATCTCTCACCAAATGCCCCAGGGAGCACACCAGATATCAAGAGACCTCATCCTGGTGCCCTCCCTTGCATCTGGCATTCTGACATAACCCATTTCTAAAATCAGGAGGTTGCACATACACATCATGGCTTGTACCCCATAATGGATTTTTCCTCCAGAAACTTGTCCAATCCCCTTTTAAAGGCGTCTAGGCTAGACACCAGCACCACATCCTGTGGCAAGGAGTTCCACAGACCGACCACACGCTGAGTAAAGAAATATTTTCTTTTGTCTGTCCTAACCCGTCCAACACTAATTTTAGTGGATGTCCCCTGGTTCTGGTATTATGTGAGAGTGTAAAGAGCATCTCCCTATCCACTCTGTCCATCCCCTGCATAATTTTGTATGTCTCAATCATGTCCCCCCTCAGGCGTTTCTTTTCTAGGCTGAAGAGGCCCAAACGCCGTAGCCTTTCCTCATAAGGAAAGTGCCCCAGCCCCGTAATCATCTTAGTCGCTCTCTTTTGAACTTTTTCCATTTCCACTATGTCTTTTTTGAGATGTAGCGACCAGGATTGGACACAATACTCCAGGTGTGGCCTTACCATAGATTTGTACAACAGCATTATAATATTAGCCATTTTGTTCTCAATACCCTTCCTAATGATCCCAAGCATAGAATTGGCCTTCTTCACTGCCGCCGCACATTGGGTCGACACTTTCATCGACCTGTCCACCACCACCCCAAGATCTCTCTCCTGATCTGTCACAGACAGCTCAGAACCCATCAGCCCCATCAAACCCTTCTTTTGTTTGCAGCTAATAAGTTCCTAAGTAAGAAAAAAGTGCTTATTTTTTTATTATGATCTCTTCAATGGCATCATTTCCTGCCTAATGACATCACTTCCAGCCCTCAGCAGGTATCATGAATGCTATTCGACCCTCTGTATGAAACAAGTTTGACACCCCTGTCTTAGAGCATACTGGATATGCTCAGAGACTCCCTGCCTTACTTTAATTTAATATGATCTGCTGCTTTACTCATATGTTTATCTTGTTCTGTGAGTTCATTGCTACAAATATGTTTTGTGCTTTATTGGAATTTTACTGTAGGAAAGCTACTTTGCATGTTTTTGAACATTATAGTGATGTAATAGTATTTTTTTTCTTCATGTAATTCCTGTCATGAATATTCGTTGCTACTGAAAAGGCAGCTTCATATATATGAAATATGAGACTTCTTCTCTAGCTCTTCAAAATGTCTTTTAAGAATATGTGATTATGGTTTGCAAGCAGATACATTCACACTTCCTCAGTCACTTATTACATTAGATCATACTTTGTAAAAAATATATTTTGTTATATTAATATTTGTCAGCGCTAATGGTTGCTTTCAAAATTCATCTCACTCTTTTCTTTTATTGCTAATATTTTAAGGGCTTAAAAAACCCCAACGGAAACCTGAATTTGAGCCTAAATTATACATAACTCATTTCTTCAGTGGTATATGATACTTCTTGCACAAACTTCACTCTGAATCGAAGAACATCTTGCAAAAATATTAGTACCCGACTGGTTTAACTGTCATAGAGAATAATGTTAGTCATCATAACATGATTCAAATTTTTAAAAGGCAAAGGAAAATCATGCCTGTGGAAAAAAAAAATCATGTGGTTTGATGATTTTTTTCCAGGGTGCTCTGCAATTTTCCACTTTTTTAGAGATAATTTAAGTTGTCTGTTCCTGCTGCCTCGGGCCTGTCTATCCCCCACTGTGCTGAATCAGCATTTAAGGAAGCAGAGTTTCCTTTTTCCATATGTGAAGTCAGCAGTCCTTTTCTAAGAGAAGGTCCTGTTTTCTGGAGTGTCGGTTCAGCACAGCAGGGAAGAAGTGGCCTGGCGGCATTGGAAACATAAAATTAAAACTTTCAAAAGTAAGGACAGAACCATAGTGTGGGCCAGAGATGGAAAGGGAATGGAATGGATGGAAAGAATATTTTGCAAAAGATTGCTAGTGGAGATAAGCAACTGCAGATCCTTTGCAGTGCCTGATCTAGCCATTCCCCTTAATTCCAGTTCTCTCTCACTGCAGTACTTAGTGATAAAAGAAAACTCTTTTAAGTTGGACTTTACTTGTGAATCCTGGCATTCTAAACAGCTTCTGGAACTAACTCAAAATAAGTCCCAAGTACAACATTCCTAACTTTGCACAACATTTTCTCTCTCGAAGTAGTTTATATGTTAAGAAATGAGTTTTTGATACTACAGGTGGGGTCTCCATATCCAAGGATTATTCATCCATGGATCTGGCTCAGCGCAGCTCCTCCTGGACCTATGTGGAGCCAGACTTGGCCCCACATGAGCCCCACAGATCCCCCACGGATACTGAGACCCCACCTCTATTTTCTGCTGTGGGTAGTGAGATTTGTAGCCCCACACCTAAGGTGTTGTCTTATGCTTGGGGAGTCAGCAATGTTCTCTTGTTTCATCTGTGCAGTTTCCTTGAAATGCTGACAAGTGGCCATCATTGGCATGGCTCTGTTGCCATTTCTCCCAATGATATACACTGATAAACTGAAACTAATGGTAGTAGAGGGATTCATATGAGGCCTGTGAATGTCTTTGGCTGTACTAGCAATTGGGGGCACTTTGGATCACTTTGCAGGTGACCAGTGGCACTGGGCTCATTATGAAATGTGATATGATGCTGCATTGGTGGAGTGCTGGATCAAAAAGAACAAAATAAGGAAAAGTGGAATTCTTAGCTGATAGCAGACAATCAGCGTAGATTCTTCTCAATATCTTTGGCTCTAGGTAGAGGTGGGTTGAACTGAATCCTGACAGGTGTATGAACCCTGGTCAGTTCTACCCAAAAAAGTTTAAACTTTTGGAACTTTGTCAGTCCCTTCCCCCCCCCCCCAAGGACTCAGGTTAAATACTGTAAGCCCAGTCCTGTCCTTTCCCTGCACCCATTGGTGCAGCTGTGCCAAAAAGGAACATGCTGTATCCAGAGGGGGGACAGATCAAGAGATTTCAGAGGGGAAAGGGGAATTATTTTTCCACCACAACACTACCACTCCACAATGGTTCTCCTCAGACCTGCACAACTCTGTGGCTGCCACAAGTACGAGGAGAAGGGACAGGGAGGTTGCAAAAAGAAGGAATATGCGCTGGTGCATGGCATCACTGCAGGATGCACCCTCTCCTGCAGCCTGCCTGCCCGAATTGCTCCCTCTCCCTGCCCAGGTTCACCCCCTCTCTACCTGCACTGCTTCCTTACCAGCTTTGGCAGGTGTAGTGGGGTCCATCGGTGGATGCACAGTGCTGCTGCATCGTGTGGCAGCAACTCCCCAAATGGCCACCCATGGAGCTCTCCGTGCACTGTCAGCAGCCATTTTTTGACTGCGGAATTCTGTTCAGCTGTCGCAAATGCTTCCACATGATAGTCCAATCCTGCTTAGGATTTCACTATGTATTTGAAAAAGAAACTTGATGACTATTAAGTTGATTTGGCACTAGAGCAAATTGCTATGAGAGTTGGTTGAAATTGTCATAGGTTGGACAAAAACCTGCTTAGGATTTTTTACGTTTAATTTATACTTTCTCATTCCAGTGCAATACTCAAGACCTAAAATTCTTCATGGTTGTTTCTACTTACACAAATGCATTGCTGAAATAAAAGTAAAATCATTCAAAAGTGCAATGAATAAAAAGCTGACCTAGCTATTTCAGCTACTGAGCCCATAAACAAAAGTCAAGAACGAAATACAAAGAAATGGGATTCTTTCACACAGTTACTAGGAAGTATTTGCATTTGCACTGCTAGAAAAACAAATGATACTGTCCTCTGGATTGGTGCACACTCTTCCAGGACTGAATCTTGTTATCTCTAACTGTCAGTGCAATAAAGAATATACCTATAGTTTCAAAACAAAATATCCACAATTTCAGCATCATTACAAAAGCTGTCATTGTCCTATGGTAGGCAAGATTAAACGTGACTCTACCATTCGAGTTTTATTTTGGGTAACTTATGTTTTTAAAAGCATACTAATAGGGTCCAAAATGCGCTGAAGAATATAAACCTGAAGAAATAAACCAAGCACATTCTGCTCTTCAAAGTACATTTGTGTTTTTTTAATGTCTTTGACAAGTCAACAGAAATGCAACAAATCAGTAAAAATGATCACTCATGAACCCCTCTCCCTTTTAAGAAAATTGCTGAGAGACTAATTTTTAAGATACAGAACATGTCAAGTGAGTAGAATACAGTGTAACGTTTTATGTAAGATTATGTAAAAATCAGGGTGGGAAATTATTAAAAACCTGAAACCGGACTGATGCTATAAAAATTATAAAAAGAAACAAGATGACATCAGTCAGATAGGTGCTCTAGTGGCAATAAGTGATTGGAGCTGGTATGTGAAGAGGGAAGGAAGGGAAGGAACAATTGATTCTTACAGAGGGCTTACAGATGGCCTGGGAAAAGGCTGGAAATGCAACCCCCCCATGCATTGGGTATTCATGCTACCCAGGGCCTCTGAGAGGTATTTTATCAGGGGGTGCAGTTTCTTTTGGGCCTCTTCCCAAAGGGCAGGGCAACAACAGCCAGAATAGTCTTTGGAGTCCAGGTCTACTGGACTTTCCAATGCGGAGCCCAGGTCTACCTACCTGCTTGGCATTAGCAGCTAGATACAGTAGTACGGAAAACCAAACACTCTCCTGAGTCTTTTAAATATAGAAAATCATTGCAGAAAATTAGCATCATATTTAGGCTCACACTAGAACAGTGTTTCTCAAACTGTGGGTCAGGATCCACTAGGTGGGTCGCGAGCCAATTTCAGGTGGGTCCCCATTCATTTCAATATTTTATTTTTAATATATTAGACTTGATGCTACTGCATGTGTGGCTGCATTTGGGGAAATGTTACAGACCTGTACTTTTAACAAGCTACTATGTATATTCTTTCAACAATGATAGTCAAGGAACTTGCTCCTGGGTAAGTGTGGGTAGGATTGCAATCTAGGATTGTTAAAAATGTTCCTGCTTGATGAGGTCACTTCCAGTCATGACATCACTTCTGGTGGGTCCTGACAGATTCTCATTCTTAAAAGTGTGTCCTGGTGCTAAATGTGTGAGAACCATTGCACTGGAAAGTTTCCTGTTTGCACCAAAAAACGCTTCTTCAGCAGCTGTAGTCCTGCATTGGTGTTCCTGAGCTCCTATACGCTCCTTCATGTCAAGTGGATCTACACACCAAAAAGCTACCGTAGTCCACAGGAGTGCCACCAGCATCCCACATGGGCAGTGAGTCCAGGTGAGATTGGAATATGTAAGATCCCAGGAAATTTCAGGGCCCCCCTCCTCAGGTTTGAGTTAAGAAAATCCAGTTTTTGTTACATAATGCCTCTGTGTTTTTATTTTCTTATTATTTGGCTATAACATTCGATAGAATAGAGATATTTTGATGCAGTTTGCTTCATTGCATTTTGTGTTAAGTTCCACATCCAATAGTATATAACATGATGGTATTATTCTAAAATACCAAGGTTTTCACAAATTTGGCCACTAGGGTCAAGCTCAGATTGTTGCCCCCTAAAGCTTGTTGCCCAGTGCAATTGCTATCCCCTGCACCCCCTTAGCTATGCCACTAGTAGGATGTCACCTGTTGAACCCATGCTTAATTTTGTGCATTCAGCAGCAAAAGGTCTAAAGAAGACCTATGCCTGTACGCCTTGTTCAGGGAACAGAGGCTGGGTATAGGCAAGTTATATATGGAAAGGCTCTCTTTTGATGTTCAGCAAAATGTGTGAACAGTGGGCATGATCCTGCTCCCCTACCCACGCACCCTCCATGATCCAAGGGTGATGTTGTAAATTACCCTTTACTCAAGGTTTTGCAGTCTTTGGAGCACTTCATGCTTTATTATAAATCAAAGTAATTCTAAGTAGTACTAACTAACTTCATGTCCTATAGAACTCTGGTAATTGGAAAACTGTTGTACTAAGAAGTGAGAAAGAAAATGTTGTTTATTATTTATCAGTGCAGTGGTGTGAAAAGCCCATTTGGGACTAGCATAGCATTATGCCAGGCATTTTACAAATGCTTATGTAGCATAGTCATTGTGCTGAATAGTTTAAAGCCTAAAAGGGACAGTAGTAAAAAGTATGCACAACTTTTGCTTAAAGAGCAATACACCTTTTTCACATACAAACCCTGGCCCACAGGTTGGATCCAGTTCCAGGAAAAAGCCTTCCCTGTCCTGCTCTATTTCTGTTCTGCACTGCTGCCTCTTGTCTTTCCAATTGATCTTGTCAGAAAGTTGTGCCAGGCAGCTGCTCCCGCTTTCTGTCACCCCAACAGGCTCTGCGCCCTGATTTTGGGGCAGAAGTGGCTGCCCAGAACAACTTCCTAACAAGATTGTCTGGAAAGATAAGAGCAGCATGGAATGGGAAGTGTTGCACAGGACTGGGAAAGCTTTTTCTCAACACAGTGAACCACAGTTTGGAGACCGCTGTTCTAGGGCTTTAATTTTTGGCATACAAAAATGGTCTTAGCTGAGCAGCATGTGAGAACTAGAGGTCATTGGATGGGGTGGAAGCAAAAGCGAGTGTCTTTGAACCAAATCTCAAAGCAAAAGGTTTGATGCTGCTAATTTCGGAGGAGAACACAGCCACTCTGACATATAAAGAAAATAACGAACCCCTTCCTTGACTTATTGATAAAATGACAGGCCCTTAAGTTTTCATATATGAAAAGTGAGATCCTTTGTTCTCATAGGTTTGGAGAGTATCCTGAAAATATGATGGTAAGCACCATATCCTGTAAAGCGTAAGACAAATACAAACAATCTCAACTTTATTATTTTCTTAATCAAAACTGTTTGTATTTGTCTTGATTCATAACATGAAAGACAAATTCAAACAATCTTATTGTCTAAGCCTCTTGATATTAAGGTTATTACGAATGATTAAACCATTGGCAGAAGCAGAGCTATTTTTTTTTGCAGACGCCTGATGGGTACAAGATACTCCCAGAAAACAAGCTCTGCCCTCCACTGTAGCAAAGCCTGTGGGACTGGGGTGTAGGGGAAGGGAAGGAGCACCCCCCCCCATTTTTACATGAATAATGGCATTTACTTTTTTTTTTTTTTAAGCTAAAGAAATTTCTTCAAGGAAACTGAAGCAACAGTCTTTGCATATAATTTATTTTTTAAAGAAGCTGTTTATATTGCTCACAACTACAAGCAATCCAGGGAAGTATCATCAGTATGTAGCTGGGTCACTCAAGACAAATATTTGTTTTGATATATTGCTTTCCATGAAAAAAAAAATATTTTGATTTTACGCTTATTGCCAAGAACCCAGGGAACTTTGGACTACCACCAAGAGGGAAAGTAAGCACGCTTTGGTAATCAGTTAAGGTAGCGTGTCTTTTTAGCATTCTTTCTTCTTAACCTGTATTTTCATTGAAGTTTAGACTTTCTGCATCTCGTAGTCCCTGTGGAATTAATTAACTCTATTTCTAGAGAGAGAGGAAAAGAGAGTACAATTTAAATGTAACAGTGTTTGTAATTCTCATTTTGAACAGAAATGTCTAATCAACACCTGCAGTCTGGATGTGCATTAGTTTACTCTGCATGCTACCTAGAAAGTATAGCCTAATGATGCTTTTGATAGAGTAAACATTTGCAAATGAGGGTTCAATTGCATATATTCTGTGTGCTGTATAAACAAAGCAAACAAGTTGAATCTGTGGGTTTTTCCCCCTATTATGCTAGGGAATGTGACATAGAGAAACCCTCTTGGATACATTTTAATGCCCTGGATATCTACACGTTAGAATTGATCCCCCAGCTGCCATTCCAGGAGATAGCAATAGTGTCCCTTCAAGCTACCATGCTTCCTATCAGCCTGGTGGGTCAAGTGACTGATAGAAGTTCGGTTTGTTGATAATTAAGGACCATCCTTGTCTTGACATGTAGTTATTCCTTTAATACCATATTTGCTTTTAGTACTTAACCACATGACTAGAAAGCAAAGTTATTCTTCAAAGCTAAGTTTTCCATTGGATGGTCCCAAATGGCAAATGACAGGAATCCCTGACCCATTGACCTGATTAGTTAAGAGTTTCTAGGGGACGGTGTATCTAATGCAAATGCTGTCTGTCATTATTCATATCAAGCTACAATAGCACTTTTACAGCCCAATCCTATCAAAGCCCACTGATGCAGTAACGACACTGGAGCACGTGCTGCATCCTGCTGGGGAGGCAGTCTTAGAGGTCTTCTCAAGGTAAGGGCCTGGGGATCTTTTTTCCCTGCCCTGATGGGTCTCCTCAGACCTGTGGCAGCTATTTTCTTGGTGCAAGACTGAGTGAACCCAGGTTGATGCATCAAGGTCTGGAAGGGGGATAGGATATCAGCAGAGCAACTTCCACCAAAGACTGCCCCCTTCCCACCCTTGACGAACCGACATCCCTATCCTGATGCCCACTCTCTTCTTTCCTCTCCCTGCCCCATTCTGCCCATCACCCACCCCTGCAACCACCACCACTTCACCATTTGTTGCCAGGCTATACTGTATGGTACATCTCATTTTGTGATGTCTGTAAAGCATGCTGTTCTGCCAGAATGCATGTTCCTGTGATGCAACAGCCCCATAGGTTGGGCTATTTAGCCTAGTAACTTTCAAGTCTTAAATTTCAGCTTAATAAACCCATATTTAATGCAGAACCAAAGCAGATAAATGAGAACTATACAGGTGGAGCCTGACTGCAGATTTTACATCCGCAGATGTGGTTCAATGCCGGTCCCCCAGACCCATGTTGTGTTAGACTCGGCCCCACCTGGACTATCCAAAAGGAACCAGAGCTGCACTCCAGACCCCTCTGGAGGGCTTTCTGAAGCCCGCAGAGGCAGTGCATGTCCTCCTGCTGCTTCTGCGGGCCTCAGACAGGCTCCTAGAGCCGAAAAAATGTAACTTCTGGTTTCCCAATGTGCTTCCCTGGGCCTCAGAATGCCGTAAAGGCATTAAAACATCACTTCTGGTTTCCTGAAGGAAACCAGAAATCACATTTTTTTTTCAGCTGTAGGAGCCAGTCTGAAGCCGCAGAGTTAGCAGATGGGTGCACGCTGCCTCCGCGGGTTTCAGTAAGCTCTCCAGGGGTGACCAGCACATGGGTCCAGTCCCCTTTAGAGGGCAGAAGAGACCAAAAAATCACAGATTTGTTTATCCACAATTTTGAGTATCCGCGAGAGGTCCAAAAATAGATCTCCCATGGATACCGAGGCCTGTATTCATCTTTTGGTTACTTTTCTAAATTGTTTGTATCTCCTAATGCTTTTATTTTTCTACCACTAGTAGAAATACCTTTGCAGTTTAAATCCTCAAGATTGGTACCATTCTACAGTTCAGTAATTCTCCCCAAGTACTTAGATGTTCATGTAACATCATTGATTTTTGTAGGACGAGCACAGGTTGAGTATGGGAAGACTCAATACAGTTGAAAGCATCAGTTAAATACTTTGCACTCATATATTCTCCCATAAAAAAATTATCTCACAAGAAGGGTCCTACCTTCAAGTTGAAATAGTATTCAGAATTTAGTAGCAACAAAGGTACTATTATAAAACTCCGAGGATGTGAGTCCAGTCCAAACATGCAAGACCAGTGCAAAAAGGCAGTGATCAAAGTCCTTTAAGTGAGCTAGTTCTGGGCAGATTTGATTTTACTATTAAACTTTTTTCATGCTAAGCCTTGTTTGAACAAATGACCTATGATGATCTACAGTCAATATTTTGACATGACAGAAATTGAAATGTGATGGTGTTGATCATTATTATCTACATAGCTGTTGTAGATAACTGACTTCAGATCATTTTCATTTTAAAGTGACCTTTTGTCAGAGGATACAGTGGCAATTTTGTGGTGTTAAACACTGATATCTTCTGATGCCACCACTACCTCTGCTTCTAATAATCTTCAATGGAAGGTGAAAAAGATCTTTACAGTGATCTGGCTATGAAGATAACTGCCATGATCCTGTTAAAAATGATTTCATAACCTGATAATTATACCATTGCTGTACAGAAATTTTTTTTTGGGAAGTTAATTTTTTGGCAGACATTTGAAAGAAATTTCATAAAAGAAGCACTTAAAAAGTGATGGAATATCAAGCGACACAGCAAAGCCCTGAGAAAGGTTTGATTCAAAGTCCCTGAAGGTGGGATCCATTTGTGTTTTCATTCACTCCAGCAGTACTTTCAAATACCTACAGAGAGGATAAAAAAAATCTTTGTTTTATTTCACACTAAAAGTATCATTCAGAGAATCACTATAGAATGACATGTTTCCTTGATGTTGCTTTCATTGCGAATCAAGGGAGAGCATGGCTTAATGATGGAATGGAAGCATTATCAAGAGGTCTTATGTTATACTTCCTTATCTGTGCATGTGAAACAATCTTGAGAATTTTAAAGAGCCAGTCTTAAAGTATGGCTTTAGAAGCTTACAATACTTATGCTGCTTTTCTAAGTTCAATAATAGTGCTGATTATTAGAAGCAAAACCCAATGCTGAACTATGTGTTTTCTTACCAAATTACTGAACATCCATCCATATAAATGAATTCACAGAAGCAGTTTTCTACATATTTTCCATCCACTTCTTCATTACAATTAATGCTGTATATTTTTGGCAAGCCACCTAATAATTTATTCGCAGTAAGATAGCAACAGCTTGCAGGATGAAAGGAAAATGATGAACTTTTCATGGAACATAGTAAACATTAAACTATTCAAAATGCTTTCACAGTGCTTGCAGTTCATTTTAAACTGCTAATAGAATAATAAAATATTGTGTTAATCTTTGTCATTTGTTCAGTTACTTCCTAATGTTGTTCAGTTACTTTCTGTCAACAGTTTAAAAAGCTAGAACTGTGCCAAGTAAGGTTCTTCTGTGTGGTTTCTGTTCATTTGCTTGAATGTATTCATTCATTTACAGCACTGTCAATTTTAGAAATGTTTTAGAGCTCTAACCAAAGCTAGCTCTTCCTCTCAAGATGAAATTCTTCTCTAGACCTTTGCTGGAACCTTCCTGCTGCTCGCCTGGTCTGAATGATGGTCCCACGAGGTCTTTCACGCTGCAAAAAAAGTAAGCAAGCACACCCAGACACAGGCAGGCTCAAGTCTGTATGCGTGGGGACCAAGTTCTGAGTCAGTGGTCTCAGATTCGAGTCAATTCCCAAGTCATCGACACAGTTGACAATGTACACAAGTCAGCAAAAAATGCTGATTTTCGCAACTCACTTGAGTCACCTGACTCGAGTTCCCATCCCTGCAAATCTCTGCCCCCCTCCTGCAAACAAACACACACACACAGGAGTTTTGAGTAGAATCTCAGGAAGCAATCTGTTCTAGCTCTTCCAAAAGACTGTTGTCAATGAGCAGACTGATTTTCACAGCCATCTTACTTTCATGGCCTCTGATCTTTTATATTTAATTTATCTGTTATATTTTCATCCTGTTCTTCGTTAAAGGAGCTTAGGGAAATATAAATATTTCTCTTCAACCACCTTCACCATCTCCTTGTCATCACATGCTGAGAATAATAGAAATAGAGTTTCAGAGGTTAAGGAGGAAACAGGAAGAAACTGATGATGACTGGCATAGTGATGCATACTCAGACCCAAAGTATTGCTCCAGAGTATTGCACAATCTACTTTGCTTGTTTATCATATTTTAAACAATACAAATGATATGTTAATCTTTACAGAATCACATGTAAGAGCATTCTGGTCAGCAAACTGATTGTTTACTATTTTATCTGTTCTTTGTCTAAAAGGTAGAAGGAGTCCAAATAAAAAGCCAATCTTACAATTTTTTTTTTAAAGATGTAAAATTACCTGCCCTATCCTCTCCCCCACCACTGGTGGTAATGCAGCTGTGCTGATGGACCATATGCTGCATTCAGTGAGAGAGCAATTGGACAGCCAGCTGACTTACCTGTGATAGACTGTCCATTTGCTTATGGGTCTTTTCAGTATATGCTGGCCATTTTACTGGCATATTTCTGAGGAGAGAGAAGGGGCAAAGCAATAAGGGAAAGAGTGAATAGGATCCGGCATACAACAGTGCTGCTGAGACCCTGCCTATGACATGCTTCTGCTGCCAACAGACCCTGCCTATGACATGCTTCTGCTGCCATTGGTGATGACGGAGGCCTCTGAAGCTGCTGCTGCTTCATGCACTGACCCATTTGCAGCAGTAGCCCAGAAGCACACAACAGCAGCCCAGCTTTCACACAACTGTAAAGAGGCAGGAGGTCTGGTCTGGGGCAGGAGGTCTGGTCTAGCGGTTAGAGCCTCCATTAGCCCAAAGATAACATCTGAAGATCACCAGTTTGAAGCCACTGGCAACTCTGTGAATGGCAAGACCTTGAAGCAGCTGACAAACTGAACTGAGTTATTCCACCTGCTCTTTGGTGTGAGCGAAGAAGCATCTTGGTTGCCCTTCAAGATCCATCTGAAATGTTGTGCAGTTCTTGAAAGACAGAACCTTTCTGTTATTATAAAAATCTCCTCCAGGGTTTAGAGATAGCCTGTCTGTGTGAACCACCTTGAATAAAGTCAGAGGAGTAATCCGATGATAGAAAGGCAGTATATAAATACCAGTAACCATTATTTATTTGTTTGTTTGTTTGTTTATTTATTTATTCATTGGGCCTTGCACTGTTGGAACACTAGTTTCAGCAGCACAAGGCTCCATTACTACATCCAGGGCTTCCCTAGTCCTCCTAATCCTTGTAAAGGCATAAAAACATCACTTCTGTGGGTGTTTTTTTGTTTGTTTTGGCTTCTAGGAGGCATTCTGAAGCCCGCAGAGGCTGCAAGCAGACTCGCGTAACCTCTGCAGGCTTCATCTTCAGAGGGGTCATCTTCAGCCAAGTCTGGCTCAGCACAATTCTGGGGGACCTGCATTGAGCCAGATCCAGGGATAGAAAATCCACGGATAAGTAGTTTCAATCTTAAGTACCAGTAGTTAAATTAACATTCAAACACAGAGGCTATTGGCAGTGTAGTCTCATGTCCCAGGCCAAATCCCCTACCCTACAGCTACTACTGTGAGTGGGAAGGGGCATCCAGCTGCTAATGTTCTGAACCTATCAAGTAGAAATTGTATTGTCTGTTAGGTTGATAAGCAAAAGGCAGTTGTCAACAGGTCATTTTTGGACAGCCTTCCCTTATGCTCCTCCACAGTATTACTATATTAAAAGACCCTTTATTCTGGTTTATTCAGTAAACCATTGAGGAATGCTGGCTGTAGTTCCTGGACTGTAGTCCTGGCTGGACTGGTGCTCCACTCCTTTTTCCAGGGCTCAAGTTACAAGAAACCTCCAGTCTTTGTAGCAAGACAGTTCATCCTGCTCACCCAGTCCTACTGTTTTGTTCTCCTCTGGGACATGGAGAGTCTTTGTACATACTGTGCCCCAGTGAGTACAAAGGAAAATATTAAAGTCTTTTCGGAATTGGACTCTGTCCATCCGTCCCCTCTAAAAAAAAGTTGTAATCAAAATGGAATAAATAAATAAATAAATCATGCATCTTTTGATCTTTTGGTAATAAAATCTTCCTCTGGGGTCTCTGGACAAATCCTTGAAACTTTCCAACCCGACTCCCAGAAAGAATGCCATAGCAATGGGAAGATCAGCCTGCACCTCTGCCTTTGGCCACGGAGCAGCTGCAAGGGCGCTCTCTCTCTCTCTCTCTCTCTCTCTCTCTGAAAAAGAACACTGTACCAACTACCAGTTACCCAGTGACTGAAGGGGCAAGCAGAGGCATCAGCCAGAAGACTAAAGGGCTCCTGGGTTGTTTTCTACTGTTATTTGAAGCCCTGCTTGGAATCATTTTGATCAAAAGGCATTATTATTATTAACAGTATTTATATACCGCTTTTCGACTAAAAGTTCACAAAGCGGTTTACAGAGAAAAATCAAATAACTAATGGCTCCCTGTCCCAAAAGGGCTCACAATCTAAAAAGATGCAAAAGAACACCAGCAGACAGCCACTAGAAAAGACACTGTTGGGGTGAGGTGGGCCAGTTACTCTCCCCCTGCTAAAAAGAGGAGCACCCACTTGAAAAAGTGCCTCTTACCCAATTGGCAGGGGTTATCTATTAGCAGGGGCATCTATGAAGAAATATGTTTTGAGCCACTGGAGCCACTCACTTGCATGAGGAGAAAGGTGGAATACAAATATTTTCCATAAATAGTCAAAAGGAGACCAGATCAAAGAGCAAATAAGCATATATTGTTTCTCCTTTGTGTCTCGATGGCCCTTGGTAGTCCATCCCACCACCACCACTCACCTTTCAAGTGGGATGCTTTCTACAATTCTGTGCCCTGAGCAAAGTGTGGTAGGGGATTCCTTGATTGCTCTGGTGGCCAGTGCCTCAATTTCCATTTGACTTCTGACTGAATTTGCAATGAAGTTGGTGAGGGAAACAAAAGTTGAACATACTTCTTCTGTGCTCCCCAATGGTCTTGTTTACCTTGAAGTCAGGAACCTCCCAATATGTTACCTGGTTTAGAGGTATAAACTTGCTGACCCAAGCAATGTGCACGTGGTCATGGAATTTTCCAAAGACCCAGCTCTTTCTAAGCCAACCAATGAGAGAGGGAAGTTGCTGTCATGAACCAAGGTTTGACTCTTTCCCTAAAGACCTGTGGGATCTGATGCTTCCTTGCCTGTCACCCCAAGCAAAATCAACATGAGAATAGTCTGGCTCATCCTTGCTTGACATGCACCCAGCATGAGGTACACATGCATAAAAATGTATCAGGCAACAATTTGCCTCTAAACCCCACAATAGTTTGCTCACACCTTGATGAGCTCACCCCACAATAGTCTCTATGTTATCCTATAGGAATTTTGGCTGTAAATGGCTGGGTCACAGATCCCCTTTTTCTTGCTCCTTCTGCTTCTATTGACTCATGTGCTAGGCCACTATCATCACAGTCTCTGTTGCTGCTCATGAACTGCTCAGTGACCTGCTGGTCCTTTTCATCAAACACCCCATTCCCCCTGCTACCCAAGAACCTCTGTTCCAACCAGCACCAGGATAAATATCAGACCACTTTCTCTTTCCAGCTTTTCTCCTTTCTTCCCTGCACCCGTCCTGCAAGCAGCACCATAAACTACAGCTTGCACATCTACTGAGCCACCCTCCAAAGAAGTTTTCTCCTAGGAAAACAATCTTGGTTCCCTTGCCTTGCTTTTCTTCCTGAAACTAGCTACTGCTACTGCTAGCCCTCCTGGGTTCACCTGCCAAATTCTTCTCTGCCCCTCCCCCATTTTCACAAGGATATCATTGTGTTTTGGCAATTTAGCTCCAGGTTCCCTGCAACAAAAATAAAAATGCCCGAGATCATTCATTATTTCTTCCTGTACGAAGGTACTGAAAGAAACATAATATTGTAACTGTGTTGCAAGGTGGGGTCTGGTGGGGAATACATTGAGGGCACATGCCCATGCAAGGGTTGATGCTGGTGTGTGACCTAACACCAAAATACTGAGGGCTGGCCACCGCCACTGCCTTGCACCACAGCCTGGCAAGCCAGAGTCCATGGAGATTCTTACTTGATGAATATAGCGGAGTGATGCTGAAGTAAATCATCATAGAGTTGGAAGGTACCCACAAGGTCATCTAGCCCAACCTCCACCCTAGCAGGAAATCCTCCTAGAGCAGTGGTTCTCAAACTGGTGTGCCATGACCCACCAGGGGAACTAGAAGCAGGGCAATCCCCCTTAAAGGAAATGGCCCTGCAGCGATGGTAGCAACCGTGTCACCGCGATTGCAGCACCACAGTGACCAAGGGGCTTCTTACCATAGCTGAGTGGAAGTGCTGGCCTCCCAGAGGGGTGCAGGCAGCCCATGGATGCCTCCGTATGGTCTCCAAGCCTCAGAATGTCTAAAAATAGTGATCACGACCCAGTTCCAGTTTCACAATTGCAAACAAGAAGTGGGTTGTGATCACTTCTTTTAGATATTCTGAGGCTTGCAGAGGCTTTGAGGGGTCCCCACACACCCCGGGGGGGGGCCGGTGCTGCCCCTGATAAGTACAAAAAAAAATTCATCCCTGGCAGCGGTGCAATCCTGGCAATCACATCATTGCCTTTGCCCTACTCCTGAAAATACTTACTAGGTTCACAACTTCCCTGTAGAATTTGGGAAACACTGTCCTACAGCATCTGCTTGAAGATATCCGATGGCAGAGAACTGACTACTTTCCTCAGCAATCTGTTCCACTGCCCAGCTGCCCTTCTTGTCAATCTCCTCCCTTGCAGTTTGTATCCATTGGATCTAGTTCTACTCCCAGAAGCAGTTGAGAACAAATTTGTTCTGTCTTCCATATAGACAGCTCTTCAAGTATTTGAAGAGCACTATCATATCCCCTTTCATCCTTCTCTTCTCCAAGCTCTTTGTCTTCCCTCCGTGTCTGGATTCCTGCCCCTGGTACTGTCCTGGCCCATTTCATATACAGTACTAAGAAATGGAAAGGAACAATATGTGGCTGCCTCCTGCCTCTCTCCTGGTAAGCCTCCTCATTGGACTTCATAAGAAACAGTGGGGAGCACTGCAAGTAGTGGACTGCCCTCTTTTTCCCCCCAGTGCCACTGTAAAACAACAGCAGCCCTGCTGCTCCCCAGCATCTTCTGATAAGCCCAATGGAGTGGCTTTTCAGAAGACAATGGGGAAGAAATGACTGGAGTGGATACAAGTCTTCTTTCTCAGTCACCAATAACTGTATTGGTGGCAGTGAAGCAAGACTGTTTCCAGGCCACTGCCTGGATCCCTGGCAGCATCCACCATTGCTGACATGCTTCCTTTCTGGAGCATAAGAGTAATTCACCATTTCAGTGCTGATGCCCCAGGGCTCCTGAAAAGCAGTTAGACTGTTAACTTTTTCATCATATTATAAGCCTGTATTTTCTTTGGACATATACTTAAAAGATATCCTTTTCACGTATCAAAGTTCCCAAAGTTCCCAGGTCTACATAAAACACCTCAACATTTAACACAGATGTTAATAGTGGTACATTTAGTACTATTTTCTCCTATGTGCATCCCATTTTCCCTATAAAATATTTGCTATCAAGTTATTACTCTTGTAATATCTGTACCTCTGACCTTATCAGAATTAGATCACATAATGGCAATTTCAACACACTGATGTAAAAAAGAAATAATGGGATTTTTCTCTTCATCCAATCTAACAACCGCATTATCTGATTTGCATTATAACGTGGCATGACAGATGCAGTGTCCCATGTACCTTCTCTACAAGTGAATGTAGACTATTTTATTATTAACCTATTTTTTATTATTGCATCAAATAAAAGAAAAAGAAAACAATTAATGGGCATAGTTCATTATCCCCAATACCTAAAAGACTATAATGCATTTAAGGTGTCTTAGGCCCCAATTGTAATATCCTCAGTCAGGGCCTAGGAGGGTAAAGGGGGTAATTTGTACCTGGGCCCAGGGTCTGAAAGGGGGCCTGGGAGCTAGAGGAGGGGGCCCGGAGCGATACAGTCTCCTGAGAGCTCAGCAGACTGCTGCACAGGAGACACGATGCTGACGCTAGGTCCAAGTCCCCGAAGGCAAAGCAGCAGGCTACAGCTTACTGGGCCTGCTCCCCTCCCTCAGAGCTTAGCGGTGGTGCACAGGCTTGCCTCATGCAGGAGCGCTGCTGCTTTGCATGTGGAACTCAGAGGCAAGTTCATTGCAGACAATTCCAGCACTCAGCAGCAGGCTCTGTGAACTGGCCTCCAACTCCCACAAGGCAAAGAAGCAGCGCCACCTACTGGGCTTGGGCACTAGTACACGAGGCAGACCTTTGCTCTGAGCTGTAAGAGAGGGGCTGAGATCTGTTCTTGTGGCCTGCTGGCATCCTAAATATTCCCTCAACATTTTCAACGTCTGAAAAAAATTTTTTGTGGCTTCTCTTCAGTCTGGTCTGTCTCTAAAATATCTTATTCTCATAAATCAGGAACCCAGAAAAGAAAAGACAAAAAAGAACGAGATGAAACTAATAGAAGGGGTCAACAAACACTATTTTGGTTTGGGTTAGGTGCAGCTTCACATGCACAGGGTTCTCCATTGAGCTGACCTGTAGAATTGGAACAAGAAGAAGATGTTGAAAGCCTTATCCCCAAATTGATTTGGGTGCTTCTGCACAGAGTTTTGATAAAGAAGCAGATGCAAAAAATGAAAATGAAAAACAGAAAGAAGTAGACATACAGGTGCATGTGAAAGTGAATTTGGAAGGAGAGAGGAGTGATCATAATGTAGGCCTTGACACTGGATATATCACAACTGAGTTTCCACCTCAAAAGGAAATAGAAAAGTATGTTATGGATGGAACATTTACCATCAGTGCATAAAGCAAATTTTGGAACGGCACAATTAAAACCATTAGATCTGTTGAACTTGTGAACAGAGTACAGACTAGGTGACCTGTTTCCAAATGTTTGTATTAGCTTAAGAATATTGTTAACAATTCCAGCAACAGTAGCTTCTGTAGAGCAGTCATTTAGCAAACTAAAGCTAATTAAGAATTATTTAAGATCTACAATGTCTCAGGGACGACTTGTGGATTTGGCCAGGCTAAATACCAAATCAAGCGTTGCCAGAACAATTAATTTCCATGTTGTGATTCAAAACTTTTCACAGAAAAAGACCAGGAAAGCTCTTTTTGCAAAGTAAATACTAAAGCTACAATTCTATACACACGTTCCTGGGAGTAAGCCTTATTGAACACAATGAGGCTTACTTCCGAGTAGACATGAATAGGATTGCACTGTAAGTTTCTTAATAATAGTTATGTCTTCTGATGATCATATCTGCATATTAATATAAAATGTTTCAATGTGAATTCTGTCTCCTTATCTGTATTGTTCTTTCTAATCTGCATTATAGCGTAAACAAACATGTTCAAATCAAATGTGCTTTGTTACCATCTTTTATTTATTTATATTTATTATATTCATCAACCCCCGTTGCTGCCCTCCCCCCTCGTTGACCCCTCCCCCTTTGGGAAGGGGCCCAAAAGAAACTTTGTACCCCCTGCCAAAATTCTTCTCAGAGGCCCTGTCCTCAGTCTCAGCAGTACACAAGTACTTCCAGCTCTGGGTATTGCAAATGTGCTGTAAATGTGCCATAAGCACATTTGTGGCATCCAAGGAGGAGGGACCACCAGCACACGCTGGACCAAGCGCTGGGAGGACATCCACCACAAGCAGCTGCCGGTAAATAGCACTGCTGGGCAGCGGTGTAGCTTTTTCCGGTGGGGGAAGGCATTCTGGGACAGGGGGAGGGTGGGCAGAGGGAATGGTCCCAGGGGGGGGGGGCTCCTCTGCTGGCTTCTATTCCCTGCAAAGCCTGACATGGGGCTTCTCAAGTCTGCACCAGCAAAATAGTCCTCTTCCCCCAAGGAGACGTCCTGTGGCATCCCTGGCCCCACTGGATAAAGTGGTAGCCATTTTGGCACCACTGCACCCAGCAGAGCCGGTGAGTTTAGGATTGGACTTTTAAAGAGTAATCCTATAAAAGTAAGTCCATCCGTATATAGTGGGGCTTACTCTCAGGCAAGTGTTTATTGGATTGCAGCCTAACTAGCCTAATTGACAATGAAATCTTTTTCTATGTTAATTGCTTTAGCTTCATTCATATTTCTTTCATCATCATTTGCAGCATATTTTCAACATAAAGGTATGATCCATCAACTCCCAAATATGGTGCTTCACATATTTCTGCAAATATGCAGAAAGGGAGAAAAGGTTCCATAAGCCCTAGTGGGACTTTCAATATATCATCTCTCCTCCAATCTTTTTTACATTGGTATGCATTTAAATTTATATTTTACAGTGGTGCAGACATTATTTACAACTTTTGGAGTGCCTATTTCAGGCTGAAATCCTAGACACACTTACATGGGAGTAGGCCCCATTGAACTCAGTGGAGCTTACTTCTTAGTAGGCATGCCAATGATTATGCTATTAGTGGCCACAGTGCTGGTGCCAGCATAACTATGCTGCTGGTTGCTTTTTATCTATTTTATTGCATTTTTTATGTATTTATTGTATTTTATTATTTTTAAATGTTATTAGCCACCTTGGGTGCCCTCTGGGGAGAAAGGCGGATTACAAATCAAATAAATAAATAAAATAAATAAATATGCAACGGCAAGATGCTGGATCTCCCCACCAATATACCTTTAATTATAAGCAATGGCTTATAGCAGTGTTTCCCAAACTGTGGGTTGTGACCCGCCAGTGGGTTGTTTGCTGATTTTTGGTGGGTCGTTTCAAAAAAAATTTGAAATGTTAAAAAAAAAAAACTTTTACCAATTTTGCAGAAGCAGAGTGTTAGCTGGAATGCTAACCTGTGGTATGAGTTAATCTCCAAACCCCCAAATTAAAATGTCACATTTTCTGATTTTCTTTAGTAACTGGTGTGCTGTAGATCATGTATGAACCTAGTTTCAGCCTTTTGTGTGGTCTGGAAGTCCCTAACTGCACATCTTGCTCTCCATTTCAGCCTTCTGGGTACCCTGGAATGACTGTAAAGGTTTGGGGGAACAGTCCTTGAACTCCATGTCTAGGGAGAGTCTAGTAAATGTCTGCACACGCATACTGCACATAAGGTCTCTAGCAGCCTTGGGAGTGTAGGACCCTGATTATTATTAATAAATAAATTAATCATAAATAAAAACATCTCCTTCTCAATCTCTTTTTTGGTCTAGTGTGTCACAACGTTGTGTTTAAAGTATGTCCCAGTGCTAAAACGTTTGGGAAACACTGGCTTATAGGGCTATGCATAACTGTGCATCGGCTAGGGACTAGTGAGAAGTTAAAGAGTGCAACTGGCTTCTATAGATGTTCAGTGCAATGTTCATGATGGCATATATTTATAAATACATCACATATATATCCATAAATATATATCCATCACATATATATCCATAAAATAACTTTTATCAATGTAAATTTGCATATAGCTAGTAGATTGTGCAGTCCATTTAAGTCATCTAACACACGTAGAAGTAAGTTCCACTGTGTTCAGTGGCACTTTATCGCAGGTAAGTGTGGATAGGATTGCCACCTAATTGGACTATAAAATCAGTTCGGATTGCTGTAAAAAATAAAAAATCTTACAGTTTATTATTGGTTATGTTTTCACTTTTATTGGCAGTTGCATAAAATGCTTTAAAAGAATATGTCAGAACCACCCCAAAATGTGTTGTAATTTCATTTCAGTGGGACAGCATGTTTCAGAAGCAATTGCTCTTAAGGTGATCTGGGAGAGGTTACAATGCTAATCTCACAGCTGTCTCTCTTAGTAGCAGTACTCATAAATCATATGGTGTGTAATAAGAGGAGCAAGTTGGAGGGGTTAGATATCTTAAGAAAACTGTGACAGAAGTGATAGATGATATGAAGTGACTACATTCTGAAGATATTTCATATTTTATAAAAGGGAATGTGTTGCATTTGAGATAAGGTCCTTTTGCATTTTTTCCCCTTCTGAATATCAACATTGGGAGATGTGGAAAACTTCTGTAGCATTTCTAGATGAATATCAAAGTTGTGCTTCATGGAGAAAAAGAGGCAACTGAGATTTGAAAATGAGATGAAAACATCATGAAAACCTTGGTCATTATAGCATGAAGCTATTTTATTAATGCAGACTGTGACACAGTTTTACCTTGAATATGATCACTGTGCAGTGAGTTATGCAGTCAGGGTACAAATATTGGGAACCTAAACACTAAGAAATCATTGTACTGTATTAATACTACTTCAGGAAGATGGTGTTGTCATTTGGACTACCTAAGGGTCTTTTCCCAAAGGCACCTTTTTATTTAATCACATGGGTTTCAACTGATTGATGATCAAGTAATGAATGGGATGCCATATCAGCACTGATAAACCAGTGTGATTAGGTATATAACTACAATTGTTAAGGGCAAACAAAGTCAACATAGGGAAATTTTTTTTTTAAAATTTTTTATTATTTTCCCCAAAAAATGTTTTTGAAAAACATAGGGCAATTCTTGATGAATCAGTGATATGGGTGATCCCAGCCAATTGTCAGCCCAATCCTGAGCTGCCCGGGCTGCCCAGGCTTGGCGGCACAGAGAAGGGGTGCTGCCGGATCCTGCGCCTCCCAAGCTACCGTGGGAGGTGCCTCGGGAGAAGGGGACATTCGTCCCCTTCCCCCGAGTAAGGGAAGCAGCCCCGCAATGAGGCTACTCACTTTACCGCCGACCAAAAGATCAGCTGTAAGGTAAAGGTGCTCGTGTGGGGAGTGCAGCCGCCTCCGCCTACCGTTCCGCAGCTCAGCAGTCCGGGAGACCACAGAAGCTGGGCGACCACCCTGCGCTAGCCCAGCACCAGCCTTATGGCACATTTGCGACAGTTCTTGGCGGCACGGAGCCATGCCACCGAGCATAGGATTGGGCTCTCTATCATTTATTGCACTCCATGACGTTGAAAACATTCTTATTTCTTTCAGCCCTGCATATTGATAACACGGTGGCCCAAATCTCTGGATAAGTATGTTCCAACGTTTTAGGAAAATAGTCTGGTTAGCCAAGCAGAATTACAAATGGAGTTAACTCATTAATGTGCATTTGTGCTGAGAATGGTGCTTGGGTGCTTAGAGCCCCGGCTCCATCAGGATGTGCAGGGCAGAGGCAGGAAAATTCTGAGAACCCATTGGCTCCTGGGTGACTGATGGGTATGGTGTGGCTGTTGCTGGGGCTGATTCAGGTGCCCAGCCTCAGTCCATGCCTGGATCTTTGAACCCACCTGTCCTCCCTATGTACAGTCTGAGATTAGCTGGCTGCTGTTTTCAGGGTCGGGTAGGAATTTTTTGCTGTTAAACCTATTGGCCTTTGACTGGCAGCTTTTTTGCCTACCCCAGACTGGCATTTGGGCTGAGCCGAGCAGAAAATGTTAGTTGATGCAGTTGTCCTGGGTTAGGCAGGTGGCGTGCTGGCAGGGTAGCCAGGAATGGGGGGGGGGAACGTGCATGCTGAAGTTAGTAAAGTCAAGGGGTGAGCCAGGACCACCCTGACAACACTTGTCTGGGTTGGTGAGGCTGGCTGGCGAGCCCCTTGGCTGGTTTGAGCAAAGGCCAACTCAAGGCTTTGCCTGCGTGGGTTGATGCTAGCCAGCTGCCTCCCTTTGGGGTTGGCCGTGATAAGATAACCGAGCCTCCGACTGGGTGATGCTTTGAGTCAGTATGTCACGTCCATGGGGTCTGGGGGAGGCAGATGGCCAGGCCATTTCCCCCAAATGACTAGCAGCCAGCACGCTTGTGGGGGTTCCCTCTTAGCTAGGTTTTCCCTGCTGCAGGTTATTGTTGATTAATTTTAATAAAGTTAACAATCCAAGCCTCTGTCTCGTGCACTCATTGGTGGAGGCCTGTGTAATGACACTCCTGAACAAATTCTTTGGCAGGGGCACTCATGCAATAGGAAAAAAAAAAAAGAATCTATTTTTTAGGTTGCCAGTGAATGGATGTGCAAACTCATATGTAAGCTAGTTGCTGTTTTAAGCACTCTTTTGAGTGTGAATTGGTTGAAAGCCAAAGAGAGCATCCATACCAAGATATGCATTATCTGAATCAGTCAACTTGTGATGTGGGGTGAAGCAGCTTCCCCAGGTGGAGGGCTGCAGAAGAGTGGCAGACTGGTGGTTGTGGCCCATGCGTACTGCACCTGTCAGCTCAGTCATTTGCCCACTCTCTCAGGGCCTCTGGCATGCCCTGCATGTTACCTTCTGTGTGGCGGCAGTGAAGAAGGCCAATTCTATGCTTGGGATCATTAGAAAAGGTATTGAGAACAAAACGGCTAATATTATAATGCCGTTGTACAAATCGATGGTAAGGCCACACCTGGAGTATTGCGTCCAGTTCTGGTCACCACATCTCAAAAAGGACATAGTGGAAATTGAAAAGGTTCCAAAGAGTGTGACTAAGATGACTACTAAGCTGGGGCACCTTCCTTATGAGGAAAGGCTACGGCGTTTGGGCCTCTTCAGCTTAGAAAAGAGGCACCTGAAGGGGGACATGATTGAGACTTACAGAATTATGCACCGGAAGGATGGAGTGGATAGAGAGATGCTCTTTACACTCTCACATAACACCAGAACCAAGGGACATCCACTAAAATTGAGTGTTGGGAGAGTTAGGACAGACAAAAGAAAATATTTCTTTACTCAGCGTGTGGTTGGTCTGTGGAACTCCTTGCCATAGGATATGGTGGTGGTATCTGGCCTAGATGCCTTTAAAAGGGAATTGGACAAGTTTCTGGAGGAAAAATCCATTACAGGTTACAAGCCATGATGTGTATGTGCAATCCTCCTGATTTTAGAAATGGGCTATGTCAGGTGAAAGGGAGGGCACCAGGATGCAGGTCTCTTGTTATCTGGTGTGCTCCCTGGGGCACTTGGTGGGCTACTGTGAGATACAGGAAGCTGGACTAGATGGGCCTGTGGCCTGATCCAGTGGGGCTGTTCTTATGTTCTTCTGATCCATATTGGCCACCACTGCCAGTCCATTGACTGGGTTATTCAGCTCTGGATTGGACTGATGTGGTGGCAGGGCAAGAGGAAATATGTACGTGAGAATGTACTAGAGCTCACATGAAAAAGAGCTTCTCGGGGGAAGGGGACTTTTGTAAAGTATTCATACTACAGGAAGAAGGCGTTGTCATTGGGACTACCTGACTTTTGTCCCCTTCCCCCAAGGAAATCCCCAGGCCCTGCAATGGGGCTTCTAAAGTCTGTGCCGACTATTTTTCCAGCGCAGTCTTCTGTGTCAGGCTTTTCAGGCTAATACAAAGGACAGAATCCAGCAGAGGAGGCCTCAGTGGCTCCCACCCACCTCCCAGGCTGGTTCCTCCCCCTGCCCTGCCCCTACTCTGGAATGCCTCTCCCCATCCTGAAAGCCCACACGCCACCCAGTGCTTTTACCTTGCTCCAAGTGGCCATGCGGTATCCTCAATCTGGCACTGGCCTTGCGCTGGCACTCCCTTCTTCATAAACTGGCACAATTGTGTCACCCAGCACCGGCCCTGGAGCTCAGTGCCGGTGCTAGGGCCCTTGAGGACTGGGGGCACAATCCTATCCAAATTTCCAGCGTTGGTGCAACCACAATGCAGCCCTGAGGTAAGAGAACAAATGTTCCCATACCTTGAGGAGGTCTCTGTGATTGCCTCCCCCCCAAAGGATGCAGTGCATGTCCCATTGACACAGCTGCACCAGCATTGGAATGTTGGATAGGATTAGACCCTGGACCATTAAAAAGCATTGTTCATTCTGGCACATCAGATTTATAACTACTGAAAGCAGTAACAAACAAAATTTGTGAATTTTCCATAGGTATCTGATACCAGGACCCAGAAAACTGCACTTCACACAATGCTAATCCTGCATGACATTATTCAACATTTCTATCCAACATTGCATATACGCAAAAGTGATCAAATCTGTGGACCGGGCAAAGTGTGCTATCCATACAGAGTCCTGTAATCTGCTGAATAACCATTCTCTTTGTGGAACATTTCTGTTAAATGGTTCAAAAACGTTTAAAAGGTGGTTGGGTACACAGTATTGCATTGCCCAAAAGTTAACTAGATCTCAAAAATCACTGTTGAAATTTTTTTCCTGCTTTTTCTTCATGCACAGATTTGTTATTAATGATTGCTGGGGTTCTTTTCTCTCAAGCAGATTTAAAATTACAGTATCTTTCTCTTTGAATATCTCCTGTTATTTTTGCTGCCAATTTGGGACTTGTTTAAACCAACTGCTGTTGTAGATTGCTCATTACAAATGAGGAAAACTAGTGATTGCATAATCCTTATTTGTCACATTCAGTGCTGAAGGGAGCATGGTGGCACAGATTTAACAAGTAGGCATGCTGCATTTAGAACAGACTGGGGGATTGTGCCTTTATTTGGATATCCTTATATTGCTACAAGAATCTATTACTGAAAAAAAGGAGTAAAGTGATAATAAATAGGTAGCAAACATGCAGCCTTCTGAAATATATTTGATGATTTTTAAAATATAGATTTTTTGGAGGGGAAAGATGCAACATGATTAATTACAGCTTTCAAGGCCTCATCTTGAAAAAGCTTCTAAATATATAAATAATGGAACATGATGACTAATTCTCACTGCATTTCCAATCCAATTTGAAAGTGTTCCTTCCTGAGTACAATGTGTCTCAAGAGTCCAGAAAGGGGAGGAGAAAGGAAATGATGGTGAAGATACAGGTTATGTAAGCAACCCTCCTGTCCTGTGCTCCAGGCAGGGGGTGATGAAGTGGTTTAGGGCTGCAGCAACCTAGAGAGCTCCACATGAGCAACTTTTTTCCAATAAACACCAGAGGAGGAATTCATAGCTTCAGGTCCAGACAACCCACTCCAGCAATACCTCCGTGCTTGCATTACAGAGATATTTAAAGGGGAAGCCCTCTGGCATGGATTCTTACCTTCTCCTCTCTCTGCTGAGTTTTTCCAGGACCATTGCCAGGACTGATGTGTAGTCTCACAAGGTTCTGAGTGTAGAGCAGGTTGGTTCCTAATGGGTGTGAACGAACTGATGCTGGCTATGGGGTTTCCTGTTCTCTGGCTCCAGTGTCACCAACTCTGGATTTTCCTAGATGATAGGCCTGGGCTCAGACCTGACATCTGGGACTTGTCCTTCTGAGCCAACTACCATCACCTTCTTAGAGTCAGAGTCTGAGCTAGTGCTCAGGTTTGGGGTGATCCACAGGTTTTCCCCAGGAGAGAAATAAAACTAAGCACTTCTTCAAATGCTGAATAAATTCTAATTAGTTGGACCAAAGGATGGCCTAGATTTTAAAAATAATGAATAAATTCTGATTTTATTCCACTGGGTTCTTCCTGGTCTGTTGCCAGTGCTGAGGTGCAGCCTCACAAAGTCCTGAGAAGCTGGTCCTGAACAGTGTGGATCAATGGGTGCTATTTCACAGAATTAGAGGAATACAGAATGCAAAGAGACAGATGGTAGAGGTGGATGAAACAACCTGCCATTCTGTACACAGAATTCTGTAAGGTTACCTTAGAACTTATCTTTCAATGGAGTTACTTTTTCTTGTGGCTGAAGATATCTTTCTGCCTAGCAGTAAGATAATCATTTTCCTGATTGCCGAGGTTGAATGTTCAGTTTAGCAACCAATAAAGCCAGAGAAAGAAAAGTTACTGGTTGCTGGGCACAAACTGCTGCCCAGTAACCAATAAAACTATTTTTCCTGATTATTAGGCTGAAGTTCTTGCTCAACAACAGGGGTGGGGGAAGAGATTTCTGAGTCACAGGGAGGGACATTTCCTTTCCTACAGAGAAAACTGAATGTACCAGTATTTCTCAAACTGTGGGTCGGGAGCCAATTTCAGGTGGGTCCCCATTCATTTCAGTATTTTATTTTTAATATATTAGACTTGATGCTACCATGGTATGTGACTGCATTTGGGGAAATGTTACAGACCTGTACTTTTAACAAGCTACT
The DNA here is from genome assembly GCF_035046505.1 of Tiliqua scincoides. Taxonomy (NCBI): domain Eukaryota; kingdom Metazoa; phylum Chordata; class Lepidosauria; order Squamata; family Scincidae; genus Tiliqua; species Tiliqua scincoides. Next base: position 57,972,852 of record NC_089826.1, read on the forward strand.
ATGGTTATTCTTTTAACAATTATAGTAAATGGGACTTACTACTGGAGAAGTGTGGGTAAGATTGCAGCCTAGGACTGTTAAAAAATTTTCCTGTTTGTTGCTGTCACTTCTGGTTGTGACATCACTTCTGGTGGGTCCTGACAGATTCTCATTCTAAAAAGTGGGTCCCAGTGCTAAAAGTGTGAGAACCACTGGAATATACCACCAAAAGCTTTAACACTGGATAGATAGATCTACCTTTGTCTGGCATGCTAGTCTCTTTCGTTAGCATGGTCTAAATGGTAACATGTCTGTATAGGATCATGAGAGGAATTCCTAGGACCTCAGGAAAGTGCTTGATTATTTGTTTCAGTTTCTGGTGGTTTCTGAAAAGCCAGGACATTGGGTTAACTTTACTCTATCAAAAAATATACAGGATCCTTCCTTTTTTGAATGTATGCTTCAGTTATGTCTGAAGAACAGCAAGACTTCCTTTCATAGGGAGGCAAACACCATTTTAAAAAGCTTCCAAATATTTGTTCAGTTTTGACTAGAATGGAAGATGTCATTTTTTGCTTTGAGTTTGGGCTTTAGACAGTGTCCATCTTAGATAGCAGCATCTAAGGCTATCTCTTGCCGCTGTTTCTAAAATCATAGTCACTGATTAGAATAATCAAGACAGATCCTTTGAGATTTCAGGCTCATTCAACAGTGCTGTGCTATGGTTGACCAAAAGTAAAATGGTTTGTTTCGATGTTTCAATTGAAGAATCTGTATTTTCTACCTGCCTCAGCTGTCATTTCTGACAGTGGAAAATGCTGGAAGGTGGTAGTGGGAAAAGGCAGTTGGCCTGTGCAATAATCCATTTGAACATTTTCTTGATGGTCAGAAGAGACTTTGTCCATTTTACAAAGAACTGAAGAGATCAGCATATCATGTAAGAATATACAACATGGATGTCATAGCTTTTGTCAATTTACAAGTTGAAACAAAGAGCAAAAAACCTTTGAATCACTGATGCTGAAAACTTTGCAAGAACACTTCAGATAAGAAGCTTGGCAGGGGAATTAATGTTGACCTGTTCACCAGTGGAAATAAAACTCTTTGCACACAAAAACTACAGGGCGGTCTGAGTCAAAACTGGCATTTCTAAGCCAAAACTGGAAATACACTGTACATATTTCCCAAAATAAGTGTATATTATTCCCTCAAACAGTTGAAGCTACCTAATTTCCTCCCCCCCACCCCATTTTCTTCATTAACTTTTCATTCATTCACTTCATTCACTTTTCATGAGAGAGACCAGTTTTGCATCCAAATCTATGTGGGTACAGATCTTACGCATGTTCATATGTTATAGGGAACATATGTGGGGCAGAACATATGTGGGGCAGAACATATGTGGGCCTGCCTCATTCTCTTGCTCCCCGCGCATCACCCCATGGATATGTTGTGTGCAAAAAGTGCTTTTGTCTGTTTAACATCTACCTCTTCTTTCAAAAGTTCTTTCAATGTAAGGAATAAGAGATGAAATGTAGTACGGTTTCCTTTCTTAAGTTTTGATTTCTAGACTTCTTTTCAAGGCTGCAGTCCTACACACACTTGTGTAGGGTAAGCCCCAATGAGTCAAAAAGAATTATTGCTAAGTAAACATGCATAGGATCAGGTTGTTTATATTCCTTTTCCTTTTTCCACCCTGTCTCCCTCATTTGACACCATCTTTAACTCCTCTTGAAAGATTACATGCACGGAGGAATAGAGTTGTTCTCATCAAAGAGAAATGGCTTTGTTAAAACTTGAATTGCCTCTCAATTCAAGTATGCATACATGCACATTTATAGAGAAAAGATTATGCTGGTGTTTCTGTTGTTGTTTTCACATTTCCACATACAACCTATTGATCTTCAGCCCATATTATTTTTATTTGTGTGTGAGCGCGTTTCATTTTCTTGCACAGTCAATAAAATAAGTTTTGCCAGTCTGACTCCAGTTATTTTCTTTCCAATTCATTAGAATGCAGTTTGGAATTGGTTTAATACAGAGTAGTTCACAACCAAACTCAACCAAACCTATTTTAAACACACAGAAAAATTAGCAAACTTAAAATATATCTTGACAACATCCAAAACTCTTTTATAAATTTCCAAGATGAAAGATTAGGTTTGCATTCTTTCCCTTGATCCAAAATCCGATTTGCAATTGAACTCTTTGATTCTCCTGTGTTTCATCCACTATCATGAAACAAAATAGCTTTTCTCCAGAATATCTTCAACAGCTAATCACCCTTCTTCCTGACTTCCAGACGTTGTTAATCCCAGTAAGAGGAACAGAAAGCAGTCACCATGGTCGCTGAACCACACACACCTGAGCCAAGCCAGCTCCATTTTTGGCACACAAACAAAAACTGTTTACCAAAAGTGAAAGGTTCACACTCACAGTCAATTATTTTAAAGCGTCCTTTCCCAAGCTTACCTTGGGACACTGGAGATTGTGCCTGGAACTTTCTACCTGCAAAGCAAATGCTCTGCCACTGATCCTTTTCCTAAAATTGACTGAGAGGTGCATAAGGCTGCAATCCTATATACATTCTCTTGGCAGTAAGCCCCAATGAACACATTGGGACTAACTTCTGGTTAGACAGGCAGAGGATTGCACTGCATGCAACACAAGTGTAAAAGCTAGCTCCCACACCACTCTGGAGGTGGTAGCACCCAAATTGCTTCAAGTAATTTGTAAATGGGGCTGATGAGTTCTCATTGCTATTCTTCTTTCTAACTTCCATTTCAGTTCTGTTTAGGCATTTTATTTAAACAAATATTTCACCACCATCTTTCTTATCAACTGGCTGTCTGCATGTAGATTTGCACCACTGATAGGTGCCGCTGTCAGTGCTATGATTGGTTTGCCATCTGTGTGCAACCATAACAGCACAGCAACAGAGAGCAATGGGAGCTATAGAAGGAGCAGGCAGCAGAGTAGGTGTGGCGGTATTAGTTGAAATATTTTTCTTTCCCTTGCTAATGTAGTAAACCTCAAAACAAATCCAAATATTTCTGGTAAGAGTGCAGTTTATATAGGGTACTTTGTTTTCAGAATTTAACCTTAGTTAAAGGATAATGTTATTGTAATAAGCAATTGCTCATGCTGGACGATCTTTTTTTCAGAAGTAATACTTGATTGTATAGTGCTTTCTGAACATGCACAATGCTTTACATATATTACATTGATTGAGGCCCAATCCTATCCTTTTCCTCCCCCACTGATGCAGTCATACCCGTTGCATCCTGCAGGCAGTGAGTCCTTGGAGTTCTCTAAGTAAGGGAACATTTGTTTTCCTTGCTCAGGTGAGCCAGAATAGGTCTACTCAGACCTCCACCAGCAATTTCACTTGTTTGAGTGGACCTAGAAAGTCAGTTCAAGGTCTGGAAAGGCAATAGGATATCAGCGGTGCCGATGCTGCTAATATTTCCCCTTTCCAGCCCACGATTTGCCCTCTTTCCTGCCCCTCCCTACCTTCCTTCCATCCCCATGCTGATGTATTTGGCACCAGTGAACGCACAAGGTCTGCTGGTGGGCTGCTGCTGCTGGTGGTGCTCAACGCCTGTAGTGGCACCTGTTGCTCCCGACAGCCTGTCGTGTTTGCAATAGCTGTAAAGTGCTTTATGCCGCCGGAACTCTAGTTCCAGTAGGGCATGTGTCACTTGGGCGGAGATCTCATCTCTAGAGTGTGGGGTTTCCTTGAATGGGCTGGCTGTCAACCACTTCTTGCTATGATCTTCCAAGGGAAAATGTGAGAGAAGAAGTGTTTGCTGTAGAGAGGGTTTATTTACACCAGCCATTTTCAACCTTTTTTGGGCTCATCTTAAGAGATCTCATGTTCCACAGCCTCCTTGTCAAACAAGGAATACAAGATGAACGGATAAACATAAAATCATTGATTATTTTTAGTTTTCAGTCTGTGGCCCCCTTCAAATGTGCCAGGGCACCATAGGGGTCAATATGGCCCCCACTGAGAATGGCTGATTTACATAGGTTGTCCAGCTTTCAACTTTGCAAGGTATATCTAGGTCAGTCCCAGTAGAGCTCAGACAGGGCTCCAATGCCATCTCTAACTTGTCTGTTTCTGGCCAGGAGGCCCCCCCCCCAATCCTGCCACAGCATCTGGAGGCACTCCCCACCTCTTCTAGGGGAGGGTCCCCTAGTGGGGCAGATTGCTCAACATTATAGGCCTCTGGCAAGTCAAGGGTGGATCTGGCTTGTCTCCCAAGGCCCTCTAACATTGCGCAGACCCCTTCAGCATTCAGGGGTCTTGAGCAAAGGCCTTGGACCCCCTGACAGTCTGCTGGCCAGCCAGGCCATGGGCCAGGGAGTAGGTCCTCCCAAACCAGGAATGCCTCTGGCAGCTGGCGGCCCCCTTCCCCTTAGCTGCCCAGTTGCTTTCTGGGCTTCTCTCAGCCCTCTAGGTGCCCTGTTGGGTTCCTTGCTTCCCTCATGGCCAGTTCAGCTTCCACTTCCAGGTCTTCCCAGGCACTGCCATCTTGGAATTGCCGAGTTCTCATGAGACCTTGGCCATGTGCCTGCCAGCCAGTGCATCTTCATCACTCAATGCACCATGGTGACAAGAGTGGTTTGCCTAAGACCATCTGGTGAACCCATGGTAGAGATCCCAGGTGAGATCTGAACTAGGGAAGTACAGATCTGCAGCTCAGTCTCTCAGCTGCTATGCCACACCAGCTCATTTAGCACATTTAAATGATGTTCTAGTAAGTTCACTGGCTAGATTGTTAAATGTGATAATTGTAGCTATCACTTGATGACATGAAAGCCTATATCTGTTAGAATCTACCATCATATGATGAGTCATCACAGATCATTCTCTTCTCACATCAGGCAATTACCAAATGATGAGAGGTAAGCTGGAAGGCATTAAACCAATCCATAGCAGGCTTATCGCCTATCACATATTGGTTATCACTGAAATTGTGAAGGCATCCTCCACCTACAGCCTCTCTAGAGGAAAGTGCTAAAAATAACAAATTCTGTGTGGTAATTTGTAGTCAGTGGTGCCAAGTAAAATCTCCCAGCAGGATGAGAAAGAGCAAGGCGAGGAGAGAGAAAGAGAGAGCAAAAGATGAGGAAAGATTATATTTGAGCACTCCAGACAAAGAGCTGCTTTGTTATATTGGTTAGTCTTTATTGGCCTTTCTAAGTGTGATTAAAAAAATATGTATATGATTTGGGTATTAAATTCTTAGAAGGGGAGATGAGCATTCTGGAAAAATAAGAATGTGTTTCTTCTTTTCTAATAGTAATTTGCTACCAAGCTAATTGTTAACAATGTTCCACAGCAATAACAGCACTCTCAACTGTTTAACAGTGGCCATTATTGGTTTTCTGAGCAATTGCAAATTTGTGAATACACACTGTTGTGGGTGAATTACAAGGGAATTATTGCAAAAACACAAATGTAAATTAAGCTTCTTTCATTGTGGTGATGGGGGGGGGTAGATAAATAATGATTTGCAGTAACTTGGAATCCTGACTAGCTTTGTTCATATTTTAGTAGTTTATTCCACTTTTTGCAGTTTCAGTAATTAAGTATATGACATTCTAGAAAGCATAAATCCTGCTGAGATGTTTAAGTTGGGAGCATCCTCTTGATGTACAATCAAAACAATGCTCTCTCTCTCTCTCTCTCTCTCTCTCTCTCTCTCTTTCCAGGGTCTTAACAAGCTGTTTTGATTTACCTTTGAAAGACAATAGAATGGTGAAGCAGTGTGGCCTACTCAAACTGTTTTAGCGTCATTGTTAACTAGAACCTCCTTTTGAAATTTATTGCATTCAATTACATTTTTAGAAGAATTTTAATTATGTGCCTGTAAAGAAAAAAGATGCTCCAGGCTCCATTTGTTTATCACGGACGGCCTGGAAAAAAAAATGAGGACAGAGCTTCCCAGCTCATGCAGGGGTTGCAGAGAGAGAGAGATGACTTTTAATTCGACAAGTTCAGAGAGATTTCTTAGTTTGACGCGCACAGCAGGGGGTCTTTGAGAGCCTGGCAATACTTCAGCATTCTGAGCTTTGAAAGTCTTTCCCTACAGCAGAAATTGTATCAAAAGCCAATGATAATATTCCCTGCAAGGTAAAGCACCATACTGAAGATTTCTAGAGCTGTTTATTTATTCATCACAGTTTTTTTTCCCTTTTAGGACATATCAGGCATATAGGTAATAATGCACATGGGTGATATATAAAAATGCAAATAAATAAAAAATCTCTCATTAATCATTTGCCTTGTTATATTTCTTCATAGCTTACATATACTTATAGATGCTGCCATCCTTCTCTCCCAATAAGTTTATTTTCTGCAAATGTCTCTTCTTGTAATTTTAATAAAATTGTCATTTCTGTCTATCCTTTACCACCTGCTGGGTGCATAAGATGTTTATGGCCTTCTCCTTCCAGCAAGCGTTCAAAGTAATTAATTAATTTTCCAGAAGGATATTCCATTTCTTAGGCAGTCTGTTTAAATCCTAATTTTTAAAGTAGGTTTCAGATACTAGATTTTATAGCCATGATTAAAGCTTTATGTATATTTTAAAGATAAAATATTTTTGTATTATCTGCAGAGAAAAAAAACATATATTTTCTCTTTTGCTGTTTTTGTTTTGTTTGGTCTCCGCAGCAGAGGCAGGAGTGTGAGATTGCGACAACCTTTCCCTGGTGTAATGTCATTGTCGGCTATCACAGTGGCAGAATAAGCTAGCTTGGTGAAGACAAAAAGTGTTCCTTTTCCTCCCGTTCTTTCAACTGCTAGTGGCATTCAAAGTGACCTTGCCTTGTAAATATTGGTGAGTGACCACAAGGGGAAAGAAGTTCCCTGCTGAAAAGAAAACTTGTTTTAAAAACTGTGGTGGCCTGAGGGTATAACACTGCTTTTTCCACACAGGGTAAACAGTAAGGGTGTGTGCAGAGAAAGTACATGCAAGAATTTTTTCTCTCCACTTTCAGTCACCATTCCATACATTAACCCACATTCCTATTTCTTTAACTTAAAAGCATATCCTCATGCTTTCGTTACATACTGCAAGAGCAACATAAAAGTCACTGCATGCTCTAGATTGAGGGAAGCCTCTATTCCTCAGAGATAAGTTGCACATTATATGTTCCCCAAGGCTTTTGCAGATACAGTATTCCTCCTCCATCTACAAACACAGGCAAAATATAGGGTGGGAAGGTAGCTTATAGAAGTCGCCTATAGGCAACTTCTTCATTTCACCCTCCAACTTTTTAATGAAATGTTGGGGTTTTTGGTTCCATGGGGGGAACGTGGGGTGGATGAACCAGCCCTTTTTGTGTCATGATAGAATCAAAGATCAGGGATCTTATCAGGGATAATGAATACCAGCTGTCTGGTATTCAAAAGTGTGTGTGTTTCAATAATCACCATCTCATAACAAGGCATGCCACAATCTTTGGTAATTAATATTGACTGATCAAAATTTCAGAATTAATCAACATTCTGGAACTATAACCTCTGAAATAACAGGCATGCATTATGCTCAGCAAAGCATCAGTAGCTCTGAATATGAGAACATTTTCCCCCTTAACCTCCATTCTTCTAAAAGGGATAATACTTGAAATAAAATACTGTAATCTAGTGAGCTGCTTTACCGATGCGCTTGTTTAGCTCGGTATCGAGAGAATGAGTGTCGGAGATCGTTGAGCCAAGGTACACAAAGTCATGGACAACCTCCAGTTCATGCTCAGAGATTGTAATGCAGGGAGGTGAGTCCACATCCTGAACCATGACCTGTGTTTTCTTCAGGCTGATTGTCAGTCCAAAATCTTGGCAGGCCTTGCTAAAACGATCCATGAGCTGCTGGAGACTCACAAAGAGAGTCTCACAAAGAGAGTCTGACTCACAAAGAGACTCACAAAGAGAGTCTGGTCCAACAAGACCCTGACGGAACATACCAAGATCCAGGTCTACAGAGCTTGCGTCCTGAGTACACTTCTGTACTGCAGCGAGTCATGGACTCTTCGCTCACAACAAGAGAGGAAACTGAGCGCTTTCCACATGCGCTGCCTCCGACGCATCCTCGGCATCACCTGGCAGGACAAAGTTCCAAACAACACAGTCCTGGAACGTGCTGGAATCCCTAGCATGTATTCACTGCTGAAACAGAGACGCCTGCGTTGGCTTGGTCATGTCGTGAGAATGGATGATGGCCGGATCCCAAAGGATCTCCTCTATGGAGAACTCGTGCAAGGAAAGCGCCCTACAGGTAGACCACAGCTGCGATACAAGGACATCTGCAAGAGGGATCTGAAGGCCTTAGGGATGGACCTCAACAAGTGGGAAACCCTGGCCTCTGAGCGGCCCGCTTGGAGGCAGGCTGTGCAGCATGGCCTTTCCCAGTTTGAAGAGACACTTTGCCAACAGTCTGAGGCTAAGAGGCAAAGAAGGAAGGCCCATAGCCAGGGAGACAGACCAGGGACAGACTGCACTTGCTCCCGGTGTGGAAGGGGTTGTCACTCCCGGATTGGCCTTTTCAGCCACACTAGACGCTGTGCCAGAACCACCTTTCAGAGCGCGATACCATAGTCTTTCAAGACTGAAGGTTGCCAATACAATCTAGTGATAACTGACATCCTTACCTAATCTCTGTGGAAACCCTTGGTTGATGTCAAACTCAGAAATGGACAGACATAGAATGACTGCTCATAGTGTGCCTTTGCAGAAACAGGGGGTGTTCCATGTCTGTTACATATACAGAGAAATGTAATGTGTTAATTGGTGTAATACATACGTGTGACTGTCTGGCTAATACATTTGTTTGGAATTCTAAAATGGATTTTTAATATGGCTGATTGGTGAATTAGTTAGAACTGTTTTATATATTTAGTAGATCCCTTCTTCTTTAGGATACCTGCTTTTAATGCCTGAAGTGCATTTCACCTACAGTAAAAACGGCTTGCTCCTGAATCCTGTGAGACTTATGATTCTCAGTATCCAAGATTCACTACTGCAGCCATTGCAGGGCTGGGTCAGGTTGGACAATGACCCAGAGCTATCAAACGGGTCATGATCCACCCCTGAGAGTGGGTCATATATGAGTGCCATATATTGGTAAGGTGCTATATTGGATGGTGCTGGAACAAAATGATGACAGAGGCATGATAACAAGCTTCTCAGCTAAAAACTCATACTTCTACTTCCTTTTCCTCCCTGTTCCTGACTGGCTAATGGGTTTTCTCCCAGGAGTTTTTGGGTAGTGGTAACAGTACCTTAGAGAAGTATCAACCACATACTCCTCTCATTTATGAACAGGAGGAGGGTTGCCCATGGAGAAACTGGATTCCCCACTGATTCCTTCTGGTTATCCTCCCACAAAGTTAACCCTTTATGCTTACTGACAGGGCCCCTGCCAACCTGGAGAATGTTTCTGATCCTTTCCACCATTTCAAGTGTTAGACAAGTAGTGTTTCACAACAAACCACTGCAGTGTTCAAATCTTCCTGGGAGTAAGTTGCACTGGTTTCAATGGGGTTTATTCAGAGTAAATACACACTAGATCACACTATTGGGTTACAGAGGCTGGATGGGTATATTCAGTATGAAATATCCAGCCAGCCTCCAGCCTTACCTCATTCTCTCATTTCCCCCATTTTCCCCTCAGTTTCCAATCTTTCTGGCTGTGTTCATTCTCTCTTTCTTCATCTATTTCCAGTCTTGCCAGCTTTGGGTTTTTTTTCCCTCTCTCTCTGTTTCCAGTCTCCCTGTTTGTATTTTTAACAAACCTGCCTTTCCTTTCACACATTCACTCTTTCATTACATGAGTTTTTTGTGCACATGCTGGAAATAAAAATATTTTCAGGACAGGAAGTGAGTGTTCCAATGGACTGGTGGGACGCTGGAAGCTGGACTAGATGGGCCTATGGCCTGATCCAGTGGGGCTGATGTTCTCATGTTCTTATGACTGTGTTAACTCTGTAGAAATCCAGATTCTCTGCCTTGAGCCCATAGACTTCCCAGGAAGCAAATAATTTGGAATCTTATGGATTTTTTTTTGTTTGTTTTTTTAAGTTTCTAACCTCTGCAAGCCTCTAGAATCCATCTGAGTTTCCTGAATCTCATCTTCTGTGTGGATGTTTCAGTACAGTCCTGTCAAGTGGGTAATGGAGACTTTAGAAGTAGAAGCAATCATGTGAGATTCAGAAGCATGAGTAATCCCTTCAGTGCAGGAGACTTTGTAAATGTCCACATTGGTCCCCAGTCCCAAGTGTTATGAAAAATTGGTAAGAAGTCTTTTGAAAGAGGGTTTTCCACCCATCCTAATTTTGATAGGGAATGTGCCTCTGTCCCCTAATTTTTGTTTTCAGCCTTTGACCTTGTTCTGTTCCAGCTTTTTCCTGTCATTCCCAGGTTGGTACCTTCATTGATACTCTGGTCTACAGGGATCTACCAGAAGTGATCTTCTTTATATTTGTACAGATCTAACCTAAGAACACTTGGCAGAAGCAATAAGAAAAGAGTTCTTACTTTCATAGAGCTTTCTCTATATTTCTCTTTTGTGAATACAGGTGGAGCCTATTTATAAGCGTGAGTTCCTTTCTGTGAATCAGCACGATTAAGAAAAATTTGTTGTGCTAAATTCCATAGAGTTAAGCAAATACGCTGCAGCCTGACACTTGGGGCTGGAAGGAAACTAAGGCAGCTGTTATCAATCCCCTCCCCTACGCTCCTTTGCCTCCCCCTCCTCCACTCCGTACTCAGCCCTCCCTGTTACCAGCTGTCCCAGTTCTTTCACAGGTGGGATGCTGAGCTTTTAAGAGTTTAGTCCTATGCATTTCTACTCAGAAGTAAGCCCCACTGTAGTCAATGGGGCTTACTCCCAGGAAAGTGTGGATCAGATTGTAGCCTAAATCTCATGCTTTACTTGTTGGGAAGACTTGCTTGCTGGGCTGTTTTGTTTCTGTAGGCTGGAGCAGGAGAGCCTGCTCCATCTCAGTGGTGGTGGGGAATTCAGCAAACACACCCAGGGTTTTTTAAAGCAATCCCCTCTGTTGCTACCGCACCTGCCCCTGTGTGTGTGTGAGTGAGAGAGAGAAAGCGAGCACTCCACCTTGTTGCACGTGCTCTGGCTACAGAGGTTTTCCTAACCCCCTTCCCCTCTTCAGCCTCTTTGCTGCCTCAGGGGCTCCAAGAGTGTTACTGTTCCTTCAAGGGGAACCTCTTCCAGGGCTCCAGGGCTATTCCCTGCCTGTTTGAGGCAGAGCCTTTTTGCAGTGTTTTGGGCTGCCTGGAAACGGAGCAGAGGCCAGCGCAGGGCAAAGGAGGCAAAGGTGTGTGTGACTTTCAGTCCCCCCCACCCCATTTTGCAGATAAAAAATCCGTGGATAAACAGGTTGCACCTGTATTTCTGTGAACGTGTAATGATAGCTGAGATCGACCCAAAGAATACATTTTTCCCCCCACTGATAACGAATGAACTTTCTTCCAGGCTTATAAAATCAAGCATTAAGTTAGGATACTTAAGACTGAACATTTTCAGAGTGATTTATCTCTGTAGCTGCTCAATCCCTAGGCTAGGAGCCATTGCTCCCCACTGATGCAGTGGTGCCAAAATGGCTACTGCTGAGAGGAGTGGGAGTCCAGCAGATCTCCTCTGGGTAAAGTAACAATCATTCCCTTACCCGGGGATAGGCATCTGCAGTATGGGCGCCTACACTAGTCTACTTGGATCTGCACTAGTTAAATGTGGACCTGCACCACGGGATCAGGTCCAAGAAAGGGGTTAAGATTCAGCAGCTGCCACTGAACCCGCCGCTTCCCAGACTCTTTATGTTCATCCCCTACTCCTGTCACTGTCCTGTACTGTCCCCGCCCCACCCACTCCTGCCTCCCCTGCCATCTTAACTGGATTGGTGGGTGGCTTTAGATCCATTGGCACTGGCAAGAAGGCTCTAGCCTTTTTACCAGCAGCCCCAGCAGCACGCTGAGTGGCACACTGGTGCTACTTAGCGCCAGTTTTTATGACAGGCACTGACTGCTTTACAGCTGTCCGCACCAGCGGAAGAGGCATGATGACAAGGGTCAGTAAGTGTACGATTGGGCCGTAACTCATTAAATGTCAATATCACATGGCTTTTCGCTTTCAAAAAGCCATCGCTTTTATTTTAGCCGTCTACACTGATTATTGCAGATTAAATATGTGAAAATTGCTTGCTTTGATCATGTTAAACAAGATTCTGAAACGAATTAGCATTTTTATATAGTGACACTGTGTTTACTGTATGCATCCAGGAGCAAATATTGCTTTTATTCCCTTGTCTATGTTGAACGAAAGGTGGCAAGGTGATGTAAAAGGTTTAACCCATAGCATATCAGTTTTTATTAAAAAAAACAAAAACTGCCAAACTATGTTTCAGAACTTTCCAGTGAAAGTTATATATAAAAAGCTTTAAAGACATGTTTGCCACTTTGAAGTCTGTGTCTCTGAACTATACATAGAGGCTTAATGAGGACACTTCCATGCTGCTTGGTACAAATATTGATTGATTGTACACACTTGCATTAGCTTCCAGCATCAGGAGCAATCCTTAGTCCTATATAAATGCTACTTTGCTATCCATTGAGATTTTATAAAAGACTTTTGCAAGCTTGAGTTTGAAGGTGTCCTTGTTCTTTAGATGTGTTTTCCCTGAAGCTGAAAGGAAAATTTAGTCAATAACTATACAGAACTATGTTTCATTGTTGAATAATCATGATTAACGCACAATGGGAGTAAGGGGAAATAGTAAGTTACAGTTTATATGATATTTCTAGGGCACAATTCACTAGGAAGAGCATTTGCGCTAAGAGCCTCTCCCTATAACTACATGTAAGTCAAGAATTTGAAACATGGGAGATTTATCTTTGAAGTGCCTTTGTGCAGGAAGGAAGTTCATGTGTGTGCAGTTCAGCTGAATGTACCTGTAATATATGTGCAAACATGTCTGGCTCCACTATGAAGCCAGGTGAGATTGATGCTTCAGGAAGCAGCTTGTGGGTGGGTCCTTAGGGCAGTGTGACAGCCCACTTAGCACTCCCTCCATAGACAGCCTGCAAATCAAGGAACTGAAATGGCGCCATACTGTTAGTTGACTTCTCTCTCTAATTAAAAAGAAGCAGCAAGAACTAGAGTGGTGAAAGGAATTGGGATGTGATTTTAATAAGATGAAAAGAAAAGGGAGAGGTGCTTTTGGCATTCTGTTTCAGGTAGAAAAACATTATGGGCTGGTTATTGTGTACAAAGAGAATATTCTATTCTTTAAATGAAACAATGAACCAATCTATGAGAAATAATATTCATCATGGACCACCTGTAAATTTTGACAAAGTTATAAATCAAAGAAACTCATGGATAATTTTTAATATTGAATGTGTATGAGAATTTCACAGTTGTGCTTTGACAAATCATGAAGACAAAATGGTGAATTTATCAACTAAATGAATCATTGCAATTTATTCATTCATCTCCTTTGGAAAGATCTTTAGTGAGAAAAATGAAGGAAAAAAGAGAGAGAAACAGACTTCTCACAAAAATCTTAAAAAATAAGATTCCCTTGTTCAAACAGTGCTTTGATAAGTTGATTACAAAGAAAACCCAAAAATGAGTTTTATGCAAATTTCTCTACAGTAAAATAAATAGTGCTATGTGCAATTTTACTAAAAAGCATTTTGAGATATAGCATTTACAAAATCAGCTGACTGTGGCAGGGACTTGTTGACATCCTTCAGTCTTGGAAGACTATGGTATCCAGAATAGTGGTTCTGGAACAGAGTGTCCTCTCCAGTGCACAAAGCCTGGGTAAAGTAGATATGGAGGCTAGACTGTTACCCATGCAGCAAATCCCCCCTCTCCAAGTCGCTGAAATGGTCCAGTGGAAAGGCAGAAGCCAATACGGTTGGTTCCAGCAGCGTTGCAGGAGTTGCCAGAACATGACTGTGTTCAGCCATGAACTGCCTCAGGGACTCCTGCTCCGGATTTTGCCTCGAAGTTGACTCCTGAAGCCTTTTCCATAACTGGATGTAGCCACAAGACAGTGGAAGGAAGATCAAAATAAATAGCATCCTTATGTTTTAGAGTCCATTCTTAAAATCTTGTATATATTCATAAAGATGTTTGACATTTCTGAAATACAAACTTCTAAAGTAATAGTTCTACCTTAAATGACTGTTTTGCAGGAGCACAGGCAATTATTGTTCATCTAGCAACAGGCAAAATAGAAATAATCATACTTTAAAACAGTCACGTGGATCTTGTTTAGCACCCATATCCGTTTTAGAAATTTATCAATGAGACATACAGTATAACAAATTTTTATTAAGATAGCAATTTAAATTATTTGCATTAAGGCAAAGAGAAGGAATCCACGACACCCCATTTAGTGTGAGTCTATGATTTTGGAATCTTTTCAAACTTTGTCTTGTCACTTGCAGCCTTATTATGCCTTCAGAATAAGTAAATCTAATGAGCAAATGTAGAGGAGAAGGACAGGTGTAGACATGGTCACCCATACTGTCATGTAACTTCCTGACCCAGGTGTCCTCTCACCATCTGGTAAGATTCTGGTGTGAGAATTTCTCCTCTGTTCCACTCCTGGGCTATTTATTAAAAGACAGGCGTAGGCAAAGATTTTTCTGACTTTCTCCACATGCTCTCCCCATATTCACATACTCTGTGCAGTTTAACTGCTGAATATTGCCAGTTGCTATGCTATTTGGCAGTCACCAAATGATAGGGCTGGGAAGGGGATTATGAGTGTTCCTCTTTGGTTTTCAGTTCTGGGGTTTTTTGCCTTCTGAACAACAACAAAACATAACAAGCTGTGTGTTTATGCCACAAATTTTGTGGGTGCTGGGACTATGTTTAGGGTCTATAATCTGTGGGAGAGAACTGTGGCCAACCCATAATCTGACTGAGAATGATGCCCTCTTGGGGCTAGGGTTCAGGATTCAAGACCAACTTGGGGCCTAGTACTCCACTGTTCTGTTTGACTGCTGGCTAAAAAAAGAACAATAGAATGTGTGTTTGGCACTTTCTCCCCCCATTTTCTGGCATGTTTTGAAAGCTTCGGTATTCAACCAGGCTTTTGCAATTTTGTTGTATTTCTGTGCTGCAGAAAATCAGTTTTGTTACATTTTTTCTTCGGTTCTCTCTGCATATTGCTTTATCACCAGTTTTATTGCTTTATGGTGTGTTAAATATTTTACTATATACCACCTTGAACCAGCACACAAAAGGCTGCACGTGTCTACACGTGTATGTCTATATTCATCTGTGTGCACGAGAACATGAATGAATGTTGACGACCTTAAACCATTTTTGCCCAATGTTGCATATGCGCAGCAGGGATCAAATGTGTATACCTGTGGGCAAATGGGTTAAACGAGCCTTCCTCCCTGTATATTATGCTTGTATATTGCTTTTTCACAAGAGTAGTTACAAAGCAGTTTACATAGTAAAATAAATGGACTGAGGATACTTCTGAGAGCGCTTGGGCTGTTAGAAACTCTCAAGTCCCATCTTTGCCAAAAAGTGTTGTAGGCTACTTTTGATAAAGTTCTGGTTTGCGTAACCCAGAGCCCAATCCTGAGCTTGGCACGCTGTTTTACTGCTGGCATACACTGTTGTAAACATGCCATAAGGATATTTGCAGGCCCTAGTGCTAGGCAAGCGCTGGTGGTAGCCCAGCGCTGACTGGGCACCCAAGCTCCGCCGCTTGGCAGTCGCTTGGACCACCAGGCAGCGGAGAGATAAGTGGAGGTGTGGTGGGAGGAGGGGTTCCGGGGAGAGGGGAAGCAGGCGGAGGGTGGGGAGAGGGTAGGGAGGAGGCATTACGGGGAGGTGGGAGGCAGGGAGGAGGTGTGCTGGGGAAGGGAGGTAGGCGGGACCAATGGAGTGAAGCTCCACTGCATCCAAATCCTCCGCATCTGGCTTACTGCCCAACATGGAGGCACTTGATTCACTACCGACCTTTTGGTTGGTGGTGAATTAAGTAGCCCCATTGTGGGGCTACTCCTTATACCCAGGGAAAGGGAACAAAAGTTCCCTTCTCCTGAGGAGCTGCTGGCAGCTGCCTTGGGTATGTAGGATGCAGTGGCAGCCATTTTCGGCGCCACCGTAGCCCTGCACCCTGAGCAGCTCAGGATTGGGCTGCCAGTCATGTGTCAGTTCTCTTTCTTGCCCTTACCATGGTCCCTGTTGCCATCCCAAATATGTCTGAATGAGAGAAATATGAAATTCTGAATGCACTCTAAATGATTTTAATCCGCAAAGGCTTTCTTTCAATGAGAAAAGTGTTGTGAAGTGCCAGGCAAATGCCCTCGAAGGATATGGGGGAATTCATAGACCCCTAAATCCATGAATAATGTTCTTCTTGTAGCAGTGCCAGGCAAATGCCCTCGAAGGAGATGGGGGAATTCATAGACCCCTAAATCCATGAATAATGTTCTTCTTGTAGCATATGACTTCACACCTGTAAGAACTATGACAAGCCTGAGGTTATAGTAAATGGCTTTGTAGTAAATTGTGCATGAATTACCGGGGTGGGGGTGTCAGTTTACATAGCATATAGATTACTTCAACAACAAAAAATGGATACTTGACTGAAAAGAGTGCTTTAGGACCTTCTTATAGTTAAGGACTTTTGTTGTTTTAAGAAAATTTGACCTGATTGGATTATTTTATATTCAATTGACAGAAGAAATTCATCACAGATATATAATTACATTGTAATAAAAGTTCCCTTTCACATTGGAATAGGTAGTAAAATCAGTGTTTCTTCATGAAAAACAATAAAAATCCCCCTCTCAATGTTTTTGTACATAATAAAATAGGGTTTTTTCCCCTCATTTTCTAAACTTGTTTTAATCTCTCTCTGTCTCTCTCTCTCATTTTTGTCTGTTTCATTATTGCGCAATAATTATTTATTGGGCAAACCTAGTGCTGAGCTCCGTTGTATCTAGAGCCTTGTGTCAGCCCACACAGCCCGACATGGGACTCCTTGATTCTGCGCCGGCTAAAGAGCCGCTGTAGAATTGAGTAGCGCTAATTCCTTTACCTGTGGGAAGGGGACGAAAATCCCCTTCCCCTGAGGAGCTGCTGGCTACTACCCAGCTTGCTTAGGATCCCACCATAGCTATTTTGACGCTGCGGGAGCCCCATGCACTGGGCAGCCAAGGATTAGGCTGTTAGTATAGTGGGAGTGGAGCAAAGTACCAGGCCAGCTGCTATGCTATCCTCATTAAACTAGCAAGTTGTTACATCCCAAATGATAAATTTCAAAGCTGGTAACTAAAAAAAATTTTTTTTTACATTCTATATGTTCCAAAAGAACTTAAAAACATACATGTACACTACTTTTTCTTTCTTTCTTTCTTTCTTTCTTTCTTTCTTTCTTTCTTTCTTTCTTTCTGAAACCACATAGTGTTCTCCTTTGCTGCCTATTTCTACATGTTTCCTCTTTTAAAATAGAAATTAACTGTTAATATTCAGGGATATATTCATATTTTAAGACCAAATTTTTAAAAATACAAATCTAAGCTATTTGAAAACTCTTGCAGATTTATTTGCTTGCTTGCTTGCTTGACACCATATCATCTCTGAATAATCTCTGAATAGCCCTAGAAAACTTGGGCTTTTCTCTGTTGGATATGTAATAGTTGCTAAATGTTTTGAAGGGAAGGAATCAAATAAATTGCCACATTTTAGTCTTTCTCATCTGTATAGTTGTGCATCTCATCTGCAGTTGTGCAGCTCTAGTAGACCTGAAAATTGCCCAGAAACAAACTTTTTTTAAAAAATATAGTGCTTTTGAGGCAGAAAATTGCTTTTCTGTAGCATCATCTAAAGGACAGGATGTGACAAGAGGACAAGGAGTTGCCACCATAAAGTTGTAAAGGAAGGGGGAGTGGTTCAGGTGGTTTTATTCTCTTTCTTTCTTTGACAACAGAAGATTTACAGTCCTAAGAAGTTGCCATAATGTTGATAGAATATCAAATAATGTAGAGACAAACCTTGGAAGTCTGCTCTTTAACCCACCTGTGGCTGCTAGGTATTGTAGGGCCATTCAGCATGATGCATAAGATCACAGACTGTCAACATCTTCAGAAGCTCCAAGCACAGTTGGAAGTCTCAGGGAGGTGGGGTTTTGAAACACTTCTTCATTCTCCATCTCCTTGGTTTTATCTGTGTGTCGTGTCCTTCAGTTGTTTGAAATATCTTGTGGAGTAATAAATAAAAGGGCTTGTCTCTTTTGATCAGCCCCGTGATGGTATTTGAAAAATATTTGCGTGTGTGCTTAACTTCTTGTTACAGCAATCTACAAATACAGAATAAAGCACAGAGAGAGCAGTTGAAGATGGTTGGGTGGGGGTGGGTGGAGAGAGAGAGATGTGCCATCTACATGCTAAGAGATGTGAAGAAACTTTGGACCTATTATCTGTTAATGGGCCAGTTGAGGTTTGTCAGGGTTTAGGGTATTAATCTTAATACACATTCACATTCTTTAATTGCTCCTTTGGTGCTCTAATGGCATTAGCTGTGAATCTGCACAATATTAACTGTATTATGGGCTTCTATAGTATGAAGCCGTAATACCACATGGGTATTAAAACTACATAAAATGTGTCACATGCTTCTGTTTTCAAAGATTTAATGTTGTTATTATTATTTTTTAAAATCTAAAATGATCAAGTCCCTACAATTAAAACGGGGATTGTCCAGACCTGGCCATCAGGGAAATCAATGCTCTACCTTTCCCTGCTTGCATATGGAGGGGGAAAACAAAAGATAATATGTCTCTCAGGATTCACAAAGAAACCTGGTGGAAAGTGTTTGGCTTGGGAATTTTACCATGTAGCTCTTTCTGTTATTGCTGCTCATGGCTTTATTCTTGTCTTTATTAGAATTTAACTGTCTGGCCTTCTGCATCTTCATAGCCTCTGTCAAGAATTTTCAGCATGGGCAAATACTAGTCTTTTTCTATCACAGTGTCAGGCAATGACAAAAGTTAGCCCAAGCTTTTGATTTGTTGTGCGTCCAGCCAGCAGGACTCGTGGGAAATTTCTACAAACCCTGTTCAAAAATATGATGAAACCTCCAACCCAAGATCTCATTCCTTCCGTTTGCCAGCAGTTTATGCAACTGGTATTCCCTAATGTTATACAAGCACAAAGTGACAATGAGAGTCAGAGGAAAATATTTCCAGTCCTTCAACAAAATAGGTGTATAGTGCAGAGGTGTCAAACTCATACAGAGGGCCGAAGTTAGCATTCAGGATGCTTACTGGCTGCTGGAAGTGATGTCATTAACCAGAAAGTGACATCATTAAGCAGCTGATGGCCAGAAATCAGCACTTTGTTCTCATTAACTGCAAATGACAAGAGAAAATATGCAAATCTTTATCATATTTCAAGATATGGGAGAGCCCAATTTTCAAGTGGGCTGCTATTTCAGCAGTAACACCTCATCACTGCTCAGCAGCTGAGAGCCTGAGGACCAGATAAAAAGCTTCCAGGAGCGTCATCCAGCCCCCGGGCCTTATATTTCACACCCCTGTTATAGGGGAAGACTGGATAACCTTGCAATATTAAGCTGGCATAGAATTTTAAGTGGGCCGTGTCAGTGTAAACTTTGTAGAAGATGAATAAGAGAATTTTTGTAGTTATCAATCCTGCTAACAGTTTGGGAGGAAGGTCAAGCTGCCAGTTTATCAGATGACAGAGTGTACTGGTCATACTGCATAGCAAAGGTTTAGGAAAAGCTCTTGTGGCATTTTTTAAGTTAAACTCTGATTTGAGCTGAGTATGAAATACATCCTGTAGCTGTGGTAAACATCAAAAAACTTTCTATTCTGATAATAAATGAAATTATTTCTATTTAATTTGTTTAATGTTTGATTCAAATCTTAATTGAAGCATATCTATAAGTTGAAAGTTGCCTACATCATAAAGAATTTTCATCATTAAAAAAAATTCTTCTGCTGAACCTGCTCTGGCTATTTCTCTGAGAAAATCTCATTTTCTTATAGCACACCATGAAACACTTAATGCTTTTCTCCAGAATAGTGAGTATTTGATAGTAAAGAGTGTTAGCCAACCTAATTATAAGACTTCAATAGTCCTTCTCCTATAATGCAATTCATTGTCTGAGGGAATACATGTATTTGCGTCATGCCAACTCATACACAAATTCATTATTTGAACATTACTACCTAGTTGTTCTTTTTGAATGAGTCTCACATGAAACCAGTGAATGCATTCCTCTCTTAAAATGACTATAGAATTGCTGGAAAATGACATACAGCAGGAGGTCCTCCTTGTCATTACATATGAAAACTCTTGAGCTGCAACCATCCTGCAACCACCACTTTCTCCCCCAATCACATTTCGTTTGTCTCAAGGCTGCTGGCTCCTTCCCTGCCTTCGTATTGCACACCATCTCTGGAAGGTGAAGACTCATTACTGAACTTTGATTATTCAGTTCATAGTAGGTCCTGTGTGGCAATATTCTGCTGTATAATTAACTCATGCTATTTATCTAACCTTTTCATTAAATGAACTTTTTTTGTTTTTGTTTTTTTAAATCCTTTCCCCTCTGCAAGAGGGGTTGCCAAACTTTTGACTTTAAGGGTCCTAGACCTTTAACAATTGTGTAGAAGAGGGAATTTCAGCAGGTGTGGCTTGTCATCTTACAGGTCTACGAGCCTTAACGTTGAAAGGTTGACCACCCCTGGTTTACAGACTAATGCAGGGGTCTCCAAACTTTTCGGCCAGAGGGCCACATGAAATATCTGGTGCAGTGCTGAGGGCCGGAAAAAAATTTAAATATAAAATTTAAATAAATAAATTAAAGATGGGAGATGAATGAATAAATGAATGAATGGGCTCATTCACTCAGCCTCTCCGGCCCTCAGAACCCTCTCCAGGTGCAATCAGAGCACAGCTCTGGTCATGTTTAGTCGAGTGGGCCTGAGGCTTCCAGGGGACAAGAGGCTGGCCACGGCCCAGATAGAGGTTCGCTGTGGGCTGCATCTGGCCCCCAGTCCGGGGTTTGGAGACCCCTGAACTAATGTGTCTGTGATGAACATGGCCATCAATGGAGGCAGTCTCCACCAAATAGGTTTTTTAAATTTTTTTGGAGTCATGTTTTGGGGGGGATGGGTCAAGGATGTGGGTGGGAAAGGCTTGGTCCAAACCAGTGCCTAAAATTGCGCTCACATTTTCCTTTCCCCTTTTAAAAAATGTGCACCTCCCCCTTTCTCCTCTGTCTTCTTTCTCCTCCGTTGCCTGGCCACTTAAAAACAGACAGGTGCTGGTGGATGCTGGGATCAGTTCCAACACTCTCCCATGCTTGCCTATTTTGAAGAAGTGGTATCTCAATGGAGGAGGAACAAGGTGGAAAGGTGAAGTGCAGTCCTGTCCCAACTGCTCCATGAGAACTATTGGGTCAGAATTGCAGCGGGCCTCTATCAGCTTGATCAGCATAATTGCTTATGGCCACAGCACAGAAGAAGTTGGGGGACCACTGCCACCCCAATCCTCATGTCTCTCAAGAAGATTATCAAGCCGTTGTCTAGGAAGTGGGCTGGTGGAGACTTCATCTCACCTTGAATCAGATGCAAGGTCTGCCCACCAGTTTGAGGTCTCTTTTAGCCTGCTGTTTAAAGCAGCTGCTTCACATGGCCTAAAGGGTGGGCTTATTCTGGGACTATACCATCATTTCTTTCTGCCAGAGTCAAGGCTTACTCTGGAAACACTGACAGTTTTGTCCCTTCTCTTTTTACTCAGGGGTGTTTTAGGAACTATTGTTTAGGTATCGTGATGTTCATCCATTTGCTGGCTTCTGCTGGTTATTTTGGTTTTGTTGCCGCTCTGTGTCTATGTTTATTGTTACAGAAATTTTTTGACTAATATTTACATCTTTGTTATATTGATTTTTTTGGTATGATTATATTATCCTTTTCATTTGCTACTTTGAGTTTACATTTGAAAATAAAATGGGGTATAACTAAAATACGTGAAATGAAACATCCTTTCAAAATCAAGTGATAACACAGACAACATGAACTACTATACTAAACAGAATTTACAAGGCTTGTGGCCCACAGGTGACCTGATAAGCCTTCTGTTTTTGAAAGCCCAGGCACGCAGGTTTCACAAGCCCCTAGGATTGTAGGAGGTACATCACAAATATGACTTGGTACATCACAAATTGAGGTCTTGCTGTATCTGAATGCACAGGACCAAAATGATAACTTTTAACCTTGAATTCAGATAGAGTCCAGAAATTGTTTTTAAACTGTGCCAGTAGAAAAAGTCACAATGTTTGCCTTTTACATTTGGAGAGGCGCCTAAAGCGATTTTGAAGCTTTTTCAGATATGATCTCAGAGTACAAATCTCTGTTGACATTAAAATTGTGGAAGTCTTATGATCTTCTAAAAGATCTCCACCTGTATTTGCACAAATGGTAGAGGCCCCTGAAATATATCAGAACAGGTTAAAATTAGGCCAAGCACCATAAATCTAAAAATTGCTTATCTATGCCATTTTTGACAGCAGCTGTGGCTGCGCACCAGAGATGTATCGCTTTGTGGCGGCTTTGGCAGAGAAGCTAAGCCCTGATACTTTGGCAGCTTAACCAAGGGTGGGAAGGACTGTGCAAGGGTCAGAATTATGAATGCCTGGCTTTGAGAGGATTTGAGTTAGCAAACACACTGTGCAACATTTCATGACTTAGGCAGCTTCCTGTCACTTTTTTTTAACAATCATATTTTCTCCTCCTTCATTGCTCGCTCTTCATCTTTTTCCCCCTAAACTATTCTTTTCACCTGTAGTATTTTTTTCTTATCTAAAAATGAGGCTATATAGTCCATTTGTTTTACAGATCTGTTGGAGGGTAAGTCTTAATTCTTTATGGGCCTCTTGTTGAAAAGGCTAATCCATCTTTCTCTTTTAAAGACAAAAGTTGGATTTAGCATTTCTTGAGCCAACACAAGGGATGAGACCTGATCTTGAACATAAACTCAAGTTCTAAACACATTACTTGGAAGTAGGCTCAAAATAGGGGTCACTGACAGTGCAATCCCAGCTAGGTCTACACAGAAGTAAGTCCTACTGAGTTATATATGATTGCATATATGATTGGCTGAGGTGGGTGGAAAGGGGTGGCAATGGAGGCAGAGGATGGACAGATCAGGTCCTGGAAAGGTGTGGGTTCAGCAGCAGCTGCTGAATTCTAACCATGTTTTGGAACCTGATAATCATTCTCCTGGTAAGGGAATGATTGTTCTCTTATCCAGAGGAGACTTTCACAACTGTGCCCCATGCAGGATGCAGTGGTTGTCATGAGGAGGGGGGACACCATTGTTTCATTAGTCTATTGAATTACATAGTGCAGTTTTGAATCTGAATTTTTGTGTAATCTAAAAGATTATGAGAATTTTTGTGTGGTAGTGATAAGATAAGTATATTGGGACAAAATATCTATTTAAGATTTCTTCGAAACATGAATAGCATTTATGGCATGTGATACTAGCAAATACCTCTTTGTCACTTCTCAACTATTAGTAAGTGTTATTCTTATTAATAAATTACATAGTCTATATTTTCTTTGTGGCTCAAATCATACACTTTAAACAGTTCTAGCATGTTCCTGCCTGTCAGTTACTCTGAAAAATGTAAAAGTAAACTACCTGTGGGCTCATTCTAGGAAACCCTCAGGGTGTGTTCTTTTTCCAGTTGTGTAGAGATGTTGCTTTGAGAGCATAACAGTCCCAATGTTGGAATATATTGATGTATCCTGTAATATACCATTATGTATATTGGGCAGCCCAATTCTAACCTGCGCTGGAATAGGCAGGCTGGCTGGCCTGCGCTGTATGCAGCGCAGGGTTTGAGGTGGATTCTGTGCCATGTAGGCTTCCTCATGAGGAAGCTGCTTAAACCATTCACTAATGAGGCTATACTATATTTCCAAAACTAGAAGCAATAGGGCAAAACGGATGCCATTTTTGGAATCAGCACCTCAAATATACCCAGGAATTGGTGTAACATTTAAGGAAGCAAAATGTGTGTTGGCCTGTGTAATCAATTAAATAACTGAACCCATGGTATGCCCAAAGAGTAATAACAACCTTGATTTTAATTCAATAAGTAATTGATACAATTGCCTTGCAGCCAAACAGACGTGGAAAGTAAATGTAGTATTGTCTTGTGACTTATAGAAAGTTGAAGATTAAATCTGTCTTCCAGAAAAATAAAATCAAAATGCAATTTCATCAAAGAGTATTTTTAAACAATGATAAAGCAAAGTTCCACTGAATTTTTCTTCATTCTAGTTTTCTAATGTCATACAAACATACATATAAACTTAATGCTAAAATAAACGTAATTGAAATCAGGTTCACTAATGCTCAAGCTTACTATACTGAGATTAAAGAAATAAGACTGATTCATCAAACAGACAGGTAATTTTGACTATAGAGCTTATGGAAGGTCCTGAAAAGGTTAGCTGTTTAGGAGCAGAATGTGGTACAGGAATCCTTTGTGGATACAGCAGCTGCAAAGGTTATGACACTTTAGGTGCACAACTGGAGAAATTGATGGTAGAACTCTCAAAAGAGATCATGTTCTGAATCAGTGCTTTAAGAAATGGTGTGGTTTGTTTCCACTTCTTGGCAGCAGAGTTGTGTTGGCAATGGTTTCCTTTGGTACAAATCTTGGTTGTCATGAGATGGGGTACTTTTCATCAAGTGATATCCACAGTCCATGAGGATTGCGTTGGCAGCAAAGGCAACACCAACTAATCCCTATGCTAAGCACAAGGCATTGAATCTTTTTCTATAGTCACTAGAAGACTGCAATAGTATTCCTCACAGAGAGATTTTATACTAAGGAATGGAGAAGTATGACTAACTGTTAGAGCAGTGTTTCTCAAACTGTGGGTTGGGACCCACTAGGTGGATCACAAGCCAATTTCAGGTGGGTCCCCATTCATTTCAATATTTTAGTTTTAATATATTAGAATTGATGCTACCATGTTACGTGACTGCGTTTGGGGAAATGTTATATGTCTGTACTTTTAACAGGCTTCTATGTATATTCTTTTAACAATGATAGTAAATGGGACTTACTCCTGGGTAAGTGTGGGTAGGATTGCAGCCTAGGATTGTTCAAAATTTTCCTGCTTAATGATGTCACTTCCGGTCATGACATCACTTCCAGCTGGTCCTGACAGATTCTCATTCTAAAAAGTGACCCTGATGTTAAAAGTGTGAGAACCACTGTGTTAGAGGGTAGTTTGCAAGTTTGAGGAAGTTTATCTTCAAGGATCCTCCAAAGAACCCTCTTTCTTGCATCTGCCCATGTGACAGGAGCTCCTCCTTATCCTTAGTATCTGGCTGAACAGTGCTTCTAGCGGTTGGATCCCTTGATAGTGTACTGTAGTTTGAGAGGAAACCATCTCATTTTTTAATCTCAAAATGACCCCCAGCGTCTCACAGATCTAAGCCACCCCTCCCATCACCATTATTTTAACCACACATTGACATGTAGAAATCAATAGTAACTTATTAATTCTTGCAAGCTCTTTTGTCAATTTAGACATCTTGTGATTTCTGCAACAGACAAGTTACAGTGTGGTCACACACCCACAGCACACCTGATTATTTAAAATCCTGGTTACCTGAACTCCCGTTACTAGAACAGGTATTGGCAATTAATTTTTCCAAGAGATATTTCCCTTTTTAGGAAATTCTTTCTCTTTGCTTTAGGATCAAGCCACGTGTGATATTAGATGTATAACGGTTTGCCAGCACTTGGCACCATTAGCCATGTGGGTCTGTAAATTGGATTGGGACCACAATGCAGTTGTATGGGGTAATTAACTCTTTGCTTCTGAGACATTTTCAAAATAACACTTTTGGTATTAAATAGCTTTGGGGGCTGAAAACCATCTTTTTGCTGAGAAAATGTTAGAGGTAAAGGGTTAACAAAATCCCCTTCCTCTGTGTTCTGGTTCAAATCCAAATCACAGCTCCACATGGCTGCTACCTGTAGGGCTGCCTCATTCATGAGGCTGGGTGAAATGGTCACTTGAAGTGGCAGACTGGGGGAGGTGGCAAACTGGCAAGTGGTGCCCACACCTGCCCACAGAATCTGCCACAGAATCTTACTCCACAATTTTGCATTCCTCCCAAAAACTAACTCTGACTATCACCGCTCTTGTTCTTCGCTGTCTGGAAGGAAACCTCCTGATTTTAGAAATGGGCCACATCAGAATGCCAATGCAAGGGAGGGCACCAGGATGCAGGTCTCTTGTTATCTGGTGTGCTCCCTGGGGCATTGTGGTGGGTTATTGTGAGATACAGGAAGCTGGACTAGATGGGCCTATGGCCAGATCCAGTGGGGCTGTTCTGATGTTCTTATGTACCTTCTTCTGCTACCATGATCCTCTTCTCCCTTGGTCTCCTTCCCTTGTGGGAAAGATTGTGGAAGAATAAGACCACAGTGGGACCGTACTTTATCCTTTGGCCTCCAACACCTCGTTTTTGTTTGTTTCAAACAAACAGTCTGGGAAAGCTTCTCCTGCCCAGCTTGTTCAAAACAACAGAGATGGGAAGAGCATCATGTTGTTGGCCAGGCTGCTGGAGGCAGCAGTGGTGATTAGGATGGTTTAAGGAGCTAAGCTGATTTGGGCCAAACTTGGCTACTTGCAAGAAAGAACAAGCTTCAAACAACTCAATGATCCATTTAATGTCATGTGCATTTTCATCCTCAGTATATGTGGGGTCTACCCCTTCCACCTGCTTCCCTAATCTGAAAGGAGCCCTGCTCCCTTTCTCCCTGCCATTTACCTCAACCCATTTGTAGCCCTTCTCTGCAACCAGTTCCAAGGAGAGGTCCACCGTGCTGCATGACCTCAGCCCCAGCCTGGTGGCACGATGGCAGGGCAGAAGGCAGCTGAGGTGAAACTGCAAACCTACATCTGAACCTGCCACATCGGCTGGCTACATCAGCTCTGGAACTCACCAGGTAGTGCCCCCAGCATGCCCCACACCTTGCCAGCTGCGCTTGGTCCGCCAGGCACATGCACAGCTGCATCTCGGTAGAGCAGGGCCTCTGAGAGCAATTTTGTCAGGGGGTCCAAAGTTTCCTTTGGGCCCTTTCCCCAAGGGGGAGGGGTTGGGCAAACAGAGTGCGGGGAGGGTGGCAACAGCTGGAATAGTGTTTGGAGCCCAGGTCTACCGGGCTTATCAATGTGAAGCCCAGATCCACCTGCCCACATGGCATCGGCTGCTAAATACAGTATTATGGAAAATCAAACATACTCCTAAGTCTCTCTAAAATCCTTTAAATGTAGAAAATCATTGCAGAAAATTAGCATCATTGTATTTAGGTTTATACTAGAATGGAAAGTATCTTGTGTGTACCAAAACATAATTCTGCAGCAGCTGTAGTCCTGCAACTGTGTCACTGACCTCCTATACATTCCTTCATGGTAAGATGTTCCCCAAGCCAAAGAGCTACCGTAGCAGGCCAGTTTCCTCCCAGATTTGACGCTGTGTTAAGGAGTGTCTTGTATGCATTCCTGGATCCAGTACATATGGTTTTCGAGATAAGCTGTTGATGCATGCCCATGGTAGTGCATCCTGTAGGAGCTGCAAGTCCAGGTGAGATAGGATAATGTAAGATCCCAGGAAATATCTGGGTCCCCCTTTTTTTGGATCCTAGGCTCCCTTTTTGATCCTAGGCCTTTTGGACCCTAGGCCCCCTGGGCCTGTGTACAAGTTACCCACTTTACCTCCCTCTCATGGACCCTGGGGTTGGGAACAAGGCCCAGAAATTGTTCTTCAGGGAGGTCCCATTGACTGGAGTTCAGTCCTGGTAAGGGCTTGCCCAGATAGTGCAATTCCCTGTTGCTCAAACACCTTCATTATCCGCAGCAGCACACAGATTCAAATAAAGCAAAACTGCTCTGTGCTGTCTGAAGGTCCGACCTGTCCCTTTGCCTTAGAAACTCCAACACAATCATCATCGCTTATTAAAAAAACACAGGTTGGCAGACCATCAGGAGCAGTGTGCAATGAAGACTCTGCCCAGAAGGCAGAGAGCCATACATAAAACACTGTCTGCAAAATATAGAATATCATCCACGTTTGCACTCAATTTCAAACTGCATGTCTTTTTTAGTATGAATTTTAGATTTTATTTGGACACTTCAGTAAGAGGTTTGTATAGTTAACTATGTGTTATGTATGCTGAAGCGTTTATTTTAGGCCTCTGGCATCTTCTCTTTGCAGCTGAATTCATATCTTTCTCTCTTGTCAGTAATGCATCTTAGTGGCTGTGGCTCTCACACCAACTCAGGGCCTTTTCCAACAATAGGTTCTCCTCAGAAAATTCAAAATGCATACCCATGGCTAGCCCATAATCTATCCCAGGGCTACAGTACCCTATCACGCTAAGACCACACTCTCTTCTTTCCATCCTTCTCAGTTCAGAGGTTTTTAAAGAAATTAAAAATATATATATTTCTATTATCCCTTTATGGCTCCATTACTCTATCACTTGAAAGAACGATAATTATTTATTTTACTCCTATTATTGATCTGTGCAAGGTAATCATTTTTGTATTTTAATCTTTGTTGTTAGCCACTTTGGGTGTCCTGTTTTTATGGCAGGGAAGGTAGGATATAAATATTTTAAAATAAAGAGAAAAATTTTCATGTTGGCATCATTTTCTTGAACACAAATGAGTGTCCATTCCGAATTTCAGAATTCTGAACTGGCTGACTTATAAGGAGACTTGACTTCAAGTTAGATTTAGTCCAAATTAGGCCTGGAGGCATAAATTCTTCATCCCAATTCCCTCACAATCCCCCTCCGCCATGTTGCTGAAAGCATGATAAGGCAGGAAGGAGCATATGCATCTCCAACGTACTTGCAAGCTTTCTTCTAACTTTCTCAAACTGTGGGTCCTGACCCACCAGTGGGGTCAAAACAATTTTTGGTGGGTTGTGAGACTGGCAAGTTGCTAGCTGACAAGGCAAATGTATTGAGCCCTATGGAAAACAAAATGGGCAGCCCAATCCTAACCTGCCCTGGAGCAGGCAGTTTGGCAGCCCTGCCCCACATCCAAGGTAGGGTTGGGGCTGAAAGTGACTCAGCCCAGGGCAAGGGAAATCGCTTCCCTTTAGCCTGGGTAAAATGGCAGCAGCCCCAATAGAGTGACTTGGATCTGTGCCACCTAAACAGGTGGCACAGATCTGAGCAGCCCGGAGCTACCCCAGGCTGTCTAGGAATGGGGATATGATCCAGCAGAAGTGCCGGATCTTGGCCCCACCCCCTCCTTCCCTGCCACCCACCCATGGGCCAGCCCGCACTCCCCCACCCTGAAACGCCTCCCTCCTGCCTTTCCCCACTGGTGTTGGCGCTCAAGGCGGCTAACATAAAATATAGAACAATAGAGCAGAATAATACAAGTACCCATAAAACAACCAGTCAAAGAGCAGCAGACAGTATTAAAACAATATAATATATTTTTTTTTAAAAAGAGAGTGAGATCAAGACATGAGTAAAAATAGCACCAATAAAAACAGCAATAAGAACAATCAAATAACATAGAAGCATAAAACAATTCACAGCATTAGCAGCCAAAGAGTAAAAATAATAAAATGATAAAATGTTCTGCCTCATTTCATCGCAGATGCACATTGTTGAGCCATAAGTAGCAAGAAAATATTTGTCTCGTTTTGTTATTCAGTTGTAATATATTATTGTCTGCACAACTGGAACCGTATTTCATTTTTGCCATCTAAATGTAAAATCACGTTTCACCTGAAGTAATTTGCTTTGAGTTGCAGTTTTAAAAAACGTTAAGTGATATTCCCAATAATCCCCAAGCACACACATTACCGTTCAAGAGCTAAGCATTCTTCACAAGGCAACCCATAATCGTAGTTTGGAAAATTGCTATTATGGTAAGGTGCTGACATTATTCACGGCATGTGGGGATGCCAGAGGGAGCCAGAAACAAAACCAGGCAGCTGGAAGGCTATTTAAAAATGTAATTAAATGAACACTGCAAGTGGATAGCACCACTAAAGACAACAATGCTGGTGACAAGTTATCTGAAATCTCACATGGTACATCCCACTGGTTCTGACTGTGAGGGGGTGCTGTACAGCTGGAGTCAAAAAGATATTTAATAGATTTATTTTTTTTTAATAATGCTTCTGTTTTATCTAGTGATAGTGAAAGAAAATCTATTGATTACACGAGAAATTAACGTAAGTTGTTTATTGTTGTTTTAGGAACAGATATAGGAGGACTAAATGCTTCCCAAGATTGTCTTAATATCTGATCTCAGACCATCACTTGTAGACAGGCCTGGTGCAAGCTGAAATGGTTCCCTCCCTCTTGTTAAGTGTGCCTGTTCCCCAGCCCCCCTCGCACCTCCACAAATGCTATGCTGTTGCCCCCTTTTCCTTGCCTCAGGTCCCAGTCCTATCCAATTTTCCAGCACCAGTGCAGTCACAATGCAACCTCAAGGTAAGGGAACAATAACCATACCTTAAAGAGTCCTCTGTGACTGCTACTCCACCACAAGATACAGTGCATGCTCCATTGGCACAGCAGCACTGGCACTGGAAAATTGGATCGGATTGGGCCCTCGGTCCCCATCACCATGTTTCCCTGGCAAGATCTGTGGATTCTGCTCTTTCCCCCCCTCCCATGTTTTTGTTGTTATGGTTTACTCTTATATACAAGAGAAAAGTTGTTTCAGTAAAACCAAATAAAACCTGTTAGAAATTCGTCTAGCGTACAAAGTCTTGCATACGCAAAGGAGTTCATTTCTACTGGTGCTAGAATGCCTCTAGAGGGATGCTAAAAATTTGTGTCAGGGGATTTCCCCATCTTTGCAATATTGTCTAGTTTTGATATCAAATTATTTTGTGATTTGATTTAAATACTCCAGAGTGTTCTCACTGTTTAGCAGTAAAGCAGTGTCTAGTTTAATTTTAAAACTTTTGATATTATTGTGCATTTGATGAAAAAAAATATGTAAAGCCTTCTACATATCTATTCATTTTTTGAGTGATCATGAACAGCTTCTGCGTGTCTTGACAGCTGTGGTGCTCCCTCCAGAATAAAGTTCAGACTGTTTGCTGGGTAGCAAGGGGAAGCTTTGTTGACAGATGTCTGCACCGGCAAGTTTAGAAAAGTTCCAGAAGCACAACATTCAACTACTATTTTCTTGACTGTTTTTTTGTTTATTTAAAAAAAAACAAAAAAACAAAAAGTTTGGACTTTGTAGGACTTTGGAGGTCTGACTCTTGAGTATTATCAAACATTATCTTTCCAGAACAAATTCAAGAAAACACAAGAACCAGCAAGTGTCTCTCAAGAGTCCTATTCTGAAGAATTAATTATGCATTTTTGGACACAATCCTAACCAAAATTTATGCACCTTTGAGATACAAGCATAAATATATACTATATATATACTAAATATATAACAATCACACTCTACACACTCACCCACACATTCTATACAACATGCATCATAACATAAAAACAGTATAACAGACCATAATGCCCAGGAACATGGTAACAACTATATCGCCTTATTCAACGTAATTATGGCTGTGGGATAAAAACTGTTCAGGAATCGTTTGGTGCGTGCTCTAATAGTTCTGTATCGTCTACCCAAAGGCAACAGATCAAAGAACTTATGAGCCGGATGGAAGGGAATGGAAGGAAAGGGATGGAATGCTGTGTGACTTCTGCAGACAGCAAGATGTATACATGTCCTCCAAAGCCTCCAAAGGAGGCCTCCATGACTGCCCCCCAACTGCAGGAAGCAGCACATGCCCCATTGGCACAGCTATGTCAGTGCGGGAAATTTGGTTAGGATTTGGGCCCTAGTCATTTACACACTGTAGCCCAAATCCAACAACTTTGTCCTGCAGCTCTATATGTGCTGCTTGTGAGTATTTCTATCCCAAGCAAGGGCCCAACTCAGTCACACATCTATCATCTGATTAGGATCTTCATACTGGATTTTCAAATATATAGGAATCATGCAGGGCCCGATTTGGATCAGGATCATGTTGTGGGATGAGAGGTCCTTTTCTTCAGGACCCAATACAACCCCCCCACCACCACCACCTTCAGATAATTGCTCTTCCCCTGGTAACAATACTCTTGTTAATGTCAGATTCATGTCAAATAGCAGCTACAGGGGGCAAAGAAATCTGGAATGGGACAATGGAATAAAGGGTGAAAGTCCTTCTGTACCATAGTCCCAACATTGATACAGATTTGGATTAATATTACCCACAATCATAGGATGAATTCTGCCTAGGAAAGGTAAAGGATAGGGAAGGAGCACGTGGGCTGAACCTATTTGCTCTTCAACTGGCTGGAACACTTTTGAGTGCCCATAAAATTATTCAATTTTAACTTTTAATTATTAATGTGTGTGCATTCAAGTTATCTGCTTTTCATTGTTTTCCAGATTTTACTGGCTTTAATCCAGTAATTTGGTAATGTTTTGTTCCCTTATTCCACCTATTTTAGGCTGCAACTACAACACAAGTACAGGTGGGGCCTTCGATTCTGCGAGGGATCTGTTTTCAGACTGCCCCCCCCAATACCGAAAACCATGGATAAGCAAATATGTGGTTATCAGCTCCTTAAACCCTCTGAAGGGGACCGGAGTTCCATTCCCATCCCCTCCGAAGGGCTGTCTGAAGCCTACAGTGGTCACATATCTCTGCCCACAACCTCTGCAGGCTTCAGAATGCCTCCTAGAGGCCAAAAAATGTCACTTGCAGCCCAAAACTGGAAGTGCCTTTTTTAATTTCTAGGAGGCATTCTTAAGCTTGCAGTGGCTATGGGCGGATGTTCCGGACGTTCTGTGGGTTTCAGAAAACTTTCTGGAGGGGACCGGAGTGGAGCTCCAGCCTCCTTCAGAGGGTTCAGGTTGAGTCAAGGTCTAGAGACCTGCGTTGAGCCAGATCCATGGATGGATAATCCGCAGCTAAGTAGACTCAACCTGTACAAATATAGAATTGCACTTTACTGATCCCATGTATGTCTACTCATATATAAATCCCATTAAATGCAATGAAACTTATTCCAAGGAAGTGTGTACATATAGGATTTCAATCTTTGACACATATACAAAACTAGCTTTCTAACAGTGCATTGTATGCATGTCTAATCAGAGATAAGTCTTATTGAATTCAGTGGGACTTACTGCTAGGAAAGTGTGTATAGGATTTCATCTTAAGGTAATTGTGTGTAGGATTGCAGTTTAAGCAATCCTTGGCACTTACCAAGGAGTATGGCATTCATAGGATAGCGAGATAGAGTGGACAGAGGAAAGTTCTTTTCCTTCCTGCACAGTACCAGACTCAGGGATCATCCATTAAAATTACCTAGTGAGAGAATCAGACAAAAGGAAATATTTCTTTTCTCAAAAAGTAATTGATATTATCAGTGGAACTGCTTACCACAGGACATTGTGGTGGCACCTGGCTTAGATAACTTTAAAAAGGAATTGAACAGATTTATGGAGAAAAATTCCATCACAGGTTACAATTCATAATGAATGTATGCAACTTCCGAGTTTTAGAGGTAGCCTATCTCTGAATGCCAGATGCAAGGGAGTAGCACAGGGTGCAGGTATCTTCTTGTCTTTGTGTTCCCAGAGGCATCAGGTGGGCCAGTGTGACATACAGGAAGCTGGACTAGATGGGTCCTTGACCTGATCCAGCAGGGCTCTTTTTATGTCCCATTGAACGCAATGACTGTCTGAGTAGACACGCAGAATTGTGCAGTTGACAAGACAACCACGTGGTCATTTATAATGGCTACAAAGATGTAAATTCCCACCCAAAATGGTCTGTTACCTTATACCAGTGGTTCTCAAACTTTGAGGGAGCTTTACTCCCTCAGTAAGTCTTTGCGGGGGATGGGCTAGGGCAGTGACGTGATCCCTAGGATCGCGTCGCTAAGAGGGGGCGAGGGGGTGCTTTCCACTTATTTTTAAGTTAGTAGGGCTGCAGCAGGCTGCAGGAGGTGCAGGGAGCCCTCCGCAGCCCTCCACAGTGGGCTAAGTAAAAGGGCATAAAGCACCTCCTGCAAAACAGAAGTGCTTTGCACCTGCTTTTACTGAAGATTCCAAGCCTCGGGAAGCACTACGAGGGCTGCTCAGGGTTCACCACACCTCCTGCAGCCTGCTGCAGTCCTACCTACATAATGGAAGTGAAATCACCCTCCCCCCCCAGGTCCCCCATTGGGACCCAATCATGGGGATATCTTCCCTGTCACTCCCCTTCCCCTGCCCCTTAAAGGGATGGGGAAAACTTTACACAATAGTGTTGCGACCCATCAGTTTGATTACTACTGCCTTATACTATATGTTTTATCTGGAAAAAATTTTAATTGTACACTGGAACATTTATTACCTTTTCACTAATAGTTTTTATTTAATAACCTAAACAATAACCCAGATGCAAACTTGTTTCCTCTTTTGTTGTCTTTTGCTGGGCCCAATCCTATCTAACTTTCCAGTGCTGATGCAGCTGCAATGCAGTTCCCTTACATTTGTTCCCTTACCTTGAGGAGGCCTCCATGCAGTGCATACCCTGTTGGCACAGGTGCATTGACACTGGATAGTTGGATAGGATTGGGCCTGTTTTCTCTTAGGATTCAAAGATTTAATTAGGAATGTGCTGAGCCCCCTGAGGATTTTTTTTTTCTGGTATTATCTCAACTCTTTTGGCTTCCCTTGAAATTCCTCAAAAGTTTGGCCTTGGGCAGAACTTTCACATTAGATGAAAATTGGCAGTGACCTACTGGACCTACTTTGGTTCTCTGCCTCTGATGCAGGGGAGGGAATTGGGATTCAGGTTGTGTCTGTTGTCTTGTGTGCTCCCTGGGGCATTTGGTGGGCCACTGTGAGATACAGGAAGCTGAACTGTGAGATACAGGAAGCTGAATAAGATGGGCCCTTGGCCTGATCTAGCAGGGCTCTTCTTATGTTCTTATGCTTCAGATTTCACATTAGGTGAAAATTTGCAGTGATTGGGTCCCTATGGGGAACCTGGGGGTGTGTGATTTCGCTTCCATTATGTAGGTAGGACTGCAGCAGGCTGCAGGAGGTGTGGTAAACCCTGTGCAGCTCTCGTAGTGCTAGAGAAACATTGCCAGTCTTAAAGTCTTTTGACTTCCATCATTCTATTACCTTGAGGAGACACTCCTATATTTGCTTTAGATTTCACTTGAAGCAAAACTTATGTACGTTGCTAGATTTGTTCAGTAAGGAAGATGTAAAAGTGAACTGATTTTAGTACTTCCATGTCTATCAGGAGACGCAGCCAAATAACCACAATTAATTCTGCACAGTTTGGCAGACTTGGCATTGCCTGCTGTGTAGACGAGACATTCAGAATGAAACAAGCATTAAGACAAAATTGGCTCTTACAACTGCAAAGAGGTGCTACCTGCCGGTACGTATTATTGACATAATTTGCAGTGCATTATGGGGAAGCTCATTTGTGGCCTTTTGTTCTTATCTTGTGATTAAGCAAACTACCAGCTTCTCACCCATGCTGTCTTAATATGTAGCTGAAGCTGTAAGAATAATATATGTATCATCCCTGTTTATATAATTGCTTCAGTCACAGCAGTGTTTGTAAAAAAAAAAAAAAGTTTGTTTTATTTTACTTGCTGAGCATGATTAAAAAAACTATGAATCTTCAATTTATTCTTCTTATGGAAGTGCACAAATCCTGTATTTTTATTTTTATTTTTTGCCAAGGGCGTTTTCTTTTTCTGATATCAATTTGTTAATATCTGTTTAACTTTCCTTAATGTGTTAAATGCCAGCTGAATTCTCACCCTTTGCAATCCAGTGCCAAGCGTTTTGGAAGCAAGCCTAAAAGACTTTTTTTAAAAAAAAATTAAGAATGTCATTCTTCAGAAGATAGAATGCTTACACTTAATCAACTCAAGACATAGCACCAGGCTGTGTATTTAGTCTCAAAGAGTGCCGTGTATTTTTATATTATGTCCAAATGTAGATTAACAATGCAACTAGTTTTTGAGATAATGAAATCAGATAATAATCAGATGATAATAAACTCAGCTAATGTTTTTGTTTTTCAGTTGACTAACAGGGTAGGAAAGACTGGGCTAGCAGAACCATTTGAGTTCACTTTTTTGAATGGGGATGTTATATGTCATGGGCTTAAGTTTCACTTGACAGTTCAGAGTTTAACATTAATTAAGTTAATTTTCTCATAAGCAGTACATTGTAACAAGTTGACTGGGGGATTTTATCCTTCAGGTTATTATATACTTAATTGCCACACCTGTTAAGGGGCCTTTGGGCTGCAACAATTCTGTGGGATTTAGTTAATTCTGCACAGAACTCACTGCAATCTACTGACACCATATTTTTCCATGTTTTAATCAAGCTGTGGCAATGATCTTTCATCAATCATTTTTCGGCTTCTGAATTTTGACAAGCCGTTAGAAATTTGCTAACAATGAGACCATTGCATGGATTATTGCAATGGAGGGGAAAAAGCTAAAGGGCTTGTCCAATTTCCTTGGTCCAGTGTAGGAATGTGCAGAACCTGTGCAAGGAATTTTGTTGCTGGCTTCTTTTCCTTCTTACAGCAGCTGAGAAATCACATGGAAAATATTGTCCATCTATCAAATGATTCAGTTTCATATAAATTATATGATCTGGATATTATTGAACATACGTGTGTTGCTCCTAGACACAGACTTAGACTTAATTAGGCTCCTAGTTCCAGATGCATTTGTATTGTTTGCTGCTACTGTTCCCAGAAAAAAATATACTCTGCACATGCTCAAATGTTGGAGAGTCAGAACAGGGGCAAGCTGAGGTACGAAACAACTCAGGTGGGAAGAAGGGATCTCTTTCTGCTAACAAAGAGACAAACAATGATGATCCAGTCAGGGTTTTTATTGAACGGTATCAGTGATAGAGCAGTATCTGAAACAGAAACACACAGGTGGGGTTGCCAACCAACAGTCAAGTTCCAGTGAAGTCTGGCTGCACCAGTGAGTTGACAGGCTGTCATGGAGTTTGCAAAGCCACAGGGGCCTTGGAAGGAGTAGGTCAGCAACCTTGCCAAGCAGCAGCTGGGCTCACACTGGTCACTTCTGTCAGGCAGATTATGCATTTCTTGGAATCTGCATGTTGTTATCACCTGTAGGAGTTGCCTG
Source organism: Tiliqua scincoides (assembly GCF_035046505.1). NCBI lineage: Eukaryota > Metazoa > Chordata > Lepidosauria > Squamata > Scincidae > Tiliqua > Tiliqua scincoides. Next base: position 58,010,156 of record NC_089826.1, read on the forward strand.
TGGGGAGCAAGCAGAAACACAAAGAGAGTAACACAGAATAGACCACAGCATCAGCCCACACCTATTCTCTGCCTTGAGATGTGTACTCAGTGCCACCAGAGCGTACATCCAGTTGTGCCCTGTAAGGGGCAAGGAGTAAGCCCACTGTGTTCAGTAAGACTTAGGCTGTACACCCACCAGAAACAAGCACCTCAAAACATTAATTTTTCCTCTCCTGGGGAGAAGGTTGCAGTGAAGCTTTGCAGAGGATCTTTGTTCAACCTCATGTGGCAATGGTACAGTCCTGAAAAATGGGGTTCTGGTGAGTGTTTGGCCAGCAGTAACAATGGTTGGAGTCCCTGGCCTTCCTGAAATGGAATGGGCATTCCCTGCTCTTATCTGTTGCAAAAGGAAGGGATGGTTAGGCAACACAGTTGATAGTGGAGACACCGTTGATAATCCTGGAGGATCTGAATGGCAGAAACAGAGGATCCTCAGGATCTGAAACATGAGTGGGAAATGCAACATCAATAAATTTTATTTCTCTCCCCCCTCCCTTTTACCTCTATGGGGTGCATTGTCCTTCCTCTGTTGTGGTGGTAAGGTAGAGGTCTAGTTGGGTGTTTGTGTATGGAGACCTCCTGGGGCAGAATGCCTGCAATAGGAACTCTCAGAAGACAGGAGTTAACCAAATATATTGCCATACAGTTTTGTGAGGGACAAGAGGTTGTTTCTGCAAAGTGCTTTCTTTGTGCGCCAAGTGCCCTTTCACTATGATTCCTGTCACCAGAGTTTCCCTTTGAGAGACTAAAGAGGTATAGTGAGATGTATATAGAGAGGTATAGTGTCTTCTGAGATGTAGTTTAACTGGCAGAGGTATTAATACTGGGGTTGTACTGGGTTTAGTACTGTGATTGGCTGCCAAATGTATCCTGTATCCTATTTGTTTCCTGCTGTTTCTCTTCTTTCTCATTAGTCTTTATGGAGCTACTCCTACATATGTCATTGGTGTACCTGTTTTCTAGCATTGGGAGCATGTCCATTGTCTGAAGGGACTTTAGGATACAGTGTGTCAACTCCTCCTCATCCCTCCACGACCTTCCTACATCCCTCACATGCCATGCCCCAATCTCCTCCTTATTTTGGCCTCACTGTCAGCAGTTGTGCTGGAATCCATGTGATGTTCGAGTGTTGTCAGCGTGGCATTTTTCCAGTGCTGCACTACTGTCTGTGGTGCATCTGTTGGTGGGCAGGCTTCTACAGTAGCATGGCTGTCATTGTGTTGGCATACGTGTAGGTAGACTGGCATAACTTAAATATGTTTGGGCCTTAAAACTGTGAAAATAGGAATACATTTGGAAAGTGTAGTTTAAGATTTTACATGTGGCCTGACTTTATTTCACTCATTTTTTATTCATTCTGGCCACATATGGAGGTTGTCATTCCACCACTCTTGTTTTTCATTCAGCTCATCTATCAGTGTGTGAGAGGTTTATACAAACATCGTTGTATGTTGTATGTTGACAGTCCAGTTGTGTGAATGACAGAGTGTTCTAACATCTGCTTCAACACACATCCAGCTTGAATAAAGGACTGACGCAGCCACACATAAAGCTTAGATTGTGAATTAGCACCCAAGGTAGTGGTGGTCATCCCCACATGTTGTGCCAATGAATTCCAGAGACGCATGAATTCCAGAGACATAATTCCACTTTAAATTGCTGTGCATATTGGTCCTCAACCCACAGAGGGCCAGTGATTCCATTCACTGAATCTGCCTTTGCACTGTGAAAGAGGATTTGTAATGGCATGCTAATCTGGTGTGTGGTTAATGCTTCTGTGCAATTGTCTCAACAGGAGCTAGGAAACTATCATGTACTGTGATTTCAGTTTGCAACCTTGTGTCCAGATGATCTTGGCATTTGAATGTGACAAACAGACATTACCAGCTAAATGCACAATTGCTCACACATCTGGCTGGCAGTGCTGGTTTGAATCAACTGAAGGGAAACTCATGCAAGGTTAGCACTGGCTGTAGTTGCTTGTACACAAGCTATATAGGTTCCCCACTGAAGGTTGATACAAACAACTGCTGCCAGACAGATGCACATATGATTACACATCTGGCCGATGGTTCTGGTGCCTGGAGCCATGCCAAGAGAGACATGACTAAAGTGGAGAATTGTGTGTTATGATACATGCAGCATATAAATTGAGATTTCTGAAAGAAAAAAAATTAAATAGATTTAAGTGAACTCCACAAAAGCTTTATATTTTAGATTTACCAAACACTAGAGAAGATAAAGCAGGGCTAGTGAGCTGTCATTTTTAAAATGAGTATATTTTGTGTTTCATTTAGATATTTCACTGATGAAAACAGAGCATTTGAAACTGCAGGCAGTCGGATGCCTTAGGGCAACCAAGCATATCAAAATAAAGCACATGGAGAGACTTTTACTACTCCTGCTATTTAAAGAACTATTTTTGTGAGCTTATTAGCTGCTAGTGATCCCTAAGGAGAAATACAATTAAAACTTAATCATACCAAAAGCTGGGATTCTTCTGATTCAGCGAACTTGTAATGTTTTATATTTCAGTCGGTTACTTTAAACATCTTGGCTCTCCAAGTGAAAGCCACAAAAATGAGTTCCATCTGGCTGCAGAGCATTTCCTTTGAACTTACATGGCATATATTACCTTGCTTTGAGTCTTCCACTTGTTTACGTGTTTTTAAGCCTTTCAGGAATTCTGAGTAGCAGGATTTCTGTTTTTCTTACATGAAAGTAAAATATCTGCAGTGCCCTTTAAAGATCATGTTGCACGTGCTCACTAGGTGGATTTATTTTCTCCATGCATGATACACACAACATTGGAAGGATGTAGCTGAATAATTTGAAGCAGCATCTTAAAAGTCAAGTAAAGAATTTACAAGTGTGTTCCAAAGAAAGTCACCGTTTTGTTCCATAGGAGACAAAAGGATGACTGAAATTGTCTGATCAATGGAATGGGGTAAATGAGTCACAGTAAAAGGCTCAAGAATTTGTGCCTGACGTATCTCTCAATATGAATGAAGGGGGAAAATTACATCCAATATTGTCTATGATTGCTATATTGCAGGTAGTATTTGTGGGGAGTACTTGATATAAAAATTATACCCCTTGGAATATTCAAATCTAGGGATGTTCAGAAACCTCCTGAGAAATTCTGCTTGTCTTATAGAACCTTAATTGATTTCCCTTGAAAACTCTCATATAGCTTACACAGAAAGCGGCTTTATGCCAAGTTAGACTATTTAATCAAATAGCTTAGGATGGTCTCCTCTGATTGGCAGGGGCTCTCCAGAGTTTCAGGCAAAGGATTGGGCTCTAAGAAAAATATGAAGACAGCAATAGATTGTTTTATTGTTACTAATATTCACTCAATGGTTATGGGCCAATTCATACAGTTTGTATTAAAATATTATATATAAAATGGGGTGTGCGTAGGCATGCTGTCTCCAAGTGTTCAATGTAATAGATGAACAGAGTGTATTATGCGTATGACCAACACTTTACATATGTGTAAAGCTCCTTCCCCACCCCGGTAATAGGCAGTTTTTTAAAGAAGTGTCTGACAGATTTCCCTCTATAAAATAGTTGAGTGATTCATGAGTTTTCAAAGGCTCATGTGTAACTACAACCTCTCTTATAACAGCAGCCTGGCATGAAACAGGAACTTGTGCTGAGATATCAGCTATACTCTAAATCTCTGACTACTTGAATCATCTCCTGCTTCTGGGCTTCCCAGAGGCAGCTGGTGGGGCACTGTGGGAAACAGGATGCTAGACTAGATGGGCCTCCAGCCTGATCCAGCAGGGTTTTTCTTATGTTCTAATCCCTGATTTTCCACTTTGCAATTCATTGCGACCACTTCTGGCTTCCTGTTCAATATGTACAATGTGCTCAAACCCCTCATTTTACAAAAAGGCAAAATGAGCATCTGCATTTCTAACAACTGGTTTTTAAATAGTTTTGCATTTAAAAGGTCTTAAGGGTATTAAGAGGAGATTGAATGAGTGGAGCTGAGGGAAGGTGAAGCAACAGTACCAGTGTACCAGGATGGGGTAGTATACCAGGATGGGACCCCAGTTTTGGGAAAGCATCACGTACCTGTGCTTGTGAATTGTTTGGTGGGGCAACAGGAGCAAAAATGGTCTAATTCAAAGTATGCAGACATAACTGCATTACCATTAATCCCCTGGTAAATTTCAGGCTTAGGCTGCAATCCTGTTAACATTTATGAATTGAATTCAATGTGCTTGATTAGGGTTACAGTTCTAAGGGACCAATCCTGTTTGACTTTCCTTCACTGATGCAGCCAGGGCCTAGGAGAGGGGGGTAAAGGGGGTAATTTGTATCCGGGCCCAGGGTCAAAAGGGGGGCCCAGGAGCAGGCCCAGAAATTTCCTGAATTCTTTTCAGGACGTTTTCCTGTCTATTCAGACTTGTTGCCCGCATGGGATGCTGGGGACACTACCACGACTGGGAATGCTGGGTACCCTACGGATGCCACATGGGTCAGTAGACCTGGGCTCCAAAGACTTTTCCAGCTGTCTCTATCCTCTGTCCACCCTGTTTTGCCCCTCCCTGCCCCTATTCTGCTCACCTGTCACCACCTTCCCCCACTCTGTTTCACCCCTCCCCCTTTGCAAAGGGGCCCAAAAGAAACTTTGAACCCCGTGATAAAATTCCTCTCAAAGGCCCTGGATGCAGCCATTCCAATGGGGCATGTGCTGCATCCTGCAGGGAGGACGGGGGACAGTCATGGAGGCTTCCTCAAAGTAAGATTTCTTTCCCTTGCCTTGGGGCTGCGCTGCAGCTGCAACTCAGCTCTGCAAAGTTGGATAGGATTGGACTTTTAGTACACTTGCTTGGAAATAAGCCCCACTAAGATTCTGTAGGATGTACTTTTGTATGCTAGAGACTGATCTGCAAGGATGTTTGAATCTTATAACCCTTATGACCCCTGCTAACTGGGTAAGAGGCACTTTTTAAGTGGTTGCTCTTCTTTTATTTAGCAGGGGAAGAGTAACTAACTGGCCCTCCTCACCCCAGCAGTGTCTTTTCTAATGGCTATCTGCTAGAGTTCTTTTTGCATATTTTTAGTTTGTGAGCCCTTTTGGGACAGGGAGCCATTAGTTGTTTGTTTTTCTCTGTAAAAATAAAAAATAAAAAAAAAATAATAATAATAATAATAACCAAAGCATATTTGCTAAGTAGAAAGCAAATCCTATTGAACTGAATGGGATTTACTTTCATGTAAAATGCATAGAACTGGTCTGCATATCTGATTTGGTGACGACTTGAATGTCATACAAACTAGGTACGTTCAGGAAAGACATACAATTAGAATGACTCCAAGAGGATATTTTACCTTTAGTAATTTTAATCAGAGATAGATTTCCATAAACACATTTTTCTGTAAACAATTTGTAAGGGAATGTATTTCATGCTGTTTTATCATGCTGAGACCAACTTTATTCTGATTCATTCTGGTCTTTTAAAAGCACCAGAAGAGGAACCATTCTGTGCTTGCTGGAGGGCATCGTGTCACAAAGATTAGAAAACTATAAAAGATTGTATACTGCCTGATACTGGCCTTAAGACATTTAAAAATTACTTATTTTCAAATAACCCTTTCATATCTTGAAACTGGTAAAGAAAAAAAATCATGCATATTAATGCTTATTGTGTAGATGTATACAGTACCCTATGATTTCCAACTCTTTAAAGTTTTGACATAATTTTTCTGATGGTATACTGTAGATTTGGTAAGTATTTTGATAGATGTTTGAAACTCCTAGATCCAAGTCACTCTGTTTTTGATGCAGAATTAAACTTGAGGTGCAGTGAACCCAACTCCTGTCTTTCTGACACAGTGGCAATTCCTTTTCTTTCTAATTAGTACAAGCCTCCGGGAAAAAGAAGAAGAAGAAAAAGGATTGATTCAAACACTAGCCTGAACCACAGTGGCCCCTACCCTTTATGCTGCAAGATATTCTCACTAGCCTTCTGAGCTATTTTGTGCTTTTTTAAACAAAAGGGGGGAGCCTTTCTTGACATTCATTCTTGTCCCATTCTTAGGGAATGAGTTTTTAAGAAAGCCTTAGATTAACACCCAGAAATAACCTGTATGAAATATGATGTCATCAAGTGTTTTCTTTGAGGAAAAGTATGTTTCTTAACCATTTCAGTGTGGTCCACAATAACCAAAGGGTTGAGGGAGAGGTATAGCCTGCAAATGGTGATCTTGTCTATTCTGTACGTAGCACTTAGTACATGCCTGGCAGTAACTAAGGCATGTACTATGTGACATTGCCTTAGGCTGAATCAGACCATTGGTCTTTTTTTATTTACTGTTATTTGCTCCAACAGGAGCTGTCTAAAGTCTCAGGCAGAGGTCCTTTCCAGCCTAACTACTGGAGAGCTTTTTGACTGAAGGAGCTGGAGATTCCCAGCTTCTTTGGTCTGCATACATAGTATATGCTATGACCCCTCTCCAGCAGCAGTGATAATGGCAGAACTGAGAGTTTCTTTTTCCCTTAAGTGCCTCTACTTAATATCCAAGATTTCTACTTCTATACCTTCTCATTGTAATTGTTTGGTTTACTAAGAGCTTGTCATTAATACTGTTGTTTCCCCAAGAGATGTCTATACTGCCACCTATCATTATTTTGATTTTGTTTGAAAATTAACTCTGTCTTTTCTGGTTTGTCTGAAGAAATCTATGAAGCTCAGCTTCTTTCATTTCCTGTCACTGACAGTCAAGCCAAGTAGAGTTGAAGTATACATAGATAACCTGCAGGGGTACCACTTTAGATTTCTCTCCATATGGAAAGATACTCTGATGCTCCCACCATTATGGCCAGTGTGCTGTGATGGTGAGAAAAAGTGGTGATGAAAGGGAAAGTGGCATATTATTTTGTGTCATGGGGTCAGTCACAAGGCATCATAGGGGGTTCACATTTTGCCTCACCCTCCCATAGCAAGGCAAGCAGTAAGGTAGCAGAGTATTGGTGTTGCCTAGACAATGGGGGCAAAGCCTGAGTGATTTCTGTTTGCTGCCTTGGCATCTTTCCTTCAGCCTGCAGCTCTCAGCAAATGGCCCCTCCCCCTCACCCAGGAGATCAGTCCTGGATTAGCTGTTATCTATAGGAGGCAGAGTAGGCATTTTGTGCTCCTCTTCCCGATTGGCCTTGGCATGGAAACTTTTTCACCTACTTTGGACTGCCTAAGTGAGTTTGTTGTTTTTCCTTAGCCAGGTAGTTAGAACAGTACAGTGCAGGTAGAGGTTAGGCTTGGGGTTTGGTGTGCATCCAGGTAAAATGGAGTGGGCAGTGGTCTCCAGAGGCTTCTCAGCTTGGGGATGGTGGCTGGAAACACTTTGCCCATGGATCATAAAGCCAGCCTCAAAGACATGAGGGGGAACAGTACAATCCAGATCTTTGTCTATGCCCTGGTGGGAGTTGGCACTGATAAGCTATGATCATTGTATGTGGTCATTTGCCTAGAGCCAGAGTGAGGAATGCTTATGGGGGACTAGAAACTGTCACCCAAGGAAGGGAACCTGCACTAAAAGGAAAGTGAGATGGCAATATAGTTAGGACTGTTGCAAGTCTTATGGCTATATTTCAATAAAATTGTGACTCATTTAAACTTAAAACCTGCTTTCTAGCCATGCTTTATTGGGGTATGTGAAGGCAATATGTTTCCCATATTCTTTATGTTGCCTTCTGGAAGTCAGCATCATATAATGGTACCAGGGATGGGAGTTGAAACAATGATGGAGACTTGCTTGTGAATGGCACTGTTCAAGCCTATCACCATACTCTTTGAGGAGGAGGTTCTGGATCTTCAATTTAACACCAAATTGTTCTTCCCATCCTTTGTATGTTGACGAAGACTAATGTTGTTTACATCTGTGCTGAGAGTAGTAAAGGTAGTAAAGGGGGGAGTGCCAACAAACTTCAAGGAGATTGCTTTCTTAAAATGCTGTAGGTCCAGAATAGTTGCATGAACAAAAAGGGATGAATACAGGCATGTCCCTGTATCTGCGGGGGTTCTGGAACCCCCATGGTTAATAAAACCACAGATACAGGCAAACGTCGCCCCCCTCCCACTTTCCGTAGCTGAGGCACCAGAGAGGGTTGTCAAATCCCCTGGGTCTCTGAGTCCTGCTGGACACTTTAGGTTGTAGTCTAACTGCTTCTTCCATTTTTAAGCTTAGCTGTCAGCATGCATCATTCTCTTCTTTTTTACCTTTGTTCGTGTATACATTTTTTGTACAGAAACGGATTTACTTTCAAATTTTTGTGTGTACTTATAATCCTAAACAACATATATTGTACATTTTGATAAGCTGCCTTCAATGTGACAAATCAAACATAGCGCACAGCAAAAACCATTAAAGTATTGGCTAGATTACATGTTTTCTGCAACTCTTTAGGCACTTACACTACAGAATACATTTGTTTACAACAAAAATCTATTCCATAAAGTTATGTAAAAACAATTTGCTCCATTAGTGGATTCCACCTTTCTGACAGCAACAGAGGCTGATTTGTTTCGTTCACTGTTGTATTAGATGATGATAACATTTATTGGGCTTGAATTACCTTATTTGGAGATAACACAGTTAGTAACGTCAGTCAAAACTATTGTATAAAATTGTGTATGGTTCAACCAAAAACATAAAGCCTAGAAATCAAGAGCCTGGTTGCCAGTACGCATTTAACTTTTATTGTGTTTCTTAATGGCTTTTGTCCACTTATACTAATAAATGGTATTATGATAGCAGCATAAAAGAAAGTATCAAGGTCTGTAGAAAAATGGAAATAGTTGATCAAAATGCACAGTTTTATTGGTGCTAAATGAGTGGCATGGTCATTGTCATGCAAATGCATGGAGTAGCATTCACAAGGGCATTAGCTCCTTCTTAGCAGCTAGCTGGTATGAGGGGTTTTGAGGGGTATTTTTTGTCACACGATTAGATGTGACCTTTCAGTCCCATTGGATTGTGGTGTTCTGTGCGACTGACTTTCTATCTCTCCCTTTGTGCACGTGTGCATATTTAGTGATTCTGTCTATTACACCAACCAAGTAAACATTTCCTGTCTTAGGGGAGCAGAGAAATGACACTGGCAATGTCTGCAGATGCTCCCTGTCACTGCATTTGGGTTTTGCTTTCTGAGTTGTTGGTTTGTTTTGATGCAAGCGAAACTTTTCTGCCTATCACAAGGTTTAGCTGAGAAGACCTGATTTTCAAATCATATTTCATTTTGGTCTTCACATTTAAACAGAAAATTTGAAAGATTTCTTTCGTTGTTCATTAAATTGAACCACTGCTGAATGTTGAATGTTAAATGTTTATGATGCATCAAAATAATTTCTAACTATTATAGGGGGAAAGGAAATAATGAATGGATTAGGGAAACCTAACTCTTTAACCTATCCTGTTACTCAGCACTATAGAAACTTATAATGTAACTGAGAAAAAGCAATTGCAGTATGTTTTTGTGTACTAGAACACATGGTGTATTGATTCTGTTGAATCTGTTTTAAGAAGAAAATGCTTAATGAAGTATTTCTGAAAGTTCAAACATGCATCAGTTTAGGGCTGTTTTACTCTTCCGCTGGCTAGGTACAAGGGATATCAGCTTTCTTGCTTCAGGCCATGAAGTAATTGCCGTCTGAAGTGAAGAAGGAATTCTTCCTCTCGCGCACAGGTACAGTTCTGCAAAACAGTCCAGATATATGATGGTATTTTTAATCTTCCAACAAAGTACTGGTTATAGGTCATAGCTAGAAGCGGATAGCAACTGGAAGTGCTGGGCCAGCATTGTGCTCAAAACGTCACCTCTTAACTTCTGTAACAGATTTAGCACATAAACCTCTCCAGGAGTTCGGAAGAAGAACTGCTAAGATGATTAAGCATTCTATTATTTTGTTTTTGTTCCAATTGTCCTCTATTAAATCTTTATTACAGAGTTATTTGACCTATCAGGTGCTCACTTTCATTTTAGTTAATGCTAAAAACAACCAAAACAAAAACACCGAAAGCTATAAAGAACACTATTGGTGGAAACTACTTCTGCGTAAGTTCCATTGAAATGAACACAAACTGAATGAAAGCATTATAATGGCTTTATAGGGCATAAATATAAAGATTTATTTGCGAATTGTGTCCTTTGCTCTGTTAATGCAGTTTAAAAACAGGCTGCCTAATTCCTTTCTATTTAAGTGAGTTTGTTCTAAGTGAAGATAGTGGAGATGCTTTATGCTGCAATCCTATATGCATTCATTTGGAAGTAAGTCACATTAAACTCAACAGGGCTCACTCGTGAGCAGACATGCATAGGATTGCATTGAGGCAGCCCAATCCTACCTAAGTTACCCCACACCGATGCAGTGGCACCGGTACAGCGTCTGCTGCATCCTGCGGGGGAATTTAACAGTCAAAAAGTCTCCTTTTGTCCTCTTGCCCCAAGGAAAGCTGAGCCACTGCTATGGATCAACTTCGACCTGTGCCAGCACATCACTGGCACAAGATGCATTGATCTGTGTCAGTGGATTAGGATCAGGAAGGGAGATAGGATATGGCATGCACCATTGCTGCCAATCTCACTCTCCCTCCCAGGCCTGATCCACCTTCCCCACCCCCATTACCACCTTTCCTCCACCATGTTCCATCCCTCCCCATCCCATTTCATCCCCACACTGCACAGTGCAAATTTTATCTTCACCTACAGGCATTGCTCCTTCTGCTAGTGTATGCGGGAAGGCTTTGGCCTTCCTAGCAGCAGGTCTGGATGGACCACTGTGTGCTTTACAACAGATTTGCAACAGTCTGCACCGGCAGAACATGCACTCCACCTACATAACTATCCATTGGATTATGCCCTTAGTGGTTTTGAAAGCTTTTTAGATTATATTTGTACGTATACATTACAGCTAAGCCTGATAGATGATTCAAGGTTGTACACAGTGCAGTAGTCCATGCATTAATGAACAATGGGTACCTGGTGAAGCCCACTTCTTGCTCCCTGAGCTACAATACATGACAGTTGTGCCACACGTTATCCTGGGAACAGGGAAAGGCACTGGCTTGACAGGTCTCAGTTACCAGTATGGTTCCTGAATGTTATATGCTCCATGGCGTTGGAGAGAGGCAGTGTAACAATTCACATAAATACTTTTATTCAATTTGCTTTGCCCAAGCTGCCTAGAGCTTTAGAAGAGCAATAATATGGAAGCAATTACACTGCTATCTCCTTTCTTTACTGGACTTTGGGAACTCTAAATTCAGAGAGGTGACTGAATATAAAGCACTGGATTTTACAAAGAACATTTTTCTTAAGAAAATGTGAGAAAGAAGAAGAGGACAGCAACAATAGCAATGCAGGCAGTCTGCTACCTGCATAACAAAATAGGGCTAGATCTAAAGAACATTGCCAACTATCTTCCTGCACCCAAAGGAGCTTTGGTTTGTTTTTCCTTAAAGGCAATCACCACCATCCCCTTACATCATGGCAGAGCTCATTTGAATCTGAGCTCTTTAGAGAAAAGCTAAATCCATTAATGGCCATCATTAGTCTGACTTACATTTTATTTCTGCATTCTAGAACACACATGTATAGTTTTGTTCAATTGACAAGAGCTGAACTTAATGTTTCTGGTTCAAAAAGGAGTGTTACTACTCTTTCAAAACATGCTTCTCGTTCTTTTATAATTCCATTGCTGAAAAAATATGGGGAATGAGTGGACCATAGCTTGGTGATAGAACATATGCTTTGCGTGCAGAAATATTCCAGTTCTAGTCCCTGACATCTCCAGGTAGGACTTGGAAAGATCCGAACCACTGACAGCCAGTGTCAACATGGATCCTTAAAGCATCTTCCTATGATTCATATTTGCACTATGTTCCATAATAAGTGATGACAGATTATCAAGATTGGTGGCTTAAATTGTTTTCAGCAAATAGCAATTATAATTCAAACTTCTGATTTGTTCAGTTTTTCTTTGCAAAAATATCTGATTCTGTTGCAGTACGCAGCCAACACCGCAGCTTCAGAGTCTCAAGGTCAGGCAGGTACTCCCGGTAAATAACGGAGACACACGGCAGTTCCACCACCAGATGTTCCTTTACTTGAAGATATGAACAATATTTACAGTTCAAAGGCAGTTTAGCAAGCAACAGCACAGATAGCTCTCCTTCTTGACACTCTGATCACGATCCACACCGATGTAGCTTCCCGCAGACACTCCACATAACATCTTCCACACAGCAGCTTGCACAGGCTGCAGTATACTGGCTTGCACTGGCCAATCAGAGGCGAGCTACAGTCTGGTGATCCTATGACTCACCATCTGGTGCCACATCGGGTGACCAGGTATTGCATCAACCACTCCCGTGATGCTACACTGTATGCAGGCCAAGACATCAGGGCCTTGCTCTATCCAGCCTGCAAATTCTCTACAGGCCTGGGGCATATAGTATAACAGATTCAACTTTTAATTGCCTCTCTAGTGACCACCCATGTATATGTTTTGAATGACCTTGAAAGCAACACTAACTGACATGACGTGTAATACCTAGACTTTTTAAATTACTACATAATTTTGTCAATGTAACTAGCAGCTCAATTTTAGCTAAATTCTTGTGAGGTGATGCACTGCAGTACTGTGAGCTACACTGCATCCTACATGGGAATTTTGGCTGCTGGAGATAAGACAGAAAGAAGACTTTTGTCCCCTTGACACAAGGGTAAGTTCCAGCAGCCACCATGGGTCAACTCGGTCCTGTGCCAGCAATATCACTATAAGTTCATGTTGATCCATATCAGGGAATCAGGCCTGGGGAGACAGGATATGGAATGCACCAGGGCTGCCAATTCTGACCCCTCTCAGGCCCAATTCACCCACTTTCCTCCCCTGCCCTATTCTACCCCATTCCTATCTGAATGGTGCTTCTATCAACTCTGTTTTCTTGCCCCAAGGTATGCTTCTGGAGGACCTTAGTCAGAAGAAAGGGAAAGTAGCTTGTATGTTTAAGGCAAGCACAACATGCTGTGATGAGGGTGGTGTACAGCTTGACTTTGTTCATGAGCATTTAGTATTCTGAGAATCCCTGCCTGAATACTTGAAACATCCCTGACTGACCATATGTCAGCTGCTCCTCAAACAAGACATTTGTGTGCAGCAGGTCACAACATACAGTTTTCACTTTGCCAAAAACTATAGTCAAAACCACCACAAAAGAATTTTGTGTATTGCATTTCTTTTGTGCCCACAGAATGGAGTGAAGTAAGGTAAGGAGAGGAGAGATGCTCCCAAAATACTTAATTTTTCTTAAGCACTCACATCTATTTTTGCACCCAGATATGTTTAGATATTGAGGCTGCTTTTATTAAGAAAGTTAACATTGTTTACGATACAATTTAATGAGCCCTTGGGAACATTTGCAACAAAAATGCTACTTAAATCACACTATCTCTTATGGGCTCTTTTAAGGCTGAATTGTAGGCCATTACATTCAAGGGAATATAACTTGCTCTTTATTAGTCTCCATTCATTGCTTGAATACCAACTTCATTTTGAAGCAGTTAGGGTCACTGCCCAGCTACTTTACCAAGCTCAACCCTTCAGAAGAATGAATCTATCTACCTAATAATGTAATTCCTGTTTTTACACAAAAATGGATCTAAGGGATGTATTAGTAAACCAAAACGGAAACAGTGGAAAGAGGCTCCCCAGCTCTGTGTAGGGATAAGATCACAACTAGATAAAATGCAAGAAATCCATGTTCAAAATTTCTTGCAATTTTTTGTAGCTGTGCACTTACAGAGAGGCAACTGGATTGTGATCATGTATTAGACGGGAGGGTTAGCCATTCTTCAATGCTCATTTTCTGATCTAAATTACCTCTAGCTGCTATTTTGACTTGTTTAGAAAACAGAGAGGTATCCAAATGGGTACCTGTATATTTTTTCCTGTTTATCAAATAGTAAGTAAGTTGGAAACCTTCATTCTCGAAAGGTTATGGTATCGCGCTCTGAATGGTGGTTCTGGAACAGCATCTAGTGTGGCTGAAAAGGCCGATTCGGGAGTGACAGTCCCTTCCACACCGGGAGCAAGTGCAGTCTGTCCCTGGTCTGTCTCCCTGGCTATGGGCCTTCCTTCTTTGCCTCAGACTGTTGGCCAAGTGTCTCTTCAAACTGGGAAAGGCCATGCTTCTTGCTAAGTTGCAGTGACTACATGTTAAGGGTATCCGGTATGGTGGTTTAGCACTCTCAAGCCCCTCCCTGAAATCATATTAGCATAATGTGAAAAGAAAAAAGCTGCAAGTTTATGTGAATCAACCAGCAGAGGGGTTTGATATGTACTTCATAATTTGCTGTACAGTATTTTGCTTAATTTTTGTTAAAATATTGCATTGATAGAATATGTGCTTGGGGAACATAAAACAGACTGGTTTGAAGCACACAAAAAATACCCAGTATTCAGAAGTGAATTTGCTAGACCCTATTCAGTTCACCCTGTATAACTCAAGACATTTGGCAAATTCACCACTGTCTTCCAGGACAATGTTCTACAAGCCAGCAAAGGAAAGTTAACATCAGGAATAAGGTCTTAGTATCTGCAGGAGTTCTGGTCTAGAGGGTTGAGCCTCCATTTGCCTGAAGATAACATCCGAAGGTCGCCAGTTCGAGGCTACCGGCGCCATGCGACCTTGAAGCAGCTGACAAGCTGAGCCGAGTTATTCCATCTGCTCTGAGCGTGGGAGGATGGAGGCCAGAATGTGCGGCCAGATCAAGAAAGAAACACCTGAATGTTGTGGTTTCTTGAAAGATAGAAACCTTCTTTCAAATTGTAAAAATCCCTACGGGGATTTAAAAATTGCCTGCCTATGTAAACCAACTTGAATAAAGTCTAAGGAGAAATCTGAGACCAAGAAAGGCGGTATAGAAATACCTGTATTATTATTATTATTATTATTATTATTATTATTATTATTATTATTATTACCTATATGCCCTGACTAGGATTAGCACTGACATTTCACACAAAGTACACTTCAAAGTACATTTCTGGGTTCTTTCCAGGAAGTATTTTATGGGGAACTCAAGCAGATTTCTATTAAGACTCCTACCATTTTTCAAGGAGCCTCTGCAAATATTTAGGATGCAGTGAGGATGAGAGGGCCATTTTTAAACTGGGAGGAAATGAGAGGGTGAGCATGAATGAAGCATCTAGCCCACTCTCTCCCCTCTTGAACATCCTGTCTCCAGGATTAAAGCATTTTTTATAAAAAGGGCTCTATGTGTTAACTCAGATGCTGAATTAAATAGGGGAACCATGCATGCATCACTTAGGCTGCAGTCCTGTGCACACTTACTTGACAGTAAGACCCACTGAATACAGTCGGACCTAATTCTGAGTAAACATATACAGGATGCACTGATAGTTGTACCTGCGGTTCCACATCGAGCTAAGCATATGCATAGAGAAAGATGCTTCTGAACATTGAGGATAACTAACAATATTGTGCCATTTTCCTGGTTAGGTGCCTTCGCTACTTTTATTGGTCGCAAATTGATGGATAATTCTCTGAATTGGCCTGGTCACATGATTTGGAATTTTAATGCATGGTTAAATATGTTTTCGAGTTTAGCATATATGTAGAATACACAACTGTCTTAAAGTGATGGGGGGGTGTTAGCATCTGGCAACCACACCTTGATTCATTCTAGCCTCCAGAGTCATGGTATGGTGCATTAATTTCTCAGTTTGTAATTTGCCAGCTGCATTTAATGGAACCAATTTTCATTACATCTGCTCAATGGTTCAAAGAGCTGTTGTAGTTGCCAAAGGGATCCCGCTTCACACAAATTCAGAGAGGGTGCTAAAACACTCTTCTCGACATATCAGATAACTAGAGAAGGCTCCATTTTCTCAGAAAGCGCACGCAGATTATTTTAGAGAAGTAAATTCTGTATTCATAGTTCACCACTATTAGATTTCAAATTAAAAATGAAGTAAGATCCTTGCCCTGAAAATATATATTGATTTTATGTCATTTTAGTACATAATAACTAGGGACTTGAAAAGACAAGCAATCTAGAGTATGTTTATTGTTCTGACAAATGTCTTCAGCAAGTCTATCAATTCTAAAAAAGACCAAGGAGGTGAAAGATATTAGGAGGAGGAAGGTCACGTTACTAAACATTCCATGGATCTAGATATAGCATTATGGAATAGTAGCTGTGTTTTACTATGGCAGCTCAGTCTACCTCATGCATAAATTTAATTTTCATAAAATCTGTAATCATTGTATAGTATGAAATGCAAGGTTCCAAAATGACAGCCACTTTCAATAAAAAGGGGTGTTTTTTTTCCTCATGGGCCACAGAAAATCTGAAATATTCTACTGCACTTTGAAGTTCTAAGCATCAGCCATATGAGAATTATAAAGCATTAATCCTAAAAAGTTTTCACCTGACAGTCATGAAATAGCATACTTGTGTGAAAAGTGACTCTGTTTTACTTCCTCAGGCAATGTCTTTTTCTTTTCTTTTTTTTAAAAGTAGCTTTAGAAATATCATGCATCATGTCATATTGAAAATATAATCTTGGAATGGCTTTTGAAATCAATGGAGTCTATATCATAACTATATTTATTTGAAAAGTTTCAATTACATTTTAAAATAACTCTTTACATAGGAAACTAGGTTTAGCTGATTGCTTAAAAGTGATTCCCAAACTGTGGCTGCAGTTCCTCAGGGTAACATGTTGAACTTACAGGGACATTGCCACCTTGGCAGGGTTGAGATCTCACAAGATCTCATGCAATCTCATGAGATTTTTTGTGCAGTCTCGAGGGGAGTGCTGGGGGCCATCTTATCTTCCGCAACACTAAGGACGCTGTGGTGAGGGTATGTTTGGGAACCACTGGTTTAAACCAATTTCAAAAATGCAATTACCACCTTAAAAAAAATGGAGCACAGGAATCCGACAGAGACAACTCCCATCTAATTGAGAAGAATGAGACCTGTACAAAAGCAAGATTATGGGATTGCCCAAAGACCATGCTTATAAACAGTGGAAGACCTCCCCAGCCCCATGCCCCAGGGCAAAGGTCTGTGATAGCACTTCCCCCGGATGCTGCCGCCCCCACGCACAAATCTGCCCCCCCCTCACCTGGAGCAAAACAGAGCCTTGCACAACTCCAGGACAACCCGGGCAAACCAGAAGCACAGTTTCCGACCATGTCAGGAGCCTCAGTGAGGCTTCCATGTGGTCCTAGAGGCGTGCAAGGCACTGCACCCAGTGCATTTGCCCCTTTCGGTTAATGGCAGGTCCACCACTGCATTTAAATAGGGCTTGCATACCTGACATTCCCACTAGAGTGTGCCTTGACTTATCAGGCCCCAAAATATTTTGGTAACAAGTAAAGACAACTTTCAAATAGCCATAAAAACTATTAGTAAAAGTTACATAGTTTGCCTAACACTGAAAACACAGAATGAATGGTATGTATATCATGGTGTCTGAGGAGTACATTGGACTATTTGCCCTTTGATCAGTCTCAGTTTCAGCTTTAGGATTCTGTTGTGCTCAGAATAATGTGGCATAATTTGCTTAAAACTGATTTAATCCAACTATTTAGTAATATATGCAAATAATTAGTACAAAAAGTTATATGGCATTTTGCAAAATTTTGCAATATGCTTTTCCATATTGTTTCCTTTTTTCAGAATCTGGTGGAATATTGATTAAATGTTGGTGGGATTAAAAAAAAACACTGGGAAGAATAGGCTTTATGAACTTGACTGGAGAACTCCTAGTAGCTGCAGACCTGCCATTGTCGGGTGGGGCAAATGCCCCAGATGTGAGCCTCTAGGACCCTGCGGAAGCCTTTCTGAGGCTCCTGACGGAGTCAGAAACTGTGCTTCTGGTTTTCCAGAAGCACAGTTTATAGGGGAGGCTCAGAGAGGCTTCCCTGATGCAGCTTTGTGAGCCTCAGGTGAGAAGAGGGGTGGATTTTTGCGGGGGGGGGGGGTGATGGTTACAGCCCGCAGAGGCGCCATCGTGGACCTTTGCCCTGGGAGTGGAGCTGTGGAGGTCTGCCACTGGTTTTCACAGTTGCTGCATGTGCTGCTGAAGAGACAAAGCACTTTCAGTAAAGATTTGGCTCTTCAGTAGGTGTGGTCGGAAAAAACCTGAGAGCATCTCCAGCCAAATGTGCAGGTTATCCTTTGAGCATATCCTGTTCAAGATTTCTTAGCAGTCACCAGTGCACTACTTTGAAGAACACAAACACTTGCATCTTCAGAGCCTCTTTTCCAAAACCTATTTTATTTGCATTATGTTCAATGCTATTAGAAAGATTTTTAGTGATTTTTCTTTTTAGTTGTGCTAGATTTCACTTGCCCTTTCAAGGGCAAATTGCACAATAATGTTATTTATATCTTACAGGAAAACAAGCATAGTAATTCATATGGACTTGCTAAAATTTCAAAGCCTTCACAATCCTGCTGCATGTAACTGCATGAGTAGTTAGGAAAGTAATGTTTATGCATTTTCAGCAGTATGCTGAGAGCAGCAAGAGACCTCTCCCTCAGTATGAGTGAGATAAATCACAAGTTTACTCTGTAGCTTCCCTGTGGATTTTAGATTGGTCACTTTGTTTAAAACATACTGGGGTCCATTTTTACAGGCATTCGAAACTTGTCAGATTTGGATACTAAAAATGCAGTTTCTCTTTCCAAATAAGAAAAAATATGCAATCCTTTGAGACATTCTGATCCCTTGTCTTATCTCATTACATGGAAGCATGAGAAGAAAGGGAGCCAGGGCAGCTTTTAAACAGTCTGGCAAACAGCAGGACAGTAGTGGCTCCCCACCCCCAGTTTATTTTATGTGCCAAGCTAATGATCACATTTACATTTTTCAAATGTAAAAATAAATCTTACAGCAGAATGGTATGTCTGTGGCTGAAAAGGCAAGAATACAGATCCAGTGATTATATTACCGTATCAAAAAGTCTTGAAAAGGGTAGCACAGACTATGAAGGGTAATTTCAAAAAGATATATCTGTGAAAATATTCCAGACACGTATCAGTTTTAAACAAGGAAAATCTCCATTATGCGTAATGTGGAAAACAGAACAGCAGACCTGGGGAAAGCATGTCAACAATGGCTGTCATGCTGTTCTGTTGTATGACACAGTTGGTCCACCCCTCTGCTATGTACCGGCCAGGGTATCTGCTGCTTCTCTGTGACTGGGGAAAAGAAGGGAAAAGAGAGGCAAAGGGAATAACCGCTATTGCTAACGAGCATCAGGTAAGCAGTCAAAACTTATATAGTGTTGGACCATATATTGTCAGTGCAGAGACAATGCTGGGCCATGCTCACTTTCTTGAGTGAGAGTGATATCACCGAATAGCTCCAAGGGCCCAATCCAATTACCACCCTGCACTGCTAGAACTCACATTCTGGCAGCACAGGGCACTTTCTGGAGGCATGAAAACTGGGCCACTGTGACGTGCTGCCAGGCCACTTCCACAAACAGCGAGCGCACATAGCAGCAGCTCCAAGAGGCTTTGCAGGTCGGTTTGAGTTGAGAGTGGAGGTTCAGGAGAAATTCTGGGGCAGGGAGGGAGAGGGAAGAAAGCAAGAGTGGGCTTGAGCAGGAGGATCTTGGTGGTAAACATTCGTGCCTGACCCTATCTCTCATTTTTCAACCTGCCCTGCCCCTTTCTCTCCTCAGACATATGCCAGATATAAGCTGGGATGGGTCTGAGCAGACCCATAGGCCACCAAGAGACCTAGAGGTAAAAGTATATATGGAAGGCCTCCTGATTCTCCCTCCCCCCACCATTGGATGCAATGAGCACCAGCATGGCTGCATCAGTGCCAGTGATGAGTTATAGGACTAGGCAATAGGCAATGTGGGGACTCTCACTTTTTCTCCAGATTGTGCCACAAGACAATGCAGGGGCATGCTTTCTTTCCCATGCCTAATGTCATGGGTAAACTTTTACTGACTTCACAGCCACCAACTTTTCCCTGGTATAGATGGAACTGGGGACCAATTTGTCAGCCTGCGAATGAGGCTGCAAAACTAGAAGTCCCTTCCTGAAATGAACCAGTGGCTGAACTTTTGTCCCTGTTCAAATAATAGCTCTAGAGCCTGTTTTTGGATCAGAATCACCTTGGGGACAAAAGGCTGAAGACCTCCCTTTCCACATACTGTGGTCCCAATCCAGATCACATGCTCACACATTCACATGCGAGCATAGATCACACACACTGCAGCTATCTAAAGTATTTTTAAAATAACATAGCCCCTCTCCTCTGCCAAACATACATAAATACATAGTTTGGCCCTATGTGTCTGGACTGAGGAGGCTGAAACATATATTACCACTTATAATGCAAGACATTAAACTTGGCAACTAGAATTAAAAAAAAAAAAAATCTACAGAGTCTTCCTTTAAGTGAAAATATTCCTCAATTCTACCACCAACATGGCATTATATACCATACTTTTTCTGCTTTCTTAAGCATAAAATAGGTTGTATCTAGATATATTTGGATGTTTCTGCCTTATGCATAATGTATTCTGAGTTATTTTCAAAGCAAAATGATTTGCTATGAGTAACGTGTGACATATTGAGGTGCCCTGTGCATTTTTGACAAAAGTTTTTAATTAATTGTGTAGGATAATCATGCCTAGAATTGTTTAGGCAAATCTTGTGAAGAAAAAAAAGTAGATATGAATGGGTACCTTTGATACCTTGTACACACCTAATGTGGAAACACAGTGCCTTGTCACTTTCCTAAAGCCTTATTTCTATTAGCAAAGAAATTAATGATTAAACAGCTCAAGGTGTTTCTCATTTCCCATTGGTTTGGCTCTTCTTGAGGTTCTTACTTCAGGACAGTTCATTTCACACCCCAGTTCCTTTCTCTCCAAAAACAAAACAATCGCTTCCAGCTGCTTTAGTGCTGAACATGCAATAAATTACTGTGGCTGTGGGTAGGGGGGGCTTTGCTCAGCTTCGGCTGGTGTGCCAGCTGCGGCCGTGCTTGGATCGTGCAGACCTGGCCACAGTGATCTATGCCACGGTGACATCAAGGTTAGACTATGCTCTATGTGCTGCCCTTGAAGACGGTTCAGAAACTGCAATTAGTGCAGAATGCGGCAGCCTGTGTAGTTACTGGAGGTAGGCAGTTTGACTCTGTCAGACCACTTCTCCGGTAGCTGCACTGGCTGCCCATTCATTTCTGAGCCGAATTCAAGGTGCTGGTTTTGAACTTTAAAGCCCTATACTGCTGTGGGTCGGTTATTTTAGAGATCGCCTACTCCCATACGATCTGGCTTGTCCTCTGAGGTAATCAGAGAAGGCCTTTTTACAAGTGCTGCCACCCAGGGAGGTACGTGGGGTGGCGGCAAGAAATAGGGCCCTCTCTGTAGTGGCAACGCTATGGAATTCCCTCCCCCTTGACTTACGAACTTTCTCCCTCTCTTGAAACTTTCTGGCAAGGCCTGAAGACTCTTCTGTTTAGACGAGCCTTCTGAGTTCCTGGCCTTTTTAACATCTTTTAATACCTTTATAACACCTGATTACTGGCCTGGATCGTTTTATAAACTGCTGTTCTGTGCTCTTTTACACTTTTATCTGACTGCTGTTTTTAAGAGGTATTGCAAATATGTTTTATCTTGTTTTTTAAATTATGTTTTTAATTTACATTTTTAACCTTTGTTGTAAGCCGCCTTGGGTTCCTCTGGGGAGAAAGACAGTGAAATAGGCACTATTCAATTAATGTTACTGTACATTCAATTAATTCAATTATTCAGTTGTTATCCCTTTTTTTGGCACCACTCATTTAAATAAAGAGTTCCTATAAAATATAAAATGTATGAACTACAAATAAAGTTTCCAGAAACCAGACCTTTCTTTTTCCACACTCAAATTTCAAGTTGGAGTTTTGAACTTTTGGCTTATTAGTCCTATGTATAATGCTTAGGATTTTCAATGTATAATAATGCTTTAAACCATTTCTGTTATTCATCCCTACTTTAGTGTTATGAAGCCTGCCTCTCATGTTAATTTTTGATACGGCTGTTTCTTTTTTCACATATGAGCTGTATTTCATTTAATCTGTAGAATGACTTGGTATTTAATCAAATCTAGCCCACTTTCTTTCTACCACTCAAGACAGGTCACAATTTAGATCCAGGCATGAAATAAATCATCAGTTAAATACTGACTGAAAAAAGCAATGAGAATCGTAAATACCAATTGTTCAAGTTGAAATGTAACCAAGCTATCAAAACCCAGTCCAAACAGTTTTCAAGACAGGTTCTGGCAGGTTATTGTAGGGGTGATTGAAAACAGTGCTATTTATTTTACTCTGAAGTAAGCCATTATGTTCAGTAAGACATAGGACCTAATCCTAGCAAGTGTGCACCGGCTTACCACCGGCACACACTGTTGCAAACGTGCTGTAAGGCATGTTTGCAGGCCCTAGCGTTGGTGGAGTATTGGTGCTAGCCCAGCACTGACTGCTGGAGCACCAGAATGGTGGAGCACTGGTGGAGCACCAGAGGTCATGCAGACCGCTGGGCAGCAAAGAGGTAAGTGGGGTGTAGGGGAGGCTGTGAGGTGGCATACCAGGGGAGGGAGCGGGCGGGAGGGAGGTGGAACTAATGGAGCTTCGCTGTCCACCCAATGTGGAGACTTTAAATTCTATGCTGACCCTTGGGTTGTCGTAGAATTGAGTAGCCCCATTGCAGGGCTACTCACTTTACCCTCGGGAAGGGGATAAAAGTCCCCTTCTCCCAAGGAGGCAGCAGTGGCTGCCTGGGGCATGCCGGATGCAGCAGCAGCCATTTTTGGCACCACTGCAGCCCCATGCACCAGGCAACTCAGGATTGAGCTGCCTGGCTGTAATCCTACATTGGAAATAAACACCTTTAGTTATCAGGGAAGTTAGTTAGTTAACACCTTCAGTGTTCCAGAGTTATGACACATTCTGTGAGTAAAAACATCTAACTGCTTTTGATGTTCAGACTTGCACAAGTGGGCTGCTGGATATGAAGACAGATTAGGGGATCCGTCATCGCATGGAGCCGTTAGTTATTTGATTTTTTTCTCTGTAAACCGCTTTGTGAACTTTTTGTTGAAAAGCAGTATATATATACTGTTAATAATAATAATAATATTGGGCTGGAAGATTATAATAGTTGATTTCATTATTCACTGCTTGTCTCCCCTCTCTCCCAGATACACTGATTGTCTCATCCCTCTCATTATTCACTGCTTGTTATTATTCACACCGGTGTATGAATCCCCAGTTCTCTGTAATAGTAAAAATAACAACAACAACAACAAAACTTTATTTACAGACACTTCCTGTTTGCCATCATACCCTGCACTCCCCTGAGGCTGATACTCCCTTAGGTAAATGAGAAAAACCCTCTTCCTCCAGCAGCTGCGCAATCCCAGGGGTTGTGTTGCTGCCTTTGCCCCTCCCCTGCACATACTTTCAGTGCTCCCAACTCCCTTGTAGGAGTTTGGGAAGCACTGGCTTATGCCGATCCCACAAAGCATGGAGCTTTGTTTGGATTGGAGCTTTGTTTGGATGGCCAGGAACACAAGAGCCTCCTCCCCTGAAAGGGGATTGGACAGGGACTGGGAGCTGGGCGGGCCCAGAGGGTTATTAGGGCACCAGCACCCGGCCCTCTTCCGCTTTTGCACGTGAGCACAGTGCTGACACCCACCCACCTGTTTTTTCACCTACCCCAGACTCCCGGGTTCAAGGGGTTGCCCTTTCCTACTATCCTTGGTCACTTTATGGCAGGTGGTGCGGGGTAGAAGGCATGAACTGGACTTTGGGGTGCACCTTCAGGCGTCTTAGGTAGGGCAGAACCCACTTTCAGTCCTCAGGGGCCCAGCGACACGAGGGCTGGGACGGGGCCCTGACCGGGACTGCAGGGCCACCTCAGAGGCTCGGCGGCTTGAGGTGGCATTGCCTGCAGTCCGGCTGCCTCACCCCTTCACGGGGTGAAGACCTGGATAAGCTGCACCACCTGTAATGGGGCCTGGCTTGGAGTCGGGTGCATGCCCAACCTGGGGGACAGATATGATTCTGGTGTCTTACAAGGGTCGGCCTCCGCACCACAGGTGCTTTGCTGCCCCTGCATCTGCAGGTCTCTCTCTGCCTCTCCTATAATATATTACTTGGTAATAAAGTGGCCCTTTCTCCCAGCTCAAGTTGTCTCGAGTGTTCATTGGGGGGGTGCACGAACAATGCAATAAATAGCAATCAGAAACTCAGCAAAAAGATGGCTTTACAGTGGCACTTTTGTTTCCTTTTGATCAAAGTCTCCTTTGAGATCACAGTCATCTATGCTGGGCAGGTGAGTGCACAGGCATAAGGTAGTCCTTCACCCTTTCCTGTAACCTGCATCCAGAGACCTCTTTATGTTTGACTTTGTATTCTTTCCTTTCATCAGACAAGAAAAAAGAGTATATACTCTTATACACTATATAAGTATATACACTATAATGTAGTGTCCACATCTAACAGCAAAGGCAGGTAGAGTGATTAGCCAGTTCAGCTGTATGTATTGAACTGTATCACTTGAGACTGCTGGTGGGCGTTCATCATGTTCAGCCTCCTCTTCCAGCTTCCCTGTTCATCCCTTGATGGATGGGTGGGGAGGGTGTAGGGACATGCCGTCCATTTAAAACATCATGCAAATAGAAAACCAGCACATCAGGCAAAGATACACAGTAGAACATCTCTTCCTGCTGTGACAATTCCCTATTTGTTCATAATTTTTTGATGTGACAGGCCATTCAAAACTGGAATCCATCACCTGAACTCTGAAGTGGTGCATTGTAACATCACTCCTTGAAATGTTCTCTGCTGTTGAATTGCTCCAGTGACTGCTCTCCTGTCATTTAGAAAGTTGGTGTGTTTTCTTTTGTGGCTTTTCAGTGTGATCTTATTTGGAGTATTTCAATAGCACTAATCTTTCAATCATGTTGAAACATAATTGGAGCAAAGAGTGGTGTCAAGAGGTTGGCCAAATTGGGCACTAATCAAGGGCCCATAGGCTCCCAATGACATACTGGCCAGCCCTTTGAGCAGTCCCTAAACGCAGGCAGTGGTGACGGCACAATACTCCAAGCAGCTCTCACCCTTGCTGCCGTTCCACCCCCCCCCACCCCATCATTCAAGGGGTGAATAGGGAAGCTGGGAAAGGAGGCTGCTTGGGGGCTCCTCCTTCAGTGTCACCAGAGTGCTGAGAAAGGGCATCCTCCTCCAGTTGCTGCTCTTTCTTTTCCCAACCTGTTCCTATCAAAGAAAAGGATCATGGAGGGCCCCTCTCCTTTAGCAGTGCTGGAACACTGATGAAGAAGCATCCTACTCTGAAATTACAGTGCTGAGAGATGCTGCAACCACAGCAGCATCTTTGTCCTCCCAACAAGGGATCAACTTTTGCCAAATGGTATTAATGCCATAACCAGGGTATGCATTCTCAGAGTTGGCAGTAGGGAAATTTAACAGTCTAATATTCATACTTCAAGTACAAGAAGGTAAGGTGGAGTTGGGATAACACTCCAGAAAAAAAAATGGAGCAACTCTGGACCCTGTTAGATTCCTTCACTCTTGGGCTTTGAAGCAGAGTTCCCTTGACTGATGCTGTCTTATGGGCAGGCCCACTCACCCACCCTGGAATAGGCCTGTGTGAGTACTACAACCCAACCTACCCAGCATTGGAGGAAAAGGCCTGGTTCCCTCAAGGTGGGGGACAGATGTCAGCTCTGGACATGTCCCCCCCACCTCAAAGTGTGGCTTCAGTGCTGTGACCTTAGCTGCAGTTTGCAAGGGGGTGGGGGCAGGGCATATGCACATGCAAATGTGCTGAAGCCCTGAATTGAATTTGATTGTAGGACTTCCTAAACCTTGGTGCCAGAACTATTTGAAGCAATTACCTTACTATTTTTCCCTATATACTTTGCCCTAACCATTGCCCCCAGCTGCCTTAGTAGCTATTGTTGCAGCTGGTGTGTGGCATCACAAGTTCCTGTTTGTCTGTCACTGTCTCTGGTAGACTGCATTGCATATGCATATGCAGCAGTTAAGATGCCAACCACATATCAAGCAAGAAGTCACATGCGTTAGCATTAGTCACAGTGCCAAGAATGCCAGTTCCAAGACCTTGTGTTGAATGGAACCACAAGGGGACCACTAAAGCAGCACAAGAAGACACATAAGAAACTCATGCAGCTGTGGGCTCTGCATTCATGTTTGAATTCCCAAATACAGAAATACACAAAAGACCCAAATACAACTTGAATGCCATAGCTACATTCAACTTTTTTTTTAAAGCAGAACTAACATACATCATCTTCATAGCTTAGGATCAAACAGATGCTTAGATATAATCATGTTCAGCCTTACTTATGGCAGTAATTAAACAGGTGTGGATTAGGGAGAAAGGCAGGATTTATTTGACTTGTGTATTCCTCACTCTCAGCATATGCTGCTCATTAAGATGCATTCTGCTGTTACTGAAAGCCAAATACTGTACTTGAAGCAAGAGGCATATTTCATTGTATCTATGAAGTTATTAAGGCGGGAAGAAAACATTAATTGAGTCATGTGATTAATTAATTAAGTGCATATTAAATTGAGAATTTTTTTATTTAAGATGTGCCCATGAGAGGGTGTCAAGATTGGTGCCTGTCTCCAAATATGTCAATGTCTGCGCCTTTCTAAAACAATAAATGGTTATCTGTGTTTAGCCAAGATGACTGTTCATTAAAAATATGCAGCATGTCCCATGTACTGAGATACTATAATTAGTTTAATTAGTTAATGAATCATTTTATTAGTATTTTAAGCAGTGGTTAATTGACTGAGTTTGTTGAAACATTCTGGCTAATAAAAAACAAATCCTCCAATATCCTTTTTATAATTAATATACGTATTAAGAAAATTAAGCAGTGGACCTGAGTTTAAATACGTAAGTATACTTATGACCAAACTGAAACTATTGTTTTTGGGAGCATTTTTCTGCAGTGGCAAACAAAACTCCAATTCCCTTTGTTGTTGTTGAATTTGCTTGGGGACAAAAATAGCTAATTTGTTTGTATTAGCATCTCTCAATCTCTCTCATACATAGTTAAGTACATAAGCATCACAGAGCCACATCTGTCTACATAGCATAGGGATTTTAGCCTTACTGTAATCCCTTTCCAGTGTGTTTCTGGAAAGACCCTGATAGAAAGGAAGAGGAAAGGAGAATGAGTGGTGGGGGAGAATGGAGAGAAGGAAGAAAAGAAAAAAAAATAGCTGGAACACAATCTGAGTATAATCAACTTTCTAGTGTCCAGGTCTTGCTTGCTTGCATCCTTCTTATCAGAAACAAAATAAAAAAATAGTGACATCATCCTATCCACAATCTCTGATTAGCCAGGACTACCCATGTAACTAATCCAGAAAACACTATCCCATTTGATATCATTTGCCATCGACATATTGTAGTCAAATCTGATGGCCGGCATCAATTCTTGATTCCTGATTGGTTGGGATTACTTATGAGACAGAACTCCCAGTCCGAATCAGTGCTGGTGCAGTGGTGCCACTTGGCCAATGCTATATCCAGTGCTGGGAAGAAGCAGGCTGGAGGGCTCCTCAAGGTAAGGGAACATTCATCCCCTTACTCCTTGTAAAGCCCCTACTCAGATCTGTGCCTGCCAATTGGGCAGCATAAGTCTGAGAAACCCTGCATCAGGCTTTCAGGCCTGGGAGGAGGAAAAGGATTCAGCATGCACCAGTGCTACCAATCTCACACCTGTCTTTGCCACTCCTGCCCCACTGCATCCCCCTCCACTCTCTCCCAGCCCCTGCACTGCCCAGCAGGTGCTCACCTGTTCCATTGGATGCAACTTTTGGATCCCGCACTGACATGATAGCACAGGCCTTCCCACTGACGCTGCTTATTTACCTGAGTGCTGAGTATTTTAGGGTGCTTCTGCAACACCCTAGGGTGGCACAGGGGTTGCCATGCCTATGTACCTCACACTTAGGATTATGGCATAATTCAAAAAGGGGAAGAAAAACTTCCCAGAGGGTGCATTGGAGGACTGGAAAAGGAACAGATATAGGAAGCAATGGTACTGAACTATATAGAAGAAAGGGGAATATTCACAGATTCAAATTGCTTTTTCACAAACTCAAAATCTTAACTGAAGAATGTTCAATAGAGACATCTGGAAACATTTGCATTAACTCTTAAGGACATAACAAATTAAGTGAGGAACTAGCATGTTCCAATTTCTTGTTCCAAACACATTAGTTTACTCATAAACTTCTGTTATGTGTTTATTGGTTGAGTTTTGCTGCATCAAACCTAATGAATTTCAAATGTCACACAATGTCAAAATTTGGTCTGAAAAACACATGAAACCACTAGCTCAGTACTGTTCCAGCTGCTGTTTGTTACGTGTGCCTTAGTGCACAATACAGTTGTGCATTGCTTAACAACAAGGATGCAGACCAGCACCCTCACTGTCAAGTGAGGCTTGATGTTAACAAAACCTCCGAAGCCAATGGGAGCTGTGCTCCCCTCACCTTTGGAGGCTTTTCTGAGCTCCACAGAGGCAG
This sequence comes from Tiliqua scincoides, assembly GCF_035046505.1. Taxonomy (NCBI): domain Eukaryota; kingdom Metazoa; phylum Chordata; class Lepidosauria; order Squamata; family Scincidae; genus Tiliqua; species Tiliqua scincoides. Next base: position 58,038,861 of record NC_089826.1, read on the forward strand.
CACGTATCTGCGTACTGCCTCTGTGAGGCTCATAATTGCTGAAACACCTGAAAAGACGTGAACTTTAGTTTCCTTGGGAAACCAGAAGTGAGGTTTTTTTTGCCTTAAAAGGCATTCGGAGGCCTTGGGAAGCCCCTGGAGGGAAACCCTAGAGGGATTCCCCAGGCCTCCAAGTACCTTATAAGGTACAGTTTCCCAATGGAAACCAGAAGTCATGTCTTTTCAGCTGTGTCAGCCTTTCTGATCCTCGCAGAGGCAGCACGTAGATGACCGGCTCAGAAAAACCTCTGGAGGCAAGGGGAGTGAAGCTCCCCTCAGCTTTGGAGGCTTGGGGGGGGGGAGAGGGACAGGCACCAGCGACAACCATCGCAAACTCAGGCTGTCACTGGTCAGAACATCACTAACTGACGTTCACCTGTGTATAAAGGAATTGCTTTGGTGCCTGTATGCCAGTTGCAACATGCGCAGTATTTGTTCCCTCTGCTGCAAGAAGTTATCAAAATTGAAAAGATTCGTAAGGGGAACCTGATTTGTGTCATTCACAGTATAACCTTCATAAAGTCTGTAAAAGTTTTACTGTTATAAGGGCACCTAGAGTTGCATTGCTTAGGAATTCTGCAATTCACAGACAAGTATGACAGCTCATCTCTTTCCAAGTTCCAAGCCGTAAATCATGGTAAATCATTCATTATATCACTACACCCTCTATGCCATGGACAACATCAAGCATCAGAAATGGGGGGCCTATGATGACTTTAAGCTGTGTCTCACTTCACGGATTAAGAACCCAATCCTTTCCCCCACCATCTTCCAACATGCAGCCATGCCAACAGAGCACCCACTGCATGCAATAGTAGAGGGGTGATCAGATGACCAGTGAGAGATAAGTAAAATCTTTATCTATCTATCTATCTATCTATCTATCCCCCTCCCTCCCTCCCCCTCCCTCCCTCCCTCCCTCCTGGTATGCCACCTAATCACCAATGGGTCTCCTCTGACCTATGCCAGCTATTTTGCTGGCCTAAGTCTGAGGAGAGTAAGGGATCAGGTCTGATCTGGCATGTGTGATTGCTGCTAAGATCCAATCCCTAAGATCCAATTGGCCCACTCCCTGCCCTGATTCTCTCCCTCTGCCACCGTACCTGCTCTGGTGTGGTGTCCAGCACATGTTGCCATGCTTGTGAGGCTTCCAGCCATCTGTAACAGGAGCCCCAAAGTGCACAACAGTGGCAAACCTTTTATGACGCCACTATGGCGTTTTTAACGGCATATTTCAAGATCCACTGTTATAAATAGCCCATAGGATTTGGCTGTATGTCAGATGAATAAACAGATGGTCAATCATGACCTTGATTCTTTTCTTTGTGTTCCTAAACAGGTATAGATAGGACATTGTGATAACACTGCTGCAGTTTTGCAATATTCCACAGTATATCCATTTAAAAAAAACAAAAAAACTTGCACATGCGATTTTAATTGTATATTTGAGGGGAGTGTGTCCCATGACCTAGGTTTCTCCTTTACTTTCACCCTTATGTTTTAGTTTGTAAGTCCATTGGGGTAGCTTTGTAAGTTGAGGAAATAGCAATCTCACTCACTGGTTACCAATAACTAAAAAAAAAAAAAGTCTTGGCTTTTGATACTGATGTTACCTGTCATTTAAATAATGTTAAGTGGAAAAAAACATAGACATCTCTGACAAATCAATTTCAGACAGGAAAATGCAAATACAATCGTGAATTCTATCTAAGAGACATCAGAGATTGTTTTTAGGTCTTCAAGTATCCTTTTATTTTGAGAAGTAAAAGGCATCATTTCCCTTCTTCTGTTCCTTTTATATTTCAGGAATATTACGTGCTTGTACAGTGTCTGTGCTTGAACTTGCAATGAAACACTTTTGATCGTCACTAAAAAGGTCTAATGGTTGAGTCCTTGAATGCAAAACTTCTGTTGAAAATAAACTTCAAGGTCTCGGAGTGCTCTTATCAGATCAACTGCTATGAATAAGGCTCAGGTCTCAAGTAGGTTGCATAAATCTTACCTGTGGGTATTAAGCTTTTGCAGTCACCCAGTCAAGACTTTTTTTTGGGGGGGGGGGGGGGCTTGACTGGGTAACTGCAAAAGCTTAATACCCACAGGCTTGCTACTTTTTTTGAGAATGATTATAATTCAACACCAGCTTTGCATTTGGGATAAAGGTTTCTCTTGAACACAGTGTATGCTGGTGATCAGACTCCCCTGTGATTTACTGTACTTGCAGTTCTTAAATAGCTGAAATAGTATAATATGGTATCCAATCAGCTCGGCTGCAAATTAAATTACTGTAGAGTGAAGACCTGGTTCTACCTCTTTGGCCAAAAACAAATGGTAGACTTTAAACATTTTATGCCTAATCTTATTGTTAAATGCATACTACAGAATGCATTTATTTTCCTAGGAAACAAAAGTTTTCATTTCTTCCTTCACTGTTATTATGTCCTGAGTAATGTTATATACTTTGAAGTGCAGGAGCTCATCATGATATTCTCCATAGCCATAGCCCTCCATAACCATAGTCTTCCATAGCCATAGCAGTTGTCTCCCTGATTTGGATTTATTTACTGGGGCTGGGGGGTTGTGATTGGCTATCTATATCCTCTACTCCATCATAGAGAAGTGGTTAGGGGAGGTAGGAAGAGATGAGATATTCTGGGGGTTTTTTCTTCCTCATAGTTTCCTATGGGCTTACTTCTTCCTATGCCAGCTCTGTTGTTGGTGTAGTGTTTTTCGCAGTTTTGAGGGCTTGCATGTTGTCTAAAAGGGGATTTGGATTTGGCACACATTTGCCCCTCCTCATCCATCCCACATCCTTACAACACTATGGATACAACACTATCTTCTCCCCATGTTGACCTCTTTGCTGGCAGTATTCCACTAGAATTCTACTTATGGTGGTGTGACATTTTTCTGTTGTTGCATTAGCATCCTTCACACATCAGTTAGCAGGTGGGACTTCTGCAATGGTGGGGTTGTTGTGCCAGCATATGTGGAATTACCCTGGCATATCTGGAGGATAGGTCTGAGTTGTTAGGCTACTAGTTTTAACCTTTTGCCTGCTCAGAAGGCACATACCTGTAGAAAAATGGCTCTGAAATTCAGCTTTGGGGTAATGAGTAATGCTATGGTTGAGCTCACTGTCATGACTGCTCCCCATCAATAAACAGGCCATACTGTCATGGGGAAAATGCACTCTTCCACTTTGCTCAACAGTTCTGCCACAAGAAATGTTACATTTTCAGGGTGCCCTATCACTACTGGCCCTTTTCTCCATCAGAGCATGTTAATAAAGAACACATTATCTATGGTTTGACGCCTCAATAAACCACACATTTCATTATGTCTCTAAAAACTGTCTTAGAAAAGATTTAGTAACAGAAACTGTAGTGCGGTGTCATATTTTCACAAGAAATACTGTGGAATCTTTGCTAGGACTTATAAGGGTTTATTGTAAATAATGAATGCACTCTAATTGTCATAATACATTGCAAAGTGCACTATCCTTTTTATTGTTTGTATATGGATAGCATAATTCTGAAAATTCAAACAAAGACCCTCATCATTAATGCAAATTAACTAGATTCATCTGAATTTTATTCTTGCTCTCGTGCTCCCATTCTAAATTCTTACGGAAAGAACTTCTGCAATGATTTATAAGCGGTAATATAAGGCAATTCATTTAGATAGATTTAATTAGCTTGCCAAGACGGCTTGCATATTTTGATAGTGTTTCATAAACTACTTCTTCCCCTCCACCCTCAATAAGTTCCACCAAAGATTATTAACTCCCATCCTCCATTTCAAATACTTAAAAAAATTAAAACGATCTGCCCTTCTCCATGAGGATCACAGAGAATTATGTAAAACAAATAAACAGCATATTGTTACGTGTTATAAATAACAGTGGTAACCATGTGCACTGTAAACTAGAGATATTTCTCTTCTTGCCAAACCTCATTAATGTTGTCAGTTTCCCAGAAAACAATATGTTGTCATACTTGTTTTTTTGTCCCAGCAAAGGAGAAATTTTAACTATCAGCCAATCAGAGTAGAAAAATGTACATACAGGTGAGTAATCTCTTGTACACACATACACTCCCACCCACTAATACAATTAGTTTGATCGTACATTAAGGACTAATACATAATTAGAACAGTGTGGGAACATTTTCCTCACATGCCAGTTATATCTGCAATGAGATTGTGTAGCATAGCGGCTAAATATGCGCTTACCTGGAAGTCTACCCATGAAACTTAATGGGGCTTACTTTTGAGCAGACATGCCTAGGATTGAGCTGTAGGTTGGTGGGCTGCAAAGAATCTTGCCTCTGCATGAACTCATTCACAATCCTATTGAATCTGCACCAGAGTGTTGTGCACCAGAGTTGAGTATTGTAAAAATACTGTAATGCACTTTTTGACACCCTGTGAGTAAGTGGCACTGGCAGGAAGGCCTGCTCCATCCCATGGGTGCTGTATCCTGCCCAAGAGCTGCCAGGGCAGGTGAGTTTTGCATTGCGAGGGTGGTGGGAAGGATTTCTGGAGGCAGGGAGGGCCTCTGGAGAGTGTTCTGGAGGGCATTCTAGAGGCAGGCAGTTCAAACCTGGGAGAGGATGGGGCAGTGCAGCATGTCTCTGCCACACCGTGTCCCCTGTCCCAGACCTGCCAGTGTTACATTGGGTACTCAGTTCTGTTCAGATCTCAGTAGCCCCATAGAGCAGGCTGGGGCATGACACAGGTACTACAAATGTTTCCTTACCCCGAGGAGACCTCCCGCCTGCTTGAATCCAGTGTTGGACACTGTGTGGGTCCAGCAGCCAGTAGTGGACCTGCTATTCACTGAAAGGGGCAAATGCCACCGGCGTGAAGCCTCACGTGCCTCTAGGACCACACAGAAGCCTCACTGAGGCTCTTGACGTGGTTGGAGACTGTGCTTCCAGTTGGCTGGAAGCACAGTTTAAGAAAGCGGGGGAACCTCAGATGGCTTCCCCAGTTTGTCCTGGAACTGCATGAGGCTCTGTTTCACTCCAGGTGAGTGGCGGGGGGGGGGGATTTGTGCAATGGGGTGGCAGCATCTCGCAGGGGGTGCCATCATGAGCCTTTGCCCTGGACGCGGGGCTGGGGAAGTCCGCCACTGCCAGCAGCCCCACTGGCCCAGCATTAGATTGAATTGCGCTGTAAGTGTCAGTTTTAACTCACAGCTACAATATGAGAGTACAGGCCTTGCTGAGGGAGAGTCAGCATGGCTTCTGTAAGGGTAAGTCTTGCCTCACAAACCTTATAGAATTCTTTGAAAAGGTCAACAGGCATGTGGATGCGGGAGAACCCGTGGACATTATATATCTGGACTTTCAGAAGGCGTTTGACACGGTCCCTCACCAAAGGCTACTGAAAAAACTCCACAGTCAGGGAATTAGAGGACAGGTCCTCTCCTGGATTGAGAACTGGTTGGAGGCCAGGAAGCAGAGAGTGGGTGTCAATGGGCAATTTTCACAATGGAGAGAGGTGAAAAGCGGTGTGCCCCAAGGATCTGTCCTGGGACCGGTGCTTTTCAACCTCTTCATAAATGACCTGGAGACAGGGTTGAGCAGTGAAGTGGCAAAGTTTGCAGATGACACCAAACTTTTCCGAGTGGTAAAGACCAGAAGTGATTGTGAGGAGCTCCAGAAGGATCTCTCCAGACTGGCAGAATGGACAGCAAAATGGCAGATGCGCTTCAATGTCAGTAAGTGTAAAGTCATGCACATTGGGGCAAAAAATCAAAACTTTAGATATAGGCTGATGGGTTCTGAGCTGTCTGTGACAGATCAGGAGAGAGATCTTGGGGTGGTGGTGGACAGGTCGATGAAAGTGTCAACCCAATGTGCGGCAGCAGTGAAGAAGGCCAATTCTATACGTGGGATCATTAGGAAGGGTATTGAGAACAAAACGGTTAGTATTATAATGCCGTTGTACAAATCGATGGTAAGGCCACACCTGGAGTATTGTGTCCAGTTCTGGTCGCCGCATCTCAAAAAAGACATAGTGGAAATGGAAAAGGTGCAAAAGAGAGCGACTAAGACGATTACGGGGCTGGGGAACCTTCCTTATGAGGAAAGGCTACGGCGTTTGGGCCTCTTCAGCCTAGAAAAGAGACGCTTGAGGGGGGACATGATTGAGACATACAAAATTATGCAGGGGATGGACAGAGTGGATAGGGAGATGCTCTTTACACTCTCACATAATACCAGAACCAGGGGACATCCACTAAAATTGAGTGTTGGGCGGGTTAGGACAGACAAAAGAAAATATTTCTTTACTCAGCGCGTGGTCGGTCTGTGGAACTCCTTGCCACAGGATGTGGTGCTGGCGTCTAGCCTAGACGCTTTTAAAAGGGGATTGGACGAGTTTCTGGAGGAAAAATCCATTATGGGGTACAAGCGATGATGTGTATGCGCAACCTCCTGATTTTAGAAATGGGTTAAGTCAGAATGCCAGATGTAGGGGAGAGCACCAGGATGAGGTCTCTTGTTATCTGGTGTGCTCCCTGGGGCATTTGGTGGGCCGCTGTGAGATACAGGAAGCTGGACTAGATGGGCCTATGGCCTGATCCAGTGGGGCTGTTCTTATGTTCTTATGTTCTTATGTAGAGTAATACAATTCAGCTTCCAGGGTTGTTGTAAGGACAATATCATGATATGCAGCACACTTGGAAAGCACTATGGAAATGCAAAGTATTTTTATCAAGAAGCACTGAGATCATATGGATAATTTATGAAGCTCCTTCCCATTAAAGCATTTTCTCTCTATGATATTTTATTTTTCACAGTTTAATACCTATCCTCATTGTTGGGTGAAAAGCAAAATAGCCAGCACAGATGTGAAAAGCCCCATTGCAAAGCCTGGGGCTTTCCAATTCCCCCTTAGAGACCTCAAGCAGCCATTTTGGTGCCATTGCACCCAGCAGGCCTGCTGAGGATAGGATTGTGTTGCCTGTCACTACATTACACTATGAGTTCCACTTCAGAAGTAGTAGCCTATGCTGCAAGTTAATCTTTCAGTATGTACTTAATATCATGACCCCCAAAACAGATGTACTCTTAATTAAGGTGAGCCATAGGATTCATCAGCAAAAATTTTATTAAACTTTTTACTTTTTTATCCATATTTTTCCAGTAGTCACCAGAATGCAGTGCCATCAGTGACAATAACGGGTCATGGAGATCTGATAAAATTATAGATTAAATAATTTCCTGAAAAGTAGATATTGATTTTTCCGCAACAGACATTCTTGTTAAAGACCATTTTATTATTATATTTTCCTACTTTTTTTTCTCCACACTGTGCTGCCACATATTTTCAACCAGAATCTCAATAAAGTAATGTAGGTTTAAATCAGTGGAACAAGAGATCTGTGCTAGTATAAAATTTGACTTCAGGAATCCGCAGACCAACTACTAAAATTTTATCCGCAGACCAATTATTAAAATAATACAGAAATTATTCTTTGATGGAGATTGCTCTAAAGACACATAGTGCGCAATCCTAACCAACTTTCCAGCACTGGCATAGCTGTTCCAGTGGGGCATGTGCTGCATCCTGCAGTTGGGGGGCAGTTATGGAGGCTTCCTCAAGGTAGGGCAATGTTTGTTTCCTTGGAGTTGCATTGCCCTTATGTTGGTGCTGGAAAGTTGGTTAGGATTGCGGCCATACTCTATATTTCTTCATTTCCCCGTAGAATAGCGGTGACAAACAAATGCTGGAGGTGGGAGTAGGACACTGTTCTTTCACTTGGAGATACCCAAATGAATCCATGAGTATCTTAACTTCACAAATTCAGAGTTGAAGCATGTAAATGAACAACACATTACAGAGCTAAGCACAAGTTCAGTTTAGGGTGGCGTGTGATGCTTTCTTTCGCCTTTTTATCAATATGAGTAAAATCCAGTGCTTAGTTCCAAGAGAACATAGAAAGCGAACTTGTACTAAATCAAAACAATCTTCCCTCTAGCTCAGTATCATTAATTCTGGCTTTTAGCAGCTTTCCAGGTTTTCAGACAGGAAACGTCATGTATCCTGCCTGTGGACATTAGGGCAGTGGTCTTCAACTTTCTCTTGCCACAACCCCAATAAATAGAGTATGAGGCTGGGGATCTACCAGAGAGCCTGCCCTCTTCCCAGAACCCGATCCGTCCACCTCTGCCTCTATCGCCACCCACTCTTGCCCTATTTCCTCCTACCCCTTGTGTTTTCACATTTACTTTGTGAGGTAGCAGCCTTAGGAGCTGTGGGGGAGAAACAGCAAGAAGGTATATAGGATTATCTCAAGAACTCAGTTTTAATAAGGCAGTACCATATTTTGATTGGATTCAAGCTTTCATTGCACAAGCTTTGAAAGATTGCCATGACGGCCCAAATGATGTTTTACAACGCCATTGATATCATGACCCACAGGTTGAAGAACACTGTATTAGGGATTGATCCTGAGACCTTCAGCAAGCAAAGCAGATGGTCTACCATTCATCTACAAAAGAAAAGGTGGGGCGATAAATTCTTTCAGGACACCGATAGGAGGGCAATGTTGATGCCATTTTACTGTTTGTAAAATGAATGCTATAGCTCTTATTCAATTTGCTGAATTCTCTTCAGATCAAATTAGTGCTAAGAAGTGTTTGGTTCATTTGTTATTGGAAAAGACCATCCCAACTTAGTCAAGCAAGAAAATTACCTCAAAAGCTTACAAGATTTATAATGCTTAGAAAACAGAACAAAAAAAGGCAATTGGAAACCTAATGAGACATTTTAGGCCTCATTTACATCTGTAACCTGACCCATTTCTGCAAAGTGCTAATTTGGTAATTTACATACTAAAAGCTAGGTATTCATCCTTAACCAAAAAGATGATGAGATTACTAATACTATAGTACAATTAACATTACCTCACACACCATATTGTCACTTTGAGAAGATGGCCACTACATATTTTGTCTTCTATTAAAGCATTTCATTAAAATTTCATATTTCACCAAAAATCTAATGACTGAAATAAAAAAATCTTTTCTGTTTCAGTATGAGAGATAGTATTACATTAATGGTAGATTTGATGAGAAATGTATCTGTTTTAAGAAGCAAAGAAAGCCATACAGCACAGTGTATTGTCAAACTGGAATTGGTGAATTGCTTGTATTCCAAAAATCACCATCAGCATAATCAAATAACACAACTAAGGGCACAATCCCAACCAACTTTCCAGCACTGACATAGCTGTTCCAGTGGGGCATGTGCTGCATCCTGCAGTTGGGGGGCAGTCATGGAGGCTTCCTCAAGGTAGGGCAACGTTTGTTTCCTTACCTTGGAGTTGCATTGCCCTTATGTCGGTGCTGGAAAGTTGGTTAGAATTGTAGCAATATTCTGTATTTCTTCATTTCCCCCTAGAATAGCGGTGACAAACAAATGCTGGATGGGAGTAGGTGGCTCCGAAACAACTGTTGCTGCAGAGTCTGGATTTGGCCTCCAGAGGCTGGTGCACCTCTATGCTCCGGCTTGCCAACTCCACAGTGGCGCAGAAATGCCTTAAAGCACTTTTGTGACATCTCCGGGCTGGTGCAAGGGACTTGCACCAGCCTAAGTGGCCCTTTGGATTGAATCTTTCGTTATAATGCAGGATTTTTTGTTTCAGCAAAATATCTTCATAGATGGCAAGAGGTTAGTGATAAAGAATGAGATCTTAATTCAAAAGTGAATCATTTGATTCTTAATTTGAATATGGTCACATAGTAATCATATTGGCGTAAACTCAAAGTAGTAAGGTAAGAAAGAGCTAAATATTATCCAGAAGTATATCCATTTTAAGCAAAGTAACACTGGTGTTCTGGGGAAATGGCTTACCAGTTTTGTGGCAAACCAGCAACCACCTTTGATGGCCAGTCTGCAAAACGCCCATGTGTCAAGGGCAAAAAGATAGACCTGGGCCAAAATGGTTTACCTTGCAGGGAGGAGGAAAGTTTTCAGATCTCCCCATCTCAAGTCTCTTCAGTGAAATCTCATTCCTCGCTTGGGGAGAAACAGCTCTAGTCAGTGAAACACAATTAAAGTGGAGTTTGGAGGCCATCTTTCAAAATGGTGGTAGCTTGGCTTTGACAAGTGCAGCTGTCCAAAAAATGTCTGCCCTGTGACTCTTCTGTTACAGCCACATGCAAGACTGACCCAATCCCGCAATGCAGAACACGGAAAGAGCAGGATTATTTAATTTTTGTCACTTAGCTTTTTACTTGTTCTACCTTTTAGATCGTGGCACTCAAATGACTAATCCCTGCTGAGTTTGGACTCCTTCCCAACACTGGAGAAAGTTCCACCACAAAGAGACAGAGATTTCCATTGACTGCAGACCAAAAGGAACTTCTCCCACCACAGCGTCATACACACAGCTCAATATTTACTGACTTACCTTGTTTATATCTAAATATCTTTTTCTTGTTCACAAGCAATTTCTAGCTTGCTAGGTGTTTTGTGTTGATAATTGCCTCCAAAATTTATTCAGTACAAGCCCCTGAGTTTACCTTCAAAGAAACCCATTGCAGGGATAGATTGTATAGACTCATGACATCTTGAGCAGTATTTTTCTTAGCTGCAGTTAATGGTTTTAGTCATGTTCTCTTTGGTCACCTTTATTAAATCTAGGGACTCCAGGAGAAATCCACAAAGCATTACATTATCAGCATAACATGAAACAGTTGCAGGTAATCAATACAGACACGCATACATTTTATGTGGCCTAAAATGTAACAAACATGATTTCTCAAAAGCACACTTAAAAAGGATACTCATGCTGTTTTCATTGATTTTTTTCTTTCCTTGTACAAGTCGCAGTGTGCATTATGTGTGCTATTACAAAGACAAATCTAGATTTAACAAGATGAATGCTGATTGTGGAAGAGAAGCCTAAAGAGAAGACAATATTAGTGAAACTCCCAGAGACTGATTCAATTGAACTGAAACGACCAGATATTGGAATCAGTGTTAGTAGAAGCAAAAAGTACTAGCCTTTTACCATTTTTAGACTTCAAGTGGAAGCCATAGAAGCCATGGAAGCCACCTAGGAGGCATCGAAAGTATGCTATTCTTGCTCAGTTAATGAGATCGGATAAGTGGCATAGCAAGAAGGGAAGCATACAAAATGCAGGCAGCCAGATCTTGAGCTGCCCGGTGTACGGGGCTGCAGCAGTGCCAAAAATGGCTACTGCTGCATCCAGCACACCCCAGGCAGCCGCCGCCTTCTCCTCAGGTAAAGCGAGTAGCCCCACAATGGAGCTACTCAATTCTATGATGACCCAAGGGTCAGCATAGAATGTAGAGCCTCCATGTCAGGCTCCCTCCCTCCCCGCCTCTCTCTGGTGTCACTCTCTCCCACTGGCATTCCTCCTCCCCCCCACCCTCTCTCTATCCTCCCTCTGCCTCCCCCACCCCAGAACTCCTCCCCCATACCCATCTACCTCTCCGCTGTCCAGTGGTCCACATGACCACCAAGCAGCAGAGCTCTGGTTCTTCACCAGCGCTAGCCCAGCGTCTTACGGCACATTTGCAACAGTGCGTGTCAGCAGTCAGCACGCACTCTTTAGGATTGGGCCCTAAGTCTTTCATAGTGCCTGACCTTGCTGTGTAAACAGACCCTCCCCCTCGCTGCCAGAATCAACCGGGGTGGTGAAAACAACACAGAGGTATCTTCACTGTTAGTCGCCATGAAACCACAGTCTGTGGTTTCACTATGTCATGAAACCATGATCAGGCACTGTGAAAGACTTAACATTTGCATCCCTCTCACTACACCATTGGAAAAGATATGTCTTGATAAAGATATAGCTAGGATGAGAGAAACATGAGAAATTAACTTACATCATACAGTGTAGAAAATATGAATCCATGATGGCCAAATCATTTGTTTCCCACTATCTAAGAAAAATAATTGTCCATTTTCTATCCATACTTTAGCCTTTAATAAATCTGGATCAGATTCAGAAAAATGTATTGTGTTTTAGGTTACCAATCAAATAAAATGTGGGCAGCATTCACAGTTTCCTTGCCCCTGATGGTAGAATCCTTACTCAGGAGAAAGGGAAAATGTGAATGCAACTCTGTATTTATAGAACTTATAGGGCTAAAGTTGAAGTTCTATGCAGAGTGACCTAGTGGTAACCTCATGTAACACAGCAGAACTTTTTGGAGTAGAATTTGGCTAGGATCAGGCTACAATCCAGTGGGAGCAAATCCCACTGAACTGGATGGGACTCATGTCTAAGTAAATTTTTCCGTTAACCTTATTGCTGAGTTTTCTTCCCATGAGAAACTTCCCAACACTACAGTTTAATGCAATAGCTACTAGACAGTAGAATGTAAGTGTGTGGTAGTGGGTGGAATATTGTGGAACTCTTTTGATAAAGAAATGGTACCCGGCAGTGTGACTTGCATTATGCGGTGTGAACCACCTACATTTTTCAGCAGTTGCTTCTGTGTCTGTAATTTATTGCTCTAGAAACCATTATAATAACACAAGGAATGTCTCAGCAAGTATGAAGGGAAGAACACATCACAGTCAGACCATAATGACTGTTTAGACTATTTAAACTCACTCAGCTTGTTCTATATTAGAAAAACAAGTGCTATTAAATTACTTATTTTATACCTTTTATTTGGCATTCTGGCTTCATTGTAGTTGAGATTAAACACCTTATTACACATCTGAAGATAGAAGCTTATGAAAATAATTGCTCAGAAATTACTGTGTAAGTGTAAAAACAGTTGGGGAGGAATTTGATTTTTACCTTGTAGATCTCTGTTGGGCAAATGTTTCTTACAAAGAAATGTCTGTTTCGATTCAACATAGTGCATAAAAGAAGTTCCAAGACACTTATGCACTCAGCATACATTTACACGTGTAGATGGGAAGTCCTACTTCCACAATGGATCACTGGACAGTGCTTGAGTGGAACAGTGAAATTCACAAAAGCCTAATATAAAATCTTGTGGTCCACCAGCATATCTCACAGTCTACCTTTGCAGCTGCCTCTCTAACAGTATGTGGAGTTGGCCACTGGTGCAACCAGGAGGCCATGCGCTGGCAGCATCACCTTGAGGATCAGCCATTGGCACAGTGGTGGTGGGGGAGAGAATTGGGGCAGGACAAGGTGGATTCAGTGTTGAATGGGATCCAAAGCCCCCTTTCCAGGCCTGACATGCACCCTTCACCCTAACACAGGAGTTCACAAACTGTGCGTTATGATGTCCTGGAGCAATGCAAGACACTCCCCCAGGGCATTGCAGGCCTTCAGCCAGCCAGCAGCAAAACCAGCAACAGAGCTTCAGACAGGAGGCTCAGTTGTTTATGCTGCACGAATCTGAAGTAGGTGAAAAACTGCCCACTAAGGTCAATCAAATGGATAGCAAAAATTCCTACCAGCTCCATAAGCAACCAGCTAATCCAGTGGTTCTCAAACTTTTTAAAGGCCCTAGAGGCAGCTGCCTGATTTATAATTGCCAAGGGGTGTGGCTGCAATGATGACTGGGCAGCAGTGCTTCCCCCAAGCAGAAGCTTGTTTAGTCTAATCTGCCCTGTCAGTTTTGCGAATCACAAAAATTGGGTCACGATCCACTGCTGGGTCCTGGACCCACAGTTTGAGTACTACTGTGTTAATCCTAGACTGTAAAATTAAGGGGATGGGTGGTTGGGGTTCACAAACAGTAGTTGGACTGCTTTGCAGTATCCAATGTGCCACTCTTGCCTGGCCAGGCTCCACTTCCTACCTAGTTGCACAATCTACTTCTGGTAGAGATCTTGTGAGGTGGCGAGAGTGGGCAAGATAAATCCATGTGCAACTGTGCTGTGCTGATTGGGATAATTTTAGAAGGGCTTAAGTATAAGTAACTGATTCAGGATTGGGGCTATGAGTTTTCGTAGTTTCCCAGCAATTAGGCAGTACACTGGGGAAAGACAGGGACCAGAAAATACAGTTACAATGGTTTTTCAACAAGTTGTATAATTGCGTGATTGTTTTCCATGGTTTACACACTAATTAGTAGTGGTAGGATATATTGTCATTGTCTCTGGTAAAGTAGGCCTTGCAGGTTTTTGACAAGTGGGACTAGCGGTTACTATATTCAAATATTCCTCTGTTTCTTCATCTTTGCTACTCAAGTTCTGCCTCCAGCCTGTGAGCCTGACTTAGGGCCCACTCCTATCCAACTTTCCAGCACTGGTGCAACTGCAATGCAGCCCCAAGGTAAGGGAACAAATGTTCCCATACCTTGAGGAGGCCTCTGTGACTGCCTCCCTGCCTCCATGCCCCATTGGCACAGCTGTACTGGCACTGGAAAATTAGATAGGTCAAAAAATATATTTTTCATATAGTAAATGAAATAAGATGAAATATTTTGTCATCTTTCCAAAAAGAGCTTCATTTAATAATTATTTCATAATTATATTATTAGTGTGCTGTTGCACCAAATGTGTGGGTTAGTACAGATAATAGTATTTAAATGCCTCTCATGATATGTCTTTTCCCCCATAACCTTATCGTACCACTCATCTATAATGCTGATTAAAATTACAGCCAACTTCCTGACCCGCTCACTCTCCTAGGTATTTTCGAGATGAAGTCTTTTCCATGACTGTATTTCTGAAACTGTTAAGATTTCTTGGTGAAACTTTGATAAGAGCAGAATTTATTTTGAAACTAGACTAACTTTTTTTTGTCTGTCGTTTGTTCTTCTCTCCATTCCCCAAATGTTAAAGGCATCACTACGCAAAATAGAGAGGTTGTGCTTGTGTGGTCTCTAGCAGCATGTGAAGGTACTGTCTGTGAGGTTTCTTTTGTTTTTGTGTGCTTTCCTCTATTCTATTTCTGCTGGCTTAGTCAGCTTTTCTCTCTATTTTTCCATCTCCGTTTTTGATCCAGTATAAATCCCAGTCCAAACAGGATTGATATAATTTCAGTGGTAGAATTTCTTAAGGCTACAGTTCTCATGCATTAACATTTCCTCCTCTATCACTTTTTATGTTCTTGTCACTCATTGGTTCTATCCTAATGAGTGTTCTCTCCTCTTTCAGGAAAAAAAAAAAAGCATAACTCATTTACAGTCATAAATGTTACTCACTGTCAGCTTACCTGTTTGCGTCTCCTACTTCTGTTGTTCTTCATTCCCAGAACTCTTTCCTGTCACATCTTTTCATGCTTCTAACTTGTCACTGCCTTTCCCTAAGCTGCTTCTGCATTTCATTTATCTTTCTCCACATTTTGTTCACATTCTCAGCTTCATAGCATGTCTTCCCCTTGAAATACTTCCCCTTTACAGAACACACCCATTACTTAGAGCAGGGGTGCTCACACTTTTTTGGCTCGATAGCTACTTTGAAACCCAGCAAGGCCCAGAGATCTACCAGAGTTTTTTTTACAATGTTCGCACCATCATAACATATAACATTTATGTGTACAATGTATGTTGGTGTACCTTGAGCCCCACTGAGTATAACAGGACTTACTCCTGAGTAGACATGCCTAGGATTAGGCTGTGATGCTGCAATCCTAGCCACACTTACCTGGGAGTAAGCCCCATTGAGTACAATGGGCCTTACTCCCGGCGTTTCCTCCCAGAGGCACCTGAAGGGGGGGGGTCGGCACTCCGCAATCTACTCATTTTGCTTCGCGATCTACCGGTAGATCGCGATCCACCTATTGAGCACCCCTGACTTAGAGGCAGATTGATATGTAGATACACTGCCCAGGATCCAAAGAGGCATACTCAGGAAATGTTTGTTCATTGTTTTCTTCATTGAGTGGCAGGTCTTGTCAGAGATAATGATCACATGGACATAATCAACACAATGGGGAATTTTCAGAAAGTGCCAGCAAGCCCTACTTCCTAAACTGTACCCACTCATATTCACCCTACCATGTCTATAGAATTTGTTTGCACTGAACAGGAATTTTGACATCACTTTGTCATTTCTGAACAATGAGCAGGTTACGTCACAAACTGTGAAACTGTTGAAACTGTTTTGTTTCAAACTTTTGTCAGTTTCAAACAATGTTTGCTACTTGGCATGGGTGACTCTTCTTCTTCTTCAAAAAAAAACACAAGTTCAAAACTCCTTGGATGCATTTGAATTGTTCTTTTAGATCCACACCATCCACTCCATAAATTTGTTATCATTGTATCTCTGTGAGTGAATTCGGATACTATCTCTTTAGACAACTACACTTTAATTCCCTGACCCTCAAATCATATCTTTTGTCAGTTGCTTTGCTCATCAGCAGACTATTCCAGAATAATCAGTTTCATCACCAGAAACTTAAAGCATTGCAAATCGATACCAAGTGCTGAATTCAAAGTCCCATATTCTGCAATCAGAAATACCAGAAACTATGACTGGGAAAATCACTGATGAAAATTTGCTTGATTTAAATTCCCTAATGGGATATAGCATTTCATCATACAGAGGGAGGACCTTGCTTTCTTTGTCAGCTTTTGTATAATAGCAGATGTTTACTTAATGAACATTTATGTCTGGTGGCTACTCCAGGACAGTACACATTGTGCCTTACACAATCTGTATGAGTGAGGGATAAGGATGAGAGGATTATGTTTTGCAGTTCAATTAGGAACCAAAAGAGAGGTGTTTGGCAGCTGGCAGGTAAGAATCAACCTGAAGGAACACCTTCAAGGTGTGGTATAGCATTCGGGAGGCTGACAATATTTGAAAAACTACAATTTTCTGCCTTGGTACCTGCCTGTGTCTTTATGCTCAACTTGTTTATCTGTAAATAATCTTTTAGTTCTGTGAATATAAAAACAAAACAAAACAAACCCCAAGAGCTCACAGTACTCTCTCTTCTTAAGAAAAATGACCTTGTAAAAGCCTTCCTTGAAGTGTCCTGCCATTCAGGTAAATGGGACCATGCACAGAACACAAGTCAGTGCACTGTCAGCATAGCGACCATGCTCTGTTTCAATTGTGTTCTGTTTTCCTCTGTCCCTTATCAGCATACATAGAAAAGAGGCTATTCAGGGTAATAAAGAGTAACCAAAGAGGCAGGGCAAGGAAGTATGCATATTGACCTCTGTGTTGTCTATATGGGTGGAAAACAGCTTATGAGATACCTCAGCATCTGGGTTCTGTGCTCACAGTGAACTAGAGCATGCTCTTTCTGTTAGAATGTTTGTTTTTCATTGCTTCACAATCTGGAAGAGGAATTCATAGTTTGCACTTAAGAAGTCGAAAAGCAAAGGCAGATACAGTGGTGCCTCGCAAGACGAAATTAATTCATTCCGCAAGTTGTTTCGTATTGCGAAAATTTCATCTTGCAAAGCGCGGCTTCCTATAGGAATGCATTGAAATTTAATTAATGCGTTCCTATGGGCAAAAAAAGTCAGAACAAAGTCAAATTTGGTTTACAAAGTGCTTATTAAGTGCTCTTTAAAGGCATACATACTGTACAGAGGATTTCAAAAATTTCAAGCACAAAACTTCAACTTTTTAATTTTAAAAATTTGTCTTGCGAAGCACGGCCATAGAAAAATTTGTCTCGCGAAGCATGGCCATAGAAAAATTTGTCTTGCGAGTCACCAGAAAAATCGCAAAAACGCTTTCGTCTTGCGAGTTTTTCGGTGTGCGAGGCATTCGTCTTGCGAGGCACCACTGTAGAAGTAGAATGACCAGCTATTAAAGCCTGGAAGACAGCTGTAAGTGACTTTGCTTATTCTGAAATGGCCAGCTCCAGTCTACCTGGTAGTGGTTTGGCTACAGCCTCAAATCCATTTTAACAACAGTTTGGCACATGCATTTGGAACTTTTTTTTGTGTCATCCCACCAGAGGCCCCCAGGCATGCAAAGCTAAGGTATTTTTATCTGGGAAGCCACAAAAAAGAAATATCATGGTGCAGTGATTTTCAAACTCACTTCACTACACCATGATCTTCAGTTTTTTAAGAGTTAGGACCCACCTCAAAACCCAACTTGCAGTGGCGTTCCTAGCCACTGTCCTGCCCAGGGGCACACCTCCCCCACCTGGAGGTGCTGACCCCCACACCTGCTGTCTCCCCACAGTGTTCTGAGGGCTGGGGAGGCCCTCAGGGAGCAGCCCTCAGATCAGCGTTCCAATACTATTGGCCACTGACTGCCATGGGGATGCCACAGGGAGAGTGGATAGTGGCATTCCCCCAAGCATAGTGCCTGGGGCATTTGTCTCCCTCAGGTACATCGCTACCAACTAGCAACAAGAGATCCACCTTCAAGAGCCTATGTTCAAGACACAAGTTGAGTCACCAAGTCACCACCTCCTGCAACTCAACTCGAAAAGAGTCCTAATGTGAAGGCACTTTCCAAATCTCCGAGTGACTCTAATAGGCTCGAGTCGAGTTGCCCCCCTCTTTAAAAAGCCCACTGTGGAAAAAACGGGGCTGCTGCAGGAAGGGTGGGAAAGATGACAAGAGAGCCAGAACAGAAGCGGTGAGAGGGAGGAGGAGGGTCATGAGCAGCAGCTGGGAGGCTTATCAGGATGACCTGATCCTTGCAGCTCTACTCGGTACTGCAACCAGTCATTCAGTGGGGCTTCCTCCCCCAAGTAATAACAGAGCCAAGAGAAACCATAAGGTTGGAAAAAAGCACTGGACAAAAGAGTTTTCTCCTGCCTCCCTGAGCTTTTGCAGCCAATTGGAAGGCAGGAAACCCCTTGGGCACCTCCTCCTGCTCTACCTCAGCCAATACAAATAAATAAATGCCCATAGTTTGTGCAATGATCATCCTTCCTTCCTTCCTTCCTAAAAAGAGAGAAAGAGCTCACTCCCACCTCCTCCCTCCCATCCAATTCATTAACCTGTTCCTGCCTCCTGGCTGGAACTCCCTGCTGCTTGCCAGTCAGAATTATGGCCCCACAAGGTTTTCCACATGGTAGAAAGAGTAAGCAAGCAACCCCAGACACAGGTAGACTCAAGTCAGCATGCGTGGGGATGAGTCATGAAAATGTGTGTTTTTTGCTGACTCATGGACTGACAGACTTGTGAGTCATGTGCGTGGAAGACTCAGAAAAAAACACTTGAGTCAAGGGCCCCCTGACTCAGCACTCGTTTCCCATGCATGCAGACTCAAGTCTACCTGTGTCTGGGTGTGCTTGCTTTCTTTTTTTGCAGCATGAAAAGCCTCATGGGGCCATCATTCTGATCAAGTGAGCAGCAGGGAGGTTCCAGCCATGAGGCAGGGAAGGGTTGATGAATCCAAGCTGGAGGGCAGAGGCAGAAGCAAGCTCTTTTGCACATCTCTGATAGGAAGGAAGGGATCAAAGATCATTGGACAAAGGATGGGCATTCTGATATTTTCTTCGGGTGGGGTAGGCAGAAGGAGGAACCAAGGGGGTTCTTGCCTTCCTTTTGGCTGGAGAAGCCCAGGGAGAGAAAGGAGGCAAGGAAACCAGGAGGGGAGACCGTTCATAGCAATCACACTTTCCACTGCATTGCATGGCTGCTCTCAGCTCCATTGTTACTTGGGGGGAGGAACCCACATTGAATGACTGGCACAAATGGGACTACATCTGAGTAGAGCTGCAAAGGATTGGGTCATCATGCTAAGCCTCGCAGCTGCTGCATGTGACCCTTCTCCTTCTTGTTGCTTCTTTCCCAGCTCTCACGCAGTCCCCCCCCCACTCCCTCCTGTCCACTTTATAGATGGGTGGGAAAAGCAGGGGAGTGTTTAAAGAGAACACCAACACACACATACCCCTAAGCCGCAGCCCTAACTTTTTCCACAGGGGGCTTTTTAAAGGGGGGGGGCAACTCGACTTGTCCTTTAGAGTTGTGAAAGAGCAACTCAGAAAGTGCTGCTGTGACTCGTTTTTTAGTCGAGTTGTGGGGGGGGTCGATGACTCTAGACTCAACTCGAGTCAAGCCACACAGGGTTTTCCCATCCCTGCCTATTTCTCTCACAATTATAATTTAATTCAAAAATAGAAGTAAAAATCTTTAGTGAGTACTGCTAACACCTAGCTACTGCATTCAAAAAGTTTATGGGAGGGTAAGGATGTAGGAAAAAGCATATGAAAGAACCAATCAAAATGACATTACAAAACAATAAAATAAAACAAAAGTTCTGGACTCTATATCCATAAAAGAAATTGTCAAAAACCTTCTATATATTAAGGTTTGCTTTGACAAGAAGATGTTTGCAGAGTCTTTGGTGGTAGTCATTCCCTACAATTTCTCAGTCAATCCATGAACTTTTCTCTTACATCAAAGTATATTTCCAACTGGGCATTAAAATCTACTTAAACTACAGCCGCTCCTGCTCGGTGTGGGCACCACCTCCACCGTATCTATCAATTGATATTAACTTCTCCCACTGAGTTTATCTGCTCTGTAAATGCATAATAAATCTGTGAAATATGACACTTGAGCATTGAGCTTTTTTCCTCTGCTTTCTGACAGTTCTTTCTCTCTTTTGGTCTCTTTAACTAGAGAAAGTTAGAATCCTAAAGCTAAAAGAGACTGCAAGGTAAATCTAGCCTTTGCTCTTGCCTCTGTGTGCTTATGCCCTCTGCTTATTAAGCCATTACCCTGACATTAGGATATTATAAAACTAAGTATATTATGCAGTTTTTGGAAGGCCACATTGGCTGTATGGAGGGATCTGAAATACCCAGAAATGATGCCACATGCCCCCCATTTGATCTCTGATTCAGCAAGTTTTTTATGTTTTCCCCTTAATGTTTATAATTTGGATAGCACGTTCTAAGTACGCAAAGTGATTCACAGCTGTTAGTCTTGATTTTGTCCTTACTTCAATCCCACAAGGTATTATTATCCCTATATTGGAGTAGGGGAGCTGAGAGGGAGAAGCTGAGAGGGAGTAGCTTGCTGAAGACCAGCTAGTGATAATTCATGGTGGGGGCTAGATTCAAACCAAAGAATTCTTAAGTTGCATCTCAGTCTCTTGGCTGTTATTGCTACAACACCTTCTGCCCATTGGGTTGAAGGGTTCTGATGTTCAGATGCGAGAGAGGTCTAAATTTGTCCATTTATCCAATGATCTCTGGTGTGTTAGATGAATTAGATCTTTCCCTAATTTGAGATGAGGGTATCTGTTCTGAGACATGGATGTGAATTCAGGGTTTAGGGCAGGGCAGGGGATTACACTATGCTTTGCATGCTCCAAAGCCTCTGACTTGGGAAAGGCGGGGGACATGGACACCTCCCTTCCCTTGAGCTATAATCTTATTTCTGAAGTGATTTTGGAAACTTCTGGAAATACTTGTGTCTTTGGTCTATTTCAGAAATGATTCCATCTCTACTGAAAACCATGGTTTCTGTATAGATTATTGTGGGGGAAGAACTCTGCCCCATCCCTACCCATGTCAACAATTCCAGTTTTTCAGGTAACAGAGTAAGGAACACACCAAGCTTGTCACCAAACAAAACAGTTTGCGAGCAGTTCCGATCTGCAGAAAATTATTAATGCCTTCTATTCCCCAGTCAGGCCTCATTGGCCTGCACATGCAGAAGGATGAGATGATAGAATCCTGAAGAAGTATAATGGATTGTACTACTTAAGACTGCAGGTGGAGTGTCACTTTTGAGCCCTCCTCACATTACATAGAACATTCCAAACAACTAGAAAATTGTCCTTTTGGTGAGAGAGCTGACCTAGACCCTCTTTCTATCATAGGCTAGTTTTTAACTTCTTGGGAGTGTTTTAAACATGGGAGAGCATTCAAAATTGCACCGATTCATTTGTTTGTATCCGGAAGCAATACTTTACACCTTCCAGATTTACATCGTATTCCGCATGTATAATGTAGGCCACAGGACAAGACTTTAGGGAGCACCAGTTTGCATGGGACAAGAGATTAGGCAGCCTGGCAGTTACACCCTAACCTATCCTACCCCAGAAGGTAAAGCCTACCCCACCACATGCCCCAGAATGCCTAAATTCAAAAGCTACCCAAGAAAAGAACTGGAAGGCACAGTTGAAACTTCTGGTTGCACAACTCATTTTTAAACAGGTTTTCTAATACCTGAGAAGCTTGATTTTCATTACTATTAAATACTTTAATTGGGTTGATAGATTTATCTATTACAAAAGAGGAGGCAACAAAAGCATTTCTTATGGAGCTATGTCACAACAAGAAATTGAAAACAGAAAAACCCATCTAAGGACCATTTGCTTGGGCATTTATGTAAATCATTTATCTGTTTCTCATTAGGAAGAACTGGTTCAGTATTTTTACAGATGGATAATTGTCTTCACAGTAAAAATGACAGTCAAGTGAGGCTACAGGTCAGTTTTCATCCTTGTCACAATGTTTTCCTATCTACCCCAAATTTAATTTTAGAAATTTGCATTTCATTTTCCCCCATCCTGGCCAAATAGAGTAAACATATTTAAAATTAATGGATATTTTAGCACAGGTCATCTGCCTGCTGAGTGACAAGTGGCAAAGAGATAAGGAAGGGGCATGAAAGAAATATTTTTTCAATTTAGTTTCAATTGTGAAGGTTAGATGACAGATCTTTTTGGTGAGGAAAGTAATAGATTGGTTTCTGTTGGGATAAGTTACAATTTAGTTCTGTGATGTGCCCAAACACAAGATGTTATTTAAAGATTCACAGTTGTGGTAGGTATTACCCAAGTCTAGCATGAAACTTGCCAGGTTCTCTATGAATACAACATTAAGAAACTTATCGGGATCACATAGATGTGATCCAGAGCTTAAATTAAACTGCACACTTTTATCCCCACAGTTCACAGAAGGTCAAAATATTCCACTTATAACCTGATCTAGTGTTGAGTTCATTGTGTTCAGGCACAGCTAGTTCTGCATAGGACTGTTAATGGCAGGGATGGCTCAATCGGGGCCCGGTGGGACAGGTCAGGGGACCATGCAAGAACCCATAACCATGTCCATCTAGCTTCTGAGGCAGTGGGGGTTTTGTACAGCCACTGCTTGCCACAGCCAGGGCCTATGTGGGGAAGCAGCAGCTGTAGTGGACCATCTTCTTCCCTTGTGCAATTTTGCAATCTGGGTATTCTGCTAAATGCCCTACTGACACAATTAGGGTGGGGAAATCTGAGAATTGTGAAAGACCAAAGAATACCCTGTAAGCGTCTCTACTGCAACTGTTTCCCAGTAAGTATCCACATTGGTTACCCTGACAGGAAAGCTGGCCAGGAATTGGTAAGAGGATGGCAAGCATCCTTCTTCACCATCACTGCTAAAGCTGTGGGAAGTGGCATGAAGGTGTAGTACTCATGTCTGTCTGCTGCCTGGTTTGTGGGAACCATGCAGGGGATAGCTGGCATGGACACAAGTGTTTTCTAGATCATTGCATGACCTGCTCAGTGTCCACCGAAAGCTTGATCAGCTATTAATGGCTCCACTCTCGCTTTTTATATTGAAATATTTATTTGTTTATATGTTGAGTTTTTCCTCCAAGGTACTCAAGAAAGCACATAAAATTCTTTCCCCTCCATTTAAAAGATGGTGATTAGTCCACAATCATCTAGTGAGCTTCATGGCTAATTAAGGATGTTCATGTTGGCATCCTTCAGTCTCGGAAGACTATGGTATCGTGCTCTGAATGGTGGTTCTGGAACAGAGTGTCCTCTCCAGTGCGCGAAGCCTGGGTCAAGTAGATATGGAAGATAGACTGTTACCCACGCAGCAAATGCCCCCTCTCCACGTCACTGAAATGGTCCAATGGAAAGGCAGAAGCCAATACGGTTGGTTCCAGCAGCATTTCAGGAGTTGCCAGAACGTGACTGTGTTCAGCCATGAACTGCCTCAGGGACTCCGGCTCCGGATTTTGCCTCGAGGTTGACTCCTGAAGCCTTTTCCATAACTGGATGTATCCACAAGGCAGTGGAGGTTTGGGATCAGAGTTTAAGTAAGGATGAACATGTGCATATTCAACATACTAACTTGAAGGACTTGACAAGTTCCAAGACGAGGGAGTTACATAAGAACATAAGAACAGCCCTACTGGATCAGGCCATAGGCCCATCTAGTCCAGCTTCCTGTATCTCACAGCGGCCCACCAAATGCCCCAGGGAGCACACCAGATAACAAGAGACCTCATCCTGGTGCCCTCCCCTGCATCTGGCATTCTGACATAACCCATTTCTAAAATCAGGAGGTTGCGCATACACATCATGGCTTGTACCCCATAATGGATTTTTCCTCCAGAAACTTGTCCAATCCCCTTTTAAAGGCATCTAGGCTAGATGCCAGCACCACATCCTGTGGCAAGGAGTTCCACAGACCGACCACACGCTGAGTAAAGAAATATTTTCTTTTGTCTGTCCTAACCCGCCCAACACTCAATTTTAGTGGATGTCCCCTGGTTCTGGTATTATGTGAGAGTGTAAAGAGCATCTCCCTATCCACTCTGTCCATTCCCTGCATAATTTTGTATGTCTCAATCATGTCCCCCCTCAAGCGTCTCTTTTCTAGGCTGAAGAGGCCCAAACGCCGTAGCCTTTCCTCATAAGGAAGGTGCCCCAGCCCCGTAATCATCTTAGTCGCTCTCTTTTGCACCTTTTCCATTTCCACTATGTCTTTTTTGAGATGCGGCGACCAGAACTGGACACAATACTCCAGGTGTGGCCTTACCATCGACTTGTACAACGGCATTATAATACTAGCCATTTTGTTCTCAATACCCTTCCTAATGATCCCAAGCATAGAATTGGCCTTCTTCACTGCCGCCGCACATTGGGTCGACACTTTCATCGACCTGTCCACCACCACCCCAAGATCTCTCTCCTGATCTGTCACAGACAGCTCAGAACCATCAGCCTATATCTAAAGTTTTGATTTTTTGCCCCAATGTGCATGACTTTACACTTACTGACATTGAAGCACATCTGCCATTTTGCTGCCCATTCTGCCAGTCTGGAGAGATCCTTCTGGAGCTCCTCACAATCACTTCTGGTCTTTACCACTCGGAAAAGTTTGGTGTCATCTGCAAACTTAGCCACTTCACTGCTCAACCCTGTCTCCAGGTCATTTATGAAGAGGTTGAAAAGCACCGGTCCCAGGACAGATCCTTGGGGCACACCACTTTTCACCTCTCTCCATTGTGAAAATTGCCCATTGACACCCACTCTCTGCTTCCTGGCCTCCAACCAGTTCTCAATCCACGAGAGGACCTGTCCTCTAATTCCCTGACTGTGGAGTTTTTTCAAGTAGCCTTTGGTGAGGGACCGTGTCAAACGCCTTCTGAAACTCCAGATATATAATGTCCATGGGTTCTCCCTCATCCACATGCCTGTTGACCTTTTCAAAGAATTCTATAAGGTTTGTGAGGCAAGACTTACCCTTACAGAAGCCATGCTGACTCTCCCTCAGCAAGGCCTGTTCGTCTATGTGTTTTGAGATCCTATCTTTGATGAGGCATTCCACCATCTTACCCGGTATGGATGTTAGGCTGACCAGCTTATAGTTTCCCGGGTCCCCCCTCTTTCCCTTTTTAAAAATAGGCATGACATTTGCTATCCTCCAATCTTCTGGCACCATGGCCGTTTTGAGAGACAAGTTGCATACCTTAGTCAAGAGATCTGCAACTTCATTCTTCAATTCCTTAATAACCCTTGGGTGGATGCCATCAGGGCCCGGTGACTTATTGATCTTTAATTTATCAATGAGGTCTGAAACATCTTCTCTTTTAACCTCTATCTGACTTAACTCCTCGGTCAGGAGGGGCCGTTCGGGCAGCGGTATCTGCCCAAGGTCTTCTGCTGTGAAGACAGATGCAAAGAACTCATTTAATTTCTCTGCCATCTCCAAGTCTCCTTTTATCTCCCCTTTCCTTCCCTCACCATCCAGAGGGCCAACCGCTTCTCTGGCGGGTTTCCTGCTTCTAACATATTTGAAGAAGCTTTTATTATTCCCTTTAATGTTGCTGGCCATGCGTTCCTCATAGTCTCGCTTGGCCTCCAGTATCACCTTCTTACATTTCTTTTGCCACAGTTTATGTTCCTTTTTATTCTCCTCATTAGGGCAAGACTTCCATTTACGGAAGGAAGCTTCCTTGCCCTTCACAGCCTCTCTAACTTGGAGGGTTAGCCATGTGGGCACCCTCCTGGATTTAGTGGAACCCTTCTTTCTTTGCGGTATACACCTCTGCTGGGCCTCTATTACTGTTGTTTTAAGCAGCCTCCATGCACTCTGGAGAGATTGGACTCTTTTTACCCTCCCTTTCAACCTCCTTCTAATCAGCCTCCTCATTTGAGGGAAGTCCGCCCATCGGAAGTCAAGGGTTTTTGTTAGAGATTTGCCTGGTATTCTTCCCCCAACGTGCACGTCAAAACGGATCGCAGCATGATCACTGTTCCCCAATGGCTCAGTAATGTTTACATCTCTAACCAGGTCCTGCATACTGCACAGTATTAAATCCAGAGTCACCTGTCCTCTGGTGGGCTCCGTGACTAGCTGATCTAAGCCACAGTCATTTAGCATGTCAAGAAATCCGGTTTCCTTATCGTGACCAGAACACAAATTGACCCAGTCAATATGAGGATAATTGAAGTCCCCCATGATTACAACCCTGTCCCTCCTTGTCACCTCCCTGATCTGTTTCCTCATTTCAAGGTCCCCATCAGATTTCTGGTCTGGAGGACGATAGCACGCCCCCAGTATTACATCGCTGCACAAGCCTGGTAATTTAACCCACAGAGATTCTACGGTGGAGTCGGACCCACCTTCAATCTCTGCTTTGCTGGATTCTATCCCTTCCTTAACATAAACGGCCACCCCACCTCCAACACGCCCCTGCCTGTCCCTCCTGTAGAGTTTATAGCCCAGGATTTCGGTATCCCACTGATTCTCCGCATTCCACCAGGTTTCCGTTATGCCCACTATGTCAATATTTTCCCTTGTCACCAGACATTCTAGTTCTCCCACCTTTGCTCATAGACTTTGGGCATTCGCATAAAAGCATTTATACACGGAATGCCCCAGGATGCGCTGCTTATTTGCTCCTTTGTCCCCGCATCCTCTCACTGTGCCAAACCGTCTATCACATCCCATCACCCTACCTTTCCCAATTTCTTCTCCCACTCTGCCTTTGTCTTGTTGTTCTCTAACCTCCCCATCCTCATCCCATAGGGATGAGGAGTCCCGAACCGGATGCCCCTCGGCTCCTGTCGGCCTTCCCCCAGGGATCAGTTTAAAAGCTGCTCTGCCACCTTTTTAATGTTATGCGCCAGCAGTCTGGTTCCATTCTGGTTCAAGTGGAGCCCATCCCTCTTGTACAGGCCCCGCTTGTCCCAAAAAGTTCCCCAGTGCCTAACGAATCTAAACCCCTCCTCCCTACACCACCCCTAGAGTAGAGTTAGACTGCTACGCTTGATAATCTCAAACATAACATGAGCAGATACACCACCCCTAGTCTTTCTGATACGCAGCACTTATCAGTATTATTTTTTATACCAAGAGTGTGTCCTTTAGTAAACTGTGTGATAGTAGAACCTAAATAACCAAATTATCAGTTCCCAATATTTCCTGTTCTACAGCAAAATTATTTTTGTATAATGGAATGAAGTACAGTACAGGAGGGACTCATTATCCATGCAGGTTCAGTTTTTAGACCCCCTGTGGATACGAAAAACCACAGATAATGAAATCCATGGTTTTTGAGCCCACGGGAGCTCTAAATGCATCCAGAGTCTTGCTCCAGTTGGGGCTGGAGCCATTCTGAGCCTCAGAGAGGTGGTGTGTGGCCTGTTCAAGGCTCCGAATGCTACCTGGAGCCTTTTTCCAATGACTTCTTGTTTTTGGAGAAAACCAAAAGTCTCTGATAAAAGCTCCAGGCAGTTTTCTGAGCCTCGGAGAGGCTGTGTGCCACCTCTCCAAGGCTCAGAATGCTGCCTGGAGCCTTTTTTCAGTGACTTTCAGTTTTCAGCATTCCAGTTGCATCTGGGAGGTTTTCTGAGCTTCAGAGATGCTGTGCACCATTGCATGTGGTCTCAGAATGCCTCCTGGAGCCTTTTTTTCAGGGACCTCCAGTTTTGCTGAAAGCAAGTTACATCTGGAAGGTCTTCAGTGGGGCAACCTGTGGGTTTGGAACCTGCGAAGAGTCAAATCAGTTTAGTTTAGAATGCCAGATCTGAAGATAAAGAGTCCCCGCCTGTATTGTAGAAAACACTTTGTTACCTTTTCATGTTGATTTTGTCTAATGTTGGATGGTCAGTCATTAATACTTTTCTTCAGTATGATTAAGCTTTAGGGGCAAGGGCTTAAGAGACAAGTGTAGGGACTATTCTAAGGATCACAGACATTGGGATGAAATGTCTTATGCTAATTCAAAGCCTCATGGCATTGATGCCATGTTTTTGCAATTAAGATCCCTGAAATGAGGTGGGAGGACATCTGACTTGCTTGCTCAGTAGTGAGAGAAATGTACTGTTGATATGTTTAGCAGCAATTTCTGCCTGAACTTTCCCAATGCTACTGAAGCTAGTGACTTGTTCAACATGATCCCAAAAGTCTGGTAAGGATGGCTGTCTTTATTATTATTCATTGAGTGGAAGCTGGCGTTGAAAAGCATGCCCAGGCACATCAAAATGCACCAGTATTCTGAAGTGGAATGTGCTATGTGTGCAAATAATATGTCACATATGCCCCCCACCAGTGGCATAGCTAGAGGGGATGCAAAGCAGTAAGTTTTGTAGGGAGCCTTACAGCAGCATGCAGGCTGCCTCTCCCCCTCCCCTTTGAAGTGATTCCAGGTGGGGGGAGCAAAATGGAGGTATTCACCTCTTCTCTAGGTTTTCTCTGGCATTTGCCTCCATTTTGTTCCCACTACCCAGAATGGCTCCAAAGGGGAGAGGCCGTTTGCAAGCTGTGGTGAGGCTCCCTGCAAAACTCCCTGCAAAAGGCTATCTGTAAAACATACTGCTTTGCATCCACCCCCTCTAGCTACGCCACATCCCCTCACTATATCCTCACAAACTCCAAAATTGCTCTGTTCCAATTGCTACACACTGGACCTTCTGAGATTTCCTTCACTAGTTGTGTTCCCTCATCACATAACCTTGGTTGCAAAACAGCAGTTTAGGGGGCTTTACTCATGAATTCCTACTTGTAAGGGTGTTTTCAGCATACTGCATTCTAGAAGAGGTTTTGCTACTAGCCAACAGATCTGATCTCTTACTAACTGAAAAAGGCTGACAAATAGAGATATTTGAAAATGGGGTTATTCATTCATTCATTCATTTATTCATTTAAGAGATTTATACCCTGCCTATCCCCCCCTCTTAAAGGCCCTCAGAAGTACTCAGAAGTAAGTCCATTGTGTTCAGTAAAACTTAGGCTGTAATCCTATCTTATTCACTGCAGACAAATAACTCTACCAATGAGGACAGTATGTTTCCCTTTCAACACCTAATGAAGCTATTTTCAAGTAGGAAAGACAGTGTCTTCCACCCCAAATATTCTTATCTTCCCATATTAGGCCTGAAATTGGTACCAAGAAGTTTGTTGAAGCCAATGAAATATTCTGCTTCTGTAATGAATAATAAATATGTACTGAACAACTCTGCACATGAACTGGAGGTTGTCCATGACCATGTGTACCTTGGCTGAACAATCTCTGACACTCTTTCTCTCGATACCAAGCTAAACAGATGCATCAGCAAAGCAGCTACCACATTTTCCAGACTCCCAAAGAGAGTCTGGTCCAACAAGAAGCTGACGGAACATACCAAGATCCAGGTCTACAGAGCTTGTGTCTTGAGTATACTTCTGTACTGCAGCCAGTCATAGACTCTTCGCACACAACAGGAGAAGAAGCTGAACGCTTTCCACATGCGCTGCCTCCAAGGCATCCTCGGCATCACCTGGCAGGACAAAGTTCCAAACAACACAGTCCTGGAATGAGGTGGAATTCCCAGCGCGTATTCACTGCTGAAACAGAGACGCCTGCGTTGGCTTGGTCATGTTATGAGAATGGGCGATGATCCCAAAGGATCTCCTCTATGGAGAACTTGTGCAGGGAAAGTGCCCTACGGGTAGACCACAGCTGCGCTACAAGGATATCTGCAAGAAGGATCTGAAAGCCTTAGGAATGAACCTCAACAGATGGGAAACCTTGGCCTCTGAGCATTCTGCTTGGAGGCAGGCTGTGCAGCATGGCCTTTCCCAGTTTGAAGAGACACTTTGTCAACAGACTGAGGCAAAGAGGCATAGAAGGATGGCCCATAGCCAGGGACTCAGACCAGGGACACACTACACTTGCTCCCAGTGTGGAAGGGATTGTCACTCCCAAATTGGCCTTTTCAGCCACACTAGACACTGTGCCAGAACCACCATTCAGAGCGCGATACCATAATCTTTCCAGACTGAAGGTTGCCAACAGGACTGAACAATAACCCATTCAGTAAGAAGCTTAGCCTGCTTCTCTCCATCTTAAAAGGTAGTGCAACCTGTTCTTATCTGAATAGCCACCAATAGCACTGAGTTCCATTTCACTTCTTTGTGCCTTGTCGGTGCACACAGTGGTCTTCCTTTGTGTCTCTTCATTTATCTCGGAGTGCTTGGAGTATTCATTTGATGTGTTGTGTATGATAAAGCAGTTACAGATGGATTATCAGGTGATACAAGCTTCCTTCATGTGATAATGCAATTTAAAATGGGACTGAGCACGGGGTATTTTGTTGCAAGAGAAAGTATTAATTGACAGGGGAAAAAGTACAAAAGCTGAAAATAAAAATTCAAAAAATGGTACTCTTTCTCTTGTGACACTGCAGAGATGGCTCCGGAATAATTTTGCCTCTGTGGCATATTTGAGATGTGAGAAACATTAACAATGAGGAGGGCTTTAGGTGAAGATCACTCTGCATCGTAGATGGCATTATCTGCTGAATTAGCTGGGCTGGAAACGGCTGAAAAATAATCCTTTTTGTGCCCTTGTCAGAGGCTTGGGCCTGAAGTAATGGAAAATCAGCTTTACCTGAGTCAGATAATCATTACAAAATGAATTTTGTTCTTCACTTGCTCAAAGAAGTAATTGGGGGGGGGGGAAATGTTTGATAAGGATGGTGAATATTATTTTAAGTTAAAGCTTACTTGACTGTATAACATACTAAGTGCTGTTAATAATTAACTTCTCTGTGCATCTGTAAATTATCTGTCTTGATTGAAAAGGAGACGATTACTTAAAACAGCTTCTTCTCTTTCTCCCCCATGCCCCCCCCCATCTTGCTGTGTCTCCTTTTCCTTAGCATTCACAAGGGGCATTCAGTTAATCATACCAAAGCCTCTCCCTTCGTACTATAGGAGCTGATTACCCAGCAGGAGGTGCAGCTCCAGCAGGGTAAGTCAGAATGGTGTTGCCTGTTCCCTGGAGAGGGACATCCTGTAAAAACACCAAGGTTGAGAACTGTCATATTCACAGCAGTAGGTGCATTTTCCTCAGAAATTAATGGAGCAAGCTGGGCAAAAAAACCCCTGTTTTTAAACTACATCTTCCCTAGAGTAAGATGCAAATTCAAAGCCCTTTTGAAGCACTGGAATGAAAGTTGAAGATAAGACTTTTTACTTTTTTTGACATTGATAATATAGGCAACTCTGGCACTAGGAATATTAAATTGAAATGGAAGATAAGTGGGGCAGATGTTGTTCACGCTGGCTCAAAATACAATCATCACTCTTTGGAGAGCTAGATTGATGCACTTGTGAAATTTTACAGGCATAAGACTAGAGTTTGATAAAATAAAATGGTCAGGAGCATAAATAACATGGATATGAGTCAAATTACCTCAGAAAACCATGTGTCAGAAATCAGTAGTACTCCAAAACATTTCTCTATTAGGTACTCACAGTGTGGTCAGATAAACCTCCAACTGCAGGTACAGACTCCACTGTATATTGTCATCATTTGTATGACAATATATAGTCATTGAGGAAAAGAGGAGAGCTCAAGCAGCATACAAGGCCTGTCCCAGTGAGCGCAACCTGCAGGTCCTCCGAGCTGCTCGCAGCAAAGTCCAGCAGGCTGCCAGGAGATGTGCTAACGACTACTGGCTCCAGCTGTGTTCCCAGATACAGATAGCAGCTGACACGGGCAACATCAAGGGGATGTATGATGGTATCAGGCAGGCCCTAGGTCCAACACAGAAGAAAATTGCCCCTCTGAAGTCTGCAGCAGGCGTGGTCATCCAGGATCGGGTGCAGCAGATGGAACACTGGGTGCAGCACTACTCTGAGCTATATTCCAGAGAAAATGTAGTCACCGAAGAAGCACTGAACAACATTGAGTGCCTGCCTGTGTTGGAGGAGCTTGACAGTGAACCAACCCTAGAAGAACTTCACGTGGCCCTGGACTCCCTTGCCTTTGGCAAGGCACCTGGAAAAGACAGCATCCCTGCTGAAGTCCTAAAGTGCTGCAAAGAGATCATCGTCACTGAGCTGCATGAAATCCTCTGTCTCTGCTGGAGAGAAGGTGGAGTACCTCAAGACATGAGGGATGCAAACATCATCACGCTGTACAAGAACAAAGGCAACAGGGGTGACTGCAACAACTACCGCGGCATCTCTCTCCTTAGCATAGTAGGAAAGCTATTTGTCCGAGTTGCACTAAAGAGGCTTCAGGTACTTGCAGAGAGCGTCTATTCAGAATCGCAGTGCGGATTCGGAGCCAACAGGTCCACCATTGATATGGCATTCTCCCTTAGACAACTGCAGGAGAAATGCAGGGAACAATGACAGCCACTCTTTATAGCCTTCATAGATCTCACGAAGGCTTTCGACCTGGTCAGCAGGGACGGCCTCTTCAAGATTCTCCCCAAGATTGGATGTCCACCCAGGCTCCTCAGCATCATCAGATCTTTCCACAAGGACATGAAAGGCACTGTTGTCTTCGATGGCTCCATATCAGACCCCTTTGACATCCGAAGCGGAGTGAAGCACGGCTGTGTTCTTGTGCCAACCTTGTTTGGGATTTTCTTCACTGCCCTGCTGAAGCATGCCTTTGGAACTGCAACAGAAGGCATCTATCTCCGGACCAGATCTGACGGAAAGCTCTTCAACCTCTCCAGACTGAGAGCAAAGTCCAAAGTTCAGCTGAAATATCTGCATGACTTCCACTTTGCCGACAATGCAGCTGTCACTACCCACTCTGCCAAAGATCTCCAGCAGCTCATGGATGGTTTTAGCAAGGCCTGCCAAGATTTTGGACTGACGATCAGCCTGAAGAAAACACAGGTCATGGTTCAGGCTGTGGACTCACCTCCCTGCATTACAATCTCTGCACATGAACTGGAGGTTGTCCATGACTTTGTGTACCTTGGCTCAACTATCTCCGACACTCTTAATCTCGATACCGAGCTAAACAAACGCATCGGTAAAGCAGCTACCACGTTTTCCAGACTCACAAAGAGAGTCTGGTCCAACAAGAAGCTGACGGAACATACCAAGATCCAGGTCTACAGAGCTTGCGTCCTGAGTACACTTCTGTACTGCAGCAAGTCATGGACTCTTCGCTCACAACAGGAGAGGAAACTGAACGCATTCCACATGTGCTGCCTCTGACGCATCCTCAGCATCACCTGGCAGGACAAAGTTCCAAACAACACAGTCCTGGAACGTGCTGGAATCCCTAGCATGTATGCACTGCTGAAACAGAGACGCCTGCATTGGCTCAGTCATGTTGTGAGAATGGATGATGGCCGGATCCCAAAGGATCTCCTCTATGGAGAACTCATGCAAGGAAAGCGCCCTACAGGTAGACCACAGCTGCGATACAAGGACATCTGCAAGAGGGATCTGAAGGCCTTAGGAGTGAACCTCAACAGGTGGGAAACCCTGGCCTCTGAGCGGCCCGCTTGGAGGCAGACTGTGCAGCATGGCCTTTCCTAGTTTGAAGAGACACTTGGCCAACAGTCTGAGGCTAAGAGGCAAAGAAGGAAGGCCCACAGCCAGGGAGACAGACCAGGGACACACTACACTTGCTCCCAGTGTGGAAAGGATTGTCACTCCCGAATCGGCCTTTTCAGCCACACTAGACGCTGTGCCAGAACTACCATCCAGAGCGCAATACCATAGTCTTCCGAGACTGAAGGTTGTCAACAAAGTAGCTCAAGAAATCCTCTAAAAGGACTGGGCAATTTTAGGCAGCACTTTGTGATGGCAGAAGACACTGCCACTGTCACAAAACAGCTGCTGATGGAGCACTGAATTAGTGGCTGTTTTAGTAGCACTGCTGTGCTAGGTGGAAGCACTCCTGGTCCATCACCATAGCTCCCTACACCCACTGGAGCAGGTAAGGCAGCAGTGGGGGTCAGGGAGAGGGTAAAACTGGACAGGGAGGTGAGAGGAATGGGGTCAGGGAGGCTGCAGGAGGAGTAGGATCATGAGATGCTGGCACACACAGGATCCTATCCCCTCTTTTTACAGCCTCGCCTACCCCCTTTGTCTTCTTTGACTTGCGCCAACCAGGTCTCAGGAGACCCACTGTGGAATTGGACCCTTTAGCAGGGTAAGGGAATTTAAGGGGCACAGCATGCTCATTTTTGTTGCAGCTGCACCAGCAGGAGTGGAGGAGGATAGGATTGGGCTCCAACTAATTCAGATAAGGTGTTGCATCCAGAGCAATCTTTCTCTTTGAGCAAGCTTCTCTGGATGCTGTCCAAAATGAAACCTATTGGTTGTACTTCTGCAGGAAAACATCTTTCATAGGCCTCTGCATTCTCACGAGCAGTTAAGTAAGCTTGGTTTTCATGGGAAATTTGCTCTAAAACGCTTAGGAATCAGAGGATTCATAGATTTTAAGGTCAAAAGAGTTCAGTAAGATTAAGTGGCATGACCTATATTGCAGAGGCCAACTTAATCTCTTCCAGCTATTACTTTCTCAAACCCAGTATATTGTATTTGGCTGAAGCATGGCTTTTAAAGTAGTGTCTAATCTTTGCAGAAAACTCACCACCTTCATTAGCAGTTTGTTCCATTCATTAATCACCCTTGCTTCTTGAAAAGTGTGCTTCATTTGTAATTTGAATTGGACCACCTTTATCTTCTTGCTGTTGGTGGTTCTTCTGAGTGTTTCTGAATAAAAAAAAATCACATGCTAATAGGGTTCTGTGTTCTGTGGCAATAGGTTTCTTTCTGTCTTCTCTTAACCTTTGCTTTTTAGTTTTTTAGTAAAAAGTATCATGTTTCCGAAATGGCATATTGTTTAGGGCTCTGTTCACCTGATAAGAACTATAAATTATAGCTTTCCATAACAAAGTGATTTACAGTCCAATCCTATCTAAATAGTCTCACCAGCAGAACACATGTACTGCTGGTGAAAGAGCCAGGATCCAGGTGGAAGTGCCTGGATCCAGCATGCTTTGTGTGATATTGTCACACTTGCTGACACTGCCAGCGAGTGCATCAAGGCCACCAGCAATTGTGCCATGCATTCAGGCCAGAAGTGAGGTTGTCATCAACCAGCACAAGTTAAGTCAGCAGGAGATGGGTGGAGGGAGGGATGGAGGAGGGAAGGGAGAAATGGGGGTGTTTCAGGGAGGAGAGGAAGGGAGGGGGAGGATTGGTGGTACTCATGTGTGGTCATGTGCTATCCCTCTTCCCTCTCCCTTACTCTTTCAGTTCTGTGCCAGTAAAATAGTTGGCACAGAACTGAGGAGAGCCATAGGGGAAGCAGAGTCTTTCCCCAAAGTAAGAGAATAGAAGTTCCCTTACCTTGAGGAGATCTCTGAGACTGTCCCCCACCATAGGATGCCGTGTGTGTCTCAGTGCACATGCATTGGCTGCTGGGGATTTAGAGCCCAATCCTGAGGTTCGCGGCACGGCTCTGTGCTGCAGACCTCAGTTGCAAACGTGCCGTAAGGCACATTTGTAGGGCTTACCGCCAGGCTCCCACCAGAGCTAGCCCAGCGCTGGGCTAACGCCCGGCAGTCACCCAGACTGCTGGGCTGCAGAACAGGAGGCGGGGGCATGGCTGGGGACTTGGGGGAGGCATTCCAGGGAGGGGGAGAAGTGGCTGGGGGCATGGGGGAGGCATGTCGGGGACAGGGGAGAGGCGGATCCACAGAGCTGAGCTCCGCAGGATCCTAGGCACTCGTGGAGGGCTGCTCGCCCTACACAAGCACTTTTACTTTAGTGGCAACCTTTTGGTCGCCACTAAAGTGAGTAGCCCCATTGCAGGGCTGCTTCCCTTACTCGGGGGAAGGAGACAAATGTCCCCTTCTCCCGAGGAGCCTCATGCGGTAGTGCAGGAGGCGCAGGATCCGGCGGCAGCCCTCTGTGGAGCCACTGGGTCCAGGAGTTCTGGGCAGCTCTGGATTGGGCTGTTAATTAGGATAGGGGCTCAGTGTCTCCTTCTTTATACCCCCAAAAATCTCACCCTTCCCCAGTTTTGAATCTTCCATGCAGATTCTCTTCAGCCGTAGTTCATCCCAGGAAATATTTTAAACATAACTGTATTAGAAACTGAGCACATTGAAAGCAGCACGATTGTCTAGTATTGGAGAACCTGGAAGCAAGGGGCCCAGGACTAGCCTCTAGTTCAGAGCTGCTTTGGACATGACAGGAAGCTCTGCCAGCAGAATCTGCAGCTCATCACCACAGTCAGGTAGTGATGCTTGTTAAGAATACTCAAAGGGGAGCTTGCAAAATAAAGTTGTGCTGGTCCTATATAATCTCCCCCCCCCCCCCAGCATTACTAAGGATCAAAACCAACCAACAGCTTCATCTGGGGAAGTTGTTGGTCCTATCTACAGCATGAGAGATGGTCAACTATATTTTTCTTCATAGCACTTGATGTGCATGTATCTATTCTTATATATAGATTCAGATATATCTCTGAATGCCATCTATGAAGAATGGATTATAAAAATGCTTGTGATCTGACTTCTGCATGAAAAATGCACAAACCAGGCTTCATTTCTTACTTTCTGCTGATCAGTCAAGTCAGTATGGTTTCAGGATATCTTGAAAAGAATGTGTCCATTGTAATATGGAGAGAATATTACAAAGAAATAAAATATATCTGTTGTCTTTATTCTCTTTGGATAAATCCTTCCAATCCTGAACCTCTGCCTCTATGGTGAAGCAATAGCAGTAGAAAAGGTTCTGGTCCAAGCTGATTCCCAAGCAAACACTTGTGAAAATCTGCAGGAGATGGTAGGATCAGGTTGTTGATCTCCTCTGTATGGGTCTTCCGTCCATGCCCATATTTGCCTACAAACTGCCAATCTGCATTTATGGCCATCATCCATTTTTCTCAAATGGGTGACCATTAGCTACTTTACAAGTGTAAATATAGTTTATTCTTTCAAAGGCTAAAAGTTACTTATGTGAGAAGAGTGGATGTTAGCCACATTAACAAAATGCCAGATAAATATGGGCTTGGTATGAATTTTAGTGTAAACACCCTGATCCTATAATCTGCTGTAGTTTATGTGACACAAATGTTGACTCCTATCTATGCTGTTGTCTTCTTCCAATATGCATTTTAATTACAGTGCAATCTGATGCAATCTACTCCAAAGCAGGTTGCATTTTGTTCAATGGGGCTTACTCCCAAGAGTAAATTTGGAGGAATATATTTTACTTATAGACCCTTATAAACTAATAACAGTATCATCATAACCCAGAATAAAGCAAGGGTTACTGCTCCCCAGAACAATTTCTTTCCAAAACAATTTTTTTTAGCCAGCACAGCAGGCAGGGCTAGGCCTTAGAAATAATGCACTTTGCATATATTTTAAGCCAGCATATTTGATTCTTTCCATAGGGAGAATAATCTACAAAAGAAGAAGCAGTGGAACCTCTTCCAAAATTAAATTCAGTGATAGAGAAGGACAGGAAACTCTTGTCCATTGATGAATGATGGCATTCATAAGACCAGTGGCATGGAAAAATTCAAAAGGGATGGGGATTAGGCATAGCTGAATTCACAGTGATCTCTGAATTTGCTGACGATCACAATGATGTGGTACAAATTGGCATTGTAAGACATAGGCCCAAATCCTAACCAACTTTCCAGCACTGGCATAGCTGTGCCAATGGGACATGTGTTGCATCCTGCAGTTGGGTGGCTCGCACAGAGGCCTCTTCAAGGTAAGGGAATGTTTGTTCTCTTACCTCGGAGCTTTATTACCCTTATGTCAGTGCTGGAAAGAGGGTTAGGATTACATCCTGTGCAAAGACTGCAAAGACTCAGGGCCCAGTCCTATCCAACTTTCCAGCACTGATGCAGCCGCAATGCAGCCCGGAGATAAGGGAACAAATGTTCCATTATCTCGAGGAGGCCTCTGTGACTGCCTCCCCACCAAAGGATGCAGCTCACATCCCACTGACACCACTGCACTGGCCCTGGAAAATTGGATAGGATTGGGCTCTCAATCTGCACACTGTACTGCATGTTATTCAGGTGGAATAAAACTCAAATAATGGCAAAGCATTCCCAGTACATGTCTTGGTGGGCATATATTTACAGAGTTCAACCTAAGCTATTTTAAAATTGGGTTTCAAATTAAATTAACTACATTTTAAGTTAAAATTATTGAAGGTTAATGACTCCTTGTGTACATACAATAATATGTCCACAACATTCCCAGTTTGTCAAGAAAGGACATGAGATTAGTCTGGCATGATTTGTTCTTGACAAACACTTCCTAGCACCTGAAGACCACCCTGTTATTTCTGCAGCGCTCATAAACATTCAACCTAATAATCTGTTCCAAAATCTTTCCAGATACAGACATCAAACTGACCAATCTGCAGTTTCCCAGATCTTTCTTTTTTTTAAAGTCTAGGAATAATATTTTTCATCTCCATCCTATCTAGTCTTCCAGCACCTCACCTGTTCTGCAGGAATTCTCAAAGAGAAGTTCTGATATCCTCAAGCTCCTTCAGTAGTCTGGGATGCAGTTCAATTGTTCCTAGAAGCTTAAATTCATTTAAAGTTAATAGGTGTTCTATTCCCATTGCTATACCTTTCACGATCCCCTCTTCCTCATTGGTGCAACTTCAGCTAGGTTGGGCTGTCTTTCCCATGAGGGAGACCACAGATGCAAAATAAGAACTGAGCAGCTCTGCCTCTTGTCCATCATCTTCTCCATGCAACAGTCCAACTGTTTTCTTGACATTTGTCTTGTTTTTGTTGGTTTTGTCATGTCTTGCAAGTCTCAGCTTGTTCTGTGCTTTAGCTTTCCTGTCACCATCCCTACAGGAGTGGGCTATACTTGCATACTTTGCCTTTGTTGTCTATCCTTCCTTCCACTTGTTCTTGCTTTTCAACTCTTAAGTTTGTTATCCTTGATAATGTAGAGTATGGAAAAGAAACTCAAGTGACCTATAGGAACCAAAAGCTGTAGCAACTTATATGTGCAGTGAACTATACACAATTCACAAATGAGGGCCTAATCCTATCCAACTTTTCAGCACTGATGCAGCCGTACTAACAGGGTGTGTGCTATATCTTGTGGTGCTAGGGGTAGTCATAGAGGCCTCCTCAAGGTAAGGGAATGTTTGTTCCCCTATCTCGCCACTGCATTGCGACTGCAGTGGTACTGGAAAGTTGGATATGATTGGGCCCTGAACCCTCCCTGCCTTCCAGTGAAAGATTCCTGATACATCAGTAATCCTGAACTCCAAATCTAAGGAGAAATTCAGTAAGCACAATTTTGGTAGAATCCGTAATTGTATAGAACAGTGGTTCCCAAACTGTGGGACGGGACCCACTGGCGGGTCATGACCTGATTTTTGGTGGGTTGTGTAAGGGTGATGGAAAGATCTGATAACTAATTGCCTCAAACCTTGAAGCTATTAAAAATCAGATCGCTGCTAATTATCCTATAAAGCACTGAGCTCCTGCAGTTTGCAAGCATGTGTAAATAGAGGGAGATGATGTTTGAGTGTCTTTTTCTGGTTATTATTACTTGTGAATAAATAATATTTTATTTCTTTCTAGATCTCTTTTAAAAAAAAATGATAAACCTGGTTGTGTCCCAATAGAGTGTCATTTTAAAAAGCAGGTCCTGCTGCTAAAAGGTTTGGGAACCACTGGTACAGAATAAAGATCAAAACAAATACACCCAATGACAAATGAACAAAGAGTTGTCTATTGTTGATAGTATCATCAAGAAGTCTATAAAACTCAGGCCATGGGCCATAAAGTAAAATAACAAGGATGTCATTGCCCTGTAATGAGACCCAGTTGTTCATGAACATATGGGAGGTTGAGGGGTAGATTATAAATGTGATTATTCTTCCTTACAAAATGTTCACCAAGTTGAACATTACGTAGTTATTTGAATACATTATATTTAACTGCTCTCCATCTTGCAAGTGTGGATTTCATT
The DNA here is from genome assembly GCF_035046505.1 of Tiliqua scincoides. Taxonomy (NCBI): domain Eukaryota; kingdom Metazoa; phylum Chordata; class Lepidosauria; order Squamata; family Scincidae; genus Tiliqua; species Tiliqua scincoides. Next base: position 58,079,221 of record NC_089826.1, read on the forward strand.
TCATAAAGATTTGCTTAAGATGTACTTTGCTTTTCTCTTGACATTTCAAAGCAAATACTGTCCAATTCTGTCAACGCGTTTCAGTAAATTAGTATATTTTCTAATGCTGTGTTAACAGTCTTTGTGTGCAACCAAATATGTTACTGGTGAGCTAAAGATCTTATATAAGAACATAAGAACAGCCCCACTGGATCAGGCCATAGGCCCATCTAGTCCAGCTTCCTGTATCTCACAGCGGCCCACCAAATGCCCCAGGGAGCTAGTTAGTCAAAAGACAGAATATGGTAATATGATTGCTGTTGAGGCTAGTATGGGAACAATTACAATTGTAATATAGAGATACATAGCAAAATATTTGCATTGATTAAATGAATGTGATATTGACTTCTGATTTAGTACTCATTAATATATGTCCTGTACTTTAAAACATCAGGTATTAAAATGCACACTGAAGCACTCTGTGTGATTATTTCATTCACACCCAAGTGCCAGGTTGCATCTGCAGCGCTGGATGTCAAAAAGCACAGTAAAGCACTTTTCAACACCCTGGAGCAGTGGTTCTCAAACTTTTGGTACTGGGACCCACTTTTTAGAATGAGAATCTGTCAGGTCCCTCCGGAAATGATGTCATGACTGGAAGTGACATCATCAAGCAGGAAATTTTTAACAATCTTAGGCTGCAATCCTGCCCACACTTACCCAGGAGTAAGTCCCATTTGCTATCATTGTTACGAGCATATACAGAGTAGCCTGTTAAAAGTACAGGTCTGTAACATGTCCCCAAATGCAGTCACATAGCATGGTAGTATCAAGTCTAATAGATTAAAAATAAAATTTTGAAATGAATGGGGACCCACCTGAACTTGGCTCACGACCCACTTAGTGGGTTCCTACCCACAGTTTGAGAAGCACTGCCCTGGAGTAAGCAGTGCTGGCAGGAAGTCCTGCAGCATCCCATGACCCTTCATCCCACCAGATGGCTTTCAGGGCAAGTAAGTGCTGTACCAGGTGGCAGAGAGGCGGGGGGGGTCATTCTGGAGGCGGTGAAGGGGTATTTTGGGGTGGGGGACAGATAGAAGGGGCAGTTTCCAGCCTAGGAGAGGGGTAGGGATTGTGGAGCAAGCCCCACATATCCTAACCTGGACCTGAAAACCCTACACGGGGTACTTAGTCCCGTGCCAACCATTTCACTGGCATGGACTCAAGTAGCCCCATTGAGCAGGCTGGGGCTTGACATGGGGAAAGGGAATATATCCCACTTGCACAGATCCAGTGCGGGCCCAGCTGTATGTGACATCTAAAGAAACTGTGGATGGTACCTATGGTTAACTGGTGGTTTTTCATTGGCATGTGTTGTGAGGAAGATCCCTTTGGGCCCAATTCTATCCAACTTTGCAGTGCCAATGCAGCCCTGAGTTAAGGGAACAAGTATTCCTTTACCTTCAGGAGGGCTCCATGACTGCCTCTCCACTGCAGGATGCAGTGCATGCCCTGTTGGCACAGCTGCATCAGTGCTGGAAAGTTGGATAGGATTGCGCCATTAGTTGGTTAAATGAACCATAGACTTTGGAGCCTTTACATATTACACTAGTTACATGGTAGCTGCTTTCCATAAGCTGTTTCTGTACCAGTGGCATACCATTTAAATGACCCAACCACACACGGCTGGCTGATTATGTTGTCTGACCATGAAATTGGTACCATGCCAAGAGGGTGGTACCAGTTTTCAGGACCAACATGATCTGCTTCCACCTATATGGTTGACCCACTTAAATGTTAATCCAGATGTAAAGGAATCATTCATGAAAAAGTGCTAATTCACAAGTTGGGCCCTAGCATGCTTCCAGTGATATAATTCTTTTATGAGCCCCAAAGCTCTTCCCCCACTGTGTTCTCTTTCCTTATCCCAGAGTGACCATAGTGGCAATGACAGAGAGGTCTTGTGATGTAGATCTAGTTGGAATGCTGCTTTAGTAACAAGTGAGGATTCCAGCAATTCTAGAAACTGCACTACCCAGGATTCAAAGCACCTGGTTTGACATATACAGAAACATCAAGGTTCAGGGGATATCACTGTGACAACTATCTACAGCACTATGGAGGCCCACCTGTAACTTACATGATCGTTGCTTCTGATGTCAGTTTGTATGAGAAAAGGAAGGAGGCACTGAGGGGGAGAGCTGTCAACAAAAACCCGAACTTTAGGGGATTTCAGTCCAATTCATAATTGGGCTCAAGTGATCTAAATGGATGACACCCAACTCTATTTCTCTTTTCCATCATGTTCAAAGGGGATTGTTGAACTTCTGTCTGGAAGCATTTGGGGCCTGGATGAGGGCTTACAAGTCATGGGTTACAAGTCATGATAGGTATGTGCAAGCTCCTGATTTCAGAAGTAGGCTACCTCCGAATGCCAGATGCAAGGGAAGGCACCAGGATGCAGATTGTGTCTTGTGTGCTCCCTGAAGCATTTGGTGGGCCACTGTGAGATACAGGAAGCTGGACTAGATGGGCCTTTGGCCTGATCCAGCACAGCTTTTCTTATGTCCTTATGGTTAATAAATTAAAACCAGATAAGACAGAGGTTTTCCTGATGCAGAAGGTGGCTATGTGGGTAGTAGACCCATGACTTGCTCTGGATGGGATAGCACTCCCTCTGAAAGAGCAGATTTGCAGCCTGGGAGTCCTCCTGGATTCACAGTTGTCCCTGGATACTGAGGTCCCAGGGGGCTCTTGCCCAACTTCAGCTGGTGCACCACCTGCAGCTGTATCTATGTCATTCAGATACGGTGACAGTGGTCTATGCTCTAGTGACATCTTGGTTAGAGCGCTGTAATGCACTCTACATGGGGCTACACCTGAAAAGGGTTTGGAAGTTGCAGTTAGCACAGAATGTGGCAGCTTGTTTGGTCACTTGGGCTTGGCATGTGGAATCCATTGCTCCGACAGCTACACTGGCTTCCTTCCTTCCTGTTCCTTACTGAGCCCAATTCAAGGTGTTGGTGATGACCTTTAAATCCCTATACAGCATAGCACCGGAACACCTCAAGGACCGCCTTCCCCCATATATTCCTGCGCATCCCCTGCAGTAATCAGAGAGAGCCCTTCTTAGGATACCACCATCATCTGAAGCCAGGGGGATGGCAGCAAGATGTAGGACCTTCTTGGTTGTGGCACCATGCCTCTGGAACCAGCTTCTTCAGTATATGGTTTACAGTGGGGTTTAAAGACTCATCTGTTTCCTTCCTTTGGGGAGGGAGGTACTCTCTAGGACCACTTAACTTTTATACTGCTATTCATTATTTTGTCTGCTATCTGCTCTTTTATTGTTATTTAAAAATTGTTTTTATGGTTTTTATTTTAATGTTTTATTGTGATGTTTTTATCTTGATATATTTATGTTATGTTGTATACTGGTTTGGATTTTTAGAAAAGCTGTATAAAAATCCTTTAAACAAACAAACAAACAAACAATGTAAATTAATATTCCATCCCTCCATTCTAAAATCCAGCAGCATCAAAAATAATTATACTTCTGGTTTCAGCATCCTTTATCTGAAGCTAATATTCAGATCTGCCCACACATTGTATGTGCTCATTTCTGCCTAGGGAAGTCACTCTTTCCAACAATATCTCCCTTAAATGTACCCAGTGTGTTTAAATTTAGCGACTGGAGTCTCCCACTAGACAACAAGTTATTAAAACATCTGCCTTTCCAGAAGCTGTTCTGTTCTCTGCCATTCCACATGTCCTTTTCTACTTCACCAGGCAAAATTGCCCAATCTAAATTTCAGCTCAAGTGTTTGATGGCTTTCATGCTGAGCTCAAACTGTTAGTGCATCCCTGAGAGAATAAAATTGAAACAGGATTTAATCTAAAATAACAAAATAGAATAAAGGTTTTACATATAAATAAGTCATGTTCTGCATATTTTTATGCATATTTTTCTTTTCCAAATTTTTCATGAAGAAAAATTAAATGCTAAAATGCCCAGATAACCAGCTTTTCAAAAAAGGATCATGTTAATGCATCTGTCACCAACACGCCTATAAAAATTATACTGTCATTCACGTTTCAAGTAACTGGTACAGCTGCTACTATAGCCCAAGTTGTTTTTCTCTCTTACTGTCCAATCCCAAACATGCTACAAAGAAGTAGATTGAATTAAAATAATATGGTTGCGGGCACAATCCTAACCAGGTCTACTCAGAAGTAAGTCCTATTGTGTTCAATGGAACTTACTCCCAGGAAAGTGAGGTTAGGATTGCTGCCTGAGTTGCATTATGTCTAATTGGTTTCATTGTAAATGTTTTACTGTAAATTCGAGCATAAATTATTCTGAAATCATTATAAACATGATGGCAAAATAATCCTGAGATACAATTATTGTTGTTCTATATTAGTCACCTTTTTAACCAAAATAACCACTCACCACTGCAATCTAATGGGAAGCATGGGCAACCCAATCCTGAGCTGCCCGGGGTGCCCAGGCTCCATGGCACCAAGAAGTGCTGCCACTGAATCCTGTGCCTCCGGGGCTAGTGCGGGAGGTGCCTCAGGAGATGGGGACTTTCGTCCCCTTCCCCCGAGTAAGGTGAGCAGCCCCATAATGGGGCTACTCACTTTAAAGGCACTCGTGTAGGGCGTGCAGCCCTACACGAGCGCCTTGGATCCTGCGGAGTGGAGCTCTGCGGACCCGCTTCCCATCCCTCCCCCAGGCCTGCCTCCAGCCCGCCCCCCTCCCCACATCACACCTCCTGGTCACGCCTCCTCCCCGCCCTCTCTCCGCCCCCTGCCAGCCTACCCCCTCCCTGAAACACCTCCTTCTCACTCCCATACCTATCCCTGCTTGTTGTGCCACTGCTCAGCAGTCTGGGAGACCACCAAGCCGCGGAAGCTGAGCGACCGCCCTGCTCTAGCCCAGCACCGGCCGGCGCTGGGCTAGCACTGGTGGGAGCCCAGCGGTGAGGCTGGCAAACGTGCCTTATGGTACATTTGTGACAGTGCTCGGCAGCACGGAGCCGTGCCGCTGAGCCCAGGATTGGGCTCCAAGGTGTCAATTGTGATAGTATTTTTCACAGAAACTTTAAAGGCTATTCATTTTTCTTTTACTACTAAACAGTTCAGCACTCAGTTCCACAGAAAGCTTGTAATAACAGCATATGTGACCCCTTAACAAAGGCATTTTTTTCAGATTTTGTTGCTTCACATAACCTAACCTAAGTCTCCCCGGCTTTTTAATTAATGTCCTGTGGATTCAGTACATGTTTCAAGCAAAATGAAATTCTCACAAACTTCCAATTATTTTCAATTTTATACCTGTTTGATTAGAATGCTATTGTCTGTAATTTTATAAGGTTTTCTTTTTTTTTTCTTTCCCCCTTTTCAGATCTTCAAAGTGTATGTTTCATGCCTAGAAAATGCGTAACGTTGTGTTTCCCAGCACTTGGTTTTTTTTATCCCTGCCAGTTATAACCTGATAACCTGGTTTCATACTGTGCTTTAGCACAACAATATAGTCATCAAACTAAAGCAACACAGTAAGTGGGCACATTAGCCATCGTTTTGCTTGATCACTTGGGAGAGATTAAATTTATTCATTTTCAGAACAGATAATGAAATATTTAGAATGTGGAAAAGTAAATGGGGTGGGGGGGCTGTAGTCTCGTGCCTTGGCATTCTTGTTTTAAAAAACTATTAGATGCTGTGCATGTACAAATCCTGCCCTGCTCTTTGAGACATTTCAGCAAGCCTTTTTGGTACTATTTGCATTTGGTTTATCTAAAGTGAAATCCATTCAATTTTATTGAACTGTAATTCTGGCAATTTACAATATTTACATGCTGCGGTTAGATTGAAAATCACTCCTTAATTCAAATTCCAATCTAAATTTACTTCATAGCAATTAGGACTTTGTTACTGACACTGGGGGCCTATTGATTTAATGAAAAACGTAACCTTACAGTAAGTGCTTGATTAGTTACTTGAGTAGAATCTGAACTGTCCCAAATTATGAACTTTAGAGAATCAGGTGCTAATTTAAATTACACCATCACATAAAAATCAGACTTACTATTAATATACAGCCTAACTATTGAACATACTTTGCACTTTTTCTAAACTGTAAACTAGGAGGCATAAATGTTTGTATCCAATTATGTCAAATACTTGCTCAGGTTTCACAGATTATGTTCCTCAAGCCAGTCCTTGATATGATCAGCAAGTACATCATTCCTGCCAGCACATTCAGAGGAATGCCATTCCTCCATAGCAGCCACTATGATACCTTTGTTCATTAGGGACTCTACTAAAGCATGCTCACAGATAGCAGTCTTTGTGATTTATGGAAGGAGAAGTTCCACATCATACCTGCTTAAGTATGAAGCATTCTTCTTTGCTCTGAAAACTATTGTGCCATTAACTGCTATCTGTCTATCAATCACCTGTAAAGCTATTATGGTGGTGGGGCACACTTCACATATTCTAGCAACCTGATCCTATCCAGGATAGGGTGGAGCATGTTGTGACAATGGAACAGTTGTCACAAATTGACCACCAACAGCTTGCAGAGTTCTCCATTGGGAGCACTGCTGCAAGGAGTGGTAGAGCTGCCCAGCAGCAGGGAGTCCTGTGCAGGGCCTAGAAGAGGGGAGTAAAGGGGGTAATTTGTACCTGGGCCCAGGAGCCAAAGGATGGGGCCTAGAAATTTCTTGGGATCTTACAATTTCCTGTCTACTCAGACTTGTTACCCCCACAGGATACTGGTGACACTACCACAAGTAGGGATGCTGGGGACACGATTGATGCCACATGGGTTAGTAGACTTGACTCCAAAGACTTTTCCAGCTGTCTCCACCCTCCCCTCACCCTGTTTTGACCCTTCCTGCCCCTATTCTGCTTCCCCATCACCACCCTCCCTCGCTCTGTTTCACCCCTCCTCCTTTGCAAAGGGGCCCAAAAGAAACTTTGTACCCCCTGATAAAATTTCTCCCAGAGGCTCTGGTCCTGTGGGTATCACTGGAATCACCTCAAGAAGCACTGGTGATATGAGTACCACTGATTGAGAAACACTGAATAGGTTGCACTACTGAATATGCCAGTAGGTCCAGTGTTCATCTCAGTTCAAGTCAGAATGTGGCTTGCAGTCAGTATGAGTGAAATGTCTTTACCACTGAGAAATGTCAGCATTCAAAGGTATGCATTCTCAATTATCTGCTCTCCAAATTGCCAAACTTAAAGGATAAAGGGGCTCCATGGGTAAAAAAAAGTTGTTTTACTAGGTGGCTTAATTTAATTATTTGTTATCTCAATTTCAATTTTTAAACATGCAACATAGTTTACTATTTTGTGTGCTTCTTTGGGCACAATTCGAACCAACTTTCCAGCACTGACATAGCTGTGCCAATGTGGCATGCACTGCATCCTGCAGTGGGAGGCAGTCAAGGGGGACCTCCTCAAGGTAAGGGCATGTTTGTTACCTCGCCTTGGGCCTGCATTGCCGCTAGGTCAGTGCTGGACTATTGGTTAGGATTGTGCCCTTATTAGAGTAGCTTGTCCATATGCATTTTAAAGAGGTTTTTATTTTAAACTAATCTACTTTCTTATCAATCCCATTTTATTTTAATGTGGACAGGCATTATTTATGTTTTGGAAACTAGAGCTAGTAATGTTTCTACATATGGCTTTTCTATGCAAAAACCACTGAAGCAAACCCTTCTGCCTATGCAATATGTGTTAATGTACTGGAAAATTGTTATAGCTTTCATTTTTTTTTCTGTGTGTCTGGAAAAAAACTGAGATAGGCATCTAATATTGTTAGCTGTTATGAAGACAAATGTAAACATCTGTATTTTGTACATACTTTGAGCCATTTGTAATTGCAATTTAATACTCCCCACTTACAAGACATGGAATGAGTCCATGTCCAGAAACCTCCAATCCAGAAAATAACTACCTCAACTATATCTCATTTGATACTTCATGTTAACATGTAGGTTTTCTTCTTCTTCTTTTTAAGTTGCTCAGTAACACAATCATAATATAATACTTTTCAAACTGTAGTGCTCCAAGTGAAAAATCTTTCATGGGAAAGGCACATTAGATATATAAATTAAATTTTATTTATAATATATCTGTTAAGAAAAGTTATATGCAAATAAAAATTCATCATGGCATGTAGACATCACCTGGACATGGTGTGCTGGGGACATAGGCATATTACCCTGTGGATTCCCTCCTATATCAGTGTCCCCACTTAGGTTTGTTTTGGGCTTACTACTTTGCATTGTTGCAGGTGAATTTTTTTTTAATCATAGGTAGTGAAAGACACAGCAAAACTGTTTCTGTCTGCCTACTGTTCTCCAGTCCCTTAGCTGACTGCTCCTTGTCACTTGGAATGCTTTTCAGAACATACATTAACATGCGCACGTGCTCTGTCACATTCTGGGATCCTGTGCAGTGGCCAGTGGCACAGTGTCGCCTTCCTCATAACCTGTGATATCTGAGGTCTCTTGCCATTCAGTCCTGCTTTAAAATCACAGTACTAGCCCACATTGTGTTTTCCTGGCATGTACTGTGTACCATGTTCATGTGCACCACGTGTACCATGTTCATGAGTATGCAAACATGTCACATATTATGCATCTAAATAAAAGGTTTATTTGTCAAGCAGCATTTTTCCTATGCCGGCAGGGCTAAAAGCAGCATGACAGATTCGTGCTCATTGCCGCTTCCTCCTTCTGGTGTCCCATTTGCAAATAGATTGTTTTCTGCAAGAAGCCCATGTGTGTGCTTGCAGGCACCTCTGGAGAAAACTTCCATTAGCAGTAGGACAAGATGAACTTGTAGCAGAGTTCAATCATCTCTCAACCTGGCACTTCTTTCCTCAGATAACTGCTTCCTTCAAGGAGCTCCTTGCAGAAAGTGTCCTGTAGCAGATTGGATAGGTAATGGGCAGCCCAATCCTAATCCACGCTGGAATGGGGAGGACAGCTGGTCTGCCCTGTATCCTGAATGCGGCTCAGCCCAAGGCAATACTGTCCCCCTTACCCCGGGTAATGCACAGCAGCCGCAATGGGGCTACTCGGATCTGTGCCACCTCAAGAGGAGGATTTAATATGACCAGCAATCAAGAAAGCGTAAAAAGCCGCTTACCCCTCTGTAAGCCTCCCATTCAGCTCTTTAACTGACACAAGTCCTAGAGAAAGGAGCAGGGAGCCTTGAAAAAGAGGGACGGGATCCAGTGTGTGCCATTGCCACTGGATCCAACCCTCCTGTGGTTTCCCAACCCCCCCATTTCCATTCCTCCCCTGTCCCTACCCAGTTTTGCCCCCACCCTGCCACTGCCTTACCTGCTCCAATGGGTTCAGGGAGCTCCACTGATTGACAGACAGCACTTCCTGAAACTCTCGTCCACTGCCTTAAACGGGTGCAATCCTATCTGGGATTGGGCTGTCTCTCTCCATGCATTAAAGACCAGTTTTTATCATTTATGCCTCTGTAAATATAGCATAGATTTTAAAGCAATGTTCTTATCCTACCCAATTCAATCCAGCCCAGTTATGTCATTTCATCCTTTCCATGCTTCTCCTTCTCAGTCCTGTGGTCCATAAGCCACTGGCAAGTAGTTAACATATCATTAAATTAAAAAAAAAATCAGAGGTAGTAGGAAGGTGTTTTTTTTTCAAATTATAAAGCTGTTTCTTATTATGCATTTTCCATGAATGTTTAATATTTGCCAAATAAAATACATTTCTTAAATGTAGGCACTGGTGTTAACAGATATTCAAATGTGTGTTTAACAAAATGCAGCAAGACACTGAACTACCATGACAAAAAGAGAACTATTTAGCTATTTCCCTGCTCTCCTTAACTCAAATAATGGAGTCAAGTTTAAAATGTTCTAAACTCTGCCATGTGAAAACATCTTGCCCTGATGAAGAACTCAAGATTTTGTCTTTGATTGGAGCACTAGTATCATTGTTTAAATGAGGTTTATTTTTATTTTGTTGTCATAACTGCAGATTGTTTTCACACAGCTTTGATTTTCAATAATAAAAACTAACATAATAATTGGCATGAACAAGAGCATAGCTCAATCTTCCAACCTTTGTTCTTATCAGATACAGTACATTTCACTTTTTATGGGGTAAAATGTGATTGAAGCCATAGTATCTATAAATTATTTTCAAATACCAAAAGGTTTCAAGTGAAAGGCATCTGGATTAAGATGGAAAGCAAAGAATTGACCATACTTTCATTTTTAATGTGTTCAGTCATGTAATTGTATATATTTCAGTAAATTGCAAGTATGTCAATTAGCTACTTTTGTGATAGTAAATACGTATTGGAACTGCATGAATAAATATTTGCAAGAAGTGATTTATTTTAGTGTCTAGGCAAGATAGGTCCAAGTAAAACTACCTTAAGCGTGGCGAGTTTTATATGCTTCTAAGTCAGACCTAAATGCTTCCCTTCATAAGCATCCCAAATAGACTAATTTATGACCTGTCATTTGCAGCACTATAGTTAAACTTATATAAAAGTTTTTATTGTACACCACACTTTTCTCAAGTATATAACTTGACTGTAAATATTCACTCAAGTTTGCTAGATGTCTTCTACAAATATCCCCTTTCAGAAAGTAAATTATTTCATATATTTTTGTATTTTTCACAATATGGTTGGCAGGATAGAATACATTTTGAGTTGTAGTATAGTATAGCTACAAGTTAAGCCATTGTCATTTCTGGATTTTTTTATATTTCTTTGGGGCGGAGAAGGAAATGTGGGCTTGTTTTATGAAAACATAAATCGAGCAGTGCGATCCTAGTCAGTTTATTCACAAGTAAATTCTGCTCTGTTCAGTATGCTTACTCCCAGGAAAGCATTGCAGCCCTAATCTGGTTTTCAAACAAAATGCACAGACATCTTACTAGGCTCTGTTAAATCTAATGCAAACAGACCAGGGACGTGCAGAGTGGGGGCGGCAGGTGAGGTAGAACTGCCCCACCATAGTCCGTGGAAAAGCACCACAGCCACCCCACCTGCTTACACTGGAAAAGGCTCTCCTTACACCTGAGAAAGCGGGTGTAAGGAGAGCCTCCTCAGGAAAAGTAACTGCAGTGCTTTCCACGGACAATGATGGGGCAGTTCTGCCTCACCTGCTGCCCATGCACTGCATGTCTCTGAGATAGATTCATTCTGTACTAGCCCAATTTATATCTTTATCAGTTTCCTCAGAACTGGAGCTTTCCAAGGAAGGTCAAAGAAGGAAGGAAGGAAAGTCAAAGAAACAAAAGTGGTGAGAGGTGAAAAAGGAGAGTAAGAGGAGGAGACAAGCTGCCCAAATCTATCCCTCATCAGCCCATGCAACTCTGATGACGGAGCACACACTGCATGCTATAGTGGGGGGGTGTGTCCAGACGGTCTCAGAGAGGCAAGTAAAAATATTTTACATTTAGCTCTCCATAGACTGCCTGGCTCTCCATGGCTGTCTTCATACCCATGCCAGCTCCTTTGTGGTGCAAGCCTGAGGAGAGTCTGGTGGTGTTTCTGGTCCTGGAAATGTATGGCTGTCACTGAGATCTGCCCCTGAACTGCCATGATTCCTTCCCCAAACTGCCCCAATTTCTCCTGATCCCCACCCCTAAACTGTCCACCACTTGCCCCTGTTAATAATAATAATAATAATAATAATAATAATAATAATAATAATAATAATAATAATAATAATAATAATAATAATACAGGTATTTATATACCGCCTTTATTGGTCTTTATTCAAGACTTTATTCAAGGCGGTTTATTTCCATAGGCAGGCTTATTTAAATCCCCGTAGGGATTTTTACAAATGAAAGAAGGTTCTTTCTTTCAAGAACCACAACATTCAGGTGTTTCTGTCTGATCTGGCTTCACATTCTGGCCTCCATCCTCCCACGCTCAGAGCAGATGGAATAGCTCGGCTTCAGCTTGTCAGCTGCTTCAAGGTCGCACAGTGCCGGTGGCCTCGAACTGGCGACCTTGTGGATGTTATCTTCAGGCAAATGGAGACTCTACCCTCTAGACCAGACCTCCTGCCCTCTTGCCCTGTTGCTACTTTCCTTGCCCTGCTGTGGCCTAGGTGGGCCATTGGCTACTGTGTGGAGCTTCCAGCTGTTTGTGCCAATGGCTCTGGTGTGCCCGATACAGGCACTGCTGCTACTGGACTTAAGACAGCAGATTGTGATATCTGATGCCATAGACCTTCTATGAGATTGGGCGGAAAGGAAAGGAAGAAGATGAAAAGGAGGTGGAGAATAAGGGCAAGGGCTTCCTGATCTATGTGGGTAAAATAAGTTCCGTTGTGTGAAAGAATGGTGGAAAATGGAAAGAAGAGTAGGCATACTTAAAAAAGTTAAAGAGAGGGTGGTTTCTGGACCCCAAGTCTATTGTTCCTTCACTTTTTTTTTTTTCTGCTTTTCATGGTCTTGTTCAGAAGTTACCCTATGCATTCCTATACAAGTGAAAGGGCAGCATGGGCGCAACAGCCTTCTGCTGTCACTACTGCACTCTCAGTGCTTCTCTCTCCACCTCACAATCAGCATTTTTCTGCAGAGACAAACACTGAACATGGGAAGAAATCCTCCCCTAGCTTACCACCCTGGAACATACCAAGGTGAAGCTACCTGAACTAGGTAGTGCTGGTCCCCTTGTGATTCTGCCTTGTTATAGCAGCAAGGGCTAGAGCTCCCCCCCCCCCAACAAAACCATACTGTCACTGCAGGAGAAATATACTGTACTACAGACTGCATTGGAGGAAGGATTTTGCTCACTAAACTCAATACAAGTGTCTGGAATTCAAACCAAAAAAATTATCTTCCTTCCAAAAAATACTAAACACAACAGGAAAAAAAATTCTGGTGCAACCTACTAAGCTGTCTTTGGGCGCAATCCTAATCCACTTTTCAGCACCGACATAAGGACAATACAGCTCCGAGGTAAAGGAACATTTTCTTCCTTTGAGGAGGTCTCCCTGAGTGCCACCCAACTGCAGGATGCAGCACATGTCCCATTGGCACGGCTGTGCCAGTGCTGGAAAGTTGGTTAGGATTTGAGCCTTTGAAATGTAGTTGGCACCAGAACTGAGCAACTTGCTTTTACAAGCCTATTTGTTTCCATGTTCCATGCCTTTAGCACATAGGCTGTTTCTTAATGCAGAGGAAGCATCATAGCTGAAAAATTAATGTTTCCTCTTTTATACACACCCACACATCTGTACTAAAAATAGCAGATACATGCAGAGCAGCCAGCTGTAAAATAATATATATATTAGCATTAAGTCACTATAGAATACTTGCCTTCCTTTGGAGCAGTCATCTCTCAGCCTAACCTACCTCACAAAATTGTTAAGAGGAAAAATTAGGATGGTGGAAAAACTCTGTGAGTTCCTTGGAAAGACAGGATAAAAATATAAAATAAATATTTTTTTCTCCAAAACTTCCTCAAATTACTGCAGACTTGATTGTCATGCCTTTCTTGTGTTTCTGCCTTAAGAAACCAATGAGGGTTGGATATCCTCTCAAGACAGTACTAAAGTTTATTATACAAATCCTACTTCTTCTAAAAAAAATTTGGGAAGGAAACCATTTTTTAACCATAAAAAATGTTAACATGTTAACTAGAAAAGAATTTTTCTTTAACCTGTCATGCATTTTAGTCCCAGACTCCTGTTCTTCATCACTGTAGAAGTAATTTCTTTATCTGAACAGCAATGTAATAGAAAATGTAGATAAATGTGGTGATTAATATAATTTTAAAACTCCCCAAATGGTATTAGTTTGACTGGCAACTTCATATCACTTCTGCTGTTACTCCCCTGTTGTTTTAACTCCTTTTAAGTTCTCTTTAATAGTAATGGGAGCTAATTACTTCATTCTATTCAGAATTAATCTTATTGATGCTAAGTATAACCAATGCCAATCATGTCAGTAATTCTTTCTTTGTAGTAATCTTTGTCTCACTAATCTTTGTGGTAATCTTTGTCTCACTAATCTTTGTCTGCTCATCAGATTCAGTGATACCACACTTCTCTGAACCAGTGAGGTGTAGTGGTTAGAGTGTTGGACAAGAAGTTGGGAGATCCAGGTTCAAATCCTCCCTTAACCTTGAAGCTCAATAATGGATTTTGGGCCATTCATCATCTCTCAGTCTAAGGGTGCAATCCAAACTAACTTTCCAGCATTGGCCTAGCTGTGCCAATGGGGCATGAACTGCTTCCTACAATTGGGGGGCAGTCATGGAGGCCTCCTCAAGGTAAGGCAATGTTTGTTCTCTTACCTCAGAGTTGCATTGCCCTTACCTCAGTGCTGGAAAGTTGGTTAGGATTGTGCCCTGAGTTACCTGTCAGTATAAAATAGGGCTGTGTGTACATTGACCTGAGGAACACAAAGAAGTGTCATACATTTTCCCTCACAATTTAGGGCCCAATTCTATCCAGCTTTCCAGCACCGATGTAGCCGTGTCAACAGGATGTGCACTGCACCCTGTGGTGGGGGTGCAGTCATGGAGGCCTCCTAAAGGGAACATTTGTTCCCTTACTTTAGGGCTACATTGTGGCTGCATCTGCACTGAAAAATTGGATAGGATTGGGCCCTTAGAAGCTCACCAAGTATTTTATGAAAGGAAAATAAAATTTCAACTTGTTTTTTTTAAATATAGTGTTGACAAGTAACATGCCCATCTATTTTTTTTTTCTCAGCTGTATCTCTCATAACTTCGTTTAGAGAATAAAGCATACAAATTTGTTCATTATGTGCTAAAGCTTTATGTTGTTTTAGGTTAAAATAACCTTGCAGTAAGTCATATTTTTTTCTTGATTATGAGATATCAAAAAGGAATGGTTTCCCTCCTAAATTTGCACAGATCCACTTGATGTTGATGGGGAAACTGATCTTGCATTGTAGAAGAGATGTTACAAGATTTCCTCAGGATGGTCATTCCACAGAATTTCATTCTATTCAAATTCCAGGAGGCTCATGTATGTTCATGAAAAAGCTTGTGAATAAACTCTGGGTAGTATTAAGTTTTTGGAATACAAGTATGCCCTTTCTATCCATGTGTACAGAACCTGCAGATCTGACTTACAGTGGGTCCTGAACTCGCAGGTGGAGAGTCTCACCTGAGCTCCTGGATATGACCAGAGGTGCCTTCTGGACACATCTGGGAGGCTTTCTGAGCCTGGAGAGGCCATGCCTCAGAAAGCTCCCTGGAGGTGTCGGAAGGGCACTTTCAATTTTGTAAAACACCTCCAGACATGTCTCATGTCCAGAAGTCTGGTGAATGCCCAGAATGGAACCCCTGCCGAAGCCAAGGGCCAATTGTATGTCAATTTATCTGCCCACACATAGAAAGCCAAGGCACTCTTGCATCTTGCTCAGCAGGGTGCTCTTGCCAAACATACCTTGTGTAGCAGTCTTCTTCATTGTGCTGCCATGTTCAAGTAACCTGCAGACTACTGGAAAAGGAAGACTTTAGGTTGTTGTGAATGGCCTGATGCATTGCAACGTGACTGACAAAATGGCTCAAGATAAGAGGCTTTCCATACTTTGCTCTCTGTGGGCTGTGTGAAAAGAATATTGCCACTAGACTTTATAAACACCCTTCAAAACTCTCAAATGTGTATTCCCTGTTTTAATACTTGCAGAATGAATCCAACATTATCCCAGTTAAGGGAACTCTTTCATGTTCCAATTAAACACATTAAATCTAAGTTTATCTTTCACATAATCTTCAGTCAAAATGATCAATATAATTTTTCTTCTTTAGAAGTTCTTATTTATTTGCACCAGAGTTTATAATATATTTTAGAATTTTTTAGCTATTAAATATTATGGCTTTTAAGCAATCTATTTGAATAAATACTACATTAATATTAAATACTATACTACCAAAAAGCAGGTTGCCTTAGTTAATTCTAATACAAATAACAGTTTACCGTCCTCTATGAATAACCATCATAGTCAAATCATTTATTGCTTGGAAGTTCATTTTATATGTATTTCTGCATTTGTGTATATAGATTACTACCATGTTATCAGCAATGGATGAAATTTGACAGGAGACAGTTCTAATTAAAATCTGATTAAATTTGGTATTTTACTGTGTGTTTAGTTAATTAATTGATTAATTTGTGCCAATTAGCCCATTAATGATTTGAGCTCTTACTTGTAGTATCTAGATTTCCCTTACATTATTCTTATCTGAATTCCACATCAGACTTTTTGTCTGTTAAATGACATTGTCATTTTGCTGTCTATGCTGATGGGTCAGGTAATTGATCCGCTTTAAATATGGTCATAGCATTAGCTTTCTAAGCTGTCTTACATTTATTCCTTATTTCAAGATTCATTGAAATCTTGAACCATAAAAACGTCTGTACTTCTTTGTGATGCAAATTATGTCCACTCTCTGATCACAATTGGTAATTAGTACAACAGCTCTTGAACTTGCTTCCTAAAATAAATTTTTAATAGTAGTTCAGCCCTTTGCATGTCTACTCAGAAGGAAATTCCATTGTATTCAGTAGCACTGACTCCAGAAAAGTGTATATAGGGTTGCAGCTTAAGGCTGACACTATTTATGTCTATTTAGAAGTCAGACCTAATATATTCATTGGGACTTACTCGTAAATAAATGCATACAATGTTGTAGCTTCAGATGATTAACAGTCTCAGGGCGCAGTCCTAACCCTTTATGTCAGTGCTTTCCAGCACTGACATAAGGGCAATGCAGCTCTGAGATAAGGGAACAAACATTCCCTTACTGTGAGGAGGTCTCTGTGAGTGACACCTGTCAGGGGGCGACCTCCCCTGGGGCCCCTGACTTACCTCTAGAGGGGAGCAGCCCCCAGTCACAGAGCCCCCTTTCCTCCCGGGTTGGGTGGAGATCCTGTCCTGCCCTCTGCAGCACTGGCCCCACCACCCAGGAAGAGGTAGGATCGGGCAAGCCTGTGCCTGGCTTGCCCGGCAGATGGGACGCGGGTGATCTTCTGCTTGGGCCAGCGGGCAGGTGGGCCACCACCCCTCCCGAACCAACTGCGGCAGAGGCGCATCCCCGCAGTGACAACCAGGCAGCCAGCTGTGGAGGACAGCCCATCGGACTCCCTGGCGAACCCAGGCTTCCCGGCCTGATGGGTGACGAAGCTTGCCGCTGGCCCTGGATACCCAAAGGGGTGGGAAGGGGGGCCAGGAAGGGGGTGCAGGCCACTGGCGGAGGAGGGAAACCCCTTTCCAGAACCCAAGCCTGGGGCCAGACACTGGCCCTTTTAGACCTGCCAAGCCAGGAAGAGGCGGGGTTAGGAGGAGGAGCTCTGGGGCTTCTTAAGGGTGGGCCAGGCCATGATGACAGTCTAGAGAGAGCAGGCTGAGGGAGGTAGGAGTGCCAACCTTCCTACCTATGACCCAAGAAGCCTGCCTCAAGCCTGAGCAGGGGACCAGGGTGCTGTCAAACCCCCCCCCCCCCCCCGTGGCAGTCTGAGGCCAGCCCAACGAAGACTGCTGGACACTCTAGAGAGAGAGAGAGAGAGAAGCTGGACTGGTAGCTGGGCCTTCTGCCCTAGCCCCACCAGGCACTAGGATCCTCACAACACCCAACAGCAGGATGCAGCACATGCCCCATTGGCACAGCTATGCCAGTGCTGGAAAGCACTGACATAAGTGGTTAGGATTGCACCCCCAGAGTCCAATCCTATGTCTACCCAGGAGTATGTCTACCCAGGAGTATAGTCAGTGAGACTTGCTCCCAGGTAAGTGTGGATAGGAATGCAGCCTCTGTCCACATAAGAGGGACTATAGCTCAGTAGTGTAGCACATGCTTTTCATGCAGAAAGTCTGAGATGCAATCCCCAGAATCTGCCTAAATAGGGCAAAGAAAAAATTCCTCCTCTAAAGCCTAAATGAGCCATTTTCAGTTAATGCCAACAGTACTAAACTATGGCTGCAATCCTAACCACACTTTCCTGAGAGTAAGCCCCATTGAACAAAATAGGACTTACTTCTGAGTAGACCTGGTTAGGATTGTGCCCTATATGGACCAATGGTTTTGATTTCGTGTAAGGCAGCTGCCTTTGTTCTTAACTGACTATAATCCACATAATGGGATGGCCCAAGGGAGAGGCAAATGTTGTATCATGCATCATGTGGTGTGCTTTTCAGGGACACAATCATTCCAATCTACTTCCTGATCACTAAAACAGAATAGGATGTGAATCAGAAGACAGCAAGCTGGCCTCCTACCCCTCAACTTTCTCCTTCTTTGCAGTCCCTTTGAACAAAATGGTTCAAACAAAATGGGGAATGCAGGATGCACACAAAAGGGACTGTGAAGGAGAAAGATAAGGAGGTAGGAGGCAGGCTCACTGCCTTCAATATGGTGGACTGGGCACATGGTGGAGGTGATGTTTGGCATCCGATTTTCTTCTGCTACCCTGTCTAAGAAGGTCACTTTACATGTGTC
Source organism: Tiliqua scincoides (assembly GCF_035046505.1). Taxonomy (NCBI): domain Eukaryota; kingdom Metazoa; phylum Chordata; class Lepidosauria; order Squamata; family Scincidae; genus Tiliqua; species Tiliqua scincoides. The sequence continues at coordinate 58,097,713 of NC_089826.1, forward strand.
ATTACCACTAGTAGTACAATTGGCAGTAACTCACAATAGTGCCTTCTCAGTTGTGACACCTATTCTATGGAACTTCCACCCATGTGAGATTAGGACTGCCCCTATTTGTTGGTGTTCTGCAGATACCTTAAACATTTTGTCTTGCAACTTATTAGTTGATTTTGTTTTCTGGTGTATTGGTTCTGAATATTGTTGCTCTGGTTTTGGTGTTCTTTGTTCTTAGCCCATTTTTGCCCAGCCCATAGGTGTACACATTTGGTCCCTGTTGCATATATGCTATGTTGGGCAGAAATGGCTTAAATTTGGTTTTGTTCCATTGTTGCTGATTGGTGTACTATTTGTTTAATATGTTCTGATTTTTTAAATGTTTTATTTGTATTATCGCTCAGATATAAGCCAGGTGGAAAGGAATGATAAGGTCAATTTTTGAATACATAAATAGCCAAAATGTGGGAAGTTCATCAGGATATGTCAGTTCCACTTAGATTCTGTATATGCCAGAGACAGTGTGGGGTTCTGTACCACTACATAAGTTCTATCCATGTCCACTCCCAAGAGAGAGCAATATTGCAAAGAACCTAGACATCTTCTGCTCATCAGAAGACTGAGGGCTCAATCCTATCCAATTTTCCAGTGCCAGTGCAGCTGTGCCAAACCGGAAGTGGAGCATGATTGCTCCTCTTTCACTTTTGAAGTATTGGTGAGCCCTGCGGTCAGCTTTATAGGGCTCCCTGCATGCCCAGGAGGCTGCAGGAGCTCTGGTAAGCGTACCCATGGCCCTACAGTCCCCCTGAGTGGCATGATCCTGGGGAAACCACAGCTATAGTGGGAAGGCAGTCATAGAGGCCTCCTTAAGGTATGGAAACATTTGTTCCCTTACCTTGTGTTTTGGAATCGAAGAAGATATTGCAAGGAGATAGGCTGTGGTCTGCAGTGACCCTTTGCTCTGGTGAATCTGGGATACATGGGGTTAAAACCTGAACTTTCAGCAGAGATATGCTGCACAGCTGCAGCCACTAGAGGCAACAAGGTCTTCGGGGTTATAAGCAGCACCTGATGCAGGGAGAGTTTGTGGGTTGTAGTCAGAGACAGAGTGGAGGAGGGAGAGGAGACTTGCTGGTTAAATGAACTGACTTTTTGATGAAACTGGCCTGCTGACTCATGGACTGACTCTCTGGTTAACTCACTTTCTGGCACACTAATTCATGGACTGATAGACAAACAAACAAACAAAGAACTGGCACCCTGACTGACAGACTGGAGGATGAACCACGAACTGGTGCACTGACTAATCGAACAGAGACTGCTGAGTGGTGGAGAGCTGAGGTGGTGGTGCTGTACCTGAAAAGACTGCTGCTTGAGAGAGGGACCCTGCAGACTTACAGGCAAGGCAGCCACCTACTAGCCTCCTTATTGCTGGTGCTGGGCTACAGTGGTAGTTTTTGTAGTCTGCTAGATCTAGCTGTGGTTAAGCTGAGGGAACTAATTAGTTTAAAGTGGGCATAAGTTCTTTAGGCAGAGCTCAGAACAGGACTTTGGTAGGCAACTTGGGGCTGCATTGCAGCTACACTGGTGCTGGAAAGCTGGATAGGATTGGGCCCTCAAGCTGCAGTCCTATATGCACTTACCTTGGACTAAGTTATAGTGAAGTCAATGGAGCTTACTTTCTAAGTATACTTGCACAGGATTACACTGTTAGTACATGCTCAGGCTGGAATCCTATATTCATTTGTCTGGGAGTAAGCCCTATTGCAACTATTTTCAACCACTGTGCTGTGGTTCACAGGTGTGCCACGAGTGGTCCACAGGAATTTGGGGGAAGATTATTTATTAGTAGGGCCAATGGGGTTGTGAGCTGCGCACTGGCAGCAGGGTGTGCCTTGATAATTTTAGTGCCTTGTCAGTGTGCCATGAGATGAAAAAGGTTGAAAATTGCTGCCCTATTGAATAGAATGAGACTTGCATGTGAATAAATATGTACAGGATTGTGCTGTAAGAATTGATAGGTTTTCTGAATGTATCATCAGATTTTTATGGTGAAAAATTGAGGGCTAAGTGCACCATGAAAGATTCAAATTGCAAAAGTAGGCAAATGCTATAGGTGTGTCCCTTAGAAGGGAGCAGCAGTGACTGGTGAAGCACTATAAACTGAAGGCCTGGAAAATATTGAATAATTAGGGGGGGGGATCTAAATTTCTTGGATTAAAAATATATATTGCCAATGGTGCACATTCCGAATTTGAATACCTTGTTTCCGAAAGACAGTCCTTATTTGAGCTCAGTACATTAATTAACACTGATTTGCAGCAGAATATGTGTTTGAAAGTATATGCAATATTCACATGCTGCATGCATTCATTAAGACCAGTGTGATTACAGTGAATGTAAAATGAATTAATAACAATGGGACTTTTAAGTGTTACCATTACTTTCACAGTGTGGTGCTGTTTTATACGTACAGGCTGTGAAGTTAAATGACAATCTCAAGTTGGCCAAGTAGATTAATAGTGCATTAATAATATAATCTATGGGTGGGCCAAGAGTCTGGTGGGCACTTAAATTTCATTGACCACCTGGATACTGGAGAATCATCTTTATTTCCATGTTTCAGTAGGAAAATGAGGTGCATAAAGTCATTTTATACTTAATTAAATTCATGTTGTTAGTTTTCTTCTTTGAACTCCAGATATTTTTGCCTTAGCCCAGGCTTTTCTTCATCTTCATGGAAAATGCCACCTTCAGTTAGAACCTATACAATCCTCTTCATCTTATTGTTCTCATCCAGCCTTTCTAACAAATCTTGTAGATTATTTTTTTTCTGCATAATATGTCCAAGGTGCTGGCTTGGATCCAGAGAGCAGCTTTAGTGCACCTAAGGGGGCATGTCCAGTTGAATCTTCGATTTCTTTCTCTTGAGAGATTGTTAGATACAATACAGCAGTATTACAAACTGCTTTTCAGATTTCCTCAATTACTGATATTATTGTGCAATGTAATCATAAGCATTTTTAACAAAATATTATTATTATAGTAATATGCATGCTAATAGAGAACTGGTAGAGACTAAGAGATGGTTGACCAAATCCAACTTTCCAGTGTTGATACAGCCTCATTTCAGCCCTGAGGAAAGGAAAAACATGCTTCCTTACCTGGAGGTAGCCTTTGTGACTCCCCCCGCCCTCCCCCCTCAGGATGCAGTAAATGGCTCACTGGTATGACTGCATCAGTGCTGGAAAGTTGGATAGGATTGGGACTTCCTTAGTTCAAATTGTCCCTCTGTCATGAATGTGCTAAATGGCATCCACTTCAGCTCCCTGGCTACAACATGGGAATGATTATACTTACCTTACAGGGTTGTTGTCAGGAGGACATCAAACTAATACACAGAAAGCACACTCAGAAAGTACTATACAAATGCTCGCATTATTATGGAGGAACCGCTTTAGTCGACCTCATTGCTGAGTCAGCCCTGCTCTATGTGTATGTGAGTATATTATAGGCACACATATTATTTAGGCTGCAATCCTAAGCACACTTTCCTGAGAGTAAGCCCCACTGAACAACACAGGATTTACTTCTGAGTAGACCTGGTTAGGCTTGTGCCCAAAATTACTTAGTTTACAGGGAAAAACACACAGACTACTTCTGAAGGATGAGGGGAGCACATTTAAAGCTATAATCCTCTGCACAACTATACAGAAGTACTGGTCCTACTATAATAATTGTTTGTTATATGGTGGGTCCTCAGCTTCCCTGGTCTTGGCTCTCGTGAATTTGAACCATCTCAGATGGCCTCTCCATACTTCAGAACGCATTCAGGAAGCAACCGGAATCTTCTAGTTCATGCCCACAACTTCTGGTTGCATGTGGGATGTGTTATGAGGTGTAAGGAGACCTGTGGCCCACTCCATTCGCCTCCCCATGCCACAGAACATAGCTGGAAGCAAACCAAAAGTCACAGGCACAAAATAGAAGTCACTTTTGACTTTTCCTGGAGGTGTTCTGAGGCATGGGGAGATGGTTGGAGTGGGCCATGGAGCCAGCACCAAATCAAGAGGGCCTGGTGCAACCTCACAGTAAGTCAAGGCAGTGCTGTGACCCTCCCCCCCCCACCTTGGGACCCCAGCATCCTCAGGTTTTGGTATCTGCAGGATGTCCTACAACCAATTCCCAGCAGATTCCAAGGGCCCACTGTACAGTTGTGCGCGCCACTTAATGACAGGGGTGTGGACTGGCATTCCTGTTAAGTGGGACTTGATGCTATGTGAAGCTCCCCTCGCCAGAATTGCACAAGAGATGTGACTTCTGGTTTCCTCCAGGAAACCAGAAATTGTGTTTCTCGCATGATTCCGGCATTCTGAGTCTCCGGAAGGCTCAGAAAAGCCTCTGGTAGTGAGGGGAGCAGAGCTTCCCTCTGCTTCAGAGTCTTGGGGGGTGGGGTAACAACCTCCTGACCAGCTGCAGCTGTCACATATATCCCCTACCTGGGTCCACGTGGACTTGCATCAGCTATAGAACTGGTGCAGTTCCAGATAGACGTGGTGGCTCAACATGAGCTCGCATCAGGGCAAGGGAACAAATTTTCCTTGGCCTGGGGAGGTCCCTAGATGCTGAAACTACCCTGCAGAATGCAGCAGGCACCACACTGGTGCTACTGTTTTGCCACATGGGGAAATTCATTGGATCAGACTTCTAATTTCATATTCACAGTAAAGTATGCTGCAAGATTTAGGAATGTATGTTTTCTGATCTTATCTATACATGTATCATTTTACAGGCTGCTTTGTGTAGGCCACTGTCATCAGGATATAGAAGTCTTTCTTGTTTCTGAGTGCCACCACTACCAGTTTTCTGATTCAAGGCCGCTTATCAACATGCTCCTACAACTTTTTATCATGACTCTCTCTTAACTATTGAACAGCAGCAAACATATTGATTTGTTCAATTTTTAATCTGTTAAATCTTTTGGCATCCTTTTCATGTTTTTATGGGGATTGATGTCCTTCACAGATCTCCTTCTTTGAGGCTGCTTTCCACATTATCAAATCATTTCCAGAAGTGATTCTGCAGTCACTCCAAAGGCATAACCGTCATGCTGCAAGAATTTTTACATGTCTTGTAAATCAAGTATGGTAGCATGTTGAGGGGCAACTAAATTTCTGAATGCTGGAGCCATAAAACACATAGTAAGATAGTAAAGATCCCTTTTAGTGGTGTTTATACAAGTGTGTGCTGTTTAACAACCATTCGCCTAACAACGAACCGCATATATGACTGTGGTCAAAGCACAATAAAGATGCTCTTAATGAGGCAATTGCATCTCCCATAGCCTGCAACAGAGTATCTGTTTACACAGTGGAGAGGCTCTTAATGCAAAGAAGAGGCAATCTGTCTCCAGTAGCCTGTGCAGCCAGCCTGGCAGGGAGTGTTTGTTTACACAACAAAGGCACTAGATAGGACTGAATATTCACTTAATGACCTAATCGCATAATAACAGGGATAGAACATATCCTCATTGTTAAGTGGCTCACACCTACAATTACAGTTAGTTCTCTTTATATGCGAATTTGCTATCTGCAAATTTGCTTATCTGTGAGGGGCAGAATTGCCAACTACCTCTTATCTGTGACTCTCTTCTCATTATCCACTAATACTGTGCACTTGGAGTGGGGAGTGCTCGGCACAGCTAAAAAAGGGAGATGGGTATTGGAGAGGTTGTGGAGGAGGAGGAGGAGAGAAAGCGGCCCCCTCATGAGCAGAAGGCAGCACCGGTGCCATACAGGGGGAAGAGGAAGAAATGCTTATACAATATACGGCCAGTGGGAGGGGGGATTGTGGTAATTGCATCCAGCCAATTGTACTCATTTTTTTAAAAGTTGCTGCATTTGGTCAATTTTCCACATCAAACGGACATTGTTATTGGTCTATGGAGAATTGTCGGACACATTTGTGCCCACTTCCAGACTTGCCCCACCATCTTGGGCATTATCTTGGGCACTTCAGCTATACCGTCACAACCTGGCAATGATGAGAAGCTGTGATAAGAGAGGTTCCTGGAAAGCTATCAGAAGGCTGTTCTGGGACTGGGGAAAGCAAGAGACAGGTGGAGGAGGAGAAAGGGTGAAGTAACCCCCTTCCTATTGCTGAACTTTAAGGCATCATTGTTGGGCTATCAACAAATCAAGGGTTATCCAGCACAGGGGAGGAAGCATCAGGTATTGGAGATGTTGATGAGCCCTCACTATCACCCAGCCCCATAGACTTCAAAGTAAGATTCAGGCTCATCAAGTTCATAGGGTGTATGGTGAAGAGGGAACCTGACCCCATAGGCTCAATGATTCAGTATCTAATAATTCAGTATCCACTAGGTTTTCCAGGAACCTAACTCTAGCAGATAACAAGAACTGACTGGTCAAAACGTACCATTGCTGGACATCAGCTTCTCTTTGTTCCCAGGAAGCAAACAGTTTCAAAACTCATATTCCAATGCATCCAACTTCTCTAGTGCGACACAACCCAGAAATACTATAATTCAGCATGCATTTGAGTAGAATTTTAAATTCTACTCCTTAAATCTAAAGGTGTTAAGTAATCATAGATTATTCATTCATTAGCCAAGACAAAATAGCAAGACACTATTTTCTGTGAAAAGTGTCACCTAATACAAAAGAGAAATATTTTCTCGCCCTGACTTTTAAAATAGAACGTATTAAGTGTCTGTCAGTAGGCATTTCTAGTTGCTTCTAAAAAGAACTTTTAGCGTTTTCCTTTGGATTGGTATGTCCTCCTGCCACTGAGCATGTATTCTGCTGAGCTGTCCGGCACATCATATAGGGATAATGAAAAGAACCACTCATACAATAAGCTCCTATGGACAAGAATGAAAAAAGAGTATAAAGGAGGGGGGGGGGAAGAAAGTTTCCATTTTTAATGCTTAGTAGAGGGGAACACAAGCAAAAGACAGGACTTGAAGCTGGTTTCTTGTGCAGCTGGGTAGTAGTAAAATGGACAGCCCAGTCCTAACAGGGCTGCCCGTTCAGCAGTGATGAAATGGTTGCTGGAGTATCCTGTGGGGGCAGAGAGGCAGCCAGAGGTCTCCTTGAGGTAAGGGAACATTAGTTCCCCATCTAGGGCTTTCAGATTTGGGATGGGGGTTAGGATCTCGCTGATGCCTCTTTCACCATCCCTGCCCCCTCCTGGGTCTGAACCGCCCTTCTCCCTGCCCTCCACTCACCCAGTTTCACCCCCATCTGCCTTCACCCCCACCCTCTTCCCGCCCCAGAAAGCCTCTCCACAGCTCAGCAGCAAACTTACCAACAACAGCTCCTGGGGCTCCTCTGACTCAGAGGCCCAAAGCCTGCCTGAGCTGGCCTCCGTATTGGTGCCTCTCTCCTTCTGGTCATGCCAACATACCTTACAGCACAGCTTTGCAACAGCTTACACCTGGGCAGTGCCTGGGAGATCAGTACTGGCCAGAGATAAGTTCGGGGCATAAGTGAAAAAACAGGATCACCTCTGCCAGGTCTTCAGTAATCAATGCTTAAAAGAGACCAGGACACCCATCTTTTACCTACCTTCTGAAGGTTCCTCCAATGCCATTCTTGCTCATAAATGTGCTGTGGCATTTATACTTTCATTTTCCCCATCTCATTTAGGCTCCAATCCTATCCACACCTTCCTAGGAGTAAGCTCCATTGACTATAATGGCACTTACCTCTGAGTAGAAAGGCACAGGATTGGGCTTGTAGTCATACATGCTGATACACAGTCAGTATCCCTGATTCTCCCACTCTCTTAGCTTTAGTGCTTCTTCGCTCCCCTTCTTCCACGTAGGCTTTCATTCGTCCATGCAACAGCTTTGACTTTGTCACTGTCTATTTCCTATACTACTTATGAAGTGACTCTGTGCTCTTGTACCAAGTCTGCAGAAGATGCGTGGCATGCCTTCAAGAAATGTAGCTTGCAGCACACCAGCCATGCCTGTCATTTTTGGTAAGGATATGGTATTGGCAACCTTCAGTCTCGAAAGACTATGGTATCACGCTCTGAAAGGTGGTTCTGGCACAGTGTCTAGTGTGGCTGAAAAGGCCAATCCGAGAGTGACAATCCCTTCCACACTGGGAGCAAGTGCAGTCTGTCCCTGGTCTGTCTCCCTGGCTATGGGCCTTCCTTCTTTGCCTCTTTGCCTCAGACTGTTGGCCAAGTGTCTCTTCAAACTGGGAAAGGCCATGCTGCACAGCCTGCTTCCAAGCAGGCCGCTCAGAGGCCAGGGTTTCCCACTTGTTGTAAATTTTTCCTTTTACTTCCATAAGTAGAATATCCAAAATTTGGTTTTTTGTAAACAGAATGCAGAAGTTCTGATAAGGGACCTGGAACATTTGGGGTGGAGAGAGATGTAAGCCTTACATTCCACACAGCTATTAGAGCCCTGCAGCTGGATCCTGCAGTCATATTTTCAGTATTTCTCTCAAATATTATGACCTGTCCTTAGATTCTTGTTGAAGATAAAAGGTACAGTATTCAAAATGGTCCATCACCTATGATGACCTAGAGAGCTGACTTTCTGCCTACCGAAGGACCACTTTATGTATTTACAAATTCCTATTTCGAAGACTCAGGGTTGTTAACCACATTTAAACGTGGGAAACTATTTGCCTTGAATCCAAAATGAAAGAACTAGGCAAACATCCATAAAATCCACATAGAGAAAGTGAGAAAATTTGAATAATGGATCATCTCTGCTCTCTTTTTTGTCTCAGTATTACTAAAAAGAAATTATCTGAATGCTTTTTTCCTATATGTTAATAAAACTCAAGGGTGACAACCACAGCTTGAGCACAATCCTATAGTTTTCTACTTAGAAGTAAGTAGCATTGTCTTCAGAGGTGCTTACTCCCAGGAAAATGTGCATAGAATTGCAACCTTTCTCTTAATTCAAAATAAAAATATTCTGAAAAGGTATTCTGAAATAATAACACTCCAGAGAAGTGAGGTTTGTTGCTTCCATTTCCTTCAAAGTCTTCACATGCTGCAAAAATAGTTCTCTGCAGTGGTCTGTTTCATTATAGTTTGGTAGCAAAATTTTTGAGAGAGATAAAATAGGATGGCTATGAAAAGTAAGACTTGCCAGAGAAGGGGAAAGAGTATATGTTGGGGATAAGGAAGAGGGAGACTTGTACAATTTGTCTTCTACAGAGTTGGATGGGTGTGGGAAACTAAATGCATGAGATGATGGGAGGGAGGCAAAATACTGTATATTTGAGTATGAAGAAAAAAAAATTAAAAAACACTGGCTGAAGAACCAATTCTGTACACATTTACTTGAGAGCAAGTTGCACTGAACTTGATGAACTTACTTCTGAGTAGACATGCATTGACTTGCACTGTAAGTGGATCACCATCAACCCAGACAGACAACATAGGCATGGCAGGCTGCCCCTGGCCCAGACTAGCCTCTTGTAGTCCTTTTATCCACTCAGTTTCACTCTCCACTTGCAGTATGAACATATGTATCATTTTATGACCTTACACAGTTAACAGGAATCATGCCTATGCTCTAAACGGTTACCTGCAGATACAAACCAGGAAAAATAATTCATCCAGTGCAGGGTTTTGTTTTTTGTTTTCTTCTTTCACCTCCCTCCCCCCCCCCATAACCTGAGGCAAACAAAAAAGAAACATATATCATAAAATAAGCTTTATAGCAGATGGTCTCTAAATTTCTTTTGAAGTCTTCACATTGGAAATTTGTCAGATTTCCTCAAACCTGAGGATTTCACACTATCACCACTCCAGAGTAAGAGAAATTGGATACCACCCAAAATATTTATCTCAGGTTTATTTATTAAAGTCACCATTCCTGTACATTTGTCTGTAACAGGGGTGCCCAAACCCCGGCCCTGGGGCCACTTGCGGCCCTCGAAGACTCCCAATGTGGCCCTCAGGGAGACCTCAGCCTCCAATGAGCCTGTGACCCTCCAGAAACTTGCTGGAGCCTGCACTGGCCCAACACAGCTGCTCTCGGCGTGAGGGCAACTGTTTGACCTCTCGCTTTAGCTGTGGGATGAGGGCTCCTTCCCCTGCTTGCTGTTTCACATCTGTGATGCAGTAGCAGCAGCAAAGAAAAGGCCAGCCTTGCTTTGTGCAAGGCCTTTTATAGGCCTTGACCTATTGCAAGACCTTCATTCATATGTTCCACCTCTAGCATAATCATTTATGTAAACTTATGTAAATTTATTCAAATTTTAAATGTAAATTAACTCTTCCCTGGCCCCCGACACAGTGTCAGAGAGATGATATGGCCTTCCTGCCAAAAACTTTGGACACTCCTGGTCTATAATGAGCTCCTGCAAGGTGAAGTGAACTCTTCAGCCTGGAAAACATTCTCTGCTTCTCTTCTTATAAATGCAATCATACATGCACCCTGCTTAGACACAGAAATGTGTCTGGGGATAGCCATGCGTGTTCCTTCACAAGGAGGTCCTGATCATCAGAAAAGACTGCAGAAATGCACTTTAAAGCAGGTGCACACAGTTATTTAGATTTGTAACTGCAATTTGAGAGGCTGAATATCTGATCAGGTTGCCAGAGCTGCAACATCAATCAATTCACTTTACAGCCTATAAATCACATCGTCTCTCATTTTGCGAATCAAAATGTACGTTTCTTTTCTGGAAGAAAATATAGGTGAAATCATAAAGTCGTATGTTGCAGTTTACTTGCTGTTATCAAATTTACAGCCACAAATCACATACTTCACATGCTGATATCCTTTACATTTGTACGATTTGTATTTGTGTTCACTTTTATGGAAAGAGTAACATGATAATAAAACAGTGGACTTGATCTCTGTGTGTCTTACATGCCTTTCAATAGTCCTCAGTCTCATAGGATTCTTATGTCTTTCTGGATAAAATTAGTACAACAATTTTTTTGGTGCTCAAATTACATTTTGGAATGAGGTTCACCCGATAAAGCTACTTTCCTTTTTGCTTCTGTTTTCTTTGCCTGGTTTTTTTTTTTTTTTTTTTTTTTTTTTTGCTGTTCTCAATTTTTCTGTTTGAACATCAAGCTTCTTCACTGAGTAATCATGGCCAGATAGAGATCACATAGTCCAAGTGATGATGACATGGAACCATATGAACAATCAGGTCAGACTTTTGATAACATCACTAAGAACCAATGAAATTCTCTCATTACCATCGCTCTGAACAGAAAGGAAGAACTTACACATTCTTATTGCCCATACTGGGTCATCATTCCCTTTCTTATTACACTTTCTTAGGAGATGCCTGTCCCTGCTACTTGGCAAGACTTTACATCATGGTCCAGCTCTAGCCATGTCATGTCAGAACACAATATGAATGTAGATGGACATTCTGATGTTCATCCCATGGCACACCCCATTGAAAGTACTGTCGTGCCATAAGCATAGACACCTGCTTTGGGACATTGATGGCTTTTATTTTTAATGCCCTTTGTTAATGTAGCATTGTCCATCTTATTAAACAAAATGGCCACTGGGAGTGGGCAACTGCATGTTGGAGCTCCAGTGTGGAGCTAATAGATAAAGTAAGAGAACACTGCTTTTTTAAAGTTGTAATGAAAGCAAATGGCAATAAGTGGTTCCAAAATCCCATTCATTGTCATTCATTTCATTTCTTCCACAGTGCATTTCATTCTGAATGAATGGGACCTATCTCTAGTCATTTCAGAATGGATGCAGGTGCCTACCTCTGATTGTGCTCAGAAGCACTGAAATTTTGTTGTACAATGACAAAGTATTCTACATTCTATGTTCAAGCATCAGTTCAGGTCCTGGAATCTGTCAGGCTGGCTAGCATTCTGGTGTCAGCTGTACTCTCACTCACCTCTAAGTAGTTTTGGGACTATTTTACCTGGAGCCTATGCTACCACCTACACCTTGAAAAGTGCTTGCAAAATCCCAAAGGTTTTTTAAGTAATTGCAAGAAATGCTCACAAAACTCTACTACCGATTTCTGAAATGAGCAGGGAAGTGGTTGCTCATCACTGGCAAACATCACTGGCACTCTTCATTATGGTTTATACCCATAATGGGAGTTGGGTGGGGGGGATTACAATCCTGTTCCTGTCTGTGGAGATATGCCCAGTATTTCTTAATCTGCATTTCTGTACTAGAGATGGGTCATAGCCTCTGTTTCCTTTCATAGTGCAGATCCCAGTGCCTGCTAGTATTTGGTTATGTAGTGCTCCTCTTATTCTCATCCACATAACTCTACAGGGGCCTAAGGATTCTCCTGGTGAAGTTAATGAAAACAAGACTCCCATGGAAGGAAGTTTGTTTCATTAAAAAAAAAAAAAAAAAGGAATCCATTAAAGTGAACTACAGCCCAATTCTAAATAACTTCCCAATGCTGATGGAGCTCTGCCAGTAGGGCACATGCTGTATCCTGCGTTGGGGGTGCAGTCAAGGAGACCTCCTCAAGGTAAGGGGCGATGATTTTTTTCCCTTACCGCAGGACTGCATTGCAGCTACACTAACACTGGAAAGTTGGTTAGAATTCAGCTGTTAAATTCTCATATTAATGGCAGAAAAATTGAATTTGAGCTTTATATGAAGAAAAAAAAAATCCAGGAGCCTTGAAAAGAATTTTCAAAGACATTCACTAAATTTCATTTCTCATATAAATTGGATTCTTTTCCCTAGTATTAAAGTACCCTAGTACCCTGGCTACGCATAGCATAACATGTGATTTTTGTTTTGTTAATGTTTAATTAGACAATCCAAAATTCATTCTTCATTTTAAGAAAGAAGCATTCATTTTGTTTGTGGCTGGAATAAAAGCTTTTGTTCAAGAGACAGAAGGACCCCAAGGCTTTCAATTGTTCCCTCTCGTTTGAAAGAATGAATGGTGGAGTGGAGTGGTTTAGAGGCTTTGAAGAATAAGCTGAATCCAGAAACAGAGAGCCTTCAGTCCATCAGCAAATCTCTGAAGGTTTATAGGGCCTACCCACATGATACATAGCATAATCCCCTCCACCCCTGCAACTGCACATTTCTTTTTTATGAACCACTTACAAGTCCCTCATAGCACTATATCCAGTCCTACCCCAGGGGACAGGCTATAGATGGGGAAATTGCCTTACTGTAGTGCAGTGGCAACTGCACAAAGGAAAGAAATAAAACTGGAATGTGCACAGCCTCAAACATTTAAAAGAGATTAGGAAATGGCAGACAGGCACACTGCTGCAGAGGGGGAAGGGTAGCTTTCCTTGTTTTCAGCACCTGAATAATGGACTAGGTTAATGCTGGTGTGGTAAAGTAGGGAGTGTTCATCTTCAAAGGATTTAAAAAAAAACTTTGCAAGAGAATACATAACAAAGGGAGGAGTTCTGCTGCTGATCACTAATGATGTCACGAGCATTATCCAAAATGCATCCAAGACACCTTGGCAGTCATAGCCTTCACAGCATTCACAGCTGTAATGAAAGTGATGGCTGGGGCAGAACCTGCATTTTCCCAACAATAAAATGTTAGTTTATGTAAAAGAATTCTATCCCAGCCTTCCACAGGGGCAATGAGATCAGCTTACAACAAGTATTTACAATCAAATAACAATGCAAAAAGCATAACTATATAAAAATAATGAAAGGATGTTAAAACAATCATAAAAACAGTACGTTGTATCTACAACCATGTTTCAGAAAGTAAATAACAGATGTTAAAATAAGCAAGTCTGATAAACGAAGGAGAAATTGAAATAAAAGGTCTTTACTGACAGCCATCTTGTTGGGGAAATACGATTTCCTTACAGCCCAGTCCTATCATGGGCTACTGACAACAGAAGTCGTCTTCTACAGGTGTAAATGGTGTAGTGCTGCCATAAATGGCATGCCACTGCTGAGTGCAAGGGTGTCAGCAGCAGAAGCTCCCCAAGGCTCCCCATGCGCATCAAAGGTCTGAACCGGAGGAGGTCATTTGGCGGTGGAGATAGGCCACGTGTGGGGATGCAGTGTGTACACCATCACCATGGCTACGTAACATGAGAACACAAGAAGAGCCCTATGGATCAGGCACAAGGCCCATCTAGTCCAGCTTTCTATATCTCACAGTGGCCCACCAGATATCTCAGGGAGCACACAAGATACTTGCATCTCACTTCCACGCCCCTGACATAGCTATGCCAGCGCTGGAATGTTGGTTAGGATTGTGCCCTTAGTTGATATTTCCTAGTTCTGGTGTTGTGTGAGAGGGAAAAGAGCATCCTGCTATCCACTATATCCATTCCTTGCACAATTTTGTATGTCTTAATCATGTCCTTGCTCAGGTGCCTCTTTTCTAGACTGAAGATCTAGAAAACGCTGTAGCCCTTCATAAAGGAATTACCGCAGCCCAGTAATCATTTTGGTTGCCTCCTACTCCCCGCCCAATGGCTGATGGACCCACCAGCCACCTGCCCTCCCCATCCCAAAATGCCTCCCTCCCGCCACTTCCACTCCCTCTGCCTGCCCCCCCCCCGGACCCTTATGCTGGCCGAACTCAGCCGGTGTGGATTTACTGTTCCTTGCTGCCATGGATTTGGCCTCCACAGGCTGGCGCACCTCAGTGCACTGGAGCAGCTTACTCCCACAAAGGTGCAAACATGCTTTATGGCACATTTGCAATCCTCCCAGGCTGGTGCAAGTCGCCGGTCCAACGAGCACTTAGGATTGCACTTTAAATGGTATACTGCTGCCAAGCATAAGGGAGTTGGCACTGGAAGCAGCTGGTGGCTCCCCGTGTGTGCCAATGGGTATAAGGGGGTGGAGGGATTATGGGGTGGGAGAGCAGGGGACAGGGAGCGGACGGAAGTGTTGGGTCTCAGGTGCAAAGGTACATGCTGGAAAGGGACATCCTATTCCAAATTTTCAAGCCTGCCCTGCTCCTTTCCTCTCTTTGGACTTCCTTCAGTCAGTAAAATAGCTAGCATGGATCCAAGATAAGTAAAATATGTAAGTGTCTCTCTCTGGCCATCTGACCCCCTTCCCCCCACCACCACCATAGCATGCAGCATGCATTCCATCAGCATGGCTACAAGGCAAAAGATGGTGGGGTATAGGATTGGGCTTTAAGTCCAATAGGTCTTCAGGTTATGCCTCCTTTAGGTCAAGTCCTTTAGGTCATGCCTCGTTATCCACTGGAGTTCCATTCCAGGACCCCCAATGAATTAAAAAGAAATTACCGTATTTTTCGCTCCATAAGACGCACCTGACCATAAGACGCACCTAGTTTTTAGAGGAGAAAAACAAGGAAAAAAATATTCTGAACCAAATAGTGTAATAAAATATTTAATAAACTATAACAGAACAACATTTGAACCATGTAAAGTGAACAGCAGTCAACAGTGGCATTAAGAACCATTATCACTGTCATTAACAAATGGAGAGACTTAAAAGGTTTGAGCACTCTAGTTTTCTGGAAACACCAAGAACTCATCATTGCTAGAGTCAGAATTTATGAAGCTCACAAAAGCAGGTGCACACAAATAGGGGACCACATTATCTTTCTGCTACAATGATGTTCTGCCAAATTCCAATCCACTGGGCCTCGTGCCCGCTTAAGGCTGATCAGTCCCCCTTGTGCAACTCACCAGTGCAGCAAGCAAAAATGAGTCCAGTTCCAGTCCACAGATGCCAAGTAAATCAGTCCCATCATTCAGAGTTACCAAATCAGAGTCCAGAGCCAATAAGCCAAATTACAGTCCAAGGTCAGGTTCCAGGTAGGTCAGTTAAATCCATCAGGGTATCCAAGTCCAGTCACAATCCACAGTCAGATTCCAAATTCAATAAACCCAGTCAGTCTCCTCTCCTACCTCCAACCTGCACTCCTTCAAAACCCACAAACCCTTTCTGCCTCTGGTACTCCTTATATCCCTGAGGGCCCTATTGCCTTCCAGTGGCTTTAGCTGTGCAGCACACTCTGCTGGATGCCCAGGCCTTACCCTTAAAGGGGCCACTGCTGACACCACATCTACCTCCTCACCAGATCTTCCTGGATTCCAATACAAGGGGGGGGGGAGCAGATCTCTATACAGACCAGTGCAAAAACAGGGGAAAGGTGTGGGGAAGGGAAGATCTTTGTATAGGCATCACAGCAAGACCAGTGCAAAACCCCTTGCACACAGAACCAACAGATGGAAGTGGGGGGGGGTGCAGATCTCCATATATACCAGTGCAAAAGCAGGGGAAAAGTGTGGGGGAGGTAAGATCTCTGTATAGGCATCACAGCAAGACCAGTGCAAAACCCCTTGCACACAGAACCAACAGATGGAAGTGGGGGGGGGTGCAGATCTCCATACATACCAGTGCAAAAACAGGGGAAAGGTGTGGGGGAGGTAAGATCTCTGTATAGGCATCACAGCAAGACCAGTGCAAAACCCCTTGCACACAGAACCAACAGATGGAAGTGCGGGGGGGGGGGGGTGCAGATCTCCATACATACCAGTGCAAAAGCAGGGGAAAGGTAAGTCAGCCCCAGTAGAGCCAATGGGCTCACTCCCAGGGATGAGTGGACGGGAGAAAAGCCTGCCAGTGCCTCCTCTCCCAGGGAGGAGCCTGTCTCAGTCCCTGGGCTCCCTGGACTCACTCCCTAGGCTCGCTCCCTGGGCTCACAAGCCTGCCAGGGGCTCGCTCCTAGGGATGCGTGGACAGGAGAGAAGCCCGCGATTGACTCATTTCGCCTGGAGATGGACTGGTAGCTCGAGGATTGACGTAATGAGCACCCCTGCTCTAGGGGCTTGCTCAGCAAGACTGCCATCCCCCCCCTTTCCTGGGAGTGAGTCCCAGTGACTCTGAGACTTACTTCTGAGTAGACACATGGGCTTTCGCAGCCAGCCTGCCATCCCACCCACCCACTCCCGCTTTCCTGGGAGTGAGCCCCAGTGAGTCTGAGACTTACTTCTGAGTAGACACCTGGGCTTGCCAAGCGAGCCTGCCACCCCACCCCCGCTTTCCTGGGAGTGAGCCCCAGTGACTCTGAGACTTACTTCTGAGTAGACTCGCAGGCTTGCTTAGCAAGACTGCCACCCCACCCACGCTTTCCTGGGAAGCGGAGCCGAGCAGAGCGGGCAGGGGGCGGGGCCAGGGGCGGAGTTTTTTTTTTTTTTTGCAGTATTCGCTCCATAAGACGCACACACTTTTCCCCCCACTTTTTGGGGGGGAAAAAGTGCGTCTTATAGAGCGAAAAATACGGTAGTGCATACCATATCAGTCGAAAAATAACTTTAAATACCCACTTCCAGGTTTCTTGCTCTCCTATTGCTCCTAATGGAATAATTTCATTCTATTAGATTCCATAATTCATCCCATCTAATGGCTGAATGCAATATAGTGTCTATACTAGTAATTTTCAATCTTTTTCAGCATATGGCACACTGACAAGGTACTAAAATTGTCAAGGCACACCATCGGTTTTTTTTGACAATTGAGAAGGCACACCATGTGTTTGTGGGGGACTCACATCGCCCAATGGCCCTACTGATAAATGACTCTCCCCCAAACTCCCGTGGCACATCTGCAGACCATCCATAGCACACCAGTGTACCACGGCACAGTGGTTGAAAATGTCTGGCCTATACTGATGCATTCTAGGGCGACAATGGAGGAGCAAGAAACCTGGAAGTGGGTCTTTAAAGCTATCTTTAATCCTGAGAAGCTTGCAACTTGTGCAGTTTAATAGCATGAAGCTAGGAGATTGGATTTTGGTGCTTTTTTCCCTTGCTACAAGGCATTTAAATGTGGATCCCAGTGTCAGTGGTGAGTCAAATCAGTGGATACCAAATCAATGGATATAGAGGCATCAGCTGTATAATGTGATAAAATTCATTTCTTGAATTGAGACCTATTCCATAATCTGTGGAGATAGTTCCAAGCCTTTCATTCAATTAATTCATTGTCTAATTGCAACATACCAAGATCCAGGGCTACAGAGCTTGCGTCCTGAGTACACTTCTGTACTGCAGCAAGTCATGGACTCTTCGCTCACAACAGGAGAGGAAACTGAACGCTTTCCACATGCGCTGCCTCCGACCCATCCTCAACATCACCTGGCAGGACAAAGTTCCAAACAACACAGTCCTGGAACGAGCTGGAATCACTAGCATGTATGCACTGCTGAAACAGAGACGCCTGTGTTGGCTTGGTCATGTCGTGAGAATGGATGATGGCCGGATCCCAAAGGATCTCCTCTATGGAGAACTCGTGCAAGGAAAGCGCCCTACAGGTAGACCACAGCTGCGATACAAGGACATCTGCAAGAGGGATCTGAAGGCCTTAGGAGTGGACCTCAACAGGTGGGAAACCCTGGCCTCTGAGCGGCCCGCTTGGAGGCAGGCTGTGCAGCATGGCCTTTCCCAGTTTGAAGAGACACTTTGCCAACAGTCTGAGGCAAAGAGGCAAAGAAGGAAGGCCCATAGCCAGGGAGACAGACCAGGAACAGACTGCACTTGCTCCCAGTGTGGAAGGGATTGTCACTCCCGAATCGGCCTTTTCAGCCACACTAGACGCTGTTCCAGAACCACCATTCTGAGCGCGATACCATAGTCTTTCGAGAATGAAGGTTGCCAACACACAATCTCCCTATTAAATTTTTCTGTTGAAGAAAACTGTAACCTTGAGACCTACAAGAGAAAATCCAGGCTTGTTGAAATTTTCTGCCATTTGTTTCTGGGTGTTACCATTTTCATTTGTGTCTATTACTATGCTCAAAGGCAAAGTTTGTCCTATGTAGATAGCAGAAGGGCACAAATGGCATTTATTGGAATATATCACATTGGAATAGTAGTCAGTTTTGATATCTTAAGATAACCATTATTTCCAGTAAGTTCTTGAACAAGTTCAAGTAAGTTCTTGAACAAGTTTTCTGATGTGCTTGAACCTCCACAGGACCAATGCAGTATGACGAAGATTGCACATGCATACACATGCACCTTGAGATTAAACCCCACTGAATTGAACACATTGGGGTTTACTTCTGAATGACTATGGATAAGGTTAGGCCTGGTAGTCATGGAATTCTTCCCACCTGTGATGTGTACAAATTCTAATTGGCTCCAATTCATCATATAGCTATATCTAGTGTTGCCAACGTTTTTTACTACCTCTAATGCTATGCCTGCCACATAATAATTGAACCCATTTATTCTATCCCAGGAAAAGTTCCATCTGTGTAATATAACAAGATGCATCTGTATTTCAAGATGCACAGAAGCACCGTCGGTTTTTTCTCTTTTTTTAAAAAGGGCAATCCTAACTGTAGGCACTTATTCATGTGACCCAAATCCCTGTGTCGCATTTTGGAAGATTTAGGGCAGCAAGTTTTATTCAGGGCATTATTTTTTCTGCATGGTAATGCTGCAGCAAAAGCATACTAGTTTCACTTGGGGCCTGAATATATAAGCAAGAGTGTTTGTTCCTATTAAAATTTCTGGGTGAAATCTCATTAATTTTATTTTCATTTTTGTTCTTTTTTTTTAACACTAGTGTTAATTCTATTCAAACAGAGCGGCACCCATTTGGACTCTGTAGTTGCAAAAATCTGTGGGTCTGGTATAGAAAGTAATGGGCTTGTTCTGTGGTCCAATGGATACTCCCAAGTGTCACCTGTTTCCATTTCCTGACCCCCACCCACACAATCTTTTAAGTGCAGATGTCAGTGTGCATGCATCAAAGATTTAAAAGTAAATAATAGCAGAAAAGAAGAACTTGGGCACAGGTCCAAAAATGCTTTTTCTTGACTCTGTGATGAAGGTGGTCCTGGGGAAAAGCTTCTGGTCTGGTGCTGCTACTAATTAGGACAAAAAGTAGGCAGAAAGCCTGGCACATTTGTCATCTGGTATTACATCACAGCAGTGAGTAGGATAGCATTAAATGCATCTAAATGCCCTGCTTTTCTTTTCTTTTTTTGAGCCTGCTTTCCATTGCTCCTTCAACACAGATGGAACCCTTTCTGCCTCCCCTTATTAATTCATTTGTTATTTATGCACTTCTGATCTTTGTGACACTTTGTCCTTTGGCCTGACATCAAATCATTTTTAATACATGATCTGTGGAAAGGTGGCCCTTGCCCTGCAGTCTGCGTTGCAAATCCCTGACATACACATATGCATTTTTTATTGTTCTCACATGTTGCTTAACAGTCTGCCTGATTACTGCTTTGAAGCACAGCAGATGGGTTCTTGCTTAGCGCTGAAACAGATGAGATGCTCAAATCGATTGCTTTATCAACAATCAGTTGCAGATAAAAATCATTTTAATGAGGGAAATTAATGGTGTTTGCAAACACAGTGTTAATTAAAGAACATTGCTTAGGTTCCCCCCTTCTTCTTTTTTTTTCCTCTGCTCACAATTTTTGTTACCCATGACATCTTTCATTATTGACTCATGCCCCAAAGAAAAGGCGATTAAAATCTGCTTTTGTTTGATGTAGCTTTTATTGAAGAAAGAAATAGATCTTTCTGAAGCGTCCTGGTGAGATGAAAGTCTAATTATCTCCACAAATGAAAGGAAAAGCTTTAATTAGGCCTGCGCTGAATCTGTGCGCTGTGAATTTGTGCATTGTGATAGATGGAGCCTGTATCTCCTCAGTGGCTGCAGTTGAAATAATGAAAGAAGAGAAAAGGTAACCTGCTCCCATGATTCAGCTGGCAGGGTTGAGCTGAAGGTACACCTGTGTTGTGCGAGAGTGCCCAGAGCAGCTGCCACAGGCCATGTTTCAGTGCAGTGCATTCGGCTGTTCTACAGCCCCCTCCTGAGCTTTGATCTCTTCTCAGACAGCAGGGGTCCTAACAAATCAAGCTTTTCATGTTTCACTCTGTTTCACTCTCTTTTGCTGCACCATTCACACTCCGGCTCCAGAAAGGATGCATAAAATATTGTCTTTTTCTGATGCAATTAATGATCAGCCGCCAGTGTATGACTGGATCGAGCATTACACCCACCTTATGTGTGCTGTTTTAAGGTTTGCTGTGGAGAGAAATGTTTTGGGGGGTGGGAGGGTGGAACAAAAGCTTTGAGAGGCTATTTATTTATTTATTTGGATAATTAACTCGCTGTTTATGAGTTTAACAGCCTTTTTGAGCCAAGCATTTAATTTGCAGCGCGCTCCTTGTCTGTGGTGCTCTAATGTCCACCCTGGTGAGAAAGGTGACATTCAAGGATATTGTAATGATTCTAATGGCCCCCGGGAGAAAAATCTAAATGATGACAAATAAAGCAATACCCTCAGTTTTATACCATCTCCACTTTATTTGTACCATGTTCCATGTAGCTTACTCTGTCTTCCTGTAGTCCAGCTGATACCAGGAAGGTCAAATTGCTACTTCTTCACATCACTTGCAGGTAGCACATTCCTGGCAGTGAATGATCAAGCACCTTTGACATCAAGGGCAGTCAAGGGGATTACTCGCACACCTTTCTAGACGGGATAGCAGTAGGAATAAGTGAGAGGGAATTGAAGCCAAACTTGGATCAGCATGAGCAAACTGACCTTTCATTCTTCAGTCAGCATATTCTGTATTGTTTTAGAAAGTGTTAGTCTAATAGCAGGTCTCTCTCTTTGCAATGAAGCTGAACATGCAGAAGGAGACCACAGATGGGGAATAAATGAGACTTTCGTACCCCACAGTCAGTTGTTTACAGATGCAGGGTTTGTTTTTTAAAATGTAATGCTGTTTTTCAGTGCAAATATTTTGGGTCTTTGTGTACAGCAGATATAACCTAACACTGCAGAAAATGAATGAAACAGACTGTGTAATTCAAGGATGGGGACTCTAATTTGGTCTGTGTGAGACAAATCTCTAAATTAGCATTTTTCTCATGAATGCAGCTTTATATCCTGCTATTTTCAAAAGTTTTTAAAAACCAACTTTCTTGGCAGCTAAGCTCTGTGTGCATTTGTAATTGGCTCAGGATATGTGATAAATTAGCTAGCACTTGTCATTCCGAAACTTCCCACTTTGCCTTTTCATTTCAAGTTTTCTTTATGCAGACTTGCCTTTTTTTTTTTGGTAATTATCAGCTTAAGTTTCTTCCTTTTCTTAAAAAAAAAAAAAAAAAAAAAGGCTGAACTCCTCAGAACTGAACATGGAACTCCTTAAGTTAATACATGATTCTAATTGTTAGGTAATGGATACCCAGCCATGCCTAAGTGTGGATACAAAACTTGGCTCATTAGAAATTAACAGGTGGGAGTTGTAGTACTACAGTGCAAGCATCAACTAGTTCACAACCGGGGGAGGGGGAATAAGCAAGCAAAGGGATCTCTATCAGACAAGTATTCAGCAATTGGCTACAAACCAAAGGTTCTCCAACTAGCCATTTTCTTCCATCTTGTAGTTCATTTCTTATATTTTTTTAAAAATCAAATATTGAGAAAATCTTATAATGGAAAACGAGCAATTACATGGATGTTATAAGTGATACTGTGTTCCATTGATTTAATCTGCAGGTTCTTTTAAAAAAAAAGAAATCAATTTTTACAAAAATGATTTTCTGTTAATCTTTTGTTCTTTCAGTTTCAGTTTTTTTTCCTTGTAGAAATGAAAGTAGTGGGATGAATGCTTTGCATGTTGAGGGGCTGCTGTCATTATAATTCCTTTTCTGCAGGCGGTTAGCAATTACAGTGTGGGGAAAAAATTAGAAGCATTTATCACCCCCTTCAAATGTGAAAAGTTATTAAAATAAGGCCCAGTCTGGAATCACCATCTGTAGTTTACAGAATCAGCCCCCAGCTATGGTTTCCTCAATTCAAAAGCACTGGTTTCCAGTTTTATCTGTTTCTCCTGAGCCAGTCAGAAGAATGAGGTCTAGGAACAATGAGTCAACAAACAACGTTGACAACAAACAGACAGGAAATTTGCTTTGTTTGAAATTACTGTAAATCTAAGGGTAGTCAAGTCAACCCATCCCTACTACTGCAACATCTCCATATGGCAATTGCACTAGCCATTGGCTCATTATATAATGTGAACAAATTGGATGTCCTAAAATAGTGCCAAGGAAATACAAAAGGTGCATGTACATCACTTTATAAGGATGTGCATCTGCCACTTACATAGCGTTTGCGCCGTGGCAGACACAAGGCAAGCATAGTTGCCGTAAAAAATTAGTCACATGTTTTGATCACTTCCAGACTGGACTACTGTAATACAGTCTACGTGGCTGCCTTTGTAAAGGTTTTATACTCTTCGACTGTGCAGAATGAGGCTGCCCGATGCTGACAGGAAACCAGAGCTGCCAAATTCTGAAACATCTGTACAGGTTGCCAATTTGTTCCTGGTCCCAATTCATACACGTGTTTAAAATGCTACACAATCTGCCATCACCCAGAGCATGCCACAGCTTTACATTCCACTGAACAAGCTCTGCTCTCTGGTACATTTGTTGGGCAGGAACCAGGAAGTGTGAGCTGCCTGTGACAGACCTTGGGGTCATGGTGAATAGCTCAATGAAAATGTCAACATAATGTGCAGCAGCAGTGAAGAAGGTAAATTCCAGGCTAGGATCTTTAAGAAAGTGATTCAGAATAAGACTGTTATTATATGCTCCTAACAATGGCATCGCTAGGGGGGTGCAGGGGGTGCAGACTGCACCAGGTGAAGCGCACGGGGGGTGACGCGCACTGGGGGGTGAAATGCTAAAATCGCAGTGGAGTGACCCCATCATATTATATACCGTTGGATGTGGAATTTCGAGAGGAATGCAATGCAAAAAACCACAGTGAAATATCTCCTTTCTATCAAAAGTTTTGGCCAAAAACCCGGAGAACAAAAAAATGCATGGATCCCTATGGAAAGTGAAAGTGAGCAGTATCACGCGTTTACTCACGAGTAGGCAAATGTGCCTTAGACCATTGGAAAGGGCAGGCTGAGAGGAATCCAACAACACCATAATGGTCCTGATCTAAAGAATGCAGCCCCAAAAAACAGCTGAGAAGGAAGTCCCTTCCTCCAAGCAGATGAATGTATTGATCCCTATGGAAAGCAAAACTAAGCCTCATGGTCAAGTTTAGTTGACTCACTGTCAAGTAAGCAAACGTGCCTTGGCTGGTGTGGAAGATCAGGTGAAGGAGAATGCAAGGCTACCAGAATGGTCCTGATCCTATGCACCTGGAGCTAAACAAGTGCTCCAGAAGGCAGCCTCCTCCCCCCCCACTAAAAAGGATCAAAACAGAGGCTGCAGCTGATAAGGTGAACCTTTTTGAGACTTGCAAAGCCAGGTGGATCCTGACAGTGATCTGGTTTAAATAGAAGTGCTTAAATTGAACTGGGCACTGGGTAGGGCTGAAAACCTTACTGGTTTTGGAGGGGGGGGGGTGTGTTATTGCAGACAGGCTATAGAGGAAATTCACTTGGTGGAACAGGGCTGGCTTCTGCTTATTTAATTGTTTGTTTTACTTTAATTATTTATACTTACTTATTTTAATTTGCCTGATGATGTCACTTACACCATGACATCACTTCTGGTGGGTCTTGGACAGATTGTCATTCTAAAAAGTGGGTCCCAGTGCTAAAAGTTTGAGAACTGCTGCAATAAGGTGTTAGTAAGTTGACACCCTTGGGGGTGTGTGTGACACCACTAGTGACCAAAATCACTAAAATCATAATTTGGAAGAATAATAGCATCATGTTATATATCAGTCAATGAGTAATTTCATGCAGAATGTGTTCTATCTTTGTCCTATCAAAAGGTATAGCCAAAAAACCAGTGGGGGCAGAGTGATGGTACATCACCACACCCACCACGTGGGGGTGTTGCCCTGCCCCTGCATGGGGGGTGACGCACTGGCATTCCGCATCGGGTGACACGAACCCTAGTGATGCCACTGGCTCCTAAACAAGTCAGTGGTGTGGCCACATCTATAATATGAACAGTTCTGGTCACAACACCTCAAGGAGAATATTGTAGAGCTGGAAAAAAGATGCAAAAGAGGACACCAGACTGATCAGAAGGCTAGAGCACCTTCTTTACTAGGAAGGCTAGACTGTTTTGGGATTTTTAGCTTAGAAAATTATATATGATGGGAACAGGGGTGTATTGAGAGAAGTCTTTCTCCCTCTCTCACAATAATAAAAATAGGGGTCATCCAACAAAATTAATTGTTGGGAGACTGGTGGGATTGACTGAAGGAGGAACTTTTCACCCCGCTCATAATTAGTGCATGGAATTCATTGCCACAAAGTGTAATGATTATGACAAGCTTAGATAGTTTTTCAAAGAAGATTGGACAAATTCCTTGAGGAAAAGTCATTCAATGACTAGTAGTCACAATTACTATGGGCTGCCTCTGTTTTAGTACACCTCAGAATACCAGTTGCAGGACAGCAATGGCAGGAGAAATGCCTTTCTCTCCTGCTTGTGGGCTTCTCAGAAGCTCTTGGTAAGCCACTGTGGGAAAGAGGATGCTGGACTAGATAGGACTTTGGCCTGATCAAGCAGGCTTTTCTTATGTTCTTAGATACACAGGTGGATTATTACTGCTTTTTTAATGATAGATCGTATGAGCCTTAGGTAAGACTGAAGGATTATAAAAGCTTAAGCTTGTCCTTTATACTCTTACCTGGCAATACATTCCATTGAATTCACTGGGACCTACTTCCAAGCAGACAGGCAGAGGATTATGTTTTTAAAATATCATTAGGGAAAATAGGTGGCCAAAAGGAAGTAGTACACACATGTAAGTACCCATCTGCTTTTGCCTCCTAATGAACACTTGATAATGAACTTAAACACAAAAATGGCACTAATAGCTCAGTCAAAATCCCTTGGCATGTTATAGCATGCAACCACTCCAATGGAGCACACACTGCATGCTATGGTGAGAGAGTGATCAAACAACCTGAAGGAGGTAAATATTTTTTTACTTACCCCCTGGTAGGTTCGCCAATCATCTGTGGATCTCCTCAGACCTGTGCCAGCTGTTTTTCTGGGCCACATCTCAGGACAGCCAAGTTGCGGGGGGTGCTTTGGGTTGCAAAATGGGGAATGGGATCTGGCCAAAGTTGCTGCAACTGATCCACCCCTCCTGCCCTCAACACGCCCCTGGTTCCTCTCCTTCTTCGCCCAGTTACTTCCCCTGCCCTATGAATTCCCCACCCACAAACTACCCCCTGCCCTGATCTACCTGCCCTGGTGCCATATGGGGTCTGTGGTGGTAGGGATCCACCACTGCAGCTGCCTTATGGCAGCAGCCTCAAATGGCCTGGTAGTAACATGATACTGCATTGTTGCAGGGACTTTTATGACAGCTGGACAGCCGTAGAATTGAGTACCCCTACTGAGGGGCTGCTTCCCTTATCCTAGTTGCACACTGGATATTGTGGCAACCATTTTACCTGTGGCAGCGTGCTGGGCAGTTCAGGATTGGGCTTTTAAATACAATGTGAATCACACAGTTAAAATATCAGAACTGCTAAGCAAAATTATGCAGTGATTCACAAACAAATTAAACTGAAGAGATGGGTAGCTCTGCTGATTTTGTGCCATGTACTGTACTACATCTGATTCCATTTTTACATGTGTAAGAAGAAGCTGTATAAGAAGTTAAAAAATAATGACAAAGTATATCCTAGTATGTGCTATTTTAAATGTTTAGCAATATGTGAAATGTATGGGATTATCTATGTGACAAAGGGTAAATAGAGAGGTATACTTTTCAGTGACATAAAGTGCAACATATACAGGTGAGCGTCACTTAACAACAAGGATACATTTCCTGATCCCTGTCTTTAAGTGATCCCGATGTTAAACAACGTCACCTGTTTAAAGCCTCCATAGCCAAGGGGAGCTGTACTCCCCTCACCACTGGAAGCTTTTCTGAGCCCAGCAGGGGCCACACGCATCTGCCCATGGCCTCTGCAGGGCTCAGAATGATTCAACTGGAAAAAAAGCTATTTCCAGTTTCTGGAGATAAACGAAGAGTCCTGTGTTGGACTGTGCAGTCCAAAACCAGGCTCTGGATCTGGTGGAGCCCAGCTCCACCAGTCCCAGTCCCCTCCCGCCCTGCTCCCTCCTCCTGCCATGCCTCCGCCCTGCCCTCCGTCTGCCTCTCCCACCCCGGAACACCTCCTCCCTGCCTCCTCCCACACCCCCACTCACCTCTCCGCTGCCTGGCATTCACACGCAAAGCGGCAGAACCCAGGCTCAGCACCCAAACTGCCCAGTGTGTGCTCACTCTGGGCTAGTGCCAGTGCTAACCCTTGCTTTACGGTACATTTGCGCCGGTGCGCGCCGGCGGTAAGCTGGCATGCTGAGCTCAGGATTGGGCTCTAATTTTGAAACAACTATATGTTCATAGATGAACTTGTAGAATTGTAGAACTCTTGTAGAATTATTTAATAATAGTACTATTAAGGAATTTATATAGCACTGAAGAATGTTGAAAGCACAGATGGCTTTAAATGGAACATATATGTTCAAAGCATATAAACCATATATGATCTCAGCAAACCTCACAACAAACCAGTTAGACAGGCCATATTGTGGATGAAATGAAAGGCTGAGGGCCCAATCCTATCCAACTTTCTAGCTCTGATGCAGCCGTACCAATGGGGCATGCTCTGCATCCTCCAGTGGGGCGGGGGGTCATGGAGGCCGCCTCAAGGTAAGGGAAAATTTGTTTTCTTACTTTGGGGCTGCACTGCAGCTGCATTAGGGCTGGAAAGTTGGATAGGATTGGGCCCTGATACTGAGGGCAGTAAGTTCTTCTGAACATATGTACTTATTTCTAGGTAAATATGTATAGAATTATACAGAATTATACAGAATCATATAATCATATGTATATGATTTCTAAGTAGGTTAATTAAATTTATTTTAATTGGGGCTATAAATTTGGTGAAAGTAAAGTATGTGATAGTGCAGTTAAAAAACACTTTCTTATGCTAGTTAGTCGTCAACAAATACACATTTTTTTTAATACAAACAATACAACCAACTACCTGTCTATTTATCCGGGCACTTCCCTCAT
Source organism: Tiliqua scincoides (assembly GCF_035046505.1). Taxonomy (NCBI): domain Eukaryota; kingdom Metazoa; phylum Chordata; class Lepidosauria; order Squamata; family Scincidae; genus Tiliqua; species Tiliqua scincoides. Next base: position 58,125,698 of record NC_089826.1, read on the forward strand.
GCAACTATATGAAACAATGGAAACAAATAAATGGATTGTGTGAGGGCAGGAAATGTTTGTGATCTTGAGTCTGCATAGATTTAACTGTAGATAAAAGAAAATACGGAACTGCACAGAACAAAAGTACCTTACTTTTCCAATATTGATTTACTGTCCCATTCTGCAAACAAAGAAGTGAGCATTACATTCAATGTTTTGCAGTAGCTTGAAACTGAATACTTACTTTTCTTCAAGACCAGTGTTTCTCAAACTGTAGGTCAAAACCCACTAGGTGGGTTGCAAGCCAATTTCAGGTGGGTCCTCATTCATTTCAATGTGTATTTTATTTTTAATATGTTAGACTTGATGCTACCATGGTATGTGACTGCATTTGGAGGAATGTTACAGATCTGTACTTTTAATAGGCTACTCTTCATATGCTTTTAACAGTGATAGTAAATGAGACTTAATCCTGGGTAAGTGTGAGTAGGGTTGCAGCCTAGGATTGTTAAAACTCATCCTGCTGGATGATGTCACTTTTGGTCATGGCATCACTTCTGGTGGGTGCTGACAGATTCTCATTCTAAAAAGTGGGTGTTAAAAGTTTGAGAACCACTGTTCTAGACCAACTAACACAATTCTACAGGGGTAGTAACAAACCTTTTTACAATACAGTATTATTATTTCTTGGTTTTTAATTATTAAGGAACAGGCATATGGAACTGTCCATAATCCTTTTTGAGATAGAATTATGTGGGCTGATGTAAGACTAAGGGCGCAATCCTGACTGTGCCTTGGGCTGGCACAAGTCCCTTGCACCGGGTCGCAAACGAGCCATAAAGCACATTTGCGCCTCCTCTAGTGTTGGCTGGGCCGGCGCTGACCCGTGGAGGCTGAATACAGCCTCTGCGCAGGCTCTGATGGGGAGGGTTGTGTCAAGCAACACAAGGGTCTGGGGTAAGCTGGGAGGAGGCAGAAGGGAGGCTTTCCAGGGCGAGGGGAGAGTGGTCCTGGGGGCTGGTGGGCAGTGGGTGGCGGGGCTGGGACCCGGCAGTTATGCCAGATCCCATCCCCATTCCCCAAGCAGCATGGAGTGGCTGCAAGCCACTCTGCTCTCCTCCAACTTACGCCACCTCCAGAGGTGGTGCAAGTCCGAGGAGACCGAATGGGGCTGCAGTGGCTTACCTGGGGATAAGAGGACGCATTTCCCCTTGCCTCCAGCTGAGCCACTTTGGACCCCCATCTTTGTAATGCTGCAAGAGAGCTGGGATGCAGCACTTAGCCCAGCCTTCTCAGGCACCATGGAGGAACCTAGACTGGATCTAAGGATCTTTGTTGTTGTGGCATCATTAGCTTTCAGAATTTCTGTTAAGGAAGAAAATAGGGCTATACGTTAAACAGAAGGAGGAGTGTGTATGTCATTTGGTATTCATGGATTGAAGCATTTGGGTTTCACTACACGTAAACTACATGGGAAATTTTTTCTTTGCATGCTTTAACTTAGCTAGTGGATATGAAGATGTTGACATCATTCCTAGCTTCAGATATGCAAACGGATTAGCCTGAGACCTGTATTTAAAATTGTATGCTGCTGTGACAAACCTTTCACCTGATGGACAGGTGTTTTGCCTGGTATGAAGCTATGCTGGAAATATTTTGGCTTATCTATACTGATGAATATTTCAGCAGTGCATTTTTAAGATTTATTTTAGCTTGAGAGACAGCTGCCAAGCATATGAAAGTGTCCAAGTCCAGTCATAACATATATGTGTGAGTTGCATGAGCACTCAATTATAACTAGAGAAGTGAAAAACTGTCCTTTAAAATCTCTTATCAAAATCAGCCAGCTTTTCTTGTAAGTCCTCTGTTGTTCTGCTTGAGCAGGGCTCTCCAGATATGTGATACTTCAGGCAAAATGCATCTACAGGTTTAGTTACAGCCAGTTCTCTTTTATATGCTTTGCAAGCAGTGATTTGGCAGAACCACACATGCAGCCCCACCACCTCTGCCTTTCTATTGCCTGGCAGCTGGTCATCCATTTTATTGTATGGCTGGGTTTTATTGCTTATTTTATGGCAGGGACTGGTCCAGCATCAATCTTCCCTCCCTCTCTTCTTACATAGAGGAAGTGAGGAGCTTAGTGGCAGCAGCCTAGGAGATGCTTGAAGCTGCCACTACCACCAGTGTCTTCTTCATTATGGCGGGATCTGGTCCAGCATCAATCATCCCTCCCTGTCTTCTTTCTTATCTGCAAATTCACTTATTCATGAGGGGCAGAATTGCCACCTATCTCTCATTATCTGAGACTATTCTCATTATCCTCAAATACTGTGTCAGTGCTACATCAAATGGGTATTGATATTGGTCCCTAGAAAATTGTCTGTCACATTTGTATCCTTTTGGGGGGTTGTCCCTCCATCTTGGGCATTATTTCAAGGACTCCCACTGAACTTTCACAATTCTGATAATGATCAAAGGTCTCTGGAAGGCTACTTGAAGGCTGCTTTGGGGCTGGGGCAAGCCAAGGGAAGGAGCCAGGAGACAGGTAGACAGGTGAAGCACCCCCTCCCACTGCTGAGTATTGAAGACTCATTGTTGGGCCAGCAACCTTCAGCAAGTCAAGGGATGACCCGCACAAAGAAATTGCATTACCACAACCTTCAATGCATCAAAGGATAGCCATCACAGAGGAGGAAGCATCAGATGTTGAAGATGCTGATGAGTCCTTGCTATCACCCAGCCCCTTAGATTTCAGTTAAGATTTGGGTACATAAAGTTCATGGAGTATATGGTGAGGACAGTCCTAACCTAACCCCATTTTTCCTTAGGCGCAATGATCCAGTTTCCACTAAGTTTTCCTGGAACCTAACCCTAGTGAATAAAGAGAACTGACTATATCGTGCATCACCGCAATCAGGCACACCTGGCTAGAAGTCTATATCACAGGACATATCAGAGGGAGGACTGTATAGCCAATCATTGGGTTGGCATGTGACACTGGGTGCCTGCAGTGATGGGCTCAAGTAGCCATATCCACACATACCCCATGTGCTTTGCATCGTTGCTGGCACCTCCCAATGTGGTTGTCAGTAAGCTGCTTCTTCTGTTCACCTTCAACTGTATGCCTCATTGATCGATGGCAGCAGGAAACAGGGGGCTCCTAGCCACAGGGAAAAGTCCCCCACCTTTGCAGCCCAAGGAGTGAGGAAGCTGCAGAATCTGAGATCAGAGATGCCCCAGCTAAGGCTTGCTGAGATTAGAAACAACTCATGTGAGAAGGAATCCTGGTATGCTAACAAAGAGATAAGGGTGATCTAGTTGGAGTTGTTATTAAACTATATCAGTGACAGAGCAACATCTCAAAGAGAAACACACCAGTGAGATTGTCAACCAGATCCTCCCAGCAGTTGTCATGTCATGTCAAGTCTAAAAGACAACAGGTGCCTGTGAGGTCTGGCTTCATCAGCTGACTCACTATCTGTCATGGAGTTCACAAAGCCACAAGGGCCTCATTGGAACTCAACTCAGCAACCTCACCAAGCAGCAGCTGGGTTCACACTGGTCACTGCAAGTAGGCTGTAGGCTTTCATTGGGATTGGCATGGTGTCTTCACCTGTGGGATAGTTGCCTGTGGGGAGCATAGGAGAAACGCAGAGCAAGTAGAAAGGACTTGACAATAACATCAGTAACGCATTTCCCTGCCCTGGATTGTGGTCTTTTACTGAGTGCTTGTGAAGGAGAGTGGTACCACCAGAGTGACATGCAGTGGTCCCCAGTTGGGAGCAAAAGCAGTGGTGACCTGGAACTTTACCCTTCCGTCTCTTGGGGCAGCTTCAGCAGAACTCTAGGGAGAATCACTGTTCAGCCCCTGTGGAAACAGTGCAGTCAGAAACAAAAGGGATTCAGATGAGTATCTGGCCAGCAGTAGCAATGGTTACTGATACTCACCACAAAAAAAAAGAACAGGCAGGCTGTTGCAAAATAAAGGGGTGGTTAGGCAACACATTTTCTAGGAGCAGCATTTTATAATTCTGGAGGGTTGGAAGGGAGGACATGGAGAATTGAAACAGAAATGCAGCCTCAATGTGTGGCACCCCCTTTGCTTACCTGTATGAGTTGCACTGTCCTTGCTTTCCCTGTTGGTGTGGTGACATAGAGCTTCCAGTTGTGTGTATGTGTGTGTATAATCCTCCTGGGGCAGAATACCTGAAATAGGAATGCTGAGAAGACAAGAGTTAATGTAATATCTTAGCATGCATGTTGTGAAGGACAAAAGCTGTTTGTGCAAAGTGTTCCCTTTGTGCACCAAGTAACCTTTCACCATGGTTCCCATTTCCAAAATTCCCTTTAGAAACCGGAGAGGTTTAGCCCCTGCCACACACCCTATTATCTGAGCTGTAGTTTCGTAGGAAGGAGCTTATATAGTGTGGTTGGCATACCATGATTGACTGTGTTGTATTCTATGTTTCACTGTAAGAAAGTGGGCAGGGTGGGGTGGTTGGAGGTGCTAGAATACATTTCTAGTATTTTTCTCTTCTCTGTTGTTCCCTATGAATTTTCTCCTACCTACACCACCTCTGTTATAGCCATAGTGCTTTTTTGGTGTCGGGGGTTTCTGCTCCCAGTGTTGGGAGTATGCCTGTGACCAGAAGTGGCAGTTAGGATATCGTTTATGCCAGCGCTGCTCAAACTTTCGAGTGCTGCAAACCTGGAATTCAGTCCCAGTCCTGATCGCATCCGAGCATTCCACGCGGCTGCCATGCAATATCCTTCCGGTTTGGAGGATCGGGATGCCCTGAACCATCACGTCGTCTACCTGGCATCCCAGAATTCCATGCAACAGGACATCTGGTCAGACTCGACTACCCAGAGCATCCTTGTTCTCCAAACAGAGAGGACATTGCATGGCAGCCACACGGAACCACAAGGTCTGCTCAATGGGTGGATGGATCCGTGCAGACATCAGATTCCCGTGCAGACATCAGAACCCTTTGTTCGCAGTTGCCCTCCCCTGGTTTATGCCAACTTCTCCTCATCTCTCCCACATCATGCCCCAATCTCCTCTCTGTTTTGGTGTCTCTACCAGAGGAGTTACCAAGGAGCAGCATTCTTCTGATGTTGCACCATTGTCTATTGTGTGTCTGTAGACAGGTGAACTTCTGCACCAGTGAAGGTGTCATTGAGCCTTTGTGGGTGGGAAAATGCTGGCATAGGTCAAGGATCCAACTGGGCTATAAACTCAATGAGAGTTCTGAGTAGACATGTATAGGATTGTTCAGTCTGGGAACAATGTTCAAGTCAAATAGTGTATTGTTTCAATTGCAAACAGTGGAAGTCATTGTGGTATTGGTCCCCTAAAATGATTAATTATACTGATAAATATATCTGAATTAAAGCAAAAAGGCTCTGTTGTATGTATTACTTCAGATATTCCCAGAAAAGCCTGCAATTCTGAACTCATTGACAAGGCACTGAACATGAATTCAGTGCTAATCATATTAGTTTGAAGATCATGAAAACATTATTTTAGAGTGAAGTAGGAGTAGCGGTCCTTGTCTTTAAGGCAATTGCAATATAATTGATCTCCGTTAGCATTTAATTTCTCAAGCCTTTAGGAAAGTTTAATTTTGAACATCAAAGAGGTACCTGTGGAAGAAACTGTTCCAGACTAGTGAGTAAACAAATTAGAGTTAATAGGGTCATTAACTTTTGTAGTAAAATTTCAAACTGGGTATTCCTCACTATGGCATGTGAAATGTCAGTGTTTTAGAATCACTTAAATTATAATTAGAAGCTGAATTCGACTATTATAGCTTTGAAGCCAACTGGCAAATATCATTTTAACACTCTGGTTCAAATATCAGCTGATCAATAGTAATAGAAACTCTTTCATGGGTTCTTATTTGTGATGATCTGTTTAGCAAAAGGTTAAATTAATTGCACCACACGCAGCCATTCCATGGACCACTCACAGGTTTAACATCAGTGCTTAAGTGTTTTAGTAATGTTTCTCATTTGAAAATGTGGAACTGAAGTTTGGGATTTGGACTTCATTTTGTGATTTTCATTTCATCTTCAGTATTCATTTCCAAGTTCATATGCCCAGGATCAGGCTGCACAACAGTTGTGGACCTACCATTAGGTCTGATGGGGCAAATGCCCTAGGCATGAGCCTCTAGGACCTTGCAGAAGCCTCTCTGATGGTCCTGATGGGGTTGGAAACTGTGCTTCTGGTTTTCTGGAAGTTTATAGCTTCCGGGAACCTCAGAGAGGCTTCCATGATGTAGCCCTTGATCACGCAAGGCTCAGGTGAGTAGGGAGGGTGGATTTTTGCATGGTGGGGTGGCAACAGCCCGTGGGGGGTGCCATCACAAACCTTTGCCCTGGATGCGGGGCTGGGGAGGTTCACTGCTGCTGCGCAATGCAGTTTCTAAAGATTCAGTGTGACATCGGTACAGGATCTGAAATATAGAAAACAGAGTAAGACCTGATAAATAGCAAAATACACAAAAAGTAATCAAATGTTTTTACAGAAATGCAAAGGAGGATTTTGTTGGATATTTGGAGTTGAAACCTGCAGGTGAACAAAACCTTGAATGGTCAAGCACCTCCGCCCTGCGAAAATATATTGTACCAGCAGGAGAGAGAGAGTGAGTTCCACCTTGCACTGCTTCACTTTGCTTTGCCAAAGCAGGACAGCAACTGTTTGAAAAGAATTGATCTCTGTGCTGCATTATTTGTTCCAAACCTTCGCCTCATCAATCATTATCTGAAGTAGGAGCGAGGATAGTTTAAAAATATTAACTCCTATCACAATATATTATCCAAGGGGTTTTGTTTTGTTTTTAAAGCCAACAATAATACTTTTTCTCTATCATAAATCATATTGCTCTCTAACGACATTAAGCCTTGCTCAGTGAAGTTGTTTTTACACTCTTTTCTCTCTGTAGCACAACACTTTTCTTTGCTTCAGCTGTTCTTCTAGCAATAAAAGAACACAATTTACAAGTCAGTTCTGTCTAAACAATGTGAGTTACATATTGATGATGCTATTCCAGTGCAGGAAGCTTTTTCTTCTAGGCCAGCTCATTCAATTTTTTTTTTTTTTTTTTTGGGGGGGGGCAAATTATTTCTAGTGGTTTCTTTGTTACGTGCTGCCAGATAACACTATATTATGCTGCTTCTGTTGGTGAGGAAATGAAAGTGCAGAGAGTTAAAATAGCTCCCAATGACTGGCTTTATAGGGAAATGACATAGGCAACTGCTTCAATAAGTCAACTTATATAGACTGAAGAAGAGTCAAAGAAATCAATTGTGCTCCATCTCATTAGACTTTGTACTCACTCATAGCACTGCTAGTTGGACCAATGCTGTTTGCCCATGTCTTAAGCCAGCAACCGAATTGTTCATACTGTGTTAATCTTAAGTTCCAAAATAACTTTTATTGAAGATTAAAGGAACACTGAAAAAAAACTTCTGGATTGCTAGCACATGTTTGTGAGCCTGGCCCTATAAAGTCCCTCGCTGAGGCTACCTGTGAACCCACTGTAATTCGGACAAAGAGTTGGACTATATGACTGAAATAAAAAAAAAAGCAACTGAATCAAGGTGGAGCTACTTTTCCCGCTATCTCTTTTCATGCACATTGAACGTTTTGGCACACCTGATAGTGCAGCATTGTTGAAGCTTAAGAGGGTCTGGAGATTGGATGCAAGAACACTGGGGCTGCCATGGAAGCCTCTCCAAATTTTCTAAAGAAAGAGAGGAATGCAAGTTAATTTGAATTAAATCTTACTTGAGCATTCATATCACAGTACAGCAGTATTGTGTCAGGAGGCATATCTTGGATTCTGTTGCACAAATGCAACACGCAAAGAAATGGTGCAGTGAATCTCCTACAGGTGTGGAAGAGAAGCTTTGAAGCACTGTTGAGGGATCCAAGATCACACTATTTTACAATCCTACTCTTCTGACCCCCTCCCCCAAGGCCACTGTGCTATATAATACTAGAGGGTTTAAGGGTTCACTACCAACTCTGAACCTGAACACTTTACTGTTGATGACATTTGCACTGTCTGAGATAGCAGATACAGGGCCCAATTCTATCCAAAGTAGCCCACCACAGAGTGCAGCGTATGCCCTGATGGCCCCAGCTATATCAGCGCTGGAAAGTTGGGTAGGATTTGGCCCACAGTTACAACCTCAGAAATTCAGGCTTTGTACTTGATAAAAACTGTTCCCATTCTTCCTTCAGTGTATTTATGGCCTGGCTTTTAGACTATTTCACCCCAAGAGAGACTTTTCTCACTGCTTTGTTATCAGAGTGCCAGGTGACTTTGTATTGCAAGGAGGGTTCTGTGATGTGAACTTAGAACTGCAACTTTTAAGAATGCAACTCCAATTATACAGTATACTACGAAATGCTACTCGTATTTCATGTTACATATCAGGCAGATGGAAATCATAGGCACTTTGAGAGGGTTCAAGCATGTATGAACATCAGTTGTATATTCTCATTACTTGATTGTTCAACGTTTGATGATGTGTGAACATTTGAGAATGTGTGAATTGCCTCCTTGTGTAGAAGCCTTCTATCTGTGGTATTAGATCTCTGTTGGCTTCTCTATGCAATGTCAGCGCTTGACATTACAGTAAACACGCGATCAACATGAATGTGAGTGCAATCCAGATGCATTCTTGGGCCGGGGCAAGTCCCTTGTTCCAGCCCAGAGGTGTCGCAGAAGTGCCATAAGGCTTTTACTCCACCACGGGAGGTCAGGAGGCCGATTGCAGGCCCACCGTGCCCCCAGAAGGATGATTTTGTGCCAGCAGAGCTGTTTTACATACCTCTTGATAGGCCTTCTGGCTGCCTATGGCTCTCCTCAGATCTATGACATCAATATAGCTGGCATAAGTCCAAGGAGAGAAAGGAGTTGCAGCAGGTTGGAAAATGGGTGATAAGATCCAGCAAGTAGTTTTGCCACTGCAAGTAGTTTTCCAACCCCTCTCTGGCACTCCCTGCCTTCATCACTCCAAACTCCCCACATCCTCCCCTTCCCACCCACAAACCACCCCTCTGCCAATTTTCCTGGGTTGGTGGGAGTTAGATTCCTTGGTAGTGGGCGTGCAGAGCTGCTGACCAGTTCCATCAATGGCTCTGAATTGCCTGGCTGGTGTGCTGCACACAGTTGTGGTGGAGCAAATGCATTTATGGCAGCAGAAGGCAACTTCTTTAAGAGTAGCTTTAAAACCGCTGAATTCTTCTCCACCTTGAATCAGCCTCCTCTTAACACTGGAACTAGAAATCATTCAATGAATCTGACTGGTGAGAGTTTTAGGATGCGAGTACATATTGCAATGGTGCAAGAAAGGTCTGCCTTCATCTTCTGCTTATGGATGTTCCAGAGGCATCTGGTTGGGCACTGTAGGAAACAGGACGCTGGTCAATTTGGGTCTTTGACTTGATCCTGCATGGCTGCTCTTACCAAAATGTGAGTTAGAGAAGAATCTCAGGCTTTTCTCTCAGTGGGGTCTAGCACCCCCAAACCCTTCCCACTAGCCCTAGTTCAGTACTGAACACCCTCCTCTCTTTCCCTTTCCTTAATCATCAGATGGTGGAAGCACAGTGGTGGTTTATGGGAAGAGGACGTTTTCCTTTCTCTCTCTGACATGCTGAATAGCCACGTGCTGGAGACCCTGGAGGAGTTGTTCTTCCAAGGCTTCTGCAACTGCAAAACAATTTTCACATTTTTAATGTATTTCCTCTTCCTAAATTTCATTTTTAAGCCAAAAATTCCTAGCTCCTTTAATCACACACATCACTATTTGTCTTCTTGGCTCATTATCCTCCTCACAGTATCCCTCCGACTTCTTTCCAGCCGGTCAACAGACTTCGTGAACTGCGGTGTCCAAACTTCAGTATAGTTATTCAAAGAACTATCAGGCAGGCCTATTGCCGATTAGGATGCCATTAAGTCTGGACGGAATTGTTCCCTTCAAAGCCACTGATGGCAAAGTCAAAAGAAGAAAAGAAGCCTGGATTTAAAAAGGAAAGAGCAACGCATTGCTTTTCCAAGGATATGACACTATCGTATCTGATTGTGTAATGTTCATAGTTTTCAGCCGGTCTCTCATGTTGACAGCTGAGTGCACAACAAAGGTTACATTTTACATTGTACTCCAGCCGAGCCCTTTGCAAACCCAACGTCGTATGACCCAGGATATAGCTGGGTTTTTTGTGTGTGTGTCTTCCCTGAATTAGCTTTGCAGTATAAATGAATGATAAAGCATCAATCATCATTAATTATGTGTTCAAATGATATCTGCACTTTCTTGCACTTTAATCTTCATTAGCATGTATGAAAGAAAACATCCCAGAGGGTATACAGCATGTGTTCTTGTGTTTTACTCAGGCCTCTCTGGAGTCCTTAGCTGCTCAGAAAAATAGGCTTCTTCAATAGCAAGCATATGCCACCAGGGCCTTTTATCTGAATGCTTCAGATTAAATCAAAAGGCACAATCAGAGCAGCCATGGGCCAAAAGAGAAATTCATCTCTTTACATCTGTGACTGTGGTGATATATTGCTGGAGCATCTTCCACAGCACTCAAATTGTGTCCTGTAGGACTAATTGTGAATTATGTCTTTCGCTGCTTGCTCAACTGCACCAGTGCTATTCCAGCTGGTTATTTTTGGCTTTCCTTCATGTGAGAGCCATGACAGCATGTCAGCCCACTACACTGAACAAAAATGTCTTCTCTTTTAACAAGGCAAGGCTAGTTCCTGCGTTGTCATTGCCCAATCCAACGTAAATGTGCATGCATCCCTTGATCACCTGGAACTGTTGTTTGCAAGTATGTTCATTTGGATAATTTCATATGCAAGGAGTGGAAATTATTACTGTGTGAAGGCTTGCGAAGAAGATGGTAAAAAGGTTGCACATATCTTATTTTTACCCCATGTCATAAGTTTTTGTCTGTCTAAAAACTAAGCTTTCTCTACACAGTTCATGATATCTATCTTTTTAGTTGAAAAGCGGTTTATGACAGCTATTTGGGATATTCTTGAAGCAGGTACAGGACTGAATTAAAATTGGAGGCAGGAGAGATGGAATAATTCCAGGAGGTCTGGTCTAGAGGGTAGAGCCTCCATTTGCCTGAAGATAACATCCACAGGTCACCATTTCGAGGCCACCAGCACCATGAATGGTGAGACCTTGCAGCAGCTGACAAGCCGAGCCGAGTTATTCCACCTGCTCTTTGGTGTGAGCGAAGAAGCGTCTTGGCTGCCCTCCATGTGAGAGACGAAGGAGCTGCTTGTCAGCTTGCGTGGGAGGAAATTGGAGGCCAGAATGTGAGACCAGATCAAAAAGATCCATCTGAAATGTTGTAGTTCTTGAAAGATAGAAAGTTTCTTTGATTTTAAAAATCCCTACAGGGATTTAGAACAGCCTGCCCATGTAAACCACCTTGAATAAAGTCTGAGGAGAAATCTGATGACCAAGAAAGGCGGTATATAAATACATGTAATAATAATAATAATAATAATTCACCTTCAGTACCAAGGCACTCAATTCCTACATTTACCAAGGGAGAGAGACTCCATTCCCTTATGCCTATGCTTCCAGAATGGATAGCCCAATCCTGAGCTGCCTGGTGAGCGGGGCTGCCGTGGCACAAAAAATGGCTGACTGAGCGCTCCAGGCATCCTGAGCACAGCAAGAATCCAGGGCAGCTCCTCAGGAGAAGGGGACATTCTTCTCCTTCCCTCTAGTAAGGGAAGCGGCCCCTCAATGAGGCTACTCAACTTTGTGTTGCCTACTTAGCCGGCACAGAGTAAGGACATCTCATCTCAGGCCGCAAGGTCTGAAACAGGGCTCCGGATCCAGCGGAGCTCAGTTCTGCTGGTCCTGCCTGTTCCTGCCCTTTTCCCCCCACCACCACACCTTCCCCCGCCTTCCACCTGCCCTGGTAGGTCTCCTCCCTGCTTCCACTCCCACCCCAACTTACCTCTCCGCCACATTGCACTCTATGCAAGCACTGGGCGGCAGACCACTGGCCTCCGACCAGCACTGCCCCAGCAGGGGCTTGCACTGGGTCAGCTCCAGTGCTGGGCTGACGCTAATGCCTGCAAGTGTACCTTACTGCATGTTTACAACAGTGCATGCTTGCAGTGAACCGGCATCCATTGCCCTGAATTGGGCCCTAAATTGTTGGGAATTACATGAATAAGCAATGATCCAATGCATTAATGCACCAGGAGAACTTGGTTTGGTGGTGGTTCAGCACAAGCATTGATTTTATGTCAATAGGTGTCCTGCTTTTTTTCATATTGATGTGCTTTAAAGGTAAATATATTCACTCCCTAGGGGGGAAAAAGAAACCCCACAAAACCCAGCACTTTTATTTTGCTGCACTGTACAGCTGTGAACAGAATATAGGGAGAATAGAACTCTGTAGGTATGAGCCAACAAAAATAAGGCCATGGAAGTCCATTGATTTAAGTGGAAGAGTTAAGCACCTGCTCTGCAATCTGTGCCAAGATCAAAGTATAGATTTTGATTTTCAAACTTCCGGGCTTGCGTTAATGTCACAGCATAATATAACTCAAACTTTTGGAAACATCTATCTTCTTGTGAACATCGGATTTGGCCTTTCTTTTGTTGTATAGCCCGGGGTTTTCCAGCACTGAAGGCTGGTGATAAAAGATTGAGCTTACCAGCAGCCCAATCCTAAAACCTGGCAGTGCCCAGCAGTATAGTGGCGCTGAAATGGCCACCACTGTATCCCATGGGGCTGAGGCAACTGCCAGAGTCTCCTTGGGGTAAGGGAACATTTGCTCTTTTGCTAGTGCAGAACTGAGGAGGCCCATGTTGGGCTTTCAGGCTCAGGAGGAGGCATTAGATTTGGCCTCTACCACTGTCCCTGCCCCCTCCTGGGCCCAATCCTCCCCTTGGGCCACCATGTTGAGGCCTTCTTGGCCAACTAACTGCTGGTCAGCTTAATGTGGGTGGCTCCTTCCAGAGCCTGCTGGCCCCAGCCCTATACTCCAGCCTCCTGTCAGCCTCTTTCTCCTGAAGATGTGGAAATGAGAGCACGCTGTGAAGTTGACCAATTGACAGGACATCACCAGGCCCACTTGTCCCTCCCCACACCACGCATAACAGGAATCTGTGCCTGATGGGACCTGACCCTCTCAGCATCATCTCCCCACCTGTAAAATATGATGACCTATCTTATAGAGCTGGTGTAAGAATTTACATGTCTATGCACATAAAACATTTTGAAAACTCAGTAAATGCTATATAGATGCTAAGTGCTGTAAACAATCGGAACAGGGGTGGTAAACAGATAGATAGGCACAGAAGTATAGAAATACAAAAACTGTGCTAGTCTTGTGTAGTAACATGGCGTATTTCTTAATTGCAACACTGGTTCTTATTAAAAATAGTGACAATTGGCTTGCTGCTCCCCCAGCCTACAATAGTGATTCCTCCCAATATCCCATTTCCCTCCATTCTCCCAGTACATCATTTACAGTTCAATGTCAAATTGACCTTCAATTTCATTAGCCATAATGGAAGCCCTGGGTTTCAGAAGATAAATGTCCGTTTATGCGGAATCAAAATCTTTCTGCAGACCCCCCGTGAGCCACACTTGCAAAGTAATTTCAGTGTTCAAAAGTATAAGCTTTCTTTGTTTGCCTGCTGTACTTAGAACAAGACAGCACAAGAATTGCTGTCAGATGTATAAACAGTAGCTCCTAGCTTGTAAGAGCTCCTTCAACTCTGACGGCCTTTTCATTTGATAGCAAACCAATCCCCGCTTGTAAAGAGAGCAAAGATGCTCTGTTCTTGCTTCTCAGCTTTCCAGCTCAAACTACCCTATATAAGGCCACTTCACAACTTTTCTACCAATATGTCTTCCTTGTTGCTCAGGCACAGTAATCGTGTGCTACAGAGAGTGTTAATAAATCTCCCATTTTTTGACGGAAATGTGTCCTAAGATAATAAAGAGTGAAACTTTGCTGTGCGCTGCACCAAATGTGAAGTGGGACTTAATGTGAAGTGGTGTTAGTCAATGCTAGATGTTAAGAACTTCTGATTTTTGTTTATCATTGATGCATTTAAGCCATGCAGCTTTATTACAGATAACATCTACCATATAACAGTAAGAAGCCATTTGTCATAAATAGCAATGGCTAAGGGTGCTGTTTTCATACTGCCTCTGTAATACAGCCAGTCATGAGCAGTCCGTGTGTTTGCTGGAACCTAAATTCAGGTGCATGAAGGTGTCATTTCCCCTTCCCAACTCCCCAACTGGCCTCCCGCTGCTTTGCAGCTTCCTGCTCTAACTGGGAAGGGAAGGGCTTCCAGCACATGACTGAATAAGTGTGTTTTGTTTTATTAATTGATCCCACACTGTCCACGCCCCAGCTGAGCTCAGCTTGGCTTCACTTCAGTCCAACGGAATACCACATCATATTTCATGTAAGGCAGAGATAGGCAAAAATGCTCCCATCTACAATGCATTGGGGGCAAGTGACATTTTTTCTTACCATACACAGATTGTTTAACATTTGCTTGCAGATGTTCTTCACCATCACATTCCTGTATACCGCAGATACTCGCCTATAGTACGTGAAATTTTTGCCAAGTAATCAAGCTCCAATCATCACTTCGCCTTATCTCCGGGCCAATCAGAGGGCAAAGCCTTTCAACTCTGAAAAGTTTCCTTTCTCAAGGGCAGACAGGCGCCAAGTTTCTCAAGCACCAGGCAGACACAGCTCCTTAGAAGCAATTTGTGACCCTTCTATTCTCCCTCCTTCTGCTGCAGCCTGGTTCTGCTTTCCAAATGCTTTCAAAACAGGTCTGTTTTTTGAAACACCAGGATGGGAATCCTCCTTCCCATTAGAAGCAGGCTACAATTCAATGCACCCTTACTTAAGAATAACACCCATGGAAAGCAGTGGGTCTACTTCTGAGTAAAAAGGGTTGCAAATATATGCAGCTGCATCTCTCTGCTGTGAATTGAATTGCACACTCCCAGTTATGTGTTATGGGTTGTATGTTGTACGTAGAGCTTTTGGCTTAACGCACCAGACACCTTAAAGGTGGATTTGATTCATGGTTCTCCTACAATGGTTTCCAGCCTTTTTCACTTGCATATTCCTTGGCAGCCCATTTCCATAAATTGTACCCTTCATATTAGCAAAATGTTTGTAATTAATAATACAAGTCCTTATCTCCTCTCTATGAAAGCCCAGAATTCATGTATTTATCTTTCTCTTTTTATCTGCTTGAAGAACAGAAGACTCTGCCTTTGCACTGTTTTGCACCAGAAGTGTGCTGAGAAATTCTGGGTGATTAATCACTTTCCA
This sequence comes from Tiliqua scincoides, assembly GCF_035046505.1. Lineage (NCBI taxonomy): Eukaryota > Metazoa > Chordata > Lepidosauria > Squamata > Scincidae > Tiliqua > Tiliqua scincoides. The sequence goes on from NC_089826.1 coordinate 58,141,054, forward strand.
TATTAAGTTTCAGCTTTTTTACTGTGCTGGTTTTCAATCACTGGTTCATACATGAATTGATGATGAAAAACTAGCTATTGGTGGGGCTTCCACAGCCAACTAGCTATCTCCCTTCCTGCCTTGCTGGTCCTTGCAAGGCATTCTGGAGCATGACCTGCCTTTTTCTACCATTAGTCCATTCTTTTTCAAGTACCCCTAAAGGTCCTGTTGAGTGTCCCTGGGAGTACATGAATACCAGGTTGGGAACCACTGCTTTACTGGTATGTTGTTTACAGTGCACTTACTCTGATAGTGCTTACAAAAAGGTGATGAAGACCAGAATTTAAAAAGAATAAAAATGTATCTTATGATCTTTTACTATGTTTTTAATAAATTAGAGACTGCAGTTCTTAGGTAACAATTAGTGGTGGATTATTTTTCAGGATCTGGCCTCGAGTAAAATCAGACAAAACTATAGTCAGACACCCCCCTAAGTTTAACCACCAACTTATCTGAGGGTCATAGAAAATTCCATGATTGTTGACTCAAAACCTGCCCTCGACATATCTGTGAGATCGATTTATAGGCGAGTGTCTGCGGTGAATATCTGTGTGATCAGCCACCAACTAACCTAGTGATATTTGGTACTCTTTGTAGTAATCTCATCAAAAATGTGAAAGATACAGTGAACTGTGTTGGGACAGCTGAGCTCTAGTCACACTGTGATGTGTGCCTAATGAGACTTGTGTCATGCCCACAGTGATTGGGACGTATGTGTGTTGCACTGAGCTCCTTCAAGGATAAGCAGAATAAAATTGTGATGAATAAATAGAGTATAATTTCTTGACAATGGGCTGGGCTGAGTTCACTAAAGACAGGCTGGAGCCACAAAGGACAGAGAGAAAGTTAACAGGCAGCACAGGCTGTAAGCTGGATAACTGCGAAGGCTCAGTGAAGGGGAACTGGTGAGAGCAGTTAGCAGGATAGAAGATTGTCTGGATGTGGTCTACAGGACATCACATCATTCCTAGAAAAATAACTTGCTCTAATAACTTACTACCCCTTTATATATTATGGCACTGCTGTTGGATACAGGCCATGCCTTCACTTGGTAAGGAATAACACCTTAAAAGATCTAGCTTGACTCCTAGAATTCATTTGTGGTTTCCTAGCATCTCAGGAAGGGAAACTAGATGAATGTTTGAGTCCAGGGCAATGGGGCAATTACACCAGAGAACTTCAGCTGCCTACTCCAGTAGACTGGCCTTTTTATCTTTTCATTGCCCATAGTATGCTTCTCTCCAGACTGGTCTGCTCAATTAAAAGGACTGTTTCAGTTGTCCAAGGTCACGTGATCCAAATTCTTATTGCGATTTGTGTTGTATCACCACTTGGTTAGTCTGTGGAACTCCTTGCTACAGGAAGTAGTGATGGCATCTTGCCTGGATGCCTTTAAGAGGGGATTGGACAATTTTCTGGAGGAAAAGTCAATCATAGGTTACAAGCTGTGATGGTTATGTGCAACCTCCTGATTTTAGAAGTAGGCTATCTCAGATTGCTGATGCAAGGGAGGGCACCAGGATGCAGGTTTTGTCTAGTTGTCTTGTGTGCTCTCTGAAGCACTTGGTGGGCCATACAAGAAGCTGGACTAGATAGACCTTTGGCCTGGTCCAGCGCGGCTCATGTTTTGTTCTGAAACTGTGTCTGATGTGCGGAATGGGGCCATGACCGATCATAACACACTTGCAGTGCTATGGCAGTGCTCTTACATCACTAGCCTATCACAGGAAGTCAAAGTGGCACATCTGGTTCTAATCAAGGTGCTTAATTGGTGGTCTCCTTCTGCAGCTTTTTATTGTTCAAGCAGTTTGAGAAATGAAAGCTGTCATTCTGTCATTTTGAAGTGAGAATTACATTCACTTTCATAAAAGTCAAAAAGTTTCCTTGTTCGTTCTCTCATTTTGATTATCTATGGTTTGCACAGCATATTACATGATCACAGCAATGTTCTTTGGAGATACAATCATCAAAGAGTGTTACTCAGCTGGGTAGTACATGCGAGGGATATAAATAATGGAACAGAACAGGGGGCCATTAAATATATTATTTTGTTTTCTGTGCTGGGAGGCTGGTTTACGAGGTAGGGGGTATCCTTTTGCTACAGCAAGAATTCTGAAAAGTGTTCCTTTCAGCCAATCCATCTGTTTGGACTGGAAGCCCTGAAGACCTGGCAAACCTTGAAGGCTTAGAGACAGTCAGTATTCATTCTGGTCCTCCAAGCTGTGAGCATCTCAGCAGCTCATGCAGCTCTAATTTACAGATAAATACATGCATCTCCAACATCAGATGTTCCAAGGAATTTTGAATTTGGCACGTCAGTGATCTCACCAATTGTTCAGTGTTTGAAGTTTCTTTCCCAGTGCTTGTTTTTTCATGTAGTGCACTGAATGTAAAAACCTTGTTAATGCTGATTACAGACTGATCTAGAGGAGAAGAGAGAGCAGCTACCAAAGTGTTCAAACATGTGTGTCCCTGACTTGTAACAGGGTTGAAAAAGCATCTGGCTGTGTATGGATAATTACCATGACTTGGTTTGACGGACCCGTATTGTTTATCAAAGTTGTGAGTCTGGCTCGAAAACTCTTCAAACACAGAGCTCCAATCATCGTGTCAAGAAAGTCTTGTTCAGCCAGCTGCTTTGTTAAATCTCCTTGCCTATTTGTTCAAATGTACATTATATCTTCCTTTGTCTGCTTCAGTGCTCATATTGTGACAAAGGCAGGAGTATGAAAAGACTGCCCCTCTCAATCCTAGACAAATGGTTCCAGCTTTCTGTAAATCTGCAACACTAATTGCTTCTGAAGTTTTACAAAAATGCTTCCGTTTCCCAATATGCTTGCAGTCTTGTATGGAATTTGATCTTGTTTTTATACGGACATAAAAAAGAATTAACTGAACTGAAGCCTGATTCCTGTTTATGCAGAAGCCTGTTTACTTGTAATGTAATAGAACTCAAGGTTTTGATTGAGTTCTATTGCTCAATAGAAACTGTTGCAATGTAATAGAAATCAAGGTTTTGATTCTTCTTTTAAACTGAAGCCTTGCATAATTGCTGCAGTGCAAAGGAATCAGTGTAAACTCCCACGTAATTTCAATTTTAAGAAATTCATTCATTCATTCATTCATTCATTCATTCATTCATTTATAATCTGCCTTTCTCCCCAGAGGGCACCCAAGGCAGCTAACAACATTTCAAAATAAAATACGTTAAAACAACAGCAGGCCAGTCACCCCCATTCCACCCTCTCCCCCCCCCACTCAGGAAGCCTCCCCCACACTGCTTGGCGCTTACCTCTGCTCCACTGGCAGCTAGGGTTCCTGCTGCAGCATTGATGGGATGGTACAGGCCTCCCTGCTGGCACCACTTGCTCTTTGGGTGATGCAAATATGACTTACAGCACATTTGCAACACCCAGCTCAGGCACTGGGGCTGCAGCACCAGCACTTAAGTAGTCATGGATTGAGCTGTAAGTCCCAGTGTCTCCAATGGAACTTACTGCCTGGAAAGGATCAATACAACTGCAGCCAGAACATCCCTCCTTACAAAAAAATAACTACTACCTGCACAAATACTAGCATGTTGGGAAGAAATAATCAAGATGCTTCTCCTAGGCATCTAGTTTTCAATAGGGAAGGAACTTTTGTATGGAGGAGAATTTAGTCCCTTGTGTCTTTACCTGCAGTCTGAACTGGTACAGTCCAGCTGTAATCTACTTCCTCATTTAGAATTTGTGGGCCACAAGCCTGAACTGTTGAGCTTCAGCAGTGACCTGTGTACACTGAGAATGCACCCTAGAAGAGTGGTTCACAAACTTTTTAGAGTCCCTAGAGCAGCCGTTTTCAACCACTGTGCTGTGGCACACTGGTGTGCCATGAATGGACCCCAGTGTGCCACAGGAATTTGGGTCATTTATCAAGAGGACCATTGGGGAATTTGAGCCCCCCATTGACAGCACAGTGTGCCTTGTCAATTGTCAAAAAACCGATGGTGTGCCTTGACCATTTTAGTACTTTGCCAGTGTGCCATGAGATGAAAAAGGTTGAAAATCACTGCCCTAGATCGGGGTGTCCAAAATTTTTGCAGGAGGACCACATCATCTCTCTGACACTGAGTCCGGGGCCGGGGGAAAAAAGAATTAATTTACATTTAAAATTTGAATAAATTTACATAAATGAATATATTAAAGTTGAACTAATATGAATGAATGAAGGTCTTGTAATAGCTCATGGCCTATAAAAAGCCTTGCACAAAGCAAGGCTGGCCTTTCCTTTGCTGCCGCTACTGCATCACAGACATGAAACAGCAAGCAGTGGAGGGCGCTCTTATCCCACAGTTCACGCAAAAGGTCAAACAGTTGCCCTCATGGTGAGATCAGTTGCTTCGGGCCAGAGCAGGCTCCAACAAATCTCCGGAGGGCCAGAGGCTCATTGAAGACTGGGGGCTCCATTAGGGCCACATTGAGAGACCTCGAGGGCCGCATGTGGCCCTAGGGCCAGGGTTTCGGCACCCCTGCCCTAGATTATACACAGCTATCCTGGAGCTTCTAGGGTACTTTTTTACACAAAGATTTTTTTCAGAGAAAATTGCAGGTTCCTCCACAATTAGATGTTTCAGTGAGGGGAAAAAATGTTTTCAGAGCAAATTTTCCATTGGGCATGAATCTATTTAGACTCTATTAAAATAAAAATGGTTTTTGTCCCATTAGATTGGAGAAGAGCTAATGTACGTTGAAAAAAGTGGAGAGATTACTGGCTGTCAACTTCATTTTATGAATTAAAAAACCGAGTCTCTTCCTTTGATGAAATATCACATTTATTTGAGAGAGGAGGGAGAGACAGTTGATATGCTATGATTGAATTTCAGCAAAGCTTTTGATCTAGTTGCTCATACAAATGCACAAGAAATGTGAACCAGAAGAAAGCAATGTAAGGCAGGTAAACAACTGGCAACAATATCTGCATTCTAAAGTTGTGTGGATTGATATCCTGTGGCAAAATTCCAGAGGTATTTCTTCAAGGACCATCCAAAGTCTGGCACTGTTTTAATATCTCCTTCAATAACTTATATTCCTTAAATGTTTCAGAAACAAAAACAGAGACATACTCTTAATATCTCTGTTCTCATAAAAAGGGTCACTGCCTGAGTGCTCCCCACCACACATTGCTAAGCTTCTATTCTGTCTTCTGTTACTGTATTTATTTAATCTGCAACTACCTGTTGTTACAAGAGGTTATCAATGGTTTATAATATACCTCAGCAGCTTCAGTGTATAAAATGGCTGAATGTACACTACACGATACCTTAGTATTCATGTGTGCACATTGGTTTTTGGTGATGACCCTGTATAATGACATCACTCCTTACCTTTCGGGCATGCCTTGTTAACATCTTCATGCGAGTTGCTATTGGGTTTCCCCTCCAGAGTCTCTAGGATTTCATAGGAGGGAGCAGTTGCTTCACTAAGTGTCAAAGGTTATTTGGGAACTTTTGAGTTTTATGATGGAAGAAAGATGGGACGTTAGTATAATAAGTAGATAACCTGCTTGCAGCAAATTGTCTGGTTTTCTGAAGTGGTATTTTGCACCTCGCATGTTAAAAATGCTCCTATCCAGCTGCAGTTATGGATGAGACCAGTCACAAGCAACAACAGTACATTTCCATTTGCACGAAACTATCCATCCAGCTAGTTCAATAGGACGATAAATGCAGATGAGCTTCTGTATCTGCCATCATAAATTAATCCTCAATATATATAGAAAGTTGTTTACATGAACAAAAAACTTTTGCCCATCTGGGGTGCAAATACTACTTTAACATTTTTGTAGATTTACATATGCAACTCTCAAATGTGTTTTCTACAATAGTTTCAGGGGCAGTCAAATTACCAGCCCTTATGAGCCCTTCATTACAAACACGGGCAAAGACTGCTCAGTTTATATGTAGCATAGTTTTTTTTGTTTTTTTTTAAAGTTGTGTTTATTGTGTTGAGGCTGACTACAGTCCATAAGCAAATAAAGGGTGCTGTAAATGAGGATGGCACTGTTGTTATTTCATACTAACAGGGAAATAAGCAGTGTACCGAACACATTCATAACATAGTCCGTGCCTGTATTGTAAGGGTGGAAACACCCCATCTTATGCATTTTCACATAGAAAATCACATTAAATTGTAGTATTATTTGTAAATGTGTGAAATTCACATACTGTGTGAAAGTGAAGTTACATAAAAATCATACTGGTATATGTCTCCAGTTAATAAACAGGGAGCACTGCCACTGCATGAAAAAAAAAACAACTCCTTTTTTTAATTTAATGCAGAATACTCTCTTGTGCATTTCTGCTTTCCTTGAATCAAATCATACTTTTAAGCCTCAAACAAGAGGGGGAAAAGTCAGAACTTCTTGTTTAAAAGGGAGGGAGGGAGAATATATTTTAACACAAATGGAAATGACATGATAACTCAAAGACAACAAATAGTCTAATCCTGTCAAGCCATTATGCTGGCTGAATGTGCATTCTGCCAGCATAACTGACTTGATAGTACAAGTCCAGCCTATTTATACATGGATTTTTTATACACAGATTTGACTCAACACGAATGGCCCCTGCAAATGAGAAAGAATGTGCTGATCCCTGGAGAAGGGGGAAAATGAATCCCTTTAAAATCGGTTTTAAAAACTGAACAGTCCTTTAACAACAGCCTCCTTAATGAGAGAAAGAGAGGGCAGCAGGCTAACAATCCATCAAACCTTCTCTCTCCTTCGGACCCCTCCCTTTCCCCAGCAGGAAAGAAACATGATCATTTTGCATTGGTGAAGGGAGGGGCTGAGTGAAGTGCTGATGGATTGTCTTCTTAATGACTCTTATCTTAGAGTCAAAAGGTCAGCAAGGCTGTTTTTCAATCGCTGGAGCAAAGAAACTTGGTTTTTTTTAATTGATTTGCTATAGTGCGTGAGTGCTTGGAATGCAACCCACGTGAATAATTAGTCTCAACCTGTAGTCACAAACATGACTATACTGGTGCAAGCAGACTGGTGAGTGGCTGGGTCCATGCTCTGATGGACCATAGATGCCTATCAGAGCAGGTAAGGCCATGCAGGGGATGGGATAGGGTGAGAGGGGCAGAACTGGGAGGAGATGCATAAGTATGGAGGGTGGATTGGGCCCAGGAAGAGGGCAGGTTCAACAGCAGCAGCACCTACCAAATCCTAACCCCCATTCTGGTCCAAACTGCCTGCATGGATCAACTCAGACTAGCACCAGCTGGTACAAGAGCTGGTGTAGTTCTGAATTGATCCATGACAACTGCTGGGGCTTACGCTGAACCAAGGGAACAAATGTTTCCTTGTGCCAAGGAGGTCTCAGGAGGCTATAACTCCAGCATGGGAAGCAGTGGTAATTGCATTGGTGCCCCTGCATCGCCAAGCAGGGAGCTAATTAAGTTTGGATGGAAAAATAATTAAGCAATTTTTACTGGCATTAATTAATCTTTCAGGTAAACAAGTTAGTTTAGAATTACCTTATTCTAAGAAAGAGTCCTGGAAAATGAATAAGCAATAAAATACAAATCCAAAGTGAAACAAAGAGAAAATAATAGGGTCTTTTCAAATGCTTTGGGGCGGGGGATGCATAATCACAATGATTGCACAGTTACAACATTTCAGGTTCTATAATAATTTCATTTTCCCACTATTAAAACAGTATTTTGTCCCTGAAAGATGAATTCACTTTCAAATTAAAGTAGCATGTCAACTGAATTGTTGGTTCAAATAGAATTTAACAAAATGAGTGACTCATTGACTCCTATTGGATAGTGCCTGTTTTGTCATATTTGCTCATGGCTTTTTGTAAATATGAAATGGTTTTAAAAATTCTTTGCAGTGCAATCCTAGGCATGTCTACTCAGAAGTGAGTACCACTGTCAGCCCAATCCTATGCTGGCTGGACACCAATGGAGGCTGTTTTATGGCAGGAGTCTCCACCAGTGCATGCTGCTGGACCACTAGCATGGAGGCCAGGTAAAGTCACACAGGAGGTGGGTGGGGGTGAGGGAGAAGGAACAGGGGTAGGTTGTGATGGGGGCAGGGAGAAAGGTGGATTAGGCCCTGAAGGGGGTGTGTTTGAAGGTGGTGGCTGACCCCCTCTTCAGTCCTGATCTGCCTTCCCAGATCAACTCAGATTTGTGCCAGCAATTTCTGGCCTCATAGGGATTTGAACCTCCAACCTCTGGCTCTCAGGCCAGTACCTTATCCCTTGAGCTATAGGAGCTTCTAATGCCAGCCATTGAGTTGGTACAGGTCCACGTTGACCCAAGGCAGCTGCTGAGGGGTTACCCCGGGGCAAGAAAACTAATGTTCTCTTAACCTGTGGAGGCCTCCAGTGGCCAAAAATCCCCTGTAGGATTCAGCAGAAGCTGTGCCAGCATTGCTGCATCACCACATTGGAATTTAGTTAGTATTGGGCTGTTAAATACTGAGTAGTCCTTTTAGATTGAATTTATGCAGTTCTGGATTGGCTGATTTCTTGTCTAGCAAACCTGGGTTTTTGTTTTGTTATGTTTAGCTCTTTTAATTACAAATGTGTGCCACTTAACGATGGGGATATGTTCTTTGCATTAAGAGCCTCTCTGTGGTGTAAACAGACACTCTGCTGCAGACTATGGGGGATGCAATTGCCTCATTAAGAGCATCTTTATTGTGCTTTGACATCATATATGCAGTCCATCGTTAAGCAAATGGTTGTTAAGCGGCACACGCATGTATAGCTGGAACTCTATCTCCCCTATTTAAAAAGGTTAAGAATTATCCCCTACCCAACCAAGTCTAAACCCAATCCATTATACGAGATATCACACTATCGTTGCAGCATCAGGGCCAATATTAACTAAGAGGAACCCTACTAAAAACAGTATAAATTTAATCATATGTAAAAACCACCTGCATGTGTGAATGCAGGAGCACTTAGTAGAGTTTATCAAATGAAAACGTTATCTGAAATAGCCTTTTTTCCCTATTCAGCTTCTCAAGTCATTCAGCTTCTCAAATCTTACCAGATCAGGGTACAAAATTTCCAAACATAATAGTATTTTGAAGCATATCCTGCCTTCCCCTTCAATACCTGTAATTAGTAACTAGTAATCCTGACAACATCAAGTTACATGACAGTTCAGGGCAACAGAGTTTTCACCATTGTAGGATACATGTAGGATAGCCTGTTCTGCTAACTTGATTTGTAGGACTCGCTGTTTTATCTTTACTTTGCTCAGTGCAGTTTGCAGTTGTGGGATTTGGTGGTGGTGGTGTTGTCACAAAGCTGATGCACCAAAAATCTAGATAACTGAATAACATCTAGCAGTACAGAGTTGCTGTTTCGTAAAACCAGTATTTTTAACTCTTGTTAATCCTAGTTGAGTCTGACAAGAATGGGGATGGTCCATAGGGATGCTAGTCATCTTCCCTCTAGGGTGAAAAATGGCATTCATCTTATCTTGAAGCAAAGCAACTAATTCTCTTGGTACAATAAGGAAGAATTGACAGGACAATAGAATCACTCCATTACTAAAGGCTGCCTTGAAAGGAAAAAAATACGCTTGAAAATGCTGGACATAATCGAACCCAAGTTAAGTACATTTAAGTCTCATTTTTAGTGGGTGAATCTTAAATTCTTCTCAGTTTAATGCAGACTTATTTAAACATGCTGAATTTGGGTTGATTGTACCCATTGTAAATTTATAATGTTGAGAAAAGTCAACAACTTCTTTTCAGGGAACAGCTGTAATTTTTAAGATGGCATTTATCTGCTCTTTATAGTACATTAAAATGGTGTTCTCCAAAGTATACTACTATTATATTCTTAAGGCTGTGTACAGAGTAAAAAAAGAAAGGAATAACTTAATTTTAAGTAATATCCCAACCCAAGTCTCAGCCTGCTATCCTATATGCCACTACATGGGAGTAAATCCCATTAAACACAGTGGGACTTACTTGTACACTTGCATAAAAGTGCACTGTAAGTCAAATTAAGCTATTATTTCTTTTGCTATCCTCAGAGAAACATACTTCATGAAGCTAGGACAGCTAGCTGACTAAATAGCCTTATGAATATTAAGTAATAAATAAGTTGAATGAATAATTGAAATTTGATTATGTGGGCATCATAGAATCACTTTTTTTTTTCCCTTCGGAACTTATTCCAAATAATCTTAAAAAACTGTTCTCACATCACTAAATTATCACATGAAGGCAAGATAGTTGGATCATTACTAATAGCTGAACTAGTCAAATCAGGGCCCAATCCTATGGGCCTTTAGTATTGGTGCTGAGTTCCAGTGCCGGTACTGGGTGTCACAAATGTACTGTAAGGCATGTTTATAGCACCTGGAGAAAAGAGGCCGCTGGCATTGTGCCACTGCTGCGTAGATGGCTGACCAGTGTTCCTGCAGCACTGGTCGGCGGTGAGTATTTTCAGGGTGGGGGGAGGTAGGATGTAGGCAAAACGGGACTGAGGGAGATTGAACAGATGGGAGGATGGAGCCTGGGAGGGGGAGCGGAAACTATGGCAGCCTCTGCCGCCATATTTTAACTTCCCTCCTGGCCCAGGTGCCCAACACAAGCCTTCTTGTGTCTGCACCTGCCTCAAAAGCAGGTGCAGATCTGAGGAGACCCACTGGCACCATGACTGCCTTACCTGGGGTAAGGAAGCAAAGGCTTCCTTACCCAGAGAAGACTCCTGGCAGTAGGCCAATGGCCATAGGATCCAGTGGTCACCATTTCAGTGCCACTGGATCCCTGGGCGCTGCTGGGAATAGGATTGGGCTGCCCAGCTCTCCACGATATTTATTTACAGTCCAATCCTAACTAAATCGCCCCACCAATGCAGCCATGCCACAGGAGCGCACTGGGTTGGCAGATGTCCGAGATGAGTAACAGAGAGGGAATGGGGAAAACAAGGCAAGGATATCAGCACAAGTTGCTGCTGCTGATATCTGCTTTATTCTGTCTGCTCCGCCATTCTTCCCACTTCCTGCCCTATTTCACCCACCCCTGCACCCACGATTGGCTTACCAGCTCCAGTGGGAACAGTGGGTTGCAGTTGCAAGGCTGCAGCACCACTGCCTGTTGTAGTAGGGCTTGCAAAATGGCCACCAGTGGTGCACTGCGCATGCCATCAGCAGCCATATTACAGCCACAGAACACTATTCCGCTGTCATACACGCCTCCGTCCATCAACCTAGTTCTAGTTACTAGACACTCCTCAGACATATACCAGCCAAAGAGGTCTCATGAGAATCATTGGGAACCAGGCAGCCAACAGAGAGGTAAGTAAACATGATCTGGGCTGGCCCTGCATAGAATTGTGCCATAAAACTCATCATGCCTGCACAGAGGCCTTCAGTGCTGATGTGGCACCATGGGATTTACTAATGGAATGGTGCAGCATGACAATGTCATCCTACCACATCAATGCAGAATGTCTGTACTCACGGGTAACAAGGCTTATTGTGTTGCAATGTGTGAAAGAGCAAAAGGCCTCTTAAAAACAGCAGTACATTACTGCTATATGACAGGATAACTGGAATAAAATTTCACCCATCAGCCAATGCGGCAAGAACTACAGCAGTCTGATCAGTCCAAAAATATGCTCAGGCCGGTGCAGTGGTTGGGATCTGACCTGTGCCACCACAGTCAGTCCCACCCACTTCCTGGGACTGATCCTCCCCCATGGTGCCCTCCCCCACCCAGGAACACCCCTCCCTGCCTCCATTCCTCTCTCCTGCCGTCTTCTCCCACCCCCTGTGCTGGTCTGCCCGGGCCAGCACAAACCTACCACCTCCAGGTGTAGGGCCGACTCTGTAAGGCCAGTGCACATCCATGTGCTGGCCTATCCTACTTCTGAGTCATTGCGAACATGTGTCATCTTGAGGCGGGGTTGGATTGTGCTGTAGGTTCCTTTCATTAATCCTGATTCCTTTTGCCAGTCAACTCTACTGGGTAGCTCCAGGTTCTTTTATGAAAGCAGGAGAAAATCAAAACTGCAACTGAACTTTTAATTATTTTGGGCACAATCTTAACCAGTTCTACTCAGCAGTAAGTCCTATTTTGTCCAGTGGGGCTTACTCTCAGGAAAGGGTGGATAGGATTGCAGCCTTCTTCACATTAGTCTTCATTCTGCTTTTGAACCTTGGTGGATGGGAAGCATGAGCGGCCCATGGTGCAGCATTGCTGGAGGAAGAGTACCTGTGCCAAAACAGATGCCAAACATCTGGCATTCTAAGATCCAGATACACTGAATTGAATTTCCAAAATCAAATGTTCCTTTTAACAAATTACATATGAGAAATGCATGAGAAACTGTAGAATAATCAGCAGTCCTTCTTGCAAAGGAATTGATTCAGCTGATTTCTGGCAATCTCTATAACAATAAGTTTACATGCATAGCAGCCATGTCATTTAATTATTCTTTGCATAGCTATCAGCAGAAGATGTAAAACAAGGTTAATTGAAATGACCAAGCGATGATAATTAAGGCTTAAACCCTTTTTTTGCTATTCCAGAAATCATTGAAACTTGACTTTGAAAGGAAAGGGAAAGGAAAATTAACAGCCGCAAGTAGATGAAACAAGAAAAGCAACCCTTCTGTAACTCGTCTACGTGTGTGGGTCCCCCCCTTTTTTTTAAACCACCCAAGCTCACTTTAAATTATTCTTCCATTAGCTCGTACTGCTGCCTACTTCCCGCCCTTGCTGAGCTCACTTCAAGAGCAGCACCCAGCATGTGTCCTATAGTTCTGTACAGGAAGCACTTTGGTACTCAGTATTCATGAGAGATATGGGAGGGGTGGCGGCAGGCTGGGGAGGGGGAATGAAAGAAATCCAATGCATAAGATCCCACTCACTTCTTTTTATTACACTTGGCATAGAAATGAGGCACTTTGTTCGCCATTATACAGGGCGGACCTGTACCATGGAAATATTCCTTTCACGCTTGGCTACTTGTTTCGCTGTGCTGTTAACTGGGCAGTAAGTTATATCAACTCACAGAAAACGGTATTGTTTTTCTGTTGACATCCTAGAATGCTGAAGAAGCAGCTATTGGTGTAGTTTTAAATATCTCTCTGTGAATCTCAAGGCTGTTGTGCTTACCCCCTCCCAGATTCTGCCAAAGCTTTCGTTGCTTCCCCATATCTGTTTTGCCACTCATTCACTGTCCAGTTCAGCCATTTTAGCAACACTGCTGCAAATGGTGGCAGTCAGGGAGAATTGTCACAGGACCCAGACAGGTATGGCCAAGGGTGGCTGGGGTGGGGGTGGGTAGATCAGGGAGGGGGGAGGGTAGAACAGGGAGGAGACCGGGCAGGGCAGGAAGCAAATCAAGGCCAGGGCTGCCATCCTATCCCCTTCCTGACCTCATTTGCCTTCCTTGATCCACTCATCCAGCAAAGTGGCTGGTGTGGATCCCAGTAGACCCATGTAGGCACCCATGTAGAGGCTTATCCCTGGCCAAGGGAACCAAAGTTGTCTTATCCGGAGGAGACCTTCAGGGCTGCATTGGCACAGCTAAATGGGCACAGAGAGTTAGGTAGGATTGGACTGTCACTCACCCACTCACAATTAAAGCAACATGTATAGTCCCATGTATTATTAAGACATATGTGAACATATACTTGTGTATCTCAAGGATCGGGTAGAGGTATTTGTGGTCTTATATGTTGTGTGCACTCATTCAATTTTTACAGCAATGAGCAACACATTCATTTTCTGCTCTGGGTTTTCAGCTTTCATGCAACCTATAGTTCTGTCCCCCTACTTGCTCCTGATTGAATTGCTGACATCTTGAAACTGCAAAATACAAACCAGGGCCTCCAATCACTCCATCTCCACACCTTTCAATCTGTTTTGGAGAATTAGAAACTAATTCAACACAATGTCCTTTACGTGTTTTATAATAAGTTATGCACAATACCTGATGCCTAATATCCCAGGGCTCACTACTTTTGTAAATGCATCCAGGATTTTCTGAATCCACAAGCAGCACCTTAACAGTTCCGGGAAAAACAGGTATTATTATTAAGGAACAGTGACTCTCCACAGCCTCATCCAAGTCTGTTGTTCAGCTCTCTTCCTATTAGCAAGCAGAATTCTGGCTTTTATGTAATTATGTGAAAGGTTTATATCTTACCTTTGCATCTCAGGGCTTGCTATATACCATTAAGTTCAAAGCTATTGGGATAGCGATGCTGTGGGAACATGATCCTAAGTGGTCGTATTTCGACCACAGCTGCTGAAGGGACCTGTTTTGAACCCAGGTGAAAGTGTGCTTCTAGGCAGCATCAGATGTCACTTGGGAATCAGTACATAAGAAGAGCCTCACTGGATCAGGCCAAAGGCCCATCATCCAGCTTCCTGTATCTCACAGTGGCCCACCAGATGCCTCAGGAAGCACACAAGTCAACAAGAGACCTGCATCCTGGTGCCTTCCTTTGCATCTGGTGTTTGATCTGGCCTAAAACCAGGAGGGTGCACATACCCATCAAGACTTGTAACCTGTCAGCTTTTACTCATGCAGACCTGGTGAAATGTGTTTCTTTAATCATCATCTCATCCAGTGCTGAAGCATTACTTCTAGAATAAGTGAGTATGTAAGTGAATGCTAATTTCTATGATGCTGTTTGAACCAGTCTTCCTGCACAGTTCCATTCATAGTTGATCACATGCCAGAGAGAAATTATTGCCATCCATTTGGGAATCATCCATGATTGCGTCCATTTTGTATTTTCACTCTACAGTGAATAGGACTAGAGCAGTGTTTCTCAAAATATGGGTCGGGACCCACTAGGTGGGTCACGAGCCAATTTCAGGTGGGTCCCCATTCATTTTCAAAATTTTATTTTTAATATATTAGACTTGATGCTACCATTGTATGTGACTGCATTTGGGGAAATGTTACAGACCTATACTTTTAACAGGCTGCTATGTATGTGCATTTAACAATGAGCATAAATGGAACTTATTCCTGGGTAAACATGGGTAGGATTTGAGCCTAGAATTGTTAAAAATTTTCCTGCTTGATGATGTCACTTCCGGCCATGACATCACTTCTGGTGGGTCCCAACAGATTCTCATTCGAAAAAGTGGGTCCCAGTGCTAAATGTGTGAGAACCACTGCACTAGAGAGCTGCAAATCCAGAGCCATGCTTCTGCAAGTAAGCACACAAACAAAAGGTATGGTTCACTTATGTGCTTTGCACATGTGTTGTTTTGGCTTGCAAAAGATAGTTGAGTTAATATCAAAGTATCATAAAATCTACAAAATATACATGAGGCTGGTCTATCCCAAGCAGAGATACAGCTGATGGAGGGTAGCAGTATAGTGGGGAGAAAAATCCTTTTTTTTTGTTTTTTAACTATATCTTTTCCTTGAGCTTAGCTAACTAGAAAACTGCAGGCTTCAACCACCAGTACGATCTCTTGCAAAATTAAAATAGTGATGTTTGTGCAGATAATATTAATTTTTAAAACGGCAGCAACTCTCTCTGAACACTCTAAAAATACATGTTTTATATGGAGGGAACCAGAGCTGACAAATATTTTCAGGCTTTTCTTTTCACCCATAAGAATATGAACTTTTAAATATATGCAGCTAGAAGCCGATGAAATTATAGCTTTCAGACACTTTATAACTCTCAAACAGGTATGTGATTGATTGCAAGGTGGCATTGCTGCTGGCAGTTTTTGTTGGCGCATTTTGATGATGCAGTTTCTTAGGTGAACTTCAAGTACATCACTGACATCTACTATGTTTCAGACACTTTGAGTGATTTCAAAGCTAATAATTTATGAGAGCTTTTGGAGAAAGTTATTAGGTTTGTCTCAGGAGAGATTTTTTTTCTCTCTCCCTTACTCCTCAGTTCTTTCATATGTGTTCTGTTTATCTCATCTGATTTTGATAGTAAACAAATACATAAAACTTGATGGGTATGTGTCTGGCAGCAGCTGTTACCCTGCACATGCCTGATCTCGTCTGATCTCAGAAGCTAAGCAGGGTCAGGCCTGGATAGTACTGGGATGGGAGACCACCTGGGAATACTGGGTGCTGTAGGCTTATACCATAGTCTTTCCAGACTGAAGGTTGCCAACCATGATGTGTATGTGTCTATATTACAGCAGTGTGTCATTACTGTCATTACTTTAATAAAGTTTTCCCCTTGAAAACATTTGTGCAAGTGAATAGTGGTGAAGCAGTCATGCTGGCCAGATCTTTTCATGTCGTCCAAGGTTTGTTTAGCAGAATGAGTTTGACCAGATCTCACTAGAAAGTTAATAGCTATATTTGGAGTCCGTATTCCGCTTGCATATTCTGCAAATGGTATGAAATTACGATAAAGTTAATGTGTAAACTATAACTGGTGCTTATACCTTGTCATTGATATCATATAGCCAGACATAAAGTTGAATGGGTCTCAGGAGGAGCTGGGTTGGAAGTGAGAACACATAGATACTGCCTCGTTTGGTGAAAAAGTGAAAAGTTAAAACTGGTTGGAGTGAAATATAGACTTTGAAGTTATGCTCTGCCATAACTTGAACATGATTATTCAAGAAGACTGCAATATCATTCATCTGTAGGAAGCTGATTTTCTGTTCATTTCTATAGTGTCATCAACGTGCATGGCACTATATAGGGGGAAAAGACAGGTCCCTGCTCTAAGGGACTTACATATGGATGCTGACAAAAGAATATTGATATAGAAGGAGGAAAGGGAAAACGGGAAGAATGCACATACTAAAGCTTAGTTGCAGTGGCGGAAGAGGACTAGGGCGTGGTGCCCAAGGCTTCTCAGAAATGATGGGTTTAAGAAGGAATTTGAAGAAACTAACAGCACGGTTCTATTAGGGCCTTCAATTGATAGTGGGAAAGAAACAGGGAGGAAGTGTAAAGTGTTGGACAGAGGGAGAAATGGGACAGAGATTAGGGCTGCAGTAAGGCATGGTAGGGCAGGGAGGGGGCAGTCATTGGCAGCAATACCAATATGCAATGCCCCCTGCCCACCTTGCCATGTCTCCCCTGGTAAACTTGGACTTGCATTGGTGAAAGAGCTGGTATGGGTCTGAGAAGACCCAAAGAATGACGGGGGCTTACGGGTGTAAGGGAAAAAGGTCCCTTTGGAGGTCTCCTGTTCACCTTCCTCATAGGATGCTGCGCAGCCTCCATGGTGCAGCTGCATCAGCACTAGTGGCGAAGGACAGGATTGAGGCCTAAGTGAGGAAGCATTCCACAGACCTCCTAGGAAGCGGTTCCAAGCAGCAGTTCTGAAACCACTGCTCATTTAAAAGGCACCCAGCTGATTTATGGGTAGCAGACTTGAATAAGGTATTCTTGTGACAAATCTGGATGAAAACGTGTGATTCAGCTCTATGGTCTATATAATTTATATCTATAAAATATATTTATGACCCCAAAGTCAAAATATGCTGAATGTTTGATGCCTCTCCATTGAAAACCCTAGTGCTATATGTAGCATTTGGATAAAGCTGGCAATTTCGAGACAATATCATGTGCTACCTTGCTTATTGATAAAACCTAAAAGCAGAGTAAAATGTTCTTAACATGTTTACAAGTTTGCTCTTAGTAAGCAAGCATAACATGGAGAAAACACCACAGTAAGATGCGAATCCAATGTGTTAAGTTAGAGACATGATTTCAAGTAAAGAACCTGGGCCCTTTTTTTGGTTTGTTTTCTGTCCAGTTGTCAGAAGGGCTAGACACCATCTGGTCTCTTTTGAAGATGGTCCAATGATCCAGTTTTGAAGACTTGCCCTTAAACATGTTGACTTATGCCTCAATAAACAGAATTCTAAAGCATGTCAGGGCAAGAATTGATTGAAATTGTTTGATCTATCTATCCTGGGCAGCCACTACAGTGGTGTGGGTATCAAGTCACACCAATGTACTCCCTTTCTATTAAGAAAAATTCTAATGTGAACTGATGTGTGTAAATTCCAATGTGTGAACTGCTCAAAGAAACCTATTTGGGTGGAAGACACAGGATGTATAACAGGTAGAGATATCAACATCAGCTTGTTGGCTTGGAGAAGAATTTGGGGAGATCAAAAAAGCTCCCCAAATTGCTGAGCTCTTCAAATTCCCACAGTTCTTCTCCACTCAGAAAAGTTTGACAGATCTCAACCCTTAAGCACCCTCCCTTGCCAATCTCATATTCATCAAAAATACACTCTCCTCATTATTTACGGATTTCAGCCACAATGGTGAGAGTGGACAGAGAAGGTTTGTGTGTTTCCCCTGTTGTGCAGGAATGCTGCCAAGAGGAAAAGTGGTGATGTGATGTGACATGTGGGGGGTGTATTTCAAAACTTTTCTTGTTGGGAAACTTTCCTTCTTGATAGCTGGTATTGAACATTTGCTTTGCAGGCAAAAAAAACCTCCCAGGTTCAATCTCTAGAATGTCCAGTTAGGACGAGGGAAAATTCATGCTTTGAAACCACTGCTGCAAGATTGACTGAGGACCAATGAATTGATTCACTATAAGGCAGCTTCCTATGGTCATATACTTTCCCCTTTGTCCAAAACGAAAAAAGTTAAAAGTGGTAAAAAATTTCAAGAGTCACACTGCATTTCCTTTTGTTGGTGATGCCTTGAAATCTGAAGGGGACGGAATTTCAAAACAAAACAAAAATGAAACAGTTCCTGTAAAACAGTAGTTCCTTTCCTCTCCATTTCACTTGCTATAACCACTTCTTCCACTTATTGCTGCTGTGGGCTACTAAGTAAAGGTCAGGGGACATAGAGTCCAATTCTGAACTCTTTAGTGCTGGCAGTACAAGCGTACCGCCGTCACCGGGTGTCGCAAATGTGCCGTAAGGCACATCTACAGCACCCAGAGAGGAGGGGCGGCTAGCACTGGACTGGCACTTGGAGGGCCAGCCAGTGCTCCAGCAGTGCCGGCCGGCGGTAAGTCATATTGGGGCAGGTGGAGGTGGGTGGTGGGCAGAACAGGGAGGGGTGGGGCAGGGGGAGGAACTGGGGGGGAGCTGGTGCGCTGCTCTACTGGATTCTGAACTCTGTGCTTTATTCCTGTATATCACAGGAAAATGTTGGAAAGTGGGAAAGGGAAAATGCTTTCAGTTTACTTTTCTCCCTTCTGAAGCCTCACTGTATAGGGCAGGGTGCTGAGTTGTTTTTAGTGCCATGGTTTGCATTTCTGAACTTAATTTCTTAGCTCTCCCCAGGATAATAAGCTGTTAGGGTTCAAGCAAGCTAATTCCACACTCCTGGGGGGAGGGGAGAGAAACATTTTTTGCTAACTGTGAGTGAAATAACAAATTGCATGCTTTCAGAGAATGCGTGGACAGGAAAAAGAGCATGATCAGAGGATAATTATTAGCAGTAATTCAAATGATATTTGCAGATGAGACATGTGTAACTGGATTTATAAAATCTTTACTCTTCATCTGATACAAAGCTCAGTTTATACATGTAACAGCCTGCTGAGTTTACTAGAATATCTCTAGGGAGCAGATTGCTCCATTGTGCTTTGTCCTAGAACATTTAGATATTCCCATGTAATTGATAATTCTATAATCTGTCCTTTGAACTGTCTGTAGAAAAGTTAATTCTGCAAAAAATTAAGCTAAGTAATGAACAAATTACATTATTAGGCTATGTATATGATGACTGCAACAATGATTATGGTGAATCATTGATCCAATGATAGAAATAGTGTAATATCTTTAGGTTCCTGCTTTCCTTAACAAAAAAAGAATAGTCAATTTAAAAGAAACTTCCATAGAAATATTTGAAATTGTGATTCTGTTCAGGTTATTTACTTCCATTTGGTTTTCGTGTGGATGGTAATGAATCCCAATTGTATCTCATTAAACAGAAATCGGAGAGTAATTTATTTGGAAAGGATCAAAGGACCATATAGTTAAGCTCCGTTTTCAAAAAGGAGCATCATTCCATCAGCCCCTCACAGTAGGGATGCCATAAATATATGTTCCTGGAGCAAAAACTGTATATTTGCTATTTTGGATAAATATCTTGAACATACTGCAGAAGAGCAGAAATCCTAAGATCATTATGTTTCCTAAACCAATGGTTCTGTGCCGTGTGCATATGTGGCTGATTTCTGTCGCCCATGAAGCCTTTCAATGATCCATTGAAAGGCTTGCCTCCTGGGCCCCTTCCAGCAGTGCGGAAAAGCTCTGATGGAGGCCTCTGCACCACTAGCAGCGGCACAAATGGCTCCTTTGGAGCCTAGGCTGCCTCCTCCTTCCCTTTTTTCAAAGGGGGGCCAGAGGAGGCAGTGGCGTGGAAGTAATTGCGGTGACGATCATATCACCACAATTACTTCCAGGTCGGGGAGGGTGGTGGCGAATGGGCGAGTGGCCGCTGGTGGGACAACTATCAGAACCATCATTGTCTTAATCCTTTTTGAACATACTAATAATATACAGTGATGCACCAATCTGTGGGATGTGGTTAAAGCCTGCTAAAGAAAAAGAAACTATAAGTATGTTCCTGGGGAAAAATGTCAGAACATTTCAAATGATATTATCTGAGCCAGATAATAGGGGCGCTTGGGCTCTATCTTGATGTGCCTTCCCTTTTCTTTTGAATTATATGAAGGCAATTTCTTGCAAACCTATTTAGAGCACGAGAGGGTGAGTTTCAAATATGGCAATGGGAATTAGGGCCTGATTCTATTAAAATTTCCAGCACTGATGCAGCCATGTCAATGGGGTGTGTGCAGCATCCTGTAGTGGAGGGGGGGTCAGTCATGAAGGCCTCCTCAAGGTAAGGGAATATTTGTTCCCTTACCTTAGGGCTGTATGGGCACTGGAGAGAGGATAGGATTGGGCCGTTTGGCTGGTATGCTGGGACAGAACTGAGAGATGTCCACATATGCGACTAATTGTGTAATAGGGGACCATCTTGAACAATATCATCCAAACCAGCCCCATATAGTGATTACAGTTAACCACAGGTATTCCTTGTAAGAGAAGAGAAGATTGAAAAGTAAATACAGACCAGTAATGACCAAGATTATTTGAAACGAAATGCATAAGATTTAGTTGAACTGTACCAAGTTTGTGCAAATAAGGAATTAAGCCATGGTCTCTTCACTAATTGTGGTAGCAAATGCTGCAAACAGATTATAAAAGTCAGGTGAATTTTAGTACATGAGCCGTAATTGTGGAGCCTCATGTTTACTTTGGTGCTTTGATACAAACAGTGCTTTATTACTGTGTCATCTTGAAAGCTTTCACCTTTTAAATTTTTTTTAGATGTGTGAGACTTACGCATTCTATTTTCCAGGAAAAACAACATCAAAGGAATACAATCTTGTTAAATAAAATACAAAAGAAAACTTGAAAGAGATTATCATTCAGTGCTTGTCACGGGAGTCTTGTGCATCAGATATGCACTTGTATGTGAAGGTATATCCCCCTCCCCACCAAATCAGTCATATTATCAAAGCCATTATTTAGTAATAGAATTACAGCCCAATCTTTTTCAGATGCTACAATATCTGTCATATCCTAAGCCCAAGGTTCAAGTCCCCTCATCCCACCCATATAAACACATGCATCACAGGTAGAAAGATAACTCCTTTTGGAAGAGGGCAGTCACGTAAACCAAATGCACAAGTTCCTCCATGACAAGGATTTATGTTCCTATGGGGGCATCTGCCAGGTAGAAGGAACTCTTTTGCCAGGGGAGGGACTGGCATGAGTCAAAAGGGGTTCCCCACTAGCACTCAGGCAAAGCTGGGTGCTGGTAGCTCACTGCCTAAAGGCACAGGCTGGGAGCCAGACAAGACAGGTTCAGGCCAGGTAAGGGACTTTCCCTCAACTGTAAGGCACTCACCTTTTATATGACTGGTCAAAAATACCTTTGGTAGGGAGATAAGAAGAAAGGGTGAGTATCTAGAACCTACATTGGCCACTCCACAAAGCTAGTCACTAAGCACTTAGCTACAGCAGTAGACAGGCAGAGTGCATCTTGTCTGTCATTTAATGCCCTGCATCACTGCAAACAGCTGCACCTAACCAGGAGACTGTAGCACATGAACCTATCAGAGGTCTGCCTGGGCCAATCACTGGCCTCACATGTGACACAGGGCACCTAGTGCATTGGCCTGCCCAGCTAGACACACCCCACTCACATCCATGCCCTTTGTTGCACTGCTGGCATCTGCCAGCATGGCAGTCAATATGCTCCCCCCTATCTATTTGCTACTGCCGACCATAGTAGAGCAGCACAGAACGGGGGGCTCATGATCATGATCACTGAGTATCCCTTCCTCAAAGCCCATCAGAATGAGACCCTGAAAACAGAGAGGCTCCTTCCCCCTGCAGAGTTCCATCCTGAGACCAGCTTAGGTAAGGAACAACTAGGGTGGATAGCTTGCCTATCTGCTAGCAAGGGTGATCCATCCAAAGGTTTTAGTGAATTGTATCAGTTGACACAAGTTGGGTAGCCAACCATCTCCTCCCAGCAAGGTTACTGTGCCATTACAGGTTATCCAACAGCCAAGTAACAGATACCTGTGATGTCTGGCTGCACCAGCCATTTCACATTCTTCCTGGGAGTTTGGAAAGGTACAGGAACCTCACTGGATCTAGTAGGTCAGTAACCTTACCAAGCAGCAGCTGGGCTCACACTGGTCCGTTCAGGCAGGCTGTAGGCTTTCCTTGGGATCTTGCATGGTGTTTTCACCTGTGGGACAGCCACTTGTGGGGATCATAGTGAAACAGAGAGAGCGTAACAGGGACTTGACGATGGCATCAGTCACACCTGTTCTGATGATGTGGCCCTCCTGCTAAAAAGTTTGGACACCCCTCTCTAGAGAACAGAAACCAGGCTCTTGTTGTGATCTATCTAACCTTGACTTCAGATTTTACTTCTGTGGTTTCTCTGTGACTAGTTTGAAAGCTGATATTTCCTTGTATATAGAATATACAGAACATACAATGAAATCTCAGCTTTCAAACTTGTATCAGTACCACAGTGTTCTAATTCCCAATTTGAATAAACAGTGATTAGGGCATCTAATAATTGCACAGGTTTCTCTTTAGGATCCCACAAAGCCTATTTCAGGCATGATTAGACTTCCTGGGTCACAGAGGCAAATAGAAATTGTCCTCTGGTGAGATGACAGGCAAAAAGGCTGGCAGTGTTAGAAACAGTAGTTTTATTAACCTTCCCTTAGAGGGTCTCTCACTCCAAACTCTCAGTAGGCCATATCTTCCAAATACATGTCTCCATACGCTACAACAAAATACCTTTGTCATTTTTAAAAAACAACATAAGGAACATTAAAAGTAAAGTGTAATTTTAAACTTGGAAAAGCATAGTTTGGAGTTAAGCAGCTGTATGCTTTAAAGTTTTTTGTTAGACATTTGAAGACATTCCTTTAGGTCTGGGGAGAAAATTTGTGAGTTCTCTTAACCCTAGAATCTTTGCTGATGCCATTGGTTTAATGTTTCCAATAAAACTGTGTGAATTTGTCTGTCTTCAGTGGTTTCTGAAGTATTGCTGTTGGCAACTGCAGCCCTTCAGTGACTTATTGCAGAGCATTGACTTGGATTCTTCATGCACAGTTGAGATAGTTCAGGTTATGGAACAGTGTATGGGGAAAATCTGTATGGAGGATCAATTCCATAAGTACTTTACAACAGCAACAGACATATCAAACTTTTCCTTAAGCAGTGAGGCACAGGGCCATAGTGCCAAAAATATGTCACAAATCCCTACATGGAAGACAGAAAAGTAGCAGAATATAGATTTGAACTTGCAGAGTATGAGACAAGCAGATGTTCTGTCAACGAATTGATCATTGTACAACAGGATTAGATAGCACGTTCAATTCTAGACAGTTGTGAGCTTTCTCTGCCAGTTTCCCTACAGAATACAGCTGCAGAATTATATTAATTGACCACTCTGATTAAAAGTAAAAGTGAGGCCTACACTGGATCCCAGATCAGCCATTATCTGTATCTGAGAGTGGTGAAGGAAAAGGAACATAATTGAAAAATTCTTCTTACCTTAGTAATTCTTTTTCCAATGTTTACAAAAGATAAAAGCGGAAACTGTTATAATATCTTAATATATTTGGTCTACAAATCATCTATATCAGAGGTTTCCAAACTGGTGGGTTGCAGTCCACCAGCCAGGGGAGCACTTGTCCCTGCCTCTTTTAGGGAAGGGTAGAGGCAGTGGTGTAGCTAAGGGGGGTGCAGGGGGTAGCAGTTGCACCAGGCAACAAGCTTTAAGGGGGCTGAGCTTGACACTAGTGGCCAAAATTGTGAAAATCTTGGTATGTACAAATAATATCATCATGTTATATATCATTGGAAAGGTAATTTAATGCAGAATGCAATGAAACAAGGCACATTAAAATATCTGTATTCTATCAAAAGGCATGGCCAGTTAACCAGAAAATGAAAAACACAACTGCCTTAAGGAACAATAAGTGGATTTCTTTAACTCAAAACTGACCTACGAGACTGACTGTTCCGAGAGCCAATGAGATACTATTATGATACTGCATGGAACCAATAAGGTGTAAATATGAATCAGCTCTCATTTCCATGTATCATAATACAGCTACTCCTGCTAACTGATAAAGAGGTACTTTTTCAAATGGTGCTCCTCTGATGTTTAGCAGGAAGAGAATAACCATCCCTCTTCACCCCAGCACAGTGTCTCTAACCACTAAGGGGCACACTTTTTATTTATCTACTTAATTAAATTTGATTTTGTCATGGAGGGTGTGGCTACAAAGTCTTCTTTGATCTCAGGTAGCAGATAGATGCTTTAGCTACACCACTGGCTGGGAGAGGTGGCAGAGCAAGTGGGTGGTGAACTGCTGGGAGGAGGAGGCAGGTTTCCCTCCAGTTTTCACCTTTTAAAACGCCTGGGCATGACGTCACTTCCGGTTGTTGACATCACTTCCAGGACATCATTGTGAGCTGCACACCGGGTTACACATTCATTAGCTACGCCACTGGATAGAGGGAAAAGGCAGCAACACGATCCCCAGGATTACATTGCTGCCAGGGATTGATGGGAGTTTTTTTTCTTACCTGCAGTCCCCGCTGCAGTCCTGGGGATTCTGGGGAGTCTTCTACAGGGCTCCATGTGCCTGCAAAAGTTAAAAAAAAAAAAAAGTGAAAAAATGGGCATTTCCAGTTTTCACAATGAAACCAGAAGTGCCCTTTTTCATGTTTTTTTTTAAAGCCTTTTGCAGGCATGGGGGGCCCTACGGAGGGCTCCCTGGACCCCCAGGACTGCAGGCAAGTAAAAAAAAATCTCATCCCCAACAGCAGCGTGATCCTGGGGATCAAATCGCTGCCTTTCCCTCTCCCCTGCACACACTTACAGTGCTCCCAACTCCCTTATCAGAATTTTGGAAGCACTGTTTTATACCCTTGCATAGGAGAAAAGCAGTCACATTTGTATGGCTGTTTTTGTGTAAATCAAATTCTCAGCCTAAAAGCAATGTTTAAACCTAAGAATGTAATAAAACGGTGCAATAAAATGCCATTATGTGCTTCTGCCCCACTTTTCCAAGCAGTGAGAAGTTCCATGAACACAGTGTTTCAGCTTAAGTGTCCGTGTCCACTCACTGAGTGAGCACAGAGGGTTGTGAGAGACTAGGAAGCTGGGCCAAAAACCAGAATCAGAACAGATTGCAGAGCAAGAGGCAGGGGAATACAGACAAAGTTACAGACAGAGAACCAGAAGAGTAAGGCAAGATACTCAAACCAAGGCAATAAGAGTGCTTGGAGCAGACACCAGGAAAAGTCTGGCTGCAGCTGACATTCTTATAAAGGAGCCAGAAGCTTGTGGAGCTAACTAGGCCTCAGTTAAGAACATAAGAACAGCCCCACTGGATCAGGCCATAGGCCCATCTAATTCAGCTTCCTGTATTTCACAGTGGCCTCACCAAATGCCCCAGGGAGCACACCAGATAACAAGAGACTTCATCCTGGTGCCCTCCCTTGCATCTGGCATTCTGACATAGCCCATTTCTAAAATCAGGAGGTTGCACATGAACATCATGGCTTATAACCCGTAATGGATTTTTCCTCCAGAAACTTGTCCATGTTTATGGCAAATGTCCAAGCTGAATCTTCCTCCTCTCAGATTGGTCCATTAGGAGAGAAACCAGGCAGGCATTTTGCTGCTGGTTCCAAAGCTTGACCCAGGTTTAGCTTTCACCACTGCTCCAGGGGCCCTCAAGGCAATGGATGGAGCGATGAGTAGAGTTGCCAAACTCCAAGATTGGCCTGGAATTTGTGGCACCAGTCCCTTCTAGCAATCCTGGAGAATTTAACAGAATCCTGGAGAATTTAATAAGAATATTTGGTTATAGTCATCAGTGCTGGGAGAGAATTACAGGGGCAGAGAATGGGAAATGAGGGGGATAGGTGGGTGGATAGGGTCCTGGGAGGAAACTGAGGTTGCCAGCCTCGTACTTTTGATTTGATTGATTGATTGATTGATTGATTGATTGATTGATTGATTGATTGATTGATTAGGATCTGAGATGAAAAAGATTGAAGACCACTGCTCTAGGGATTGATGTGGCATTGGGAGTCAACCAGCCAAGGGTTCATGCCTGTTGGGCACCTGCCATCACTACAGTGCAGGTCTTTTCCTAAAGATCTCAAGGGACAGAACTGTTATGGATGCTTACCACTATAGTGTCACTCGGTACTGAGAGGATGAGTATTTTCTGCATCAAGAGGTAGATACTCTGTGTAAAGCAGGGGTGCCCAAACCCTGGCCTGGGGACCACTTGTGGCCCTTGGGGACTCCCAATCCAGACTGCGGGGAGCCCCCAGTCTCCAATGAGCCTCTGCCCCTCCGGAGACTTGCTGGAGCCTGTGCTGGCCTAAAGCAACTGTTCTCAGCGTGAGGGCTACTGTTCAATCTCTTGTGTGAGTTGTGGGATGAGGTTTCCCTCCACTGCTTGGTGTTTCACGTCTGTGATGCGGCAGTGGTAGCGAAGGAAAGGCTAACCTTGCATTGTGCAAGGCCTTGTATAGGCCTTGAGCTACTGCAAGACCATTCATTCATTCATATAAGTTCGATCTCTAATACTTATGTAAATTTATTCAAATTTGAAATGTAAATAATTCTTTTTCCTGGTCCCCGACACAGTGCTAGAGAGATGATATGGCCCTCCTGTCAAAAAGTTTGGACACCCCTGATGTAAAGCAATAGACTTTTTAGTGGCTAAAGTCTTTCTTTCTCAATTTTGGAAACTGGCATAAATCATAAATGTGTATTCTGCTTCCAAAACATTGCATGTTTCAGTTGTGTAAAATTACTGCAGATTTTTCGTACCTTCCTACAATTTCACTGTAACTTAATGTTCCAATTTCAAATTTGTCATGAAGTTAATCCTTGAGTACAACATGACATGACATGTCTAGAAAGTTTTGGTTTAGAATCAAAAAGCTAACACTGTTCACATTTTAACTCTTACAGTTTCACCTTGTTGTGGCAGAAGAAGCAACTTGGAAAAACCATTATAGGCACCCACGAACACCAATGCCACATCCCACACTCTGCTTCAGTTAGTCTGATCAATCTGTACGTTTAGATGCTTTCATCATGGAAGTCAAAAGGTATGCGTTTTTATGTTTCATTACTGGTTAAATGCCATGTTCTTGCTCAGTTCATTTAGCTAATATCTGAATTCATTCTGAAAGGTTCAGTACATTTGTGATTGTCACTTGCTGATATTATTGTGTACACTTTGGTCCATCCCAGTCCAGCAGTGTGGAAACAGGCTGGGTCGTGTGCATACGAGCACATATCACTTATTATGGAGATGTGTCTGCATTTAGTTTCTTATCTGTAATGGCAACCTTCCGTTTGGTGTGGAGACACTTCCACATGTAGATTCTTGAACACATTACATGAGAAAAGTGTAGGGAGTGGGGCCAGAATGCCTGAATAGGTCAAGTATAGTTATGGTGTCCTTAGTTACAAAAAGTTTACAAGAATACAGGATGAATAAAACCAGGGAGAAAAACCATTACAAAAAAATGGGTTCAGTTCTGGTTCAGGTTTATCTGGTTCAGAAGAATGCCACCACTGCTGACCACCAATGCCAGATAACTAACGGCCCAATTTTATCTCCTCCCAGCACCAGCACCGGCAAAATAGCAGACTGAGGAGACCCATTGTGGCTGCAATGCCTAACCACACTTTCCTGAGAATAAGCCCCATTGTACAAAATAGGACTTATTCTGAGTAAAACTGGTTAGGATTGTGTCCTGTGTCACCTGAGCCTTTACTTGGGGGAAGGGGACGAAAGTCCTTTTCCTCCAAGAACGCTTTTGGCAACTCCGGCATGTCTGCTGGATTCAGGACTGCTGGTGCCATTTTGGCACTGTTGCACCTGGTAGTACCGCCACCATTAGGACTTGGCTGCCTGCCTGCCTGCCTGCCTGCCTGATGAACTTTCATGTGGGTGGATTTACTGTTCGATGGGGTGGTGACAGCAGTGGTGGCAGCTACCCATTGTCTTCTGGATGGAGGTGTCATGGCAATTTCTCCACAATACCCTATTGCCTAATGTACAGCAGCTGAAAGAAATTCACTATTGTGGCTAGTACCTCATAGTCAAATAATTTGCGTGTATGCCTGTGTGTGTAACATTTCTTATCATTTTAATCCACTCTAATTTTAAACAGTCTAAAATCAATGATTACTTACAGAGTCTTTAACAATGGGAGGCTCTATTAAGCATGCAGAGAAAACAAATGGAACCCATGAATTTAATTCTAGTTTTCATTATCTCTTATTTCTGCATCACACCCTAAAGCTGTTGATGCCTTTTTCATATTCATCCATCTAGCGGAATGTTGAGGGGTTTAGGGATTACAAAGACCAATAAGTGCAACAGTTCTGAATTGTAAGTTAATTTAATGTGAAAAGAAACCTCTGCCTATGTTAAATCTGATGATGTGCAAACTTTCTAAAGTACTTCAGAATAGTTTTCTGTTCTATAAGGCCAGAAGGGCTGCAAGCATTCTGGTTGAATTCTTAAATTATTGTTTAAATAGGATAAAATAATGTAATGGTGGGACCAAATGATATTAAAGTGAGGAATCTGAATAGCAAATAAACCTAGTTCAATTTAATGTTCAGATTCTTGAAATGCTTGCTGTCAGCACTATTGTGTGAGTGGCCTCTGTTCAACCTCCGTCCCATTAAGGCCTTTTATTTTCCATTTCTCTTTCTAGTTTGCCTTTATATGCATTTTTGTAGTCTGTTTACCCAAGATAAAGCTTGGTATTAAAGCATCATCTGAATTCAGTGGGGTCCTGATTTCTTTTCACTTGTATAACTGAATTGCCTGAAAAACAAGCAAGTGGGATGTCTTGCCTGAAGATAGCCAAGTAGGAATTAGAATTCACAATGCCCCCTCCCCATCAGTGCTTTGTTTGAATTCATAGACTTCTTGACTCAGTTGATTACCTTAAACATGGAAATAATTCTGTAAACATGATCAGGCTGTTATTTTTTTTCCCCAGTGGTGACTGAATATTTTTAATTCAGTTTTTAATGTGGCAGATGGAGTCAATATCTTCTGGTTTTCAAATATGTAGTGGTAGACTTTATTGCCTTGCCACTGTCATATGGATGGTTTTCAGGATATAGGAACTGTGACCTCGGTATCTGCAGATCCAGCATCCACGGATTTAACTCACCATGGATGCCAGCAGATGGTTGGCAACCTTCAGTATCGAAAGACTATGGTATAAGCCTACAGCACCCGGTATTCCCAGGCGGTCTCCCATCCAAGTACTAACCAGGCCTGATCCTGCTTAGCTTCCAAGATTAGACAAGATTGCCAGCAGATACTACAATTTAAATGACTTTAAAATGGGAAACAGGCCAAAATCACATTTCTTACCTTTGTACAGAATTTTCTTGTTCCTCCTAGTATTGCTCCTCCTTCCTTGCTCCTCCCAGGTGGGGACACAGCTCCCAGAAGTATGAGCTATTTTTAGCCTTGAGAGGCTTAGAAACTGCACAGTTTGACCACATGAAGGTAAGAAATGCTATTTTGGTACTTTTTCCATCGTAAAGGCATTTAAATGACGACCATGGTATCCACGGATTTCAGTATCTGTAGGGGTTCTGGAGTGGAACCCCTGCAGGTACCAAGGTTGGACTGTTTTTAACCACCCTAATTTCTTTTTCATGCTGAGAATAATTCCTGCATTAAGAAGAACTTGGGAAGACCTAGCTCTATAGGAGCATGTGGAAAGCTCCCTGCACACAGGTGGGGTTTTCAGCAGTGGTCCAGCCATGAGGTGGGCTGAAATATTTGCATCTAGTGGAGGGCAGGAGGGAGTCATCTATCAAATTTTATCCCACACTCCATTGTCTGCTTACCCCTCCCCTGGGCTATCACCTACCAATTGGAGATCAAGTGAGAAGAGGGTGGGAGCTTACCTCTTCCTTCAACTTTGCTGCTGCTGTGATACTTTCAGGAAGGGGCACTTCCTCCCCTTCTACTTTTTGTAATGTGGCTGGGTGGGGTAGATACTTAGAGTGGAGCATTTTTTCTTTCAGGGTCAACCAACCATCTCACTTTACAAGTAGTGGTGGCAGTAGAGAAGATGGTGGGGGAGGATGTTAACAATGAGATGTAGTACACACTGGCATGGAGGGTGCTAACATACATGTGATTATGGGGTGCTGGCACATGCACTGGTGCAGGGGTTATATGATGGCAAACAGGAGGGAGCTGGTGATTGCACTGATGTAGGTGCCTGGATAGTAGAATCTGGCACCACAGGTGGCAAAATTTGACACCATTTCAGGTAGCAGATCAGTTTGAATCAAACCCTGAGAATTTGTTTTGACTGTACTTCCCCTTGTCATCTGGTAAACTACTCTTAAAGTGTGAAGTGTCTTAGGAGCTTCTTCAAAGTAGCATAAACCCAAGGAAACAACCACAGCATACTCATGCCTATGGCATTCTGTGGCTTTTCAGAACAAGCCTTGGGATTGTGTAATTTCCACCCTCCTCCCACTTTCTCCTCTTCTTACATGTGCAAGGTACTAATTCCTGATCCTAGTTTGTGGGAAACCATTGTTTCTGTGTTGTCCAAGCAGGCGAACAATAGTTCAGGCTTGTCTGCAAATCAGAATTGTAGATTTATGTTCTAGTTGTAGGGAAGCACACACTGTAGCTGGCTTGTTCAAAGAAAATGGGAGGCCATGGCTTGCCATTTATAAGAAACCAGAATTAGAATTGTCATGTTTGGGAAGAGTGTATCTCAAAGATCTAAGGTTTGTGAAGGCACGCTTTTGTGGGCAAATCCCAGTCCGCAGGCCATTTGCAGCCCTCAGAGACCCCCAATCTGGCCCACAGGAAGCCCCCAGATTCCAATAAGCCACTGTCTGAGCTAGCCCGCAACTGCCAGACATGAGCTGCGGGCTGAGTTAGAGCAAGGCCTTTTATAGTCTCCATGTGTTTTCTGCTTTTCCCTGGGCATTATTTTAACACTCTACCTATTGCCTCTGAACTTCTTAGTTCTCCATGTGTTTCTGACTTGGTATGGCTTGGTCTGTATGTTTTAACTGTGCAAGATGTGTGTCAAACAGTTTAAAATTTTCATGTGGTTCTACATACCTATATTATAGTTCTCATGTGTATTATACATACAGGTTGAACCTCATTATCTGTGTGGGTTCCCTTCCAATCACTCACTTTTGGATGGCAAAAAACGCACTATAGCAAATCAATTTAAAAACCAAAGTTTCTTTGCTTTGTGATTTAAAAACAGCATTGCTGACCTTTGTGATGTAAGATAAGAGTCATTAAGAAGACAATTCATCAATCAGTCTTCCTCCAAGCACTTACAAAGGCACTTCACTCAGTCCCTCCCTTCACCAATGCAAAGTGATCACCTTCCTTTCACGTGCTAAGGGGGAAGGGAGGGGACTCAAGGAGAGTGAAGGATTGATGGATTGTCAACCAGCTGCCCCCCCCCTCTCTCATTAACTAGGCTACTGTTAAATGACTGTTCAGTTTTTTAAACTGATTTTTAAAGGGATGCATTTTTCCCCTACTCCAGGGATCAGTACATTCCTTCTCATTTGCTGTGCCCATTCGTGTTGAGTCAAATCCGTGTATAAAAAATCCGTGTATAACAAAGCTGGACCTGTAAGCTCAGAAAAATTCATTCATTCATATAAGTTCCATTTCTAATGT
This sequence comes from Tiliqua scincoides, assembly GCF_035046505.1. Lineage (NCBI taxonomy): Eukaryota > Metazoa > Chordata > Lepidosauria > Squamata > Scincidae > Tiliqua > Tiliqua scincoides. The sequence continues at coordinate 58,173,365 of NC_089826.1, forward strand.
ATTAATTTATGTAAATTTATATAAATTTATTCAAATTTGAAATATAAATTCTTTTTTTCCCCAGTCCCCGACACAGTGTCAGAGAGATGAAGTGGCTCTCCTGCCAAATTGTTTGCCCACCCCTGTGCTAAACCAATAGTTTGGCTTGACATCTGAAACCTCTTTGAATCTTAGCCAGTATTGACTAAATGATTTGTTTATACCTCTGTGATAACATGTATAAATGTTGGACTTTAAAATAAAATGAGGCTGCAATCCTAACCACACTTTCCTGCGAGTAAGCCCCATTGAACAAAATAGGATTTACTTCTGAGTAGACCTGGTTAGGATTGTGCCCTGAGACTATTTCAATTACAGTGGAATATTTTGCAGTGGTTACTTTGGAATCAGAGAACAAATGCAGGCAATCTTTGAGATTCAATTTGCCAGATCTCTGGGATTAACTTCAGAATTTGGTTATGCACCTTTGCCTTCTGATCAGACAGGTTATTTTTAAATGCAAGCAGACAACCCAAACTTACACTAAGGGCTGCACCACTACAGATTGCAGAAGATGGAGTGCAAGTTAGAATACTTTAAAAAGAAAATAATAATAATAAAAAAACCTTCCCTACATATGAAAAATGAGCATGTCAGGAAGAGGGACCCCCGCCTGCAGCTTGAAGTCATTCAGTCCATGAAGAGACTGTAAGATGTAGTAATTCTAGCCTGCCTCTCAATGCATTTCAAACAGGAGAGACCCTGAGCACAATAAAGTATTAACAACAAAGAATTCTTTCCTAGTTAAATTCCTGAGTAGTGATGTAGAAAGTGGAATCTTGGGGAAATTAGAATTATTGACCGGCACAGAAGGAAATCTCATTTGAAATAACTCTCTTTACTCTTTCCCATGCTTAATAACAGCTTGATATAAAGGATATTAGAGATGTATTCTTATTTGTCAATTGACTGCTGACTATAACGCTGCTTTGTGACTGAGAGTTCATTTCAGAGGATCCAAATATTTTTTACAGACCAAGTACATGTAAGCGTTGAGCTTGCTATGTTTTTGCATGAGTGTGTGCTACAAAGGTTGCTGTATCATATTGCTTCAGACAATTGGACTTGGCTTTTTTGCTTTGATTCTGTCCCACGTGCTTTCTTTTAGCTACCTAAAATAGTGTTCATGCCATTAAACAGAGCCACTGGGGTGACCTTGTTCTAGAGGGGTTAATAAAGAATGAATAGCATTCTAAACTTGATTCAATTTCCTTTATGGGAACATTTCACATAAATGACCATTATAACATTTGTCTGTGCTTCAGCTTGCACAGACCCTTTACATCATTGATCACACCTGGTCATATAAAGGGATACAAAGGCATAATAGAATTTCGTAGGCATTAAATTAGTAACATTCCCACACAGTATACTCCCCAGTGTGACAGTGTATACGAAGTTATACAGTATATTTGGTTGCATTGTGTATTAATTTTTTTTAAGTGTGTTACCATGTGCTCAGTTTTAATAAATGCATGAGTGGATGCAATATTTTGAGTTTTATATTAGAAATTCAACACCCTCCACAGATTCTTATTTATTTATTTATACAGGTATTTATATACCGCCTTTCTTTGGTTGTCAGATTTCTCCTCAGACTTTAATCCAAGGTGGTTTACATAGGCAGGTTGTTCTAAACCCCCGTAGGGATTTTTTTTACAATTGAATAGTTCTAGTATTTCATAGAACTCCTCGTTCCAGCTGGATTCCTTCCCGGTCTGGCCTCTCTTTGGCCCTTCGCCTCCCACGCTCCACTTGATGGCAACTCCTCTCTGCCACCTAGGGTCAGCTCATCAGTATATCAGCGTGTCGTCAGTTCTCGGGTACTTCCGGTTGTTTCGAACTGGCAGCCTCAGATCTTCAGGCATACAAGGCAGCAGCTCTACCAACTGAGCCAGACCTCCTGCCCTTCTTCAGACTTCAAAGAATTTAATATTAGCATCATAAAAGGCCTTTTGAAGAAAACTACTGTAACATAAGAAAAATGACTGCTTGAGTGCACCCTATCGTTTTGAAAGTGTTTTATTGCTTTAATTTCCTGTCTTTGTAAAGTAACAAGCGGCATAATAGAAGATATACTGTTACAGAGTTTGCAATTTATTAGAAAGCTTAAGCTGGTCGAAGACTTTATGTTATGTGAAAGAGAAGCCCTATATTTGGCTGAAAAATGGAGACAAGCTCCAATATTAATGTTGAAGTAGTTTTCCATGGAGTACTACTATATGTGACTGATAAGAAGCCCAAGGTGTTTGCATATCATAAATCTTTGTGTTTAGGTCTCTCAGACTGTGCTAGTTGTATCATTAGATTCCTAGAATCCTAATGTTATGTCATTTGGGAAGCATGTATAAGATGCTTGCTGCTATTTGGATTCCATCACAGAAAGTTGCCATTATAGCTGAAATGACCCATAACGTAAATTTTTGTTCATTTATTACATCTTTGTATGCATGACTGAATTTTAATTCCAGATATTGTCAGCCCAGCATGGTTGCATTAAGTCTTTTTACCGGGTTTATGGATGTCACTTTGCTGTCTTTCTTAACGATGTCAGTGCACAGAAAGGTGGAGCTTATTCCAGCGACAATCTATTTTCTTTACTAAAATTGTAGATATGAGAAATGTAACAATATGACTAAGCTGCAGAAATATTGCATCAAATGACCTCATAAATAACTGCAGTCATTTCCCTGGCAAGGGTAATAGACTATTCAGTGACTTATTACAGTGTGTGTAGCAGCTCTGCAGACATCAAGCGGCACACTTGTAATGGAAGTTACATGTTTATCAGTGCAGAGCAAAGAGTACAAGATGCACAAGGCCTTCCTAATCCCACCACTGTTCTGCCACCAAAGGATTACAAAACATCTGTTAGTAACAGATTGTTGGATATTTCCACAAAACCAAACACACAAAAAAAGGTAACGTACTTGCCATGTGGCCTGGCCCCTTGGAACAAAAAAAGAAAACAGTTGATCTGACGATTTGATTTCTAATAATAATGATCTGCAGTGGATTTGCAAGCTGCGTGAGTTATTCATGAACTGCTTTTATCATTATTGATTAGATGTGGAGAATTTTTAAGCAATCACATGTACCCTTACAAAAATTGCAGTATTATCCTTAATAATAAATGATGAAAGAACAGGCTCAGTTATCAAACTGAACATTAAACAAACACAGCTTTTCAAAAGCCTTCATAGTATTAGCACTGTTTTATAGCAGTGTGCTTGTCTCTCAAGGACTGAAGAGCAACGGAAAAGCCCAAACATTGCTGGTATTCTTGGTTATCTATGCTAGTCTTTTGAAAGAATAATGATTTGCAAGCTTTATTGCTAACTGAAGCACAAAAGATTTCCTCTAGGCTTGCCACAGACAATCCTCAGGCACATTAGACGAGTCAACTAGAGTTAGTTCAAAGTGAATTGCTTCATTTTAATCATGGTGACTTTACCCTCTCAGTCAATAAGCTGTAATGGCACACTGTCAGTATTTTCTGTTTCCTTTTAAGTGGCAGGCTTGGGCACTTTATCTTAAGACATCGTTTTTGTGTTTGTGAGATTTACACCGCAATCCTATCTTGTGCTGGAGCAGGCAGGCCCGGAGGACTGCGCTGTATCCAGCACAAGATTGGAGCCTGAAGTGGCTCAGCCAGTGGCAAGGGGAAACACTTCCCCTTATCCCCGAGTAAGCCACCAGGCCCCAATGGGTCTCCTCAGACTTGCATCACCTCAGATGGTGGCACAAGTCCGAGGAGAACAGAGCAGCTTTGAGCCACTCCACGCTGCTCGGGGAATGGGGTTGGCATCTGGCATAACTGTTGGGTCCTATTCCCACCTCCTACTCCCCTGCCCCACCCCCTGGAACACCCTCCGCCCACCCTCCTTCCTTCCTTCCTTCCTTCCTTCCTTCCGCCTCTTCTCCAGACCCCTGCATCAGCCAAGTTCTGCCAACGCAACCCTCCCTCCCCAGGTCAGTGCAGAGAATGGATGCAGTCTACCTACTCTGGCCCAGCTGACTCCTGAGGAGGCACAAATGTGCTTTATGGCACATTTGCAACCCTCCTGTTACTTGCGCCGGCCTAAGATATAGTTAGGATTGCACCCTTATACACTTAACAGTTCTGCAAAGAAACTCTGAACCTTGCTTTACAATTCTGATATTCATTATTACTATTAGATTGCCAGTTAAGACTGCCATCCTGAGCACACTTTCTAGAAAACAAGTCTCATTGAACTCAGTGGGACTTAGATCTTTAAAGCCTTATAGGAAGTGTTTCTTGTTTTAAACAGGTCACTATCAGCCTTCCAGTTTGTAGCATGATGAGAGCAGGCTGCCAGAAGCCTGATTGCCCAATGAAAATAGACCTAATGCTAAACAGGAAGCAGTTAACATCCTCTTCCTGCTTAGCATTAGGTCTATTTTCATCAGGCATTCAGGCTGCTAGCAGTCTGCTCTCATCACGCTATATGCTGGAAGGCTGATAGTGACCTGTTTAAAACAAGAAACACTCCCTGGTAAGCCTTTAAAGAATGTTAATGGGTGTGTGGGGTGGGCTTGGAGGGCACTATTGATACAAGTGTCCCCCGTATCAGTGGTTACTGTATCCATGGCAGGTCCCTGGAATGGATTCCCTGTGAATATGAAAGCGCACCTGTACATTGTTGTAATGATGCAATATAAAACAAAAAAAAAGTTCAGAAAACAAGCTATGGAGTTAACTGAGTGCATTCTTCAGCAAAATCTATCTTATGAAAATTCCAAGCAGTTTGTCAGAGAGAAATGATACCTTGTATGCATCTCTCTTCTGTCAATGAATAGGCTTCATTTTGTCCCATTCAGTGATATGATGCATTGATCTCATTTATAATCAGATCTGTATACAGGGGATTGGACAGATTTGTGGAGAAAAAGTCTATCACATGTTACAAGTTATGATAAATGTTGCATCCTCCAGGTTTTAGAAATGGTCTATCTCTGCATTCAATGTAGTGACAACAGAATAGCGGTATCTTCAATTATGTACTTCCAGAGGCATCTGGTGGGCCACTGTTAGATACAGGAATCTGGACTGGATGGATCCTTGGCCTAATCCAGGAGGGCTCTTTTTACGTTCTTATGATTAATCTGTTACATCAGCACAGGGGGTCCCCTTTATATGGTTGGCAACCTTCAGTCTCGAAAGACTATGGTATAAGCCTACAGCACCCAGTATTCCCAGGCAGTCTCCCATCCAAGTACTAACTAGGCCTGACCCTGCTTAGCTTCCAAGATCAGACGAGATCGGGCATGTGCAGGGTAACAGCAGCTGTTAGTACTCTTTTTTGTTAAGGTTCAACAGAAACTGTCAGCTTCAGGTTTTGTCCTGGTTTAAGACATATTTGGCCTAGTTTTTAGTTCAAGTTCAGTTGACTCCTTGCTTTCTTCCAATACCACTTTGTTGCAGTATTTTGACATTCAAATATTAGAAACCTACAACAAAAGCTGTGATTTTACTTTTTCAATAAATAAAACACATAACCTCTAAAATAGCATGATCATTATTTTTTTTTATCAAGTAAATCAACAACTTTTAGTAGTATTCTCTCTGTTGTAAACATTCAGTATATCTCTCAAGGAGCTTTATTTCATTCATAACCATGACAGCTTGAGTAGGAAAGCATGAAATACCTCATCCGGCAGTATAACCTATAAATCCAAACTGTGTGTTATCCTTTGCATATCTATGCCATATTGTAGATGTTGCTTTATGCCTTGGATGGTAGACCTTACCCACTGTGTTGAGGCTAAAGATAGCCAGTATTCACTGAGACCTACTAGGAAAAATTGGATATTTTTCAATTTCTTATTGCTTAACAAATATTCATTTCTTAATGTGTGACACAAAATCTATGTATTCTGGTTCTTATAATTCAAATTTTGTTTTTACATTAAATATCTTTACACAGATATTTGGCTAAGAGAATCATAGGCTCTCTCTGGTGCGTGTGCACGTATGGGTGTGGAAGCAACCCAAACCTAACTTGCTCTGGAACAGGCAGGCCAACTGACCTGCACTGTATCCAGCCCAGGTTAGGTGCAGACTGGAGCACAACTCAGGGTAAGGAAATTTTTTCCCCCTTGTGACACACCAGCCATTCTTATGGGGTTATTTGGATCTGCGCCAACGATTTTGATGCAAGACCAAGTGGCCTGTGTAAGGTGAGTCAGACCAGGGACAGGGGTTGGGATTTGGCCAAAGGTGCTGTGACCAATTCTGCCCCCGCCCAGGTCAAGCCCCCCTCCTGATCTACCTACCCCTACCCTAAAACACACACCCCTCCCACTATGTCTTTTGCATGTCTTTTCTTTCTGCGTTAACGACAGCAGTGGGGATAGAGAAAGTCACACTGGATTAGAGAGAACCTTTTTTTGTTGTCTTGGAGCAAAGTATCTCGAGCAAAGCAAAATGTCTGCCACAATTTTGACAGAGCTTCAAGAGCTCTGTAAGTTTTACTCACTCAACACCCCCAAAGAACATTGCTCCCCTCCAAAAAAGGCAGAAAAGACCACTTTATTTTCAAAGACACAGAAAATAGTTGAGAAATGGGGGGAGGAGTAGGATAGCATCCTTAAAAAATGTGTAGTATTTGTTTCCTAAAATAAAAAAATGACATTTTCCTATTGGATCTTCCCCTTCCTCTGTATCCCCAAGCACTTCACAGAGTTAAGTACAAATAATTATAGGGGAAGCAGAATAATTTAGATGTGTAAAGGAAAAATGAAAATATGATTTCTTAAAGGCCATGGCCACAGTCAATCTTTTGAGAGTTTTTGATCTTGGTAATTTCAAAGATTTGTCTTCTTGTTGTCTCATGTGGGATTTCTCACAGATAAATGACATTATCAGTGATGCAGATGTGCTTGAAATTCCCATGCACAATATGGAAAGATAGATACCTATTAACACACGGGGGGGGGGGGGGAGTTGCACTCCATATCCCTAAAGTCCTAATGCGGATGGTAATTGTTAGATCATTTACTCATACATTAGCAAGAACAGAACTACAATGAACTGTTTTTCTCACATGCTTGCTTTGTATTTACAGTGAAGGGGAAATTACAAGACAGTGGTTTCTGTTAGCACAAAATCAAGGTGTAGCTTATTCCATCATGTCAGATTGAGATTGTGATGTGCGATGAAAATGTGATTTCACATTTTAAAAGCTGAGGGGGGGGGGGAAACCAGTTGCTGAGGGATTTCCAAAACTGCAACTCAGAAATAGTTTTAATAGTTATTCTAGACTACTTTCAGCCAATAAGTACGTACTAATGCAATTTACAAAAGAAATGCTACACACCCACTCTGTAGCATCTTCCAGTGCCTTATCACTATCTCTTTTGCAGTGTTTTGGCTGCTGGAACATACATGTCATGTCCTGTTTACAGCTGACATGCTATAAAAGAGATAGTTGGCAAATATTTTCATAAGTATATGAAAACTATCTTATTGTAGGTTTGACCAAGGTTCATCTAATCCAGCAATCTGTTTCCAAGACCAGCTAGTTGGATTCCTCTGAATGCTAAGCAGTTCACGATAGTGATAGTGTCTGCTATTTTACCACTGCATCTGATATTCTGACAGATACCGCCTCTGAAAATGAAGTTCTTAGGCATACTGGTGAATAGGCACTGTTGGGATTGTTTTTTACTAATCTGATCAATATTCAGGGATGGGCCACAACTTGGATGCAAAAACACATTTTTTTGCGACTTGTGTGGACTTGAGTTGTGCATGTCAAAAACTTGGGCACTGACTCGGGACTCAGGGGTTTTGCCCAAAAAATGGGGGGAAAAAACCATGAGTAGACTCAAGTCAAGGCTCACTTTTGTGTGTGCTTGCAATCCTGTTTTGCGTGTGCTTGCTTTTTTTTTTTTTTTACAGCTTCTGCAACTTAACATGTTTCTCAAAAAGACTTGGACTTGAGTCAAAATTACTCAAATGGCTCTAGACAAGTTGTGATAGCCACCCCTTATGACTCGTGGGTGACTCAAGTCAACGGCAAAGAGTTGAGACTCAGTGCTGTGACTTGGGCACATCTCTGCCAATAATCTCTGAAAAGCTTCCTAGCAAGTGGTCTTCACCACATAAGCAAAGCCTGGCTGGATCAGACCAAAAACCCATCTAGTCCAGCTTTCTGCATTTCACAGCAGCCCACCAGATGCCTCAGGGAGCATACAACAAGACACCTGCATCTGGTGCCCTCCCTCGCATCTGGCACACGGAGGTAGCCTACCTCTAAAATCAGGACGTTGCACATACCCATCACAGCTTGTAACCTGTGATGAACATTTCCTCCAGAAATTAGTCCAATTCCCTTTTAAAGACATCCAGGCAAGATGCCAGATTACTACATCCTATGACATCTTGCAATCATTCATTGTCCTTTATGAGCTATGACCAAACTGTAATTAGGAATGGGTTTAAAAAACCCATCTTATGCAATCTTATTTACACCTTCCTAGGTTTGCCTTTTCCCTTGAACACAATGGGACTTAGTGCTGAGTAGATATGTTTAGGATTATGCTGTTAGTGTCTCGTTTTCAACAAAAAAAAACACAAACAAAAACATGGTGGGGCAATGCAGATTGCAGCTGCAGCATATAGGGTGTGTAGATGGGATAACACTTTCTCTCTGAACCATTTTCCCACTGAAATTTTTTCCCTAAACATCTATTTCTTTTTCATAACAGTCATAATAGCCTAACTGTTTCAGGAGCAATTTTTCTCTTGGAGTGATTTTCAGTAGGAAACTGGCACTGAGAAAAATATTAACCTTCCTTCCCTGTGTGCTACATTCCTGATCTGCTTCTCTCCACAAACACAGAACTGCTTTTTGTGATGGGGGAGACACTCCAGTTTTAAGCCTGTTTCTAAATTATGGGCTTAATGTAACACAGGTGGGTAAGGTAAGGCATGGAAGTTAGGCCTTCTATCAGTAGCTCTGACTGCTCCCCATCTATTTTCTTTTCTTTTTGTTTAAAATATTTATATACCACTTTTCTGGTATTCAAAGTGGGGTACAACATAAAAGTAAAACATGCAGGATTGAAAAACACCTGAATAAAAACATTAAAACTATTAAAAACAATTTAATTTTTTTTTAGTCTAAGACTCTTTCCAACATCAGTCCAAGCTTCAGACCCTTCTTCCATGCAGACATACACTGATGCTGATGTTCCCTGCCCAAATGTATCAGCCTGGTTCCAGACACAGTGTCAGTGTATGTGAGCATGGAAGAAGGGCACTGCCAATGCCTACTTAGACTAACCATGCCAGGACTGAACATGAGCAAACACTTACTGCTAGGAAACAGTGCAGGTCTTAAAGAACTGGTTGTAAATAAGACAGGCAGCAGGAACAGAAGCTTCCTATTTCCCTCTCCAGAACTCTTTCAATTTCAAAATGAGTGCTGTGAGAAGACAAAAAAGTGAGTATTAGCTTAGCCCTATTGTGTGAATGAAGAAATCTATCACTTGCCGAATGAAATTCCTCAGTGAGCTGTTACAGCTAATCACAGTATAACAACAATATGAGTGTCGGTTAAATCTGATTAGATGTTAGTAACTAATCATAATTTAGTTGAGTGGGGTTTTGCTTGTGTTTTTCCCACAAGTTGCTTTACATGCTGAAGCTCAAGGCTGGCAGTTTTCCAACTGCATATAATAATGGGGTCAGTGGCAGCTTATGACATCTCCAATTTTCTTTAATGATCAACAGTATCTCTTATGAATTTTCCTGACTGTTGAAAAAGATTGTCTTTGGAAAAGATCCATGTTTGTTTTGGAAAATTTCCATTTCTGTCTTTCTTTGACAGTGGCTGTTGTCCTACATGACAGCAGTTGTCTATTTCTCTGCAGTACAATAGATTTACAAGCATGGAATCACAGTAGCATATCCAAATAGTTGAAGCTGAAACCATACTATAAACCATATTTGTTGCATATTATATATTCAGTGCCAACAATGTGATCAACGTGATACAAATATTTTGCTAGTAACACCAGGAAAAAAAAAAGTGATATAGTGTCAAACATAGCCTGGGTTGCTGCACTTCACTGACAGAAAGTTTCACCCCAAATCAACAAGTTTCCAAAGTGGCAGGAAGCTGTGACGTAGTAGACGTAGTCGTGGAAATATAGTAGCTGGACATATGGATAATAGCTTACTATCATGAAGTAAGTAAGCTTACTAGCTTACTATGCTGACTGACAGTGGCTTTCCAGATTTTCAGAGAGGGTTCTTTCCCAGCACTACCTGGAAATGTCAGGCATCAAACTTGGGACCTTCTGTGCTCTGCCTTACCATTCCTAGAGCAACCACTTATGAAATTCCTCCCAGACTTGTGCATTCCACATTTAACTGATTTGGTTTCAGGAGAAACACCAATGTATTATCCTTTTGCCTCTTTTTTCTGGTTTTTTTCTTTTTTAATTTGTTTGCCATTACTTGACTTTGTTCAGGCTTCTAAGTACACATTTTCCTGCAAGTTTAAACTAGCATCTGTTTTCCTTGGAGGTTGTACAACACACAACATGCTGATTAAACTACTGCCGGGGGGGGGGAATGTTTTATTCCTGTCTGTATCAGGACTGAATGAGTGCACATATGCACTGATGGATGGACAAGCCAATGCTCCATAACTCCCCCTGCACCAGTGCCGATGTGCCAATGGAGTGGTTGCTGCATCCTATGGGGGGGGGGTCAGTTCTTGGTGGCCTCCTCAAGGTAGGGGAACAACTTTTCTTTGCCCTGGGGCAAACCTCCATGGCCCCAGTGGATCTACTCAGACCTGTGCAAGCTACTTTGCTGGCACAAGTCCAAGTGGAACCAGATAAATGGATTGAAGCAAGGAAGAGGGATTGGATAACAGCAGCACTGCTGCTGCTGCTACCACCTGCTTCCCAACCTCAAGACACCCTGCCCCTGCCCCACTACTCCTTGTTCCTCCCACCCACTACCCATCTCCAAGTCAACTTACAGCCCAATCCTATGCATGTCTACTCAGAAGTAAGTTCCATGACAGTCAGTGTGACTTACTCCTAGGAAAGTATGGATAGGATTGAGGCCTTCCTGTCTTTGGGGTTCCTGCTGTGGTTACCATTGTGCAGGCACAGCCACTCACCTCTTGTGGCACTGCCCAAGCTGTGCTTTGTGGCACATAGCCATTTGTGACCATTGTGAAGTGTGCTGTGTCACTGTATCACACATTCCAGCGGTGCAGCAGCCCAATAGTTTGTGCTGTCAGTGGAAAAGGAATTTTGATGCAATCATGCAATTAGAGTAGGTTTCACTTTTTTGCTATGATTTAATCAATGCTCATATATGCTGACGCACCCCACTAGCCTATAAGAAAGAAAAATGCAACTTCCCACTTCCTGTTAACATTTGCATAGTCTCTTCTAGCATTCAGACTGCCTGTCTGCTTCTCTTTCTATAAGCTTGCATGCTTATAACACTTTATAAAAGGAAGAGATATTCTTGCTTGGTAAAGAAGATCAGTGAAGATAATGGGCATGGGTGTGTGGAAGTTATGTAGATAGGGTTCACCTTTATCTACCATTCCTGGTATCTGTGGGGGGCAGGAACATATCCCCCATGAATACTGGGGGAGGGGCACCTATGTATGGATTGAATTAGTGAAAATACACAAATGTCTATCTACTCTACACCAGATTTGACAGTCACCCTGGGCTTGACAGTCACGACATTGCTGGGTCAATCTTCAATCCAATTACTTAAGACGGCAGTTTTCAACCAGTGCACTAAGGGAGTTTGGGAAAGGGTGATTTATTAATAGGGCTTTTGGGGATGTGCGCCCTGCCCCACCCCCACCCCTGGCAGCACAATGTGCTTTATCAATGGTCAAAAAAACCATTGGTGTGCCCTTGAAAATTTTAGCACCTTCTCAGTGTGCCATGAGATGAAGAAGGTTGGGAGGTTACTGTCTTAAGAAATGACAAGGGATTGGATTCTGCAAGGTATTGAATAGTCCATGTGGTTTGGGGTGGAGAGGGCATCTAACCAAGCTAACACTAATCCCTTTATTAAATGTTTACTAATTAGCAACTGAACATGTCACATCATTTCACACATAGGAAGAACCACCTCCAGAAACAGTAACAGGTGGTAATAATCCATCAGTATAGGTATTCACTTTTTATATAGGTTGGCCTTCCACAATCTGGGCAATTCTATTTTAATATATGCATATGAATTGCTGTGTACAGAATCAGACCAGTGCTCCATCTGCTGCAGTATTGTCTAATCTGACTGGCGGCAGTTCTCCAAGGTCATGTGCTGACTCCGTCATTTTAACTGTATATGCCAGGCATTAGATCTGGGACTTTCTGCATTCTGAGCTCTAGCACTGAGCTATGGTCCCTCTCTCGAATCAACATTCCTGTTCAATACCTGCTGCTTAATGGGACTGATTTAAGGCATTTTACTCATAGTGTCATGCCAATTACCTTGTCTTTTTTATGATATTCCTAAAAATACAAGCATTATCTTCTTACATTATATATATTATTTTCAGTGCTTTACAAATCGTATATTTGAACCAGAATGTAGCACCATTCACATGAGCCCAGATAGGTGATGCGCTGATAGCTATCTAGTTGCTATTAAATAGGAGATTGAACGGGGGTGAAGAGGGGGTTGCATGCTGTGGACAACTGTTCCTGTGCAATGGAAATGTGTTTGCATTGAAAGCCCCATGGAAATTGCATCAAGGCAGTTGTTCCGTTTATAAAATTTCACTCATGCCACTGTAGGCCCTTTTAAGTCCCATTGATTTCAATTAGTGGGTTGAGCAAAGTTTTAAATTAGTATTAGTATTGGTATTAATATACCGCTTTTCAACAGAAAGTTCACAAAGTGGTTTACAGAGAAAATCAAATAACTAATGACTCTAATGGCTCCCTGTCCCAGAAGGGCTCACGATCTAAAAAGGTACATAAGAACACCAGCAGACAACCACTAGAAAAGACACTGCTGGGGTGAGGAGGTTACTCTCCCCCTGCTAAATAAGTTACTCTCCCCCTGCTAAATAAAAGACAAGCACCCACTTTAAAAGTGCCTCTTACCCAGTTAGCAGGGGTAAATCACTGCTATTGAAACTAGTTAGTGCTTAACTTTTGCTGAACCATTCTCAAAATCAAACAGTGTGACAGGTATGAATGTGAATGTTATAACTGCTTGAAAATATACAATTTTAAAATCTGTCCATTTTTAGAATGATCTTCCAGTTTAAAAAGTCTTCTAAGTATGTCTTATGGTGGCATTTTTATGGTTTTAGTGGGACAAAGTGTTGCATATTTTCAGTTTTGCTGAGATGTTTTATTGACTTTTAAAAGTGTTTTATGCCTTGAGCTTTATTAAGTTATGAGTTTCCTTGGGTTTAAGGGCAGGTGATATAGATATCTATCAATGCAAATAAACAATAAGAAATTCTAATAACGGGTAAAATAGTTCCATCATCCGTTGATCATTTAGATTACTGGATTTTGAAAGGTGAAATGAGGATTAAAACTTCCCAACCCTTGTGAATTGAAAAATTAGCATGATTGATGATAGAGTACAAAATATAAAATAAGCAAAGTTGCTGATGACTTTTTAAAGTATTTTGAAGCCCTCTCTTATGGATCCAAGAGAAATGTCAGTCTCAAGAGTTTTGAATGTCAGAAGAAAAATAAATCATTTTGTTTAGACTAAGGATATTTTTCATTGTGAAAGGGTGAAAAATGACGAGCAGCATATTCCTTTTTTATGGTTTCATACTTTTTGTAGCATGATGAAGCGAACTGTATTTGCTTCTCAATCAAAGTCTGAATTTGAAATAGAAAAAGTAAATGTTGAATAATAAATGCTGAAATGTTGAAAATGTATTTCAACGCTTACTTGGAAAAAAAGGTCTTCAAGACCTCTAATTGCCTTTTATTGATAGAGTTTCTTTGTAACAGAACAATCAAAGTACAGAAGTGTCGGTTCAAATGTGGATATTTTTGCCTAATGACTAAAATGCATGAGAATGGGTGTTATCCAGTACCTGAACTAGACTGTGATCTAGGAGATCTAGTTTCCATGTTCTCCTCTGTCACAGATTAATTGCAGAGCATTGAACACAGGACTCTGCTTTGGTTCCCTAACTGAAAAATGTTATAAACTACCACCTATTATGTAGCATGATTGTGAAAGCAACAGTAGTGTAGCTACAGGGGGGTGCAGCACTAAGTTTTGCAGGGTGCCTTAACACACCCTGTAAGCTGCTCTCTGCCCTTGCTATCAGAGTATTCATGGCGGTGAGAGCAAAGTGGAAGTACCTCCTCCACTTTGCAAAACTTATGGTCCAATCCTATCCAACTTTTCAGCACCGATGCAGTGGTGCCAATGGGACATACACTGTATCCTGCGGTAGGGTGGCAGTCACAGAGGCCTCCTTAGGATAAGGGAACATTTGTTCCCTTATCTTGGGACTGCATTGAGGCTGCATCGGCTCTGGAAAACTGAACAGTATTAGGCTCTTAGTGTTGTGTGTGTGTGTGTGTGTGTGTGTGTGTGTGTGTGTGTGTGTGTGTGTGTGTGTGTGTCGTAGCTATGCTACTGGAAGGCAACAATATGTACAAATATAAACATTTTTTTCAGATTTAAAATGATATTGGAAATTAAAATGTAAGTCTTGTTCAGAAGTAGCAGCAAAGAGAAGGCAACAACAAGAGAGAAAAAAGGAGGTACATCTAAACAGGTCAAAAAAAAGTTTACTATAAAATACAGTGTTGTTGAAAGTCCAGTGCATTGTGGCAGACTGCCTTTTTCAGGGGCATTTCTGCAGTAATGAACTGACACTATATTAATTAACGATCCGCTATTGTTCAGTTGACATACCTTATGGAAGGCACCCTGCTCAATGTGCAACTTCCTCCCCTGACCCACAAACTGGATGTAACATTTGCCTTGATCCTACAGGTAGGTAGATCAAAGGGCATATGCCTAAATTTTACGATAGTTTTCCAGATTTACTGCCATAATAATGCCTGGATTAATGACTGTCTCAGCATACACACCAAACTAACCCAGACCAGTGCGCTTATTTTCGAGCCCAATCCTGGGCTCCGTGCCGCCGCTGACTGTCACAAATGTGCCATAAGGCACGTATGCAAGCCTCACTGTGGGGCGGGGAGGAGGCGTTCTAGGGAGGGGGAGGCCAGCAGGGGGCGGAGAGAGGGCGGGAGAGGCATGATGCGGGGAGGGGAGTGGGCAGGAGGCGTGTCGGGGGAGAGAGGGAGGCGGGTCTATGGAGCTCTGCTCTGCAGGATCCAAGGCGTTCGTGGAGGGCTTGGCGCCCTACACGAATACCTTAATTTTACAGGTTGGCAGTAAAGTGAGTAGCCCCATTGCGGGGCTGCTTACCTTACCCAGGAGAAGGGGACAAAAGTCCCCTTCTCCTGAGGTGCCTCCCGTGGTAGCCCGGGGCGCGCAGGATCCGGCAGCAGCCATTTTCGGTGCAACCAAGGCTGGGTGCCCTGGGTAGCTCCGAATTGGGCTGTTAGACATTAATATTAACATCAAAAAGATAAGTTAAAGTGGCCAGAGGAAAGACTTGCACCAGACCTCCAGCTTCCACGAGCTCATGACCTTGTCCTGAGGAAGTTTGCAAACATGGTTTGACCAAGCCAGCTGATGGGGCACATTTCAAAGAACTGTAAGTGTATCTGAACAATGGCAGACAATAGGAAGCCCAGTTATTAGCACAATTTTGAATGAACTGACATGCACCTATCAGTTGCTCATTCCAATTTAGTACTTTTGCTACCACATAGTATTCTTCCCTTCTTAATAATATAATCATCTTTTATTTTTTTATTTATTTATAGAATTTATATCCCAACTTTCTGTCCCGGTAAAGGGCACTCCAGGCTGCTTACAAAAGAAATCATATAAAAACATAAAATATATAAATATGTATAAAAATAAAACATTTAAAAACAATAAAGCACAATAAAACTTGAACCCAAAATTAAAATATTTTTTTTAAAAAGCCATGCCCCCGCTCCAAGGAGATCCATAGAGGCCAGCAGCCCTTACCCGGAGGTAAGGGGGAATGTTTCCTCTTGCCTCTGGCCAAGCTACTTATGGCCCCTATCGTGCACTGGATACAGCGCAAGCCTCTTGGCTTGCCTGTTCCAACGCAGGATAGGATTACACCCTAAATGCCTGTTATGGAATGTATACTAAATTGTCTGTTCTGTTCATGGTAAGGCTGAAATAAACGTGCATTTTCAGATCAGTGTGAGCATTTGTTTGCTTTGAACATTTTTTAAGACCTTCTGAGCCCTACTTCTTTTTATGGAGTGGTACACTGAAAAACAACCTGAATGTTAATTTCCAATACAAAGTTCCCCTATGTAATGGCAGCCAAGTAATACATTGCTGATGACCTACACAGAAGGTGCTTATCATCTCCGTGTACCATATAGCCAGAGTTTGAATTTCTGTGGGAGCTGAACAGAACTTTGCTCAATGAGGTTACCAATAGGAGGAATGGATATGGTGTTTGGAAGGGCCAAGTTACAAATGACTATCAAGTCCCTAATTAAGTCTTCAACAGTCCTACAACTGTTTGGCAAGACTTGGCAGAAGTTAAGTCCCACTATGTTCAGTGGAGCGTACTGTCAGGAAAATGTGCAGCCTAAATATATCACAAAGAGAAAATTGCTTTACTGGTTTTCTTTGCTATGGGCCAAATGTGTGTTTTTTTGGTTACTGTTCTTTTGAGTGAAATAACTAATAGCGGAAAGCTCAGAACTATTTGCTTGCTATGTGTCCATCCATAACAGCATGAGCTATATAAATGGGATCAGGTGGAAGAAGGCAATAAGGCAATTTTGTGACAGATTTTCTTTTTCAGTAGTTTTCAAATGACAATTTGTGTCTTCACCCAACCCATCAGTAATGCCAGCCACAGGCCCTTGAGTTGTGAATTTTAATCAGTGTTTTTATTTTTGGGAGCTCTTTCTGGCAGGGTCTTTAAGGGATTTACTGGGGCTGTGGAGAACTGCACTTGCTGAGGGTGAAACAGACATGTCACAGTTGCTTCTCTGCTTTCTGTGCTTCAGGAAAGATTGCAATCAGTCTTAAAAATACAGGAGATGTGATCTCTGGGCAAAATGTCTTTTCTTTTCCTGTGGGCTTAAAATATTTACCCCTTTATCCATGAAAAATTCTGGCTTTAAAAATGTAACATATCTCATTAGTTTCTGCTGAGATCAGATATCAGATCAGGCTGAGCAAACTTTTAGGTTAACTTAATCATTCAGCATTCTACCTGAATGCTTATCAGTCTGTCAGTTTGTCATTTACTAATGCCATTGAACATTGATATATCAGAAAGAAATTAAGTACATACATTCAGAGTACAACTTCACATCCCAATTTAAATATTAGATTGACCACAGTACCTGTTTCCAAGGAGCACTGGGAAGATATGCAACATAATGAACAAAGGATTCTGACTGAAAGATTGAGTGATCACAGTGAAACATGATACACTGGTCAGGGACCAACCAGTGTAAGAAAATAGACTCTAGATCAGGAAGATGTAAGTCCCATTGGTTCCCAAGTCACCTGCACTAGTAGTCAATTTGCTGGTATGGGTCATGTGAACCCATGCCATGGGATTAGGTCTCAGAAGAGGGCTAGGATTTGGCAACCAGCATTGCCACTGAACCCACCACTTCTCAGACCCAATCCACCCTTCCCCCACCCGTTGCCACCCCATTCCACCCAACCCCACATGCCCCACCTCCCTCACCATCCTACCTGCCTCAGTGGGTACTTTGGGTTCCACTGATTTATGTGGGAAGGCTCCAGTCTTATCATCGGCATTAATGCAGCATGCTATTTTGAGCATTGCCAGAGAGTTTTTTTCAATTTCCAAAAGGTGGTTGCTACCAGCTGAATGCATGTTCCACTGGTGGTTGGGCCCAATAGGATTGAGCCATGAGTCCTGCTGCCAGTGTTTCTGGTCCAAAACTCATGTTACCTCACAGATGGTTACAGTTACAACATAATTTATCTGCTTGACTTTCCTACACTTTTTCAAAGGAAAGGACAAAAATGCAAAATCTATTTCAATATAATATAAATTTTGGAAACAAAACAATAATAAAGGTTGATGTGTGTGGCCAGGTCTAAGCTGAAATCTAAGTTCTGACTGAAATTGGGGTTGGCATAAAACTGTGGGGCCCAGTATGGGAGGCAATTTCAGGGGAAGAAGCAAAAGGTGTCAAAAACTTTCAGGAGTAGTCTGATTGCCCCAGCATTGTTTCTTTAAAAAAAGACTGCTGTATGGGGGCTACTGTTCCTCCCCTCCATATACTACTATACTGCTGCCTTTAGGAGTAGGTTACCTTTTTTCTGGCAGTAACCATTTTTTCCCCCACAGAGCACACCATGTATTATCCTGGTCATTTTTGGAAAAAATAAATTGTGATCATCAAGATCAACTGCTAAGAGAACTTTCCACTGCTGCCATGGCTTGCAGATATCCTGAAACCATTCCCCACCACTGAAATTTTCCAACAACTTGCATTCCTCCTCTAGAAACTCAGTGAAATTCCTGTCTGTGAGTGCCATTGCAGATTTATGGGGCTATTTTCACTCAACTGTAGTAAGCTTACAATTTTACAGTTCACAGTCAAACCCAAGCTCAATCCCACTTATTTTCACAAGGGCAATAAATGCCTATTTAACAGTTTTCTCTGCAAGTAATGAATGGAGTACTATTGAGTATTTGGTTAGCACTGTAATGCTACAGTAGACAGTAAGGGGACATTAGATTGCAGGCCTGGCCAATGCTTGACCTGAAGCAGCCCGAAGTTGCTGCCCTGCGTTCATCCCCACAAAAACCCCTCTTGCATGCATTAGTATACAAATTAGCATGGGAGATGTGGGAGATGTGGCCCACCCACCTTTTCCTTTCCATTCCCTCCTTTATTTGCTCTTGCCTCAGCCTCCTTCCTCCATGCTATTCCTGTTTCAGATGAACAGGAAAAGTATGGCTTCTAGTGTGGAGGAAGGGGGCTATACTGAGAAGACTCTGGGGAGGAGGGCTCCACCTCTCCTAAGCAACTAGGTGAGCAGGAAGAGTGAGGAGGCATTAAGGTTTCTGTCCTGCTTCCTCCAGTGACACTCGAGGAAGAGGGTTGCTGTCACTACCCTGCTTCTGGTCTAGATGTGTGGTTACTGGAGGGAGGCGGTTCGACCCTGTCAGTCCACTTCTCCAGCACTGCATTGGCTGCCCATTTGTTTCCAGGCCCACTTGAAAGTGCTGGTTTTGACCTTTAAAGCCCTATACTGCTCTGGGCCAGGGTATCTTAGAGATTGCCTACTTCCGTACTATCCGGCTCGTCCTGTTAGGTCATCAGAGAAGGCCTTTTTACAAGTGCCACCGCCTAGGGAGGTACGTGGGGCGGCGGCAAGCAATAGTGGTACCAATGCTTCTCAGTAGTGGTACCAACGCTATGGAACTCCCTTCCCCTTGACTTAAGAATGGCCCCCTCTCTTGAGACTTTTTGGCAAGGCCTGAAGACCCTTCTGTTTAAACAAGCCTTCTGAGTTCTCGGCCTTTTTAACCTCTTTTTAACATCTTTTAATATTTTTTACAGGCCTGATTCTTTTATGACTTGCTGCTGCTCTATGCTCTTTTTACCTGACTATTTTTTATCTGACTGCTGTTTTTATGATATGCGTTAATATGTTTTTATTTGTTTTAAATTATGTTTTTAATCTGTTTTAACCTGTTGTAAGCCGCCTTGAGTCCCTTCGGGGAGAAAGACGGGTTAAAAATTAAGTTATTATTATTATTATTATTATTATTATTAGATCAATGGTGCCCAAACCCTGGCTCTGGGGCCACTTATGGCCCTCAAGAACTCCCAATGCGGCCCTCAGGGAGCCCCCAATCTCCAATGAGCCTCTGGCCCTCCAGAGACTTGCTGGAGCCCTCACTGGCCCAACACAACTGCTCTCAGCATGAGGGTGACTGTTTGACCTTTTGTGTGAGCTGTGGGATAAGGGCGACCTCCACTGTTTGCTGTTTCATGTCTGTGATGCAGTAGTGGCAGCAAAGCAAAGCCAGCCTTGCTTTGTGCAAGGCTTTTTATAGGCCATGAGCTATTAAAAGACCTTCATTCATTCATATTAGTTCAACTTTAATATATTCATTTATGTAAACTTATGTAAATTTATTCAAATTTTAAATGTAAATTAATTCTTTTTTCCCCCCGGCCCCAGACAGTGTCAGAGAGATGATGTGGCCCTCATGCCAAAAACTTTGAACACCCCTGGTCTAGATGATTGTTGTACTAACTGGAGCAATTCCATGGGCAGCAAGTTGAAGGGGGATGAAGGGCAGACATGGGGTGTGCGGCACCTCTCAGCAGTTTGCCACTCCCCCTCCCACTTGCTGCTTGATGGGCAGGCTGGCCCTAGTAGATGGTGACAAACTGGTAACCTAGGAAAGCAATTAAGGGTGCAATCCTAACCCCTTATGTCAGTGCTTTCCATCATTGGCGTAGCAGTTCCAGTGGGACATGTGCTGCATCCTGCAGTTGGGTGTCACTCATGGAGGCCTCCTCTAAGTAAGGGAATGTTTGTTCCCTTACCTCAGGGCTGCATTGTGTCAGGTCTATGTTCTGGATGAGGCAGAAACACAGCCACCAAGGTGGTTCAGGAACAGGTGCAGATTGCTGGAGTCAGCAGGATCAGCAAACACCTGTGACTGCCTCACCCTGGGTGTGGCTTAGCCTACACTGATTGGCCACTCCAACTACTTAATGTTTGGTCTGTTGAGCTTCCAGTGCAGCAGTAGGAGTGTAGTAGGAGACTACTGAACTGCTGCCAGTAACTTGGGAGGCTGGATGTGAGTATATACATGTTGATACTGACCATGGAATGAACTTTGACTGTGTATCTTGGAAAAACTGATTTGGATTTGTTTATGGACTGACTGCTCATCGTGCTGACTAGGAACGTTTACTGATTATTCTACTTGTGATAACCCTTGCTCTGAAATATAACCACTGCATTCAAAGAACTCTGCTGGTGTATGCTGTTTTGTGCTGGAAAGCACTGACATAAGGGGTTAGGATTGCACCCGAAGACATAGTTAACAGGGTGACTATTCAAGAGGGCACACAGAATCCTATCCAACTTTCCATCACCAATGTAACCATGCCAGTGGGGTGTGCACTGCATCCTGTAGTAAAGGGACAGTCACAAAGTCCTCTTCAAGGTGAGGGAACATTTGTTCCCTTACTTCAGGGCTATGTTGCAACTGCTTCAGTGCTGGAAACTTGGATAGATTGGGCCCATAGCTTCACAACTGAGGCTGCAGCAATGTGTGATGCATTAGAGATTGCAGCAGTGTGTGATGCATTAGTGTTGCGATGCCTTACGGCATTGTGGCACATTAACAGGGGCATCATGGGATGTCCCTGGTGGTTCTCACGCATGTGAGGATTGCATGGACGGATGTGAGGACCGCATGGCGACTTGCCTGCCTGGTGCAAAGGTTGCAGACTTCACTTCTCATCTAGACAGGCTGGTAGATAGTGCTGGGGAGGAGGCAGCAGTTGTGGTGCATGTCGGTACCAACAACATGGGCAAATGTAGCCGGGAAGTCCTGGAGGCCAAATTTCAGCTATTAAGTAGAAAGCTGAAAGCCAGGACCCCAAAGGTAGCTTTCTCGAAGTACTACCTGTTCCACGTGCAGGGCCAGCTAGGCAGGCGAAGATCAGGGGGTCTCAATGCATGGATGAGACGGTGGTGTAGGGAGGAGGGGTTTAGATTTGTTAGGCACTGGGGAACGCTTTGTGACAAGCGGGGCCTGTACAAGAGGGACAGGGTTCTCTTGAACCAGAATGGAACCAGACTGCTGGTGCATAATATTAAAAAGGTGGCAGAGCAGCTTTTAAACTGCTCTGGGGAAATTTAAAAAGCTCAGATCTGAGCTTTTAAACTGCTCAGATTTAAACTCTGGGGGAAAGCCAACAGGAGCTGAGGGGCATCCAGTTCAGAAATCCTCATCCCTATGGAACAAGGATGGGGAGGTTAGAGAACAACAAGGTAAAGACAAAGTAGGAGAAGAAATTGGCAATGGAGGCATGATGGGATGCGATAGACTGTTTGGCACCATGAGAGGATGCAGAGAAGATGCACACATCTCAAGAAGGACATAGTGGAAATGGAAAAGGTACAAAAGGGAGCGACTAAAATGATTACAGGGCTGGGGCACCTTCCTTATGAGGAAAGGCTACAGCGTCTGGGGCTCTTCAGCCTAGAAATAAGGCGCCTGAGGGTAGACATGATTGAGACATACAAAATTATGCATAGGAAGGATAGAGTGGATAAAGAGATGCTCTTTACACTCTCACATAACACCAGAACCAGGGGACATTCACTAAAATTAAGTGTTGGGAGAGTTAGGACAGACAGAAGAAAATATTACTTTACTCAACATGTGGTTGGTCTGTGGAACTCCTTGCCACAGGATGTGGTGATGGCATCTGGCCTAGATGCCTTTAAAAGGGGATTGGACAAGTTTCTGGAGGAAAAATCCATTACGGGTTACAAGCCATGATGGGTATGTGCAACCTCCTGATTTTAGAAATGGGCCACGTCAGAATGCCAGATGCAAGGGAGGACACCAGGATGCAGGTCTCTTGTTATCTGGTGTGTTCCCTGGGGCACTTGGTGGGCTGCTGTGTGTTACAGGAAGCTGGACTAGATGGCCTATGGCCTGATCCAGTGGGGCTGTTCTTAGGTTCTTATGCCTTTCCTATCTGTTCCCCCACATGCCACCATCTTGGATCTATTGAGATCTGATTACATTTGGGTGCCACCATCTTGGATCTCACAACATTTAACAAGAACCAAGATGGTGTCACTGGACTGAGGAAAAACTGGCTGCAGGGGGTGTCATGATCCAGGTAACTTTGGAAACCACTGCTATAGATAGTTACCCAGACTCCTGAGCATATCATTAGGCCTGACCAATCAAAACCTCAGTTGAATGGAACCACAGCTATTTAAAAAATGTTCTAGATCTCTGTGAAACACATCTGGTGTTTTGTGGAAGGTGTCAGGGATATATCTTCCATTTGTGTCTGCTTGTTGTTATTCTATCTCTTTCTCAATACGTCTTTACCTTTGGGGGGGGCTGCTGACTTATCACCCCCTCCCTGTGCTTACTTGTTTTCTCAAATACTTGCAAACATACTTTGGAATATCGTCCCCTCTCCTCCATTGCATAATACTATTTTTGTCATTATATCAAAAATTTGGGGAACCAGCAGTGGGCAATGGTACAATGCTTTTTACTATTTAACTGAAAATTCTTTACACATATAATTCCATTGATCCTTAAAGCAAACTTTACATAACTTCCATTACATAGCTAGCCCATTGTTTTGATTATATTAAGAGTAAGACTGCAATGAATTTGATTGATCTGATGGCACATAGAAACTATAGTTTAGAATTAATGATCCGTTTAGCTCCATGTGTCTATGCTTCTGGGCAAGAATGCACAAAACTGGTTGACAATTGCCGAGTGAGTTAAATCTCCTGTTTTTATGTGAATAATCCACCTGTAAAAGTGCTTCATTGCTGATAGTGTAGGAATGAAGGTTGCCAGATACCAAATGGCAGGCTAACTAGATAGCAGGAGTAGAGAATACATTGACTGCCCCATCATATCATCTGTGTATGACAGCGAAACTCACCTTAATTAATGTTGATGTCATTAATGTCGCGGCACCACTGTAAATGATACACTGCTGCCAAGATTAAAGGAACTATCAGCAGAAATAGTCAGCAGCTCCCTGCATAGGATACTAGCCCACCCAGATTGCATCAGACCAGGTAAAGTGGTGGACGGAGTGGGTCATGGAAGGGGAGATTTGGAGCAAGTAGGGCAAAAGAGTGGGTGGATGATCCCATTGACACTGACTTGCACCAGGATCCTACCCCTGTTTTTCCAGGTCCTGCCTGTCCCATTTTTTTCCTCAGATATATGCCAGCTACATAGGTGACCAGGATAAGTAAAATGTATGGTAATATGGTAATGGACACACCAGCCGAGGTAACTTTTAAAAAAAGAATAGACCAATTCATTGAGGATAGGTGAATCTATGGCTATTAGCAGTTTCTTGTAGAGAAGGCCCAATTTGGCTGTCTGTCTGCATTTGTGCTTGAGAGGATGAGCTTATTGACGTAAGTACAAGTTGAAAAGTTTTTACCTACTTTTACTTACCTCTCATTGGCCTTCTGGTCACCTCCCACGCAACAGCTTGTCCATATGCATAACTTCTTGCTTCGGAGTGGCAGAGGATAGGATTGGGCTGTGAGTACATGAGAACACAACATGGAGAAGGTAGAGAGAGCCTAGAGTTATCAGGAAATCACGACATCAGGCCGTGGTGGTACGGGACCAGTGTTGATAAGGAGAAAACTATCTGAGGCTAATGAGTGGGAAGCAGAGAAAAGGAAATAATATTAAGAAAGAGAAATGGTGAGAGTTAATGGAAGAATAAGTAATAAAGTAAAAAAGTGGAAGAGTTGAGGAGTAAGTACATACGCATATCAGTAGAGAGTGTGGGCTTTTTTTCAACACTTCAGCCAACTTTGTGAAAAAGGAAAGACCCACAAAGTCAGAAAATACATATCATACCATCTGGCCTAAACTTCCAAACCCACGCACCTGTGATGATAGGCATACTTTACCTGAAATCAATGAGACTTGCTTCCCAAATATTACTTTCTTGTACAACACTGCCAAACCCCAACCCCCCCAATGGTGCTTTGGAAGTTAGACCGGTTCTTGGATATATTTGAGTTTCCAATTCCAAAAATGGCACCGGTTTGGCCGTACCTGCTCTAGTTTTGAAGATATGGCATAAGATGCTGATAATTGGTTGAATCAGCATATAAAGTAGCTATGCCATATTTATAAAACTAGAGCTGATAGGGCAAAATCGAAGCCATGAATCAATGCCCTAAATATATCCAAGAATAGGTCTAACTTTTAAAGCACCAAAATTTGTGTTGGATGGTGTCATGCTGCAGTACTGAGGGGGGAAACTATGTTCTTCCTTTGTGGGCTAAGACCACAGTCATCTGTGTGCATGATCATATAGCTATGTATTTATAGTGTATTTTGGTATTGTCTGCCTTGGTTAGCAAAGATGTCCTTCTGGCAGCAAGAACCTTGCAGCAGCATCTGTTGACTTTGGAACTGTATTGGATCTTTCTAATGTTGTCTTTTCTATCATTCTTATTCTGTCATTCAAGAAGTAGATATCTTTGGGTCTAAAGCAAGTCTCAATAAGCTCTAAAGATTATTTAGACACAGGACCCAGCAAAGGAAAAAAAAATCTCTTAAGTAAGAGCTGCCCAGCCTGTTTCTGAGATGGTTGTAGAAAAAGTAGTCAGATTGACTCAATCTCTCCCAAAATGAAGCAAGAACTCTTATTTATCATTTGTACTTTTCAGAGTCTCATTAAACCAATCCTTTATGCAGACATCTCCCGCAGGATACTGTGGCAGCCCCAAGTGGTTGCTGGCTTACTTGATTTCCAATTAAATAAACTTCACCTTTTCCATTCTGTCCATCTTACTATTTGTGTATTTGTCACAGCCACAAGCTCATCTTCTTAAATATACATACACACGAACATACGTACACACACATGCTGAGACTACTTTCACAAGAAATAGCTGATAACCATAGAAAGACCCTGCTCCATGAATTTGTTATTTTTTAAATGTTATCTAGGCTGGTGTATCCACTACCATCAATTAATTTCATAAGTAGTTTATATGTGACTGTGTGAGTAACTACATCCTTTTCTCTGTTGTGAACCTAAGAAAGGAGCATATTGTTATTACAGGTATGCCCCCATATTTGCAGGGGTTCAGTTTCGGAATCACCTGTGGTTAAGTGAAACTGCAGATATGGGCAAATGCCTCCAGAGGGGGCGTGCATGGGGGTGTTCCGGGGAGGACCCACAGACTCAATTCACAGTTAACTGAATCCGCAGATATGGAATCTTTGGATATGGGAGCCTCCTGTATTAGGAGAGACATTTATCTTTCTTGGTCCACACTCATTTTTTCCCCCCACTCTATTTTTTTCCCCACCATACCATTTTAAATTTTATACATTATTATAATGTCTTCACTGAATTCTCTCTTTAAAAATAAAATGGCCTAGTGTTGCTTTAATTTTCCCTCTACTCTTTCTCCAAAGAAGTTGATTGGTAGCACATAACCCTATCTATAAGTTACCCATAGTGTGTAATCTTATCTATAAGCTGATTAAAACTGCAAGTGCAGCAATTTTTATGTAAAATTTCCCATCTGTATATAGAATCAGTGTATTGAAATGTGTGTAACTCCTGACTGTTTAACAACAAATATCAGTTGTATCATGGCTACCTTACTAACAGCCCAATCTTGAGTTGCCCGGCATGTGGGGCTGCAGCTGAGCCAAAAATGGCTACCGCTGCATCCTGAGCACTATCCAGGCAGTGCCAGGGGTTCTTTGGGAGAAGGGGGCTTTTGTCCCCTTCCCCTGGGTAAGGGAACCAAATGGTCGGTGTAGAATCAAGAGCCTCTGTGTTAGGCCAGTGATCCAGCCTCCCTCTTGCCCTGCTCCCTCCTCCAGCACGCCTCCTCCCTGCCCTCTCCCCACCCTTCTCCTGCCTTCCCCGCTCTAGAATGCCTCCTCCCCACCCCCCACGCCCCCACTTACCTCTCCATCACCCAGCAGTCCCCGCAACTACCAAGCAACAGAGCACTGGTGCTCCACCGGTGCTAGGGCCTCGCAAACATGCCTTACGGAATGTTTGCAACAGCGTGTGCCGGCAGTAAGCCAGCGCGTGCTGGTTAGGATTGGGCCCCGAGGCTTCAATTCTAAAAATAAAATGAAATATGACCCACTCTTGTGCCAGCATGTGTCATACTGTGAATGTTTATCCCAAAATGCTGAGGTGATAACAGCTCCATTTGCACATGGAATGCTAAATGTTGTTTTGGTAAGACTTGTTGTTCAGAACCCAGCTATGCATTAAACAGGGAGTTTTGGCTCTATGCACTTGCTTATTTTTAACTGACATCAGTTGCTGGAACCCAATCAGAACAAGGGTCATGATACATGGGAGAGGCGCCCAATAGGATTGGGCTGTTACTCACAAATGTAGTCATGCATCTCCCCTAGAGCATCCCACCATCACATTGGTGAGATCTGTCTGAACCACTCCTCAGCACACCAATGAAAAGCTGTTTAGATGAACCAACTTCTGCCTCACCTGATTAGGCAGCAGCAGGATGGTGTGCCGGATCATTTATGTCTGATCAGTGCATGCCTGCAGGTGGAATCAATTTCTGTTGAATCCATTTACAAGCTTACCTTCCATATGGAGCTCAGCATGATGTGATTGCAAAAAAACCTCAAACACCTCAGAGTTGAAAAGATTGTTTTAATTTATCAGTGCATTCAGGATAAACAGATTGCCGTGCAGTAAGCTATAACAAATTGTGTGAGATTGTGATGAAAACTCATCATTAACTTCTTTCCAATGCAGCGGTACAGCTGAATAATCAATATTACATTAGAACATTTCTTTACTGAAAAATCAGATTCCAATAAAACATCCCTTTATGGTGATGTTAATAAACAGATGGTGCCTTAATTTTTTATTGCAATATATCCTACCCTAGCAACTAAAATAAACACAATGACACTTTCCCATAAACATTATTTCTTTTTCACATGCACACACAAGCCAAGTGGAGAGCAAAACTAAAACAATGCATGGCTATGTGTATAAAATAAATTAATATCAGGGTCTGTAAATGTTTAGCCCCTTGTCTTTGTTGGCAACAGTATTACCCTCTTTCCCTTTGCAAAGACCAGTACACGGATGCAGTTAATTGTGCTTATGCAACAATTAGTAACTCAGTAATGCATACTGGTTACACTCCCTAGTTTTGAAAACAGGCAGTCCCTTTGCCCCTTTATTCTTTGTTGTTCTGTTTATTGTGCCCAGTTAATGCGGTCCTGTGCCACAATAATCTCTAGCTAAATGGTAATTGCTCTATTGACAGCATTACTGTACATTTTTGACACATCATTATTCATACTTAACCACTTGACCTGGAATAAATGTTAAAGCAATTACCACTGAGAGCTTTTCTATGAGAAAATTGAGGCAAAGTTTAGAGATAATCAAAATGCAAAGCCGATCATGATAGCAATTGGAAAAATGGCAAATCCTATTAAACAGATTTTTATTAGCCAAGTTGATGCCAGTAGATATTATCTGGTAATTTAGTCTTATTAAAAAGAAAATAAAGCATCTAATTGTTTACTATCCTGGAACTTATTCCAGCTTGCAATTTGCAACTGAAATTAGGCTTTATGTGTCTCATCTATTTTGTCACATTGAAATATGAAAATTATTTGCTACAATGAACATCTGCTCAATTCTCCTGTCTTAGAGGCAAACCTCTCTAGAACAATTTATATTTGTTGGGGGACTACAGGTATATTTATGTATACTTGTGGTGTTCAGCAAGTATTTTGAATGATCTCCTCTGAAAACATTTATACATTTCAACCAGAACATAAAACATTTGTTTGTTCAACACATTTTTTACTGTTGCTAAAGATATCCTCTCCCCCCCACCTGTTAAATTATCAAAATGGAAAAAAAATGCTCATGCTCATGACTGAAACCAATGTTTTCTTGTGAGCAGATCAATTTTAAAATACTCTCCTTTTTATTGAGCTAAACAAACTATACTCTTTGCTGAATCCATCGTACTGAACTCAATTTCACTACAAAACCTCCTCTATGATGCTTACAGAAAAAGTAGTAATTACAAAGGACATGAAAACACATCAAATAAACCTTAAAGGGATAGTGTAAGCTTTTACTGCCCCCATCTGAACTATGAGGCTTGCCTGAAAACCACCATTAAAATGTAGACTACTGATTGTTGATATGCCATTATTGTTGTCATGGGACAAACTGTTATGGGGCCAGCAAAGTTGGAGCGGTTTCTATATTAATGAAGCTTTTACGTTCTTAATGAAAGCCGAGCAGGGGTTTCTTTGGAATTTCAATTAATAAAACATTAAAAAGGACATTTTCCTTTCTACATTTGCGTTTGTTCCCATGATGCGCCAGCACAGAGAAGGATTATATCATTTGTTTTCAGAAACTAACGTGTGAAATAAAAATAGCCAGTGACATCTCTCATAATTAGGCAAGTAATTTTTTTCAGACTTTTTAAACTCTCAACATTTTTAAATTGGGTAGTCTGACATGCTCTTATTTCAGCCCAGTCCAACCTAA
Organism: Tiliqua scincoides; assembly: GCF_035046505.1. Classification (NCBI taxonomy): domain Eukaryota; kingdom Metazoa; phylum Chordata; class Lepidosauria; order Squamata; family Scincidae; genus Tiliqua; species Tiliqua scincoides. The sequence goes on from NC_089826.1 coordinate 58,202,867, forward strand.
ATCCTGGCAGGGCAATGGAGCTGCGCTGGTGTGGCTTCCACTGCATTCCACAGGGGTTTTCAGCTGCAAGAGTAAGAAGACATTTGTTCCTTGCCCTGGGGTAAGCCCCAACAACCACTAAAGGCAGGGATGGTTTTTTGTTTGTTGGTTTATATTTGTGACCAACACAGAATGCGAAATAATGAGAATTTCTGCTCAAATTGTGATATAAAACTATTAAGCTCAAAACATGAAAAACCCCTAATTTCATGAAATAACACCACTTTTGCTTACTTTGGAGGTATCCACAAGTAGTTTTCACTAAGGTAGCGAGCCCTTTCCTGCCCTGCTCTCCTGTCCTCGCTGAAGCATTTCCAATGGTAGAGCGGCAAAATAAAAGTATCTGCTAGAGTATGTGCGCATGTTCCACCACCCCAAAGACAGTAGAGAAGAGAGTGAGTATGACATGTTTTCTGCAGCCCCCCAGATTAAAAGATCAAATGGAAGTGATGCCAGACCTAAGCAAGGGCACCTATGGCTTTGTCCCAGGAGTCCCAGAAACCTGGCACTGGCAAAGGTGGTGAGCTATTAAGGCTCACTCATACCTATACTAGCTGGTCAATATACAGCCATCAATTCTCTCAGTTTTCAACAGGTATCAACTTTCCAAAGTGATGTTTAGCTGCCTTGTGACAATAATTAAGCCTCTACCATTTCCACCTTCCCCAACTAGCAGAGTGCAGAATCCTGTAGCAGTGGCAAAGCTACGTTCCTCCTGAGAATTGGTGAAAGTGAAAAAAAAAATGGATTATTGTTTAAAAAAAAAATAGTGCAAACAAACATTTAAGCAGATAAGACTTGCAGGGGCAAAGTTGAGGAGGGCAGAAGAGCTTGCCCCACTGCATAAAAGATCACGGGCTTTCGTAAGGCAGTGTGTCTCTTCCCAACTCACTATCTATTCTTGTTAATGTCTTATGAAACAGCCCAGTGGCATTACTGCCATCAACACCATAGGAAGCAATGTAATTAATCATCAAGTTCTTAAAGAATCCATGTGCAATCCTCCTCCTCCCACAGATAGTCTGGGTTGTGCTTTGGAGAACGTTTGTTTGTCCCATCTAGCCATGGCTTATTCCAGTTCTGTCCTCCAGTAAAGGTATGTATCCTGAACAGTCAAAAGCTGTGAATTGTTCAGAAAATGAGTAGATTTTCCCAGTCTGCGTCTTGTCAATTTAACTGCTTAGCTATTGCACTTGACAGATGTCAGCGAGATATTCAGACAGCGACAAAAAACACTTTCTCTTCCCCTCCCCGCTTTATGACTCCCTTCCCATTCTTGTCAGGCAGAAAAAGTCAAACAATGGGAAAAATTGACAGATAAGAAAACTGGCAGAAATAGTGGGGGGAAAAACTGTTTCCACCACTCTCTGACACTTCATCAACTGTTGCCAGCAGGGGATAGCAATAAAGACTCCTCTTTTGTATTACAGTTCCCCAACTAAAAATGTATTTAAAACTTATTGGACAGTTGCAAATTTGAACATAGTGGCCAAGTCTGCCACCTGCAACCTGCAATCCAAATTCCTATTTCTAATGTCTAGATAAGGAGGGTCTTAGAATGGATGGAATAGTTAAGCCATTTCTGCCCAGTGTTGCATATATGCAACAGGGATCAAATGTGTACACCTGTTGGCTGGGCAGAAATGGGTGAAATATGTTGGGCAGATGAAAAGTGATTTGAGAAACAAACCACTTAATCAACATTTTATTTATTTATATTTAATTTAATTATGGGTCCAATCCTAAACAGTGCGTGCTGGCTTACTACCAATGCACACTGTTGCAAATGTGCCATAAGACACATCTGTGGACCTCAGTGCCAGTCTGGCACTGGTACTAACTCAGCACTGGCCGGCGCTGGGCTAGCGTTGGTGGACCACCGCTGCTCCACCGCACTGTGGTTGTATGGATAGCCACGTGGCATAGAGGTAGGTGGGGAGTGGGGGGAGGAAGGGGCATTCTGGGGTGGGGGAAGGGGGCCGGGGAGGAGGCAGGAGGGAGGCAAGACCATTGGAGCTTTGCTGCACCGGATCCTGAACCTCTGTGTCAGGCCAGCGGCTCAGCACGGAGACTCTTGATTCTATAGTGACCCTTAGGTCACCATAGAATTGAGTAACCCCATTGTGGGGCTACTTGCCTTACCTGGGTGTAAGGAACCAAAGTTCCCTTCTCCTGAAGAGCCTCTGGCATTGCCAGGGTTGTGCACGGGATACAGTAGCAGCCAATTTGGCACTGCTGCAGCCCTGCACACCGGGCAGCTCAGGATTGGGCTGTATGATACTTGGAGCCCATCTCTATAGGTGGACAAATATTGCATTGTGCATACATTCACCATGTTCCTCTGTTTATCTGAAACTTTGTGGTGCGATCACACTGATGTGCTAACTTCATCAGAAACAATTAGAAAACAGTGCTACAATGCTTCTAATACTACCATGGTTTGTAAGTCTAGTGGGGTGATATTTAGTATACTCTCAAAGGAGTTTTCCAGCCCAATCTGCACTGGAATAGGGAGGCTGGCTGGCCTGACCTGTATCCAGAGCAAGGTTTGGGCCGCCTGTGGCTCAGCCTGGGGCAAGGGGAATTAATTCCTCATGCTGGGTAATGGGTATGCAGCAGCTCCAGTGGGGCTACTTGAATCTGCGCCACCTTGAGCAGCCCAGAGCTGTGCTTGGGGACCCAGGAGTGGGGGCAGGATCCAGCCGAAGTGCCCCCTCTACCCCTATGCAACTATGGGCCTGCCCACATGCTCGCCCTCCCAGTAATGGCCCCATCTCCCTCCACCCACCCTCCCTAAGCCCCTGCGCCAGCCTGACTTGGCTGGTGCAGCCTTATCATTCTTCAGAACTTGGGTCGGCCTCCCTCCTGACCTGCTGGTGCGAAAGTGCCTTATGGCACTTTTGCAGGCACCTCTAGGCTGGCACAAGTGACTTGTGCCCGCCAAAGCACCGGTCTGGTTTGCGCCCTTCATTGCATCAACTTCCAAATAAATTTTTCTAAGACTGCAGCTTTGCAGCCACATCCTGTATCCATGACTCAACAGGAAGTATCTTTGAAGTAAGCATTACTTAACTTTTAAGGAATGTTTTTAAGGTTTGAATGCAAAACAGCAAATTTGTGCAGTTATGTATGATTAAATCCACTTATGCACATGGTACTAGATTCAGAATGTAGCCAGTGTGTTAGGAACAGAACAATACACACATACAGTTAATATCAGGATATGAATACAAATCAAGGAGCGTCATCCCAACCAGTGCTTCTTCCAGTAGAACTCGGTCTATAAAACGGGGGGGGGGGGGGGAAGAGTTGCACAGGGGCTCCTTGTGCAAGCAGAATACTCCTACTCTGGCTGGAAGCAGTCTCTAACAGTGGAAGTATGTGTTGAGATAATACTTGTTGATTTGTGTTTACACTTTTGATACTAAATAAAATATCTTTTAATGAGTACATGCTACTGGCCCAAGTCATTTTACGTGTTGTGAAGCAAATAGAGGTCAAATTGCTGGGGGGGAGGGTTTCAACTCTAGCTAAAGTTATGGAGTTAGGGTTAAGTCTTCTGACATTTGGGGTTTTTGTATCTATTCAGTCTCCAATGAATTGTAGGGATTTTACCTCCTGACCCCTGCTCCATCTCAGTCCAAGGAATCTCTTAGCTCATTACATTACGATTCAAGATTTTAACAGAGGCTTTGTACTACCAATATTCACAGAATATTGTAATTACATTCTGTAGATGAGCATATAAAGCCCAGTTTCTTCTGTAAAGTACAAGACTAAAATGTGCAGAACAATTAACTGCTTTCTCTTTGGAAGTGACAAGGAGTTGGAGACATGCCCATTCTTCCAATCCATCCAACTATATAATTCTTCCTTCTCCTCCTCCTATTACTGTAGCACCCCGCAAAAGTCATTTGCTAATTTGAGACATGCCAAGGAAAACTGGCAGCCTTCCTTAACATCTCTTTCTCTCAAGGCAGAAAAACAGAGCTTGGAGGAGGGGGTCCCACGCTCCAGCAGACATTCAAAAATCAAGAAAGTTTTTATATAAAAAGATTTTAGATTTTTGTCTGTTAAGTGTTGACAAAAGGAAGCTAATTATTTAAAAAAATAAGAACTTCGAATCTGTAGAATGGAATATAATTCAGACGCTTGCGGCCATAAAACATCACAAGACTCATCAGATTGAAACAGTTTGCCAAACTGGGAGGTTCATAAAATAATGAAAGATGTGGCCATAAGAGAGCTGGGATGGTGCAGTGCTTCTGGAGTTGGAAGAGACAGGTTCAAATTTCTGCTCAGCCAAGAAGCTTTCTGGGTAACCTGGGACCAGTCACTCACTCTCAGCACTATCATAGCTCACAGGGTTGTTGTAAGGACAAAAAAAGGGAAGGAACTATTTATACCACCCTGAGCTCCTTGGAGAAGGAAGCAGAGGCATGTATTGAGTGCTGGCTGATATAATGTGTACAGTAATTGGTCAGTGGGTTGCAGCAGTGAGACCCCCAACTTCACTAAATTCTTAGGAAACACCCTTGCAAAAAACCAGGGTTGGGAAATACACCCTAACAAAAAGTGTTTCCTGTTAGGGGAATCCCGCTTCTATCCAAGTTGATGATGTTTGTCCATCATTTTCGAAGAAGACCTTGACATCTAACGGGTTGTGGACTGTCCACGGTGTGTCCGCAGGTGACTAATAAGGCCAATACGAGCATAGAATGTTCTGCCACATGTCAGGCAGATGTGTAGGCACCAGTATTGCAGCATTTGCAGCTCTGGCTTTATGGAGTGCACACTTCTCTTGTGCTAAGGTTGTCCTTCTGGCTTCAGATGTCTGACACCCTTGGTGGATCAGCGTGCGCCATGTCGGTCGGTCTTGTGCCAGGGTTTCCCAGGTGGTGGTGTCAATATCCAGGGACTTGAGAGAGGCTTTCAGTGTGTCTTTATATCACTTCTTTTGTCCCCCATGCAATCGCTTTCCTTGAGACAGCTCACCATAGAAGAGCTGTTTAGGGATGTGGTGGTCTGGCATCCTTACAATGTGACCTGCCCAGTGTGTCTGGGCCTTCATCAGCAGGCTGTGAACTGACGGCCATCCTGCTCAGGAGAGGATTTCTGTATCTGGCACCCTGTCCTGCCACCAAATCCTCAGAAGTCTGCAGAGGCACGTCGTGTGGAAGTGGTTCATTTGCCTAGCATGCCTCCTGTATACAGTCCAAGTCTCACTGGCATACAGCAGAGTAGTTAGCACAACTGCTCCGTAGACTTTAAGCTTTGTAGCAAGGCTTATTCCACAGTGATTCCACATGTTGGAATCCGCACTCTGCCAAATGCAGAACTTGCCTTGGTGATTCCGCAGTTGACCTCAATGTCAATTGTCACTGCACAGGAGAGGGTGCTGCCAAAGTATGTAAATTGGTCCACTGCTTGCAGCTTTTGTCCCTTCACTATGATAGTGGGCTCTTGGTGTTGGCCTTTGGAGGTGGCTGGTGCATCACTTCAGTTTTCTTTGTGCTGATGAGGAAACCAAAGTTGTCACATGCTGCTTCGAATTTTGTCCATGCTATATGAAGCTTCTATGAAGCTATCCAAGTTAAAGGCTACCACGGCATCTTGCATTAATCCGCAAGTATTATTAATTAATTAATTAATTTTTACCCCGCCTTTTTGCCCAACGGGCACACAACCCAATCCTAATCTGTGCTGGAACCCAATCCTAATCTGTGCTGGAACATGCAAACTGCCTGCCTGCGCTGTATTCAGCACAGGTTAAGTGCAGACTGGAGGTCAACTCAGGGTAAGAGTATATTTTCCCTTACCCTGTGTTGAGCCCCAGCCTGCCCTATGGGGCTAATAGAATCTGCGCTAGCTAGTAGTTGCGAATTCTAGTAGCCTGTGTAAAGCTGTAGGGCCTAGTAGGGGGGTTAGGATTTGGCCTGCACCACTATAGCTGATCCCATCCCCTCCCATCCCACCCTCCAGACCCCAAAACACCCCTTCCTGCCTCCGTTCCTCCCTCCTGCCTCCTTTTCCCAACCCTTGCACTGACCTGCCTCGGACAGTGCAAACTTACCCTATCCAGGGCAGAATCCGGCCGTTGGGAGCCCGCACAGGTCTCAACACCAGCCCAGTCCACTCCCTAGTCAGTGTGAACATGCTTTATGACATGTTTGTGACACATGGGAGTGAGCGCAAGGGGCCTGCCCTGGCTCAGTCGCAAGGTAGGATTTCACTCTTAATTATGCTTTGCATGAATTCTTTCTTTTGTCAGTACATCTGGCAAAATTCTGCATAAAAGAACAATGATAAGGAAAGACAGGAGACAATGTAGAATATTCTGTGAACAGTGTTTCTCAGTAATGACTGGGTGTTTTTGAAACCAATGAAAGCATTTAGCATAATATTAAAATTAGGACATTCCCGTACAATAGAAAGACGATGACAATCTGTTGGTCAGATTTCTCGCAAATCCTATCATCCCAGGTAAGCAATAGACACCAGTATTGTCACTGTGTCGTATGTGAACCAATGAGCTTTCTGGTTCCTTAAATATTTGCTTATTGGCATTTGAATGAAAGAGACAAATTAAGTACTTCCCTACACATTAATCTTCATGGCAGGAACAGGGGGAAACCTCTGCTGCTGATGAGGAGACAAATATTTTAAGGCCAGCCTCTAGAGCAGCCATTTTCTACCTTTTCAGCTCAGGGTGCACTGTCAAGGCACTAAAGTTGTCAAGGCACACTCCTAGTTTTTAATTATATTATTATGTTACAATTAATTTAATATAACTAAGGGCACAATCCTAACCAGGTCTACTCAGAAGTAAGTCCGATTTTGTTCAATGGGGCTTACTCTCTGGAAAGTGTGGTTAGGATTGCAGCCTTAGATCATTACATGACAATGAAAGAAATTCCCAAGAAGCTTGGAGAGAGGAAGTATACAGTATGTGGTTTCTGGAAAGGAGGAACAATTTTTTGAAGTAGGTGATCACTTTGTTATCAATTGATATGTCAGGAAGTGTTGGCAAAGATGGGTGAGACTGAGCACATACTGGAGAAATGTGGGGTGAGGGGCAGTGAGGAGATGTGGCTGAAACAAGTGCAGGATTCACTGGAGTGGGGGGAAGAGAGAGAGAGAATGCGAGGCAACTGATTCTGGACTTTGAAAGTTGGGGAAGAGGGAGGGAGGGGCAGTAAGAGAGGGGTTAACTGCAATTATGATGGGGTGTGTGCAGGAGGGGAGGAGGTGGGGAGAACGAAAAGCGTCAGTTGCCTGCTCATGTGTTCAAGAAAGAGTGCAACCAAGAGCTCAAGCCTCTGTACGTCTACTCAGAAGTAAGCCCCATTAAGTCAATGGAGCTTACTCCTAGGCAAGTATGGATAGGATTGTGGCCCAGCGCCCTTACTGCCAAAGCCTTGCCAGTGGAGGCAACACAAGGAGGGTCACTTTGGGGCATTGCAGGTAAGGAAAAGGGTCTCTCATGGATCCTTTTCTAACCAGCTGCTTCTGGCTCCATACCTGCTTCCACCTTCTGGCTCGCTCTCACTCCCTCCATGCTCCTGCTGCTGGCAGCTCTTCCAGGCTTTTCTGGCTGCCCAGCTGGCTGCCCAATCAGCATGTGTGGCAGGCACCAGCAAAAGCAGGAGTTTCAAAGCCCCTTTGAGGGCTGCCCCTTTTTCTTTTGCTGTTGCACGAAGTTCCAAGCAGCTGCTTCTCCCGGGTGTGCAGCAGCTGTGGCACACCTGAGGCAGCCTCACGGCATACCAGTGTGCCACGGCACAGGGATTAAAAACTGCTGCTCTAGAGGGCCACACAGTGACAAAAAAAACAAAGAACCAAGCCCACTTTCCCTCATGGATAAGATCCATATTATAATAATAACTAATAATAATAACTAGGTGTTTATATACCGCCTTTCTGGTCATCGGATTACTCCTCTGACTTTATTCAAGGCAGTTTACGTAGGCAGGCATTTCTAAATCCCTCAAGGGGATTTTTACAATCATAGAGGTTCTCTCTTTCAAGAACCAACAACATTTCAGAATGGATCTTCCTGGTTTGGTCTCACTTCTGGCCTCCAGTTCTCCCACGCAGGCTGGCAAGCAGCTCCATCTCTCACATGGAGGGCAGCCAAGACGCTTCTTGCTCACAGCTCAGCTTGTCAGCTGCTTCAAGGTCTTGCCATCCAGGGAGCTGCCAGTGTCCTCGAACTGGCGACCTTCTGATGTTATCTTCAGGCTAACCAGACCTCCTGCCCATTATCAATTCTCTTGATATTGCTCATTCATTGTTAATGGTAAAATCATGTTGGCAAAGTTTGACTAATAGACAAAGCATTGCTGTTCCATTTGAAAGGGTGGGATTTCCAGGATTAATAGAAGCAATGCCTAATAGCTGCCCATGAAGGAATGTGTCAAAGATCTTTTAGTTGTGCATGCTTTGGGATCATTATAATCCCCCCCAAAGAATCTGCCAAATCCATTCTTCCCTGTATCTTCAGAAGGTGAAAGTCAGGAACCATGCTTAACTACTTGCACTTGACCTAGTTCCATAATGTTCCAATGTTCCACACTGCTCAAGGCAACAAGCCCTATAGAACAAATTAGTGTACTAGTTTTTCAGCAGTTGACCTTTCATGAGTTTATCCACAGTCTCCCTGAGATGCTTTTGCAACGGAATATCTGAGGTATTTGACAGTGTTATGAAGCATGGTTTGGCTGAATCATTATGCAGGTGCAACCTATTTTTCCACGAATTTTTTATCTGCGGATTTGTCTCAAAGAGAATGGGGTGGGGGAACTGAAAGTCACACACACCTTTGCCTCCTTTGCCCTACGCTGGCCTCTGCTCTGTTTCCAGGCAGCCCAAAACACTGCAAAAAGGCTCTGCCTCACCCAGGCAGGGAAATAGCCTTGGAGCCATGGAAGAGGTTCCCCTTGCCAAGGAACAGTAACACTCTTGGAGCCCCTGAGCCAGCAGAGGGGAAGGGTGGAAAACCTCTGTAGCCAGAATACATGCAGCAAGGTGGAGCTCGAGCTCCTGCTCTCTCTCTCTCTCACACACACAGAGGGGTTTGCTTTAAAAAACCCAGGGAGTGTTTGCTGAATCTCGCCCCCCCCCCATGGTGCAGACTCTCCTTGCTCCAGCCTACGGAAACAAAACAACCCAGCAAGGCTACAATCCTCTCCACACTTTCCTGGGAGTAAGCCCCATTCAGTAAACAGCTGGCAATGGGGAGGGCTGAGTATGGAGGGGGAGGCAGGAGGGGGAGGAGAGGGGATTGCTTTAAAAAACCCAGGGAGTGTTTGCCAAATTCCCCCCCCCCCCAGTGCAGGCTTTCCTGCTTCAGCTGACACAAACAAAACGATCCACACTTTCCTGGGAGTAAGCCCCATTGACTACAGTGGGGCTTACTTCTGAGTAGGCAGGCCTAGGACTGTACTCTTAAAAGCTCAGCATCCCACCTGTAGTCAATCCACACTCTCTTATGTACAGCAGCTTCTTCTCTCAAAAAGCCCCACAGTTCATCCACAGTGTACTAATCTATGAAATCATGAAAGTATGAACGATCTGTACTGTCACTGAAGGAAAGTTTATTCCAAGGGCAGAAAATGGAGCACTTGTTGAAGTGTGCATATCTTCCCAGTCACACAGCTACTAAGGTGCCATTCCAGTTCAGCCATTAATTCACAAGATCACAGCAGTGGTTTGGAGCAGTATTTCTAGTATTTAAGTTCCCGAGGTATTTTGGCTGCACAGTACAGGTATAATTTTTCTGCCATTGCGTAGACCTCACACTGCTTAAAGACTGTTTTTCCTCAAAGCAGCATGATGAAATTTCCAAAGAAATTTAGCAACCCTCAACATGAAAACAACAAACAAACCACAAACTATATTCATAGTCATTTGGCACTATCACAAAAGATGTCCAATTTTCTTTCATTGCTTTAAAATGGTCTGCCCACTCTGCAGAAGAAAACTGGCAACTCTTGGTCAAGCAGCTTACACGTATGCTATCCTTCATTCTCTTTTCAGAGTTTGTGTAATCACTTACACCACTAATTGCCTTGAATTCATGAAAGTATCCCTGGAAATGAATGTTTCAGTTCAATTTTTTTTCAGCTGCACATTACAATTAAGGAGTCAGCAAAGATGGCTCTATTGTGTCTATATTGATGGGGAAATGACTTATAGAAAAGCTTTCTTTCGCCTATGACGTATCTGACCATTAATCACATCAAAATGTATTGGGTTTTTGTTTGTTTGGTGCAGTTCTTCATTTCAGTCTTCTGCAGAAATTAGGCTGGGGTCCTTCAAAACCATAATGCACATTGTAATTTAATTCAAATTACTTATTTCCTGCTTGTTAATCAAAGCTAACTTGTGAGATGACCAGCTAGGGCGAGCAGGGTGAAGCAGCCACTTTGGGGAATAAGGTGCACCACACCTGCCCACTGCCTTCACACTATTGCCACCCACACTTCCACACATACTGCTATTATCCTCTTCCCTTACCTCTCCTTCACACAAGGCAGTGTAAAGCCTAGGGCTTTCCCATTTGTAGATCTTAGTATACAACTGAGAGTGCAATTCTAACTATGCCCTAGGCTGTCCCCTGAGCTGGACTCCTGGTATCATAAAAATGCCATAAGGCACTTCTGTACCACCAGTGAGTCAGGAGACTGGCGCAGGAGATTTACGCTGGCCTCCAGAGGCCAAATGTGGCACCAGCAGTGCCAGCGGAGTATGAGTTGGCACCAACGGCAGGCCTCCAGCTTAGGGGTCTGGGAAGGGTGGGAGAGAGGTGTTGCAGGGTGCTGCATTCCAGGGCAGGACAAGGAATCATGGCAGGTGGGCCTGGGAGAGGAAATGAAGCCAGGATTCAGCTCTTAGGCTGGATCTTAACTCCCTTCTCAAGCAGCCCGAACTTTAGGTGGCACAGATCCAAGTAGGCCCATTAAGGCCACTGCTGTGTTACCCGGAGGAAGGAGAGTTGATTTGATTCACCTCCCACCAGGTTGTACAACTGCCAGCCCCAATCCTGTGCTGGATACCAGCTGGCCTGCCTGATCAGCTGGCCTGCCTGATCAAATGCAGGATAGGATTGGGCTGCCAAAGTTCTCTCCCCCAGAATACCTGCAATGAAATTCTGAGAAGACAAGTTTGAGCAAAGTGTACCTAGTGAGTGCTCTTTCACTATGGTTCTCATCACCAAAGTTCCCCTTTGAGAGACCAGAGAAGTATAGCCATGCTGTACCTCCTGTCATCTGAGCTGTATATGTCATCTGAGCTGTAGTTTCCCTGGCAGGGGCTTATATTCTAGGTAGGTGTGCTGTAATTGGTTGCAAAATAAGTCTTATCCTATTCTCTCTTGTAGGAAAGTGTGTGGGCAGGGGGCAGCAGGAAATGAGACTTTCTGGTGTTTTTATCTTCTTCATTGTTCTCTGTACAGTTACTCCTACCAATACCAGCTTAGGCACCACATTTTGCTGGCCTCAGGGCATGTCATCATCTGAACGGGCGTGGGCGGGCTTAAGACATGCCATATATTGAGCCATCCTTATCCTGCTCACATCTTGCACATGCTACACACTGTTTTGGATATCCTCCTCATTTTGGCCTCTACTCTGTCAGAGTTGCGCTAGCATGCAAGCTACTTCAGCACAGCGTTTTTCTGAAGTTGTGCAGGCATCCATAATGTGTTCAGCAGTAGCAGTAGGCAACATGTGCACCAGTATACATGAGGATATGACAGTGTACATGAAGATATGCTCATGTATTTTGAAGATAGGACTGGGTTGTACATTTGTGATAAACAAAACTGGTTGTAATAATTAAGCTATTGTCACCAAGTTCCACAAACCCTTCTTTTTCCATCACTGTAATAAGTGATGTAGTAAGATCTATAAATTGCTTGGAAGTATACACAGATTTCCTAAATTAACTGTAGCCTTTCAGGATTTAAAGGCATTGCTGCCATGTTATAAAATTATTTTTTTCTGTAAATTTATATTGAAAAACACTGTAAAATCCAAGACTTGACATGTTTTAGGTATGCTTCAGCTCATTACAGGTCACATGTTTAAGTAATGTATTGGAAAATCAACAAAGGGAAAACAAATCTCTTCATGCAGGATAGGAGTAAGTATCTTAGCTCCCTAATTCAAGGTAAATTGATTGTATTTATTGATTGATGCTCTTTGAATAAATGTAGTTCACAAAGTTTTAATTAAGCTCTAGACTCCATTTAAATGGGCATAAAATAATGTGCATGGATTAAAAAAATATTTTATCTTTCAGTCACATTTGTGGGTAGAAGCAATTGCAGAAAGTGACCAATTAGTTGCCATGTTTTCCCCCCTACTAATTCAAGATTATTGATGCTCTAAAGTACAAAGAGATACTGATTCATTTATTCCCTTTGCACATGGAGGAAATCTATAATGCAATTTAGGAACCATGTACTTTAGCTCCATTTTCAGCTAATTGATCCTGCTGGTTTTGCCATGCTTAAGAAAAGGTATGGAGAACAATAAAAAAGTTGTGCAATTACAGGCAAATTAATCAGGATGCATTTTTTCCTTTTGAAATGGTGGTAGCACTGAAGAAAAAAATACCTGGGTCTGTTATGTTGCTGGTGTGTTATCCAACGGAAATGTAGGACAAAGATATTGATTATGCATCGTTTCAAGACATTAAATGCGGATGGTGCTATCTCAGCTTTCTGCAGTGAAGAAGAGAGGGATACAAATTTCCTCGTAGAAAGAGCTATTAGAACACTGGGCAACATCTCCTCTCACCATAATTGATGCAAATTTAGAGATTATTTTTTGAGATTATTTGTCAAGTTACAGTGATGTAATATAAGGGTGTTTGAGAGCAGGATCAGGCCCATATTATGTATTTTAGACAGAGACAGAATTTAAACGAAGCATTTATGCCATAGCTGCCCGAGGGCAAGTACAAGGTGCATTAATATTGCAGTATTTATTTGAAATATTTTATTACAGCATATATTTATTACCAACAAAAATTTAAGCATTAGTATCCGTTGAGCTCATGTTCAGCATTCCAGACAATCTATTTTTGATATAAGATTCCTTATAGAATGTGCATCTTTTTTTTAGTTACTTCACCTGTGACACCATAAATAATACATATTTATTTAAGTAGCAATAGTATACAATGCCATTTTTATGGTACATTATTTACAGATAGTGATCTCCTGACATGTGCAGGTAATGTTCTCCATACAGGATATAATGAAAATTGAGAAATTTAAGAAAAATGCTGTAGATGCCTAAATGGAATAGAGCTACTGTACTCATCTCAGAGCCTGACAATGGCATTTTGCAGCACGGAAAATTTGCAGTAACTTTCAAAGGGATTTGGATTTTTGTCCTGATGCAGTGAACCAAAGGACCCGTAGAAGGCTGCAAAAATGCTACTGTGCCACTGGTGGCACTAGAATATTTAGACTAGTGCACGAGCTGAATTTGAGGAAACTTCCTGAAAAATTCCACTTGTTTTATTCATTTGGTTTCCCTTGAAATTACCAAATTTTCTCATTGGGGAACCTTGATATTGGCATCTAATTTCATGTGTTTCAAAACATTGATGCTAACCCAGCTTGTGCACAAGATGCTGCTTGAAGTTCCATTCCTGTGTTGCTGCAGTATGGTGTTTCCTATGAAACAGGCGCTTCTGCTCCCATTACATTAGATGTGCATGGAGATATCTTAAGACTGTACTTTCTAGATTGTGGCATGCAATAAACATAAGGTATCATTCAGAGGTTGGAACTGCAGAGTCATTGTTATTCACTGGAACTGAAATACCTACAGTAACCTTCATGTGGAGAGGGGTGGGTGAGTAGATCGCTGGGTTATGTTCTGGAATCACTATAGGGACTAGATAAAAGTGGGCTAATCACTGTGGTTGCAGGAATCAGATGCCTTGCATAAGCAATTTATTTGAAACTCCATCTCAAGTCTCCTTAAAGCCTCCACACAGTACTTCTCAAACCACAGCACCTGCCTGCACTTGCACCCATTTAGATCCAAATTAGAACCAAACAGATGCAATCAGAGGCCACTTGCTGTTGCAGCCCACCTCTGCCAGCTGCCCCAAAGTCGTGCCAGCCTGGAATGGCTTCCAGAAGCCTCCATGGACCTCAGAAATGACTATGGAAGTGACTTCTGAGTCACTTCTGATTTCACAAATGCAACTAGAAGTAACTCAAAAGTAACTGTTTGAGCCATTTCTGAGTCCTGGATAGGTCTCTAGAGGCCTTGCCAGACCAGAGCAACATTGGCGCGGCTGCTGGAGGTGAGTCACAATGCCACCCCCTCCCCTGAGGACAAAGTGGGTTGTGGCCCCAGTAAGTTTGAGAACTGCAGCTCCAACATATGACCAGGTGAGGATATAAATCAGGATGGCCTATATATCTCACATTTACCCAAGCAAAAACCTGACCTCAAACAAACCTTGCATCCTGACCAGGAGTTAACAGCATTCTTGTTTCAATTTGATTTCACTGGATGCTCTGTTTGAAATGCAGATGATATTCCATTCCCATATCATGGCCAGATGTACTGGTATATATCTAGCACAGTGGCCTGCTTTAGAACACTAGGGTGGCTGTATGAATACACAGCTTCCAAGGGCTGAATTTGGACCAAGACTGTTCTCATGACTACACTAAATGAGAATTAAGCTAAATTGTAGAATTTATACCAGTGTTATTCAAACTGTGAGGCGCAGCTCTTTAGGGCAGCGCCAGGAACTCAAAGGGGAGGCGTGGGATGTCCTCTCGAAGTGATACAGTCACACCCCTGGGCAGAATACAAGCCCGTCTTCTGCCTGTCTCTGCACTTTTTTTTAAAGCAGAAGAAAGGGGAGTTGCTCAGCTTCGAGAGTGGCTGCTGCCACCCCGCCCTCTTTTCCCTCCACTCCGAGGCTGCAGCCTTCTGTGTTTGCTGCATGTTGTTTGCTCAGCTTGCAGTCCTTAACCCTTGCTGATCCTTGTCTGGTTGGTTCCTAGTTCCCAGCCTGGTATCGCTTCTCATCAAAGTGAAATCTCTCTTTTCAAGCCCCTCCCTCTTCCACTCCCCCCTTTCAAGTCTCCAAACCTTTCCGCTTTCCTCCCCAAATAAAACACTTCCTATTTTACCAGTCATCAGGACTCTTAAAGTTGTTTCCATGCAGTTGGCAAAGGGGGGGAGGGAGAGAGAAGCACACACTTTACTTGGCCAGGAGCAGAAAAAGGGTACTGTTTTTAAAGTGATTTATTAATCTTGTTGTTTGACTGAAGAGGAGAGGCTGTATTTTTAAAGTGATGAATCTTGCTATTTGAAGAGAATACTTATCAGTCATTGATGAAGTGATTGCCAGCCCAATCCTATCCACACTTTCCTGGGAGTAAGCCCCATTGACTCTAATGGGACTTACTTCTGAGTAGACATGCATAGGCTTGAGCTGTGCATCTCCTAGTATAGGAGACAAATCAGCTTCCTAACCAAACCCTTATCAGCTGATATATTTTCATGGTCAATTTTTGTTTTCCCCACCAGCTGCTGGAAAAATTTAATTTCATTAAATTAATAAAGGGTTCAATCCTATCCAAGGAGAATGGGAGAAATGACTAGTTGGATTGGGGTCCACAGGGGTGCGTGTGTGTGTAATGTTAGTCAGACTGGTTGTTCACAAAGTTCATTTGATAAAACAATTCTGTTGGTATGCTTACAAAGTTAAAAAAAAAAAAAGAGTCTACCTAGACCAGACAAAATCTACCTACTCCAGCATCCTGTCTACAACAGTGATCAGCAGCTGATCATTTATAAAGCATGTATATTGCTGTGTATTAATAATATATTTTAAGATCTGCATTTAATTAATGATATGATTAATATAATTAATATTAATATAGTCAATATATATTTAATATTTAATATTATATATTATAAGATTATAACATTATATTTAATATATTTAATATAGTTAATATTTCTGGCCACTTCCTGTTTAATGATGTCACTTCCAGCCCTCAGGAACATGATGGGGAGTCACGACCAACAGCCACGGGGGTCAAGGGAGCAACTGGCCGGAAAAGTTTGAGTACCACTGATTTATACCCAAGAGACCAAAATGCACAGTATGGCTATTTTGGGATTACTGACCAGGTAGCAGAGCAAACAACCTCAAAGTACATGCAAATAGGCTGCATAAACATATTTAACCATATGGTTACTATGTAACCATAGTAACCATAAGACAGTTTTCCCAAATAATATAAATTTTATTGAGAAATACATAGACATAAGGAAAAGGGCAGTGTTTACTTGTAATGTCAGTTGCACAGAGATTTAAGTGGTTGTCGGTGAAAGAATATTGGTATATAGGACCATTTTGACAGGCATGAGTTAAGTAAAGGTGGGGAAGAAAGTGAGAGTCAAGCTGCCAACTGGACTGAGATTTCTCTGCCAGAGATCACCCATTGGAAGAAAAGGAGAAAATTAGCAGGTTTAAAACAAGCACTGGAGAATGGTGGATTTTAGAAGGGAGAAGAAGTTGTTATGAGGATTAGAGGATAGAGGAGAAGATAAATTATATATCATTAAATTTGTTGGGTTAACTGAAGTGTGATGGTTTTCTGTGAAGATTGAAATATCAGAGGAAAAATGCTGCTGAAAAGGTATCCCTTAGTGGGCAGAGAAAGTAGATCCCCTGGAGATAAGGGTGACCACTGAGGCAAGAGGCTTTCCTGAGTGAGAAAGACCTTGTCAAAAATGGACAGAGTGGAAGTCTCTGTTGGAGGAAGAGACTACTAAAATGCACAGTGTGGACACCAGTGAGGAAGAAAATGCCAAATTCTGCTCAGAGCAGGGGTACTTAGGACTTTGGACACAGCATGCAAAGCCATTTCTGGGTGAGCAGTAGTATCTGGAAGGTCACCTGGGTGTGTAACCAGGTATTTCTTGGGTTTGATTGAATTAAGGTGTGTGTCATTCCAGGAGAGCACAAAGGCTTCATTGAACCCTAGTTGGAGAAGTTCCTGGGGGACAAATGGTAAGGCAGGATGTGGGCTGCATTCATGCTTAGGTCACTGGTGAGAGAGGCTTCCTGAAGAAGAAATCTGAAAAGACTGTCCAGGTGGCCTGGTCACTGGCCAGTTAGGCTTATTATGCATTAAGGCTTGTGCTTTAAAGACCTTAGAGCAGTGTTTCTCAAACTGTGGGTCGGGACCCACTAGGTGGGTCGCAGACCAATTTCAGGTGGGTCTCCATTCATTTCAATATTTTATTTTTAATATATTAGACTTGATGCTACCTTGACATGTGACTGCATTTGGAGAAATGTTACAGACCTGTACTTTTAACAAGCTCTATGTATATTTTTTTTAACTGATAATAAATGGGACTTGCACCTGGGTAAGTGTGGGTAGGATTGCAGCCTAGGATTGTTAAAAATTTTCCTGCGTGCTGTCACTTCTGGTCATGACATCACTTCCGGTGGGTCCTGACAGATTCTCATTCTAAAAAGTGGGTCCTGGGGCTAAATGTGTGAGAACCATTGCCTTAGAGGATCATATGTGACACATAGATGCCCACAGTGTTATAGGTTTCTGTTCTGTCAGTGGCCCTTTATTAGCATGATTTTATTAGAAGGAGCCCTCACCCTCTCCAGGGCAAAGTCTTAGCATACGCTTAAAACTGTCCCCTAAGGCAGTGGTCTCCAAACTGCAGATCGCTGCTCTCCAGCTAAACCATCCCTGGTGCAAACAGGGCTTATTGTTCCATGGGGCAGCCTCATATCATCCTTCCCAATCTTCCCAGAACCTCATGCTGAGCAACTGCTACTGCCCGAAAATTCAGGTGCAGAGCCTGCTGGGATGACAGGCAGCAGGAAGTAGTTGTCCAGCGCAAGGTTCAGGAGAGATTGGAAAGGAAGACATAAGGCTGCCCCACAGAATGGTAAAACTCTGTTCACACAGGAGAAGGCTGTTCTTGTGTGCCAGATCCAGCCCATGGCCTGGGGTATGGTGCCTGCAGTTCTAAGGAATCAAGATGGTATTAGGAGAGACTGTGTACATTTGTAAAGTGAGGTCATTGGCAACATGGCACAGAGGTCACCATAATTTCACTCTAGACGCCTTATATAGGGAATTGATCAAGGCCACAAGTACTTGTGCAGAGTAGGCAAAGAATATGAAGATGGCCTAACAAGTGGTGCCTATTAGTGAAAAGCTACAAAATCTTTGCTATGCAGAGACTGCATCACAATCTGCTCTGCTATTCTGCATGGCCGAACAGTATTTCTACTCTGCAAGAGAAATGGCACTGGAAAATCAAGCTCTACCTTGCTTTGCAGAATTTTGTGTTGAAAAATTGATGCTATAACTCTTGAAAATTAAACACAGTTGACTGTTTGGAGGGGAAAAAGATTCTCACTCGCTGTCAAAAAGAAGACAAGATTTTAAAAAAGTGTGATTTATACCAAAGCAATGGGAAATCTGCTAGAATTCTTGAAATGTTTTGCAGATCAGAAAGACAACATCATGAGTAGAATGTTCTACAAAGTCCTGTATTACAATGTTTCATCTCATCTGTCAACCTTTTTCATTATGAATTATAAACTGATTATTAATAAAATGAAATTTCACCAAAAAAACAACTTTGCCTTTTACTTTGCTCTGTTTTATGCCAACGAGGTTGGCCTTGATGCCAGAGAACAAGTAAATGCAAGGTATCCACACATAGCCTGCAATCCTATATACACTTTCCTTGAATATAGTGAGTCTTGCAGCCCAAACCTATCCTGGTCCAGCCCAATGCAGTGATTGATACCTTTGCTCCATGTTATGGGCCAGTTGGGGACCAGACAGCAATGGAGAGGTAAGTTAAAAAAAATATTTACTTACCTACTCTGCTGCTGCTTTGTTCCAAGTGGGCTTATTTAGATATGTGTCAGCTCTTTGGCTGGTGTGAATCTAAGTGGGTCCAGGAGGGTTTGTTGAACCTGGGTCAAAGGCATAGGACAGTGGTTCTAGAACTTTTCTGGCTCGCACCTCCCCTGATCCTTGTGGCCATTGGCCACGGCTCCCCATTACAGCACCTCACCTCAGTTACCCCCAAAATGGGGGTGAAGGTGTTATAATTATACACTAGAAACAAGGCTGCCAGCACTCTGAGGCTGCAATCCTAACCACACTTACCTGAGAGTGAGCCCCACTGAACAAAATAGGATTTACTACTGAGTAGACCTGGTTAGGATTGTGCCCTGAGCTTGTTAGCAGCACACCTGGAGGGTTTGGGAAAGGGAGGGGGGAAGTGATGAATTTGCTGGGGGAGGGGAAGACTTTGTTTTGTGTGTATCTGCTAATTGCAAACTGATGCAAATTGAAACCTAGAGACTGTTTGGCTGGAATCCTAACCCCACTTTCCTAGGAGTAAGTCCCATTGAACACAATAGGACTTACTTCTGAGTAGACCTAGCTAGGATTGTGCCTTTTGTCTTACAATAGCAGCCAACACAGTACCCCCCCCCCAAAAGGAGGCAGGAGGAAAAAGGGGAATGGCTAAAAAGGAATGGGGATTTTTATTTTTAATCAGTTTTTGGAGACAAAGCCATCAAGAGTGGCTTTTTTCTTTTTTGAAGGGGAGGAAAAAGAGAAAGGTGAGGATCCTGGGTTAAGCTGACACAGATCCCACACCTATGTAGGTCTACTCAGAAGTAAGCCCCATTTGAGTCAATGGGGCTTACTCCCAGGAAAGTGTGGAAAGGATTGCAGCCACACAGAGCAAGATACAACTCACACCAAAGTAGATGGGGGCTGCTCACACACATACACCCAACATGCAGGTGCCACCCCCATTCCCCCCAGGCAAGACGGAAGAATGCAGGCTGTGGCATTTGGACATCCCCCACTAAGAGCAGGCTGGCTCCCTCCTTCACTGAGCTAAACATATGGGAGCTAAACATCCCTCCCAGTTTGAAGCATGTCAGGAGCATGCCCTGTGCTGATGAGATGCAGCACTTCCGCACTCTTCTCCTCTCCTCCAGCCTTGACCAATCTCAGGACGCCCAGGGTGAGGGCCACACTGGGAAATGTAGTCCCTGGGGTGAGGTTGCACATGGAGAGAGCTCTATGATGAGATGCGGGACCTCTGCCCAGCCAGCCTTCTCTCCCACCTTCCCCCACCATGTTTCACATGCCCTCCCCACCTCACACTGCCCCACCCACCTCTTTCACAGCCGCCTCTCTCCCCAGATGCCTCACGATGCCCCTATCAGCTAACCATGCCCCCCCTAAGGAGGAAGGACACACAGATTGAATACCTCAGGCATAGGATAGTGATGCTGCCACTGATATTCATCCCCAGTTCATTCTTAATATGCCCCCAGTCAGTCCTGATGCTTGGGGCTGATCCTCCCTGGAACACACTAGCTCACTCTTCTGACTACTTACCTGTTCTAGCAGGTGGTGCAGAGGTCATTATCATGCACCCATGACCACCAGCCAATTGCACTGGCAGCCCAAGCCCTTACACCATCTCAGCAGCTGTCACACCTGTCCAGATAGGATTGGGCTGTAACAGCTGAGTAAACATCCATAGGATTGTGCTTGTTCCTAATTAAATATTCAACAATTATTTTGTGAGAGAAAATGTATTACACAAATGGTGTGACACAGCTCCTTCCATCAGTTGCATGTTTCTCCCCCACAATGTCCTGATACTACACTCTGGGCATTGAACAGGAAAACTGGTAGCATCTGTTTTCATTGGGATTTATGTTAAAATAAGTTTTTTTTTAGCATTAGCTTTAAAGTATATACTCCATTGTGTTTTTCTTATGTAAGTTTGCAAAGACTGAGAATATATACCATGAAGCATTATATCAAAATATTACCCACATTTCTGGATAAGCTAGTGGGTGTAGCACAGATTAATTCTAAACTTTTAAAATATTCCTGCACTTGTCTGACTTTTTCTGACATTTGAGTGACTGAGCATCTTTGTGCATAGAGGACAATAGAGGGGGATAACAAATGAAAATCAGCAATATAAAAATTAGTATGCACATTTTTTTGTGAGTCATCATGCCCTTTCTGTACTTCAGCAAACTAGATACACTGTTCTCTTCTGAGTTAGGACTATAACCATACAATAATAGCTTTTCTTTGAGACCAGCTGCTTCTGGATGGTAACTTAAATACAGTTAAGCATTGTATATACAAATAAGTATACAAATAAGCAATTCTTGGCAGTGCAGATCACAAAACCAAATGAATTCTGCTGAAAATTTTGTGACTGAAAAGAGCATTTACTATGTGTCTGAAATTAAACACCTTTAATGTGCCTTTATTAAACACCTTCCATTCCTCTGTACATGCTCACACATATAAACTAAAACAAGTTCAGAAATTACATTTTATAAAAACAGAGACAACATCATAGACCACCAGCCTGAGAAGCCCAGTCTCTGGCCCCTTAAGGGGTGGGGAAGAGAGAAGGCAGCGATCCCCAGGATCGCACTGCTGCGGGGGGGGGGGGAAGGTTCCACATACCAACAGCCAGTGCCAGCCTCCTGGGGGTTCTGGGGAGCTCCCGAAACCTCCAAATGTCTGGGAAAATGTAAACAAAAAATAGTTTTGTAATGAAAACTGGAAGTGGATGATTTTATTTTTTTTTACTTTTTCTAGATCTTTGGAGGCTTGGGGAGCCCTGCAGAAGGGTCTGCAGGCTCTTCAGACCCCCCAGGAGGCTGGGGCTGGCTGTAGGTAAGTGGGCAAAAGCTTGACCCTCAAAGCTGTGCAATCCTGCGGATTGCATTGCTGCCCTGCTTCCTCCTCCATAACAAATTACCTTGGGTCTCAAAACTCCCTCAGAATTGAGAACCTCTGTCATAGAGCTTTTCATTGTACTTCTCATGCTACTATTCTAAGCACACTACAGAGTAAGCTCCATTGAACTCAGTGGGACTTACTTTTGAGAAACCATGTATAAGGATTGCATTGTCAGTGTGTGAAGTTCTGGAGCATTCATTGACACCATGCCATCCTTTTCATAGTGTAATATATTTAGCAATTCTTCCCACACGACATGTAGCACTTTCTCAAAGAAAAAAAAAATGCTATCATTATAATTAACCTTCTTTTCTTGATGTAATTATATGAAGTCAGTTGATTAATGTATTACAGGCTTCTTAGGGAAAATAATTCTCTGACTCTGGCAGAAAGAAAAACTAATTCTGATCTCTTACTGTTTTACAGGAAGTCTTACACTATTGCAAGAAACTGCTGTCAGCTACATTACAGCCCAATCCTATGCTCTGTGGCATGGCTCCATGCTGCCGAACACAGTTGCAAACATGCCGAAAGGCATGTTTGCGGGGTTCACCACCGGGCTCCCGCTGGTACTAGCCCGGAGCTAGCCGGTGCTGGGGTAGTACAGGGCGGTCGCCCAGGTTCTGCATCTCGGCGGTCTCCCAGACCGCAGAGCAGCGGAACGGGAGGTGGGGGCGTGGATGGGGACGTGGAGGAGGCGTTCCGGGGAGGGGGGAGGACGGCAGAGAGGAGGCATGCCAAGGGGTGGGTGGGAGGCATGCCGGGGGGCGGGTGGGGGAAGAATCTGCGGAGCTGAGCTCCACAGGATCCAGGGCACTTGTGGAGGGCTGCGTGCCCTACACAAGCACCTTTTCCTTACCACCAACCTTTTGGTCGGCGATAAAGTGAGTAGCCCCATTGCAGGGCTGCTTACCTTACTTGGGAGAAGGGGACTAACATCCCCTTCTCCAGAGGAGCTTCCTGCGGTAAAACAGGAGGCGCAGGATTTGGTGGCAGCCCTTTTTATTACATGATGCAATAGGGCAGTCATTTATTACATAATGCAATAGGGCGCTATTTTTTTAATATTGTTTGATCAGCTTTTGAGTTCAGAGGAAATGTAAGTCAAATTTCATGTGCAAGTATTATCCATTCAAAAGGCATAAAAGAATTTAAGAATTGATACTCTGATCTTTGAGTTTTTAAAATGCTACATTAAAAATATATACATAGAATAAACAGCCACAGTGCGTCTGAGGCCCAGATCCTAACTAATCCAGCATTGACATAGCTGTTCCAATGGGGTATGTGCTGCATCCTGCAGTTGGGTGGCACTCATGGAGGTCTCTTCAAGGTAAGGGAATGTTTGTTCCATTATCTTGGCACTGCATTGCCTTTACCTTAGTGCTAGAAAGTTGGTTAGGATTGTACCCACAGCGACTAGGATATGTGCATTCAGTCAGTTATTTCCAAATGTCAAATTGGCACATGTAACAGATTCAGTGGTATCTTCTTTTTGAGGCCACAGCTCCTGAATGTGTATGTGCACATATCTTGGGCAGCTGTGTGCTTGATGTGCACATTGGGCATCTGTAATTTGTGTCTCAGACAGCTGAAATTTCCTATGGCTTCCTGTTTTATGTACCCACAAAGGAAAGCATTCATTTTGTCTCCACACAATGCATGAAGCTATGCTTATTTTATTTGGCCACTGAGATCACAATCCAGCCATTTCATGATCGCTGAATGTTTCAATTTTTTTGTTCACAGAAGAATGAATAGATCCAAGAAAATAGTACTTTTTTGTTTGTAGTATAACTTGAAAGGAATAAATGCTTCCTTTTTCATATTAATGATCTGTACAATTCTTAATTTTAAAACATTTCTTCTATAAGAAGTCAGAGAACATGTTCTCATGCAAATATTGACACACTATCATTTGCAAAAAGTAAGCAAAGTATAAGCCATCATTTCTGTAAAACCTGCTCATGAATCTAAATACACATACTCTGCTTCCAATTTACCAGCGGCAACCTGCTATCCATCTTATTGGCAATGTCATTTTTTTCCCCTTTGAAACACTGTAAAGTTCTACTCTTTTATAACTTCTTTTCTGTCAACCTCAAGGAAGCCTTTTGCTACTTTGGGTCGGTGCCAGGAAAGCTCAACAGCATTTAGGGATTGGTGGTATCAGCACATTTGTTGCATATGCATGAACCCAAGCAGTGGGGAAAATGGCACACTACCAGGCAAGAATGCAGAAATGACATCCGCAAAAATGGGCTTGAGAGAGTGGGTGACTTGTGCCTCCATAATGTTGCCTCATAATAACATACCAAAATCTTCACAAGTAATATAAATAGAGGATGAAGAGCTGTTTCTGGTTAGTCAATAGTATTTTTTTCAAGGAATACGAATAATAAAAAGCTTTTTCTTCTGTTCTATGTCTGTTTCATTTTCAAGCTCCAGTAGGAAAAAGATTCTCAGCTGTGAGTAACTAGCTGATGGGTTGTACTCATGGGGGAAAAACGGTCTTATTTTGAAACAGAGCTTTGAAGTTCTGTTGATAGGTGTCACTGTCCCTCACATTCCCTGTTGTGAGAATGAGCTAGCATTGAATGTGCATCTTGACCCATAAATGTTTGCACTACTTTGCCGAACAGCCTGACTTCAGCATTTCCTGTTGTGAAACAGGCAGGCCTACAATTCTTTTATCTTGAAATGTGACTCTCTAATTGTGTGTGTATTATTGCAAAATTCAGAACTGAACAGCTTTGAATATACTGAACTCCAGATCACAAAATAGCAGTTTCTGCACCAGTTTCTTTTTCATACTTTAAGAATGATGTCAGTGTCTGACAGGGATGTGAAGGTCTCGAGTTGAGCTCCAAGTCACTGCCCCCCTGCGACTTGACTCGAAAATGAGTCATCATGGGAGCACTTTCCAAGTCTGAGTCGCCCCTTCGTGACTTGATAGGGCTCGAGCTGAGTCACCCCACCCCCCTTTAAAAAGCTACCGCGGCTCCGTGGAGGGAAACGGGGCTTTTGCCAGGTGGGGTGCATGTTTTGGGATTGTCTTTAAACTCTCCCCCAGCGTCCTCACCCACCCCAATGTCTGGCAGTAATGTGGAACGCGCCAACCTCTTCCCTCATGTGATCCTGCCCCAGCCACGAAGAAGGAAACCCCACTTCACGGGCATGGCAGGGAGCAAAGGTACATCCCAGCTTAGCAGGTGGGGCAGGGGCAGTGCGAGCTGAGTGAGTGAGAGATTAAAAAAACCCGCCATGGCTCCACAGAGAGAAACAAGGCTGCACTAGGCTGTAGGTGTGTCTTGGTGTTCCCTTTAAACATTCCCCCACTGTTCGCCCCTCCATCCCACCTGTCAGGCATCAGTGCAGAACATGCCCACCCCTTTCCTTCCCTTTCCCTGCTTTTCCCCACTTCCTGCACGCCTCCTTCTGCTTGCAAAACCTACTTGTCCATATGGGAAAAAAATTACTGCTCTTGTCCCCCTTACCGCCTCCCTCTCCAGGAGTCATGTCCTTTGGCCAATGGATGCAGCAGAGGCCCAGCAGAGGTGCCTCGCTGTCTGGGTTCAGTACAAAACCCAGGTAAAATTGCTACTTTTTGCACAAACTGCAGCAGATGCAGCATCAGGAGACCTAGCCAATTTTTTTGGAATGCGAACAAAACAAATTAACCCTTTCACTCCATCCTCCAGCCCATCTCTGAACTTAGAGTACTCTTCTAGCTGCTGCTGCTGCTGGAGCTTGCATGTGCAAAAAAAATGGCTTCCCAGATGAATGTAAGAAGGAGGCGGTGCAACCTATGATCATTGGCATGCGACTTGAGTTGTTGGACTGGAATGCGAGTCATGAGTCAGGGGGCCCTTGATGTGAGTGTTTTTCCAAGACTTCCACATGCATGACTCAGGAGTCAATGAGTCAGCAAAAAATGTGCATTTTTGTGACTCGAGTTCGAGTCATCCAAATCAAGTTCCCAACCCTGGTGTTTCACAGTGTGAGCCTGTGCATATCTACTCAGAAGTAAGGCCCATTAAATTCAATGGGACTTACTAATACATCCATAGGATTTCAGCCTTACCTATTTTCCACTTTCAGGAACTAACCAGGTTTGAATATTCTCTATCAAACAGTCAAACAGAATGACAAAGCATGGTCAGCTATGTAATAAATATGAACAATGAGGCAGATGCCATGTGTCTGTATACATATATTGTATATTGTGAATGCTTCCATTGCTTTAGTTTGCATGATAACCATAATAGGGCATGCAACAATTTTATTCTTCAGATTATGATATTTTAATACCCACTTGCGAGGAAAAAAAATTCCATTTCCCATGCATAATTATTTGGCTAAAACACCATCACAATAGTCATATGGTTAATGCAATTTTTTTTAATAATAGCAGTCAAGAATCATAAGAAAATATTTTTTAATGAGTCATTGCTTTATAACTTTTTGGGGAAAATGTAAATCAATTCAAGTAGTAATGCCAAACTTGATTTAGAATCCAAAGGACATTTGCTTTCATTTCAAAGCATTGTTCTATCAGGTATCAGAGTTGAGTGTGGACATAAGAGTTGGAGTTCTGTTCCTACCTGTCATAGGGCCCAATCCTATCCAATTTTCCAGTGTCGTTGCTGCTTTGCCTATGGGGTATGCACTGCTTCCTGTGTTGGGCAGGCGATCACAGAGGCCTCCTCAAGGTATGGGAACATTTGTTCCCTTACCTTGGGGCTGCATTGCAGCTGCACCAGTGCTGGAATATTGGATAGGATTGGGCCCAGTTATTTACCTGTCATTCACCTACATGTTATTACAGCAGGATTAATGGCCACTTCTTATGGGATCACTTGTTGTTGGATATTCATACCTGAGTGCAAAACACACTACAAGCATATCATGTATGAATAGCATATATTTGTACTGTTTAAAGACTTAAGGCTGCAATCCTATACACACTAACCTAGTAGAAATTCCCACTGAACATATCTGACCTTACTTCCAAGTAAACATGCATAGGATTGTGCTGTACATGTGTGGAACCAAGTACAAAGAATAGTGTGAATAGCAGCCATTTTAATATAATATACATCAACAGCACTACAACACAAACATATAAAGGAAGCTGCACTAAGAACATCTTTGTTATAGTTCTTGTGTGGTGTTCTGCCAGATTCCCAATACAAGCCTCACTTAGGGAACTTATGCGCACTCTAAGCCAATTAGCTCCCCTTTTGTTCCCCAACAATGTCCCCAGTTCTCTACAGCAGTACTGCTAGACTCCACCATCAGGGTAGCTTGTCTGTTTAAACTGCAGGGACCCATCCTCCTAGTTCCTAAGGCAGCAGTCCTTCCAGGTATCCTCAGCTCTCCAGCTTTCTGCAGCCTGTTCGAGTAGCCCGTTAGCCAGTGAGCCAGATAATCAATTAGCCAGAAGTTCAGTCCACAAGGCAGAGCCGTAAGTCAACAGTCCAGTAGGTCCATTACCCACAAAGTCAGAGTATCCAGGCCAAAGTCCAGAGTCAATAAGCTGAGTCATAGTCCATGGTCAGATTCCAGGTAAGTCAGTCAAATCAGTCAGAGTTGCCAAGTCCAGAGTCAATAAAGCCAGCCTCTCCAAGCTGCACTCTTTCTACAACCCACCAACCCTTTCTGCCTCAGGTGCTCCTTATATCCCTAAGGACCCTATTGCCTCTAGTGGCTGCAGCTGGGCAGCACACCCTTTGCTAAGAGCCCAGGCCTTAACTCTTAACTCCTGCTGACACCACATCTACCTCCTCGCCAGATCTTCCGTGATTCCAATACATGTGGTATACAGTAAGATCCATTTGGTGGGATAGCAAGACAATGGATTGATGTAATGTACAAGTACCTGATCTGAGCTCTGATAAAACTGCCAGCTTTTGTCGTAATCTACAATCCAAATATTTAATGTTACCCCATGACACATTCCTTCATTTTCACTGGATTCCCCAAATGAAATATCTTCCTATTTGATGGATATTATCAAAGACAGTTTGATGTATTTGGTTCCTACTGTAAGACAATTTTTTTAAAAAGGCTTTGATAGTTTAGATAGAAATGTTTCCAACTCCAAGGAAAAGTTAGACAATTTATTATTTTTCTTCAAAAAAAGAAAAATACAGAGGAAGATGTATTGAAGATTTAAACCATTGCAGGTACTAAAACCGACTCTGTAAGAAGCACCATTAATGATATAATATTGCCATTTGCAGACAGAATAAACAAAATAGAAACCTAGAAATATCTAGCAATTAATCCAAAGTCTTAAAGTACTAATTGTCATATTGAAAATATTAAGTAATACTTACAAATATTACACAGGACAAAGTGTGATAATGGTGATATACTCTGATCATGAAAGCTTTGCTCATTCAAATCACAGATTATTAACGTAAGGGTGGAAAAAAAAACAGATGAGAAGGGAAATAATTTAGCTGTAAATCACGTTTCTAGGCTAACATGAATCACTGAAAACGGTACCAGCTTCTGTGATTTAGGTGACATATAAAAAATAGCCTTACGTGGATTGACAGTTATAGGAATAAATGATAAAATTATTCAGCAGTGGTATGTTCTCTTCTTACCATTTGTCATCTTGCGTCTGATTACTTCTAAGAATTTAATTAAAGGGGCAACTGAAGCACACGGACCTTTAGTAACTCTGACGATCTGATGCCTTTTTAGGTCTTTTCAAGAAAACGTATGCCTTTTTCATATCCCTATTTGTGCTAAATGTTGCACACTATTAAATGTGTGCTGTTTTGCTTTGCCTGCTTATAGCCTCTGATGTTTATATGGGAAGCAGGATTTAAAAGCCATATGGGACAACCAGCCCTGCAATAAAAGTATCGGAAGACTAGATACTAATTTAGACAAACAGGGAACAGTAAAAGGCCATTTATAACTGGAAACAAATCAGTCTAGTATTTTTATTTTCTCGATAAAATCAAAATACATGTTAAACATCACATTTGCACAGCAACAATAAATTTCTGGATTGTATTTGATGTTTTCTATAGAAACCCACTGCAGTCTGGCTGCAAAAGTGCTTTCAAAATAAATCTGTATACGTGACTCACAGTTTAAAGAAAATGAATTCTAAAGAACTAGCAAGTTCTTGGAAACCGCAGTTCTGAATTTGCATGAATTTAACTTTTCAGGAAAAACAGCACTTTCATAATCTATACTGAAATAGTAGGCTGATTATCTTTTGTTATATAAATCCCCTTTCTCAATTCTCCTACAAAAAATAAAAATAACTTGTAGGTGAATTTGAAATGCAGCTAAGAACTGTTTTACAAACTGTCTACATTTGGCTTAAAGTTTCAGTTTAGAACAACTTCAGCATTTTAAGCTGCTAAATTAAAGCTTTTTAGTGTTTTCCTCTGTCTCTCAAAGCAGAAATTAAATCAGTTTTAATTTGTTTTATTTGCTAACACTGTGGATATAATTATTGCTGCAGAGTCTTTTTAATTGTTTTCAACTAGGTGCTTGTCTTTAAGTCGCAATAGCCTTCTAATTGTACATTGTTGATACTCCCTTTTCGATTGTGACAAAGCATCATAAATCCAAGTATTTAGGTTTATTGAATTTGAAATGAGGTGATTAGTCGTAGAATGGATAAATGACCTGATGCAAGGCAAAATGAATTTTATGATTTGCTATGGTTTACAAGTTCCCTTGGAACCATTATGTGTAAATTGCAAGAAAGCATTTAGTGATCATATTTATAATCAAAGCTTTATATTTTTTTCCTCAGTGAATATACTAAAAAAGAGGAGTAATTGTTGAATAAGTGTTTCCATACACAATTGATTTTTATTATTTGCCCAGCTCAGTGTTTTAGCATTTAAAGGGCATATATACAGCATTAAATTGTTGTAAACAATTGAGAACAGTTGCTGTTTTTATGAAAAATCTTTCCACCCTGAATTATTCATGTGTTAATTTATTCTAATGAGAATCTATCAGAAAATATCACTAACCTACCAATGAATATGGCACATGGTGCCTCTAGTTTAACTTAAGTATTTGTACCACATGTGGCAAGGTATATTTCCCTTGGCATGCCAGTGACTAAGAAGTGACAGAGTGTACAGAGACTGGTGATGCCAGAAAAACTTCAGAAAGCTCAGGTTCGGAGAAGCATTTCCAAGTTTTAAAATGTCCATTTAAAAAAGAAAGGGTGAATTTTCAGATTCTCCAAAATTCCTCACTACTCAAGTTGCTTCTGGATCCCTTCCTCTCCCCATTCCCCTTACCTAATAAGATGCTGGAACACTGTTGGGATGAATGACAGCAACTGAAAGACTACAAGTCCCAAGGGACATTGCAAAATGTCCAGTATTTTCAGAACAGTGTGCCAAGACAAGAGGGGGAAGAAGAGAAAGTTTTCTCAGTGACTGCCTATAACCATTGCGCCTCTTCTGGCACAATGCTTTGCATTGCACCATGGAAGTCAAGGGGGAAGAGAAAAACCTGACCCCTTCCAATACTGTTGCGGCCAGTTGCCCCTGTGTCTTGGAAAGGGAAGTGTGGTTTGGGAGCAGTAGAGATTGGCAGGGAGAGTGTTTGAGGTATGGGAAAGCTGGTGGAGGCATTTAACAAGCCTTAAATGACTCAGGTATGTGACTGCATTTGGGCTATACTTTGAACAGGCTACTGTGTATATGTTTTTAACAATGACTGTAAATGGGACTTACTCTTGGGTAAGTGTGGGTACATAAGAACATAAGAACAGCCCCACTGGATCAGGCCATAGGCCCATCTAGTCCAGCTTCCTGTATCTCACAGCGGCCCACCAAATGCCCCAGGGAGCACACCAGATAACAAGAGACCTCATCCTGGTGCCCTCCCTTGCATCTGGCATTCAGACATAACCCATTTCTAAAATCAGGAGGTTGCACATACACATCATGGCTTGTACCCCATAATGGATTTTTCCTCCAGAAACTTGTCCAATCCCCTTTTAAAGGCATCTAGGCTAGGATTGCAGGCTAGGATTGTTAAAAAATTTGCCTGCCTGATGATGTCACTTTCTGTCATGACATCACTTCTGGTGGGTCCTGAAAGACTCTCATTCAAAAAAGTGGGTCCTGGTGCTAAATGTATGAAAACCACTGATATATTGCAATTACTAGCATTTAAGATGCAAGCATTTATATATTTGGATAAATATTTAGTATATGTGCATACTTCTTTTCAATAAAGAAGCTCACAAAGTGGTTTACTGGGCATAAATAAATATTATTTCTGTGTCCCAAAACTGCTCTCAACCTTAAAAAATATAGAAGAAATACCAGAAGCAACCACTGGATAAGATACTGTTCATAGGTGAGCAGGGACGGTGGCTCTTTCTCCCTGCTAAATTTTAGATGAGCGCCACTTTGAAAAGTGTCTCTTTGCCCTGTTAGCAGGACTAAGCTGCTATATAGCATGCTGTTTCTTTGGTTCACATCCACAAAGGCTGTGAGAGTGAACTTCAGCCCATAGTAGCTTATGTCCAAATAAATGTGTTTGTCTTAAAAGTGCTATGGAAACTTCGCTGGCTTAGAGGGACAGCACACATTTGAAATATTTCACGGTATAAAGGAATGAGCACAGTTTTCACACAGATATAGCCCGAAATGTTTGATAATTACTTTATATTACCCTTCTGGAGTGAAAGAGCCTTGCTGTATAACATACTGTATAATATCCTATAAAAGATTACCTGCCTTGCTGGCAGTGCCATGGCACACACCTATGGATTACGGTATGAAAAGTAGATTATAAAAGAGCAAGCCATTTGCATGTTTCTTGTGAAATGTAAGAAAAAAGGTGGAAAAAGCCACTTTGTGTCTAAACTACCATTCTCCCCAGATGTAATATCATTGCAAAACTGTTTAACATTTAGCCCCACACCCAAAATGAGCATGCAAGACACAGGCTTAGGAGGAAAGGGTCACTTTATTAAAACTTAGATCTACAGCAGGGCAAAACTAGTTAATTAATAAACCTTAAACAACACAGGTATTTAAGATGGGGGAAACAGCTCTAGTCGCCTACCTCCTCCAAGAATGTATAGCTTGAGTGTATGGGCATAATCCCTGACTCCAAGAAACATTCCATCTGTGACGGAATGCACCTGTCATTTCCAGCCCCAGAGGGTCAGGGCAGCTGCACCATGTGTTGTTAAAACTCGGCAACACTTGTCCAGTTCAGCCTGAGGGTTAACCAGCCTGCCTCCTTGAGCCAGTCAGACATCATTAGAGCGGTATTGGCCTGCCCCCATGGCTTTGCTACCTCAAGTGTACACCCAAAAACACCCTATCTATCCAGCAACCTGCACACTACTTGCCATAAAGTGACCAAATTACGTACTTATACTTCATAAAATCCTTGCCATTAACCTGCCTACACTGAGGTAGACAAAAAAAAGCCACCAACCCAAACCAATCTGTTGATGGCAAAAAATTCCTACCTGGCCCTAGACCAGTTACTCCCAGATTGCATACTGGGAAGAGCAGGTGGGGTCACTGGCATTTGGTGGATTGAGAAGTTAAGCATGTGCACTCACCTTAAATACAGCCAGCCACACCCCCTCAAGTGGCCAAAGTGGCAATTGGCCCCTACAAAGCCCCCGTCTGCTCACACAAGCAGAATGGGGGCAAATTTGGCGGTGCTCAGAGCACGCCACCAGAATTGTGAAGGACTAATCATGTCAGCTATATGAACACCCCAGATAGCATTTATCCTGGATATCATTTGTGTTTGGGGACTGCCTATATGGCCGCAGCAATCTCTATGATTGCAGCAGCTGGGGGTGGGGGAAAGCTACTATGATCTCAGGTGTCTTGGTGTCTATGTAGATAATCTAATCACCAATCACCAATCACCAAATAATGCATTTGTAAAGAGCTGATAAATAAATAAATAAATAAATAAATAAATAAATAAAAATCCTCAGTTTGCATAATTCAACTGTACCTGGAAATTGTTTTATACCAGTGTTTTTCAAATTGTGGTTTGGGACCCTCTAGGTGGGTCATGAGCCAATTTCAGGTGGGTCCCCATTAATTTCAATGTGTATTTTATTTTTAATATATTAGACCTGATGCTACCATGGTTTGTGACAGTATTTAGGGAAATGTTACAGATCTGTACATTTAACAGGCTACTGTGTATATACTTTTAACAATGATAGTCAATGGGGCTTACTTAATGGGGTCACTTAATGGGGTAAGTGTGGATTTATTTTGATTTGATTTTGTCAAATGATGTTAAAAAATTTTCCTGCTTGATGATATCAGTTCTAGCTATGACATCACTTCCAGGTTAATGGCATCACTTCCTGCTGGGTCTTGACAAATTGTCTTTCTAAAAAGTGGGTTCCAGTGCTAAAAAGTTTGAGAACCACTGTTTTAAACCAAAAGACAACATCCTGTGGTTTTAAAAAATCTTTCTCAGTAGAACTATATTTAAATCAGACCACCACTGGTTAGTTCTTCTTATGGGCTCATAGTGGTAAGAACTTACTTAAGCAGGTATTGATAATACAGTACTGAAAACATCAATGTGCTCCTCCATTGGTTGAAATAAACTGTGAGAATAGTACCAGTTTTAGTTTACATAAAGGACATTTAAGTGTATGGAGGAGCTCATCCATGAACCTGCCACTGCTTTCCAGATCTGCTTTGTATTGTGCTTGTGTTCGATCTCCCTTAAATGTGTGTGTATGTACACATTTTAGAATAACAAGGTTCACAGACAATGCAACTCCACTTATAGAAGATATTCCCTAGCTTAAACTTTGGGAGCATATCTCTGGGAAACATGTCGCAAATTCCTGACAAATGCCCCTGGAGAAAAAGTGTTGTCCAAGTTTCATCTGAAATGTATTGAATTCAGTGGATCAACCAGCTGTTTTGGGACACTCTTTCAACACACTGGAAACCTAAATTTTGAATGGAATCCTGTTGAAGCCTACTGTCTGCGCATCATATACTGCTAGCTTCGCATGTCATGGGCGAGTGTGGGATTCAATGTACTGCAACATATCTTTGTCTTAGTGTAGTTGGCAACCTTCCGTCTCAAAAGACTACAGCGTCTAGTGTGGCTGAAAAGGCCGATTCGGGAGTGACAATCCCTTCCACACTGGGAGCAAGTGCAGACTGTTCCTGGTCTGTCTCCCTGGCTATGGGCCTTCCTTCTTTGCCTCTTTGCCTCAGACTGTTGGCCAAGTGTCTCTTCAAACTGGGAAAGGCCATGTTGCACAGCCTGCCTCCAAGCGGGCCGCTCAGAGGCCAGGGTTTCCCACTTGTTGAGGTCCATCCCTAAGGCCTTCAGATCCCTTTGCAGATGTCCTTGTATCGCAGCTGTGGTCTACCTGTAGGGCGCTTTCCTTGCACAAGTTCTCCATAGAGGAGATCCTTTGGGATCCGGCCATCATCCATTCTCACGACATGACCGAGCCAACGCAGGCATCTCTGTTTCAGTAGTGCATACGTGCTAGGGATTCCAGCACGTTCCAGGACTGTGTTGTTTGGAACTTTGTCCTGCCAGGTGATGCCGAGAATACGTCGGAGGCAGCGCATGTGGAAAGCATTCAGTTTCCTCTCCTGTTGTGAGTGAAGAGTCCATGACTCGCTGCAGTACGGAAGTGTACTCAGGACGCAAGCTCTGTAGACCTTGATCTTGGTATGTTCCGTCAGCTTCTTGTTGGACCAGACTCTCTTTGTGAGTCTGGAAAATGTGGTAGCTGCTTTACCGATGCGTTTGTTTAGCTCGGTATCGAGAGAAAGAGTCTTTCTCTCTTTGTCTTTGATCTTTGTCTTTGTCTTTGTCTTTATCTTTGTCTCTTAAGATCTTTGTCTTAATTTGTACTATTAAATACTACAGGATACGAGTCCTTTGGAGTGAGTCAAGACTGTCCACAATATTTTCTTCTGAGTTTTACTTCTTTATGGTTCTCACCTCTTAACGGCAGGAGAGGAGGGGGGAGTTCCAAGAATGTTTCCAGATGAAATCATTCATCTTATAAGAAGCATTTATTCTGCCCACGAGCTCCGTTTTGTTTCATGCCACATTCTCTCTCCAGTTTGTGACAAGCAATCTGTTGCTACTAGACCCACAATAAAGTTACTTACAAACATCAGGGTGGGTAATAAGATCAGCGGCTATCTTACCTGCAAGTTGCAAGATGTTGCAAAACTATGGTGTTAGGTCTGGAATGAAAATCTATGAAAGTGTTACAGCTGCAGAGCAAGAAATCAAATGTGAATTGGAAACAAAGTTGTTCTTTTTTCAAAGATGGTGAGGAATGATGTATGACAGAGCTTGGCCAGCTTTGGAAGGTTGTTGAACCTTTAATTATCAACGCCTGGAGAAATCACACCATAGAAGAGGTCCAGGGTAACTTCTTTTTACATACTTTGACAAAGACCATGTCATCTTTTTTGGTTTTTCACACAACCTTTCTGGAGAGGTGAAAACTGTATCGTTATATTTAATTGGCTACCTGCAGTTCATTAGTAGCAGCATCATTAAGTAATATTGGAACATTTGTAGTAGCTAATCTTCTAAACACTTAGCGTTTACATTGACCTCGCTCAAGGTAACAAAGGTCAAGCTTTGGTTCAACAGAGTTGCCCATTCACCAGGAAGACTGGCATACTAAGTAATCTCTGTGTGTCACTTTTCATTAATCACACTACTTTCCTGTTCATGAAATGCCAACAGATAATTGTTAGTAAATGCGATTTGCAACACCCTGTGCTGTGGTTGAAGGGCCAGAAATAGGCAAACAGATAAAAACATTGTTTAGCTTGCAGGCAGCAAGTGTTTGCTATTCAAAGGTACATCATGCATAAACATTGATTTAGCCATGAGCTGACACTTATAAAGCTTTTGCTGTTTCCAGAAAGCCCTGTGGTCAGGCTAAGTAATAACCAAGGGCAAGCACTGTTACCTGCCTAGCAAGGTTGCATCCTATATAAATTGTCTGATATTGAAATCTATCAGTTTTCATGACAATGGGCAGTTGCTATAAGGCAGACAAAGAGCATCATATAAAACTCCTGCTCTTGCATTCGGAAACTTGTTCCCCTGTAGTTTAGTTTTACTTTGGATAAATATTGCATGTACCAAGTTTTTGCAGGTTTTTTTAGTAGTGAAGCTGCTTTGAAATGCTGTAGTTTCCCAGATAGAGTTATATTAATAGATCACATGATTTTAAAGTTTTGCAAACTAATTCAATGCAGAAAATATTCCTGATTAATTCTGTGAAGCTTCTAATCTGACATGGGATTCAAAGATGTCCCAAGTTTCTAAACTGCTGTTTATTCCCAGCTTTTTTTAGAGAGGGGAGTGGGAGAGGAGGAAGCTATTTTATAGATATCATCTAAACACTGTTGATGTACATCTGATGTACATCTAATGTTCAGATATAATCTGAACACTGAACACCCATATCTCAGCAAACCCTGCTGCTTAAAAATTGAAGGTGAAGTTTTATGTGTGCATAGGGATTGTGTAGACTGTAGAGGGTGTGGAGTACAGTTTACCTGTCCTGAGTCAGACTTTGGGAAGAATTCTGGGAGATTATAAAAACCCACTTCAAATGAGAGATCTGCTTTAGAAACATTCTCTATCACAGCAAGCTGTGCTGGCTCTATTTCCTCCTCCTTCACTGCCAAGAAAAGAACAAGCATCATGGCAACTGGTCTGGCGACTCCAGTGTGGTTTCTATCTCCAGCTGATCCTGGGGCAGGAAATTTTATGGCAGTGCTATTTAAATGAGGTCAGATCTATGGGTGATCCCGTACACATAGTCCCAATAGTGCGACAATGCCATAATGTGACTAACTTTACTTAGAGTGACATCTGATCCTTTAGTATCTGAACACTAAGGGCCCAATTCTATCCAGCTTTCCAGCATTGATGCAGCCCCAAGGTAAGGGAACAAACATTCCCTTACCTTGAGGAAGCCTCTGTGATGGCTTCCCCACTACAGGATGCAGCACACATCCCATTGGCATGGCTGCATCAGTGCTGGAAAGTGCTGGATAGGATTGGGCCCTTATACTGTTGAGCTCCTTTCAGTATCATAATGGTATAACATGAATGAGTTTAGGATTCTGCTATCTGGTTTTAATTCTGGCAGTGGTGTCACCAGTGTTTGCATCACCCAGTGCAGGAGGCCAGCACATCACCCTCATAATGGACCTCCTCTCGGTGGCGTAGCTGGAAGGGGGGTGGAGCACTCAGCCTGGCAGGGAAGTGGGCGAACAGCCCCTCCCTTCAGAGCCATTCCCGGCAGGGGGGCAAAATGGAGCCGTACGGCCCCCTCCAGCTATGCCACCACCTCCTCTCTTGCAGTAGGTGGGGAAATGCCCCAGGTAGTGGGTGTGTAATTGTACTATCACCTCATCCCTGATGGTTTTTATGCTATACCTTTATGCTATACCCCTGGGGGCTTGGGATAAGAATAGGCCCTCAGTTTGGCTGTACTTGTCGTAAGAGGCGACTAAACAGCCACCGGGTAGATGGGACTCATCAGCCTGGGAAGGCAGCTCATCTGAGAGAAGGAAAACTGTGATCCCAAACCTCCACTGCCTTGTGGCTATATCCAGTTATGGAAAAGGCTTCAGGAGTCAACCTCGAGGCAAAATCCGGAGCCGGAGTCCCTGAGGCAGTTCATGGCTGAACACAGTCACGTTCTGGCAACTCCTGCGACGTCGCTGGAACCAACCGTATTGGCCTCTGCCTTTCCATTGGACCATTTCAGCGACGTGGAGAGGGGGGATTTGCTGCATGGGTAACAGTCTATCCTCCATATCTACTTTACCCAGGCTTCACGCACTGGAGAGGACATTCTGTTTCAGAACCACTATTCAGAGTGTGATACCATCGTCTTCCGAGACTGAAGGATGCCAACAATTTGATACAACACAGATATTTCAATGTCGTTTGTTTCATTATCATCAATGTGGTTTGCAAGAAATTATACATGATGACATGATGGTATTATTCCTACAAACCATGATTTTTAGCAATCTTGGTCACTACTGGTGTCACCTCCAGGATGTGACCTTACTAACACCTTATTGGTTCCATGCTGTGTCATAATAACTTCTCATTGGTTCTTCAAACAATCATTCTCATTAGTCTGTTTTGAATTAAGGAAATGCACTTTTTTGTTACATAAGACAGTTGCATTTTTGTTTTCTAGTTTTTTTGGCCATAACTTTTGATAAAATGCAGATATCTCACTCCGATTTTTTTCATTGTATTCTGCTGTAAATTACACATTGAATGGTATATATTTATAAAACATTATCATATTTTTCCAAAAACTGTGATTTTAGCAATTTTGGTCACTAGTGGTGTCACACACACCCCCACCCCGTGCATGTCACCCAGTGTGGCCCGGGCTCCCCTAGCCACTGAATTCTGTCATGAGAGAATAGCAGAAATCTTTGGGGAGGAAAGGAATGGGCCCCTTAATGAATTCCACTAACCTCCACTTTTAGCTCAGTTATTCCCCTCTCTATGTAGCCTCCTGAAACTGAAAACAAGGGCCTATAACAAAAGGTGAGACACCCTTCTGCCCCCTATCATTCCAATGGCATGTAGACCTAAATCGCAGTCAAAATGAGCTTTACCTCATAGTCTATTGAAGTTTTCGCAACTATCTTTCTGGTGCATCCCTAAGCCTTTTCCCTGGTCTGAGTACAAGGGATATTTCAATATGTATGCAAGTGATGCAACCTGAAGTATCATCTCTCTAGCCCAGGGGTGCCCAAACCCGGCCCTGGGGCCACTTGCGGCCCTCAAGGCCACTCAGTGCGGCCCTCAGGGAGCCCCCAGTCTCCAATGAGCCTCTGGCCCTCCGGAGATTTGTTGGAGCCCGCACTGGCCCGATGCAACTGCTCTCAGCATCAGGGTGACAGCACGACCTCTTGCGTGAGCTACGGGCCAAGGGCTCCATCCACTGCTTGCTGTTTCACGCCTGTGATGCAGTAGCGTCAGCAAAGGAAAGGCCAGCCTTGCTTTGTGTAAGGCCTTTTATAGGCCTTGAGCTATTTCAAGACCTTCATTCATTCATATAAGTTCATCTTTAATATATTCATTTATGTAAATTTATTCAAATTTTAAATGCAAAATAATTCTTTTTTTCTCCGGCCCCCAACACAGTGTCTGAGAGATGATGTGGCCCTCCTGCCAAAAACTTTGGACACCCCTGCCTATGACTTCAAGTCTCATTG
Source organism: Tiliqua scincoides (assembly GCF_035046505.1). NCBI lineage: Eukaryota > Metazoa > Chordata > Lepidosauria > Squamata > Scincidae > Tiliqua > Tiliqua scincoides. Next base: position 58,242,035 of record NC_089826.1, read on the forward strand.
GCTGCTATTTTTAATGCAGAGTCACACGACAAAAATGCAAAAGTAAAATAGTCATGACATGGTTAGAGCATTTTCCATACTCTCTGCAGTCTTAGGAACTTGGATTTAATGTGTTGGTACCAAAAAAAGAAACAGAGCATTTGGTTACTAGAAGAAAAGGCATTGCATATCATTACAATGCATCCCAGTTATCCTGACTGTCACACAATCTCAGTTTAAAATCTACAGTTGTCATATCTTCAGCTCTGCATAAGTGCTGATAATTTTGCATACAAGCCTATTGCTGGAATCGTTTCGTGTTCTCCTAAGGTATGAGCTAGAAAGATATCCTATAATGAAATAATTATAAGCAAGCTGTTGCCTGCATAAATTCCTATTTACTTAGAAGTCGGCAGGCAACCTCCAAAATTCAAATGTACACATCTCTGAACACATAATGTGTGGTAAGGGATCAGAATCAAATCAAAGCCTAAGACTCAGTATCAAGAATGGCTAACATACTAGCATAGTGGCTGAGTCTGTTTATCCACCAATGTTAGAGAGAACACGTGTGAATAATCCAATTCCCCAAAAAGAGCATAATAGCTTTTGTTTGGAGTAAAAAATAAAAAGTTGTATGTGGCATTGTGTCAGCTGCTGAAGGAAGGGAAATTTTTGTTATCATTCTAATGTTTATACAGTCTGGTTTTACATACTTTGCAGTTGCTTTTCTGCAAAGCAGCAAATGAATAAAATATACATAATTGTGAGAGTGAAGGTGCCCTAAATCACCATAGCCCTCCTCCAAGAAGTTGAAGAGCAAAATGGAATATACACAGTCAGTTCTCTCTTTTATTTACAGTGCTTTAATTAGAGCAATTCTTGTACTTGGTACAGAAGCAGAAGCATTTGTGAGATAATAGCAGAGGTGAGATCTTAGACTAATAGACTTTATCTAGTGTACGCTGCATAGGGATACATTATTTATTTTCATGCAGGTGATTGATGATCTTATAATTCACAACGAGCAAAAAAAGCAAAACCACAAGGGAGTCACTAATGGATGTCAATAAAGAGTAGAAATAAATAATATATCCAGGTTTACGGTACGCCAATGAGATATTTTCTTTAGACAGTAGTGGTTAAATACATAGGTTTCTTTTTTGTAGATTCTTGTTATCCTAAATGCCTAACTATCTGAATTCAACATTTGTCCTTCACGCAGCCTTGTGTGGTGTAAACTGTACATAAATAGGAATAGAATATTATCTGCATAATTCCCTGCATGTTGAATTGTAGGGACCAGATACTAGAGGATGGGGAAGTACAGTATGAGTAAAGTTGGACTTCATCAGGAATGTGAAGTGAGGGGAGGCAGACCCACCCCTGTTGTAGTTCATGAAAAAGAGCTGCAACTTCCCTTGTGATTGCACTTGCAGAAATCAGAATGCACGCAGAGTCAGAAAATGGATGTCACGCAAAATCACAGGGGAGGCTGCGGCTCTTTTCCATGGACTATGACATGGGCAGGTCTGCCTCCCCTCACCACACATCGCTGACTTCCACTATCTGTGTCCATCCTTTATAAAAGAATGCTAGTAAACAAGAAAGTGGGACTTCCATAGTCAGTGATGTGGATCCCAGAAAATTATTCAGGTCTTGTAAAATCAGAGAGAGAGAGAGAGAGAGAGAGAGAGAGAGAGATTACTGCTAGGATTCCTGGTCCCTATCAATCCTCCTTGCTAGGTCCCTCTTCCCTTATGTACCACTGGTGGTATATGTATGATATGCACTGGCAACATTCGAGAGAGGTGGCGACAGGTTTGTGAACTTGCATCAGCTCTCATTTTTCAACAGTCCACCAGACTTTACACTCTAGCACAGTGTTTCTCACACTTTTAGCACTGGGACCCACTTTTTTAAATGACTGTCAGGATCCACCTATCTTTATGAGACTTTAAAAAAGGTTGTTTGTCTGCAAAAAATTCAGTCCATTTCTCATAAAGAGGCAGCCCTAATGAATAGCCTCTAGAGGGGCTTAGTTATTATTATTATTATTATTATTATTATTATTATTATTACTATTATTATTATTATTATTATTAATAATAATAATAATAATAATAATAATAATAATAATAATAATAATAATAATAATAATAATAATAATAATAATAATAACAGTATTTATATACTGCTTTTCAACTAAAAGTTCTCAAAGCGGTTTACAGAGAAAAATCAAATAACTATGTGACCCAGACTTCACCTGCCCCCAATCCCCCAATCCCTATCATTGAAGGACTTGGAAAAAAACACACTAGGAAAAATAAACTCCAACATTTATCTTTCTATATTTACACAAGCTTGCAAACTGCAGGAACTCAGCTGTTTGCAGGGCAATTAGCAGCTATCTGATGTGTGAATAGCCTCAGTGTTTGAAGTACTTCTTATTTGATCTTTCCATCACCCATGTTTTCATTGGAGGCTTTGTGGGACCCACAAGAAATCAGGTCACCAGCCCACAATTTGAGAAATGCTGCTTTAGCATATTGTTCTTTGGCATGGAGATAAAGTGGCAAGGGAGAGGAAACCTCCCTCTTGCCCTTTTCCTTTGAGTCACCATTGCTCCTATCTCCATTACTTGCTAAGTAAGGAAAGGAAAGAAAAGGGGAGAAGCATGTTTGGGAAGGCTCTGGATATGTCTCAGAGTAGATTTGCTTTCCTTTCACAGGCTACATACACAGTTTACTATGGGAAATAATCATTGCATGCATCAGAATTTCCCTGGATCCAAATTACTATTCCTCATGCAATGTTTTTGCATGGTAGAACTAATAATACTGACATGTCTCTCTAGGGAAAGCCCCTAAAGGGAGGATGTGGGTGGAGAGACTTTCCCATAAGCTAAAGACTGGTGTGTGTGTGTGTGTGTGTGTGTGTGTGTGTGTGTGTTAGAGCAGTGTTTCTCAAACTGTGGGTCAGGACCAACCAGGTGGGTCGCAAGCCAATTTCAGGTGGGTCTCCATTCATTTCAATATTTTATTTTTAATATACAGGTCCAGCCTATTTATACACAGATTTTTTATACACGGATTTGACTCAACACGAATGGCCCCTGCAAAAGAATGTGCTGATCCCTGGAGAAGGGGAAAAATGCATCCCTTTAAAACCAGTTTTAAAAACTGAACAGTCCTTTAACAACAGCCTCCTTAATGAGAGAGGGGGGGGCAGCAGGCTAACAATCCATCAATCCTTCTCTCTCCTTCGGACCCCTCCCTTCCTCCAGCACGTGAAAGAAAGGTGATTATTTTGCATTGGTGAAGGGAGGGGCTGAGTGAAGTGCTGATGGATTGTCTTCTTAATGACTCTTATCTTAGAGTCAAAAGGTCAGCAAGGCTGTTTTTCAGTCACTGGAGCCAAGAAACTTTGTTTTTTAAATTGATTTGCTATAGTGCTTTTTTTTTTATCCACTTGGAATAAAGTGCTTGGAATGGAACCCAAGCGAATAATTAGTCTCAACCTGTATTAGACCTGATGGTATGGTATGTGACTGCATTTGGGGAAATATTATAGACCTGTACTTTTCACAAGCTACTCTGTATATTATTTTAACAATGATAGTAAATGGGACCTACACCTGGGTAAGATTGCAGCCTAGGATTGTTAATAATTTTCCTGCTTGATGATGTCACTTATGATTATGACATCACTTCCAGTGGGTCCTGACAGATTCTCATTCTAAAAAAGTGGGTCCCAGTGCTAAATGTGTGAGAACCACTGAGTTAGAGGTTTATTCTGAGACACGTTCTATGACAAGAGTTAGAGAGTGGTCTGGTATCATGTGATTAGTAGTAAATAAATAAAGTGTATTGTTCTCAGACTGTTCTCACTCTCATCTACTTGGCTGAATTACAGTTTGCAGTAGGTTTCAGAGCTAATAATAATGAGAGTATTTTTGAAATCTGATTAATTACAGCAGCATAAAACAGTATAAAACAAAACAGTTGGGGAAAAATAGATCTCTAGACTTAAGGTTGCCTTTTCAAAATCAGTTCTTTACCAAAGCCAGATAATTAAAATGTATTATTTGATGACATTTTGTGTGTTTTCTTGAGCAACAGTTGCTGACTCCCCCAATAAAATTGATATTTGTGTTCAATAATACTATTCATATACTATTCTATTCATATACTATTCATATATGATTTTGAAAAAACAGTATTCAACCTCTATTATTAGTGGATAGTTCTGAAATCAAAGGACATGTTTGTGTAGGCGTCCATGGCCACTTTCAGTCTTCTCATAGTGAAAGGGTCACTGCATGGGGAGGGACATCTTTGGTCAGTCTCTGGTGCAGGAGACAACTAGCAGGTGAGAAGGAAGTATAGTGCTTCTTATGTTCCTTTTATTTAAACAGTCTCACCATCAGCATGAGAAAATTTTGGATATTTCTCTTGACCTTTCCTTCTTCTTTCCCTGCTTGGGGCTTTTCCCGGGGGGAAGGCGGGAGACCTCCTCAATGTATTTGAGCCATGTTTTCTTTGATGCTGCCTGTTGAACCCTCTAGTAGGGAGGTTACTGTCTCCAAAGGAGCTTGTGTGACATCTGACTGGTCATTCTGCAGGCGTGGTTAAACCATTGCAGTCTGCATTTTTTAATTTGTTCTTCGACTGATGGTTGATGACCGCACTTTATCCGAATTGTCTTGTTAAGATGGTGATCCTGAAACGAGGCACCCAGGATCTGTCTCAAGCATTGCATTTGAAGATCTCAAGCTTGTTTATGTCTGATTTGAGTACATTTCATGTTTCCAATCCACTTTCTTGAATCCTCCACTCTCTTGAAACCGTGCCCACTCAGGTTTTGGCGGCTGGCTATGATTCTTCCATCCACTGTGTCTAGTGGACCACTGTGCATCCCTGATTAAAAGGACTGCCTCTCTGGAGTATTTGCTTGCTTCTTAGGCCATTGCAAGGCCACAGGACGTTGCCATTTTAACAGGAACCTTCCATGGTGTCAGATGTATGGCAATACAGTCCTATGCATAAGCACTCAAAAGTAAGTTTCAAATGGTTCAATAGGATATACTCTTGCATAAATTTGTGCAGGATTGCAGCTTTAGTGCACAATTAAAAGTGTGTGGAGACCTCAAAAAAAAGGCATTTTATCTTTTCTGTTGTGTCCGGTACTGCTATCTCCTGAACTGGTATCCCTTCCCCAGAAAGTGATGATGCTATGACACATTTGGCCACACAGTGACACCCAAAGCAGATCACAGCCAAACCACAACAGAGTAAACTAATTAATCACTTTAAAAAAAAACAAGTCAAAGCCATTAGGAGCATCCACAATAGGAACCTTGTCTGTGGGCAGCCCAATCCTGAGCTTCCTGGCACCCATTGTAGCAGTGGAGCCAAAGTGGCTACTGTTGTATCCATTGGGCAATGGGAAGCAACCGGAGGTCTCCTGCCTTCCCCTGGGGAAAGCCCCAAGTCCCACAATGGGGCTTCTCAAGTCTGCGCTGGCTATTTTGCCAGTGCAGACTTGAGAGATTCTGTGTTGGACCTTTTAGCCCAACACAGAGTTCAGAGTTCTGCCCCTTCTCGCCCCAGTTTATCCCCTAACCCTGACCTCCCCCTACCCTCATTCCGCCGTCCCCCGCCACCCAGAGGCTGGCCTCATGTAGTCACGGTGGTGGCACATCATCTTCCTGCCAGTGCTGGGTTCAGCACCTGACTGGCGCAGGCCCAGAGCCAGTGCTCCTTGTTCACTTTCTTCATAAATATGCTTTATGGCATTTATGGCACCCTGCACTGACTCTAGGGCTCCCAGTGCTGGCACTGGCTGAGCTTAGGATTCGGCCCTAAGACCATTATCAGTAGTTTTAACCTTTTATCAATACAGTTTGGGCACAGTACAAAAGGAGTAAAAACTATGCTCACAGAAATTAGTCGAACAGGAAAGATGCTGGGTGTACCTGCAACAAGAGAGATACTTGCAATGTTAGTGGTTCATATGTACATGCATTTCCACATTTCATTATGTTTGTTTCAAAGGTCACATAAGATCATATTTTGTAGTCTTCACAGATGGTAGCGTAGAACTAAAATTTGTAGTGACAATCAATTCAGTTTACTCATCTCATGGACAACAGGTTTTGTTTTGTTTTGTTTAAAAACCTGTTTTCCAAGATATTTCCTGGCAATTGGCAACTTTGCTTTCATTCCTCATATCTGGCAAGCCCTTTATCTTATTTTTATACTCTGATATGCCAATGCATGTTATGCATTGTTCAAACATATTTACAGTGCAATTGTATCTTGCGCTGGAACAGGCAAGGCAGGAGGATTGCGCTGTATCCAGCGCAAGATAGGGACCCAAAGTGGCTCAGCCAGAGGTGAGGGAAAACTCTTCCCTTTACCCCCTGGTAAGCCACCACAGCCCCAGTGGGTCTCCTCGGACTTGTGCCACCTTCAGAGGTGGCATAAGTTGGAGAGGAGCAGAGCTGCTTGCAGCCGCTCCACACCGCTCGAGAACTGGAGCTAGGATCTGGCATATCTGCTGGGTCCCAGCCCCACCTCCTGCTCCCTGCACATCTGCCCCGGGGACCGCCTTCCACCTGCCCTCCCCCCACTCCAGAACACCTCCTCCCCACCCTTCCCAGACCCTTGCATCGGCCGAACTCGCCCAATGCAAGACTCCCCTTTCAAGTTGGTGCAGAATCTGGATTCAGCCTCTGTGGCCCCACACACATCCCTGTGCTGGCGAAACCAATTCTTGAGGAGGCACAAGGGACTTGTGCTGGCACAGTTTGGATTGTGGCCTTATTCATAAATGTACATGATGCTGGGTGCATTCCAGGAGAGCATGACCAAGGCAAGTTTCATGTTATTTCACTTGAGATGATGTTAAGAGAACATCAGATCCTTCAAGCTTTGAGGTAAAAAGCCAAACTTTGGTTTGTAGGAGCAACACCTCACCCCTTGGGTAAGGTACGGAGCGTAGAGCTACACCCATGCTTAGGTAATTGGTGGGAGAGACATTCAGAAGAAGGAATTGAAAAGACTGTTGAAATGGCCTGGCCATTGGGCATTTAAAGTCAATTTAGTATGCAGGAAAATTTATGCTTGCAGGTGAAATTATGCCAAGGCAGGAAGCCTGAATTTGCAAGAGCATAGAGCAGGGGTGCCCAAACCCCGGCCCAGGGGCCACTTGCGGCCCTCTGGGGCTTCTAATCCCCTAGTCTCCAATGAGCCTCTGGCCCTCTGGAGACTTGCTGGAGCCCGTGCTGGCCCAACACAACTGCTCTCAGTGTGAGGATGACTGTTTGACCTCTCACCTGAGCTGTGGGATGAGGGCTCCCTTCACTACTTGCTGTTTCACATCTGTGATGCAGCAGTGGCAGTGAAGGAAAGGCTGGCCTTGCTTTGTACAAGTCCTTTTATAGGGCCTTGAGCTACTGCAAGACCTTCATTCATTCATATAAGTTCCATCTCTAATATATTCATTTATGTAAATTTATTCAAAGTTTACATTGTAAATTAATTCTTTTTTTCCCAGCCCCCAACACAGTGTCAGAGAGATGATGTGGCCCTCATGTCAAAATGTTTGGACACTTCTGCCTTAGAGGAAGGTGACACAGAGATTCTCTGCAGTACTTCAGCCTCCTGTTTTGGTCAATGGCCCTTTTTAGGCATGATCTTGATTAGAGGGAGCTGTGCCTCGCCCCCTCCAAAGTAAAGTCCTGGCTGACTCTCTGGAATGTCAGCTGAGGAACCAAGATGAAGTTTGGAGTGACTGTGTACATTTGGAAAGAGAGGTCATTGGCAGCATATGTCAAACACATCCACCCCTTCAATGACCCAAGAACTACTGAGCCAGCTGGCAACCAGAACCAGTTCTGGGTCATTTCCTCCTCTTTCCTTCTGAGCTTAATGATTCATGATTCAGTGCCCACTAAGTTATCCTGAGAAGCAGTCTCGGGTCACTTGCCATGTGCCCCATTCTGAAACCTTTTGAGGTTCTTCCTAGCTGCCTTGGAGTTTATTAAACCCTTTTCTGCCTTTGAGCCCCTTCTGAACTGGGAGATCACTGCATCTTGATCAACTCATGCCACATCCCAGCAGATATGGATAAATCACCATGGCCATTGGCCTGAACCCACACTGTCTTCTATGTCTCGGGTGCAGTCAAATAGATAAAACCCTTACAGTGAAATCCTACACTGTATCCAGCACAAGTTTGGAGCCAAAACTGGCACAGCCTGAAGGGGAAACCTTTCCACTTAGCCTGTGCCATGCTGTAGCGGCCCCAATGGGTCTACTCAGATCTGCACCACCTGATGAGGTGGTGCAGATCTCAGTAGAACGGAGCAGCCAGAGTCTGCTCCATACTGCTCAGGAGCTAGGATCCGACATAACTGCGGGTCCTGACCCCACCTCCCGCTCCCTTACGTGGCACTTTTGTGACACTTTCGGGTCGGTGCAAGGGACTTGCATTGGCCCAAGTGAGGGCTAGGATTGTGCCCTTACTATTTCTGTTCCCTCCACATTTGTTCGTGTGAGTGTTGTGTGTATGCTTTTGATTCTAGGACTGCTTGTTCTATCTCTAAGTCACTGAGCTAGTCTTTGAGGCCTGCAAAATGCACAGTCCCCCTTATCCAATCAAAAAGATGTCTGACCTCTCCAACTTCTTTTCCTTTCTTCTGCCAGCTGCCTACCCAATTTTGTTCCCCAATTCTGTACAAACTCTAGTTCCTTATTCCCTGATCCTTCTGGGTAATCATTTCTCTGAGATGCTAATGTCTCCCCATTCACATTTTTCCTCTCCCCCTTCCTCCTCAATTTGCATTTTTTGTATGTTCCTCCTCTTTCCAAGGGTTTCTGCTTAATCCTAATCTCTCTAGAACTATTTTGTATTTAGGGCTTAGTGCCCCAATCCCAACCACTTCCCTGCCACTATAACTACAGTTGTTATGGCAGTCACAAAGCAGCCTCCACCGACAAATGCAGCAGGCTCACTGATCGGAGGTTGGAGCAGCCTCCCATGCACTGGTGGACCCACAGAGACCCACCGGAGCAGGAAAACCCTCACAGCAATTCGGACAGAGGAGGGGAGGGCTTGAACCGAGGGGATGGCAACAGGGTAGTGACAGGGTGAGAAGGAAAGTGTATCAAGCCCAGGAAGGGGACGAGATGGTGGTGGCAGTGCACGCCAAATCCAAACCCGCTCTCCAGGTCTGATCTGCCTTCTCAGGTCAACACAGACTTGCACCAGCAATGAAGCTGGCGTGGGTATGAGTTGACCCATAGAGCTGCTGGGGCTTACCAGGGGCAAGGGGACAAATTTGCCCTTACACTGAAGAAACGTCTAGCAACCAAAAATCTCCTGTGGGATGCAGCAGTAGCCATGCCATGCTACATTAACATGCAAACATTTAGGTAGAATTGGGCTGTAGTTGTGTGTGTATATATTGAAACTCATATTTTCTGATATCCCTTCCTCATACTAGCAGCAACTGTTACCCTGCACATGCCCAATCTTGTCTGATCTCTGAAGCTAAGCAGGGTCAGGCCTGGTTAGTACTTGGATGGGAGACTGCCTGGGACTACTGGGTGCTGTAGGCTTATACCATAGTCTTTCGAGACTGAAGGTTGCCCACCAGCTTTCCTCATACTATAAATTTATTCCCCATAAATTGTATTTTGTTGCACCCACGTCCTCTCTCTCTCTCTCTCTCTCTCTCTTCCCCCTCCCTCCCCTCCTCCCCAGCCTTATTTCACATCAATCCGCTGTATGTATCACAAGCCGTGTCACCTAGGTCCTTGCACACACAAGGTGACAACTGTTGATCACATAATTATGTCTTTAGAACAGTTTCCTGAGCTTACCACTCTTCCAATCTTGGTGCATTATTTCCAAAAAAAAGTGTTGTAGAAGCCTCCTAGAGTAGTAGGTACTAAATGGAGCAGCTTCCAGAGAGCAACTACTAATGACAAATGCAGCAGTTGAACAACACTAGGAAGAACACAGAACATGATAGATGCCATGCTGTAAGTTATCGCTTGTGATTTCCTTCTTAAATGGGTAGTAACTTCATATTGACAAGTACAGCAGAATTTGACCCTCTGCTTGAAAGCAAAAAAGTTGTTCTAGAATGTTTTCTTTCTCTAACATTATAAGAGCTACTTGTTAACAACGGTCAATTAAACGTGCAACCAGCAACCTCATGACAAGGTATATATCAGTTTGGGCAAGATATTTAAAAAGCTGCCACAGGGAATGACATAATAACCCAGAAATGTCCATCTGTGGGACTCTTAAAATGCTAAATGTTGCTTTTGTCTTTTTAAAAAATGCCCTCCATGCACAAACTGCTACGTCTTTATCAAGATGACAATATGACAATATTGCCTATTCTTCAACTGATAAATATGGGATGTGACATGAAAATAAGCCAATTTTGTTACATGCTGGGATTGAATTCTACAGAAGGTGATAATCTCTCCATTTGAATTTTAATAAAATAAATTCTCCAGTTCCTTTAACTTCTGCACTTCTCTCCCGGCTCCACTTGAAAAATCCTATCTTCCTCAGAGCACTCTCAGAGGGGCAAGCTCCTCTCCCTATCTAACAACTTGAGCAATGTCCTTTCTCAGTGTAACAATTATAACCCCATACAAGGTGAAGGAGTCTAATACATTCCAGCTTATCGCAAGGGACATCAAGCAACTCGTTCCTATTAAGATGTGAGCAAATTAGCCTTGCACATTCCATCTGAACAGTGACATCCCATCACGGGATATAAATATAAAATAGAAATAAATGCCAAATGCACTGAAATCTTATCAAGCGCAAGCAAATATTCTAATTGTATGAAAGAAAAAGGAGCTGCTGTAACAAGGGCCCTTGATGCCTGCAGGCGAGTCTTTGATTTTGTACCTTTCCATCTTGTAGCTCTCTGCACTGAATACCCTTGTAGTCTTTTCAGTTTAACTTAAAAGACCTTTAATAATTAAAAGAGACTGGAGTGGTGCTACCTTATTTAGTGGTACAGGCTAGAATCTGTCCCAGTGAATGGTAATGTTTTGTTCCTTATAAAAAAATTAAAAGGTTCATTGGCAAAAGCTGAATACTGGTGTTGTTGATCTTGCAGAAAGATGCCTGCTTTACAGGGAATTTTTATTCTGGTGAAGAAAAAGGAGTCAAGAAAAAAATGATTTTTTTTCTTCTTCTCAAAATTATGCCTGCAGTTTGGTTGAGTGCAGGGAGAGAAGCACAGTTCAATCAGGCAAAGCCTTTCATATAGACAAGTAAGAGAAGACTTAAATAAATGATGGTAAGAAGTCTCATTATTTCATTAAAAGTCTCATTATTTATGTTGGCATTGCTAATATAAGAATTACCTGGTAAAATCTTAATATGGAAGTCTGTAAAGTCTTAATCAGAAAACTACTGAATTTTAGTTCACTCCTGAAATCTTACCATGCCCCCTCAGCAAGGGAGAGAAGGAGGCACAAAGCAGAAAAGGAGCAAGTGAGCTGCTGAAAGTACAATGTTTTATAATGCAGTCATGTGAGAGCACTAGAGCTAGCATCCAGCCACCAGGATCAATGGGTAGCCCAATTTAATCAGCGGTTTATAGTGGTGGATCTTGTGTCACAAAAGGCATGTGCTGTTATGTGTTGCAGGGCCACTGGTGCAAATAGCTGGATGCCCCTTGTGCATACCAAGGGCTTACTCAGGCTGTGCTGGAGCAGGAAAGGTGGCCACAGGGGTGGTTCACAGGCAGTTCAGGAGAGGATTCAGGGAAGAGCAAGTGGGTGGGATAGGTCTCAGTGGCAATCATGATGCCCAAGATGGTCCCTTTGGCTGCTTAGATTTACACTATTCCCAGTGCCCCAAAATCACAATCAGCATTCGTCCGCAATGAATACTGAAAAGTGAGATCATTTTCATGATTGCCACCTGCTGGAACACTAGGCAAGGGTGAACTCGTGGAGCACAGTGGTGTATGAATGGGACTAAGGGGCCAATCCTGTAGGCCTTCAGTGTTGGGTGTTGTTGGTCTCTGGCTTAGATAACTTTTAAAGTGGATTCTAAACATTCATGGTGGACTGTGGTCTGTCAGTGATTATTAACCATGATGATTACATTGAACTTCCAGATGCAGGGGCAGTATGTCACTGAGTCATACTGTTTGTGTTGGGGGGGGGGGGGAATAAACACTCTTAACTCCAGAGCCCAAGTCAACCAGGCAGGTAGACCTGGGCTCCTAGTTGAACTTCAGCCTCTGTGGCTAAGGGTTGCTGGGTGGGTAGACATGGGCTCCCACCTGGTCTTGGAGCCTACCTGCTGGGTAGACCTGTACTCTCATTCAGACTGCTCTCTGGAGCCATCTCTTCCAGGTGGGTAGGCCTGGGCTCCTGGTTGAATTTACATAGTCATTTTATATACGTGTATGTGTGTATATATATATATATATATATATATATATATATATATATATATATATATATATATATATATATATATATATATATAATTTTTACTTTAAGGATTTTCAGAGAGGGAATGCTCTAGGGTTCATCTCAGCATGCCTATAGCAGGACCCAACCCTGATACTTCCTATACTATACTAGAGCAAGAAAGAGAAGGTCATCCTTCCACTTACCTCTGCTTTTCTACCCAAAGTCATTTTTTTTAGTATTTTTCTCCCAGCAGGAGTAAGTTTAGGTCATGGAACCCCATTGGGAGAAAAACAGCTTTTAAAAAGCAGTATCAGTGGGGAAGCATGCAGAGGGGGAGGTTAAACCTGCGTGTAAATCATCAGAGTCTTGTATTATCTTAAAGACTAACCAATTTATTTCAGCAAAAACTTTCATGATGCAGCTGATGAAATGGACTGCAGTGAAAGAAAACTTGTGCTGATATAAAAGGATTAGTCCTTAAGGTGTTACAAGACTCTTTGTTGTTTTTTGTTGCAGTAGACTCACACAGCTACCCCTCTGTATCCTGTAAATCATGTCCTCTTAATTGGAACCTTTCATCCTAATCCCAGATGTCTATTAGCAGTTTATGTTTACTCACTGGTGAAAGCAAGGCACTCAGCACATTCTCAAGTCACTTTTCTTTCTGGTTTGTTTTTTTAATTCATGTATTTCAGAGCAAAGATCTGTGTTTGAAAACAGATCCAATAGACTCAGAATATGAAGCACAGAAGAGGTCTATAAAGCTTGTATAAAAGTGTACATAACTTATTGCATTTGGTACACATGTGCAACCCAGTGTTCCTAGGAAACGAATTCTTTCTTTTGCAGTAGCAGCTGGCCATGGAAAGCACTGATTGGCTACCCCGTGATGTCATAAGGCCACTTCCTCCTTTCAACAGCAAGTTTAAAAAATAGTTTGGGGTATTTTTTAAATATATAATTATGACACTGAAACATTCAAGTGAATGTTTCTTGTGTGCTTTAATAAGTACTTTTAAAATGTGGGCAGCCCACCTCTCTTCTACTGACTAGTAACCTCTTTCCAGGTCTGACTAGTTGAGCACTGCCTGAGCTATCTGCCTGGATACAGTGGCAGGCCATCTGTCAGTGGGCTGAACATAGAAAGGTGGGATGTGGTAGTGCCCCCTGCCTTCGCTTTGTATCTCTGCAACTATAATATTAGCAGTTTTGCCTTTAGAAAGCTCCAGCTGAGGTGATGAAGAAGGCAAAGGCACCTCTGGCTCAACTATTGTATTTCTCTTAGAACTATAAGAACAGAAGAACAGCCCCACTGGACAGATCAAAGGCCCATCTAGTCCAGCTTCCTGTACCTCACAGTGGCCCACCAAATGCTTCAGGGAGCACACAAGACAACAAGACACATCCTGCGACCTGGTGCCCTCTCTTGCATCTGGCAATCTGAGGTAGCCTACCTTTAAAACCAGAAGCCAGCACATACCTACCATGACTTGAACCCTTGATGAACTTTTACTCAAGAAATTTGTCCAATCCCCTCTTAAAAGCATCTAGGCAATAAGCCATCACTACTTCCTGTGGCAAGGAGTTCCACACGCTGCGGTGGTAGAGCTGCAGCCCTCTTGTCACTCATGTTTCCATGATGCATGACTAAGCATGCATAACATAAGCATGCTTATGTATATATTGGGAGGACTGGTAGGTTGACCATATGAAAAAGAGTCAGAGGTCCTATATCTTTGTTTTGGTGAAGAAGAAATTTTGGCAGGTGTAGGTTATCTTAGTGCTACACTTCAAGCCACTACTACCTTTTCCCCAATTGTTATAAGAACTCAGCCTACTTTGCATTTGGCTACTCCAAAGACTGACAACCAGGAATGGGAAAAACCAGTGTGGCTTGACTCAAGTTGAACTACCAAGTCACCACCCACCCACCTAGCCCTGCAAAAAAGAATCATTATGGGAGCACTTTTCAAGTCTCCAAATCACCCTTTAGTGACTCTAATGGACTTGAGTCAAGTTGCTCCTCTCTTTAAAAAGTCAACCATGGAAAAAACAGGGGTATGTGCCGGGGTATGTGTCCAAGTTCTGTTTACTCACGCTCCTGATGTCCCCGCCCATCTGAAAACAGGGCGGGAGGGGTGGGAGGGACTGTGAGAGAGATGGGACAGAAGCAGCAAGAGGGAGGAGGGTCACAAGCTGCAGCTGGGAAGCTTTCCAGGACAACCCCATCCTTTGCAGCCCTACGCAGAAGTAGTCCCATTGCAGCCTGTCATTCAATGATAATTCCTTCTCCCTTTCCTTACAGTTGGCAAGCGTGATCGCTATGAATTCCTTCCCCCCCCCATCCCTGCCTCCTCCCTCTCCCTGGGCATTTCTAACCAACCATAAGGCAAGAAACCCCTCCTCCTTCTCCTCCACTCCCTCAGCCTATGAAAATATCAGAATGCCCATCCTTTGTCCAATGATCATTGTTCCTTCCTTCCTTCCTTCCTTCCTTCCTTCCTTCCTTCCTTCCTTCCTTCCTATCAAAGTCAGGAAAAGAAAGCCCAGTCTCGCCTTCCCCCTCCTGCTCACATTAATCCTTTCCTGCCTCCCAGCTGGAACTTTTCTGCTGTTCTCCCCATTGGACTGCTTGCCCCACAAGGTTTTCCACACCATGAAAACAGTGAGCAAGTACACCCTGACGAAGGCAGACTCAAGTCAACATGCATGTGGATGAGTGCTGAATCAGGGAAGCCCTGACTCAGATCTTTTTTAGAATCTTCCACACACATGACTCACTAGTTGCTGAGTCACGCCGAGTCACGCCAAATCACCCCAAATGACGCATTTTCACGACTCGAGTCCGAGTCACTGACGCTAGTTTCCAACCCTGCTTACAGCCCAATCCTAGCCAATTTTCCAGCACTGTTGTAGCTGCAATGCAGTCCTGAGGCAAGGGAATAAATGTTCCCTTAGTTGAAAGAGCCCTCCATGGCTGCCCTCCCACTGCAGCGCATGCTCTGTTGGCACAGTTGCATCGGCGCTGAAAAAAGGGTTAGGATTTGGCTGTAAGACACGTAAAATGCCTAGTTCTATTGAAAGAAAGAGCAGGAAAGGCATCATGGTCTGCTAGATGAGGCACTGCTGGAGAGTCCTTGCATATCAGGTGGCCCAGCTAGCCAGGCTGACACCTGAACTCTCAGCACCAAGGCAAAGGTAACACCAATGCACCATGGAAAAATGTGATGAGGCTTAGTGTCAGGCTTTGCCCCAGGATCCCATCAACCTGTCACTGAGGAAAATCTTTAATTGTCTATGAAAAGGAATGGAAGTGAAATTAGCATGAATCCAAAAAGCAAGTGTGATTTTTCATAAAACCTTTCCCTGACTCTAAAAATTTTGTTCTTAAAAAAAAAAAAAGCAATTGCAATGAATCATAAAACACAGGAATGTCATTGCCGTCATCTCCAATTACTAACTTTCCAGCATGCATTATTTACTGTCCTTCCCACTAATTCATTACAAGCTGTAAAATTAAGCGTTTGTAGTTCAATTATATGAAGTAACGCTGAAAACTGGGGATATTGGTAAACAAGGGCACGTGATGCATTCCTGGTTAAGCAAATTAAGCAATATTTGTATGCAGTCTGAGACTTGGGCAAGATATATATTTTACAGCACAATCCTATGCATGTCTACTCTGAAGTAAGCCCCATTGTGATCAGTGAGATTTAGGGCGCAATCCCAACCCACTGTCCAGCACTGACATAGAGGCAATGCAGCTCTGAGATAAAAGAACAAACATTCCCTTACCTTGAGGAGGCCTCTGTGAGTGCTACCCAACTGCAGGATGCAGCACACGTCCCATTGGCACAGCTATGCCAGTGCTGGAAAGTTGGTTAGGATCTGAGCCTTAATCCCGGGAAACTGTATATAGGATTTCAGCCTTAGTTGCACATTATATGATCATAAAGTAAAATGATCTTGCATTTGTAGTCTAATTTATTAGAAAAAGAAAATGTTAGAATTTGTGCATTTTAGCCTAGATTCCATCACGTTTTCTATAAATCTTTGAAGGGCTTGACATCATCATGGCTTATATAGCACATTTAACAAATGAATTGTTTTGTGTGTATGTTTTTACTTGGTCCATTCTACAAAGTGCCCACCAATATTGTTTTGAATGGATAAAATTCTGGAATTAGACTGCACTGAACACAGTGCAAATTGAAGGTTAACTTGTGCATTAGACTAGTATTATTCTGACACCAGATGGTGCTGTTCACACAGATCTTGTTCATATGCAATATCATCTTGTGTTTACACCCTGGTGTCACTGGAGTACCCCCATGTTTTCTCTGATCAGAAATTTCCCCCATCTACAAATTACTAGTTTTCAACAGAGCTGTACCGGAACACTGTGAATGACCCAAGCTGTTAAAATGCAGATATTCAGAGACATGGCATGTTGTGCTAGTTAGCCAAAGCTTTCCTCAGTTTCTCCAGAGTTCTTTGGTGAGAAGCACTAACCTTTTCCAGATATTGTGTCATTGCTTCATCATGAAATGAGCTTTGGGTTCTTTCAGGGTCTTTTCATATGTGGACAACAGAACGCTCAGTGATGAAGGGTTAATGAAGGGTTAACCCTTAATGAAGGGTTTCTGGTGGAATTAAGCTGTGGAAAGTTTTTAGAAAAGGAATTGTGTGCATCAGCAGTTTGTTCTTCAGTATAGTTTTGAATTGACCAAATGTATGTATTGTAAAATGATTTTCAGAACAAAAGTGTTTAGGACAGCTTCGCCTACAATATATTTCTATAAAAATAATAGTGGAACCACACATAATGCAGTAGTTTCATCCACTGTGTAGAATTTTATATGTTTCATGTAAAACAAAATTCATTTTATAGAATTCTATTGATTGATTGATTGATTGATTGATTGTTTGTTTATCTGGGGATTTATATGCCATCTTTCCACCTTCTAAAAGGTTGTCAAGGTGTGTCACCATCTGTTAAAAGAAAATATAATCAAAACAAAATATAATCAAAACATTATAAAACAATCAATTTAAAAAGCAATTAAAAAAAAAAACAATATAAACAAAAAACTAGGAGCTCAGCCAAAGCTTGGGTAAATAAAAAATGCTTCACCAAATGGTAGAAGGATACCACTGAGAGAGCCAATTGACGGCCAAATCCTATCCAATTTTCCAGTGCTGGTGAAGCTGTGCCAATGTGTTGTGCACTGCATCCTGTGGCGGAGAGGCAGTCACAGAGGCCTCCTCAAGGTATGGGAACATTTGTTCCCGTACCTTGGGGCTGCATTGCAGCTGCACCAGTGCTGGAAAGTTGGATAGGATTGGGTCCTGAGCCTCCAGAGGGACAGAATTCTGAAGCCTGAGAGCCATGATCAAAAAGGCTCTGTCACATGTTCCCACCAAGCTAAGAAGGGGGAATCCAGACCAGGGCCCTAGCTGATGACTATAGTGGCTGTTCAGATTCCATCTAGGGCAGTGTTTCTCTATGTTTGTTCCTTACTGTATCACTTTGCATGATCCACCTTTGGAAGTACCACCAGAAGTACCAGAAGTAACTGGTAATTATGTCATCACCAGTTACTTTGAGAGTGGGAGCCAAACACAATGCAACAAAAACCGGTAAGAGGCCCAGAGCAGATACAAGGACTTTTCTGAGTACAGAAAAGTGCATCCTGGAGCTCTGCCTGCTGAACCAAGCCTCCTACCGCTGCTTGTTGCGTTGCTTTACTGGTCTTGCTGCCAGGGAGTGGTGGTCTGGGGGTACTGCCTATACCACCAAACACCATATTAGGTATTACAAGTACCACTGGTTGAGAAACACTGGTTTAGGACTTTGAAGATTATAATGATGATGACCTACACCTTGAATCAGGGGTGCTCACACTTTTTTGGCTCGAGAGCTACTTTGAAACCCAGCAAGGCCCGGAGATCTACCAGAGGTTTTTTTTTACAATGTTCGCACCATCATAACATATAACATTTATGTGTACAATGTATGTTGGTGTACCATGAGCCCCACTGAGTATAACAGGACTTACTCCTGAGTAGACATGCCTAGAATTAGGCTGTGAAGCTGCAATCCTAGCCACACTTACCTGGAGTAAGCCCCATTGAGTACAATGGGCCTTACTCCCGGCGTTTCCTCCCAGAGGCACCTGAAGGGGGGGTCGGCACTCCGCGATCTACTCATTTTGCCTCGCAATCTACCAGTAGATCCACCTATTGAGCACCCCTGCCCCAGACGCATGTTGACAACTCATGAAGCTGCTGTAGGATAATATTTTTTTTCATGCACAGGTCCCCCCCACTAGGACCTATACTGCAGCATTTTGTATCAGCTGTAGCTTCCAGATGCTTTTCAAGGACAGGCCTATGTCCTTGCACTGCAAAAATCGAGTATGTTTGTGGCGAATACATGTGCTATACTGTCCAGATCTGTCTTCTTCAGAAAGGGGTGCAGTTGGCACATCAACTGAAACTTTGCAAAAGCACCCCTGGCCACAGTTGCCCCCTACTTATTCAGGAGCGGGGATAGATCCAGGTGGATTTCCAAGCTATGAACCTGATCTCTCAGGGGAGTAGTAGCCCATCAGGTACAAGCTAAACGAAGTCAGCAATCCTGCTGACCAGCAACACCTCCATCATGTCTCAATTCAGTGTCAGCTTATTAGACCACATCCAGGTGATCTCTGTGCTACTGCGCTCACTTTAGACTCCACTGCCTCTCTAGGATGAGATGAAAATGAGATGAGGTTGAGTTGGGCATCTATGGGGCTTACTCCTGAGAAGACAGGCATAGCATTGTACTGTAATGTATGTTTTCTGTGTTCTATCAGACTAGATCTAGAGTAGTACTACATCATGGTAATATTTATTAAGTAGCTTCAATATGCTAATCTTTATGCAGTATTGCTTTGTATTCAGAGGGCTCATCATTTAGTTCTGCTTTTCAGTGGCTTGTACTTTACACATATTCTTTGAACTGAACTGGTTTGAGCCACTTGCTGGTACAGCCCCCCCCCCCAAATTGATTCTGAGCTCAGATTTCCTTAGCAAGAGATTGATTGAATAATGCAGCTGCCTATTTCTCAAGTGTCTCAAAGGTTTAAATATTGTTTGTTGCATTCATTGCAAGGGACGTTCAAACTGTGTTGCTGATTATTTTCTGATTCATAATGTTTTATGCAGCCTACGGTATAGAGCAGTGTTTCTCAACCAGTGGTACAGGTACCACCAGTGGTACTTGAGGTGGTGTCTGATGGTACTCATTGGACCTCTGGTCACCTGCCATCCGGCAGCAAGACCAAGAACATGACAAAACAAACATTGGTAAGAGGCTCTAAAGCAGCCGTTTTCCACCTTTTTCAGCTCATGACACACTGACAAGGCACTAAAGTTGTCAAGGCACACTACTAGTTTTTAATTACATCATTATGTTACAGTTTAATTAATATAACTAAGGGCACAATCCTAACCAGGTCTACTCAGAAGTAAGTCCTATTTTGTTCAATGGGGCTTACTCTCAGGAAAGTGTGGTTAGGATTGCAACCTTAGATCATTACATGACAATGAAAGCAATTCCCAAGAAGCTTGGAGAGGGAGGTGTATGTGGTTTCTGGAAAGGTTTTGAAGCAGGTCTGTTCAAACTGTTATCAGTTGATATGCTCTGATATGCCAGGAGGTGTTGGCAAAGAGAGAGGAGACTGAGCATACTGGAGGGACAGTGAGGAGATGTGGCTGAAACAAGTGCAGGATTCACTGGGGTGGGGGTGGGGGAGGGAGAGGGGGAGAGAGAGAGAGAATGAATGGGAAGCAACTGGTTTTGAACTTTGGAAGGTGGGGAAGAGGGAGGGGTGAGGAGGGGCAGTCAGAGGGGTTAACTACAATTATGATGGGGGATGAGTGTGCAGGAGGGGAGGAGATGGGGGGAAGAAAAGCATCACTTGCCTGCTCATTTATTCAAGAAAGAGTGCGACCAACCAAGCCTCTGTACGTCTACTCAGAAGTAAGCCCCATTATAGTCAATGGGGCTTACTCCTAAGTAAGTGTGGATAGGATTGTGGCCCACGCCCTTCCTGCCAAAGCCTTGCAGGGGAGGCAAAGCAGGGAGGGTCACTTTGGGGCATTGCAGACAAGGAAAAGGGTTTCTTCAGGATCCTTGCCAGCCAGCTGCTTCTGGCTCCTACCTGCTTCCACCCTCAGGCTTGCTCTCACTCCCTCCTCGCCTGCTGGAATCTCTTCCAGGCTTCTCTAGCTGCCTGGCTGGGTGGCTGGCTGGCTGCCTGGCAATCAGCACACGGGGCAGGCGCCAGCAACAGCAGGAGTATCCAAGCCCCTTTGCGGCTCCCCCTTTTTCTCCTTCCTCCGCATGAGGCTCCAAGCAGTTGCTTCTCCCACACTTCTCCCTTCTCTCTGCTGCTGCTGTTGCCTGACTCCTTGGCCCCGTGGCACACTTGAGGCAGCCGCTCAGCACACTAGTGTGCTGCGGCACAGCTGTTGAAAACTGCTGCTCTAAAGTATGCTTTTATCCGCTCAAAAAAAGCCCTCCCATCCACTCTGGGCCTATTACTGGTGTTTGTGACATTGCACCTGCCCTCCCATCCTAAAAGTAACTGACAGTGATGTCATCGCCAGTTTCTTCCTGTGGTACTTTGAATAGGTGGACCATATGAAGTGGTCAAACATTGGGAAACACTGGCACAGAGTCATCCACCATCATTAGGGAAAGTGGCATCTTTATCTATGTCTCACCTCATCAGTTTAGATTACATATTTATGTTTATCATTGTTTCTAACCTAGTCAATAAGATAACTATGGTGGCCATACTAGAAAGCTGTTCCCACCATCCTCGAGTGAGGATAATCCTGGGAGCACTTCTTGTTTTGCTTTGGCTGCTTCTTGTAACAAAATGTTTTGATACAGCTAACCTTGATCCTGGCAGGCACAGCTCCTGAACTTCATGGCATTCTTTCCCTGTTTACTTATCATGTTGATCACTGCCAATAATTGCTATCTAGAGGCATTGACTTATTTTTCAATATAGATATTCACTCTTTTTTTTTTAAACAACCTTATTGACAAGAAGCAACTTACTATTCAAAGTTTTCTGGTGTCTGTTCCTCTGAAGTGACACTTCAATGAATTATCTTCAAAATCAGACCCTAACAGAATTTAAAATGGCTTTTTAACGTTTTTTTTTTTTTATTATTATTACCATAATTGTAATGTAACTTGCATGGTATTGATTTTTTCTGCTCTGTTTACGTTAACACTGCCTTGCACATTAACTGGGTTAAATACACGCATTAAACCTACACAGAAGAGGGTGAATTATTTTTTTTTGTTCAAAAAGTTGGGGAAAGGGTCCGATTCTTTAACAAACAGGAATTTCTTGCAGTTAAATATTAATTATCGTGAGAAATTGCTGTAAGTTTTGATATCAAATGATTAAAACTAGTGGGTGCTCCTGCTTAATCAAATCCAGCTATTTTAGTACACAAGCTAGACAAGAAAAATTATGTAAAAACTGTATTAAAAAAAAAAAAAGAACAACTTTGACTTCGCATTGCAAGTTTTTGTCCATGATGACTAATTTGCAACAGCAATCACAGCTATACAATCACCAGACATGACTCACAGAGCTGCGGTAGCCTCTGATACAGAATTGAGGTGCCAGATTTAGACGATTCAGACAGCGCTAACCATAAAAACCGCGTGTGCATGTTGAGCTTCAATCGCTTTGAAGGTTGACATCTGCTACTTGTTTGCCTTTTATTACTCCCTGATTAAAAAGAGTTCCTGTGCATAGGTGTGAGGACTGACAGGAGTCAGGACATTGCAGTGATGCATGAATGATAAGGTCCAGATATGGCAGGCTGGGGGTGAAGCTAAGTCAGAAGAAAAACACAATCCTATTAATGGTGCTGCAGTAATCAGGGCTGGTTTACATTCCCACTCCGCTTGTGATCGGCTGCCTTTTCTGCCAGTTCATGGTGAACAAGGGTCATAACAAATTAATGGTCTGAATAATTCACCATGAACACCAGATGCCATTCTGGATCACACTACATACCTTCCAAATAGGAGCTGAACTGTGGGGGTGCAAAACTGTTGGCTTGCACCACATGGTGATGATTTCAATTGTGCTATCCACCACCACCGAATGGGGGTTGAAGTTGGCCCTTTGTTCCACTCAGACAGTTGATGTGAGGATATAAACAATGAACTTTCAGGGCTGAAAAAGGCTGAACTTTCACTGCCATTGAACATCTACTTCTGCTCCAGTAATTTTTTTTTTTGTTCAAAAATGTTTAAATAAAACTATCCTCAAAAGTGCAAATGCTGTAAAAAAAATTTTTTTCTTCACACCTGTACACATTGTTTTGAGGAAAAAAGAATTGGTCGTTACACTTTCCCTTCCTCCTGGCCTTTTCATATTTGGCTGTGAGGAATATAGATTGTTCACTGAAGTAAATATAATACACATGAAGTGCTTTGCACACTCAGAAGGCATTAGACTATTTCTTCTTCTTCTGATGATGATGATAAGCCTGCAAGTATACACAGATGCATTTAGCAGCACATGTAACCAGATTCAAAGTTGCAGTCCCATCAGTAGTAGATTCTGGACTTTGTTGTGATAAATAACTGAGATGTGTTAGAAGTGCTGATTGAAACAATTAGTAAGGAGCAGATATTTTGAAACTAGTGATTGAATTCTGTGCTCTGTTGCCAGTAGAAGACTTTAGAAGAACTGCAGTGGCATTCATGCTCCTGGTGGGTGGGACTTGATAGTATAATTCGGCAGTATAAAACACATAATGCAACAAGTGGGAGGTTTTGGAATACAATTCACATCACCAGGCTGCCCAATCCTGAGCTGCTGCAGTGCCAAAATGGCATCCAGTGTGCCCCGGGCAGCCCGCTTTGTCTCCTGCTTCCTCTTCCCCCAGGTAAGGGAAGCAGCCCTGCAATGGGGCTTCTCAATTCTATAGCAGCTCTGAGCTGCCACAGAATCAGAGAGTGTCATGTCAAACTTCATGGTCCAAAATGGGGCTCAGGATCCCACCCCCTCCTTCCCTGCTCCCTCCCCTGCTATGCCTCCTCCCCATCCTCTCCCCGCTTTTCCGTACCCTGGAACACCTCCTCCCCACCTCCCCCATGCCCCCACTCACCTCACCTCTCCACCGCCAGGTAGTCCAAGTGACCTCCTAGCACGGAACGCAGGCCCAGCACCAGAGCTGGTCCAGCATGAGCTCGTACTGGGCTAGCTCTAGTGCTGGGCCCACTGTAAGGCTCACAAACGTGCCTTTCGGCATGTTTGCAATAGTGCGCACCAGCGGTAAGCCTGCATGCATGGGCTCTGAAACAGGCCCTAAAGTCCCCCACACCTATACAGCCATACCACCAGAGTGTGTGCTGCTTCGTGTGGGGGGGGGGGGGCGCGGTCCTGGAGGTCTCCTCCAGGTAAGGAAACATTTGTTCCCTTGACAGGGAGTAAGCCTTCATTGATCACCAAGGTCTACTGTGACCTGCACCACCAATTTTTCTGGCAAAAGTTCAAGCAGACCCTGGAAAGCAGATCAAGGTCAGGAAGGGAGAGGGGAAATCATGGTCCTGCTACCACCAATATTCCCCCCTTCCTGGCCTCAATCCACCCCTTCCTTCCCCAGTCTCCTCCCCTTTCTTCCTCCTCCCATTTCATCCAACCCTCACTGCTGGCTTACCAGCTCCAACTGGACAGCAGACTCCAGTAGTGGAGCCGTGGCCACACCACCTCACTTGCAGTAGTTGCAAAGTGTCTGCAGCTGGTGTGCTGTGCATTTCAACAGCAACCATTTTACAACAATGGAACACTGTTCCACTGTCATAAGATTTCCCCCACCCAATTCTAACTCAGCCCTAGGTAGTATTGGGCTGTATGTCACATACTGTGAGTGCATGTGGAATGGTGAGGAAAAGACCTCTGTAATTTGGTTTATGCTTGCCTTCAGTTGAAGTCATGCTGTCTTGTATATGTATTCATGATATACACGTCAGATTTTATGAATATTACTAATGAGAAATACAACATCAAGAATATACTTGTATCAACTTTAGTAAAAGCCTTTAGACTTGGCAGAAAGTAATTTTTTCAGAAGTCCAGAGTTTTCTCATTCTTTAATGAATAGTTGGTACTCTTAGCTGCTACAATTTAATGGTTCCTAAAAGACCAATTGACAAACAAAATGAAACACTAACAGATATTAACACTTTTGGGAAATCTACAGTTACTATAGAGTTATAGTTTTGGACTTTTTGAGTCATGCCAGAAGGGATCATAATCATAATCTTCATTTTCTATTTTCCCCTCCTTTGTTACAAGACACAAAGGCTGTTTGTGTTGCTGTTTTTCTTATGTCTTTGTTTATTTTGTTGAAACTCTTTGTTGAAACAGGTATATAAATACCTGTATTAAGATTCATATAAATCTATAAAAAAAAGTTTCAATAAAAATAAAGGTCTTTTTTTCTCCTTTTAAAAGTGACTATAATTTAGAAAGCCTGGTAATGTCCATAAATTAACGGATTCAAAATCAATATGTCTCCCAGTAAGTGACAATAGGGTTTATACTATTCAAGGTTACTCATTATACCCAAATTCCAAAAATGATTTGAAGGATCTGTATTTTGCAAGCCGTTTTTGTTCTTTTAATCATTCCAATGCATATAGTTAGTACTTGCCTTAATTTAACAAGATATACTATTTCAGTTCTATTTCCAGGTTATACTTTCTAATGGCTTCATCTGGAAATGGGGAAAGTATATTATGTTTCATCCAGTGTAGCATTTGCGATGTGTAGAAAAATTTAGCCCGTAGCACAATGGAAAGAGAGCAGGTTTCCCCTTGCTTCACAACTGACAACTGAAAATTGAGAAGCGCTATTTTGTACCTGTAAATGGAAAACTAAACCAAGTTAATAATTGAGCTTAGCATCAATAAACAGTCACATGTGAAAGAAGGAAATCTCCTGCTCTAAAAAGCTGAAATATACCAAGCAGCAGATCAGTGCTGCCCATCAGGGCTGGAAGAGTTGAATTAATGTACATTATCCAATTATTCTTTAACTTGCTCCATTAATATCTATACCTTATATCTTCTCTCACATTCCTATCAGTATTATTACAGATCCTTTAAAAAGGCAATGTGGTTACTAAAGCAAGTTAGCAGCCTTTCCTAAAGATAGTTTTTTTCTGCTTTATCTCCCCTTCTGAGTGAGCAGTAGCCTACATCTTAACTACTGCCTCTTTCTACCAGATGCCTTAGTGTACGTCTGACAATAAGCCTGACCTTAGACTAATAAAAGGAAACTTGGCCAGAAGCCAGGTTGTGTGAGGCAACCTGCCTACTGAGCGGTAATTTGCTTCCTTTGTGCTCTATGCCCTGAACCTTGGATAGGCCACTTCACAGGAGTTGCCAACATTTTTTTCTTGCCACACTCAGAGAAATGAGTTGCTATGGGGTAGTGGAAGAGAACCGTTGTACAGGCGTGAGGTGAACAGCCGCAGGAAATTGACATTTTGTACTATCCATTCTTCTGCTCCCTGTGCTTCTTGCCAGCCTTAACAAGCTGGAGTCCAAGTTTACTGTTAGGAAAAACACACACACACACACACACACACACACACACACACACACACACACACACACACACACACATTCATTCCAACATGATCTGAAGCATAGCATTCACAGGATGAAGATATCAGAGCTGAAATTGGGACTGCCTAGGTTCAAGTTGGATGATAGTCTATTATGTGGTATGTTTGTAAGTGACTCTCATTGGAAGCTATCACTTAAAAAATGGATTTACTTTTGTAAAGAAAATGCATAAATTCCCTCTGGTTCTATTTTCTATAAGCACTCCATGCAGAATAAGGACTTGTAACAAAAACAAAAAGAAAGCATAGTTATCACCCTAGATCTGTATTCATTAGTTTTGAATGCAATTACTTTCTATGTTCAGCAGCTTTTGTTGTTTTATGGAAATATATGTGTTTTATAGTTGATAGTGAGATTACCGGCCCAGGAAATATCAATATTAATTCTGAATTTACAGAGAGAACTCAGAAGCAAAATCCATGCATCTGTTCTTAGGACATTGTATACATGGAAGGGGGCAAGTGATGCCAAAGAACATACGTGGTTCAAGAAGCCTCTTTGAACTAAGCAAGCAACTCTCATTCTCTCTTGTGCAATTGCATGATTTCACATGGACTCTCTCTCTCCCCCCCCCCCCCCACACACACAGGGGAAAAAAAAAATTTTTTTTCTTATTTCTACAGTTAAGTATATTCTTCCACAGTTGTTCTTGTTTCTAATCAGGACATATAATGTCTGCACAAACCCAAACAAATTAAGTTACAAAGCAAGTGTGGGATAGGTGAGGAAGATGTGACAAATGGGAAGGATAATTGGGGAGACTAGGATAGCAAAATGCTGAAGCTGATGTTATCACATACAGGTGCATCCTAATTTAAAGGGAGCCTCTTCTTTCTTTGTTCATTAGAGTCAGCTGTGGTTGTTGTCTGACAAGCAGAAAACATTGTGCTACAGTTGCCTGATTAATGATTTCCAGCCACTATATCGGTGCTGTTGACTGCAAAGGAATCCTAATCAAAGCCTTGATCCAGAGCTCAGAAACTGCCCTTACTTCTCCAAAAACTGTTGGTCATGAGACATTTTCACATGCAGTGTGCAGTGTAATTTTCAAGTGTATGTAAAACAAGGAATTAATTATATTTTTTCTCATTCTTTGGATCTGTACTTGTGCTCTTGTATGTAGTGTGGACCCCAGAGAAGCCACTGGGCTCTTGCCAAGTTTTGACAAAAGTAGAATGATGTGCTTTGTCATATTTGGGGATTTTCAGGATTTGTTTTGGAAATGAGATGATTAGTGATTGTACCACATGGAGGCCCCTTGACAAGCCATTTTATCACAAGGGTATGAGAGAGGCAAGGTCATTACATGGTAACTTTTCTGTCTCAAAAACAACTCTATGAATCATCCTTGAGTTTCATGTCTTGAATTTTCGTACAAGGCTATCTGTCAGGTTTCTGCCTGAGGAATATTAGGCAGGGACTTGACCTGTGCACCACTACCAGTTCAGGACAAAGAAAGAACCACAAGAACAAGTCTTACAGTTCTGGTAAATCAGACCAAGTAAGAGTACTTCCTGTTCTTCCAGGAGAAGATCAAGCTTCCTCACTGGACTAACAGCAGTTCCTGAAGTGTGTGCTGTGACACTCCGGTGCACCATGGAAAGCAACCGGGGGCACCACAGCATCTTTTCGTTCCATTGTGAACTGCTTATTGTTTAGTGTCACACAATGCTAACAGGAAGTGGCTTGGAGGGCTGCAATCAATGTGATGCTAGCAAGAAGCAGATCACAAAATCTGCCACTGTGCAATTGACTGTCTCTGTTTGTGTTTCACTGTCTCCTGTGCTGTCCACCCCCTGTTCGCATTTTGTTGATTGCAGCCTTCCAGTCCACTTCTTGTTAGCATCAGGCAATGGTAACAGGAAATGGATTGGAGGGCTGCAGTTGATGCAGTACTGATAGGAAGCAATCAGCATGGTTGACAGCAAAACACAGGAAACAGTGACAGAAGTGCTGTAAACAGAAACATGTCTTTTGTGCTATGGGGAGAACTTTCTTTCTTCCCTATATTTTCTGAGGAGCACAGGAGGCCTGAACTCCATTTCCCATCATGCAAAAGTTTTGTATACACATACAAATGTACACAAACCCAGAAGAAAGGTGCTTCTGCGCATGTAAAGAGTGCCTGTCTCTTAAATGCACTGCCCAATTTCAGCTTCCTTGCTCGGTTCTGGGGAGCTGTGGCCAATGGTCAGTAGGTCAAGGGAGCCACGAATCTAGAAAGTTTGGGTACTACTAGAGCAATAAAAAGACCTGCTCTTGCAGTCTTTAACTTAGTTCCCCCTGTTCCTCTTCCCTCATCACCTCTGCTTTTGCTTCATTCCATCCTACCCATGACTTCACAGAGCCAGGTCTGTTACTCATGACCCAAACCCAGCTTCACACATTCATGACAAGCCTCCTGAGGAGTTAACTAAGTGTGAAAAGAACACTGAGGGCGCAATCCTACCCTGCGCTGGAACAGGCAGGTTCCGCTGAAAAGGAGGTTCAGCCAGAGGCAAGGGGAAACTTTTCCCCTTACCTCTGGATAAAGCACGCTAGCCCATATCGGTCTCCTTGGACTTGTGCCACTTCTTGAGGTAGCACAAGTCCGAGGAGACCAGTGCGACTTCAAGCCGCTCCGAGCACCCTGGGAACAGCACGTTTGCAACCCTCCTGGGCTGGCGCAAGGGACTTGTGCCGGCCCAAGTGAAGGGCAGGATTGCGCTTTGAGTGATAAAACTTCTCCCAAAATGTGTGTAAAGACAACATTTTTTAATGGTGTGCCAGGATGCACTAGTCAAGAAATTTTGGGATGGTAGAACAGGTTGTTAGAAAGGTGTGGCACCACAACCTATCAAGAAGAGGAATTCAAGGGTAAGGAGTATAATTGCAATGACACTGTTGTTCAGGCGCTGAGCACTTGCTTTGCATGTGGAAGGTCTCAGGTTCAGTAACTGGCATCTCTAGGTAGGGCTGGAAAAGGCTCATCTGAAAGCTTGGAGAACTGCTGCTATCCAGTCAGTGTAGCCTATCCTGAGCTGGAAAATCTGACCTGTTTTTACTTCATAAGCCTCCTAGTTTCACCTCTTCCCATGTCCTATTCAGGTATCCAAGAATTTCCAATTGCAAACACCTCCTTTAGCAATCCTCTCAATGTCTCTTATTTTTAAGAGAAAAAAATGTACAATAATTCTCATACCATGCCAGAATTTTCTTTGTTTGAGACACATATCGGGCTAATAGGTATATTTCTTTCCTGTGACAAAAAAAAACCCTTTAGATGAATCCATCTACTACTTATAATTATTTCATGGCTGCACATGATGTCCAATAGTTCCCAGCATGACTCATTTAGAATATTTAGTACCACTGCGTTGACAGTCTGCCAGGCACTTGCTGATAGCTCTGTGTAAGGAGTTTTGTTGCTGAATTTGATTCGCCTCAAAGCAGGTCACAAATCTCAGTCACAGTTCAGTAGATCATCGAGATTTTATTGTTTGAGTTAGCCTTGTTTTTCTGGCTGGCTTCCAAAGCCACAAACTCCGAGTGTGGGTTTAGAGGGAAACATGAAGAGAAATGCTGCGAAGGCAACCCGCTGCTAATATGGAATTCGTACTTGGTTCCGTTTTTGACATTGTCCCCTGTGAATGACAGCAATTTAAATGGTTCTAAAATTCATATCCTTGTTTAGAAGAACAAAGATTTACTGTCAGTTCTGGAGCTTGATGTGTTTCTTATTGCTGTCATACTCTTAATCAAGAGACACAACTGACATGGATTGTGCTAAATGCGACTAGCAGGAAGCTGCAGATAACAAGACTCTCAATATACACAAAAGTGACAAGCCATAGGTGCACCTCCTGTCCTCCTCCATTTAACAAAAAAAAACAAACAAAAAAAAAACCACCTGAGGTGTCTATCCAAAGAAAATCACAGACAGGAAAAAGGAAGGACAGTTTACAGGCTCTTGAACACAAACTTTAGGCAGCTATGCCACTGTTTTACTCCATGCCCTGATTGCAGCCAGCATGGCTCCCCAGAACAAATCCTTTATGTGTGGCTTGCTATGTAGATTGACCCAAGTCACCCAGGTTATCCAGTGCATGACCACTCCCAATCCTATGGGCTATTTACGGCAGCAGGTCTCTGTAATCTGCCATCGTAAATGACATAGTGGTGCCATAAGTGGCCAGCAGCTCCATGCATCCACCACCAACAGACCCACCCCAAATTGGAACAGGTAAGGGGCCAGGTAAGAACAGGTAAGAACCTTCTGCTCTGTCACTGACCTTCAGCTCTTTCCCCTCAGTAGGGTCCCTGGCTGCTGCTGTTGAACCAGGGGAAAAGCAGATCCATGCAGTATCAAACCATTAACATTGTGATGTTCATTTCCAACAATGCACGGGCCTGCACATGCATGCACACATGCTCAGACTACAGCACGTTCCTGGCCACATCCTAATAACGTTCTTCAGCTACAAGGCAAGGTTCTTGTTTAATTCATCTGCTTAGCACATACCTGTGTAAGTTGTTAGACACAGCATAATACTAGGTTACAACAATTGTATAGTAAACATCACATGCGTTTTAATGTGCAATAAAAGCAATAATGTTAACAGAAATGGTCATTCTCTTGCCCAGCACACCACTAGAATATCCTCATCCTGCCTTTTTATTTAGAGGAAAAGAGTTGTCACAAAATACCTGTAAAACCTGCATTTCCTTTTGTCAGCTCTGCAGCTGTTGTTTGATATCTTTCAGGGACACTAGTTAGGTAGTAAATTTACAGCTTGCACAAATGGCTATGTCTCCCAAAACAACCTTGCTTTTTTAATAGCCTGGTAGTGAATAACAATACAAAACACTTAACTCTGTTCTTTTAGGGACAGCAAGTTAATCTGTTTGCAAACCTGATGCATCTTGTATGCTTTTTCCCCCCTGTAACAACTGCCTTTATAATTATTATCAATTATTTTGTGAAAGGTACACTATGTACTTTGGCTTCTTTTCTCAGATGTCAGTATTATTTCAGTGCTGAAATCCTGTTTTACTTTTGGTTTGATCTCTCACTAAAGAACCAGCCCTATTCAGATGCCACACCAAAGTCACACAGAGTCCGGCATGATATTCATCATATTCTAAGCCGCACCAGCGCAACCTTCCCACTAATACTGGTGCAGTCCTCAGCAGGCTGGGAACTGGGAACCATCACGTCACTGACTGGCCAGAAATTCTCATGACAGACACAAAAGAAGCGCACACTCTCTCCTCTGAGCTATCGTCTCCCTGGCAGGGGCTTTAGTACTGGGGCTGGTTTACTGTGTTTACCTACCAGATGCAATCTGTAGCTTATGCTCTGTTGTAGAAAAGTGGACAATTGGGGTGGCAGCAAGTTTCTGCTGATTTTTTTTCCTTCCCTGTTGTTGTCTATATGGCTGCTTTATAAATTGTGCCTTTCTACATGGTGTTTCCTATACGGTGCCTCTGTCATTGATGTAGTGTTTTTCCAGCATCAGGGTATGTCCATTCTCTGAAGGGGACTCAGAACATGGTGTATGTCTACTCTTCCTTCTCCCTCTCATGTCCTTCCTGCATCCCACCCCTGTCATGCTCCAGTATCCTTCCTGTTTTGATCTAACTGCCAGCAGAGTTGCACTGTTGTCTGAGTGACATCTGAGCTATGTTCGTGCTGCATTTTCTTCTGGTTTTGTACTGGCATCTGTGTCACATCTGCCAACATCTGTCATTGCACTGGCATAAGTAGGAATTAATTGGTATGTATCTCAAGGATTGGGCCATAAGGCTACAAAATTATATAAATATACATGGGAGTAAGTCCCATTGAACTCAGTGGTGCCTGCTTCTGAGAAGACACAAGTAAGCTTGTACTGTGAGTGTTCCTTTTCTGGTCTTTAAAGTCTTTTAATGCAGTCTTTTAAAAAATCTAGGCAAGTGTCAAGCATTTTTCTTTCAAATGTATACTTAATTTTTATTTCCTTTTCTCTTTCTTTTGCTATATATGAGCCATTAGCTGACATGTTTATTTTGTGGAGTCTGGACCAGCTTTTAAAATTTGTTTTGCCTCCTTCAATTTATAAATGTTATAATCAATTATTTAGGCATTATTCCCCATGTGAGTCCTAAGCAGAAGAGTTGATAGCCCTCACACAGGCCATTTGAAGAGACAGGCGTCTCCGAAGCAGCTGACACCAGTGAGCCCAGCTAGTTTTCAACCTCTCCTAAGCGCCAGTATTTTGAGGGCCAGCCAACAATTGCACATTTTGTTCCTCACTCAGCCAATGAAAAAGATGTGTTGTGCAGGTCTATTCATTCGCCTGTGCTGAGTTAGCATTGTTTTGCCCATTGCATATTCAGCCTCCGGGTAGCACTGAAAGAAAAGCTGGTCATCAGAGAGAAATAACCAATAACCATCAGAGAGAAACTACACCAATGTAATTGCACTCAATCAGCATCAGCTCAGCATCAATAATTAGGCAGGGGCTCAATAATAAACTTGGCATCCAGGCCTGCCAGTGAAAACATGAGTCATTTCCATGTACTATTGCACAACTTAGACATGCATTCTTTCTGGCAAAACTAACTTTTAGCATGGAAACCACTTCCTTGGCTATCATAGTTAAATATGAACAAGGAATTGGTGGCATTAGCATTAGTATTAATTTCCTCTTTCTGGATATTTCGGCTAAAGAATTATTTTATTTTGCCTGTGACATGCTGTCTTTTTGAATCTAATTAAAATATATTTCTTTGGTCCTTAGGTGGAAAGGTAACTCTGCAGAGATGAGCTCTTAATTAATGCACAGAGTTCCAGCAAGTCCCACCTCTCAACAGCAGTGATTGACACTCAAGGACACATAAATTACACTAATTGAGCTTTGCATCTACGTAATCTTTCCACAACCAATTCATCAGAGAAGGTAAGTGAGCAGACCAGCATAAAAAAGTTCCTTCAGCATACCTATGCGTTTTCCCTTTGGGAGGAAGTCTTTCCAGATTACTGAACATTTGTTAGTATAGGAGACAGATTTTCTCTTCACTTTTAAGAAGTAGTCTTTGCATTTTATTTGAAAAATATTAGCATTTTAATACAACCATTTGCTAACCACACACATCATGACTGCCAGCAGCAAAGTGCTGAAAATCAATGAATTTATGCAAAGAATCATTTGGCAACATTTGTTGATTTTAGATTGTGTTGCAGTGCAAGAGGAATTCATTCAACTAATGTAGTGGGTTAAAAAAAACTACAGGTGGAGTCTTTTTATGCACATGAGTTCTGCTCCCTGACCTGCCACAATTAGGAAAAAACATGTTGTGCTAAATCAGACCCAGAAATGACATGTTTTACACAAATTGCATAGAGTTACACAAATATGCTACAGCCTGACACTTGGGGATGGAAGGAAAATAAGGCAGCGGTTCTCAATCACCTCCCCCCCTTCGCCTCCTGATCCATACTCAGCCCTCCCTGTTGCCAGCTGTCCCCACGTCTTTCACAGGTGGGATGCTAAGCTTTTAAGAGTCCAGTCCTATGCATTTCTACTCAGAAGTAAGCCCCATTGTAGTCAGTGGGGGCTTACTCCCAGGAAAGTGTGGATCGGATTGTAGCCTTGGAGCCCAGTCCTATGCCCGCCTACTCAGAAGTAAGTCCCATTGTAGTCAATGGGTCTTACTCCCAGGAAAGTGTGGATCGGATTGTAGCCTAAATTTCATGCTTTGGCTTGCTGGGAAGACTTGCTTGCTGGGCTGTTTTGTTTGTGGAGGCTAGAGCACAGAGAGCCTGAACCATCTCAGTCTGAAGGGGAGGGAAATTCAGCAACTACTCCCAGGGTTATTTAAAGCAATCCCCTCTGTTGCTACTGCACCTACCCCTGTGTGTGTGCGTGAGAGAGAGAGAGAGAGAGAGAGAGAGAGAGCTCCACCTTGCTGCACGTGTTCTGGCTACAGAGGTTTCCCCTCCCTTCCCCTCTTCAGCCTCTTTACTGCCTCAGGGTCTCCAGGAGTCTTACTGTTCCTTTGCAAGGGGAACCTCTTCCATGGCTCCAGGGCTATTTCCCTGCCTTTATGAGGCAGAAACTTTTTGCAGTGTTTTGGGCTGCCTTGAGACACCATCGCAGGGCAAAGGAGGCAAAGGTGTGTTAGACATTGAATTCCCCCCACCCAATTTGCTTTGAGATAAATCTGTGGATAAATAGGTTGCACCTGTAGTCATAACCACAGATCATCTCAGTCAGGTTTTAGATGTCATGTCATTGGCCTGAAATCATGCCATTTGATATATATTAAATGAGTCTAGAGTTATTATTATTATTATTATTATTATTATTATTATTATTATTATTATTATTATCCTGGGGGGGGTGTGACACCACTAGTGACCAAAATCACTAAAATCATAATTTGGAAGAATAATACCATCATGTTCTATATCAATCAATGTGTAATTTCATGCAGAATGTGTTCTGTCTTTGTTCTAACAAAAGGTACAGCCAAAAAACCAGTGGGGGCGGAGCAATGGTACATCACCATGCCTACCACCTGGGGTATTGCCCCACCCACTGCATGGGGGGTGACCTGCTGGCATCTCGCACCAAGTGATGCGAACCCTAGTGCATTCACAAAACCAGAAGTGGTCTCATTCATGATTTTGAGGGTCTCTGCATGTTGGGGAGCCCTGCGGATGCTGACATAGGGGCTCCCGGCACCCCCTTTTCTCTTAGCACCCCAACTCTTTAGCTGGTGCAAGTCTGAGGAGAGAAAGTGGGTAGGGAGCTTGCCAAAATGGAGGATAGGATCGCTCCAGTTTGAGATACACTGGGTAAGGGGATTTGAATCCCCTTTCACCTCTAAAGCTTCCCTATCCACTTCCTCCCGCTGGATACCTCATGCATCTTTTCAGTGCGGCTGCACCAGTCTGCGGAAAGGGATAGGATTAGATCATGAATTATATTTGTCCAGGTTCTATTCTTTCACACACTCAACAGATCAGAACCTAGGACAGATGGATTTTCCTTGCCCAGAAGCATGACCTCCTGAGTTCCCTGGAAGTCTAGCATGGCATACAGCCCTACTCCAAAGTGATATATTTGCAAGACCAACTCACTTATTTACTTGGCACATCGACAATTTGTTTCTAGGTCTACACTTTCTTTGGTTTTAGGCTAGATCAATTGGAATAAATCTGGAAAATACTCTGTTTAGTCTCTCACTGCTGAATAATTCAAGGAATACCTAAGGATGAAGCTCTTGAAATGCCTATAAAGCATACTTGCATAATATTCTTCCTTTCAGTTTTGGACCAACTGTCCAGTTTTATAATAAACTTTGATCTTTGTGTAGTAAATGTTGTTTCAAGAATGTTTGGTCGGCATTCATTAAATTTAACTAGACAGTTTTGCAGAGAATAAGACTGCAGAGCAATGCAGTAAGGATGAAATCATTATACATTTGAAGAGAGGGATACCAGCTGGAACAGAGTGGTTAGAAAAATTCAATGAAGGGAGTGGAGTTATATCAAGGGAATAGTTGGTAGAAAAGAAAAAAATGTGAAGGGAGTGTGGTGAGTGCTGGAAGCAATCAAGAACAAAAATGGACAGATTCCAAAACATGCCTACTTGAAACTTTCTCTGTGGCTCAAGCAACAGTTCCAGCTCTCTAAAGATAATCTGTTTGGTCTGGGAAAATGGCTTTTATCCAGTTTTGTGCCTTTGTCTAAATAACTTAAGATCATCTTAAAAGGAGTGTTTGCTTTCCTCTGTTTTGACATTTCTTTTCATTCACTAAAAATTTTCCCAGTGCCTTATGTTACACTCTCAGTGATAAGCATGTCTAACTGGTCGAGTTTCAGTGCCAGTTTGGCACTTTGACCCAGTGTCCATATAGCTTTCTGTTGATGGGTTTGTGATTTCCTAGAACTTTTTCTTGTTTGGATAAATTACCAAAAAAACACAAAAATTAGATCTGCCAATATAGAAGAATCAAAGAGTGATATACACTACGCAGGGGCAAGCTGAATACAAATCCCTTTGGGAAAAGTAGGATCTGAAAGGGATGCCTTCTCCCAGATTGGATTATTGCCCACTCTAATTCACACTTTCCTGCTTAAGTCATATTCTCACACATTAAAAATTACACAACATTCCAGAATCTGCGAGCAGTCAGGCCTGACTAGTTCAACTCCTCTTCGTGAATGAGGTGACCACTAGTGAGCCAGTGTACCTAGCCTCATCAAAAGAATGTTATTTTAAAAACTGCCAGATATGAAGTGGACCAACTGGAAGAGCTTGGCTTTTAGAGAAGAAATGGTGAGCAAGAGCCTATGGAGGAGAGAAGGAAGGAATAAGCAGAGTTTGGTGGACCTGCTGTTGAAGGTTTGATTGATTCAAGGAGTGGGGCTTTATCTATTTC
This sequence comes from Tiliqua scincoides, assembly GCF_035046505.1. Classification (NCBI taxonomy): domain Eukaryota; kingdom Metazoa; phylum Chordata; class Lepidosauria; order Squamata; family Scincidae; genus Tiliqua; species Tiliqua scincoides. The sequence continues at coordinate 58,278,617 of NC_089826.1, forward strand.
TTTCTTAACTTCTACTGTGGTATTCTACTGCTCTGTAGTTAATGCTTTAAAAAAAAACAAACTGTGCCCACAATTTTAATTATTTCTATCAAGAAAGTATTCTATTTAAGCTCATTTATGTTTAGCATAGGAAATTTTTGTTTTAAATCATACACATCAAAAGATCAATTGTAGAGTGTAGCAGCAAATACTTGAAGGATAAAAATATAATCTCCTATCTTCAACAGGAGATATTTGTAGACTGGAGATTACAAGCAAACAGCTCACCTGCGTAGCGCCATACTACACTATGTTAGTTAATTGCTCATTAAGGAAACTGCTGTGGTCAGTTATGAAGTAACCCAGCTTCAGAAGCCAGTCCACATGCTGTTTAAAAATAAATGAATGGCTAAGGTTGCCAACTTTTCAACTGGTAACTATGACTGTGCCATAAAGAGTAGCATGATCTGCAGCAGTTAACAGTTGATGACATTTATCACTATGCTGTGATGAAGCCATAGTTAAAGGCAGACCTTTAGGCAGCATCAGGACAAAAAGGATAGTTGTTTATCTCTATTATGGGAAGGAAATGTATTTATGAAGAGAATGCATTAACTGTCCCGGGGATGGCTGACCAATTCTTGTTGGTCATACATTAGGCATGTTATAAATTTTTTTCACTTTTTTAGAGAATTCATGTGTAAACCAAGATCACTAGGGTTCAACAACCCTATTGTGAACATTTTGACTAAGGGCACTGGAAAAAAAATCCCATATACTGGAATTACAACAGTTTTATTTGCAATACTTCTGTGACTGTATAAATTCTTTAGGATTTTTACAACCATTAATATGACAACAAATTTGAGCCATCTCAGCATTAACATGACCTTCCAAATGGCAAATCAATGCACTACTGTCTTGCTTGACTCAATGCAAAGAGAGATTGCAACAAGAGTTCATGGAATGGTGTAAATCAGTGTTTCTCAAACTGTGGGTTGGAAAAATATAAAAATATATTTTTAATATATTAGACTTGATGCTCCCATCATATGTGACTGCATTTTGAGAAATGTTACAGATCTGTACTTTTAATGGGTTACTATGTATATGCTTTTAACAATGATAGTAAATGGGACTTACTGCTGGATAAGTGTGGGTAGGATTGCAGCCTAGGATTGTTAAAAATTTTCCCTGCTTGATGATGTCACTTCTGGTCACGACATCACTTCTGGTGGGTCCTGACAGATTCTCATTCTAAAATGTGGGTCTCAGTGCTAAATGTTTGAGAACCACTGGTGTAGATGATTATATTGGGAACCATGTGCTGAACAGGAACTTTCAAATTGATTAAATACATAAACATTTTATGAAGACTACCAATTTAGTGCTGTCATTCAGTGTGCAGACCTGTTTGGCTCTCCGCTGTTGGAAGGGTGGAGACAACATTGCACCCTTTTGTCCCAAATTGATTGATCTGGCATAATCATGGATCCACAGTTTCCCTTGCTTCTTATCCTGGAGAAATCTCCTTTATACTGGAAGACGGAAAACCATAGATACTCCACTGTGAATCTGCATCTTCTGAATTTTCCAGCCTTATTGCAAGTGAGGGACATTCTTGCCTGGCCCCACCATCACACAAGGCAAGGACACACATTCTTAAGCACCTCATTGGCACTGTCTCTCCTTGGGAACAGAGCCTCTTTGGCTGTTGCTCAACATGTTGGGACTTACTGCAATCCTAACCACACTTTCCTGACAGTAAGCCCCATTGAACAAAATAGGACTTACTTCTGAGTAGACCTAGTTAGGATTGTTCCCTTAGTGTGCTTTGGCCACCTGCCCCCCCCCCCCATGCAGTCCAAGATTAGCTGGTGCTGTATGGAGCTGGGTAGGAATTTTTTGCTATCTACCTGATCGGCCTTGATGGACAGTCTGTCATTGTCCCCATCCCCCCCCCCCACATTATTCTGGTGTTTTATATAACCAGCATGGTCACTTCTGGCAAGTTTTGAATGGCCCACGAGATGGGTATAGGGATTTTGGTGTGTACTTGAAGTACGCAGAAGTCAGTGCATGAGCCAGTACTGATTCCTAGAAGTTGTCTGGCTCAGGGAGGTGTGCTGGTGAGCACTCAGGCTTGGATATCAAAGTCAACCTTTAATGCTTTCTGGCTTGTAGGAGGCACTGCAGTCCAGTTTCCTTGACCCTGTGGAGTTGATCTGATGAAACTTTGGACCCAATTCTATCCAATTTTCCAGTGCTGGTGCAGCCGCAATGCAGCCTTGAGATAAGGGAACAAATGTTCCCTAACTTGAGAATGCCTCAATGATTGCCCCACCACCACTGAATGTAGTACACGCCCCATTGACATAGCTGCATTGGCAATGGAAAGTTGGCTAGGATTGGGCCCTAGGGTTGTCAACTGATGGGCCACAGTTTTGAGTCAGGGTGGGAATGTCCAAAAGAGGAATGATGCTTACACTAAAGGGTTTTCTATGTAAATTTCCCTGAGATCAGAAGCAGAGAGAGAAGGGAGTGCTTAATCCTTTCATCACAGTTGGTGTTTTGTCTCAAAAGCATTCACTCAAGTTCTTTTTCTACCTGTAGGGCAGTGGTTTTCAAACTCTCAGGGAGAGTTTGAGCCACTCTAAGTTCTTGTGGGGGCAGAGGGGAGGCAGCGGGGGCAGGGGAAGGCAGCGGGGGCAGGGGAAGGCAGCGGTGCAATTCCCAGGATCATGCCATTCAGGGGGTCTGCAAGGGCTTGAGTCCACTTACCTGAGCCTCCTGCAATCTCCCGGAAGTGTGGAGAGCCCTGCGTGACCTTCTGCAGGACTCCCCGCAGTTTCAGAAGTGAAAGTGGAGCGATCACACTCCACATTGCTTTAGCGGAGGCAGGGTGCGATCGCTCCGCTTTCACTTTCAAAGCTGTGGGGAGTTTTACAGAAGGTCGCACAGGGCTACTGCAGGAGGCTTGGGTAAGTGGACCCAAGCCCTGGCAACCCCCCTGCCTTCTTCCTGCCTCCTCGCTGCCCTGTCCCCTTAAGGGGGCAGAGGCCAGGGCCTACAGGCTGAGGTGTTGTGACACCCCAGTTTGAAAAGCCTTGCTGTAGGAGGAAAATTACATGTCCCTGTAACATGTTGTCTTGAGACTCTTCTAGGCTCATTCTAGTTTGGAATGGGTCCTACCTTGTATAGTTTGTCAGCTTCACTATGGATTGTGTCCAGTTGTACTCCTGTAAATACAATAATTTATTAACAATTAGGGCTGAGATAAAGTATCACCTGGGGCAAAAGTATCACCTGGGGAAGTTGTAGGATGCAAAATTCTTCCTCTCCCACAAAACCAAATATAGTATACATTTAATTATCTCTGTCTGTGCTGTTCCTCTGCACCAGTTTGTCTTCTTTATTGTGTGATCTTAGACTAGGTGTTCCCCAACTGGGGTGTTGCGACACCCCAACCAGGGAAATAATGTCTCTACCCTCTTAAGGGGCAAGGGAAGGACAAAGGCAGCAATACGATCCCTGCGATCGTGCTGCTGCCAGGGATTAAAGGGTTGTTTTGAACTTACCTGAGGCACTGCTGGCCTCCTGCTGGGTTAGGGGAGCCTGCAGACCCTTCTGCAGGGCTCCCTGTGCCTCCAAACTTCTGAAAATAGTAAAAAAAAAAAAAGGCACTTTTTTCATCACTTCCATGATGAAAACAGGAAGTACCCTTTTTTTTTTTTAAACTATTTTCAGTAGTTTGGAGGCACAGAGAGCCCTGCATATGGTTCCATAGGCTCTCCAGACCCCCCCCCCAGGAGGTCCGCAATGCCTCAGATAAGGACAAAATAACTCTTTTTTTCTCCCAGTAGCAGTGGAGTCATGTTGCTGCCTTTGCCTCTCCCCCACAGGAACTTGCAGCAGTTCCCAAACTCCTAGAGAGCTTGGACACCACTGTCCTACACAATCAAGGATAACATAGTGAGTAGGTTTTGGAGTTCTGGAGAACTCCTGTGTGGAGTCTTTTGTGTTTTTAAGATTCTGTGTGTGTGTTAGTTTTTGTTTGCTTTGTTCATCTCAGTGAAGGGTATTAGCAGACTGCAACTGATTGATATTACACTGCTATGTAGCCAATTGGAATTGGCTATGCACCATCATAACTGAGTGGTGAGAGAAGAGTCTCCAGATTGTCTAGACAACACAGAGATGTGCTCACTTTCCATGCACAATGAGTAAACTTTATCTACCTTTGTAGCTCCCACCACCACCAAGCAATGTTAAAGGGTGTTGGTTATTGGTTGGTCCATATCACAGCTTGCAAACAACCCTTCTAAATTTGAAGGCCTGTTCTGAATCAGCTTTCAAACAGTGATATCACCAATAAGTTATAACTAATTAGTTCTGACCTGATTTTGCCTTGTTATTATCCCCATGTTATTTCCTTATTGTTTCCTTATTGTTTTACAGTCTTAAGAGACATTCTAGTCATTAAAATTATATCAGCTTTCAAAAACGGAGCATCCCTGTCATAAACCAATATGGCCTACACCAGTGGTTCCCAAAATGTGACCCATGGCTCCCCAGGGAGCTGTTGAAACCAGCCAGGGGAGCCATGGAATCTTTGAGTTTAAAATTGTCAATCATGGTATATATTCCCTTAGTATAAGGAATTAAATATTAATGTCAGAAAAGGCGGTATATAATTCTTAATAGAACTACTAAAGACAATATTCTTTTTTATATTGGTAGTTTGCATATGTTTGCAAAATATCAGAGCTAGCTAGAACTTCTCTGAAACAGTTAGTAGAGACATAGGGACCTGAATATGTCAGTGCATGAAAATTATGCTTTGGTGGTATGATTTGGTCTTTTCATTACTATCCTTCTTCTCCCCCACCCTAGTTCCCTTGAGGCAGCATTTAATTTCATAGACAACCATCAAAATTCCTTATTTTGGAGAGAGGGTGTAGGGACTATAGTCAAGTCCTATGATGAAACTAGATTTACAAGGGATCAGGCCTAGAACGAGATTTCAGTGCCTAGGCTGAGTCTTGCATAGTGGAGCACAGTGCCTGTGAGCATACATAAAGATAATTTACTTCACTGAGTAAAGACAGTTTGCCCCAATACAACAATTAGAAGATACGAGAAGTTGTGTTTTCTAGGAACTGAGACCTAAATCTTGGAATCTAGTGGCTTGGGAGATATGAAGTCAGAGGAAAGTGAAGGTAGTTCATTGACCAAGATACTCTAGGAAAGAGAAGAAGGGGACTGAGCTCATAGGAGAATTTTGCACCCAAGCAACCTAAGGAAATCAAAAAGATAAAGTAACTCCTACCACTAGAAAAAGAACAATCAGCATCCACAATACAATAGAGCCTGCCTGTTCCCCACCAATATATTCCTTATCATGTGAACTATCGTGTGAACTCCTTATCATGTGAACTCATGTGAATATAGAAGACTATGATTGTTTCAATTGAACCACAATCATGCCATGATAGTGACAATTCCATCAGAATTACAAGCATTGAATATTGATTAAACTGATCTCACAGGCAGAGCCAAAGTGCAATAGGTCATTAAGATTGTTCTGTAAACCTGATTGTTCTGTTAAAATGTTTTCTGTGAACCTGAAGACTTGTGTAGCACAGCAAACAAGCACTGTTTATGTACACTGAATTATAGCAATATTTTCATTGCACCAATACATTTCTCATGCATTTGGCTTTGAAGAAAATCTCAAATTTGCCGTAAGGAACCTCAGTGTAATTTCTTAGGTTGCTTGCATACATTGTGTGAAATGATTTTCTGTGACCGGTACTATTGATTTGTGTCACAACAAAGAGCACTGGGCAGGCTGAATCAATACTGTGATCCCTAGAATATCGGCCTAAGACTATGTGGTTGCAAGAAAGCAAAAGTAAATCACTGCATGAATTCACCCCATGTAAAGATGAGGAAGAGGACAAGCAATATGAGTCTGGAAAGATGATGTGGCACTCACCCCCATTTCAGAACTTCTCATGGGCAAGTAATTAGGACCTACTCCTGTAGGAAGTTAGAAGTGAAATCTCCTCCTCTGGGTGCTTTCACAGGCCTCAGAATGCCTTAAAAGGCATAAAAATGTCACTTCTAATTTTCCAAGGTAAACTGGAAGTAGTACTTTTTTGCCAGTAAGGGCCATTCCGAAGCCTGCAGAGGCTGGCGGCAGACGCCCTCCTTCAAAAAGCCCTCCTTCAAAAAGCCCTCCAGAGGTGACTAGAGCACAGCTCAGATAGACTTTGGAGGGTTCAGGAGGGGCCAAGTCTGGCTCAGTGCAGATCAAAGTCTGGCTCAACACACGTTGAGCCAGATCTGCTGATATAAAAGACACGGATAAACAGGTTCCAGCTGTATATGGTTATTCACAACAACAGCATAGTCATGCACTGGTGAATTAATAGCAAACCAAGAATTTCTACATGCTTACGTGGTGTTTGTTGCCTTCTTGGTGAGCCCTTCAGTAGAGGCAAATCTTGCCATGCTGTTAACAGGGTGTAGGAATTCCGATCTCCAATCTCACTTCACTTTCATCACCCTCACATGACTGCAGACTTGGCATACCCTGCTAACATGCTACTACGTACATCACCACAATAAAACTGAATGTCTTAAACTGACATTTTTAGTTCTAATCCAAAATAAGTGTTTTCTCCTATGCTCATGTTACTTGGCTAGCACAAAAGTTTCTCCGTTTATTTCCAGTAGAGATATACTTGTGTTGTTTTTTTTCAGGAGATACAAGATTTGTGCAAGAAAAGGTTATTGATGTGGGATTATAATTAAGTTTCAAATTTCGCTGTACTTTCCAACTCTGTTTCTATGTAGTTTTCTTAAAGAAATTAAACTAAGGAGGAAGAGATCTCACATCCATGTATATCATTTGATAATTGCAACATGTGAGTAATGGCTGTCATAGATCAAAAACGCAGTTGATATATCAGCTTTAACTATTTCTCAAGTTCACATATTCAGCTAAAAATAATCAAATGCTATCAAGTGGTACATATACACATATGTGACTCAGTTCTAAGTCTGCAAATGACAACTCATTTATTCTACAGTAGTGACCAAGTAATTGCATACATATTCATTCATTCATTCATTCATTCAAGGGAATATATACTGCGCCTTTCCACTGCACTTAAGGGCCCTCAAGGTAGCTTATAAAATAATATTTAATACAATAAAAACAATGCCAAAAACAATTAAAAACATCAAAACAATAAAACAATAAAACTCCATTGGATCAGATGTTTCATAAAAGATATTTCATAAAAAACGCCAGCCCATTCCCGATGTCAACATTTAAATGCTTACTTAAATAAAAAGGTCTTCAGATCCCACTGAAAAGACTCCAAAGAGGGGCTGTTCTCAAATCCAGAGGGAGGGAATTTCACAAATGGGGTGCCACGACTGAGAAGGCCCTATTTCTTGCTGCCACCCCCCTTACCTATATTGGTGGCAGCACAGTTAGAAGGGCGCCCTCTGATGACCTGAGAGGATGGGTAGGTTGAAATGGAAGGTGGTGGTCCCTCAAGTACCCTGGACCCAAACTGTAAAGAGCTTTGAAAGTCAAAGCTAGCACTTTGAATTGAGTCCGGAAACGAACCGGCAGCCAATGTAGCCACTGAGGCAATGGCCTGACAGAATTGAACCGGCGAACCCCAGCAACCACACAGGCAGCCGTGTTCTGCACTAATTGCAGTTTCCGAACTGTCTTCAAAGGCAGTCCCACATAGCAAAGGAATTTTGTTGACGGCTGCTTAGAGTAGATGCCATGTAGATTACAGGCCTGGAAACAGAATGAGTTTTGTTCACAGAAGTGAGCAACCTGTATACCCGAAGGAAAAATAGGCAGTAAAGGTGAAATATGTCCAGTCAGATAACAATCTATTATAGTAACTGTCCAATCGCTTGTCATGTTGAGAAGGGGTTTGCTTTAATTAAGCAATAAGACATGACAGGGTGTGAATTACAATCTAATAATTCTTATTCAGAGTATTGTTAGGCAAGAGGCCAAAGGCCGAGCACCATTCAGTGCCGGAGGCATAAATTATTACTCTATAATGTAAATTTGGCAATAGCATACTGCAATTATTTTTAAAACTTTCTTTTCATCCTTTGCAAATTAAGAATGCTAAGAGAGAAATGTTTATTAATGTTACCTTTTTCATTCCTCCTCATTCACTCACTCACCTTTTAGAAGCCCTCTCATTTGTAAAGGCCTTAAAATTCATCTCAGGGCACAAAAAAGGTAAGCTGTTTTTAAAACCTGCATTTTTAAAACCTCTTTTTCTGGCAGCATCAAAGGGGGTGTCAATGGGGAAAGAACTGAACAGCAGGAAAGAGAATGTTCCTACTGGCTTTATCTAATACAGAGCCCTGAAGACAGTAAAACTTCAAATAGGGGCAATCATTTTGAAAAGAAAGTTTTGACTTGGTTATAGTTTTGTCTTCCTCTAATCCAACGGGGCCAATGACGACAAATCATTTCCCCCTCCCAACATATATGCTACATAACACTCCTCTCAAATACTGCTAGCCAGATGATATGATTCTTTTTAAATACATCAGTTTAGTTTGCTTCATATTTCTGAGGTTAAGCTTTTCAGATAATTTTGGCTATGTGAGTCCAATAATCCCTGGCATGAACATTATTGGTATTGCATTTGACGTTTGATGGAGATCATAGAGTACAGCGATCCAACATATCTGAAGGAATTATACCTTTTTATTCCACTAGGCATTTGTTAGGGCGCAATCCTAACCCAGCACTGGCATAGCGGTGCCAATGGGACGTGTGCTGCATCCTGCAGTTGGGTGTCAATCAGGGAGGCCTCCTCAAAATAAGGAAATGTTTGTTCCCTTCCCTCAGAGCTGCATTGCCCTTATGTCAGTGCTGGGAAGCTGCACTGACATAAGGGGTTAGGATTGTGCCCTTAATTGCTTGTATTGGCACTGACCAGATTAGATATTTATGCTGATTTTGTTTTAATTGCTTATATGTTTCTTGTTTTATTTGATGTTTTATCATTGATTAAATTGATAAATTTAAATCAAATTGATATAATTGATGATGTTGTAACTTTTCTTCTTTAAACCACCTTGAGGGGGGAAAAAACACTATAGACTTAAAGACTGGGTATAATTAAATCAATACCATACTAACTGAAATAGAATTACAGCACAGTCTGTGCAGATTTTCTCTCCATCAAGTGTATATAGGATCACAGGTTTAATGTGGAGAAAGTGGTCTGGGTGGTTTGCAGTTGGGGAAGTCCAGCACAGAAAAGCTGTTTAGAGAAACTTAGGAAAAATATTGACTGCATCCTTAGAACCGAACTTGATAAAATGTGGAATTTCCATGATCAGAACCTCCTGTTTTAAATATTAAATAAGTTAACAGCAGCCATGGGCTGGGTGCTGATAAGTGCCATCACTAGGGTTGCTATCACTCAGTGTTATGGTGACTCATGGTGTCATCCCCAGATGTTGCTCCACCCTTTTACACTTCCCCAGGGACTTATAAAGGCTCTGCCATCTTAAGGGCCTCCCATCTGCATGCCCCATCTTGCCACTTGTCCCAGGTATGGCTTGTCTGGGAGATCTCCTGCAGCCTGAGAGGAAGGGCAGGCACTGCCCACTACTGGTGGCTTGACTCAGCATGCTCAGTCTTGCCTCTCCACTTGCCCCACTGTGTCAAGCACCAGACCAGGGAAGTAGCTCCCCTGTGTGCAGATGGCTAGCCAGTGATCACCTTGGCTTGGCACAGATCTCCATGCTGAGCTGCTCCACATGGTTGGGCACTGAGACTTTGGCACTGACACTGATAGGGGAACCAACTCGTCCTGGCGACACTCCTCCCAGGTGCAGCTCAGCCAGGAGATCCCCACCACCTGCAGGTGGTGGGACCAGGCATTGCCCACTACTGTGGGCGGCCTGACATTCCATGCGCTGTCCTACCCCGCCATGTCAAGCACCTGGCCAGAGAAGCACTTTGCCAGCATGCTCTGCATGCAATTGGACATTGGCGACTGGCCAGCAGTCACCCCTGGCTCAGTGGTAGTTTCTGCATTAAGCTCAGGCTTTGAGGCTTCAGTGTGAATACTGCTGAGGGGACCAGCCCCACAGTCCACCCCAGGTAAGCCAGGTCCCAGACAACATCCATTTTGGTATCGCCGCTGTGGTGTCACTGTGGTCCACATATACACCCCCCCACATCCCCCTAGTCATGCCACTGGTGCTGATTCAGACTGGAATTGCTGGAGGGGAATTTCTGATTGAAATCCCTGACACACAAACTTTCTTGTTCTATAGAGCACCACAGTTTAGTGACCATCCAGTATCCTTACTTGCCTTGTAGAGACTAATAAACAAGGTTTCTGAGGTGGAGTTACAGAATACCAGGGAGTTTCAAGTGAACAACATGGTCCAACTAACAAGAAGATCTTAAATACTCCAGACTATCTCTTCCAGGCTCCACCTCTCTGCTTGAATGGTTAAAAGATCTCAAATTTGCAGTGGGGGGAATGGGATGTGCTCTACACAGCACCAGTGGGTCAACAAGCAACATAACCAGCTGAAAGGCAATTAAGAGCAAGGATCAAAAACATGTGGGGTGCTGTGACCCAGCTTTTTATACTTGTTGTTTCCATAGAACCCTAACGAATCTTTTGTGGGGTCAGCTCATCAAGGAAGCTTCTTTTGTAACTGGATGGCCCTTGATTGCTCATCACTGGTCCTAAATGTTTTCCACCCTGCCATGGCATTTAGTCAGCTTCCATCTACTCTAACAGAGTTGAACTATGTGCTTTTTGAAGTGCAAATGTCAAAGCTTTGAAAGGCTGTTCATTCAATCACTTGTAAAAGATCTGAAGGGCTTGCAAAATATTGAGTGTTTTATAAGCAATTGAATTGGGTACTTGCAAAAGGCTTGAACCCAAAGCTTCTACCACTTCCCCTTTTGCCTTCTCCCAAGGTAATGCTGACCTCTGGGAATGATACCTGGGAAATGGAAAGGCAGTGGCAGGTGTCTCCAGGGCCTTAGCAGTCTCATGGTGAACTCCCAGTTCCAGAAACCCTGGTGGGAAATTTGTATCAATTTTGCCACAAAGACAGATCACAGTACTAGAATTCCAAGCATCAGAGTTTTGCTGTTGATTGTCTTATAAAGGTTGAAAGGTTGCTCTTTGACTCTTTTCATTTTTACCCCAAGTAAATGTATTTGTAGCAAATATTAATTAAAAATTATCAAAACCTTCCTTCTCTTTTTGCCTTAGAGTTCTTTGGCAAAGGTAGGCAGAGATAATAGTTAGCCAAAGAAAGCACTCCATTAAATAGAATTATAGAGGACAATGGGTAATAACAGGACTGAAGTATCTGCTTTGCTTCTAAAATAGGAATGTGTTTGAGGTTTGATTTGCTCTAACTATCTTCAACAAGAAAAGAAAGGAAAGGAAAGGATTTGGCTATGGAAACTAAAAATAGTTACATGTTAATTTAATAACTGGGCAGATTTTATTCCATCTGCCAAGAAGTTTGAAAACCATTTCCTGCTGCCACTCACACTATGGAAATGTAAAATTTTAGAGATGAAATCACAGTCAGTGATAAAGTCAGCTGTTATGATTTATTTTCTAAGATTCATATCAGTTACCTTGTGTGGTAAATTGTAAGAGGTTATTTAAAACAGTCCATACAGAAGGAATTGTGTTTTGCTTTCTTATTATGCTAGACAAAATGGAGCTAAGAATAGTTTTTCCTGGCTGCATATCAATAGCATCACAATTTCTGCAGGCCACCTGAGCTATCTGATACCTCAAATGCATGAGCCAGGTGGTCTGAAGTCACAGACACTTTTCCATCATGGTGGCATGATTTTGAATTAAGACCTGCTTTACAATGATTATGAAAGCCAGAAAGAAAGGAGAAACAGTCCTTTGAAATTATGTCACTCTGATTCAAGAACTGACATTCAATACAATAATAGTTCACATATAGCGGCATACAGCTGGCTGTTACTGAAACTGCATACACACTTTTTATGTATGCACTTTCTGAAAGCCAATTACAAACTTTCCGAAGGCCAATGCAAATCCTGCAGTGTCTCTGATTTGCAAGATCTTTATTGTCATGCACATGGCCCAGAATAGTCCATGCCTTTCAGGGTTATTTTCTTTCAATGTAAGGGAAAGGCATGCCCAAACTCCCAGGGATCTATGGCAGCACTGTCAGCTTCCCTAATTTGTTATCATCAGCCATTTTTTCCTTATTGTTTTCAGTTCTGTTCCTCTGGTTCTTTTTCAGCAATGTTTTGCTGCTCCTCTTGGATTCCCATTCTGAAGACTGGTAGATGGCCCAGACCGAACCTTTGGAACTAGGTCCAGAGGCCAGGATCAAGAAGTTCCTCCTGAGTCTTACTATGCCCCCATCAGCTGCCATAGCTGACTGGCCTAGAAGCTCACAAAAAGAGAACTGGTTGACCAATTGCTGGCTGCACCCAACATCCCTCTCTTCTTCCCTCACTGTACAAAGAAACCCCTCACAGATACAGGGAACCCATTCAGAATTCATGCCGTTTTTAAGTTCATGCAAGTGTGGCTGCAGTGTCAGCACAGAGGTCAGAATGATATGTTACATATACTTTCAGACATTTTAAACATACATTTCAAGTGCTGAGGCTACAGTTTGAAACAGAAAAGGAGTATGAGGAGAGGGACTTCCCTTGGGTCATATTTTATGTTGAAATGTGGGACCCTAGCCTGTTTAAAACCGCCCCCAAATGAATCATGTAGGTCTAACCTTAGGATGGGTGCCAGCCCAAGACCTTCTGACACCTAAGGTGGCATGCCAAACGCTGCCTCTCTTCCCTGATGATGTACCAGTCTTATCCGTTCCAAGCCAGTCTGTTGTACAGTAGTCTTGCTGGGCAACCACAACATGAATATGAAACAGTGAGCTCTTTGACTGCTTTTAGTTTCAAAGGAAATGGAGTCCACCTTTCTCATCCACAGGCTCAGCAACCACAGATTTAACAAAATGCATGGGTGCTGACTGCGTGTCGGAAGGGCCTCAAGGTTCTCCCCGACGTGACTAGCAGTGCTCAGAACACTTCCTGGACATGACTGGAAGGTGTTTCCAGTCATGTCCGAGTGGTCCTTTGAGTTCGTAGGGGATCTGGAAATGGATCCCCCGTGGATACCGACGGCCTACTGCATTGATTAAAAAGAAAGGCTGTTTTCAAGGCAGGCAAATACTTTGATGAAGGAAACAGAAGACTTTGAGACTATCACTATTCTCTCGCCATATTTTCAAAATTTGAGTAAAGAAACATAATGTCAAGAAAAGCCCTGAGACAACCAGCAGTTTAGTATTTATTTAATTCTTTTGTGAGTAAGATTATTGTTGGCAACCTTCAGTCTCGAAAGACTACGGTATCGCGCTCTGAATGGTGGTTCTGGAACAGCATCTAGTGTGGCTGAAAAGGCCAATTCGGGAGTGACAATCCCTTCCACACTGGGAGCAAGTGTAGTTTGTCCCTGGTCTGTCTCCCTGGCTATGGGCCTTCCTTCTTTGCCTCTTAAGCCTCAGACTGTTGGCCAAGTGTCTCTTCAAACTGGGAAAGGCCATGCTGCACAGCCTGGCTCCAAGCGGGCCGCTCAGAGGCCAGGGTTTCCCACCTGTTGAGGTCCACTCCTAAGGCCTTCAGATCCCTCTTGCAGATGTCCTTGTATCGCAGCTGTGGTCTGTCTACCTGTAGGGCGCTTTCCTTGCACGAGTTCTCCATAGAGGGGATCCTTTGGGATCCGGCCATCATCCATTCTCACGACATCACCGAGCCAACGCAGGCGTCTCTGTTTCAGCAGTGATAACATTAAAACATATCTAACCCAGTGCTCTAGAGGTAAAATGTATTAAATTATAGTTCTATTTCTCTTGATCACATTGGTCCAGAAGGAAGAATTTGCTTTCCCATCAACACCGCAGGCCTTGTTGTTACATCATGATAGATTAGACAAAAAATAGAGCCTGTATGTAACTACCAATGAAAGGGGAAAGCTTTGCTTGAGCACAAATATAAAAGACTAATAGGCTAATTAGAATTATGGATAGTTTATATATGTCTTTAATAACAGAGGAGCAATTTTGGTCAAAAATTGTAGTCATCATAAATTGCTAGTCTGCATAAATGTTATTTCTTCAAGGTTACCCTAGCAAACCAAGTTTTTTTTCCCCTTTAATGGTTTCTGCGTTTTCCCATTTAAAAATACAAACATACGCTTTATATGCCTGTTTCACATATCTTACTGTCTTTTTTTAAAAGGCCTTAAAAAAATCATTCCTCGAAGTCATAACATTCTCTTGCATAAGCCAAGTTTGAAATGAGGATCAACCTTGTTCAACATCATCCAGTCATCTACAGATTTTCAGTTTGGCTCAGAGAGCTTGCCTGAAGGCTAAAGCAGAGTTGACAGTCTAGCAGAAAAGCTCATCTTTGAATACACCATGTTAGAATTCTTGATTGACTTCCACACTCTGATGTCATGTACTCTCAGAATAACCGCTTTGTGTGTCTTTCCTAATTTTTCAAACTGCATTGCTTTGTAGAGCTAGACAGCTTTCATGCAAAATTTGTATGAAATTCATTCCATACAAACTAAATACACAAGAAAACAATTTTTAAATGTCATTTTAAAAAATCGTTTTGAAAAAGCTCCAGCACAAAAAAAGCAGAATGTATATCTAGGAACAACTTTGTTTCACACCAGAGAATCCTGTTTCTAAATTCTGGAAGAGGTCATCTCCTGGATTACTGTGCAATCCCATTTTACAGCAATCTAATTAGCAGATTCAGAGGAAGTAGAGAAAAACAGCAGTCCCACTCATGCACGTTACTCCCATGGACAAATTGAAAAATAATTTGCTGAGAAGAATTCTGAGAACAATATTGATTTTTAAATTGGTCAACCACTTCTTTTGATTTATAGCATACCAAGAGATAAAGTCACATGAATGGCAGGAGAATGGGTGCAAAAAGCCTGAGAGCAACAAAGGAAATAATCCTATCTATTTATCCATCCAGGCTTCCATCTTGAAAACCTATGACTAGGATTTTGTGGGGAGGGGGGTAGGATTAAGAAAGATAACAGGAGACCAATAGCAGCTTCTGTTACATTTATGGAAGCCAATCAAATTCTTTCTGTTCCTTTATCCTTATCTCTCTATAAGGCTTATCTTTCTATAGAACAGGAAAGATTAGCAGCATAGAGAGAATGAGAACAATTAGCAGCACAGAGATAACAATGGAAAAGTTGGGAAAAAAACCTCTGCCAGCAATGGCAAGTCCAATCCTAGGTCAAGAAAATGCTTCTGCTGAGAATATACTGTGGGGTCAATTTCCTGTATGTCCCAGGAACATAAGGAAAGGTGAAAGAGAACCAGGGCTTTAAGCCTCTTCTATCTGTAGAAACAACCAGTTGTGCCTTTGGAGTTCTAGATGAGTAAAGCCAGATTGCTTTCCACATGATCAGTAGAACATACGACTTAATTTTGTGTTACTTTAAGGCCAGATAGATGGATGACTACAGCAGTCCTTATCAGAATAGTTATTTTCTAGGGTACTCTACAGTGCCGTATGTCACTAGTACAGCAATTCCTCCCTTAAAGTTGTCGATATATATTCTTGGAAACTGCAACTCGAAACAAAACAACTTATAACAAAACCAATTTTACTGTAGGCTAATTGAAATCATAAACAAGTGTTACAGCCTGAGCCTATTCTGGGCCAGTGCTGGTCTCCCACGCGCTGCTTGGGAGATGGCCATTGTGCCGTAAGGCACGTTGTGGTAGCCAGAACAACAATGGACATCAGCAACATCAGAACATCAGCAGGGAGGCCAAGCAAGTGGGTGCTGGACCTTAACACCAGGTGGAGGCGGCAGGAGATCTGGCTGAGTGATAGAGTTGCTGCCTATGAAACCCAAAGAACAGCTGGTCGAAACAGCCAGAAGTGTCCAAGAGCTTCAGAAAGTGCTGATGAGATGAGTCATCCCATCTGGTGTGAGAAGCAAAGGATTACCTCCCTCCAATGTGCCTGGAGTGCCTTCAGCTATGCAGAGGAGGGGAATGCAGCCAGAAGGAGACCAGACCATGAGGACTCCACCTGGAATGAAGGTGTTCTTGGAAAGTAGAATTTGTTATTGTAAAAATCCCTACGGGGATTTAGTAAACCTGCCTATGTAAACCTCCTTGAATAAAGTTGGAAGAGAAATCCAATTACAAGAAAGGCAATATATAAATACTGGTATTATTACCACCATCAGGAGCTATTGAAAGTAAGTTCCAGGCTGAGTGGCAGGGTGCTGTTCTGCGATGGGAGAGATCAGAGGAAAGGCAGTGTGGGGGTGAAACTGGGCAGGGGAAGGAGAGCAGTTCAGGCTCAGGAGGGGGTGGGAATAGCTAAGGAGGCTGTTGCCAGATCCTATCCCCCCTCCTGTGCCTGAAAGTCTTACACAGATCTACTTGAATCTGTGCCAGCTATTGGACTGGTCCAGATCCAGGCAGACATGTTGAGGCTGCCAGGGCTCAACACGAGATATGGGAACAACTGCTCCTTTACCTCAGGGAGACCTTCGGCTGCCTCCCTGGCCCCACAGGATAGAGCAATGGCTGTTTCCATGCTGCTATATCAAGGCATGGACAGCCCCAACAAATTGGGCTGTTAAGTTCCTATGGCATATTTCTGGTCCCCCAAACATCACTAAACTTCTAAATAAAGACCCAAAACACTTCTAATAGTAAACATTGAAATAAATGTGAGCTTTCTGGGCCAGAGAAAAACCCACACAGACATAGAGATAATGTTAAAATTCCACACAGAAACTGACCCGGCTGGGATTCAATTTTTTTTTTCATCTATAACAAAATGACTTAAAATGAAATGAGTTTAAATGAGGACTTGCTGTACTGTTTTGGTTCTGTATGAAGTAACTGGCAGAGACAGTCTGGAGATTTGCAGTGCAATGTCATGAATATGCTGATGACACCAGTTCAGGGATTGTGGTTTTTTTTTGTTTTTGTTTTTTACATTGATTTCTGGTACGATCCAGAATTGATAGAAATATATAACATGAGAGCTGAAAAAACAAGTAGATTTTCAGAGAGGTAATTCTTGACTCAACCACATCACCACCACAATAGAATCATAAAATGTTGGAGTTGGAACGGACTTTGGAAGGCAAGTGATTCAACCCCCTGCTCAGTGCAGGCAACTGCTACAGCATTCTTTACTGTTGCATACAGGTAGTTGTCCAATTGCTGCCTGTAAACCTCTGTTGTTGAACTACAGTTGTACAAACCAGATAGATCCATGCCCAGGGTGACCATATACAATGGAGGACAAAACGCCTATACCTTTATCCAGTGTATAGGAGAGGGACTTCTGGCAGGTGCAGCTTTTTAAACCCTTCCATGTTTAGCCACACCTGCCAAAATTCCCTCTTCTAAACAGTGAGTCACCCTGTCCATGCCCATATTTCCAACATCTTATATTTTTATTTTTCTCTTTCCTTCACTTCTATTATATTTTTCTCTTTCCTTCACTTCTATAGGTGCCCAAGGCGGCTTGTATTTCTTCCCCTAAAAGATGTGGATATTTCTGATCCCTTTGCAAATCAAATCTGTGGGATTTAACCAGAGTGAAATTCATTACTCGTTTTAAAATGAGGCCTCCCCATCAAAAGATTTCAGTTTGGAAAATACTTTTGCCATTCAGATATGCCCCTTCAACTGTACTGCTGAACCTTGGTCAAAGCTGTCCAGCTTTCATCCCAATAACACAGCATTTCTGATTTGTAAACCAAGGACACTTCATGGGTCAGAACTATATTTCATATCCTTCAAAGTGGTCTAAACAGCTAACAGGAGTAATGGGAATGATTAAACCCTGTCGCATGGAGTTAGATCTGGTGCTTTCTTCCCACATGACAAGCTATGACAGCCAAGCACCAGTGGAGCAAATCAAATGACTGTGGCAGTTTGCAGTGAACAGAGGTACTGTCAAAACTGTTATTATGAGCAAAATGTTAGATTTATCAACCAGGGCAGTTTTCAACTACACTGCAAATGCAAATTGCATTTCAACAAATGCAAATTTGGTTTCCTGAAAGTTGCTTGCAAATAGCAATGGACACAAATTGCAATGGGATTGTGGTCTAATGTGGTTAGTTTCCACTGACCTACGTAGCAAGTTTGACCTGTGTAGCTAGAACATAGGTCAAACACATTAGTGCTCTGCATATGCATTCTGTTTGCAACGGGTTCCTTCTTTAGAAGAGAGCTGTCTTAAGCTGCCTGCTGCTCAGTTGTAATTCAAGCAGTTTATCATTTGCTCTGTAATTGTTGTGTCTTGCTATTTGGAATGATTACAGGCAGGCTGTCAGGAAGTAACAATGCCCCTGTCTGATGCCACGCTTTTGTCATCCTGACAAAAGTTTTGTCAACAAAATTGTCATATTGTTACAAGACTGGCTCATATTTCAGCTGTATACATCCAGCCATGAATGGAGGGCATTCACAGCCTGAGCACTTCAAATGCTTCGTTCTGATTTAGCAGAGAGGAGAGGAGAATGAACTGAACACCTGTCTCAGAAAGGCAGTGTTTTTAGGCTGCAATCCTCTGTACGCTTACCTGTGGGAGAAAGCACCACAGAACATAGTGAGGTTGACTTCTGAATATACATATATAAGCTTCCACTCTTATGACCAGTCCTATCCTTGACTGGCCTGCATGGTGCAACAGTGATGACAGCCTCTGCTACATCCTGTAGGCAGGGGGGAAGGCTTTTTTTCTTTTTTTTGAGCCCCTTTGGACAGTGAACCATTTTTTTCCCTTCTCTTTTGCTATGTAAACTGTGGAAAACTTTTTGCTACTGAAAAACAATACAGAAAATTATATACTGTTATGCTCATTGGATTACTCCTCTGACTTTATTCAAGGAGGTTCACATAGGCAGGCTATCTCTAACAGAAAGGTTCTGTCTTTCAAGAACCGCACAACATTTCAGATGGATCTTTCACAGTTTGGTATCACTTCTGGCCCCCAGTTGCCTCCCACGCTGGCTGACAAGCAGCTCCTTCATCTCTAGCTTGAAGGGCAGCCAAGGTGCTTCTTTACTCACACCAAAGAGCAGGTGGAATAACTCAGCTCAGCTGCTTCAAGGTCTTGCCATTCACGGAGCTGCCGGTGGCTTCTGACCTTCAGATGTTATCTTTGGGCTAATGGAGACTCTACCCTCTAGACCAGACCTCCAGCCCAATAATAATAATAACTATGCATGCGATTGGGCTATGAAATGAAGTTTCCCTTCAAAATTCATTCTTACCTGTACTAGGGAAACAGCAGAAGGCTCAAACATAGTGCTTCTAGATCAGGGGAGTCCAAATTTTTTGACAGGAGGGCCACATCATCTCTCTAACAGATTGTCAGGGGCTGGGGAAAAAAGAATTAATTTGCATTTAAAATTTGAATAAATTTACTTAAATGAATATATTAGAGGTAGAACTTATATGAATGAATGAAGGTCTCATGATAGCTCAAGGCCTGTAAAAGGCCTTGCGCAAAGCAAGGGTGGCCTTTGCTGCTGCCTCACAGATGTGAAACAGTAAGCAATGGAGGGAGCCCTTGGCCCACAGCTTGCATGAGAGGTTCGCCCTTGCACTGATTGCAGTTGCATCAGACCAACACAGGCTCCAGCAAGTCTCTGGTGGGCCACAAATGGCCCCTGAGTCAGGGTTTGGGCACCCCTGTTCTATATCAGTGCTTTTCAACCAGTGGTACAAGTGTCCCTGATGGTACTTCTCAGCATGGCAAGTGTGTACTTGACTATACAGATGATTCTGCCTGTCTATGAAGTGCCACCAGGGACATATTTTACCACCGGTTGAAAAGATATAAGGACCACACCACACTGCTTTGCCTAGACGATGGGTGGGGTAGCAGTATACTGGAGGTAAGGTGCAACTGCACAATACTCTAGAACCTGCTCTTCAAAGGACAGTGACAACAGCATAGAGTGGAGGAGAGGCAAAAAGCCAGCAGCACTTGGAGAAGCCTATCCCTTGCTGCAGGAATTACAGTGCTGTGAGTTCCCTACTCCTTACATAACAGTTCCTCCTGCATCTGTAAGAAGTGGCCCATACAAAAATGGTTTCTGCAAGTGGCACTTGCAGAAACAGTCCGGGGGGGGGGGGGAGACCTTTCCAAATGGCAAAAACTTCAGCCTTCAATACCATTGACCCTCATATTTCAACATAGAGAATGACAATGCTAGAATCCAAGAATCCAAGTGGCATCCATGCCCTGGTTCTTTTCACATAAAACTTGATGATATGATATTTAACTTAGTTAAGCCTAATTAATACAGAGGCCAGGTCTCTGTACCACATTAAATAGTTGTTAGTATTTTCTTTTGCTTTGCTTGTAGATCCATGATATATCATATCACTGTTAGTTGGAACTGTTTTCCAGTTTGAATGCATTCATTCTGGCTGTTGTTGTTGCCTGAGCTATTAATGCTTTTGCCTTTAAGTGGTTTTGATAATACTGTTGTTGGGCAAAGTAAAAGCTTGTGTTTTTTTTTTTCTTAATGTGAAGAACATAATAACCTGGTATAAACACAAGAAAAAAATTGCAATATAAAAAATGTATTATGATCTATTATAACAATCTGCGCAATTCCAGCAAAATGGCAAAGACTTTTGCTATTAAATGTTGTTTAATTAGGAAATTTGGCTAATAAAACTTCAATCACATTTGTGAAGCTACAGGTTGCTCAAAACAACATGACATAGAAGCAGCTATTTCTTCTTATTTATTTTGCAGCACAAAAAGCAGGTACAGATCACTCTATTTTGCAGTTATGAATGAAAAGATATTTCAAAGGCATTAAATTAGGTTGCACTAGAAGAACCTATGCTTTTACTTCCTCCCTTACAACTCCCACTGTTTTCCCTGATCTATGATTTGCAAGCTGCTATTATTTCTTGTGTTCTACAATTACCAGGAATGACACCTCCCCTACCCCAGCCTCAAGCTACATGTATGAAATGAATAAATGCTGTTTATTGTGACAGTCTGTGTTTTGCCTCTGGAAAAATGACAGACTGCACTACTGACAGCCAGTTGCTGGTTTTTGGAGTTGTTTTTTTTTTTACTACTGTTCCCTAACCTGGTTATCAGAAACTCTCCAGAACTGTGACGAGAGAGAGAGAGAGAGAGAGAGAGAGAGAGAGAGAGAGTAAAATAACTTTGCTTCATTTTGAGTAAAATACATGACTGCAGCATTTATTTCTTAGGTTTCAAACTAGAAAATGACATTAATTCAACATGCTCCCTTTTAGATTTCATTGGAATAGATTAGCTAACAATATTCATAATGTAACTACTGAAGATTAAGTTCGCATCAGTCCTTGGGTAGAATCAAAACACTGCATATTGAATGAACATGAAGTCAACTAGGAATGCTAACGTTTGCAATTAGAACAATTTGTGAATTCTGGGATAATTTCCACTAACCTAACTTGGGAATGCTTCAGCTAAATCAACATGGTACAACATGACTTGAACTACTAGAACATCTACAGAAAAGCTCAAGAGCTTCCAAAGGCCTGCAGCTAATTAGATTTTAAAGAAAATTATGTTTGGATGCTATGTTTATTGTATAATTATACCATGCAGAATAGACTAGATTAATAAATAAAACCTCGTATCATGTTGTCCATGCCTTTGTGTTTCAGTCAAATAGAGTTTGCAAATATTTCACTGCCTGTTTTTCACATATCTTCATTCTCGTTTTCCCTTTACTATCCCATTGTGTTGGCATCCTTCAGTCTCGGAAGACCATGGTGTCACGCACTGAATGGTGGTTCTGGAACAGTGTGTCCTCTCCAGTGCGCGAAGCCTGGGTAAAGTAGGTATGGAGGATAGGCTGTTATCCATGCAGCAAATCCCCTCTTACGCCCTTAAAAGTCGCCTCTTACGACAAGTACAGCCAAACTGAGGGCCTATTCTTATCCCCAGCCCCCAGGGGAAACTATCCCATTAGACAGGGCAAATGGAGGTAGCTCTCCCCGGTGGGTTTAATTGCACAGGTATTCCTGTCTGTTTTGTCCCTTGCAAGACACCATAGTGATTGGGTTGATTGGCAGTTCTCCATGTTTTGTGTGTGTATGTTGCTTTAAATGTACTGAGCAGGAGCAGGAAAGAGTAGCTTGGGAAAAGTATGTTGTGTTTAACTTGTTGGGTCCTTTACTTTTCTTGTTGTTTTTAACTTGCTGGGTTAGGTGAGGTTCTGCCTATCCTGACTGCATGTCATGTGTCTGTCCTGCTCTTTATAAAATGATAGGAATGAGGAGGGTATTATAATGTATATATCCCTACATATCTTAGCATCAGGCAGATTCAGTGAATACACTTCATGCAATGTGATCTCTGGAAACTAATATAAAGGACCACTTTGGGGCCAACACACCTGCAGTGTTGAACGTTGTTTTAACAGATGCTGTAGGTGATTTTTTTATGGCCTAATTTTCAGTGAAATTGTGAACCTCTGCGTGGCCCGCACCACTTCAGTATGGAAGTGGGGGCTCACTTAAGTCCATGTTTCTCCACTACAAAACAGAAAAACCTTCATAGGAAAAAGTGCATACCCATTCAGAAGTAAGCACCACTTTTTTCTGTGGGATTTTCTCCAAGTATATATACGTACATGGAATTGCTGTCTTCATATCAGGAAATAAGGTTTGAGGCTCACCTTCTCACCGATGTGCTAGTTTCTGATTTAAGAGATATTTTAATATGGAAACTCTCCACGGGGCAGGAATTCTGTCACATGACCCTCAGATCTGTCGAACTTTCCGAACTGGTGCAGATGGGACACCAGTTTACCACCTGAGTGGAAACCAGGGCTGCCTCCGATTTACCCATCAACTGAACTAACCCAGTGTCAAAAACTACAATTCCATTTTCCAACTATCTGGAGTAACTGATCTTTCAGTCAGTTGTTTGCAACTGTATTCTGGTTTCTTTTTATTTATTTCTTTTTATTTTTTTATGATTAAACATACAGTTTTAAACTGTAGCCCACATCATTAGCACACTTCCAGAATATTAATTTTGTCACGGTTACGGATGTGTCACAGATCTATAAGGTAGTTAGTAGAGTGACGATGGATGATCTCTTGAAGCTTTTATACAAAGCCAGTTCCAGTTGTGACATTTAATAATGAGAGGTAACACAAGCAACTGCTTGAGATCTAATAGGCTATTTGCTGTCATTTATGTGTGTATGCCATGATTGATCAACAGTAATAACAGTATCGCACAGCATATGCAGCGGATCACTCTCTGATTTAACAGAGATGTGCCGCTTGTTTGCTGGGAGCTTCGGTCATCAATAACAAGGTCTCTGGGAAGGCGGTAGCGGAGCTTGCAAATTCAAGCAGCCTTGAAACAGAACTACAAATTACAGTCGACAATTATAGAGATTTTGCATGGTTCTTACACGTTATTGCCTTAATAAACTCTGTTGTCAAAATTTACAGTTTTTTGTATTCTGATTAGTCAGATATTTCTTACCAGCTACAATAACAATAAGGTGCTCAAAAGATAGACAATTCCCATATAGCTATCAAGATCCTTCACATCCAGTATATCAATAACCCTTACTACAAACCTGTAAATTACACAAAGTATTTTTATCCCTCTTTTGAAGATGGTTGAGAGACAGGCCTTTGTTTTATTTATTTATTTTCAGTATTTTACCCCACCTTTCTCCCTAGGGAGACCCAAAGTGGCTTAAAAACAAATAATAATAATAATAATAATAATAATAATAATAATAATAATAATAATAAAATCACAATTAAAACAAATTGCCCTAGGCCCAAATCCTGATCAACTTTCCAGCACTGGCATAGCGGTGCCAATGGGACATGTGCTGCATCCTGCAGTTGGATGGCACTCACAGAGGCTTCCTCAAAGTAAGGGAGTGTTTACTCCCTTACCTTGGTACTGCCTTACCCTTATGTCGGTGCTGGAAAGTGGGTTAGGATTGTGCCCTTAGAGTCTTAGTCCAATTAATTCATGGCTGATATGTGATGTGAACCAAAATGATATAGTTTGTGGTTTAACTAGTATGGTACCAGCTTGTTATATGTTGTTGTTATTTTTAAATCTAAAATACTTGTATTAAATTTCCAGACTTTTGTGCAATAGAAACAAAAGCACAATTTCTTGTGCTTCAAGCAATTAATCTTGAATGTCAATAGTATTGGAGCTGAGACTGAGCTTGCTCAGTGGTAGAGTAAATGCTTCTCTGGGGAGGGCTTCCCTGGGCCTCCGAATGTCTTAAAAGGCATAAAAAGTCACTTTCAGTTTCCCTCAGCAAACTGGAAGTGGTGTTTTTTGGCCCCTGTGGGCCATTCCAAAGCCCACAGAGGCAGCGGGCAGATGCGCACTGCCTTTCTGGGCTTCAGAAAGCCCTTGGGGGGGGACCAGAGCACGGCTATTGCCCCTTTTGAAGGTGCAAGTGGGGCTCGAGTCTGGCTCAACGCCGGTCCGGAGGGCCGCATTGAGCCAGATCTGCAGATACAGGATTCACAGATATAGAGGTCCCACTTGTATGTGTCAGCACAGGGGATGGGAGAGGGCAACAGGAGGGCAAAATGGGGTTAGGGAGGAGCATTCCTGGGTGGGGGGAGGGTGGTCCTGGAAGTGAATCGGTCCTGGGCCAGTGGTGGGACCGGCCGTGGCAGTGCAGGCTAGATCTTAACCTCCGGCCCTGACCCAAGCAACCTTACGTAGACTACTCGGATTTGCACCCACGAAATTGAGGGTGCAGAGTCGAGTAGCCCCTTGGGGCTGCCTGGGACATTTTTCAGGGTAAGGGGAATAAAAGCCCCTTACTCCAAGTTGCACCCCAGCCCCAACCAACCTCATGCTGGATACAGTGCAGGCCTATCTTCCTGCCTGTTCCAGCATGAATTAGGATTGTGTCCTGAGAAGGCTGTCTCTCCTGAATGGGCCATCACATTTCTGTAGCTGACATTTCTATTATTTTAAGTTTTAAGATTTTAAATTAAGTTTACAACTTTGGATCCATTGGAAACCCAACAGTTTCCAAATGCAAAATGGACAAAACAGACATTTCATTGAATTTTCAAACATGATGGAGTATGCAAGTATATGCCTATATGTTTGCATGGAGATCATTTCCATGTTTTAAGCACAGCATATGCAAAGAGGTTATTCACTTAGTGTCAGAAAGGCTCCCCAATTTGATTGGAAGAAGAGATGATTCCTCACAATGCTTTTATAAAGCTCGTTCTGTAGTTAACTGCTGTTCAGGCCTCCACAAAGTGGTTAGGGGACAGTGTCTCTATAATATACATGAGCGGGTAAAGGGGAAATATGCCCCAAGTGCCAGGCTTGGAGGGGCAGCACCATGCCACCATCTACCCTCTGTGGCACTTGGCTGGTGTGCCAATCTGAAGGCTGCCCCCTAAGGGCCTTTCCCCAGAGGCATTCTGAGAGCCAGGGAAGCCATGTGCTGCCTCCCTGACCCTCCAAAGGTCCCAACTTTCCAAAGGTCTTGAAGGGCTGAAAAACATTATGGAGGAAATTGGAAGTGATGTTTTTATGCCCGTAGAAAGCCCTCCCTGGCCCTCAAAATGCCTTGTAAGGGCATAAAAACATCACTTCCAGTTTCCTCTGTGAAACCAGAAGTGATGTTTTTTGGCTCTCTGAGGGCTGTACAAGACCATCAGTGGGTTAGGGAGGCCAAACGTGCCCCCAAGGCCTCCAGAAGGGAGGCAGGGGGCAGAAGCCTGGCCAGTGGGGGCAGCAGCTTGCAGTCATGGTCCTGGGGAGCACCAGATCCTGGGCCAGGATTGTCACTGCTCTGATTAAAGAAGACTTCTCATGTTAAGCAGGCCCTGAGTCAGAGATTGGTGCCACCATAGCCTATTTGCGTCTGCATTTTGGAAGTCAAGAAGTCTGCTCGCTTTAGGTTGTACACCTCTAGTATACCCCTTAGGAAGTCAGAAGAGGCAAACTGAAAAAGTTCTGCTGTATACAGTCCCTTTATTCTGGTTTAAGTAAGAAAATTCCATATTCTTCCATAACTTAGCCCAGCTTCTGCTGCCTTCCCCTTTGTGTCATAAGAATATAAGAAGAGTTCCACTGGATCAGGCCAAAGGCACATCTAATCCAACTTCCTATATCTCACAGTGGCCCCTGAGATGCCTCAGAGAACACTCAAGACAACAAGAAAGTTGCATCATGGCGCAATTTTAGATTGTGAGCTCCTTGAGACAGGGACTTTCATAGATTTCATTCTATGTCAGTGGTTCCGAAACTTTTTAGCACCAGCACCCACTTTTTAAATGACACTGTATGGGGACCCACCTAGGTTTACCAGACTTTTAAAAAAGAGATTTAGAAAGAAATAATATTTATAAGTCATAATAACAAAAAAAAAGACCCTCTGACATTTATCACCCTACATCAGGGGTGCCCAAACTCCAGCCCTGGGACCATTTGTGGCCTTCAGGGCCCTCGCTCTGAGAGCAGTTGAACCCCAATTCAACCCACAGGGAGCCCCCAATTGCCAATGAACCTCTTGCCCACTGGAGACTTACTGGAGCCCAACGTGACTGCTCTCAGAGCGAGGGCTGACTGTTTGACCTCTTGCGTGGGCTGAGGGCTCCCTCCACTGCTTGCTGTTTCACATCCTCAAAGTAGAAGCAGCAACAAAGCAAACAAACAATAATAATAATAATAACAAACAGAAGCAAACAAATAATAATATGACCATGCTTTTCAGTTCCCTTGTGTTTTGAAGTATGTTGTGAGCTGTTTTTCACCACCCGTAGCTTGGTTCTGTAGCTATCCTTACCATATTATCATTATTCTCTCTGTGTTGTCAGTGATATACTGATCAACCATGAATCTTGGCATTCACTCGTTTTTGGTGAGGCCTTTAAATTCTGGCCAATCACAAGCATTGGCAGAATTTCTGATAGATAATGTGATGCTCCTTTGACTGCCAAAAGAACAGGTTTTGTTGTAGCAGTCACTTGGGTAATAGATTCAGACCTCATGGTGTGCCAAAATATATACTACATAAAAGTGCACTCAACAACCACTCTGCTTACAGATATGAGAATGACAGAGGTCAGTCATGAAGTAGTGAAGATGACAGAGCTTAGTACACAAAATGTGCTCCTGCCCTAAGAAGCAGAAAAATGGCAAAGGTCCAGGATTCCAGCTGTTCTGCCCTAGTTCTCACAATATTTTTCACCCTGGGTGAAGATAAATGCTATATGCTCAAGCCTGATTCTACCTGAAAACAGCTCTTGTTTTGTATAACATAATAATCCTGTTATGCAAAGAAACTTATTCAGGCATGTGGCTTAACTCTCCAATCCAACATGCATAATCTCTGCATGTTAGTGGTGTAAATCACTGCTTAGGATGCTTCTTTGAGATGAACATGGCTTAATTGGAGGGGCTGTGACTCAGGAGCGCACATGTGCTTTGCATGCAGAAGGAAGCCCAAGGTTTAATCTTCAGCATTTCTAATTGTAAAAGGTTTCAGGTATCAGGGCTGGGAAAAGCCTCTGCCAAACCCTCAGGATCATGTTGCATAGGAGATAATGCTTTAAAGTGCTCAAGCTATTTTTATACATTAACAATCTTTCAGTACAGAACATGGGCAAGAAGAAAAAATGGATCGCCTAGGAAAACCAGAAAACTGTTGAGTGGAACACAGTCCAGATGCTGATATCTGTGATCAGAGCAAAAATGAATGGTTGCATTTAGTATAGATGCATATTCTAATTTAATGAAGCAATTTCTTGTTACTTTGCCAATTAATAAATTACATGTCATGAAATGATTTAATGTTATACCATATACATTTCATGGATAATTTTTACTGAATGATTATGAGGGCAATGGGAACTTCATGCAACCAGTTTTTAAAATGTATTTTTCAATTGTAGTGAGCCACAATCATAAAATTCTTATAATGCTTAAGTAGATTTTATATAAGAATATTGTTACTTATTTATATAGAAAGCAAAATAGAATGCTTTATAGTCAAAGGTACATTCTGGTCAATACAGCCTTGTTATTCATTTTATAGTATGGGGACATTCAGCATTCAATTTAAGGGTCACTTGTGTAAATTGACTTCATAGAGAGAGCCATAACAAAA
The DNA here is from genome assembly GCF_035046505.1 of Tiliqua scincoides. Taxonomy (NCBI): domain Eukaryota; kingdom Metazoa; phylum Chordata; class Lepidosauria; order Squamata; family Scincidae; genus Tiliqua; species Tiliqua scincoides. The sequence continues at coordinate 58,306,909 of NC_089826.1, forward strand.
GGTGACAAGTTGGATGTTGTTAAGGCTTGTTTAAAATGAAACTGGTATCTTGGGGAATCTGATGAGTATCTTGACAAGTAATCTGATGAGTATGGAATAGTTGATCTTAGGATAATAGGATTGTATTATGTAGAACTGTCTTTGCCCAACCTCCTTGAGATCAAAGTGTTTTTATAAGAGCATCTCACATATTGGAAGCAAACTTGCCCTTAGGTAAAGCTATAATATGAGCTGTAGAGCTCCAGTGCTTTGAGCTGTAGCACAAAGGCAGAGCATGTATATGCTGAAAGTCATTCAGTCACGGTATGAATGGGTGAATGGACAATCATATTGCAAGTGCAGTTTAATGCCTATAAATATAAACTGATGCATATTGCAGGACAACAACAACAACAAAATCTGTTGGGATCTGATGGGTATACCTGATGGGATCAAAATCTGATGGGTATACCTCATGTGATCTGAGCTGTCAGTAATGATCCAGAATAAAATCTTGGGGTTAGAGTGACTAGTTCAGCGAAAACATCAACCAGGTGAGAAGAAGCAGTTAAAACGTCAAATTCCATGCTAAGAGTCATTATGAAAGAGATTAAAAAATCAGACTGCTGACACTATATTGTCCCTATACAAGTCAATGGTGTGGCCACACTTGGAATATTGTTTTTCGATATTGTGTTTATCATTCATTGTTCAAGCATGATAATGTAGTGCTGAAAATGGTACAAGAGAGGGCATCCAAAATGACCCGAGGAAAGGAGCACTTTTTTGCAAGGAAAATTAACGTCTTTGGAAGCAATTTAACTTGGGAAGGGCAATTAAGAGGGACATGATTGAGGCATCAAACGTTTTTCATGGTGTGGAGAAAACTGAAAGAGAAACATTTTTATCCATCTCTCATAATAGTAGCAATATGGTTCTGAATAGCAGTTGCAGGGGAGCAGACAGGGGAGGTGTGACTTTGTTTCCTGGTTGTGGACTTCTCAAAAGCCAGCCACTGCCAGCCGGTGTAGGTTATACTGATAGATAGGCAGCCAATGCTCTGGTTCAGTATAAAGCAAGTTCATACGTTCATGAAGCCGAATGCAGCCTGCAAACCATATATTTTAGTCTGTGCAAAGTTGTACAGCCCTCTCTCCCTTTTGTTCAGGCAGGCAGCAAAAATGGAGGTTTAGTGATCTTCTAGTAAAAGAAATTAAAGTAGTGCAGTGGTTCTCGAACTTTTCTGGCCCGCGGCTCCCCTGATCCTTGTGGCCATTGGCCACGGTGCCCCATTACATCACCTCACCTCAGTTACCCCAAAATGGGGATGAAGGTGTTATAATTATACACTAGAAACAAAAAAACAAGAGAAGTCAAACCTGCAGCAGAGTTCCCAGCACAATGTGTTGGTTAGCAACACACCTGGAGGGTTTTGGAAAGGGACTTTTTTTCTTTCTTGTAAGGGGGGGGGGGAGAAGTGATGAAATTTTCTGGGGGAGGGGAAGACTTTGCTTTGTGTGTACCTGCTAATTGCAAACTGATGTGACACTAAGACCCAGGGAATGTTTGGCTGCAATCCTAACCTCACTTTCCTGGGAGTAATTTCCATTGAACACAATAGGACTTACTTCTGAATAGACCTAGCTAGGATTGTGCATTTGGAGGCCCCCCCCCCCCACTAAGAGTAGGCTGACTCCCTCCTTCCCAAGCGGAGGGAAATGCTGCACTGCCTGCCTTTACTGGTGGAGCTCTCTAGCGTGAAGCTTCCCTCCCAGTTAGGCGCCTGCCAGGAGGACACCACAAACAGCACATGCCTCCCTTCTGACTGGGAGGGAAGTCTGAAGTACAGTGCCTGATCAGATGCAGCACCTCCACAGCCCAGCCAGCCTTCTCTCAATTTGGCAGCAAGAAGCCCTGTGCTGAGGACACTTGCTGGCAGGTCCTCCCTGGAGCACGAGCAAAGCTGGAACCTAGAGAAGGCTGGCAGCGAGATTCAGTGAGGGCGCTGCATGTGTTTCCAACTGAGCCTTCTCTAGTGGCAGAGGATGCTGGAGAGGGTTGGTAAGCACATGCAGCACTGCCCGGCCAGCTTTCTCTGGGGTCAGGCTTCCCTCCCAGTACAGAGGCTCCTGCTCACCAGCCAAGCCTTCTCTGGACTGAGGCGACGGAAGCAGTCCTACTCTGCACAGTGCTCAGTGCAATCCGGACAGGAAGGGAAGCCCAAGCACACACAGCACAGGAGGCTGGAATGGCCAGGCCGGCGACCTGCCCGATGCCAGGGATGCTTCCCCACCTCCCCCCACCATATTTCACATGCCCTCCCCACCTCACACTGCTTCACCCACCTTGTTCACAGCTGCAGAAAACTAGCAAGTAGGGAGGCAGCTGAGCAGCTATAGCCACCTCTCTCCCCCGGGATGACTTGCAGAGACGCCCCTGGGGGCTAACCCTGCCTCCTGAGGGATGCACAGATTGAATACCTCAGAAGCCGTGGGCTTTATTTAGTTGGATGTGACACAAGGCATTGAATTTCTACAAAGGTCAAGTGCATGTTCCCTTTTCTTCCACAGAACTAAGTAGGACTTGAGTCCATATACCTGTTCTCAGGATTGCATGAGTAATTAATCCTTGAAAGGATCCAAATGAGGCTTATCTACAGTTGTCTTTTTCTCTTTCTCTTTATTGTCTCTTTCAGGGACAATAACTCAGCAACCTGAATTTTCTTGAATGGAATGGCTTCCTTATTAATATACTAGTAGTAGTTCCATTCCAGGTGTGTTCGTAATGATAGATGATTACCTTGCAGAGGAGAGACATGGTCACCATCTAAGAGTAATGAGCCTCATGTGCAGGAGAGAGAGCCAGAAGTAAACAATCTATATGGTTTATGCCTTTATTTACATAAATGAGCTGGGACAGTAATTAAGGCTATTTTTACTAATTGGAGTCAATAACAAAGGTCATCTCATCTTAATTGCACAAATAATTGAGTTGAACAGGATCATATATATTTATCAGGTACAGGCCTAGTGAATGTGAAAGGATTTTTTTCCCCTCTTGGAGATTAATGCAGTTTAATGGTGGAGTCCAAAGGAGATCAGTGTTAAACTTAGCAGTGTTTAGTATATCTAATGACCATGTTCTTAAACTGACCTGAGTTTTCACAGAATGGAAAGGTGGGACATAAGTTTTCAAATAAGTAAGGCCCCAATCCTGTGCAGGCCTTATGCCTATGGATCTTGCAGTCTGCCACAATAAGGCTGGTGCTGCTGGTGTGGAAAGTGCTCTGCCATTCTGCAGGTTACTGCTGCCAGCAGTTGCAGACCTGGCCCCTATGCCGTCCAGGGCACAGGACTGCAACATGCCCCCTGCAACACCCCCCCCCCAAGAGATTATTACCCAGTCTGTGGAGCTTCATGTGACATTCTGAGGTGCTCCAAAAGCCTTCTGAGGCCTTCAGAGCACCGTTAGGCCGTACGTCCAGTTTTCCGCCAAAAACCGGAAGTACTGTTTAAGGGCACTCCAGAGACCTCAGAAGGCTTTCAGAGAACCTGTAGGTGCAGCATGGGCTGCCAGCATAGAGGCCCCGAGTCCATGTACAGGCAACACCATCCTGCAGAAACTCGACTTGCCAGTAAGTTGTCACCAGGGCCAGATCAGGAGAGGATCAGGGTGGATCAGGCTGGGATCAGGCAGGTCCCAATGGCAGCTGCACATGCCAGATCTATTCCTCCTTCCAGGCCCAAGCGTTTCCCTGAGTCTTTTTAGACTTGCTTTAGCTAAAGAGCTGGCATAGGTCTGAGGAGACCCACTGGGGACCAGGCAGCCTATGGAGAGGTAAGCAAAAATGTCGTTTATTTACCCAAAGTGGTATTCTGCTGGCCCAAGGCATGCAGCATGCACTCTCTCAGTGGCACTGTATGCTAGTCTGGACCAATGAGGGATAGAATTAGGCAGCCGTGGACCTCTGCAGACCCGCGCCCGGGGCAAAGCTCCGCGCTGGTATCAGTGATATCAGCTGGTATCTGCTGGTATCAGTGATAGCTCCGCATGGGCTATCACTGCCCCCCCCCTGCAGAAATCCGCCCCCCTACTCACCAGAGGCTCGGAGCTTCGTGCAACCTCTTCCCACGCCGGGGAAACCTCTGTGATGTTCCCTGGCACTATAAACTGTGCTTCAGGCAAACCGGAAGCACAGTTTGCGCCCCATCGGGAGCCTCAGAGAGGCTTCCCCAGAGTTCTAGCGGCTGGCGCCTGGGGCATTTGCCCCAGGGAGGTCTATGGCAGGCACGTAACTGGAATTAGGCTGTTAGTAAATTTAAGTGAATGAAAAATAAAAGAGTGGCAAGAGTGGTGAAATAATAATGAAAAAGTAACAATTGTTGATAATACAAATTTCTTAATATACAGATAACAATATGAAGACTTCCATTATGGACCAAAAAAGGGAGGAAGAGAGTGAAAGCACTGTGGCTCAGGAAATTTACCATAGTCAACAGCAATGTAATGCATGATAGAAGTAAACCTTTAAAGTACACTTTATACAGTGATAGGTTTTGATTTAAATGTAACTTCTCTGGAAAAAAAACAACCAAACATCATTTTAGACTGTTCAATGAGGAGAACTGCTTAGTTTGCAGCAAAGGTCAAAAAACTGAATAATATGTTGGGCTGCATAGGGAATAATATGGAAAGTGTGTCTTTATATTACTTGTGCAATCATCACCTATATTTTCAAATTCATGTTTGGTAACCTTACATTTAAAAAAGAAATCTACAAAGTACAGAAAGCTAGGGTGCACAGGAGGCCTTGAAACTGGGCATTTCTTTTAAAGAACGATTTTTTTAAAATATAGTATAGTGAGTTCTTGGCTATGTGGATATTTGTATTCTCCTACATGATTTAAGCATTTGATTTTAAATATTTATTTTTATAGAGCAGATATTAAGCCTGTAGAACTAAGTGAAAAAGCTGTTGTAGAAGCAGAGCAGTTATAAAAGTTCACATAAATATTAGGGCTGAACGGAGTGTTCTCCACTGAACAGTTTCGGCATGAAAATAGGCACTTGAGAGGGACAACATTAACCTGAAAGTCCCTCCAAAAACTTAACTTGTTGGTGCCAGTCTTCTTCTGTTCACAGTCCTGATTGACTGAACATCATCACCATTTTTTGTTTGAAATGTAACTCTTCCTCTTTTTACAACAGTGGTGTCATTGGCTATATCAGCTATTTTCAACCAGTATGCTGTGGCACATTGGTGTGCCACAAATGGTTTACAGGAGTGCCAAAGGAGTTTGAGGGAGGGTAATGTATTAGTAAGGCCATTTATGTGAACCCCCTACTGGCAACACGATATGCCTTGTCAATTGTCAAAAAACTGGTGCTGTGCCTTGACAATTTTTGCACTGTCTCAGGGCTGAATCCTGTGCTCTGCGGCACGGCTCTGTGCCGCCAAGCACTGTTGCAAATGTGCCGTAAGGCACGTTTGCCAGCCTCACCGCTGGGCTCCCACCGGTGCTAGCCCAGCGCTGGCCGGTGCTGGGCTAGAGCGGGGCAGTCACCCAGCTTCTGCAGCTCGGCAGTCTCCTGGACTGCAGAGCTGCAGAACGGTAGGCGGGGGTGGGGAGGAGGTGTTCCGGGGAGGGCGGCCAGCAGGGGGCAGGAGAGGGCGGGGAGGAAGCATGACGGGGAGGTGTAACGCGGGGAGGGGGGCAGGCTGGAGGCATGCCTGGGGAGGGATGGGAGGCGGGTCCGTGGAGCTCCGCTCCATAGGATCCAGGGCACTCGCGTAGGACTGCGCGCCCTACACGGGTGCCTTTAAAGTGAGTAGCCCCATTGCGGGGCTGCTTACCTTACTCGGGAGAAGGGGACGAAAGTAGTAGCTCTACGAAAGTAGAAAGTAGACGAAAGGAGGCGCAGGATCTGGTGGCAGCTCTTCGCAGTGCCGCCCAGCGTGGCTGCCCTGGGCAGTTCAGGATTGGGCTGCCCGTGTGCCATGAGATGAAAAAGGTTGAAAATCACTGGGCTATATGATGACATTACTAAGGGCTAACAAAACTTGTTTAGAGTTATGGCAATGCTTTATGAATTGGTTTGAATTAGATGTCTTTCCCTTCAGTAACACATCTAGTCAGATCTGATTGGCTACATGGCATGACTAGGAAGAAGCGGGAGTACTTTTGAAACCAAAATGTTGCTTAAGTGGCAGCCCATGTAGAGACTCAATGGAGCTCCTGCTTCCATTGCCTGTAATATGGCAGCTTGCTTGAATTTGACAGGGTTTAGCATATCTTCCTCAACAAAAAGATCAGCATCTCTATCTCCAAAAGGAAGACTTTATGAAAATGGTAAAATACATGTCCAATTCAGCTTAGTCCTAATAAGTATTTTTCTGCCCATAAAGTATTGTATTAGTTATTGTACTGCATATAAATTATATCAGTAACACTTTGTGAACCAAGTACAATGCCTTAACCTTCAGTTTCTGTGCTTGTGATCTTTTATCCTGTTTCTATAAAGGCTCAGATATCTGTTATTACAAACAAGCCATTCTTAATACTTTGTAACAGAAAGGCAATGTTTATCTACCTTTTCCCATTTTAATAGAGCACGCATGCTTAGCAATCTTGTTTTGCTTTCTTGTCCTGTTCTACAAGTTACTAAAAACCACCAATAAAGGAGACTCTGATTGCTAAGTCTCATACTGCGGAGGTGACCACAGAGTGAAAGGACATTTTTGTCAACATTAAAAGCAGCGTCAAGAAGGGTCATGAATCATGGCTTCCCATCCAAATTATTTGCCGGATCAGATTGAGAGGTATAGGGCAGCCATGAAAACCTTTTAACATTTAACACCAGCCATAATCCTGCCTTCAAATGTGGTGCATGGTGGGAAAGGAAGCTTTTGGGGCAACCCCCCCCCCAATACTTCTGGAGCCCCTAATGAATGCAGGTTGTCAGGTTGTTTCCTTCCCAGTCACTGACCCCTTCCAGTTGGGGAAAATAAGGGAACAATGTTGGAGGGTACTGCTGAAGCATTGAGTGCTAAACCTCTACGGAGAGGTTCCTCCTTTCTATTTTCCTGTTGTAGAGAGTTAGAAAGGAGAGATCTTAGATTGCTCCATGGAGGGGACAGAGTGTCTGAGCATGCAAGTACCAGAGAGGGGTAGAATCAGGCTTGGTCCGAGGGGGTCCTGCCCGTGGCACCCTGGCTGTATATATGTCTACTAGTCATATAACAGATGTTGAGGATATTTTGAAATGTTCTAACATATACTTTTGAAATAGCAATTGTTCTATTCCCTGAAGCATTACAGTTTTAGCACTTTACAGCAGAAAAAAAGAAAGGTATGCTCGTTGTTTCAGAGAGGTTTTCAGTCTCCATGTAGATAATATATGGTTCAAACTTTGGCACCGAGAGAGACCCATTAGTCAGCAGTCAAAAGCATGAGTGCCACAATTACAATTTCTTTGGGGGTTACATAAAACTATGATGAACCTTTTGAGTAGCAATGGTTGGAGCTCAGCTATCTAGCACAATACTCATTAATTTTGCTATGAAAGAATGAGTTAGCCTCATATATGCTTTAGTTACCATAATGGGTACATTTGAGCAAAAGACACAAACATTATCAAATGATTTATTATGATGTGATAGTAGGAGATAAAATATTTATGGTCAGAGATGTAGTCACAATCATTCTGGCCAATTAAAAGTTTGAAGGAGAGAAGAAGGCTCTAGACCCATTTTGCTGTCTACTTTAGTTTTTGTTTTTTTTTAAATTTCCAGGTTTCCATTTTCATTCACCATGATTTGGTTGCAAAATGGAGTACTTTTGTCAGCACAGGGAAGTACTGTATTAGATTGAATACAACGTTTCATGAATTTCATAGTATGATTTTTGCACTACCTAGGCTAACCCCTTCCTTATTTTCTTGCTATAGGTTGATGAAATGTGTTTTCAGGATAATTTTCCATAATTTTCCAGGTTAAGTTAGGTCACGCTTTAGCTTTTTCAAAAAAAAACACCTCCTACCCATTACTAGAAGTCCTTCATATGAATAATTCTTAAGTGTGATGTTGCATACATTCAAGTGTTTTAATCCCGAAGTCATCAGCTAATGCATATACAGTCAAAGAAAAGGCAAAGTTCTCTATAAGAAAAGGCTTTTATATAACTTATAACAAGATCCATAATACTGTATCTTATACTGTTATTTTTATGTTGTGGATTATGTACCTTTTTTTTTGTTTTGGTACTGAAAATCTGAAATTTTTGACTATAGTCTATCCTTCCTTGCTTCCACAAATGCAACTGTTATTCTTCTTAATTTCATGTCCCTAGACCAGTGTTTCTCAAACACTAGTGTGTCACTAGTGCTTCTCATGCACTAGTGAGTCAGGACCCACTAGGTGGGTCACAAGCCAATTTCAGGTGGGTCCCCATTCATTTCATTGTGTATTTTATTTTTAATATATTAGGCTTGATGCAAGCATGGTATGTGACTGCATTTGGGGAAATGTTACAGATGTGTACTTTTAACAGGCAACTCTGTATATACTTTTAACAATGATAGTCAATGGGGTTAGTCTTCGGTAAGTGTAGGTAGAAATGCAGCCTTTGGGATGTTTGGGATTTTTTTTTAAAGAGATCAGCAACTGTTTGAAAAGGTTAGGAGGGAGGGTTCTTTATTTTAAATACATTTTTATACTTATTGTAAATGTTTAATTTTCTTAATTTGATTTTGTCATATGGGGTGCTGAATATTTTCTTGCTTGATGATGTCACTTCCATGTTAATGATATCACTTCCGGTGGGTCATGACAAAATCTGGTTCTAAAAAGTGGGTACAGGTGCTAAGAAGTTTGAGAACCACTGCCCTAGACAATGGAGCAAGATTTCTGTTTAACTGCAAAACCTGCCTCAGTTTATGACCCACAAATAGCCCCATTGCAGTGAACAGGTGGTCCCGGAATTGACTGTGACCATAGGGCTGATCATCGGTTTTGGAGGTAGAGAGAGCCTAAACACAATCATATGCCAAATAAGTGATCTGAACTGTTAGCACTGTATAAGTGGTTGCGTTTCATTGACAAACTATATTTATAGCCTTCATTGATTGGGGATCCAGCGATACATTCTTGAATGTGTGGGGCCCTATCTAGAAAGGGGATCCGTGTACAAATAATTTCTGTTGGATCAGACATGCATCTTTTAGAGAAATATCTAACAGCTGAATCCTTCTTAAATTTCTATCAGGTGATGCAGCAGCACCAGCACAAGCTGGAAATTTAGCTGCTGGAGGTCTCCTCAGGTTTAGGGTACAGCAGCCACTATAGGTCATAAGAACATAAGAACAGCCCCACTGGATCAGGCCATAGGCCCATCTAGTCCAGCTTCCTGTATCTCACAGCGGCCCACCAAATGCCCAGGGAGCACACCAGATAACAAGAGACCTCATGCTGGTGCCCTCCCTTGCATCTGGTCAACTCAGGTCAACTCAGACCTGCGCCAGCGATATTGGTGTGAAAGTCGAAGTTGATCCATGTCGGCAGATCAGGTCCAGGAAGGGGGGTAGAATACAGTGCACACCAGCGCCCTCCCTTGCATCTGGCATTCTGACATAGCCCATTTCTAAAATCAGGAGGTTGTACATGCACATCATGGCTTGTAAGCCATAATGGATTTTTCCTCCAGGAACTTGTCTAATCCCCTTTTAAAGTTAAGGGAAACCCCTGCTAACTGGTTAAGTGTCACTTTTTCAAGTGGGTGCTCCTCTTTTATTTAGCAGGGGGAGAGTAACTGGCCCACCTCACCCCAGCAGTGTCTTTTCTAGTGGCTGTCTGCTGGTGTTGCATCTTTTTAGATTGTGAGCCCTTTTGGGACAGGGAGCCATTAGATGTTTGATTTTCTCTGTAAACCACTTTGTGAACTTTTTGTTGAAAAGCGGTATATAAATACTATTGTTGTTGTTGTTGTTAAAGGCGTCCAGGCCAGACGCCATCACCACATGCTGTGGCAAGGAGTTCCACAGACCAGCCACACGCTGAGTAAAGAAATATTTTCTTTTGTCTGTCCTAAGTCTCCCAACACTCAATTTTAGTGGATGTCCCCTGGTTCTGGTGTTATGTGCGAGTGTAAAGACCATCTCTCTATCCACTCTGTCCATCCCCTGCATAATTTTGTATGTCTCAATCATGTCCCCCCTCAGGCGCCTCTTTTCTAGGCTGAAGAGGCCCAAACGCCGTAGCCTTTCCTCATAAAGAAGGTGCCCCAGCCCCGTAGTCATCTTAGTCGCTCTCTTTTGCACCTTTTCCATTTCCACTATGTCTTTTTTGAGATGCGGCGACCAGAACTGGACACAGTACTCCAGGTGTGGCCTTACCATCGATTTGTACGGCATTATAATATTAGCCGTTTTGTTCTCAATATCTTTTCTAATGATCCCAAGCATAGAATTGGCCTTCTTCACTGCCGCTGCATATTGGGTCGACACTTTCATCGACTTGTCCACCACCACTCCAAGATCTCTCTCCTGATCTGTCACAGACAGCTTAGAATCCATTAGCCTATATGCAAAGTTTTCATTTTTTGCCCCAATGTGCATAACCTTGCACTTATTGACATTGAAGCGCATCTGCCATTTTGCTGCCCATTCTGCCAGTCTGGAGAGATCCTTCTGGAGCTCCTCACAATCACTTCTGGTCTTCACCACTCGGAAAAGTTTGGTGTCGTCTGCAAACTTAGCCACCTCACTGCTCAACCCTATCTCCAGGTCATTTCTGAAGAGGTTGAAAAGCACCGGTCCCAGGACAGATCCTTGGGGCACACCGCTTTTCACTTCTCTCCATTGTGAAAATTGCCCATTGACACCCACTCTCTGTTTCCTGGCCTTCAACCAGTTCTCAGTCCATGAGAGGACCTGTCCTCTAATTCCCTGACTATGGAATTTTTTCAATTAGCCTTTGGTGAGGGACCGTGTCGAACGCCTTCTGAAAGTCCAGATATATAATGTCTACGGGTTCTCCTGCATCCACATGCCTGTTGACCTTTTCAAAGAATTCTATAAGGTTTGTGAGGCAAGACTTACCCTTACAGAAGCCATTCTCCCTCAGCAAGGCTTGTTCGTTTGATGAGGCATTCCACCATCTTACCCGGTATAGATATTAGACTGACCGGCCTATAGTTTCCCCGATCCCCCCTCTTTCCCTTTTTAAAGATAGGCATGATATTTGCTATCCTCCAATCTTCTAGCACCATGGCCATTTTGAGGGACAAGTTGCATATCTTAGTCAAGAGATCAGCAACTTCATTCTTCAGTTCCTGAATAACTCTTGGGTGGATGCCATCAGGGCCCGGTGACTTATTGATCTTTAATTTATCAATGAGGTCTGAAACATCGTTTCTTTTAACCTCTATCTGACTTAATTCCTCAGTCAGGAGGGGCTGTTCGGGCAGCAGTATCTGCCCGAGGTCTTCTGCCGTGAAGCAGATGCAAAGAACTCATTTAATTTCTCTGCCATCTCTAAGTCTCCTTTTATCTCCCCTTTCCCTCCCTCACCATCCAGAGGGACAACCGCTTCTCTGGCGGGTTTCCTGATTCTAACGTATTTGAATAAGCTTTTATTGTTCCCCTTAATGTTGCTGGCCATGCGTTCCTCATAGTCTCTCTTGGCCTCCCGTATCACCTTCTTACATTTCTTTTGCCACAGTTTATGTTCCTTTTTATTCTCCTCATTAGGGCAAGACTTCCGTTCACGGAAGGAAGCTTCCTTGCCCTTTACAGCCTCTCTAACATGGCTCGTTAGCTATGCGGGTACCCTCTTGGATTTAGTGGAACCCTTCTTTCTTTGTGGTATACACCTCTGCTGGGCCTCTATTACTGTTGTTTTAAGCAGCCTCCATGCACTCTGGAGAGATTGGACTCTTTTTACCCTCCCTTTCAACCTTCTTCTAACCAGCCTCCTCATTTGAGGGAAGTCCGCCCGTCGGAAGTCAAAGGTTTTTGTGAGTGATTTGCCCGGTATTCTTCCCCCGACGTGCACGTCAAAACGGATCGCAGCCTGATCACTGTTCCCCAACAACTCCGTAACATTGACATCTCTAACCAGGTCCTGTGTATTGCACAATATTAAATCCAGAGTCACCTGTCCTCTGGTGGGCTCCATGACTAGCTGCTCTAAGGCACAGTCATTTAGCACGTCAAGGAATCTGGTCTACTTTTCGTGACCAGAACACAAATTTACCCAGTCAATATGAGGATAATTGAAGTCCCCCATTATTACAACCCTGCCCCTCCTTGTCACCTCCCTGATCTGTTTCCTCATTTCAAGGTCCCCTTCTGATTTCTGGTCTGGAGCATGTTAGTACGCCCCCAGTATTACATCACCCCACAGGCCTGGTAATTTAACCCACAGAGATTCTATGGTGGAGTTGGACCCGCCTTCAATCTCTACGTTGCTGGATTCTATCCCTTCCTTAACATTAACGGCCACCCTACCTCCAACACGCCCCTGCCTGTCCCTCCTGTAGAGTTTATAGCCCGGGATTGCGGTATCCCACTGATTCTCCGCATTCCACCAGGTTTCCATTATGCCCACTATGTCAATGTTTTCCTTTGTCACCAGACATTCCAGTTCTCCCATCTTTGCTCGGAGACTTCGGGCATTCACATAAAAGTATTTGTACAGTTGTACGTGTTCCTGATCATAAGCAGACATCTTTATTCTGCCTTTTAAATTAAGGAAATGTCGACATTCCAAAACTAATACTTTAATGTTTGCAGCATTGGAAATATGTTATTTATGTGACCCCGATGTGTAATGTGCATCATAGATGAAAACAAAATTAAAATAATGACTGTTCAGGAGAAAAAAGCTTACCATGTGCAATCATCTTTTTTTAAATGTCCTGCTTCCACATATAGAGTATCACCATGCCAATTGCCAACACTGCCTAATTAGCCAAAACACAGTGCTAATGCAGCTGCCATAATTCATCATGGGGAATGCTTGAAAGCTTAAATTCATGCATTTCTCCTGAAATTTCTGTAACAATACCCAACTCCATCACGTTTGTTGCATCCCCTGCATTTGTATTGAGTAATTTGTCAGCACTTTTACATTTTATATTGAGTATTCTGTATTTTCATATCACCACTCATGCAGTATTTTAACCTTTCCTTACTTTATGCAGTTCGAAAAGTCCTTTTTAATCAATTTGCACAGTAATGATTCAGTAGCTTCAGATAATGAACAGTTCCTGGGTTGCAGTCAGCAGCACAGCTGGAGCGAAGATAAGTACTGCACGAGCCGCAACATGCCTTTGAAGCATTCCCTCCCACTCACTGTCAGAGCCATTCCGGGCAGCGACTGCAATGTGCAGGTGCTTGCTGAACCAATGACATCTCCTATGTGTTACTGTCGCTGCCCAGAATGCTCTGACAGTGAGTGGGAGGGGCCACTTACACGGTGTGTAGCAGCGTCTGCAGTACTTAGTGTTTCCCCCCCCCCAGCTGTGCTACTAGTTGCAGTGCAAGCATACTGAAACACCATATTCAGGAGCAGTGAAATAACAATTTAATGTGTTTGTATTCTTAAGCACTAGAAATTCTGTGCTGCAAGTTACAATGAACGCACGTGTATTGCATGCAATAATGAATTCACCAAACTGGAGCAGCATAAACAATGAATCAACCGTGTTATAACCATTAAAATACTGAGAAAATTAGTTTCCTGACTCTTATCATCAGAATCTAGAATGATTTTATCTTGGAAGATAAGTAGCACTAGACAGAAGTCAATTCCCAACTGCGCTTAGAATACAGGGGGATTGATAGGAGATATTAGAGCAGATTTGGCTTAAGATAGTTTTGCATCAGCTTCCCCATGACTGACATAGCTATCTGCCTAATTTAAACACAGGTAACTTTATTGCAACAAAAATATTGTAAAATTGTGCTGCAACATATTACTTTAAAATTGCCAATGTAGATTCTGAGTAATGTAGTACAGGGCTTTACAGCAATATATCTTCCTCTGGATCATGTAGACAGGGGTTTAATGAGATATTTTATAACATGGTTTTACTTTTAGAGCAGTTATTGTTTTTAAGAAGAAAATCAGTTCAAGATAGCTGAGAAATGTCTTCAGAGACATTTTCTGCAGAAGACCAGGGAGGAATTTACTGAAGATCAAAAAAATTCAAATGTAACTCTATGATAGAATTCTACCAAAGAATGATATGAAAGCAGCCAAAAAATGTATGAAACATGTAAGAAAGAGAGCAACCAAAAACAAAATGATCTTTAAGCTTTTATTTAAGTACAGTACAATGATGTCACGTTACTTGTCACAAGCTGTGCTGCTCCTGCACATAGAGCCATATCATGAATACAAGAAATCATTCTTTCTTTTAATTTTTCTTTTATGCTTTGAAAGCTGAGTGTACTGAGATTCACATCACAGTGTGAGTGCAAAGCAGATAGTTTACTACAGGCATAGTGACAAGCATAAACCATTAATTATCTGCAGAAATGTTGGGAAATACTGTGAACCTAATTTTGAAAGTGTCACAGTTGATTGAAATAACAGCATTCTCGTAGAATCTTCAGAAATTGACTTAGAAATTTTTCCTCCTTGGTTATGGTCTTGGGAACATATCTTTGCTTGGGCTTTTCACATGTCAGCCTCTGTCCAGGGAAAATGGGGAAATTAAAGAATTTGGAAATAGTAAAATGACTGAATTGCTGGCCAAACTAATGAGATGGTGGAGATCCAGGATCCACCTCCATTCTCTTAAGTCTTGGCAAACAGCTATGGAGAGGACCAGTGCTGTTCAGGACCATTTTGTTGGGGGAGGAGTTTTAAGCTTTTCCTTCCAAAATAAAATAAAAAAACACCTCCATCTAAAACAGTCACTTGCAGTTTAAATGAAAACTTAAGTGTTCACAGGGTGTGAACATAAGTTCACATAAGTTTTTCCCAACATAACAAATAGCAGCTCTGGGAGGTGGGATATTTTGATCTGGAAAATTGTACAAGGAAAGGGTTACCGCCTTCCTCCATCACCATGGTCCTGATCCACTTTGAACATCCCCTCCATTGCTATATTCAAAATGTTAAACATTTATAGAGGTAGAGCCCAATTCTATCCTTCTCCCTCCTGCTGCTGGTGTAGTCACACTGAGGAGTGTGCCTTATCCAGTGGGGGAGGGGACTGGGAGGTTCCAGATAGGAAAGGATATTGTAGTCTTTCATAAGCCTCCTGCTGCACAATGGGGTCTCCTCAGACCTCAAGGCCAAGGAGAAAAAAGTGGGTAGGGAGCAGATCAGATCCATCATATGCCATCGCTGTTGGATCCACCCCCTCCCGCAGCCTCCCCATTCCTCCCCTTCCCCATCCACTTTTTCCCCCTCCTCTTATTTGCTCTGGAAGCTGCAACGGGGAGGGGATGGGAAGCACTGACATCTCTTGTGGCACCACTCCCAAAATGGCTGCCAATGGATTACTCTGTGTGCTGTCGGTGGCCATTTTGCAACAGAAGAGCCCCCCCCCCTTTGCCACACACTACTGACGGCAATCCATAGGATTGGACTGCCCATGATGGAGTTCTCTCTAATTTGACTTTAAGAGTAATCATAGGCTGCAGAAACCACTCATACTGAGCCGAAGTCAGGTCTATAGTTTCTACTATAGCTTTAACCTACTTTGGAAAGAATACTAACTCAAAACATTTCCATGTTTCAAATTCCCGAGACTCAGCGCTGACAGCAACATCAAAAGCATCTTGACCTTCTCTTTCCCATGTTATCACCAAAGGTTACTTTATGTTGATCCTTCATTATTCTGTTCAGCTTTTGATAATGTAACAGGTTTATTTAAGAAGGTTATAAACAGCTACTTGGCACAGGTGGCCTAGTCCGAAAGAAAAGAGGAGAGGGTAGTCTTCAGTGTACTTAAGGGACAGTGCAATGTTAATTCACTGTGGCTACATGCACTTAAAAATAACATGCACTCAATCTACACTTAAATAAAAACAACACCTGGTTGGAAATGAGGAAAGACTGATATTTTGGCTCCCGAAATGGAACTGGGCCATTATAATGACTGTAAGGAAATTGTCCCACAAAATTCCTACTCGTTGTAAATGCTTTGGAATCTGGGCTATAGATCCTGACATACAAATACTTGTTGTGGTTTATTGACCAACATAAGGAACTTTCAAGAGATGTTGGAAAATAATTATCTGAGAAGGCTTAGAGCCCAATCCTGTGGTCTGCACTGCACTTCCACGGCGCGGATCACAGTCGCAAACGTGCCGTAAGGCATGTTTGTGGGGCTCACCGCCGGGCTCCCACCGGAGGTGGTTTAGCTCTGGCGGGCGCTAAGCCACTGCCCGGTGGGCGCCTGTGTTCTGCAGCTCGGCAGTGCCTGCAACCGCCGGGCTGCGAAATGGGGCAGGGACACGGGTGTTCCGGGGGGCGGAGAGGCCAGTGTGACGCAGGGAGGGGGCGGAGAGGCCAGTGTGACACAGGGAGGGAGCGGGGACACCAGCGTGACGTGGGGAGGGGGCGTGCCAGAAGCGTGCCTGGGGGTGGGCAGGAGGAGGATCCGTGGAGCTCTGCTCCGCAGGATCCTAGGCGCTCGTGGAGGCTGTGTGCCTTACATGAGTGCCTTTACTTTAGCGACGCCCTTTGGGTGCGCTAAAGAGAGTAGCCCCTTTGTGGGGCTGCCTCCCTTGCCCAGGGGAAGGGGACGAACGTCCCCTACTTCCGAGGTGCCTCCCGTGGTAGCACGGAAGGCACTGGATTAGGCAGCAGCCCTTATGGTGCCACTGAGTGGCAGTGTTACTATATTTTTAACAAGTTTTAAATTGACAGTTTTAACTCAGCACGAGCAAGATTGAGGGTTCATTCTTATTCAACTTCTCATCGCTGATGCAGCCGCAATGCAGCCCCAAGATAAGGGAACAAACATTCCCTTACCTTGAGGAGGCCTCCATGCATCGTTGTCCCCGGCAGAATGCATCACATGACCCATTGGCATGGATGCATTGGTGCTGGATTGTTGGATAGGATTGGGCCCTGAAACTAAATTTAAGCATTTATCAGAATGGGATAATTTGCTTACTGTGAATAATGCTACTGTGTTTCTTTTCTTCTACCTCAGCAAAGTCTTCCTCATTTGGTTTTTCTTCTTCTAACAATGTAGGGGCCTCCTCCCCACCCTCTCTCCGGCCTCCACCCACCTCCTCCCCACCTCCCCCCACACCTCCACTTACCTCTCCACTGCTCGGTGGTCGCCACGACTGCCGAGCGGTGGAGTTCCGGCAGCTGCCTGGCAGTAGCCCAGCATCAGCCAGCGCTGGTCTACCACTGGCACTTACCTGGCGGTAGGGCCCACAAATGTGCCTTATGGCGGTAAGCCGGTGCACACTGTTCTGGATTGGGCCCTCAAAACAGTTTCATGGCACAATACAGAAATATGACCGGATCATATGATATTTGGGCAGCTTTTCAAAAGCATTAATCTGCAATTCTAGCAAATGATAACCACGGCCGCGATCCTAACCAACTTTCCAGCACTGACATAAGGGCAATGAAATTCCGAGGTAAGGGAACAAACATTGCCTTATTTTGAGGAGGCCTCTATGACAGCCCCCCTACTACAAGATGCAGTACATGCCCCACTGGCACAGCTAAGCCAGTGTTAGCAAGTTGGCTAGGATTGCACTCTAATAGTCATTTCTTGCATTATCACATTAGGGGCCCAATCCTATCCAACTTTCCAGCACCAATGCAGCAGTGCCAATGCATGCACTGCATTTTGTGGTTGGGGGAGTCACAGAGGCCTCCTTGGTGTAAGGAAACATTTGTTCCCTTACCTTGCAGCTGCACTGTGGCTGCATCGGTGCTGGAAAGTTAGATATGATTGGGACCAAGATCTCATATTTATCCCTTGTGTATTTACATTTTTGTAAATGTAGTTAGGCACCCTGAGGTTAATGAAAACATACCAGTGAGTGAACTACTGTGAGCACACAGAAGCATTATATAAATACTATTATTATTCTATGTACTCAATACCAATTTCCATAATTCTCATGGATGGTCTTTCCTGCAAAATAAATATAAGAATGTACAGACAGAGTTCTACTGTAAAGCAATAGATATAATCTTACCTTTCTGGAGACATTCCTTGAAGATGTAAATATGCAGCCCCCAACCTCCTCTCACATCTGCCTCTAAACCTCTCAGATATATCATCAGGCCAGTATTTATTTATCCAGAAATTATGTCTGGTGCTCTTTCCAATGGGCAAATTTCTCAAAGCAATGGGCAAAGTTCAAGGAGTCTTATAACATAAATCATTACTTAAAATCTTATAAATTGGGTTGAGGGCCCAATCCTAGCCAATTTTCCAGTGCTGGTGCAGCCGTTTCAGTGGGGCATGTGCTGCAACCTGTGGTGGGCAGGCAGTCACAGAGGCCTCCTTAAGGTATGGGAACATTTGTTCCCTTACCTTGGGGCTGCATTGCGGCTGCACCAGTGCTGGATAATTGGATAGGCTTGGGTTCTAATCTGAGGAAGGAGTGTTAAATCTGCTGTAGATGTACTCCACCTACAGAATCAGGTTGATAGTTTTGGCTACTCATAGATCCAGCACTGTCAGTGGAGACCCAAAATCATCTCATTGGAGTATGTTGGTATATACTTGAAGCATTTTACTACTGTGAAAATCAGTGATAAAGAGCCTTAGCATAGTTACCAGGAGGAAGTAAATTTCTTCATAGGGAGATTATATGATGACACTGACTCATTCATTTTTTGTAGCACAAATATGGAAGGAGACAATAGGTACATTTAAGTATGGTGGTAGCTAGTTAATTCTGAAGAAAACTTCATAAATTAATGCAGATTAAGAGCCCAATCCTATCCAGTTTTTCAGTGCTGGTGCAGCTGTGCCAATGGGGCATGCACTGCATCTTGTGGTGGGAAGGCAGTCACAGAGGCCTTCTCAAGGTATGGGAACATTTGTTCCTGTACATCAGGGCTGCATTGTGGCTGCACTGGTGCTGGAAAGTTGGATAGGATTGGGCCCTAAGTCATTCGTGTCATATAGACATGGAATACTGTATAGAAAATATGAACAAAGAAGCTGTTTTCCCTCCTTTCTTTGAAGTAAGATTTCATTAAAGATATTTTCATGTACTATTTCTCACTGTGGCAAAGGCAGGTGTGTTAAGTGGCATTGGCATTCAGAATAGAACAAATTTATTCCAAAGGGAGACACCAAGAGTGTGAGTGTATGGGAAGTTCCCTTGACAAAGCAGTTGCACAGCCAGAGGCACAATAAGCAGAACTTGTGCAAAAATTCTAATTAATCCAGGTTAAAGGGATGTGTGAACTTCAGTGCCTTTCCAACTGAAATGAACAAGGCATCCCACTTATACGGGGGGTATTGTTGTCAGAAAGGCATACACACTGGTCTCCTGGTCAGACTGCAAATATTGTAACAACTTCTAAGTAGTTTAGCTAGAACCACTGTTAACTACCATAAGCTGTATCAGGGCTGTTTTCTCAAATGCTGTCAGAAAGATTCACTCTTTTATGTAAGGACCACTTTTTTGTATTCCCTAAATTTGCCATGATCTAGAGCAGGGGTGTCCAAAGTTTTTGGAAGGAGGGCCACATCATCTCTCTGACATTGTGTCGGGGGCCAAGGAAAAAAATAATTAATTTACATTTAAAATTTGAATAAATTTACATAAGTTTACATAAATGAATATATTAAAGATGAACTTATATGAATGAATGAATGAAGGTCTTGCAATAGCTCAAGGCCTATAAAAGTCTTTGCATAAAGCAAGACTAGCCTTTCCTTTGCTGCTGCTACTGCATCACAGACATGAAACAACAAGCAGTGGAGGGAGCCCTCATCCCACACAGCTCACGTGAGAGGCCAAACAGTTGCCGTCATGCTGAGAGCAGTTGCATCGGGCCATTGTGGGCTCCAACAAATCTCCGGAGGGCCAGAGGCTCATTGGAGACTGGGGACTCCCTGAGGGCTGCATTGAGAGGCCTTGAGGGCCGCAAGTGGCCCCAGGGCCAGGGTTTGGGCACCCCTGATCTAGAGAAAGCCCTTCGGTATATGCAATATTTGTAGTCACACAGTGGATTGAAAAAGCCTCTCCTAACTTGAGGAAAAATTTAAGATTCACTGGGCATTGTAAGCTACCACTGTCTTCACTTGGAATGTGGCCAATGGTTTATTTTATTATTTGAAACATGTCCACAAAATGTGTTCCAAAAGGAGTTGTCTTGAAACATCTTTGTTATCCAGCACTGAAGCTCTCTGTTTTAATTATAGGACATATCTAAAGAATGGCTGTCATATTAGGACTTCTGATCTGACACAGAATTTGTACTCCTGTTTCTGAAAGTAAAATTAAGAGCAATCGCGTAGGGGCTTCAGAATTTTATGTGATGGTTTCATTTGAGACATTTCACTAAAAATCAAACACTGCAAATGGAAAGATCATCTATAAAAACTTGAATGTGGGATTGTTATAGAACCTGTCAAAATAAATAAGGGAATATTTTTCAGTGTGTAATTATATGTCAAGATTGGGGAGCTAATGGACTTTTTGTAGTCATGTCAAGGTCAGAGGAGCAATTACTGTTTATAAATTATCTGAAATCTTTTATAGCCCTTTTCAACTAGTTTTATAGCATCTGTTTATATTAGACATCTTTGCCATTTTGTGTATTTCTTTCCCATTGTTTTCTGCTAAGAGCATTGTAGCACATTTTGTCAATTTTGTACTTGTTTGCTAAACCTTCCTTTATTTCACCAAAGAGCTTGCAATTAGCCCACTTCTTCCTATTGAGAAGCATCTTTGTAATAACAGCTTTCCTGGCAAATCTTTTGTTAGGCAGATTTTAAAATCAAGAGCCTACAAAGGCTTGCAAAAAACTCCAGCTTTAGAAAAGTTCAGCAAATCCCCCTTCAAGGTCATATCAGTTAAGGTTACATAGATTTTCCACTTCAGTAAGCACTGTAGTTTGGGGTCTTTTCTGGGTGCTAATTTGGAGCGATCAAATTAATGCAACAGGCTCAACTTTCAGAAGTTGATTGCAAAACCTGAGGAAGAGCCTGAAATCTTATTTTCCATGTTTAATAGGGTTACTTTCTGTCTGTTTTTTTCTCCCTGCAGCTTGCTATATCACTTTCTTTGAAGCAGTTCATAGTGTATGCTTTGACAGCCACTGGTTGTGGGAAGCATAAGACTGTAGCAAGGATCCCCATAGCATAATCCACCCAGTCACTGCTGGTCACTGATCCAGCTGCATGCATCAGCTTAGTAGTCAAAGGGCATGGTAATTCCCTCCTTCTGCCTTTTCTTTCTTCGAAGGCAGAGTCTTCACCTGGTGTTTTTGATTCATGCATTCTAATTATGATGGCTGCCATCGTCAGCCCTGTGGGTGACAGTAGAAATTCTGTGAGCCAAGAGCTAATACCACTGCTTGTTAAGCGACCATGTCAGACTGATTTTAGGGCCCATTTTGCAGTTCACCACAGGCCTATCTAAAAGCATCAGGAGACTCCGTCTAGCGGGACAGACTCATTGTCTTTCTAAATGTCTCCTTCTGATAAGCAGATCCAAATATGGTTCATTCACTGTGGATTTGAAGGCACAGTAGGGAACTTGGCTCACATAGTGGATACAACAAAATGCTTAATATTTTCACTTGGTAGGGAGATAAAGAACCTATTTCCAAGATAATAAAAAAATGTACTCCCCAGCTATGATCAAGAGTTTGAAATTTAAATCAGAAGTCTTGGAAAGCTTTTCTGACATTGAAAGAAGTCTCTCTCATCTCTACAAAGAACATGCTGGGGTTGCACCAATGTTTAAATCAGACAGCCTTCTCATAATGACAAGAAATGTGGTTCCTTGTTGCTGCCTCTTTAGAATTCTTTAGTATTTTTTCATCGTATTGACATTGTGTTAAGAATGTGAATCTGATGGTTACTACTTACCTAATTACAGCCAAACCCAGCGATTTTTGCCTTTTGTTTGTTCAAGAGCCTAATATATGACATTTTTTCATCTCTCTCTTTTTTTAATCAGTTTGGCTGAAAAGGAATTTGATAACAAAAGTGTCCTTCATGCACCCTAAATATTCATTTTTAAACTGCACAAATAGATTCCCACTGCTTTTTCTGGCTGTTAATAAAAGCTACTTGATACTTGTGGTATTATTGTGCTACATATTCTACTTTCTTTCAAGGGAACATGGTACTGCATTGCACTACTGTAGCAAGAATCAGTGGTTGCGATTGTCCTCATAATTATATCCATGGAAGTCCTTTGGATAGCAGCCAGTAAGTTGTAGCATATCATTATGTTTATACTTAGGAACTGTTTTTATGACCATTTCAGCCTGTGGCAGCCACAGTTTTCAGTCAGCCTGTGATAACTTCCAGCTGTGTTGCCACAGGCTGAACTGATGGTGAATATGCCAGCATCATGCACTCAACTAGAACAGATATAGAGCACAGAGAATGTTGGTGCCCAAGTGCAGCTTTTCAAGCAGTTGGAACTGGATGCCAAAACCCAGTCAAGTGCTGAATTTAGTACATTGTGTTGGAATGTGCATGACTGACTCAGTCCATGCCCACTTGGCTGGAAGTTCAGTACAGACTGACTGAAAACCACAGCTGCCATGTTTTGAAACAGTTATGAGGATCAACCTCTATGTATTGAGGCCCACCTCACCCCAGCAGTGTCTTTTCTAGTGGCTGTCTGCTGGTGTTGCATCTTTTTAGATT
The DNA here is from genome assembly GCF_035046505.1 of Tiliqua scincoides. Taxonomy (NCBI): domain Eukaryota; kingdom Metazoa; phylum Chordata; class Lepidosauria; order Squamata; family Scincidae; genus Tiliqua; species Tiliqua scincoides. The sequence goes on from NC_089826.1 coordinate 58,329,729, forward strand.
GTGAGCCCTTTTGGGACAGGGAGCCATTCAATATTTGATTTTCTCTGTAAACCGCTTTGTGAACTTTTTGTTGAAAAGCGGTATATAAATACTGTTGTTGTTGTTGCATGGCTCACATTGGTGTGGTCAACAAATCTAGTGTTTTGGAAAAAAAATAAAAATAAAACAATGGTGCTAATCTGTATTTTGAAACAAATGCAGAAAATGACCTCTTGCTTACCACGGAAGAATACTGTCTAATGTTTTTTGAACAATACGGCAAGTATGACTTAGTGAGATTCTATGTTAAAATTAGGTTTCTCTGGACCACCCAATGAGTCAAGAGCATTATCATAAAGAATTATTTGTTTATTTAAAGGATTTCTATCCCGCCTTTCTCCCGGTGAAGGCAACCAAGGCAGCACTTTTGATACACTTATTTGTGTGGCAGCTCTCAAAGTATCTCAGTGGTTCAGGAAAATTACCTAGGAGGTTCCAATTAGCAAGAAGTGAGTAATATTCAGTCACTATACCATTCCATCATCTCCCACATGTACAGTGCAGGGAGGGCAGTAAGCTAGCCACACCTCTGATCCCCATGTAGTGGCACCTCCCATTTACAGTACTATCCTCTGCAGAGAAGCATTCCAGAGGGCAAGAACATGTAAAGGCAGGGGAGGGGAAGGGCATATCTAAGTTGCACACTGCAGGTTTTACCCAGTGCACTTGCTGTTTGTGGAGGGTTGGGGAGTTATCTCATTTGTGCAGCTATCTAGTTTTGTTGTTGTTGTTATTACTGCAATAGCTATTAAATACACTTTGCATTTGCACACCCCGCTACTCCTTGTGCTGTCACAGGAAATTACCTTACTTCAACCTGTGGGCTGGTAAGATGACAGAAAAGGAATGCATTGTGGATTGTTTCATTGTTCATATTTATGTTTCTGGATGTCATTTCAATTGTAGATAGAAACAAATTTTTGTAGATAGATACAGATTTTTCAATGATGGAATAGCTAAAATACTTTAGAATTTTAATTGATACTAATGTTTTGTCTGTTATCTCTGCCTTAATGAAAGCTTAATGTGTCTGACCTGCAATATCTTGGACATCAGAAAGATGGCAGGTGTTTCATAATTCTATATTCAGGATGGTCTTCAGTAAGTGTAACAGCAGCTTCTTAACTGAATCCTTGCAGATGACTTGAATCCAAGAAAGACAAACTAACAGAAGTAGACAACAAAAACTTGCCTTGCTGGCTGCTTGTACTGTATACATTACAACATTCCCCCCCCTTCCCGCCTTGCCTTAGAGGTTTGTAGATTTCCACTAACCTTCTAAAATAGTGGTTCTCACACATTTAGCACCGGGACCCACTTTTTAGAATGATAATCTGTCAGAACCCACTGGAAGTGATGTCATGACCAGAAGTGACATCATCCAGCAGGAAAATTTTTAACAATCCTAGGCTGCAATTCTACCCAGTTACCCAGGAGTAAGACCCATTGACTATCATTGTTAAAAGAATATACATAGTAGCTTGTTAAAAGTACAGGTCTGTAACATTTCCCCGAATGCAGTCACATACCATGGTAGAATCAAGTCTAATATGTTCCAAGGAAAATATTGAAATGAATGGGGACCCACCTGAAATTGGCTCCCTACCCACCTAGTGCATCCTGATCCACAGTTTGAGAAACGCTGCTCTAAAAAAATCAGCAAACAAAAATAAGAATATAAATACATGTGAGATTGGCAGGGAAGTATACATTATTTTGTTAAAATAAGCCATGGATGTCTCCTCTGAGGACACCTGGGTTGTTTTTCTGCAATTGGCTGAAAACATATTTGACTTCTATTGACTGAATTCACAGGAACAATGCAATCCATCTTATTGAGAAAGGCAGAAGACATAAGTTCTTCTAAGATCTCATTGTAAGGTACCCTGTTTCCAAGTAAATGTTTAGTCTGGACTTTCTGCAACTTGGAGAGGCCCCTGCTTGGCTATGTTGAGAGGCAGCTTCCTGTGTGTATCTCTAGTGATACAGCAAGCTTAGGGGACACAACCTTTCAGCTGAATCAAATGTCTGCCAGCAATCCTTTTATCTGGTAAAGTGACAGAATAGGATACTGGACCAAATACTACTTTTATACTACCAGGCAGCCATATTGGGCCTTGCAGGGCCTCTGAGAATAATTTTACCAGGGGGTACAAAGTTTCTTTTGGGCCCCTTCCTAAAGAGGGAGGGGATGAGATGGGGTGGGCAAATGGGGGCAAAACAGGCAGGGGGAAAGTGGCAACAGCCAGAATAGTCTTTGGAGCCCAGGTCTATCAATCTTCCCAATGCAGAGCTCAGAGTTGGCAGCTAGATACAGTAAAACGGAAACCAAACACACTCCTAAGTCTCTCTAAAATCTTTCAAATATAGAAAATCATTGCAGGAGATTAGCATCATTGTATTTAGGCTCACACTAGAATGGAAAGTGTCCTGTGTGAACTAAAATGTAGTTCTGCAACAGCTGCAGTCCCACAGCTGAGCTCCTGTGCAGTCCTTCATGGTAAGCAGATCCACAAGCCAAACAGTTACTGTAGCAGGTCAGTTTCCTCCCAGATATGACACTGTTAATGTATGTGTTCTTGGGCCTGGTGTGCATCACTTGTCACAGTAGTTGCCGCCATGTGCCCACGGTAATGCCCCCAGCATCCCACATGGGCAGTGGATCTGGGTGAGATTAGAAAATGTAAGATCCCAGGAAATTTCTGGATCCCCTCCTTTGGCTCCTGGGCCTCTTTCTGGCTCTGGGCCTGGGTACAAATTACCCCCTTTACCCCACTCTCCTAGGCCCTGGGCCAACATTTCAAGCAGTGTCACCTTCAATAAAAATCTATCTTTTTGCATGCCTGTCTTCTTCATGTTTCTTTTGCTTTTGATGTATGAATCTTGTAAGGTAGGGTGCAAAAGATCTAACCTTGATCTCAGTTTTCTGCCCATCAACATCTCTGCCAGAAATAACCCAGTATTGGACTGAGACATAATACTATAATTGTGCAAATAATGAGCAAGTCTTATATTGAGACTTTCATCAGGTATTCTCATAATACCTCCTGCATCATCCACTTTGCAAAACTGTTTAATCTTGGACAATATGGTGCAGACATAACATGCTGAGTGCCATTTTGTTCCATGAACCATTTAAATCCTAGACTCATAAATCAGATTTCATTGGGCGCAGTCCAAACCTTGTCTTCGGCTGGCCCAAGTCCCTTGGGCCGGCCTGGGAGGGTCGCAAACATGCCATAAAGCACGTTTGCACCTCCATGGGAGGAAGCCAGGCCGGCACTCCCAGAAGCGCTGGCCTGCGGAGGCCGATGGAGGCCCCTGCGCCAGCTTCCTCCCAGCTCCTTGCATCAGCTTGGATGAGCCGACGCAAGGGTGACAGGTAGGCATGGGGGAGGCAAGGAGGGGGAGGGAGGGAGGCGTTCCTGGGCGAGGGGAGGGGGGTGATGGGCGGCCCCAGGGGCAAGCGCTCAGGGAGCAGTATACCAGATCTCAACCCCCATCCCCGGGGAGAACAGAGTGGCTCTTCACTCTGTTTTCACTCAGGAGGTTGCGCAAGTCCAAGGAGACCCATTGGGGCCAGCAGCCCTTACCCAGGGGTAAGGGAAAAAGTTTCCCCTTGCCTCTGGCTAAGCTGCTGCTGGCCACAATCCTGCGCTGGATACAGCGCAAGCCTCCTGACTTGCCTGTACCAGCGCAAGTTAGGATTGTGCCCATTGTCAGTTACCAGCATTTCAGTCATTCTATGTATGTTAACACGTATCTGCACCTTTGCAATAGTGACTTCACTAGTGCACATAGCCATGGGGTCAATGTCTATCTATTCTTGACATACAACACAGGTCCCATGTCCTATGCCTAGGTCCATTCCAGGCTACCATATGTAGTTCCTTGTCATTCATGTTGATGATGACCATGTTGAGCCTTGTGCAATTCTTTTGATATGGCCTCCTGTACTTGCCACTACACATCCATCATGCACACTCAGTTCTCAGCAGATCAGATAATGTAAGTACTTTGTTTTTTTTAAAAATCAGACTGTATTACAAAACAAACTCCCATACTTTGGCTTACACAGGTTCTCTATTAGTCCAAGAGTTTATTTGTGTGACTGTCACTGGAAGAGAAACTACCATCCATGACTAGCACATGCTTCTTGTCTTCGTTATTGCCATCAGGCAATGGCAAATGACTCAGCATCTCTTGCACATGCTGTTACCAGATGTAGATGCCATGGTGTATCCATAGGCTCTCAAAGTCACTGCCCACCTCTGGATCACTGGACCTGCTATCTGTGCCATTGCTTTGACTTCATTAATTAATGAAATGAGGGCAGCAGGTTCCCAACCTGTTGGTCAGTGGTCCCGATCCAATTTTTGGTAGTTCATGAAACTGACAGGGCAGTTTAGGCTATGTGCATCAAGGGTTAAGCAACCTGCTACTTCCCAATTACCATTATACAGGTTGTGCCTTGTTATTCACTGGGGTTCCATTCCAGAACCTCCAGTGGATAAAAAAAAAAATTTTGTGAATACCAAATCGATGGAATAGCTTTAAAGACCCTCTTCTGGGTTTCTTCCTCCTCTATTGTTGCCTCAGAATGCTTTGGTATAGACACTAGATGGGGTGAATAATGGAATCTTATGGAATGTAATTATAACAGTGCAATGGTAAGAAATTGGATTTTGATGCTTTTTTCCTTGTTACAAGGCATTCAATTGTTGACCTCGGTATCAGTGGTGAATCAAATCAGTGGATGCCAAATCAGTGGATACCAAGGTTTCACTTGTGGTAGCCACAGATGCTTGAACAGCTGGTAAAATAAAACATTTTTTTAGCTGGACCCTGATGCTTAAAATTTTGGAAACCACTGATTTAGGGGTTTGTCATCAGTGGAAATTATTCATTTCTGCCCTAAATGTATTTATGGATTTTCTGCAAATATAACAGCTTCTGTGTTCAGTGGGTGACAAGTTTCATGATGTAAATCATGTTGGCTTCACAGTTCTATCTTCCAGCTGATGATCTGCGAAAGTCCTGTAAAGGGAAGCATCACACATCCAAACTAATTCTTTATGAAACTGGTAGTATACCAGAACATTTGATGTCTGAGAGTCCAATCCACCATAATTCCCTGCGTGGCAATGCTGTGGTGCAGGTGCAGGCTCTACTGAATCATGCAGGGAAGTTTTGGCTCAAGCGCCCTCTTTGGAGTAAGGGTGTAGGGTAACCCCCCGTGGGTCTGGTGGGTCAGCATGGACCTGCACAAGCTCTACAGCTGGTGCAAGTCTGCATTGATCCAGAAAGGCAGATCAAGCCCAGAAAGGGGGTTAGGATTTGGTGTGTGCTGCAGACACCGAGCCCACCCCACCCAGATCTGTTTCACGCTTCCATAATCCCCAACCCCTCTCCCATTCTACCCTCCTCCCACATTCACCCAGTTCATCCCCTGCACAGCCTTATCTGCTCCATTGGGTCTTCAGCTGTTAGCCAGTGTACAGGACGACATTCCAGCCTCCCTGACAGTGGCCTGGCAGCACTCACCGGTGGAGGCTGCTTTGCAACTGCATGTCACACCAGCACCCAGCCGGCATAGGATTGGGCCATGAAACAATGTCTTATTGATTGATCCGATCCTAGGATTTATGGCAGTGGGGTGCTGTCCCACTCTTGTGAATTGGCTGCTGACAATTCGCTGGTTGCACTGCTGTCATCCATTTCTGATCTGCCACCAGTGCAACACAGTAGCAGCCCTGGGGATCAGCAGCCTGCATTGCAGCAAATAAGCCTGCATGTGGGGGGAGTTCATGGGCATGGAGGGGGAGTAATGGGGCATACTGGGGGTTTGTAAGAGGAGGGGTGGATCCAGTGCCAGTTGCACATGCCAGATTGTATCCCTCCGTTTAAAACCTCCCTGTCCCTTTCCTCTCCTCAGACATTCTCCACCAAAATGGCTAGCATATGGTAGACAAGACCCACAGGCATTTGAGCAGCCAACCAGGAAGCAAGTAAATATTTTTACTCACCTCCTGCAGGCTGCATGTTATAATGGGGGGATAGGATTGGGGCCTTAAGACTCCTAAGACACTTGTTTCTTGCAAAATTTGGCCTGACATTTTTCATAAGTAAGTATAGAGGGGCCAGAAAAGTGTTCCTAGATTAGGCAAACGCTTTCAATAATAACTTAACAATCCTAAGTAGGTTTTTAGTTCAGAAACATTATTGAATCGCGTTAAATTTGAATTGCTCCACTGTCTCACCGGGAATTGATTTGAAATGGTACTTCCACTAACTCTTCAGAAGTTGTCTTCTGACTATGGCCATGGCATTTCTGGTTGTCTAAGTAGTGTTTGGATGACAGTCTTGCCAGTTTTTCAGGTGCAGGATTAATGCTGTATCTCAGTGTAAGGTGAGAGTAAACAAAGAGGATGTCCACTTTCCCACTGCCTGAAAGGATAACTTGTCTGCACAAGAAAGTTGTTTGCTTTTATTAAATATAAGGAAGAGGCAAGTTTCCTTCCAATCTGAGTTTTGTTAGTTTTGGATTGGACTCCAATCTGAGTCCAATCCTAGGGACTTTGGGGGGAACCATAGAAGATGCATTGCAAATGTATGGTGTCCTGACCATACATGGGGTGCATAGAAGACACACTGCACATGGATGTGCATTGCACAAACATAGAAAGTGCATTGCACATGTATAGTGTCCTGTCCATAAATATATTGTATTTAATGGCAAGGGTAGGAGGTTTCTGTTTCACTTCTCACAAATTGGGTATCCAACTGTAGCATCACAGATCACTGCTTCTTGGGTTGCATCTGAATCTGAGATATAGGTTCAGATTATTAGGTACCTAACTCCTACAGAAAATGTATTTGGTCCCTAAGGTGACAACTAATTCCTGCATTTGCAAGGCATCTGCTATCTATATTGCTGTAATGGAACAATATGCATCACTGTCATCAGAGCACATTTGTTTGAACACCTTGGGAGGACATATAATATACAAAGATTTGTGGTATTCCTTGCAGAAAATGAAGAAAAAATGCAAACAATACTCCAGTGCAGGGGTGCCCAAACCCCGGCCCTGGGGCCACTTGCGGCCCTCGAGGCCTCTCAATGCGGCCCTCAGGGAGCTCCCAGTCTCCAATGAGCCTCTGGCCCTCCGGAGATTTGTTGGAGCCCACAATGGCCCGATGCAACTGCTCTCTGTGTGAGGGCGACTGTTTGAACTCTCAGTGAGCTGTGGGATGAGGGCTCCCTCCACTGCTTGCTGTTTCACGTCTGTGATGCAGTAGCAGCAGAAAAGGAAAGGCCAGCCTTGCTTTGCGCAAGGCCTTTTATAGACCTTGAGCTATTGCAAGACTTTCATTCATTCATTCATTCATTCATATAAGTTCATCTTTAATATATTCATTTATGTAAACTTATGTAAATTTATTCAAATTTGAAATGTAAATTAATTCTTTTTTCCCCGGCCCCCAACACAGTGTCAGAGAGACAATGTGGCCCTCCTGCCAAAAACTTTGGACACCCCTGCTCCAGTGTAATGGTTACTTGATTCATGATGTACCTCTCCATCAGGTCATCAACTCTGTTCCATTGTCTGTTCCTCAGCATACCATTTACCTTCAACTATTCTTGAACTATTCTTGTCTGCATACTTTCATCATGCAAGGGTCACAGTTACATGGGCAGGAAAATATGCAAGCCAAACCTTTCTGTTTTAATGCTTGAAGTAAACTGAGGTGTATTTAGTTCTCTCCTGTGGTCCACTCATTGCACATCCTGGGAAATAATTATTACTCTCAAATTGCTTGACTTCTTGAAAAATTCAGCAATTGGGATCTAGCACTGATTTACTACAGAGCTTCTATGACAACCCTCCGCATAGCAAAACCACATGGTAGAAAGGCATGCAAGAATTCTGCTTATCTCTGCAGCACCACTGCCACAATCATTGACTATTGACTGCAATTTTTTTTTATGTGAACAAGGAGATGCCCTTTTTCAAACATACTTGTGTAAAGATACTTGTACCTAACAAGACATGCACATACTTACAGTGGATGGCAAAGACTACCATCATTTACCTAGAAGTTATTTCACTGACAGCCAAATCCAATTGAAATTCCCCCATGCCAATGAGGCAGGGCCAGCTCATCTGGCACTGTACCCCACAGAGAAATTTTGCAGTATGGAGGTCTCCTTGTGGTAAGGAGAGATTTACCCCCTTGCCCTGAGGAAAGCCCCAACTGTGGCAATGGGTCTACTCAGACCTGTGCCTGCTAAATCGCTGGCACAAGCCCAAATGGGTCTATGTCAGCAGACATGGTCTGAGAAGGATAGGATACCATGCACACTAGTGCCATTGATCCTGCCCCCTTCCGGACCCAATTGGCCAAATCCCTGCCCACTCCATATTACAGTCCCTTTCCATCCTGCTATCACTCTGTGCAGAGCTTACATACTCTACTACGTACTGAGGCCTGCTCCAGCAGGACAGTGCAGGCCTTTTTGCTGGGACTGCTAACTTCTGTGCTATTGCAACGTGCTTTACAGCATGTTTAAAACAGTCTGGCAGAGAGCTTGCTCCAAAGCATAGAGGCACAATAAGAGTGTACCGTGAGTTAAGGCTGAGATTTAATGGACTGCTGGTTATACTGCCTACACTTTACACTAGACAACACTGACACAAGTCCTGGCCACTGTGTTGCCCTGAGGTGAGCCTGGATGTGTCCTGCTCACCAATTGCATGACCTACAGAAGCGTTCTGGGTGCCTAATAACATCCCTTCTGGTTTTCCCAGAAATAACAAAATTTCAGGCTCATACTTAGCATTATATCATGTAAACAGCTTCTCCATATCATAACTTCTCCATATCATGTTATCTGTCTTTCATTGCCATATTCAAAGCCACACAGCAGCAATCATGTCTAGATACTGATGGAGAAAGTGGGGGGACTTGAAAGTATTAAATAAGGAAGCTGTCCTGCAGGAGCTCTTCTAACAATGGTCCAAGCGTCTCCTTTTGTACATGTAGGTGATTACTAGTCAGCAGAAGAAAGAAAACTTTATTCCAGTGTCACATCCAACGTGTCAGGTGATTTAGCAATTCTCCTTGTTAGTTTTGTCATTTCCTGATTTTTGTATTAACCTTAAGATTAGGTTAACTCGTAAAGAAGCATTAACATTTTTTGTTAAGTGCTGAATTGAATGAAGAGGGTTAAAAAAAAGAAAGAAGGAAAAGGTCACAGTGATTCTCTTGCAATGATAAATGGAGAGAGGAAAAAAACTACTCACAGGTGCTTGTGTAAATGCATTCCTGATTTTTTTTTTTTCTGAACAGCTGCAATTAAATAAACTTGAAAGGGATGGCTATAATCCTGAAGGTTAGATCTGATTAATAAAATGAGCAATAGCCTGCTGATTCTAAAATAAAAAGCTAAATAAATGCACGTTGCCATCTTCAGCAATAAAGTAATAAGCACTTTGCAAGAAGTGTGATTGGCATAAAACAATGAAGGGAATAATGTCAGATTCACCCAGGAAATAGCTAACAGTCAAATCTGCAAAACAAAATGGCTTTTTCCACAAATGTATCCACAGTTTAAATCTGCTGAGATAGGATGACAGAGATTCTAAGAAATTATTCATGCCATACTTAAATATGTGCTATCTACTGCGGCAGTGGCATATTTATTTAATCAAAGCATGATCATTATTTGACAATTACTTTTACAAAGTTCTATAAAATCTGCTAGATAATATTTGTCCAATTGTATTAGCTAAGCTGTGCAAGCAAATGATAATCCTGTACAGCTGTCCAGGAGACTAAAGAATCTAGAAAAGTTTCCCGTACCACAAAACAGTGTAGCTGAAGCACAAGAGGTCATTAAATTTTAACTAATCACAGACTCAAGGAATTCTAATTGCAAGGGCCTGTGGAAGAGTATAAGATCTGCAGGAAGAATAGAGGTAGGAAGTACTCGTAAAGTATCTGCCACATATTTGAACACTACTCAGAAGTAGTCCCACTCAAGTTCAAGTCATCTGAGTTCCCAACCATGCAAGACAGGGCTGACATAAGATGTTCTGCTGCCTAATATGACTATGGATTCAGAAGAAGATATATTCTCAGTTCAAAGGAGGGTGATAGTTTGTTCTAAAGCAGTGTTTCTCAACCAGTGGTACAGGTACCACCATTGGTACTTGAGATGGTGTCTGATGGTACTCACAGGACCCCTGGACACCTGCTGCCTTTCCTGCCTGCCAGGAAAGTGACAAAACAAACAGCTGTAGGAAACAAGGCTTGGCAGGCAGAGCTCCAAAACATGCTTTTCTGTGCCAAAAAGGCACTCCTGTCCACCCGGAGCCTCTTACTGGTGTTTGTCATGCTGCATCTGGCCTCCAAACTCAGAAGTAACTGGTGATTATGTTATTGCCAGTTACTTCCAGTGATACTTCAAATAGGTGAACCATGTGAAATGGCACAGTGGAGGAAAAAACCTTCAGAAACACTGTTCTAGATAAAGTATGGAAGATCAAGTTTTTAAATTCTATAGAACACTCCATCAAGCAGATGGGTAGTAGAAAGATAGGGCAGTGGTTCTCAAATTGGGGTGTTGCGACACCCCAGCCAGAGAGTCCTGGCCTCTGCCCCCTTAAGGGGTGGGAAGGGGGGGAGGCAGCTATGTGATCACCAGGATCGCATTGCTTTGAAAAGGCACAGGGGCTTGGCTGGACTCACCACAGCCTACAGCAGCCTTCCAGGGGCGCGGGAAGCCCTGCACCAGCCTCTGCAGGGCTCCCCAACATGCAGATACTGTGAAAAAAACAATCGCAATCCACTTCCCGTTTCACAATCGCAAACTGGAAGTGGGTCACGATCCTTAGTTTTACATTCCCCACATGTTGGGGAACCCTGTGGAGGCTGGAACAAGGCTCTCCATACTGTATGCTGTGGTGAGTCCAGCCAAGCCCCGCACCCCTCCAAAGCGTTGCTGCCTCCCCCACAAAAAATTATTGCAGAACTGCTGAGATAGGGGAATGTTGTAGAGACCTCAACAGTCTGCAGTTTATAAAATATAAAGTAGTACTTTACTTGCAAACTTGGGTCAGCCTTGGAAGGTATGAGATGGTTTTAATATGCATATACAGAGCTGCTGTGACTAAGGAAGGAAGCTAGAAATAGTTATGCCGTTCTCCTACCCAGTCTGAAAATATAAACCCTGTAGGATAACTCAGGCTGCAATCCTAAACCAACTATCTGGGAGTAAGTCCCATTGAATTCAGTGAGACTTCTGAATAGGCATGCATAGGATTGAGCTCTCATCTAGTCTTCAGTCACAGCCCAATCCTGAGCTGCTTGGAGCACTCAGGCTCAGCTGCCCTGTGCCTCCCACGCTACTGCGGGACGCTCCTCCGGAGAAGGTGATGTTCGTCCCCTTCCCCCAAGTAAGGTAAGCAACCCTGCAATGGGGTACTCACCTTACCAGTGACCTAAAGGTTGGCAGTAAGGAAAAGGTGCTCATGTAGGGCATGCAACCCTCCGCAAGTGCCTTGGATCCTGCGGAGCTCAGCTCCGCGGATCCTCCTCCCACCCGTCCCCGGCACGCCTCCCACCCGCCCCTCAGCACGCCTCCCCAGAACACCTCCTCCACACCCCCGTCCATGCCCCCACCTCCCGTTCCGCTGCTCTGCGGTCTGGAAGACCACCAAGCCACGGAACCTGGGCAACCACCCCACGCTAGCCCAGCACCGGCCGGCGCCGGACTAGCACCGGTGGGAGCCCAGCGGTGAGCCCTGCGAACATGCCTTACAGCACGTTTGCGACTGTGGTTGGTGGCACGGAGCCGTGCCGCCAACCACAGGATTGGGCTCTCAATCTCCTACATTTAATGTTTCCTGGCCTTGGCAGGGAAAAGATGATTAAATATAAAGGGAGAGATCTGGAAAAGGTTGATAGGTGAAGGGAGAAATTGAAGCCATTGCTGCTTGTTTTGAAATGTCCATGTCTATTGGTTTTTGTCATATTTTACAACCAAAATAAAAACTTTCTATAAAAAAGAAGAAACACAATACACAAAGCACAGAAAAATGTGCTGAGAAAGACTGACTGGTCAGCCTGCCAGCATCAGCAACTTTTTTTCCATGGACTGTCAGATTCTGTGACCACTGAGGACAAGCAGGCAACCTACAGCAAAAGCCTATTCATGTCTACTCAGAAGTAAGTTCCATTAGGCTAAATGGGACCTACTTCCAGGTAAATGTGTGTAGGACTGAAACACTAAGCACCAATGGGCATTGTAGTGATGGCAGGGTAGACTAGAGCAGGGATCTCTAAACTTTTCAGCTGAAGGGTCGCATCAAATATCTGGCACAGTGTCAAGGGCTGGAAAAAAATTAAATATAAAATTTAAATAAATACATTAGAGATGGAACTTGAATGAATGAATGAATGGGCTCAAATGTCCAGGATTTCTCCAAGCACCAACACAGCCCACGAAATAAAGCACACACTTAAATGGACTCCTGTTCCCCAACCCCACAAGCACAACTCCGGTTGTGTTTGGTCAACTGGGCCAGAGGCTCTCAGGGGATCAGAAGCTGGCCATGTGTTACCAAAAAGGGCTGTTATGTTTTAAGGGGAATTATTATATTACCCTTTTGGAAACTTCAGGATCACAGGCTAGATAAAAAGACAGCGTAATGCAAAGAAAATTCCTTTTTAGCTTGAAAAGAGGCTGGGAGAAAGATAACTTTCAATAGGATTATATTTTTATTGCAAAAACACACAGGTATACATAATGCACATGGAAAAATGGTAAATATATGTCTACTTGAATCCTAGTACCTAACCTTCATGGTGGTTGCGTGTGCAGTGTATTTGGTGCATTCCGAGGAGATCAGAAAAGGATAGATTTTAGGGAAGGATTTTAGGGGTCCCTGGTCTGCATAACCCAGTTGCTGACTAAAGTTGGAGAAAGAAGGGGAGAAAAAAGGGGGGGAAACAGGGAAAAGGTTCCAGACGCAAGATATAGTTACCTGTCCTGAGGAGCAGTTGGATGGGAGGGGGGAAGAGTCCTATTGAGGACCTCTGCCTTGGAGGGCAGCCAGTGTGAGAGAGCACATGGCAGCCTTCTCTTTTAAGGGTTTTTGCTGACCTGAATGACCCGGATGTGGCCTAGAGCTGTCCTGGATGCGCATGCTCCCTACACACAGTGGGACATGTGGAGCATGCAAGAAAAACAGGGTGATCAAGGAGTAAGCTATCAGCAAAGGCTGGCCTCCTGGGGGGGGTAGCTTGTTTGGGCTTGTTTGCTTGGCCTGTATGATATTTTAGTCCATAATAACATATATAATCACAACTTAAAAGGAAAAAGGGGATTTTCACGTAACACATGGGCCTGATAGAGGCTCGCTGCGGGCCGCATCTGGCCCCCGGGCCGGGGTTTGGAGACCCCTGGACTAGAGGAAGGAGCTTGTTAATACAGAAATGACAAAGAGAATGGATGCCACATTATCAGGGTCATTCGAAGACCAAAAGCATCAGTTTCCAAACAAACAGCTAAAAAGGCTTGGCATTATATGAAGGTCCATTGGAGTCAGATTAGATATTTAAAACAGAGAGTATGTTATTTAGGTTTCTCTGAAGGCTTCCACGATTGCCTCTCTTATGGTAAACTATCTTCCATGATCTGTATCTTTAAGGCAGGCAGTTAATAATTATATGAACTTCCCTGCAGCTTTCCATAATGTGTAGCTACCAGGGATCACAAGAAAATTGGATTTAAACAAATAGAGAGATTATCATAGAAAACAGTTATAGAATCCTGCAGAACTTTGGAACAGGCCTCCTACATTTTCTAGGTTATGTGTTTCTTTGAGTGCTTTGACCTTGATTAAAATATTGGAACTTTCACCTTCTACTTCAGCTGCTATATTCCCAGACAGTATGAAAGCATCCGGACTTGTCAATGCAGCCTGTTTTCTTACAATGAAAACTGCTCAGTTTTCCAGGTGAGAAGCTTTAGTTTTGATAGTGCATACATGCTGTCTTGACGCCAGGATGGCCGTTCCTTGCTTGGTTGTTAAATTATGGCACAAGCACTTCTCATTGATCGCAATTTTAAATCCACTTCAAGGCCTAGTTTTGGCCCCATGGTTTCGCTGTGCCTGTAAAATTGAGGAGAATAGTCTTCTGTGATGGGTACTATTATGGCCATTGTATTCCTGTGAGATAGAATCTAAGTCTCCACTGAAGCTATTCCACTTGTCTAAAATGTCTGCATTTCTCGCCATTGCTAAGGGAATTGTGTAGCCTCCTATGATGTAAAACTGCAGCTCACTAGATGCCGCACAGACTATGAAAATCTATTTGTCCTCTGAGGACTGCTCATAGCTGTGTGTATTTTAACAACATCTCTAGTTAGATCCGAGAGACAGACTGTGTGTAAAGAATGATTCGAGATTCCCTGAAGCTTGATCATTAAAGAATCATCCTCAAATTGTCCAGGATCAAGAGCTAAGTAGCTTTGCCACTGGTGCAATTTTTGTGCACTTGTTTTCTGCCTAGCAGATTGATTATTCACATGATACCAGTATCTTGTATTATCACGGCAAAGCTCACAGTGTGCAAGGTTTATTGTATTCCCCATTAAGTTATCTATCTTTACATCATGGTTCTGTGAATGAGCCAGAGTTTTAGAAATCAGTATTGACCCACTACAAAACGTGCCTCCCAGAAGCTATTCTAGCTAGGTTTTGTGTGACTTACCAAGTTTTCATTTTAAAAATGTTTGTAAAAAATTTGCCCATAGATTCATTTGTAAGAGAAAGGCATTATATCCAAAACTCATAGGAAGATATAACATTAAAGTATGGAATCTCACACTAATGTAACTGTTAAAGGTTTGTTCAGTTATTCATTTAAAAATACTTCCAGGTCACCTTTTGAGTTCAATGAATGGGTGACCAAGGCCTTAATATAAAAGTAATTTAAAAGAGCAATTGAGAACAAACAATAGTAAGGCCCAAATCCTAACTAACTTTCCAGCACTGGCATAGCATTGTCAGTGGGATATGTGCTGCATCCTGCAGTTGGGTGGCACTCACAAAGTCCTCCTCAAAGTAAGGGAATGTTTGTTCCCTTACCTCGGAGCTGCATTGCCCTTATGTCAGGGCTGGAAAGTGAGTTAGGACTGCACCCTAAGAAAGTGGGGAAAAAATGCAACAAAGGCACAAAAGAATCAACAAAGGTCTGCAACCCAGAAGATTGCAAAACAAAGCTTAAACAGAAAAGTCTTGACTGTCTACTTGAAGGGGAGGCATGTGGGCTTTTTGGAAGACATTTCCATAAATAGGGAGCTGCCCCTATATAAATCCTATCTCCAGTCTATCTTGGTTGGAGATAGGATGCAGAGAAGGGTCTCTGAGGAGAAGCACAAAATATGGGAAGGAAATGACCCTTCAGATGAGTGGTTTCCGACTTTTAGGAGCCCGCGGACCACTGAGGCAAAAATTGGAATAATCATGGACCATGTGCCATTCCCCACCTCTTCTACGCAAAAAAATACAATTAAATTTGTAATAAATAGAGATGTGTTATTTATAAAGAAGATTCATGGGTTGCTGCTTTTGTTGCTAGCTGCAACTGTGAGTGGTCCATTCTCTGCTCTCTTTGATGGTGTTAGGAGAAGAAGGCTGGAAACATGCCTGAAGAAATTCCTGTATTCTCTCTTAGTATTACAAACACACACAAAAATGGACATTTGCTCCATGTTACTTTGTCTACTTCTCTTATTTCTTATTTTGGATCAGTTTTCTCCAATTAGAATGAAGTGTTCCTTTGTTTGTTACAAAGTTGGAGTGTTTATTATTATTATTATTATTATTATTATTATTATTATTATTATTATTATTATTATTATTATTATTATTATTATTATTACAGCCACAGAATTATATGGACATGCTTAGATATTGATAGATCAGATAAAAACACCATCAAAAATTTAAGTTGTTCTATTCACTGAATTTCTGGGCCAAATGACCCTTAATAGATATTTCATCTGTAGCTCCAGATTCCAAGTCTGTATAAGCCTGGAGAAAGTATTCTAAATGAACAGTGGGAAACCTGATTGAAGCTTCCTTTTAAAAAGGGTTGTTGTCATTTTCCATCATTTTAGCTGAAAAGTCAGAATGTTTGTGGCTTTGCTGAAAAACTGAGATCCCCAGATTAAGACATGTTTAAAAGGATTCACGCAGGTGTCCTGTAATTCACCATCAATAAAAAGATTGTATTATACATGCAAATGTTGCTTTTAGTTGTTTGGTTTGCTTAATTTATCACTCCTGTATGTAAAGCTTGGATAGTCCCAATACTCTGCATTATGACACTAAGGACCCAATCCTATCCAACTTTCCATCACCCATGCAACTGCAATTCAACACTGAGATAAGGGAACAAACATTATCTTACCTTGAGTAGGCCTTCATGACTGCCCCACTGTCACCCTGTACACTTTTGATAAGTTGCTCAAGATATTTGTATTTTGAACTCTGGAATTGGAGCCCAAGGACATTCCTGACCCCTCAAAAAAGAAAAGAAAAATGGAGGTATAAGAAAATTTGACATGTTCTTCACCTCAGTACAAACTGCTATAAGTCCTTCTGTGGAATATTTTTTTTTCCCATTTCCCTGCAGAATGAACTGAGCACCATATTGGGAATAAAATTCACCTGATATTTTCCCTCAAGAACAGAAACTACAATGTGTAGAAATGTTTGCTGCATTCAAACTGTAATTAAGGATGAAAAGGGATGAAACAAGCTGCCCTTGTAGCCATTCCATAGAACTGTGTATTATATGTTCAAGAACTGCAGTTGAGTGACATCCAATAACCCCCCTGGGAAAGTGACAGTATGAGACTAGGATATGTTTGTGGCTAACAGGCTACAAAGAGCAGACTTTTACTTCCTAATGTAAACAGGTTCAACCTAGATATAGTATAGTATTTCTCAGGGGAACCACCTAAATATTTTAACAAGAAAGCAGCAGAATGAGGACAGAAAATCCATCACTGGCTTCCAGTGTCTAACCACAGATAAAAAATTGATTACTATTCTGTTACCTTCAGAAGTTTCCAGATAGCAAGTTTTATTTCGACGCTTCAGCATGACGTTGAAAGTGTAAGCTGGTGTAATACCACCTATATTTTACCAGCGCTCCATAACAAGATCAATATGCCATTTCTCTCCCCTCCAGAGTCTTCCACCGATGAACATAAAAGCCATCAATGTTAGTCATTCGTTTATACATAAGCCAAGTTTTCATGTATATGAGTTCACTGCCAGCTAGCTAACATGATACTGTTATGTCCTGGATTTATTGTTTTTTTGACATTACACAACATGTGATTTTATAAACATTGCTTAACCTGTATTCACAACTATATTTATAGAATAGAGCAGTCGCCCACCTTCAAAGGCTGTTAATTAGAAAAACAATTCCTATTAACTATGCAAATGTAAATAATCTGTATAACGTAATTTGCAGGCAGAAAGAAGCATTTGCAACATAAGACCTTAAAATAAAGCTCTAGTTTCTTTATAGAGAATTAATCTTGGTGGTTTGACACAAAACAACAACAACAACAAAACAGTGTCATGGGTGGAATGAGTCCAATATGGAACTGATTTCACATATGCTGGGAAGAATTTATTATGGGTCTCACAGCCAAATCCTATCCTCCCCCCTCGCCAGGTTGATTCAGTGGAGGCCAGAGTGGAGGCCATACTGTATCCTATGCATGAATTGCTCATGCAGGTGATCTACTTGGAGTAAGGGGACATTTGTCTCCTTGTCCTGGGATAAGCCCCAGCATAGGCAGTGGAGCAACTCAAACCTGTGCATGCTCTATAGCATTGCCTCGTGTTGGTGGATTGGGCCTGGGAAGGGGGATAAAATGCTGTTCCCCTTCTGGACATGACCTGCCCACGCCCCAACCTCCCCACCCTCCTCCTGCCCTGTTACACCCCCTCCCCACCCTTTCCCTCCCCTGTGCCATTCAGCATGGAATGTACCATGTCCAGTGTGTGCTAGGTCAGCATGCCAGGGCCAGTGCAGCGTTCCATGAAAGCCTTGGCAACTCTTAGGTCATTGCAAAGTGCTTTACAGCACTTTTGCAATGGCTTCCACTGGCTGGTGTTTCTTCTCTTTAGCATTGTGCTATCAGGCTGCAAAGTTAATCATATTTACCTGAAAGAAAGTCCCGCTTAAATCAGTAGGACTAACTACTAGTGAGAATCAGGACTGTAAACTACCCTTTTGAGGCAAACTAACTCATATATATATGCTAAGGAAGTTCCAATATAGTCTTTATTATTATTCACATCTGATGTTCAGTGCTGCCATGTTCACAAATAAGTAAAGGGCAATTATGATGAAACTGGTGAATTCCGAAGCAAAGGGATTCATATTAGCATACAAGACAATTCCATATTTTGCAGCACCACCAAGGAAAAGGTTTGACACACATAGCCAGAAAAAAATTCCATCTAAGACCTGCTGTCGACGTGACTGATGAAAACAACTTGACATTTAAGTATTTCAACTGCCAGTTTATCACATGAGTGGCTCCAGTGATTAGTTTCTTAGCAGACACTAACAAAGAAAGAAGCTGAAGGGACTCATGTACTCTATTTAAGTAAGTTGCAAAGGGAATGTTGAGATGCACATATTTGCTGTGAAGTTGTGTGTTTTTCCGTGTTGTCAGGCCTAAGATAGCATGAAAACACCTGACTGCAGCAGCATGAGGTGATGGTGCTGATTTTACCTAAACAAAACCTGCCTTTTCCTCTGGACTTCCAAAACTGTACCTACATATACTACTTACAATGGAGTCATAAATGTCTGCCAAGCCCAATTTACCCTCATCAAATTTCAAATACATAACATCCTGAGGAATCATCCAAGTTTAGTACCAAGCATTTGATGAGAATTCATATGTGGAAACAATTTAAATGGAAGACTGCAGCTACATATATGGGAATAACAATTCTTCAAGAATGGAAACTCAAGTCAGGTGACGAGTCCGAGTTGCAAAACTCAGCATTTTTCGCTGACTTGTGGAGACTCGAGTCACCTGCACCAATGACTCTGGCATTGACTCGAGTCTGAGGCCACTTGGCACTGATTCCCCACACATGTGCACTGGAGTGTGTGTCTGGGTGTGCTTGCTTACTTTTTTTGCGGCATGAAGGACGTTGTGGAGCCATCATTCAGACCAGGCAAGCAGCAGGGAAGTTCCAGCCAGGAGACAAGGAAGGGTTAATGTTTTGCTTTTGTATCAAGCGAGGGGGAGGCCCTCTCTTTCGATGATCATTGGACAAAGGATGGACAGTCTGATTTTTTCTTTGACTGAGTCAGAGCAGAAGGAGGAGCCCAAGGGGGTTCTTGCCTTAGAACTGGCTAGAGAAGCCCAGGGAGGGGGGAGGAGGTGGTCTGTAGTGATCACCCTTTCCAAACGCAGGGTTCCAGTAGCATGGCTTAGGTACAAAGCATGAAGTTTTGTATGGAGCCTTACTGCAGGCATGCAAGCAGCCCCCCCCCCTTTCATAGCAGGGTGTACAGTGCAGTGGAGGCAGAACTGCCCTGTTGTCCATGGAAGAACATCGCAGCTGCCCCACCTGTGGAAACCCTGCTTAGACCTGACGAGACCCTCCTTACACCAGCTTTCTCGGGTGTAAGGAGAGAGTCCTTGGGTGTAAGCAGGTGGGGCAGCTGCAGTGCTTTCCCATGGACTATGTCAGGGTGGATCTGCCTCACCTGCCACCCCCCACACTGCATGTCCATACTTCAGAGCTATTCTGGTCCACTAGCAGTGAGGAGGCTCCTTGCATCATGTAGTGCTTTGCAAGCCAAGGTAAGGCTCAGGGAAGTAGCAACCCACCTCTTTCTCCAATGCCACTGGAAAAAGTTAACATTAACCCTAAGTTAACATTCAAACAATAATATTTATTACAGAAGGAGCTATTCGAGCCTAGAGGGGAAAAAAAACAAACCCTGAATCTATTCAATGCAATGATAAGGGCAGGTGTTCAGGATAACATTTAAAACGTTTGTTCCAACAAAGAAAACTATGATCTGCAAAAGATCTACAGTTCTTACAGTGATGGGGGAATCAAAGCCAGACAGGAGCCAAAAGTGACTAATGATGTCAGTGGTTTTTGAAACTTTGAAAAGATGTGACTTGCTACCCACCATGAAGAGCTCAAGTAACACTGGCTTTGTTATGAAAAACTAAAGAAAGACAAAATAATAGGCAAAGACAACATAGTTTGAAAACGGAAATTCTGAGGTATGTGATTTCTTTTTTTAAAAACTTTGTGAGGCATTTTAAAGTCACCTGAAGCTTTAAGAGCTAGTGCCCCAAGAAAAAAAATGAAAGAAAAATAATTCCTACAGAGATCAAATGTCATAGCCTTGGCATTTTTTTTAGTATTATACTTTTAATTGCTTATTCTTGCATGCCAATAGTATACATACTTGAGCTCAATGGGACTTCTAAGCAGACATGCTTAGGATTGTTCTGTAGATTATGGAGGGTCCTATCCAACTTTCCAGAGCTGTTGCAGCCATGAAAATATGGCATGTGCTGCATCCTGCTGTGGGGGATAGTCACAGAGGCCTCCTCAAGGTAAGGGAATATTTGTTCCCTTACCTTGGAGGTGCATTGCGGCTTCATCAGTGCAGGAAAGTGGGATAGGATTGGGCTCTCAGTATACCTATTCAGCTCCACTATTGGTATTGTTCCACAAATGAGGTCCACTCCTATCCCACTTTCCAGCACTAATGCAGCCACAATGCAGGCCTGAGGTTCTTAGTTGGCAACCTTCAGTCTCGAAAGACTATGGTATCGCGCTCTGAATGGTGGTTCTGGAACAGCGTCTAGTGCAGGGGTCGGCAAACTGCGGCTCTAGAGCCACATGTGGCTCTTTCAGCTGTCTGCTGCAGCTCCTCCCGATGAAAGTGGCAAAGGGGGTAACAGGAGGCACCTGTGTTGGGAGGGCAGGCTGCTTCCCTCCGCCCCCTGAGCTCACTGCCCTCCTCTCCCTTCACCCCCACCTGCTCCACATTGGTTTCCCTTTTCAATTTTGCCCGCTCTGCAGGCTTAAGCTCCCTGTTTTTCCCTTCCCCAACTCTCCAGCAGGACGCCCTCCTCCTCAGCCATTGCAAGCCCGCCTTTCCCTGAGCAGGTCCCCACTCAGTGCAAGGAGAGGCTTTTCCTCCACAGCAGAGGAGACATCCTGTGTGTCTACTCAGTAGTAAGCCCCATTACATCGGATGAAGCTTACTCCCAGGGAAGGGTACCTGGGATGGCAGCCTTGGAGCCTGCTCCTATGCGTGTCTACTCAGTTGTAAGCCCAATTACAGCGGATGAAGCTTACTCCCAGGAAAGGGTGCCTGGGATGGCAGCGTTGGAGCCTGCTCAAGGCCAAGCACAAGGATGGGTGACTGGGAGCCTGTGCAGGTCTGTTCGAGAGCAAGCCCCAATGTAGTCCCTGGGCTACTCCCAGGAAGGTGTAGAGGGCTGTAGCCTCAGCCCCCTCCTGTGCAGGTCTACTCACAAGTAAGCTGTAGTCAGTGGGGCTTCCTCCAGGAAAGTGTGGAGGGCTGCAGCCTCAGCTCCCTCCTATGCAGGTCTACTCACAAGTAGTCAGTGAGGCTTCCTCCCAGGAAAGTGTGGAGAGGACTGCAACCTGAGAGCTCCAACCAACTTGTCTGCTCAGAAGTCCCATTGTAGTCAAAAAATTTTGCCAAAATTTTTGGCAAAAAATATATAGAACTATTCAAATTATTTTTAATTGTGAAATACATTTCCAACCAGAACTGTTTCTCTTGAGTATTTTTCCTGAAAGTTATAACAATGATCTTAAACATATTTTGTTGTATGCAATTACTGCAGCGAGATTGGTGTATGCTAGATTGTGGAAGAACCCTGATACTCCCACTGTAGAGATGTGGATTGAGAAATTATATGAGATGGTTGAAATAGATGTATTGACGGAAAGATTGGGAGATGGCGAAATAGAGAGAATACAGAAATTGTGGAAACCATTGTATGAGTGGTTAGATAATAAGTTATTCAAGGATGATAGGTAGGGAAACATAAGAGTATCGGCTACAGTTCTGCGATTTCCTGGTGTTTTTTCCCTTGTGTATTACCCTGTACATATATGTTTGTGATTTTTCCTGTACCCATGTCTTAAAGTAAGTAAATAAATAAATAAAAAAAAGAAGTCCCATTGTAGTCAATGGGGCTTATTCCCAGGATAGTGTGGAGAGGGTTGCAGCCTGAGGGAGGGAGGGCAGGCAGGCAGGCAGGGCAGAAGCTGGCCTGTGGCTGCCCCCCCCCCCGGCTTCTTCTCTTCCCCACCTCTGGAGTCTGTGTCCTTTCTTCCTTCCAGCAGGGTGCCTCTGGAAGGTGGGGGGAGTTCTTTAGTATCCATGTAAGATAAGCAGATGTCATAACCGCCATATGTATTGGAATCCTGGAAGATATGGTAAGGAGGTAGATGTGGTGTCAGCAGTGGCCCCTTTAAGGGTAAGGCCTGGGCATCCAGCAGAGTGTGCTGCACAGCTGCAGCCACTTGAAGGCAATAGGGCCCTCAGAGATATAAGGAGCACCTGAGGCAGGAAGGGGGGTGTGGGTTGTAGAAGGAGTGCAGGTTGGAGAAGAGGCTGACCTGCCTTATTGACTTTGACTTGGATACTCTGACTGATTGGACTGACTTACTTTTGAATCTGACCTTGGACTGTGACTTGGCTTATTGACTTTGGACTCTGCCCTGGATACTCTGACTTACTTTGTGACTAATGGACTGCTGGAGACACTGGAGTTTGGTGTGTGGCTGCTGTGCAGATTTTGGACTGACAATCAGCCTGAAGAAAACACAGGTCATGATTCAGGATGTGGACTTACCTCCCTGCATTACAATCTCTGCGCACGAACGGGAGGTTGTCCATGACTTTGTGTACCTTGGCTCAATTATCTCCGACACTCTTTCTCTCGATACCGAGCTAAACAAGCGCATCGGTAAAGCAGCTACCACATTTTCCAGACTCACAAAGAGAGTCTGGTCCAACAAGAAGCTGACGGAACATAACAAGATCCAGGTCTACAGAGCTTGCATCCTGAGTACACTTCTGTACTTCAGCGAGTCATGGACTCTTTGCTCACAATAGGAGAGGAAACTGAATGCTTTCCACATGCGCTGCCTCTGATGCATCCTCGGCATTACCTGGCAGGACAAAGTTCCAAACAACACAGTCCTGGAATGAGCTGGAATCCCTAGCATGCATGCACTGCTGAAACAGAGACGCCTGCATTGGCTTGGTCATGTTGTGAGAATGGATGATGGCTGGATCCCAAAGGATCTCCTCTATGGAGAACTTGTGCAAGGAAAGCGCCCTACAGGTAGACCACAGCTGCGATACAAGGACATCTGCAAGAGGGATCTGAAGGCCTTAGGAATGGACCTCAACAGGTGGGAAACCCTGGCTTCTGAGCAGCCCGCTTGGAGGCAGGCTGTGCAGCATGGCCTTTCCCAGTTTGAAGAGACACTTGGCCAACAGTCTGAGGCAAAGAGGCAAAGAAGGAAGGCCCATAGCCAGGGAGACAGACCAGGGACAGACTGCACTTGCTCCCAGTGTGGAAGGGATTGTCACTCCCAAATCGGCCTTTTCAGCCACACTAGACGCTGTTCCAGAACTACCATTCAGAGCGCGATACCATAGTCTTTCGAGACTGAAGGTTGCCAACACACGCTGTGCCCAAGACCTGCTGAGGACCAAGGGGCTGCTGTAGTGGCGGGAGGCTGCTGGCAGGAGAGGGGACCTCTGCAGGTTGAACAGGGGAGCTACCCTGGAGGTGGGGTCTAGCAGGACTGCAGGGCAGAACCAGGGTCATTTGTTGGGGGAAAGAAGGGGAGCTAATTTGCTTAAAGTGGGCATAATTCTCCAGGCAGAGAATGGCCTTGGAATCAGGCAAAACACCATAGAGGACCAGGCGTCTGAAAACTCAGAACAAGAATGTATGACAAAACTAACTAAAAGCTACAAGAGGGGGCTACATTATAAAAATGGGACCTATAAGAGCATAAAGGTAAAAAAAAACTATATATGCAGTGTTATCTTCATTTTAGATGTCAAAAGGGTTTTGTGGCTCCCGAGGTTTTTTTTCCTCCGGAAAACGGGTCCACATGGCTCTTTGAGTGTTTAAGGTTGCCGACCCCTGGTCTAGTGTGACTGAAAAGGCCGATTCGGGAGTGACAATCCCTTCCACACTGGGAGCAAGTGCAGTCTGTCCCTGGTCTGTCTCTCTGGCTATGGGCCTTCCTTCTTTGCCTCAGACTGTTGGCCAAGTGTCTCTTCAAACTGGGAAAGGCCATGCTACACAGCCTGCCTCCAAGCGGGCCGCTCAGAGGCCAGGGTTTCCCACCTGTTGAGGTCCATCCCTAAGGCCTTCAGATCCCTCTTGCAGATGTCCTTGTATCGCAGCTGTGGTCTACCTATAGGGCGCTTTCCTTGCACGAGTTCTCCATAGAGGAGATCCTTTGGGATCCGGCCATCATCCATTCTCACAACATGACCGAGCCAATGCAGGCGTCTCTGTTTCAGCAGTGCATGCATGCTAGGGATTCCAGCTCATTCCAGGACTGTGTTGTTTGGAACTTTGTCCTGCCAGGTGATGCTGAGAATGCGTCGGAGGCAGCACATGTGGAAAGCATTCAGTTTCCTCTCCTATTGTGAGCGAAGAGTCCATGACTCGCTGCAGTACAGAAGTGTACTCAGGACGCAAGCTCTGTAGACCTGGATCTTGGTATGCTCCGTCAGCTTCTTGTTGGACCAGACTCTCTTTGTGAGTCTGGGAAACGTGGTAGCTGCTTTACCGATGCGTTTGTTTAGCTCGGTATCGAGAGAAAGAGTGTCGGAGATCGTTGAGCCAAGGTACACAAAGTCATGGACAACCTCCAGTTTGTGCGCAGAGATTGTAATGCAGGGAGGTGAGTCCACATCCTGAACCATGACCTGTGTTTTCTTCAAGCTGATTGTCAGTCCAAAACCTTGGCAGGCCTTGCTAAAACGATCCATGAGCTGCTGGAGATCTTTGGCAGAGTGGGTAGTGACAGCTGCATCGTTGGCAAAGAGGAAGTCATGCAGACATTTCAGCTGGACTTTGGACTTTGCTCTCAGTCTGGAGAGCTTTCCTTCTGATCTGGTCCGGAGTTAGATGCCTTCTGTTGCAGTTCCAAAGGCATGCTTCAGCAGGACAGCAAAGAAAATCCCAAATAAGGTTGGCGCAAGAACACAACCCTGCTTCACTCCGCTTCGGATGACAAAGGGGTCTGATGTGGAGCCATCGAAGACAACAGTGCCCTTCATGTCCTTGTGGAAAGATCCGATGATGCTGAGGAGCCTGGGTGGACATCCATTCTTGGGGAGAATCTGAGCCCTGAGGTAGGGAACAAATATTCCCTTACCTTTTGCAGGCTTCCGTGACTGCCCCTGCCCTGCAGTCCTGCTTAGTGCCTTGTGATCGCAATGCACACTTTGGGAAATGCTGCTATAAGGGAACTTGGTGACAAAGTTCAGACAATTCAGGACCCAATCCTATCTAATTTTCCAATGCCGGTGCAACTGTGCTAATGGGGCATGCACTGCAACTTGTGGTGGGGCAGCAGTCACAGAGGCCTCCGTAAGGTATGAAAACACTTGTTCCCTTACCTTGGGGCTGCATTGTGGCTGTACCAGTGATGGAAAATTGGATAGGATTGGGCCCTCAGCATGTAGACCAACAAAAATATTGTAGGAATTAGAAGTAGGACTAGAAGAACAGTGCCTTTCTTTTAGTATTAGAGTGTTGAATATTGGTCATAACACACACACACAAAGTCAGATATTTCTGTATAAATGCCCCTCTGCAAATTATACTGAGAAAGAAGTGAAGTGGAAAACCAGGAAAACTTAAGTAAACCCCCAGGGTAGCTCTCAAACTGAGGGTGAGAAAGCAATCAGCTAATATATTTCAAGTATAATGTAGAAACATGGCAAAGACTAAGAGGTCAATCTGCAGAATATTTTAAAAGAGCTTTTTCCACAGCCCTCAACCTACATGAGAACAATTCACTCACATGGGTCCACTTTGAAATGTCAGCTAGTTGAGAGAGAGTCTCCACTAATATTTTATGGATCCTCATGGAATGGCCCATCTTGGATTTAAAAACACAGAGCCGCCGGCAACACCAGCAGCAGCATCAACAAAGTCAAAATAGGATAGGAACCCTGGTCAGAAAGGCAGATTCTGAATGCTTGTTCTGAGACAACAAATGTGGTTGCTAGAACTGATTCAAAAAAGAGGATATTGGCAATTTGGAATTTATTGATTTATGTGATCACTACATATTATATGAAGTCACTGAACAAGAACCTGTTCCATTTTACAAACAGTTCTGGGCATAAAAAAAGAAACTGCAGGAACACTAGCTATATAGCATCATTGAACAATACACTGTAATGATAAAGAACAGTGATAAGAAGATTCTCCAAATTATGTCTTGAGGGATCTTCAAGGGCTTCCTAACGGACTTTTCTTACCCATCCTTGCTATGGCCTTTAGAGGACCCAATCCTAACCAGTTTTCCAGCACTGTTGCGGCTTCAGTGAAACCCCAAGGTAAGGTAACATATGTTCCCTTACCTTGAGGTACCTCCCAACCCCCCCTCCCACTGCAGGATACAGCACACATCCTGTTGGCATGGCTGCATAAGCACTGGAACTCCACCAGGAAAGTTGGATAGGTCTGGGCCCTGAATCTATTTGTTTTGCAACTTATGAAACTCACTCCCTGTTTAAACCTCTGCATATTTCCTTGGTCTTCCTTCCTCTCCAGTCTATATGGACTTCACCTCTCTTTTTTGGGGAAAAGTATAAGTTGACAGACAGTTGACAGACAGTTGCACAGAGACAGTTTCAAACTGCCTTCATGTGATGGTTGTATTGTGTGACATGGCCCTTTCTGAATGGCAGAGCTATCACACTGCATATGGCAAAGCATTAACGGGCAGCCCAATCCTAACTGACACTGGAGCAGCCAGGCCACAAGGCCTATACTGTATCCAGTGTTACTTGGGAGCCAGCTGGAAGTCTCCTCAGGGTAAGGGGATATTTTCCCCCTTACCCTGAGTAACATCTCCCAACCTACCCTAGGGGACTACTCAGATCCCTGCCAGCTATTTAGCCCAGTATAAGGCTGCCTGTCCCAGGACAGGGGTTAGGATATGGCAGAGGAGTGCTCCGCTGATCCCACCCCCCTCCTGGTTCTGATCCACCCCCATTCCGCCCTCTCCCAGAAACTCTCTCTCCCCATGCCTGACACCTTATGTGTCTGTGCTGGCAGCCAGGGACTCCAAACACAGCACCAATGGGGTTGCACAGTCCGCTTAGCCGGCAGCGCTTACTCGAATGTGGTTTACAGCAGTGTGGTGTTGCAAATGTGGTTTACAGCACATTTGTGATACCTTCCACTGGTGCAGGGACTGCTGCACCAGCAAAGGTCTCAGTTTTCACTGCGATCTCAGTTTTCTTAATGCACTAATATGAATGCTGCTATCTTACTTAATGTTCAGGATGGACCTGCTGGTAAATTAATACTAGGATAATCTTGGTTTGCTGCAACCATGACCACCTGGCTGATTATTGTGATTATTTAATATCTCGGTAGTCAATGATCCGTCAGTTGCATAAGTGGATCTTTTATTTTTTTTTAGATTTTCTGTTCCGCTACTGTTCAGTTTTGAGAATCTTCTTTAGTACAACAAAGATGTGAACATTGCGCATGTATGAAAAATACCTGGTGTTGTCTGTGCTCTTGCTAAGCATTGGCTGAAACACAGACTTAAGGTTCTATTTCTGTGATATATGCTCATAACTCCAATTAAATGGACAGGCTCATGGTTGACAGACTTGAAATTGAACCTGTTTCCAAATAAATATAATATATAATACGTATTATATATAAATTCTTCTTCATCCGGATAGAAGAAGGTTCAATTTCAAGTCTATCAGCCATGTCCCTGTCCATTTAATGGGAGTTATGTGCACACTACTCAGAAAATAGATACCTATATCTGTATTTTGATTGGCTGAACTCCTTTAAATAATTTATATAAGAATGTAATCACAATATTTCTTGCCTGATGAGCTTCTCTTCTTGATTCAATGATGGGGAAAAAAACCAATACACTTAGTTGTTGATAGTAAGTCTCGGGAAAAATATTCCACACTAATATATTCCTGCTACAGGTATTGGAAATCTTGAAAAGTTACAAAAATTGAAATTATGAAACCAGTGAAGGAAACTATTGCATGTAATCACCATACTCTTTTTCTCACAGCTTGACTCTATGACAGCTTGATGGGTTTATTGCAGCTGGCATGGATTGCTTTGGCTAAACTAAATGGCAGCTATCTCACTTGCCCTTGATTGTGCTCAGATTAATCAAAGGCTTTTGAAGTAATGGCTTTTTTGTGTACAAGGTGAGAAACATTTATTTTGTAGATGGCTGCATTTTAAATAGATACAGATATTTCAAGACATTTGTATGCAATAGTGTTGACATTCTGTTAGGATTTTACTATTTTCCTATTGCGATAGGAGAACTGAACAGTAAGAGCCCAATCCTATCTTTCCCCCCTCCCCTACAGCTGGTGCGGCCAAACAGGAACACTGTATCCAGCGGGGGGGGGGGGGGAGGAAGGGATATCAGAAAGCTTCAGAGCTGAATGGGGATTTAAATTCCCTTGCTCCTATGTTTGCCTCCCAAACTTCAATGGGTCTCCTTGTGCCTGCACTAACAGCTACCACATGTCCAAGGAGAGAATGGGGACAGGGAGGCTGCAGAAAGGGGATAGGATCTGGCGTGCATCATCGCCTCTGGACCTGTCCCCTCCCTCAGTTTCTCTGCCCAGTTTGGTCCTCCCCACCCCTCCTGTCTCTCCTTCTGACTTACCTGCTCCAGTGGGCAGAGGGCGAGCCGACAACATGGGTGGAAGGTGACAACTTCCCACCAGAATCCCTGGCAGCGTGCAACTGAGTGCGCTGCTGGAGTGCCTTTTCTGACAGCAATGATCGCATCAGTCAGTAAATATAGGATTGGGCCGTACGAGAGTTATGGAGTGTAATAATTCATACTTTTGACTCTTTACCAAATGACGTAAGTGAACAAACAGTGGTAGAATGAGATCTATATAGTTAGCAAAGAAGCATCTGCAGACACAAGAAAATGGAAACAATGTATTTAACAGTAAAAATTTTAATGTCATAGCCCATGCAAAAGAGCTATGACAGACGTTGATGCCAGGAGCTGCACATTGACAGCAGAGATAATATGAGAGTTTTGTGGAAAGGTGCAGATTCTTTCTAAATAAATGCATTTTTTTTTTTTTTGTAAAATGCTTTTTACATTTTCTCTAGCTTTTACTAGAATGTCACTTGATGGTGGATATGTAATTAATTAGTAGTCACTGAAGGCCAATGGCTGTTCCAAGCTGCTGGTATCATCATAGCACATCCGCCTTAGTCAGTAGCAAGCTGAATGAAATGGTTTTTCAGTCTGGATCTTAGCAAGGGAAAAAAAGATTCTGAGTTTAAAGCTAACTGGAAGACATTGCTAAAATGTTTATTTTTTATTTTTTATTTAATTTTTATTTCTTTGCTTTTCCATAAAGACATAAACAAACACAGACACAAAACACATACATACAAACATTGAGGTTGCAGGATACCATGTGCCAATTAATTAATAATTCATTCTACCAATAATTTCTTATATCTCTTAATATAATAAAAAAAATTATAAAAAGGAAGAAATATTCATCTCTAAAAACCCTGTTTCATATTCTCTACACTTCATCATTTCCATCACCATCAGTTACCTCTTCCCTTCTTTTTCCATCATTCTTTGTTTCTTCTTTCAATAAAATCTTAAACTCTTTTTAATACAGCTTGTTCTAATACAAATTACTACTACTTATCATTCTAATTCATCAAAATTAATTCATCAAAATTCATCTAAATCTAATTCATAAAAATTAACCTATAAAATACTAGCATATATTTTCTCTTCTCCCAAATCAAATATTGGACAGCTACTAAATCATATCATTATCTTGAATATTAAACAAACAAAAAAGACAATTATAAAAAGGATATATTTTTTCTTTTCTCGATTCAAATATTACACAACTACCAAATCATGTCATTATCTTGAGTAGCAATTCAAATCGTGCATATCATCTCTAAACTTTTCTTTTCTCTCTTTTTCTTTTTCTTTCTTTTCCTAGTAAACTTCATATCAACATCTCTCAACAATTGCTTCTTGAAAATCCATCCTCTTCTTACTCCTCCCAACAACTCCAGTTCCTGATACATTCTTTCCATCTTTTGACCAATTTCTTGATCAATCCCTTCAAGATCTGTTTTTCGTGGTATCTCTTCTCCAATCCAATCCAATAATTTTTGAATTCTTATCTTCCAATTTACCCCATCAGTTAGTAGCTCAAATTGTTGATCATTAGTTTTCTCTGATGTTACTTCCAGTTCACACAACTTAGATACTTGTTGGTTTAAAGCAGGGGTGCCTAAACCCCGGCCCTGGGGTCGCTTGTGGCCCTTGAGGCCTCTCAATGTGGCCCTCAGGGAGCCCCCAGTCTTCAATGAGCCTCTGGCCCTCTGGAGATTTGTTGGAGCACACTCTGGCCCGACGCAACTGATCTCAGCGTGAGGGTGACTGGTTGACCTCTCGCGTGAGCTGTGGGATGAGTGCTACCTCCATTGCTTGCTGTTTCACATCTGTGATGCAGTAGTGGCAGCAATGGAAAGGCCAGCCTTGCTTTGTGCAAGGTCTTTTATAGGCCTTGAGCTATTTCAAGACCTTCATTCATTCATTTAAGTTCTTTAATATATTCATTTATGTAAACTTATGTAAATTTATTCAAATTTTAAATGTAAATTAATTATTTCCCCCCCCCCAACCCCGACACAGTGTCAGAGAGCTGATGTGGCCCTCCTGCCAAAAACTTTGGGCACCCCTGGTTTAAAGTTTCCACACTAATTTGTATTTGTAGAATTTGAATCACTTGATTTCTGCTCATCACAAGCAAATTCTCCAGCTGTCTGTGGATCAGGATCTGCCATTCCTCTTCTGGGAGTTTCATTTCTCCCTACAATTTTTTTTTAGTCCACTAGATATCAACTCTCTTTTACTATAAAGTTCCTCTTATGTTTTTTCCCCCCCTATGGAATTTGAAGAATTTTTTTTGTCTCCATTAATAGACACAAAAGAGACTATTCACCAGTTCATATTTCACAAAATCCTGCCAAGATGAAGGATCCAAAATAGTCCAAAATCCAAATAAAAGGAATATTATATTTTTCTAATAAAAGGAATTTATTTTAAATTTTATAATTTAAATAATAAATTTTCCTAATAAAAGGAAATTATATCCAGAGCAGGGTTACACATTTATAAATATATATCAATGAAATCATGCTCCATGTGCTCAATGATCTTCTTCGCAGTAAAGTGGAGGAGTCCTCCCCCTCTTTCTTCTTTATCTTCCAAAACCTTGAGTTACATCAGTCCTTTATAGCCGGAATTTGCATAACACAAACAGCACTTACTTAGTTCTTCCAAATCTCTTCTTTCGATCAGATGGTATCTCCACAGGGGTTCAGCAGCTTGTCGCGGAAAACCATGTCACCTCCCTTGCTGCCTTACTGGCAAAGTCCTGAATGCATGCTGGGTAGCTCAAGCTTGGATTGTCATACAGCTTATTTACCTTTATAACTGAACATTCTACCTAAAGCTTTCATAAAACATCTTTTGGTTTGGAAAATTATTTTATAAATTTAACTGCTGCTCCGATACAAAAAGCATTTACGGCCCTTCGCTTTCAATGTATGCCATCGGCCTGGTTGGAGGGGAAATATAATAATACCCCCTTTTATCAAAGAGTTTGTTTATGTGGACTAGGGGTTATTGATGATATCTTTCACTATTTATTTAGTTGTCCCTTGTATGAACATCCTAGGAATCAATTTCTTGCTGGTATACTTAGATTATTGCATGATAGACCCTTGCCTGCTCAGCTATGCAGTTTGCTTGCGGGTACAGATGTTACTATCACCTATCAAGTAGCAAAGTTTGCCAAAGCCGCAAAAAAGATCCATGCAAAACTCCATAAATCTTAAGGATGAGTGTTTTTATTGGTTATTGTTATATATTTTGTTGTTGTTTTTCTTTTATTGCAACGACCTATGGTTTTAAGCAAATAAATTGAAACTGAAACCTAAAGCTTTCATAACAACATTCAAATAAACTGTTGGTATTTACAATGGATTGGATCAAAGCTTCCTTTCCTCCAACAAAAGGAACTCCTTCTGGCGAAAAGACTTCTTCCATCAGGCAAAGACTCTTCCTTCAGAAGAAGGGAAGCTTTGAATCACTCAAAATGATTAAATATTAATTGTGTATTTTATAACAACACATTAAATGTATCAAAAATCACCAGCTCAGTTTTTACATTGATTTTTAACTATAGCTATGTTAAAACTATAGGGATCTTCTCCATTTGGCCTGTATGAGTACATTTCAGCTTTTCAAGAATTATTCAAAGCTTTTTCCCCGGTGAGCGCTGCCTTTCCATTGAAATTGGAATACATGTCTTCATTATTAACTCTGTGACTTTTATGCTAGTAGAAATTTGTTTTTTCATTTTATAGTGAAAATTGCTGTGTTATGTTGAAATGGCCTCTGCTACCTACAAAGAATACTCTGGTTCCATTCCTGTGCCTCTTGAGAACTATGCTAGCCCAGAGAAGAGTGCATTAAATTTTGTTTATGTCCTGTAATTTCAGATCCCCATTAGGAAAGGCCACAATTTTTAAACAGAAGAATGACAGAGAAGGTATACTTGGTGTTGTTTATAGTATTTCAGGAGCTTGTGCACAGATGTGTGTCAGAACACATGCTGTTCTTGGAATCATTTTTCTACACTTACATATAGGAGAGAAACAAGTTGAGACCTGTGATGAAGTAGAGATCCATGGCAATGGGAAAGGGCAGAGGAATGCATCCTCTATCAACCCCCTCCAAACATCTTGAGCATGCACAAACATAATCATATAAGCACAACTTCTAATACTGTAAATTTTCACATGCATGCAAATATACACACATTTTGTGCATGAATAGGTGTTCTTTCACATATGCAAACATAGATATATACAATTGTACATAGACACATGCACTTGCTGATTCTAAAGCTTCAATCCTATGCAAATTTTCCTGGGAGTAAGTCCCATTGAACACAATGAAACTTACTTCTGAGCTAATATACCTAAGATTGTGGTGTGACATACACACATTTTCTCCTGTGTGCATGCACACAGAACACATACATGTGCCACACACACGCACACACACACACACACACACAGAGTACATACAGTAGTGTAGTTAATGATTGTGTGTAGCCTATTGCAAGTTCAAAATGATGCCCTGGAAGTGACATCATGCCCGGGCTTTTAAAAAAGTGAAATGAGGGAAATCCACCTCTTACCCCTAGCAGCTCACAGTCCACTTGCTCTGCCACCTCCTGCCAGACTTCCCCCCATATTAACACTTTATTGGTTCCCTGCTGTATCAGAATAACGCCTAATTAGCTCTCAGAACAATCAGTCTTATTGGTCAGTTTTGAGTTAAGAAATCCAGTTTTTGTTACATAATGTAGTTATGTTTTTATTTTCTGTTTTGGTATAACTTTTGATAGAATAGAGATACTTTGATGTGGTTTGTTCCTTTGCATTCTGCATTAAGTGGTATATAAAAAGATGGTATTATCTGAAAATACCCGTTTTCACAATTTTGGCCACTAGTGTCAAGCTCAGCTTATTGCCCCCCGAAAGCTTGTTGCCTGGTGCAGTTGCCACCCCCTGAACCCCCCTTAGCTACTCCACTGAGTAGTGCATATACAGTGTGCATTCCACATAATGAGAGGTAGGGAAGAATATTATGAGCCTGGCCTCCCCTGTTGCTACATGACTGATTATATCAAATTAAAATCAGGATCTCCCAAGGGCTTTCACAGTCTCCAAATTTAGCAGTCTTTCCTTTTTAAACTTGCCTGTGTGTGTGTGTGTGTGTGTGTGTGTGTGTGTGTGTGTGTGTATTTGGGAGAGAATTGTGTTTGCATGCCATACAGTGTAAGTATGGAAAAATGGTTTAGGAATATAAGGACTCCACTGGGATATGAACTTCCTTGGTCAACTCCTGTTACCTATCCCAGGTTCTGCAGTACTCTTGTGTGATTCTAAACCCTCTATTTACTTTTCTCTGTAGCTGTAGTTTGCCTCTTATTGCTGTCTACTGCAGGGCAGTTTTACTATACATTGCTCTTCAACTTATGAATATTTATGACTCCACCTCCTAAGCAAAGAACAATTTAATTTCTCATCCTGCGGAGAAAAAATATATCCTTTTATTCTGGAACCTTCAGAGTATTTAGTTTTCAGGTATCTTGCTCAGGGCCTATAGAGACCAATGGCTCAACTTCTTTAATGGCACAATTGTATACACATCTACTCAGGAGTCCTATTGTATTCAGTGGGGCTTATTCCCAGAAAAGGGTATATAGGATTGCAACCTAAATAAAGTACTGCAATGGAACAGACAGGTAGTATAGGCCTGCTTTAGTAAAGGTTTTAGCAGGGATGGGAACTCAAATCAGGTGACTCAGACTCAAGTCACAAAAATGCACTTTTTTCACTGACTTGTGGACTTGTGAGTCACGCACATGGAAGACTTGGCAAAACACTCGAGTCAGGGGCCCTCTGACTTGGCACTCATTCCCATGCATGAAGACTCATGTCTGCCTGTGCTTACTTACTGTTTTTGTGGTATTTAAAACTTGTAGAGCCATCATTCAGACCGGGAGAGTAGCAGGGAAGTTCCAGGCAGGAAGAAGATTAGGATTAATGCGTCTGAGCAGGAGGGGGAGGCAAAAGCAAGCCCTTTTGCCCATCTCTGATAGGAAGGAAGGAACTGATGATTACTGGACAATGGATGGGTGTCTTATATTTTCTTTGACTGAGGGAAGGCAGAAGGAGCTGCCTTACAAAATTACCTTACAATTGGCTGCAGAAGCCCAGGAAGGGGGAGAGAAGTTTTTAATCTGGACAAATGAGGGGAGAGGGTGGGAGGGAGGCAGTTCCTAGCCATCCCAGAGAAATTCATGGCATGGCTCCAGCAGGCTCATTAAATGAACGGCTACAGTGGGACAACAGAAGCTGCCAAGGATCAGGTTGTCCTGGTAAGCCTCACAGCTACTGCATGTGACCCTCCTCCCTCTTGCCGCTTCTGCACTCTCACGCAGTCCCTCCTACCCTTCCCACCTTGTTTACAGATGGGTGGGGACAGCAGGAGAGTGCTTAAAGTGAACTCCCTTGGCAGCAACCCCTTTTTTTCTACAACTGTCTTTTTAAAGAGGGTGACTCAACTTGAGTCCTTTAGAATCACAAAAAGGTGACTCAGCTACTCAGAAAGTGCCCCTGTTATGGCTTGTTTTCAAGTCGAGTCATGGGGCAGCAGTGACTCTAGAGTTGACTCGAGTCAAGCCGCACTGGATTTTCCCATCCCTGGGTTGTAGTGATATAAATTTTATCACAGACTCTAATGGGCACTGCATTCCAAAAGCTGCAGAGAGATTCCTAGCCATTAGGATAATTTGTCATTAAAGTCTATAATGTAACATTAAGCAGCCCTTCTGAACTATTAGCAAACCTTCAGTCTGACAGAGTATGGCATCCCAGTAACTGTATCAATATTTTAAATCAATTGTATTATTAAACATTATTTTTGTGTTTGGAAGTTGTGAGAGCACCCAAGAAGACAATAAAATAGAATTTTGGAGTGTAGGATGTTTCTGTACCAGTACTCAACTCCAAACATTTTTAAAATGTATGCTGAATAACCGAATGTGAGCAGAAGGAGAAAGCAATAGGTGAAAGCCATTTTACAGTTTTGTTGAGCAATACAATTATGAACTTCTTGGCAGCACAGGGAAGTAGCAACAGACTGGCAAGCATTTTTGTGTAACAAAATTATTGTTATTTCTAATAATTTCTATGCTTTTTATTCTGGTTTTATGTATTGGTTTAACTTGTTGTTACTGCCTTGATTTTTCTAGAAAGGCGGGATATACATGTTTAGATAAATAAAATGAGTGGCCTAAATGGAACATTTTTGTTATGGGGATGTCAACAAGGAGATGTAAAATAGTGATATTTGAAGTGTCACGACCCATAGTTTGAGAACTGCTGCATTAGACCAGGGATGTCAAGCATAAAGCCCATGGGCCAAATGCGATCTCCGGAAGCTCTTTATCCGGCCCCCATTATAATTGGGCTCTCCCAGAGCCACCATTTCAGCTTTAGTCCACAAGCTCACATACATATACTGAAACCCAAGGGTCTGTCTTTGCATCCACCAAAGGTCCATCTAATATTACACTCGGTTTCCAACAACAGTGAACCAAATGTCTATCCCATGATGGAGATAACCATCCCTTGTTACTTTCTACGAGCATCTGGTAATCCATGCATATAAAAGTTCTGATATCATAATGAATGACTACCTATCTTTCATATTCATCATTATCTCTCAGTTCTGGGTATCAGTTTACCTGCAGAAGAACCTCCTGATTTTAGAAATGGGCTATGTCAGAATGCCAGATGCAAGGGAGGGCACCAGAATGAGGTCTCTTGTTATCTGGTGTGCTCCCTGGGGCATTTGGTGCGCCGCTGTGAGATACAGGAAGCTGGACTAGATGGGCCTATGGCCTGATCCAGTGGGGCTGTTCTTATGTTCTTAAGAACAGTCTTCTATAATTACTGAAGCAGTTCACTACAGGCTCTCCTACAATGTTATTCCCCAGAATTACTTCCCAGCTTAGCCCAGTCAATGCAGTTTGATCACTGACAAGTGACTATAATAAAAATGTGTCCAGTCCCCCCATCCCTCCCTGGATGATTGCATTTCTGCTCTATTCCACTAATCAGCAATACAGAAACTCCCACTGCAGGTGTACCCAGTGGTGCGGCAAGGTATATTGCTTCCATGTACAACTGCATGCATTGAAACATCAAGCTGTTAGTCTCATTTTATATAGTTTTAGTTATTTGCACTTGTATTGAGTCCCTATAGACCCTTAATTATTTCCCTTCTCTTGAGTCCCTCTAATTTGTAAAGATAGACCTGTAATTGACCTCATTACTCTCATCCCTCCAGTAAAGCAATTTAAAATTTCTACAGATCTGTTAAAATGCACTGTCCATTTCAGCACTGTTGCATGTCCTACCTGCTCCTCAACAGAAATTGGTTAAATTCACTCTGATAATAGACCAAAGAAACTTTGCTAATAAGTGCTTGTTAATAAATAAAATGGGAGCAAAATGGAACTGCTGCCAGTGAGTCAAGCAATACTGAATAACCACTGCCAGGTAACTCTTAAGCAGACTCAAATACCAAAATTACAGCGAAATCCTATCTTGTGCTGGAACAGGCAAGCCTGGAGACTTGCCCAGTATCCAGCGCAAGATAGGGCTGCAAAGTGGCTCAACCAAAGGTAAGGGGGAAATCTTCTCCTTACCCCCAGGCAAGCCACTGCAGTCCCTATGGGTCTTCTCGGACTTGCGTCACCTCCTGAGGTTGCACAAGTCTGAGGAGAGCGGAGCGGCATGAAGCTGTTCTACGCTGCTTGGGTATTGGGGCTAGGATCTGACATAACAGTCAGAATCCAGCCCCGCCTCCTGCTCCCCGCCCACCTGTCCCTGGGACTGTGCTCCGCCTGCCCTGCCCCCACCCCTGAACGTCTCCCTCCTGCCTCCTCCCCACCCTCCATAGAGCCTTGCATCGGCCAAGCTTGGCAAGTCTCCCTCCCTCTGTTGGGGGAGGCTGAATTCAGCCTCCACAGGCCAGCACACCTCCATGCGCCAGCCCAGTCGACTCTTGGGGAGGTGCAAACATGCCTTATGGCATGTTTGTGACCCACCTGGGCCAGCACAAGGGACTTGTACCAGACCAAGGACAAGTCAGGATTGCACGCTTAACGTGTATTCTGTTTGACTGCTAAGGCAAGAAGAAACTTGCCACTTTGGCCAACATTCAGGCTACAATCCAGTACCCAGTTACATGAGAGTAAGTCCCACTGAACACAACAGGACTTACCTCTGAGTAGACAAGCCCAGGATTGTGCTGTTAACTCTCTAGCAAAGAATGACAAATTAGTATCCATTGGGCTATAGTTAGCATTGTAGCCAGGTACTGCAGCTGCCCAGTACTCAATAAATCCCCTTGTTTACTGCTTGCAGTGGGTCAGCAAAGGATTTACCAAACACCTGACATGCTACATGAGGCCTGGGGCTCACTTTCTACAAGATGGATGGACATTATTCCATCCACTGTTTTGCACTTGTAATAGAAACAAGAGCTGCTCAATTTTTCCTCTACAAGGAAAATCTTGGATCCCTAGACCTCTGAAGATTTTTAATCAGTGTACAGTGAACACATTACCGGGGGGGGGGGGGGAGAATCAGCATAACATCAGTTAGTAGCCTATAGGCATATAGACAGTCAGTATAAAACAGAATCAGGTTCCCTGGTATGGTTTGTATGCACGCAGACTCTGTGCAAATGTTCTGATGAGTGCATGTAGGTAAGAGCAGTACCAGTGAATGCAAATCTGTTCTTCCCTCCATAGCAGTTTCGCTGAACACCCATGTAACATGCATACTGGGTTCACGTGTCTTTGCACTAGTAATGGTCAACCTTCTCCTCACTCTCTTTGCTCAACTCTGTTTTAGACTAGCAATTACGAACTACATTGGACAATGCTCAGAAAGAATTCCTTTCTTTCTGAAAGTACTAAAGGAACACATAATTACTACTTTATCCTACACTTTCTTGCCTAGTGGCTGCAGCTACTGCAGCCATGGGTGCAGGGAGGTCTTGCTTTCTCCCCTCTTCATAGTTCCCCCTCCCACTCTCCCTTTCTGACACTGGAGTACAACAATGGCTGTGTTGCAAGCACCAAAGAGGAAAGTGAGCAGAGGCAAGTAGAAGCAGGGAGAAAGAGACAAGAAGCAGGCCTCCCTCTTCTCCCTCCTCCCTATGTGAAGGAAAGAAAAGCAATTTCTTTCCTTCTCACAGGTATTGTTCTTCTCCAGCTCAGATTGCAATCTGAGTTTGAGGATTAGGCCTAATTTGGGGAAGAGGCACACAGCAGGGGCACATTAAATTCATATTGCAAACTATGTAATGATGAGGTTATTTGTTAGCAAGAAAGTAAAAAAAGGTAGTGCACAAAGGGTTAACTGCACTGATTTTTGAAGCAGTTTGTTTGCATTTTCAAGATCTTATCATGTAGAATCTGCAACCATTGTTTAAAAGAATCCTAGGGTGTTTTAAGCCCATGTTACACATTATGTTGGCCATATATGCATCTGTGTGTGTGTGTGTGTGTGTGTGTGTGTGTGTGTGTGAGAGAGAGAGAGAGAGAGAGAGAGAGAGAGAGAGAGATCATGCATTTAGTAATCTTTCCTACACATCATTGGCATCCTTCAGTCTCTGGAGACTATGGTATCACGCTTTGAAAAGTGGTTCTGGAACAGCGTCTAGTGTGGCTGAAAAGGCCAATTCGGGAGTGACAATCCCTTCCACACTGGGAGCAAATGTCATCTGTCCCTGGTGTGTCTCCCTGGCTGTGGACCTTCCTTCTTTGCCTCTTTGCCTCAGTCTGTTGGGCAAGTGCCTCTTCAAACTGGGAGAGGCTACACTGCACAGCCTGCCTCCAAGTGGGACGCTCAGAGGCCAAAGGTTTTCCCATCTGTTGAGGCCAAGGCCAAGAGGCCAAGGTTTCCCATCTTTCCCACATACATTAAACATAACCTGTGAAGAATCTTTCATGTGTTTAGAGACCCTTGAATAGGAAAGGTATACAGACTCTATGTACATCAGGGGATGTACAGAGGTGCTCTTGGTTTGGAAATCCACAGCTCGGGTACTGGACTATCATCCTGCTCTGAATGGGGTTGCACTCCCTCTGAAGGAGCAGGTCCGCAGCTTGGGGGTTCTCCTGGATCCACAGCTGCATCTGGAGTCCCAGGTGGCGGCAGTGGCCAAGGGAGCCTTTGCTCAGCTTCAGCTGATTCGCCAGCTGCGACCGTACCTGAGCTGCACGGATCTGGCCACAGTAGTCCATGCCCTAGTGACATCTAGATTAGATTATTGCAATGCGCTCTATGTGGGGCTGCCCTTGAAGACGGTCCGGAAATTACAACTAGTACAGAACGCGGCTGCTCGTGTGGTGGCTGGAGCACGTCGGTTTGACTCTGTCGAGCCGTTGCTTCGGTGGCTACGCTGGCTGCCAGTTCTGTTCCGGGCCCAATTCAAGGTGCTAGTTTTGACTTTAAAGCCCTTTATGGCTCGGGTCCAGGGTATTTGAGGGACCGCCTCCTTCCTTACAATCCTGCCTGGGCTCTTAGATCATCTGGGGGGGCCCTTTTGACTGTGCCGCCTCCAAGAGATGTGAGAGGGGCGGCGGCCAGGAAGAGGGCATTCTTGGTGGTTGCCCCTGAACTTTAGAATACCTTCCCCTTAGAATTGAGAACTGCTCCCTCTTTGCTAACATTTCAGCATGGACTGAAGACCTTTTTATTTCAAAAAGCTTTTAATTGTTGACAGGCTGGCTGACTTTCTTGCTTTTTTATATGAAGATCCATGGGGTTTGTTTTTAGGTTTGTTTTTAGATTTTTAATTATTTGTAAATTGTTTTAATTATTGTTTTTAATGTTGTATTTTTAATTGCTGTAAGCCACCTTGTGTGCCCTTTGGGCATAAAGGCGGGATATAAATTATTATTATTATTATTATTATTATTATTATTATTATTATTATTATTATTATTATTATTATTATTATTATTATTATTATTAATATTAATATTAATATTAATAATAATAATAATGTGCCAATCCACTGTAGCTTGATTTGAGTCTAGTCCCGCCCCCACCCCTTTAACATGACTCATGCTTGAATCTTAGTGGGCAGTGATGGGGACTCATTCAGCCATCGTGCGGCGGGTGCCCTCGTTCCGCGGCTCAGCGGTCTCTGTGACCACCGGGCTGCAGAATGGGAAATGGGGGCGTGGTCAGGGGTGTGGGGGAGGTATTCTGGGGAGGGGGAGACATAGCTGGGGGCATGGGGGGGCGTTACCGGGCTGAGCTCTGCAGGATCCAGGGTGCTCAAGTAGGGCTGCTCGCCCTACACAAGCGCCTTCACTTTAACAGCGACCAAACAGTTGCCGCTAAAGTGAGTAGTCCCATTGCGAGACTGCTTCCCTTACTCAGGGGAAGGGGACGAACATAGTGTAGGAGGCTCTGGATCCGGTGGAAGCCCTTTGTGGAGCCGCCAGGATTGGGCTGCCCTGCTTCCAAAGACTGGCCTCTACATCATTACAAAGTGGCATCAACAGGGGACCATTTGCAGGACATAAGCAGGAGTTCAGAGGGAAGGAGCTTAACCTTTTCATCACTCACTGCTTTCTTTTCTCCAGCTGTTTTTCTCCCAGTCAGAGTTCTTTGTTTCTGGCACTATAAAAACAGTTGTACAAACAGCGGGTACAAACAAATGGAGCAGCAAAAGAATTGTGATTGATAAAATGATAGATGAGGTAGTTGGACCCCTCGGCACTGGATTCCTGACAGAAACAAGGCGAAGGGGGCAAAGAGGATTTTACTTTAAAAAATGAACAGTGCTTTAAGAAATGCTTTAAGTAATGCTACTGGCCACAGGAACAGAATGTGAGAGGAAGGTGCAAGCTTGGTTAGGAAGGCAAGTTGCAGAAGGCTCATAATGAAGTTTAGTGCTCTGTTTAAGGGGGGGGGGGAATACTCCTATTTTTCTCTTCTAAAGGTGAAAGCACCAGACAGCAAAAGAATGAAGATGAGCTTTCAGATGAGCTTTTACTCTGAGGCACTGAATGTGTTCCTGACCCCATCCTATTGTGCTAGAGCTGTTCTACCATGATTATTTATTAAAACATTAATACACTGATCATCATGTTGGGACCTCTCAGGGTGTCTTACACAGTGGTATAGTTAGAGGGGGTGTAAAGCACTCACTTTTGCAGGGAGCCACACCGTGGCGTGCAAGCAGCCCCTCTCCTTCAGAGCCATTACAGGCAATGGGAGCAAAATGGAGGCATACGCCTGGAATGGCTCTGAAGGGGAGGGGCCTCTTGCATGCCGTGGTGAGGCTCCCTGCAAAACTTAGTGCTTTGCACCCCCTCTAGCTATACCACTGGTCTTATGTACATTTTAAAATATTCAGCACAATAATAATGCAACAGAAAAGCAGGCTAAGCTGCAGTCAAAAGATCAAATATCAGATTAAACAGATACGTAAACTGTTTCAAATATATAAACAATACTTGGAAGAGAAATTTGAAATCTGAAACTTAAAATCTGAAAACCACAGGGAGTGAGGAAAACAGCGAAGACAAGATGTTCTTGAAGGACAACTCTAGCTGTGAGACTGTCGCTCAGATGAATACCAGGAATACTCTCCTTTGCTCCAGACTCCAGGGTGGTGGTTGAGGTCCTGGAGCGCTGTCTGGAGGCAGTGAGGATCTGGATGGGGGCTAACAAACTGAAATTAAATCCGGATAAGACAGAGGGTCTCCTGGTTAGGAAATCCTCGATGCAAGTGCTGAACTGTCGGCTTGCACTGAATGGGGTTGCACTCCCCCTGAAGGAGCAGGTTTGCAACTTGAGGGTCCACCTGGACTCGCAGCTGCTCCTGGATTCCCAGATAGCGGCTGTGGCTAGGGGGGTCTTTGCTCAGCTTTGGCTGGTGCACCAGCTGCAGACGTATTTGGATCGTGCAGACCTGGCCACGGTGATTCATGCCATGGTGACATTGAGGTTAGACTATTGTAACGCGCTCTATGTGGGGCTGCCCTTGAAGACGTTTCAGAAACTGCAACTAGTGCAGAATGCGGCGGCCCATGTAGTTACTGGAGGTAGGTGGTTTGATTCTGTCAGTCCACTTCAGAATCTGAAGTGGCTGCCCATTCGTTTCTGGGTCCAATTAAAGGTGCTGGTTTTGACCTTTAAAGCCCTATACTGCTCTGGGCCAGGGTATCTTAGAGATCGTCTACTTCTGTACAATCTGGCTCGTCCTCTTAGATCATCAGAGAAGGCCTTTTTACAAGTGCCACTATCCAGGGAGGTACATGGGGCAGCAGCAAGAAATAGGGCCTTCTGAGTAGTGGCACCAATGCTATGGAATTCCCTCCTCCTTGATTTAAGAACTACTCCCTCTCTTGAAATTTTCCTTTGAGGCCTGAAGACTCTTCTGTTTAGACAAGTGTTCTGAGGTCCTTTTCTTTTTAACATCATTTTAAACATCTTTTAATACCTTTTTAACACCTGGTTACAGTCCTCGATCCTTTTATAAACGGCTGCTCTGTGCTCTTCTACAATTTTAAGAACATAAGAACATAAGAACAGCCCCACTGGATCAGGCCATAGGCCCATCTAGTCCAGCTTCCTGTATCTCACAGCGGCCCACCAAATGCCCCAGGGAGCACACCAGATAACAAGAGACCTCATCCTGGTGCCCTCCCCTACATCTGGCATTCTGACTTAACCCATTCCTAAAATCAGGAGGTTGCGCATACCCATCATGGCTTGTACCCCATAATGGATTTTTCCTCCAGAAACTCGTCCAATCCCCTTTTAAAGGCGTCTAGGCTAGACGCCAGCACCACATCCTGTGGCAAGGAGTTCCACAGACCAACCACACGCTGAGTAAAGAAATATTTTCTTTTGTCTGTCCTAACCCGCCCAACACTCAATTTTAGTGGATGTCCCCTGGTTCTGGTATTATGTGAGAGTGTAAAGAGCATCTCCCTATCCACTCTGTCCATCCCCTGCATAATTTTGTATGTCTCAATCATGTCCCCCCTCAAGCGTCTCTTTTCTAGGCTGAAGAGGCCCAAACGCCGTAGCCTTTCCTCATAAGGAAGGTGCCCCAGCCCCGTAATCATCTTAGTCGCTCTCTTTTGCACCTTTTCCATTTCCACTATGTCTTTTTTGAGATGCGGCGACCAGAACTGGACACAATACTCCAGGTGTGGCCTTACCATAGATTTGTACAACGGCAGTATAATACTAACCGTTTTGTTCTCAATACCCTTCCTAATGATCCCAAGCATAGAATTGGCCTTCTTCACTGCTGCCGCACATTGGGTCGACACTTTCATCGACCTGTCCACCACCACCCCAAGATCTCTCTCCTGATCTGTCACAGACAGCTCAGAACCCATCAGCCTATATCTAAAGTTTTGATTTTTTGCCCCAATGTGCATGACTTTACACTTACTGACATTGAAGCGCATCTGCCATTTTGCTGCCCATTCTGCCAGTCTGGAGAGATCCTTCTGGAGCTCCTCACAATCACTTCTGGTCTTTACCACTCGGAAAAGTTTGGTGTCGTCTGCAAACTTAGCCACTTCACTGCTCAACCCTGTCTCCAGGTCATTTATGAAGAGGTTGAAAAGCACCGGTCCCAGGACAGATCCTTGGGGCACACCGCTTTTCACCTCTCTCCATTGTGAAAATTGCCCATTGACACCCACTCTCTGCTTCCTGGCCTCCAACCAGTTCTCAATCCACAAGAGGACCTG
This sequence comes from Tiliqua scincoides, assembly GCF_035046505.1. NCBI lineage: Eukaryota > Metazoa > Chordata > Lepidosauria > Squamata > Scincidae > Tiliqua > Tiliqua scincoides. The sequence goes on from NC_089826.1 coordinate 58,374,642, forward strand.
TCCTCTAATTCCCTGACTGTGGAGTTTTTTCAGTAGCCTTTGGTGAGGGACCGTGTCAAACGCCTTCTGAAAGTCCAGATATATAATGTCCACGGGTTCTCCCGCATCCACATGCCTGTTGACCTTTTCAAAGAATTCTATAAGGTTCGTGAGGCAAGACTTACCCTTACAGAAGCCATGCTGACTCTCCCTCAGCAAGGCCTGTTTGTCTATGTGTTTTGAGATCCTATCTTTGATGAGGCATTCCACCATCTTACCCGGTATAGATGTTAGGCTGACCGGCCTATAGTTTCCCGGGTCCCCCCTCTTTCCCTTTTTAAAAATAGGCGTGACATTTGCTATCCTCCAATCTTCTGGTACCATGGCCGTTTTCAGGGACAAGTTGCATACCTTAGTCAAGAGATCTGCAACTTCATTCTTCAATTCCTTAATAACCCTTGGGTGTATGCCATCAGGGCCCGGTGACTTATTGATCTTTAATTTATCAATGAGGTCTGAAACATCTTCTCTTTTAACCTCTATCTGACTTAACTCCTCGGTTAGGAGGGGCCGTTCGGGCAGCGGTATCTGCCCGAGGTCTTCTGCCGTGAAGACAGATGCAAAGAACTCATTTAATTTCTCTGCCATCTCTAAGTCTCCTTTTATCTCCCCTTTCCCTCCCTCACCATCCAGAGGGCCAACCGCTTCTCTGGCGGGTTTCCTGCTTCTAACATATTTGAAGAAGCTTTTATTATTCCCCTTAATGTTGCTGGCCATGCATTCCTCATAGTCTCGCTTGGCCTCCCCTATCACCTTCTTACATTTCTTTTGCCACAGTTTATGTTCCTTTTTATTCTCTTCATTAGGGCAAGACTTCCATTTACGGAAGGAAGCTTCCTTGCCCTTCACAGCCTCTCTAACTTGGCTGGTTAGCCATGCAGGCACTCTCCTGGATTTAGTGGAACCCTTCTTTATTTGCGGTATACACTTCTGCTGGGCCTCTATTACTGTTGTTTTAAGCAGCCTCCATGCACTCTGGAGAGACTGGACTCTTTTTACCCTCCCTTTCAACCTCCTTCTAACCAGCCTCCTCATTTGAGGGAAGTCCGCCCGTCGGAAGTCAAGGGTTTTTGTTAGAGATTTGCCTGGTATTCTTCCCCCAACGTGCACATCAAAACGGATCGCAGCATGATCACTGTTCCCCAATGGCTCAGTAACGTTTACATCTCTAACCAGGTCCTGCGTACCGCACAAAATTAAATCCAGAGTCACCTGTCCTCTGGTGGGCTCCGTAACTAGCTGATCTAAGCCACAGTCATTTAGCACGTCAAGAAATCCGGTTTCCTTATCGTGACCAGAACACAAATTGACCCAGTCAATATGAGGATAATTGAAGTCCCCCATGATTACAACCCTGTCCTTCCTTGTCACCTCCCTGATCTGTTTCCTCATTTCAAGGTCCCCATCAGATTTCTGGTCTGGAGGATGATAGCACACCCCCAGTATTACATCGCTGCTCAAGCCTGGTAATTTAACCCACAGAGATTCTACGGTGGAGTCGGACCCACCTTCAATCTCTACTTTGCTGGATTCTATCCCTTCTTTAACATAAAGGGCCACCCCACCTCCAACACGCCCCTGCCTGTCCCTCCTGTAGAGTTTATAGCCCGGGATTGCGGTATCCCACTGATTCTCTGCATTCCACCAGGTTTCCGTTATGCCCACTATGTCAATATTTTCCCTTGTCACCAGACATTCCAGTTCTCCCACCTTTGCTCGTAGACTTCGGGCATTCGCATAAAAGCATTTATACACGGAATGCCCCAGGATGGGCTGCTTATTCGCTCCTATGTCCCCTCATCCTCTCACTGTGCCAAACTGTCTATCACATCCCATCTCCCTACCTTTCCCAATTTCTTCTCCTACCCTGCCTTTGTCTTGTTGTTCTCTAACCTCCCCATCCTCATCCCATAGGGATGAGGAGTCCCGAACCGGATGCCCCTTGGCTCCTGTCGGCCTTCCCCCAGGGATCAGTTTAAAAGCTGCTCTGCCACCTTTTTAATGTTATGCACCAGCAGTCTGGTTCCATTCTGGTTCAAATGGAGCCCGTCCCTCTTGTACAGGCCCCGCTTGTCCCAAAACGTTCCCCAGTGCCTAACGAATCTAAACCCCTCCTCCCTACACCACCGTCTCATCCACGCATTGAGACCCCTGATCTCCGCCTGCCTAGCTGGCCCTGCGCGTGGAACAGGTAGCACTTCAGAGAACGCTACCTTTGAGGTCCTGGCTTTCAGCTTCCTGCCTAAAAGCCTAAATTTGGCCTCCAGGACCTCCCAGCTACACTTGCCCACATCGTTGGTGCCGACATGCACCACAGCCGCTACCTCTCCCCCGGCACTGTCTACTAGCCTGTCTAGACGAGAAGTGATGTCCGCAACCTTCGCACCAGGCAGGCAAGTCACCATGCGGTCCTCACATCCGTCGCAAACCCCCCTCTCTATGTTTCTAATAATTGAATCCCCCACTACAAGAAGCCCCCGACCCCCCTCCCGCCGAGGAGTATCCCGAGTGCGCTTGGATACGGGCCCATCCCCTGGAGAAGGGATCCCCCCTAGGGGATTGTTTCCCTCCTCTCCAGGATGACGTCCTCCAGTCCCGAGACTTCCCACCCGGGCAGCCGAGGAGCTGCACGCCTGAGGTTGGGACGAAGCCTGATCGTCCCCAGAAGTCTCCCCACGGTCCTCCTCTGGCTGCCTGCGCTTCTCCAGGTTGGCCACCAAGGCTTCAAGGGAGCGGACGCGTTCCCTGAGAGCCTGGAGCTCCTTGCACCGAGGACACATCCATGACTTATACCCCAGAGGCATATAATCATACATGTGGCACTCGATGCAGAACACTGGATAGCCCCCACTCTGCTGCTGGCTGTCTGACTGCATAGCTTTTTTGTTGCTGTTGTTGTTGTTTTATTTAGGGGTCCTTTTAAAAACCGTACACTGGATAGCAGCCCTCTTCTCAAGGGAAGAGGAAGGGCAGCGTATGGGGCCCTGGCCTCCTCGCCCTGCTGCTGAACTCGCCCAGATGCTAAACTCTTGTGCCTTACCTGGCACTTAGTTCCCAGAGGCACTGGGTTCCCAGAGGCCACACACGTCTGCAGAGAGCCTCACGCGATGGCCCGCCTAGCTTTATACTCCTGGCTGGCTCCTCCCCCCTCCTTCCTTCCTGATTGAAAGGGGGCTGGCCTTCCCAGGTGAGTTTACAAAAGCTCAGGAAGGCAAATGGCTGCTGATGGGCGTGACCTACTCTGCAGGTTTAATTTAAGCAAGTAGAAAACCTGCTTTTCACTTTATCCTCCTCCCTTTCTTCGATTAAGTGCTACCTTAGGTGCAGCTAACTTTCAAATTTTATCTGACTACTGTTTTTAAGATGTGCTGCAAATATGTTTTTATCTGTTTTTAAATTATGTTTTTTAATTTATATTTTTAACCTTTGTTGTAAGCAGCCTTGAGTCCCTCCGGGGAGAAAGGCAGGGTAATAATAATAATAATAATAATAATAATAATAATAATAATAATAATAATAATAATAATAATAATAATAATAATAATAATACCACTCCCAGTCAGTCATGCATTAACATACAGATGACCAATTTACCAAACAACATGTGTGGGAAAGGCTTACTTCTTGATAAGGCAGCTAGTCTTTACCACACACTGAAATGTGTAACAGGAAAAAAGAATCACATCACATTTTTCAAGAATGAAGACAAGCAAACAAAACTGTGGTATAAACCCATAGAACATACACTAGATTGAAATAGGTTTTCTGTATTGGTCAAGGTATTTTTCTAACTCGTGAATAGGAAGATTAAGAAATCTCACAGGCAAGTTGCAATTTTTTTTTGTCCTGCACCTGTTTGCCGAGGGGGTATTTGGTAATTTTATAAGAAGCACAATATCTTCACACTCACCTTTTCTGGGTTATACCCTCTATAAATAATATTAGGCTACCAGGGCCTGGTTGTGTGTCTTGTAGGTTTGTCCATAGGGGCCTGTGGTATAATTCAGAGATGTGTAGATAATTAGATAATCATGTTTCTCCCAAGTTCAGTCCTTTCAGACCCAGACCTTGTAGTCCAGCTCCTGCCCTCTTATTTTTCCGGTTAAATTGCTTCACCAGCTTATCTTTTTCCGAATCAAACGTAATCTTCTTATCCTTGACTTTAAGGCCCTATATAATTCTCTTCTCATTCCATACCACTCAGGCCAATCCTTTTTCTTAACAGTCATGTTCACAAAAGCTCCAGACTTCAGATCACTTACCTTGGAGTAGCTCCTTGAAGTCAATAAGGCTACCACAAGGTAAAAAGAATGAACATTGCAGCGATAGTTTCTACTCACAACTTGGAATCTAGTCTTCACATTCCCCTGGGACTCTTCCTCTACACTCCCAAAGTAAGAAAGCCCAGTTCTTGTTAAGGTGTTACCTGTGCTTATTTTCTCATCAGGAAGAATTTGGGGGGAAAAAAACTTGATACAAGATCTTAAGACAAAAAGTCTTACATTTAGTTAATCATGACTAGGGTTGTAATCATTTGCACGCTTTCCTAGGAGTAGGCTCCACTGAATATAATGAGACTTGAGTAAACATGTATAGACTTAAGCTTGACTAAGTTCCATTGGTTCTTTAGGAATGAGAAATTAAACTTCAGATAAAACTCAAACGATATTTTGCAAACATTAGCACTACCTTGCTCTTCACCACCTACCTGGAGAACTTGGAGCATGCAAGGCAGCTCCTAACACATCCAGAATCTCCTACCACCTAAGCCTAGAGACTATTGAGCTAGCAGGAATATCGTCTGCACCTTCTCAGTTCTCTGGGTGCCACTGTCTATTTGAGGTAAAATTTGCTGTAACTGGGGAACACTTCTAGTCAGTAGGTTCATTCCTGATGTGCCTAGAAGTTTGCAACCTGGAGAAAGGCAAGCGTAATGATCACCCCATGCACATCATATTATGTGAGATCTAGTATGACTTCAGGATGTTCCAAAGGTTAGTTAGTCATACTAACTGGATAAGTTGCTTTATATGCCCAAGTGCTTTCAGTGTGGCAAAAGGGTAGGGACATTATTTGAACCCTCATCACCCAAGAGACAACAGAGCATGTGTATGCAGGCCTACCCTTAGACCACTCTGTGGATGCCTAAGCTTGATTGACAAGTACATCCATATTTCAGAATCTTTTCTGGCTTATTGGCAGAACAGAGTACAGTAGTACCACGTAATGCTCCATAAAACCTTTTCTAATAGTTATGCTCATCCCTCATCTTCACAGGTGCCTATCCCAAAACTCCAGTATCACCACTGAAATATCAGCGTTGTCTGGGAATGAAAGGCAGCATAATCACAGAAATTTTTAAAAAGGGAAAATACATTTTATGAGATTACATGGGAAAGATCTGAAAAAGCATGGAAACCAACACAGGCTTAATATTACTATGCATTTGTGCAGCATATGAGCCTAGCAGAATAAAAATAAATGTCCTTTCAATATCACTGAAATTGGGTGCGGTTGGTCTGTGGAACTCATTGCCACAGGATTTGGTGATGGCACCTGGCCCAGATACCTTTAAAAGGGAATTGGACAAATTTCTGGAGGAAAAATCCATTACGGGTTACAAGCCATGATGTGCATGTGCAACCTCCTGGTTTTAGAAATGGGCTACGTCAGAATGCCAGATGTAAGGGAGGGCACCAGGATGCAGGTCTCTTGTTATCTGGTGTGCTCCCTGGGGCATTTGGTGGACCGCTGTGAGATACAGGAAGCTGGACTAGATGGGCCTATGGCCTGATGCAGCGGGGCTGTTCTTATGTTCTTATTGCTATGTAACAGAAGTTATAGCTTGTGAGACTATGAAAAGATACAGAGACTGATGAGAACCCTTCCAAACTAAAAAACTAACCACATATTCCCATTTGCTTTCTCTTTCTCATTTCATGTGCGTGCTCACACACATGCATGCACACTGAGAGTAAAATGACCTTACACTGACTTTATTGCTTCAGATATTTACACTTGTTAGCAGCTTAATTCCACACATTTAGACTTTGACAGAATCATTAATGTCATAATAATTACAATGATTATACGAATAATGTTTCTCCAGTGCACTGTTGGAGAACTACTATAAGTGATGGGCAAAATCATGTACTCCAAGTGACCTAAGCAATCAGTTCCAAGTTGTTTGTTATGAGTTTAAGGATGTTCCTTTCGGATGGGTCGCATGTAATTCTGTAACCAGCTGGGGAAGAAAATCACAGAATTAATAATCCAACACCGGTTTATTTAATGAGGGAAATTAATTGATTTTCACGTTATCCCTTCTGGGCAATTGGTAAAATGTCAACTGGTAAAGTCTATAAATGGAAGCCTGCAATGATTTGTTTAAATGCTGTACAGTAGTTTTGTTTTTTCTTTTTTCTTTTTCAAGTACCGTGACACCAAAAAACCTGGGGGTGGAGGGAATGCAGATAGGCAAGTGACAGTTGCAGGACCAGTTGCAAACAAGGGAAAATTTTTCACATGGGAGTGTCAATATTGTGCCTTGTTACAGTAAGATCTTAGTTTTAAATGTTACATTCAGCTTTTTGGGGGCAACAAACTGAGCTTGACACTAGTGGCCAAAATTGTGAAAATCTTGGTATGTATGAATAATACCATCATGTTATATATCATTGGAAAGGTAATTTAATGCAGAATGCAATGAAACAAACTGCATTGAAATATCTGTATTCTGTCAAAGGTTATGGCCAATTAAATAGAAAACACAACTGCCTTAAGGAACAATAAGTGGATTTCTTTAACTCAAAACTGACCTATGAGACTGATTGTTCTGAGAGCCAATGACATGTAATTATGTTATTGGCATGCTGCAAGGACATGTTATTATGATATAGCATGGCACCAATAAGATGTTAATATGAGTCAGCTCTCATTTCTATTATCATAATACAGTTACACCTGCTAACTGGGAAAGGATGTGATTCTTTGTAGTGCTCTTCTTATATTTAGCAGGAGAAGAATAACTGTCCATCTGCACCCCAGTGTCTCAAACCAATCAAGGGCACACTTTTTATTTATTTACTTAATTAAATTTGATTTTGTCTTGGGGGGGCTACAAATCTTCTTAATACCCCAGTTAGCAGATAGATGCCTTAGCTATGCCACCAACTGGGAGAGGTGGCAGAGCAAGTGGGTGGTGAGCTGCTAGGGGAAGGAGGTGAGTTTCCCCCAGTTTTCACTTTTTTCAAAAGCCTGGGCATGACATCACTTCCAGTTGTGACATCACTTCTGGGGCATCATTTTGAGCTCAGCACCAGGCTACACAATCATTAGCTACACCACTGCTTGCAGGTTCTTAGTGCCTTCAGTATGTAGAAAATGGAACTTACCGCTTAGGTAGCCTCATTTCTCTTTCAGATTGACTAGCACTTGGCCATCCAAGCTTGCTATTAGAGAATATACTGAAAAATAACATAAACGCTTCTGTATTTATTGTCACTATTGGGGGGATGATGCAGTATTTAATATGATTAAATTTTAAACCATTTTAAACATCTGCTTTCTTTTATATCTGTTTTCCCCTTATTTCACAACAGAAAGTCTAAAAATATTTTAAAGATGCAGCATAATTTAATACCCACTACTGCTAAATCATGATGCATATTAATTTAGATGTCACCAATGCCAAGGATTAATATTTAGACCTACTACATGTGAACTATGGTGCTTTAGCACTGTGCAACTGTTGCCTTCTCTATAAACTTCCTTTTGAATGCAAAGTCAGTAAGGCACTGAGAACCTGCAAGAATGTACAGAACCAGTTAAAAATAAGATCTGGTTGTAAAAATACATGATAAAGGGTGCAATCCTAACCAACTTTCCAGCACTGGCATAGCTATGCCAGTGGGGCGTGTGCTGCATCCTGCAGTTGGGGGGCAGTCATGGATGGCCTCTTCAAGGTAAGGAAATGTTTCTTCCTTTACCTCAGAGTTGCACTGCCCGTATGTCAGTGCTGGAAAGTTGGTTAGGATTGCGGCCATAGACAAATTTAGTGACTCACGACCCAATCCTATCCAACTTTCCAGCACTGGTGCAACTGTGATGCAGACCCAAGGTAAGAGAACAAATGTTCCCATACCTTGAGGAGGCATCTGTGACTGCCTGCCCACCAAAGGATGCAGTGTATGCTCTATTGGCACAGCTGCACTGGCACTGGAAAATTGGATAGGTTTCGGCCCTCAGACCTGACTGACATGGATTATGTAGCCCAGAAGTTGGGAACCTTTCTTATATTGGAAGGCCACATCTTATTTATTTTACTTCTATATATAATTCATTGTTCTTTTCTTTAACTAGAAAGAAAAGAATAATGAATTATATTACACTGCGTGAGGCCTTTTGGGCTACCATTTGTGGTCTTTTGCATATTTATCTGCAAATTCTAAATCCACCTTTTATTTCATGGCATAACACCAAACTCAGGGTTTTTTGTTTTTTTGTTTTTTTTGGGGGGGGGGGGGAGTAACTTATTTATTCTTTCCAGGCAGTGGCAACTCAGTAATTGGCAAACTAGCAACCGCCCAGTGACCCACATCATAGGCCTGAGAGCTTCATAGGGAAATAACTGTAACATGCTAAATAAAAATGTATTTCTGAAAAGAAATAAAAGGTGGATTTAGAATTTGCAGATAAATATGCAAAAGACCACAAATGGTACCCCAAAAGGCCTCACGCAGTGTTAAGGCTACCAGTTCCCCATCTCTGATGGAGCCTAACATTGGCTACTATGACCAGCCATAATTATTCCACAGAGATGTTTGCCAGACATCTTTAAAACTTTAAAAAGTTTTAACAGATGGAGATGAGTAACACTCAGAACTTATAGCTACAATACGCATGAGTTCCTCTACCATGGCATGTCTTCTCCCCTAATACAGCCTTATTAGTCAATACAGTGACTAATACAGCCTTTCCCCTTGTGACTAATGCAGTGCCAAGAGTTGACTAATGTGATACATAAAAATTGCCTTAACTCAAATTAAGAGGGACACCTTATCCTTTGTTTCTTTCCCCTTCAATTTGTTTTATATTCTAGTTTTAACCAAACTACTTGCAGATGTGGTTTCCTATTTTATCTTTTCTTTATAGAGCTGCAAATTATATGGTTGTATCTGTTAGGATTATATTGTCCTGTTACTAAAGTTTTTTTTTAAGTAGAATGACAGAAATGAGAAGCTATTATATTAACAATTCTTTTCATCGGTGCAGTTGAATAGTTCTGAACCAAGCGTAAGAGGAAAAAGGAGAATTCCTTCATATCCAAATAGCCTCAGGATTTCTGTCCTCACTAAACAACAAATTGAGTTCTACATTTAGATTATTCCATGCTTTCTTTTTATGTAATCACATCTTTGCCATTTTCAGATGCCCAAAAGCAGATTTCTAGCTAATATATATTGATAACTGAAAGACTTTATGAGGAAATAGACTGCTAGGGAGAAAAAAAAAAACCTCATATTAAGTAAAGATGTGTTGGATAGTAAAAGTAATTATTTTAAGCACTGTTCATAGGCTTTCCTCATGAAAATTTGATAGCTCACTCATTGATAGTAGTTTCATAACCCTGCAAGTTAATTTTCCATTTAGAGTTGACAGTTGCATGCATTTTAAGCGCTCCCTTAACTAAGTGGATTACTTTTAACTTTTACTTCTCTCTATGGGTGGATTGTAAAGGGGTTAAGTTTACTTGTGTGAACTACATTGCTTGGTGGCTATACTCAAGAGTTTGCCTAGATTTACAAGAACAAGTACTGAATAGGAAGGTAGACAGTATTAAGAACTGCTTTACATGCAAGGCAACAGTTTGTAAAAACATAGCCAAATGTTGTAATTCAAACTTTTAAAAACTCACTAGAAAGTAAGATGAACCCTGCTGATCACACCAAAGGGCCATCAGGTCCAGAACCCTGCTGTCCACGTTGGCCAAGCAGATGGCCCCAGGAAGCCCTGAAGCAGTATTCAAGGAAATTGCCCTCTCCCTCTCTTCAGCAGTTTGTATTCAGTGCCAGACTGCCTCTGCCTGCAATCCTATGCACATTTACCAGGCAAACACCTCAATCCTATGCTCCCCCGCCCCCACTGATGCAACAATGCCAACATGGCTACTGCTGCATCTTGCAGAGGGGCCAGCTGTGGAGGTCTCCTCTGGGTAAGCCTCCACATCAATAAAATACAGGCATCCCCCCATATCTGCAGGCGATGCATTCCAGGGCCCCCTACAGATTCGAAAATCATGGTTATGGAAAACCCTATCTCCGTGGCCTCTTGCCCCCCATGTCCTTTAACTTTGTTTTGATTCTTACTGATAGCCCCGAGGTTGTTCATTGCTTTTACTAGTCATTATAAGAATGAAGCTTATAGACAGACAAGCAGGCAGGAAGCCTGCATGCTAGAGAGGGCAGAAGCTCCTGCTTCCTGTTAACATTCTCTGGTCATCCCTCCTAGCATGCAGGCTGCTACAAAAGCGCCAAAAAGTTTTGGGGTACATTAATTTCATCAGGGCTTGTTTCTTTGTAATGTATTTTTAATATTATTTTTCTGTTTGTATTTTTTCTCTGTTTAATGCAGGATATGAATCAGATTTCTGTTGTATCAAATATGTACATCTGCATTTCATGTTCAGCATTAAATGCTTTTGTTAGGAGCAACCTTTGAAGCACCAGAGGAATCCTTGTGCTGAACGTTGAACTTTGGCTCCTTATTTTCTTTGGTTTCATTTAATAGAAAGGCACTATACATAAATCTATACATAGTTATATGTTTGCAATATGAAGAGAATAAGAGGGAATCATGAGAACAATCTAACTTGCTCATGGACATTGGGAGTGATCTGATAGAAGAACAGAGCATTGTGTGTGTGTGTGTGTGTGTGTATTTTAAAAAAGATGTATTTATGGTTATCAAAGAAGTGAACTTCAATATTGTATGTATGTTAGCCCAATCCTATCCTTTCACTAACCATAGCATAGCAAAACAGACTGAGCTGCATGCTATGATGGTGGTGGCAATCAGGAGGCTTTCAATGGGAAAGGGAAAATATCTTCCCTTATCCTTGGTAAGTCTTGTGACTGCCATCCAATCTCCTTGAACCTGCATCAGCTCTTTAACTGGTGCAAGTCCATGGAGACAAAGGAGGGGGGTGTTGGCTCACTTCAAAGGGGATAGCGTCTGGCTCAAGTGGGGTGGCACACTCACTGGGTGCCACCCCCTCCCACCTCTGACATACGTCTGGCCCATCCCATCTGATCCTCCCAGCCCTCCACCCTGTTACACTCACCCTGCTGACTTCCTGAGGTCAGCGGGCCTTCTCCTCTCTGCCACCATGCGTGGGGTCTCAGTAATGACTGCAGCACTGGACCAAAACCACATGGCTATGCACACTTACAGATCTGTGTCTGTGATTCTGCAAGCTTATTGTGGTTCCAGCAGTAGCAGCTTACTCTTGATTAGGCTGCGTGTGTATGTATTTTAAAACATGCAATCATGTTCTTTTGCAATAAGATTAACGGCAATAATCTCTCATTTCTCATAGTTGCTCTGAAAACCTGACGCTGCACCAAATGACAAGCTCTCATCTGTGATTGCCAGGTAAGTCTCGAAATAGTTGAGAATAAGGAAAGTATTATTAATTATTACTAACAGTATTTATATACCGCTTTTCAACAGAAAGTTCACAAAGCGGTTTACAGAAAAAATCAAACAAATAACTAATGGCTCCCTGTCCCAAAAGGGCTCACAATCTAAAAGGATGCAAAAGAACACCAGCAGATAGCCACTAGAAAAAGTAGTGCTGGGGTGAGGAGGGCCAGTTACTCTCTCCCTGCTAAATAAAAGAGGAGCACCCACTTGAAAAGTGCCTCTTACCCAGTTAGCAGGGTAAGTAAGTAAGCAAACAAGTTAATTTTATCTTTCCTTTGTTAATAGAAATCTGCCCTGCAATTTTTTTGGCTGTCCCACCAGTAGCTCCATCAAGAGTGGGAATGAGAAGTAGCAATAAGAGATATCCCTATCAGACTGTTCTGAAAGGAGAAAGTTGTTTGGTTATTTTGATTCAGTGTATGAAACCCAGGATTGTTCATCTTTGCACACTATCTAATTATACAATTGAGTAACCAATTGTGATTGTTTACCATTTTTCCTTTCATTTATTCCCTGTACCTCTCCTGTAGCTATGCTACGACCCTACTTCTGTTTCAAGATACAGTAATAGATGGCTCTTCTAATCAACCAAAACGTAGCATATTCAAATTTTACTGATTTCAATGAGAGAACAAAATCAAACTTGAATGTGCTTAGCTCTCTTTAATGGTGGTACTGGAGGAAACAATTGCAGTTGGTAACAGATTTTCAGTGGTTCTCAAACTCTCTGGGAGAGTTTGAGAGCCACTAAGTTCTTGCGTGGGAGGGAGGGGGGAGGCAGCAGGGGCGGGGGAAGATGTACCCAAGCCCCTACAGCCTCCCAGGAGTGCAGGGAGCCCGGCGCGACCTGCAGCAGGGCTCCCCGCAGCAGTGAAAGTGGATGCGGAGCGATTGCGCCCTGCCTCCACTAAAGCGGATTTTGGTAATATTTACCAGAGAAGTTACCCAAAGGTATTTTTTTGTGTAACATTTAAATCTAAGTACTTTGACTCAACTGTACTGTGAATTAGAAAGTAAGAGAGAATGGTTTGCAGTGTCTCTTTCAGTGAACTCTTTCAAGTTATTCAACACAATGCAGGATTACAATGTGTGTCTGGCATATAGGTTCCACCTCTTTTTGCTTTTTAAAAACTCTGTAGCCATATGTGTAATTTAAATAAGTTCTTACTGAGTATCTTTTAAATATGCATCTGATGCATGGGGTAAACCAGAACCTCCTCCCAAGATGCTGATCGGCCTAAGTGGAATCTCATCAGGAACTGTTTCAAAGATCAATTCCCCCTGTCCATAAAATCATGTTTAAATTGTCTTTCTTAAGCCTGCTGTTAGCAGTTGTACTGCTACATTATGTATGATTCTTTGACTGCTCTTTTCCTCAACAAACTGCTCAGTGCTACTTTAGTGATTTTCAATTTCATGCTAAGCTTTGCAATTTATTAGTGTTATTTAGGCTAGTGTACTATTATTTTGCATATTTTATATCATAGCTCATTTGCTATCTATGTGATCAAGTATATGTATCTGGATCAATATGCTCTCAAAAAGATTATATGTTTATATTATTATGATAAAAAAGAACCATATCATTCTGACAGCCCACTGTATGTACGAGGGTCACCCAGAAAGTAATGCACCACATTTTTTTCCTCAGCCTACAGTAATGATACAAATGCGAAACTTTAGATATACATTATTTGAATTTTCAGGAGTGCGCACACAAATTTTTGGTTTCTTCAGACAGATAGTGTAGCTGCAGCAGTGTTTCGAAATGGCGTCTGTAAGTGATGTACGTTACAAGAAGCGTGTCGTCATTGAATTTCTCACTGCGGAGAAAGAAACTGTTGGGAACATTCACAAACGTTTGTGTACAGTTTATGGAGAATCTGCAGTCAACAGAAGTACGGTTAGTCGCTGGGCACAGAGGGTGAGGCCATTAGAAGGCGGTTCGGCAGAGCTCCAAGATTTGCAGCGTTCGGGGCGGCCATCCACGGCTGTCACACCTGACAAGATGCAGCTTGCTGATGTGCTCATTCGCGAGGACCGACGCATAACGACTAGGCAGTTGGCGCTGAAGCTGTCAATCAGCAAAGGAAGTGTGGATGCAATCATCCATGCTCTTGATTACTCAAAAGTGTGTGCATGATGGGTTCCGCGCTGTCTTACGGTGGACCACAAATCTCTCAGAAAAAACATTTCTTCTGAGTTGCTGAAAGGTTTTGAAGATGAGGGGGAAGCGTTCTTGTCCAAGATTGTGACAGGTGATGAAACCTGGGTTCACCATTTTGAGCCCGAAACTAAACAACAGTCGATGGAATGGCGTCATCCTCAATCTCCACAGAAGAAAAAATTCAAAGCAACTGCTTCCGCCGGTAAGGTCATGATCACTGTGTTTTGGGACTGTGAGGGCATCATACTCATTGATGTGATGCCAAGAGGCAGCACCATTAATTCTGAAGCTTATGTGAAGACATTAACCAAACTCAAGAAGCGTTTCCAGTGACTTCGGCGCCATAACAACCCAGGTGAATGTTTGATTCAACATGATAACGCTCGGCCTCACACAAGTTTGAGGACTTCGGAACACATCACTAAACAGGGTTGGACCGTGTTACCCCATCCACCCTACAGCCCTGACCTAGCTCCCTCAGACTTCCACTTGTTTGGGCCATTAAAGGATGCCATTCGCAGAAGACATTTTGAGGATGACGAAGAGGTGATTTGCACAGTGCTTCGTGACCAGAACAAGGAGTGGTACCGACAGGGCATACATGCCCTTGTGTCTCGCTGGAGGAAGGCCATAGAACTGGACGAAGATTACGTGGAAAAATAGGGAGTGTAGAAGAAACATCATTCTTTCTTGTGTGTAAGTTTCATTGTGTTCAATAAATAATTGTTGAAGAAAAAAAATGTGGTGCATTACTTTCTGGGCGACCCCCGTAGTTTATCTTGAAAGTGAGTTTCAATGACAATTTTACTCCATTTTATATACAGTGTTGTGTACTTGGCGTTTGCGTATTGCGTAGTAGGAAAATAATGGCTACTAGAACTATGGATTCCTAAATATAGGTCTAATTCTGTTAATCACAATATGAAGGTGTACATAAATAACATTGCACCTAGTCGATGTTATTTATGCAGACATGAGCCTCTGAATCCATTTATGAATAGTCAGATAATGAGAACTGGTGTTGCATAGTAGCTAAGATAGTGAGCTACAAATCTGGATTTTCTCAGTTCATATCTAGCCTCTGCCACGATGTCACTAGTATGGCAGTTCTTCTCAGCCTCAGCTCTCCAACTTCAATATGGGAATATCAGTGGCATTCCCGGGGGTGGGTGGGTGGGTGGGCACCGTGCTAGGTTTTGCAGGGCACCTCAATGCGCTATGTAAGCTGCCCCTCCCTCTCTCCACTGGAGCACTTTCGGGCAGCGAGAACAAAGTGGAGGCATCTCCACTTTAGCTTTGCTGTTGTTGCTCAGAATGGCTCCAACAGTGAGGGGGAGGGGTAGCTTACACAGCGCATTGAGGCACCCTGCAAAACAGGCACAAAGTCCACAAAGCAGTTAATATAGCTCAATAAATAAATTGATCCCTGTCCCGAAAGATCTCATAATCTTAAAAGATACAGAAGGAATCTCAGCAACCAGTTACTGGAAAAAGTGCTAGCTTGGGTGAACAGAGACCATTGCTGAATATAAGAAAGTCACCAATTTAAGGATGCCTCTTTCCCCAGTTAGCAAATCAGGCATGCAGAGGGAAGGACCGCCACACACTCTAGTCCTTCCATGCATTTTATCGATTCAGAAACCCTATGTGCACTTTGTGGATCTATCTGCAGCCTGTCAATGCCAAGAATGTGTACTTTAGTCTACAGTATTCTTTAGACTCCTGCAGGATATATGCATTTTAAATTTCTGAAATGTATTTTTTTAAAGAAGGAATTAAAATATCATTTAAGAGCTAGAATGGTGTAGTGCAGTGGTTCCCAAACCACTGTGGCTTCCCAGGGAGCCGTGGAAACCAGCCAGGGGAGCCTCAAAATCCTTGCAAAAAAAACTGCCACCCTATACAATGAATAGGATTGTAGCCCTAATGGGGAGCCGTGGTCAATTGCTCAATATGTCAAGGGAGTTGCCAGTCAAAAAAAGTTTGGAAACCATTAGTGTAGTGGTTGTGATGTTGGACCTAGATCTGGGAGATCCAGATTCAGGTCCCTGCTCATTCATAAAGCTGATTGGTGACCTTGGACCAGTCATAATCTCTCAGTCTAACCTACCTCACCGGACAGGAGGTGGAACAGGAGTAAGTCTTGGTGGCAGAAAAGAAATTCTGAAAGGCACCCTATTCATTAATTTTCAGTATATTGTGTGCCCCCCTTCAATATTTTTTTTAAAAATTTGGCTCCTGTTTGTGGATCTCAAGCAGTTAAAAAAAAAAAGATCCTGAAACTATGAAGGCTGCCCACTCCTGAAATATAATTAATTAAAAAAAAAAAATCAAAGCATAGTTACATCACCATTACACAAACATGCTGATAATAATCACTATTAGCATATAAACTACATCTCTACATACATAGTGTGATTTCCATCTCTTTAATGTCTAACATGGCTAATTCATCACATTATTCAACTTGTAATTCCTATTCAACCATCCCTGGTCCAGTTTTCAAGGATCGGATTGATAACTTTTCTTATTCCATTTATCATATGAATCAAATAAGTAAGCTTCAAACATTTTGATATTGACTGATGCTTAGTTTTCCACTGAGTAATTTTCAGTGGTACTGCTTTTTTCCCCCCCAATACCATGCAACCAATATTCTGACAGCCATAAATAAATTCAATTGCCTGTGGTCAACCCAGTTGTTCCATGTATCCCAATGCAATTACTAATGTATCTTATGAGGCTACTGTATTTCACAGTTTGTATCCAGAAAACCTGGGTGTTAGGGCATGACTACCAAATATGCATCAGATCTGCTTTGTTAGCAAAATACGACCAGCAATTAAGCTGGCAGGTATTCATCATATGATGTATTTATTTCAGTTTCTATGGAATAAGGTGCCAGCAGCCAATTATGTTATAAAAATTTTCAGCCACACATGGAGAATGTTTCATGCCCTTTTCCCAAAAGAAGTCCATATTGTTTCTGATGCATTGACATTTAAGTTCTGATTCAATTTTTGACAATAGCTATTTCCTTTGTCACTACTAAGATCTATTAAAAGACAGCACATGTGAGCTAACATACATCTATTCAACTCCATCATTATTGTTCAAACTTAGTTTCCAGTCACAATATATTGTTTCTCAATTTAGTATTTATCTAATGTGTCAATTGAAGATATTGGAAAGAAGATTGTCTTTATTTTTATTGACTGTAGCATTATAAGAAAAAGTCTTACTTCCTATTAGTAGTCTCTCAATCTTGACATATGGCATTTATCCTAGGTAAATCCTAGTAGCTACAAATATACAGAATCTGTTTAAACTGTTTTAAACTGTCCATTTGTTAATAGACCTTCTTAAGAACAATAGTATAAAGAAAGAAACTGACAAATTGTGCTAGTGTTCAAGCAAACAGACTGTGCATACCAACTAAAAACTGTATTGGTCTAGTTTATTTTCAGACTCTCTGGCCAAATGATCAAGCAGATCCATAGTTCTATAAGCTTTTCAATGCAGGAATTGAAAAGGTGCAGTTTACAATTGAAAATCTAGTTGCTGCCTAATTCTATAGATGCATGCAAAGGATAATGATGTAGCAGCACCAATCCTAGCAAAATCCCAACAGTGCACTTGGGCTTTGTGCTGTTGCCAAGTACTTTTGCAACCATGTGCACAGGTAGAACGGGCATTCCGCCAGCACAGGCCCTTATTAGGATTGGGCTGTTAGTGGTACAAATTTGTCAGCTTCATAGGTGAAGTAAAACAGCTAAACTGTATGGTGGCTTGGTTTCTTTTTCTTGCTCTTTGTGTTTTCTGTGATCCATTCCCACTGTACTTGTGGCTATGTGTCAATAGGGTGGAGTGTGTGGCGATTCCCAATTATGTCATTTGGTTTATAGGACAGCTTTGCTACTTATCTTACTACTTGTACCTATAGGGAGTTGCATGGTATGTGGACTTTGTTTCTGAGTTACCCCATGTCCTGTAGACCCAATATTGCACAGAAGCAAATTGGGACTCTGTTCTTACAAGATGTTTCCGTTCTTCAGTCCTCACCCTTTCCACTCTCTGTCTCCATGTCTGATTTGTGCAAGGCTTTAATTAGCAGAAGTGCAGCAGCGCAGTTGCAATATCCTTATCTCCATCTGCAACGTTGTACTGCCATGGTGGACTTCATGCTCAATCCTGACTGCTTTTAGCCTTCCACAGCAGCCATCTGGTCTTTGGTGTCGCTTCTGATGTAAAAGGGAATGCCAGGTCATGACAGACAGGAATTTGCAGAGGTGATGTACCATTTCATACAATATGCTGAGCTGGGAGCCCATTAGTCTTTTATGTTGTATTGGAAAAATGCTAAATATAATTTCTATAAGACTGTTGTGTGAATTAGGTAAGAAAATATCACATCCCTTGTGAAGAGATAGTGCTGGTGAGATACATAAGAATGAGTTGATCAGTACATAGTTAAAACACAGAAATGTGTTTCCAGACATTCCATTGGGGCTTTGAATGACATATTTGCAAAGGGCAATGCCTCTTGTAACCGAGTCCTCCTTCTATTATAGTCACCACACTTGACTCTAAAAGGTCTCCAGGGGGAAAGATTAATTAGATTTCAATTAGGTTACAGAAAAATGTACTTTACATACTTGCACTCTGGAAAGCATTATGGTGTTTTTCTTAATGTGTTTAAAAATTCAAAAATGTTTTTAAAAGCCACTTAAAAAGTCAAACCAAAGGCAAGCTAATGGAATATGGTGTCATCCTTCAAACTGATGTATGTTCAGTTTCACCAGGCCTCACTTCTGCGGCATTATGCAGATACAGATGGAATTTTTGTGAATGATCACTGAAATTTTCCTAACCGACCATTAGAATGAGCTAATTAGAACTGCAGAGGATAATTTCTCTTGTGCCATCAGTTTACTTTTAAAGCAATGAAAAACACGAACTCACCAAGAGGTAAATGCATGAAGTGTACTTTGCTGTTTTGGTTTGTCTGTGTGTTTTAATAACTTTGAGTTGTGTGCAAGTTACTTTTCCACCTATGTATGAGGAGTCCATACACATAGAAGTGATTGCACAGAAATTTCTTATGTGTAGAAATCCAAAGGAAGCCTTAGCTTGGTTTTACAAATACACAATACATTGCACAAGGCATTACCCATAAATTGTCGGCACCTCATTTGTGTGAAAATTCTTCCACCTGCAGCTGCCTAACTGCAAGTGTAACTACGCCAAATGTCACCATTTTTCTACACGTGGTCCTTATGATACAGTTGCACACCCCAGTTCACAACACAGTGTAATTAGGTGCCTTTTAAAAGCATGACTAGAGCTGGATCAGGGCAATGGCCCTGTACAGGTACTTTTCTCAACTAGGATAACCTATTAATCCTAGTTTGGGATAACCTATTAATGACTTTCCCCACAGCCATTTTATGTATTGTTTTCCATTTCTTTTCCTACAAACTCTTGCTTGTTTAAGCTGAATGTTGTAATGGTTTTATTATGCCACTGAAGTGTTAAAAGTTCAAAAAGCTTAATTGTTTTGGGAAGATGAGCATTCTAGCATGTAGCAACACTTCACTGAACCTGAATGATTTTGCTTTAAATAATGTCCCTTCTGATGTCGAGCAATTTTCATAGATAATGAACAGAGATTTGTCATATAAGTTTGTTACTGGCATAGATGACAGGGTTTTTGACAAACCTTTTTTTGGAATTCTGATTAAAGGGAGGAGAGAGGCTTGTTTCATCTTGATTATTATAAGTTTATTTACATTAACAGTACTGGATGTCTTACTTCCAAGAGATCTGGCAGTCTGTAGTCAGCGGTTTTCAAACTCTCTAGGAGAGTTTGCACTGCTGTAAGTTCTTGCAGGGGAGGGAGTGAAGCAATGGGGGTGGGGGGGAAGGCAGCAATGCGATCCCCAGGATCACACCGCTCAGGAGGGCTGCAGGGACTGGGATGCGCTCACCAGCCCCTGCAGCAGCCTGTCGAGGGGGCAGGGAACCCTGCGTGAGCATTTGCAGGGCTCCCCAGCTAGTTAGAAGTGAAAGTGGAGCAATCGTGCTCCACTTCCTGTTTTGCAGGAAGTGCCCCCTGCCCTTAAGGGAAAGAGGCCAAGGCCCTCAGGCTTGGGCGTCACGACAGCCCAGTCTGAAAACCACTGGTTTATAGTGATTATCTTCCATTTTAATCATGAAACTGAGCATCATTCTAAGAGATAAGGAACAATGGCAACTCACCAAATAGAGTATTTTTCCAAGCACCTGGTTAGGACTGTATCCACTGTTTATTTTGAATGGCAGAGGAACCTTCTTAGGAGTCACAGTTGTGTCTGAAGATCCAAGAAATTAAAACAGGAAAATAATAACCAAGACACTTAGCTTTGTGAAGGAAAAGTGTCCTGGCTTCTAGGATGACTCCCCCCTCTCCCCCCCCCCCCACGTTTTAAGTCTATTTTCATCTTGCTCTCTGAGATTTGCAAGTTGTTGAAGTTCAAATATTACATTTCCATGATTCTTTACAGGATTCTTTTTTTTTCTTTGATTCCATAATGACTACAAGACTGATAAAGTTCTCTGGTTTTTAAAACTGACAGAGATACAACTCTGGACATAAATTATCAAAACTTGAACAATGGCCAACTGGTTACCAAACGTTTTCAGGCTAATGTATGAAGTTCTTAGAGGCAAACCCTTGTGCCAGCTCTGATTTCCAATAAGTTTGCCAAAATGGGCTTTTGCCAACTGTCAAAGCCAAGGGCTTTCTCATGTTTACTTTTCTATTAGTTTGCTAATTGCTTATTGTTTTGCTGTTCTGTTCTGTAATTGCAACTTAGGCTTTGCAGGCTACAGGTTGCTTCATACACTAGGTGGGGAAAATCTGTTTCCTTTGAAGTCAGAAACGGAACTGTGACTGACAAATGCTTAACAAATATCAGGTGGGTTGCCTGGCTGTTGAGGTGCCTGTTTTCCAACTGATTTGGGAATGAATCATCAACCTGCCATAGTAAGTAAAATTATTTGGGGAGAATGTTAAGTCATTTCAAGTCAGCAACTCTCAGCAAAGAGAGGCTAATCAGGAAATTAAGTCATATGTTTGGCAATTACTTCAAAAGGCTGTTGTTGGCAACCTTCAGTCTCGAAAGACTATGGTAAAGGCTATTTGCTTTAAATAGTATCAATTACTGTAGTACTCTATATAGCCTACATAATATATAGTCTATATAATCTCATTGTATATAACCTATATAATATAGGTTATGATCCAGAGAATGGCACCTCTAGTTTTACATGCCCAGTGCAACACTGGATTTATGTTTCAGACTGTAG
Source organism: Tiliqua scincoides (assembly GCF_035046505.1). NCBI lineage: Eukaryota > Metazoa > Chordata > Lepidosauria > Squamata > Scincidae > Tiliqua > Tiliqua scincoides. The sequence goes on from NC_089826.1 coordinate 58,395,898, forward strand.
CAATTCACTTACCATGGTAATCATCATGACTCCTTTGGGGAGTTTCAATAGCAGTTTGGCATATTGCTGGGGATGTTTTCATTGTTCAAAGAAAATAAAGTCACAAATCTCTATACATATTCGAACTGCACATTTAAAATAGCCTTCTGGACAGTAGACTTAACAAGCATTCAAACATGTCATTTTTCATTATAATTACCTATATCACTCAAGAACTTGCACATGGGTTTTCAAGAGACCATCCGCAATCTCAGATGTCTTGACGCATCACTGCGTTATATTATGAAACACTAACATTGAGAAAGCAGTAAACTTATTCTGTGCTTGTTGTCATATAACTAAATATGATGAACTAACCCCTTATGATTCATAAATCACACTGAAACCAATAGCAGACTCATAATCTCTAACATTCATCAAAAATGTGCTGTTGAATTTACCATTTCTCACAAGACTTGGATTGCAAGAATACACTGAGAGATGTTCTCAGTGACTCCCCACCATTTGATTTTGATTCTCCTGTGAGATCCTAAAGCCAAAGCTTTTAACATGGAAACTTTGGAGATCATTAGAGTACCTGTAGCATGTTTATTTTGTTTTCTTTTTTTGGCTGGCATTGTGGTTTCTAAGAATAATCTAGTGAATTGGGATGGGAAATATTAATATTATCAATACTTATGTTTGTACAGGGGGTCCCATATCCACAGATCCCATATCTGTGTATTCAGTTATCTGGAACAGAACCCCCGCAGAAATGGGGGCATACGTGTATCTGTTTGTCTGACTTGCATAAATGTTTTTATGGCAATCATTGCTTAAAATTGCTACCCACCGTAAATCTTCCTAAACAGTGTGACAAAAATAGATAGATTTTCTTATGTGTGCATGCTTTAGGGATTTCAACCTGGCACATAATTTTGAATGGTACCTAATCTTGAAACTATTGATTTTGACAGAAGTCAAGTAACTTTGGTGGTAGAGGAACTCCACACTAGAAACAATAAATGGAGCAAGAGTTTCTAGTAACTTAAATGCTTTCAAAAAGGATAATTGACCAGTCATTTCCTGAAGTACCTGTTTGTATAGTCGTGCAATATACAGTGACTTGCTTATGTATCATATTGTTTAAAAGAAATTGTAGGCCTAAGAGAAAAATGTTTAACCACAGTGTTACATCTTTTTTCCCAAAGGCACATTTTGTTAATATGCTGAAAGCAAAAGGTTGCCACTACAGGTTTTCCAGAAAAATTTATTACAATTTTGGCTGGATTTTTAAAAGGTTGTACAGTATTTGCTTTAACTGTCTCACTGATCATTGTTAGACACATTTAAGAAAAGTTGGTTCTTAATAACAAATTTTAGAAATCACAGCATGCGCCTGAACCCCTCAGTACACAATAAATGTTACATCAGGGACACAAATATCATTACTCTGAAAAATTACTGATGGCATGATGATTATGGAAATCGCCATTGACTGATCATCAGTCACAATTTATTTCAAATCAATGTCTACAATCTGTTGCCTGGTTGGAAATTTTTATTGAAATTGCCTCTGGTGTAGTACAGCTCTTCGGTGATAACTTTGTCCTACAAGCAGAAAAGCTTTATTATGCATCATCCACTACATGAATGGAACCACAGCTCATAGCCTCCAGCAATCTAAATTGCTTAGAGAACAAAGGAGCACTACAGGTTCTTAGGCATTGGTAATGCACTTAAAATCAGTGTTACTCAGTGTTTGTCCCCCACTGTACCACTTTGCATGGTTCACCTATTGGAAGTACCACCAGATGTAACTGACGATGATGTCACCAGTTATGTCTGGATAAGGAGGCCAGTTGCAGTGTGACAAACAGTAAGAGGCTTAGGGCTGTCCCGAGGGCTTTTTTAAGTGCTCAGAAAAGTGCTTGCTGGAGCTCTGCCTGCCAAGCCTAACCACCTACTGCTGCTTGTCATATTGCATTGCTGGCCTCACTGCCAGGGGAGGGGGTCTGGGGGTCCCATGAGTACTACCAGACACTACTTCAAGTACCACCAGTGGTACAAGGTACCACTGCCTGAGAAACACTGCTCCAAATGATGAACTAGTCAATGTGCCAAACTGTAAAACCTCTCCCTACTTATAAACTCACCTATTTTTTTTCCAACGTGCGATGGATAATAAGGCGTCAATCTGTTGCACTTCAAAAATATTGTTACCTAAAGTTGACATAGCAGACAGTGACATATTTAAACTTTTTTATACTTTGGTTATCTTATGTTAGTTATTGCTTTCCCTAGTAACTAGGTAGGATAATTTTAGGTGAGGAAGCATCACTACTTGAATCCCATGGTAACATAAGCTAATTTTTTTTTTAATGTTAACATATTTATTATGTGGTTTTTTTTGTTCTATATATTTTTTAAACTCTGTTAATTTGCTTCATATATGCCTAAGTAACCTCCCACGTGTACCCTGGAAATCTATTACATTTGGACATGCAAGGAATCAATAAGCAGTGAATGGATTGTAAATTGACAACTCTTTATTCATTTTGGGATCTTTGAGCCTTTGAATTTAATTCAACTGAGTAATACCTGACATAATGCTTTTTGTCCTTAGAATTACAGTCTGTTCCTCAGTCATAGAATTATTTGTTCTGCTGTGGTAACTTTTGCTTATCTTTGAAGAAATAATTTACTGATTTCAGTTAATGCCATGTCATTAATAAATAACTATAGGCCCTTCAATAATCTAAAGTTGCAGCTTATCCTTCTTCCTCCAAATGTGGAAATATTAATCAAATTTTTCAGCATTTGCTGTTTTCATTCTAAATCAGATTTTTACTTTTCAAAACTATTAATAACTTGATCTGCAGCATAATTTGCTCAGGTATTTACAAAGCATTCATGATGTTACACAACTTTTGGATGCCAAGTGCCAATTCCTTAATGTCTACATTAAAAGGTAGACCTTGAACGTTATGTGACCAACAGTCCCAAGTAAAAGCAAAAAAAAAACACAAAAAACTAGCATGTTTCTAAAACTAAGTAAAGCCCCCACTTGATGTGCCTTTATTTTGTGAAAAAATGTATCTATGATTCATATCTGTGAGTTTCAACCCACATGCGACTTGAAAATTCATGTTCAGTCTACTCCGGTGGTTTCTTTGTGGCAAAAACTAGTCCCCCCCCCTTTGGCTCTGTCAATCATCATTCCTCAGACGTCTTGTGTCTGCATGTATTCCAGCAGTACTTGCCAGCCTAAAGGATGAGAGTTTCTCCCTGAGGTTTTGCCCTTTTCCTGCTCTGGATAGTGACATCCCAGGTTAGGGCAGTGCTGCAGGATTCACGTGCTTTTAATTTACTGTGTTTGTTTACTGTGCAAGCATGCATGGAGGAGCTGACTGGGAGCAAACTTCTGGGCAAGTGGACATAGGATCATACCCCAAAGCAGACACTAAGGGACATACACTGGAGCAGTTGTCCCACACTCCTTCACACCCACAGTCAAAGAGACATCAATTCCAATATTTTTTTTTAATGTAACAAGATTGTAAAAAGAGCTGAAATTGTCTTTGCATTGTGCTGAAGGGTCATATGGATTAGCTCCACAGCCTTGCTCTCATTTGCACCATGGCACTACTACACTCTCAGCTGGTCCACTGATTATATGACTTCAGCTTCCATCCTATACACATTTTCCTGGGAGTAAGCCCCATTGAACACAGTGGGACTTCTGAGTAGGCATGTATAGGATTGTATTACTGAATGCGTGGCATGGAGAGACACTTCTCCCTGCCTTGCCTGCCTCTTGTTATGTGAATCTGGCTGGAATCTTGGAGGGGGGGGAGGGAAAAGCCCTCCTTTTGAAACAACTTGAGCAAGCAAGAAGAGAGTAGAAGATCAGGACAGCAGCAACAAAAGAGCAAGCAAAAGCCACTTTTGTTCTGTGCCTATAGACACTTCTCTTGGAGAGTCTCTTGGAGTCTCTTGGAGACATCTGCCTATAGAGTCTCTTGGAGACATCCAAGATCAAAGCACTGGCACCAGCTCGACCTGGCACCAGCTCGACCTGATCCTCACCAGATGCTCCAGCCTTCCCAGCATCAAGATCACACGCAGTTATCATGGTGCTGCCTGCGACACTGACCACTCCCTGGTGTGCAGCAGAGTGAAACTGCAAACAAAGCGACTGTATCACACGAAAAAGGAAGGAAGACCTCGCATTGATACCAGCAAGACCCGGGATCAGAGAAAAGTGGAGGAATTTGCACAAGCGCTTGAGGAATCTCTTCCAGGCCCGGCCGACGCAAACGCATCCAACAGATGGGAACATTTCAAGAATACCGTTTACAACACCGCCTTGTCCATATTCGGCAAGAAGACCAACAAGGCGACAGACTGGTTTGAAGCCCACTCTGAGGAGTTGACACCAGTCATTGAGGAAAAGAGGAGAGCTCAAGCAGCATACAAGGTCTGTCCCAGTGAGCGCAACCTGCAGGTCCTCCGAACTGCTCGCAGCAAAGTCCAACAGACTGCCAGGAGATGTGCTAACGACTACTGGCTCCAGCTCTGTTCCGAGATACAGATAGCAGCTGACACGGGCAACATCAAGGGGATGTATGATGGTATCAAGCAGGCCCTAGGTCCAACACAGAGGAAAATTGCCCCTCTGAAGTCTGCCACAGGCGAGGTCATCCAGGATCGGGCGCAGCAGATGGAACGCTGGGTGCAGCACTACTCTGAGCTATATTCCAGAGAAAATGTAGTCACCGAAGAAGCACTGAACAACATTGAGTGCCTGCCTGTACTGGAAGAGCTTGACAGCGAACCAACCCTAGAAGAACTTCACGTGGCCCTGGACTCCCTTGCCTTTGGCAAGGCACCTGGAAAAGACAGCATCCCTGCTGAAGTCCTAAAATGCTGCAAAGAGATCATCGTCACTGAGCTGCATGAAATCCTCTGTCTCTGCTGGAGAGAAGGTGGAGTACCTCAAGACATGAGGGATGCAAACATCATCACGCTGTACAAGAACAAAGGTGACAGGGGTGACTGCAACAACTACCGCGGCATCTCTCTCCTTAGCGTTGTAGGAAAGCTGTTTGCCCGAGTTGTGCTAAAGAGGCTCCAGGTACTTGCAGAGAGCGTCTATCCAGAATCGCAGTGTGGATTCCGAGCCAACAGGTCCACCACTGATATGGTATTCTCCCTTAGACAACTGCAGGAGAAATGCAGGGAACAACGACAGCCACTCTTTATAGCCTTCATAGATCTCACAAAGGCTTTCGACCTGGTCAGCAGAGACGGCCTCTTCAAGATTCTCCCCAAGATTGGATGTCCACCCAGGCTCCTCAGCATCATCAGATCTTTCCACAAGGACATGAAGGGCACTGTTGTCTTCGATGGCTCCACATCGGACCCTTTTGACATCCGAAGCGGAGTGAAGCAGGGCTGTGTTCTTGCGCCAACCTTGTTTGGGATTTTCTTCGCTGTCCTGCTGAAGCAGGCCTTTGGAACTGCAACAGAAGGCATCTATCTCCGGACCAGATCAGACAGAAAGCTCTTCAACCTCTCCAGACTGAGAGCAAAATCCAAAGTCCAGCTGAAATGTCTGCGTGACTTCCTCTTTGCCGACGATGCAGCTGTCACTACCCACTCTGCCAAAGATCTCCAGCAGCTCATGGATCGTTTTAGCAAGGCCTGCCAAGATTTTGGACTGACAATCAGCCTGAAGAAAACACAGGTCATGGTTCAGGATGTGGACTCACCTCCCTGCATTACAATCTCTGAGCATGAACTGGAGGTTGTCCATGACTTTGTGTACCTTGGCTCAACGATCTCCGACACTCATTCTCTCGATGCCGAGCTAAACAGGCGCATTGGTAAAGCAGCTACCACGTTTTCCAGACTCACAAAGAGAGTCTGGTCCAACAAGAAGCTGACGGAACATACCAAGATCCAGGTCTACAGAGCTTGCGTCCTGAGTACACTTCTGTACTGCAGCGAGTCATGGACTCTTCGCCCACAACAGGAGAGGAAACTGAGCGCTTTCCACATGCGCTGCCTCCGACGCATCCTCGGCATCACCTGGCAGGACAAAGTTCCAAACAACAGAGTCCTGGAACGTGCTGGAATCCCTAGCATGTATTCACTGCTGAAACAGAGACGCCTGCGTTGGCTCGGTCATGTCGTGAGAATGGATGATGGCCGGATCCCAAAGGATCTCCTCTATGGAGAACTCGTGCAAGGAAAGCGCCCTACAGGTAGACCACAGCTGCGATACAAGGACATCTGCAAGAGGGATCTGAAGGCCTTAGGGATGGACCTCAACAAGTGGGAAACCCTGGCCTCTGAGCGGCCCGCTTGGAGGCAGGCTGTGCAGCATGGCCTTTCCCAGTTTGAAGAGACACTTTGCCAACAGTCTGAGGCTAAGAGGCAAAGAAGGAAGGCCCATAGCCAGGGAGACAGACCAGGGACAGACTGCACTTGCTCCCGGTGTGGAAGGGATTGTCACTCCCGGATTGGCCTTTTCAGCCACACTAGACGCTGTGCCAGAACCACCTTTCAGAGCGCGATACCATAGTCTTTCGAGACTGAAGGTTGCCAATACACATACACATATAGACACTTCCCTGGCAGTAAGCCTCAGTGGAACTTCCTTATGAGTAGACACAGCCTCTCCCCCTTAGTGGCCCTTTAAAGCCCTTTAAAGTAAAGGGGGAGGAAGCCCCCTTCTTCTTCTTTGCCCTTGCAAAGAAGGACTCTCCCAGGAGACAGTGAAAAGAGTTGCCTGCCATTTCCTCTCTCTCTCTCTCTCTCTCTCTCTCTCTGCCTGGGCTATCATCCTATAAACACTTTCCTGAGAGTAAGCCCCACTGAACACAGTGGGACTTCTCAGTATACATGCAGAAGGTTGCATTGTAAGATCTAGTAAAAGTTGGATGTTCATATCTCTATGGCTGTAAATAAGGGAATATATCTTATAGGACTACCAGTGTTGCCAACTTTTAGCTCAGATATTTTTTGATGGACGACATTTTCCAGAGGCATAAGTCACTACATGTATTAATAATATCTTGCCCCTTGTCTCCTATAATATTCAGAAGAGATTGCTTTCTAACCATTTGGATTAATATTTTGTTGAACAGGTCATTTAAGCTTACCCATTGTGGGACAAGCTCCTCTGAACATTCAGGCCTTAAGATATAGCAGAATCCATTATTTCATTTTAGTGGCGCTTTACAGCTTTTACCATGAAGTTGTTATAGCAGCTAATGTAGGGAAAAAGATATTAAAACACTGCTAATCTCTGTCTAAGAGATAAGTGTAGTTCTGCATACTGAAGAGACTGCCTGGCATATGTGTACAGCCAAAAAGTTGAAATAATTCTCTGAAGTACTGTGTATTTTTAAAAAATTTATATATTGTTTCCAGTGCTGTAACCTACTGACCCTTAAGATACATTTGTAATAAATCCATATAAATAAATATATGGAACCATGCCTAAGCTGACCATCCCATTTTAAAAAATTGTAAAAGGTTTCTACAAAATGCTTTTGTTTTTGGACTCTGCAAGTACTATGATCCAAAAACTGTAATTCAAAGAAGCTTTAGGCCTAAGAATTGATGGACAATTTAAATTCATTATCTGGAGTCATTCCAGTCTGACTTCAGGCTAGGGTATGGGTCTGAAACAGCCTTGGTTGCCCTCAGTGGCAGTTCTGGAGAGGAGGCAAATGCCCTGAGCGCTGTGTTAGCACAGTGCTCCATTCCACGAGGGAAGCTCTCTGAGCAGTAGATATGAAAGAGCAAAACTCAGCAAGTTTAAAAGTTGACACTGTTTATTGCTATCAAAACATGGTTGTATTCCTTGTTAAGCTGCAGATATAACCAGAAACAATGAGAGGTCTACACCAGTAGTTCTCAAACTGGTGGGTTGGAACCCACCAGTCTGGAAAGTTCTGTCTCTAGCCCTTTAAGGGGCAGGGAAAGAGAGAAGGCAGCAATGCAAGCCCTAGGATTGTGCTGCTGCTGGAGACCAAAGTGCTTTTTTTAAACTTACCCCTTCCTACATGGGCCTCCAGGGGGTGTAGGGAGCCCCAAAGAGCCCTCTTCAGGACTTCCTGTGCCTCAAAAAATGTGATTGCAACCCACTTCTGGGTCGCCATTGTGAAACTGGAAGTGAGTCATGATTGCATTTTTTCCTTATTTTGAGGCATGGGAAGCCCTGCAAAGGGCTCTGTGGGATTCTGCGCAGGAAGGGACTGGTGCAGGAAAGGGTAAGTTGAAAAAAAGCCTGTTGGTCCCCGGAATTGGTGCAGTCTTGGGGATTGCTTAACTGCCATTCCCCCACCTCTGCAAAGACTTACCAGAGTTCTCAAATTCCCACGGAGTTTGAGAACCGCTGGTCTACACTAAATTAGGGTGCGAACCTAACCAATTTTCCAGCACTGGTATAGCTGTGCCAGTGGGGCATGTGCTACATCCTGCAGTTGGAGTGGGGGGACAGTCACAGAGGCCTCCTCAAAGTAAGGCAATGTTTGTTCCTTTACCTCGGAGTTGCATTGCTCTTATGTCAGTGTTGGAAATTTGGTTAGGATTGCGACCTTAGTTGATGTAAATGCCACAACCCATGAGAATTAGGGCACAATCCTAACCAGGTCTACTCAGAAGTAAGTCCTATTTTGTTCAATGGGACTTGCTCTCAGGAAAGTGTGGTTAGGATTGCAGTCTTAGTTGCATCTATGTCCCTTTGAAAGCAGTGGGACTAAGGTACGTACATAGTTACAAGTTGAGTCCCATTAATTTCACCTTCTCATTATATGTACTGCTGTGCTAAATATCCTTGACCTGTGCAAGCTCTGTGGGTTGCATCTTTTGCCTACAGCAGTGGCTCTAACAACTCTTCTAGGCAGCTAAAAGCTAAGTCTTCAAATGATTAACTTCCTTGACTTTTTTACCTGATTGGTATCTCAGGTAGAAAGAGAGGTAGAACTGTCAAAAATATTTTTATCTTAGTATTTGTAACATTTTTACTAAATTACCATCATAATAATGAAGGCAGTGGTAGATAAGTACTCCAACTTCATCTGCTGCCTCTTTTTGGGAAACTGAAAAGCAAATCTCTTCTCCAGACTGCTGATCTGGCAAGTCTAACATGGACAGAAGCAAAATTTTATTCTATTTTCCCTATGGTAACAAAATGCCCAAGCATATCTTTGGTGCCAATGAAACTTTAGAAATATTGTTCTGAAATTTTCTACCTTTTAAATGCAAAATGTAAGATATTTCAACACAGAGTATCTTCACGTGATTCAGTGAAGTATACTTCAACCACAGTTTTTTTCTTGCACGGTCCTCCCACAAGTCCATATATCCATATTACATGCTACAGAAAACTTAGTAGAAACTGTGCATTTTCTCAAAAAATTTACTGGAATGGCCCTTATTTTCTCTGTCACTGTGTGTACATAGATAACACTGTACTGCACTGTAAATAGTTGGACTGAGCACAGAAGATTTATTGAATACTGATTTGAATAGGCACACAGGTGCACACACACCAATAACTCAAATTTCAACCAAACTGGGTGAATTTGCAATACTTCTAGAGCAGCCATTTCCAACCACTTGGAAGTAGTTGCTTTTAAAACATTTAGATTTTTGTGAATTTATCAAACATTTCTGGTAAAACAAAAAGAAATCAAACAATAGTCAGTCATAAAAAATATTGAACTTTACATCCAACTAAGTAAGCACAGGATATCAATTGTTTTGAAAGTCAACAGTTTATCCCCAATGAAATGAATTTAGGATTGAATTATTTCTCTCATTAACTTCATTGGGACTGAACTGGCTTAAATCCAATAACCTTTACTTAATTGGGTTGCAGATTAGACTGTTATTTGCTCTTGTATGCAGTTATTACTGTTACATGCTCTTGTGTTTGCTCTTGTCTGCAATTCTGTATTCTATGGAAGAAAGTGATGTAATCTATGTACTCTGCTAATGCAACTCAATCCCGCTAATTACTAATCTGCAGCTCTCAAAATGGCAAGAATTGGATGCATCTTCATAGCTCTATTAGCTAAAGATACTTTGTGTAATAAGAATCCCTCATGCAATTGTTAGACCACAGCTTGCTAGTTTTAATTTAGTATTGGTATACTGATGTCGGATTGATTTTTGGCATGATATCAGTCCTTAATTTCCTTTGGACATCTTTTGTGCTCTCTTTCTCTCTTCTTCCTTTTCCTCTTCCTGATTAGGTTCTCCCACAAATGAAATTTATAGAAGAATTGTCTTTTTTAAACGGAAAAGATAAGCTCGGTTCGATAGAATACTTTATTGTTTAGTCACACTGTAGCCTTATGCATGTTTACTGAGATGTAAACCCTGTGCAGTTCAATGGGTTTTTCTCCTAGGTAGAATTGCAGCTTTTGTGTTAACAGGCTTTACTATATACAGTTGTGTGCTGCTTAATCATGAACCGAATATACAACAATGGTCAAAGCATAACAAAGAGGCTCTTCATGAGGCAGTCAGGTCTCCCATACCCGCAGCAGAGTGTCTGTTTACACAACAAAGAGGCTCTTAATACAAAGAATTATCTTATCTCCAATAGTCTTAAGCAGCCAGCTAGTGTCTGGCAGGGAGTGTCTGTTTATACAACAAAGGCAATAGATTGGCTGAATGTTTGCTTAATGACCTAATCGCATAACATTGGGGATTGGAGATTGTATCCCCATCCTTAAGTTGCACACACCTGTACTTTGATAACAGGAAATAGGTACTTCCATGGAAAATATTATGAAGAAAAGTGTAATAATATATCATTTCTGATGTATTTTAAGTGAACATTGAGATTATGTTCTTTAAAGCACAAACATCCCAAACCTAAATGGGTTTTGTGACAGCAGAACCAAAGTTATGCTGTTGTAAATGGCCATATGGTGGTGTGCAAAGCATGCTGCTATTGGCCACTGCAGAACCACTACCCCAAATGGTGGCGGTGTCATAGGCCTGCTGTTGCAGCTGGCTATGTGCAGGACTTGGGTTAAGCCAGTGCAAGGGGCAGGCATTGGGAGGAAAGGAGCAGAGATTGGAAGTAATGGGGAATGTCTGGGGGGGGGGGAAGGTGGAAAGGGGGAGAATCCTGGCAGCAGCAGCATGTGCCAGGATTGTATCCTCATTCCTCTCCTCTTTCCTTTCCCCTATTCACCTCATTTTTATGAAAGCAAAATGGCTGACACAGATCTGAGAACCACTGGGGCAGCGCAGTCTTTCCCCAAGGTAAGGGAATGAAAGTGCAAGACCCTTTATGGTGGGGTAAAAGTTGGGCTGCTGTTGCACATTTCTGGACCTCCTCCACAAATGGCAAGAGGTGCGGCTCATGCGGCAGCAACTCCTGGAGGCTCCACCAGTGCCGTTATGTGGACAGCTGGAGTGCGTTGTGGACAGGAAATGGGAGGGCAGGGGGAGCTTTGGGGCAGGGAGAGGGAAGGAATGGAGGTGGGGAAGAGAAGGGAGGGGTGGATTTGGTGGCATCAGTGTGCACCAGGCTTCTATCTTCTCTTTTTGAACTCACCCTTCCTCTTTTCTCTTCTCAAACTTATGCCAGCTATGTAACTGGCATGGGTCCAAGAGAACCCATATACCACCAGGAGGCCTATGCAGAGGTAAGCAGAAAATATTATTCCTTACTTCTGGCAGGTCTTCTGATAGGCCCCGCCACCACCACTGGATTCAGAGAACACTCTGTCAGGGCCCAGCCCAGGGTCAGCCTTACCGTGAAGCAATCTGAAATGGTCATGTAGAGTGGCATCCTTGGGCACCTTTGGAGGGCCAGCAAACTAATGAGCCCCCAGCTTGCCCTCTCCAACCTGCCACTCTGGTGAGCACTCCAATTCCCTTCTGGCTCACTGAAAGTGAGTTGGAAGAAAATTGCAGCAGCATTAATCCCCTTTCCCTTGGAAGTGAAAAAATCTGCCATATCATTTCTCCCTGCCCACTTGGTGCTTAAAGCACCAAGTGGACAAACAGAGGCTATTTGGAGCCCATTAATCAGCCCGCCCACCTTCCCTCCCCTTAACAGGAGAATGAGGTGCAGCTTCCTTTTCCTCTGTTACTTCTGCGTGTAACCAAAGTAATTAGTGGGCTGGGGCACCTTCCTTATGAGGAAAGGTTACAACATCTGAGGTTCTTCAGCCTAGAAAGAGGGGAGACATGACTCAGACATTTAACTTTATGCATGGGATGAACAGAGGGAAGTTCTTTTCCCTCTTACACAACATCAGAACCAAGGGACTTTCACTAAAACTGACTGGCAGGAGAGTCAAAAGAGACAAAAGGAAATATTTCTTCAACTAGCATGTAATTAATCTCCTGTGGAGCTCCTTGCCACAGGATGTTGTGATAGCACCTGGCCTATGTGTCTTTAAAAGGGGTTGGACATACTGTATTTATGAAAGAAAAGTCCATCACAGGTTATGAGTCATGGTGACTCTATGCAACCTTCGGGTTTTGGAGGTAGCCTATCTCTAAATGCCAGATGCAAGGGAGTGGCAACAGGATACAGGTATCTTGTTGTCTTTTGCTCCTAGAGGCATCTCATGAGATGTTGTGAGATACAGGAAGCTGGACTAGATGGGTTCTTGGCCTGATCCAGGCAGGCTCTTCTTACATTCTTATTCCAAAGTTTAGGAACAGTGCGTGCTGGGAACCTTGCACATACTGCTCCTGTTCATTCAAAACAGAAGCTGTGTGAAGGAGGGAGTTTGTGCACTGACCTCCAGTAAGTAAAGGAAAGAGGATGGGGGCATTTCTACCCCTGTCTCTCTCCATGGGGGAATTTCCCTGTCTCCTGCATGCCTGCCTGTCTTTCCCTCACCTGTCCACTGCCCTCCCACTTGTACATGGGAAGAACATGTGCACGCACAGGGTCTACCACTGCCCTAGCCATGCAGTGAGCTAACATTTCTTACACCCTTTGGTTACACCCTTTGGTTTTCCATAGTTGCAAGAATAATTGTCAGCTCACCGACATGATTAGAGCCTTGCTACTAAATTCTAACTTTTAAAAAATCCTTTGATCTATCATTCAGACCCATTACATTCTAGAACCTATTAACGTTCCTATCTCTATTATGTTGTGCTTGTGAAGAGTTGTAAAATGAAATATTTGCAGTTTAAAATGAAATGAAGTTTGAAATTACAACACAATCATTCATATTATGTGCTATATTGATTAGCAACTCTTTTTCTATAAAATTGAGCTCTGAGCATTCACAAAGTAAAACTTCACGGGCAACAATTAAACATCTTAAAAAGTACATTAACAGAAAAAAGGACCCTGAATATTCTCTTTGTAGTCTACATTCTTTCCTATTCTGTGTGTTTTCACTCTTTGGTCTTAGCGTATAAAGAAAGCCAAAGTTCTTCAAAGACATTGAAGTATAAATTAAGTAACAGAAGAAATGTATTTCAATTTTATTGAGTTAATCTCTGCAGATCAATAACTGGAAATCTTATTAAAAAAGAAACAATCCTATCCCCCTCCATGCCGAAGAATGTTGCCGCACCATATTATGGTGGGGGGTTGATCAGAATGCCTATGAGAGGTAAGGGAAAATATTTTTTGCCTTACTTCTGCATATGCCTTCTGATGGTCTCTGGATTTCCTTGGACCTATGCCAGCTGTATAGCTGACAGAAGTCTAAGGAGAGCCAGGAAGTTGGATGGGCAGAAAAATGAGGGATAAGATCTACCACGCGTGACTACCATGGGATGCACCCTGTTGCTTCCCTCCAACAATCCCCCCAGTTCCTCCCCCAAATTGCTTCACTACCATGACAAGTTTATTTGAAAAGCCCTTGGATAAAAATAAGCACTGTTTGTATCCAAACCAGTCCTCAAGATTTTTGAGTTTAGAGTTTTCTAGCACTGTTTTTAAAAATCACCAATTTCCATTCCAACTATCTTTTTATTTTAGATAAGTACATTTTGATGTAAGAAACATGCTCTTCTGGTATGTTAGACTTAGAACTGGAAGTTCCAGGTTCCAATCCCCCCTCAGCCACAAAGCTTCCTGGGTGACCTTGGGCCAGTCACTATCTCTCGGTTCAATCTACCTCACAGAGTTATTGTGAGTACAAAAAGGAGGGAAGGAACCATGTTCACCTCCCTGAGGCCCTTGGAAGGAGGGCAATATAAACATCTGGGGAAAAAAAATTAGAAATATAATACCATTTTGTTTCTTTGCCCAACTTTTGATTGCTACAAATGTATTTGAGGTAGTTTGGTGGCTAACAAAACCCAATTTACAAATATGGTTATAGAAACTAGACAGTAAGTTAGTAAATGATTAGTTTTATTTGCCTTATATTATCATGTTGAAACATTTATTCCAAAGAAATACAAATAGAGATTTCAAAAACTTCACTTGGCTCAGGTCTGAACAGGACTTTTGGGTGTTCATAATGCTCAGCTCAAAAATCATGGGTGTTAGGAGCCTCCGTCCCTTGAATTCTTTTTCTTTCTCAGATTAAAATTCAATAGACTTGGTTTGTTTTCTGAACCAGTTTGACACGAGCCTGGGGGAAGTCACCCATCACTAAACATAAGGAATGCATTATAACGAAATCATGCTAACATGATGTGTACAAATTAGCAACTAAAATGCTGCATATATGTAAAACTCCTAGTGAAATAAAATATTGGTGTGGATGAAATTACACTGATAAATACTGCAATGTAAAAATCGTTACAGTTAAAATGATTTCAGCTGCAGGGTCTGACACATAATCAAGCCTTTGTGTTCATTGGCTGACTAGGCTGACATTCTAATAAATGCATCATTGAGAATTATGCATTTAACTTTTCTGTGATAAACACGGACACAGGAAGGCCCCCAGTGTGGATTCAGACTTCTACATAGACAAAAGACTAAAACATCCCTACAATCCTGCTATGGTTCTGATCCAGATCATAGCTGCTCAGACAGAGCATTTTACAATTAAATGGAGATAAGAAATTGTTTTCCTAAACCTGATAGACCTTACCTCTTTTGCTGATTAAAAAAGTGAGAAGCATAACATTTTTTAACTAAAGAAGGGCATTTCTTGGTCACAATTGTTTGACAATAATCTTTTATAATTATCTAATTTTTATCTTATAATTAGATAACTATAATTAATCAGATAACTTGATTGAACCCCCAGTAATTAGCCAGTGATTTGCACAAGACATTGATTGTGTTTGATTGCTGAGTGACAGTCAAGAACAGGAAGTGATGGCAGTCTTAAGAAAAAGAGGAATGATTCACACATTCCTATTCCTAAATGGAGGATTCACAAGTTCCTCCATAAAGAGGAATGATTCATTGATTAACACACTATGGTATTAGTCAATTGTTCACAACATTTGCACAGAGCCTTCCTTCCAATATAGAAGGTCAAATGCTCATGAATTATTGTGGATGAATGAATAAATTAGCTCTTAATAACCTGAAATCGGCGCTATTGGCAGTATGTTAACTCATTCTGCTTCGGGCTCTTTCTGAATCTTGTATTTTTGGTAAGTCTGTCACAGAATTGTATTAATGCCTGTCAGCTAATGCCTTAGTACAGATGCTGCTACCTTCCTTTGAGTTGGAGCTAACAGTCATCCCAGTCATTCCAGCAACTGGAAGATTATAAGAAAATGTTCAGCACCAGAAAGGCATGGCAGATAGAGAAGCAAAAGCCAGGAGGGTGCAAGTTGCTGCTAGAAAGCTGGGAAGAAGCTGTCAGAATAGATATACCAAAGATAGACATCAACAAGAATACCTGAAATCCCCTTAAAAATGGAAACCTATGCAGAGATTTTTAAAAAGCCAGAAATCTTATTGCGATGTTTAGAATTATGAAGTTGGGACCTTTCATTAAAGGAAAACCTTGGGTCGGAGGATCAAAACGAGGAAGCCAACAACTTAGCAACATCAAATCATGAGCCAACATTATTCCATATCAGTTAGTCTTTGTATGATAAAACCCAAAACTTCGAAACATTCCATTTGTTCTGTGCCAGTTTGGACAACTCAATAATACCCAAAACTCTGTGAATATGTCCTTGGAAAACAGAGTGCAGTGTGAAGCATGCTATAGGAGGTAATTATAACACTGTTCTAATGTAGATGTGTCATCGGTACAGTACTGTGCTCGCCAGGCCTGCTGCATAATTGATCATGGCTGCTGTCATGGCTCCTACATGGC
Organism: Tiliqua scincoides; assembly: GCF_035046505.1. Classification (NCBI taxonomy): domain Eukaryota; kingdom Metazoa; phylum Chordata; class Lepidosauria; order Squamata; family Scincidae; genus Tiliqua; species Tiliqua scincoides. The sequence goes on from NC_089826.1 coordinate 58,412,133, forward strand.
AGTAGTGGGAGATGATGGGAGGAGCTGCTCCCAGGAGAATAAGCCAGGTTGTGATTCATCCTTGGGAACTACAGTTTTCTTCTTGGAGAGGGCACTGGGTAGATTGTCTTGCCCACTGTTTCCTCCCTCAAAGCATTTCCTGGTAGCAGTTCCTGGTAGCAGTTGGCCAGCTCACTGGTGCCATGCTAGCCAGAATATGCAGCTCCCATTGGCTGAAAACACAGCACAGACAACTTTTTTGCCCCAAACTTTTGAATAATTTTATGGATTTTAACTTTTTTTATAATACTGTAAAAATTACAATTAGGGAGAAGAGTGCTATAACAAACCAGTGCTATGAGAAGCCATATTACAGGAGGCATTCCTCTAGACCAGTCCCTGAATCATGTAAGGAAGAAGCATGGCCATGCATGTCTCCCCCTCATCTAGTTTACTGACTTGTGGGCATCAAATATGTGGTGGGCACTTCAGGTGATCCACCTCTCGACAGGCAATTCAAATATTGCTTTAAAATTGTATGAAGCATGTGTAGGATGGCGGTTCAAAGAAACCAACCTCCACACAATGAGGTGGCAGTGATTCAGGGGACTCTCTGGAGATTATCCAAACCCAATGCTCTCATTCTTTTCTGGAGACAGGTTTAGAAAAAGCACCTCATTTGTATTTTCCATACTTTGCTGAAAATCTTGCATTTTACTACAATGACAAGTGGACAAATTATTTAAAGATGACCCCCAAGCATTGACTTGGTCATGCAGTGAAGCAACCAGGACAAATTCCTATTCATAAACATGTAATTTGAAAGTTATATGTTATACTGCAACATGCAGTAAAAATAAATAAATAAATAAATAAGAGAGATGTTTCCCTGAACTAACTTCTTCAGGTAAAAACTCAACACTGTATTCATTTTCATGTTTGAACAGACAGCATACAGTACAGCAGCATATCCAGGCTTTAGAAACTGGCTATAGTTTCAGTCATGGGGGGAAGGAATCTTAGCACAGTGGAGAAATGTTGCCTATTTTTATGTTGGCAGCTTAACTAAAATACTGTCTTGGAAGGAGAATTACAGCCCAATCTTACCTAGTTCCCCTGGTGCCAATGCAACGGCACCAAAGGAGCATGTACTGCACCCAGTGGGGGAATGTTGGGTCTCGGATACCTTCTTAAGGTATAGAAACATTTGTTCCCTTGCTCCACTGTAAGCCTCCATTACCTTGATGGATATACTGGGACCTGCACCAACTTCTTTGCTGGCACAAGTCCAAGTGGACTTGGGTAGGTGGCTTGAGGCTGGCAAGGGGGATAGGAGATTGGCAGTGCTTCTGCCACTGATACTATCCCCCTCCTGGCCTTGATCCACCCTCCTCCCCATTCCTCCCTGCCTGTTCTTTCAACCTCTCACCAACCCTTATACTGACTTGCCTGCTCCAGGGCTCCTTTGCTTGCCGCTGGTGTATGGCTAAGGCTGCTTGCAGTGACCAGTCCACACCATATGATGTGTCACCTTTTGTGAGAGACATAAAGCATGCTGCGCCAGCAGAATACAAGTTCCAGCAGTTCAGCAGACAATTATGATTCAGCTCCTAGACACCGTTGTTATTAAATGATCTTGTGAGGCCTCCCTGCGGGGGGAGGGGAGGGGGCTGGCCCGCCTGGCCTTTCCGAGGGGGACCCCCTTGTGGTGGCCTCAGACTAGTTCACCTGAAGAAAGGGGGGGTTGTGTCACCCGGCTTCCCCTCTTTGGGTTGGCAGCATTTGCCAGAGTCAGGAGCAGGGGCTGCTGTCAGCAGATCCCCCTGCCTGCTCTCCCAAGTACCTTGTGATCCCTGGCCTCCAGGTTTATGTAGGGCAGGCCCCTCCCCTTCCCTCATAGGGGTGGCACAAAAAGGGTGTGTCTCTGGGACTGCCCTCCCCTGGGACTACCACAACTCCTCCTCTTCCCCTCTCTGTCTCCCTCCCACCTCTTCTCACCTGGAGCTGCCATGGTTGTTCCTGAGATGGCTGCGGAAGCTGCTGCCTCTGCTCTGGTCTCTGACTTTGGGGGGTGTGCTGGCCCTGCCCAGCTGGGTCCTGTAGCTCTGCAGACGACATCGGGAGGTCCAGCTGTGGGCTCCCAACGTCATAGCCAGGTACCCTGCCCGGCAAGGCAGGTCCTGGCTGGCTGGGCGAGGGAGTGCTCCCCTTCTCCCCTGAGATGGGGGAGGGGTGCCTGCCCAGCAGCCGAATGGCCTGCATTTTGTCTCCCCCCTCCCTCCTCCAAGGCAGAGGGGGAAGTGGGGGGGTTCAACGCACAGTGTTCCTCCGCTGCGCTTTGCCGCCCATAGGAGTGCCCACAGGTAGCTTATGGGGAGGTGGACCCATGTTCCACCGGCTTTCTCCCTGATCCTCTGGCCCAGAAGTCTTCTCCCTGGGTAAGTTGGGGACCTGTGGGAGGAGGGGAACCCTGACAGATCTCATTTTTTAAAAGTGAAGCACATGCTACTCTCTCATTGAAAACAATATACATGTGAAACACATTCTTATGCATGTTTCCTATTCTTGGAAGTAAGTCACACTGTGTTCAGTGAGGCTTATTAGCCAGACAAGCAGGCAACCTAAATGTGCTTTAACCTGGGCTGGGATGCATCGTTCCCCCCCCCCCCACACACACACACACACATTAGCAACTTGAAGAACCATGTTCTAGTACTTTTTCTTTCCATAATTTTCTTTCTGTTCAAAATACTAAAGTGTTGTTTTGCAATGCAGTACTATTACCTTCAATCCAGTGAACTTAGAAGATCTTTCTTGCAAAGCTAATGGAAAATTCCTTCACTAAAGCTGAAGGCAGTTGGACACATATTGAATTTCAGTTACTTGAGCTTTGATCATAATTTCGATTAATTCTCTTCCAAGACCATACCTCTTATTTACCCCATGAAACTATCTTCACTAATCTAAACACAGCAATCTCTTTCTGTTCCCATGCTGTGTCTATTCTGACTGCATTTACCATCCTCCAGAGGAGTGCTGGAAAAATAGTAATGTCTATAATGCCTCTCCCCCAAGATTAAGAAGACATTCCCTGGTAATCCACTCACCTTTACTCTTTTGAAAGTTAGTAAGAATCCATCTTCCATCCCATCGGCCTGCTCCTTCAGTAATTATCCCCATGGCTTACATATGTCCTTTTAGTATTTTAGTTTCCTAAGGCTATGCATATTATACCAGCTTTTCCATCTTGGATAGAATCATTGAGGATATCTTTGCAGACTGATGACTAATGGATCCACTCAGAAACTGAGATTCATCCCTGGAGATTGTAGTTTGTCCAGTTATGATTCCAGAATGGCACAGTTAATCTGTATCTTGTTCACTCTGAAATCTGACATTCTCAACATAGAAACTATAAACACAAATGCATATGAAGACAAATAGCAGAACTGTATACTTCTATTAAGGAATTGTGATTGTGTAGTATCCTCTCTTGATATTCCTAATTCATTCACTTTGGTTGAAATTTTGTAAAGCAGAAATAGTTGCTCAGGTGTCTTGTACAGATTGTCCTGACATTTGGCCGAAAACATAATGCAATAATCAACAAACACAAGCTTGGGAATATCAGTTATTTATAGTTCCTGTTCATTTTATTCTGTTTGTCCATGGCGAATTGTGGCTCTTTCAAGTGGTCCACAGCCTACTCCAACTGGGCCTCCTTATCAGTGGGGAGGAGCATGCAGAGGCTCATTGTGACAAGTTTGCAAAGCACTTCGCAAATAAAGTCGATCAGATCCGGCATGCTTGGATGCCATATTAGGAGAATCTAGTGATATATCTGGGGAATCTGTCTATTCTACCTTTTGGGATTATTTTCAGCTTGTAGAAACTGAGGATGAGGATAGGATTCTTTGGAGTGTGAGGCCATCTTCTTGCCCGCTCAACCCTTGGCCGACATGGCTAATTAGATCCGCTGGCTGGTCGAGTGGACAGGGAGAGTGGTGAATTCATCTCTGAGGGAGGGGGATGTTGTTGCTGATCTTGAAGCAGGCAGTGGTTCGCCCCCTTCCTAAAGAAACACTCCCTGGATCCCACTAATTTGAACAAATTCAGCCAGTTTCAAACATTCTGTTTTAGGGCAAGGTGATCGAGCAAGTGGTGGCATCACAACTTCACAGAATCCTGGTGGAAACTAATTACTTGGATCCATTCCAGTCTGGCTTCAGACCAGGGTTTGGGATAGAGACAGCCTTGGTCACCTTGGCGAGTGACCTGTGCCAGGGAATGGACAGGGAGAGTTAGTCCTATTAGTCCTGCTGGACCTGTCAGCAGCCTTTAACACCATTGACCATGGCGTCCTTCTGGGTCAGTTGGCTGAGTTGAGACTTACAGGCACTGTTTGTGGTGGTTCTGGTCCTTCCTGGCTGACATGTCCCAGAAGGCGGTGCTGGGGGATGCTTGCTCAGCATTCTGGGCACTTAGGTATGGGATGCCACAAGGCTCCATTCTATCCCCAAGTTGTTCGACATCTACATGAAGTCGCTGGGAGAGACCATCCAGGCATTTGGGGTCAGGTGCCATCACTATGCTGATGACACTCAGCTCTTTGTGACCTCAGGATGAGCTCAAGGGGGTTCTTGCCTTTGAATTGGCTGGACAACCAGGTAGGGGGAAAAAGGAGGCGGGGAAGCCAGGAGGGAAGCAGTTTGTAGCAATCACACTTTCCTTTGGGCTTTGTGTTACTTGGAAGAAGGAAGCCTCATTGAATGGCACAAATGGGACCACTTCTGAGTAGAGCTGCAAAGGATTGGGTCATACTGGTATGCTTCCCAGATGCTGCGCATGATCCTCCTTCTGCTTGCTGCTTCTGTTCCAGCTCTCCCACAATCTGTCCCATCCCCTACTACCTTGTTTACAAATGGGATGGAGACATCAGGGGAGTGTTTAATGAGAACTCAGGCACACACACACACGCACACCCCTATGGCAGCTCCAGTTTTTTCTGCGAAGCTTTGTGAGCTCAGAAAGTCAGCCCATTAAGGCTCATTTTTGAATGGAGTTACGGGGGTAAAGATTTGTGACTTGACTCAAGACAAGCTGTGCTTGACTTGCCCATCTCTAAGGGGCAGGTTTGCAGCTTGGGCGTGCTCCTGAATTTGCAGCTGCTCCTGGATTCCCAGGTAGCGACTGTGGCCAGGATAGCCTTTGATCAGCTTCAGCTGATTCACCTGCTGTGACCACACCTGGGTCGCTCAGACACGGCCATAGTGACCCATGCTCTAGTGACATCTAGATTAGATTACTGTAATGCGCTCTATGTGGGGCTACCTTTGAAGACAGTCCAGCAACTGCAATTAGTGAAGAATGTGACTGCCCATGTGGTTGTTCGGGCTCGTCAGTTCCACTCAGGCCACTGCTTCAGCAACTACGCTGGCTACCAATTTGTTTCCTGGCTGAATTCAAAGTGCTGGTTTTGACTTTTAAAACCCTTTAGGGTTCTGATCCAGGGTTACTTGAGGGACTGCCTCCTTCCATACAATACAACCCGTACTCTCAGGTCATCCGAAAGGGCTCTTCTAACTGTGCCACCACTGTGCCACCACCAGTGGAGGTGAGGGGGATGGTGGCAAAAAATAGGGTGGTCTTGGTGGTGGCACCCTGCCTGTGGAATTTCCTCCCCCTGGAACTGAAAACAACTCCCTCTCTTGAGTCTTTTCGGACAATCTCTCCCCTATGCCTGCTAGTGCATGAGCGAAAGGGTTTTTATAGGTGGGCACACTGCACGTAGCCAACAGACCTGCGCCGGCTGCCGATTGTACCTGGACATGTACCAAGTTGTGAGGGACATGAGGTCACTTGTGCATAGTGAAGCCACTGTCCTTTCACTTTGGTTCTCATCACCAGTGCATTACTTTACACTTATATTGAAACACAACTGCTATTTTGCTGCCTATTCTCCCGGTTTGGAGAGATCCTTCTGGAGCACTTCACAATCCCTTCTGGTCTTCACCACTCAGAAAAGTTTAGTGTCATCCACAAACTTGTCCACCTCCCTGCTTATCCCTGTTTCCAGGTCATTTATGAAGATGTTGAAAAGCACCAGTCCCAGGGCAGATCCTTGAGGCACTCCACTTTCCACCTCTCTCCACTTTTTTTGTCAATTGCCCTTTGACACCCACTCTCTGTTTCCTGGTCCTCAACCAGTTCCCAATCCATGAGAGGACCTGTCCTCTTATTCCCTGACTGTGGAGTTTTCTCAACAGCTTTTAGTGAGGGACCGTATCAAACACCTTCTGGCATTTAGTGACTCTGAGGAGACCCAGTGGAGGCCAGGCAGCCTAAGTAAAAAAGTGTTTGTTTTTTTAGCTGTTGGGGCTATGTAACATACTACATGCTATGGGCTGGCAAGGGATAGCATTGGTCTGCCTGTCTGCTATGAAACCAAGTATTTTTTTTTAATTTACAATTTTTTTTAAGATTATGATTTTTCAGGGTTTTTTTAAAAACACTGATTGTGGGCTGTTTATTCTCTGTCTCATAGATATAGATGACATAAATAGCATCACAAGAGGATCAATTCTCATTGATATTTGCAATAAAACTTTTAAAAAATCCAATCTAAATAATAACTTGATCTTGCATTTGTTGTCCTGAGAGCTAAACATGATAATTTAAATGCCTTTTCCCCCTGTATGTTGACCACCTCCCTATGTTGACCAATTTCCTCCAGTCCCTTGGGTAGTCAACTTAAAGAGGTTCTACTGTATTTATAAACTAACACAGTAATGTATACCATAACATGAAACAGAACCACACAAAAAGAAAGAAAGCAAGAAAGAAAGAATACTTATCCTCACACACTTTGCCTATCACCAAATATTATATTGATAAATGGTTGCCAAATACCTGGTCTGGCAGGCGTCCCAACGGCTGGTGGCATGTGGGGGAAGGCTCTGTCTCTGGTTGCAAAGTACTTTATGTCACTTGTGTGATGGCAGAACTTGTGTTCTGCCATTGCAGGCCCTGAATGGGATTGGGCTGTTAAATAATAAATCTGCTGCATCTAGACCAGCAACAGATCTTATATGCACTCTCTTAATTTTCATCATGGGTAGCTCACTGTTTTTTAAAAAAATATTTCTCTGTGCTCTTGGTGTTTTGAACATAAAATATTAAACAGCTTATTTCAAAAGATCTAGAAAATAAACCGTTACATTCAAGATCTTTAATTTAGATTCAGTTTCAGTAGTTAAAAATCAAAGGCAGACAGTTTTGCAGCTTGCTAGAATGTTTAGCATTGTTGAATGCTGGTGGGCATTTTAGGAAGAGGTCATCACTTATGATGTGTTCATATAACTCCTAGTACAGAATGCACCCTGGGTTTGTTGCCAATCCATTTACAGCACAAATAAAACAGTAATAATGCGCAATACATAGGAGAATTGAGTGAAGTGGGTTTTTTGTTGTTCCATAATTTACAGTTAAAGTCTGTTGTCTTCATTTCCATCCACTGATACCTTTTTAGTGTAAATACTTGATTGTACAAAGCAACATGCTGTAGGAGTTCCCTGCAGCATTTCCCTCCCACAGATATTGCTTTAGGCTTGCATTGCCAAGTAGATCTGAAAGTGATGCGGCTCTCGGGTGAAAGAAAAGATGAATCAACTGCTTTTAATTTTAAAACATATGTCAACAATGTGTGAAAATGAATTAGTAAATAGCCCAAAGTACCCCTCTCATTTCTGTTTTATTCAGTAGTTCTATATTTTTCACATCTAATATCCTTCACTTAGAACAAATAAAGCAGCAGATTGATATATTGCCAGATACCGTTTTCATGTTTATGTATGAAATCTGTTTTGAAGGTAAGGGTATCATGTCTCCCTTTAATAACAGTATTTACACTACAGTTCTCAAAGCATGAAAATCCAAATGCCGATCCTAAAACAAAAATCTCATGTCATAAAATCTGCATTATTGTGTCTGGTTTTTATTAACTGTACTTTTATTGTAAGATCTTACTCTCCTCATAAACCTGGTGTCACTCAGACATGGGTTGCTGTATTTCATCTACAATTTTTATTGGATTCAGTTTTTATTCTCTTCAGTTTTTGCTTTGTTTTTAGTATTATGTTTGACATTCCTCTTGGGGGCTGACTTATGCTGCATGTCCTTTCCTATGATGGAAAGAATGTTCCCCAGAGCAAGCGTGAATGAGGTCTGGTAACTGGCAATGTGTACAAGTAGTGCTATCCAAAAAGGACTTTGGCTAGTCAGCACACTTCAAATGCTATGCTGTTCATTCTCCCATAGACTGCTCCAATAAACTTGCCTTTGAGACAGCATATATTTAGTCTGTGCAGTTTTTCTTTCCTCTTTCCTCATTACTTTGTGTTATGCCCACATGTAAAATGACACATTCCTCTGTTTAAAGGCATATAGCAGTGCCAGAAGCCTGTTTGGAAAATGCAGAGCAATAAAACCATTTAAGGGTTCTCCTTGGTAAACTTTAATCGTGGGGAAAAAAATTAGATTATTATTATTATTTTTTGCATGGTAAGACTACAGTAAAACTATTCAGGAAAAAAGCCTTTATAGGAAATGCTATAGTAGTAGCTACTTCTGATACATACATTGATACACTGATGGTCCATCCTCATTGGCAATCTTTCCAGTGTGGCCCACACACTCGCTCCATGTTTTTGGGTCTTGTGTGACTGTTGTCCAGTGCAGCAGTCCCTGTCGTTTAAATGACCTGGAAAAGGTATCTGACCAGTGAGTAGACAGTTGACCAGGGGTTCTTTTGACTTGATATTTGACATCCAGGAATACACTGAATACAGGAATACACGGTCAGCCGCTGTGATGTGTTTGCGCAACATTTTGCAGATAAAATCGATCGTATTCGTCACAACTTGGATGCCACATTGACAGTGTCCGACGATGTCCCCTTGGCAACTGCTTGTCCTGTGTTGTGGGATTCTTTTCAGCTTGTACAGCCTGAGGATGTGGACAGACTCCTTTGGAGTGTGGGGCCATCTGCCTGCCTGCTCGATCCTTGCCCAGCTTGGCTGATAAGAGCTGCCCGGGGTGGACTGGCTGAGTGGACAGGGAGGGTGGTCAACTCTTCCTTGATGGAGGGGACGTTACCACTCGCTTTGAAACGGGCAGTGGTTCGCCCCCTCCTGAAGAAGCCCTCCCTGGATTCCACTGCATTAGATAACTACCGGCCAGTCTCCAACATCCCGTTTCTGGGCAAGGTAATTGAGCGGGTGGTGGCGTCCCAACTCCAGAGTGTCTTGGATGAAGCAGATTATCTGGATCCTTTTCAATCTGGCTTCAGGCCGGGCTTTGGGACGGAAACCGCCTTGGTCGCCTTGGTGGATGACCTAAGCCGGGGACTGGACAGGGGGAGTGTGTCCCTGCTGGTCCTGCTGGACCTCTCAGCGGCTTTCGATACCATCGACCATGGTATCCTTCTGTGCCGATTGGCCAAGTTGGGAGCTGGAGGCACTGTTTTGCGGTGGTTCCACTCCTACTTGGAGGGTAGGTCCCAGATGGTGGTGCTGGGGGATGCCTGTTCGACACCCTGGCCCTTGAGGTGCGGGGTGCCACAGGGCTCAATTCTGTCCCCCATGCTATTTAACATCTACATGAAACCGCTGGGAGAGGTCATCCAGGGCTTTGGAGTGGGATGCCATCAATATGCCGATGACACCCAGCTCTATCTCTCCTTTTCTCCAGACTCCAGGGTGGCGGTTGAGGGCCTGGAGCGCTGTCTGGAGGCAGTGAGGATCTGGATGGGGGCTAACAAGCTTAAATCTGGATAAGACAGAGGCTCTCCTCATTCGGAAATCCTCGATGCAGGTGCTGGACTATCGGCTTGCGCTGAATGGGGTTGCACTCCCTCTGAAGGAGCAGGTCCGCAGCTTGGGGGTCCACCTGGACTCGCAGCTGCTCCTGGATTCCCAGGTGGCGGCTGTGGCTAGGGGGGGCTTCGCTCAGCTTCGGCTGGTGCGCCAGCTGCGGCCGCACTTGGATCGTGCAGACCTGGCCACGGTGATCCATGCCTCGGTGACATCGAGATTAGATTACTGTAACGTGCTCTATGTGGGGCTGCCCTTGAAGACGGTTCGGAAACTGCAACTAATTCAGAATGCGGCGGCCCGTGTGGTTACTGGAGGTAGGCGGTTCGACTGTCAGTCCGCTTCTCCAGCGGCTGCATTGGCTGCCCATTCGTTTCAAGGCCCAATTCAAGGTGCTGGTATTGACCTTTAAAGCCCTATACTGCTCTGGGCCAGGGTATCTTAGAGATCGCCTACTCCCGTACAATCCGGCTCGTCCTCTTAGGTCATCAGAGAAGGCCTTTTTACAAGTGCCACCGCCTAGGGAGGTACATGGGGCGGCGGCAAGAAATAGGGCCTTCTCAGTAGTGGCACCAACGCTAGGAACTACCTTCCCCTTGACTTAAGAATGGCTCCCTCTCTTGAGACCTTTCGGCGAGGCCTGAAGACCCTTCTGTTTAAACAAGCCTTCTGAGTTCTCGGCCTTTTTAACATCTTTTTAACATCTTTTAATATTTTTTTTTACAGGCCTGATTCTTTTATGACTTGCTGCTGCTCTATGCTCTTTTTACCTATTTTTTATTCTGACTGCTGTTTTTTATGATGTGTTAATATGTTTTTATTTGTTTTTAAATTATGTTTTCAATCTGTTGTAAGCCGTCTTGAGTCCCTTTGGGGAGAAAGGTGGGGTAAAAATAAAGTTGTTGTTGTTGTTGTTGTTATCATCATCATCATCATCATCATCCAGTGCATGATTCTGGTGCTCCATCGGTTGTCTGTTCGGCGGATGACATGTTCTGTCCATCTGTGCTTTGCAGAAGCCATGTACTTGTACTTCTGATTACTAACTAAAATTGAAAACGATTCTTTGACCTCCTCCTTGTAACAAGAAAGCCAAATGTATTTTTAAAAATCTGTAATCATGAGTAAAATAACCCAGAAACTAATATTTTTAAACAAAGGGTTGGTTCAAGCAAATACTTTATCACCCAAATCAGCCCCACATGTTAACTGCATGCATGAAGTATGCATGGTGCATGATTGCACTCACATCTAGAGAGAATTCAGAGCTTTTCTTAGTATTGCATGGGGAAGACAGTTTGGGTGAACCATCCCTCTACACCAGGGTTTGCCAAATGCTGGTCCACAGGCTGGATCTAGCGTTCGCTGAAATCCCTCCCCTCCGCGAGCAGCACTTATTGTTCTGCTGCTCTGCCACTTCATTTGGCACCCATTTGGGCTCTGGGAAGTGGCGTCTATGGCCCACATCTCAGTAAGCTTTGCACCAGGATGTCCGGGCCATAGATGTGTCTACCCAGACGGTCCATATGCTCAGATGTCACAAATGCCCAGAGTGTCCAGATGCCCAGATGTGAGCAGTGGAATGGTAAGCGCTGCTCATGACAGGGAGAGAGTTTTTGTTCTGCAGTGGCCTCCAGTTTGGAGACCGCTGCTTGCAGACTAGGGTTTCTCAGCACTTGCAGAGAACAGTTCAGATGATCTACCCCTTCATGTGATTGAAGGAAAATTCACACATTCTCTTAGAGCAGAGGTCTCCAAACTGTGGCCCATGCAGTTCCACCCCTCTGGAAGATTTTATCCGGCCTGTGCAGTTCCCCAACCTCTTGGAGCTAAAAATAGGTCAAGAGAGGCAAGTCCAGATCTCCCTGCATTGACCACATTCAGCCACTAGAGGTGCTGAATTTAATGCAATGTAATGGAATAATTCCATTCCATTCAGCACCTCAAGTGGCTGAATGTAGTACATACCAATGTTTTTCAACCCTTTTTCAAAGTCCATGGGGGAGGGCAGGGAAGGGGAAGCGATTGATGGAGCTCTGCTCCACTGTACCCTGAAGACCAGGAGGCACAAGGCCAGAGAGTGCAGACTTGAGAAGTCCCATTGTGGGACTTGGGGTTTCCCCAGGGGTGGGGGACAGAAGTCCCCATCCTCCAAGGAGACCCCCAGCTGCTTCCTGGCACCTGCTGAATACAATAGTAGCTTTGGCACCGCTGCTAGAGCAGGCACTGGAAAGCTCAGGATTGGGCTGTCAGTTGATTTCCAGGTCTGTCCTCAGGCAGTTTCCTCTCATTATTGCTAGCTATCTTGTTCATATCTAGTCAGCCTATGAAACAGGCAAATGTCATTGACAATTGATACAATTTGGCTTTAGTTTCAGCACTGGGAAGGTGACACTCCACACAGCCAGCAATAAGTGTTTCCACCAGCCGGCAGAGAGGTGTTTCAGGGCAGAGGGAAGGCAGGGAACAGGCGGAACTGGGTGGGGGAAGAAGGGGAGGAATGGGCCCAGGAGAGGGCAGGAATGACAGCAGACTTTGCTGCCATATCCTGTGAGCTCTCCCAAGCTGAAAAACCTGACATGAGTCTCATTGGTTCTGCACCCATCAATAGCGGGTGCAGATCCAAGGAGGCCCATTAGGGTTACCTGCTGTTACCCAGGTTAAGGGAGCAAATGCCCGCTTACCCTGAGGAGTCTCCAGCGGTTGCCTCAGCCCCATGGGATACAACAGCAGCCATTTTTGTGCCACAGTTCCTCTGGACACTGGGACAGCATAGGAATGGATTGAAAGCCTGACTCAGTATGAGTAAGCTTAAGTTTAGAAACTGGGCTTTCAGTCCTGTATCTTCATTTGCATAATTTCGATTTCACAGGTGGAGTTGAGAGTGTTTCCTCTCATTTTACTTTTACACTTGAGACACCTACACAAGCAGAACAAAGATATACATCAGTGACATACAACTAGAATATAGATTATTTTTTAATAAATTGAATGCTGTGTTCTATGTCTACCCAAGTATCCCATTTGGACTAAAAAAGTTGTTTAAAATGACCTCATCCCTCAGCACAAGGGCCAGTGGCAGTAATTTTCCCTCAGCAACACAGTTAGCCTCCAGCTCACATTACATTTTCTCACAAGCATTCATGTCATTATTTCTATGCTGTCTTTTATTTATGGAGCACATTCCCAGAACTACCTATAGAACCATTGCTGCCTTCAAGCTTGTCTTCCAGGCCTGCTTCTGCACGTCTTTTTAAAGAAGGTTGAAAACTTTTCTTGCTCGATGTGCATTCATAGAGAGATAATAAGTTTGGGTTGTGGATTTTCCCAAGTGTATATTCAGATTTAGAATGATGTTGCAATAGTTTTATGTATTTTATAGGTTGCTGATTTATGGGTGTTGTCTTTTATTTTTGTATTCATATTTTTTATTTTTTTTAAAATGCAAGGTAGAAATAAATAAATTAAATACACTACCTCAGACATGTCTTATCAGTAGAGGCAGTTAATATACTCCTGACATGAACTGTCAACTTGCAACAGCATGAGAGAGAGAGAGAGTAGTCCAGTCATTTTCAAAATCTTATTACTATTATTATTGACTCCTTTCTATTATTTAGTATAATTTTTCCTACTGCTGCATCTCCTTCTCTATTATTGCTGTTCTTCTGATATATTCATTCACTGACTGGCATTATTCAAAACCTAACTGGAACAGAGAGTAATTGTCTTGGAGCTGTGACTACCCTCCAGCGTTAGGCCCACTGCAGACTGCCTCAGGGCCAAAGATTGAAAGATGTTTTGTACTTTGGTTATGGTATCTGAATCCAAATCACAGGCATTATGCATCAGTCATGAAGGGTGAACTCCTGCATAATTCAAGTCTTGCCTCTTCAAAATGCTCACTGTCACTGGGAAAGGATTGGGCTTTTCCTTGTTCATAATTTGACAAGGAAGTATAGGGTCACACTATGAGTATTTTGAAGGAAAAACTAATATACAGATTATAAGAGAATGGTCTCCTCCTAGCTAGCAAGTTCTTTGTACTTGGTATCAGCACCTGAATATAAAGTGTATTGTAGGAAGCAGTCTGCAAACCAACTGATTCTTTTGGATGCCGAAGATACAGACTGATATCAATTCTGAAGGGTTAACAACATGAATTGACTAGGTCCATTTTGTCTAATCATCCAATTGCCGGCACATATATAGCTGCACGTTGTAATTTGATCCCTTGACAAAGTTTGCTTTAAGCTCTTTAAAATCAATATGAAGCTTCAGTGGCTGACTCTAGTAAGGGTTCACTGCTCAGATTGTCACATGGTAGTTAGAAGGTCCACAGGGTATGTATGGGGTTGAGTTTAAACATGTGGTTCTACCTGATTTGAAAGAGGCTACCAGAAAAACAGTTATGGGTCACTTCACCAAGATATTAAATTTAAGTGTGCACTGATCTCTGTAAAGAGAAATGAGATTCACAAGCAAAGAGCAACATTGTCATTATGTTTTGATGCTGTGAATAGAAAACTGTTTTGCATCTCTGCATTGAACATATTTTGTCAGTAAGAGATTTCAATTGTTGTTTTGCTTTTAGGACTCTTCAGCATTTAACAGCGATGGCATATTAAACTTCACAAACTGTGTCGGTGAAACAATGAATGCTTGTTCAGATTTTTTTGTTTCCATTATGTACATAAACAGAAGTCATCTCCTGCTCTGTGAATAAGAATCTGTAAAAACAACCTAGATATTTCTGTAGTTTCTTTGAAAATCTTTCCTTCCAAACTATTCAAATATTTTGCCTGAGCAGTAATCTCCACATTTGATATGAGTTTCAGTTGAAACAAACCTTGATGACAGTGTGGGGATGTACAAAACCTCCCCAGAAGAACTTCACTAGCTTCACTAAAACCCATTTGGCTTAACTCCAAAATCTACACATATTTTGTTCAACTAGGAATGTCCAAATTGACTTCAGATTCCACTTTAGATAAAAAGTGTTGACAACTATACCACTATCCTGAAGCGAAGATCCCTATTTTAAACTTCTGCTATTTCTTACTTATTTAAAAAATTGGTATTATCCCTTTCCCAAAAGTAGATCCAAGGCAGATTATATTAAAAACAAGTGAGTGAGTAACAACTTCAAATCACAGAAGCAGCATAAAACCAAGTGAGAAAATCTGAAAATCACCATTTGATAAAAACAAAGAGTCAAGGGAGAGCAATGAGGACCTGCCAAATCAAGAAGATCTTTAATTTCTGCTATACTTCACATGGAACAGAGGTCTACTGTTCATTTTAATTAAGAACTGTTTATTTTAACTATATCCCTTTTATCTGGACTATCAAAAATACAGTTTTTTGAATGTAGACCTAAATGAAGAAAAATCTAAACAATGGTCAGATTTGTTTTTACATTAGGATTGGGCTGACTTTATGCTTTCATTTCACTGATATTACACTTTAAATATTCCTTATTTTTAGAATTCTTTCAGAATTTAAAATATTTTGATAGTCCATGAATAGTTCAGATTATAAAATTTCTTAGTTTCCATTTTTACGATGCATTTTTAATGGTGTTCTTGGTTTATAGCTTTGATTGCCTTGGGTGTGTGTGGTATAAATGATCAGTCAGATTATAAAATGTCTTGAGTTCCATTTTTAAGGCACATGGACTAGGGATTTAATGGGAAAGTTCTGCTATGGGCATGATGAAGTATTTACAATAGTGCAACTAAAATCTAGCCAGCAGTAAGCTAGGAAATCAATTTTATTATTCTGGTTGGTTTAGCTACTTTATGATTCTAGCAGAAATCCAGCATATTTTCCACCAGGGGTCTAGCTCTGAACCAGAACTAACTGTTCATTTTAATTATGTCCCTTTCATCTTGACTTTCCTCCTGCTCCTGTCACACTTTCCTCCCTCTGCAGCTTGCTCTCCTAGTCTCTTGTTCCCTCTCTTAACTTTTCATAGTAAGATGAGTGTCTTCATGCCCTGAATTTTTTCCAATACACACATCCAGAGTGTTGAAAAATAGTGATGTAAATAGGATTCTTGTGCTCCTCCTCAGCTCTCTTATGTTTCTTCCCCAATAACTAGAGACACCATGAGATTAGATATTGGAAATGAAGAGAGTGCTGTCTATTAAACAATACTATGAAGTTATTTCGCTTTTACATGTCAATATTGAAGCAGCAGAGGACAGTATAGTTCACAGAGAGGTATTTATGATATACTTTGCCTGTAGCTTTGTATGGCCGAGTCAAAAATAGTTCAGAATTAAAAGACTCTATATTTATAAAAGTCTACTCTATTGGAAACATTAGGACCAATATTGTTTGTAAGGAAATATAAGTGGGTGGCCAATCCTGAACAGGGGAGTGGGTTTGATTCTGTAATCATATAGTCCAAAGATTCAAATATTCCAAGGCACTCTGCCTTTATCTCTTTACACCAAGTTCTATAGATATATAGTACAGATCATTATAGTTAACTGCTGGATTGGGGGGTCATGTCTGTTCAAACTTCTTGAAATGTAAGTAGTTAGTTTCTAACCTTTGTTACTATAGAACTCCAGGGTACCAGGTGGGTGTCAGGGATCAGCCAGGTGGGGCATTGGTTGAGGGCCCACTTGGCCAGGCAAGTCTCTGAACCTTCAGTACTGGTGGTAATGGTAGTTGTCAATGCACCATCAAAGGGTTGAGAGGGGTGTCCTGGGGGGCCCAATGTAGGGTTTGCTGCCCGCACCCTGGCCTTCCAAAAAACCTAGCCCTTCAGCAAAGCATCCTGGAGAAAGGGCACTCTCTAGGTGGGCTGGGTTGGATGCTGTCAGCCTTGATTGGAATCTTCTCACTGTTGAACCCTATACTTCAACCTTAGCTTGGCCCTGCTTACTCCTTGGCCTCTGATCCTCTGCTCTATGAATGTTCTTCTGTAGCTGTCCTGGTTGTAGCCATGGCATGACAAGAACATCCATCCACCCATCCACAAATTTATATCCTGCTTTATCTCCCAGGAGCACATGCAAAGCAGCTAACAGGTCATACAAATATAAAAATTAAAATTACTTAAAAATAGATATAACCTAAAAACTTTGTTAAAAGCCAGCAGCAGACAATAAAAAAGAACACAGCCATTAAAAACAATCAGAATAAAACCTTAAAAATCCATATGAAAAACCCAAAATTTAGAAGGCAAGTATTTAGGCCCCTCCAGAAAGCCTCCAAGGAGAGAGTTGTTCTTAAACTGAGTGGGAGGGAATGCCATAGGCACCACAATGGAGAAGGCCCTCCTCTTTGCTGCTACCTGTTCCATCTCCATAGGTGGTGGCACCTGTAAAAGGGCCCTTTCCAATGTTAGGAGAGGAGGAGTTGGATTATATGGAAAAAGGCAGGTTCTCAGATATCTTGGCCCCAAGCCGTATTGAGCTTTAAAGGTCAAAACCAGCATCTTGAATTGGCCTTGGAGACAAATGGGCAGCCAGTGCAGCTGCCAGATCAGTGGCCCAACAGAGTTAAACCACCACCCTCCAGCAAGCACACAGGCCACCTGGGAATCCAGGAGCAGCAGTGAATCCAGGCAAACCCTCAAACTGCAGGGTTGTCTGGAAATTCGAATGGACATCTGAGCCACAGTTCCACTGCCATAATGCTGTTTAAGTTGCCTTCCTTGTCTGCTTTTCAGATAGCAGGAAATTTAGCCCCCAATCATGTCCCCCATCACCAGCACAGATGCAGCCACACCAAAATGGTCCACAATGCATTCAGTATTACACTGGAGATTAAAGGAGTTTCTTACCGTCCAATGCTATCCTTCCCATCCTTGCCTAGGCAGTCTCACCAAAAAAAGTGCTGAATCTTGTGGGGGGAGGAGCAGTCACAGAGGTCTCCTCTGGGAAAGGGAACATTAGTTTCCTTACGTAGAGGTAAGCCGCCAAGACCCAGGTTGGGGGATTCGGTTCAGGAAGGGGATTTTTATTTGGAGGATCCTACTGCCACTGAACATGCCCCCTTCTCAGACATGATCTGGCCTCCTCCCTACCCTCCTCCCCATTCCCCATTCCCCCTCCCCGCTGGCTTACCTGGGTTTGATGGACCTTCATGAAGCCATTGCCAGTTATGGGCAGCCTCCCCACTGGGGCTTCAGCAGTGCACAGCTTCACATGTTGCCGGAATTTTACGACTTTTATGACTGTTGACTCCACCAGTAGTTTAGCCCAAAAGGATTGGGTTGTTAGTATCATTTATGACCATGTTGATGTTATTGGCTGTTGTTAGTGATTGGTGTTTGTTTTTTTTTGTGTGTGTTTTTTTGCATATTGTGATGTTATGTAATGACGTACGGTATTTTGTTTTATAAATAAAATATTTCTAAATATAATAAAATACTGAAATAAAATAACTGAGGTATAAAAAATTATTCAAAGTAAAACTTAAGAGCAAGGATACTTTGTTATGGAAAATTTGTTGGTTCTACATTTTTCTGTAAAGTTGCCTTAATGCTTTAAAGAACATTTATATCTTCACGGTTACAAAGGTTATCTTGGTAATGGATAGCAGCTTAATTTTTTCTATATATTTATGTTATGCAGACATGACTATGTTCAACAAAAGCATTAATTTACAGTATGCCTAAACAGAAAACACCCTAAAAGTACTACATTGGCATACAAGTAGTTAAAAAGTTGCTGCATTGCATCATATACAGAAAATTGGTACATTTGCTTTAACATATTGAAAGTTTCTATGATCAATGCCTGGATTTCAACCCATTTTGAGAACACCTGCATATTACAGTAATAACCTTCTACGTAGATGAGCCACACTTCTTGAAATCAAAAGAAAATGAAAAGTGAATCTTATCCATTCCAGCTGTGGATAGGAGACACAATTTTTAAAAATTAAAAGAGCTGCCTTTCAAGGCTGCAGGCACCTGCCTGTGTAGCAGGCTCCCTACATCGCTGTTCTCATTTAAAGGTCTGACATGACTGACTTCACCTGGAAAGTTATCCATTATTGGTTGGCAGTAGATAAACCCATCAAAAGATGTTACAAATAGGTGAGAATTTATTTGAAAAGTGACATTATCCTATTCCTGTCAGGGAGTGGGAGCAAAACAGCCGACAGTTTATTAGATTTAAAAAGAGGGAAACTGTCTGGAAGTAGATACTTTTAAGGTCAGCATCTTTAATCCAGAGCTGTGGCAGCAGATTGGATGTTTCATAGATGGTAGTCTTTATCAGCAATCTGGTTTGGTCCATTCATTTTTTTTTTTTTTTCCTTCTCACATACAGGGCAGTAAACATAGGGACAGAAGTTCCTTTCTTGCATTCAGTTGCACTAATTTTTTTTTTTCCCGGTCTTGCTATCAACAACCTCAGAGGGAATAATTCCTTGAAAAAAACAAAAAGTGAAAGCTAGTGTGTGCATAGCACTGCAGAATGGGTACAACATGATATGTTCAGTTGGCAAGACCTCTGGCTAATCTAAAAAATGTCCTGCTGTGGCCCTCTTTTTCCTGCTCCCCAAGTTGCTGCACTGGATGGATCTTTCATGCAGCCCACAGAAGAATCCACTGCTGTGAGGTTCTGTTTCAGTATGTCCCCGGGTGCAAGAGCAGCACTACATTTGTAGTGCTCTATGGCTCAATCCCATACCAACGTTCCTGGGATTAAACCCCTTTAATAGAGGTGTTTGTTTCTGGTGAGTAAGATAGGAATACAGCCTAAAGTCTTACTGAACATGAAGGGCTTACTTCTGAATAAAATAAATAACACTGTTTTCAAATACCTCTATCCATTGAGCACAATGGGTGTTACTTCAGAGTATATATGTGTAGGATTGTGCTGTAAGTCTCTCTACTCAGGCCCATGGAGCAGCTGGCAAGCAGAAGCCAAAGGGGAGAACAAAGAGATTGAATGAGTATCTTCTTCTGTTACTCATCCTCCACCATAATAGGACCCCACTTTTGTAATACCCACTGTCCGGCATCCTGTCTCGTACTCAGTGTCGTATGATAAAAAAAAATGGAAGGCAACCAGTTTAGGCAATGTGCCAAAAACACTTTGGCGACTGCTCATCTTGGGATCTAGTTATGGGGAGGGACAAGAAAACTGGGTAGTGGATTTCCTCCAAACCAAGGGCTGACTCTGTGTAACTGGGTGTGCTTTTAAACATGCATAGCATGCACACATGATGGATAACTATTTTGCGTGCTGGGATCCTGTGTAGTGGCCAATGGCACATCTCAGTGGTGGGAAATGAAGAGGAGATGAGGGTGAGATGTGCTAGAAACACACTATTATTGTCTGGATAATTAACACTAATAGGGACAGGAAATCAAAATAAAGCAATTTGTTGTTTCTTAGCCGTTCAATGCCAGCAAGGTGCAGTCACTTGGAAAAGGCAAGGCTCCATCCAAGTCAGCCTAATAGATGGTGCAGGTGATTACTTTGAAAGTTCAAAGTGAGGCCTTCCTCTTGGCCTGTGGATCTCTTGCCATTACCCTGGCATGATGCATGATACTGGCCTGGGCTGTGCTGTTTTGGCAGGCATCAAGAACCATTCACATGTATTCACATGCATGTTCTCTGTACCCATTAAAATAGAAAAGAAATTTTTAAAAGACATCAGGCAACAAAAGGTAGAAAAGAGGTGAAAGACTCATTGCCTCATTCCCCTTGTCATCTCCTCTGGTGCCAGGGAATCATTAGCCCACCCCTGCAATTCAGGAACTTATTTCTGAAGGGAAATAAACATCTTTTTCCTTTCATTGTTGTCACCAGGGTGAAATGAGAATTTGGATCATGGAAGTGAATGAGGATTGGCTGACAACGTAGGTGGGAAGATGTTGTTTTAGGATACTTCATTTGGTCACAGGGGATAATGTAATGTCTATGTATATATATGCAGCTATGTTCAAATGTTCACTGTTTGAGATGAAAATCCTATCCACCACCACCATCCCCCCACAATTAAGAAAAACAGCTGAAGCTAGCCAGCCAGCTGCAAACAGTGCCTGTATGTTTATAGTTGTGGTTGAGGGAGAGGGAATGGGGAGAAGGGATTAACTCAGAACCTACTGTGACCTAAGCCTCTGCCTTCTTCCCCTTCTCTAGGGAAGATAGGAGGAGACTTAATTCCCATAAATCTAAACCAATTTATATGGTATGCTATGAACAGGATTCAAGGTAAACAAGGGTGCTTTCACCTTTCTTTCATTTTGGGATAGGCAAAAACAGATATCTCTTTGTTGCATTTTCCCCTGAGCTTTAAAAATGTATTCCCTGTGTGTGTTATGCAGGCTATGACCAGCTGCACCAATGTCTATATATTTCCAAATCAATCTTCACTTTTTAAAAATTATTATCAAGTGTGTTAACTTCTAGACAAAACATGGTAATGAATCTGGCCTTCAACCTGTTCAGATCTATTATCCAAAAAGGAGGCCATTGAACTGAAATGAGGTGCTCAAGAGTTCTGTCATGGTATATATTGCTTCAGGCCCTTATTGGAATGGAAAACAATGACATATGCTCTATGCAGCTCTACCTCTGTTTCTTAGGAAAGAATGATAAACATTATTTCTACTTTAGTAACAATTTAAAGAAACAACTCCATTAAGAGATTGGGATGGCATACAGTCTGATTTGAAAGCTTCCAAAAATGTTCCTAACAAAATAGCAAAAAGCCTAAAAAAGTAGTGTAATGATAACAATAATTTAGTATTATAATAAATTAACATTGACTTGTTTCTGCCTTTAATTCGCATTGCTACTGAAAGAAAATGCAAACATAGCTGGAGGTGTTTATTTCTGGTGAGTAAAATAGGAATATAGCCTAAGTCTTACTGAACACAATGGGCTTACTTCTGAGTAAAGTATAACACTGTTTTCAAACACTCTAGCTATAACCTTTATTGTGTAGTAATATATTAAACACAAACTGCTAAAACAGGGACATCAGGCAAACATTCTGTAGCCTTGTGAAGCCAAACAGCTTCAGAATGTAGCTTGAGGTTGATAATACAAAATTGGTCTTCTATAAAGACTGTAGAGAAGCCAAAGTGTGGGAAGGAAAACTCATTTGCCCTGTAATAGATGCATCCTCATCCATCCACCCACCCAAAATCTGTACTTATTGCTACAGGAGCAGCCCACACAAGGAAGTATTTAGTGATGCATGAGTGGACACCAAAAGGATTGTAGGATCAGTCTGGATGTTATTCAGGCCTTGTGAGATACTTTTGTTCTTTATATCCTATCTTCCCCTTAAATCGTCTTTTAATCTGGACTCTACTCCTCACTATATGAATACATTCAGATGTTTTTACTTGGCTTTAGCACCTTCCTTATATTCCTTTGTCTCTGAAGCCCCTGCCTGCTTAAATAAAAACTAGGATCTTATTGCCACTAGAATGAATGAAGGAAAGGGGAAACTAGGTATTATTGCACAATTTCAACTGTTTGACCCATTCTACCATGTAGAATTTATTTTTCATCCTTGGCATCACTTTATGTAAGAGCCCTGCTTTTCACATCATTTTTCTCCTTCATTTACTTTAGACAGAAGGTAGCTTTTCTTTCCCACATTTATCTACTCAATAGGTGACGACATTCTGTATTGTCAGAATTAAAGGAGAGGGAGGCTCCCCAGGATGGTTTTAATTCTCTGTACATAGCTGGAGAATTAGTAGTTCCGCACATGAGTATACACCTGTGTAATTTGAGCCACTTAACAAACTAAACACTATATAAAATCTTGTTAGGGGATTTCATTTTAACTTGGCTATCTAAAGGTAAAGTTGACTGTGTTACTTGAAATATCTAAATTAAAGTTACTTTATCTTTGCAGAACAGTTCAAGTAACTTTGTGCTATTATTCCAACATTGATTTCATATGACACTATTCTTTTAAAAAAACTTTAACACAAGAATTATATACGTTGAGTTGTAGTGAATATATGAAGGCCTTGAAGCACAAATACATTACAAAACAGACACATTTTGATATCTAATGATATAATACAATGGACTCACAGTTCGGAAAGTAAGGATGCTTCTTTTGCTGTTTGCTCTCTTATTTGATAGCAGATGTATGTTAAGAACATAAGAACATAAGAACAGCCCCACTGGATCAGGCCATAGGCCCATCTAGTCCAGCTTCCTGTATCTCACAGCGGCCCACCAAATGCCCCAGGGAGCACACCAGATAACAAGAGACCTCATCCTGGTGCTCTCCCCTACATCTGGCATTCTGACTTAACCCATTCCTAAAATCAGGAGGTTGCGCATACACATCATGGCTTGTACCCCATAATGGATTTTTCCTCCAGAAACTCGTCCAATCCCCTTTTAAAGGCGTCTAGGCTAGACGCCAGCACCACATCCTGTGGCAAGGAGTTCCACAGACCGACCACGCGCTGAGTAAAGAAATATTTTCTTTTGTCTGTCCTAACCCGCCCAACACTCAATTTTAGTGGATGTCCCCTGGTTCTGGTATTATGTGAGAGTGTAAAGAGCATCTCCCTATCCACTCTGTCCATCCCCTGCATAATTTTGTATGTCTCAATCATGTCCCCCCTCAAGCGTCTCTTTTCTAGGCTGAAGAGGCCCAAACGCCGTAGCCTTTCCTCATAAGGAAGGTGCTCCAGCCCCCGTTTCATGTTTTGACTGATTGCGTAAATAGCTCTAGCAAAAGAACTCTGTATGTTGAAAACATGGCCTACCCTCTAGAGATCGCTGCATAGAAGACTTTGCAATAGTTATATATTAGGCACCCCAGTTGCAGTATGTCACAATCTGCTGTTGTTTCTACCACATCAGGAATTGAGAATACAGAGGAATGATCTTTGATCACTGACTTTAAAATAATTGGTACAGCAAAATAATTGATACAGCAAAGTATCAAATAATTGATGTAGCATTGATGTAGCATCAGTCGTACACTGAAAAATAAAGAAAGCTTTCTGAAATTTCCTACATGGTGGTGGTGTTTTGGGGTGAAAGCATGGCCCTTAATACATTTCCTTTTAATTTTTAGTCCTCCACTCCTCAGTTATACCCACACATCCAACTACACCCCTTGCATTCACTCTTTTTTTTACTTTATCACTTACTCTCTCCCTCTCCATATCATTCCTTGACATTTCTTATTTCCTTTGAAACCACCACCGGTTTCTCCTTGACACTGTGCTCCCCATTGTGATTATAACCCTATGCACGCTTTCCTAGGAATAAGCCCCATTGAACACAATTGGTTTACCTCTGAGTGATCAGGCATAGGATTGTGATGTATGTCTCCTGTCCCAACCTAAGATAAGACAATCCAGTGCCTGTGTTGGTAGACAGATTTGGCATCAGCACTTTGCCACTCCCTTATTATTTCCAAGTGCAGTGCTTTATTTTTGTCTTAGAGGAATTAAAGGCAGCAATTCACTTATATGAAAAAAATAATATAAACAGAGGGAGCTCAATAGATATCAATTATTACCTAGCTGCCTATGGTTCCCCTATGCCAGCTATTTTGCTAGCATAAGTTCGAGGATAGGAAAGGACTGGGTGGGTTGAAAAATTTAGGTAGGATCAGGTGTGCACCTTTGTCAAAAAGATCCACTCCCTTCAGCTTGCTCCCTGCCTCGTACCCTCCCTGCCAATGACCCGCCCCCTTACCTCTTCCTGCACAGCCCAGGTGGGCTGGTGACCCATGATTCCACTGGCAGCTCCCCCAAGCTCAGCAGTGGCACAACATATATGGCAGCAACATGCTGTTTACAACAGTGGAATGCAAGTTGCACTGTCATAACTGAAGTATACGACTGGACCACAGAGCTGCAATCCTTTATATCAGTGGTTTCCAACCTGTGAGTCCAGGACACACTACTGGCTTGTGACCCAATTTTTGTTACATCACAAAACTGAAAGGGCAGATTAGGCTATGTGCATCAAGAGTTAAACAAGCTACTACTTGAGCAGCAGTGCCCCCCAATCACCATTAGAGCCACAGCCCTTGGCATTTATAAATCAGGCAGCAGCCTCTAGACACCTCTAAAAAGTTTGGGAACCACTGTAGTATGTAATTACCTAGGAGTAAGTCCTATAGTGTTCACTGGGGCTTACTTCTGAGTCGACATGCATAGGATTGCTCTGTGAGAGGCCAATCCTATCTAATTTTCCAGTGCTGGTGTAGCCAGGCCAATGAGGCATGCACTGCATACAATAGTAGGGGAGTAGTCATTGAGGTCTCCTCCAGGTAAGGGAACATTTGTTCCCGTTCCTCAGGGCTGCATTGCAGCTGCACCAGCACTGGAAATTTGGATAGGATTGGGCCCTGAGTCATCTATATCCTCCATCCCCACCTTCCAAATACCTAACAGTTTAGATCAGTGCTTTTCAATGTTTTTCCCCTGCTGTACCACTTCTCATCTCCCATCTATTGGAAGTACCACTGGAAGTAACTGACTATGATGTCATCACCAGTTACTTCTGGAGTTGGAACCCAGATGCAATGTGACAAACACCGGTAAGAGGTTCAGGGTGGACAGGATAGCTTTTCTGAGCATGTGAAAAGGGCACGCTGGAGCTCTGCCTGCCAAGTTGAGCCTCCTACTGCTGCTTGTTGAATTGCATTGCTGGTCTCACTGCCAGGCAGTGGGAGTCTGGGGGTCCAGTGAGTACCACTGGATGCCACCTCAAGTACCACTGGTGATACAAGTACCACTGGTTGAGAAACACTGGTTTAGATCCTTGAATAAAATTACAAATAATTGTACAGTAGTGGGTTTCCTAAGGGGAACTATAGTAATGACAGCTTCAATGTCAGTAATAGTTAAACCACTTCAGCAAAATTGCAGTGTAAGTGGCCACTGAATTCTCTTCCTTACCGTACTCCCTATCATTCACCAATATAAAACAATCTGCAGTGTGTTAAAGTCATTGGTTGTCCATATCTTACATTACAAGTATTGGAAATATCTATGAAATCTCTGCATTTTTGTGAATTTCATGCTACTTTTTCCTAGAATTTTAGTGTATTCTTCTATAATTAACTATCTGAAGACTGTGATCCATGTTCATGTTTACTGTGATATAAGGACAGTGTATGCTAGGCTCAGATACTGAGCACGGCATAGATTGCAAATTAAATAATTTAATATTTAAATTTAAAACTGCGTAATATTTTCTTTGGCAAAGACAGCAGTTTTCTGATGAATGTTTTTAATTTTAAGAGATGTCTAATATACAGAATAATAAAACTGACAGTTTTGGTTATTCAGAATTAAAGATGTTAGCCTCAATACACATGAGGCTTTTAAAGAGAATTTTCAGGTTTATGTTTACAGGGTAGAAGCCCACTAATTAACCCAGTTCAACTTTCTCCTTGTTTTGGAGTGATTCCTTATTCCCAAACTCAATAATTCTGATGCATTTGTGGCTAATGTTGGCATATTCAGTGCTGTATCCTAGTTAACGTAATATTTACAGAAGATTCAAATATGTTCAGAATGCAGGAAATGAATAGCTGGTGCTAGAATCACAGAAGTGTTCTTTCTATAATGTATAGGTAGGACAAAATAGTGTACACTGAAAAGGTTTGTTTTCTTTCATTCCTCTGTAATGCTTAATAGACAGAAAGTATTAATTTTGCCAGCTTTTTTTAAAACCAAGTATTGTAGCACTTTTATGTTTGTTGGCCAAGTTTCAGAGAGATGTGTGCACATGCAAACCCCATGGTTGCTGACCTAGAGGGTCTGTGTTATGGGGAACATTTGCCCCATGCATAGATACAACACCATACATGGCACTTTGGAGCCCAACCTGTACTTGTGTTGGAATTCATTCCGCGTATCTGATTTCTCTACCCCATTTCACATTTCTTGTCCACTTTCATTTTCTGACAAAATGACTGATAGATAGCTTTTCCTTTTAAGTTACTGACCATACTACTCAACTAGAGGTAGATTCTTGAGTAGGAAGGCCTTTGTTCAGTGAAGCAAAGCATTGTTTTGCCCCTGTGGCTGAACACACAATTTCTTGTGGTTCTCTTCTCCATGCTATTTGAACAAGATGTCTCTTCTGCAGTTCCTATAAAAGCCATCAGGTCAGCTCAGTAAAGCTGTTTTATTTAATATAGTTATGTTTAATAACTTTTGAAGTACTTTTCTTTCTTAACGGAGTCTAATAGACAACACCAAGAAAAAACAGGTAGAGTCAGTGAGACTTGTACTTTGTGTCAATACATGTATTAATGTGAAGTTTGACAACTCTGATCTCCAAAGAGAAGGAAACACAAATAAATAGCCACTGTGATTTTTCAGTTTTTGCCGATTGACCTTTGCCATTGTAACTGAGCATTCCTCTCTTGTGGCATTTGCCAGTTTGTGTGGGGGAAAAGGATGTGCACATTGACTGAAATGATGACAGATAAAACCTGTTCTGAGACTATAAAACCTTGTCACTGTGAAGCAGATGGCAGTCTGAGGAGACTCTGAGAAGTCCTACTGGACATTGAGATCTCAGAGCTTGTTCAGTTTACGTACCTTTTAGACATTTTTTTTTAAGGATTGAGGAGCTTTGTAGTGCAGACATGCTAGATCCATAAATGGCCGAGGCCCCAGAACTGTGAATAATATTTCACTCTTAGAGTCCTTGTTCACCAAACACAGTACTTTTCTTCCCTTGGGAAGGAAGGCATGTCTGGGTAGAGGGGACTAGAACTTGATAAGTGTGCAGTCTCTAGTTGTGCTTTCTGTGAAACTGGGAGCAGTGCAAACTGTTAAACTGGAAACAGTTTCCAGCTTCCTATATCTCACAGTGGCCCACCAAATGCCGCAAGGAGCACACCAGATAACAAGAGACCTGCATCCTGGTGCCCTCCCTTGCATCTGGCATTCTGACATAGCCATTCTAAAATCAGGAGGTTGCACATATGCATCATGGCTTGTAACCCATAATGGATTTTTCCTCCAGAAACTTGTCCAATCCCCTTTTAAAGGCATCCAGGCCAGATGCCGTCACCACATCCTGCGGCAAGGAAACAGTTACTTGCTCACTGTGCTGCTAGGAAAGCTGGTCTATGATGCACCTACTAAATGCTCTGTAATGTCCCTCTTGAGCCAAGAAAACAGGTGGCAGTGGTGTGTCAGCCACATTCAGCTATGTAATTCTATGATTTCTCTAAGCCATAGCTTATATTTCCTGCCTGCTTATGTTTCATACTTCCATGTCTGTCCACCTAATTTTATGAACTTATTTCATATCTACCTTTTACATTAATTGTGATGCAAAAAGGAACTCAGGCAACATATTTCTGAGAGCTGCACATTATATATCAAAGAGCCAAGCTTCCATGCTGCCGTTTGGCCACCCTGCAATAAAGGAATACAGAAACAACAGGAGGAAGACAGTGCCAGAGGCATACACCCTAGGATTCAAAGCAGGGAGGAAAGCCAAGGCTCAAGAAAGCTGGAAGGAATCAGTGGAGACTGGAACTGGGGGAGGGGGGGCAGAACGGACATAAAAGGGGGGGGAAGTGCCAAAGGTTGGAGAAAAGCAGGTGGAAAGTGCATAAATAGGCAGTGGGGGGGAGAAGGGGAAAGTCTAAGGAGGAAGTGGAAGACAGAAGGGGGAAAACCAGAAGTAAGGGAGGTGGGTGGAATGCATTGCAAGGACTTGGAGGCTGAGAACTGGGAACCCAGCCAACTATCTCCAGCAAAGAAGTGCTGGAATGGAGGGGGGGGGGAGAAGCACACAGAGGCAGCAGGGGGAGCAGACCAGGGAGTAGAGAAAGAATGAGAGGAGCAAGACAAGAGAGCACTAGCAAACCTCAGAAGAATGGTATCCCTGTGAAAAGAGGGCAGAGGTGACTTGAATTTAGAGCTCAGGTCATATGCTGTGTGTGTGTGTGTGTGTGTGAGAGAGAGAGAGAGAGAGAGAGAGAGAGAGGAACAGACCCAGGCATGTTGGGGGGGGGGGAAAAAAATCATTGCCTCTGGGTTTCTGCCTTCTGGTGCAGTGGGGGATGCATGACAATTGGCTAAAGCCCTTACCCTCTGCTGAAAAAGGTGATCAAAGGAAGAACTGGATACAAGTTACCTACACTGGGTGTCAGGAGCTACACTGGGTGTTACAGGAAAGGAAAGGAGGTACCCAATTTGGCATCTGAGTTTGCCAAACACTGTGAGAGCCCTCAGCCTTGCCTCCTACTCCATGGCTGGAAATGACAAGGGTTTTAAACTCTCCTGAGACTTGTAAGCATGGAGTTCTCCTCACCCCGAAACTGGTGGCAAGAAACAGGTACCCATTGCCCAGGCAACCAGAAGATCTCTTGAGAAGCTCTGGTATGCAAGGGCCTGCATAAGCCCCCCCTAAAGATAAACTTTACAGCAACACATGTAAGGGGTGTTTTTGTGCAAGTGGCAGGAAAGGCATGGCATCACAGTCTGGTGACTATGAACAGGATAGCCCCACAAGTCCACAGTGGGGCTCTTGGACACTGGAGGAAAAACAAAACAAAACATCATTTGCAACTTGCTGTCTATATGGGGAGACTTGGCAAAGAGTTCACAGAAGAAGCAAAAAGATATTGTGCTTGCAAACTGACTCATGTTTCTAACCATTGTGATTCAAATTATTCCAACTTAATTTTTATGGTGATTCTTGAAATTAAATGTTCTTGTTTACTGAGTTTTAATTACCTGTTACTTTTATAGTGCTCTCTTACTCATATTCTATGAACAATACTCAAGATTTGTGTGCCCTCATATTTTTTTACTGCCATGTCCTCTACCCTGTGAAACTAATAAAGAGCCCTGCTGCATACAGCACAGCTGGCACTCTTGCATGGCATTTAAAATTTTCACTCAAGAATGAAAGTAATGAATATGAAATGTTTCTTTGTGTACAAGATAATGTGGCCAATTTAAACACACACTAACAAATGTAGTCATGCCATACATTATCGTGAATGCAATGCATATGTTGTCATTTATAACTGCTTAATTAAACATTATTGGTATACCTGTAATGGCTTTAATTTATCACCCTGTTATATTTTACAAGGAATATGTTACTACTGGTTAGCAGTTTCGCTGTAATACAAAATGCAGTATTTAAACTACCAGATTGCTAATTACCTTTGACTTACGATTCATTGTATTATATTTAAGATTTTGCAATTAACAATGTATTATAGCTTCACACATCAATTTACCAGTTTTAAAAAATCAGTATTAATTTCTGTTCACCCCTACTGAGACATTTAGAACACTATTTTATGAATCAAAATTACAGGTGAAGTTTTCACAATAATGTAAGTGAAAGTAAAACAGGTTCAAGAAGAACCCATAGTTAATACCTATTTTAATTCTAGAGCTGTCCACACATTAAACTGAACTGGGGTACGTCTATGTTCCTGAATACAATCACTTTCAGTCTGTACTTAGGTACAGTTGTTCACCCATTCCATTCAAAACAGGTACAGTCTGCACACAAGATACATGGATAGTTGATCTGAAAAAAATGAACCTAGGTTCAATCACTGTAAGCTGTAAGAGCGCATTCCTAACTAGTCAATGATAACTGGTTGATCCTAACTATTTAAGTCCTTTATGCCATCCTAGGAGTGTTGCAAACATGCCATAAGGCACATCTGTGATGACTCCAGAAGTGGAGAGGCCAGTGCGAGGACATGTGCCAGCCTTCCCTTTACCAAATACAGGCTGGCAACAGGTGAGTTAGCACTAGCCTAACTCACCAAATTTAGGGCATAATTCTAACCAACTTTCCAGTGCCTATGCAGTCATGCTGATGGGGTGTGTGCTGCATCCTGCAGTGGGGAGGGGGATTCACAGAGGCCTCCTCTGGGCACATTTGTTCCCATAAGAACATAAGGACAGCCCCACTGGATGAAGCCATAGGTCCATCTAGTCCAGCTCCCTGTATCTCACAGCGGCCCACCAAATGCCCCAGGGAGCACACCAGATAACAAGAGACCTGCATCCTGGTGCCCTCCCTTGCATCTGGCATTCTTACATAGCCATTCTAAAATCAGGAGGTTGCACATACGCATCATGGCTTGTAACCCGTAATGGATTTTTCCTCCAGAAACTTGTCCAATCCCCTTTTAAAGGCATCCAGGCCAGATGCCATCACCACATCCTGCGGCAAGGAGTTCCACAGACCAACCACACGCTGAGTAAAGAAATATTTTCTTTTGTCTTTCCTAACTCTCCCATCACTCAATTTTAGTGGATGTCCCCTGGTTCTGGTGTTATGTGAGAGTGTAAAGAGCATCTCTCTATCCACTTTTTCCTTCCCATGCATAATTTTGTATGTCTCAATCATGTCCCCCCTCAGGCGTCTCTTTTCTAGGCTGAAGAGGCCCAAACGCCATAGCCTTTCCTCATAAGGAAGGTGCCCCAGCCCAGTAATCATCTTAGTCGCTCTCTTTTGCACCTTTTCCATTTCCACTATGTCCTTTTAGAGATGTGTGCGCCCAGAACTGGACACAATACTCCAGGCATGGCCTTACCATCGATTTGTACAACAGCATTATAATATTAGCCGTTGTGTTCTCAATACCTTTTCTAATGATCCCAAGCATAGAACTGGCCTTCTTTACTGCCGCCACACTAGCACTGCCGCTGCATCAGTGCTGGAAAGTTGGATAGGATTGGGCCCTTAATGAGGCCCAAAGATATATTGGGGCCCTTAATGAGGCCCTTAATGAGGCCCAAAGGTTATGTATAAAGCAAAACAAAATGTACCATTAAAAACCATGCTGATGTGGATGCATCTTAACTCAAACTCCATCCAACTGTGCATACATATAGCTGCCACGGCTGTGCAGATGGAGCCTTCTTCAAACACCAGCAGTTGTATCTGCCAGGTGTTTGACAGGTGTGAGAAGGACTAAATTCAGATACCCTCTTCTGAAACAGCTCATAGGATAAGCAACCCTGGCTTCAGACTAGGAAGATGAACTGCAAACATAGTGTCTACATGTGGCTATTCATCCAAGCAGGAGTACCTCTATGGAAGCCAACTTCTGCATGTGTATTGCTCATAGCTAGACTGTAATGACAGTAATTTTGCCATGATCCAACAGGAGCTCGGGTATCCTGAGCGCATAATGTAATATAATGGTTAATGGATCTGAAACCTGAGGGTGTAGTAGAACTTCCCTAAATATAAGGAAAAATTGTCACTGAGGTCACCAGTGAGAAGAAGGAGCAAGAAGAAGGAGAAAATGACAGTGCCTTTCCAGCCCTCTTGTGCGAGGGCTGGTGTAAGGCTTCTCCAGTGCAGGACCACAACATATTGGGGGTTGCAATCCAATGTGAGAAACATTGTGAATAAGGAAGATGTCTCTTGTGTACTTTTTCCACATAAATGTGTGAAAACCAAGGACCTTCTCTGTGTTAGGGCTCATTTTTGTCATTGGACAGTCTTCCACTAAGACCCACATCCTAACACACTTTCCAGCACTGGCATAGCGGTACCAATGGGACGTGGCTGCATTCTGCAGTTGGGTGGCACTCACAGAGGCCTCCTCAAAGTAAAGGAATGCTTGTCCCTGTACCTTGGAGCTGCATTGCTCTTATGTCAGGGCTGGAAAGTGGGTTAGGATTGTGCCTAAGTCAAGAATAGCCTTTTCCTGGGCATAAGAGCATTCAGCTAGTGTAAGGACACTTTGGATCCAAACCATTACCTTATTTAAGGGCGCAATCCTAACCCAGTGTGGAAGGGATTGTCACTCCAGAATCGGCCTTTTCAGCCACACTAGATGCTGTTCCAGAACCACCTTTCAGAGCGCAATACCATAGTCTTTCGAGACTGAAGGTTGCCAACAGAAGGAAGGAATCCTAACCCACTTTCCAGCAGTGACATAAGGGCAATGCAGCTCCTAGGTAAGGAAACAAACATTCCATTACTTTGAGGAGACCTCTATGAGTGCCCCCCAACTGCAGGATGCAGCACATGTCCCATTGGCACAGCTATGCCAGTGCTGGAAAGTGGGTTAAGATTTGGGCCTAACTGTGTTAGAAATTGTCACTACTTCTTTTCTTTCTTGCCACAACAACCAGAAAACTTCAAAAAATTAATTCAGATTTTGGACTCCATATTCAGCAAGCAATACATTATATTATTAAAAATGTTGTACGTTGTGATTCTACTTCAGTGCCATGTGTGGTGTGCAACAAGCTAGTATTCTGAAGTCATTTCCCTTTACATTTAGACTGCCATATGTCAACCATTAGTTTGCGCATTTAGCTTGCCTTGATTATTACTGAGAACTAACATAGTGAAAAGTCGCTATTTCATTAACTGTTTTATGAAGTGGCCTCTTCTTTCTGTTAATATAGCTTAAATGCCTTAATTCTGTTTTATTTTGTAAAGATTATTTTGAGAGGTCTGATAATTAGAGGAACGAGTTTAATTAGCTTCTAAATGACTAAGAACAAATTTAACCTCAAAGATGACTGAAGCTTGCTTAGGCCTCAGAATGTTATCCTGTTTTCTTTGGCCATGTGAATTCAGATTGCATTGTACAATACATAAGTGATTTTCCAAGGCTTTTTAAAAGGAAGCATGTATTAATATTTTAAACTGAAGTAATTGCTTCTTGCTTAGCAATGGTTTTCATTTATGAGTGTTTATCTGAGGCAAATGGAAAGTATGGTTAATCTAAGTTAAAAATGGGTTCTTTAAATAGCTCTAATTACACTCTCTTTATATTTGTACATTTTAGACACTTAAGATTTAATCGGTAGCAGTTCTAACAAACCCTAATGTTTATTAGCTGGTTTTAAATTATTGTTATAGATGGCAGTTGAATGAGAAAATAAATTATGATTTGGCTACTATTATATTCAGTAAATAAAAGAGTGTCCAACACTGAAAAAAGAAATTATATGTCTTCTTCATTTTTTCCAATTAAAAAGACAAAAGAATCAAAGTCGTCTTAAAGGAATCCACTTTCAAGACTTTCTTCTGCAAAATTTGAATGCTCGGGCACTCATTTTTAATAAAAGGGTTGCATTTTGAATTATTGCTTTAATGTAGCAAAGGAGACGCAGATGCTCTAGAAAAAACATTCCCCCAAACAAAACACGTCTAGTATTTTGTAATTATTTATTTTAAATGGAAACACTGTATGGATTATATTAGATGGAGCATGATGTTGGATCTAACCAAATTCATAAATGTCATAATATTTTGCTGAGGTTCAAAGCCCACCAGTGTGACATTGGCAAAAGAAATTGCTTTATTCTACCTAACATGCGAGCACTAGGATAAAAGATGGTTAAGTTATTAATCTTTGTCAAACATCCAGTCTAATAGTTACCCCAGACCTATTGATATAAAGACCCAAACAGGCGAACATATATAATGCTAAAGAAAATCACAGACATACAAAGGTTTAAGGGTCTAAACACTTAATGCTATCTCACACTGTTGGCATCTAAGCAGGTCGTGGCACTTATTGTCCACAAGTTCAAACACTCGGCTGTTGTCATAGTACCAGGATAGAATAGCAGTGCCTCCTTTCTCCTGAAAAAGCTCATTATATCACTAGAATCTAGGAGTTTTTGGCTCTGCTGTTATTCTTTTTGCTGCATTTCCAATCCCTTCCTGGCACGTTGCTGCACGCGAGAGGACCTCTGTCTCATTCAAAGCCTAGCTGTGGGAAGACCTTTTAGACTTCACCAGTCTTACAAACAGATATGGGGCAAGACAGTCTTGTTGCCTGAGGCAGAAAACCCAAGTGGTACTTTCCATGGTGGTAAAAATGTGATGATAAATAATTGACAATTTGCTGACCTTCCATGGTAATCCAAAATCAGAGGCCTGAAGCAGTGTGGCTGACCCCACCTAATAATAGAGCTGGGATGGCCTGGTAGAGACCTCATCTCTCCAGTGAAGACTAGGTTCCAAAGCAGCACTTCACATACCTGTTTGCGCTTGATTGTTCCATCTGGTTGAATGCAGCTTCATTTCTTGTTCCGCAGTTAAGTTATTTGGCCTTTTGCAGATCTCTGTCAAAGAACCACACTTTTTTAGTTGCCAGTCATGTGTTTGGTGGCACAAATATGTTACATAAAAAACATAAGAAGAGCCCTGCTGGATCAGGCCAAAGTCCCACCTAGTCCAGCTCCCTGAATCTCACAGTGGCCCATCAGATGCCTCAGGGAGCACACAAGCCAAGATACCTGCATCTTGGAGACAAGATGCAACAAGATACCTGCATATTAAAAATTGTTTCTTAATCCCTGTAGATTCTTCTCCAACAAAGAAAATGGGGCAATGGTTTATGGCAGTGGTTCCCAAACTCTCTGGGAGTGCAATCATGGTGATTGCATTGCTGCCTTTGCCCTTCCCCCAGCACACAGTGGTTCCCAAACTCTGGGAACTGGGCAAAGGCAGCAATGCAATCACCATGATTGCACCACTGCTGGGAATAAAAGGTGTTGTTGTTTTTTTTAAACTTACTTGTGGCAGCTCTGGCCCTCTGGAGCCCCCTTCAGGGCTCTCTGAATCTGTAAACTGCTGTAAATAGTGAAAAAGCCACTTCTGGTTTTGCAACAAAAACTGAGCCTTTTAATTTTATTTATTTATTTGATTTGTAATCCACCTTTCTCCCCAGAGGGCATCCAAGGCAGCTAACAACATTAAAAAGTCATAAAATACATTAAAATTTTTCACTATTTACAGCAGTTTGCAGGAGCGGAGACTCAGCAGAGGTGTCCACAGACTCCCTGAACCCACCAGAAGGCCAGCATTGCTACAAATAAAAAACACTTTTGTCCCTGGCAGTGGTGTAATCATGTGACTGCCTTCACCATTGCCACACCCCTTAAGGGGGCAGAGACAGGGCTTCACTGGCTTGAGCATTGTGACACTCCTGTTTGGGAACCTCCAGTGTATAGTCTTCTGTACATTTTAGTATAGTTGAACAGTGTATAGTTAAATCCATTTTAAATCTATTTTTACTGCTGTTTACCAACAGAGGTATCTGAAGATAAAGTAACATATACAGTTCAAAAGGAAATCATTCTTAGACATAAAATAATTAATTTGGATTCTGTATGTCCCTTTATGTTTAAGTATAACAGAATTACTACTTGTGCCAAGCCTATGTATGTCTATGCAGACAGAAGTAAACCCCATTGTATTTAATGGAATGTACTCTCAGGTAAGTGTGTATAGGTTTGCAGTTGGGCAGCCCAATCCTAACCTCCCAAAATGGGTACCACTGCATCCGGTGAGGCCAGGTAGGCTGCTGAAGGTCTCATTGGGTGAGCAAAATCCCAGGAAAGCTTTCCTGTGAGGAAAGCCCCAGGTCTCACAATGGGGCTACTTGAGTTTTTGCCATCTATTTTGCTGCTGCAGACTTGAGAAGCCCTATGTTGGGCTTTGCAGCTTGATGTAGGGGATAGGATCCATTAAAGGAGGCCTCCACTGGTTCCCATCCACCTGCCTGTCCGGTCTCTCCCCTGCATTGCTGCAAGCCCCCTCCCCATCCCTTAAAAGAACATAGGCCTGTGTTTCCCTGGCTGGTGAATTGCAACCTACCAGTTTGGGAACCACTGGTCTAGAGTAGTGCTTCCCAAATTTTATAGCACCGGAACCCACTTTTAAAAATGACAAACTACTGCAACACACTAGACAAAAAATCTAGAAAGAAATATTTTTATTTATTATTATTAATTAATTAATAGTCGGGGTCCTGTGCTCCTGAGGCTGCTAGAGACGTTTCATACAGTATGCCTGTGTAGACATTTTCTAGCTCCTCCCTAGAAATGGAGTTCAAGGATTGTTCTCCAGACCTTTACAGTCATTCCAGGGTACCCAAAAGGCTGAACTGAAGAGCAAGATGTGCAGTTAGGGACTTCCAGGCCAAAGGCTGAGACTAGGTTCACACGTGATCTACAACACACCAATTACTAAAAAAAATAAGAAAATGTAACATTTTAATTTGGGGTTATGAAGATTACCTCGTACCACTTCTGCAAACCATGCAAGTATTCTTGTAAAGTTTTTTTTTTTAATGTTTCAAAAAGTTTCATGATCTGCAAAAAAATTGGCTTGCAACTCACTGGTGGGTCCCGACCCACAGTTTGGGAAAGAGTGTTGTGACGGGGGGATAATACGATTGAGTATGTGAATAGTTTTCATGGGGAAGGGGTAATTTCTCTCTTTGGATTGCCTTTTTTGGTCTTTTCTGATACGCTTCCAAAGGGCTTCACTAAGTACGGCTGTCATAATTGGCAAAAAAAGGCACACTACTTAGTGCTCAGAGGTTATATTTCTGTGACAGTGAACCATGACATTCATCAGGTGAAAAACCCTGGTAAGTCCTGACTCAGATGAACCCTTTTCTTGGGTTAGCTAAAAAAAATTGGATACTAGGTTATTGGAATATCCTAGTAAGGATACTCCTCTCTGTTTTAGTACATACAGTCCATCACTTTTGGATTGGGGCTTGATAATGCAATAGTGAGGGAATTCTACATGCACTGAGAGACACTTTCCTGCCTGTAAAGTCCTGGCAAATGCTAATGCAGCTGGTGATTAAGTAGAGTCAATGACTGTGATTATTCACTGAGAGGAGGAAGGGGTATCCACAAGCATGGAAAGGCACAAGAAAAATGCGCACAACTGTGCTGAAGAGGAACACTTGGCATGCAAATAATATAGGACACACATGAGTTCTGCTTACTTGAAAGTAAGCCTACCTGAACTCAGTGGTGTTCAGATGTGGTGATGGCGTCTAGCCTGGACACCTTTAAAAGGGGATTGGACAAGTTTCTGGAGGAAAAATCCATTATGGAGTACAAGCCATGATGTGTATGTGCAACCTCCTGATTTTAGAAATGGGTTATGTCAGAATGCCAGATGCAAGGGAGGGCACCAGGATGAGGTCTCTTGTTATCTGGTGTGCTCCTTGGGGCATTTGGTGGGCCGCTGTGGGATACAGGAAGCTGGACTGGATGGGCCTATGGCCTGGTCCAGTGGGGCTGTTCTTATGTTCTTATGTACTTCTGAGTAAGCTTGCATAGGATTGCACTGATAGTGTCCAGAGAGCAGACACAGCTATTTCAATCCCACCAGCTCCAAAATGGAACGGCTGCACTGACAGTACTACACATTTTCTGCTGATAGTCTGGGCAAAAGCTATCAGGTAGTATGAAGGTTATTCAAAAGAGAAAAAGTGAGGACCTGGCAATATTTATTTATTTATATTCATTTATATCCTGCTTTATCTCCCAAGTGACATTCAAAGTCACATACGAAAAATCAATAAAAACATAAAATACAGTATAAAAAATATAAATATTAGCAGTCCCTAAGTATATAATCTAGAAATCTAATTAGAAACCAGGAGCAAAGAGCAGAAGAACCAGTAAACATTAAAATAACACAAGTCCATAAAATTAGTGATTAAAAATTTTAAATATCCATATTAAAAAGCCAGAACCTCAGAAGGTGAGAGTAAAAAGAAATGTCTTTAAGCCCTGTTGGAAAACCTATAAGAAGGGAGAAGTCTGTAAATTAAGAGAGAGGGAATTCCATAGGATTGGTGCCACTAAGGTTCCACTATCTATATATACAGGGTACGGATGACTGCTTAATAGCAGATATGATTCAAGTTCAAGAGTTCCTGTCATTAAACAATTAGAACATGCTGTTTTTCTAGGAACTATTCTAACTTACACATAATGAGGTGGCAGAGTGTGATAACAGAATTATTGGCCTGTATACATTAGATTACAGGTAGAAATTGCACTTCTAAATGCTGTCCCACTTAAAAAAAAAAAAAACTTGCAGCAGCAAACTATAATTTCAAAGAAAGAAAAAGATTTACAGCACAATTCTAGGCATGTCTACTCAAAAGCAAGTTCCCATTCTATTCCATGGGGCTTACTCCCAGGAAAGCATGCACAGGATTGCACCCTTGACAATAAACCTCTACCAGTAACAGTTTCTGGTGACAAACATGGGGACTGTATGGGCATATGCTTTCTGATTTGCTGAAAACCCTGAAGAGAAAATGTCCACATTCAGACAGGATAGAATCATAAACTATTGTTTCCAAATATGCTTTGTGGCCTGGAAACAGAGGACATCTTCATGCCCATGTGGATTATTTTGCTACAGTTCTCAGCATACCATTAAGGTTACTTGCTCTGAAAAATGGCATCCTTGTTTTATCAATCTACGGCTAAACTATACAAATGAATGTGGTGTTTGCATTTAGTAATAGTACTGTACCTTAAATAAATCATTGTCAGCTCCCTTTAAAGGGCACATGAAAAATAGTCTCCTAAATTATTTATATTTTAAATTGTAGTGTTCATAGAAGCCAACCTTTCCTCTTCTGTTTACACTACGAAATCCACCTAACCCTTATGTAAACTGAGACATTCAGGGAGATATGCCAAAATGCAGACGGAACACTGTAAGCCCATATGTAAAGATGCTGCTGTCTATAGTTTATTTTGTCTGCTTGCCACATTGCACTGAACCCTGGCCATAGCTGTGCATAATGGGCTTTGAATCCAGTCTCTGTGGACTGCAGCCAACATCACATGCACAAGTTAATGATCGATTGTTATCTCTGTTCATTGCTAGCTTTCTTTTTGATAACTGTTTTAGCATGAGGGTGGGTCACAAAGTACAGGATTAATTAAGGTCAAATCCTAGTGAATTGTACAGTTTATTTTTGCAAAAGAAGAAAGAAAAAGAAAAGAGCCCTGCAGGACTCTCATTCATATATGTATATAATATAGTTGCAATGGTTAATTAAAATGGAACCTCAATTTCTTTCTTTGTTAAAGCTGGGAAAACGGGAGTACTATATCATTTAAATATTCCCATACATAACCAGTTGAAAGCTGTCTTATATCAAATCAAATCTGGTCCATCTAGCTTACTACAGTCAACACAGCCTGTCAATAGCTTTCCAAGGTTTCAGAAAGGATTTTTTTTCTCTGCCCTTCCCAGAGATGATATGGATTCATCTTGGGATCTTCGACATGCAAACCGATCCCCTTCCTGGAGCCACAGCCTCTCTCTCAACAGTCTATCAGCAGGAGGGTTAGAACAGACAAAAGGAAATATTTCTTTAACTAGCATGTGATTGATCTGTAGAACTCCTTGCCACAGGATGTGGTGATGGCACCTGGCCCAGATGCTTTTAAAAGGGTATTGGACAGATACAAGGAGAAAAGGCCATCACAGGTTACAAGTCATGATGACTATATGCAACCACTGGGTTATAGGAGGCAGCCTATCTCTGAATGCTAGATGCAAGGCAGCAGCAATAGGATATAAGTATCTTTTTGCCTTGTGTGCTCCCTGAGGCATCTGGTAGGCCATTGTGAGATACAGGAAGCTGGACTAGATGTGCCCTTGGCCTCATCCAGTAAGGCTCTTCTGAAGATCTCACGTACAAAAGTAATGAACCTAATATTCAAACAATGCATGCACGCCAACATCTAATTACTATATTGACACTGGTTTATTAACATCTAGCAGTATAAATTTAGTGTCTGGGACTCAACTGAATGAAGGTATGGTAGGATATTGTTTTCTTTAAATAATGTTGGATTTGATCAACAATGACAAAGACTGAGTTGCACTCAACTGCACTAATTAGTTGCACAAATCATTCTGCTAAGAGATAAGATTGTGCTAGCTTTCTGAATTTTTTTACAGGATATATTGTTCCTTCAAGAATATTAGCACTACTTTATCAAATGATTACCTGCATTTTTCTTTCTCCACCTATCACATTATTCCCACCTTTAAAGAAAATAAAAATCAACTTGCTTCCTAGGGAAACAAACTCCAGCAAAATCAAATTCATTCCATTGCTCTGGACATTCCATTGTTTCAGCACAGAGGTTACATTCCTCACTGATAAGGGGCATGAAGTTCAGCACTGTGGAGGAAAATGGTAAATGAAAACCACTTATTTCTAATGTTGAACACACATTCCTTCTTAAATCACACAATCTTCTGATAGTGCTAGTTCCACATTTACCTATGATATATAAAAGAGAAATGAAATTTCAGGTTCTATATATGACCCTTTGGTTTCTAGCAGATACTTGCCACCTTGAGTCCCTTAGAGGAGAAAGGCGGGGTAAAAATAAAGTTAATAATAATAATAATAATAATAATAATAATAATAATAATAATAATAATAATAATACTTGAAAATGTATGGAAGATCCCTAAATGTTTGTGTACTTGAATCTTAGTCTTAAAAATATTGTTGCTCATATAATATTATGCAGGGGATGACAGCACTGTTTCATTAATTACCATAGCTAGTGCTTGATTGGAAAAGTAAAAATATATAATTTTTATAATGGGTCGTACATCTCAGAAAAAAATGTACATATATTTTAATGAGCTCTAATTCAGTGGACTTCAACCTTTTTCATGTTGCAACCCCAATATATATATAATTAAAGTATGAGACTGGGAACCCATTGCCGATCTCACCCTGGAACCCAATCTGCCTACCCTGGCACTTGTCGCCACCTGCTTTCTGTTTCCTGTTAATATTTGTTTAGCATTCAGGCTGCCTGCCTGCTTGTCTTCTTATAAGCTTTCTAACTTATCATGTTTGGTAAAAGGAAGATAGATACTTGCTTGGTGCCAGGGTAAGGAAATTAAATAAAGGAAAGGGGGGGTGCAGAGAGAACTGCTGACAACTGGATCAGATACACAGATATGGGGGGATGCCTGTATAACTAACTTATGTGTAATTAAACCTCTACATACTGATCCAGCTCAGGCAGTATGGGGTATCTGTCCATTGAATGGTGACTTAGAAAGCAAAAGTCTGCAATACGTTTTCTAGCCCACAGACAGAAGATGAAATCTATATGTCCACCTTCTGTGTATGTAAGTCAATACTGTAGGGTGCTAGCCATGGGTATGCCAACCTACACATAGAGGTACAGGTAAACATTGGCAGGAAAGGCATGTGTATTGTCTAATGCACTTCTTGCTGTTCTTCATAGCCTGTGGGATGGTCCATAATTTCACATCCCTTTGTGTAGGTGGGAATACCTATCCATCCTTGCTATTGAGAGCCACTGTACCTTGTTTTGCACCTGTATTATAAATAATACTCAGTGCTCTGTTGTGCACGATGCTTCTGTATCTGGGTTTTGGAGCAGCAATTTGGTCCTGGTTCTGACAGCTTGTGTCATTAACGTGACTTACTTTCATTTCACAGTATCTTCTGGAGGACCTTTTCTCCAACCATTGCTATTTTATGGCCCAATCCTATTCAACTTTCCAGTTCCAATGCAGGTGTGCCAATGTGGTGCGTGCTGCATCCTGTGGTGGGGAGGCAGTCATTGAGACCTCCTAAAGATAAGGGAACATTTGTTCCCTTACCGCAGGTCTGTACTGCACCTGTACCAGTACTGGAAAGCTGGGTAGTATTGGGCCCCGCAATCCACTTTCTCAGTACTTGTTTCCTGTTTTCTCATTGGTTCCCCTTGCAAGCAGTATGGCAACCAAAGCTTCATATCCGATATAGTCATTGTGGATCTTCACATAAAAAGGTTTAGGAAAGTCCTAAATGAGGACATAGATTTGGTGAATTTTAGCCAATTCCCCTCAAAATGATTTTAAATGTCAAAAACTAGCGAGCCAAATCAAGTCAAGAGCAATAAATGTGCATTTTTTTAGTAGACCTTTATTACTTCATAAGCACTATCTGCAGAGAGTATGTTTTTATCTCACCACTTGATTTATCTTTGACATCAATTTTGGGAAAGGGGCAGAAATTAAACTGCGATGTGTGTATTTTGCTATATTTTATTTGTGCTCTTCTAATCTATTGAGCATTAGTATTCTGAAGAATGCCATTCCTTTTGAAAATGATAAGTATTACAAATTGCTTAAAGTGGCACCACTAGTTTGGAACAGATTATGTGCCTTTTTCTAATTTAATGAATCATCTGACAATATAATGCATTTTCTAAATTGCTTAGAGAGATTGTAGAAATGCATGACTATAAGGTTGCAGAAAGGGAAAAACTGGCTCCCCAAAATGTAATAATTCTGCATGTTTTAGGACCGTCCATCTTTTCCAGAAGTTTACTTTACATATGACAGTTCACAAAAGAAGTACTGAATTTCTTGATCTCAACTTATTCCTTTGGAATGCTGATTATTTGGCAAAAACAATGGTCATTTTGACACTGTTGGCAGCATTTCTTCAGGAAGGGCTCAGAATCAAGTAAGCATAGAAATGCCATTTGTCTAGGGGAATAGTGGTGTATTTAAACAAGGAAAGTTGATATTTACTAAAGCAACACCAATGTCTTCTGTAGTCTACAATCCTCATTTGACTTACATTCATTTAAATGGTACTTTCACTTGATATCTTTGAAGGGTTTTGTCCTGTAGTTTTAATAGAAAATGTAGATACTCCATTCATGAATTATTTGTAGCATGGTCTGTTTATTATTTAGTAGCATAATCACCATAGTTTTACTGGTTTTATGTATCAGTGGATACATTTTGATTTTTATTTATCTGATTTATTTATTTCAGTCGGTGAGACAGAAAAGTCTTTTATTCAGGTTTAGAGACTTACAGCCCAATCCAATTGGGTTTATGGTGGCAGACCTTGCAATCCATCACCATAAGACCCGGTGCAGTGTTGTAAATAGTGTGCCACTGTTGTGCACTTCTGGACCTATGGCACAAATAGCCAGAGGCCCCACATGCACACCAATGGCTCACCTAGACCACAGGCAGGTAAGGTGGTGGCAGGGGTGGGTTATGGGCAGCAGGGGAGGATGATGAATGTTTAGGGGCAGGGAGCAGAGTGGGCAGGGAGTAGCTAGAGGATGGAATCTCAGGATCTCAGTCACACATGCCAGGATCCTGACCACCTTTTCCTGGTCCAACACCTCTGCCGCCTAGGCCCTTCAGCCTTATGCCACTTAAATAGCTGGCATAGGTCTGAAGAGACCTATTGGTGGCCAAGTGGTTTAAGGGGAGGCAAGTCAAAAATATTTTTTCTTATCTCTCTCTCTATCATGTCACTCACCACCAAAGGATGGAGCTCCCCCAAAGGATGGAGTGGCTACATTGGCACCGCTCCATTGGCGCCTAGGCTGGTGAGGTGTGGGACTGGAACATAAGGCTGCAATCCTATGCAGACTTTCCTGGGAATAAGTCCTACTCAATTTAATGGGATTTTGGAGTCTATGTGTATAGGATTGTGCTGCAAGACTGTGATTTTATACATACACAGTTGGAGATTGCATCCGGGGAAATTACCTTGGTGTAAAGATGCATGGGCTTATGCTGTAAAGATACTGATGGCCCAAACCTGTTGGCACCATACACTGTTAGAATGAATGTTATATGCTTTTGCAGTTACATTTTCACTACCTGGAGGAACTCCTGTATGTTACCCTGTGTATATGCAAGTATCACTCACTCTAAATAATTATGTGTTTATTTGCTTCCAATTTTCATATGCACTTACTGTATACTGATTCTGGCTGCCCATATACGTGGACCTGTAAAAGGTCTGCCAAACAAAATTGCTGGTATAATGGTCTTTAAGAAACAGCTGTCCTGCCAGATTCCAAGGCCGAGCTCTGCCTGGAGAATTATGCCTACTTTAAGCAAATTAGCTCCCCTTCTTTCCCCCAACAAACCAGATTTGCCCTGCAGATTTGCAGATTTGCCCTGCAGTCCTGCTGGACCC
Organism: Tiliqua scincoides; assembly: GCF_035046505.1. Classification (NCBI taxonomy): domain Eukaryota; kingdom Metazoa; phylum Chordata; class Lepidosauria; order Squamata; family Scincidae; genus Tiliqua; species Tiliqua scincoides. The sequence continues at coordinate 58,456,742 of NC_089826.1, forward strand.
CACCTCCAGGATAGCTCAACTGTTCAACCTGCAGAGGTCCTCTCTCCTGCCAGCAGCCTCCCACCACTGCAGCAGACCCTTGGTCCTCAGCAGGTCTTGGGCACAGTAGCCACACACCAAACTCCAATGTCTCCAGCAGTCTGTTCCAGCAGTCCTTTAGTCACTCCATTAGTCACAAAGTCAATCAGAGTATTCAGGGCAAAGTCAATAAGCCAAGTCACAGTCCAAGGTCAGATTCCAAAGTCAAAAAACCAAGTCAGCCTCCTCTCCAACCTGCACTCCTTCTACAGCCCACACCAAACTCTCCCTTCAGCAGGTGCTTTTATGCCTGAGAGCCTTATTGCCTCTAGTGGCTGCAGCTGTGCAGCACACCCTTTGCTGAAAGCCCAGGCCTGAATTGTTAAAGGGGCCACTGCAGACACCACATTCTACCTCCTCACCAGATCTTCCGCTATTCCACTACAACAGCTGCTTGTTCACCACTGCAATATGTGAAGGCAATATGAACACCCAAATGAAGGATAAGTTTTTATCAATCTCAAAGTAAGACATTGTAGGCATATTTCATTTTTGGATTCCAAGTATCTTTGTAATGGTTACAGAATGCATCATGTTAAGATCTATATACAGTATGATTCTAAAAATGAATAGTACAAATGCATTAGTTGATGAATTGTATAACTTCTTGAAAACCATACATGCTTCAGGCAGATTTCATTGACATAATTCAGTAGCAGCCGTAATTTTATTTCAGATTTTTTTTTTGCTTTCTGCTTTAGCCTATGTTTTTAAAATGTCCAACATTTCATTCTCTGTTTTTATACAATGTTTAAACATAACATTGATCTTTTTTTCCAATTGAACTCTCTTTGGGTAATTTCCTTCCCAAATGTGACTTGTTTTCTTATAATAGGTCTGTATTCTGTCAGAATTTGATTAGATAAGTGTAGTTGTTTGGTTGGTTTTAGTTGATCATAAAATGTGACCATCTTTAATCTTCAAAGGGATAAATCCAAATGGAACATAACATTTCTAACATCTCTTTACATCTGTAATATGCGTAAGCACATAGGAGTCCAACAAATTGTAGCAGGACTAGGAGAAGAGTGTAGGGAAGGGAAAAAAGTGACCGTCCCTCTTTCTGCATAGTCCTTTCCCTCGTACTCTCAAGGGCTGGAATTAAGAATAAGAGCATTCATCTCCCTTCACTCCATCAACATGGGATGGGAAAACAAAGGGAGGAAATGAGATTCCCATCACTCACATTGCTTCTTGTTTTTAGCATACATCTCATCTCTTCAGTCCATATGCAGTTGCTGTCTTAGCAACTGGTTCTGGTTATTGCATCCATGGACCAGGTAGTCAGAAGTGGACAATACCAATGGTGTCGCTATGGAACCATTAGCAGTGGAAGCCAACAGCTGCCCCTTGCTGCAAGGTCTTTCTGATACTAGGCAGACCAGTCTTCTGACTTCATAGATCACTATGTGATGATCATGTGTGCCCATATATGACAGTGAAATACAATGTTGCAAACTACCCATAGGAGCAATAATTGGCTGTTCGATCCAGACACACACTGTTCACTAATTTTTAGAAAGACATTTGATTCCATATTAAGACATTGCATCTGGAACAGCCTATGAGAGTATTATAAACATACTGTTATTTTTTGCTTCCTCTTTGTATATTATCTCTTTTTAATTATGATAATGATATAGTGCCAAAATATGGAGGATAACTGAAGAAGAGCTACTGCTGCTATGTATCATTTCGGAGGGCAAAAAATTAAAACTGTAAAGTACTTTTTATCCTTATGGTGTTTTGCTTTCACAACAACTCTGGACAGGTAGATTAATATTAATCCCATACAGATGGCAAATTGAAACTGACAGCCCAATCCAATGGGCTGAAGGTGCCAGCAGCATGCATGTTCCACTGGCACCACACGCTGAAAAGCAGCAAAAAGTAACCATAAAGTGTGCTCCAGCTGCATGCTAAGTAGTGCACTGCCAGAGTGTTGCCAGGAAGGCTGGAATTGTCCTGCTCATGCTGTGAGACCACTGCATAACTGCTGGAGTAGGTTAGCCAGCAAGAGAGGTGTGGAAGAGGTGGGGAAAGGCAGTACAGCATGGGGAAGGGGCAAAACTGAGGAGGGAGGGAGAAGTGGGGCAGGGAGGCTGCAGGAAGGGGTGGGTCCAGTCGCGATGGCACATGCAGTCGCGATGGCTTTTCTTTTCTGCTTGAACTTGCACTAGTGAAATCACTAGCACAGGTCTGAGAGATAAGAGGATTTAAATCCCCCTTCCCTTACAAAGCCTCCCAACCCCCCCCCCCGTGGAATACCGCACATCTGTTTTTCGTGTGGCTGCATGAGTGGGGGGGGGAATATAATTGGGCTGTAAGACACACAGCCTTACTGAATCCATGGCAAAGATGTACATAGCTGCTGCAGTATATTTAAGTTTTCTGCCACCTATTCAATACCTAAGGCCAAAATTTCATGCACTGGGAGAGTTTGATTGATGGATCGATTGATTGATTGATCGACTGATCAATTAAATATATATACATATGTTTCATGTGGACTGTTTGACTCTAAAATACGTTGACAAAAATATTATATTTTACTGCACAAAATGGATTCGCTGGTTCACAGCACTGAGTTGCAAGATGTACATAGCTGCTGCAGTATATTTACAGTGTTTGCTTGTCTGAGTCTGATGAATCTGTCTAGAATGTCTATTTCAGATCCATTCAACATGAGGAAACTGCTTATTGTGTCTTTCATGTCACTAATGTGTCTGTGAAGCATGATATCATTGCTTTTCTTTCCACTATGTCTAGCAAAAGATTGGTATGGTGATGACAAATTCTGAATACAGTACGGATGCTTTTGCATCTTATCAATGTGAAGTTGCTTGAATACTGCATGCACTATTGGCTATTGTCAGTATATGCCTGACAGCCCAATCCTAACCTGTGCTGGAACAGATAAGCGGGCTGGCCACACATTTGGGGGTGGCTGCAGCGCAACTCAGAGTAAGGGAAATCACTTCTCCTTACCCTTTGTCGCATGGCAGCTGCACCAATGGACCTACTTTGATCTGCACCACCTAAATCAGATCTGAGCAGGCTGGTATAAGGCCAGGCTGCTTGGGAGGGCGGTTAGGATCCTGGTACCACCCCCCTCCTGGACCCAGTCCGCCATCTGCCCTCCCCCATCCCAGAACACCCCCATTCTGTTCTGCCCCGCCCTACTCAAACCCTGTGGCCTTTCCAGGCCATCATTAACTTAACCTTCTGCCAGTGCTGCCGAGGCCAGCACACATACATGTGCGATCCAGCTGGCTCCTGAGTCATCCCAGATGTTTCTCATGGCACATGCACAACACCCCTGGGCCAGCGCAAGAGACTTGCGCAAGCCTAACAGGGGGCTAAGATTGGGCCCCGAGTTTCAAATAGAAAACATGAATTGTTCATGTCAGTGAACAAAACCTAGATATAGAAAAAACTAGAATGAAAACACAAAAATTAAACATTCAAGCAAAATCAAACTATGACAGATATTACAATTCTAGGACACTGTATGTACTTCCAATGTTTTCACCCTGTCAGGTACATAAGAACATAAGAACAGCCCCACTGGATCAGACCATAGGCCCATCTAGTCCAGCTTCCTGTATCTCACAGCGGCCCACCAAATGCCCCAGGGAGCACACCAGATAACAAGAGACCTCATCCTGGTGCCCTCCCTTGCATCTGGCATTCTGACATAACCCATTTCTAAAATCAGGAGGTTGCGCATACACATCATGGCTTGTACCCTGTAATGGATTTTTCCTCCAGAAACTTGTCCAATCCCCTTTTAAAGGCGTCTAGGCTAGACGCCAGCACCACATCCTGCGGCAAGGAGTTCCACAGACCGACCACACGCTGAGTAAAGAAATATTTTCTTTTGTCTGTTCTAACTCTCCCAACACTCAATTTTAGTGGATGTCCCCTGGTTCTGGTGTTATGTGAGAGTGTAAAGAGCATCTCCCTATCCACTCTGTCCATCCCCTGCATAATTTTGTATGTCTCAATCATGTCCCCCCTCAGGCGTCTCTTTTCTAGGCTGAAGAGGCCCAAACGCCGTAGCCTTTCCTCATAAGGAAGGTGCCCCAGCCCGTAATCATCTTAGTCGCTCTCTTTTGCACCTTTTCCATTTCCACTATGTCTTTTTTGAGATGCGGCGACCAGAACTGGACACAATACTCCAGGTGTGGCCTTACCATCGATTTGTACAACGGCATTATAATATTAGCCGTTTTGTTCTCAATACCCTTCCTAATGATCCCAAGCATAGAATTGGCCTTCTTCACTGCCGCCGCACATTGGGTCGACACTTTCATCGACCTGTCCACCACCACCCCAAGATCTCTTTCCTGAGCTGTCACAGACAGCTCAGAACCCATCAGCCTATATCTAAAGTTTTGATTTTTTGCCCCAATGTGCATGACTTTACACTTACTGACATTGAAGCGCATCTGCCATTTTGCTGCCCATTCTGCCAGTCTGGAGAGATCCTTCTGGAGCTCCTCACAATCACTTCTGGTCTTCACCACTCGGAAAAGTTTGGTGTCGTCCGCAAACTTTGCAACCTCACTGCTCAATCCTGTCTCCAGGTCATTTATGAAGAGGTTGAAAAGCACCGGTCCCAGGACAGATCCTTGGGGCACACCGCTTTTCACCTCTCTCCATTGTGAAAATTGCCCATTGGCACCCACTTTCTGTTTCCTGGCCTTCAACCAGTTCTCAATCCACGAGAGGACCTGTCCTCTAATTCCCTGACTGTGGAGTTTTTTCAGTAGCCTTGTAGGTAATGTTTGTTGCAACAATTAATAATAATATATAATAATATACAGTATTTATATACCGCCTTTCTTGGTCTTTATTCAAGACTTTATTCAAGGCGGTTTACACAGGCAGGCTTATTAAATCCACACAGGGATTTTTACAAATTGAAAGAAGGTTCTCTCTTTCAAGAACCACCACATTCAAGCTGTTACACTCCGATCTGGTTTAACATTCTGGCCTCCATCCTCCCACGCTCCGAGCAGATGGAACAGCTCAGCTGCAGCTTGCCAGCTGCTTCAAGGTCGCACGGTGCCGGTGGCCTCGAACTGGCGACCTTGTGGATGTTAATCTTCAGGCAAATGGAGGCTCTACCCTCTAGACCAGACCTCCTGCCCAATTAACCTGAATCAACAATCGTTGTTTATAGGAGCAAGAACTGCAAAGTGTCAGACAATCAGTTACAGCCTAATCCACCATAATTCGCCATGCGGCGATTCAGTAGTGCCAATGTGGCACCTACTGCATCCCAAAGGGGAGTTTCATCCTCCAGAGGCCTCCTCAGGGCAAAGGAACATGTTTCCTGCCAGCCTTCACATCTACTCAAACCTGCCCCAGCTATATCACTGGCGCAAGTTCACAAGGATTTGGGAAGGTTGATCAAGGCCAGAAAGAAGGTTAGATTTTGGCATGTACCACTGCTGCTAAAAGCACCTCCTCCCTGGCCCCATCACTACCCTTTTCCACCCACCCCCTGCCTCCCTCCCATCCTTATGCAGACTGGGCTTGGGATGTCTGGAGTCCACTGGCATGTAGATCCAACTGCTTTTGACTTGTGGCAGTGGCTAGGTCATGTGCTCTGCCGTTTTGCCTTTGCAACACACAGGAAGTGCCTGGTGCTGCTTGAACACTCATTCCAGCAGAGCTAGGCACATTTAGGATTGTGCTCTAATACAGGCTAATATATGCTTGTAGTGAAGTTTGGCCATGTCTGTATTCCTGAGATAATGTCCATTGCTTTGGTGAATACCTTAGGTGTATAAAAGCATGGATGAAAATACTTACATGGATTTTCTCTTTCATTCCATGTTGAAAAGTTTTCTATTTGTCACAGACAAGATAATTCTGATTTGACTCAATTTGGAGTCTACCAGTTTAAACAGTTAGCATTCAGAATGCTGAATATATAAGTACCCTTCAAAAGTTACACTGAACATGCATTACAATTGGGGAAAACTGGTCTTCTCCTATGCACTTTTAGACAAAACTGTAAAAGAGCCTATGTGTGTAGGTTGCCTGATCTTGTATGTACAAAGATTCCCAGTAGTTAAAACGTGTGAGCACGAGCTCTTTCACTCCTTCGCTTGAATGTATATACAGGGAAAGGACACAGCCAGCAGACATCATACCACCTTCATCTATACCTGCAATTAAACAGCGGAATAAAACTGGCCCACCAAAGATATGCAAAGCCACCTATTAAGAAAACTACCCAGCTACTAAAATAAGAATTAAAATGTTCAGTAAACATATGGCCCAATTCCATAGGCATGTTATGCTAACAGATTCACAATATGGCATCACCTTGGACTTGCTGCCTTTCTGCAGCCCACCAGTGATGGTACCGCAGTTGGAAGCCCTGCACCTCCAGCAATGGGCCACAGATTGCCTACTGGAGCCAATGGTGTAACTAAAAGGTGTGAGTTGCACCAGGTGATGCACACGGGGGGGGGGGGAACACCACTACTGGCCCAAAATTTTTAAATCTTCATATTTTTGAATAATAACATCATATTATATATGATTCGATATGCAATTTTATGCAGAATGCAATGAAATAATCCCTGTTGAAATACCTTTATTCTATCAAACGTTATAGCCAAAAAGCCAGTGGGAGCAAAGCAATGGTGCATCACCACACCCATTCCCCAGGGCGTTGCACCACCCATTGCATGGGAGGAGGTCCATCGTGGGGGAGATGTGATGGTCTCCCACACTGGGTGATGCGAACCCTAGTGATGCCACTGACTGGAGCAGGAAGGTAGTGGGCAGGATTTGGGCAAGGATTGTGGGCATTTCTATAGCAGGGGCTGGGCCAATCCAGGGACAGGAAGGGGACAATCTTGGCTGCAGTGGTGCACCCTAAAATCCAATTCCCCTTTCCCAGTCCAACATGCCCCCTGACTCTCATACATATACTAACTAACAGCTGGGGTGGGTCTAAGGAGACCCATTTGATGCAAGGCTGCTTACAGGGAGGTAATTAAAAAGATTTTTGCTTTCCTCTTCCAGGCCATCCTGTCACCCCCTCTATAGTATGCGTTGCATGTTCTTCAGCAGCACTTCATGCCAAGAGCTGGGGGGGGGGGGTTTAAGTTCTAACCATTTCTGCCCAACGTTGCATATATGCAACAGGGATCAAATATGTACCCCTGTGGGCTGGGTAGAAATGGGTTAATGGGACTTACTTCTGAGTAAGCATGTGTAGGCTTGAGACACAAATATTCAGTACAAAAGAAGCATTAATAACCATTGTGTAGGAATTCACCATACAACATAGAATTGTATAGGTACAAAACAATTCCAAGACATCATTTTAGATTAACAAGGTAAAGTCTTGCTTGAGTTTGATTTGAAGCACTACCAAGTTTCAAAGAATATGTAATATACAGGCTAAGCCAAAAGTCCCTTCTCTTAGGCTCCAGAGAGGGAATAGAATTTACTTCACACTGTTGAAGAGTAGTCTGCTGTTGTTAAAAGTCAACAAGGTGCAGATTTGTTTGTCAGAGTTTAGAGGCATAACATAATGTTTGTTGAAAAGGAAAGTGCTGAACATTAAAACCCATTTTTGCCCAACTCACATTTGGTCCCTGTTGCATAAATGCAACACTGGGCAGAAAGGGCTTAAGAAGAAAGGAAACAAAAGAAAAAGAGTTACTGCCTACAGCAGCAGCCAAGTACCCAATGGACAGCATTTTAATGGCAAGTCTGCCAGGGGATAGAAAGAAACAAATCATTTGCAATGTCTGAAGCATACTGTTGCCCTTGAACCCACAAAGGAAGCATGAGGTTCTTTACCTGGCATGCCCCGGTCCCAGTGGAACACACCAAGTGAAGGTATAGCAGAATACAGCTTGTTTATTACTAGGACCAAAGCAAGGTGGCAAGGAGGCAATATCTTCAGATCATGCGCAAAGTGTAGCTAGACGCAGCTAGCTTTTTATACCCATTTCAAACACATGCAAGCATATGGGTACGTGTCCAGTAAAATTCCACTCTCCTCTGCCATGTCCCTCCCACCCTCTGGCCTTCGCTCCACCCTTTGCTACATTGAGCTCAAACTTCATTTGCAAGATAACACAGAATGGCTCTGTCTGGTCTTCAAGGACCAAGGTACTGGGGAACTAGAACGAAAAGCAGAGTGAAAGCAAAAGGTTTGTAAGCTGGCTCTTGAGGCTGTGGTATCACTATAACAAAGGCACTGGGTGAAGGGTGGCACACAGCTTTTTACTAACAATCATATTAAGACCAGAGGCAGAGTCAAAGAGCTGATGTTAAAATGGCATTACTTTGGCCAGAGTTTAGTGAGAGCTCTCACAGCATCAATACGATGTGTCCAGAAAAAACCAATGTCTTCATCCTGTACACAGTATTTTCTGAAAGGTAGCACTGGGCAACAGAATTTGTAGATAAGTGGATATAACAAGGTTATGCTTAATAGATGGACTGTGCTTTTCAAGACAGAGGACTATATGCGAAACTATAGACTATTAATGGTTTTCATATCAAAAGGGATTATGGAAAAATTGCAGCAAGTTGAGAACTTGACCCCAGGGAAAGCACTGAAAATCGCCCAGATATATGCAATACCACAAAGCACAGATGAAAATATTGCTGAACAAATCAAAGTACTTGAAGTTAGTAAATATAAGGCAAGTGAGGCAGCAAGACCTGTCTAAAAAAACTGCTGTGAAGGGAAAGGTTTAAAAAAAAATCTATAGATGATAGGGAATGTCAACAATGTTGAGGACTGCCCAGTATGAAGAAAAAAAACATGGGCACAAAGTGCAAAAACTTAGAATAGCAGCTTGCACAAGTAAGTTAGATAATAACATAAAATTAAAAACTTTAACAATTAATTACATCAGCAGTTCTCAAACTGTGGATCTGGGACCCACCAGTAGGTCCTGGTCTAATTTTCGGTGGTTCATGAGCTGACAAGGCAGATTAGGCTATGTATATCTGTAATGGAAATGTGTGAGATACCTCAAGGTGATAGGATGTGGTGTCAGCAGGGGCCCATTTAAGGGTTAAGGCCTGGGCATTCAGCAGGGCATGTGCTGCACAGCTGCAGCCACTTGAAGGCAATAGGGCCCTCAAGCATAAAAGCACCTGATGAAGGGAGAGTTGGGTGTGGGTAGCAGAAGGAGAAGAAACTGGATTGATGGACTGAGGGCTAATGGACTACTGGAACTGCTGATGGACTGATGTGTGAATGGACTTAGGAAACTGCTGGAACAGACTACTGGAAGCACTAAGATTGGTATTTGGCTGCCATGCCCAAGACCTTTGGAGGACCAATGTGCTGCTGTAGTGACAGTAGGAGCTGCTGGCAGGAGAGGGAAGGAAGGAGGGCCTCTGCAGGTGGAACAGATGAGCTAACCTGGTGGTGGGGTCCAGCTGTACTGCAGGGTAGAACTAGGGTCATTTTTGAGGAAAGAAGGGGAGCTAATTAGCTTAAAGTGGGCATAATTCCCCAGGTGGAGCTTGAACTGGGAATCTGGCAGGACAACATCTAGGGTTAAACAAGCAGCTACTTGCTGGGAGCACTGCTGCCCCATCACCATTATAGTCACACCATCTTCTCATTTATATATGAGGCAGCAGCCTCCAAGTCCTCTTAAAAGTTTGAGAACCACTGAATTACATATGTATTCAAAGTTTAGTTTAATTTATTCAACAAAATTGATGAACTTGATACAGTGATAATCAGTTTTTCAAAGTCAGCAAGTCAACTAACAAGAATCTTAGATATCGCATTCAGAAACTACTTTGCTGTTTTTAATGAAATGAATGGGCTTGAAGAAGTGATACCAAGTTTCCCAATGTTTGGTTTAAAGTCACACTAGAAGCTTTTCAGCCACACTTTTTCCGTGAAAAGCCACCTTTTCAGCCATACTAGACGCTGTTCCAGAACCACCATTCAGAGCGTGATACCATAGTCTTTCGAGACTGAAGGTTGCCAACACAGTGGTTTAAAGTCACTTAACAGGAGTCTTAAATCACCATGTTTAGTAATCTGGAGGAAATTTCTTTGCCAGAAGAGAAGTTGGATGACCACACTAAAACATGTCATTGCTTATTTGTCATGCCTGATCTCTTTGATTTATCACTGAGCAAAGCATTTGTGTCTTCAAAAACTCCACAACAGTGTCAAAAAGGTCATATAAGCATCTCGAATAGTTGCCTTTTGATAGCCAACACACTTCAGCATGATGATGCAAACATTCAAAATCTTATTCATTCTAAACACAGAAGTCCCAGAATAATCTATCACTGAAAGTATGAGTTTTAATTATATTCATTGCGATAATGACAATGTGTAGTGACTTGTGCAAGAGATCGTGAAGGTTTTCTTCAACCAGATGTTGCCAACAAATGGCACAGTGAATGGTGAAGACATTTGGCACTGCTTTTTCAAGAAAGCAGCACATCCACAGTGGAGACCAGCCCTGATGGTGCTCCCTTGTACAAGTTGTACACACAAGTATGTACGTAAGCAGAACTTCCTTGTCTATAAAGAATTGCACAACTCCAAATAATGAAACTCTTGAGCTAAACTTTCATCTTTTTATAAAGTGCACATAAGTGAGAAGCAAAGATTCATTGCTTGGCAAAGTTGACTCATCCCGCTGTAATGTAAATTATGTTGTCCTTAGAATGCTGCACAATATATCTTCCACATTTTCAGCCATTTCATCCATTCATCTTTACACTGAATTGTTGCTGAGAAGAATTGTCTTAATTATATCGCTTGGCAACTTATGGAAAACAGTACTCAGAATGTCACTAACTGCTGGTAGGATGAGTTCTTCACCAATTACATCTTTCCAGACATGGCAATCAATAATGAAATGTTGTGTGATGTATGGAAATCATCAGTCACCAATTGTAAGAGTCTTTCTATGAGCTGTATGATCACATTCCTCAAATTTAGTTTTTTCCTGATGTTTTGCCCTTAACTATGACAGGCATTGTCAAAGAACTAAAACGTAACCTAAAAACTACCAGAAGTGAAGATGTAACTGCACCAAACACATTCAGATAGTAAGCCTAGAACAGAAATTTCCCCAGCCAATGTCCAAAAAGAATCTAGCTCTTGAAAAACCCCACTCCCATCTGAAAGGGTATTTATAAGCACAGTCTTCCCTGGCCCAGCAAGCTTCAGCTAGATCAGCTCCTCTTACAATTGGTGATCATTCCGAGCACAAAAGCCCAGGTTCCTGTGTCAGATCATCATTGTTTTGTCATGAAACATTGCAAAACATGCTTGAAAGTGTTGGCTGCTTCTGAAATCTGTTGTGAAATGATTGGAAAAAAAGTTCTTATCTGCCTCGTTCCTTCCTCAAATGTTCAGTCGGTCTGGAAGGCTTCACTGCCTCATTAGAAAAGAGTTTTTCATATATTAGGAACATTGGCAACTGTTGTTGGTGCTGGTATAAATTCATACTTCAGATATTCTGAGTCCCTTTAGGTAATGCCACCACCCCCCAATGGGTGGAACCAACTACTTTGGGAAGCACTGCTCCAGAGCTTTATATCATGTAAACCCCCACTAGCTAGTGCTTGGATATTGACCACCTGATGAACTTGATCATGAATTGCTTTTGAATGAAACTTTTGATCTTGAAATGTTTCAAGAACTGAGAAAATGAACAAAAGAAGTGCCAGGAATCAGTACTATATTATTTTGATGCAGAAAAGATGTTCTGATAGTGGTAGCAGCACCATTAGGAATAGACCATATCTCACTTGAGGACATAACGAAGAAAACTTTAGTTGAGGCACCAGATAGCAAAGAATGATTTTCTGTGTGAAAATCTCCTACAAGCTGTGAAAGAAATGCCTCCAGCATATACACCCTTCAGAACACTTTTACGTGGAGAGAATGCTACCTGGAAAGATGAAGATCCGGAGTAAAAGAACACATGATACTTAGACACATTTCAGTCATGAAGAAATACAGGAGGAAGTTGATAAGAAACAGAGAAAGATGAAACTATCTAAAAGTGTATTTGAGTGCTAAAAAGGAGGTTGTCCCAAAGCCAAATTTCAGGTGCCATGGGAAAGTAAAAGCTCATGCATCAGGCTGTAAATCATCTACACGCTAGTGAAACAAATACCTGTAGGAGACACACTGTTCAGAACATTTCAACCTAGAAAGAATGCTCTGAAGAAACAAAAATACATGATACTCGGGCATTCTCCAGCCATGAAGAGAAATGGGAGGAAATAGATAAGACACTGGGAAAGATGAAACTCTGCAATCGTTGATTAGGATGATAAAGGGACAGGAGGTTGGACCATGAAACATGTAATGGATTTTTAGAAGTGTGCTTGTTCTATGGCTTAATGGATTGGTTGCTTGTGCAGGCAGATGTCTCATTTACTGGTGGCCCTAAATGGTTTTTGTGGCAGATTCATGCCTGCTGCTTATTGGAAAATTTCTTTTCACTCTTTCCTGTCTGATCTCTTAACCAGCCACAACACTACGATGCAATCCATGACTGGTGATCATGGATTGCTAGGGAGTGCTAGGGTGATAAAGGTAGGAATGACACTCTGAGCACAACCCAGAGAAGTGCTCAAGCTGGTGCAAGTCCCTTGCGCTGGTTTCCAGGTGTCACAAACATGCTGTAAAGCATGTTCACACCAATGTGGGAGTCAGGGAGGCCGGTGCATGGATGTGCACCAGCCCCCCCCCATGCTGGAGCAAGGGCAGTGGAGGGCGTTATGGGGGCATGTCGAGGTGGGGCAGGGCAGGCAGCAGGTGGACAGGTGGGAAGGCTGGGCCTGGGAAGGGGATGGGACCAGTCTCTGACACTTAGGCCAGATCCTCAGCCCCCTCCAAAGCAGTCTGGCCTAACCCCGGGCTGCTCAGATCCACGCCAGTGATTTAGCTGACACAGATCTGAGTAGCCCCATTGCCCTGGCTGTGGCAGGGCTTACCTGCTTACGGTAAGGGGGAAAATATCGCTTTGCCCCGAGTTGTGCCACAGTCACCTCCAACCTCCCTCTGCTGGATACTATGCAGGCCAGCCAGCCGGCCTGTTCCAGTGCAGGTTAGGATTGGGCTGTTTGTGGATTAGTGAGCCACGCTTATGGTAAACCTCTCAAGTGACTAGTTCACGATGCACAAATGCACACAGGGCCAAACTAGATGTAAACTTTGCTTCATAAAGTCTAGTAGATTAGGGTGCTTCTGGGCTAGGGGGTTCTTGTAATGTGCATTTGTTGCTTAGTCCCTCTGTAGATGATGCATATTTTCATTGACACTTCCACATTTCAGTGAATATCGCTGAAACAGTGACAGCATGTGAGTTGAGTCACCCAGTGCATACAGACAACAAGTGTGGAAATGTTGGCCTCCACCAGTAGGGGGAGTTTATTGTTGGCTTTCGTCAGGGGGGGGGGTACTGCCTTCTCTAGTTATTTGTTTGACTACTTGTTTGACTTCTTTTCGCATCTTGTAGATTGCCTTTGTAATAATGGCTGCAGTTGTAAATCTCCTGTAACAAAAGTTTGGTGTGGGACTGCTCTAATCTCTCAGCTCTGCTAACAGATATATCACTCTTTTTTTAACCATTTCAAAGTCACTGCTTTTCATCCTCACTAGTGGGCATACTATTTGCTGGAGGGTGGTTTAGATGAAATGAATTGTCACTCTCTTTCCATGGCCCTATTGGTCCATTGCATATAGAAAAGCCGCAGGTGCTTTGCTTTCATTTTCTGGTGTTGACTTATGCCACACATTTGGCAGTTCTGTCTACTGTTGACTATATAACTGTGCCTTACAGCAATGAATAAGTAGAACTGTGAAATTGTGCCCAGTCACATGCTTACACTCAACTTACACAGACAATTCTCTTTATATGCGAATTCGCTATCTGCAAATTTGCTTATCTTCAAGGGGAAGAATTGCCACCTACTTCTCATTATCTGTGACTCTGTTCTTGTTATCCATGAATACTATGCCATTGCAGCATTGAATAGGCATTGATACTATGCCTATGGTCTATGGAGAACTAGCAGGCATGTTTGTGTCTGCTTCAAGACTTGCTCCACCATCCTGGTGACCATCTTGAGGACTCCAGATGAACTTTCACAATCCTCATGATGTTCTCTGGACAGCTACCTGAGCACTGCTTTTGGCCCAGAGCAAGCTACGTGATGGAGTCAAGAGACAGGTAGAGGAGGAGGACTGGTGAAGCAATCTCTTCCCCACTGCTGAACACTGAGGTCTTGTTGTTGGGCCAGCAACCTTCAACATGTTGAGGGATAGCCAGCATTGAGGAGAATGCATCAGATGTTAGAGATGTTGATTAGCCCTTGCTATCACCCAGCCCCATAAACTTCAAGTAAAGATTCAGGTTCTTAAAGTTCATAGTATATGGTGGAGAAGGTCTCTTGAAACCTAACCCCATTCTCCCCATAGGCTCAATAATTTGGTATCTGCTAATTTGGTATCCACTAGATTTATCCTAGTGGATAACAAGAATTGACTGTACTTATACTGATTACACTAAAGTACTGTGCATTGGTGACTACAGGTCACTATAGCCCTTTCTAGTAATTCCACTGATTGGCTCAGCTGTTCTTGAATTTTCTGTTTCCTCAATGATCTCTTTGTACCTCCATGAAGTTCCACTGCCATTAGAATTACCAGAACACTCATCCTATTGTCAGCAATACCAGAATAAAAACTTGTTTAAAATTATTGATGGAAGAAAGATAAAATTAGGGAGATTTTTTTTAAATGGAGGAAGCGCAATAATTTAAAGAGCCTTTGTATTGGCAACCTTCAGTCTCGAAAGACTATGGTATCGCGCTCTGAAAGGTGGTTCTGGCACAGCGTCTAGTGTGGCTGAAAAGGCCAATCCGGGAGTGACAATCCCTTCCACACTGGGAGCAAGTGCAGTCTGTCCCTGGTCTGTCTCCCTGGCTATGGGCCTTCCTTCTTTGCCTCTTTGCCTCAGACTGTTGGCAAAGTGTCTCTTCAAACTGGGAAAGGCCATGCTGCACAGCCTGCCTCCAAGCGGGCCGCTCAGAGGCCAGGGTTTCCCACTTGTTGAGGTCCATCCCTAAGGCCTTCAGATCCCTCTTGCAGATGTCCTTGTATCGCAGCTGTGGTCTACCTGTAGGGCGCTTTCCTTGCACGAGTTCTCAATAGAGGAGATCCTTTGGGATCCGGCCATCATCCATTCTCACGACATGACCAAGCCAACACAGGCGTCTCTGTTTCAGCAGTGAATACATGCTAGGGATTCCAGCACGTTCCAGGACTGTGTTGCTTGGAACTTTGTCCTGCCAGGTGATGCCGAGGATGCGTCGGAGGCAGCGCATGTGGAAAGCGCTCAGTTTCCTCTCCTGTTGTGAGCGAAGAGTCCATGACTCGCTGCAGTACAGAAGTGTACTCAGGACGCAAGCTCTGTAGACCTGGATCTTGGTATGTTCCTTCAGCTTCTTGTTGGACCAGACTCTCTTTGTGAGTCTGGAAAACATGGTAGCTGCTTTACCGATGCACTTGTTTAGCTCGGTATCGAGAGAAAGAGTGTCGGAGATCGTTGAGCCAAGGTACACAAAGTCATGGACAACCTCCAGTTCATGCTCAGAGATTGTAATGCAGGGAGGTGAGTCCACATCCTGAACCATGACCTGTGTTTTCTTCAGGCTGATTGTCAGTCCAAAATCTTGGCAGGCCTTGCTAAAACGATCCATGAGCTGCTGGAAATCTTTGGCAGAGTGGGTAGTGACAGCTGCATCGTCGGCAAAGAGGAAGTCACGCAGACATTTCAGCTGGACTTTGGATTTTGCTCTCAGTCTGGAGAGGTTGAAGAGCTTTCCGTCTGATCTGGTCCAGAGATAGATGCCTTCTGTTGCAGTTCCAAAGGCCTGCTTCAGCAGGACAGCGAAGAAAATCCCAAACAAGGTTGGTGCAAGAACACAGCCCTGCTTCACTCCGCTTCGGATGTCAAAAGGGTCTGATGTGGAGCCATCGAAGACAACAGTGCCCTTCATGTCCTTGTGGAAAGATCTGATGATGCTGAGGAGCCTGGGTGGACATGATATGGTATTCTCCCTTAAAGAGCCTATTAACAGAATAAAAAGGGGAACAATTACCGTATTAAATGCCAAAACAAAAATTTGCCTACATTAAATACTTGTTTTAGGTCAAGGATTGATTGTTGCAACAATAATGCATCCAGATCAAAAATTTCTGAAAAAAGAATTATCAAAAGAAAATAAAAACACAACATGCATCGAAAATCGGTGGATATGGGAAAGGTGAAAATACTTGTTCTGGAGCAGAAGACAAGGGACATGACTAGCACTGCTCACAGGAAATGCACCAGCAATACCCACTACAAATCTATAGCAGAAGCGCAGAGAAAGATCCACACCTGTGGTGACTATGCATCTCATCCACACTTTATTAAAAAATTCAATTTTCTGAGGTCAGAACAAAACAAAACCTGAAAATCACTAGGAAAAAACTATTAACATCCTCTATGCAGGTTGGCAAAGACTGCAATCCTATGCGCACTAACCTATATGTTCCATAGCACTCAATGAAATTTACTTCTCAATAGACATACATAGCATTGTGCTGAAAGAGACATTAAATATGTAGTGTGGAATGTTGTGTCACAATGATTCTAGTTGACATTATGGACTTGGAGAGGCTAACTAACACCCCATGTTTAGTGTAATAACTTGTTTGGCTGACACTGTGCAAACTGCAGATCTCATGGATTGCTAATGAGCCCAAATTTATGGTTGTTAGAATTTGGCCTGATTTTCACATTTTCTGTACATAAATAAGCTCCTATCAGATATTACTGGATATAAATTGTTTTTAGTAGTGTTTTAAAAATATTCTTACAATGCCTTTGACTTTTCTGTGCCACATTCTTTATCATGTAGGGGGCATGTCATGTAGGGGAGCAGATTTGTTTTATCCTGAGTTCTATAAAAGCACAGTCTGAAGACAAATGCACAGTCTGAAATGTATTCTTTTAACTGATTTATTTTTATGTCATTTATTAGTTAATGTGCCATATCAGACAGTGACTTTACAATGTGAACACCAAAAGGTGCATAGTGTGAGCAGATAAAGTGGTGTAGCATGCATCACAGAAAAAGGGAAAAATTCTCAAGGAGAGTTCTGAAAACTGCTTGATGTTAAGCAGATATATTGTCTTTAAGGTTAAGCCATAGGGAGCTAAAGTTTTAAGTCTCTTTCTAGAAGTTTTTTTCTTTCTTTTATCCTGATCATCTATACAGTTTCTGCTAGAAAGACCTAAGGTCGCAAATGGATAAAATTAAATTTGGTAGGTTAAGGATCTGACACATTCTTTGATCTAGCCTCTTAGAGAGATAACAGTAGATCTGATGTGCTAAAGAATAAACATGCAGCAGGTCACTTCATCCCTTGCATGTACAGTATATTGTTTATTGGCTTCTGTGTGTTGGTACTCTGTGGCAGCTGAAAATACAAACGGATTATGTTTCCAATTCCATACAGGTCTATAGCATGACTCTGTCTTCTAAGTGACCACAGGTAGCATGGTTCATCCTTTCAAAGCAGTGAAAAGTAGAACTGGTGGCAGGTGATTTTATTCAGCTTTTAAAACAACTTGTAGGCTATTGCCTGAAATTTATTGTTAACTTTTGCTCTCTTTGAGTTATTTAATTTAAAATCATAGGTTCCTTTCTCTTTTGGAGTCTGGTGAGTCAAGATGAAACTGCAACAGGAAAGGAATTCAGTATTATTTGGTATTTATTTTAGTCTTTGTTGAACCTCTGAGTTCCAAGGGGAAGAATTAATCAATGTGTTTTATCTTTACGTGAAATGTTTTAAAGTAGGTAACTTCAATTAGCAAAGTAATTAACAAATTTCTTCATTATTTGCTCTCATCACTGAGGGTAAATTAATTCTAATCATGGGGCCACAGTGTCAGATCTTTGATCTAAACTGTTTGTTTCACATTTTGCTTGGGGTATGTCTCCCAGGACTAGGCAATAGAGAATTTTCAACAATATGAATCAGTAAAAACTTGGTTTGCCTCATTGATAATAACAGCCTGACTTATTGTTTCAAGAGATTGCCCCCCCCCCCACACACACACACAGGTGAGACTTAGCATTGTAGCACTAATCCAGAAGTAGAGGAAAGATACCTCAAGGAACTGGCACTAACTAGTTTAGAAATTTTTGTGACTTTTGGAACATTTCTGCCTTTCTGATCCTGTTAGGTCTTTTTTCTGCCCACTGAGTTAGCAGATATCTGTACAAAATCTATACTACACTGTATGCCTTGTTAGCTTCCTGAAAGCTTGTTAGCTTTCAGAAAGACCCATCTGAAAGCTTTCTGTGGCCGAGGTTCACACCGTGGCGTAGCTAAGTTGTGCAGGGGATAGCAACTGTACTGGGCAACAACCTGAGCTGGACACTAGTGGCCAAAACCGACACAACCTTAGTACGTACAAATAAAACTATTATGTTCTATATCGTTGGAAAGGTAATTTAGTGATGAATGCAATGAAACAAACTGCTTTTGAATATCTTTATTCTATCAAATGTTATGTTCAATTAGCCAGAAAATGAAAATTGCCTTTGAACAAAAACTGCATCTCTTTAACTCAAAACTGACCTATGAACTGATTGTTCTGAAAGCCAAGGAGATGTTATTCTGATGCAGCATGGAACCAATAAGGGCCCAATCCTATCCAATTTTCCAGTGCTGGTGCAGTTGTGCCAGTGGGGTGTGTGCTGCATCCTGTGGTAGAAAGGCAGTCACTGGGGCCTTCTTAAGGTATGGGAACATCTGTTCCCCTACCATGGGGCTGCATTGTGGCTACACCAGAGCTGGAAAGTTGGATAGGATTGGGCCCTAAGTAGTTAATATGAGTCAGCTCTCATTTCCCTGTATCATAATACATAATAACCCCTGCTAACTGGGTAAAGAGGCACTTATTCAAGAGGTGCTCCTCTTATATTTAGCTGGGGAAGAATAACCATCCCCCTTCATCCGAGTACAGTGTCTCTAAACAGTAAAGGCCACACCTTTTATTTATTTACTTAATTAAATTTTATTTTGTTGTGGGGGGGCTAAAGAATATTCTTTGACCTCTGGTAGCAGATTGATACCTTAGCTATGCAAGTGACTGGGGGGGGGAGGTGGCAGAGCAAGTGGGTGGCAAGCTGCTGGGGAGGGAGGCAGGTTCCCTCCCCCAATTTTCACTTTTTTAAAAGCCTAGGCCCAACATCACTTTCGGTTGTGACATCATCTCCGGGGCATCATTTTGAGCTTGGCATCAGGCTACATGATCATTAGCTATGCCACTGGGTTCAAACCTTTCATGTGTTTGGGAATGACTAAGTAATCCAGTCTCTCTGTGCCTGAATTTCTTGCCTGTAAGAACATATTTCTATCTTTTTCCTTAATGGAGGTTCAGACACATAACATTGGCTGAACGCTACTGTTCAATAATGCCTTACTTATTCAAACAATAGAGAGGCCTAGTTTCACTCATTCAAAATTGTTGACTCTGCTTCAGTACATGGCACTGCTGTTCTGACTCTTCCCTCTTCTCCACAACCCCTAACCTGGAGCTGTACCTTCTCATCTCTTAGAAGAGTAATGGTTCTCAAACTTTTCAATCTCCAGAGCCCCTTGCACTCCTAAACAGAATCTTGAGAAGCCCCACCAGTGCATGCACAGAGTCTTGGGGAGCCCCAGACAGCTGGCGCACACACAGGTGCCAAGTCGATGGCAGCCAATTGTGGTGTGCTTGTGGAGTCCCTGAAGCAGTCTCAGGGAGCCCCAGGGCTTCTAGGAGCACACTTGGAGAAACATTTTTAGAGATAAAACCATTTCTGCAGCTCCCTCTGAAGGGAGGACTACACGATGGGAATATGAGGCTCTCTGATTGTCTGGGATGCGAGTAAGAGGCATTTTGGCAGTCACTAAGTCTATGCCATTCACCTGTTTCTCATTGAGTTGGTCAGAACACTGAAACAGCTCCAGCCACCCTTTGAAGGAGTCTGAGTCTAGCTGGTAACATTAGAAACAAAGCAGTGATTTTTTTTTGCTCTTCTCTTATTCATGGTTGAGGATTTATTTTCTCTGCTTCCAACTGTGGAGCTGGTGTGGTGCTTTAGTTAGAGTTTGGTCACAACTGGCAGACTTAGGGCGCAATCCTACCCTGCGCTGGAACAGGCAAGCCAAGAGGCTTGCTCTGTATCCAGTGCAGGATAGGGGCCCAAAGCAGCTCAGCCAGAGGCAAAGAGAAAGTTTTCCCCTTACCTCTCAGTAAAGCATGCTGGCCCCTATGGGTCTCCTTGGACTTGTGCCACCTCCAGATCTCCCCAGGAATGGGGGTTTGGATCATGCATAACTACCGGATCTCAGCCCCGCCTCCTGCATCCCACCTGCCCACCCCTGGGGCCACCCACTGCCGGCCCTCCCCCGCCCAGGAACACCTCCCTCTTGCCACCCCAGAGCCTTTCATTGGCCCAGCCAGGCCAACGCAATGCTCATGGAGTAAGCCACCACGGAGCCTGGATTCAGCTTAAAAAATGGCAAACTGAGCTATTTGCAGCAGTGGGGAGGCCCACAGAGTGGGCTGTGAGCCTCCCATACCCAGCTGGAGGCCAAAACAACCCACCAGTTTAAAGTTTAGAAACCCCTTTCTCCTGGTGACAGCACAATCACTGCAACGCCATCAGGGAACTCATTTCTGGATTACTTCCCTTAAGGGGGAATGGCTCTCTTCTGGTTCCCTGGTGGGTCATGACCCACCAGGTTGAGAACCACTGGTCTAATGACAGTAATCTTGCCACTAAAGCAACCATGAACATTGTCCTCCAGAGTAAGCCCATGATGAAGGAATCACTCAGAGTACAGAGGAAGAAATCCTGACTCCCCAGATATGCTATATTTCTTCAAGTCACATGCCATGACATTAATTGCTCTGGATTTGATCTTGATATTTGCTTAATTGAATGCAAGTACTTGTAGAATGAGGCAATAACTTATCATATCGCCATGGATACAGACATTTCATTACCGCCCGAGTTGCTGCTTGTCTAAAGTGTCTGCCACTATGCTCTGCTCTCAACTTCGGTGAGAAGTCTTAACAAAATAATCCATACTGGTCAATTAAAACCTGACTAAAAGCTGTTACTGAATGGACTTTTAAAAATATTGCTTGTTAACATGCAGTAACTTCATAGCAAATGCTCATCAGCTTCAGGCAGGAACAAGCCAACTTTATTTTCTTAATTGCCCTTGGCTGAAAATCAGAAGAGACAATTACTGAATTTATTAACCCTAAGGGATGTCACTAAAAATACATGTGGTTGATAAATAAATGTGGCTTTGTAGTGGACAGGTATAGTATATTATGACCAATTAATACATAGCATGTAGCAGAGCAAAACTAGGACAAGAAAATATGTGAGGCCATACAATAAAATGCAAACATTTACCCATGAGGTTTGCCTGCTGTAACACTCCTAGAGGAAAAGCACCAAGGGATACCACTAACAGAAATGATCTCACATGATAATACTTTCCTGAAATCTGTTTGTCCCAGTATGATGTGATATAAATTAATGATTTAACTTATATTTTGTGAGTCCAAGTATGGCCTACTGCTTGCTTATTTTGTTTATGTAGTACAATTTCTATTCTGATCGAAGCACTCGAGGATTATAGCAACAGTTAAAAATAAAACAAAACACACACTAAAAAAATAAAATGCTGAACTAAATTCAGGCTATAATCTTATACACACTTACCTGGGAGTAAGTCTCATTGAAATCAGTGGGGCTTACTTCTGAGTTCACATGCATAGGATGTGCTGTTATTGAAAAAATAATATGCTGAACTAAACATGCTTGCTTCACAGAGAATCCCGATCGCCTAATTAAAGGGTGATCAGAGTTTCTTTAGCCTGACCTGGAACACAAGAGTCTCCTCCCAGCTGGGGAGTGGAGGTGGGCTGGAACTGGTGGCTACAGGAGCCTTTTAAAGGGCACAATATCCAGCCCTCTTCCTCCTATACACGTGGGCACTGTGTGGACATCATGGATTGTAACCTGTAATGGATTTTTCCCCCAGAAACTTGTCCAATTCCCTTTTAAAGGCATCTAGGTCAGATGCCATCACCACATCCTGTGGCAAGGAGTTCCACAGACCAACCACAAGCTGAGTAAAGAAATATATTATTTTGTCTGTTCTTACTCTCCCAACACTCAATTTTAGTGGATGTCCCCTGGTTCTGGTGTTATGTGAGAGTGTAAAGAGCATCTCTCTATCCACTTTATCCTTCCCATGCATAATTTTGTATGTCCCCCCCCTCAGTCATGTCCCCCCTCAGGCATCTCTTTTCTAGGCTGAAGAGACCCAAACTCCCATGGTATGTGACTACATACCATGGTATGTGACTGCAGTTGGGGAAATGTTAGAGACCTATACTTTTAACAAGCTACTATGTATATTCTTTTAACAATGATAGTCAATGGGACCTACTCCTGGGTAAGTGTGGGTAGAAGTGCAGTCTAGGATTGTTAAAAATTTTCCTGCTTGGTGATGTTACTTCTGGTCATGACATCACTTCTAGTGGGCCCTGACAGATTCTCAGTCTATAAAGTGGGTCCCAGTCCTAAATGTGTGAGAACCACTGGTTTAATTCATTTTGTTTCTTGAGAAACCCATGTTCAATGTCTGTCTGTCTGTCTGTCTGTCTAGTGGTCTGCATTCTTTGGGATTAAGAAAACATCCCTAGTAAACTGCTCTTGGCTCTTTTCTGTCTGCTTGAAAAATATATAGCTGTACAGAGGAACACAACCAGGCTGAATTTCTCCATATAATGAACTTTTCTCTAAATCCAAGATACTTACACTATATTTCAGAGCAGTCAAAAATGCAATGAGGTGTGTTAAGGATGTAGGGAGATCACCCACTGGTAAGAGGCCTTTTTGGTCCAGCACTGCATGCTACAGAGCACAGCATTTGCTTCTGCGTAGAGGTTTCAGACAAAACTTCAGCATTTTCTGACCTAGATTCCCTTTCATTTTTTTATGGTTTTATAGCTTTGGGCATTTCCCTTGAGAATATAATAGTTTGGGGGTTGATGTGTTTTCATACCAGACTCACGCTTTCTCTTCCATACCCATACCCCATTTCACTCTGATCCTTACAAAGCTTCTTGGTGTCACTTTAATCCTTTCCTAGTTTTCAACTCTCTGTTCTGATCCTCCATCAGCTCCCCTATGCTATTCACTTTCTGTCAGATCCCCTGGGGACCATTCTGTATCCAGCTTATCTTCTTCCTCTTTCTTTTCCTTTCACATAAAATATAGCCCATAGCAACACAAATATGTAATGCCCATAGTGTGCCCAAACAAATATTTCACACAGTTGTGTGATTGTGTTTGTGTGTGTGCATGTGCGTGAGAGAGAGAGAGAGAGAGAGAGAGAGAGAGAGATTCTCCCTCACTGATTTGAACAGGAACTGTGCCCACATAGCCATGTGGACATTTGCTGCTGCTTTTACTGCAGTTAGTATTACCAATTAGAAATATTAGCAACTGATTAGTACTATTATGAGAAACTGTTTTTCTTCCTCGTATGGTTTAGGTGCGATCTGTTTTAAAGAACCTGTCACTTTTTTTGTATAGTTAATAAGAAAAAGGACTTAATTTTTAACATGTGTCTGTTGTAATGCAACTTTACTGATTTTAGTACAGTAATCGATATTAGTTTTGGGAATAAGAATTTGGGCAGCAATCAGAACCTAGCTAAGCTGGTTTGTTGGCTAGTAAAGTGATTGGGGATACTGGTTAGGGAAACAGGGATTTATGAAGTCTACCCAGAGCTTGTCTATTAAGCCCTGCATGCAGAAATTAGTCTAGGCTAGCAGTAAAAAATATATACTGTGTATGGGACATGTTGCATTGGAGTCAACTGCAGCCAATTGGAATGAACAGTACAAATATATCTAACAGTTTTCATTGGTTAACTTAATGGTGCTCTGGGGGTTCTTTAAAGGGATGAAACATATTTCTTTGACTGCCTTCCTAGCTGAGTTCCAAGAAAATGAGCGTGGGAAGGAATATTGGCTGAAGTAACTTTCACTCCTGCTGATGTCCATGTGGGAAAACTACTAGTATCAGGGCACTTTTTATCCTCCAATATCAGGACCTTTTGTAAGCCTGTGATTTTGCAAATTGAGGCCACTGTAACATTCCCCTTAAAGGCATATAGCAGCTGAATCAGGGCCCACTACAATTTCTTTATGGAAAATAAACCCTCCCACTCACAAAACCATGAAATGTGTAACTGCTAAGTATGTAGTAACTGACAAATCCTATCGTTCACCACGTGCTAACATGCAACCACATCAGTGGAGTCTACTCTGCATGCTATGGTAGCGGGTGATCAGATAGCCTACAGAAAGTAAATAAATATTTTTATTTACTTTCTGTAGGCTGCCTGATCACCTATAAGTCTTATCAGACCTATGCTAGCCATTTTGCTGCTATACATCAGAGGAGAGAAAAAGAGTGACTTGAGAAGGATGGGATGAGATCTGCTGCACGCTAGTGCTGCCAAGATCCACCCCCTCCCTCCTCTACCCCTCACTTTCCCCCAAACCTTCCTGAAACTCCCCCTGCCCTCTCCCTTTCCACCCATAACATGCTTCTGCTGACAACTTAACCAGTGCCAACAGAGGCCTCTGGAGCCTCTTCTGCATGCACTACATAGCTGTCTTTCTGTGGCAGTAGCCCAGAAGTGTGTGATGGTGGCCCAGCTTTCACGCCATCATAAAAAACCTTGCGCCTCCAGACTGCAAGTTCCAGCAGTGCAAGGCCTTAACAGGATTGGGACCTAAACGTTTCATTGAGATTAGCTCTGTGTTGAAATCCACTAGTAATAGGGTCTGTGTGACTGCCAACAGTGATTGTTGAGAACAGTCAGATAAAGCAAGAGAGAGCTTTTTCTTGTTCAAGTAAAAGACTGCTGCAGATGCACAAAGAAAAGCAGGTTAAGAGATCAGGAATAAGTTGCAAGACTAAGTACACAATCCTAACCAGGTCTACTCAGAAGTAAGTCCTATTTTGTTCAGTGGGGCTTGCTCTCAGGAAAGTATGGTTAGGATTGCAGCCTAAGTGTAGGTTCTCAACATGAGTTTAGAATGTCTCAGTTCATTTAACCTTGGTTTCTAATGGCTATATATAATACTAAATTTGATATAAGAGCTTGGTCTAAATGAAGGATGATATTTTTTAAATTTGCCTTGCTAGTGAAAGGTTTGGCTTGATAACCTTTTAATACTAAAGCTATTATCAACAGAAAAATACATTGTTAGGCCCAATAATATTTTTTAAAATAATGTCACCACTATTAGATGAAGAGAAAAGAGAAATGATCAAACTTTCTAATTTTTTTAAGTGAATGTTTGAAAATGTTTATCAAAAGAGAAGATATAGGATTTGTATCTTATTAAAACCGGGCCACTTGTCCAGACATTTTAATGCTTGTTAAACTTAGAATGGAGTGTTTTGATATTCAATTTTTGTGGCTTATAATAATTTTTTTTTTTACCAAAAGTTTTAAGATGTATTTATTCCTACCAAACCAATCATTTTCAAGGCCTGAAGGATTAATCGCAATCTTGGCCTAAACATACAGATGATAAAATGAATTGTATTTGTTTTCACTTGAATGACTATATCCAAAGAGATTTTCCATCTGAATAATCCATAATAAATTCACTTTGTACCTGTAACTTTGATCAGTACAACAGTGATGTAAGAATACTTTAAAGCAACAGAGTCTAATCTAGACATGCAATTCACATTGCTTTGGTTAAAGTAGAAAGAAAAGGATTTATGTTGAAATATTGACTCTGTTCTGGAACTGTTATCAAGAACATGAGGCAATTAAAAAGATAAAAGTAGAATGAAGTTTAAACTGAAATACAGATAGCATTAAGAAGTGTGGACTCCTGGCCCAAATCTGGCAGTAGACCATGCTTTATAGCCATGGCAAAACATAGAACCTGGCTGTTACTGGAAATTATGACCAGAAGTAGCCAGGCAACAGCAACCTCCACTGGAGCTCCAGTGAAAAATAAAATGGAAGTGAGCAGATCAGAGCATGGTAGGTGGAATGGGGTGCAGACCATGGCAGGGATAGGGGTGTGTCAGGGCAGGAAAGGGGCGGTTATCAATCTCAGTGACTTCACCCATATCCTATCACCCTTTCGGCTTCAGTTCACTTACCCAGGTCCACTCAGAGTCACATCAGCTGGTGCATGTCCAGGTAGACCCATCAGAGAAGTGGAGGCTTGCCCCAAGGTCAGGGAACAGAAGTTACCTTGTGGAGTTCTCCATGACTCCTCCGCTCCCTGCAGGATGTGCTCCAGTGGTGCAGCTGTATCAGCAGGGGATTTAAATTGGACTATTAGACATGCAACTAGTTTTTGAATCCACTTAAACCAAAGTACCTTGATTTAAACCAGGACCAACTCTATATTTCAGGGTAAAGTGTCTTTCCTGGACTCCTCTTACCTTGATGGATAGGATGGACAAAACATCAGAGGAACTTCCTTGGTCAAGAATCACTGTTTCACAAAGGTTATGGGCACAGAGTTGAGGATTAGCAGGGAGCAGGATTAGTCCTTATGAGTGCCCTAGGCCCCACAACTGTCCAGCATTGCTAACTCCTGATACCAGCACTGATATAAGCCATCTGCAACCTACTGACATCAATGGGACCTTTTTGGTTTAGGACATTTAAACTTCTCATGAATGATGCAAAAAGCATCCTTGGAGTACTAACACTATTTATGCACACAAGTGAATGTTATTAAGAAGGAACACACTGCAAAAGAGAGCAATTTTTAAATCAAATGTGCATTCTAATGTACGGTATTTAGGTTTTTCATGTCCAGAGTAATTTCTCATTATTACCTCACCCCACCATAACAGTGTTTAATGCTGATTATCATCTGACTTCTCTCTAACACGTCTACAAGGCTGTTCTACAATGATTCAGTGCTGGTGAACCAGGGATGTGCTCAAGTCATGGAGCCCAAGACCCGAGTCAGCAACCCTGTCAACTTAATGAGTCATAGCGTGTGCCCATTGTGACTCTACATGAGCAAAATTTAGAGTCATTTTGAGTCAGGTCATGAGTCATTTTGAGAAATAAGTTGAGTTGCAAGTCAAGGGCTTACCTGAGCAAAACAGGAAAAAAAAAAAACTTACAGCCGTCCTTCTCCCTCAATCCCCCAGTCCGCACCTCCTGGAACCTATCCTCCCACCATGTCTGCTGCCATCCTTCAGAATGCCTGCTTCTGGATGGCACATGAGGTCTTTGGCCCAACGCAGAAGCGGTAAAAAACAAGTAAGGCAGAATACACACACATGCGCGCACACACAAAAGGGTCAGGCTTGAGTCATTTTTTAGAGTTGTGAATTGGGATAAGTGACATTCATGACTTGAATCAACCCAAGTGGCCATAAAACAGGGTTTTGCACAACTCAGGTCAAGTCACACTAGTCGAGCGCCCATCCCTGCAGAGAACTCTGCAAAGAATCATGTCCTAACAGACAGGGCCTCTGAGAGGAATTTTATCAGAGGCTACAAAGTTTCTTTTGGGCCCCTTTGCAAAGGAGGAGGGGTGAAACAGAGCAGGGGAGGGTGGTGATGGGCAAGCAGAATAGGAGCAGGGAGGGACAAAGCAGGGTGAGGGGAGGGTAGAGACAGTTGGAAAAATCTTAGGAACCCAGGTCTACCCACCCATGTGGCATCAGTAGTGTCCCCAGCATCCCGTATGGGCAACAAGTCTGAGTAGATAGGAAAATGTCAGATCCCAGGAAATTTCTGGGGCCCTTCCTTTGGCTTCTGGGCCCCCCTTTACACCTTGGACCTGGGTACAAATTACCCCCTTTACCCCCTTCTCCTAGGCCCTGCTAACTGACAATAGACATTACAACTCAGAACTAGAAAGTCACATTACAAAAGACATTACAGGCTCATCCTTCATGATCACAGCATTTCAATTTTATTTTCAGTACTCCCAGTATTCTGCAAATTCAACAATGATGAATTTTATTTTCAGTAAATGTGGTGTACACAATATAAGGTAGATCTGTAGCTTGTAAAAGTGTGCATGCTTTGCATGCAGAAGGTCCTCGTTTCAATCCCTGTCATCTCCAGGTAGGGCAGACAAAGACTCCTGCCCAATACCCTGGAAGCGCCACTGGCAGTCAGTATATAGACAATGATGAGCAAGGTGGACCAGTGGTCTGATTCAGCATAAAACAGATTTTTAGAACAGAGCTGCATTTGTCTGGGATAATCAAAGTAATTTCTGTATAAATGGAGCTACAGATGAACGATAAAACTTATGAGCTGATCAGTGGTGTCACTAGGATTCGCGTCACCTGGTGCGGGAGGCCTGTGCATCACCCCATGCAGTGGGCGGGGCAATGCCGCAGGTGGTGGGTGTGGTGATGTACCATCGCTCCGCCCCCACTAGTTTTTTGGCTGTACCTTTTGTTAGAACACAGATATTTCAATGTGGTTTGTTTCATTGCATTCTGCATGAAATTACACATTGATTTATATATAACATGATGGGATTATTCCTCCAAACTCTGATTTTAGTAATTTTGAAAACTTGTAGAGTCTCACACACAAACTTGTAGAGTTGACACACACGTGTCAACTTACTAACAACTTACTGCAGCAGTTCTCAAACTTTTAGCACTGGGACCCACTTTTTAGAATGACAATCTGTCCAGGACCCATTGGAAGTGATGTCATGGCTGGAAGTGATGTCGTCAAGCAAATTAAAATAAATAATTATAATTAAATTAAAATAAAAGAAATAATGAAATAAGGGGGAGCCAATCCTGTTCCACCAAGTGAATCTACTCTGAAGTAAGTCCTATTGTGGTCAATGGGGCTTACTCTCAGGAAAGTATGGGTAGAATTGCAGCCTGTGAGCCCAAGCCTATGCATGTCTACTCAGAAGTAAGTCCCATAGTGGTCAATGGGGCTTACTCTGTAGGCTGCCTGCAATAACAACCCCCCAAAAAGAATCAGTGAGATTTCCAGCCCTCCCAGTGCCCAGTTTAAAGTTCTTCTATTTCAGGTACATCAAGATAAAGACCCACCTGGCTTTGCAAGTGCAAAATAGAAAACTTTTCCCTTACCAGCTCAAGCCTCTTTTTTATTCATTTGGGGGGGGGGGGGGAGGCTGCCTTCTGGAGCATCTCCAGCTCCATTGGATTGGGACCCTTGTGGTGTCCTCACATTCCCCTTTGCCTGGCCTGACCAGCAGCCAAGGCACAACTGCCTACTCGTGAGGAAATGTGCCGTGAGGCTGCTTGGCTTTCCATAGAGCTAAATAGACTGCAGCTGGGAGGGAGGGAGGGAAGGACCTCCTTCTCCCTTTTGTGTTGTTGGGGGCTGCATTCATTTGATCAGGAACATTCTGAACTCCTTGGAGTCCTCTCAGCTGCCCTTTCTGATGGACTACTTGCGAGTAAATGCGGCCACGTGGCTTTGTTTGGGCTCAGACTCAGACTTGCAGCTGGGAGGGATGGGACATTCTCGGGTGTGTTTTGGAGGCTGCATTCATTGGGTCAGGACCATTCAAGTGTCATTGGATTCCTCTCAACCTGTCCTTTCCAACAGACTATGGCAAGTACGCCTAACTGAGAGTAAACACGCGATACTGCTCACTTTCACTTTCCATAGGGCTCCATGCATTTTTTCCTTCTGGTTTTTTGGCTATAACTTTTGAATGAAAAGAGCTATTTCTGTTCTGTTTTCTGCATTGCACTGTGCTGGCCATTCTGCATCCAACGGTGTACGGCATGATGGGGTAGCTCCTGAAGCCGTGGAGTTAGCGCTTCCTCCCCCAGGCGCGTCACCTCCCTGGCTCGTCGCCTGGTGCGGCCCGCACCCCCTGCATGCCTCTAGCGACACCAGTGCTGCTGATAGACATTGTGTCACACAATGTCTTTCATTTGTCTTACCATTTTCAATCTTCTTGCTCTCCAAGAAGATGGAAACAGAATCTTAGAAAATTAATCTTTTCAGTCTCCTTCATGAGGTTTATTACATCATCATTATATTTTGTTTTATTCACACACTGCTGCAATCATTGGGCCTGCTTAACTGCACTTTATTAGCATCCTCAACATAAATTTGTTTACAGCTTTAATTTTTTTTTGGTTCCTCTCTGTTGTCTGGGTGTAATCCCAACTCTTCTTCACTCTTCATTCCTGCAAGACTTTCAATTTTCAATCTGAGCTGGAGGTGAATTCAAGTGGTTGCAAAACTCATCTCTTTTGTGAAGTGAGCTTTACAAGCAGCTGAAGCGTGGTTCTGGACAAATTTCATGGATATCTCTATTTTTAAGCTTTCAGGTGTCTACAGTGAATCGGTTCAGACATCATATTAAACTGTCGTTTGCAATAATAATAGTTAGAATCTAATTGTATAAGTTCAAAATGTGGAGGCAAGCTACAGTATGATTACTCTCCCCAGAGTCTTTAATGATGATGAGCCCGGGAGATGCAAAAGAAATTTTGCGTCAGAGTTTGGCAGACCTTGAATTGAGATCTGCGAGAGCCAGACTTTCTGTTTATGTTTTTCTTGGGGATCAAGCTCTTGCATTTTCTCCTGCTAGATATTTTTATAATATTGTTATTCCTAAATTTAGGATTGCTTTTACTAAAGCTAGGTGTAATGCACTTTTATCAGCAGTTCTTTTGGGGCGTTATGCAAGGCGTCCCTATTCAGAGAGACTGTGCCCCTGCCCTCAAAATGTGGTGGAGACAACTGCCCACATTGTTTTGCAATGTCCATACTATGACGATTTGAGATCTAAATTTATCTCCCCGATCTTCGGTATTGAAACGGGGATGCAGGCGGAGGAGCAGCTTGCTTTTCTGCTTTCTGATGTATACTCGGATATATCACTCAGGGTTGCCCGCTTCTGATATGCTGCACAGTTGGTAAGGAAGAAAATTGAGAGTGTAAATCTCTGATTTTATGATTTTACATATGTGTAATGGGGTGTTGGTTTTAATTCTGTGTATTTTGTTTTGTTGTTTGTGACTAGCTGGTCGGATGACCGTAAATAAAGTATCTTATCTTATCTTATCTTATCTTACAGTATGATTAGAGCTGATTGTTTGCTTTCACTTCCTGTCAGTTTAGTACAGGAAGACTTCTCATTATGTTTCCTTCAACATCATTTGCTTTAATGTAGATGAGAAAAATATACACCTCACCCCCCCACCAGCAACAAGTTATTTTGTTCCCCCCAGATGTCTCATGCTGCAGCAGGGACATGTAATGTGGGGGCAGAAGGTGAAGCAAATCTACCGCAGGAGAGTCATTTGAAATGCACTACCACTGTGTGAGGAGTGCAAGCACTCATCACTCACATGCTCTAAACAGCGACTAGAGCATTGTGGGTGATCACACATTGAGAGCTGTGGCAGCATGCTTTTTGAAGGACTTCAGTGGGGTGGTTCTGCCTCTTCTGCTGCCTCCACACCGCACTGCCCTGTGCAACTTGAAACTGAGCATCACTTTCCAGACAAGACAACACAGTGGTTTTGCTAGGGACACTAGGGCTTTCTTTGACATAAAAGCAGGGAAACAGTACCACCAAAAGTAGCCCATCTTAAAAAGTACAGTTCCTCACATGTAAGGCATACACTTACATAGGCATACACTCCTGGAGTTCTCCTACAACATCCATGAGCCCTAGAAACCCTAAAACTCCAATGATTTATCTGAACGACCCTCCACTTTAACACTTTAGCTGCATGGATTATGGCTTTCTTTTATAAAATCTGTGATGAGGTTGAATACAAACATAGTATATCAATTAGGGCGCAATCCAAACTGCGCCCTATGCTGGCCCAAGTCCCTTGGGCCAGCCTAGGAGGGTCGCAAATGTGCCTTAAAGCATTTTGCGCCTCCTCAAGGGGAAGCTGGGCCGGCACTCTGAGAAGCACTGGCCTGCGAGGCTGACGTAAGCCTCCGCGCCGGCTTCCCCTCAGCTGCTTGTATCAGCCTGCCTGTGCTGACACAAGCGGAAAAGGTAGGCATGGGGGGCAGGGAGGAGGAGGGAAGGAGGCGTTCCTGGGGGGGAGGGCGGGCAGTGGGTGGCCCTGGGGGTGGGCGGGTGGGGAGTGGGAGGCGGGGCTGGGATTCAGCAGTTATGCCAGATCCCAACGCCCATTCTTCAGGAGAACAGAGTGGCTTCAAGCCGCTCTGCTCCCCTCTGACTTGTGCTACCTCCAGAGGTGGCACAAGTCTGAGGAGACCCATTGTGGCCAGCAGCCCTTACCCAGGGGTAAGGGGAAAAGTTTCCCCTTACCTCTGGCTGAACTGCTTCTGGCCACAATTCTGTGCTGGATACAGCACAAGCCTCCTGGCTTGCCTGTCCCAGCTCAGGTTAGGATTGCACCTTTAGCCTGCAGTCAAACTGATTTCAAGTTGTTTCACTTAAGTTTGCAGTTTCCAAGAACCTATTAACAATGTTAAGTGAAGACTTTCTGTACAGAGGCTATGGTTTCTAGTCTAGTTTCTAATTATCTGTAGTGGCCTCAGTGTGTGGAGCAGGGGCACTAACTGTGGCTTTTCAATTCAGACATTACTGCACAGAACAATTAATCACAAACCCCCATCAGACATTGGCCAGCTTGGTAACTGGCCAAGGGTTCACAAGCTCACCAAAGCCTGCTCAACAGACCCTGGAACCTGCCAGCACCCCCCTTTAAATGGGGCAGCTGCAAAGCATGATGCAGTGTTGCTTCTTCCTTCCTTGTTCGCTCTCCAAAGATTTTGGTCCCTAGAAAGCCAGCATGATTGTTGGGGGGGGGGGGGAACTAGAAGAAGGTAACAGAACATGGTACAAGTCTTGTTGTTATTCTACTTCCTTTCTCATCCAACCAGCCAATCATATTGCTCTCCAGGGACCTTTGTTCCTGGAAAGCAGTCTGATTGTTGGAGGGCTCAGAAGAATTGTCCACGTGAAAATCATCTGGGCAGTTCTTTGTCTCACAGACCCTCCTTGGACAATTGGGTCTCCACCAAATTGCCAACCCAGAGGTGAGTGATTAGAGGGAAATGCAGGGAGATGAAGGATAGACAGGGAAGCCACTTCCCTTCCCCATTCCTCTATCCCCTCAGGCATATGGGGAAGTTGGAGGGGTACACACATACATGGAACCCTACAAAACAAAGTTGTGTCAAAGGCCCAGTGCAACCTGGCACCAACGCTGCAACTTCCCATGTAGTTTGTAACCCCTTCTCTTTGCAAACTAGAGTCTCTGATCCTGAATTGCCAGACAATTGCAAATCAGTTTGTCAACTCAAATAACACACTAAACCATTGTTAAGCTTCTTTAAACCAGTTTTGGTTTGGTTTGAATTTAGCCCAAAGTATTCTCATTGCATATCTAGCCAGTCAACTGAGCATTGCTCTAAAAATTGTTCACTGTATTTCTGATTCTGTTCTTTTTTTACTCTTAAAAACTAGAACAGTGAAAACTTAATAACTCATATCTTAAAAGAGGCAAAACATTGCAGCGTGATTTATGTGATGATCCATAAAGAGTGGAGAGGAATGGGTAACTGATTCCCGGCAGCTACATCTGGCACTGATATGTCTTTGAAATTGTGTCAACATTGAAATCTCTCTGCAAAAACTACTGAAAAACATTCTGCATCATCACAAGATCCATAAGAGGGCATCACCTTAATTATAAAGAGCTTTGGTAGCTCAGAGGAAAAATGAATGGCGTGTTTTTCTCCTAACATTTTGCTTTAAAAATATAAAACAAAACCCTTTTGTTCATTAACATTTGTAGAGCTCTTGCAGCAGACTCAAATTTACAAAAGGTCTGAGAGTTCTTTAAAGCAGATTTGCACCCCATTTAATAATTTATTTCATGTATAGTGCCTTGACCACTTTACAGAGGATGTGTAGCTTTAGAAAAATAACAAGGAAAAAAAATTAAAGGGTAATTATGGATGTATTTTTTTTTCCATTAGTATAACCAGGAAGCTTGCTAATTCACAAATATTGAGACTAGTCTTGATTGAGATGAAAGAATTTATCATCTTTTAATAATGCAAATCTCAGTAAGAGTAGAAACCTAGAGTAACCAATAGCAATGAAAAAAAATGTTATAAATGTGAGCATGAAAGTAAACAGATCGGTGAACATTACTTCCCTTCGTTTCACTCAAAACTGATTTTATTTTGGTTGTCATGTTCTTTTATGATTCATCTGCTTTTCTAGCTCACTAGACAGATGTATATTATACTATTTCAACAGTCCTCTTTAATGTCAAGAGCAGAATTTGTCTATATTTGATAGGTATTGTCTCCATAAACAATAATTACGTGAACACTTACTATGTAGGTTTTTATTTTAACTAATATCCTAATGTATGTAACTCACCTTGAGATAAAGTATGCCTTATTGCATGCTGCATGTCAGAAGCCAATCTTATAATGGTTGAAAGGTAAAATATATTCTGAAATATAGTTAACAGTCCAAAACATATATATTTCAGAAACATGTTAATCTCTTACTATGACAAAGTAAGCGAACATATATAGGGCAAGATGCTTTAGTAATCCAAGCCATCTAACCAATAAAATTTGATGCTTTAAACATTGTGTAAGTGTTAATATAATTCCAAATTTCGGGTATGAAAGCTTCATTAAAGTATATAAATTAGTACTACTGTCAGAGATGGCATTAAGTATTCAATAAGAGTAGACTTAATGCAATTAATAGCAATTAAAATTATACTTTTATGATGTCAGCTACCAGCATTGGAAAGTCATAATTGCCTGTAAGGACTTTTATACCATATTTATCCTCTAAAACTGTCCAATTTATATGAAAAATGCCAAAAACATATCCCATATGGGTGCTATTATCTTCTTGGATTTTAAGAAGTAATCTGTCTTATCTTGCATGTGCACATTAAGCTAATTTGCTTTAATTAGTTTTTTTTCTCTCTCATTGTATTATAGGCATGTTGCTAACTTTTGGAGGTACAGATGTTAAACTTTATTATATGGTCTTTTTAAACACAAATATATTTATTAATAAACACAAATATATTTATTATATTTGTGTGCCATATATTATATTATATGGCACACAAACCTTCCCTAAAGCCCTGAAGGTGGACTGTGTCATTTGTACACAGTCCTCCATTCAAATCGCCAATCACATTCAGACTACTAAGGAATTTAATTATTTACCAGAAAAATATGAAATAATGCCATAAAGCCAGTTCTGCTGTTGCAAGAGTTTGTAGTCTGATTGTGATAAATTAGATAAACTAATGAACTGATCACATACACACACAAACACACAGACACACAAGTACACACGCAAGCAAATTGCCCAATGTATATGTCATAGTTCTTTAGCATCAACACAAATGAAGCCTAACATAGTAATTGTCAATTTCCGAACTTCAGTATTTTAATCTAATTAAATATTCAAATGAATTATGTTAATAATAAAGCCTTATGCAGTAGTAAATAATTTTTAAATTATGTTTATCTTGATATCATTTGGGTTAAACTGAATAAGAACTTAAGAAGAGCCCTGTTGGATCAGGCCAAAGGCCCATCTAGTCCAGCTTCCTGTATCTCACAGTGGCCCACAAATATTTTTAAATATTCTTAAATACAATATTATTAAAACAGAAATTCATAATTTTAGCAATTACAATTACAATATCATTAAACACATAAGGAAATATCACACAGGTGTTTTTTTGGGGGGGAGGGGGGTTCCTAACATAGGAAATAAACATGCTCCAGGGAAGCAGTTGTGTACAGGGACTAAATAGTGTATGTTGGCCAATGAAGTATCTATGCAATTAGGCAGTGAAAAGATGACTGAGGCAAAAATAAAGGTGCACCAAGGTTTACTGAAAGGTGCTCAAGAACCAAAACAGCAAGTTTGAACTGGGGCTCACTATAATAACATACTCGCCCTTGAACTATATAGGGGCTAATTATATCACTAACATCTCAATCTTATCACTTGTTGGAGTAGAGCAGGGGTGTCCAAAGTTTTTGGCAGGAGGGCCACATAATCTCTCTGACACTGTGTCGGGGGGCGGGGGAAAAAAGAATTAATTTA
Organism: Tiliqua scincoides; assembly: GCF_035046505.1. Lineage (NCBI taxonomy): Eukaryota > Metazoa > Chordata > Lepidosauria > Squamata > Scincidae > Tiliqua > Tiliqua scincoides. The sequence continues at coordinate 58,493,092 of NC_089826.1, forward strand.
CATTTAAAATTTGAATAAATTTACATAACTTTACATAAATGTATATATTAAAGATGAACTTATATGAATGAATGAAGGTCTTGCAATAGCTCAAGGCCTATAAAAGGCCTTGCACAAAGCAAGGCTGGTCTTTCCTTTGCTGCTGCTACTGCATCTCAGATGTGAAACAACAAGCAGTGGAGGGAGCCCTCATCCCACAGCTCACGTGACAGGTCAAACAGTCGCCCTCATGCTGAGAGCAGTTGCGTTGGGCCAGTGTGGGCTCCAGCAAATCTCCAGAGGGCCAGAGGCTCTTTGGAGACTGGTGGCTCCCTGAGGGCTGCATTGGGAGTCCTTGAGGGCCACAAATGGCCCCAGGGTCGGGGTTTGGGCACCCCTGGCCTAGAGCAAGTAGTGCTACCATCACAGGCTGCACTGTATGCTATGGGCTGGTAGGGAACACTGGCATCGCTAGGAGGGGTGCAGGGGGTGCGGGCTGTACCAGGCGACGTGCCGGAGGGTGACGTGCCCTGGGGGAGGAAGCACTAACATCGCGGGGTTAGGAGCTACTGTGTCATGCCATACATCATTGGATGCGAAATGGCCAGCGGAGTGCACTGCTAAAAACAATTGAAATTGCTCCTTTTGTTCAAAAGTTATGGCCAAAAACCCGGAAGGAAAAAATGCATGGAGCCCTATAGAAAGTGAAAGTGAGCTGTTTCACACATTTACTCAGGAGTAGGCACACTTACCATAGTCTTTCGGAAAGGGCAGGCTGAGAGGACTCCAACGACACCTGAATGGTCCCAATACAATGAATGCAGTCCCTCAAAAACAACTGAGAAGCTCCCCCCTCCCAGCTGCGAGTCTGAGCCCGAAATGAAGCCATGTGGCCGTGTTTACTTACGAGTAGGCGGACTTACCTTAGTTGAGGCAGGCTGAAGGGCTCCAAGGACATCAGAGTGGTCCTCATCCAATGAGTGCAGCCCCCAAAAACACTGGAGAAGGAGGTTCTTTCCTTCCAGCTGCCTCCCTCCCAGTCTATGGAGCCCTATGGAAAGCAAAGCAGCCTCACAGTCGCATTTACTCATGAGTAGGCAGACGTGCCTTGGCTGGTGGTCAGGCCAAGCAAAGAGCAATGTGAGGACACCAGAAGAGTCCTGATCTGATGGAGCTGGAGTGCAAAAGAAGGCAGCCTTTCCCTCTAAAAAGAACAAAAAAAGAAACTTGAAGGGTAAGGGGAAAGTTTTCTATTTTGCACTTGCAAAGCCAGGAGGGTCTTTATCTTGAAGTGCTTGAAATAGAAGAACTTTAAACTGAGCACTGGGAGGGCTGGAAATCTCACTGATGATTTGGGGGGGGGGGTTATTGCAGGCAGACTACAGAGTAAGCTCCATTGACCACTATGGGACTTACTTCAGAGTAGACATGCATAGGATTGGGTTCACAGGCTGCAATCCTACCCACACTGTCCTGAAAGTAAGCCCCATTGACCACTATAGGACTTACTTCAGAGTAGACATGCATAGGATTGGGTTCACAGGCTGTAATCCTACCCACACTTTCCTGAGAGTAAGCCCTATTGACCACAATAGGACTTACTTCACAGTAGATTCACTTGGTGGAACAGGACTGGCTCCCCCTTATTTAATTATTTTATTTTAATTTAATTATTTATAATTATTTATTTTAATTGCTTGATGATGTCACTTCTGGCCATGACATCACTTCCAATGGGTCCTGGACAGATTGTCATTCTAAAAAGTGGGCCCCAGTGCTAAAAGTTTGAGAACTGCTGCAATAGGTTGTTAGTAAGTTGACACGGAGTGTGTGTGTGTGAGAGACTCTACAAGTTTTCAAAATCACTAAAATCAGAGTATGGAGGAATAATCCCATCATCTTATATATCAGTCAATGCGTAATTTCATGCGGTATGCAATGAAACAAACCACATTGAAATATCTGTGTTCTAACAAAAGGTAAAGCCAAAAAACTAGTGAGGGTGGGGCGATGGTACATCACCACATCCACCTGGGGCGTTGCCCCGCCCACTGCATGGGGTGACATGCAGGCCTCCCGCACCGGGTGACGCGAATCCTAGTGATGCCACTTGCAGGGAACCAGACAATCCAAAATAGATAAGTAAAAGTATTTTTACTTACCTTCCTGTAGGCCTCCTGTTCCCCAAAGCTCTCCTCAGATCTATGCCAACTCTTTTGCTAATGTAAATTTGAGGGGATTCTGAAGGTAACTCCTGGCCAGGGAGGGGGGGATAGGATCCTGCATACATGGCTGCCACCACATTCCGTCCCTTTCCATCCCTGAACTGCTCCCAGCCCCGCTCAAATGAATATGGTCCAAAGAATATGAGGCTCTAGAGCCAAGGGTTTATCTAGGTTTTTGCCCCACAGAATCCTATGGTATTCTTAGGTATTCTGATTTAGTCAGAAGGTCCACTGTTGTTAGTCAGGGACCTCTGATGGATTCTGCCTTGCTCTCACCACCCAGTTGAAGGTATAGTAGCTGGTCAGATGGCTGGTTGGATTAGATCATCTCTAAATTGAGCTTTATCATGAGATTTTGAGAACACTTGGAAGTGTGAAACCTTTCCTTTTTCTCACAAAAATTGTTTTTTTTTCCCTAAGTCAGGATTCCAGGGAAGTAGTTAGGGTCATGAGCCAGCAATTGTGTTTGATGCTGTCTGAAACCTTTAGGATTTAGAACTGGAAAGATTTATTTCCATTCTAGAGGCATGAGAGCTACAACAGTTAAGCAGTAAATAAGCACCATTTGAATTTGGAGCATTGAAGTCCTTGGATCAATTAAGGAATGGAGTATTTTTACATAGCTTTTAATGAAAAGTGTAGCCTTCTGTCCTGTGGATTTGTGGCAACATCCCCAGAGTCCTAATTTTCGCAGTACAAGTCTGGCCCTTTGCTCTTCAGGCAGGCACGTGGCACAGTGCACATGTTTAAATGCATATCTCCTTCATGCCTTGAATCAAGTAGAAATAAACAGAAATAAAATATTGGTCATGTAACAAAGTCCAGACATTCCTGCTGGCATGTCTGCCTAAAACACTGCCAAAACATCCCTTTCATGCAATAGCAATTCTGTGTTTGTGTGCCATCCTAAATGTTCCTGATTGGGATTGAGTGGATTACACTTTTAAGTGACAGAAGTCTTTTGGTGTTTGTGGCCAAAATCTCTAGCACTGACCAAAATCTCTAGCAAAGAAAGGCATCAACTGCTTAGCTGGCAGAATCACTTCAACCAATAAAATAAGCACTGAAAATCTAAAGTTTCAGAAAACAAGCAAAATCAGCTTTTAATAAACTAACGGCAGAGACCCTAATCCTTATGTACAGCACTGGCAGGTTGCAAAGGATTGCGATGAGCTAAAAAGATCATTGGCTTTGTCAGTTGTAAAAAAGGTGCTCTCCAGTGTGTACAAGGGAAGTAGACAAGTCATGTATTCAGTCACTTCTTTGAGCAAGTGTTTGGAACTAACTAGATTTGACAGCACTGGCTATCTGTTAGGGGATGCATAGACCAACTCAGCAAAGATTGTCTGTTTATTTGAAACATTCCTATTGTACCTGTCTCAGCAAGAATTCAGGGTAGTTTACAAAACAATTTTTTTTAAAACCAATCCAATTAACATCCTCCCAAATAACAAAAGAACAGCAGTGCCAAACATTTTAAACTGACAAAATAATAAGAAATGTATAACAGCTAGCACTGAAAAGCATACAGAGGGAATCAGTCATACCTCCAAGGGCAAAGTATTGCAGCCACCACTGAAAAGTCCGCGTTCATGGGTCAACACGTGCTGGGATGAGAATCTGTCAGGACCGACCGGAAGTGGCATCACCAAGCAGGAAAATTTTTTAACTATTCTAGGCTGCAGTCCTACCCACAATTACCCAGGAATAAGTTCCATTGACTATCACTGTTAAAAGAATATACATAGTAGCTTGTTAAAAGTACTGGTCTGTAACATTTCCTCCAATGCAGTCATATACCATGGTAGCATCAAGTCTAATATATTAAAAATAAAATATTGAAATGAATGGGGACCCACCTGAAATTGGCTCACAACCCACCTAGTGGGTCCCGATCCACAGTTTGAGAAACACTGCCCTAAAAGATCTTATGTGATGGGAAGATTCACATAGGAGAAGGGAAGATTCACACAGGAGAAGGTGATCCTTCAGATATCTGGGCCCTAAGGCCTTTAACAGCTTTAAAGGCAATAGCTAGCATTTTTAATTTTGCCCAGAAACAGAGACAACCAATACAATACAAGAGACACTCTCGTAAGAGGCAGTATGAATAAGAGAGGCAATGGACTGTGAGAGCTGTTGCTTGATCATAAAACCTCAACTCATCAAAACACTTGCACTGCATTCTGTCAACTAAAGTTTCTGAATAGTCTTCAGAGGCAGCCCTGTGTTATGAGTCTGTTACCCCAATCCTGTGCTTACTCCTCCCCGCTTATGCAGCCATGCAAAAAGTTTACATTGCTTCCTGTGGGGCACGGGATGGCATCTCCTCTGGGTAACCATTTCACTTCCACTGCAACTTGCTATCTGTAGTTGGTAACATTTTCTGCAGGTGCATAACAGGCAACTGTGCCTCCTTTTAACTGTTGCCTAATAGGCAGGAGATCAACAGGTTAAGCTTTCTATTAATGCATCTCCTTCCTGGAAAATGTTCTCCCACTGATTTTTGTGTGTGCAGATGTTCAAGCTAAACATTTGCCCCTCTCAAGACCTACTTCTTCAAGATTCATCAAGGAAATTTTTTTTTATTTAAATGATTGACATTTTTAGTAGCAACTGCTACCTACAACGCAAACCAAAAATAAAAAGAATCTTAAATTAGAATTTTAATTAGAGCTCAGATTTTAAACACACTAACAGCCCAATCCTATCCAGTTTTCCAGTGCCGGTGCTGCTGTGCCTATGGGGGAAGCACTGCTTCCTGTGTTGGGGGTGCAGTCACAGAGGCCTCCTTAAGGTTTGGGAACATTTGTTCCCTTACCCCAGGGCTGCATTGCAGTTGCACCGGTGCTGGAAAGTTGGATAGGATTGGGCTGTAATTTAGAGTTTCTTTGAGTGTCTTGTTTGAATGAGTTTATTATATGAAAGAGTGTCCACATCCCGGCAATATTTCTCTGGTGCAAGGACTACTTTGGGGCCAGACTTTTTTCCCCCAAATTTGCATTGTCCTAGGTTTTCCTAAATCTCCCACCTTTGTACTTACTTTTCATATTATCTTCTTGATAATACACAAACAAGTAGATTTGAAATATTAGAAAGGGGAAAAAAAAAATAAGCATCCTTAATTTATGAAGTTTATGGGGTGTTAAGTTGCAACCATAAGTGGTTTATTGCATTGTAATTTATGTTGCCAGTGGAAACCTTTTTATGGTGCAATTTGTATTGCTTTATGTACTGATAGGTTTTTAGTTGAATGTGTGTATTATATATATTAGGTATGCCATGGGATATAAAACAATTAGGAATGATTTATGCAGTCACAGTGATCATTTAGCTGAAATTAAGATATCCCTCAAACATTGTTGGCTTGCATTTATTTCTATAATGTTGAGCACTAGATTTGGTGCCAATAGGTCTGTAGCCAAAACAACAACACCCACAGGCAACCTGAATGTAGTAATTCCTTGGAAGTATTAAAAAAAATATTTCAAAACAATTTCAGAAGAACACCTCCAATGGGACAGTTCCCCACCCCCACTCCCCCAAAACCATTCTGCCTGAAGAACATAGGGGTTCATGACATAGAGGCTGAACATAGCTTAGCACAGTCATTTCCTGCCAAGAGTTAGGCTGTCCTGTGAGAGAAGCACATTTATTTTTACAGGGAGAAGCAGAATCTATTTGATGTCCAAGGAAGGGGGGAACAGATTAGATAGAAAGACAAACAGAAAGCAAGCCAACAGAGCAGAATGGATCCAAGAAGACTGGAAACACACTAAGGGCCCAATCCTGAGCCGGGGCAGTGCCAGCAGCTGCCACACTGCCCCAGCCACCACCATTGCAAAAGTGCGTAAGGCACTCCTGCACTGACAGAGAGGACACTGCGCCAGCGCTGAGGCCAGCACCAGTTGGCACTGGGGCTCAGTGTCAAGAACATGACAGCGTGGAGTGGCCAGCTGGCCAGTGCTGGTCGGTGGTGAGGCTGTTCAGGGCTGGGAGAGGGCAGGCCGGATGGAGGATCGGCATAGGAGGGGGGTGGCAACAGTGGCACACTCTGCCACTGAATCCTCTGCGCCCTCCTGAGCCAGAAAGCCCAAAATGAGCCTCCTCAGTTCTGTGCCCACTAAATAGCAGGTGTAAATCCTAGGAGACCCATTGCTAGCTGCCGAGCTTGACTCATTTGTTTCCTTACCCCAAGGAAACTCTGGGGGCTACCCCAGCCCCACAAGATACAGCAGCCGCCATTTTGATGCCACTGCTCCTCAGGGTGGCCCGGAGCTTGGGATTGGGCTGACCTTGAATGCTGCAGCATTTCAGTGTGACTGGGGCGTGATCACTCTGAAGAAAATCCATAAAAATCCATATTTTAGAAATATAAAGCCTTTAATTCAGTCCAGGTTTCTTTAATTCAGAAAGGTTTCTTTCCCCTGAGGAGACTCCCAGCAGCTTCCCAGTGCCCACTGGATACAGCACTTAGTGCCGCTGCTGCAGTGGGTGCCAGGAAGCATAGGATTGGGCTGCCCAGCACCTGTGCCTACTCATGCACTAGTAAATGGGCAAAGCTTCACTTTCCATAGTGCTCAGTACATTTTCCTTATCGTCTATCAGTTTGTCAGTTTCTGTTTCACAATCTACCAACAATCATGTCACAACCCACCATTTGGGAAACACTGGCTGATATCATTTCAGTTTGTGATGGCTAGATTGTCATGTATATAAACATTTTCATGCACTCTGCCTATATCCTATATACCAGAAACCAGATTTTCATGGGTATTAATGACTATGGATAAATTATTATTCAGATTTTGAAACTCTAAGCAAAATATCCTCTAAAAATCACAAGCTTGGAAAAGTCCCCTCAGGCAGGATTTTGGGTTCCTTAAAATGAGAGGAAAAAATCTAGGTGAAATGAAATGACAGTAATACCTACTAAAAATGAAGAAGCCTGCTGCACTTGCCAAACACATGGTCCACAGGGTTTAATTGTAATTAGTGAACTGTGTCTCTCTATCATCACAGCAAGTTATTTCGAGTGATTACTCCTAAATGAAAGTTCAGCACTAAGATAACCTACAATGCAGAAGTACAATATGTTTCTGGGTAAAAATGATTGTTCCCCCCCCCCCCATATTTTCAGGAGGGCAGTGATAAAATGAAATCCAATTATACTATGTTGAATTTCTTTTTATAAATTGCTAGTAGTGACCCTCTTAGTAAATTTAAGTATAAACTGAACCGAATTTTATTTTGTAGGCACTCAGTTCTAATCATGTTACTAGAACTGGTTCACTTAAAGAAACTAAAGGTTATTGCCACAGGGTAAAAGGCTATTTGGTTTTAGATATTTTACTCTTCTGTCCTCAAAGACAGGGGGGAGAGAGGGGGGAATGAGAATGCAACAGAACGGGATAAGCCTTGAAAGGTTTTGCTTTGCTCTTCAATACCCGTGACTGGATTAGCTGAAAGAACCAAACAAAATGTTTTAAAAGCTTATGCTGATCAGCAAATATATGCCTGAGGTGATTAAAAAACAACAAGAATCTCTTTAGTAGTACTTAGGGACATTGAGAAGATGTGCCTTTCCCCCCTTGCTAACTCTGAAAGACAGGTCATGGCAATGAAAGAGAGTTATGCTTGTAAATCCAGTAAGTGTTCTGTTGGAATCCATGACTCTAGACAACTATGATCACCAATGAACAATTACAGAATATGATTGCCAATTTTGAACCAAAAGTGAACAAAAAATTAGGAAAATAATGTCATTATTTGACCAACTCTGCATATTGCTGCTATGTTTCCATGTTTGCCCAGAAAAAAAAAAACATCAATGTACATATACTGTGTGAAAATGACCTTCAAAATGTTATATCTACTAAAGCATTGATACTATTTCTTATAAGCAATTAAATGTACATTTTAACAGACAACAGTTGTGGTTCATAACTTTGAAAACATTTAATGAGACCAGATTCAAGGTTTGAAACAGCCCCAAGCTTTCTTTTAGCTTGAAAGAAATGTAACACCGCGGCAGAACAATAAGCGCCACTTGGCACTGGAGTGCTTTTTTGGGAGACTACTGCCCTAAACAGTATGTAATGTATGCCCAGAGAGTAAAGGAGACTTCCCTGTCTTATAGTTCTGCCGGATAATAAGAGCAGCTCTGTACTCATATAGATCTTGACATAGACTTTTCATTTAGAAAATGAACACATGCATTTAGAAAAGTCTATGTCACTATCTGTATGAGTACGGGGCTACCCTGATTATCTTCAGGGGTTCCATTCCTGGAACTCCTGTGAATACTGAAATCCACAGATGATTGAATCCATGATTTTGGACCTCCAAATCCTCTGAACCCAACTGGAGCTGTGCTCCAATTGCATTCAGAGGACCTTTTGAGGGCTCTGGAAGGCTGAAAATCGCAGTTGAAAACTGGAAATCACAATTTTCTGTCTTCTGGAGTTCTTAGAAGGCCTTCTGCAGGCCAGGGATGCCTCACTGGCCCTCAGAAGATTCTCTGGAGTCGGCAGGAGCAAAGCTCCCTTCACCTCCAGAGGGTTCAGGTTGGACCCACCCATGAGTTTAGAGCTCACATATGATCAAATTTGCAGGTTCCAAATCCACAGGTAACGCGGGCTGCCTGTTACAATGAAAGTAGTGTGGTGGCTAGCTACAGAGCTGTAAGCTGTGCAGGGCTACTTTTTCTAGTCGTTCTGTGGCAGTGTCATATTTTGTGAATCTGGTCATTCTTACATCATCATTACTAAAAATTGGACTGAAGCTGTGTGGTGAAAATGCAGATTTTCAAGGTTCTTGAAAAGTATCCTCCTTAAAAACAAAGAGGCAGCTCTGCCTCCAGACTGTTAAGATTTCAAGTGGCCACACACCAGTGCTGTTTGTTTAATGACACTTAGGTCTTCAGTAAAACCCTGCATGCTCACCTGCTTATATTCGTACTTCAAGATTTATACCTACAGCTCTCCTCTAAAAACTCTGACAAGATGGGTATGAAATATAATTGCAATTAGAGATGTGCTGAGATACCAGAAAAAATACATCCCTATACTAAGTCATGAGGCCTACCTGCTGATTCCCAGGTAGCACAGGTACTTAATTTACCTCCATGCTGAGCATCTAGTTGCTGTTTGCATTTCACAGGAGAGATCCATTACCCATATCAATAGCAGCCATCCAATTATAAACAGAGCAACTCACTTTAGCTATCATGTTAGGCTGCAAAGAGGCAAATCATGAAGATGATACATCATAATTACAACAGACTGATAACAGGTTATATGCATGTGAGAGCTATCAAAAGAGCAACACATTACATCCAAAACCAACACCAGCTATTAGAGGAGGCAGATTGGCCTTTTCCCCTTCCCCTTGTGGATTGCAATGACAAAAAAAAAACTCACTGAACGTCAAACTACTAATGTTTCTGCTTTCAAAACCTGATTTTTACTGGCAGGAATTTTATTCCCATAATGGTAAGGATCTGTTTTCCTTCTTACCCTAGAGAACCTTGTGTTATTATGAGGGGAGGAAAGCCAATCAAAGGCAAGACCAAGAATGTGGGATTGGTCTCTGTGGAAAATGTGAATCTATTTTGAAAAAGTTTGCCCCTGCAGGAAATCTAATTTGTGGGTTTCTTATTGGTGCAAAAGTTTTTTTTAAGACATTCATATATTTCCTGTAAAAGAAGGCAAAATCTGATTAACTTTTTTCCAATATAGGCTCAACTAGCAGAGGCAAGATTCAACTAGTTCCAGTGAAATGAGGGAGTACATTGATGAAGTTTCCAAGATTCTGTTAGTTGTACAATTTAAGATTTAATTCAGCTGCCTGTGGATATTGTTGACAAAACAAAGGCAGTCAATTGATCAAAATAATTCCCTCCCAGGACACAGATCTATTTTCAACTAAATGATATGCTGATGTGCATTATGTTAGAATCACACACACATGCATACCTATGGTCCAATCCTAAGGGACCTTTGCTCAGCTGGAACAAATGTTCCAGCAGCATAAATCTCTTTGCGTCTATTGCAGATGCAACAGTGCCAGCACACGTGGACTGACCACCACCACAAGCAGTGATGGCTGGGTCCATGCAACAGTGGACATCAGATGCTGTTCAGAGCAGATAAACCCGCACAGGGGTCAGGAGGGAGGTGTAGAGAGGGTGGAATGGGGTGGGGATGGGTGGAACAGGGAGGTGACAGGGCAGGAAAAGGTGGATCAGGCCCAGGATGGGGGTGTGTGTGTTTAGCAGCAGTGATGTCACCAAATCCTAACCACCTTCCTGGGCCAATCTACCTTCCTGGGTCAATGCAGGCTTGAGCTAGCTATAGACCTGGTGCAGGCCGAAGTTAACCCATAGTGGCTGCTGGAACTCACCAAGGGGCAAGGGAACATATATTCCCTTATCCCAGTGGTTCCCATACTTTTCTGACTGGCGGCCCCCTTGACCTACTGGGCCATTGGCAGTGGCTCCTCATTAGGGCTATAATCCTATACATTGTATAGGGTGGTGGGTTTTTCATGAGGTTTCCACAGCTCCCTTGGCTGGTTTCCACGGCTCCCTGGAAAGCCAAAGCTCACAGTTTGGGAACCACTGCCTTACCCCAAGGAGACCTCCAGAGGCCAAAACTCCCCCATGGGATATATCAGAGGTCATGTTGGTGCCACTGCATTGCCATGTGGGGAGTTGGGATTATACTGCCTGATAGATTAATCTATCAGTCCCTTAACCCACAATATCATGTGTTAAAGACTCAAAAGTACTTTTAAAAAACAGCACCAACTACATTCTAGATAATAAAATTAGGGGCACATATCACATGAAATAATGGTTTTATTCTGTTTATAGGTATTGACCTCATTGTATATGCCAAACCGAGTGTATCTTGTCTATGATTTAATGTATGTTATAATGTCACATATACACAACAGGGATCAAATGTGTACACCTGTGGGCTGGGCAGAAAATTGAAGCATCACCTTTTGAACAAGAGTTCTGGTCTTCCAGGGACTGGTACATGCAAAAGGAGCTGTAATAGTTTTCTTCAAGGAGAGGCACTATGATAATTTTCAAAACCCTCCAACAGTAGAATAAGAATCTATGAGATAATCTTCATTCTGTCACCAGTGTCGCTAAAACAGATGGCAATTCTCTTGTGCTCCAATTCTGTGTGTAAACATATAATATATATTTTGCAACAAATGTCCAAAATTAGGTGAATGCTGACATCCACATGAGAATGCTGATAATCCCCAATGAATTTTGCAGCTATCTGAAGAAAGAAATTTATTTCTCCATTTTTTCAACATACACAAGTAAATGCTGACAACTGCATTTAGTGACTGTCAAAAATTGTGTATCTTAGGCTGCAGTCCTAACCACACTTTCCTGAGAGTAAGTCCCATTGAACAAAATAGGACTTACTTCTGAGTACACCTGGTTAGGATTGTGCCCTTAGGTGTGTAACCGAAATTTAGTCATGATGAAAGAAGTTTGTGACAACTAACAGCCCAATCCTATCCAATTTTCCAGTGCCGGTGCTGCTGTGCCTATGGGGTATGCACTGCTACCTATGTTGGGGGTGTAGTCACAGAGGCCTCCTTAAGGTTTGGGAACATTTGTTCCCTTATCCCGGGGCTGCATTGTGGTTGCACGGGTGCTGGAAAGTTGGATAGGATTGGGCTGCCGGTCCTTTTAATGTCACTGGAGTGTAGTTATGACAAACTTCCTTAGTCATGATTAACTAAAATTAGGATAGAACACTCTGGGTTTTCAGAATTCATAATTACTTGGGGATTGTCAACATCCATATACACATATCAATGTTCACCAAATTTCAGACATCCATTGCATCTCTATAAACTTCAATAATTTGTTGATAGCTACTTTTCTTTTTACAGTGAACTTCAAATGAAAAGTTGTTCTGAAAAAACAAGTTTTTGCTATAAATGTTACCTAATGAAGCTCAAACTGACCCAGAGAACCAGAAACAGCTGTTTAAATTTTGCTAGGCTACAGGTTGGTGAACTGAAATGAGCAGCAAGAAAGTCTGTAACTAATTAGGTCCTTTCCAACATGAATGGGCATATGAATTCACCTATGCTAGGTGAGTAATGTCCCAAGAATTGGTAAGATTGAGTATGATAAAAAAAATTAGACAAATTTAGAAATAATTGCCTAATCTTCCTGCGTTTTGGGATTGTTAATTAAAGTGAACAGAATTTGCATCATATACCCATATATAGATGTGGTGCAAGTCTACTTATACATGTAAGCAGCTCTAAAATCTGCAGTCTATCTTTATTAATCTCTGTTTAAAGCCTCTAACAAGCTGAAATTAAATCCGGATAAGACAGAGGCTCTCCTGGTTCGGAAATCCTCGACGCAGGTGCTGGATTATCGGCTTGCTCTGAATGGGGTTGCACTCCCTCTGAAGGAGCAGGTTCGCAGCTTGGGGTCCTCCTGGCCTCGCAGCTGCTCCTGGATTCCCAGGTGGCGGCTGTGGCTAGGGGGGCCTTCGCTCAGCTTCGGCTGGTGCGCCAGCTGCGGCTGTACTTGGATCGTGCAGACATGGCCACAGTGATCCATGCCACGGTGACACCGAGGTTAGATTATTGTAACGCGCTCTATGTGGGGCTGCCCCTGAAGACGGTTCGGAAACTGCAATTAGTGCAGAATGCGGCAGCCCGTGTGGTCACTGGAGCTAGGCTGTTTGACTCTGTCAGTCCACTTCTCCGGGGGCTACATTGGCTGCCCATTCGTTTCCGGGCCCAATTCAAGGTGCTGGTTTTGACCTTTAAAGCCCTATACTGCTCTGGGCCAGGGTATCTTAGAGACTGCCTACTCCCGTACAAGCCGGCTCGCCCTCTCAGGTCATCAGAGAAGGCCTTTCTACAAGTGCCGCCACCCAAGGAGGTCCGGAAGACGGCTGCAAGAAATAGGGCCTTCTCGGTAGTGGCACCAACATTATGGAACTCCCTTCCCCTTGACTTGAGAATGGCTCCCTCTCTTGAGAGTTTCCGGCGAGACCTGAAGACACTGCTGTTTATACAAGCCTTCTGATTCTTTGGCCTTTTAACATTTTTTTACACATTTTGTAGTTTTTACAGGCCTGATTCCTCTGTAACTTGCTCTTTTGTACTCTTTTTAGTCTGTCTTTTAATCTGACTCCTGTTTTTTAAGGTCGCTGTTAATGTGTTTTTAATGTTTTTATCTGCTACTTGTCTTAATTTATGTTTTTAAATGTTTTTTTTATATGTTGTTAGCCGCCCTGGGTCCCTTTAGGGAGAAGGGCGGGATATAAATAAAGTTTATTATTATTTATTATTATTTTACTGAATATACTAAAATCTAACAATGTGTGAGGGCAAAATCATCATGGTACCCACATTACAGTATACTGTATATTCCTGTGGTTGCTACCTAATGACCAGAGAAAGCTGAATAATTTCTTCAAATTACAGTTAAGACCGAGCATGCTCAGTCCTTTTGTGTGTTTGCAACAATTGTCCCCAAATAGATGTCAGGCTCAGAGCTGGATTAAAACATCTATGCAAGTACACAGGTGCACAAGCTTCCTCAAGGTCTGCAGGCTATCTAAATTTATCTATATTTAAGCATCCCTCACTGTACTGGTACTGGACATATCAGGATTGAAGAATACAAATTTGTATGGTACAGGTACAGCCTATTCATCCGCGTTAGTTCCGTTCCGTGACTTGGCATGATTAACCAAAAATGTGTTGTGCTAAATTCCGTAGAGTTACGCAAATACAGTCTGCAGCCTGACACTTCCAGATGGAAGGAAACTAAGGCAGCTCCTCTCAATCCCCTCGCCCCCTTCCTTCCCCTTTCACAGGTGGGATCCTGAGCTTGCTTAGGAGTCCTCTGTGTCCCAGGCAGCCTCCTGACAGCACTGCAGGTTCTCCTCCTCCTTTTCGCTGCTGCCGCTCCTGCAGCCCTCCCTGGCTGCAGCCATCATGGAAATTCCTGTGCCCCAGAGCATTCTGGGACTTGTAGTTCGGCTCTCTGCTCACCCTCACCTGTCCAAGTCTCAGCAAACACTCCCAGGGTGTGTGTGTGTGTGTGTATGAGAGAGAGAAAGAGAGAGAGAGAGAGAGCGCGAGTGCGCACGCTCCACCTTGCTGTATGTGTTCTGGCTACAGAGGTTTTTGGTCCCCCTGTCAGCCTCAGCTGGCTCAGGGGCTCCAGGAATGTTTCTGTTTCTTTGCAAGGGGAGCTTCTTCCATGGCTCCAGGGCTATTTCCCTGCCTGGGTGAGGTGGAGCCTTTTTGCAGTGTCTTGGGCTGCCTGGAAACAGAGCGAGACACCAGCGCAGGGCAAAGGAGACAAAGGTGTGTGTGACTTTCAGTTCCCCCACCCCATTTGCGTTGAGACAAATCCGCAGATAAAAAATTCATGGATAAATCGGCTGCACCTGTACATATAACACAACTCCATGCACATTTTGTTGTCTTAAAAGTCAGACCTATGCTTGGGTTTATTTTGGGTGCTGAATCCTAAAAAGGCATCAGTTTTGCCCAATTGGCTCTAGTTTTGGCAGTATGGCATAGTCACCTTATATGCAGTTTAAGCAGCTTCCTCATGAGAAAGCTGCTTGAATCGGCAAATAAGGTGGCTATGCCGTATCCTCAAAACTAGAGCCAATCAGGCAAAACCTATACCATTTTTTGTTTCAGTGCACTCAAAATATTCTACATTCGTTCAAACATCCTTGGTAACTAAAAAAAAAAGGTGGTGGTGTGTGTGTGTGTGTTTTAAGGCCTCTGTAATCTGTTTTCCTGTGGTTAGCATCTAGTGGCCAGAAAAAGGTGAGGTGACTTGTTCAAGTTAGTTTAAGACTGAACATGCTCAGTCTACTTGTGTGTGTTTGCAGCAGTTGATCCAAGATGGATGCCAGGCTTAGGTCTGTATTAACAAAGAAGGTAACAAATCACTGTTTTTGCAGTTTTAGTCTTGAATGTCAAGTAGAGGCTCCAAGCCCGCTGGCTCACTGCCCTGTTTCTCTTGAGATTCAATTCTCCCTTTTTAAAACTGCCTTCTTTGAGTCACTTCAGAATCACCTCAGGCCACTTTCCTATGACAGCTCCACAGAATCGCATCATTTTCCTCAACTATGGGTGCAATCCTATCTTGCGCTTAAACAGACAAGCCAAGAGGCTTGCGCTGTATCCAGTGCAGGATAAGTGCCTAAAGTGGCTCAGCCAGAGGTGAGGGAAAACTTTTCCCCTTACCTCCAGGTAAGCCACCCTGACCCCAATGTGTCTCCTTGGACTTGCGCCACTTCCTGAGGTGGCACAAGTCCAAGGAGAGCAGAGCAGCTTGAAGCTGCTCCATGCTGCTTGGGGAATGGGGTTAGGATCCAGCAGAACTGCCAGGTTCTAGCCCTGCCACCCACTCCCAATCTGCCCACCACCAGGGCCTCCTCCCCACCTCCTTCCTGCCCATCCCAGAGCCTCGCATCAGCCCAGCTCAGCCCAGTTCAGCCGACACAAGGCTTGGTGCTTCCGTCAGCACAGAGGCTTACGTCAGCCTCCAAAGGCCAGCGTATCTCCATGCGTCAGCCTAACCAACTCACAAAGAGGCACAAATGTGCCTTGCAGCATGTTTGTAACCCCGTCCCTTGCGCCAGCCCAAGGCTCCTGTTAAGTTAAGCTCCTGGAGTGAGCCCCCTGCTGGAGGCTGTGGGTTAAGTCCTACCTGGGACTTTTAAAAAAAAAAGTTCAAAAAAGAGCCTGCCTGGGACTGAACTTTGAGGAGTTTTGCAGCCTCAACTGGCCCCCCTTTTGGCAACTAGCAACCAACCTTTATATTTTGCAGCCATGGAGCACCTTCCCACCTATTAAAAAAAAATATTAGTGGGATTTGAACCCCAAGCCCCTGGCTTCACAGATCTACTGTTTAGCCACTGAGCCACCAGAGCTCTTAGGCTCAAAGTGTTTGGAACTAACACTTGAGGCACTGATGGCCACCAGCTGGGCTCAAGACCTTATATATTTGTTCTGAACACTTTAACTACTGTATAGGCTTTCCTATAGCCCAATGGAGAGAGTTTCCTATAGCCCAATGGAGCACCTCCCTACCTAAAAAAAAAAAAAAAAATGGGGTGTTTCACTCCAGCTGTGGCAGGAGTGCTTTTGCTATCAGGGAGCTCACACGGGATGGACGTGTGTGTGTGTGTGCGCGCATGCGCGTGCGCGCATGTATAAAAAATGGTTTAAAAATAAATAAATAAATAAATAAATAAAAAGTTGTGAGTTCCTGCACCTATTTTTTTTACAAAAAAAGCACTGACTATATATATGCTTGTAACAATGATAGTCAATGGAACTTACTCCTGGGTAAGTGTGGGTAGGATTCCAGCCTAGGATTTTAAAAATTTTCCTGCTTGATGATATCACTTCCAGTCATGACCTCACTTCTGGTGGGTCCTGACAGATTCTCATTCTAAAAAGTGGGTCCCGGTTCTAAACATTTGAGAACCACTGGTCTACATTGACTGGTAGCAGCTGTCTGCGACCTTTGACAGCCTCCCTCCACCCTCCACACCCCAGCTGTAAATACCAGATAATGATCATAGGACCTGGTGCACTGGTTTTCAAACTCCCTGGGAGTTCGAGAACCAGGGTAAGATTTTGCAGGGACCTTGTGAAAAGCAGTGATGTGATTCCCAGGTTCCCATTGCTGCGGTGGAAAGGGAGCTGTTCATTACGTTACTTACTTGCTTCCAGGGGCGTGGGGAGCCCTGCAGAGCCACTCAAAATGTATTTCCGGTTAGGGCAGACCTTCAGAGAGGTGATGCTGCCACTGTGGCCAACCCCCACAAAGGTCACTTCACCCTCATTATAGTCCCACACTTTCACCAAGTGGTCATCACCTCCTGTGAGAGAGAAAAGGGAGGAATGTTAGACTGCCAGTTGGTCTAGTCTAGGAGTAAACTGGGCTGAGTTTGGGGACTGAAAGTGAAAGCAGATGGAATGCAAAATCCTAAGCATTGTGGATAAAAAAAAGGGGCCAGGAGGGGACTGCTGGATTTTGCATAATTTATCAGAGGTGTGGGAGACATGAACCTGGGCTGTGGATATTGACTTCTCCCTCCTCTAGCCATTTTCAATTATGTTCTTTCTCCTTCCAGAAGTTACTTTTTAAAAAAAAAAAATTTCATAGCTACATCCAGTTTTTTCTTCCTTGTAGCCCTTCAGCTTCATTAGACTCAGTTCTAAAGACCAAATTAACCATGTTTTGGCTTGTGTATTTCCTGAACTTTTTCTCTTATGGAAGTCCTATGCAGGGCTCCCCACAGCTTGTAGAATGCTAAAAAAAACTGATTGCAGCTCACTTCTGGTTTTGCAATCACAACCCAGAAGTGGGTTGCAATCTTTTTTTTACATTCTACAAGCACTGCAGAGAGTCAGGGCTCCCTGCACCCCTAAATCCCACAGCAAGTAAGTAATGTAAAAAACAGCCCTCCTTCCCCTGCAGTGGCATGATCCTGGGGATTGTGTCACTGCTTTCCCCCTTTCCCCGTCCCTTAAAGGGAAATGGGCAGCAGGGTTGGTGAGTTGCGGCCCACCAGTTTGAGAACCACTGAGCTAGCACATGCAAAACCAGTACTCTGTCAAACCTCATTATATTTCAATATTTTAATGACTATCTTTTTTGACATTCATTTGTCACTAATATTTGTCACTTTGACATTCTATATAGATCTTTTGGAACCAAAAGATGGGGTCTGGAGTAAGAAATAGTTCAACGAATTTCTAGTTGTTATTGATAGTTAAATCCAGTTTGTTATTTATTTACATGTTGTTAAATATTTCAGAAAGAAGGTCTGATTTTGCACACATATTAATAAACAACTTTGCTTGCTAATGTCTTTATGTCAGCATACCTGTTCTGCCCCAATGCACATAAACTCCACTATTGAGCTTTATTGAGCTATCTTTAGCATTGGGTTAATGTAATACATCTGGAAGTTGGACGGCACTCTACTGTTCTGTGGTCTTCCTTCAACTTTGCTTTAGAATGCCTGAGGGATGACATGTAATGGATCATTCTGATAACCAAACAGAGGTCAGACAAGTCTGAGAAGAAATGTTCAAAACCCTGTAAAACACTCAAAAGTAGTTTCTTGGAGGTGAAAAGAGAAAGAACTACCAGGGCAATTCAAAAGATGCAACCAAGAGATGTAGTTTCACTTACAAAACTGGGAATAAAAGAGAGCAATGTGCAGACACATCTTTTTCTATGTAATTATCTCATCATTATTGAGATTTCACATTTTCATTTGTCATAAAAATGTTTCCAGAGATGTATTTTAATTAATCCCACTTTCTCCCAAATATGATCCTGATATTAATTTTTAAATGTAAATCTCAGTCGCCTGAAATTATCCTTCCTGATGAAGCACATAGTGATAAAGCAGCTTATATTGGTTATTAATTGTTTTATTGTATGTTAGTAGTACATCATAAAATGCAGTTGTGATTTTGATTTTAGAAGTTTGGACACATTTGTAATCAATTCACTGGTGCTTTCAGCCCACTGCACCCCTGCATTTTTAATGTAATTTGCTTGACGCTTCTGTCCTAGCATGTGACAATAGATTCAATTATTTGGGGCATGTGAAGGAAGGCATTTGCTGATTAGATGCCTAAATATGAGCTTTCCTCAGCATTTATCATTCAGAGATGCATGGTATGCAAAGTGGCAGAAGGAACTGTATGGACACTATGGATATGACATGATTTCTTTTAATTTAGGTTGTATTGTTTACAAATTGCTTACTATTAATTATAATTGCTTACTATTATACCAGGTAGATGGGACTCGTCAGCCCGGGTATAATAGAATACCGGGTAGATGGGACTCGTCAGCCTAGGAAGGCAGCTCATCTAAGAGAAGGAAACTCTGACCTCAAACCTCCACTGCCTTGTGGCTACATCCAGTTGTGGAAAAGGCTTCAGGAGTCAACCTCGAGGCAAAATCAGGAGCCGGAGTCCCTTAGGCAGTTCATGGCTGAACACAGTCACGTTCTGGCAACTCCTGCGACGCCGCTGGAACCAACCGTATTGGCTTCTGCCTTTCCATTGGACCATTCCAGCGACATGGAGAGGGGGGATTTGCTGCATGGGTAACAGCCTATCCTCCATACCTTCTTTACCCAGGCTTCGCGCACTGGAGAGGACACTCCAACTTCGCCATACGGCGTCAGCACAACACGGGAAGCAGCAGTTTACCGGCTATAAGTCTTTGCTCGATTGGCGTAGAGCATGACGCCAGGGGCTGCTTCCGACGGTGGGAGAGATCACTGCATCTCATTGGGCAGCTACCGCCCGCCTTAAGCTGGGCAGTCCCCAGCCAGTAAGGTGTTGCCTCGCCACGGTCCGTTAACCTCATGGGGTGCGTGGGGTTTAGGGTGAAAACCGACAAGCGGATCGACAACTCTGCACCATGCAACAGAAAACAGAAAACTACTCCCCTAAAGCTGGGCACCTGGAACATTAGGACAATGACACCTGGCTTCTCTGATGACCTGCAAGAAATAGACAACGCACGCAAAACAGCTGTCATCGACATGGAGCTGAGCAGACTGCAGATGGACATCGTCGCCCTTCAAGAGACTAGGCTGCCAGATTCCGGATCTGTCAAGGAGAGAAATTTCTCATTTTTCTGGCAGGGAAAACCACCAAACGAAACCAGGGAACATGGCGTTGGCTTTGCGGTCAGAAATACCCTGCTGAAATCCATCATCCCACCTACTGTGGGAAGTGAAAGAATTTTGTCCCTGCAGCTCCAGTCATCAGCAGGACCTGTCACTCTCATCAGTGCTTATGCACCGACTCTGTCGTCTCCAGCAGAAGCCAAAGACAAATTCTATGATGACCTGGCCACCACTGTCAAGAAAATCCCTGTAAAAGAGCCATTGTTCATCCTCGGCGATTTCAATGCTAGAGTTGGTGCTGATAACAGTTCATGGCCCACTTGCTTAGGTCAGTTTGGCACTGGGAGGATGAACGAAAATGGCCAACGCCTGCTAGAGTTTTGCTGTCATCACGGTCTCTGTGTCAGCAACACGTTCTTCAACACAAAGCCCCAACATAGAGTCTCTTGGAGACATCCAAGATCAAAGCACTGGCACCAGCTCGACCTGATCCTCACCAGACGCTCCAGCCTTCCCAGCATCAAGATCACACGCAGTTATCATGGTGCTGCCTGCGACACTGACCACTCCCTGGTGTGCAGCAGAGTGAAACTGCAAGCAAAGCGACTGTATCACACGAAAAAGGAAGGAAGACCTCGCATTGATACCAGCAAGACCCGGGATCAGAGAAAAGTGGAGGAATTTGCACAAGCGCTTGAGGAATCTCTTCCAGGCCCGGCTGACGCAAACGCATCCAACAGATGGGAACATTTCAAGAATACCGTTTACAACACCGCCTTGTCCATATTTGGCAAGAAGACCAACAAGGCGGCAGACTGGTTTGAAGCCCACTCTGAGGAGTTGACACCAGTCATTGAGGAAAAGAGGAGAGCTCAAGCAGCATACGAGGCATGTCCCAGTGAGCGCAACCTGCAGGTCCTCCGAACTGCTCGCAGCAAAGTCCAACAGACTGCCAGGAGATGTGCTAACGACTACTGGCTCCAGCTCTGTTCCGAGATACAGATAGCAGCTGACACGGGCAACATCAAGGGGATGTATGATGGTATCAAGCAGGCCCTAGGTCCAACACAGAGGAAAATTGCCCCTCTGAAGTCTGCCACAGGCGAGGTCATCCAGGATCGGGCGCAGCAGATGGAACGCTGGGTGCAGCACTACTCTGAGCTATATTCCAGAGAAAATGTAGTCACCGAAGAAGCACTGAACAACATTGAGTGCCTGCCTGTGCTGGAAGAGCTTGACAGTGAACCAACTCTAGAAGAACTTCACGTGGCCCTGGACTCCCTTGCCTTTGGCAAGGCACCTGGAAAAGACAGCATCCCTGCTGAAGTCCTAAAATGCTGCAAAGAGATCATCGTCACTGAGTTGCATGAAATCCTCTGTCTGTGCTGGAGAGAAGGTGGAGTACCTCAAGACATGAGGGATGCAAACATCATCACGCTGTACAAGAACAAAGGTGACAGGGGTGACTGCAACAACTACCGCGGCATCTCTCTCCTTAGCGTTGTAGGAAAGCTGTTTGCCCGAGTTGTACTAAAGAGGCTCCAGGTACTTGCAGAGAGCGTCTATCCAGAATCGCAGTGTGGATTCCGAGCCAACAGGTCCACCACTGATATGGTATTCTCCCTTAGACAACTGCAGGAGAAATGCAGGGAACAACGACAGCCACTCTTTATAGCCTTCATAGATCTCACAAAGGCTTTCGACCTGGTCAGCAGAGACGGCCTCTTCAAGATTCTCCCCAAGATTGGATGTCCACCCAGGCTCCTCAGCATCATCAGATCTTTCCACAAGGACATGAAGGGCACTGTTGTCTTCGATGGCTCCACATCAGACCCTTTTGACATCCGAAGCGGAGTGAAGCAGGGCTGTGTTCTTGCACCAACCTTGTTTGGGATTTTCTTCGCTGTCCTGCTGAAGCAGGCCTTTGGAACTGCAACAGAAGGCATCTATCTCCGGACCAGATCAGACGGAAAGCTCTTCAACCTCTCCAGACTGAGAGCAAAATCCAAAGTCCAGCTGAAATGTCTGCGTGACTTCCTCTTTGCCGACGATGCAGCTGTCACTACCCACTCTGCCAAAGATCTCCAGCAGCTCATGGATCGTTTTAGCAAGGCCTGCCAAGATTTTGGACTGACAATCAGCCTGAAGAAAACACAGGTCATGGTTCAGGATGTGGACTCACCTCCCTGCATTACAATCTCTGAGCATGAACTGGAGGTTGTCCATGACTTTGTGTACCTTGGCTCAACGATCTCCGACACTCTTTCTCTCGATACCGAGCTAAACAAGCGCATCGGTAAAGCAGCTACCACATTTTCCAGACTCACAAAGAGAGTCTGGTCCAACAAGAAGCTGACGGAACATACCAAGATCCAGGTCTACAGAGCTTGCATCCTGAATACACTTCTGTACTGCAGCGAGTCATGGACTCTTCGCTCACAACAGGAGAGGAAACTGAGCGCTTTCCACATGCGCTGCCTCCGACGCATCCTCGGCATCACCTGGCAGGACAAAGTTCCAAACAACACAGTCCTGGAACGTGCTGGAATCCCTAGCATGTATTCACTGCTGAAACAGAGACGCCTGCGTTGGCTTGGTCATGTCGTGAGAATGGATGATGGCCGGATCCCAAAGGATCTCCTCTATGGAGAACTCGTGCAAGGAAAGCGCCCTACAGGTAGACCACAGCTGCGATACAAGGACATCTGCAAGAGGGATCTGAAGGCCTTAGGGATGGACCTCAACAAGTGGGAAACCGTGGCCTCTGAGCGGCCCGCTTGGAGGCAGGCTGTGCAGCATGGCCTTTCCCAGTTTGAAGAGACACTTTGCCAACAGTCTGAGGCAAAGAGGCAAAGAAGGAAGGCCCATAGCCAGGGAGACAGACCAGGGACAGACTGCACTTGCTCCCGGTGTGGAAGGGATTGTCACTCCCGGATTGGCCTTTTCAGCCACACTAGACGCTGTGCCAGAACCACCTTTCAGAGCGCGATACCATAGTCTTTCGAGACTGAAGGTTGCCAATATGATGCTTACTATTATTTATATAGTACCATGAATGTGCATGGCACTTTACATAGCATGAAAAGGCATCCAAGGGTCTTACAAGCTAACATCAGGGGAGAAGAGAAAAATTAGGAAAACAGAGGCTGCACATTTGATTGTTTCAGGTACATGCACTTTCTAGGCAACCAACTCCCCATGCAGTGATGCAGCTGTGACAACAGGGCTCCTATCTACACACTGTGCATACTGGGCTGTAGTTATTCAAGAAATGGACAAAGAGCCATTTAAATAATGTTTGAGTTCTTTCTTGAGCATGCACATTTTCTTCACATTATTATTTTTTAAAAAACTTGTATACATCTGTTTAGCCAGTGATGGATGGATGCACAAATGTTAAATGTGATCATCTTGGATTTTGCTTATGCGGAACCTCATTAAAATGCTACTAAAATAATAAAGAATTTGGTTTTGAGTGATATTAATTTAAGCAGCAAGGTGCTGAGGTACTTCTGATTTCATTTGCTATATTTTATTTTTAGGCATTCTGTTCTCTGTTGCTCAACATAAAACAGACACTAAATACTTTAAAATGATCTATAGTTGTTTCTGCATACTGGTGTCTTTATGTTATGTTGGTACAATGTTCAGAAAGCTGTATTGCACATTACATAATTTAAGTGCAACTATTATGCAAAGTAACCGCTAGAAGTAGTACTGCATAAGACTGTGACTTCAATCAAGTTAATTAATTAATGCCAAGTTGTGTTGGAAAGGGAAGAGGCACAGTGCCTTGATTAGTATGTATATATTTTGAACAGGTGCCCATAGATTATATCACAGGGAGGACAGTTCTTTAATGTTACCCTGTCATATGTTACCAATTATTTTAAGTGTGTTTGACAGATCGTTGACACACTGTAAATGGGAGGTTGCATCTCAGCAGATTTTACTCCTAATCTTGTTGAACTACAAAGAAAAAAAAAGAAATAAAACACTATACAGCAAACAATCTGCCGTAATAATATTGTCATTCATTAGGATTATTATTCATTAAAGTCAATGGAAGATTTGCCATCATTTTTGGTGAAACCTTAAAGTGGCAAGTACAGTATTTTTTATATGAAGACACCTTGCTGCTTAAAAAGTTGTGGGCTTCCATCGTCTCTCCGAGAGCTTATTGTCATATGCTAGATCCTGGAAGCATTAGCAAATATGCCCTACTGTAGCATTTTGGTGCTACTTGAGGAGCAGCCTGAGATGCTGCGTTGGTGTGGCAGAAAAGCCATGGCAAGAATTAGACAACAGACACAGGTTTCAGAGAGGTTGAAAGTGCTGGAAGCAGGAGCAAGAATGAAATCAAGGGAGAAGTCAAGTGAAGTCTCCCAGCTCCTGACCCAGCTTTTTATTAAGTCTCAAAACACATGATATACAGTTACGTAATAGGGGAATTTCCACAAGGATGCTACCTTGCTTCATACTTGCTAGTTCTAGCTTAACCACAAACACATTCCTAGATAAGATTCTCCCTAACATCCTGTGTTTACAGGCTCTGGGCGAAGACCCTCAGCGTATCATCAAGGTCAAGAGTGTGCTCTTGTTCAGATGCAGGTATGCCTGTGTCATTATTGCCAAATACTGCTAAGACATCTTAAACTTTAGTGCCTGTGCATGTATATTTACTACACCCTACACTTCATTTTAAAAAACGCACACATGACAGGCAGTCCAATCCTAATTAGTACTAGTGCAGTTAGGCCGCATGGCCTGTGCTGTATCCAGCACTAGTTGGGAGCTGACTGGAGGTCTCCTCAGGGTAAGGGACTTTTTTGCCTTAGCTTGAGTAACGTCCCAGCCAGCTCTATGGAGCTACTTGGATCCCCACCAACTGTTTAGCTGGTGAAAGTCCAAGCGGCCCCATGTAAGACTGCTTGACCTGGGAGGGAGGATAGGATACAGTGGAGGAGGCTTCTGCTAATCTCATTCCCATCCCGGGCCCAATCTGCACTCTTCTGCCCTCCCCCTGCCCAGAAACACCCTCTCCCCATCTCCAAAACTCTCCCTGTAATCCTCACACAGCCCCTGTGCTACTCAGTGTGACACTTACCTCCACTGGTGACCAGGCGCTCAGATCTAGTGCTGGTGGGCAATGTTACAGGCCATCCCACCAGCACAGACAATTCCCGAGTAGTCGCAAACATGCCTTACGCCATGTTTGCTACACTCTAGGCCTGTAGAGCAGTGACCATGCCAGCAGAAGCATCCGTTTGGATTGCACTCTCATTGAAACTAGGCATATGTTTATATAAACTACATCAGAATGAGTTATGTCCAAAAATTTCAGCTTTGTCATCTTTACTAGCAATTAGTTACTTTTTTTAAAAAGTTTGATATTTCCACACTTTCAGTAATTGATACTGTAGATCTAGGCAGTAAATCCAAAAGGAACGCCTTTTAAATTAGTAAGGAAACAAGTGCTTGCATTAGAGCAATGTGAATTTTAAAGAGTAAATGGCCAAACTCTTGGCAGTCAGAAAGTGCAGACAGACTCATTTCTAAAGCAATTGCCCCTAGAGATGAAAGGAAGCTGTCTAGACTGTAATTGTGTTTAAACAAGGTACAACTTTGTCAGTCTGAATGGAATCGCAGCAGCAGAGGTAAAAAAAGCTTAATGTGAATCTCCCAAAACTAACCAAGGCATTACCATTATAGCTACCTAACTTTTTTGTGTGTGCTCTGCATCTATTAAAAACGCATTCAAAAATGCAGCAGATGCACTATGTGAACATGCAATGATAAGCATCATGTGTGAGGTGGGGGGCTGAACATCATATTTTGGATTTCTGCAGTCAGTAAATATTACTTTGACCAGGTCCAATGCCAGACTGGTTCCCTCCTATCTCAGTTGAGCCCTCTTCTTACTTTGGTGGCATAGTTTTTGCTGTGTAAATAACTTTGAAAATGCTTTTGTTGAAAAGTGTTCATCATCATCTTCATCTTCATCATCCCCCCATGGGACACTACCTTGTAGTGATGGTGGAGGTTGCATGCTTCAGTGAGGCAGGAGGCTAAGCTGGACAGGGTCACCCAAACCAGACAGGCCTCTGCTGAGAAGTTAGACTTACCCCTGCTAAGTCTAAGAGGCACTTTTTCAAGTGGCTGCTCCTTTTTTTTGAGCAGGGGGGAGTAACTGGCCCATTTCACCAAGCAGTGTCTGTTCTAGTGGCTGTCTGCTGGTATTCATTTGCATCTTTTTAGATTGTGAGCCCTTTTGGGACAGGAAGCCATTTAGTTATTTGATTTTTCTCTGTAAACCGCTTTGTGAACTTTTAGTTGAAAAGCAGTATATTAATACTAATAGTAATACTAATACTACTACTACTAATAATAATTAATAAATGTGTTCCAAACCTATTTCTAGTATGGTGCAAAAAATGAATGCAAAGTCTATACTGACTTGGTTGTCACCTGGATCAGGAAGGACCACTCCAGGTGGTGTTCCTGGGCATCTAGTGATAAGTGGGCTACAGGATTCAGAATCTTCAGTTGAGTAACCAGGACTGGAGACTATAGGGCGACTGGTAGAAACTTTGCCTAAATAGGAAAAAAAAACTAACAAAAAACACCATCAAGGAAGTACGTAATGATATGCTGTTACAACTCTAGCCCAACTAGGTTATTTGAAAAGAACGTACCAAATTGGGAAAGAGCAACATCAAGATACAGAAATAACAGAACAAAGGTTAGCAGATCAGGGAAGATTTATTACAAGGAAAAAAGTATTAACAGAAGTGGAGCTGGAAGAACTTCAGATAACAATACAGGTTCAATAAAAGGAAAAAGATTATCACCAATAGAAGAAGATGCTCAGACATAGTTAGGGTATGTTGGCGATAGAGGATGCCATTGCGGCGGCCCGTGTGGTCACTGGAGCTAGGCGATTTGACTCTGTCAGTCCGCTTCTCTGGGAGCTACATTGGCTGCCCATTCATTTCCGGGCCCAATTCAAGGTGCTGGTTTTGACCTTTAAAGCCCTATACTGCTCTGGGCCAGGGTATCTTAGAGATCGCCTACTCCCATACAATCCAGCTCGTCCTCTCAAGTCATCAGAGAAGGCCTTTTTACAAGTGCCGCCGCCTAAGGAGGTACGTGGGGCAGCGACAAGAAACAGGGCCTTCTCAGTAGTGGCACCAACGTTATGGAACTCCCTTCCCCTTGACTTGAGAATGGCTCCCTCTTTTGAGACTTTTCGGCAAGGCCTGAAGACCCTGCTGTTTAAACAAGCCTTCTGACTTCATGGCGTTTTTAACATCTTTTATACATCTTTTAGTTGTTTTTTACAGGCCTGATTCCTCTATGAACTGCTGTTTTATGCTCTTTTTATTCTGACTTTTATCTGACTACTGTTTTTATGGTTTCTGTTAATGTGTTTTTAATATGTTTTTATCTGTTTGTTAAATTATGTTTTAATCTGTTTTTAATATGTTGTAAGCCGCCCTGGGTCCCTTTAGGGAGAAGGGCGGGATAGAAATAAAGTTTATTATTATTATTATTATTGGTGTTCAATCATCTCAAGTTCAAAGTCAGGCAACCTATCCTTTGCCTTCCTCTCAAAAACTTCAATGATTACAAAAAGGCCTTGCAATCAACTATATGCTACAAGCAAAGGCACAACAAGGTAGCAACAAGGATTCACTGAAACATCCAAAAAAAATACAAGCTATCTGTAGCTAAAAACTGGTTTGAAAAAGTTGTTGAGAATAAAGAGGCAAAAATATTACGGAATTTTCAACTACAAACAAACATCTATCACACAATACACCAGACTGTAGTTGAGAAGAAAAAAAAGTCAGTATAATCGATACAGCAATACCAGGTGATATAGAGCAGAAGAAAAAGAACTGGGGGAAAAATAACAAAATGCAAATGCAAATAGGAATTGAAAGGTTGTGGCAGAAGAAAAGTAGAGTAAACCCAGTGATGATTGGCGCCCTTGGTGCAATTCCAAAACACCTTGAAGAGCACCTTAACAGCATCAGGGCCACAGAAATTACCATCAATCAACTACACAAAGAAGCTTTACTAGGAACAGCTTATATCTTGCAACGATATTTATACAGGTGGTGCCTTGGTATCTACTGATTTGGTATCCACTGATTTGAGTCCAAGGCCCACGTTTAAATGCTGTAATAAGGAAAAAAGCACCGAAATCAAATTTTCTACCTTTGCGCTGTTAAACCACACCAGTTGCAAGCTTCTCAGGGTTAAAGATAGTTTTAAAGATTCACTTCCAGGTTTTTTGCTCCTCCAATCTCACCTCAGAATGCATTGGTATAGACGCTATACAACATGCAGCCACTAGATGGAGTGAATAATGGAATCTGATGGAATGTAAATATTACATTAGGAACAACTGAGGAGCAAGAAACCTAAACATGGGTCTTTAAGCTATTTTTTCCACTGATTTGGTATCCACTGATTTTTTTTTTTTAATCCATTGAGGATTCCAGAATGCAACCACAGTGGATAACAGGGCACAACCTATAACAACAAAGTAGGATAAAAGTCAGGTATCACAGGTCTTTGGGGAGGATGATAAAACAAACCAGTAGCAACTGTAGCTCTTCACCCCATTACCTCTTCAAACCCCCCCCCCCATTTTTCAGTGGCTGTTGCTGGTATCTCTTCTGTTTTTTGTTTAGATTGGGAGTTCTCTGTTAAAAAAAACAGTGTATATTCAATAATAATAAGGTAAAAACAGGGTGCTGCTACAAGGGCAAGAGGGTATGCCAGTGGCTCTCAAACTGGTGAGTTGTGACCCAGCAGTTTGTGTAAAGGGTCCCCCATGCCTTTAAGGGAGGGTCAAAGGCAGCAATGTGATTCCCAGGATCGTGTTGCTCATGGGGGTGGAAGGGGCTGCTTTTACTTGCAAGTGGCTGCAGGAAGTTGCAGGAGGTGCGGACGGCTGCACAGGACTTCCCACACCTCCTGCAATGTCCTGTAGACACCTGTAAGTAAAATAACCCCCCCCCCCTTCCAGCCCCGTTAGTGATGCGATCCTGGGGATCACATCACTGCCCTCACTCCCTCTCCCACAAAGACTTACACCAGGAGTAAAACTCCCAGGAAGTTTGAGAATCACTGGGATATACTGTTCTAGACAATGCCATTTTTTCCTCACAATGCACCCATCCTGACATCACAATTCTAAACTTATTATCTTTGCCATGCTTCTGCAGGCTGTGATTGGATCTCTTAAAATTTCTGGGTTTTGTTTTTGAGGTCCCCCCCCCCAAAAAGAGCAGCTTTGACAGTGCCTTGATTGTCAGAGCTGTGTCATTGGGAAAGAATTTGGGGATAGGTGGAATAACCTGTATCTTTACATTCCGTTTTCCTGATCTACATTGTCCTATCAAAGATTCTATTTGTCCAGCTAGGGGACACATACAAGTATCTGTATTTTTTCCCACTGCAAGAAAAATGGCAACATTAGGGGCATCTTGACTGGGGAAATTGTGAAGGAAATTAATACCTCCCTGCAAGTTCTGCAACCCCAATTCAGTTCAGAGGCATCTGCAACAGCTTTTAAGAAAAATGGGCAAATCTGTTAACATGAATCTCTAGCATCTTATCTGGTTTGGCTTTTAGTCTGCAGTGCCTATCTCTTTCTGGCATAGGGTAAAGAAAAGGAAGTGGAAGTAATCAGCTTGAGTCTGAGTGCCATTCAGATCTATTGCCAGGCCCAAAAAAAAAAAAAAAAGGTTCTATATTTTGTGTGACCCTGGTTTATTTATCAGTGCATCTTGAACCATTTCAAAGCTAAGCACTCCACAGTCATGCCTTCTCATTTTCTGCTGGAGCCCATGAAGGATGCTTGGGTCTAAATATGTCATTTCATTTGCCTCTCCTGCCTATGAATAACTCATCTACAAAGCTCAGCACCATAACAATTAGCCTTTTACTGTTCCTTTTAAGACCATGTCTTTTGAACATGGGGCTGAACAAATATATCTTTACAAATCAATTCTTATGAAAATATTTTCTTACCTGGGTAAGAATAAAAAAGGAGGATAGTAAACATGTGATTACAGAACACTCACATTCCTGGGAAGTTCCTTCCGTTTTGTTAAAAATAATAAGGGGTTCCCTTTACACTAATGTACTATTTTGTGTGCCTATAACAGATTTTGGATACATTGCCTAAGAGCTGGATATAATGTAAAGATACATAAGGCTGCCAGAAATAAAGTTCAAATAAAACAGGCAAGGGTATTTAATAGAAAAAAATAACATATAGCATTGGTCTAGTAGGAATTGCCTGATGATGTTAGTAATACATGTAAACACCCATGTGAAGAGATTCAGAATCTCCTGGATAACTTCCTGTTTTCTAATATCTTACAGATTTCCAGATCACCTATGCCCTACTGGAGTACTTTTTCATATGCAGAGACCTGTCTGAAAGCAGAAAAGGTAAGTCAAAATGTTATGTTGCATTCAATTGTGCAAAGTCCCATCATTTTCAGAGAGAATGTTTAGTGAGGGTTTCCTCAAAGCACTATTTTGGGTTTGTTGATTGATTATTAAAGGCGTATACATAATAAAATTGCAGTATTTAAAACCACAGTACCACAATAGCCATATACCACAATAGCCATAAATAGAAAAAGAACCTAAAAACAGCAGCAAAAACATGAATGCTTATGTAAGTATAAGAAGAGCACAACTTTAAAATGTGCCTTGTGCTCAGTTAGCAGCGGTGGAGTCAAAACATGAGTCAGTCTGGAACCAAATCTTGAGTGGAAGTCATTCACAATGTTACTATGTGATGCAAACCAACCAACGTCAGTGCCAGCGTGCTGGAAAACTTGGGGCAAAGCCCTGCACTGGACTCCATGGCACCCCAGCCCTCATGGTGCATTATTTATTTATACAGGTATTTATACAGGTATTACATAGGCACTGCTGTGGTTACCAACTTTACCTGAAATTTTTTTCCCAACATGATGTAATGTTATAAATTCCTGGAGACCCTATTAAAATTTTCAGGATTACTTTCAGTAGTCACCTGGAAATGGATGCTGATGCCTCTAGCTTCCAGGCCAATCTTCAAGGGTTGGCAACTCTAGGCACTATCACTGTCTTTGGTACTGATGGTTTAGGGCAGGGGTCTCTAAACCCCGACCCAGGGGCCAGATGCAACCCGCAGCGAGCCTCTATCTGGCCTGCAGCCAGCCTCTTGTCCCCTGAAAGTCTCTGGCCCACTCGACTGAACATGACCAGAGCTATTATTGCTGATTGCTTCTGGAGGGTGTTCTGAGGGCTAGAGAGGCTGACTGAATGCATCCACTCATTCATTTATTCATTCATCTAAGTTCCATCTCTAATTTATTTATTTAAATATTATATTTACATTTTTTCCAGCCCTCAGCACTGCACTAGATATTTCATGTGGTCCTCTGGCCAAAAAGTTTGGAGACCCCTGGTTTAGGGGATGGCCTGCTGTCTGATGGGTGTAATGTGTGTCTGTAATGATCATTGAATGTGATGAACTATTTATGCCAGGCACTTTATCCACAGCATATGTTTTGTGGCTTCTTTCTGGTTTGCGTTTTATCTTTTTCTTCCTGTTTTCACAACTGTTTCACAATGAAGAAGAGAGTAAAGATGGAAGGAAATATTAATGCATTAGATATCATGACATGATGAGATTTTATTAAGATAAGTTCTCTGTTTATGCTACTTCTCTATGGATATATAGCAGAGCCTATAATATATTAACTTTCTGTAGCATTCTGCTACTATAACTGCAGCTTTCTTAGGATCCACAGTCCTAAAATTAAAAAGTCACTGAGTTATAATTATGTTTTACTGACCATGACTTGGAAAGAATTTATTTGGTGGCAGTCTGATTCTTAGTAAATCATGGTGTGTCTGAGGAGAATTTACTCTATATAGCAAACACAGAGAAAGGGAATCTCGCTTCATTACAGAGGGGGCAAGGTGAAGGGGGGGTAGGAGTTGTTGCCAGGTGTAACACATAAGTAAAATAGGACTAAGTAATAGATTGAATAGTTTAGGGAAGCTTTTGAAATAAATAGGAGGGAGTTAGTTGACATCGAGCCTTGCATGAAAGTGCAAGAGGTGGGAATTAGAGATAAATTAAGCTATGGAGTTTTCGAAGACCAGCAATTTCCTTGAAGCTTGCCAAGCATCTCATTCGCCTACTCTTTGGCAGGGGCATCCTGATTTAGTTTGGTTGTCTGGTTTTGGTGATGGGGAGGAAATTTTTGTTCAGTCATTGAGTGACTAGATATTTTGCCTTCCCCAGGGTTTTACTATTTTACTACTTGTATTTATAATCTACGCTGATTTTATATTTTACATTTAAATTGTCAAAACTGAATAGTTTGTGACAAGTGTGAAGGGGGAGTTGAGACTGGGGCTTTGGGGGTCTTCTCAGAATTGGAGTGATTCCGGTAGAATCAACAATCATGTGACGGGATAGGAGGAAGGAAGCCTGAAAGCAGACGGCTAAAAAGGCTGTGAGCTGAATAAATCCAGCCTAGTCATGTGGAATAACAGAAAAACAGCCCCTTTTTTAATAGGTCTCAGGGGAAGAGGGGAACATATGTGCCTGGAATCCCAGACTAGTTCCCCTCCTCTCCTACTTCTATTAAAAAATATGACTAGGAATTTAACTCCACTCTCCACACTGGCCTTTAGGTGAACTATTATTTTGCTAATAGTGTTCTTTAATCTGTATATAGTAATGTCATCTCTTACTTACCTCTGCAACTGCAGTTGTACATAATTATGCACGCTTCCACTGCTGTTCCTCAGTAAGTTTCTCAAAAGTCACCTGGATCTAGTAAACACAAAACTTGTGGACCTTTAAAGGACATTCTGTGAGCTCAACATCTGCTATGATCAGCATAATAGATCAACATTCACGTATTTTTTAAAAATGTTTTAAAGTGTTTTTAGAACTGAGGTTTACTTGGGGCCAAATCCTAACCAACTTTCCAGCACTGATGTAGCTGCAGTGCAGCCCCAAGGTAAGGGAACAAATGTTCCTGTACCTTGAGGAGGCCTCTGTGAATACAGAAAAACAATCAAGTTTCAGTTATTAAGACATAATGCCAAACTATGGCACTATGTTAATAATTCCATGCTCATGCACTCCCTGCTTTCCTGATATAATGACAAACCATATGTCCAAAACATACAATTTACAGTTGCTACTAAACTGGAAGTGTGAAAGAAATCAGAGCGCATGATGAGAAAAGGAGAGGATCAGAAATGCACACGGATCATTTACATAGCACCAAACTATGGATTGGTGTTATGGCTGAATCAGTCTTCAAAATTTTGCTCAGCTGTTCAAGTTTAATGGATAGGGATGTCCAGTAGGAATGGGTGGTAGGGAAACAGAGTTGTACATTGCACTTCAACATTGCACTTCAACATTGTGTACATTGCACTTCAACATTGCAATTGCACTTCAACATTGTACAGCAGGAATAGTGATATCAGCAGCAGCAATGCTCATGTGCTGCCTTTTAAACATTTTTCAAAGCTAAGAAGAAACAGTGGGCTCAGCTGAATGAAAATTTGCCAAGGGGCATTTGTTAATGTCCAGGTCATCTTGCTTCCCAAGGGCTGACGGAGAGACAGTATGTAGCTCAAGCTACGAGTATATTAAGGTTACAATCCTGTACAAATTTATCTAGGAATCAGTCCTACTAAATACAAGGGGACTTAGTTATGAGTGAAGTTGCATAGGATAGCACTCTAAGTCTGCAATCCTAGACATGCATATCTGAGACAAAGTCCATTTGAACTCAAAAGGTCTTACTTCTGAGTATGCATGCATAGTTTCAATTTGTATATATTTGTTTAAAACTATTGCTACCTACTCCAAGAGTTTAGGATAAAATGAATCTTCAGCAGCCCAATCCTCTGAAGAACCTATGGCAGTGCCTCACATGATCTGCTTCCAAAAGTCCTTGTACAATGTCTCAAAAGGCATGCTGCTATCATATGCATCAGGACTGCCAATGGAAACAGCCAGAGGCCTCTCATACACACTAGCAACTCTCAGGTACCACACTGGAGCAGGTAAGGGGATGGAAAGAATAGTTCAAGGGAGGAGCATGGCAGGAAACAGGCTGAAATGAGACATTTTGGGGCAGGGGGGAGGTTCTTGGTGATAGCAGCATACATCAGATCCACATCTTCCTTCCCAGCCTGAACCTAGTCTCCTAGGACATACACCAGCAAAAGAGCTGGCCTAGTTCAGATGAGACCCATTGGTGGTCTTGTCACTCCCACATCATAGCATGCAGCAGACACTACATTAGCATGGCATAATCTGGTGGGAGATAGGATTGGGCTATAAAGGAAGTATCATAAGTTTCAAAGTAGAAGAAAGAGGCAGGAGAAAAAAAAAACACATCAAGAAATTTACAGTAGATTTTTGTTGTTGTATAGTCTTAGTAGGTGTGACTATGGGGACCTGGCTATGGGGGTTGTCATAATGAGCATCTGCACTTCAAAAATTTGCTCCTACACTGCTGATGGGCCTATTTCTTCATTTGTTTAAAATATATATATCCTGCCCCTTTTAAATAAAAAGACCCAAAGAATATGAAAACAATAAAATATAATACAAACTTCAAGTAAGCATAAAACATAAAAGCGCTCAATAAAATATGAAAAATTAATGAGTAGCGACACAACCAACAGGTCAAGGAAGCATAAAAGCAGTTCGGAATAAGAACATCTTCAAGTCACCCTGGAAGGCTAATAGAAAGGCTATCACTTAATTTCCTTTATTATTGTACTATTCTCTTCTTCCCCACTGGGCACACACTGCATCCAGCAATGGGAGGCTGGGACCCAAGGGCAAATGGGAAGTAAGTATAAAACACTTGTCTCCCAATGAGCCCTGGGACTGCCTATGGGTCTTCTTGGACATATACCACCACTTTTGGTGGCATGTGTCCATAAACAGAAAAAGGGTACAGAGCTTTGCAATGGAAGGGATAGGATACAGCATACGCCATTGCTGCTGGATTGCTGTTGCCAAATAATACAATTCTGGTTAATCACTAGAATTGAATTAATCACTAAGGTTTTATTAATAAATTCTCAGGCACTGACTCTTATTTTTTACCATTGATAACTAAGAGAAAACCCTGTACAACTTTTCAGCACCATTGCAACCATGCCTATGGGGCATTAGTTGCATCCTGAGGAGGGCAGTTGCAGGGGGCTCCTCAAGGTCAGGGAATGTTTGTGCCATTACCTCAGGGCTGCATTGCATTGCGACTGTATTGCTGCTGGAAAGTTGGATAAGATTAGGCCCTTTTGTGTATAGTTTTTCAGGACCAAACTATAGTAGATAAAAATTGAGGTTTGATAATTATCCACAATTCACACACACCTAAAAAATGTTTTGTCAGTGCAATGTGCTTCATGCATATTTGGCAGTTAGTCCCATTGAGTTCAGAGATTTTCCTCCCCAGTAAGTGTGTATACTGTATAGGATTTCAGTATAAATGAAGAAATCTGGTATCCTTCTTCACATACCCATTTTACGTGTGCTACATTCCATAAATCTTGAACAAGATACATTATCTAGTATTAATACAGTACTCTCCTTAGGATAAATTGTCTGCAATGTGGAAGGAATTAGGTGAAGAGCTCCTATTATTGCTAATAGGTGCTATTGTACCTAATTTCAGGCACCCTGTGCTGGGAATATAATCATTTGTGTGGGCTTTCTGTTATAAAAATATAACTCTATATGAAATACAAAAGCAGTACTCTCTTCTTCTGAAGTGCATTGTTGATAATATTCTTTCCATTTTGTAACATTTGGTATGGTCTCTATTTGTTTCTTCAGAAAAACGGCAATCTGTGTGAATACCACTATAATAAAGCATGTCAACCTTTACGTATCCTCTGTTCAAACTTGTCTCTTGTCAGTTATTTGAAAATTGCTCTTCTCTTACAGTGAATTTTTCCAGGGTTAGCATTTAGACTTTAATAGCTAATGTATAGACTAGAATGTTCTACTGCTCCTATGAGAGGCATATTGAAAGATAACTATTCATAACTGTCTATCCTTTTGGGAAAGAGAGGGGGTTACTTGGATGTGATGTTTCCTAACAAAACCAATACAATCATTTCTTCTCCTAAAAGTCAGGAGGAGAAAATCAGTTTACACTTGCCAAGCATAAGGGCATAGTGCCTTTTCCCCTTGCTGCTTTGTTCCTTATTGCGCCTACATATGCACTTGCCATCACAGGTTTCCTGTTACAATTTCAGCCATTATTAGGGTGGCTAAGCCACAGCTGTTGCGCTCTATACCTTCCTAACAATGTCAGACAGAACAGGGCTCCATGGTTATTAAGGTCTTTGGCCAGAATGATTTCATTGTAGCAGTGTTTTCTGACTTACCCTCAGCAAGAAACAAGGATACAGTCCTTGGCTTTGCTGAGTACAGGTGGCAGGAACACTATAGGCACACCTTTGACAGGAATAATCCAACCATTATTTTGACCCAAAGCGTTCAAAGCATGGCTTATCATTGCATAATCACCTGCAGTGATATAACATCCCTTCCTATGAATGATTTAGAGTTACTTTTTACAGTACAGCCCCAATTATCAGACCTTCTATAATCTTTATGCAAGGTAGTAGCTTTATGCTTTACATTGCACTGTTTTATGCAATGTAGTAGCCCTATGACTTGCAATCGAATTCCCCTTGTTGTTGGGGAGCGGCATTTAAATAGTGCCCTTTTAACTCTGAATAGCATAACTGACATCATCTGTCATGCCTTTAACACAATCTGTTCCTTCCACCCTCCATCTTCACCTCCTTCTCCCCTCCTGATGGAAAAGGGTTGAAGTTTTTCTGGTGGGAGCCCAGAGTGCTCCTGGCTGGAAAAGGGAGTGAGGGGAAAGGGGAAGACTTCCGCTAAAAGTCATTGCAGTTTGCAGATGCTTGAGCTTCCCAGGCTAGAAGACCATAAATACACCTTGTAGCAGTAGTTCCCGAACTGTGCACTATGGCACCCAAGGGTTCAGCAGCAAACTCACAGGGGCACTGCAGGATGTCCCCAGTTGCCTCTTTTTATCGGCTCTCCCCAATGCTACCATCTTGAATCACGTGCTCTCTTTCAATTTAAGATGGTGGCACTTGGGAGAGCCAGGTGATGGCACTACAGCAACAGTGCTCCATGACCACAGGGCACCGTGACTGCATTAAGTTTGGGAACCAAATGCCTTATATCAGTTGTCCCCAACCTGGGGTACGTGTACCCCTAGGCATACTTTCCAGAACCTTTAGGGGTACTTGGAAAAGAATTGAACAATGGTGGACAAAAGCAGGTCTGTATTAGAATGCCTTGTGGGACTGGTAAGGCAGGAAGGAAGGCAGCTAGCTGGCTGCAGAAGCCCCAGCAACTGCTAGTTTCTTGTCATCAACTCATGTATTATCAGATATGGATCAGTAGCTGAAAACATGTAAATCAGAAATAACAGCAACTACGTATATTATTTACAAATATTTTGCTAATATGAGGGGTTCAATTTATGGAAAGGGTCTGCCAAGGAGTAGGCAAGTGAAAAAAAAAAAATATTGGGAACCACTCCTTATATGATCCCTGGGCTTTCCAGAGCATTGTTATTTTGCTGGTATCTTCTTCTTGCCTTGTATCCACCTCTCCCAGCGAGGTAACTTCTTTCAGTTTACTTGTTTGAAGTTTAATCTGCGATTTGTTTTGCTTCTTCCACAAAACCTGTTTCTGCTTTATCCTACATATTTGGTAATCTAGGGCGCAGTCCTACCAACTTTCCAGCACTGGCAAATCTGTGCCAGTGGGGCATGTGCTGCATCCTGCAGTTGGGGAGCAGTCATGGAGGCCTCCTCATGGTAAAGCAATGTTTGTTCCCTTACCTCAGAGCTGCATTGCCCTTATGTTGGTGCTGGAAAATTGGTTAGGATTGCCACTCCAGTCTCCTAATGGTCCAATTAAATCAGATAATTGGGACTCTATTGTATTTTCAAATAGGTTCAACACAGTATAAGATGGAAAACAGTGTATTACATTGAGGTGGTCTTTTTGGCTGTACAGTGGGCCCTTTACATCCAGGGATGCATCCAGACTCTGCGCAGATATCAACATTCATGGATGCTCAAG
Organism: Tiliqua scincoides; assembly: GCF_035046505.1. Taxonomy (NCBI): domain Eukaryota; kingdom Metazoa; phylum Chordata; class Lepidosauria; order Squamata; family Scincidae; genus Tiliqua; species Tiliqua scincoides. The sequence continues at coordinate 58,531,221 of NC_089826.1, forward strand.
TATAGCTGACTGCAAGGGGAGTCTAGAATGGACAGGGCAAGGCAAATTTGTGCAGAGTAGCTCCGCCCTGTCCTCAGTGGCAACCCAACGAGACTCACCAGCTTCTAGCTGAATCTGAGAGGCCACCACCATCCTGAGGAGGAGAAGACCTGTCAGGCAGTCAGGCAGGAAGACTTAGGGTGTTGGCAGGGAAGCAGAGGGCTCTACTCATGCAGCTGTTGCTCTCCACCTGCTGTTAGCTTTCATTTATGGAGGGCAGTGGCTGCAGAAGCAGAGAGGCCATGGAGCTGCCTGCTGGCAGAGGGAGAGGCAGGGAGGGCCCTTTGTTGCACACAAAGGCAGCAATTCTTTCTTTGTTGGTGATTTTCATGTGCATAGCATGGGTTTTACAGTCACTTTCCCATAAAAACTAATTAAAAAATATATATTACACCACATAATTTGTAGTTATGGATTTAATAGTGGTATGTAATTAGATTAAGTGCCCAAACCTTGTGACTGCATACCCCTGTAGCATGCAGCAAACGCCCCCATTAGCACCACTGCATCCCTGCTGGAAAGTTGGATAGGATTGGGCCCTAAGATTAATTATAGCATTTTATTTATTAATCCTATAACTATAAATGATATAGGGTACAATCCTAACCAACTTTCCAGCATTGATATAGTGATGCCAATGTGGTGTGCACTGCACCCTGGAGTGGGGAGGCAGTCAGGGAGGCTTCCTTAAGGTAAGGGCATGTTGGTTACTTTACCTTGGGGCTGCATTGAGGCTAGGTCAGTGATGGAAAGTTGGTTAGGATTGCGCCCATAGTATTATATGTGTTTGGAATATTATGATGTGTATACATTCCCACGTTATTCTTTCATCTACTCATATTTATTCAGAAGCAAGTTATACCACCGCAGATACTTGCCCACAAGTCGACCCCACAGATAAGTCAAGGGCAGGTTTTGAGCCAACAGTCATGGAATTTTCTATGACCCTCGGATAAGTCAGAGATTAAACTTAGGGGGGTGTCTAACTATAGTTTTGTCTGATTTTACCCGAGGCCAGATCCTGAAAAATAACCTACCACTAATTGTTACCTAAGAACTGTAGTCTCTAATTTATTAAAAACATAGTAAAAGAACTTAAGATACATTTTTATTCCTTTTTAAATACTGGTCTTCACCACCTTTTTGTAAACACTGTCAGAGTAAGTGCACTGTAAACTACATATCAGTAAAACAGTAGTTCCCAACCTGGTATTCATGTACTCCCAGGGACACTCAACAGGACCTTTAGGGGTACTTGAAAAAGAATGGCAGAATCACAGAAAAAGGCAGGCTGTGCTCCAGAGTGCCTTGCAAGGCAGGAATGCCTTGCAAGGACCAGCAAGGCAGGAAAGAAGGTAGCTAGTTGGCTGTGAAAGCCTCACCAATAGCTAGTTTTTGGTCATCAATTTATCTATGAACCAGTGATTGAAAACCAGCACAGTAAAAAAGCTGAAACATAATATGGAAAGTGATCAATCACCCAGAATTTCTCAGCACACTTCTGATGCAAAGCAGTGCAAAGGCAGAAGTCTTCTGTTCCTCAAACAGATAAAAAGAGAAAACACTGTGATGAATACATGAAGTCTGGGTTTTCATAGAGAAGAGATAATAATAATAATAATAATAATAATAATAATAATAATAATAATAACTAGGTATTTATATACCGCCTTTCTGGTCATCGGATTACTCCTCTGACTTTATTCAAGGCAGTTTACATAGGCAGGCATTTCTAAATCCCTCAAGGGGATTTTTACAATCATAGAGGTTCTCTCTTTCAAGAACCAACAACGTTTCAGAATGGATCTTCCTGGTTTGGTCTCACTTCTGGCCTCCAGTTCTCCCACGCAGGCTGACAAGCAGCTCCATCTCTCACATGGAGGGCAGCCAAGACGCTTCTTGCTCAGACCAAGAGCAGGTGGAATCACTCAGCTGGGCTCGTCAGCTGCTTCAAGGTTTCGCCATTCTCAACCGTTCAGGGAGCTGCCAGTGTCCTCGAACTGGCGACCTTCTGATGTTGTCTTCAGGCTAACGGAGGCTCTACCCTCTAGACCAGACCTCCTGCCCTAATACAAGACCTAATACAAGATGAGGGCTTGTACATTATTACAAACATTTTGCTAATATGAAGGTACAATTTTTTATTGCCAATGGATATGCAAGTGAAAAGGGTTGGGAACCACTGCAGGAGATCCATGAATCAAATCCACCTTTAAGGTGGACATGAGGAGAACCATGAATCAAAGACAACTTTAAGGCAGGGCTTTTCAAACTGGGGTGTCACGACGCCCCAGCCTGCGAGCCCTGGCCCCTGCCCCCTTAAGGGGTGGGGGCAACCTGGAGGCAGGGAGGAGGCAGCTGCACAATCCCCAGGATTGCACCGCTCAGGGGGGCTGCAGGGGCTTGGGTACACGTACCCAAGCCCCTGCAGCCTCCCGGGGGTGCGGGGAGCCCGGCGCAACCTGCAGCAGAGCTCCCTGCAGCAGTGAAAGTAGATGCAGACCAATTGCGCTCCACTTCCGCTTTAGCGGAGGCTAAATTCTCCCAGAGAGTTTGAGAACCACTGCCTTTAAGGTGTCTGGTGTGTTAAGCCAGAAGCTCTACATACAACATACAACCCATAACACATGACTGAGAGTGTGCAATTCACAGCAGAGAGATGAGATACTTGCAACCCTTTTTAGTCAGAAGTAGACCCACTGCTTTCCATGGGTGTTATTCTTAAGTAATGGCGCACTGAATTGTAGCCTGGAAAGGAGGATCCCATCCTGGTGTTTCAAAAAAACAGACCTGCTTTGCAAGCATTTGCCAAGCAGAACCAGAACCAGGCTGCAGCAGAAGGAAGGAGAATAAAAGGTTAACTTTGACTGGAATGTCCCTGGAAAGTAACTATAGCAACTAATGAGGTGCCTGCCTGAGCTGAGCAACAGCTCAACTGGGAAAGGAAACTTTTCAGAGTTGAAAGGCTCTGCCCTCTGATTGACTCAGAGATAAGGCAAAGTGAAAATTGGAGCTTGATTACTTGGCAGAAATTTCACATACTATACCTGAGTATCTACAGTAATTTCAATAATATTTATATTCAAGTATGTATGTTTAGGATTGCAGCTTTAACTAAAATTCGAATATAAGATTTGATGTATTTATTTTCTTGAGTTGTCATTTGTAAGTAGTGCTAAAAATGCAAGTCTTTTTTTTCTGGATGGATAACAATAATGATATACCCTGCTTTCTGCTATAAGATAGAAATAAGCTTTGTGTTGCCTTTGACAGTTGCAAGATAGAAATTGAACAGGAGAAGATTTTGCTGGCATAAAGATGCAGTGATGGAAAGCTTTGCCTATTTTGTCTGCTGTTAAAAGTGCAGGATCCTTGGAATACAAAACGTCATAGATACTAAGCTGTATCAGAAGTGCCATGAAAAATTATTCAGTAAAACAGGAACATTTTTCATGGACATACAACAGTTTGATGCTCTGCTTTGACCATCAGTTTCAATCCGTCCATGTATGGGAACAAGAGATGTACATATAGCCAGCTGACCGTAGCCATTTGATATAAAAAGGCTAAGGGCGTAATCCTAACCAACTTTCCAGAACAGAGAAAAGCAGCTTCATGGTAAGGGAACAAACATTCCCTTATCTTGAGGAGGCCTCTGTGACTATCCCCCAACTCCAGGATGCTGCACATGCCCCATTGGCATATCCATGTCAGTGCTGGAAAGTTGGTTATGATTTTGGCCTAAGCTGGCTGGCCCTGACCCAGTTTTCTCCACCTCTTCCCACCCATGATCTCTTCAAACACTGGTGCTTTGCTACTATCATCAGTCGGGGAAATGAAGTATCTCTAAAGTGATACCAGACACATTAATCTGGAAAATCTATGTAAGTGTAATTAAAGGCCATCAATACCCAGATCTCTTAGTTCTGTTTTCCAAAACTACTGTCTTCCATGTCTTCCCACAGTCACTACAGTTTTGGAGCTTTTCAGCCTAACTAAACCCATCCATCAATGCAGCCACACAAGTGGAACAGGTGCCTCATCCTGTGGTGGTTGCAGTCATAGGTCTCCTCATAATAAGGGAAATTTCATTCCCTTACCCTGGAGCAAGCCTCCACTGCCCAAATAGGTGCCAATCATTTTGTTCATGCAGGTCCGATAAGAATAAGGGAAAGGGAAGGAGGTTTGGATCTGGTACAAATAGTGCTGCTGGGAACCACTCTTCCTCCCCCCTTCCTCCTCTTCACCCAAAAACTCCCCTGTTCCTTCCCTGTCCACCCTGTTCTGCCATATTCCTTGCATCCACCTGTTTACCTGCCCCAGTTCAGGTTGTCCTCTGCGGCAGTATGCCAGGGCCACTGCGTTCCATGTGCAGCTGCGTTCCAAAATGGCTGCTGGCATTGTGCTGTTTGCAATGTCATGAAAGCGTGTATGCTCCAAATATCAACTAGATTGAGCTTTGTGACAGCTTTTATCAAACTGCTTTAGTGATGCTGCTTCATGCAATTCTTTCAGGGCTGTTAGATTACCTACCAGTGGCCACAGCCCTTATGTCCATTTTTCACATCACTCTGCTCCATTGCCAGGCTGTGGTTTTGGGAATCTGGAGTACCCCATGGACTAATATACACATTCCCTTCCTATCTTCCTATGTGAATTCCCCTGCCTGCTTTTCAATAACTACCATACTGTGATGTCTGAGCTGTTGAAATGATGGTTTCCACTGAAGTATTCGTTTGAAATAGAGTTTTTAATCTGGTTACAGTCTCAATTTTGACAGCAGTCTATGGTTTGAGGCAACTATGATTGTGCCTGTTCATATGTTGTACTAACAACAGAATCCTATGCATACCTACCCAGAAGTAAGTCCCATTGTGTTCATTGGGGCTTACTCTCCGGAAAATATTTCTAGGATTTCAGTCTAACAGCCCAATTCTGTTGAGGACCAGGCTGTCACATGCAGCCTTCTGTGACAACAAAAGTGACTTCTGCTGTCACAAAATGGCTACTGAGTGTGCAGCATTGGTAGCTATACTGGGGGTTACATTGCATTAATCAGAAGTGCTCCCAGTCCGTCAGATGATCTCAAACCTCCCACTGGAGCAGGTGAGATGGTGGCAGGGGGAGTCTGCAGGAGGGAGTGGATGATCTGGCGGTGATGGTCTTCCCCTTTTCTACAGCCTCCCTGTCCCCTTTCTGTTCTTGAACTTGCACAAGTGGTTTTGCTGGCTCAGGTCTGAGGAGACTCACTGCAGTGCAAAAGGCTTTCAAAGGCATATATATTGGCAACCTTCAGTCTCGAAAGACTATGGTATCGCGCTCTGAAAGGTGGTTCTGGCACAGCGTCTAGTGTGGCTGAAAAGGCCAATCCGGGAGTGACAATCCCTTCCACACCGAGAGCAAGTGCAGTCTGTCCCTGGTCTGTCTCCCTGGCTATGGGCCTTCCTTCTTTGCCTCTTAGCCTCAGACTGTTGGCCAAGTGTCTCTTCAAACTGGAAAAGGCCATGCTGCACAGCCTGCCTCCAAGCGGGCCGCTCAGAGGCCAGGGTTTCCCACTTCTTGAGGTCCAACCCTAAGGCCTTCAGATCCCTCTTGCAGATGTCCTTGTATCGCAGCTGTGGTCTACCTGTAGGGCGCTTTCCTTGCACGAGTTCTCCATAGAGGAGATCCTTTGGGATCCGGCCATCATCCATTCTCACGACATGACCAAGCCAACGCAGGCGTCTCTGTTTCAGCAGTGAATACACGCTAGGGATTCCAGCACGTTCCAGGACTGTGTTGTTTAGAACTTTGTCCTGCCAGGTGATGCCGAGGATGCGTCGGAGGCAGCGCATGTGGAAAGCGCTCAGTTTCCTCTCCTGTTGTGAGCGAAGAGTCCATGACTCGCTGCAGTACAGAAGTGTACTCAGGACACAAGCTCTGTAGACCTGGATCTTGGTATGTTCCGTCAGCTTCTTGTTGGACCAGACTCTCTTTGTGAGTCTGGAAAACATGGTAGCTGCTTTACCGATGCGCTTGTTTAGCTCGGTATCGAGAGAAAGAGTGTCGGAGATCGTTGAGCCAAGGTACACAAAGTCATGGACAACCTCCAGTTCATGCTCAGAGATTGTAATGCAGGGAGGTGAGTCCACATCCTGAACCATGACCTGTGTTTTCTTCAGACTGATTGTCAGTCCAAAATCTTGGCAGGCCTTGCTAAAATGGTCCATGAGCTGCTGGAGATCTTTGGCAGAGTGGGTAGTGACAGCTGCATCGTCAGCAAAGAGGAAGTCACGCAGACATTTCAGCTGGACTTTGGATTTTGCTCTGAGTCTGGAGAGGTTGAAGAGCTTTCCGTCTGATCTGGTCCGGAGATAGATGCCTTCTGTTGCAGTTCCAAAGGCCAGCTTCAGCAGGACAGCGAAGAAGATCCCAAACAAGGTTGGTGCAAGAACACAGCCCTGCTTCACTCCGCTTCGGATGTCAAAAGGGTCTGATGTGGAGCCATCGAAGACAACAGTGCCCTTCATGTCCTTGTGGAAAGATCTGATGATGCTGAGGCATAAGGGGATTTAAACCCCCTTTCACCTCTGTTGCCTCACCTCCTTGGATACAGTGTACTGGTTTTTTGAGTGACTGCACCAGCGGCAGGGCCCTTAATCACAGTTAATACTATCTAGGAAAGAAAGCTGGAACAGCATGCCCATCTAAGGGTCAAGACAGTAGAAACTGGGTCATGAGCAAGGGGGAAGAAGGAAGAGGAGGAGAGAAAAGCAAGTGAGTCCTCACAGCATTTTCATTCACCAAACTCATAGTCAGGCTGAGCTGATGTCTGAACTGATCCAGCCTGTTCCAACCAGCCTGAACAACATCTTCCAGAAGCTAAGGAAAACGTTTTAAAATTTCTACTAGAGTTTGGCAGCCAGCGATAGGGTTGATAGGAGGATGAAATGTTACTGTTTATTAGGCTTTATTTAACTTTTAAAAAATACATGTTAGTGTAAAACGTTTTGTTACCTGCCCTGAGCCTTCTAACCACCAATACAAAAATTAGTATTATTTTCTCTTCCTTCAATAAACCTTCAGAAAGGGTAAAGAAGGTGAAGTACATTGTGCTTTCATTTTCATTGCAGAAGCTGCTAGCTAGTTGGTATCAGCAATTCACTTGGTAGGAAGAATTATTGGTTGCTATAAATAGTTTTTTACTGACCTAAGCTACTCTCTCCTCCTTATGACTAACATAGAAAGTACTGTTAAGGGTGATTGTCAGCACTCAGCCAGTCCATGGCTTCATGTGACCACCCTGAAGTCTAAGTATTATTATTATTATTATTTATATGTTCAGAACATTCCTATAATATCACTCAAAATTAGTGTTCTAATGAAAACCTACTTTTGTTGCTAAAACATACCATTTCATATGGAAGGTTGTATATGGCTGCAATTCTAACCACACTTTCCTGAGAGTAACTCCCATTGAACAAAATAGGACTTACTTCTGAGTAGACCCAGTTAGGATTGTGTATGTTGAAGGCAGGATGGGAAGTCAGCAAAAAAGAGAATGTTTTCAAAGAATCGTAAGACAAGGCTTGCAATACATTAAAGGTACAGTTGAATTGGCACTAGTGTGTTTGATTAAAAGATATATTGAGTATAAACAGTAGGTTTGTGCTTCAGAAAAATACTTTTTTCCTCTCTGTCGCTCTCCACATTCTATTTATCATTTAAACACCAGCATAACTGCTCTTTTTTGGTGAGGAAAAATATATAGAAAAGAATCATGAAACCCATCTTCATTTTTCAACATCCTTCACTTCCAAGAAATCTCCCATTCTTTTGATAACAAACTTATTTTATTAAAATACAATTCTGAGCAGCAGAAAAACAGTACCAGCTTCCTAACCTCTGCTGTTACTTTAATACAAACATGCCATATACATATAAGAGGTTAAATTCAAGTGATCTTGAGGCTTCTCTTTCAAGACAAATTTGTGGGCATTTGGGGTTGTGATTTTGTATTTATTTTCATGTCGCCTTCTGACCTGCACAGCCTCAGGGAAATAAGTCAGGCAGCATAGAAATCAAGAGATCTCGGGGGTTAGTGTTTGTTCTCAAGTTACTCAGTGAATATTCCCACTGCAAGAGCAGAAGACTGAACCATTCTGCGATGTTGTTGAAATAACTTCACATCTGCTCATTTCATGTGCAATGATGAAAGTTCTTTTGTTCAGGTGTCAAGATATGAAGGTTTATAGTTAGTGTAGTGACTCTTTTGGAAAGGGTGGAGTGCATGAAAGAGAGGCTGAGGCAGCTCTTCCCCTTCTGTATCAGGCTTGACCTCAGGGCCTACCCTAGCACCATTTGGAACAGAAGAACCCATTTCCCTTCTTGTGAAAAAGGACGGCAGGAGGCATTTTCAGCCATTCTCTACTTTGTAGTTGATCACAGCCTAGTGTCATATTGAGTAGTCATCCACATTCTTTACTCCAATATCAAAAATTTATTTAACCAGAAGTTCCAGTGCAGCGTCTCTGCCTGCTGGGGGTTAGTGTACAAGGCATGCCATTGACATTATAACAAGGTAACTGCCAAGGTAAGAAACCTTGACCATAATGAGCACAAAGTTGAAAACTGCATGGCAAGTTGATCACTTGTTGGCCTGGTTGCCTCTAAGGGGAAAATGGGGAAAAAATGAGGAGTTTTTGAATGTGACACTAAACAAAGAAAGAAAATAGCAGGTTGGTTACCGCTGTACTTCATTAGGGTCCAATGGTGAAGCAAAGAAATACCACCTTCTGGAGAAAATGAAGGTATTAGGGAAGTACGTGTACAGCTGGAGAATTAATTCCCTGATTTGATCAATGTCAAAATAGGAGGCCATACAATGAAACCCATACAATTGGGTTAATGAAAACATGCCAGCATATGTTATTTTAGCAATTGCCTTATTACAGGCTTAGAGGCTTTACCAGAGCAAATTCTTCATTTGTTCAAATGTTTTTCAGGGGCTTAGGTTATTTTTGTATTTTCAGAGGTCCCATCAAGATCCCACTGGGTATTGGGAAGTGTTCCAAAAACTGCTTCACCACTTGAATTCCTAAACGCTGCATGTGTGAGTTTCTTAATATATGAAGCTGAATGCAAAACTTTAGATGTACTGTATGCAGCTTGATTCCAATTTGTTTTTTAACTAAGCATTTGACATGTTACATTATGTCATGTACAGTTTAATATAAAGTGACTTTCTGTGTCCAATAAGAAACACATTTTTAAGGAGAATGCCAAGGACTCTGTTATTTTCTTTGCTATTAAACTGGCAGGCAACTCCTTCTGTCTTGGAAAGATTATTTGCTTGTAGTGCTGGCTTTACTGGTAAAATAGGCATATTCTGGTATTTCTTTTCATCTGTCTTTCACATGATAGTTGCATAGTAACTGAAACTGAACTTCATGTATGTAAATATGTCTTTCAAGAATGTATAAAATATAGTGTGAATAATACTATTCAGGAGCTCAGAGGGTGATTTTTTTAGAGACCTACAAAGTAGTCATATTACACAGAGGAGAGGAAAAAAAGGTTTAATCTTGGCTGTAAATGCTGAGAATTACATGTCATTTCCCTTCAAGCAAGAAATGTTTCTTTGTCTATGTAGATTTTGCTATATGTTTTGCACAGGTAATTCCTGACAGCGCTTCTCTATGCCATTAAAATATCAAAACTTAATCAGTCAGTTGGCAGTAAATGGGGAAAAAAAACACCCAGAAATCCACAGAAAAGATTAGTAATATCTAAAAGTGGTTTAGTGTTCCTAGTGGGATTCCTCCCTCTTTCAACAACAAAGTGCAAAGGGAAAGAATATGCACAGCTTACTTTGTCTTCCTTGTTCTTTTGATCTGAAAGAACAATCAGATAAGGGTGATTTCTGAAGACAGTTCAGAATGAACAGATTTCAGTTGCCCCCAGTGATAACCATCATTGTCAACAGGAGGCATTCCAGGTACTGTCACTAGAGCCTTCAGTGTTCAGAGGCTGAGTATTTTATCTTTTTTATTTTTAAAAATGACTGCTGGGAACTCTCTTTATAGCATGCATGGGATGATGAGTATTTAGAGGAAGAATGAACCTTGAAGGGGAATAAAGCCTGAGCTTCAGAGACTATCAATGAACACCAGAGGGAGAGAATAATTTAAGGTTAAGGTGGGAAATCTCATACGCACGCAAAAGGCAAAGTCTGTGTCAATTCATAGAATAAATAATCTTCTGTTATACAGGACATAAAATACCTTATTTGGAGTTTGCTTGGATTTTTTCTAACCTCCACTTACATCAAATGTGAAAAAGAAGGTGAGAATTCATATTGACAGGAGACATCCATTTACAGACCATATGCAGTTTGTCAAGGGTCAGTGTAAGCAGTGTTGAGGAAACAGACTGCAGATGGAATGCTGCCTGGGAGGTTTTGTTCTTAGGTATACATGGGACATCTTCATGTTATGCATTTATTATGCATATGTTCTATCCAAGGATGTTAGTCATTGTTTAGTAGCATGTTCCCTGATACCATCACCTTCTGTTCTGTGAGGGTGATCTGGCACTATACAAGATGTTACAGTGTACATTGTATAATTCAGTTTCCCATTGTCTATGTTACTATTTCTTTGCAAGTTGAAAATAGAACAGAATGCAATAAAGGACTGAATACTAAGCTCTTTCTTTGTGATACAAGAGCTGGTTCAACAGCGCACGCGCTTAGACCTTGCCCCCAAGTGTGCCAATTTGCCAGCATCTGATCATGTATTGAACCCAGAAGCAGGCACACAGCTCCAATGTTAGGATCCAGCTGTTAGGTTATAGTAGAGTGGTTTGGCAGGCAAGACATGATTTGGGAGCATCTGCTATCTTATCTTGCCCAGCGGAGAAATGAGAGCCTGCAGCCCAAGTTACATGTAATTCACTTGGGCAAGACTACAAGTATCTCAATCAAGGGTTGCGTTTGGGGGGCAATCTATAAGTCACAATGTGTATTTTAATACATCTTTTCAAATAAGATTGCAAATATTACTAGACCACAAGTGAGTTTGTTGTTCTTCCAATTCATGCTTGCTTATTTTTGGAACATGTAGCATATGTGCAGCCTAAAAGAAAAGGGGGAGGGAGGGAAGTTTTAGAAGTGTTCCTGAATCATTTGCTGCTGATAAGTAGCACAGATAATCAGGTTAGTAACTATTTACATACCTGGTTTAAGAGCCTGTCTGATGTGTTGTCTGGGAGTAAAAGGTCAAGGTTCCTGCTACATTTTGGAAAAAAATAAGAGAAAGGTCATCAGTATATTGGGAAGTTAGAGCCCAATCCTGTGGTCCACGCCGTGCCTCCGCAGCACGGACCACAGTTGCAAACGTGCCGTAAGGCACGTTTGTAGGGATTACCGCCGGGCTCCCACTGGAGGTGGCACAGCTCCAGCCGGCACTGAGCCACCGCCCGGCAGGCACCCGCGTTCCGCAGCTCGGCAGTGCCTGCAACTGCCAGGCTGCAGAACAGGTGATGGGGGCATGTCCGGGGGCATGTGGGAGGCGTTCCGGGGAGCGGGGAGGCATGGTCGGAGGTGTGGGGGGCATTTCGGGGGGTGGGGGAGAGGCGGTCCGTGGAGCTGAGCTCCGCAGGATCCAAGGCGCTTGGGCAGGGCTGCATGCCCTACACGAGCGCCTTCACTTTAGCAGCGACCAAACAGTCGCTGCTAAAATGAGTAGTCCCATTGCGGGACTGCTTCCCTTATTCGGGGGAAGGGGATGGACATCCCCTTCTCCCGAGAAGCCTCTCGTGGTGGTATGGGAGGCTCTGGATCCGGCAGGAGCCCGCCAGGGAGCCGCTGGGTCCTGCAGCTCCAGGCAGCTCAGGATTGGGCTGCCCGTCCTTTACATATATTAAGGGCCAAATCCTATCCAAGTTTCCAGCACTGATGCAGCTGCAATGCAGCCCTGAAGTAAGGGAACAAATGTTTCCTTACCTTGAGGAGGCCTCTGTGAGTATCCACCCCACCACAAGATGCAGCGCATGTCCTGTTGGGTGGACAGTGCTAGACAGTTGGATAGGATTGGGCCCAAAGTCATCTTAAAGTCAGTTAAAAGGTATAGTGGAAGAAATTGCCCAGAAACTCTGACAATACTGGACTAGATGCCTGATGGTCTGTCTCAGGATAAAGCGGCTTCTTATACAGATATGCAGTGTTTCTATGCCTGCCACAATGGCAAAGTGTTAACATTGAGAGCTTCACGTTAACTAATAAGTTACCCTTTTGCAGATTATTCAACCTATGTTATCAGGTATCTTATGTAATACCTCCTATGCAATGTTTTCCATAATAAAATGATTCAAAAAAGATAAGAATGTAGTCCAAAAAATAATCTGATATTACTGTTTTTATCTCAGTCTTCTCCCCTGGAGAAACAATAATCATTAGGAATCTGATTAGTTTACAGACTAATATGCCTACCTACCCAGTCCTACCCAGATGCCAAATATGATGACCACACCATGAAGGATTCCATCTGGAAGTGAAGGATTCTACAAGTGCTCTTATAACAATTATTGTAAAAACTCATTTAAAATAAAGATGAGTTTAATATAACCTTCCTATGTGAACAGCCTTGGCTCTGTAAGACTCTCACAATGTGTTGTGAGAGTCAATGAGAAAGGCTGTAATTATTATTATTATTATTATTATTATTACTACTACTACTACTACTACTACTACTACTACTACTACTACTACTACTACTACTACTATCACTTCTCAATGTTATTTGTCCATAAGTGTTTAATCTGGAATGTACTAAACCATGTCAGTGTATCTTACTAAATCACGGGTCATTACAGTGGTCTGTAGCTCCCTGCTGTTCAGTGTATTAGGTGTTGAGACTGAAAGAGGTGTCTATAGTTGTAGAAAAGAGCTGATGCTCTGAAACGTTGGATGGAAGTTTCCATTATTAAAGCACGAAACAACTGGAACATTTCACACCTACCTCTTACCCCTAGAGTCACACTCACATAGACAAATTAAAGTTCAGAGCAAGCAAGGTTCATGTGAGACTTCATGAATTTGTTGCAGAAAACAAACAGATCTAATGCTCCAAATAAAACCAAATAATTGAAACATAAGGAAACATACATGTTTCTGAATGGTTAAGCAACACTGTCAGTTATTGACCATACTTCGATATGTTGAGCCACTACAGTGATCCTTCAGTTTAACCTATTATTTAATTTTGATTTCAATTTTAATCGGTTCATTTGTAAATACTGATTCTAATTCTCACATTGCTGCTTTGTTGTTTTTTATTTTGTTTTTTTCAAATTGGCCAAAGATTGGGTATTCTTTCTTCCCCCAATCCTTCTATAGCTCTATTTGAAAGTGACAGAACCACAAATGGTAGCTGTTCCTATGCAGTGCAATTTCTGTTAAAGGTGTAGAATAATGTATCTGTTGTGAGGATGAGAATCCTGACACCTCATGGGAACTTGCAGGTGTTGAATTGTATGTACTATACACGGTCTGTTGTCAACACCCAGCAATATCCCACATTTAATTGCTTATATTTCTCATATATCACACCTCCTCTCTCAGCTTCATTTATAAATCATTGCAATGTTCTCTGAAGGGTTTTCATGGACTTTTTTTTTCCCTCTGATTTGCCACTTCAGAGCCTGCTGTGACATAATACCTTTGTGTGAATTTCCTATACCATACTGGTGTCAATTGCAGTCTTGAAACATTGTATTACATAAACAGAGACATGAAACAGGATAAGAAAATGGCACACTTGCCTACTGCTCAGAAGCCTTTAGGACATCTGCAAGCATTGATGTCAGACACTCTTTCATGGATATGGAAGTGCTACATTACTAAAACATGATTAGTAGGAAGAGGCATCTAATAATTCATGATATGAATTCAGTGACAGCATTTCCTCAAATTTGGTACACCAAGCAATGTCACTTCTGAAAATTCTAACCATGACCAATATACCATTTGGGGGTGTGTCCATCTGTTTTTTTGTTTTCAACACCAAATGAGACACGATGAGGAAGCTGTGCACATATCTGGCTCCATCTTCAATTTACATGAAAAAAAATTTGCATTTTCCCCCCTCCCAGACTATACCTGGGTGCTTTGTTGCTTTAAGCAGGTTTCCTGAGCTCAGTTCCAGGGCTTAAAGAGCCCAGTCCTATCAGCCACCATTGATGATGATACAACAATGCTGACAGAGTGCATGTTGCATCCATGCTGGGTTGCATCCAGCCACAGACTTCCGCAGCCCCGCGCTCGGGGCAAAGCTCTGTGATGGTGCCCCCGCGGGCTATTGCTGCCCCTCCCAGGCAGAAATCCGCCCCCCATACTCACCAGAGGCTCATGGAGCCTTGTGCGACCTCCTCCAACACTGGGGAAACCTCTGTGAGGTTCCCCGGTGCTATAAACTGTACTTCCGTCAAACCGGAAGCACAGTTTCTGCCCCTGTTGGGAGCCTCAGAGAGGCTTCTGCGAGATCCCAGCAGCTTGCACCTGGGGCATTTGTCCCAGGACTGTCAATGGTAGGCACACAAGTGGTGGGTAGGGTGCTGACTAGATGGTCAACCAAAGGTAAGTAAAAAACATTTTTACTTCCTCTGGGTAAGCTTCTGACGGCATATGGGTCTCCTCGGATCCACACCAGCTGTGTCACTGGAGTAAATCTAAATGGAGAAAGGGGGCAAGGCAGGTAGAAAAATGGCAAGTAGGATCCTGATACAAGTTGTTGAATCCACCTCCTCCAACCCAATCTCTGCCCTTGCTGTCCCTCTTCACCACACTGCAACTCCTCCTGTCTTCCCCCTCCCTGCCCACAACATGCCCAGAGCAATTCACTCTCTGCAAGAGCTCCAAATGGCTCAGCAGTGTGAGGTTTGCACTGTCACTGGGCCTTTTCTAATAATGTATTGGGAGATGCACAGTCATTAAAGGCCCATTGGATTGGACCTTTAGGGCGCAATCCTAACCCCTTATGTCAGTGCTTTCCAGCACTGAAATAAGGGCAATGCAGCTCCGAGGTAAAGGAACAAACATTCCCTTACTTTGAGGTGGCTTCCATGAGTGACACTCAACTGCAGGATGCAGCACATGTCCCATTGGCACCACTATGCCAATGCTGGAAAGCACTGACATAAGGGGTTAGGATTGCACCCTCAGTGAACTAAGCTGCTGGAAAATTCCTTAAAGCAATGGAGTACCCTGAGGTGAGAGGGGGTTTTCTTCCTCTATTTCATTTTTTTTTTTTAATGTTAGAGTCATTCTATGACATGTGAAGAGATACACATGACTCCTAGTTGGGCCTATTAAACCCACATGAAATACCCTGCTGTTAATTCAAAATTAGCAACCTTAGCAACCAGAATGTGAACACTGACAAACCTGAATTATCATGCCAGCCAAGCCTGTATCTTTATTGTCATGCATGCTATTGGAGCTATTTTTAAATTCCACAATTCTTTATAATTTCTATGATCATTGCACCTTATATTTCACTCCTATTTTGGCATTTTACTGTTGGTTTTTTCCCCTCTGTGTTGTATGCCACTATGAGTGCTCATGAGGAAAAGGAGGAAAAGGGAGGAAAGAAAGTGTTATCTGGTGTGCTCCCTGGGGCATTTGGTGGGCCGCTGTGAGATACAGGAAGCTGGACTAGATTGACCTATGGCCTGATCCAGTGGGGCTGTTCTTATGTTCTTATGTTCTTATGAGGATATAAATCATTTAAATAAATAAAATAATAAATAATATTTGCATGGAGAAGGAAACAATGCCCATAACTTAGTGCTTCCTCATTGGAAAAACTTTCCCCATAATTAATTCTTGTTTCCTGCCTTATAGATTGCATAAAGTTTGTGGTAACCAGAAGTAAAGATTGGGAGAGGGCACTTTTCCCTATTCATTGCCTTAGCACAATAGAAGAGTGGAAGAAAGGGTGGGGAAGCTTCTTCCAAGCTTTGCGAAATGACATAGACCTAGGACTTCAGTAGTGCCAACAACTTCATCAACTAATGCAAGGTGCAGTGATTGATGCTGTTGTGTTTATTTCCTTTTTTGTGTACAATACATACTTGATTCCAATTCTTTCATTTAAAAGGTTGCTACTATTTTTCTGGTAGGAATCATGTGATTTTAACAGCTTTATGACATGCAAAATTTTCACAGCGACTGTGATCAAGAGTATTTTCCTTTGCTAAATTTCCTTTTATTTTCCTAGAGTCCTTAGATGCTCTAAAGTCCTCTCACTGGCTTCACCTTTTGAGTTGTAAAACCTGATGGAGACCCAGATGAACATGATCTCTTCTAGGGCTTAGTTCAGCAAATTTAGGTGGGGATAAGTCTGGAGAATGGATGTAATCGGTCTTGGGATGGTAGCAGGTTATGCTGATATGTCAGGGTCTGTGACAAATTGTTCAGGCCCCTGAGGGCAAATGCCAATTTTATATATAAGAAGGATATTAAAAAGGGATAATAGCTCATATTTCTCAATCCCTACTTGTAATGTATCAGCATAAGCATGGCAGTGCATGCCTCTTATCATACATAGACAGGGATTGAGAAGTATGGTTCTTAAGGCAGGTTCACTTACAGCCCAAGTACTCAGAATAACCACGTTGTTGTTTTATAAGGTTGACTCTTGAGCTGACACATTTCCAGACACACACCACACACACTCCAGGGTGGTTCAAGCAGATCTTCTACAATCTCGTACTTGTGTTGACACAGAGCAACTGTCAGCAAGCATGCACCCCCTGGCAACCCCGCTTTTTTCAGTTGTACACTGAGTAATCCCAAAGCCTTTATGTCTGCCATAGCCTTTTGCTTGCATGCAACCATGTTCAAAGATGGACTGAACAGAGCATGCTGGGAGCTTGCAGTATGCTGTGCCCAGCCTGTTTGTTTGGACATGGGTAGCAGGCACAAGCAAGAAGAGGGAGTGGACATAATGGCAAGAGAAAGAAGAAGCAGGGACTCTGCTGCTTCTTCTCATTCATCAGACCTTGGGTAAGAAAGACCAGCCCTGTTTTGATCATTCATGGAAGCAAGCAACCAGAACAGTAGCACCGTGCCTCTTCTTCCTCTGCTATTGATCACAGGAAAAGTGCTGGAGAAAGAGGAAAGCTGCTGCTGCACCCATCCTCCTCTTACTTTCTGTGAGCAAGAAGAGGATCAGAGTGCTGACTGAGGGCCCAATCCTACCCAATTTTTCATTGCCGGTGCAGCGATGCCAATGGGGCATGCACTGCATCCTGTAGGGGGCTGTCTTGGATGCCTCCTCAAGTTTGGGAACATTTGGGAGGGCCCAACTCATGACCCACCGTGCATAGCATCATGACCCACCATGGGTCATGACCCACTCTTTGGGAAATCCTGCATTAATTTTTTTTTATTATTTTTAATACCATGGATGCACTTATCAAATTTTCTGCCACAAGTATGAAAAAAAGTCTTGCATTCTGTCTGGATGAGAAAATGCACTCCATAAACTTACCTTTGGCTCTTCTACCTGATTTTGTATAAATGAGCACCTGTTTTGAAAGCCTGTATGAGAGAAGCAGAAGCAATAACATTGTAGGAGTGTTCTATGTAGTTTTTCAGCACTCATACAGAAGCTATTGGAATTGGACAAAGAGGCACATTTTAAAGCGGTGCCCCCTTATAGTTAGCAGGGGAAGAGTAACTGTCCCTTTTGTGAACCTTTTGGGAATAGGGAACCATAAATTGATTTATTTTTTGCTCTGTAAACTGCTGTGTGAACTACTTTTATAAATGGTATATAAATATTTTATCAGTATTAATGTGGTATATACCACTTTAATACTTTTCCAGTGGTATATAAATTAGTTTTATTATTATAAATAATAATGTTAGGTACTGAGCAAACAGTCTTGAGGTTGTGAGTGGTTTTGAGATAGTCTTCATGTTATTTACATCTCTCACTGATTAGTTTAAATTATTCTATATGACTGCAACATAACATTGTTGTTCAAAAACAAGGGTACTTCGCTTGTGTTAGATAAGAATTAACATAATTCAGAGGCGCTTTGCAAGAAAACAAACATGGACCTCCAGGGTTTTTCAGCTTTGGATTGTGTGATTTACCGTTTAAGTTATCTGAACCGAGAAGTGTTGGAATTAGATTTGCAGCCAAACCACTTGAGTCACTTTTGCCTTTGAACTCAACTGGAATGTAACACAGCTGTTGCTTTTGTAGCTCTTCACAGTAGGTTTCTAGTGCTGACAAGCTGAACAACTTGTTTTCACCCACAGTGCTCATACACTGGTAGAAACATCAGTCGTATAACAATTAAATGTGAATGTAGTGTCACTTAACTTGTGATACTACAGGCGTGCATTATCACTGCAATTCAGTGCAAAAGCAGAAGTGTGAATTTGCCTGTGCACTTTATGACGGCTACTCTCTGCAGCCCTTATTTAGAATCGTTTTGTGTTGATATTATGTGATTAAAAGGTTCACCTCAAAATAATGTAATAGGCTGTAGCTGGTTCCTTGTGAGATGTCAGATACCTACTTTATTATAGCTAGAAAATGACAGTCCATTTCAATCAGAATTTATTGAGAACATTAAGAGCTGGAAAGACTTTGGCTAATCACTATAATGTCCCCAACAAATGGTAAATGAAAGAATAAGGAAATTGAGTTAACACAAGTTAAAAGTTCACATTCTTACTGAATTATATTGGAGGACCCACAACTTAATTAAATTATCTGAAACTGCTGGTTTCACTTTTATTATTACAGTTCATTTGTATGACAGTTTCCTGGTAGATGTATAATAGGTGACAGACTTCCTTGGGTTATATAGCAGGAATAGAGAAATCCAGATTAGCAAGGCCTTTTTTTCCCCTTTCTTATTTTTTCTTTCTTTCTTATGTGTCTCTTTAGACTCAAAAGTCCAGCTCTCTAAGATTTTGACAGATACAATAAAACATTTAATTTTCCTATCATATCACTAGGCTGTGTGGAGCATGAGGAACAGTAAGACCTCTCCATCCACTGACTACACACATGGATTTATGCAAATATGGAAAGGCTTCTAGTTTTGTCTTGAGTGTGCTTTGCCTCTCCTCCCAGTGGAATGTTACACTTATTAATACAGGGACCCAGAACCATTCAATTACTCACCTGTCCATTTTACATTCCATGGAATATTCTTCCTGTCCTTGACCCAACTTTGCTTCCTTATAGCAGCATGTCTTCTATCCTTCTTGTTCCCAGTTGTTCTAGTCAGTGAAAGGACTTACAGCAGGGCAATAACAGTCAATCCTATGTATGTCTACTCAAAATAAAAACCCATTAAGTTCAATGGGACTTACTTCCTAGTAAATGTATATTGCAACCTAAGGGAAGTGCCTTAGTTTGCATCTAAAGAAATCATCTAAAGTTGCCTGACACCGTTCCATCTCTAACAGCCTAATCCTAACAGAGCTCTACAACAGTGGAACAGCGGTAAATGGCTCTATGGTGTCATGTACAGTGCACCACCGACAGCCATTCTGTAACTGCCACCACTTGCATGGAGGCCCACTGCCACAGTACTGATGCACCACCAGCACTGAGTCCAATGTCAGTCAGCACTGGTCTTCAGTGCCCGAAGATAGCCGCTGAGAGCTCCCAACAGTAAGTATTGTACATATGGGACTGCAGGTAAGTTGGCAATATGGGAGGGATGGGATTGGGAGAGGTAGGAACAGAGGAGTGTCTAGGCAAGGATGGTGAATGGGGGAGTGTCTTGGTCAGGAGGGAGATGGGCAGGGGGTGGGAAGGAGGGGTGGATCCTAGCTGCAATGCCATGCCCCAGGATCTTATCCCTGCTCCTCTCCTCCTTCCTCTCCCTTTCTCTTCTCAGTTCTGTATCACCAAAATGGCTGGTACAGAGCTGAGGAGACCCATTGGGGCAACAGAGCCTTTCCCCAGGGTTAGGAAACACACATTCCTTTACCTGACGGAAGGCTCCAGGACTCCTATGCGCCCCCCCCCAAGCAGGATGCAGCTTGTGCTCTGTTGACATAGCTGCTTTGGTGACAGGGTTTTAGATAGGATTGGGCTGCAAGTTTAGGCTTGGTTTGGACTTGAACAGTACCTCAATGGGAAACCACCTGAAAACCTACTTTGAGCTTACTGAAGGAAGGGCATAGTCAGGAGTGACACATGAAGCCACCTGTATCTGCCGCCCGCTGCTGCCACTCGCTGCTTGCACACACTTGCATGCACCCCTCCTATGTATGGTGGGTGGGCAAACCAGCAGGCATTCTTCCATCCACCCTCCCTTTTACAGAACTAGGATGGGGTGGGGAGGCTGTATGCAGCAATCTTCGTAATGACAGAAAAGGGACAAGCTGGCTCCAAATTACCTTTCCCTGTCTACTTGGGGCTCAATCCTATGAGCCGTGGTGCTGGCACTCCACCGGTGCTGCTGATCTGCGTGCTGCAAAAAGTGCTGTAAGGCACTTTTGCACAATGGTACTGATACACATCCAGAGTTGAGTCCAGTGTCAATCGGCATTGGGCTTCAGTGCCCAAAAATGGCCGCTGAGAGCTCCCGACGGTGAGTATGGCCAGCAGTTGTTGGCATCACTGTTCAGGGTGTGAAGAGGGCGGGAAGGGGGCAGAACTGGGCAGGGGGAGAGCAGGGGAGGGGAGTGGGCCTGGAAGAGCGGTGGAGATAGTGGCAGGCCCTGCTGCCGTATCCTGACCCCCCTCCCAGGCTGGGAAACCCGACATGGGTCTCCTTTGCTCGGATTGCTGATCCGAGGAGACATATTGGAACTGCCTAGGTGCTACGTAGGGTAAGGGAACATTTGTTCTATTAGGCTGAGGAGAACTGGCATTGCTTCCCTACCTCATAGGATACAGCAGTTGCCATTTTAAGCACCAAGTAGGTGAGGAGATGAGATTTAAAGCTGCAGCAGCTATGCAGCTATGTAGCAGCAGCTATGATATTCTTCCAGCTTCCCAGCAAGTCAGAAGAGGATCAGAGGTAGAGAGGAGAGGGTGGGGGGTTCATCCATTTGCTGCTCCTCTAAGGGTGCTACTCCACATGAACACTTCTGGTAGCCTAATGGTTAGGTTGTCCCTGGGCAGTGTACAAATATATCAAGAGGAGCACATTAGATGCCGAAGTACAGAATGGATTCTTGGAAACAGATACTTGTTATAGCAACCATCTCTATAGATACAATAAGGGCAATGTTGAAAAATTGATTTGATTGCTTTCAGTAAACATTGCTATCATTTGATCACTTGTATTTCAATACTATTAAAACAAACATAAAAAACAGCCTCAACAATAACGGAGATGCTTTTACAAATAATAGATAATACTACATGGTAATGATTTAAACCCAATTACTCTAATTCAGGGAGATTCTTTCATATGCAGTAGCCTTTTACATTCGTAATAAAATTCTGTATTTCTGTGAAATAATAATGGAATAATCTTTTAGTTCTTTCTGCCCTGAAATTGTATTAAGGAAATGAATCTATTGGTTTAGAGTAATTTACAATATGGTGCAGTCTAAATTTGGAGTTTTCATTTGGAATTCTTTAGTTGTGTTATATTGAAATAAATCCTGCATATTTCAGCATTGTTTTAAATACTAAGGCCTTACTGCTCTTTCAGGAGTAAATTGTGTTTTGAAAGGTCAGAGCCTGGCCCTCAGTTCTTGGATAATACATACCTTATTGTGGAAATCACCTTTTAACACAGAAAATTCTGCTTTGATATGGCCACTAGTATGACAATTCTGTAATTACCTGTAAAGCACTGTGTTTCCAAAATCGCAGCTACTCCCCTACATTGTCAGGAGTGAAGTTATATATGAATGTTATCTTCCTGGGAAAAATCTGAGTAAGCGGAAAAGCCATGTCATCCCCTTTCATCTAACGTTTTAAAGTTTAAGTGAAGTTATTTTAGAGAGCAGTGGAGAATGACCTTATTCAGCTATAGAAAGCAATCTGAAGTATAAATTTGTAATAAAATAGCTTTGCCACTTTTTTTTGCCATGCTAAAAACTGGATGTGTTCCACATGAGGTTTTATCTTAAGAATGCTTTCATAAGGCTAACCTTTGCTTAGAAAAATAGACGTGTTTTATAAAGAAGTATGGCCTCCCACAGACTTGTTTCTCGCAGCTTTTTGCAAAAAAAAGAAAAAAAAGGAAAGCCTTTTGGAACTGCTGGTCGAGAATTAATTCTCATATGAGATGAAATGTTCTGTCCAATCGTGTTTCACAGTAGCTCTGAGTGCTTGATTGTACCAAAAGGGAAGGGCATTATTAGATTATTCATTGTTGTCAGCAGACGGCTAGCAATTGTCTTTAAATAATAATCATTGCAAAGCCTGTATAGAGGAGTTTCCATTTGGCTTTGATCAAATGTGTTGTGTGTAACCCTTGTAATAGTCACTCTTTCAGCCCAGTCCTGTATGTTTTTACTCAAAAAGTTGGCATCCTTCAGTCTCGGAAGACTATAGTATCGCGCTCTGAAAAGTGGTTCTGGAACATCATTTATTCCAGTGCGTGAAGCCTGGGTAAAGTAGATATGGAGGATAGACTGTTACCCCTGCAGTAAATCCCCCCTCTCCACATTGCTGAAATGGTCCAATGGAAAGGCAGAAGCCAATATGGTAGGTTCCAGCAGCATTGCAGGAATTGCCAGAATGTGACTGTGTTCAGCCATGAACTGCCTCAGGGTCTCCGGCTCCGGATTTTGCCTTGAGGTTGACACCTGAAGCCTTTTCCATAACTGGATGTAGCCACAAGGCAGTGAAGGTTTGGGATCAGAGTTTTCCTTCTCTCAGATGAGCTGCCTTCCCAGGCTGATGAGTCCCATCTACCTGGTGGTTGTTTAGTCACCTCTTACAACAAGTACAGCCAAACTGAGGGCCTATTCTTATCCCCCAGCCCTAGGGGTTACTCAAAAGTAAAACCTACCAAATTCAATGAAACTTCCAAATAAGTGTGCATGGATTGTAGTGTTAGAAGGTCCATCTCTTATATACATCATAGATGTTAAATGATTAAAGATAGATAGATGGATAGACAGACAGATGGACACACTCTTTTTCATCCCAGTTCTGTATGAGGCAATTAAATCACATTCAGACAATGTTTTGGACATCCCTAAAGATGCAAAAATTGCAGGCAATAGCATTACCTAGATTTGTATTTTGATATGACCATACAAATAACAAACGTGTTGACAATGAATAAGTGCATTCAACAAATATATTCTCATAGCTTGTGAGAATGGTTTTTTCACTGGTTATGTTATGATGTCGTCCATCACATTACTGCAGTTAGAAGCTTGCTTAATATTTATAGTTTACCTTTTAGCAAAGAACATTGCACCATTACTATGTTCTTCTGAATTTGGAAAAGTGCATGCATAGAAAATGCTTCGAAAGCAGCTTCTTTAAAGCATCTGCAAAACATGGATAAGTTCACTCACTGGAAGGCTTTCATATAAAATCATGAGGCATTTGTTCATGTTTTCTCTGAAGACAGATAAAATCCCATAAATTCATCAGTCAAAACAGAGTGGAAGATAAAAGTCTCTGGTATAGAAAATAGCTCTGAAAGCCCATCAACAGCCTTAATAGGATGACAAAACCTAGAGCAACTTACACATCACCAAAGAAATGTAACAGAATAGGAATTATCTGAGAGAACATTCATTTCCAAGGTTTTAAAAAATCTGAATAAAAGTGATTAAAATTCATTGGGGTGAGAGGTGAAGGCAAAGGAGGTGAAGGAAAGAAATGGGCATTATATATGAATTCTGCAATGATTTGTGGTGCTCTGGTGTTCACAATAAGCAATTGTCTTTTTCAGCTTGGCTTTGAAACAGTTGTTTGATTAAGCAGATACTGTGTATTCAGTCTCAGGGCTTGATTCACCTCCAAGCTACTCACATTTTAAATGCTGTAATTCTATTGAAATTAATGATGTTACACTGGGATAAAGAACAGGGAGTTACAGAGTGGGGATTCAGGTCCTAAAACAGCATGAAACTGTTTTGCTGAAAGCTTCCAACTGCTAAAAACATTTTGAAGAATGTTATTGTACTTTTGCTCCTCCTAGGATGAGTTCACATGGGTCTTTGCCTGTAAAAGGTTTCTCTACAGCAAGTCCAGCAGAGGTCAAATTACCTTTAACCCCTTTGTCTTCTGATGCCAGGAACATATATCCTATAAATTCTGAGCTTTTGCTATATTATTATACATGCTGTTTCTAGGATCAGAGGTAAGGTAATTGTGACATAGACCACTTTATAAGTAGCATATATTAAAGCAATAGGAAATAACACGTCAGATTTCTCATTAGTAAATTGTAATAATGGCTTACATAAAAAAGAGACAGCCTATTAATTTTTTCCTTAGATTCACATTTAAAAGAAAAATATTGCTATGACTGTAGGTATCCTTGTGATGCATGCATTGAAATTCATTATGTTAAAATGATCTGGCAAGCCTGAACAAGCCTAAGCTATATGAAATTTTAAAGATATTGCTGAAAACCCATTCTTTAATTTTAGTAAAATAATGAAAAGCATATTTTACTTGCGCTTACAAAACATGTACATGCTAATTGATACAAAACATCTATTTTCCACACATCTCTTGCAAGATCTTTTGTGGTATTAAAAACCATATCTCTTTTTATATATGTAACTTTCTTTGCTAAAGCTATTTACTCATTCCTAACCATTCCTATCATATGTCATTTCAAGGTAGCTAGCAACTGCTTGGTAATGTTGTAAGAGTTTCACCAATTTCATCTTACCTACAGCATATTTAAGACGAGTAAAGTAAGAAAGCTTGTGTATATATCAGCATAAAGGCAATGAATGTATAAACAGGGAAGTAAAGACTTGTTTGTGTAAAAGGGGAAAAAAGCAATTATGGTGAGACATCCTTTTTACCAGACAAAATTTTTACTAAGTAAAAAAATGGTTATAATATAAAAGGAAATAAATCCTTTGGTATCCTTTAGGAAGAATTGGAAGCATACAGACATAACTGAGATACATGAGGCAACAGATCAATGTGTTTGATACAGTTCTTCACTATACTTGCTCTCTTTCCTCACCTCCAATGTAGAGTCAGAGCTGTTTGGAACAACCAGCTGTTAGGTTAACAACCATAATACTTACACTTCCAAGTTCTCATAATACTTATACCTCCAGGTACCACATCCCCTCTGTACCCTCATATTTTCATTTTATTTATTAAAGTAAGTTAGTATATAAGTAGCAGCTGGAGCAGATGGAGACAAGTTAAAAACCTGAATCCGTTTAATGAAATGGTTGGAGCCCAATGACATTTCATTTAAATCTTTGCCCACTGTGTGCTTGTGAGAATTCGATAAATGCTTTCATTTTTACCATGTTTAATGCTATGTTTGGTATTCTGTAAAACTGAAGTTTTATGTTCTTCCCGTATCCCAAGAATACTCAAGAATTAGTGCCTACCTCAAAAAATGTGCACATACTCAAGAATTAGTGCCTACCTCAAAAAATGTATTATTTGTTCAACAGTACAATGTCTAACCCCATCCTATACATGTTTTCATGGATATAGGTCTCACTCAGTTCAATAGTATTTATTCCGAAGTAAATGTGCATCAGGACCCAATCCTATTCAATTTTCCAGAGCTGATGCAGCCATACTGATGGGGTGTGCGCTATATCCTGCGGCAGGGCAGTCAAGGTAAGGGAGAGTCTGTTTCCTTACCTCAGGGCTGTATTATGGCTGCATTGGCAACGAAAAGTTGGATAGTATTGGGCTCTCAGTTTATAGCCATACAGTAAATTTAAAAATAAATACACAAAGAGCTATAAAGATCTTTAAAGTAATGGACACATGTTCTGCATGTTTATTTTGTCCTTCTCAAAAACAAACTATGCATGCAGTATCTGATATACAATATTGGGAACTTTACTATTAATCTCGTTGCCACATCTGAAAGTAGATTAGTCCAGCCATATATTTATGGTAATATCCCCATTGACATAAGTGTCTCTATTACATCTGCATTTTCCTGCTGATTCCTCCTTGCAGGTTATGCTATGATTATACCAAGAACTTTGCAAGTATTACGTGTTCTAGAACCATTGACTTACAGTGCAATCCTACTCTTCAGCGGTTCATACTGTAAGTGTATGCGGCGGTGGAGGAAGGTAGCGATGCAACTTGCTAGATTGCGCCGCTTTGGAGGGGTGCAGGGTCTTGCTGCCACTTACCAGAGTCTGCGGCAGCCTCCCAGGGGTGTGAGGAGGGGTGCTCCACGCTATGGAGATCCTCAAAATCCCATCACGACCACTTCCAGATTTGTGTTTGCGATGTTGAGGGTCTCCGCAGCGTGGAGCCTGTGCCAGACTCCGCAGTGCCAGAGACTGGCACAGGAGCTCCCTGCATCCCCCAGGAAGCTGTTGCAGGCTCTGGTAAGTGGCAGCAAGCCCCTGTGTTCCTCCAAAATGGCGCAATCTAGCGGGCACATCACTGCTTTCCCCTCCTCCCCACGTCTTATGGGGGCAGAGGCCAGGACTCTGGCTGGGATGTCATGATGCCCCAGTTTGAGAACCACTGCTATACTTGTTTACTCAGAAGTAAGTACCATTGTATTCAATTGGGCTTATTCTCAGTTATTGTAGCCTGACAGCCCAATCCTTTTGCTGATTGGACTGTCACATGGAGGCATTTATGACAGTAGAACAGAGTTCTGCTGTGGTGACATGACTGCCAATGGAGAGCATAGCAGACCATCAGCAGCAATTTTCCAAGCGATGCTGCAGGTGGGGGCAGCGCTCCATTGCCGATCATGGACACTGCTGCACCCACCGAAGGAAGTAAGGCAGCAGAGGGGGTTGGAGGGGGAGGAAGGGGTCAAGGAGGTTGCTCGAGGCAGCGGATTCAGCAGCAATGGAGCACACCAGATCACCACTTTTGCTAGCTTCCCTGCCCCCTTTTTCTCCTTGGACTTGCACCAGCTACAGAGCTGGCAGAGGTCTGAGGAGAGCCATTGCAAAGCAGGTGGCTTATGGAAGGGTAAGGGAAAATAATTCTCTTTTCCCCCTAAAGCCTCATCATCTCTCTGCGCCACTGGATACAGTTTGCTCATTTTTGATGTAGCTGTACCAGCGGGAAGGAAAAGGGCTCTAAGGGCCCAATTCTAATGGGCCATAGTGTTGGCACTGAGCTCTAGCACCATCGCTGGATGTTGTAAACATGCCATAAAGCATGTTAAATGGTTCCTTCAGAGGAAGGAGCGCTGGCGCCGGGTCAGCACCAAACAGATACCACCTGGAGGAAGGAAAGAGCTCTGGGAGGCTGTGAGGGCTTTTGGGGCAAAGGGAGTCATTGTGGGGTGGGGGGAGAAATCGGCCTGGGAGAGGATAGAACCAGCAGAGCCCTGCTCCACCGGATCC
The DNA here is from genome assembly GCF_035046505.1 of Tiliqua scincoides. Classification (NCBI taxonomy): domain Eukaryota; kingdom Metazoa; phylum Chordata; class Lepidosauria; order Squamata; family Scincidae; genus Tiliqua; species Tiliqua scincoides. The sequence goes on from NC_089826.1 coordinate 58,558,750, forward strand.
TATCTTCTGTGTTGGGTTGAAAAGCCCAACATGTAGGTTCTCAAGTCTGCACCAGCAAAATAGCTGGCACAGATGTGAGAAGCCCCATTGCAGCTCATAGGGCTTTCCTTGGGGGAAGGGGACAAAAGTCCCCTTCACCCAAGAAGATCTCTCGTTGCTTGCCAGCACTTGTGAAATACAGCAGTCACCGTTTTAGCGCAGCTGTTCCTCCGAGTGCCAGGAACCATAGGGCTGTAAGTTTTGTACATGCTATCATTGATTGTAAAAAAAAAAAATGTGTTTCTGACATGAATCATATTGACACATGCAAGCTCACCATTTTTTTAATTCCAAAAGTTTTTAGATAAAGTTTCTCTACATTGCTTTATTTAACATAGCACTGTTAGAAAGTATATGAACTTTTTTAACAAACACACAAAGTACATGCACTTTGTCCCACAATAACTTCTCAGCTTGTACAGCACCAATATGCAATGGCTGAAGACCATATTAATATTAATGAAAAATGGAAGTCTGAGATTTAGTGACTCTTGTTCCTTCCCTGCACCTCCCTTACGTTACATCCATTAGCAGAGATGAATGCACATTAATATAAAAAAGAATGCTCTCCATTCAGGAACAAATTTCCTGACCTTTGCTACACTACGCCTTCCTATGACCAGTATGGTGTTTGACATTGACCCACATGCTAATGTTATTTCAGATGTAACTGCTGGGAATATTTTTCTCACATAAAATATTTGTGATTGAAATTGCCCTGCTTTCGGTGTAAAGGAGGTTATGAATGTCTCAAAAAAAAGTACAGCTGTGTCAAGCTTTTTTTGTGAATATGGTGGTTACTAATGGAACTAAATGAGGGGCTCCCAAGTGTAAATCTATATAAAATTATTGGTCAGAGTCATTAGGGAAATGATCCTGTTTATTGCTTTGTCTTTAAAATTAGGACTCTTAATAACCTCTGTATTCATAAAGGTATTATTGACTCAGGACTCAACTAGTTCCTGGACAACCACTAGAATTATTATTTTTAATTATTAAGAGACAAAATAATCCCAGTAGACTTAATTTTCTACAGAAGTATTAATCTCATGGTCAACGCTTTACCTTCTGACTCATAAAACATGTCCTGAGATTAACTACTTTAAACTCTTGGTGACACATAGGTCTGCTGTGACTAGTTTATTCTTATATTTTGACCACTAAAAAATTTGAAAACTGGAGGCATATGATCACAAATTGAAACATTTAGCAGTATTGTCTTCTTCAGGCCCTTTAATATCACAGTGTGCCCTATTACAACCAGAGTGGAGAGGAAAGTAACAATCTAGAAGCAGTCTTCTAGATCCAGAAAGATAAATATCCAAAAATAGGTTTCTATGTCACAACTTCCAGTTCTTATTTTAATTGGTGGGAAGTATCTTGCTCAGTAGTGTACCAAGGGCAGGGTGAGGGGCAGTCCAGCCCAGGTGCATGCCATAGGGAGGTGCCAGTGTATCTGTCTCTTTGAGTGCCAAGTAGATCTGGCCTCCTTTGTGGGGAATCTCAAGGCGGTCTACCCATAGCTTCAAGTAGCCAAGGGCAGGGCAGTGGGAGCAGTCTGCCGCATGTACCAGTGGCACTAGGTATGCCACTCACTATGCTTACCAGAAAAACTCCTTATGGGTCATCAAAATTTGTATTGTCTTTATGTATAAAACTATTTGTATTTTACTTTTTTATCTATACATCTACCCAAGGTGACTAACAAAATTAGACACATTAAAAAACAAAACAAAAAAAGATCTTGAGAATGAATTAAAAGTTAAGAACATAAGAAAAGTCCAACTGAATCAGGCCAAAGGCCCATCTAGGGACAAACGTCCCCTTATTCTGAACCTCCAGCTTGCTTCTAACCAGCACAGGACATAGCATGGACCACTCTGCCCTGCTGTTTCAGTGCTGGTAAGAGTTGAGCAGTCAATTATTGTTCCCCCCAATCACATTTTTCCCAAGCTAAAAATGCCCCAAATGTTATAGCATTTTCTCGTAAGGAAAGTACTTCCACCCTCTGATCATTTCAGTTTCTCTCTTTTGCGTCTTTTCCAGTTCTACAATATTCTCCTTGAAATGTGGCAACCTGAACTGTACACAGTACTCCACATGTTGCCACACTATAGATTTGTATGGATTAATACAACATAAGCAGACTTATTTTCAATTTCTTTCCTAATTTACATTAGCATGGAATTTGCTTTCTTCATGGGTGCAGCACACCATTTTCATTGAGCTATCTACTATCCATTAGGGAAGATCTCTTCCCTGATCATCAAAAGCATCTCGGACCTTGTCAAGGTATGTGTGAAGTTGGGATTTTTTTTTGCCCCAGTGTGTATCACTTGGCACTTATTTACATTGAACTACATTTGTCATTTGATTCCCCATTCACTTTTTGGAATTGCTGTTGTGAAGGTTTTCATAATCTGCTTTAGTTTTTAACACAGTGAATAGCTCAGTATCATCTGCCATTTTGACCACGTTGTTTAATCCCTTACCCCTGATCGTTTATAAACAAAAATTACAATCAGAGAGCACAAAAATGGCAGATAAACAATGACCAAAAGGAACAGAAAATCAGCTTGCCAAGTTAAACACGTGCCAAGTTAAACATGTGCCTAAACAAAAAAGTCATATGAAGGTGGTGGAAAGACAAAATAAAGGGTACTATATAGATCTCTTTGTGCGGAACTTAGAAAACCTGGGTACCACTACAGAGAAGCCATCTCCTGCGGTCCTCCCAAATGCACATCAAATAACTGCAGCATAATATATGTGTATGGGAAATATATGTGTGAAATCACTTCAAGGAGAGGCCACTGATAAAAATGAAGGACAAATCCAAAGTTTTCAGAAATGTTTATGCTCTCAGTATGCATAAACAGTCTAGCTACAATGTATTTTTGTGCATCTTTTCAGGGTAACTATGTCTGAATCTTTAGATCAGTATTTAGTGGTATACAGCATTACATTTAACAAAAAGGTGATCAGACCCTATAAAGGAAGATTTCTATTTTTGGCTGCCACTAGGTTGTTGTGGTTTTTCTTTTCATATTTATGCTTATTGATCCTTGCACTCTATCTGGATATAGCCCAGAGTCGGTAAGAATTGCCATTGTTTTTGGTCGCATCTTTTCAGATGAAAATGGCATTATGAGTTACATTTGAGCTTGGCATTGGTGATATAAAATTCTGATGCACTGCTTTTTTTCCAGTAAAAAACATTAGCTGGCATAAAGTTGGTCTTGCTTCCCTACCACTTTCTGAACCCCAAACTAGACATTACACACATATGTCCAAGAGGAGAAAAGGGGTGAAGAGGTTTTCAAAATAAAGGCTAAGATCCATGTGCACAACTGCCACTGTATCCACCCTTTCACTCCCTGACTCACCCTTGGTTCCTCCCTCAACATGCCCCATCACTCCCCCTTCTGCCCATGAACTACACCCCCATGCCAGCTTACTAACTCCAAGGCAGGCTCCTAGGCTATAGCAGTCAGCCTCCAAAGCAGTAGCAACTTGGAAATGGTCTTCAGCAGCAAACTCCATTCATCATTAGCAGTCAAATTACAACAGCAGTGTCTTGCTGCCATAAATCCAAGGAAAGGATTGGTCAGTTAGACACGGAGGTTCTATTTAGCTATTATGGCTAAGAGACCCATCCAGCATTTATTTATCTAGTCTTTTTAAAAGTACTTGAAGCTGGTTTACTTGCTAATTTAAAAAAAATTAAAATATTAATAGTTTCAAATATTTAGGCGGTAATATAAATCTATATACATTCTGGAAAACTTGGCTGTAATAATGTTCCTAATAAATGCAAGATCACATCACAGAATCACACACACACACACACACACACACAGATAAAATGTTGAAAAGCTGACCAGATTTCATGCTTTGCTTTCCCTAGCTCCTCTTAATCATGTTCAGCATTAAGTCTTGCCACCCAATTGTATGATCACATCTAAGTAGTAATATGGTATGCTCTGTAATTCATATATCAGACATATATGCTCAAAGAGCTGCACTTTATACCCTGAATAGTACATGGTATAGGGAACTGTACATACAGCAAACTGCACAAAACATCTTGGTAAATGCACATGAATGTACATGTATATTTGCATACCCTAAAGAGAGAATTAATGGCAGCATCTTTGTATGAAGGCAACGTATTTGTCTAAACAGTTGCAAAGAAAGGGAAGGAGAGAGAGGCATAAAAGCAGTCACGATCAGTTTTGCCCTCATCTTACACAGGAACATCATTTCCAGGGAGAGATGAAAGATAATCCCCACTGCTTGACTGGGCATCTTTTTGCCTAGTAGAGTCCTTCTGCTAATGAGATGCCACCATTAAAACAATTTTTAAAAATATAATTATAAGTGAAAGAGCAGAGAATTGTTATTATACATGTTAATCAGCGACAACAGAGCTCTTGACTCTCTTACTTTGAACAGATCTCCCCCACTGTTTATGCAGAGCCTCCTATCTCCTCTTGAAGAAAGCCTTTTGCCTTCGAGAAAGTGACTGGTGCTCTCTGGTGCCTGTAGCTGTCCCTTCTGTCTTCTGTCAGTAACACCAAGGGAGAGAGGCCTCTTCGTACAACTTTGGGAAAACTCAATCTCTTAAAGCTTGCTTCTTGCTGTTAAGGACCCATTAGGCATTATAGTGCAATTAGGGCAATAGTTGCGTGAGTATATAATGGTAATTGACTAGCTAATAATCTGTATTAGTGGAAATAGAAAAGTGTGTCTACCTTGATAGCCGAGTGATTTTAGTTAATCCAGTTTATTTATTGAAATTTATAACTGGTTTTTTTTCTTCCCACATTTTATTTTTGTAATGCTTTCCTATGCTTCTAATTTTCATTTGCAAGAGCAAATCTTGCCTTATAGTATCCCTCATGGGGGGGAATATGATTCCTTTGCACCCATAGAAATATGATTCTATGCACCATATTTGATCATATGCTCCAGTGGTGCCTATAACAACATAGACCAACACCTCTATAAACAAGCATGGTTTTTTATCAGCAAGGATCTTTTCTCATTTCTAAACCCAGTTCATCAATTATCACTTCAAGCAATGTCTTCACGAATTTAAGTAAAATGTTCTGAATTTTTCTGCATATTTCAAATATGTCCAGGGACAGGGTCATGTAAGTTTTTTAAAGGAGTCTACAATACAGACTATGTATGTTTTCTCTTTTTATCTGAGCTTATATGGACATTAATCTCTGAGTGAGTCAGAAAGTCAGATAGCAACCTTTTAGGTTAGCTAAGTGCACTCAACTTCTTTTTCCTCTTGAACCTTAATTGCTTCTGATATGGATGCATCCTGTTTTTCTGTGTAATTAGGGGGCATTTTTCAAGTGATACGATATTTGAACATTTTTAAAGCCCAATGAATACACCTCTCAAAACTTTTGTAAAGGACTGTACCTTTTCTTTGAATAAAATTTTGATTTTGACGATACTTTTATTTGGCGGAAGACCTAGGAATAATGCAATCTTTTTTTTTAACATGTCCCATTTCTAAAATTTCTATAGAGATTTAATTAATAGCATATTCGTGTTCTATTTAAACATTTCTTTACTATTAACATGTGAATCTTGAATTCAACACAAAATCTTGTGTGCTTCTAAAATGCAATTTAAAAGAAAAACCTGCTCTGAAATTAGAATGCTTCTAATACAGCAACTATACCTCTTCTAAGGTACACTCATTTATTATAAAAGCATTTTTTTTAAATTAATGGAAACAAATTTGATTTCTTAAAGAAACAAAAATCTAATTTTTACTTTCATCCAATATCAAGAATGACAATAAAAATGTAATATATAAAAGCATGGATTAGATTCACAAAAATACATCACGAACACAAAACAATTTGACTTTCTTCTTTGATTATAAGCAATTACATATTGTGTTAAACATAGTTGCCAAATAGTTTTGAATGACCTCCTACAGCTTGTTGCAGTAGTGGGAATAAGAGTAAAAACAGATGCTATATGTTTTATGGAAAATAAGCCTTAATTTGCATTCCTAGATCAAATTAACCCAGATTTAAAGCCGAAAACTGAAGATGAAAGGAAGACCTGTGCAGATGAGCTTCTGTGTGCTGGAAAGGGGGTATCACTCAACATTGCCTGTATAGTTTCAATGCCATTGAAAACAAGTTAATAAATCTTAATTATCTGTGCATAGTCGATGTATACAAGACACCATGCAACTTCTTTCTTCTCATAAAGCAGCTGTTCCATGGGTGCTATACAACAGCACAGTAAAAAAGACAACCCACTCTTTGAATGGGAAAATATTTTACAGATGATGATTCAAAACACAGAATGTTTGTTTCACTGGCAGTCACTGGAATTCTATGTCATATTACTCTCATTTTCACATTGCTGCTGCAGCTACTGGTTGCTCTTTCATTTTCAAAAAGGCAGAGCTAAATACCAGTCCTTCCAAGTTCAATTTAAGAGAAAAATGCTTTCAGAGTATTGTAAAAAACAAATTAAGGCTGCAATCCTAGCTACACTGAAATAAATGGAAGTTACTTCTGAGCAGACATATCTAGGATTGTGCTGATTTTGTCAGACTGTTGCCAAGATTGTTTTTTCATTAGCACCTATACTTTTTAAAACACCTTCTTCTTGACCATTTAAGATATTCATTTATCCTTTCACCTTTTTGTGGACAGCCATGGTGATAGTTTTAGAAACTAATTAATCCATATTCCTAAGTAAATGTGTTTGAACTTCATTCAACCCAACCCGTTTAAATCTAATTCCTAAACATTTTTGTTGGTGTGTCTGCCTGGCAATGCCAACCCGTGTTGCATCCACAAAATTATTGGTATGTCCATCTAAGGTTCTTGGCTGCAATCCTATGTACAGTAAGGCTTCAATGAGATTTAACAGCCCAGTTCTGAACCTGGTGGCACCCAGTGCTCCAGAGGCACCAAAATGGTTACCACCAGATCTTGTGGGCACCGTGGCCTGTGTTTGAACAGGCACAGAGTTGAGGAGGACTGTGTCAGGCCATCCGGCTTGGGAGGGGGGTTAGGATTCTGTGGCAGAGGCTGCCACCATCCCCATTGCGGACCCATTCCTTCCTTCCCTCCGCCTCATTCTACCCACTACCTGCCTCCCCCCTCCTGAAACAGGCTGGTGCTGCAGGAGCGCTGGCCACCTGACTTTCTGGTGCTGAGGCACAGTGCCTACTGGTTCTGGCCCAGTACCGGCACTCCCTACTCCCTGAGTGCCATAAATGTGCTTTACAGCACATTTATGACACACAGAGCCAGCACTGAGCAGCAATGTTGGCACTAATAGAGCTCAGGATTGGGCTCTAAGCAGTCTGCACATCCCATCTATGTCACCCTGATTCACAAGTCTAAGGATCAGATTCTAAAGTTTTGATTTGGTGGTCACAACCGAAGTAACAGCAAGTCAGTTTTCAAATGCTTCATTTTTATTATTCTGTAATGTTCAGATTTTCTGAGAAATAGAGTAGAAGTATAAAATGGTTTCTGATACAGCTTCTTGCATCCAGTGCTGTTTGTCTCTGTGACATACTACATACTTAACTTGAACAAGATATTTGTCTTTCACTGTTTTTGCCTGCAGTCCTATGCACAGTTACTTGGGATTTAGCCCTACTCAATACATGAGAACTTCGTACTTTTGTGCAAACATGCATAGGATTACTCTATAAGTGTACTTATCTATAAAATATTTAATTTTGATTTAATATTTAAACTTTACAGATTAATGGTGCAAATATGTGCACAGAGTAATATGTATGAAAAATTTATATAAAATCATTACTGCTCTCACTCTTTCTATTGCCTTTGAAATATATTTCATGAGATATTCCTGAACTTTCACTTTTTATTATTTTTATGTGCACAATAACCTACAGTACCTTTAAAGAAGCTGACATTACAAAAGGTATACTTGAATGCGTGATGTACCAAAAAATACTTTTGCCCCTTAAATAAGAAGACTAGAAAGACAAGAAAAATTGAAATTATCAATGTTAATAACTACATTGTTGAAGACTATGGGTACAATCCTAACCAACTTCCCATCACTGACATAGCTGTGCCAATGGGGTATGCAATGCATCCTGCAGTGGGGAAGCAGTCAAGGGGCCTCCTCAAGGTAAGGGCATTTTTTGTTACCTTACCTTAGGGCTGCATTGCAGCTAGGTCAGTGCTGGAAAGTTGGTTAGGATTGCGCCTTATGAGTACGAGAAGGAAAGTTCCTTCTGAGTTAGTGGTTCCCGTCTCAAATGAAATAAAGGCTTGTATCTTCTTTAATTTGCCAAAAGGTTTGAGGATCCTTATGGAAGTTTCGGGGTACTTGTGAGTTTCAGAGGGACATTGAAGGGACACTGTGTCTGGGAGGGGAGAAATGTATCAATCAGTGAGATAACCTACCATACACTCCTGAGAAATGCTGCTATAGTCAAGAGATAAAAATTAGAATCCAGTGACCCTTATATTTAGTTTTCCTCCAAGCATTTCAATTTGTTGCTATGAGGAACAGAAGCTATACCCACAGCCCATTCTAACTAGCACTGGTGCAGCAGGGTCCCAGGGCCTCAGCTGTATCCAGTGCTCTTTAGGAGCAACACCCTAAGTTACACCCCAGCCTGCCCAATGGGGCTACTCGGATCTGCACCAGCTGACTGAGCAGCCCTGTGTAAGGTTTTGAGGCTCAGGAGGGAGAATAGGGTACAGTTGAAGCCTGCTGTGCCAATCCCACCCCACTCCCAGGCTTGATCTGCCCCCCCATTCTGTCCCCCCTGTCCAAAAACTATTGCCCCTTTTGCCCCACCTCCAATCCACACTCCAACCGCCCCTACACTGCTTGGTGCAACTCTTACCTCCACTGGCAGCTGTCCTTCTGGAAGTAGCATTGGAAGGGTGGTGCTGCTTACTCTCCAGGTGCCGCAAACATGGTAACTTTTGCACAAGAATCTGGGTGAGCAGAATCAAGGGGTAGAAGAAGAAGCTGCTTCTCTAATTAGCCATTCAGGTTACTGATAGAAACCTTTGGTGAGACACCCTCCGCTTTACTGGGGCGTAAGATTAAAAAGGGGACAAGGATTAAGTAAGTAAAACCTGACCTGCTGGATTTACATCTACCCTGTTGCCTGCCACATCTGTGATGTAAAGCAACATATACACACATGGTGTTAGATAAAAGATAATTAGTCACATTTTGAACTGCACAATTCCATATAGTACTAGAAAAATAATTATTGGAGAAGCAAAAGCTTGACATTTCTAAGTATTGGTACAATTCCAATTATAGTACAAAGTTATGAAAGATATTGAAAAAGTATTTTCTTTTAACATTCTGTAAGTGGGTAAGCCTTTGTACCAGAGGCCCTAGGATTCATAAACATTTGACAACTGACAAAAACATTACATGAGCACAATCCTATCCTTCCTCCCCTCCCCCCCCCCCCGCCAGTGCAGCTGGGCTGAAAATGGGTACATGGTATCCAACAGTGTGGGGTGGATCAGAAGGTTTCTGAGGGCAAAGGGAATAATTTCTTCTTGCCCCCCTCCATAAGCCTCCTGTTATGCAGTGGGTCTCCTAATACCTGTACCAGCTCTGTAACCAGCAGAAGTCCATGGGTTAGGGAGGAGTAGAAAGAAGGAAGGGGTAGGGAAGCTGCAAAATGAGGGCTCTAGCATGTGACTGTTATGTGACAGTGGAAGTGTGTTGCAAAGCACTCCAGCCAGCATCCTGGATAGGATTGGGTTGTAAGAACATGGTTTTATTCATTATTCTTGTATCTAAAGCTACTTGAGATTTCTAGTCCAGTTGAACTCATAATTATCTCTCATAGAGTAAGCCAGTTTTTTTAGAAGAATAATTACAATGTGCGTGAATAAAGGGTTAATATGAGATATAAAGCAGAGTGTTTAATGGAGGAATTTAAGAGCAGATAAGAAATATAGCATCCCACATATTCTTCCATAATTGTACATTCCTCTGGAGATAATGGATATCATTATCAACGGCGCCTGTCCTAGGAAACTTGGCAAGGTTATGATTGTTTGTTACAGCTTTGGTTATATTAACATACACATTAATATTTATAAATATTTGATGTCATGTTAATTTTTCATATAAGATGATTTATGTAATGTTGCTTTGCTCTGTTAGAGGGCATTTAGCGTGGGCTTCAAAAGGAATGGGATTGATGCATGTTCTTTAAGGGGACTTGACTGTATATTACTATACATACACACAATGAATCCTTTTGGGGAAAACCAATTCAAAACTAAATTATCTGAATGGTGGAAAAGCTCCATTAACATTTTAAATAAAATGAAATGAAAAAGACCATACTAAAGTATTTCATACGTCTTTTTAAATAGCAGGCACTTCTTGTCAAGTAGAGCAGAATTTACTGAAAGTTTGCATCTAAATAATGTATTCAAAGTATTTCATGCCAATTTAAATTTTTTTCTTAGATGAACTTACTAAAATTATGATATTATTATTAACAGTATTTATATACCGCTTTTCAACTAAAAGTTCACAAAGCGGTTTACAGAGAAAAATCAAATAACTAAATGGCTCCCTGTCCCAAAAGGGCTCACAATCTAAAAAGATGCCAAGGAATACCAGCAGACAGCCACTAGAACAGACAGTGCTGGGGTGAGGTATACAGTGTATAAAATTCCTAACGTGGCATGAAACATAAGTAAATGTATATCACCTATTACTTGAAGTAAAACTTCTTTTCTCTTTGCTATTAACAAGCAGAATAATTGAAATCCTAATAGCATTAAGAAAATTATTAAACTCTATAAGGACCCAATTCTGTCCAATTTCCCAGTGCCAGTGCAGATGTGCCAATGGGGCATACACCGTATCTTTTGGTGGGAAGGCAGTCACCGATGACTCTCAAGGTATGGGAACATTTGTTCCCTTACTTTGGGTCTGCATTGTAGTTGCACCAGTGTTGGAAAATTGAATAGGCTTGGGCCCTAAGTCTGCATAAAGTTGACAGTGAAGCAATACATAGGATTAGAATTGTGATGATTAATAAACAACTTTAAGCTAGTGACAGATCAAGCTAGTGACTGATCAAAGAAATATTTATTTGGATATTTAGATGGTTCTATCTAAAAAACTTCAGGTAAGTATTTGCAATATAATTCAATGTAAAATATAGTCAAGCAGCCCAAACCTAAGCTGCGCAGAACAGTGGCACTGAAATGGACATTGCTGTATCCTATGGAGTTGAGGCAGCCACTGGTGTCTCCTTGGGGTAATGGAACAAATGTCCCCTTGCCCTGTGTCTAGCTCTGCTGATAGCAATGGGTCTCCTTGGATCTACACCCACTATTTAATGGGTGCAGAACTAAGGAGGCCTGTGTTGGGTTTATAGATGCAGGAGGGGGCATAGGATTTTGTGGCAATCCTGCTGTCCCCTACCCTTCTACTAGACCCAATCCTCCCCTTGGTCTGCCCTCCCTCTGCCCAGTTCCACCCTTCCCCAGCCTGAAAAGCCTCACTGCCAGCCAGTGGAAGCGCTTACCACCACCTGCTCCAGTGACATGCCTTCCTGGCACTGAGGCCCAGTGCCAACTGCTCCTGGCCTCTCTGCCAGCACAGCGGGCTCACTGTTGGCGCCAGTGTGCCTTACGGCACTCTTACGATTCCTGAAGTCAGTGGTGGAGCTGCCATGCTTGTGGTATGCCCAACAGGAGTGGGCCCTAAAATAGTATATCTAAGTTTTAGTCTTTTGTCTGTTGACTTACCTGAAGCTATTCCTCCACTGCTTTAAAAAAATAAAAATAAAAGAATTCTTCAGGAAATGTTCAGACTTTGAGTAGTCCTTGGCTAAATGAATTCCTATATGTGCTCCAATTATTTGCATTTGGTGCATAGTTGGCATAGTCAAGTGTGCACTCAAGCTTATAAACTGTGATGGTGATTCTGTCTAAAAAGATAGCATGTCTACTTGCCACATTTTGAACCTGATGAAGTTTCTGAGAAGCCTTCCAAGACAAACCTTATGTCCAAGGCACAGCGGTAGCTAAACCTGGCCACAATATCTCTGAGAGTGCTTTGTGCCACAGATGCCACTTGAGAGCCCAAACTTATGCATGTCGCCCTATGGCAGAGTGCCTCCTGCACTGGTGCTGAATGTCATAAAGCCGTCACCACCAGTCACAAAAAGTACTCTGAATCACGCTCCACTTCCGGTTTTGCGGAAGTGAAGCGCAGTCGCTCCACTTTCACTTCTAATGACCTGGGGAGCCGGACAGACGCTCGTGGAGGGCTCCCCACACCTCCAACAGGCTGCTGCAGGGACTGGTGAGTGCATCCCAGTCCCTGCAGCCCTCCTGGGGATCAAGTCACTGCCTCCTCCCTGCCCCCGCCCCTTAAGGGGAAAGAGGCCAGGGCCATCAGGCTGGGGCATTGCAACACCCCAGTCTGAAAACCACTGCCCTATAGCAATGCTGTAGGTATAAATCTAAAGAAAATGGATTCATCAACATATGACTAATTTTGATGAAATGAGTGACATGTATTTGTTTGTGCTTTCCTTCCACAACAGAATGTAAAATGCCTCTATGTTCATTTATAGACTTATTTCCTCCAAACATGCATTTTTAGGCATGGCATACTGCCCTAAGTCAATTTGTCCCATCCACTATGCAGATAAAGATTGCAGTTGGGTTTTTTTTTCCCTTTCTTTCCTTTCTGGGCTGTGGCAATCACAGCTGAAACCATATCAAATTTTTTTCCTTGTTGTAGAACCTACCTCCCCTTCAGGAAAAAAAATCCTTGATATTTGCAGACTGTATTAAGACCACAAACACAGCAATAAGCTTTTGCTCCTCCCACTTAATAAATTATAGCTTGATCCAGTTGGCTCACATGTATCCCAGGGCTTTCCTTGATGCAAGTCAATTTGCATGCTATGTACTCAGCTAATAATGTCCTTCTTCACCAAATACTTGGCCGTTGCTGTCAAGCTGGAAGAATTGCTGAATCTCATAGTTATATTCTTAACAAAATGTTTCTAGCTCTGGAGGAGAGACTTTGATACTAGTTGCCTTCAAAAACAATGGAGAGTAGCATCTTTGAGACTGACAAATTCTTCTTCAGTGACTAATGCTGAACCAATCTTTCCTACACTGAACAAGAGGAGCATGGTGATAAATGTTTGTGCTTTGGCTGGCTCTGGCTAGAGATAACCTTTGGAAAGAAGCTTGAGAGCTGCTACCTTGTCTTCGGTTCACTTATCAGTTCACCTCTTTGTTGACCAGAGAAGTTTCTATTGACTTCCAGACCCTGGTATCATGAACTGTAGTGGTACTGGAAGGGATTCAGTATCAGGAACACCTTCTCAGGAATGTCATTGCTTTTTCACAAGCTCCCTCCACCCCTCCCTTCTGAACTGAATTTTACCTCAGAACAATTTCCATTCTATCTGAGTAACAGAACAGTCTGATCATTTCCCTATAGCTTCAGCATTTCACTTTTGCTATTTGAATAGGAGTTAACATATTGTATTCTTTTTTTTTTCCAACCTTGATAGCTGACCTTGCACTCTAGGACTTCTTCATTGGACTATATATATATTAACCTCTTCATTTCAGATGACACTAGGCCTGGAATCCTATTCACACTTATCTAGGGTAACAGCCCAGTCCTAACTGGGGAAATTTATCCCCATGCCCATGCAGTGGTGCCAGCATGGGCTCTGATGCATTATGTGAGGAAATAACCTTCAGCTGCTAAAGGTCTCAGGGAAAAGGCACATTTGTCCCCTTGCCCTGAGGTAATCTCCAGTAGCTGCAATGAGTGCACTTGGACCTGCTCCAGTGATATCACTTGCACAAGTCCAAGTCCTTGCACAAGCCCTGGGGCATTTGGTGGGCCACTGTGAGATACAGGGAGCTGGACTAGATGGGCCTGTGCCAGTTGGGCTGTTCTTATGTTCTTAAGTTGATATGTATCAACCAATCAGGCCCAGGAAGGAGGAAAGGATATGGCATGTGCTGGTACCTCCAGTCCCTTCCAGGCCCAATCAGCCCACTCCCATCCCGTTGAACTGTACTACCCCCCTCCCCATCCTTCCCCCCGCTCTGCACCCATACTCAGATGCTCCAGTGGGAATTACTCTGCACACCAGCAGCAGTAGGATAGCTCCAGCCCTCCCACCAATGCTTGCAGCCTTCATGCCATCACAAAGTGCTTTATGGCATTCTTGTGACAGTGCAAAGGCTTTACATGCCCTGCCAGCACACCTCATGAACAGGATTGGGGCCTAAGTTTTGCCTGAGCTCAATGAGACTTAGGGCCCAATCCTATGGGCCATTAGTGCTGATGCTGAGTTCCAGCACTGGCACTAGGTGTCATAAAGGTGCTGTAAAGCACATTTACAACACAGTGGAAGAAGGAAGTGCCAGCGCCAGTCAGCGCTGAGCCCAGTGCAGGAATGACACTGCCAGGAGGTGAGTGAGACTGCTGGACAGTGGGTGGGCTTTTGGAGAGGTGGAGGCATTCCAGGGAGGGTGGGGGGGAGACTCTGACCCAGGAGAGGGGTTGGTCTTCTCTGCCAAATCCTGTTGCCCATGTTGGGCTAAAAAGCCCAACAAGGAGGTTCTCAAGTGTGCACCAGCAAAATAGCCAGCACAAACTTGAGAAGCCCCATTGCAGGGCCTGAGCTCTTAGGGGAAGAGGACATTCATTCCCTTTCCCCCAAGGAAACCTCTGGCAGCTTCTCAGTGCCTGGAGGATATAGCAGTCAGCATTTTGGTGCCACTATTCCTCCAGGAACCATAAAGCGTAGGACTGGGCTATTAACATCTGAGTACACGTTTGTAGGATTCTGTTGTAGGGAATTCCTGAAGAAAACAGAGCTGAAACCACTTCAACACAATGAATATGTAATAGAAATAAATGAATATATTCCTTTCTCATTTATTTACTGTAGCAGTGAGAGTGTCAGAATACATGGGTACGGTTCCCATCTGAATGAAGAGACTGGTGGATATTTCTTAACATGCTAAATTCATGATCTGTCACTATTTGATGGCCCAGTCCTATCCAGTTTTCCAGTGCCGGTGTAGCTGTGCCAATGGGGTGTGCACTGCACCCTGTGATGGAGGGACTGTCACAGAGGCCTCCTCAAGGTATGGGAACTTTTGTTCCCTTACCTCAGGGTTGCATTGCAGCTGCAGGGGTGCCGGAAAGTTGGATAGGATAGGGCCCTGAGTGTCTTCAAATTCTACCTTAAGAATCTGTAAGTTTATAAAATATTTAAGACATTTTAGTGATAAGTTATTTTAATGAAGACTTTGGTTGTAATATTACTTACAACAAGGTTAAATATAAATGGGTTTATGCTATTCTTCAATTTTGATTTTTTTTTTTATGTACTAGTAATAATAGTAACAAAAAAAAGTGGAGCCTTTGTATGAAATGCCAGATAAGGACTTCACACTTCATAGAACTTGCTTCCTTGGGGAGGAAAAATCCAAGACAATCTGTGACAATGAGTGTGACTGCCTAGACACAACAGTATAACTAAAACGATGGCATGCACCAGTAGGCCTTCTCTGTGGAAAACATCAGTGTGGGCACCAGCTACTGGAGAGCCTTGCCATTATTTGATAGATGGTAAAATTCAAGTATTCACAGACAATACATTTAGTAATAGTTTTCATGCACGGTATGTTTACGTTGGTAGTTCATTGGTTGTATATGTTGGTGATGATTGTGGGACTTGTTTTTAGAAGTCCTTAATTGGCCTGGATAAAAGAGAAACATAAGAGTGTGTGTGCTGACATATGCAGTAGATTATTATAAGTAAATATTTTAACAATCCACCCACCATCTAATAGACTTCTGAATTATTAAAAACAAGCTAAAGTGCCCATCAATTAGATGGGCATGGGGGGGCACTCCACCTGTTTTCCTCTTCCTCTTCTTTCCCCTCTCTCTGACTTCAGACAATGTGGCAAAGGCCATAGTGTTCCTCCATAGTCTATTCGGTCAGCAGTTTGGCCTTGCCATCTATTCACCTTTGTTCTGGAAAGATCTTGTCTCACCTTCACTTCTGCCCACCTATCCCTTGTGCCAGCTAAGATGGATACATCTGTGAATAACTGTGAGGTGGAGAGATTAGATTAGTACTTCCCCCTCTCCAGGCCACTGATTGCTTTCCATCTGAGCCACTTTCACCATGGAAAGTGTGAGCTCCCATCATCACTTGGGAAGAATGAGGCAGCATAAGTACAGATGCTACACAGACAAAGTTTGACATCTCACTTCCTCCACTGTGTGCCATGAGTGAGCTTATCCACACAATATACCTGAGGTTCTGACATGCTGCATAAAAAGTGATTCAGAGATCTGGTTGGGACTTGCCTTAAGAGATAACGATTTCCCTTGACTGAGGCACTTCCCCATAACGTGTATCTTAAGCAGCAGACAGAAAACAGGTGGCTGCAGGAGATCCCTTCTTGGGGTAGCTATTCCCAATGGGAAGAGATTCACCCAGGGAGTCACTAAAGGATGTGCGTTAGCTATTCTGCAGCCTGATAATACTGGATGAATATTCTAATTCAGCACAACCAAATACCAGATGTTCTGATCTACTTTTCATATTTGATTTATTATTTCACCAATAGTGAAATAAGTTACTGCATGAAATATGGTTCAAGATTGTCAAGAGCCCTCAGCAACATGCTTTCCTTACATCCCAATAGTGGGCTGCCCCACTGGCAAAATCAGTGTTTGAACAGTGTTATAGCAGTTGTAAAGAGCACTCCAGCAGCGAGTGGAGGCATGTGCTGCTGGAGCACAGGAAGGAAGGCCAGAGTTTCCCATGTGTATTGGTAGGTCCAGGAGCGGCCACCAAGGCAGGTAAGTTGGTGGGGGAGGCAGGATAGGGTGGGGGGGGTGAATGGGGCAGGAGAGCGTTGAACAAGCAGGCAATGGGGCAGGGTGGAACAGGGAGGCAATGGGGTGGGAGATTGGAATCAGGTCTGGGAAGAGGATTGTTTCAGCAGCAGTGGTTGCCACCAAATCCCACCCAACACCCTTCTCACTATATAGTGGGGCATGGCTGTGGGGTGACATGATGGGTTCCTGAACTTCAAAATTTGCCCTTATCCCACTGCATAATACTCCACTTTATGATACCACATACTGCAGTCATTCAGATGTCTTAATAACTTTTTCACATGCTTATAGTGCCAGACAGAAGGCACCAGGGGTTATCCTCCACTCCACCCTGCTCTACCTAACAGGGAAGACAACAGAAATCCACATTATGAGACTTCAAATTATATTGGTTCTGCATACTTCTCTGTCAATGTTTGAAATATTTAATTTTATGCAGGGCAAAACAGATAGTAGAAGCCTCTTCTTGACAACATCTACTATAGAGATTCAATGCAAATTTTTTAAAAGGTGTCTTATGAATTAACAGAGGGCTGCAGTGTTTTGAAGATGTGTTTGCATCTGGTGGTTTTCAATGCTTTGGTCTAAAAAGGAGTACCTGACATAAGCCTTGCACTATATTTAGCAGGGCAATGTCATGCAATCTCATCCACCTTGTCTGCCCTTCCTACTGCTCCACCCATTCCCTGTTTTCCACACAATCTAATGGCCAATGAAGACCCACAGACATGTTTCTAAGTTTGAGTTGGAGACACTATACTGAAAACAATTATCATGATGTTTTTGGCCCTCATTTTCTCTCATGCAAGCCATATCATCAGCAGTGTAATATATGTAACTGTTCCAGTGCCCATGCTCAGCGAAATTCCTGAAGGAATTTCCCTGCTCATGGAAACTGCTGCAGCTGCACCTTTTTAAAAATTCCCATCTCATACTGTTCCTGCAAGTGGACTATTTGCACAAGAGGGAAACATTAAAAATAAGGCGGTGTGTGCCTTGTTCTACTTTATAGAGTGGTGTCTGTTGGAAAGCAGAGACAGCAGAATTCCACTCTCTGTAAAGACTTGTTGGAATGATTATCTTCAGTCAGTCAGGTTGTCCTTTTAGTGTATTGTCATGCAAAAAATAGAACCTTAAGCACCTGCTATTAATTCAATAAAATAATTAGGACAAATCAAACATAATGCCGATCTGGCCTTTTGAATGAGATTGCATGTTTAGGAAAACAAAACCCCTGAACTCCAATTATGTTCATTGAAAGTGTTATGTTCAGTCATTTGGGAAAACTTTATTTTATTAAAAGTAATATTTAAGTATTCAAGTGTTCAGCTAAGCAACCATTCCTTCTTGTCAGAGTTTATGCTGTGCTTTTTTATTTTTATTTTCAACCAAAAGTATTACAATTTTCAGTAAGAAATATTCATGTAGGTAGGTTAAAAATAATTTAAAATTACACATTGAGTTACCTGCTAGCCTTGGCTAATTACTTTCTTACCTGTATTGCTGCAAGAGACATCTCCAAAATGTCCATGGTCATTTCGCCACAAAAATGTTATGATACTATGGTGAATATGTCACTGTAATACTTGTTCAGACTTAGTTTTGACATATAGAACATGACTTACTAGCAATCCTAACCTGCCTTGTTGCAGGCAGGCTGGCAGGTCTGCCCCCCATTCAAGGCAGGGTTGGGACTGAAAGTGGTTCAGCCCAGAGCAAGCGGAATCATGTCTCCTTACCCTGGGTAACACTGCAGCAGCCCCAATGGGACTACTTGGATCTGTGCCGTCTAAAGAAGTGGCGCAGACCTGAGCAGTCCGGAGCTGCCTCAGGCTGCTTAGGAATGGGGTTAGGATTGGGCACAAGTGCCGGATCCTGCCCCAGCCCCCCACCAGCTGCCTGCCCTGAAATACCTCCCTCCCACCCTCCTCACGCCCCCCCAGACCCTCATGCCAGCCAAGCTTGGCCGGCATGGGCTTACTTTCTAGGCCAAGTGAGGCTTGCGCCAGCCTTCAAAGACTGGCGCACATCTGTTCACCCCCTCCAGAGGCAGCGCAAAAGTGCTTTATAGCACTTTCACGACTGTCATGGGCCAGTGCAAGGGACTTGCGCCAGCCCATTCTCCCCTCTGAATTGCATCCTTAACTGTTTAATGCTGTCAAAATAGCTTATTTTTAAAGAATAGTGATTTTCCAAAGTTTGAAAAAAGGAAAGGGAAGACATATACAATTAATAGTGAAAATGAAATGTAAAAGGATACAGACAGTGATAGGAAGTTTTCTTTCCTTCACACACATTAGACAAGCACACTGTGGTATGTTGAAGCTACATACTATCACTGACAATCCTCATTTGATTCGTAAGACATCCTGCTGCTGGACAATTTTTTGATGATATATAATTCAGTGTAGCCATTTGGATTGTTAGATAGAGGATTATCAAGGCCAAGTCACACATGTCTCAACATGAAGCCAGTTGTGCTGGCGTGAATTCTGACTCAAGCTGTCAAAGCAGTCATTTCATCACTGCTACATCATGCATTCAGCTCATGTCACATGCTATCAAGTGAATTTCAAAAAAAAATCTATGAACCTCCTTCATTGTTTCCTGGCAGGTGAGACTTGCAAGTAACAGAAACCTCAAATGGCAATGTCACATGTAGCCAACTTGAATAAGAATTCATTAAGCCCGCACTTGGACATGATAGAGGGCTGGGCTCATCGACCCCTGGCAACTGCTCACTGGAGGACATTCGAGCAATTATTTCCCTCTCTGGAAAGATTATGTCAGAGAAGAAAAACATGCAATCAGCTGTACATTGAAAGTAGAGGCAGAAGTGTTGCAAAAAGAGGTACCTGCTAGCAAGGGGGCGGGGGATTGTGCTGCAGTTAATCACTAACACCCAGAAAGGGGATAATATAAAAAAAAGAGACATTTGGAGCTAGAAATAAATTCTTAATTGACATCTCTCAGAATACCTTTTCAGAAAATTATAGATACATTTTCTTTTAAAAAATATTTCTTCAAAAATACAAAATTATCACAACACCAGTGCACTTCTTGCTACACAGAACCTTCCCAGAGATTGTGTGTTTAGTAATAGTTTATTGGTTCCCAAACTTGTTAATACTCAGACCCACTTTTTTAAACAACACTCTCTTGGGTTTACCAGACTTTTAAGAAAGGAGATCTAGAAAGAAATAATATTATTTATTTATTTATTTATTTATTTATTTATTTATTTATTAGCTCAGTTCCTTGCAGGACAATTAGCAGTTATCTTGCAAACTGCAGGAGCTGAGCTCTTTGCAGAGTAATTAGCAGCTGCTAGCCTCAGGGCTTGAGGCAATTAGATATCTGATTGTTCCATCACTCTTTGACAACCCACCAAAAATCAGGTTGCGAACCACCAGTGGGTTCTGACAGATTTCACCAGTGGGTCCCACAGATTGGGAACCACTATCCTAGTAATTACCCTAACAGCCCTTAATGGTTTGTGCCTAAACTATCCTATGGATAGCTTTGCCCTGTCTGAACTATCTGACTGCTATGATCTTCAACAAGAGAGCCTTGCGCTTTGTCCCACCTCCTTCAAAATCTGTTTGGTAGTGAATTTCAATAGGGCCTTCTTGGTATCAGAACCCCAGTTGTGGAACTGATTTCCCCCAGAGGCTCAGATGAGGCACTCCCTCTCTGCCTTCCTACTGGAAGTCAAAAATTTATTTTGCAGCAGGCGTTTTGCCTTGATAGGTTACCTCCTTCTGCATTTGAGTTATTTTGTGCCTTCTGCATTGATCCTGCTGGTCCTAGGGTCTCTGTCCTGACTGAGTTTCAAGGAGTAGCAAGGGGTTTAGCAGTATCCCTTTGGGGCTTCTTGGTGTCAACAAGCAACTTTATTTTCATTAGTTGGTGCTGGCTTTCTGCTGTTATTCTGTTGATCCGTTCCCTGTGCAATCTGATAAGTGTTCTGTATACAGAACCTCTGTATAGCTCTCAATACCGAGCTAAACAAACGAATCAGTAAAGCAGCTACCACGTTTTCCAGACTCACAAAGAGAGTCTGGTCCAACAAGAAGCTGACGGAACATACCAAGATCCAGGTTTACAGAGCTTGCGTCCTGAGTACACTTCTGTACTGCAGCGAGTCATGAACTCTTCGCTCACAACAGGAGAGGAAACTGAATGCTTTCCACATGCGCTGCCTCTGACGCATCCTCGGCATCACCTGGCAGGACAAAGTTCCAAACAACACAGTCCTGGAACGAGCTGGAATCCCTAGCATGTATGCACTGCTGAAACAGAGACGCCTGCGTTGGCTTGGTCATGTTGTGAGAATGGATGATGGCCGGATCCCAAAGGATCTCCTTTATGGGGAACTCGTGCAGGGAAAGCGCCCTACAGGTAGACCACAGCTGCGATACAAGGACATCTGCAAGAGGGATCTGAAGGCCTTAGGAATGGACCTCAACAAGTGGGAAACCCTGGCCTCTGAGCGGCCCGCTTGGAGGCAGGCTGTGCAGCATGGCCTTTCCCAGTTTGAAGAGACACTTGGCCAACAGTCTGAGGCAAAGAGGCAAAGAAGGAAGGCCCATAGCCAGGGAGACAGACCAGGGACAGACTGCACTTGCTCCCAGTGTGGAAGGGATTGTCACTCCTGAATCGGCCTTTTCAGCCACTCTAGACGCTGTGCCAGAACCACCATTCAGAGCACGATACCATAGTCTTTCGAGACTGAAGGTTGCCAATTACTACTAACTACTACTATACAGAAATTGGCAGTGTTGATTTTCTGATGCTTCGGTATGAGGGCATGATTTTATGATGCCAGAGAGATTCCTGATTACCAAGTTTTGGCAGCTTTCCATTCTCAATATTATATCAGTAGTGAAAATTGTTTAAATAATAGCTTATGGGACACTAGGCATTTCTTTAGCAGCTTTCTTGCTGTTACAATCTGAACATGCTCAGTATTTCACATTGAAATATAGATGAATCCTTCTATATCATTTATACTTTGTCTTAAGACAGTTGCATCATTTGTTCGGTAACAAGTACTTGAAATGCATATGTCTTATAGGACCTAAGAACATGCTGCTTGAGAATCATGTTTGCAGAATTGAAAATTATAAGGAGCAAATAGATTCTTTGTCAATTTTTTTGAGAATGAACTAATGATATGTGCTGATTCAGGGCCACTGAAAATACATTTCCCAATGCTTGTCTCCTTTACCAGAACTTGTTTATGTTTGTAGTACCATAGATGTATTAGCCATGCTTCCTAAGGATCACTGCTCCATCTGCACCTACTCTAATTCAACTATATTTTCAACAGGGACCACTCTTTGTTAGGTTTCATTCTCAAGTGGTCCAATCCTAACTTGCACTGGATTAGGCAGGCCAACTGGCCAATGCCATATCCAGCACAGGTTAGGAAGTGAAAGGAGTGCAACTTGGAGTAAGGGAACTTATGTCCCCTTATCCCAAATAATGCCCCAGCCACATCAATGGGCCACTCAGATCTGCACCAGTGAAGTTGATGGTGCAGATCTGAGCAACCTGGTATAATGCCAGGCTGTTTGGGAGGGGGTAAGGATCCAGCCTAAGTGCCAGAGGCCAGTCCCAACCCACCTCCCAGGCCCTGTCCACCCACCAGCCTGCCTGCCACCCACCCACTCTCCACCCCAGAATGCCCCTGTTCCACTCTCCCCTTGCACTCCTATCCTCTGCACTGCCGCAACCTTGGCCAGCACAACCTTATCTTGTTGGGGTGGTGCAGAGGCTGGATGAGGCCTCTGCGGGCCAGCATGTGTCCTTGCTCTGTCCCAGCCAACTCCTGAGGAGGAGCAAATGTGCCTTACTGCACATTTGTGACACTGCTGGGCCAGTGTATGGGACTTGCACCAGCCCATTTCATTTTCAGAATTGCACGCTCAAGCATTTAAGCAGCCCAGTGAACTTAAGTGTGATCTAAGAACAACAACAACTACATTTAACTGAACTTGGTTAAGAAGCTAGCCAGATCTGGACTGCTGTTACTCCTTTTGGTAGACTGAAAACCATCATAATGGCCCAATCCTATGGCCCAGTTATGTAACCAAAACAGGAATTCTGGTGGCATAACTTTCTTTCTGGCAGTTGTAAACATGAGATAGTGGGGCATTCAGCTTGGCCACTGCTGGAAGCAGTGTCCACATGGCAATAGACACCAGAGACCTGCTACCCTGGGTAGGACTGCACCCCTAGGTAAGTGCAGGAGAAGGATGGGGAGGGGCAGAATAGGGAGGCAATGGAGGTGGGGAGGAGGGTGAATTAGGCCCGGGAAGGGGGCAGGTTTGGTGGTGGCAGCACCCACCAAATTGTCACCACTTCCCGGGTCTGATCAACCTTCATGGGTCCAAATGGACTTGTGCCAGCGATATCACTGACCCACCAGGCTGGCAGAGGGTTACTCCTAGGGAAGGGAACAGAGGCCAAAACTCCCCACAGGACACAGTGGATGGCATGGTGGCATGTGTCTTGTTTGTTTAAGGGCACAATCCTAAACTGGTCTACTCCGAAGTAAGTTCTATTGTGTTCAATGGGACTTACTCCCAGGAAAGTGAGGATAGGATTGCAGCCCAAGTTTTGTTTGCTTCCTATAAAGAGTAGAGCTTCTAGCACTGATTGATTGCTTGGTTGACCTCCTGTTGCACTTGCATATGATAGTAAATTCTGCTCTGTAAATTTTGATCACCATTTTTGGCACTTACTTGCCCTGCGTTTGATGTTACCACCAATCTTCATCTGAGCTCAGTCTTTGGCACCATGCAGTTTTGTTATCCAAGTCATACACAAGTGAACAGTAGCTGGACAATCGTTTTTTTTTTTTTTTTTTCTACTCTGAGATAGAGAACTTATAGTCCAGCTATTCTCTGGCATTTTTTGGAGCAGGACATAAACAGTGTCCCACAGTCTACCGTGAAATTCTAGATAGAAATTCTTAAATTCTATTACTATTACTGCTACCCAGTACCTCCCCTGTTTTTGATTCCTACTGCATATGACTGCCGCTGAACAAAAAGAAAATTCTTTGCACTTTTGCACAATATATTTTATTACTAATGATATCAGCAAGAACAGTGGTGGCCTAAAATACTTATGAAAATTTTTCACATAGAAAGGAGGGAGAACAGAACATCCATTTGGGCCCATTTAACAGAGAAGAAATTGTTACTGTTGGGTCCAGCCAAACACAATAATGGAAGTGCAAATTGAATATACCCAATCTTTTATGCTTGGTACATTTAGTGGAAATGGTTGAGTCCAAATTTCAGAGTCTGAAAGTCCCTATAACTTAGGGCGCAATCCTAATCCCTTATGTCAGTGCTTTCCAGCACTGACATAAGTGCAATGCAGCTCTGAGGTAAGGGAACAAACATTCCCTTACTTTGAGGAGGCCTCCGTGAGTGACACCCAACTGCAGGATGCAGCACATGTCCCATTGGCACCGCTATGCCAGTGCTGGAAAGCACTGACATAAGGGGTTAGGATTGCGCCCTTAATAACATGCAGGGCCTAATCCTATGGACCATTAGTGCCAGTGCAGACCTCCAGCACTTGTGCTAGGTCTTGAAAGCATGCCATAAAGCATGTATGTATGTAAACCTTTCACTGTGGGAGAAAGGATCTCTGTGCCAGGCCAGTGCCAGTCAGGACTTGGCCCAGCCTAGAGGTGAGTGCTACTGCCAGGTGGCAGTGTGTGCTTTCAGGGTGGGAGAGAGGTGTTCTGGGGCTGAAAAGCCCAATATGGAGGTTCTTAAGTCTGCTCTGGCAAAATTGCCAGAGCAGACTTGAGAAGGCCCATTGCAGGGCCTGCGCCCTTACTCTGGGGAAGGAGATGAGCATCCTGTTCCCCTGAGGAGGCCTCTAGTATCTTTCCGGCACCTGCAGCAGTTGCCATTTTTGCACTGCTGTTTCTCTGGGCAGTGAGAAGCTTAGGATTGAGCTGCCCATTACAAAGGCCCATTCCTAGGTAATCAATTTACCTATCCATCCTTTGATAGTCCTGTGGAATCTTTCTTGGAGATCAGTCTTTCAGATATTATTATTAGCAATAATGGTGCTGGCATTTCTTTCACCACTGAATACCAACACAACCTGGGTGAATGCTGCCTTTCCTTGAGCTGTACTCTCCCAGTATGATCTACATATAAAGCCAGGTTACATCACATTTGCTACTGCAGCAAATTATTATTATTATTATTATTATTATTATTATTATTATTATTATTATTATTATTATTATTATTATTATTATTATTATTAATAATAATAATAATAATAATAATAATAATAATAATAATAATAATAATAATAATAATAATGGGACAAATTAACATTAATACAGATGTATTTGTCAGGGCATAATTGGGATTACCATGTGAAATCATGAATACATTGGCAGAAATTTAGTGTGTAAAGGTTAGTAAATAAATACATATTTGATTAGGAATTATTAATCATTTTTTATTATTTTATTATTTATTATATTTTATTATTATTATTAGTCAAATATGGTTGAATTTTCGTGATACTCTGAGCCAGCACAGGGACAGCTGTGACAGCTCAAAAAGAGGCTAGGATTGTACTGTTAGACAAACTGAGACATTACTGAGCACTGGGATAATATATCTATCTGCAGTCACACATTTCTTTGCACTTCTTAAGCTCACCTAGGTCTGTTCTGCTATTTTCTTAAGTACAGAAATATGCACAAGGGTCTCAGTCTTGAACAATATGACAGAAACCACATAACAGTATATTTATGTGTATATAATAAGTTACCCACAGAGGAATTAGAAATGCCATTATGTTGGAATTAGAAATGCCCTTACGTTGACACAGAAAACTTGGTCTGATTGCCCTAGTCTATCAGTACATCTTCTGCAAAACAAATGATGTCATTCAGTCAGGAGCTGTCTTCCATTAGAAAAAAACCCATTATAATATCACAGTCTACCTTTGAAATGAAGAATGCTATTTAGAGACTGAGGTCCAAGTTCTGCTGACTACAATCCCATGAATTTTTCTGTCATACAATTAGGGCAGCATGGGGAAGATTTCCATTCTGAAAGCAGAATTTAGAACCATGGTTGTCTGAGTTAAGATGTAACTGTGTATAAATCAACAAACAGATTGATTAACTTTTACAGCAATTTGGAGGAACTGAAAGGCATTTTGGGTTAAACAGAGTTTTAAAGATTCAGAATGTCTCTATATTTGATAAATTTATAATGCACCTTTGAGTATCTCACCTGTGCTATGCCCACTAATTTAGCCTTTGCAGACTTCTACTAGAGTTGCAAACCTCTGAACATCAAAGAGCTTCCATTTAAAAATATATTAAAACCTTGTCTGAGGAATGTTTCTTGTCTTAAACTTTAGATGTAGGGGAAAAAATCTTTTCCTTTACATCCCCTAAAGCTTTACTTCTCAGACTTTTGAAAACTGAGCCCATCTCCAGAATAATGAAGCATCTCATGCACCTCATATCTCTGTGTGCATTACTATAGTGTAGGTTAATCACTTTCAAAGTATGTGATTGGAGCCGTCAAGGAGCCATCAAGCTTCTGTTACCCCAGTTTTTTTATACCTTACTAATTGAGACACATGGCAGCTTACTGATGCATCTTGCCTCTGTCAGAACAAGATGAGTTTCTGTATACCCAGTGGCGTAGCTAACCCAGTTGCTGCCCTGTGCAAAGAACATTCTGTAGCCCCACTCCCCAGCAATGACATCAAGTTTAATTGATTAAATTGGGTCTTTTTATTTGTTAAAGTGAGTGCGAAATGTTGGTTAATATTTTGAAAAAGCAGGCACTTGTTGAAAGTACTTGTTGCACTTTTAGAGCACAATCCTATTCATATCTACTCAGAAGTAAGTCCTGCCTACTCAGAAGTGAGGCTTACTTCCAGGAAAGTGTGCATAGGACTGCAGCCTTAGAGTTAGCAAGGTGTACACAAATAGGGGGTCACATTATCTCTCTGCTACAATGAACAAGTGGAAAGTCCAACCACAACTTGAATTCTCAAGACACACCGAACCTCTGGATTTATGGTGAGAAATGAGCCTTACCTGGGGCTTGTGCAAGAAGCAAACACTGGTATTCTGACCAAGGAGACAGTTTTTTCTTTGTGATGGCAGGTTGCTGTCAGCTGGGGGGGGGGCTTACATTCAGATGGTGGATGAGGTGAGTGAAGGCGCCCCTCCCCCGCTGTGTGAGTGTGTGGGAACAGAGCATCTGTGTGTGTAAGAGAAAGGGGCAGCCTGTGTGTGTGAAGGGGGGGAGTGTTTGTGTTGTGGAAAAGTTGTGATACTCCAGGCTTGGGGTGGGGGGAAAGAGAGGCTGTGATGCTCCAGGCTTTGGGGGGGGGGGAGAGAGAAGCTGTGATGCTCCAGGCTTGGTGGGGGGAGAGGGAGTCTGTGATGCTCCAGGCTTGGGGGGGGAGAGAGGCTGTGATGCTCCAGGCTTGGCAGGGGGAGAGAGAGAGGGCTGTGATACTCCAGGCTTGGGGGGGGGGAGGCTGTGATGCTCCAGGCTGGGGGGGCACAAAAACAGGAGGGGTCAAAAACATGCAACCCCTGACAGGCACACAGAAGCCTGGCCGAGTGAGTGAGTGAGTGAGTGAGTGAGTGAGTGAGTGAGTGAGTGGTGGTGAAGACAGCGTAAGTCTGCGCGTGTGAGAAAGAGTGAGTGAGGGAGAGAGCATGCGGGAGAGAAGGGGGAGACGGAGGAACCCGACAGGCTTGTCAGAGGCTACACGTCCCTGGGTAGCAGGGGACGCAGGGTGGGAGGTGCAGGAAGCGGAGGGAGGCTCCTGGCTGGCTGGCTGATGGGGCTCTGAAGTTTGGCCCCGAAGAGGAGGGGGAGGACGCAGCCACAGCCGCAACAGCAGCGCTCGCTGTCCCGCATTTTCTGGGACTGGCACGCTTGGCTGGGTGGGCAGGAGGCTGCGTGCGGGTGACTGTTGGCTCAGCCTCCGGCAGGGCTGCAACAGCCCAATGGAAGGCATGGGGAGGGGGGCATTGTTGCACGTTGTTGCCCTCCCAAGCCTGCTGCCCGGTGCATTTGCTACCCCCTGCACCTCTTAGCTACGCCACTGTGTAAACCA
This sequence comes from Tiliqua scincoides, assembly GCF_035046505.1. Classification (NCBI taxonomy): domain Eukaryota; kingdom Metazoa; phylum Chordata; class Lepidosauria; order Squamata; family Scincidae; genus Tiliqua; species Tiliqua scincoides. The sequence continues at coordinate 58,586,899 of NC_089826.1, forward strand.
ACCTATTTGTTGAACAGACCAAAAGTACTGATATTCAGACTGGTAGTCTCTTATTTTTCTTAGTCTAGTGGTCAGGGCTTTATTTGTGCCTGTACTTTCCAGGACTGAGTCCTAGCATGTGTTTTAGTGCCATTATTCAAGTCTGAAATATACAAAGTGAGAATACTGGTAGATGTCAGTGCTTCTAAACAGGTACAGCATCCATTCATTCACCAACACTGAATAAATGCAGAGAATTTTCATTCATCAGAAGGCAGCAGAGTATTTTTCCAAATAGTGAGTCCCAGTATATCTTTACTTTAGATATTAAGCACTGCTGGTACTTCTCATCACCATCCTAAAGAACCTAATGTGTGCTACAAGGCCTGCAAAAACCTGTAATTCTTTCTTTTCTTTTTTCTGTTGCGATATGTGAGATACAAGGCTCAGGGAAAAGATCTCCTCAGGAAAAACCTTGGATGGTTCTCTCTAACTGGAAAACTACATTGCATAACTAGTTACAGTAGTTTTCAGATTGTATTTTTTGTTTATTTAATGTCATCCGAGTGCATGGTGCTTTATAAAGTATGAGACAGCAGGTTCCCAAGCTGAAGGCCTTGAAATCAACACGAGGAACAACAGAGGAAGGGCAGATAAATGGAAGCAGGCTTAGGGTGCAATCCTCTGCACACTTTCCTGGGAGTAAGCCTCATTGAACACATTGGAACTTCCAAGTAGACATGTACAGGATTGTGCTGTTAGTATGCTTAGTTAGGTGGAGTGCGGAGTGCCAAAGGCTGCCTAAGGGAGTTGTGCCAAAGGCTCAGGCTGAGTTTTGAAGAGAGATTTGAAGGCAGACAGAGAGATGGATGACACTTTCAGGTAAAAGGGGCAGCAAAGGAGAAAACGTAATTTCATGGAGGATAATACCTTCAGATTACTGAAGTGTGAAACCTGATGAATGAGGGTCACAGGAAGAAGTACTTGGGCATATGAAAGTCAAGTGTTAAGGGCAGCAAGACCAGAAACTTGTGCAGGATTCAGTAGTAGATAGGAACTAGTCCAGGGATTTAAGGAGGGGCACCACCTAAGCTGAACAATAGAAGTGAGTGATTTTAACATTTGTGTGTTGAACAGAAAAGGAAGGACCAAGGTTATACAAAGGAAGATCAGGGAGCAGCAGGTTGCAACAGTCAAGTCACAAGGTGAAATGGGGGGGAGCAAGGGGTTTGCCAATGGAGGTAAATGGAAGGCCCTTTGTTTTACAATGTTGTACAGAGAAAAGTGACATGCTTTGATGACAGATCGAACGGTGGAGGGAAGTGACAAAGGAAAGAGAGCACTCAAAGGGAAAATTACGTTTCTATAGTGGAATACTTAGGCTACAGTCAGAAACTGCTTAATCCAAGGCAGTCCTCAATACTCCATTGGGATGTATTTGGAAATGGCCTTAAGAAGTGGTTTGTGCATTGCAGATTCACTTTTAAAATATACAGAATTGGCATAGACTTCTATAGGCTAACCATAGAAGAAAATCTATAGTACAATTCAGAAATTAGTTATGTGTGAAACTTTGAAGAGAAATTAAGAGATCATAATAAGCAAATAAAAGGGGGGGTTGTGTCCCATCTTGCAAATTCTTTATGCTTCCTGTGCCTTATGAAGCACTGTTAAATTATTCAGCTGACCCAAGAACTGGATCGGTAATATTCAGTAAAGGACTTTCAGTGCTAGAGAAGCATTAAGGCACATTATCTCTTGAGGTAGCATGGACTTGAATCCTTGAAAACAGAAGGATTCATGTCTCTCTAGTGCAACACAGTGCTTCCTTTTTAGCTCCATAATTTTCCAAGAATTCTTATGAATGGGGAAGTTCCTAGTCAGCATTGATTGTCCTAAACATTACAGATATTGTGAATAATAAATTATGATGTGGTGCAACTATTTAAACAAGTTTCTTTGTGTTTGCTGTTTTCTGTTCGACAGACTTGAAAAAGGTCTCACAGATTTTTTAACAATGCAATAATATAAAAGATAAATACTTCATTCTAACTAACAACCCAATCCTATCCAGGCTGATTCCCATGCCTGACAGGGAGGCAACCAGTTTTCTTCGAGGTAAGGGAACAGTTGTCCCCTTACCTCTTGTCAAGCCCCAGTACCCTCAATGGGTCCATTTGGATCTGGACCTCAGCTCAATGCCTGGCACAGAACAGAGTAATTTCATTTAAGGCTTTCAGACGTGGATGCAGATAGGGATAGGATGTGGTAGCAGCCTCTGTTGCTGTCCCCTCAGTCCTGAATTGCCCCCCTACCCTCCCTCACCCAGTTTTGCCCCTCCCCACCTTCCCCCATCTCTCCCTGTCCTTGAACACCTCCCTGCTGCTCAGCGTGAAACTTATCATCAATGGCTCCCAGGGTTTCGAAGACCAGTGCAGAAGCCCATCACCTTCCCACAAAGGCTCCACACTGGTACCTCAGTTGTTCAGGCTGCCACAACACGCTTTATGGCACATTTGCAACTGCTGTCCCCTGGTTGGCATTTGGGAGACCAGTGCTGGCCCAGAATAGGATTGGGCTGTAAGTAAAAATATTGGGCTATAAGTGAGAATATTTAGAAATACCACACTTATTTTGAGTAGTGTACTTAATTTGCACTGGAACGCCAATCAAGTCGGCAAGGAAGTATCTCTGACTTGGATTCAAACCATTCTAAAATTAGTTCCACATAACTTTTGGACTTGCTTTTCTTTTCTTGCAGCCCGTCTGTCACAAGTCCTATGGATCTGAGACAAGTTTCAAAAGTTGTGACATGTCGCAGGGATCTGTCCTAAAGGGAAAAAAAAAAAGTTGAACATCTCTTGGGCAAAATAACTATTGGGATTGTGAACATGGAAGAGGCAGGAAATAAATGAATTAAATAAATAAAAAGTAGTGTTAAATGGAACTCACTTCCTAGTAAGTACATTGAAGATTTTAGTTTTAATCCCACGCTGTCCATCATTGTGCTTCTACGTGTCATGGAACTGCATGAAGTTCCACAGAAAGCACATAACTTTGTGTCACACCTTTACTGTCTTCTGTGCAGCCTTATGTGTTGCATGAAAATTTCAAAGAATACCTAAGTATATAAAAAAACACCTTTTCCAGTATAAATTGGCAAATTAGATACTTTTTAATCCTGTGGAAAATCTATTCCATGCAGTGCAAAATTTGTAGCAATTCAAATGTGTAATTGCAGGGAAAGTAATGCAGTTCATTTTCTTCCACCTCTATTTCTGCAGTCATTTATATTTGGGCTTGTGTCAGTGTCACATATGATATTCTTTTTAGGCTGCTAGTGAAAGCATAACTAAAGGAAACAGTATCATGGCTAAGCATGCCTTGTGAATTTTCACTGGCAGTTTTCTGCATACCTTCTACTTTTGTTACCCAAGTTGCATAGATGTGCTCCAATAATTAATAGTAAATGGGGCAGGAATTTTTTTTTGTTTAATGAGCCTCTTCTGGAAATTTTGTATTTATTATTTTTTTTAAAAAGAGGAAAAGTTCCCATGAGTGAAGTATGTTAGCTTTTTTTACAGGAAAAAGAAAGGAATGAATTACATTTTTCTTCTTGTCCTTTAAATGAATAGCATAGTTTGGGTGAAATTATCAGGCAATTGCATGCCTTTTATGCAGATAATGCTATTTGATGAAAGCGGTGTTTTGATCTGCTAAGGATAATACAGATCCAGGGTTGGATTCATTGGTAAGAGTAAAGCTGTCTTCTGTGATAACTTCATCTCAGCATGAGGTCAGGCGGGGAAAACTGGGATGGGGGATTAAAAAATGACACAGTCGGAGCAGTATTCAGTTCCCTGCTGTGCTCCTGGCTGCACACTATAGCTTATGTTTCTGATCTGTTATGGTATTGTCTGCTTTTCTCTCCCAGAGCAGAAAGAGATTGCTTAAAACTTTTCTTTTTTCAGCTAGAGGGATTAGTTCAGTGCAGCTTTTTTAATTAAAGAAACTGTATCTTTTTCAAGGCAATTTAAGGCTGCAGTAGAAGGCCATCAGCATTCATAACTTAGTACTATTAACTATAACAAAGAGTTGCCATACCTTTTACATTTTAAAATAGGAGCCAATCTGTAGAATTTTAGGATTCATAATTGCTCCTCGCCCAAAATAAATAGTGCTGAATGAATTATTGTCTACAGCTTGAAGCTTCAAATGTGGTGCATTCCATTTAGTTAAGCTTCCTTATTAAATCCCCATAACAGTCGCATGTTTTAATTGTGTAAATAAGTGAAAATAGTTCTGATTGTGTTTTTCTTCACTTTTGTTCAATACTTGAAAGGAAAATTTCTGCATTAAAAAAGAAAAGATGCGCGCACACACTCAGGAGCATGCAATACTGAGGAAATAAAAAAATGTGATAAATTCACAGCTCAATTTAATGAAAGGTAATAAGATGGGAACCTCAAATATTTCAAATAAGGCCCATGTGGTGATCACTTTACAAAGCACACAGGGATGGCGCTTATGTTGCAACATACACATCTCCCACTAAATTCCATGTCAGATCAATTAGAAACAGTCCTCCTGGACAGACAGGAATAGAGAGTGTTGCCACCATACTGACAGAGTATAGACATGAAAGCAGCAAGACCAAGTCCTCACTGTTTTATGATTAAATATCTAACAGCCCAATCCTATCCACACTTTCCTGGGAGTAAGCCCCATTGACTTTAATGAGACGTACTTCTGAGTAGACATGCATAGGATTGGGCTGTAAGGCATTTGGAAACAATATTTTGTTTTCACTCACTCAACTGCTTTAGGATCACCCCGTGAACAGTATCATTCTGGTCTAGTACTTAAACTTTTACACTTAGACCTTTCAGTCAGACCTGGGTGTTTCTTTGGATTCACCAACATGAAACTTGGGCTTAACACAGTTTCTGTGCATTATGCAGCCTCTCAAACATTGAACTTTGCTTTGCTTGAAGTTAATGGCTGATGGTGATGACTCTTCGAATTTTTTTTTTCCAGACATGCTGTGGTCAAAGAGGAAATTAAACTTGAAGAAAATCTAGAAGCAGGTCCAAATTACCACTCTCATTGTTTTTACCCCAGACAGAAAAAATTAAATAATCATAAATATACTTTAGGAAAGATACTGGCCTGACTAAATACTACTAAGTGATTGGTACATTGTTAACAGCCATAATGAACCCATTTCTGCCCAGCCCATAGGTGTACACATTTGATCCCTGTTGCGTTTATGCAACTTGGGTAGAAATGGCTTCAGGTTGCATTTTTAAATTGGAAAATGTTTTATAACTGTTGAGTCAATATAATTTCCATTGTATGGATAGACAATTGAGACCAGGCAAAAAGTTAAAGAGCGTTCTCTCTCTCTCTCTCTCTCTCTCTCTCTCTCTCTCTCTCTCTCTCTCTCCACTTTATGCACTGGGTCAATGGCTGGATAAGATCTTTTAGTACATTTATCTTTTCTGGGTATTCCTCTGACCGTACAATACCTGATCATAGGTTCCAATGCCATGAAAGATGCCATCCCATTTAAGTAAACTAAGCAAGACTCTTAGCAGTGGCCATTGAACTCCTTATCTCATTAATAGAACTTCACAATTATGTTTTTCATTACCCAGATACAGAAAATCGTATATGTCTCTGCACGTGTGTGTGTGTGTGTGTGTGTGTGTGTGTGTGTGTGTGTGTATTTGCCATGTGTTGTGAACCCGTTGCCCAACGTGATATCCTAATCAGTACTATTTATCATGTATGATAATCACATAACCAATATGAAATGCATTCTCCATTCCTCTAAGAAAAATATTGCATGCAAGGATTTTTTTTTCATAAGCAATCAAGTAGTTTTAAAGCATGCTCTGGACTTCTGTGCTTCATTCTGCTTGGTGCTACCCTTGAAAGCAGTTCAGAAGCTGCAGGGAGTGCAGAATTCCCTTGTTCTCCTAATGACAGGTATAGGTTGGCAAGAACACTTGCAATAACTGGTTTCTGAGTCCAGTTCAAAGCAATGGTTCTGACTTTAATACTACATGGTCTGTGTTCCAAGTACACCTGAACACATGCACTGTTTATAAGAGCATTAAAGCCAGTGAGATCTGCTACCAAGTTCCACTCACTATGGAAGAAGGTAGTCTTCTCCCAGAAGCAGGTTATTTCCTGTGATGATCTTGTTCCATATGCATAGTTTTCCCTGGGTTCCTTTCAGAGGCAGGGGAAAACATATTTATTCAACCAGACAGCTGGACATTAGCTGGACATGTTGGCTTTAAAAAAATTTTTTTACTCTTGTTTGATGCAGTTTTAAATTATGGTTTTAAATGTCTTTTAATTGGATTTATGTTGTGTGTAATTTGAACCTCCCCTCCTGTTATGAAAAGGTTCAGAAATAGTGTAAATAAATAAATGTAACTGCTGCTAATTTTGCAACATGCTCAAGGAATTACTGAGCAGTTATCTACAAAACCTAGCAAGTCTTGTCCATCAATCATCACCCAAGGACAGTGTTGGTGATATACGAAGTGCAAGATGAGCACTTTGGGGTATGTGTGTTTCTCTCCCTCCAAGCTGTATGCAGATTCTGTCATGTTGGTTCTTTTATAAACCAATAGTAAAGAGGGTCAATGGTTGGATGAAACTAAAGTACCTCACTTTCACCAGAGGTCAACCTCATACAGAGCCTGGGTTTATGCAGTGGAACACAAACTAATGTAGCAGAAAAGCATGACCCCCATTTAAACGTTGATTTGTATGATAATCAGTATATTTTGGCTCCGGAACAGATATATGTAGGACCCTAGTTTGCCTTAATTAAGGTAATTAAGATATATTTCCCACTGCAGACAGCCATTTAATTTTATGACTTTGTCAGTGATCAGAGTAGAAAATTTGTTGTACAATTTTGCCTTAATTTCACTGCCAGGCAAACTCTATTTGTCAAAGTATCCTTGGCGGTTTCGGAATATTTCCATGGTGAGTTGTTTGTTTAAAATGTTTCCTCTTTTTATGATCTTTTGCTAATAGTGATTGGTCTGCACAGTGAGTTGGATATCCCACTACACTGAAACCTACAGGTGCGATTCTGCTCCATTTGACAGCAATAGCAAAACTTCCCATTCATTTTAATGGAGGCTTGCATCCTGTGCGTCTCACTTGCTAATGAGTTAGTCCACTGCAGCATCCAGCTTAACTGAAGTGTTTGGATTTAAACCGATTTATCAATTTAATTGGCTTAAATCCAAGTACTTTAGTTTCATGAGACTGTGGCTCAGTCTGCTTTGTTCACTCTTGGGTTATCGGTTGGGGCTTATGTTGTAAGTCTTCCTTTCTATTAAATCTCCGGGGTCAACCTGACATCCCCCTCCCCACATACACACCCTACTTAAAAAGGTAGATAGTAGACCTAACTAGACTTCTTTTATTACCGTTTTCCAAGAATTGGGAGTCGGCTTGTGAAAATGCAGAGTCAACCAACTGTAGGTAATTGTAAGGTTTTCAGGAAGCTGGAAAGATTTATTTTTCCATTGCTGGGCGGACTCTTGCTGTCATTAGGCATGAATGGGTACCTATGCTGTTGCTTCTCAAATACTGGGGGGGGGGGAAGCACAGCAGTTATAAGTGTGATTAGGAAGTTGAGGTGGGGGGTTATCTTTCAGGAGCCTTTGGAAAACCTGCTGCCGCACAGTTTGGCGGGACCCCTCTCAGGTAGATATAGCTAACATGTCCAGAAAGGAAGGTAAAATGTACAACACACGAGAGAGAGAGAGAGAGAGAGAGAGAGAGAGAGAGAGAGAGAGAGAGAGACTTCTGCTGTATCTTCCAAAGGTAGCCCTAAACAGCTCTTGACTCTGGTTCTGCTCAGGAATATAAAAACCATGCAGCTAAAAGTGCCAAGAACAAATGGGAATGGTAAGTGTCACATTATGGTCAGCCAATAAGATGGATGGAACAGATGAAACAAGCTCTCCCCCCTTCTCCTTCACTCTCACTTTTAAATACCATGCCTTTCCACATTACTTTGCCAGTAAAATACCCAGTGTGCTCTTGAGCCAGAGGTCTTTGATCTGACTGTCCTCAGCCACACGTGGACGCAGACAGAGCCCCCCCTCCCCCCCGCTAGCGTCGTGGTCAGGAACCATTTCCTCCGATGGGCGTCGTATTTCAATGCCAGTTGACAAGCGAGGTTTTCTTTGCAGCCATCTGAGCACCTTTTTCTGAAAGCCCGAGACTGGGAAGTGGGGAGGGGGAGAGAACCGGGCCACTTTCACGCACACAGGAGCAGCAGCAGCAGCAGCAGCTTGACACGCACATCCGAAAGGACACCCTTTACAAGGCTGGGATCTTGGATGTCCCTCCCTGGGAAGGATTTTATGGGTCGCTTGCAACGGGCAGGAGCCAGGGGGGTCTGGCGACCGGATCGCATCCTGCAACCTGCTTTCAGGACACCTTCAGTCCCTGGGAGGCTCAGTGTCCATTCCGGGTGGAAACATGTGCAGTGTTAGGGTGTGTGTGTGTGTGTGTGTGTGTCCCCGCCTGGCAGGACAAAATGGCACTACACAATGAAAAAAAGAAAATTTTGAGCAGTGGGGCTGATGGGGGAGAGCACAAAAGGGCACCCTTTAATGCTGAGCCCAGACGGTGGGGATTTCTTTCTCTGTCTTAAGCTGAGTCACGTCCAGTGGCCGACTTTGGAGAGATCAGATGTATGAGCCCGATCAGGTCCTTGCAAAGAAACGTGACTTAACGCACTTCAAATTAGCTGAAAGGCTAAAGCGTCATTAAACCCCCCTAAGCTTCTTCCTCGAATCTTCCCTCCCTGCCCTGCTTGGAGCTAAGCCCCGCGAACACCGAGCAGGAAGGCGCCTTAGTACTGCCAGTGGCGTAGCTAGAGGGGGGTGCAAAGCACAAAGTTTTGCAGGGAGCCTCACCGCGGCGCGCAAGAGGTCCCTCCCTTTCGGAGCCATTTCGGGCGCGTAGGCTCCGAGGAGGAGGAGGGGCCCCTTCCACGCTGCTGCGGTGAGGCTCCCTGCCAAACTTGGTGCCTGGCACCCCCTCTACCTATGCCGCTGAGCACTGGGCTGCTTTGCAGCCCAATGCAAGGCACATCTACTTAGAAGTAAGCCCCACTGAGTTCAGTGGGACCTACTCCCAGGTGAGCAGGGCTAGGATTACAGCCTTCGGCAGGAAGGGCTCTGGCCCGTCCCGGAATGACAAGCGGAAGCTGAATCCACGGAGGGCAGGGAATGCAGGGGCAGGGCGGCCAGAGCGAGGGCCGGCTTTTCTCCCTTTGGACGGCTTGGCCGTGCTGCCGGCTGCCACAGCTCACAGCTCTCGCTCTCTCTGCGACGGTTCTGCTTTGCACACGTCGCTCCTGCAATCCTTGATCAGCCTCGCGGACGTTTCAGGGCATCCTTTCCCCTGCTGGGGTAGCTGAGCCGTCGAGGCCCCCCGCGGTGGCGCCTTAAGAGTCCTTCCCATCGTTCCCACGACTGGCTGGCCGGCCTCGCGCGGCTTGGAAAGGGCTTAGGCTGCAGCCTAAGCGGAGAGTTGGCCAGGGAGGGCTGCTGCGCGCCTTCACCTTTCCGCAGCTCTCGGGAGCACAACCTGGGTGCCAGGGCTCTTGGAAGAGCCTCTGCCCGGCTGCAAGGTGTGCTGGTGGCCTTCTGGCAAACCCTTCGCGGCCTAAGAGCCCAATCCTCTGCATGTCTACTCAGAAGTAAGTCCCATTAGAGTCAACGGGGCTTACACCCAGAAAGTGTGGATAGGATTGCAGCCTGAATATGCAGGTCTAGTCCCATTATAGTCAACGGGGCTTACTCCCAGGAAAGTGTGGATAGGGTTGCAGCCTGACAGCCCAAGCCTATGCATGTCTACTCAGAAGTAAATCCCAATAGTGGGGCTTACTCACAGGAAAGTGTGGATATGATTGGGCCGTCAACCTGATAGTCACTGGCAGCCCAGCCGGTGGGGGTGTGTTGTGGCCTGGGTACGAACTCTACTCTTCGTCAAGTCATTTCTGCCCAACGTTGCATATGTGCAACAAGGAGCAAATGTGTTACACCTGTGGACCGGGCAGGAATGGGTTAAAGTGGGAACAGATCGCAGCCCACCTGATCCCTCTGTAGCCTCGTCCTCTTTTGTTCTCAGCCGTCTGCCCGCTCTCCCCTCCGTCCTTCCCAGGAGCCTCCAAGTCTGAGCAAGAGCTCTGTGAAACTCGCAGGCTGGAGACGGTCCCCACGAAGGACACGACACGGTTCGTGTTTGCGCATCCCTCCCCCCCTGTGAAATCCACCCGCTTCCAACATGACACTTTTCGAACCTTGGCCAAGCAGCAAAAAGGAAAGGGCAAATGGGGTAGAGGGGGGCCCAAAAGAGGGTGACTGGAGGGGGGGCAAGCAGCAACACCCCCGCCCGCCAAGTCACTCAAGTGACACGCAGAGCCGCCTTCCTGACAAGCGTGTCCACCCCTAAGTGTGTTGAGGACCTCAGCCTTAAAGTACGATTAGCCGATTGAACAATTCTGAAGAAAGAAAGAAAGAAAGAAAGAAAGAAAGAAAGAAAGAAGGGGTGAAGCATCAGCTAGAGGGAGAGTCCTGTACCTGTCACCTAACTGAGACTCCATCCTATCCACACTTTTCTGGGAGTAAGTCCCACTGAGCACAATAAGACTGAAGCGAGACTTGTGCCCTTAGGGGCTGGTTTGAGTTCTGTCTACACGCATGAAGGCTGCAGCGATCTCAGGTCAGCTGAGAGGGGAGCGAGTTTCATTGAACTTGGGGGCTTTTTTCTAAGGAGGCTTGTTAGGACGGGACTACTCGGCACAGGCCACCGCTAGGAAGGGGTGGCGTGAACATGGGGAGGGGGCGGTGGTGGAGAGATGGTCGGGCTGGGGATCAAAGAAGCGCAGAACTGTCCCAACGAAGCACACCGAAGTTTCAGGCGAGAAGCCAGTTCTCCACGCGCAGTCACGATCCGGCTACCAGACTGGGGCAGCCTTGCAACCCGATCCCATTCGGAAGCCAGGCCCGCCTGAGGCTCCAATCCTATCTACGCTTTCCTGGGAGTAAGCCCCATTGAACACAACGAGACTTCTGAGTAGACTTGCGGAGGATGGGGCTTGTGAATTGACCGAACATGTGCCAGGGGTAGGAAAGATGATGATGAGAAACTCTCACTCCAAATGTTCCAAGCCTCTTTCCCGGGGACAGCAGCATTTTTTCTGCCGCTGCTCTGGAAGGAGTCCATATGGAGTCAAGTGTAATAATATGGGGCGCCTTGAAACGCTCCCTTCCCCCTCTATTTAGGGAAACAAAGGTAAGTAAAGCCAAAGCGATTCCCCTTCTCTTGCCATCCCAAGAGCCAGCAGTGCAGGGACGTGCGATGGGAGGTGAGGCAGAGCCTACCCACTGGACTTCTTGGAGAAGCGCCGCGGCGGTGCGAGGCACCCAAGCACCCACAACCCATGCGTGGAACAGGGAGGACAGGCAGGTGGGTTGTGGGTGCTTGGACGCCTCACAGGGCAGGGACGCTTTTCGGAGGACTCCGGTGGGGAGGCTCTGCCTCACCTGCTTCCCCACCCACAGCACGTCCCTGGAGCGGTGCACCGCAGCCCCTCTTTCCCCTCGCCGGCGCTGGGATCTGGGCGAGTGTACACTAATGAGGCGGCGGTAGAAGTTCATTAGTGTTTGCAATCAGCGGCGCGCAGGCAGCCCCCCCTCCTCATCAGGGTGGAAAGCCGCGAAGAGCCATTCATCAGCCTGAAGTGTTGTTCACGGCTGACCCCTAAATCACGGCACCGGGAGTAGATGCACTGATTGGACACAGCATGGGAGCCTCGGCACTTTGCAGGAGCCAACAGAGGCGAAGGGGACGAGGCGGAGGTGGTTCAGTCCAGCAGGACGCGCGGACCTGCCCGAGGGGCTCCTGTGCGCCAGAAGCGAGGAGGGCGGCCGCCAGCTCGCCCCGCGCCGGAGCCGGGGCTAGGCAATGACCCCCTCCGCCGCCCCGCACCCAGGCCGGGGAAATGGCTCTCCCCGCGCTTCATGGTAGGCGCCTCTCCTCTCCTGCGTGCGCGCGTCTCTCTCTCGCTCTCACCCCCTCTTTGGCAAGGGAGCCTGGAGAAGAAGCTGCCGCCGCCGCCGCGTCTCCCTTTGGGATCCCCTCCCCTCTCCAATTAGATCCTCCCTCCTGCTGCCGCCCCTCCTCTTCCCCCCCCCGCTTTGGTGGCACTTTATTGCGGGGGGTCCTGCGCTCTCCCGTCTCTGGAGAGAGGGCGAAAAAGCCCCAAGTGCCCGCGCGCACCCCTTGGCCAGGAGGAAGCGCAGCGCTGCGGAAAGTGAACTCCTCCGGGCGGGCTTCTCCCCCACCCCCTGCCTGTAGGAGGGAAGGAACTTGCAGCACTTTGCCCCTTCTCCTCCCCCCTTGTGTTTCCTTCCCGCGAATTTTCTGCCCCCTTTCTGGCAAAGTGCGCGGTGTGTGTTGCTGCTGCTGCGTCTCTGCCCGGCGCTGCTGGGCTAACTGAGGAAGGAAGCGAGAGGAGGAGGAGAAGGAGGAGGCTCCAACCTAAGCCGCCCTGGGTAAGTGGCAGCGTTTCGCGCGCGCTTTGCTGGTCCTAGTGCCCGCGTCCCGTGGCTGAGGTGCGGAGTTCCCGGTGCGCGGCCGGTGTGCTGGGACGCAGGCTCCTTCCTCCCCTCCCCTCCCCGTCCCTCGCACTGGAGCGCCTCTCTGGGCACAGCTCTTTCGCCTGTGAGCTCTTGGACCGAAATCTTAGCCACACTTTCCTGGGAGTAAGCTCCACTGACTAGAGTGGGACTTGTGTCTGAGTAGACACGCACAGAAATGCTGTGCACGCTCTGCTGGGAGTAAGCCCCACTGACTAGACATGCATGGAGACCACACTTTCCTGGGAGGAAGCCCCCTTGACTATCATGGGGCTTGCGTCTGAGTAGACGCGCACAGAGGCTGGAATGCTGTGCACGCTTTCCTGGGAGGAAGCCCCTTGAAGACAATGGGACTGACTTCTGAGTAGACGAGCGTAGGCTGTGCCCTGCGCCCCCACCTCCCCCAGGCAGAGCTTCCAGCCTCTGCCTCGAAATCGCCGGGAAACTAAGTTTCCCTCCGCTTGGGCTTTTGTTCTCTCTCCCTCTCGCTCCGCCGGAGGGAGCAGGGCTGGCGCGCGGCGCTTCCAGGGGAGGGGGAAGAGAACCCCGCGCTCCCTCTGTCCGGGTGCCAGGCGCGCGCGCGCGCCTTCGCAGTGCCCCGTGGAAGCGGTGCCCGCTCTGCTGCTGCTGCTGCTAAGTAGAGCTCTTGTCTCTGAGCCTGTGGAAAAGCAGACCCAGAAGGAAGGGCAAGCGCGGGCGCGGGGGGGGGGGAGGCTGTTGTCACTGCTGCAACTTCGTCTCCCAACTCCTGGAGTTCGCCAAGGCGGCAGCGTTGACCGGAGTGCTGGCCACTCTTCTGCTGGCAGCCCTGGCTCCGTTGCTGCTGTTGCACCCGCGTCCTTGCTTTTCTCAGGGCAAGCAGAGGGGGGTCTTTGGCCTTTGGGGTTCGGCAGGTTGCGTTTTGCTGCTTTGTGGACCTTCTTCTCCAGTCAGGCGCACCCCTTCGCCCGGCCAAAGTCTCGCCTCCTACACTGCAGCGCTCTGGGTTTCGGGCAGAACTACTGCCGCTGGAGCAGTTGCAGCTTCTTCGCGCCCCCCCCCCCGCCCCCCAGTCTGGACTAACTTCATTCCTACCAGCGTAATGCAAGCTAAAGCCTGTCTTGGCTTATCTTGGGTTAGACTTTGCATGGCTTGCATGTTCTGTGCTGTGATCAGTATGGCTAAGGCTACAGTCCTGTCCATCCTTACCTGGGAGCAAGCCCTCTAATGGGACTTACTTCTGAGTAGGCATGCATAGGCTTGGGCTGTCAGATCCTCTCTTTTCATAGCACTGTACTTCTTATCTGCTGTCAAAGTATTTGTTAAACCCCCTTGTAGGCAGTGGCAGAATTCACTGGGTGGTCTGTTCACTCGGTCAGACCAGACCTAGGTTTTCTGTTACTTTTCCAAAAGAAGTCAGAAAGAACACACAAACAACTATATTTTGATTTGTGCTTGAGAAACCAAATGACAAATGAAATAAAATGAGGATTTTTTTGTTTTTGTTGTACTGTCTGAAAGACTAGAATCTTTCATCATCTAACATTGTGTAAATTTGCCTGTAGAACATTGAAAGCATGATTTTTGTGCAGAAAACTAAACAAAAGAGCAAACAGAAATAATTATCTTTTATTATATATGCCTGTTGCTGTAGTCAGATTTCCAAAGATGTGATCGTATTGTGATTTGCGGAATTAAAGCAGAGCATATTCAGACTTAAAATATGTTATGATGTTGCTGACTGTTGCCAAAACAGACTCAGGATGTTTGCCTTAATGTTAAAATGGCTAATATTCTAGGCATGAATGAACTCCACTATCAATAACTATAGAAGAAATACATGCACTTCATATATCAGAAAGGTGTTTCAAATTAATGTTAGCCACTTCCAAAAATCTTTTACATACTTTGTATATTTGGAATGTTACTAAGAATGTTATTTGGAAGTATGTCCCAAGCATTTCTATGGGACCTATTTCCCTTGTAATTTGCCTAAGTTAACCAGATATGTTAACCAGATATGTAACAAAAAATAAGTTAACCAGATATGTAAGATTTAGTGATATATACATAACAAAGGAAGAAATAGCCTCTAGGCCATTCTAGCCCACATCCTTGCTTAAATAATGTTATGGATTGCATTCTGTGACACTTTGGAGGTGTGAAAATGGTTTTATTTATTTTACTCAGAAGTCCATTGTGTTCAGTAAGGCTGTAATTCTATTTTACACACTGGAAACAAACACCTCTAGTTACATTACTTTTAATCTATTGTGATAGACTTCCTACACTATCAGTTTGGTATCCCAAGTCCATTTCTCCAATAAACTGAATTTAAGCCATTGTTGTTGCATTGGAATCTATGGCATTCCAGTTGGCTTTATCTGCATTATTTAGGCTTAACTATGTGGTAGACTGAATGTAACTTCCATACACAATAGGAAGTTTCTAAATACATGTTGTATATAATTTTCATGCTTATGTGCAGTACGAAAATGCTTTTCTACATTTGAGGATATAGAGAGGAACATGTAGGCGCTGATCCTTCAGTCATTCACTCTGGAACAGTCAGTTTGGTCAGTAGGACCAATGATAATTGGCCATTACTCTGATGTAAATGGTTGCCTTAGAAGTTGGATTGGAAATCTATTTGAGGCTGTAATTCTGTACAGACTGACCTGAGAGTAGGTCCCATTGAACTTAGTGGGACTCACTTCTAAACAGATATGAACAGATTGTGTTTTGAGTGTCCTATAAAAAACCTTTTAAGAGTCAGGGAGATGACTGCAATTGGGCTCATCATCCATCACTTACTAACTAGTAAGTTTGCTTTAGTATTTCAGGTAACACTTTTACACAGATAGTTGCTTTTGGACCAAAGACCAAGAAAACAGATAATCTCATGGATAAAATAAAATGGAACTAAAGTGTCTACACAAGTGAACGAGACTTGTGTTAACAGGTATGGTGGAATTGGGAATCTTAACATTAGGTGTGCAGAACAGAAACCCTTTGCTGCTTTATTCTGTTGGAGCTGTTTGCTTTAAAGACAACTCCTTCATGTCATGCATGTTAGATACACCGAAGGAATCTCCTCTTTTTCCAAATAACTCCTTGAACTAGAAGGTTTCAGTTATGCTCCTCATTCTTTTTCATCTAGAGTGTGGCAAGCTGGACACTGTTGATGAAAATGCAAGAGTATTAGTATTGTTTTAAACCATGGTGCTAGCATTTAAAGATTCTCCTGGAGATTTTTTAACACTTACATGGCTGCTTGTTAAAAACTGGTAATTGGCCATGCCAACATCACACTTATTTTGGCATCGCCAATTACCTGTTTTTAAGAAATTAGCTTTTGAAAGTTACAAACACTTTAGAGAATAACACAGTAGAAACATGCTACCCCGTTTTGGTTCTGAAACATAATTACTTGATTATGTCTTATAAACCTGATTTATGTTATATTTCTTCATACCAGGCAGTACCATTATAAACCTTTTCTTATAATTAAGATTAATGTTTCTGGGCAAAAGTGGTGGTTTGGAGAGCTGCATTCATTTTGAATGCTGTTCTAACCAATTTTAGATACAGCTTTTCACAATGTATCAGCCTGCATCCAAACCTGCCTTATTATGTAGAATTAACTTGTTAGTGATTGATAGCAAAAGTGCTCCATCTTGAGAAGTCATTTGTTTCAAAATAAGTGTTGGGATTTCTAAGGTTGTTAGAGTGCTGGGTCACACAACTCTGACCTTATCTTGGCCTGAACAAAGCTTGACAGAGGAACTGAAGAGGAAGCTCTGTTTCTCTTTTTTTTGAAAAAGTGTTGCAGGTACATATTTAGCAGTTGTGATTAATCAACAGTGTGGGGGCTACACAGAGAATATAGGCTCGTAGAATATACATTTTACCAAACCAAAGCAAATAATAATTTAAAGAGAAGTTATCTGTTTCTTGTGTCCGTATTTTATTCCGTTTTGCATTTTTTCAAAAAATGACTAAAGAATAGACATCTAATTGTCAGGTGTCAATGCACTACATTGCATACTAAGAAAGATTACCCTGGCAAGGAAAGATAATGCACAGGGAAATAGTTCTTTATAGGGTTTTTTTATAGAAAGGGGGGAAAAGCGTTAAGGACAGTAGATGCTCTTGTGCCTGCTGTGAAATTTGCATATTCTCTCTTCTGTCTATATTTCTGTCTCAGCCCTGTCAGCATTTTGTTCCAGACAAAAACGTAAATGTTCACATTTTACAATGAGTGTGAACACGTACACAGTTTGCTAAAACTATTCTCTGTCAGGAAAGACTGGAGCTCAGAAGTGTTTTTAAATAAAGCAGAGAGGTAGAATATTAGATTTCCAAATAAAACAAACAAGGCTTTTCACTGCACTTTAACTTGGTCGTTTTAGTCACGTGATGCCCAGTGTGTAGCATTATTTATATCATATTAAATACATTGATGTGCTGTTTTCACTTTGAAAGAAGTCTGAACATTTTCAGAATGTTCTGTTTAAACAACTGTCTGAACAGTGTAAAAATAAAATATTTTCCAAAATGCAGTTTGACTCAGTCAGGAGACTACAAATGACCACTGAAATTTCCAGATTGTTAAGTGTCAACTCTAGCAACTCTGGAAAAGGAGTGGTTTGTAGTTCTGTGACTCTGTATGTTTATCCTGTACATTGTAGGTGGAGTAGCTACACTTGACTCTTATAAGTTTTTGAAATATGCATGAAAGTATTTATTCAGCAATCCTATATATTACCTGGGATTGTCATTCTATGGATTCTATTGTCATTCAGTGGATTTGCTTCTGAGTGGACATGTCTAGAGGAATAGAGTCCCTCTGCAAATTAATCTGTATGATGCATGTTGTCTGTCTGTATGCAGAACATTAGCATTGGTAGGGAACCTTTTTCAGATGACGGTGATATAAAAATATAATCCTAAATTGAACCAGACCATAATTGGCAGAGTGAAGTGGAGAAACCAACTTCAGATGAATGTTTGTGTCATAAACGTACAAATTGGAATAAACTCATCAGACATGATGGATTGATGGTCTTACTCTAAAAATGGTGGCTTTCATTATTGCAACACTAGATGTTTATGTACCTGAAAAAAGAGTTAATGTTAAAATTGAAAAGTAAATAAAAAGAACAAAATTAAAATCTAATCCAGATGCTTTTAATACATTTGACTCTATCCAGTCTCCATAGAAAGAATCAGATTGATTGAAGTAACTTCAGTGTTTCCTAATTCCTATGGTGCATTAAGAGTTAGGGTGGGCAAATAGGGTAGCTTCTACGTGCCATGTAATATTTGTTTTCAGTATAGTGTTGTATTACACTACATTGACTTTCTTGTGTAAAGAGGAAAACATTGTGTAGAAGATACATCTTTGTTAGACATACCAAAACCTCTTCCTCTGCAGTAGTCCTGTAAGAGAACATCAGCCTTAGCTGAATATGGTTTCTTAACCCTTGTGATTCCCCCATTCACACAATTCAAAAACCGAACAATACATCTTATTATTTTGTGTCTTTCATTTTCATCTTTCACTCCTTTAAACAGAGGGGGAAAATTCAACAACAGGATGCAAATATACATGATCATATATTTTTCTCTATAAATTTCTACCAAAATTAGGGAGTTATAAAGTTTTAGGAAAGATGATGATCTAACTCTTGCTGTCAAAAATCAAGAATACATAGTTACACACCTTAAATGATATCGGCACAAGCCACTGTACTGGTGTAATCTCCACTGAAGGAAATAGGACTAATCCCACCACCCTAATTTTGAGGATTGTATTTTGAGATTGCTGTGGGAATAAAAGTTTTTTTTTAAAAATACACTCACAGTATGACATTATCTATTTTCCTTTGATGTGTACACATCTAAAAGTATTAATGAGTCTTGTACAGTTCTTAGTAGAGACAGCTGTGTAGTATTTCAGTATTCACTTAGAAACTGACTTGAGACTTGTTTAATTGGAGAAATTTTTTTAAAAGGTAACACTAAATGAGGTAACAGTTATCTACAGATGGTTAGTTTTTTCTGTAGTAACATTACACAGATAAAGGGCCATATTCAGATTTTAGGTTTAGAAAAGAATATATTTATCTTGGGAGATTAGAAGATACTTAAGTCTGCAATTCTAATCCTAAACGTTTTCATAACAAATTTCACTTAAAGTAATGAATCTCCTACATGAGTAAATATTTTTGGATATTGCAAGTAAATTCCATCAAAACTGAAGGAATGCCTATGTAATGTCTGCAATGAAGTGTTTTTTTTTGTAGGTTCCATTAATTTTTAATGGGATTTTGGTATGATTAACGGTATGTGGAATTTGTGTGTATTTGTATGTAATCCATGTGTGTATTTTGAAGAGGTGTAAGATACAGTTAGGCTGTAACAACTGATTGTATTGGTGGCTGCAAGGGGGTGGTGTTCTGAGCATTAGTTGCTTTTAAAAGGGGGCCATTATGACTTATTTCACATTTTTGTTGCTCTTGACCCTTGAAGAAAACCATATGATGTGCTGTAAAAGAAGAGGGTTTTTGGTTAGCAATACAGTCTTAATATTATAAACTGAGTTATTGACCATAAGTGATGCAAGAGGGGGGAACCCTAACACGAGTACTCTTGCATCACATCATGGTTATTTTGGGTTACTAAACTGAAACCTGTAGTGTAGCATGGTGGTTGATGGGGTGAGCTAAGAAGACCCTAGTTCAAATCTCAGTTTAGTAATTCATTCACCGTTCATTTAGCGTTTGAAGTAAACCACTATCTCTCAGTCTTCCCCCCCACAACATGTTGTACTATGAAACTAATACTGTCTTATTCTACAAGGATTACTGATAGGGCCAAGCTTACTATCTCTAGCAGGGCAGCCAGTTCAGCCATCAACAGGCAGAGCAAACAATCATTTCATATCTGGGTGAGGTGCTACCATTTTTCTTATTGGGTGCAAATCCCAAATACAGGGTTCCTATTAAAGTACTTGGTATATAAAATACTGAGTACTGTACTAAAAGTACTTATACCATTTTGATTTTAAAGTTTACATAATATTTAGTATTTATATAATACTTTCCCTCTGTCCTGTATATGTATATAAATGTTTCCGTAAAAGGAACATATACATTCTGTGACGTACTGGAAGCTGAGGAAAAGTGTTATATAAATACTAAGTATTATGTGAACTTTAAAACCACAGTGGTGTAAGAAATCACTATACAAATGATGAAACTGAGCCATTTTGATTTGGGTCTGATTTTGGCTCTTTTTTAAAGCTACAACTTTATTTATACTTACCTGGGAGTAAGTTCCATGAAACACAATGGGACTTATTCATGAGTAAACATGCATAAACTTGTGCTGAAAAGCAACCATTTTGTTGATTTTTTTTCCTCTCCATTCTTCATATTTGAACGAGTGATGCTTTATAAATAGAATTGAGAATTAATTTTGAGTTTTATTTGAAGAAGTGCAACATCCCTGATTTATCTGACATAACCAGTGGCATTCATTTCAGCAGACAGAATTTTTCCCCAAGTCTATCCACTAGGTTTAAATACTGAATGCAAAAGCAGAAACATGCCGTAAATAACAAATAACTACTAATTGAAACTTTAAACTGAAATATTTCACTAATGACCTATTGTGAGACTCCATAATTCTTAAAAATAAAAACTGTATAAGACCTGGAAAATTTTTGGCGCAGTCTGCGGATTATACTACTAGGTTTTTTCCCCCCAGCTAGCTTTATTACTAGGTATAAGTTCAATATGGAAGTCCACCAGGATTCTTCTTTACTGAACAATTTGTAAGTAATTACTGAGGCTAGGGGTGATAACTTCAGGATTAATTTGACATTGTGTTAGGGATTGTCAGCTCAATCCTATGCATTACCAGTACTCCCAGGTAAATGTGGAACTTACCAGTGCTTACCAGTACTCTCAGGTAAATGTGTATATGATCATGCTTTAGTGGCATTACAGTTTATACCAGCTTGAATCTTTTAAAATAGACATTAAGCAATTGTTCCAGCTCACCATAATGCATTAATACAAATTTTCCTTTTCCAAATTGTATTGAAAATGTGTAACTTTCAGTGATGTTCATAATGCAATATTATTGTGCATAATTTTATTTTCTATGTCTAGTTCATTTAAAAAAAAAACCCCAAAGCTTACTTAACTTTACAGCGGTAATGAAGATAAATTTCATTTTTAATATGAAAATAGAAAATATGTTATTTAATTCATACAGCTGAAATGAAAAGCCATTCATCTCTATCTGAAGCTGAGTATCACTTCAGGTTTACTGGCATAATCTGAATTTTAACTGGTAAAGGGGTTTGCATTGCTCATCTGCTTATGTTCTATATTGAGTTGGAAGATAACTGAACATGAGTGAATGTACTTGTAATGTTCTGATTTGGGTGGGGGAATGGAGAAGGACGAGGAACAGTGCTGAAGCTCTATTGTTCAGTGACCAGCCAACCACATTGCAGCACATCCTGCTGTTGTCTCTTGGTTCATAAGGCAAGTAACCCCCAAGTTTAGAAAAGCGGGATACTACAAAAGATTGCACCCCCAGTTTGAATACTTTATATTGCAGAATGCTGAAGAGAAACACTGAAACCTGAAAAGACAGGCTATTTACCGTTCAGGTGAGACTTTGATTTTGTTTTTCATTCACACAGAACTGGTTAGCAAATCAGGATTTGGGGGCAATGAGAACTTTTGGGTTTGCAGGTTTATATTGAACTTGATTTACCACTTATTGATCAGAGTAGTGGAAGGCAAAATCACAAGGGTCAGATATGTGTTCTCATAATATTTTGTAAATTTGAAATCTAAAGCACCTATATAATTGCATAATCTGCACAACATAATTGAATTTTTCTTGTGTATAGTTAATGGAAAGATGCAGTAGCACTACAATTTCCATAAGGACTTGGAGGTCAGTTGTTTTAGATGTTGACAATTTCGGAATAGTTTAGAATGTGAAGATTTTGATGGCTAATGGTAACCAAGGACACAGAGTATTCACTTTTGGTGGGAGGCATTTCTTCTTTCCTCTGATGGGGCCTATAGAAATAACTTGCAGTTAATTCTATACATGTCTTCTCAGTAGTAGTCCCATTGTGATACATGGGGAACCTCCCTGGAAAGTGTTATAATTGCAGCCTGAGTAAATGAAGCCTGCAATCCTGTATACACTTACCTGGAAGTATGTTCTGTTGAACTCAGTGGACCTTAATTCTGAGTAGACATGCATAGGTTTGGGCAGCTAATTGTATATTTTATAGTGCTTTCTCTTATTTGAGCTTCTGAGTAATATTTAGTATTAGTGTAAAAATGAAATTTTGTTTTTTTATGAGGTTTTATTCAAGCCTAGATTCCAAAAACAACTGCAGATAGAACAAATTGAAACATGGTGTCTTGTGGGATGTCTTTGATAATTCTGATATATATTCATAAAGAAATACAATAGAAATGTGTATAGCATGAAGCTATAATGGCAAATCATGTGCTACTTGTATTTTTTTTTTAGTGAAAAGGAGTACCTAAAAATGTTAGGAAAAGGAATTAAAATAAATATGAGTTTGATTTTTGTGAATGGGGATTGTTCCAGTATTTTTGACATTGCCTAATATTAGCGATCAGTAATGAAAGTAAAAGCATTATGCAACCTGCGAATGTAAAACATGGTCATTTAAGTCTGTAAAGCAAACTCCTTTTTAGAAAAAATCTAAAGTACAATGTACAGAGCACAGGTAAATTAATTAGTAAGGCTTCAGTTCTGTGCCTAATTACTTGGCAGTAAACTCAGTTAATTTAAGTGGGACTTGCATCTGACTAAATATGCATAGGAGTGGGTTGTATGTGAAGTACATTTCAGCTAAGCATCATATGGTTTTGGATCTCTGTTTAATTTCCTAAATGCAAAATTAGTTGTACAGGCCAAAGAAACATTTATTGAGAATAGCTGTAGAAGTTAATACCTTCCAAGTGTTTCTTTTAAATGACCTGCTTTTCAGTGCTATTTTTAATTTGTTATAGAGGAGTTCTGATGATGTGACAAATGAGTTTTGTAATGGCTCTTATTGAAAAAAATGTCATCAGTTTAGATCAGTAAGTATTAGAAGATAAAAATGCACCTTTATTAATCTGTAATATTGCCTACATTGAGACCATTAAAAAAAAATTAGTTTCATTGTGGTTAGCTGTTATTTACTGACATATTGATTTTTTTAAGCATGTTATTATACTATCATGCTTTCATCTAGCTGTTGAAAATATTAATGGTGGGTCTTTAAGATAAAGTTGCATTTATTATAAAGGAACTTAAGATTGTAAGTCGTATGTCACCTTGCCCTCCCTTACTATATATATGCTTTATAGAAAAGTATTAATTCACGTCAGAAGTTTTAATTAGCTGAAAACACAGGATACTCATTTTAATATTGTACATAATTTCTCTTAAAAGGGTGTAGGATGACAGACGTTCCGTAGCTATAGTTGGTGGCTCTGTAGGATACGGTATATGTGCAGGTACATATGTGGTTTATTCATGTCTTAACTAAAAGCTGACATGACCAGCTAACATTGCAATTTCAGGGCAATCCTTTGCCATAATAGTCACATTTTGTTATTACTTTTCAATCTTTACATGGAAGTGATTGTGTACATTGAAATGTATTCTAATTTGAGCAAAAAATAAATGTGGCTTTATACATGGGTGTGATTATAAACTCTGATGGTTAAACAACAATAGAGATATGAGGGCTCAATCCTATCCAACTTTCCAGTACTGATGCAACTGCAATGCAGCCCTGAGGTTAGGGAACAAATGTTCCCTTAACTTGAGGAGGCCTCTCTGACTGTCCACCCACTGCAGGATGCAACCCGTTTCCCTTTGGCATGGCTGCATTGTTGCTGGAAAATTGGATGGGATTGGGTCCTGACCGAAGTATGGTATGTTGTGTGTTTAGAATATGTGTGTTTGTAATTTTCTTCCCTACATGGCAGGGTTCACTGAATAGGATTTCTCAAGTGCTTAGTGATTATTCATGCAAGCAAAAAATAGCAGCATCAATACTATTGCTTTTAAAGAATACTCTGTAGGGAATGGGAGATCTTGAGGATAAACTTGACCCTTTGAAGGAGACTTATATATTCTGCCTTAATTTATGATGCTAATGTAATGCTATTGTACAATCCTGTGCATGTATCTTGAGAAGTTCAATGGAACTTTCTCCTTAGGAAGAATATTTAGGATTACAAAATAGCTTTTCATAGCATATATCTTTAGTAAGTATGATTTGGACTCCATTTCTATTTATTTTATTTCATTTTTATTTTGCCTTTCTTCCATCATGGAACTCAATGGGTTCCCTATATTTTCTAAGTGGCCATCCATCTAGGGACTGATAAGACCTAGACATGCTTCTCTTCTGCAAGATGGTGTTATCAGTGGCATAGCTAGAGGGGGTGCAAAGCACTAAGTTTTGCAGGGAGCCTCACTGCAGTGTGCAAGTGGCCCCTCCCCCTCCACTTCGGAGCCATTCCAGATGGGGGAAGCAAAACAGAGGCAAAGTGTTAGTAAACCGACAGCTACTTTACTGTGCTATTTATGAGTTAATGGCTGATGTTCTAGTTCTCATGTGTATCAGAGTAACAGTATGATACACTCTTTACATGTATTCTTGGACTATGCTTTAAAAATTTATCAAAAAAAATTAATTTAGACCTGTGCTCCAGTAGAACAGTGAGCTGCAGGATCAACCAGGAGCTTCCGTGCAAGTGGATACAAGTGTTTATTATATGAATGACAAATATTGTTTCACTTTGCAATTTTAATAGCTCAATTCAAGGCATGTTTCCTCAGAAGTAAACTCCACTGTGTTCAATTACATTTTCAACCCATTCCTATCCAAACCCCCCCCCCCCACCACACACACCCCATTGGAGTGTGCTGCATTCTGTGTTGGGGGCAGTTTTGGAGGTCTCCACCAGACAAGGCAACCTTTGTTTCTTTGCCCAGGTATAAGCTTATGTTTCTCAAATGTATCTGTTTGGACCTGTGCCAGCAGTTTTTCATGGTGGAAGTCCAGGTGGAACCGGGAAGGCAGATCAAAGCCAGTAAGGGGGGGATATAATATTGACAGTTCTGCTTTTACCGAAACTGCCCCCTTCCTGGCCTCAACACACCCCTCCTTTCCCCAGTCTGTTCTGCCTAGCTTCTGTCCCCTACCTGCCCCCCCTCCCCACTGACTTATTGTCATGAGGGCTTTTCCTGGAGTTGCTGGTGCACCGTTTCTCACTACTTGTGGAAGTGGCCTGTCTGCACTGAATGGCACATTGCTTTTTGTGATTGCAGTATAGCATGCTGCACTGCTGGAGCATGAGTTCTGGTGGCACAGCGTGCCCATAGGATTGGGCCCTTAATCTATAGGATTCCATCCAAAGTTATGGGGCAGAATCTATGGAAGCATTCCTGTTCTTAAAAATCATAGCATGGAAAATAACTCTCAGGAAAATATTATGAACGCAGCTTCTTAAAGCAAAGATTGTGGAAATGGATAGATGTACAAGAAAACTTAAAATAAGGAATTGTTGTGAAGTGTAGATAGGGCGTTATTGCTGCTTTAGCTCTGTTGGGGTATCTGGGTAGGACCCAGAACTTGTAGAGCTGTGTCTGAACAACTAATCTTGCACCTGAAGTTATGAAGAGTTTTCAGGAAAAAAAGTGTACATAGCAGAAGTTCGAGCTACTACACTTCAGTTCCACAATCACCTATTCTTTGGAAGGAAAATAGTTTGGCTGCCCCGAACCCTTTTGCATAAATTCTACTACATAAGTGTGTTCTCCAGTCAAAACTCCTAACAGCATTATATAGAACTTCTGTTTGATACTAGAAAGAAAGCAATGTGCTCTAGGAGTGGTTCCCAAACTTTTAGCATTGGCAGCCACCTAAAAAGAATTTCACTTTACCAGCTGCTCAAGCCTCTGTGGCTATAATGGTGATTGTTCTCTCGCCATGTAGCGAGTTGTTTAACCCTTGTAGCGAGTTGTTAACTCCTTGCAGGGCAGGAGGCCTGGTCTAGAGGGTAGAGTCTCAGTTTGCCTGAAGATAACATCCGCAGGTTGCCAGTTCGAGGGCACCGTGAATGGTGAGACCTTGAAGCAGATGACAAGCCGAGCCGAGTTATTCCACCTGCTCTTTGGTGTGAGCGAAGAAGCGTCTTGGCTGCCCTCCATGTGAGAGATGAAGGAGCTGCTTGTCAGCTTGCATGGGAGGAAACTGGAGGCCAGAATGTGATACCAGATCAGAAAGATCCATCTGAAATGTTGCTGTGGTTCTGGAAAGATAGAACTTTTCAATTGTAAAAATCCCTACGGGGATTTAGAACAGCCTGCCTTTGTAAACCGCCTTGAATAAAGTCTGAGGAGAAATCTGACGACCAAGAAAGACGGTATATAAATACCTGTATTATTATTATTATTATTAACCCTTGATGCACATAGCCTAATCTTCCTTGTAGGTTTCACAACCCACCAAAAATTGGACCATGACCCACTGGTGAGCCATGGATCCACAGTTTGGGAACCGGATGATGGTCAACTTTGCCTTTAGTCAACTTGCATATCTAGTTAAAATCTCCATTTGGACTTTTCACACTATGGTTCCTGTGTGGGGTCTGCTTACAATAGCTTCCAAATGTAGGATGCTCCATATAACAAATAATTTCTATGTGCCTGTTTGCCACTTGAGTGGTCATGTTGCCCATGGTTTGTTTCCGTACTATTAACAAATATTCCTGGTAGTGGTTTGCAACATAGTGGTGATACTATAGTGACTGATGTATGTGCTGGCTATAGCAGAGTTGTGTTTTTCCCCTTTTGCCTTGGCATCTCACTTATATGTGCATTAGAAAACTCACTTGAAATCCATATGCTTGTAATGTAATCATTTGTAAATAACATCTATCATTGTTTTACTTTCTTCCAGTATATGGAAACTTACATATTTGAGATTGTTTTAAATGGGAAATTGACTTTTACACATTTGTAATAGCATAATCTGTAATGCAGAGAGTGAATGCTTGCCTGGCAATATTAGAAAAGTAATAACTAATAGAGATTGAATTGAATATTGTGATTCTGTTGGGCCCATATATAATTTTGCAGGATACAGTCTGGAAATCCTAATTTTATTCTCTTGGGCAAACAATTGGAGGATGTCAAACATAAAAATAATGGTCCATCATAGCTCTGCTTTGTACCTCCTTCACAGCAAACAGAATCAGGTAGTGCTGAATTCATATCTTTTGGACTTCAAACTTGAACTCGAAGTTTGGGCAAGTTTGAGCTGACCTTAAGTTTTGATTGATTGAAAATTGATGCGCTCTTTGGAATGGCATTTTAATGGTTTAGGAAAATGCACATAATTAATTACTAAAAGCATTTGCACCCTGCTCTTTTAGCCAACAATGCTCCACAAACAGCTTACTGAAAAATCAACCAGTGGGGGAAAAGAATAGAAAAGATATGTGTGTTGTGTTTTGCCTCGTTGACTTCTTCACAGGCAGTTGCCGCTGCATCCAATGCACAACCTGGGCAGTGCTGGCTGCTCCTTGGGAGAAGGGGACTTTTGTCTCCTCCCGCTGGGTAAGGTGAGTAGCCCTGCAATGGGGCTACTTGATTTTATGGTGACCCAAGGGTTGGCATAGAATCAGGAGCCTCTATGTTGGGCCGGGGGCTCAACATGGATGCTCAGGATTGGATGGTGCAAGCCCCACCTGCCTTGCTTTTTCCCTGGGCATGCTTCCTCCCTG
Organism: Tiliqua scincoides; assembly: GCF_035046505.1. Lineage (NCBI taxonomy): Eukaryota > Metazoa > Chordata > Lepidosauria > Squamata > Scincidae > Tiliqua > Tiliqua scincoides. Next base: position 58,614,416 of record NC_089826.1, read on the forward strand.
TTCTCTCCCCACTCTCCACCCGTCTCCCCTGTCCCCAGAACACCTCCTCCCTGCCTCCCCAAATGCCCCCACCTACCTCTCTGCCTGTTGACAGTCTGCACAACCGTGGAACGATGGCGGTCCTCCAGTGCTAGCCCAGTGCCAACTGGCGCTGGACCAGTGCTGAGGGCCACAGATGTGTCTTACGGCACGTTTGCAACAGTGTGTGCCGATAGTAAGCCAGTGCGCACTGTTTAGGATTGGGCCCTGAATCGGCTTGTAAAGAACAAGCATATGGAGACGGTGATGGCACTGGCTTTTTCTCTTTTCTTCACAAGCTAGTTGGTGGTTCTGTGGCTACCATGATACTATCAGATACTTGTTTATCCTTACTTATTTTTGTGATGTTGTCATTAGGATGGTGTTGAAAAACCAATGATACAGGGCCAGTGTTTTCTTTGTCTAGGATCAAGTTTAGGTACTCGCAAGTGCTTAGACATGCTGAGTAAACTTTGAGAAATGTATACCAAATCACTTGAAAAACCCCTCAGCTTCAAAGATGTTTGTTACAGAGCTAGTGAGGTGAAAGGGGTAGCTGTTTAAAATACACTAGCAGAAAGCTTCCCAGACATGCAAAACTAGTTGTATAGGTCTTTTAATCCATGCCTTTAAGTATTACTGGGGACAGTTTGTTTATTTATGCTGCACATATCTTTAATAAGCATGATTTAGAGCCCAATTCTAAGGCTTACTGTGTGCAGCACAAAATGAGTTCATCTTCTGGATCCAGGCCTAGAAATACTGTGCAAAAGGTCATGCAGAACTGACATGACTTAGTGAGGGTGTTAGTGTTAATGGTGTTAATATCCATTTAACCCTGCTAATTGGGTAAGAGGCACTTTTTCAAGTGGGTGCTCCTTTTTTAGCAGGGGGAGAGTAACTGGCCCACCTCACCCCAGCACTGTCTGTCCTAGTGGCTGTCTGCTGGTATTCATTTGCATCTTTTTAGATTGTGAGCCCCTTTGGGGACAGGGAGCCATTTAGTTATTTGATTTTTCTCTGTAAACCGCTTTGTGAACTTTTAGTTGAAAAGCGGTATATAAATACTGTCAATAATAATAATAGTGCTTTGCACCCTGTAATACGACCTGTAAAGTGTGCTTGCAGCTCCTAACTAGGCATGACCTTTTACTAGCTAAGACTACAGCAAAGGGATTATGAGCCCAATCTTATCCTTTCCGCCCCCTTGTCAGTGCCGCAGTGGCAAAGTGTTGACCACTGCATTCTGTGGTGAGGGGGAGTAGCAAAGGCCTCCTCTAGGTCCGTGATTCCCAACCTGGAGTATGCATATCCCTGAGGTACTTGCCAGGACCTTTAGGGATTCTTAAAAAAGAATTGAATAATGGTGAAAAAAGGCAGGTCTGTATTAGAACGCCTTGCGGGATGGCAAGGAAGGAAGGAAAGCAGCTAGCTGGCTGCAAAAACCCCAGCAACTGCTTGTTTGTGGTAATCAATCTATGTATTATCAGATTTGGGTCAGTAGTTGAAAATATATAAATTTGACATAACAGCAACTATATTAATTGCAAACACTTTGCTAATACGAGAGATAATTGATGAAAATGCGCTGCTAAGGGGTATGCAAGTGAAAATATGTTGGGAGCAACAGCTCTAGGTAAAGGAACAATTGTTCCCTTACCAGAGGTTAGCCTCCATGGTGCAGAAAGGTCTACTCGAACCTGTGACAGCTATTTTGCTGTTGCAGGTCCATGTTGATCTGTGCTGTAGGATTGCGCCAGGGAAGGGGCTTTGGATGTTGGTGGCACCATCACTAACTATTCCGCCCCTCCTGGGACCCAGTCTGCCTTTCGCTTCACTGCCCTTCCGCCTTACCACTGTGAGCAATCAACGGGCAAAGCAATGACAGGGAAGGAAGGCATAGGCCTTCCTGGCAGCGCACTAAATTGTGCACCATCGGAGCACTTTTTGCAACAGGCGCCAGCTGATTTACAGCAGTCAGCATCATTGCAAGGCAGAATCTGAGGACTGGCTGCTATACAAGGTAAGTATAAGATTGGACTGTGCTTCTCTTTGCAAGTTGGATAGAGCTGTCCAGTACAGCCCTGCCATGCTTGTATCCCACAAAATCTGTGATTTTTGTGACACAAGCTTTGGTACTCGCACTGAAACTTCTACAGAATGAGAAAGATCAGACTGCCCTTTTTTTTAAAAAAAATTTTGCATCAAGCTGGTTTGTGCTTCTGCTATAATATACCATGTTTTGTATAAGTATGTCGTGAAGATTGGGATATATTTATGAATTATTATGATCTTGGTCCCTCTGTAAATACCATGAACGAGACTGTGTAAATTTCAGGGATGAGCTTCTAGATGTGCCTTTGGTTCGGTTATGCTGATATATTACATTAAGATGCTCTTAGTACAATATTGAGATGCTGGATCAGATGACTGTTAGTGCAGAGATTGCTTGTAGCAGTTTGGGCCAGTCCCAATGGCATTACTGAGAAATAAGCATTTTTAAGTCAGGAAATCAAGATTCTAATGATAAGGACTTCCCAAGGCTGAAAGGAAAGCAAAATTGTTAGTGTTTTGTGGGCTGAAATTTGCAACAAAGATGTATTTGGTTTGGTCAGTGTCATTCTGGAATACAAAATATACTGTACCCTGATGAAGAGTATTAGGCGCAGTCGTAAAAATGTCTGGTATAAAGTTTTACAAGGTAGCTACACGTCTGCAAGGTTTATGCCAGACTAGCAAGCATGTTTTAAGTAAGATGGCATCAAAAATGATCCAGGCAATGCAGTGGTATCACAGTGCAAGGTATATAGCTGCTCTGACTCTGGCATTGAGGTATTTGTTGTTTTCTTTATAAATCAGGCTGATATAAGAAGCTATTGGCATGGTGCAAAATCCCCATTTTCAACTTTCTGTTGCAAGTGGTGCATTTATCTTAAAATCAGAGAAGAATCTGGGAAAACAAAAGCTACACTTTAAAACAGATTATAATGATAAGCAGCAGCTCACATCACCCATGCAAAAAAAAAGTTTGTCAGGCAATTTTATTGTAAAAATATTTCTATACAGAACAAAGTGTGGATCAAATCTTAAGAGATCTACACTAATCTGTTTCTTGGCAAACTCTTAATGTTGCTTTATTGGTATTACTGCACTTTATCGGTACGCTGTACAGAATAGAATCCAGTGTCCCCAACTTGTTTTACAAAAGCGCATGTTAATGTTGTTAAAAGGTGAACTTGCATATACATAAAAGAACAGAAATTTGAAATAGGTTCAACTGGGTTAAATTTTTTTCTTGCAGAGTAACATTTTAAGAAGTGTTTTGCCATAGGGCAACCTGGTTCCAAGAGCTGTGTGTTACAAAGCTTAACTACGTTTGGGGGGGGGGGGAATTAAGTGAATATTCTGTTTATGTTGATATGAATCAAATTCAGTGATTGCTTACATTACTGGAGTCCCACTGAAAACATACTAAAATTAAAAATTGTCTATTCATTCCTTCAGTTTTATTATTTTGATTCCGTAATTCTGCAGCAATGCAAGCGGTTACATTTTTTCAGTGTTTACTGTGTACTAAAAAGTTTTAAGAACCCAAAAGCAAAAAGATTGTTAAAATATTATTTCAGACAACCTTCAGCTGCTCCCTTGGAAAGAGTAGGAATTTCTGGATGTTCATTTCAACAGATTATGACTGAAGATGGGAAAATAGGGTGACTAGGTGCAAGGGCAGGCTTGTACCTTTAACATTGTTTCCAAAAGGCAATTTTGGCTGGTGATCTTTCTTTTTCACACAGAACTGTTAAAAAACAGAATCTGCTGCACAAACCTTGAACGTGTAGGAGCTGTTTTCATTGATCTGATAATGTGCTGCCATATTAAATGTAGAGAAAAAAGTGAATTGTATTTGTCCATGAAAAAGCCAGTGTCTATTTTCAATTTGTCCTTTTTCTTTTCTGTTCTTGAGAAGAATTCATTGAGAAGAGATGTAAAGACAACTGGTTATGGACATCACTGCATATACTGTAGCTAAGTAACTTGCTTCATAATTAAGTGGATGGTCGGATCCCAAAGGATCTCATCTATGGAGAACTTGTGCAGGGAAAGCACCCTACAGGTAGACCACAGCTGCGCTACAAGGATATCTGCAAGAGGGATCTGAAAGCCTTAGGAATGAACCTCAACAGATGGGAAACCTTGGCCTCTGAGCGTTCTGCTGGAAGGCAGGCTGTGCAGCATGGCCTCTCCCAGTTTGAAGAGACACTTGGCCAACAGACCGAGGCAAAGAAGGAAGGCCCATAGCCAGGGAGACAGACCAGGGACATTCTGCACTTGCTCCCAGTGTGGAAAAGATTGTCACTCCCAAATCAGCCTTTTCAGCCACACTAGACGCTGTGCCAGAACCACCATTCAGAGCGCGATACCATAGTCTTTTGAGACTGAAGGTTGCCAACAATGAATTAAGTGTAACATCTCTTTTACATAATTAAGTTGTAATATCTATTTAAAGAAACAGTGTTCTAACATCGCAAACTTGGATATGTTCTCTCCAAAGTCAGTTCCACTGCGTTCAGTGGGGCTTACTTCCAAGTAAGTGTGCATAGGATTGCAGCTTAAATCCTGTGTTGCTATGTGTCTCATTGTGTATGGTCAAGACAATTGTAGCCTTTATGAACTTAAGATATCACTTCAGAGATATTGTACAGTAACAATATAGCTTATCTAATGTTGCTATGAAAATTACAAAGCTGTATTACAGTTATCAGTACAATCATAAAATATTGTATTAGATAAGGCTTTTGACAGGTAGAAATTATATCTTACAACTATCTGATACTATTTCTTGATCTGTATAGATAGTGTAGATTTTTCTTTGGCCACTTCATGTCACCTTTGAATAAATTTTCCCTTTCTATTAAGTGTGAAAAGGGATAAGTGTGTTGCAATAAGTGTGTTGTATCTTTAAAAAATGTATCTTAAGATTAAAAAAGACAACGTTATTCTAGATGGAAAGCTAAATGCTACATCTCTTGACCTTTCTGTTTATCAGTGATCTAATGAGACATCTCTGCTGTAATAACAACCTCCAACATTCCTTGCACTAGGTCTTGCTGCACAGACCCTGTTCATTGGGGGCTAAGAGTATTTAATCCTTTAACGCTGACATATACAACACAGCCATGTCAGCTACAGCTGTTTCCAAACATCAGTAACAAAATTATAGACAGGTTTTGAAGCTTCCGTGGTGGAAATGAATACATCTGAGGATTCAACTTGCTGACAGTGTTTATGTAATTTAATCTTACCATCTGGAAGAAAGTAAACATTTTTTAGAAAATTAAAGTTAAGGAAATAAACCCCTTGTGGTTTTTAAATATAGTTAAGTTCATTAAAATGTACAATTGCAAGTTCATGTAACTATCTCTGGAAGATTATTATTCAAAAGCCACTGGGACATCCAACTCCTTTGTTAAAATGGCTTTTTAAAATTCCTAGTTGTAATGGATTTTAGCATAACTTTGTTAACAGCAAGAACTTTTTGTTTTTCCATACCTTTATTGCAGCAAAAAAATATTTTAATATTAGGACTGCAGTCACAGTATTATGAATAATTAAATTAATTAATACTTAAATTACAAAGGGTTTAATGGAACTGAAGTATTTGTAAGATCTATATAAACGTCTGTCTGATATTTTATATATAAATTAAAGCCATTAACAGCCCAATCCTTAGCATGTATACTCATTGTGTTCAGTATGGCTTACTCCCAGGAAAGTGCATATAGGATTGCAGCCACAGTGAAGTAATACCCGTTGAGTGAGTTTAGGAGTACTTAGGTCTGTGTCAGATTGTGAAACTTTTACCCCCAAAAAATTCTATTGTAATTTTTTTTTGTTTTTGATTCAAAAAATTGTAATTTACCTTTTTAAGAAATATTTTTCATTTTTCTTTTTCCTCTTTCTCTCAAAATAAAGCAACAACAAATTGTGGCAAGTTAAAGTCTATCATCATAGCATGACAATTTGTAGAAAAGAGGTACTTTTTCTAGAATGTAAGGGCTCCAGTCCTATACAAACTTAGTTAGGAGTAGGTCTCAATGAAGTCAGTGGGCCTTGTTTCTGAAACGTGCATAGGATCGCACTGAAATAAGACCAAAATTCTTTCATGCTATGTCCCTCAGGTTTTTAATTTAGTTATGCAACCATGTTTTTAAAACAAAACTGAAACTGAAAAAACCCCTACTTCATTTTAAATTATATTTCTTCTCCTCCTTGTGAGTGGGGAGACCGTTGAGGGCAGGTTGACCACATACATTGGAGGACAGAACGCCTGTAGTTTTAGCCATTGTATAGAAGAGAGAATTTTTTTCTCCATACCATAGTCCAGGGGTGCTCACACTTTTTTGGCTCAAGAGCTACTTTGAAACCCAGCAAGGCCTGGAGATCTACCAGAGTTTTTTTTACAATGTTCGTGCCATCATAACATATAACATTTATGTGTACAATGTATGTTGGTGTACCTTGAGTCCCACTGAGTGTAACAGGACTTACTCCTGAGTAGACATGCCTAGGATTAGGCTGTGAGGCTGCAATCCTAGCCACACTTACCTGGGAGTAAGCCCCATTGAGTACAATGGGCCTTACTCCCTGCGTTTCCTCCCAGAGGAACCTGAAGGGGGGGTCGGCACTCCGCGATCTACTCATTTTGCCTCGCGATCTACCGGTAGATCGCAATCCACCTATTGAGCACCCCTGCCATAGTTAAAGGCACTATACAATGGTTAAAGGCACTCTGTCCTCCATTGTATCTGGTCACCTTGCTCGAGAGTGACATTTCTAATTAAATAAATAATAATAGCATTGAAACCAATCTAAAGCATTGTATCAAAACATTAAAATAAAATCAACATGGATCTGGACTCCATAACCACAAACTCTGTATCCTCGGGTTAAACTAACTGCTGGTTCTGATCCCATAGTAGAGTATCATACCTGAGTTCCTGGACATGACTGGAGTTGTTCTGTGGTTGTGTCCAGGAGGCTTTCTGAGGCCCGCAGAGGTTGCAGGTCTCCGAAACATCTCCAGGTGCTACCAGAGAACATCTCCAGTCACAGAGGTAATACTGGATGGACCTGCGGATTTTGGTATACATGAGGGGTTCAGGAACCCCACTAATACTGAGGTCCAATTGTACTGACAATTAAAATTAAAACCCAATATAGGTGTGTCCCCCCATATCCTCAGGGAATACATTCCAGGTCCCTCCCCATAGATACGGAAAACGACACAATAAGATATGATAAGAGGGAACACTGTCTCTGCAAACCCCCCCCCCCACACCCATTACCTCTGTTTTATCACTGTGCCTCCTAGCAAACTTGTATCCTCCTTTAAAATGCTACAAGCTGGCAAGCTTGTAGAATAACAAGCATGCAAGCAGCCTTAATGCTAGACACACATAGCCAGAATGTTAACAGAAATCATGAAGCTTCCTAATGAGGAGAATAAAAAACCACCTTGGTCCTTTTGGAGAGAAAGGTGGGGTAGAAATACAGTAAATAAATAAAAAGGAACATACTGTGGCAAAGAAGTGTAAATGTAAACAATTTTTTTTAAATTATACCTTTTGCCTTTCCTAAGCTGCTCTTTTCTGTTCCTGCTCATGCTCAGTCTGTTTAAAGCAACATGCACGCAAAACATGGAGGGAACAAGGAGAGCTGCCAATCAGCTCAGTTGCTGTGGTGGCTTGCAAGGGATAAAACAGGCAGGGACACCTGTGCAGTTAAAGCCACCAGGGTGAGCTACTCCATTTGTCCAATAATAAGAAAGAAAGCATGTGTCATCAGTCTGTGAAGAGGCATCAGGAAGAATTGTCACCAGTGGATTAGGGCTGTAATCATGGGTGTCTTCCAATTTTTTCTTTAAAAAAGGTCAGAGCAGCTGACTTCCAATCAAAAAATAGCAGGATACCTGCATCTTCAAGCTCTGGGGAGGCAGAAGGAACATTTGCTTCTTTTCTGTTAAAAAAGCAAACAAAAAAAAACACCCTGAAAAAAGCAGGGAGCCTGCACAAAGGACCTCTCTGTAGCTCCGAATGAGAGAAGTAGAGGTGGGTTTAAAAAAAAAAAAATTGGGGGGGGGGAGTGTGTTTGAGAGACTGAGCTTGAGGGGGGATGTGGGAGAGTGAATGTGCATTGCCACCTCAGGCCTGGATCTTACTGCATGTCACTGTTACAACCCAATCCTAACTAAGGGCCCGATCCCGAGCCATGGACATCGGCTGAGTGCCAGCACACACTGTTGCAAACATGCCGCAAGGTACACCTGCAACATTCTGTGTTGGGCCAGAGCTGGCTAAACACGAGCCTACGCTGGGCCAGTGCCGGGTGGCAGAGAGGTAAGCCAGGGTGGGGGGAGAGTGTGGCGGGAGGAGGGAGCGGGGCAAGAGGGGAGTGGGGATGGCGGCAGGCCCTGTTGCCATATCCTGACCCCCCAACCTGGGAGACAATGACAAGGATCTCCTCAAATCTGCGCCTGCTCAATAGTGGTTGCAGATCCAAGGAGACCCATCAGGGCTGCCTGGGGTTTACACGGGGTAAGGGAGCAAAACCTCCCTTCCTTCAAGTAGCCCCAGCAGTGCTTTGGTGGTAACCATTTTGGCACCGCTGCATACCCAGGTGCTGGGAATTTCAGCCCCATGTGCTGGGAAGCGCAGGACGCTCAGGATTCGGCTGTCCAAATTGATCTTTGTCAGCGGATCAGGCCTGGGAAGGGAGATAGGATACATTGTGCACTGGTGCTAGTGATCCTGCCTCACATGTGGGCCCAATCCACTTACCCTCATCCCCATAACTTGCTATTTCATCTGAACAGGTAAACTATAGTCTGCGATGGACTGCAAATGCTTCCCATAATATAAATGGTCCTTAAACTATATAACTTTTATAAGATTTTATGAAATAGCTAAACTTAATGGTAAAGCTTACGTTACTATACTAGTGTATTCTCAGCTTTCAAAAGCTATACTAAATAGATATTAACTCTTCTTACAGACACTCATGTTAGACATTAGGAAGTTTTCCAAGGCATTTAATATTAGTAATGCTTGTTTAGGGGATATGCCATTCAAGAAGCTTTTTTGAACACTGGAAGTTGAGAATAGGTAATAAGAACTGAGACCACATTTCAAAATCAGACTTCTTTTCCCATGCGATGAACATTGTTCCTTGCCAGCTTGCACCACACTTCTCAGCCTCTTGGAATATTTTATTTTGTTTTTTAAGTTTAGATTTGTAAAGCCACCTTAAGGTTCCATAAAACTCTAAACATTGCCTCTAAACTGATTCCATCTATCCAGCTGGTCTATTTTGTTGTAGACAGAATGTTTAAATTCAAATTGGAAGAAAAGTAACTCCTAAATAAAAGGGAGGTGTTTTGTGGAATAAACAGACTCCTAGATATCCGTGACGTTATCGCTTACTTTTGTGAACTAAGAGCATAATCCTCTCCAACTTTCCAGTGCTGATGTAGCCATACCAAGGTGCATACTGCATCCTGTAGCAGAAGAGCAGTCATGGAGGCCTTCTCAGAGTTAGGGAATGTATGTAAGGGGCTGCTGTGCAGCAACATTGGCTCTGGAAAGATGAATAGGATTGGCATGTAAGGCTGCAAACCTATAAAGAGAGCCAGTGTGGTGTAGTGGTTTGGGAGGTGGACTTAGACCTGGAAGATCCAGGTTCAAATCCCCCCTTAGCCACAAAGCTTCCTGGGTGACCTTGGGCCAGTCACTTTCCCTCAGCCTCACCTACCTCACAGGGTTGTTGTGAGGACAAAAGGAGGGGAGCAGCTGCGTACAGCGCCCTGAGCTCTTTGGAGAAAGGGCGGTATAAAAATGTGAAAAATAAATAAAAAATAAATATAAACTTTCCTTGGAGTTATCCACATTGAACATAGTGGGATTTACTTCTGCGTAGACATACCTAGGTTTGTTCTGTAAGAGCAATTAATCATATCTGCTTAGGACATTGTAGTAAAGATTGCATGCAGATGTAATGAAAAAACATCAGAATTTCTTATTTCTTACCTGACAGTTTTTTTTATAATTTTAGGGTGTACATACTCAACTGCACAAGTTGCATAGTACAACAGAAATTGTTGTTTTTCATCTTGAATTTTATTGATTTTTAATCAGTATTCATCCAAAAATATAAATAATTAAATAAGGTTGGTGATCATGCAAGACAGAGTCCAGTCCTACAAAATCAGATGAGAGTTGGTTCATGAACTACAACTCACTGTAAAGCAAGTTGCCAAAAATCAGTATGTCAGCATTATTTGATACTTGTCATGAAGGCCTGATGTAGGACATGAACCATCTGTGTACATCAGACAAAGACAGTAATTGATGTACACAGTCTCTAATTTAGCTTAGAAATTATTCTTTTGTTACGTTAGTTTGTCCATCACAAGACCAGTGTTCTCATGTATCCAGATTCATTGGTCTGGTAGGTTCTAACTTTTCAGTGTTTGACTATTTGCACCTAGGCAGCAGTCAAGAGCCTAAAGATACAATCCTTGGGTGGTATTGTTGCTTGCTTCTCTGGGAAAATGCTCAATATTACTACAGCTGGATTAGTACAGCCTGATTGATCTGTAATAGTCATAAGTCTCCCCTGGCTGTGTGCAGGCTTGGAGACAAGGCCCGGCCATGGGCTCCCTCTGTCCCAGCAGGTGGCAGCCTCACCCAAGGATTTGGTGAGGGCCTCAGAGCTCTGAGTGGGGAGGGGGTTGCTCCACCTGGAGTCCTCCACCACTTAGCCTATCTGCTCTCTCCTTGGGAGGCAGATTGTGTAATCTGTGCCACTGGCTGCACCCTCCTGCTTGCTCTTGGGCTGCATTCCTGGTGAAAAAGCTTCGTCATTGACCTGGACTGGCTGTAGACGGCTTTCTTCCTGAGCTTAGCCTTTTCCCTCCAGCCTAAACCACCCCTGTTCCCCATAAACGTCCTTGCCACCTGCAGGTGGCTTCTTCTTTCCTGCCACATTAGGTATTCTTCTACTTCCTAAGCTACTCCCCTTCCCTCTCTTTCTCTTTTCACTTCCCTGGTGGTCCATGGTGCTGCTCTGTAGCTTGGCAAAGCATTCCTTCAGCCATGTCAGCTCTATGCCTTGGTACCAAAAGATCTGACAATGGTTGTGGAGCTCTTGTGGGGCTGCATGCAGTTCCCGCTCTGCAAGCTATCAGCATTGGCTATATCTCCCCACTCTCACTTGGTAAGTCTGCTCCATGACATTGGTGTTTACTGTCTAAAAAATCATGAACACCTGACCAGTTCTCACTTGTGATTGAGTGTTTTGAATTTATTGGAGCTGTCCTAACATTTATCATTTAAGATTGTTTGTTTTGCACCTTAAGAGGTGAAAACTTCTCACATGGTTAGTACTTTAAATCCTGGTAATTTTTTTCCCCATATTTCACACTATGAATAAAAAAACATTCACAATTGGTCTTTCTGCAGTTTAACTCTAAGTTAGTTAAAAAATATACAGTGATAATTATGAATAACAAATCAGAACACCTTTCCCCCCCCCACGTAGGAGAGAAAATCAGTTCCTCAGCTGAATAGCAATAATGTGTAAATAAATTTACATAAAGGGCAGTGACAGGCTTTGTGGACCAACAGATTGTGAACCATAGAAGGACAAGCTATAAAATGCATTTGTTTAGTTCTTACTAGTGTACATTAGAGTAGCTTTCAAAAACTAAGTGATGCACAAACCTTGCCAAGTCCTAACTTTATGAATCTGACCTAGACAGCTTGTTTGAAATAAATACACAGATGAATAGGTTCTTAAACATTTATAGTTTTGCCCTATGTTAAGTGAAAGGACCATGTTTAATGTTGATGCAATAAAAAATTAATTAGTTGTAAGTCAGGTTTTGCTTCAGTTGTGATTAGTTTAGTGCATAATTATTATGTCTAATAGCAATCTGATATCTGCAAGCATTTTGATCTTATTCCAAGTTTTTAAAATAACACCTCTGTTAGATTTATACAATCAATGGCTATAATAAAATCTTATTAGTCAACCATATTACAGAATCTGTGTAATTCTTAAGTGGCTAGAACAACTTTTACATTGATGTTGGTCCCATAATATATTAAATTATCATGGAGAAATATTTTACAGACAACTCTGTTTCATTACTTAATTAGAAAAGAACTGATCAAACTGCTTGGCTTTTCTTTTCTGAAGGAAGTTTTTAATGTGCAAGCTGCAGGAGGCATTTCTTCCAAAAAATGCAAAACAAAGCACACTACCCAAAATGTTCACGCATAGTTCATCATTTAACAATAAACACATGGTTAAATAGCATGTAAAGTTTTAAGATTATAAAATGGACCTTTATTTCTCCTGAAGTTCATAACTTATAACTTCATCTACCAAATTGTTAGTCAGTTCACAGGTGTTCACCAGCTGTGAAAGAGCTTTTGAGAAAATCTTGAAATCATTGGGTGGTGGGGGTTGTTTTAAACAGTGTAGGAGTTGTGAACTTTCAGATATTTCATTTCTTTGATACTTCATCCACTGAATTTTCAGGAGTCATCCACTAAATTGATTGGTGGGAAAGTTAGAACAGACAAAGGGAAATATTACTTTACCCACTGTTTAATTAATATGTGGAACTCCTTGCCGCAAGATGTTGTGATCACACATGGTCTATATGCATTTAAAAGGGAACTGGACAGATTTATGGAGTAAAGGCAGTGGTTCCCAAACCTTGAGCCTTGCCTCCCTGGGGAGCTGCAGAAACCAGCCAGGGGAGCCATGGAATCCTTTTGAAAAATCCGCCTCCTTATACAATGTATAGGATTGTAGCCCTAATGCGGAACCATGGCCACTGGCCCAGTATGTCAAAGGAACCGCCAGTCAAAAAAGTTTGGGAATCACTGGAGTAAAGGTCTATCACAGGTTACAAGTCATGATAACTGTATGCAACTTCCAGGTTTATGATGTCTCCCTTGCACCTGGCATTCTGAGGTAGGTTACATTTACAGGTATCTTGTTGTCTTGTGCTCCCCAAGGCATCTGGTGGGCCATTGTGAGATGGGCCCTTGGCCTGATCCGGCACAGCTCTTATGTTCATTGAGAAAGACCCATACTTGTCCTAGTTGTGTAGTTTTTGTGTTTCCATGAAACCCAAAACAATGTAAAATTTCACTATGGGGAAGCAGCTCTCATTAAAAGAGATATACAGGCATGTACGTAGCACTTAACAACCTTCTGCTAAATGTCAGACCACATAAAGGAAGGTGGCCAAAGCACAACAAAGAGACTCTTAATGAGGCAGTCAGGACTCTCAGAGCCTGCAGCAGAGTGTCACTTTATACAACAAGGGAGGCTCTTAATGTAAAGAAGAGGCAGTCTGTCTTCAGTAGCCTATGTAGCCAGCTAGTTTCTGGCAGAGAGTGTCTGTTTACACAACAAAGGCACTAGATTGGACTCACTGTTCGCTTTACGACTTAATCACATAACAACAGGGATCAGAGAATGTAACCCTGTCCTTAAGTGACAGACACCAGTATATGAGAGTGACCACACTTAAAAAAAAATGCATATTCCACAAAGTACAAGTCTACATTACATATGTGAATTTGAAACCAAGCAAATATGGATGCACCTTATTCAGTATTACCAGTGATAACACCACAATATTTCTGGAGAAAAGCCCATTTTAAATTAGCATTTTGCAGCTTGAATATACTCAGCACATTTAACTGAACATCAAATGTTCACATTTCTCTCAGAACCATTGTTTCTGGCTAGTTGCAATCAGCAAGATGTTGATAGAATTATCATGCTGGGAACATTTTATGTTATATTCTAATGATTAGAGGGGTGTAAATTTATTCTGGATAATATGAAAATTTATTCTGGCTAATGTGGAATTTTTAAGAAGGGATGGCCACCTATGCAGCTGCTTTAAATGCATTGTATGCAAAGGCATACTCAAGAACTGATGAACAGTCTAATGAAATCATTATAGACACCTGGTTTTTGTCAACCTGCAAAAGCATAATAATAGTAGTAAATGAACAGTATTCAGGAAATCCCTCTGTTTTTAGCTAAGTAACAAAAAGGGAAAATAGGACCCCACTGGTTCTGAGCAATTTTGATATTTAAAATCTACTGCAAATCTTCATCAACATTTCAAAACCAGCATAAAATAACCAGCATTTTAGATGTAGTTACTTGTGGTGGTGGAACCTTCTGATGACTTGTTGCAATGCAGAGAGAAAATGCAGAACATCATCCCAAGATCCAAAAGTGCTCTTAGGACCAAATCACACATTGCCCAAAATGCATAGCATGGCCTCACTGAGTTTGAAGGTCTTGTTTTAAATAGCAGATAGGTGAGAATTACAAAATTGATAGAACCACAGTGGGATGGAGGTCTTTAGAACTTTGTTCCTCCATAGTTCTGCTCCCAATCACTCCCCTCCCCCCATGCCATTTTAAGTAGGGCAGAAAACAATTCAGTTAAAACTTTTTGTTCTATTTAAATGAGCATTTGAGGGGTGCAAGTTAGTGGGGGCAAAATTCTAAAGCCTTCCCTGAGTTCTCCGTCACAGTTTTGTTCCATTTTGTGATCCCTGTGGACTACTATTCTTTCTTTAAAAATCACAAACTCAGAAGATGTTGGGAGGCTGCTAGTTGATTTGGCTGTTGGGATTGTTATAACCGTAACTGTAACTTGATTGTATGAAAGGAAAAATAAACAAACTTTTAATAATTGTTACAAAAACAGAACAAAAATCCATAAATTCACTCAGGCATATTTAGTGTAACATCTATAATCCAGCAGTTTTCAACCACTGTGATGTGGCCCATTGGCATGCCACAATGGTCCACAGGTGTGCCACAGGAATTTGGAAGAGGGTCATTTATTTGTAGGGCCATTGGGGGATATGAGCCCCTCACTGGCAGTGTGGTGTGCCTTATCAATTATCAAAAAATGGATAGTGTGTCTTGACAATTTGTCAGTGAGCTGCAAGATGAAAAAGGTTGAAAATCACTGGTCTAGTTTGTCTCTGAGTACCTTTGTGAATGGAGCTCTTTTACCTCCTTTTCTTTCTGTTCCTTTTCTCCTATATTTTGGGAACCAGTATTGAATTCCATGGGCATCTGCAGCTGATGCAAAGCAAAAAGTGAGATATTGGTAGTTGTCATACCTTGCAGTCTGAGATGATTTGGCTCCATTGCTGAGCCTGAAACCATGGGTGATAGCAGTAACCAGATGCGTCATTTACTAATTTAATGACATAAAAGACTGTCTCTCATATTAAAATCTAGTGACTATCTTTCCACTTTGTAACTTTAAGGCTAGACTTCTCTGATACATTTTGTTTAGGGCTGCCTTCATCATTTTTGAAATGCTTCACATAATGTGGAATACACTACCTGCCTCTTGGCAGGATTATTTATTTATTACTTATTTAAAATATTTATATTCTGACCTTTCTGTCTAATAGTAAGATGCTCAAGGCAAGTTTGGTTTTTCAAGAGTGCATTGTACCAGTGCTGGCATGTCACCAGCTCTCTTTTATCTTTCAATGCAATTCTCCCACAAAGTTCGAATGCTGAGGGCAAGAGTGATGTTTTTTTCAGCCCCATACCTGTGGAACTCCTTTCCATAGGAGACTCCGATTTTCTGGAACCAACATAAGAGCTTTTGGCTTTGTATTGTCTAGGATGAAGAAAGCATGGAATAATTCTAATCTGAGTTTTGTGTATGATATTTTTATTTGAGTTGGGTGTTTTCCTCTGATAGTTCTATTGTGTTCTGCTTCTTATGTGTTTTACTCATTTCAATCCCTAGGTAGAGGACAGATTAAGATTTAGAGAAATAATGTCAAAATTGTGCATGGGAAGGATAAAGTAGATAGAGAGATGCTCTTTACAGTCTCGCATAACCAGAACCAGGGGACATCCACTAAAATTGAGTGTTGGGAGAGTTAGGACAGACAAAAGAAAATATTTCTTTACTCATTGTGTGGTTGGTCTGTGGAACTCCTTGCCACAGGATGTGGTGACGGCATCTGGCCTGGATGCCTTTAAAAGGGGATTGGACAAGTTTCTGGAGGAAAAATCAATTACGGGTTACAAGCCATAATGCGTATGTGCAACCTCCTCATGTTAGAAATGGGGTATGTCAGATGCAAGGGAGGGCACCAGGATGCATGTCTCTTGTTATTAGGTGTGCTCCCTGGGGCATTTGGTGGGACTGCTGTGAGATACAGGAAGCTGGACTAGATGGGCCTATGGCCTGATCCAGTGGGGCTGTTCTAATGTTCTTAATCTCAAACTAGACAGTATTAGGGTGTGTTAGGCAGACAATTAGGTGTGTGTGTGTGTGTGTAAATTGCTAAATAACTGCTGTGGTAGGGAATCTGGTTCAGGACAGCAGTCTGGTGGTAGAAGGTCTTTAACCCTTTGTCCCCAACAGATACAGATTTGGTCCCATATGGGGCAAGCAGGAGCTTTATCTGGTGCAAACAGTTTCCAAGTAACAGCTGATTCATCCAGAAGGATCATGGCAGAGGCAAAGGCTTTGAGTTGGCAACCTTCAGTCTCGAAAGACTCTGGTATCATGCTCTGCATGGTGGTTCTGGAACAGCGTCTAGTGTGACTGAAAAGGCCGATTCGGGAGTGACAATCCCTTCCACACCGGGAGCAAGTGCAGTCTGTCCCTGGTCTGTCTCCCTGGCTATGGGCCTTCCTTCTTTGCCTCTTTGCCTCAGACTGTTGGCCAAGTGTCTCTTCAAACTGGGAAAGGCCATGCTGCACTGCCTGCCTCCAAGCCTCTGGGAGGCTCTGCCTCTGGGCAAAGGCTTAATTGCCCAGAATACCCCCCAGTAGGCATGAGGCAAGGAATTTGGATTTAAATGGGCCACAGCTTTATTAAAAATAAACATAGTATCCTGTAGAGAGTCCTAACTCTCCTTGCATTCCTTCCTGGATCTGATGTGGGGAATTCAAAGACAGCAAGCAACAGTCTATTCGCTGACTCAAAGCTGTAGTAGATCATCTGCTGACAGTCCCAGCTTTTGAACATCAGTTCTTGTAAAGGGCCAAGCGAGTTCTGAATTGCATCCTCCCCAAGCCAAGAAGCTTTTGATCTAGCATTCCCAAGCTGTTCCTGGTACAACCCCCCTCCCTTGAGCAATCCACTTGCCTCTGGGTGCATACCATACACCGGGGTGCTCACACTTTTTTTTGGCTTGAGAGCTACTTTGAAACCCAGCAAGGCCCGGAGTTCTACCAGAGTTTTTTTTAAATCCCATTATAGTCAGTGGGGCTTACTCCTGTGTAAATGTGGACAGAATTGCAACCTCAGAGCCCAACCCTATGGTGTCTACTCAGAAATAAGTCCCATGCTAGTCAATGGGGACTACTCTCCGGTAAGTGTGGATAAGAGCTTTAGAGCAGGGGTGCTCAAACTTTCAACTTTAGGGATCCTGGAGCTTTAAAATTGTGTAGGAGAGAATTTCAGCAGATGCAGCTTGTCATCTGTGGGATGACAAGTTGCACCTGCTGAAATTCTCTCTTCTATACACTTGTTAAAGGTCCAGCATCCCTAAAGTTGAAAGTTTGAGCACCCCTGCTTTAGAGCCCAATCTTTTGCATGTCCCCTCAGAAGCAAGCTCCATGCTAGTCAATGGGGCTTACTCCCGGATAAGTGTGGAGAGAATTGCAGTTTGTGTGCCCAAGCCTAAGCCTGTCTCCTCAGAAGTAAGTCCCATGAGTCAATGGGGCTTACTCCCGGGTAAGTGAGGAGAGGACCGCAGCCTTGGGCACCTGCATCTCTCAATTGCTGCTGAACTTCCCCATCCGGAGGCTGCCACCACCCTGCATCAGCGGCACTTCTGAATGGCCCCAAGCAACTCTCCAGACAGTCCCGGGCTGCTCCCGAGCCCTTCTGGAGACGCTCCTCAGGTTCTCCAAGGCACAACCGAAGTTCTGCTCCGAGCCTTCCCTGCAAAGTCAAGCCCAATCCTTGTTTAGCTCCACTACAGTTACCTGGGTGTAAGAACCATTGACTATAATGGGACTTACTTCTGAGTAGACAGGCATAGGATTGATCCTATGCACATTTACCTGGAAGTAAGCACCATTGCCTATAATGGAATTTAATTCAGGGTAGAACAAGCATAGGACTGTGTTGTAGGGCTGCAATCCTATCCATACTTTCCTGGGAGCAAGTCCCATTGATTATAATGAGATGTACTTCTGAGTAGACATGCATGGGATTGGGCTCCAAAGCCCATTTTATCAGATGCATAAAGTGTCTGCATTTAGCAAACAGATGCACAGGGGGATACAAAGAAAAAGTTATAGGGGGGGAAGCGATTAACAGTACAGCTTTCTGCATGTTTACTCAGTAGTATATCTGTGTTCAAAGGATTCACCTCCAGGGAAGTGTGAAGTGATGGTCCAAAACAACCTCGCAGTTCCATTGGGACTGAATTGAATATGTGGCTCAGTTTTAGTTCCACGAAGCCAGAGCCCCATCCTATGCATGTCTACTCAGAAGTAAGCCCCGTTAGAGCCAGTGGGGCTTCCTCCCAGGAAAGTGTGGACAAGCTTGCAGCCTCAGAGCCCCATCCTAGGCATGTCTACTCAGAAGAAAGCCCCATTAGAGCCAACAGGGCTTATTCCTGTGTAAGTGGCTAGCACTGCAGCCCCAGCCAGGCTCCTTCCCACACGTACCTCGGGGCAGAAATCCGCAGCCTGCCTGCTGCCCCGGAAGCAACCTCTCCGCTCCCATGTGGCCCGGTTGGGAGAGGTCTAGCTAGAGCTCCGCAATGGATTAGTGAGGGCTGTCCTGCAAAGTCAAGCCCAACCCTTTAGCAGCTAAAGGCAAAATGAGTCGATCGCGGAGCCCTTAGTCTATAGACTAGAGTAGACTTAGGGCTCTGCGATTGACTCATTTTTGCCTCGCGATCGACCGGTAGCTCGGGATCGACGTGTTGAGCACCCCTGCTATACACTAACTTTTTTCCTGACTTGCACAATACCTGCCAGCTGTGATTGACTAACATTCAGCAACCTGGGATATGGTGGGGGGGGGGGGAAAGGACCACCAAAGGTTGATCAGGGGAAGAGAAAAAAATTTCTACCCATCCCCTTGAACAGACGGCCAGCTAATCTCAAGCTGCTATGCTGGGTAAGTGGGAGCAGTTGCCAAAAGCCTCCAACAGTGCTCTGACAGCAGGGAGAGATAACCCCAACTGCTTTATTATGTAGTGGGGGAGCTGCACAAGCTCCTTCTCTGCACTACTAGCCAATCAAAGCTCACTTTTTCACCTTGCCTTGTGAATGGGGGAAATGGGAAGCAGCCATCCCCAGTGATTTACCCAGGGCCCATTCCCCCATCTCTACAAGTAGTGGTCCTAATCTAGATTGCCTACATTGTCAATTAATTAAAAAAAACAACTATGCACACAAAAACACCTACCCATACATAGAAACACAAAAAGCGAGTGAGAGAGTATGCAAGGGCTGAATCCATGCAAGGATCTGTTATGTGCTTAAAATATGGTGTTGATACTGAGTGATTCCTCCCCTAGAGCAGTCTTCTGGGCAGAATGGCTACAAAGAATTTTGGAAAGCAAGAACACTGCATGAGAAGTAAGAAGTATAATTTATATGTGTTATGTCCTGGAAATGTATCTACAGCTTCATACTTCAGTACTAGTGCATTGTTTAAAAGTTTATTAATTTTTGGGTTATGTCAGCAGGAAGCCTATTTTACCCTAGGTCCTTTGACAAATCTGGCAGCTAGATAGATCTTCTAAGCAGTATATTACCCTAGGACAACAGATCTATGAGGATTATGTAGTCAAATGCTTTGAAGATGTAACATTCACTATGAGTAGTCTGCTTAATAAATGTGTAATGGGAGGCATGCTCACTGTGAAACATCTCTTGGGATAATGCACTTTTGCAGTCTTCAAAAACAGGCACTGCAGAGCATATGTTGAGGTATATGAATTCCCATCTCTAGACAAGGAAACCATAAATAGCCTTTATTGGGAAGATGTGACAAACAACCACAGGGGGGGGGAAAATAATTTAGGGTCTGGGAAAATATAGGTGTGGCGAATAAGAATAAGTCACGTCAGACAGGTATTTTGAAACTTTATGAATCTATACTTTTATGTTGCAGGGAAAATACTTAGGTCAGCCTTAAAATATAGAAGATTAATGAGAGAGAGAGAGAGAGAGAGAGAGAGAGAGAGAGAGTTTGTAATCAGAAATGCATCCCTCTTCTAGTGGGCCATCTGAAAAGAATGAGAGGAGAAGCAAGGAATCAGTAAACCTCCCTAGGGCACAAGTAGCAGTTTTCCCAACTTCCCAGGCTGTTCTCCAGCAACAAAATCTCAACATGCAGGAATTTGAACTGAAACTGTTGAGAACATCTTGGAGTTCCTTGATACTGCATTACTTCTTTATATATAATATTTGTCCTGAAACTACGTTCAAGATTTTATTCTATTGATGAATTAGTGGACTTTTTTGGAAAGAGAGTCCTAAGAGTTGGAGTAGGGAATATTATATTTAAAAAATGAAGAAAGGCTGTGAGATTGAGTAGGGAAGGAAAGGGAGCTTCAGTTGAAGGTTTGTGGTGTTTGAGATGGGTATGTAGGAAGTGGTGTTTAGCAATGTTAACCTTAGTAATAAAAGGTTAAGGCAGGAGGTCTGGTCTAGAGGGTAGAGCCTCCATTAACCCGAAGATAACATCAGAAGGTCGCCAGTTCGAGGACACCGGCAGTTCCCAGAACGGCTGAGAATGGTGAGATCTTGAAGCAGCTGACAAGCCCAGCTGAGTGATTCCACCTGCTCTTGTTGTGAGCAAGAAGCATCTTGGCTGCCTCCTTGTGAGAGATGGAGCTGCTTGTCAGCCTGCGTGGGAGAACTGGAGGCCAGAAGTGAGACCAAACCAGGAAGATCCATTCTGAAATGTTGTTGGTTCTTGAAAGAGAGAACCACTATGATTGTAAAAATCCCCTTGAGGGATTTAGAAATGCCTGCCTATGTAAACGGCCTTGAATAAAGTCAGAGGAGTAATCCAATGACCAGAAAGGCAGTATATAAATACCAAGTTATTATTATTAAAACAATCACATTTCAACTTTGCCTGAAGCCTCCCTGAGTAGTGGACCCTACAGTGGCTTTTCCCATCTGGCTACTGCATAAGAAGCCTTCTCTGTTTTGTTTGTAGTATTTTCACTATATGGAAAGTACCATGTACACTGATGGTATTATATAAATTATCAAGATCATCACCCATTTCCTTCCAGAATAGACTAATTGCAGATGATGGGATTGCATGATGATGGGGGGGGGGGGAGTGCAAATATTCCTTTTGAAAACCCTGTATTTCACTGGCAATATCAGTATTTGCCATCAGGCTTATACAGGCAATACAAGTACAGGGAAACCCAATATTTGCCTGACAATTCAGCATGCTAATGCTGGCCCTTGATGTGGGGAAGATAGTTTAAATGTAGCAACAGTCATTTATTCATTCATTTATTTTAACAGATTTAAGTCAGTTTTGCATGACATGTATTAGTGTCTGCACCTCTTCTGCTGCTGCTTTAGTCCTTAGCTGGCTCTTGGGGATCAAGTTAACCTCTCAATCAATATGCTGCTGTAGGTGCCACTGGGATCCATATGTTATTCATGATACATTTCCATTCTTGGCAACTGTTGACAATTATTTCTAGCCTTGTCAATAGTCAATCGCTGGTTCCTCAGATCTTCCTCAATGTGTTTGAGCCATATTTTCTTTTCCAAAGGAAAGAGGAACCAGTTATCAGTCCACTTCAAAATGTTGATCTTGGAACTGGACCTGAGCCAGAGAGTTTTCAAATGTTGTTGAGTTTCAACCAGAACTAAACCCTGATGTTTAATTGTGTGACTCCCTGTCTCATCTCTGATGAAAATGAACCTGGATCTTTTGTCTTCCTTTCTTGTGAAGTTATATGTTCAAGTTTGTATAATGTTGTAAGTTCAATACAGCAGGGACTTGTTGTCTTGTTATTATGTAAAGTGTATACCTTTTACCTTATTTATGGCAATGCATTGATAATAATAATAATTATCCTAGAGCCTTTTGGGGGGTTGGGAGAGAGAGTGCAAAATTATATATATTGGCAGTGATTAGATAGTTTCTTTTTCTATTTTTGTTCCTAACTCAGTGGTTCTCAAACATTTTAGAGGCCCTGGAGGCTGCTGCCTGATGATGATGATGATGATAATACAGGTATTTCTATCCCGCTTTTCTTGGTCCTCAGATTTCTCCTTAGACATAGGCAGGCAATTTAAATCCCCTTAGGGATTTTTACAATTTGAAAGAAGGTTTCTATCTTTCAAGAAACCACAACGTTCAGATGTTTCTTTCTTGATCTGGTCACACATTCTGGCCTCCATCCTCCCACACAGAGCCGACGGAATAGCACGGCTCAGCTTGTCAGCTGCTTCAAGGTCGCACGGTGCTGGTGGCCTCGAACTGGCGACCTTTGCATGTTATCTTCAGGCAAATGGAGGCTCAACCTTGGATTATAAATTCCAAGGGGTGTGGTTTTAATGGTAACTGGGCAGCAGTGCTCCCCCAACAAGTAGTAGCTTGTTTAATCCTTGATGCATGTAGCCTAATCTGCCCTGTCAGCTTTGTGAACAACCAAAAATTGGATCTCAGCCCACTGGTGGATTCCAGACCCACAGTTTGAGAACTGCTGCACTAAATCAAATTCATAACCTTAGGAATTTGCTTTCCCCACTGAACCTTTTGAACTTGCCGCAGTTTCATACGTTGACTTTTTGTCAAACTCTTCTTGACAATAGTGGAATCCTTTCTGAGTTTGAATGTCATGGCAAATCCTGGCTTGATTTTAACCAGAATTGTAAGTGGATACCCTTCTTCCCTTATGTGCAATGAGTAGGACAGAACAAACTAGTCACAGGCTCAGGATTTATCTGTGGTATTGTGTGGTGTTTGAAACGGGTCTTTGTCCCCCTATTTTTGGCTGGAAGCAAAATGGGAGGGAATGGTATACTTTCCCAGTAGGCTATTGAAAAATGTACTATGTATGGAGCAGTGGATTACCTCTTCCCCTTTTAGATCAAACTGTGAGTGGTTAACTGCAAACCACTTAACTTGCACAAATGACAGGAATCTTCAAATGGTATTTATACATTCTTCACACAGCATGGCATTTATATTTCAAACTATTATGGCCAGAGTCACTTTATTAAGGTTTTTTTTTTCTCTCTTTTTAATTTAGTGAGTGTTAAATTCAAGAGGCTGGAGATCAAGGATACATGAAATGTCAGAGAAGCACATTTCAGAGCTTTGGCTAAAATCTATTTTTCTTGCACACATACTGTATAAAATAATATATTTTATTTTAAGACAATATACCTTTGAGATGTATTGTAGCTTTGATTGAATCATATATTTTTCTCATCGGTTTGATAAGAAAACTTCTTAAAAGCTGCTGAGCACAGAATCTTTAAAATAAAGCCTTGAATTTAGTTTATGTTTAATTTCAATCTGCTCTTACAGATCTTTATATATTCCCTTGGTGGTCTTTCAAAAGCCAGGTGTTCGGGATTGTCTCCAGCCTACTCAAAAAGCACCCCAGGCCTTGGATTAATACATGAGAGCTGCTTTTTATTTAAGTCTGCCTATTTACATAATGCCTGTTCATGGAATGTACAGCCAAATTGAGCCAAACTCTTTTAGTTTGGTCAGTGGTGCATAGTCTTGTTTTTCCACTGAATTAAATTTTAAAATTGCCCTGTTCTCCCCCACAACTGAAGTTGACAAAAACTGTGAAGGAATCTCTTGAATCTGTTCTGTGCGTATACACCATGTTCAAATATCTTTGCCTTTATATGTGGCACAAAAACATGGAAGGGGAAATAGCAATGCTTTGGAAGTTGTCCTTAGTGCATATGAGTATAATTTAAATATTGGAATCCTAGATCTACATAATATGCATAAGTGGCGTGACTGTGGAGCCCAAACCTCAAAGTAATTACCTTTTGGCCTCTTATATTTGTCCTCTGTGTAGAATGCCATAGTGTAAAGACCAATGTTTATGTGCTATTAGTCAAGGTAATTTTCTGTTCTAGATGTAGTGCCCAGTTCTTGTTTTAAAGTATCGATAGGATAAGAAGCCAACTTTCCTACATTATTAAATTTATTGTAAGAAGAATTGTAAGGTTTTTGCTCTCCCCATTGTGCATTGTGTATTTTTATTCACTAGTTTTATAGAATCCTTTACGTAAGACTCGAGTGTAAGATGTTCTTTATGTTTTCACCAAGGCTGTGTTAGGGTGGAACTAACCTAGCCTTTGTGAAAGCATAAAGGATAACTTGCATTACTAAGAGGAGGAAAACCAGGAAGAAATTTCTCCAGATTAAGACAAGTGCTGGCGTACATTATACATTTGCTGAGGCTGTATACATTACAACACAGAATTGACATCTGGACTGCACTTCCATATCTGTTGAAGATAAGACCATATTTGACTGCATAGTTATTTGGAAAGTGATGGGGAGAATGTCTGCCTTCCAGTGAAAGAATGTTATGTAGTAAGAATGGAAAGTATTGTAGGTTTTAGGTCAGTGAAACTGTTGCTGTGGTGATTGGATTTCACAAAGTAATTTGTTCTGAATGATAAATTAATCCCAGCATCCTGACCCCTCTGAATTTAGTAGCAAAGCTGCCATTCACTCTAGTTGGGGGTTAAGTTGTCATCCTATCTATAAATGGATTATAATGAAAATTCATGAGATTTTTAGATTCTTTTACTAAGGTTTCAGTAATCTTGTTTTCAGCTGGAAACACTAGCAATTTGTCTGATGTCTAATATAAAATGGAATAAAATATTTTAAAACATCTAAGATTCAATTCACTAGAATATTTTGAACCCTTGCCTAATTTTCCATTTGTTTCTTTAGCATCATTTTAGATCATGCTAACACAGGTCAGACCTTGTTATCTGTGGATTTTGCATCTGAGGATTTGATTCGATACGGGTCTCCTGACCTGAGTTGAGACCTCACCTGTACCCTCCGAATGCACAGCTCTGGTACGTCTGGAGGGTGTTCTGAGGACCAGTGAGGCAGCACACGTCCTCTCCAGACCTCCAGAATGTCTTAGAAAGGCATTTCTAGTTTTCTTCCAAAAAATCAGAAGTGCATTTCTCAGGCTTTCTAGAAGCCTGGATAGGCCGTTTGTGGTCTCTCCAGGCCTTAGAGGGCATTCTGAGGGCCAGAGAGTCGGCTCTGGTCGCATTAGAACAGGGGTGTCAAACACAAGGCCTGGGGGCCGGATGTGGCCCGCAGAAGCTTTTTATCCGACCCTCAGGCTCTCAGCTGCTGAGCTGTGGTGTTACTGCTGAAAGGGCAGCCCCCACAAAAATTGGGCTCTCCCATATCTTGAAATATGATAAAGATTTGTGTGTTTTCTCTTCTGTCATTTGCAGCTAATGAATTCCTAAGTGAGAAAAAGTGCTTATTTTTGGTTATGACCTGTTTAATGACAATACTTCCTGCCTAACAACATCACTTCCGACCCTCAGCAGGCATCATGAATGCCATTCCGCCCTTGGTATGAAACGAGTTTGACACCCTTGCATTAGAAGTCCTGGCATGCTGTGACCCATGAATTTATCTGCGGGTTTTGGCATCTATGGGGTTACAGGAGCGGAACCCCCATGAATGCTGAGACTGTGATCTTACTAAAATAACAGCTAAAAAAAAGGCAGACACACTTGCTGAGTCCCATAAGAATTTATGGTAAGTATTTTATCTTTAGTTTTTTAAAAAAGCACTTCTTATGCAAGCAAGTTATTTTACATAGGATTTCAATGTGAAGTAGCTTTTTTAATTCAAACTTTAAAAGTTCAGTTTGTTTAGTGTTATTAGAAAGTATGGAAATATCAAACTAAATACTGATACATTGTCTTAACAAATACTCTTGTGTCTGGAATAATCATATCTACAAGCAGAGGCAGCTTGGGCAGCAAATTCTATCATCCTAAATTTCAGCACCCACCCTTGTCACAGTAGCATAGCTAATGGGGGACAAAATGGTAAGGATTTCAGGCACCACAGTGCATTGTGTTTGTGACCTCTCCCCCTTGCCATTGGAGCTATCCTGGGCAGCAGCAGCAATGCACAAGAGACACTGGTTTGGTGAGCAACTGCACATTGCCATCACAGACTAGAATGACTCCCACAGCAAGGGGGAAGGGCTGTTTAAATGGCTCATTGTGGTGCCTGCTGTATTTACTGTTTTGCCCTTCCTCTAGCTATGCTACTATCTTGTTAGCATGTACACCACCACTCCCATGCAGTGGCACTTCATGTGCCAACAGCCAGCATATACACTACCAGTACACACCCCGTCATCCTCCACCTCTATCACCTCTTTGGTTTCCTATAAAGTCCGTGGCCAGGAGTATCCTGGGTGAACCTCTCTGTTTCCAGCATCCTTTCCACTTTTCTGGAGCACTCCAGCATCTGCTTCACTTCACAAGGAATGGTCGGGAAGACAGACATTAGCCTTTTTCTTGTTCAGGAGAGTGCTCAGGAAAGGAATTGCTATGGTGACAGAGCTGGAAGAGAAGGTAACCTTTCCATACACTATCACATGAGGATGAGACAGTTGCTTGGTGGAGCAGCCTCTCAGTCTGTGGACTGGGGAAGGTGGTGGATGGGCACAGGCTATGAAGTATCCATCTCAAATCGGTTGCTTCAGTTGTCCTTGTGGATGGGCCACTCTGGGCTGTAAGTCGATGAAGGTCATATAGGCCTCATAAAAGATTCTCAAAGACTTTTCTGAAGAGTAAACTAGATAGATGCAGAGAAATGGCATTCTTTGGTTAGATAAAATTTTCAAGTATAGCTTTGTGTAACTTTATTGATTGCAGTGTGACATTGCACCACATGTCTCACACTGTTGGCCCAATCCTATCCAACTTTCCAGCATTGATGCAGCCATGCCAGTGGGGCATGCGCTACATCTTTCAGTGAGGGATGGCAGTCACAAAGGCTCCTCAAGGTAAGAGAATGTTTGTTCTTTTACCTTGGGGGATGCATCACAGCTGTATCAGTGCTGGAAAGTTGGAAAGATTGGACCCTAAGGCTGCCTAAAACATAGCACCTGGTCAAAGTGTAGTCTAGTAAATTCCACTTAAACTCCTAAACAAAAGTGAGAAACACTTGCAAGCTGGGAGAGGGAGCATGAATTCCCTGAGACTGTTGCTTGAAGGAATAATTCTACCCTTGAACAAGCAATAGAACTAGCACTCAAAGAGCTTGGCAGGCATGTTCATGTGTGCTTGCTGACAAGACAAAATTCCATTCCAACATAAACGTCTTTATAACTCTATAAAGGGAAACAAGTTTGATGCTGTGGTGAACAGAACTTGAAACGGCATAAGTAAGGATGGTCACTACATGAGAGACTCCAAAACATTCAACATGTGTTTGTGTTTTTTAAGTCTGGGTTGAAGTTTTTTATGTTTTGTTTTTTTTAAAGAAAGCAAAGTGCAAGAGGCATAAAACTATTTTTCGGTAAAAATATGAAAACCTTTTTTTGAATATTATGCATCATATTTTTGCATTTTCCCATCAGCAGGCAGTGGAGTATTAGAAAGAAACAGCTAACACTCAAAGTCTAAAAGGACCTAAAGAGGAAAACTTGCATTTCTCACAGGAAAAACATTTTCGGCCTCATTGTCATTTCAGAGACCATCAGTATTGCTGCAAAACAAAAATGAATTAGAAGATCTCTTTAATAACAAGCATTTTTGTTTCTGTACATCCTACTTAGCATGTATGAGGGTTTGGGATTTTTATATATAGATTCTGAAATAATACTATTAATATGAATGACATTGCAAAATGAATCTTAAATACTGCCAACAGTCATAGGCCAGGAGAGAAGAAAATAGGATAAATCGTTACCACATTACCATGTTACTATCCTCTTGCTTCCTAAGATTTCTTATTCATATTGGCAGTGTGGTAAGAGTCTCCTAATTATGTGGGAAATACTAAAAATGACCAACTACTCATGCAGTTTTATTTTTGCTATTGTAGTCTCTTTAAGTACTCCGTGGTACAGAGAGACTGCACAGTTTCTAACTCCATTTTGGGGATGACCTCTACATATGTGATTTAGGCTGCAATCCTAACCTCACTTTCCTGGGAGTAAAACCCATTGAACACACAAGGACTTACTTCTGAGTAGACCTGGTTAGGATTGTGCCCTAAATATCTGAAGATAACATCTAAAGCAATAAAAGTTAGCTAGTTTTCATGTTGTATCTGGCTTCTAAATGAGAGTGCCAGTTTGGAACCTGGCATTGGCCTAGTTTGCAATGGTCATAAAGGAGGTTATGCCAGCAGAACATACATTCCACTAGCATACTCCTTTAATAGGACTGGGCTGTGAAGAAATGCTTTTTAGGCAAGTTTTTAAAACATGGTTTTCCTTACTTTCCTTTTCTCAAAATACATTCTAACAACTTTGTAAGATGATCTACAGCAGCAATTTTCGACCAATGGCACATTGGCGGGCTGGTAATGGTCCACAGGTGCACGGAGGAAGTTTGGGGAAGGGTCTTTTATTAGTAAGGCCATTGTGATCCAGGGGGTTGTGAGCCCTCCTGCCTGCTGTGCAGTGTACCTTGTCAATTGTTAAAAACCTGATGGTGAGCGTTGACAATTTTAGCACTTTGTCAGTTTGACGTAAGAGATTAAAAAGATGGAAAATCCTGATTGGTATTAGCCAATTTCATTTCCAGCATGTTACAAGTATGAACAACTCTAATTTCCTCTTTTTCCATACTTGCTACAAAACAATTTGAAATTGACTTATATATGCACAAACAAGCACATTAAGGGTGCAATCCTAGAAATGATTTGGGCCGGCACAAGTCCTTGTGCTGGCCCAGGAGGGCTGCAAACGTGCCATAAGGCATGTTTGAGCCTCCTCGAGAGGAAACCGGGCCGGTGCTCCAAGAAGCGCCGGCCTGTGGAGGCTGACGCAAGACTCCGCACCGGCTTCCTCTCTGAGGCTTGCATCGGCCCAGCTGGGCTGACGCAAGCCGCAAAGGCAGGCAGGAGGGAGAGGCAGGAGGAAGGGAGGCAGGCAGGCAGGCAGGAAGCCTGTTTACTGTTAGTGTTCTGCCTGTGTCCTAGCATTCAGGCTGCCTGCCTACTTTTCTTTCTATAAGCTTGCATGCCTATAGCATATGTAAAAGGAAGAGACATTCTTACTTGGTATGATGATAATGGAGATAAACGAAGGTAATGGGGAAATGGGAGAACAGGATCCATGGATGTGGGGGCATGCCTGTACAAAGAGAGGAAAAACAAATGAGCAATAAAACACAGACTCTCCCATGTAGGACAAGATATGTGTGTGTTTTGACCCAATAAACTATCTGAAGAGAGAAAATGGGGAAAGGGGGAGAAGCGGGCATCAACTTGTTTTCTATAGAAGGGGGAGGAGGGAGAGGTTAGCTTGCACAGGAAAATGTAAACATTTTCACACTTAGGCTGCACATGGAAAATGTGAAAATAATTTAGTGGGGCCTCAGGTTGGTATGTGGAGTGTTGAGTTGCATTGCTCAGGGCACAATCCTAACCAGGTCTACTCAGATGTAAGTCCTATTTTATTCAATGGGGCTTACTCCGCTGGAACCAACCGTATTGGCCTCTGCCTTTCCGTTGGACCATTTCAGCGACGTGGAGAGGGGGGATTTGCTGCATGGGTAACAGTCTATCCTCCATATCTACTCTACCCAGGCTTTGTGCTCTGGAGGACACTGTTCCAGAACCACAGAGCGCAATACCATAGTCTTCCGAGACTGAAGGATGCCAACAACAATAAAAAACTCTTGGGAAAGTGTAGTTAGCATTGCAACCTCAGTCTTCTTCAGCTGACTTTTCTACCCTGCATGCTACATCATCATCAGAATTTGGTCCTCCCATGGTGGCTTTCTGGGGCTGCTCCAGTGATTGATGGCTTGGGCTACCTTAAGAATGTAGAGGTTCTTTGTAAAGAAGATTTTATTGTTTTTACTTTTCAGCATATATTTTCTAAATATACTATTTTTGTTAGCTAATTTTCTGAGCTGTGTAACTGTGTTTGGTGACCGTATACACTGTGTCACCATTAGCACTGGCTAACAACTGAGAATACAATCCTGTGTGTCTACTCAGAAGTAAGTCCCATTGTGTTCAGTGGGGCTGGGAAAGTGGGTATAGGTGGAGCCTGTTTATCCGCAGATTATGCATCCACAGATCTGGCTGAATGTGGTTCGCCTGGACCCATATTGAGCCAGACTCTTCTCCACCTGAGCTCTCTGAAGGGGACTGGACCTGTGCTCCTGTCCCCTCTGGAGGACTTTCTGAAGCCCTGAGAGTCAGGAACATCTGCCTGCTGCTTCAGAATAACCCAGAGAGGCAAAAAAACACCACTTCAGGTTTCCCTGTTCTGAAACCTGGAGAGGCAGGGGGTGGATGCATGCTATCTCTCGGGGCTTCAGAAAGCCCTCTGGAGGGGTTAATGGGGAGATCGTGGATTAGAAGATCTGCAAAATTTGGTATCAGCCGGGGTCTGAGAACAGATCCCCCGTGGCTACCGAAGCCCCACCTGTATAGGATGGCAGCCTAAGTAAAATTGATAGAATACTATTACAAAAATAATCTTTGGAATAGCATTAAGAATGCGTGAACAGAAACTGTTTTACATCTTTCTTACAATAGTCCATTGTGTAGTTTATTATGAAACTGCTCAAAGGCATGATGTCTAATGTAGAACATCAGGTCAGAGTTTGAATGGAGAGCAGAGATATTTAAAAAAAATATGTGCATTCTCACCAAGACAACACATAGGTCTCAAACCCACTTAAAAAAAATTATATTCTAGTGATCTTAGAAGTCAAGAGTAAGTGTTATAATTCCATAATTTCTGTTTCAGTCTTTCAGACTCCTTTATACTATTCTAAGGCAGCATTGCACGAGCTGGCACCAAACAAGTTGTATGTTTGCTCCCTCCATTTAAGACCAGCTAGTAGAAACAATGACAGAAGTTGAATTGAAGTCAGTTTCTTTTTCTTTCTCTAGAACTGTGTGTTTTTCATACTGAATTCACATACTGATTCACTGACTGAATTGTGACATGCTGTTGCTTTGCAACCCCAGAAGATGTGTGCTTCAACAATACAGAAATATCATGCAAACTATATTGTTGTCAATAATATCCAGGTTAGATTACTACCGTTGACTATCATAAGACTGTCTGTGAAGATTTCAGAAATTTAGGGTGCAATCCTATCCTGTGCTGGAACAGGTAAGCCAAATGCAGGCATTATGGTCTGTTACACTGTTTTTATATTATGATGCATGTTGTATAGAATGTGTGGGTGAATGTGTAGAGTGTGATTGTTGGAATTGTAGTATAGATTTATGCTTGTATCT
Organism: Tiliqua scincoides; assembly: GCF_035046505.1. Classification (NCBI taxonomy): domain Eukaryota; kingdom Metazoa; phylum Chordata; class Lepidosauria; order Squamata; family Scincidae; genus Tiliqua; species Tiliqua scincoides. The sequence continues at coordinate 58,646,013 of NC_089826.1, forward strand.
CTAAGGTGCATAAATTTCATTGTGCTGTAGCACAATGACAATAAAGTTACTACCACCACCACCACCACCACCAAGAGGCTTGCACTGTATCCAGTGCAGGATAGGGGCCCAAAGTGGCTCAGCCAGAGGTACGGAGAAACTTTTCCCCTTACCTCGGAGTAAGGCACCCTGGCCCTTATGGGTTTCCTTGGACTTGTGCCACCTCTTGAGGTGGCACAAGTCTGAGAAGAGCGGAGCGGCTTGAAGCCACTCTGAATGCCCTGGGAATGGGGGTTGGGATCCAGCATAACTGCTGGATCCCAGCCCTGCTTCCTGCTCCCCACCCACCTGTCCCTGGCGATGCCTACCACTTGCCCTCCTCCTGCCCTAGAACGCCTCCCTCCTGCCTCCTCCCCACCCACCCCAGTCTTGCGTCGGCTGAGCTGTGCCTGCGTCAGTGTGGAGGCTTGTGCCAGCCTCTACAGGCTGGCGCACCTCCGCACACCAGCCTTGCCGACTCACAAGGAGGCACAAATGTGCCTTATGACATGTTTGTGACCTTTCTGGGCCGACGCAAGAGGCTTCCCAAGTACTTTTCTGGATTGCGCCCTTAGTTAGTCCAGGGTATAGCTGATAGGCTGTTGGCTGGTATAAGTAGGAGGGGATATACCTCACCAGTATTCACTGGCTACCTTTCTTTTTACAGACACAATTCTAAATGTTGTTTTGACCTATGAAGTTCAAAATGGTTTGTGAACATGCTGTACCATTAAGAAAGTTGTTGATAACTTAGTTCTGAATGCTCCCAACTTTTCTAGCCTGTACCATGGCAAAGAGCTTACTGCTTGCATGCTTGCACCTGCCATCTTGTGTGCAAATTCAGCACTGCACAGGACTGGTTGCAAGTGTTGCTTATACATGAGACAAGTGTTATTACAAATGCAGCAAATGTGTATTAACTGCAGATACTTGCACTTTTGACTCACAAAGAGAGTCTGGTCCAACAAGAGCTGACGGAACATACCAAGATCCAGGTCTACAGAGCTTGCGTCCTGAGTACACTTCTGTACTGCAGCGAGTCATGGACTCTTCGCTCACAACAGGAGAGGAAACTGAGCGCTTTCCACATGCGCTGCCTCCGACGCATCCTCGGCATCACCTGGCAGGACAAAGTTCCAAACAACACAGTCCTGGAACGTGCTGGAATCCCTAGCATGTATTCACTGCTGAAACAGAGACGCCTGCGTTGGCTCGGTCATGTCATGAGAATGGATGATGGCCGGATCTCAAAGGATCTCCTCTATGGAGAACTCGTGCAGGGAAAGCGCCCTACAGGTAGACCACAGCTGCGATACAAGGACATCTGCAAGAGGGATCTGAAGGCCTTAGGGATGGACCTCAACAAGTGGGAAACCCTGGCCTCTGAGCGGTCCGCTTGGAGGCAGGCTGTGCAGCATGGCCTTTCCCAGTTTGAAGAGACACTTGGCCAACAGTCTGAGGCAAAGAGGCAAAGAAGGAAGGCCCATAGCCAGGGAGACAGACCAGGGACAGACTGCACTTGCTCCCAGTGTGGAAGGGATTGTCACTCCCGAATTGGCCTTTTCAGCCACACTAGACGCTGTTCCAGAACCACCATTCAGAGCGCAATACCATAGTCTTCTGAGACTGAAGGTTGCCAACACACTTGCACTTTTAGCAATTAATTCTAAACCTGGAGTGAGACAAGTTTCAGGAAATGTCAGTACTGAAATGTCCTTCGCTAGTGTGTTTCTTCAACAACTCTCCCACACAGTTTGTAACATTATCCTCCTAATGCTGTGAAGAAAGGGCACAATCCTATCTGGCCCACGCTGGCTCAGCTCTGGTGCTCAGTGTCGCAAATGTGTCATAAGGCACACATGCGTCACTTTTTGCTGGTCTGGTGCCAGTTCAGCACGAGTCCACGCTGAACCAACACCAGGCAGAGGCCATTTGCATGCTGCCCAAATCTCCAAGCGAGCACCAGGTGGTGGAAGCTCTCTTATCCCAAGTCACCCCAGCGTTGCTTCCCAGTCCCATGGGAGGCAGCGGCGGCCATTTCAGTGCCTCTGCAGCCTGGGGAACTGGGAAGCGCAGGATTGGACTATGATTTTGTCCAGTGGACTAATTACTGGGAAGGTAGGTAGAGGGGGCACTCCTAATTACTGTTTTTAGACAACTGTGGGTATAAATTGGCTGAAATTGGGAACAATCAAGAGGTCACGCTTTTGAATTTCATTAAGGGTTCCACTGCCTCTTCTACATAATTGGAACACTGTTTGATGCTAGTAAAGCTCTTCTGGTGATTGATGATATATACTAGTTAAGCTATGCTAGAAATGCTAGGCCTTCAATCAGGTTGACATATGTTTGTTATCCTTTACCATACCTGTAAATAATATTAATTTATTTTGAAGTTCTGTACATCATCATCCAATCAAACAGTTAGCTTGCAATAACATAAATATGTGCCCCCATATATAGTCACATACATAATAACATAAATATGTGCCCCCATATATAGTCACATATATAATAACATAAATATGTGCCCCCATATATAGTCACACAATACAGAGATTCTTGTTCTTCTAACACAGTGATTTTCAATCTTTTTATCTTGTGGCACACTGACAAGGCACTAAAATTTTCAAGGCATACCATCAGGTTTTTTACAATTGACAAGGCACACCATGCTGTCAGTGAGGAACTCACATCCCCATTGGCCCTACTAATAAATGATCTTCCCCCAAATTCCTGCAGCACACAGGTGGACCACTTGCAGCACACTAGTGTGCCATTGCACATTGGTTGAAAATGGCTGTTCTAACAGATGGCAGAGGCCAGGATAACTGGAAGTTACCATGTATACAGAAGAATTCTGAATACATGCTTTACTATTGTGGCTAAGAGGTTGAGCTGCAAAGCAGAACTCCCCCGGTTCAAATATCACTACTTTCATAAACACAGTTGAAACACACAATGTTTCATAAACACACATTTCTCAGCCTTAGCTGCAATATCAAGATATTTACCTGACAAGACTGTTGTAAGGACCACTTCAAGATAATACATGTGAAACACTTTTCACTTGCAGAAAATGATGTACAAATGGAAAGTATTATTCTAATCATTTTATCGAGATATTTGAATCACATTAATGACAAATGGCAGAACCCTTGTTGATTTCTGTGAAGCAGCACTGGAGGTGTATGCAAAGGTCCATGGGACTCTGATGCATGGCGTTCCAGCCTGCCAAGTGAAGACTGCTTCCTTTTCATCAATCGTGGGAAGTGTTCCATGCAGACAATGAGAACTGCTAAGTCAGAGTGATAGTTTTCAGTGGGGTGCATGGAAATGAAATGACAGGGTAAGACCCCTTGTTAGCTTCCTGTGATCACACATAACAGTAACAAAGGGCATATAGGGACGAAATGTTATTAAGGTACAATGCTTGTTATCCTTAATGAGCTTAGGCGTACAGGGAGATGTTTTTGACTTGTAGGTTTTTTATGCAGCAGATTTTGTAGGATGGTGAAGTGACATTTTGAAAAAATTGTAAAGGAAGAAAATATTTTGGCTGAACAAAAATTAATTAGGAAAAAGGTGGTAAGGGAACAGAAATCCAGTTGCTTAAGAATACTCTAACAGCTGTAAAATGAGAACTTGCTAGCACATTTGTTAATATAATTATAAAAAAGACAGTTTTATATTTCCCTATTCTAGTATTAAAAAGAGGTTTTGTCAAGCAGTAACAATTTATTCCTTATGGAAGCTTCTCTATTATTGTTTGATGGGCATTTTGCATCCATAAAACGAAATGGATTAAAGAAAATTAAACAGTATTTTTAAGATTTTGACAGTATGTGGTATGCTAACAACAATCTTTATCTAAAGAAGTTGTAAGAAGTAGATATTTTGTCTCATTTCAGTACATAACCACTGTATATTCTGTTTTCTAAGAATGCAGATAATTTAGCAGGCATTTATTTTTAGCCAACACTCAAAAGCAGCCCACTGTAGCAAACAATTGGTTCTACGTGCTTGGAATTATACTGCTTTTTATAGACCAGATCAGAGTATTTTAATAAAGTTGAACATCATCCCTTTACTGCTTTTGTAAACTGTTACTACTCATAACATTTGGTAATTACTTCCATTGTCTTGATCAAATTGTGAATTCTTTATAGACTACATTTTTTTCCTGTTAGGGTGAGGAACATGTTTCCATTGTTCTATGTATTAGTTGATTAACCATGCAATACTGTGCATGTTTATTCAGTATGTAAGTTCAAATTTGTTCAGTGGCACTTGAGTGTGCATAGGATTGTGCTGTTAGGCTGAAGTCCTGAACTACTCACAGTGCATTCCTATACATGAAAATTTGGAAGTAAGCCCAATCCTGAGCTGCCCTTCACCAAAGGCTGCAGTGGTGCCGAAATGGCTGTCGCTGCATCTTATGGATGCTGAGCAGTCGTGGGTGGACTACCACACCTCCTCAGGGGAACAGGATACCTATTTAGCCAGAGGAAAGGAGTCTTATGTCAGGCCAGATGAGCTTGCGCTGAGCCCACTCTGGTGCTGGGCCGGTGCTAACTGACTCAAGTGTTATGGCACACTTGTAACAGTGTACACTGGCAATGAACTGGGGGACATTCTTCAGGATTGGGCCCTTACTCTCCAGGAAATACATATAGGCTTGCAGCGTTGGCACTGCTTCACTTATTCCCTGACTGTGAACACTGACAGAGAACTGGTGTGCTCTCTACATACATGAACAAAAGGAAGAACAATGATCATTAAACTAGTTCCCATATTGTATGTGACCACATATGTTTGGGAGTGGCATGTGTACATACTCATACTGGTTTGCTTGCCACTTATAAAAGGATTGCTGATCAGTCGGCTCTAGTTCAGCCTTGGATGGATCAGTCAAATTGCTGATCTACCAGTCCTGCGTTGGTGGAACTTGCAGTGATAAAGCATGGGTCAGGGTTTCCAGGGCAAATGGCTGGAAGCCCCAGGCACACGCCAACTAGTGCCCAGTCACCACCAGAGCAGGTAAATTGGTAGAGGGGGTGTTTTGGGGAGGATTGGGGTGGGGATTGGTGCTGGCCAGGGGTATGTCAAGGGTGGGCTAGGAGCAGGTGGTGGTGGTGGCAGCTCCACTGTTATCCTATGTCCTTTGCCCGACCTCAACACCTCCCTGAACCCATTCAGATCTAAACCATTTCTGTCTTACCTAGCATCCCCAAATAGGGATCTTAAATGTGGCTACCAAGCATAATAAAAATATAACTGAAAAATAAATGAATGCGAAGCTAGTATCTATAGGCTTATTGCATAAAATGAGATTCCCATTCTTTTCTGTTGAAATACTCCACACATAGATTACTTGTGCTCTATTACTGCATGCATCAAAGAGGAGAAGAAAGAAAAGCTTCTTTGGTCATACAGGTGCAGCCTATTTATCCATGGATTTTTTAATCTTTGGATTTGTCTCAATGGGGTGGGGTGGGGGTACTGAAAGTCACACACTCTTTTGTCTCCTTTGCCCTGAGCTGGTACCTCATCCGTTTCCAGGCAGCCCAAAACACTGCAAAAAGGCTCCGACTTGACCAGGCAGGAAATAGCCCTGGAAGAGGTTCCCCTTGTGAAGGAACAGTAACATTCCTGGAGGGGATGGAAAACCCTGTGTAACCAGGACATGTGCAGCAAGGTGGAGCTCTCTCTCTCTCTCTCTCACACACACACACACACACACACACACACACACACACACAGGGCAGGTGTGGTAGCAACAGAGGGAATTGCTTTAAAAAAACCCAAGGAGTATTTGCTGAATTCCCCTCCCCCAGATGGTGCAGGCAATCATCGACACAAGCAAGCCTTCCCACCAAGCAAAGCATGAGATTTAGCCTACAATTCTCTCCACACTTTCCTGGGAGTAAGCCCCATTGACTGGAATGGGGCTTACTTCTGAGTAGAAAAGCATAGGGCTGGACTCTGAAAAGCTCAGCAATTCCAACTGTGAAAGAAGCTGGGCAGCTGGCAACAGTAAGGACTCAGGAGGGGGAGGAGAGGGGTTGCTTTAAAAAACCCAGGGAGTGTTTGCTGAACCCCCCCCCCCCCCCAATGCAGGCTCTCCTGCTCCAGCAAGCCTTCCCAAGCAAGCCTTGGAAGCCTTGGAGAGACAGGTGAGGGTGAGCAGAGAGCTGGACTACAAGTCCCAGAATGCTCCGGGGCAGAGAAGCTTCCATGATGGTGGCCATGGAGGGCTGCAGCAGCGAGGAGGAGGAGAACCTGCAGCACTGTTGGGAGGCCGCTTGGGACACAGAGGACTTTCCAAGCAAGTTCAGCATCCCAGCTGTGAAAGAAGCAGGACGGCTGGCAACAGGAGGGCTGAGTACGGAGGAGAGGGGATTGAGAACAGCTGCCTTAGTTTCCTTCCATCCGGAAGTGTCAGGCTGCAGCGTATTTGCATAACTCTATGGGATTAGAGTTTTTTTGTTAATCATGCCGAGTCACAGAACTAACGTGGATAAATAGGCTTCACCTGTATTTGGCTACTGGATCTGGTGAAGGCCTACAAAAATGGTTTTACATCTCTGTTTCTGGAAAAGATGGTACTTATTTTAATGACTACAATGAGTAGCATATTCCAAAATGAGCTGTAACATACTTCTAGGCATCTACCAATCATTGCGTTTTTCCTTCATTTCAGTGAGACTTGAGTAGATATTAGCAGTAGAGTGGAGGTTAAACAAGCAGCAGTCCTTAATGGATTGTATCTGCTTTAGCAACTCATCTTTTATTTGGTAAGGAAATCATTCCTAACGTTTTGATTTAAGTAACTTTTTATACTGCCTCTTGGAATTTTGCATCGAGAATTGCTTTCTATTTTATGAGAGTGATTTGCAAAAAACCTCTGTGAAACAGTTTAACCTTGAATATTCTGATGAACAGGTTCAGAGGCCCTACAGAAGCAACAGGCATATCAAATGTTTTTGTCTGTCCTTGGGAAAATATACAACAATAATAACCTAGCTGCAGAAAACATTTATAGAAATAATTACTGTTAAAAGGGTCAACAAAAATTATGGCCCTGTCCAGTTAGGGGCACTGCAGGAGCAGGCTGCCAAGTATGTTTTTCTAGTTGCATATGAGCTATGTGTGCAAGTTACTAAATGTGTACTCTCCTGGGAAAGGGAAATAGGGGTGTAACTCTGTGGAAGAGCACATGCTTTGTATGCAGAGGGTCCCCGGTTCAGTCTCCAGGTAAGACTGTGAAAGGTCCTTTCTCAAACTCTGCTCTGTCCAGTAGGTGCCTTAGTAATGGGCTATAGGAACACATAGTTTGACTCTGTACAGGGCAGTTTCATACATAGCCCACCACACAAAGCAGTCGCTTACCAGAATTTTTTTTAAAGAAAAACTCTGCTCAGGTACTGTAGCTTTAGCTGCTCCAGGCACAGTCGTTGGATCATGGCACTGATGTTTATAAGTGCCAAATATAAGCCATTTTATTAATAATATCTGTATGTGGCTAAGCACACACAGGCGTGCTTGCTTAGTTCTTGGAATGCTATGGTAATTAATCTATATGTATTATGTTTCCTTTACAACCACATTTAACTTCTCACTGCTTAAACCAGTGAATATAAACTGAGATTTCTTCTACCATAACAAGATAAAACAAATATATTTTGATTCAGAACCCTTTGATAGATTACATTTGCTTTGCTCACAGCTAGAGTTCCTTCCTCATTTCACAGGGGAAAATCCCTACACTCCAGCAGTTGTTTCAGTGTATGCACTTGGTTATAAAGGGACTTTCAGAGATATTGTACTATCAGCTGCACATGAACAGCTTGTAGTTTGAAGAGGAACCTGGGATAGAAGTCTCCTACCTCCCGTATCCGATTTTACTCAGTGGAATATAGAATTAAGCAATCTCATTCTGTTTTAAGAATTTTATTTTATCTTTTGGAACATTGGACCATATGTTTAAGATTTATCTTTAGAAAACGGATAAGTATGTAATGTATTACAGCAAAAGTATTTTAATTTATATATTTCAAAAATATTTTTTGAATTTTTTTCTTTCTGGGAAATAGAATCTCCAGGTTCATGAGAAATCTGCCATTTTATTTATATAAAATAACTTGTAGATAATAAAGTGTGTTGAAATGGATAAAAAAGTTAAAAGATAAAGCTCTTTTAACAAAATGCTATGAATTTCTAAGGAAGTTTATACAAAGGGCTGCAATAATATAGAAAATCTTTTGTTCCTGATTAACTGTACTTACGTCTACTCAGTGTTCAGGGGTACTAGAGAGCTCTGAAGTTTTAGTATTTTAAAAGAACTTGCCATATTTCACTCCCTGCTTTATTCACTGGTATCCTCTTAGATATTACCTTTAGCTAATGAAATGTATATATCTTCCTAAGATATGTAGAACACAGGATATCTAAACTGCATCTTGTGAACACGTCCAATTACTAGTACTACTACCATGTAATCCTAACTCCGGTATTTCAGATCAGGTGCTTCTCAATAATCATTGCTGCTCTTACAGTTTATTTAGCAGAGTTGTAATTATGAGAGAACGTTATTTGTTTCACTTTCTTGGAATGTAAGTTAAGTATTTAATGTAAGAGTTTTGTTCTCTCTTTCATTTGTACCCACACATATGCACATGCACAAACTCCTACTTCATTCATAAACTATTCTGAATGGATAGGCATATATATATATATTGGGATGATAATAATGTGCATAGATTTCATTAAGTGCTTTGTTAAATAATTTATTCAGAATGTTTCTCCACTTCGACATCACCTATTATGCGTTGAAGTAAATTAAAGCTGGAAAACCTTTGTTAGAGTTGTAATACTCAAACTGACATCCAATTCCCCCAGACAATAGGTACAAGTCTGCAAGCTGCTCTAATTCTTTCCAGTCTTTACATTTATTGATTCTTTTGTAGACCTGTTACATCCAATCTGTTACAAATGGCACCAGTTAAAAGTGTGAAGTTTATCACATTTGACCTGAGGCACATGAAAAACAATAGAGTCCTTGCATATGTTCCACCAATCTGTGTTTGTTTTTTAATCGCAGCAATATTTAAGTCTAGGGTTTTTAGACTTGTTTGAAGAGTTGTCTTTATTAACAAGAGTGACACGTTAATTTTGGATCTGACCTTTAATCCTCTGTTTAAAAAAAAAATCTATTTCTGATGTGAACTTAATTCAGCCAGTGTTTGTTACCCTGGGCTCTAAATGTTTTGTTTAGTTGACTTCTATGCTACAGTTTACTTTGATTCAAAGCTTATTTTGCCAAGTCTTTGAAATACTATTTTGCATATTTAAATGAAATGCTTTACATACAGTGTTTGTGAGCATGAGTGAAATATCTCTTCTTCATAAGATTTGTCCTTCATGTTAATAAGGAAATTCTGCTGAGAAAGTTTTCATTTGTAACCTCTCTACAGATGTATCGTTAGAATAGGTTTTCTGGAATTAACTTAATATAACATTTTTATTATACACGTTTTTTCAGGATTATGCCTTTTCTGCATATCTTGCACTGTAAAACATACCATATAAATAATTGATAATAAACAAACAAATCCTACTTTTGCCTCTCTCTGTTCTTCCTTGAATTTAAGGCTTTGAAGTTTAGTAAATAATTTATGGTACTTATTAGAGTAGACGAATCAAACAGTATCCTTGATCCTAGTTGTTTTTTGTCCTTGTTGTTTCTGAGGAGAATTTTTAAGTGATCTTTCTGATTGGTAGATAAAAAGGATGATGGAGAAAACAGAATGATGTATTATAGAACATGTTTCAGATACTATGAATGTATCTATCTCATTGTGATGGACTCTAAACTAATTCTGTGTGCTTATGAATATTTATTAGTATATACGTTGTAGAACTGCTGCACCTTTTAAAATGGCAACTTGTCTTTTTTGTAATAAATGGGAAAGTTAAATTTTGAACATATGATGGAAATTTAGTCAGTGTGAAACTGCAGGAAAAAGTCCTTAAGGCAGATTATTAAATCTGTGTTTTGCACACATAAATTCAAAAAGGTTGTCTGAAAACCAGATAAAATACTCCTCATAGTCCGATCATGGTTAAGAGATTGGAAATAGAATGGGATTTGGTGCAGAAATAAAATGAAAAATTATAGAAAAAGCATGTGTTCAGTGTGAGGCATGACACTTACGATCCAGTCCTTTCTGCGTGTTAAATTGGCAGACCATAAGATTTGCTGCCATGTCAGCTTCTCCAGCAGAAGGGTGTGCACCACCGACAGCATGTCACAGATTGGCCATTGATGCAATTCTGTTGATGGTGACAGGGAGCGGATCAGTCTGAGACAGGGCGTATTGGGGGTAGAGGCATATACTGAATCTGGAACCACCATCCTGGTCTGGACATGCCCCAAGAAGGCTGCTCAAGGCTACTTCAGCAAATTGCTAGCATAGCTTTGGAGAATCCCTTGAGGGACCAGGCATCGGCCAGGTTGGTAAGTAAAATGTTTCTGTATTCACCTTTCTTGGTCAGCCTGGTCTCAGCTACACCATAGGATGCAGTGGATGCTGGGCCAGTGGCCCTGCACCATTCAAGCCAGCTCAGGATAGGATTAGGCTTTTATTGGTCCTGCTTTTCAATGTAGCCAGAAGGAAGAATAGCACTACAAAATTTAGTTTTGTACTTTAGTTAGCACTTTAGTTTAAAAAGCTAAAGATAAGCAGGTTAAAACTATACTAAGGGCTTGTAAGTGGCAGGTCCCTCTGTGTCTGTACTCCTCCGTTTCCTCTCAAGGGCATTTGTATTCTGTTCATACTCTGTATTATCTGACAGACAGTATTATGTTCACACAATCACCCACCATATGGAGTCAAACGGGGTTTTGGGCAGGCTGATCCTAAATTCACTGTACCCCTACTGTAGCATACTAATGAGCATTCCCCAGGGATGTTCTCCATTCACTAAGCCGAAGTTGCAAGCCGAGTCACGAATCCGCAACCATGCAACTCAACTTGTGAGTCATAGTGTGTGGTCATTGAGACTCAATGTGAGCAAAATTTCGAGTCTTTCGACTTGCTAGTAGAGTCATTTCAGGAAACAAGTTGAGTTGCAAGTCAGTGGCTTCCTTGAGCAAAAATTCACAGAAAAATGGGAGGTGGTGGTTGTATGTCTGTTGTACGTATGGTTGTATGTATGTTAAATGACAGATTTGTCATTTAACACTCACCTGTTGTTCCCATCCCATCTGCATTCATGTCAGCTATGTGTTGAAGTCCTTCACTTCAACCACCATTTATGTTATTTGAGTTCAGCAGTACAGGAAAATGATTGATTCCATATGACTCCCAGCAATCTCCCCAGTTGACATCATTCTGCCATCAGAAGGAGCACTAGGCACGCCGAGCAGCATGCTGTGGACCACCAGGGAGGTGCCTGAGCATGGCAAGGAAGGATGGGGACAGCATGAAGGAACAGAAGTGACAGGCAGGAGGGTTGCCCACAATAACTTGGAGGCTCACAACCTGGTCCTTTGCATGCCTGAAGTCCCATTGAAGTCAGTGAGGCTTCCTCCTAGGTAACTATGGAAGATATGACTGTATATTGCAGCCTATGGTGCACAAGGAGGACACCTGGATGAACCAGCATGGACCACAGGCAGATGGGTAGGGCAGGGCTGACCTCAGCAGATGTGATGATCGATGGCCCCCAGCTTAACGAGGTAGCAAGTGGTGGCATCGGAAGCAAAAACAGCCAGGGAAAAAACCCCTTCCACACTCCTGCATAGGGCACCAGGGTAAACCGGCACAAACTGGTGCCAGGCAGGCAGTCTGGCAGCTAGCAGAGGCAGGCACATCTGCTGATACTTCAGCAGATGTGGCAATGGGTGGATGGACAGATGGACCCCCTCCCTCTCTGATCCAGAAAAAAATTAAGCAGTTGGTTCATTCCAATAGCAAAGCGCCCCCTCCCATGTATCGTGGCTTCCCCACTTTCTGATCTTCCCCCCAGCCTCATGGAGCCAGAAAAGAAAGAAAACTTAAGCTTTCCACCTACCCTCTTTCCATCATGTCTGCTGCTGCCATTGGTCTGAAGGCTGGCTTCTTGATTGCACGGTTTTTGGTATCTGTGGGGAGTCCCAGAACCAAATCCCAGCAGATACCGAGGTCCCACCTGTATTCTCTTTCTTCTTCCAATTTTGTTCCTTGAATATTTCTGTAGATTGATTCTGATGATTGTACTTCCTAAAATGGGAAGAGAGAGAAAGAGACTGGGAAGAGATGGGGAGAGAGAGAGAGAGACTGTAAGGAAGTGTTGTAGAACTTGGAGGAGCTTGAAAAATTTCACTTGTTTTGATAGGCTCTGATCCCTGATGCACTCTGGATACCTCATTCATTCTGTCAGCCTGTGCAAGTGAAACATGTATTCCACCAGTTGTGATGCCACAAAAGCAGCATAAAGCAGTTTGTGGCAGTTCAAGGTGCAAGGCCCAGGGGTGCCAGCAGGAAGGCAGACATATGGTAGACATATGGGGTGGGAGCTGGGGAGATGAGGAGTGCGCTAGGGAGATGGGGCAGCATTAGTGGTTCCATGAATACTGGGAGCCCTTCTTGGGCCTGAACCACCTGCATGGATCAGTTGCGCCAGTTATATTGCTGTGCTTACCCCAGACCAAGGGAGCAATGTCCCCTTACCCCAAGGAGTCTTCCAGCTGCAAAAATCCCCTATGGGATGAAGCATAGCCCATGCCAGTGTCATGGCATTGCTGCATGGGAATTTAGTTTAGACTGGGCTGCCCAATAACTCCAGCTATGTAGATGCAACCTCCTGTAGAATAGGGTAACTCCTGGTAACTGGACAAGAATAGCATTTTTAAAGTTGTGACCTTGTCTAGCGTAGCATAACTGTTTGCTGGTGACTCGCTTGATTTTTTTCCTTTTAAATATGGTTATTATTATTTATAATAATATAACACCACAATGTACATAGTGCTTTACATAGAATAAAATGACATGCCATTGCTCTGGGGGGGGGGGGTTACAGCCAAGATATTGACACAAGGGAGACAAGGGTGGGGGGGAGGGTTGTAAGCAGTTGTAAACAGGAGAAGCATACCTAATTCTCAGGTACTTAGGCTTCGGTCCAGTAAGGAACAATAGCTAAGGCATGATGCCTAAGGCTTCATGGAAAACGTGAAAGGATTTGAAGGAACTGAACAAGGAAGTTTCTTATAGATAAACCCCTTGCCGCACAAAATAATCTTCTAATTCTTTTGCTTTGTAAACCACCCTAAGATAGTTTTTTTCATTGTCAAGTGCTATATAAGTTGGGGCTCGGTATCCATGGGGACCCATTTTCGGACCCCCGCAGATACCAAAAAGTATGGACAAACAAATCCATGGTTTTGGGCCCCTTAAACCTTCTGAAGGCAACAGGAGCTGTGCTCCAGTCACCTCTGGAGGGCTTTCTGAAGCGCACAGAGGCTGCTTGCATCTACCCATGGTTTCTAGGGGCTTCAGACTGCCTCCTAGAGGCAAAAAAACCCCAAACTACTTGCGGTTGCCTTCGGAGAATTCAGGTTGGGCTAAGTCTGGCTTAACACAGGTCCAGGGGACCTGTGTTGAGCCAGATCTGTGGATGGAAAATCTGCAGGTATGTAGGCTCAACCTGTATAAATATACTTAATAATGTAATTCAGGCCCAGGAACGTCTTTTCCACTATATGTATCCTAGAGGCTGTAGCTAAAAGCTCACTCAACATCTTGGTGTGATTGCCTAATTCAAATTGCACATATCAAAGAAATAGGAAATGAAGAGAGATACCATGGAAGCTTCAGAAAAGGAACATATGGCCTAGAGGCCTAATCGCCTGGACTGAAAAGGTGGCCAGTCTGTAATGTGCAGCTTGATCCTATTCGACTGCTGCATCAGCAGAAAATGTGTTTCTCTGGTGTGGCTACTGAAAAGCAGCTGTAAATTGCTGGATGCCAATACAAGCTGTCGGCACAAAGACCAGAGCCCAGAAGGCCCGCTAGCAAAGTTAAGCTGGTGCAGGGGATGGAATGGGGGAGGGAGGAACAGGAGAGGATGGGTGGGGGTTGACATATCGGGACCAGGAAGGGGTGAGTTCAGCAGCAGCTGTGCATGCTGAATCCAGCTCCCCTTCCTTCCTGCACAATTTAACTTGTACTTGCACCAGCTATAGGGCTGATGCAGATTTAAGTTGACCCATAGCGGCTGCTGGAGTTTACTCTGGGGCAGGGGGACAAATGTTCCCTTACCTCATGGAGTAGTGGGGTGATTTCTGTGAGGTGGAAGACTGCGTGATAGAATATTTTAAGGAAGTAGATGATTCGCTTTCTGCTCTTTTAGCAAGCGGGAAACTGATCAAATATGGCTTGTGTCTCTTGCTGACTGAAGAAAGGTATTGGCAGACTTGGGGTGAAAGGCAGAGTCAGCCTTAGGGCAAAGTGGCCTGTGTTATGACATTGAGCCCTGCTCTCTGGGTGCTCCCACACTGGGGCAGTAGACAGATCTCCCACTGCTGCAGCCAGCATCTGGCAGCCTTTGGAGGGCAGTATCGTGAGTGGAGTGTTAGCTTGCTTCCCTTTCCCTGGAACTGTTTGGCCTGGAACAGGCCTCCCAGAAGTAGATGGTGGTGATGTTATGTCACTGCCAACTATTTCCAGGTGATGTGCTTTTCAGGTATCACCACAAGTGTCTGGCTTGCCGCAGCTGCCCAGTGAGTGGGGGGCCCTGGACGAGCATCCTGCATTGGGGATGGAGTCCTGAGGACAGCCCTCGTGGAAGATATCCCAAATCTATCACCCCCCACCCCTGCCATCAGCCACTGATGCAAGCTGCATCAGGTTGTTTCATGACTGTGCTGACTGTACAGTGTTTCCATGGCATGAATCATCTTAAGAAATTCCCAGGCTTACTGGTGCTTTTCTGGGTGTGCTAGTAGAGTCGCTATGGAAGCAGCTGCTTGTATTTCTGCTTGTTCCTTATGTTGATTCTTATCTATGTATGTAAGTAAAAACCTTGGAAATCTGTTTG
The DNA here is from genome assembly GCF_035046505.1 of Tiliqua scincoides. NCBI lineage: Eukaryota > Metazoa > Chordata > Lepidosauria > Squamata > Scincidae > Tiliqua > Tiliqua scincoides. The sequence goes on from NC_089826.1 coordinate 58,661,112, forward strand.
CTAAATCATGTGGTAAATAGTCTTGCTGATGACTGCAGAGTTGCTTTGGGGCTGCCGTTGTTAAGCACTTATTACAGGAATCCAACCGGGCAATTTAAGAAACCTGTGTGTTTGCTTGTTATTTCAAGACTTTTATGCTTGGCTTCTGAAGAGCCCCTTACAGGACCTCATGACCTAAAAAAGGCTTGCCGTTCCTTAGTCAGGGATTGCCTTGTAAAATCCGAAGCACTGACCTGGCAACAATGAAAATGATTACCTCCAAGGGAGAGTTTAGCTTTTGTTATTCTTTAATGCAACGTGTTTGAATGTCTGATATTAAAAATGCATGTGTAAAATAACTGCAGCATTCAGTGCAGTTTTGTGGTATTTTAATATATACAATTTAAAGTTTTTTTTTATTCTAGCAGTTAATGCATTTTATAGTCTGTTGCAAATAATTAATAGACTTCTTAATTTGCAGTCCAGATAGATATGCAATGAATCAAGCTGTTTAAATCAAAGTATCTGGAAATATTATCCAAAAAATGTATGAAGACATCTCAGAAGTTCCCAAAATACAAATGAACATACTATGTACGTGTGACTACAGTGACTATGTTCACTGTACACGGACTATGTACACTGACTATGTTCAGTGACTACAGAAATCTATCTGTACTGAGGAAGTAGTACAAACGTTGAACTGTTGAAATTCAATCAGTTCTATTCTGCAAATTGACTGGCAGAATGAGTGTTCCACTAGTGGAGACTGCCTTATGGCAGTCCTAAAGTCATCTCTGGCAGTGAGGCCAGAGCAGCCTCGCTGACCCAGGTAAGGAATGGGACAGAGGAAGGCAGAATGGGGGCAGGGTGGGGCAGCAACAGGAGGAGGAGGGGGCGGATCTGGTCTGCTACGGGTGGGTTTGGTGGCAACAGAGACCACTAAATCTAACCTCCTTTCCTAGACCCAATCCCTGGATCTGGGCCCACACAGAGCTGCACCAGCAATTTTGCTGGCAGAGGTTCAAGTGGACCTATCCAGAAAGGGAACAAATGGAACAAGGGTACAAACAAGGGAGGCCTCTCTGTGTCTCTCCCTCCCCCCCATATTTTTTTTACTTCTCTCTAGGCCTCCTGGCTGTCAGCAGGTCTGCTTGAACCTAGGCCAGCTCTTTTGCTGTGTAAGTCTATGGGAATGGGGCTGGGCCAAGAAGGAGGAATAGGGTTTTGCTAAGTTTTGTTGCCACTGAGATCTTCCTCCTTTCCAAAATTACCCCCAGTTATACCCACCCCCTGCCCCAGTCATTCTCTGAACAGCCACGTCTGTCACCTTACTTGTTCTTCTGTGGGGTCCAGGAGCTGCTTGTGTGCATGTGGGGCCTCTGACCATTTACACTGGCAGTCCCACTGTGTATGTCTGTGGCATGTTTTTGTGATGCAGTAAAGGATTCTGTAAGAGGCAGTGGATTGCAACATTTTGAGTTTGCAGTAATGATCTGATAATTCACCTTGGTAAATATTTAGATTTGGATTTTTGCAGACCTGGAAAAATGGATGAGGTTCTTAGCCATCAGTGATTCTCCAAAAGAAAGGATGCAGTACAGAGAAGAAAAAACAGAACTGTACCCCTAGTTCACAACTTTTTTTTAAGCAGTTGGTCATTTTTAGATGAGGGGGTTGTGGTGTTTTGAAGCAACTTCCTTACAGGTGTCCTGTGATAAACTCAGCTGCCTCTTCTCCCTTTTCTCCATAATAATTACAGGGGAGAAGGGACCATGAGCAGAAAAGATTTGAACGCTTCAGCAAGATTTCTCTTTCCTTCCATGTCTTGATCTCCCTTCCTGCCTAGCTTCTCTGAGAGGAAGCCTAACGGTTTGGACATTATTGTTTCTTATTACAATGACAGGTGCTTTTCTGAATCACTGTTTTCTCCCAGTCAATGTACCAATGCAAGAGCTTTCACTGAATGTCTCTTTCTCCTCATGCATTCTGTCATTGCTTTTTATCTAGCATCTTTCCTTACACAGGTTGGGCATCCCTTATCCGGAATTCTGAAATACAGAGTATTCCAACTATCCAACTTTCCATCGCTGGCATAGCTGTGCCAGTGGAGTAGGTGCTGCATCCTGCATGTTTGTTCCCTTGCATCAGAACTACATTGCCCTTACCTTGGTGCTGGAAAGTTGGTTAGGATTGTGCCCAAAGTGTGATTGTTCTAATAATTAGGAGAAGCAATTCAGTTTAAATGAATACAAACCATAATTACAGGCACTGATGTAAAAGATCACTATAAATTACAAACTGAGCTGTAACTATGTACAGGTATCCCCCGTTTTTCGATGATCTACTCTTCCAACACATTTCAATTATACCTGGAAATCATTCATTAACTTCTGCTCCACTCTTTTAACCTCTCTCTGCTGCTCTAAAGGCTAAAATTGCCCTCCCCCATGTTGATTTGCATATGACATGGTGGTTCAAAACAGTTTTGGTGTGTGTGTGTGTGTGTGTGTGTGTGAGAGAGAGAGAGAGAGAGAGAGAGAGAGAGAGAGAGAGAGAGAGAGAGAGAGAGAGAGCGAGCGAGCGAGCGAGCATGTGCCAACTTTAGCTCCTGGTCCATTCCTAAAGACATTAATGAGAATCCATTTCCAGAAATCTTTGTGTGACAGCAGGAATTTGCAAGATAAAAAAAGGCTTTAGAAGTTTGCTAGCTAAAAAAGCATTGGAAGCAACATTTGTAAACTAAGCCTAACCTGTCAAATGAGTGGGGGATGCCTGTAGTAGCTATCTTTAGAAAAGTATGTACTATAGCTTATGGATCTGGATTGTTTCCTGATGGCCCCTCAGCAGTCCTGCTGCTGGGGCTGGCAATTCAGCTGACAGTTGTGGAATGAGGCAATGGCTAATGCTGTGAATGTGATAACTCTTGAGCAACTACTGCCTTACCAGCAAATATTTTCTGATTTTCTGTGGAACTGCATGCAGTTACCTCCCTAGGTGATGGTGAAAGAAAACTCACAGTGATTCCAGCTGAGCACAGGCTAGCATCCATTTTTGGGCCTACTTGTGGTAGTGTTGGCATTGAAAAGGGCATGCTTCTCTGCCACCATTGCATCCATGCCTGCATTCAGCAGAACTGTTCTAAGTTGCCTGGGGTCTCCTGCATCTCAGCCTAGAGCAGGGGTCAAGCATTCATGTATGCACATTCAATATGCATACATGAACCCCCCCCCCCCAAAATTAGGCCATAGAGCTAAGAAAAAACAGATGGGCATGGCACTGAGAGACCCATGCCCAGATAATGATATTCAAAGGCAGCTTTTGCCCTTAGCTTGCTTAGAGATAAAATTACATACTTGAATTCTGTTTTAGGACCAGCATGAGCTGGGTGTTTATATCTTTTTGGGACTATGGACCAGATAATTTTGAGTGTTGGGCCACATCCAGCCTGTGGGCCATAGGTGACCTACCTTTGGCTTAGAGAGTGGATTCAAAGACAGCTTGGTTGCTGCTGTGGCTTATTTGCTAGACACTTTGCAAATAAAATAGCTTCAGTCATGACTGATTATGCATTGCAAGCTTCCACAGGCTTCCACACTGCATCTTTTTGTCCTTTTGTTATGGATCCTTTTCCCTTTGTACAACCTGAGGCTGTAAATAGGATCCTCTGGAGTGAGAAGCAGTCTGTGTGCTTACTTGACTTTTTCCCTGATAAGAACTGATTTGGCTGAGAAGAAGAGCCCAAGAGTGACTGACAAAGTGAGCACAGAGGGTTATAAATCCATCCTTGAATGAGGGGGGTGGTGCTGGTTTAAAGCTGGCAGTGGTTTGCCCCCTCTGGAAGAATCCCCCCTTGGACTCCATTGTATTGGAAACTTACTGGCCAGTCTCAAATCTCCCATTTTTGGGCAAGGTGCTCAAGCAGGTGGTGGTATCCTAACTTATTTATATGAAACCCTTGGGAGATGTCATCTGGGGATTTGTGGTTGTGTACTAATATGAGGATGACATCTAGTTCTATATCTCCATTCTATCTAATGCTGGGTGTGCTGTGGACATTATTAATTATGTTTGGAGTTGGCAGAGACTAGTTGATGGAAAACAAGTTTGAATTAAATCCAAATGAAACAGAGGTGCTATTGGGTCAGAGACCTGTGGCTCAAGTATTGGACTGTGAATCAGTTCTGGAATGATTGTACTGTCTCTGAAGGAGCAGGCTAAATTTGGGAAATCTCCTAGATCAGTGGTTCCCAACCTTTTCTGGGATGCTACCCCCTTAAGAAGGTTCATGACTTGACTAGGGACCTATAGGTTCTGTTAGTATGGCACTTCCGGGTTTTGCTGCTGCCACCATTGAACACATGTAAGTTAAAAGCTCCATGTAAGTAAACCAGCCCTTTAGGGGGTAGCTTCCAAAACAAACACACATACCTGCCTTGGGCTTCACAACCCCCAGGTTGGGAAACAGTGTCCTAGATCATGTGCTGCTCCTGAATCACCAGATAGTAGAGGTGACCAGGGAGGCTTTTGCCCTGTTGAGGCAGATGCACCAACTGCATCTGAGCCAGTCAGACCTGACCACAATGATTATGCTTTGGTAACATCAAGATTGATCAAGATCTTGCTCTGCGTGGTGTCTCCCAATGACCACCCAGAAACTAGAGTTAATGCAAAATGTAGTTGCCCACGTGGTGATGAGTCAGGTGATTTGACTCTGTCAGACTCTGCCTCCTTCCAATTGCAATGACTGTCTATTTCTGGATGCAATTCAAGTTGCTGATATTGACCTTTGAAGCCCTACATGTGCTAGTGCCAAAAGGACAACCTTTCTTCATATGAAATGATCCGTTCAAGGATTATCTGGAGGGGCCCTGCCATCAGCTAAAGATTGTTTGGCAGTGACATAGGGTAGGGCCTTCTCTGAGTGAAGCATCAGATGTGGATTTCTATTCCTGTTTTCCTACACATGAGTGTTACAATGGGGCCTATCTTGTTCTGCCTCTTCTGTTCTATTATGAAATTCCTGGTTTTGGTTTTTATTTTCTGTCAATGACAATGTATTTCAATTGTTTCTGTTACTGTATTTTAATATTATATTTAATATTATATTATTGTATCTTATATTTTGTATTTACTATATTGTTAGCTATTTTGGGTATCTCCTTTTCAGAGGGGGGAAGGTGGAATATAAATGTTTTAAAATAAGTAATCACAAGGGTTAAGTTCAAAAAATGTTCAAAAAATCAGTTTTAATGACCAATTAAAATTTTGAAATTATACAGTGAATCTTTCCCAGTGGAAGGAATATATTTTTATGAAATAGCTGTATTCCAGAAGAGATGAGAGGGCATGAGAAACTCATTGTCAGCTGTGTTGATATGTATATGTGCTAGTGTCCATGATTGTAGATATATCCAAATGAATGACCAAATACAGCCAGATGCATGCTATTCACCTTCTCAGCAGGTAAACAGAATGTCAACCAGCTCTAGTATTCCAGATGTTTAGTATGCTAATGATGAGAGAGTGATATTAATAATAAAATAATCTTTGGATCCTGAACACTCTTATCTCATACAAAATGGTCCCCATGAGGAGGCAGTTTGAAACTGCATCTGCGTGGAAGCTGTGCCATGAGATGGGCCATTTGTTGCCCACCATATGGGTTGACTGTTGCTGTGTTGCTTGTTTCAACGCTGCCTCCAAAACACTTGTCTCAGCAGTTTTTGGCATGGAGAAAACTGTATGAACTGTGATTTTGTTTTTGTTGCCTATGTGAATTAGAAGAGATCTTGCACAGAAGTTTTCATGAGCATACATCTGTATAGAATTTTGTTGCACAGATGTTTGTCAAAACCAGCGTTGCACTATAATTTGAAGACAAGAGCATGATGTCCTAATACGTTGTACACAATTTTTAGATTACTATATAGACTGCATGTCACTACAGTCTGTTTTTACACAAATTTTAAAATTTGGATAAAATGCCATATGTCACTATGATATTTCCAAGAATGGTTTTTGCTCCTGCTAATATACTACCTGCAGATTTATGTAATTTAATCTGAGACCCTAAAGTTGTAAGGCCAAATGCCACATCAGGTTTTTGAAACCTGGTAGCAAATATCTTTTCATAATTGCTCCATGATATAAAATGCATTACATAAATAGTTGTGACAGTAGTTTAATTGTGATACCATACCTTAGGGCACATGCAAGTATACATTTCAAATGCCATGACATTGTTGTCTACACTAAACTGAAAATTTGATTCACTGAAATTTGTTTGTATAATAACTTAAAATTTCTACCACAGTTAATGAATTTTGTATTTATGTAAACAGAATCCAAAGGGGCACATGTATACATTTCTTTCATACGTTTTGTCTTAGTTCTTCTGCCAGAAGCACCCAGTACAAATCTTCGAAATGCTCTTCAGATATCCTTGAATCTCTTACCATGCTACCTTTCAATTTCCACCTTGCAGTTATCTGTTTGTAATGGCATTCTGTTGTCCACCAGATCCATCCTGTGCAACAGTGAAGGGGAGGTCCTTCAGGTCCGCTCCCCATGCCTCAAAGAGAAGGGGGTGTATGATCACCCTGATCCTTTTAGTCTTGGTTGGCTCCCTCAGCTGAAACCTTGCTGTTCTTTCAGCTATCAGCTGCCACTTTTCCTCCTGAGCTGCCCATTTCCTCTCTTTAAATAAGACATACACACCATCATGTCAAGATTGCCTTACAGTATTTTGTCAGTTCACATATTCTTGTTGGTTATGTAGCAGGGGAAAATATACACAGTATGATTGAATACGCTAAAAACTGCAGCAAACTGTACAAGCATACTGCTCTGTACAAAATTCAGAAATAATATTGAACAATGGAGAATCCCATTACAGGGCTTTCCCTGTGACAGCATCGTTGTTATGGAACTCCCTCCTGTTAGAACTAAGATTTGTGTCATACCTACAAACCTTCCACACACCCCTATAAAATTTTCTTTTTTGTTTTGCTTTCCCCTTCTGTTTGATGTTTTCTTTTTTTATGTTTGATATTTGCATTTTTTTGTGTCTGTATTTTATATTTTCCATATTTGGGGCCCTATTTATTTGAGATTCACTGCTGTATTACATGATTCAAGATGGGTGTTTGTTGTAGTTTCAGGGTACTCTTGCAAATGGGAGTATTCACATCTGTGGAGACCACAGACAGGATCTTCTAGAAAGCTCTACACATGCCATTACAGGTAAACAACCCTGTTTTATCTCAGATGTTTGTAAGAATTGGGAATCAGTTTTTCCCATTATTAAAATCTCAGTTGGCCAGGTACAGGGTGGTATATTTCACGCAGAGGCGTAACTAGGGCAGAACCTGAGTGGCACCTGTTCTGGATGCTAAACCAGGAGTATGTATGGCTGCCCTATGCTCTAGCCTAGTTTTGGAGGAGGAACTGGTGGCTTCAAGGGGAACCTCCACAGGAGAAGGAACAGGGAACATCTCTCCTCTGGGGAGAAACCAGAAGTGACATCACATGACACAGTGTTACATGACGTTGTGACGCCTCTGCCCTGGTTGCTGGGGCAGTGTGTTATGCCTGTTTTTAGCATCTTGAATCCTCTTGCTTCTGATAATTGTCAGCTGCAAGGGGATTGATGTAGCTTGACTTGTTCAGATAATTTTGTTAACACACTTTTGGAAGAGGAAGAAATGGGACACGTAAGAGGTAGGAGGGGGTGTACAAGGGATCTCTGCACAAGGGACTTGAACCAGGACGCTGTCCTCTCCAGAGCATCCCAACACACCTGCTTTGTTTCCTCAGACTTGCACCAGCTGAGAAGCTGGTGCAGGTCCATTGGTGATCAAGGGGCTTACAGAAGGGTAAGCCTCCTGATCGTGGTCTCCCTCCTCACAGCATGCAGCATAGCATGTTTTGGCATGACTGCATGCTGTGGTGGGGAAAGGATGGGATTTGGCTGCAAGTAGTTACTAATCAGAACCAAAGGGGTAGTCTGTGTCCTTGAAAAGTGTAATATGTCCCATAACACTCTTTCATTATAGCACTCTTCGTCCTAGGCATGCTTTTTACAGCATTCTGAAAACCAAAAGGTTAAAATCCATAAAGCCGTTCAAAAGATTGGTACAGAAAAGTCTACCTGACAGTGCTGTGCTTTCAGCCAGTGGAAGCTGCGTATTCTCTAGGTAGTGCTGCATCAGTGAGTGCTGTATTCTGGCTAGCATTGAGTCAAAGTTTTGCTACCATGAAATGCTTCAGGTGAAGAAACTGTGGACGAGGTCATTTACCCTAAATACCTTCTTTAACAAGAAGACTATAGTGTCCAAAGATGAGTCATAGCCTGGTTCATCCTCCTGAGAGTAGCTCTTCCCATCATTTTCCCCCACTGCCATGTAGGAGGAATGATGGCAGCAGTTGACAGTTGCTCAGCAGCCAGTGACCTAACACACTGGTGAGTACAGTACTGTGAATACAGGGCCCAATCCTGACCAAATTTCTAGTGCCAGTGCAGCCAAGAGGTAACAGAACAAACATTGCCTTACCTTGAGGATGCCTCCATGACTGCCCCCTCCCACTTCAGGATGCAGCACATGCCCTATTAGCATGGCTGCGTCAGTACTGGAAAGTTGGATAGTATTGGGACCACATTTACATTAGAACGGTGTTACACTACAATTACCTTCTACAGCAGTATTTCACACCGCATTCCAATTTTTCGGAATGTATCCACGGCGTTACAGCAGGTATTACTGTAGGGTTAATGATAACAGCACCACCCAACCTCTAGAATCATGTATTACACATCTGTATCGAAAAGAGTCAGCTCTCATTTTGTAAAAAATCCCATTTGACCCAAATTGAGCCAGGTTAGTCTTATGATTGTCAGTGCTGTCCATTGAACTGGAGTATTAGAGTTTATGCAACTTGCTGCCCTGACCCATATATTCTTATTAAATTGTGGGCTGTTCATATCCTGTTCTACTCTTCTTTCCTGCCAGCTGAAACTTTTTAAGCCTCTTGTTGATAAATGCATTGGAAGATTAAAATATAAGTTAGCATTCTGAGTTTTCAGTTGTGTCCAAGAATGTGAAACATTATTCTCTTAGGAGTCCCAAGCCACTGACTTCCTTTTGCTTTTAAATCAGTTCTTGGCTCTTACTGGTGTTATTACGTTTTGATGTCCTATGAATCATTATGCAATAATTATAGCTTTGCGAAAAGATCTTGGAATACAAGCCTCTGCATACTGCAGTCTTCTTATGTTTATTTGTATTTTCCTTTATCTTTTGAGACATCTTCTCTTGTACCAAAAATGAATGTTGCAGTTCAGTTATGCATTCATTTATCTTTCTTTCCATCCAGCAATGTGTGATACCATATTATTTTCAGATCTCAAAAATTTGTTCGAGTTTAAAGGTGTTGCAGGAAGTCTCATATGTGGAATTGGGCACTGGTCCTTACATAGCACCCATAGAAGATCCAGAAGAAAACATCAGACTTTTGTGTTTGTTTTACAGAGATAAATACACTATTTAATGAATAAGGCTTGAGCCAGTTAGGGGGCTAAAAATGAAGTGCAAGCAACGCACTGCCATTTATAATGATTATGGGAATGGAACCGTTCTGAGGAATAGCACTCATCAGTATCCTTTGAAGAAATGGACTGACTGTTAGTGAAAACGAAGTGCAAGTACCTAGAGCTGTCATTGGTGCAGCAGTATTGTAAATGATATTCTTGTGGTGTTTACTGAAGGACAAACTGAGAAATTTGTTCAGTTGACACCTTATAACAAATGCCACTGAAGCTGAAGTATTACCCTTCTGTCAGAGAACAAATGTACCCAGCAATAAGAGCAAGATTATGAGATGATTGAGTTTCCTCTGTAAAATATATACCAGAACATATGCAATATGTGGATAATATAAAACACTGGGTTTTATTCTAAGGAGTACCATTAAAATAAGGTGACATTTTGTGCTGTTCCATGTGCAGTTAATGCAAGCATATTTGGAAGAAACTGCACAATTGTGAGGTACTGGCAATGTTAGAGTGATATCTTGTTCAGTATGTTAACCAGATGTTGCACATGTACAAGTCAGATTCCATTTGGATTTCTAGGTGCAAGAACCTTGCACTATCACTTCTGTATGTGCACGTTCCTTTATGAGAGCAGAAAGATAACTTGGGATACAACTAAGGGCGCAATCCTAACCCCTTATGTCAGTGCTTTCAAGTACTGACATAAGGGCAATGCAGCTCTGAGGTAAGGGAACAAACATTCCCTGACTTTGAGGAGGCCTCTGTGAGTGCTGGAAAGCACTGACATAAGGGGTTAGGATTACACCCTATCTGTCAATGCTATTCTGTTCTTGGTGAAAGCCATAGAGTTCAAAGCTTGGACTATCTCAAAATGACAAAACTCTTATCTGTTGTAATTGCTTTTGGCACTATTAGGATAAAGTGAATCAAAGTATCCTCTTGGCTGTTCCACTTTAATTGCGGCATGGAAATCTCAGTGGCGTAGCTAGAGGGTTGCAAAGCACTAAGTTTTGCAGGAAGCCTCACTGCGCCATGCAAGCAGCCCCTCCCCCTCCAAAGCCATTCAGGGCAGTGGGAGCAAAACAGGCATATTTCTCCATTTTGTTGTCACTGCCTGGAATGGCTCTGAAGTGGAGGGGAAGGGGCAGCTTGTATACCATGGTGAGGCTCCCTGCAAAACCGAGTGCTTTTCACCCTCTCTAGATATGCCACTGGGAAGTGTCTTAGGATTTTGGCTTACTTTAAAAAAAAAATTGTTGAATACTTACTGGCTAGAATTTTTTGCTCTGAAATTTTGCCTTGGATAGTAAACCCATCCTATTCCCCACCTATCCCCACCCCTCTTGCCAGAAGAACAATTGTTCCACTGGCAGAATGTTGCTTCCACCAGCAAGTACAGCTGAGTTGCCAATGCAATTGCTGGCTGTTGGGCACTCTGATCAGCAGACAAGACTTTGTTCACTAGCATGAGGTGAGTGGTGGTGAGGAGGGACGTGGGGGGGATAGGAATGGGTGAGTTTCTGGGCAGGGAGAGGTGTGGAGGAATGGGGAGGGAGGGGGAAGCTCAGCAGCACTTGCATGCAACTGGATCCTGTCCCTCTTCCCTTACACCACTATTGCACTCCTCAGTTCTGCACCAGAAAAATAGCTGCCATAAAACCAAGGAGACTCATATGGAAAGTAGAGCCTCTCCCTAGGGTAAGCAAACAAAAGTTCCCTTACCATGATGAGTCCTCTGTAATGGCTCCCACCCCCAGCCTAGGATGCATTTTTACTTACCTTCTGTTTGCCTTGGGTCTCATACTACTCAGCTGCATACTATAGCATGGTGGAGGTTAGAATTGGGCTCTCAGTTGTGTTGGTCAGCAAGCAAACACACAAATTTCTACTCTTTTACAAGACAGGTAGCTGCTGACAGGAAGACTTCAATGAGTCATTACCTATGCTCTAAGAGCTCTTGGGATGCAGTGCTAACGTCTTTGGTTCTTCAATCTCACTGGCTCCCTGAGCTATTGGGCAACTATTAGAAAAATCCCTTTCTTTTTTCTCCCATAGATTTTCATGGGTCCCGATTTATAATCTTGAGATTAGTAAATAGTGCTGTTTCGTTTTAGGTTTATGCTGCAAGCAGTGAAGTTACTACACCATTACAATGGTAAAACTGAAGAAGGCTTTTGCTTCCCCCCCATAAAAAGTAGTCCCTCCAATTACTGTCAGTTGTATATTTCCTGGAGATGAATTTCAATAGTTTTGCTGTTGAATGAAGATAAATCTGTTAAAGCAGGTAGCACAAATTTTAGCCGAGCTACTTGAAAATAAGTTTTGTCACTCCAACATGACCCTTTGGTAGTTCCAGGTATAAGTAGCAAGATTATTTATATTTAAATTGTTGCCCCTTGTTTGAGAATAATTTATCCTAGATACATTCTGCCCATTTTTGCAGCTGTGGTTAATCTTGTTATGAGTTTAGAGTTGTTCTGTCTGTGATATTTGATTACTCACTGCATATCTGCGAGTGGTGTCATGAATATGCACTGTAAATGAGCAGTAATTGACACACATTCATTTTGTTGGATTGAGAGAGAATATTTTCCATACTCATGTATGCATTTCTATTTAGGCTGCAGTCCTAACTCACTTTCCAGCACTGACATAACGGCAATGCAGCTCCAAGGTAAGGGAACAAACATTGCCCTACCTTGAGGAGGCCTTCATGACTGCCCCCCAACTGCAGGATGCAGCACATGCCCCACTGCCACAGCCATGTCTGTGCTGGAATGTTGGTTAGGATTGTGCCCTTAGTATAATAAGTTGACCTTAATAACTCTGTGGATATCCGTTACGCCAATTCTAAGTTCAGGATAGCACATATAGAAGTAACCACACCTATTCTGGTTCTCTCCTTACATTCCTGTTTACTTCCATATCAGCATCTGCTTGCAGGAAGGGCTAACTTATCTATAAATTTTGGGGGTGAAAAGGTGAAATTGGGGGAGCATAAAATCTCTTCATGAATCCCAAATGTATCCTTTCTCCACTTTTCATCATTGTTTCTAGCCACAGTTTCCCCTCTCTGTACTGTTCTGTTTCTCTGACATTTCACTGTGCAATTCTAGCTCAGCCATTTTCATCCACTGTGCCGTGGCACACTGATGTGCCTCGAATGGTCTGCAGGTATGCCACGGGAGTTTGGGGGAGGTCATTATTAATAGGGCCATTGGGGAATGTGAGCCCCCCTGCTACAGCATGGTTTGTCTTGTCAATTGTCAAAAAACTGATGGTGTGCCTTTACAATTTTAGTACCTCGCTGGTATGCAGTGGGACAAAAAAGGTTGATAATCACTGTCCTAGCTAGTTGGAGATCATGAAGAGAGACAAAGTCATAGTGCCAAATAGCCAATTATGCATGATTATATAGTATTGGTACTGAGGGAAAATTAGGCAACATTATATAAGGGAGGGCACAGTATGTGACATCACACTGACCAGGCTGTTGGGCACCAGTCCCTGCTTCTCATGCTGCACTATGGCTGTTAAGGCAGCTGTAAGGATGGGCTCTGTGCCTTCTGCAAGATGAACAATTTATATTATCTATTATCAGCATCTATTATTGCTGAAAGATGCTATCATTTTTTTTTATACTATGCAGACAGGACTGTGTCTTTGAGGTCATTTTTAGGCCCTATTAGGTCTAATTGATTTTGGACCCACAATATGCACCCACAGAGGTCAGAGCTGATGCCATTGTATGACCTGAGGTCATAATTCCAGCACCTCTAGAATTTGCTCACTAGGCTCTTTTCTTACTTTCTAAAGTGGGTTCAGTGAATGTCAGTGCAATCCTAACCTGCCTGGAGCAGGCAAACCGATGGGCCTGCGTTGCAGCCAAGGCAGGATTGGGGCTGAAAGTGGCTCATCCCGGGGCAAGGGGAATTGCTTCCCTGTGGTAAAGCCACAGTAGTCCCAATGGGGCTACTCAGATCTGTGCCACCTCAAGAGGTGGCACAAATCTGAACAGCCCAGAAATGGGGTTAGGATCCAGCATATCTGCCAGATTCTGGCCCTGCCTTCCACTCCCTGCCCAATTACCCCTGGGAATACCCATCGCCTGCCCTCCCTGCATCCTGAAACACCTTCCTCCCACCTCTTCCCTGCCTCCCCAGACCTCTGCGTTGGCTGAGCTCAGCCGATGCAACTCACTCTTTCCCTGGGGCCTGGGTTGGTGTGGGGAGGCTGGCACAAGCCTGTGTGCTGGCCAAACCCCACCTATGTTGGCATGAATTTGCAATAGTGATGGGCTGGCACAAGGGACTTGCACCGGCCTATCTGCAGGCCAGGACTGTACCCTGTGTATGTTAAGAAGTTTTTGGTTTGTTAGAAAGCTTTGGAACAACTGGTTAAACTCCAGTTAGTGGAATGGGTGACTGCAAAAATCAATTTGAGTTTTAAATACTTAATAGATAAGGTTTTGGACCTCATGTTCTACATTTGCTGATAAAGCACTGACCCTTTAATGCAACCTCTGTCAAACAGTATAATGGCAGGAAGTAGATGACACAAAGCGTTACAACAGTTAATAGTTTTAAGAATAAATGGTTCCACAAGCTTAGACCCAATGATATTTTGCAAGCTCAGTTGCCAGTCATTGAGCAGATCATAGTCTTTAAGTGTCTCTGTACAGCTCTTCACTAAATCTGTTTTTTTAAATTCAGACTTTTAATTTACATTAGACTCTCTTTAAGCTACTTCAGATGTATTTCCTTAAAAAAATCTGTAATTAATATTATAATAGTTCACATTCTAGTCCACCATATATTTCACTGAATGAATATAACACGGCAGAGGATATGAAAGATTTCTTCTGGGACTATCTTGGTGGCATACAGGAAGTATTTTTGATGAACAAAAGCAGTCAGTCTCATATATCTTGGTTGTTGAACTGCTTAGGATCCTGACAGCTGGATCACTTACTGACCCTTTCTTCATACAATCTCTTCAGGGATCAAACAGAGTAGTGCCATACTGAGTATTTTCCAAATGCAGAAGGACTGGACTGGAGACAGTCTCATCTTAGATTGATGGCTAGATTGATAGTAAGCAGCATAGGAGGTTCAAGCCTTTTACTAGCATGAAATCATCTGACAGTAGACACATTTTGCTTATAAATTGAATTTAAAAAACCCTTAAGTAACAATAGTGTTTTTATTATTACAGTGCATGACATTTTATTATTACAGACTAGCTAACACATGGCAGTCTGCAATCTATTTGTTTACTAATGTGTTGGGTAGTAGTGATGGGGGGAAAAACAAATTTTTATTATGTTTTTATTAACAGTTTCACAATACCAGAACCTAGACACATTTTGAAGTATTTAATTTTTAAGAGTGCTTTTAAAAAGTCAAACACGAAAATATTTTTAGCTTATCTCCCTTCTCCTTTCCAAATTGTATCTTGTTCCAGATTAGCAATCTTAGCCTAGGAATGTCTTCTCAGAAGTAAGTCCTATTTGTCCAATGGGACTCATTCCTGGGTAAGTGTATAGAATAACTGCATTGTAGGTAGGGTGTTCTCTTTCCATCTCTCCCTTCTTCCTTACTCTCTCTCTCACCATCATTCCCTTACATACTGCTCATTGAGAGTCTCCTCTACTTTCCCTTCTGACTTTCCTGAAACAGCTTTCACAGCTCATTTCCTTGTGTCCTATTTCTGGGCTTATTTACTCATTTTTCTATAAAAGAAATATCTTTTGAAAGTCCTGGCCTCTTGACTCTCTTTGCTTCTAAAGGTATTTTTCAATGAAGCTTAGCTACTCCAGACAAACATCAAAGTTATACACACTTGCAGGTTTGGTGATAGCGAATCAGGGCAGGGACAGATTAAACTTGTGTGGGGCCTGTAGCATATAAGGGGGCTATATGTTAAAAAAAACACAAATATTAAAACATAAGACAACTTGATAAAATCACCCTACCAAGATAATCTCAGCAGAATAAGTTTTTTACTGAGTTACAGCTGCCCCAATCAATGTAATTCTTTTCATACAAGTTACAAATAATCACAAGACTACAATAAAAACCAAGGATGTAGGGCTGCATACCTGTAACAGAGCATCAGCAAAAGATTTTTGCACCAGCCTCCAGCAAATGGAAGATAAAACATGCTCTTGGTGTATGTGCAAATGCCAGATAAAAGATTTGCTGGTTTTGCTCCTCTTCACAACAGCGAAGATGCTTGCCTCACGTACCACTTTCCACTTGACTCACTTGACTTGACTCAACCTCTGGCTCGCTGCTTGCTTCCATTTGCTTCAGAATTTCTGGTTGTTGCAGAACTCCAAGCAGGGCTGGCCTTAGGAGTTGTGGGGCCCAATTGGAAACATTTTTGCGGGCCCCCAAGGTAGCCCCACTTCAGAGGACAGGAGAACATGCAGCAGGTCCTTTGTCTGTTAAGGCAAGTTGATATTGGAAGAGACAGTCTTTCAAGTACCAAGGCTGTTGAAGGCTTTAAAAGTCAGTAACAGCATTACAGATTCAGCTCAGAAACAAACTGCAAGCCAATGAAGCTGGTAAAGCACTAGAATAACATGCCCTGTGCAATATATTCTTGCTGCTGCATTTTGGGTCAAGTTTCCAATGGCAACTTTTCAAAGTCACATCTAGAAAGTTGCAGTAGTCCAACCTGGATGTCACTTGCAGCACAATCCTACTCAGAAATAAGCCCTACTGAGTTCAACAGAACTTTCTCACAGGTGTTCATATAGGATGGAAGACAGAGGCAGGTATTTCCCATCCCCCATGGTCATTTACTGTAGCACTCTCTTCTGGGCACCCATCATGGCTCCTTAAAGCTAGGAGAGAAAGGCAGAATAGCTCTGTAATGCTCAGTAGTGTAACTAGAACAGTGCAAAATAAGTAGTACAGGCTCCCAAATGCAGGTGTAAGCAGCCCTTCCCACACACCCTTGGAAACTTTCAGGCTGCCTGAATAGCTCTGAGGGCGAGTGGGAGGAGCTGCTTACTTTCACATTTGGGAGTCTGCACTATTTACCATTTTGCACCGATCCAGCTATGCTACTGGTAATGCTGCTTCCTGCTAAAAGCATCATAGTGTTATTATCTTATTTGCTACAACAAGTTAGTGATGATGGAACAGAACTAATGTTGTTTAGCTCCACAGTTGCTCTTCCGTCACGGTTTGTGAGAATGGTACCATTCTCACAAAGGAGTAGCACCTTTTCCATTTTTGAAACCACAATAAGGTACAGTAACTGGTGCTTGAAAAGAAGATTGAATGTTTCAGATCTTGACCAGGGCTGTAGCAATCCTCTTGTAGGAGCAAGGGTTATTGTGAATTCACTTGAAGATTTCTGGTACTTAATTTAAAACATTTCATTTAGTCAGTCGTTTTAGAGGCAATTACTAAAAATAAATTGGGAGATAATACTGCCCTCCTGTTCCAGAATATTGTGAGGATTATTGAAAATACGTAACAAATTAATAAGGACTATTTTCAGAGCGGCCTGAAAAGGGCCTGCCCACCATAACTGATGAAAAAATTCAGCGTGGGAATCCAGAGAGGAGTATACTAAAATCAGAAGCAACCACCGAAATTGGGGGACATGAGGCAGCACCCCTTGCCTCTTTAACAAAAACACACACACTTGAACCTGTGAGCCAGATTCAAAGAACCTTCTTTCTCTTTGCCTCCAATATCCCTCCTCCCTTGTAATTCTGAGAAAAACCTGAATAGGAGCCAATATGCTAATTTCTCCAAAGCAGCTGTAACTTTCAGCGCACACCCAGAGTGCCTGCCCAACCCTTAAGCTATTGAGAGACTCTGTGGGCGAAGTCCTAACCAACTTTCCAGCACTGGCATAGCTCTGTCAGTGGGGCATGTGCTGCATCCTGCATTTGGGGGGCAGTCACGGAGGCCTCCTCAAGGTAAGGCAATGTTTGTTCCCTTATCTTGGAGCTGCATTCCCCTTATGTCACTGCTGGAAAGTGGGTTAGGATTGCGCCCTGTGCAAATCAAAAGCAGCCATTTGGAGCCACGTTAGAGCAATGGATTCCATTTACAATAAAGAATAATACATGTATTTATACGTAATAATACATGTAATAATACATGTAAAGAAGCGGCTTCTGTTCCTATAAGAGCTTTATGGAAACTGCCTGTGTGTGAACTTACTTGGGCAGTGCTGACCAATATACAAAGTGACAGCCTGTCTTTTCTTTCTAAATTCATTTGCTTTCAGATTTTTACTCCCCAGACTGCTTGAGCCAGCATTTTAATAAATGCAGAACCTCTGTCTTTGTCTCTTCTGAGTGACCAACTAGTGTGCCACCATCACCCAGCTTCTGCTTCCAATTGCAGGACAGTGACTCAATCAGCGTTTGTGCCCACCCCTTTGGAATTGATTGGCACAGCTGATAGCCAATTAGTGCATTGCTCTGCTAACAAGCATTTATTTTGGAGAAGGATCATGCCTTCTCCTCCGAATTCTTCTCCTCTTCACTGTGCTGCACTTCATGCAGCTTTCTACTGCTTTTCATTTACTTTGGCGCTGTCTTGTGTGTGGATTACTCAAGCACAGGGTCCTTGAAAATGCAGGGCCCATAGCATATGCTAATTTTGCTACTAAGTTGATCTGACCCTGGAACTGCCTTTACTAGGCAGACAGTCTGGTTTACCATCTTGTCAAAATTTGCTGCACAAGTAAGTAGAATAATAATAATAATAATAATAATAATAACTTTATTTTTACCCCGCCTTTCATCCCAAAGGGACTCAAGGCGGCTTACAACAGGTTAAAACAGATTAAAAACATAATTTAAAACAAATAAAAACATATTAACACATATCATAAAAACAGCAGTCAGATAAAAAGTAGTCAGGTAAAAAGAGCATAGAGCAGCAAATCATAAAAGAATCAGGCCTGTAAAAAATATTTAAAATGTTGAAAAAAATGTTTAAAAGGCTGAGAACTCAGAAGGCTTGTTTAAACAGAAGGGTCTTCAGGCCTCGCCAAAAAGTCTCAAGAGAGGGAGCCATTCTTAAGTCAAGGGGAAGGGAGTTCCATAGCGTTGGCGCCACTACTGAGAAGGCCCTATTTCTTGCCGCCACCCCATGTACCTTCCTAGGCGGCGGCACTTGTAAAAAGGCCTTCTCTGATGACCTAAGAGGATGAGCCGGATTGTACGGGAGTAGGCGATCTCTAAGATACCCTGGCCCAGAGCAGTATACCCTGGCCCAGGGATTTAAAGGTCAAAACCAGCACCTTGAATTGGGCCTGGAAATGAATGGGCAGCCAATCCAATGGGCAAGCCAAGCCAATAGGCAGCCAGTAGAATCCATTTGGTGCACACAGATTAAGTGCCCAAATGTGTAAAGACATATCTCTGAACAAGTATGGTAACCAATTTCAATAAATTAAAAAAAAATGAATTGGCTAGTCTTTAAGGTGTGACAAGACACATCTTCTGCTACATACTAACATAGTTATTTCTCCAGAAGATGAAAATTAGTAAATCCACCAAGTAACACTTCTAAAAAAACTTGGGTGTTTTTGAGTCATTTATGCACTGATTTTCATTAGTGATAGCAGTATATTATTAGAAATAGCTGTAGTTAGTTGTTCAAAAGGCACCGTATGGTAATAGCTTTATTGGGACCAACTAACTATGATTTTCATGTAATTACCTGAGAGAATTTTGTTAGGCTGATGTATTTAACTCTCTTCTCTCTATTCCCTTTACTTTGGATAATGGAGAGATAAAAGTGTGTGTCCGGTTCTCAGAAACCTTTGCTTTGCTCCCTCCTCTGCCCTTTTCCATGCTCTAAATAGAATGGAACATGTGACCATAATAAGTGAATTTATCTGTTCTTGGTGACTCTGAATCAGTTGTTTTTGCTCCTTCGTTCAAGCCTGAGACCCTGGAGAATCATTGCCAATCAGAGTAGACAATGCTGGACTCTATGCACCAATGGTCTGACAAAATCATATGACTACAAACCAAAAATGCAGTGAATTACTGGTACAGGCACATTCAGCATTGTTGCCAATGCTGGATTACATTCTGCCCACCAGGGTGGCGTGGGATCAGAGGGTAGCAAAGGATGCATAAGCCAGAGACTTACTCAGCCATCGCATTGGGTTAAGAAATGAATGTCTGATCAGATTCAAAGTATCAGAATTACACGTGATTAAGACCTCCCTCAGATCTACACAGTGATCCCAACAGTTCATGAAAATACATTTTACTATTTACAAGCTTGCAAAATGTTACAGAAATTGACATGTGTTATGTCACTTGTTCTTTAACTCAGAAGTTTGCCTGTATTGTCAAGAAAAATAATAATACAACTGGTAGTTATATTTTTTAAAATGTAGGAAGATAGAATGAATGACTGAAAATATCATTGCCTTGATCTGGCCTGTGGGGTTTAGTTGTTTGGCATACACCCAGATGATTCATATACCTTGAGGTTACCAGTGCTCCCTTCCAAACTGTCTTGCACATTAAATTAAATGACACCTCTAAGAAAAAAAGACTGCACATACAGCATAGTATTAATACTGTTTCACAGTAATATAATTCTGGGTCTGTAAAACAGCTTACAATCAAGGCTGCTCCTCTTTAAAATCTCACTTTTGTATGTCTGCTTCACAGTTTTTGATAGTTCCCTTGTGGAATGAAAAGGACTTTTACTGTTTCGTATTTAAATTATTGCTTTCATTGGTTTGTTTTTAATTTGATCATTTTGATTCCTATCACAGTTAACCCTCCTGTTTGAGTCACTCAGAAGTCTTTGTAACAGTGAAAAGCTTCCATTAACCCCTATCAGTGATTCCATGCAGATTTATACATGTAGACCACCAAAACTTAAAACTGTTCCTCAGAACTGCTCCAGGGATTATGCTGCTGCATTTCTGCCAAATTAATTATGTGAGATGGCATGAATATTGATCAAATTTCAGAAAATGAATGGTATAAATTAACTCACAGATTATTCCAGCCAAGACACTGTGAAGTATTCCAGCCAAGACACTGCGAAGTGTCTTCAGAAAACCATGGAAATTTTATTTGAAATAAATTTTCAATTAAAAAAAACAAGCCATTAAGAAACATGAGGAAAGGGAGACTAGTCTGCATTGTATTAACATAATTTCCTTCTTTTGAACACTAGTTTTTGTTGCCCAAAGAAACAGAGAAATTCAGCAAACTGATAGTAATTTCCTAGGAAGCAAGGCTTCAAAGTTTGGACCTATCATTCAGGTTAGAAAGGTTATTTGCTCCCTGGCCCGCACCTATTCTGTGCTTGTGTTTTGTATTTTTTATTTTAAACCACTCAGATGTGTAGACTCGGTGCATGGAAGGGAGATAGCATGTTGTTTTTTTTTTTTCTCTCTCTCTCTCTCACACACATTCTCTCTCTCTCTCTCTCTCTCTCTCTCTCTCTCTCACTCACACACACACACACACACACACACACAGAGGGAGGGATGGGTGGGGAGGCAGGGCTGGGACCCGGCAGTTATGCCAGATCCCAACCCCGATTCCTGAGCAGTGTACAGCGGCTTCAAGCTGCTCCGTTCTCTCGGACATATGCCACCTCCAGAGGTGGCGCAAGTTCAAGGAAACCCATGGGGCTGCAGTGGCATACCCGGGGGTAAGGGGAAGAATTTTCCCTTACCTTTGGCTTGAGCCACTTTGGAGCCCTATCTTGTGCTGGATACAGCGCAGGCCTGGCTTGCCTATTCCAGTGCAAGATAGGATTGCGCTGTTAATGTGCCAGTTTTCCATAAAACTATACCTGATCCTAAAGTTTGACCTAAGATACAGAATGTAAAATTAAGTCTATATGAAGTTACTCATTCCTAGAGATTTCTGGGGAAAATAACTGCCAGCCTATGGTCACCTGAAAGGGTGTCATATCAAAAAAGAAAAAAAAAGAAGTTAGTAGGCAAAAAACAAAAAAAACAAAAAAAAACCCCAATAAGCTACAATGAAGGCCCTTCCATCATCCCTGAATTCATGGTGCAAGTTGTCCATTGAGAATTTGCATGCCCGAGAGAACCATCACTGTGCCATGTCCATATTGTTGATGTAAGTCAGTTCACACACTTATATGTAAGTCTATTGGTCTATATGATTTTTTAGAAAAAAATATTGTTGAAAATTCACCAGTTTTTGTTTTGCCTGTTGAAAGGTTTGGTGTAATGGAACCACTGTACATCTATTCATCAACAAACCTTTTAATTGACTCCTACAAAAGTCATTTTGTTTTACTTTTTATGTAGTTCACAGTAGTTCTGTACTGTACAAATCAAGATGGAATTGTAACTCTTTGCAACTGCCTGTGTGTTCTTACTCAATGTCACTTTTTTCCTCTATTAATTTTTTAAAAGAAAAAAATCAGACCACTTTTTAATTTCATTTATATCATCAGTATTCTTAGTGAGAAATGAAATTCTAAAATTAAAAATGAAGTATTGAGCTGGAAGGCAGTTTCAAACCTAGAAAAATAAGATGCAGTAATGGATATTTCACAATAAAAATTCTAGTTTTTGAAGCCCATTACTGAGCTTCCATCTACCTGAATCTTCTTTCTTCACCCTTTAGCATTACTATTTTTTCCACCTGTATAAAATGAGCAACTGGATTAGTTTAGATCAGTTACGCTGTCTTGGAGAAGCTTGAGGGAGAATTGGAAATGTATCCACTATATCTCTTGTGTAAATTAGGTTTTTGATCGTTTTGATGAGGGATAATTGCTTAAACATGACAGTTAATTTGTGTTTTGTATTCCCACATAGAAGCTTCAGAGAAAGTGTGTTATCCTGGATATTGCTGACTTTAGTTTAAATTTTCTTAACTTTATTCTACTGGAGGCATTTTATCTCATATTTAACTATGATAGCCTCCATGTTTTTACAGTGTGCTAATGTAGCAATCTGTGAGAAGAAACAGTCTTCCAAATTTCTTGAAAAATCATTTTTTGCAACTATTGGGCATGATTCCCACAAACTTAAGTATCTAACTTCCATTGATGTCGGTAGAGAAAGTTCTACCTGTGACATCATCTGAAGTGAAAGTGCTTATCTTAACTTCAATTGTGCCAAATATGTATAACTTACATTTACACTATAAAATATTCATTTAAAAAAAATTAAACTTCTATGTGCCAATTGCCATGGAGAAAAATATACAGTCATGCTGAGTTTTCTCTTTTTTATCTAGGTTTATGAATTTATTTTTGCTGTGCTAAGCCTAAAAATGCTTTTAATCAGATTGCCGGTCATCCATCCCATGTGTAATTTTACACGTGTCAATCATGTCATCTTCAGGCACCTTCTTTCTAGACCAGGGGTTTGTAAAGTTTGCAGCGCTGCTTTGCAGTGGGTTGCAACACTCCTGGAGGTGCTGGAGGCATCTTTCAGCCCAGCAACCCACTTTACAGGCCTCTGCAGGCCTCAGAATAGCCCTCAGAAGCCTCCATCAACTACTTCTGGGTTTCGGAAGCAAATTGGCTTCCAAAAAGTGAAGGTGACTTATGGAGGCTTCTGAGGCCCATTCTGAGCCCCTCAGAGTTTTGTAGAGTGGGTTGCCGGTCCGGAAAGAGACCTCCAGAGGCTCCGGTAAGTAATGGGGCTTCTAGAATGGCTGCTATTTGGAGCAAAACCAGTGCAAGGGCAGGTGGAA
Source organism: Tiliqua scincoides (assembly GCF_035046505.1). Lineage (NCBI taxonomy): Eukaryota > Metazoa > Chordata > Lepidosauria > Squamata > Scincidae > Tiliqua > Tiliqua scincoides. The sequence continues at coordinate 58,684,349 of NC_089826.1, forward strand.
GGGCCCAGATCGTGACTTGGGCTTGCAACCTATCAGTGGGTCATGACCTACACTTTGAGAAGTGCTGTTCTAGACTGCAGAGCCTCAGGCTCTGTAGCCTTTCCTTGTAAGGGAAGTGCTCCAGCTCATTAAACACTTTGGTCTCTCTCTTCTGCACCTTCTCCAGTTCCACTACAGGTCCAGCCTATTTATACACGCATTTTTTATATACGAATTTGACTCAACGCGAATGGCCCCTGCAAATGAGAAGGAATGTGCTGATCCCTGGAGAAGGGGAAAAATGCATCCCTTTAAAATCAGTTTAAAAAAACTGAACAGTCCTTTAACAATAGCCTCCTTAGTGAGAGAGATTGGGCAGCTGGCTGACAAACCATCCATCCTTCTCTCTCCAGGCAACCCCTCTCTTCCCTCTGAGCATGTGAAAGAAAGATACTTTGTATTGGTGAAGGGAGGGGTTGGAGTGAAGCCTTTCTAAGCACTTTGAGAGAGACTGATTGTTGGATTGTCGTCTTCAGGCACAATCCTAACCCCTTATATCAGTGCTTTCCAGCACTGGCATAGCAGTGCCAATGGGACATGTACTGCATCTTGCAGTTGGGTGTCACTCACAGAGGCCTCTTCAAGGTAAGGGAATGTTTGTTCCCTTACCTCAGAGCTGTATTGTGCCCTAGGTTAGGATTGCGCCCTTAATTACTCTATCTTAATATCACAAAGGTCAGCAAGGCTGTTTTTGAATCACCGGAGCAAAGAAACTTTGTTTTTTAAATTGATTTGCTATAGTGCCTTTTTTTGCCATCCACGTGAGTGCTTGGAACGGAACCCACTTGAATAATGAGGCTCAACCTGTATAACCTTTTTGAGATTAGTGACCTGAAATGGACACAATACTTCAGATCCCTTGTGCATCCATTGGCAGGCAGACTTCTATATTGGCGGGGCTGTCATTATGCTGTACATTATGTGTACATGTTGATTCACTAGCATATCTCAAGGGTAGGGTTGGCTCTTAGTTTGGTATTGCAGTAGCTTTCAGCCAGCTGTCAAGTCAATCTCCCCTTATTCCAACTTTATTTCAGGATAGGATCTGAATACAAGAGGAACTTACCTCTGCTTAATGCCAGCAAGACTGAGTTGATTTAAATTTGAATGTGAATTATGTGGGGATGGCACAATGTTGTCTGAGCTTTGTGTTCCTTGAGGTTCAACACATGCTGCCTAAAAAGCAAAATAGTGTACCTCTTGCTTTCCTAGTTTTAATATTTGTGGAATGCTTTAAGTATAGGCACATACTGCTTCCTAAGAGACAGGCTCCTGAAAATCTGTCTCCATTTACTCTTGTTAGAAGAAAATCAGTACAATTGATAAGAAATGTCAGACAATAATGTGCTTGGTTAAACAGACCATCTGCTTGTTTCATAACATTAGCATTTATGCTTAGTGCATTTCAAGAACTATGCATGGAGTGCCAGGTAGTATCTGTTGTTAGAAGACTGTGAACAAAATATAATATGAACTATTTCCAAGTTTTATCCCAGTGGAAATTACCAGTAGAGGTCTTTTTTTCTTTTCCCTGGCATTTTAGCGAAAAGTTTTAGCTGATCTGTGGTCTATGCTGAAGACCTGCAAACTGTCTGTTACATTAATAAAAGTTAGTTGCTCTTTGTTTCAAAGAAGATAAAAATCACACCTACATTTTTTTCTTGTAATCCTAAACACCCTAGTAGGTAGACCCATGAAACACAGTGGGACTTAAAGAGAGATTCATTTTCGAGTTCTAAGACCACGATCATAGAGTCTAGATCATATCCCAGCGTTTCACCCTAACTCAGTAGAGCTTTCTCAAGAGATAAAATAAAAATAAAAAGTAGATAGCCGACACTACTTTTTAGTTTTATTCCCTTGAGAAAGCTCTACAGAGTTAGGGCGAAATGATCTAGACTCTGTGATTGTGGCCTTAGAACTCGAAAATGAATCTTTCTTTAGGTGGTCTCTTCACCTATAGAAGCCTTAGTGACTGACTACACAGGGGGACTTACTTCTGAGTAATGTTTAGGATTGCACTGTTTGTTTAGTACTGACTAGACTGAAAACAACAGCAACAGAGTATTATGCTCCTCTAGTGACAATGTACAAAGACTGCAGCCTAAATGTGAGAGGTAGATAAGCCAGGACAACCAACAGAATAAGGCAGTGGCTTTCACACATTTAGCAGTGGGACACACTTTTTAGAATGAGAATCTGTGGGGACCTACCGGAAGTGACATTATCAAGCAGGAAAATGTTTAACAATCCTAGGCTGCAATCCTACCCACACTTACCCAGGAGTAAGTCCCATTTACTATCATTGTTCAAAGAATATACATAGTAACTTGTTAAAAGTACAGGTCTGTAACATTTCCCCAAAAGCAGTCACATACCATGGGAGCATCAAGTCTAATATATTAAAAATAAAATACTGAAATGAATGGGGACCCACCTGAAATTGGCTTGCGACTCACCTAGTGGGTCCCAACCCACAGTTTGAGAAACACTGGATTAAGGGAAGAAAAAAGTGTAATCCCCTGCTTCAATATAACACCAAAATAGATGGAGGAATGCAGGCTGGGGCATTTGGACATTCCCCCCCCCCAAGAGCAGGCTGGCTCCCTCCTTCGCTGAGCTTACTCTTCCCTCCCAGTTTGAAGCCTGCCAGGAGCGTGCCCTGTGCTGATGAGATGCAGCACCTCCTCTACTGCCCAGTCAGCCTTTGCTCCCCCTCCCCCACCATGTTTAACACGCGCACCCCATGCTGCCCCACCCACCTCATTCACAGCCACAGAAAAGCTGAGCAGCTGTGCCCACCTCTCTCCCCCAGATGCCTTAGGACGTCCCTGGGAGCAAAACTTACTCTACCCTCCCAGTTTGAAGCCTGGCAGGAGCACGTCCTGGGCTGATGAGAGTCAGCACTCTTCTCCTCTCCTCCAGCCTTGACCAATCCCAGGGTGAGGGGCACACTGGGAAATGTAGTCCTTGGGGCGAGGTTGCACATGGAGAGAGCTCCATGATGAGATGTGGCACCTCCTTAGCTACCCAGTCAGCCTTCTCTCCCACCTCCCCCCACCATGTTTCACACTGCCCCACCCACCTCTATCTCAGCAGAAAAGCAGCAAGTCAGGAGGCAGCACCTGCAGCTGAGCTGAGCAGAGCAGCTGTGGCTACCTCTCTCCCCAGATGCCTCACCATACCCCTGTCGGCTAGCCATGCCTCCCCAGGGAAGCAGGACGCACAGATTGAATACCTCATCCTTAGCCTACACAACTTGTGACCCATCAAGCTGAATGAAGCACACTAGCCATGTATGGTTACAGCACACTAACCAAGCTCAGTAAATCTCTTGTTTTATTCCCTACTCAAGGTTTTAAAAAGGGGGAGGATTATGTTTTTAACATATCACAGGCTACATATATCTTGGTGGGTCACAGGCTGCCAGCCCTGCCTTATCTTGCTCTTTTAAACTTTCCTATCTTTCTTTGCCTTCCTCTTAATTTTGAGCAGAGGGTGAACATGCCCTGTTACTATTTTAAGAAGGCAAAATCTTTTCTATCTGCTGCTCGAGCAAAACTGTCTCATACAAAGAATTATTCTGGTTTTTTCACCTGGGATTGCATGATAGTAAGGCCACCCTCTCTAAAGCTAGAAGTATTGAAAAACATGCAGAGTGAGATGTATATGAAACTCTTATTACTGGGAGAAGCTGTTGGGTTAGGTAAAAAGTTTTTGGTGCTTTTGCAGGCCCTTCTGTATTGAAACCATTCAAATGGTTACTCCCCCACACCCATCACTCCCTGATAGTTTTGCACTGTTTAAAGCATGTGAAGAAACAGGGATTGCAAATAGGTTGCAATGAATTTGACTTATTATCACCATAGTTGTTCTTTTTTCTTTTTGCTATTATTATTAATTGAATACATGAAAGTGGAACAAAAATGCATAAATTAATAATACAACTTATAGTTATACAGTTGTATAGTTATATAGTTGTAATAATACTGTACAACTTATAGTACAGAGAATAACACTCTGTACCCAGACATTCCTAAAACACATACAGACACACCACATGGAGAAAAGTGATTGTGTGTCAAGAGTCTCTGACCTATAAAGTGCTAATTCTTCTGGGGGTGAACTATATGTCAGATTCCCCCCCCCTTTTTCACTTGTAACAGTGGGAAAATTGATGATACTAAATTAAACCATGAAAATAGTGCCATGTTCTTCATACTTTACCAGATATATTCCCTTCTCTATTTAAACCCTAGTAGGAAACGTTTTTTGGCTTTTTGAGGTCATTATCACTTTTAGGGGAGAAGGAAGAAAAAATATTATGATGTTTGGTATAAATTAGATTCACTTCAATCAGTTACAAGCATGGAGTACCCAAAGGAGTTTCGTATTCTCACTCAATAGCTATATACAGATACACTTCCCTACTCATCAGTGTTATGTAGCTCACTCCAAGCCAAGTGCTTACACTATCCTGGATGAGGAAGCCTTTCAAATTGGTTCCCTGTAGACTGCATGAGATATTCTGACCCTCAGGCTTCATACCATTTAACTGCCAGGTATGCCCATCTTTTCTAAATCTGAATCCAGAATTTAACCTGACTCCTATGGGAGGCTTTTTAGGGACCCAATCCAGAACTTTCAGCACCGGCGCTCCACCAGCACTGAGTGTCGCAAACATGCCATAAGGCAGACCCACAACACTCAGCACTGGATCAGCACTGGTGCTGGCTCAGCTCCAGTCCACACTAAGCCAGTACCACCCAGAGGCTCACCGCATACCGCCCGGAGCAAGGGATGAACTCTGGGTGGTGGAGAGGTATGTTGGGGGCAGTGGGGAGGTGTTCTAAAGTGGGGAAGGGGGAGGGAGCAGAGCTGGAAAGGGTGGGACTGGAAAAGCTCTCCTCCACCGAATCCAGAACCTGGGTCAGGCCTCCTGGTCAGGCCTCTCAACTCTGTGCCAGCAAAATAACCAGTGCAGACTTGAGTAGGCCTATTGTGGGTCTTGGGCCTTCCCCAAAGGGAAGGGGTCAAATGTCTCCCTCCCACAGCCCATAGGATGCAGTAGCAGCAGCAATTTTGTTGCCCCTGCTCTTCTGGATGCCAGGCAACTCAGAATTGGGCTGTAAATACCTTTGTAATGCCAGTAGCACAAAGCATGACTGCTTTTGAACAGATCAGAGATAGGAACATTCAGTAGTTAACTTACAATATTTGTATTCAAATAAGAAAATGGCAATAATCAGTTTAATTCAATTGAGTAACCTGATAATGAATTGTAAGTTATTAACCTATCTGTAGTAATACACAAATTTGTATCTGTTGTACTGAGTGATAAGGGAGAACTGGCCTGCAAGGGGTGACAGTATGTACTTGGGTGGAAAATCAGCCAAGAGGAAGAAGAGGAAGCATCAATCTGTGCATTAATAATAATAATTACAATGTTTCTATACTGACTTACTCACCGACTCTCACATTACGTGAGATCAAGGCGGTTGACGTAGACAGGCTCTACTAAACTCATTCTTTTTTACTAATGAGTTTTTACAATACTTGTTCAATCATCATTCTTTTTTTCTGTGTCTGCTTTCCAAGCTACCAGCAGGAGCACCTGCAGATCAATCAGGCTATTAATCATTTGATTGACTTTCCACACTCCTCTACATTCCCTGCAAGTCAGTTGGTCTGTCCCAGTGAGGTCAGCAACATCTCCTGGCTCTGTCCTTTCATGACAGCTTATATCTGCCTCAGTCTCCAAGACTCAACTGGGACAGCACCTGCTTAGCTTTCTTTCAGCATCCTTCAGCTCAATCACCAGACCATGCCTTGTGCCCCTCATAGGCAGATAGGTACAGCTGTGATGTGTCTGCATAAAGGCTCTAGCAGTTTGTACAAGTCAATGATTTGCTACTAAAGGCATGTTTGCAAGCACAGCACCTTGATATATGAACTGGAGCACCTTCTTCCTACCTTAATACCATCCATTAGTGGCAATCAGTACATGCCTAGGTCTTTCCCTTACCTCAACCACCACTTGTTGATCAGATTTCATTGTGAACTGTTTCACAATCTGCTGACTGTGGTTTGTAGAGTTTAAGAGCCAGAGGTTGAAAATTTTTCTCAACTTCAGTTGAAATCATATGGTCTTCAAATTATTCTTTCACATTTTCCTATGTAAGAATATTATTCTAAGGAAAGAGAGGCTGTAGCTCAATGACACATGCTTTGCATACAGATTGTCCCAGGTTCAATCCCTGGTATCTCCAGGTAGGAGTGTCTGGAACCCTGAAGAATCATTACTAGTCAGTATAGACAACACTGAACAAGACCAATGATCAGAATGGGTGTTAGATGGTTTCTGTTCTCTGCCTGTTAAATTTTATTTCAGAAATTCTTTGTTTCAGGAGCAAGGAAAATTAGAATTAGTTTCTCTTTTGAGCTTTAAATATTTCTAGAATTAAGTGTGAAAAATACAGCAAAAAATGACTTTTGTAACATATTAATTTTAAACACACATTTGTTGAAAATGCTAATTAGCTCAGGGAAGTACACAGAACATTGGTTTGATAGAAGGAAAGTTGAATGAGGATTCTTTTGACCAGCTTTTAACTACTCATTTGCAGAGGAACTTGGCACATCTTTGATCAGACATTTAATATATTCTTTCATTTTGGTTATATCTTGCCATGTGGACTGCCATTTATTGCTGATGTGTGATGATATGTCTATCATGTGGCAAATTCTATAAAGTCAGATAATTTAAAATGCCAAACATACCAACACCTTCATGGAGATTTTCACATCTGTTTCTCTGTTTTCTCTTAGAAATGTTGTTTTAGTTAATAAAATCTTAGAATATCATTTCTATAAAATACAGTTTAATAACCTGCAACTACATAAAAGTTTTATGTATTTCAAGAACATTTGCAAGTTTTTTCTCCATAGGAATAAAGCAACCAGTGTTTTTCCAAGGCACCTAACCCTGGAAAAAACCTTTGTTGTCTTTTTTTCAAGTTAGTTACATGTTAGTGCAATCCTAACCTTACCTTATTCCACAGCAGCTGCTGCACCAGTCTAGAGTGTCAAGAATGTTTGCAACAACTCGTGAGCAAGCTGTGCCAGTAGGAAGGCCTTTGTCGTCCTGTTGGTACTGTATCTGAAGTTGCAGCTGCCAGGGCATGTAAGAGCTGCTTTGTGCAGTGTAGCGGTGGAAGGGGGGAGGAATGAGGCTGTGGAGGACTGTTTCTATGTGGGAGAGGGCAGAATGGGGGTGTATCAGGCCCTGGAGAGAGTGGGACTGGCAAAGGAGGCTTACGCTGTATCCTATGCTTCCTTCCTAAGGCATTCCTCCCAATGCAGGTTTCTTGGACTGGGGCCAGCTGTTTAGCTGGTGCAGATCTGAGTAGATTTCTCAGGCAGGCTAGGGCTTTACATGGGGCAAGGGGACAAATGTAGCCCCGTTATGACCCACTGCACCCGTGCTGGTTAGGATTGGGTTGTTCGTGTCTTATCTTAATTGGAGGGTGACTTTTATGAAAACAGTTTTTGTAATCTTTGTTTTGTTTCCTTGCATGGATGTGAGTGCACAGAATTGACCTATGAGTATGAAGTAAGTAGTGTCAGATTTTAAATTTGTAAACAGTGCTGAGAATTTGCTCATCAGTCATCATTAGCTTCCTGGTGTGTGTGATGCTTGGGCTGTCTTGCTCCCCTCATTTCCCCCCCCCCCATATGGCCCTCTTAAGGGAAGCCCTGATATGATTAAATAGATAAGGGGCTTTATTGAGACACTCTGAGATTGTTATGATTACAGGAAGAGTGCATGGCCACTCACACAGATCATTTGGTGGATTGAGCAGCTTCCTTGTCTGGGTTCAGAAGAACCTATGCCTATCTAAATCCATCCTGTTTAGGTCAGAGAGATGGTGGGATGCTCAGGGGATGAGAAATTGAATAAGCAGTGACCTCACCTAACAGAGGTTATTTAAGTGAAGCCCGAGGATACTCTGTGTGTATTTTGATCTGACTCTCTCATGGATTATTGTCTGTGTGTGGCCAGATCCACCTGCCTCCTGGAGGTTTGGAAAGGCATAATGGAGTCTAGAAAGCTGACACCCACAATAGGTACAGTTAAGGATCAGTGAGTTTAGACACATAAGGGAATTATTTTGATTTATGTGTTTGCCTGTAATTGCCTACTTCTTGCTGAAATCCACACCTGGGCACTTCCAACAGTCAAGCCAATATATAAACTTGCATGTTGTTTTTCTTAAGTCCTTCTATAACTTTTTCCCAAATAAATGTACTAATTTTCTATCTCAATTTTTCACGTGCCTGTTGTAAATTAAACTTGGTCAATGCTTTGTCCTAGTCCTTTTGGGCCCCTGGATACATGCCACCGTATAGATTTTTTTAGACTTTTCTACAGATGATTTGAAGCTCCTCCACACAGTTGGGAGGGAGACCTTCAAAGACCAGACACTTTCTGAATGGTTTATATGGTGGTACTATAGCATACTGGTTTTGGCCCTAGAAAAAGAATGAATCTGGGGGAAAGAAATGAATTAACTGTCAATCCAAAAGAGGAGTCCTGTTACTCATGACAACAGGATGGGGTTCCCATTTTTAATGGTGGTACTATAGCATACTGGTTTTGGCCCTAGAAAAAGGATGAATCTGGGGGAAAGAAATGAATTAACTGTCAATCCAAAAGAGGAGTCCTGTTACTCATGACAACAGGATGGGGTTACCATTTTTAAATGGTGTGTGCACATCAGAGTTTCCAAGTTTTTGTTACTCCAGTAGCAGCACTTCATGATCTGTTGGCAGCACAAATCTAGCTCTTGATACTCTAGCACAGGGGTGCCCAAACCCCGGCCCTGGGGCCACATGCGGCCCTCGAGGCCTCTCAATGTGGCCCTCAGGGAGCCCCCAGTCTCCAATGAGCCTTTGGCTCATTGAGATTTGTTGGCTAACTGAGATTTGTTGGAGCCTGCACTGGCCCAACGCAACTGCTCTCAGCGTAAGGGTGACTGTTTGACCTCTTGCGTGAGAAGTGGGATGAGGGCTTCCTCCACTGCTTGCTGTTTCACGTCCGTGATGCAGTAGCGGCAGCAAAGGAAAGGCTAGTCTTGCTTTGTGCAAGGCCTTTTATAGGCCTTGAGCTATTGCAAGACCTTCATGCATTCATATAAGTTCATCTTTAATGTATTTATGTAAACTTTTGTAAATTTATTTAAATTTTAAATGTAAATTAATTCTTTTTTTCCCCGGCCCCCGACACAGGGTTAGAGAGCTGATGTGGCCCTCCTGCCAAAAACTTTGGACACCCCTGCTCTAGCAAAAAAGGTCTTTTCAAAGTGGGTAACAAAAAAAGCACTAGAATGAAGCTCTTGAAATATTCTTTTTGAATTTATCTGTTTCTGGTCAACTCCATGAGGTTCTTCCTGGAGAAAGAGACGTTTTTATTGTAGACTTCTAGCAGAAGGAAATTTTTCTGACTTCTATCCTAATTTTTTTTTAATGGTCAATTTTTGTAACTATTAGTTCTTATACTGCAATAATCTAACCCAGATAGGGTATTTGAATTTCAGTGGTGTTAAAGTCTGAGCAAAAGCTAAAGGTTAAGTCCAAGAAAGGCTAACTAACTGGTCCATATTCAGCAAGTGCAGTAAAGTAGTCAAAGGCTGAAATCCTGTATACACTTTTCTGTCCTTTGGGGTGGGGGCTGAGTACGTATATTTGAATTTGTGTAATCACATGCAAGATGCAGGCTGACTGTAAATGAAGTACTAGCTATTTCACTAAAGTATTAGCCATCCTATCCCAGGCCAGCGCTGGTCTCCTATGCGCTACCTGGGAGATGTCTGTTGCATACATGTTGTAAGGCACTTCATGTTAGCTAGAACAATGGAGGCATTGGCAAGGAGGCAGGTGCTGGGCCTATGCACCAGCCTTTCAAGCCCCAAGAACGGTCAATGGTAAGTTTCCTCTCAAGCAGCGGGAGACGTTCTGGGACAGGGGAATGTGGAAGGAAGGCGGAGAGGAGGCAAAACTGGGCAGGAAGTTGGCAGTTTAGGCCCAGGAAGGGGACAAGGATGGCAGCAGAAGCTGCCACCGCATCCTGTCTCTCTTCCCACGTCTTACACAGAGGCTGCTCAATTTTGCACCAGCCATTAAGCTTGTCCAGATCTTGAATAGACCCACTGAGGTTGCCAAGGCTTGACATGAAGTAAAGAATAACTGTTTCATTTCCTTACCATGCTGAGACCTCTGGCTGCCCCCTGACCTCATGGGATACAGTGGTGGCTGTTTTTGCACCACTGTACCATGGCATAGGCAACCCCATTAGGACTGGGTCATAACACTCTTATCAAGTGCATGCTACTGTCGAAACTGAAATTTGTTCTGCTTCTGTTTAAGTGAGGAAATCCTGAATAACCCATGCTTGTTCTTGAAATGGTAAATGATCACTTCAGACTGTTTCTTCATAAAATAAAATTCAGTAACTTTCCTACAAGTGGCCTATTAACCTCTAGCTGGAAAAATATTGATAGCTTTATTGATATATCAGCTAACAAACATGGTAGTCTCATAACTTTTGACATTGAGTTGTTAAGGCTTCCAGACACTAGCCACTTGTAAAATCTATGTATTCAAATGCAGAGGGCAAAATGGCCCTGGAAAGTAAGGAAAATAGAGAAACAAAGAGAGAGAGAATTCTTTTGGGTTCTTTTAAGTTGAAAATTTCCACTTATTACTTTTAAAAACATGTTTCTAATTAAGTATTTGAGTGACTGCAAACTGTATTTTAACATTTTACAGGTAAATGCAGACTTGTAATTTACCCAGAGGTAATTGAATATCTCCTTAATAAACCACTGTTAACTAGTGGTTAACCAGAATTAACTATTTAAAGAAGTTGCTTGGAATCTTTTTTATTTTTTTATTTTTTATATTTCATAATGGTGTTTGCAATTCTTTGTTTGGATTTTTTAATGTTATATACTAAAGTTTAACAGATATTATTATAGACTTGACAATTTTGTCTACAAAACCTTCCAGAATTGCACTTATTGCAAAGAATCTTCCTTCCTCCTAATCTAGCTCCAGAGTCCTTTCTACATTTGAGAGTTCTGTTGTAACCTTTGAACTTGAATTGGCTGGTAATATTGATTCTCTTTCGGGAACACAGCACTGGGTGGGGGGAGAGGTGTGTGTCACAGCTGACCTTTGCCTTGCTTCTCCCCTGCTCCAAGAGAGTGATGCCTCAGCAACATAATTCGTGGGAAGACTGCTTTCTCCATAGAGAGGGTACTTCACTGTCTTTGAACAAGTATTCACTTGTGAATCCATGTTTCTCATGTGAAAAACAAATGAAACTTTAACCAGGTCTTTAATTTTTTTGAACCAAAAAGGATCAACATCACTCTTTCACAACCCTTTTTTTCCAGAAGACACAGAAGAACTGTTTGTATTGGTTGTACGTGTGCATTTTAAATATAACTATGTTACAGAATAAACTACTGACCAGCCCGTGTTGGCTGATTATGAGTCCTTGACCAATGCCAGCCTGACCATCTCTGATGCAATCCCTGAATCTGGACATTTGCATGTAATCAGTGTGGTAAGATTTGTGGGTGCTTGATTTTCTTTTGAATGCATCCTAACAGCATAGGACACCACATATTAAGGGTCTAATCCTATTCAACTTTCCAGTGATGATGTATCTTGCCAGTGGGGCATGAGCTGCATCCTTGGGGAGGGGGGGAGGGCAGCCACGGAAGCCTTCTCAAGGTAAGGGAACATCAGGACTGCATTGTGGCTGCATAGGTGCTGGAAAGTTGGATAGGATTGGACCCTGTGAGACTTTGCTGTCCGAATAATGATAATTATATAACCATGAGAATCAATAAGACAACATATTTTTTATTAATGTAAAACTAAATCTGTACTGACCCTTAACTCATGACACACACTTAACTGAATTGCAAGTCTCAGTAATTTTAGTGGCACTGAGTCAAGATTCACTTTCACTTCTATTGTAACCTCAATATTGTTTGCTTTAAAGTATGTATTTTAAAGTTATTTTTTATTGTTTAATGCTCTTTTTCTAATTAAATATTAATAGAAATATAATAAACATGTTCTCTTGTAATATTAATCAAATCACTCTAAATTTGAAAACAGTGTATCAGATATTTATATGGGCAAATTCATCATCATCATTATATCCTGAGCCTGGTTTTCATGAAAACATGCCTTACTTGGCTGTATACCAAGATATTCCCAGGACTCTACAAATAAAACATTTTTATAGATTTTCTTTTTGAGGACTCTTAGGCCAATTAGGTGCAAAGTACTGTAATTGATAGATTTCAGTCGCCGAATGCAATATATAATTCCTGTATAATTCCTACATAAAACTTTAGATGTGCTGGGAGGTGTCCCATCTAGAGACACTCTCCCTTTCATACTAACCAAATATAGTGATACTAAAGGCATGGAGATTTATTGAGGACTCCTGTTGGAGATTGGCATTTTTTTGAAAATTATATGTATGTAGTAATATAGTTGGCTAGATATATTTGGCTAGTTTTTTTTTAATAGCATAAGTCACAATGAGCAAAATGTAGTGGTGTTGCTTCCCTTAAATGAAGCTCTATAAAAGAATCTCTATCAAAACTAAATTATACCAGTAGTGTTTAGGTTGCCAGTTGTGTCCCTTTCCTGTCTTGCTGTTTTTCATGGTTAAAACAACATAGCTCTAATGTGGAGAAACATAATTATGGTTCAGTCCTTTTGGAAATCAGTGGGATGACAGTGCAATCCTGTGCAAATCTATTCAGTTAGTTCACTGTCTTACTCCTAAGTAAGTGTGTATTGGATTGTATTTCGTTTACTTCAGTAGGGTTTAGGAGCAGCTGATAGCACAATCCTATGCAAGGTTATTCAGAAGTAAGTCCCATTGTGTTCAGTGGGGCTTACTCTCATGTTAGTGTGTACCTGATCGCAGCCTGTTTCTGGCTTGGGGTATGTGTTTCTCGATATGTTATTTAACAGGACCTCTAAAACTTGATTAGTTTCTTAGTTTTGAAAATCATCTCATAATAATCCATGAGAAATTTATGATGATCTGATAGTAATTTATAAGCCAGTCAATATATGCGGGAGAGCATTAAGTCCTCTAGGCTGCATCTATTTTCACACCCTCAAATGCTACATATGGCTGGAGCACAATTGATGCTGGTAGCACAATCCTATGCATATATACTCAGAAGTAAACCCCACTGATTTCAATGGGACATTCTCAGGTGAGTGTGGATAAGATTGTGATCTGAATGAGGCTTCCTTGGCCAAAGGGGAACAGTGACTGTGTTGCTGTTAGTTCACTGCTTTTCATGTTGATGGAATCACTAAACTAGATTGGTGAAGGGATGGCCGCACCCTCACCCGGGTCAAGTTTCAGCCCGCATTGCTGATGGGTAAAAGAGTTTAGTATTAGCTAGAACCAACTGCAGATCAGAAAATGTTTTCTGGCACAAACCTATGCCTACCTAGGTGATTCAGAAGCAAGTCCCACTGTTTAAACAAAGAAGCAAGCAATGTTTAAACAATTGTCGTGTTAGATATGATTACTGCATATTAGTAACAGCTAAAAAATAGATTGATTTGAGCTGCTAACCAAAGGTGCAAGTATCACAGGATTATTTTATCACTGTATCCTTCTTTTAGGAGGAAAACTGCCAAGATGACAGGGCTACCACCTGTTATTATCTTGGAATCAATACAGCCTTTGTAAAATATGTACTTCTTGGCAGGTAGAGCCACATGAAAATGGATAGTGGAAAATTGCACTTTTCAGAACAATTAAAATGGGTACCTGACAATCTAATCATTACTTTTTGTAACATAGCTAAATGAGGCTTTTCATTTAATTAAGGAACAAATCAGGTTGTTTGTTTTATCCTGGGGGTAGGTAAATAAAATGTCATTGTTTGAGCATGACAGAACTGTGACTGTGAAGAAGGAATGAGGTTCAGTTTCTTCTTGTCCCAATGATTTCCTAAATCAACATGATGTGGCTACAGAGAAAGCTAAGGTAATTAGGTTGAACCACAGTATCCAATTTGTGAGAAGTAGTGTTTGCATTTTACTCCATGTTAGTGTACAAGTATTTGCCAAATTCTTTAAGAGGAACGCAACCAAATTGGAGCAAGTTCAGAGAAGGGCAACGAAGATGATCAGGGGTTTGGAAAACAAATCCTATGAGGAAAAGTTGATGGAACTCAATATTTTTAGCCTGGAGAAAAGAAGGCCAAATTGGGGGGGGTGGCGGGGGTAGTGGTGGTGGTGGTGGTGGTGGAAGACACATGATGCGACTTTTAAAATATATGAAGGGCTGTCACATGCATTTGTTCTCTGCTGCCCCAAAGAGTAGGACTAAATCTAATGGACTTAAGCTGCACAAGGGGAAATTCTGGTTGATTATCAAGAGAAATTTCTTAACAGTAGGAACTGTTAGGAACCGTAGTGGAACTGATTACTGAACGAAATAATGAAGACATCCCTCTGGGTCTTCAGACATTTACCTTTTAAGAGAAGATTTTAGAGGACTTCTAGAGAGGATTCTCCTGCTTCAAGGAGTTGGGTTAGATGGCCTTCAAGGCTCCTTTCACCTCTGTGATTCTATGATATATTTTCAGTTTCAACACTATGGAGAATCAGATTTATTTTTTTTATTACCAATAGTTTATCAAAATAAACTTTTGTTCTGAAAGTTAGAAAAAGATGTTTTACAGCAATAACCTTGTGACTGGCTGGCTTTATCAAGCCATGCATTACATGCCTATATTGCAGGGCTTTTCAAACTGGGATGTCCTGACACCCCAGCCTGTGGGCCCTGGCCTCTGCACCCTTAAGGGGTGGGGGCAGCCAGGAGGCAGGGAGGAGGCAGCAGCACGATCCCCAGGATTGTGCCACTCAGGGGGGCTGCAGGGCCTTGGGTACACTTGCCCAAGCCTTCTGCAGCCTCCTGGGGGTGCGGGGAGCCCTGTGCGACCTTCTGTAGGGCTCCCTGCAACTTTGAAAGCGAAAGTGGAGCCATCGCGCCCTGCCTAGTGGAGCCCTGTAGGGAGCCCTGCAGAAGGTTGCGCAGGGCTCCCTGCACCCCGGGAGGCTGCAGGACACTTGGGTAAGTGAACCTAAGTTCCTGCAGCCCCCCGAGCAGCGCAATCCTGTGTACCACGCCTCTGCCTTCTCCCTGCCCCTGCAAGAACTTAGAGCAGCTCAAACTCTCCTTGAGAGTTTGAAAACAGCTGCTATATTGTGTTATGATTGCAGCATCGAGTATTTCAATTCTCTGTAGATCCTAATTGGCCCATTTCCAGTTAAACCCATTTTTGCTATCTTTATCCCTTGTATTCATCCATTGTATTTCAGGTAATAGTCTTGTAGACTCATGTTGCCACACACCTTGGACATTTTAAAGTGTTGATCCTTTTATATTTACCAGAGGGAGAACAACTCTCCCTGTTTATCCTAACATAGTATTTTTCCAGTGGCTGTTTGCTGTGTTTAGATTGGGAGCTCTTATGGAGCAGGGGGTCATTTATTTATTTGACTGTGTAAACTACTTTGTAAACTCAGTTGTTAGAAAGCAGTTTATAGCTTATAAATCACATAGCTGCAAATTATCACAGGTCAAACTTGTGAGCTGGTTTATTGAATCACTGTAATGCATCATTTCTCAATGTGCTCCTAGGAGCCCTGGAGATCTTTGAAACCCCTTCAGGGACTTCACAAAGCACACTATGCATGGCCACCATCTGTGCTATGCCACCCTGCTCATGTACCAGCACTCTGGGGCTCCCTAAGACTCCACACATGCACCGGTGGGGCTCCCTGACACTCTGTTTAGGAGTGTAATAGACTCCAGAGACTGAAAAGCTTGAGAACTGTTGCTGTAACTGGAATTAATGGCTCTTTTGATCACGACTACTATTGCATGCATCTGGACATAGTAAAATTAAGATTGCTTCAAACGGACAACCTGTTGATTTGCCATATTCATTTTTAATATATCTTCTACTTCTTACACACACGATCAATACTTCTCTGTGTAACAGAATGAAGAGCGAGCATAGTGGAATGTTAATTATCTCCTTTACATCAAGATAAAAAAATACTTCTGATTCCTGTTTTTAAAATCATAGTGAAACATTATCCTGGTCAGATTATACCTGAAATGTGCTATTTACTGACACTAGTTGAGCATTGGTATGTTGGAAACTATAGTTTGAGAAAAGCTGAGTTACACAAGTGTGATTTACACTTTTATTATAAAGAAAATGCTATTGTTTTAACAAGCATGAAGCAATTTCACTGAGAATGCAAAGAGCTATAATAATGTACAGGTCCAACCTATTTATACACGGATTTTTTATACACCGATTTGACTCAACGCGAATGGCCCCTGCAAATGAGAGAGAATGTGCTGGTCCCTGGAGAAGGGGAAAAATGCATCCCTTTAAAATCAGTTTTAAAAACTGAACAGTCCTTTAACAACAGCCTTCTTAATGAGAGGGGGGGCAGCAGGCTAACAATCCATCAATCCTGCTCTCTCCTTCGGACCCCTCCCTTCCCCCAGCAATTGAAAGAAAGGTGATCATTTTACATTGGTGAAGGGAGGGGCTGAGTGAAGTGCTGATGGATTGTCTTCTTAATGACTCTTATCTTAGAGTCAAAAGGTCAGCAAGGCTGTTTTTCAATCACTGGAGCAAAGAAACTGTGTTTTTTAAATTGATTTGCTATAGTGTTTTTTTTTATCCATGTGAGTGCTTGGAACTGAACCCACAAGAATAATTAGTCTCAACCTGTATGTCACATTTCACAAATGTCTGATATACATACTTTCCTATATGTATTTCCTCTGTGTGGGGAAAAATTTTTTGTAACACAACCCTAAATTCTATGAATCTCTACTAAGAATTCAGTTGGATTTGCTTCCAAGAAAATTGATATAGAATTTCAGTCAAAATCCCTGGTGTCTCAGATTGCGAGAAAGTTCAGATCTGAAGTTTTGGTGGCCTGAAGCTGCAAGTCCAAATTGGACCAGCTTCATGTTTTCAAAAGAACTCTGTGATCAACAATGGGGGGTACTTAACATACAATGAAATTATGTAGAAATGTTAATCTTGACATTTAACTGTTTGTACTTATAATCTGGCAGTACCCTAAACAAAGTGAGAAATGCTTTTCAGGGTGGTACACATCACAGAATAAATGATGTTTCAAGTAAACACAATTCTTTGTTAATACAAGATTTGGAAATCTGCAGTCTGAGTATGAATTTAATTGATTTTGGCAATATTAGCTTTTGACACCATGTTTTTTCTTTCTTTCTTCAGCATAGTACCCACAAGCTTCCAAAGATAGGGAAAAAATGTTATAGATTGGATGGATGTTAGTATTCTCCTCTGTAGAGCTCAAGGTATCCTGTAGAAAGGATACTATTTCCACTTTCAATTCTGTTTTAGGCAGCATACTGATAGCCCAGTCCTATCTTGGGCCAGCCCATAGCAGCAGCAATGATGCAGCCTTTGTTGCATGCTGTGGGCTGGTCAGGGACCAGGCAGTGACGGAGAGATAAGTAAAAAATTTTTACCTGCTTTGCTGCACCATGGTCCCCAGTGGGCCTTTTCTGATGGCAACTGTTCCATGTGGGTCTACAGGGGAGAGGGCTGTGATGCCAAGAAGGGGGCATAGGACATTGGTGGAGCTGCTACCACTGATATCCATTCCCAGCTTGCCCACAACAACCCCCGGCTGCCCCCAATCCCCATGCCAAACCTCCCTGGACTGCCCCTTCTGACTTGCCTTCTGTGATGGGGGTTTAGTGTTCTGTTGGCATTCACCAGCAACTACCAGCCAATTACACTGGTGGCCCTGGCCTGCATGCCATCGTTTAGGCTGTTGCGTTCAGTGACCTGGACCTTCCACAAAAGACAAGTTCTTTCAGCACAAGGCTCAGATAGAATTGGGTTGTTAGTGTGCAGTCAATGTGACTTCACAGTAGAAAAAGACAAGTAAGATAGTGGGGAGTTGGTGAAACTTTAGCAAGGCTGCACCATGGGTCAAGGTAATGTCTTATTCTGTAATGTCTGACAATG
Source organism: Tiliqua scincoides (assembly GCF_035046505.1). Classification (NCBI taxonomy): domain Eukaryota; kingdom Metazoa; phylum Chordata; class Lepidosauria; order Squamata; family Scincidae; genus Tiliqua; species Tiliqua scincoides. The sequence continues at coordinate 58,702,561 of NC_089826.1, forward strand.
TTGTCTTCCAGGGGCCATGGGAGCTGTTCACATGAGCCTCCCCAGGCAGAGGGGTCTCAAAAACAGAAAAGAGGTCAGTAAGCAGTAGCCTTGAAGGGAGCAGCAAGGATGCAGAGCTTACGTTTTTGGAGGGAAGGGGCACTTAGAGAGAAAGAAGTGGCCCATAAATTTAGCTGACAAGCCCATGCTGATTAAGCACCTTCAGTAGCACTCAGGGCGACAGAGAGGGAAAGCTGGAAATGAAAGGGAGTGGTAAGGTGTTACCAATTTTAGGTTCTTGCTGGCGTGGTTCTTGGAATAGGGTGATTGATGCACACCAGTGGGCTTCCATGAAATACAACAGTAAGGCAGAGAAGCAGGGAAAAAGGAAGAGCATGAGACTCTAGAACAGGGGTGCCCAAACCCCGGCACGGGGGCCACTTGCAGCCCTCGGAGGCTCCCAATCAGGTCCTCGGGGAGCCGCCAGTCTCCAATGAGCCTCTCGGGCCCATAGCCAGGATTCTAGAGGTGGGTGGGCAACCATTTTTTTTGGGGGGGGGAATTATGTCAGGTATCTACAGTGGTGCCTCGCAAGACGAATGCCTCACACAACGAAAAACTTGCAAGATGAAAGCGTTTTGCGATTTTTTGGTTACACGCAAGATGAATTTTAATGACCGTGCTTCGCAAGATGAATTTTTTTTTAATGCTTCATGCCAGTTTATGCTCACATTCACCCTAAGGAAGGGGGAGGATCTTCATGCCAGTTTATGCTCACATTCACCCTAAGGAAGGGGGGGATCTTCATGCCAGTTTATGCTCACATTCACCCTAAGGAAGGGGGAGGAAGACAGCAAATAAAGTGATGTCAGTGATTGTGAGCAAATTAGCTTCATAAATTCTGACTCTAGCGATGATGAGTTCTTGGCGTTTCCAGAAAACTAGAGTACTCAAACCTTTAAGTCTCTCCATTTGTTAATGACAGTGATAATGGTTCTTAATGCCACTGTTGACTGCTGTTCACTTTACATGGAGCGAAAAATATGGTATGCCTTTAAAGAGCACTTAATAAACACTTTGTAAACCAAATTTGACTTTGTTCTGACTTTTTTTGCCCATAGGAACGCATTAATTAAATTTCAATGCATTCCTATGGGAAACCGCGCTTCGCAAGACGAAATTTTCGCAATACGAAACGACTCGCGGAACGAATTAATTTCGTTTTACGAGGCACCACTGTATACTGGTGTGCAAAATGATGAAATGGAGAAACATCGAAGACCTATAACTAACCCAAATTTCATTAGGAGGAAATATTTTGGGTTGTTGTTTTTTTGAAAGATGCATTCATTATCTGTAAAGCAATCTAACAATGATCTGCATAGAATAAATACATCTTTGTATGCAATGTAAAATCTATTTGTCTACATAGAAATAACATGTCCTTTCATTTTGGACACCAGTGCAATACACAGACTTGCAACACTGCAAAAGTAAAACATCACTATGATACAGGTAGTATTTACTTGTATTGAAAGCCTTTTATTTGCTGATGACGAAAGTAAATTTACTTTACCTAAAAGCAAGAGGAAAGATATTGAGGTAAAATATAGCTACGCCATGGAACATTAGTTTTTTACATTATTCATACTTTTAAAAAGCAAGGTACAGAAGATTTGAAACTACCTAGTAGAGCTGAATTCTCCTATCTTTCTGAGAACTGAATCTTCTTAGAACCTTTTCCACACTTAAATTCTCTTTTCTCTTTTCGCTTTTCTCTTCCCCTCCCAAAGAGAAAGGCCCTACCAGACCCAAACAGCAGAAATGGTCTATCCAAAATCTGATGCCAGAGCTATGCTTTTCTCTTCCTCCCCCCAAAGAGAAAGGCCCTACCAGACCCAAATAGCAAAAATGGTCCATCCAAAATCTGATGCCAGAGCCATGCTTTTCTCTTCCCCCCCCAAAGAGAAAGGCCCTACCACACCCAAACAGCAGAAATGGCCCATCCAAAATCTCAGATGCCAGAGCCATGCTTTTCTCTCCCCTCCAAAGAGAAAGGCCCTACCACACCCAAACAGCAGAAATGACCCATCCAAAATCTCCTACCTGCTCACCCCCAAATGATGCCAGAGTCACTCAGCAGCAGCCACCATGGTCCTGCAAAGTGCCTGCACAGCCACTCAGCTGCCAGGAAGGTGATTGAAGGCATTGAGCACATTCCCTCCAGGCTTTTTCATGCCCGCCTCTCTGGTGTCCTGTGACAATCAGCAGGTCGCTATGATTTGCCCCTAAGGTGAGTTACTAAGCATCAGCACCTTCTGAGCTGATTGGAGGAGGCTGCCTGCAGGGAGGGGTTGAGCTCTCAAGTAACAGGAGCTAAATTGGAGGATATTCAACCACATTTACATGACAAGTGTGGAAAAAATGCCAGGGGGGCAAACTGCTGGCTCGGGGGGGGGGGGGCAAAAAACCCCCAGCCATGGCCCTGGGCCCTCCAGAGACTTGCTGGAGCCTGTGCTGGCCCAATGCAACTGCTCTCAGCATGAGGACAACTGTTCAACCTCTCATCTGAGCTGTGGGGCGAGGGCTCCGTCCACTACTTACTGATTCGTGTCTGTGATGCAGCAGTGGTAGTGAAGGAAAGGCTGGCCTTGCTTTGTGCAAGGCCTTTTATAGGCCTTGAGCTATTCCAAGACCTTCATTCTTTCATATAAGTTCCATCTCTAATATAGTCATTTATGTAAATTTATTCAAATATTAAATTGTAAATTAATTCTTTTTTTCCCGGCCCCCGACACAGTGTCAGAGAGATGATGTGGTCCTCCTGCCAAAATGTTATGGCACCCCGACTCTAGAACTCAGAGTTTTTTTACACCTTTTCTCCATGGAATTCGAGGTGAGGTGACTCAGAGTCCTCTCTTGCCAGTTGAAGATCCCTGCTGAGTTTTACCTTTGTGTCCCCACCCAGTTGAGGGTTCAGTAACTATCTGGATGACCATTGGCTTGTTAGGATGCCTCTTTGGTTAAGTTTAATCATGGGGTTGCTGAGGTCACTCCCACACCAGTCACATGTCACTCTTACACACACACACACACACACACACACACACACAACTGAATGCTGATCAAAAGTGCTGCCTACTAAAGTTTTGGGGGGTTTTCGTGCAAATGCTGTTGGTTTTCCCTTTTTATGTGTGCACTAGCTACCCTACCCCCTCGCATGCTTAGAAACTGGGCAGGAGATAAAAGGAAGTTCTCCTTTGTGCCACCACTTCAGCAATAGCATGGAAGAGAATTTCATCCATAACAGTTGCTGCTTTCCTATGTCTATGACTCAGTAGTGTGAGTCTATAAGTGTAATGTGTGAATAGTATAAATGGGCATATGTGAATGTCAAGAGTATATGACTGCACAAAGGGAGAATGAACATGAAGAGAAGATACACAAAAATAAAGCTACAACTTTACAAGGGTTTCTATTCGTCATGATCTTAATTGCAAACTAGGCCTTTCTTGCATATAGATCACTGAGAACATAAATTGAGTCATAGGATAGGCAATAAAGGGCTCTGTAGATAATACAGTAGTAGATGGCACTTACCGTTACTGAAATGACAGTATCACTGTGGTGCATTGATATATCTATATATATATTGATATCTATAGCATCAATCAAAGAATGGAAAAAACCTTATACTAGCTATTAAAACCTATGCTTTGCTATCAAATGCTACTTATTATTTATAAAAAAGCAATTTTGTAAGGTCATATAAATCCAGATTTTTGCTGACTCAGAACATTGTGCAAATGTGTACTGTATTAGCTTTTTAATACAGTTAGGGCGCAATCCTAACCCCTTATGTCAGTACTGGCATAGTGGTGCCAATGGGACATGTGCTGCATCCTGCAGTTGGGTGTCACTCACAGAGGCCTCCTCAAAGTAAGGGAATGTTTGTTCCCTTACCTCAGAGCTGCATTGCCCTTATGTCAGTGCTGGAAAGCACTGACATAAGGGATTAGGATTACGCCCTTAATCTACTAACATTATTCAGTGTACTGACTTGTAAATGTCTTTTTTCTAGCAATACAAGCTTCTATTATCTCTTTACTAGCCTGAGAGCAGTTACAACATACACCTTAAGTTTTTTAAAGTATTGTTTGGTCCAATAGCATGGCTGCGGGGTGTGTGTGTGCAGGACTAAGTGTTGCAGGACACCTCAATGAACCATGCAAGCTTCCCCTCCCATTGTTGTTGGAGCCATTCCTGGTGGCCAGAGAAACTTGGAGATGCCTCTGCTTTGCTCTGGCCACCAGGAGTGGGTCCAAGGGAGAGAGGCAGGGGCAATTTGCAAGGTGCATAGAGGTGTCCTGCAAAACACCTCAATCTTATTTAATAATTTAATCTTATTAAAGATCAATAAGTCACCAGGCCCTGATGGCATCCACCCTAGAGTTATTAAGGAATTGAAGAATGAAGTTGCTGATCTGTTGACTAAAATATGCAACTTGTCCCTCAAAACTGCCACAGTGCCAGAGGATTGGAGGATAGCAAATGTCATGTTGATCTTTAAAAAGGGAAAGAGGGGGGACCCGGGAAAATATACGCTGGTCAGCCTAACATCTATACTGGGTAAGATGGTGGAATGTATCATCAAAGATAGAGTCTTAAAACACATAGACGAACAAGGCTTGCTGAGGGAGAGTCAGCATGGCTTCTGTAAGGGTAAGTCTTGCCTCACAAACCATTTAGAATTCTTTGGAAAGGTCAACAGGCATGTGGATGTGGGAGAACCCGTAGACATTATATATCTGGACTTTTAGAAGGCGTTCGACATGGTCCCTCACCAAAGGCTAATGAAAAAACTCCACAGTCAGGGAATTAGAGGGCAGGTCCTCTCCTGGATTGAGACCTGGTTGAAGACCAGGAAACAGAGAGTGGGTGTCAATGGGCAATTTTCACAATGGAGAGAGGTGAAAAGCAGTGTGCCCCAAGGATCTGCCCTGGGACCGGTTCTCTTCAATCTCTTCATAAATGACCTGGAGACAGGGTTGAGCAGTGAGGTGGCTAAGTTTGCAGAAGACACCAAACTTTTCCGAGTGGTGAAGACCAGAAGTGATTGTGAGGAGCTCCACAAGGATCTCTCCAAACTGGCAGAATGGGCAGCAAAATGGCAGATGCGCTTCAGTGTAAGTAAGTGTAAGGTCATGCACATTGGGGCAAAAAAATCAAAACTTTACATATAAGCTAATGGGTTCTGAGCTGTCTGACAGATCAGGAGAGAAATCTTGGGTTTGTGATGGACAAGTCGATGAAAGTGTCGACCCAATGTGCGGCAGCGGTAAAGAAAGCCAATTCTATGCTTGGGATCATTAGAAAAGGTATTGAGAACAAAACAGCTAATGTTATAATGCCATTGTACAAATCTATGGTAAGGCCACACCTGGAGTATTGTGTCCAGTTCTGGTCTCCGCATCTCAAAAAGGATATAGTGGAAATGGAAAAGGTGCAAAAGAGGGCAACTAAGATGTTTGCTGGGCTGGGGCACCTTCCTTATGAGGAAAGGCTATGGTGTTTGGGCCTCTTCAGCCTAGAAAAGAGATGCTTGAGGGGGGACATGATTGAGACATACAAAATTATGCATGGGAAGGATAAAGTGGATAGAGAGGTGCTCTTTACACTCTCACATAACACCAGAACCAAGGGACATCCATTAAAATTGAGTGTTGGGAAGGTTAGGACAGACAAAAGAAAGTATTTCTTTACTCAGCGTGTGGTTGGTCTGTGGAACTCCTTGCTACAGGACGTGGTGACAGCATCTGGCCTGGTTGCCTTTAAAAGGGGATTGGACAAGTTTCTGGAGGAAAAATCTATTACGGGTTACAAGCCATGATGTGTATGTGCAACCTCCTGATTTTAGAAATGGGCTATGTCAGATGCAAGGGAGGGCACCAGGATGAGGTCTCTTGTTATCAGGTGTGCTCCCTGGGGCATTTGGTGGGGCCCCTATGAGATACAGGAAGCTGGACTAGATAGGCCTATGGCCTGATCCAGTGGGGCTGTTCTTATGTAAAACTTAGCACTGTGTTCCCCTATGAATGTGCTACTGGTTTGGTGTCCATGAAACAATAAAGGCTTTAATGGCGGACTAACAGAATTACAGTAAACATACATATATCCTTTTTATTTTGTTAGTTGATGGAAACCTGCTTATTTGGTATGACTGCATCATTTCAGAAGAAAATGAACAATGAAATGTAGTGAATACTGCCCATAATTCTAGTTATATTTCCATCACAAAATGAAAGATTGAATGGCAGGCTTTTGTAGCTTTTTCTTATAACAAGCTCAAAGGTTTTTGTTTTCATCAAACTTCTGGTTATCCAGGTGATTGTAGTGTTAATATTTATTTTTATATAATGGAAGCAAGTCATGCTGTTGTGTTATAAAGCCAGGTAGTCTTCTATTGATGACATCCATGGAAATTTTTCCCAGCCCAGTTACGTTTTAATTATCTGAAATATCTGTGGAAACCTGAACGCTGATACTGTATTTCTAACCACTAAAATCTGTCATTTCATCATGTCCTTATTTCCCATACGTTAAGCTAAATAGACTAACTGCTGTTAAGAACCTGTCAGGGAATGCATGTCAAACACTAGGGGTATCATGCAATCAGACTGGTGTCAGGGTGGAAAAGTCAGTGGCTGGGATGGTGGAGGCGACTGACCTTGTTCTCTCAACATTGCCTTTACACTGAATGGAACAGATGAGATTCTGAATTATTCACAACACGGAGAGCTTATAATTGTTAGCACTGGTGGCAGCAACGGAGCATAGAGATGGATTTTTTTTGTTTTGTTTTGTTTTGTCAAAATGTCTGACCTGGTAACACTTCAAAGATTTTCCTTCAAAACATCTTTAGGAATTTAACTTCCTCTCTTTTTCCAAAGGTTTTACACAAAAATTATTGCCAGTTTTTTCCCCTCCAGTATTGGAATCTGGGTCAAGGAGGTAGAAGTTAAGATTTAGCACTGATTTTCAGAAATTCAATAATGGAACAAAGAAAGTCTTTTTGAAGGATTTGTGTCTCAGCAGGTAATTTTTTTCAGTTTAGGGTACAAATGCATACAACAAACGAACCCTCTAAAAGCATAAAGTAGATACCACATAAAATTCTTGTTTTATTAATAGATTCAGTGACAAGGTTTTTTTTTAAGATAAATAATTTCTAATAGAACTATAACTGGAAGGTGAACAAGAAGGTATAGATCCAATTTTTCATTCTTTTCCTATTTTTATGAAGCATATAGATTTATACATAATTGTTTTATTTAGTAAGAAACAGCAATATTTCATTGGTTTTTTCATTGGTTTAACTGGAATGAAAGGTCCAACTTTTAATGGTAGGATGAGAATATTGTTGTTCAAAGTGATCAGTATTGTGTTGCCTGTTCTTTCATTTTACATTTCATGTTTTTTTTAAATTTAAAACTAAAACACACCAGTGGCTTTTGTTTCATATATTATTTGAAAGCTTATTTGCATAACCTGCAGTAGATATTTCACTGTTAAAGCAAGTATTATCAGGTTTATTCATTTAATATCACTCTTAAGATATAAATCTACTAGAATAAGGTTTACACAGAAGATATGACTTGGGAATTCTCTTCCATATGTGAAGACACTGCAGCTTTTGAAGGGCCTCAGTACTTGTCATCAGAGGATGGTCAAAGAAGATTTCATGGACAATAGCACATTTACTTTAGCCCCTCTTTAACTGGGATGTGACAATCTACCTGTATCTGTTTCTTTCAGTTCCTTACGTGCTGTTTTGTTTACAACTGTGTTCACCATCTGTTGCTGTCTTGCTGGATGTCAGCATTTCCTTTCCCTTCCAAAAATGGAGTCAGGGCCGCTTCATATATATTTGGTACATACTTTGTAATTTCACTTTTGTCCTCTATATCAGTACTTCCCAAACTCTGACAAGGTAGTTGGGAGCACTGTAAGTATGTGCAGGGGAGGGGCTATGGCAGCAATGTGATCCCCAGGGTCATGCTGCTGCAGGGGATGGGTGGGTTTATATTTACCTGGGAGAGTACTTGCCTCTAGGAAGTACAGGGAGCCCTGCAGGCACCTCTGCAGGACCCCCCAAGCCTTCAAAACAGTGAAAAAAGATTGAGAACCACTTCTGATTTTTGATCAGATTATTAATGTTTGGAGGCTTGGGGAGCTCTGTCGAGGCATCTGTGGGGGCCCCCACACCCCTAAGAGTGGCACTTACCTTAGGTGGCACTTCCTAAGGTAAGTAAAAAAAAAACCCTCCCTCCTTCCTGGCAGCTGTGCAGTCCTGGGAATCGTGTTGCTGCCTTCCTCCTCTCCCCACCCCTTAAAGGGGCAGGGACAGGTGCTTCCCTGGCTGGTGGGTCACAGCCCTCTGGTTTGGAAACATAAGAACAGCCCCACTGGATCAGACCATAGGCCCATCTAGTCCAGCTTCCTGTATCTCACAGTGCCCACCAAATGCCCCAGGGAACACACCAGACAACAGGAGACGTGTGTCCTGGTGCCTTCCCTTGCATCTGGCGTTCTGACGTAGCTCATTTCTAAAATCAGGAGGTTGCACTTATTCATCATGGCTTGTAACCCATGATGGACTTTTCCTCCAGAAATTTGTCCTCTTAAAGGCATTCAGGCCAGATGCCATCTCCACATCCTGTGGCAAGGAGTTCCACAGACCAGCCACATGCTGAGTAAAGAAGTATTTTCTTTCTTCTGTCCTAACTCTCCCAACACTCAATTTTAGTGGATGCCCCTGGTTCTGGTGTTGTGTGAGAGGAAAAAGAACATCTTTCTATCCACTCTATCCTTCCCGTACATAATTTTGTATGTTTCAATCATGTCCCCCTCAGGTGCCTTTTTTTCTAGACCGAAGAGCCCCAAGTGCTGTAGCCTTTCCTCATAAGGGAGGTGCCCCAGCCCAGTAATCATTTAAGTTGTTCTCTTTTGCACTTTTTCCACTCCACTATAAAGGTTGAGCCTCATTTTTCGTGAGGGTTCTGTTCCAAGTACTCACGTGGATGGCAAAAAAAAAAATAGCAAATCAATTTAAAAAAACCAAGTTTCTGTGCTTCGTGATTTAAAAACAGCCTTGCTGACCTTTGTGATGTAAGATAAGAGTCATTAAGAAGACAATCCATCAATCAGTCCTCCTCCAAGCGCTTACAAATGCACTTTACTCAGCCTCTCCCTTCACCAATGCAAAGTGATCACCTTTCTTTCATGTGCTCAGGGGAAAGGTAGGAGAGAGCTTGCGCCTGGAGAGAGAAGGATTGATGGATTGTCAACCAGCTGCCCTCTCTCTCTCTCTCTCTCTCTCTCTCTCTCTCTCTCTCTCTCTCATATTAACAAGGCTATTGTTAAAGGACTGTTCAGTTTTTTAAACTGATTTTAAAGGGATGCATTTCTCCCCTTCCCCAGGGATCAGCACATTCCTTCTCATTTGCAGGGGCCGTTCCTGTTGAGTCAAATCCATGTATAAAAAATCTGTGTATAACGTCTGGACCTGTATGTCCTTTTTGAGATGTGGCAACCAGAACTGGACACAATACTCTAGGTGTGGCCTTAGATTTGTACAACGGCATTATAATAATAGCCGTTTCGTTCTCAATACCTTTTCAAATGATCCCTAGCATAGAATTAGCCTTCTTAACCGCTGCTGCACATTGGTTCGACACTTCCATCGAGCTGTCCACCAGCACCCACCCCCCCCGATGAGTTTCAAACAGCTCAGAACCCATCGGCCTAAATGTGAAGTTTTGATTTTTGACCCCAATGTACATTACATTGAAACGCATCTGCCATTTTGCTGCCCATTCTGCCAGTTTGGAGAGATCCTTCTGGAGCTCCTCACAATCACTTCTGGTCTCCACCACTTGGAAAAGTTTGGTGTCATCTGCAAACGTAGCCACCTCGCTGCTCAACCCTGTCTCCAGGTCATTTATGAACAGGTTGAAAAGCACCAGTCCTAGGACAGACCCTTGGGGCACACCGCTTTTCACCTCTTTCCATTGTGAAAATTGCCCATTGTAAAAATTGCCCAACCATTGCTGTATATTATTTATATCCCATATGCACACTAGTACAGGTGATAAATATATTTGTTTCGATTGGAGATCATGTACTTATGCTGAAGTAAATACTTTTGCACACATATAATATAGTTGGCCAGCATCTTACAGGTGACTAAGTTGCAAGAATTCAAGAATACACCCCACCGAAAAAGACTGAAAAAAATAACAGTTGGGCAGCACAATCCTAACTTGCGCTGGAATGGGGAGGCCACCTAAAGAGGTGGCACATATCTGAACAGCCCAGAGCTGTGCCGCGCTGCCTGGGAACGGGGTCGGGATCCGGCACAGGTGCCGGATCCTGACTCCATCCCCTGCTCTCCCGTTGCCTGCCTACAGGCCCTGCAGCTACTGCAGTTCTCCCTGGAGCAAGGGGAAAAGTTTCCCCTTGCCTCAGGCCGATCCATAGCCAGCCCCAACTTGCGATTGATACAGAGCAGGCCCATTGGCCTGCTTGTTCCAGCGCAAATTAGGATTGCGCTGTCAATTTTATTACAACACATACATTTGTAGTTAAAATGGAAATGTCTGTAGCTGTTGTTGCTAGTATAAACACCACTTAAGGCGTGTCTCACAGGATCCGTGTAAAAAAGAGAGAAGGGAGCAAGTCTATAACACTGAAACCGTGAGCAGTACTCAGTTGGCTATATTCACTCACTGGCTGGCAGAACTGAGGCTGTGGATGAGGCAGAATATCTACCAGACCTGGGAGCAAAGCACACCTGCTGGGGGGAAAACTGCAGCTGCAGTTAGGGGATTATGAGGGGAAGAAATAAACAGCAGGAGGGAGCTCTTTGTGTCACTTTCTACTAATCTTCTCCAGCTAAACAAAAGAACGAGTCAGGTAGATGAGCATGCAATAGAGAAACCTGATATAGCCAAGAAGCATCTTAAGGGCTTGATCCAAAGCTCACAGCTAATGTGTATTTCAGCTGCATCTGTGGATCACACCAGATTTATTTTGGGGACATCATCCTTCAGGAGGCAAAATTCTAGACTTTCCCTTCCCACACTCAATCTTTAGCAGTACTATTTATAGGTCAACTTTTTAAAAAAAATTACACTTGAGTTTGGCTTTTAAGGTGTTGTGCTCACAGCAATCCCCATCCCCACCCCTCATTGATATATGTACTTCATTCGGGACGTTGTATTGCTTTCTGAGAGTGTCATTATGAGGTTTCTTATTCTGGTAAAAGGCACTAAAAGTGACAGCCCAATTCTATCTAACTCCTTGCATGGCAATGTAGTGGTGCCAGTATGGTGTCCCCTGAATCCTGCAGGGATGTTTAGGCTTCCAAAGGCCACCTTGGGGTAAACCCGTGTTGGGCCACCAGATCTACTTGGACCTGTCTCAGCAATATAGCGGGTGCAGATCTGCATGGACCCCGGACAATAGATCAAGGCCAGGAAGGGGATTAGGATCCAATGGATGCTGCCTGAAGCTGCCCCTTCCTGGTCCCATTCTGCCCTCCTGCCTGCCCCTCCCCTTCCCTGTTCCACCTATCCCCTGCTTCCCTCCCACCTCCTGCGCACATTTACTAGGGTTGATGGACATCTCTCATCTGCTGCTGGAATGTTTGTTTCAGCCTTGTTACGGGCCCATAGGATTGGGCTGTGAATCAACTATTTTTGCATCTGAACTTCAAGTAAAAACCATTGATCAGTTGAAGTAAATAGTGTAGTTTAATTAGAAAAACTATAGTCCCATGTAAAGTTAAGCTACTTAAATTCTGTTGCTATCAACTAGCTGGAGGGTGGAACTAGATGGTGTATTTGCAAAGGTATGATCCAAAATCTGTTGCAAAATTTTGTAAAGAGTAGCCTTGGAGAAGAAAGAAAATCCAGGTAGTGACTGTACTATAGGAAAGAGGGGGTTAAGTCCTTCTCATGCACCATTTTCCCAATGAAAATACAGGATGTTCCTTGGCCAGGGTTGGGGTGTGTGTGTCCTGTTCCCAGATCCCCTGCAGATGCCGAAAACCAAGGATAATTAAATCTGCAGTCTGACCTGTTTTCTGAAGCATGGGAGGCTGCGTGCAACCTCCCTGTGCCTCAGAATGCCTGCTAGAGCTTTCTGGCAGACACTTCTGATTTTCATGAATCAGGATTGTTTTAATCTGTACACAAGTGTATTAAAGTTATTCAAAATAGCATTTCTATCTCGTATACACATGCAGCCTTTGCTTTTCAGTTTCCCCATAAAGATGCCCTTTCTAGTAGAAAGCAGCAGGGGCACCTCTGGAGGAAATAGAGGCCTGGAAACTCTGCCTGTCCCATTTGTAGGACTGCAGCCAAAATGTTTAGTAGTTTCTATGTGTTAATGAATTACAGCCTGTAGTAGTTATTCTGGATGACCCACAATCTTTAAATTATCTTTTTGTTTTGTTTTGCTTTTTGACTTTATTGCTATTATAGCTTTTCCCTTATAGGTTCAAAATGTGCCTAGGAATATTTTCTAGAACCAAATATATTTGGTAGTATTGTTGCAACTTTTCTTCTTTTTTCTCCATTCTTCTCCATTCTTGTTTTTCTGCAGTAAACAGCAATAGCTCTCTTTCCTTGGTACTGTTTAATTTTCTTTGTTGTGCTACAGTATTTCAATATTTTTCTCCTTCACCACCATCCATATGTACAATTCTTCCCACATACTCCTTTCAAGCCTCAGAAATAACTCTCTTTCAATCAGATTAGTCATTTCACTATCGTTACTCAAGCAGTCCTCTCTCTCTCTCTCTCTCTCTCTCTCTCTCTCTCTCTCAAGCAAAGGATTCTGTACTCCTTAGACAAATCTCCCTTGTTAAAATCGAAGTCAGATTCCATTTCCTCTCTCCACAAAAATACTCCACAATAACCTAGCAATCAAATCCTCTTCAATAAATCCCTTTCAATCCACCCCAACCTATTATCAAATAATCCCCCTCCCCCGATGTCAAGTCAAATGATCAGTTCTTAATGTCTTCCTGGATTTTGCTCTTTTCGGTCTACCCACCCCAGAGATCTCTAACCTTTTATTTGGTAGACTATAGCTTCTCAAATGGGAGTTTCTAAGTGAGTTAGTTGATGATCAGTCTCTTTTAAGAATTCAGAATGCTTTACAAACCGGCAGCCAATCCTAAATCTCCCTGCACGCATGGCTCCAGCAGCGTCAAAATGGTGACCGCTGAATCCTGTGGGTGCCAGGGTACTGCCAAATGTCTCCTCAGGGGAAGGGAGTGTTTGCTCCCTTACCCCAGATAGGCAGGAGCCAGCAGCAATGGGTCTCCTGTGCTTGCAGCTGAGCAGGTGCAGAGCCAAGGAGACCCATTTTGGGTCCCCTGGCTTGGGGGGGGGGAGAGTTGGGATTCGGCAACAGAGGCTGCTGCCATCTCCATTCCCCTTCCAGGCCAGATCTTCCCCACTTCATCTAGTTCAGCAAGTAATGAACTGTACAGGCAGCAAGCAGGTACTTCCTGAATTAATTTGGATTTACTAGATTTTTGGGGTTTAAATTCTGAAATTATTGCACATGGAACACTTTCATTTAAAGATATTTTATTCACTCCCATAACATTTTCAGAAATATTTTTCTTACTGCACCAATATTTAGTTCCTCTGTAAGCAGGCACAAAGAATGTCCTTTGCAGCTACAGAATAATTTAGGAACCAAATGTATAGGTCTTCCTATGGGCTTTACATTCCTTGAATTTAGTTGTTCCAGGCGTTTCACCCTTAATTATGAAAGAAAATGCTGCCTAAAATCTGAAACTACTAAGCACAATGATGTATAAACTTATACATTTAGTAGACCTTTCAGAGTGGATAGTGATAGAGTGGATAGAGAGATGCTCTTTACACTCTCACATAACACCAGAACCAGGGGACATTCGCTAAAATTGAGTGTTGGAAGAGTTAGACCAGACAAAAGAAAATATTTCTTTACTCAGCATGTGGTTGGTCTGTGGAACTCCTTGCCACAGGATGTGGTGATGGCGTCTGGCCTGGACGCCTTTAAAAGGGATTGGACCAGTTTCTGGAGGAAAATCTATTACGGGTTACAAGCCATGATGTGTATGTGCAACCTCCTGATTTTAGAAATGGGCTATGTCAGAATACCAGATGCAAGGGAGGGCACCAGAATGAGGTTATCTGGTGTGCTCCCTGGAGCATTTAGTGGGCTGCTGTGAGATACAGGAAGCTGCACTAGATGAGCCTATGGTCTTACCCAGTGGGGCTGCAACTGTTACCCTGCACATGCCCAATCTCGTCTGATCTTGGAAGCTAAGCAGGGTCAGGCCTGGTTAGTACTTGGATGGGAGACTGCTTGGGAATACCGGGTGCTGTAGGCTTATACCATAGTCTTTCGAGACTGAAGGTTGCCAACCAACCTGTTCTTATTTTCTTATGTTCTAGACCTGAAACAAATTTCCTCAGCCAAACTATGCTAAGCCTGGGCAGTTCAATATAGATTCTACTCTTAGAAAAACCCACTTCCACTTGTAGAAAAAGAGAGGATATTTATAACCTAAGGCTTCCCTGGCCCAGAAAGTATCAGTTAATCAGCTCACTGATCGCCATCCTCATGTCTCCAATAAGTTCATCAACCACCTGTACTTGAAGATCCATTAAAACCAGACTGTCTGCTGGGGCAGACGGATAAGTCAGCTGTAGCTGAGCATGCCCTCAGCACAGGACATCAGATTAACTTTGCCTGGACACAGGTGCTGGTCAAAGAGCAGAACTACCAGACATGGATTCTCTGAGAGGCTATAGAGATTCAGAAACATCATGTGAATATGACTCTCAGCCTCAGTCAAGCTTGGAACCCTGTGCTAAAAATACTAGAATTCTTAGGTTCAGTGAAGAGCAGGGAGGAGCAGTAGATGCCTTTAAGAGGAATGGAGCTGGGCAGCAAGGAGATGGTACAGGTGGTTGATGAACTACATTTGGTCACAGAATAATGTTTATTCTTGCCATTGTTAAAGTATCTAACAGTCCAATCAACAATTAGATCAAAATGTCACTAACACACAGCCCAGTCCTATTCTTTATTCCCCACCATTTCAGCAATACCAAACTGGCAAGCACTGTATCCTATGTGGGGTGGTCCAAGAGGCTTCAGCAGGGAAAGGAGATTTTTAAATCTCCTTTCCCCCTCCATAAGCTTCCCAACCCTTAATGGATCTCCTTGGACCTGCATCAGTTATTTTGACAGCGCACGTCCAAAGAGAGAAAATGGGTGGGGAGGCCGCTGCCAAATGGGATAGGATCCAGCACAGGCCTTCTGCGACAGATCCTCCCCCTCCTGTGGGCTGCATGCCCTGTTCCTTCCCGCCTCCATTCTGCTCTCTTGCTACCCATCCGTCTTCTCATATCATCATACCTGCTCTGAGGAGCAGGGACTCCTTTGATGGTGTGGGCAGGAGGGCACACCAGCAGCATGCTGCCTTCATGCACTGTCAGAGTACCTTTTACAACAGGTGCTGACTGCTTTACAGCAATCAGTGCTGTTGTAGGAGCCTCGCAACCATCAGGCAGTGAAGGAAAGATTGGGTCCTTAATCTACATGTTCAGCAAAAGGACTTAGAATCCTTTTAGACTTCTGGTTGTGGCTGGGGCATTTCAGTGCTCTTCTGTGTTAAAACACACACACACACACACACACACACACACACACACCTCTTCTGGCACATAGAAAATCTGCACATCAAGCAGAAAGCTGAATTAGAATTTTTCTTGTCACATATATGTTTTCAAAATCAGGGAATTTTTGATGGACAGGAACGTTAGATTAAGCAGTTCTATATATGAGCTGAAATGCTGCTTTTCTTTGAAGTTTTATATGGTATTTCAGAACACGTGTCAGCTAATTTTCTCCCAGAAAAGATTCATAGCACTATTGAGCATTAGTTAACTTATTTTAGATCATGAACCTTCCTTGCTGTATCTAATGATCCAGTCCAACACTAACTACATATGAATGATAATTGCTCAGCTTCATTAGGGCAAGTACATACAATATTTAGTTTTATTTTATGTATTATTCTTATTTTTATATTTTGTCCTTTTTCCAAGATACAGATGGTAGTGTGCTGTACGTGGTTCTCCCTTATTGTCACAATTCTATTTTAGGCTGAGAAAGAATGACCTGTCTAGGAAGCTTTGTGGCTTAGCAGTGATTTGAACCCAATCATCCTAGCAATTTCACAGCCCTGGCTCACAAAATTCACTCTATTACTTGTACTTTTTGCAGCAATGTACAACAAGGGAAAGTGTATGCTACTAATATGAAATTTGCTGTAGGAAAACAGATTGTGCACAATTTTGTATTTGATTAATTCTAAAATGTAAGGGTAGCTGATAACTTTAGAAAAGTGTTCATAGGTATTAGCTTCAAACGTGCTTTTTTGACAGGGCTTTCTTAAAATTCAAAATACCAGCTTCAGAATCACACTTTGTATTTTTGTACAAAACAGAATTCTGATATTAAGATTCCAGATATGATGACCTGAAATATCCATGTATTAAGAGTCATCAGTTTGACTAATGGTAGACCGTAGCTACAGATCATCTTAAGCACCTCTTCAGAGCGTCATTTTTCCAGTTCAGTTGATTTCTGACATATCTCACTTTATCAGTCACTGAAGTGGAAATTCCATCACTCTTCTATGTGTTTTGAATTCTTTTGAGTGTTTATTTGTAATAGGTTTTATGGATGATTAGTTATGTGTATTGTGTCATTTTTGTGGAATGACCAGTTCTTAATTTTTTTTTTCATAAACTCATATTTGTATTTAGGTTTTTTTTTCATTTTAGAGAAGTAATGTGTTTATTCTGTTGATTATTTTGCCTTGTCTTTCTTACATGTGAAAATAGCCACTGAATTCTACCGCTGGAAGAATTTGTTGTTGCTATTAATAATAATAAACCTGTGCAACATCAACAAATGCACAAGGAAATACCCTTCTATACTTCTGGGGGTTATCCTGACCACTGATTTTGTAAACAGCCACTTAAAGATATATTTATAGATACTGTATAGATCTCTTATAGAGCTCTTCCTAGAGAGACTAGGGATGGTAACTTTTATTGAAGAGAAATGAAAATATATTCTAAAAATTACATTTTAAAATGCATTTTAAAATGCATTTTAATAGGAATTTCTGCTCAATCCTACACATGTCAGAAGTAAGGACCGAATCCAATATAACTTTCCAGTGCTGATACAGCCATGCCAACGGGTTGCACACTGCATTTTATGGTGGGGAAACATGTTTGTTTTCTTATCTTGGGGCTGCGTTGCGCCTGCATTGATACTGGAAAGTTGGATAGGATTGTGCCCTAAGTCCCATTATGTGCAATGGGCTTACTTCCAGGAAAATATTATGGGATTGCAATGTTAGAAATATATCTATAACTTATTTTGTCATATCTGTTTTGTAGGGTGAAATGCTACTTTTCATTTACACTAAATGTACGTTAAAATGCAGTTCTTTTTTGTTTCAGAAAATGCTTTTATAATTATAAATGGATGTTGATCAGTGATATGATAGCTTATTACACAACTGAACAGAAGCAAAGGTGTGAAATGGCCAATGGCAAGTCATTTCTTGCAATAATCAAATCTTCCATAATGTGTTCCATAGTTTCATGATTTCTTATTTCTTTGTAAGTATAACTTTGTGAAATGTATTCACTTTTTAGTAGGCGTTTTGATTTGAAAAGGATGTCTAGTATAACATCACTTGTCCACTATTTCTGTTTAGAAATATACTTAGTTTCAAATATTTCACTATAAAGGGTTGTAAATTAACCATAGCAGAGAAAGATGTTCCCTTTCTCCCCTCATCAGCCCCTGTGACCCCTGAATAACTGAATTACTAATCTTCAGAGTTAGGAAACTGTCTGGAGAAGAATGAATTGCAGACTTGAGAATTTCTGAGGAAGAACTTGAGAATTTGTGAGGAATTCCTCACAAATGGGAGAACGTGAGCAAGAGCAAAATATACTTAGGATACAACTAGGTTCCCATTCTTCCTAAAGCTTCCTGCACCAATGCAGCCACACCAATGGACCATTCACTGCATCCAGTAGGGTGGAGGAGAAGTCTGGATGTTTCCTTAAGGTAAAGGAACTTTCATTCTCTTACCTTTGGGTAAGCTTCTGCTACTCAATTACAGCCCAATCCTTTGCCTGTCTACTCAGAAGTAAGTCTCATTAGAGTCAATGGGGCTGACTTCCAGGAAAGTGTGGATAGGATTGGGCTGTTAGTCTTCTTGGATCTGGGTCAGCTTGCTGGCACAGAACTGAGAAGAGTAAGGGAGAAAGAGAGGAGAAAGGAGGGAGCTCAGAATACCGGCACATGTGAATGACACTGGTAACACCTCTATCCCTGCACAGAAGCTCCCCTGTTCCTCCCATCCGCTGCCTTTGCCATCAACTTCTCTATGCTGTAGGCTAGGAGCCCTCTCTGCTATTCCACCAATGACAGCACTAGTCATTTGTGCTAGCAGCCTTGCCCTCTGTGCTGACAGGCTAGCACTTCTGATGGTGGAAAACATGTTCTGCCAGCAGGCTGGCTCACCCATTAAGATCAGGCCACCCTTCTCTTTTAGGTGCTGCTTTTTCTCTACTTGTGAACTTGTGTTTGGATGCTTTTGTTGCCTTCCCAAATTAACCCATTAAAATAAAAATAAAATTCTATACAGTATATGTCATTCTCTTAAAACTCCAGCTAGGAAGAATATATGAAGCATGATGAGGGCATTATGAGTTAACCATTCGCTGAAACTAGCATCATGTTGCCAAGCTGTAATAATCCTTCAGGGAAATTGGGGGGGGGGGGGAGGCTTGAAACCAATGTTCTGGAGTGCTGCAATTTTCCATAGCAGTTTAAAAGGCCTGCAGGCATGCTAAAACCTTAGCTGGATGTTACAGTTAACGCTCTATAACATGACCCTAAAGCCTAATTTACATCACAACAATTAAAATATATTCTACAATATATGTTTACAGCCCTATGGAACAAATATCGTATTTGTTTCTTTTTCCTTTGTAACCTAACAAATTAAATCCATTATTTTTATCTCCCTCTCTTTCCTCATGTACACTGTAATGCCAGATATATTCTATATCAGTAAGTAGAGCTGTAGAAAAACAACAATTGACTGTGGATTTGCAAATATATCTCAAACTTTTTAACTCAACTCATTAATTTACATTGTAATTGTATACAAGAAAGTAAGCCCTATTGATTTAAGTGTAACTTTCTCCCAAGTAAGTGTGTATGGGATTGCAGCTTTAGATCCAGTAGTTATTGGAGTTGTCTCACAATTTATAACACGGATCCAGGATTTTCAGAGAGTAAAGCAGTAATCTACACAAGCGACACTAAGAACCCAATCCTATGTGTCTACGGTTCTCAAAGGCAGGCTTTCTCTAAACACCTGAGAAGTTTTTTTGCAATAAACCAAGAAGTTCTGTTTTTTCAAGAACAAACTACATTCCAGATGAATCTTTTCAGTCTAGTAATCATTGTGACTGCATTGCCTCCCATGCAGCCAACTTCTTGTTTCTTACCCAAGCACTCAGCTCAGTTGTCAGCTTCTCGAGGTCTCTCCATTCTAGTCAACAGAACTTACTTCTAGCTGAGTATGGATAGGATTGTAACCTCAAACTAAATTGATATTTTAAGCATCTTACAAAATGTCACATGGCTATCAGGAGTTGGCTCGGCGCTCACAGGGGCCTGCGCTGGCCTGGGAGGACCAGATCTGGACCCTGCACCAGCCTGACGAGGAACGTTTGCACTAGGCAGTGCAGGGGGAGGTAGAGGGTCATGGGAAGGTGTACTGGGGGAGGCAAGGGGGTGTTCTTGGGTGGGAACAGTGAAATGGGAGGTGGACCAGGCCCAGCAGGTCACATCCTAACCCCATCCCTGGCCTGAGCACCCTTACATGGGTTGCTCGGACTTGTGCCAGCTAAATAGCTGATGTATGACTTGAGTAGCCCCATAGGGCAGGCTGGAACTTGACATTGGATAAGAGGAAAAGAAACCCCTTCAGCCTGCACCTCCAGCCTGCATCTGGTTACAGCGCAGGGCAATGTGGCCTGCTTGTTCCAGCACAGGTTAGGGTTGGGCTGTGTGTGGTATCTCACACAGCAGACATAAACAGAATTTCTTTTTTTAAAAAAAAACAAAACAGCCTATCTCAGTGTTTCTCAAATGGGTTGGGACCCACTATGTGGGTAATGAGACAATTTCAGGTGGGTCCCTGTTCATTTCAATATATTAGACTTGATGCTACCATGGTATGTGACTGCATTTAGGGAAATGTTACAGAGCTGGACTTTGAATAGGTTGCTATGTATATGCTTTTAACAATGATAGTCAATGGGACTTACTCCTGGGTAAGTGTGGGTAGGATTGCAGTCTAGGATTGTCAAAAATTTCCTGCTTGATGATGTCACTTCTGGTCATGACATCACTTCCAGTGGGTCCTGACAGATTCTAAAAAGTGGGTTCCAGTGCTAAATATGTGAGAACCATTGGCCTATCTCATTCAAACCCCACACAGCTTCTATGCCTATGAAATAGTCCCCTCAGGATATGAAAATCTGAATATAATTATGATGTACCCTTGCTTCAGTCACCATGAACTGGACAAGTTTGATCCATATATGAAGTGTTTTATCTGTAAACATAATCTTCTGAAAGAAAGCGGTTACAACAGCATCATTTATCTTTGCTCCTTTAATGTCATTTTAGGTTATTGGGTATTTAGACAATAAATCCATGCATCTTCTACTATAATTTGATTCTTTGGGGAGAATGTATTTAGTAATCTACACCCTCCTGAATAAAAAAGTATATTACGTGTAGACAGAAGGAAATGTTATGCAATATTCAATGTCGTTTCAGTTCCATTAAATTTAAACTATTCATCTAATTCAGGGGTGTCAAACTCATTTCATGCAGAGGACTGAATAGCATTCATGATGCCTGCTGAAGGCCGGAGGTGCTGTCATTACACAGGAAGTGATGTCATTAAACAGGTCAAAACCAGAACTAAACACTCTGTTCTCATGTAGGAACTCATTGGCTGCTAATGACAGGAGAGAAAATACAGAAATCTTGATCATATTTCAAGATATGGGAGAGCCCAGTTATCATGCTGGCCACTCTTTCACTAGTGTCACCTTAGTATTGCTCAGGAGCTGAGAATCCAAGGACCAGATAAAAAGCTTCTGGGGGCCACATCTGGCCCCAGGCCTTTTGTTTGACACCCATGATCTAATTGGTCAAATAAAATTGTTAATATGTAGCATTACAGTTATTCTGTTCCCTTGAGGTTGTGTATTTCATAGCAGTGACTTTAAAGAATGGCAGGGAAAAATAGCCAAAACATTCAGGTAGGTCCCTCTTGGATGTAGTTTTCATTGCAAGAGATAAGAAAGAAAATGAAAACATGCTGAAGTTTGACCAAGGGATCATCTATTTTTGAAGTTAGCAAATTTGTTGACACTTAAAATTACCTTTAAAGTTGTTTTCTTTAGTTCTGAAAAATGATCAGAGATTTAGAAAGTTATAACCTGTATTCTAAAAGTTGCATTTTATTTGTCATTGGCTTGCTCTGATGAGAAAGTACTTTGATTTCTTGGCTGAAGAAAAAAGGCCTTCGTTTTGAAGAAGTTCATAGTATGACAAGGTGAAAATGTCATGCAATAATGAGATAGCATTGTGGTAGAGAAAGTATAGTTTTAAAGCCAACTATTTCAAGATACTCAACACTAAAAAGCCAGAAGCACACCTTATTTTTCTTGACCTGCTTTGCTGACTGGCAATGTCTAAGCTTCAACATTAAATACCCTTCTAAATTTAGTAGAATACATGCTCTGTAGTTCAAGCGCTTTTCTGCAGTTGTCTAAATGAGTGTTACAGAACACATAGAATACAGCCAAATTCTTTTATTGTGCCCTTGATTAGATAAGCTGGATTCATGTCTTTGCGCGTATTGGATGTGCTCCCCCTTCTACAACTGCTGTCCTTTAACCCATTTCTGCCCAGCCCACAGGCGTACACATTTGATCCCTGTTGCATATATGCAGCATTGGGCAGCAGTGGCTTAAATAAAAAAAATGCTTGTGTCCCCCCCCCCCCGGTGATTCAGGCCTCATTTATACAAGCATAGGCTTATTCTTTTTCCTTCTCTCTAAATGCAATCCCAGTTTCATATTCTGGTTTATTCCTAAACTGATTATTCCTAAACCATTCTCAACAGTGATTAAGGGTGCAATTCTGCCCTTCACTTGGGCCAACGCAAGTAATGTTTGTGCCTCCTCGGGAATAAGCCATGCTGGAGCACGAAGGCTGAATCCAGCGAGCAGCTTCTGCGGCTGGGTCGACGCAAGGCTCTGGGGTGGATGGGGAGGAGGCAGGAGGGAGGCATTCCTGGGTGGGGGGGTTCCACCCTCATTCCTTGATGGGGAGGGTGGGTTCCACCCCCGGGATTGGGCAGGTGGGGAGCAGGAGGAGGGGCTGGAATCGAGTGCTTATGTCAGATCCCAACCCCCCGTTCCTGGGGAGTTCGGAGCGGCTTCAAGCTACTCGTGCCACCTCAGGAGGTGGTGCAAGTCCAAGGAGAAAAGTTTCCTCTTGCCTCTGGCCAAGCCGCTTTGGACCCCTATCCTGTGCTGCATACAGCGCAAACCTCTTGGCTTGCCTGTTCTAGCACAGGATAGGATTGCTCCCTAAGACTGATGTCCTGGCAGGTCACAGCTTATTCTGCACTAAAGTTGGAAGGAGAAATCTTTCTCCACCTGTGTGCTAATGGGAGGGACAGCACCTGTGTCCCAGACTTGGGAAGCTCATGCAGATTAAAATTAAACCATGGATTTATTTGATTTATGAACTGCTGCATCCATCCTTTTATATCACCCACTGAACAACCCAACGTGAAAAAAGCTTTTTGGAGACTGATGCTTTGATGTTGAAGCAATGTTGGGTGAAATCTAGGAGTAAGATTGGCAAGCCTATGTGCTCAAAGTAGAGGCAGCAACTACAAGCCATTGGAGAAAACACTGGAACAGTTTAGAATGTTGACAGAAAAACCATTACATTGGCAAGTTTTTCATATTCTGACTGAAGCACAATTCAAGACATTCTGTTATAATTATTGGACTTAATAAGGGATGGTGTTAAATTTTGATAACAGAGTTTCCATGTCTATCACGTATCTGGTTTAAGCAGAGAAGCAGGAAGGCAAGGCATCTCTTTGCTCCATCTTTCCTTATATGTGGCACAGAAGGAATGGGGCAGAGACTGGGGTAGGGAGGGGAGTTGTCAAGGCCAGGAAGGGGGTAATAGTGCCACTGACATTCTGTCGCCCTTTCTGGCCTCAGTCCACCTACCCGGGTCTACTTGAACTTGCACCAGCATGTGACTGGCACAGGTCCAAATAGAGCCATCAGGGCAGCAGATACTTGTCCTGGTGCAAGGAAACAAATGTCTGTCCTCCATGGGATGCTGTGTGTGCCCTGTTGGCATGGGTGCATCGGCACTGGGGTAGTTAAATGGGTTTGGGATGTTTGTTTTGTACAGTTACCAACTTCACAATTTAACACTTTTCAGCATTTGTCAGTAAATGGGGTTAAATTTAGTAATTTACAAAGGCAAATGGTTAGCTTCAATTTACGCAAATGTTTCTCGAATGCTTTCTGAAATACTGAGAATTGCCACAAAATGTCAATCTATACTGAATTTTCTACATCTATCATAACACATGCATGCAGCTATGCACATTTTTCTCAGTCACACAAAAGCAGTTTTCTCCAGTAGGCACTGAAAGTAGAAAGGAACCCCTCTTTTTCATATATCAGGCGAGCAAAAGCAGCATGGGAATTTTGTGGGCTTCTACACTCAGCCTTAGCAGTAGCTTATTCCTTGGTATGAGTTGCCTGAGGAAGCACTCACTAAGGGGTCTTTGTAATTTGGTTTTGCCATAGCAACAGAGTTAACTCAGCATCTCCAGAGCTTGCTGCCATCTTCTGGGTTTACTTGTGCATAAAGTAAATTCCTTTTATCTAGGACCTTTCAGTGCCTCTTGGTTGTCAGCTATGGAA
This sequence comes from Tiliqua scincoides, assembly GCF_035046505.1. Lineage (NCBI taxonomy): Eukaryota > Metazoa > Chordata > Lepidosauria > Squamata > Scincidae > Tiliqua > Tiliqua scincoides. The sequence goes on from NC_089826.1 coordinate 58,726,767, forward strand.
ATGGATATAGGGTTTAATTGAACTTGAGGTTCTCTAGCCCTGATGTACAATATAAGTAAGAGTACAGCAGTGCAGCACAAGCATTACTGATGAAATTATTATACTATGGCAGAGTAACAGCCCCTGTAAAGTATTTTGTATCTGGAACTCAGTGTTTTTGGAAAACATTATTAAAGGTACGCAACTGAGGTTTTTCCCCCCCAAGAAAATTTCCTTTAGTGCATGAAAATCTGCATGTGTTATACAGAAAATGAGCAGTGGCATGTATTGCATCTTCATTGTTTATAATAACTATATAATTACCAAGAAATTATTCCAATGACACAGCCCTATTAAACAGCTTGTAGTTTCTAACCTTCTCGTTTTTAGCCTGAAGAGGTAATAGATAACCCAGAAAACCGCCTTTTGAAGTGTATTGAATTCATTGACTTCTGTGAAAAGATCAGTTGTTGCTAACACTACAGCATAGATTAAATCATTGAGGATTTTTAACTGTGCATAGTATTTAAAAAAAAAAAAAAACCTGAAAAGGGATTGCATAAAATATTTTTTGCAAAAAAAAAAAAGTCTTTAGAACCTTGAAGATAAAAACAAAATTGATCTGTTCACATCCTTGGTATATATGCATGACACAACCTGCATATACAGTATATGCCTTGGCACTCCTCAAACACAAAACACATGAGACAGAGTTATGGATTATAATTGGGCCACAATTATACGGATTATAATTGGGCCACATGCCAATCAACAAAATACTGTCAAATCCTGCAGCGGGTCCTCTCCCCAAGTGCTTATCCTGCATTTAGTGTGGACGCTACTGCAGTTAAATATCCAGCAGAGCCACAGGGTTTGAACCCAGTGCCCCCCTGAAACCCCTGAAAGGAGGAATATTCTGATTTGGCAATCAAATGCCCACTGTCGCAGCATTCACCTTGACATATATAACAGTCTGGAACCACAACTGCATCTGCTCCCTCTGCCGGTTCAGGCCTGGCTCCTTGGCTGCCCTCATACAAAAATATTCATTACAGACCAACTAGGCCATATCAAATGATCCCCTAAATGTTCAGTTGATATAATATCTAAGTATTTTATCAAACTGGAAACTGATTCCAAAGTAAATAAGATTACCTGAGAACCAGTTAGGTCATTTGTGATCAATCTTCCACTTCTGATTTGTTCTCACATACTCCTCAATTCTGGGCATTATTTCAGCTCCATGTGAAACAGAATGAGCAAACCAACAGATTCCCTCCCCCAAATTTTTATGTTACAGCTGGCACCAAATGCTTACAATGTCAGTAGCAATGGCAGTAGAGTACAGCAGGGCAGCACAAACCTAACTGGTGCAAAATAGCTGGCGAAGATGTGAGAAGTCCCATTGCGGGAAAAGGGGAACACCTCATCATGCTTACACTGCACTCTAAAATCTTTTCAAATAAGCCACAGGTGATGCCTTGGTATCTGCAGGGGATCCGTTCTCAGACCTCCCACAGATACCAAAATATGCAGTAATGAAATCCATGGATTTGGCACCTTTAACCCTCCAAACACGACTGGAGCCAGTTGCATCCAGAGGGCATTCTGTGAAGGCCTGGGAGAGGCCTTAGAACTTCACTTCCTATTTTTGCTGGAAACCAGAAGTGACGTTCAAAGGCCTCCCCAAGGCCTTAGAAGTCCTTCTGAGGGGTAGGAAGGCTGCGCACAACGTTCGCAGCCCTCAGAATGCCCTCCAGACATAACCAGAACTGGACTCTGGCCTACAGGTTGTCCCTGATCAGGGCTCAATGTTGGTCAATGGACCCACGTTGAGCCAAATCCACGGATGAAAAATCTGTGGATGATCAGACGTGACCTGTATGGTGATTAAAATTTAAAATTCAGAATATGATTGTAAATTAAGTATATGCTGTGAATCGGTTTAGAGGAGATAATTAATTAATTTGTTTGAAACACTTTTTTTTAAGACAAGAAGTGAAGAGTTCAAAAAAATTCTGATTTTATTTTGTTGGACAAGAAAATATGCTGCTTTATATAATGTTCAGTGCTTAATTTTGTATTTCACTGTAATATTATTGTACAGTTGAAATGAAAGTGTCCATTGCTCAGCCTTGTATTATAATTAAGTGGCATAGTTCAAATACCTTAAGCAGGAAGGAGCACTGAGGAGAGAGCTGTCATTGTGCTTCCCCAAAACAAAAGAGAAATCTATCCAATGCTATACAAGAAATAGAAGCATTTCTGTTCATGAACCACTAGCAAGCATTTAAGTCCTCAGATTTGCGTTTTGTTTATGCATTTTACAAAATAATATAATATAATAATATACAGTATTTATATACCGCCTTTCTTGGTCTTTTATTCAAGACTTTATTCAAGGCGGTTTACACAGGCAGGCTTATTAAATCCACGCAGGGATTTTTACAAATTGAAAGAAGGTTCTCTCTTTCAAGAACCACCACATTCAAGGTGTTACACTCCGATCTGGTTTAACATTCTGGCCTCCATCCTCCCACGCTCCGAGCAGATGGAACAGCTCAGCTGCAGCTTGCCAGCTGCTTCAAGGTCGCATGGTGCCGGTGGCCTCGAACTGGCGACCTTGTGGATGTTAATCTTCAGGCAAATGGAGGCTCTACCCTCTAGACCAGACCTCCTGCCCATATTGCCCAAAATAGCAATAAAGCCTCTTCTGTATAATTCTGTGAGTGTGTGTGTGTGTGTGTGTGTGTGTGTGTGCATGGTTCAATATTTTCTTTGCTTTCTAACCATTAAAAAACACTAAAATTGGAATTGTTTTCTCGAAACACTTATTTTCCATAACCATGCATTAATTTCACAATCTTTACTTTAATTATTTTTTTAATCAATGTGTTTAACAAAGCAGAAGGTAAGACAAAAATCACAAAAGTTGGTTTTTAGGGGCTTTTATTATATTTGTTCTAAAATTTTAGTCAGCTCTTAAGTGTCCTGAGCATGTGGTACATGGGAGGTCTGATCAGGACAACATATTTAATGTCTAGTTTAGTTGCTCCCAAATTTTTTAGTGCTGTGACACCATCTTGTCCTCTGTGGTGGGTCGCAATGTGATATTCTTCCTTTCGCCGCAAGGCTTTCTTGGGAGGCCCCAGAGACCTCTTCCAGCTTGTACCAGTGACCGACTCTGTTGGCTTCTGCAAGCCTCAGAATGGCCCGCAGAAGTTGAGTCTGCAAACCAGAAGTTGCATGATCACTGACGCAAATGGGACATATTAGCAGTGAATGGTAGATTGCACCCTTTGTAGTGTGTACTGTAGTTTCTGTGCTGGCAGAGTTTTCTCATGTAATCTATAGTCATATAACTGCATAATTATCCTATTTTGGTCTCTCTGGAGTAAAGTTCAATTGAATCTACAAGTCAGCTTTATACTGTCTGAGCAGAATTTTACTCGTAGTAATTGCTGATGAATCTACAGTATTATAGAAATATATAAATACATGACATATAATCTGTTTAATCCTCTTACAGGTGGACATAAACTGAATGTTGATCAGAATTTCAAGTTATCTGACCTGATGAACATACAGAAGGAATGAAGTATGGATGTGAAAGAACGGAGACCTTATTGCTCCCTGACAAAGAGCAGAAGAGACAAGGAGAGGCGTTATACAAACTCTTCAGCAGAAAATGAGGACTGCAGAGTGCCTACACAAAAGTCCTACAGCTCAAGTGAAACCTTGAAAGCTTTTGATCATGATTCCTCAAGACTGCTGTATGGAAACCGGGTAAAAGACTTGGTGCACAGAGAGACAAATGAGTATAGCAGACAAGGTAGGCATAATGTTCTAAACAAATAACATAAATATTTTTAATATGAATGTACAGCATTTGAAGTCTGGGAGTTCCATGCCTTCCTGCCAGTCTTCTCAATGATTCAGGGATAGTTTAGATGCCTATCATGCTATTAGCTTATTTACTTTATAACACTTTAACAAGGGGTGGGGTTGTACATAATCATTCCTGATTCACTCTCTAAGATCCACTGAGAATGCCCACTATCTGCTTGCCAAGTGGGTACAACAAAGGCATTTTTAGAGGATTTTTTGGGAACATTTGCACAGTGCTTATTTCAAGAGTAAAGATGCATGCCCTGTATCCAGTCATTGAAATCTACATGCCAATAGGGCTTCATCCTGGTCCTTTGCCAGCCCACGCAGCTGGTAAGACAACTGCAGAACTATTTTGGCTTCCCATGGTGTTATGGAGCTGTTGCAAGTAAACAAAGTTCTTGTACTTTCCAGGGTATTCTCATCACCTCTAGTTCGGAGCTTCAGTTTCCATAGGCAGGTTGGGCAGGGAGGACCGATGTGACTGCTTCTTTCCTTTCCCAGGAGACTTGCCAAGTCCCCCTTTCCCATGAAACTTGAACATCTGAGTCAGGGTAGGTCATAAATCAGAATGGATAAGTGAATCTATTTTAATTTTACTATACTTGCTTTAGTTTTGTAAAAAGTATTCAGCCATGATGAGTAAGAATGCATTCACAGGACTCGGCAGAAAAGCTTTTTGCAAACTTAAGCAAAAAGCTGTGAGATCTGTAAAAAAAAAAAGCAAAAAGCTCTGAGAAAAGTTGAGATCTGTAAAAGTTGGGGTAAAAGTAAAACTAGATAAATGAACTGAAATACATTCTGCTCTTGTCTCTGTCTTCGATGCACTGCAGATAGCAAACATTGGTATGATATGAGCAGGCTGGCTAGTAAACATTTTATGGGCTAGTATCCTCTGCAAGCTCAGGTAAGAGTATCTTACCTGACTGTCCTTTACCTGAATGTGTAAAGGACATGTGCCTATGCAATATGGTCTATATTGTACAATTATGGAGCACCTGCATAGCTGAGCTTTGACTTCTTACCAGCTTTCTGCCATTACAAAACACAGAAATACTATTCCTAGTAATATCACTATGATTCTACTATGTGATGAAGTGAGGTATGCAGAATCACAATCTTGTGCATGTCTACTCAGAAGTAAGTCCCATTGTGTTCAATGGGGCTTACTCCTAGGAAAGTGCTATAAGATTTCAGCCTAACAGGCCAATCCTATAGTGGCCACTTGTTATCCTTGCAAGTCATGATGACTTTCGATAAGGAATCTGGCAGCTTTCACCTTGTGATTGCTCTTTAATCATGGCCTGCCCATGTCAAAAATGACTGTTAGCTAATGTATTCATATAATTCTTATGTTGCATGCTTTTCATGCTTTCAATTCAGTGGCTGTGTACTAAACTGGAAATGTGGAAAGTTGGATCAAATGTGATCCTTCAAAAAAGCAATGTGCCCCCTGCCCACTTGCGTTACACTTGCCTTTGCAGAGTGCATATAGCCTAAGCTAGTTTCACAGTCACTGCTGTTTGAAAAAACCAGGACGATTGAAGTATGTGGGAGACCAGTGGGGTATGCAGGCTCATGCTACAATTCTGTATATAGTTATGAACAAGTGGTGCTGATGTAAATAGCATTATGTCATTGACCATGCATACCTAGTAACAATGGACTATGGGAACAGCTGTGCATTTGAAGCACATCTTCCCTCCTTCAGAACTTCCATGCAGATACTGACCTACAGTTGATATACTGAGTGGTTTTAAAGCGATAAAACAATGCCTTCCAGAAAACTGGAAGCACAGTTTCCGACCCTGCTGGGAGCCTTAGAGAGGCTTCCACAGTGTCCTAAAGGCTCACGCCTGGGGCATTTGCCCCATCGTTCTTAATGGGAGGCCTGCCACTGGTGGGACTGGTGGAACCCTCTCCTCTAAATCCTATCCTCCATGTTGAGCTGAAAATACAGAGGTTCTGTCATCTGTGCCGGCAAAACAGCTGGTGCAGACTTGAGACATTTCATTATGGGGCCTGGGACTTTCCTTGGGGAAGGGAATGAATATCTCCTTTTCCCAAGGTGACCTCTGGCAGCCTTAGTGGGTCTGCTCACTGGATACAGTGGTTGCCATTTTGGCATCGCTCAACCCAGTGGCCCTGCCGAGGATAGGATTGGGCTGCCTGATATGCAGTTTTAGACTCTAATTAGATTTGATGTGGCATTACCTGGAGGGAAAGAGGTGAAAAGCGGTGTGCCCCAAGGATCTGTCCTGGGACCGGTGCTGTTCAACCTCTTCATAAATGACGTGGAGACAGGGTTGAGCAGTGAGGTGGCTAAGTTTGCAGACAACACCAAAAATTTCCGAGTGGTGAAGACCAGAAGTGATTGTGAGGAGCTCCAGAAGGACCTCTCCAAACTGGCAGAATGGGCAGCAAAATGGCAGATGCGTTTCAATGTAAGTAAGTGTAAAGTCATGCACATTGGGGCAAAAAATCAAAACTTCACATATAGGCTAATGGGTTCTGAGCTGTCTGTGGCAGCTCAGGAGAGAGATCTTGGGGCAGAGCCTAGGAGAGGGGGGTAAAGGGGGTAATTTGTACCCGGGCCCAGGTTCCAAAGGGGGGCCCAGGAGCCAAAGGAGGGGGCCCAGAAATTTCCTGGGATGTTATGTTTTCCTATCTACTCAGACTTGTTGCCTGCACGGGATGCTGGGGACACTACTGATGCCACATGAGTTGGTAGACCTGGGCTCCAAAGACTTTTCCAGCTGTCTTTTCCCTCCCCGTCCCCTGTTGCACCCCTCCCTGCCCCTATTCTGCTTGCCCATCACCACCCTCCCTGGCTCTGTTTCACCCCTCCCTCTTTGTAAAGGGGTCCAAAAGAAACTTTGTACCCCCTGATAAAATTCCTCTCAGAGGCCCTGTCTTGGGGTGGTGGTGGACAGGTCAATGAAAGTGTCGACCCAATGTGTGGCGGCAATGAAGAAGGCCAATTCTATGCTTGGGATCATTAGAAAAGGTTTTGAGAACAAAATAGCTAATATTATAATGCCGTTGTACAAATCGATGGTAAGGCCACACCTGGAGTATTGTGTCCAGTTCTGGTTGCCACATCTCAAAAAGGACATAGTGGAAATGTAAAAGGTGCAAAAGAGAGCGACTAAGATGATTACTGGGCTGGGGCACCTTCCTTATGAGGAAAGGCTACGTCGTTTGGGCCTCTTTAGCCTAGAAAAGAGAAGCCTGAGGTAGGACATGATTGAGAGATACAAAATTATGCATGGGAAGGATGAGAGATGCTCTTTACACTCTCACATAACACCAGAACCAGGGGACATCCACTAAAATTGAGTGTTGGGAGAGTTAGGACAAACAAAACAAAAATTTCTTTATTCAGTGTGTGGTTGGTCTGTGGAACTCCTTGCCACAGGATGTGGTGACGGCATCTGGCCTGGATGCCTTTAAAAGGGAATTGGACAGGTTTTTGGAGGAAAAATCCATTACGGGTTACAAGCCATGATGTGTATGTACAACCTCCTGATTTTAGAAATGGGCTATATCAGATGCAAGGGAGAGCACCAGGATGCAGGTCTCTTGTTATCTGGTGTGCTTCCTGGGGCATTTGGTGGGCCACTGGGAGATACAGTGAGCTGGACTAGATGGGCCTATGGCTTGATCTAGTGGGGCTGTTCTTATGTTCTTATGGAGTGTTTGACTAGTGAATTATGTATTATCATTAGTCATTCAAAAACCAGTGGAGATCATTGGTGTATTATGGCAGAATGTACTAACGGAATTGCATATAGTTGTGTTCTTCAAAAAAGTGCACCCTTTCTACAGCTATCAGATAACCAGTATACAAGGGGTTTTGGCAGCCGAAGGACTGAAATGCCAATTCCTAGAATTTTTTCTGTAGTGACATATGGGCCTATCTGTTTTACTGGTTGGTCTTTTAAAAGCATTTGGTATGACCTGTTGGCTTCCTCTAATGCTTGCTGTTTTAGCATCTGTGATTTCTACCTGTATGTCTGACGAAGTTCAGATTACTCTTGATTTATTCAGCATTCCTGGGTAGTATTTCCTTGTGAATAACATAGAAGTCACTTCCTGTTATTTTGCTTGTGTATTCTTTCCCCCCCAAAACCAAGATACACATTTTAATAAAAATAAAACTATTAATAATTCTAGCATTTAAATATTAATCTCTTCATCTTGACTCATGCAGAATAAAAAGGTTAATATTTAAATGCTAGATAATTTGCATTTGGTGTATTATAGAAAATAAATCTAGTCTAGTTTGCTGAATTAGAAAGTCACTGAATTGTAATGAGTAAATTTAATTGATAGTTTGTGAAATCTAGAAGTTTATAGATCATCCATGAAATAATTCCTGAAATTCATCTTCAGTTTTATAATGAAATAGAAACTATAAAACAAAAATCTAAGGTGCTACAGTATGCTTTGTCTCCATATCAAAAACTGAAATAGGAGCTAATGCTGTTTAGATTGTCTTTTAAAGATCTGATAGTAGAAAGAGATTTGGCACTATGAAATCATTGTCTAGTGCCTAATGTTTGTTCCAGATTTTAGAAGATTTTCTTCGTGCGTAATTTTTTCTTTTACTGTTGTTACAGAACTATTTGATGGTGATAATGAAAAATAAATGCAGTTATGTTCTGCTGTGAAAGTGTGTAAATACAGCATGGATATCAGCAGAAAATGATGTCATGTGGATTTTCATTTATGTGAATATATATTCATACTGAAAGCAGTATTTTGATTTTTATAGAATTTGTTTATGGTTGAAGCATGGGGTGGTGACAGCAAACCTAGTGTCTTTTGATGTATTTGAAAACAACTCCTCCATTATCTACTACCTTTGTCAAATTCAAACTATGCTGTTATGAAAAAAAAAAAATACTGGACTGTGAGACTGTCATTTTACTGGACTGTAAAAACCTAAAACATTAATCAGAACTTCAATGTTTAATTAATGTGAATCCAAAGTTTATTACTTTTTAAATATTAGCTACTCAACATGATTCATTTGGAGAGCAAAATGATTAATCTTATTCAGCGGCTATAAATGTCAGCTACAGCTTGAAAAGATTTAAATGGTCATGGTTGTCTTTCTCTTAAACTTTAAATGTCTGTATTTAAACACACCAGTTAAACAAATCTTCTTATCATTCTTACATACAAAATCTACACCTGCCCCAGCCTTCTTTCCAATTGTCTGACTAATGATTTACTACCTGATCTTAACTACCTCACTGGAAAGCAAGTCCTGTCTATTTCAATGGAACTGACTTTCAGGTATGGGTGTTTTTGCAACCTTAAATTTTTTTTAGCTGAATGGGAGAAAGGAGCTGTAAAGGTGTGAATTAACTGGCAGCCCAATCCTAGGCATGTCTACTCAGAAGTAAGTCCCATTATAGTCAGTGAAGCTTACTCCCAGGTGAGTGTGAATAAGATTACAGCCTTAAACAGCAAATGATTGATCTTTTCTGTAGAGAGTTGAAGTTAAGCAGCATAAATGAAGGAAGGCAGGAAGGAAGGTTTGTTAACTAAAACAGTATCCTACCAATTTACAGAAGGACTTTACATTGTGAAGATTTTCAGATTAACTGACTGGCAAGCCCTGGGGAGAGTTCCATGTAGTGGGGCAGTAGTAAACAATTTTTGTAAACAATTTCAAGAGAACAGTCTTGATTTAATAGTGATGGTATACAGTTAGTACAGCAGCCCTAAATCTCTCTGGAAGACTTGGGGACCTCGTCTTTGTGGAGGAGGGGACGACGATGGCACTCCTGCAATTGCACTACTGCCAGGCAAAAAGCATTCTTTGAACTTACCAGGGGATCACTATGGCCCTCCAGAGGGTGTGGAGAGCCTGCAGCCCCCTCTGTGTGCCTCCCCACACCTAAGAACCGCTCCAAAAAGTTATTGCAACACACTTTTGGTTTCGTTGTGAAACCAGAAGTGGGTCACAATAGCATTTTGGAGCAGTTCTGATGCACAGGGAGGTCCGCAGAGGGGGCTGTGGGCTACCTGCACCTTCTAGAAGGTCGTAGTGACCCTCCCCAGTAAGTTTTTAAAAACCCTTTTTGTGTGACCTTGTGATCAAAGGAGTGATGTCACTGCAGTCGCAGCGTCACCACGCCCCTTAAGGGGCTTGCAACCTTTTCTCCCTGTCTGGTGCATTTCAACACCCCTGTTTGGGAACCTTTGAGTTAGTGGATACTTGTGCAATTTAGCACCTTTACAAAGACTTGGAAAACTGTATGAAGGCAGTGCAAGCATTGAAGCATCAGAAAGTAAGTTTTCCTAGATGTCACCTTTATTTGGAGCACATTTTCCAACAAAATGCAGCTTTTGAACACTCTTGAAAGGTGTTATAGTAATTTGACTTTGAGGTTAAGAAAAGCATAAATGAAAGCAGCTAGATCCAAATCTTACAGCAGAAAACAAACAAACCCAGCTTTGTCACCAGATAAAGCTAGTAAAATGTATTGCTATCCACCAATGCAATCTGGCATTCAAAGTGTTGTGATCAGAAGAGGCTTGACATAATATGACAGATATCCTGACACTCCCAGGTCATAACACTTGCCGAACATCATTATCTTAATCCTGTCAGGATACAATTTCAGCTGTCTTTTTCATATCCATTCAGAACTGATGTGAGAACAGAGGTGGAGAATGTTTCTCTGTGTATTTGAATCTGTTTATTTTTTTAACTTTTAAATTATTAGAAATGATAAGTAGAAACAACTTATCCCAGAAATAGAAGAAAATATATGTATATATCACACACATACAAAATACAGAATCTATTCATTGAATCTAGATTAACGTTTGTACATAGGTTAAAGATCTAGAAAAAATGAGAACATTTCTGAGAGCAATTAGTGATTTCTCTTAAACTAATAAAAATGTGTCATATTTATTAGGAATCAGTAGTTAATTGAATACCTTCAAAAAGCCAACTGATTGTAATCAACTTCAACCAATTAATTTCTTATTATTGCTCAAAAGGGTTTTCAAAATGGAACTAAACATGATAATTCTTAGACTACTTCATTTAGCCCTTTATTTAAGAGCTAAAATTATTTAGACTGCTTTACAACTTGGAAGTGCTTTGCATACATAAACTAATTAATTCCTTGTACACGCCCTTGAGGTAGGCAAATAACAGCCCAATTCTATGAATTCTGGATGGAGCATATTGAGACAGCGGAAGGCATTAGGCTACTCCCACTAAACAATGTAGAATTTATAAAAAGCTCACACTTACACATCCGCAACTTCAAATTGCGGGAGCAAGTGTTTCCAAAGAAACAGAACAAGGTAGTATCTCCATGGTTTTTTCGCATCATGAGCTAATTTTGTTTAGGATGTATATGTAAAAGAAGTGACTCAGTGTTCCAGTGTGAACATCTTGTGTAAAATTTTACTTACGTATTTCCCAATAGTACATGAGACAAGAGAGAGAGAGAGATTCTGTACATTTTGCCTTTATGATCTTACAGATGACTAATTCAAAATACAACACTCCAATACACTGTATGGCGAGTGAACTTGGTTTAGAGTTCAGCACATTGTGTGTTCTCAGAGGGCAATGGTTATTTTTGGATTTGGCAGCAATATATACATCAGTGCGTAGAGCAAATGCTTTTTAAGCAGCATTAATAATCTCAAAAAACCGAACTGAACAGGTAATATGCTCACAATCCTTCACCTATGGGGAGCACTGGCTCAGTAGCAAGAGACTTCTGTGGACCGGGGTGTTTGTGTAGCACCTTCCAGAACAGTCTATACAGTGTTTCTCAAACTGTGGATCAGGACTCACTAGGTGGGTGGATCCCCCACCTTTTTCAGGTGGGTCCCCATTCATCTTAGACTTGATGCTTATATTGTCTGTGACTGCATCTGGGAAAACGTGACAGATGTGTACTTTTAACAGGCTATTATGTATATTCTTTTAACCATGATCATCACAGTGGGCCTTACTCCCAGTTAAGTGTGGATAGGATTGCAGCCTTTGGGATGTTTGGGGAATTTTTTTAAAAACAGATTAGCAACTGCTTGGAAGGGTTAGGAGGGTTCTTCTATATTTTAAATAAGTTTTAAACATATACTTATTATAAAATTTTAATTTACTTACTTAATTAGATTTGATTTTGCCTTATGGGGGTGATAACAATTTTTCAGCTTGATGATGTCACTTCTGGCCATGACATTACTTCCAGATTAATGACATCACTTCTGGTGGATCCTGAAAGATTGTCATTCTAAAAAGTAGGTCTTGTACTAAAAAGTTTGAGAACCACTGATCTATACCAGTGCTCACTAATGACAGGCTTGATGTTTCCTTATATGGGCTTGCTATGTCTACTTATAGTTCTTAAGGCTCAAGCCTACCCCCCCCCCCCCCACTCAAGCAGTGAGCCCAAAATGGCTTGCACTGTATCCTGCTGTGGGGGCACATTTGTTCTGGAGGGATCTACTCATACCTGTAGTAGTGAAATTGCTGACCCTTGAAGGGTTCAGAAGAATCAAACGGGGCCTATGACACCTGTCATTCCTCAAAGTAACTCCAGTCTTTTGTGATTGCCACTATACACAATGTGCACTTTCTCACCTACCCAGATCTCTGTTCAGCTTCTACTCACTTCTTCATGTACTAAATGTTGTCTGGAAAAGTGAAAGAGGAATACATTGGCTGCTCCAGTACACGATGAGGCTATAACACACACAAATACATTCATTTCAATTATTCTTTCCTTCCTTGAGTCACACTTTAGCCACATGATTTACACAGGAAAAGCCCTGCTGGATAGAGTCAAAGGCCTTTCTAATCCAAACCGTTTCCCACATTGGCCCACCAGCTGCTTCTGGAAAAGGAATAAGCAAAACAAAGTCATACTTCTGCCTTCCAATACTGCTGATGAACCTCGAGGCAGCATATAGACATTATGGGCACAATCCTAACCAGGTCTACTCAGAAGTAAGTCCTATTTTGTTCAGTGGGGCTTACTCTCAGGAAAGTGTGGTTAGGATTGCAGCCAAAGACAGGTAGACATTGATAGACATATGCTCCTTAATTTGTCCACCTCCTTTTCAGGCAATCCAAGCACATCTTAATTTTTCACAGTGCAAAGTACCTCTTAAATTTCCTGCCAGTCAGTTTCATTGGCTAATACCTAGTTCAACAGTTCCCAACCTTTACTTAAAGGTAAGGGAACCTCTAAGTCTTTGCAATGCCTGTAAAGGGGGAGTGGCAACTTGGTGGTTACCATGGTAATGCCACTGCTGGGTTTGCATTGCCGCCGACTAAGCAAAAACAGTGGGTTTGGAATTACCCTTGTTTAGCAGTGGTGAGAATCCTGGTTTTGCGGCATCTTCAGCCACCACTACAGGTGGGTATGTTCGAAAACCCACTTTTTTTTTACTTAGTCCACGGCAGGGCGCAAACCTGGGAGTGGTGTCACCACTGTCCTGCTGTCACAGCTGGGCCACCATTCCCCTTAAGGGGCAATTACCCCCAGGTTGAGAAATACTGCCCTATTTCTAATATTGTGAGAGTAGGAGAAAATTTACCCATACTATACATACTTTATCTCAATCTCGTTCCTTTTAGTCACCCTTTTTCCAAGTGAAAAGCACCAAACTTTGTTGCCTTTCCTTGTAAAGAAGGTGCTCCAACCTTCTGATCATTTTGTTTGCCTTCTTTTGCATCTTTTTGAGCTCTACAATCAGAGCTGTCTCTTGGGTAAGGCAGTGGCTCAGCCACTCTGGGTGTGAAGCTTTCATGATCAATATACGGCCCATATATTGGTTGAGTTGCCCTGGACCTGCCCAGTTTATTCTCATTTCTTCTTAAAAATTGATACTGTAGATTAATAAGACCATGGATATTGATTTTAATGACATAGTTTTGAATTTATTCTTGTATTTTTATTGGATTATTGTATAGCTTTGAATATTTAAGAAAGGCAGAAAAATGGTAGGAGCAAGTAAATATCAAGCCTACCCTTCTCATATTTGTGTAACAATAAGAGACTACTCCACAGTGGCATTTTTACACTACAGGTGGGACCTCGGTGAGGGATCTGTTCTCAGACCCACCTCCTGTGTATACTGAAATTCGCAGTCTCAGGCCCCTTTAAAGGGCAGCTGTGCTCTGGTTGCCTTAGGAGGGTTCAGTTTGGGGTGAAGTCTGGCTCACCATGGCTCTAGGGGACCAGCATTGAGTAAGATCTATGGATATAAAATCTGCAGAAACAGGCTTCACCTGTAGTGTTTTTACTAGTGTTCTAGTTCTGCTATTGTATATGCGGATTCAGCATTTTTATTGTTTTTATTGTATGAGATGGATATTGAATTTGTAAACTATTCTGGTGGCCTTTTTTGACCAAGTAAAAAGGCAAGAGAAAAGTCCTTACTTCATCTTTTCTTTCAATTGTGATTAAAGATAACTTTGCCTTCCTTGGACAAATATGGCTGGTAACATTTCATTATTAGCTCTAATTGGTAATGACAATCAAGTACTACTATAGTTAGTAGTTGTAAACTCAGGAGTATTGCAAGTCACTAAATTTCGCTTGTCACTGTTTTCAGTGATCTTGCAGAAAGCCCAAAATTTAAGACTTTACACAAAGTTTTATAAGTGACATAGCACGATTGTTATTTAAACAGGCTCTTCTGACAGTTGATGTGTTTACCAATTCATCCTCCCTAATGGCCTTCACACAATTTACTCACCAGTATGGCTATTTACTGCTGTGACAATTGCCTTTCCTCCCTCCATGCATTTTTGTTCTGTTATTTATTCACAACTCAATGATAAGTACTATTTGATTTGTAGCTAATTGCAGCAACTGTTTTTCATTATTTATGCTTGTCGTAGTCAGAATCCATTTACAATCCTGGCTGGGATAAAACTGATTGCAACAACTGATATGACCACAGCAATAAAGTAATTAACTGGCACACTTGAAAGCTGTCAAGGTCTGGGCATTAACTCCTTTTGCATTTCATGAATATTCCTTCTTCTTTGTATGTACATCTTCGCATTCCTATTTTTTCCTTTTTGTTTCTCTGTGACTTGCTTCTATACTTTTGAAATATATGCACTCATTTAAGAGTTCCTCAACTGAGAAGGTCATTGGAAAGCTTGCCAAAAAACAGCTCTTGAAAAGTAAATCTACAAATCTTGGAACTCGCATATCACTTGCCTGTACCACTATGTAGAAAATAGAGGAAATAAAAGCAAGTTGAAAATACAGTCCTTACTAAAGCAATGTCTTTTAAGTGCTGTAATTTAAATAACTTAAAATTATTAGATCAATTCTTTTACACCTGATTTATTCATGTAGCTGTTTAGAGTTCACTCGTATGTCTTTTGAGTATTTTTCAATCATCTCCCCCCCCCCCCCCCCGCCCCAAAAGGAAGATAACTAAAATTTAAAGATATGTCTGATTTGCATTTGAGTAGACTTGGGATGAAACTGCACATTTTGCTAAAAGTGTAATGTGGTCTGGTTTTCTTCGTTATTATAAATAGCATGCTCTAAGACCCCAGAATCATGACAGGGGGTTAGGGGGTCTTTAGTACTTTGCCCCCATTTTGGTTAAATTCCCAATCGTAGTTTCCTTGTATGCCGTTTTTACTGAGGGGGAAATGCCATTAAAAAAATCCAGTTTTTTAGGAGTTTAGCCAGGGCAGAAAGAGAAAATTCTGACAAATACTTGTTGGTTTCACACTTTTGTCAAGTGAAAAGGAACTGTCAGAGTTAATCTTTTCATACCTTGAACTAGCTCTTCTTTATTTACAGGTCACTCTGTATTTCTTTTCTACCTGAGAACTCCTGATGTGCCTAAGTAGTTGATACAGAATGGTTAAAAAGGAGTAAATAAAAGGGTCACTGCAAATTGCTAGAGATAAAAGGGTCTACTTGACCAAAGCTCATGTGGAGCTTAACAAAAGATCTTGGGATATTCCTGCAAAAACCTGTACTGTGTATTTATTTAAGGATCTGTTTTCTAATCCTCACCCCCCCCCCAAAGATTCTCATGTTTTGTTATCTTTTCTTTTCTTTTCTTCCCTACTCAGGACAGAATTTTACCCTAAGGCAGTTAGGAGTTTGTGAACCAGCAACTCGAAGAGGACTGGCATTTTGTGCTGAAATGGGGCTTCCCCATAGAGGTTACTCTATCAGTGCAGGGTCTGATGCTGATACTGAGAATGAAGGTGTGATGTCTCCAGAGCATGCCATGAGACTTTGGGGCAGGGGGGTCAAATCAGGCCGCAGTTCCTGTCTCTCAAGCCGCTCCAACTCAGCCCTCACTTTGACTGATACCGAGCATGAAAACAAGTCTGACAGTGAAAATGGTAAGTCTTGCTGTGTGCGATATGGATAAATATTTCAAAATTTGTATTTTATGCAACCCTTATTTTTAACTCTGACTGTACTCTATGAACAGCTTTGATTAATACCACATTTTTTCTCAGGAAAAGCCAGCATCCAGTATTGATCATTGCAGCTGCACAAACAACTTGTATAATATTTCACCAACCATTTTGAAAAATGGCATCGGAAAAAAGATTAGCTATGACTTATCTTGGTACATGTTATCTGTTACCTTCCATAGAAGGACAAATAAGAAAATTTATCTCTAAAGCTAACTTGCATTCTTTGTAAATTCTTCTAAGAAATCTAAAAGTTTCTGAATCTGAACTTAGATGAGCAAGCACACAGTTAAATACAAGGCTCAAGTGACTGAAGAACAAATTCAATCATGTTTTAAACTTATTAGTTTAAACTTGCTTGCAGCTGTAGAGATGGAATGAATCAGGCTGAACCCAAGTTAGAGCTCATTTAAAGGCCTATTCTGTGGTGGGTGATGGCCATGAAGAAGATATTTTTCTCTACCACTATCATGTCTGCAGAGAGTTGCCTAGCAGTGCTGTTCTGGATGATGCAGGGCATATTATGTCTGCCCCCCCTACCCAAGTAGGGAGGTTACATCAGTAGCCCACTATGATCAGTTTGCTAGATACTTTGTGGATAAAATCATCCATATCTGTCATTACTTGGACTCCACATTAACAGTTCCAATGGATGTTCCCTCAATGCATGTTGGTCCCATGGTTATGGATTCTTTTCAGCTTGTACAGTCTGAAAGATGTGGGTAGGGTCATCTGGAGTATAAAGCTGACTGGTTGCTGCTTGACTCTTGCCCAGCATGACTTGTTAGATCTTCGAAGGAGAGACCGGCTGAGTAGGCAGGAAGAGCAATTAATTCTCCATTGAGGGAGGGGATGCTGTTGGAAGCTTTAAAGATGCCCCTTCCTGAAGAATCCCTTCCTATCAGATAACTATTAGCTAGCCTCCAACCTCTTGTTTCTGGCCAAACTGATCAAGCAGGTGGTAGTGACCCAATTCTAGTCTCTCTTGGATGAAACAGATTGACTTTCCCTCTTCCAATCTGGTTTCAGACTCCTTTTTGGCCAGGAGGTTCCAGATGACTGTACACCTGCAGGGAAAATCCTACTCTGCTCTGTGTGTTGGCAACCTTCAGTCTCGAAAGACTATGGTATCGTGCTCTGAATGGTGGTTCTGGAACAGTGTCTAGTGTGGCTGAAAAGGCTGATTCGGGAGTGACAATCCCTTCCACACTGGGAGCAAGTGCAGTCTGTCCCTGGTCTGTCTCCCTGGCTATGGGCCTTCCTTCTTTGCCTCTTTGCCTTAGTCTGTTGGCCAAGTGTCTCTTCAAACTGGGAAAGGCCATGCTGCACAGCCTGCCTCCAAGCTGGCTGCTCAGAGGCCAAGGTTTCCCACCTGTTGAGGTCCACTCCTAAGGCCTTCAGATCCCTTTTGCAGATGTCCTTGTATCGAAGTCTGCTCTGGACTTTATCTAACTTTATCTAACTCTGCTCTGGACTTTAGCTTATTGTGTACCAGAGGGTTCCATCTTGTCCTCCATGATTAACATACCGCTGGGGGATATCACAAGAGAATTGATATGCGCGTGACACTCAGCTGTATCTCTCCATATCATCTAATACTAGGGTATCTTTGAAACCCTGGACCTATGCTTGAGAACAGTAAGGGACTGGATGAAGGCTAACAAGTTGTAACTAAATCCTGACTGAACAATGTCCCTCTTGGTCAGGAGTTCTATGATGCAGATTTTAGATCAGCAACCTGTTCTCAGTGGGGTAGCACTCCCTCTTCAGGAGTAGGTTTGCAGTTTGGGAGCACTCCTGAACTCAGCTGTACTCCTGGATACACAGGTGGGACAATAATGCCTTTGCCCAACTTTGATTTGGTGTGTCCTTACCTGCCCCTACTCAAGTCTGTTATTATGTGCCCCCATAACAGGCTCACTGGATTTATGTGACTGGCTGAAAATGGTCTCACAGCTGCTGGTAACCTTAGCAGCTATTGGCTGAAAGTTTTGAGAATGCTAAAAAGGAATGATCAAAACATTCTGCCACTTGCTGCTGAGAAGGACCAAAACAATTGGTACAAGGAAATTAGCCCTCCCTGCTGCAAGAAACCAGTCGTAAAGGAATCTTGTCATGTGAGTCTCTAGACTGCAGGCCGTTCCCAGCTTACTGAATTCTGTAAGGACATTTCATGACATAGGGCCCAATCCTATCCAACTTTCCAACTTTAGTGTAGCCACAATGCAGCCTCGTGGTAAGGGAAAACATGTTCCCATACCTTAAGAAGGCTCCAGTGATTGCCCCTCCACCACAAAATGCAGCACACACCCCACTGGCACAACTGCACCAGCACTGGAAAATTGGATAGGTTTGGACCCTATGTCATGACCTGTCCTTCACTGTTAGCCAGTTGAATAGAATTTTATAAACCGAAAACCTTACAGAATTCAATAAGCAAGGGAGCTAGAAACAAAGAAACAAATGGAGGAGTTAAATGATTTTCAGTGATTGCCTAAAATGTGGAATACAGATGAAACGGGCTTCTATTGAGTCAGACGATGTGTATGTCTGAATCAGTGTCATTTGTACTGACTGACAGCAGTTCTCCACAGTTTCAGAGGGGTCTTTCTGAACCCCATTTGAAACTGAACTGGGGACCTTCTGCTTGCACAGTACAGGTTCAGCCTATTTTTACACAGATTTGACTCAACACGAATGGCCACTGCAAATGAGAAGGAATGTGCTGATCCCTAGAGAAGGGGAAAAATGCATCCCTTTAAAATCAGTTTAAAAAACTGAACAGTCCTTTAACAATAGCCTCCTTAATGAGAGAGAGAGAGAGAGAGGGAGGGGTTGCCTTCTCTCCCCAGGCAACCCCTCCCTGAGCACATGAAAGAAAGGTGATCACTTTGCATTGGTGAAGGGAGGGACTGAGTGAAGCGCCTTTGTAAGCGCTTGGAGGATGACAGATGGATTGTCTTCCTAATGACTCTTGTCTTACATCACAAAGGTCAGCAAGGCTGTTTTTAAATCACCAGAGCAAAGAAACTTTGTTTTTTAAATTGATTTGCTATAGTGCGTTTTTTGCCATCCATGTGAGTGCTTGAAACGTAGCCCACACGAATAATGAGGCTCAACCTGTATATGTTCCACCATTGATCTGTGGTTCTTGTCCCATAATGAAACATCTGGATACAGTATTGCCAGATCAGCTTATAACCTCACATAACACTGTTGTTATCACAACAGCTTTTGCTTGTGTCTTTTACTTGAATCACATGCCTCGGAAATGGTACAAGCTTGAATGAATTGACTTTAGCACCTTCTTTTCATGCAAGGAAGCATTTATGTAAAGTGATTTCCATGTGAAAAACAAAAAGTAACTGTGTTTTCTCTCACATGGTAACTTACATTTTTCAAGTGTGGTCTGTTTGAACCACACACTTCCTTGTGTTAAGTGAGGCGGTAAAGTCAACATTTGCCACATCAAACACAAATACGTGAGTTCAGTGTGGCAATTCACACTGATTTTATTCATCTCAGTGTCCTTTTGCAAAGCTTTAAATAGCAGTTTCAGTTTTATAAGGAAAGTAATTATGAACCCACTTTTATCCTTTCTACCCAACCACCACCCACCACCCCTACCCCTGCTGGTGCAGCTGCACCAAAAATGGGTATGCTGTATCCAGGAGAGGGGGACAGATTGGGAGACTTCAGGGCTTTAAAAAGGAATTTAAATCCCCTTACACCTCTGTAAGCCTCCCAACCTGCAATGGGTCATCTCAGATCTGCTCTAGCGATTTCACTAGCGCAAGTCTGAAGAAAGAGAGGGGTGGGGAGACTGCAGGAAAAGGGTATAGGATCCAGTGCAAGACATCGCTGCCGGATCAACCCACTCCTGCAGACACCCCAACCTCATTACACCTCCTCCCCACCTGGTTTTACCACTTCCTGCCCCTGTTCTGCCCATCCCCTCCCCCTCACCTCTCCTACTGACTTACCTGTTTTGGTAGGCAGTGGGAGAGCCAAAAACACAGGTGGGAAGGTTCTGGCCTTCCTGATGGTGTCCTGGCAGCATACTGCTGTGTGCACCCCAAGTAGCATCTTGTTTAACCCTTGATGCACATAGCCTAATCTGCCCTGCCAGTTTGGCTACCCACCAAAATTGGGTCACTACTCACTGGTGGGTCCTGGATCCACAGTTTAGAAACTGCTGGTAAGGTTTATTGTTTCTTGGCTTGGAGATAGGATATGGTACTTCTACAGCTAAAGGGAGCGCTTATTTAGTACTAAAAATAAGTAATCTTTTTTTGTTGTTGTTGTCTGGAATTGCCCATAGCTGACCATGAATATTTCAAGGAAGATACTTCTTGTACTCTCTTATTTAAAAAGTTAAGGATGATACCCACAAGAACTATTATCTATGTGAGGTTCACGTTTCAGAAGGGACGACTCTACTTCAGATGTTAGAATGTTACCATGTACAACTCTGATTTCAAGTTGTGATGGAATACTTATTATGATACAGTACATCTTTCCTTTTGACATGTTAGAGATCTATCAGATGCTTATGTCAACTTGTTTTTTTGGTTTGTAACCTCTTTATATGTAGTGAAGTCCTCATTATTAGAATATATAAAGAATTTTTGCAGGAAGACAATGCCATGTTTGGAGTTTCATTTTTATTTTTAATTCATAAAAACTTGAACAGATTAAAGAAATATTATTTAGCATTTGTCAAATCAAGCAGCAAGCTCTGATTTTTCATGTAGCAACTTTAGAGAAGTCTACTTTAGCTACTAGGGATACAATCTCATGCACATTGTCCTGGGAGTTCAATGTCCATTGAATGCAATGAGATTTACTTCTGAATAGAAGTAATAGAATTGCACTATAAAAGGTTCTTAGTTTTATTTATTGATTAGGAGGTAAACAGTCCAATATAAGAAATGATTAGAACTGCTTTGAGGCAATTAAAAATTTGGAAGTTTAAACATTTCTTGTGAGTAAAATATTGAAACAACTGCGAAATGCAGCAGGTCTCTGCATTATTGAGGATGAAAACCAGATTGTTATTTAGACTTTCTTTATTTGAAACTATCCTATGATTACTGTTTCATAGACTCATGTTAACAAATTTATATCACAATACAGAAAATGACAGCTCTAATGCATTCAAATTATTCTTTAAAATCTAAGTATGGTTATGTTCAGGAAGTGATTTTGATGCAAATTAAAGTAAATAAAAATAATCAAATACCAAGAAGAAAGTAAGTTAACCAAGACTGTTTGCAAAAGGTAATTACAGGTGGGGCCTCGCTATCTGTGGGGGATTAGTTCTCAGACTCCCCATAGATAATGAAATCTGTCGTTCCAGCCCTTTTAAGCCCTCCAGAGGGCTTTCTGAAGTGCGTCTGCCTATGGTCTCTATGGGCTTCAGAATGGCCATTTCAGCCAAAAAAAGCAACTTCCAGTATTCCAGAGGGAAACTGGAAGTGACATTTTTTTGCCAGGGCTTCCCCAGGCCTCAGAAGGCATTATAAGGTATAAAAAGTCACTTCTGGTTTTTCTCTGGAAACCAGAAGTTGCATTTTTTTGGCCAAAATGGCCATTCTGAAGCCTGCAGAAAGCCCTCTGGAGGCAACCAGAGGTCACCAAGTTGGGCCAAGTCTGGGGGTCCCACATTGAGCCAGATCTGTGGACAGTGGCTTCACTAGGGTCTGCATCACCTGCATCCGGAGGAGGCCAGCATGTTACTCCCATGATGGACCTCATCCCATGCAGCAGATGGGGCAATGCCCTGGGTGGTGGGCATGATGACACACCATTGCCCTGACCCCCGCTGGTTTTTGGGTTATAACATTTGATAGAATAGAGATATTTCAACTTCGTTTGTTTCAATGTATTCTGAATGAGATTTCAAATTGAACGATATATAACATGATGGTATTACCCAAAAATACCAAAATTTTAAAAATTTTGACCAATAGTGGTGCCACCCCCTTTTGCGCATCACCCGGTGCAGCCTGCTCACCTAGCAACATCACTGTTCATGGACACAGAATCCGCTGATATGGAGGCCTCACCTGTACTTCCTTTATGAAACACATGGTTCTCATGCAAACTATTGCCTTCCTGCACCATGTGCACTACTCCAAAAATGCTCCAATGCTTAAGGTAGGTTGCACATATATTAATATTTTTGGCAGTCCTTTTGTGAAAGAGCCTTGTGTTCCCTAAAAACACATAGTTCTCAAATTATCTGTAAACACTTGGCAAGATGTTTATCTTAAAGTGCTTATCTCCTATTTGTACTTGTAGACATAGATCCACAAGACCATTCTTTCAGTTTTAGTCATTATTCTCAAATGGATACATCTGACTTTGAAAATTTTCATCTTTCCCATGTTCCAAGGCCGCAGCAGTCAACCAAAATCATCATAGTGGACACAGAAACTCACCAAGAGCATGAGTCATTGCAGATTGCTATTGGAAATTGTCTGAATGTTTATCATCTGCGTACAGTGGCAGTTCTCTTAAGATGCTGAGATAATCTCCTTTGTTTGGGCAACAGGAAAGAGGCTCCATTATGCTATTTGTTCCACTGATCCCACTGATCTTACATCAAGGCATGAGCGTACATGTAGCACCAGTAAACTACACAACTGTCTTACTCATGCACCTATGAATAGCTATGTTTTGCAGTTCATCTTATGCTATTATTGTATCTTGATCTACTATTCCACTTCATGATATAGAAGAGTGCTTCCTTTTAACAGAATCTTCCTCCCATTATTTGCCTGCTGAATCACTGTCCTCTACTAGGAAATCTGCTACAAGGACTTGTCCCACTTATGCAGATATTACCTCTTAATGTAGGGTATGGCTTCCTGCTCCATGTGTACTATTCTTCCATTGCTTCAGGTAGGTTGCCCACAGATGAGTACATCTGGTGAAAGATGCTTTTTAATTAGGAAGCAACCTGCATTTACATTAATTATTCCCAAGCAACATTAAAATGCTGGTGACTAAGTATATAATATTTTATATGGCACAGACCCAGGTCTCTGTTACTTGTTAAAGAGCTATCTTCAAACATGTTGGAATGTCATCTTATAACAGCAAATCAGCTTCATAAGTATTAAAATACAACCTATAGAAACTGTCTAGCACTGTGGTTCTCAAACTTCTTGGGAATTTTACTTGGGATGGAGCGAGGGCAGCGACAGGATCCCCAGGATTGCATAGCTAACGGGTGTAACGGGTGGTGCTTTTACTTACTACAGGCTGCTTCAAGAGGTGTTCTGAGCCCTACACAGCCCTCTGCAGGGCTCCCTGAGTCTTATAATATTGAAAAGAACAGATAGCAAAGCACTTCTGAGCAAACAGACTGTAGAAAGACTGATGATTTTGTTCTCATACAACAAGGAAAACTTCCTCTGAGTAGGAACACTCAGAGTTAATGCTTGCTCTTCCTGATCTAAATGTTTTACTTGCAAATATAACACTGTGAAGGAGTTAACAATTTGGCTCCACTTGCATTTCCTTCAGTGTGCTTTTCTTCAGCTTCTATCAAACAGCAGCTCACCAAAGATGGTGTTATGTTACTGAAATACCTAGCCGGTTAGGACATATATAAACATTGCAGAGCAATTTACACAACAAAACTGGTAATTCTTTGAAGACATTCTTTTTACCTATTAAAGACTTAGCAGTATGCCTTTTCTAAGACTCCCCAATGCCAAGACAATTATTGCATAATATTGAAAGAATTTGAGGATTTATTAGCCAAACAATGGTACTAAATTTGCAGTTTCTCATCTACTAGTACCATACTATATACTCAGCATCGATCACCTTATAAACAGTTAACTTTCAGTTTTCCTCTAAGTAGTTAGGGATACTTGCTTCATTGTCTTAGGGCCCAATTCCATCCAATGTTCCAGTACTGATGCAGCTGTCATACAGCCCCGAGGTAAGGGAACAAACACTCCCTTACTTCATCAGTGCTAGATAGTTGGATAGGATTGGACCCATAAGTTCTTCCTGAATCAATAATGCTTTCTGAATCGAGATTCTTTTGCTTTAAAAACAGGGTGTTTTTTTGTTTGTTTTTGAATTATTGTTCGCTATACAGTATATGTTTGTAAAAGTATTGTGCCTTGGGTTGGTTATATTCATTAGAAGAGATACTTCAGACTTCCTTGCTTTAGTAGTTTTTAAAAGAATGACTTTAGAAGATAATTGTCATAGGAATTTGTTATGTTGTTTCTTCCTTGACATGTACAGTTAGTTCACGTTAGGTGGGAAGCCTAGATTTATCCCAAGGAATTATGTTGGCTGTTTCACCAACCTCTTCCAAAAGCATATGGGCACTAAGAAATATTAGCAAAAGGTTATGGTTAATCAAGTAGAAGAAATAAGAAAGGGAGAGAATGTGCATTCATTTCTGAGATATAGAGAGTTGAAGGGCTGAAAGGAGGACAAGCAAAATGGGGAGGGGGGGGAGAGAAAACAAAAAAGGAAAAAAATATATTTTGATTGGAAACAGCCAGGAGGACCCATCCCACTTAAAATAGCTTGGAAGAAAAACTTTTTCATGACTCATAGAAATACTTTGTCATGACAAACATCATGTCTCGAGGAATCCAAAATTTGTTGTCCTCTTTATGCTTCTTGAAAGCCTGTGGTCTGTGAACACTCAGTGATCTTGTGTTTCTGAAGTTCTGGATTAATTGACTGAAGTAACAGACACTGCATTGTGGCAGCTACATGACAAATGCAAATGTGCAAATTTTGCCTTTATGTCTCAGGCCTGGTTCAGTCACCTTCTCTCTCTCTACCACACACATAACACAATGTGTGATACGTGCATTCCATATGATTCCAAATCCTTTTATTCCCTCTCTTTTTTTTGATATAGAAGACTTGCATTAAATAGACTACTGCATATACCAGTGGTTCTCAAACTTTTAGCACCGGGACCCACTTTTTAGAATGAGAATCTGTCTGGACCCACTGGAAGTGATGTCATGACCAGAAGCGAAACCATCAAGCAGGAAAATTTTTAACAATCCTAGGCTGCAATCTTACCCACGCTTACCCAGGAGTAAGTCCCATTTACTATCATTGTTAAAAGCATATATATATAGTAGCCTGTTTAAAGTACAGATACATTTCCCCAAATGCAGTCACATACCATGGTGGCATCAAGTTTACTATATTAAAAATAAAATACTGAAATGAATAGGGACCCACCTGAAATTGGCTCGTGACCCACCTAGTGGATCCCAACCCACAGTTTGAGAAACACTGGCATATACAATCCATGTTATATGTCTGCGTCGTGTTACGGTGAAAATGATACAGTGCGGGGAGGGGGCAAGCACCTGGAGGGCGGCAAAAGAGCAAGTGTCTTCGGGCTCCTCCCCCTCCATTTCTGAGCCAGTCACGCCATGAAAGCAAAGCGGAGGCATCTCCTCTGCTTTGCTCTTGCCTTCCCAAATGGCTCAGAGGGGGAGGGTAAGGAGCTGCTCTACATGGATGTCCGGGCACCTGAAGATACTTGCTGTTTTGCCCCCCTCCAGGAATGCCTCTGGCAAGCACTTGCCCTTCCACCATTTTTGTCACTATATTGGTAAGTGTTGGAATTGACCCTTAAATTAAAGCAGTTAATCTGTCTGTGGAAAGGGATTCCTTTATCACTTTTTGTTTCTTGATTGTTTTGGAAAGTCAAATCTACTACACCATGTCTATATCAACACTACTTGCTTCAGATGCAGTTTTTGTACATTAATTCAAATAAGATTCTTTGTTTAACAACCAAAACTAGCCTGGAATGGAATTTTTTACTTATTCATGAGGCCTTTTCTAATGTCAGTATTATTTCTGGAATGCATATGTGTGGATACTATTTTATATTTAGGTTTTGTGCAATGTGCTGCAAGATGACAAAATGTCAAAGGTAATCTTTTGGCATTTACTGATTCTAAATCAAACTGCTGCCTTACAGAAAAGAGAAAAGACACTAATTGAATTGCTTATAAACACTTTTTACAGCAAAAATCACTTGAGATTGAAATGTATGTATAACAGTTTTATGCAAGATGATGCTTACAGAGAATTCTTAAAAATACTTTAACTGGAAGAAAAGTATTGAATGTTGTACATTGAGGAAAATAGAGGCTGTAGGAGTATTGCTTTGAAAGTTCCTTTAAAATGAGCATTTACATTTAGATTCATTCTAAAGCAATCATAAAATGCTTCCTAAGACCTTTTTGCAGATTTTGCCTTTTTTTGAGTATGCTACAAAAATATTGCTACTCAATTCCACCGTCTAGAATATATTTTTCTTCATGTACTTAGACAAAGAAATCTTAATACAAAATCTCATTTCTTTGTAAATTATAAATATTCTTCTAATTTTGAGGTTGCCATGAAAGCAGCACATGCTGTGCATATATCAGAACTGATGATCTGTGCTGTTTTGATTTTGAATGTGTTTTTGATGTCCTTGAAAAATCACAGTGGTAGCACTAAAATTGTTTTAATTAATGAATAGGAGAGCAACAAATCTGCTGACTCAGACTTATTGATGTAATTATTGCTGGGATAGAAAGGATACAAAATTTGGCAGCAGTGTGAGACTTTGGTTCGCTGTCATCTGAGATATAGTTAAGTACCTGAATATTTCATATGTTTTAGTTTCCAAAACAAAAACAAAAACTTATTTCAGAACAAAATCATCTTTGATCTAATTAATGTGACTTTTTCATATAAACTGCCCAATTCTATTGGGCTGCCACTCCACCAGTGCAGTCTTCTGTAAAGCAGCTGTAAATTGTGCTCTGGCAGTGTGTGCTGCCAGAGAGCAAGCGAGAAGGACAGAGCCTTCCCGCACATGCTGGTGGATTTACAGAGACCCTTCAGAGGAGGTAAGCCAGTGTGAATGATTGGAAGGAGGTGGGAAAGGGATTGGACACAATGGTGGAGGGGTGGGTGCTTACCCCAGGGGCTTACCCCAAGACAAAGGAACAAAATTACCCTGAGGAGGTCTCAACATGGCAAAACACCCCTGCGGAATACAGTGGAAGCTGCATTGGCACAGCATTGCCACACAGGGAGGTAGTAAGGACTGAACTGGCCATCATTTAAGGCATCAATTGTCAACCTTTTTCATCTCACAGCACACTAATGAGATGCTAAATCTGTCAGGGTACCTCCTCCTTCCTCCAATTCCTTGTGCTTACTTACCACTGCCAGCAGGCAAGGCAGCCCTGGTCAGCTGGCACACAGACCCCGCTGCTTGTTGTTGCCTTTTGTGACAGCCATAAAGCACCAAACACCACCAGAATGAGAGTTACGGTGGCAGAAGGGCCACATAGGATTCAGCCATGCCTGGGAGTAAATCTCAATGAACTAAACAGGATTTACTTTTGAGTAGACATAGACATGTATAGGATTGACATAAACATGAATTGTACACATGAATAGGATTGTACTGTAAGGTTGCTATCTCATAGTGCTTATTGAGGAGTCAATCCCATTGAAAGCAAAGGTTCTTACTTTTAAGTAGACATGCATAGGTTAAAAGCATGCACAGCATCTCTTTTGATTGATTGTCACTGATCTTATTATTCTCATTTTGTTATATGCTGTGGGGATTATCAACTTCAGTTTTCAAACTTCTTACTGACTAGTCTGGAAGATAGAACAATCTGGCCCCCTCCCCTCTCAATGACCACATTCTATAAATACAGTTGCCATCACTTAGCACTAAGGATTTACAAGTATGAGCTCATAAACTTACATAATATTATGTCCTTGATAGAGGGGGTGGAGATGTATGCTTTAATATGCATACTGAAAGATCCTCTTGAGGAGCAGATTGACTATTTGCTTGACTCCTTCCAGAGGTTCTTTCCTGAATCTGCCTGAGATAACAATTTTTATTTTTATTTTTAAATAGCAGATCCAAACTAAAGTTGCTTCAGAAGTTGCACCCAAGTTTTGGGCTGCCGGCTGAACATCTCCAGATACTGTGTTCATCTCTCTTTAGTGATTCTGCAGTCAGGTTTTGGTAGATTTCCCTTATCTTTTCACACAAATCAGTTTGCCTTTAAAGGCAACTTACTACCATGATTAACTTCACACTGCATTGTGTGTTGAGTTTCAATTATTCCCATGCTTCCAGATTTGTTTTGTTATTTGTAGTCCCTATTCAAACAGGTGCAAAGGGGAGCAGAGTGCAACCTTACCCACAGTAGATACATTCAAAAAGAAATCTAGCCTCTGTAAGAACATATTACAGCAATATTTTTAAAAGGAAAAATTTATCAGAGCTTCTTTTGAATGCATTTTTTCATTACATTCAGATATCTCCCACAAGAGGATGAAACAATTCAATTGTAAAAAGTTAATCACAGGAAAAAGCCACTCTGCACAAAGAAAAGCCTATTAGCTATTTCATAAAATCAATACATCTGATACAATAAAGAGCAAAGAACTTGGAAACTACCAAATGAGAAAATGGAATGTATTTATTTACTGAGCACTGTTAGTAAAAAACAAAAACCTCTGGACCCTAAATTCATACATATACCATCATGTTTTCTATCTATCAACAAGCAGCTAAGGGCCCAATCCAGAGCATGGTGTGCTGGCTTACCACCACTGTGTGCACTGTTGCAAACATAGCATAAGGCGCGAGACTTACCGCAAGCACATGCTGGGCCAGCTCAGGCACTGGGCTTGCCGAATGGCTGCTCGTCCAAACCATAAGGTGGTGGAGAGGTGATTGGGGGTGTGGGGGGAGGTGTTCCAGGTTGGGGAGGTGGGGAGAGGGCAGGCTGGTGGCGTGGCAGGGTGAAGGGAGCAGGGCAGGAGGGGGCGGGACTCCTTGATTCTGCGGTGGCTCAAGAGAGCCTACTTTCCTTATCCGGGCGAAGGGAACAAAAGTGCAACAAAAGTCCACTTTCCCGGAGGAGCCACAGTGGCCTGTCCAGCGTACTTATGATGCTACAGCAGCCATTTTCAGCACTGTGGCAGCCCCATGCACTGGGCAGCTCAGGATTGGGCTGCTCATGGGTTCCCATAAAGAAGGTGTTATTTCGATAACAAAGAGGAATTTGAAATGGCAGTGGCCCATTACTCAGCAGCTGCACATTCTTAGATCATCCACACAGCTGGGGGAACATGGTTTACACAGAAGGAAAGAGATGCTTAAATGGCAATCTAAATAGGTTTCTCTACCCATCCTTCCCACCAAACACTGCATTGCAAGAGTCTGACTCCGTTGACTTGTTTTTTAAAGGTGGGCGTTAGTCATAGGAGACAGTGCCAAATGTATGAGGAAAAAGTGACTCTCCAAAAATATGTTTCAAGTCTCTAGAACAGTGTTTCTCAACCAGCGGTGCAGGTTTCACCAGTGGTACTTGAGGTGGTGTGTGGAGGTACTTCAGGACCCCTGCCACCCGGCAGCAAGACCAGGAATATGACGCAACAAACCACGGCAGAAGGCTCCAAAGCATGCTTTCCCATGCTTGATAAAGCCCTCCTGTCTACTCTGAGCCTCTTACAGCCCAAGCCTAATCATGTCTACTCAGAAGTAAGTCCCATTAGAGTTAATGTGGCTTACTCCCAGGAAAGTGCAAATAGGATTGGGCTGTTAAACACCTAACAGCCCAATCCTATTTGCACTTTTCTGGGAGTAAGCTATGCCACAAGCATCTGGCCCCCAATCCAGGAGTAACTGGCAAGGATGTCAGTTTCAGTTACTTCTGGTGGTACTTTGAAAAGGTGGACCATGTGAAGAGGTACAGCAGAGGATAAATGTTGAGAAATGCTGTTATAGAAGATGAGACCTTTTTGCCTCCAGAGAGAAGGGGGAGAGAGAGAGAGAAATTTGTTCTCTCCTTATCAATGAGGTACTAGTGCTGAATATGTGTGAGAGAGTCCAGCCATATGCTTCTGCATGCATATGTGATTCTTGAGAAGACAGAGGAAGTAGGAAAATAAATAGGACACATCCTTGTTACAATTACAGTAGCACAGGTTGAATCATTTTAAGTGGCACAGGTAGTAACATTTTATAAATTCAGGGCTCAATCCTATTCAATTTTCCAGCACCAATGCAGCTGCAATGCAGCTCCGAGGTAAAGGAACAAATGTTCCCATACATTGAAGAGGCCTTTGTGACTGTTTCCCCACCACAGGGTACAGTGCATGCCCCATTGGTACAGTTGAACCTGCACTGGAAAATTGGATAGAATTGGGCTCTCACAGCCCTATCCTATCCACACTTTCCTGGGAGTAAGCCCTATTGACTCTAATAGGACTTACTTCTGAGTAGACATGCATAGGATTGGGCTCTCAGTCAGGTAGTGAAATCAGAGTCAAATGAACTAGTGGCATCACTAGGATTCGTGTCACCCCATGCAGTGGGTGGGCAACACCCCAGGTGGTGGGCGTCGTGGTGTACCATCGCCCCACCGCCATTGGTTTTTTGTCAGTACCTTTTGTTAGAACACAGGTATTTCAATGTGGTTAGTTTCATTGCATTCTGCATGAAATTACACATTGATAAATATATAACATGATGGTATTATTCCTCCAAATTCTGATTTTAGTGATTTTGAAAACTTGTGGAGTCACACACACACACACACACACACACACATCTGTGTCAACTTACTAACACCTTATTGCAGCAGTTCTCAGACTTTTAGCACTGGGACCCACTTTTTAGAATGACAATCTGTCCAGGACCCATTGAAAGTGATGTCATGGCCAGAAGTGACATCATCAAGCAAATTAAAATAAATAATTATAAATAGTTAAATTAAAATAAAAGAAATAATTAAATAAGGGGGAACCAGTCCTGTTCCACCAAGTGAGTTTTCTCTGTAGTCTGCCTGCAATAACACCCTCCCCCCCCAAAAGAATCAGTGAGATCTTCAGCCCTCCCCAGTGCCCAGTTTAAAGTCCTTCTATTTCAAGCACATCAATACAAAGACCCACCTGGTTTTACAAGTCTGAGAGACCAATCCTATGCCTGTCTACTCAGAAGTCCCAATAGAGTCAATGGGGCTTACTCCCAGGAAAGTGGGGCTAGAAGTCCAGCCTCAGAGCCCAATTCTATGCATGTTTACTCAGAAGTAAGTTCTATTATAGTCAGTTGGGCTTACTCCCAGGAAAGTGTGGGTAGGATTGGGCTGTGAGGGGAACTTTGCAAGTGCAAAATAGAAAACTTTCCCCTTACCAGTTCAAGCCTCTTTGTTGGTCCTTTCCAGTGGGGGGAGAGGCTGCCTTCTGGGGCTTTTGTTGCACTCCAGTCCCATTGGATCAGGACCATTCTGGTGCCTTCACATTCCCCTTTGCCTGGCCTGACCACCAGCCAAGGCATGACTGCCTACTCGCAAGTAAACGCTACGTGAGGCTGCTTCCCTTCCCATAGGGTTCCATACACTCACAGCTGTGGGGGAGGGCCCGCCTCCTCAGGTGTTTTTGGGGTTGCATTCATTGGATAAGGACCATTCTAACATTGGAGTCCTATCAGTCTGCCCTTTCCGATGGACTAAGGCAAGTGCGCCTACTCATGAGTAAACGAAGCCACGTGGTTTCGCTTGCTTTCTATAGGGCTGAATAGGGACCTCCTTCTCGGCTGTTTTTGGGGGGCTGCATTTACTGGATTGGGACCATTCTGGTGTCGTTGGAGTCCTCTCAGCCTGCCCTTTCTGACGGACTATGGCAGGTGCGCCTACTCACAAGTAAACATGCGTTACAGCTCACTTTCCATAGGGCTCCATGCATTTATTCCGGTTTTTTGGCCATAACTTTTGAAGGAAAGGAGCTATCTCAATGGGGTTTCTTTGCATTGTGTTCCGCTGATCATTCCACATCCAATGGTGTATGGCATGACGCCGTAGCTCGTAAAGGCTACGTAATTTTAGCATGTCATCCCCCGGGTTGTGTCACCCGGTGCGGCCTGCACCCCCCTAGCGACACCACTGAAATGAACCCTTGGGTTAAAGTTCCATGTTCCTTATGGCCATGTTGGACTTGTATACTATAGCCTTTGTTTACTTTCTCCTTCTCTGATTGTAAAATTGATCACTAGCAATGCCCCCAAATCTCAGAATGGAAGGGGAATATCAGAAAAGTGAAATCAGGGCTTCCCTCAAGCTTACTGAAGATTGAGTCCAGATCCATTTGACTTCATTTGTAATAGGTTCTTACCATTGTGAATCATCCCTGCTCATGAGTGGTATTTCCTGTTACCTTTCCTGGGAACAGTGAGGGAAATCTCATGCCATATCCTCTCTTAGGCCCTGAATACTACTACAACGTTACTTGGCATCAGCCAGGGCTGTTGTGAACCATGAGATACGCAGTTTTCCTGGATCCTAGAGACTGTAAATACTGCTGTAAATTTTGCAGCAGCATCTAGGGCCTAATAGTAGACTTACTATAAGCAGTTCCCACAGTTGCCAAGTAAGGTTTGGGAGCATGATGCAGCCTAGACTTAGAATGGACTTGCATGCAAAACTATTTCAAATATGCAGTGAGCACCAGCAATTTAAATCAATTTCTCCAGTCCTATTCTGAATCAGTCTGAAGGTAATTTGCTTGTTGTTCATATAGACTCTCTATACTTGACTCTTGATGTAGAGAATAAGGATAAAAGATGGAAGATCAGGGAGACCTGAAGAATCTCTACATAGGTAGCTGTCTTTTAGACCATTGATATTGTCTGTACTGATTTGCAGCAGATATCCAGGGTTTCAGATAGGAATTTTTCTCTGCCCTACTTGGAGATTCCAGGAACTGACTATGGAAACATCTGCATGCAGAGCATGTGTTCCACCACTTGCTGAGAGCCCTTCTAGACATGGACAGCAAAACAATAATAATAATAATAATAATAACTTTATTTCTACCCCGCCTTTCTCCCCGAAGGGACTCAAGGCGGCTTACAACATATTAAAAACAATTTAAAAAACAAATAAAAACATATTAACACATACTAAAAACAGCAGTCAGAGTAAAAAAAAATAGGTAAAAAGAGCATAGAGCAGCAGCAAGTCATAAAAGAATCAGGCCTGTAAAAAAATATTAAAAGATGTTAAAAAGATGTTAAAAGGCCAAGAACTCAGAAGGCCTGTTTAAACAGAAGGGTCTTCAGGCCTTGCCGAAAGGTCTCAAGAGAGGGAGCCATTCTTAAGTCAAGGGGAAGGGAGTTCCATAGCGTTGGTGCCACTACTGAGAAGGCCCTATTTCTTGCAGCCGCCCCACGTACCTCCCTAGGCGGTGGCACTTGTAAAAAGGCCTTCTCTGATGACCTGAGAGGGCGAGCCGGATTGTACGGGAGCAGGCGATCTCTAAGATACCCTGGTCCAGAGCAGTATAGGGCTTTAAAGGTCAATACCAGCACCTTGAATTGGGCCCGGAAACGAATGGGCAGCCAGTGCAGCCGCTGGAGAAGCGGACTGACAGGGTCGAACCGCCTACCTCCAGTAACCACACGGGCCGCCGCATTCTGCACTAGTTGCAGTTTCCGAACCGTCTTCAAGGGCAGCCCCACATAGAGTGTGTTACAGTAATCTAATCTCGATGTCACCGAGGCATGGATCACCGTGGCCAGGAAAACAACTAACTTTTCCTTAATTAAATGGACACAGTGTTGAAATACAGCATTTAAGCATTTGTATCCTTGCATCCACAGCCACTCTGCATATTAAATCCCAATTGCACTGATTAAGAAAGTCAGTTACTTGGACAAATCAAGGAACATGACCTTGTTCCATTATTTAGAACACTGGCCGCCCAGGATTCTAAGTTATAGGGAGAATTCAGCACATGTTTTTGCGCACACTGACACACACCTAGGGTTGGGGGGACATGGCCAAGGAGCATGTTGCCATGGTTTGCTTGTGTATTCCTATTTTCTTATTCCCTCAGTTCTCAAACTCCTGAGGAGAGGTAAGTATGTGTGAGGAAGGAGCTAAAGCAGCAATGTAATCCCCAGGATGCTGCTGCTTCTGGGAATGGGAGGGGTTTGTTTTTTACTTACCTGGAGCCTGTTTCATAGTCCTGGGTGAGTCCAGGGTGTTCTCCGCAGGGTTCCCCACACCTCCAAACAACTAAAAATAATAAAAAGGGCACTTCTGGTTTCACAACAAAAACTTGAAGTGCCCATTTTTCAGGTTTTTTTAGATGTTTGGATGCGTGGGGAGCCTTGAGGAGGGCTCCCTGGACCCCCAGTACTGCCCAGGACTCTGGTGCTGTTTCCAGGTAAGTAAAAAAAAGAAAAGAAAAAAGAACGCTCCCATCCCCGGCATGTCCTGGGGATTGTTTGCTGTCTTCCCCCTTCTACCCTTAAGGGGCCAGAGGCAGAGTTTCTCAGGCTGGGGCATCATGTCGCCCCAGTTTGAGAACTTCAGCCTTATTCTTATATTCAGTGAACCTGGACGAACAACTTACTAAGAAAACTAGGTTAGTCATGATATGATCCCAGTGACTATATCAAACAACTGTTGATATATTGCCATGTTACTAATAAGTTGCTATTTCGCTAATAGGCTACAAGTTACCAAATAGTCACTCTTGGATGTCTATGTAAGAAAGAACTTTATAGATGGTAAGGCCCATTGTCCCTGGAAGATATGTCTGTAGAAAGTTTGGAATAAAATAAATATTGGTGTAACTTGTACCAATTATACAATTGTAGTAAAGGATAATCATTTTTACAGGAGACCTAATAGGAGGAGATAATCAAAGATTACATCCAAATTATTTATCTGGCCAGCTGCTAACGCCTAAACCCTCTCTTCAGGGGGGAGAAGGCATACTGATTATACCCCCTCTACCAGCATCTTCCCTGGCTGAGTATTTGTTAGCTCTAATGAAGTAGTTCTCAAACCCTTTAGCACCAGGACCCACTTTTTAGAATGAGAATCTGTTGGGACCCACCAGAAGTTATGTCATTAACCTGGAAGTGATGTCATGGCTGAAAGTGACATTATCAATTTCAAACCGAAGCTTCGATCAGCCCAAAGTCCAGTGACACAGCACGCTCTTGCTGTTATTTTGCATAGCTCAGAATTCAAACATTCTAGCTCTGAAGTCAAAGCAGAACGCAGACTTCTCCAACCACACAGCCCTCCCTCTTTTCCAGCATCCCTCCCTCCCACTTATTCAGGGCAAAGCACTATGCCCCTCTCCCACCAGTAGCCCACCCTGTCCAGTGGCTCTGTATTTTAGCTCTGTATTTTAGCTCTATATTTTCAGTTGTGGCTGAGCTGGGTGCTACATGACCCACCGACGTAGTGGGTCCCAACTCAGAGTTTTGGAAACACTGCTCTAAAGCATTCATCTGGCTATATTGTTCTGGCATTTCTTCTGGGACAGAGATGCCTTGAGTCATGGGACTATGAAATATGTATTTGTGCATGATCGGCATGCTGCTAATGTTCCACAGTATTTAGACATGGAAATTTTATGGGACAGCTTCCTATATATAGCTTCCTGTTTCCTGTTAGCACTCCGGCTGTCTTTCGGGCTGGCTGCTTCTCACATTCCTGTTCTAGCGTCCTGTAACAGAAAGGGCTGCAAACAAAGAGGACTGCAAAGGAAAGCAGATCAGTAATGAGTATGTGGGAGAACCATGGTTAAGTGAAACCATGGTTACGGGATCTGTGGATACTGGGGACGCTTGCAAAGGTTTTCTGATTTTGCAATACATAATTCAACATGAACAATGAAATTAGTTGTTTCCTCTGATTTTTGGGAACACCTTAATGGGGGCCAGTATGTAACTAGTAAGATTAAGTTTGGAGTTTTAAGTGCACTTACTCTAGAATATGTACTTAGGTGGGATTTGCTTTTTAGTCATTCTCTTTTATTCAGCTTGATTTCTGCTCACAGAACATACCTGCACGTTGGAGTGAGGGAGCAAAATGTTACATCAGCAGCAGTAGGGAAGTGGTGTGATCAGTGTTATTCTTTGCCTGCACTATCTAGTTTGATCAATATGAATCATTTGACAATACTGATCACTGTTAAGCAGGGTAGGAGAAAGCGATGTTGGGCATACATCTTCCTGTCGCAAGGTCACAGCATGCCAGGGCTTAGATCATATTTTCTTTCTGAATTGAATCTATAAGTATTTCACAACAGTTTGCAGCTAGCTCAGTGGTAAAACATATGCTTTCATGCAAAAGATTCATCTGAAAGGAAATCAGACAACAGGGCTTGGAAAGACCTCTGCCTGGCGAACAAACTAAATGTGATCGCAACAGCCATTTTGTGTGTTCTGTGTAGCTTTACTCCATGTTGCCCAGGGAGGTTAGGCTGGCTCCATCCTTTGCAGTGCTTGAAAATAACTCTGCTTCATGGGACTTTTGGTGTCAGGCTATAATCAACCTAGGAAAAGCCCACTAGAAAAATCTGATCAGTTGCTGTGTTTTTAATGCTAACATTGGTGAAGCCAGCTGAAAGTTCTTTCTCCAGTTCTTTATCCTCACACTTCAGGCACCTTTCTCCCAGCTATGTAATATACCAGAAATGAGTAAGACTGGGAGAAACATGCCAAGAACAATTGAGTGTAGGGAAGTAAAATGAGGGAGGGTTCTTTTGCTTTTTCACAGGCTTAAGAAAGGTTCTAAAGGCTTTTGAAAGTCTTTGCTTTTTACATGAATGGAGAAGGGACATGAATAAGCAAACACACCTGCTGTCATTGCAGTTTTTTTGCCCTGAGATCCTGGATAGTTGTTCCTAGGTAGGCAGACAATACTAGTTTAGATGGACCAATGGCTTCATACTGTGGCTATAATGAGAGTGGATGTGCTTAGCACAGCACAACTAACTGTTGCACCAACACGGTGTTCCACAATGGCTTTATTGACTAAATAGATTACTCTGAGTCTGGGCATGTAGTTGATGATACTTTTTCAAGTTATGTAGGCAAGTTAGAATGTTTCTTCTTATACTATTTAAGCTTCTAAGATAAAACAAAAAATCTATCCTCTGAAATAATTTATCACAGATCTCTTTGTGCTGTCTGCTCCTTTTGTTTTTGTTTTTTTTTTAATTTTGAGTTGCAGTGGGGCAATTACGGCCTCAAGGCATTTCCATTTAGTAGTGATGATCATCTTGTGGAGAATGCTATACTGTGAAACAGTGCCTTCATCTACCATAAACGTATAGTGTAATAAGCTCATACTGTAATAAGCTACCTTTTGAGTTCAATAGATAGGGGCAGTCTAAAATATTGCAAAATAACACTGAATAACTCTAAAATTGGGCTTGTAAAATGATAAAACACAATATCCTCCTCAATTAATGAAATAACACCAAAATTTACCTATAAAAGTGACTGTGGAGCATCTGTGAAGAATTCTGAATGTGACCATGTCATGTCTGCTGACAACCACAGGCATAAAACACATATATATCACCTATATGACAGTAATTACTCTTGATAAAAATGCTTTAAAATGTTAATTGGAATTAAAAACATAACACAGCTTTCCGCCTTTTTTAAAAGAATAAAACCAAAATTCACCCCTCCCCCAAAAACCATTTTAGACAGTCATTATCTATAAAGCACTTTTGATATAGAGGTTTAAATTAGAATCAAGTCTACACAGTACAGACCAGTCTTAAGATGGTCATTAAAGTTCATACAATCCTTTGCACACTTTCTTGGGAGTAAACCTCATTGAGCACATTTGGATTTAATTTATGAATAAGTGTGTTGCATTGTGCTGGAAATAGATTAGATTGTGTCAGGAACTAAAGATCACAGGTTGGATTGTGACATGATCAAAGAAGCAAAAAGATGGGGGGGGGGAATTCACGTAGCATGTCTAAAATATACAGCCTCTGTCCTTTTGTTCTGTGTATGTATGAGGGTACAGACCACTTTACCTCCAAATGGTTCTTCAAAGCCCTCCAGGCTTTACATACTAAAAATGCCTTCATAGCTTCATTGACGCAGACTTCTCAACATTCCTCTTAACTTTGCTTTACCCGGTTTATTCTCAAAAGTGGAGCTCAGTGTTGGGTGTGGAGTAAAGGAAGAAAAAGTGCAGTAATGTTTCTTGCTCAGGACACCCTTACTTTTGAGTTATATAAGGCCACAGTAGGTAGCTCTGTGAAATGGAAAAAAGCAAAATTAGACTTACAGGTGTTGTTTCCCATTTTCTGTTCCATAGATCAGGCCAACTGTTGCTCTACATCTACATCACTTTTGATTTTATTATCTATTAAAATCAAACAGATGCCAGCATAGCTTTGGCTTTTAGTGGGAAAGCTCTTTCTTGGTTCTGTTTCTGTTCCCTCTAGACTAGTTCAGCAGCAATTTCCTTTGTATTACAGTAGAACATTGAGCCAAAACTCAAAACAGTAACCAAATGTTATATGGAATTTTTAGTGTCATCTCAAAATGTATATCCATGTTGCTGATAGATTCTTTTAAAATCCTGAAATCCTTCCTACTTGAAGTAGAAAACAAACAAAGCTAATGTTTACATTTAAAAAGAAGTCCCTGAAACTTAATTTTATCGTATTATTAGCTTTTTAAAGGTTAGTGATTGTTTGTTACTATGCTGGCATTTAAAGGCAATTTCTGCTGAGAATATCATGTGGAACAGTTTAGACAAAGGTAAAGACATATTTAAAAAATTTAATATTGAAGAACACTATCAGGAGAAAAAAGTTACTACAGCAGTCCCCTGTGCTCCCATTAATTTGTATATTATCAAGGACCTGATTATGAATACAGTTACAGAAGGAGGCATGTAATAAACAGAATATAATTGAATTTTCAATCTTTTGTCATGGGGGAATAATTTTCTTACAAGACCTCTGCTCTATCTTCCAGGTAATTGTCAGCAGTTATTCAATATTGCCACATAAATGTCATCAAATAGCACAAACCTTCTTTCCCCCTCCCTGTCCCCTAAAAACTGATTATGTTTAAGATTGTATGTCCTATGCCATGGTATTTTAATTATTTTAATAAGACTTACCTTTGTTGGTGTGGCGCATTCTAAACTACAAAAAGAATTATTTTAAATGAAGCCCTATGAAATTCAGGCTACACTGGACAATGTTTTCTCTTATCTATTTAACATGCAGATATCACAGCTCTAAAATAAAATCCAGGAAGTGTAACTCAGCTGTGGGGAACATGCTTTTCATGGGGGAAAAAAATACCAGTTTCAGTTCTTGACATATCTAGTTAAAAGGACTTCCAGGCAGAGGACTTCTGGGACCTTGGACAGCTACTGCTGGTCATAATACTGGACTGGATAGAGTTAATAGTCTGATTCAGTTGAATCCCTTCATTCTGCAGATAGGTTGTCCCTGAATTGATTGTTATACTGTACAAAGAAATTCCAGGAACATGGAAAACTAAATAGTTTGCTGACAGTTTGCTCACATTCTTGACAAACTAGTTTTCTATGTGTAGTGCGTTTGTATGGTGAAACATTCAGTCATGTGGCCCCCACCTACATCTGCTCGTACATTCAAATTTATCCCCTTATCTGTTGTTTGTGTGAGCTAGGCCAAAGTTACAACTATATCCTTCTCTGTGCAGAACACACAAACTGTTGTTGGTTTTAGAATTAGATCCTTTACTAGGAAGAAAAACTGTATTTTTTTTATAATGGGGTGTGTGTGTGGAATTTTCCCTCCTGGCTTGACCCCTATGCTGTCCCCTGAACCTCAACTATACAGTGTTAGTTTTTCAATTACCATGTACCACAGCTGCCCAGTTGACAGTTTTTAGTTGTTGCATGGTATTATTTTTGCTGCATCTACGTGTAGTATGGTACTGGTGTCACTATGGGAACAAGACTTATGTCCTAATCCTACCCCCTATCAGTTTACACTATTCAGCTGCATTGTCAATGCGCTTACTGCATGCAGCAGTGGAGGGGCTGACCAAAAGGCCTGGGTGAGGTAAGTAATTTTATTTTTCATAACCCCTAGGCTGTTTGGCTGCCAATGGGTCTCCTCGGACTTACACCAGCTATTTGCTGGTGTAAGTCCAAGAAGACTCAGGGAGTGAGTCCAGGCTGGGAAAGGGGAATAAGACCTGGCATGTGCTGCTGACACTGAGATTCATCCCCTCCCACATCGTGCCCACTCTGCTCCCTGTCCCAATCTTCCCTTGATCATCCCCTGAACAACCGACAACCTGCCCTCGCTGTGACCTTACCTTCTCCAGTGCTGCATCTGGGAGCTGCTGGTGCATGCATGGGGGCTTCCAGCCATTTGAGCTAGCAGTCCAGAAGCACACAGCTTTTGCAACACCGTGAGAGGACTGTTGGATTGGGCTATCTACTGGATTGGGCTGTAAAGATGCAGTCCTATACACAACTTAGCTGATAGTAAGACCTATTGGACTCAGAAGGACTTACTTCTGAGTTGACTAGCATAGGAGTGTACTATTAAATTTGTAAGCAAAGTAAGATGTTAAAATAATAATTCAAAGTGTGTGGGAGGACTACTTTTTTGGAATTTGTTGGTCTTTTCTAATAACACCATTGAAAATGCTGTATTTAGAAAAAAAAATCCATGCAGATACATCTTTAGAGGCTTCTTTGCAATCTTAAAATTTACACTAGCATCTCAGTTTGCCTGGCCAGAGAGATATCTTTGTAATACTGGCAGTAACACAGGTGACGGCATGAATGTTTGCTTACTGGCATAGTTTCAATGAGAATTGTATCACAACTATTTTTAGGATCAAAGCAACTAGTTAATGGAGTTTCTGCATTCTCATTACAAGTTCAGGCATGATGAAGACATGTGTATGTGCGCATGTGTGTATGACAGAGAGAGAGAGAGAATGACCTCTGATGTTTTTTATTTGTGATACATTATTTTCACCTAGGTTACAGAATTACTTCGGAAAGTATTTTACTTGTATGTTGAAATTAGGATGTAGTCCAGCTTGCTAACCTGATGCTGAAAATATATGCTGGAGGTACAGGGCAGCTTTGAAGAGGAGAAGGCAGATGAAAGTAATGGTTTTGTGTTTCCACAAACCTGATCCATTCAGCCAGCTGCCCTTTCCACCTGCCCTGCCCTGTGAATAAAGAGTTCCCCAAAACATTGTGTTTAAAGAGTACTTATAAAAGCCAGACCCTTTTTGGTGTTGGCTTAGCAGTATGAGCCAGTTTTAGGTTTTTAATGTGAGACAAAAAGGATTAGGGAGTTGCTTCCAGCCAGTGGAAATTTGATTTTTTTTTAAAGCACTGCAATTTTCAAACTTGTGATTCCTATTGTATGACTGCCAACTGTAATAATTTTAGAATTAGTTCTATTTAATAGATGGCCTGAAAATCTGTAATCTAAACATTTACCAAAGCTGATTTCATTTAATCACCTGCTAAATTGCGAACCAGTCACACATCTCAATTAGTAGATGTTCGCAGGCTCACAAGCTGTAATTGCAAATCTCTAGGCCAAAAGGTAACTCCCATACTATGTTTTTCATTGTCATTGCCTGAATTCACTTTACACTCAGCAAACTTGACAAATCAGAGCGAATGGATTCTAACTGATTCTTGACAATCTGCAGAGCCATGAGTTTAAAGTTTTGATCACTTGTACTTTAGATATACAGATGGATCCTTTTGCTTTTGAGAGGATGTCGAGCCTTTGTTCTGCCTGTTTCACTGATATCTCAGTGGAGAACAGCTTAATAATTTATTAGCAGCTATATTTCCTTTGGGCTTTATATGTGCTATGATCTTGAGTCATTGAACACTGTAAATATATAAAAATTAACAGAGTTATATCCTTTAAGATGATATAGTCTCTTAGTCACCAAGGTCTCTTTTGAGAGGCAATGTTATCTTACCTGTTTATGAGTTAGAGAAAGAAGTCTGCTTTATCAAGCAAAAAAGTGATTCTTAGCTTTTGAATTTGCTCAAGTGTTATTGACCATGTAGTAGGAAAATAGTGCAATGAAACCATATGGGATTTGTTTGAATTCATCTTTTTCATCTACTGAGGTTTTACACAAAAGCCAAAATTCTTCGTACAATTGTATTCATGTCAAATAATTGGACTTTTGAGATTTTTACCATAATTTTTTTCTGTTCAACAACTGATGTGTTTGCTATGCAAACTGAATGCAAAAAAAGAAAATTTTTCTTAAATTTTCTTAGATTTCTCACATGTTCTAAGATAGCCATTCTCAATTTTTTTTTGCCTGTAGCTGCTTAGGAGCTTTTCTCAGGTTCCACGGTCCCCCTTTCAAACAAGGATACAACACAAACAGTTAAGCATAAAAATTATTTATTATTGATCACTGTCTATGGCCCCCTTCAAATGTGCCAGAGTTCCTCATGGGGCCGAATAGCTGTTCTAAGGACTTTTCTGAGTTGTGGGGCGGAGCCTCCCCACAACTCAGCAGAGCTCACAGAGCCTTTAAAATGGAACTTGAAGAGGCTCTGGTGGGCATTCTGAGTCACAGCGGGGGCACTGCTGGCTCTTGGAGTTCTTGGAGCCTTTAAAGAGGGTCTTCTGGTTTTTACGTTTTTAAAGGCTCCAGCAATGGGGAAAAGCTGTTTTGGGGGGGAGGTCTTAAAAAACCTTCCTTGACCCGGGGTGCCAGGTGGTTTAGCTACGCCACTGCATGGGTGGAAGATGCCATGTGACAAGGTGCTGGAGCTAGTACAGGAATAAAAGACTCTGAACTGGAACTTCCTACCCATGCTAGTAATTCAGTCCTTTTAGACAGAAAGGGTTATAAAAGCTTGTTCTTAG
This sequence comes from Tiliqua scincoides, assembly GCF_035046505.1. Taxonomy (NCBI): domain Eukaryota; kingdom Metazoa; phylum Chordata; class Lepidosauria; order Squamata; family Scincidae; genus Tiliqua; species Tiliqua scincoides. The sequence goes on from NC_089826.1 coordinate 58,769,866, forward strand.
GGCTTGGTTTTGCCTGAACAACAATGGCTCCTTTGGCCCAATCCTATTCAGATACTGCATCAACACTGCATAATGTTCATCATATTCTAAGCCTGTGCCGACAATGCCACATCTCCTCAGTCCTCCCAGTAATGGTGGAATGACCCTCCTAGTAACATCAGTACAGTCTATCCCAGAAATTCCAACAGTGTCCACAGAAACCCCAACATAGCCCAGGTGGGGACATTCACCACCTGGAATGAACCTTTTTGCTAGGGGAGGGGCTGGGACTGGTCTGCACAAACAAGACATTTTTGCATGACTGGCCAGAGACACCTGTAGCAGGAACAAAATAGGAGTGGGAGGAAGATCTAGAATTCACACCAGCTCCTCCAAAAAAGCTGCCCTCTAGCCACTCAGCTGAAGCAAATGGCAAGCAATGCGCACTTCACTGTTTCAGCAGGATTCCAAACTGGAGAGCTTCATCTCCATTTTGGAGACATGAAAACTTCATTAGCATTTAAGTAGTAAATATGCTCCATTCAGATTTGGAGCATTAGCCTTCCTTGGATCAGTTAAGGAATGGAGGCATTTATTACATTGCCCCTTAATCAGAAGTGTGACCTTCTTGTGTGGCCTCTGGATCTGTGGCCTCTTGCCATCGATCCTGGAAATAGTCACTGATCTGGCCCTTGTTGTCCAAGAAGGCACTTAGCACCAATTACATGTATTTAAATTTGTGTTATCTTCACATCTTCAATTAAAGGCGATAAAGAGAAATAAAATATTGACCATATAACAAAATACAGTGAATAAATGAATATATTTCTCTAACAGAAATGATATCTGCATGGGCAATTCATTATGTGTAAAGCAGTTTTATAGAATCCACTTAAGTTTAGGAAAGCTGCCCTTGTTTTCAGCTAAAGGTTCTGGCTTGAGGCATTTGCTCATCTAATATCTGACTATGCAAACAATGGGAAAAAATCCATTAAGTACCTAAAGGAGCTGTTGAATGGGAGAGTTCTCCATCCCTAGCCAACATAAGCTTATGTTAACCCAATCCCGTCACTGCCAAATCACTGAGTAGCATCTGCTTGCGAAAAAAAAACATTGAAGTGTATTACTGACTGAGATAATGGATAACTTGTCAGAGACAATAAAACTTGCTGAAAGAATCTGTGATAAATACTTTGACAACAGATAAGGTATAAAGTGGGATGTGCCTGGTTTAAGAAGAAACAGGTAAGAGACGGTTCTGAGCATAGGAGCATTTTAGGCAGAAATATCAGTGCAAAGTTTAGGATCTGGATAATGTGAGGCACCCAGGAAAAACTAGAGGCACATACTTAATGATAGTTAGTGTTATGCATAACTGTTAGTGTATAATGTTCTAGGCTCCAGTGTAGTAGTATGTCTACCTACCATCTCCTCTCTTTCCTTCCATCCCCAACCCGCATTAGATTGTGCCATAAATGTGATTTACTTTTATATGTTCTCCCATGTTTTTTCTTTATTCTGCTGTAGTACTTTTAATAACATTACTTCCCCCATTTTTTCTTACAAATGTGTTCTCATGCACTTTTTTCCATAATTCTTTTGATCTTTATTTTGTTTTAGTTAGATTTTAGTTGAGAGCTTTCAACCCAAACATCTAAATGATTAAAAAACTGTTATAAACTGACAGTTTGTGTGGACTCCCAATATGCCAATAAAGGTTTATCGAAGTAAGTAAGTAAGTAACTGACAGTTTGTGACTTTTTATACACATTGTAAATTATTCTGAGGTATGTGAGGTTTTGTGGGGTGGGGGAGGGGTTCCTTAGAAACACCTAAGCATCTTTTGGGTTGTCTTGCTCAACTATTCATAGATACCTGTTAGCCTTTTTAGACTTTCTAATAAAACTACAGGTGAACCCCTGTATCTGCAGATCCCATATCTGGGGTTTCAATTAACTGTGGATCGGGCTTGTGGCCCTATTCCACGCACCCCCTCTAGAGGGGAGGGGAGCTCTGCTCCTCTCACCTACATAGGGTCTTCTGAGCCCAGCAGAGGCCGTGTGTATCTGCCTGCAGCCTCTGCCAAGAATGACGAGTAGTCGTAAAAAAAATGCAGCTTATATGCAGCTTTAATGCCTTATAAGGCATTAAAAAGTCACTTCAGGTTTTCAAAACATCCAGAAGTTGCATTTTTATACCTCTAATCGTCATTCTGAGCCCAGCAGAGGCCATGGGTGGATGACCCTCCAGAGGTGAGGACCCCTCAGAGGCGAGGGGAGCTCTGTGGGGGGGCTTCCCTGGTATCCATAGTTTCACTTAACTGTGGGGGTTTCCGGAATGGAACCCCAGTGGTTACTGGGGCACGACTGTATTTCAAAGTGCCAGTTGTGCTGTAAATACGGCACAGTCCTATACCTGTTTATTCAGAATTAAGTCCCATTGGGTTCCATGGGACTTACAGTAAGTGTGTATAGAATTACAGCCTTAGTTCACTTTGTCTCCATAGTACTTTAAAAACATAATTTCTTTTATTTTGATTTCTTCAGCTAAGGCTGTTCATGTTTCATCCTGCACATATTGCATCTTTGATGTATGTTTTTGGGGTGTTTTTTTATCCTTGCCAAGAATATTAATTTGGAATTCATTCCATGAGAAGATGTAAATGAACTTATGCCTTCAGAAAAAAAAAAATCTAGTTTCAGTAGTACTCCTTTTCTATTTTTCCTGCTTTTGCAACTTTGCTCCCCCTTCCTTTACATTTTCTATTGTGGCAGGCTGGTCTGTGATGAGAATGACACACTTCTTTTTCAGTATTTTATTTTTATCCTACTGTATTTACATCCTAAATTCCATTTGTTGGCTTAGTAGCTAGTCTTACCTCTTTTAACAGTGCAAGTCTCTGAATGTCTACTCTGAAGTAAGTGGTTTTAATAGGACTCACTCCTGGTAAGTGCGTATAGGATTGCAACCTAATACACCTTTCTCTGCTCCTTCTCTTTAAAGTTTTGGGGTACATAAATCATTTGCTGTTCTATAAAAGATGTTTTCTTTGTTGATCTGTTACTTATTTCTCATGCACTGTCTAACTTGTTTGTGTTCTTACTCCCTTGCCTGACTCTTTTCTTCACACTCTTTTCTCTTAACCTTGCTAATGTTTGCTTAGCTTTGCACCTAACAAGAAGTCTTGTAAGCACCTCTTCATACTACATTCACTGCCAAGTTTTATATGCCTAACTCTGCAGTACTATTCACCCTTACTGGTACTAAGCTTCAGTGAACATAATGAGAATTACTTCTGAGTTATTGTACATAGGATTGCATTGCATGATAGCGTTGCATGAATTGTGTGTGTATGTTCTGAATCTTGTGAGATCTTACTGCACATAGAATCGGCTTATTTGATGTTCATGCTGGAAGCATGTGTGTGCTTAACAACATAGTAAGTCTAGATGAACTACCACTTATTTTTACATAAAACATAACACAACCAGGCCTTTAATTTGGAAGTTTTCTATCTTTTATAGGTGTTTTTTGTGTATATCTATTTTTTTGAGTCTTTTCTACAAACCTTCTGTATTATCTACCACATGTTTATTGTCTGTCAGCCTAGTTTCCAACACTCCAGCTTTTTTTTTTTTTTTACAAACGTTCGTGGAATGTCACACTTCATTGTCATTTTTATTTTAATTTTAAAAAACTCATTTTATTCTGATCAACTTTTGTTAATGTTTCTGGTTGTTGCTTGTTCTCTTTTTGTTCTTTGAACACTGTTTTTTGTGAACATGGATGCTTTTCTGCAACCTCTTTTTAAGTTTTTGTGTTTGTTTTAAAGATCCCGATTTCCATAGTTTATGGTTTTTGAAATTGATTGAGCAGAAAGCTTGCTTTAATTGTGTTCCATTCAGATTACCCTTTCTGCCACCCTGGTGTGGCCCAAGACCTCCTGATAGTGGTGGGCCAGGGGTGGCAGGGGGAGCAAAAGCCCCAGGCTTCCGCCCGCCATGCCCCTGCTGCTGCCTGCCCCGCCACCCCCTGCCGTCGGAGCCATTCCACAGGCAGGTGAAGCCCCACATAGTGCTCTGAAGTACACAAAAAGCCTTCTGAGGCTTCTAGTGCAGTCTTAAGGCATACTTGAGCCTCAGAAGGCTTTTCGTGTGCTTCAGAGCACCATGTAGGCCATCACCTGCCTGTTTTGTCAGGATACCGGAAGAACCTTTTTAGATTGCTCCAGAAGCCTCAGAAGGCTTTTCGAGCCCATTGGAGCACTGCACAAGGCTCTGTGCACTTCGATAAGTATCACTTGGGGGGTGGTGTGATGTGGACCTGGCCCCAAGGCAGCATAGGGCCAAGTCTGTTATTGCCTCCTGGCTCCTGAGGCAGAATGTCAAATGCTCCCCCCCGGTACCTGGTCATATGCCAGTCTCTGCTCCTCCCACTCTCCAGTGTTCTAGCTAAGTACTCTCTTCCCCTTCACTTTTCAGTTTCTTCTTTGTCCCAATTCAGGGAGTAGAAAGAGAAGAAGTGGCAGCAAAGGCAAGTAGCTGAAGAGAGATGGGCTTCTCCGTCTCTGCTGCCTGAGGTAACTACTTAAGTTGGCCTCACGGCTGATCCAGTCCTGCTGCCACCTGACATGTGTTGAGACTGAGCAGAACACCCCCTGGGCTATAGTAGCCTGAACCATTTTCCAATTCTTGTATTCCATCTCCTTTATTGTGTGCACTATCTGCCACTCATCATCCCTTTGAACCTAAGTGTGCTTTCACAATCTGGAATTTTCCTTAGTTTTCTTAGTTTAGCTGTGGAGATGTGATGCTAAGAGTGCAATCCTAAACACACTTTCCTGGGAGTAAGCCCCATTGGACACAATAGGACTTAATTCTTAGTAGACACACACTGTTGCACTGTGAGTTGTTAAGAAAGCTAAGATTTTACAGCATGTCTAGGAGGCTCCCACTCTCTCCAGAGCCCAATTTCTTCCACTTCTTCCTGCCTGTCTTAACATTCTAAAATCTGCACACAGCATAGCCACTTTACTAATGTAGGAAATCGTACAGGAAAACTCAATATGAGTCCTATTGGTTGAGATCATATTGAAAAGTGACTGCACAAGCACAACAGAGATCCCAAATCAATAACGTTAAATGTTACATTTTCAGCACAAAATTACATTTTCATGATAGTTAATATTAGAGTTGTGCAAGTATGGATGAGAGTGAGCTCTGGAGACAAAGGAATACAATAGAAAACTAAGAGTAGAATGTAATGGTTTTTCTAAGTCATTTTTCATGACAGAGAGAAAATGCCACCAGTAGTAGAACTAGGTCTGTGGCCTCAGAAGTTAAGGTGAGCATAGTAGCCCTTTAAACAAATTGTCTTCCTGGATTATATATTGAAATAAATTATGACAATAAATATGTGGCTCAATATTTAATTCATAGGGTCATTTTTCATATGTTAATCACATTTTTAGTTTCTGATATGACTCATCTTTCTTTTGCTCCTATTCTCAGCTGGGTTTCATAGATACTTCCAAAGATATATAAAAAACATATGGTCTTTGATTAATTGATTCAACATACGCATTCTCAGCTTACTGCCTTATTTGCTTTTTCCTCCATAGATGAAAAATAGAAGGTTCAGGATGTGGGGATTTCCAGGTTGGGGGGGGCAATGTCATTACTTCTTCTATGACCCCTTTTTCCGGGGGGGCGGGGCGGAAGAATACATGCACGTCTCTGGTGTAAGCAAAAAGAAAGTTAATCACATCTATATTATGCATTTGCCAGAAATAGGCATTTTAAAGACCAGAAAGATATAAGCGCTGTTATGTGGGGCTGGATCCAATGCCTTCTATAAATGGAAACTACATAGGTCAGGTGTGTGACGCAGTTCTTTCCCATGCCAACACTTTGAGAAGAGTAATGCTGTCGTGGGAAAACTGTATCATTTGCCAGACTCATATGGGTCCTCTTTACAGAGGCTATCAAAACAGCATGGGATTCAACCATGCAGACGTGATTCCAAAGCTGCTGCAGTAATGGATGATTTAGCTTTAAATGTCTACACATATTAAGAGGCCATGTATAGAATGAAGGATTTATTCAGGTTGTATATATGAGCTTTCTTATGCATATATGTAAAGTGAGCTTCAGTACGAATAGTCAACTGCCTAGAAATAAATTCTTATATAATTCTTGGAACTGTTTAAGGAAACAGAAAGGGAGTTACTATTTCCATCAGAGCAAATGTCTACTAGCCAAATGTACCTTGTTATCCTAGCTGGTGTTTATGTATGATAGTGAAATGCTAAATAATATGCAAGAGCATTAACATAATAGAACTTTAGTTTCTTTTTACATAAATCATGGCAAGCTTGCTGTCTTTGCAGAGCAAGTCATGGATCTTCAAGGCACTTGAAGCAGCATAACCCTGAGAACTGGAATTACAGTATTTATTTTTAAAACAATCTCTTACTTGATAGATTGTCAATCATTCAGAGTAATAGAATGGGATCTATATATAACGTTGAGCTTGGGGGTCCCTTGCAGTAGCGATGTTGAGACACTTACTGCTGTTTTAGACAGATGGTTTGGGGGAGGTTGTCAAAGAAAAAATGTGTTACATGTAAATTTGTCAGAAAACAGTGGTTATAAAGGAAAATGGGAAATGTCTTCATTTTCTTAATGCAGTAATTCCACAGTATGTGTACACTTTGATGTGAAGGCAGAACTTGTAGTTGCTGATGGCGTTCTGAGTTGTAAGGAGCCAATCCCATCTTTTTCAGAATTATTCAACCTAAGGACACCCTTTAGCCTTTAAATTTTCAGTCAGTGGCAAACAACAAAGGAAAGTGCACATACCTGCTATTCTGAGAAATGGGCCTTCTCTGTTGTGGACCCAGTCTCTGGATTGCCTTTCTAATGGAGCTAAGAATGGCATGCGCTCTCTCTCTCTCTCGCTCTCTCTCTCTCTCTCTCTCCCCCCAGTAGTTTGGAAGGGAGTAACTTATTTATTTATGTTGTCTTTTGATTAATTATTTCCATGTGCTACACTTTTTCTGCATTATGCTTTTGATTTCACTATTTTTTAAAATTATTTTTATGTTGATTTATTCTTCTTTTAATCTCTGAGAGCTACCTTGATCTTTCCTCTTTGAGATTGGATTTGCAAGATAAAAATCTCTAAATAAATAAATGGTGCAAAAGAGGAAAGATCGGAAAAGAAACCAGAGGATCTGGAGAGTGATTTGCCTGTGTGGTGTGGAGAGGATGAGGAATGTGTGGAAAGAAGGAAGGGCAAATGGCTACAGAATGTATTTTTTAAAAAGCATCTAACAACCCTATCCTATCCTGTGCTAGAACAGACAGACCAGATGGTCTGCACTGTATCCTGTTCAGGGTTTGAGGTGGATCCAGCACAACTCAGAGTAAGGGGATTTATTTCCCCTTACTCCATATTGTGCAGCGGCCACCTCAGTGGGGCCACTTGGATCTGTTCCTGTGAAATAGCTAGTGCAGATTTGAGCAACCCAGTGTAACTCTGGGCTGCTTGGGGGGTTAGGATCTGACCTAAGTGCCAGAGGCCATTCCCACCCCCTTTCTGGGCCCAGTCTGAAAATTCTACAATGAAATTTCTGTAATTTGAAATTATATAATAAGGTTTTGTCAAATTAAAAATTTTTCCCACGGTTCTGAAATATGTACATTGTAATATTGAACTTGAGACAAGGCTGATCAGATGAAAAGGAAAACAGGTTCCTGGGCCTCTAACAGAAGAAGTACATATGCACATATTCATCCCTCATCCCTTGGCTAATTCCATAAAGGACTGTGGGTCTCTCTCAACTGGTTTGACCCTCCCCCTTTTTCCTTTGACATATGTACTCTTCATGCTGAGGCTTTATTGTCACAAGCTCCCTACCGTCTAGATCAGGGTGTCAACATAAGACTTGCAGGTTGAATGTGGTTTCTGGAAGCCATTTATCAAGGCTTCATTATAACTGGGCTCTCTCTCATATCCTGAACATATGAACAAGATTTGCACATTTTTTCTTGTCATTTGCACTAATGAGTTTCTATGTGAGAACAAAATGCTTATTTCTGGCCCTCATCTGCTTAATGATGTCACTTCCAACTTGATGATGTAACTTCCAGCCCATTAATGTCAACTTCAGCCCTCTGTATGAAATGAGTTTGAAACTTATGGTCTAGTTACTGTGTGCAACCAGTATAGCATTGCATTTAATTATGGAATTGTCTCCAATATAGTGTGGCAGTGTGGCAGTTTTATAATTGGTTCTTCACTGTGTCCTCTGTGCAGATATATTTACAGGCATTTCACCTGTGCTAGCCAGAAACCTCTAGAACATTTGCAATTCCATAGCAGTCAGAGCTCCTTCCTTGCCTGTCAGCCTGAACATACATGCAGTGACTGAATAGATGAGAGGGGCCCCACTGCTAACTCCTTAGTTGTTTTGCCACCACAGTAAGCTTGAATGAAGGAAAGCAAGTTTTTGTTTTTGTTTCCCCTGCAGTGATAAGCTGCAAAGTGTTCTTTCAACCATCATGGAGCTGTCCTTTTGTTCCTATTGAATAACTTTAGCAGATGGCAAAGCAAAGCACAGTCAATTCAACAAATGCTGGGGAAGCAATAGGTGGGGCCTTGTTTTAGGCTGCCCTGATTGGTGTCTGGCCTGTGTCAAGAAAGCCATCATTCTCCTGCCTCTTCTTCTTGTGAGATCAGAAAGCACAGACATAGCAACAAAAGAGGTGAGGCATGTGTATTTTGTGTTTGGGTATGTGTGCCTAAGTACAAAGGTGCCATGTGAAGTGGCCCCGAGAATCACTTAATACATTGTTTTCCCTCCAGAGAGATAATCTCTGTGTAGGGAATGTGTGCATATTGCATGGAGGAAAGCATGGAAGTATTGCATGAAAAATTTTTGGAATTTTTTTAAAAACAGAAGTCTGTAGAACAGGCGGATGAAATTGGTTGCATATAGCTTGACTTAGCTAATGCTAGAGTCAACTAGATTCTATACTCTGATCACAGAGTGTGCTTTTAACATGTTGAAAACACAGACATCCCGTGTTTATTTGGATAAATTTCTGTGGGCTTAACCCATTGAGCTTGCTTGCAACTATGCTGGTTACCACTTGCAAATTGGATCTTTGCCCCATCCTTGTTGGAGAAGGGAAGCTAGGACTGTCTCCATACTTTACTGAATCAGATAATCAGTGCAGAGGGAGGTGTACTGAACCTCCTTGTCCACAACTATTCACCTACTAGTTGTAGATGTTCATTTCTCAGTTATTTTGGCCTCTGCCTCAATTCATCACACTTTCTTACAGTGTTATCAGTTGTTCCAGTTAAATACTACCATGTACTTTTTTTTTCTTGAGTTGTCGGTTCAGTCTGTTAAATGTATTGCATATTACAGTATGTTTAGTCTCAGTTTTGCTGTTTAACAAATATTGTGCTTATACCAGAATGACATTCATGTTCAGGATGCTACTGCACACTGATAAGGTCATAAAATTGTTATCCAGACAGGCAACAACAATGTTGAGGTGATAATACGTAGTTTAAAACCACCCACTTTCTTACTGTCCTTGTTTGAAAAACATTGTGCTTATTTGTTTTTCATAAATTCACAAACACTGTATTTATGGTCACCTTGCAAGGGTTACTTAGGCTTGCAGTCATGGAAATAAAATTGATTTTTCATTAATAGGCCTTTGTTTCAGATCTCAGAAATGTCAAATTGACCCAGCGGATCGTTCAAGCATAAGTGATGGATTCCCAGTATGTCACCTCGGGTACTTTGCTAATGTGGCACTGATCAAATCTACAAATCTCAAACTCAGAGAAGAGATAGAAATATAAGCCAGGGGACGCACTACGTGCCCAAAAGATAAATTGTTCAGGTTGTCATTTTGCAAGTTGGAGGTCACAATTCATTTATCTTGTTACTATCTTGTATCCCTTTTAGTGGCTTCCATTGCAGGATTAAATATTGAATGGTGGCAGATCATTCAATATATGGCTTTCCTATGTTGGCATTAAAAGTCTTTTCATGCTTAGAAGGGAACACTGTGCACATAGAATGCCAAAGGTAATCGTGCTGATGATCTATTCTGTAAGATTAATCCCACAACAATATTACCAGGCAATTCTTAACACATTGAGTTTATCCCTGATTTGACACTTCTAAAACAAATGGATGCACCAAGCTTTTTAGAAATAAGATTGTGAATAGAACCTTTTCTGAAATGCATCATCAAAAATTAATCAATCTAAGGAGCCGAGGAGGGATATTTCATGATTCGAAGTAAACTTTACAGAGCTGTTCCACACTGAGGCACAGCAGACAGCATTTGGATAACCAAGCCCTAGTAGTTGCATGATAGTGTGATTTCCTGCTTCAAAACCCTGCTGAAGTTTTACCTAGCACAACTTTATCTACATTCAGTTAAAAAATATTTATTGTTTTTTATTTCATATTTTTTAAATAATGAAATCTAGTTTCTAATTGCATCTAATTGGATATGATCATTTTATTTTCTAGCATGATTTCCTCTACAACAGAGGCTACTGTTGAACTTGAAGTAGTCGGAGGAATGTTTTGTTTTACCATGTATATTTGTTAACACACAGTAATGACCTGGTTAATAATAATCTCATTTACTATTCTGATTTATGTCTTTCTAGGGGAACTGTAATTTTGTTTTACACTTTGTATGGTATGTTGTCCATCTGACATATGTCCATATATATGTGTGGGTTTTGTTTTTTAAAATACAGTACATTTATGTAAAAATGCAATACATTTATGTAGCCATTGGGTTGTTCCATTGGTCACCCATTTTGTTCATTACCATTTTGCAAACTTTAGGCTTCATCACCCATTTCTTCTTTTGCTGATTCTGATACATCTGTGAAGTATATACTTCCCCAGATTCACAATCACATACCAGTTGCAGTGCCATTTAAGTCCTGCTGCATCAGAGGGAGGAATGAATGAAGCTCATTAGAAAGCACGTCAATATATTTTCCTCCCTAGTGCTCAAATTCATTTTTGTGCAGTAAAAACCTTTTACAATATTTCATGTTTGTCTGTTGTGCATGTTATTGTATTGTATTGGCAACCTTCAGTCCCGAAAGACTATGGTATCGCGCTCTGAAAGGTGGTTCTGGCACAGCGTCTAGTGTGGCTGAAAAGGCCAATCCGGGAGTGACAATCCCTTCCACACTGGGAGCAAGTGCAGTCTGTCCCTGGTCTGTCTCCCTGGCTATGTGCATGTTAGCAGACTTCATATTTGTCATCTTGTTCTAATTTAATGAAAGTGTAGCTGGCAGTTTCTTTTATTATTAATATTATGAAAGGCAAATCATACATGCAACTATAACCAGCACAATGTATTGTGCATTCCAAATCTTACTCATTTTTGGTTACATATAATTTTTTATGTACTGTGAGCCAGTGGCGTCGCTGGGGTTTGCGTCACCCATGCAGGAGGCCAGTCCTTCACCCCTATCGTGGACATCCTCCCATGCAGTGGGGGAGAAATGCCCCAGGCCGTGGGCATATTGATGTACATTGCCCCGCTCCCACTGTTTTTTTTGGCTATAACTTTTGATAGAATAGAGATATTTCAGTGCAGTGTGTTTCATTGTATTCTGCATGAAATCACATATCAATTGATATATTGATGTAACATGATGGCATTATTCGAAAATACCAAGATTTAAACATTTTGGCGATAGTGGTATCACCCTCCTTGAGTGTATCACCCAGTGCGGCCAGCACCCCCTCACTTCCCTAGTGACGCCACTGGTGTGACTGAGTGAGTGAGTACACTCACTCTATGCATTCTGCATGCATAGTTATATGCCTGGCTGCTGTTGGAAACCAATGCAAATATGTGAAGGAGCCATGGAATTCCCATAGCTCAATCTTTTCTATCCCATATGTAAATTATCTTGTTGTCTGCTGGTGCCCTGGCTTCCATTAAGACAGGGCTCCCTGCACCCCCAGGAGGCTGCAGCAAGCTGTGGTAAGTCCAGCCAAGCCCCAGCACCCCTCCAAAGTGACGCAATCCTGCCTCTCCCTCCCCCGCAAATAATTACTGCAGGGCTCAAACTTCCTGGGAGTTTGAGAACTACCGTAGTAGCTGTTACCAAAATTAATAAAATTGTGGTAGGTTTGATCAGGCTTTTTTGTCCTTTTTTGGAATATGTTTAATTTTCTCTGCTATTGTTTTTCTTCCGAGCTCTGATTATTCATATTGTTTATTGCTCTCACGGGATTAATTTTATTAGTTACTGTACTCTCATACAGTCTGGTGAACAGTCTGCATTTTCAGGCATTTTGTAGTTCACAGGAATGTTCAACACTTGCAAAGTGCTACTCTTGCAAAGGATTATTTTTGAAAGATTTATACGGAAGCTTCTGTGCATGATTTGTGCACGGTGTTGATGTGTTCACAAAGCACTCCACTGGTGGTGAAGAGCTACCGAAAGTCTGGATATTGGGTTTCTGATAAATGCAAAACAATGCTCTGCTGATTGTATGGACTGTACCTGACCCATGATGAGCAGTTTGGTGTTATGATGGAGGGAAATATTGTAGCAAGAACATTCAGACTTCTGCTACACTGGACTTTGAATAGCTTATCTGTTGACTTGGAGTTGTTTTGCTGGTGATGGATTACAGATGAATTTATATGCAGGGTCGTTCCAGGGTTCCTTGATGCTTTATCTTTTTGTGAATGAAACAAAGATCTGTAAATGCTGAAACTCACAATTTTTTTTCCCAGTGAAAAGAACCTTTTCTGTTCTCTGAAAAATACGAAATTATGTCTTGAAGCAACACTGGTTTTAATGTTCTGCATGTGTGTATTTGTTAAAACCTAAAGTTAGCAAAAGAAAAATTTGATTTCACAAGGATAGAAGATTATGCGTAGATTCATACCATTACTTTTTCCATTGTAAGGTGGTTTATCTTTGGGGAATCTAGTGAATAGACTTGAAGCACTTTCTATGCACTAGCTACCATGTGCTAAGAATTTTATGTTGCTTCCATATAGTGGCTGGCCAACCTAGGGCACAATGGAGTCTACTTCAAGGCAATGTTTGTAAGAAACAGCCCAATCCAATGCACGTTTCGCACACCAATGTAGCAGCACCAGTGTGGCTTGTGCTGCATCTTGCAGGGGAATTTGGCATGCTGAAGATCTCTGCAAGGAGATATTCGTCCTCTTTCCCCAGGGAAAACCCCAGCAGCCACAATGGGGCTACTCAGATCTGCACCTACTAAATAGTCAGTGCTGGTCCACATTGCCCCGTGTTGATGGATTGGGCTCAGGCAAGGAGATAGCATGTGCTGCATGTGCTGCTGCTGCTGTACCTGCCCCCTCCCAGGCCTGATCTGCCCACCTCTGCTCCCATTGCTGCCTTCCCACTGCCCTGTTACATCTCTTCCCTGCCCTTCCCCTGCTCCTGAGCTGCCGGGCACATTTACTATGTCCAGTGCATGCTACTCCCTGCGCTGGCACCAGAAGGTACAGACCTTCTCACCAGTGCTACTAACTGGCGCACTGTCACAACATGCTTTACGGCATGTTTGTGATAGCATTTGCAGGTGGAGCGTGCACTCTGCCGGTGCAGAAGGGGCATAGAATTGGGCCACAGGTTTTATTATTTCAATACAGAGACATACTGCAGACACTCGCCCATAAGTCGATCTCACAGATAAGTCGAGGGCAGATTTTGAGGCTGGAATCATAGAATTTTCTATGACCCTCGGTTAAGTCGGGGTCATAAACTTGGGGGGGGGGTCTGACTATAGTTTTGTCTGATTTTACCCTAGGCCAGATCCTGAAAAATAACCTACCAGTAATTGTTACCTAAGAACTGACAGTCTCTAATTTATTAAAAATATAGTTAAAGATCATAAGATTCATTTTTATTCATAAACTTTTAAATTCTAGTCTTCACCATCTTTTTGTAAACACTATCAAAGAGTAACTGCACTGTAAGCAACATACTAATAGAACAGTGGTTCCCAGCCTGGGGTTCATGTACCCCCAAGGGGACTCAACAGGACCTTTAGGGGTACTTGAAAGAGAATGGAATAATGGCAGTGCTCCAGAATGCCATTCAGGGCCAGCAAGGCAGGAAGGGAGGTAGCTAGTTGACTGTGAAAGCCCCACCAAACTGGAAGTGAAGTTTTTATGCCTTTAAAAGGCAGTATGAGGGCCAGGCCCTCAGGGACTTCTCCAGCCCTCATAATGCCTTTTAAAGGCATAAAAATGTCACTACTGGGTGACATGGTGTGTGTGTGTGTCTGTATCCACAGATTCTGTATCCGCAGGTATCTGCAGGGGTTCAAGAACAGAATCCCCACAGATACAGGGGCACACCTCTATTTGCATCTGTAATGTTATAGCTGCAGCAACAACAAAATGAACATATTGTACTTTGCGTAGTTCAGTGTTTCATTCCTATCAAGAGAAGTGCTGAGTGTTTCTTCTCTGTCAATGGGATGGATGGATGGAGCTGTATACACAGTCCCCAGTTTCACAGTAGGTTTGCTCACTATGCCCAATAACCCTTTCCCCAGAATTCAGCACTATTTCTTATAGTTAACTCATCTTTCAGAGTAACCATGTAACCGTAGGTGAATGAGAGGACAGAATGGAGAAATGAGCAATAACTGAAATTATAGCTTAGCTAAATATCCTCTAAACTTTTTAGAGTGAGTTGTAGTGTAATTAAATGTTGAATGGTATTAGAGAATTTAGCATCAAAGAGGGATTGTATTATTTGTCAGTGTCTTTCAGTGTTGGAAGGCTTGTATTGGAGAAAAAGTCTCCAAGTGAAGAAAGAACGAAATAATTAACCGGGGGGTTTGGTGGGGTTGGTTGGTTGGTTGGTTGGTTCTTTTCTTTCTCATATGAATCTGATTTATATTGTTGCTGTCTGGTGTATCTGAGTGGTCTAAAACTGAGGGCTCTACTTTGCAACTTTGAGGTCCTTATATAAAGATTCAGCATCAGTCTGATTCAGTTAAGCAATCCCTGAAATGTTATTAAACTACCAGCTAGGTGACTCCTGAACACCCTCAAAAAAAATTCAGGCATGGAAGATCATGGTTAATTATCATTTTTGAACAGAATGAGGCAAAACTATATGACCTAATTGAGTGGAACTCCACCAAAGGAGCCAAACCACCCACCAACCCTTTCTCTGATTGATAAATCAGGTTATGTCTGATAAAAGGAAACCTCAGATCCATGCTCATTAGCAAACTATGTCCTTATATCTCACAGCAAAGTATATCATTCTTTCCCCCAACCTTATAATCTTTACTCATTTTTGATCTGGTTCTCTACAAAGCTTCATGCTGAATATTTTTCCAGTATTAAAACCATTTTTAGCATACATTTGCACTCCCTGCTATTGCCAGACATGTACAGTAAGGCTATGGATACAGTAAAGGCCTGTGGCCTTCCAGCTTAAGCCACGTAGCTGCAGTTTTAAGTACCCAACACTTGAATGCAATGAAATGCAAGCTAAGCCAGTGAGTATTGTGTGTAATGATAGCAATGCACTGCAGCTGCCAGTGTAATATTATGAAATAGGAGTACCATGCACATCCTTACTTGCTTAGTTTAGAAGGTGATTTCTCTAAATTGCATAAAAAATGACATATATAAAAATACAGTTCAAGGAAAGACAGCACCAAAAATAATATGAGAATATAATGATTGCACAGCTGTAAAAATAAAAGCATGACTACTAAGAGCTGAAAGCTAAATATGAACATCTGCTGGAGGGGAAAAAAACTATGGAAATTGGAGTTTGGATCAACTGATACATTTTTGGGCAAGGCGTTGTCTATGCTTAACCATTCAGGCTTTTCTATTCTACCAAATTAGTCATATAAGCAGTTATGTTTTATCCCAAGAGTCACATTGATTCCATAAGCTGATGAACTTGAAGACCTGTACTTAACCTCTGCCCTGCTTCTGTAGTTACACTTGCCAGAAGTTGAAGTTCATCTCCAGGTTAAAGCTGCTTTTCTCACTACAAACGTGTATGCTAAGGATTGCTGGCAGTGTTTGGTTTTAATAACATCTATTTTTTCCCAATCTGCACTAACTCTTGCAGCTTACTTTTGACTTTGCTTCCCAATATTTAAATCTTAGAAATTGAGCTCTGTCTTGCAAAGGCTCAAGTGCTCTCACTATCTCACTTGAAATGTCTTCTCATATGTGCAACACTGGCTTCAGTCTTTAGTACTGGCTTCAGTCTTGGTTATTCAGTTGCTCAGTTAGCAAATCATTTGGGGATCAAGGTTTTTCCTGGGCTGAGGGGAAAAATATTAATTCAGAAGACAGTAAGAGGCATGCTGAGTCAGTGTACCCAACATGCTCACAATATAGAGGTTATCCCTGTACTGACAACTATTAGTCCAAAATACTACCAGTGATAAATGTGGAACTAGGAACACAGGTGGCACCAAATGGCAGTCAGAAAACTATCTCACCCCCATATTTTAGAAATCTTCCATGTGGGGCAAAGTCCACCCCCCTCTCCCAGAATTTTTTGTGGTGCTGTTACTGGTTAGCTGTGATAGGATGAGAGGATGACAACCATAGTGCCAAAGCTTGATAGTGATAACTATTATTTTTTCTCACTTCCAGTATGAGACAATGATCACTTGTTCATCCAGTGGAAGAAATGCCACCTGAAATTGCACTTATTATCAGTTCTAATCATGTTTCCAAATTGACAGATGGAGTGTCTTGGATCAGTTCTAAACTAAAAATGTGTCATTTATGAACTGACCAGTCTGTGTGTGGACAAGAAGTTATGGCACTTAACTGGATCATGCGGGTTTACCTCGGATCTTAAGAGTGGCTGCAAGGACATCACAGTGCTGATCTCAGCTAGGGTGCCCTGATAGGAGAAACCTGACAGAAATTTCTGAAGGCAAGAAGACTCAATGCTTTCAAAATCCTTGATCAGACGCATCTCAGGATTCCTTTCTATCACAGTTACTGGGAGTTAGCCCCATTGATTATATGGAACTTTTGAGTCGATAGGATTTGGATTGGGCTTTCAGACAATTATAAAAAAGGAGAATTTGGCACAAGGGTCATCTTGAGAAGGCTGGTAAGTGGAAGCTGAAGGAATAATGGAGAATGCTGTTTTGGCTGGGGTTAGAAACACTGACAGAGGAACAGAAAGGAGCATTATTACTTTAGGCATGAGGCATCCCTGATGCCATAAGGGGCCAGTGTGCCCTGCACATCCTCGGATCATCAAGATCCACAACCTGCCTTATATCACTTGCATTTTGTACAGGCTTTTGTGCTTGTTTGATACTTGTTGAAGTGAATCCTGTATTCACAAGGCACCTTTATGGATTCTAGCAGAGCCCCTTGCCCACCCTGATATTGGAGGGAGTAGTATTTGTTCCAGTAAATTTGCTCCAGTGGAAGTTTACTGGATAGTATCTGCTCTGCCACTTAATGCAGTTTTTAACAAGTCCTGTGTTATTTGTGACACCCCTGTGAAGTGTTTTTTGCATTAAGATACTAGACATGTAGTAAGTAACTGAGGAGATTTTAATAGTACGTTTCTAAATAATGTAAAAGGACATACTCTGACAGGTTGTAAAAGATGGAGTTAATTGTTAAACTTCTGCTGAAATACAGTTACAATCTTGCTTACATGACTGCTATAACTTATAGATTGCCTCAGGTATATTGCATTGTAGCAAATCTCTTTTTATTTGTTAATACTAAGGGCATGAACAATATGCTGTGTATCAAACATAGTAACATGTTGCTTTCTTTATTCTGTTTGAACCAGTGTGTTGGCCTACATTTCCCCCCTTGGAGGGGGGGTGTTTGTACATGTGCACGCATGTGCTTGTATACATATAATGGAAAAATTGAGACATGAAGCTATTTTTAATCCATTTTGCCAGGATGCCATGAGGCACCACATACCCTTGTCCACTACCTATAAAACGCCTTCGGTTCCAGGAAGGTTCAGTTCCTCTAGATGCAACTTTGATGTTATGATTTTCTCAACAGGGACTACTGCCCAGCCCACCCCATGTTGGAATACTGCATATCATGATGAGGATCTGATCCTGATTGGAAATCCCGAATGCCACCAAAATACAAGTAAATAAAAGTAAAGATAATGATATAATAAATACAAATAAATAATAGTTAAATGCTTCTTAACAAGTTTGCCATGATTCAGTGAACTCTACATATCTTTATGGCAAAAATGGTTTTCTGCACACAAACATGCCATTGATTATCACCTTTATCTTAGTGATATATTGCATGCATTGCTCTAGTCATGGACTTAAGCCAAAGAGATATAGCAGAGTTGTATTGTGTTGTAAGGTGAACCACTGGGTCTCATACTAGACAATCAGAAGTTACAACTTTACTTTCCAGCATAATTAACTTGAATAGCAGTTGATGCCTTGACTTTGAAATTCGGGTCATCCTAGTATTTCACATTTTTTAATTAAGATTATTATCATATTTTCCTCAGGAGATGGAGGAAACAAACAGCTTATTGAGCTACTCTGCGATCTGTCATAATATTGCCAGGATAGTTTGCCTCTTCTGAATTACTGCCCACCTTCATGAACATGACCTTATGAAGTTTTTTCTAAAAATGCAGCTGTTACAATAAAATATGTAAGATTTATTTGCTAACACTTTTAGGTGTGATTCATGACTGCAAAACCTTGATCAGAAATGCTCCATTCATAAATCAATGTATTTTGGGCCTCAGTACAAAGAAATAAGAACCGTTTGAAAAGGTGGACTTACAGTTTTTGTTCCAGTGCTGACTTCTCAACAGTGCCTAATTTCTCTCAGCTGCATACACACTACCACAAACTTCATTCTTCCTTGTCTCTTTTGAAAAATTAAGAAGTCTTGTATTTTTTTAAACTATGGAGGATTGATTGGTGTCTTTCAGCTTTTAGTTTCTTTAACATCTTTCTGTTTCTGGCTGTCTCTATAGTCAAATGAGAGAGAGAGAGAGAGAGAGAGCGTGCAATTGTGGACCTGGCTCCTGTGCTGCCTGGGGGTACAGGACCGCCAAATGCTCCCCCGTAGAGAGGAGACTAACTGGCATTATGGAGCCTCACGTGGCATCCCCTGGTCCTCCAAAAGCCTTCTGAGGCCTCCAGAGAGCCATTAAACAGTACTTCTGGTTTTCATCAGCAAACTGGAAGTACTGTTTAATGGCCCTCCAGAGGCCTCAGAAGGAGATGCCATGCAAGGCCTCCCCAGCCCTCAAAAGAACAGTTAGAGACATGCTGAGTCCCCAAAACTGGCAGTGGTGGCACAGCAATGGTGCAGTGGGTGTGGTGGTGCTGCCCCACAGATGTGGTGTCCCAGGGCTTTTGCATACATAGCAAATTACATAGCAATTACGTAAACAATGATAGAATAAAGGTCTATCTATCTAGACATCCATTCTCAGATCTATCAAAAGAATAAAAGCACAATCATATATGCCTGTTTACTGAAAAGTAAGTTCCACTGTGTCCAGGGCAACTTAGGGCCAAATTCTATCCAATTTTACAGCCCTGGTGTAGCTGTGCCAATGGGGTGTGTGCTGCATCCTGTGGTGGTGGATAGTTACAGAGGCCTCCTCAAGGTAAGGGAACATTCCCTTCCCTCGGGGCTATATTGCAGCTGCACTGGTGCTGGAAAGTTGAATAGGATTGGGCCCTTACTCTCTAGTATAGTGGTTCTCAAACTGGTGAGTTGTGACCCACCAGTTCATGTAACGCTTTCCCTGTTCCTTTAAGGGGGGGAAGGGGAGCGAGGTAGTGACTCGATCCGCAGGATCGCGCCGCTAAGGGGGGGCGAGGGGGGTGCTTGTGTCTTACTTGGAAAGATGTAGGGATGCAGCAAGCTGCAGGAGGTGTGGGGAGCTCTGCGCAGCCCTCTGCAGCGCTTCCTGAGGCTTGGAACTTTCCCTGAAAGTGGGCGCAAAGCACTTCCGTTTTGCATTGCACCTGCTTTTAGTGAAAGTTTCAAGCCTTGGGGAGCGCTGCAGAGGGTTGTGCAGGGCTCCCCACACCTCTTGCAGCCTGCTGCATCCCTACACCTGTCCAAGTAAGACACAAGCACCCCCCCCTCATCCCCCCTTAGCGACATGATCCTGGGGATTGGGTTGCTGCCCTAGCCCCTCCCCCACAAGAACTTACTGAGGGAGTAAAGCTCCCTCAAAGTTTGAGAACCTCTGCTGTAGTAAATACAGTATGTTTAGAATTGCAGCTTAAAATGCTTGGTGACATAGCAAGAACTTTACCCAGTGTCAAAAAGATTTGTGTCCAGCAAGTTTCTTTGGAGATGGATATTCTCAGAGAGGCATCACTAACTTCCTGTAGTCACCACACACCTCACTACTGAAGGTAGGAGTATTGGAGAAGGGCTTCAGAAGAAGAACTCAATGTGGGCATTAGGTCACAAGTCATATGGGCTTTAAAAGTTAAAACTGGCACTTTGAATTGTATGTATTTCTATATTAGGATCAAATGCTCTTTTGACAATTCCTTGTTTCTTGTGTCAGTTCCTCTAAATACTCTCATGATCCGGGCCTGCCTCTTTTTCTATACATGGTCTGAGGCCCATCAATCCTATCAGTACATTTGGCTCTCTCCCACTGTCCCTGGTTCTTATGGTTCTGGGAAAGGCAGGATATAAATTTTTAAAATCAATAAATTCCTGCATCCTGCTTCTAGTTGGCTGCATAGCTTGCTGGTTCCACCTTCCCAGTGATGGCCCAACCATGTTGTACCCCTCAAGCTATGGGGAAGGTGGCAAACTGTTGCCTTACCCCAAGGAGACTCCAGCACCTGCCGTGGCCCTGTAGGATGCAGTGGTGGCCATTTTGGCTCTACTGCTCCTCTGGGTGCCCGGGCAGCTTAGTTTTGGCCTGCCCGACGTTACATTCTAAAGGTATTCAAATTCATAGACATTATAGAGAAAAATCCATTAGTCCAGTGGTTCTCAGACTGTGGATCATGCATGTGCTGCACCATTTCAGTTTTCATAGGGTTTGATACCTTTTCCTTGTCTGGTATCAGCTTGTCAGTTTAACAACCCACCAAAAATCGGGTCACAACCCACAGTTTGAGAACTGCTGGATTCGAGGAAAAGTCATCAAACACACTGACAATTGATAGTTTCTCTTTGCCCAAGATGGTGTAGGGGGGCAGCTGAGGAGAAAGGCTACCGGGAGTGGTACTGATTAACTGATGTTGATGGCTCTGAAAGCAAAGATTAAATTATAGATGCCAGTCAGGAAACTGAAAAAGCGGTAAATTGCAGCACTTTGAATGCAGCTTTCTCTTTTTTAAAAAAAATCTTCTGGCTTTAGAGGAGATACCTCTGCCAGCATCTAATGGACTTGCTCATTAGCAACTGATTAGCAGCTAATTGATGGTGTCATTTTGAAAACTGCCGCTGTAAATTAGACTTCCGGTATTAATCTGTAGATCGCGCTATTTTGAAAACTGACAAATTAAGACCATGTTAGAGCTGCCTGTACTTCTAGTTGGACAAGACCAAACCAACCGGAATTGATTGCCCAGCCAGATGTTTTTTGAGGAATAGAGTCCCAACAAGAGCCACCAGTATCAACATGCAACAAAATCTCTTTATTTCATTTTTACTCTCAATATGTTGGAGTCATGAAGTTCCAAACATTTTTAAACCACAGCTGATTCAATAATATATATTACTTTTGCATGTTCACTATCATGTGTAACGCATGGTTCCAAAACCTTGATTAGACTCTAGAGCAGTGGTTCTCAAACTGGTGGATTGCGACTCACCAGCCTAAGAACCCCTGCCCTTTTCCCTTTAAGGTGCAGGGGGAAAGCAGCGACGCAGTCTCCAGGATCGTGCCACTGTAGGGGAAGAGATGCTGTTTTTAACCAAATATACCTACTGCTGCGGTCCAGGGGGTGCGGGGAGCACTCTGTAGGGCAGCCGCAAACCTCCACAGCCCTGCGCCTGGGGCAAAGCTCCACGACGGCGCCCCCCCATGGGCTGTTGCTGCCCCCCTTGGCAGAAATTCATCCCCCCTACTTACCAGAGGCTCATGGAGCCTCGCACAACCTCCTCCCATGCCGGGGAAACCTATGTTAGGTTCCCCAGAGCTATAAACTGTGCTTCTGGCAAACTGGATGCACAGTTTCCACCCATTGGGAGCCTCAGAGAGGCTTCTGCGGGGCCCTAGAGGCTGGCGCTCGGGGCATTTGCCCCAGGTCAGCCTATGGCAGGCACGCAACTGTTGCAGGGCTCCCCTTGGCTTCTAGAGAGTAAAAATAAGGATCACGACCAACTTCCGGATTGTGATTTTACAACCTGAAATGGGTCACAATCTTTTTTTTTTTCACTCTAGAAGCCATGGGGAGCCCTGCAGAAGACTACGTAGGGCTCTCCGCAGCCCCTGGAGCCCAGCAGCAGGTTCATTTGGTTAAAAATGTAAAATTAAAAATTTGGTTAATGTAAATGTAAATTTAAAAATTTGGTTAAAAACAGGGAAGGTACGGGGCAGCAGGTACATTTGGTTAAAAACAGCCCCCCTTTCTCCACAATGGCATGTTCCTGGGAATTGTGTCGCTGCTTTCCACCCTGTCCCTGCAAGGACTTACTCTGGTTCTCAAACTCTCAGTGAGTTTGAGAACCAGTGCTCTAGAGCACTGATTTTCAATTTTTTTCATCTCATGGCACACTGACAAGGCACTAAAATTGTCAAGACACACCATCGGTTTTTTGACAATTGACAAGGCATACCATACTGACACCAGGAGCTCACATCTCTCAGTGGCCCTACTAACAAATGATCCTCCCCCAAACTCCCGCAGCACACCTGCAGACCATCCGCGGCACACCAGTGTGCCACAGCATAGTAACTGAAAATGGCTGCTCTAGAGGAACTATATACAGACCTTTCTGATTATTGACCTTAATGAATCACTGCACCTAAAATAATGCACAGTTGGAAACAATAGTGATGTCACCAATTAAGTCAATATACTCGTATCAGATTCTGTTTTCTTTCACCAGTTAGTACGACTGTACAAGGCCATTCAGAAAAAAAAACCAGGAAACTTTAAGTTCCAGAAAATGAAAACTTTAAATTCCTTCCCCTCATGTGTAAAGGAGGAGGAAGTAGGAGTACACATGCCCACCAATGCTTATAGATTAGCTTTAAATCTAAACTAGATCTTAAGGAAAAAAGAATGAGCCTGTCCTGCAAAAAGAGTGATCCTGTCCTCTTGCATTCCATCTTCCTCTTTTCTTCTCAGAATTGGGTAATTTTCAAAATGTCTTTCATTATGAGGTGTATCCTGCATGGATGATGTTTCTCTCCAGTTGCTCTTCAAGTACTGAGAGATTAAGAAGCTTGACAGGTATGATAAGAAAGGACTGTGAAAACCCAAGATGAGAAACATTGCAGGCTGGGAAAGATGAAAACAGTCCATCACAATGAGTACTGCTTTAGAGGTCTGATTCTAATTACCTGGAGAACATTGAAGAGAACAGAAGGAACTAGCAGTAATCTCAGCACTCCAATATACTTTCCTTCCATGCCCCCAAGGCATTGCCAGTTTAAAGGCCAGTCACCAAAGAAACAAAGGGTTGCAACTCTAAGAAGTTAATGATGCAAATTTAAGTGTGCATTGCCCATTAATATAACTGGACAAGTTCATTAAGGTTTAGGTACCTTTTACCCAGTGGCATAGCTAAGGCACCTGGCACCTGGGGGCATAAAATTTTTTAACTCCCCCCCCCTTTGAACAAAATCAAATTTAACACACACATTTAAGTCATGTCTGGGAGGTAGTCTCAGGCGCAGCAAGGCCCTGCACAGCCTCCCTGAGCCTCAAAAAATTCTCTGCTCGCTGCTTATCCCTGACTCCAGGTCAGGAGCTCTGAATCAGTGTTTCTCAACCTCTGTCCTTTGTTGTATGTTTCTTATGTTTATGTTTCTTATGTCATACCACTTCACATGGTCCACCTATTCCACCAGAAGTAATGACATCATCGATGACATCATCACCAGTTACTTCTGGATTGGGAGGCCAGATGCGATGTGACAAATACCAATAAGAGGATCTGGGTGGACGGGAGGACTTTTTTGAGCATGGGAAAGCATGCTTCAGAGCTCTGCCCACTGTTTGTTGTGTCATGTTCCGGGTCTTGCTGCTGAGCAGCAGGGGCCCAGGGGTCCTACAAGTACTACCAGACACCACCACACTAATACCCATTGGAAATATTAGACTGCTTTTTTTCTTAACCTCAGATCTGCCATTGGGGGAGTGGATTGACACCCCCTAAAGGTGTGGTTTCCAGGACAATGTGCCCTCTGCTCCCCTTAGCTACACCAATGCTTTTACCATTGACTACTGTTTCTGCAGCATTTCCGCATCTGTACCTGAAGTATTTTTTATAAATAATTAGGTGAAGAGAAGATAAATTATAAATGTTTGTAATAATTCAGCAATTATTGGTGGGTTCCCAGGTGGATCATGCAGTTTGGGAACCACTGCTATATACACTTATCTGGGAGTAATTACCATTCAACTAAATGGGGCTTATTTTTGAGTAGATACGCATGCGATTGACCTGTTGAGTTGGTAGCAGACCCTTCAGGCCAGTAGTTTGTGAACAATAGCATAAAATTGATTACACGTAGTGTTCACAATAGATCCCAAAATGAAAATGTCTGCAGCATTTGTAATTATAACTTCAAATATATTTTTCATGAGCATTGTAAAAGAAGGAGCTTGATTCCTTTTGGGGCATTTGTAAACTTTTCCATAATGCCTGCTTTATTTTCAACAGCTGCTTATATGCTCAGTTTTAAGCATGGTTAAGATTAGTCATGTAAAGCCTTTTGAGACAGTAGGGAACATGATATTTCTGACCAGCTGCAAAAATTGTAACCTCATAGAGGAAAAATGAAAAGGATGAAAGGGAGTGGGAAATCCTGTTACTGTATCAGTTTTTTTTCTTTATGCTTTTAAATTCCTATAAACTCATAATAGAACTCTAATGTTCGTAGACTTGAGCAATTCTTCATGATCCAGCTGCTTTTGGACTGTTTTTAGTTTAATTTTAGGGTTCTTTAATTCAATAGATTATTTTTGACTATATTTATGGGCTTTAAATCCACAGCATTGCATAATTTAATTTAAATTGTTATAAACCTATTATAACTTGAATAAATGAGTGAAACATGGTTATAATGTTTAAGGTCACAGGTAGTTTTAATATTACTATTAAACAACTGTCCAAATCATTCTTTCTCCCCTCTCTCTTCAAGTAATACAAAAGAGTATGGGGAAATCAGGTTGCTACAAGTTTACCTGGTAAGGCAAGCCTTTCTTCATTTAAAAGACAATTATTCTGTTTTCTGATTTCCTTACTGGAAAAAGGAATCAATAAGTATTAGGATATGAAAAGCAAAACACATGGTTTTAATAAACCATTTCTATAGTTTTGTCTGACACAGCTATGCAAATGTGGTTTTATAATTCATTGTCAGTTTCACATAGAATTTATTTCATATTTTCATTCATTGTTGTAGGGAATTATGAGATTTGAGGAACACTATTATTGAGGAGAAAAAGCTCTGAAAATGAACATGTAATAAATATTTTTAAAACATTTAAATAGGGAGGGAGACCAGTTTTTGTTTTTTGTTTTTTTTTTGGTTTTCATTTTAACCCATATACAAAGAACATTTCACTTGGAGGCTTTTGTAGATAAAATGAGAAAGAATTACTATATTACTTAGGGTGCAATCCTAACCAACTTTCTAGCACCAAAGTAAGAGCAATGCAACTCTGGAGTAAGGGAATAAACATTCCCTTACCTTGAGGAGGCCTCCGTGACTGCCCCCCAACTGCAGGATGCAGTACATGCCCCACTAGCACAGCTATGCCAGCACTGGAAAGTTGGTTAGGATTGCGCCCTTAAATTAAAAAAAGAGGGGTCACACCCACAATTTCCTTGTTCTGCTGAAAGAGTCCTAGCTGTAGAGGAAGAGTTCTTGCTCTGAAAGAAAACGTATTTATTTAGGAGAGCATTTGATGACTGACATGATCCACTAGCATTTTAATTTTAATTATGTTGAATGACTTTTACTGTTCTTAAATATTGTAAGCCACCGTGGGTGCCCTTACTGGGAGAACTGTGGGATTTAAATTTAGTAAATAAATAAATATTTGTGTCTTTGAATAGGGTGTGGAAACCCTGCATGTGGACTGAAGGTAAATGCTTATAATCAAACATGCATAATTGAATTTTTATAATCAGTCCATGCACGCAGGGTCTGACTAGATCAGGCATTGCACAGCCTGCTAGTCAAAGTCCTTTTACATATATACATAGGTATTCATAGACCACTTTTCTCTTATTTTTTTTTTTTAGACAGCATTCAAGGCAAACTAGTTTGAACCACCATTTTTCATTGGGGTTTTTACAATACGTTCTGTGAAGATTCACAGACCCCCTCAGTCAACAGCTGTTGCCTTCACAGTGTGGTTATCTTTTCTGGCTTTGTGCCATCAAACTTCAGCAGGAAACATAAACCTGTACACGTCCTCAAGGTTGTTTTCCGTTCTTGCCGGCTGGCCTTCATGCACTTTCCTGCACTCTCACTGGGGTAATCAGCTCACTGGCAACTCCATCCTGCAACAATGGATACAGCAGCTTTTCACAGCCTGGCATTCCATTTCCCATCCAGAAGCATGACCACAGATTCTCCTGCTTAGTTCTTTGGGCAGTACCGGCAGCTCAACACTCAGACTGCAGAAGAACTAGTTTGCTGTGTACTTCATCTCATTCTCTGGAAGCTGCATGAATGGGAGGGGACAGATTATACCCTGATTTTCATCTTTTTTTAAACTTGGAATAATTAGCTGATGGAATAAAAAGAGACAGGGAAAAGGATAAACAGAAAATTTAATAGTCATTTCCTGCCTACATTCTTTAGGTCTGTAACTAGCCTTTTTGTGTTGTGTATAAATGAACAATTCAGATAATAATAAGAGCAGCATCCTACACAACTCTGAAATGTTGCATACAGAACTGTATCTACCCTTATCTAGCTTCTTGTAAACCACCACCAGTCTAGTCTATCCTGAGACCCAGTGGAGGGCAACCCTTTTGGGCACTTCAAACCATGCCTCAACTTATGAAATAATAAATATATACATTGATGGTCCATCCTCATTGGCAATCTTTCCAATGTGGCCCACACTCGCTCCATATTTTTGGGTCTAGTGCGACTGTTGTCCAGTGCGGCAGTCCCTATCGTTTAAATGACCTGGAAAAGATATCTGACCAGCAGTTAGCCAGTCAGCCAGGCGTTCTTTTGACGTGAGATGGGATCCAGTGCATGATTCTGGTACTCCATCGGTCGTCTGTTTGGCGAATGACATGTCCTGCCCATCTGTGCTTTGCAGAAGCCATGTACTTGAGCTGGTTGCGGATCTTGGATTCTTGCTGGAGGTCTTTACTTCTGAGACCATGTTGCCATTGCTTTCGGCAGTTCGTCCCAAGGAGGCATCTTTCAAGTGCCTGGTGGGTGGTTTGCATGTCAGTAACTATGGTCTTGTTATCGGCCCATGTTTCTGTGGCATAGCAAAAAGTTGGAACTACTGTGGAGTAAAACAGGTGGGCTCTCAGCTGCAGATCCTGGATCTGACTGGTAACTTCTCGGATTGATCCCATGGGTGGACCATGTAACTTTCCTTTGACTCCCAATCTCAATTGTTAGATCATTGGCCATGTTCACTTCACATCCCAAGTGGATGTAGCTATCAACTTTATCCAGGGTGGCACCACAGAATTGCACGATACCGTTGTCACACCTTTGGTTGATCATCTTCTGAGTTTTCTTCATATTCATAAATGAAATAATAAGAGTCTTTTAATCTGACAAAAGCCCTTATTTTTCCTTACATTTGAAGAATTTTATTTCTCTAAATGTTTTATTAAAACAATGAGAGTTTGTATTTAAGTCGGTTACTTCACAAGCATAAAGGCGGGATAGAATTGCAGTAAATAAATAAATTAAATAAAGGTAGGTTAGTTTTGTGCCATCAGTGCCCTCTTTGATATTTGAAGCACTGCAAAATGCAACTGATTTTGTCCTTTCTGTAGAAATTATATCCTAGATAACTTTCCCATTGATCATCATGATTTCCACAAAGTTTCTGATAACCTCGTATATCGCGATGCTGTTTCATGTACAGGGAATCTAGTTCACCCATCTTAGCTTCTAGCATTAGTACACAGAGATGTTATAGACAGTGATATAGATAGGCCTATCTAAAATAGATATAGCTATATTATGCGATTTTGTGTGTGCATGTGGGAGAGAGGGATCACATGTGATTTTTTTGCTATGGTACCTTTGGTTATTTGAGTATCTTTTGGGTCTCCATATTTCTATACTGTCCTCAGTTTGAAGGCATAGAACATTCAGAAAAATAACCCCTGAAAGATGAGTCCCCAGATCAGTTTAAGATGAGTGCCCCAGATCAGGGCAGGAGGTCTGGTCTAGAGGGTAGAGCCTCCATTTGCCTGAAGATAACATCCACAAGTTCGCCAGTTCGAGGCCACCGGCACCGTGCAACCTTGAAGCAGCTGACAAGCTGAGCCAAGTTATTCCATCTGCTCTGAGCGTGGGAGGATGGAGGCCAGAATGTGAAACCAGATCAGAAAGAAACATCTGAATGTTGTGGTTCTTGGAAGATAGAACCTTCTTTCAATTGTAAAAATTCCTACGGGGATTTAAATAGCCTGCCTATGTAAACCGCCTTGAATAAAGTCTTGAATAAAGACCAAGAAAGGCGGTATATAAATACCTGTATTATTATTATTATTATTATTATTATTATTATTATTATTATTATTATTAAAAGTTACTCTGTGACTTTAAAAAAAAGAAAGAAAAAGCACCTGTGCTATGGTTCAGTTTTGGTTCAAATTACCTAAGTTGTTTATTTTATGCAGCCTTGGTTTCTCCAAAAATGTTTTCCAATGGCTTATAAATCTATATGCTTCCCCATCCCCAGCACCTCTTTCTTCTCTGCTCATTGAGATCCTGAAGCTCTGCTTGCCTATGGAAGTGTTAGCAATGATGAAAATGTTGCCTTGATGGTTCTGGACTAATGTCTAAATTGGGCATCTAGAACCTTTTGACCATATTTCCTAATGTCATTGTACAGCCTAATTAGGCTGTGTACCATGATTACTAATCCTTCTTCAGCACTACAATCCATTTCAGAATACAATCCATTTCAGGTTGCCTGCAAAGGATCTTCTCCTTCCTGCGGCTTCCCCACCCTGTTCCATCTCCCTCCCCGCCCAGTTTCACCCCCTCCCACCTCTGTTCTGCCCTCCTGCCTCCCCTGTCATCCTACCTACTCCGGCAAGCAGCGATTCCCTCCCTAGGAGGGGTGGGAAAGCACAGGCCTTCCTGCCTGCTCTCTCAGCAATGTGCTGACTCCCATCCTGTTGGAGTGCCTTGTGCAACAGATGCTGGCTGCTTCGTGGCAGTCAGCACTGTTAGGGGAGCCTCACCTCCATTGGGCACCGAGGGAAGGCTTGGGCTGTGAGTTATGCAACTGTCAGTGTTATGTTAGTTTCTGTTTCTGTTATTAGAATACTTCTGACCTTACAACTGAGTCACCACTGCCATTAAAATTAATTATCATAGTTTTCCCCCCTAACTCACACTTATCAAGACTGTAAATTGTGCTGTGTAAATTAGAGCATCAGTGAGTTCATGTCCCAAGAAACTAATTTAAAAATCCCTTCTAGATTTATTATGAATTTTAAAATAGTTTCTTAGGCAGTGCTACAAATTTCTAATAGGTCTGAAACTAGAAACTGCAGTTT
The DNA here is from genome assembly GCF_035046505.1 of Tiliqua scincoides. NCBI lineage: Eukaryota > Metazoa > Chordata > Lepidosauria > Squamata > Scincidae > Tiliqua > Tiliqua scincoides. The sequence continues at coordinate 58,799,835 of NC_089826.1, forward strand.
GGAAAATAAGGTTTAACAAGCAAAAGGAGTCTGAAGTTAGACAATGTTAATACGGAATAGAAAGTAAGACATATACAGGTTCTGACTGAGCATTCTGACCAATGGGGCATTAACTGGCATTGTAAACTAAATCAAGGAACAACAATAACAAAACAAGCCACATGTGTGAAAATGATCTACAGATTTGTCAACTTATTCCATGACCGCAACTGGAAAGAAGCAGGAAGCAGCAGGAATCGCAACGATGTTCTTGGTGTCCCCTAAACCAGGAATGTTTTGGCTCAGGCTAATCCTGTACTGACACTGCTCTTGACACTATCCAGACTTCAAAACAGCAATCACACAAGACTCCTAGGCGGATCATATGGATTAGTTGTGCATCAGCGTGCAGCCACTGGCTGCAGCTGAACCATGTCATAATATGGATTGTGCAGCTTGGCTGCACTTCAACTATTGTAGTCAATATTCAGCTGAAAACCACCAATGCAGACACAGCAAAAGTGGTAGGACATTAGTCCTATAATCCCACTCTAGGGTCTCCCAAGTACCATAGCAAAGATGATTTAGGAATCTGAAGCTAAATCAGAATGATCAGCAGAAGGCAAATGCAGTTCCATCTGGTGACCCTCACTATCTTCTATAAAATTCCTCTATCAACAGCTGCTCCAGAGTTGGGCTATCTCAGCATCAGACTGAGGTTTCAGTATAAAGTTTAAACCACTATTGTCTCCGAGTTACAAGTTCACTGTTGAATCAGCCTGGGGAATTGCTAGTGTAACACCTGTTTATGCAGTCTGTTTTCCAGTCAGGCATATGCATGCATATAACTTTTACCTGGATTGAGCAAGCATCTGTTAATATTACCTCACCTAGCCATTATCCATGGCACATATGCTCCAATTAGTCCTAGTCATCAGGAACAATCCTGAATTTCTTATATCTGGCCCTTGTAAATTGCTGCTCTGATTTTTACCTGTTAGTTTCATTTCTAAAAATTACTATTTCTTAGGGTTTGCGTTTTCTTTCCTGAGTCTCTAGAGCAGCAATTTTCAATATTTTTTTCATCCCGTGGCACACCAGTGTGCAACGGCACATTGTTTGAACATTGCTACACTGGAAGATGGACCTGAGATTCGTCCTTACGTTAATACAAATCCGTGTAATACAAGTGAATGTATACTTAAGATCAAATGACATAGGCAAAATGTATGCTTTTGACACATTTACTGAATTTTTTTTTTTAAACAAATAGCATGGGGAGGGCTGTCCTAAATGGTGGGGACAGGAAGGCTTTTGCACTTCATCCCTGTTGCAGTTCCTGCATTCCTATGTATTTATATTGAAACAATGCTCCATTCTTTTTTTCTATTTTTTTTTTTTGGGTGGTAGGCAGTATAAGTAGTGCTAGCAGTGTGCATGATGAGGCTAGGAGTTATAGTGGTAGTTTTGTATTATTTCACGCATACCACAGGCATTAGTGAAATGCTGGAAAGAGTAAAAGAAGATCTTAAACTTGTGCCAGGGTTCTGCACATTCAGAAGCAGAGGCAGAAAAATATTTAGATAATGAATTCTAGTGTTTCATTTCTATGTCATCATGCTCATCATTGGAATACCCACCACTGTATCCCTTGAGCCAGGAGGCAGCTGAAGGTCTCCACAAGGTATAGAAAAGTGGTTCCTTTGCCTCAGGAGTGTCAAACATAAAGCCCATGGACCGAATGCGGCCCTCAGAAGCTCTTTACCTGGCCCTTGAGCTCTCTCAGCACCACCACCAGCTGCTCTCGGCTGCTGAGCTGGGCTGAGGTGTTACTGCTGAAAGGGCAGCCTGCAAGATAATTAGGCTGTCCCATATCTTGAAAATATGATCAAGATTTATGTATTTTCTCTTCTGTTTGCAGCTAATGAGTTCCTGAGGTAAAAAGTACTTATTTCTGGTCATGACCTGCTTAATGACATCACTTCTGGCCCTCAGCAGGCATCATAAATGTTATTCGGCCCATTGTATGAAACAAGTTTGACACCTCTGCTTTACTTCATGTTGAGCCCTGTCACCCCGTCTGGGTTCTATACCAGCTCAATAGCTGGCGCAGATTTGAGTTGACCCTTTCAGGCCTGGGAGATGGGATAGGATCTAGCAGCAGCCTCCTTTGCCATCCCTAACCCCTCCCAAACCTGAAACGCCTTCCTCCCAACCCAGTTTCACACCTGCGCCACCTTCCTTCCGCCCTTCCCCGTCCCAGAACACTTCTCCACTGCTCAGTGGGGAATTTACCTCTATTGACTCCTGGTGGTCCTCTGATCTGTATGGAGGCCAGTGCCTACCCAAGCTGGCTTCCCTGTCAGTGCCTCTGGCCTTCTGGCCACTGTGACATGTCTTACAGCATGTTTGTGACAGGTGTCTTCTGGGCAATACATGGGAAACCATTGCTGGCCAAAGATAGGATCAGGCTGAAAGTTCTTATAGGAAAAGTTTAAAAAGTTGTCTTTAAAATTCTTTTTATCATTATAGTCTTGTGCATCTGATCATAAAAGTTATTCATTCTTTAGAAAACCCAACTTAATTCATATATGTAAACATTCCTTTAATTCAGTTACTGTTGTGCAGATGAAACAAAATGCCCTTGTCTAGGATTTTATCAGGCCAGAATACATTAAACAGTAAAATTTAGTTCTACAAGTTACTTATCTTGCTGTATTCTATGACCCTCAGGAAGAATAAAGCAGGATTATCAATGAACTCCAAATATGTTTTTAAAAAAATGTTTCCATTTATAAAAGCATGGGAACACTAAAAGAAACCATATGGGAATGAAAAAACACATATAGGTAAACAAGCTGAGAATATTAATTCCAATATGCTTCATGCGGTTTCATAGACGTTTTTTCTGTGTTTTATTTGGTTGAAAGACAATAGAAGACTAAAAAAAAATGACTTGAAATTCTGAATAAGAAATGGAAAAGCAGTCTGAGTATAATTGAACTATGAAATCTATTCCTGCCTGTGGTGAGATGAAAGTATCCATAACACATTAAAATAGCCATATAACAATACATTCATACATATTGAAATTATTTCAGCACTATGTTTTTTTTAAATCAGATTTAAATCAAGAGCTTGTTCATATACCAAACAGAGAACATGCACCCCTCTCCAGCTCTGGGGCCAGATGTGGCCTGCGATAAGCCCCTATCCAGCCCACGGCAAGACTCTGGTTCCCTGCAAGCATCTGGCCCACTCAGCTGAATATGACCAGAGCTATGCTCCAGTTGCATCTTGAGGGTGTTCTGAGGGCCAGGAAGGCCATGCACCTCCCCCTAAGAATACCTTCCAAAGGCCTAAAAACATCACTTCCTGGTTTTTCTGAAAAACCAGAAGTGACATTTTGGGGCTGTCTGAAGGCCTTAGGCTTTCTGATGTATTTATTGAAAGTTTATATTTAAAATTTATCTATTTTTCCAGCCCTCGACAGCATGCCAGATATTTGATGTGGCCTTCTGGCCTATAAGTTTAGAGATATATACTAAGACAATATTTCTCAAACTGTGGGTCGGGACCCACTAGGTGGATCACAAGCCAATTTTAGGTGGGTCCCCATTCATTTCAATATTTTATTTTTAATATATTGATGCTACTATGGTATGTGACTGAATTTGGGAAAATGTTATAGACCTGTACTTTGAACAGGCTGCTGTGTATGTATATGCTTTTAACAATGATAGTCAATGGGGCTTACTCCTGGGTAAGTGTGGGTAGGTCTGCAGCCTTGGATTGTAAAAATTTTTCTTGCTTAATGATGTCACTTCTGGCCATGACATCACTTCCGGTGGGTCCTGACAGATTCTCATTCTGAAAAGTGGGTCCTGGCGCTAAATGTGTGAGAAAGACTGCGCCAAGTCTTTGCCACGTGCTCTAAAGTTATGTTTTTGTTTTGTTTGGAAATTAGGGAACTCTAGTACTCTAGTCTCCTACTTGTCAGCAGGATTCCTAGAGAAATCTCTGAGCATTTCTTGTGAGATAATAGTGTGCATACTCTGACTGCCAGGCCTTTATTCTCTGGACTGTTCTGCAGTAAGACCTAGATCAGCAATTGCAAATGTCATACAAACATGACTTGTTCTTATCTCATGCTGATGCTTGTTTTCTCCTTCATATCATGCAAAGTCTGGCTACCCACAGACAAAAAAAACATATCTAAATGGGAGGAGTAAGCTTGCATAAACATTCTTCAGCATGATCTATTTGCAATTTAGCTTCAGGTTTTTCCTCGTGGTAATGGGCTTGCTTGCAGTCATTTATAACCTAGTCCTATCTGGGCTGAACCTTGGGTTCTGGCAGCACAAGGGCCTTTGTGGTGGAAATGCGGGGATGCTGTCATGTACTCTGGGCCACTTCCACAAATGGCCAAAGGTGCAGCATGCACACCATCATCTTTAGGAGGTACTGCTAGTGTCAGTAAGTTGGCAGTGGGGACAGGAAGGGGGAGATTTGGGGGTGTACCAGGACAAAGAGGGGGGACTGCATGGACCCAAGGAGACCCATAGGTAGCCAGGAGGCCTACCCAGATATAAGTAAAAAAGTTTTTTACTTATCTCTAGTTGACCTTCTAGTCCCCCACCCAGCGGATGAAGCAATCGCTCTGTCAGCGTGGCTGCATCATCAATGGTGGGGGATAGGATTGGGCTGTTAGTGAATTCCATTTGGTCCATGTCAGATATTCATTTCTCCTTCCCTATCATCGACCCTTCCAGAGACATTCTCTTCCAGTTGCTCTGGTTTTAAACTGGGTGGCTATAAACCTATCATGGCAAGTAATGTCCACTGGTGGTTTAAGTTACCACAGTGGTTGACAATTCACAAATAGTTAAACATTACATGACCTACCTAATGTCCATAGAAAATGACTTGCAATGGCCAATGTAATGTAAGAGGAAGGAATATGCACAATACCATGAATCCTCTCTGTGATCAGAACAGATTAAAAAAAATAATACTGGTATTTATATACCGCCTTTCTGGTCATCGAATTACTTCTCTGACTTTATTCAAGGTGGTTCACATAGGCAGTCTGTCTCTAAACCCCCGAGAGGATTTTTACAATAACAGAAAGGTTTTATCTTTCAAGAACCGCACAGCATTTCAGGTGGATCTTTCACAGTTTGGTATCACTTCTGGCCCCCAATTGCCTCCCATGCTGGCAGACAAGCAGCTCCTTCATCTGTCACTTGAAGGGCAGCCAAGACGTTTCTTCGCTCACACCAAAGAGCAGGTGGAATAGCTCAGCTCAGCTTGTCAGCTGCTTCAAGGTCTCGCCATTCACGGAGGTGCCGGTGGCCTCGAACTGGCGACCTTTAGATGTTATCTTCGGGCTAACGGAGGCTCTGTCCTCTAGACCAGACCTCCTCATTAAAGGAAATTTCCTCATTAAAAGAAATCGAGCTACACTACCGTTTCTGTCCTTTGATGTTATATTGGTCATGTGAATAGCTGTTTGGACCAATGAGCCAGTTCTTCTGTTACCCAGCTGACATGGATAAAAAACTGGGCAATTTATCATAAGAACATAAGAATGTACAAAGAGCCCGACTGGATCAGGCCAACAGTCCATCTAGTCCAGCTTCCTGTATCTCACAGTGGCCCACCAAATGTCCGAGGGAGCACACAAGACAACAGACACAACCTGCGTCCTGGTGCCCTCCTCTGCATCTGGCAATCAGAGGCAGGTTACCTATAAAACCAAGAGCTTACACATACCTTCTATGACTTGTAACCTGAAATGAACTTTTCCTCCAGAAATTGTCAAATCCCCTCTTAAGGGCATCCAGGCAAGATGCCATCACTATATCCTCTTGCAAGGAGTTCCACAAACTAATTACATGCTGGGTAAAGAAATATTTTCTTCTGACTGTCCTAACTCTCCCAACACTCAACTTTCATGGATGTCCCCTGCTTCTGGTGTTATGTGAGAGGGAAAAGAGCATCTCTGTCCACTCTGTCCATCCCCTGCATGATTTTGTATGTCTCAGTCATGTCCCAGTAATCATTTTGGTTGCTGTCTTTTGCACCTTTTCCATCTCCACTATAGCCTTTTTGAGATGCGGCAACCAGAACTAGACGCAATACTCCAGGTGTGGCCTTACCATCAATTTGTACAACGGCATTACAAAATTAGCTGTCTTATTCTCAATGCCTTTCCTAATGATCCCAAGCATGGAATTAGCCCTCTTCACTGCCACCAGACATTGGGTCCACACTTTCATCAAGCTGTCCACCAGCTCCCCAGATGTCTCTCCTGATCTGTCACAGACAGCTCAGAATCCATGTCAGCAGCATAACAGAAGAAATGCCCTAGAGTTGTACATGTATAAACGTGTTTTACATTGTGCATTTATTCTTATTAATACAGAATTAAATTGAAGAATACTGTATATACACAGTTGGAAGGATAGAAATAGACTGAAAGTCCATTGGCAATAGCTCTTCCTTTTTACTTAAAAGATGATCAATACCTATAACAGGACTATGAAATAAAATCTGAATCTCCTGAAGGTTATCTGTAGAATAAATAGAAATGGACAATCAAAATAAACAGAAATTACAGTGGTCACATTGTAGATCAATGACTAACATATCCTTTCCCCTTATCATCCAGATACAAAATATCTGCCTCTGCCCTCCGTGAAAGAGGAAATTAGTTTGCAGGTAGGTTGTTGGAAGCTTTTCTTATACTATCTAGCTCATGAAGCACAAGCAGAAATGACTGAAAAAGAAGCCATAATTCTCTTTGATCTGCAAACAGGGAGTTTTTTTAATGGTAATAGAGTGGATAGAAAAGTTTGCTAGAGTTTGTTCAAGTTCTATAAGAAAGTACCTCATCTTTAGTTTCATACTGATCCAAAGATGGTTTCATTCAGCTTAGTATTACTATACATATGAAAAACATATCCATCTTTGCACTGAGACCAATGGCAACGAGTGTGGTGCTGTCATGTTCTGCTGTATGCAGCATGCTAGCATAACCGTAATTGCAGCACATGCAACAACACTAAATAACATCTCTGGATCTTTTTGTTTTGTTGTCCACAGTATGAGATGCAATACAGCCCACAGAACATCACCTACAACAGATGTTTTGCATGCACAAGCCCATTGCTACCAATAGCCCATGACTCATAACCATATATAAAATACTCGGCAAAGAGTGTGAGATTGTATCAGGGAAAAAATGAGACATTTGTGCACTAAAAGGTTTCAGGCAGCTTTAATTAAAGCTGTATGTACTTAGTACATCGCACGTTGCCTGGATTGGAGCTATTTTTACAAAGAAGAGAAAGCTTGTCAATGACTGCTCACACACATTTTCCGCTTATTTAGTTTTGGTTTTCTGCCAGTTTTGCCTCCTGAATTCTTACGGTGGTTTTATCTGGTTTTAGCTGGTTTATATAACCAGCTGCATTCTAGAAAATGTTCTAAAGAACCAGTTCTAAGTCACTAACATCAATTGTGATCCTGGCCCCTTTGCCATCTGGGACCAGGACTGTAAAATGCTGCCCCCAAGGCAGTGGCATTTTTCAGCCTGCTGGGGATACTGCATGTGGCTGCCTTGGCACTCCAATGATTCTTTAAGGCCCTTTAAAGGGTCTTAAGTTTAAAAAAGGGGGGGGGAAACAAAAAGGGCAGGAGGGGGAGGGGGTCGAGGCAGTGCCTCCCGCCAGATGGCGCCCCAAGACATTTGCCCACCTGACCCTCCTACGTACATCAGTGACTAATATGATGTGTTGAATTTGAACTACAGTCCCAGTTGTAGCACCTAAAAAAGTAGATTATGATAAACAAAATCATGCTATCATCTTCAGTCAATGATTTACAACATTTGTATTAGTTATATATCTTCAGCTATGATCTCTGATGTCTTGAATGAACCTCTAAGGTTCACAAATCTTTAGAGGATCTCTTGTATCTTTGCAGTTTACTTGCTGTCAAGCATATAGAAAATCTCAATTAAAACGTTTAGGGCTCAGGACTAGTTGGGAATTTATTGTTGGTTCGTTTTGTTAGTTTCATAATGTATAGTATGAATTTTTTTTATTTGAATGGATGAAATGCAGCTGTGAATGTCATTCTTCAAAACTGCCATATAGGCAACTGATTAGTGCAGTTCTTTATATTAGTAAGTGGGTTACCAAAATGTAAATGGTAGGAAGAGCCAAAGCAGAAAGTTGAGAGCAGGTCCCTACAGATGCAACAGATTGAAGAGGCTTAGCAAGATATGGTGCATGCATACTTGTCTTTGATGCCAGACAAAAGCAAGATACCCTTGCCCACACACACAGACACAGACACACAGAGAGAGAGAGAGAGAGAGAGAGAGAGAGAGAGAACAAAATTATACCAAAAACTGTATACATTTCTGAGTCCAAATTTTCTCCCAATGATTACATCCCCCCCCCGAAGCAAAAATATGCCAACCATTCCCACTTAACCTGAAGGGACTGCAGATGGCTGGCTAAATCTGACTTTGAACAGTTTGGAGCAGAAGAAGGCTGAACTTGACTACCCTTCTAAAGTGATTGCAGGGCAGAGAGGGGAATAAGCTCAGAAGCAGTGCCCTTTTGTTGCTCTTTAATAATGTAAAGTCATACATTAGTGTTTTGTATCCATACAAAATCTGTATTTTGTATTTGTTTCTTTGCTGTATCAAGTCTTCTGATGATAACTGGATTGTAGCTCAGGGGTAGAGAACCTACTTTTTATGCAGAAGGTAGTGGGCTCATTCCTTGGCATTTCCAGGTAGGGTCGTAAAAAATGTCTGTCTGGGACTCTGAGGAACCACTGTCAGTCAATGTGCACAGGTGAACCAATGGTCTGACGTATTATAAGGCAGCTGCCTACGAAAATGTATCTGGACGTCTGCCTGTATAAAAAGGAATAAAATTAGGGATCAGAGTGTGGCCTTTAGAATGCTTCCTATTAAAAATGCACTGCTAAAGTTACTTTTTCACAGTAGTTATATTTTAGAAACTTCATAAGTTTTTATTTTAATAAGCATTTAAGCAACAGAATGTACCAAGCCCCCTGGTTATAGAAATTAATTGCCCTTATTAGATAAATGTGGGTCAACTTATATTGTTCAGGATTGTTGTTTTATAATAACATTCTGTTAGTTTGCTACATCCTCTTTTTCAATTCAGTTATTATCACCAATCATTTAAAAAAAAAAAGTCTAACAGTGCAATCCTATATGTTTTCTCAGAAATAAGGCCCACTGTGTTCAGTGGGCTTTACTCTTAGGTAAGTGCATATAGGATTGCAGCCCAATCTTGTCCAATCACTTTGGGCTCAATCCTAACTTGCGCTGGAACAGGCAAGCAAGGAGGCTTGCGCTGTACCCAGCCCAGGATTGTGACCAGAAGCGGCTCAACCAGAGGTAAGGGGAAACTTTCCCCCTTATCCCTAGGTAAGGGCTACTGACTGCAGTGGGTCTCCTCGAACTTGCACCACCTCCTGAGGTGCCAACGAGGTGAGGTGCCATCTGAGCCAATGCAAGCAGCTGGGAGGAAGCTGGCGCAGAGGCTTCTGTCAGCCTTCGCAGAAGGCTTCCTTGCGAGGAGGCGCAAATGTACTTTATGGCACGTTTGTGACCTTCCCAGGCTGGTCCAAGGGACTTGGGCCGGCATAGGGTGCAGTTAGGATTGCGCCCATAATTTAGTAGTAGTAGTAGTAGTAGTAGTAGTAGTAGTAGTAGTAAACCTACTTATTTCAGATTTGCCCTTTATAACAACTCTATTACTCTTTGTATTAAATGACTTTGAAACCACACTACTGAATTTTCATATTGGAATATTTTTAGCTTAAATAAATGGAACAGAGATAGTGAAGACCTGGTTGGCAAGAACGTTTGAGTCTAAAGCAGTGGGAATCATCCAAGAATAGTCCTCAAACATATTGCATTCATTACAAGCAGCTGTGTGTATGTAAAGTCATTCTTTATACCACCTACCAAATCCAATAAGGCACAGTACTGCCATTTTTATGCCAATTTGTTGACCTTTTTAAAGCTTCAAAGACAATTTGCGTGAAGGGCTAGTAAAATAATTGAGATATTGACTATTTTCCTGAGCAGAATGCTCCTTCCATTCACTGAGGGAACTTACGTTCATGTAGCATACTTCCTTTTGCAGAGCTGTCAGTCTTGATGTGATCTGCTGCGTTCAGAGACTGACAGCCCAATGCTAACTAGCACTGGCACAGCTAGGCTGCATGGCCTGTGCTGTATCCAGCGCCAGTTAGGAGGAGGCGGGGGGTCTACTCAGGATAAAGGGACATCTTCCCCTTACGCCAGGTAAGGAGCCAACCTGTCCACTTGGGCTTCTCAGATCTTTGCTAGCTGGTGCAAATCGGGAAGCTTCATGTAAAGCCAGCAGGCCCTGGAGAGCCAGGATGTGGCAGGCCTCCTCTGCTGATCCCACCACCTTTCGAGCTTGTCCTACCCTGGTCCACCTTCCCCCTGCCCAGAAATGTCCCCTCCATGCCTCCATTCCACCCTCCCTCTCCCATTGCTCTGTTTGATGTGTTTTCGGCCTCTTCTGGTAGCCGCTGTGCTGAATGCAGTGCTGGCACAAGCCTTTCCGCCAGAGTTTGCAACACTCTAGGCTGGTGCAGTGGAATGTTTCCACTGCAATGCCATGCTATAGAATTGCTGTTAAATCCATGTCAATTTGAAGACTAATTGTCAGGACCATCTTGTGCTCCACTACATTAGCTAGAGCAATCAGGAATAAGATTGCACTGTTAATTTAAAAAGAGACCTGGCAAGAAAATAAAAATTTCCCTCAAAAAAAGGACATATGATACAGGAGTGTTTCTCAAACTGTGGGTTGGGACCCACTAGGTGGGTTGCGAGCCAATGTTAGGTGGGCTCCCATGCATTTCAATATTTTTTAATATATAAGACTAGATGATACCATGGTATGTGACTGCGTTTAGGAAAATGTGACAGATCTGTACGTTGAACAGGATACTATATATATGCTGTTAACAGTGATAGTAATTGGGGCTTACTCCTGGATAAGTGTGGGTAGGATTGCAGCGTAGGATTGTTAACAAATTTTCTGCTTGATGGTGACACTTCTGGTCATGACATCACTTCCGGTGGATCCAGACAGATTCTCATTCTGAAAAGTGAGTCCTGGTGTTAAAAGTTTGAGAACCACTGCATGATTAGTAGGATCTAAATCAGGGGTGCTCACACTTTTTTGGCTTGAGAGCTACATTGAAACCCAGCAAGGCCCGGAGATCTACCAGAGTTTTTTTACAATGTTTGCGCCATCATAACATATAACATTTATGTGTACAATGTATGTTGGTGTACCTTGCATAACCGCATGAGCCAATATTGCACAACACAACATAATTAACTATAAACATTTTTTTGTAATTACTTGAGTTTACTTTGATGACTTGCACTGAAGTGAATCAGCTAAGGATGCATAGTCCGGACAGTAGCTGCTGACAGCCAGCCTCAAGCGCACTTCCAAATGTTCATCAGTCATGGTGGAATGGTACTTGGACTTAATGATCTTCATGTAGGAAAAGGCTGACTCACATAAATAAGTGGAGCCCTTCCTGCCTCAGGTGCTCTTATATCCCTGAGGGCCCTATTGCCTTCAAGTGGCTGCAGCTGTGCAGCACACTCTGCTGGATGCCCAGGCCTTACCCTTAAAGGGGCCACTGCTGACACCACATCTACCTCCTCACCAGATCTTCCAATACAAGTGGGGGGGGGGGGAGCAGATCTCTATACAGACCAGTGCAAAAACAGGGGAAAGGTGTGGGGGAGGGAAGATCTCTATATAGACATCACAGCAAGACCAGTGCAAAGCCCCTTGCACACAGAACCAACAGCTGGAAGTTGGGGGGGGGCAGATCTCCATACATACCAGTGCAAAAACAGGGGAAAGGTGTGGGGGAGGGAAGATCTCTATATTGACATCACAGCAAGACCAGTGCAAAACCCCTTGCACACAGAACCAACAGATGGAAGTTGGGGGGGGGGGCAGTTCTCCATACATACCAGTGCAAAAACAGGGGAAAGGTAAGTCAGCCCCAGTAGAGTCAACGGGGCTCACTCCCAGGGATGCGTGGACGGGAGAGAAGCCTGCGATCGACTCATTTTGCCTCGTGATCGACGTATTGAGCACCCCTGATCTAAATGTTCAGTTAAAAGTGTAAGGAAAGTAAAAGGGCTCTACTATGGCTTTGGAAACTGCAGCTTTTTCAAAGAAAGATTAAAAAGTTCGATTAAGAATTGACTCCCATTAGAGAGTTATATATATGAATTGCTAAATGTATCTGAAAGGTGTAATAGATTATTACCTCTTGAAGTTCTGCAACTGTCAAAAGAAATCCTGTTCCACCCCATCCCATAACATTGAGGCTGGATTCAAAAGATTTTGTTTCTCAACTGTATGGTGATTTTTGCCATTGCCATGTGCTGGTGCTAACATAGAACTGGTTAGATAAAATTACAGGTCCAGCCTATTTATACACGGATTTTTTATACATGAATTTGACTCAACATGAATGGCCCCTGCAAATGAGAAGGAATGTACCGATCCCTGGAGAAGGGGAAAAATGCACCCCTTTAAAATCAGTTTAAAAAACTGAACAGCCCTTTAACAATAGCCTTGTTAATGAGGGGGGCGGGGCAGCTGGCTGACAATCCATGAATCCTTCTCTCTCCAGGCGACTCCTGCCTTCCCCCTGAGCACATGAAAGAAAGGTGATAGCTTTGCATTGGTGAAGGGAGGGGCTGAGTAAAGCTTTCTAAGCTCAAGTCAAGTCAAGTCAACCTTTATTAGGCATAAACATTTGGTAAGTGAAGACTCTGTACGGAAACCGTAGGCTTTCTAAGCTCTTGGAGGAGGATTGGTTGATGGATTCTTAATGACTTATCTTAGAGTCAAAAGGTCAGCAAGGCTGTTTTTAAATCACTGGAGCAAAGAAACTTTGTTTTTTAAATTGATTTGCTGTAGTGCATTTTTTGCCATCCAGTGCTTGGAATGGAACCCACACGAATAATTAGCCTCAACCTGTATCCAGATGCATGAGGAACTGCAGTGCTTTTGCATCACTTTCAACAGGTTGTACGAATCTATCTTTCTGCAGCGTATCCGTGCAATAGTTCTCTTCAGTCAATATAACTCAATTTAATCCCAAAACATGATGTGTGTGCATGTGTGAAAAGCAGACTTTTATATCTAATTTATCTTGACAAAAGGTGGCTAAGTATATGCTAAATGTGTCCTGTTCACATTTCTGTTCGTGGGATGTTGAAAAATATGTATTGTAATAAAAAATGCAATGTTCACATGGAATTTCTCTTAGCTATTAGGTTATCAGGGAGATTCACAGCATAGTCCCAAGGATGCTTGGAAGTAAGTGTCCAATGAGACTTACTCCTAGGAAAGCGTGCATAGGATTGCACCTTTATAGCCCAATCCATGCAGTGATTGAAGCAGCGCTAACTCTACAGAACAATTTCAGTTTTCAGCCTGTGCCTGCCTGACAGAGTTACTTGGACCTGTGCCAGTTCTGTGGCTGGCGCAAGTCCATATTGATCTGGGTCAGAAGGTGAAGGCTGGGAAGGGGGTTAGGTTTCAGCATGCCACCCCTGCAGTGGGATCCACTTCCTGCCTGCTCCTGATCTGCCCTCTTCCCCATCTTGTCAACACCCTGTTCCACCCACCTCCCTCCCACCCCTTGCACAAATTTGTGAGTGCAAACAGGCTTTCACCACACTTATTTTTAAATGCATGTAGTTGTCATGGCATACCTTTGCAATTAAGGCACAAGGAGATAGAGCAATAGGAGCTTGTTCCAGCAGCCTGTCTGTCCTGTGTGACAAGAGTGACATTGCTTTCTGGTGGTGGCAGTGCTAGTGCCATTGACTAAAGTCTCCTTGTAGAAGTTAAAGTATAAAGCTGGCCTGAAGGAGTAGATCTCTATGTGCATTAATATGCAATAAAATATTTCAAGGTATGCTGTAAATGCACTGGTAGGTGCATTACAGCACTCAGCCTTGTGCCTGACAGCCTGCCTAAAAACATATTTATCACTAGGCTGAAAACATTCTCTTGAATGTTAGTTTAATGTAGATGGTTTTGGTTGTGCAAGAAGTAGTAGCTGTGAAAAATGGAATCTATTTCCTTGAGTTACAAAACTCTTTTTTCCCTGGAAGTGGAAATAAATGACATATTTCACAGCAATCCATGTTACATTTCTCTCTCCTCCCCTCCCCTCTTTAATTTATAAATACAAACTAGGAGTATTATTTTAGTTAGGTCTTTTAAAAAAAAAAGTCTGTTAAAGATCTTTTTTACTATAGTAAAATTGTAATAAGTGAAGAGGACATAAACTTTCTGCAATAGGAGAAGGAAAAATAGCCAAGTAAGCTATGAGAACCTAGTTTTAAAACTGAGGAAGTGGGTAAAATTAAGCACTTGGGACTTTTAAGAGGTGGGTGTTATATTCCATCAAAACAGCAGGTCTGCAAATCAGTGAATATTCAAAATTGAAAAGCAAACAGACAAAACAAAAGGTTTGCAAAAGGTGCAAGTCTTTTTTTATTAATTAATTTATTTATTTTTATTAACACACACAAACATACAAACATATAGCATACATTTAGGAGTGCTAAATACCATATACCATTACTAAATAATCATACTATATCTCCTAATCTACTCATCTATTTCTACCTCTTATTGATTTATCCATTTATTTATATAATATGCAATAAATTTTCCCTAATGCTCTATACTATATTTTCTAAATATTCACTTTCTACCAAGTGTAAACTAACTTCAGTTGCTCATTAATATTAAAATAAAATAATCTAATTACCAAAATTATCACCTCAGCTATTTCAACTCCAATCTAATTACACTTTTTTTTCTTTGACATAATAACCACATATAAAAGAATTCTTCCACATGTTTACATTTCCAGCTATATATTTTTAATACATTCTAATTCATATTTATCAATTTCATACGTATTCTTTTTTCTTCTTCTTCAAATAATCATTACTTCCCAGATACCTGCACCGATTAAGATCTTGTCTCGCCTAACAAAGATCTTCAGGTCCTCTTCAGACCTGCAGTATTTGGGGGGAAACAAATTGTCTCCCAGGAGCTCCTGGGGACATGACTGTTCGTCCACTGTTGGCTCCTCCTCCTCCTCCAAAAAGGTGCAAGTCTTGAAGGATTATGGATTGAGAAACTCCAAGAAGGAAGTGTAGTTTGTTGAGAGAAAGGGAAGAAAAGTAAGCTGAACGAACAAGGTTTTAGAAAGGGCTTGAAATTGCATTGGGATGGTAAACTGAGTGGTTGAAGAGTTGAGAAAGGTGGTGAGCCAGCATATTAGGCCAGTATTTTAGTTGAAAAGGAGAGCTGCTACAGGACCATGAGCAGAAGTATACCAAAAAACATCTGAACAGTATGAAATATTTCTATATTCATTCTAATTATATATATAGATATATATATAGATATATATATGCATACGTCATTCATGCATATATATATGCGCATAATATTCATTCTAGTCATGCATATATATATATATATATATATATATATATATATATATATATATATATATGCATAAGGAGGTGAGGCACAGGATAGGTGCTTTTCGTTAAAATAACTAAAACTTGTAATCAAAATGATTTCCTGAGCTTTTATTTTCTATGTACCCAACAGAAAAAAGAAAAGAATGAAGGACGGCAGCAGCTGAACTCACAGGTCTGGGGCATAGTTTGCACATGTTCAGGGGACAGAACACTTATGAACTGAAATATGTCAAACATTTTTCATGGGAATCATAAGGGAAGAAGTTTTCCTCTGTAAAACACACTTGCAAGGAAACTTTGAAAAATATATTATTGTCCTGATTCTGCCCTAACCATTCTAATAGTAAGAGATACCTGAGATGCTAACTTCAGAGAACAGAGTGCATTTTTCCTTCCCTGAGAGCTTGCTTGATTTTACTGATAGGGCGACTCTGTTGGTGGTCTTTACTGATTCTTATTGTTTTGGTTTACTATAAAGTTGTTTCTTCAGGAAAACCGATTCTCTGTGCCAGACCACTGTACAGAACACACATTACTTCAGGATGTCTGTAAATATCTTGCTGTGGGTGGGATTTCTTACAGTTTTGTACAGGCATGTTAGGCTGTCTCTTTCCTTTATATTTTTTCTTTCTTTCCATTTGCAGATAAATCCCTCATTGCTACAGAAACATTAATTTCTCATTAAAGAATATGCTACTTAAGCAGAAGGTACAAGTGCTACAGAAGCAAGAACCAACAGCATAAGTTCAAAGCTCCTGGTCAGTTTGAGGTATTATTGAGATTAGACAGCCAGGCTCCAGTATGGAAGCAGAGCTGGCTTTAGTGGTGCAGGGAACTGGTTCCCTGCCAGATGAAAGCCAACATGTAGCAGCTGCTACCAGAAAAGAGTGTGAGAAAGTGGAAGTTTATGAAAAAGAAAGCAAATGGAACTGCTGAAACTGTAAGCAGCAGTATTTCAGAAAGTTGCTTTATCTTTTTGTCAGCAGTTGAAGAGAATATGTATTTAGATCAGTAGTTCCCAAACTTGTGAGTACTGGAACTTTTAAAAATGACACTCTGTTGGGATTCACCTAGCTTTACAAGACTAAAAAAAAAGTTTCACTTTACCAACTGCTCAAGCCTCTGGTTGTATCCTTTTTTACTATGGGGGTGGGGATTGGGGGCTGCTTTCTGGAGTATTTGTTGAGTTCCACATGCATCACATTAGAATTATTCTGGTTGCTTTATGTTCTCATCATTCTGCCCTTTTTAGTGGACCAAGGCACGGTCACCTACTTGCAAATAAACGCACATATGCTGCTCCAATTTGGTTTCCATATGACTCCTTGTAGGTTATCAGCTTCTCAGTTTCGTAACTACTGAAAATCAGGTTGCCTGACCCACCATTTGGGAACCACTGATTTAGATGATGGACTCTGACACCTGGCCTTTTTGATATAAGATCCTAGTACATAGACCTGAAAACCAGTTAGATAGAATCCTTTATTGGCATATAAAACAAATAAACAAAACTTCAACTATATACATTTGGTCAAGTGGTCAGCCAGTTAGCAAATCAACTGCAAACTAGTTGTTCTTAAGTACATAGCCAACTATACTGTTTCATGTTCAAATATAATAACGAAAGTATGAGTGCTTCATTTTTACAAGAACCATCTCTTGTATTAAACATATGATTCCTGTGTGCTCTTTTTCTCTGAAGCTTACTGATTAACTGATGATATCTTCACTTGGGTTCAAAGTCTAGAGGCAATTAACTAATTAAAACTGCTTTCAGACCATGAAAAGTATGATTTTTATGGTTTGCTTTAACATTTAAAGTTGGAATCTTTAATAATTGTGTAGAAGGGCACTTCCAGATGATTACCAGCCATTAGTCCTCATCCCCCCCCCCCCCACTTACAGTCACATGCAGAATTGCAGCACGTCTGCATTGCAGTAGATATAGCTTGGTTTGGGTGCTTGTATTGAGCAGTGTGCCATCCACACTAATGGATAGTGCATAGCAAAATATTGCTGTGGTACAGTTGACTTCAATTGAAGTCAAATTATATTTAATGCTGTGCTAAACTTTCCAAGCAAAACGTGAAGGGTTTTAGAAGGTTTCAAAATAAGCTACAATCCTATCCACCATTACCTGAAAGTAAAACCCATTGACTATAGTGACACTTACTTCTGAGTAGACATGCATAGGTTGCATATGGCAGTTGATTTTGTAATCTGCCACTCTAAATTCTGGCTGGGTATTGCAAAAGGCGTACTGCTGTCATGGACTGCAGAACCACTGGTGTAAACAACCAGAGGCCCTGCACCTGTGCCAAAGGCTCACCAAGGCCACTCAGGAGCACGTAAGTGGCGGGGGAGGATCGGGCAGGGAGTGAGGCAGGCAAGGGCGTGGTTCAAGGGTGGGAGGGGAGCATCTTGTCGGCAGCAGCAGCACACACCATGATCCTGCTCTCCTTTCCTTAGCCCAACATGCCCCCAAGGCTCCTTAGACCTCAGCTAGCTAAACAGCTGTGTAGGTTTAAGGAGACCCATTGGCATCCAGGCAGGTTATGGGGACAGAAGTAAAAATATTTTACTTACCTTTCCCAGGACATCTGGTTGCCCCCCCCCCATCATAGGATGCAGTGTGTGCTCTGTTGGTTCTGCTGCATCATGTATGCTGATAGAAGGTAGGATTGGAGCAATAGTAGTCTTTACTGTCTTGTTTCTGTAATGTTCTGTACTGTAATGTTTTTGTCTTGATACCATTTGCAGGGCTTCTTTATTCTTTGCTGTATTACCTCAACAGATATCGTATAAAAATGTTGTGATATTGCAGCGCTACATAGTCAGTAAGATTTGACTCTTATTAATGTAGCATTGAAAGCTAATGAAGCATCCTCATTTTCCTTTCTTTAGATATGGGGAAGAGAAAATACTGATCCAACAATTTGGAAAATACTGAGGCAGCTAGGCTGACATTGCTGCTGGGAGTTAGGTTGCACTTACCTCTAGTGGCATGTGATGGAGATGTGTATTGAATGGGCACATCCTTATCCCATGGAAAATAAAAACAGCACAGTACCAATGGATATCTACATTCACATGCACATCCAAATGCAGATGTTATCCATTACTTCTAAATTATTCTCAACGGCAGAGGTTCCCAAACTCTCAAGGAGAGTTTGGGAAACTGTATCTGCAGGGGAGGGGAGGGATGATAACATGATCAGGGCAATCACACTGCTGCTGGGGAGGGAAGGGTTTTTTTTTACCTGGGGGTCACTGTGGCTCTCCGAAGGGTCTGGGGAGCCTGCAACCCCCTCTGCAGCTATCCCAGTAGCTTCAAAGTGCAGTAAAAGGGGGGAGGAAACCACTTCTGGTTTTGCGACAAAAATAGAAAGCTTCCCCCCCTTTTACTGCACTTTGAAGCTGCTGTGAGGGCTGCAGAGGGGGTTGCAGGTTTCCTGGATTCTCCAGAGAGCCATAGCAACTCCCAGGTGTTTGGAAAGACCCCTTTCCTCCCTAGCGGCAGTGCAGTCATCCTAATCACATTGCTGCTGTCTCCTCACCTCTTAAGGGAGTAGTTGCAAAGCTTCCCTGACTGGGGCGTCATGATGCCCCAGTTTGGGAACCTCTGCTCAGTGGGGTTAGCATCATGTGCATATCGCCATCTGCATTCTGGTAAAGCTAGTCAGCTATGCAGAACTATATCAAAGCATCAACCCCTCCTGACTTGAGAATGATACATTTTCTCACATCCCACACATACTCTCTCTCTCTCTCTCTCTCTCTCTCTCTCTCTCTCTCTCTTACCATTTTGCAATTTTTTTTCACCCTTCATAAACTGGTAGAAAACAATGTCCAAAAAGAGGAGCAAATGGGTTCACAAAAACAGCCACCTAACTTCAGTTTAGTGTTAAGTTGTATTCCATGTTTTTGTTAGCTTGGCAATAGAAGTATGCTGGTTAAAGCTGCTGGTTGGGAGAGTGTTCATCCATTTGGGGAAAACCATCAATATGGATAATAATTAGGAAGGTTAGTGGGATAGGCTGGCTATTCGTATGAACTGAAGTAATAGAAATGAAATGAGATTTAACAGTACAAATTAATAGAATATTAAAACAAAGTATTTGGGGGCCCTTGGGAGCTAATAATGAGCATTTTTGTTATCTGCTGGGAACTGGAAGCTGGAAACAACAGGAGAAAAAGAGACCTGGGGTCTTTGTTAATCACAAGATGATTATAAGCCACTAATGTAATGCCATTGCAAAAACAAAAAACAAAGACAGTTCTATCATGTGTCAGGCAAGACAATTCCAGTGGAGATAGGGAAGTAGTATTGTTTGAGGCGCTGCTCTCTTCTTTGGATAATGTCAAGCAACTCCAGAGAAGCAGAAATGCCCATAGTCTTTCTGGATTCCTTCAGCAGTGGAACCATGAACATTCCTAGTTAATAAGGGAAAGTCCTAATTACCATGTGGATGTAGTAGGCAGCGAATCATGAATCTTAAGTAATCTTCTACAAAGCCTATCTCAGGGCCGAAATATGGCATTGGCAGTGAGATTCTCCGTTCTACTGAGCATATTAATTGGATTACAAGCATACAGCTCCCACTTGGAGCTACCACCTATGGAAGCAGTTTTGACAGGGTTGGGATCAGGATGGCTCACAACCTCCTGGCTCCTGAGGCGGTGTGCTAAATGGTACCCCCCCTTACCTGTTGTTGCACCAGCCTCTACTCCTCCAACACTGTAGCCCACTGCTCTTTTCTTCCTCACACTTTTCTTTTGTCCCCCTCTTCTTTTTCATTCTATGAAGTGGGGTGAGGCAAATAAGTGGAGGTGAACCAGGGTGTGGACATGGGTTCTCCCTGCCAGTCTGCTGGTTGAGATGACTGTTTCAGTTGACCTCTTGGATGGGTCAGCCCTGGTCAGGGTCATAACATTTGAATAGGTCTTGGATTTAAGTGATTTAGGGCCCAGTACTTACCAACATTCCAGTACCGATGCAGCCACAGTGCAGTCCTGTGGTAAGGGAACAAACATTTCCTTACCTTGAGAAGGACTCTGTGACTGCCTCCCCCACTGCAAGATGCAGATGCACACCCTATCGGCACAGCTGCATTGGCACAGGAAAGTTGGATAAGATTGGGCCCTTAATCCATTACTTTTTTATTTCACCAACGACCTTCAATGACTTGGTTACAAGGTCTTCCACTGTACGCCTCTCATGAATCTTATGGCCCAGTTCATGTGAAGTTTCTCTCTGTCCAATATTCATCCATCTTGTCCTTTAAATAAACAAAAATAAAGGTGCCATCAACAGATAAACCAATGATGTTTTGAGTAGAATAGTTATGGATTGCTTATATTGTTTGTCTCTATCCAGAGAGAAGAGTCTGGAATTCCAAACCAGTAGTTTTTGGACTTGTTAGTAATGCAACAGAAGGGGTGGGTTTGGTAGAAACAGAATAGAAATTTAAGCCAGAGATTCAGGTCCCAATCCTAACTGGCCCTAGTGCCAGTGCTGAGCTCCAGCGCTGGGTGTCGCAAACATGCTGTAAGGCATGTCTGCGGCACCTGGGGAGGAAGGGCCACTGCCACTGGGTCTCAGCGCCACATGAATGGCTGGCTAGCGCTTCTCCAGGACCAACCAGCAGGAAGTTTTCTGGGGGGGGGGAGGTGGGGAGTGGGCAGAACAGGGTGGACAGAGGGTGGAGGGAGGCGAGGATTAGGCCCAGGAAGGGGGCAGAGACAGCAGCAGTTTCTGCCACCATATCCTAACCTTCCTCCCAGTCCAGGAAGCCTGGGCGGCTCTGCGCCCACTCAAAAACAGGTGCAGTTTCGAGGGAACCCATTGATACCACAGCTATGTTACCCAGGGTAAGGAAGCAAATATTCCCTTGCCCCAAGGAAACTCCCAGCACTAACCTGGTGCCTATAGGTTACAGCAGTAGCCATTATGGACCTTTGGAGCCTCAGGCACTGCCAGGCTAAGGATTGGGCTGCCCATTGGTTTGTTTTAGAGAACTGCAATGACATGACTTAGGGTAGCATGTGGGTTCCAGGGTACCCAACCCCCTTTCACAGTGTCCTCACACTGGCTTGCCCAGGCATCTAACTCCTAGGCTTTTAGTCAGAACTCATCTTTCCATCTTTCCTCACTGGAGTCATTAGAGGCTCTTTTAACCATTCCCATCCCTTGCCACAATACCTAATTTCGTCTCCTCTGCATCCTACACTATCTTATCTTTGTCATCTTGACACAGGATTATTATAGGGGTAGGACCAAATTGCCATTGCTGATTCTTTTGCCAGCAGTCTGTGTTGGTCTTGGACAAGACCTGGGAATGAAGAAATGACCACACTAAAGACCTTAACTGTCATGGTGTTGGATCTGGTGACACCTGGGGCCTGTGCCCAACCCAAATGGTGCTGGCCCCAGATAAGCAGCAAATAATCTTTTTTTGGCCCGTCCGTAGATTTATTATATGTGTCAATGTTCTGGTTGATGAAAATGCAGTATGGTACAGGCAGAAGCACACTTGTATCTTGCAAAGTACAAAGTGGCGGTCTTTAGCTCTGGGGTGACTACTTTTTCAAACAGCTTTTCTTGACATACCTAAGCAAAATCTTCCACATACATTTGGAACTGGTTGCTGTTCACTTGATCCAATTCCTACACAGATGAGCCCAAAATTGCTTTTCTAATCAGTGGCCCCATACTGTTTCTTACATTTCTTGTGTATGCGAGCATTTCTAGTACTGAGCGGGAATGACATTCTGTTAATTCTCTACTGATTTAACACTCAAGAACAACATCCTGAGTTCAGCTTTTGCTCAGAGGTTCACTAAAATATGAGTGTGACTAAATTCTGAAAGACTTGTCCCTTTTTATTTGGGTTGCCATTTGTTTACTGGGATTGAGCCAATAGTGGAGTAGGGTTTTCTTTGAAATTTTATTTTTACTTGTTGTCTGTCACAAGTTAGAAAAAAACAAGCAGATGTGAAACCTGTTTGTGTTGGTGAAATTCTGTTCCTCCCTGAGACGGATAAGATGCAAATGTTTCATTTGCATTGCCAGGCCTAAACTACAAGAAGAATGTTATTTGGCCTCTATAGACCCTGTTTCAGTTTCCCTGAGGCTACAAACTAGGGGTCTTGGATGCAGCAAACTGTAAATATTTATTAATAAGACTATCATGGGTGCAGGCCTCTGCAAATCTATTTATAAACTAACCAGGGGGAGGCCCCCCGCACAATACCACAAAAGACTGCTTCCTCCCTTCTCCCAGTGCATGGAAGAGGAGCCAAATCTTCTCATGTCAAGCTGCTGAGATCTGGAGCAGACAGAAATGCTTCTGCTGGCCCCAAAGTCCTGTGAATGACAATTCTCTCCCCTCCCCCGTTTCAGTTTGTGGGAGAAACTAAAGTGCTAAACTTTGGAAGAGACTAGGAAGAGATTAGGATAACTAACTTGGAAGAGATTAGGATAACTAGGATTATGGCCTAGTTACTAAGACATGCCCAAATTTGTGTCTGTGTGCTTTCTTAAAATCCAAAACTGTTGACTGAAATAAGTTCCCTCCACTGATATATCTGTAATGCTTTTAACCCACAATATTACCTTTTCTCGCCTACAAGAAATAATATTTTTCCTAAGATGGAAATAGGGTTGATCATTTATGAAACAAACATCCCTTTGGCTTGGCTGACTTCAAGCTTTCTACTCATTCAAGTCAATTCAGGGAACCTGACATGTTATTCTGCACAGAAAATGGGAGAGAGGTGTATCCCTTCTCAAGCAGCATGCCCTTGTAACCCTTGTGATGCTGAAAAAGAATTCTGAACAGACCTTTGGCCTACAAGTGCTGGGTTACAGTAGCTTTCTGGAGAGGAGAGAGGTCTGTGACTATACTTGTTCCTCACTAAACAGGCAGTTAAAATGAAAGTAAATAAATGTAAAAGTAATTAATATGACTGAATTAAAACTGACCATGTGATCACATATGTAAGTATATTAATGTGCAGACAAATGATTATGAATGTGGAAAACTGGCAGACGTCTATGAGTTTATAGTTGCAATTTGTTCAGGGTGGTCCCAAGATTTATCATCAGATTTAAAGTGTACAGCTATATATTTGACTAGTTATTAAAAATCAGTATGTGATTTTCTTTCATCTCTGCGACTCTTGACCCATGTGTACACTCTTCACTGCTGCTTGCGCCTCTCAGCTTTTCTGTCTCTCTCTGTTCTTTTCTCTCTCCCTCATTCTACTGAGTAGAGACTTCTACCCTATGAAGCCTCCCTGCTTCCTTAGTCTTTCCTAGGTCCTTTTTTTCTTCAGCTTTGCCTCCTTCAGCCTTTTTGCCTGCCTTGTTTCTCTCAAAGATCACAGTAACTCAGCCAATAACCTCCAGAGACTTCTGCTTGTCCTGCCTCCCTGTGACATTAGGGCAACTCAGCCATTCACAGCCAGAGAATAATTACCTCTAACCAAAAAATCTCTTGTTGTATTATAATGCAGATATAGTAGGTGATGCTAAAGTGCTTTGCAAAGTGGAGCTCTTAAATTAAAATCATGGTACAGTGTTTAAAAAAAATTATTTTTGGATTTACTTTTTATTCTAGATTTTTATATGTAGTTTTACTATCTTGTTGCAGAACCAAGAAAACTTGATTTTAAAAAAATCATTTATTTGCATGAGTTCAAAGGCTCACACATAATTGACATGATTCTCATTATTTGTAATTAAAATTTCATGCTTTTCCTTGAGAGAAAGGGATATTGCCCTGTGCTTGATAGGCAAATTAAAATAATTGGGTCATTTTAATTTTGCCTGTGTATATTTTATTGCTTTGATTGGTTAATATATTTGGAAACAATAAAAAAGCATAATGATGATTACCTTGCAAATTATTACTGGTTTTTAGATTATCTAGTTCTTCAGTGTTTTTAGTTTAAAATCAACGTATTTGTAGATTCCACAGAACTAGTTTGTTTCAGTTTTTAAATGAAAAGGAGACATATAAGTTTTATTATTTGATAAATAAATTGATCAAATAATAGCAAATCATCCTAACTTTAAAGGGAACTGAGAGGTTATTAGTTCTATGATGTCCTTCACAGAGAATATTTTAATTATTAGTTGGGGTACAAATTGGTAATAGATGAGAATTATTATGCTAGTTTAATATAGTTTGATATTTTGATATATTAGACTGTTACTAAATATATGCTATACCTTAATAAGCTAGTCTTTGGTGGCAAACAATATATTAGACTCTGCTCAGGGTACAGAATTAAAACACAATATGCCCACTGGGCTTATCGGTGTAATATAGAAATTCATGAAACAAGAGGACTATTTTTAAAAATGTGTACTTGGAACAGAATGTTGTTGAGCCTTAAATGTATGGAAGTGGACATTCAAGATGATGTAGTAACATTATCATAGCAATTGGTGAAAAAAAAAAGATGGCTGTAGTAGAGACTGTATGAAATGACAGGAGTGTTAGGCCAGCATGAAGAATGTTGCAGGGTTGAGATAGAAGATTATTGTTGCATAAAAAAACAGATACAGATTATAAATTTATAATTTTCAGAGTGTTGCAATCTTTTAATCCATTTATGAGGGCATGTCCAGATGGCAGCTGCCTGCAGCTTTGGTAGAGAAATGGACCTGGGAAAAGGCAGATCTCTCCCTATTCTCCCCCCCCCCCCCATGTCTTGTGCTTCCAGAAGGAAGATGCTAAATGAAGACTATTTGTATAGCCTTCACTGTCCGCTGAGTAGAGATGAGCACAGGCTGATGTACTCTGCGCACAAGGGGCTCAATCCACATCCATTAGAGTCAATGGCAAAACTTTCAAACATTGATTTTATTAGAGCTGAATTTCATCCATGGGCTGCAGGAAATAGCAGCAGGGAAACAATTGAGATACTATTTTTTTTTTTTAATCTGTAGGGGCACATCTGAACAAATATCTCAGAAATGCACTTGGGATTAGTGTGCAAACCATAAGTTTTCTATAGAACTGCAGCTGTGATCCTGAAAGTGCAGAAGAAAAGTGCACTCCATATGTGGATGCATTAACATTGCCCCAGCTGTTTTGTGCACCATCCGGTGTGTGCTACAGACTCTGGCAGACATCCTGTGTATCTGTAGCTTGAGCTTGCACACTCAACTTGATTGTGCAAGCTTCTTGCAAAAGGAAACTAGCTTCTCTGTTTGCAGGAAATGTTTTCTAGATCAGGCGTCTCCAAACTATGGCCCGGGGGCCACATCCAGCCTGCCACAAGATTTGGCTGGCCCTCAGCAACTTAAAATATTTTTTCCAAAACCGCACAGTTGGACAGTCAACATGTGCAGTTCTGTCCATCACAGTTCTTTCCATATGGCCAGAGTGGTGTCAGCCTGGCTCACCCTCATTTTTAGCCCCCAGGGCCTTTTTTTAAAAGACCCTGAAATCACAAGTATTCAGTGTTAACCTCACTCCTGCCAAGAAAACAAATCGCAGGGAGGAAATAGAATCATTTTTGTACATATGTAAACAAATAATAACGAACTGGTTTTCGCAACAGATTGGACAGAGATTGTGTGCCGTGCATCCCTCGCCTCTGCCCTATTTCAAACTGATTTTTTTTCAGCCTGCAAAAATGTGTAACACATACGATGTGGCCCTCCTACTGAAAAGTTCCTGCTCTAGAATAGATCATGGCCTCTGGGCTTAATGTGTATATTCCTTTCCAAAATCTTCCCTTTTGGAAGGGACTTACCTTTTGGAAGGGACTTCCAAAATTTGTATTCACTACAAATACGTTTATGACATTGGTGTTAACAAGAGTGATTAAGAAAGAAAGAAAGACCCATCATTTTTCTAAGCAAACTTGTGAGCACTCAATCATGGTTGGCCGTGAACAAATGCTGCAGGACCGATGGGGGGGGAATGCTCTGAACTCGTTCGCCTGTCTTCATCACACCTGGTTAGGGCTGTCCCCAGCTCGACTGCCAAGCTGCACACAAGAGGCGCCCTTTGAAGAACTGAGATTTGCGCGACACGTTCCGTAGGCACCCCCCCTTAAGACTCCAGTTCTATCCCCACTTACCCGGGAATAAGCCCTATTGACTATAACGTGACTGACTTCCGAGTAGACATGCCTAGGGTTGGGCTGTGGGAGAGGAGGACAGGCTCCTGCCATGCCATTCCCTGGCAGTCCATCCGGCTGAAGATGCTTTCCTGCCAGGCGAGGAGCGAGCCGCGCTCTGAGCGCCTCTCTCCCTCCAGATGGAGAGCCAGCCTGCATCCCAAGTGGGGGGGGGGGGACCTCTCCGTCTGCCGGAGGGTGAAAGGAAGCAAGCAAGACAAATCCCACGTCGTGGCGACAAGGCGAGCTGGAGGAGCTTCCGAGCGTGGTTCGGGCATGTCGTTCTTTGGCATTGGCTGGCAAGCGCCATGCAGTGCAACGCGTTGCCTTTCTCTTCCTTTGGCATCGGCTGGAATGAAACTCCAGCCTCGCAAAGGTTCCAGCCTTGCGTGAGATGCCTTTGGAGAGGCAGCCCCAGCACCGCTGAGCTGCTGTGTACGCGCGCGCACGTCGCAGAGAGGCGCTCCGGCGAGGTGTGCGCAAAGCTCGGGGCCATCCCAAAGGGATTGATTCAGGCATCGCCCCAGGAAGGAGGAGGAGGCGGCTGCGGCGTGGCCCCGCAAGGGTTAAGCGATGCGCTGCCTCTCCTCCCCCGCCTGGGTGTAAACAGAGGAGCCTCAGCCTATCATGTCTGATTGCCTGGCCGTGCCTGGAGAGCGAGCCGGGGCTCTGTAACCCGATACACTGTGGACGGATTCAACTTGGGAGCGCCGCGCCGCCGCGCTCCTCGCATCCAGGCAAGCGGCATCGCCACGGAAAGGTGGGTGACTCTCCGCCTGCCTCGCTGGTGGCCTTCGAGCAGCGCGAGTCTCCCCTCCCGGGTGGAGCCTCTTCCAAAGTCTCCCCAAGCAGGACCGCTGGCGCTGCTCGAGGTAAGCGGTGCGTCGGGGTGGGAGGAGGCTCTCGCAGTCGGTGCAGGAGCAGTGGGAGCCTTGGGAAGGGGCATCCCCCGGGGGCGCTGACCGGGCTTGGCAGAGGCTGAACTTAGCAGACCAGCTCTGGATGCGGTTGCAAGTGGCAGCAGCTCCCTGAGCAGTGGCGGGGCTGCTGGCTGGCTGGCTATTGTCCCTTGCGCACTTTCCAGCGAGGCGCATTCCTGAGCGAGGAGGCTGAGATTCCCTTCCTCGCTTGGGTGATTGGAGTCCATCCCCCTGATTCCTTGGGAGCCTCCGGGGGACCACGTCTTGGCACCGTCTCTTTTGGATGCAGCTCCGATTTTGCAGGGGGTTCCTCCAGGTTTTTTTTTGGGGGGGGGGGGACTTGATTAGTGCCAATCTACCGTGCCATTCTTAAAAGGGCAGTGTCTGAAATGCTTCTACTGATGGAATCCCCCGCTTGTGAGAATAGCAAACCTCCTGTATGGCATTGGTTAGCAAACTGGATTTTTTTCTTCTTCTTCTTTAAAAACAAAGTCCATAAAGGCAGAAGTAACTTTATCACTACAGATGTAGTGGAGCTTAAAACAGTAAGAAAGCAGGCTGGATTGATTTAGAAATAATTGTTAAGTGTTGCCCGTAAACTCAGGATTTACTCTTTGACATTTATTATGGTCTCTGGAAAAAATAAGGCATATCGCTGTTTCTGTAAACAGTCATGAAATCCAGTGGTTTTCATTTATAATTCTGATTCCTTTTCTCTCATATAAGTAATACGTGGTATATACAGAATGTAGGACTGTGTCACAAAGTCATTCTATATTCTTCAAGCTTAATATAATCAAATTCATTGCCTAAAGATGGTGTACTTGAAGATTTGATCCCTTTCCACTGAAGTGGAAATACTTTCAGTAATTGAAAGCAGATTCACGTCTGGAGTTGTACAAGCCAAGGTTTTCGTTTTTAAAATAAACCTTTTGTTCTCCAACTTTAAATGGTTGAGTGAAGCATCCAGAGACCACCGTTTGCTTATTGTTTAATGGAGTCTATTGGAAATACTTTAAAGAAAAAAGTTGATTAGAATTTGACCTATTCGGACAAGCACTGTGTTAGTGTCAATATACTACTTTAGTTTTTGATTCATAAATGATGTCTTTGTTTTAAAGAAGATAGGAAAAATAATGTTTTTAAGCAAGTTCAGATTAGTGTTATTAAATTTTCTTGACTTCGCCTTAACATACATGTTACCTCAAGCTGATTTCAAAAGGAGTGGAGAGTGGATGGGTGGGTTGGGGGAGCTCTTGTGAAACTTTAATGGGTACTGGTCTACCTCACCAAACAAACCTGGACAGCTGCTCTTTGTTAACTTTGTTTTCTGGTCATCATCATCATCATTATCCCTCCCCCCCCCCCCCCCAAAGAAAATCCTTTTAAAGAATGCTTTCAGTCAAACTCAGGAATGCTTGGGTTGGAGATGTACACTGTAGACCTTCAGGCAGAGACTGATCTGTTACTGACCTGTTTAGGAATTTTGAAGGTGGAGAACAACGGAGTTAAAGAGTGGGGAGCCTCTTGTCACTACAGGCCTTTTAAGCAACACAATAGTTGGACTAAAATTGTGTGGAAAAAGTTGGCAAGGTCCAAAAGACCCAGCTGTGAATCTGTACTTGGGTAGCAGTAGCATATCCTTATGTACTGATTGCCTGATGGAATAAGCAAGTGTTACCTTCTGATCTTTTCACAGACTACCATGAAGGTGAGTTAGTAAATTTGCATACTAGTCCTAGAATTAATGTAATTGCTTCTTAAAGCCATTGGGTGGCCTGTCTTGTTCAGTGTTTACAAATGATTGAAATCATTTTGCATTTTAATGCATTCAGATGTTTTGAATAATCTGAAAATATAAATTAAGAAAAGTTATCTATTTGGCCAAACTATTAAAAACTTAGAGCATAAAACAATATGAAATTAACCCATTCATGAAGATTTCCTTTTTTTGCATTTGGCATATTTTTAAACATCTAAAGAAAACGGGGGGAAAAAACCCTATTTTAAAAATACATTTTGGAACAATGGCATAATTGCAATTTTCTGACACTGATTTCCTCTGTAAGTTCAACTTACTTAATTAAAATTTTAATTACACAAAACTAATTCATGCTACAAACTTCTAGAATGAATTATTAATCAGTGGCAGGGAAAGCTTGTCTGAACGTGTTATTTTTGTGTTTGTGATTTATGATGTTAGCAGCCCTCCCCCCATATTTCTCCATTACAATTTTGGACACATAAACACAAAGTAATTTCAGTTTAATGTGGAATGAATTTCTGTTGTGAGGCAATAATAGCTGTCTAAATTCAGTGATCTTTATAATTAACCTAGTATGACAGATTACATACTTTACTCCAGGTATTCTGTTCTTTAGAAGATCCACAAGAGAAGGGTTGCTAAGCACCCATCACTACTGCAAGTAATGTAAAATGACCCAAATTAAAGAGCCTATTCAAAGCTGTATTTTTGCATTTGCTGAAGTGCATTTCAAAAGATTTAACAAGACTTGTGCAATTAGTGGGGAAAGATCCCATTTCAGCTTTGATCAGCAATTAAAGGATCAGAATTCAGAACTTCGCATTTTGTTTATAACTTTTTGGAGGTCTTTCTAGTCTATTCTTTGAACTAAACAATAGTGAATAGCAAATTTAACTAGCCTTTCTTGACATGAATGCTGATGCAGGTTATATAGAACACGATAACTCAGTTTCATTTACTCTGAATGGTGACTTGGGAACTTTGTTTTCCCACCCACTGTAGAACTGTCCTAATGGGAAAAGAGCACAATCAACTGTAAATTTCTCCTGAGCTCTTGAACCCAATCAAAATGAATTGAACCCAGTGTATCAGCACAGTGCCTTCACAATGGACTGCATACCATACGCAGATTACTATATTCTACACAAAGAAAGTATGTATGCAGTATAAATGCCCTGTAATTCACCTTCAGTTGCAACTGAAGGTATGTTGTTCTGAAATGCTGATTCCTTTCATTTGTCAATAATGTGGTTCCCAAACCTTTTTAGGAGTGAGCCCTAAAAGGCCTTTTCTGAAAGTGGGAAATTGAGTCGAACTAATTCAGTCGATGGATTATAAATATTTACAGTATTCAAAGCAAAATTAATTAACTTTTTAAATATTCATGACTTATTAACATATAAGTACATGAAGTAACAGTAAATCTTTTATCCGTTGGGAAATATCCCATGCATTAAACTGTCCAGAGGTTTAATAGGTTGCAAAGATAGTTGTGAAAGGACTGGAAAGCAATCCACCCCCACTCGCTTGTGCTAATGCATTCTGTTCAGAATGGTAAGTGCAGTACTGCAGAACAGGCATATATGTTCACAGTAAGCGGTAAGAGGAACATGGGAGTTATGTTCCTCCTAAGGGATTTGCAGAAGCTTCTCTGTGTAGCTTGAAAGCTGACATATGCCTTCACTAGCAAAAGTGTGTTCAATAAAAGATATTGCCATATTTGTTTTTTCCGTTTATATTCTCGAGATCCATCATATGAGCAGCTGTCCATACCTAAGTTTTTAGATAACATTTACTGTAGCACAGTGGTTCCCAAACCTTTTTGCACCAGGACCCAATTTTAAAATGATTCTTATCAGTACCCCACCTAACTTTACAAGACTTAAAAAACCAATTGCTCAAAAGTTGATGTTTTTATCCTTCTTACAATGATGGCGGTGGTGCCTTACTGGAGTGTTTGTTGAGGTCTACATTCCTTGGATCAGACCATTCTGGTGGCATTGTAGTCCCCTTTGCCTGGCCTTCAGTAAGACCTGAGGCACACTTGCCTACTACATGCATGTACTGCTCTATTTTGGTTTCTATAGGGCTTAGTACATTTTCCTTGTAGGCTATCAGCTTGTCAGTTTCGTAACCCACCAAAAATCAAGAAATGACCCACTGGTGGTTCCCAACCCACATTTTGGGAACCACTGCTCTAGCATCTGTGTGGAGAAGCAAGTTTTGGATCATCTTGGTCATGTGTGAAATGAGTGCAATATAGCTTTAATTTTAGATCACAACTATACAGTTTTCTTTGGTATCTAGAAAATTATTTCGTAGCATTTCACTTATTGATGGTTAAAGTAGGTCAACTTATTTTACAACATCCTAAACACAGATGAAATCCTACTGATTCTGACAGCATTTGCATCCTAGTAAAATAGTAGTAAGATACATGGAATTAGTAGTTGATTCACATAATTTAAGTAGGATAATGTTAACAGATTGGTCAGGAATTTGCTCATCTGAAAATTTTAACTGCAGTCCTGTGCATGCTTCCATGGAAGTAAGTGCTGTTGAACTCAATTGGACTTACTTCTGAGTAGACATGATTGGATTGCATTGTAGGAATATGTAAAATACAATTTTTATCAGACTTCCACAGCTTCACTTTATTGGCTTTTATAACTGTATATGATGTATGTCTTCCTCCTAACTAATTTTAGAATATTTTAAATTTAACGTATTTGTGAGGGAGTAACAGAGTTGCCAGATTTAGATTTGAGAAATACCTCAAGAAATGCCTCAAGAAATACTTAAATATAGATTTAGATTTTGAGAAATACCTCGGATGATGTAGACCACAATTCAAAGACTATTACCATGTCTCTTGTAAAGGTTTTTTTCCCCCTTAAACACAGCAGCTGTGCCACAGAGCGCAGCTCTTTGAGATTCAGAAATAAGATTCCTATGTACAATTATGAGAGGCATCTACTTACTTAGATATCAAGAAACCTACATCGTTATTGGTACATTCTGACTCAGATGTTAACTCAGTAACCATCTTTAGTGTGCTACAGCGAAAAAAGAAAAAAAAAAAAGATTGATTATGCTTTTCCACCTCCATCAATGTGGAAATTTAGGATTGTTTGGACTTGTGCTTTGAGATTTTATAAAGTTTTAATATTGCTTCATTTGTTTTTAATTGGATTGCTAATTTTTAGACTTACTGTGTGCTTTGGGAGTTTTTATCTAACTTTAGTGATATTCTTTCTGTAGTACTGTTTGGAAGCTGTAAAGAAAGATTGATAACTACTAAGTCATAATCCATGCTGGGTGTCAGTCATGCAGCTCTCTGGTTTGTGACCATAATTTGACCTTAATGCCCTGCCTAACAATCAGACCTTGGTAAATGCAGTGGACATGTTCCGTCCCCCCTTATGTTGTATACTCTGTTTTCTATAAGTCATAAGCTGCCTTGAGGGCCTGGCTTAGATCAAAAGGCATACTAAAATTTTAAAAACAAATAGGTCAAAGGGTACATATGTGAAAATGGAGAAATAATGGTACACCTCATCTGTTGCTACATATATATTATGACCACACTGTTAATTTGTATACCAAATTTATAAAGATCATAATGGATAGAAGGCCATACTAAGCATGTGCTTTCCATACCAGAAATAATATTGTGGGTTACACTTGTTTCTATTGCGAATGTAAGATTTTAGTCTTATATTAGTGCAAAAAAGGGAAAAAAATCAAGAGTATTCATTTCTTGTTGAATAGGTTTTTTTGGGGGGGAGTGTTTAATGAATTAAGTAAGCAGGCAGCATTGCTGCAAAACCTTTGTAAATGGCTTTTGGACTTAAAATATGTATCCTGTAAATGCTTCGTGGTTTGAAAATGAACTGTTTATCGAAGTGACCATGTACAAATCTATAGACATCTCAATCAGAGTTATTTATGTTAATTTTTGCAGAACACTTCCCCTTTCACTCATAAACTGTTCCTAAAGGGGGGGGGGAATGTTGTCCAGGGCGCTGTAAAATGTAGTCTGGAACACTTTTAATGCTCTTTAAGTAATACAAAATTGCCTTATGTAACAGAGTTAACATAGTTAACCTTTTCCAATTATTTAACCATTATTTTATTAATTTTGCCCCCCTGCTTAAATGATGTACATTACTGTGAAAGATACCTGACTGTGCTCTTAAAAGTTTATTTGTCTTTCAGTTCCTGTGATAGTAGGGGGCAGTACATCTCCTTAATTATCTTTGTTCAGGGAAATGCTGAAAGGCCAGAGTAGTTAAACAAGGCCATTTGGATTTGCGATAAGGTCGAAGTCAGATGCAAGGAAAGTGGTTAAATGCATTATCATATTATTGAATACATCATCAGTAAAATGACCTTAATGGAGGTGGAAAAAGCCGTTGGCTATTTTATGACAGCCACCCTCTGCCTCTGTTATCACTGCCAGAATATTCATCACGTAGCTTTATCATAATCTTTTCCTTTGGTTTTGAAACCTGATTTCTATTGATTATAACTCAGTTTCATGGTTGAAATTGAAATAGACTTTTCCCCCTCCTGATTATGGTAGATTTTAGTATGTAAGAGTTTAGCATGTACTTTGACAGATGTGGACATATCCTTTCATTAAATATTTAAGTGACTGAGGCTAGGTGATCAGCCTATATGAGCTCTTAAGGACCTTTTTAAAAATCGTGGTTATTTTCTGTTCAAGGGACCAGCAGCTATTCCACTTCTTTTAAACCTACTATGAAGAAAGAGTTGCCAACCTCAGTTTTTGCTGGTGATGTAATATTTGCATTAACAGCTATGAGACTATGCTTAACTTGAAGGTTGTTCAAGTCAAAGCAGAACTGTGGCTATAAGCGAATATTAGATTAAAAATTAAGGTTGTAATTGTGCTGGTAATTATGTACATTTCCGTTCAACAGCTTTAAATGCAAGTTACGCATACTGTGTTGCAATTTACATTATCAGTGGTGATGACATTTTCACAAGTCAGCAAATAAATATGTTTGAAAAATGGTTGAGTGATTTTATTCCCATCAGAACTTCAGTGTGTGAAAACTGGACCTTCAGTCAACAGTTGTTTGAAAACTAGGGATGCAATTTCAAGCAGTTACTTAGAAATGACTTACATTGGGCATGATCAATCAAACTATAAATTCTTAAGCCCCATTAATTTCCATAAGTAGAGTTAAACACATGTTTAACTTTCTCCTGCTAACGGTAGATAACACACTTTAACGTTGACTGCACACACTGAAATCAGTGGAACTTCTAAGTAGTTGTCTTTAGGATTTGGGTGGTATTTGGATAAATCACAACTATTCATTAAAAATTTCCAAAATACTAAATAATAATTGTAATGGATAATTAGAGGCCTTTTCAACATTCAAAAAGGGAAAAGGTTTTTACTTCCACTATTTGATTATATAGTTAAGCAAAATGTGTTTTTACTAGTCTATGGTATTACATACTCAAATTTTAAAAATTCACAACTACCAGTGATGTATCTACAAACATATATTCATTCATTGTTTAATTATGAAAGTGTGTGTTAATATATTGTCTGTAGTGATTAATTCTATGTAGACAAACACTCAAAGTATTTTCTCACGCACAAGAGTTTTTGCATATCCTTAAATGTATTCTCTCCCTCCCTCTCTCTCTCCATCTCTCTCTCTGTCTGAAAGTCTCACCGTTATGGTCTTTTATTTGTAGCAAAATATGGTCAATATCCAAAGACTTGTGGAAATAGTTAGGGGCTGCTGAGAGCTTGTGTTGGACCAAGGGCAAGATGCCTGATTGCCCCCCCCTTCCTGAAATACTGGCCTTCATCTCTAGGCTGTCTAAAAGACTACTTTCCCATAGAAGCCTGTGTGAGAGGGCCTTCTCCCCACCCTCTGATATCCTTACTTTGAGTAGTATTACTGCATTTCTTTTCTTCTACTTCTGCAAAGTCCTCCTCATTTGCTTATTCTTCTAATAATGCAAAGGCATCCAAGGACTGGCTTTCACTTTCTCCCTCACTACAATGTGATGATTTTGAAATAAAGTTGCCTGGCCTTTTTTTTAGATTTTTCATTTTTTTCATTTTTTCTTATTTGTACTTCATATGTTAATTTCAAACAAGGCTAAAACACATGTAGACGTGATGTGTTCTAGTGTCCAGTACCATGTGTTCTAGACACACACTGAACTAGGCAAAGGGGTGGAGATGACTGTTGGGGCCTAGGAATTCTGTGAACTTAACTGGAATTCTGTGAACAACAGCAGTGACCTACTGTTGGGGCCGAGTAATTCTGGTCTGAAGATGTAATTTTAACTTCCCATGTTTAAATTGTACGGATGCATGTTGGTGCTGATGAAGACCTGGGCTGCGTTTCCATTACAACTTTAATCCACTTTCAATGCACTTCTATTTCTCCAATGCATTCTGGGGGGACTGTAGTTTGTTAAGGAATCTGAGAGCTGTTAGAGCTACCCTTAATGCACTACAGTCTCCAGAACGGATTGGGGGAATAGAAGTGCACTGAAAAGTGGATTAAAGCTGTTGTGGAAACAGCCCTGGATAGGCTAAGATTGAGGTACCCAAACTTATTTTGTATTGAATTTGTTTTGTACTGAGTACTTTGTTTTGTCATGGCCCTGGAACCCTGGGCCCCAGGGATTTTTCCCCTTGCCCCTCTTTCCTCAAGCCTGAAGTAGTTCCATGAGTCCGAAGGGCCTTTAAGGGTTCTTCTCTAAGCAGCCCCTCAGTGCCATGTGGTGAAATGCTTTGGAAGTGAACCTTAAAAAAAAAGTTTCTGAGATGACATGTATGGTCATCATGAAAGTTTGACTTGTCTTGGTGGTATTCATCCACCTTCACAACTGCCCTCTCCCCTAAGGCTGCTGATATGTTTGTAGAAGGGAAAGAGATATTACAACAAGAGTTCCACAGAACCATCCATTTTGGTTGCAATTAACTCCTTTTTAAGTTGGGCAAAAGTGGTAGAAATAAGCATTAAACTGTTAAAACAGGGCAGGGTTATAAGTTTTTGTCACTGCTGTATTGCTTTTGTATAAAGATACCCTCTGCTCAAAACACTGTCTTCACTAACATGCTCTCTGATTGGCTCCTGAAACAGGACTTAGGGTGGCTTTTAAAGGAAAGGGTAGTTGCTTTGTTGGTGAGTGTGAAAAGGAAAAAGCCACCAGAGAAGTCAAAGTCAGAGAAGCCACTGGCATTCAGTGCGTGAAGTTTTATGTTTTGTTTATAAATAAGAAATATAAAGAGTAAGTGGTTCTGGAAATGGAACGCTGCTGGCTCTTCTCAGTCCAAGTAATGTTATCCAGCTGGAAAAATGGAAAAATTTTAAATAAAGCAAAAAAGAAAAAAGACAAATTTTCACGCCTTAGATTATTATGATCTGCCAGAGAGGAGAGACTGTGATTGGGCAGTTCGAATGAACAGCAAAAAGCAAAATGACAGCTTGGACAGAAAATGGAAATACGACTGCTGAATCAATTCTTAAAATAATAAGATGCACATTTGGTGCCTGCATCTTGTCAGAACTAATGCAGAGGTTTTTGTACAAGTGTGCACAGTTCCACCAAGAATTTATTGGAACATGTACTATGTTGCAGCTGTGGTGTTGAGCTTTGACTGGGGGAACTTCCAGGGCCTGTAGAAGGCTGTGTAGCAGCCAAACATTCAAAGACTTTAACTTTGCCTTATGCTCTATATCCAGCCTGGGGAAGGGCTCCACCACTGAATTTCTGATGGACGCACATTTAAAGGCAAAGGAGCACAGTCTGTTTGAACCATATGTTCCAGTACCTTGTTTTCTATATTTTTGGATAGAGGATGTGCTCTGAAAGCACTGCAGCCAAAGGGGATCTGTAGATTACGTCCTTGTGCTTTGCCTCACTCTGTGCTGGGCTTTTTAGCAAAGGCAAAAGTGGTGTGAGTGTCCATCAATGCTTCAGCCTGTCAGTAAGGACTGCAGCAAAATGAGATGGAAGAGTTCTGCATTGGTAGTGTGGAATGCACCTTTTCAGACCACAGGTGAGGATGACAAATCTGCATACTTCCTTGCAACAACAAGAACAACCCCTGCAAGTAGAAAGGTGCTGGACAAGGACTGTATTGGGGAGAACCTTCTCTCTGTTATGTGAATTCTTTTCTTGGAGAGAATGTTTGCATGTTGGGGTGCACTCAGAAATTGCACACATTGCACATGCAGCTTGAAATTGTACAGTCCATTCTACAACCACATTCTGCTTTGACATGTTAAATAAATTCCTAGGTCTAGCGCAGTATGTGTCTCTGCATGTGTGTAAATGAGAAAGACATCCTTTGGTCATTCCCCTGAGTTCTCTGCATGTGCCAGAACACTTGGTGGGAATGAAGTTGGTCTCTTACGTATCTCCAGCATGGAGAGCCTCTTCTTCTCATAGTTCTCTATAATGCATTTGTACTATGTTTACAACTCACATTCCTGTCCTAACCTGCGCTGGCACAACTGGGCTATGTGATCCATGCTATGTCCAGTGCAAGCTAGGAACAGGCTGGAAATCTACTTGGGGTAAGGGGATGTTTTCTCTTTTACCTCATGTAACGCTCCAGCTTGCCCTATGGGATTACTCAGATCTATGTCAGCTAATTTGCTGGTGCAAAGCTGCCAGGTTCACAAAGGGGTTAGGATATAGCAGAGGTCTCCTCAGCTGATTTCGCACCTCCGTGCCACCTTTCTCTGACCCTGCATTGCTCAGTGCAGTAATCGCTTATGCCAGGAGTCTTTCATCTAGATATAGTGCTGGCAGAACGGGGCAGGCCTTCCTGCTGGCGCTGCCTACCCATACAGTGCCGCAAACATGCTTTATGACACCTAGCGATAGTGCAATGGTTGCTGTGCCAGATCTTTGGCACGATAGGATTGCACTGTCAGTCTTTGTTATGGGGTTGAGGGTGGGAATCTTTATTTTAGGCAGTGTTTGTTGTTCCCATGACCTGGCAAGGACATCTGTCAACAACTGATTTTTAAAAAAGCAAATTCACTGGTCATGCTGACTTTTAAGTGAGCTTGATATTGTTTTTTCAGGGATCTTTAAAATATAACATTTATTCCTGCTCTCCCCCCCCCCCAAATCTTGTTTCGAATTCTAGAGGTGTATAATGGCGTGGATTCTAATTCACAGCAGTTTGCCAATAAAGGTATCTATCTATCTATCTATCTATCTATCTATCTATCTATCTATCTATCTATCTATCTATCTATCTATCTATCTATCTATCTATCTATCTATCTATCTATCTATCTCAACAGTTTATGTGGAAAGCGATGTGCTAGCTACAAAATTCTTGAGTGGCTTGTGCTTCAAATTTTGTTACATTGGTGTTAGTGTTTTTGGTGTTATTGGAGGTGGAACAGCGTGGGGGAGGGCGGTGAAGGCGAGGGAGAGGGCGAGAGAGATGCTGAGAGGCGGCCACTGGTTCTACCCTTGCCCTAGGCCTAAAAGTCCTACATGGGCCTACTTGGTTATGCACCAGTGATTTAGCTGGTGCAAATCTAAGTAGACCCATATCAGCTGCTGGAGTTTGACATGGGATAAGGGAACTGTTCCCTTACCTCGAGGTGACCTCCAGTTGCCTCCCTGCCCATGTGGGATACAGCAGCAGCTGTTTTGGCACCACTTTATCATGACACGGGCAGTCCGACTAGCATTGGGTTGCCGGCTTCATCAAGGTGGATGCATCATGATTCCTGATCCAGAAATTTAAATGCTGTAGAGATGCCATGGGTAGTTCAGAATAGCATGAAACCAGTTCTTGGGCATTTTTAAAGTAGAAATGTTTAGGCCAGTGGTTCTCACACATTTTGCACCGGGACCCACTTTTTAGAATGAGAATCTGTCAGGACCCACCAGAAGTGATGTCATGACTGGAAATGACATCATCAAGCAAGACAATTTTTAACAATCCTAGGCTGCAATCTTGTCCACATTTACCCAGGAGTAAGACCCATTTACTATCATTGTTAAAAAATATATACATGGTAGCTTGTTAAAAGTTCAGGTCTGTAGCATTTCCCCAAATGCAGTCACATACCATGGTAGCATCAAGTCTAATATATTAAAAATAAAATATTGAAATGAATGGGGACCCACCTGAAATTGGCTCACGATCCACCTAGTGGGTCCCAACCCACAGTTTGAGAAACACTGGTTTAGGCTTTTGTGTGATGTCATTTTTGCATATAAATATCTCTGCTTATGGTAATATCACTGCTCTAGTCCTGTATTTCCCATCCTCGGAGAGAAGTAGCCTAAATACTGAGGTATAAGGTTTTATTCATATTGTGGGAGGCATGGATTCTGGCACTTGGCTGCCGGATGTGCTGTCCTGTAAAGAAGCAAATAAAAAGTAAAATAGCTGGAAGTTCAAAATGCTGCAGGCAGGAGGAAAAAGAATTTGTGATACTTATAGTTGATGCCCATTAAGCTAGCTAAACATTAACATACATGATACACATAGATGTTTGCAGAAAAGAGATTTGCTTCTTCCCAATTGAACATCATGATTTTACTGGAAGAATATAATGTATATGCATCAAATATCTTTGATGACAAAATATTACCTGAATCTCCTGCCTCAAATGATTGACAGCTGCACATCCCTAGTGCAAAATTGGAAAGTAGTGGAGGGAAAGCTGTAGTTCAGCATAAGACAAAGCATTAACAAAAGGATTTGGTGGTAGTGAGAAAGTATACGGCAATGATTTTAAAATGCAGAATTGAGCAGCATACAGTATTCATGTTTCAGAAGGATATAACCCTGACTCTGTTGAAGGGAATTGAGGTTGCACCATTAACAGTACAACTTGAAACAGTATATAAAATTTGGAGAAAAGTAAAATGTTGTAAGGATATCATCATTAAGCAACGAGAAAGTCTCATAAGGGAATTAAGGACATTTATTTTTCAAAGACACTGAAAATTTTACTATGTAATGCATTTGTTGGGTATGGGGAATGATCTCTCCCCTTGTGTTTGTGTTCTGTGATTCTGTACAAAACTGCCCTGTTTAGTATCTTAAAGCTTAACTTGGTTAGAATTCTGCACACTGAAGTCATATTGGAATTAAGGGCCCAGTCCTATCCAACTTTTCAGCACCGATGCAGCTGCAATGCAGCCTTGAGGTAAAGGAACAAATGTTCCCTTATTTTGAGGAGGCCTCTGTGACTGCCTCCCCACCAGAGGATGCAGCACACGCCCCATTGTCACGGCTGCACTGGCACTGGAAAAGTGGATAGGACTGGGCCCTAAGTTCACAGAATAAGGGCGCAGTCCTAACCCACTTTCCAGCACTGACATAAGGGCAATGCAGCTCCGAGGTAAGGGAACAAACATTTTCTTACTTTGAGGAGGATTCCGTGAGTGCCACCCAACTGCAGGATGCAGCACATACCCCATTGGCACAGCTATGCCAGTGCTGGAAAGTTGGTTAGGATTTGGGCCTAAATGACACATTTGCTCCCAAAGGACTGTAGCTGACAATGTTACAGACGAAAAATCCAAAAATGTGATCAGCCACACGTTGCATTAGAAAAAGTGGTATGACATTTCAGCTTTCTGTGAATGTCACCTGCAGGTTGTCTAAACCAGGGGTGCTCGCACTTTTTTGGCTCGAGAGCTACTTTGAAACCCAGCAAGGCCCGGAGATCTACCAGAATTTTTTTTACAATGTTCACGCCATCATAACATATAACATTTATGTGTACAATGTATGTTGGTGTACCTTGAGCCCCACTGAGTATAACAGGACTTACTCCTGAGTAGACATGCCTAGGATTAGGCTGTGAGGCTGCAATCCTAGCCACACTTACCTGGGAGTAAGCCCCATTGAGTACAATGGGCCTTACTCCCGGCGTTTCCTCCCAGAGGCACCTGAAAAGGGGGGGGGTTGGCACTTCGCGATCTACTCATTTTGCCTCACAATCTACCGGTAGATCGCAATCCACCTATTGAGCACCCCTGGTCTAAACGTTTGAATTATTTTATTTGTGATATTTTTGCCTTTGCTCAACATAATAATTGAATAACTAGTTTTAACATATGGTCTGCTTAGTGGAACTCACCATTTACTGTTAGTGGTTCTTACCATCTGTTTTTCAGATTTAGATACATGTAGAAATTCCAGGTCCATTCTTATAGTAGCCATGATCAATATAAAACTCATAAACATGAAAATACATTCTGTAGGGTGGCCTTTCTGTCTAGACCTGTCACAGAGTGGTAGAAATGTCTTCACTGACCATCTAGCACAGGGGTGCTCCAACCCTGGCCCGGGGACCACTTGCAGGCCTTGGAGACTCCCAATCCAGCCCGCAGGGAGTCCGTGCTGGCCCGACACAACTGCTCTCATCCTGAGGGTGACTCTTCAACTAAGGCTCCCTCCATTGCTTGCTGCTTCACATCTGTGATGCAGCAGTGGCAGCAAAGGAAAGGCCGACCTTGCTTTGTGCAAGGCCTTTCGTAGGCCTTGAGCTATTGCAAGACCTTCATTCATTCATATAAGTTCCATCTCTAATATATTCATTTATGTACATTTATGTAAATTTATTCAAATTTGAAATGTAAATTCTTTACTTTTCCGTCCCCTGACACAGTGTCAGAGAGATGATGTGGCCCTCCTGCCAAAAAGTTTGGACACCCCTGATCTTACAGATCATTATAATAATAACAGGCACGCCTTGCAAAGTAAACAATGGCAATCTGATACAGCAGACTGCAACAGTGTTAAAAAGTTCCCTTTTCAGTGTTAAAAAGTGGCTGCAGTCCCCATCTGGGAACAAGTCACATTTAACTTAAGGGAACTTTTGAGTGGACATCCATGGGATCTGGCTGGAGTGGCAATTGGGTTGTCCAATTTATACTTCCTTGAGAGCTATTCCACTAATGTTCGTGCAGGGAAATGTGTTTGGAACTGAGATGGAAGGAGCACATTTTGTTTGTTAGTATTACTGTTGGCTTGTGTTTCCAATAATGAATCGTGGAACTAAAAACCACTTCTACTCTGTGCTAGACCAATTTTGCATAAATTAGCTTTGTATAGTCTAATGTGGCAAAATGAAACAAACATTAGAGTTTTTAAATCAAAATTATTGCTAGACAGTGAAAGGAAGAATAATTTTAAATATCTCCTCACACACATGTGTGTGTTTATTTGGAGCTGTTTGCTCCATTCATTAATTTGTGGAAGCAGAGGTACTTGGGGAAATGCCATAAATCCATATGCTATAATTTTCCTGAGTGCTTGATATTGCATTTGTGAATCTGACTTGGCTGAAAAATTTGTAAATGGTCCCTTTGGCTACACATCTGAGGAGGCTCATAAACGCAAATAATTCCTTTCCAAGTCAATTATAACTCATGCTTGCTAAATTGGTTCAAGATCTGCTTGTGTCAGACAAGTAACCTAATGAGTTTTTTGCTTTTGAGGAAACCACATCCCAGTTCTTAAAGGAGATGAAGGAAATGGAGCTGGGAGATCTTCGTTTTTGTAGAATGACAGAAAATTATCAAATGGAAGGTTTCTTATAAGTGCCCTTTTGTGCATATGCCAACTAGCTGAAGGTGTGATTATACTTTTTATGCCAAGTTTGCTTTTGCTTTGGATTATTCAAAGTGCAATCCTATGCATGCCAATTCAGAAGGAAATCTTGTTATATTCAATGGAACTTACTCCTAAGTAAGTTTGTATATGATTGCAGCCTATTTGCCTTTAGTAAATTTTAAAGATATACTTTAGATCATATCTGTCATATAGTTGTAACTGTTTTACTGCTCCTAATAATTCTGTGCAAATAATGAACATTTATAATGAAATAAGGAAGTAGTGAACATTTTCAACTATGTTCACTTAAAACAATTCTTCTCTTAAGGCTGTAATCCTTTACAAAAATACCTGGGAGTAAGTTCCATTGAACTCAGTGGGGCTTACCTCTGAGTAGTCATGCATAGGCTTGCACTTTTAGGTGTCTAATTCTTATTACATTTTCTGTAGTGTTATATTTTAATTGTGCTATGGTGTTTTTTTTTGTTTTTGCTATTAGGTGCCCAGTTTTTTCACAGAAAAGAGATCCATTTAGTTTATAATAAGTAAATGGAACTTTTGAAGCAGAAACTCCCAGTTAGGAACTTTTGATCCTAGAAGCATGAGTTTAGAACACCAGAAGCAGGCGTTTAGAACTTGGGGCTCTCCTTCCCTTTATTTCCATTTACCACAGGATGGGCACTGATCAGCAGGAAAGCATACCACAGACAGGGAAGAATATTGCAGTGCTGGAACATAATGTTTTTCTAGGTTTGAGCTGAAATAAGGGGCAGAATTTTCATGCTTTTCTGTTTTGTTCTGTTGATTTTCAGGGGCTGCCAAAGGGTGCACAATTGTCTGTGGGGACGGAACGGGACGGGGAATGCATTGGCCTAGTGCA
Source organism: Tiliqua scincoides (assembly GCF_035046505.1). NCBI lineage: Eukaryota > Metazoa > Chordata > Lepidosauria > Squamata > Scincidae > Tiliqua > Tiliqua scincoides. The sequence continues at coordinate 58,843,791 of NC_089826.1, forward strand.
AAACCATGCCACACAGGCAGACAATGAAACTCCCCATCAGCAGGGCAAGATATGTGCTCTGGTTCAGCTAAAGAGTTGAGAGTGCAGAAGTAGTCTTTTACTTATTGAGTCCTGAACCGCAGCTCAAATTCAGAGAGCATCAATATGGGCAAATGCTGTCTCTTTGCACTAAATTCTGTTCAGTGGATGCCGATTTATGACACTTATCCTGATATTTAGTCCATTGAAACCAATGCAGTCCCTAGACTTCCATATTGCCTTCAGATGCATGTCTAGATGTGCACTCAATTTATAACATGATTCCTCAACTGGTAATGTGCATGTAAATCTCCTGGTTGACTCGGATCCTGTAAACAGTGGGCAACAGAACCACCACCACCTTCTTTTTCTTCTTCTGATAGGCAATGATTACCTACAAATTTAATTACAGGTGTGCCCCCTTATCCACGGAGGTTCTGTTCCAGCACCCCCCACAGATAGCTGAAACCATGGATATGGGCAGACGCCCATCCCCACGGTCTAGACCCTCCAGAGATGACCCTCTGGAGGCCTTATAAGGCATTAAAACATCACTTCCAGTTTCTCTGTGACACCGGAAGTCACATGTTTTGAGCTGCCAAGCTTAGTCTGAGCTTAGCAGAGGTCGTGAACGGGCATCCGTGGCCTCTGCTGAGCTCAGCAGACCCTCCGGAGTCAACATGTGGGGGGGCACAGACCCAGTCCGCAGATATGGCCCCCCCCGTACTACCTAAAAGAAACCTGTAGGGGAGGGTCAGTGAACTTTTCAAGCTTTCCAACCTGTCTTTTTTGGGGAACCAAAAATTACCCCCCAAAACTGGCACAGTTCTTAGCTTGTCTTCTTCCTGAATTTTTGCATTCTCTTCAACCTTGTTTCAACTAATTGTGGCAAACAAAATGCCCAAAGGGTGATGAAAAAATACAATGCAAACCATTTTATAGATGGGGAAAGACTAAATTTATAACTTTTAACATTGGACCCTAGTTTCTGAACCAGAAGTTTTTTGGAAACTGTTTTTAAACTATAGTAGTAGTGAACAGAGGTGTGCAAGAGAAAAGGGAAGGGAAAGGGAAACATGTAACTAATGGTCCATTCCCATAGTTTGCAGAGCCAGGCTGACGATGTCTGTATAGGGCAATAAGTGTGTCTAAACCAATTGGTAATTCATTCGTATAACATTATTTGTAAGGCTGAGAAGCATGCAGCTTTGTTTGGGGAAAAAACCCATGTTTTAAACTTAAAAAAAAATCTAAATGCAAGCTCACTCTAGTTTACTGAGTTTCCTCAGATACAAATTAACTGCTGAAATAAGAGGTTTTGAAAAACAGAGTTTGTAATGGAAACGACAGCTCCACCATGGTGCTGTCAGAGCTCCTATAACAACAATATTTAAAATGCCATAAAATCAGAGATTGAGCATATTTATGTTTTCTTGCAACAGAAAGATAATATGCTCATGGAACACAGGTTCATTTTAATAGATACATTATATGCCATAAGTCTAGTTTCTAATAGTAGCAAGAACTTGGCCCATCACTGGAAGTAATTTATTTCTAAAGCAGCATTGCCTCTATATGCAACAGGCTTTTCCTCCTGCAATCACTGCAAAGGTGTCCTGAGACCTTTATCAGTGACAGCTACAAATTTAATTACTGCCTGCTGGAGTGCTGAGGTGAGGTTGCTTGATACAGCTACCCAACCACTTGCATTTCATGTTGCACTTAATTCACTGCAAACGTGTTTTGCTGTGCAATTCAACTATTCCTGAAACATACTGAAGCTTTTTTTTTTACAACATATGGCAGTGAATTAATTGTATATAACAGTTATTATGGCATGCATTTAATAGCAGTCATCCCACTTATTCTGTCAGATCTCTTAGAAAAGCTATAAAAAGCTCTCTGTGAAAAACAAAGGTCTATTCTAATGTGTTTTATCCTTTTGAAGATGACTGCTACCATTTGAACACTTACAAATCAAGTGCTATTCTTTATAACAAGACTTTTTGAAATCTTATGGGAGGAAAAGATTATTTTAAACTTTTATTCATGCCACTCAGAGGCTATTTTAGAATTGTTGCATTCTACAGAAACTAATTCTGCGATTGTCATAATATTACTAAATCCACAGGGTTGTTGGTAACCCAATAAAAAGCACTAGCAATAATTTTTCAGAGAAACATATGATTGCTTTTGTCCTATTAACACAGTCCTGGAACAAGCTGGAATCCCTAGAATGTATGCACTGCTGAAACAAACGCCTGCGTTGGCTCGGTCATGTCGTGAGAATGGAAGATGGCCGGATCCCAAAGGATCTCCTCTATGGAGAACTCGTGCAAGGAAAGCGCCCTACAGGTAGACCACAGCTGCGATACAAGGACATCTGCAAGAGGGATCTGAAGGCCTTAGGAGTGGACCTCAACAGGTGGGAAACCCTGGCCTCTGAGCGGCCCGCTTGGAGGCAGGCTGTGCAGCATGGCCTTTCCCAGTTTGAAGAGACACTTTGCCAACAGTCTGAGGCAAAGAGGCAAAGAAGGAAGGCCCATAGCCAGGGAGACAGACCAGGGACAGACTGCACTTGCTCCCGGTGTGGAAGGGATTGTCACTCCTGAATCGGCCTTTTCAGCCACACTAGAGGCTGTTCCAGAACCACCATTCTGAGCGCGGTACCGTAGTCTTTCGAGACTGAAGGTTGCCAACATATATTATACCAATAGGTACATGTTCTAGTAGTCCATTAAAGTAAAAAAAAACTTATTTTTATCTAATAAAATGTCAAATAGTCATATTCTTTAAAATATTTTAACAGTCTTTACACATGTCTTCATATGTGTAGATATACCTGAGAATAAGGAATTAATGCTACAGTCAGCACATCATTCCCTTTCTCTTACAAATTTTAATTTAAATCATGCTTTGCTACTGCAGAAGGTCACCCTAATTCAGTAAAGAGCTGTGTTTGCAAAGTTAATGAGATGTATATTTGATGCCCATCTGGTCCCTACTGTCTGCTATAGAGCCATATGATACAGATAGGAATCTGTAACAGGAATTAGGAGGGAAAGGCAAGGCAAGGGTGATGCCAGTAGAGAAGCAAGTCAGATGTGGATAGAAATGTTCGGGAACAGTTGTTGGTGCCAAGTTTTTGGAGGCCCTGGGTCAAAGCCTTGCACTGTCTCCTCCAAGTGTATTGACTGGCTTGTGCCATTACTACCATGACTACTGGTGGGAGGGAGGTCCAGCTGGTCCAGCTGGGTGGGCCTCAGATGGACATGGGCCTTTGATTGGTGCCTGAACTGGCCATCCTTTGACACTGAACCTTGTTACCACCCTTACTAACATGTGTCAGAGTATGTGAACCTTAGACCATTGGCTTGTGGCGTGCTCCAAGGGAAGTCAGCATTTGTGAAGTGTGAGACATTCTGATACAGGTGCAAAGACAACATTATTTATTGGGGAGGACAGGCATACAATCAGAGGGAGGAGAAATAATAATATTAATAACAGGTATTTTTGTACTGCCTTTCTGGTCATTGGAGTGCTCTTTTGACTTTATTCAAGGCTGTTTACATGGGCAGGCTTATTCTAAACCCCCGAAGGAGTTTTTACAAGTATAGTCCCTTCAGGAAATTTCCACATAGCTTCTCTAAGCAAGAGGTGTGGTGAATGGTGCAGAGGAAAAAAAGTGTATCATTGAATTTGTTTGGGCCTGATACATCACTAGCATTACCCATGGACAAAAGGCAGATAGCTTTTATTTGGGCTACATGCATTTCTAGCATTGACCTTTAACCAAAGTTATGTGTCAGAGTCACCTCAATGCAAGGGTAATACCCTGTTCAGTAATGGAAAGGAATGTTTTTTTCTGCCCAGGTCCTGGGGAATAACTTGTTCTTCAGTAGGGATCTGAATTGTTTTGTTCAGAATCTGAAAGTGGGCATGTGTAAGCCTCTAACAATAAGTGGGTCATGGGTATGAAGAATTGTATCCTTAGAGTAGCATCCACAGTTTCCCTTCCAGAAAGAGTCCTTGCTTCCGTGGAAGGGAAACTGTGGGTGCTGTCCTTATGTTTTAACAGCACAGTTTTAAACACTGTTTTAAGAAAGAGAGGATGTTTCCCATCATAAGAATCTTTCCAGTTTCTCTGGTTTATACTTTAGCCATTGAATATTATGCATATTCATTATTTTAGAGCAATGATGCCTTCTATATTAAATCCCAAACTAAAATAATGCCTATTTTACCCTTTAAGAATTACAATAATATTTTTAACTGTTTTAAATACAATAGTATTTTTTCATGGTCCTACATATCATTGATAGTTAAACTTCAGGAATTTGATCTTCCTTTACATTCCCCAGATCGTTTGTAGGCAGGAACATATTCTGTGAAAAAGGGTTTTTCATATTTTTGCATGGAACAAGGAAAGTGAAAGTGATCAGAAACTTCTAGTAGCTAGGATTTGGCCCAAACGTTTATACTTTGATCCTGATACATTGCCTTGAGGCTGGGTTGTTAAAATGCCCACTAAGCCCATTGTTACTCATTAATTTTAATGTGTTTTTTGCCCACAGTGTCCCTATTTGGGGGACTGGCTCGATACAATAACACTGCCCGAAATCGATCACTGTCTCCTTTTCTTTTGAGTACATCATAGCGTTCCTTCTATTGTGCTATTTCTTGACAGCACAGTAAATGAATTTTTTGGGGGGGGATTCTCATGGAATGTTACTGCTACTGCTGATGTGTATATTTGTTTCAGAGGAGTATACTAGCTTACCAGATCCTATCAAGTACATTTACTCGAGAAACAGAGCGATAGTATGGTTGAAATGAGGGTTCTTTGGGTTTATACAAAAACCCTGCTACTCCTCTGAAGTAAATTTACTTTGGAGGTTTGGCAACACATTGTTTGAAAGATTCAAAAGATACATTGCTTATTTTTTCTTCATCAGTTACTCCTGAGTAGCTGTATAGAGCAGTGGCGTGCCTAGCATATTTGACACCTGGAGCACATCATTTTTTAATATCTTTCCCTCTTCTATACAACAAAAATTAATTTATAATAATTTTAAGAACTTACTCAAAAGTAAGTCCTATTGTTTTCAATTGAGCTTCCTCCCAGGAAAGTGTTGGTAAGATTGCATCTTTACTTGCCAACAAAATTGCTAACATGAAACCATTGTTTTTTCTACAGCAAATGACTGACAGACTAAAATGTAATCATCGGCATATTTGTTCAGATATTGCATATTTACTCTCATTGTAGTCAGTGGGCCTTATTCCACATAATATACATCAGATTTATTTATTTATTACAGTATATACCAGGGGTGCTAACACTTTTTTGGCTCGAGAGCTACTTTGAAACCCAGCAAGGCCCGGAGATCTACCAGAGTTTTTTTTACAATGTTCGCGCCATCATAACATATAACATTTATGTGTACAATGTATGTTGGTGTACCTTGAGCCCCACTGAGTAGAACAGGACTTACTCCTGAGTAAACATGCCTAGGATTAGGCTGTGAGGCTGCAATCCTAGCCACACTTACCTGGGAGTAAGCCCCATTGAGTACAATGGGCCTTACTTCCAGCGTTTCCTCCCAGAGGCACCTGAAGGGGGGGGGTCGGCACTCCGTGATCTACTCATTTTGCCTCGCGATCTACCAGTAGATTGCGATCCACCTATTGAGCACCCCTGGTATATACAGTACAGTCTGCCTTTCTGATAGACATGAGTCTCATAAGGCAATTTACATAGGCAGGCTGACCCTAAACCCCAGTTTTTAAAATGGGTGCTTTTTTCACAAGCGATACTATATGAGAGAAACTCATACAACCTTCCATTTCTCCAGATGTTTATATTCATAGTGCAATCATAGTCCTGGCTGCACAGATCTTGCGCTTTCCAAGTTTCCACAGGCAGCTTTAAAACACACCTTCTTTTCTGACCACTCCAGCGCAAATAGGTGAGATTTCAACTTCTGATTACAACCCAAGCTTTTCGTGACTGTCAACTTCCAATCGATATAGGCTGTATCTGAAAGGAGCCTTGACCTATCTGCTAGGCCAACATGCCTAGTAGACTTTTATGAGATCTCTGCTATTAGAAAAATTACATGTTACAAGCTACTTGTTAGGTTGAATAAGGGGTGCCCAAACCCCGGCCCTGGGGCCACTTGCGGCCCTTGAGAACTGCCAATCCAGCCCGCGGGGAACCCCCAGTCTCCAATGAGCCTCTGGCCCTCTGGAGACTTGCTGCAGCCCATGCTGGCCTGACGCAATTGCTCTCAGCGTGAAGGTGACTGTTTTACATGGGAGGAGTAAAACACTCCTTCCTCCACTGTTTGCTGTTTCATGTCTGTGTTACAGCAGCAGCAGCAGCGAAGGAAAGGCTGGCCTTGCTTTGTGCAAGAACTTTTATAGGCTGTGAGCAATTGCAAGACCGTCATTCATTCATATAAGCTCCATCGCTAATATATTCATTTATGTAAATTTATTCAAATTTTGAAATGTAAATTCTGTTTTTCCCGGCCCCTGACACAGTGTCAGAGAGCTGATGCGGCCCTCCTGCCAAAAAGTTTGGACACCCCTGTATTAAATGCATTGTTTCATCCTGTTAATTGAATCGCAGCTCCAGGATGGAGGATCAGGATTGTTCCTTTGTTTTCCTCTTTCCAGCTAAACTAGAATTACTATCACTATCACTATTAACCTATTACTATCATAGGTTAAAAAAATACATTTGGTCTGCTTCTTACGTAGGTACGTTTGTCAGCAACTAAAGCAAATATTGTGCATACGTAAAATTACTTTGAAAATATCTTATGTCCAAAAAATATGCACTGTCTCTTTAAAAGCTACAAATGTTGGCATATGGGGACTGAGACCAACAGAGGGAACAGCATCTTTATTCTCTGATTTCTGGCTCTTCTGGAGCAGTGCCACAGCTAAGGAGGTGCAGCGGGAAGCAACTGTACTGGGCAACAAGCTGTAGGGGGACAATAAGGTGAGTTTGACACTAGTTGTCAAAATTGAGACAAATTGAGACAATTGTTGGTATGTACAAATGATACTGTCATGTTATATATCGTTTGAAAGATAGTTTAATGCAGAATGCAGTGATACAAACCACATTGGAATATTTGTGTTCTATAAAATGTTACGGCCAATCAACCAGAAAATGAAAACACAACAGTCTTACGGAACAAAATGTGGATTTCTTAACTCCAAACTGACCTACGAGACTGTTTTGAGAGCCAATAAGACGTTACTGTGATACAGCATGGAACCAATAAGGTGTTAATATGAGTCAGCTCTCATTTCCTTGTATCATAGTACAATTACCCTCTTAAATGGGTAAAGAGGCACTTTTTCAAGTGATGCTCCTCTTATATTTAGCAGTGGGAGAATAACCATCCCTCTTCACCCCATCACAGTGTCTCTTACCATAAGGGACACACAATTTATTTATCTGTTTAATTAAATTTCATTTTGTTGTAAAGGGGGAGGCTACAAAATCTTCTTTGACCCAGGTAGCAGATAGATGCCTTAGAGCCCAATCCTGAGCTGCCAGGGGTGCGCAACTGCGGCGACACCGAAAATGGCTGCCGCCACATCCTGCACACCCAAAGTAGCCGCTGGCGGCACCCCTCCTCTGGATAAGCACAGTTGACCCGCAATGGGGCTACTTGATTCACTGGCGACTAAAAGGTCGGCGGTGAGGTAAAACCTTCCATGTCGGACAGCGAGCCCAACATGGAGGCTTTGGATCAGGTGGAGCAAATCTCCACCAGTCCCACCACCCTCCCTCCCCCGGCACACCTCCCCCACCCTCTCCCTGCCTCTCGCCTCCCCATCACGCCTCCTCCCTCCTCCCCCCCTTGCCCCCACTTACTTCTCTGTGCTTGGTGGTCCATGTGACCGCCAAGCGGTGGAGGCTGGGCACCTACCTGGTGCTAGCCAGTGCTGGGCTAGCACCGGCACTCGCCCGGTGTTAGGGCTTGCAAACGTGCCCTATGGCACATTTGCGACAGTGCGCACCAGCAGTAAGCCAGCATGTAGAGCTCAGGATTGGGCTCTTAGCTATTCCACTGGCTGGGGAGAGGCAAAAGAACAAGTGGGTAGTGAGCTGCTGTGGGGAGGAGGTGGGTTTTCCCCTGATTTTCACTTCTTAAAAAACTGTGGCTTGATGTCACTTCTAGGTATGACATCACTTCTGGGGCATAGTTTTTAGCTCAGCACTGGGCTACATGATCATTAGCTATGCCACTGGGCATGTATTTAGTAAGTAGAATGATAGGTATGACCTGTATTATTTAAACTGTTGTTTACCCTCTTTTTCTTGCCAAGGATTTATAGCTCCTTCCTATAAAATTCAGAATTGATACCTTTTCCCATATAATATAACATTGCATCATTAACCCTGATGGTTGGTTTAAATTAAAAAATAAAAACTTTGGGGTACAAGATCTAAGCTCCCACTCTTGGATTTACTATGTCTGTCGTTTTCAAGCTCTCCAGGAGTTTGAAACCCACAGTAAGTTCTTGCAAGGGAGGGGAGGGAGCGACCCCACCCCCAGGATTACACTGCTCAGGGAGGCTACAGGGACTGGGGTGCACCCACCAGTCCCTGCAGCAGCCGTCCCTGTGTGCGGGGAGCCCTGTGCAAGCACCTGCAGGGCTCCCCGGTTCAGGGATAGGGAAAATGAAGCGATTGCACTCTGTGTCCGCAAAACTGGGAGGCTGCAGGAGGCTGTGGTAAGTGCAGCCAAATCCCTGCAGCCCCCTGAGTGGCGCGATCCTGGGGATTGCGTCGCTGCCTCCTCCCTGCATCCTGCCGGCCCCTGCCCCTTAAGGGCAAAGAGGCCAGGACCCACAGGCTGGGGCATCGCAATGCCCCAGTCTGAAAACCTCTGTACTATGTCATAATGTATGTTGCTTTCAGGTGAAAAAAGTGGGTGATTTTCTTTTTCAACGTTAACATGATTAACTGATGTATTCTCAAATATTAAATAACGTATTGTAAAATTAAGTTTGCATTTCTTAAATGAAACCAACGATCTATTAATTTTTCCAATTAATAATATTTTTCCACTTGAAAGAGCTTTCATATTACCTGTGAACATCTTTAAAGAGATTCCATGTGGTTTGTGGTTAATTATGAGAACCACTTATTAGCATCATAATCAGCATGACTCTGCCATGCTCTAAGAATGAAGCTACTTTCTCTGCAAAATCGTTATCTATAGTAAGGATATGAAAAAGCATAAGAAATGTAGTCGTCAAAAGATAACCGTAGCTTACTGAATCATGTCTGAGCAGCAATACTTGCAATGTCACAGGTGTATAGTTATCTTATTGTAATTAGCCTTTTATGCTTCAATATTTAAGGAGAGGTGCCAAATAATCCTGAAGAAAAATGAAATATTTCTTTCGTCTCATATAGAAATCATGTGAAAAAAAGTTTCCTCATGTTTCTTTGGATACCACTCATCTCTTTCCAGGTTGCAAGTGCTGGGCCCTATTTGGAATCAATTCCATTATCTCTTTGTCCATATTGAGCACTTCAGTGCAGTCACTCTGAACAAAAAATGTATTGCAATAGCCATTTAAATCCAAGAATTTCTGAAAAGAGGAAGAGCCCACATGTTTTACTCTGTGGCTTGTGCTATTGCAACTCTGGTATATTAGCGCAGCACTGCCTGAAGGATAACACTGCTGTGCAATCAGTACTTTAGAGCTTTCCGCCCTCTAAGCCCACACAGCGCAATGCTTTGTAAAAAAGCTGTATTCTTAAAAAGACTTCTCAAACAGCTGCCCATGGGCAGTGTCCCAGCAGTGCCTAATAGGCTACCTGTTGTAGTAAAAATAGCTCTTCTAGCTGATATAGCAAGACTAGCAAAGTGCTGAATGTGTGTGTGACAACATGCACACCTTGTCTCCCTGCTGCCCATACCAGTACCAGCATGCCAGGCAGTAGTTAGCCCTTGACAGCTTCCTGGAGTGAAGGAAGCAGCCATACTGAATGTTTGGTTAATTCCACAGTGTTGCAGGTAGCTAGTTTTTTGTTCATAAGACCATCTCGGTCTGTCCGCTGAAAAACTGGCTAAAAGAACTTCGTTACAGGGTGTTTGCCATTCAGTTCACAGCAGTCATGTTATGGCCATTAGTATCACCGCTTTTAGGATAGCTTTCTTTGAAAGAATTGAGCTTGAGGACAAAATTCCTTGCCTACGTTTCTGATAATAATAATCTTCAATTTACAAGCATCTTGTAGATATGTTTAGCCCATAGAATGAAGGTTAGCAATTGCTTTGAAAATCTCATAAGCAAAATTAGGTATCATACCAACAAAAACTTGAGCTCTGAATTGTGGATATTATAAAAGTAGGTAATTTAATTTGTCTAAAGAGTCATCACTCTCTTCCACTGACAGCATTTATTTCTAACTCTTCAGAGAATAATAAAATTGACAAGTTCCTATCTCCATTCTGTTTATTTTGAGAGTTTGCAAAGGGCAAGGAATGAGCATTCATCTTCCTAGTTTTGCCCATCATATGCTCATCTTTGTGGCTGTAATTTATTTATTTATTGCACCCTAAGCAGATGGGAGTTTAAGATTTTAACAGCTCTGGTATATTGAAAGGGAAGGACTTTTTTTTCTGTTGTCAAGAAAGGAGACATAAAATAGAAAATTCATTCTAAGTAAGCGGAGGTGGGGTGGGAGAAAACTGATAATATACTGGGCCTGTCAAACACGACAGGCTCTCTTTAAGTTGTGTATGATAAATGAGTACATGTAAAATCTGTGCTTTTTTGTTTTTGATTTACTGTGGGCTACCTTAATTACCCTGTGTGAGAGAGAGACTTACTCTGTGTGTGAGTGTGCGTGCCATTGTTGAAACGAACGCTTTGATCTGATAATAGGTTGCATAACATATTTGCATGCAATTTACAAGTACTTAGGGATCTACTGCTATAATTCCTATGGATGCATATTGCTGATACTTGAAACCTCATACTGTGAATATATTCAGCATACTTTACAGATACTTGTATCACACAGATATCATTGCTATAAACAAACAAAAAACATATTCTCTTAAATCTATTCTGTCTCACAGAAAATTAACTTTTCTCTCTCAGTACCGTAACCTCAGAGATGGTTTACATTCAGAACAGAGATGTATATGCTACCTTCTAAATTGCAGTGGGCTCAAGTCAGACCATTTGTGTGATGTCTAATAAGCTCAGCTGTGCAGTTGTATAGAGTTGGAATCCATGTGTTGGAATGTGGAAGGCCTTTGTAAGAGTGTCATATTTACCAGACTGTATTACAAGAGATCAGGGCTAGGGTTTGGTAAGACTACATAGAAACTTTGTGGGTCCTTTTATCCCACAATGGCCTTCATGGGTCATGTAGGAGGATGCTATGCAGGTGAAGTCACCAGCCTGTTTTGCACATGCTCACTCTTTCTCTCTTACAAGGCCTGATCCCTGAGGTGTGGAATGCCTCCCTTCAGCATGTTCACCTTGCTTCTGTACTCTCCTTCCCCAGGCTGCAGTGGCGTCACTAGGGTTTGCACCACCTGGTGTGGGATGCCAACGCGTCACCACCACCCCCGGGCAGTGGGTGGGGCAGCAACCCAGGTGGTGGGCATGGTGGTGTACCATCACTCCATCCCCACTGGTTTTTTGACTGTACCTTTTGATAGAACAAAGAGAGAACACATTCTGCATGAAATTACACATTGATAGATATATAACATGATGGTATTATTCCTCCAAACTGTGATTTTAGTGATTTTGGTCACTTGTGGTGTCACACACACCCCCGGGAGTCAACTTACTAACACCTTATTGCAGCAGTTCTCAAACTTTTAGCACTGGGACCCATTTTTTAGAATGACATTGTGTCCAAGACACACCAGAAGTGATGTTATGTTGGATGACATCATCAGGCAAATCAAGTAAGTATAAATAAAGTAAAACAAATAATTAAATAAGCAGAAGCCAGCCCTGTTCCACCAAGTGAATTTCCTCTGTAGTCTGCCTGCAATAACACCCCCCCCCCCGCCTCCAAAAGCAGTAAGGTTTTCAGCCCTACCCAGTACCCAGTTCAATTTAAGAACTTCTGTTTAAACCAGATCACTGTCAGGATCCACCTGGCTTTGCAAGTCTCAAAAAAGTTCACCTTATAAGCGGAAGCCTCTGTTTTGATCCTTTTTAGTGTGGGGGAGGAGAGGTTGCCTTCTGGAGCATTTGTTGAGCTCCAGTTCCATCAGATCAGGACCATTCTGCTGGCTTCACGTTTCCCTTTGTCCGGCCTGACCCCAGCCAAGGCACATTTGCTTACTCGTGAATAAACGCAACCGTGAGGCTGTTTCGCTTTCCTTACAGCTCAATACATTTGTCTGCTTGGAGGGAGGGTCTTCCTTCTCAGATGTTTTTGGGGGCTGCATTCATTGGATCAGGACCATTCTGGTGTCGTTGGATTTCTCTCAGCCTGCCGTTTCCGACGGACTAAGGCAGGTTCGCCTACTCATAAGTAAACGTGCAATATGGCTCAGTTTCACTTTCCATAGGGCTCCATGCATTTTTGGTTCTCCGGTTTTTCATCACATGAGGAATTGCAGTGGATTGGATTGTGTAACTTGGATCCTTTAAAGAAATAGTGCTTTATGAATTACTGTAAGAGGGAAAGTGACTAATCCCAGATATGAATTACTAAAACATAATATTTTTGCAGGTATTGGAACGGAAAACGGCCACAATATCATTCAAGGAGATATCGCTTTCCTTTCTTCCCATCTCTTTGTGCTAGTGGAGGATACACAGATCATTCTGATCTTTAACTCTGGTCATCAAAAGCCATCAAAAGTGCATCATGCTATTTTTAGGGAAGATGTAGCATTACAAAACCAGTAGATCACCCTTTCCACTTGAGTCTGGCTAATTGATTTCCATGGATACTTATGCTTTAAAATATACTTTAAAATACGTATAGTTTTCCAGCTGGAAGCATGGTGGTTTGTTTGTTGTTTCTTTCTCATGTGTGTGTGTTTAATTAGTGGGTCACAGATTATGTCTCATGGGGAAGGCGCAAGCAGCATGCAGTAGTCCCCCAGTGACAGAATATAGTATTTAATAAGCACAGCACTGCCCTCCTAGGACGTGATAAACTGTAAGTAACAACGCAACACATGCTGAAATAATATATTAGCACTTCTAAATAAATAAATAAATGAAAAAGAAGGCACTAAACAATGTAGGATCTCCAGAACTGCTACTCTTTCTCAGATTACACAGGCCAACACACATTTTGCTTCCTTAAATGTTGTACCAGTTCCTGAATGTTTGGGGTGCTGATTCCAAAAACAGCATCAGTTTTGCCCAATCAGGTCTAGTTTTGGAGACACGGCATAGCTTCTTTAGTGAATGGTTCAAGCAGTTTCCTCATGAGGAAGCCTACACCATGCTTCCTCATGAGGAAGCTGCTTGAACCACTCACTAATTAGGCTATGCAGCGTCTCCAAAACTCGATAGTGCACAACAGATGCCATTTTTGGAATCGGCACCTCAAATTCATATCAAACCACCATAAAGTTTGGGAAAAACTTTTCTGACTCTCAATTTTGTAGGCCTGTGTTATCTAAGGTAGAGTGGAACAGACCTCTCCATTTCCAGGAAACCAGAGGAATGAATGCAATACACACAAACAAGATGCCTTTCATAGAAGGCCATGAAAGGACTTTATTGGTGGGAAAGGAGAAACCACTCTCTTGTTGCAGGTTTACTCCTGCAGTGCCAGCAATGCAAGACCTAATCACATATAGATAAACAGATCTGCATGACTCCTTAATTTATGAAGTCTCCAAGGGGGTAACATTCCAGAGGTACTGAGTTATTCCTGGGGGGGGGGGGAAATCTCTCCACGTACCTTCATATTTCGGGTTTGACAAATGATACAATAATTATGAGCTTTCCATTGATTTTGGAGATAGTGATGATACATAGCTAAGAAATTAGTCTCTTTGAGTACGCAGGAGCATGTCTGAAAAATATGTGATAGAAGTATTGTCCTGACTGGAAAACAAATTATTTCCATAACTTTGACAGAAGAATTAGGAACAGTTTGTTCTCCTCTCTCTCACTCCTATTATGGTGGCTACAGTCAGTGCCAGCACCAGGTTGTGGGGTAAAAATCAAATAAATAAATGTACTTGCACTATGAATTTCCTAGACTTGGAACTATTTTCTGAAGCCCTTTGTTTCCAAATGGTGTAGTGTGAATGTTGGCCTTTCTATTTCTATGCATGCATAAAACATGGTGATAGATAGATGTGCTGTTTCCTAAATAATGATTCTGTAATGAAGGTGCTACCCCTTGTTTTCCTTCTGCCCTTTTGCAGCAAATCCTATTGCATATTTTTTGTAATCAACAACATCTAAACTGAGATTTGTATGTGTTTGGTAGAGTATAAATTTGGCACATGAGTTGATTTTATTGTTAATTAGTTCTTTACATCCCATTGTCTATTTGCCATCCATTTAAAGGCTCCTTATTTATAAAGATCAGTAAACAGCTAATACAAATTCAGAGTATCACAATCATTTGATAAATTAGATGTATTTAAGTCTGAAAATCATAACTTCTTATTGTGAAATGACAATTTCAGTCAGATCAAATATTGCAACTGGTTGAATTAAATGTTCTTTTATGAAAATACTTGTTCTGGCATGAAATAAGCTTACCAAAAGGCTGAATTTAGTCTTAATTTCTGCAACATGTCAAATTTCACACTATTATTATCACTGGCGAGCGGAAAAGAAAAGGACTATCTTCACAGACAACATCTACACTAAGGAAGGGTTCTCTTCTGCTTTTAAAAAGAATTTGTATATATATTTTTTAAAAGTTTTTTAAAAAGAATTTATATATATATATATATAACAAACAAACTTTGGACAGATACAGTGGATAAGTATATTTCTTGAACCCTCATCCTGTGCCTCTCAGTACAGACATCCAGTGACCCATCCTTAAATAATAACTTAAGAATTGGAAACACGCAGGCTGAGGGATTGCATACTCTTTCTTATCATTCCCTTTGGCACAAATTTGCCCTTTCCATTCCCATTCTGACCCTTTCAGCACCTTTTCCTTCCTCTGGTGCAGGCTTACTGAAAAAAACTCGCTCTATCCAGTGGGCCCCACCTGTAGCATAAATAGCAAACCCGCTGATGAGTATTTTTCAGTGTTTCAATACAGGTAATGCTTTAAAAATACTTGATCAAGATTTGACCAAGGGCGTAATCCTGACTGCCCAGGAGGGTCATAAACGTGCCATAAAACTGCTGTAGCTTTCCCCAGCACTCCCCACTGCGGCGCTCCATGGGGTAAGGGGAATTTTTCCCCATTGCCTTTGGCTGAGCCTCAGTCAACCCCAAGCTTGCGCTGGAATACAGCGCAGGCCTACCAGCCTGCCTGTTCCAGTGCAAGTTAGGATTGCGCTGTAAGTCTCTTTTAACTGCTCAAATGTCCAACACCAGGGTCAAATTAAGTATAGGCCCTTGTATTTTAAATTGCTTTTAATAGTTATTGGTACTTCCCATACTTTACAAGTAAGATCATTAAATTGCATATACGTGAATATTCATCCACACTTCTGGAAATAATGACTCGTAATATGAATATGCAATTCCAGGAGTTCAAAGTATTTGGGTATTTTTAAAAAAGGCAACACTTTGGATATCAGCTGTGCAATTTTGAAGAAATGAGGAATGCCATTTGTTTTTATTAAACTGGGATTTGAACATGTGAAAAAAGCATTGAGGGAGGCATAGGTTTTGAAATGGAGGTAACGTTTTTCATTTGCATGTGAAAAATATTATTTTTGGAGTGCTTTCATTCTTATAAATAAACATAGGAACCTGTGCCTGGAGGAAATACACTTACTTTGTGAGTCTTCTGATACATTTTTTGTTATTTCAGTTCTAGAGGGGTTTCCCAGTAACTGCAGAATTAGACTAGGAATAAGTTCTAAATGAGACGTAACAACTTGTGATAAAAGGTAAATGTATTGATTGAAGAAAAGTCAGTATGATAGACCTCTCGAGTTACTAAAAATAAGTATGCAGAAGATATTAAGGCAGAAAAAATACAATTCTCATAATGTTTAGCTGGCATTATGATAGCCAAATGCAGGGGTGCCCAAACCCTGGCCCTGGGGCCACTTGCGGCCCTCGAGGACTCCCAATCTGGTCCATGGGGAGTCCCCAGTCTCCAGTGAGCCTCTGGAGACTTGCTGGAGCCCATGCTGGCCTGATGCAACTGCTCTCAACGTGGCGGCCAACTATTTGACCTCTTGCATGAGCTGTGGGACAAGGGCTCCCTCCTCTGCTTGCTGTTTCATGTCTGTGATGTTGCAGCAGGAGCAAAGGAAAGGCTGGTCTTGCTTTGTGCAAGGCCTTTTATAGATCTTGAGCTATTGCAACACCTTCATTCATTCATATAAGTTCCATCTTTAATGTATTCATTTATATAATAATAATATAATATAATATACAGTATTTATATACCGCCTTTCTTGGTCTTTATTCAAGACTTTATTCAAGGCGGTTTACATAGGCAGGCTTATTAAATCCACGCAGGGATTTTTACAAATTGAAAGAAGGTTCTTTCTTTCAAGAACCACTACATTCAAGGTGTTACACTCCAAAGCTGGTTTAACATTCTGGCCTCCATCCTCCCACGCTCCAAGCAGATGGAACAGCTCAGCTGCAGCTTGCCAGCTGCTTCAAGGTCGCACGGTGCCGGTGGCCTTGAACTGGCGACCTTGTGGATGTTAATCTTCAGGCAAATGGAGACTCTACCCTCTAGACCAGACCTCCTGCCCTTTACATTTATGTAAATTTATTCAAATTTGAAATGTAAATTAGCTCTTTTTTTTCCTGGCTCCCGACACAGTGTCAGAGAGATGATGTGGCCCTCCTGCCAAAAAGTTTGGACACCCCTGGCCAAATGCATTGTTTTTAGAAGGTATGTAAAAAAGTGTAGTAGTCCCAGATTCTGAAACGCCAAACTTACAGTACTGCTCAATGACAAAATAGCAGTGTAAATAAAGAATAGCGCTCAATCATCTTTAGTTTTGTCTCACAGAATTGGTAATTTGCTTGTCAACTTGTATGAATCATTTTTCCTCGCATTCCTTTCACAATTGCTCACTGCCAAAGAAGTATATTTAACTTTGCTTAAATATAATTTTATTTATCACAGCTTGGTTCTCTGAGCAGTTGTGATATGGTGCCATCTCACAGATTCAAGCATCTGTGTCCAAGTACTTGCACAAGGAGGTGCTAGTTCTATTGCCATGGTGGACTTGGTAGGATGGGATCTCCACCTGAGAATATTGCTGGTCTGGTTGAAATTCTTAACTTCTTCTCTAATTTTTGTAGCTGCTTTGTGGCAGACAAAATTTGGTGGCAATAAGATGTGCACCACCACCTGTTTAATAAAATTTGTTAATTTTAGTAGATTTCTTTAAACTGCCTTAAATTTTGCACAAACATTTACAGGCGCCTCTTCATTTGAAAATAATAACATGAGAAAAGACCCTATCTAGTCCAGCATTATCTATTATGGAGCCCACCAATTGCCTCTGGGAAGCCCACAATCGGGACTTGAAGGCACACATTTCTCCTGTCATTGCTTCTCTGCAACTGGCATTCAGAGGCCTGCTGTCACTGAAGATAACATGTAGACATCACAACTAGTAGCCATAAATGGATCTGTCCCCAGGAATTTGTTCAAACCCCTTTAAAAACCATTTAAGCTAGTGGTCATCAGCACATTCCATGGCAATGAATTCCGCAGACTGATTATGCACTATGTGACAGTGGCAAAGTCACTTGATTCGCCATTCACCTGATGGGGCAAATGCCTTGGGTACGGAGCCTAGCACACCTTTAGGACCCTGCGGAAGTCCCTCTGAGGCTCCCAACGCAGTCAAATTATGCTTCTGGTTTGCTGGAAGCACAGTTTAATGAGTCGGGAAACCTTCAGGAAGCTTCTCCAATGCGACCTGGAGTTGTGCGAGGTTCTGCGCACTACAGGTAAATGGAGGGGGGGAGAGATTTGCATGTGGGGGTGTGGCATCCTATGGGGGGCGCCATCACAGACCTTTGCCCCTGGACACAGGGCTGGGGAGGTCCGCTACTGCTATGTGAAGAAGTACTTTTGTCCAACCTAAATCTCCACCCATCAGTTTCATTGGCTAATCTCTGTATCAAGTGTGTAGTGAGAGAGGATGAAGTTTCTCTCTAGCCACTCTCTCAAATACTGATTTGGAAGCAAGGGTTCCTAATACACTTGGAGCCCTGTTAACTCCAGTACCCACTCAATTTGTAGTCCCTCCATCACCACTGAAAGACAAGTGGAAGAAATTGCAGTGTGCATTGGCCCTAAATATTGAATACTGAATGTGGATACAGGTCCAGTCTTTTTATACACTGATTTTTTTTATCCGCTGAGTAGACTCAACGCTGACAACTACTGCAGATAAGAAGGACCCTACTGATCCCTGGAGAAGGGGAAAAAATGTCCCTTTACAATCTCCATTCTACAAACCGCTTTTCTAGGGAATCACACTATTAGAACTATTTTACAGCTCTCTTCAAGAAAAGTGACTCTCTCCCTTGCCCTGGTTTGCTGAAAAATTGAGTGCAGAAGTGATTAATCACCAGCCACAAGCTGGGGAAAGGGAGGGGATCACTTTTCTCATAATGAGCTGCAAAATATCAGTTCTAATTGACTGCCTCACTAGCTCTTGTTTTGTTTTGCTTTTTTATTTATTGTGGTTATTGGTATCTGCAGGGAGTCCCAGAACCACTCCTCAGCAGATACTGAGGTCCCACCTGTATTAGAAAGATGGGATTTTTGTTAACAAATGTAAATCAATTTTTCCCCCTCCTTTTCATTTTAATAGCCTGGAACTCAACAACCTGACTGACTCTATAGTTTCATGGGTAATATACCTCTGTTTACCTCTTCTGCCATCACCACAACTATGTGCATTCACTTCTTCTGATCCTTTGTATATTCGAGAATGTTTTTCATGTCTCTTCGGTATACAAGCACACTTTCTCATTTTGTCCCTTTCCAAAATGTTCCTCTCCTTACTGGAATTTATATTGGCTATGTGAAAGTTAAAGTGTTAAAAAATCCAGTCCTTTCCATTAGGACTCAAGTTTCATCTTAAGTCATTTGTCATTTTAGTTCATTCTATGGTGGTGATAACAGGATGCAGAACGACTTTTGCCAGCTTCATGGGTGCTATTACTGTTTGTTCTATGTCTTGTTGTTGCAGAGCAAGTAGACTTCATCCTCTTGATATTGCAGTTGCTGTCATTACTATAAATAATGCTGAGCTCAAACCCAAACTCATTTTTGCACTTTCAAAAGTAATATGTGTAGCTCTGCTACTCGGGCCGCTAGAAATGAAATGTTGTTGGTGAATACCAACAGTTTGGTATTTGAGATTGTAACAGTTAAAACCTTCCATACAAACTCTGGAACTTGTTTCCGCAGCTGTGTGCAGTTCCAAATATCTCATTATCAATTTGCTAATATAGTGTTTGCTGCTGTCACAGCTCTCAGTGAATATTTTAGGGGATATGTTTGAACATTGATACTGAGTAAGCACTGCTCCATACTGCAGGCATGAAATAGGAGAATGAAGCAGGAGAAATTCAGATCATTGACATTTAGTATTTTGACAATCAAAGCTGCCATCCTATCCACATGTTTCTGAGAATATACCCCATTGACTATAATGGGATTTACTTCTGAGTAGATATATGTAGGATTGGGCTCTAAGTTTATTTTAGTTCTACATAAATACAACCATTCCATGTGATACAAAATGTTTTTGCAGTCTCTTGAATTTCCTTTCCTTGCCTGAGTGTGAATATTAGCAGACATCTATTAGTCCAATTTATGGTTTCCTCCTGACTGGTTAACTTCGCATTATTTAAAATTGATGTGTCTGACCCATTCCTTTTTTAGACAAATTAACTTGAGGTTTCCAGTATTGTCCATGTTCATGATGTTCACTGGAACTGTGTCCCAAGTGATTATTTTGACAGTGTATACTTTCACTTCAGCAAGACCTTAAAATATTTGGGTCACTGCACAATGAAATACTTTTAGGGCTGAACATATCCCTTAAGATGCTGTAGAAAAGGGCTGGCATCCAAATAGCAAAGTGAAAATGTAAGCCTTGGAATCATTTTTTCTGTTTAAATGGATTTGCAAATCCAAACCAGGAATCTGTCTTGCTGAAGAACTGAAATAGCAAGAATGCATCTATGATGTTCTAATTAAAATTGCATAGTTCAGGTGATTCTTAACCTCCTTGCTGCAACTACTAAGTATATATCAAATGTGTTTATCTTCTAGGTACTAAATAATGTACTTATTCTCAGAGCTGACCAATATAACAAACACTGTTTTTAGAACATTGTGTCCATGATATGTGATCCATGCATGTGCATAACTAAAGTAGTATACACGTGAATGGATACATCAGTTCTTATTAGTCACATGTTTTAAGCTGAATCTTTCTATTTGGTTCAGGTTTGTTATCAGAGTGTTTTTTGTTTTTTCTAAGTTTCTTTAGATTGGAGTCTGCAGGTGCTGAAGGCTTTAGGGCTGTTTGCTTTCTGCTCTGTAAAACCATGCTGAATGCTATTTTTATGGGATACTGTTTGTACCTCCTTAACATCTCATGTTATCTGAGGACAGATTTTTCATTTTCACATTCATGTCATTTGACTTTCCTCATAAAATGTGCACTGCTCAATTTCTGTCATTACAGGGATTCTTAAATTGTGGACCATGATTTTGATTTGCTTGGACTGCAATTATATGCATACTCTCCTGAGAGTAAGCCCCATTGAACACAGTGGGATTTACCTCTGAGTAAAAATGCATAGGATTGCGCTTCTGTTCTTTGTGGACCACCTCTTATTTATTATTGTTGTTGTTAGTATTGCTAAGAATATTTATATACCACTTTTCAACAACAAAATAGATTTTACTCCACCTTTCTGTATAAGGCAGCTTATAAACTAGGCAAACAAACAAATCAAACAATGAAAAGCAACATACATAAAAATAGCAGACTACAGCCATTTCAGAGAGGCAAAACGTTCTGAAAGGCCTTCTAAAACAGGCAGTCTTCACTTCTATCTTAAATGGCAAGGTGGACCTCTTTAGAGAGACCAGTTCACAATATGAGTACTGCAGCTAAAAGACCCCAACTGCTGTGCCCTCTCATCTCAGCCCAGATAGTGGAGGGTCATGGAGAAGGGCCTTGGTAGTAGAACAAAATTCTTGAGCAGTGTCATATGAAGCATGAGGGTGTCATATAGGAGAAAGAGGTTTTTGAGAGACTCTAGGCATGACTCCATGAACCGGCTCTGGCCCTCTCAGCTGGCACCTGCACACCAATCACTTCCAGGGCCGCCCTTCCGGTCACAACTTGATTACAACTTTACAAGAGTTCAAGAAAGTTCTTAACTTTTGTGTTTGAAAAGTTAAGAAAACTTGGTATCTTTAATCTCAAGAAATTAAGGGAACGTTGGCAAAGATCATGGCATCTGTTCAGCATGTCTCTTGCCCACGCAGTAGCACTTCCCTTTGAGCTACTAGCTCATTATTTTAGTTGTTATTTGAAAATAACTAATCATAATTGCAATATTCTATAGTCTTGTGATATTTACATGATTTTTTTTTTTTTATAGATAGTCTTGGGGCCCAGTCCTATCCCTCCTTGGCACCCAGTGGTACAGTGGCACTGAAATTGCAGCCATTGTATCTTGTGGGGCCAGGGAAGGTGCCAAAGGTGTCCTCAGGATAAGGTAACCTCTGTCCTCTTATCCCATGCTGACTGCAGCTGCCCCGATGGGTCTGCTTGGATCCACACCAGCCCTTGAGCTGGTGCAGAACCCAGGAGACCCATGTCGAGCTGCTTGGCTCAAGGAGGGGCACAGGATTCAGCAGCAGCATCTGCAGTCATCCCTGCCTCCCTTGTGGGCCCAATCTGCCCTCTGGCCCGCCCTCCTCCCACCCAGTTTTGTCCCTCCCCTGCCCGGTTTTGTCTCCCCCTGTCCCAAAAGGCACAGGCCCACCATTTCTTCCCAGCAGGGAAAGAAACCACCTGGCGCTCCTCCGGATGTCCTCTGGTGCTGAGGCCCAGTGCGAACTGTCACTGGCCTCTCTGCAGGTGCAACAAGATCACTTCCAGCGCCAGCACAGTGGGGCTGGAGCAACAGTGCTGAGCAGTGCAGGATCAGGCTGCCCAGTTTCTCATGATGCAAGCATTTCTATGTGAATTAGTGAATAACAGCCCAATTCTAACTAACTTTCCAGCACCAATGCAACTGTGCCAACAAGGAATGTTCTGCATCCTGTGGTGGGAGGGCAGTCACAGCAGCCTTCTCAAGGTAAAGGAATGTTTGCTTCCTTACCTTGGGACTGCATTGTGGCTGCATCAGTGCTGGAAAATTGGTTAGGACTGGCTGTAAAAATTTCAGATTGCTAGGGTTCTTTGACCCTGATCTCAATGAGTTAATGAAGATTTCCTTTGGCATTTCCTTCAAGAAGGAACCAAATTTGGGGTGCCACAAGCCTGGATAACCTGCACCAAGTAGTTGGATGTCTTTTGGAAGAATAGTAGCTGGGGAGAAAAGGGTTTGGTGCAAGTGAAATAAAGGGTGAAACTAGACGTTACCTAGCTGTGTTCACAGTAAGTATCCTTCAAGTACGCTTGTTACTTATGGGTTGCTGAAGGTTTTAGGTTCAGAAGATAAGGCCTATCTCTGTTAGTTTTATTTTTTCAATCTGTTTATTAGGTGCCTTGAGATGCAGAAAGGCAGGGTACACATGTCTTGACAAAAACCATTCCATATGGCCTGAGATGATTATTTGACTAGTCCTAGCTGAATTTTGCTACTACACTGAATTTTTGTGACATTTTATTTTGGATAGAGAAGTTGCTGTTTCAGGGTTAGTAAACAGAAGGTAGTCTATAAAATAATCTTATCTCCAGCAATTTCACACCTGTTTTGCAGGCATTGTTCCTTTGACCTGATGTGCTTTGGCATAATATTTTTTCAATACTGCAAAAAGCTTAGTGCACGAGAGAGCTGATTGGATTTGGCTATGTGACAAAATCATAGAGGGCAAAATAAACCCTCACATTTCCTTCACTCTGAGGTGGTGGTGGTGTTGGCAGTGGTGGCAGAGAAAACATGTTCCTGTTGGCCTGGAGAATAGGTTGATATAACTTGCCCTGCTGTATAACCATGTTTGGCTGCCTGCCAATGTTGTGCAGCTGAATCTTTATCTCAGGTCCATTTGAGCATCATTATGCATGACTATTTGGGACAGAATGGGGGGGGGGAGGTGAGCATCCTAGTGCATATGTTGTCCACTGGCAGTGCATTCCTTTCAACAGGATTTTCATTCCAAACCACATTCTGCATTAACCAACTAGATTTGACTGATCAGAGTAAGGGTGCATCTGTTCAGTTGCTCTGGCAACAGGAATGAATCCTTTCTTCCCCCAGAGAACACTCTCACACCTTTCTGGAAAGGTATGCAAGAGAGAGAAGGAGGAATGTATTTAAAGGGGGCAAGGAATGCTTGTGGACATTGCTTGGCACTTTAGCTCTGCACATGTGCCATGCCTCTGTTGGAAAGTATTGTGTGTAAGATGGTATGAAAGTTGTATTTGGGCTTTTTCACATAAAGTGAAAAATGTCTAATTCTGGCAATTATTTGTTGCCAGCAACTCTGAGGGAAAATGTAGAGGGTTAGCCCTCTCCCTCCCTCTCATTTCTACTCTGTTTATCCTAGCATAGCCAAATGCTTAAACAAAAGAGATTTCTTGGCTCTCCCCATTGCTGCCACTGAGGACAAATTTGGAAGATCTATCTTCATGAGAATGCAGACTATAAGGTTGCAGATAGCTGCAGGACTTGTTAATTAGCACAGCAGGTTACATCCTAGAGCTCAAACTCACAATTTGGTTCATGAAGAAGAGCTGTAAAACTTACCGAAAGCTTTAGAGAACTGTTTCTATCAATGGAAATTTATCGTTAAAAAATAATTGTAAACCACTACCCAGTTTGGGTTCATAGAATATTGGAAATTACAGTTGTTCTCTTTGTATATGTTTCTCCTGGCTCTTTTTTCATCTTCTCAGTTGTGTTTTCTGGGAATTGGATAATAGTGAGATTGTTTTGTCAAATTTCCCTAGTCTCTGTAATTTTATAGCTCAAAGAGAGCGTGGGATTTTTCTAACAATACGTTAGATTTGTGGTGTGATGATTCTCATCCACAAATGCATTATTGCACCTGATACTCAAATCTCAGATATAGTATTTGCAGGTAATTACTAGAAAAATTACCCTGTACTCACTATTGGGAGTAGTGAGCAGAAGAATTCTGAGTTATAATTTCCCGTATTAAAGTTCAAGCCAAGAATGTCTACGCTAATAAAGAATACTGTCTGAAGGCAACCTTATTATGTAACTGCCTCACAATGTTATCTCATCTATCCGTTTCATAGGTTATGAAGTTATGTAGCTTTTCCACTTTTAAAATGAATAAATGGACATTCCTTGGAACAGTGTGTTCAAATTTGTGTGTTTTTCTTGCAGTGAATCAGTTGCATTCATTTTGGAAACCACATCTTTTAGTTTTTCAGTTTCCCAGACAAAGTTATGTTTAATTCTTTCATAACAAAACTACAGGCACGACATAACTGTGGTATATGCATGATTTTCATATTAACAGCATAATGTCACCTTTTTGGTCAGAACAGAGTAATGCTTCGCTGCAATCCGAAATTGTACATTCTTGGTGATCAATTTCATATGGAACATTAAAGACAAGCTTTTACTCTCATTGAATAAAATCAGTTTGCCGTATATAATTATAGTTTACAGCCTTTTTTTTTACATCTGTTTGAGAGATCGTTACATTTTTATTTTTTATTAAAAATTATATTTTTTTAAAATTAAAAAGTTGTTTTTTAAAATTTTCAGCATCTTTGTTACATATGGCCTCTGATTCATGGGCAAGATTCTAATCCCCCCCCCCCCTGAAAAAGTGGTAATTACCATCCTCTAAAGAAAGATTCCATGGTCTTATGGCCCAATCCTATCTAAATCCCTGCATGGCAGTGCAGGGGCACTACTGCAGCTACTCTTCTACCATGCAGGAGATTTTCAACTGATGGGGGATAAACTAGGATCTAGAACAGGGGTGTTCACACTTTTTTGGCTCGAGAGCTACTTTGAAACCCAGCAAGGCCCGGAGATCTACCAGAGTTTTTTTACAGTGTTCGCGCCATCATAACATATAACATTTATGTGTACAATGTATGTTGGTGTACCTTACATAACCTCATGAGCCAATATTGCACAACACAACATAATTAACTATAAACATTTTTTGTAATTACTTGAGTTTACTTTGATGACTTGCACTGAAGTGAATCAGCCAAGGATGCATAGTCGGACAGTAGCTGCTGACAGCCAGCCTCAAGCACACTTCCAAATGTTCATCAGTCATGGTGGAACAGTACTTGGACTTAATGATCTTCATGTAGGAAAAGGCTGACTCACATAAATAAGTGGAGCCCTTCCTGCCTCAGGTGCTCTTATATCCCTGAGGGCCCTATTGCCTTCAAGTGGCTGCAGCTGTGCAGCACACTCTGCTGGATGCCCAGGCCTTACCCTTAAAGGGGCCACTGCTGACACCACATCTACCTCCTCACTAGATCTTTCTCGATTCCAATACAAGTGGGGGGGGGAGCAGATCTCTATACAGACCAGTGCAAAAACAGGGGAAAGGTGTGGGGGAGGGAAGATCTCTATATAGACATCACAGCAAGACCAGTGCAAAACCCCTTGCACACAGAACCAACAGCTGGAAGTTGGGGGGGGGCAGATCTCCATACATACCAGTGCAAAAGCAGGGGAAAGGTAAATCAGCCCCAGTAGAGTCAATGGGGCTCACTCCCAGGGACGCGTGGACGGGAGAGAAGCCTGCCAGCGGCTCCTCTCCCAGGGAGGAGCCTGCCAGGTGCTCACTCCCTAGGCTCCCTGGGCGCGCTCCCTGGGCTCACAAGCCTGCCAGGGGCTCACTCCTAGGGATGCGTGGACGGGAGAGAAGCCTGCGATCGACTCATTTCGCCTCGAGATCGACTGGTAGCTCGCGATTGACATATTGGGCACCCCTGATCTAGGATAAGCACTAGTAGCCACTGTGGGTTAACTTGGACCTGCACCAGTTCAATATCTGGTGCATAAGTTCATGTTGACCTGAGAAGGAAAGGGTTTGGGATTCATTGTGCAGCACCTCTGCCAGTCCTGCATCCTGGGCTTGATCTGCCTTCCTCCCTGCTCCATCCACCCCTGATGTAGCCATGCCCTGCCCCGTTCAGCCACTCCCCGCATCCCTCCAACCCCCTGCTTGGTCCTACCTGACTCCAAGGAGGCTTGCAAATGTTGGAACTACCATGTAACTCGCAGCGAAGGCCATGCTGGTGCTGCTATATCGGCACACAGGGCTTTACAGTGGATTGGGCTGTCCATCTGGTTTTATTTTTCATTTCAAATGTCATTTGATATTTGCAACCTCCTAATTTTAGAAATGGGCTACGTCAGAATGCCAGATGCAAGGGAGGGCACTAGGATGAGGTCTCTTGTTATCTGGTGTGCTCCTTGGGGCATTTAGTGGGCCGCTGTGAGATACAGGAAGCTGGACTAGATGGGCCTATGGCCTGATCCAGTGGGGCTGTTCTTATGTTCATTGCCTAGTTCTGATGTAATGGTAAACTATACTTTGTTGCAACAGAGGAAGTTAAATGAAATGTGATGGGAAAGGCAGAAGGAAGTATACTAGCCTAAAGATTGTTCTTATAAGGTCATAGTGTGAACCAGAATTTTACCACACATTAAGCGCTCTGTAGATATAAATATACATAATTCAATATAATTTCTTCCCCAAGTAAATATGCAAAGGAATCTTGCTTATGACTTCAAAATTAATTTGCTGTAGTTTGTGACTTTTTCTAAGGAGCAGACAAGTAAATCTTGTACAGTGGATTGAGGGATAGGAATGTACTGTGATAGGAAAGAAGCTGTCGCTATCACAGAGTTACCAGAGTCATCTTTATTGTTGTATTCCTAACCATTAAAACATAGGAGTGGTGATGTTGCAGAATTCATTAAGAAAAAAATTTGCATGTGAATACAAGCCTTTGTGTATGTTACGACAAGACAGATGAAAGGTGTCATGGATATATACATGCTTTATACATTCAAATTTGTGTCCAGAGCCATGGTACTAAAAGTGTGATTAGGGCTTCAGTATAAATATGTGCCATGTAGTCTTGTGCGGAGCTTTTCCTTAACTCAGACAGAAGTGGATTTATTTGATAAAATTGCCAAAGCAAAGCGCTTATGTCACCTATATTTATATCACCTCTGTCTCAGTCCTGCTAAATATTTTAAAATACAAAGGGACATAAAAATGCAGAAGAAAGAAAGTGAAAAATAACTCCTGGTTTTTCTAGCATAGCATGTTGTTTTGGCATCTTCTTTCATCCTACTTAACTCTGAGATACCCACGCAGAAGTGTTATCTTGTTCTTGGCATTGTGACAGTTATCTCTTACCAGCTTGCATTATCTAAGAAGTGTGCATTCATGTCTGTTTCTCCTAGAAACCACAAGTAGATCCTGAAGTGGAATTTGATCTGTTTTATGTGCCTGTCCCTTTGGATGTGTACATTGCAGTACTTAACTCTGTGCATGAAAGAGGCCATACTAAGTGTGGTTTTTAAAGTCCAGTACAAAATTATTTGTGGTTCCTTTGGACATATGAAAGTTTTGAGAACTATAAAATATAACTTCTTACCATGGAAGTGCAAAAATATTTTTTTATTTCTGCTTCTCAGCGTATGTGTGTGAAAACCAGCATTCAAATATATTTCAGCAAAAGGAATTTTCTTAGAACTTTTGTTTGGCTTCTTTCTTCTTGAATTTTTCCCCCCTTCTAAGAAGAATATGGCACTACAGTTTTATATTCAAGCTTTTAGTGGAATCAATCAGTGCCTGTAATAGTCTCCTGATAGTGCACAACCACTAGTGCTCTATCTAATGCAAGCATTGTCTGACAGATTCAAAGCAAGATTGTGGGCCATTTGATTGTTGTGGCTTGAAGGAGCATTTCTTTTGTAGCAGCCTTAGCATCAACTGCCTTGCACCTGAGCCACAAGAGGACACATAATAATTGAAGTGATGAACTACTTCATGGACGAAATTGCATTTGAAAAGCATTTTTTCTTCATTTGAAATATTGAAGATGTTGATGTATAAAATGTTGCATTGTTCTTATCAACAGGATAGTTAAAAAGTGGCAAGGTCTCTTCTGTAATCAGTATTTGATTTATATATATATAATATATATATATATATAATACTTATACTTAAAATATATACTTATATAATACTTTTCTCATATTATTTTTATCTATTTTCAGTGCCTGGGTTTAAACATTATGGTTCACATTCTTTTTTTTTTTTCTTTTTTTCTTTTTTTTTGAGCTGAGAGAGAGAGAGAAATCCTCAAGTCACTTCTGGAATGCCAGATAAACATTGACTGAGAAGCAATAGCTGATGTTTCATGCTAACAAAAGGTAGATTTTATTTGATGAAGAACTAAGAAAGGGCTGAAGGAAGCTATTTAAAATTAAAACATAAACTGTACTTGTGGCAATTTTTAATTGTTAAATATAACTAGAGCGCATAATGAATTTGACGGAAATATTACAAGAGAGCCAATGAGGAAAGAAAATGAATAGTCCACACTTGCAACAAAAAACCACGAAAAAGAGCTAAAGATGCAAGAAAAGAAAATAAGTAAATCCTGAGACTACGAAGAAGAAAGGAATATCTATTTGTGATTAGTCATGTTCTTAAAACATGGGACAGACTTCTTTGTGAAAAAGACATAAAGACATATAATTGTATACAGACATTAGTAAGTGCTATATAGCAGCCTGATCCTGAGCTGCCCAGAGTGTGGGGCTACTACGGCGCTGAAAATGGCTGCCACGGCATCCTGAGCACAACTAGACAGCCGCTGGAGGCTCCTTGGGAAAAGGGAAAGTTCATCCCCTTCCCCCGGGTAAGGAAAGTATCCTTGCAATGGGGCTACTTGATTCTGCGGCAGCTCTGGAGCTGCCGCAGAATCAAAGCATTCTATGTCAGGCCATGCAGCCTGACATGGAGCTCAGGATCCAGTGGAGCTCAGCTCCACTTGTCCTGCTGTCTTCCTGCCCAGCTTTCTCTCCCCTCCCCCACACCCGTATTTTCCTCTCCTCCACCGTGCAGTTTGGACGACTGCTTAGCGGCGGAGCACTGTACCACTGGCTGGCACTGGGCTAGCTCCAGTGCTGAGGGCCCGCAAATGTGCCTTCCAGCATGTTTGCAACAGTGCGTGCCTGTGGTAAGCTGGTGCACACTGTTTAGGATTGGGCCCTAAGTCAGTATGTTTTATTTCTGATTAAATATACAAAGGATTAGGCTACCCATTCTTTTCTAAATGTTACACTTAGGGATGCTAGAATGTTTGTTTTTTTCCTTGACCCATTTCTGCCCAGCCCACAGGTGTACACATTGGATCCCTGTTGCGTATATGCAACGTTGGGCAGAAATAGCTTAAGGATCTTGACTTCCCCCCTTTTTATTTTTTATTTCATTGTTTGATTGATTGCTGGAAAGAACTGATTTTCCTAGTTTTGATAGCCGGAAAATATTCTGTTCCAGGTGTCTAGAATTGGTGTGTTCATTAAACAGAACCATGGGGAAATGAAAAATTATATTCCCCAGGTTACCCCCCCCCAAATTTGGCAAATTAAAGTCCATGTTAATTTATTGTTTAACAGAAGTTGGTTGATGCAGCAGGTCCTGCCTAATCTGAAACCATCCTCAGGTGTGAGCCCCTAACTTGGAGGAGATAGTTACCATCCTTCAGGCATAGCCTCCTAACTCTTAATCCAGGATTACCTTGTGGCTTCCCAGGTTCCTTACAGCCATCCCCTGCAAAAGAGGGTCAAGGAAGCTGAGTTGGTCTGCTGGTCCTGTACCAGGCTGCTGCTTGGACTGGTGTTACAACTTGAGCCAGAGGGCTTACCAAGCTTGCAGCCCCATGTCAGAAAGCCACTGGAGACTGTTCTGGTTGTTCCCTCATGACTCTCACTTGCCTAAGGGCAAGCACCTTTTCCCTATTTCTGCTGTCTGGGCTACTCTGACCTGCCAGGCATAGCCTTCCAAGTGCTATCCCATCCCACACTCGGTCTGTAGTAGGCTAAAAAAAAATCCACTCCAAGGCAATCACATTAGGGCAAAAAATTTCTACCCAGCTCTCCACTCCAGCAAAACATCAAACTCTGCTTAAGACACGGTTAAGTCTCAACAGGCAGTGCAGAATGGCACCAGGCTGAACTGGAGCTTGACATGTCTCTTTTCTCTTCCATTCTTCTCCCCCAATTGATCCCTCACGTTCCACTCTTGCATTCTGGGGTGGAACCAGGAAAGAGAAGCTCCTGCCTCCTTATTCATGAGGTGGAGCAGCATTTTCTTAGTTCATTTTAAGATTTTTTAAAAATTCTGAATGTGCATTAGACTTTTTGTCTGCGTGAATATCAAGAAGAACAATGCTATATTAGCCTTAATGACTACCTCATCAAATTATCTTCAGTAGTTGTTGTTTTGTCAGATCACTTTAGCATACTTTCACTTGCGCACTGAAGGTGTGGGTAGAGATAATTAAATATTGAATGTAAACACCTGGGTATTCCATTTATTTAATCACTGACTGAGTATAATCACCAGGGTTTTCTAGCCACTTGAGTAGCATAGCATTTTCACATTAATGGGCTACTTTAATTTAGTTAAAAAAATAAAAACAAGGGGGTTTTCTCTCTCAGCACAGAAGATATGTTTGACATGTATTAAATCACTATTAGAAAACTTTGGTGCCAGTACAGAAAGTCTCACCTTTAAGTGCTCCTTTTATTTTTTTAATTAAATTATTTTATCTAGGCAAAACATTCCTTGTGTCTTTCCAGCCATCTGGTGCTCAAAGCAGAATTTTTCCTTCTAAGAAGGGAAAGAAGAACCATCCAAATGACCAAGTTTAACAGTAAAAACATAAATAAAAATATAGCTAGATGTGTTTCTCTTCCCCCCCCCCTCCAACCCTCAGGTGAGTTAGGTAGCTGTAATTCTAAGTCTTACTGAACACAGTGGGGTTACTTTTGAATAAAATAAATAAACCATTTTCAGACACCTCTAAATATAGCTGATAAAACACTCTAGCACAGTGGTTCCCAAATATTTTAGCACTGGACTCATTTTTTTAAATACAGGGGGGCCAATATCCCGTATCTGTGGTATCAATTATCTGCAGATGCAGGGCACAACACCTGCCCCCCACGCACCCTCTGGAGGCTCTTCTGAGCCCCACAGAGGCCCTGTGTGTCCACCCATGGCCTCTACAGGGCTCAGAATGACCATTTAGACAAAAAAGCAAAAATCACTTTGTTTTATGGCAAAAACCAGAAGTGATGTTTTATGCCTTTGAAAGGCATTCTGAGGGCCAGGGGGGCCACTGATCAGAAATTTTTGACTTAATAGCAGTGAATCACAAAATGTGGTACAAGGTCAGCTCTGTGGTTGATCCACTGGCTATATCCACATTTTCAAATTTTTGTATACAAAAATAGTCTCCACAACAACCCTGTGGGTTACGTTAGGCTGAGAGATAGTGACTTGCCCATGGTTACTCAGGAAGCTTTGTGACTGAATGGGGATTTGAATCCAGATCTTCCAGGTCTTAAGTCCACTGGAACCACTACACCATCCTCTCTATATTACACGTATGAACTCCCTCCTCCAATTTCCTATTCCCCCAGTCCAAATTGACATACCATTGAGTGGGATTAGTTGTTCCCTTACCAAGAGGATATCTCCAGAACTCCCCCCACCCCCAGGATGCAGTATGTGCTCCAGTGGCATGGTTGCATCAGTGGGGTGAATTTTGATAGGATTGGGTTGTTAGTGTGACTATTCATTGAGTAAATCTGGCATGTATCTATCTCCACAACTTCAGTCACTACAAGAGATGGATACACAGCCATTATTAGCTTGAAAAGACTACAGCTTTGGGGATTGCTTTTGGGGGTGTTTTCATTTCGTTTGAACCTCATATATGTCCCGTCTTGGATATCATTACATACATATGTTGTACAAAAAAATGTGTTAATGTGAGGGTTGGGGATTGCAAACCTGGCCTAGACCATGTGATGTCCTTTTCCCTTGAAGACACTGCCTGTATAACTCCTCAAATCAGACAGACAACCCCTTATTTTCCAGACCTCTTCCTAGAAGTCCATGTGATTTGGCAGTCTCCCATGCATTAAAAATCTTTTTTGCATGCTTTGAGACTGGCATTCAGAGTATCCTTTTTTGTCAGAGGATAGGCAACCATACATGAACAAACCATAGTGTTTGTTTTTTCATCTTGATTGTGACATCTACTGCACATGAAGGTTTACATTACAAGCCTAATCGTGCTTTCTTAGAACTAAGCCGCATTCAGTTCAATGGGACTTATTTTCAGGTAGATATGTATAGGAATGCAATTTTAAACAAAGCACTTTTTACAGATTAGAACAGAACAGTGTTTCTCAGCTTGCAGTGTTTGTCCTCCTCTGTGCCATTTCACATGGTCCACCTATTCAAAGTGCCACTGGAAGTAACTGGCAATGACATCATCACCAGTTACTTCTGAGCTGGGAGGCCAGATGTGACATGACAAACACCAGTATGAGGCTCAGAGTGGGCAGGAGAGCTTTACTGAGCCTGGAAAAGCTCTGGAGCTTTTGGAGCTCTGTGCGCTGTGTCTCCTACCACTTTGTTGCATCACATCCCTGGTCACACTGTCAGGCAGCAGGGGTTCAGGGGTTCTGCAAGTACCACCAGGCACCACCTTGAGTACCACCATGTACCTCCTCAAGTACCACTGGTGGTACCCATATCACTGGTTGAAAAATGCTGGAATAGAGTCTACTGCTCTCTTGCCTAGTTTCATTTTGATTCAGTGCCTCCAAAGGATGACACAATCTATACAATATTAAGCACTTTTCAATCCCATTGATTTCAGTGACAGAGTTAAGTATGTGCTTAAACTTCCTGTGCTGTAATCAGTGGAACTTTAAAATGTCTACTTTTTGGCTGGATCCTTTATTATTTATTTATGACAGTGATAGCCTACCTTTTTATTTCTTCAAGATTTCCATACAACTAGCAAAAACACCATGACATGAACATTAAATTCTAATTGCCAATCTCCTCTTATTATGTGTATCTTCCTCCCAACATTATATCTTTCTCTCCTCCTCAGGTCACCAGTTAGGGCACCCTTCTCCATACGGTCTGTCAGGACCACCTGCGTCCAGGCATATTCCTAGTCACAAAAGCAAGTCCGTACTTGGTATTCCCACCAGTAATATCAAAAGGTTAGTCACAGCCTATGTGCTGTTAAATCACACCAAGCATGATGAATAATACAGAAAATTGTTCATCAGGAGCACTCACAAATGCTTCGAAAGGAATTTCAGTGCAGGTTGATTATGTTTCCTTTCAAGAACTCAAAAAGTGTCATGTGGTACCTTAAATACTAAAAAGTTTGTTGTGTCATAAACTTCTGCAAGGTTAGAACCTAATGTATGAACCAAGAGCAACCCATGTTGATGATCATGTGTTAGCCCAGATAAACCTGAGGGGGATATGACAGACATCTTCAGGTCATGCAAAAGAAGGGAAGAATTTATTCTGTGTAACTCCTGTGGGCAGAACTAGAGCTAGTGGATTGAAGCTGCAGGGAAGTAGATTTAGGCTAGATGTGAGGAGGAATATCCTAACTCTAGTAGCTGTCTGGCACTGAAACAGTCTACTTTGTGCAGTTGTGGGCTCTCTCTCACTGGAGGTTTTCAGACAGAAGCTGGATAAACTCATTATCATGGGATGTTGTAGCAGTTGTCTGCACTGAGCAAAGGGTTGGACGAGATGGCAGAAATAAGGATTTTGTTCTCACATATGAACTCATTAGCTGCAAATGGTGGAAGACAAAAAAATGCAAATCTTGATCAAATTTGCAAGATGTGGGCTACCCTTTAAGCCATGCCGCTTCTGCCGAGGTATCATTTTGCAGCTTAGGAGCTCTGAAGGGACACCTTGGTAGAAGCAGCACTTTTGAAGGGTGGCCAGCATAGTAATTGGGTTCTCTTAACACCTTAGCAGTCTCTCAATTCAAACCTTTATTGGCATATGTACAGAGAAACCCAAATAATGGTCCAAGAAAGTTATCTATATCATACATTGATTAAGCTCAGTTTCTGGAGACAATTCTTATATAAACATGGTAAAGAAATTTAGCCATATTAATTGATACAGCCTCATTCCTGCCAGTTAGTAATTGTCTAACAATGTCCATATCAGATCCATTAAGTGACACTAAGAGAGGAAGTAAACGGCTCCTTAGATCTGAATAACGGATACAGCTTCATAAATTATGGGGGACTATCTCCAGGGAAACTGTGCCACAGCGACACACTTTGGATTGTTTGGTATTAAATCTAGCTTTCATCTCATTTGAGGGAAGGGCATTAAATCTAGCTAGGGAAAACACTCTGCGTTCATGTGGAAATTTAAATAATTACTGCTGAAATCAGCTGCCCAGGGTAATCCAAAATGAAGTGGGGAACAAGTTTTTTGGGCATCAGTTAGGAGCTCTTGTTTTTCAATGTCCCATATCCAGGTATGAAGGGTCTTAAAACGCTATTGTCTATGGTATCATGCCCAGCAATTCCAAGGAAAGCCCCAAAGATTGAACTTTCTTACTGAATAAAATCAGTCCTGGGGAGCAGTCTCTCTCTCTCTCTCTCTCTCTCTCTCTCTCTCACCCCTCCTGGTCTGCCCCTTCCCATGTAATATTTATTGCCTTCTGAGACCTCCTTCTGTCTTTCATTCTCAGATCCTCAGCAGAAGCAGCATTGCTGAAAGAGCAGCTCTGGAATAACCCAGTTATCACATGAGTTGGATAAAGAGCTTTTGCGGACCATATTTGCCCCAAAGGCCTTATGTTTGACATCTCTGGTTCAACCCAACACTGGACATTGGAGATTTCAAGAAACCGAAATAGTGTCTGATAAAAAATATTGCACAGGGTGGCCACAAAGTCCCTATGCATGAGATAGCGTGGATTTGGAACTGAAGTCACTTAAGCCTGCATAAAGATGTTGTGGCCACACTTTATGAATTCACATTGAAAGAGCCTACATACTCATGAAGCCCATTGCCCTTTTTCCTTGTTCACCTAAAACAGTATCTATTGCTTGACCACTGGGGCAGAACCATCATGCTCACTTTTCATTTTTTTAAAAAGTAAGCATATTCCTTGCTTACCACAAAAAGGTAGATAAATGTATTAACATCACATCTTAATCCCTTTCAAAGCATTGAGATATTATGGGACGTTTGCTATGATGTTTCTACATCTGTTGTGTCTGTGCAAGTACAGTAAAGAGACCGTTATCAGTTCAGCAGTGACAGCTGCTGAAATGTTAACAGAGTCCCTTAAATTCAGTCCCAAGAACTTATGTACTACCACAGTAGCTTTTAATATGTAGTTTACAGAGGTTTACGCATGCATTGTGCTTCATACATTTCTTAAAATATAAAATATTTTTTTTCCCAACTAGTTCCGAGACCGAGTATGAATCAGAAGTTCTCAAAGAGTTTGCTAGTCAGGCAAGCATTTAGTTGCTAGCAGTGAATGGTGGACTCCTTGTACACTGCAGTTTTACTGCATCACTTATTATAAAAATAGTTTTTTATTATTAGTTTTGTAGTTGCTTTCATTCCTGACTCCTGAGGATGGTTTGTACATTATACTGGCACTTCTGACTTGAGTCTCTCTAGGGCGGCCATGCTGCATTATTTACTAGTGTGTGTGTGAAGATTCAGACCAAAATAATTTGGGCCAACAGTAAATGTATCAGAGAAAGCCCTGTACATGACTGTAGCAGTTGAAAGCTTAGTTCAAACAAGAGTCTGCATCTCTTTGTCTGAAAGCTCCCTCCCCAATTTAGTAGAACTTCTCATAGGCAGCACAAGAAACTGCTACCAAAAAACACACAAAAAAAACCAGTGTGAACCATAGCCCTAAAGTAACTCTGAATTGTGGCCATGATTGCTGTAATAATATACACAATGTGGTGTTTTACTAGATGGAAGATAATATATGACTGATAGCTTACCTTCAAAAAAATCAAAGAATAGGTCAGTTATAGTCATTTTTTATATTACATCTGCTAGAGAAATTATTTCCTTTGGAAGAGTTAAGGTAACAGTCGAGCCATAAACAACATTTACCTTGGCTACCTTATTTTGACTATACGGTTATCCCAATTTATCCCACTAAATAAAAATTCTATTTAGTGAGAATTTTAAAGTAAAATCATAACTACTTTACTGGCTATAACATTATTCTTGATTTAAAATCAAATATTGGATATGAATCTTGGGAAAGAAGTGAATGGAATTGGGAAAGAGTGAATGGAAAAATGCCAAGAATTGCAGCCTTAATATATGCTGGGGAAAGCTGCAATCCTAGACACACTTCCCTAGAAGGAAGCCCTGTTGAATTTAATGTGACTTACTTCTGAACAGTCATACACAGGATTGTGCTATGAATGCAGTTAGGTTTTATTTTTACATATGAAGTAAGCACCGGTTGAAATATTCATTTCCTTTTACCAATCCTTTATGCTATAAAAATCACAAGGAGATGCTGTAAAAGTATTTGACAAATTCAGCATAACGTATTACAAGTAAGGGTGACAGAATATGATAGTTGTTTAGGCTGCTTTTCTAGAAAAACATAACAATAAAATACTGTCCTCTGGAACAAAACATGTAATCCAAGTAAAATATTTCTTAATATGAATAAATGCATGTGCATTTGAATTTTCAGATATGTTGCTTATTGCATATATTCAGTAATGAAAGACCTATTGTCAACAGTTTATGCATGTTCGTTGCAAAGTACTCCCCCCCCCCCATCATTTTAGGATTTCTTTTTGGTAGAAAATGTTATGGGGTGATCCCTTGTATCTGCCAATGACAAAAGGTAGTTGTAATAATTCAGAGCATGCTTTCTGCTTTATGAGGTGGATTGTAAAAATCCTCTTAAAAATGACTTGCGAAATAGCATTAAAATACAATTTCCCTCTGATAAGGTTTTAAGGCATTCATATGAAAACTGATACCACTCAAAGTTATTCTGTGTCAGCATAATGCAATGTTGTGTTGCTCATAAGTGGCATTTATCCAATAAGAGTGTAAGAATCATTCATTCTTCTGCAACAGTCATTAGATGTAACTATTGATTTTGGTTCAATCAGTTGGTTTTGCCAGTGTGCATTGATCCGTATAAATGCCAAGAATTAGAAGACTGTTGTGAAGCAATTTCTTGAGGTCAAGCAATATTCATATTACTTCATCAGATGCAAAATAAGCCTTTGGTTTAGAAGGTGATAGTTTTGAATTACTCAGCAAAACTGAATAATAAATGATTGACATAAGATTTGACATCTCCCACCACCACTCCCATTAATTAATCACAATTGATCTTTTAGTAAGGGAATAGTAGACAGTAGTAAATTATAGGAGACAACAAATAAGCATGGAAATAAAGCATCTAGAAGAGTGTAAATGGAAGCAAAAAGGGTGATCCGTATTTTCTGTTCAAACCAATTAAACTTTGCTAGCAAAATTTGTCTGACTTGTTTAAAATATATACTGTATATTTAGTAGATAGATAGATAGATAGATATTTATTGTTAAGGTCAAAGACCAGCAAAAACCAACACATAATACTGCACTACAACCTATATTTAGTAAGTTTCTCATTCATTTCAGTTAAAACAATTTTAAATGTCAAATATCAAATGTCAAATATCAAAACTGTGATTATAATAAATGGATTTTTTTTAAAAGGCTAAGATTAATTTTTAAATTGGGTTTATCTGCTCATTTCACCCCCCTCATCCTCTCTGAAATATGAATGATTATCTATGCAACTATGTCCAGGAGCCTGGCTAACAGACTAGTAAAACCACATTTCAGCGGTGTTCAGTTTCACTAAGAAGTAGTGGATTATGTCCAACTGAGGAGCAACTCTTGGTTTTTGTGGGTAGTTTTCCTGGGATACCAGTGAGTCTCTGAAAGGCCTTACAATGCATACTTACCCATCTGGGTTTCATGTGCCGAATGATGCCAGAATGGCCAGTTTATTGCTTAGTCTCTGGAGAGGCTGTTGTGCACTCAGCCTTTTTTCGTAAACCACTTGACTGATTCATTGAAGGAAATCTGGGCAAAGCCATGTTATTAATGAATTATGACAAGCCTTTTGCCTATCAGGCAAAGCAATTCCAGCTCTCCCCTTCCGAGACAAAAACTTAATGGAAGATGCTCATAAGAGCTCATCCCTTTCTGATGTGAATATTCGGAAAGCCGTGAAGCTGCAAGTGGCAGCATTTAATATCGTCTCTCTCATGATGCCTGAATAATTTTCCAGAGAGTGATCACTTCAGCTGCGGTGAGCATGGTTATTTGTTTATTTTTCACCTTGGTCCTACTGGAATGCTGACATAGCTAATCTGCTGTGTGCAAGGGGAGAATGGTTTCAAATTCATAGCTCTCTGGCATTCTTTGGAACAAAACAGAATCGGCAGCCAAAGCTTGGGACTACTCACATAATCTGCACCAAGGTTATGAGGCTGACTATTCTTGGGAGAAAAAATCTGAAGTGTATTCATGAGGAATTTGGAGAAAGAGAGGTGGAAGCTGTCCTTTGTGTTTTTTAATGGATGTTTGTGAGAGAAAAGGAGATGGCATGGGCTGTCCGGGTGAGTTATAGAATGCATTTTGTGATCTTCCCCTGGTAGTACTGCTCATTATGTTAAACAGTGTAGCTCTTAAACCCTCTGTAGTTTTCATTTTATGTGCATTGGCCTTCATTTGCTGAAATGCTTCAAGTTCACAGCACTAAAGTCATTTTGAAAACAGGATGTAATTACAAAGGTTTCTTATGCTTACCCACAGCTTTTTGGGACCA
This sequence comes from Tiliqua scincoides, assembly GCF_035046505.1. Classification (NCBI taxonomy): domain Eukaryota; kingdom Metazoa; phylum Chordata; class Lepidosauria; order Squamata; family Scincidae; genus Tiliqua; species Tiliqua scincoides. Next base: position 58,883,135 of record NC_089826.1, read on the forward strand.
ATGTAATTATCATTACATGTGGATACTGTAAATTGAATATCCCATCCCTAATTACATTAAACTCGAGGGTTAGCTGCTTAAGCATCCAAATAAGAAAAGTTCACCCTTTGCTATAAATAGTAGAATTGTTCTGTTTGTTAAGTTGACCTTTAAAGCTCAGCATTTACATGATACTGTCAGGTGTACATTATAAAGATAGCTTGTAATGAGATCTGTAATGAGTAACCTAGTTATAATGGCCGTTTCTAAAAGTTCATTTATTCAGCATTTTCTAACCGCGCGATGAAATTAAAGTTTTAATCTGTGCATGTCAGGCCCTTTTTAAGGGACCAGTCACACTGCTCTTACTTTAATGCTGTCCTGCCAACTACTGGAAGTAGTTTATTATTACTGCCAGCAGTTTAACAGGAGTTTACCCTAAATGTTATGAATTAGTCCTGCCTGTTTAAAGAAGAGTAACCTATGTAAAGGATTTGTGTTTCTTTTGATTTAGAGTTTGCTAATTTTTCTTGTTAATGCATCTGTAGGGGTATATTATACAGTTCTGCAAAAAATAAAACTAGTTATTTTATTTCAGGATTAAATGGTTTCTTATAAACAATATTAAGAATGTGTATGCAAGCAGGTTTGTAGGCCTGTATCCCAATATATTTTCTCTGCATGTATCCAAATGTCACATTTTCTATGGTTGCAGTGCCAGTGATTCTGTGCATTTCTGGTGAAAATAAAGAAAATGTTCCACTGAGAACTGAGCTTTGTCAGGTTTCTGCCTGTTTGATCATTAAAAATATTAATGTTACGCAAAGCTAACACCTGGCATTTAGTTTTGTTTTCTCCATTCTAGCATCATTAAAATCATACCACTTATGTACTGTTGAAGCTTTTTCCCAAGGACACCTCCTGCTGAGTGTCCTTTATGAGTTCTCTCTTGAAAACAACAACCGGCTTTATGTGGGACAAATTGAGAAGCCTGCATTGCAAAGGGATTTCCCTATTGTATATAAAACTGCCTAGAATTTTGATTATGATGAAGGAATGTGAAAGTAACTCTTACCAAACAATGCAATATCAAAATTAATTGTTTTATCTAGTTAATTTTACTCTCTCTATCTTGTTCAGTCATATTATTTTCATTGTAGATTTTTCATCAAGATTTTTTTTCTTGACTAGGTCCCATTAATTTTAAAACTTACCAGGCCTTTGTAAGGCCTCATCATTTTCAACAACTGACTTTTTCCACTTACGTTATATTCAAAATCAAGCATATTGTATTGTTTATTTGACTTGTACTGCAGTGTAAGTTTTAAACTGTGCAAGGACATATCCATTCAGGCATCAAAGCCAGAATTATGTCTGTAATGTCAGACGTTTTAACGTTAGACAACTGGAACAGAAAAATCAGATCATCGTTTTATGTCATTGGCGGAATTAGTTAAATCACTAGTATCCATTCTTTAGCAAGCCCCCATTTACAATATTTTAGCAGAGACACATGCAAGGACAGAAATGTGAAGCAGCACTAATTTTTGTTTAAGAAAAAACAGGCAACTGAAGTATTCCATTGTGAGCAGCAACAAAGGAGTCTCACTGAAAACACAAATGAGACAGACCAGCTCTCTGAAAATACAGTGGAATGCAAGGAGCCCTTTTCACCTGTTGATTCTTGGCTCAACTACAATCCAGATATCTGCAACCAAAAGTTATTTACCATCTGTTAGCTTGTCACTTCTATGGAAAATTTTGGAAATGTGATCCCCCATTTCTAAGCACATTTACTGGCAAGTGTGTTTGATTTATTTCAATAAAACTTTCAAATAAGTGTTGAACCCTGTCTAGTCCCTTACTATTGCGACTTGATGCTATGCTGTCTTATGTTGTGTCTACCACAATATGAAGCTGTACGGTAGAGCTAGACAGCTGTTCCTCACTTGCCATTAAATGTAAGGGAAAGCCTGCATGCTGCAGCTCCTGGTCAGTTCAAAGCTGATGTTAGGAGCTTGTGGCTGTTGGATAAGACATACTTTTAAAATGCTCAAAGAAATTGGGTTAACTAACTCATAGAATTCATTACCATTAGGTACAGAGAGTCTGGTATTTCCACTGGGTCAACATAGGGAAATCAGTGGAAGATGGTATGAGATTCAGGTCCTGCTGAATAAGTTAAAAGCTAGATGAGAGACTTGACAGCCCAATCCTTAGCTACCAGGTGCACGGGGCTGCCATGCCACCACAAACGGATGCTGCAGCATCCTAAGCACACTGGGCACTGCCAGTTGCTCCTTGGAAGAAGTGGACTTTTGTCCCCTTCCCCTGGGTAAGGGAAATAATCCTGCAGTGGGGCTACTCGATTCTGTGGTGGCTCTGTATCTGGCACAGAATCAAGGAGTCTCATGTTGGGCTACGTGGCTCAACATGGGGCTCTGGATCCAATAGAACTGAGCTCTGCCAGTCCCTCTCCCTCTCTCCCCCACCATGTCTCCTCCCCGTCCTCCCCTGGCCCCAAAATGCCTCTTCCTTCCCTCACACCTGCACTCACCTTTCTGCCGCTTGGCAGTCCAGGCAAGCTGCTGGGCAGCAGAACGCGGGCCCAGCTCTGGAGCTGGCCCAGCACTGGCCCTTATGGCATGTTTGCAACAGTGCATGCCAGCATGTGAGACTCAGGATTGAACCCTGAGACATGGTAAAGGCTGGGTGCAACACAGGCATATCGCATAGGTGAGCCTAGTTAGGCAAAGGCTGAGCGTAGCATGAAGCTTTTCTTTATCCTGAGCTGGGAGTAGTCATTTTTTCCCGTAGCCCTGGTCAGAAAGTTCTTACAAAGGATCAGGACTTGTCATATAACATAACCTGACCTATTTAAGTGTTCTTTTTTCTTTGCATGGACATTTTTCCTGTGTCATTGGTGATAACAAACAGGTTGAATGCTTTTCCTGACATTTAAGGTCTTAAGTTCAGCACATCCTGCAGACGTGATTTCCGATACCAAGATATGTCAATAACTGCTGTCCAGAACTACTAACCATTATGTTAATATAGAATGACTTTCAGAATCTAGGTGTCAAGAACTGTATTTTTGTCCTTTCTTGTCATTTGCCTATTGTGTCATGTCTTCTTTCCATGACACTTCTGTATATCCTGGACTGAGTAATTTAAAATAAAATAAATAGCCCTGTGAAATCCTAGACTTGGTCCTTGGTAGAATGGATGACTTATGCAAGGATACTAAGTGGAGAATAAAGGGGTTATAGACAACTTTAATTGGGAAAGAGAAGGTGACAATATTTAAAAATGGATCTGGGATAGGTAGGTGCTATAAGCATCCAGGGAGTAAAAAGTTTGCAATTAGGACTGTCCTGACCTTCATCTTCTACAATTGTTATGGAAAGATAGTGTAGTTGAATATATGAATATGTTAGATCGAGGACCTCAAGAAATCAACAGACCTGGGACATCAACTGTTGTTTTTCAAAATCTTTCTGTGGTTAGTAGATCTGATCTTACAAAATGAGACATAGCGCACTTGGGTCTTAAAAGTCATCCTTTCCTCTGACTTATAGTGCAACCTTATGCATGTCTATTCAAAAGCAAGTCCTATTGTATTAAAGAGGACTTACTTCCAGGAAACTGCGTACAGTTGGTACCTCTGTATCCACAAGGGATCCGTTCCCAGACCCACTGCGGATACCAAAAGCCACAGATATCTACATCAATGGTTTTCAGAGCCCACCTGAGTTCCAAATGCAACCAAAGCCTTGCTCTTGTTGCATCCAGAGCTGTTCTGAAGCCTGCAGAGGCAAAAAAAAAGCCACTTCTGATTTTTTGGCTGAGATGTTTTTATGCCTTTAAAAGACATTCTGAGGGCCAGGGAAGCCCCAGCTCTCCTAATGCCTTTAAAAGGCATAAAAACATCTCATCCATTTTTGACAAAAAAATGGAAGTGGCTTTTCTTTTGCCTCTAGGAGGCATTCTAAAGTCTGAAGAGGCTTTGCAGGCTTCATAAACACCTGTGGAGGAGGACTCGGGTTGGGCCAACTCTGGCTCTACATGGGTCAAGGGGTCCTGTGTTGAGCCAGATTCATGGATGGAAAATCCACAGATAAATAGGCTCAACCTGTATAGGGTTGCTCCCTCTATTGATTCACTTCCATTTTTCACTGTACAACATTAAACAAAATTAAAAATATAAATGTGCTGTACTATTCCTCTAATGAATGGGAGAAAAACTTTTAAAATAAAATAACACTAAAATCAAGTTGAAATTAAGCCTGAAGGACTTCTCAACATAATTTCAGATATTCTGATTTACCTCTAGGTCTGCTTTTACGGACATATTTTTTGCTATATTCTTTCCTCTGGATTGTGAAAAAGTTTTGTCAGTTAACAAAGGAGAGGTGTTCACTCAATGAAGTGGTGAAAAACAAATTTAAAAAGAGAAAAAAATATTCTCTTTTAAGATTTTCTGGTTCCACTAATAACCAACAATTTTGAAGTTTGTTTATGAAAATGCTATTTCTTTTCTCTTGTCCCTAGATTATATTAATATAATTCTGAACTAATGAATCCCATAAATTGGGTTGATCACAAATTGAGAAGCAAGCAAGGCTCTTAAGCTTTTAGCTGTGTCTCAACTATGAAATGAATACTGTAGACTTGTAAAGGATGTGGACACTTTTTAAGACTTGCATTCAACCTTAGTTGCCCCAAATATAACGCTTCACATCTGTTTTGTAAAATTCAGCAATAAACCAACAAAGCTTGCTCAAACTATAGCCTTCTTGTTCCATGTTCTGCATATATTTCTGTGAAATGGTTATAATGAGATGCACAGATTCTTGTTCCAGAATAATTGGAATGAAAGTTATGCATTGTATTAGTTGCTGTTTGTAGTTTTAGATTTCTTTTTACGGTGGCAGAGGAATGGTTTGAAGTACAAATGCTGTTATTGTTATACAGGATGTTATAAGTGAAGGCTGAAGCTTTTAGGAAAAGATTCTGAATGTGGCCTGAAAAATAAATAGTAGCAGATGAGAAGCCTAGAGACATCTGTATTAAATGGAGCTAGAAGCCACAATGCACTAAACACGGCTTTTTTTTCAAGCCCTGTTGAAATGAATAAAAGCTTGCGTGGGAGCAGTGTTTGGTGATCTGTGCCTGAATGTGCAGCAGCATTGATGATCCAGAATAGAGAATTGTTTAAAAAGCAGCCATGCCACCCTATGTGGAGCTTAAATTTTCAGTACAATGGGGAACTAACAAAACAAGCTAAATATTGTCAGGTATAGTGGCCAGAGTGTTCTTTAAGTGTAGTTCCTGATGCTCTAGTGCAGCGTTTCTCAAACTGTGGGTTGGGACCCACTAGGTGGGTCATCAGCCAATTTCAGGTGGGTCTCCTTTCAATATTTTATTTTTAATATATTAGATTTGATGCTACCATGGTATGTGACTGCATTGGAGAAAATGTTGCAGACCTGTACTTTTAACAAGCTACTATGTATATTTTTTTAACAATGTCAGTAAATGGAACTTACTCCTGGCCAAGTGTGGGTAGGATTGCAGCCTAGGATAAAAATTTTCCTGCTTGATGATGTCACTTCCGGTCATGACATCACTGCTAGTAGGTCCTAACAGATTATCATTCTAAAAAGTGGGTCCTGATGCTAAATGTGTGAGAACCGCTGCTCTAGTGGAATCTGCTTGATCTCTTTGCTATAGGCATAGCAGCTGTCTGCATGTTTATACATTCTCATCTTTCCTTGTTGACTGGCACAGCCTAGCTCAGTGGTTTTCAACCTCTGAAAACAGTGGCATTTCACAGTATGGCAGGTGGTACTTGGCCTCACAGCTGTGGTGACCATGTGGCACAGCCTCACCTGGCCCAGCTCACCTGGAGGTGGTCTTGCACAAGTAGACAAGATGTGACTGGCTGGTCCTTCAAAAGACGCATAGTTTGAAGAAAGCAAATAAAGAGCAAAGCCCCTACTTCTCAACAAGCCAGTCACAGCACAATCCTATGCATGTCTACTTAGAAGTAAGCCCCATTGGGTTCAATAGTGCTTTCTTCCTGGAAATTGTGTATAGGATTGCAACCTTGCTTATATAGCGGCCATCTCTGATAAGCAGTGGTGGTACTTGCAAAAGTGGTATTTGGAAAGATAGTTCTTGGAGAGAGAGAAAAAAGTTGAAAATTTCTGGGCTAGATAGTGCATTCATAGATTAACTGACCACAGGCCTTGAAAAACTGGGAACCCCCCAGTCAGCCATTTTGATCATCCTTAGAAGTGGTGCAAGCAACACAATGTAACCGTGTTGTTTTCCTACTTTACATGACTAAAAATGCAATCCTATGTGCATTTTCCTGAAAGTAAGTCTATTGTGTCCAGCCCTTACTCGGTTTAGGGTTTATCCTTCAGAGGGTAACCTATATCTTCCAGTATTGCTTCCCTTTTGTAATGATATCTGCCTGCCTGCCCCACACACCATCTATTTTGTTTATAATTGCAAGTATACAGTAAAAAAAATTTAGGACTCTGGAGACTTCTGCAAGAAGATAATCGGCTGGAAAACAGAAATTGGGATGTTGTAGTCATGGTTTAGTTCAGGAGATGGACCTCTCTCTCTCTTTTGGTGGTTTAAAATGACAAATAATTGGTCAACAGCAGATGTGATTTCAAATCTGTCCTTTCACTGCTTTGTGTTTACAGTTTTGTTTTCTTGCTCACTTGTAACCTCTGTTGTGAGCTGCGTTTTGAGATTTCAACTATGTTTTTCCCCTGGAATTTTGCATGCTTAAAGGGCTTCTATTGCCTGCTTCAACTATTTAGATTAAAAGCAGTTGCTGCCGAATTTGCAGAGCATTCAGATGGGATTGTGCTTTCATGCTCTTTCAAACAGATGGATAACCACTGTCTGTTGATAGATTTGGATGGCCTAGTTGGCATTTCTTTTATCCCTGAACACACGCTGAAGTATTTGGAAACTGTTTTGTGAAAGCGTTAGTTACCCTTGATTTTAGACATACATAAACAATTTCCTCCATCCTTGACATTTCTTATCTGTTGTCTAAACTTGGACATGGCTTATACTTTTTCTATTTTCATTTAGATAAGATTTATACAATATAATTTATACAGTTTGTTTTCATTACTCAAATTAGTAAATTTGGCAAAAAATTAAGGACGGCTGTTTCAGATTTCATTTTTTAAAATACTAGTCCCAAGGAACTTCCATTATAAGCCCCTCTTTTTGTAATACTAACTTTTGCAATAATGGGAATGGTTAGATTCTTTTCAAACATGATCTGGAAGTCAAAATTATTTTTGTGACTTTCCGCTTTGCCAGTTTCACAAACTAGTGTGTTGATCCACATACTAAGAATACGTTTCATTCTTGTTTTTAAATTAGTATATGGCATAAGCAAGTTTACAACTGCTTGAATTCAGGTTGACCTGGAATTTTTTTAAACAGGCATTGTTAAAATTTAAGTTATAATCCTTAGCATACACCTGTTTAACTTGTACAAGCTGTGTAAAAGATACAATAGGATTTTAATAGGACTTGTTGTTGCTGTAGAAAAATGTGTGTCATATTCTGAGTGTTCACGGGGAAAACTAGTAGGCATACTTTCAAATGAAGAATATTTAGCACTTGCCATTTGCTGCCAGTTTCCTTGATGGTACCTGAATTGAGCTGTTATCTTCTGACTATCTGACCCTGAAGCCTCCAGTCCAGTTTTACACTGCTGTGTTGTCTTAGCCATGTCAGTGGTGTCCTAACTTTGGTGATCATATTAGGACTTTATTTAAGCTTCCCAGCTTCCTGCCTGTGGTGTTCCATTTGTTCCTTCGGTAGGAACATTTTCTCCACATGGGCAAAGCTGATAAGTTCTGTTCCAGCAGAGAAATAAATTACAGACTGACAATAATGAGACTATCAGTGTCCAGTAAATGTCATTTTAGTTTGGAGAATGCTATTATGTGAGACATCACTTAGGAATGTTTCTGTTAATTTTCTAATTCTCAAGTGTACTGCAAATTATAACATGTACAGTATGTTATTATCAGGCATGGAACATATAAATACATTTCATGAAGGAGAATCGGTTCTGAAACTGATAGAATGTCAGATATAATACTTAATTCCATTGTGTCAAAAGTTATTAACCCTTTACTTCAGCAATTTAAATGCATTCATTGGCATATTACATTGCTTAGGTACTTAACCAGTGGTGACAGTCTCTTGAAGGTTAATCAGGAGAATTATTTGTTTCCTTACATGCACCAGTGTTTTACAATCAGTAGACTGTGTTTCTTAATTCGAATTAATAGAAAGTCCAGTAGTACATGCATGTATTGAATGAAGTGTGGGCATAATCACTAGCCTTCATGCATATTCTCCACAAATAACTCTGTGTAACAAAATTTGAACAATTTCAGCTTATCTGAATATTTTGATCTGTATTAATTTTGGTGCAAGGATTTTAAAAATGCCACTATTTTTGGCTTAGCATCAGTATTTTAGCCACAATTTACACTATGCAGTTGTATAATACAATATGTATTAAAATGCATTAGGTAATAGGATAGATTAAAAACACAAAATTTAAGTCAACTAAAAAAGTTTGGATGATACACAAAAAACTAAGATCACTGCTGGAATCAGCACCTCTGAATTGTATAAGAATAATTAAAAATTCAACATAAACAATGTTTGTGTTACACAGTGTAATCACAGAACATAAATACAGTGTCAGCTAGAGAATGTTGCACCTTGTCAGGCTATATGCACTTTGAAGTATATTTGGGACACTATGCATGTTAATCAAATAGCATGCACAGTTTGCTTTTCTTGGTGCTATTATGTGCATAATATCTGGGTTTAATGCAGATCTTCTATCTCCAGTTAGATCAAATAGATACACTTCTGCAACAGCATTAACATACAATAAATTCTAGCTTTTATGATTGGAAGATAATTTTTATAATTTTTTTTTCAAAATGAAACTGTGAAATGTTTGTAGACTTATGGTCCAATACTATTCCCCTTAGGATCGAGAGCATAGGTTTGTCTTCTGTGGTCTGGAATCATGCTTATTCTTCCTCCTAATCCATATGAATGGATGGACGTATATGTGATTACATATAGGCTTTAGATGCCATATTTGAGCATATAATGCAGTCTTACACTGACTATCTAGGTCACTGTTGTCTGCAGTGGCTGACTGCAGCTCTCCAGGCTTTCAGGCAGCCTCTTTCTCAAGCCTATGTTGCAACATCAATGGTTGACCCTGGAGTCTTCTGCAAAGCACCTGGCTATGTACCCATATGTAAGTATGTCCCTTATGTGTGAAGTTCATACAGCGTTAGTGGTACATTCCTCAAATCATTTATTCCAGAGCAGTGCTTTTCAACCTTCTTTTGTGAATACTACTTTTGCCAGTACCACTTCCTCCAGGATCAGCTGCTTTGTGCAGGAGTGGGCAGCACCCCAGTCATTCCTATAGTGGGGGAGAGGCTTCTCCAGTTGCTGCTTTCTCTTGGTCTCTGATCTATCCTGTTCTTGATCAGACTGCCTTCTTTTGAAGTACAGGGCCCAGGTCATGTCACAGCCATATCTTAAACACCAGCACACTGCTACAGCATCCATTCCCATTTCCCATGGGGTCAGAGTAGGCATAGTGGTCCATAGCAAAGTAGCTTCACATGCACATAGAGTAGCCTTTATTTTTTACAGCAACCTTCATATGTTTCATGATCCATATGGAACAAAAAGGCAGGGCCTTGCCTCAAGAGGCTCACAGTCTACCTCTTAGCCATGGGAGACAACTAAGGGAGGAAAGGGAATGGAAGAGGGTATACACAGTAGAAGCATGTTATTGTTTCAGCTATACATACTTAAGTGTGGTTAAGTAGGGAAAGAGGATTAAGGTGTGCCCAAGTAGCATTTGCAATACAGAAAAATACAACCAGTTACTGTTCCAAAGAAATTTAAAAAATTCTGCACCAGTTCCATTAAGGCACATAAGCTTCTTACAAACAGGTATCTGCTTCATGGTACAATAGCTCTAGCACAGGGGCATCCAAACTTTTTGGCAGGAGGGCTACATTATCGCTCTGACACTGTGTCAGGGGCTGAGGAAAAAACAGATTTACATTTCAGATTTCAATAAATTAACATAAATGAACATATTAGAAATTGAACTTATATGAATGAATATAAGTCTTGCAATAGCTTAGGGCCTGTAAAAGGCCTTGCACAAAGCAAGACTGGCCTTTCCTTCACTGCCACTGCTGTATCACAGACATGAAATAGCAAGCAGTGGAGGGAGGCCTCGTCCCACAGCTCATGTGAGAGGTCGAACAGTCACCTTCACGCCAAGAGCAGTTGCTTCAGGCCAGTATGGGCCCAGCAAATCTCTGGAGGGGCAGAAGCTCATTGGATGCTGGGGACTCCCTGCGGCCCAGATTGGGAGTCTCCGAGGGCTGCAAGTGGCCCCAGGGCTGGGCTTTGGGCATCTAGCAGATGAGAGAGAAATATTTTTATACTAATCATTGACCTCAGCCAGGACTAGTGTCAGGCTCTGGGCACCACTGAACAAAAGCCCCCCCCCCCTGCACATGCAGAGTGAACATTCACACCAGGAGCCCTCCCTTTCCCTTCCTCCCCTCCCCAAAGTTGCCCACTGACTTACCAGACATCCCATTGGCCAATGTGAAAACGAGGAAATGTGTCTATGCCGAATTAGCACTAGTACTTCTTGTTTTCCATTTTCCCTATACTGGCTGTTGGCTGGGAAAAATACCGCATCCCATTGGCAGATGGGGAAGGATGGACAGATCACACTTTCTTTGTTCTCTCTTCCCTATTAGTCAGAGGTCTGGAGGAATGTTTCACCTAGCCAGCAGCCCCACTGCCAGCAAGTAGGAGTCTCCTAATTTTGGGGGAAGGAAGTAGAAAGATCCTCCATTGTCTTTCTGAAGGAGCCTTCAGGAGGGGAAGGAGTTTCTTTATCTCTCTTCCCTGTTAGCCCATAGAGGATCTCCAGCAATGGGTCCTCTGGTCCAGTAGAGCTGCTCACTGGTGCCAGCCCGGCTCTCAGCGATACTGCAAAGCTGATAGTCAGTGTGTCTCTTCCCAAATATTGTGGAAAATCTTTATCTGATGCCAAAAGGTACAGACATGGAAGGTCTGTTATCAAAGTTCACAGGCTTTAACAAACAGATGTGTAAACTAGTTCTAGTTTTTAGCAACAGTAAACACCTGTGCTAAATGAAGGTGCTACAGTAGTGCTTCTCGAACTTTTCCGGCTCACGCCTCCTCTGATCCTTGTAGCCATTGGCCACAGCTTCCCATTACAACACCTCACCTCAGTTACTCCCAAAATGGGAATGAAGGTGTTATAATTATACACTAGAAACAAGGCTGCCAGCACTCTGAGGCTGCAATCCTAACCACGTTTACCTGAGAATAAGCCCCATTGAACAAAATAGGACTTACTTCTGAGTAGACCTGGTTAGGATTGTGCCCTGAGCTTGTTAGCAGCACACCTGGAGGGTTTGGGAAAGGGAGGGGGGAAAGTGATGAATTTGCAGGAGGGGAAGACTTTGTTTTGTGTGTATCTGCTAATTGCAAACTGATGCAAACTGAGACCTAGAGACTGTTTGGCTGGAATCCTTACCCCACTTTCCTGGGAGTAAGTCCCATTGAACACAATAAGACTTACTTCTGAGTAGACGCGTGTGGCCTCTGGGACACCAAGTGCCTCTGGGAACTAAGTGCCAGGTAAGGCACAAGAGTTTAGCATCTGGGCGAGGAGAAGGCAAGGAGACCTCTGAGTTTTGGAGAAGGAGAGGAGGAGGAGCAGGAGGAGGAGGTAAGTGTACTCATTCTAACGCTTTGTCTTTCTAACTCCCTGTCTTCTAACCTTAACCTTACCTTTAAAGCAACCTTAAATCAAAATTGAAAGTTAGCACCTAAGGGAGGTACATAGGGCTACTCGTGAGCAGGAGCAGAGTCCTACTCGTGAGTAAGAGCAGAGTCCTACTCGTGAGTAAGTGCCCAAGGGTCAGGCATTTAAATCAAAATTGAAAGTTAGCGGCACCTAAGGTAGCACTTAATCGAAGAAAGGGAGGAGGATAAAGTGAAAAGCAGGTTTTCTACTTGCTTAAATTAAACCTATACTTAACCCAGGTTAAACCTAATCTAAGTTAGAACATAACCTAAACAGGTCAGTAAATTGGGACACAGGATCTAGAGAGCAATAAAGAATTAAACAAACCCAAATAAAAACTAGCTTGAGGTTACAAAAACAGTCCAGCCTAAGAGAGCAGAACTAGGAGGGAAAGGACCTAGGAAGGGCCAATTCCCAACCCATTAAGAGCCCCAAGCAGTCCATTCAGGAGCCTGCAGAGTAGGTCACGCCCATCAGCAGCCATTTGCCTTCCTGAGCTTTTGTAAACTCACCTGGGAAGGCCAGCCCCCTTTCAATCAGGAAGGAAGGAGGGGGGAGGAGCCAGCCAGGAGTATAAAGCTAGGCGGGCCATCGCGTGAGGCTCTCTGCAGACGCGTGTGGCCTCTGGGAACCCAGTGCCTCGGGAACTAAGTGCCAGGTAAGGCACAAGAGTTTAGCATCTGGGCGAGTTCAGCAGCAGGGCGAGGAGGCCAGGGCCCCAGACACTGCCCTTCCTCTTCCCTTGAGAAGAGGGCTGCTATCCAGTGTACGGTTTTTAAAAGGACCCCTAAATAAAACAACAACAACAACAACAACAACAAAAAAGCTATGCAGTCAGACAGCCAGCAGCAGAGTGGGGGCTATCCAGTGTTCTGCATTGAGTGCCACATGTATGATTATATGCCTCTGGGGTATAAGTCATGGGTGTGTCCTCGGTGCAAGGAGCTCCAGGCTCTCAGGGAACGCGTCCGCTCCCTTGAAGCCTTGGTGGCCGACCTGGAGAAGCGCAGGCAGCCAGAGGAGGACCGTGGGGAGACTTCTGGGGACGATCAGGCTTCATCCCAACCTCAGGCGTGCAGCTCCTCGGCTGCCCGGGTGGGAAGTCTCGGGACTGGAGGACGTCATCCTGGAGAGGAGGGAAACAGTCCCCTAGGGGGGATCCCTTCTCCAGGGGATGGGCCCGTATCCGAGCGCACTCGGGATACTCCTCGGCGGGAGGGGGGTCGGGGGCTTCTTGTAGTGGGGGATTCAATTATTAGAAACATAGAGAGGGGGGTTTGCGACGGATGTGAGGACCGCATGGTGACTTGCCTGCCTGGTGCGAAGGTTGCGGACATCACTTCTCGTCTAGACAGGCTAGTAGACAGTGCTGGGGGAGAGGTAGCGGCTGTGGTGCATGTCGGCACCAACGATGTGGGCAAGTGTAGCTGGGAGGTCCTGGAGGCCAAATTTAGGCTTTTAGGCAGGAAGCTGAAAGCCAGGACCTCAAAGGTAGCGTTCTCTGAAGTGCTACCTGTTCCACGCGCAGGGCCAGCTAGGCAGGCGGAGATCAGGGGTCTCAATGCGTGGATGAGACGGTGGTGTAGGGAGGAGGGGTTTAGATTCGTTAGGCACTGGGGAACGTTTTGGGACAAGCGGGGCCTGTACAAGAGGGACGGGCTCCATTTGAACCAGAATGGAACCAGACTGCTGGCGCATAACATTAAAAAGGTGGCAGAGCAGCTTTTAAACTGATCCCTGGGGGAAGGCCGACAGGAGCCGAGGGGCATCCGGTTCGGGACTCCTCATCCCTATGGGATGAGGATGGGGAGGTTAGAGAACAACAAGACAAAGGCAGGGTAGGAGAAGAAATTGGGAAAGGTAGGGAGATGGGATGTGATAGACAGTTTGGCACAGTGAGAGGATGCGGGGACAAAGGAGCTAATAAGCAGCCCATCCTGGGGCATTCCGTGTATAAATGCTTTTATGCGAATGCCCGAAGTCTACGAGCAAAGGTGGGAGAACTGGAATGTCTGGTGACAAGGGAAAATATTGACATAGTGGGCATAACGGAAACCTGGTGGAATGCGGAGAATCAGTGGGATACCGCAATCCCGGGCTATAAACTCTACAGGAGGGACAGGCAGGGGCGTGTTGGAGGTGGGGTGGCCCTTTATGTTAAGGAAGGGATAGAATCCAGCAAAGTAGAGATTGAAGGTGGGTCCGACTCCACCGTAGAATCTCTGTGGGTTAAATTACCAGGCTTGAGCAGCGATGTAATACTGGGGGTGTGCTATCGTCCTCCAGACCAGAAATCTGATGGGGACCTTGAAATGAGGAAACAGATCAGGGAGGTGACAAGGAAGGACAGGGTTGTAATCATGGGGGACTTCAATTATCCTCATATTGACTGGGTCAATTTGTGTTCTGGTCACGATAAGGAAACCGGATTTCTTGACGTGCTAAATGACTGTGGCTTAGATCAGCTAGTCACGGAGCCCACCAGAGGACAGGTGACTCTGGATTTAATTTTGTGCGGTACGCAGGACCTGGTTAGAGATGTAAACGTTACTGAGCCGTTGGGGAACAGTGATCATGCTGCGATCCGTTTTGACGTGCACGTTGGGGGAAGAATACCAGGCAAATCTCTAACAAAAACCCTTGACTTCCGACGGGCGGACTTCCCTCAGATGAGGAGGCTGGTTAGAAGGAGGTTGAAAGGGAGGGTAAAAAGAGTCCAGTCTCTCCAGAGTGCATGGAGGCTGCTTAAAACAACAGTAATAGAGGCCCAGCAGAAGTGTATACCGCAAATAAAGAAGGGTTCCACTAAATCCAGGAGAGTGCCTGCATGGCTAACCAGCCAAGTTAGAGAGGCTGTGAAGGGCAAGGAAGCTTCCTTCCGTAAATGGAAGTCTTGCCCTAATGAAGAGAATAAAAAGGAACATAAACTGTGGCAAAAGAAATGTAAGAAGGTGATAGGGGAGGCCAAGCGAGACTATGAGGAACGCATGGCCAGCAACATTAAGGGGAATAATAAAAGCTTCTTCAAATATGTTAGAAGCAGGAAACCCGCCAGAGAAGCGGTTGGCCCTCTGGATGGTGAGGGAGGGAAAGGGGAGATAAAAGGAGACTTAGAGATGGCAGAGAAATTAAATGAGTTCTTTGCATCTGTCTTCACGGCAGAAGACCTCGGGCAGATACCGCTGCCCGAACGGCCCCTCCTGACCGAGGAGTTAAGTCAGATAGAGGTTAAAAGAGAAGATGTTTCAGACCTCATTGATAAATTAAAGATCAATAAGTCACCGGGCCCTGATGGCATACACCCAAGGGTTATTAAGGAATTGAAGAATGAAGTTGCAGATCTCTTGACTAAGGTATGCAACTTGTCCCTCAAAACGGCCACGGTACCAGAAGATTGGAGGATAGCAAATGTCACGCCTATTTTTAAAAAGGGAAAGAGGGGGGACCCGGGAAACTATAGGCCGGTCAGCCTAACATCTATACCGGGTAAGATGGTGGAATGCCTCATCAAAGATAGGATCTCAAAACACATAGACAAACAGGCCTTGCTGAGGGAGAGTCAGCATGGCTTCTGTAAGGGTAAGTCTTGCCTCACCAACCTTATAGAATTCTTTGAAAAGGTCAACAGGCATGTGGATGCGGGAGAACCCGTGGACATTATATATCTGGACTTTCAGAAGGCGTTTGACATGGTCCCTCACCAAAGGCTACTGAAAAAACTCCACAGTCAGGGAATTAGAGGACTGGTCCTCTCATGGATTGAGAACTGGTTGGAGGCCAGGAAGCAGAGAGTGGGTGTCAATGGGCAATTTTCACAATGGAGAGAGGTGAAAAGCGGTGTGTCCCAAGGATCTGTCCTGGGACCGGTGCTTTTCAACCTCTTCATAAATGACCTGGAGACAGGGTTGAGCAGTGAAGTGGCTAAGTTTGCAGATGACACCAAACTTTTCCGAGTGGTAAAGACCAGAAGTGATTATGAGGAGCTCCAGAAGGATCTCTCCAGACTGGCAGAATGGGCAGCAAAATGGCAGATGCGCTTCAATGTCAGTAAGTGTAAAGTCATGCACATTGGGGCAAAAAATCAAAACTTTAGATATAGGCTGATGGGTTCTGAGCTGTCTGTGACAGATCAGGAGAGAGATCTTGGGGTGGTGGTGGACAGGTCGATGAAAGTGTCGACCCAATGTGCGGCAGCAGTGAAGAAGGCCAATTCTATGCTTGGGATCATTAGGAAGGGTATTGAGAACAAAACGGTTAGTATTATAATGCCGTTGTACAAATCGATGGTAAGGCCACACCTGGAGTATTGTGTCCAGTTCTGGTCGCCGCATCTCAAAAAAGACATAGTGGAAATGGAAAAGGTGCAAAAGAGAGCGACTAAGATGATTA
This sequence comes from Tiliqua scincoides, assembly GCF_035046505.1. NCBI lineage: Eukaryota > Metazoa > Chordata > Lepidosauria > Squamata > Scincidae > Tiliqua > Tiliqua scincoides. Next base: position 58,899,471 of record NC_089826.1, read on the forward strand.
CGGGGCTGGGGCACCTTCCTTATGAGGAAAGGCTACGGCGTTTGGGCCTCTTCAGCCTAGAAAAGAGACGCTTGAGGGGGGACATGATTGAGACATACAAAATTATGCAGGGGATGGACAGAGTGGATAGGGAGATGCTCTTTACACTCTCACATAATACCAGAACCAGGGGACATCCACTAAAATTGAGTGTTGGGCGGGTTAGGACAGACAAAAGAAAATATTTCTTTACTCAGCGGGTTGTTGGTCTGTGGAACTCCTTGCCACAGGATGTGGTGCTGGCGTCTAGCCTAGACGCCTTTAAAAGGGGATTGGACGAGTTTCTGGAGGAAAAATCCATTATGGGGTACAAGCCATGATGTGTATGCGCAACCTCCTGATTTTAGGAATGGGTTAAGTCAGAATGCCAGATGTAGGGGAGGGCACCAGGATGAGGTCTCTTGTTATCTGGTGTGCTCCCTGGGGCATTTGGTGGGCCGCTGTGAGATACAGGAAGCTGGACTAGATGGGCCTATGGCCTGATCCAGTGGGGCTGTTCTTATGTTCTTATGTTCTAGACCTAGCTAGGATTGTGCCTTTTGTCTTACAATAGCAGTCAACAGAGTGCCCCCCCCAAAAAAGGGGGGCAGAAGGAAAAAGGGGTGGCTGAGAAGGAATGGGGATCTTTTATTTTTAATCAATTTTTGGAGACAAAGCCATCAAGAGTGGCTTTTTTTCTTTTTTGAAGGGGGAGGAAAAAGAGAAAGGTGAGGATCCTGGGTTAAGCTGACACAGACCCCACGCCTATGTAGGTCTACTCAGAAGTAAGCCCCATTTGAATCAGTGGGGCTTACTCCCAGGAAAGTGTGGAAAGGATTGCAGCCACACCCAGCAAGATTACAACTCACCCCAAAGTAGATGGGGGTTGCTCACACACACACACCCAACATGCAGATGCCATCCCTGTTCGTCCCCCGGCAAGATGGAGAGATGCAGGCTGGGGCATTTGGACATTCCCCCACTAGGAGCAGGCTGGTTCCTTCCTTCCCAAGCAGCCTTGACCAATCCCAGGATGCCCAGGGTGAGAGGCACACTGGGAAATGTAGTCCTTGGGGCAAGATTGCACATAGAGAGAGCTCCATGATGAGATGCGGCACCTCTGCCTGCCTGCCTGCCCAGCCAGCCTTCTCTTCCACCTCCCCCCACCATGTTTCACACTGCCCCACCCACCTTGTTCTCAGCCTCCAAAAAGCAGCAAGTCAGGAGGCAGCATGTGCAGCAGAGCACCTGCCAGCCACCTCTCTCCCCAGATGTAGCACCTCCACACTCTTCTCTCCTCCAGCCTTGACCAACTCCAGGATGCCCAGGGCAAAGGGCACACTGGGAAATGTAGTCCTTGGGGCAAGGTTGCACATGGAGGGAGCTCCATGATGAGATGCAGCACCTCTGCCTGCCTGCCCGCCTGCCCAGCCAGCCTTCTCTCCCACCTCCCCCCACCATGTTTCACATGCCCTCCCAGCCTCACGCTGCCCCACCCACCTCCTTCACAGCTGCAGAAAAGCAGCAAGTTAGCAGGCTGCAGCTGAGCAGAGCAGAGCAGCCCCTCCCCTCTCCCCAGATGCCTGGCAATGCCCCTGCAGGCAGGACACACAGGTTGAATAACTCAGTGCTACAGTATCAGCAATGCTACTGCTGTTCCTTATGAGCCAGGTTCTTTATTGTGAATAGTAGCATTGATTGAGTATATCTGGAGGCTTATAGTTGTGTAGAAAAAAAACTGGTCATTCTTGGAAGGCATAGTCACAATTTAGTGAAGAATAACACATACCTAAGCCCACTGATTTTGGTGGGGCTTAAGTGTGAGTAAAGTTGACTAGTTTTTGCTCTGTAGCTCACTGGAGGAACTTTGTAGGTTGAAGGTTCCTGGTTCAATCACTGGTATCTCTAGGCCAGGCACAGAAAATTCCTGTCTGAAATCCTAAAGAGCCACCGCTTATCTTTGTATAAGGCAGCTTCCTGTGTAGAGATCGGTTGCTTTTGCTTCACTGTTCCAACAAGCAATATTTGTACAAGCTAGAGAGTACTTTAGGAGAGGTAGACACGCACTCACAGGAGGTCAGGTGATCATGTCTGAGAAAGTGAAGCTGTAAAGGACAGTGGTATCTTCCCTTAAGAGGCCATCTCCCCAAATTCTTCCTACCGGCTTTGACTTTCATCAACAGCAGCTGTGCATAATCAGGCACAGAAGCTTAAAAAGGAGCTGGCTCCTTTCAGAATGGGAACAGTCAGGGGGTTCCAGGACAGAGCTTTTCTAAAGATACAAGAGCTGGCTCCCTTTATACCGCTTCACTGCTTAAAGGCAATTTAGCTTCACAAAAGGACTACGACTTTAGATTTTGCTGGCCTGTGCACCAAGAAAACAATATTTTATAAATCTGAAAACCCTGAAACATTCCCTTATGTTTAACTTGAGATTCATGCTGAGTTTTGTCTAGCTGTGCAGACTTTGGCTTTGGCAGAGAGCAATGTGTTATGCTTGCTAGCTTTTCAAAAAGTACCCATTGAGAATGGTATGTCAGATTAGTCTAACTGAACATGCATTAGCTAGAGCTCAGATTCGGCAGTCTCTTCACACACACAAAATGTGCTTGTTGGTAATGGAAGAAAGCCATGCTTGGCTGAAAATTGCATAACTTGACCTCCTTTACCAACCTGACATACTAGCTAGGTAGCAGCTGTGTCGATTTTAAAGCTAGTTGTACTATCCAACCAACAACATAATTTGAATGAGAATTAATTGATTGTTCTCCTTATGCTTGATGCTTATGAAGACCTTAAGTGTGAACAACCTCTAAGGAATAGAGAGACTATGAATCTCATAGTACTTAAAACTTGGTTTTTCTGCTAACAGCTTGGGCTACTCTAGGTAAATGGCATGAAGACTGCAGTCTTTATGACCCCCTCTAAACAAAAGAGCAATGTTTTACTCACCTTCTGGAGTTCTAATTGTCGGCTTTATTGAAATCTACCCTTGATAATTTTTAGTAATCATTTCCACCCTTTTCAGCATGGGTAGCCATATGGTGACCACATGTAAGTCCCAGACAGTTCAAGTTCACATCCTGAACAGTTCAAGGAGGGTACATAGGATACAAGTAACCAGTAGGATGATAGGAACAATAGAGGCTTGTTCTTTTCCCAGCCCCTTAGAGTATGAGGAAGCCAAGAGATATTGCTCAAGGTGTATGCGGGGGACAGGGGGGGACTGTCTGTGGAGATTACAGGCTGTGCTGAGAAAGAAGAGAAGTGGGTAGAGTAGCCTGGAAGCTTGTGAGGAAGGTTAGGCAGGGGCTTTGTGGGGACCAGGAGGATGTAATGGAGTACCCAGGACTGATAAACACAAGAGGCTTGGGCTTAGTCAAAAGAAAGCATTTGGAAAGGGAGAGAAGTGGCTGTATATGTCTAATGGTTATAGAATTTAGAACAGTAATCACTGCCTTTCTATAGAAACAACTACCTTGTGAGTTCAAATGTTCACCTCAGCAATCAGTCCCTTTTGTTTATAAGTGATAGCTTTGCATTCACACCAGTTAAAGGAAGATGTCATTTTTCTTTCAGATTTGTATCTGAGATAAAGTTGACAGTTCATTAGTGTTCAGGGGTGTCTGGAAGCGGATGTCTTGATACAAGGTTAAATGGGTCATCATCCATTGTGTTCAGGAAAAGAGAGTAAACACTGTATAACACTTGCTCTTAGAAAGGGAAGATTGTAACCAGTTCTGTTCTCTACTATGTGTTGACTATGAAAAGATCTATGACTATCTTAAGTAATAAGGATTTGTTAAGCATATTTCCCAGAGGGAAAACTTCACACTAAATACAATGGTTGCCCAGTATTAAAACTGTAGATAACAAGGCCTGTGCTGTTACAAATAATTGTGCTTTGTGTGTGCTCTGCCACAACACTTTTTCAGTAATGCTATTTGCATGTAGAGTTTTAATTAAGAGATAACTGTCACCACAGGTTGACTGCAGAAGGCTCTAGTATCCAACAGAGAGATAAATGCTAGTGCCAAGTTACACAGGTTGGAGAGCATACAGGGGGTCTATAATATAAAATGGATTTATAATTAAAAGTCACTTATTACAAAGTTATTGTGCTCTATAAGCTGACTGAAATCTGGTGATTTCATGGTGTAACATTACCTGTGCATTTTCTCTTGGCTCAGATGCATATAATACATTAATATGAGTAAATATTGTGTGAGCCTTTGAAGAGCTAAGGTTTTCACACTTTATATTTATTCCAGTCTAATCTTGAAGCTCAGGGCAGATTTTTGCACCTTGCTTTATTTATCACTATAATAACCTTGTGAGGTAGATAGCTTTTTTTTTCTTTCATCTTTATAAAAGAGAAATTGATTCTGACAGTGCAGTCCAAACTTGGCAGATTCAGATTCCGAAACATTTTATTGGCATAAAAATCAACATAAAAACATAAAACAGTACACTTAAACCATACCTAAAACAGCCTCATAAATCAAACTAATACATCACCCTTACTCACTTATACTGCGCCTCCTCAAAATTAAATAAAGAAATTTTGCCACCTGGCATGTACATTCTTCATCCTTTCCTAATAGCGAGTGATGTAACACAAGGTCCTCTGATCCATGCACGGAGGACAAAAGAGTCTTGAGCAACTGTGAACGCAGATCGTCAAACCATTTGCAAGTTGGGAACATATGTGGAAGAGATTCAATGTCCAGAGAGTTGCAACTACATACCCTTGCTTGCACACTCAGGCCATTGTATCTCCCCCATGTAAAATTAGATGATATAACACTGCAACGCGCCAGGGAGAAGGCTCTCCGTTCCTGTGAATTAAATAGGAAGTATAAGTAAGCAGGCCGTTTATTCAGGATTGGAAAAAGCAAAAACTGGAGGGGTGAACAGGTGGTGGATGCGGCTGCAAACAGTTCTTGCCACTGCATATCCTCCAATTGGGTTTTCAATGTTTTAAATGCCAGCTCTGGAGAGAGGGCTCCTAACAGATCTGCTGAGAGACCTATAGCTGGAACCTTTTTGAGAAACTATGACAGGCCTGGGGACAATGTTGGGTCAGTTAATAAGCCTCTGAGAAGAATGTCCTGCTCAGGCACGTAGCAAACCCTTAACCAGAATTTGCAGAAACTAACCCAGGCCATGGTTTCTAATTTGTGCTGGCCCGCTTCCAAACATAATACTGTGTATGGAACACAGCATGGTACAGCAAATATTTTATATAAAAACCTTGACTGGATCCTCTCAACACTGGCACCAAATGCAGACATCCAAATAGGTATTCCGTAAAAAAATTGGGCTTTAACCTTGGCATTAAATATTTGCAGGGCAGAAGGGATATAGGAATTTCCCCATGCATAGAAAAAGTGTACAATGGCCTGTGTAGACAATTTTGCAGCCTGAATCCTTGCCTGCCGGTGCGGACTCCAAGAGAGTCTATAATGCAACAGAATACCCAAATAATTGAATCCCTTGACTTGCCTGATCACTTTGCCAATAAAAGTCCAAAGTCAGGTTTTCCATGATCTACCAAATACCATGATTTTGGACTTTTCATAGTTCAAAGAGAGCTTATTCTGTTCAAAATAGATAAAACTAGATTGAACCAGGCGCCGTAAACCAATTCTGGTTTGGGAGAGCGGAACCATATCATCTGCATAAAGCAGTACAGGAACATTTATGGAGCCAACCAAACTTGGCATTAAGCTGGCACAGCACTCAGTGTGTCAGCCAAGGATGTCACGAACATGCTGTAAAGCATGCTTGTAAGACCCGGAGAGTAGGCAGCAACAGCAGGAAGGACAGCACTGTCTTGCTGATGCTGCATCTAGGGGATTGGCTGCTGATGGAGGTAAGAGACATGGCAGAGGAGCAGGGGAATGGTGGAAAGGAGATAGGGTATGGCTGTTTCTGGGCAGGGGGGAGTGGAACGGTGATGGATCAGGGCCTGGAGAACGGAGCAGGCCTCTGCCATATCCTATCCAGCCTCCTGGGCCTGAGTGCCCTACACAGGGCACTTGGACGTGCGCCAGCTAAATAGTTAGCACAGATCCTATAGCCGCATTGGGCAGGGTGGGGCTTATCACAAGGACACCTCCAGACTGCTCCTAAAGTGTGCTTAGGATTGGGCTGTGAGTTGCTTATCCAAAACCATATGGTGACTGCATGGATAAGGTAGGATTTGGACCTGTATCTCCCAGTCAGAGTTTTCTAAAGTCATGGAGTAGGTTGCCATTATTTCTTCTTTGTAGTCTTGTTCAATCACAGATACAAGAAAATTTCATCCATGCAGACCAGCATTCAGAAACCTCTAGGGCAGTGGTTCTCAAACTTTGAGAGAGCTTTATTCCCTCAGTAAGTTCTTGCGGGGAAGGGCTAGGGCAGCGACACAATCCCTAGGATTGCGTTGCTAATGGGGGGCGGCGAGGGGGGGTGCTTGTTACTTACTTTACGTAGGCAGGGCTGCAGGAGGTGCAGGGAGCCTTGCACAGTTCTCCGCAGCACTCCCCCGAGGCTTGGAATGTTTGGAAACAGCAGGAGCAAAGCACCTCCTGCAAAACGGAAGTGCTTTGCACCTGCTTTTTCCGAACATACCAGGCCTTGGGGGAACACTGTGGAGGGCTGCACAGTGCTCCCCGCACCCCCTGCAGCCTGCTGCAGTCCTGCCTACGTCATGTTAGTCACAAGCACACACACCCTCGCCCCTCCATGTGGCTGCAATCCTGGGGATCGCTTCCCTGCCTCTCCCTTTCCCCCACCCCTTAAAGGGACAGGGGAACCTTTACACAAACTGGTGGGTTGCAACCCACCAGTTTGAGAACCACTAGAGCACTCTAGCTCCTGTCCTCAAGCCGGAAATATGTTTTTGTCATACATTCATAGAAGATGTCATACATTCATAGAACACTCCTTTTCCTTAGTTTTCCTTTTCCTTATGACAGCAGTATAAACAAAACTTTGTTAGAGCGTCTTTCAAATAATAAATTCCCTAATTCAAATCTTTAGCTCAAGTTCTTTAGTCTATTCATTTTTGCCTAGTTTTTTTCCCATAGTCTGTTCTGTGAGAGAAAGAGAGAGCGAGCGCATTGGGTCCAAATGGGCCAAAATTAAATAGATCACCATGTTTCTGCTGTTATAGGTCAGCTTATAAAATATATACTACAACACTCTTCTAATTGCTTTGGGGCCCAATCTTATCCAATTTTTGAGTGCTGGTGTAGCCGTGCCAATGGGGTGTGCACTGCGTCCCATAGTGGGGAGACAGTCACAGAGGCCACCTCAAGGTATGGGAACATTTGTTCCTTTATCTTGGGGCTGCATTGCGGCTGCACCAGGGCTGGAAAGTTGGATAGGATTGGGCCCTTGGTCTACTCTGCAGTTATACATAATAGAGCAAATGGATTAAAGCATAGGGTTAGGGTTGTGTAAATATTTAGTCTTCGATGTCAGAAGAGAACCATTGGATCTAAGTTTGCATATATCAACCTGATGTTCTGAAAGTATAACTAGTTTTTAAAAGAATGAACCATCATAGTGAGGGGAATCAGTTCTTATGCATAACTGGGTTCTACATGTTGACTTGTTCTAGAAAATAAGCACTATGTTAACATCAAAAGTAGCTCCTTGCATCATGAATATAAAATAACCAGAAACATTTCCATCATGTGCTATCATTGCATTTTGTTTGGCTGTGGTCTATTTAAGTATTTTTAGAAATAACTACTTTGAAACGTGTAAGCAGCAATTGATCTGTCACTCATGTTATCCTAAACCAATTTTTTTAAAATATATTTTTATTTTTTCCTTAGGTCCTCCCATGCCATCCTCCTCATCTAGTCAATCCGTTATTGAACATTTACATTCCCCTCCTCCATCACCTAATCTCCATGACAACCAGAGATGGTTGCTAAGTACTAGTGCTATCCAGCCAGTTCAGGACTGTGACACTGATGAGGACTATACTGCCAGCTCTTATCTAGTACAGACTGGTCCGGTTTCTGTTTTTGCCTCTGGTCATGGTAAGAATAGGACATCTTGTCCATAGTTTAAGTACACTTTCTTGTCTTCTATCCTCTAACCAGTCTACTGAAATATTAACTAAACAAATTGTTTGATAGTTTATATTTGAAAATGTTTGTGAAAGCATAAGTAAGTTTATTTTGTTTGTTGAAGTTAAGCTAAAGTAAGACAGCATAATCACTTTTTTATTATCTCTAATGCAAAAGTAGTCCGTCACTTAATCCAGTTGTAGGTCTCTAATTATACAGAAATCACTAATACTTAATAGTATACAATGTTATAAGTTGCAGTTCAACATCTGCTAAAATAGTTGATATTTTTTCCTATTTGATTATTTGCCATTTTGCCCAGTTATGTTATAAAGGGCTCAATCCTAACCAACTTTCCAGCACCAAGGTAAAGACAATGCAGCTCGAAGTAAGGGAACAAACATTGCCTTACCTTGAGGAGGCCTCCATGACTGCCTCCCCCCAACTGCAGGATGCAGTGCTAGCCCCACTGGCACATCTATGCCAGTGCTGGAAAGTTGGTTAGGATTGTACCAGAAGAGTTCTCCAAGCACCTTACACAAGAGTGAAAGAGCTAGATAATAATAAGAACATAAGAACAGCTCCACTAGATCAGGCCATAGGCCCATCTAGTCCAGCTTCCTGTATCTCACAGCGGCCCACCAAATGCCGCAGGGAGCACACCAGATAACAAGAGACCTCATCTTGGTGCCCTCCCTTGCATCTGACCTTCTGACATAGCCCATTTCTAAAATCAGGAGGTTGCACATACACATCATATAAGAACATAAGAACAGCCCCACTGGATCAGGAGAATAATGATTATTGCAATAATTCTCTAATAATTAGAGAATTATTAATAATTAATTAATAATAATTAGATAATAATAATAATTCAATAATAATTATTGCAGAGAAAGCTTGCCTCCTCAATCCACAGAGAGGTCTGTGGCCAAAAAAAAAAAAAAATCTCTGGAATCTGGGCCTGATTTCTTTAACAGTGTGAACTAAACCGCTTGCATCATATACAGCATTTCATTGGCTATACAGTGTTACAAGACAAACTGGCAGGTTACACCAAATTTGCTTCCCCCCCCCCAACATTCTGTAAAAATGTTTTGCTTTAACTCATTGTTCTGTTGAAGATAACTTTATATATGAACACAAACATTTTTTTAGTTTGGTAGTTACGTAGATTTCTAGATATGAAAAAGTTTGGCTCCAAACTGGAGACCACAATGTGCCAAAAAAAAAATACCCTGGCATAAATGGAGCTTACTGTTCCACCGGGGAGCCTCCTCTGTGTGCCTCCTGCTGCCCCCAAATGTCATGCCGTATCTGCCAGAAATCTGAGTGGCAAGCCTGCTGGGGCGATGGAATGCAGAAGCAGCTGGTTGGCAATTGGAGGCACAGAGAGGAGGGTCCCCAGCAGAATGGTAATTCACCCAGGGGCAGGATTGTGATGGGCGCCTGATCTGGCCCATGGGCCGGGGTTTGGCACTCGCTGTTCGAGAGGTTGGATATGATGACCTAACAGCAACAGTGTGCTTATTTGTATAATTATAATTATATAATTTTATTTATATATAAAATTATTATTAAAATAATACTTTAATTTTATTATATAATAAAAGTAATAAATAATAATTATAAACAAATAAATTTACAAATAATAAACAAATAATTAATAAATAATAAATGGTGCACAATAAACACCAGAGAATTGTGACAATTCTGTGAATTGGTTTGTTGGGATTCATAAATAGCTATTTGGGGAACTAAAATTATTCGAAGATGTCATTTCATGTGTAATCCATTATTTTCTGCTGTATAATGCAAAACAGAAAGTCATAACAATCAAGAAATTTCACTAATGTGGGTTAGTTGATATTACATGATATGGAGGAATTCTGATAACTCTAATGACTAGATGCACAGAGGAGCTGAAGTGATTTTTTTAATTATTACTTATTTTAATTCATTTTTTAATTATAATTTTAAATTATATTTATATAATTTAAATTATTTTTTAAACACAGTTTTCTTGATCCAATGTACGTGATCCTTTCCCCTTTTTGTGAAACGTACCTTAAATATGTGTTCTGAACCTACTTACATGGCAAAAAAGACTGCCAGAACATTGTCTTAGTAGTAGTAGTAGAGTGCATGGCATTTAACCACAGATTTTCATTTCCTTTTTGTGTTACTTGGACAATTTAATGTTGCTTTTCAATTTCAGTTGTGATTGAGACACGACAAATAACCTGAACAGAATATTCTGGTTCTGAAATCTCGTACATACAAAGCCTCAAAGTCTGCATTCTTGTGATAGAGCTATAAAATATAAATGCAATGAGGTCATTTACAGCAAGTTTTTCCTAATCTCTACATTTGAAGTTTCAAATAGTCTTGAAGAGTAATTTACAGCAATGAGTTTTCTGTTGTAGTTTTCAAGATGTAGTAAAGTATTGAAGACTTTTCCGTTGTTTGATTTTTTTTTAAATCTGTCGATCAGCAAATGACTAACAAAAGATTGTTCCAACCTTGTGAGACATACAGATTGGAGTTTTCTGTTTATGTGTTTATTATTTTAAAGTTCTTCTAGGCCACCTTTCGGTCTCATTAAACAACCAGCAAAGTGGTTTACAGCCATTCATTAAACAATTTAAAAAGTAATTTATGGCCAGTCCTACCTTAATCCCCACACAGCCATGCAGTGGTGCCAGAACGACTTTGTTGTGGTTCTAAAACTGGTGCTTCCAGTGGTTCTAAAACTGGTGGGTCGTGACCCACCAGCCTGGGAGCACTTGTCTCTGCCCCTTTAAGGGGTTGGGAGGGGAAACAGCAACATGGTCCCTGGGATCATGCCACTGCTGGGGGGAGGGGGTGTTTTTACACTTAACTGGAAAAGTGCTGGCCTCCGGGGGGTTCGGGGAGCCCTGCAGACCCTCTGCACAGCTCCCCAATCCTCTGTTAGAGTGAAAAAAGCAATCAAAAACCACTTCCAGTTTTTGATCCAAAACAGAGGTGTAACAGGTGTGGAGAGCCCTGCAGAGACCTCTGCAGGGCTTCTTGCACACCCCAGAGGCTGGCACTCCCTCAGGCTGCCATGGCCCCTCTCCTGCAGGCACTTACAGTACTCCCAACTCCCTTGTAGAAGTTTGGGAAGCACTGGCCTAGTCTAATGAAGACTAGGATTAGTGCCTAAGTATGTTAGTGACTGAACATGAAACACTATTTTCTGTGGATTTAGGGCCAGTGAATCCATGCCAAAACAGGTCCATGCCAAAGGCCAAGGTTGCCTGTTTTTATCCACTGGGACGCAATGTGCGTTGTTGGAAAGATTGTGGGGCTAGTTTTCAAGACACAAATACCTTTTGATTCAAAAGTAGGTGGGGAAAGCAGAAAAGAGTTTGAAAGGCAAACCCAGGAGAGCAAGGCAGTAGCCACAGCTATTCAGGGAGGAAAGTGAAGGCAAGGGAGCCGAGATTGCTTTTGTGGAGAAAAGGTTCTGTGAGAGGTGGCTCAGCAGGCCCTTGAACAGTAGTTTGCAGTAACACTTATGGGAAGGGCAAAAAACTGGAAGAATGGGAAAGTAGTCTGATAGGCATCTTGGATGCTGACTGGCACAGTGATTCTTAGGTAGATTTATATTTTAAAAGCAGTGTGTGCATTTCCTTCAGGACAGAGTGACATATTTTTTTAGAAAATACTTGAGACTTAGTACCAGGAATATGAGGGACATAATTGAAATGAAATGTGGCAAGTTCTTTGTTCTGAGAATATACCTAAGATGATGCATTATGAGAAGTTAACCCAAGAAGAACACTTTGAAAAAATGACTAGTTTATCTGTGATTTTAAAAAGCAAACCTGACATCATCATCATCATCATCATCATCATCATCATCATCATCATCAGGTTTCCATGTAATGTAATTGTCAGATAGACCAGTACAAATGTTCTGTAAAAACTGGAACTGTGTTAGAGAGAGCAACAGATTTTCTATCCAGGATTTGAATTCCCGTAGTAGTCTTCTCTCGGAATGGAAAAAAAATATTGTCAATTTAAATGCATTCAGTAAAACATAGAGCAAGCTAATCAGTAAGATGAAAAGGTGGATACATAATGAAGGCTTTGAGCAGCTGAGTATGTTTGGTGTATCTTGTTTAAACAGTGATGAGGAATAAATGTAAAATTTTTCAAAGGTGCAAGAAAAACGATATACAGTGCACAGGACATATTTTCAGCAAAGAAACCTAGGAAGAGAAAATGTAGTCTGAACAGTAGGAAAATCTTTCTGCTGGTAGATACTATTGGGAAGTATAATGGCCTCCCAAGGGGAATGATAGAAACATTCCCCCTTCTCCTTCCTAAGTTTTTAAAACTGGAAGGAGAAGGAAGAAATGGCTGATTAGGTCATGTTTCAAAAGATGGGCTGGATACTATATTGGATCTTTACATTTCATGCATCTATACCAGGATTCTCAAACCCCAGCCCACGGGCTGAATCTGGAAAAAAACCCCTCTAGTTGTATTGGCAACCTTCAGTCTCGAAAGACTATGGTATCGCGCTCTGAAAGGTGGTTCTGGCACAGCATCTAGTGTGGCTGAAAAGGCCAATCCGGGAGTGACAATCCCTTCCACACCGGGAGCAAGTGCAGTCTGTCCCTGGTCTGTCTCCCTGGCCATGGGCCTTCCCTCTTTGCCTCTTAGCCTCAGACTGTTGGCAAAGTGTCTCTTCAAACTGGGAAAGGCCATGCTGCACAGCCTGCCTCCAAGCGGGCCGCTCAGAGGCCAGGGTTTCCCACTTGTTGAGGTCCATCCCTAAGGCCTTCAGATCCCTCTTGCAGATGTCCTTGTATCGCAGCTGTGGTCTACCTGTAGGGCGCTTTCCTTGCACGAGTTCTCCATAGACGAGATCCTTTGGGATCCGGCCATCATCCATTCTCACGACATGACCAAGCCAACGCAGGCGTCTCTGTTTCAGCAGTGAATACATGCTAGGGATTCCAGCACGTTCCAGGACTGTGTTGTTTGGAACTTTGTCCTGCCAGGTGATGCCGAGGATGCGTCGGAGGCAGCGCATGTGGAAAGCGCTCAGTTTCCTCTCCTGTTGTGAGCGAAGAGTCCATGACTCGCTGCAGTACAGAAGTGTACTCAGGACGCAAGCTCTGTAGACCTGGATCTTGGTATGTTCCGTCAGCTTCTTGTTGGACCAGACTCTCTTTGTGAGTCTGGAAAACGTGGTAGCTGCTTTACCGATGCGCTTGTTTAGCTCGGTATCGAGAGAATGAGTGTCGGAGATCGTTGAGCCAAGGTACACAAAGTCATGGACAACCTCCAGTTCATGCTCAGAGATTGTAATGCAGGGAGGTGAGTCCACATCCTGAACCATGACCTGTGTTTTCTTCAGGCTGATTGTCAGTCCAAAATCTTGGCAGGCCTTGCTAAAACGATCCATGAGCTGCTGGAGATCTTTGGCAGAGTGGGTAGTGACAGCTGCATCGTCGGCAAAGAGGAAGTCACGCAGACATTTCAGCTGGACTTTGGATTTTGCTCTCAGTCTGGAGAGGTTGAAGAGCTTTCCGTCTGATCTGGTCCGGAGATAGATGCCTTCTGTTGCAGTTCCAAAAGCCTGCTTCAGCAGGACAGCGAAGAAGATCCCAAACAAGGTTGGTGCAAGAACACAGCCCTGCTTCACTCCGCTTCGGATGTCAAAAGGGTCTGATGTGGAGCCATCGAAGACAACAGTGCCCTTCATGTCCTTGTGGAAAGATCTGATGATGCTGAGGAGCCTGGGTGGACATCCAATCTTGGGGAGAATCTTGAAGAGGCCGTCTCTGCTGACCAGGTCGAAAGCCTTTGTGAGATCTATGAAGGCTATAAAGAGTGGCTGTCGTTGTTCCCTGCATTTCTCCTGCAGTTGTCTAAGGGAGAATACCATATCAGTGGTGGACCTGTTGGCTCGGAATCCACACTGCGATTCTGGATAGACGCTCTCTGCAAGTACCTGGAGCCTCTTTAGTACAACTCGGGCAAACAGCTTTCCTACAACGCTAAGGAGAGAGATGCCGCGGTAGTTGTTGCAGTCACCCCTGTCACCTTTGTTCTTGTACAGCGTGATGATGTTTGCATCCCTCATGTCTTGAGGTACTCCACCTTCTCTCCAGCAGAGACAGAGGATTTCATGCAGCTCAGTGACGATGATCTCTTTGCAGCATTTTAGGACTTCAGCAGGGATGCTGTCTTTTCCAGGTGCCTTGCCAAAGGCAAGGGAGTCCAGGGCCACGTGAAGTTCTTCTAGGGTTGGTTCACTGTCAAGCTCTTCCAGCACAGGCAGGCACTCAATGTTGTTCAGTGCTTCTTCGGTGACTACATTTTCTCTGGAATATAGCGCAGAGTAGTGCTGCACCCAGCGTTCCATCTGCTGCGCCCGATCCTGGATGACCTCGCCTGTGGCAGACTTCAGAGGGGCAATTTTCTTCTGTGTTGGACCTAGGGCCTGCTTGATACCATCATACATCCCCTTGATGTTGCCCGTGTCAGCTGCTATCTGTATCTCGGAACAGAGCTGGAGCCAGTAGTCGTTAGCACATCTCCTGGCAGTCTGTTGGACTTTGCTGCGAGCAGTTCGGAGGACCTGCAGGTTGCGCTCACTGGGACAGGCCTAGTAGCACTTACCATTCTGCCATGGCTTTGCTTCTTTTACAGCTAGTTTGCTGCACAGGGACTCTCCAGGCAGTTGTATTTGCCTGAACATCCTTCTGCACAGCCTGTTGGAACACTTGGCAATAAATGCAACTGCCCAGAGCATCCTTTTGCAGCAGTTGGAAAAGAAGCAGCACCATGGCAGAATGGTAAATACTGGTTGGGACAGGGAGGCTTTTCGCAGTCACAGTGGTCTCCAGTTTGGACACCACTGATCTATGATTGCTGATTATCATACAGATGATGATTATCATACAGATCATACATCTTTATTTTATCACGCTGATTACTTTGCCAATGTTTGACAAAGGAAAATATATACATGTAGCATAGATGTACAGACGGGTGCTAAGATTTTTGCATGGCATTCTGTTGTGTATTGCCAGTGGACTCAACATTTCACATTTTTGACTTCTTAACATTTTGGGCTTTTCTGTTAGATTTTTTAAAATATAAAAACTTGTGTTCTTCATTATTTCTTTGGAACCATGTTTTTACATTCAATTATTTAACATGTTTGGTGTTGCACAATGTTTCAATCAAAAACATGAATTTGAGAATCAGCATGTCTTGAATCTGAGAACTTGGTACATTCCAGCAAAGTAGCATGACTTGGAGCCAAAATGGAGTGCATTGTATCCAGTGGGGAACAGATAGAGGGCTTCAGAGGAGAAAAGGAGATTATTGCCCTTGCCCCTCCATAAGCCTCCCACTCCTCAATGGGTCTCATCGGACCTGCACCAGATCTGTAGTTGGTGCAAGTTCAAGAAGAGAAGGGAGGTGGGGAAGCTTGCAAAAGAGAGGATAGGATCTGGCATGCACCATTTCCACTAGATCCACTCCCTCCTACATCTTCCTCACCCCCTTCTCACTTGGTTTCACCCCCTTCACACCTGCCCAGGCCACTGCCTTAGCTTTTCCAGTGTTCTGTAACACTTGTGGCAACGCTCCTAAAATGGAAACCAAAGGAGCACTGTGCACTCTGCTGGCAGCCATTTTATGACAGCAGAAGGCTCTTCCACTATCGTAATGTCCAATCCAGAATAGAATTGGGCTGCCAGTTGTCTTGGCAAATAAGTATGTTTGTCAGGGAAGCATCAATAGTAGGTTCAAATTCAGCATGCATCAGCAGTTTAAAGTCATAATGAGAAATGGTGTACGCTGCCTATTAAGCATGTGGAATTGAAGAATCGTCTGTATCTACTGCACCCTAATCTGAGCAGATTGTTTAACTTAATATTATTATAATATATGCCATCATCATCATCATCATCATCATCATCGATTATTTATAAAAATGCATTAAGTGTTGTACCTGAATAAAATGGACAGGTTCTTACCTGCAGGCTCACTGTATAGTTAATGCAGTATACTGCATATTCTAGTAGCAATAGAATGAAGACTGTATGTTTTGATGCTTAACTGGCTTTACTGAGCTTTTGCAAGCAGCAGTTGCTATATTGGATGTGCATAGTCGACTAAGAGGCAAACTGAAATCAGTATAAGTAAGCTGATTGGGCCCCTATAAACCGGTTCCTTTTCAAACTACTAAAGCAAGGTGTAATTTTGCTGCCACAGACTAAGGGCAAATTCGGATATTACTGATAAGTGGAAGGAAGTTCAAGCAATTCACACTTTTGAGTGTCCAAGTTGGGAACTTGTGAAACTCCTGTTTATTTACTTTAACAACTTCTACCCTGTCTTCTCATTAAAAATGTTCATGGCATCTTAAAATAAAATTAAATGACAATAAAAATAACATTAAAACCCAACAGGAAAAGGCAGACTAAAACATCAGAAGCAGGAAAACCATAAAACTAATTGCAATAAAACAAGGAGTGATTGTACATTAAAGGTCAGGCAAATCAGATAATTTTAACCTGGTGCCTGAAGGTAAGTAAAGTGGATGCCAAGAGAGCAGTACTGGGTAAAATATTTGAAAGGTGCTGAGTCATTTAAAAGATGGCCCTATCCCTGGTTGCCACGTGCCTGTCTTTTGACAGCAGGGAACTCGTGTAAGGGTTTCTTGTCTTAAAGAACAAGCATACTGGAGTTGGCAGTTCCCTAGACCCCACATTCTAAGAGTTTGCTGTGTACACCGAGATGCTTGAGCTCTTCCCATGCCAGACCTATCAAAGATAAGAGTCATGCAATTAGTTATGTTGTAGAAGTGTTTGAAAATGGTGTTATTTATTGTACACAGAAGTAAGTCCATTGTGTTCAGGAAGACAGACTGCTTGAATCTATGCCTGAGGAGCACTGGCTCGCACACAACAGATGTCACAAATTTGCTGTAAGGAACATTACAGTGTCTGGGAGGGGAGAGGCACTAGTAGAGAGGCCAGTGACTCATCAGTACTAGACCTCTACGCCAAGGGACAAGAAGCAGGAGCCTACAGTAGTGAGGACTCTGCCGAGTACCGGGGAGGCTCTGCCAAGAGGGGGAGCAAGGGGGAAGTTTGAGGCAGGAATGGCAGCCTCAGCTGCCACCAAATCCTATCCCCCTTAGGGCCTTAGAGCCTGAACGAAGGTCTCCTTCGTTCTCTGCCAGCTAAATAACTGGCACAGCTTTGAGTTGATCCAGTGGGTCTTCTGGGGCTCTACATGGCGTAAGTGAACCAAAATTCCCTTACCCCAAGGAGCCCTCCTGCTGCTTCTCCAGCCCTGCAGGATTCAGCAGCCTTCCCAATTCTTTAGGATTGGGATTTAGCAGGATTTATCCTTCCCAATTCTTTAGTCTGCTTAGATAGGAAGAAATGTTGCACAGTTATCCTCCAGTGAGCGCACAAGACAGAGGTTTGGATTGATAACTTTTATTAAATTCAAACAACAATAACCTAGCTAAGAGGGAAACCCCACAAGTGTGCTGGCTGCTAGTCATTTGGGAGAAACGGCCTGGCCATCTGCCCCCCCCCAGTCCCTATGAACTTGACATACTGACTCAAAGCATCACCCAATTGGAGACAGGGTTATCTTATCACAGTTAACCCCGAAGGGTCGAGGCAGCTGGCTAGCACCGACTGACACAGGCAAAGCCTTGAGATGCTCAACCAGCCTTTGCTCAAACCAGCCAAGGGGCTCGCCAGCCAGTCTCACCAACCCAGACAAGTGTTGTCAGAGTGATCCTGGCTAACTCCTTGACTTTACTAACCTCAGCATGCACGCCACCCCCATTCCTGGCTACCCTGCTAGCACGCCACCTGCCTAACCCAGGACAACTGCATCAGCTAACATTTTCCGATTAGTCCAGCCCAAATGCCATTCTGGGGTAGGCAAAAAAAAACTGCTAACCAAAGGCCAATCAGGTTAACAGCAAAAAATTCCTACCCAACCCTGAAAACAGCAGCCAGCTAATCTCAAGTCTGTATATAGGGAGGACAGGTGGGTTCAGAGTTCCAGGCGTGGACTGAGGCTGGTGACCTGAAACGGCCCCAGCAACAGCCACGCCACACCCACCTGTCACCCAAGTGCCGATAGTCTCCCAGGATTTTCTTGCGCCTGCCCTGCACGCCCTGAGGGAGCTGTGCAAAGGACACCGGGGCTCTATGCACCCCAGCGCAATTCTCCTGTTTCTTTAGCGAATTGATTAGATCACAAGCAAACACAGGCTCACATGTAGGCTCAATCTTAATACAAACTTGATACAAATGTGGGTTTTTATTTAGGCCAGAAGATAAATTACCTAAGATATGGTAAAGTTACATACATCACCAGCTTATAACTCACCACGATGTATGCACATGTTCTCAACTTTATATTACAGGCATCCACCATATCCACAGAACCCATATCAGTGGTTTCACTTATCTGCAGTTCACAAATTTCCCCCATCGCGCTCATGCCTCTTCTCTCTGTTTGCCAAGGCTGCAAAATGCAGCTTTTTTGCTTCGCTAAAGAACTCTGTGAAAACGAAAGTCTCAGCATTAGTCCAGTAACTCTAAACCTAGCATTCTCAGTGATTTAGAGCTGCTAGACTAACGCTGCAGGAGGTGACAGTGAGAACTAACAAAGTGGTGTGTACTGTTTTCCGTCTGCTTTCTCTGCTGTCCACTTCCTGTTGGGTTCTCTCTGTCGACTCCTGTAGCGTTAATCTAGAAACGCTAAGTCTATGATTCTCAGTTTTTGCCCTCATTTTGCAGCATTTTATAAGCAAAACAAAAAAGCTGCATTTTACAAAGCCTGGGCAAACAAACAGAGGAAAGTCAAGAGTGCAATGGGGGAAAATTGAATAGGGTTCACCACTATCCACAGTTTCCTGTATCTGCAGAAGCAGGAAGAACCTCTCGCCCGCGAATACCCTAGGAATACCTGTATTGCAAGCCTTTCTCCAGCTTCTTTTCCCTCTTAGCTACAGTACATTCTATCCCTCCATGTAAAATAGGGCAATCTATTTCTAAGTATCAGCAATGCAACAAGTATTACAAACTTGTAACTAAGCACAGTTAGTTTCAAACAAGTTCCATTGTGATCCATGGTACGTGCTTCCAAGTAAATGTCTTTAGGTTTTGAATAACTTAAAGGCATCTTGGTAAACTGCATAGATATTTATTCAAACAATGATATGAAACGCCTCATTAAATATAAACAAGTTCATTCATGTACATTAAAAAAAAATAAACCATGTTGGACTCATTGTGACCCAGTGATTCGTTATCATGCAGGCATGGCACAGCACAGCATATCAGTGCTTGATGCTTTTCTCAATAGATGGCTTATGAAGCCATTTCCAGCCCAATTCTGAGCTGCCCTTGGCGCCCTGCCTCTGCGGCACCGAGAACAGCTGCCACTGGATCCTGAGTGCCTTGGGCTACTGCAGGCGGTGCAGGTAAGGGAAGAAGCCCCGCAGTGGGGCTGTTCATGTAAAGCCATTTGCGTAGGGCGCTGAGCCCTCCCAAGCAGACAGGATCCGGTGGAGCCCGGCTCCACCGGACCTGCCTCCCCGCTCCCTCCCCCCGGCACACCTCCTACCTGCCCTGTCCCCGCCCCCACCTCTGTCACATCTCCTCCCCACCCTTTCTCCGCCCTACTGCCCTCCTCCACCCCAGAACACCTCCTTCCCACCCCCACTTACCGCACTGCAGCTCGGCGGTCCGTCAGACTGCTGGGCGGTGTAGGCTGGGCGCCCGCCCTGCACTAACCCGCACTAGCCCAGCGCCGGCCGGCAATGGGCTAGCACAGGTGGTAGCCTGGCAGTAAGTGTCGCAGACGTGCCTTACGGCACGTTTGCGTCAGTGCATGTTGGCACAAAACCACGGTACCAAGCTCAGGATTGGACTCTTAATTTCCTACATACAAATCCAGACAATAAAGAAGAATTTGTACTAATGTCTTTAGGTGCAGTTCAGCTAATTTTTCTGTTCAGCATGCCTGAGGAAAGTGGAGTGGCTTTTCAAAAGTCAACAAATGTTCCTGAATACTAGCCAAATTATTTTTGATCTCGTTCTAATCTTAGATTTGATGAATCTATCATGTATTCTTTTTTCCTTTAATCATTCTGCCAAAATCCTGTCAGCACAGCTCCTCTAATGTAAAATAAAATGTACAGTTGTTCAGTTTAATTAAGCATTCAGTTTGTCTGCCAAGAGCAAATTAAAGTTTCCCCTATCTCAACCTTGCCCCACCAAAATCAAATTATACAAAGTGGTCGGCAATTAGTTATAACGTGAGTGCCATAACTCTCATTTGCTTCCTCATCTTTGTGTTAAAAAAAACACCAATATTTTTCCATCTTTGTTGCTTAAGAGAGAAGCCAAGATCAATTATTTCTTTTCTGATTGTGACCTTCATGGCTCTTATAGAACACTCACACCCACACTGTCTGTATCATTAACTGTGTCATTCCATGGAGGCTACCACTCTATTGTCAAATCAGAGGGACATGATATGACAAATTATAATTCCTATAGTAGATTTGCCAGAACGGATGGTCTGCCAAACACACAGCATTTTGGAAACTGATATAATGATATTCATCCTTCAAAATCATATTTACATTATAAGAAAAATCGGGTATATGTTCAGATAGAAAATGAGTACTTATCAATAGGATCGGAGTGTTTTGTTTTGTAATTTTCCAGCAGTGGCCTGATTACGTGGGAACACAAGTGGGTGTTCCTAAGATGTTTAGGAATGTCACAGCCAAATCCTAAGTAAATCCCTACATTGTGATAATAATTAATTATTATTAATAAATAATAAAACACTAATCTCTGTCTCCTGACTACAAGTCCCAGGCAACCATCCTATAGCTACCTCCTGGAAGGACAAGAAATTGACAAACTGGCCAGCCACAGGATAATTCTTGTGAGCAAAGTCTCTCACTCAAATTCCTTCCCTTTTATTGGACAAGCCGCAAATGCAGGACTGCTTCTACTTACTGGGATGATGTGAAAAGCTTTAGACTGTGCAGGAGGAGCCCATGTTGAATTGTTCTCTCTACTAGTCTAAACCCTCAGGAAAAACTAGATTAATGGTATTGTGGGGAGGAGCCACAATATCGGTCCTTTTTGTACAGACCCATTGTTCTTCTGTTATATACTGTTGCATGAAGGAATGCCACTGCTGCAACTCCTGTGCTGCTGACATATGATAAGAAGCCAGTCTAATTGGCTGAGTTCTCCCTCTTCAAACAGATCCTCCTGAACAGCTCGGAGAAAACAGCAGAACTTAATTTGACCAAGGGCCAAACCAGAAGTGACAGCAGCAGACCCATATGTTTAAATTCAAATAGACTGAAATTGCATAGAAAGCAGATGGTGAAGGATCTGATACCAGTGTAAACCCTCAGGAAAAACTAGATGAATGGTAGTGTGGGCAGGACAATAAAGAAGTATGGGTGAAGATAGCTGAACCCTCCTTGCTCTCACAGCTTAGTCTCCCACCAATCCTTTTTAGCCAGACATCCTTCAGTTGAATATTATAGGAACCTCTTGCTATTCAAAACGTGACTGGTAGAAGAGAGGAAGTGAGCAGAGAAGCCAGAGTCAGGGTAGGAACCTACACTACTCACACTTGCTTTTAATCAGATCCCGCTCCCCTGTTTTCTACATGTTTGTACCAAATCCAGGCTACTGCTACCGTTTGCTTCTTATGATTATTTTACTTTCGGGATTTGTACCTCACCTTTCCGCTTCTGGGAAGCATGTTAGGCAGCTTACAGCCAATGAGCAGCCCAATTCTGAAGCCACCGGGTGTAGCAGCGCCAAGATGGGTACCACTGCATCCAGCAGCACCACCAAGGCTGCCCAAGGTCTCCTTGGAGGAAGGGAATGTTTGTCCTCTTCCCCCAGGGAAAGCCCCAAGCTCAGCAATGGGGCTTCTCAAGTCTGCGCTGGCTATTTTGCTGGCGTGGCTATTTTGCTGGAGTTCAGGATATGGCGGAGCAGAACTCCACTGGTCCTTCTCCCTCCCACCCTGGTTCCTCTCCCACCCTGCCCTCCCCCACCCTCTACTGCCCACTCCCCGCCTCCCTCTCCTCAAAACTACTTATCTCCAACTGGTGCTGCTGGGGTGCCAGCCGGCCCTCCACACAGAGCTGAGGCTCAGTGCTGACTGGTGCAGCAGAGCTCAGCTGGTACTGAGCGAGTTCAGGATTGGGCCCTTAATACCATAAAATATAATTAAAATTAAAACAACTGCTAGTTTTAACACATAACAGAAGAACTGCAGCACATTCTTTCAGTCATCATTAAAAATGCAGTTGCAAACAGCAACTTAAACAGCAGCCCAGGAATGTTCAGTTTATAGGTTAAAAACCTCTTAAGCTTTGGAGGCATGTTGGGAGGGAATGATGAAATGCCAGCCATTTGGGAGCCCAATGGATTGCTTTAAGGAGGGAGTTACAGAGCCCACATGTGATAGCAGAGAAAACAAGATATACAACAGATAGTGGACACACAGGAGGGCATCTTCAGATCTCACACTGAAGAGATCTTCATATTTCTTCATGTCTGTTACGTTCAAATGTGGAAAAATGGTCCTTCAAGATGGCTTAAATGCCTTCATACCTAGCTTACCCCATCTGTGTCTCAGTTCTAGAAGAGAGCCTTCCTTTATTCTTACCCTAATTTGTGTTCTGCTTGAACACAGGGCCAAGCCATTTTAAGGAACATAGATTAGGCTGTAGCAGTGGTAAGACTTTGTGGGGTTGAGGCGATGACAGTGGCACCATTTCCAGGATAATTCCCCTGTGTCCAGAGAGTGTGGATGCCGCGGATGCCTTGATGGGGCTCCCCAAGCCTCAGAATGAGTAAAAATAGCAATTGGAACCCACTTCTGTGTTTTGATCACAAAACAGGGAGTGGTTTCTGATTGCTATTTTTAGTCATTCTGAGGCTTGCGGAACCCTATGGAGGTGTTCGCAGGGCTCCCTCCCCCCCCAGGCCAGCACTCACTTAGGTAAGTAAAAAATTTTTAAACCCTTCTGCCTGGCAGCAGTATAATCCTGAGGATCATGTTGCTGCCATCGCCTTGCCCCTTAAGGGGCCAGCAACAGGTGGCTTCCCTGGCTGGTGGGTCATGACTCACCAGTTTGGGAACCACTAGGCTATAGAATTGTTGTTTTATTTTGAGTTCCCTTTTCTTTTTCTTCAGCAGCAGCAGAAGAAGAAGGTGATGGTGATGATGTGTTGCAATCAATGTTTGTGTTAAGCCATTTCTGCCCATGTAACATATACACAAGAGGGATCAAATGTGTACACCTGTGGGCTGGGCAGAAATGGGTTAAACTGTAGTTAGACTGTTGGCCTCAATCAAAGATTCTTAGCTAGACAGTCAGGCTTCGATCAGAATACAGTCTAAGAGATAAGCTTCGCTCAAGCAAGAAAACCACATCCAATCACCTCCATTGCCTTTCTGGGGGGCTGGGTTCAGAATAAGATACTTGTCAACTGGACGCTTCCATTTTATTCTCTGCAAGGTTTTTTTGACACAGTAAATGTTGTGGAAAGCAGAGGTTACTGAAAGCAGCATTGCCACAGGTACATGAAAATGAGGTAAGGATCCAAGAAAGTTATTTTCTTGGATGAATTCCTGTTGGCAAGAATATGAAATCTCTCAACCTTCACTGAACTTGTCTTTCCACTGAATGAACTGTGTGGCCCTCCTATGCTTATTTCAAGAAATAGTTGTTGCCTGTACTTTAATTTGCTTCATTCAGTACTGATTTTTTGTTTGCTTGTGAATGCAATTAATGAAAATTAGGCCAAATTTTATGGGAATGCAGATGTATTGCAAGGATGTTAGCAATTCAAATTATTCTGCATTTTAAGATGCATCAGTTTTCATTCACAACTATCGCAGCTGAAGAGTATAATATAGAAATAATATTGAATATGTTGACAATGTTGAAACGTGACTAAAGTTGCAGAGAACACAAACTAGTTATTAAGGCTGCCATCCTACCCACACTTTCCTGGGAGTAAGTTCCATTGAACATAATAGGACTTACTTCTGAGTAGACATGCATAGGATTGCGCCCGAAGTTATTGTAATTTTGGTCCAATGGTTTTTACAACATCCCGTGCTGCCAAATGTTTGTCAATACCTGAAGATATTTTAGAGCTAAACCAGTAGGGTTTGCAAATTAAATAAAGGAAATCACATGTTTGCTACTTAAAATAACCTCAGAACAATCTTGGTCCCATACTGACGTGGAAACATTCAAGTTACAGTGAGATATTTAAGCTATTAAATCAATAAGCCTTTTCCCTTGTATGCATTCCTTTTTCCTACAAGAGCTTCAGGGAAGCTTTGAAAGAATAAATTTTCTGCTCCTCGCCATCTCTTACAAAAGACTTCTCCATTTAGTATCCCTCACTGTCCGGATGCACCATTGACATGAATCTCACTGTCACTAACCCATTAAGAGCACACTGAAGTAGTATCCTTGGTTTTTAAGGAATGCAGAGTTTTGACTAGAAGGCACATCAGCCTCCTTCCCTCATGCTAGATCAAGGATTCCTATTGTCAGATGCAGTGGGCATGAAAGCAGCAATTTTACAGCACAAAAACTCCAATAACATTTACTGCGGTTGGCTGAGATTGAAATGCACACAGGCACTGCTCAGTCTTGGTTTCTTAAGCACCAGCTTCCCTTGGCTTCCTGCCAGTTTGTGCATTTCAAAGAGACAAGTCCTTTAAGGGGAAAGAGTTTTCCTTGTAACTTGCTGTGGGGTAAACAGACCATTCAGGCATAGTTTATTGCATTACATAGTTGAGTATGCATAGCAGAATGAAACGCAGTAATTGGCAGAATTATTTTGATCATTGGAATTTTTAAGTATGAAATAGCTTGTCTAAGCCAGAAAAAATAAAAAAAAGCTGTGATAATTTATTACAGTGAATCGAGTGGTTGTCTGCTTGTGAAAGCACTTAAGCTAATTTTTTTTTCTTTTTGAGGTAAATTGATTTCTCTGCTTCTGTTTTACCATAAAACAGAATGGCAGATCTTAAAAATAAAGAGAGCAATCCATCTGAATTTAAGCCCTCTTAAGTCCTTCTGACTTTAATATAATATTGAACATGTTTAATGTTCCTATTGAAATTAGTAGGGTAAATGCTGGATCATATCTAAATCTTGCGATACTTGCTGGTATATGGGAGTCATGGCAGGAGGTCTGGTCTAGAGGGTAGAGCCTCCATTAGCCCAAAGATAACATCGGAAGGTCGCCAGTTCAAGGCCACCGACAGCTCCCTGAACCACAAGACCTTGAGTTATTCCACCTGCTTTCTGCTGTGAGCAAAGAAGCGTCTTGGCTGCCCTCCATGTGAGAGATGAAGGAGCTGCTTGTCAGCCTGCATGGGAGGTCAGAAGTGAGATCAGACCAGGAAGATCCATCTGAAATGTTGTGTGGTTCTTGAAAGAGAGAACCTTCTATGACTATAAAAATCCCCTTGAGGGATGCCTGCCTATGTAAACCGCCTTGAATAAAGTCAGAGGAGTAATCCGATGACCAGAAAGGCGGTATATAAAAACCTAGTTATTATTATTATTATTATTATTATATTTTGCTAGGGCTGATGCATATGTCATGAACTCTTCCTCCCTCCCTACAGTGTGCACTTTATTACTCAGTTCCTTCGCTTATGAGCAAAATCACTCCTGCCATCCTTAACCGCAATTAACAGCCCAATCCCATCCAGTGCTTATACTGACAGATCTGTCAGGATAAGTTTCAGAATGACAACACAAAAGTCTCTATGAGCCACAGCCACCATGGCATATTATGGGCAATTTGTGGCAGAGAGTGGGCAGAGGTGGTTGGGGGAGGATCTCAGTGGCAATGGTGCTTACTATCTGCCTTTTCCTAGCCTGACATCGTGGTCTGAGGTCATGAGCCTGACGTCGTGGTCTGAGGTCCAAGGAGACCTATTGGAGGCCAGGCAGCCTATGGGGAGGCAAAAAAAAAAAAAGACTGGGATCTGGAATGCTGAGGAATGCATACATCCTTACGCCATCCTTACACTGGCCTCCCCAACTCCAGAATAGTCACAAGGACCTTGAACCGGCCAAGCACATAGTTAGGATTGTGCTCTTAATAATAACATTACTCAGCATCAATAAAGTTTTAAAGTCCATGATGAAAGTGTTTCAGATGTTCTAGCATCACAAAATAAGGTTTAGCACTTCAAACTTTAGTTGCAAACTAGGAGCAACGCTCTTCTGTTTCTTCTGTTTTTCCCACTTTTTCCATGGTTTTACAAAAATATTTTTTTCTTTAAGTGAATTACTTTATCCACAGTAATTTGTAGAAACACAGCACCAAAATAGATATACTGTAAAAGGGGATATGTAATGCAACTCCCTTGAAAGCCTGGGAGCACACTACCCATCAGGCAGTGTATCTCACGTGGAGAAGGGTGCCTTTTACTGAGTCGCTCTCCATCCTCTGAGGGTCCTGAAGACCACTTCCCCTAAATCTCGCAGTAGCATACTCGAGAAAGGGGAGGCTCTTCTTTACCTCTGTTCTACCAGGTTTGAAATCCAAAATTCAATCTCACCTTCTGGAAATCCTTCCTGGGCATGCCAAGCAAATTCATTCTCACGAAGCAGAGGGAAGGTCTTCCCACTGGGTAAAATGGGAGTATACAGGGATAGTTCAGTATGGATAAATGAAAATCTGTACTGCAAAAGTACTTAAAAGAGGGAAAACTGTAATTCAGATTGTGTGGAATGTTCCTAATTGTTAACAATAACCTTGCTACACGGCCACATGTAATGCAATTCTTTTTTAAAAAAGCATTTCTGTACATGCTCCTTGAATTCTTCAACAGTTCACTTGACACATTTGATTTTTATGCTGTTGGGGGTTATTGTTATGATGTCTGAATATAAAGTTGCATAACTTGGTTATTATTGAACAAAAGTGTGACTGCAGTGTTGTTTGAATCTTTCATTGCGTTAGTTGTCTGTCGGTCTGGTTTTCTACAGAAGGTATTAAGACAACCTGTGTGTGTGTTTGTGCTTAGATCTGTTTTTATATTTGTTTTGTGTGTTCTGTGTGTCTCACACACGCCACATGCAAACTCTGTTCAGGAAGGATTTTAAATAGTATCTGTGGTAATTTTACTTTTCAGGGTTGCTTTCCAGTAGGTTGCTCTCTGCTGAGTAGGAAAAAGGCAAGAATACGAATGACCTTGAACCTCTCTGCCAGTGTGTGCCTGTAGCGAAAATGCTTCAGAAACCAAGTGAAGCACTTCTAATGAATTGTGCTTTTGATTCTTTGAATCTGCACAGCATCTCCATCAGCTTTTTACAGCTGGACTCTTGCTGTAATTGCTACTGGGATGAGATGCGCAACATGGGGTGTTGAAACCAAGCACTTATATTGTCTTCCTGGCCAAAAATATATAGCATAGTCAGAGCACAAACTTCATGAAATTCACACTTGTGTATCTTCATGTTCTTTGCCCATTTCTGACATGCTGCTGATCTGTCAGCAGGCACTCTTGATGGAAGTGATGAAAATGACAAATCCAAAAGGTGTTTCTTAAAGCTGCTATGTATCCTTCAAGTGGAAAACTCTAGTTGTAAATATGTAACAAGCCTGCTCTAAGAAGGTAGCATTTGCTGCAAATCCTGAACTGCATAGGCTGATGCAACACTGTTCTTCTGATGGGACTACACTGTTGTAAATCATTTATAGTCCTTTGTGAATGCTGATCTCTATTTTTTAAAAAAAAACAGGCAATACAGTATTTTGCCACTGATTTGTCTGGGTGAACTCAGAAGTCTATAACAACATTATTACTGAAATAATATTTAACATAAGTTTACAGTTTTAGAGCCCAATCCTATGGCCGCCACTGAATCTCATAGCATCAAGGAGGCAACTGGAGGTCTCCTCTGGTTAAGGAAACATTTGTTTCCTTATCCTGTATTAGGCCCCAGCAGCCCCTATGAGTCTACTCGTATCTGTGTCAGCGACTTAGCTTGTGCAGAACTGAGGAGACCCATGTAGGGTGCTGAGGCCGAGGAAGGGGGATGCCTTATGGAACGTTTGCTATGGCCGTTGCCAGGGCTGCACGTGGGTAAACAGCACTGCCTAGCAATAGGATCAGGCCCCTAATCTTTTAAGATGAAACATTACCCTCGGGCTGCATATAAGTACTGTGCAATCCTATGCATATCAAATCATAATAAGTCTTGTTAAGTTCAATGGGACTTGTTTCTACGAGGGTCGCCCAGAAAGTAATGCACCACATTTTTTTTCTTCAACAATTATTTATTGAAACTTACACACAAGAAAGAATGATGTTTCTTCTACACTCCCTATTTTTCCACGTAATCTCCGTCCAGTTCTATGGCCTTCCTCCAGCGAGACACAAGGGCATGTAGGCCCTGTCGGTACCACTCCTTGTTCTGGTCACGAAGCCATTTCTGCACCGTGCGAATCACCTCTTCGTCATCCTCAGAATGTCTTCCGCGAATGGCATCCTTTAATGGCCCAAACAAGTGGAAGCCTGAGGGAGCTAGGTCAGGGCTGTAGGGTGGATGGGGTAACACAGTCCAACCCTGTTTAGTGATGTGTTCCGAAGTCCTCAAACTTGTGTGAGGCCAAGCGTTATCATGTTGAATCAAACATTCACCTGGGTTGTTATGGCGCCGAAGTTGCTGGAAGTGCTTCTTGAGTTTGGTTAATGTCTTCACATAAGCTTCAGAATTAATGGTGCTGCCTCTTGGCATCACATCAATGAATATGATGCCCTCACAGTTCCAAAACACAGTGATCATGACCTTACCGGCGGAAGCAGTTGCTTTGAATTTTTTCTTCTGTGGAGATTGAGGATGACGCCATTCCATCGACTGTCGTTTTGTTTCGGCTCAAAATGGTGAACCCAGGTTTCATCACCTGTCACAATCCTGGACAAGAACGCTTCCCCCTCATCTTCAAAACGTTTCAGCAACTCAGAAGAAATGTTTTTTCTGAGAGATTTGTGGTCCACCGTAAGACAGCGCGGAACCCATCATGCACACACTTTTGAGTAATCAAGAGCACGGATGATTGCATCCACACTTCCTTTGCTGATTGACAGCTTCAGCGCCAACTGCCTAGTCATTATGTATCGGTCCTCGCGAATGAGCACATCAGCAAACTGCGTCTTGTCAGGTGTGACAGCCGTGGATGGCCGCCCTGAAAGCTGCAAATCTTGGAGCTCTGCTGAAGCACCTTCTAATGGCCTCACCCTCTGTGCCCAGCGACTAACCGTACTTCTGTCGACTGCAGATTCTCCATAAACTGTACACAAACGTTTGTGAATGTTCCCAACAGTTTCTTTCTCCGCAGTGAGAAATTCAATGACGACACGCTGCTTGTAACGTACATCACTTACAGACGCCGTTTCGAAACACTGCTGCAGCTACGCTATCTATCTGAAGAAACCAAAAATTTGTGTGCGCACTCCTGAAAATTCAAATAATGTATATCTAAAGTTTCCATTCGTACCATTACTGTAGGCTGAGAAAAAAAATGTGGTGCATTACTTTCTGGGCGACCATCATAGATAACTTGCAGTTATGGAGCATTGGAGCATTGAAGGTGGAGAATTTTAACCTGTCATCAACCTGTGAAATATTGCGGGTCAAAATGTAAACAAACAGTTTTAGTTTTAAAGTATCTATACTGTACAAAGAAGTTCATTCTGGATCATTGCCTTAGATGTGCTCTTCAGTGCTACATTTTTATGTGGGAGCCTATTAGGAACATTTCCATGGTCATTATTCTCATTATAAAATTCACAAAATAATAAGTGGTAAATTCTCAGTCTTTTGCAATAGGCATTTAAAAATACCACGTAACTATTTTTAACATTCCAAAATCTTTTTTTTTTTTTTTTTTTGGCCTCTTCCTGCCCTGTGCAAAGTTCATCTTTCTTGGCATTCTTAAAAATTCCATCTTTATATGCCTGTAGGTGGCAGTAATTGTTTCGGATGTTACTGCTGCAGCATGGGAACCAGCCCTTATGCAACTAGCAATCTCATTATGTTGGTTTGTCTGACATCAGGAAAGGCAAGTAGTCTCTGTATCCCTTTTTCTTAGCCCAAGCTGGTTCCACTCCATATGACATTCCGCAAACTCTACGGACAGTACACAAAGAAGCAGAAAAATCAGATTCAAGAGAGTTAATTCAAATTAACTGCTTCAACTTGCTTTGCAAGTGAACCTCTCCCTACCACAACAGAACATTCTGGCACATCTTATTGAGCTTTAAAGGGAGTGCTCAGGCTCCTTTAACAGGTAACATATGGCTGTGGAAAGAATGATTTCACATCCCGTGTGAGTTTTGGGAAACTGGAGCCAGATACTTGGGCAGATGAGGCAACGGACCCTTCTGGGATTAATAACCCAATTAGTTATTCATAGGTGAGGATATAGGAGAAAGAGTTCATCCAGCAGGTGTTCCTTCTCCCAGGATAACATTTAACAATAGTAGGCTGATACATAATGGCGCTTAAAGGTAAAAGGGCAATTAATCTAGTAAGAAAGGAAAACTAGCCACTTTAGTTCACCTGTTGCCTTTGAGAAAAAAGCAGCTGTTCAAAGGTGGAAATTGAATTGTAGAAAGAGAAGTTAAAGGGGTGCTGCTGCATAGCTCAGTGGGATGAGCTCACTGCCCCTGGTGTGAGAATCAGGTTCCTTTTAACTATGTACCTGATGACTAACTATGACTATGAATTACTTCCATAGAATTCAGTGTGACCCACTGTGACCAGAAGAAGCCCTTATCTGCATAGTTTCTTCAACAGCACTTCTTTTTCTGGATTCAGTTGCTTGGTGTGACAACAGTGTGACTGAACTCTGTGAGCTGTCTGTAGCTAGCTGGTTAGATTGATCAAGCTCGGATAAAGATAATTCTCCTACTAACCCAATTTCATTTTCCTAACCACTCCCCTTCTTTGGCACAATTCAGTCTCTCTGCTTTCCTTCCTGCTGAGAAATGTGAGCAGGGAAGGCAGATTGCATTTGGGAACATGCCAGTGACATGAGGATTCCTTCCTTTGCTCTCTCTCTCACATTTTTTTCTGGCTAGTTTTCTTTGGATTGGAAGTTAGAAGGATTGGAAATACGGGAGACAGAGCTTCCTGCAAGGAAGCTGACAAAATAAGGATGGGTGAAACAGTGCAAAGGTTCTCTGTCATGCATGTATACTTCTCTTTTCAAAGCATAGTGGGAAAGAGGACCTTTCTCAGCTGTCATTTACTAACCTCTATGATATATTTTGGTTGTACCATAGACAGTTTATAATAAATATAATTTATCTTAAGTCTGTATTTAAATATATCATTTTCTCATATACGGCTCTTGGTCAGATGCTACTGTTTCTCACTGTCCATTGACTTCAGCAGGGTTTGTATAGTTCTTACATAAACTCATCAAAATGAAGAAGCAGTGTTTGATGGATTGTGCTCCCAGAAGCTGGCTACACCTTGTTGTTTCTCATTGTTGTCAAATATCACATTTCATGTCAAACCCTTAAGTCCTGTTAGAAACCAAACTCTTGTCCTGTTTCTGGTTCAATCACAGTCAGGTCTTAGGGATTGTCATCTCTTGTTATGGCAAGTCTGGCCACATCTTTAAAAAGTAGCCAGACATTCTGCCACATGTCTTCCTATTTCTCTGTTGTACCCACCAGAATTCAGGAACCAAAGAGTAGGTGAGGGAGGTCTCAATAGTAAAACAAAGAAAAGTTTGTTCTGGCCAGTGGCTCCTTCTCACAAGTCAATGCTTTACCAATGTGCCATACTTGTATATGTCATTTGGATCTTACATGTAGATAATTTGCTAAAAGAAATCTTACATGGATCTTACATGTAGATAATTTGCTAAAAGAAAAAACGGGGCTGGGGCACCTTCCTTATGAGGAAAGGCTACGGCGTTTGGGCCTCTTCAGCCTAGAAAAGAGACGCTTGAGGGGGGACATGATTGAGACATACAAAATTATGCAGGGGATGGACAGAGTGGATAGGGAGATGCTCTTTACACTCTCACATAATACCAGAACCAGGGGACATCCACTAAAATTGAGTGTTGGGCGGGTTAGGACAGACAAAAGAAAATATTTCTTTACTCAGCGCGTGGTCGGTCTGTGGAACTCCTTGCCACAGGATGTGGTGCTGGCGTCTAGCCTAGACGCCTTTAAAAGGGGATTGGACAAGTTTCTGGAGGAAAAATCCATTATGGGGTACAAGCCATGATGTGTATGCGCAACCTCCTGATTTTAGAAATGGGTTAAGTCAGAATGCCAGATGTAGGGGAGAGCACCAGGACGAGGTCTCTTGTTATCTGGTGTGCTCCCTGGGGCATTTGGTGGGCCGCTGTGAGATACAGGAAGCTGGACTAGATGGGCCTATGGCCTGATCCAGTGGGGCTGTTCTTATGTTCTTATGTTCTTATGCTGTATCACGCATTCATGTCCTCTCACTACTTTAGCTCCTCTGCTTAGTCTCATTTTCTTTATCTTGCATAATCTTCCCCTCAGTAGACCCCCTTTTAAAGTTACAGGAAATTTTGGTAGCTCCCTCCAATTTCTTTTCTCTTTTGGGTGTATGGGGAAGAACCATTGATCCTGAGAAAGGGACATTGCAGATGCTATCCTGTGTGAATTGGTTTGCTTTTTCACTCTTATGCTTTCCGCATCTTTTACCTACATTTCATTTGTGAACTCTCTTCTTGGAATATAAACCATTCATAAATAGGTACTTTTTCAGAATATACCATCCTTAGGATAGCTAGTTAACTGAGAAAAAAAATCAGCTTTCCATTCTATACTTCCTCCTTTAAAAGACCTCACATAATGAAGAGCAATTGCTTTTTTAATCATAATTGAAATAGGCATGTTAATATAAAAGAAATGAAAGATTTTGTGTGTTTTTAATAAATAAAAAAATAGTGGGTTAGATCAAAGTTTTCTTCCAGTGAAAAGGAAACTTTGGATCTAACCCATTGATTTTTGGCCCCCCCAAACAGACAACAGTTCTCCAGTATTAGTTATGGTTTTCAGTTCCTTGGGGAAATAAAATTATATGTGTTTCTTGACCGGACTGTGTTTGCTGCCACACTTTTTTTAGGCAGTTTAGATTTCCAAAAGGGCCTTAGCTCAATCCTGTAATCCTATGATAGTCTTAGGGCCCAATCCTATCTAGGTTTCCAGTGCCGGTGCAGCCATGCCAATGGGATGGGCACTGCATCCTGCTGTGGGGAGGCAATCACAGGGGCCTCTTCAAGAAACGGGAACATTTCTGAAAAATACAGTGTTTTTAAAATTCAGAATAGTTGCATCACAAGGTGTTGAAGTGACTCTGTTATTATACAGTGGTAGTAGTTTGTACCAGCTGAAATTTACGTATGCTTCCCTGTTTGAAACACCTGTGCAAAAAATTCATGAAGCACTGCATGCCTCACTGAAAAAAATTGTCCTTTTTTTTGGTCAATGTTTATTTCATTAAGTAATGGCAGTTCAAATTCTTTACCAAAAGTAGCCCATTTTAGAGTAATCAATTTTAAACACTTCTAGGCATTTGAAAACTAGCCACACATGGTATTCTGGAATCCAAAATCTGTGTCCTCCTGTGTCTTTAGATGACCTATCAGAATTATCTGTTCCAAAGATTTTTTTTGGAGAATCACAAATGAATCTTATTGCCCTTCCCCTATTTGCACAACCTCTTTGCTTATCCTCTGCTAATTACCCTTGTAATGTAAATATCCACATATGCTACAGGTTAAATCAGGACACTCACTCATTAGACAATAGGTTTCACATACTGTATGTGTATTCCGTACAACTTAAACAGCGTACAATTTTAAGTGAATTTTGTGCAGGCTATATAAACAGGCATATTTTAAGGCACACAGATTATTTCCTAAACCATTTTTATTTTTCAGTAGGCATGAAGAAACTTATAGGAATTCAGGATGGAAATGTACTTCATTCCTTTTCATTATCTCGTTTTATTATTTCACCTACCAGGCTACAAATTTAGCTTGATAATGTATTTATGGTCAGCAGACCTGACTTGCACAGCTCTTTAGCCATTGTGACATAATGCATTTTCTTTTGTTTTTGCATTTTTTTCAGCTTGGGGTTTTGTTTGTTTTAAGTAAAGATTATAGCCTTTTCTCAATGTTGTAAATATTGTTCCTTTGTAATTATACAGCCTTGTGTGTGACTTCTGTGTTGTTTCTCAATGACACTTTTACCTTCTTTTTACCAGTTGAACTGGGTCACTTTTGAGGGTATTCTCATACTTTTTCAACAGGTTAAAATAACTGAAACATGAAAATTTAACTGTAAGATATCAGAACAATGAGGAATTTAGCTGATCTTTGAAATACAATCTGAACACCTTGTATTTCGTGCTGTAGTCATATGTAGAGCAGGCGAGTAAATGCAGCCATCTATCTTCCTTTCATTAAATATGCAAAACATTTTACAGCAGTGTAATTGGGAGCAGCAAACTTCATGGAATTTAGGCTGCAGAACCTCTTTAGTCTAATGGCAGTATAGATAACGCTTATTTCCTTCCTAGTATACAGTGTTAATAGCTATACTCTGGAAGAGTTGTCTTATCTGCCATACACCTGGCATTGTTGCTCATGCTTTATCCAGTTTGATGCTTAAATCAAAGAGGCTAGTCATGAGCAGGGCTGAAGTCATGAGCTGTGATCTCTCTATATTTTATCTATTCTGGCAGTCTGCCCTAGGACGAAAAGAGCCATAGCAGAAGAAAAGTTTAATATTGCATGGCTGGACCACATATATTCATACTTAGCTTCAAACGGACCTGAAAATTCGCCTGCTAGTGAATCTCAAGTATGCTCAAGTATGCTAAGTATGTTAAGGTCAACTTGCAGCAAATCGGCTAGTTCAATTTTGATTAATGAAAGTTCACATAGTAATAGGCATAATTTCCAATTCTCTATTTAACTTAAAGAAATGAGAATTTCTGTTGTTCAAATGCATAAAATGGTACATTTTGGGGAGCTATACTTTTGTGTTTTTGTTCTTTGAAATGTTTAGGAAATATTTAGAAAGATTTTTCTCCCTCCAAACCATTTTTTTCAGACTTTTATAAGCTAGACAAGGCATTCCTTCACCTATCATCCTTTGCCTCTTGTTGCAAGTTGAAGTGCTATGCAAATATACAAACCTCTCCTTTAATCTTCCTTCATGGTCCCCAGATAATAGACATAGCAATTACACGCGGAGGTGATGGTCGTTTCATTGTTTAAAGTGGTCGCAGTTACTGGAATTGAAATAGATTCAATTGGGAAGGTAGAATTTGTTTTAATTACCTTGCCATTTCAAGGTGTAGTTGGACTTGAAAATTACTGAATGCATCATGCTGTTAAACTCAGGCACATTCATCCAAAGCCAAGAACATACTTTGTGAAATTGAAAGACTGTTTGTGGCATTGCTATCTGAACAGACTTGACGGCCAGTGGAATAAGGAAGCTGTGTCTGTGACCAGGATTGCTTTGTTCTTGGATTAAAAAAAAGTCTGATTCACCTGTACATTTGCCGAGTTTAATTAAAGTAATTAAGGAACAAAAGGCTACTGGCTGCTCCTTAAGAGCTATTTTGAAGGCTTTAATTTCTAGTTTGTCTCTAGTCTCATTTACTCCTTTCTTCTCTCATTGTTCATCTTTTTTTTCAGCCAAACATTTGAAGCTGCTGTAATATAGCCGAATGTATTTGTTAAAATTTTTTTACCAAGAAATGTGTCTTCTTCCCTTTGCTTTTGTTCATTTGTTAGAAGTAGTCCTGTCCCCTCCCACAAATGGCTAGTTTTAACTTTATTTTTGCCAGTACCTAAAGGGAATTGTTCAACCCAAGTTGAAAACTTTTAGAGTCCAAGCCTATCCATATCTGCTCAGAAGTAAATCCCATTATAGTCACTGGGGTTTACTCCCAGATATGTATGGATAGGATTGCAGCCTTACAGTCCAATCCTATGCATATTTACTGAGAAGTAGGTCCCATTTAGTTAGCTGGGCTTGCTTCCAGGAAAGTGTGCATAGGATTGCAGCTTTAATCGCATTAATTCATATCGAGTGGGAGAGTATATTTTCTTGTTACATTTCCATGTGGGAAAGCAACACTTTCATTTATTTCTGCTTGTGAGATATGGTATAATCCAGCAGTTCCCGAACTATGGATCTGTGGCCCATCAGTAAGTCATGACCCAATTTTTGGTGGGTCACGAAACTGACAATACAGGTTATTCTATGTGTATCAAAGGTTAAACAGCCTGTTACTTGTGGGGAGCACTGCTCCGCAATCACTGCAATCATTATAGCCACAGAGATTGAGCGTCTGGTAAAGTGAAACTTTTTTTAGGTAGGTCCCAATGCTAAAAAGTTTGGGTACCACTGATAAAATCTATAAACTATAATCTTCTCTCCACGGAATGATGCACCTTCATACATACCGTTGGGACACTGTTGTTGAAGCAATTCCCTGGGGAATTACTCATTTGCATTGTGTGATGGTCAATACCCCTCTTGCCTTTCTCTTTTGTTACTTAACACAATCTACATGCAAATAACTCTAATTGAATTAGAAAAACTGTGGGCTAATAAGGATCCAGTAAATGTAAATGCTGCTGGTTGGTGCCAATTTCTTAAGTATTGAAGAATCTGCAGCACGGGTTCAGCAGCAACACTAGAGGGCTTCAGGAAAATGTGGCAAAAAGAGGTGACTTATGCAGCATCCTTGGAAGTTATTTGATTTTTCTCTGTAAACCGCTTTGTGAACTTTTAGTTGAAAAGCGGTATATAAATACTGTTAATAATAATAATAATAATAATAATAAATGGAAGGTAGAAAATTATGGTAGCAGCCTATGTCATAAAAAGGGGATATGTATATCCTGCTGTTACCCGAAGGTCCTGCTGGCCTTTCATCCTCTTTTCTGATCTAGTCCACCCTTGATCAGCTTCAGCAATTCTACAAGCAGCATCTGTGGTTCTCAGACCATCTACTTGGCCCTTTGCTAAGTTGGCTGGAGTCACTGCAGCTGATACAGTGAATGACTAATTTGGCTCCAGGTTTGGGTCCCATGATGTCTGGGCATTGGGAGGGGGAAGCAAAGCACCCTCCCTTGTCATTATTCATCTGTATTTGAAGAGGCAAATTAGTAGTTCCATCATATCACAAGCAAACAAAAGCGGAAAGTTGATTTTCTATTTTCACTGTTCTATTTCTGATGATTGTAAAGGAAGAGAAACAGAAGGTATTATATGATGCTCTCCTGTTTGATCTGCTAACCCTCAAAAGGAAATTTTATTTATTTTTGACTTTCTATTCCATCAACTTGACTACAAATGCTCTTTAGGCAGTTCATGACTTAAAACTGCTTAATAAACAGCAACATATACTCAGCTGGCATGATGTAGTGGCAATGAATCAGGAAGTCTGCAGTTCAGATCTCACCTCTCATTTAGTGGTTTAAACGAAGTTTGTCAGCATCAGCTCCCTACCTGTAATACTAATAAATATTCACTTACCTTGCAGGGTATTGCAAGAATTATAACAGATGCACTGTATCTGCCATAATTCTGCAACAGGTACATTGTACCTGTATAGTGCAGTGGTTCCCAAACATCTCCTCAGAAGTTGGGAACTCTGTAAGTCTTTTTGGCGAAGTCACAGGGACAAAATATGCTCAAAGTACAAAGTATTTGTTCAAAGTACAGTTAGGTAACAAGCCAGGCTCTGAAACAACAGTTTAAATTCTGATTTGTTTTACCTTACTGCAGTTTGGGCTCTGCTAAAGCATGCTGTCCTGGCAACAGCGATCAGAAAGCACAGTGTAAAGCACTTTGCAACAGCCAGGCACAGAGGAGGCAGGCACTGGAACAGAGGCCAGCACAAGCAGGCAGTGGGCCTCCACACTGGTTGGAGAGGCCCAAAGAGCTGAAAGCAGGGAGGGACAAAACTGGGTAGGGGGTGGTCAGACTGGACCTGGGAGGGGGGCAGGGATGGCAGAAGAGGCTGCTGCCAGTTCCTATCTCCCTTCCCAGGCCTGAAAGCCCTACACAGGGCCTCAGTTCTGCTCCAGTGATTTAGCCAGTGGTGCGGATCCAAGTAGACCTATAGAGTCTGCTGTGGCTTGACACAGGGTAAGGAAACAAATGTTTCCTAACTCCAAGGAGAACTCCAGCTGCTTCTGTGCCTGCTTGGGTTATAGTGGTGACTGTTTTAGCACTGTTCTGTCACAGTGCAGGCAGGATTATGCTGCCTGTCTGTGCAAACCGATTTGGAAATTGGCAAGTTTTTCATTTGTTTTTCCATTCGGTGTGATAGTTCTAGGAATGAGAAAGGCATCAGTATGCATTCTTGTTTGAATTTGACTGTTTCCGGATCCTTGTCTTGAATCCAGAAAGCTGGAAAGGCATCAGTATGCATTCTTGTTTGTATACAAAAGATTGAAGGAGCTGTTGCTTGGCTGGTTGTGGAAATGCTGCAAGGATCGATTGTAACTAATGGAAACATGTTCTTAAAGTGAGTATATGCAGCTCCTACAGGAGAACAGTCAAGTGAGGAAGAAGCAATTCCTAAACCAATAAATCCTTCTTTTTTCCCTTCATCACGAAGAAGGTTTACCCTCTCTCCGTACACGGTGTGGAACATATTGCTTCACTCAGATATATATTTGTAGTGCTTGAAAAGTTCCATTGACGTGAATAATTGATAAATATGTTCTTTTCATCCTGTACGCTCTGTGTTAATACCTTGTTATGGTTTTTGCCAAGCAAGAAGTAAGATCCACAGTTTTGCTACTATGGAAACCTTCCTGTAGCAACCTGCTCTGGGTGTGTGCCCAAGTCCCATTGTTGAACAGATTTTACCCATCTGGCTTTTTATTTTTGTTTGCATGTTTGCTTTCTTGCTCTTCACAGTGTTGAGATCCATATACAAAGCCATCCACTCCATAGCTATACCCACATTTAAAAAAAAACAGACTGCTAAGACTTGTCTCGCATTGCTGCATTGGGAATTGATGCAAGCCAACATTTGGAACAAGCTAGTTCCAAGAAACTCCAAATTGTTGTTTCAGGCATACAAGAAACAACCTGTAAATTATTTGACAGAAGGGAGGAATAAGGCACTGATACAAGGCACTAAGGAGTAAATCTAAGATCAAAAAATCCTTGACAGAAGAGAAGAGAAAGTACTCACAAATTCACACTTGTACCAAAAAACATGGAAACAGTCAAGACTCCTGCCTTAACTACTGCACTGTGTAAACTGTAAGCACATTCTACAGTCTTTGCGAAAGGCTGTTTCTAATACAAGAGGGACTGTATTAATTCAAAAAATTCCCAGTTTTTGTCTCTTGTTTGTCTGTTAACTGTATTTATCTGGGCATTTGTATTTATCTGGGCATTTCACCTTCTAAGAGACCCTCAAGGCAACTTTACTTTCTGTTTAAAAACAAAATTTAATCACAAGATCAGAAAACAATGATCAATAACAGCAAACAACTGATAGCTATTAAAAATGCATAGGTAACAAGAACTGATACAGAATACATTATTTGACCATATTGATAAGCTTGATGTCCACTACACATATTATTACATATGCCACTGCTAATTGGACTCCTTGTAAGTCATAGTTCTCTGCAATTTACAAAGGCAGAACAACTGTCTCTCTTCATTCCAGCATCCCACTTTTCTAGTGGATGTTTGCTATGTCTATTTTGCATCTTTTCCGGTGGGGAGGGGGGGTGGAGGAGATGAGCTCTCTGGAACAGAGAGCCCTCTTTTAAAATGTTGCTACATTCTGAACTTTTTTTTCCTATTGAAAACAAGTATATAGCTATTCTTAGTAATAATATATTTTGGTTGCTTACAACTTAATCTAAATGTCTCACTTTCCCTTCATCTTCAGATCCGACCTTTTTTCTCTGCAGGTTAGAAAAAGATTGCAAAGTAACAAAGCACTGAGACCAGAGGGTTTTCCTTCTGAATTTTGTGAAGTATATTTTACTATTCAAAGCTACCATGTAAAGAATGACAACAAAAGAAAGTGATGTGTTGATTTAGATGGAACACATTGAACGTAAGAACCTATGAGGAGCTCTGCAGGATCAGTCCACTGCCCATCTAGTCCAGCTTTCACATGGCCCACCAGATTCTTCTGAGTGCATACAAGACAACAAGATACCTGTATCCTGTTGCTTTTGCCTAAAAATTAACTCTTACAGCCGAATTCTAATTAAATTCCTATGCAGTGTCATGGGCATGGGCTATGCTGTATCCCATGGGGGAATTTTGGCGACTAGAGATCTCCTCATGGTAAGGGGACTTTTGTTCATTTGTCCAGAGTAAACCCCAACAGCCACTATGGATCAGCTCAGACCCACACCAGCGATATCACTGTCATGTCCAAGTTGATCCATGCAGGTGCGCATGAGATCCATGCAGGCAGATCAGGCCCAGGAAGGGGGATAGGATACAGCGTGCTTGGGCTCCTCGTCAGCATTTACCCTTAAGCTATGCCTTCC
The DNA here is from genome assembly GCF_035046505.1 of Tiliqua scincoides. Taxonomy (NCBI): domain Eukaryota; kingdom Metazoa; phylum Chordata; class Lepidosauria; order Squamata; family Scincidae; genus Tiliqua; species Tiliqua scincoides. Next base: position 58,940,266 of record NC_089826.1, read on the forward strand.
CTCACATGTGCAGGAGTGTGAAGGAAGCACTGATTATTCCAAAAGCAAACGTAAATTAGGATTTAGTATTAATTAAACAAGATTTTTATTCCAAAAATGCCTAAGGGCGCAATCCTGACCAACTTTCCAGCACCAAGGTAAGGGTAATGCAGCTCCAACATTTTCTTACCTTGATGAGGTTTCTGTGACTACCCCCCAACTGCAGGATGCAGCACATGCCCCATTGGCACAGCTGTATCAGTGCTGGAAAGTTGGTTAGGATTTGAACCTAAGTCAAGAAAGTGTAAAATGAAAGGTATCTATATGCTTGCATAGAATTGTACTGTTAAATGTGCTTTATGTGGGCCAGATTGTGTTGGATAGGTTATACTCCTTGCCACAAATGATGGCATAGTTATTAACATCTAAGTGCCGGCTTTGCTTGGAAAGGAAACTCAGTTTTGCATATCGGTTTCAATGGATGTAGTCACCGGTAAGCGGATATTGTCCATTTGCTGGCAGAGTAAATTTGCTGAGAAAATAGAGAGCACAGGTGCGCTAACTTAAGGCATAGATAAGAATCAAATTACAACTCCACATACATTTGGAGAGGTTCCAAGTTAAACAGTAGTTTCCCTCATAAGGGTTATCCTTCTTGAATTTGTGTCACAAATTTGATTTGCCACAAACAAAACATGATTAGAGCCTTTATAATGTTATAACTGAGTATAGATAACTTGTTAAGCATCTTGAGTCTTCAGATTAAGCTAGACTGAAATCCAAAGAATAAACTAATGGCCAAATCCTAGCTAACTTTCCAGCCCTGGTGTAGCCATGCCAGTGGGGCATACACTGCATTCTGTGGTGGTAGGAGGCAGTCATAGAGGCCTCCTCAAGGTAAGGGAATGTTTGTTTGCTTATCTCAGGGTGGCATCGTGGCCGCATCAGCACAGGACTGTTGAATAGGATTGGGCCCTAACTTAATATCCTACAGAGAACATGTCATGTGTACTACAATCTTACTATGTATTAGGGCAGCCATTTTCAACCACTGTGCCATGGCACACTGGTGTGCCGCGAGTGGTCTACAGGTGTGCCACAGGAATTTGGGGGAAGGTCATTTATTAATAGGGCCAATGGGAGATGTGAGCCCCCACTGGCAGCATGGTGTGCCTTGTCAGTTGTCAAAAACCTGGTGGTGTGCCTTGACCATTTTAGTGTCTGGTCAGTGTGCCATGAGATGAAAAAGGTTGAAAATCACTGTATTAGGGCATACTTGGAAATCCTAAGCACTTCAGTTATTCCCATGGACATACCAATATTTCATACCAAACATGTTCATATTTCATATACAGAACATGTTTTTAGTGTTTTATTTTGTCATTGCAGTGAGGTTTCTTTCATATTAATTAAATTTTGCCCCCAGTATGTAATCCTTCTCGTATGAGAAAAAGAATCTCCCTCTGTTCTTTACTTGAATGGCTGGCTGATGAGGCTCAGCAATCTATCTGCTATGGAAAGAATACTGTATGAAGTGTATGACAGATTGCTTTAGCAGATATTTGGTTTCCTTTTTTCTCATTCGTTATGTGAATTGAAATGCTGAACTGCAAACAGTGTTAAATAATGACTACATCTGACCACTTTAATCTTTCTGTCTACCCATCGCTTGCCTTTTAACTTCCAAGTAATGCATGTTTTTGTTTTGTTTTGTATCCTGTTTAAAATTCCGTAACAATTAAATGATAAGATTAATTACGTATAAATTAGTTTTTGAAAAAAGGTTTTATGGGAAACTAGAGAAGAGCTAAGCACTGTAATTTTACCTCAGAAATTGCAAATGCTGCTGGTATTTTTCTCTGGTATTTGAATGGGTGTTGAAAATGAATTGAGATAGGTTTAGGCGCATCATCTCCCCTCACTACATATAAGCTCATCCATTTTCATTGCAGGCATCCTTGAGTAGGTTCATCTAACGAAGACAATTCATACAGCAGAACACATACTTTTCTTTTGCTTACACCTGAACTAGGATGTAATGAGATTGTGCCTCCTGACCAATATTTTATCATTCGACTGCGTAAATAATTTCTCCTTCCTAACCTTATATAGCCAAATTACTGTAGTTGCATGCTTCTGCATTCCTTTCTCTTCTGTGAATCTGTGCCATCTTCCAAAACATTTGTTGTAGCTGTTGCTTTTATATTCTTTGGGTTGGATGTCTTCTTTCTCTTAGCATCAAAATGGAGCTGTCAACCAGGGAGCTGGGATGACTTTGGCTGCAGCTCCATCAGAATTACTCAGCAGCTGACTGACATTTCACTAAGACTGAAAAGAATCCTCCTCCACATGTATCAATTAGGGTTGCCAACACCTGGCTTTGAAGGGTTTCTGGTGGCTTTAATAGCTGTATGGAATTGATAAGTTTGACAGGTGTGGCTTCTCCCATCATTGCAGCAATGTGACAGGCAAAACTGCACCTTCTGAGCATTCACCTGCCATTCAGCTATGAAAGGCGCAATAATTGGCCACCTTAAGACTCAATCATAAAGCTGCTTACTTTGAAGTTGCTACTTGTCTAGCGTTAGCATCTCTATTCTCCAAAGAAATAATAGCATCCCAAACTGGAAGGGTACTCCTGAACTGAACACTCAAAGTTGAACACTCAAAGGGAGCCAAGAATATTACACGAAAATGAACTTTAGAGCAACTGGACAAAAAAGTATTCAGCAGGATGCCTGGAATGAATGGAATTTGACTGCAATAAGTTTGGCCCTTAAAGACATTTGCTAAACTGCTAGATTCTCTAATCTTCTCCAATTAACTTTGTAGTTTATTACAGGGCCACCTAAGCTCTTGGGTGCCAGGCCAAGACCAGATATCAAATATATTTTCCCCCATCATTTGCTCCCACCTCCTCTTAGTTCTTTCCATTTTGATCTACTCCCATGGATCCAGTGATTATACATTCTCTAGTGATTCGGAGCAGCCTATGGCTGCTTCGCTGTACTTGGATTTGTGCCACCTCCTGAGGTGGCTCAGATCCGAGTAGACCCATTGGGGTCAGTGCAGTGCAACACAGGGTAAGGGGAAAGTTTTCCCCTTGCCTTGGGTTGTTCTGATTTTAGCCCCAAACTTGTGCTAGATGCAGCACAGACCTGGTGGTCTGTCTGCTCCAGCACAAGTCAGGATTGCACCCTAAGACAACTTAGGTATTAAGACAGTACCAAAAAAAAAAATACTCTGTTCCAAAAACAGGAGAAAAATTTAGTATATCCTATGTAAAGAAAGAATCCTAAGGTAGGGTTTCCTGTTGAGCAAGTAATCATTTTTATATGTATTTTTACATAATGACCAAAGTTAATTCTCTACCAGCTGATAATTAACTTCTAATCTAAATCAGATAAAAGTTTTAAGTAGACTTGAAAAAAGTCTTTGTGGGCTTTAGCCTGTTAAATTATCCTGTAGCTAGCTGTGAATGTGCCTTAAAGCTTTCTATAGCGATTCTAATCATATGCACTGACACCCACTGGTGCTAGTAAAGACAAAGCTGATTAATTGTACGGTACCTGAATGATAACACTTTCCTCATATGATTTTTGTTGAGATTTTTCTGTGCCAAAGTCTGAAGAAATGGTAGATTATTTTAACCCTCCAAGTGCTAGAATGGTGAATCTCAATCAGCCCAATTCTGCTAAGTTGAAGTACCTGAATTCAAGCCAAATTAGTATCACTGAAATCAGCAAGAGGAAACTGACATACACCCAAGTACTTATCTTGTGTACACTGCAGAAATGTGCACCAAGGAACCCGGGCATGTGCTTATCTTCTGATTGTTTCTGAGGAGCATGAGAGGAAGAAAAGCACTTATTGACTTCAGATGGTATAAAAACATGCCATGAGAACTAATAGTAGTTACTGTTACTTTAGAATAAAAGGTGCACTTTTTTGATGGGAACTATGACATACTTCTACCATTGTGGTGATGGCAAGATCGTCTCCTCACCTGTGTCTTGCTCTGAAACATAGTTATACCACATAGTGTGAAATGGGAAAATCTGTTCTATGTGTGTTCTAATGGATGTAACGGTCATTAAGTATATGAGTCTTCTGACGTTGTAATCAGATGTGTTTCAGTCTGTTAAATATCCATGAAGCAACATCTGCTTCACAGAGTGACCTTCTGCTAAAGAATACTTAGCATCTATTAGTGGATCATAGTGCAGATCTGCCTTATTTGAAATGCAGTAAACTAGAGTAGTCTACTGCTGTTTAGCAACTCGCTTGCAATAATTTATTGCAGTTAAACAAAGCTTAAAAAAAACTCCATTAAATAATTATAGGGATTATATGCATTTTGAAAACCTTTGTATTCTGTGGAAATTACCCATTTAATTTCAGGGTTGGTTTGCTTAAAAAAGCTGAGTCCGAAAGACATGTTAGGGGATCTGTCAGATGCCTTTTTCTGTAGGTGTTAATAAAACCAGTTTTTAAATAACTGAAACAAATTAAAACCAAACGCAGTCATACCATCTGTTGTATATTAATTAGATCTTTGCCTGTCAAGGGTAAACTCACTCTTAAAGAATGTCATTGAAGCCAACTAATAGAATAATATGCAAATGCATTAGATGATAGGATTTCTGTTTCTGCTTTAGCTCTAGCAAAGGTGATGTAGCAAAGATGCTGATGTGATGTATCAAAGGTGATGTAGCAAAGATGCCACATCTAGCAACGATGATGTATAACAAACTTTAATTTTCTTTCTTCTCAGAGCAATCTCCAAATAACCAAGGCCAGTCGACCCTGCAACCTTTGCCACCTTCTCACAAGCAGCATTCAACACAGCATCACCCATCTATCACCTCCCTTAACAGAAACTCACTGACAAATAGAAGGAACCAGAGTCCGGCCCCGCCGGCTGCTTTGCCCGCCGAGCTGCAAACCACACCCGAGTCGGTCCAGCTGCAGGACAGCTGGGTCCTTGGCAGTAATGTGCCACTGGAAAGCAGGTAATCCTTTAGGACCTTGTAAGACTGCAGTTATGCTCAAAATATACAAGAAGCCTGACATTTATGCTTTCCCTTCTGTTAGCAAGAGTTTTAACTGTGGAACTTGTGGGAGTAGTAACCAATAGTGGTACTCTACCTTGTCCCTAAGCTCACAGCGTAATTTAATTTTTTCCCGTACGATGTTTTTTTTTCAGAGATGTATAATACATGATTAGTGTACCTCAAGTATGTCACTGAGGTGGTACAGACATAAACACAAAACTATGGATTGCAAAGCCAACCACAGTTGATTGTAATGTCTGAACTGACATCATCTAATAAACCATGGTTTGCAAGTAGCCACCAAACCACAGTTTGCAACCATGGCTTGCAGCTGGTTGACCAAGCCACAGTTTGAACGAACTGTGATTCAGTATGACATACTGAAACTGAAAGGCATAAGAAATCAGGATCTGTCTTCCATAGCTAGGATAGTATCTGGATTCACAAACTAGGTAAGAGAAGGGGGAGGGAAACATGATTTTTCTATACATATGGAACCCAGCTAACACAAACAAGGGTTTTGCATGGCTATCTGAAGGCAAGTGTTTTCCTCTAACATTCAAAATTAATGTTACTATATTAGCTGTCATAAATAATTGTAATACATTTGGCAGAGAAGATATAAGTTTTCAGGAACATCATTGAAAAGCTAGTACATCTTTGCAGAAACATAGATATTCCCATAAAGCAACAGTGTATATATGCAGGATTCCTGATGGTCCCAGCTTTTCTGGTTTGGTGATTGTGTAGCACACTTTTGTACTGCATATTCCTCATGTAATTGCTTGTAATTATTGAAAACTAGTTGGTGAAAATTCCTAATGGATGTAAGTTTAAATTATGTAAATAAATTTTGGTGCCACTTATTTAATGCAGAGCTAAAGTTCACTTACAATAAATTATTAATAATCATGCAATCAATCAGCACTATTTAGAATTTATTTTTATTAGGGTTATTGCAGTATTTCTCAATGTCTGCCCCCGCTTCGCCACCACATGGTCCACCTATTTGAAGTACCACTGGAAGTAACTAGCGATGACATCATTGCCCATTTTTTCTGGGTTAAGAGGCTGGATGTGATGCAACAAATACCAGTAAGAGACTCAGGGTGGATGGGAGGACAGAATTCTTGAGCACAGAAAAGCCTGCTTTGGAGCCTCCTACTTCTCTTTGTTGTGTTCCATTCCTGGTCTCTCTGTTGGTACTGCAAGTATCACCAGACACCACTTCAATTACTACTGGTGGTACCCGTACCACTGGTTGAGAAACACTGAGTTAGTATAATTCTTCTGGGGGACTTGAGTAACACTAGATTACATTTCCTTTACAAGCCAATTCTAGATCAGCACTGATATGTTTCAGGATAATTAGTAAATTGAATATTCCTACTTCCTTTAGTTAACGTCAATTGTTTAAACATGAAGAGTAGAAAAATATATTTAAGGTAGAAATAAAAACAGAGGAACTCTATTTTTTTCATTTTACAGGTATTGTGCATATATTAACAATGCCACAGAATGAGGAGAGTTGGATTTAAGGGTCCTGAAGCAGCGCAGGAGCCCGGTTTCTATATCAACACTGTAGCAGCACTTTCAGTGTAGTGTTCTTTGGAAAGAATAGGACTAAAGAGGCACTGGTCTTTTAAAAAGACTATGCACAGTAATGAGTAATGGTGATGAGTTTTCTGACAAGGGCCAAAACTGGCCATGTCTACCCATTCTGTCAATAATAAAGTATTGCTGTAGCCTCCCGAAGAAAGAGGGAACTAATTCAAAGGTGTTTCAGAAAGTATGTGACCCAGACAAAACATGCAAAAACCAATGCGGAAATGGGCACTGCCCACAGAATAAGCAGATGCTTGGATGCAAAACTCATGTGGGTTTCCTTATCTGTGAGCTTTTTGCCACATAATATATCCAAGTCTTAATCTTTAATTTTTTACCACTTAATCTGTGAGTTCAGAGTCTTCCACATGGATTTTTGACCATATGATTGCAAAACTCACATGATTGTCAGAGGAGCACAGACAGCACCCTAGACTGGCTCAAGGCATAGCCGTCCTTCATGACAGCTTGCCTTCTCATTGTTCTCTGCTTTAAAGAGTGGCAGTTTCTCCCCTTTCCTTGTGGTGAGTAGAAGAGACAGCAGTGAATGCAACTTTTCCTTTGCTGTATTTGCTTGTGATCTGGGGGCAGAGAAGACAGCCAACAGAGTGCTTTCTCTCTCGCTCTCGTCAGCACTTTGCTCATCTTCCTGCTGGAGAGGGAAGGGGAGGTGCATGCCTACTCAGAAGTAAGTCCTATGGTAGTGCTTACTCCCAGGAAAGCTTATATAGGATTTCAGCCCAAGCTGCAATTTGTGTTGCAAGTTACCGTTTGTCCACTTGCATTGATCTTCATGCTGAAAGTGCCTGCATTAAACATGTGGCTACCTTTCATTGAGCAGTATTTTTTTTCCTTCCCTCCCATTTGTATCCAAGTCTTAGCTTTAATCTTTAAAGCCCTAAATGACTTCAGACTTGCTACTCTCATTAGTGCCTGCCCAGTCCTTACGCTTTGTTGGAAAGGTCCTGCATTCTTGTCTGCTATTGACAGCATCTCAGAGCCCAATCCTATCCATCTTTCTAGTGCTGATGCAGCTGCAGTGTAGCTCAGTGTAGCTTGAGGAGGCCTCTGTGACCGCCTCCCCACTCCAGTATGCAGCGCATACCTATTAGCGTGACTGCATCAGCAGTGGAAAGTTGGATATGATTGGGCCCTCAGTTGGCAACCTCAGGAACCAGGGCCTTTTCTATTGTGGCACCTCAATTGAAGAACTCTCATCTTAGGAAGATCAGGTTGACTTCACTTGCCATGGATGCTAAAGACTTTCTTATTTTTAGAAGGCTTTTACTAATAAACTGAACTGATTTGATACTGGTTCCTTGGCATAGAAAAGGGTACAAGTATTGCTGTTTCATGGGTGTAAATATGTTTTCAATTGTTTTTAGTATTTTTATTGCAAGCTGTTTGTTGTTGTTATTAAATGAAATACAGGATAAAAATATAATAAATATTGTAATGTGAAAATCTCACTTTGCAGTAAACCCTGTAGTTTCTTGAATAGTTTAATTTGGCAAGAACCTCCTGAAATGAAGAAGCAGTTTAATTTATCATTAATTTCCCCCTCTCTTTATCATTGCGTTTCTCCACAGAGTGTGTCCTTGATTTCAAGTCTATTAGCTATAACATTGTAGGGGGTTTTCAAGCTGTTTTTCATGCCTTTACAGTTTTGTGTATGGTGATTATTTCAGCTTTGACCTCACTTTGTATTTGGATGACATATGCAACCTTGCAGAACTGCCAGTTAAAGTTACAAATTTGGCACACTGACCAATATCAAAGACATGACCACATTAATGGACCAGGAGTCTGAGAGTTGTCACTCGGCTCATACTGATGAACACTAATTATGACATTAGTTGAGTACCATCTTTGTGGCCCTTGTTGGGAATGTTTTACATAATCCTAAGCTTTGGTTATGTAAAGTTTCATTTGCAGGCTTTCCAAGCACTGGCAAATAAAGACTTGCTTACAGGTTCCTATTCACCTGCACATGGTTTCAGGGAACTAATACCCCCCCCCCCCATGAAAAACTGAGCAGGAACATGAGTGGGTGCCTCCCCATCCTCCTGTATAGGTCTCAAAATGTTGAGAAGCCTTGCTCTTCAGTGTACAGTCTGAACCACTTGGCTCTTGAAACAGTGAAGATGGTAGCAGTTACTGTCACTGTCAGTGGTGAGTGGGGAAAATTGGAAAGATCCTTCTTTAGTTTAGCCCTAGTTTGCTTAGTTTCATTTTGTTTAGGCATCTGGTCATTTGTGAGTAAATTGACGGTGTGTAAATGCATGGAATACTGGAAGGCTTTCTTTATCCTTTGTTTTTGGGAATTATGTTAATTTTAGGAGTGCCTTTCTAAACGGATGTTTTATAACCTTGTTTCCCACTTTTTACATTGTAGCATTCTGTGTTCTTACCTCAGCTAGTGTTTGTCAATATTGATAATATGAAGCTCTGCTGTTCCTGATTTAAAAGACAAACTGTGAAGGGACAGGTCAATATCTTCCAGCAGGGATTCCCAACCTTACTAAATAACTGTCTTTTTTTCTTGAAATTCATCAGGGAAGTGAAACTGTCACTTTCCCTAAACAAGTGGTTCTCTGTGCTCCCTTTAAATGGCAGTGAAGTTACTGAATTATAGTGATAAAGATCTTTTATCTTTTCATGGTATTAATGTTTCCTTTACTCTTTCTGTGTTCAACCTCTTGATTTCCTACAACAGGTATTAAATCCTTTTTTAATGTCCACACAAGGTTTTGCATCTTCCAGAGGTATATACTCCCATTCCCTTTCAAATAGGATCAATTTTTATAGCCATGGACCTCTAAGGGACATTGACACTGGGCTTGTTTTCTTTGAGGTAGCAAGCCATGGGGGAGTAAAGGAGAAGGAGGGGAAAGGATCCTGCTGCTGTAGGAACCATCCGTTCCCTCTGCTTCCTGCCCAGAAACACCCACTTTCCTCCCATCATTCACCAGCCGCCCCCCCCCCCCCCGGCACCAGTTTACCTGCTCTTCTGTGGGGATAGCAGCAATAGGCCATCAACACTGCCATCATTTGCTGTATGGTGGACAGTGGAACGGTGTACTGCGGTCATAAACCCAGTTTGGATCAGGCTGTAAGTTCCCTAACACAATACTGCACAAACACAAACCCATTCCCATGCATTCATACACCCTTTATTACCATATTGGCTAGATAATTATACATTGTTTCTCTAAGGTGATCACACCAAGACATAGTTCAGCTAGCAGGAAATCCATTGATAATTGTTACTTAGTCCAGACTGGAGAGAACAACAGTGATGGGTCTTTATCTCCTTGGGGCAGTCCTCCTGAAAAAGCCATTGTAAGTCACTCAATCCTTGTCTCTTAGAGTGGAAAATTCCATTTCACCTTGCCTATCTCAAGGAGGGGGGGGCACACACATAGCATTCTGTCCATGCTAAATTTCAGCTTCCTCCAGCTTTGAGTTCTGGTAAGTCAGTCTTCTGTTAATCAGAGGTCCTCTTTGCCTTGGTGCTTCTCTGGCCTCGATGAGGTGCATCTGGTTTTGCGAGACCTCCTGGTGGCTGGTACAGCTAACTAGTCGCTATCTTATATAGTTCATGCTGAGCTAGCCTCTGTTTCCCCTTTTTTACAGTCAGGCCCCTTTGTTCTTGCAACTTAGAGTCTGTGTTTGTGTCAGTGTCCCTCCCGATTTATGTCTTTCCTTATCTGGGCAGTTCGCCACATTCACAGTTTTATAACCTTTATCTTTTAACATCATTTAGAGAGGGGTAGAAAGGAAAAAAGAGTAAAATGGTTTTTTAAAATACATGGACTACAGCCATAGTGCCAGCACTGAGTGCCGTAAAAATGCCACAAAGCTGCCAGGAAAGGTAAGTGCTGCACCAGGAGGCAGGGGAAGACATTCCAGAGCCAGGGAGGTGTTGTATAAGGGCAAGGGAAGGATGGGGGGAGGTGGTACAGGCCTAGGAGGTGGTGGGGATGGCAGAGCAGGCCTCTACCACATCCTAACCCTCATCTCAGACCTGAAAGTTCTACATGGTGCTATTCGGTTCTGCTCCAGCGATTTAACTGGTGCTGACCCAAGTAGTCCCTTTGAGCAGGCTGGGGCTTGTCATGGGCTAAGGGAACAAATGTTCCCTTATTCTGAGGAGACCTCCCACCAGCACAAATGCAGCGCTGGATACAGCATGAGCCCAGCAGCCCTACTGCACCCACTTTTGATAGGATTGGGCCATTAGTCTAGCAGTTGATAACCACTATTCATTAATTACAGCAGGGTTGTCCAAACTCCAGCCCAGAGGCCACTTGCGTCCCTTGGGGACTCCCAATCCGACCCACAAGGAGCCCCCAGTCCCCAATGAGCCTCTGGCCCTCCAGATACTTTCTGTAGCCCATACTGGCCCGATGCAACTGCTCTCAGCATGAGGGTGACTGTTCAACCTCTCGTGTGAGCTGTGGGAAGAGGGCCTCCTCCACTGCTTGCTGTTTCACATCTGAGATGCAGCAGCAGCAGCAGCGAAGTAAAGGCCAGTCTTGCTTTGTGCAAGGCCTTTTATAGGCCTTGAGCTATTGCAAGACTTTCATTCATTCATATAAGTTCCATATTCATTTATGTAAATTTATGCAAATTTATTCATATTTGAAATGTAAATTAATTATTTTCTTCCTGGCCCCCTGACACAGCATAATAAAAATACATGCATGATAAGCATCACAACCACCCCAAGTTCCCTCATGGCAGGTTAGCAAAAGTCTCTTTACAAGCTGCCAAACTTAAAAGTAATAATTTTGAAATGGAACCTGAATGCTGCTTCTCAAAATGGCATTGACCTGACTTGCAAGGGTAGCACAGGTTCTCTTTAACATCAGAGTGGATCAGAAGTGGGACAACACAGACAAGCAGAGTGTAGAACTATCAGAAGAGACAGTTGAAGGCACTGATGGAATTAGCTGGACAGACATTACAGTATGACTCATGTAAATTTGGTGCTGTATAAATCCATTTTAGAATATTTTTGCTTTTGATTAGGTAAATTTATTGTGTGAACTATTTAGTGTTGTGAATTGGTGATTGTATTTAGAGTGTTAAATAATTTATGATACTGCTCAGCAATACTGCACGGGGGGTGGACAGTATTCACAGTAGATCACTAATGTTACATTGTCTCTTTTCTTAGGATTCTGCTGTAATTAAGCAGTTAGAAACATGACATTGTATTTAATTATCTCTTAAATTTGTGACATAAAGTGGAAAGTATTGAAGAAATAATTAATGGTAGGCCAGTATTTCTCAGCACATTGAATAATTTAATTAACTCACTAAAAGTGGAGAAGGTGAAACTTGATCACAAGCCTTTTCCTATTATCTGTGTTCCTAAGTCATCAGTAAAAGAGACCAAGGGAAGGCAAAGGGTTCGGCATTGTTCAAGCTTGACAATGCATTTATGCTAGTGGACAACCATGTGCTTTTATTGGTGTGATTTCCAATGAAATGACTGCCTTTAATACTGATTAAGTAGCTGTGAAAACAGGTATTAATCTTTTATAGGAGGGATTGAATCCATTTACATAAAGGTCTGATGCTGTGCAGAAGTACAGTATATTGGGAGATGGGGTGCATAAATGTTTAAGAGCAGATAGTTTAATGTGCTCCATCAAATAAGAAAGGGCCCAGAACTGTCATATTCACGGTCCTTTCATATGACCATTTTTCCATTCGTGTCTCAGCAATTCCAAATTGGGTCATTTTGCTATTCATGATTTTTTTCCAGTTCCTAGGTGTAGAGTGTCAAAAGGAGTTTGTGAACATTCATTATCATTTCTTTTTATTAATTATGTGCTTAAAACAAAAACCGTTTGGTCTACAATAGGAACATTTTACCTTTGGGACTACTCTAAGGTTATGTAGCGCCAGGCTCACAGAACATGCCTCATGATTTACAGCCTAGTATAGTGTTCTATCTGCAGAAAGAGTATTGCCCCGTTAATAAGTAATTAGCCGTTTACTACCAGATCCTGCTGTTTATCTATCTCTAGTATCTTCCTGAACTCCCCAGTAAAGCAAACATAAATACTGATGTAAAAAAAGCATTTTGTGTTTTTAAGTATACTAAAATATTTTTTATATATTGGAAGATGTTAGATATAGAAGATGTGGTGTCAATACTACACCATGAAGTTATAAGTGAGGGGTGTCAAACATAAGGCCTGGGGGCCGGATGCGGCCCGTGGAAGCTTTTCATCTGGCCCTTCGGCTCTCAGCTGCTGAGCAGTGCTGAGGTGTTACTGCTGAAAGGGCAGCCCACATGAAAATGGGGCTCTCCCATATCTTGAAAATTTATCAAGATTTGTGTATTTTCTCTTCTGTCATTTCCAACTAATGAGTTCCCAAGTGAGAAAGAGTGGTGCATATTTTTGGTTATGACTAGTTTAATGACATCACTTCTTGCCTAATGACATAACTTCCCAGAAAGCATCATGATTGCTATTCAGCCCTCTGTATGAAACGAGTTTGACACCCTTGTTATAAGTAATAGAGCAGTAATAGCCAGAGTAAAAATAGCAAACAAAAGGAAAGATAGGGATGGAACCCTGTTTGAGAACTGGCTGGAAAATTGTGAGATATGCTAGCTCATTCCTTTCATTAAATTAGAGAATAGATAAAGGTAAAGAATAGTTCAATTCGGAATCAGATTTGGAGTCTATTTTATTATATTGCAAGAGATATACTGATCACCATGTTTAATATTATTTTGAGATGGATATTGTGTGTCAAGGGCTGCAGTCCTATATACGTTTATTTGACAGTAAGCTTCACTGACTTCTGAATAACTATGGATAGGATTGTACTGTCATTTATTGAACTTTAATTACAGTTTCTGACTGTAGTGAGGCTGCAATACTGTACACACTTTCATGAGATTAAGCCCCACTCAACGCAGCAGGACTTACTTCTGAATAGACATGCATAGGATTGGGCTGTGAGTTATATTTTTATTTCTGATAACAGGCCTGTGAAATTGTGGGACTGAAAAACTTTTTTGCAAATTTATGGTGGTTTTATATGAACCTAGGGTGCTGATTGAAAAAATTGACATCAGTTTTGCCCTATCTTGTTAAAGCTGCTTGAACCATTCACTGTGTCATATCTCCGGAACTAGGCGTGATGAGGCAAAACTGATACTACTTTTTGGAATCAGCACCCCAAAAATAGGTCTAATTTTTAAGACAGCAAAATGTGTGTTGGCCCCTGTAATTATATTCGTATATTCTTGTCTGCAATTATCTAGTTTTGTAGTTTCAGAATTCATATAATATTAAAATAATTAGGGGGTTGAGGAATCTGCAGAGATTTAAACCCCCCCCCCAGCCTAGAAATAGTATTTTAAAAACTCCTCTCACATAAGCATACTTTAAACAAAACAAAATACGTATAGCATTGTTCCCTTTAAATCAGTTATCTCACAATACCGATCCACTTTCGTGATCTTTACTTAGTGGAAATGTGCAGATTTGTTTTATATATGTTTGTTTAGAGAACCTCAAGTTGCAGGTATCTGACAGATGAAGTATATTATGTGAAATTACTGTTAGCTGATGCTAATACGGAACAGTGAAATTTATCTTGTTTGTAAGCTTTTCATTTTTGGAATTACACTAGCAGGGATCACCTCCTGGTGTGAAAGTTGTCCAAAGATAATAACCCATCAGTCCAAAAACATAATAGATTTTAGAATACAACATGCTATCAGCATGAAGAAGTACTTTATCTGCCTCACTAATACACCATGTCACAGCTAGAATTACTAAATTGTTCTTTTCTCATGCACATTTTGCTTATGTTTTAGAGAGGTGCTTTTGGGGGCTGTTTCAATATGCCTTTCCCAACTCTTCTGTAAAAATACAGATCAATGTAATTAATTTTAAATAATGATCCTAAAAGCAAAAATGATTTTGCAGTTCAAGTGCCAGTTATTCTTAGAATAACATGAATTAAAATTACCTTACAATGGCCCAATCCACCATAATTTCTTGCACAGTGATGCAAGGGCAACAGTGTGACACCTGCTGCATTATGTGGGGACGTTTTGGCCTTTGGGGGCCTACATTTGTTCCCTTGCTCTGGGGTAAGCCCGTACCAGCCCACCCAGTCTACTTTGCTGTGCCAGCAAAGTTTGTGTGGATCCAGGAAGGTGGATTGAAGCCAGAAAGGGGAGCTGGTTTTGGCATGCGCCTCTCTCGCTGGAACTGCCCTACTCCGAGTACCATTCCTCCATCCTCCCTGTCCCCATCACCATCCCATTCTGTCTGGGGTCTGCTGGCACACAGAGCCAGGTGCTCACTGCCTGCAGTGTCAGGCAGTGCACTCTTCTGGCGCGTTGCCTTTTGTGAAAGGTGGAAAGCAACCTTTCAGAATGCTTGTTCTGGTGATGCTAGGCACCTTTAGGATTGCTTTCTAAGGCTATAGTTCTATGCACATGTTTCTTGGAGTAAGACCCATTTAGAACAACATAACTTACTTCTGAGTAGACATGCATAGGATTTTGCTGTGAAGGCAGTTTGTGCTAATATTATGTACTTATACAACGTAATTGCATGCAGTTTACTGCTTTTCATGCCTACCCTCTTTTTAACCTAATGAACTCTCTTCATGCGCTTATTAGTTGGCAATATTGTAAATATGACACATTTATTAGTTTTAACTGTATTATTAGCTACAAAAATTAGTCTATTCTCTATTTAGGAGGTCAGGAATGGTGTCTGGTGTCGGACAATTGTTTCCTTTGGTTTTGGATTTCTGAAGATAGCATTGGAGTAACTTTCAAGTGACACCAGCCACCTGTATTGAGAAGGGCAAGGGGTATGATGGCTAAAAGTCCTCCACAGTTTGGGACCAGGTTATATGTGGGACAGCCTTCTCCCATACATTCCTAGCCCTTTCTCTTAGGTTATATAAGGAGGCTCTCCTGCAAGTGCCACTCCTATTCCATGGCAGTGAAAGATGGCAGTGTGAGAATGAGTCTTCTCTGTAGTGGTGCCACAATTATGGAATTCCCTACTGGAGGAATTAAGAACTACTCCCTCCCTCTTAGCTTTATGGTGAAGGCTCAAAACTTTTTTGTTTTGTTGGGCATTTAGGTGATGGGTTGGTGTCTGCCCTCTTTGCCTCTATGTGTGGTGCTTTGTTTTGCTTCCTGTTCTGGTCTTGATAACCATGCTCCAATTGTGTTTTAAATTCTTATTTCAGTTATTGTTGTATATTATAACTGTTCTATGGAGCTTCATGAGCTCTAATGCAGGGTTTTGCCCCAGGCTACCCACAACCTGGTATCAACACTATTCAAAGGCAGTGAAAATTCTCTCTCCGACCAGCATCCCAATCTGGCACTCTTCTTCCCCCTGTGGATGCTATTTGTCAAGGACAAAAACAAACAAACAAACAAAATTCCCATTGGTACCAGTTAGAATCCTTTTTCTTGACAAATAGTCATTGGGGGAGGGGGCCTAATCTGAAGCAGGACTGTTGGGGGTAAGTTTAGAAAACCTTCCAACCCACGCAGGCCCTCATCTTTTTACTGTTTTAAAAAAAAAAAGCAAGCACAAAAGCACTAAGATTGCACTTTCTGTAATGTGTTATTTGACTTATTGTTAGGAATTGACTTTCTTGCATTTTTAAGAAAAGCAGTAATTTAAAAAACACTTTTCTAACTATCTGTTCACAATTTTACAAAGTTTTGTGGAAAAACCGACCATTATTACACACTGAAGTTCAGAATAGAGTGTCAGATAGTGTTATGATATCGCGCCTACTTTTAATGAATTGTCTGGGTAGAGATTTCAGCTGGCTTTTTCTCAGCACATACTAGGCATTTCTATTATTGGCTACTTCTAGCAGAAAACCTATCACATGAGAAACTGTTTCCGACTTATCCTCACACTGATGAGTAAGCTGCTCTCTTTAATGTGGCTGATATTTATTTTGTGACATTTCTAGTTGGTGGTCTGAGCCATACTGTCTTTTTCAGGATTTGCAAGCTGTTCCTGGTTCTTTAGAAGATGCTGTTTCTAGTTAATTTGATTTTATTACCCAACTTCTGTACTTTGTCATCTCACACATGCTTCCCCCCTTTTTTAAACTTTTTTTTTATTCCAGCTTTCCACTTGTAGTAGATTCCTGCAGTTTTTTGTTTCCAAAGAACAGGTATAGAACCCAACGCTCTACGTGTTACTGAATGACTTTAGCATTCTTAGGGTGTAATCCAAATCTGCTTTGGAGCAGGCAAGCCAGGAGGCTTGTGCTGCATCCAAGGCAGGTTTCTGGCCAGCAGTGGCTCAGCCAGAGGCAAAGGGAAACTCTTCCCCTTACCTGTGGGTAAGAGCTGCTGGTCCCAATGGGTCTCCTTGGACCTGCACCACCTCTGGAGTTAGCGCAAGTCCAAGGAGAGCGGAGCAGCTTGAAGCCGCTCCATTCCCCACGGGGACGGGGGTTGGGATCCAGCATAACTGCTGGGTCCCAGTCCGCCTCCAGCTCCCCGTGTACCCGCCCCCAGGGCTGCCCATCGCCCACCCTCCCCCCACCCAGAAATACCTCCCTCCCACCTCCTCCCCACCCCCACGCCTACCTTTGCTGCTTCTGTCGGCGCGAGTGCACCGACACAAGTGGCTGCAAGGAAGCTGCCGAAGAGGCTTCTGCCAGGCTCCGCAACACCGACGCGGCTCCCTCCCACGAAGGCGCAAATGTGCTTTACGGCACATTTGCCACCCTCCTGGGCCGGCCTAAGGGACTTGGGCCTGCCCAAGTCAAGGTTTGGATTGCGCCCTTAATCATATGGATAGATGGACATTAGCTTTTATAAAATGTATGCCTCATCCTTTGAAAATGAGCAGGTCAGTGGGAAAAGAGATAGAAGCGGGTTTTATTACAGCATTCTTACATCTCTCTATAGAACTAGCCTTCCTCCTCTAGATATCACCCCCTTATTCACATCCCTGGTGGGTCATTGCAGCTGGCCCCATGCAACTTCCTTCTGATTACATCTGCTTACTTCTGATGATGCCAGTGTTGTTAGCACCCACAGCCCCTTTTTATAGCAATCTGTAGTTGATGCAATAGAAGCCAAGATGACTTTATCTTGGAGTACTGCCCAGAATGTCCCATAATAAGATTAACAGGTGCAAACTCCCAAAGATTGACCCCCTAACAGAGGGATAGGCTGACCATCAGAGTGAGACTAGACAGACTTGGGAGAGTTAGGACAGACAAAAGAAAACATTTCTTTACTCAGTGTGTAGTTGGAACTCCTTGCCACAGCATGTGGTGATGGCATCTGGCCTCAATTCCTTTAAAAGGGGATTGGACAAGTTTCTGGAGGAAAAATCCATTATGGGTTGCAAACCATAATGGGTGTGTGCAACGTCCTGATTTTAGAAATGGGCTACGTCAGAATGCCAGATGCAAGGGAGGGCACTAGGATGCAGGTCTCTTGTTGTCTTGTGTGCTCCCTGATGCATTTGGTGGTCCACTGTGAGATACAGGAAGCTGGACTAGATGGGCCTGTGGCCTGATCCAGTGGGGCTGTTCTTATGTTCTTATGACTGCTCCTCAACAGAATATAGGTTCACCACAATCTGCAATTACAGCCTGCCATAGAAGAAACATAAGAGTTCTGTGACATCCTAACTCTTGCCAGTTAAACTCTTTTATTATTGCTAAAATTCACATATGATTCTCTGGGTATTGTAACTTTTTTTTGAAATTGAAAAACTGCTGATAAAAAAGGAGTTCACATTTATATAAAATTTTTGAACTGTTGCTTAATTAACTGCTGCAGCTAGTTGCAAAGTTAATTTTAAAAGTTCTTCAAAAATACTTACATTTTCTGTCTACAAAACACCCCAAAACATAAATATAAACACATGAATATTTATATAGAAAATAAAACCAAGGGCTATTGAGCCCTAGTGCCAGAGCTGAGCTCCAGTGCCAGCGTTGGGTGTCATAAACATACCGTAAAGCATGTTTACAGCACCTTCTGAGTAGTAGAGACCTCTGGCAGCTTCCCAGCACCCGTGGGATATATTAGTCACCATTTTGGTGCTGCTGTTCCTCTGTGCACTGGAAACCATAGGATTGGGCTGCCTGGACGTAATCCTATATACACGTTCCTAGGAGTAAATACTATAGAAGTCAATAGGACTTTCTCCTGAGTAGACATGCTTATGACAGCACAAATCCTAAGCATGCTTACTTGGAAGTAGTTCTACTTTGTTCAATTGGAATTATTTCCAGGTACGTGTGTATAGGATAATCTTAATGCTCAAATTGTTTATTTTTTATAACCTTGTATGTTCAGTTGGATTCTAACACCTAAAAACATTGCAAAATATTAAAGAAATATTAGTAAAATAATCAATAATTTTGAAATGTTGATATTCAAGTTTCAGTCTTCTGGTACAATATTTAGACAGACCATGTCATAGTTTACAAATAATTTACAAACTACAAATACATGTGTATTTATGATTCAGAATAACTTCTTGTGAGACTGATCTATGTGACCAGTGATACTTTTTCTCTCTTTTTAAGCAATATTTCTCTACCCTCTCTGTGTCCTTTCCCACAAATATCACATCAACAGCTCCAGAGGCAGTAGAGAAATGCTATGTCATGTCGTGCACACATAAATTTCATTTCTGGATTGGGATTTAACCTCCTTCAGAATGTAACTACTCTGACTGCTGAGTAAATAGATTGAGGAACTAGAGCACTATCATTTTTTTTTTTTTTGTAACATAGTGTAATCCTTGAGAAGAGTGTTTAGAAACAGTTTCTGTAGACTTCACATTGTTCATTTAAGGCAGGTCTCATTGAAGAGGAACATCTGTGAACAAGATGTGGGTGACCAATATTATAGTCACACTGATGTGCACAAGAAACTTTTGCAGCAATTTCTCTCATTAAAAATTAAGACCCAGAAAGCAATTGTGTCCAACACACCAAAACACAGGTGCCTGTTGGTAACTCTCTTTCTTTGTTTTTCCTTTCTCTCCTGGGATCTTCTTAACTGATCAGTAAATGACTGCTTGATAAGGGCACCTATTTTTTTAGTGGCACAATGAGAAGGAACATTTACATGAAACTCCATACCATTTGTCTCAGACTCAAGTTAGTTAAATTCTTAATTTAACACATGATATTCCTTCACGAGAAGCACAGCTGTGCAGAAATTTGCAGAAAACCTATAGTTAGTTCATAATATGTGATCACTGTACTGTATGTTTTCTGCTGAGTGTTCTCATGACATGCCAGAAAACCATGGCTGGACAATGCTACCCAATGTATGAGCTCCACATATTGACATTTAAAAGACATTAGGGCACATTTGGGGCTTTCATACATCATGATCCATGTGTAGCTTCTGCTTTCTCTCTTGGGATTTTGTAACATGAAATGTTTTTTCTTCTTTTTATTCTCTTGGTAGAATTAACTCCATCAAATCTTGAGAACAAAATAATTGTTATCTACCAGCTTTCACTCATAAAATGCCTGGCATTCTATGTGAGGGCTAGTTTAAAACCCCTTTTATTTGTTGCCTAAGTAAAGAAGCATGTCACAGCAGAACAAGCAGAGTTCGGTAGAATAGTGCTATATTTTATATGGAGCCAAAGATCCATTAAAAATATTTTTTTTAAGAAAATTAAATGCACCATCCTCCAGACTGAGTATCTGTAGTTCCTGCAAGCAAGAGAAAGGAAAAAAAAGCTTTCCTCTGCTCTTGTCATTATAATGTGAACATTATTTGGAGGGTGTTCTCTGTAATGTGTGTTCAGAAAAAGGAAGGTCTACATCCAGATCCCCTGGTTTGAATGTCAGAGACCAAGATGCTTTTTTTAGCTTTATAATTAGGGCAACATTAATTATAAAATTGACTGTCAGCAATTTAACAGTATAGTGTTAGGGCGAAACAGTGAATTTATTATGGCTACTTACATAATATATTTTACAAGGTCAAGATAACAGGGATTGCTACTTGAACCTCTATTAAGTGATTGAGCTGATGGCCCATACATTTGCTGTATTTTCTGGGCAGAGTCGCAGTACTGCAATCCCAGCTCTGTAGTAGAGCACCTGCTTTGCATGCAGAAAGTCTCAGTTTGATCCTTGGCATCTCCAAGTTGGCCTGGGAAAGATCCATTGGTGGACCCCTGAAGACCCACCTCCAGTCAGTGTAGATAGTGCTGATCTATGCAGACCAATACCTTGAAATTCAGGTAACTTCTGGTATGGAGAAGATAGGCCAGTGTCTATGGAGTGCTGTGGTTTCCCAGCTGTGGTTTCCCAGTCAGGGCATTATGCTCTTTGGTGAAATAAAGGCTAACAAGATCAAATAGGGTTTGAATCTGTTGTCTTTGGAATTGTAAATAAATCCAGTTTCACCAAATCTTGTTAGTCATGAGAATGTTATTTTTAACACTCATTGCATATTTTAGATGGTGTCACTGGCCCCAGCCCTGACACCCCATCTCAAAGGGGAAAGGTCAATGTCACAGGGATTAGTGTCTTGGACCAAATAAACAAATTCACTGAAGGGCACCTTTATTGGCTTTGTTTACAGACATCTTTAGTCTTGCATGTCAGTGTGAGTAACTCACATGAGTTGAACTCAATGGGATTTACTTCTGAGTAGGCATGCCTAGGTTTGTTCTGGTAATCGTGTTGTTTTTCTTATCAAGACAAAGGAATTATTTAGGTCGCCACCTAAGAAATGCATCTTTATAAGCTAAGACCCACAAAATGAGTTAGTGCTTTTCTAGACACTACCTCCATCAGGCTTTGTAAACATTTTATACATCACCCAGAAAGCAACCCTGTTCTTGGTAAATCAGTTTCCGAGCACTCTGATGGCTAACTCTAATTGTTGCAAATCTTACCAGCATCAGGTTTGCAGTAGTTTGTGGTCAAGGGTGGCAATGCTTTCTCAGAAGTAACTACTGAATAGTGCCTTTTTAGTATCCTTACAAGACAAGGTAGTAGTTGGGTAGAAGGTGGTGGGGAAAAAGGAAGCGAATGTAGGATCAGGGCCAGATCTGGTATAACTCCAATTTTGTTCCCATAAGAGCAAACTTCAACTGCATCATTTTGTCCGCTTCAGCTTCTGTGTAAACTTTAGGCAAGATTTATAACATGAATTTTAAGCTGTGTATACAGTTGGACTATTTTCTGGCTGCCAACTAAACTAGGTCATTAGTACTTTTGCCAGCTGTATTTGAAGGAAAGGCTCACTTATCATTGTGTTTGTGATACAATTGTGCCTTGATCCAATAAGGGCAATCTTTGCATCAGTGCATTCTGTGCTTCAGAAAAGATGCTCATTATGGCAGCATTGAAATTATCCATTTTAGGAGTAGTATACTGATTTCAAGCAGCCACCAAACCCAATGGGTGACTTTTTGTACCTTACGGGATTCTGCATCAGAGCCATCGTATTTATGAATGTTTATAGTTGCTACACAGAACAATATGGACAAATAACTGCATTTTTTCCTTATTGTTTAACTACTCTGCACATTAATTTAAGATTATTTTTAATATATTCCTTTGTTTTCTGCAGGCATTTCCTATTCAAAACAGGAACAGGGACAACACCGCTGTTCAGTACTGCGACACCGGGTTACACAATGGCATCCGGTTCAGTTTATTCCCCTCCTACACGGCCACTACCTAGGAATACCTTATCAAGAAGTGCTTTTAAATTTAAGAAGTCTTCAAAGTACTGTAGCTGGAAATGTACAGCACTCTGTGCTGTAGGGGTCTCTGTGCTATTGGCAATACTACTATCTTACTTTATAGGTAAGCTTGTATTTTTATGATTATTGTCATCATAAATCTATATGTCTGTCTTGCTGGTTATATATGGGCAGTGCCCAACTGCATAATATACACCTGTCTTTTCTTGGCAAGTCCCGGAAACAGTGGAGTCCATGAGAGCAATTTAATTAAATTCAGATGGAATAGAAAATATCTGTATTTTGTAAGCATTTTCCTGCAAAATCGCAAATGAAATACCATTTAAAAATATTGAACTATAATTTAGAAATGCAGCTACCATTCTTTTTTAGGAGGGATAAGGCTGTAATTCAGTCATCGTTTCTACATTAAAAGGTATAAGCGCATACAAAATGAAGAAAGCAGTCATGCAAAATTTTGTTTTTTGTGTGTTTGTTTATGGAAAAAAGCCTTCTACTTTCCACACTGTTATTTAAATTTATTTAAATTTACATTTCTTTATATCTAATGAGTAACATAGAATTATTGGATTCAAATAATAGTATGGAATTTTGGATCTAGCATTTTATTTAGGTGTCTGTTTCCATGATCTGAATGGTGCTTCTTTATGTATATGAATTAGCACTTGTATGTGTGTGTTCGAGAATCATTTAATTTGAAAAGGCAGTGATCCAATGGGAAAGCCACAAACCACCAATATTACATATCCATAAATGCAGAAGTGGCAACTTAAGTTAAATTTCAGTGGCATCACTGAAGTCTCAGATCTAAATGAGAAGATATAGTTATCTTTTAAAATTAAAACAAAGCGCATACCCTTTAAGGTCCTTAAATGTTGATAGCTTGTTAACATTTCAGTCCAAGCCACAGCATGTAAAAATCCTTTGTGGTTCAATTTATGTTTTATTAGGTATATACCCTAGCCAAATTCTTTTTTTTTTCTGACCCTGCAAAGCCTCAGGCCAAAGTAATTATACACATAAAACATGCCTGCAACACATATAACACACAAACATTGCTATTCCAGAATGCAGGATGCACAGTTAAGTATCATTGATTTTAATAATAATAATAATAATAATAATAATAATAATAATAATAATAATAATAATAATACAGGTATTTCTATACCGCCTTTCTTGGTCCTCAGATTTCTCCTTAGACTTTATTCAAGGCGGTTTACATAGGCAGGCAAATTAAATCTCAGTAGGGATTTTTAAAATTTGAAAGAAGGTTTCTGTCTTTCAAGAAACCACAACATTCAGGTGTTTCTTTCTTGATCTGGTCGCACATTCTGGCCTCCATCCTCCCACGCTCAGAGCTGGCCTCCACCCTCCCATGCTCAGAGCAGATGGAATAGCTCGGCTCAGCTTGTCAGCTGCTTCAAGGTCGCACGGTGCTGGTGGCCTCGAACTGGCAACCTTTGGATGTTATCTTCAGGCAAATGGAGGCTCAACCCTGTGCCTATGGCATGTATAAGGCTAGATTGTATGGGCTGGATCGTAATACAAAATATTAAAATGTGTAACTACAACTATGCATTTTAAAAAGACATATTTATCCTTACACTTTAAATGGTTATTCAGACAAAAATGTCTTGAATCATAGGGCCCAATCCTATCCAACTTCCCAGTACTGATGTAGCCATGCTTACAGGACGTGCACTATATCCTGTGGTGTGTGTGTGGGGGGGGGGTATAGTCACAGCAGTCTCTTCAAGGTAAGGGAAAGTTTGTTTCCTTTCCCTTAAGTATCCATTGCAGCTGCAACAGTGCTGGAAAGTTGGACCCACGGTTGTATATTTTTATATTTACTGAGTTTTAATCTAGTTTATGAATTAAACTGTTTTCTTTAAACTCAAGGAGCCAATGAAGTGTTGGTAGTGATCTGTCATTGTTTTCAACACCTGTATTTAAAGGCTGCTAATGTTGATCCCTGATGGGTAGATGTCCTTCCATGGTCCCTTCTTTGTTTTTATGTAGTATTCTATCCCTTTCTGATGGCACTGGAAAGGATAAATAATGCCATCTTAGTATGCCATTTGCAACCTAGAATTTATTCTGAAATGGTACTGTTTTGCCAATGGCCAATCCACTGGTAGTGGTAGTAGAGAGTAGAGGATTTGCTTTTGCTTGTAGACAATCCTAGGTTCAATCCCCACATCTTCATGCAGGGCTGGTAAAGACTCTGGAGAACCACTGCTAGCCAGTCAGAGAGAGTCCTGAGCTAGAGGAGTTTTTCATTTGATTCAATATAAGACAGCTGTCTATGTTCCTAGTGTCACTGTTGCTAGCGAACCTTTTACTGTTGAAGGATCTGTGATTTTAATTTGTCACTAATACTGTCAGGTGTGTCCAAGAGAGGACCAAAAATCCATGCAGCTCAAGTGTAATGTTCATGCAGTGCAGTGCTCCAGACAGGGAACAGATAACCTGGGCTCTCCAGAAAAGTATGGAGAACATCCAGATGTGTGTCACATTCCTGTAGGTTAAGAGGTATTAGGCCTCTGAATACTAATTGCAGGGAAGCAATAGAGGGAAAAGGGCTTACCTTGATTCCACCTTGTGACTTCCCAGAGGCAACTGATGTGCTACTGTGGGTAACAGGATGCTAGGCTAGATGGACATTCCTACATTTATGTGTCCAGAAATTAAGAATATTAACTTTTCTACAACTAGGAGCCTTTATCCCCTGAATGACATTTGGTTCTGCCCATAGCAGTGATGCTGTACTGCATCACAAATAGCTAGTTTATATGCTTCCTGAAACACAAAGGAGGCACCGTCTCTGTGTATTCACAAGGGAGCTCTCTATGTACTGGTGATATTACTGATACATGACTAACTCTGCAATCTAACTCTAAAATCTGGCACCCAGGGATACACTTTGAAGGTTTTGGGGTCCATAAAGCACAATGGATTAAATTCAGTCGTATATGTAGTTTTCCCATCCCTTCAGATGTAATATCAACATTCTCATGTAACAGGCCATCCAAGTATAATTCAATGTGAGTTACTTAATATGAAACTAAAATTGTCTTACATTTTATTTACTTGTTTCATAACTGCAGGCTTTAAACAAAGTATGGGATGAGAAATAGTGGCTAGAAATATTGGCTATAACCTCTTAGGTGGCAAGTCAATTTGAAGACCCAGTTTGTAGTGGCTTCTGCGGTTTCACAGTAGCATTGCCACCTTTGGGTTATGTTGCAAACTGCCCCGGAAAATATGCCCATGTACGAATATGCCATGTTCCCTCGTATATTAAATAAGGGAAGTTTAGACAGAGATCTTAGAATTGTATATTGTGGGACAAATGTTCGTTTAATTTCACTGGGCACTTTCCCCAGAGAGCCAACAAGTAAGTATTGTTGTTGCACTGAAACAAGTAATCCCTTCTAGCATCGACATAGCCAGCTCTCTTCAAGAGCATGTAGGTGGATGAAGATGCCAAGTCTATGTATTTATTCGAATGCTCAAGTGAAGGAAATGCATTCAAATACTGCTTTCTCTGTCCTAGAGTAGTACAACAGGAAACACAGTTTGCTAAAGTGGAGCCTCTTCTCTGCAACCTCTTAACTGTGCAGCTGTTTTGGCTAACTGGCAGAGGGATACACCATTAGAGATCGGTCTGTCTTGTTGTTCTTCCAACACCATGACAACAAAGCCTTTGGTAGTGCAATGATTCAGAGAGAGGAAGCAGGGAAACAAAGAGAGTCAAGATGAGATGGGATAAAAGCTGGGAGGTCACAAGGAGGCAGGAGAACAAGAAAGAGAGAAAGAAAGGAAGACATAGCAAAGAAATAACAACCAAGAAGTAACATTAGTGCAGCCAAAAATCTAATCCCCAGAATGTGGAGAGGAACACAAAGAGAGAAAAGCAAACAGAAAAATAGAAACATGTTACTTAAACTATTATCAGTTTAAACAAGTTGTATATGCGAAAAGAAGAATAGCATTCCCCATTCAGAATGTACTTTTCTTAAAACATTGGACATATTGGGGAGTCCCTTTGGGGAGAAGGGCGGGATAGAAATAAAGTTTTATTATTATTATTATTATTATTATTATTATTATTATTATTATTATTATTATTATTATTATATGTTCACTTTTTGTCTTTTGAAAGAGCCAAGGCAGTCAATTGAAAAAAGTAACTATAATGTATTCATAAGCACAGTTAAAATACTACTAATCACTAAGCTTCAGCAAATCAGTCTTTTAAAACAGGGGTCTCCAAACTTTTTGGCCAAAGGGCCACATCAAATGTCTGGCACAGTTTTGAGGGCTGAAAAAAAATTTAAATATAAAATTTATATAAATAAATTAGAGATGGAACTTAGATGTGTGAATAAATGAATGAATGGGCTCATTCATTCAAACTCTCTGGCCTTAGAACACCCTCCAGATGCAACCAGAGCACAGGTCCAGTCATGTTCGGCAAAGGGGCTTTCAGGGGACAAGAGGCTGGCCGCTGGCCAGATAGAGGCTCGTCGCGGGCCGCATCTGGCCCCCAGGCCGGGGTTTGGAGACCCCTGTTTTAAAAGGAAACGCTTAATCTTCAATTACTCTTAGTTTCATTCAATCATAAATAGTCCTTTTCTGTTGCTGCAGGAATAGCCACTCTTTCTCCCTTCCATCAACAGAATTCTCTTTCTTCCTTTTCAGTGGTATGGGATTGATATTACAGTGTTTTGGAAAGAAAATAAGAGAGATTCTTTTGCTTCCCTGCCAAGCATGAAGCTGTAAAAATTTGGAGGGCTGTGCCTCCTCCTCCTCCTTGCCCCCCTGGCCTTCTTGCTAGACAGGCAAGAAGGGGAAAGTAGGTAATATGAGTGATCCTGTTTGATACCTGGTGGAACTGAGCTATCAGAACAGGTGTCACCTTGCCGGTGCCAGTTTAGCCACGAGGCTGTGACTGAAACAGCCATTTGGAGCAGTGAGTTGGGGGAAGCAGTGAACTGACGTGGGCTACCCTGCAATGTGGTGGGCCAGAAGGGGGTGCCAGGCAGACAGAATTGGGGGGGGGGGGGCTTGCATTCATCAGATCAGGACCATTCTGGTGGTGTTACATTTCTCTCGACTCTCCCTTGAAAACGGACTGAGGCACAGTGACCTACTTGTGAATAAGTGCACACATGTGGCTCAGTTTCACTTTCCATAGTAAGTGAATACATTTTCCTTTTCAGCTATCAGCTTGTCAATTTCAGTTTCACAACCCACCCAACTATCATGTGGCAACCAACTGGTGGGTCACAACCCACAGTTTGGGAAAAATTTATTTTATAATGTAAACTGTTTTGTGAACTGCTCTTGTTGAAGTATATAAATATTAACAACACCTTGTGATAACCATTTGTTAAACTTCCATGCCAGTGCTGCAGGGTGACCAGTAATACAGCAAATACCACATGCAAACTGGTCTATCATGGCTACAGACCTAGTGACTCCAGCAAATGCAGTATCACAGTTATTTGAGCTGTTGATTATGGAAATTGCTATAGACTATATTTGCATTAAGGTAGATCCCAAAACATGGGTCCACGTTAAATTTGTCCATATGGGTGTATAAACAGGAATGTTTCAGACGGAAAAGCTTTTGTGCAAAGAACTGGCTCTGAAAAATATACAGAAAGGTTTAAAATACTGTTTTATTATGCTGCTAAGAAGGTTCCTATTATCAGGGGAAAAAATGCTTTGGTTAGTATGGAACTGGACCTATTTGTCTTCCTTCTCTGCACTTGTGACTTACTAGTAGCGTGTTATATTTCCACGTGAATTTGCATTTTATGAACATATTATCTTTATCTTACAGCGTTATTACTGAATTATCTGTACTGTTTTTGGCTTAGAATCAAAACAAAAATATATACTAACCTGCCTTTATCTTGGTAAAGCAAATATTTAAATATATCAATAGCAGTATAAAATGCATTTTGTCATTTACAGTTTTTATATATTGCCCATATCATAAATCCTGCTTGATTAACCCGCCCATTGATGCATGAGATCATGTTTTACTACTGCTTCTGTGAGCTCTTGAGTAAATCTGAAGAGTGACACAACCGAGACATGTCTTGGTGAAATTGTAAATTGTATTGCAGTATATTAAGTATAGTGACATTGAAATCTCTATTTTGAAAATGTTTTATGAAGACAGGAAAACGGTCACAAGGACCTTATATTTTCAACAGTGTACAAATGGGAAATATCTGTGATACAGATCATTGGTGCATCTTATTATGATGGTTGTTGCAGTGTTATTTTCAACCCTTTAAGATAAAGCTCAAAAAGAGTCCTTTATGACAACATTGCCCCCAGATTTCTTTTAACCTTCTCCAGGAGTTTTGATAAATCCCCAACCCAGCTGCAGGCATAATGCAGTCTGTTTTATGTAGACTGGAGAAGGGCAATTTCTGTTAATTTTAAGTACAGGTCATTGACCTAATTCTATGTAGTCTTTTTGCTGTTGACATCCTCCACTTTCTGCATAATTACATGGTATTAAAGAGGATATTGAGGGCCACCAAGGCCTGGGCTATCCCTGAGTGGGTGGTTTCTTGCAGTATTAACCTGTAACAAACAGCTTTAATTTGTCATTTTAACAGCAGTGCACCAAAACTGTAGACAGTCACCTTTTCATGTATGTAATGTTTCATTTAATGTATCCTTGAGTAAGATTTAATTGTAAACAGTTGATTTTTAACAGAATAGCTTAATATTTAAATGCTATTTAAGAAATCCAAAACAAAAAAAAGTTTAAAAAAAATTTTTTTTAATACTGAGTTGTAGATGTTCCATTTACAGCTTTTTGTCAAAAATTGTTCCTTCTTCACTGAGCTATCTCCACTTCTGCAGCTATCTGTTTCTGAAGGGGGACCTTCAGGAACAGATATTCAAGAGCACAGAGGGCTTCAGGTAAAGGGAGGTATGCTTCTACTTTGCACAAATGGAACTTCTTCAGTAAACAGAAGAATTTAAGATACAGCCCACTGATTTTTATTCACCCTACTATGAGATGAGTTTCCATAACCCATTACCTCTTCTACCTTTCCTCACCCGTTTCCATTGCTCCACGCCAGTGCCACTATCATGATTCAGTACCAATTCCATGACTGCTCACATACACAGTTGCCTAAACCTTCGCTCCTCTGGCTTTAACTGCTACCTGAACCCCTTGAGTGTGGACAAAATCACCACCACAGCTCTCGCCCCCCCCTCACTCATTCTAGGATATACCTGGTGGTGGGCTCCTCTCTAAAGTGGAAATAAAATGAATGGATGGATACGGTGCTATTCTTTCTTGCCTTTTCTACCTGAGAAGGTAGAAGGGCCTAGAGCCAGAGCAGCCTGAGAGAAGGAAAAGTCTTTGGTAGGGCCCAAACCAAGAGGTTGAGAAATGAATAAAATTAAGCAGGACCCAGGGAAGCCTGGACTGGGCTGTTTTGAGGAAGCCCATTTAGCAAAATCCTAAGCTAAAATGCAGTTGATCATGCCGAATAATATTTATGCAAACTTGTGTCTCACTATGTATATATTACATTTGCATTTGTGAAGTGGCCAGATTTTATAAGATTTGGGAGAGCTAACAGGAAGCAGCATCATGAGAGCTGCTTCTCTTGAAGCAATGATCTCTTGAAGTTCTTGGCCTAAACTCTCCTTCATAAAAGTACAAAAGTCCAGACCTGGCAGTTGGAGCCTCTTATTGTATCATTAGGAATGTTCTCAGAGATCACTCTAGGTCTCCTGCTGTCTAGTGGGATGCTGGTGGTACAAGAGCTCCGTAATAACCATAAGTAAAAAAGTCCTCTCTTCTTGCCCTTCCCTTGCGCAGACAACTATGTGGGAGAGTTGATTGTAGTCTCTGTTGTTACAATAGGTTGAGAGTGTGCCCCCAAACCTCCCCTTTTCTCCCTTGCCTCCAGCTTGTGGAACCTCTCAGAACCTTTGCCATGTTCACCGTGCATCTCACCATGGCCTGGGAGCATGAAATATTGGCCCGGCAGTTGTGCCACTGTAAAGGGCATTACACAGCTGAAACACTAGCTTTGGCAGCTTAAGGGCACAATCCTAACCAACTTTCCAGCACTGACATACCTGTGGCAGTGGGGCATGTGCTACATCCTGCAGTTGGGGTGCAGTCATGGAGGCTTCCTGAAGGTAAGGCAATGTTTGTTCCCTTACCTCGGAACTGCATTGCCCTTATGTCAGTGCTGGAAAGTTGGGTTAGGTTTGCGGCCTTAGTCCACAATAGGATTGGGGCCTTAGGCTGCAGTGCTAAACACACTTACCTAGAAGTAGACTCCATTGTGCACACTTGGACTTGCTCATGAGCAAACATGCATAGGACTACGCTGTTAGTTCCAAGTAAATATATTTAAGATTGCAACATTAATGAGTCTATACCTAAGGTGAGATTTGATTTGGGGCCTTCATGGCTTCCAGCTTATATTCATAACTTCCACTATTTCTCAAAACACTTCAACACTGACACCAAGCATTTACACATGGAACATTTTCAGGCTGCAGTAAAAAAATTTCAGAAGTAGCTAATGAATAATTTTGGGTAGGCATTGGAAGGCTCATAGAAATTATCCTCGAGTATTTAAAATAGAGTTACAACTAACCTTTGTGAACACTTTCTCTAACACTTTCTGTATAGATACAGGAAGTGTTAGATAAAGTGTTCACAAAGGTTAGCTGTAGCTCTATTTTAAATCCTCGAGGATAATTTCTATGAACTTCTGAAACTTCTCGTGTTTGTTCTTCTGCTTCCCATACTATGTAAATAATCAAATCCCCTTAATCAACTAGACACAATTTTAAAATACAGCTTTGATCAGAATTCTGAATATCACAGCTTTTGAAAATATTCATGGATGTGTGAGGCCTCTGTAATGTGAAATACGATCCCAGGTACTTTTTCTGCTGTCACAGGTCATTGCTACTAATAATATTTTGATATGGGGGTTATTGTGGAAAGGTCTTCTCAGTATACTTCATACAAAGTAGAAAGCATAATACAATATTTACAATTTCAGCACTGCACACTATTAATATTTGATTGGTGTTGCAAGTGTCACATGTTGTTATTGTCAGTGGCACTGAGAAAAAATGTCCAGTGGGGGAAAAACAGATTGTACACAAAAAGATGAACAGTAAGTGCCAGTCAGAAGGTTAAAAACAACATGACAGGATATCAAGATATTTAAGAAATTTAATTTTTCATGGAGCCATGCCCATGTCCACCTTGGAAGAGGCTCATTTTCAAACAACGATTTGTTCCACGGTTGCTTTCCAAATTATAATGTTGCATTTCTAGGTTTGTGTAGTGAGACACACTTGAACTGTCTTCTTGATAACAAATAAACAAATGGGACATCATAACGGTATTACATTTTGAACAAGGCACCACAAAAATAGCGACAGATTTCCACCACCATCCCACTTTGAATGTTTGTGTATATGCGTGTGTGTGTGCGTGTGTATGTGTGTAATATTCAAAAAACTAATGGCAGCTCTGGCTTTATACATGAGCGTTAACTGAATAACAGCCCAATCCTGAGCTGCCTGCAGCGCCCAGGTCTGGCGGCTCCGTGGAGGGCTGCCGCCAGATCCTGTGCCTCTAGGGCTATTGTGAGTGGCTCCTCAGGAGAAGGGGACATTCATCCCCTTCCCCCAAGTAAGAGAAGCAGCCCCGCAATGGTAAGTAAAGTAAGTAAAGGCGCTTATGTAGGGCGAGCAGCCCTACCTAAGCACCATGGATCCTGCGGAGCTCGGCTCCACGGATCTGCCTCTCCCCCGACATGCCTCCTGCCTGCCCCTGGCCTCGCTTCCCCCATGCCCGTGGCCACACCCCCACCTCCCGTTCCACAGCCCAGCAGTCTGGAGGACCGCCGAGTCGCAGAACCTTACGGCACGTTTGCAACTGTGGTTGCACCGCGGACGTCAGGATCGGGCTCTAAATAAATTGTTAACTGGATATTTCACCCAAAAGAAAGTATATGTTTATCTAGATAGTCAGATCCGTTCAGATAGAATGTCTGTGGAGCACAATTCATTCATTTCATACCCTCTCATGTACGCACTACAGTATTTTTTTTATTTTCTCTTTTGCCATTCTTTGCTTCTCATTTCAGACACCTGCCCCTTTTTTCTTTTCTTCCTTTTATTTTATGTTGCGTCTATTCAGGTCTAGGTGTCTGAACTTGTCTTAGATTGACAGACTTCAAACTGTAAGGACTGATACAACAGTAAGACTTCAATTGTTCCAATTTCAGTTATCTAGAAATTGAATAAGAATTTAGTTTAGAAAACAATGTATTTAGATGCCTTTCACTCCAGTTTTCTAAATAAAGGAAGTGTGGTGTTGATATACGTACATGTTAGTGCTATGCACTGCTATGAAGGATTGCATCTTATAAAGAGTATAAATTTCTTCTGTTTTTAAATATTCCAAAAAGTCAATGAAGGTAAAAATATGGGTGGCAACCTAATTGTATGGATGCCTCCACAAAGCTGCTGCTGCTGCTGTTGCATCAGGAATTACACTAAGTGGACATTTAAATCCTAGTTGGTAGCGTAGTCTGTGATGGCATTTGATGTTTGGACAGGTTTTTCCTTTATCCCTTTCACTTTGTGGTGTTAACTCTCTAATTCCAAGGCTCCTGTGCCTTTGGTGGTTGTGTGCAAAATGTTAGAGTAGAACATCAGGTCACTTCTCGGCATAGCGCTCCAGTGCAGGAGCCCTGCTTAAACAAGGAGTTTGGCATTCCACAGAGGAATAGCTGGACATGCACTGCAGAACATCCCGTGGTCCTCCTTGTGGTCTGCAAGATACAAGGCATGTAGAAGTCTCTTCACTTGTTATGCAGCTGCCTGTGGAGAACAAAGGGAAACACATTATCTGTAGACCTGGATGTATGATAGGTGTTTGTGAAAGCAGTGCTGTTTGAACAGGTGCCCTTGTCTCCGTCTCTCCCCTCACTGGGGGTTGTTGAAAGACCAGGGCAATACTTACTCTTTTTCAGTAGGCCCGTGATTCCCAAAATTTTTCAACTGATGCCTCCCATGACCTATTGAGCCACTGGCTGCAGTTCTCCATTAGGACTACGGTATATTGCGTGACAGGTATTTTGCGAGGATTACGCAGCCCCCCTGATTTCTGTGGCTCCCCAGGGAGCCACAGCTCATACTTTGGGAACCACAGTTGTGGGCACCTGTAACTTTGTGAGCTGTGACTGTGCTTTGCGCTCCATTTGGCCAGGCTACCTGCAAAGGAAAAGTACCCCATGGGCGTTTGATCCAGCAACTAGCATTGGAGTGGAATGCCTGTTATTCACCAACAGAGAGATTATCTGCATGTGGTGATTTATTTCTACCATGGTCCCTTCCTTCTACACAACATGTAGTTTATTCTTATCCTGTGTGGAAGCAACTATTATTAACTGTTGCGGAAGGAATGGGTAGTCAAGACAGAATGGCCAATATTGAAACAGGGAGGAGGTATGCGGGAGATTCATGCATGGCTGCAGTCATACTTGTATACATCATGGAACACATACTCCTGTCTGAGGGGTATTGTCCTTTCATATGCCTATTGAGTAGTGGCATAGAAGTTTCTGCTGGGTATTTCTAGGGTAAAGGCCTGAGGCAGGATACTTGTACAGATTCTGAGATCGCACGTGTGAGCAATCGGTTCTTTCCACATGTATTTTGAGGCAAGGCAGTTTGTGCAATAGTTTTTTTTCTTCACTGTTGCTATAATCAAAGTTCTCCTTTGTTTGCTGTAAGGGTACATGACAAGACACCAGACAGATACAGCCCCATGCTGCACACCCTCTCATCTGACTCATGTGCTCTGTGTAGGAGGTTGATACACTGGTGCAGGTGTGTTGTGATATGCTGCAGAATGTATTTATGGCAGAGTGGACAGAGCCAAAAGAGGTGGAAAAATCTTACATGAGCATTAAGGCTAGGAAGAGACTCTGGAGCTGCATTGGTGAAGCAAACCTGCACCCAAATCCTGGGTCATGCTCCTGTTGTCTTTCTGTTTTGAATCCTCCACTGCAGCATCATAGTGTCAACATAGTTTATATGCCAGTGTAGCTGTCCCCTGATGTATTCAGAATTTTACAGTGGAGGCATATCTCCACCAGACTCTTAGCTGACCAGCATACCTGGAACATACATTTCATCTTCAGAAGCTTCCTTCATACACTTTGTAGAACAGCACAAAGCAAGTTTTATAACCCAATTGCCACTCCTAGGCTTGTCAGTATGGAAGTTCAGTCTCAGACTTTTCCATTTTGAAAAGATGTTTTTCTCCACTAGAAGTGTACAGGGAATCTGTGGCATCTGTTGTAGTTTTTAAAGTAATGGTAGTTGAAGCATGTTGTGACAGTCCTGTTTATGTGATCACCTGCATTCTCTGTGCTTGAATTTAAAATACGAGAGTGTGTGTGTGTGTGTGTGTGTGTGTGTGTGTGTGTTTCCAGCTATTAAAAGCAGTCGAGCAAGAGAAATGATTTTGTTTAAATGCTGTGAAATAGTACCATACAAAGCAAATCGTTTTAACAGCTCCATGTGAGGAGTAGTGTGGTGAATTCAAGCTCATTGAGCTTTTGTGCAAATGAGTAGATCTGCAGATGTTTTTTTTTCCCCTCACAGAACAAGTCAGTAGATACTTCTGTGTAAGCATATAGTGCACGAACACAAAGAGTTGTGTTTTAGCACCATTCATTTAAGCTGTGAAAGATTAGTGCTACAGACCAACAACTACATTCAGCTCCTCTCTGTTTTGGTCTCTTTGTCGGCAGAGTTGTGCTGGCATCTGAGTTATATTGGCACAGTGTTTTTTCCAATATTGTGCTGGTGTCTGAGGAGTGTCCACTGGCCCAAATGGCAGGGGTTGGTGCCTGAAACCTAAGTACCTGTGTCAGTGATAGTGCCCAATGCACAGGTCCAGCAAGGTGGCACCAGGACTAGTGCCAGATTCCCCAGCAAGGTGGCACCAGGACTAGTCATAGTTCAATGGTCGAATATATGCTTTGTCTGCAGAAGGTTCTGTGTTCAGTTGCTGCCAACTCTAGTGTTAAGAAAACAGATCTCAGGTCATAAGGTGGGCAAAAGACTGTTAGGGAGATTTTGGAGAGCTTCTTCCATTCGAAACAGACAAGTGAACAGACTTCATAGATTTATATGAACCAAGTTGGTGTAAGTTTTCATAGCAGCTTTACACATAATTTAATGCAACCACTGTTTCTTTCATTAGTATGTAAGTCAGACATTGTGCATTGCACATCTTTTTGGGGGAGTTCACCTTTTGACTACTTATTCAAGATGAACGCTGTCATGATCTTCATATATCATTCAATTCTTAAAAAATCTAAATTAAAAAATATGAAGGCCTTTTGTTCTGATTTATAGACCCAGTTATTTAAGGGAAGGTGGAACATTTCTAATCATACACAGTACAAGCACAATGGAAATGTTAATTTGGTGATTGTACATATGTGTGTGAGGGGGAAAAGGAGATTTCATTTGTTTAAAATGCACTATGCTCTGCAGATAGCTTAATGAGACACAAGTTTCATTTGCATGATGTTTTCCAAAAGCATCTAGAAATGGAGTCTCATTATGTTTGATTATGCCCTTTAAAACAATAATACTAACTATTTAAACAGCCAGGACAAGTCCCTGTAAAAGAGCGTACTACCCCAAAACACCAACTCTGAATTACAGATGACTGTTGCACAGGAGCAGCAGTTTTGGGGGTATTTTTGTGCAGGCATGATAGTGCTGGGCTGGCAAGAGCTGTCAGTTTTGAACTATATATGTTTCAACTTCCACACACACCTCCAGAACCAAGCCAGTATGTACCTTGTATAAAATGATGTAGATCTTTTTCTTCTTCACCAGTTTCTGTTTCCTGTAGCCCGTTTGTATACGTTTTTCAGTTCAGCTTTGAACTGAACGTATACAAAAACGTATTGAACGTATACAAAAACGTTTGTATACGTTTTTCAGTTCAGCTTTGTTTCCAGTGATTTGTTGGAGTAAGGAGAGGGGGACTTGGTGGAAATATGGAACATTTTTAGAACACTTTTTTGGGGTGTTTGATGGACAAATATTTTTTTAGATAATTAGCTGCAATTCAAGTACATGGTTTCTGTCACAATCTATAAGGAAAATAAAATATGAGGAAATAAAAATGAATGTTGAGATACAGCAGGTACTTTTCATGAAAACACTTACATAGCTATGCATAGAACTTACCTGCCATTATGTTAGGTAAATTTAATAATCCAGCCTTGCTATTATCAATGAAAACAGCTTTCCACAAATGATACAGACACTTCAGTCACCTGCATTTGATCTTCAAATGCAATGTTATGATAATACCAGCATCAAATGAGCTACAAACACCAATAGAAAACTGTACTTGCATATTCTAGTCAACTTACTTATGAAATCAGCAGGACATTGAAAACAAAATCTAATTTGTGGAAAAATATGTCATTCTAATAATAGTTTAGCTCTGTGGGGAGTCCAGATAACACAATTGCAGTCTTTACACGTGGATGCTTTCATCTTATGCTCCAGATCTGATAGTATTCAAAAAGTTCTTATGAAATCATACCATTATTAGCATATGTTTCACTTCTGGAATATTTGCTGTTATTCTCTCATACTTAATATGGAATATTAAAGGGTTGGGTTCCTCCCTCCCCCAACACATTCCTGAATTGAAATATGGAGAGCAAGTGTTTCACTATAAATGATAAAAAGCCTCACTCAGTGTAACGGTTGAACATTACATTAATTTGATCTTGTTTTGCTTGGCTCTGTAAATCTATGTATTAGATGTTATATTTCTGGGTCAACGATAGGTAAATGGGCTATGTATCATACAAAACATTCACTATTTTCCTTGTAGCCTTACACAGGTAGCATAGGTTCTTCTTTATTTGTTTCATTTTTTTAAAAGGATTAAATTATGACAGACCTCCAAACCAACATAAAACCAGTTTTGTGCCTCTGATGGGCCTCTTAACTACTTTGTATGAACAGCAAACCTCTCTTCATGGCAAGCTATTGTGGAAGGAAATTTTATTTCTAAAACCAGTTTGCAGTGGGGAAGAGACTGCTTTTCAGGGGAAAAAGAAATAAAGAAAATGTTTACACATACACAAAATCTCTATAGATGCCTAAAGAGAAGCAACCTGGATTACGTTGTGTTGACATTGACCAAAATATTTGAAAAGAAATGGGGAATATGAAAAGAGTGGATTTATGTCGCATCTGTTTCATTCTGTCATTGCAAAACTTATCTGTGTTTGTGTACTTAGCACTGTGGTGACCTTGTGGTTTAGCTAGACCACACAAAGCTCTTTTAACTCCTGTATTTTTTTTTTAGAATTTTTGCAAATATAAGAGGTTTTTTTTAAAAAAGAAAAGAAATCTGCATTCAGAGGTCACTTTCATCACATCATTCCAAATATGCAGATTAAAGACTTAAATTCTGTTAAGTGCAGAGTTCAGACTTAAGGTTAAGACAATTTAAACATCAGAAAGCAGGAACATAGTAAATCAGAGCAATTCATGCCCTTAAGTGGCCAGAATGGTAACCTTCACACAACATGAAGGAACATTTTTTTCCACTGTAAGAAAACAAACTTTGCCAAAATTAAGAGTTGTTGTGCTGAAAGATTAATGCGTTCATCACTGAGAGGAGTGAGAGCTATGAAAGGAAACCCTATGGCACCATGGGCACAAAGTATTGAAAATAACTTTTCAATCATCTGTACAT
Source organism: Tiliqua scincoides (assembly GCF_035046505.1). NCBI lineage: Eukaryota > Metazoa > Chordata > Lepidosauria > Squamata > Scincidae > Tiliqua > Tiliqua scincoides. The sequence continues at coordinate 58,978,506 of NC_089826.1, forward strand.
CAGATTTGTGGCTAATCAAAAGTTATCCAGATCAGTGTGATACAACTGACCTGTGTATTTTTTAGGGAATTCCACTGTATATATACATTTTGGTGAATTACAAACAAGCATAAAAAGTATTTTATTAGTTCTGAACATCTGTGAAATGACCAGTGTTCATATGTGTTAAGATGTTCTTTCTGTAGTATTTTCTTTGCAGATATCTACATTTAACTGCATCATCCATAACATCTTTTTGACATATCTTGTTCCACCATTCTCTCCAAGTAATTTCCTTTGTGATGTGTTTTTTAACAGAAAACATTTCTCCAGAAAAGGGAATTATAGAATCAATGTTAGATCTTTCATTGAGGAAAAATTCCAAATTAATGGATAGATCTAATCCTGTTACCAATATATATTTATTATCAGGCATCAGTTAATAAGAGACATGAGTGAGTGAGAGTTTTGGAGAGTTTTCATAGGAGCATAAACTGCATTCATTCTGTTGCATACCTGATACACATATTTCTGTTAACGGAAGTTGGATTTGGGACAAAATACATATTATTCATTTATACTTGTCAAACGTCTCAACAATGGCAGCTGTTTTATTTTTCTTGTAGTTGAATGTGAGCCTAAAATCAGAAAATGATCATATTACACGTAACAGCAAAAAAAGGGGGGGGAACTTCTATGCTACTATGGGAGTGAACAGATTTCCTATGGAATGAGCTTTCATAGAACTAAGGCAAAAATAGATGAAGTCAACTAAGAATATAGTATGTATACATAGGAACATAGTCAACAGGTCATAGTAGTAGTAGACCGAAAAGATTGTACTTTTTGTCTTTCTGCTTTTCCATGAGTCCCAGTCATAAGCTGTGAAAAACACAGGTTTTTTGACATTAAATTGTCCAGCACTGTGAAAACGAAGCAATAAACTTCCCCCCACAGTAGTAGGGAGCTTGTGAGTATAGCAAATAATGGAGATGTTACTGTGGAAGTCAAAAACTAGAGATTGTTTGCAAAAAGCTGATAATTCTCCATTGTTATTGTTCGCTACTGGTTGTCCACATTTACTGGAAGAATGCTAAAAACAATATCGACAGTCTCCAATTTTGACATTCACAGTAACCGAGACACTATAGTCCTGCTAAGTAGTAAAGCAGACTAGCTGAAACGTTTTGAGTAATGAATATTTAGATCCCCCTGAGTGGGAATCAATCTTTGTTTTGTTGCATTGAAGCCATTATAGCGAGACAGCGTAACTGACAGTAGATTTGGCCTCAGGGATTTTGCATACTCATAGTAAACTAAGGCAACAATAAAACATGAGCAGTAGGCAACTCATGAAAAGGAATTTCATGTGAGGTACATTCAAAAGATGGAATAATTTCTGGCATTGTTCCAGAAATAATGATATTTAGACAGGAGAATGGTGTTGGGAATATGGAAGAATTAATGTTAAGATGTGCAAAAGAATCTTAGAATCAAAGTTCTGAAACAAAGACTTTTTGTGTATTAAGAAAGGAAAATGTGTGCTCTTGTGAAAGCAAAACAAAAAATATGAAGCAGACAATAAAAAGATCTTTGTACTAGTGGCAGCATTCCCAAATATTGTATTTGATCACTGTTATCATTTGACACTGTTAATTAATAGTAACTTTAATTAGGATTGATCCAAAATGAGGGCCAGAATGTCACCCTCAAAAAGCACCTTTTTTCTTGGTATTTTTGTACAGGACTTCAGTTTTCAAACTCTCTGGGAGTTTGAAAAGCGCTGTAAGTTCTTGCAAGGAAAGGGAGGGAGGCAGTGGGGGTGGGGAGAAGGCAGCGACTATTAATAAAATAATAATAAAATCTTTTCATTCCCATGGTAGCATAGATGAGTTTCACTGGACCCGTCTCCTGCTTCTCTGCTCCCTCCCCGGTACGCCTCCCACCCGCCCTCTCTCCACTCCTCACCTCCCTGTCATGCCTCCCGTCCACCCTCTCTCCGCCGTCCCCATGCCTCCCCCGTCCCCGGAACACCTTCTCCCCAGCCCCACTTACTGTGCTGTGGCTTGGAGGTCCATGAGACCTCCGATAGCATTGGGCTAGCACAGGTGCTGGCCTGGCGGTAAGCCTCGCAGACGTGCCTTATGGCACATTTGCAACAGTGCAGTCAGCACAAAGCCGGAGCGCCGAGCTCAGGATTGGGCTCTGAGCCTCTTGGCAAATAATTTAAAGGTTTTCTTCCAAAGCTCTTAGCTTGCCTAATAATTTATTTTAAGGGGCAGCACTTCAACAAACTCGACGAACTAGTGCTGCTAAACCGGGCTAACCTAGATGACAATTATTCAAGTACAGTGCTCCTTACAATACTTGAGGAGAAACATTTAATACAATGTTTCCCAAACTGTGGGTTGGAACCCAACAGTGAAGCACGAGTTGATTTTTGGTGGGTCGCAAAATGTTTCTGAAATATATATTTTTTAAAAAACCTTGCCCCGTTTGCAGAAGAAAATTGCAGCAGCAGGCAATCTAGATAAAGAGACCACTCTTGTGACTGGAATGCTAACTTGTGGTATGAGGTAATCTTCATAACCCTACATTAAAATGTCACGTTTCCTGATTTTCTCTGGTAATTGGCAAGCTATAGATCATGTCTGAAGCCAGTTTCAACCTTTTGTCTGGCTCGGAAGTCCCTAACTGTACATCTTTCTCTCCAATTCAGTTTTCTGGGTACCCTGGAATGACTGCAGAGGTTTTGGGGAACAGTCCTTCAACTCACATTTCTAGGGAGAGTCTAGCAAAATGACTTCACAAGTATACTATATGTCAGATCTATCGCAACCTCAGGTGCACAGGACCTCTTTTACAATTAATGTTTATTAATTATTATTTAAAAAAATTTCTTTCTCTCTCTTTTTTTGTCGAGTAAAGCTATTTGGGTCCCAATGGACTGTTGTTTTAAAAAGTGGGTCCTGGTGCAAAACGGTTTGGGAAGCACTGGTATGTTCTCTGCCATCTTTGTTATATCAATTGACTTTTAAAATGCAGTAGATATAACAATTCACAGAACTGTTACACATTTTGGGGAATTTTCTTCAGGAAAGCTTCTTCTTAAGATGAAAGGATTTGTCTTCATAAGAAACAAGGGAAATAATATAGAAGAAATATATATATTGGATTGTTGTGAAAATAGAGCTTTAATGAGCCGTGGCTGTTCATTATGGAGGTGTCATGGAGATTATTTTTTAGTGACTACTGAAGTCATTTCTACTTATTGATACTGATTCAAACCATGAAAGAGCATCTAATAGTTATGGTGTCTTTAAACCAGAAATTAATTAAAACAATTAAACTTGTGTGTGAACATGAATTCGTACTGCTGTCTTTTAAAATACAAACCTCCTTGTTCTCTATAAAATTCAGACTTTATTAGCTGTTGGCTGTGGGTTGTTTGTATCTCTTTTCTCTCCAAGAATTAGTATGATGAATTGTTAAATGATCTGTTTTCTTTACCATCAGCAATGCACCTGTTTGGCCTCAACTGGCAGTTACAACAGACTGAGAATGACACATTTGAAAACGGAAAAGTGAATTCTGATATTGTGCCAACACACACTGTATCATTACCCCCTGGTGAAAATGGTAAGCCAGCACCTAACTTTTAAACTGCTTTCTTTTACAATATATTGACTTCTTAGTTTTAAGCAAAGTCAAACAATTGCAACTTAATTTTTTTACCTAGATTGAATTTACAAGGAATGATTCCTAACTGCAGAAGATAGAGGATAGCTGAATTCCATGTTACAGGGCTTCTGTACCTTTAATAATTGTGAAAAAGTTAAAATCCAATACCTGCTGCACATTTACTTGAAACCAGTTATAATGATAAAGTCAAGCTGCAGGATTATAACATCTTTCATTTTGTTGGGCTTTATTGAGGGAGGTGTCACACTGTGTTCTCTCAGGCCTTTGGGTTCCCAATATAGCATCCTTGTTGGACCACACATAATTCAGTCTATCTCTATGTCAAGAAGCCACAAATGACAAGGTGATGTATTTACTCAGGACTAGACCCTCTGCTGAAATAGCTCCCATTTCCAATTAAAGCACCTCATGTGTTTGAAGCAAGCTTGCACTTAGTCATTGTTTTTTTTACATCAGGGAGGTGAGACAGTCATCTAAAAGTGGATATTTACACAGTGGATTCTCTTTCACAGTCCTCTTTCTCTATTCCTGATGTATATCCTAGAAAGTAGAACAGTTGCAAAGTAAAAAAAAAAAAGTAGGACAAGACGAAGGGGAATTTGGAAATGTGATGTTAATTGAATTGAGGTAGAATTGACATTTTCTAGTAAAAACTTTGGATGTGGTCCCTAGAAATATGCAGGGTGAGGGATTTGCCCAACCAATTAATTTAGTATTTCTTGCCTGTCATATAGTTTGCACCTGGAAATTTGAATGTGTCAGTATCGTTTGCCATTGTTCATTTTGCTCCTGGAAAAGAAGGTAACCCTGGATAAGTTTTATGGACATTTAGAGTCATTGCATTAGACTCAACTCATCCTGTGCATTGTTTTGGGCATAATGTAAAGTGAGCTACATTAGGCATAAATATTTTTATTCTCATTTTCATCAAAAAATGTCTTTAGTGACTTTCAATTTAAATTTATCAATTTATTGATAAGGGATTTCATGTCAACATAGCCACAAGAAGAACCAAAGAAGTGGGTTGCGATTGCATTTTGTCAGTGTCAGTTATTTGATTTTCTCTGTAAACTGCTTTGTGAACTTTTTGTTGAAAAGCAGTACTGTATATCAGTAATAATGATGATGATGATGATGATGATGATGATGATGATGCGGAGAGCCTTGCAGAGGGCTCCACAGGGCTACCCGTACCCCTTGGATGCCAGCAGAGATTCAGGTATGTTTTTTAAAAAGCCCCTAGGTCAATCCTGGGGATCGTGTTGCTTCTCTCCACCCCGTCCCCCAGAAACTTACCTTGGTTTTTAAACTCCCTGAGAGTGGGAGAACCAGTGGCTTAAGGCTTTCCTTGTATTAGAGTGAAGTTATCTCCTTCCCTCCTGCTGAAATATATCAGGTCATGTGCAATGTGTTTATTTTTCTCAAAATTTGTATTAGGATATTCTGTGAGTCTGCCTCTTGCAGACAATATATAAAAGTCAAATACTATATTAATTTTGTTGTAGGATCTTTTAAGATACAAACCACATAAAAGGATTATATTTTATTGACTTTTTGTGATGTTGCCCTTTAAGATTCTCTAAATCTTAAAGAGTCCATGCACTTTTGGCTAACAGAGCTTTTAAAATCAATAACTTTTTTAAAATGGAAAACCTGATTTAAATGGTTGATGTATACTGTATTTGCTGCACTTTTTTTAAAAGTATTTTCCCATGCAGAAGGTATAGCTGACCTCTGTATTACTGTGGAGGGAGATGGAAGTATTTTCTGTCCATCACAGTTTCAAATTATAGAAATGATATGGCTCAGTTTCCCATTTCTACCATATTTTAGACATAGTGTCTTAAAAGAACACTGCCTTTTCCCTCCCCTCAATTCCTTTTGTCTCAGATCTATGCCTTGTACTTTTGTATCCATTATCTCTATCCTTATGTGGGCGGCTTCCTACTTATAGAAAAGAACTGGGGGGGAAAGCTATTGCACATTTAATGAATATATATTTACTTTGAACCAGCAATTGTGGCTGCCACATTCTTCAGCTATGACTAACCAATGCAGACTTTTATATAAAATTTTATTTTCACTATCATTATTGACATATTTGGTGAGTATGTGACAGAGAAAGAATATCCTTGAAACTGCTGTTGTATTTGTAGCAGGAAATAGAATTAGATCATTATAATTGATGATTTCTAATACATTCCATTCACATCACCAGTTGCTGTTAATATATAGTTAACCATGACATCCAGAACACAGCTCCTAACAGTATGACAAAGTGGGGAAGAATGTTAGAATTATTTTACATGTTTTTTATCATACTGCACTTATTCAGGGCCAGTTTCAGGTTATTGTTTGCCCTTGGGCCACAGAGTATCGTTGGAAGGCTCCCCCACCTTTCAGACCTTGCGCCATCACTGTTGTGCAGGAGGACACTCATGCAATGTCCTTCCTCTGTTGTCCTTCTTAGAAGACTGATCTTTTTCTTCTGGCTTCTGTCCAGTTCGACTCAGTACATGATGGCTAATTAGTGGGTTTGATTCATTAGCAGTGAGCTGGCCTCCGCTCCTCTGGCACAGTGGCCGATTTAAAGGACAAGTTGCATATTTTAGTCAGAAGATCAGAAACTTTACACTTAGTTCCTTAAGAACTCTTAGGTGAATGCCATCTGGGCCCAGCCATACTGGTCACTGATCCTAGACCTGTGTTATGTAATAACCCTTATTGATTTCTCTCATCAGCATTGATTTTTTTTTACTTTGTAGCAACCCGGATGGTAGAATTACATTTTGGAGTGTGCATTTCTACAGTTCCACTCCACAGCACTTTGTAAGATGCTGTTCTGCCCTGAATATTCCACATTGTGCAATAAGAAAGCTATACTGCCTTTTAAGCGAAATGAGAAGTGAACTGAGTGAAACTATGATAGGAGATTGTTCAGGAGCTAGTATACTATGTTAAACATTGTCATTACCTTCTGTGAATATATGGGTAGTGACTAAAATTTATGATACTTTGAAATGTAAACCTCTAACACCACATAGTACCTTATATATAGTATGTTGGAATCTTGCTTTGGATTGTTTAGGTGAGTGTCTGATATGTTTGTTTTAGAACACAGGAAGAGCCCTGCTGGATAGGGGTCCATTTGTTTACATTTCTGTATCTCACTACGGCCCATTAGATGCCTCCAGGAGCACTCAAGACAACAAAATCCCTGTATCCAATAGACACTCCCTTGCTCCTGGCATTCAGAGATAAGCTACCTCTAAAACCCGGAGGCTGCATATAGTCATCATGGCTTGTAACTTGTGATGGACTTTTCCTCCATAAATATGTCCAATCCTTTTAAAAGACATCTAGTTTTAAAGACATCCAGATTTGTCACTCAAAACATTTACCTTCTGATTTGGTCCTGGCCTGGCTTAGGTCAGTATATAGTGATTAACCCACAATTCAGTACAGTACAATATATAAGTCAACTTGTACCTTATGTTTACAGACTTTCAAATTGTTACCAATTAAAGATTTGTGCTAATGCTGAAATCAATCACTGTAATTTGTTAATAAGTACTACATGTCAAACATTATTACACACTAAAGATGTAAACATTGAACATTTCTTCCTAATTATTTTGTGACTTTTCCTATTTGAAAGGCATACTGTGAAAAGCATACCATCCACTTAACAAAGTACAGTGTAATTGAACTCTCCCTTCCACCTATTGATTCAGCTCTACCAACTAATGTCACATTTTCTGTTTCTGTTTTATATTGGGGTTTGTGAAGTAATTTAATATTCACAAATATCATTGTAAAATTCAGTGGGTTAATATGCAATGATTGCAGTTTTTTTCCTATATTAATAAAATTCAGCAGGTCTCACTCTTTTTACTTAGTTCATGAACCAAAGCTCATGTCCTCTATATTGTATTCTACTTTGGACCTCAAAATCTACAATAAATCCAGTGTGCAAAGTATTTGCTCCATGGTCACTACTTCCCTAAGCAGTGAGAAGCCCAGGGGCTGCATCACTATCCAGTATGAGAAACGGTGCTGATGATGGATTGTTGCCTTTATAATATCTGCTTTACGTACAAATATACAAGCAGAATGTAGAGGAGCATAAAAGCTCTGAAAGCAACCAGCATAGCAGCTGATCCCTGATCAGATTTCTAAAAATAACTGAACTATTATTATTATTATTAATAATACAGGTATTTATATACCGCCTTTCTTCGTCTTTATTCAAGGCGGTTTACATAGACAGGCTTATTAAATCCCCGTAGGGATTTTTACAATTTGGAAGAATTTTCTATCTTACAAGAACCACAACATTCAGGTGTTACTTTCTTGATCTGGTTTCACATTCTGGCCTCCATCCTCCCACGCTCAGAGCAGATGGAATAACTCGGCTCAGCTTGTTAGCTGCTTCAAGGTCGCACGATGCCGGTGGCCTCGAACTGACGACCTTCGGATGTTATCTTTAGGCAAATGGAGGCTCTACCCTCTATTATGTTTTAAGTAATTCCAGTTAAAAATTTGAGGCACACTCTGTGTTTCCTAAATTTAGGCTGACTTCTAGATATCAATCAATCAATCAATCAACAGTATTTATATACCGCTTTTCAACTAAAAGTTCACAAAGCGGTTTACAGAGAAAAAAACAAATAACTAAATGGCTCCCTGTCCCAAAAGGGCTCACAATCTAAAAAGATGCAAATGAATACCAGCAGAAGCCACTAGAACAGACAGTGCTGGGGTGAGGTGGGCCAGTTACTCTCCCCCTGCTAAAAAGAGGAGCACCCACTTGAAAAAGTGCCTCTTACCCAATTAGCAGGGGTTTAGATATCTCCCTGTCCCTTTCCAAACTCTAATACAGTATTCTTCAACCTTGGGGTTGGGACCCTAGTTGGGTCACGGCAACTTCCAGGGATGAAAAAGGTTGAAGACCACTGAACTAGAGCACCACCAGGTAAAGGGGGAGGCATCTGGTGTACCCCTTCAGGTTCTAGGAGATTGTGTCCCATTCCTGCTTAGATTCTAAGCAAGTGTGTTAAAATAGCTGTCACTAGTGCCAGGGTTCATGGTAACTTTTTCTGTTCTCTTATAAGAATATTTGGTTGCAGTGAACAGTGGCATTGGTTATTTTTGAAATCACCACTGTTTCCCAAATGTCTCACAGTGGGCAATAAGAATCTAGCATTATGCTGTGCAATAGAGTGGCATGCTATTGATTGTCTATAAATCTAGTCTTATTCTTTGATACACTTATTAAAGCTGCCCATGATCATTGAAAGCTTGAAATTATATTAAATTGTGCTCTGCAGCAGGCACTGTTAATCTTTTACTGCCTTGGTAAGTCATACCAAATTCACGTATTATTAGATTGAAATTTAATAGTGACTTTTATTGATTATTTTAAACGTTAGCCTAACCATTTGGTAAATAAACATTGCCAGAGTTATGTTCTGGAATTGGAAGAAAAAGTAATGTATTTTGCTGTGGAATTACTTAAGCATTTAAGTGACACTTGTGTGTCTGTGTCTGTGTCTGCTTGCATTATGTATCTTACCACCCAATTCAATCCCCCACCAGTTTATATTATGTAGCTGCACTGCCATAACATGTGCGGCATGCAGTGCTGGTGGGGAACTAGACAGCCCAGGAGAATTAACACTATTTTTTTCTTATCTCTTAGGTTTCTCTTTTTTACTGAGACCGCATGGCTGTCAATGGGTCTCCTTGGACCTACACCAGCTCTTTTGCTGGTGTAAATCCAAGGAGAGTCAAGGAATGCATTGGGATCAGGAAGTGGTAATAGGATCTCAGCGTGCACTGCTGCCACCACAATCTTTCCCCTGAAATTCCCTCAAACTGTCCCTGCATGGCCTGATATTGCCTTGATCCTCCTCTGAACTGCCCTGTCTGCCATCCTGCCGCTACCTAGATGCCCTGCATCCATGGGCGTCTAGGACCCACTGGCATGCACATGGAGCCTCCGGTTGGTTGCATTGGCAAGTCTGGAGCACATGACAGCAGTTCATCTTTCACAGCACATAACATGACTTATGCAAGATCTGTTACCAGAGGAACTGAACTGGGTTGGGTTGTTAATAAAATCACAGGATCCTAGGCTTATTAAAGATAGGGATTGTACTTAATGCTGTCCTATATTATCAATTATTATTAACAGTTCCAATCATTTTTTTACAGTCATAATTTTAGGAATACGGTTAATTCAAATACCTGAACAAGGTTTGTTAGCTAAACTTTTAGCAAAAGGCAACAATCTGGAGGTCAGGAGAAGCAGCATATACATTCCACTTATTTTTGATAGCAGTGCACTTCAAGCTGCTATCAAATTCTCTTCAGTCCTGTGTACATGAATTAGAGACATATATAAAGCTATCTTCCCATAGCCTAGAATTAGGGTATTGGAACTGTGAGAGTGCATGCTTCCTCCCCAGCCCCTCCCTTCTCACTCACAAAATCACCCTGCCTGTCTTTACCCTGGTTTGGCATTTTGTCTAATGAAAGTTAACTCAACCCTAGGTTATTCTGAAACAAACAGTCATCACATGGAGACCAGTTAATCTCTAGTTGTATCTGCAGTGATTCTGTCTAATGTCATTAAGAAGTTCAGACAGTATGTACCTATCCTCCTCGTCTTGTCTAGTAAAAAAGTCACTTGTACTCATCATACGGTCTTCAGAAAATGACTAGTGAGGAGGATATGTTGACACCTGTAGCTATGAAACTAGCATTCAGAAAAACGGCAATCTGTCCAGTTTAATGGAAGAATCCAATTATTCTCAGCTTGTAAACTATGTTCCCCCTATGTATCATCCTTCAAGCGTTCAGGTTTTTATAAATCTTTTTAGATTTTCCTCCTGTTTTCCTAAGCCATAAAACCCTAAGAATTCCGGTCATTTTCATTAAGAATAGTATCCACGTCCTTTTTGTTGCTCTTCTCTGCACCTTCTTGCATTCAGAATCAGTCCCCAGTCCCTTTCCAAAATAAATCCCTAACAATGCACATAACTTTCCCAGTACAGCAGCACATTGACTTCACACTTCTACTGAGCTTTTTATTAAGACCCTCAAATCTCTTTCTTGAGCCATTGCTTCCATTGTACGTATAGATAACAGTTTACCTGATGTGTATGCTTGACACAGCAGTGAAGGACTGCAAGCACGCATTGGCTTAGTGGAAGCTAGACTCACAGAGACAGGTGCTGACAAGCTTCAACAAGAGCTGACATACATTCTCAAAGAGTAAAAGAAAATGCATGCATGAAAAACCCATGAGGCAAACAAATAAAACAAACCACAACTGACTTCTTGCAGTCTCTGAGCCCTTCACCACTCTGTCTAAAAAATCAAAATACTGTGTTAGTGTTCCATAATGTACTTATCTGCTGTTTTTGATCTCATCATTCAGTGTTTTCTTGAATACATCTCTCTTTTGTTCAAGATCTAGAAAACTGTAGGTAGATTTTCCTGTGTGCTGTAAAGGAGCAAATTTAGTATGGTTCCCTGAAGAAAGTGGGATATGTGATACACCTACAGATAAGCAACTACAGGTATAACCTAATTATCCACAAATTTTTCACCTGCAATTTTATCCCAACAGGATGAGAAGGGCCCTTTAAATTAAAGGAAGAAAGGTGTTTGTGACAAACATCACCCTTGGGGTAGGGAAGGACCAGAGGAGATTCCCAGGTCAACCAAGATTTAACCCTCCTCCACCTACAACACCCTCCACCAAGCCCCAAGGGCAATGTTTTTTATTTGCTTACTTCAAGCATCAGGTCTTATTAACATACATGTCCTTGGTTAATTATTGAACTCAATTTTCATGTAACAGATTTTTATTATAACTTTAAGGGAGCTTCAAATTGCTCCAAAAAACATATTTACATGCATTACAGTAGCTAAAAACAAGAAAAGATCATAAGCTAAAAGAGGCTAAAATTACCACTACAAGTCTCTCAGCATTTCTTCCAGTGTAAAAACTGTAAACCCCCAGCTCCCTTCCTCCTGCTGTGTAGCTGGTCTTTTCAGGCACCCACGCCCAGGTTTCATTCTCTAAATTACTAATACACTACACCTGGGTAGCCAACAACCAACTTAATCCATTTTAAGGAGAAAGGCACTTGCCCCACCCCGTGACAGTGTTTAACAATAGCCTCCTTAATGGGGGACAGAGCAGCTGGTAGACAGTCCATCAATCATTCTCTCTCCAGGCACTTAGAACAGCTTCACTCCCAGGCAAGCTACCTCTACCTCCCCCCTGAGCACATGAAAAGAATGCAGGTCATTATCATCTCCATTCTTTCCCTGTGCTGGGCTCTGGGGAAGGAAGGAGTTGCTACCTGGGAGCAAAGCCTTTCTTAAGCGCCTGGAGAGAGGCTGATTGCCTCTGTGTGCATTAAAAAAGGTCAGCAAGGCTGTTTTTAAATCGCCTAGCAATGGGACATTGTTTTTTAAATGGATTTGCTTTAGTGTGATTTTTGCCATCCATGTGAATTCTGGAAAGAAACCCTCAGAATAATGAGACTCAACCTGTATGTGTTTTCCCATTTTCCAGAATGTCTAGGCATAAGGAATGGGTTGGATGGTGACAGCGTAACTCTGCACTGCTCCATTCTATCTGTGAAGATTTGTTGTGTTTGCTAATATGCAGGTGTGGCAGAGTCAGTTCTTAATTCAAGTAAATATTGTAGCACAGGTAAATTGTGCTGATATATTTACTGTAGCCTTCTTGAGAAAGGAAAGGGATTTAAACAAGTGGAAAGTTTTGTTCTATGTTCTTAACCTTTTGTATAGGATATCATAATCTGGAGGTTCCTGAGTAGTCTGGTTTTCAGTTAATGCATGAATAATTATTTTACTGCAGTGGGTTGAACTAGTTGATCCTTTGGTGCCTTCCAACCTTATCATTTAGCAAAATTCCCTCCAGCTATTTCCTATCAAAACTACAAAAGTTACTTTTCTTTTTAACCCATATCGATGGAATCAACCCTTGGCTGCTTTCTTCTTACACAAAGAGAATGTGCCCTGTGGCTTGCCTTCTTAGCACTTCAGCTGAATCAGAAATCGTCCTCTGAAGAATGGGAGTGATGTTTCCCTTCACACCATTGTGATTATAACTTTATTAGAAATGTTGTTCTTCACCCACCCACCCTCCTTCACATATCTTTAAAGAGCTTTACATTGATGCATGAAGCTGATATTTCCAGAAGGGCTTTTTTCTCTCACAATACTTGTGACATCCAACAGTCAATTTACAAGAGTGTGGAACAGGTGCCACCTATGTGTCTGTCTCTGAAGTCTATTTGTTGAAGTCAGTGACATGTCGGGGGATGGGCTAAACAGGTAAGTCAGATCCTATGGTCCTTTAAGTGACACCATGAGGCATCTCTAACATCCCGCCCACTGTAATCACTTGTAAGGAAATTTCTTAGCAAATTTTATTTTTAAAAAAGATAAACAGGTTGTTTATTTGCTTAGATCAGAGGTGCCCAAACCCCGGCCCTGGGGCCACATGCGGCCCTCGAGGCCTCTCAATGTGGCCCTCAGGGAGCCCCCAGTCTCCAATGAGCCTCTGGCCCTCCAGAGCTTTGTTACAGCCCGCACTGGCCTGACACAACTGCTCTCAGCGTGAAGGCAACTGTTTGACCTCTTTGCGTGAGCTATGGGATGAGGGCTTCCTCCACTGCTTGCTGTTTCATGTCTATGATGCAGTAGTGGCAGCAAAGGAAAGGCCAACCTTGCTTTGTGCAATCAATCAATCAATCAAACCTTTATTAGGCATAAAAAATTAACACATAATATCTCTAAACAATCCAATATATAAGGTTTGCTATAATCCAATATATATGTGATTTGCTAACACAGTGCAAAACAATGTGTAAAAGAGAGTCTACCTCTCTAAGGCCACAGTTATAGACTCGTTCTTCCTTCGGGGCATTTCCAAACCTGCCAAGTAGGTCTTTAGAAGGTAGCACATTGCAGCGAGCTAATGTAAAAGCCCTCCTTGCGAAGGGGCACTCCAAGAAGGTCAGATACTTTGGTTGTTGACCAAATGTATTACTTAGGTGGAAATTCAGGGGCGAACATTTTTTTTGTGCTGCACCCAAAATCTCTTGCCTTTCTATATCAGTTAATCTTGTTATCAGGAGCCTGATAGAAACCTCAGGTGTAGCAGCTCCTTGTAGATCTGCCTCGAGGCCCATTTGTCTGATTTTCTTATAGAAGAGAGCTAAGCAGGGAGATAACAGTGGATCAGTCAGTATCCCTTTTAACAATGGGTTTTGATCAGCCCTGAAGCACACTTTGGCCCAGTATTTTAAGAAACGGGACCATGCTAGAAACTCCAGCCTATATTGGCCTGTCTCCAGGCAGAGTGCCGCATAGGGAACGCAATGCGGAACACCTAAAATTTTGTATAGAAAATTTGAATGGATCTTTTCAATCAAATCATTTAATGCTGGCATCCATATAGGAATGCCATACAAAATTTGAGGTGTAACTTTAGCATTAAAAGCTTGGAGAGCAGCTGGAATAAATGAGTTACCCCAAGAAAAGAAAAAGCGGGTTATAGCCTGGACAACTAATTTGGATGAGTTAATTACTGTGAGGCGATGGGAAGACCAGGAGTGCCGGTAGTGGAACCGGAGACCAAGATACTGGAATTCCTTGACTTGTATTGATTTACCACTAAAAAGCCAAGACTGCGGTTTCCAAGAGTGCCCAAACACCACAATCTTGGACTTATCATAGTTTAACTGCAGGGCGTTGTTGGTAAGATATGGCCTTGATATCCCGCACTAAAATAGGATTACGGAGACTGGTTAACGCCTGTATAGAATATCTTACCTTGCTTTGTGCATTCATTCATATAAGTTCCTGCATTATATATATAAGACCTGCATTCATTCATATAAGTTCATCTTTAATATATTCATTTATGTAAACTTATGTAAATTTATTCAAATTTTAAATGTAATTAATTTAAATGTAAATTAATTCTTTCTTTCCCTGTCCCCAGACACAGTGTCAGAGAGATGATGTGGTCCTCCTGCCAAAAACTTTAGACACCCCTGGCTTAGATGATCCATTTCTTATAATGTTACTCAAATACCAACTCTCAGAAATGACTAGAACTGCTGATTAGTTCAATTGCTTAACCAATTTAAATAGTCACTTACCCTTTCCTGTCTCCAGTCATACTGGCACACTGGAGAGGTTCTCTGGAAAGCAGACCCTAAGGCAGAGTTAGTGTTCTAGAAGCCCTTTCCTGAACTTTCCTCAAACCTTCATACCTGTGACCTCAGGACACTTGCACTCCTGTTGAGTCACCACCCAAAAACACCACCACATAGTCAGTGCTGCCTCTTAATTCAGAAGCAGCTTTTGGGAAATCTCTCTCTCTCAAAATTACTGCATATCTGTCTATATATAAAAGCCAATGAAAACTCCTGGAGGGAATTTTGAATAAGTAATTGGAGGTGGTTGCTTATGACCAATCAGAACTACAGATTTGTGATATCTTCTGAACCATTTTGATAAGCTTAGCACAGTACTTCCCAAAATCTTTTAGCACTGGGGCCCACTTTCTAAAATGACAATCACAACCCACAGGGCAAAAAGAGAGAGAGATCAAAATAAATATTTTTATTGATTGATTGATTGATTGATTGATTTCAATTAATTATAAACTATTAATGAATAATAATCAGGGTCCTGTGCTCCCATGGCTGCTAGAGATATGTACCTTGTATATTATACTATACTAATATTCTGCTATAGTATTACATACTACACGTACTATGCCTTACATACAGTATTTGCTAGACTCTCCCTAGAAATGGAGTTCAAGGACTATTCTCCCAAACCTTTACAGTTATTCCAGGGTATTCAGAAGGCTGAACTGGAGACAAGAAGTGCAGTTAGGGACTTCCAGGTCAGACAAAAGGCTGAAACTGTGTTCACATGTGATCTCTAGTATGCCAGTTAGTAGAGAAAATTGGAAAATGTGACATTTTAGTTTGAGGGTATGAAGATTACAGGTTCACATTCCAGCTAAAAGGTTTTCCTTTGCAAACTGGGCAAGAGTGCTTGCAAACTTTTTTTTAATGTTTCAAAACATTTCACAACACCCCCCCCCCCAAAGAAAAAACTGACTCCTGACCCACTTTTTGGAAAACACTGACCTAGCACACTCTAACTCCGCAGTATTGTCATTTTTTGAGTAGCTGGAATTCATTGCTGTGACCAACAAAATCTGCCATCTGTCTCCCTCAGCGTAGTCTGTCAGTGGAAAGGTCTATACAGTGTGTCCATTTTCTCACAAGACTATCAACTCAGCTTTGATTTTAAACCTGAAATTCTATGTACCTCTGAATCATGTTTCTTCACAAAGTCATTTTTAGTTTAGCAATTTGCATGAGAAATTCATGCCTAAACTGTGGAAATATTAACAAACATTAGTTAGCACATTATATTCCTTTTTCTTTTAGCCTGTTAAGATATTTTTAAGATATTCTCCAGTGCCATGATATAAATTACCCTCTCTCTGTGTGTGTGTGTGTGTGTGTGTGTGTGTGTGTGTGTGTGTGTGTGTAAAAAGCTTATCTTCTGTTGCCTCTTGACATAACTGTGTTTCAGTAATGGAGTTTCAGAAGTGATGCAAAGAATCTTTTAAATCACCACTTGTAGATGTTGTTAAAGCAAGACTAAAACTGAACAAGGACATTTGAAATCATAGGTTTTGCTCAATGTAGTGTTCTCATCCAATTTAGAGATGCAGGAAATTCAAATGGATTTTACCTATGTTTGTGGAAATACCTTGTAACATTTTCACCAGTATGGTGCAAGACAACTTAAGGAAAAGAGAAAAGAGTAATTTTTTGTATCTAGGGTCTAAGAAGAGCTTTGCCTGTGTAGAAGAGAACTGTTTTGCAAAGAGATTTGAATATGATTGTTATTTTCAGAAGCCATATTTTTGGAGTGTTTCTCTTGAATATGCATTATGTAGAGGATATCACACACACACACAGAGTTCTCTTTATATGTGAATTTACTATCTGTGAATTTGTTTATCTGCAAGGGGCAGAATTGCCAACTACTCTCTGTGATTCTGTCCTTGTTATCTGCATATGTTCTGCTGGTCCACAGGAGCAGGGGGGCCTCAGTGGAGCTATTAGCAGGCAGGCTGGTGGGGGCGAGAGAAATTGCAGGAGGAGCAAGAAAAGAGACAGTGGCCTCCTCATGCAGTGCCATGGAGGTTGGAAGAGAAAGAGACAGTATATGGCTGGCAGGGGAGGGGGTTGAGGTATTTGCTTCCAGGCAGTTATACTCTTTTTAAAGTAATCTGTTTTCCACACTGAATGAGGATTGATCCATGGAGAATCATCAGACACATTTGAGTCCGCTTCCTGACTTGGCCCACCAATTTGGGGATTCCAGCTGAACCTTCACAATCCTGGGGATGATGAGAGGCTGATAACACAGGCCGACAAAACTGAGGGTCAGAAAAGTTTTTCCCAAACTTTATGGTGGTTTGGTATAAATTTGAGGTGCCGATTCCAAAAATGGCATCTGTTTTGCCCTATCGCATATAGTTTTGGAGATATAGTATAGCCTCATTAGTGAATGGTTCAGGCAGCTTCCTCATGAGGAAGCCATGGTGTAGCCTTCCTCATGAGGAAGCCGCTTGAACCATTCACTAAAGAGGCTATGCCATGTCTCCAAAACTAGACGTGATAGGGCAAAACAGATGCCATTTTTGGAATCGGCACCCCAGATATACCGAGGAATTGGTGTAACGTTTAAGGAAGCAAAATGTGTGTTGGCCTATGTAATCAGAGTTCTCTAGAAGGCTACCTGAGGGTTGCTATGGGGCTAAAGCAAGCCTGGGGAAGGAGCCAAGAGACAGGTGAAGAAGAAGGGTGAAGCATTCCCCCACTGCTGGACTATGCCTCAACGTTGGGCCAGCAAACTTCAACAAGTTGAGGGATAGCCAGCATGGAGGAGGAAGCATCAGATGTTGATGAGTCTTTGCTATCAACAAGCCCCAGACTTCAAGATATGATTCAGGTTCATAGAGTGTATGGTGAAGAGGGTCCCTGGAACCTAACCCCATTTTTCCCTTAGGCTTAATGATTCAGTATCCACTAGGTTTTCAAGAAACTTAACCCTAACAGATAACGAGAACTGACTCTATATATGACTGTTAAGAAAGGAGAATGCTATTTCTTATGTTAAGTTTATAGATTATAATACCTTAAAATTAGAACAGAACAGTGTGAGCAATGATATCAATCACAATTTAATGCATACAAATATGTTGTTTCAAGATGGAGGGTGACATCGATTTAATAGGACAAACCATTTTTCCAAGTTCTGGTGTCTGTGCATGTCTGTCTGTCTTTGTGTGCGCCAACCTTCAGATTATGTGACTAATTTAGATAGACAGAGTCTGAATTCTTTTCCGCACAAATGAACACACTTTGAAAAATACTTCAGAAAGCATTCCTGGTGTGTAAATGAATGTTGTACTATCTAATGTAGTGTAAAATTGGACTTATCAGTCCCACTGATTGTTTTGCTACCTGTTTACATAAGAATTTCTCTGCGGTACTGTATACTCTATTTCATCTTAATTTTGAGTTGTAAGAATGCTATGTATTTAGAGTGAATGATAAACACCAGCGTTAATCCTACTTAGCAAGGTACATACTTTAGTAAAATAATTAGGATAAGAGTGATCAGCATGAGAGTCTGTCCTACAACACTTGTCTTAACAATATACCTTAGGGAAGTCATGGAATGTTGACTTTGAAGGTATTTGTAAGTTGCCCTTGTGTTGTTAGTTCATCTTCAATGAATTCCCTTGGATCGTTAACATTCTCTGAATGATTCTGGAGTAACATTTCAGTTGAAACTCGTCTAAATATTTGACAGCTTATTTAAAGATGACTGAAAGCAATCATTTGATCTCTTAATTTTTTTTAATCTCTCAGGAAAATTAGGTGGATTTGCACAAGAAAACAATACTATAGATTCTGGAGAACTTGATATAGGCCGAAGAGCAACACAAGAGATTCCTCCAGGGATCTTCTGGAGGTCACAAGTCTTCATTGATCAGCCACAGTTTCTAAAATTCAATATCTCCCTTCAGAAAGATGCATTGATTGGAGTGTATGGCCGAAAAGGCTTACCACCTTCGCATACTCAAGTAAGAGCTGTTTTAAATGAAAACAAGATTCCGTATTTCAAAACACTGCTTTACATCTTCTAAAGCATGTTTTTGCACAGGATTTCAAGAATTCCTTTTTCCGTGGTGGGTTTTATGTATTATTTCTAGTTAATAATGTTGCTCATGATTTATATAAGCAGACTTTTAAAAAATGGGCATTTTATTTCTGCAGGATATCAGAAATATTTTCTAATCACTTCTGTTGGTTATCACATGTCTAGTAAAGATGAATCTACTGCTTAGTTTTCCTGTTAGTGATTTTCAACCTTTTTCATCTCTCGGCAACTGTCAAGGTGCTAAAGTGGTCAAGACACATCATCAGTTTTTTGACAATTGACAAGGCACACCACATGGCTGGCAGAGGGCTCACATCCCCCAGTGGCCCTATTAATTAATTACCTTCTCCCAAAATCCTGTAGTACAGCTGTTGACTATTCACGGCACACCAGTGTGCCATGGCACAGTGGTTAAAAATTGAAAATTTTGCAGCAAAGTCTAGATCTGGAACTTCTGTATGGTTACAGCAGTGTATATGATGTGTCTCTCCCCCCCCCACTTGTTTAATATTAATACCATCTGTCAGGCTCTTGCAAGTTCCTACTTCATTTGAAGCCCTTCCTGTCTCTGCCCCCTCCTTTCAGTATGGTTCAGCTAGGAAAGGAAGTAGCAAGGAAGTCTCTCGGATATGGTGAAATGAATCAATTCCAAGTTGGCACAGATTCCAGTGGATGTAAGCAAAATCTAAATGGAGTCAGAAAGGTGGACCAATGAAATCTACAGTGCAATCCTAACCCCCAGGTTAGGCCAGGAAAAGTCACTTGTGCCAACCCGGGGGTGTCATAATCATGCCATAAGGCACATTTGTGCCAACTTTAGAGTTGGGGAGGCCAGCACAAGGGGTTGCGCTGGCCTCCCCGCGCCGGAGCCAGGCCTTACAGGGTAAATTTCAATGCTGGGGTATGGGGGTGTGTGGGGAGGATGCGCTTCAGGGCAGGGGGAGGGAGGGCATTCCCATGGGGGGCAGACGGGGAGTGGGAAACAGGGCCAGGATTCATCTGGTTATGCCGGATCCTGACCCCATTCCCAAGCAGCACAGAGCAACCTCCGGCTGCTCCACTCTATTTGAATTTGTGCAACCTCCTGAGGTGGCTCAGTTCCGAGTAGACTCATTGGGGCCAGTGCAACATGACATGGGGTAAGGGGAAAGTTTTCCCCTTGCCTTGGTTTGCACCAATTCTGGCCCCCAACCTGCATTGGATACAGTGCAGGTTCACTGGCCTGCCTGCTATAGCGCAAGTCAGGATTGCGCCCTTAGTGTCTAAATCTGTTTTTGTGCTCTGCACTATCATGAAATTTCCAATTGCCTTGTGGACATACATCCTCTACTTAGAACTTTATATATTTCTTCAGGATAGGCTGAGGATATCATTTGAAAGCAGAAGACATTAAAAGTCTTCCTCGGGAAAACTATGTTAAGCTATTTCTGTCCAACGTTGCATTTACGCAACAGGGACCAAATGTGTACATGTGTGGGCTGGGAAGAAATGGGTTAAATCACACAGGTAAGGTTCCTTACCATAGTCCTCGTAGTATCACTATCACTGTGCATAGCACAACTGTATTCCTAATCAGCTTCTTTTATGCCTATCAGCTTCTTTTATGCTTTTCGTCAGTCATTTTTCTGTTCTAGCAGCCTCCACTCACTAGGAGACGGTATGGTGCGCTAAATGCTCTCATACTCCTGTGTCTAAGGTTTTGTTTGTGTGCTACGCCTTTGTTTCAGATGAAACTTCTTTGATAATCATTGTAGCATGTTGATCTGTTAAGCAATTAATGGTATATGAACACAGGCCTTAATTGAAAAGATTCCTACCTTTGCTTTTAGCATTGCTGCAGGTGTTCAGTGTGGTAAACATAATAATAATCTCAGAGAACATTGGTTTTGAATGACCTCTAGTGTATTTAGTTTTGTAAAATGCCTTACTTCAACCCTATAAATAATTTGCACAGAGACTAGATGGGCTACTAGATAGCTTCCTGTTCTAAAGAAGCCTGTAGTATTTAATTGCTTGTAATCTCACTGTCATTAAATGTTATTTCCAGGAAACTCTTTTTTTAAAACTTTTTCTCTAGATATTTAACTTAGCCACTTGCAAACACTATAGCACTTCCCAAATATACAGAGTTAATTTTGTTACAACAGGTCACTCCATTTCAATGTAGATCTAACAGGAAAGCATGATTTTATGTATGTATTTAAAAAGTTGACCCCATCCTAAGAACATAAGAACAGCCCCACTGGATCAGGCCATAGGCCCATCTAGTCCAGCTTCCTGTATCTCACAGCGGCCCACCAAATGCCCCAGGGAGCACACCAGATAACAAGAGACCTCATCCTGGTGCCCTCCCCTACATCTGGCATTCTGACTTAACCCATTCCTAAAATCAGGAGGTTGCGCATACTCATCATGGCTTGTACCCCATAATGGATTTTTCCTCCAGAAACTCATCCAATCCCCTTTTAAAGGCGTCTAGGCTAGACGCCAGCACCACATCCTGTGGCAAAGAGTTCCACAGACCGACCACGCGCTGAGTAAAGAAATATTTTCTTCTGTCTGTCCTAACCCGCCCAACACTCAATTTTAGTGGATGTCCCCTGGTTCTGGTATTATGTGAGAGTGTAAAGAGCATCTCCCTATCCACTCTGTCCATCCCCTGCATAATTTTGTATGTCTCAATCATGTCCCCCCTCAAGCGTCTCTTTTCTAGGCTGAAGAGGCCCAAACGCCGTAGCCTTTCCTCATAAGGAAGGTGCCCTAGCCCCGTAATCATCTTAGTCGTTCTCTTTTGCACCTTTTCCATTTCCACTATGTCTTTTTGGAGATGCGGCGACCAGAACTGGACACAATACTCCAGGTGTGGCCTTACCATCGATTTGTACAACGGCATTATAATACTAGCCATTTTGTTCTCAATACCCTTCCTAATGATCCCAAGCATAGAATTGGCCTTCTTCACTGCCGCCGCACATTGGGTCGACACTTTCATCGACCTGTCCACCACCACCCCAAGATCTCTCTCCTGATCTGTCACAGACAGCTCAGAACCCATCAGCCTATATCTAAAGTTTTGATTTTTTGCCCCAATGTGCATGACTTTACACTTACTGACATTGAAGCGCATCTGCCATTTTGCTGCCCATTCTGCCAGTCTGGAGAGAGCCTTCTGGAGCTCCTCACAGTCACTTCTGGTCTTCACCACTCGGAAAAGTTTGGTGTCGTCTGCAAACTTAGCCACTTCACTGCTCAACCCTGTCTCCAGGTCATTTATGAAGAGGTTGAAAAGCACCGGTCCCAGGACAGATCCTTGGGGCACACCGCTTTTCACCTCTCTCCATTGTGAAAATTGCCCATTGACACCCACTCTCTGCTTCCTGGCCTCCAACCAGTTCTCAATCCACGAGAGGACCTGCCCTCTAATTCCCTGACTGTGGAGTTTTTTCAGTAGCCTTTGGTGAGGGACCGTGTCAAACACCTTCTGAAAGTCCAGATATATAATGTCCACGGGTTCTCCTGCATCCACATGCCTGTTGACCTTTTCAAAGAATTCTGTAAGGTTCGTGAGGCAAGACATACCCTTACAGAAGCCATGCTGACTCTCCCTCAGCAAGGCCTGTTCGTCTATGTGTTTTGAGATCCTATCTTTGATGAGGCATTCCACCATCTTACCCGGTATGGATGTTAGGCTGACCGGCCTATAGTTTCCCGGGTCCCCCCTCTTTCCCTTTTTAAAAATAGGCGTGACATTTGCTATCCTCCAATCTTCTGGCACCATGGCCGTTTTGAGGGACAAGTTGCATACCTTAGTCAAGAGATCTGCAACTTCATTCTTCAATTCCTTAATAACCCTTGGGTGGATGCCATCAGGGCCCGGTGACTTATTGATCTTTAATTTATCAATGAGGTCTGAAACATCTTCTCTTTTAACCTCTATCTGACTTAACTCCTCGGTCAGGAGGGGCCGTTCGGGCAGCGGTATCTGCCCGAGGTCTTCTGCCGTGAAGACAGATGCAAAGAACTCATTTAATTTCTCTGCCATCTCTAAGTCTCCTTTTATCTCCCCTTTCCCTCCCTCACCATCCAGAGGGCCAACCGCTTCTCTGGCGGGTTTCCTGCTTCTAACATATTTGAAGAAGCTTTTATTGTTCCCCTTAATGTTGCTGGCCATGCATTCCTCATAGTCTCGCTTGGCCTCCCATATCACTTTCTTACATTTCTTTTGCCACAGTTTATGTTCCTTTTTATTCTCCTCATTAGGGCAAGACTTCCATTTACGGAAGGAAGCTTCCTTGCCCTTCACAGCCTCTCTAACTTGGCTGGTTAGCCATGCGGGCACCCTCCTGGATTTAGTGGAACCCTTCTTTCTTTGCGGTATACACCTCTGCTGGGCCTCTATTACTGTTGTTTTAAGCAGCCTCCATGCACTCTGGAGAGATTGGACTCTTTTTACCCTCCCTTTCAACCTCCTTCTAACCAGCCTCCTCATTTGAGGGAAGTCCGCCCGTCGGAAGTCAAGGGTTTTTGTTAGAGATTTGCCTGGTATTCTTCCCCCAACGTGCACGTCAAAACGGATTGCAGCATGATCACTGTTCCCCAATGGCTCAGTAACGTTTACATCTCTAACCAGGTCCTGCGTACCGCACAAAATTAAATCCAGAGTCACCTGTCCTCTGATGGGCTCCGTGACTAGCTGATCTAAGCCACAGTCATTTAGCACGTCAAGAAATCCGGTTTCCTTATCGTGACCAGAACACAAATTGACCCAGTCAATATGAGGATAATTGAAGTCCCCCATGATTACAACCCTGTCCCTCCTTGTCACCTCCCTGATCTGTTTCCTCATTTCAAGGTCCCCATCAGATTTCTGGTCTCGAGGACGATAGCACGCCCCCAGTATTACATCGCTGCACAAGCCTGGTAATTTAACCCACAGAGATTCTACGGTGGAGTCGGACCCACCTTCAATCTCTACTTTGCTGGATTCTATCCCTTCCTTAACATAAAGGGCCATCCCTTTATCCCTTCCTTTTGGACTCCTTTTGGTTTCTTTCTATGATCATGAGCTTCTGCAAGCCATTGCCTTGCATCACACCCACTTCCTTTTTCACCTATATAAATAGGAAAGGGAAAAAATGACCCACATGCAGATATTAGTTTAGTTTAGACCAGAGGTTTCCAAACTCCTCCAAGGGAGTTGGGAACCTCGTAAGTAATGACGGGGTGGGAGCAGGGAGGTGCTGCAGCATTTGCGGTGCCGCAGGGACCCAGGGACATTCTAACATACCTGGAGGGCTCCGGGAGCTTCCATGAGAGTCCTGGAGGCTCATAGACCTCTCTGTGCGCCTCCACACAGCTTCCCTCAGCTCCTATCAGAGGCTCGCAGAGGAGCCTGTGAGCCACTAGGACCCTTCAGGAGCCTCCCAAGTATGTTAGAATGTCCCTAGGACCCTACAGCACCGTGCTCGCTGTGATGCTCCCCGTAAAGGGGAATGGCCCATTTCTGGTTTCCCTGGTGGGTCATGACCTGCCAGTTTGGGAAACACTGCTTTAGACCACAGTTAGGGAACACTTCAAGACATAAAATCACAGGTTGATCCTGATTTGTTTTCCTCTAACTGTGTCTTGAAGAAAACCAGAGTCGTCTCCATCTTTATACATGTTTTGGGATCAAACAACCTAAGACAGTGCATTGGTTTATAGTTCTTGTCCCTTTTCAGAAACCTGTATAGCAAGAAGATCCAGTTCTCTTCTCATGGGAAATAACTTATAGACTTGGGCAAAATAATTCCAACTGAAAAGTTGGGGATGCATCCTTTTCTCTTCCTAAAGTTGCCCCAGTATTAATAGGTGCTCAGTCTTGAAAGTTCCATAAGTAAAGAAAAATCAGAGTCAAAAAATTATTTGCCAACAGATTTTTAGTGGGGAGTTTTCACAATGGCCATAATACTGATCAGTGCTATTAGTGTGAGCCTTGGCTGTCACACTCCCTCCTTCCCTTTCTGCACAAGGGGAAGAAACCAGTGTCTAGGAGAGGGAGGTAAAGGGGATAATTTGTACTATGGCCCAGGGTCAGAAAGGGGGCCCAGCAGCCAAAGAAGGGGGCCCAGAAACTTCCTGAGATCTTACATTTTCAAATCTCATCTAAACTCACTGCCCATGTGGGATACTGAGGACATTACTATGGGCACATGGCAGCG
Organism: Tiliqua scincoides; assembly: GCF_035046505.1. NCBI lineage: Eukaryota > Metazoa > Chordata > Lepidosauria > Squamata > Scincidae > Tiliqua > Tiliqua scincoides. Next base: position 59,003,711 of record NC_089826.1, read on the forward strand.
ACTACTGCCACAAGCCCAGGAATGCATACATTCCTTAACAGTATCACATCTGGGAGGAAACTGACCTGCTACAGTAGTTCTTTGGCTTGTGGATCTGCTAACTATGAAGGATTGTAAAGGAGCTCAGGCACATAGCTGTGGGACTGCAGTTGTTGCAGAAGTCAGTTTTAGTGTACACGGTCCATTCTAGTGTGAGCCCAAATACAGTGATACTAATCTCTTGCAATGATTTTCTATATTTGAGAGATTTTAGAGAGATTTTAGAATGCGTTAGGAGTGTGTTTGGTTTTCTGTATCTAGCTTACCAATGCCAAGCAGATACGTAGACCTGCGTGCCTGCATTGGGAAGTCTGGTAGACATGGGCTCCAAAGACTATTCTGACTGTTGGCACTTTCCCCTTGCCTGTTTTGTCCTAATTCTGCCTCTGCACCCCTCCCCCCCTTTGGGAAGAGGCCCAAAAGAAACTTTGTACTGCCTGATAAAATTCTTCTCAGAGGCCCTGGAAGAAACACACTGCTTCCATTCCTGGTTTAAAAGAAGCTAGAACTTATTGTTGTGTCTGAACCTGGATGCATTCTGGTGTCTTCTAACCAACTTTATGAACAAGCCAGATTGAATCCCATTGATATTCTGGTTTGTTTGGAGACTGTGGTTAAAAGTAAGTAAGAAGATTTGCCAAGTTTACATGCACTGAGTAGTTTTAAACCAGAAATGGAAACAGAAAATAGTATCCCTTCATATGCAAGCCCAAACCTTGGGCTAATAACACTAAACTGTGACTCATTTCTGGTTTAGCAGTGGTTCTGAACCCATCCAAGGGTTTCTTCACTTTTAGTCACTAAGTATATATGTTTCACATTCTTGTCTTACTAGTTGTTCTTTTTGTTGTTTGCATTCTAAGTATCCTTGCATAACCTTTACTGCATCTTTTGGTATAGTGTCATTTGAAATGGTCTTTTTGAAGTTTTCCAACCTAACCCAATTGTGGTGACTGCATATTGTAGTTTCTGCCTGTGTCAGAACAGTCTGGGCTGCACATCTCCCTGTTTTCTCAGGTATCATAAATAAATCAACCAGAAGTAATTGATAGTGGCTGCTCATTCAAAAGCAATCAATGGTAGTCTGCAAGTCTTTGTGACACTTTCTTAAAATGTCAGTTTCATTGCAACCAGCCAATCAATATGTTTATTTAAAGAGACTTTAAGAAATAACAAATGACTTTGGTAGCTTGAAGTCAAAAAAATGAATCAAGTGTGAGAGAGCCACACATGTATTCCAACATATATAAGCAGCTTATCCAAGGACATGAAAACCGTGTAAAATGCTTTAGCACAGTGGTTCTCAAACTTTTAGCACTGGGACCCACTTTTTAAAATGACAGTCTGTCTGAGACCCACCAGAAGTGATGTCATGACTGGAAGTGACATCATTAAGCAAATTAAAATAAGTAATTATAAATAATTAAAGTAGAACAAATAATTAAATAAGGGGAAGCCAACCCTGTTCCATAAAAATGAATTTTCTCTATAGTCTGCCTGCAATGACACTCCTCCACACACAAAAAATCAGTAAGATTTTCAGCCCACCCAGTGCACAGTTCAATTAAAGTTTTTATATTTAAACCATATCACTATCAGGATCCATCTCACTTTATAAGTCTGAAAAAGAAAAAAAGATTCCCCTTACCAGCTCAAGACTCTGATTTATTCTTTTTAAGGGGGGAGAGACTGCCTTCTGGAGCATTTGTTGAACTCCCCTGTCATCAGATTGGGACCATTCTGATGGCCTTGTATTCCTCTTTGTCTGACCTGATCACGAGCCAAGGCAAATTTGCTTACTTGTGTGTAAACGCAAACATATAGCTTAGTTTCACTTTCAATAGAGCTCAATACATTTGTCAGCTTGGAGAGAGGGACTCCTCAGGTGTTTTGGGGGGACTGCTTTCATCGGATCGGCACCATTCTGGTGTCATTGGATTCCTCTCAACCTGCCTTTTCCAATGGACTATGACAAGTTCACCTACTCCTAAGTAAATGTGTGATATGGCTCAGTTTCACTTTCCATAGGGCTCCATGCATTTGCCTTTTCAGCGATCAGCTTATCAGTTAAAGCTTTGCGACCCATCAACAATCAGGTCTTGATCCACCAAGTGGGTCATGACCCACAGTTTGAGAAATCCTACTTTAGCGCATATAGATTACAAAAAGAAAATCTGTAGCAACCAACCTTCTTTTTCTAGCGTTAGCTCATTTTTTGTTAATTAGCATCATGTCCATTGAAAGGCTTGTTGAAAGGGTTTGTCTTGTTATAGATTCTGATGGTACATAACTTCAACTGGCATAGTTTTTAAATTGCTTTTTGACATTACAGTGGTATCCCTCTGTCATGCTTGGACCTTGTTCATACATTTGCCAGCCCATGGTAATTGCAATTTTGACATTCATGGAACAATAAAGGATTGATTATAAAGGGTAACCTTCTATTATTTAATTTGTAGGATACTGACTATGTATGATTTTATAAGTACAATGTATGCACATTTATTCTTTGGTGTGGGTCATCTAGAAGAATTATAGGATTACCTCATTATTAATTTCATCCCTAGTGGGTGAAAAGTCCAGTTCGTTAAATTTGTGTATTGATTTCATAAAATCACGTATCGTACATCAGCAGCCCAATCCTGTTGGGCACTAATGCTGGCAGAACAAGCATTCCACCAGCGGCAGCTGCTTTATGGCAGGCACAAAAGGGCCTCCAACATCACATGAAGCAACATGCTGCTTGAGTGCTGGTGGGGGGGCTTCAGCAGCATCATACATAGCAATGGCACTAGATCAGGCAGCCTACTCAGGTAAGGTGGCAAAGGAGGGCATAACCGAGGAGGGTGGAATGGGGCTGGGAAGAGGCTGAATTGGGTCCAGGAAGGGGGCAGATGCAGTGGTGGCCATCAAATCCAAACCCCCTTCCCGGACCCAATCCCACAACCCGAGTCCACGCAATTCTGCTGGCGCAGGTCCGAGTAGACCTCTCTGCACCATGGAAGCATACCCCTCTGGGTAAGGAAATAACTTTCTCTTACCCAGAAGTGATATCTGGGACAGCCTCCCTCTGCAAGATGCAGTAGGAGCCATTTTGTCATGGCTGCGTCAGCAGGGGGGAAACGGGTTTGAACATGCAAGATGATCACCTCTTTCTTAGAATGGAAAAGAATTTCACAGTGAGAAATGTCCTGTAATCATAATTAGAATTCAAGGCAAGCGTCTTTGTAAATAATATGTGGCTAAACCAAAGGGTTTGTAAAGCATGGGAAAAAGGGATTGGTTTGGAATTTGTCAAACATGTAAAATATAATTGTGGCAAGTTAGAATGTTGGGTAATTTTAGGCAAACAGTGAATCCTGAAAACATTGCATTAGTGTTCAGGTCACGTTAAATTCTTATTCTTTGTGGCTGTCCATGAGAATCAAGTTAAGTACTGTTTTATATTTTCTGAGGATGAGTTGAAAAGTAATATGTACCAGATGTTTCTAAAGATTAATGTGCTATGGCCGTTCTTTTGCATATGAGTGATGATGGAACAAATATATTGTAAAGTAACATTCTAGAAATGCTAGGTCTTTGTACTGAATACACAAAGACATTCTTAAAATACAGGGAGTAAAGGTTTCCTGTTTAATGCTGTTCAAGGATTCCATCTGACAATCAAAAGTCAGTACATAAAAACTACTCCAGTCCCAATAACACTGACTTTGTAACTGAGTGGGATGAATGAGTGGTTTCTTTCACCTTTCCTAAACTGAAGTTGGCTAACATTTCAGTTGAGGGATATTTAAAATGTGATCATTCTATATAGTAGTTATTCACCTTCATATAAACCTTTTGTGTAGAAACCAAACTTGACTGAATGTAGTACCCAAATTATGCCTTTTTCTACATTTAATAGCCTTCTGAGGTAAATCAGTATTGCTGTGACTCAGTCCTTTCTCCATCTTGCCCCATATGCTTGAAACTGACCCCGTATGGTGCTTCCTCACTCATTTCCTTCAAAGCACCTCTTTAAAGCATACAATTTCTGTGTAGTGTTTGACACTACCCCTGGACCCCGGCAGAAGGAAAGATTTGTTGGGGGGAAAAACCCCACCCCTACAGCAGTACAGTCGTGGGGATCATGTCGCTCCCTCCCCCCTTAAGGGGGCAAAAGCCAGGCTCTCAGCCTGGGGCATCACCATGCCCCAGTTTGAGAACTACTACCGTACTGTAAAAGTATGCGTAACTGAAACAACTGGATAATTTATTCTCTGGTTGTTCCTTGTCTCCATCCCACTCCTCCATCTCCTTTGTGAATATGTAGGTTCTAAGCCCTTGTGGCAGGGATCTTTCTTTACACTCTATGTAACATTTCATGCACACATTGATGGTGCTGTATAAACAACAATATAGTGATACTATTTATTGTTTACATTACAGATTTGGGACTGCATCTGAGATATAGTAGCTTGGTTCAGGCCAGCTAAGTAAGCTTGTGTCTTCAGAGGGATTTGTTTGAACTAGAGGATTTCTTTGGTGCACTTCACGGGTAGACCTAGTTTTTCCTAATTCAGGGCATAGAACAGTAATATGTACAAAACAGTTCTTATGTACATAAGAAGAAACTCTTATGCCTGTGATAATTTTGGCAAATTTGATTGTATTTTTAAAGCCTCTGATAACCTATATGTTGCTATTAATAAAACAAAGCACTTCTGATGGCTACGTAATGTCTCAGTGCCAATGTTCTTTCTATTATCTGTTTCTCTATTTGTGGTAGCTTTTTTATTATATTTGTAAGAAGAAGAAAGAAATATAAGGATGAATCATTGAGATGTTGGAAGATTGTTTCAGCTGTTTTAATTGCCACCATCAATATGTGGTAACTGTTACCTCTAGGTGGCTATTTTTGTACCTCAAGTTGTGTCTAAAAGTTAATCATGTTGGTTTTTCTTCAGCAAAGTCCATAAAATCAACCAACAGATGTCTTTGTGATAGAGTACAGCCATGAAAATGTGCTCCTAGTAGCAGGCAGACAGGGTATTACGGAAGCTGTCATGGGCTCTGTGTGTTCTACCCAACTTCAGAGATTAACTGTGAAAAATACTGCAGGCACCAAGTCTTTCATCTGGGAACCTTTGCAATGTTAGCTTAACTGCAGAGAACAGTACGAAAATGATTTTGGAAAATAAGTAGAACAATACATGGATGGATAATATGTACTTCTGTACTTTTTTCCCTTGCAGTATGACTTTGTAGAACTGTTGGATGGGAGCCGGTTGATTGCAAGGGAACAGCGCAACCTTCTTGAGGCAGAGAGAGCAGGTAGACAGACAAGGTCTGTCAGTCTCCATGAAGCCGGTTTCATTCAATATTTGGACGCTGGAATCTGGCATCTAGCTTTTTATAATGATGGGAAAAATGCAGAGCAAGTGTCTTTCAATACCATTGTCATTGGTAAGCATACTGTTCACCAAAACGGCAAACCTGAATGTTTTGCTAATAAAGAGAAAATGATGTCTTTTTCTCCATTGGATAGTCTTAGTATTTTAGATATCTATCATAATTATGCAGGATTACAGCAAAGTATGATTTCTCAGAAATGTACTAAACGTTTATGACATGTTATTAGGCTGGTTACAATGTGTACATTAAAAACTTGCAATATTCCTATTAAAAAGTGTAGCCTTTTTTGTTCTGAGTTACCGTACTAATATTCTACAATCAATAATTAAAATAAATTAGGCACTGTTTACCTTCTCAAATGCAATAAATCAACTAGTCCGACATACTTCTAAAAGTATCTTAAATTTGCTGCCGTTTGCAAGTGATTTAAATTAGAGATCTTGTCTGTTTTTGTTAACTGCTGTGATTTCAGCGTGTTAAAATTTCTCTTCTTACGGCTTCTTTCAGAGTCTGTGGTGGAATGCCCCCGAAATTGCCATGGAAACGGCGAATGTGTATCAGGATCATGCCATTGTTTTGCTGGATTTCTGGGCCCTGATTGTTCAAGAGGTACATAAATTGAATTCTTTCTTAAGTCAATACAAATAAGGAGCAGAAACACAAGTAGTTACTAGAGCAGCAAGAAAAAGAAACTGAAGTACAGCTTGTTGTCTAGATGTTCCTCTGCTTCTAAAGCTCGATTGAAAAGAATTGCGTTAAGTCTTCTGTCATGTTTTATTTCACAGCAGCCTGCCCAGTATTGTGCAGTGGCAATGGGCAGTACTCCAAAGGACGTTGTCTATGCTACAGTGGCTGGAAAGGTACAGAGTGTGATGTGCCTACCACCCAGTGTATTGACCCTCAGTGTGGGGGTCGTGGGATTTGCATCATGGGCTCTTGTGCCTGCAACTCTGGATACAAAGGGGAAAACTGTGAGGAAGGTAAATATGTAAACATCTACTTAGATTTTGACTGTAATTCTTCAAGAGCTTTTCGCTGCACCATAATATGCTAGGCCCTAAAAATAAACCCAAGTAAATTCAGATAACTACCATATATTAACTTTAATAGAAATATCTCTTTTATATGGGTTCCTTTTGCATTCAAAGTCTTTAAAACATATGAAACAGCAGCTTTCAGAAATATTCCCAGATAGGTAGACTTTAAATTGCTTTAACTGTTGCTTAAATTTGTTTTAATCTCATGGCGTTAGAGTTTGAGTGTCTGTTATTTTCTTGGGCTGAAATAAGTTAAGAAGAAAATAGAAATATTTCATCAAAAAAAAAAAAAGATGCAGGACTTTTCACATAATAGAAGGAACTGTTAATCTGTTGAATTTTTTGATGATCTTCTCCTTGAACTACATTCCTAGAAAGATCTTATAGCTGAAAATGCTGATTCAAGTCTACCACAGTGAAAAATTATGCACAGTGATAATGATAGTGATGTCCATAATTATGATATCCACTTCTCAGTGTTAAAAGGTGCAGTCATTTTTGGTTGCAGTTTTTTGGGATGAAAAAGCACAATTCCATTCTCAATCGAATTGATTTTATTGATCTACATGTGTAGAGTAATACAATTAAGACTCTGGAATTAAATTTTCAGACCATTGACCCTACAAGTGTTAGGTTTTATTGAGTCAAATTGCTAAATTAAATCTCATCATCTAAAGCACATTAAAGTGAATTAAGATAGAGACACTGCAGCTCATTTATTTCCTAAACAGGCTGAAGGTCCTTGTACGTCTGTCAGAAAACAGGAAGAGTGGTTTAGTGGTGCAACCCCCCTGGAATCTCTCCCAAGGAAGTTTCATTTGAACGAATGCACTTTGGGCAACAGTTCTTGTCTAAGTTTGCATTCATTGCAGTAGGATTTCCTTTGGACAACTTGGCCTCTGTGCCCTATGTTATGATTTCTTGCAGTGAATACATATGAAATCTGTATTTCAGAAGTTCAGAAGATTAATGCAGAGATTCTTGGCAACCTTAATGTCTAGGTTACCACTCCCTTTTGTAACTATATAGATCTCATAACTGCACATAACTTTTTTTTGTTTATAAACCTGATATTTATATCAGGAGGGCAGGAGGTCTGGTCTAGAGGGTAGAGCCTCCATTTGCCTGAAGATAACATCCACAAGGTCACCTGTTCAAGGCCACCGGCACCGTGCGACCTTGAAGCAGCTGACAAGCTGAGCCGACTTATTCCATCTGCTCTGAGTGTGGGAGGATGGAGGCCAGAATGTGAAACCAGATCAGAAAGAAACATCTGAATGTTGTGGTTCTTGGAAGATAGAACCTTCTTTCAATTGTAAAAATCCCTACGGGGATTTAAATAGCCTGCCTATGTAAACCGCCTTGAATAAAGTCTTGAATAAAGACCAAGAATGGCGGTATATAAATACCTGTATTATTATTATTATTATTATATTTTTTTTGCTTATAAACCTTTAGCTGAAACTGCTCCTATTGCCTTATACTTTTTTCTTTTTAATTTTTAAATCAAACAGCCTTACAATTTTGAAGCATGCTTCTTTTTTTATAGGTAAGCTGAAAGTGTAATTGTTCTGTATTAGCAAGTCCTATCCCACAATCTGTGGCACCATCACAGTGAACTATTTTTCTAGACTTCCCAGTGTGCCTTACATTTTCTTATAATTATTTTAGTGCTGTACTGTAGATTCTGTTAATGTGGTTAGTGAAAGCTTTATAGCTAGAATTTGTCTTTTTGATCTTTCCAGGCCTAATAGGAGCATTGTACAGATCCCTGAATCTTTGCACTAATTTACTCATGTGTAACATATCTATGGTGCAGCTTATTTCTTAGGAAGTGATGATGTGGCTCATAGGTGCAAACTTTCTTTCTATTTCAGCTGATTGTTTAGATCCAGCCTGTTCAAATCACGGTGTCTGTATCCATGGAGAGTGCCATTGTAATCCAGGGTGGGGTGGTAACAACTGTGAAATACTGAAGACTATGTGTCCAGACCAATGTTCTGGCCACGGCACATATCTTCAAGAAAGTGGTACCTGCACTTGTGACCCTAATTGGACTGGTGCTGACTGCTCCAATGGTAAGGATTAAATAAATTAATCCTTCTTTAAGGATTAAAGAAGTTTTTTTTCTTCACTGCTAATATAGGAAAATAGATTAAAACAACTTTCATAATTATTTAAAATTTTAACAATTATTTTTAAGTTAGGATGATTGATTATCTGCAGACAGTCTGGAACATGAAATTTTATATTTATTTACAGCCCTATCCTATTGTGCTCTAGTGCTAGTGGAACATTTATTCCTCAGCAGTAACTGCCTTATGGCAGTTGTGAATAGCACTCTGAGAGTATGAGGAGTTGCACACTGCCTGAGCAAGGGAAGGCCAACAATCCCCAAGAGTGTGTCATGAATGACACATGAATCCCAGTGGCACCTATAGCAGCATATTGGTTGAGAGGACAACCTGATCCCAACTGACAGTGAAGAAGAAGAAAAAGAAGCAGCAGCAGTTCTTGTCAGTTTCTGCAGAAACAGTTTTGGCTAACTGTGTTTCTAAACCAGTAAAAGTAATAAATGGATAAATTAGTTTTCTGCTTTTTCTGCATAATTATATCCTTAAAAAAAAAAGCACAAAACGTTATGTTGCAGATGATCTGTAGATAATATATAAATATTTCTAGTTTTAAAAAGAATGTTTTAAGTTGCTAAAATGGAAAGGAATGAGGTTTGTTTCATCAGAAGGTTTATAGACTTAAAACCATCTGAGCTTTCCTCTATCTTCATCAGCAGTTTGTCCATTAATTAGCCCTCCAATTCCACTTCAGTTAAATTAACTCTAATTAATAAGTTCATTACAAAGACTGACGCCCCTTGCTTAAAGCAAGTGTGCTAAAAGCTGATAAACACCTTCACTCTAATGAAAAATTGATTAGATTGAAGAGGAAAGATTTGAAAATAAACCTGTTTCTCCCCGGGCTGAGGTTGATGTTCTGAAGTTAATCAGTCCATCTTAGATCGTATAATAAAACGGATATATAATTCAAAAGAGATGGAAAGCAGCACGTCGAAAAACCTCTCTTGGGCAATGAGCATTATGGCACTTTAGACGTGTCACAATTTCTTGATAGTATATTCAGTGATCTGGCAGCAGTTTGAAATAGAATACTACTACTGTGGCAGACAGATTCTTTTCAGGTCTTTTCACACCCATCATGAATCATTTCCAATGTTTGTTTTTAGGATTACTGCAATTTTACAAGGAAACTGGAAATTACATAATATTCCTGGCTCTGTTGTACTATACCGGCGGTTCCCAAAGTTCTACTCAGACTTTGGGACCGCAGGTGAGTGTTTGCAGGGGCGGGGCCTGAGGTGGGGACGTGCCCCGATGGGGTCACAGTGATCGCGGCACTGTGAAAACCCAGGATCTTCCCCCTTACTTGGGGGATCCTGCTGGCCTTGTGAAGGCTGAAAATCACTCCATTTGGGGATAGGAGCACACTTCCAGTTTTCACATGAAAGCACAAACTTAGCCATGTGGCTTAGTAAGGATAGTTTATAAATCCTATTAAATGTATAACCATGAATAATAATAGGTTCCTCTTAAGAAATCTGTGATCAGAAAAAATTGAAATTACTCAGAACCTTACCAAAAAGCTAACAAAAGTAAAGATTACTAGAGCTGCTAGGTAAAGATGCAGAATACCTGTTCTTCAAAGCAACCTGAAGATACCTTTAGCAGAAAATTCTTTGATTTAATTTTCAGAGATTCAACCTTCCTGTTTTTTCATGTTGGAGCTTGGTTAATCATTGTACTCTTTTTCCTCCCTTCCCCTCCCTCTCCCCTCCCCCTATATCTACCTCCTCCGGATTATTTCTAATGCAGAAATCTGTTCTGTGGACTGTGGGACACATGGCGTCTGCATGGGTGGAACATGTCGATGTGAAGAAGGCTGGACTGGACCATCCTGTAATCAAAGAGCCTGCCACCCTCGGTGTGCTGAGCATGGAACTTGTAAAGATGGGAAGTGCGAATGCAGCCAGGGATGGAATGGCGAGCACTGCACTATTGGTAAGCTGGCTGTGCTTTAATATCCTCTTTCAATGCTGAACCTAAAAAACCAAAGTGAGTGGCCTCGTCTGAATCAAAAATGTAGCTCTTTGAAGCTTCTTTCTTCAAAGGGAATATTTTCACTTGTCAGACTGTGTAAAGGAATTGATATATTTTTTTTAAACGGAAATGATTATATAATGTTCTATCAGTTCTTTATAGATAGCTTGCCCCAGATGGGAAGGGCAAGAATTATGTTTGTTTTTTGTTTTTTTTGGGGGGGGGGGTTTCTCTGAATGTATTTTCTCTTACTCCAATCGAAGAAGAGGTTATTTTTGTAGTCTTTATAATCTGTAGATAAATCAGCTCATTTCTCCAGGCTTTTCTATTTTTAGCCAGTGATAGTACATCTCATTTTACCTTTATTAGCAAAAAGGAAACTAAAGGAACATTATACATGAACATTAAAGCTAAAATTTGGTTGCCAAGAACTCTAGCACCTTGAAGTTATTTTGTTTTATTTTGTTAGGAGCACAATAAATAATTTAAGATATCCACAAAGCTTCTATTTCGGTACTGACAAACTGAGGGATTTGCTGACTTTCAGCACTTCCCTATGTAGGGATTTTCTCCTTTACAAGCCAGAGCAGGCATCCTGTGTTTTATAGAGCAACACTCTTTTCCCCCTTTACATCTTGTATATCTAATAGAAATAAAACAAACATTCCTTTGTTTATTCACAAGAGATAAAAAGTTATGTTTCTCCCCAAAATTCTTTTTTAATGTCCCTTTCTAGAACCTCGCCTATGTCCAAATGAACTTTGATTTCATGACTAACAACCCAATCCTGAGCTGCCCGGCACGCAGGGCTGCAGCGGCACTGAAAATGGCTGCCACTGCATCCAACATGCCCCAAGCAGCCGCCGCCTCCTCCTCAGGAAAAGGGGACTTTTGTCCCCTTCCCCCAGATAAAGTCAGTAGCCCTGCAATGGGGCTGCTCAATTCTATGACGACCCAAGGGTTGACATAGAATTTAGAGCTTCCATGTTGGGCGAACGGCCCCACATGGAGTCTCAGGATCTGGTGAAGCAAAACTCCACTGGTCCTGTCTCGCTCCCGTCCTGCTCCCTCCCCGCCCTCCCTTCACTTCCCCCTGCCCTGGAACACCTCCTCCCCACCTCCCTCCACGCCCCCTCCTACCTCTCCACTGCCCAGCAGTCCACATGACCGCCAAGCAGCAGAGCTCTGGTGCTCCACCGGCACCAGGGCCCACAAACGTGCCTTACAGCATGTTTGCAACAGTGCATGCCAGCGATGAGTCAGTGCACACTGAAAAGGATTGGACCCTAAGTTGGACCCACAAAGAGTCATCAAGCATTGTGAAAAACAGACAGGGAGAAGGGATTGTCTCAGAATATCTAGAGGTTCTTCACTTTTCTCCCCACTTCCTCCTCCTTAAGAAATATCAAAAGTGACAAAATAGATGCGGAGGACAAAGTCCGTGGCTAGTAAGCTTTAGCCTGCTGACTTGTAGTTACTCCACAGTTGTTCTCCTATTGGCCTCACTGACCTTGGCAGTACTACAAGGGTTATAGTTATATAGGGATGAACTGTTCTTGAACAATTTTTCCAATGTATTGTACACCAACAGGTTTTTCCTAGCATTGGAAAGGCAGATCTACAGTTTTTCCCCCCCCCCTTTGTTTATATTTCACACCTATGTATTTATTGGACTGCTGCTTTTGGAAACATAAATAAAATTGCAACCTTGTAATAGGTAAATAAAATACTAAAACTGATGAAGAATTTTGCTATAGTCTTGTACACAGAAATATTGTATTCCACGTTGAATTTTCATTACTCTGCTGATGGTGCCTGATTTAGCAGTTGTCTCAGTCTAGTGTAATAGTGCCCATACATTCATCCTTCAATGAATGGATAGAATGTTTATGTTCCCCAACATTCTATTCTCTATCCTTATTCCAGGACAAATACTGCGATAAAAATTATCAATTTTGCAAATTTGCAAATACGTATGCCAACATCTACTAATTGTATTATTAGAACAATTTTTAAATTCCCATGATGCCTCTATGGATTTCTATAATAGAATTTGGATTTCATGTGGACTGTACATAAATTAGACCCTGTATTTTGCAGGTAACAACATATAAAATAACAGCGGTAGGAAAAATATAACAATGAGAGTACAGATAGAAAAACATTTTCTGGCACAGAGTGTAACAACTAAGGGTCCAATCCTATCCAGCTTTCCAGCATCGACACAGCTGTAATGCAACCCCAAAGTTGCACTGAGGAGGTTACACTGGTGGTACACTTGGTAACCCCAAGGTTACACTGAGGAGACCTCCATGACGATCTGTCCACCACAGGATGCAGCACATTCTCCATTGGCATGGCTGCATTGGTGCTGGAAAGTTGGATAGGATTGACCTAAGACAAAGCCAAATTGCATCCAGTCCTTGTAGCATTAAGAGCCCAATCCTGTTCTCTCCCCCCGCCCCGGCAATGCAGCAGTGCCAAAATGGCTACTGCTACATCTTTGGGGGGAACAGGACAGTTGCAGAGGTCTTATCTGGGTAAAGGATTAATCATTCCCTTAGCTGGGGGTAAGCCTCCATGGTGCAGGGGGAGTCTGCTTGGACCTGCGCTAACTAAATAGCTGGTGCAAGTCTACATGGATCTGTGCTGCACAATTGGGTCAAGGAAGGCGGTGAGCATTTGGTGACCACCCCCACCACTGAACCGCCACCCTTCCCAGACCTGATCTGCCCAAACTCCACCCACATAGCCACCCCATTTTGCCTTCTCCTGTCCCATCACAAGTTGTTTTGCCCTTCCCCACCCCTCCCGCCACCTTAACCTTGGGGGTTGATGGCTCTGGATCTGCTTGTACCAGCAGGAAGGCTCCGGCCTTCCCACCAGCATCCCAGCAGTGTACTACTGAGTGCTTTACAGCAGTCAGTGTAATGACGTGCTGCAACAACAGCTGACCCAGGTAGGATTGGGCCATCAGCCTGCAACTGTTAAGTATAAGAAGAGGGCCTTGTATTGCACACAAGTCTGAGAATTTGTACAGAAATGTTTGACGTTTGAAAACGACAGGGAATCATATTAGTCCGTTTATACATGTTAAATTACAGTGGAAGAATACATGCACCAGTTGAGTTCGGATATCAACACTCGCTAACTATATAGTCATTACACTTGACTAAACAAGTTGTAAGGTGCTTGACTAAAGTCCGTCCAGACTCTGGTGTTTCAATCTTTTCCATAGTGTTTAACAGCTAATTCCCCAGTTAAGAGTTTCATTTTCTGTTTTTCAGCGACTGACTTCCTCACTCCACAGCAACTTTAGTGTTTAATAGAAGCACACTGACCAGCATGCCTACATTTTTTTTTTTGAGGGGGTGGTGAACAAAGCATGTCTTTGTGATCATTAATGATCTTGGTTTCCAATGAAGTAAAGAACTGGAATAAAAGCAAATAGCTGGTCTTTGTAGCTTAAAGGAATTAGGATTTCCCCTAGGCCAGATTTCCATTTGAATTGCCTGCATATACATGAAAATCAATGTAGCTCAATAAACAACTTGATGTTTAAAGCACTATTAGTGCAGAGCACCTCGAAGGACTACCTCTCCTTAAATGGGAGAGATGGGATTTTTGGGGGCTTCTTAATATGTGCCATCCTGAATACAAATGGAGAGGCTAATTGAAAATGAGCTGGAAAAGAAATTAAACATTGAGAAACTAATAGAAAATCTCAGTGGAAGCCTAGAACAGCAGTTCTCAGTCCAGTTGTATCAGGTGCTTCACTGTGCAGCCACCTATGTTTATTGATGACTTGAACACTGTTGGAGCTTTATTGCCATGCCAGCCAATATGATCAGCATACATTCTCTGCATTAGACATGCTCCCTTTCCAAAGTCTGAGAACAAGCTTGGCCATTGTTCAGGAATCCTGCAAGATTTTCCAAGTGGAGGGCTGTGTACTTTTTGAGCATATTCATATTTATTTTGGAGATGTATAACTTGCAGTTTACAACAGGGCAGCTTACAGCAGATTACAACAACCACACACAGCAGCATATAGTGAAAGGACAGAGTGTGCTCCTTTCATCCTACACTTCTGAAGCACTGACCATTTCAGCAGAGCACAGGGAGAAAAGAGGGAAGCATTCAACAAATGAGTCCAGGCTGGTCTTCTCCCTGCCATAATGTTCTTCCTGGAGGGCCAGGAATACAACCGTGCAGTGACTTGTGATTCTTTGACTGCTAATTAACTCCTAGCATATGTTGGGGAAAGAGAAGCAAATCATGTTCTTATATCAGGGTTAACCATATACAAGTTAATAAGGCAACCAATCTTTAGCCTGTAAGGAGTGGAGCGTTGGCACTGCTGACAAATCAAGATCTTTGCCACTCTTATGTGTATACACCAGCATCGTTCTCTTCAACACTGTACCATCTTAACCTCCCTTACCTATTTTTCCTCTTCCTGATGTTCATTTCACTGGGGGCCCCCATATCCACGGTTTCACATATTTGTGGATATGGGCAGCCCCGCTCACACCTCCCCCCTCACACCTCCCTCCTCACCTCCAGAAGGGCTTCTGAGTCCCACAAAGGCTGTGGATGTCCAACCGATGCCCCAGTGGGCCTCAGAATGGCCATTTTTGGCCAAAAAATATCACTTCCAGTAAACATTCATGATGTCTGCAGGGCTCGGAAGCCCCTCCAGAGGGGATAGGAGCTGGGCTCACCTCAGTTCCAGAGGGTCCAAATTGCAGAGATGGGCATTTTCCCATATCCATGGTTTTGGCTATCTGCGGGGGTTTCCAGAACAGAATCCCCATGGGTAAGGGGGTACTACTATATTTTTTTTTTTTTGCCATCACATTTGTCTAGAGTTTATACAAAAATACAACCAATATCTGTTCTAATCATGTGTTTTTGATCAACCTGACAAAGAGCCATTTAGTTATTTGAGTTTGTAAACCACTTTGTGAACTTTCTTTGGTTTCTTGTAAAGAGATTAATAAATAATGATAATAGAAACATGCATTTTGCATTACTACTACTACTACTACTACTACTACTTATTTTTATTATTATTATTATACAGGTCCAGCCTATTTATACACTGATTTTTTTATACATGAATTTGACTCAACACAAATGGCCCCTGCAAATGAGAAGGAATGTGCTGATCCCTGGAGAAGGGGAAAAATGCACCCTTTAAAAATAAGTTTAAAAAACTGAACAGTCCTTCAGCAATAGCCTCCTTAATGAGGGGGGGGGGAGCTGGCTGACAATCCATCAATCCTTCTCTCTCCAGTGGACCCCTCCCTTCTCCCTGAGCAAAGAAAGGTGATCATTTTGCATTGGTGAAAGGGGGGGGCTGAGTGAAGCGCCTTTGTAAGCTCTTGGAGGATGACTGATTGATGGATTGTCTTCTTAATGACTCTTATCTTAGAGTAAAAAGGTCAGCAAGGCTGTTTTTAAATCACCTGGGCAAAGAAACTTTGTTTTTTAAATTGATTTGCTATAGTGCATTTTTCGCCATCCACATGAGTGCTTGGAACGGAACCCACGTGAATAATTAGTCTCAACCTGTATAGTAATTATATAGTGGTGTGTGTGTGTGTGTGTGTGTGTGTGTGTGTGTGTGTGTATATATTTACTGTATATTAGTAGTAGTACTAATAATAATAATTATATAGTAATTGTATGGTGATATATATATATAATTAGTAGTAATGAAAAATGCACATGTTTCTATTCATGGCTCATTTAGAACTTCAGGGTCCATTAAAAGGTTTAAGAATGTCTAAAATGGAATCATCTTTATTCCTATCTCTGTTATGCCTCTTTTCTGATTTAATTTTTTTTCCTATATGCCTCTTCCCAACTTTTGGAAACTGCATAGCATGAAATGGTCTGACCTGGATCTGACTTCTTTATGTCTTTCTGAACACAGAAAAGTATTCATGGGGCATGATTTTTTTACACTGGAAATATAATGGTTTAGCAAGAAAGAAGCATTGGGTGGTCCTGTGTTTTGTGTGTGTGTGTTTTTAACAAACTGCAACAGGAGGATGTAGACTAGAGAGAGAAGTGGAGAAAGAGCAAGGTCTTATCTTTAGTTGCTATATTTTCAATCTTGAGTTATTTCTGTTAAAAGTGCTAAAAAAGAACAAGCAAACTATTGTGCTCCAAAGTAAAACAATCCTCTAGTAATCTAAACTTATCTATGCTAAAAGAGCCTTATTTTGTTTTCCCAAATGAGTAAGTAGGGGATAGAAGTAGCACTTTTAGTTATAAACACAGAAAGATATCTTTTTAGAATATCCTTTCAAAACAGTAAATTTGTTCATTCATGCATAGGCATATTGCATGCACATAAAACTGGAGATCAGACACAAAGATTTGCCTTGAAAATTTACTGCTTATCAAAGCTTTTCAGTTGATACTGCAGTAAACAGTATGTTGCAACATGGGCATTCCCATTCATTTCAGTGAAGAGACCCAGGCCCCAGTCCTTTCCAGCATTCCATTGGTGATGTCAATTGGTGAGACCTATGCCAGCTATTTTGCTGGTGTAAGTTTGAAGAGAGGCATGGTATGCTTGATCAGAAAAAGAGGATAGTATCCCAACGTAAGCTGCTGCTACCAAGATCAATCCCCAAATGCCCTCCTCATTCACTATTCCAATCCTCCCCTGAACTGCCCATGACTCACCCCTGCTGGCATCTTACTTGCTCCAACACAGCCTGGGTTCATCTCCAGTGGGCATGTGGAGCCTCTGGCTGTTTGCACAGGAGGCACCAATGCACGAGATGGCAGCACAACATTTATTACTCCTTATGAGAACTTATGGCAGTTGATTGGAAAATGTGCTGCTGTAGGCCCTCCATAGCAGTGGTTCTCACACTTTTAGCATTGAGACCCACTTTGTAGAATGAGAATCTGTCAGGACCCAGCGGAAGTGATGTCATAACCAGAAGTGACAACATGAAGCAGGAAAATTTTTAACTATCCTAAGCTGCAATGCTACCCACACTTTCCCAGGAGTTAAACTATCATTGTTAAAAACATATACAGAGTAGCTTGTTAAAAGTGCATGTCTGTAACATTTTCCCAATGTAGTCACATGCCATGATAGCATAAAGTCTAATATATTAAAAATAAAATATTGAAATGAATGGGTACCCACCTGAAATGGGCTCGCAACCCACCAAGTGGGTCTCGACCCACAGTTTTAGAAACACTGCTCTATAGGATTGGGCTATTAGTTTCTCAACTGAAATGAATATGGAAACATTTGCCTATGTAAAAAAATTCTTCCATACACTGGAAGTCCTGTGTCGGTTAGCAATCACTGGAATTAGGCACTCATGTTTTACTAGAATTTCTTTTATGTGCACTGTATGCTATTTTATAATGAACCAAACTAAGCTCTCTTATCATTGGGTTCAATCCATCATGTGCTGAAGTTCCATCTAAATCAGTGGAAATTGAGTGGAACTAAAGTCCACCCTTAGATGCATAACTTTAGGTGTATGCAGCTTTCAGTAACTTGCACCCAACTGTGCAACTGAGCAGTTGGAAGCAAGATGGTTTGTGATGGTCTATTGTTCCCCCCGCCCATTTAACTGACATATATCGTGGGTAAATTAAATAATAGAGATAGGGACCCTATAACAGTGAATGCTTCACCAGCTGCTTCCCCATTAACTGCTTTTAGATTACTGGAATTAGCAAATAATTATGTAGTAGGAAATCTACTATATCCAATTGCGGTATTAGAGTCTCCTTTTAAATCAAAATTTCATACTGTTTTTTTTATGAAAAAGATTATTCTTAGAGTAATTTACATTTCAGATTGGAACAGTTGCATTGAGATACTGTTGCATTCTGATTTGTCAACACATCTTTTAAAAGAAATCTGTAACATTAAGTATGTATTGGTAAGACCATCTGTTTATAGAACTTGCCTGCAGCTCAATCACTTAACTCATGAGAGCCATTTATAGCTGTTTAATTATTATGGTGTGGAAACAATGATCGTCCTGTCCACAATTAATATGCATGCACATGTGATTGAATTTAAGTGGTGTGAGTGTGAATCAGTGTTGTTACACTTTCAGAGTAGAGAAGGTATTTGGTCTATTTTAGCCTGGATGGCATATAAATATATATTTAATACTGACTTCAAATGGAAGTGGGCAATAAACCATTAGCACTACACTTTTCAATGTATGAGGAAGGTCTTTTAAGGAGACATGGACAATTACTTTAAAATTAGCACTTAAGTGCCAGAGCCCTCTGGTTCCTGTGCAAAAGCTAAGCTAAGATTTGTGTGGCTTAATGCAAACAGATTGCTGGTTTCTAACAGTAGAACACTCTGGGTTTTCTGTGACCTGTTGCAGTGCGATCAGTCAGCTGGAGCAAAGTCAGGGGAAGCTCTGCTGATTGATGGAGAGAAGGGAGTGAGAGGATCCGTGTGGGTGACTAAAAGGACTCTTGAAGGCTATGAATGTTGGCAGGATGGCTTGAACGAATGCAGCCAATCATAGTTTATATTTAACTGTGATACTGAAAACCATTATCATAAGTTGGGAGTATGTGCACTGGGAGTTTGAGCACTGATTTAGGCCTGGTTCAGGAGAACTTATGGCCCAGTCCTAATGCAAGGTGGTATTGTTTGTTGCGAGTTGTTGCTTGTAAGAAGAAAGTAGCTGGTGAGTTATTTGTATCACTTATCCTTTAAACAGCTCTCCTCCTGGACTTAACATCAAAAGTGAAAATGTGGCATGAGGGGAAGACATGGTCCAACAGTTTAGTTTAAATTGGAGCTGACACTACAAATAAGAAAGGATTTCTGCATCATGGAACCATGTACAGTTGGTCATTGTCTTGCACACAGTAGACTTGCATGAATTCAAGTATACATGCTTTCCCCGTCCTGCCCCAACAAAAGACAGAGGACACACAAAATTTTAAATCACGGGCTGGCACCTTCTTCTGCATAGGAACCAGGGGATCAAAAAATCTGCCAAACCCAACCAATCCACCTCCCTTTTTTCTCCAGTAACCCTAGAGAAAGTCTAGGTAGTAGAGCAGCAGTTCCCAAACACTCTGACAGTAAATTCCTGCAGGGGAGGGGCAAGGGCAGCAACACAATCACGCTGCTGCCGGGGGGGGGGCATTAAAATGGTTTTTTAATAATCACCTCGGGCAGTGTTGGCCTCCTTGGGGGATCTGCAGATCCTCCATACCCCTCTGCAGGGCTCCCCAAGCCCAAACATCTTGAAATAGTTTTTTAAAAGACACTTCTGGTTTCATCTCAATAGAGGTATAGGAACTTGACTTTGGCTTCTGGTTTGATTTGGGAATCTTTATTTTGCTGCAGAGAGTGGTTGGACTGCCAAGCTCTGGGTTTAGGAGTTTCCAAGGAAGCAATTAATCAATGGCAATCTAGCTGGATTAGGTAGCAAACCGGATTTCAGTGCTGGTTCAGGTCCAGGGGCATAGGTTGCTGACCTCAGCTTTAAATAGTGCAGGCAATTCCACCTGCAATTCAACTTCAAAATGAAGGTGCTATTCCTTCAATTCCAGTGTTATCTCTGTGCTTTTCATTTTTAAAGAGACAGTATATATTTGTTGAATTTAAGGAGAGGTGGATTTACTTGGTAATAACGAAATAAAAACACAACACCACTTTCTGCACTTCTCATTTTTGTTTAAAATAATTGGCCAAAAAAAAACAACAAGATTCTGTAACACCTCAACATTCATGTAACTGCATCTGCTGACACTATACCACCTATATCAGCCACTAAGTACACTTTTAAAGCAACTATAATTTATAAAAATGTCCCCTTGGAATAAAAACACATGACATCACTTTCTGCACTGGAAAACACTGAAATCCATGAAAAAATAAAACTGTTTTTGGCTTGTAATGCACTGAAGCTCTATTCTGGAACCTCCAGTGGATAAAAAAAAAAAAAAGTGAATACCAAATCAGTGGAAAAATAACTTTAAAGACCCACTTCCCAGTTTCTTGCTCCTCCTTTATCATCCCAGAATGCATCAGATGCTATACCGGATTCAGCCACCAGATGGGGTGAATAGTGGATCCTAATGGAATGAAATTATTCTATTAGATTCCATTATTCCCCCCATTGTGCCAAGCTTGGAATGTAATCTTCACATAAGATGTAGGCTAGCTGTATATGCAGGATTTTGTACAGTTTAATCAAGGTGTACTGGCTACTCTCTGTTTATAGCATTTAAGTAATCCAAACCATAAACCCATTTCCATTGTTAGTTAGTTAATAAAATCTAATCCTACTTGAAATTTTATACTGGCAATGAAAATGGTTTACCACCCATACAACTTTATGCAGGTTGTTAGGAAAAATAGGCTACATGCAGTAAGTTCTTGAAGTTTAAAATTGCAGACATGCTGAGAGCACACTGAAGTTAGCAGTGGCTATTGCCCAGGAAATTGATAGATATCTGAGAGAACAGTCTGTTCAAAGAATACAGCTGGCCTGGCACTCTACAAACTATGCAAGAAAAACTGCAATCTATTACAATTGTAGGTTCAAATTCAGAATTATTCTTACTGCTGCAGAATTAGAAAGTGAAGAGTAAGCAGTCTCTGTAGGAAAAATAAAGGCCTCTGTCAGCACAGAACTTTGAAAGGTTCAGAAAATGACAGTATTTTGATAATATAAGAGAAGGCTTGGGAAAACAAACACCATCTGTCAAATCTGAAAATATTAGGTATTGCAGGAGATATAATATGACTGAATTTGTACTTATGAGACATTAATTACAATTAATGGGGACAAATTGTTTTCATGCAAGCCTATGTGGAGGTTAGTCAAGGTGGCATAACTAACCTTCAAATTTGCACAATTGTGGAAGGGATTATTTCTACCACGGGGTAGAACGGTATGCCAGTTATCAGTATCCTGGTCTTCTGAATGGTTTAACATACACTCACATTGCAGTGGGGAAAAATATATTCATATAGATCCATAGTAACAGAAGCAGGCTGCTCATTTATGCCTGTGCTATATTGGTTCCTTCAGAAGAAGCCTATTGTGTTTTCTTTCTTTTTCTCCCTTTATGGTAGTTGGCTTGTGACTCATAGCTACATAGCAAATATGCTGTGAATTTAGACTAGAGTGGCTTCAGGCATTAGGCAAAAATATCACATAGAATATGTGTAACTAGTGTATTTTCTTTCTTTGCCTCCTGATAATGTCCAAACTGCATTGACTGTAAGGATACTGGACTGGATCCAAATCCTGTCTTATGATAATGCTGCTCCAGAGGGGGGGCAGCACAATTTTCAGTGTTTCTCCCTTCTCTCCACAACTCCTGTGCCACATACCATCTAGTTCTCTGAGGTCCCCCAATCCTCAAAACTGTTTTGGGGACACAAAAAATTGCGCTATTTCCTCATCATATGAGTATGAGTACAAGAGAGAGTTTGGATCCAACTCACTCAAAGAAGAAAGTAAAGCTAGTCAATTTTACTGAATAGTTTATTGTTTATGTTAGTTTATAGTTTATTTGTACAGTAGTTTATTCTTCCCCACCAGCCTGTGAGATGTAGTGGCACCATCAGAGTGCAAACTGCATGCAATTGGGAGGAGGGGGCTGACCAGATGACCCGGGAGTGGTAAATTGTTTTTAGAATTTTAGCAGATAGTATCTTGGTGTGTGCTGCTTCCCCCAAATGTCCCTGGTTTGACCCAATTCCCTCTCTGATTCTCCCCCAAACTATCCACGGCCCCTCCTGACTTGCTCTGGCAAGACATCTAGGAGCTGCTGGTGCACTTACACAGTCTCCACCCATTTGAGCCAGTATGGCTTTTGTGCCTCCAGAATGGGGCTTACTTACCCAGAATGGCAGTGGGTCACAGTCACAGATCCTGAGTAGGATTGCGCTATATCTTTTGTAAACTGTAGTCTTTTATGAAAGCAAATATTCCTGTCTGTATCCCGGGGCCTGTTCTGTGTGGATCTTAAGGCACCATACACATACATACACAGTTCTACAGATGCGTGAAATGGTGACATTACTCAGAGTAGCTAGTGCTAGCAAGAAATTGCAGCTGCAACATGCTTGCTGCTTCCAAGCATTAGGCATGTTGGATTGGGTCAAAGTAAGTTGCTCTTGAATGGATGAAGGACTTCATGGTGATGTATTTTCCTCAGTTCTTCCCTCACAGACTGCTACATTGCCCATGACAAAAACTGCTAGTGGAGCACCACCAAAGCCCAAAATGCTATGCCAGCATTGCACCTGCATCAGGGCCTAGGAAAGGGGGGTAAAGGGGGTAATTTGTACCCGGGCCCAGGGTCAAAAAGGGGGCCCAGGAGCCAAAGGAGGGGGCCCAGAAATTTCCTGGGATCTTACATTTTCCTATTCACTCAAAAACTTGTTGCCTGCATGGGATGCAGGCGACTCTACCACTAGTGTGTGGCTACAGCTACTGAAGCTGCTGACAACCAGAAAATGCTGGGCCAAGGAATGCATATATGACACTCCTTAACACAGTGTCAAATCTGGAAGGACACTAGCCTGCTACAGTAACTCCTTGGCTTGTGGATTTGCTTACTATGAAGTATGGGACACAGCTCAGGGACACAGCTGCAAGACTACAGCTGCTGCAGAAGCAAGTTTTGGTATGCACAGGACACTTTCCATTCTAGTATAAGCCTAAATATGATGATGCTAATTTTCTGCATTATTTTCTGTATTTAAAAGATTTTAAAGAGATTTAGGAGTGTGTTTTGTTTTCTGTATCTAGCTGCCAGTGCCAAATGGGTGGGTAGACCTGGCCTCCAAAGACTTTTCTAGCTGTCTCCACCTTCCCCTCATCTTGCTTTGCCCCTCCCTGCCCCATTTTGCTCACCCATTCACCACCCTTCCCCAGTCTGTTTCACCCCTTCCCCTTTGCAAAGGGGCCCAAAGAATTTTGTACCCCCAGATAAAATTCCTCTTAGAGGCCCTGCCCTGCATTGACTTTCAATGCCACAAATTACGATGTTTTATTCTATCAGTCATTGCATCCACTCCTTCATTAACCTTGTGTCTTATGGGATGGGTCATTGTATTTTGTATTAAATGTTTACCTGTAAATTGTGTTTATACTCCACTTTAAGGAATGGGAATAAGTTTTTAGCACTGGGTCAAATATTTTAGCCCAGCCGTGATAGCTTACCTGATGGTCATCTTGAAAAGCTATAAAGAAAATAGGATGATTAGCATTATTATTCTTTTTATTTCTTGGCCTAGACTAGAAAGAACATGGTAAACGAAAATATCTCATAAACGGTATGAATAAACTAATATGAATATGAATTTGTTACACTGCATTGAAAATTATGTCACTGCTATAATCCTTTATGACAGGGTAATCAGTAATAAAACAGTGCAGTGAGTACCAATTAAGGAACATCAAATCGCTGGGCATGCTGTTCATGCTGATTTAAACAGGAGATGATTGGAATAAATGGATTTAATATATACTTATTCGCAGACTGTAGCTATTCTGTCATATCTACAGGAGCTAGCATATGAATAATCTAAGGAGGATACCTACTTACGTTTCTAATGGAAGACTAATGAAAAGCATTAAATTTTAGAAAGTTTGCATCAAGATCTATTGTTTAAAAAAGCATACTAGTAAATGAGAATGTTCCTGCTAGCTTTGCCAGTTCATTGCAGGAGAAATTACAATGGAGATAATTTCTTTTACTTACCATATTTGTCTCCATCTGCAGTTATTCAGTATTCCTTATGTTAGTTGTTTATAGAAAACTTTTGTTATGTGAATCCTAAAGAATTCTCATTATCCTCTCCCACTATTTCCTTCAGTTCTACTAGGAGTGAGACAACAAATTATTCAATTCAAAATGTGACTTGTTTTCAGCATTCTCAGCCAAATTAACGTGCACAAATTCTGTTAAACTGGATGTAAAAGTGACATCTCTGTTATTGGAAGAGTTCTATCCAGCAAAATTATCAGAGGGACCTGAATTTTCATGATAAAATTTGATTCTGGTAGAATCCATGATCTGCAGGAAAAATCTTGAAAACACAGATTTCACTGTAAACTGAACTAGATCAGTGCTTCCCAAACTCCTACAAGGGTGTTGGGAGCCCTGTAAGTGTGCATGAGGGAGGGGCTATGGCAGCAAAAGATCCCCAGGATCATGCTGCTGCTGGAGATGAGAGGGTTTTGTCACTTACTGGCAGATAGCAGCAGGTCTCGGGGGTGGGGGACCTGGGAGCCCTCCACAGGGCTCCCCATGCCTCCAAACACATTAAAAAAGGGTACTTCTAGTTTCCATTGCAAGAAAGCAAGAAGAACCCATCCCCTTCCCGGAACCACCAGGTCTCTGGCACTGGTTGCCAGTAAGTGGAAAGAAAAATCCTCAAGATCATGTTGCTGCCTTCCCCCTCCCTGCCCCTTAAAGGGACAGAACAAGTGCTTTCTTGGCTGGTGGGTTGCAACCCACTGGTTTGGGAACCATTGAACTAGAGGATTTTATTGACTGATTACAGCCAAAGTGGGCTCACACTTCTCTTTTGCTTTCTCCAGACTTTGTTAGTAGTTGTTATTACGGGTTAAGAGCACGAAGGGCCAAAGTCACCATTCCATACAAATGTATAACAGATTCCTCCTTCTTGAAAAGGCTAGTGGACACCATTCAGTATGATAAACAGTACTTTATTGCCTGATAACTGAATAGCAAACAGTTAACTCAACTTCAGCCTTTTTACAACTAAATGTAACTAAATATAGTGGCGGAATCATATACAGACACTAATCCACACACACCCAACATCCTCAGTTTAATAGTTAGGACAGCCAATTCAGTCTGTCCAGAAGTGAGACAGAAGTAACTTGTAGCTCTGTTCTTCTCCACAGCTGCAAAAAAAAGAGGCACTGGGAGGACAGGGATATTTTAGCTTCTCACCCCAGACATCCTGGTGTTCCAACTGTCACTGTTGCTACTACTCCAGAGTTTCTCCTAGTGTGGTGCTACTACTGCTAAAGATCCCACCCTTCCAGAATGTCCTATCAAGTTTGATTGATGTTCCAAGGGACAGGATTTCCCTTACTTAAAACTGGCTCCCAGCTATGTTCCTTTCTAGGGTAATCTGGCAGCATTGATGCCTCAGATTCTCACATTAGGCTTCCTAGTGTTCTTACCAAATTACTGCTTGTAAAATTGTAAAACATAATTTACTAAATTACACCTGTCCCTCTCACCAGTTGCTTCAACTCTCTTCTTCCCCCATATGTCCTTGCCACCAAAACGTTCCTTATAAGGTCCTGCAGGGTTCTGTTTATTCCCTCTTTCTCTTCAATATGTATATTGAGCCACTGAGCATCATTCTATGAAGACCAGAACCAGATATCATTAGTATCTATGTAGATACCAACATAATCTTTCCTTTTGCTCTGGCAAATCCTGCTACCTGCATGCAGCTGTATTTGTCTGTGAAGAAGTGCAAGCATTCATCTCTGACCCAAGCTCCGCGATGACGCGATGACATCAATGCCAAGCATCCAGAGATGACATCATGACTCTGTCACACACCTGCATGGGATCCACGCACCAGCATGGATCCCTTAGAGGGAATATATATTGTGACACCCTTAAGAATAAGTAATTTATTTTGGTCACTATGCACTATGATAGGTGGCACTTGGTCCTACTTGGACAGAAGAGGGATGGCAGCACACCAGTAGCAATATATGCTGGCCCTTCAAGAGAGGCACAGATTGGGCAAGAAGGTTTCAAAGCAGAAGAGAGATCAGGAAGGAGTGAAAAAGAAGAAGCATGGATACATTATTATTTGGTTTTTTCTGTTTTACCACAAACAGAAGAGGCACTAATACATTATTTGGGTTTGTGTAAGAATCTCTGTTTTTACAGTTTTCACAGTTCTCCCCTTTGCAGTCCCCTATACTCCATGAAAATAGACTCCCAAGGAGGTACCCCTTACTTTTCAGAATCTAGTTTCAGAAAACAAAGCAAACTTTAGAGGATGGGGAGTTGGGGATAATCCTTTCCTCTTTGCATAAACTGAGCATCTTCCATGAATGAAAGACTGAACTGAGTTCTGAACTTTTCAGAACTGAGCTTCAGAGCTCATTTACTCACTTAACGCACTTAACTATTCTCAAGTGAAATAGAAATCATAATTCTTTATGGCTTTTGTTAAATTTCCTCCACATAAAAAAAACAAGGCATGGGAAAAACAGCTAATGGAGCTACACAGAAGACTGTATTCTTTGATATGTACGTTTCCTGGATCCAAAGCTGTATTTTTAAATGTGGAGGGTTTAATCAAGGAATGACTATATGTTTACTGTAGAGAAAATGGAGTACATGTTAATCAATGGAAAATATACTTCTTTGTGATGCAAGAGCTTTCTTTTCAGCAAATCTGCTCTTTCTGTATGTGAATTCTGAACAATTCCTGTCCTGCATGAGTCTTCTGAAATATCTTTCTGTTTTCTTTTTCTTTTTAATTCTCAAGCTCACTATTTGGATAAGATAGTTAAAGGTACTGTATATTTGCTGTTCCTTGACATGCTTCCATGTATCTCTGTGTATATTATAGCAACCATTCCACTAGATTTGGCAATAAGCAACATATTCTTATACGTACTCCATGAATTATAAATTTCATTCATGTTACTTTTCACGTACCTTGGATTTAAGAGATAAAGACTTTAATGTTTTTGTCACCCGTTAACATTTTTACTAAGCAATTTGTAAGTTTCACTATATATCGTGTATAAATTGATTAGCTTTGATGTTATCAAAAACTGAAGATAGCTGTGTGTTTGCTGTTTGTGGTTTTTAAGCCTCCTGGTTTTTGTCACTGAAAGAAATCTTCTAGGTTTCTTACATGTAGAAAGATAAGAAAAATGAAATATTTGTAAAATAAGAAGATGCAATAACCTCAGTAATAAACTGAGATAAACATTTCAACATAAAAGAAACTCATAATATCATTGGCTGAGATCCAACCTGTTGTGCCCATGTCCCATGGTGCATGGTCGGAAGCCACTCCCATGCATATACATTGGATGCAATATTTAGTTCCTGTAGCAGCCCCTCATGCTTCATGGGATGCTCTTCTGAAAGAACCCTGCCCTTGGGTCTTTGTAGGGGGTGCAGGAAGCTGAGAAGTTGGCAGGAGAAGTTGAAAATCCTCCCCTGCGCAAGCAGAATACCATACATGGTTCTTTGGATCCTGGCTATTTAAATAGATCCAAGTTCCCTGAATGTTTGAAAAAAATGATCAGCTCTGTCAGTGAGCTGTTACTTATAAATTTCCCCTTTCATTTATAAGAATGTATGTACTCAATCAATAAGTATCAGCACTGTTGGGGATAGAAAGGTTAATAGTACTTGCTAGACTGTAAAACATACCACAAAACAGCAAATGTTCCCATATCTTCAGTTATGTTAGAAGTTTGGCAAAGAAATACGTTTGGGTTTTTTTATTTTTTATTTTGTTAATGCTCACCAATACTCCCCTTTTTCCAGATTGCCTTTCTTCTATTCCTTATTTGTGCTTTTTCATTAGAGTATGGCAATATTCATGGCAATATCCAGGCTTTCGTATAATCACTCGAATGATTTCAATTGTTGTCTGCAATGCTTTGCCAATAGGACAGATAAAGCTGCGTGTCCTTTGTAAACAAAGTGGAAGAAATCAATTTCAGATGTAAAATCTACCTTCTGTATATCCTGTATATATACAGTTAAAATGTGCAGATGGCAAATAGTGCCACAAGAAAAACAGGCCACCAAATCTAATCTCAGCCTGGCATGATGACATGATATCCATAACTATAACTTCATCATACCTTGTATTGAGACGCTACTATGATTCCCTTCCATCTGTAAGTACTAATTTTACTACAGGCGACGATGCCCATAGAATTATCGTTTCAATTGTGCTGCATAGGTGGAGAAAGCAGTATATTAGTTACCGCAGATATTCGCCTATAAATCGATCCCACAGATAAGTCAAGGGCAGGTTTTGAGCCAACAATCATGAAATTTTCTATGACCCTCAGATAAGTCAGGGTTAAACTTAGGGGGGGTGTCTGACTATAGTTTTGTCTGATTTTACTCGAGACCAGATCCTGAAAAATAACCCACCACTAATTGTTACCTAAGAACTGTAATCTCTAATTTATTAAAAACATAGTAAAAGATCATAAGATACATTTTTATTCTTTTTAAATTCTGGTCTTCATCACCTTTTTGTAAGCACTATCAGAGTAAGTGCACTGTAAACAACATACCAGTAAAACAGTGGTTCCCAACCTGGTATTCACGTACTCCCAGGGACACCCAACAGGACCTTTAGGGGTACTTGAAAAAGAATGGAATAATGGTAGAAAAAGGTAGGTCATGCTCCAGAATGCCTTGCAAGACAGGAATGCCTTGCAAGGACCAGCAAGGCAGGAAGGGAGGTAGCTAGTCAGCTGTGAAAGCCCCACTAATAGCTAGTTTTTGGTCATCAATTCATGTATGAACCAGTGATTGAAAACCATCATAGTAAAAAAGCTGAACATAATATGGAAAGTGATCAATCACCCAGAATTTTTCAGCACACTTCTGGTGCAAAACAGTGCAAAGGCAGAGTCTTCTGTTCTTCAAACAGATAAAAAGAGAAAACACTGTGATAAATACATGAAGTCTGGGCTTTCATATAGAGGAGATGAGGGCTTGTATTATTAATTACAAACATTTTGCTAATATGAAGGGTACGATTTATGGAAATGGGCTGCCAAGGGATGTGCAAGTGAAAAAAGGTTGGGAACCACTGCAGGAGAACCATGAATCAAATCCACCTTTAAGGTGTCTGGTGTGTTAAGCCAGAAGCTCTACGTACAACATACAACCCATAACTGGGAGTATGCAATTCAATTCACAGCAGAGAGATGCAGCTGCATATATTTGCAACCCTTTTTACTCAGAAGTAGACCCACTGCTTTCCATGGGTGGTGTTCTTAAGTAAGGGTGCATTGAATTGTAGCCTGCTTCAGATGGAAAGGAGGATTCCCATCCTGGTGTTTCAAAAAACAGACCTGCATTGCAAGCATTTGCAAAGCAGAACCAGGCTGCAGCAGAAGGAAGGAGAATAAAAGGGTCACAAATTGCTTCTAAGGAGCTGTGCCTGCCTGGAGCTTGAGAAACTTGGCACCTGTCTGCCCTTGAGAAAGGGAAACTGTTCAGAGTTGAAAGACTGCTCTCTGATTGACCTGGAGATAAGGTGAAGTGATAATTTGAGCTTGATTACTTGGCAAAAATTTCACATACTATAGGCGAGTATCTACAGTATTCTTTAAGAATTCATATCCACAGTAACAGATTTTTGCAAGCACAAATGTGAACCAACAAGAATAGGACACTATTCTAGCTCCCAGAGACAGCAGACAGATACATTAAGGTGGTGGCATAATTTATATTTCATGCTGTTTAGAGTTAGGGATAATTGCTTTGTCCTAAAATATCTGATTTGTAGCCACTGATTATAGATCTGCTTCTGTACTTGCTTATGTGAATGTCTTACTGCAGTCATAGATGAGGAATTTTACATCTAATTTATATATACAAACTGTCATCATCCTCATATAGGTCATGTTGGCTGCATGCCAGGTTTTCATCAGTAGGAAGTAAGAGACAACTGTTTTTGATGTAATGTTAGATTTAAAAAAAATAGGTTTTGGATATATTAAATAATTTTAATTGTTTCCCAAATTTTCCCTCCTTGGCCATAAAAGCAGACAAGATAGGATTTAAAGGTAACAGCACAAAAGCCTTAGGGAGATTGTCACAAAAAAATCACTCTCCGCTATCTGTCTTGAAGCACGTCACTACCGTGTTTTTGTTCAGTCTATCAATGTTTTATTGTGGTCCTTATGGTATTTCATTTTGTCTGTCCTAAGTAATCAAATACGCACAGCTATTACATTTAGTTGGAAATCCTGTCGGTCCTGTCCCATCCGTATGCAGCCTGAATCCTAATTTTTGTTAGACTAGATGCTAAGCTGCTTCACTATTTCCTGGGCTTTGCTTATTCTGTGAAAAGGAATGTACTTTTGGCATCAAGTATAGTCATTGAAACTGACCTATACTTTGTGCAATTATTCAATGCACTGTAATTTCACATGAATACACGGCAACTCTGAGGCCAGATAAAATTAATGTTCTCTTTTATGGAGTGCAGGGGAGCGCATCTACTTCAGAATTTCAGAGGATTTATTTAAAATAACAAGGAGCTTAACAAAATCTATACCATCAAGTAACCAACAACGCATATACAGCAAATAATTATCTACTCTTTAAGTGCAGAAGCCCTATTGTTTTACCTAGCGGCAGTGTTGTATGCTATGATCACGCTGCCTGCTGCCCTGCTAAAGGTAATAAAAACATAATTTTGTCTGGCCTGCAGGTATTTAGCAGTTTCTTGGATATATTTCCTGCCTGCACAGGTAAGTGGTGTCTCAAGTGTTAGACCAATCAAAGATGCCACTTAGTTAAGAATTAGAATCCCCAGTAATGTTGCTGTAACTCTCCGTGTGCAATTACAGTATTTGTGCTGTTCTAAAGGCCTGTTCCCAGTAAGTGTCCCCTGTTTGTATTCTGATTAGATTGAAAATCATAGTAATGTGTAAATCACATGCAGTGTCTTTTTTTGTCTGTTTTGACAGAGGGATGTCCTGGCCTGTGTAACAGCAATGGAAGATGTACTCTGGACCAAAATGGCTGGCATTGTGTTTGTCAGCCAGGATGGAGGGGAGCAGGATGTGATGTCGCCATGGAAACTTTATGTACTGATAGCAAGGACAATGAAGGAGGTAGGAGATGCAGAGTGAAATTCCTACACTGCTAAAAACAATTGTAAAATTATCGGCTTCCCAATCAGGTGAAAAAATACTGCTGTGAGAATGATACAGAGCTTTTACTACCTGCAATGAGATACAAGCAGGAATATGCTACAACATTTATTGCCTTCATTTAGTATGCTATCAAGTCCTTAAGAGATGGTTACAGCAAGCAAAATGTGTACATTGAAATCCATTAGCGAGCATTAGGTTCCAAGTGGTAGTATTTTATCTAAGGGCAAAAATAACATTGTAATTCAAGGAGCGTTATAATAAGGCTGCATACCAACAAAGCATAGTTCTGAAATCCACACTCAGGCAAATGTTTAAAGATGTACGTAGAAAAATTTGTTGAGAATCTATTTAATAAAAGATTTTCTAAAGATCCATTGTTAGCAACAATC
Source organism: Tiliqua scincoides (assembly GCF_035046505.1). Classification (NCBI taxonomy): domain Eukaryota; kingdom Metazoa; phylum Chordata; class Lepidosauria; order Squamata; family Scincidae; genus Tiliqua; species Tiliqua scincoides. The sequence continues at coordinate 59,035,621 of NC_089826.1, forward strand.
TCTGAGTTGTTTTGCTAAGCAAAGAAGCGCTCCTTATCTGGCTCCAGTTTGGACTCATTCCTGTGTTCCTCTGCCTATGACTCTCATTGCTGAAGATCTTCAGGGAAAAAATGTTAGCAATCACACCAGCTTTATTATACTCTCTCTTGCTTCACTGTATTAATCTTTATCTTCCTTTTTCCCCAACTCCATTTCCAGTTCTAAACAAGCTTATCTTTCCTTTGCCTTCAGTTCCACAATATCCCTTAACTTCATTGTCTCAGTAGGGCTTAAATATATGGGGGGGGGGGATGATGACAATCGACCAGGGCCCAGGTGTTCAAGTTTATTACCACAAGGAAAAACAACTGGCTAAATTGAGCATGTTGGTTTGTTGTTTGAGAGAGAGACTGGAGATATAAGTTTACTTATACTGGGAACTGTATGGCTTTGCGAGAGAGAGACTTGAGAGAGAATTAGTCTGCATTATATTAACCTAGTACAGAGAGAAGGAGGGGCAAACACCATAATCATCATGCACACCAAGATTTCGGCAACACTGGAAACCAGTACTGCTTTTACAGATATATAGAACATAATATATAAGTAAATGAATCAGACTTCTGACCATAGACCTAACACTTCATCCGAGGAACAGGAACGTTGTCTCACTGCACAATCCTAGGCATATCTACTTAGAAGTAAATCCCACTGAGTTCAATGGGCTTTACTTCCAGGCAGGTACTTGCAAATTAAAGGATTTTATAATTCGGGAGTTGGATTTAGACCTGGAAGAACTAGGTTCATATTCCCACTCAGCCATGAAGCTTCCTGCGTGACCTTGAGTCAGTTACTACCTCAGCCTCAACTACCTCACAGAGCTGTTATGAGGATAAAAGAAGGGGAGGAACTATGTACACCACCTGAGCTCATTGGAAGAAGGGCAGTATAAAAATGTGAAAAATAAGTATACCATACCTGCTATGGCTGGCTATAAATACAAATTCAAAAGGAAATTTAAGTAGCACTGAGCTAGTGTCGGGATTCTCCTTGGGGTAAGGGGCTGCCGGGCTAGGGCCAGGAGTCTTCTCGGGGTAAGGAGGCATTTGGTCCCTTACCCTAGGTAACACCGCTGCCGCACCAATCTGCGCCCGCTTTTGAGTGGGTGAAGAACCAAGGAGGCCCATGTTGGGCTGCCTGGGCTGGGAGGAATCATAGGATATGGTGTCAGAGCCTGCCACCATATCCACCCCCCTTCTGGGCCTGATCCTCTCCTCCCCAGTCCAGTTCTGCCTCCCCCCGAAAAGCTGCACCACCAGGCAGTGGTGCCATTTACCTGCAGTGGCTTCACAGAGTATTCTTCCCAGCACTGAGGCCCAGTGCCAACTGGCAGTGGCCAGCGCTCCTTTCTCTCCAAGTGCTGTTTGCAACACCCTCCGGCTCTGTAGAGCTCGGGATTGGACTCTAAGTGAACACAGCAACTAGCAGCTACACACATGTGTGAGCACGTGTGAAAAAATTTTTGTCTCACTAAACACTGGCAATCCTGTTTCTGCCATGATCATGATGTATTCTATTAGGAGACCTATAGGAGGCTACAAAGGCTACCCCTTGTAAAGATCCTGCTAAAGCAACCCCCTCCCTGCATTGCATACCCAACCAGTATGTTACACCTGTCACCGTCTAACCACTCCTCCCACACCTGGATATAATTTTATTTAAACTCGAGAATTTTAATTCAGGGAATTCCCAGGAACTGGGAATTCAGCAATCCCAGACCCTGTGACATTTCACTACTGGAGTTGTGTGCACTCATGGGTGTCTTCTCTCAGACAACATGGTGGAAGTAGGGTGCAAGTGTCATGTTTACTAATACCATGCACCCTCAAAAAAAAGTGAGAAAAATGTAGACATTTAAGAATAACACTTCACCTTTCCATGTGCTGCCTCATGCTCACACCCTCCTTGCCCAGAAACTCCTCCATTCCTTACCTTCCCTTCCCATCACTGGTCTCCCATGATGGCTTACCTGCCTCGATGCAGGTTGCCATCTGTGGCAATGTTCCATGGCCAACCCCCAAAATGGCCGCCAGCATTATGCTGTTTGAAACATCATAAAGGAATGCATACTGTTGTATGTGCTTTTACATCACAGAGCCTAGTTAGGGTTGAGCCTAAGTAGAGTTAAACTGAACAGACGATTGTTTCATTGTATATCTGCATTCGGTCATTGTGTCTAGTCGTTCTCTTTGTGTGTCCTAGTACCAAGATCTTTCTCAAAAATATCAAACCTTCACCCACCAATTTTCTTATTTTATACACATTTCTTTATGTTGATTACTCCAAATTTAGACCAGAAAGATTTGTACTCATCACTGTCTGTCAACCTAACTTGTTTCTTATAAGAACAGAAGAAGCGCTTGTTGGATCAGGTCAAGGGCCTTTCTAATTCAGTTTCCTGTATCTCACAATGGTCCACCAGATGCCTCAGGGAAGAAGACAACATGATACCCTATTCTGTTGCCACTCCCTTGCATCTGGCATTCATAGGTAGGCTACCTCTAAAACCCAGAGGTTGCGTATAGTTATTATGGCTTGTAACTTATGATTAACTTTTCCACAATAAATAGGTCCAATCCCCTTTTAAAGGAATCTAGGCCAGCATCTATCACAGCATCCTATGGCAAGGAGTTCCACAGATTAATAAGGAAAGGAAATTTCCTTTTGTCTGGAAACTCTCCCAAAAGTCATTTTTAGTGGATGTCCCCTGGTTCTGGTGTTGTGTGAGAGGGAAAAGAACTTCCCACTATTCACTCTGTCCATCCCATGCATAATTTTATCATGTCCCCCCTTATGCACCATTTTCTAGTCCAGCAGGCACCAAATCTCAGCCTGCCATGATTCTACCACCAGGTGAACAGAACTTACCGTTCTGCCCCGGATCTCTTCATTCTGCCACAGATCAACCCCAAGTTTCGCAGAGGCAAGCCGTGCATTTCCTAGAAATGCGGGTGCAAAGCCTGCTGGGGTGACAGACCCCAGAAGCAGCTGGCCACCACAAAGGTCAGGAGTGATGTGCACCAGAATGAAGAGGCCCTGGGTGAAACAGTAAGCTCTGTTTGTGCTGGAAATGCTTTTACTGGTGCACAGTCTTTGGAAACTGCTGTTCTAGACTGAAGAGCCCCAAATGCCATAGCCTTCCCTCATAAGTGAGGTGCCCCAGCCCACAAATTATTTTGGTCGCTGTCTTCTGTACCTTTTCCAGTTTCACTATATCCTTTTTGAAATGTGGCAACCAGAATTGGACACAATAGTTCAGATGCAGCCCTACCCTAAATGTGTACAATGGCATAATAATATTGGTTGTCTTATTCTCAATCCCTTTTTTAAATTATCCTAATCATGGAATTGGCCTTCTTCACCCCTGCCCCACAAGTGGGGGAACTCTTTCATCAAGTTGTCCACCACCACCCCAAGATCTGATCTGTCACAGACAGCTCAGAACCTAGCATATACATGAAGTTTGATTTCTTGCTTCAGTGTACATTACTTTACACTTACATTCTCAGTGTAGTTGTAGGGATAAAACTAGAAAGACATCGTGTGAATGCTCTGAACACTTCGAGGAAGAACAGAATACAATAAACAAACTCCCACTTTCTTTCCAACCATTTAATTCTAGTTAGCATTTAACATTTCTTTCTGAATTGCTGTCACTTTCTCAAAGTGAATGTCATGAAGATGGAGCTCTATGTTCCCCTCCACTCTCCCAGCCTCCGTATTTTTCCATTACTGTCTGAGATAGTCATCTGATTCACAAATATATTCAGCCCTTTCTTTTGTTGGGGCTTAATAGTCTTAGCTCTTCAAGAGCTGTCCTTTCTTCTCTGCACCCTTGCTAAAACACTTTGTTCTTGCTTTTGTAATTTCTTATCTAGACTTCTGCTATCACCTATTTGGTAACTTTTTAGGAAAAAAGATGAGCAAATACCATTCTTGGACAAGGATAAATGCCTTCTTAAATCATAAGATTAGCATGTAATGTGCTTATATTTTTTTAAACACATTGCAGAGAAGTGCATTTCCAGTTAGAAGTGATTTCACTATACATGTATAGATTATGCAGTTGCTTAGATCTTTGGAATGTAACCATGATCTGGAATAGAGCTTAGACATACCCTTAAAACGTTCCTCATTTGGTGAAGAGTTCTGGATATGCTGCACATATGACACTGCTTTTTAAACTCTTGGCTACCCACACCTTCAGAGAAAGCAAATGGGATACTCTGAAACATAACTAGCCTCTCTGTGCTTTATTTGGACTGTAAATACTGAAGCTTTTGTGCTTTAGTTGGACTGTAAATACAAGTGACAACAAGAGTCCTCTGAAAGAATCAGAATTGTATAATGAGAAAAGAGGTACATGTGATTAGCCTCCCTGAATTGAATGTAAGGAGATGAATGGCATTTATTTCTCCTTTCCCCGTGTAGAGTGGCAGCCACCCCATGGGGCTGCTCTGATCTGCATCAGTGAAATTGTTGGTGCAAACTCAAGCAGCCTGGTGTAATGCTGGGCTGCTTGGGAGGGGGTTAGCATCTGGCGTAAGTGCCAGAGGCCTGTCCCAACCCCCTTCTGGGCCCGATTGGCCTGCCTTTCGCCCTCCTCCTGTCCCTAAACACCCCTGTTCCACCCTCCTCCCACCCTCCTCAACCTCCCCCACTGGTCCCCCCAGGCTAGCGCAAGCTTACTTTTCACCGGCAGGAATGTGGCACAGACTGGTGTGCAACCAGCTTCCCAACTCCTGAGTCATCGCAGACATGCCTTACGGCATGTTTGTGTCACTCCCAGGCCAGCACAGGAGACTTGCGCCAGCCAGCAAGTGCTTTGGATTCTGCTCTTATTCAGTTTTGTGAATGTCATCAAGTTGGCCACTGGTTTTTTGTTGGCTACTGATCTGTTGGATGACTTGTTCTGTAAATAAGTATTTAAATAAAGTTAATGGGGGTTACAGCAACCCTACTGATACTACTGCATTTAGGATGTGTTTATGATATTGTAACATATTTTGTGTGGTCTGGTACTGAAGGACATGCCACTCCCAGGACCACTGCTGTTTGCCACTGCCAACAGCAAAGCAGCCTGCTCCTTCCCACATCAAAGGCGCAAAACAGCAGGAAGTGCTTCCTAGCCAGCCGGAGAAGCAAGCTCGTGTCACAGGTCCTTCCAGTCACTGTAGGAATGGCAGTGCTGAACTACAGATCCCAGTAGCCACAGTGATCATGTGCTGTAGGCCATCAGCACAGGGGCAAGCAGGAGACTCAGTAGCGGCTCAGAAGCCATGGAGTAAAATGACAATGACCACGCAGGCAGGTTACTTGGCATGGTTGATAGCTGCAGGGGTGGCATTGCCACCTTCCACAGAGTGCCACTCGGGAGCACAACATATCCTCAGGAGACCCTCAGCTACGCAGCTGATGACTGCAGAGGCTGCTGCTGAATCATGTTCCCCCTTCCTGCACCTGAAAGTCCTACATGGGCTATTCAAGCTGGTGCAGATCCAAATAGCCTAATAGGGGCTGCCTGGTCCCAACATGGGGCAAGGTAACTGATGTTCCCTTGCCCCAGGGAGACCCTCCGGGTGCCTCCTGAGCCCTGCAAGATACAACTGAGACCGGCTGCTTGATATTATAACACAGGTTACAAGTATCTGTAAACACAAGATTGTTACTTAGTACTGATAATGAAGAAAATCTTTTCCCTTGGAAATGTTTAGTGAAATAGTTGTTAAATAAGCTCGGCCTGATACAAGTTTTGGTCCCAACTACAACAGACCAATGATTTTGCAGCTTTGTTATTTTACAATAGGGCAATAGAACACAGTAGCAGAAAGCACTGGCTGTATAAATACAGAGAATGAAAAATGTTTTCGCAAGTTAGAGGGAGCCAGATTCATAACCATCCGTCACTCGCTTAGGCAAGTAGCTGATAAACTTCATAGAAAAATAACAAACAGTGTGTCCCTGTATCTTGGCTGGTGAAAATGAGATTCTTTCCCTGATTGATGTGAGTGGAGAGGCTTGTAAAAATGCATTTCCAGCTGATTAGTTCAGAAGATGTCAATCCCACACAGTTTTATGACCTGCAGTCTACATGCCAGATGTGCATTAGCTTTTTATAAAGTAACAAAGATGAATGACTAAATTTGAACATTCCTCTTTGGCAACTGTGCTAAATATTGCCTGCAGGATGGCAGAGGTGTAAAAGCAAACAAAGTCCCGAAAAGAGCCTTTTCCAAGGCACAGCCTCTAAACATCAGTGCATGAAAATAAGTTGGTAGAAACCTGATTGGCAAGGCATCTCTCTGTCATTAGATATTTTGCATTTTTTAAAGAACAAGTTTAAAAAAAGAATCCTAGAGAAACAAATAATGCATCATTTAGCGTTATAGTCTGATCATTCTTTGAACATGCCAAAAATTCCAGTGATATGATAAAATTTAATACTTCGCACTAACACCTACTAGATTTCTATCTAGGCCACAGAATTTGCACAATTCATGGCCAGAAAGTTAAGAATAATTAGGATATTCTTTGAGGAAAGCAAAGCATATTTCTCAAATCATTTAAAAGACATGGATGCATTTGTGTGAATTGCACTTGAAACTTAAGATGTACATAAGTATACTATGAAAAGGTTAATGCATTTGTTTTCTTTGCAGAGAAGCTGCATATGTAGTGCCACCAGAAGTAGTTACAGAATTCATATATCTTCCGAATATTTCTGATATTATGTGTCTGTGCACCTTAAGAAACAAGTATAACTGCACTCTTGTCTTTTTAAAGTGGCTTGGAAAATAACTCTAAAGATAGTCAAGTTCTGAATGCTGAGCCGGAATACATTTCTTATGTGTGTAAACACACAGTATGAAATAGTGTTTAGATGCTGAATTAGCCTACTGCAGGGGTGCTCAATAGGTGGATCGCGATCTACCGGTAGATCGCGAGGCAAAATGAGTAGATCGCGGAGTGCCGACCCCCCCTTCAGGTGCCTCTGGGAGGAAACGCTGGGAGTAAGGCCCATTGTACTCAATGGGGCTTACTCCCAGGTAAGTGTGGCTAGGATTGCAGCCTCACAGCCTAATCCTAGGCATGTCTACTCAGGAGTAAGTCCTGTTCTACTCAGTGGGGCTCAAGGTACACCAACGTACATTGTACACATATATGTTATGATGGCGCGAACATTGTAAAAAAAACTCTGGTAGATCTCCAGGCCTTGCTGGGTTTCAAAGTAGCTCTCGAGCCAAAAAAGTGTGAGCACCCCTGGCCTACTGTATGCAAAACTGGATAGATCCAATTCTATTGTATATGCACATTTCAAAGACAGGTAAGAATTACTTGCTGTCATTCATTGAGTTGAGCGGATTAAAGGTTGTTACTCAATTATTTGTATGTAGTATATCCACACAGACTCTATTTTTTTCCATCAATTTCATTTAATGCATCCACTACCATAATTAGTGCCCCAAACTACATTTTAAACGTGGAGAAGTATTTTTGGAGTTGTTTTAGGAAGTTACTAAAATGGAAATTGAAGGAAAAAACATAACTGGTTGGAGGTGTTTTTTTTTGTACATTATCTGTTTGGATCATGGCCAGAGATTAAAATATTTCAAGATCAAGTTAATTCACTCATTTTTAATTGCTAGCATTTAATGGTGGCTATGAACAAACAACCCAGTGCGTCTATTGTACTAAGCAATGAGTAGACATTAGTGATAAATAGGAAATCTAGAGTACCTGCTACGCAGGCAAGAAAGAGACACAAAAAGATGTGAGAAGGGTAGAATTCATAATGAAGAGGATTATGCCGTATAAGCTTCATATGAATTCCACACTTTATTTCATTTTTCCAGTACTAGAATCAGGCTTCTTTTATTTTGTTCATTTAGTTTGTCCATTCCTTCAGGAAATGAAGACAGTGGCAGAAGTTATGACACCAGGGTAAGCTTTAGGGGTTTGGTATAGCCAGCCAGTACAGAGCAGTGAACATTTCTTTCAGCTCCCAACAGCTGGTTTGAGAATCCTAGCTTGAATTTCTAATCAAGGGGTGTGTAAACAGTATTACTGAATGACAGTGTCTTCTTCAGATGTTGCTCCAATGAATTTTTATTAAAAATTGAAAAATACTCCCTTACAAATAAATTATAAGTAATTTTAGTTTTGAAGAGGAGAGATCTGTCATTTTTTCTTCCATTCAATTTTTAAAAAAATATGATGTATTTAAATCATATTTAAATAAACAATTGAAGTGTACACTGGACATGGTTCATTTATGTACAATCATAGAACATTATACGTATGAAAAAACCTCATTGAAGTATCAGTTTGTCGAATGGATTTAAAAAGTGATTACTTTCTACCCTTTTGACAGTCTAACATCTATGATTTAGAGAATTATGTAGTGTGGTCCACATGCAGTTTTACCGTCTGGTGCTAATGTCACCAAGTTTACTTGGACCCCAGTCCTATTCAAACCTTTGCTCCCCCCCCCCCCACTGATGCATCTATGCCAAAAAGGCAGATGCTGAATCCTATGGTGGGGGGATAATCAGACAGCCTGCAGAAGGTAAGTACAAACATTTTGTATTCACCCCTTGGTAAGTGGTGCCTTGGTGGTGCCATTGGGTCTTTTGAGACATATGCCACCTATTTCGGTGGCGTATATCTAAGGAGAGAAAAAGAGCATGGAGGTTTTGAAAAGGAGGGGATAATACCCAACGTGCACTATTGCTGCCTGAACCATCCCCTCCCTCCTCCTCCCCATCCCAGCTCCTTCTCCTCACCATCCAGAAGTGATTCAAATTCTTTAAAAACTACAGGTGGCCCCCATATCTGCTGATCCCATATCAGCGGTTTCACTTATCCATGGATCGGGTCCATGGATGCATCCCCTCCAGCTCCAGAGGGTCTTCTGAGCCCAGCAGAGGCTGCACACATCTGCTCGCACCCTCAACCGGGCTCAGAATGATTAGAGGTTTAAAAAAAGTATCTTCCAGGTTTTTTTCCACCACCACCCCCCCCCCCAAAAACTGGAAGTGACGTTTTTAATACCTTAGGCATTAGGAGGGCCAGAACCAAACTTGCGTGAATACTGAGGCACAGCTGTATATAGGTGCGCCAACATTTCAAGTATGATGGTGAGCTGGCATTCCAGGGGGATTCAGTGTTTTGAGGAATTCAAAGCCCTCCGGCGGCTTCCTGGAGCCCGTTGGATACAGCAGTAGCCGCTTTGGTACCACTACTCCAGCAGGCACTGGGGAAGTTCAGGACTGGGCTGTTAGGCTGCAATGCTATTCACACTTGACTATCCATGGACTATAATGGGACTCACTTCTGATTAGGTCAACAGGCATGTGGATGCGGGAGAACCCGTGGACATTATATATCTGGACTTTCAGAAGGCGTTTGACACGGTCCCTCACCAAAGGCTACTGAAAAAACTCCACAGTCAGGGAATTAGAGGACAGGTCCTCTCGTGGATTGAGAACTGGTTGGAGGCCAGGAAGCAGAGAGTGGGTGTCAATGGGCAATTTTCACAATGGAGAGAGGTGAAAAGCGGTGTGCCCCAAGGATCTGTCCTGGGACCGGTGCTTTTCAACCTCTTCATAAATGACCTGGAGACAGGGTTGAGCAGTGAAGTGGCTAAGTTTGCAGACGACACCAAACTTTTCCGAGTGGTAAAGACCAGAAGTGATTGTGAGGAGCTCCAGAAGGATCTCTCCAGACTGGCAGAATGGGCAGCAAAATGGCAGATGCGCTTCAATGTCAGTAAGTGTAAAGTCATGCACATTGGGGCAAAAAATCAAAACTTTAGATATAGGCTGATGGGTTCTGAGCTGTCTGTGACAGATCAGGAGAGAGATCTTGGGGTGGTGGTGGACAGGTCGATGAAAGTGTCGACCCAATGTGCGGCGGCAGTGAAGAAGGCCAATTCTATGCTTGGGATCATTAGGAAGGGTATTGAGAACAAAACGGTTAGTATTATAATGCCGTTGTACAAATCTATTGTAAGGCCACACCTGGAGTATTGTGTCCAGTTCTGGTCGCCGCATCTCAAAAAAGACATAGTGGAAATGGAAAAGGTGCAAAAGAGAGCGACTAAGATGATTAAGGGGCTGGGGCACCTTCCTTATGAGGAAAGGCTACGGCGTTTGGGCCTCTTCAGCCTAGAAAAGAGACGCTTGAGGGGGGACATGATTGAGACATACAAAATTATGCAGGGGATGGACAGAGTGGATAGGGAGATGCTCTTTACACTCTCACATAATACCAGAACCAGGGGACATCCACTAAAATTGAGTGTTGGGCGGGTTAGGACAGACAAAAGAAAATATTTCTTTACTCAGCGCGTGGTCGGTCTGTGGAACTCCTTGCCACAGGATGTGGTGCTGGCGTCTAGCCTAGATGCCTTTAAAAGGGGATTGGACGAGTTTCTGGAGGAAAAATCCATTATGGGGTACAAGCCATGATGTGTATGCGCAACCTCCTGATTTTAGGAATGGGTTAGGTCAGAATGCCAGATGTAGGGGAGAGCACCAGGATGAGGTCTCTTGTTATCTGGTGTGCTCCCTGGGGCATTTGGTGGGCCGCTGTGAGATACAGGAAGCTGGACTAGATGGGCCTATGGCCTGATCCAGTGGGGCTGTTCTTATGTTCTTATGTTCTTATGTTCTTAGACATGCATAGGTTTGGGCTCACACTGTTTTCCAGAGCTCATATTGGAATATGCTGCACACATCTGTAAGATGCTCAGGTGTGTACACATTGTGTTGATGCTAAATTAGTATTTTTCATTAACTGATTTATATTTTAAAATTCTTTCAGTGCATGCTGTCTTCTTTTATATTTATTTTCTGGAAAAAATAGCAAGTGGAATTACCTGTGCTTGTAGCAATCAAATCTTTTTTCCTGACAGAAAAAGAATCCATCTTCATAAAAGTTCTTAAATATTTAAAGCTCACTTGCAGCTCAAATGCTTTAAATAGGCTCAAAGAAGCAGTCAGGCTAGAGTTACCTGCTTCTCATTTCTAGAAAACTCACATAAAAGCTACTATAAACCGCCCCCCCCCCCGGGAAATTATTTAATATTTATAAATCATCAATATGTGTGCTAATCACATCTGTGCTAGTACTGAAATGAATTTTTTCGGTGATTCAAAATCTGGTATATTTTGAACACCTCAAATTGTGACAATACTCACCATCAACTGATAAAATGTATGAATTAGTGCATCAAAGCCTGCAAAAGCTTACATTCATTGAGAGTTTTGCCATTTCTGTGCCTAGTTTGACATTGCAAAATCCAGTTTTTTAGCTAAAACTTGAATTTTCTCCACCATTGGCTTCATGTCTGCATCTAATGCTGGTATCTAATATACCATGCTGCATTGTGTTACCTAATTGAATCAAACTGCATGCAGTTGTGAAGTAAAACACACTGGCCCCAGTTAAGAGTCATCCACAGCCCTTTTCTAAAGCAGCTACCACCGCATCTTGTGGCCCACCTTTCATCCCCTTTCCCAGGGAAAACCCCAGACCTCAAAATAGCCAACCCAGCTATTTTGCCGGCACAGACTTGAAAGACTCCATGTTGGGAGTTCACAGAGTTCAGGATCCAGCAGAGCTGTATCACGCTGATGTAGCGCACAGCAGAATAATTGATAGATTACTAAAATCCACATTTTTTGAGTTTTAATGCTGCTGGTTAAAGGTTCCTCTAACTCTCTAATCTTAAAACGTAGCCCATGTTTCTTTCAAACATGCCTGCCCATTTCTTTGGCCCATGCAAGACTTCTTTCACTTTGCAGTTTTCCTCCCATTTCATTACTGCTTTTGTATATCTCCTGCTATGTGCCTTCATGAAATTATTAATATTATTATTCGTTAAGGGAACTTTGACCAGCAGATGTAGCGTTTCCAAGTCATCTGCCAACCAGGCACTGGTTAGAGTCAGACTTGCTGACTTTCTGCAAGGTTGTTACATCATGTACCTTGTGACTATGCCCTGTACTGGTGATCCTGGCTCCCGTGCCCCCTGGGGCCAGGACTGCAGAATGCTGCCCTCCCCCCAAGTTGAATTACCCTCCCACTGGGGGCCTTCTCAGGGCAGGAGGAGGCAGTACGTAGCCTCCTCTGAAGGCCTTCTGAGGTCTCTGAAAGGCCTTAAATGTCACTTCCAATTTTCACCCAAAAATCTGCTTTAAAGGCCTTCTGCATGGCCTCCTCCAGCCCTCCTAAGGCATCCAGGTGGGCTAAGGAGGGCAGTGGGGAGGAGCAAGGAGGGCACCACTGTCCCTGCAGGCATGGCACCCAGGGCATTTGTCCCCCTTGACCCCTCAGGTATGCCCTGGGACCTTTAAATGACCATTTTTTGGAGAGCAGAGTTGTAACAATATGCAGCAGACAAGGGCAGGAAGTGTTTCCTGTAACCTTAGCATGGCTCTTTCTACTTGCATCTTGTCAGAAGTCTGATCTTGCAGGTTGGAAAGACTTTACGCCTGAGTTGTTATTGCTGCCTCAGAGTCAGAATCAAGGATTGCTTCATGTCTGAGAGGACCCTACGTATGTAACCACCATGGTCCCGCTCTTCCATGGGGTCTGGGAAGATACCCTTGATGTAGGAGAAGTGTGGCAGAACGGTTCATGCTCCCACCCTTTATGCACTTTGAAACTTGGCGAAGACTTGGCATTTCTTCTTCCCACTCTCCAGTCTGCAAGTGGGTTTCTTCTGGATGTTCCTATGATGATACATGGGCCTCTGGAGAAAGCCCATTCATGGAGCAGACAGAACAGGACAAAACAGACAATAACACAGGGTAGCACGATAAATAGTTCGACCTTGCTATAACAACCTTGGTTATCCACCATCAGGCCCCTGAAAGACTATCACCCTGGTTGCTAGATCTAAGAGGAGAGAATATTTTTCTGTGTGAACTAAAATGACAATATGTTCACCATTTGCAGAATGTTTGCAGTGTGTGACGTGATGAAACTGACATGATTGCTGGTTTGAGATGCCACACTAAGACATGGTTAAAACACAGTTGAATGAGTCTATTGTGGAGCCTTGGGTTTATGCCTCTCCAGTTTTGATTTAAAATAAATGGCAGTTTGTGCACTCTGCATTCCACTTCATCTAATTTCTGGTTTAACTTAGAGAATTTATACCAGTGGGTTCCAAAGTGTAGGTTGGAACCCACTGGTGGGTTGTGAAACTGACACTGACAAGCTGATAGCTGCCTAGGAAAATGTATTGAGCCCTATAGAAACTGAAAGGAGCAGCATGTGCTTGTATACTTGTGAGCAGGCAAGTGTGCCTTAGCTCTTATCAAAGGCCAGGCCAAGGAGAATGCAAGGCTACCAGAAAGGTCCTGATCCGATGTACCTGGAGCTCAACAAATGCTCCAGAAGGAGTCCCCCACCCACCCACCACAGTAAAAAGGATAAAAACAGAAGCATGAGCTGCTGGTGAAGTCAAACTTTGTTTAGTCTTGTAAAATTAGATAGGTCCCAATAGACTGTCATTTTAAAAAGTGGGTCCCAGTGCCAAAAAGTTCAGGAGCCACTGATTTATGCAATAAATTGTAGAATTGTGAATTGATAACCCATATTGGGGGGGGGGGGAAAGACAAACTGAAAATTGGGACGCACTGCACATGCAGTGTTCTGAATAAAACCTAGAATTATTATTGCTAATGCACAAACAAATGCTGATATACAAACAAGATCAGGTAGTTCAGAACCACAAAATCTAGAACAAGTACAACTGGGGAAAATGTCATAAACATTCTTGGTAAAAAGTGCTCCTATTCCAATCCCAAACTCAGAAATTCATTAAAACAATCATTCTAAGCCAGATTGTTCAACATATACACATCTAATTCCTTCCCTAATGTGTTGGTTGAATTTTAATGTTTTGCAATTAGATTTTAAAAGATGTGTAATTTTGTGTACACTTTTATGTGTGTGGTTTTTTTCTGCATTTTACTGCAATGTGTTGTGCCCCTGCTCTTTCAGTTATGTCATTGGGGAGGGGGTGTTAATGTGTGCATGTGTGTTGCAAAATTGAACATTCTGCAGTGCTTTGAATTGTTTGCTTGGTACCAGATGTGCCTTGGAGGGGACAAGGTTATTCCTTGTGAGGGACTGAAATTAGAAGGTTTCCTGAATGTAAACTTCTAATATTTTTGCTTATTACCACACTGTGAAAACTGCTGAGTGTGACTATCATTTTTAATTACTCATTAAAAGGACAAGAAAAGGAAGAAGTATTGCTCTTTTTCTTCTGACTTTTTATCTATAGATGGATTAATTGACTGCATGGATCCTGACTGCTGTTTGCAGAGTTCCTGCCAAAATCAGCCCTACTGTCGTGGACTGCCTGACCCACAAGATATCATTAGCCAAAACCAGCAATCACCATCTCAGCAGGCTGCCAAATCCTTTTATGATCGGATCAGTTTTCTTATAGGACCAGACAGCACCCATGTCATTCCTGGGGAGAGCCCTTTCAATAAAAGGTGACTGCATCATGCTGCACAATATATAAAGTGATGTGTTAAAGGGCTTTATGCCATGCTCACTGTTAGATTCTGTTCCTGGTGTGGTTGGAGAACTGCAAAATTTGAGCTGGACCAATGTTTACTAGGTGCTTTAATGTTTGTATGGCTGCGCTTTACACAGCTCCAGACAGACAGTGGCATTGCATTACATAGCCTTTATTGTGTGTGGTGTCTAGATTCTAACAGGGCATTCCATTAAGGATTATATAAATCTTCATTGACCCAGCTAATTTGGGTTAGCACAGTTGGAAGTGTATCAAAGTGATGAAAAAGCCTCAGAAGGGAAGGCAGCGATGCACTTTTAAAGCTGAGCTCAGTAAATAATATAAATTATGAATTAATGTAATAGAACTGTTAACTGCATGACAGTATGATTGCATAAGCTGTTTGCCTGGTGCTTTGCAGAGCAGTAATATACCTGAAAATAAGCTATTAACTGAAAGCAGGTGTCCGGTGCCTTACTGAGTCAAAGTAGATGATTTATACTGGAACTCCTGTGTCTGCAGTAATTTAGCTGCATTAATGTAGTTGGGCACAGCGGTTGATTAAAAGTTGTTACACAAATGTTCCTTATTACTCCTTTAAATTCTGTACTTTGCAGCCCCTGCAGGTTTATAGATTGCCTAAAAATTAATTGGCAAACACTTTTTCTTTAGGAAAGTGCAAAAGATAGGAGGTTTGGAAGGAAAGCCTAGAGTTTATAGTTTTAAAACTTCATTGCTAATTTATTAATTTTCACACTGATCCAGAATGCCTCAGTTATGGTCCAGGGAGTCCTGATACGTGCAATCAAGGGATTGGGCATGGGGTAACGAGGTCATTCCAAGCAGCAGCCCCTCCTTCCATTGCTGGCATGTATAAACAACTCATGGAGTTTAAAATGATTCTAGCAGTGCAGCACAGGGGGCTGCTTGGAAAAAATGTAAATCTTGCTGCATAGGGGGAGTACCTTTTACATTTCTTACATTCTAACCACAGACTTGGAAATAAGTTCTCTTGCAACTCCAATAAAGCCTACAACCAAGTAGGTGTGTTTGGAATTGCAAAATGGTCAGTGAAGATGCAAAAATTTTGAACATGAAGCCACTGTATGGGCAGGTGACAATTTCACATACTGCACAGAGGCGAATTAGGATTGTGTGCACGTTTAATAGCAAACTGTAACTAGTAACAGCTATACTTGAATGATGCAACTTTTTACCTTATTCACACTTTACATATTTAGGTGTACACTTTAAATAGCTGAGATATACACCTAAAAATGTAATGTGTGATATAGCCCAGTGGTTGACCAGAAGTGTTTGAAATGGGACAGTGACTTGAAAGTATGTGGTTTTGTGAACTAACAAGAAGATTGGGCTTCTGTACATTGGCTGTACATTGTTGTGCAAGCGCTAATTGAGGAAACATCAAATACACTAATTTTATACCTTTCCCTACAGTCTTGCATCTGTCATTAGGGGCCAAGTATTAACAGCAGATGGAACACCACTAATTGGAGTTAATGTCTCCTTTTTACATTATCCAGACTGTGGGTATACAATCACTCGTCAAGATGGAATGTAAGTTTGCTGCCATGGATTTTGAGATGAGAGTATGGAAAATGTAATTTATCTGTCACATCAGAAGTTGTTTTGGTGAATTAATGAGGTAATGATGTAAGGGCCACTGCTTCAGACTGTATCTTTCAAAATATTTGGCCAATTGGACTTTTTTTTTTTTTTAAAGCAAATCCTTCTCATATTTCTTTTCTTTGAGAAAGAAAAGTTTATTCATTGTAAGATTTTTATATCACCCTTCAGCAATGGAGAGAGGTTGCTGTTCACTGGTAGAGTTCCTCCTTTGTATGCAGAAGGTGCCAGGTTCAATCCTTGCAGCCAGGAAAAACTTATGTCTGAAACTCTGGAGAACCACTGCCAAGGCAGGGCAGACAATACTGAACAAAATGGACCTGAAGCCTCCCATTTAACCATGTCTCCAGGGCAATTTCTACATGACCAGAGATGACATCATCACCATGCATATCATGTTGGCCTCTGTAGCTTCTGCAGTCCCTGACAATGATATCATCATGTTCATGTAAGAATTGCCCAGACATCCAGAGCTGTCAGGCAACCCTGCCTCAGGGGCTAAGACACCACACATCATCAACCTGTCCATGCACTGAGGTCCTTATCAGAAGCTCTCCTTCACCATCTGAACTGTGGCAGGTGGCAGCTGGAGAGTCATCTCTGTTGTGCTCCTCAGTTGTGGATTTCTTTTTCCTAGTGTTCACATGGATGTCCTCCCAGGCTTTTAACTTATAAGTTATGGAGGCCAACATGAGCTCCCCCTGCCAGGGAGAGGGTGTATCTGTGAAAAGCAGACTAACGTAAAAGGGAGGCTAAGGGAGGAAGTCAAGACTGAGCAGGAAATGGAGAACAAAGGAGAAGAGGCAGCAATGGAGGAAAGAGATGGAGAAGGGAGCAGGAAAGAAGCAAGCCAGGCAAAATGAACATTCTGCAGTGCTTTGAATTGTTTGCTTGGTACCAGATGTGCCTTGGAGGGGACAAGATTATTCCTTGTGAGGGACTGAAATTAGAAATCCCTCTAATTTCCTGAGTCTAAACTTCTAATATTTTTGCTTATTACCACACTGTGAAAACTGCTGAGTGTGAATATCATTTTTAATTGCTCATTAGAAGAACAAGAATAGAAAGAAGTATTGCTCTTTTTCTTCTGACTTTTTGTCAGACACCACTGGGAACAAGACAAGGGAAGGCAGGGAAAAGTGAGAAGAGACACATGAGAAGTGGGCAGAAAATAAACTAGATCACTGGGAAAAGAAAAGGAGCCAGATCGGAGTTATAAAGAGGGGCTACTTAAAAGGAAGGCAGAGGGAAAGCATAACACAGGGCTCAAGAGAAAGGGGCCTAAAGCCATCCCTTATGAGGACTCCTCCAGCTGTGGGAACTAGGAGCTAAAGACACCCAGCCCTCAGTCCCCACAAACAGGGCAATGGACTTGGGCCTATTTTGCCTTTCTTAGTAAGGATTTCCCTCTGGAACAGACCTTTTCTGCCTGGCTCCTCCACCTTCCTGGCTAGAAGGAGATTGCTGTGAAAAGAACAGGGCTTCCCCAGTGAAGGCAATGAGGAGAGGCGTAAACTTATGGCCATTGTACCAATTACCTTGATGAAAGGTAACATAATGTTAACATCTGTCTGTATTAACATAATAAAACCCATAAGCAACAATGTTTGTCCATCAGTGTTCTGGTCCCTTCTGCTTAATGAATCCCTCACAATGTCCTCCCCTTTCAATGTTCCATAGCAGTCACTTGTGCTTCTAATGCCAAACAGATCTGAATCCAGAAGCAGCCAAAGTTGTGGAGTTGATCTTTTAGGAGAGTGGAGCATATCTAGAACAGACTGAGTACCACCCCTACAGAACCCTCATCATGTCAGGATGGCTTCAATTTATGCTTGCGCAAGGAGAGATTACTTTTTGTCACAATATTATGATTTTTAAAACTGTGATTAGTTGGAGTTCACTGGAATTTCACTGTATGTAATGGAATTTTATAAATGTTGAAGGCACTAATCTCAATTGCATGTGATTGTTGGCAGGATTTACATTTAAGGTATCTTACTGTCTGATTCATATTAGGTTTGACTTGGTGGCAAATGGTGGTGCATCTTTGACCTTGGTGTTTGAACGATCCCCATTCCTTACTCAATACCATACTGTCTGGATTCCTTGGAATGTCTTTTATGTCATGGATACCCTTGTTATGAAGAAAGAGGAGAATGACATTCCCAGCTGTGATCTAAGTGGATTTGTGAGACCAAGTCCTGTCATTGTATCATCGCCATTATCTACATTGTTTAGGATTTCTCCTGAGGATAGTCCAATTATTCCTGAGACACAGGTACAATACAGTTTAAATATGAATATTTCTATTGGAATACCTATAATATATTTTATGGGGAAAGAGGCAAACATGTTGTTAGTAAGGTGAAAAACTTGACTAAAATAGAATATAAATATCTCTTCTGTAAGCATATGTATGTTGCATACTTGACCTTTGTTATTCTCAATTGTGCTCTGATTGCCTTAAACATTCTTCTGTTGCCTTTTTCTACCAATTTGATGCCTCATTTTGATGTCTGAGGTGTACGACCTTATGAAATTCCAGTGAGAAGAACTGGTTTTTGCTGCTTATGCCTGTTTATTTTAGACTAGTTCCAAATTAAAGAGGACTGCAAAACAAAATAAAAACTTTGCACGGATTCAGACACAGACAATAGCCCCAGAACTTTAGATAAATGATTCAAGTCGGTGGAAGACTTGACTTCTCTGAGACCAGCTGGAGAGGAATAGGAATACATTTATTTGTGTTTGTTTATATCCTGACTTTCTCTCCAAATAAATGGAGCATTCAAGGCAGCATGCAACATATAGGGAAAAAATCAGTAAACTACCAAAACAGGGACAAAAGATAGCTCACACAAACAATTAAAAATAGTATAATTAAAACAAAATGCAACAACAAAATCCACAAATTAAGAGGAGAAGGCTAGGCAGAGAAGGAAAGTCTTCAGCCCTTGCCAGAAGGCTAAGAAAGAGAAGTTCTTACTCCCACTGGGAGGGAATTCCATAATAAAGGTCCCGCCACAGAGAAGACCCTGTTCCTTGTTGCCATTAATTTGACCTGTACCAGAAATTGTATTTTTATGTTTCGAAATGGGAAGCAGTTCCATTGCCTTGGGCGGGGGAGGGGGGGACAACAATTCCTGTTGACAGTATGCCACCCATATTATGGGGCACAACTCCAGAGGACTCCGCAGCCATTGGAGAGAGCTTTTGGGGAGGAATGTGGGACTGCCATTTGAAGGGGAGAGTTTTCTGTGTGAGATTGGAACAACCACTGAAATACTTCTCTAGTATGTTGTAAAAGCACAAGTGACTTTTTTCCCCCAGTTTTAAATTAAGGGCTGTTATATAATTTCATTTCAGGGACTGAAAACCTTCTTCCGCAACACTTGTATTAGACTAATAATGCCCTCACTCCATTCACATGGCGAGGTGGAAGAGGGTGAAACATAATCAGTTGTTGATGTAGACTGAAAGCCTAAAGAAAAACACAGCATAATTAAGCAGGAGCCAGTTGTATCTGTCACCGTCATGCCAATGCCTTTGGTTGCCTCAGATGAGATCAAAAGTTAGTTTCAGAATACTACCCGTGGCAACATAGCTTTGATTTTTGGCAGCAACTGATGAAGTGTCTTAAATTCATGTCTATAAACAATTAGCATTAATAATTTACAAGGTTCACAGTAAAGTGCTTTGAAAGAAAGGATTGTCTTAGGGAAAAAGTTAACTTTCACACCTTGATTTTATTTAAGCTTTACTAATATGTTCAGCTTCTGACAACACTGGTGCTTTTCATACACATACCTGATTAGTCTGTTGCAGACAAATATCATGTACAGTAGTGTTTTTCGTCCCTCGCTCTCTGCATACATATAAGTCTTGTCTTCATTACAAAAAGTTACATGTGTCTAAAAAGTAGATAGAATCCTCAAGGGCTGAGCTTTCATTTTAGACGCACAGTAAATAATACTAATCTCCATATCTCTCACCAAATCCACCAGCCTTGATAAATCAATACAAATTCAAACTTCTTATTTTCTTTAAAAAAAAAAAAAATCAGCTTTAAAAAAATGATCATGAGGGCATAAACAGATAATATATGAAAGTGAGTCTCACTTTCAAAGGATTTTGTTTTAAGTTCACTTATCTAGTTTTATGCTGCTATGATTAGCCACGACTACTAGGGCTGGCAGCATTCTGCATAATTTCCGTGAGTCACATTAGTTGTAGCTTCAAGGCCCCTTATCATTTGCATTTACTGACTGCCAAGGCAACCTTGCATCAGAGAACAGCAGTCAGAACCAAGGAGACAACACATGGGAAGACTAAGAAAGTAGCAGGTACAGCATGAAAAAATAATAAAAACAGCAAAGGATTATTTTGATCCTTTCCAGTCTGGGTTCAAGCCCAGTGAGGACTGAAATGGCACCAATCAACAGTGTGTAACCCAAACCAGCCAGGAGGGCCATGTTTCTTCTGGTTCTGTAGGACATCCCAGTGGCTTTTTTAATACCGTTGCCCATGGTATCTTTCTGAACTACCTGGCAAGGATGGGATTATTAGACATGATGTTAGGATAGTTCCTTACTTACCTGTCAGGTAGATCAACAAAGCAATGGGGTGACCCTTTAGCATTCTGCAAGGTTCTGTCTTTATTCCATGTTGTTATATATGAAACCAGTGAGCAGGTAGTTTGGGGATTTGGAGTTTGGTATCATCTATATGCGGCTGTCATCCATATGCGGATGTCTCTTTTTCATCAGAGATGAGGGAGGCTTTGGAGGTTCTGAACTGATGCTTGATTGTGGTGAAGAACTGAGTGTAGGTTAATAAACTGATTAAACCTCAGGAAAACTAGGACAGCTTTTGGTTAGTAAGACAGCTGAGAGTACAGCTGTTCTCTGTATGGTTGCGCTCCCATTGAAGGATATGGCTCTGAATCTAGCTTGGACCCAGGAAAATCATGTGCTCTGTGGCCAAGAGTGCCACAGGTGACATGCAGGTGGTCTTGTTTTCATTTCTACTTTCACTGAGCGAGAATGTCTGGGATCTGCCAGTGTGCGCAAGAAGGCTCTGACCTTCCCACTGGCACTTCAGCAGCCAGCTCTGCTGGAATACACTTTGCCGCTGCTTTGCAGTAGTCAGTACCAACAGAATGGGTGTTCCACCAGTAGGGCAGCCAGATATGATTGGGCTGTAGGTTTATATAAGTTGGAGGAAACAGTGATATTATATCTGGAAGGTATTATAGACAGGATGAGTTAAAAACAATGTTTTCCTCTCATTAGGAGCGTATTCCTTCTGTTTGTCACCCCTCAGTGCGCACCACTGTAATCGGTTCCATAGAATCAGTGCATTTTGTGTCTGAAACAGCATGGATCCTTCAGACAAGATAACACCGAGGAACCCTGTGCAGTTTATATAGCTGGATAGACCAACATGAATTCAAGAAAGCTAGCTGGATTTCTTTGAAAAACTGTGTCAGAGCAGAATAGGTGAAATACTCCCAAGTTGTTGTTCTAATCTAAGCCATTTGATGGAATACAAATACATAACAAACACTGGGCTTAATTCTAGCAGTTGGAATGCGATTCTCATAAAGATTTCAGCTTCAGACCATCCTAGTGCTGTGACAAGGTTAGCTTCTGAGATGACAACCTCAGTTGATACAATCTGATTATAGTATATATGCTAAGACTAGACTTCAATACAATTGGTCTTTCAATGAATTAATATACCACTAGGATTTAGGGCACAATCCTAACCAGGTCTACTCAGAAGTAAGTCCTATTATGTTCAATGGGGTTCACTCTCAGGAAACTGTGGCTAGGATTGCAGCCTTAGTGAGATACTCTGTGCAATATGTCTGCCTGCTTTATCTTAATAACTAAATAAGAAATGTCACTGGTGGTTCAGTAGAAGAGCTGGAATGCAGGACCTAAGCCCCATTTTGGAGGGTCCATTTTACAAAACTTGTGAAATGGGATTCCTCCTACCTATATACCACAGTCCCATCTCATACATGCAGTCTTTAGAAACATGAAAGAAATGGGTTTAATTCAAAAATTGAAATTTCAACAAAGCATCTAGCAAATTTGTTTCATTGGGCCCAATCCTATCCAAATTTCCAGGGCTGGTGCAGCTGCAATGCAGCCTTAAGGAAAGGGATCAAACATTCCCTTACTTGGAGGAAGCCTTCTTGATTACCCCACCATCACCACAGAATGCAGCACATGCCCCATTGGCATGACTGCACCGGCACTGGAAAATTGGTTAGGATTGGGCCCATTGTCAGTTGTGACAGTCTATATCAGGGCTGTCAAACTCGTTTCATACCGAGGGCCAAATAGCATTCTTGATGCCTGCTGAGGACAGGAAGTGATGTCATTAATCAGGTCATAACCAAAAATAAGCACTTTTTCTCACTTAGGAATTCATTAACTTCAAATGACAGAAGAGAAAATACGCAAATCTTGATCATATTTATAGATATGGGAGAGCCCATTTTTTGTGGGGGCTGCTCTTTTAGCAGTAACACCTCAGCACTGCTCAGCAACTGAGAGGCTGAGGGCCGGATAAAAAGGTTCCGTGGGCCGCATTCGGCCCCCGGACCTTATGTTTGACACTGCTGGTCTATATGTATTCAAATCATTTTGTCTTATTTTTCTTCATCTTCTTCCCCAGTTAGTGTATTGCCTGAGCCAGCATGCAGAAAAGCCTTAACTGATTCAAAAAGTGGAGAATTGTTTTGATGTCTTTTAGCTTATTTAAGTTGGCTTTATTTTAACCTCCTTATGATTCTGGTTGTCTAATTTGTATTTATAGCCACCATGCATGAAGTGTGTATATTAGACATTTAAATATTAGACATTTAGTGCCCAATCCTATCCTCCACCACATTATGGTATGCAGCCACACCAGTGGAGGCTGTTCAGCATGCTGTAGTGGAAGAGGCTATCAGAACCTGCAGGTGATTGGTAAAATATTTTTACTTAACTCCCAGTAAGAAAAAAATTTTCTGTTCTCCCAGTAGGCTACCCAATCACCTATGGATCTCATAAGAACATAAGAACAGCCTCACTGAATCAGACCACAGGCCCATCTAGTCCAGCTTCCTGTATCTCACAGTGGCCCCACCAAATGCCCCAAGGAGCACACCTGATAACAAGAGACCTGCATCCTGGTGCCTTCCCTTGCATCTGACAGAGCCCATTTCTAAAATCATGAGGTTGCATATACACATCATGACTTGTAACCCGTAGTAGATTTTTCCTTTAGAAACTTGTCCAATCCCCTTTTAAAGGCATCCAGGCCAGATGCCATCACCACATCCTGTGGCAAGGAGTTCCACAGACCAACCACACGCTGAGTAAAGAAATATTTTCTTTTGTCTGTCCGAACTCTCCCAACATTCAATTTTAGTGGATGTCCCCTGGTTCTGGTGTTACGTGAGAGTGTAAAGAGCACCTCTCTCTCCACTTTATCCTTCCCATGCATAATTTTGTATGTCTCAATCATGTCCCCCCTCAGGTGTCTCTTTTCTAGGCTGAAGAGGCCCAAACGCTGTAGCCTTTCTTTATAAGGAAGGTGCCCCAGCCCAGCAATCATCTTAGTTGCTCTCTTTTGCACCTTTTCCATTTCCACTATATCCTTTTTGAGATGCAGCGACCAGAACTGGACACAATACTCCAGGTGTGGCCTTACCATCGATTTGTACAACGGCATTATAATATTAGCTGTTTTGTTCTCAATACCTTTTCAAATGATCCCAAGCATAGAATTGCCCTTCTTTACTGCCGCTGCACATTGGGTCAACACTTTCATCAACTTGTCCACCCCCCCCAAGATCTCCTTATCTGCCACAGACATCTCAGAACCCATTAGCCTATATGTGAAGTTTTGATTTTTTGCCCCAATGTGCATGACTTTACACTTATTTACATTGAAACACATCTGCCATTTTGCTGCCCATTCTGCCAGTCTGGAGAGATCCTTCTGGAGCTTCTCACAATCACTTCTGGTCCTCACCACTCAGAAAGGTTTGGTGTTGTCTGCAAACTTAGCCACTTCACTGCTCACCCCTGTCTCCAGGTCATTTATGAAGAGGTTGAAAAGCACTGGTCCCAGGACAGATCCTTGGGGCACACCGCTTTTCACCTCTCTCCATTGTGAAAATTGCCCACGGACACCCACTCGCTTTTTCCTGGTCTTCAACCAGGTCTCAATCCAGGAGAGGACCTGCCCTCTAATTCCCTGACTGTGGAGTTTTTTCAGTAGCCTTTGGTGAGGGACCGTGTCGAACGCCTTCTGAAAGTCCAGATATGTAATGTCCACGGGTTCTCCCGCATCCACATGCCTGTTGACCTTTTCAAAGAATTCTATAAGGTTCGTGAAGCAAGACTTACCCTTACAGAAGCCATGCTGATTCTCTCTCAGCAAGCCTTGTTCGTCTATGACTATGTGTTTTGAGATTTTATCTTTGATGAGGCATTCCACCATCTTACCCAGTATAGATGTTAGGCTGACCGGCCTATAGTTTACCAGGTCCTGCCTCTTTCCCTTTTTAAAGATAGGCGTGACATTTGCTATCTTCCAATCCTCTGACACCTTGGCCGTTTTGAGGGACAAGTTGCATATTTTAGTCAAGAGATCAGCAACTTCATTCTTCAATTCCTTAATAACTCTTGGGTGGATGCCATCAGGGCCCCATGACTTATTGATCTTTAATTTATCAATGAGGTCTGAAATATCTTCTCTTTCAACCTTTGTCTGACTTAATTCCTTGATCAGGAGGGGCCATTCGGGCAGCGGTATCTGCCCGAGGTCTTCTGCTGTGAAGACAGATGCAAAGAACTCACTTAGAACTAATCTCTAAGTCTCCTTTTATTTCCCCTTTCCCTCCCTCACCATCCAGAGGGCCAAGCGCTTCTCTGGCAGGTTTCCTATTTCTAACATATTTGAAGAAGCTTTTATTATTCCCCTTAATGTTGCTGGCCATGCGTTCCTCATAGTCTCTCTTGGCCTCCCGTATCACCTTCTTACATTTCTTTTGCCACAGTTTATGTTCCTTTTTATTCTCCTCATTAGGGCAAGACTTCCATTTACAGAAGGAAGCTTCCTTGCCCTTTACAGCCTCTCTAACTTGGCTGGTTAGCCATGCGGGCACCCTCCTGGATTTAGTGGAACCCTTCTTTCTTTGCGGTATACACCTCTGCTGGGCCTCTATTACTGTTGTTTTAAGCAGCCTCCATGCACTCTGTAGAGATGGACTCTTTCTACCTTCCTTTTCAACCTCCTTCTAACCAGCCTCCTCATTTGATGGAAGTCCACTCGTCAGAAGTCAAGGGTTTTTGTGAGAAATTCTTCCCCCGACGTGCATGTCAAAACAGATCGCAGCATGATCACTGTTCCCCAATGGCTCAATAACATTGTCATCTCTAACCAGGTCCTGATTACCGCACAATATTAAATCCAGAGTCACCTGTCCTCTGGTGGGCTCCATGACTAGCTGCTCTAAGGTAGTCATTTAGCATGTCAAGGAATCTGTTCTCCTTTTCGTGACCAGAACACAAATTGACCCAGTCAATATGAGGATAATTGAAGGCCCCCATGATTACAACCCTGTCCCTCCTTGTCACCTCCCTGATCTGTTTCCTCATTTCAAGGTCCCCTTCCGGTTTCTGGTCTGGAGGACGATAGTATGCCCCCAGTACTACATCACTCCTCAAGCCTGGTAATTTAACCCATAGAGATTCTTTGGAGTCGGACCCACCTTCAATCTCTACTTTGCTGGATTCTATCCCTTCCTTAACATAAATGGCCACCCCACCTCCAACACGCCCTTCCCTGTCCCTCCTGTAGAGTTTATAGCCTGGGATTGCGGTATCCCACTGATTCTCTGCATTCCACCAGGTTTCCGTTATGCCCACTATGTCAATGTTTTCCTTTGTCACCAGACATTCCAGTTCTCCCATCTTTGCTCAGAGATGTCGGGCATTTGCATAAAAGCATTTGTGTATGGAATGCCCCAGGATCCTTTATCCCTGAATCCTCTCATTGTGCCAAACCGTCTATCACATCCCATCATGCTACCATTCCCAATTTCTTCTCCTACTCTGTCTTTGCCTTGTTATTCTCTGACCTCCCCATCCTCGTCCCATAGGGATGAGGAGTCCCGAACTGGATGCCCCTCGGCTCCTTTCGGCCTTCCCCCAGGGATCAGTTTAAAAGCTGCTCTGCCACCTTTTTAATGTTATGCGCCAGCAGTCTGGTTCCATTCTGGTTCAAGTGAAGCCCATCCCGCTTGTACAGACCCCGCTTGTCCCAAAACGTTCCCCAGTGCCTAATTAATCTAAACCCCTCCTCCCTACACCACCGTCTCATCCACGCATTGAGACCCCTGATCTCTGCCTGCCTAGCTGGCCCTGCGCGTGGAACAGGTAGCACTTCAGAGAACGCTACCTTTGAGGTCCTGGCTTTCAGCTTCCTACCTAATAGCCTAAATTTGGCCTCCAGAACCTCCTGGCTACACTTGCCCACGTCATTGGTGCCGACATGCACCACAACCACTACCTCCTCCCCAGCTCTATCTACCAGCCTGTCTAGACGAGAAGTGATGTCCACAACCTTCGCACCAGGCAGGCAAGTTGCCATGTGGTCCTCACATCCGTCGCAAACCCCCCTCTCTATGTTTCTAATAATCGAATCCCCCACTACAAGAAGCCCCCGACCCCCCTCCTGCCGAGGAGTATCCTGAGTGCGTTTGGATACAGGCCTGTCCCCTGGAGAAGGGATCCCCCCTAGGGGATTGTTTCCCTCCTCTCCAGGATGACGTCCTCCAGCCCCAAGATTTCCCACCTGGGCAGCTGAGGAGCTGCGCGCCTGAGGTTGGGATGAAGCCTGATTGTCCCCGGAGGTCTCACCACGGCCCTCCTCTGCCTGCCTCTGCTTCTCCAGGTCGGCCACCAAGGCTTCAAGGGAGCGGACGCGTTCCCTGAGACCCTGAAACTCCTTGCACTGAAGACACACCCATGACTTATTCCCCAGAGGCATATAGTCATACATGTTGCACTCGATGCAAAACACTGGATAGCCCCCACCCTGCTGCTGGCTATCTGACTGCAAATTTTTTTTTATTTTGTTTGTTTTTGTTTAGGGGTACTTAAAAACCCTACACTGGTTAGCAGCCCTCTTCTCAAGGGAAGAGAAAGGGTGGTATCTGGGGCCCTGGCCTCATCGCCCTGCTGCTGAACTCGCACAGATGCTAAACTCACGATGCCTTACCTGGCACTTTGTTCCCGAGGCACTTGTTTTCCCAGAGGCCACGCGCTCATCTCCTCAGATGTACACCAGCCTTTTGCTGGTATAAATCTGAGGAGAGCCAGGGAATGTTTTGGGGGTAGAATCTGAGTGCAAGTCACTTCTGCCGGATCCACACCCCCAACACACACCCTGTTTCCTCCTCCTCTCCACCTACGTACAGCCAGCCCACACTGCCGTGTTACCAGCACCTTTGGAGCTGCTGCCACATTGCCGTGTCTCTTGCTATTTACTGCAGTGGCCCAGCAGCACACAGCAGCAGCCTGGTTTTGCACCACTTGAAAGCAACTTGCACTACCAGAACATGTTTTATGGCATCACAAAAGATGATCTAGAAGCACATGGAGTCATGCGCTTCCAGACCACTGCCACAGATGGTGAGGAGGAACCCACACATGACGATGGCAAAGAGGAGCCCCAATGACACTGGTAAGTCAGCCGGGTGAGCAGATCAGGGGAAGGACCAGGGGCATGTTGGAGGCAAGAGAGAACAGCATCTGGCACAAGCGATTTGCGCTGGATGCGATCCCTATTACTGCTAGCCGCCCCCTTTGTTCCTCGACTTTATCCCAGCTTCAGAGCTGATACTGGTCTGAAGAGGCCCATTGGCAATTGAGGGGCTTACCAAGGGGAAAAGGAAAGTATTTTACCTTTCCCCTCCCAAGCCTCCCAGTCGGCTCCCCCACCATAGAATGCAGTGCATTCTGTTTTGATGCAACTGCACGCAATGGTGGGGGAAAGGATAGGGTTGAGCTGTAAGTTCTGTACACTTATCTCATTTATCCTCACATCAGCAGCCTTAACATTGTTGGGTTCAGGTAGGTGATTGGCCAGCTAGAGGGGGAGGGATCTGTCTTTTCTGTCGAAGGGCGCATGAAGCATATGGTTTTGGGTAATAAAGCTGAACAATCATCCTTTGCCTTAATGTTCAACTGCTTCATGTTTATGGCATGACAACTATTTATAGAGCTCACAAATCAGTCCAGAACACCCTATTAAATAAGAATGAGGCTGAGCTGGATTTTGTGACATCTAAATCTATCCAAAGCTTTCCTTGGTGGCTACTGTCCACCAGCTCAAGTTAGAATAGCCCTGAGGCATCTTTTTGTTCCCAGGAAACCTTGAGTGTTGGCAGCCAATCCATGGGGTTAACCAAGTCTAAGTTTAGCTTCAAGGTACTTTAAGTGATGCTGTGGCACCCCTGAGAATTGAGCTTTGTATGTCTCAGAGGTGCCATAGAGCCCCAAAATGAGATTTATAGTTGTCCTTCTAGAAATCTTTTCATCTTAATGGGGATGCTTGGTTGCTTTACAGCTAAAGCTTTAGCTTCCAGTCTTTTAGGAGTGTGATTTTTAATCCAGTTGGAAGTCTTGAATGAAATAAAGATGATTGACTACCTTAATCCATGCAAGGCTGAAACCCGTCTTGTCTAACTATAACCCACACACGCTTCTCAGGGAAGAAGCAGTCTACAAAGATTGAATCATTGCACTTTTCTGATATGAAAAAGGAGTTAATATTGATCAGAATACATGAGGAAATTTTCCCTAAGGCAGCTAGCTATTTGGCTTTACAAAGAAAGGGAAAAATATTCATATTTCAAAACATCTTGAAACTACCATTGTAAATACTCTTACTTTCTGGAAGCACAGTTGTGAATGCCTTTTAATGCTGACACAAGGGGGCATGGCTTTTTAAAAAAATTATTTTAACTTTGGGTTCAAGCTTTATTGTGTTCTGTTGTTTTTAAATGTTTTGTTTTTATACATATTTATATAGTTTATGTTTTTATATGAAAGGCGGAATATAAATTCTATAAATAAATAAATGATAAATAATGTGGGGAGCTGATGGTGTGCCTTGAAAATTTTACTGCCTTGTCAGTGTGCCATGAGATGGGAAAGGTTGAAAATCACTGAACTAGCCTGAAGATAAGAAAAAAAAGCAAAGGATGAAATACAACATCAAAAAGATAAACCTTTATCCCACAGTTGAAATATTTTTCCTTTTTCCTGCAAACTATGTTTTCTTGTGTGTTTAATGCAGATAATAAACTTTCAGCTAAGGACCTATTTACTTTCACCTATATAAAATGTGTTACATATTTTAGATACTTTTACAGCTATTAAATATACTTGTGAAAATCTAATTCAACTGATGTTCATTATGTTTTGAATTACATTATTGCATCAAGAGTCCTATTGATTTTCAACAATAAAATTAAGAGTGTAATCCTAACCACCTTTCTAGCACTAAGGTAAGGGCAGTGCAACTCTGAAATAAGAGAACAAACATTGCCTTGCTTTGAGGAGGCCTCTGTGACTGCCCCCCAACTGCAGGATGCTTCAAGTGCCCTACTGGCATAGCTGTGCCAGTGCTGGAAACTTGGTTAGGATTGCACCCATAGTAGGATTCAAAAAATTTAAGTTACCCTTCTTGTCTTAAATAAATTAGGAAAGGTTCCTAGTAGGATGGAATTATGAAGTATTTTTCTTACCCTTATAGATTTATTTTGGGAGCAGTATTTGAGATATACAGTATAACCAAAATTTTATTTTGATTGTTAATGAATTAGGGAATTAACAGCCCAATCCTGAGCTCCCATGTCACGCGGCTTCGGCAGCACCGAAAACGGCTACAGATCCTATGCGCCACGGGCTACCGCAGGCGGCAACTCGGGAGAAGGGGATTTTTGTCCCCTTCTCCCAGGTAAGGGAAGTAGCCCTGCAATGACGCTACTCAAGTTAGCTACTCAAGTTACTCAAGGGTAAAAGGCATTTGTGTAGGGTGCTGAGCCCCACACAGACGTGCAGGATCTGATGGAGCAGAGCTAGCAAGAAGATCAACCAAGCAAGAGAGGAGTACCCTTGGTTCTCCTTAGGTTTATGCCCTTGTTTCCACCCAGACATATTAAAACAAAGGGGCTAGGTGAAAAAAGGAGTCTGGGAATAGAGTCCTCAACCTGGCAGGAACAAGTAGGAGATAGAAGCAAAAGTAATGGAGGAGGGTTGGGTTGTAAGATTGTAGTGCATACTATCCTCCCATTCCTTGCCTTTCCAGTGACATTCTTAAACAGTTGGGCAGCTGAGTAGTGGGAAGCAGTGGTGACGTCAGCAGTGGTGGTGGGGCACTGCATGAGCAAAAAAGGAGGGGAATTATAATTTGAGTGTCATGCTATCAATGGATCTTCACTTATTCAGACAGTAGATCCACTTGGACCATTCCTGTTTTAAAGATTTATTTGAGCTACATTTTCTGTAGAAAGTGCTACTCATTATTTACGGTACTGCAGTAACCAAATTCAACTTAACCTAAGCTATGTCATTTTATGTTTCATATTTTCAGGTACTCCATGAGGAGACCACAATCCCAGGAACTGACTTGAAATTGTCATATTTAAGCTCCAGAGCTGCAGGCTATAAATCTGTCCTTAAGATCACCATGACTCAATCCGTGATACCATTTAACTTAATGAAGGTTCATCTCATGGTGGCCGTTGTGGGAAGACTTTTCCAGAAATGGTTTCCTGCATCCCCAAATTTGTCTTACACATTCATATGGGATAAAACAGATGCATATAACCAGAAGGTCTATGGTTTATCAGAAGCTGTTGGTAGGTTTTATGTGTTTTGCTTTGGACGTGGTGGTGTGTTTTCATTTTGCTTTTGCATTATTGTCAAAACATAGCAGCACTCGGTGGCATAGCAAGCAGAGAAAGGGATGGCCCACTCCAGGTACCAGATCTGAAGGGGTGCCACGTGAAGCCCAGCCAAGGTGGCATTGGCAGACACCCTTCCCCAGCACCATTCCTTGGTGAGTTGACAAAGCTCAGAGCAGTAGCTTCTTAGCTTCAGAGCTAAGAGGCAGCCGCTCCAAGCTTTGTTGACTTGCTGTTTCATGTTCTTGCGAGCACTCCCAAAAATAGAAAGCAGCTACAGACTTGGCAAAGTCTAGAGCAATTGCTTCTCAAGAACAGGAAGCTGTGAAGGATTTGGCAAAGCTCAGAGTGGAAGCTAAAAAGTGACCACTTGGAGCTTTGCTTAGTTTATCACTGTTTCCAGCATTTTCACTGAACCTGGAAGTGACATCACAACATCACTGCCCTGGGCACCATGGCCCCTTGCGAGGCTGAAGGTATCGATCATTTTCTGTAAGTGTGTAGAAAAATGTTTACAGTGATTACCTGATAGAAGGAAGTTCAGTATTTGAGCATGTCAGGTAGAATTTTATTATAAAACTGTACCTTTCAGAGAGACGACAAAACAATTAGTTTCATTTGTGTAATGCTGTCTGACCCACCTAACATCTAGAGAAATAAATAATTTGAAGGAGTGAGTGGATCAGATCTAAAGCATCATAGCAATATAAAAAAAAACTTGCATAATTGCTTTAAAAAAAACAACCAAAATTATCTTAATTGCCTTAAAATGCTATTAAATATATGTTTTTTTCAAAACAGCCTTTAAATTATTTAATAGGAACCTTATGATCCAATCCTGACCTCATGGCAGTGATACAGCCACACCACGGAGGCATGTGTCACATCCAGTGGTGGGGGGGGTCAGGAGCCCTCCTCTAGGTAAGGAGACTTCTGTCCCCATACCTCTGGATAAACTCTCCGGTGACCTTGCACCTCTGTAGCTGGTTTAAGTCCGAGGAGAGTAAGGAGACGAGGCGGACTGCAACAATGGGAATAGGATCTGACATGCACAATTCTCGTTTCCTTCCCCAGTTTGTCCGGAGACTCACCCTCCCTACCCACAAAATGCACCCCCACTCCAATTTACTGACCCAGCCCTGCGGCCGCAGCAGCACAACTCCAGTACTGCTTCTGCTTTTGTGGCAGTAACTTGGACTGGGCCAGCAGCAGCATGCTCTGTATGTTATCACTGGGCCTTTAACAGAAGTGGGACACTGTCCTGCGGTCACAAAATGGGGGAGGCAGTATTGGGCTCCTTGTATTGTGTTTTCAGAGCTTCCATCTTTTATGAATCTGTACAGTTAATTGAGTGAAACATCATTCTCAGATTAAATTTACTCCCTTAATGAGCAAGAGCTGTCGGCAGAACTGACAACGTGTAAACCCTGGGGCGTGAGACTCTTGACATATCTACCACTATGCAGGCTGTACAGGTGCACTGGCTCCAGGTTTGATGAAATCGAATCTGACAAAATTTAAAGGCAGCTTTTCCTTCCAGTTTGTATTCAGAAACTAATTCAGGGTAATGTCTGATGACCTGATGTCCTTCTGATAGTATGAAACACAGACAACTTGAGTAAGTGTGAATATGTTAAGGTTTGGATCTTTCACTGATCCAAACATTAACATTGTGATACTGATGAATGCTGAAGTTATTCATTGTTGAAGCCATTTTTCCATGTTGGCTTCAGGTGATTCAGTCAGAAAAATTTTAACTGTGATCTTTTAATTGTTACTTAGTTTTTGTTTATTTAGCCAAAAATTATCTTGCAAAGAGGTATATTCTTTTAGGTTTTTCAAAGTATACACTTAATTAACAGCATCTAGATTATTTATCAGGTACAAAATACTTAATTGGTTCACAGCCATATATGAGTAAGATTGGAAAATGTAAATAAATTAATTCTAAACATCAAGAAGAAATCAATTTGAAGCTAGGAAGATTTTTTTGTTCTGTTTTTGTTCCAGTGTCTGTAGGTTATGAATATGAATCTTGTTTGGATCTCACACTCTGGGAAAAACGAACTGCCGTTTTGCAAGGCTATGAACTAGATGCCTCCAACATGGGTGGCTGGACACTGGATAAACATCATGTACTGGATGTTCAGAATGGCAAGTTTTATTAATTCTTATGTTACTCTTTCATCTTAATAGTCTTCCTTTTTGATAATTTGTAATAATTTGGCTAATTCATTGTTTGATAGCCAAAGGTTACAAGTAATTTTCACTCATGACAACTGCAGAATTATCCTTTAGTTAATGGTGAAATCTGCCAGCCTAACTGTAGCCAATGCCAAGATGAAGAAAATGCTGTTGAGATCAGATTCCAGTTCGCACTATCTGAAAACATTATGCCATGCCTTGTCGCTACCCACAAAATTGTAGCTTTTATGGACCAATGCAAGGGTCAAATAGAATAATTTCTTTTTATTTGATTTCTCATTTTGTATTGCTTCAAGTGCTGTACGCTATGCAAACAAGTACGTGTTTCCTAAACAGTTAATTGTCTTGTAGGTTATTTGCAATGGGGACAACTATTTTGTAGAAATAAAGGGTCCAGTCCTATCCAATTTTCCAGCACTGATGCAGCCATGCCAATGGGGCATGCACTGCACCCTGCACTTGAAGGGCTCCTCAAGGTAAGGGAATATTTGTTCCCTTACTTTAGGGCTGCATTGTGGCTGCATCAGCACTGGAAAGTTGGGTAGGATTGGGCCCAAAGTCCTTTTCCAGAATGCTGTGTAGGCCACATGAAAATAGGTACAACTTCTTGTTCCAAACTGGTGTACAGGAAACAGTGTCAACCATACTCGTATCTCTCCTTGTATTGTTCAGTCATACTTAGAAAGCATCCAAAAGATACCATTTGCATTACCAGTAATTTGATCTCCTCCATTCTGAATTCTGCTGCCCATCTGATTTTCTCTACTAACCAGATCAGCCACCTTTTTCCTCCTTTCCATTCCTTGCATTGCTTATTTGCTTTACTCATAAATAGCTTAAGCATCCTTTGTGCATGTGTTAAGTATCTTCGCTCTCTTCTTTCACTGCAGGTCTTCTCTTTTTTCTCTTCACCTCTTTGCTCTCTTCACTTCTTTCCGATTCAAGGATTTCTAATTCTAGCCCCTATACAGACCCATTTTAGTTGACTGCTCCTTACCATTGGATTGCTTTCTGCTGAAACATCTCACTGACTTTGTCAATTGCTTCATTTAAAACTCTGCAAAAACCCATTTTTTTCTCCAAGGCATTCTCTGCATGACCTGCTTTCTCCAAGCTCCACTTTCCCCCTTTTTCTATCAGGTTGCTATGTCTCTTCATTGTAGGCCTGTGGATTTTATTTCTGTACAGCAGCTTCTTGTTTGTAGATGCTTAATAATGGTGAAGAGTAGCTGTGAGCAGTCCCATTAGCACCAGGCCAGCCCTCACACATCTGTACTTAGCCTTGGTGCTGCAGGGGAGATAAATTATTATGACCCTACCTCCTAGCAGCAAAAGGCTAGCATCAGCTTCCGTGATTGGGAGGCATACTTAGCTGCTTGTTGCAGAACTGGAAGGTAATAGTCCTTATTGCCCTTCACAATTCCTCCTGCCTTTTCCAGCACTCTGAATGAGAATAAATGTCTTTCCTCTTTAGTCCACTGAGACTATAGCTAGACATTACAAAAGACACATGACTTCCCTGGAAGAGAGCAGCTCAGCTCCTCTCTCTGTCCTTCTCTGAGCAATACCTAGTAATGCAAAATGAATTTTTGAAGGTAGTCAATGAAGGAGATCAGGGGCAGGGAATCCTTCAGTGGCAGCCTCCCATAACATCTAGGTCTGCCACAGTGCAGCAGGAAGTCAGCAAAAATAATGCAATTTCCATTTCTGTTAGTAAGATTTTGTGCAGGAGAAATTCCCAGTGGGTTTTGCTCTTAGGCTGTGCTGCCGAGTACACTTACCTGTGTTTGTGTTCCTTTGAAATCATTGGGATTTCCCAGGAAATGTATTTATATTCAAGGTGTCAGAGAGCTTTATTATCTTAAATGACTAGTTCAGTTGAGGTGCCAGAGCCCTTCTTAACTCAGAGTTCCATAGCAATATGGCACCTGCCACAATTGCCATGTAATAATAATAATTTGTATATCTTCTTCCGTCCTCAAAGTCCAAAAATACATTGCAGGCTGTAGAGAGGACACAATTCATCTTTCACTGAAATGCAGTCAGTTTTAGAGTGAAATGTGAATGCTGTTTAACTGCAGGCAGCAATGACACATAGTATTTCATAGTTTAGTATGGAAAATAAACCACACGTATGTTGGCTTGACGTTATGTAATGGAAATTTGAGAAACTGAAAGGAATGATCTAAGATTTAAGTTAGCCTATGTTTAAAATGTTTTGCCTTTTCAAAGAGATGTCATGCTCCCTGCCCATCCTCCTACATAGACTGTGAGCATAATCCATTATAGAGAAGACAGAAAAAGACCAGTTGATGCAGAAACTTGAATTATGTAGGAAGCTGCCTTAAACTGAGTCAGATAACTGGCCCATCTATCTTAACATTATCAACACTGCTATATAACCGTGCACTCTCAATAAAAG
This sequence comes from Tiliqua scincoides, assembly GCF_035046505.1. NCBI lineage: Eukaryota > Metazoa > Chordata > Lepidosauria > Squamata > Scincidae > Tiliqua > Tiliqua scincoides. The sequence continues at coordinate 59,071,459 of NC_089826.1, forward strand.
CAACTTAAAGCAAGCAAATTGAGTAACATTTGTTATTTAGGCTGAAATGTTAAATGCACTTGCCTGGAAGTAACCTCCATTGAATAAAACAAGACTTACTTTTGAGTAAATAAGTATAGGATTGTGCTATAAAGCAGCAGGGAAAATATTTTGAAAAGGTCTTTGCCTTGTGCCAGAAGAACATAAGGGGAAGTACTTAATGAGCTGCCTTAAGGACAGCATTTCAAAAACAGAGTGCCATCCTTGAAAAGTTTCACTGGTCACCACTTGCCTAATTTCAAAAGGCAGAAGCAGCAGTGAAGGGCCTTCTGTGATGAACCACAACATACAGGGGTTCTATAGACATTCCACAGGTACCAACCTGATTGGAGGAGGCCATAATTCCAGCCCCTCCCTTCTTTCTCCAGATCTGCCCCTAGCCAGGGCCCAGGGCCTAAATTCTGCTGCCACTGTGAGGACAAAGCCTGACAGGGAGAGACTGCCCTTTAAAGCCTGTTTCCCAATTATGTGGATCAGGGGTGCTCACACTTTTTTGGCTCGAGAGCTACTTCGAAACCCAGCAAGGCCCGGAGATCTACCAGGGGGGAAGGAAGCGTCTGACAGACACCCCCTTTAATGTATGGAGCCCCTGCTGGAGTCTAGTCAGTTTCGTCAGTTTTGTTGCTGCATGCCTGAAGAGCAGCTAAAGTGTCAGTTTCAGTGTCAGTTTAGCTAAATATGTCAGTTTCGTCTAGTGATTAGACGAAACTGACATATTAACAGTTTGGAGAGACAGGGCTCCGCGATCTACTCATTTTGCCTCGCGATCTACCGGTAGATCACGATCCACCTATTGAGCACCCCTGATGTGGATAATTCCTCAAAAACCCATGCTGTAGTGTGTAGCCCTGGGTCTATGAAGGCTAGGCTCTGAAGGAGTTAAACTAACCACAGGCAGATAAAGCGCTAAAACCTTTGAAGTGTTTATTTAAAATATGAGGGAGTGAGGTAACGGATAGTGAAGAGAAAAATATAACAAGCGGCCCTGGGAAATGGCTTGGATGTTGCCAGTGCCAGTGCCTTGCTCCTAGCAAGGCTGCCCCATATAGGTGTGCAGGTCATACTCTGCACAAGGACCCCACATCCGAGGGGGTGGTGGTATCCCCTGGCTGGAATCTGCCTGTTCTCCACCTGTCATTTCCTCTACCAGCATGCTGCCACTAGAATTAGCTGGGCAGGCACCGCTGCCGTTTGACTTGCTGGCCTCAGTGTAAACTCACTGTGGAGTGGCTGGTGGCCACTGGACTGAGAAGGGCTGATGACTCTGGCTGCTATGTGGGACCCTCCTTCCAGACAACACTGGCAGTGGAAGAGAATTTTACTTGAGGTAGTGGAACCTTTTTCTAATATGCACAAAAGTGCTGTATGGACTGAAACAGCCTTGGATCACAAAAATACAAGCAAGCAATTACAGGTAAACATAAAAGTAATAATACTCTAAAATTCCCGAAAATGTCTATGTTGCTATGTTTTCTATCTTATACTTACTCCAAGCTCAATTGGAAGAGTCTCTGATCATCAGGAGGCAGGTAAGGGCTTTGCCACCCTTAGATGTGGTTTCTTACGTAACCAAACCAGAACACACCTGGTATTCTTGTTCTTGACCTTAATATAGGGTCAATCACAGGCCTTTGAACTTGAGGGTCAGAAAAACATTTTTAAACATTTATGATTGTTTTATATGAATTTGGGGTGCTGCTTCCAAAAAATTGCATCAGTTCTGCTCGTACTTTCAGAGATACGGTATAACCTTGTTAGTGAATGGTTCCTTCCTTCACCTTCAAGCAGCTTCCTTGCTTGGTTCAATGGTTCAAGCAGCCATGGCGTAGGCTTCCTCATGAGGAAGCTGCTTGAACCATTCACTAACAAGCTTATGCTGTATCTCTGAAACTAGCTGCAATAAGGCAAAACTGATGCCATTTTTTGAATCAGCACCCCAAATATACCCAAGAATAGATATAAGACAGCAAAATGTTTGTTGGCCTGTGTTATGTTACTAGTTCATTGGACTGAATAGTTTACAACCACTTGCACATCTCTACCAGGTCAGACCTGATTAGATGGACCTGGGTGCCTAATTGACTGATGCATGCCCATCCCAGCAGGTGGTCTGTCTTGGAGTTATCATTGTTGCTTGATCCAGAAAAAGAAGGGAAGGAATACTCAAAAATGACCTGTCTGCCTAGCCATGCCTGGCCTGACAATTTCTGATTACAGAGTGTCTCAGGGAACCCTTCGTCCAGTTGAACCTTAAACCAACAGTTTCCCTAAGGGAAACAGATAGGGAAAAGAAAGGAACAAGGAGAGCTCATTCATCAAAGTACCTTAAAATTAAGCATCAGTACTCTGACTTATGAAAATAGTCCAATAATAGTTGCTATTTATCTGTGATTGTGGCTGCAATACTAGTTATATGAGAACAGGGCCCACTGAACATAGTTAAGACTTACTTCTGAGTAATCATGCATAGAATTGCACTGTCTTCCTTTAATTGTTTTGGAAATGAGTGGTTACAGGATGAAACAACATGGAAGGCATGCTATAATTAGCATATATATAGAGATGTTATCATGTAATGACGTGTGTCTGTAGAGCTCAGTGGCATATCTAGAGGGGGTGCAAAGCGCTAAGTTTTGCAGGGAGCCTCACCACAGCATACAAGCAGCCCCTCCCCTTTGGAGCCACTCTGAGTGAGGCAGCTCCTCCCCACTGGAATGGCTCTAAAGGAGAGGGAGAGGGGCTGTTTGCAAGCTGCAGTGAGGCTCCCTTGCAAAACTTAGTGCTTTCAACCCCTCTAGTTATGCCACTGGTAGAGCTTAATGCATGTAAATCCGTATCATTCATAATTACCCTTTCAGCCAATCATGGAAACTGGTGCTCACAGGACCAAAGTGTAAGGATGAAGTTTTGCAGTATTTGTGGGGTCTTTGTTTTCTTTTTTATTTGGGAGTGGTTGCTATTCATGAGGTGAGTCAGCAGCTGTGTGTTCAAATTTATGTTCAGGAGACAATTTGACAAGTAGTGACTTTTCAAAATGATGCCTGTCTAATTGAGCAAATGAAGTGGCTCGTCATAATGGCAGGGTGGATGAGCTGGGGAAATTTATTCACAAGGGAGCGAAGATAGTGACAGGTGTTTATACGGACACCCTGAATCTCTGCAATAAATATTGTAATGTTCATCTTTCCCCTCTGTGGTAATAGAAGAGAGATGTGAAGGGGCAATTTTTCAAAGTAATGACAGAATAAATCAGGTGCCATAGTGCAGAGTGCTGACTTGTATGATACCGCTGATGAAAATTACAGAACTCAGCTATTTCAGCAAAATTATGGCTTCCTGATTGTCATAAATGATGTAATCATAGGAGGGGGATTTCAGATTCCATTAGCGCATTCTCACTCACTCTGTTCATTTGGAAATGTATTCAGTGTGCTGTTCCGATGCAGCTTCATTCAGATTGCTTTTCTTTTAAGTTTTTGGAAACCATTTTTATTTTCTCAGATTTCATAATGTAGATTTTCTCTAGCAGTTACCTTTCTCAGGTTTCAGGGCATTAGAAAAGTAATTGGCACAGCATAAGAACATGGCCCACTTGGGGAAATATTTATCGCATTAAGATTCAAGGGTAGCCTTGGGGTAGAGGGAGCACTTTCTAAACTCTCTAAATGATTTTTTTTGCTGGACTTGTTGTGAGAGGAAGGTATAATCTTTAGCACCTAGACTGTCTTTGAAATGTTGTACTCCCAGTCAATAAAACAAGTCTTACTATATAGTACAAAATGACGTGTGGTTTGCATGGATTATTCCACATTGAGATTTGTTGTCAATTGAGTGTAACAATAATAGCTGACCATTCTCACAGCAGACCTTGATTGAGTCATTGATCTGGATAATGATGAGGATAGTGGTCACATCTAACAGAATATAGTTCTAGCTGTGAAATCCTAACATTAGGTACATATTTTGCTTCTCCTGTGGAGGCTGTAAAAAATGATCCTGGTAACACACTTTGTCTTTTCCCAATGATCGTTGATACCTTCAAGCAGAATTAGGTTTAAAGGGCAGATGACCTGCCAAAACATTGTTGTTGTGTTTGACATACGAGTACAGAACTACAGATCCATTATAGAGCCAGGCTCTGGTGCCAGCGGTAAATTATTATTGTACATTCAATAAAGACCCTTTTGCAATGTGAAATCAAGACTGTCAGACAACTTCTTTGCAATAATAATGTATTGGTACTATTGTAGGGTTGTGGTTATATGATATTTAACAGCACGTATGTTTGCAATTTATTCTAGCAGTACAAGATGAAAGAATATAAATATAGCCACCTTCTTATCCCATCCAACAAAGGAAATGTGCCTGGAAATGAGTGCTGAGCATATGTTTCCCAGGGCTGAAAAGTCCATCTCAGAAGACCAAGCCGCACGCACACAACACCAGTCAGTTGGTTTGTTACCTGAAAACTGGTGCTGCTGAAGACAATCAGGTTGCACATTCATGGCTGTGTCTCCTGGATTGGGCTTTTCAACCCTGGGAAACCTATGTAAATGCTTGTTTGCACATTAATGTCCCCTGTTGGATTTGGTCCATTAAAGTCCAAACAAAATTCTGTTTTGCCAGATGTAGCCATATGTTTTAAATATACAGTGTAAATATACATTGTAGAAAAAAGATGTTTGATTAAAAGAAGATGTTTGATTATCCAACTTTCCAGCACTGATGCAGCCATGCCAATGTGGTGTGCACTGCATCCTATGGTGGTGGGGGGGGCAGTCATAGGGGCCTTCTAAAATTAAGGGAATATTTATTCCTTTACCTTGGAGCTGCATCGGTGCTGGAAGGTTGATTAGGATTGGGCCCTTTATCTGCTCCTGCAACATTTTTAATTGTTTTTATCTAATTGGATTTTTGTGTTTTTTAATTGGTTTATCATTGTGTTGTACATTGCTTTGAGCTTGAAGAAAAGTGGTATATACACCTTTTAAATAAATAAATATTAATTTTTGTCTAGTTACTGTGTCTCTGAATATATGTGGTAGCAGGAAAATTATGTTTGATATCTCTTTACATTCGTAGACTCAGGGCACAAGCCTAACTAGGTCTACTCAGAAGTAAGTCCTATTTTGTTCAAGGGGGCTTACTCTCAGGAAAGTAGGGGTAGGATTGCAGCCTAAGTTTGCAAATGCCATGCATGAAACTTTTATATATTTTGTCTTCTACATACCCTTTCCCTGATGACAGTAGCTATCCTGAAAATCAGAAGAACCAAAGGGATACGCCTGGAGCTCTGGTCACAGAGTGTGTGCAGATGCAAACTCTGGAGTTCAGCACTTATGAAATAGACCCGTTTTGTAGAATGTGAAATGTATTTTTACATTTTTTGCTGTGGGAATTTTGTCATTGCAAAAACATTCCACTAATATGGGAAATCATGTTTGTGTTTTCTTCAGGTATTCTCTATAAAGGCAATGGCGAAAATCAGTTCATCTCTCAGCAGCCACCAGTCGTCAGCAGTATAATGGGCAATGGTCGACGACGTAGCATTTCTTGTCCAAGTTGCAATGGTCAAGCAGATGGCAATAAGCTTTTGGCTCCAGTTGCCTTAGCTTGTGGTATCGATGGAAGTTTGTATGTAGGAGATTTCAATTATGTTCGACGAATATTCCCATCTGGAAACGTAACGAGTGTTCTTGAACTAAGGTATACATTTTACTCTTAAACTCATGGTTTTGGGTTTATGTTACGACTCACAGCCCAATCCTATCCACACTTTCCTGGGAGTAAGCCCCATTGACTCTAATGGGTCTTGCTTCTGAGTAGACATGCATAGGATTGGGCTGTCAGTCATTTTATGTATCTATCTTTATACATCTGAACAGACAAATGAAAAGCAGGTGCTTTAAAAATAATGTTTAAAAATGAGGCTGAACTACTATGGAATATTTTGTAATGCACTCATGCAGATAGCTGTCAAAAATATTGCAGCCATTCAGAGGATCAAAATGGATAAATAGAATTACAATTAACAACTTTACAGCATTATTACCCATTTATTCTTTCTTTCTTAATACTTCCTCTAACTTCTCCATCTAATTCTCCTGTTTGTTACTCTTCCTTTTATTGCCTTCCCACCAAGAAATAAAGATTTTAGACATAGGTAAGTATTTTAAACATCTTCATACTTTTTTTTTCAAAGCACGCTTTCCTTAAAAAAAAAAAAGCAAATAAATTCAATGAACTGAACCCTTGTAAAAACTATTGTGATTAAAAGGACTGAATACTCTATAACAGTAACAACTTAGGGCCCAATCCTATCCAACTTTCCAGCACCAGTGTAGCCGCAATGCAGTTCCAAGATAAGGAAACAAATGTTCCCTTACCTTGAGGAGGCCTCTGTGATTGCCTTCCCGCCACAGGATGCAGCACACGCCCCATTGGCCTAGCAGCACTGGCACTGGAAAATTGGATAGGATTTGGCCCTTAGATGACTGTCTTAAATCATATTAGATGTAAGTTTGCAAAATTGCTACTATTTAATATTAACCCAATTATTTCTCCATCCTATGTAAGTGCTGCTCATCTCCTTTCACCTCTTGTTTTCCCTCTCCAAACTATCTTTAAGGCAGTGTCTGTCTTTTGCTTTCCATAATATCCTCATCTAATCCTATCACCCCCATCTCCAACCTCTTTCTCCTGTTTCTAGTGGCCTAACTTTGCCCTGCTATCAAGATAGTTCAGTATTGCCCCAAACCACCCAAAATGCTGCATGTTTTGTAGGAACGTAGAAAGTTGCCTTATACTGTGTCAGATCATTCATTCAACAAGTCCAGTTATTGTCTGGCAGTGGCTTTCAGCCAAGTGTCTTTCTCAGCCCTACAGTCCTGCATGCAATGCTGATGTTCTGTCACTGCCCCTCCCTATGTACTTGCTTGTGAGGCACATGCTAATGTCTCCAACCAGCTTAGAATAGCAATCTGTAAGGGGTGCTCATTCAGCTGCATTCTGGTGAGCTTCACCAAAGAGAGTGAAAACAGGAAGCCCAGCACTTTGTCTTCTTGCTATTCGGCCACAACAGTGCTTGCTGTTGGCTAGAATAAATTTTTTAAAACACGGTGTGGGATTCCTTACTAGACATGAGCATTACATCACTGCTGTGTGGCACAGCTTCCAAATGTGTCATGCAAGATGCCGTTGACATTCAGAAGCCCTCCCTGTTTTCAGGAGTGCTCACTTCGTCTTTATTGTCATTGTGTGTTTTCTTCCTTTTCATTACGCAACTCCCTGGAGACACGCATTTCTCTTTTCCTGTTTTTATGCCTGGTTTCTGTTGAAGTTTCTGGGTAAATTGCTTTATGTGACTTTTCTTCCTTAATTGTAGAAGGGTTTTGCCTTTAAGAATTAATGTTTCACATATGTTGCTTTGTGTAGTGTCAGCAAGTAATGTTTTCCCCATGACTAAATAATATTCACACTTATTTTAAATTATAATCATAGTAGTCAGCTGCTGTCTGCTGTTCTCATTTTATATGCTCCTTACGGTTCATTGTTATGCTTTTTCATTTCAGTGCCCTCTACCCATTGAGATTTTGTGATGCTTTAGCAGTCTTTTTGCAAGAATATTTTAAAACTAAAAGTTTAGAGAATATTTCTACCTTGTGGCAAATTTACAATGTAGCAAATTCTATTGACTTCTGTTGTTACTTTATCACTTTTCAATTGTTTATATATTACTATGCTAAACCCATTGATGAATTAATGTCCGTTATATTTCCCATGATTTAACAGTACTGTACAGCACTCTGTCATATATGATGGAAATACATGAAGTGAAAGAATCACAGGATCCACTTTTCAAATTGCTCTTCTAAAGGAATCCAGTTGTCTTCAGTGGGGCAACTCTGAAGCATTTGTTCAGCCAGAAACAGTCAAATGCTCAGTAGTTTATCTAGATCACTACACAAGGAAGTTTGCAGAGGGAAGAGGGTGATAGTGTATTCATGTGGTGCTGAGGTCCTTCAAAATTATGCTGATCCAGAGGTTCCCCAGAGGCATGCAAAAACATGTGAAGAGCTGCACAGGCAACTGCAATAGCAGAGGTGGAATAATTTTTCTGCATGTTTTTATTACACCAACTGATAGTGCCTACATTAAGGTGAAGATTTTGTTTCAGTACTACACAGGGAATGTCTCACATTAGTCAGAAACAGCCATTTTGCAGCCAGCCAAGATTAGTATTGGTGATCTCCAGAGCTCAGAGATTGTGTCAAGCCTTTGAAGTCTCATGAATGGAGGTTATTTTCAATGATGTGGGTTCTCCTGGAGCATGCTAATGATTAATCTTCAGAGATTCAGCTGTCTGGCATGGGGCAAGCAGTGGCATAGCTAGTGTCATTTTCAAAACCAAATTACAAAGAAGGTTTCTCTGAACTCAGGGATAAGAAATGTTGCACTTGTCAGTCTGCCTCCATTACAATTGCACATGCATTTCTATCGATTTAATAATGCTAACAAAGAAGACGATGTAAAATCATAGAAGAATTGCTTATTATAGCTGCGCTTTTCAAAATGGCTTTTATAGAGATCTGTCATCAAAAAATACTCTGTAGCCGTAGGGCAAAGATATGCACACTTTATTATAGTTTTTTTAAAAAAAAAAATACAAATCAAATGTAGAGGAATGTCATTGATACGGTAAACATTTTGTAAAACGTTTTTATAGTTGTAAGAATAGTAATCTGTATAGTAATAGTACCTTGTGTATAGAAAAGGAACTTGCATTCCAAATCACGTAAGCAGTGCTTGCCAGTAACCCACTTTCTGACTGAAATATTTGTGCATCACGGTACTCAAATATGTTACCAGATATGCTCAGGGACTTGTTTAATAACATATGCTTACGGGGGTACAAAGTCAAGTTCAGAGACCATAGCATTGGCTTGCTACAAATCTCAGTGGAAACTAGCATTTAACGAGATCTACAGAGATGGAGATATAGGTGCAAACACAGTAGTATTTATTGGTGGGGGGATGAATGTACAATAAGTTGACAGCAACTGTTACCCTGCACATGCCTGATCTTGTCTGATCTCGGAAGCTAAGCAGAGTCAGGCCTGGTTAGTACTTGGATGGGAGACCACCTGGGAATACCGGGTGCTGTAGGCTTATACCATAGTCTTTCGAGACTGAAGGTTGCCAACCAAGAGTGAAGGAGAAAAGGATATGTTTCTCACACCCTCATGCATGCTACTAAAAACTGTGGCATTAGTTACTAGGTAGAATAAAAGCACAGGAAAAACTCTACTGTCCTGAAAGGGGAATTGTGGTGATGCAAAATAGAGGAGGGAGAAGAGGTGAGGGGAAAAAGGTGAGGTAAGGGGTTGCTCACAAAGGGACATTAACTTCCATGGAGTTTAGGAAGTCATCCAAGAACAAGAAAGCTGGAAGGGGAAGGGTGGGAAGCAGAGAAGCAGGAGACCAAATATGAAAAAGATTTATTCAACCAAAAAATATCCACAATGGAGAGTTTGCTCTGCCATGCCCTTGCCACTCTTACAAACCGATTCTATGCTTCTCCTCTACAGAGATCAAAATGGTCCACCGCTGCATCCTGTGTTGGGGGGGGCAGTTGCAGAGGTCTCCTCTGGATAAGGGAACATTCATTTCCGTATCTAGGAGTTAGCCTCTGAAGTGTGGAGAGGTTTACTCAGACATATGTTAGCATGAACCCATGTTCATGCCACCACCATGTGAACCTATACCACAGAATCGGGTCCCGGAAGGGTGCTAGGAGCCACCACTGTCACTGCACCCATCCCCTTTTTCTGGATCCAATCTGCCATTCTCCCGCCCCTTGCCCCATTGTGCCCTTTCCCCACTCCTGTTTCTGCCTTGTTCTCCTCTCCTCTGCCCCCATTTTACCCATTCCCATTCCTTATTCCCCTAGTCTCAGGAATAGGTGACCAGGATTCTACCTGCTCCCAATTTCCTAGGGGACAGTTCAGGAGAACAGTACATTAGAACATAAGATTCCTGCTGGATCAGGTCCAGGGCCCATCTAGTTCAGCTTCCTGTATCTCATAGCGGCCCATCAGATGCCTTAGGGAGCACACAAACTAATAAGATACATAAGAACATAAGAACAGCCCCACTGGATCAGGCCATAGGCCCATCCAGTCCAGCTTCCTGTATCTGACAGCGGCCCAGCAAATGCCCCAGGGAGCACACCAGATAACAAGAGACTTCATCCTGGTGCCCTCCCTTGCATCTGGCATTCTGAAATAACCCATTTCTAAAATCAGGAGGTTGCGCATACACATCATGGCTTGTACCCCATAATGGATTTTTCCTCCAGAAACTTGTCCAATCCCCTTTTAAAGGCGTCTAGGCTAGACGCCATCACCACATCCTGTGGCAAGGAGTTCCACAGACCAACCACACGCTGAGTAAAGAAATATTTTCTTCTGTCTGTCCTAACCCGCCCAACACTCAATTTTAGTGGATGTCCCCTGGTTCTGGTATTATGTGAGAGTGTAAAAAGCATCTCCCTATCCACTCTGTCCATCCCCTGCATAATTTTGTATGTCTCAATCATGTCCCCCCTGAGACGTCTCTTTTCTAGGCTGAAGAGGCCCAAACGCCGTAGCCTTTCCTCATAAGGAAGGTGCCCCAGCCCCATAATCATCTTAGTCACTCTCTTTTGCACCTTTTCCATTTCCACTATGCCTTTTTTGAGATGCGGCGACCAGAACTGGACACAGTACTCCAGGTGTAGCCTTACCATCGATTTGTACAACGGCATTATAATATTAGCTGTTTTGTTCTCAATACCCTTCCTAATGATCTCAAGCATAGAATTGGCCTTCTTCACTGCCGCCGTACATTGGGTCGACACTTTCATCGACCACCACCACCCCAAGATTTCTCTCCTGATCTGTCACAGACAGCTCAGAACCCATCAGCCTATATCTAAAGTTTTGATTTTTTGCCCCAATGTGCATGACTTTACACTTACTGACATTGAAGCGCATCTGCCATTTTGCTGCCCATTCTGCCAGTCTGGAGAGATCCTTCTGGAGCTCCTCACAATCACTTCTGGTCTTCGCCACTCAGAAAAGCTTGGTGTCGTCCGCAAACTTTGCAACCTCACTGCTCAACCCTGTCTCCAGGTCATTTATGAAGAGGTTGAAAAGCACCAGTTCCAGGACAGATCCTTGGGGCACACCGCTTTTCACCTCTCTCCATTGTGAAAATTGCCCATTGACACCCACTCTCTGTTTCCTGGCCTCCAACCAGTTCTCAGTCCACGAGAGGACCTGTCCTCTAATTCCCTGACTGTGGGAGTTTTTTCAGTAGCCTTTGGTGAGATACTTGCGGTCTTGAGAGGCAACTCAGCAGATGCTGATGTTCAGCTTTTCCATTCAGTGCAAGAGGCACAGAGGAAGAAGGGAAGTAGGAAAAGCAGCAAAGAGTTGGTTACATGTCCTCAGAATTTGGAGTGGTGCAAATATTCCAGGATTGCTGAGGAGATAGGAATGTTTAACTGGGCACAAGTGAGTAATCATCAGACAGACCAAGTTAGATGGAAGGAGAATGCTCTCTTTTGGGGTCTAGGCCAGTCTTCTGACCACAGTCCAACATGTAATTCTTTTGAGAGTTTGGGCTCAATCTTACCTAATATGTTGGTCATTGATGACCCTTAATGCGCCATCCCTAGTTCTTAGGAATTGGGATGAGAAATTCTTTTGTGAATAGGTCAAAATAATGGATTTAGGAGACTGGGAAACGGGTGAGATGCTGGAGTGGGTAGAGCCAAAAAGTGGATTGTTACACCTTTGTTGTGTAAGAGCTTGGACAACAAATGGACATATGACCAGGCTTTGTATATGAATGGGAAAGAATCTTTGGCTACAATCAGAAGTCCAAGAAACTTCTTTTTCCTTGAGGGTGTGAAATTGCTGAGTTATGCAAATAAAAACGTAAGAGGAACCTTGCTGGATCAGGCCTAGGATCTAGCCCAGCTTCCTGTATCATACAGTAGGCCACCAGATGCCTTCGGAAGCACAATGACCTGGAAGACATATAGGATGTTTTCAGGCAAGGTGCAGGCACTTGGACATTTTCAGGAGTCTGCATCCTGTGTGGGGGAGGTCAGTCCCAGATGTCTCCTTGAGGTAAAGAATGGGTCTCCTTGGATGTGTGCCAGCCATTCTGCTGGCACAAAACTGAGGACAGCAAGGGACAGGGAATGGGGGGATGAACAGGGATATGATCCTGGTGTAAGCCAGTGCTGCCAGGATCCACCCACCTACTCCATTCTATCTCCTGCCTGCCCAGACACTCCTCCATTTGTCCCATCACTTAGCCCCAATGCCAACTTTACCAGCACTTGGCAGTGGGCAGTTCCTCTGTTAGTGTGTGCATGACTGCCAGCCGTGTGCACTGCTAGCCTCTTTTCGCGATGTTGCAACTGCACTTCCACTTGTGGAATGCCTAGTTTCGATTGGAGCCTAAATGCCTTAAGGATTATCCCAAACGGGTTTAGGTGTATAGCTTTGTTTAATTAACAGCCCAATTCTATCCTTGACTGCTGGTACAGCCTCCGTTGCATCCTGTTGATTGGCTGGAGATCAGGCCAGCTAGGACAGCTAATGGAACAATTTTTACTTATCTCTTCTGCTGCTTCCTGGTCACCTTTGAAACTCCTGAAACTCCTGAAACTACACAAGCTCAGTGGTTCTCAAACTCTGAGGGAGCTTTACTCCCTCAGTAAGTCTTTGTGGGGGAGGGGCTAGGGCAGCAACGCAATCCCCAGGATCGCACTGCTAAGGGGAGCGAGGGGGGTGCTTGTGAATTACTTTCAGAAGGCAGGGCTGCAGCAGGTGCGGGGAGCCCTGCACAGCGGTCCCCGAGGCTTGGAATGTTCAGAGAAAGTGGGCGCAAAGCACTTCTATTTTGCAGGAGGCGCTTTGCGCCCACTTTCAGTGAAAGTTCCAAGCCTCAGGGAGCGCTGTATAGGGCTCCCCATACCTCCTGCAGCGTGCTGTAGTCCTGCCTTCTGAAAGTAAGTCACAAGCACCCCCTGTTGTCCCCCCAAACGGATGCGATGCTGGGAATTGTTTCCCTGCTTCTCCCCTTCCCCTGCCCCTTAAAGGGACAGGGGAACCTTTATACGAACTGGTGGGTCGCGACCCACCAGTTTGAGAACCACTGCAGTAGCTCATCTGCTGGTGTAGCTCTGAGAACCTTCTAAGGGTGTGTCCGAAACAGAAGGGGGTGTAGTATGCAGCAGAGCTGCAAATATCTTCCCCTGTCCCACCCCTGAACTTACCTCTCTTCTGGCCAGGGTCCATTGATCTCTGATCTGCAGGCCACTGACAGCAGCATGTGGCCTTCTGGGCCTCGCACTGGTGGATGCACTCTGCAGCAGTGAAGAGGCTACTGCACCAGCAGCCAACCCAATAATCAAATAGAATTGGTCCCTAGTGCTGTTCACACAAAGAAATATAAATGTGTATTCTTTAAAAAGGACCTCACAGTCAACAAAGGATCAGCAAATTGATGAACTGACATGAGCCTATGCATGTTTATTCAAGTCAATAGATTTCAGTAGGACTTAATCCTAGGTAACTGTGTATAGCAGTGGTTCCCAAACTGGTAGGTCATGACCCACCAGCTGGGGAAGCACTTATCCCTGCCTTTAAGGCGCAGGGAGGGAGAAGGCAGAGATTCAATTCCCAGGATCATGCTGCTCCTGGGGACAGGAGGAGATTTTTTTACTTACCTTCAAGCAGCGCTGGAGTCCTGAGGGGTCTGGAGAGTTGTCCGCAGGGCTCCCCGTGCCTCCAAACATATTTTTAAAAAAAGAAAAAAGGGCACTTCCAGTTTTCATCACAGAACCAAAAGTGCCCCCTTTTTCTTTTTTATCTGCTTGGATGTGCCAGGAGCCTTTCAGAGGGCTTCCCAGATCAACTCCCCTGGACCCTTCAGGACTCCCGTGCTAGCTGGAGGTAAGTTTTTTTTTTAAATAAAAATCTGCTTCCATCCCCAGCAGCAGCGCAATCCAGGGGATTGTGTTGCTGCCATAGGCCCCTCCCCACACACACTTACAGTGCTCCCAACTCCCTTATAGGGGTTTGGGAAGCACTGGTGTATAGGATTTCAGCAAAGAGCAATTTGAAAAAACAGATCCTGTACCTTGAATGGATCTGAACCAAACAGTGAAATTATTTATTTGGAAGCAACTTCTCAAAACTAAGATCACAGAATCAGAGTTAAAATGAACCCAGAGTGAATTCATTCCATTGCCCTGTGATGAGAGAACACTCCACTCAAAAGCCTGTTTTCATTTGCTCTCGCTGTCATACAGTTTGCAAAAGGAGGCATATTGTGCTTAGTTGATTTGATTGGGGCCTTGCACAACTCTGAGGGCTTCAAGTGACAACAGACCTCCTGAAGTGTGTATTAAAATCATTTTCATCATACTTCGGATAACATCTGTGTTCACCGTGACTTTATAATGAAGAGTTACTTGCTTTGTCTTCTTTCTATTACTCACTCCCCCAATTCAGAGTTTGATCTTGTACAATGTGAGAAGCAACTTGGGCATGTTGTGTAATGTACTTTATGCTGAAATACATTGTTTTCCTTTTTGCAGCAGTAATCCAGCTCATAGATATTACCTTGCAACTGACCCGGTCACAGGAGAACTGTATGTTTCTGACACAAACACACGAAGGATTTATCGTCCAAAGTCACTCACTGGGGCAAAGGACCTGACAAAAAATGCTGATGTGGTAGCAGGGACCGGAGAGCAGTGCCTTCCATTTGATGAAGCAAGATGTGGTGATGGTGGCAAAGCTGTGGAAGCAACTCTCATGAGTCCAAAAGGTGAAGAAAACTGTCTATTTATGGAGAGGAGATGCAGTTCAGGCTACATGTCATTGCATTTAATGCGGTCTCATTTTTTATTCAGTCCTGTGTTTCCAAAATACTTCCGTTTGGGGCGTGCAAAGCCATCCAAAAGAAAAACTGTAAGAAAAAGTGAAGTTTAATTTTTTTTTAAACTTTGAGCATTCACCAAATATTGTCACACATTACAAATATTCTTCACATGCTATGAAAACATTATATCAAGCGAATTGCAAAGGATGCAGTCCATAAGCTCTTTTGAAATGAATTGCTTATGCACAGTGCTTGACAGATTGCAACCAACAAGCACAGTGTTTTACTTTTATACCTGCTGTTTTGATGTACTCGCTGCATCTGGTAAAGCATCATAAATCTATACAGTAAATTTTAGCTAGTTATTCTTTGTAATGTTGTGTGTAATCTTTAAAATACATAGTTTCTGTCCAGATCCTCAGACCTATTCAATATTGCGAGAAACTAGAGGGGGGAAAAAACTGGTGAACAAATTGGGCAGGAAAACATGTACATTGTAATGAAGGGAAATCAAGCTCTTTTTTCTTTCAACCCCAGGAGTGGCAATAGACAAGAATGGATTGATCTACTTTGTTGATGGGACTATGATCAGAAAAGTGGACCAGAATGGAATAATATCAACTTTACTTGGCTCTAATGACCTGACTTCAGCTCGACCTTTAACGTGTGATACCAGCATGCATATTAGTCAGGTATTTTGAACATGGAAATCATAGCAGTCTGTGTTTAGAAATGCAGATGTTTAGGAAAAGATCAATATTATAGAATTAAAAATGCCCTTTTCTGTCCATTTTGACACTAAACATATAGAAAGCATTGTTTTCTGCACAATGTGGTGGATAACCATGTATTTTCTCAAGAAACAGTACAATAAAAATACAGCAAATATATTAGAAAAATGTACTGATGTTTTTTTTAAAATATAAACTTCAACTAATGCTTCCCATCTGCTATTTTGGATGCCACATTTTATTTAAACATTAGAGAATTTTTTTGTATTTAATTCTAGCAGTTTTACTTGGCAGTGAAAAGATTTTTGCTCTGAGAGAAGAACAATATGTTTTGTACTGGAATTGGATCCTGCCTTTATAATTGACTTACTATTTAACATCCAGTTCAAATATTTCTAAGTGCAAAATGTCACCCAGATTGAAACGGGTTGTAATCCAGCAGAAACTGGTCATGGCTTAAGTCCCGTTAAACCCATGGAACATGTTATCACAACTGAATTATGGGTGTAATTCTAACTCATTTTCCAGCACCAAGGTAAGGGCAATGCAACTCCGAGGTAAGGGAACAAACATTGCCTTACCTTGAGGAGGCCTCTGTGACTGCCCTCCCCAACTGCAGGATGCAGCACACTCCCCACTGGCAGAGCTATGCCAGTGCTGGAAAGTTGGTTAGGATTGCACCCTAAGTCTCATTTCTGTCTATGGGACTTCGTCATAATTAATTTTAGCTGGATGGATCGGGGTCAGTCCTGTTGGAATCAATGGAGAATAAATATAAATCATGCTATGTAAGACGGGGTATAGTGTGTATAAACATTTATTTTCCTTTTCCTTTAGGACAGCCCAATCCTACTTAACTCCCCATGTGCAGATGCAGCTGCGCCAGTGGGGCACGTGCTGCATCCCATGAGGGAGTTTCAACCTATGAAGGCCTCCTCAAGGTAAGGGAACATTTATTCCCTTGCACTGGGGTAAGCCTTCACAACCCCACTGGGTCTACTCAGTCCTGCACCAGCCATATAGTTAGCACAAATCCAAGTGGGCTAGGGTACTGGCAGTGCCGCTGCTGTAAAACCCTTCCCCATTCCCAGCCTCTGTCTGTCCCCTCCCTGTCTCAGTCTCCTCCCATGCCCCCCCCACACTGACTTACTGGCACTGGGGGACAAGGATGGATCCTGGCGTGTGGGCACAGCAGCTCAATGCTTGCAGCAGTGGCCTTGGCTGTGCTATATAGTGTGTTGCATTTTGCAACAGCTATAAAGACGCCGGAACGCTGGTTGTGGCAGCATAAGGCCATTGTAGGATTAGGCCATAATTCTAGTTTTTCGTCTTCATTTTAGGTGCATTAATTTATACTGCTGAATTTTCTTTCATCTGTGTCCTTTTATGTAACTACTTAAATGTCCAGAACTGTTCCAAAAGTAATACCTAGAACTCATATTCAGTTCAATCAGAAAATCAGCTTTACTAAGGCCAAGCTAACTACTTTTCTAATAAAGTGTCTTTCCTTTGCAAAGGTGCGCCTGGAGTGGCCTACAGATTTAGCCATCAACCCAATGGATAATTCCATATACGTATTGGATAACAACATAGTTCTTCAGATTACTGAAAATCGACAGGTCCGCATTGCTGCTGGGAGACCAATGCATTGCCAAGTTCCTGGAGTGGAGTACACAGTGGGGAAACATGCAGTACAGACCACCTTAGAATCAGCCACTGCTATTTCAGTGTCTTATAATGGGGTACTTTACATTACAGAAACGGATGAAAAGAAGATTAACAGAATAAGACAGGTCACAACTGATGGAGAGATCTCATTAGTGGCTGGAATACCTTCCGAGTGTGATTGCAAAAACGACGTTAACTGTGACTGCTACCAAAATGGTGATGGCTATGCTAAAGATGCCAAACTTAATGCCCCATCTTCGTTAGCTGTATCACCTGATGGAACGTTATACATTGCAGATCTTGGAAATATTCGAATACGAGCTGTGTCAACAAACAAACCGTTACTGAACTCGTTGAACTTTTATGAAGTAGCCTCTCCAACTGATCAAGAACTCTATATCTTTGATGTCAATGGGACTCACGAGTACACTATGAGCTTAGTCACAGGAGACTATCTCTACAATTTTAGCTACAGTAATGACAACGATATTACTGCAGTGACAGATAGCAATGGAAATACCCTTCGTATTAGGCGGGATCCCAACCGGATGCCAGTGAGGGTGGTGTCTCCTGACAATCAAGTCATCTGGTTAACTATAGGCACCAATGGATGCTTGAAAAGCATGACAGCCCAAGGACAGGAGTTAGTCTTATTTACGTATCATGGCAACAGCGGACTCCTGGCAACTAAAAGTGATGAGACTGGGTGGACCACGTTTTTTGAGTAAGTACCAGGAAATATTATATGCTACTTTCTGGGTATGTTTAACTTGATGAACTCATGGTAATTTGAAACTGGTGATTACTATACAGCTGATTTGTGCACCAAGGCTAAGTAACTGATTACAAAGTAAGTTTCCAAACCCATTCACAACTTTGTTTTGAATTGATTAGCTTGACAGATGCTTTCTGCAGGAATCTAACTTGCGCCTGCCCTTTACACAAGTAAATATTAGATGGCACCAAGCTTGTATTCAAGACTTGTGTTAGCCAAATTAGCTTTCATATGTTTCTGTGGTGAAGCTAAGCTTAGCTTTAGTTACTACAATAAACTCCAGTTTTCAGTAGGTATAAATCCTAACATCCTGAAGAACATAAGAACAGCCCCACTGGATCAGGCCATAGGCCCATCTAATCCAGCTTCCTATATCTCACAGCGGCCCACCAAATGCCCAGGGAGCACACCAGATAACAAGAGACCCATCCTGGTGCCCTCCCCTACAGCTGGGATTCTGACTTAACCCATTCCTAAAATCAGGAGGTTGCGCATACTCATCATAGCTTGTACCCCATAATGGATTTTTCCTCCAGAAACTCATCCAATCCCCTTTTAAAGGCGCCTAGGCTAGATGCCAGCACCACATCCTGTGGCAAGGAGTTCCACAGACCGACCACACGCTGAGTAAATAAATATTTTCTTTTGTCTGTCCTAACCCGCCCAACACTCAATTTTAGTGGATGTCCCCTGGTTCTGGTATTATGTGAGAGTGTAAAGAGCATCTCCCTATCCACTCTGTCCATCCCCTGCATAATTTTGTATGTCTCAATCATGTCCCCCCTCAAGCGTCTCTTTTCTAGGCTGAAGAGGCCCAAACGCCGTAGCCTTTCCTCATAAGGAAGGTGCCCCAGCCCCGTAATCATCTTAGTCGCTCTCTTTTGCACCTTTTCCATTTCCACTATGTCTTTTTTGAGATGCGGCGACCAGAACTGGACACAATACTCCAGGTGTGGCCTTACCATCGATTTGTACAACGGCATTATAATACTAGCCATTTTGTTCTCAATACCCTTCCTAATGATCCCAAGCATAGAATTGGCCTTCTTCACTGCCGCCGCACATTGGGTCGACACTTTCATCGACCTGTCCACCACCACCCCAAGATCTCTCTCCTGATCTGTCACAGACATCTCAGAACCCATCAGCCTATATCTAAAGTTTTGATTTTTTGCCCCATTGTGCATGACTTTACACTTACTGACATTGAAGCGCATCTGCCATTTTGCTGCCCATTCTGCCAGTCTGGAGAGATCCTTCTGGAGCTCCTCACAATCACTTCTGGTCTTTACCACTCGGAAAAGTTTGGTGTCGTCTGCAAACTTAGCCACTTCACTGCTCAACCCTGTCTCCAGGTCATTTATGAAGAGGTTGAAAAGCACCGGTCCCAGGACAGATCCTTGGGGCACACCGCTTTTCACCTCTCTCCATTGTGAAAATTGCCCATTGACACCCACTCTCTGCTTCCTGGCCTCCAACCAGTTCTCAGTCCACGAGAGGACCTGCCCTCTAATTCCCTGACTGTGGAGTTTTTTCAGTAGCCTTTGGTGAGGGACCGTGTCAAACGCCTTCTGAAAGTCCAGATATATAATGTCCACAGGTTCTCCCGCATCCACATGCCTGTTGACCTTTTCAAAGAATTCTATAAGGTTCGTGAGGCAAGACTTACCCTTACAGAAGCCATGCTGACTCTACCTCAGCAAGGCCTGTTCGTCTATGTGTTTTGAGATCCTATCTTTGATGAGGCATTCCACCATCTTACCCGGTATGGATGTTAGGCTGACCGGCCTATAGTTTCCCGGGTCCCCCCTCTTTCCCTTTTTAAAAATAGGCGTGACATTTGCTATCCTCCAATCTTCTGGCACCATGGCCGTTTTGAGGGACAAGTTGCATACCTTAGTCAAGAGATCTGCAACTTCATTCTTCAATTCCTTAATAACCCTTGGGTGGATGCCATCAGGGCCCCGTGACTTATTGATCTTTAATTTATCAATGAGGTCTGAAACATCTTCTCTTTTAACTTCTATCTGACTTAACTCCTCGGTCAGGAGGGGCCGTTCGGGCAGCGGTATCTGCCCGAGGTCTTCTGCCGTGAAGACAGATGCAAAGAACTCATTTAATTTCTCTGCCATCTCTAGGTCTCCTTTTATCTCCCCTTTCCCTCCCTCACCATCCAGAGGGCCAACCGCTTCTCTGGCGGGTTTCCTGCTTCTAACATATTTGAAGAAGCTTTTATTGTTCCCCTTAATGTTGCTGACCATGCGTTCCTCATAGTCTCGCTTGGCCTCCCATATCACTTTCTTACATTTCTTTTGCCACAGTTTATGTTCCTTTTTATTCTCCTCATTAGGGCAAGACTTCCATTTACGGAAGGAAGCTTCCTTGCCCTTCACAGCCTCTCTAACTTGGCTGGTTAGCCATGCGGGCACCCTCCTGGATTTAGTGGAACCCTTCTTTCTTTGCGGTATACACCTCTGCTGGGCCTCTATTACTGTTGTTTTAAGCAGCCTCCATGCACTCTGGAGAGATTGGACTCTTTTTACCCTCCCTTTCAACCTCCTTCTAACCAGCCTCCTCATTTGAGGGAAGTCTGCCCGTCGGAAGTCAAGGGTTTCTGTTAGAGGTTTGCCTGGTATTCTTCCCCCAACGTGCACGTCAAAACGGATCGCAGCATGATCACTGTTCCCGAATGGCTCAGTAATGTTTACATCTCTAACCAGGTCCTGTGTACCGCACAGAATTGGTTGGTTACATCATTTCCAGTGTTTGGGCTCTCAGATTTAAAAAAAAAAGAAAAGATTTTGAATCTGTAGTACAGGCATGCCCCCTTAATTGCGGGGGTTCCATTCTAGAACCCCCATGGATAGCTGAAACCATGAATACAGGTGAACACCCATCCCAGGGGACCACACTCTCCCTCCAGAAGAGCAAAGCTCCCCTTGCCTCTGGAGGGACCTCTGAGCTCAGCAGAAGCTGAGGACATCCATCCCTTGCTTCTGCCAAGCTCAGAACCAGTTCTATAGTTTAAAAAAGCACTACTTCTGGTTTCATGGAGAAACCAAAAATGACATTTTTAATGCCTTAAGGCAGTGTTTCTCAAACTGCAGGTCGGGACCCACTAGGTTGCTCGCAAGCCAATTTCAGGTGGGTCCCCATTCATTTCAATATTTTATTTTTAATGTATTAGACTTGATGCTACCATTGTATGTGACTGTATTTGGGGAAATGTTACGGACTTATACTTTTAACAGGCTACTATGGTTTTAACAGTGATAGTAAATGAGACTTACTCCTGGGTAAGTGTGAGTAGAATTGCAGCCTAGGATTATTGAAAATTTTCCTGCTTGATGACATTGCTTCTGGTCATGATACCGTTTCCAGTGGGTCCCGACAGATTCTCATTCTAAAAAGTGGGTCTAGGTGCTAAAAGTTTGAGAACCACTGCCTTAAGGCATTAAAAACTTCACTTCCGGTTTCACTGTGAGACCTGAAGTAACATTTAAAAAGTGTCACTTTCAGTTTCTCAGTGAAACCAGAAGTAGTGTTTTTTAAATCTACAGAGCTCAGTCTGAACTTGGCAGAGACTGGGGAGGATGTCCTTGCCCTCTGCTGAGTTCAGAGACCCCTCCGGAGACAGGCCTACCCTGCACATGCCTGATCTTGTCTGATCTTGGAAGCTAAGCAGGGTCAGCCCTGGTTAGTACTTGGATGGGAGACCGCCTGGGAATACTGGGTGCTATAGGCTTATACCATAGTCTTTCGAGACTGAAGGTTGCCTGCCAACCAACCAACTGGAGACAAGGGTAGCAAAGCACAGAAGTGCATGAGCTGGGGGGGGGGGCCTGGCCTGATCCGCGGCTAAGTAAATCCACTGCTGTCCACAGATATGAGGTCCCCCCTGTACAGAACAGATAGGGAAAATTTATAAAGATTTCATGGCATCTTGAGATTGTTATGGCATCCTCTCTAAATGTATTTATTTTTCATCAGAAGAGGTTACAAGTAGTGCTTCCGTGAATGCTACCTGCCTTTGCATGAGTGGAATGTTCCATTATCAAGGAACTTGTGTTTCTGGATTACACCCCAGGATTACATTATTGAAAGGGATTGTGGCAATCTCTGTGGTACACAAAAGCATACATCAATATTGGTTACTTCAGAAGTATTTTAAGGACATTGACCTATTTTTTTTATTGTATACTGAAAACATTTGTCAAAAACGAAATGAAAACCAATGCTTATAAAAAACTGCATTCACATGAATGAACTCTGAGTTTTATAAATCACCTGAGTGAAAGTTGAAATATTTGGGATGAAAGAGCTCATAAACAGTTTCCAGCGGCGCAGTGTCCAGCGGCGCAATAAGCATGTCTCTCAGAAGTAAGTCCCATTGCATTCAATGGGGCATATTCTCAAGAAAGTGTCAATAGGGATGCAGCCTACAATGATTAATTAATACAGCTGAAGAATAATACAGCTGGGGAATGAGCCAATACTAGTAGCCATAAAGATGTCTGCCTGCTCCCACAGCCTAGCTGAACATTATATCTTGGACTGAAGATGAACTAAAAAAAAAAGATCCCTAAACAAGGGTAGTGGTAGGTTGCAGCAAACTGCTGGCACCTGAAAGGGACTTTTGTCATCATTTGCAAGCAGAATTCTGATAGTGGGCATAATTCCAACACATTAGTGCACATTTGAGATATTCTACTGCACACTGTGCATCTTTTTTTAGGCCCAGCCAAGAGCGCACAGAAACATAATGATGAGCAATTATTCAGCCAGGGGCAGTGAATGCACTTCGAATTCTTCATGAGTTATAAATGTCCTTTCTTTTGCTAGAATAGTAAAATCCCGACTTAACAGCAAGTGGAAATCCTTGTCCAGTGGGAATAAATGCATAGCTGTTGGACATAAGCTAAGCTTGTAAAATATTTTATCAGTTTACAGGAGCTTTGTGAGGCATCATGGTTTTAGCATTCTTCTTCCAGACAACAACAAAACAGAATCGTAAGAATTAATGTGAGGATTTGAAATTCACCAAATCTGATGTTCCTGCCAAACTTTCATTGATCCTCCACAGTGCCAAGACAGAACTTGCCAAATTGATTAAAATGTGGCCAATCGAGGGCACGTATAGTTTTCAGTATTTGCTATATAAGCTTGATGGGAATGACCAACAATGATAAACATGACTGAGAATTAAGGCTAATTTTTTCTTAGCTTGAGGTATATGACTTTGAAATCTGGTGTGCTTTGTTTTTTTAACCAACTCTCAGTAAATAAGGTTTAAGTATATTTATGTACCCAGTAATCCTGTCTTTCAGCTTATGAGTTGGGACCAGGTGGGGGATGAAAGAGACAGGAAATACATTTCCAGAACAAATGTGTCTGCTGGGGACAGCTGGCATCTTTAGCACACTGACAGTGGATTGTAGAGACCCCAGTGTTTTATTTCTAACAGTAATTTCTCCCCACATTTCTTGTAGTTATTGTTTGGCTGTTGTAATCCCATTAGGGAGATAGCCGAGGGCTTCTGAATGTACTTTAATGGCTTCTGCGAGGTTTTAAGGAAAGATTTTATTCAGCATCAAGTGGTTTATATGCCTGCCTTTTTTGCATCTTAAGGAGGATTTACAGCAATATGCTTCATGAACTGAATAATTAGTTTCTGGTTGAAGAGCCATTTCAGTCACTCGGCCTTGTTGAGTATAGAACCTAGAGCCTGCGTGAGGGGGATTTGCAGCTGCCTAATGAGAGACACAATGTGATGTGCCAGACTAGGTTTACAGCCAAGCTGGTCCATCCCAAGCTATTGGACAGATGTAGAGTAGCTGCTAACCAACCAGACGTTAGTCACATCAGGCAAATTCTACTGTAAGCAGTGCTGGGGCAGGTCTGTTGCCACACTGCAATCTCTTAAAGCAATGCTTGTAATTTTAGGTTCTATGCATTTTTTGTGCCAAATGAGTCTTAGGCTACTCTTTCAAAACATATTCTGCAGTCTAGCATTCCTGTTCTGCTGCTGTTAGATGTTATTATAAAGGCTACCTTTCAAACTTAGACATATGCAGAGTTGTGTCCTGAAATTGTTGTCATTCACCAGTGGCAAAATTATCTCCAGTGATGGACTCCATCCGGAAATGATCCCCACTGCAGTTTTTTTGAACAATGCAAAGAAACTTGACCCCCCTGCATGGAAAATGAAGCTCCTTCCTTGTTAGGACAGACTCACACTTTTTCATATTAGAGGAATTAAAAGATTATGTCTATATATCATCTTTACCAACACCATTTCCTATAACATGTGAAAGGGTGTACCTGTGTCTTTTTTTTTAAATGTACCTATATTGTTTATACAAGTACCCATGATCAAGAGCCAAATATAGCTTCCTGCATCTTATATTCACTATGAACAGTCATCCAAAAACAAGTATTACTTTTAATTGTTATAAGAAACTCCACAAGTGCACTAGTGTCCCAGTTGTATCCCCCACCATCCTATGTAGTGGATCTGTACTGCTAGAGCACACACTGCATGCTACAGTGGGGAACAACCAGATAGCCTGGGAGAGGTAAGTAAAAATCTTCTTTACTTACTTCTGCATAGCCCACCTGGTTGTCATTGGGTCTCCTCGAACCTACACCTGCTATTTCGCTAATGATGGACACCATCCGTAAATTATTCCCACTGCAATTTTTTAAATCAAGGCAAAGAAACCTGACTGCTCTGCATGAATAATGAAGCTCCTGGTAAAGGGGCCACTGAATCCAGGGATTCCTAGAGGGAAGGGCGGGGGAGGAGGAGGAAAGAAGCTGTTCATAGGGCCAAGAGCTAAGATATTGCAAGGTAATAAATAATAATAATAAACTTTATTTATACACCACCCTTCTCCCCAAAGGGACCCAGGGCGGCTTATTTTCGAGATAGGTATTTCGAGATAGGACCACACAATAGAGTATTGTACTATAAATGTATTATAAATACATTTTTTCAGATTTCACAACATGTTTGCTATTAATAATAGCGAATTGGACAACTACAAAACAACATAGGTACATAGAACACTGGGAAGATATTTTTATGTAGGAAAACAGGTGTACACCCATTACACAGATATGCATC
Source organism: Tiliqua scincoides (assembly GCF_035046505.1). NCBI lineage: Eukaryota > Metazoa > Chordata > Lepidosauria > Squamata > Scincidae > Tiliqua > Tiliqua scincoides. The sequence continues at coordinate 59,096,744 of NC_089826.1, forward strand.
TCCTATTCAGGAATATAGCACAATCCTATGCATGCCTACTCAGAAGTAAGTCCCATTGAGTTCAATGCAACTTTCTCCAAGGAAAGTGTGTGCTGGATTGCAGCTGTAAAGAGGAAGTAAATATCACATTAAATCAGTAGTACTTTCCTTGAAATGAATCTATTAAAAACACAGCGAGCGAGAGAGAGAGAGAGAGAGAGAGATGCATCCTGAAAAGCACCTATTTCAGATAAAACGAAAATGTAGATCTAAATACCATTAACAGAGTGATAAAGTAACACTTCCACTTGTCAAACAATTCCTCCAAGCAGCTTCATATAGATGTCAAAATTATGCCAAAATGATAACTGTAGACCAAAATGAAAATAAAATGTGAGCTAAATATTTAACTCCACATCAAAACTAAATTTAAATATTTTAGCCAATATAAGATTCTTAGGACTGCCAGCAAATAAATAAATTGTGCTGTCTGAACTAATAAACATAGCAACCACAAAGTTAACTTTACAGCTGAATCCTATCTCCTGCCAGCCCAGACCATGCAGTGCCCCTGTCAGAGGCCCTCTGTAGGCTTCCTGGTCTCCAATGGGTTGCCTTGAATCTAAGGCAGCTCTTTTAATGGAGTAAATCCAAGGAGACTCCTAGGGGTCTCCAGGAAGGCCAGGAAGGTAGGCTCTCAGCATGCCCCACTGATACGGAGATTCTCACCTGAACCACCTCCAGCCCCCTGAACCAGCTATGATCCTTCCCCAAACTAACTCTGCCACCCACCTCTTTGCTCCAGTAGTGGTTTGTGTAGCTCACCACTGCATTCAACCAATCATAGCTTCTATTTTCACCAGTACTTTTTCTTCTCTCTTGGCCTAGCTTCTCACCTCACTACTTTTCTCCTTCTGGTTCTCAAACATTCTCTAGGCTTTTTCATAATCAGATACTTTCTTCCAGCTATGGCTCACCACAGATAGTTTTCCTTCATTTCACCTATCTGGTTGGTTAGTTGGCCTCAAACAAAAGACAGAAATCACTTTAGTTCAATCAGTTTTGTTGTGTGTAACACTACACAGTAAGAACTTGGAAAGCACCCAGAAGATGCTGTTCTTTTCTCTGCATAAATTACCCATCTTTTGCAGCTAGGGTGAATACTGGCATCTAATCGAATAATTTCATTCGATTAGATTCCATTATTCACCCCATATAGTGGCTTAATGCGGTGCAGCATCTATACAATACATTCTGGGGCAACAGTGGAGGAGCAAGAAACCTGGAAATGAGTCTTTAAAGCTATTTTTTCCACTTATTTGGTATGCAATTTTCTTTAATCCACTGGGGGTTTGGGAACAGAACCCCAGTGGATAACAAGGCACAACCTGTATTTGATTACTGAGTCACCTTTTGTTTTCTCTTTTTATCATGGTGTTTTCCTGAATCCCCAATCTGCCCTTGAAATGGTGGTATTGGGTTGCAGAATCATGAAAACGCCATAATAAAATAAATACACAACTACAGCTTGGATCTGATGTTACTTCATTTCCACAACTGGGTGGAGAAAGGATCTGTATGTATATGACTAAGGCCCCAATCCCTACCTAAGGGTCCAACTGAAAGAAGAAGGAAGCTGAAAGCCAGGACCTCAAAGGTAGCGTTCTCTGAAGTGCTACCTGTTCCACGTGCAGGGCCAGCTAGGCAGGCGGAGATCAGGGGTCTCAATGCGTGGATGAGACGGTGGTGTAGGGAGGAGGGGTTTAGATTTGTTAGGCATTGGGGAACGTTTTGGGACAAGCGGGGCCTGTACAAGAGGGACGGGCTCCACTTGAACCAGAATGAAACCAGACTGCTGGCGCATAACATTAAAAAGGTGGCAGAGCAGCTTTTAAACTGATCCCTGGGGGAAGGCCGACAGGAGCCGAGGGGCATCCGGTTCGGGACTCCTCATCCCTATGGGATGAGGATGGGGAGGTTAGAGAACAACAAGACAAAGGCAGGGTAGGAGAAGAAATTGGCAAAGGTAGCGTGATGGGATATGATAGACGGTTTGGCACAATGAGAGGATGCGGGGACAAAGGAGCGAATAAGCAGCCCATCCTAGGGCATTCCGTGTACAAATGCTTTTATGCGAATGCCCGAAGTCTACGAGCAAAGGTGGGAGAACTGGAATGTCTGGTGACAAGGGAAAACATTGACATAGTGGGCATAACGGAAACCTGGTGGAATGCGGAGAATCAGTGGGATACCGCAATCCCGGGCTATAAACTCTACAGGAGGGACAGGCAGGGGCGTGTTGGAGGTGGGGTGGCCCTTTATGTTAAGGAAGGGATAGAATCCAGCAAAGTAGAGATTGAAGGTGGGTCCGACTCCACTGTAGAATCTCTGTGGGTTAAATTACCAGGCTTGTGCAGCGATGTAATACTGGGGGCGTGCTATCGTCCTCCAGACCAGAAATCGGATGGGAACCTTGAAATGAGGAAACAGATCAGGGAGGTGACAAGGAGGGACAGGGTTGTAATCATGGGGGACTTCAATTATCCTCATATTGACTGGGTCAATTTGTGTTCTGGTCACGATAAGGAAACCGGATTTCTTGACGTGCTAAATGAACTGTGGCTTAGAGCAGCTAGTCACGGAGCCCACCAGAGGACAGGTGACTCTGGATTTAATATTGTGCGGTATGCAGGACCTGGTTAGAGATGTAAACGTTACTGAGCCATTGGGGAACAGTGATCATGCTGCGATCCATTTTGACATGCATGTTGGGGGAAGAATACCAGGTAAATCTCTAACAAAAACCCTTGACTTCCGACGGGCAGACTTCCCCCAAATGAGGAGGCTGGTTAGAAGGAGGTTGAGAGGGAGGGTAAAAAGAGTCCAGTCTCTCCAGAGTGCATGGAGGCTGCTTAAAACAACAGTAATAGAGGCCCAGCAGAGGTGTATACCGCAAAGAAAGAAGGGCTCGACCAAATCCAGGAGGGTGCCCGCATGGCTAACCAGCCAAGTTAGAGAGGCTGTGAAGGGCAAGGAACCTTCCTTCCGTAAATGGAAGTCTTGCCCTAATGAGGAGAATAAAAAGGAACATAAACTGTGGCAAAAGAAATGTAAAAAGGTGATACTGGAGGCCAAGCGAGACTATGAGGAATGCATGGCCAGCAACATTAAGGGGAATAATAAAAGCTTCTTCAAATATGTTAGAAGCAGGAAACCCGCCAGAGAAGCGGTTGGCCCTCTGGATGGTGAGGGAGGGAAAGGGGAGATAAAAGGAGACTTAGAGATGGCAGAGAAATTAAATGAGTTCTTTGCATCTGTCTTCACTGCAGAAGACCTCGGGCAGATACCGCTGCCCGAACGGCCCCTCCTGACAGAGGAGTTAAGTCAGATAGAGGTTAAAAGAGAAGATGTTTCAGACCTCATTGATAAATTAAAGATCAATAAGTCACCGGGCCCTGATGGCATCCACCCAAGAGTTATTAAGGAATTGAAGAATGAAGTTGCAGATCTCTTGACTAAGGTATGCAACTTGTCCCTCAAAACGGCTACGGTGCCAGAAGATTGGAGGATAGCAAATGTCACGCCTATTTTTAAAAAGGGAAAGAGGGGGGACCCGGGAAACTATAGGCCGGTCAGCCTAACATCCATACCGGGTAAGATGGTGGAATGCCTCATCAAAGATAGGATCTCAAAACACATAGATGAACAGGCCTTGCTGAGGGAGAGTCAGCATGGCTTCTGTAAGGGTAAGTCTTGCCTCACGAACCTTATAGAATTCTTTGAAAAGGTCAGTAGGCATGTGGATTTGGGAGAACCCGTGGACATTATATATCTGGACTTTCAGAAGGCGTTTGACACGGTCCCTCACCAAAGGCTACTGAAAAAACTCCACAGTCAGGGAATTAGAGGACAGGTCCTCTCATGGATTGAGAACTGGTTGGAGGCCAGGAAGCAGAGAGTGGGTGTCAATGGGCAATTTTCACAATGGAGAGAGGTGAAAAGCGGTGTGCCCCAAGGATCTGTCCTGGGACCGGTGCTTTTCAACCTCTTCATAAATGACCTGGAGACAGGGTTGAGCAGTGAAGTGGCTAAGTTTGCAGACGACACCAAACTTTTCCGAGTGGTGAAGTCCAGAAGTGATTGTGAGGAGCTCCAGAAGGATCTCTCCAGACTGGCAGAATGGGCAGCAAAATGGCAGATGCGCTTCAATGTCAGTAAGTGTAAAGTCATGCACATTGGGGCAAAAAATCAAAACTTTAGATATAGGCTGATGGGTTCTGAGATGTCTGTGACAGATCGGGAGAGAGATCTTGGGGTGGTGGTGGACAGGTCGATGAAAGTGTCGACCCAATGTGCAGCGGCAGTGAAGGCCAATTCTATGCTTGGGATCATTAGGAAGGGTATTGAGAACAAAACGGCTAGTATTATAATGCCGTTGTACAAATCGATGGTAAGGCCACACCTGGAGTATTGTGTCCAGTTCTGGTCGCTGCATCTCAAAAAAGACATAGTGGAAATGGAAAAGGTGCAAAAGAGAGTGACTAAGATGATTAAGGGGCTGGGGCACCTTCCTTATGAGGAAAGGCTACGGCGTTTGGGCCTCTTCAGCCTAGAAAAGAGACGCCTGAGTGGGGACATGATTGAGACATACAAAATTATGCAGGGGATGGACAAAGTGGATAGGGAGATGCTCTTTACACTCTCACATAATACCAGAACCAGGGGACATCCACTAAAATTGAGTGTTGGGCGGGTTAGGACAGACAAAAGAAAATATTTCTTTACTCAGCGTGTGGTCGGTCTGTGGAACTCCTTGCCGCAGGATGTGGTGCTGGCGTCTAGCCTAGACGCCTTTAAAAGGGGATTGGACAAGTTTCTGGAGGAAAAATCCATTATGGGGTACAAGCCATGATGTGTATGTGCAACCTCCTGATTTTAGAAATGGGTTATGTCAGAAAGCCAGATGTAAGAGAGGGCACCAGGATGAGGTCTCTTGTTATCTGGTGTGCTCCCTGGGCATTTGGTGGGCCGCTGTGAGATACAGGAAGCTGGACTAGATGGGCCTATGGCCTGATCCAGTGGGGCTGTTCTTATGTTCTTATGTTCACCAGTGGAAATGTGAGCCCAATGGCAGATGTGATATGCACATCTATATATGACATGTTATATGCCACATAGAGGCTGGCAAAGAGACATCCTGCTGGCAAGTTGGCAGTGGGGCCAGGGGCTTAGAGGAATGGGGAAATGGCTGGGCAAGAAAGAGAGCAGGTGGGAGACAAAACAAGGATGGATCCCAGAAGCACCAGCGTGCACCAGGATCCTATCCCCATGCCCTTTCCCCTCATTTACTTTCCTCTGTACTGCACCAACAAAACAGCTGGCATAGATCCAAGGAGACCTACCTGGGCAGCAGAGGTTTGCCCCAGGGTAAGGGAATGAAAGTTCCCATACCATGAGGTGACCTTGGCAACTGCATCCTCACTAGAGGATGCGGCACATGCTCTATTCGCACATCTGCATTGGCACTGGGTGTTTTAGTTAGAATGGGGCTGTAAGACTTACCAGATAGAGATTTTTTACCCCTACCCCTTTAAATAATGTCTAAACCAGCTTTAGTAATCCTAACAAAACCAACAACAACCAAACCAACCACAATACAAGTAAGTAATCATGTTTTCTAGAAGGTGTGAGTTCTGAAATGAGGTACAGACATGCCCTGGTATCTGCGGGAGTTCCATTCTGGAACCCTCCCCCACAGATAGCTGAAACCATGGATATCAGGGACACCCCCCACCCTCCAGAGGGGAGCTGTGTTCCCCTTGCCTCTGGAGGGTCTTCTGAGCCCGCATAGGCCATGAGCATCCACCTGTGTCCTCTGCAGGCCTCAGAATGGCCATTTAGGTTGAAAAAAGTCACTTCCAGTTTTACAAAAAAACCCAGAAGTGACTATTTTCAGGCTAAACGGCCACTCTGAGGCCCACAACGGCCACTCTGAGGCCCACAACGGCCACTCTGAGGCCCACAAAGGCCACTCTGAGGCCCACAAAGGCCACAGGCAGACGCATGCAGCCTCTGCGGGTTCAGAGCCTCCAGAGGCAAGGGGAACGCAGCTGCCCTTGTCTCCGGGGTGGTGTGGGGGGCCACATCTGTGGATAAGCAAAACAGTGGATACGGGATCAGCTGGTATGGGGGCCCTGTATTTCCAGGCAACTTATTGAGGTTCCTTCAAGGCTCTCCCAAAAGGCTTCCCATTGACTATGTACTCTAATAAAAGAATTTTTGTTGGCCATAAATTATAATTTACAATTACTGCTTAAAATACCATGTGAAAGTTTAAAAAAGGAGACACTTTGATCCATTTTATCTGCTCCATAGAGTTCTTCTGAGTGACAGCACTCTGAAATAAAATACGTTCTCTTGAACTGTGGGACATCTCATCACATTAATGGTTGCTTTAAAAAAAATTCCCTAGAACTTTCATCCTCAAACTTTTAGCAGTTGGTTCCTGGTAAAAGGATCTAAGTAAAATTATAAAGCCTCAGTTATATAGTAAATACAGAGGAGTTGGATATTTTTCTGGCATGCAGAAATCTCCAGGGTGTCATAATGCCAGAGTAGTAATACTGCCAAGGGTATGATAACAGAATTGTCCTTTTCAGTGTATCAGAGGAAATGTACCAGAGGGAATTCATCTGAAAGGACCTCAGGGCTTTGAAATATACTTTTGCCTCCAGACTGGTGTATTGTGGACTTTTTTTTTCTACCCGGGCATATTCTGAACATTTTGTTTGAGCCTCACAGTTCAGGCAAGTTACTGAAAAACACAACTGAAATCACTGCATGACAGCATTTGTACTTAGCATTTCTGATTCAGTCATTTGAGATTTGTCTTTGATTGGTAGCAGAGGGCCAATTTTTGTCCCATTGCAGGTGCAAAAGCTGGGCAGTGGGGATGTCTACTGCATCAGAGGACTATTCCTGGACTCATTGGGTGCAACCCTAACCCCTTATGTCAGTGCTTTCCAGCACTGACATAAGGGCAGTGCAGCTCTGAGGTAAGGGAACAAACAGTCCCTTACTTTGAGGAGGCCTCCGTGAGTGACACCCAACTGCAGGATGCAGCACATGTCCCATTGGCACTGCTATGCCAGTGCTGGAAAGCACTGACATCAGGGGTTAGGATTGCGCCCATTGTCTCACAACTGCTACAGCTACACTGTTTTCTCTGCTTCAGGTGCTGGCAACCTTTGGGGTGCCTTCAGCTATATCTTGTGGTCTCCAGACCCAATATACAAATTCAACTGTTGAGCCTTCTCAATTTCCTGTTGAGCCCCTCCTTCCCATCTGCAGGTCTACCCTAGATGTTCAATTCTGCCCTTGATTCTTCCATGTGGTGATTGTACTTGCAGTTTTATTTGCAGTCTTTCTGTTTTAGTAATCTTAGGGCGCAATCCTAACCCACTTTGCAGCACTGGCATAGCAGTGCCAGTGGGACATGTGCTGCATCCTGCAGTTGGTTGGCACTCATGGAAGCCTCCTCAAAATAAGGGAATGTTTGTTCCCTGACCTCGGAGCTGCATTGCCCTTATGTCAGTGCTGGAAAATGGGTTAGGATTGCAGCCTTAGTCTACAAGGTTTTGGTGGTCATTAAGGAGATTAGCAAATTATTGTAGCAGGGGTATCAAGTTCCCCCGGCAGATTAACATTCTTCCCTTTCCCTTGTCCAAAGGTTTTATCGTGCTGCAGAATGTCAAATCTTTAAAAAAAAAAAATTAAATTCCAAGTAAAAGGTTTTATTTAATGACTTGGCTTGCAGGTCAGATGCTTGACATGTTGTCATGAAAGATCTTAATTATTTCTCCAGTTCCAGCAATTTCAGTTTGCCTCACTATATAAGATTGTGAGGAAAAATGCTGCCTGCGGTTTTACTAAACAACCTCCCTTGGCTCTGGTGGCAAAATGAAGCAGTAGTGGGGGGAGAGCCTTCCCTTTTTTCCATTGGTTTGGCCATATTTTTCTTGCTTTATTCACACAAGTAGTCTCATTGAAGATTTTGGTGTGGCTCACATGAATCGTTCAAGGAAGATTTGACCTTTCTTAATTATGTTTTGGCAGATGTATTCATAAGAGCAAACCTAAGCATCCCACAGTGAAATGATGTTTGGTCTCGCTACCTACTGTGCTGCAATTTCTTCTCTACAAATTTCCATTGCTGCAGTAACCTCTTACCTTCAGCTTTGTCTGAAAAAGTGAAATATACAGGTGTTCTAAGCAATTAATGTGGAATCAATCATATTGCTCCAGAGGAGCTATACCTTATACTGATTCAATAAGCACACAAATAACAATTTAGAAAAAACTCACACTTTTCCTCAGAATAATTTTAATGTTATAAATTATTTTAATATGCATACATGTTGTGATTTTGCAAACCTCTGAGGTATTCAAAATGCCATGAAATTGCAGTTAGTCTCATAATTTTAATAATATAGAAAATTCCGTATTAATGCTGATAATGGATGCAGAAATGTTCATAGTATTTGAGATGACACCTGTTTTATAAAAAAAAATTTTGGAGTTTCATTTCCACTTTTCCATTATAAAGAACATTCAAGGTTTTTTTTTTTTTTACTTACAACAAAGTAAACATGCTAGAAAGAAGCATTATAGGGCTGAAATCTTGTACCCACTCTCTTGGGAGTAAGCCCCATTGAACACAATGGGATTTACTTCAAAAAAGATCTGAATGGGGCAGTGCTATAAAACTGCTATAGGCATCAAAATGAGAACTTGAAATGAAAACCTTGTCTTCCACCTGGTTACTTATAAACCATTTACTCTCAGTAGCTGATAACCACAGAACCAGTGGATCTCCTTCTGTGATAAACATTTGTCTTTTCTTGTAATTTCCTAAAACTTGTGCTACTTGTTCTGTAAAAATCTAATAGCACACTCCTATGCATGTCTGCTTGGAAGTAAGACCTATTCAACTCAGTGGTACTTACTCCCTTGTAAGAGTGTATAGGATTGTAACCTCAATTATGTTTAAAGTTTATCTAAGTCATGGAAATGGAAAAGACATAGCCATGAAATAGATAACATCAAATCAACATAGTATGACAGTATTAACTTCAAACCTTGAGGAACTGAAGGGTAGCTCAATTTCAATCCAAACGTTTTGCACAGCATATACAGATTTTACTGAGACATCCAAGAGTCAACTGAGACAAAGAAAAAAGTAAACTTTTTAGCAGGAGCGCGTGAATTTTCTTTTCACTTTGAATGGCATCCATTTAGCCATTTTCCATACATCTTAGCATAACTATGCCCGTGCTGACTCTGCTTGCAAGAAACAAAGGATATATTTGAGTAGCAAGCAAGAAAAGAGTTCAGCACACAGAAACTGTCTGCCTTTGAGGCTTTTGTCTTAGCAGCTCCAACAGCAAAAAAGACAAACTGCTTTGTAACTGAATGGTTGGCCTTCTAAACAGTGAAAGTTGCTGTGAAAATTTCAAAAGAAGTTTCAGCTGGCAGTTCAGTTCTCAACCTGTGCATGCGTACAGCCTAGCTGCTTGTTTAGATACCATCTACTGTTGTCCATCTATGGCGCTAGCTGTTTTTATGATTGAATTAAAGCTCTTAGACAGCCCAATCCTATCCACACTTTCCTGGGAGTATACCCTATTGACTCAAATGGGACTGACTTCTGAGTAGACATGTATAGGATTGGGCTGTTACTCTTCCCTTTTGGTTGGAAGGACAAACAAGACATACTCAAAATCAAAGACAGAACCAAACTGCATTTTAAAAACAAAATGAGAAGCCTGACCAATGGAAAGTACACATCAGCTCCACCACTACACATAAAACAAAATAAACGATTCTGTGCTCATTAATATTTCACTTTTGGTTTTTCAAAGTCCTTCACATGCATTGTCTCAGATATCTCTTCTTATAACAGCTCTGTAAGATAAACCAATATTATTATCTAGAATAGTGGTTCCCAAACTGGTGGGTCATGACCCACCAGGGGAACCGGAAGCAGGGCATTCCCCCTTAAGGGAAGTCCCCTGCACCAACGGCAGCAACAGTGCTGCAGAAATTGCAGCACTGCCACCGCCAAGGGGCTTATTTCTTAATTTGGAGGCAGAACTAGCCTCCTGCAGGATCCTAGAGGCTTGCAGCCCCCTCCAATGTTGACGAAGGCTTCTGTAAACAGTCCTTATTTCTGATCAGCAACTACTTCTGTTTTCAAGCGAAAATTGAAGTAGCTGCTGATTGGAGATAAGGATAGTTTACAGAAGCCTCAGAGGACATTGGAGGGGGCTGCCTAGTTCTAAGGGAGCTCCTGCCACTGCCACCTCCCAGAGACTTTTTTTCTTAAGGAAGGGGGAGGTGGGGGTGGTACAGTTGCATGCCTGCCATAGACCGGGATGGGGCAAAAGCCCCAGGTGCTGGCTGCTGGGACCCCGTGGAGGCGTCTCTGAGGCTCCTGATGGGGGCAGAAACTGTGCTTCCAGTTTGCCGGAAGCACAGTTTATAGCGCCGGGGAACCTCAGAGAGGTTTCTGCAGCGAGGGAGGAAGTCGCATGAGGCTCCATGAGCCTCTGGTGAATAGGGGGGTTGGATTTCTGCCCGGGGGGTGGTGAAAGCCCGCAAGGGGGTGCCATCGCGGAGCTTTGCCCCAGGCGCGGGACTGCGGACGTCCATGGCTGGGGTGGCAGCAGCAGCAATAGCAGTCAGATTGGGGCTGTGCAAATGTAATATTCACTTGAACACTTTAGAAGCCCCAGGGATGTCCAGGCAAGCAGCATCTGCTCCTACATCCCTGCTTCTGTCCCTGGGGATCATCCAGTGAAAGTGACTGGCTGGAGAGTCAGGGCAGACAGAAGAAAGTGCATAATTTATGGAATGTGCTGCCACAGGATGTGATGACAGCCACTGTCTTACATATCTTAAAACTATTCTTTGTTCTCAAGGGAACTCTCCAGGAAACTGCTAGGGACTGCCTGCAAGACAGAACAGGCCAGGCAAGGAAACTTGCTAAAACACAATGGGGAACAAATGAGACAGTGCTTCGGACAAGCTAGCAGAGCATAGGCAGGGGTGACACATTTTCTGGCCAGCACAGACCAGTGGTAACCAAGGTATGCAGGAGACACACAGCACGATCCTATGTATGTCTACTCAGAAGTAAGTCCCATTGTGTTAAATTTTTCCTTGCGCCATTTGAGTTTCTGTTCCCAGCTTACATGTCAGCGTAACAGCAGAGAATCAGTGCTTCCCATTGCAGCTTATCCTGGTAATGCAGCAAATGTGGTACAGTCAGGAACATAAGTGGAGGAGGTTTGCTGTCTTCACAGAAAGATAAGGCCCCATGCTAAAAAATCTCAAGAGCCCCTGAGATAACATTCGCAGGAACGTGAACAAAATCTAGCCTGCTTATGGGAAGCGAGTTCAGAATGTGAAGCATAGGAATGCAGAACGTGTTCATAGGAAAGTGTGCATAGGAATGCAGCCCTACTGTTGTGAAATGCAGGCTCTGAGATGTGGAGCTGCCTCTAAGGCTTACAGCAGTTTGTACAGGGCTCGTGAGACTGCCATAGACATTTGGGGAGGTGCAGCTCCATAGTGCCTGTGCTGCACAAACTGGGTCTTTCCTCCTCCTCAGTTGACTTTTAGCAATTGTAGGCAGAAAATGCAGGGTTTCTCCTCTCCCACGCTTGGCCACTGCTCGGCAATTGCCTCCAAGAAGTGCATGGAGAATATACACCTCCATGGTCCTTGACTGCTTTCAGTGAGAACGCTTTCATCTGAAAGAAAAACCTCTTCATCTTCTACTTGACTTAGAGTAAGGGCCATGGAGTACAACATTTAATATAAAATCAGAAGCATATTTCATAGTTATCAAATCTGGCATGAGCATTTTTCCTCCTGTGGTTCCAGGGTGTTCTTATAATTATAACAGAAGTTATCTCCACAGGTCTCTAAGGGCTGTGCTGGGGTTTGAGCTTCCAGTGCTAATCTTCTGACTGAAATTTGGATTAGCAGGGAAGATCAGCATTGTCCCTGTGTAATTTGCAGGTGTTCCATCCACCGCACAGGCACACCAAACATCCCAGGCAATGGTCAGAGCTTGTAATCAGGCAGTAGCCACTTTAAAAACTTGTGACAGCTGCAACTGAGTGGACAGGTGCTAGTCTGCTGGCCCTGACCCCACACTGACCCAAGCATTATCGTCCTTCTGGCAAGCCCTTGCACATTCTGAAAAGCAAGAAGTGGGGACGAGGGGGCACATGGTGCTAAAGTGTCAATCTGCTTACCGTACCAAGGGCAGACTCAAGCAATCTCTCTAGGTGCCCAGTTTAAAAACAAATTTTTCAATGAAAAACTAAATGTCATATAACAGACTCGTTGACCAAATCCCATTTCAGAAAACAGGTTTGTCATTTTAAGAGCTCTGAAATCAGAAGTCTCACACATGTAATGGTTCCAGTTTCACAAAACTGCAGTGACTTAGCAGTGCATAACTGGTGAACACTCTTGTGCTTCAGAGCTCTTACTGGGTCCTGAACTGATTATGGAAACCTTACCTGAACAACATCCTTTAGAACAGCCATTTTCAACTAGTGCGCCATGGCAAACTGGTGTGCTGTGAATGGTCCATAGGTGTGCCACAGGAATTTGGAGGAAGGTCATTTATTAGTAGGGCCAAGAGGGATGCGAGTCCTCCACTGGCAGCATGGTGTGCCTTGTCAATTGTCAAAAACCTGATGGTGTGCCTTGACAATTTTAGTGCCTTATCAGTGTGCCATGAGATTAAAAAGGTTGAAAATCACTGCATTAGAAGAATCTTTTGATACCATTATGTGTCACTGTTAAAACATATAAAATAGATTTATGAAATTAAAAACAAAGCATTATGAGTGGTGCTTAAGCACTGTATTCCCTTGATATTAGCAATTTTTCCTTGCGCCATTTGCGTTTCTGTTCCCAGCTTACATGTCAGCGTAACAGCAGAGAATCAGTGCTTCCCATTGCAGCTTATCCTGGTAATGCAGCAAATGTGGTACAGTCAGGAACATAAGTGGAGGAGGTTCGCTGTCTTCACAGAAAGATAAGGCCCCATGCTAAAAAATCTCAAGAGCCCCTGAGATAACATTTGCAGGAGCGTGAACAAAATCTAGCCTGATTTTGGGAAGCGAGTTCAGAATGTGAAGCAATTTATCCCCACCAAACATGTTGCCTTTGAAACAGCAAATTAGATGTGCAGCAGGATTTGGTCACACTTCAAAGAATAATATTCAGAACTGCAGTTCCATCTGTTTTCTCTTCTACTGAGGCTCCTGTATGTTAAACAGGCTTTCGATGACTTCAAAGCTTGTTTGAAGTCTTCATTGTGCATAACACAGGCACAGAACCCAAGCATTTCTCAACAATATTGCCATCTGATATTTTCTGTTAGTTTCAGTATATGAGGAAAAACAATTCGTTCTTGCTTATCATTTTATATCATTTTCCCCCCTTTCTGTTTCAGCTATGACAGTGAGGGACGGCTAACCAATGTCACATTTCCAACCGGAGTGGTCACCAACCTCCATGGGGAGATGGACAGGGCCATTACAGTCGACATTGAATCATCGAGCAGAGAGGAGGATGTCAGCATCACTTCAAATCTATCATCAATTGATTCCTTCTATACAATGGTCCAAGGTACAATAATAGAATTTAACAAACAATCTCATATATAGAAACGTTTCTGATGCCAGCCTAAATGAAGCACTAAAGTCTTCCTGACAGAAAACCTTTTAGGGCACTACTGTACATGCAGGAATCAGAGGAAGCTGCCTTATACTGAGTAAAACCATTGGTCTGTCTAGCTCAGTATTACCTACGTTGACTGACAGTGCTCTCCGGGATTTCGCGTAGGAATTTTCTTTTGTTCCGGAGATGGATTTAACTTAGGACATTCAGCATGTGCTGTGCCATTGAGCTGTGGCCCGTCCCAATGCTGATGTGTGTGCAGAAGGACTTACAGCTGGGAAACATCTTTGTGCTTTTAGCAGCATTTTTGGGCTATGGATAAGGGTAAGGATGTCAGTCGAAAAGTAGTGGGGAAAAGCCACATACAAACCAAATAATTTGAACTTTTCTGTTCAATGGAATGCAAGAAACAATGGAGCAATTTAACTTTGCTTGCATCCATTTTTATGGTTTAAGGCACAAGCCTTACCATGTCTACTCAGAAGTAAGTCCTATTTTGTTCAATGGGGCTTACTCTCAGGAAAGTGTGGTTAGGATTGCATCCTTAATCTGTGGGTATTCGCTTGGTTTACATCACAGCTATCTTTATATTTCATATATTAAACCACGAGAAATAGCTTTGAGCTTATACTATGCTTTTGTTTCATTTCAGATCAGTTAAGAAATAGTTACCAGATTGGTTATGATGGGTCCCTCAGAATCATCTATGCCAGTGGCCTGGACACACACTACCAAACCGAGCCACATGTTTTAGCTGGCACAGCCAACCCAACCGTAGGGAAAAGAAACATGACACTTCCTGGAGAAAATGGACAGAATTTAGTAGAATGGAGGTTTCGAAAAGAACAAGCTCAAGGCAAAGTGAATGTATTTGGCCGAAAACTCAGAGTGAGTAGTACCTCTAATTCATTTTCAGGCTAAGACAAGGTACCATGAAGGATCTGTCTCAAGCTTGAAGTGCCTGGAATGTAAAAGAAATCCCAACATCTTTTCAACTTTGATTAATTTTCTGATAATTCTCCAGTGTAGAAGCAATTGGAATGGTCCCTGATGGTTATAATTTGTACAGACTCAGGAGTGAGGTTTATTCTGAGGGGGAAATTCACACTCACATGCTTATATGTTCAAACTTGCACATGGACACACACACACATCAAAATTTTATCTATGGGACTTGTTGCCCTCAGTGACCTGTTGTCCTTAATTATTAATTAAAACTATACAGTAACCAGAAAAGTACCTCTGGTCCACCCACTAATCTTTTTCATTACGGCAAAATTATATGCATTTGCATTGTACATTTGACTCATTAACCATTTTTGCCAAAGAAATTGGGGCTAGGATGTGTTCTTTTTTTTCGAAAGTAGAGTGCTGTAATGCTTATTTTGAAAGAAAGGACTAGAAGGGACATAATTGGTATCTTTATAAAATGTGCTTTGAACACATTTTATTGACCCTTCTAGCATATGCTCTTGCCTAAGTATGTATGCCTATGGTAATTCATCAAGTAAAATCATCGTTCAGTCATAATGTTCACAGCAGCGGGAAGCATACATTTATAAGACTCACATATACTCTGCAAGTTTCTAAAGTCTTTTCTCAAGTTAGCAAGCAAAAATGACCATTCTTTTAATGGCAGGGCCCTATTTTATTCATTTTTCCCTCCTCTTTGCAGCATTATATCCCAAATAAATTGCATTGTGCTCAGAGCAAAGAATTATGGAAGCAGATTGTGAATGAGGAAGTCAAATATGAGGATGAAGTCATCTGTTGGCATTCAGACAGCCAGCAGGATGGAAATCTGCCATTCTTTAACTTGTGAGAGTAGCTTTAATAGCCAGAAAACTTTGAGCCCTTTGATGATTGCGTGTTGCTCAACATGGCCCATTTGGACATAATATAATATTTTATTTATGGATTATCTCTGCCAAACGCTTCTAGCTATCTAATAATGTAAATCTCTTGGCTTAAAGATAGTAATGTCTTCCAATAAATTCCAGCACTGACAAAACAGAAACACTACTAACTCATGTCTCAAATGAAGCATGTTTTCCAAGGTCTGGCCAAAGCCAATCCAGTACCCAAAACAGTGTCAAATTTCATTGCCTGCTGCCAGCGTGCATGCACTTCCCAATCTCTACCACCTCACCTCCTCCTCTGCTGCTTCTCCTCCTAAACTGTCCAGTCAGGGAGAATCCTGGTAGAGGAGCCTCTCTGTTCCCAGCATCCTCCCCACCCGGTCACTGGAAGAGAAAAGGAAACTGCAAGGACAACCACTGGTACTTTCTCCTCCAGTTCTGCTGTCATGAACTTCAGCAGCACCACAGGAAAAGGAGGAAGAGATGGAGATAAAAAGTCACCCTCCTCTTGCTTGTTGTCCAAGGATAGCATGTGAGAAGAGTCCCCACCCCAATAGTTTGATACCTTCCATAGCCTGACACGCAAGGCTGCTACTTTGGGGGTCTCAGGAATGGCATCCTGTGTACGCCTGTCTTCTGAGTACTCCAACAGTTGCTCTATTTCAGAAGATTTAAGGTGAAGGAGAAAGCAGAGGTCAAACAGGAGGTAAAATAAGTAAAGAAAGTAAAACAAACTAGAACAATTGTAGAACTGGATAAAAGAAAAAGTGCCGTCAAGATCCATCTTTCACCCTTGCAATAAAGAAAATTATATGAGTGCCGGTTCTCTCCACGTTGCTTAATTGACCTTAGCAAGTTCACCTGACACAAAGTGTGCCTTAACCGTTGGGGGCAGGGAAATCACGCAGTGCAGTTAGAGCATTAATTTTCACATTCTTTCAATTTATGTTTAAAATGTGGAGTAATAGTTCAATCTGTTTTAGAAACCAGGAACATCCCAATGGTACTAAAGCTAGATTAACTGAAAATGATCTTGTTGAAGGCCACATGAACTGTAGAATCAGATGATGGGAGAATACAGAAAGTGGTGGAAAATGCAAAGACAGATGTGTAAGCAGAGAAAAGCTAAGGCATGTTTGCACCAACCACAGTCCTGTACTGTCATAGGAAAAATTGGCACTTTGGGCTCCAAATTGCATACTGAGTTATTGATTAGTGCTGCATCTCTGAGTTTGGGTGCAGGAAAGGGACTCCGGTTTAAAGAGAAACACCCCCACATTTCTACAATGTCTGAATGAATGTGCACTGTAAGATCATTACATGTATTGGATGGAAAGGGTCTCTGGCCCATGAATCTGCTCATAAGTTAACACATCAAGATTCTTGATAGGAATGGGAACCCAGAAAAGCTGTTCTCAGCCCATGGAACTGTTGCAAGTGCTGATTGGCTGGCTGGGAAGGGTACCATTTCAAGTGGCAATTTGGAACCACTTCTGGCCACATACCTAATTGTGAATAAATACCCAAGGATCCAATCCTTCATTTATGTACTTTAGTGGCCTAATACTATCCTTTCCTCCCCAACGATACGGTGGCACCAAAATGGCTACCACTGCATCCTGTGGGAGGGGGGGCGGCTGCGGAGGTCTCCTCTGGGTAAGGAACAATGGTTCCCTTACTCCAGGATAAGCGTCTCAGCATGGGGGGTCTATTCGAACCAGTATTAGCTAATTAGCTGGTGTAGGTCCGTGAGGACCTGCACCACAGAATCGGTTCCAGGAAGGGGATTAGGATTTAGCTGCCACTACTGCCACTGGATCCAGTCTGCCTATCTTTCACCCTCTCCCACTCTCACCCACCTCTCCCGCTAACACATTTGCTCCAGCACAATGTGACAACATGGGTAGGAAGGCTCAGGCTTTTCCACCAGCACTCTCAGCAGCATGCTGAGCAGCATGCTATCGGAGTTGGAGCATGCTATTGGAGCTATTCACCTTCTTCTGGTGAACTGTTCTGAGGCCTTCACAAGGGGGTCCCCCTTGGAAAGGCCGGGCAGGCCCTCCCCTCCCCCCACAGGGAGGCCTCACAGATACAAATACAGTTCCCATAAAGTGCCAAGGTAGAACAGAGTGTACAAATATTGCCTGGTACAGTCTTGAAATAAGTTCATGAGAGTTACTAGTTCACATCTGATCTTTACTTTTGTGTCTGCACTCACCCTCTCTCTCACACACACAAACACACCTACATATCATTGTGCTATACCAGCAGCCTGAAAATCTGCGAAAACTAGGTGACACCAACTCCTATTGCTATTGGAGCTATTGGAGCAGCATGCTATTTTATGTTTAGTGCAGATGGCATCAGTGCAGGAGGAGCATTGCCAGCAAGCTTAGCAGTGGGCTTTGAAAAAGCCTTCATCTTGCTATTTCAAGCAGCCAGCTACTGTACTCATCATTCTGCATGCTTGATTATAGTGCTTACTCACAAATAAGAATTCTGCTTTCTGTGAGTGTACTGCATTTCCACAAGTAGCAGCAGCAACACTTTCTGGGTAGAGGAGGGATAAGGAAGGTAGCTTGTCACCTCTTCTCCTGGTAAGGAACAATATAGGCAATGCTATGTATGGATAGGCTAATTTCAGTAAGGCATTAAACCTGGGGAAAGTTAGCTCTCGACATGGAGGAAGAGCATATGTAAGATTTCCATCTATATAGTATAACTGGTTTTAAATTCTTCCACCTCTCACATTTTGTATATAACATATAAAGTTCATCAAAATTGTTACATCTTGCATTCTCTAGATTTTCAGGTTTGCAACAGAAAAAACTTTGCATGAAAAAAGTCATATTAAAGTTGAAAACAAAGTGCTTGTTTTTCATCCTGGTGATCTCACATAGATGTCGAAAACGGACAAAAACAACTGATTAGACATTTTCCCGATAAGAGTGTTTAGCCATATGATAACCTGAAGCCATATGTCTCTATTATCTCTCCTGATGGCCTTGCCTACATCTTAGGTAGCAAGACAGGCAAAATATAACCCCATTGTATGCCAAATTACAGGTCCACAAGATGTAGAGAACAATCAACTGAACCTCAAAGAGATTAATTGCAGGTCTTATCCAATACCTAGTCATCAGCTGTAGCAAAAGTTGATGATTTAGCTGTATTTTATTATGTTTTGAATCTTCTTGTAAACCCCCTTGAGTGCAGAGCTCTTATCCATGGGAAAAGCAGTACAATATATAAATCTTCTAAATAAATACGAGGGCTGTTCTGAAAGTAAGTACCACTTGGCTATTATAAAACAAGACTTAAGGAGAACAATTTAATACTGCTCAGAAGTTAAATTCCATGGCCATACTACTTCTCCATCCGAACTGAGGCAATTGTCATGTCCTGGGACAAGCTTCTTTATCCCCTCCATGAAGAATGTTCCTGCCAGGGAGCTCAGCCAACTGGTCACCAGTTCTGCAGAAGGCCATGCGTGTGCGTGTGCACGCGTGTACGCGTGCGCATTGTCATGCAAAAGAAGCAGCCCAATGTCCTCATTTTTCTTCTTTTGTTCCTAATAGCTCTCCTGCCTCTCAGGTGATTGTCATCCTTTAAGGTTCCAGAACACAGTGGCCATTAGCTTCTTGTTGGAGAAAGTTTGTTTGAACTGTGGCTGTCTTACAGAGCTTGACTACTCAAACAGCCCAGACAGTGATCTTGGCAAACAAACTTTGTGGAGGGAATAAAGAAGCTTGTTCCATGACATGACAATTGCCTCAATTCAGATGAAGATTGCATGGAGAAGTAATGTAATATTAGAAGTAATATCTAACTTCTGAGCGGTATTTAAAAAAAAAAAAGACTTAAGGAAAACAATTTAACAGCCAAGCAGTATTTACTTTCAGAATAGCCTTCATAATAAGATCACCAAGACAGTCAGATTTCTTTGCCAGGTCAGAAGCAAAGAATCGCTGAAGAAGATCTCTGTTCCAAAAAGGTGGCTTTAACTCAGAAACATCCTATTTGAAGCATTGCAGTTTTCACCCTCTCTATAACATCCTTGCAACCTAACAGCAGTTCAGTATTTCATGCCCCTGCAGGGTGTAACAAATGAGCTATAGTGCTGCAGTGATTTAAGAGAAGCTGAATCAATCTCAAATGCCACCCACTAGCTTTATTTTAATGGTAGGTTCACATCTGTGTTAGATCAATTATCTTGAAGAAGATGGTTGAAAAAATAGGTTTCTGGTTGTATGCAGTGTCACTTAGACAACCCATGAGTACACCTTTCATTCAGAGGGAGGTGGTGCACTGGATGTACTATGTTCATTGGTGTGTAGTATATCAAATGCCTTATAAAACCATTATCTCTGTAAATAATCATTTTTAGAATTATTTATTGTGAAAGAACATACTTTGGTTGAGTACGGTAATGCTGTGTGTCCCTCCTGATCAATGTGAAATGTCACTGATCATGTTTCATCAGTATATTTGTTACCTTTGTCTTCTTATATTTTTTCATATAGACACTGATAATTCTGTTGCATCTCCGTAACATCCTTCACAAATCTTACTGATTATTAAAAAATATAAATATATATATTTTTGGATTATATTAACATTTAACTAAATTCCATGGGAATTAATTGAAAAGATTTTGAGTAAATGCCAAGACATCTTTATTTAATGAAACCTTTTAAAATTGCCGTTAATCTAAAGCCTGGCACTTATACCAAGAAGTTGCTAAATTAATTTACTGACACAGGAAATCAGTCACTGTAAATGGTGTTTAAACAGCAATGTTTAAACAATAGCTGATACTACGAGGAAGTAATTGGCAGCCTGTGTTAGAGCAAAATGATTTAATTTGTTGTCTTGTTTGTTTTATAAAAGGTTAATGGCAGGAACCTCCTTTCCGTTGACTTTGATCGAACCACAAAGACAGAAAAAATCTACGATGACCACCGTAAATTTCTGCTGAGGATTGCCTATGACACGTCAGGACATCCAACTCTCTGGCTGCCAAGCAGCAAGTTGATGGCTGTCAATGTTACCTATTCATCTACAGGTCAAATTGGCAGCATTCAGCGAGGGACAACAAGTGAGAAAGTTGATTATGATGGACAGGGAAGAATCGTGTCTAGAGTATTTGCTGATGGCAAAACATGGAGTTACACATACCTTGAAAAGGTAGAATACTGTCCTGGGAATGACTTGTCCATAATGCCATTAAATTAGTGAATGATTACTGCATAAGAATGGTCACAAACGAATGCAGGGCAATGCTGCAGAAGGTTTGCATTTCAGGGCTATGGAGCTGAATCCTTTCAAATCCACCCTGGTACACCCCGGATCTTTTCAAATCCAGATAGCAAGCATCATTCACTTACTTTTAGTGATTTGCTGCTGTTGGATGCAGTCCAAAGAAAATTAAAGATGCACTTGAAATCTGTGGGAAATAAAGCTCATTTAAGTAAATTCATTCCAGTGACCTCAATAACATTTAAGAGTACAGTATTCTAACTCTCAAAGTCCCTACGGCCTGTTCTAATCACTCTTTGAACCTTCTGGAGCTATAGTGGCATCCTGTATGTGGCAGAAGGGCTAAGGTATATTCAGCGATGCCGCAGTTGCAGTAAAGAAGAGCTATAAGCACTGTATAAGAGCTGTTCCCCAGCACTGGTGTAGCTAGACCAGTAACAGATTTTTCTAAATCAAAAAAGGGAATAAATGCCACTTCATGCCAGCACTGGGACCCTGTACTCAAGTTCATGTTTTCCAAGCATAGCACAGTGCAGTACATAGCAGAGCATAAAATGGTGGTCTAAATGCATAACTAGGCACAAAACCAGGGGGAAGTTCCTATGTTCAGTTCTGTAGCATCAGTCAATAAGTGATGAAGCATCACAGTTGACTGCCTTTGGCTGCAGTCCTAACCACACTTTCCTGAGAGTAAGCCCCACTGAACAAAATAGGGCTTACCTCTTGAGTAGACCTGGTTAGGATTAAGAACATAAGAACAGCCCCACTGGATCAGACCATAGGCCCATCTAGTCCAGCTTCCTGTATCTCACAGCAGCCCACCGATTGTGCCCTTTATCTTTTAGCTTGATTTATAGTGGGGCGGGTGGGGGGAGTATGCTTTCGGTGATCATAGCTAGTGACCTATGATGTCTACTGCTGACAGTTTCACACATCATCACATGAATAATGTAAAACAACATCAGTGATGTACAGTGCTGATGCTTTGCAAAAGGAGTCATTTGGTGGCTGATTAACTCTGCAAAGTTTGATGTAAATAACGAACCAATTGCTTTGCCCATCTGACAAAGAGATGTGGAAGAGGAGGTGCAGGGATCTTCAGGCTAGTAAACTTCTCACTAAATTATCTCTAATTACAGGAGTGAAATTGTCTGCTCCATATGTTGTTCCCTTCTTGAATTATTGGCTGTAAGACAGCATCACTTTTGCTGGTATTAAACATGACTTATCCAAATCCATTGACAATCTGCTGTTTGGCTGTGAGTGCTTGACAAAGAAAGACTCCATCACAACAAGTAGCACATTAGGAATCTGGAGCTACTAATTACAGAACCTCTTACAATTAAGTATCCAAATGAATTAGGCAGAGAATAATTACTGTTCTGCAAGGTCAAGACTAACTCAATTTAAAAGATTATGATTTACTTAAATAGAATGCTGTTATCATACAGTAGTTTTGGCACTTGATTGAACTCTGTTTTCTCTTTTCAGTCTATGGTGCTCCTGCTGCACAGCCAACGGCAGTACATCTTTGAATATGACTTACTGGACCGGCTTTCTGCGATAACCATGCCCAGCGTTGCCCGCCATACCATGCAGACTATCCGCTCCATTGGCTATTATCGGAACATCTACAATCCCCCTGAAAGCAATGCCTCTGTTATCATGGACTACAATGAGGAAGGGCAGCTGCTACAAACTGCTTTCTTGGGTACAAGTCGAAGAATCCTATTCAAATACAGAAGGCAGACTAGACTCTCAGAAATCCTATATGATAGTACAAGAGTCAGTTTTACTTATGATGAGACAGCAGGAGTTCTGAAAACAGTAAACCTCCAGAGTGATGGTTTTATCTGCACCATTAGATACAGGCAAATTGGCCCACTGATTGACAGGCAGATTTTCCGCTTTAGTGAGGATGGAATGGTAAATGCCCGATTTGACTACAGCTATGACAATAGCTTCAGAGTGACTAGCATGCAAGGTGTTATCAATGAAACCCCATTGCCTATTGATCTTTACCAATTTGATGACATCTCCGGAAAAGTTGAGCAGTTTGGAAAATTTGGGGTTATATATTATGATATTAATCAGATCATCTCAACAGCTGTAATGACTTACACAAAGCACTTCGACGCCCACGGCCGCATAAAGGAGATTCAGTACGAAATATTCAGATCTCTTATGTACTGGATTACAATTCAGTATGATAACATGGGACGAGTAACCAAAAGAGAAATCAAAATAGGGCCGTTTGCCAACACAACTAAGTATGCCTATGAATATGATGTTGACGGTCAGCTACAGACTGTTTATCTGAATGAGAAAATAATGTGGCGCTACAATTATGACTTGAACGGCAACCTCCATTTGCTCAATCCAAGTAATAGTGCTCGCTTGACCCCACTTCGGTATGATCTGAGAGACAGAATCACCCGATTAGGCGATGTTCAGTACCGGTTAGATGAAGATGGATTCCTGCGACAGCGGGGCACAGAGATCTTTGAATACAGCTCCAAGGGCCTCCTTACCAGAGTTTATAGCAAAGGCAGTGGGTGGACAGTGATATACCGGTATGACGGACTTGGAAGGCGGGTTTCCAGTAAAACTAGCCTGGGTCAGCACCTCCAGTTTTTTTATGCAGATCTCACATACCCAACAAGGATAACTCATGTCTACAATCATTCAAGTTCTGAAATCACCTCTCTGTACTATGATTTACAAGGACACCTTTTTGCCATGGAGATTAGCAGCGGAGATGAGTTCTACATCGCATCAGACAATACCGGCACGCCACTGGCAGTTTTCAGCAGCAATGGGCTAATGCTAAAACAGATCCAGTACACAGCGTATGGCGAGATCTATTTTGATTCCAACCTTGACTTCCAGTTGGTGATAGGATTCCACGGAGGCCTTTATGACCCTCTCACTAAATTAGTTCACTTCGGCCAAAGAGATTATGATATACTGGCAGGGCGCTGGACTACACCAGATATTGAAATCTGGAAAAAAATAGGGAAGGATCCAGCACCTTTTAATTTGTACATGTTTAGAAATAACAATCCAGCCAGCAGAATTAATGATGTGAAAGATTATATCACAGGTAAATAAAGATTTGGGTTTTTTTAATGTACATTTAATATGTGTTTCCATCTGCTTATAATCTATCTATTCAGCAAATTGTATTCGCACATCACCTTGGAATTATAGCAGCTAACTTACAGCAGTGTCTGCAGAATATGATGAAGGATAACTGCCAGCAAGGCAAACTCACGTACTCAGAATATCTCTAGGCAAACGGTTTGTCAGGCATATTCTTGTTTGTTCCACCTAAGCAAGGAAAAAGTAAACAGTATTGTGCAATACAAATTCCTAAAAATATGTATGGAGTGCTGTTAGTGAAGGCTTGCTTGCTTCAGTAAAATGATACTGAAGCAAGGGCCTTGCTTTGGACAAAATGAGCAGATCTGCTCTATTAGTGAACAGAGCAAAGATTTTCCCAGCAGAAATCAGAGGAGCAAATGGCCCCATCTCCTAGATTATTAATAGGCATTAGGTTAGGAATGGTCAGAAATCCTTGTAGTGACCCCTAAATCCTTTGTCTCAGGAGAATATTCTAACTCTTTTAAGGTGGTCAGAAAAAGGAAATGCAGAAAGCAAAATATAATTTTGATGTTTCTAGCAATGTCTGACTAGACTGTCACCATGGCAACCGTTTATAAACCTGTAAATATATTGAATATTATGGTGGTGGGATACCAGATGGCAACTTTATCTAGAGAACTTGGGAGGGTTTGTTACTTGCATGATAACACCTCAGATGATTATCTTTTTTCAGGGAGGCTTTCCAAGCACTAGTCTAACAGTCGGAAAAATAACGTTCTAACACTCCCACTTGCTATTTATCGTTGTGCCTTCATTTGTATGTTAAACAGAAAATGGTATTCCTCAGATCCCACAGCTCTGCTATCTTTTTTACCATCTCAATAAAGAGTTTCCTTTCAAATTGATCAATGTAGGACCTAAATCCACTTGCCCTGTACTTGCATCAAAGTGTGTTTTAATTCCTTCAAAAGCTTTCATTTTTTCATGCAACAAAAAAAATTAATCTAAACTTGCTTTTATTCAACTTCCTCGAGCAATAATCCTTTACTGATTAAAAAGCAATGTTGATGGACACCATTTTCATCGTCCCTGTGCTATTGCCCCTTCCTTGTCATCCTCAAATGGGATTGAGTTTCATTGTTAATTTGGTGGGAATACGAATTCCATCTGTTCTTGGTATCTGAGCAATGATTTTTTACATTAGAAAATCTACTTTGACTTCTCCTTGCGTAGGTTAACCTCCTGGTTGTAATACACCAATAAGACCCTTTAAAATGCTTAGGTTAGAGGAAGATTGTGATATATATATATATGCAAGGAGAAACCCTACACCCCTAAACCTCCCTTGGTCTTATGCCAACTATATAGTCAGCTTAAGTCTGAGGACACACATTGATAGCCAGGCAGCTTGCAGGGAAACAAAGGTTTTTACTTACCTCTCCTGGGCCATGTGGTGCTTCATTAGTGCCACTGCATCACGCAGGCTGGTGGGAGATGGGATTGGACTGTAAACTATGTTTCCTCTGCAACACATGCAGAGGGCAGATTCCAGTTGTCCTAATTATACTGCAAGGTTACCAGCTGGGTCTTTGAACCTGGAATTATAATCTTCAATTTTTGATTTTCCTTACAACAGAGGACCAGTAATCTAGGATCAAATGCTTAAGGTCCTTCTGGCATTTATCATCAGTTGTTTGTTTTTTTTCAAGTAGACATCATGAGCAGCTCAATCCTACTTAAATCCCTGCGTGGCGATGCAGCAGCACCAGCGCAGGTTGTGCTGCAGATTTTTGGCTGCTGGCGGTCTCTTCAAGGTAAGCCCCAGCAGCTGAAGCAGGTCAACTCAGAAACAGTGAGTTGGCCTTTCCCATGTATTCACGGTCCAACAACAAAAACCATGGATGCAACTTTACTGCTGGTTGCAGGGTTCCAGCGGCAGAAGCTGGATCCAGAAGGAGCCATACCTTCAACTCAGAATCTTGGCAGATTGCATATTTGTATTACCATACAGTGAGAGAAGTATGCTAGCATAAGCTGCAGCCATATTGCGGCTTTTATTTAATTATGCCTCAAAGCACATAATCACTTGCACTTGTCAGACATTAAATAACTTTTACAGCTTTAAATTCAATAGTTAGGAAGGGAAAATAAAATGGTCTTATTTCTTTCTTTGCTTTACAGATGTTAACAGCTGGCTGGTGACATTTGGTTTCCACCTGCACAATGCCATCCCTGGATTCCCTGTGCCAAAATTTGATTTAATAGAGCCCTCTTACGAACTTGTGAAGAGTCAGCAGTGGGATGATGTGCCAGTAAGTTGATAAGAAAATTAAACTATGGCAAAATTGAATAAAAAACACTATTCTGTTTGAGCACTATAAGCCTCAGAGGCCTACACGGCATTTTAAAAAATTTAAAGTGTACTTTGAAAAGATGTTTCTTAATATATTTTTAAGGCATTCATAGACTAGATGCCAATTCTGTTCATTTTTGTGCATTTGCTGAAGATTTGGTCTGAATTTCAACATCTCCTCATTTGCTTTCAGTAATGCAGACCAAAAATGGAAGGAGGGGGAGTAAGAGAACTAATCAATAAATAATAGTACTTTGAAACCTTTTTTAGAATTGTGACTTTCCCAGTGGAAACTATGAAGATTGGATTTATACCAGCACCCTGCCTGAAGGCAGAAAGTGAACACTGTAATAAAAAATAGTCTGTGAAATAAACAGAAGAACAGGTGATATAAATTATGCATACCAAGCACCAGTACAATTTTACTTCTCTTTAATATTAACCATGTTTTATATGTGAAGATAAAATATTGAATGTGAAATTACCTCAGGTAAAACCCATTACATTACACAGAGCCCAAACTCAAGGTGCTTATGAAATTCCTTGGTAGCAAAAAGATCCACTGCCCAGAAAAATGGAGCCGTTTAAAATGACGGACGAGAACGAATGGAATGTAAAATAGAAATGCCACATCTGCTATTTAGGAAAATAGTGATTATAAATCTTAACTGTTCAGAGATCAAAAGGCCACACACCATCAAGTTTTCAGTTACCAGAAAGCGGAATGGGAAACTGTAAACAGGGGTAAGCCCATAACAGTAGTTCTCAAAGGAGTTCTGTAACTTGCCTGGTGCTTTGTATAAAAAGTTCCATGTTAGGTGTAGATCAGAAAGCCATCACAAGGATCAGCTTCTCAAGTGATAGCAGAAAACATATTTATGCTACCATTACAAAAATACATCAGCTGTAAACTTTCCTGTCTTGTCTGTGCAGAACAGTGCACAGAATCTGTATACAAAGGAAGGGAACGTGTTCAGAACGTGGGCATGGTGATGCTGACTTTCCTTAACACGCACGAGTATGGCTTTTGAAAAAATTCACATCAAATGTTCTACAGTGGTCAGTCACTGTAACTGCATCTGTAAAAGTGGTACAGTGGTGCCCCAATATCCGTGGGGGTTCCATTCAGGAGCCTCCCACGGATACCTGTTGGCATCCTTCAGTCTTGGAAGACTACGGTATCACGCTCTGAATAGTGTTCTGGAACAGTGTCCTCTCCAGTGCGCGAAGCCTGGGTAAAGTAGATATGGAGGATAGACTGTTTCCCATGCAGCAAATTCCCCCCTCTCCACATTGCTGAAATGGTCCAATGGAAAGGCAGAAGCCAATACGGTTGGTTCCAGCAGCTTCACAGGAGTTGCCAGAACGTGACTGTGTTCAGCCTTGAACCGCCTCAGGGACTCCGGCTCGGGATTTTGCCTCAAGGTTGACTCCTGAAGCCTTTTCCATAACTGGATGTCGCCACAAGGCAGTGGAGGTTTGGGATCAGAGTTTTCCTGGATATATGGGATGCCTACCCATGTCGCTTCCTGTACTTTTGGATATTGTGAGCCAGTGAAAGCTGTGCTCCCCTCACCTCTGGAGGCTCTTCTGAGCCCCGCAGAGGCCACGCACTTACAGCCTCTGAGGGCTCAGAATGACTGTTACGGGGGGGGGGGGGAATGCACCTTCCGGTTTTTTGGCAAAACTGGAAGTGATGTTTCTGTGCTTTTAAAAGGCATTATGAGGGCCAGGGAAGCCCTCAGTGGAAGCTCTTTGAAGCCCTTAAAAGAGCCTCCCCTTGTCTCTGGAAGGGGGGGGGCTGCATCTGTGGAACTGTGGATAAGTGAAACGCAGATACAGAATCCACAGATACAGGGGCTCTCCTGTATATAAATATTGTTGGCAATAACAGTAAATATGTAATTCAGATGCACTGCACACATGACACTTCACTCCATCTTAGAAAGCTTCCTTCACATGCTGCACATTCCTAGAGTGCACTGGTGGAGAGAGGAATGGCTGTATCATTGGCACTCCCTAGGGCAGATCTCAGGGGCATACCTGTCTACCTTCCAGGGCTCCAGGGCTCCCTTAGTGCTGGTGCAATGCTTTCCTTTCTGCCCTTAAGGAGGACACTGTCGGAAGGGAGATACCATGTCTCCATTTCTACTGAGGCTGCTGAAGGAATGAAGAGCTCCTCAGGAATCGACTCTCCATGCCTTATGTTATGAGTGATGCAAAGAAGTCTGATGATCAAATGACATGACGCTGTGGTACACTCATGTCTTTAAATGCAGAACTGCCCTATTCAGCTGTAAAAATAGGGACAACAACTGAAAGGGACATGCAACTCCTCTCCCAAGGAGTTGCTTGAGGTTCTGTTAGAATTTCCATTGACCCTTTTGGTAGCTTTTTCTATAGTATTGAAATGCAATATAATGTCAGCTGTTCTTTGGTTGTTCTGGTGAAATGGAAGACAAATATATAGGGAAGGGGATGCAGAGGGAAAGTCACAGACCTGGGAAGAAGAAGGGGAATTGACAACCTCCTGGTCCTTTCAGTTGCAAACCGCTCAAACCTCCTGCCTGAAACCTGAATAGCAGACTACTGTTTAAAGACACAAATCTGTTGTCACTGCGTGTAGTTTGAACCTGACTTCAGGCCACTTGAATACTGTGGCAGAATTTTGTGCAAGTCACTGATCAACTTTCCCAGGTTTGTGCTCTACAACAGTGGTTCCCAACCTTTAGGAGCCCATAGACCACAGAGACAAAAATTGGAAACGTCATGGACCACAAGCAACACCCCAACCCCCTGCACAAACAAAAATACAATTAAATTTGGTATTCCGTGGGGGAGTGCTTGCTAAAGTGCTAGAAGTCCTGGTTGTAAGCGGTCCATTCTCTAGCCTCTCTGGTGGTCCTTGGAGAAGTGCTCGCTTGGCAAGACACAGCAAGGGATCGAAAGCTATTATCTCTCTTTTTCTGAAACCTCATGGACCATTTCTCAGGGTCTCACAGACTCAGCTGTAGCCCATGAAGCACAGGTTGTGAACCACTGGTCTAGAAAGACTCACACTTTACTCTTTCACCTCCCTCCCCCCAAAAAAGGATAGGACCAGCTCCAGGTTAGAGAGAGCCCTCAGCAAGGTAACCTCTGGTCAACCACCTTCCCTTTGCCATATTAGCAGATGAGGGCTCTTGATATTAACAGCAGTCGGGCAGCTGCAGCAGTATTCTGGCTAGCGGTTTCTGTCTACCATGGGTTTTTTTTTTTCCTTTTTTCCCCACAACACCCCTAATGTCATCACAAAAATACAAGTGACACTGTGGAGGGGAGGAACCACAATGGGCATCAGCTATTGGCTACAATGCTATTGTTGCTGAAAAACTGGTAAGAATTTTTAAAAAAACTGCATCTACCACCATGGTTGAGAGGGAATCCAGATGGTGATGAATATTTGCTTGCTGGCCCAGTCCTCGCTAGAAGGCTAGTATAGGTGTCAGTAGTGAATCCCTTGAGTCAGATGCAGATTACCTTTATTAGCATAAAGATACAAAAATATGACTTAAAAATCAGATTAAAAGTCCTCAACTACCTTGGATAAATGTTACAGTGAAACGTACCATCTTTCTCTTAATGACTAATTTTAAAAAGATTGCCACTTTTACAGTTAATTCAATATTTACACCCGCAAGAAGAAACCACATTTTTTCTTGATCAGCCCAATCCTCCTCCTTTTTGAGGAGTTCCTTTAGATATACTTGGCGAAGATCTTTATAGAGGGGGCAATGCAGGATCATATGATGTAAAGATTCAACTACACTCATTGAGCAGCCACCTGTTCTTGCCTCCAGTAGAGTTCTTCTAAACCTGCCATATAGTACTTCTGAAGATAAAACGTTACTTCTCCCGAGAGCAAAGGCTATGCACTCATTAGGGCATTTTTAAAAATATAAATAATCAGATATATGCCCGTATCTAATAGGAAGCTGTAAATATAGGGGTGAGCAGATCTTATTGGCCAGAAACCACAAGTTTTGCTGCTCAATATCTCGGCGTCTTTGTTTAATCAGATGGAATGCTTGCTCCTAACTGTTGGAGTGCACCTATAATATCGGTATCGAGTCCTATAGTTTTAATTTTTCTTTTAAAGAGGAGAATCCCTTGGGTAATGGGCTCTCACCAGTTGCCTTCTGGTAACGCCAGCCCTACTCCATGCTATTCATTTATAGCAATCATTTGGAGGGCTCCTGCTAAAGGTTTATTTGGATGTGGACTACTGTGATATTGACTTCTTTTTTCTTTAAATAAGTGTTTGATTGAAGTAAGAAGTGATAGATGCTCTTCTTCCTAGAGTGACAAGTCTAATGTGCAGATACTGACCCTTTGGACAGTAACAAAGAACTGCTAGGTAGAGAAAAAAGCATGACACTAATCAAATGATAACTTCAACTACCCAATGTGAAATGGATAGGAATAGTTAAGAATAATCAATGAAAGGGGATTTCTCATAGTAGTATGAAGAATCCCCTGGCTCCAAATCATAGACTTTCTTCATTTTTGCAACAGAGTAATGATGGCTGGAAATCCTCCAAATGAGATCAGGTGTAGTAATCCTGTCAAACAGTGGTTTTATGTTCCTAGGGAAGAATTTCCAATGTGAATACAGACCGATCTAAATAAGATGTCTTAGTTTAAACCCCTGGTCTGACATCTATTTCTCCCCTGTCACCTTTAGCAAACAATTAACCTCACTGCCTCCATTTTCCCATCTGTAAAATGTTTGTGCTAGTACTTTACACAACTGCTTTCAGTACATATTAATTAACATATGAAATACCTATGTAAATGCTAAGTGTTCACATAATAATCCTCTTTGTACCTTCCACATTTTCTCTGTAGTGGTTTCGTGCAAGGATTTTATTTTATTTTGCTATTCTTAAAAGAGACAGAAATGAGAAAAGCATTGAACATTATCAAACAAAATAGCTCTTGTAACAGTGGAATCCAATGCATGGATTCAATTAACTCTTTGGCGCTGTCAGTTGTAGCATATCCTATTGTCAGCTCCAGGCACTGCGCCAATAAATATATGACTGTCAGAGTCTAGGGGCAACAGATGGTTTGTAAAACTTCTGTCTGTTCTTGTTTTCAGCCAATTTCTGGAGTGCAACAACAAGTGGCAAGGCAAGCAAAGGCTTTTCTGTCTCTGGGAAAGATGGCAGAAGTCCAGATCAGCAAGCGCAGACCCGGCGGCGAGAAATCATGGCTGTGGTTCGCAACTGTGAAGTCTCTGATCGGGAAAGGGGTTATGCTTGCTGTCAATCAGGGCAAAGTGCAGACTAACGTGCTCAACATAGCAAATGAGGATTGTATCAAAGTGGCAGCTGTTCTGAACAATGCATACTACCTGGAGAATTTGCATTTCACCATTGAAGGGAAGGACACACACTATTTCATTAAGACCACCTCCCCAGAGAGTGACCTGGGCACACTGAGACTGACAAGTGGCCGGAAGGCCCTGGAAAATGGCATCAATGTCACCGTTTCCCAGTCCACCACTGTAGTGAATGGGAGGACTCGTAGGTTTGCTGATGTCGAAATGCAATATGGTGCACTGGCTCTTCATGTTCGCTATGGCATGACTCTTGATGAGGAGAAGGCACGGATATTAGAGCAAGCTCGGCAAAGGGCTCTTTCCAATGCCTGGGCCAGAGAACAGCAACGAGTGAGAGATGGAGAGGAAGGTGCCAGGTTATGGACAGAAGGAGAAAAAAGGCAACTGCTGAGTGCTGGGAAAGTCCAAGGCTATGATGGGTACTATGTACTCTCTGTGGAGCAATACCCTGAATTAGCAGACAGTGCTAACAATATACAGTTCCTTCGGCAAAGTGAGATTGGAAAGAGGTAACACACTGGTTGAGCGTGGGCTGCCAAAGTGACTCTGAACCAGTGTCTTCTAAGAGGGAGACCAAAATCATTTTGCTGCATTACTACTTGAGCCTAAATGTACACCTTTGCTCAGATTTTTCTGTAGCACAATTCGAATAGACTCTACAGCGAAGAGAGAGGCTTCCAGAAGAATGGTACTGCTAAAAAACTGGGGGTTTTTTCCCCCCCGAATGACCTTAAAGGTGATCTGCTTTAAAGAATATGTTTACATATGCATATCGCTGCACTCAAGTTGGACTGAAAGTATTAAAAAAAGGCTGAAAGGGTTTGCAACAGGCTGCCTATTCCTGTGAGGCACTGACGCTAACCAAGAAACAGAACCATACAGTGTTTCCAAATATTACTAAATTGTTGACCTTTGCTTACAAGAAATAGTCTCTCTCTTCTCCTCTCTCTTTCTCTCTCTCTTGCTCTCTTCCTCTCTCTGCATAGGATGTGATATATATCTCTGTTCATTTTAAAATGTGGGGCAAAAACTCTTGTTTATGGACACTCCAACGGCTTTAAACTGTGCTACTTTCTAAAAGGACATTGGCACAAGCAATTTATGCTACAATGGGAATTTAATAATGGATTTTACAATGATAACGTGGTTTGCTTTGGGGGTGGGGGGGAATGGCAAGTGGAATCCTTGTCACAGAGGAGCAAAGGAAACCTTGATTTTTTTTGTAAATTATGTGAGACAAGTTGTTTATGGATTTTTATATGAATTACAATTTACTGTACATCAAATATTAGTCTCAGAGGAATTAATTTATGTAAAGTGTTTAAAAAAGTTTATACTTAAAATAAAATGATCAAAATGTGCAGTGTGTGAATTTTTTTAAAGGAATTGCACCTTTTGTTATGTTATAGCTGTACAGTATAAAGAGTTATATTGTAGAGATATAACAGTGTATGACTAATGGACAGAAGTGTTAATATTTTTGTATTAGGTTTAAAAAAACAGTGCATCTTTCAGTTGCTCTGGTGAAAGGACAGAGTGGTTGCAAATTGCTCAGTCATCGGACTGCAGCGCCTTTCCTTTCCTCTACCTTTGCTATCCTCTCACCCAGCACAGCTTCATCGCTCACTGCTAGGAGGGAGAGCAACTAAATAAGGTTCAATCATTATGATGAAAGACTTCCCTAGGCTGGGCTTGCCTTGTCCTCTCCCAGCCCTAAAGGTGTATTTATTCAGTTTTGCAGCTCTCTTATGTATTTTTTTTTTTAACTGTGGGATGTGTAGCTGCATAATGTGATGACAGGAATGCTGTCTCAGGTGCTTGGCAAATATATGCGAATGGCAATAGGGTGTAGCTCTTACCTCCACTTATATCACTCCTCAGGCAGGACTTCCAGCCTTGTCTGTGAAAAAGATGTTTTGGGGAGAAAGGGGGGAAAGCTAGCAACATAGGAATGTAGAGCAGTGAGTGAATTAAAAAAAATCACCTGGCCTTTAACCCTCTTCTCCACTGCAAAAGAGTCACAATGAAATTCTAGTTTAGTGTCTAATCTCCATCAGAAGGCTGCCCTACCATCTGATAAGACTTGCCCATAAGTTCAACATAATGTGTTGGGTGGGTTTGAGATAGACAGAGAGCAGGGCTTAATTTCAGCCACAGCTCAGTCTATGTGAACCAGGTTGCAAGACCAGGCGCCTGGTAGAACACCTGGAACGTAAGTAAAGGGAAATCCTCTGAGCATGGCCTGAGTGCATTTATTTCACCTCTGAATAACTGCATCCTGGTATCCCACATCAGGGAACTGGAGGAGGGGTAAAGTTTCTATGCCATATAGTGGAACTTCCTGGCAGGCTTGAGCCCCAACACCTCTTCTAACAAATCAATCATAGAAAGACAGCTTCGTCTTATGGATTTTACTATGCCTGATAATTGCTTTCAGAGGGATCTAGATTGCAATTTCATAAGTGTGTTTTCTTCCTATTTTGGTACCATGGAAGTCACTCTTCCGAAAGCCTGATATTCCTGGCTTCCACCTAAAAACACAATAATAATTCTACCCCTCATACTTGCAGAGAGAACATTGCAAACACCCACACGGGCAGTGTCTTCGGAAGCTTCATATGCCAAGAAATCTGCACAAAAGCACTCTGTAGCTTCTAGTCTCTGCCTGTATGCCACCCCCTCATCAAATTTATAAATACAACAGGTCTAACAAGTGCACTCTTTGCAATTGATTGAATTATGCAAAATATAAAAACATATGCAATGTGTTGATTTTTGCATAATTTAGAAATGGGGAGGGAAAAGCCAGAAAGATACAGCATAATTTGAAGTCATGTTGTATGTCAGGACCTGCACCTACCTACCCCTAAGCCTTCCTGAGCAGAAGCTCATATTGCTGAACACTGTATTCAGCTGCAAAATGTTTTTAAAATATTTTTTGGGAACGTATCAAAATGGGTAATTTTCATTGTGCTGTGCTTAATATTCAGAATGGTAATAAATGGCAGGTGAATGTGTCTTACATATATGAAGGGAGTTTTGTGGATCAAATAAAAAAATTGTTTTCTAAATGCTTTCTGCACTGAGATTCTATAGTATTATGTGTGCTCTCAACAGCACAGTAGGAGTGCTTGTCAAACAGGCCGTGAGCAGGTCAAGCAAGTTTACCAAAGCCACAGTATCAGTACTTTTGCTACCAGTGTCCCTCTTGGGTAGAACCTACGGAACTGCTGACACTTAGAACAAAAACTGTTATTTTCTTTACTTTAAGGTACAAACTGTTAGTTTGTTGTTCTTTTTCAACCACAAGCGTGTCCAAATTTAGAAACCACGATTCACCCAAAATCACTGACAAGTGCCATGGTTTCCCATTTTTGTTCTAATCTGGGAAATGCCGGGTGTTTGAAGTTCTGTTGGATAGCTTTCAACGGCATTGTATTAGAGCACTATCAGTGCTGTCTGTGGAATTAGGCTCATACGCAAAAAATGTAGTAGAATGTTATTCTGTTGGAATATTACAAAAATATCCTGTGTATAACGTGTCAGAATGGAACTAAAGCTTCTGCTTGATGTGCCCTTGTTCCCTCTCTCTGGTTTTGGCACCAGTAAACACCAAACAGTAGTATCTCTTGATGCTCATTTTAGATGAAGGCCAATTAGTGGCCTTCTTAGTAGGTATAAAATAGCCTTTTTCATGCTAAAAAGAGAGGAAAAAATCTTTCTGATCTGGACATGCTCCTACATGAGACAGTGACTTATGTAAACAAAAGATCTTTTTTTAAGAAAATATGAAAAATTGTATTAAAATAATTAGCCTACAAAATAAGGGGATTCCGAGTATTTTAGGCAAAGCCAGTCAAAATGCTTTCATGCTATTTTGAAATGTAAATTTTGTCTGATTTGTATTGTTCTTTTAATTTGCCTTCCTAACTTTATATGTGTCCTGAATTTTTCCACAACTTGATGACTATAGATTGCATCTAGGCTTTCCAATAAAAGCCAAGCCAATGTGTCTGCGTTTAAATTTGTTTTCTTAACTATGCGCGTCAGACATAACTGTTACTGCTTTTCTGTTTCTACTTGTAGATGCAAAGTGATCTACCGTATTTTTCACTCTATAAGACGCACCTGACCATAAGACGCACCTTGTTTTTAGAGGAGAAAAACAAGGAAAAAATATTCTGAACCAAATAGTGTAATAAAATATTTAATAAACTATAACAGAATAACATTTGAACCATGTAAAGTGAACAGCAGTCAACAGTGGCATTAAGAACCATTATCACTGTCATTAACAAATGGAGAGACTTAAAGGTTTGAGTACTCTAGTTTTCTGGAAATCCCAAGAACTCATCATCACTAGAGTCAGAATTTATGAAGCTCACAAAAGCAGGTGCACACAAATAGGGGACCACATTATCTTTCTGCTACAATGATGTTCTGCCAAATTTCAATCCACTGGGCCTCATGCCCGCTTAAGGCTGATCAGTCCCCCTTGTGCAACTCACCAGTGCAGCA
This sequence comes from Tiliqua scincoides, assembly GCF_035046505.1. Taxonomy (NCBI): domain Eukaryota; kingdom Metazoa; phylum Chordata; class Lepidosauria; order Squamata; family Scincidae; genus Tiliqua; species Tiliqua scincoides. The sequence continues at coordinate 59,132,964 of NC_089826.1, forward strand.
AGCAAAAATGAGTCCAGTTCCAGTCCACAGATGCCAAGTAAATCAGTTCCATCATTCAGAGTTGCCAAATCAGAGTCCAGAGCCAATAAGCCAAATTACAGTCCAAGGTCAGGTTCCAGGTAGGTCAGTTAAATCCATCAGGGTATACAAGTCCAGCCACACTCAGATTCCAAATTCAATAAACCCAGCCAGCCAGCCCACACTCCTTCAAAACCCACAAACCCTTTCTGCCTCTGGTACTCCTTATATCCCTGAGGGCCCTATTGCCTTCCAGTGGCTGCAGCTGTGCCCAGGATGCCCAGGCCTTACCCTTAAAGGGGCCACTGCTGACACCACATCTACCTCCTCACCAGATCTTCCTGGATTCCAATACAAGGGGGGGGGAGCAGATCTCTATACAGACCAGTGCAAAAACAGGGGAAAGGTGTGGGGGAGGTAAGATCTTTGTATAGGCATCACAGCAAGACCAATGCAAAACCCCTTGCACACAGAACCAACAGATGGAAGTGGGGGGGGGCGCAGATCTCTATACATAGCAGTGCAAAAGCAGGGGAAAAGTGTGGTACAGGTAAGATCTCTGTATAGGCATCACAGCAAGACCATTGCAAAACCCCTTGCACACAGAACCAACAGATGGAAGTGGGGAGGGGCGCAGATCTCCATACATAGCAGTGCAAAAGCAGGGGAAAAGTGTGGGGCAGGTAAGATCTCTGTATAGGCATCACAGCAAGGCCATTGCAAAACCCCTTGCACACAGAACCAACAGATGGAAGTGGGGGGGGGCGCAGATCTCCATACATAGCAGTGCAAAAGCAGGGGAAAAGTGTGGGGCAGGTAAGATCTCTGTATAGGCATCACAGCAAGGCCATTGCAAAACCCCTTGCACACAGAACCAACAGATGGAAGTGGGGAGGGGCGCAGATCTCCATACATAGCAGTGCAAAAGCAGGGGAAAAGTGTGGGGCAGGTAAGATCTCTGTATAGGCATCACAGCAAGGCCATTGCAAAACCCCTTGCACACAGAACCAACAGATGGAAGTGGGGGGGGGGCGCAGATCTCCATACATAGCAGTGCAAAAGCAGGGGAAAAGTGTGGGGCAGGTAAGATCTCTGTATAGGCATCACAGCAAGACCATTGCAAAACCCCTTGCACACAGAACCAACAGATGGAAGTGGGGAGGGGCGCAGATCTCCATACATAGCAGTGCAAAAGCAGGGGAAAAGTGTGGGGCAGGTAAGATCTCTGTATAGGCATCACAGCAAGGCCATTGCAAAACCCCTTGCACACAGAACCAACAGATGGAAGTGGGGGGGGGCGCAGATCTCCATACATAGCAGTGCAAAAGCAGGGGAAAAGTGTGGGGCAGGTAAGATCTCTGTATAGGCATCACAGCAAGACCATTGCAAAACCCCTTGCACACAGAACCAACAGATGGAAGTGGGGAGGGGCGCAGATCTCCATACATAGCAGTGCAAAAGCAGGGGAAAAGTGTGGGGCAGGTAAGATCTCTGTATAGGCATCACAGCAAGGCCATTGCAAAACCCCTTGCACACAGAACCAACAGATGGAAGTGGGGAGGGGCGCAGATCTCCATACATAGCAGTGCAAAAGCAGGGGAAAAGTGTGGGGCAGGTAAGATCTCTGTATAGGCGTCACAGCAAGGCCATTGCAAAACCCCTTGCACACAGAACCAACAGATGGAAGTGGGGGGGGGGCGCAGATCTCCATACATACCAGTGCAAAAGCAGGGGAAAGGTAAGTCAGCCCCAGTAGAGCCAATGGGGCTCACTCCCAGGGATGAGTGGACAGGAGAAAAGCCTGCCAGCGCCTCCTCTCCCAGGGAGGAGCCCGTCTCAGTCCCTGGGCTCCCTGGACTCACTCCCTAGGCTCGCTCCCTGGGCTCACAAGCCTGCCAGGGGCTCACTCCTAGGGATGCGTGGACAGGAGAGAAGCCCGCGATTGACTCATTTCGCCTGGAGATGGACTGGTAGCTCGAGGGTCGACGTAATGAGCAGCCCTGCTCTAGGGGCTTGCTCAGCAAGACTGCCACCCCACCCCCGCTTTCCTGGGAGTGAGCCCCAGTGACTTACTTCTGAGTAGACACGTGGGCTTTCTCAGCGAGCCTGCCATCCCCCCCCTTTCCTGGGAGTGAGTCCCAGTGAGTCTGAAACTTACTTCTGAGTAGACACACGGGCTTGCTCAGCAAGACTGCCACCCCACCCACGCTTTCCTGGGAAGCGGAGCCGAGCAGAGCGGGCAGGGGGCGGGGCCAGGGGCGGAGTTTTTTCTTTTCTTTTCAGTATTCGCTCCATAAGACGCACACACTTTTCCCCCCACTTTTTTGGGGGGGAAAAGTGCGTCTTATAGAGCGAAAAATACGGTAGTTCTACTAGTGTTGATTCATTTGCTACACAGCTGGGAGTTGTTTCCCACCCCTCCTGCCCAGTGGCCCAGACTGCTAGCTCAGCAAGGCAAATTACTACACGCTATCTCCAGTGGCCTACTTTAGAGAAACATTAACTACACCTCACATAGTTAAGTGTGACAACACTAAGGGAAAAAGAAAAGGAACATGGTTGCTCCTTCACATGTTAAAAATAATAGTACTACTTAATTAAAGCTGCTGAATATAAATAACCAGTTTACCACCAATCGTTATTCATGGCCTGAAGATCTTTCAATCTGCGTTTACAGCATCTCCCTGGAATATTCTCCCTTCAAAACAGCTTGTGAGTGTATATGACAACACTATGTCTTGATGTTAGTTAGAATAGGCAGACTTCATCACGCTTGCTTTGTAGTGACAACTGCATCTTGATAACATGTTGATCCAGCACAAATCAGGTCACTCTGTGTAGCTAAATATGACCTATTTTTTAAAAAAAAATTATTTGCTTGTTACAGGACTTGCTGTTTTCACACTTTGAAAGTGAGAGAAAGAAATCTGCATTTTGCAAGGAAAAATGTCACTCCTGTAATAATTCAGCGCTTTTTATTAAGTAATGAATAGGTGTGTAAATAATACTGCACTCATAAGGTTTCAGGACGCAATCCTATCCACCTATCCAGCACCAATGCAGTCATAATGCAGTCCTGAAGTAAGGGAACAGTCCTGGGTCCCTTTAGGGAGAAGGGCGGGGTATAAATAAAGTTTATTATTCATTATTATTATTAACAAAAATTACCTTATGTATGCTTCTGTGACTGCCCCCCCCTCCACTGCAGGATGCAGTGTACACCCTGTTGGCACAACTGCGTCAGCACTGGAAAGTTGGACAGGATTTGGCCCTTTGACTGCTTCACATACTGTACATTATTACAGCACTCGTCAACAAGCCCACATAGAGGACAAGGGTCAAAGCAGGCAAGGACTTTACCTAAGGCTATCTCTTGGCCAATTCTTGGCAGTGGCAATTTATGACTGGCACTTTCCACTGTGTAGCTCAGTCTTTTAGCCACAAATATATACCAGCTCTGAACAGATTCATAAAACAATACAGCAATGTAGTTTTAAAATGCATCTGTTAAAATGACATTTGTGATGAATTTCTGAATTTTACTCATAATCTATGAGTAACTGAATATTTTGGCATAGGGTTTAACAAAGAACCATGAGAACTGCATATAGGCAATTATTTAAATAAACTGTTCCTGTTCTTAAATACTTGTGCTATTTACTCCTTCCCCCAACTTACAGGTCTTTTCTAGAGCCATTGGGCTAGGGATGGATTAGCACTAGATTGGGCTAAATACTCACTTAGCAACCTAATGGCATAACAACGGGGACTGGAGAACATGTCCCCGTTGTTAAGAGGCGCGCACTTGTACATGCTGGAACCCAGCTTCAGCTCCAGGACAGCAAGTTAAATACTGAGCAATAACTAAACACTAGAATTTAGTAGCCAAAAATCTACCACACTGATTTAAGCAATTATAGCTATAAGGCTATATACACTTTCATGGGAGTAAGCCCCATTGAATACAATAGGACTTACTGCTGAGTAGATAGGATTGCTCTTTGGGCAAGCAAGTTAAAACATTAACACACACTTTAAAACTTGGTTGTCCCATAGCCTAAGCAGGAGATGTATTAGAACATGGATCTAGATCCAGAATTCACCAGTGCATAGTGAAGTTATCCGGTGGATTCACCGAAAACTATGTTTGTAACTCAGTTTCAGTTTATTTGCCATAACACCGTAAGCTATGAGTTGAACAGAGTTACAGACTTGATATGTAGTGAAGCACTCCGGGTGATCACCCATCAAATTCAGTCCAGTCCACTCAATCCACTGTCCATATCAAGAGTTCATTTAGGTACTAAAGAAAGGAAATAGCTCTAATATCAATAAATTATAGCCCAATGCTAGTGGTCATTGGCACCGGCATACCACAAGGTACACCAGTACCGCAAGGACTCCACCACTGCTGCAGACACTTCACTGGTCTGCACTGTGCATGGTGCAACAGCCAGAAAGCCATGCACCGCCAGCATCAATGTGCAGATTGGCCACTGGTGAGGTTCTGCTGGTGGGGGGTGCAGATCAAGGTGGAAAATCAAGGAGGAGGATCACAACGGAGTCTGCAGCTGCCATATCCCAAGCCCCCATCCTAAGCCAGACGCACACCCCAGCAGGCTCCTCAGAGCTATGCTAGCAAAAGGGCTGGCATATCTTTGCAGCATCCCTTCTGCAGCCTACACCCAGGTATGTTTTTCCCCTTCTTACCTCACTCACCTGGGATGGCACACTGGATGCAGCAGCCCTGCATTCTTTGGGCCAGCTCAGTAAAAGATTTGGCCATCAGATGCTCTGTAACTACAGGCAGCTAGGCTATACTAAGCGGCACCACCTGCCAAGAGTATGTTGCACCTTTCAACTGACAAATGTTTCCAGCTGCAGGGTTGTGGTTGTGACACCCCTAATTTGCTCTGAATTTGGAAACAGAACAATAATCAGGCCTATTAGCCAGCTCTTCCCTCTAAAATAATGGCAGCCACTCAGGTCGGTGTGCTGCATAGACCACCACTATTCTCATGGTCCCCAAACTGTTATAAAGTTATTTTGGTATTGTAAATTCTTGCATTGTGATCACAACACTCAAGCTCTCCCTGCTGTCCTAAGGTTCAGTGTGCTGGCACAGTGACAAATAAATATCGCTTTTTAATGTAAATGTCTAGCCAACAGAAGGAAACTTTTAAAAATATGCCTCTAGTGTACTGTATAGGGCTCACAAGCAGAAGACAATAAAAACTCTTGTTGGGGAAAGTAGGTAGGATTTTGAAGATGGTCTTCACTGTTGCAAACCATTCTTCTGACTTTGATCTAGTTGGCAATTTTTCAGGAGAAAAACTAATGGATCCAGATTTTCATAAAAATGCATGTTATAGTATTGAAACAGCCAATCCTCCCCCCCCCCACTGCTAATGCAGCAATGCCAAAATGGCTACAGCTGCATCCTGTGCATGTCTCCTATGTGTAAGGGATCATTTGTTCCCTTACTTGGGGGTAACTGTCCACAGCATGGAACGGTCCACTCAGATCTGCACTAGTAAATTCACTGGTGTATGTCTGCATGGACCCACACCATGGAATTGTGTCTGGGATGGGGTAGGATTCAGCAGCCACTGCAGCTGTCAAACCCACCCCCTTCCATCAGCCAATTTGCCCTTCCCCACCCCCACTGTACCTTGTCCCACCCCCTCTGCCTCGTTCCACAGCTGCACCATGCTTGCACAGCACATTTGAACTTGTGAACAAAAGATCATGAGCATCCTGGGAGCTTCCTTCCTTGAACTAAACAAAGCAACACCTAACCATCACTAAACGTCAGCAACACCCAAAAAATGGTCCCCAACACTAGCTAACCTCATAGCATAACCTTCATAGGCTGCAAAACTTTTTTCTCCCTCTCTCTTTCGGACCAGGGATTTCTCTTGGACCTGCCTCTGGGTTTGCATTTAAACGCTTTCTGTCTTGTGCATCTTGCTTCAACTTAGGAGCTTGCTTGGTCTTGGCAACCAAGCCCCATGATCCTTGTAATGCTTTGCACCAAGTCAGCACAAACAGACTGATAAACTTGGTCCATGGTGCAGCCTTGCCCTTTGACCTACAAAGCCCTCTCTCTTTCCTCCTCTTGTATGCAGTTAAATTGAGGACAGACTTAGTGCCTCTGTCATTTTCCTCCTCTGCACATTGTGTGTATATGAATTTCATCTGGTTTTCAACCCTACATCACCATCATGCCTCCTAGGGAACAACCCCCTTAACCAATCAATCAAGGACTCCAAGGGCAAACATTCGCTCACATTGATCCCCACTAGGAGCCTTGGCATATCAGTTAAGAGGAACCACACAGTGGGAGAGACTCGCCCTTCCACTGCAAGTGACATGATTTCATAGCCTGCTGAGGCACTCACTCCTTGCCTGAAGCCTATTCAGGCTATTGAGGACCACCATCCACCCACAGCTTTTCACCACTGCCAGAACCCTGGAAAACTTTCTTACTTCTTTTCTGAGTCTTCCCAGTTCTAGCAAAAACCCCACTTTTCCAGCCCCAGTTCCCTCTGGGTAGTGCTCCTGATTTCCCTACATCCCTTTCCCCCTCCTTATTGCACTATCAGGTGCCCCCTTTTAAGGATTTCATCTCTTCTTTCTCTTTCCATAGTAATGGTTTCCATTTAGAGCCTAGTTATATGGCTGGCTAAGGTACAGTGACTCACTTTTGAGTTTTGATTCTCCTTCCCCATGTATGTATTATTATCCTTGCACAAGAAAAATTTTGTGGATGCCCTCACCTCCCACTTCCTTTCCCACTAAACCACTGTGCTTTAGACCCCTACATATGGCCCAGCCCCTGTGTGAGCATGTTAAACACGGTCTGAAAAGCACACCTGATATCAGCACATACAACTGAACTGAATACTGAAGCTGATCAGACCAGATGAGGTGCAGTTTATGAGTTGGTCCATTTCACCACCAATGACTCAATCCTATTGAAATTCCCGCACACTGATGCAGCATGGCCAGCGTAGCTTGCGCTGTCTCTCATGGGGCAATTTTGCAGTCTGAAGGTCTCCTCAAGGTAAGGGGACAATTGCCCCCTTGTCCTGGGGAAAGCCCCAGTTGTCGCAATGGGTCTACTCCAACCTGCTCCTGCTAAATCACCAGTGCAATCTCCATGAGAGCAGATCTTGTCCTGGAAGGGGGCTAGGGTACAGCATGTGCCACTCCACTCATCCTCTGTCCCCTCCCAACCCTTCCTGCCCTTTAAGCCCCTCCCAACTCTCCTTCAGCCTCTCTGCTGCCCAGTGTGAAACTTACCTGCTCCAGCGTCCCTTGAGACCTGCACTGGCACCAGTGAGATGGCACAGGCCTTCCTGTTGGTGCTCCTAACTCCTACACAGTTGCCATGTGCTTTACGGCATATTTGCAGAAGCCTGCAACAGCAGAGTGTGCACTGGCCAGCACGACTGGAGCATAGGATTGCACTGTAAGGCTAACTTTCACAAATTCTCAAAAGTACTAAAGAAAACAGACATACACACTACTTTAAAAAAAAAAACTACCGGTAATAAACACAAGAGAGCAAAAACTGATACTTGAAAAGGCAGCACATTATTGTGTGGCAGAAGGAATCTTTTGCTTTTGCTTTTTTAAATGGGCTATGATTCTATGTACATTTCTTCATCAAAATGTGTATTTAGAAATAAATAGGGGTCTTTTCCCAGCATTACCTGGGGATGCTAGAGATTGGAAGCTTCTACAACCCAGAATGCTCTCACGGAGCTATAGACACTCCCTATTACCAAGAGCTACATGATCAGAATGGGTGGGTATGCACACAACCTTTTCTATACTCAATATATAGAGCAGGGAAGATGCATTACCACCAGTGGTGTTGCTGTGGCGGCCATTCAGTTACTGTGCATACAATTATTGCAAATATACTTGTTTAGAATCTTCCCACCTAAAGAAATCTGCAGCTAGTTTGCAGTTTTCAAACAAAGCGAGATTGACCAGGGACTATGGTGGAAATGAGGGGGAAAAAAACACATGTGTGTATGCTATGGGCAACAATAATTCCACAATATTTATTTATTTTTAATTATACTGCATTTGTTTCCTGGAGGGCCTCTAGGTGGCTCATAATATGATTTAAATACAGTAAATGATAAAACAGAAACAATTATATAAGAAAAACAGCAAAGCAAGATGGGGGGAAAAGAACTCCAAGTTAACTAAACCAGACCACTTCACATGTTCCACTTATTGAAAGCACCACCCAAAGTAACTGGCTACAATGTCATCACCAACTACTTCCAGATTGGGAGGCCAGACACAACGCGACAAACATTGGTAAGAGTGGACAAGAGGGCTTTTCTGAGCATGTGAAAAACGCATGCTGGAGCTCTGCCCACCAAGCCAAGCCTCCTACTGCTGCTTGCTGTGTTGCATTGCCAGGCAGTGGGGGTCTGCAGATCCTGCAGGTAGCACCAGACACCACCTTAAGTGGTACTAGTACCACTGGTTGAGAAACACTGAACTAAACTTAATCAAGAAAAGCCTGATGAAAAAAGATGAGCCACAGTGCATCTTCCAAGGGAGCGAGCGCCACAAGGAGGGAACAGGCATGTATGTCCTCCTTCATATCTGGCCTCTGAGCGGCCCGCTTGGAGGCAGGCTGTGCAGCATGGCCTTTCCCAGTTTGAAGAGACACTTGCCAACAGTCTGAGGCAAAGAAGGAAGGCCCATAGCCAGGGAGACAGACCAGGGACAGACTGCACTTGCTCCCGGTGTGGAAGGGATTGTCACTTTTCAGCCACACTAGACGCTGTGCCAGAACCACCTTTCAGAGCGCGATACCGTAGTCTTTCGAGACTGAAGGTTGCCAATACAATATCTTTTCCAGGCTTACATCAGACAATGGAGGGATGTGCAAGGGATTCCCCCTGAAGATTTAATGCTTCAGGTCGATTCAGATGGTGGAAGGTAGTCCTTCAGATACTCTGCTCCCAGCTCATTTAGGGCTCTGAAGAGCACAACAGCACCTTGAAATGAACCTGGAAGCAAACTAGCAACCAATACTCTCTGTGTTCAACACAAGCTTTTTTTTTTTTTTTTAATATATGCACAACTAGACATAAAGTGTCCATAGGTCTAAGCAGCCCAGCTGCCTCCATCCATGTATAATTGAAGGGCAGAGATGTGTCAAGTGGTATGTGAATGTTCACAGACAGTTGCCCTCTCTGAAAGCACACCAAACCCAGTCACCTTCATAAACATAGCCATTTGTAATGTGCTCATAAAACTGCTTTCTGAGGATGCTTTCACATTCACATCAATGCAAGGGGATGCTCCACTTATGAACCTTTCACTGAAGTGAATGAGGAACCTCTTGTTGGGAAGGAGGGCATCATGTGCACAGATGCCCTACATATGCAACAGAGCAGGGGATAGAGAGGTCTCCATAGTATGGATGTATATACCATGGATGTCAAACCTATTTCAAATAGAGGGCCAAAGTTAGTGTTCATGGTGCCTGCTGAGGACCAGAAGTGACATCATTAAGCAGGAAGTGACATCATTAAGCAGATGATGGCCAGAAATAAGCAGTTTGTTCTCACACAGAAACTCATTAGCTGCAAATGACAGAAGAGAAAATGTGCAAATCCTGTTCATATTTTCAAGATATGCGAGAGCCCAAATATCAATATTGGCAGAGCCCAATTACAACGGGGGGCAGATAAATTGCTTTCAGGGACCTCACTTGGCCTCTGGGCCTTATGTTTGACACCCCAGTATAAACAGTATCTTCGTGACAATACAATCCTATGCATGTCTCTAAGTAATCCCCATTGAGTTCAAAGGGACTTATTTCCATGCAAGTATGCATAGGACTACAGCCTCAGTTTAGCTCTGGTTTTAGTGCTAAGACAGGGATGGGCACTTGTGACTTGCAGACTCGACTCGAGTCGCAAACATACACATTTGCCAAGACTTGTGTGAACTCAAGTCACACATGTCACTCATTTGAGCAATGACTTGCAACTCAGGGTTCGGACCGGAAAAGAGTCATGACTTGTAGAAACACGAGTCATGAAGACTCATCATTTTGTGTCCGCGACTCAGCAACGCAGCTTTGTGTGTGTGTGTGTGTGTGTGTGTGTGTGTGTGTGTGTGTGTACTTTTTTTCCACCACTTCCGCGTTGCCCCAAAAGAACTTGTGGGTAATCTGGAAGCCAGCAACGCGAGCACCAGACTTGATGGGAGGAGGGTAGGTTGGCTCCAGGAGTTTGGGGGAGGGTGGTGGAAGAGGAGAGCAGGTGGCTGCACTAGGCTGGGGGGAGGAACCAGAAGAAGGCAGGGCAGCCAGGACACGGGGGAAGCAGGATCTCTTGTCCATCTTGAAGGAAATGAGCAATCAATTGGTTGAATGGATTGCCTGATTTTTTTTCCTCTGGATGAGTGGAAAACAGAAGGGAGCCCTATGAATGGGGGAGGCATTCTTGCAATAGGAAAAAATGCCTGGATAGCGTGGGGGGGGGGGCCTAAGGAGGCAGTCAAAGCAGGGGGAGGCATTTCTTTGTGATAGGAGGAAGAAAGCCCCATTGACTGCAACAGGGCTTCTGACTAGAACTGCAAAGGATTGGGTCATAAACCTCCCAGCTGCTGCAGGTGACCTCCCTCCCACCTACCACTTCTGTTCCCTCATGTTGCCCATCCCCTCCCACCTTGCCGAGCTCAGATGCCTCCCTGTTAGTCTGTCTGTGGCATAATGCTCAGCACTCCTTCTGAAGCTGGAATCAGAAGTCATTATGTGAATGGGGTGTTGTCACCGGGGTTCATAAGGAACCTATCACTTTCTGCACTAACTCAAATAATAGCATAGCTTTTGTTTACAACAATGAAATGAAAAAGGTGGTTGAAGGACTTCATAACACTGCTGATGGTAGATGAGATGGAAACATCAGGGCAGTGTTAAATGAGAACTCCGACACACCCTAGAACCTCATTTTTTTCCCCCCCGCAGAGCCACCCCTGACTCATGCCTTCACTTGTAAGGACTCAGACTCAAGTCAAAATGACTCTTAAAAAGGCTCAGTTTGAGTCACGATGGCCTCCTGTTATAACTCACGAACAACATGAGTCAAGAGGGCAGAGACTTGCAAATCAACTCACAACACGGCACTGAGACTCCAGCACATCCCTGCTGTAAAAAACATTATGACTTTTTAAGTAAATCCAGATGGACTCATGTCTTTCCTCCTCACTTCAAAAAGGATGCAGTTTTTTGGCTGAAGAGCCACCTTGCACCAGTTCCCTCCCCAATCTGGTTCACTGCTCCTGCATGTGAAAGTCTCTTTATCTTGTTAGTTAATAATGAACACATCTTAGGTAAATTGGGGGGGGGGGACTTTTTCATTTAGTGACTTGATTTTAAATTATGCCATGGTGGTGGAGGAATTTCTGGGGTCCTGTTGATCCTGAAATGACTCAGGTCTGCCAATAACATAATTTTGCAGCTTTGGGTTAATTTAATCAATCCTTATGGACCAAGATCAGACAAATTTTCCTGATGCTTTGAATGAGGCTACTACAGACAGGCTGGCTGGTTGCCTTTTGGTTGCAGGTTTTAATACGTTGCTCCTCTGTAATGTTACATACTGAGAATTTGGAGGAAGAATCACACAATGGAGTATTGCGACCTTTTAGAGTGTGAAGTTTACACTAACACAATTATGGAACAATTGCTGTACCTGGCACCTGCAGACTATTCCAGGAGGTGAAATTACAGCATCTAATTAGCCGGAGACATTTGGAAACAGAAAACTCACACTTGACCCCTCTGGGAATATGTTCTTTCCATCCCTCATTGAAAATGTCCCCATACAATTTAGTAGGCAATGAAAGCAATAGGTTTTCCACAGGAATTACTTTAAAATCTATCAGGCTTAATAGAAAATGGGAGCTTTCCCTTGGACTGCTTGTTTTCAAGCCTTTGTAGAGAATTCTACAGCACAGATAGAATTGTCTGTTACATTCTGTAGCCACGTTCAATTGGATGGTTCAAAATTTTTCACTGCCGAGTATGAATAAGAGCACGTGAAATATGCAGCTATGTGGCAACCTCGTTAAACAGCCTCCATTTCCAAGCAGAAAGACAAACTTGCACTGCTGTTGCTTGCTGTGAGAATCAGAGGATGGTCATGCTAAACTTCCAGAATGTCCATGTTGGTATGCAGAAAACTAACCAATCTACATGACAAGTCACAATATAGCCTGAATCACATGACTCGAGTCCGAGTCGCAAAAATGTGTGTTTTTCGTTGGCTCATGTACACTTGAAACACATGTGGAAAACTCAGAAAAACACTTGAGTTAAGGGCCCCTTGACTCAGCACTCATCCCCACACCTGCAGACCTGAGTCTGTCTGTATCTGGGTGTGCTTGCTTATTGTTTGTGCAGCGTGAAAAACCTTGTGAGACCATAATTCAGACTGGGTGAACAGCAAGGATGTTCCAGACAGGAGGCAGAGAAGGGTTAATGTTTGCTTTTGCATCAGGCTTGAGCGGGCTCTCTTACCCATCTCTAAAGGAACTGATAATCATTGGATGAAGGACTGGAGATCTAATTTGTTTCTTTGAATGAGGAGAGCATAAGGAGGAGCCCAAGAAGGTTCTTGTCTTGGAATTGGCTGGAGAAGCCCAGAGGAAAAGGAGGAGGAGCGAGATCTCTTGCCCATCTCTAAAGGAACCAATGATCGTTGGATAAAGGCTGGGCGTCTGATATTTTTTTCTTTGGATGACAAAGGGCAGAAGCCCTAGGGGGTTCTTGCCTTATGGTTGGCTGGAGAAGCCAAGAGGAAAATGAGATGGGGAAGCAGGGGGGAGGTTTGTAACAATCACAGTTTCCAATCTCATGGCTGCTGTGAGCTCCATTGTTACTTGGGGGGGGGGAAAGCCTAATGAAAGCCCGACTGCAGTGGGGCTACTTCTGAGTAGAGATGCAAAGGATTGGGTTGTCCTGATAAGCTTTGAGGCTGCTGCATGTGACCCACCTCCCTCTTGCTGCTTCTCTCCCCACTCTCAGTCCGTTCCATGCCTCCTGCCTTGTTTGCAGATTGGATGGGGCAGCAGGGAAGTGTTTAAAGAGAACTCCCACACACACACACACACCCCAGCAGCCACCTTTTTCCCCACAGTTGACTTTTTAAAGGGAACTGTTCAAGATCCAAGTCTTTCCAAATTGCGAAAACATACCAGGCAACTCAGAAAGTGCCTCCATCAGGACAATTTTTTGACCCAAGTTGCAGGGAGCGGAGACTAGTGACTCAAATCGAGTCAAGCCATGCTGGATTTGCCCATCCCTAGCAATTAGTATATGTATACCCCACATTTCCACTTTAAATTGAAATTTTCTAAGGTGGTTTCATAAAAAGTTTAAAAAAACTCCCTGTGCATGGGGTACTGTCTGCAGAGGTCTACGCATGGTGGTTAGTTACTGGGCACTGATCTGAATATCTAGATTGAATTCAACTTCCCCCTGAATGAGTTGCTTATCCTACCTTAACAATATCTACAGAAGCAGGTCACTTCCATCTATGCAAGAGAGAGGGGTGATTTCCACACCTCCCTCAGCAGCCCTCCCACACCACAACTCATCATCCTCCAAAGGCTCTTCCAACCCTCAGAAGTTGGTTTTTTGAAGACTGGGGGGTGGGGGAGCTGCTACCAAAGGAAGAGGGCAAGGAGGCTCCCAGGAATTTACTTCTGCACATGGTAAAGTTGGGATACAACTCACCATTTGTCCAAGAAATCCTGCAGCACGACTTGAAATGTTTTTCCATGGCAGTCAATCAGCTGTGCACTCCTTTTGTCCCAAGGAGTTTGGGACAAAAGGTATTTGTCCCACATACCATGACCACTTTTAATGACTGAGCCATGTCCCCACACCTTTCGTGCACACTGTGGACCAAGGGGAAAATTACTCTTACCCCTATCCATACTTTTCCTCCTGGAACTGGGTTGAAAGCCATTTTCCTCCTGAGGTTTGCTTTTAGCCATGGAGCCCAAGCAGAAGAAAAACAGCTTTAGAAAGTGTAAAAATTACTTCCAGGTGCTTTGGGCTGCAATCTTACATACTTTTCAAACTGGGAGTTTGTTCCACAGCAATCCACTTCCTCCTAATCAGCCTGTTTATAAATTATGGTCTCAGCCAGCCTCCGGTTTTGGGTAAGATGTAGAAGTACAGTCTGCATCTCTTCCGCCTGTTCTGACACATCAGATTGGAAACCAGGCAGTCAGGGACCAGAGCTGGCACTTCCCATTCAGCCAAGGCAAGCCATTCCTCACTGCTGTCATTGAAGAACAGTTCATGGGCCCAGAAGTAAGTTAAGGATTTGCAAGACCATTACAAATGCACTCTGTAAGTAGAGAGCTTTATATATACAAAAGTAATTTTCTCTAGATTTTGATTACACAACTTCAGAAAGGTTGCTTTTAAAAGAGTCCTTGAAAAACCGACATTCCTGCTCAAAAGGAAAGGATTCTTGCATGAGCGGCAGCTGTCAAGGGCTTCCTGAAAATACAAATTATTTCTGGCACTTCTCCCACTCTCTCTCAGACACTGGCTTGAATGGGAAAAACCTCAAACAGGTTGGGGAGCTGCTTGTAGCTAGTGTCTCAAAGAGTCTAACTTGCTCTGTGTCTCAAAGAGTCTAACCTGCACGGTCTAAGCTGCTCCAGTAACACAGAGTGGAAACTTGGGGTACTCCTGCAAACAGATTGTGGCTTTCAGCATGAACCACTGGCCCCAGTTATCAGCAACTTGAACACAGGGAGATACATAGGGCTGTGAAATAACACTGTCTTAACATCCACTAAATTGCATGTTGTCCCCTGCAGGTTATGCAAATTGATACACAATTAATAAGTTCTCTGCTCAAGCAGGGGCTAGCCCCATAAAAAGCCATAAAGCTAATCCATCATCCATTCATCCACACTTGCTCTGCCACAAGTGTGATGCTAGCACCGCCTAGTGGACAAAAAAGCTGGGAAGAGACTCCAAGAGCCATTGGAAGAGTTGGGGGGGGGGGGAGAGCGGATGCCTGGTGCCATTTGAGCCGAGTCTGCATTTCTTTTGCTATTGTATGAAGAATTCTAATTATCCTGCATTTTAACAGCTTAGCACTGCCCACAGAGTTTCACAAATAAAGGCTATTACTGCTGCTTCATGCTTCAACTCACGGATGCCTGGGCCTTGCAAGAAGAAGAGGGGGAGGGAATAAAACACTCCCTTAAGATTCTTTTCACCTCAAGCAGAAACTTTGTCAAACAATGTTCCTCTCGCCTGGCAGGTCAAAATGGAGCTTGCTGCCAAGAATTGCTTTCTGGTCAGTTGAGTGCGGCAAGCCCAGCACCAACCCCTCTTCAAGCAGTCTGTGAACTTGCCACTGCTTCTATTCAGTTGCTCAAAGCACAGCCCACCAGGCAGTGAAGAGGCCATAGGAAGCGAGAAAGGACAGCTGGAAATATTGCTTCAGATGTTCGCCTTACATGTGGGAAGACTGGAAGGCGCTGTCAGGTCGGCCCACCAGATGCACCCTGGCAAAGAAGAAGTCTGCCTTATTTTTTTCACTACATGAAGCAATGCATTTCCCCACCACACACACCAGAGGCTTGAAGATTGTCTGCAAGCTGGTGGCACCTCTTTGGATGCCTTCTGGCAACTGAACTCTGAACAACTGGGTTCATTCAACTCTTAGTTGCTAATTTTTCTGCCCGATGTGACTAGGATATTATGCCACAAACCTAGCCAGCAGTTGATGATGCTCTACTTCCATTCCAGGACACAATCAATGAAATATAGTGTTGCATGGAAATCTTACTGCCATTTCTTTTGGAAACCTACCCAAATCTTGCTAAGTTCTTTGCTGAGAAGACCCTGATGGACCACAACATGGCAAGAGACATCCATTCACCCATCCAAATGATGAGAGTGCAACATGGTTTCTGCTCCCCCTTGCCAAAGAGGAACATCAATGCAATGAGGATGCCATACCATAGCTCTAACGGCATACTTATAACAAGCTCCCAAGTATATCATGTTAAGGACCTATAAGAGCATGGTGTCACTCATGCTGATCTTGAACTACAAAGGAAGTTAATGGCAGACATTATGACATCATGTAGGAGCAGTGATCACACTGTGTTTCAAATATCTGGATCAGGCCCAAGTGACACATGCATGTGGTTGGTTCTCTGGCCCTGTGGTTTGTAGGCAAACATATAACTTGGCTTAAAAGTGAGAACATATCAATTCTGGAGGACATCACTGGCTCTGACCCTGCAGTGGTCATCTGCCTGTTGTGTAGGCCAGTGAAGGATCAACTAACCCTGCCAGGGATCACTACAACAGATTGACTCCATAGACACTGCTAAAGTGCAGCTGTGTCCTGCCTGAACTGAACAGCATCTGTAAGCAATGTATTTTTCAGCCACAATCATACCAGCAAAGAGATAGAAGGAGTGACACTAATTTTTGTGCTATGGTGTATCCAGAGGCTAGAAGCAGCTTTTTCTTTTGACTTTTTCTTATGGCTTAATTGCATTAAGCCTTTATAGCTGCTTGCATTTTAATGCTGAAAACAATTTAAAGTCTAAATGTACCAGCCCTTTCAAAAGAGGAGGATTAAACTGTCTTCAAGCAAGTGTCCAAACACACAGGGCACCTAAGCCATTTAATTTGCTTAATATTCGCTCGCTAGCAATTAATATGCCTGCCGTAACAAGACCCATAAAAATCGCTAGCAGTAGGGGAGTGAAATGATTATAACAGTTTTTTCCCCTTTCAGCAATACCTCTCTCCAGTTTGAGCACTGTCAAATCTTTTTAAAAGAGGAAAAAAAGACACTGAGCTGTATCTGAACATCTGTTGTTTACTGAAGCAATAATTAGCAACAGGGATGGAGTTGAAATACCTGCTACCTGATCTAAAAGCAACGCAGTGTGCACACAAATGCTTGCCCCCTCCCCACACCACAACCTGCCAGCTAGCCAAACCAAAGCAGCACACAACACAAAGAGCAAGCTGCTGCTGAGTTTTCTTAATTTGTTTTATTAAACATTCAAAAGCCTCCCACGCCACGGCACACGGCTCATTTAGGCACACCTGCTTGGTGCCATGTAAGTACATTCAAGTCTCAAGGATGCCTTTCCCGATTACTACCAGCTAGAAAGAGCAAGTGTGGATCAACAGGGCTGCTGTGGTCCATTTGTACCAAGCAGTACCTAAATTTCCGCTACCAAGAGGCAGTGCAAATCCACATGAAGACCGTGAACATTTGTTGTGTACCTTATTTGCTGACATTGACATTCCTCTATGAAAAAACCAGAAGTAGTTTGGACAGCTTCTCAAACTATCTTCAGAGAAGCAAGTACCAGTGGGTACTGGAGCATGGCTGGATTCTGGGAGCAGAATTTTTTTCACAGGACTAGGTACCACACGCTGTGCAAAGGAAAACAAAAATCCTGCCTTGGTGACAAAAGAAGCGTTTCCCAGAGCTGGTCCCATGAGAAAGACACAGGGAAGGGCAGGTTAGAGGGTCCTATTAGGTTAGGTTATAGGGGAAGTGGGCAAAACTGCTTGCTCCCTTCAGACACAACAGTTTCATATGCTGCAGCCAACACTGAGTGAAACAACAAAGGTGTGAAAATTTGTTAAAATTGGAAATGGCTTTAAACCACTCACATGTCCACCCAAGTAACACACAAGTCAAGAGGTGCTGAAGAGGCTCAAGAGGATAAGGGAAAATGTGCAGCAAAGCAGGAGGGGGGAAATGGTATCAGTTTTGTGATCTCTGAATAAGCTTTCATGGGTACAGCAGCACACAATGTTTTCCAGGAGCCCAACCTCTTTCCTTGGTCAAAAATAAGCAAGAGAGGTTAAAAGCAGCACTCAGGCTGTGACAGAACCAACTAACACATGGAAATTCCTGGCTGACAGTTGGCAGTTAAGACACACCATCAAACATGGAGTGCACAACCCAGACATTACGCACAATCATATCCTGCACTGAAACCAACGGAATGAGCAGCCGGAGCACCGTGACTAAGCGACAGAGTGGCAGCCTTGCCTTGAAATGCTTCCAGGGGATTGCCAGGGTGAGGGTCTTGACTTCAGTCCCAAATGCCTGTCTTTTCTGTCAATATTTCTCTAGGGATTTGTTGTTCATTTCTACAAAAACAGGGAGAGGAAGTGTACAGAAAAGACCCACTGGGAGTGGGACTCTCCTACCTGTGACTTTGAGCTGTTGAGATCCCACAATCAGGGAACTGGATTTTAAAAGTTAAATGCAGCCATGGGGGGGGGGGTTCACCTTTCTCCTATGCATTTTCCCCAATCACTTTAACTGTTATTTGTCACATGGAGAAAGCCACAGCATCATAACAACCCACCAAATCTTGAAGTAGCTACTTTTACCCTTTTTTTTTTTTTTTTAAACAAAATAACACAGATTTCCCACATTTCTGGATTGATCAGGAGTTTGCAAAGAGGTTGCAGTTCGCTTCCTTAAACATAGTCCCTGGCAGGGTGACCCTAATAAGCTTATCACTTGAAATAGTCAATCTGCTCATGAGGAAGTGCCTTCATTAGGGGTCATGTTCCTCGCAGTGTCTGTGCAGAACAGTGAAGGTGTATCTCAGGCTAAGTGAATAGTTTGTCAACCAATGACTTACTTCCAAATTTTAACCAGGAAGTGGAAATCTACATAACAGCTTCACTAGGGATGCAGTGTGGACTTCTCCAGTTGTAACCTGGGAACAACAGGTAGTTCCAATGTAGGCAAAGGCCAGGGTTCCCTTCACCAGCGCAATTCTCTGCTTAAAGGATGTAACAAATGGAGGAGGTGATGAAGAAAATTATACAGGTCCATAACCAGATTGTCTCTCATGGCATAGATACTGCTGGCATTAGTTAAGCACATTGAGCTCTTTTGCAGCTCACATTGTTCCATGCCTATCCACTTGGTCTACACCAGGGCAATGAGACAACCGTATTCCTTTTCTGTTGCAGATCTGGTCTTGCATTAGCAACATGGAAGACAGACCTTTTTCAGGAAGACTTCCAGTTGGGTTGCAACACCTTGCAGCTAGCCCCAGGCTCCTGTACCAAAAAATGCCACAATCGTTCTTAGCTGCCTAGAAGATGCTACAATCAAAATGTCTACATCCCCCCCCCACCTTCCAAATAATCCTTTTGCCTGACATAACTATCCAAGGCTAACTCCCTGTAGCATCAGAAAGATGAGAGAAAGGCAGGGTGAAGGCAGCCACAGAGCAGGATAGGCAAACTTGGATAGACTCCCCCCCCCCCATCTTAGACACCTTAAAAACACAGGTGTTCAGGTCAGTGATTTGCTGGGATCGCAGAGCTAGAGGGTCTCAGAACATAGTCCTCAGCCATTTACAAACAATCCTTTTAATGTTTGGGCTAAGACTGTTACCAGGCTGTTATCTGACTTCCTGCCACTCAGCAAAATTGTGTATGAAGTTTCTGGCTTACATCAAGCTCCTCTAAAGTGAGTGGGGAGAAGGCTGATCTTCAAAGGGGAAAAGCAGCATCAACCACTGATTAAAGTGTGGCTTTAGCATGCTGCTGTAACACAACTGGGTGCCTCTCATGTGGCCCATTCTGATTAGGAGCATGCAGAAGGCTCAAAGGAAGGATTTTTCTTTTTCCAGCTAGTTGATAGGCAGACTGATGGAAGTTTGGGGTTTGTTTTTCTTCTTAACAGCTGCTGATTTAAAACACAAAATGCAATTGAAATGAGTGCAGTAAATCCAATTAGTCACCCTGGCTCTGTCTTTTAATTAGTCCTTCTATTGAGCTGTAATAAGTTCTTTGGTCCTGGCTAGAGTAGAGGCCAGAATCTGAAAACCTATATACCAAAGTGTTGTTTTCTTTTTCCCTCCCTGGTCCATTAGGAGTGTCTGTTGCAAACCTATGGACTGCAACATTTTTTAATCTATGTACAGCTCCTACAAGACAATGTTAGGTGTTTTATATATAAATAATTTTAGGCTAGGAAAAACAGAACAGAACCGCTTCTGGGCTACATTGCGTTTTGAGGCATTTGCATGGTATCCCTCTGAGCCCCAGTAAGAATACATAATAAAGCCCTATGAGCAGAAAAGACAAATAGACCCCCAACCCCCTTTCCTGATTATTCTTTCATAGTCAACAAAATAGGTTTTGCAGGGACTCTGTCTCCCAAGCACACTCAGTCACATGCCATGTTGCAAAATTAAAATTAAGTGGGAAATTATAACCTCCCTGAGAGTCTAGTTAACCAGCTGTGTGAGAGCAGCAGGTCACAGTGTGGCTCCAGATGTAGGTACACAGACACACAAATGTCAAGGAAAGATTACTAAACACAGCCATATCACTGAAAGGAATAAAGTGTTCTGGGGCAGTCTCTGTACAGCAGGACATGTATAAGCAATATTTTAGGGGCCCAGAGCTTAGACTGCAGAAGGGTCTAAGCAAAGGTCTAGCAAAATTGTCCTGGAAATATCATCAGTGTTATATTTAAGTGGTCACTTAAGCTAAAGGTTGCTTATTGCCAGTGCCTGCGTTGGCTGTAGCTATTCACTCCCAGATAATCATATTGTTTTATTTTGCCGTTTATTTATCAAGTAAATCAAACTAATAAAAACACGAAACATGACTGTCATGGGAACACTCAATGGTGGAGCGATCCAGTGTGGCTGAAGGAAGGCAGGGGAGTGCTGGCGTCAACTGTATTTTTATTCACAAAGCAATCAATACAGTTTAACACAAATAGTCCTTGAATGCTCCAAGCTGTGCTCTGCTTTCCCAGGAAAAAGAATCTCTCTCACTCTCCTTTCCTCTGGTGTGGCTTCACACATCCTCTTGGGGGCTGATTTTGTTTCTGCCTGGTGCTTTCTCCCCCACAGAAGGGACCATGTATAAAATATACCAGGCTTTGTTTATTTTACCCAAGTGCTTCTTTTTTACATCCCAGGAAAAAGCTGCTACTTTCTACTGGTATCTTCTGGGTAAAACCCCTACCCATTCCAAGCCTTCCTGAAGGACCAACTAGGGTTGGCTTTAGGAGCAGTGAAACCCAACTGGGAACATTTTTGCAGGGATCCAAGTTCACAGCCAAGGTCTGTAGAATCTTAAAAGATATAATTAAAATTTATTATGGCAGAATGGAAAGCAGTCAAAATGTGCACTTTAAAAAGTGTGTTGAGTTAATGAATCAAATGGATTTAAGCATGTTTTAATATAAAATTGTGTACAGGCCTAGATTATTGTTAGTGTAGGACTCTTCCTCCCTCCCTTAGGCACAGGGTCCAATTGGGAGCAATTGGTCCAATTGGCTTAAAGCTGGCCCTGAATGCAACTGCCTTTCTTCAAAATAGTTTGTACTTCTATCCTGAAAAATGCAGGGGGCATACCTGAAAAGCATCTGGGGTCTGCAGGCAAAATACTTAGGGCTCAAGATGCCTTTAAAACTTATTTATTCAACCTTAAAGCAGAAGCACAACTAAACAGGAGGACAAAACTATTGAATTCCCACTCCCAAGAAGCCTCATGGAGGGGGAGGGTAGTAGGATCACCTTTGTATGAAACTTGAATGTATAACTTAAACTCAGGTTGAGAGATTTGATCTCTCTGTACTGTGTTAAGGTCGGTCAACAGGGGCATAGCCATACATTCCTATTAACACATATGCAGCTATAATGCTTTATAATAAAAGCAATTTAGGGGAGTAGGAACAGAAATTGTTTCAAGGACATTCAGGTATTTTTCCACCATTGTCAGCCAGCCTTCCCCAGCAGGCCCATGGCTGGGTGGCCTCTTCATTTATGATATCTATTAAATTACTATATACAAACAAAAAGTAAAACCTTCAGTAGTGAACATTAGTAGCATCTAGTAGAGGGGAGAGCCACAGCAGATGCTATGCATGCAGAAGATCCCTGGCATGTCGAGGTAGTAGTGGCATAGCTAGAAGGGGTGCAAAGCACTAAGTTTTGCAGGGAGCCTCACTGTGCATGCAAACGGCCCTTCACCTTTGGAGCTGTTCTGGGCATTGGGAGCAAGAGAAGGCATTCGCCTTTTCTCTGAGTCTTCTCTAGCATTTGTCTGTTTTGCTCCAACTGCCCAGAATGGCTCCAAAGGGATGGGGAATGGGCCATTTGCACGCTGCAGTGAGGTTCCCTGAAAAACTTAGTGCTTTGCACCCCGTCTAGCTACACCACTGCTAAGTTGGGCTAGAAATGGCTCCCATCTGAAACCCTGCAGGGCTGCTTTATTGCTATGCATTTCAGAAGTTTTGTATTCCTGCACTGTTTCCCTATTCTAATTCTGGTCAATCAATGTAGACCAGTGGTTCTCACACATTTAACACCAGGACCCACTTTTTAGAAAGAGAATCTGTCAGGGCCCACCAAAAGTGATGTCATGACTGGAAGTGCCATCATCAAGCAGGAAAATTTTTAACAATCCTAGGCTGCAATCCTACCCACACTCTCCCAGGAGTAAGTCCCATTTACTATCATTGTTAAAAGAATATACATAGTAGCTTGTTAAAAGTACAGGTCTGTAACATTTCTCCAAATGCAGTCACATAACCTTGATAGCATCAAGTCTAATACATTTAGTATAAAATATTGAAATGAATGGGGACCCACCTGAAATTGGATCGCAACCCACCTAGTGGATCCTGACCCACAGTTTGAGAAATACTAGTGTAGACAATGCTGACCTAGATGGACCTTCAAGATAAGGTTGCTTCATATATTTACTGTACTTCAGAATCACACAGTCCTATTGTGAGATTTGGGACACAGCAAAGCCAGGTACACTGGACAACGAGATATTGCAGTGCATTAAAATCAAGGTTAGTTGTGTTGCTTCCATGCTACAGCACTGAGGCCTTGCTCTCCCTCATCAGCACAAAGCAAACCTAAAATGGAGGCTCCACATCATGTTTAATATAGTGCTATGTTAGCCAAGAATGCCTCTGCCCATTTCAAAAAGGAGTAAAATTCCAGCAGGCAGGGCCCTCTGTATGTTAACAAGCATCTTCTCAGGAATACCTTCCAAACATGTTTTATTACTGGAGATGAATTATTCACAAGTGATGTCTGCTAACAAAGGCAATATTCTAAATATATAATATGAACAGTTTCCTTACCTGTTCATTATTCTGTCAGGCTGGCACACAGCACAATTCACTTGTAGGTTCATTTAACAATCAGAAGATGGAGAAAGATCAGTTTACTATTAAGCTGATGAAACATCAAGGAATAATTACAGCCCAATCCTATTCTTTCCCCACCCCCACCCCCGCTGATGCAACCACACCAAAAACAGGTGCACTAGATCCAGCAAGGGGTTGGAGTGGAAGTCTTTGAAAGGAAATGGGATTTAACCCCTCACACCTCCATAAAACTCCCACTCTCCAAGGTAGCTAGGTAGCTAAACAGAACAGCTGTCCCAGACGGGAAGATGGACCCAGAATCCACATTAAGCTCATGGCTGAATGGGAATAACATTTTTCAAACAGACAAAGGACATATGCTAGCTGCAAAATTGTGCCGCAGCAGCTTTCAGCTGCTGAGCTTACACAGAGGTTTCCAGGGTGTTAAAAATGTCAAAAATGCAGAAACAGAGAAAATATAGGGGAATAAACAGGGCATTCATCACAACACTATATTAGACAAGCCTGTTAGACAAACCCACAACACTATAATAGACAAGACAACCCTTAGCACTGGTGAATACACGGCACACGACAGCATTTATTTTGGAGGCATGCAAGTGGAACAGCCTCTTCCTCCTTGTCTCAGAAAAGCTTTTGGTCTCCCAGTATGTGGAATCGTTTAATCCATCTTCACATAACAGCCTTCTAGTCAGACCCCACAAAACAAGGCAGACACAACCAAAAGCTACATAGGAATGAAATAGGAACCAAAATGAGCCACAAGGTGTTATGTTGAGGGAAGTTCAAGGAGACATTAAGAAAATCCAGAGCAGGTGCTATTTATGATTTACACACATATTAGGATCACTGCCTCAGTTCCAGGTCTGAAACCTGGCACTGACAGCATCTTTCAAGGATGAACCCTGGCTCACGTAAAGCCCTTGAACCTGTTCCAAACACAGGCCCTGGACTGCTCAAAGCAGGAACCTTCAATGCAGCTCAGAGTATAAAACAAACTTTTTAGGTCAGCCTCTCAACCAAAGCTGGAAGAAGCTGCAGATGTTTCTAGCATTCACTTTCCCTCACAGCAATTGCTTTAATGGGTTGGAGCTCCTGAGAGACCATTTGACTTTTGCTCATGTCTATGCTATTCTGTCTTGTAGTGCTGACTGTGCAAAAGCATAAAGCTGTCAACAACCTGCATTCAGTATTATTTCAAGTAGAGGAAAGTGAAGTGACATCTGATCTGTTGGGAGGAAGGTGGGGATTATGTTTTGAAAAATAAAAAGCAAAAATGTTCTGTGCAGAATCAATAATCAAATCAATATCGTGCCCTCCCTCCAAAAGCTCAGTTTGGCTTGAACTGCATCTTCTTCCCCCCCCCCACCTCACCAACCCCCCCCCCCCACCAGTTACAGCAACCGTCCATTAAAGCGAATGAATGGTACTTACTTTGCCAGGACCACATCTTTAGTAAGTGTTTCTGAAGCAATACAGTAATGATTATTGCAGTATTGCATTTTAATAATTAAAATAAAGCACTGTGCATTATGCTCACTACTCTGTGGGAAATATTTCCCAGTAACCAAGGCCCCCAGAAAGTATAATTCACATTAGCAGAGAGAAGCCTTCACCAAGTAAAAGCCAAGGATGGAAACATAAAGGTGACTCTGACTCATTCACCCTCTTTCCAAAGCAGCATCACGCTTTTAAATATATGTTTTTCATCTCACAGAATTACCACTTTTCCACATCTCTTCCTATTAAAGAAAGGGCATCCCATGTTCATGAGTACTATGTAATTAAGATTGGTTGAAAAAAAAAAAAAAGACAACTCTTCACATGAAACAAAAATGGAAGCAGAAGGGGGGACAAAACAGAAAAAAAAAAGATGAGAATGAACAAAAGACAGATTTTATTTATTTCACCCCTTGCTACACTGTGATCTTGGGCTAAGCAACAGTACTAAATAAAATATGTTGCTTAGGGTGCAATCCATATCTCAAAGGCAAAGGTAAAACTCCAGTTAATTTTAATGGTGCAGATTGCCTTTTTAACCAGATTTCATAGATGCCATTTAAAGCACTTCTGACTGCCATGTTGGCATGTATATGTGAAAGACAGTTTTAAAAGTTCTCGAATTCCCTTTTTAAATTGATTGATAGCATGCTGGAAAGTGGATTGATATTCGTTTATTAACATATTTGTATCCCACTGTCACCTCGCCAAAGGAACCAGCAGGGCAGCCAACAACACTTTAATACAACCACCACCGCCACATGTTTATAGATTGAAAAATTCATGCATGGGTTGGATTCCTGGAAAAAGCAGCTTTGAGGAAGGAAAACTCTAAGACAAGAACTTGGGTTTACCCAATGAAACCAGTCAGTAGGAGATTTATGACAGGCACAGGAAAGTATTTCGTTACACGGTGTGTAATTATGGAATTCACTGCAATGAGATGTTGGCCTAGATTTGTTTAAAGGGGGATTAGACAAATTCATGGAGGAGAAATCAGTGGCAACTTGTCATGATGTCTGTAAGCCACCTCCAGGCAATTTACCTCTGAATACAAACAGCTGAGAAGCAACAGCAGCAGAAGTCTATTGCTTTCATGCCTGGTGTGAGGTTTTTCCAGAGGATCTAGTTAACAACAGAAGGAAACAGCTGAATACCAAGTTTGGTGGCCCTTTCGACTGATAGGTAGAGTTCCTCTTATGGTTGCATTTCAACCTTCCTGCACTTGTGTCACCTGTGAACGGGCAGTCTATCTGAAGTACATCTTCAGTCTGCCATCATTTTTGTCAAAGAATTTGGAAATGGCTAACTCATTCTCACCTTTCCTCCCTGTACAAACAGGTCACTTTGGTTACTATTTACAGATGGAGCTACCTTGCCCAGATATTTTCTTCCCTGCCCTCTTCCTTTAGTTCTCTGGTGAAACTGAAAAGGTTGAAATGAAGTAGAGTACTGTCAATTTCACACTGGCATTTTTTTTTCTCCTCAAAGGACATGTAGGTACTGCAGGGCTAGTGCAAGCAGTAATACTTGGTCATTTTCACCAGAGAGCACAAAGGAGAAAAGATGGAGAAGATTGCCATTGGATCTGGCTGCCCTTGGATAAGGCTGCCCTTCAGCATCCCTATGTGTCTTTGGTGCATGGAACCCAAACCAGACTTGGGAGGCTTTTGTCCAGGGTTGATACTGGGAACACCTTTTCTTCCTTGTGCCTCATTCTCCCCCACTCACCTTACTTAGAAAAACACTGTGGAAGTCTTCTAAAATGCCTTTTACTGCCTGGGTTTCTTATCAGACTTGGAGGGCACAGTACCAACACTGGATATCTTGCAACTAGAGAAAAATTGAGGCCAACAAAGAAACAATAGTCTGGAACCTCCAAAGTCTTCCACTAAACAATTGTTTTATCTATTCAGTCGTATCTGTTCAGAGACTCTTGGTAAACCAACAATACGCTAATCCAATTTCTTTGCTACCTTGAATACCAAAAAGTGTGTAGTAACCAAGCACCTTTTGGACTTCAGTCATTGCTTCACCCATAATTCAATTATTTATCTCTGGCACAAAGCCAATGAACTGACCTAACCCTGAGCATATGGTTGTCAACAATCAAATCTCCAGAGGACAAAGAAAGGCAGGAATAAATTCCTATTGGTCCAGAGAACTATTTTTCCCCTATGATTAAAAGATCCTATAAAGTTTGACCAGAGATTTTGAAGTTGCTCATTCTCCTTCCATCTCTACTTTGTGAACTGGGCCCCAATCCTAAAGTGCTCTGGAACAGGCAGGCCGGCTGGCCTGAGCTGTATCCACTGCAGGTTGAGGCTGGCTGCAGCATAACTTTCCCCTTACCCTGTGTTGCACTGCAGCAGCCTAAAAGGGGCTACTCTAATTGGTGCCACCTAAAGAGGCGGTACAGATTCAAGAGGCCCAGTGTAAGGCTGGGCCACCCAGGAGGAAGGTTAGGAACCAGCCTAAGTGCTGGATCCCAGTCCCGCCCCCTCCTGGTCCCAGTGTTCCCACCAGCTCACCTGTTACACGCTCTCTCCCTGCCTCAGAACACCCCCAGACCGCCCTCCCTCCACCCTCCCCAGACCCCCATGCTGGCCAAGGGAGGCCTGTGCAAACTTTCCGGGTGCTGGAGCTCCAGAGGCCAGATCTGGAGGCCTTAAAGCACTTTTGCGACACCTCCAGGATGGCGCAAGTCCGCTGGCCTAAGCAGACCTCTGAATTAGGCCTTGTGAATCACTGCTTATCTGCATCACCACCCTTCCACCCCAGGCATCAAATCTCTGCCTAAATGATGCTATTTTACACTGCAACCACAACACTGGCAAACTTTACCCCTGTATCTTCTCTATGAAAGAGATTCCAAATCAAAACGACACTTTCTCCTTGGTTCATAAAGTGGATTGTATATAGGAGAAGAAGTGGTCCCTAACATATTTAGGACTAATTAGTAGATTATAGCTTTATTGAACAAGAACAGTACCATCACTTTTTCCTATAATGCTATAGGAAGTTAGAGGATACTTGGATTATTAGTATAGTATGCTTTCACTGGCCAACATCCTTAAGGAGATGGGCTTCCCCACTTGTTTCCTTTGAAAAAGACTTCAAGAGCAGCCATCTCCTAGAATAGATAACTTTGCAGTTTGTTACAAAATTTGCAAATCATAAAGAGCAAAAATTCCAAACATGCCTCAACAAAACCATATCATGCAATTTTTTGAAGATGTTAAATGGCTTAAGCTTGCACACTTTCCTCCTATGTCTTTTACCCTTTCCCCAAGTACAGAAAGCCCAATTTTACATGTTCTATGTGAGGATTACTTCTGGACTTCACGCAAGCTCGTTCTAAATTGCAGCAAGGCCATTCACTTGACTTAAATTGGTACAGGAAAGATGAAGGACATTGCTTTAATCTACGAAGCTATGCGGTTAAGCACTTTCCATGGTTTTATGTGCAGGTTTTATAAAACCCCCAGATAGATAGATAAGATTAGGTAGCGCATTATCAGAGCCAGACTCGCTAATGCCTCATGAGCAAATGAAAAGAGCCATTGACTGTCTATTAAAGTGTAACAAAATTACTGACAAGGAAATGGTTGGATAGCAGAGCTATAACAATTAGTACAACTTTAAATCAAATATTTTACATCTATCGCAACACTGAACAAACCAGTTCTCTCTCCTATACCCCTCAGTTACAATGAGATTATTATGTTTTTAGCAGACATATGTCTTATGGGAAAAATATATACACATACAAATGCGCCACTTACATGTGCGCACTCACGCACATTCCTTTTGCTGTTCCAATATCTCAATTTTCTGACTCTTCTATTGTCAAAATTCATTCAGAATAGAAGTACACAATTAACTTTCTTATTACTGAGGCCTTTGTCGAAAGGCAAGGACCACCAGAATGAAGGAGAGGCAGCATTGTGCTGAAATATAAGGAAATTTGCTGAACAAATCAGTTCTTTTTTAAAAAAAGGACTCAGATAAAATGTAGCTAAGGAGAAAAAAATTTACTTGAAGGAGGTATGACTCCAACAATGGAAATACATTCAAGTTTCTTCTACAGGATAATTCACATACATACAAGTCCCAAAGATACATGCTGGTTCTTTTCCAGCGTTTGGAGGCTAAAACATACAGAGGTTTACAGCCAGATTTTGCCAACTCAGCACCTGTTGTGTGCAAAAGCACCACAATGGAAAGACTGCGCCTGCGCAAAAGCGCCAATTTACATCTGAAAGATGGGCATCCCTAACTTGGGGTCCCAATATACACATAATTTTAAACCCTTTTTCCAGGCATTTCAGCTGGTAATATTTCAGTGTCTTCATTCCGTTTTGCTCATGTGGTGACCTCACTGGGATTTTATTTTTCTTATGATTTACTGTAAACCAAAAAGAATCTGTCCAGAAAGAGGGGAAAAAAGATTAATCCCGGGTTGGCCCTCCCATTAAGAAGGCAAGGCAGCCTGCCTCAGGAAGTACCATTAAAGGGCAGTATACAAGCAGTTGTTTTTAAAGTCAATAGCATGCAGAGGTGCAGTGACCTAGGCCAACACCTGGTGAGGCTCTGATGCTTTGTCCTGCCACAGTTTCAATCCACAACTCCCCCCCCCATATCATTTTACATACAGTATTTCTATTAAAAACACCACATGGGAGGGATTGTGATCAGAACCTCGACAGAGGTAACGTGCAAAAGCCCCCCCCATTACCCCCACAGAAGTTTCTGCCCGATTCATCTCACACACACCCTGCACATTAACTTACTTAAAAAAACAAACAAACTGAAGCTTCACTTACTTATTAATAAGCATCATGTTTAGTTTGATCCTTCATCAGATCTCTTCAAGGTCAGAGATGTTCAACTAGACAGTTAAAAATTGCTTTTTCACAGAAATTTCATGAAGGCTGTGCAGTGTAGCTCTTATACTAGAACTACACAGTATACCTCCTACAAGATCAGAAACAAGAATCCCATTGCTTGTAATGAAATCACAAGAGTTGACAACAAGCAGCCTGTATACTGGCCAGACCAGATTCTCAAACATCACATGGAACACCTCAAACACAGACAACATTAGCTAGCAGATGCTTCTGTGAGCTCACATGAATCTGCCTTTCCGGGTTGTTTGCCACTAGTATCCAATATTCAGCGGTATAACATGGAGATTTCATTGATTAAGCCATCATTGCTAACACACACTGAAAGATGTCATCTCCATGAATGTACCACACAGCCGTCTAAAATGGTGGTGCTCACACTATGCTGAAAACACAACAGCTCCACAGCATCTACTGCATAAAAACTAGAATAGTATATGTCTTTTTCCACAGCAAACATCACAGAAACATACTTGGGGATCAGGGACCAGTCCCCAAAATACATAAGGGTAAAAGCAATCCCTATATCCATGAGCTTTGAATGTTATAGCTTTAGCCAGCACATATATAAGATGGTTCTGTAATGCAACCTCTTGAGACTGCAACATGATGCAATTTGAAATAGGTTTGACACTCCTGATCTAGTCAACGCCAGGAAGGGAGGCCCCCTAAGAAGCCTGTGTGTCCTGCCTTGGGTTCTAGGATGGAAGGTGTAATTTTTTTTTAATGTGGTGTGATGGCTCATGTATCAATGCAAACTAACCCTTAAAATGATGAATATTAAGTAGTTAACTTGATTTGAACCAGGCTTTAAATGTAGCCATTATTTAGTCGCTTCAATGTTGCACAGATGTCACTGCACAGAGTTCTGTCCAAGGTGGCATTGGCTAGAGATGCTGTGGGGAAAACAGTTCTACATATTGCTCACAGCATGACAGTTTCTGCAGATCTCAATAGACGTCTCCTCCAGATTCTCACATGCCTACTTCTGCATTATCTGTACTAGTTCCCACCTCACAAACTTCAGCAAAGTTTTTCAGCATTTCTTTCTTTTTGTCATTGCTGGGCAATAAATAGCATTCAATTCAACAAATGCATACAAATGGCTTCCATTAGAATTTTAATGTACTCTGGGAATGAAAGAAAAGCTTAATATAAATCTTTTTTTAAATAACCAGAACATAAATTCAGACAGGGACATCGCCACCCGGGCTGAGCTAGAGAGTTCACTGTCTGCTGTCCCTCTCATAAATTAATTGAGGTCTCCTGCTGCTGTAAATGAATGGCGCATCCTGGAAAAGATCATATCTGTCAAGATTGCAGATTGGTTTTTCTCTCAGAGTTTGCAAAAAGTCACAGCTTACAATGCCTTCATTATGTCGATGAGAATGGCTTCCCAACTGGAAAGAAATGTGTGTTTTATTCCGTTCGGCCCAAGCTCTACAGAAAAGCAATTTTCTTCTGCAGTCAAGATACGACAACCCCCACCCCCGTGAAAAATGTCATTTCACGTCTTTCATTCAGTCACCTTTTTACTGACAAATGTATATTCTTTCAGCTTCATGTGTACTCAAGAACTGTGACATTTAATGGCCAAGTAAGGTTAATCACAGGTGAGTGCATATACCTGATGGATATTGCAGCAAGGGTTGCATTCTCTGCCTTAAGAGAAATTGAATGATCTGGGCATATGATCTGATGTCTCACACAATTTTGTAAATGTGGGTGGCTAATATTTCAATTCCAGCTGGAGAGCTTGGAAATCCACCTCAAAATGTTACACTATACTAGGACAGTGACCTAAAAGAGAAAGATGGTAAAGACATGTATAGCGTGCCCTCAAGGAGTGCTGTTTCTTGCTCTTTCTCTGACTTTGCACCACTGCAGTGTACTTGAAGACAAGCGTGCAACTGTTTCTGGTTCAGCTTTTAATTCACTGGTTTCCGTCACAATCCTGGATGCCATTCGACAACCGGCGCATTGACCTTGTACTTGGCTACACGAATGCAAATAGGCAGTTTTCTCAGGGCAAAGTGCTCTATTAGCATTCATTAATGCTAATGCTAATGTTACTCCTCAGCGCAGCATAAAACTCTTAATGCCAAGTTATTTGCTGAGGAGCAATATAAAAATTGCTACTCCACAGCAAGCCTAAGCCACCTGCTGATTCAAATCAGCAAGGAGATAATGAAGTGTATGTCTGCTTGCTTTTTAGTTATACAAGTGACTGTTTGAAAATGAACAGCGACTCCAGGGATCTCTTTGGGGTTTCTGGAGAGGCCCAAGACAAATGAATTAATGAGGTCCCTCCCACCCTTTGCGCAGGCCAGTTTTGTTTGATCTTACAACACAGTTTTCACACACAGTGGTTTCTGTTCAAGTACTTCCCTGTCTATTTTCATTTCAATATCATTCTGGAGTAACTGAGGGTGGTGGGTTGTTTTAAAGAGTCATTTTGGGTTTTGTAACCAAACTGGGTGCTCTACATATATAAGATTCAACCTACTTGCTTGTTCTTGCCTCTCTGGCATCCCCCATGTAGCTGGACTAGCAAAACCAGGCAATGGGAACAGGGAGCTAAAACCTTTTCATTCTGAGGGTAGAGGAGTCCTTCTCTTGACAAATACAATGACCGGAAGGCTACAGCTAACCCAGAGGGTCCTTAGAAGGATTTCAGAGGTAGCATTAAGGGTTGAATTCTGATTGTATGTCTGTTGAATACCATAATTTAGTTTCTACATTTTTTTTTACTACCAATTCAGAAATGAACAAGTTCCCCATTAGAACCGATTTAGAATTGCACATTTTGCAGTGAACTGCACATTACAAAACCCTCTGTGAGGCCCCAGGCAATTACCTCTCCTAAAAGGCAGGGAGACTACAAGATATCAATTATTTTGGCCCTGGCCCGCCAGCTTTAGTGTGAATAGAGTTATCACAATGACATAAAGCAGAATTAAAGCTACAGGTTAAGTACCTTTGCAATCTTTTCTTACAGTGCATTTCTATGCATGTCTACTCAGAAGTAAGTCCCATTGTGCTCAGTGGCACTTACTCCCAGAAAGTGTTACAGGATCACAGCCTAAAGCTCAAATTCCCATAGGCCCAATTCTGGTGACCAGCAGCTAACTGGTAAGTCTGTGCAAGTACAATATCTGGATCACTGGTGCTGGTATTTTTAAAAACATCCCAGGACTTTTAAATGAGTTCTATTTCCTGCCATATTTTATTCAGAAAGGATTTACAGCAACCACTGAAGGAAAGATACTTCAATAACCACTTACCTACAAGTCTGCTTTCTCCATCATGAAGCAAAGGAAGTAGGAAGCTCCCTGCACTTTCTGTAGTCTTCCTACAACTATACTAGGGGTGGTTCCTTCCTTTGTTTTCCTGGCAGGGCTCTTTAGCAAATGGCAGGCAAACATACCTGTAGACAATCACCTATAAGCAAGAAATTTCTGCTAATAAATCAAGTGTAGCTCATCTCCTTGTCTTATCAGCAGATCATGGCTGTTCAGGTGTGTTGCATGACAGCCAGGAGAAGCCCAGAAAAGCTTTAAGAGTGCCTGCAGAGATTCTGTGAACCATCTGAAGAACATTTTGAGTGCTTGCAGACAGCTTAAAAACACAGCTTTGTTGTTTTCTGCTCATTTACTCCAAGCCCAGAAGTGTCTCATCAAATGACAGTGAAAAGTATAAAAAGTTGTCTAGCAGCCAATGGAAGCAGGGTGTTGTCCCAGCGACCTGGGCCTCCAGGGGCCTGGGCCATGATAAAACAAACTATACAGTACAAAACAAATTTATTCAGGGTTGCATTTCCACTACAGTTTTAATCTACTTCCAAAGCACTTCTATTCCCCCAATGCATTGTTAAGGGTAGTAGCTCTAACAGTTCTTGGATACCTTAACAAGCTACAGCCTCTCCAGAATGCATTAAAGCAGGGTGTAAGGAAACAGTTCAATTGTTCATACAGTAACAGTCACTCAGCCCCAGACCTGAATCAGGACAGGGGTTTCTCAGGTCCAGCAAGAAGGTCTTGCAAGGCATATATAAGACCCTAAGGGGCAGTCAAGTGGCAGATCTTGACAAGAGAGCTGCACTAAGGTCTTAGCTATCAGTTTTCAAACTCTCAGGGAGAGTTTGAACCACAGTAAGTCTTGGTGGGGATGGTGG
Source organism: Tiliqua scincoides (assembly GCF_035046505.1). Lineage (NCBI taxonomy): Eukaryota > Metazoa > Chordata > Lepidosauria > Squamata > Scincidae > Tiliqua > Tiliqua scincoides. Next base: position 59,166,806 of record NC_089826.1, read on the forward strand.
GAAGGGGGCTAAGGGGGGCTGCAGGGACTGGGATGCACACCAGTCCCTGCAGCAGGCTGTCGGGGGTATGAGGTCCCTGCACAAGCGTCTGCAGGGCTCCCCAGCTTGTCAAAAGTGAAAGTGGAGCAATCACACATCACTTCTGCAAAACTAGAAGCAGAGTGCAATCGCTCCACTTTCACTTCTGATTAGCTGGGGAGCCCTGCAGACGCTCGTGCATGACTCCCCGCACCCTGGGATGGCTGCTGCAGGTACTGGTGAGTGCATCCCAGTACCTGCAGCCCTATTAGCAATGCAATCCTGGGGATCGCATCACTGCCTCCTCCCTGCCCCCACCCCTTAAGGGGCAGAGGCCAGGGCCTTCAGGCTGGGGTGCCACGATGCCCCAGTTTGAAAACCACTGTCTTAAGCCATTTCTGCCCAACATTGCAACAGAAATCAAATTGATTGTTTCATATCAAACCAAACCTGTGGGCTGGGCAGAAATGGGGTTTTAAAGAGCTTAAATACTTTCCATCTTGAAAGAAAGAGCCTGCAATCCAACTTTTGATACAGCCTTTTAGCAAGGCTCCTCACAGCCTTAGCTGCACCACTCTATTCCTGGGTCTGCTTGCTTGTTCTACAGCTTCATCCTGGGCAACTGCTGAAGGGAAGGGAATACAGCTGATAGCTTGTGGCTAGAGAGTCCATTTTTTGAGATTTTTATCTCAAAGGTTGAATATTCTATCTAATTTATTGTATTGTTTCTGTACCTTCAACTCTTTATTTTCTAGATAAGAAATTTTTCTGTCTGCTGTTTTTCATCTTATCTCAGTGTAGTTCTTATCATGCCGCCTTTCTCACATGCCCTTCAATCCTGGGATAACCCAAATCTTCCAAACAAGGGTGATCAGATACAATGAAGGACAGAGAACAGGGAATTTTGGCAGGTGCAACATTTAAAATGCTTTCATGTTGAGCTGCACCTGCCAAAATTCCCTCTTCAATACAATGGTTAAAGGTATAGGCCTGGGGTCAGCAACCTGTGTTTTCAGAGCCGCATACGGCTCTTTCAGTGGTCTGATGTGGCTCTCGAGTGGGTGCTGGAAGTGGGGCGCCTTCCCCGCGGCTGCCGCCCAGCCAGCTCAGCCCCGAGGTTGAGCTCGCTGCAGGGCGAAGGAAGGAAGGGCGCAAGGAAGAGATGCCCGGCTGCCCTGTGCGGCAGGGTCTCCGCCCCCTTGCCCAGCAGGGTGCTTGCTCACAGTGGGGGGTGGAGAGCAGGTCCGGGAGAGCGCCGCCGCCCCTGCCTGCCAAGGAAGGAGCTGCTGTGGGCGAAGGCGGTGCCCGGCCCCGCACTCAGCAGCCAGTGCCTGCAGCACATCGCTGCAAGGCACCCCCCCCGCCCGCCCCCGCCACCGGTGACTCTGTCCCGAGGTTGAGCTCACTGCAGGGCGAAGAAAGGGCGCAGGGAAGAGATGCAAGGCACCCCCCACGCCCACCACCAGCGGCTCTTCCGGACCTGCTCTCCACCCCCTCTTCCTTGCACCCTTCCTTCCTTCGCCCTGCAGCGAGCTCAACCTTGGGGCTGAGCTGGCTGGGCGGCGGCCGCGGGGAAGGCACCCCGCTTCCAGCCCCCACTCGAGAGCCGCGTTGTGAAAAAACCGCAGATGGCCAGATGATCAGTGGGATGCATTCACCGAGTAGCACTGGCAGAGGCCCATGACTGGTGAACATTTGGGAGCTGGCTGGCAACATCGCACATGCTGTCCAAACATCCCTGTGCAGACCGATGGCCATGTGCCAAACTCATATTCCTGTGAAGCTAGAGCCTTCCAAGGAACTTCCTCACATGTTAAAAATGGAATTGTGAAATGGCCCATAAACTTCTTTATGACTCATCAAGATCAACCTGCATGTTAGTGAGTTTTATGCTGGCTAAATGCCAGTGTGCAGCTGAGCACAGCTGATAAACAAACCATGCCACAGACCAGCTGTACCTTGGCCGTTTGCTGATGTACACCTAGCCATGGGAAGAGATGCAAGACACCCCCCGCGCCCACCACCAGCGGCTCTCCCAGACCATGCCGGAGTCTGCATGTGTTTTGGCAATGTTTGAAGGTGAAATTGAGTATGGCGTACAAATATAAGTCTTGAGCACAGGAAAGAAAAAAGAGGAGAAAAAAAAAGACCTGGAAATTTATTTCACCTGGGGTTTGTTTCAAAGTTATCACATAGTAATAAGGAAGATAATGAAAGCCAGTGCTTGGATGCCCATGCATTATTAGAAGAAGAAAAAGCAAATGAGGACTTTGCTAAGGTAGAAGAAAATAAGCACAGTAGCATACTCAAAGAAAGGAAATTATCCCATTCTAGATAAATGTTAACATTTACTGTTGTTTCAGTCTTGCTCATGCTAAGTTAAAACTGTTGATTAAAAAATTTTTAAAACATGTAGTGACATCTGGTTTATAGGAAAACTTAGGAAGGGGGGTCCAATCACCATCTTGCCCCGGGCCCAATGCTAGCTCTCAGTGGCCCTGCCGGTGCCTTCCTTGTCCCTCTCCCGGGGCCAAAACTGATCATGGTTGTGGCAGCAGGATAAACTAAGCCAAACACCAGCCAGAGAGAGTCCATCTTTGAAAAGATCCATCTCAGTTTTGTGGAGGAACCCAAAAGGCCTATATGGAAGCATGTAGACTGTGGTCCAGGAGAAATGGGGCAAGCTCTGATTGAGCTCAGCCAACAACTGACAAGGGAAGATTAAATGTAAAAAAAAAAAAAAAGGTTTATTAAATGAAAGACAGGGTCAGAAATAAGCTACAGAGGAAAGGAAAGTAACAAGGAGGTTTACCAACACAATTTGTGCTTCCTTCGGATAAGATTTTCTCACCTCGTATTTAGATCAGTCCCAGTAAGGAAACCAAAAGGTGTGAAACTTATTACAGTTTGCCCTTTTTATTCATTGAGGATCTGTTCCAGGAGCCCCTGTAGATACTCAAATCTGGATACCTGAATCTGTGGCCACATCTGGTTTTCTGAAGCATATAGTGGGCCTTTTGAGGTCTACAGAGGCCTATAGCGATCTCTGTGTGCCTAGGAGGCCTCAGACATCCACTTCTGGTTTTACAAGCAAACTGTAAGTGGCTTATCCACGGCATCCATAGTAAGTCATATTCGCAGATGCCAGATCCGCAGATACCAGGGTACACTGTATAGGGATACACTCTTAGACTCAAGGTATAGAATGACAGTGAATTTATACCAAGACGTCAATAGGCAAATGCTATACTAAACAACTAGTTTATTCTCTTGTAGCATATATATTGCATAGAGAGAGGATCCTAACACATTATACAAACATATTTCTAGCTCAAGGATCATTTTAAAGCCTTGATGAAAACTTACCTAGGAGTAGGTCCCATGAAAATCAACCTGACTTACTTTTGAGTAGACATATGTAGGCTTGTGATGTACAATTTACTGTGAAACACCGAAGACTGGCACCAGCTCATGGAAGGATGCCATGAAGTGTAGTTCTACTAGTATACTGTCATACCTCCGGACAGCTTTTAGATTTGATGATTATGAATGCAGTAAACATTTCTGCCACCAAAGGAGATAAAAATTATTCTTAAATGCATCACAGGATAATACACTTGATGTGTTTTGGACATGCTAAAGTACTGTATATTATTATTATCATTATTATTATGAAGCAATGGATGTTGATCTCTATTTAATAACTTCCATCTCCAAGGAACAATGGGGTGAAGCAGTTATGTGGTGTGAACTATAATGCCAAGGCAGTTACCAAATATGAATGGCAGAATCCTCTACAAACGATGTAACGGTACATTGGAAATAACCAATTTATTTCAACAGTTCATTGTTATTTTAATTGCCTACAAACCACTAACAAGCTCTGATAAGATTCAGACCCAGCTGTGATGCTTTGCAGCAGCGCATCATGATGCTGCATTTTCCCACCATGACTCTGCAGCACCATGTCATGAAAGTAATTACAATACAATTTATTTATTTTATTGCGAGTGCTAGCATTATTCCCAGTACAATATTTAACAGTTTGAACAGTGCTTGTGTTTTTAAAAGCAGATGATCACGAGTCTGGAGCTTGAGCATCAAATAATCATGATAGTAGGGGGAAAAATCTATTTTATTCAAGAAGGCTCCACTGAATTTGAGTTGCTGAGTTTGACTGCTGGTTGATTTGTATTTGTGTTCCTTTAGAGTTTTATGACTGCTGTTTTTGTTTGCTGTAAATGTATTAATTTTCTTTTTTACTTTATTCTATTTGTAAGCCTCTGTGAGAACCCCTTGGATTAGTCAGCGGGATATTAAATATTAGAAATAAAAAAGTAAATAATGTTATTCTCACAATGCATTTGTTAGAGTAGTTAAGAAGTTACTGAATGTGCCTGAAAGCAGAGAATTGGCACTTCCACAAGTCATATGCTGGTCTGAAAACATATACAGTAAAGAAATGTGCACGTTTGCTTTGTCATGTCCCATTTTTGGATCCTGACCATCTGCCAGGCCCATTAATGCCAACTGAATCAGCACTTCAGGCAACTGATTGGTAGGTGCCCATCTCTGTCTGTGTGCCTACCTGTTTCCACTGCTTCCCCCCCCTTTTCTACTCTCTGAATCAGGGCTGGTTTTCAGCCAATTGGACCAATTGCTCCCAAGGGGGCCCTGCACTAAGATAAAAATTAATATTTTTACTATATCATTTCACAGTCACTAAAAGAAGTGGGTTTTTTTTTAACTAGATACTTTCCAAAGGTTTACATATTTTGATTGTTTACAATACATGTAGGCTTACATGTATGCAATTTTATATTAAAATATGCTTAGATGCATTTAGTCCATTTGTTACAAGTTTGAAAGAAAGCAACTCAAGGAAAACTCAGTACCCAAGGGTGAAGGTTTGCAGGCTGTTAATTTGAATTGCATGCAATGGCAACCCATGGGACTAGTGTCCAAAGCATGGGAGCAAATCTCAGTGGTGTCCTGACCAATTTATACAATTTCTGGTTCTTTGTCCCAAATCTAGACATCCCATTGGCTGAAATTTTACATCAGAGATGGGGCAAACACCTAATAGGTTACAGATAAGGTACAATTTGCATTAAAGATGGGAAATAGGTGGGCAAGAGGTAGGCAAACAATTGATTGTTTACAGGTGGAGTTTCACCTTAAAACCTATTAAATTACAAAGTTTCTAAAAACCAGCAGAGAGCAGTATAACACAAATACTTAAAGACAGGTGTGAAGACCGACATGACTTCATAAGTGATAAGATATTTTCTTGGCAGAACTTCAAGCCCATCTTGGCATACTCATCCCTCATTAGGGTGGTGTGGTACGAGTGGCCTATCTAATCTCTTCTGCATTCCTTTTCTATGTGTTAATAAAGCACTGTGGGGCCCTCTGCAAAACTAAGGCTTCTTGTCCTTTTATTAAAGTGGTTTTCAAAAGTTTTACTACAGGGGTGCTCACACTTTTTTGGCTCAAGAGCTACTTTGAAACCCAGCAAGGCCCGGAGATCTACCAGAGTTTTTTTACAATAATAGCATTTGCCATAACAGAATTATCCTAGATGAAATCAGTTTCTCTCTCCCCGCCCCCCCCCCAATCCTATAGGAAAACAAGTGAGCAAATTGAAAGAATGGGGGCTTTGCTTTTGGATCTCCAGGGAAAATATTTGTTAAGTGGTGGGGAAAAGAACATTACTCTTTAGTTCTGTATGTGTGCAGGCATGTATGAGGAGGAAACTGGGGGCCCAATCCTATCCACATTTTCCTGGGAGTAAGTCCCATTGACTCTAATGGGACTTACTTCTGAGTAGGCATGCTTAGGATTAGGCTGCCAATTGAAATATTTTTTAAATGTAAAAAAAAAAAAAACCTTGTTAGGTTTGCAAGCCACCTTTTCCAGAAGTCACACAACAATCCAAAGCCCCTCCAGCAAGTGGCTGTCTGGATCAGAGCCTCTGCACAACTTTGATGTACAAGCCTTGGGCTTTGGAGAAAGCAGCACTGGCTCCCCCCCCCCCCCCGCAGGAGAGAAAGGCAGCAGTCTGTTCGCCCTGCTGCTTGCTGAAAGGGCAGCAGGCAGAGAAGGGGAGAGACCAGCCTGGAGAGCTGAGCTGAGAGGCAGCCCTCTTTCTCGGGAGGGGAGGGGAGGGGCTTCTCCCCGCTCAGCCAGTGATGAGCGCCTGCCTGTGCCTATGAAGTGCGGCGCTGCAAGCACGCTATAAATAAAGTTAGTGGGCAAGAGGCGGGCGGGCAGGCAGGCACTGAGCTGGGCAGGCAGGCAGGGACGAGGCTTGCCCTGCGGCGGAAACATGGCATGCGTGGAGCGGTGCCGCTGCTGCGCAGACACCCGCAGGCAAGGCTACTACTACTAGAGTCTAGACTAGACTAAGGGCTCCGCGATCGACTCATTTTGCCTCGTGATCTACCAGTCGATCGCGATCGACGTGCTGAGCACCCCTGCTTTACTAAAACCAAGCAATTTGGTTTGTATGGTTTAATTTTATATAACTATTGTGACCCTTTTACCTCGGGTACAGTTTGGCATCAAGGGATCACTTGGTTTCCATATTACATATGTGTGCTTTTGCTCTAAAAGCATAAAAGTTACAAAATTACAAAGCAGGTGGATACATGCATAAATCAGTCCAAGTCGTGAGTGCTCATTTCTCTAGCAATTGCTTAGAACGGGTACCTTTATCTCTGAGCTGCATTCCAAAGTGTAAACAACCTGAAGCTGAGGTCCGAAGCCCCAGCTTCAGTCAGGCTTGCAATATTGCTCTCTATAAAAGTCCACTAAGCAGACTTTTACTGTCTTATGCGTTGCTATGCTTTATACTGGGCTATCTACCCAGTGGCATTTACATGTGGGTTACAGTCTGGGGTCAAAAGTCACCATGCCTTATCTTAACTCGCATGCACTTTTTAAGCCTATATTTTGATTGCTTTCCATTCTACCATAGATATAAATATAATAAATTTGATTTTTATCTCTTAGGACCTATTCCTAAGATACCTACCACTGGCACAGCAGTGTACTACAGTGCCAATGGTGGGTGTTGCAAAAGTGCTATAAGGCACTTTGCCACCACCAGGAGACATCCAGTGCCGGTAGAGAGGCTTGTGCCAGTCGGTACTGGGCCTCTACACTGACAGGATGCTGACAAAGAGCAGCCAGGGATAAGTGTTCCCACCAGATGGTGGGAAGGCTTTGTGGGGTGGGGGGAAGGCAAGAGTTGGGAGGGAGGGAAACTGGGGGTGGGTGGGCACAAGAGTGGATGGGGCAGGAAAGGTAGCAGAGGCTGTTGCCAAATCCTATACCCCCTCTGGAGCAGTGCAGGAGCTGGCGCAGGACCAAGTAGACCCATCTGAGCCGCAGGAGTGCTACACAGGGTAAGGAACAAATATTCACTTACCCCGAGGAATCCTCTGGCAGATGCCCTGGCGTTGTAGAATACAGCGGCAGCCATTTCAGTGCTGGTGTACCACATTGCACTGAGGCAATATAGGATTGGGCTGTAAGATTCCAGAGACTCTGGTTTGCAAAAAATGTTTCCAGTGGACCCTGCAGGCTGGCTCAGCTCTGGATTGGAAAAGGAAGACAAAGAGGAAGAAGAAAGGTGGAGGGGAGAGACTGCTCAGTTAGAACACTGGAGAGTGGGAGGAGCAGAGGCTGGCCCAGAATCAGGTGAGGGGGGCATCTGGCATGCCATCTCAGGCATCAGGAGGGCTTGAACTGGTCCTGATCTTTGCTGCAACCTTAACAGTACGGATGTTGGAATTTTTTTTTTTTTTTGCAGATTTTTTGTCTTAGAAACAAAAACAATGAAAAAGACAAAGTGATGTTATGTATTTTTATTCCAAGTTCTCATTTTTATAAATTTTAAACACTTTAAAAGAATACTAGGTATGTGTTACAGGGTCAGCAGATGCAGCCACGGTATTATTTTTTTTAACTGGAAAAGTAATCTAGTTTATTTTTTGGAAAATGTCTTAAAACACCAAAATGCAGTGTTTTGTGTTTTTATTCAGATATTTCAAGCACAAAATGCAGTGCTTTGGGTTTTTATGAGTTTTTAACCACAACAAAACACCTCTACTTATCAGAGAATTTCAGTCCCCAGAACTCCTTGGGGCTGGGATGGAGGCCTGGTCCATATGGCAAACAGCTTTCCACTGATGACTCTGCAGCCTGCAGGGTTGTTTCTCCCATGTAAACCCAGGCAGGCAAATTGTGGGAAAATTCTGCATCAGCACCCAGATCTTCAAGAGCTTTCATGTTGAAAGGGGTGTTTACTCTTTTGGGTTAGTTTGCACTCCATGGTCCTTCCTCTCCCTCTCTGCTCCTCCAAAGCACTGGCAGGTGTGAATGAATGAGTAGTGCTATGCCTGTCTGCGCTGGACAGGATGTCGCTGCAATTCCATTTAAAGACACAGAAGTTGCTACTGATTTGCCTGGAAAAAAAATATGGAAAGACAATTCAGAAAGTATTGAAGTGCAATGAATTGATAGTGATGTCCTGGGTCTGCTCTGCAAAATGTGAATGAGCAAAGGATTCCAGACAAAACAGCTAGTGTGGAAACAGCTTCTGCTCGCTTGCAAAAGGGACAGTACCTACTATTAAATGCTTAGCTTGCTGGTTTGTAATGAAATACCATGCCTATCTTAAGCCGGGGAAGGGGCAGGGAAAGTCATTGGCTGGGATCATCAACCCACAACTGTTACTTTGATGCCTTACCCCTTTTGATGTCATAATGTTGTATAGGCCTTGAGATGGAACGTGGCAGAAGCACAACTGGAAGGATGCATGCCTTTCAGGTCAATTCTTGGGCTGTAAAAGGGTGTGGACTAGGGCACATCTTTACTACCACTGTACTTATGTGGGTAGTGCAATATCAGGTGCCTTAGTTGGAGATAGAGCTAAACAACATTGTTGGCATGAACTGAATTTTGAAATTCTGAAGTTTTGGTATTTGGGGAATGATTTTTTGGTATTGTCATCAGCAAGTACTCCCCTCCCAAGAAAAACTCCTTCCCCCCACCCAAAAAGACAGTGTTTTGTGTACACTGTGTGACCTAGGAAGCAACCTCTCCCATTTTGATCAGAGCTCTAGGTCATGTATCATATATAGCTTTTCTCTTTCAAATGTAAATTGGAGACCCATAACTGCCTGGTACTGAAGACAACAATAGCCTTGACAAAAATCTAGTTCACATCTTCTAAGTGGTCCAGCTAGCTCACCTGACTTTTGAACATGAAATGTGAATATCTGTTAATTGCACACTACCCTCTCAGAGTTGCAGGGGGAGCTAGGCTCCCTAAAATGAAACAAAGAGAGCTGCGAAGCTGGTTTGAGAGAGCAAGATGTGTGGGATGCAAGTTAGGCCTTGCAAGATGCCAGCCCAGCCAAGATGCTGTCCATCTAAGAAAGAGTTAACTCTTAGGAAGATATTTCTCTCCAGTGCCAGGAGGAAGCTGAATGGTAAATATGTTAAGATGGGAAAGTCTTAGCTAGGCTATGCTTTCACTTTATATTGAACTTTGCCTCTTGATCTCACGAATAGACTTTATTGTCTGTTTTCCCTTGTTCCGCTTTAGTCCCCAATAAATTGTTTTCTTTGATTTGATTAAAACCAACTGGTGTTAGTGTGTTAATTGACAGAACAATTGGTCTCCCATTTCTGACACCTTGCTCAGCCTTTCACGCTACCCAGAGAAGTGTGTGCGTGTGCACAAGATAGAGAGAGGTGAGGGGCAAAGCAAGGAGATTAATCAAGATGCTCTACATTGTTTTCCCTCCACAGATAATTCAGTGTGAGGACTATCAGTGGACAGACAAATTCCACCCAGCAGGGTGAAGGGATGAAAACATGATCCTGACCTGAGTGAAACATGAAGGGATGAAAAAATGACCCAGATTCTGAGTTTCTTGTGGCAACTTCCATCTACCCCACATGTACAACCAGGACATGACTGCCTTATGGTTTTGGTGTGATTTCAGGATGGAGAGAAGCACCAGATATCCCAGAGGGGACCATGATCCTCTTGGCACTACCCTGGAGATTGCCACAGGGATAATAAAGCCACTTAAGGTATTAAAAAAAGAAGTAGCTTCTTGTCTGTAAGGCATTTATTTTCTCGTGCTAAAATTTTTATTTCAAAAGGAGTTTGGAAGGATATACCATTAAATTCCATTAAATTGGTTTACTTCACTATAAAACCCTTTAAGCAAGGGTTGTCAGATGTCAGAGAATATGCAATATGACCTTTTTTTTTTTTTGAAAGAACAGAATACCTAACAAACCTCTGGAAGTTATTTTAAATCTACTAATAACCCACTGTATTTCAGTATAGTTTTAAACCATGGCAACCAATTTCCATTGTGTGCCTAACTGCTTATACCATGTTGTGCTGATCGATTTAGCATTTCCAAATAGTACCACAACATCAACAGAAATCGGATTTCTCATGCTCCCCAAAGTCTGCTTCATATAGTAGCAAATGGATACTAGCTAATGTTGGTGGTTCTGACTGTAGGTGCAATGCAATGAATACTGAAACTGTTTGCTCCATAGTCGTCCCCCAAAGGACATTTAGACTGTAAGGGTTTTGCTATAATGGCAACAGAGTAGGAATTTGTCATCTGAAAACAAAAGCTCAAACACTGAATGCTTCCATTGTGTGCTACGTTGTTAGTAATCATCAGTAAAAGGATGGGCAGGAAATGGAAAAACTGGACAGTGAGCGCATCTGGGAAAACAAATCTTCCAAGTCTTCTCTGAGCAGATATAAGCTGAAATATTGCTCAGGAGGAAGCAATGCCTTAAGCATTAAAATGTGCTGGCAGAAGGTCAGAAAGCAAGTATTGTGGCTGCCTGTAGCAATTCAGTAACTAAGAAGTGCATACCTCAAATGCGCAGTGGCTTCACTTGCTGTAGTGTCAGCTCAGAGGACTAATTCTTTTAGTCCATTAAAATATTTTGCTGAGCTAGCAGCAGGTTTTTCCCTCTTGCTGGTAGGTAATGAGTTCACATGCATCATCTCGGCTGGCACTGGGTCTTTCATCTGGTCCTGGAAGTTTCAGTTTGTGTAGAACAGTGTTTCTCAAACTGTGGGTTGGGACCCACAATAACAGGTGGGTCCCCATTCATTTCAACGTGTATTTTATTTTTAATATATCAGACTTGAAGCTAATATGTTATGTGACTGCATTTGGGGAAATGTTTCAAATCGGTACTTTGAACAGGCTACTATGTACATGCTTTTAACAATGATCACAATGTCGCTTACTCCTCTGTAAGTGTGGATAGGATTGCAGCCTTTGGGATTTGGGGAATTTTTTTTAAACAGATCAGCAACTGCTTGGGAGGGTTAGGAGGATTCTTCTTTATTTTAAAAAATTTTAAAATAAATTTTAAATAAAAGTAAACTTTTAATTTACTTAACTGATTTGATTTTGTCATTCGGGGGTGTTAAAGATGTTCCTCCTTGATCCATGGTTTACACAAAAGTGAAATGCTACAGACTGGCATTTTCAAAAGAACTGAACAATTTAGCAAGCTAGGCTTCTCCACAGCCACAGACCTCCGCAGCCCTGTGCCCAGGGCAAAGCTTCACGATGGCGCCCCCCGCAGGCTATTGCTGCCCCTCCCGGGCAGAAATCCACCCCCCCCCACTCACCAGAGGCTCATGGAGCCTCACGCGACCTCCTCCCACACCAGGGAAACCTCTGTGAAAACCGGAAGCACAGTTTCCACCCGTCAGGAACCTCAGAGAGGCTTCCGTGGGGTCCCAGCGGCCAGCATCTGAGGCATCTGCCCCAGGGCAGTGGCAATGGTAGGCATGCAACTGCTTCTCCTGCTCTTATCCCCCTTGCAAGCTACTGGGATCATTCACTGAAGTTGAAAAGGATAGCTTGTCCAGTCTACCAAATTTAAAGGAATTGCTCGAAGAAACCGAAGTTGTACAAAGTAGATGCACTGCAAAATACTTCAATTGAACAAAGTAGATTTCTTGCACCCTCCCCAGATTTAGAAGTCCACAAAGGCCTTCCCTAAGGAAATGAGAGAGTTTTTCTCTCGCATTGGTTGGTAATTGTGAACTTTCCTAAAAAGTAGAAGAGTGAATCTTTATCCTGATGCAAGGATCTAAATTGAGAGCTGTTGAGACAGTATCAGAGGAGTGAAATAAGTGCCTTGTAGATGAGTGATGTCTTTAGAGCGGACCTTCTTTCTGCCAAAGTCCCATTTCCCGTGATTTAATCGCATTGATCTTTTGCTTACAGAATTCTAGGGCCACGCTGCAATGGGCAATGAAACAAGCAAGATGCACCCATCCTCATACTCCCAGAACATGGCCTTGTTCAACTCCCTCCCTCAGCCTCAGCCCTTCATCTACGTATAAAGGGAGGGAGGGAATGATGACCTAACACACAGTCTTGTTGAGGGAATAAATGAGAGAACTATCCTTGAATAACTCATTTGAATCCAGTACCATGGACCTTGTAGTAAACTGTGGAAGCCAAAGACTTAATGGGCACTCCTGTGCCAAAGTCTTGACAGCAGCACAAGTAGGACAGTGCAATGTCGGTGATAGTCTACCATATCCTAAAGTTATCCAACATAAAAGAAGAAGGGAAACAAGATCCCAGCCAACTGCACACTGGTACAGCCCTTCCTGTCACCCTGCCGGCATCTATGGAAACACCAACGCAACCCAGCAATCAGTCACTGGGCAGCTGCTGTCCAATGACATCCATACAATGCAATGGGCAACAAGTCTATAGCAATATCCAAGTTAATGGGAAATGTGGTGCTTCTCCCCACCCTGAGATCACATCAAAATCATATATACAGTAATGCCCTGGCTGTACATGAATGTGTACATGGGGGGGGGGGTGTTTTCCATTGCCACCAGAAACACACAGTAGCCATGACATGGGTGTCCTCACTTCCCCCAAGCCTAAGCCCTTTACCTTGCCCAACATTACTGGGAAGTGCAGGAGGAGGAGATGCAGGCACGGCTGCAGCAAGAGGTCATCCCATGCCTGTACCAGTCCAGGCAGTACCACCCACTGCCTGGCCTCCCTGGAACCTCTGGCTAGAGAGGGGAATGGGAGCCTTACTGCCTTCTCCCTTCCATTTGCAGGTTCATCTCTGAGCCCCCACGTGATGGGCACATCAATTCTGCTCTGCTACAGCTGGTGGGACACAGCAGTTGAACGCAGAGGGGTATCTGGCCAGCCAGGGCCACACCCTCCCGGTTCTTCTTGTTAGTGTCACTGCCCTGTAGGGTGTCAGCCTGCAAGTTGGCTTATAACAAACATCTGTAGGCACAGGTGCTCCTGCGTCAGGTTTTGGTGCTGGCTGGCCAAGGTGCCATCTTGGGTCCCCTCAGCATGGCTCAAGCCAAGTTGTAAATTGTTCTTCTCCCCCTTTCTCCCCACTCTTCTTATGCCCCAAACCCCTGTAAATATGGTTTTATACTCCTTGTGCCACCCTCTGAGCAGTTCCCTTCCCCCATTTTAATCTTTTAAACATGTGTAAATAGCATCAATGAGTTGGGCCAAGCAAAGGCAGGATTTCCCCCATCCCACCCCCATTGGATGCTCCTACAGCCAGGCTGCAGTGCCTGTGGCATCTGTGCCATCTTCCCCCTTTTCCAGGATCCCAGAGTAGACCCTATGGTCATTCAGATTAGAGACAGCCAAGGGTCTACCCACAAAGCCTTGACATGACTGGCCAAAAGCTGAGCCAACGGGGGACCATGTGTCTGGACCCACACTTGCTAGACCACAGAGCTGCTCTCTGTTCACTCAGCCACAGCAGGAGATATGCAGGGTGCATGTCATGGGGAATTTGGCATCCTGTAGCACCAGGAGCAACCACATCTGCCTGGGAGACTGTCGCTTGTGGTCCAATCAGAGGGACCACTGCATGGACCAGTTGGTCTTGCATGTGTTGCAGGGCTCATATTGCAACCTCGTGAGGGAGGTTGGTGCCACCAGGGTGTGCATGGTAGCAATCCCTGTTGTTGGTGATAACATGAGTCTTACAGCAATACCTTCTGTCCACTGAAGAGGGGCGGGTTGCAGTGAAAATGTATGCAAATGAGGCCAGAGAAGTACAGCTGTATGCCATTCCCCCTACCCTCCCATCATCTGAGTTCTGGCCTTCCTGTCCAGGGTTTTAGTACTGTTGTTGGTGTGCTATGATTGGCTGCAGAATGTATCTGCATCCTGTTCTCAGCTATTGGGCAAGGCAGAGAGGGTTGGCACACATTCTTCTGTTAAAGTCTTTTTTTTATTAGGTACAGCCATTTATCAAAAATAAAGGGATGTTCATTTTTTTTTTTTTACTGAAAGAAAAGGCTACTTTACAAGTGTTATGCAGATGCTTTTTAAAATGAGCTCATTAGTTTTAATTTAAGTACTTAAACAGCTGTTCAAGTTATTTAAAAATATTCCACTTTGGCTGAAATCCTAAACATGTATCTCACAAGTCAATCCCGCTGAACTCAAGGGGAATGGAGCAGTTATGGCCACAATCCAACAGAGTTCCACGTCCTTCATCCCACATTCCACCATGTATTCAGTGGGTTTAAGTTTGCTGAATTCTGTGCTAGATTGTGGCCCTTGCCTTCAACAACTTAATTATAATACTGTTGGCCTAGCTGTGAGTAGAGGAGAGGGCTATGAACTATAGCATAGCCCATTCTTTGCCAGGAGGAGGGCATAAGCATGCACATTCTTCAGTGTTTTGTACAACACATGTGATAGGTTATTTTCACATCTCCGGATGTGGTTTTTTTCTAAATGCCAAGATGACTTTGGATCTTCATGCACTGATGTGCACGAAGACTGTCCAGAATCATCCATCACAACAATAATGTTTCTCCTGTGCTGTCTGCCATTGTGTAATTGTACAGCAGTAGAAAGAAAGAAGACTGGGAAAGTGGAAGAAGCAAAGGTAGAAGGGTACCTGTGGTTCAGGCTGTGGTAAATGGCCATGGCTGGGTGGTAGTTCTGTAGCGTCAGCCAGGAGCAATAGACTAGAAGTGAGTCTCTCAGCAGGCCATGAAGTCACTTCATTCCCTTATACTGGGGAAGCCAGTCTCTCCCATGGGATAAACTTTCCTAATCAGCACCTCAGCTCCTCAAGGGAGGCTGACTCAGGTCTCTCAGTTCTGGAGAGACAGAGGAGTCTGCCTAGAATTAAGGCTGATCTAAACCACACAATATGCTAAGCATCTCATCAGTTTGACTACTCACAAGACAAACAAGGTGCACTTGAGTAGTGTGGGATGTAGTGTCTGTTTGATGTTGGTGATTTCTCCCAAGCTGTATTTCCAGATCTGGGATTATGAGGAGCTGGGCTGCAGAGGACTTTTCTGCTTAAAGAACTGAGGTGGATAAAAGAGTTCAACACAAAATGCAGAACTTTGTGATCCAGAAGTTTGGAGTGATGTCATCAGGTCACTACCATACTTCTAGGTCACCAAACTCCACAGTGCTGTGCCTTCCAAGACCTGGACCTCTCCGCATGTCACTGGTTCCGATGAAGTCTTTTGTGGGATGGGTTTAGCAGGGACAAGTAAACTCCACTGTATTAACTAACACCCAGGAAAATTTGGATAGGATTTTAGCCTTAATGTAACATGAGCTACATACTATCAGTCATGCAGCCCTTGAGAAAGGCAATGGCCTAGACACTGACATATATCCTGAGGCAAATTTCTCAGTTTTCCCTGCTGAGCCCGATCCTGCCTTTGAAACATTTTCAAAGGATACTACCAAAAAGAAGTATCTGGGTGCTCCTGCTGTATAAACACTACTGCTGTCTTGGAGCTCTGCTCTCCTTGTCACTTCCTCTCAACGACACCCCTGCTATTGAGCTAGGAAAGGCAAGATATAAATGTTTTAAACAGTACTCGGCAGGCTACTGATATCTTCAAACCAGCTGGGTTAAAGACACAGCTGTAGGAGTTAGGTGATATTCAGCAGCTATCCGTTATCTAGATATCTCTAATAGAGAAAAATGGCTGCAGATAGGAAATTATAAATATCAATCATCAAATCCAGATTGTATATGAATTCTCATGTATATTCCCGACTGCAATTATCTTTGAGTTAAAACATTAACAAAATCTACAGTCTTGGCTATCAGTGGGGTTGTTTCAATTTCTTTTTGAGTTCTTTTAAAAGATTTTTTCTTTTATACTTAGGAATGCAACTGTATGTGGAATTCCCCTCACTGTTCTCCTTTCTCTTCTTCAATAGCCTTTCTGTTTTCTTTGTAGATGTAAACTTCATTTCCCATGTCTTCTTTCCGGGCGCTAGGAAGATCAGTCTGCTTTACTGAACACCGCTCCTGGCTCCTTTTCAAACGACGGTATCCAAGCTCCCTCTCCACAGCCTGTCTGTCTCCTGCACCGCAGCTATCAAGAGGTTTTTTCCAAATCAGAACAGACAACCCATACAGGTAGACATGCTTTTGCAATGCTTGCTACTCACATCTCAACACGCCCAGCCAAGATGCCAGTAGTCCTAGATGGTACAGCCAGTGGAAGAAGAAAAAGAAGATGTCAGCCCGACATGTGTACAAGGATACATTTTAGAAAAAGCCTATTTCTCTGGAGACAGTGATACCTCAGGAAGGGTTGCATAAGCACTGGAAAACAGCATTTCCAAAATGATCTTGCTTCAAAAAAAGAGAATGAAAATGTATTACAATGTGCCAATAGAGTCGAGTATAAGACCCAGTGAAAATAACCAAGTGTCAGCACAAGAGGATAATGCCCTTGTGTCAGCACTCTAACCCAGGGGTGTCAAACTCATTTTATGCAGTAGGCCGAATAGCATTTATGATGCCCACTGAGGGTCGGAAGTGATGTCATAAAGCAGGAAGTGATGTCAATAAGCAGGTCATGATCAGAAATAAGCACTTTTTCCTCACTTAGTTACCTCATTGCACATCACAGAAGAGAAAATACGCAATTTTTAATCTATTATCATGTGCACTGCCTTTTAGCAGTGACACCTCAACCCAGCTCAGCATCTGAGTGCTCCTGATGGTGGTGCTAGGAGACCTCAAGGGCCGGATAAAGAGCTTCGGTGAGCCGCACCCAACCCCCAGGCCTTATATTTGACACCTCTGCTATAACCCGTTTTTACCACATGCACTAGTGCAGGCATGCTTTTAGTAGTACTAGTCCATCATTTAAGATGTGGGATAGTTTTGCAACTGACTGCCAAATCCTATACCCCACCTGTGCTGTCAGAACTTGATTTGTGGTGTTGTAAAATATGATGCACTATCACATACTACTGGGCCGCTGCCACAAATGGCAAGTGGTGCCAACTGTATGGCAGTGGCTCTTCTGGCTCCCTTGTTAAGTTCACATGTGGGGGTGGGCAGTGAGCAGAGATAAGGAGGATAAGGGCAGGGATTGGAACCACCAGGAGGCATGTTGGGACAGGCAGGAGCAGTTATCAGCAGCAAAGGGGCCGCCAATATTCTATGCACCCTGCCCACTCTTGCAATGCCTACTTGGGTCCATTCGAACTTGCACCAACCAGTTGCAGATCCGAGAGACCCATAGCTCAACAGAGAGCTTACCTGGAGGTATGGGAACAAGTGTTCCCTTACTCTGAAAGGGTTCCTGATCCTCCCATAGGATGAAGCATACACCTCCATGGGATGGCTGCATCTGTGCAAGTGGTGAGGTATAGGTAGAGGTGTGATTTTTTGATAACAAAATAAACACACATAAAAACCACTTAGTGCACTTCTCATTTTGGAGAAGAAAAAAACGATTATGGCTGCATCTGCTGACTCTATACCACCTATATCACCCACCTAGTACACTTTTAAATTGATTACAGCTGAAAAGTGGTACAGGTCACATCTGATCATCTGCCGTTTCTTCGTCTGCAGATTTGCCTCAACACAGGTCCTCTGACCAGCATTGAGCCCTGATCAGGGGTAACCTGTAGCCTTCTGAATGCAACCAGAACAGAGCTCCAGTTGCATCCAGAGAGCATTCTGAGGGCCAGGGAGGATGAACGCAACCTCTGTGGCCCTCGGAATGACCTCTGGCACCTCAGGCAGTCTTTAGAACGATGGTTCCCAACCTGGGTTATATGTACCCCCAGGGGTACTTGCCAGGACCTTGAAAAAAAAAAATTGAATAATGGCGGGAAAAAAGCAGGTCTGTGTTATAATGCATTGGGGCTGGCATTAGAATGCATTTCAGGGCTAATATGAGGGGTACAGTTTATGGAAATGGGCTGCCAAGAGGTACGCAAGTGGAAAAATTTTGGGAACCACTTCCTTAGAACATCATTTCCTGGTTTTGGCAAAGTGACATTTAAAGGCCTTTGGACGGCCAGGGAGAGCACTTGGAGGGTTAAAGTTGTGAAATTCGTGGATTTCAGTATCTGCGAATTTTGGTATTTGTGGGGGTCCAGGAATGGATCCCCGTGGATACCGAGGCACTGCCTGTATATAAATATTCTTATTCTTAATAATAATGTATATGACCTATGTGTGAAATGAAGATACACATGTGGAAATGCATTGCAACTAACATCAACGGGGAACATGCACCAGCTCTGTCAGGAACATATTGGAACTTCTTTGAGTAGAAGGGACTTACTTTATGGGCAGTTGATCCACTTCCTTGGGTTCAATACACCCAAATACTCTTTTATTGCAAAGACAGAATTCTGTAATCTATCCAAAAATTAAAGCTAGAAGAATCATATCAGGATATCAGCTAGATGTGATTTAGGACCCCAGAAGAACAAAGCCATAAACTGTTATTGGATTTATAATAGAAAATTCTCTATTTTTGCAATACTTGCATCCTAGCATTGGCAAATGCCCAATACAGTAAAAGCAGTATAAATATAATAATCTCAAATGGAATGGCTTCAATATAGCTACTCTCCTCTCAATTTAAAAAAAATGAAAATGCTTCAGTCAAGCTTCAGCTCTTCCTGCAGAGCTCTCTGACATCTGCTAGCTCTTCCAAAGAAATCATATTGAAGCATACTACACAGGTGAACAATTGCAGGGCTTTAGTCTTCTAGAGGTACTTGACTAAAGCACTGAGAGACATTGTCTAGAGTGTCTGGCCAATAGTACACCACCACCATCAGCGAAATTCTAGTTCAATGTTTTTCAAATTGCATTTAGGAACTCTCAGGTTCCATAGATGCATACCAGAAATTGAATGAAAAGCTCAGTCATGACAGACAAGGGTTCCTGAAAGATAGCCTGCCTATCATTACCAATTTTTTTCCAGAAGGTGCAGCTCAGTGGCATACCTGAGGAGGGTAGGATGAGCAAATGCCCTGGACACCAGATTTGGGGAAAGTGCTATGCCACAGTCCATTCCCCCCACAGCGCCCCCTCTGGTGGCACTCAGTTGGCTGCTGATTGTATCAGCATGCCATTCTGAGGGCCAGAAAAGCCGTCCACTGCCTCCCTGGCCCTCAGAAGGCCTTGCAAGGTCTTCCAAGGGCTGCAGCCTCCCCGCCTGGTGCAGAGACAATGGGTGTGGGGGGCAGCACCCCTGGAGATGTGCCCCCAGGCAGCATAGTGGTAAGGAGTGCCATTGGTGTAGCAACATGTGTACGTTGGGTTTTCTAGGGCACACACTTCAGTGCATGCAGGGGACTGGTGAGGCGTAACCTAACCTAGCCAACAACTATGTTGAAATTTGCCTGTAGGTACTAAGTCTGAAAACCACTGTTTTAGGCAATATCCATTGCATTTTACTTAAAATTTTCGGAAGGCAATGCAGCCACTAACACCAAGCAAGTGGGAGGGAGCAATTTCTACTAATTCAGCAGAAGCAATAACAGCACTAGCCTTCAGGGATTATTAGGTTCTGTAGCACATGTAGATTATTCAAGTGCCATATGGTTTATTACAATAAAAATCAATGATATTTTAATAGGTCCTTTTTATGTAACTGGAATAATGCAGCAGATGCAATAGAGAACCTATACCAGGCACCTTTCTTCACAAATGGAAAACACAGTTCTCTATGTGATACAACCAGCTGAAATGTGTTGCAAGATGGATTTTCAGGGTGTTGTTAGTATGGACTTACTATATTTCTTCCTCTTTGGCATGTAGAGCCTTTTTGAATATAACCCTTGAATGGATGGAATATTCATTGACTCAAGAATGAGGCAAATGGAAGGGTACTAAAAAAAGGTGATTGTGCCCATTAACCAGTTGATCGAAGTCTTTGTGCTTATTCTGCTCCTTCTTATGCTGAAATATCCCAGTATCCTGCAATTTTTCACCTTGTTTGGATCTTCTGGTCACCTGGGGAAGTTCTTATACTCCATCAGCATCCAGAATAGGATGATGAGTCATTTGAATGCAATTCTCATTAATCTTAGAATTGGTAAAGACTTGGCTCCAATCCAGCTTATTAGATCATGAAACCCATCTGATTCCTTGGGGGGAGGGGGGGAGTCAAGAGCTCAGCTGACACCCTACCCTCAGTAAGCAATCCTAGACCTCAAGTTGGCAAACACCTACAGGTCATAAAAAGCGAGTAATGTGCTCCCATTTTGGCTCATTTGCCTAGGTCTCTCCTCATGTGTGGGATAAACCCATGGGGATTGTCTACTAAAGGCCCAGTCCTATCCAATGTTTCAGCACAATGTTTCAGTTGTAATGCAGCTCCAAGGTAAGGGAACAAACTTTCAGGAGGCCTCCATGACATCAGCACTGGAAAGTTGGATAAGATTGACCCCTTAGTGTGGGCATAAAGACCAAAATCCTAGACTAGCTTATGTACCTAGGATAAAGAACTCAACTATGTGTTTGAATTCTTTATTCATCTTTTAGCTTCCATGCCAATCTTTAGCCCATCCCCTGCACATAAATCCTGCCTTTCTTGAATTCCTCAAGTGTCTTATTTTTGCCTTTTTAATTGACCTTTGTTCAGGTGTATTTTATTTTAATAAAGTCTTTTACTGGTACTATTTTTAACCTACCTGGTCTCAGTTCATTCGGGAAAGATGTGTTTGCTCCATCTTCCCAGTCTGCCACTCTGACAGTATCTGGGTGCTCTCCATTATTCTGGAATGGGATTTCTCCAAGGCAGCCACCTTCTGTTTGGTTTTCCCTAACCATCAGTGGTAGCAGGAATTTACCACCCCAGTGAAGCCCAGCTGCAGAACACAGGCTGGGAGAAGGGCCACTTTCTAAGTGCTGTGCGCTGCGCCCATCCATCCAATGACCACAGTCTGGCTTAGGACTGTTATTTTGATAGCTCTGATGTCTTGCTTCTGTTGGGCATAAAAATAAATGAACTGCAACAGCCTGCTTTAAGACTACAAGAGTTCAGTTTCTGAACCTTCTCTGCTTATGCCTTCGTTTCTTTGAAGAACAATGAGCAGTGCAGCAGTGCAATTCAATTCACTCTTTGTGCAATTCAATCTCTGATTTTCTTATACATCTCTTCTTTAACCATAATATGTCTGCTGAATAGTGTGTGCCTTTTGTGTTACTTATTGGTGAACATAGCCAGCAAACACCTCTCAGATTTAATTATATAGCAACAGTGATCAAGTAATACCTTTTAGCACGACACTTTCCTTCTGGGTATATTCCCCTCTAAAGCATACCCATATTAATAGAAACAGGAAAATGCTGAAAACCTTTCTGGACAGCACAATTCTACTCCTGAAGATCAACAAAGACATTATGCAGATATAACGTGTCCTCTGATCAGGTCTTTAGGGACCATCTGCTTCATTAAAATTTCTACCATTACTAAAGGTAGTCACAAGCAGCTTTACTGTCAGCAGGGCGGACATACCATACTCTTAATACTGTATACCTATTAGGAGATCTTATAAAAGGAAATGGCTTTAAATGTGTATTTGCACCAGACACCAAGTCCCCAAGACACAACTATACATGTTGCATAAAGCATATGATGCTTTAGTCTGGATCTTACATTTACCTACATGTAGCAGCCACATGGCACTACAACATCAACATAGTGTGGAAGTAAAGGGTTAAATATGCTTTGTTTTCCTGTCAAAAATCATGCACTTCCTTCTACACAATGAAGCCAAATTTCATGCTTTTGGGATAGTGGCAGAGGATGCAGAGATATGGTTTCAGAGTAGATATTCACTCCAATCCAGGCTGCTGGTGTCAGCGGAGATCACTGTCTCAAATAATGCATTTTCAAGGCATTTGTTTCAAGGAAAATTGGAAAAACTGAAGGGCAACAATGCGAAGCATCTTTTAAAATTCACAGGTAACCAATCACCATATCAAAATCCTTGGGAGTTTGAGGCCCAAGGTAAGTGCATGAGGAGGAGAGGCTATGACACAATACCCAGGATCATGCTGCTGCCAGGGATGGGGCAGTTTTTGTTTTTTTTTAAACTCACCTGCAGCCAACATCTGAATCACAAGGAGCTCTCTGCTTCCTGCGCCTCCCAGCAAATGAACCAAAAAGGGCACTTCTGGTTTTGAGACAAGGTGCAAAAGAGAGCGACTAAGATGATTATGGAGCTGGGGCACTTTCCTTATGAGGAAAGGCTGCGGCATTTGGGCCTCTTCAGCCTAGAAAAGAGGCGCCTCCGGGGGGACATGATTGAGACATACAAAATTATGCAGGGGATGGACAGAGTGGATAGGGAGATGCTCTTTACACTCTCACATAATATCAGAACCAGGGGACATCCACTAAAATTGAGTGTTGGGCGGGTTAGGACAGACAAAAGAAAATATTTCTTTACTCAGCGTGTGGTTGGTCTGTGGAACTCCTTGCCACAGGATGTGGTGCTGGCGTCTAGCCTAGACACCTTTAAAAGGGGATTGGACAAGTTTCTGGAGGAAAAATCCATTACGGGGTACACGCCATGATGTGTATGCGCAACCTGCTGATTTTAGAAATGGGTTATGTCAGAATGCCAGATGCAAGGGAGGGCACCAGGATGAGGTCTCTTGTTATCTGGTGTGCTCCCTGGGGCATTTGGTGGGCCGCTGTGAGATACAGGAAGCTGGACTAGATGGGCCTATGGCCTGATCCAGTGAAGCTGTTCTTATGTTACCATTCTTTAGTATTTTCTGTTACTTTAGAACCCTGTGGAGGGCTCCCCGGACCCTCCAGGACTCCAGCACTGCTGGAGGTAAGTTTAAAAAAATCCCTCCGGTCCCCAGCAGCAGGACGATCCTGGGGATTGCGTTGCTGCCTTACCCCTTTCCTTTAAGGGGTCAGAGGCAGAACTTCTCAGGCTGGGGAGTCACAACACCCCAGTTTGAGAACCTCTGTCACAGTGTAATTTTTGATGGATATATTTTATGTAAATGTCACAAATTACAAAATATGCTTTGTATATGATTGCAGATGGCAAAACTCTAGCAAAGCACATGGTGTCTAATAAAGAGTCTACTTCAACAATGTAATTTTTAAATAAAACTTTAATACTGGTAGCAAGCCAAATTACACAATGTCTTAATATACATAATTATTTTACAAAGAAAATACAAAACCCACCAAGACATCACAATATTTAAAAAAATGACCTTTGGGATCAGAAGCTTTTTCTAAGTATGAATAACTAAGCATATTCATTCTTTTCCCAAACAAACATCAAATTGAAGAGAAGACAAAGCTTTTGGTAGTTTTAGCCAGTTTCTGAAAATTATGGCACAGAGTCAGTTTATAACTAAAAGCAAGCTAAAACCATAATTATGACTTTGGGCATGTACAACCTCAGGGTGGATTCATTCCCTTTTGAGGAAAAATAATTAAGTTACCATAGAGGTTGGTTCCAGATTGTAATATGCTGGATTGTCTAGTAGAGATTTAGACCAATAAATGAATATCCTTTTAGACATTAAAAATCAGCTCCAAACAAGGTCTCATAGGTGGCAGCCTAATGATTTATTCACTTATTCACTATTAAATGGAAACTATACTGGGAATGAGAAATTAAAGCTACTCTAAAAACAAAATCTAAGAAAAAAAACATTTTTCAACTTTAATTGAACACCATGCAGAAACAAAGGAATAAGTTGTAAAATACCAATATAGATACCTTACAATGTAGTAATATTTTGGCTATACAGATGTCTAGCCATAATTTTTTGAAAGGCAATAGTTCCAGTATAGTTTGTGCTTTATGAGACATGCTAGGCCAGTAGAGACATCTTACAGGTACGTGTCCATGAAGTTGTTCATAAGTTTTCCTGGTGCAAGTCAATATTCATTGGTTGCTTTTGATTCCTTTCAATCTGATCATATATTGAATGACCAAAATGATAGCTAATTGTATGCTTACAGGTCTAGGCCACACCCATAGGTTTCATTTACTGAATGTTTACAGAAGTACAGAAAGTTTGTGGCAAGAAAGACAAACATTCCCTAGGCCCCAAACACTCTTTAGAATGTCAACTTAAACTGTAGTGGCTATTAAAAAGTTATGCCTAACTTCAAGATGAAAGGCATTAGCAGCTTCTAAGGAAAGGATAATCACAATCTTCTAGAGATTTAATTAGATATAACTCACAGAAGCTTTTGACTTGGTCTGCTGTTAATTGAATCAAAATCAATGACTATCTTACTGCACTTTGGTTTGAATTTCCTAAAAATAACAAAAAAAGAAAGAGATGGATATTAGCTAGTGAAGTAGTTAAACATTTTGTTTGCTTTGGTTCCCAACTAAATTTTAAGAAGGAAAAAAATCATTGGATTCACTCTGTTTTATCTCTATAGGAGCCAATTATAGTGCACCATACTGAGAGAAACCTGGACAAGAAAGACTAAGACAAAAAGACACATGGGGTTGCTTAGTCTGTGTGTTCTTCAGCTATTCGAGTTCATAAATTAGCCAGGAGTCAAAGGATTTCTAACAACTTAGCTGCAGGAAGTGGCATCATGTAACTGGTTTTTCTGTAAAATTTGGTATTTTCCCCCATGCCAATTTTTTATAGAACTTCCAAAGTTTGCTTCAGTAGTTTTAGAGCAAAGAGGGAAATAATATTATGCAAGGCAGAGAAAACATAAACCCGCAAAGATGGAATAATTTTAAAGTTATGACTTTAGAATGATAAAATTAATATCACTAACAAAGCTCATCCTTTTACATTATTAGAGCATCTGCTGCAGCAATTAGCAAGAAAGGTATTTGGGGACTGTGTATATATTTTACAATCTACTAGTAAACAGAGGATTATGCAAATAGTGTGGATTTAGTGTCTCATTAAGCTCGACAATTCAGTTCTAGAGATTCATCGAGCATAGCCATATCCTCACAAATCAATACAAAAGGCAGAAACAGCCAACACAAGGAAGGATAAGCTTGGGAGGCAAAATTCATCCTGCCTAGAGTTGAAAAGGCTGGGGACACCCAAATTCTGGGGGGAAAAATTCAAGTACAACAGAATGAATTATGTCTCCACTTTACAAAGTAAATGTGAAATATCTAACATTCTTCAGTGTTAGATATTTTAAACACATTTTAAACACTCCATAACTGCTTATGGCTTAAAACCAGCAACTAGCTGTCAAAAATTTTCACTGTCAGGAATTTTATATTTGCAAAATTTAAGAAGGTTCTAATATTATAAAACATTCTGAAATCTTACAGATAGAATTATTAAGCCATGGATATAGTACAGTGGTTCACAAACTCACAGGGAGTTTCAGAACCAAGGTACTTATGGGTTGGCGGGGCTGGGAGGATAGCAACAACATGATCAAAACGATTGCATCACTGCCAGGGTCACAGGGTTTTTTTCTATATTTATTCCTGTCTGCAGTAGCCGGGGGGGGGTACTGGGAGCCCCATGTTCCGATGGCATCATTGCCACCCCCACCCCTTAATCATAATGGGACACAGGCAGGGTTTCTCAGGGAAAAAATGGTTTTTTCACATATTTCATTATTGGCAAAGGCAGAAAACGGTGTAATGCGTTTATTCCAAGTTCTAACTTTTGTTAATTTTAAACACTTTAAAAGTGTACTAGGTAGGTGGTATAGTGCCAGCAGATACAGTCGCAATATTTCTAACTGGAAAGGTAATCTATTTTAATTTCTGGGAAATATCTTAACACACCAAAATGTGGTGTTTTGTGTTTTTAACAAGAACACCTCTAGCTACACATCCTGTACAGACTAAAATGGAAGCAAGCCCTGTTGAAACCATAATGGCACTTACTAGTAAGGAAAGAGGTACAAGACCAGGAGTTTGATGTTCTACAAACTATCACATCAGTCAATACAGAAATATGTCAGTGAACTATCTCTACCTATATATATTCTCCACAATATCATATACAGAAATCACAGAGGCCTACAAAAGAAGGGGAGATTATCTTACCTGTATACAATTCCAGCTAAATCAAACAAGCGCCGTGCAGCTGTCATCTCAGGAGTATCATGATATTTGTCAGACATAAAAATAACTTCTTTTATACCTAGAACAGCAATCAGAATTGCAAGCAGAGGTGTTTAGGTACACTCATTGAAAGACTAACAGCCCAATCCTAACTAAATCCCCACATGGTGATGCAGTGGTGCTGGTACAGATTCTGCTATATCTCACAGGGGATTATTTGGTCACAGCAGGCCTCCTTGGGGTCAGGGAACATTAGTTTCCTTGCCCCTGGGTAATCCAACAGCTGCAATGGGTTAACTCATACCTGCACTAGCATGCATTGACCCAGGAAGGAAGATCAGGTCCAGGAAGGCAGTCAGGATTTGGCATGCACCACTTCTGCAAACCTGCACCCCTCCCAGGACCAATTCGCCCTAATCGCAATCCCATTCTGCTCACCCCACCCAGTTCAACCCCCTCTTCACCTCTCCCCAACCACCTGTGCTGGCTTAGCAGCACTGGCAGGCTTTGCACTTGTGGTGGCAGCCAGACCCCGCATACTAGCCTAGTCAAATATGTGGCGGCCATTAAGCAGTGTACACTGGCGAGACATGTTCTGCCAGCGTAAAGGCCCATTAGAATTGGGTCATTAGATCTATACGCTCAGCACTTAGATTTGTTATTTACACGTTAGCGATGTTTTATATATATAGGTAAAGGTAAAGATTTGCTAGGTAAAGAATTATGATGTGCCGAGACCACACATTTCAAACTAAAATACTGTCACTCAGCATCACAAAAGCTACTAGAACTAGCACAACAGATTCAGAAAGTAAGTACCCTGCCATACAGATAATATTGCTAAAGGGAAAAGCTGATTAATTTGGAAGAGGACAGGATTGGTAACAAGACCAACAATTGTATCTGTATACCAAGATCCTTTAAAAGTGGGGAGATATAGCATCAGGTTTTTAAGTCCAACATGTGTGAATGGGTGCTATACAAACAAATGGTTGCATTCTTCTATGTGAATCCCTAGGAGATCAAGCATTGTTGGATGTATAAAGAATTCTAGAGTGAATGGAGCATCACACACTCAACAATGACTTGCAACTGTGAAATTGTTGCCACCTGATTGTCTGCTATTTTGCTAGCATTTCTGTTTGCAGAATGTGAAGCTATTACTGTCCATCAGTGTGCACGATGCTCTACATTGAAAGACAGGAGACATCTCCTCTTTGAGGAACGTGTACATATCGTGAATTCATCCTTAAAAACACAGTGGGAGAGTCCCATGTAATTACTTAAAACAGATTCCAGGCCATTTCAAAACTCTCAGATCTTTCACCATCTCCACTTTTGCCTCCGCTGCTTCTTCCCCTACATTTACTGCAACCATTAACTGTAAGTGTGCCAACTCAAACCTATTCATATCCCACTCCATCAACATGTCAGATTAACAAGATCATATTGTAACCATGCAAGGAAGAATCATAAAGAAAAATCCAAGAATGATAACTGACAGCGAGTCTGTATGATATTTGTGAAAGAGAATGCTAAATGGCAATTGCTTTAAAAGTTTAACTATTTCACTGCTATTTATAAAACAAAAGCACACAACAAAATGCAATCTATTATTTTGGAAAACTTGCCATATTACTACATGGTGGGTTCTTCCATCAAGAAATAGGTACACTGCCCTTGAACATTTCAGAGACTTCATTGCTCGTAAAATGCATACCTGCTACAAAATTATATGTTTTTTAAAATATTGAAAAGGCAATTATTAGGTGGTACTACTGTTTATATCTCTTACACTTTTTCATTTATAGCGATTCTTATTTTATATTCACAGCATATTTGGGTGCTTTTATTTAATAATCACCTTTTACCATGAGTTAAGTAATTCTGTCATAGCCATGAGTCAAAGAATCTCATTTGGATACCATTAATAGTTGTAACTTGTTCTTTTATGTAATGCATATTAGGTGTATCACTTCCTCCCCCCCCCTCATTTTAATCCTGATAATGAACTCAACTTTTACAAGTCTAGGAGGAATTGATTATAGTAAGTCTTCCCTTTCTCCAAAATTTTAGAAAAAAAATTCAGGTTCGTCAGAATAATCTTATTTATATCTTAATGAAAGCTTTTCCATTTGTGACAGAGGATGTTAGGGAGTTCAAGATTTTCAACTGAAAAGTATGCATCTATAGAAAAAGTCAATTCCCAAATTCGCTTCCACTGTATCATATTTTAGCATGACTTCAGAACAGAATTCAGAATGCAGGTAGGATAAGGCTTGACTCCTAAGAGCTAGAGTCAGTAGAAATAGGCTTAGACCCCCTCCCAAAGGTGCACCACTTTACTTATTCCCAGATAACTAAATGGCACTTTTCACATCCATGGGACAAAGTAAAGTGCAGCATTTGGGGACAGGTCTCCCCATCAACCGTGATGGGGTGGCCAGACCCTCATTGACAGGGGTGTGTAGGAAATGAGAATGTACACACACCCTCTGACATCAGGGGTCCATGCAATGTACAAGTCTTCTCTCTCCCCAGTACCCTATCTGACATGATGGGAATTTTACTGAAGTCTAAAAATCTGAAGGAAGCTTTCCAAAATCAGACCAGCATACCTGCTACAGTGATGAAAATCTATAACTATTGTAATGAAAGACAATTATAAGATCATGTCTTATGGTAATAAATGTCAGAGATAAAAAAATCTTCAAGAGCCTATCATGTCTGATGCTCAAATAAAATGTTCTGTATATTTCCCAGCAGAACTGGTGTCGCATATAAAGTTTATCCTCTCTTCCCCACCCCTCTGTTCCCCTTCAAATGTGTTCAAAATGTGTCAGAGAACTGTAAATTGACAGTAATTATATGCAATGCCTGCACAGTTCCCTGGCAGCTCTTGGTTGAGGAAGCTGCAAACTTAAATTAAAAACAAGCTAAGAATCACAGAGGATGCAATTAGCACTGGAAAACCTGGCACCACTCAAGTATAGAAAACACAAGGAGTGCCTTAAAGGTTGATAGTGCAATTAATTTAGATCTAAACAGCCACAATTTGAAAACCAAATATATCGGTGATGAGATATCTATGAATAGGCAGGGCAGCAGTATTGACAAATCAAGCTGGCAGCACTTCCCTTACCTGCCTGGATGATGAGCTTTGCACATTCATTACATGGAAACAAGGCAACATACATGCTGCAGCCTTTCACATCAGCAGAGTTCTTGTTCATTATGGCGTTCAGTTCAGCATGACACACTGATTAAGGATAAAAAGAACCCAACAAATATTCATATGAACGTTCATTAAAGTGAGTCATCAATCTAAAACTTAACAAAGTATAAAGCTGCAAATGCCTGCGTCCTTCCAGAGGCAAACAGCCAGCACAATTTGTCACACAAGGGAGAAACTTGGAGGGGAGAGAGGAGGAGAAATAATCCAGAATACCAAGATCAATGAAGGTCAAGCGGTCTGGCCATGCTTGCAATGAGTAATGAAATCATTAAGCACATTAACATGGCCATTCATGAACACCTACAGAAGGAAACCAAGCCATAGGCTGAAGGCCAAGTAGTTTCAGCCACCCTAAGTGTGGCAATATTACATAGCATCACTGCTCCCAGAGAGCATCTAATTGCCAATATAAAGAAGCTCATTTATGTGTTTACATGCATGGATAGGAACATTCTATTGATTATGAAAGTGCACTCTGTGTTCTTGAGAGCAGTGGGAATTAGGAGGTAAAACTTTACCTCCAAGTAAGAGAATTGTTCAGCTTTACTTCTTTATTACCTCTAACCATATAGATGCCAGCCTAAGGAGGCTGCAGGTATAAGTTAAAAAGCAATGAACAAGATCAAATTTTCTAATTTGATCACACTTTGTGAGAGTTCACCCATCATCTAATTTCTGTAAGAAAAAATGAAAGCGAAATACTGTAATTTACACAGTGTCAGAAAACAACTCAAGAGTACCTTACAGGTATATACACGCAGACACCAGGTCTTTAGGTGTGCAACCCCATAAACTTACCTGAGTGTAAGGCCCACTGAATTCAATGAGACTTACTTCTGAATAGACATGCAAAGAGTTGTGTGGTAGATTTCCAAGATTACTGTCTGTTTAAAAATATATGGTAGTATCCAAAGTAGCTTGCCCTGGAGCAAGACTCATTCTGTATGCTACTCTATATTTATAACCATTTAAAATACATGATGTTGCTAATGCTAGCAAATGATGACCACGTGTAGTAAGATCTTGTACAATTACCGCTAACCAAGATCCTGTTGGCAGAAGTGTTGTTACCAAAAAGGCTGCTTTGTTTAGGGGAATTAATATATTAGCCTTTTGGAAACTTTTTGAGACCATAGGCTGGATAACAAGACAGCGTAGAGCAAAGAGATCCCTTGACTAGCTTAATGAGGAGACTGGGAGAAAGGTAATTTTCAATCAAAGGATTATATTTTTATTGCAAAAACACACAAAGGTAAACATAATACACATGGAGAATTGATAAGTATAGATTTCTAGTACTTGTGTATAGTGTATCTAGCTAGTGGTGGCTGCATGTGCTATAAGAACATATAAGAACATAAGAACAGCCCCACTGGATCAAGCCATAGGCCCATCTAGTCCAGCTTCCTGTATCTCACAGCGGCCCACCAAATACCCCAGGGAGCACACCAGATAACAAGAGACCTCATCCTGGTGCCCTCCCCTGCATCTGGCATTCTGACATAATGTATTTGGGTGCTATGTATTTGGGTGCATCCGAAAAGGAATCAGAAATGGATAGGGTGTAGGGAAGTATTTCAGGGGTTCCTTAATCTGCTAAACCCAGTTGCTGACTAAAGATGAGGAAGAATAGATAGGGAAGAAGGTAGGGAGTTTAGACGCAAGATATATTTACCTGTCCGGGGAGGGGGGGCAGTTGGAGGAAGAGTCCCGTGTAGGACCACTCCCGCAGGAGGGCAATCAGAGAGAGAGACATGTGCTCTGAGTTCTCTCTTATAAGAGTTGTCTTTCACCTGGAAGTTGATCTAAACTGACCAGAAGTATCCCAGAGCTGTGCACATGCTCAGTATACACCCAGGTGAAAGAAAGGTGGAAGGGTCCAGAAATCAGCTATCAGCAAAGCCTAACTCTGGGGGAGGGAGGCAATCTGCATAAGGTGCTTAAGAGTACAACAAAAGAACAATAGACCTTTTCCTCTGAAGGTGCAGGCTTGTTTTGCATAATCAGGAGACATTCCTAGACTGGAGGAGGGGATGCAATCACAACTAGTGACCTTTACCAGGTTTTTGGAATTGGGCTTGTTTGTTTGGCCTGTATGATATATACAAAATCACAACTTGGAAGGGAAAAAAGGGGGGGATTGTCACGTAACAGTGTGACGAAATAATGTGGCATTCCTTTTGTTCCAAGCAAATTAGACTGTAATTTTGTGCACGTTGACTTGAGAATACACCCCACCAAGTACAATGGAACTTTACTTCTGAGTAAACATCCATAAAATTAAGTTGTTAGTGTTAAACAGAAACCTGATGAAATGAATACGCCAGCTTGGCAACAAAGCTTGAGGAAAAAAGTTATTAATTCTAAGAATGCAGTTTAACAATCTTATATTTCTGGTATCCTCATTACTAATGCCCACTGATATAGCCTTTTGATTGCTACAAGGTCAGCTTGGAACAACTCCAGCTCAAAATTGTTCATCTTTAAACCCCAAAGAAAAGCATACAGTCATGCATCGCTTAGCAACAGGGATGTGAACCAGCACCCGGTCAGCAAGGCTTGATGCTACATGAAGCCTCCTAAGACGAGCGGAAGCTACGCTTCCCTCACCTCTGGAAGTTTTTGAGCCTCATGCGCTACCTCCGTGAGGCTCAGAATGCCTAAATCGCACGAGAGAAGCGACTTCTCGTTTCCTTGGGAAACTGAAAGTCGTCTCTCTCACATGATTTGGGGCATTCTGAGTCTCGCAGAGATAGTGAGCAGACATATGCTGCTTTTGCGAGGTTCAGAAAAGCCTTTGGACGCAAGGGGAGTAGAGCTCCCCTTGGCTTTGGAGGCTTGGGTGTGTATGTGCAGGAACCAGCAGTGGCGGTGCATATGCGACCCGTCGCTGGTCGGAGCGTTGCAAAGCTATGCTCACCTGTACTATGCTCCAGTGGGGGAAAACAGAGTAAATTCACAAGAGGGGAGAAAACTTTCTCTCCCCCCCCCCCCCGCATTTCATATAAATTATGTAAAATGTTTAACAGGGTGGCACAAAAGTGCAAGTACTTCATTGTAGAAAACCTGCAACACTAACATTTAAGGCAATGGTATTCAAACTGGGGCGTCACGAGGCCCCAGCCTGAAGGCCCTGGCCTCTGCCCCCTTAAGGGGTGGGGACAGGTGGGGGAGGAAGCCTGAGATCCTCAGGATCGCGTTGCAAATGGGCTGCAGGGACTGGGATACACTCACCAGTAGTACCTGCAGCAGCCTTCCTGGGGCGCGGGAAGCCCTGCATGAACATCTGCAGGGCTCACCAGGCTTCTAAAAGCGCTATCGCTCCACTTTCACTTTTAGCAGGCTAACGAGCCCTGCAGATGCTCACGCAGGGCTCCCCGCACCCCAGGAAGGCTGCTGCAGGAACCGGCGAGTGCATGCCAATCTCTGCAGCCCCCTGAGCAATGCAATCCTTCCAAGGCTGCCTTCCCCTCACCCCCACTACCTCCCTACACTCCCCTGCAAGCTCTTACTGCTGTTTTCCAACTCCCAGGGAGATCTAAAGGAAGCAATTGAAGAGATGTGTGGAACCATCCCAGCACACAAGTTGGTGGATGCCTGCAGATTCCTTAGTCAACAATGTCAGCAATGTCCAGATACCAATGGGGAACATTTTGAGCAATTTGAGTTAATTCAGCAGTTCTCAAACTTTCTGATCTCCCCAAGACACCAGGGTTCCTAGGAATACACTCTGAGAAACATTTGTCTAATTCAGTGATTTTCAAATTCTCGTGGAGGGTGTGAGCTACTGTAAGTGCTTGCAGGGGCAGGGGGAGGCAGCGGATTGCACCATGGATTGTGTCACTCAGGGGGCTGCAGGGGTTTGGGTGCACTTACCCAAGCCTCCTGTAGCCTCCTGGGTGTGCAGGGAGCCCAGCGCAGCTTTCGGCAGCAGTGAAAGTGAAGCGATCGCGCCCTGCCTCGGCTTCCTCCTCCCTGCCTCCAGGCTGCCCCCACCCCCTTAAGGGGGCAGAGGCCAGGGCCTACAGGCTGGGGCATCGTGACGTCCCAGTTTGAAAAGCCCTGATCTAATTCATTAACTAAATAATTAACTGGGTCAAGCAACTGCTTCCACGTACCCCATACGCAACATATGTGTGAATTATAGCATAATAAATTTGACACTATAAAGTGTGTATATATTTTTTTGAGATGACCTGTACATTGTGTGCCCCAATATACTTCTTGACTCTGCCCATGATCCAAAGGCCTACTTTAGTGCTCCTAAAGGTTTGGGCGTGCCTAGTGGAGTATTTACTTTCCTTCTTTGAACAGCAAAATTTCATACTATTACATACTATTACATTCTACTTTTGAGAGTCTTTGCAGCTTATAGTCACAATGTAACTGAAACAATTAACAAACTGAAACAATTAATTGCAGTCGCTCACTTCTAAATAACTTTTACATGTGGTACATACACCAATGTACAGTAATTAAAATATTGATACAGTCTACTTTTATTTTGCAGAGCCAACCTGCACTGCAAATAGCAATATAAATGGTTTTTTCCTAAAATATATGGTTAATATAATCTTAATCTGCAATCTTGTAATACTTGGGAAGCAGATCCGCTCAATGTCAGCTCCTACACAGAAAATAAAAATGTTCCAAAAGTCTGACAAATATAGGAAGTATATAAGCACCTATTCTAGTTAGACTAGTTGTCAGACGAGCAGTATAGTACTGGGAAACAATATGACCAGGAAAATGAAGCAATTACTAAAGTGTACATTACATCAAATTGCTGAGAAAATGATATATCATCAGACCACGAAAAGTAAACCTTTATTACAAAACTACAAATGTGCTCTGTCTAAACTCAGATTGAGAGCAAAAACGTGATCTGACCTTTGCAGGAAAAAAAAAAATACATTTGAACTAGCTGTCACTCCATAAAAGCCAATGCTGTAAAATCCAGATTTTGCCTTAAGGACATCTGAAACTTTCAGATTATTATGTCTTTTAATAAATGAGATTGCTATACTTCCGCTTCCTCTTAACCTTGATCTAGTTTATTTCAAGCGTCCAGGCTTCCAAGAGGCAGCCTTAACATCTCTATAAGCTTGTGCGCTTATAGCAACCCTGTTAAGCAAGACCATTTTCGCTGGGTTAAGTCTCAAAACATGTTAATAGGCGAGCCTCCGCCTTCATGGATAACTGAAACCGTGGATATGAAATCCGCAGATACGAGGGCCCACTTGTACTGCTGTTGGGTCATTAAACAAAAAAACAAACAAAAAAAAAACACCATCCTGTTGGTCTACCTGTTTGAAAATTTCAGTCAAAGCATGATGAAAGTTTTATACAAATGGTATCAGATGCTTTATAATTAAGTTTCATCTGTGAATCTTGCATCATATTCAGGCAAGGGGGGAAAGGTGCACTGTTGTTAAATGGATAGGTCAGTATTAGAGTTGGATAGGAAGGCAAATAATACCCAAAATAATTTTAATGTTAGTTTTTACCAACCTAAGACTGCAATCTTATATACATGTTCCTAGGAGTAAACCCCACTGAACACAATGAGACTTATTGTGCCTTAAATTGATTGCAATCACTCATCCCAGAAGTAATTAGCTAAGTTTTGGGCTGCACTGGCAGAAACACCTCCCACTTCTTGCATCTGTAGACAAAGCTTGTCACTAAAAATAGAGTATATAAGAAACAGCAGTCCATATTTGGCAGAACAAATTGAAATTTGCCCATTAATATAATATACAGGGGGCCTCCACACAGATCCCATATCAATGGTTTCATGTGTTCGTGGATACAGGTTTACCCTCTGTGCCCACCACCCTCCAGAAGAGAATCCGAGTCCTGCAGAAGCCATGGATGTCCACCTGCAGCCTCACCAGGACTCAGAATGGCCATTTTCGGTCGAAAACCAAAAGTGACGTTTTTCAGCCAAAAATGGCTATTCTGAGGCCTGCCAAGACCGCGGGAAGACATCCGTAGCCTCTGTGGACAGAAGCCCCTTCTGGAACCCCTGTGGACAAGGAGGCACTACTGTACATTCATTCAATACACTTTGTGGTATATGAGAGTACAGTATATCCAGAAAACCACCCAGTTTAACTGACTGAGAAGATTGAACCAGACCCAATATCTCGCTTTATGCATTTAAGTTTGCCCTGGCATGCCAGCTAGCCATGCTCTCAATTCTCCTTGAATTTAACAATTTCCTTTGCAGATAAGTGTTATATCTGGGAAGAACTTCAGACACGGCCACAGCACAAAGACTGTGGCTAGCTGGCACATTTCTGTTCCCTCTTTCTCCCTCTCTAATCTGAACACAGGGATGATTTCTGCAAAAGACTCTAGTCTGACAGCCCAATAAATATGGGTGAAAACCAAAGTAGGTTCTGGTCAGGTAGGTACAAGGCACTGTAAAGTTGTTAATGTCTCACTGATTTCCAAAAGTTTGACTACACTGTCTTCAACTTCGGAAAGTCTAAAAAAAATTATTGGGATAACTTTTTAAAATTGTATAATATTCTCAAAAGCAAGCAAGGGATCTAATTTAGAGACATTTATAGTAGAAAAGAATACTTTACCATATGGGTATTTTGTGTCAAGTTTATTATCCGCTGTTCTTGTCCAAGGTAGCAAGTCATCACTGCATCCATTGGGCATGCCATTATATCCAATTCCAACAATCTTGTTTTCTGGATTCACAATACAAGCACCAACCTGAAACAGAACAACAAGCTTTACTATTGTAAGTGAGCTTATTATTGTGAAAACTGGGTCACAAAAATAACCATGATATATTTAATTCTATTTGAATAGCAAAAAAAATTAACTTAAGATCAATTAAAAAGTGAGCTTTCATTTTAAAAAATCCATTTAAAAAATTGCCTGCATGGTAACAGCAAGAAGTAAGATTAAAATGCCTGCTTTGATGTTCGTTTAAAGTCTGCAGGCAATTGAGCAACAGCTCGTATATATTAAGAGATTGCTACATGTGAATGCTGAAAACAACCTGATTCAGCCTTTGCTAGCTTTCTTCTATTTAAGCATTGATGTAGAAGTTGTGCTTGCCCACTTCAAATTGGCACCACCCTGGTAAGCACTAAGTATGACATCAGCACAAAAACACGCAAGTACAAAACCCCTAAATTTCATACTTACCTATCAGTGCATCATGTGAGCTTAGCCAGTCTGTCTCTATTGCATGACACATAGGAATAAATGCAAAAAAGAACTTATACTGTATGGCTAGCTCCGATGCAAATGCCCCAACTTTTTCTGCAGTTATTCCCACCTGCAGTATTAACTATAAACTGACAGCAATTAAATTTATGGAGAAAGGAACTACATAGATTCCCTGTCTTGTGCCAAATAAGAACAAACTTCCAAGGGAAAAAAATGACTCAGGTTTCCACCTCACAGAAAGCAAAGTTTCCTTTGTGTAGCTCAGAATAGCTTAAGAATGATATTACTCTTAATGGCCAGAGATTGATTGCCTTTACAATTCTGCAAGGCAGCGCAATGTAGCCTACTCATGCCATATCCTTACCTGAGAATTTGGATCCTTGCTTCTTTGTGCTGACAAGAAAGCTACTGCCATGAAATATTCAGGCCATTCCAAGTAGTTATCACGTTTCTTACAGGGCATTTCACAACCATACCTACAGAAATCAAATGAAATGATAGTAATGCCTGCAATTTGCATGAACTGTTTTATTCTTTTAAAATAATCTATTAGGTGTTCTTTGACCCCAGTGTTTACACCTCTGGAAATAAGTCAATTACTGTGATGTAAAACTCCAGCATGGCACCAGAGTCTAATTAGTACAACTAAGAGAGCAGCATCTGACCGAGAAGGTTATAAGATTCAAATCAAGAATTTAATGGTGGTGAATATCAGTGTTTCAAATCAATCCAAAGCCTAACATGCAACACTTATTTACAAACCAAAAAGGCTAAAAAGAAAAAAAAATATTTCATTTAAAGCTCAAACTGCAATCTTTTGGCAGGGCAATGCCAACCATTATCTAAACCTCAGTAATACCTTCTTCAGAAAAATATGCAAAAGGTTAATGTCAGTAATGCTGGTGCAAGGACTCTAAGTTGCTTGAGCAAAGATACTTCTTAGGCCAACTGTTCTAATTGTAAACA
This sequence comes from Tiliqua scincoides, assembly GCF_035046505.1. Taxonomy (NCBI): domain Eukaryota; kingdom Metazoa; phylum Chordata; class Lepidosauria; order Squamata; family Scincidae; genus Tiliqua; species Tiliqua scincoides. Next base: position 59,204,630 of record NC_089826.1, read on the forward strand.
TCTGGTGCAATTTCATTTGTTATAGGTAAAAAGATAAAAACAGAGTACGAAGAAACCTTTACTGAAAATTTTTTGTTGTGTCAGTGTCTGTTAAGAATAGTTTTCAGTTATACCACCCATAAGCAATGTTTTGCTGTCAGAAGTCAACTACTGCATCTTTGAAACTCTCTAGGAGCAGTCTACAGACAGCCCATAAATGGCCCATTTTTTCACTTTGCATGACAGCGAACATCAATAGGAAAGGTAGAACAATGAACTCAAATAGCAGCATTTCAAATAAGCCCCTTATTCAAACAAATGTGTGAATTGAAAGAGAGCAATCCATGTACACTATATTCTATTTATCTAGAGGCAGATAATTTTTTTAAGAGAGTTGAAAGAGGTTTCACTTCTCAAGGTGTACACACATTTATTTTGTCCCATTGTCACTTATGGTCATGTAGGTTTTTCAGATTTTTGAAAGAACACAAAAGCTTGCAAAGTCTGTTTACATTCAACCTATTTTTGCATCTAGTACATTCCTGCCTTTGGCTGTCTTTTTTTTCAACCTCAAATAATTTCACGCAACCACAGCATCTTAAATCCAGTAAATATGTTTGACAGAATAAAGGCCCAATCCTATCCAACTTTCTAGCGCCAATGCAGCCATGCCAACAAGGATATGTGCTGCATCCGGGGGGGGGGGGGGGGCCACAGTCATTCCCTCCTCAAGGTAAGGGAATATTTGTTACCTTATGTCAGGGCTGCACTATGGCTGCATCAGCGCTGAAAAGTTGGATAGAATTGGGTCCTAAGTATGCCTATACAGATTCCAGAGATCTGTACAGAAGTTGGAACATAAGCAGATCAAAACAGCTGGCTATTGCTGGTCTGGCACAATTACATTTGCATGAAAGCACCACAATGGATATACTCCACCTCCATGAAAGTACTGACAGAGCTGTCTGTTACTTGGAGAGCCAGGGTATACAAATGCACCTCTCTCAAGCTGGCATTTCCTAGTACACCTAAATAAGCCATCTACAGTCTGCATTTAACAAAATGGGGTGAGTACTTAGAAAGTTCCTTTAAAATGATCATGAACAGCAATGTAGTCCAGTATTTTCCTCCTCCTATTGTACAAAACAAATCTGACCTCTGGGTGTATTTTGGATGTGACTGGAAGTTGTGGTCAAGAACCAGAAGTGGCTTCCAGTCACAGCCAGGAGGCCTTCTGAGGCCAGGGTAGGCCCACAACCCATTCCATGGGCCTTCCCCAACCTCAAAACACCTCCTAGACAAGACAAGAAGCCACTCCCACCCACATCTGGGATGTGGGCCATGGGCTCAGCATCTGCGGATGTTCAAATTCACAGGTAAATAGGACCAACTGTACCTATATATGAAAAGATTACAACAGAGGTTAATCTTTCAGGCCCTGTTCATTAGCAATAGAACACTCTGCAAGTTCAGTGAATCATTATTTACTCTGGTATTGTAGATGTGATATACAGTATTGAATCAAAAAATCCAGTGCTCCTGTAATAACTGTAAAAACCTTCCTAACTGGGCTAAGCAGCACTCTTTCTAGTAGTGCTCCTCTTATATTTAGTAGAGGGAGAGTAGTCCCTCTTCATCCCAGCACTGTGTCTTTTCTAATGGCTTGTTGCAGAATGGATTAATTCTGCTTCCCTTTGCTGTTGCTCTTCAACCCATAAACCTCTGATTTGAATGCTGATTTATTCTTCTCCACAAGCTGTCTGCTCTTTGCTTTATCTTTTTTCCTCAACCACATTGCACACTATTCAAACATTTGGTGCTTTAAAAACGTTTTGCCATTTTTTCCCCACAGGGTTGCTGAAACATTGCTAGCATTTGAAAGCATGAGTTGCAATGGACACAAGGCACTGTGCAAGTCCAAATTCTTTTGCAAACAAAAAATCCAGTTTACCCCTGAATTTGATTTAGGATAAGTATGTGTGTATCCAAAAGGTAGCAAGTGGGCTTCCACACTGGGCTTGCTATTAAAATTACACATGGTTTTATGCACCTTTCTCCTTTTCTTTTCTGCACCTTTTCTCCTTTCAAGTAGGCCTCCCATGGATAGCCATCACATGGAGACATCAAGAAGAAAAACTAAGTACAAGATCACTGGTACAGAACAAGTTTTCCTTCCAACTTTTGTTACTCCTAGGGGAACCCAGCTGAAGAACAGTCTTTACTATAAACTAAACTAAGAGATGTAAGGTGTACAAACTGGATTTTGATAAGACACCAGTCAAGACAAAGGAATGTGTTACTGAGGGTCAGTTTAAAAGCTCAAGTGAGCTTAGGTATGAAATTGAACTATTCAGCTGCAGCTGAAATAAAAGATTTCAGTAGAAAAAATAGAATCCTTTCAAGGAAGACACATGATGGATTCAAATCCATTTTTTTTTTCACAAAAAATGATTTCCAGCAGTTCTCATCTACCAGAAGTGATGTCATGACTAGAAGTGACATTATCAAGCAGGAAAATTTTTCACAATCCTAGGCTGCAGTCCTGCCCACATTTACCCAGGAGTAAGTCCCATTCACTATCATTATTAAAATAATATACATAGTAGATTGTTAAAAGTACAGGTCTGTAACATTTCCCCAAATGCATTCACATACTATAGTAGCATCAAGTGTAATATATTAAACATAAAATAATGAAATGAATGGGGACCCACCTGAAATTGGCTCACGACCCACTTAGTGGGTCCCAACCCACAGTTTGAGAAACACTGGGTTAATTGATTAGGTGAAAACATCTATCAACATCCTAATGCGCCTTTGTTACTCATCCATCACAAAAACCAGGCTGGATTAAAGTTTTACTCAGCATCGCTGCTCCATTTGTCTAACTGGATCATATAGGTAAATAACAATTTGTTTATACAGTCTATATCCCATATCAGGTCAGAATATGCAAGAAACTAAGTAATTATTTATTTTATATTTCTAACTAAGCTAAATATTAATAAGTGCCTCCTACTACTATTACGAAATAGTAATTCAGTTCAGGTATTTAGAATCAGGTATACAGTATTAAGATTTTGGCAAAATTCCACCTATCAAAGACTATATTCATCACCTTGGCTATATCTCTTTGGATATTAACCTAACTATTCAAGGCTCTCTCACTATTCAAGGGCATCAACTTCTTCCTTCTCTGTAAATAGATTTGTCTCCCTTTTTACTTCACAATCAAGATGAAATACTAAAGGCCTTTTTATCTAATAGCCTTTTTCATTAAAAAAAAATTGCATGCTGCCCCCTGCTCAGAATATTGACTGTAATCAAAGTCTTTAAAGAAAATAATATTGTTTAGTTTTATGGATTTCCAGGAGGTTTCAGGTAATAATCAGTCCTGCTTGAACTCAGAATAATTTTTTTTCTGTAATGCACAGACAGTGTTGCAGCCACAACAATGTCTTGTGTGTTGAATTATTTTTGTATTCTTTATTATGCCTGCACCTCTGTAGGAAAGAACAGCATAGCAAAGTTAGATTAAGAAGCTATTTTTAGTTTTATAATTATATATTTTTAAATGACACTTGTCACTGAAAAGGCATTAAATTCACTTCTTGGATTTTGTAATTTGGCTCTTCATTCTGCACCAAGCTACCCTATTTAACGCATCAAGAAAGAGCTGCGCAGATTCCCAAGACCTGAAATTCTGGTTACCTGGTTAACCTGTCCCTGCATCACTGTGCACCATCCCTCTCTCTATCCAAACAGGCAGCTTCTGTTATATTTTGTCATTTTGTCCCAAATTCACACACCTCATGTGTCCTGTCTCAAAACACTTAAATGGCAGTTAGCCCATTTCTGCCTAGCCCATAGGTGTGTACATTTGATCCCTGCTGTGTATATGTAACCATACTTGCAGTTGTAGTAAATATGGAGTAATTAAAGGGTGGAATTTATACATCCTTCCTGTGAGTGAGAATGTGTATTTTGTGTGTGTGTGTAACACACATACACAGAGAGAGAGAGACTGACTGTGTGTATTATATGCATACACACACACACAGACTCAAAATACCTATCCTCATAAGAACCACCCCACTGGATCAGGCCAAAAGCTCATCTAGTCCAGCTTCCTGTATCTCATAATGGCCCACCAAATGTCCCAGGCAGCACACAAGACAACAGACACAACCTGCGTCCTGGTGCCCTCCCCTGCATCTGGCAATCAGATGCAGCCTGCATCTAAAACCAAGAGCTTGCACATACCTGCTATGACTTGTAACCTGTAATGAACTTCTCCAGAAATTTGTCCAATCCCCTCTTAAAGGCATCCAGGCAAGATGCCATAACTACTTCTTGTGGCAAAGAGTTCCACAAACTAATTACACTAGGTAAAGAAATATTTTCTTCTGTCTGTCCTAACTCTCCCAACACTCAACGTTCATGGATGTCCCCTAGTTCTGGCGTTATGCGAGAGGAAAGACAGCGTCTCTCTATCCACTCTGTCCATCCCCTGCATCATTTTGTATGTTCTCAATCATGTACCCCCTCAGGCACCTCTTTTCTAGACTGATGAGGCCCAAACGTTGCCTGTCCTCATAAGGAAAGTGCCCCAGCCCAGTAATCATTTTGGTTGCTCTTTTTTGCACCTTTTCCATCTACACTATATCCTTTTTGAGATGTGACGACCAGAACTGGATGCAATACTCCAGGTGCGGCCTTACCGTCAACTTGTACAACAGCATTATGATAATAGCTGTCCTATTCTCAATACCTTTCCTAATTATCCCAAGCATGGAATTAGCCTTCTTCACTGCCGCCGCGCATTGGGTCGACACTTTCATCAAGCTGTCCACAAGGACCCCCAAGATCTTTCTCCTGATCTGTCTCAGACAGCTCAGAACCCATTAGCCTATATGTAAAGTTTTGATTCTTTGCCCCAGTGTGCATGACTTTACACTTACTTACATTGAAACACATCTGCCATTTTGCTGCCCAGTCTCATGAACTCCATCCGTTCATTACTCCATATTTACTCCAACTGCAAGTACAAATAGTAACTGGAAGTGCACCTTAAAGCTTACAAGTCACCTTCCCAACCTGGAGTATGTGCCACAGCACAACACAAAGAGATATTGGGGAGGGAGAGAGAATACAAGACAAGAGGGAGAGAGATCTCTCCCCTTGTTTCATATCTACGACCTTGATAAGACCTCCTTCTCCCCCCATTTCAGGGGGCCGTTCCATTACAAGAGAAAGCCATTCAAAGTGTGTGGAAATGCAAGAGGCATCTGATGCTTTGAAAAACTATTACACTACAAAAACTGGGGGAGGAGGATTTAACCTATTTCTTCCCACCACCAGGTGTACACATTTGATCCCTGTTGCTTATGTGCAACATTGGGCAGAAGTGGCTTATTTTTCTACAGGAAAGGAAAAACAAAAGGGAAGGAGGAACATAACAAAGTTTCCAAAGGAGGCCACTCCCCATTCAGTTCCACCCCTTCCGACCCCACAGTTTCCAAACAGCCCTTGGAAGAAAAGAAATTCAGATTAAGAGCACAAGCCTATGCTTGTCTACTCAGAAGTAAGTCCCATTGTCTTCAGTGGGGCTTACTTCCAGGAAAGTGTGCATAGGATTGCAAGCCTGAGAGCCCAATCTTATGCCTGTCTACTCAGAAGTAAGTCCCATGGTAGTCAATGGGGCTTACTCCCAGGAAAATGCATAAGGTGGAGAGATTCCCCTACCCGTTCAGCTGGCCGGCCTGCGAGGGCACCCCAGCGGCGCTCATCTTGCTGCGAGCAGGAACAGAGGCAGCCGACGCGACAGACTCCAGCTCCCGCTTCTCCTCCTCGGCCCCTTCGCAATTTGGCGCCAAAGTTGCAGGCAGAGGCGGGGTTTCGCTGTCCTGGAGAAGCTGCTCCCCGCCCAGGCCACGCCCACCGGCAAGCCCCTCCTCCGCTGGAAGTGTCGGAGTCACCATAACCAACAGCCCACAGACTCTTTGGACTACATCTCCCAGGATGCACTGCTGCGCCTACAGTGAAACAGAACAGCTCAAGGGCTGCTGGGAGTTGTAGTCCCCTAAGGCTGAGGGAGGACTGGTCCTTCTGTGTACCTAACCTGGCACCCCAACATGTAGGACATCCAAAGAAAAAAAAGTGGACATCACAAAATAAAAGCTTAAAAAACACTTGCATGTGGATTTCATGTGGTTCATTGAAACACGGTAGTTAACTTGTGGAACTCCTTGCCACAAGATGCTCCTGGATGCCGGGAACGGCTCCGAAGGGAGGGGCCGCTTACCTGCTCTGGGTGCTCTGCTGTCCCTCCAGCTACACCACCGGTAGCAACCTCCTGATTTTAGAAATGGGCTGCATCAGATGCAAGGGAGGGCACCAGGATGCAGGTCTCCTGCTGTCTTGTGTGCTCCCTGGGGCATTTGGTGGGCTGCTGTGAGATGCAGGAGTTGGACCAGAAGGGCCTATGGCCTGATGCAGTGGGGCTGTTCTTATGTTCACCCTGAAATGCCTCCTCCCTGCCTCCTCCCCACTCCCCATGCCAACCCCCAGACTCCTGCGCCACCTGGAAAGGCCCACCAAACCCAGAGCCCGCATCAGCACGGGGAGGTTGGTGCGGATCCTTGCAGCGGCCTCTCCAACCACCAAGTCAGTGCAAACAGAATGTTTGCGCCAGTCCTAGGCACAAGGGACTTGCACTGGCCCAAGGGCATGTTGTGCCCTAAATCAAGAGTAAATTCCACTGAACTCAGTAGGGCTTGCTTCTCAATAAACAGGTGCAGGATTGAGTTTTGTTCTAGCGTAGCAATTTTCAACCACTATACCGCGAATAGTCTGCTGGAGTTTGGAAGCGGTCATTTATTAATAGGGCCATTGGGGTATATGAGCCCCCTGCTGGCAGTTGGTGTGTCTTCTCACAGCTCAGTACTGCACTCTGGGTGCCCAGGGCAGCAGTGGCGCTGAAATTGGCTGTCACTGCATCCTGCATGCTCCATGGTGAGTGCACACTATATAGGATTGAGTCCTCAGTTATCAAAAAATCAGTTATAGACCTTGACAATTTTAGTGCTTCACCAGTGTGCCGTGACATGAAAATGTTGACAGTCAGTGGTAGTGGTTGCAGTCAGAGGCAGGAACTGAGATGGTATGGGCTTAAAGTGAAGGTGAAGTCACTCCTTTGGCAATTACAGTCTAACTGGAGATGCCTAAGCATACAGTAATTTGAAGAAGGTGAAATCCATGCTCTGATCATTGTAAACTTAACTCATTTATTGCCAGAAATCTTAACTGAAGGAAACAATAGTTCTGTCTGTCGCAGAGGTATAGCGAATCCCACTTCTTAATGCTGGAATCATCTCAGCTCCTTTGGTGGTGTTTCCAAATCTAAAAGGGCAAGTAACTCTCTAGGTACCACTAATTGTGCTGTTCTTCTCTTTCATTAAGCATATTTCACCCTCTTTAGAAGTATTTTGCCCTTAGCCTTTACTAAGTGAGAAGAGGATGGTGTTTATCTCTTACTAGGAATGTGACAATATCACCAGAACTTGGCTCTCAAAGTCACCTTTAAAGCAGATGTGCACTATGAAGAACAAATAAGTCTCTGTAGAAGTAAAATAAGTCTCAAGTAAGTTCTTTGCCCCTTCTTTCATTTGCTTGTGTTTAACCTGATGTTTCACCTGTTCCATTATTTCATCCTTCTTTGTTCCAGAGAAATAAAGAGCAACTGTACTGAGGAAGAATCATTTGGCATAAAGTAGGCAGTAAGAAGGTTCTGTTGAGTTTTCCTGAGTTGTGATCAATAAGCTCAGTTTACTTCAAGCATAATTTGGTGGTGGTTTTCCACAGGTTTTCCACAGGAATCTTTCAGTGTTCCACCTAGAGATACCAGGGACTGAATCTGGAATCTTTTGCACACAAAGCATGTGCTCTACCAAAGACTGTACCCCCTCACCAAAAACCACAACACAAGCTAAAACTACTAAGATTTCTCAGCCAGACCATAAGCCACCATAAGAAAAGAGTTGTTTGAGAATCCATCCAAAGGCCAGCTGGGCTGCATGGGGGGGAGAGTTCCGCCACTTAGGTGCAGCTAAGAAGGCCCTGTCCCTGGTACCACCAACCAGAGGGTATGAGAACCAAGAGCAGGGCTTTTCTAGATGACCTTAGTGAATGGGCAGGTTCATATGGAATGAATCTGGAGTTATGGTGAATATTATTGAAAGCCACTGAGAGGTCCCACAGAACCATCAGGGATACTCAGGAGTTGTCCCAGCTGATTGCTTTTATATTAATTCATATAGGTGACAACTAAGCTACATAGCCTGTGTAGCCAGCTAGTTTCTGGCAGGGAGTGTCTATTTACACAACAAGGGCACTAGATTGGGCTGAATGCTCGATTAACAATCTATTAGCATAACAGTGGGGATCAGCTAAGTCATTAAGTGATGCACACCTGTACTCAAATTAATAGAGCAGCCACCTTGCAAACAATAGTTACTCCATAATTAGCATAATATACCTAGAGAGGGGAGGCAGAGGAGAGGCAGGTAAGACCAAAAAAAAACCCTCTCCCAAACTGCTTATGGTGTTATTCTTAGAGGTAGGGAATTTGATTCAGGTGAAGATGAGAGAATTGGTTTATTACCTTCCTCCACCACCCCTTTTCATCATAATAAATGACAAGAGAGTATTTGGAAATTATTTATATCTTTGACCAAACTGGCTGAGCTTGTATGGGTAATAATTTTAATGTTAGCCCCCTGAATTATTCTGTTCAGAAAAAAGGACAGAAATTTGTTGTATAGGATATGAAGTTTAACTTGAAAAATGAGATGTCACATCCCATGCAACATAGACCATATAATGCATTAACCATGTAGATAGCGAATACCCTATATGTGCTTCTCAGCACAAAGAAATATACTGCCATGCAAAGGTTAACTGATGAATACATGCACATCTTGCTCCTCTCTTAACAAAAATAAATGGTGGAAAGACAAGTGGGAATATTGACAAGAACAAGTAATGGGAGATGCCGAAAAGCTAATGTGTCAGACTGACTAATGGTTAACATGAATTTGTTAAGAAGAAAGCAGGCTGAACTGAACTAACCTAGCTTCCTTTTGATAAATAACTCGTTTAGTAGATCAGAGAAATACAATACATGCTTATAGCTTCAGTTCAACAAGGTTCAACAACCTTTTGATCTAGTTTCAAATGAGATCCTCCAAAGAATCTGTACTGCAGCGAGTCATGGACTCTTCGCTCACAACAGGAGAGGAAACTGAACGCTTTCCACATGTGCTGCCTCCGATGCGTCCTCGGCATCATCTGGCAGGACAAAGTTCCTAACAACACAGTCCTGGAACGAGCTGGAACCCCTAGCATGTATGCACTGCTGAAACAGAGACGCCTGCGTCGGCTCGGTCATGTTGTGAGAATGGATGATGGCCGGATCCCAAAGGATCTCCTCTATGGAGAACTCGTGCAAAGAAAGCGCCCTACAGGTAGACCACAGCTGCGATACAAGGACATCTGCAAGAGGGATCTGAAGGCCTTAGGAGTGGACCTCAACAGGTGGGAAACCCTGGCCTCTGAGCGGCCCACTTGGAGGCAGGCTGTGCAGCATGGCCTTTCCCAGTTTGAAGAGACACTTGGCCAACAGTCTGAGGCAAAGAGGCAAAGAAGGAAGGCCTATAGCCAGGGAGACAGACCAGGGACAGACTACACTTGCTCCCAATGTGGAAGGGATTGTCACTCCCAAATTGGCCTTTTCAGCCACACAGGACGCTGTTCCAGAACCACCATTCAGAACGCGATGCCATAGTCTTTCGAGACTGAAGGTTGCCAACAACACCTCCAAAGAAACCTGAAGAAATGTGAACTTGGAAGAATTACTGCAACATGTATGTGCAACCTCCTGATTGTATGCACAACCTCCTGATTTTAGAAATGGGTTATGTCAGAATGCCAGATGCAAGGGAGGGCACCAGGATGAGGTCTCTTGTTATCTGGTGTACTCCCTGGGGCATTTGGTGGGCCGCTGTGAGATACAGGAAGCTGGACTAGATGGGCCTATGGCCTGATTCAGTGGGGCTGTTCTTATGTTCTTATGTTCATACATATGCAACTGAAAGGATAGCCCAATTACATGTGGGCCCCCTGTATCAATAGCTCAGGTATCCAGGGATTGAGGGCCCAATCCTATCCAACTTTCCAGCTCTGGTGCAGCTGCACTGCAGCCCTTAGGCAAAGGACCAAATGCTCCCTTACCTTGTGGAGGCCTCTATAATTACCCTCCCACCACAGGATGCAGCACAAACCCAGTTGGCATGGCTACACCAGGGCTGGAAAGTTGGATAGGATTTGGCCCTGAGTTATCTATGGATGGGGGTGCACCCATTAGCATTGTTACGTTTATAAGCTGTGAAGTGTTTCTTGCTTTAACAGGGTGCTATAAGCATTCAAACTAGATTGAACAATAAAAGGATGCAGTTATGTCCTGCTTCCTGTTACCATTCAATTTAGTTTCATCAAGCATTCAGGTTGCCAGCAGTCTGCTCACATGACACTGTAAGCTTGAATACTTAGTGTGATATGACTATATTTTATTGAATTCTTATAAAACGAAGAGATTTCACATCTTTCACAGGAACACAGCAAAAAATGTGTCTCTTCCTGGGTGACAGTAGCAGATCTCCCCTTCCTTGCGCCCTGGGACAAAGGTCTGCAATGGCGCCCCCCACAGGAAGCTGCCGCCTCCCCATGTACAAATCCACCATCCCCTCCACTTACCTGAAGCACATGGAGCCTCGTGCAACCTCAGGACGCACCAGGGAAGCCTACTGAAGCTTCCCCAGGCTCTTAAACTGTGCTTCTGGAAAACCGGAAGCACAATTTCTGACCATGTCGGGATCCTCAAAAGACTCCCTAGAGGCATATGAGGCCCCTAGAGGTGTCCTAGAGGCATGTGAGGCTCAGTGCCTGGGGCATTTGCCCTGTTAATTCAATGGGAGGTCCACTTCTGCTTGGTGAACTTTTTCCTTTGACGGAAAACCTCAGGAAGAACAATCAGGCCATTCACTCCCCATAGCTTTAATTTATCTGGCACACAGGATTTCAGAACGGCATTTCCCCAATTTTTATCCTCAAAACAACCCAGTTGAGTAGTGACTAACCCATGGTTTTGGCTGGCTGAGCATTTGAACCCACATCAATCCAAGAACAACGCTTTTGCCGTTACATTAGCATTTAATAACTGCTGATCTTCTCACTATCATGCCTTGCAGTGACATTATAAATGACATGAGCATTCATTGCAAAGGTGGAATATACATTTCTTAATAAATGAATAACTGTATGGGTGAGAAAGAAGTCTGAGTTGATCTCCTAAACAAATCTCTATTGTGGGGCACTAGCAGATTGTAAGCTACCCAGAAACATATATTTTGGTCCCTCTTAATAAGAGTCTCATCAGTCATTATTCAGGACCCTTCTCCTCTTGATTATAGTTAGATTCTTTCCACGTATAGGGAGCAGAGTAGTCCTTCCAGACTAGTATGATTAAATATGGTTCACAGAGTGATTGACTCTGCCTAAAGAGGCTAAGGCCCAGTAAATGTCCTTGCACTGCTGGAGTGTTATCTCTGGCAGTGCAAAGTCCTTTACAGTGGTGAAAGCCAGGCTGCCACAAATGGACAGTGGCACATGCATGCATGCAGCTGAAGAGACCTCTGTTGGTACTGATAAGTTGTCTATGGGGGCAGCCCAGCGTAGGGGGAGTAACAGGACATGTTGGATGCAGAGATAGGAACTGTGACCTGTACCTTCTTGGTTCCTATTTTTCAGAATATCAGAGGTCAGTTATAGCAACAGCAGCAGCTTGTAAAATTCCTGGGTAACACTAGTTTTGGGTAGATTTTTACCCCTTGTCTTGGGTAGATTTTTTCCAACTAGATGAGAAAAGAAAGCAATCAGAACAGTAATATGAAATATTAACTTATTTTTTGAGGAGATGGAAGGGAGACCAGCTGAAATGTTGCATTACTTATTTACTGGGAGTCAGACCACAATAAAACTGTGTGGTCCTCCTGCTGAATTCATACTTGAGAAGCATCTGTCCCTGGAGGACCATACCATTCTCCACAGAAGCTAAATATTTTGTACAAATACAGTAAGAAATAAGCCAGAAAGCATCAAAGTTTTAAATTTTTTTCCTTGAGCTGCAATCATTATTTATTTATTTATGTATTTCTTTATTGTCCCTTTTATAGTAAGGATTAATAATGCAGTTCTTGCATCACAGCACAGGAAAGAAAATAACAGAAGTCATATGTTCCTCAGTTATTACAATAGGGAGGATATAGCTCAGGGATCAACATTATTCTTGTATTGTTGTACTCTTGTATTGTATTCTTGTATTGCTCTTTCTTAAAGCCAACCAATAAAAATCATTTTCAATAAACCTGCCATCTTCTTGCCTCTTTCCTGCAGTTTAATGTGATTTGTAAGTTTAGGCATAAGGGCAATGTTCTCTAAATCGTATAGTCCTAACTCCATTAGGGTTCTTTCCTCTTGCTCCTTCCCTGGACATGATTGTATGTGATACTGATTTTTGCACATCAATAAGGATCAATCTGATCTAATCTATTATGCCATTCAGATCTCCAAATCTGGATTATCCAGACTTTCCAGATATATCTGTTATCATTTCCCATGATTTGCTAATAACCAGGCATAGCCAAAATGTATCTTATTACATTGCATCTGCCAAAATGCTTGAGTTTCTGTAAATCTTCAGTAAAGAATGATCATAAGGAATCATTGTTTTAAAATAATTTTCTCTCAAATCTGTACTTATTCAATGTTTCTGGATATTTTTCTATATACATTTCCAGTTCTCAGGGTATGTTGTCTGATATTTTTGGCCCATTTTTTGCAAAAAAATAATTATCATGCCACCCCATAACAGTGTCCAGTAAAACAAAGTAACCTATAAATGTTTTGAAAATGTCCTTGTTCTTCTGGCACAGTTTCCTGAAACATGGCACCATTGTAATAGCAAAGGATTATTCTTTGGTGGGAAGGATTTTAAGAGTCTTTTCAGTGGAGTTTAAGTGCTGATCTTTTAGAACTAAAGCTAGCTGCCTCTGGAAACCATCTTCACAATCTTAAACGCTGTTTCAGCTGAATAACAGTGTGAGAACTTGAAATTATCTGGTGCCCTGGAATCAATATCAAGCAATATTTCTCTTTGAAAGAAATTTAGTCTGACAGAAAGGAGTAAGAGCAATGTAAGGGAACTGAGATCCTAGCTGAAAAGCTGGATATAGAAATTCCCTGTAAAGCAGTACAAATTAGTTGATGTCACTAGAGCAAGAAAACCATAGTGACAGAGTAAAATGTTATCTAGGTTCCAGAATACTTTATTATCACCACCATAGGTCACTAAGCTTCACAAGTTATATCCATCAACTTTGATAGCAATTTATAAGCTAACAATGGGAGTTGGAAAGTGAGGTGTTTTAATGTACTAACCATTTTCAGAGACACCTGGGTTCAAGAATGGTTAGGACAGAAATGAAATAGGATTGCTGATCTCAGTCTGCTCTCTAGTGGACAATAATACATAAAACTAGCACAGAACAAGAAATATATAAGCAAGAGGATCCCAAGGCGTGGGGGGGGGGGGGAAAGGTTACCTGCAGTTTTAAAACCATATTCCTAGTTTTGCTTTGCATTTTGTTCCCATTAGGCCTGCCTCAAAAGGAATATTTATGGAATTTCACTTCCATTAATACTTCATCCCATCTTGCTCTTACCACCTGGAAAAGAACATCACAAAAATGGAGCACGTTCAAAGAAGGACCATTAAAATGCATTCAGGGCTTTGCTAAAGAAGGATCTTTAACGGTTTGCATGTGTAGATTTGAGGTGGTGGAAATAATGGGCCACTCAGAAAGCAGAGGATTTGAAAAACATAAACCGTTGTAGAAATAGAAAAATGACAAAGTGCTGAAAAAACTGAGTACTGCTGCTGCATTAGTACATGAAAAATACCAGGATGGTCCACAATTGCAGAAAGTTAGGAAGGGGCTACTGTGCTGAGGCAGCTGCAATGTATTATTATTCCTAACTTATTATATACAAGCAAAATATGGCAGAAAGCGTGCATGACAGGGTTAAGATGAAGAAGCTGCAACTTGATCCCTGTCAGTGGAACCAGGGACTCTCCAAGCATCTATGCAATGCAGATCAGAAGCATCTGGGCTCACAGCCCAACAGCACCCAAAATCCATAAGCATATATGTCAGTACAACTGACACCACTATCCACGCCACCCAATACTGTTACAGAGGCACAGTTCCCCCAATTTGCGTATTCGCCTGGTATAATATCACATTGTGACATTCCCCTGGTATGGCAGTCCTCGCCCCTCAGTACAGCTTCAAAAGAATTCAAGACCTGCATTTAAATTTCAACCTGTGATATTGGCTGAGGCAATTTACCAAGAAAGTCTCAGATTTTGCAGCTTGTCAGTTTCTGACCTGATGATGAAAGATTGTATATCTGGAAATGAGATACAGATTATATGAGAACAACTATGGCTCATGTGAGCTCATGCTTTTAGCCTTGAAGCCTGAAGCTGAAAAGAATATTAATAAAGCCATATGTCTTTTTGCTAATTGTCCAATAAAAAAGATCTGCTAATGTAAGACTATTTTTGATGGATGTCATGTTCTGTTGCCAGCTGGCACCATCCGTAAACCTTTAAAAATATTTTCTTCCTCTTCCCCACCAATAATGATCTACAAAAAGAAAGGAAGAAGATGGATGTGATGCTACAAACTGAAATGAATGAGAGAGGAGGAAAAAGATTTGATGAGAGCCTCATGTTTCCCCCCCAAATGAGTTTCACATCAGAATTTTAAAACAAGTTTTTATAAAGAAATGACAACAGAATGGGAAAAAATAGTTTAATATTATATAAATATAAAACACATTACTAATTTAAGATTTAAAACGTTGATTTACAGCTTCAAGAGGGCAGGACTGGCTAATAACAATATGGAATAACAAGCATTTTTGCCATTTGCTATACAGGTCGTGTCACGTTATCCACTGGGGTTCCATTCTGCATTCTGCATTCTGGAACCCCCAGTGGATTAAAAAAATCAGTGTGATACTGTGAACTAAGAGTACGCACTAAACTCCAGCTAAAGGAATGCTGCCTTTGTAAGTTCAAGGGCAACATGGATGCCAAATGAGTGGAAAAATAGCTTTAAAGACCCACTTACAGTTTTCTTGCTCCTCTATTGTCACCTCAGAATGCTTTGGTAAGGATACTATACTGCATTCAGCCACTAGATGAGGTGAATAATGATATCTAAAGAAATTAAATTATAATTATTTAACAGCACAAAGGTAGGAAATTGGATTTTTTTCCCTTTTTAAATGTTACAAGACATTTAAAGGTGGACCTCAGTATCAGTGGTGAGTCAAATCAGTGGATACCAAATCAGTGAATACCGAGGTCCCACCTGTATGCTATATACTTGTCAGCTTGCTCTTCCTCAACAGAGGAAAGAGCAGTCAAGGTAGCATGACTAGCTATTAATGTCAGGATTAACTTTTTCATGATGCTACTAACATGTTGGTCCATCCTCTTCAGTGAAAACACTTTGATCATGGAGGTCAAGCAGAGAAGGATGGTAAATAGTAACAGATTTGCTGGTTACAGGCACCAACAAATGCAACACCATGATCGACTATCAGTGTCAAAAGTGAGTGAAAACGGACAGGTGTAGACTATAAGTAAATCATCATGGCACATACATTGTGCAGTCTATAACTATGCAAATGCATATTCTAATGTTGATGCACTAGAATCCAGAATAATGGGAAATTGAGGACCCAATCCGACCTAACTTTCCAGTGCTCATGTAACCGTGCCAACAGGACATGCACTGAATCCTGTTATGGGGAGGCAGTCCTGGAGACCTCCTCTAGGCAAGGGAATGTTTGTTCCCTTACCTTGGGGCTGCATCAGTGCTGGAATATGGGATAGGACTGGGCGCTGAGTCAGTGAAACAGTAATGAAGTCACATCTACATGGCTGAAAAAGGGCATCAGAGATCATACTTAAATAGAATATACTGCTATAATGTTAGTTGATCATATCTACATATTAGTCCACCATGAAAAATAAAACTTGGCATTTGCTGAGATGTGAAAATAGTTTTGTACGTTGACTAATTTTACAAATAGTCTGTTTTGCGCCCTAAAACCATAATTGTAAAAAAAAAAAAAGTTTTCAGCTGTGATGTCTGTAATAAAAATGAATAGGGTTTGAGGCAACATCCTGGCAATATTTTTAGCTTTTTCTGACTGGGAAAAAAATCAATAATCTTGAGAGGCAATCAACCATTAAAAAACAAATTGCATATAAAGATACATGCTGTTTCAGTTGGCTATAATGGCAAATTGTAATAAGAAAGATCAGAATCTGGTGTAGCTGCCTTAAGCATCCATTGTTGAGACCTAGGGCAAAATTGCAAATCAAATTGTACTATTGTGGTGCCAGAGTGAAAATGTTTTATGTTTCATTCTTCTACTCTTATTATTTGAAATCAAACTTCCAGATGACAACTGCTAGCTTAGAGCCCAATCCTGAGCTCTGAGCGCCGGCTCACTGCTGTCATGCACTGTCGCAAACGTGCTTTAAGGCACGTTTGCGGGCCCTACCACCAGGCGAGTGCCAGTGGTAGCCCAGTGCTGGCTGGCGCTGGGCTAGCATCAGGTGAGCACTGGAGTTCCACTGCTTGGCAGTTGTGTGGACCACCAAGCAGCAGAGAGATAGGTGGGGTGTGGGGGAGAGGCAGGGAGGACACATTCCAGGGAAGGGAGAGGTGGGTGGAGGGTGGGAAGAGGGCAGGGAGGAGGCATTCTGGGGGAGGGAGTGGGGTGGGAGGGAGGTGGGACCGGCGGAGTGAAGCTGCACCTGATTCAAAGCCTCTGTGTCAGGCTCACCACCCAACATGGCTGACCTTTTCACTAGTGGTGAATTGAGTAGCCCCATTGTGGGGCTACTCGGCTTACCTGGGGGTAGGGGACAAAAGTCCCCTTCTCCCGAGGAGCTGCTGTTAGCTGCCCAGAGCATGCTGGATGTGGCGGCAGCCATTTCTGGCACCACTGCGGCCAGGCACACCGGGCAGCTCAGGATTGGGCTATTAGACTCTCCAGTTTTATAGGTGTGCCCTAGTTTAGTGTGCCCTAAACTAGCCTACTCCTCTCCTCTACTAAGAAAGATCTATTACCTCCCACCTTCTGTAGCAGGTTGGTGAAGGTAATCTGCAGATAAAGAATCCTACACAGCAAGGAAAGTTCAGTTTTTAAAATATGGCCTCCACAATATCAACTGCCCATTTAGTCCATTGGGCAATATACTAAGACAACAAGGTGCTGTACCTCAGGCAACCTCTGGGTTAATAGTGCTCTGTGTGCATATTGCTGAGTTTGGGCTCATGAGTTCTTGTGGGTGAACACAAAGATAATAATAATAACTAGGTATTTATATACCGCCTTTCTGGTCATTGGATTACTCCTCTGACTTTATTCAAGGCAGTTTACATAGGCAGGCATTTCTAAATCCCTCAAGAGGATTTTTACGATCATAGAGGTTCTCTCTTTCAAGAACCAACATTTCAGAATGGATCTTCCTGGTTTGGTCTCACTTCTGGCGTCCAGTTCTCCCACACAGGCTGGCAAGCAGCTCCATCTCTCACATGGAGGGCAGCCAAGACACTTCTTGCTCACACCAAGAGTAGGTGGAATCACTCGGCTCGGCTTGTCAGCTGCTTCAAGGTCTCGCCATTCTCAGCCGTTCAGGGAGCTGCCGGTGTCCTCGAACTGGCAACCTTCTGATGTTATCTTCAGGCTAACGGAGGCTCTACCCTCTAGACCAGACCTCCTGCCCTGGAGGAGACATAATGAGTAGCATGCAGCAGTTATCAGACCATAACTGTTTCATAATTATGCTCAATACTCTAGCACAGTTCTCAAACTTTTTAACAGCAGGACCCGCTTTTTAGAGTGACAATCTGTCGGGACCCACCTGAAGTATGCCATGAACCTGGAATGATGTAATGGTTGGAAGTTACATCATTAAGCAGAAAAAATTTTTGACAGCCCCAGATGACAAAATCAAAACAAGTACATTAAAATTTTACAATAAAAATTTATTTAAAATGAAGAATGCTCCTAACCCTCCAAAGCTGTTGCTGATCTGTTTAAAAGAAAATTCCCCAAACATCCCAAAGGTTGCAATCCTATCCACATTTACCTGAGAGTAAGCTCCATTGACTAGCATTTCAATTCACACTGAAATGAATGGAAACCCACCTGAAATTAGTTCATGATCCACCTGGTGGGGACTAACCCACAGTTTTAGAAACACTAGTTTTAAACATAGGCAAGGGGGGCATGTCAAGCTAGGAAAGGTCATGCTAATTAAGGGCCATTATTTTGAAGGAAGACTATAGCATTGTGGGTCATGTGTGTCTCTTTTCATCCATGATCTTGCAAATTTGGGTGCCCCATCCTGATAGACCTTTACTGCAAGCACAAGTTCTGCTGCAAAATAAATTTCAAATTGTCTAGCAGCCAGTACAGCAACTGCTACCCTGCACATGCCTGATCTCGTCTGATCTAGGAAGCTAAGCAGGGTCAGGCCTGGTTAGTACTTGGATGGGAGACCGCCTGGGAATACTGGGTGCTGTAGGCTTATACCATAGTCTTTTGAGACTGAAGGTTGCCAACCAACAGGCCACTGGACAATTTTTTTCAGATTCTTATGCCAAAAAGTCTCTCCCATCAATGACTGGAGCCTGGGTGCAGCACACAACCTGCTTTGTCTTTTGTCTCTCAAGCAGTGGCATAGCTAGGTCATTTGACAGCAGGGGCCCATAAATTTTTGTAACCCCATAAGACATTATTAATTAATTATGAATGGTACCAGGGCAGACCGCACCCCGCCAGCTACACCACTGCCCTCAAGAACATCCCAAAACTGTCATACACTGCTAAATTTGACTTCTTGCTCTAAGAAGTATCTCTAATACTCCCAATTCAGGCCAATTTGAGTTATAGTGCACGTGTGTGAGACATATGAGCATGTGTACATGAGACTGAGCAGCGCTGACAACACCAGTTAGGCTCTCTAATGGGT
Organism: Tiliqua scincoides; assembly: GCF_035046505.1. Taxonomy (NCBI): domain Eukaryota; kingdom Metazoa; phylum Chordata; class Lepidosauria; order Squamata; family Scincidae; genus Tiliqua; species Tiliqua scincoides. The sequence goes on from NC_089826.1 coordinate 59,223,852, forward strand.
ATAGACCAGGGGTGCTCAATAGGTGGATCGTGATCTACAGGTAGATCGCGAGGCAAAATGAGTAGATCGCGGAGTGCCAACCCCCCCCTTCAGGTGCCTCTGGGAGGAAACGCCGGGAGTAAGGCCCATTGTACTCAATGGGGCTTACTCCCAGGTAAGTGTGGCTAGGATTGCAGCCTCACAGCCTAATCCTACGCATATCTACTCAGGAGTAAGTCCTGTTATACTCAGTGGGGCTCAAGGTACACCAACATACATTGTACACATAAATGTTATATGTTATGATGGCGCGAACATTGTAAAAAAACTCTGGTAGATCTCCGGGCCTTGCTGGGTTTCAAAGTAGCTCTTGAGCCAAAAAAGTGTGAGCACCCCTGGTATAGACTAACTTCTGACATGGTCCAGGCTGTTAGGGGGCAGGGGAGGAGGTGCCATGAAGAACCTAGTGCAGGGATGTCAAACATAAGACCCACAGGCTGGATACAGCCCACGGGAGCTCTTGCCCCCATTGGGCTCTCCCAGCACTACCATCACCTGCTCTCAGCTGCTAAGCTAAAAAATGATGCATTGACAGAAGCTGTGCTTCTGAAAGAGCAGTGCTGGGAAAGCCCAATTATCATGTGGGACACACTTTCAGCTGTACTGCTGAGGGGCTGCTGCTAAAAGGGTGGCCCACATGATAATTGGGCTTTCCCTGTACAGCCCTTTCAGCAGTGGCACTTCAGCCAAGCACTGGGAGGGAGAGACAAAAGGAGAAGGCGAGGAACAGTATGAGGGAAGAGGCAAAGCAAAGAGAGGTGAGAAAGTGAAAAGGGAGATGCTGATGAAGTGTCGCTGTGAAATGCCTCAGCAGAAGCAGCATTGCTGAAAAGGTGGCTGAAATAACTGGACTCTCCCATATCTTGAAAACATGATCATGGTTTGCATATTTTCTGTCATTTGCCACTAATATGTTCCTAAGTGATGAAAAGGTGCTTATTTTGGGGGCACCACTTGCTTAATGACGTTCCTGTTTAATGATATCCCTTCCAGCCTTCAGCAGGCACCAGGAATGCTATTCATCCCACTGTATGAAACACCCCTGACCAAGTGCATTATTTTGTCCTAAGGCCTTCTAGCAACGTGGTGCCAGGTTTGCACGCGCTCATAGATCTAAAGAGCCCCATGACACATGTTGTGATTTATGAGATCTCTGTTCCCTTACTAGACACTCCTGTGATTGGCTACAAAGAACAAAAATCCTGTCTCCTTTGTGGCTGTGAAAGTGAAGGTGGGGAAGTCACCCAAGACTCTCTCCATTGCTTTCAACAGACATACAGTACCTAAAATTAAACCACTTCTTTTACAGGTGCAACAATATGCTGTTGCCCAGAATGGAACCAATGTGTGAATGAGTGTGGGATTCTGATTAACTTCCATTAATCCCCCTGCCAAGACTCCAACTCTGCCCAGCTTAGGGCCCAATCTTATCCAACTTTCCAGCACAGGTGCAACTGCAATGCAGCCCTATGGTAAGGGAACAAATGCTCCCATACCTTGAGGAGGCCTCTAAGACTGTCCCCCCACCACAGGATGCAGTGCATGCCCTATTGGCACAGCTGCACCGGCAATGGAAAATTGGATAGGATTCAGCCCTTAGTTCTTTGCATTGGTGAAGTCACACCTCACATCAGCACAAGGTGATTGCTATATCAGTATAATTTTTCCATTGTGTTCTGCCAGCACAAGAATATTTTGGAGCGATCCTATTCCATCACAAGGGAATAAGTGAGGGCTAAGATTGTGCTGCAAGATTCACTTTTTGCTGACATCACATTTTATGATTTTTCTTCTCTCCCCTTCATTTTTAATTAGTAGGACATTTACATGAAAACGGGATCTTTGTTTCTTAAGAGCTCATCTGCTTCTGTTGCGTATCTATTCCTTGCTGAACTTGTCACAAGCAGAATGTGATATTTTCAGGTGAGCAATAAGCAGAAGGAACAGATGTGCTCTTAAGAAACAAAGATCCTTTTGAATGCAAATTTCCTAATAAAAGCAGGAGATGATAAAAATGGAAAATACATACTGTGGAAAGTAATTGCAATCTTTAAAAAAAAAAGAGACAATGGTGTCTCACTAGAGCAATCACAATTCAGAGTGCTAAAATTTGAAACAGAAAATAAAACAGAAAAACACAATATAAAGATAAAAGACACATGAGACTCTGGAGAGAGATGAAGGAGGTATGATAGTGGCTTTTATTAGACCAACTTGTACTGGTAATAATGCTCTTTCTATTTTTAAAAATTCAAAAAAGCAATGCACAAAGAGCTTTGTGAAGCTTAAAAGCCGTTCAGATTTTGTTTCAAGAAAATATATTTTCTTGAGAGAGTTTGGTTAAAAGACATAGATGACAAATACTGAACTGGAGCATATTCTTGGAACTGAAATATCTCTGTGACACTCTCTTCTGATGACAATTATGCAAATTCAGAGACTCCGATAGCAATCATTCCATGTCAGAGGCAAGACTGCAAAATCAACCACTGGCTGGCTATTGACTAACTTACTTCTAACGTGATTAACAAAGTACCACAGGATGGGGGGCAAATTAAGGAATCCAGCGCACTGCATAGGACAGGCATCATCTTCACAGCCTCTGTTTAAAATAACTCTATACCACTTTGGTTAGCAGTTCTAGGGATTCTCTATTAGCAGAGTCTCTTGACTCTATGTTCAGTCTGACTTTCCACTTATTTAGGGCACAATCCTGAGCCCAGTCCCTCAGCTTTCCACCAGTGTGCACTGTCGCAAATGTGTCCTAAGGCATGTTTGTGAGCCTTACCATGGGCCTAATGCCAGAGCTAGCCCACGCAGGCCTGCACTGGGCCAACTTCGGTGCTGGGCCTGTGGTTTGCCATCCAGCGGCAATCCTGAACTTCCAAGTGACAGAGAGGTGTGGGGGGAGGCAGGGAGGAGTCATTCCAGGGCAGGGGGAAGGCAGCGAAGAGGCATGATGGGGGAGGGAGCAGGGCGGGAGGGGGATGGGACCAACGGAGCTCAGCTCCACCAGAGCCAGAGCCCCAGAGCTAAAGAGCCACCGCAGAATCAGGTAGCCCATTGTGGGGCTATTTCCCTTACCTGGGGGAAGGGGATGAAACTTCCCTTCCCCAAGGAGCTGCTGGCAGCTTAGGATGCCATGAGAGCCATTTTTGGCTCCGTGGTAGACCCACCTTCCGGGCAGCGCAAGATTGGGCATTTGGTATTTATATACTGCCTTTCTTAATAGGCTCAAGGCGGATGTCATAAGCAGGCTTTTTGCAATTTTCAATGAGATTTTTACAAATGTTATTCCATGAGACAGATCATCGAAATGTCCATTTCTCCAGATGTTTTCTGTCACAGTGCAGTCATCATCCTGGCTGCCGGGTCTTGCAATTCCCAGGCCTCTCACAGGTAGCTGCAATCATGCTTCAGACCGGGTTCTCAAGGATGTTGTCCTTTTGCCAGCTGACTCCTCCACACAGATATGCCAGCAGACTCCCAGTCTTCCATTCCACAGCTGATCCTGCTGTGCTTTTTCAGGCAAGGCAATGGCTCAAACCTCTGGACTACATCTCATGCTACTGATGCAGCACCAACATCAGAAGAATGTTATCCTTTTTTGCTATCTGACTCCTCCACACTCTTCAATATAGATATGCCAATGGCCTCCTGATCTCCTGGTCTCCCATCCAGGCAGACAATCCTGCTTAGCTGATCCAATCCAATATGACTTTCCACTTCCCCTACATAAACTGTGCCGTCATTCCAATTGCTTGCATTCACAATATTTGCAAATGTACCATGTAATCAAAGCAATTCAGCTAGTTGGTTTGGGGACCAGGCTCATGTACAACGATCAGGCAACAAGCACTATGCCTTGATTTTTGTATATCTGATTCATCTGTCCATGGATTAAACAACAAATGTAAAAGAATAAAAATACAAACACTTTTTAATGCTCAATGCAGAAATTCTGCAGTGCAATCCCCTATGCCACAGGCTCTTGGAAGCCACTACTTAATTTTTCACACATGGATTATGGCTGCTACTTCACATTATGCATTTCCAACATGGAAAGCACTTCTTCTGGATTCATCCATTCCCAGAGCTGATTACCAGCAACTGATTGAATAAGTCTCAGTTAAGTAGCAGTTCAAGTTTCATCCTAGTTTCAAGGCAACCTTGCTGAAGCTAATCAGATCTATGTGTGCCCAGTGCCTGGATGTGAGACGATCTGACAATTTTATGTGTGCTGCCTTGAATTCCATGATGGAAGAAGGATGGAATGCAACAGGTAAATAATCAGAAGAATGATCCAGAAGGCTGTGCTCTTAGTACTACAGCTCTGGGTTCTCAGATGTGTTAGAGTGGAATCACTCAAGAATAGCACTAAAAATGCTCACAATGTCCCACAGTCAGACCATCCTCATTATAAGCAACAGAGACCTCTAATAAGCTGCAATGGCAATTATTATTTGGTTAAGACTGCAATCCTCACCACACTTTCCTGAGAGTAAGCCCCATTGAACAAAATAGGACTTACCTCTGAATAGACCTGGTTCGGATTGGGCCCCAAGATGGTTGCCTGGTGCTGGAAGATCAGTACCATGATCATGGTGAGCATCTGATTGACAAGACATTCAGAAGTTTGGTAGTATCTGACTGACCAATCCTATTCAGGGTCTGTGCTGGAGAAACATGTGATCCACTGACGTGTGGTGTTATGAAAGTGCCATAAAGCACTTTGCAACCATGCTAGGCCCAGGTGTGGTGACAGGAAGGCCTTCCCATGGGGACTGATGGAGTAACTAAGGCCTGCCAAAGCAGGTAGGTCCAGCATAGGAGTTGGAGAGGGTGAGGGAGGGCAGGGAGGGGTGAACAGGGCAGGGGAGGGCAGAACAGGTCCGTAACAGGTGCAGGGAATGGACAGATGAGGCCTGGGAGGAATAGGATCAGTGATACCAGCATGTGCTGTATCCAAACACCCTTCCTGGGCCTGATCCACCTGCATGGATCAATGCAGACTTGTGCTAGTGATATCACTGGTGCAGGTCCGAATTGACCTATTGTAGCTGCTTACCCCAGAGCAAAAGGACAAATGTCCCCTTGCATCGAGGAGATCTCCAGCCAGTTGTGAGAATCTCCAGCCAGGAGAATCTCCAGCCAGTTGTGAGAATCTCCAGCCAGGAGATTCTCACACCAGTTGTGAGAATGAGCCTATTCCTTACTCTATTCGCATATTTTGGACTGTTGATATTATATTCTACCAAGGTTCAACTATCAATTAACCTGGACAACACAGGAGCAGAGTGACTCTGTAACTAGAAAATAAAATTCTTTCATAACTATGAACAGAATATATCAACATTAATAAAAAGAAAACATAGTCCCATTTGGCATGGGTTTATTCTGTTGAAAAGGCAAACATTTGCACATGGCAAGCCACAAATGGATAAAAGCTCCAATGAGAACTTCATAAGCCATCTGCTAGTTGCCTAATGAGGCCAGTAACTATCATTGTTTACAGTCGAACACTGGGGGTCATGGGTTTTTGCTGTAATGAAAGAATCAATGCATCACTGCAGAAGCGAAAAGAGAAGTTCTCCTTGCAGAAGGCTAGTTATGAATACAATAAAAGAACAAATTACCAAAATAAAATTGCTTAGGGTCTATAGAGGAATTGAACTTGGAAGGCAAGAGGCAAAATCAGGAAGCATTGTTTTGCTTTGCAATGGTCTCAAGTCTAGTTTGGATGACACAAAGGAAATTACAGATTTTTTTTTTTTACTATTACTAATCAGCAGGAATATTTCCTTCTAAATTTCAAAACCCCCAATGTAATTTGAATATGTTACATATTTAATCCAGATTTTTCTTGCATGCACCAGAGCTTTGATATGCCTTCAGAGCTCCCACCTGCACAAGACTTTCCCTTTCAAAGATGGCTCCATTGTGGTGGAAGAGAAAGGTGGAGGGCAGTTTGTGTGTAGTGCCTCCTGAGTAATGATGGCCTTTTCTTTCTCCCTCCCCACTTCGGCCTTCAAACTGGTCACACTGGGATTAGAAGTACTAGAAGTCTCTTTGCTGCCATCTAGGCTAGGAAGCCCAGACAGAAGGAGGCTACTTTGACCCTCTCTCTCAGAGTAATAACAAGCCTCTAAATCCAGGGGTTCAATTGGAAAACAAACAGTAGTGGAATACAATGGTCTGAGAGAGCATGCCAAGCTCACTGCCTTCTGAATGAACCTAGATCAGGCTAGTAAAATGTAAAGACACAAGAAGTTTTATTAAAGAAACAAAACAATAATAACAGGTGGGGATTTGCTAAGAGATCAAATAAGGCATGCATCAAAACCAAGCAGGTATATCCAAAAGACAGGTGTTTGACAATAGTTGGCATAGAGACTGAAAGGTAAGGGGAGAAATAAAACAAATCCACCTGATGTTTTTAATTAAACACTGTCCCTGTTCATGGTGTAGTCTAAACAACCACAAAGCAGCAAGGGGGATGTGCCCCTTTAACTAAATACATGTGTATTGCCATTGCCATTGTAGTGAATAATGTGTCACCCTTGCCTGGATTGGGTTACATATTTGTTACTGTTCTGTTGCCTGCATGTTATTCAAGTGATAGAGATGAATAGCAGAAAAACAAAAGGAAAATGTTTGCCTTTCTTCTCCAAAACAAAGGGTTAAGGCAAGCCAGTAAATATATCAAAAGATACAAAATTTACTTTAGGGTAGGAATTTTTTCTGTCATCCGAATTGTTCATGGACAGCAGTTTTTCGCCTACCCCAGACTGGTGAGGGAAGGATGGTGTGTTCAGTAAGTTTCATGACTTAAAAATTGGTCACTTGTGTTTAATAAAGTGGCCCAAATTAAATCCAAGCTGCAGTCTGGTGTCTTCATTGGGGAGTGCAAGGGTAAATAGAATGCCAGATACAAGGGAGAGGAAGTGAGATGGAAGTATCTTGCGGGCTTGTGTGCTTCCTGAGACATCTGGTGAGCCACTGTGAGATACAGGAAGCTGGACTCGATGGGTCCTGGGCCTGATCCAACAGGGCTCTTCTTATGCTATCTTAGTTTGGACAGTACAGGTCCAACCTTGTTATACATTGATTTTTTTATACATGAATTTGACTCAATATGAATGGCCACTGCAAATGAGAAGAGACATACTGACCTCTGAAGAAGGGAGAAAAAATTCATCCCTTTAAAATCTCAGTTTAAAAAACTGCTTGCCTTACTGTTATAGAGAGACAGTCATGCAAGCTATTACAGGTATAACCTAATTATCCACAAATTTTTCTATCTCAACCCGATGAGACGGGCCCTTTAAATTAAAGGAAAACAGTCGTTTAACAATAAGGGAGAGAGGGCAGCCAGTTGACAATCCATCAGTCATTCTCTCTCCAGGCACTTAGAGCACTCCTAGCCAGCAACCCCTCCCTTCTCCCCAAGTATGTGGAAGAAAATTACTTTGCTCTGGGTGAAGGGAGGGATCGCTGGCTGGGAGTGAAGCCGTTCTAAGCACCTGGAGAGAGACTGATTGATGGACTGTCTGGCTAACAACTCTTATCTTACATTACAAAGGTCAGCAAGGCTGTTTTTAAATTGCCTAGCAAAGGGGCATTGTTTTTTAAATGGATTTGCTTTAATTCATTTTTTGCCATCCCACATGAGTTCTGGGAATGGAACCCTTGAGAACAATGAGACTCAACCTGTAATTTTAAAAATGTCTACAATTCAAAAAATACCATACAAATATTTATGCAGATATGTATAGGTCTGCCTTTCTTCTCCAGGGAGGGATTCAAGGTAGCTCACAAACATAATAAAAACAACAAAGTAACAAACACTCACACATATACAGTAAAACAAGTGATAAAAACAAACCATAAGAGCAGAAGCAAAGCACAATTAGCCCAAAGCCAAACACCTGGCAAATAAGTCACCATGTTTTGATAGAAGATGGTGTTCTTTCTCAGCTTCACACACGGACAGGTGAGGTGATTGGTTCTACAGAACCTTGGAGAACTGCAAGGCTGCAACTTGATCTGACAGAGCCCTAGCTCCAGCTCAGCTTTGTTATGCCTTGAATCTCCCTCTCAGTGTCCACATCACCACTGCATGTCCCCTGCAACGCTGAGAAAGAAGTGAAGGGCATGTTGGGGGTCCAACTACTCAGCGGAGTCTGGCTGCAGAAGAACCATCTCTGGGGATTCGGGTTTCAGGTCCCTAGGATTCCTCAATGCCAGGGCATAGGTCCTGCACCTCAGTGGTTAGTACTCATGTCAGACGGCTCCTACCTTTCCAAGTCTAGGTTCTGCATATTGCTCAAGACCAAGGCTTAAGGGATTGCCAAAATGAGGCTGATACAGGTCAAGGCCAGTCTATCCATAAGGCTAACTGAAGCGGTCATCTCAGGAAACAGATGGGGGGGTCCATCTGTCCACCTGCTTGCTTCCATGGCTCCTTCTCCTCCTTCCACACCCTGAACTGGAAAAGGAAAATGGGAATAAAGAGGAAAAGGAAATTTCGAGGGGATGAGAGTTTATTTTGGAGGGGATGAGAGTATATTGTGAAATGATTTAAACAATTCTTTTGGCCCGATCTTATCTGGCCCTTGTGTTGACAGAAACTGTGTTCTGTTAGTGCAAGGCCCAGGCCACTGGCACAACAGCCATTGCAATGGCACATGGGCCAGGGCCACCAGCAGAACTAGTTGGCAGCCACAGGTGCCCACCAGTGAGCTCCAGAGCAAGTAAGTCAATGGAAGGGGCATTCTGGAGGAGGATCAGGGTGGGGATCAGGACTGGCTTGGGGGCATGTTAACAGTGGCCTGGAGGCAGATATTGACAGCAGCAGTGCAGTGATGCCAATATCCTATGACCCTGGCTCAGACTTGACATGCCCCCTTGGACCCACTCAGATTTCCACCAGCCATGTAGCTGGTGCAAATTTGAGTAGGTTCATTGACCACAAGGCAGTGGCAGAGTAGCTCTTACCTCTCCATTTACTATACTTACCTCTCCATTGCTCCCTGGTTCCTAGTCAGCCCATAGCATGCAACAGAAGCTGTGCAAGTACCACTGCATACTCTAGGCTGGCCCAGGATAGGATTGAGTTGCTAGATCTATTTAAGTCCTTTTTGCACAACCCACTAACTGCTAAAATCTTTTTTGCAGAGTTGGTTAGATTCCACTGTATAAATTTAGAAATATTAAAGAACAGAGCTTTTGATCAGAAAACCAAATCAGGAGCCAATCACTAGTCTACAACTGGATTCTATGCCTTGTTATAAAAATAGCTTGGCCTCTCTTTCTTTCTCTTCCTCCTTCTCTGTCTCCTTTTGCCTATTTAATTGTTTTCTTTGTAAAATGAATGAGACAATGCTTATTTACCTAAATTACAGGGAAATGTGTGGGGATGTACTTACTTACCTAAATTATAGGAGTCACTCAAGGATTAATTAGTTAATTAATGTTTGCAAACTGCTCTAAATAGGGGAAATGTAGTCCGTAAGTGTCAATTATTAAATCACAGGTTTATCTGACTTTATAACTAAACCCCTAATAAAGTAAGTTACATAATAGTTACAGGTTTGAAAAGCCACTGTTACTGTCTAAAAGATATAAAGGTTTTAATTAGCAATGGTCTGAAAAGTGCTTTGCAGAGGAAAAAAACCCACTAAATATTATTAAAGGTTTTCCCTAATGAAAAAAATAACAAAATATAAACTCTCTGGATATAACTATTACTTTGGGATCTATTACCTAAAGGGCTATCCAGAGGGAATAATAACAGTATTTGACAAACTGTTCCTGAAAATAATTGTATTGGTCAAATAAATGGTAAAAACCAAAAGCTATGTGTAACGAATATGCTATAACTTTAAGCAATGTTTTGAAGCAGCAGCAGATTAAAGAGCCATTCCAATGCAAAAAATAAAGCGGAATAAAATCCAAGAGTACCTTAAAACGTTTTGCATATTGCTATGAGAGGAGATTTTAACATATATTATTCAGACACGAGAATGCATGGCAATGCCTGAATAGCTAAGTCTGCATTGGGAATACAGTGGAAAATAAAACACTAAGGGCATGATTCAGTTCACTGCACTCACAGAGTCATTGCACAGGATTCCCATAGACTCAACAGAGCAGTTCTCCCTTCCTCTATACTTGTGTAGCTGCATGTGAGGAGGCAGAATTAAGGGCTTTTAGACTGGATGCTACATTACCTGGAATAGGGCAACCTCCTGAAGACTGAAAGGGATTCAACCAGATGTGCATAGTGGGTCACAAATTCTATAAATGGGGAACTGACAAGAAGGGCCTGAGCTAGGTCTGTATCAATCTTACAAAACCAGGGCCACCAAGGTGAATAGCAAACCTGTGCATGCCTCCTGCTTTGCATGCAGAAGGTCCCAGGTCAGGGTGACCAGATAAAATGGAGGACAGAGTGCCTATATCTTTAACCACTATAGAAGAGGGAATTTTGGCAGTTGCAGCTTTTTAAATGCTTCCATGTTGAGCTGTACCAGCCAACATTCTCCCTTCTAGACAAGGGTTAAAGGTATAGGCACTCTGTCCTCCATTTTATCTGGTTAACCTGTCCCAGGTTCAATCCCTGACATCTCTAGGAGCCCAATCCTGAGTCTGGTGCTCTGGCTTTTCACCAGAGCACACTGTTGGAAACATGCCGTAAGGTACATTTGTGAGGCTTACCACCGGGCTACCGGCCGTGCTATCCCAGCACTGGCCGGCGCTGGGCAAGCGCCAGCCTGGCACCCAGCCTCCACTGCTTGGCGGTCTCATGGACCACAGAGCTGCAGAGAGGAAAGCAGGGGCAGGCAAAGAGGTGAGGAGGAGGCGTGACGGGGAGAAGGGAGGCGGGCGGAGGGCAGAGAGAAGGCGGGCAGGAGGCATGATGCGGAGGCACGGATGGGGAGAGGGTGGGCAGGAGGCATGCTGGGGGAGAGAGTGAGGAGGCAGAGAGGCGGGTTTGTTGGAGCTCCACTCCACCGGATCCTGTCTGTTCTTGTAGGGCTTGGCGCCCTACATTAATGCATTTACCTTACCGCTGACCAAGGTCGGCGGTAAAGTGAGTAGCCCCATTGCAGGGCTGCTTTCCTTACCCAGGAGAAAGGAACAAAAGTCCCCTTCTCCCAAGGTGCCACTCGCAGCAGCCCAAGGTGCGCAGGATGCAGCAGCAGCTATTTTTGGTGCTGCCAAAGCTGGATCCCCTGGGCGGTTCAGGATTGGGCTGTCGGTTAGGACAGAGAAATGGCCTGTCTGAAACCCTGGAGAGCTGACAATACTGAGTTGGACAGACCAATATCCTGACTCAGGAGAAGGCATCTACCTATATCCCATAAGTCTATAATTACCGACCTGGTCAGCAGGGACGGCCTCTTCAAGATTCTCCCCAAGATTGGATGTCCACCCAGGCTCCTCAGCATCATCAGATCCTTCCACAAGGACATGAAGGGCACTGTTGTCTTCGATGGCTCCACATCAGACCCCTTTGACATCCGAAGTGGCGTGAAGAAGGGCTGTGTTCTTGCACCAACCTTGTTTGGGATTTTCTTCGCTGTCATGCTGAAGCAGGCCTTTGGAACTGCAACAGAAGGCATCTATCTCCGGACCAGATCTGACGGAAAGCTCTTCAACCTCTCCAGACTGAGAGCAAAGTCCAAAGTCCAGCTGAAATGTCTGCGTGACTTCCTCTTTGCCGACGATGCAGCTGTCACTGCCCACTCTGCCAAAGATCTCCAGCAGCTCATGGATTGTTTTAGCAAGGCCTGCCAAGATTTTGGACTGACGATCAGCTTAAAGAAAACACAGGTCATGGTTCAGGATGTGGACTCACCTCCCAGCATTACAATCTCTGCGCATGAACTGGAGGTTGTCCATGACTTTGTGTACCTTGGCTCAACAATCTCTGACACACTTTCTCTCGATACCGAGCTAAACAAACACGTCGGTAAAGCAGCTACCACTTTTTCCAGACTCACAAAGAGAGTCTGGTCCAACAAGAAGCTGACGGGACATACCAAGATCCAGGTCTACAGAGCTTGCGTCCTGAGTACACTTCTGTACTGCAGCGAGTCATGGACTCTCCGCTCACAACAGGAGAGGAAACTGAACGCTTTCCACATGCGCTGCCTCCGATGCATTCTCGGCATCACCTGGCAGGACAAAGTTCCTAACAACACAGTCCTGGAACATGCTGGAATCCCTAGCATGTATGCACTGCTGAAACAGAGACGCCTGCGTTGGCTCGGTCATGTCGTGAGAATGGATGATGGCCAGATCCCAAAGGATCTCCTCTATGGAGAACTCGTGCAAGGAAAGCGCCCTACAGGTAGACCACAGCTGCGATACAAGGACATCTGCAAGAGGGATCTGAAGGCCTTAGGAATGGACCTCAACAAGTGGGAAACCCTGGCCTCTGAGCGGCCTGCTTGGAGGCAGGCTGTGCAGCATGGCCTTTCCCAGTTTGAAGATACACTTGGCCAACAGTTTGAGGCAAAGAGGCAAAGAAGGAAGGCCCATAGCCAGGGAGACAGACCAGGGACAGACTGCACTTGCTCCCGGTGTGGAAGGGATTGTCACTCCCGGATTGGCCTTTTCAGCCACACTAGACGCTGTGCCAGAACCACCTTTCAGAGCGCGATACCATAGTCTTTCAAGGCTGAAGGTTGCCAATATAATAATATATAAAAAATTACCGATTGCTGGTTAATGTGCCCTTCTTGGATAGAAAGTTGGCATATACATTTTAAGAGTAAACAAAATAAATAGTTCTGCATGCTCATATGCCTATGAATGCACATTGGTGGAGGGAAGGGAAAGCAGGACATATTGCCTATCAGAATCTCCAAATGCAGGCACTGTACCTATAATTCCTAAGATGGAGAAAAGGGAAACAGGGTTCTGTTGAGCTTGTGTAAATCTTCTAGCCAGTAGCATGGCAAGCAGGGTGCGATAGGTGGTCCACCCTACATGGTGTGCCACTTGAGCCCACACTGAGCAGAGACCCATGCCACGTTTGATAGCAGATAGAAATCTCGGGGATGAGAGGACCGAACTGCTGCAGATTGTGGCTCCCAGAAGCACTTTGGTGGTGTGTGCGATATCATTGTGTCACCACTGAACTACTTCTGGGTGCCACACATTACTTCGGGTAAGTAAGGGGGTGTCGCATAGCTTATCGGGTGACATCTGCCCCTGTTTTCATCATGAAACTGAAGTGGGTATTTTTTTTTACTTTTTACAGAAGTTTAGAGGCTTGGGAGCACTGCAGACTCCCCAGCCCTCCCCCCCTCCCCAGGAGGCAAGAGCTGGCTAGATAAGTAGAAACCGCCCCTTGTCCCTCGCAATGGTACGATTCTGGGGACTGCATTGCTGCCTTCCTCACTGTCTTGCAATCCTGCCAACTATGCCAATCTGTCTTATCTGATTTTCCCGATGCAGGTTCAAATCTTGCCAACTACACCAATTCCATCTCCCAATGCCCACTTTTTTGGCTAATTAACCCCCCTCTTATCTCTAGAAAGAACAGCTGTGGTGTGCAAAGGAATGAATACAGAACTCCATATCTATAGCAATTAACAATATTTATTGCTACAAACACATTCCCTGCAATTCTGTTACCAAAAAGGGCTGGTTTGTATAGGGGAATAATTACACTGCCCTTATTGGAAACTTCAGGACCATAGGCTGGATAACAAGACGGCGTAATGCAGAGAAATTCCCTTTTGCTTAAAGAGGAGACTGAGAAAAAGATAACTTTTAATAAAAGATATTTTTATTACAAAAACACACAGGTAAACATAATGCACATGAAAAATGATGAGTCTTGGTCCTAGTACTTGCATCTAGCATACCTAGCTTTATGGTGGTTGCATGTGAAAAGTATTTGGTGCATCTGAGGAAATTAGAAAGGGAACAGTTGTAGGGAAGGATTTTAGGGGTCCCTGGTCTGCCAAACCCAGTTACTAACTAAAGATGGGGAGAGAAGGGGAGAAAAAAAGGGGGGGGAGAAAGGAAAAAGTCCCAGACGCGAGATAGTTACCTGACTTGTAGAGCAGTTGGATGGGGGGGAGAATCCTGTGGAGGACCCTCTGACACGGAGGGAGAGCCAGAGAGAGAGCATGTGGGCAGAAGCCCTCTCTTAAAAGGGGGTTTTTCCAGACCTGGAGCTGACCTGGATGTGCTTGCTTACTACACACAGTTGGGTACTTGGAATATGTAAAACATTGAAAGGATTATCAGCAAAATTCAAATTTTGGGTCAAATGACTGTCTTCCTAGCTGGGGGAACTTACACAATACAGTAACCCAGGAAAGCAGTTCAAGTTTGCATAGAGTACTTAAGCAGTGATTGAGTTAAAACAATACAATGAATAGGAGACACTTAAACAATGATTTAATATGCCAGACTTCTTCCTCCTAGAGAGGTGGATGTTGTAGCTATGAGCTTGTGGCTTGACCTGATTGTGACCTGTGTGTTGAGGTTTAATGTATTTGCATAAACAGTGGTTGGATTAAGAGACACTTTTGCATAAACAGTGATTGGGTTAAAACAATACAATGAATACAGTGACCACATGGAAGTGGAGGTTGTGTAATCCATGAGTTTGTAGCTTGACCAGAGTTTTGGAAGTTTGGCCTGTGAGAAGTTTGGCCTGATTTTCACATAACAATTCCTCTTGTCCAGAGGCTTTCCCTCCCCAAAATTCCACTTTATGGGTAAAGGTCCAAAGCCTCCAGTCCAAGTCGAATCCAGTCTCCAAAGCACAGTCCAGTCTTCTGTAGCATAGTCCCTCCTCTGTGTCCTCTCCAGCAGACTGTCTCCTTCAGCAGTCCTCTCTTCTGTGTCCTCCAGCAGAGTCCTGGCAGTCCCCTTCTCCCGTAGGTCTGGGTCAAGTAGCCTTTGTCAGATCTTTGCTCCTTCTGAAGCTGCCTTTTATTCCTGTATGTCCCATAATCCAAAATGCCCCTTGTTAAGTCCAAATTAGGCTCAGGTGAGCCATCTCTTTAGTCCATGTCCCTTCAAAGTCCCATCAAGGTCAAATGAAACTCAGGTGTCCATCCAGGTCTCCATTGGCCTTGATTGATTACAGCTGTGGAGCCAGCCCTGCCCTTCCCAGAGCTGTCATTCATGGGAACATGGGAACACTGTCAACACCACATCATCCACCTGAAGATTATCCATCTTCTGATCTTCCATTACACCCACCCCTTAAAGAGCCAGAGGCAGGGCTTCTTAGGCTGGAGCGTCACTAAGCCCGAGTCTGAGAACCTCTGCAGTGCACCAAGTTATTCACCTTTATATCCCTTTTTAGGCAATGTCAATGCAAAGCTTTCACATACCCTGAGCAAGAGGGTGGCCCTATTTTTCCTTGGCTCTTCAGCTTACTCATACTTTTATACTTCCCCCTCTTCTACTTAGATATCATTTGTTTGATTTATAGGACTCTGCAGCTTTTAAAATTTATTCTTTATGTTTATGATATTCTTGAGAAACATGGATAGTCTAATGGAGGTATAGGGGAGAAAGGCAGATGTGGTGAACACTTCATAACGAATGACCCAGAGTTATCACTAGCTCTAATGACCCAAGAGCTATCTGTTATTGTCTACTATCCACCCCAACACATTCCACCACATCTTTCTGGCTATGCCAGAGCTTGCCAAAGTATGGGTTGTAACCCACTGGTGGGACGCAAGTCTAAGCACAATGGGTTGCAATCTGGGCCCTCCTGCCCACTCTTGCACTGGTTGGGTTCCAAATAGAAGCCATTCCAGAAGCCCCATTACTTACTGGAGCCTCTGGAGAACACTCCCAGCCCATTGATCTACTCTCCATGCCTCTGCTGGCCTTAGAACGGCCCTCAGAAGCCTCTGTAAGCTACTTCTGATTTGCTTTCAAAAACTGGAAGTGGCTTATGGAAGTTTCAAAAGGTCATTCTGAGACCTGCAGTGGCCTGTAGAGTGGGGTCACCTGGCCAGGTGAGGCCTCCAGTATCACCAGGACCATCACAACCCCCCACAGAGGATGAAGCTGGCTGGGGTTTTGGAAAGTTTGGGAAACCCTGGGCTATGCTAATGGTATGCTGAGTAAGACTCAAAGGATGGCATATAACTAAGTTCAGACTCAGACTGTAATGAGATAGCCCTTATGAGAGAACTGAGCTATTCAAACCACAGCGCAATATCCAATAGAAAACACAGTGACAATGGACGGACATACTGAAAGCATAGGGTGGGCACAGGCACCCCACTGACATAGAAACCCAGATGCACATGTACTGAGGCCCCCACCAATCAGTCATGTGTCCCTAGTGAATGAGGCACACAGGCCGCAGCTCCCTACCAACTGGAGTGCATGTCCCTAGTAACCAAGCACATTACATTGGCATCTGGTTTGAGTCCATCAACGTGAGCCTTCTCCCACCACCGGACACTCCATTGCACTAGTGGATTACATTTTCTGCCAGTGTTTCTCATGGATAGGAATGAGCTATTGAGCTTGTAAATTCCCATACAATATATTCCTTGCAAGATTTTTGGTAAAAGTCCAATATTCTGCTAAATGGTGGCTATATAACACAATGGAATACTTCAGTGTTTCCCAAACTGTGGGTTGTGAACTGATTGTTGTGGGCCATGAAACTGAAACTAACAAGCTGATAGCTGGTGAGGAAAATGTATTGAGTCCTGAAAATTGAAACTGAGCCACTCATATGTATGTTTAAACATGAGTAGGTGAACATGAAACTGAGCCATATGTGCGTGTTTGCTCATGAGTAGGCAAACATGCCTTGGTTCTTATAGAAAAGGCGAATGAAAGGCCACCAGAATTATCCCAATCCAAGGAATGTGGAGCTCAACAAATGTCCCAGAAGGTGCCCCCACCATAGTAAAAAGGATAAAAACAGAGGCTTCAGCAACTGGATAAGTTAACTTTTTTTAGTCTTGTAAAGCTAGGTGGGTCCCAATAGAGATGTTTTAAAAAGTGGGCCCCAGCACTAAAAAAGATTGGTAACCACTGGAATACTTCATTAAACATAGCCCCTATACATTTATTATCTCTTGTCTGGTTCCAAGGAATAAAAAATAATGACCACGTGTATTTTTACACTACTAAAGAATCTCTTGATTAGAAACATATAATTTTAAAAGCAAACCATGTCCAAACATATTTCAGGGCTGTCACACAATGCTATAAGAACCCTGTAACTCAGTATAAAAATGTACAATAAGCAATGGAATCAGAGTCTCTGTGTAATACTATATGAACATCATCAGCAACCTACTGTCCATTATAATCTCTCTGCTGACACACAAATGCAAAGAGGACAAGAGGAAATCTAGTGCTGACACACAAATGCAATATATTGCTTGAACAGCTCTCTGGGTATGTGAACTGTGTGTTGTGATTTGAACCATAATGTCCATATGAACTGTAGGTAGAGTCTATGAAATGAACATTCTGATTCAAATCAAGAGGCACACCTAATTTCCACTCCCCCTATAAATTGCTATGTTAATAGTTCACCTTTGCTAAAGGCCTCCTACGTCTCAGCTGATGCAAGTTTGATAACCAATGATATTGCTCACTGTGGAGGTTCTGTCTTTGCAAGACAGTTTTCACCACCATGTGGCACTATAACAGGAAAAGGGAAAATGTTTCTATAAGCATAGCTAAACTTGCTGAGTAGATTGCACTGGTTGCAAACTACTCCATGATGATTCCTTTGTGAACAATTGGTTTTAAGTCAGGACTGATCTGGAGAAAAATGTTTATTATGTTGAATTTCACAATTATCTTCAATTTCCAACAAGTTTTCATTTGCTTGCTAAAATATGTTCAGCTAATAAACTCTTGAGTTTCTAGAGCAGTAGTGCTCAAACTTGCAACCTCTGTCCAGACCACATCCAGGCACTCCGCCTGGGTGCCATGTGAAGTCTTCCTCATTGGGAGGACAGGGACGCTCTTGCGCAGTTGCATCCTGTCTGGCATCCCAGAAGGCCGTGTGACAAGACATCTGGGTAGACGCAACTGCCCAGAGTGTCCCTGTCCCCCATTCGAGGGGGGCTTCACCCAACACCCAGGTCGAACCAAAACATATTTTTATACTGAGCTGACTTGTCTCCAATTAAATTGAATTTTGATTAGACACTTTAATTTGGTGGGAGCAAGTTAGTCATGGCTAACTTGTGTTCCATTAATTTAAATAAGATTAAGGGTTGACTTTCTTTGGATACAACCCACTACATTCATATTGAATAACAAGTTGAGTCCTTTTTACCGCTTCTTTGAATTAATTTGCTCCTAAAGTCTTCTCCTTTGTCTTGTATATAAAAGCCTCAACATAAGGAGCTGTTGCAGCTTTGGTGATGTGAATAAGTATTTGGTTGTTGGCAACCTTCAGTCTCGGAAGACTATGGTATCGCGCTCTGGATGTGGTTCTGGCACAGCATCTAATGTGGCTGAAAAGGCCGATTTGGGAGTGACAATCCCTTCCACACTGGGAGCAAGTGTAGTGTGTCCCTGGTCTGTCTCCCTGGCTGTGGGCCTTCCTTCTTTGCCTCTTTGCCTCGTTCTGTTGGCCAAGTATCTCTTCAAACTGGAAAAGGCCATGCTGCACAGCCTGCCTCCAAGCTGGCCACTCAGAGGCCAGGGTTTCCCACCTGTTGAGGTCCACTCCTAAGGCCTTCAGATCCCTCTTGCAGATGTCCTTGTATCGCAGCTGTGGTCTACCTGTAGGGCGCTTTCCTTGCACGAGTTAAAACAGCACCCTATACTGCTTGTTAAGTATTTAGGATCATCAGCTTTTTAGAGGCCAAGTTACTGAGCCTTTAAGATCAGCCTAATATATGGAAATTTAGCAGTTGCAGGTTGTCACTAGTTCCATGCCAAAGAATGTTTCTTCTACTTAATTTTTGTGAGTCATATTGGTCTTAAAGACATAGAACCATGGCCAGCAATAAAGATGGCAACCCTACAAGTGGATCTGAGGCAGTTGGAATTTCCTCTGTTGATGATAAAATCCCATAAAACCTCGAACTATTTTAAACATTGACAAGTCACTGAGTCCAGGGCAGCATATCCCTGTGAACAGGACCAGCTCCAGGTTGGGGAGGGGGTACTTAGCAGAGTGACCTCTCCTACATAAGGGGCTTTCCTGGCTTGCAGAGTGACAGCAGTGGGCCTTACCATGGCAGCAAAACTCTTAAACATTGCTATGGTGGGGGCTGACCTTCAGTGACCTCTGACCACCATCTTGATTCCCCAACAATACTCAGTGATGATGCAGCATCATTCATTGCACTTTGGGGAAACCAAAATTGTGCCCAAAGGCTTCTCTCCTGATGATAGGGGTAGTGAAAATTTAAAACATACACACACTTTTTAAAAAGCTGCCTAGCACAAAGAAGCGCACCAGAAAAAAGGAGGACCCAGAGCAAGTACAGTGGGCCCATGGGCAGGGCCTCAAAGAGAAATTTTATCAGGGGTTACAGAGTTTCTTTTGGTCCCCTTCCCAAAGAGGGAGGGGTAAAACAGAATGTGGGGGGCAATGGGGGCAAAACAGGCAGGGGGAAAGTGGCACCAGCTAGAATAGTCTTTGTAGTCCAGGTACACAAACCAAAGAGCTACTGTAGCTTCAGTTTCCTCCCAGATGAGACACTGTTAAGGAATGTATGCAATCCTGGGTCTGGTATGTATAGCAATAGTTGTGGCCATGTGCTCACAGTATTGCCTCCAGCATCCTGTGTGGGTAGTGAAAAATCAGAATAATTCCTTATCACAAATGAGATTACAGGTCCAGCCTATTTATACAGGGAATTTTTATACACGGATTTGACTCAACAGGAATGGCCCCTGCAAATGAGAAAGAATGTGCTGATCCCTGGAGAAGGGGAAAAATGGATCCCTTTAAAATCAGTTTTAAAAACTGAACAGTCCTTTAACAACAGCCTCCTTAATGAGAGGGGGGGCAGCAGGCTAACAATCCATCAATCCTTCTCTCTCCTTTGGACGCCTCCCTTCCCCCAGCATGTGAAAGAAAGGTGATCATTTTGCATTGGTGAAGGGAGGGGCTGAGTGAAGTGCTGATGGATTGTCTTCTTAATGACTTTTATCTTAGAGTCAAAAGGTCAGCAAGGCTGTTTTTCAATCACTGGAGCAAAGAAACTTTGTTTTTTAAATTGATTTGCTATGGTGCCTTTTTTTAAAATCCAAGTGAGTGCTTGGAAGGGAACCCACATGAATAATACCTGTATTATACCTGTATAATACAAGTCAAAGCTCTTGCTTGTTTGTGTATTTGTGTGCCTACCAGGAAGGAAAGGAAAAAATGTGACAGAAGAGTCAGAGTGCATAGCACTCCATGTCCTCCCATGGGGGCAGCTCAACCTCATAGGGGTTAGGGAAGGACAAGTTCTGGGTGTCTTGTGTCTCACTTCCAGGTAAATAAGAGAATTGCTGTAAGAAGGTGTTGCTTGGTAGAGGTTTGTTTTGGTACTTGGAGTACTCTCATTGCCCTGGAAGATTTCTTCTAGCACATTGTCTGCGCTGTCTTCCTGGTGATGTAATACTGGGTGACCAGAGCAGAGACATGTGCTGCTCTTTGGTGCCTCAAGCAGCAGGACACTTTGGCAGTGGAGAGCTCACAGTTCAGCATAATGCCTGTGTCTGCTTTAACCCAGTCTGTCTACTCATACATTTACTGGGGGCCCAATCCTATCCAACTTTGCAGCAGTGATGCAGCCATGCATCACATGGGGTGTGCGCTGCATCCTGCAGTGGGGGGGGGGGGTGGCAGTCACAGAGACCTCCTTAAGGTAAGGGGATGTTTGATCTCTTACTTCAGGGCTGCACTGCAGCTGCATTGGCACTGGAAATTTGGATAGGATTGGGCCCTGGGTTTCCAAATATCCAAAGCTGAAGAGGCTAATGAAGTCACATGGAAAGAGAATATGAAATATGATATATCAGGTATAGCATATAAGGCTATCATAAAAATCTATAGAGAGAAGGTAATGATGCACTGTTTGTACTATTGTCAATGATATCTGTAGTTGTTGCTTGCTGAAATCATTCTGTATCATAGTGTGTTCACACCATTTACCTACTCCTCTTTCTAGAAACATGCAATACAACCATTCAATTCCGTTAAATGTAAATCTTAAAACTAGCACTCCCAAACTTCTGGATATTGCCCATACTTCAAAGCACTTCTGAATTGTGGTGCCCTAGGCCTAATAAATTATGTTCCCTAGAGCCACAAGAAATACAGAAATATATTCCCTAGAGCCACAAGAAATATAGGGGAATCCTTGTGAAGGAGCAACTTGCCCCTTATGTGAATATTGCAAAACCAAATTCGTCACAACTATTCAGCTGCTTTATTTTCATCAAGCACCCCTCCCCACAACATTGGAAACTGAACAAAATTCTCCCTATTCTTACTCTCTGGTTGTACTCAGAAAAAGACACTAGTCACATCTAGCAATCAAACATATAGCAAATCAAAACAGGTAAGGAGTAGATAAGAAACATGGTTTTATATAATTTACAGCCCAATCTTAATGTGGGCTAGTACCAGCACAGCAATCTGCACCTGCACTACCTATTGCAAACATAAAGCATGTTTGTGGCAACTTTTAAATAAGATGTACTGCTGGGAAGGTCTGTGCTGCCCCACCAAAGCTGAATACAGCAGAATGGCTGCTGGGGCAGGTGGGTTCTGCACTGGGTGGCACAGGGGTGGGAGAAGGGGGCAGGAGGGCAGGGAGAGGGCAGAGAAGGGGGCAATTCATGCCTGGGAGTGGTGCAGGGATGGCAGAGAGAGTGGCATCACCAACCCCCTATCTAGTTGCTTAACACTAAGGATGCCTCCAATGCCTCCGGGGGCTTTTCGGAGACCCACAGAAGCAGTGTGCATCTGCATGCTGCCTTTATGAGGCTCAGAATGGCCTTTTCGGTTGAAAAATTGCAACTTTCGGTTTTCTCAGGAAATGGGAAGTGACTTTTTTTTGCCTTTTAAGGCATACTGAGGACTGGAGAAGCCCTTCAGGGGCTCCCCTTGGCTTTGGAGACTTGGGTGAGAACAGTGACCAGCAGTGGACAATCGTATAAGCAGCCCATCACTGGTTGGAACATCGCAATACGACATTCACTTGTATTGAAAAAAACTCGCTAGCATCGAAGAAGTCTCTGCTCTCGGATATGATAAATTCCAACCTTGAGAAGGTTCGATTCCCAACACAAAACTGAAATAAAAACTTGCTATAGACTGATTATCTACACTTTCCACCTCTGACTTAAAAGTTACCCCAGTAGATAAGTATGCTGGGAAAAGGTTGTATGAACTTTTCATTGGGCCAAATGTTTCCTTTGGGAATTTCCCAGTCAGTCCTATTTTTCATTACAAATACACCATATGGTACGAAATATAATGGCAGCCTGAAATACTATCTTTCAGTCTGTTACTGTTATGCATGGACCTTATTAATTCAGTAAGTAATGTGAAAGTTCTTCTTACTCAAATGGGGAAGTTGTGTCTCAAAGAAGCAGAACAATTAATTGGAGCGAAAGAAACAAAGCAAATGAGGTTTGCATTGTAGATTTCCTTGATCATGTCTACAATTGTAGAGAGGCTGTTTAGACTAGAACAGGTATTAGTTGCAGAAGAGGCTGCTTTCTAGTTATAATAAATTGCTCTGTTTTTGTACTATGAAGTTCCACACTGGTGCCAAAATCAATACTTGGAAGCTGGATTCAGCAGTCAGAAATCTCTTCTCTAGATTTCTCAATGTACATACTCTAGAATCTTATTAATAAAACAAAGCGCATTTGACAAAATGAAAAACCAGTTTATCCAGCTGGGCCCATATGCATTTCCTTGCTGCACAGAAATTGTGTAACAGCAAAGACCATCAATATAAGGATCTTACTGAGAAAGATCCACTCGTACATGGAAAGGAAAAAGAGTTCAACTCTTTATGCATCATTTGAAAGCAAATCTGATGGACTGACATATCAGCTGAGAGTGTCATACCAAATTACCTAGTACCTGGGCAGGTCTAGTCCTTCAAAGACAAGCAGTTAAGTATAGCTCACATTGAAAATGAGCAATTGTACATTGGAGAAAAAAGAATGGTTACAAATATCGAAGAGCAATGATTCTCAAACTGGTGGCTCCTCTTTGTGTCAAACCAGGAAGTGCTTTGCACTTGCTTATTTCTCAACATTCCAAGCCTCAGGGAGCCCTGCAGAGGGCTACATGGGGCTTTCCACACCTCCTGGAGCTGCCAGCAGCCCAGAATAAGTAAAAGTAAGTGAAAGCATCCTCCTTTTCTCTCCTTAGTGACACAATCCTGGGGATCATGTTGCTGCTCTCACCCCTCCACTGCAAAAATTTACTGTACTTAGGGAATAAATCTCCCTAAAAGTTTGAGAACCACTGTTGTAGAGAATAATGTTTATGAGTGTAAACGGAATGGTCCTTTTTGGAGGGAGGGAAATAAGAAGGAATTATTTATTTCCTACTGCTGTGATTCTCAAACTTCTCAGGAGTAAAACTCCCAGTCTTTGCAGGGAAGGGGGTAAGAACAGCAATGCAATCCCCAGGTTGGCATTGCTAAGAGGGGGGTGAAGGGAGGTGTTTGTACCTACTAAGGGCTGGCACAAGGTCCAGGAGTTGCGGGGAGTCCTGCGCAGCCCTCTGCAGGGCTCTCCAAGTCTTAGAATGTTGGGAAAAAGCAATCAGAAGCCACTTCTGATTTCATGAATGCAACTAGGAAGTGGTTTACGATCGCTTTTTTCCAACATTCTAAGACTCTGGGAGCCCTGCGGAGGGCTGTGCAGGGCTCCCTGCAACTCCTGGACTGTGTGCCAGCCCTCAGTAAGTATAAACACCCCCTTTGCCCCCCCCCCACAGTGATGCGATCCTGGGGATCGCATCACTGCCTCTCCCCTTCACCTGCTCCTTCAAGGGACAAGGGAAGCTTTACATGAGTTGGTGGGTCACGTTCCACCTGTTTGAGTACCACTGTCATAAGGAATATGAGGCTTGGAGATGTATTGATAGTTTTGTTGTCATAAACCAGCATAATAATTGTTCGTTTCTCAGTGTGTGCTAGAGATCTTTTATAATTTGTTCATTTCTCTTTCTTATCATAAGATTACAAATTACAAATTTTAAAAAGATAAATTGTTAAGACTACACTGTTGCCTAACCATATCCTTGAACCTTTTTGTTCCCAATTGGCTGCTAATGTCCCAATTAGTGACTCCTAGGATGATCAAATGCAGCAGAAGAGAAAATTTTAGCAGGTGCAACTTACCACATTGTAGCCCTAGTTTAAAAGCCCAGCTGCAATCCTATCCAAACTTACTTGGGTGAAAGATCTGTTGACTATAATGGGATTACTTCTGAGTAGATGTGCATATGATTGGGCTCTTAGGGCCAAATCTTATCCAACCTTCCAGTGCTGAAGCAGTTATGCCAATGGGGCATGCACTGTGTCCTGCATTGGGGGGCAGTCATGGAGATCTCCTCAAGATCAGGAAACATTTGTTCCCTTATCTCAGGACTGCATTGCAGTTGCATTGGCCCTGGAAAGTTAGATTGGGTTGGTGGCCTCATATGGAGTGACTCACATATCTAACTGAGTAGGTAGAATTGTTTGCTTCTTTGTGATCCAGACAAGAGCACATGGAGCTGATGGTTTTGTGAACTGGCACTCCCAATTGCACACAGTTGCAATGCCTCCACAAAAAGATCACTTTTCTGCCCAGCCCACAGGTGTACACATTTGATCCCTGTATATGCAACATTGGGCAGAAATGGCTTAAACAGAACCAGAGACCAATCCTAACCAATTTTCCAGTGCTGATGCAGCAGCAGTGTTGTCCCAAGGTAAGGAAACAAACATTTCCTTATCTTGAAGAGGCCTCCATAACTCACCCCCCCCCCCCCCGCAGGGTGCAGTGCAGTGCTGGAGTTAGGATAGGGCTGCTAGTCCTAATACAAATTCTTGAAGACTCTGGGCCCAGTCCTATCCAACTTTCCAGGACTAATGTAGCCATGCCAGGATGTACACTTCATCCTGCAGTGAGGGAGCAGTCTGGAGGCCTTCTCAAGGGAAGGGAACAATTTTCCATTACCTCAGGTCTGCAGTGTGGCTGCATCAGCACTGGTAAA
The DNA here is from genome assembly GCF_035046505.1 of Tiliqua scincoides. Taxonomy (NCBI): domain Eukaryota; kingdom Metazoa; phylum Chordata; class Lepidosauria; order Squamata; family Scincidae; genus Tiliqua; species Tiliqua scincoides. The sequence continues at coordinate 59,249,107 of NC_089826.1, forward strand.
TTGGATAGGATTGGGCCCTCCCTTGTTTTCTCTGAAAACTGCCCTTTAATTCCTGCTATCTGCTTTCTATTTAGCCAGTTGCAAACTCTGTATGAGGATCTGCCTGCCATCTCAGCAAAATTTCCTGGGTGCTTTTGGAGAATTATTTCGTCAGAAGCGTTTTGATAAATACCTAATGCGTATTTGATTCAAAGGCTATATATTTGTTGGCTTCCCTGAAGAATTCTACCTGTTCGAAGAAGCAAGATGTCCCATTGTACAAACCATGCGGATCCTTTCTTAGCAAGGCTTCTTCTTCTATAATCTAGCTTTAATACTGCTTCTCCCCAAGTTAGATATACACTTATATTTCTTCAGATTCACTTTGAAAGAATAACACATGAAAAACTTTTCTGCACTTAAAACCGATTAAAAATAATTGGCAATTCTTTTTTGTTCAATGTTTTTGTATATTCCCCATTACCCATTGGTGCCATGGACTGATTATAAATAAATTTCTATTATTTGCTGCTCTGTCTCTAGTAATTGGCTCTTCATATTTACCCTGGGTCTCGTAGTAGTACATGTTTAGTTTGCCAATACTTACCAGTATGTTCCTATTTATTTTCCCTAATTTAGGCAAAACTTCTACTTGTGCTGCCTTTTACCGCCTACTTGATCACATCAATGGACAGCCTAATTCTAAACTGTATTGGCGCATCCAGGCCACATGGCCTGTGCTGCATCCAGTGCAGCTCAGGAGTTGGCTAGAGCTCTCCTCGGGGTGAGGGTATATATTTTCCCCTTACTCCAGGTAAATCCCCAGTCATTCATATGGTCACTCCCTTACTTGATACCTCCTGCAAATTATTCCTAATGTGAAGATAAATGGTATTCACATTTCAGTTTCAAGAAGGGCCTGTAGATTTTGGAAGATGCTAGCAGTAGCTTGATATTGACGAATCCTTCTGAAAAGTGCCTTTACATGCAGAAACTGAAATTCTAAGAGCATTCCCTGGGGTTTAAAAGTCACATGTTGAAAGCAATTCTAGAACTCCAGAACACTTAGGTAATCAACAGCTAGCTGCACACCTACTGGTCAATTGAACTAACCTGAAGTGCTTGCTGTGTGGATTGTGGCTTGGCTTCCACTTGGTTTTCAGAATTTCTGCTGGAACTTTAGAGTTGTCAAACAGTGCTTACTATGTATGCTTACTCAGAAGTAAGTCCCATTGTGCTCACTTGGACTCAGTGCTTTTTTTGTAAATAAAAAGGTGCAGGAACTCACAACTTGTTAATCTTTTATTTATTTATTTATTTGTTTGTTTGTTTGTTTGTTTATAAACCATTTTTTATTGGAGAAATAAAATATTTTTTATGTGCTTCCCCCCTAAAGATGAACTTACTTCTGAGTAGACATGCATAGGATTGGGCTGTCAATCTCTACATTCCCTTCCCCCTAGCTATTTTTTCTACACACGGGGAAAAATACTGTACAGGTGCACTTGTAGCATGTAGTACGTAGTGTGGCACTACTTCGAGGAGAGGAAGCAGTGAATGGATTCCAAAAAATGGCTTACATGAGTTCCATGTAATAAAATTACTCTAAGCAACTGTGGGAGTAAGAACAAAAATTCTTACACGAGAGGGGTCCTTAGGTGCACATATTTTGCAAACAAGCAATTAAATATGGTTTAATTCAGGTATCAGAATACTCTGTGTCTTTGGGAAGGCGCTTGGCATGCAATTATATGTTCTCTGCTGCCCTGAGCAGCTGCTGTGCATTGCTGGAGAGGAGCTGCAAACGCTGGCTGGCGGAGGACATGCTTGTGGGGGAAGGATGAGGAGATCTCTGGCAAGGCTGGACAGCACGTTGTACACACATAGAATCCCCTTTCACCTGCCCTTAGCATGTGAAAACGGGTGCAGATATATATCTCTGCCAGGATTAAGAGCCCAATCCTAGGTATGTCTACTCTGAAGTAAGTCTCATTCTAGACAATGGAGCTTACTCCCAGGAAAGTGCCTAGGATTGCAGCCTAAGAGCCCAATCCTATGCATGTCTACTCAGAAGTCCACTTTAGTGAATGGGGCTTACTGTGGATAGGATGGCAGCCTCAGGGCCCAATCCTGTGCCTGTCTACTCAGAAGTCAGTCCCATTAGAGGCAGTGGGGCTTCCTCCCAGGAAAGTGTGGACAGGACTGCAGCCTCAGAGCCCCTCCTGTGGCTGTCTACTCAGAAGTCAGTCCCACTAGAAGCAGTGGGGCTTCCTCCCAGGAAAGAGGACTGCAGCCTCAGAGCCTTCCTCTGCCTGTCTACTCAGGCTGCAAGGCTATGACACTTTCCCAGGAGCAAGCCCCATTGAGCCCCACCCACCCAGCCCCACCCTTGGAGATGGGGGCAGGAGGGGGTCATTGTGCAGTCAGGCAGGGGCCAGGCACCCACCCACCCTGCACACCCCAGCACCCACCCAGTGAATGCCTCTATTTTGTTCCCCCCCTCCTGGAATGCCTCCAAAGGGGAGGGGCCCCTGCAAAAAGGTGCCGGAACTCCGTCCCCCCCCCTTCCATTAGAAAAAAAGCCCTGCTTGGACTCATTCCCAGGAAACTGTGCACAAACTTGCAACCGAAAGGGAATTTCCCACACCCCCCTCAAATTTATATATCTTAAAAAACAAAAGGCCTCCTTCCAATCACTTTTGTGATCACCTTGTGTTTCCATTCCTCCTCTGTTCCCCCTTCCTTGACTTCCCCCATTTCACTCTGATAATAATATGCAAGAAATAACAGGGAAGCCTATCTTCCCCCCCCACCTATCATGAAAGGCAACAAGATTATTTGTGGTGTGAGATCTGAAGTATGTACAGTATTTCTTTCTCTCTAGTCCCCCCACCACTTTCCCTGTATTTTTCTCACTTTCCTGGTGCCTCTTTACCTGTCTTGCACAGCTCATCATTCTCATAAGTCAGTTGTTCCCAACATTTTTTCCCCACTTGCATACCTCTTGGCAGCCCATTTTCATAAATTGTACCCTTCATATTAGCAAAATACTTTTGTAATTAATATAGTTGCTGTTATTTCAACTTTATGTGTTTTCAACTACTGATCCATACCTGATAATAAACAATTTGATGATCAAAAACTAGCAGTTGGTGGGGCTTTCACAGAGCCCAATCCTATGCCTGTCTACTCAGAAGTAAGTCCCCATTATAGTCAATGGGGTTTGCTCCCATGTAAGCGTGGACAGGATTGCAGCCACAGAGCCCAATCCTATCCAGTTTTCCACTGCTGGTGTAGCCCTGCCAATAGGGTGTGCGCTGCATCCTGTGATGGAGAGGCAGTCACAGAGGCTTCTTCAAGGTAAGGGAACATTTGTTCCCTTTCCTTAGGGCTGCATTGTGGCTGCACCAGTGCTGGAAATTTGGACAGGATTGGACCCACAGTCAGCTAGCTGCCTTCTTCCCTGCCTTGCCAGCCCTGCAAGGCATTCTAATACAGACTTGCCTGTTTCCAACATTACTGAGTTCTTTTTCAAATATCCGTAAAGGTCCTGGCAAATACACCTGGGGATTCACATACAGGGTGACCAGACATCATCTTTTTCCAGGTCATATCCTCTTTTTAGCCTCATGTCCTGGAAAAGAACTTAAATGTCCTCCTTTTCCCTTTGAGCAGGCAGCGCATAGCCTTCTTGTAATTAATAAATTATATCTAACAAATGATATGTAGCATAGTTTTAAATTTAATAATAAGTAATATCATGTTTAAATTTACCAACTGAAATCAATATACAAGTGTTTATAGCTTTTATGTTGCCATGTCCTACATTTTTCTTGGATGTCCTACATTTTGGGTACCTGGTCCTCTTTGGTGGTTATCCTATGACAGGAGTGTCCAAACTTTTTGGCAGGAGGGCCACATCATCTCTCTGACACTGTGCAGGGGGGGGGGGGGAGAGGAAAAAAGGACTAATTTACATTTCAAATTTGAATAAATATACATAAATGAATATATTAGAGATGGAACTTATATGAAGGTCTTGCAGTAGCTCAAGGCCTATAACATTTACTGCCACTGCCTTTCCTTTGCTGCCACTGCTGCATCACAGATGTGAAATAGCAAGCAGTGGAGAGAGCCCTGGTCCCACAGCTCATGCGAGAGGTTGAACAGTTGGCTGTCATGCTGAGAGCAGCTGCATCAGGCCAGCATCAGGAGGACCAGAGGCTCATTGGAGACTGGGGGCTCCCTGAGGGCTGCATTGGGAGTCCTCGAGGGCCGCAAGCGGCCCCAGGGCTGGGGTTTGGGCACCCCTGTCCTACGGTCATCCTGTTCAGGTACCCCCAGTTGGGAACCACTTCTCTAGTGCAAAAGTATCCCTGGTTATTGCTATACTGGTACTGGGGTCAGCTCTTAACCCAAGGGTTTCAGTGGCTCTGTTGCTTGACAAAGCCTTCAATCAGAAATGTACCACCCACACCAATCTGGGTAAAATGAATATGATGTTTATGGACACGGGGCCCAACCCTATCCAATTTTCCAGTGCTGGTGCAGCTGTGCCAATGGGGCATGCACTGCATCTGTTGTGGGGAGGCAGGCACAGAGGCCTCCTTAAGGTATGGGAACATTTATTGTGTAACCTGTGGCTGCACTGTGATTGCACTGGTGCTGGAAAGTTGGATAAGATTGGGCCCACAATGGCTTCAGAATAATCTTGCCAGTGCAGTTATTTGTTTCTGCAGAAAGATGGTGAACACTCAGATGTTATGATCAACTGTCATAACCACTAAAGGCACCCCAAAATGTAGGATATGACAAAATAAAAGTCAAAAACACTCATATATGGATTTCATGTGGTTAATTTAAACACTAGATTTCTTATTATTAAATTTAAAACTATATTACATAGATTTTATTAGATATAATTTATGAATTACAAGAAGGCCATGTGCTGCCTGCTCACAGAGAAAAGGAGGATATTTAAGTTCTCTTGCAGGACATGAGGCTTAAAAAAAGGACATGCCCTGGAAAAAAGAGGATGGCTACAATCCTATCCTGGGAGTAAGCCCCATTGACTATAATGGGACGCTTCTGAGTAGACATGCATAGGAATGGGCTCTAAGGCTGCCATCCTATCCACACTTCCTGGGAGTAAGCCCCATTGACTATCATGGGACTTACTTCTGAGTAGACATGCATAGGATTGGGTTGCCTACTCGCAGGGAAAAGTTCTTTTGTAGTTCCTTTGCAGAATGTGACGCTAAAAGAGGGCCTGTCCTAGAGAAAAAAGAGGATGGCTTCTACCCTATCCACACTTTCCTGAGAGTAAGCCCCACTGACTCTAATGGGACTTACTTCTGAGTAGACATGCATACGCTTGGGCTAGTTGTCTGGTCACCCTGTGAGCACCCCAATACAGTGCATTCCATAATCAGGCATTCTAATACAGACCTGCCTGTTTCCTCCATTATCCAGCTGGGTACCCCTAAAGGTACCCGGGGGGGGGTACACGTACCCCGGGGGTGGGAGCAACTGTGGTCAGAGCTTGCCTTCTTTCCTGCTCCCCGCAGCGGCAGAGAGAGGGTTAAGGCTCAGGAATGTCCCCGGGAGGAATGTGCATTCAGATGAGATGGATGCTAATCTCATGCTAATGAGCGCTGCTTCTGCTGCCACTGTTGCCGCCGCCGCCGCCGCCGTTCAGGGACTCAGCCGGGCTCCCCCCCCCCCCCCCAAGGATCGGAACCCAGACAGCGCCCCTGGCTCAGCCTGGACCTGGCTCATCGGAACTGGGGCAGCAGAAGGCGGAGGCTGCCGCCCAGCCATGGTGGACTGAAACTCCGGAGAGTTTGGAAGCCTCTGCCTCCCTCCAGCCGCCCAGGGCTCCGGGAGGGGCGGTGGGGAGCCCGGGGAAGGGCTGCTCTTTCTTTCCTTCCCGCGTCCTCTCTTCCTTTCTTGCTTTCCGTCCCTATGGAGCAGCCGCTCCCCGCCCTGGACCATGCCTAGGAAAGTGGGGAATGGGCAGCTCCCCTTACCCGAAGGCTGGGAGGAGGCCAGGGACTACGATGGGAAGGTCTTCTACATCGACCACAACACCAAGCAGACCAGCTGGATCGACCCCAGGGACAGGTGGGTGCAGCTAAGGGGGGGAGGAGGCACTGGCCAGCAGCCCCCACACTTGTCCCAACTTTGGGGAAGAGTTACACTCCGCCTTCGCCTTCCCCCCCCCACCCAGGGGCGCAGGGGAGGGTCCCATACAGTTATATAATCTGGAAGGAATCAAGGGGATTCCTTGGTCCCCTCTTAATCAAGAGGATTCCTTGGTTCCCTCCTTAATCCTTCCCCCCAATCAAGGGGATTCCTTGATCCCCCCCTTAATTATGAAAGACTGTGAGGTTATTTGAAAGTACAAGTTTGTGTTATGTCTTCCTGGCATGTGTTGTCTGGCCAGGAGAGAGAGAGAGAGCGTGTGTGTGTATTGGAGACAGAGTGAAAGTGACTCTTGGGGCTGGGAAGGGAAAAGGAGATCTCAGAAGAAAGGAGGCAACTCTGGGAATGCATGTCCCTTGTGACCCTCCCTGAGCACTGAGCACAATCCTGCCCATTTTCCTCCTGGATTTTTTTTTTCTCTTCTCAAGAGGAGACTTGGTGTTGCCTCCATGGCTTGATGATCCCGTTAGAACCAAAGCAAGCAGAGATTCTCTGTGCTGAAAAGACCCTGTGTGGCATACAACTTTGCTCATGTTTTGAGCTGGCTTGGTGGTTGGTTTAAAGCAGTGGTTCCCAACTTTTTTTTCCCACTTGCATACCCCTTGGCAGTTCATTTTCCCTAAACCATACCCCTCATATTAGTAAAATGTTTGTAATTAACATAGTCGCTGTATTTCAACTTTATATGTTTTCAAGTACTGATCTATATCTGATAATACACAATTTAATGACCAAAAGCTAGCAGTTGGTAGGGCTTTTGCATCCAATTAGCTGCTTTCCTCCCTGCCTTGCTGACCCCACAGGGTATTCTAACACAGACCTGTCTTTTCCCACCATTATTCAATTCTTTTGCAAGTACCCCTAAAGGTCCTGGCAAGTACCCCTGGGGGTATATGAACCCCAGGTTGGGAACCACTGGTTAAAACCATTTTTGTCTAATGTTGCATATACGCAACAGGGATCAAATGTATGCACCTGTGGGCTGGACAGAAACGGGATAAAGAATTCCTTTTGCCTAATAAAAAATAATATAGATGTCAGATCATTGTGGATTTCTGTAGCTTTGCTTAAAAGTGTTTGTAAAGTTGGTATTCTTAGGACACCTTGTCTCTTTTAAAAATCTCTAGAGGAAAAATGTGCCCAAATCTGGGTGCTGTGGGTATATAGTGGAGAAACTTTAATTGTAACATATTTGACATTACTTACTTTCTGAAAGGTTTTCCCATGAATGGGCTAGTGTAGCAAAGGGGGGGGAGGGGAGGCTAGGCAGTTGCTCAGTCTGTATTTGTTGTTCATATCTTATTAGGTCGAATTTATCTTTATTTGGAAATCCTGGATATAAAAAACACTGCTTTACATAGAGCTGCAGATTTTTCCAAAGGGCTCCTCTCCAAGTCTTGTGAGGAAGTTGGGGCTGGGAAGTCTCCACAGGCCTCATGCCTGAGGTATTAGAGTAGGCCTCACTACTGTTCCTTATCCGGCTCCCCCCACCCACTTTTAGGATGTTCCCTAAAATTTCCAGTCTTTCTAAATTCAAACTAAATATTTAAAAAGGAGAGACGCCTGGACCAGTTTCACCATGCCAATATGTCATAACTAATGATTTCTTTTGGAGAGGCTGGAGTTTCTGTTTAATCAGATACATTGTAAGTGAGTAATATTGGGGGTCAACCACTAAGAGAGAGAACTTTTCCTCTAGTACGGTGTATAGTTTTTGTGAACAGTTTCCCTCTGTTACTCTTGCAGGCTTTAGTGTTGTCGGTTCTTATTAAGCCCTTTGAAATCCAGTTATCTCAAACTAATGAGAGGCATTATAAATTTATGGCACAAGCCATGCTGCATTATTAAAGAAGGTCTTGGCTTATATTTCCTGCCTGAAAAAGGTAGCTGCAACTTGTCCTACTGGTGTCAGAGCCCTGGTGCTTGCTTGCATGCTGGAAGTTGGTTGCACCGTGCAGTGTCAGAGCTGCTTCACTGCCAAGCGTGTTAACTGGAATGTAATTGTATCTAAACTCTTGGTGCAGTGTAATGTTTTTGTTTGACTTTTTTTGCATACTTTGAAATACTTCTTAAATGCAATGTAAATGTTAAGGGCTTTGCAGGATAGGGTACTTGTATTCAGTTATGAGTATGTTTAGCAATTTTTGATAACTAAGATGATGAATTTTGGAAAATTTTTCAGTGTATTTTACACTCTGAATTGTGTTTGCAAAATAGTTTAAAGAGAGGGTAGTGCATGAGTACAGAAACTAAAACCATGATAGAGGATATCCAGGTTGTTGTATATCCAGGTTGATTGCTTTTGTTTTGCATTGTTAACAAATCAGGATTCAGTTATGTTGATTTGTTCTCTCAAAATGTGGCAAGATTTCATTCTATGCCTGTTTTTTCTACTCTCCTACTTTGCAGACACAACTTTACAGTTTCTCCTAAATGAGCAGCAATTTGTATCTCTTATCACCTGAAGCTTGGCGCAACTACTGTCTTTCAGTTTTCATTAATTTTCTAATTCCTGCAGTGAGGGAAGACTTCAGACACTTTTCAGCCCTGAGCTTGACTGTATTTTCTTAAGAGCTAATGAACTGAAGTCCTTGTTAAACAGTGTAGGAGACAGTGTTTGGAGTAACTCCATTAATGCTTGTCAATCTTGTTACTCACTGTTACAAAACAAACAGAAAGAGGTATGTTGCTCTTGGTACTTGAGATAATCCATAACTAATGTATGGGGCTTGGCTATGAGACAGAACCATATGGAAAAAGGGGAGAAAGCAGATAATGTGTGCCCTATTATTTAAGTTCAAACTATATCCAGGTGTTGACCCTTATTCTCACACTATGCATCATCTGTAGCACTCACCGCTTGATCTTGCTTTGGTTTACTTGCGATTACAGATCCTTGTATTCAGTGCGCGGTTTACACCCCAGAAAACGTGCATAGGATTGCAGGCATAATTCCATCTCTACCAGTGGAAGTTCCTTAAAACTAAGCACAGGCAGCCTGCATTATCTGCAGGTTTAGTAACCGCAGATTTCTTCATCCATGTGTCCCTGAACCCTGATCTCACCTCTGGTGGTTCTTCCGAAGCCTACAGAGGCCTCATGCATCCACCTGTGGCCTCTACAGGCCTCAGAAAGCCACCTGAACCCATTTAAAAGTGACCCTTGGTTTTCAGCTAAAACTGAAAGTTGCCTTTAAATGGTTCTGGGCTTTATTCTGAAGCCCACAGGCCGTGGGTGGACATGTGTGGCCTTTGCGGGCTTCAGAAGAGCCTCTGGACCTGACTGGAGCTGAGCTCAGGTTCAGGGGCGGGGCCCGAAAACCGCTGGTTTTGAATACCCATGGTTTCCTTATCTGCAGGGGTTCTGGGAACGGAACTCCCACGGATACTGAGGGCTGCCTGTATACTTCAAAGTACAGTTGTGTAGTCTGCCTTTATGACCCGTTGTACTTATACAACTGCTTGTAGAATCTAATACAAGGTCCCAGCATTACAACACAAGAATGAGGGACGCAGCCGTAGTGCAGTGGTAGAGAGTCACCTCTCCTGGCTTAAAGTCTGAGTTGATCCCTAACGTCTCCATGCTAAAAGGACTTGAGGTAGCACAGCTTGATATGAGACTTGTTCCAATCCCAGTAAGCGGAAAATCTGCAGGGGAGCATGATGGGAGGGGTGGCAATACTGCAAATAACTCACAGGTTATTTTTTTTAGTTGAAACAGAAGAGTTTCAGAAACAGAAGTAAGTTAGACTGGGATGAAAATACATGTGGGGAATTTTCATCCTCTCTGAACATCCCCCTTGCAGAGCATTCCTTGTAATGGACCCTCTTCCTGCATTTCTCATCATCTCTGTAAAATTGGATTTAGGACCACATCTTTACTAAGATAATGTCTAGTCTTGGCCCTGAGACTTTAGCTACTTCCAGTCAGGCAGTACTGGGCAATAATATAATACTGAGCCAAAGATGGACCAATTGTCTAACTTGGTAAGTAAGGGAACAATTTTGTAACATCAGCATATCCTAATATCAGGAATCCAAGCTGTGTCCTTCACTAGTTCAGCAGCTGAACCCTCTGTTGTTACAAAGCTATGGTTCCGTTTGCAGAATTCTGGCACCTCTCTGCTACTGTAACTTCTTTTTAAGTACAGGTCCAGCCTATTTATACATGGATTTGACTCAACAGGAATGGCCCCTGCAAATGAGAAGGAATGGGCTGATCCCTGGAGAAGGGGAAAAATGCACCCCTTTAAAATCAGTTTTAAAAACTGAACAGTCCTTTAACAACAGCCTCCTTAATGAGAGAGAGGGGGGGGCAGCAGGCTAACAATCAATCAATCCTTCTCTCTCCAGCAGACCCCTCCTTTCCCCCTGAGCAAGTGAAAGAAAGGTGATTACTTTGCATTGGTGAAGGAAGGGGTAGGAGTGAAGCCTTTCTAAGTGCTTTGAGAGAGACTGATTGTTGGATTGTCTCTTAATGACTCTATCTTAACATCCCGAAGGTCAGCAAGGCTCTTTTAAATCACCGGAGCAAAGAAACTTTGTTTTTTAAATTGATTTGCTATAGTGTGATTTTTTTTTTGCGCCATCCACCTGAGTGCTTGAAACAGAACCCACATGAATAATTAGTCTCAACCTGTAATGAGTTCTAAAGAGTTAAACTTGAAGACTCTGGCCTAGCATAGGATGCAACTACAGTTGCTGCAGCAGCATAAACCTCTGTCAGTGCACTGTAAGTCAAAGCAGGATATTAGGATCGGGTTGCCTGAAGTTGGTCTCCATATCACATTGAGCTTACCCATATCTCAGGCCTAGTTCAGTGGTGATTCCCAATATGTGCATCATGGGAAGTTTGCCGCTCAGCAGCAAGACTGAGACGCAAGCCTAAAAATAGCGGCAGGAAGCTTGGCACAGTGGGTAGAGCTGCTGCGTGAAAAACCGTGCACTTGAAAAAGCCCTCCTGCTTGCCCAGGCTTGCTTACCCCTATTTGGAAAGTGATACTGAACCACACATACATGTTTACTCATGAGTAAGCAACAGTACCTTGACTCCTATTGAAGGCCAGGTGAAGGGGAATGCATGGCCACCAGAATGATCCTGATCCAATGAGTGTGGAACTCAACAAATGCTTCAGAAGGTGCCCCCCCCCACTATAGTAAAAAGGATAACAGAGGCTTGAGCTGGTATGGTGAACCTTTTTTTTCAGTTTCATAAAGTTAGATGGGTCCCAATTGAGTGTCAGTTATAAAAAGTGGGTCCCAGTGCTAAGTGCTTCAAAACTTGGACAAAAATCAAACATTGGCAGTGAATTCAAAAGTACATGAGGTTTATCCTGTAGAAATACAGTGGCTAGAGCAGTGTCATCCTGTCCCCATCCCCCATACAGAATAATTACAATGGAGGTAGTCATGTTTTCTAACCTCGCGCTTGCAGGAAAGATTGATAATTTTGCCAACATGCTAGAAGGTGAAAAACAAACGTGACCTTAGCATGCTAGGAGAGGAAAAAAGCTCTCTAGCGCTCCTAGTGCTAGAAGCTGAAAAACGCAACCCAAACCATGCATGCATGTTTACTTCCATGTAGGTGACCATGCCTTGGCTCTTCTCAAAGGCTAAGTGAAGGGGAATGCAAGGCCACCAGAGTGGTCCTGATCCGATGAATGTGGAGCTAAACAAATGCTCCAGAAGGCAGTCCCCCCCCAGTAGTAAAAAGGATAAAAACGGAGGGTTGACGAGCTGGAAAGCAGGGATGGGCACTTGGCATGAATCTTCCCAAAGCATGTTTTTAGATGACTCGAGTTGACTCAAGTTGTGGACATCGCTGACCCTGACTCGATTTGCGATACAGGGCCTGTGACTCTAAAAACAAGTCGGGACTTGAAATAAGAACATAAGAAGAGCCCCACTGGATCAGGCAAAAGGACCATCTAGTCCAGCTTCCTGTATCACAATGGTCCACCAGATGCCTCAGGGAGCACACAAGACAACAAAAGACCTGTATCCTGGTATCCTCCCTTGCATCTAGCATTCTGAGGTAGCCTACTTCTAAAATCAGGAGGTTGCACATACCTAACCTGCAGAAATTTGTTCAATCCCCTTTTAAAGGCACCCAGGCCAGATGCCATCACCACATCCTGTGGCAGGGAGTTCCACAGACTAATCACATGCTGGGTAAAGAAATATTTTCTTTTGTCCGTCCTAACTGCCAGCCCTCAATTTTAGTGGATGTTCCCTAGTTCTGTGTTGTGTGAGAGGGAAAAGAGCATCCCTCTATCACTATCCATCCCCTGCATAATTTCGTATGTCTCAATTATGTCCTCCCTCAGGTGTCTTTTTTCTTGACTAAAGAGCCCCAAACGCTGTACCCTTTCCTTGTAAGGTGGTGCCCCAGCCCAGTAATCATATTTGTCACTCTCTTCTGCACCTTTTTCACTTTCGCTATACCCTTTTTGAGATGTGGTGACCAGAACTGGATGCAATACTCCAGGTTTGGCCTTACCATTCATTTGTACATTGGTATAATATTAGCCGTTTTATTGTTAATACTTTTCTAATGATCCCAAGCATGGAATTAACCTTCTTCACTGCTGCCACACATTGGGTAGACACTCTCATTGAGCTACCCACCAGCACCCCATGATCTCTCTCCTGATCTGTCCTAGACAGCTCAGAACCCATTAGCCTATATGTGAAGTTTTGATTTTTTTGCCCCAATATGCATTACTTTACACCAGGGGTGCCCAAACCCTGGCCCTGGGGCCACTTGCAGCCCTAAAGGCCTCTCAATGCAGCCCTCAGAGAGCTCCCAGTCTCCAATGAGCCTCTGGCCCTCCGGTGATTTGTTGGAGCCCACACTGGCCAGTTGCAACTGCTCTCAGCGTGAGGGCAACTGTTTGACCTCTCACATGAGTTGTGGGATGAGGGCTCCCTCCACTGCTTGCTGTTTCACATCTGTGATGCAGTAGCAGCAGAAAAGGAAAGGCCAGCCTTGCTTTGTGCAAGGCCTTTTATAGGCCTTGAGCTATTGCAAGACCTTCATTCATTCATATAAGTTCATCTTTACATAAATGAATATATTAAATGTATGTAAATTTATTCAAATTTGAAATGTAAATTAATTCTTTTTTTCCCCTGGCCCTATCCCCCCAGACACAGTGTCAGAGAGAAGATGTGGCCCTCTTGCCAAAAACTTTGGACACCCCTGCTTTACACTTATGCAAGTGTTAAGCACATCTGCCATTTTGCGGTCCATTTTCCCAGTTTGGAGAGATCCTTCTGGAGCTCCTCACGACCCCTTCTGGTCTTAACCACTCAGAAAAGTTTAGTGTTGTATGAAAACTTGGCTGCCTTGCAGCTTAACTCTGTCTCCAGGACATTTATGAACAGGTTGAAAAGTCCCAGTCCCAGTAAAACTGCCCATTGACACCCACTGTCTGTTTCCTGGTCCTCAACCTGTTCATAATCCATGAGGACCTGCCCTCTTCTTTCCTGACTGTGGAGTTTTCTCAGCAGCCTTCAATGAGGGACCAAGTGAAAATCCAGATATGTTTTGTCAACCAATCCCTATCAGTGACTGAATGGCTCAAGTCCGTGTGTGTGTGTGTGTGTGTGTGTGTGTGTGTGTGTGTGAGAGAGAGAGAGAGAGAGAGAGAGAGAGAGAGAGAGATTTAGTGTGCGTGTGAGTTCTTGTTGTTTACTTTTTTATCTTTGACACTTCTGCATCACACTGAAATACCTTGTGGGTGATCCTGAAGATGGCATTTAGAAGAATGGCAGCAGCAAGATAGGTTGGTTCCAGGAGGTGGGGGATGGGTAAGGTTGAGTGTCGGAGGAAGACTTAAGGGTCTTTTCTCCAAATGACTTATGACTCAAGTCGAAAGACTCAAAATTTTTCATGAATTGAGTTACTATGGTTGTGTGTTACAACTGACTGAGTTGAGTCAAGTCACAGGGTCACTGACTTGGGACTCAGGCTCATGGATTTGAGCACATCCCTGCTGGTAAAGTGAAACTTTCTGTTTTAGTCTTGTAAAACTAGGTGGGTCCTGATAGTGTGTCATTTTAAAAAGGGGGTCCAAGTGCTAAAAAGTTTGGGAACCACTAGTTTAGGGTGTCAGACTAATACTGAGGAGAAGCAGTCATGAAGCTGACTAGGTAACTGTGGACTTGCGTCCTCTCTCAGCTACCTCACAGGACTGTTGTGAGGATAAGCAGAGGAAAGAACCTTGTATGCCACCTTGAGTTCCTTGGTGTTAGGGCAGGATAGAAATACAACACAGAATTTCTAGATATCATTTGGCTCTTAACATATCTCTGAATGGTATATTAAACAGTGTTTTATTATCTCAAATTATTCATTTCTAATCCTACAACTGTTGATTCTCCTACCTGTATGTTTTAATGCCTGTTACATCCCCACTATTCTTTTCCTTTGTGTATATGACATAATGTGAGGGCACTTTCTGTAGCCCACAATGCATACATACTTGTTTTACTCCTCCACAAAATTTTAAATAGAATGAATGTACATGGTTATAATTGCAGGGTTAAGTGTTATTGCACTAGAGATATTATTAGGTAGCATGATATTTAAAAAAAATATTGCTTTTGCTGCATAGTAAGACTTCTGTGTGTAGTAATGTGCGATTCCTTTATGATGAAAATATAGGACAAGATCCAGCCAAGTTAAGCCTCACTGAGTTCAATAATGGAGTTCAGCACTCACTTAATCTGTCTTATTGAAATCAATAGAACTTCAAAGTGTTTAATTTGTGCCCGTATTTAAAGATTTTTCCCCATGAATTTAAATAAATTACCTTTTGATGTAGTTGTTTTTGCACATCCTAAATAGTGACAGTGTAATGCCTGAGGGTAGCTTATTTCATGGTAATATTTGCCTGTCTAATGACACAGTATTCCAAAAAGAGAAAGAAAAGGAACTTTGGGCAGCTTTAAAAAGAGGACATTGTGGACTGTTGGAGAAGACCTGGAAAGATAAGTCTGTTGGAGCTAGAGAAAAAATTAAAGCTGACAAGTGAAGGAAAAGCAAGAAAGGCAGGACATAGACAATTTTCAAAATAGGAACAATTAGCTGACCAATGGAAAGGTGATCATGCTGCAAAAAACTGAATTAATAAAAGACAACATTGCTGAATGGGGGAGCTTTTCTGGTAGGGCTTAAATGGAAATGGAGAAAATGGAGAAGGCTTAAATGAGAACACTCGGAGCTGTACATTCCAATATATGAAAGTTTGCTGTTTTCCATGCACTCAAGTGCAACCAGAGGTATATTTGCTTTTGTGTGATGGCCACTGGCACCCATTGGGCAGTGTACGTGCCATTGGTTGATAAGACCCTATTACTCCACTGTTGTGCCTATACGCATTTGAAGTGTGTGTGTTGTCATATATAAACATTATTAACTATCTACAATCCACTTCACCATGTAGTCTTCTAAAGGGCTTAGGGATTACCCACTTCATTATGTAGCCCTTTAAAAGGAGAAAAATAGTACAAGACTACCCTTTCCTCTGTACCAATGTAGGTGATTTTCTTTAGTCTTTTACAAATTACTCAGACTTAGTATTTTGACTTCTCTAGCATGAGCTCTTAAGAGAACAAACAGCCATGACTGGTTGATTCAGACTTATCAAACCAAAAGCTTAAAGGTGCAAAGCAGCTCATCATCGTCCCCTTGAGACATTTATGGAAAGTTCTCCCTGTGTCTAGTGGACTTAGGTTCTCAGGCCTTCTTAGCAGATGTTGCCCCACTCCAAGGACTCTTGGGAGGGGTGTAAAACATAAGGCCCGCAGGCTGGATGCAGCTACCAGAAGCTTTTTATCCTGCTATTTATTTAAAACAGTCTATTTTAAAATGTGTGTGCAAACTTGAAGACTAGAAACGTCATACGTGTACTTTCTCAGTCTTATAATAGGAATTTGCATGCTGTGCAAAAACACTTATGGTGCAATCCTAACGTGCCCTTGGGCCAATGTAAGTCCCTTGCATCAGCCTGGAACTGTTGCAAATGTGCCATGAGGCACGTTTGCTCTGACTTTGGAGTTGTGGAGGCCAGTGCAAGGATGCACACTGGCTTTCCTGCACCAACGTGGGCTCCAGATCCAGTAAGTTTGCGCTGGCCTTTCCAGGCTGGCACAGGGCTGGGGGGGGGCATGGGGAGGGCGGGAAGGAGGTGAGGCGTTTTGGGGCAGGGTGGGCGGTAGGGCCAGGATCTTTCACTTTTGCTGGATCCTTTCCCTGTTCCCAGGCAGCCCAGGGCAGCTCCAGGCTGCTCGGATTTGTGCCACCTCTTTAGGTGGTGCAGATTTGAGTAGTTCCATTGGAGTTGCTGCAGCTCGACATAGTGTAAGGGGAATTATTTCCCCTTGCCTCAGGCTAAGCTACAGCCAGCCCTAAACTGCGCTGGATACAATGCAGGCCTGCTGGCCTGCCTGTTCCAGCACAAGTTAGGTTTGCGCTTCCAGTTAGTTTGTATATCATGTCACGGGGTGGGGCAAGTCCCTTTCCCTTTAAGATGGTTTAGGCTGGGTGTTGGTTAACCAGGTGTAGGGTATTGATAACTTAAAGAATAAAACCTGGGCTTGGGTGCCTTAAAAGAGAGAGCAGGGGGAAGGGAGCTTACAGCTATTATATTGGAAGCAATACTGAGACTTGTAAGATGGTAGTTTTAGCCTCTTTTTAGGTAGGGTCTTTCTTGTTTTTAAAGCTATTGTGTTGCATGTAGCTATGTTTTTATGGAGCAATTGAAGCTCCCTTAAAGCTTTAATAAAAATCTTTTATTTAAAACATTGGGTGCAGTGATTGACCAGGGGCATGTATGATAATGGGACCTGGGGCTTGGAGTAAGCAAAAATGAATAAGCATTGCTCTTGAGGGTGGTGGAGGAGGGTTGAGTCCTGGCTGGTTTGGGGGTCTCCCTTGGTCCTTCCCTACCTCAGGGGTGATGTTTGTTACATATCACACACCTTGGTTTAGGGAATAGTCAGTTTAATTTTCTTCCATTCAGTGAGTCAAGATGTCTCTTTTTTTTCAAGTGGAACTTGTCAATGAATGGTGTGGAAGGGTAACTTCTTACAACTAACAGCAGTATTTGCAACACAATTTCTTAGTGTAGAATAAAGACTGAATTAGTTTTAGAACTAATGGTAACTATAGAACACAGTCTGGGAGAGGGAGTGTACTGTATTTTTCACTTGAGATATGTGTGGTATGAAACTTCCTTGTTGAAAGCAAACATGCCATTTAGTGTGGTCATCCATCTTTGTTAAAGAGGAGATCCATAATTCTGTGGAACAGTGTACATTATTTACTAGGGTTTAATTAGTTCACATTAAAGAGATTTTACATTTCAAATTGCATGTGCGCTTAATGCTAAATAGCTTTTCACATGATTGAAAACCTCTAGTATAGCAGTTTTCAATTTTTTTTCAACTCATGACACACTGACAAGGTGCTAAAATTGTCAAGGCGCAGCATCAGTTTTTAAAAAATTGAAAAGGTACACTATGCTGCTGGTGGGGGGCTCACATTCCCCAATGGTCCTACTAATAAATCACCACCCCCAAACTCCCAGGGCATAGCTTTGGCTCATTTGCATCACACCAGTGTGCTGTGTCACAGTGGCTGAAAATCGCTGCTCTAGTATGTTCAGTTCAACTACCTTCTGTAAAAATGGTTTTAAAGTGAATTCTTGATGTGTCTAGCCCTTGATAATGATATTACCTATACTTACCATTTTTATAGTGCTGTCTGAGTGTGCAAAGCACTTTACATGTATTAATTTGATTGAAGCTATATAAAAAACTTGTAAGGTAAGTAGTATTCTCATATTTCAGCTGGAGAGCTGAGAGGGAGTAGCTTGCTTCAAGCTACCCCCTGTGTTGATGATAGAAACAAGGTTCGAAGCAGAAGTCACTTGCAGATCAGTTTCTTAACCACTATTCTACGCCAGCTCTTGGTGCTGTGAAGATGGGCTTGAAATTGTGTTGATCAATGCCTGTTTTCATATCAAGACAGACTTAACGGTAAATTTAGCAGGACATGAAGCTGCCATGACTTGCATAGTTCCTTGCTCTTCCCTATGAATAAATTGGGTAAATAAATTGGGTAAATAAACTGGGTAGTAAATGTGTTCATTATGCAATTTTGCATGCAAGTGAAAATTCAAATTTCAGTGGCTGAAAATATTAGAATATTTAGAAGAATTTTGATAGTTTAGTATAGAGTACTTATAGCACTGTAATTAAACTAGATTATTGAACTATGCCTAATTTGGAAGTGATTCCTTTGATTTTTGTTTCAGATCATTTTATAGTAGCAGCGGTGCCCAAACTTGTGACCGATCTGAATGCGATCCCCATCCAGACTGCAGCTTTCCGTTCTGCTGCTGCAAGGCTCATCTCTCTGGTAGACCTGGCCACCAGGATGCTCTGGGCAGTTGCATCTATTGCCCGGCATCCCAGAAGACTATGACAGGATGTCTGGGCAGAAGTGACTGCCCAAAGCATCCTGGTGGCCAGGTCTACCAGAAAGATGAGCTACGTGGGAGTGGAATGGAAAGGTCCGCTCACCAGGTGGATGGATCCGTCCGGACCCCAGATCTGGCCCCCAGGCAGGTGTTCAAGTGGCCCTGCTATAAGGGTTTGTACTTTTTTGTCCCCTTCCCATTGGTTTTTCTGTCCTCTTCCCACTTTAGGCTTGGTTACATGCTTGTTTAGGCACAAACACTAGTTTGCACCTAATTTGTTTTAATGATCAGGGGTTCAGTGTGAAGGGTGTTTGTGTTAGAAAAAGAGACCCTGGATAATGATGGGCTATTTTTTCATATTGACTTGAGCAACCTGATGATAACGGGGTTCTTACCTTTGGTTTGTCAGATTGGAAGAACTTGACAATTCGCTACTAACACGTAGTTACTGAAGAAGACTCAGTGTAATGGGTAAAGACAGGGATAGCAAGCACATCCTTAGACTTCCTTCCACTCTGAGTATGATTGAGGAGAAGCTGTTGATTTTAAAAACCATATATTAAGTTTTGGTACTCCTCCTAATCATGAAATTAGTTCATAGCTGATAAAGTACTTAAATGGCTTGTTTCAGAAGTCTCCAATGCAATTGCCTTCTAATGATGGTGTATGGAAGGGGTCTGAACAGTTGTATTACTAGCAAAATTATCACTGTGCGTTGTAGAGTAACCATAGAATGGGGAACAACTTTCTACCCTCCTGCTTTGGGATTGCTGGGGTGTACCTAATACTTAATATTCCCACACTTGTTAGTGTGAATAAAGGAATGGTGTGGAGATTAATAATCATCTGACAGGTTTTGTAAAACATTCCTAAAATAGTATTCAAATGATCACAGACTTTATGGCGTACAACAAACAAAAGTGAAGTATTAACCCTTTTAAGTTAGGTTTTTGTGGTTTATTGATGTGGCGATGGAGACAATCCTTGGTGTTCATATAGCAAATGGATGTTTAACGTTATTCTAATAGTTGCTAGTTTAGTGCATGGCCAATTTCTTCTATCCAAACTATACTTTATGATGGCAAATTTGTTGAAAGGCCTGTAGCAGGGTACGGCCAGTGGGTGCAACATCCTACTTAGAGCACTGATTCATCCCACCTGGGAATTTTTTCCCCGAAGACTGGTTTTTAAAAATCTTCCTCCTCCTCCTACCTCTGTGCTTTTGAAGAAGAGGGAGCAGAGGAGGAAGTGCATAGAGGAGATGAAGGCAGTGGCATAGATTGTCCCTTACAAGATGCTCTAGGCCAGGAGTCTCTAAATTCTGGCTTGTAGTGCATCACAATAATAATCTCCAGTGTGGTGTGGCAGTGACGAAGCCTTACCGTTCTGTGCCACTGCCATCATTTTTTTGTGCCCAACATCTGCAGCATTTCCTGCCAGGCAGCTGCTTCCCCTTGGAAATCAGGTTGCAGAACCTTCTGGGGTGATGTGGAGCAGAAGTGGCTGCCCGGCACAAGTTGCTGCAGGTGCAAAAAAAAGGAGACTGGCCTAGAACAGTAAGGCTTCTCCACCTCTGTACCATGCCCAAGATTATTATCATGGTCACTGGATCTGGTCCATGGGCTGGAGTTTGCAGACCCATGCTTTAGGCCACCAGTCACATCTTCTCCAGACACTTAGTCTTCTGTTCCCCTCTGTCTTTAAAATAATGAGAGTGGAAGGGAAATGGGAAGGGGAAGAGAAGGAGGAGCAGGAGTAGTTGGTACAGTGCAGGACTAGGACTATCTAGGGCAGCCTTTGCCAATCTGCTGCCTCCCACCTGAAGCAGTCCTTGAGTTCAGTACCTATGGCAACCATTTCATTATACCTCATTTGTGTGTCGACTCCCCCTCCCCAAATTTTAATGTATCTGTATATTTGGGGTCAAGGTAGTTGTGAGAACAGGAATTCTGTGAGTCTGAATACAGAACGGTCCCAATTGCATAGACCAGAGGTTCCCAAACTGAGGCGTTACGATGCTCCAGCCAGAAGCCTTGTCTCTGCCCCCTTAAGGGGCGGAACGATGGTGAAGGCATGGTTTTCTGGTTTTTGCGAAAACTGGAAGTCCTTGCCAGAAGGCTCTGTCTGGCATTATGAGTCGCAGGAAGACAATGTGTGACCTTGCTGCAACTCAGAAGACCTTCTGGACGAAACTTTCGGTTATGTCTGTGAGGTCCTCTGTGGGTCTTTAGACACAGGTTCAGAATCCATGGTGGGTCAAATCCACAGGCTCCAAATCCACAGATAAAGAAGACCCACTATACTGTATTTCCAAACTGGCATTTGGTGAAGTAGCATGAATGCAGGAGCTGGAGAACATTTGCAGGGGGCATCTGTGCAGACAGGAAGGGTTTGCTCCTTGACCACCAATTCTTAACTGAAAATGCTTTTGTAAGCTTTTATTCCACTGGCTGAACTCGCTTCCCATTTTGCAGCCTTGCTGGGTTGAAAATATCTTAAAATATTCTTACATACTAAGCTGAGGGAGCAATCCTAACCAACTTTTCAGCACTGACATAGCTGTGCCAATGGGGCATGCACTGCATCCTACAGTGGGGAGGCAGTCAAGGAGGCCTCCTCAAGATAAGGGCATATTTGTTACCTGACCTTGGGACTGCATTACAGCTTGGTCAGTACTGGAATGTTGGATTGCACCCTGAGGGGCATAGGCAATCTCTTTCTACCAGCCATCTGTTGTACAAATGACATAAGAACAGCCCCACTGGATCAGGCCATAGGCCCATCTAGTCCAGCTTCCTGTATCTCACAGCGGCCCACCAAATGCCCCAGGGAGCACACCAGATAACAAGAGACCTGCATCCTGGTGCCCTCCCTTGCATTGGCATTCTGACATAGCCCATTTCTAAAATCAGGAGGTTGCACATGCACATCATGGCTTGTAACCCGTAATGGATTTTTCCTCCAGAAACACGTCCAATCCCCTTTTAAAGGCATCCAGGCCAGATGCCGTCACCACATCCTGCGGCAAGGAGTTCCACAAACCAACCACACGCTGAGTAAAGAAATATTTTCTTTTGTCTGTCCTAACCCGCCCAACACTCAATTTTAGTGGATGTCCCCTGGTTCTGGTGTTATGTGAGAGTGTAAAGAGCATCTCCCTATCCACTCTGTCCATCCCCTGCATAATTTTGTATGCCTCAATCATGTCCCCCCTCAGGCATCTCTTTTCTAGGCTGAAGAGGCCCAAACGCTGTAGCCTTTCCTCATAAGGAAGGTGCCCCAGCCCAGTAATCATCTTAGTCCGGAACCCACATTTATGTTACAGGGTTTGGGAACCCCATGATTAGTTCTTAATGCAGTATGTAGTTTTGCCCTACATCTCATTTGGAAAGTAAAAGTTTATAGAGTGCTCGTCATTTCAGTCTTCAAACAAAATGCAGGTGAAAAGAAGAGCCTGGGGCATGGACTTGAAGCCTTTTGGGGCACACTCCACAGTGTTAGTTTGGAATTAAATGAGCCCTGCCTTTCAGCCTGAACTGATGATACAGTACTTGCTTGGGAAAAGCTTTTGTAACTACAGGCTGGTTGTAAGAGGTGCAGGTATCTCATGTCCTTGTAGAATTTCCTTTCTAAGCCTCTAGTTTTAGATACAAGGAAACTATTCTCAAACCAAACACCATTACACCATTACACCAAACACTAGTTGACCCCTGCTAACTAGTAAGAGACACTTTTTCAAGTGGGTGCTCCTATTTTTAGCAGGGGGAGAGTAACTGGCCCACCTCCCCCCAGCAGTGTCTTTTCTAGTGGCTGTCTGCTGGTGTTCTTTTGCATATTTTTAGATTGTGAGCCCTTTTGGGACAGGGAGCCATTAGTTATTTGATTTTTTTTCTGTAAACCGCTTTGGGAACTTTGTTAAAAAGCGGTATATAAATAGTTGTTGTTGTTGTTGTTGTTGTTATTTTAGCCCTTAATGGGAGAACATGCCAGTCAAACTGGTTAAATGCTAGACTGAAAATCCACCTGAAAGCAAAGGTAAGGTTGATGTTGTTTTTGAAGTACTTGGAATTCTAAGTAACTTTGCTTGTCTTGATTAGTGAATTCTTTTTGTCCTTTGTACTAGGACTCCAGATTTGTGTGCTGCGAATTTGCTATTTTTAATAGTCTTGGGCTTTTTTAATGTTTTTAGAAAAAGAATAGAAATGCTGCTTTAATGTGATTATTCAAAAGATCAGTGATCTGAAGGGATTTTCTTTCTCTGACAGAGGCTTTTAATTTTCTCATGAGTCTTGTAACACTTTCTGAAGGAAAAGATTGATTCAGGTTTTTTAAAGCTCAATGCTTTTTTTTTTTTAAAAAAAGTATAAAATACTCTAGTATTTATGATATGAAGAAATAGTTCTGTGACATTCATTTGTATCTCCTGAGTTCCTGTGATAAATTACAAGTTCAGCATAAATTGACTTCCACACACAGAATTTTACATGCTCCACTTATATGGAATCTGTTTTGAAAGTGGAAAGCCTTTCAGTTGTCTAGTAAGGGACTGATATTATGCAATTTAAAATAACTGATTTAAATGCTAAGGTGCAATGAGTAGCCTAACAGCTTTACCATTTCAAGGGAGCTGTTACCTTAAAATAGGGATGGATGCTCAAGACTCAACTTGAGTTGCAAAAACAACTGGGAACTTGAGTTATCCCAGACTTGCGACTCAGGGCAGTGACTAGGAAAAGGGTCATGACTCATATAGACTAGAGTAATGAAGAGCCATGATTTTTATGCCTCTGACTCAGTTTTGTGTCTCTGTGTGCTTGCTTACTATTTTTTTCATCGCTTCCGTGTTTCCCCAAAAGACCTCATGGGCGATCCAGAAGCCAGCATTCAGACTAGTGTGACCAGCAGACTTTGTGGGAAGAGGGTAGGTTGGTTCTAGGAGGTGAGGCTAGGGTGGGTGGAGGGGAGGAGGGAGGCTTAACAAGGCTAGGGGAAGGAACCAGAGGAAGGTGGGGGCAGCCCGGGTGAGGGGGGCTGTCTTGTCCATCTTGGAAGGAATGGACAATTGATTGGCCAAATGAATGGCCTAATTTTTTTTCTCTGAATGAGGGAGGGGAGAAGGAGGAGACCAATGGTTGGGGGGGGGTTCTTGCAATAGGAACAAATGCTTGGATAGCCCAGGGAGGGGGCAAAGCAGGTAGAGGTTAAATGCTGGTTAAAGCAAATGCCTAAGCATTTGACTCCAACATCCTAGAATGGGGATCCCTGCACTGGAGGAGTAGAACCAAATTTAAAATTATCTACGACATTAATGGTTTGGTCACAAAGACTGAACCAATGAAACTTTGAAACTCCTACCCTCTCTTGGGTAAAAGATAGAATGATAAGGTTGAATGCTGCTTGTTGTAGCCTGCTGGGTTAAAGGGGGGAAATTGGTGGGGGGAGATCAAATGTGTTCACCATGCGTTGATCATGTGCAAGAAAATTGGTGATAGATGATGGATTTCCTTAATCTGCTAAAATGGGATTGGGAGAGCATCCAAAAGTGGAGAATAGATGCATTGTGTTGGGGACCTTGAGTCTTGGGGAGCCAAGTTCCTATGGAAGCCTGAGCAGCCAAGCCAATGGTTCCAAGTCTAAATCCAAAAGGAGTAACTTGACTCGGATCCAAGCAGGCAGTCAGGAAAGTTGCTCAACCCCACAAGAGCAGTCTGAAGTAGAGCTAAGTTGTGATGGAGGATCTGAATGCAAAGGTGGGGTGATTGGTGCACCATAAAGGAGAACAAAGGACTTCCTGGCCTGAATAGCCAGTGTGCAGTTGAAGGCTTTCTTCAGGCTGTGGCAGAGAGAGGGGCTTGATTGGGTGATGAGTTTCTGGAGTGCAGCAAATGTTGCTGCTGCTGGGATCTGCCAGTTTTTCTCGCTGAGGAAAAAAAGGAGTGGTATGTTTGGAGGTGGAACCATAATTGAATTTATTGCATTTCTATCCTGCCTTTTTCTTTTGGAGGGTATGTCTCAGGCACAAGTCTTGTTCACAAGAGATCAGTTTTAACTTCCAGGGGGAAGGAATTGTGATGGCTTTATGAGAGTACATGTGGGCTGTAAACAGGGACCTTGCTATATATCGTTTTCTGGCAAACTCATTTTTCTGAGTTAACCATTTCCTAGGCTGACTGAAGCCATTCTGGATACTATCTGTTGCTGCAACTTAACCTGGCTGACCCCAACTCTCACTTTTGTGGGGTAGGGTGAGAAAAAGGGAAAGAAAAATTCAAGAGCCAGAATCCAAGCAACCAAGCACCTAGCTCCATGCATCCAGAGGGCTTATGTTATGTAACAGAGCCTGTCCGTCCCCGGCCAGATGGAGAGCCAGGGTGATGTAGTGGTTTGGGAGGTGGACTTAGACTTGGAAGATCCAGGTTCAAAACCCCCTTCAGCCACAAAGCTTCCTGGGTCACCTTAGGCCAGTCACTTTCTCTTTACCTCACCTACCTCAAAGGGTTGTTGTGAGGACAAAAGGAGCGGAGCAGCCGTGTACACCACCCTGAGCTCTTTTGAGGAAGGGCACTATAAAAATGTGAAAACTAAATGGCAAACCACTTTTGAAATTGAGGGCTCTTTTAAAAGAACTACAATATAGCATGCAGGGTATGCTGTTAAGTGAAAAGTCCGAAATCTCACCTATGGTAGATCTTTTGGATCATATCCAAGAGTCAAAGGCTGCTAAACGCACACTTGCAGTTGTTTGATTTCCTGAGATCACATTCTCCTCCATCTGCTTCCCCTGTGTTTCACTTCCGGTGCGTATTTTGTTTTTCTCTATTTTTTTTCTTCAGCGTTGAATGTGCGTATAATAAGAAAAGCAGATGTAGAGCTTTTTTATTTTTTAAATAAAGTGTGTTGAGAAGTATCACTTACTTGAGGATAAACTACCAAGAGTCCTAAGGCACCATAAAGACTAACAGATTTCTTGTGATGTAAACTTTTGTGGATTAGAGCCAGCTTCATCAGATGCATGAAGTATGTGCATTTAAAGCAGTAGGCTCTAGGTCAAAAAAGCATGTGCTGTGAGAAATCTGTTAGTCTTTAAAGTGTCACAGAACTCTTGGTTGTTTTTACTGCAGCAGATTAACATGGCTGCCCCTCTGTAGTTTGTTAATGCTGAATGTTCAACAGGGACATTGTAGAAACAACTTAAAAAAATTAGCAAAAAGTACAATGTGTGTAGGAAGTAACCACACTGTACATATGCAGAAGACTTTAATTGCATCAGAATTAGGAGGCAGATTGTAATAGAGGAACAAAAACAAGATTACGTTGTTTTGTATAATTTTTCCAGGATCTGGATGTATGAACCACTGGTACTTGCATACTAATTAGTGTTCTATGTATAAACATGTGATTTATCTGTTAGCTGCTTCCCAAGACAAAAATAATTAAGTTTTGTTTCTTTATTTCAACAACCCCTTTGGTATAGCTGGTGGTTTGAATTTAAATCAAATATTAGTAAAATTACAATAAACCCCTGTAGTTGTCATGCAGATGAGCTTGCACAAATGGAAGTAAAGGAACTTTCAAGGAGCAGTCAAAAGCAGAGAGGTATTTCTTGTTGATGTAAGGCCCTCTCTTTGTATTTTCTTGGTGATGTGGGAGCTGCTGCAGCATTTTGACTACATGTTGTGTCACTAAGGGACCAATCATATTCAATGTTCTAGTATTTTGGGTGTCCAAAGGTGTTGACAATATAAATATGATGTTCATACCTGAACACCACCTCCTACATCCATTTTCAATGTATGAATTGTATCCTAAGTACAGTTAGTCATGACTAATCCCCACTGAAGTAAATGGGTCTTAGTCATGACTTTCTAGACTGAGGAATGCAGTGTTAGGACAATGAGACTCCAGTACTTGGTAGAATTAAGTGGATACTAGCCAGACTGTGCTTCTCCTAAGCTAGGCTGAATGACAGAATGAAATGTGCTTCTCCTAAGCTAGACTTTCTGATGTGAGCAAGGTAAGTGCTTCTGAAACTGTGCACAGGTAGTGAACCTTGTTTTTCATAAAGTTTGACAGAAGAGTTGCTAGTTCCTAGCAGCAAGAGAAGGTCCCACCCCCTGACATTCCTGCCATTTCTCTGCTTAATCTGCATTGGCAGGCAAACCTTACCAAGATCACCCTCCTGTGGAGCACTTCTGAGAAAAATGCCAGCATTTTGAACTTTTTATTGGGCTCAGTTAATTTGTCTGTCAGAATGCCAACTCGAGGCAAGGACTGCTTTATAGTCAGTGAGGAGGGGTTATTTTCCTCTGTTCTGCTTTTCTGCCTGAGATGCATCTCAAGCTTGTTCCCTTATAACTGCTTGGGAAGAATTTAAACAAAAGGTGAGCCCTTGTGTGATGACTGTAGTCCAGTTCAAGCACCTCATATTTACTGGGTAAAATAGGATGTCCCCTGTGAACAGGAACAATACACGAGATTTTCTTGAAACTTTTCTTTCTGCAGGCTGGTAAGATTGCAAGAAAAGAAAAGACCTTTAGTATAATATGACTGAGGGCACCAGCATCCATGAAACACAAGGATGTTAGCATAAAGCAGGACTATTCGAAACTTAGACTTGGAACTTGGAGAAATTTCCTATGGCCAAATCTGCTAAGATGGCTTGTGGTGAATCACTTTGGGCGCAATCCTAACCAGCATTCCAGCACTGACATAGCTGTGCCAATGTGGCTTGCACTTCATGCAGCAGTGGGGAGGCAGTCAAGGGGGCCTCCTCAAAGTAAGGGCATGTTTGTTACCTTACCTTGGGGCTGCATTGTGGCTAGGTCAGTGATGGAAAGCTGGTTAGGATTGCGCCCTATTACAGTAATGGGGTCTCACATCTTCACTTTATCATAGGAATTAAAACAATGTAAATTTAAAACTATGATAACATACCCTAACAAATTTGGCAGGTGTACACTACCTGTCATTGTTCAAGTAACCCTGTAGATGTTCTGCATTTTTGAAGATATCAGCAAACCGTCTTTGTAGTCTCACCAGCACCTTTGCAATATGATAGTTCACTCACGGGTACAGGTAACTTTTCTTTTCTGATGATGCCTAGATCTTGATCTGATAATTCCTTTATCTTATACAGGGGGCCCCACATCCATGGATCCCATATCCTCAGATTCACTTATCTGCACATTGTGTCCAGGTCTTCCCAGTGCACGCACCTCCTCCAGAGGTGAGGGGAGGGGACGTCTGTCCCTGGCCTCTGCCGAACTAAGACTGAGCTCAGAGATTTAAAAAAAGTGACTTCAGGTTTCTCTGTGAAACTGGAAGTGATATTTTTAGTGCCTTATAAGGCATTGGGAGGCCCAGGGAAGCCCTGGAGGGTGGATATGGCTTTGTTCACCTATATCAGCAGATAATATTCAGCGGATAACGTTCACCCATATCTGCTGTTTCAGCCATCTGCGGGGAGCTCTAGAATGAAATCCCTGTGGTTAAGAGGGCACGCCTATATCTTGTATCTAAGCTCTTAATCCATTTCTGTCCAGCCCACAGGTGTACATATTTGATCCCTGTTGCGTATATGCAACGTTGGGCAGAAATGGCTTTAAAAAGACACATCCTTGCAAGGTTAGGAGCATTCCTCTTATTGGTACCCGGTCTCATGGTCTCATGGTAACAGTCTCATGGAGAGTATTCAGCATGTCTGCAGAAGATTTATATTATTTGATTTTTCTCTGTAAACCGCTTTGTGAACTTTAGTTGAAAAGCGGTATATAAATACTGTTAATAATAATGATAATATATGTCAGAATCAGGTTGGTGTTGAATTTACATACTGGGACCTGGCAGGTGCACTTAGAGCATGGCATGAGCTGGATGCAAATCAGCCCAAATTTAGCTTCTACCCTGAAGCTACATTTCCCACTACTATTCTACCCCCCCCCCGCCTGGGGGGGATTCCTTTCTCTAGAATAAATGGGGCTGGTGAAAAGCAGTTTCAGAGGAAAAAGTATGGGCAGTGGAATGATCCAGTTCCCCCTTTCATTCACCCACAGTGGAATTCAATCTTTTCTCCCTGTATATAAATTTGGTATGACACGTTGGATCATGCAACCATAATGTCTGCCTTCATGTTTAAAAACTTGAAGAGTGAGAATTAACGTTACATTTTAACTGTTAGAAACTTTCTTTTAGAAGTTATTTAAAGAGACCAGAAAGAAATGCATGTTGTTTTAAGTTGCTGTTCTTGTTAGCCTGGGAAGGCAGCTCATCTGAGAGAAGGAAAACTCTGATCCTAAACCTCCACTGCCTTGTGGCTACATCCAGTTATGGAAAAGGCTTCAGGAGTCAACCTTGAGCCAAAATCCAGAGCTGGAGTCCCTGAGGCAGTTCATGCCTGAACACAGTCACATTCTGGCAACTCCTGCGATGCTGCTGGAACCAACCCTATTGGCTTCTGCCTTTCCATGGGACTATTTCAGCGACTTGGAGAGGGGGGATTTGCTGCAAGGGAAACAGTCTATCCTCCATATCTACTTTACCTTGGCTTCGCGCACTGGAGAGGACACTCTGTTCCAGAACCACCATTCAGAGCATAATGCTATGGTCTTTGTTGTTGATAATGATCAAAATTGAGACCAAGCTTCTCAAGATGGATTTTTCTTTAGCTTTAAAACATTTGTTCCCTTACCCCATATCCAATTCCATGGCTGGTAATGGGTCTCTTCGGATCTGTGCTCGCTATTTAGCAGGCACAGAACTGAGGAGGCCTGTGTCAGGCTTTCTGGCTTGGAAGGGGGCACAGGATTTGGTGGCAGAGTCTGCCACTCCCCCTGCCCTTATTCAGAGCCGATCCTCGCTCCAGCCTGCCCTCCGTCTGCCCAGTTCTTCCCCCTCCCTGCCTTCCCCTGCCCCCCTCCTGCCCTGAAAAGCCTCACTGCCAACTGGTGAGAGTACTTACTGCCAGCCGCTTCACGTTGTCATCTTCTTGGTGCTGAGGCCTGGTGCCGCATCCTCTCCGCCAGAACAGGAGTGCCTTATGGCACTTTTGCAATGGCAGTTGTCAGGGCACTACGGTAGCCACCGGTGCTGCCCCAACTCATGATTGGACCCTAAGACTTAGGCACTCTAACAATGGGACATAAAATAGCAGTGTTGTGGGAGAAGGTTACCTGTGCTCCAGATGCTACTATTCATACATTAGTAGACAGAGACTTTTTGGATGCATCTTCTAGGTTAGTGAATGTCCTGCCATTTGACCCTCTCGCTCTTAGTTCTTTGGCACCTGGTAAAGATATCATCAGGCATTTCTATTATGCTAATTACTCAACTGTGTCTTGTGTTCAGAGGCATGTTACTTCTGACCCTGGGAGCTCTGTATAGCCATCATGATAATTGATAGACAAATTCATGAAACACAAGGCTAGCTGCCTTTTAATATCATATAAGCTTTTTAAAAAGTCACATTTATGACAATGAATACTATACATTTATTATGTATTGTATGAAAGAGTGCTTACTTTTATAGGTCCTGAATCTCATGCCAATCAGTCTAATTGGATGGCCCTATTATTATATGAGAGAGAAAATAAATCATAATTGCATAAAGCTATCAGCTAAAACAAAACTAAAAAGGCCTTGAGAATAAAAACAACATTAATTGAGAAACAAATGGTTGCAAAGTAAACTGAATATAGCAGTCAGTTCAATTCAAAGGGCTGGCTGGAGAAAGCAGTCATGTTTACCACTTTCCTAAAGATGGTTAGAGACAATGCCAAATGGGCCTCTTGTGTGTTAAGGCATCATCTGTCCTGCCCCTTTGAGACAGTTCTTGGATACTATCCCAGGCAATTCTATTTTGTTCCTTTCATCCAAAGTTTTTCTGTAGAATATTTAAATCTGGCTCTTATATGGAGTTTCTAGTTATCTCTTATTCAAGTTGACTGGTCAGTCTGCACCTTCAGCAGTACTGCAGAACCTGGTACTACAGGATAATTCATTAACCTTGGGAGATGGGAGCGTCAGCACAGTCCCAGTATCCAATACTGGATCATGTGAACCAGGATTAGCAATGTTCCAGGATCAGAAGGTACTTACAGACTCAAAACCCATAGGAAGAATCTTGTACCTTGTGAAATAAAATACTGGGGAGCCCCTGTATCCGCGGTTTCACTTATCTGTAAATCAGTCCGTGGGCCCCTCTGCACGCTCCCCCTCTAGAGGTGAGGAGAACCCTGCTCCCCTTACCTCTGGAGCGTCCTCTGAGCCCAGCAGAGGCCACAGATATTCATCAGTGGCCTCTGCCAGGCTCAAACTGAGCCCAACACTTCAAATCAAAACAAAAACTTCCGGTTTTTCTGTGAAACTGGAAATGGCATTTTAAATACCTTTTAACAGTGGCATCACTAGGGGGGTGCGGGCCGTACCGGGTGACGCGCATGGGGGGAGTGACGTGCTGTGGGTGGGTGACATGCTAAAATTGTGGTGGTTAGGAGTAACCCCATCATGTTATATACTTTTGGATGTGGAATTTTGAGCAGAATACAATGCAAAAAACCAGAGTGAAATATCTCCTTTCTATCAAAAGTTATGGCCAAAAAACTGGAGAACAAAAATGCATGGAGTTCTATGGAAAGTGAAACTGAGCCGTATTGCATGTTTACTCGTGAGTAGGCGAACTTGCCCTAGTCCGTTGGAAAGGGCAGGCTGAGAGGAATCTAACAACACCAGAATGGTCCTGATCCAATGAATGCAGCCCCCAAAAACACCTGAGAAGGAAATCCTTCCCTCCAAGCAGATGAATGTATTGAGCCCTATGGAAAGCGAAATGAAGCCTCCCGGTCACGTTTACTCACAAGTAAGCAAACGTGCTTTGGTGGTGGTCAGGCCAGGCAAAGGGGAATGTGAAGCCACAAGAATGGTCCTGATCTGATGGAACTGGAGCTCAATAAATGCTCCAGAAGGCAGCTTCCCCCCTCCACTGAAAAGGATAAAAACAGGCTTCAGCTGATAAGGTGAACTTTTTCGAGACTTGCAAAGTCAGATGGATCCTGACAGTGATCTGGTTTAAACAGAAGTTCTTAAATTGAACTGGGAACTGGGTAGGGCTGAAAACCTTACTGGTTTTGGAGGTGGGATGTTATTGTAGGCAGGCTACAAATTCACTTGGTGGACCAGGGCTGGCTTCTGCTTATTTCATTATTTGTTTTACTTTAATTATTTATACATTTATTTTAATTTGCCTGATGATATCACTTCCACCATGACATCACTTCTGGTGTGTCTTGGACAGATTGTTTGTTTGTTTGTTGTTTGTTTGTTTGTTGGCAACCTTCAGTCTCGGAAGACTATGGTATCGCGCTCTGGATGGTGGTTCTGGCACAGCGTCTAGTGTGGCTGAAAAGGCTGATTTGGGAGTGACAATCCCTTCCACACTGGGAGCATGTGTAGTGTGTCCCTGGTCTGTCTCCCTGGCTATGGGCCTTCCTTCTTTGCCTCAGACTGTTGGCCAAGTGTCTCTTCAAACTAGGAAAGGCCATGCTGCACAGCCTGCCTCCAAGCGGGCCGCTCAGAGGCCAGGGTTTCCCACCTGTTGAGGTCCACTCCTAAGGCCTTCAGATCCCTCTTGCAGATGTCCTTGTATCGCAGCTGTGATCTACCTGTAGGGCGCTTTCCTTGCACGAGTTCTCCATAGAGGAGATCCTTTGGGATCCGGCCATCATCCATTCTCACAACATGACCGAGCCAACGCAGGCGTCTCTGTTTCAGTAGTGCATACATGCTAGGGATTCCAGCTCGTTCCAGGACTGTGTTGTTTGGAACTTTGTCCTGCCAGGTGATGCCGAGGATGTGTCAGAGGCAGCGCATGTGGAATGCGTTCAGTTTCCTCTCCTGTTGTGAGCGAAGAGTCCATGACTCGCTGCAGTACAGAAGTGTACTCAGGACGCAAGCTCTGTAGACCTGGATCTTGGTATGTTCCGTCAGCTTCTTGTTGGACCAGACTCTCTTTGTGAGTCTGGAAAACATATTCTAAAAAGTGGGTCCCAGTGCTAAAAGTTTGAGAACTGCTGCAATAAGGTGTTAGTAAGTTGGCACCCTGGGGGGGGTGTGACACCACTAGTGACCAAAATCACTAAAATCACAGTTTGGAGGAATAATACTATCGTGTTATATATCAATCAATGTGTAATTTCATGCAGAATGTGTTCTATCTTTGTTCTATCAAAAGGTACAGCCAAAAAACCAATGGGGGCGGAGTGATGATACATCACCACGCCAACCACCTGGGGTGTTGCCCTGCCCACTGCATGGGGGGTGATACGCTGGCATCCCGCACAGGGTGACATGAACCCTAGTGACGCCACTGCTTTTAATAAGGCATTGAGGCCTGGGGAAGCCCTGGAGCCTCTGCTGGGCTCAGAGGACCCTCCAGGAGCAAAGAGAACGAAGCTCCCCTTTGGAGCGTGGGAAGGGGAGGCATTTGCCATTATCCATGGTTTTATGTAACCACGGGAACAGATCCCCCTTTGGAGGGGGGCATGCCTGTTTGTGTTTGTACAGCTGTCCGGCCCTTCAAAGGAGTAATGGTTTGGGGAAGGTGGAAGGCGAGCAACGCCTCAGTTACGCCTGCTCCTGACAGCATAGCCGTCACACTGGTGGTACTCTGAAAAGTGGTACTTGTCCCAAAAAATTTAGGAACCCTGTAATAGATACAGAATGGCAATCTCTGCCCTGCATTACCATTTTGCTCTGCCTCTTCCCAGATGCTATCCCAATTAGAGTGAAAAAGGAATATGAGCAGCACATTTTTATTACTCAGCTGAGGAAGTGAGATTTGATTCAGTTTAGAGTTGTTGGCCCAAGCCAATACTAGTAACTGGGCCATACTTTTGTTTGTCTCTAGTTGTTACAATGCTAGCTTTGTTACATTTGTTAAAGTGTTTGACAGTGATTTTTCTGAGGGTGTGAAGGAAGGAAATGGCTTCAGAACATTTAGATGTTTCCTGTTACATAAATGCTCCATGCTCCATAGTCTGTAAGTCTAATTGTAAATGGGAACTGAAGTAATACTGCAAATTAATTCAATGCCTATTGCAGCTAAATGCCCATGCTGAAGAGACAATTAAACACTAGAAACAAATTCATATGGTGCCATATCAAAATAAGACATTCAACTTTTTTTTTTCAACACCAGAACACTTTAATAGAATTGTTCTGTTCTTTAATTATTTAAATCTGCATTTCCTATATTAGAGAACTTGGCCAAAGGAGGCTCAAGCCAAATGTGCCCTTATTTCATGGGAAAATGTAGCTGAGTGACACACTGGTAGGTTTCAACTTGAATGGGATTTACGACCACATGTTCACTGCAATTCAGGGCTTTTTACCTGGCACAAGCCAGGCCAGTTCCTTCTCCTGTGCTGCCAGTCATCTCTTGGCAGACTTTGTGGAACTGCAGAAATCCCAGCAGCACTTGTCTGCTGAAAGGGGCCTGAGTTTCCCTCTGAGGCCTTGCCCTTCTCAGGACAGTATGCTTCCTGATTTGGGCATATACTACTGTGATTCCCCACCTCAACTTTCATAGGGGAGCGCCCCCCCCCCACATTTTCTGCAACCCAAGGGAGTTATTCAACTCAAGAAGAACTCACGTTCTTCAAACCAAGGGAGTGTGGTTCTCAAGAAGAGAGATCTCAGGACTGCTTTGGTGCTGAAACGTTGGATAGGATTGGACCCTCATCCCAATAAGGATTGTATGAGACGCAAATTTTCTCAAGCTTACTATTCCAGCGCATCTCTTTTTCTGACTGACCAAAATAATTTTTATCCAGTATCTTGCTTGTAGCCAGCTAAAGAACCAATAAAAATAAATATTGCATGTTATCAGTGGGGGTTCTTTTAGGCCAATACTTCTAAAAAAGTATAGGCAAGTAGTTTTATAATTTAGAAAATCTTTTTTACTTGAGGCAAGACATTCAAATAATAAGCACTCTGCATGATAAAACTGCAGTCCTCATCATAGTAATAATTTTTAGCATTTGGTGTAGCACTGTAAAGCACTTCAAATGTATTATCTTTTGTTTGTTTATATATAGTTTGCTCTGCCTTTCCCTCTCTCAGAGCGACATGCCCAAGGCGGCTTGCAAGAATTAATAATTAAAAGGGCAAAAATAAAATTGCAAGGAAGAAAAAAATAAGCCATCAGCGAAGCACAACAGAACGAAAGTCAGTTGAAACAAATGCCATGTGCCAAAAGCTTTATAGGAATAAATAGGTTTTCAGCAGCTCAAAATGCTGGCAGAAAGGGGACCATGCTGATCTCCAAAGGCAGAGAGTTCCACGTGGCATAACCACAGAAAAGGCCTTTTCTCATATCACCACCAGCCAAAACTCTGCTGGTAGTGGAGTGTGCAGGAGGGGCCCATTTGCTAACCTCAGAAGGGCAGGCCATCTTATTATGATCCTTCGCACAACCCTGTAAGGTCAGTGAGTAGTAGTATCCCTACAGATCCAAACTCCTACTGTTTCACATACTAGATCAGGGCTGCTTGAATCCTGGCCTGATGACTGGATCTAGGGTTTGGGCAGATCTGTCTGCCTGGTGAGCGAACCTTTCTGTTCAGCTCAGGCACCCCACAAAGTTCTTGTTCAGGGGACAGGGACACTCTTGGGCAGTCACGTCTGCCTGGACGTCCTGTCTTGTGGTCTTCTGGAATGCTGGGTAGCAGACGTGACTACCCAGGTTGTCCCTGTCTCCCGAATGAGGAGGACTTTGTGTGGTGCCTGGGTGGAATGGTCGGATACAGTCCGAATGGGGACTGTATTTCCAATGCACAGCAGTTGCGAGTTTGGATGCTGCTCTACTAGCTGAAGAATTTAGACACATTGTTTCCACAGATTCATTTTTTGCCAATTCAAGTAGTGTGACATTGCATGTAAAATTACAATAGCTTCTAAAACAAAGGCCTCTTTATCATTCTGCTGCTTCAGAGTTTCCTCTGGAAAGCTCAAAGGTCACAACGTTTCATTTATAGCTGTGGAATGATCTCTACACAGAGTATGGTGATCATGCATTCCTAGCATTCCATTGGTCTAATATTTAGGCCTTATGCGCTTGTTCAGAGCAGAGTGCTCCACTGAAGAATAATGTAGTAAAACTGTCATGGCAAAAGGTGGGAAGAATGTGATAGCTTCAAAGTGAAGAAAGTCTTTTGCTACCAAGTGGTGTAGTTTAACACTCATTGCCTTTATGCTTTTTAGCCTCAATATGTGAGTTTTTACCTGTGTGTGTGTTTTAACTTCCTATTAACATTGCCTTTATGCCTCAAAATGTTAGATTTTACCTTTGTGTGTGTGTTTTAACTTCCTATTAACATAAGTAATTTCACCTGTATTAGGGGTACTGAATTCGTATTACCCATATGCATCTAGGTCACCAATCCTATATCCGCTCACTTCGGAGACAGGATCACTGAACTGAATGGGACTTACTTTTGAATAGACTTATACAGAATTGCACTGTAAGGCTGAAATCCAGTGGGGCTGTTCTTATGTTCTTATGACAGACTTTCCTTACCTGTGTTTATGACTCAGATGTAACTGTGTAAATGTTTTTATGGAACAAGCAGAGTGGTTTTGCCATTATTGTAGACTTGTGCCTGGTCCACTGCTGCACAGGAAAAAGGCTGGTGGTGGCATTATAAAAATTTTGCATTGTGATAACATGAATTAAATTATGGTTTAATTATGTTTTTAATCTGTTTTTAATATGTTGTGAGCCGCCCTGGGTCCCTTTGGGGAGAAGGGCGGGATATAAATAAAGTTTAATAATAATAATAAATAATAATAATAATAATTAATATATAGTTCATTTGTATTTATTTATATTATAACCCTTGTATTTTTGAATTGATTTTAGATTTTTCTTCACCTTATGTTGCATGAATTCTTTCTCTGATATTTCTGAAAAGTTTTTCCTTATGGTCAGTGGTGTACCACCCCTGCAGCAAAACATGGCACATGTCGAGGATGCCACATCAAGGGAAGTAGTTGGAATGCATGTGCCCTCTCAGCAGCTAGTCAGGTGAAATTGCCAGACTGACTGTCATAAGCGCACTCGGACTACAGTGTGCGAGCACACTGATGATGTCATGATGCTGTGTTGTGTCATGACATCAGGCATTGCCCTGGAAGCCAGAAGCACTGGGTATGTTACTGCTTATGGTTCCCAATGAAGGGAAAGTAAAGCAACTTCAGTAAGTGCTAGCTAGCATGGGGCGTCAAACCTGTTTCATACAGTGGGCTGAAAAGCATTCATGGCACCTGCTGAGTGCCAGAAGTCATGTCATTAAGCAGGTGATTACCAAAAATAAGCTTTTTTTCTAGGAGCTTGTTAGCTGCAAATGACAGAAGAGAGAATATGCAAAACTTGGTCATATTTTCAAGGTACTGGAAAGCCCAATTAACATGTAGACTGGATAAAGAGCTACCTTGGGCCTTATTTGGCCCCTGGGCCTTATGTATGACGTCCCTGTGCTAGCAAAATCTATGAATGTGGTTCACTATAGCACTGTGTAAAAGAGGTAGAATCTGTTTGCTATTATCTCATTTAATGAATAACCTTCTTTTCTCATGTGAAATGCATTGTCC
This sequence comes from Tiliqua scincoides, assembly GCF_035046505.1. Taxonomy (NCBI): domain Eukaryota; kingdom Metazoa; phylum Chordata; class Lepidosauria; order Squamata; family Scincidae; genus Tiliqua; species Tiliqua scincoides. The sequence goes on from NC_089826.1 coordinate 59,286,419, forward strand.
GAAATATCTTGTTGTTGGCATCCTTCAGTCTCGGAAGACTATGGTGTCTTGCTGCAATAATGAAATATCTTGCTGCATAATGAATTATGATTATGATATTTACTTAGAAGCCAATTCCATATAATGTTGAGAAAAGGCATTAACAATAACCCCATGCTGACATGCATAGGTAACCTTTTAAAAAAAATCACATTATAGGCTTTATTTTTTCTAAGCAAAGGATGATTTCTGAGTAGTAGCAAATTAATGAGGTTGAAATACTTTTTGTCTTGACTGAGTGTCCTTCTTGTAAATTGGCCCATTGGGGCCAATTTGCCACAAAATGTTTTGATCAATTGGGTCACATTTTTCTTACTAGGTCTAAAGCGTTATTCTGATGTTCATCGGAATTGTCTTCAATGGTTTGTAAGCTGTAGATGGGGAACTAAAGGCTCTGCCTTTTTTACCTGACCCTTGCATTTCCAACCAGGCTTCAATTAATTTGCCCACCCTTTTGTTTCCTGTTCCCAACTGTGTTTTACTTGAATATGTAAGCTGGGCGTGTGATTTCCAGAGGAAGATGTAAACAGTAGCAGAATAAGGCCCATCGTCTTGTTCCTGTTCACCCTCTAGAAGCCCGTTTGTGGACTTCCCAGCTTAAGCTTGCGCTGATGCAGGAAGGAGAGCGTATGTATGAACTTGCTCATTATGGTAATAGTGCACATTTCAGAATTTAGGATCAGCTGGCTCTGTGTCGTCTGAGCTTATGGAAAAGGTATGCGATGGAGTGAGAGGATGGCCAGTAAATATGCTATGTTTGGAAGAGAAATGGAAGAAGGCAACAATGAGTTCAGGAAGAAGAGGACCAGGGAGCTTGGAACAGGCTTAATAATGTCATGTTTCCCCAGCATCTCTCCCACTTATAATGTGTTGAACTGTGTGATCCTTTTTGTTAATTATTTTTAATAGTGTCTCCTTAAAAAAAAAAAAAACACAAGATAGGTACGTATAAAATAAAGCACATAAGACAGAGTGTGCCAGCTTGCATCTCTCTAAGGTTCCTGGGCACCAGCTGTTCCTCCCCCTGCCTTGCCTTCAAAGGATGGGAAGAAGAACTGCTATCACACCACTGTGAAGGCCTTTGATGGGAATTGCTTCTTCTGGTGCTATCCAGTGGGTTTTCTTTCAAAGGCCTTCTATGCAATTGCTGGAGCCTTTGAGAGGAAAGCCTAGTGGCTGAAGGAGAAAACAGGAAGAGAGATTTCAGTTGTATGAGTTGAGATTTGTGTGGCAGCTTTCCTTGTTCCAAGTTTTGTAGCTCAGTGGAAGAAGAGGTCCCAGGTTTTATTCCTGGCATCTTCAGTTAGGGCAGAGAAAATTTCCTGCCTGAAGCCCCAGAAAGCGGCTGCAAATCAGCATGCCATCGACCCCATTATACAGTATGGATCAGAAGTCTTGATTTGGTAGAACACAGCTTTGTATGCAAGGGGATGGAGTCCTGATGGAGTACCTGGTCTGCATGTAGAAAACCCCCAATTTAATCCATGGCATCACTTGGTAGGGTGGAAAAAATTCTGTATGTCAGTGGAGTCTGCAGCAAAGGCAGTGGTGAGGCAAGGCTGTTGGCTGATTCATACCTCCTTAAAAGGTCCAGGTGGGCAGGGACATATGGCAGTCCTACAGCTTGTTATCAACAATTGTTGAGTATGCTTTTTCTTTGTTTGGGCAATGGTTTTTTTCTTTGTTTTTGCCAAGGAATGACTGTATTGTCTCTTTGGCTTACCATACAATTGTTTCTTTTTAATTAGTCACGCATAAACACTTTAAGTATCTGTATACTTTGAAGCTACTGTTGAAATTTTGGATAAACTAGTCTTGAAAGAGAGATTTATTACTAGTAAGGTCTGCACTACTATAGAAAGCCTTTGTGACATTCAGCATGGAAACACCCAGCATTGAAGGATTGGAGTTCTTCAGGCAGCCCAATATTGCCACCCCTCTGCACTGCTGCTACTGTGTCACCTCCAGAACAGCCCACTAACCTCTCACCTCATAAGAACATAAGAAGAGCCCCGCTGGATCAGACCAAGGGCCCATCTAGTCCAGCTTCCTGTATCTCACAGTGGCCCACCAAATACCCAAGGGAGCACACAAGACAGCAAACACAACCTGCGTCCTGGTGCCCTCCCCTGCATCTGGCAATCAGAGGCAGCCTGCCTCTAAAACCAAGAACTTGCACATACCTACTATGACTTGTAACCCATAATGAACTTTTCCTCCAGAAATTTGTCCAGTTCCCTCTTAAAGGCATCCAGGCAAGATGCCATCACTACATTCTGTGGCAAGGAGTTCCACAAACTAATTACACGCTGGGTAAAGAAATATTTTCTTCCGTCTGTCCTAACTCTCCCAACACTCGACTTTCATGGATGTTCCCTGGTTCTGGTGTTGTGAGAGGGAAAAGAGCATCTCTCTATCCATTCTGTCCATCCCCTGCATGATTTTGTACATCTCAATCATGTCCCCCCTCAGGCGCCTCTTTTCTCACTTTTCCTCACTTGTCTTCTGCTTGGACTCTTAAAGCAGGATGTACTCATCTCTATGTTGTAGACCTTAACTGTTAAGAGATTCTGAGTATGCAGTCTTGATTTGTAAATTAAAAGCAACTTGATGGACTACAAGAGTTAAAAATAAATGGACTGAAACCTCCCATTGTGTCTTTCCTTGCACAGTTAGAGGTAGCTGGTGTGAATTACCTTTAAAGTGGGGGAGGGCAGGAGGGCACCAGGATGCAGGTCTCTTGCTGTCTTGTGTGCTCCCTGGGGCAGTTGGTGGGCCGCTGTGAGATACAGGAAGCTGGACTAGATGGTCCTGTGGCCTGATCCAGCAGGGCTGTTCTTATGTTCTTATGGTTCTGCAAGTGCCATACATAGCTCTCCCCAATCAAAGCTCTGCTTCAACCCTTCCCTCCATTTCTACTTCTAAGAATGCTTTGCAAACATACTTTTATAAGAGCTTTTCTTTTCATCTCCATACAAATGCTCAAACTACTGCAAGAAATATATGTAAGAAAGAAACACATCTAGTTACACTTTACTGACACTACAGAGAGAAATAACTACATCTGTCCCCAGGTGGTAAATCTTCAGTGAGTTTGGATTCCCTAATGCATCAGAAGGACTGACTTTTCTTGCTAAAATATTGTCAGCAGCCTTTGAACTGGGTCCTGCACAAATAAAAAAAAATCACTTCTTGACCCATTACTTAGGTTCAAGAGCCAGTTTCCAAAAGGATTCTACCAGAAACTATCACTTGTTCTCTGTAGCCCTAGACCCATTCCACAGGTGACCTACTTTGTACAAAATGAATTGCTCAGAATACCTGTAAAACTTATGTCAGAGACTGACCTTGTTGTATATTAGAGAAGATTCTACACAAAAATGCATAAGGAGTGCTAAGAAGAATTCTGCCTGCGGTGCTCAGTTATAGTCTGTATCCGAGGGCAGTTGTCCTGAGGCAATCATACAATTAACGCCCTTGCAGCAAACAAGTGCACTTGCACTGAGCTTCAGAAGTGCTAGTGTACACAGAGATCAGTGCTGCTCCTGAGGGGAAAAAAAACTTAATGTGTGCGACTCTGAGGTCTGATTTGCGAATATCAGGGGCATCCAGTGCCTCTCCTCACCTGGCAGTCCTAGGTAGTGAGGGCATGATATACAATATCTGGCGATTTCACAGCTGCCTTCAGCCTGAGCTGTAATTGACAATTCCATCAAGAATTTCAAAGGAATAACAAACATAAAGCAGGGATAAAAACTAATGGGATGTTCACGTACTTTTTCTGCTTTTGAGCAGGCAAGCAAAAGACATCAGAACGACATACAAGATGCTCTTTTATTTACATACAGGTCCAGGGTTAGGTTCCAGCATTTTGTCTGTAAGTTGTTTTGTTCAAAAGTCCAACATTAGTGTTGTAGATAGTTCAAAAGTCCAACATACATTTTTGAATATGAAAAATGTATGTATTACAGTACAGTACTGTATTCTACATCTGTGATCTTACCTTGAAAAGTAGACTAAGGGCGCAATCCTAACCCACTTTCCACCACCGACATAAGGGTAATGCAATTTCAAGGTAAGGGAACAAACATTGCCATACCTTGAGGAGGCCTCCATGACTGCCCACCAGCTGCAGGATGCAGCACATGCCCCACTTGCACAGCTATGCCAGTGCTGGAAAGTGCGTTAGGATTGCGCCTTAATTTGGCTTTCTGGGTCTGGCTGGAAGAAGATGGGTAATGGGTGAGAATACTGTGAATGGGCACTAACATCTATGTACACATGGCCAGATGTTTGTATCTTGAAAGTTCTTAAGCTTAATGTTCTTAAGTAGGAAGCTTCTGTGATTGTTTTTTATTGGCATCCATAGTTATGGGCGCTGATGGATGTTGCCCATTAACTACATAACATGAATACTGTTCTAATTAGTGTACATGTCCCTTTCTGCATGGACAAAACCAGCACTGGAATTGGAATAGGTCACAACTTTATCAAAGTGTCACTGCATTAGAAAAGCCTTAAGGCAAGCGACTTGAAAAGACACCTCAAGCTTAAGAAGATAAAAATTCTGTTGGCTAACACCATCCAATTTCAATTCAAGCAATGACCACTCAGATATCTTTGGAAATTCGAAGCAGGGTATGAAGCAGCTTTCCCCATTGTGTGTACCCATTATTTGATATTCAGAGAGATACAACCTTTGTATATAGAGCTTTCATTTAGCAGTCATGTGTAATAGTTGTCACCAGACCTATCCATCATGAATGTCTAAGATTTTTTGAAGCCTTTTTTTTTTTTAAGCAGTGGCTATGATCACAGTTTGTGGCAGTGAATTCCATAGAATAATTTGTGACAAAGTACTCTTGCCATTCCTGAACATAGTGCCAATTGGTGTCATTATGTGATCCTTAGGTCTAGAATTATGGAAGAGGGACAGAGTGAGATCTGCATCCTCATCTCCCGCAGTCGTATCACTGTAATGTTCCTGATTACCAGTTAAAACAATTGGCAGCTTTGTTTTGCAGGAAGCTGCTGTAGATTTCAAAATTCACTATTAACCTCTGTTCTTGTAGGAGCATTTGAACCCTGCTGTTTAGTAGCATCTTTCTGCTGCAGAATGCCTTGGTGATGATGGCATAACGCTGTAACCTGCTGCCAAAAAGAAGAATGCTATATGAAAATGTCATCTTAAAGCATATACCGGATTCTTCTCTGAATCACTAGTGTATGTTTTCCTGTTTGTTTTTGTATTCGAGCCTGTTCAAACCCGTATGGGTTTCATGATTGGAGAGCAACTGGGCATTAGATAATTGTTAACTTCACATCTTCGCTCATTTGTTCTTCCCAATTAATGGGGCCAAACCTCAACCAAATGGACTTTTTATCCTGCTTGGACTATTAGCTATGCTGTTTTCTGACCTCTTTGGACTATCAGACATGCTGTTCTTTGACCTCCTAACTGCAGTAATAATTGGGAACAAAGAAAGGATTTAACATTTTAAAGCTCCCTTGTGCAAAACAAGGTGAGGAAATGGCTGAAGCAGATCATACATTTCTTCCCAGAGTGTTCATCCTAATTAAAGTTGCTTCACACTGTTACAGGGAGCCCTAGGAGGTAAAACAGAACTACACCACCACTGCTTTCTTTCATTCAGAAGACTTTTGAATGTCGGAGAAGCCTTTCTCCAATCTTACTCCACGATCTTTTTACCTAGTCTCCTTGTAAGGGAAAGCATACACAAATGGGTCAGATCCCAGTTAGGTGGTATTATGCCTGTTCTTTATTGCAGGATATGATCTAAGTATGGCTTCATGATTCACTTTTATAAGTTTCATCCCAGTGACCCACACCGAACATTTCTTCTCTTAATTTTTTTTTCTAATGTACATGTGCTTCGTAGAGTAACATAGGCTGAGAGGCAGATCCTAGTCTCAAGGAATTTGCATTGCCTCCCCACTGTTTACATTTAACCAAGGATGAATGTAAGCAACTGCTCTTGCATATACTACAGTGTTTCTGTAGTGGATGGGAACCCACTAGGGGTTGCGAGCCAGTTTCAGGTGGGTCCCCATTCATTTCAATATTCTATTTTTAATATATCAAGACTTGATGGTCTGTGACTGCATTTGGAGAAATGTCACAGATCTGTACTTTTAACAGGCTACTATGTACATGCTTTTAGCAATGATAGTAAATGGAACTTACTCCTGGGTGTGTGTGGGTAGCATTGCAGCTTAAGGGTGCATAAGGCATGTTTGTGCCTCCTTAAGAGTTGACTGGGCCAGCGCACCTCCACGCCCTAGCCTGTGGAGGCTGAATTCAGCCTCCCTGCTGACAGAGCCTTGCCTTGCCTTGGCTGAGCTTGGCTTATACAAGGCTCTGGAGGGCGGGGAGGAGGAGGGAGGGAGGCGTTCTGGGGTGGGGGAGAGTGAGCAGAGGGCAGTCCTGGGGGGAGTGGGAGGCGGGGATGGAATCTGGCTGCTATGCTGGATCTTAGCCCCTATACCAGAGCAGCACGGAGCAGCTCAAGTTGCTCTGCTCTCCTGAGACATGCCACCTCAGGAGGTGGCATAAGTCCGAGGAGACCTATAGGGGCTGCAGTGACTTACCTGGGGGTAAGGGGAAGAGTTTCCCTTACCTTCGGCTGAGCCACTTTACAGCTTTACCTTGCGCTGGATACAGAACAAGCCTCCTGTCTTGCCTGTTGCAGCACAAGATAGGATTGCACTCTTAGATTGTTAAAAATTTCCTCCTTGATGATGTCACTTCCAGTTGTGACATCACTTCCGGTGGGTCCTGACAGATTCTCATTCTAAAAAGTGGGTCCTAGAGCTGAAAGTTTGAAAACTACTGATACACTGTATTTAGGAAGTTGTGAGTAAAGACTAAAATAAATCCATTTTTTAGATGTGGAATTGAGACTGGCAAATTGTCGTTTTGACCAAGGCCATCTAGACTATAGGTGGGCATGAATTTGAAGTCAGATTTCTTAGATACAAATTGAATTTGCCATTCACAGGACTGTGCATGCTATTGTAAGTCTACCTGGAACCAATCTACTACTATTGAACTTCGTCTTTTACGATTTGAAATAAATTATTATTATTATTATTATTATTAATAACAGTATTTATATACCGCTTTTCAACAAAAGTTCACAAAGCGGTTTACAGAGAAAATCAAGCAAACAACTAATGGCACCCTGTCCCTAAAGGGCTCACAGTCTAAAAAGATGCAACACTAGCAGACAGCCACTAGAAAAGACACTGCTGAGGTGAGGAGGGCCAGTTACTCTCCCCCTGCTAAGTTAAAGAGGGGAGAGCTATTTATTAAGTAAATAATTGGGAGCGGAAGAACTGTTGTGGGCGTGTGAGAAATGTTTTGAGGCACCACACCATATTTGTCATCAAGAAAAGCAAGGGTGCCAAGGGGATAGTGTGTTTGAGCCAGTTGTTCGAAGGTCAAATTAAACATGATGTTAAACACATCAGTGTAGCTCTGGGGTGTTTCAGAATTCTAAAAAACTTTGATCTCATTGCAGTGCATTTCAAAGCTAAGTAAGCAAAATTGTTTCATGCCATTTTCCCTGTTTGGTGTCCTCAGTTGGTTTCACTGTGTGTGAGAGGATATGCATTGCACAGAGGCCTATGGAGCTGCCAGGGAAAGTGTGAACTTCTCCCTAAAAGTCCCTTCTATTTCAGTGTGTTTTGACTGGATCTGGAGATTGTACATAGCACAACTGAAAGCAATACATGATCAGCATTCAAAGTCATTGAATAGGTATTATGTCCTTCTCGTTCATTTGGTTGCATTGACCACGTTGAGGGCCCGAGGGAGACAACCTAATATTCTCTGTAGTATTGCTCTCCAATATCTCTCATGAATGTTTATCAAACAGCCTAATACAAAAGCAAATTCTCTTATGCATGCTATCCCTTGGACCCAAGGCAAAAATGAACATTGCCAGACTGAGATGTTTGTGAAGGGCCCAATCCTATCCAACTTTCCAATGCTGATGCAACTGCAATGAAACTCTGAATTAAGGGAACAAACATTCCCTTACCTTGAGGAGGCTTCCATGACTGCCCCCTCACTGTCGGATGCAGCTCACATCCCATTTGCACAGCTGCATCAGCACTAGAAACTTGAATAGGATTGGGTTCAAAGTCTGTTCTTAATTAAACTTTCCATTGTCCCTCTCCATCCTGATTTAGGAGGCTCATTATGTAATAATTTCTGAATACATGTATTACACAATCTCAGCAAGTCTGAATTTTCCAGAGTACTATCGCAACATTTCTCAAATAGCATTCAAGTTCAGCACTCTGGTATTTAATTTAAAACAACTACTCACTATTAGGAGGCAAGTGCAGTGAGAAGCTGAATTCCCAATTTGCTTGTCATTTCAAAAGGCCTTGAAAAGAACAGAAAAGAAAAAAAAAGACATTGACTATAAACATTTGAGTGTTATCAAGAGTCAGGCCAACTGAGAAGTACTGAAATAATATTGTGTACTGGGAAAACTGATCTTGAAGCTTCCTTCAACGGAAAAACTTTGTGGCTCTTGATCTAGAGTAGAAAGGAAAAGCTGTGTTTAAATGAAATGTCCAACTTCAAATACTGATGGGTAATAGTGCTTGTCATTGAAGGGCATCTTTGTTGCCAAAGGGTAGGATAAACAAGAAGCAGCCAGTCAGTGAGTTTTGGTACCACTGCATTAGGCTTTAAAATCCTTGATGCCAGTTTGCTGAAGAAGCCTGCAACTGCTTACAGTGCTCCTAGACCAGTGTTTCTCAAATTATGGGTCTGGACCCACTAGGTGGGTTATGAACCAATTTCAGGTGGGTCCCCATTCATTTCAATATTTTATTTTTAATACATTAGACTTGATGCTGCCATGGTATGTGACTGCATTTGGGGAAATGTTACAGACCTGTATTTTTAACAAACTACTACATATATTCTTTTAACAATGATAGTCAATGGGACTTACTCCTGGGTAAATGTGGGTAGGACTGCAACCTAGGATTGTAAAAAATTTTCCTGCCTGATGATGTCACTTACAATTATGACATCACTTCTGGTGTGTGCTGACAGATTTTCATTCTAAAAAGTGGGTCCCATTGCTAAATGTATGAGAACCACTGTCCTAGACTCATTAGAGCCCAGTTGCCTTTCCTAGAGTCCTGTTTAAAGCCATAGTTGTGTTCTACATAAGTGCAACAATGGTAGTGTCTGACTTTTTCCAGGGCTTTTAAACTCTTTCCATCTCTTCTTTCCTTTAACCAAACAATGGAGAATCTCTGAAAAGTGGGCATGAAATCTAGTTACCTTTGCCCATCAGACAAGTAACCCTTCTACTTTCAAAGCACATGGCTTTACTCTGTCATCTAATAATGGTTAATGCCCCACACATTGAAATCCAAGATTAGAATCTGCAGTTGAGACTGTAAAAAACAGAAAGCTCAGAATTACTTGCGGACTCAAAACACATGGCTATGATCCTGCGGGCTTCTAGCCATTTCTTCTGCTGATCCTTTTCAATACAAACCAAGACAGTTTTCAGTCTTTAAAGAAAGAACAGTAGTACAGCTCTGTGTTGTGCAAGACCCAAAGCATTCTAGGAACCTGTAATTTCCTTTCTCCTTGCTTCCTGTTTGTTCTGTGATCTAGTAATGACAAAAGGAGAAATTATACTGGGTAATTTCATATTTATCTTTTATTATACTCATAAATTTGCTGTTAATTTTAAAATGCTTAATGAGGAATGCATGCATGCATGTGCAATATATACAGGGGGCCCCTGTATTCATAGATCCCATATCTGTTGATTGGGTCTGGGCCCCCTCCCAGTGTGCGGACCCCCACATGCACCCCCTCTGGAGGTGACATGAGCTTCACTCCCCTCTCCTCCGGAGGGACCTCAGAGCTCAGCCGAGGACATCCATCCCTGGCCTCTGCCCTGAGCTCAGACTGAGATCTGAGGCTCAAAAAAACACGTGACTTCCAGTTTCATGGAGAAACCAGAAGCGACTTTTTAGGGCCTTATGGGGCACTGGGAAGCCTGGGGAAGCCCTCCAGGGAAGTCACGTATTCCCCCCCCCCCAGAACCACTGGGTCGGGCATTTGTCCGTATCTGTATTTTCAGCTATCCGCTGAAATACGAACGGTACACCCACGAATAAAGGTGCATGCCTGTACTGTTTTGACAGATACTTAACATTTGTCTAGCACTTTCTGAGTATGAATAGCACTTCACATGTGTTTTCTTGATTATGTCCTTATAGCAACTTATTCTCTCCATATTGCCGTTGGGGGGGCTGAGACTGAGTGGGAGTGGCTAGTCCTATTACATTCATGGCAGATGTGAGATTTGAATCAGACAACTCAAATCTGAAGTGCCAATTTGCACTTCAGTCTCTTATCCACTGTGCTATACCAGCCATGGTGTAGGTCGTCAGAATCAGCTGTTCTGATTAGCTTCTGAGTTGTGGTACAGTATGCACTGTAGTTGCACTGTGTGGGCTGATCTGTGGGGATGAAGATATGGTTTTAATTTTTGAAAAACCACTAAAAGACATTGAAATGTTGATGGTTGAGTTAAAGGAATTTAGTTTATTTGCAGGTTTTAAGATAAATAAACAAAAATCTAAAATATTATTGAAGAACATGAATCAACAAGAACAAGTAAGGTTGATGAATAAGACTGGGTTTAAGGTGAAAAAAAAGTTAAATATCTGGGTGTTATACTAACAAGTATGAATTGTATGTTATTTCAAAACAATTGTGTCAAAGTTTGGAATGAGATCAAAAGAGATTTTGTAAGATAGGAAAGATTGAAGTTATCTATTTTAGGAAGGATTTTTGTAATTAAGATGAGTATATTACCAAAAGTGTTCTTTTTCTTCCAGACTATACCAGTTTTACTCTCGAATAAACCATTTAAAAAAGGCGAGAAGATATGACAAAATTTATATGGCAGGTTATTATATAGAAATCTATTTAGTTTTACACAGGGCAATGTAGGTTGAAGTCTAGAGAAGAAATAATAGAAGGCTTTAATTGGCTGATCTGTGGGGATGAATAATGTGCAGATGATGGTTGTAGTAAGGACTTAGTCTTGATTACTTTTTGGATATATTTTTATTTTATGGGTTAGTACAAAGTATTATCTATTTTAGGGAAAATTTTGTGCTTATTCTGCACCAGCTAGATTAAAGAGGCTGGATCGCTGCATTTAAATAGGGGTGGTTGTGAGTAATCCAAGGTCTTAACATGAATCAGGCAGAAAAGGGACCTGTTGTGCTCCATGTGGTGCCAGGACATGGGACACTGAACATGTGAACCGGCAAGAAGGAACAGTAATGCCTCTGAGTGTGTGTAAAGTGCAGGATTTAATTTCTGTGAGATCTTATTAGAACCCAGTCCTGTACTCTGTTCTCAGTGCTAGGTCTTGACAAATGTAAAATAACAGCAGATATGCAAGCAAGTGCCCTTGAGCATACAGACACTTTCCCCTCATTACAGATTAGGTTTAGAAGGAGAGAATTATATGGGCAAGGAGATATATCTCTTAGATTATCTGGACTTTCAAGTATGTATGTACAGGAAGACTTATTCTCTTAATGAAAACTTCGTGGCTCATGTTACACTGATGTGATGGATTAGCTCTGCAGGAATTCTCCATTTGTCAAGTTCTTAAATAATAAAGTAAACCAAAACTTTAATTCTCCCTTAATCTATTCCTGAATGAGGGTTTTTTTTATGGAGGGGTGTGTGTCATTGCCTGAAGTGGTTATGAATGGAAACTATGATGAGAGTCTCATCTGGGTGCAGGAGAGTGAAGAGGCATTAAAGAGAAAGGCGTGTGCATTGCTAGAAAGTCAGTGTATGACCTTGCCTCTCATTCCCTAATAATCCAAGCAGTATTCAACAAGAGTATAGCCTGGGGTTTTTAGGGCAAAAGCATGAAAAATTGCATTCCTTTTTCACTTTGGCCTGCTCACTCATTATTTTCTGGGGAAAAATTGCAAACTTATAAGTTACATGTTTTTTGTCTCCAATCCCTTTCTGCACAGAAAAAGTAATGAACAAACTGGTTGCCGTGCATTCATTTGAACACAGGATCTCCCTAACCCTGCAACCCATCCCTGGTCTGCAAAGGAAAACAGACCTTAGGGTCAGGAAAGTCTGCATTCAAGTACATGTGGTACAGTCTAGTATACTTGTTTTGTCTGTGCATTAAAGGGGCAGCGGAGGGAGAGCTGAGACTCTTAACCACACAGAGATTTCTTTCTAGAAAGTAGCAATTGAACAGGACCTTTGTCTGTTTTGTTACATTTCCCTTTTATGACTTGCTTCTAGTCAAGTCAAAAACCAGATAAGCACTGAAATAATAAACTATACCCGAAGGCAATTTGCACTCAATATTTTCTGGGTCTTTAAACTTTACTTCCTACATGGAGTAAAATTACACTGAAATGTCAATCATCTGCTATGGCATTGTGGATACAATATTTGGTCTTATGCTTCTTATCTCCCAAGTTAAAAAAAAAAAAGTGTGTCAAATGTCAGCCTAAATCTACCATCCTAACCTAACTGGTCCGTCTCATTGACTTCTTGAGATCAATGGAACAAACTTTTGAGAAATGTATGAGAATTTCCCTGTTCGAGAATGACAGGGTCATTTTAGCTGAGCATTCTGTTTTGACAACAGCCAACCAGAAGCTTTTGGAAATTTGCAGGTAAAATAAGAAATTGGAAGCCATCCCTTTGTTTACCTCCGGCATCTGGTATTCAGGATAATTGCCAATGTTAGACCTGTCCTTCATAAGTTTGCCTAAGTTTTTAAAAATGGCTTTTAAAAAGTCATCTTAGCTAGTGCTCATCACCACATCTAAGGGCAGCTGAATTCCCTAATAAGTGTCTTGCTTTTGTCGGTCCTTAGTTTAGAATCAGTCTGTGAAACTATGGTTGCAATCCTATCCACACTTTCCTGAGAGCAAGCTCCATTTACTATAATGGGCCTTATTCTGAGTAGACATGCATAGGATTGGGCTCTTAGTGTTAGGATTTTTCTTGCTGAAACTTCACTGAAAAATTTTGCGAAAGCTGGCAAGGATTGTACGCATGACTTCACTCCAGGACAGCAGACTGTAGCATTCTGTAAGCACGTGAAGCATGAAGGGGCATTCCTTATGTGCTTACAGCAGAGTGTTTTTGTAAGGAACTTTTTTGAATGAACGCTATTGATTTTGTTTTCATACACTCATGAAATACTTGCTTCCTACCTAGTCTGACTGAACTGATGTGGCTGCAGAACTTTGTAAGATCCTCTTAGGGCTCTAGAGTTCTCTGTTCAGCATTGCTCTGAATCTGAAAGTACACAGTCCAGCATTCACCCTCTCTCCTGAATTTTATGCGCTGGTCCCTAATATTTATGTTGCTTATTAACTAAGGCTGCAATCCTATCCACACTTTCCTGGGAGTAAGACCTATTGGACACAATGGAACTTACTTCTGGGTAGACTTGCATAGAATTGTGTCTGGAGACTGGCACAGTCTTATTGTGGTTCTGCACTGCTGAATCGACTACTCCATCAGCATGGACGGTCACAAATGTGCCTTAGAACATGTTGCGACAGTGTAGGAATTAGCAGCGCTGGTGGGAAGGCCTGCGCCATCCTGCTGGTGCCAATGCAGTCTTTCCAGGAAAAAAGCAGGGGAAGATCTGGGAAGGAGGTCCTGGAAGGGGTGTGGGATCAGCAGCTCCTGCGCATTGTATTCTATCCTCCTTCCCATGCCAAGTCCACTGGCACAGATCCACCCGGAAGTGCACCAGCAATTTAGCAGATGCAGGTTCAAGTAGACCCATTACTGCAGCTGGGGCTTTCTGTGGGACAAGGGAACAAATGTCCTCTGAGCTCAAGAAGACCTTGAATCACAAAATTCCCCCACACGATACAGTGTAAGCTGTGCTAGCCCTGCTGCATCAGCATGGAGGAATTTCAAAAGGATTGGGCTGCCAGTTACCTTTTGCAAGATCTGATAAAGAACACTGCACAAGTGTATAAAAATAAAGGTGGGACAGATTGCATGTTGACTAGTACAGAAAGGTGGTCATAGACACGAATTCCTTTACAGCTCTACTCTATAGCTCTTCAGGAATTGGTTATTTATTAAGTAGTGATCAGGCTCTCTCTTTTTAGTTAAAGTCCAAAATGTACACATTTAATGGTTTCCTGTATTGATGGAGCTTGACTCCCCCACCCCTCCTTGGCAGTTGAACATTATCCCCTGTTTTGCTTCCTTGTTTTTGTCTGCCTATCAGCTCAGTGCTGTTCTTCCATTTAAAACTGCTTCACACAGAATAAATGTACTATGCAGAAGTAAAGATGTGAAGGCCCATTTTTTAAAAAATGAAGGAACTGAGGCTTTTTCTGTGGCATTTTTCTGTTTACTGAACCATTTTTCCAGCGGAAACATGGGAAATTTGGAAAAACACTGGGGAATAAAACTTGTTCTGAAATATTTTCTCCTGGAGTGAATGAAATATGTTCTTAAAATAAGATTTTAAAAATACTGTTTCTGCTCTTCATTCCTTCAAAATGCTTTCTAATAACTGCAGGACCATTTATTTATTTAGCTACATAGTTTGCTTTGTGAATGACTTTTTGTTGAAATGCGACATGTATATTCTTAATAGTAATAAAATATTAGACCATTCGAACTCCTATGTAACATGGATAGCTCTCAAATCTTATGTGCTTCACATTCGTCCATCTTCTGTAGCGTGTGAAAGAAACTGGTTCATATTTAGAAAAGTACATTTAGCCTTTAATACCAAGATTTGCTGACAGCTTTTAACGCCATACTCTGTTATACTGGAGGCGAATTGTATGTTTTCTCAGAGAGCTGGAAGCATTTTTGACAGAGGGACTGTTTGTGAAAATGATTGAATTTGCAACAGGGCTTTTCTGTGGTGTCCCCCACAATGTGGAGCTCCATCCTATGTGAAATGTGATTGGCTTGTTTCAACAAGCTGGCTAATCTGTTGTAGCATCTCTCCATTATAAGTTTGCTCTTTTCTGCCTCTCTTACTCTCACTCATGATTTTGCTGTTGTTCATGAACTTTATTCCATTGTAGTTGAACTGTGTTTTTCATCTCTCCTCTCTGAAGGATCTTACAGAGTGGGCAGATTCATGATGTGAGAGAACTACCTATTGAAAATAATCCAGTTATATTTCTCATACGTATAATGCTCAAAGCATCACTGCCCAAGTAGTGTTTTGTCAATTTAATGCCCTGATCCTATTTAAGTGTAAGCTTCATTGATTTTTTTCTAATAGAGCCAAATCTAACGAAGGTTGCTAAGCTGCCTTTGAGACAATTAGTGACTTAAAACTATATGCATCTCTGAAACATCCTAATGGCTGGGGATGAGAATCTCTGAGGAAGTAATCTTGGAAGCAAAAATCTAGCTGTCAATATCCAGTGTTTGTATTTATCCAGGGTCAGTTCTGCAAATAAGCTGTGTGCTTCAGAGTCACAGAGCATTATGTCTCTTGGAAAGCTACCATCCTGATGCTTTGGAACTATTTTCCTAGATAGATAGACAGTGCACTGCACTGTTGTGGTGCAGTGCTTTCTCACATGGCACTGTCCCCTTTCTAATGTGGCTGTTAGTTGGAACAGGTAGCAGGCTGTCAAGCAACTGGCTGTCCTTTCCAGTCAGACAGGCTGAAAAATTGTGACCTCTGGGGCTTCCCCAGGCCTCCTAATGCCTTATAAGGCATTTAAAAAGTCAAACCGGAAGTTTTTGCCTTCTAAGGCTCAGACTGAGCCCAGCAGAGGGCATGGATGGATGTCCCCAGAAGGGGCGTGCGTGGGGGAAGGGCGCATGCGGGGGGGGGGGGTCTGTGAACCAGATCTGCCAATAAGTGAATCTATAGATACGGGATCTATGTATACAGGGGCCCTGTACTATTACAGCAATATACAAAGTTTTGTAATGAGACAACAGTGAGAGGTCTTTACGTCAAAGAGCTTACAATCTCTTGCAGTGAGAGAAGGGAGAGGGATGATCAACCTGGCAAAGGATGAATATGAGCACACGCAGTTGCTAGTTTGGCACTGCTGGAGACTTTGGAATCCTGACTCAGCTTATGTGCCAGGAAGCTTGGCCACCATGAACTCCCCAATACCTTCATTAGTCTGTTCAGAACATGCAGAATGGCTTTGGCATTGCTTGTGGTAGTCTGGAAATTTGTTAGAACGTACAAGAGGGTGGAACATCCATGAGATACAAGCCAAGAAGCAAGATGATAACTCTTGATGGAGAAGGGTTAAAATGTGTCTAATAATTGGGTAATTGTTTATAATTACGTTTACGTTGGAAGAAAAATATGTTGTGGGGATATTCATGCTTTTAATATGAAATGGAACACTACCTGCTGAAAGAGGGGGAAATCCTATTTAACCTATTAGTTTTGAAGATGCTTCGTTTGAAGAGCTGATGACTCTGTAGCTCCCTCGCTTGCCCAGAGCTACCCTTGCAGTAGATGGACTGAGCTGTTTTCTGAGTTATCCCTAGGCTCCACTTTCCACACCTTTCCTGCTGCCAAGACTGAGCTGAAGGCTGCATATTTCCCTTTACAGACACCTGGCTGCAATTATTTTTGAATGTTTTGGCTAGGATACCGCTGCAGCACATTTTTCTGACCATTCTTGATAAGCAAAATGTTGATTTTTGTCATATGGACCAAATGAAACATGATTGAAACACACCTAATTGTTTAAACCTGAGTATCCCCAGTCACATATGAAGTGGGCTATTGGTGGTTCAGTTTTTTTTAGAGCAAAAAAAAAAAAGGGCTTCGTTGATAGGGTGCTGAACCCTTTCCCTACTAGCAGCTACTTTCCCTTGGCTTTTGATCAAGTCCTTTTCTTTTAGCCGAATTTGAATTTGGTGTCAAATCTCAGTTGAAGAGAAAAGCACTTGGGAGGACAGACTGCCAAGAGGTATGCTGCAGGGGAGGTGTTTTAGTCCCCCCACCACATATATCCTCAATTTTGCTCAAACATCACCTCCTGACTGGAGCAGCCCTGGATTTGAAAATGGCTAGTTTTGAAGAAAATAAATATACTGACGGGTTTTTTAAAGGCTGTATTTATATGTATGTATTTTTGGCATCTCACCCTCATCAATGTTTCTTAAACAATCCTTTTTTGGTTTGTCTTTGAAAGTGGAGATATTGAACAGGATAGTGCCTGAATTGACGCTTCTGAATCAATTTGCTTAATTTTCTCAATGTGTATGTCTAGGAAGAATTCCATAATCTTAATTCAATTACTTTCTGATTTTTGTTTCTAGGTTAACAAAGCCATTATCCTTTGCAGACTGTGTTGGAGATGAACTACCATGGGGATGGGAAGCGGCATACGACCCTCAGATTGGTGTCTACTATATCGACCACATAAACCGTAAGTGTTTTCTCTAAGTGCTGTATTGATTATATAAGAAGGCTTAGCCAGATTAGATTCTGTTGTTAGACTGGTAACAAGGACTTGAAGAGGAAAGATTTCTTATGAGACAGTTGAAATTCCCCACAGCAGTTCTCCTAGTTTATTTTTCTAGGAAAAGTACTACTGCCTCCCTCTGCTGTTTTCTCTCCCCACCTTCAGTGTCATTTACTACTCATAGATCTCCTTGCCTATCAAGAGCATTCAAAATTTGAGGTCACTAAATGGAGTTCAGAAGTACACAGGAGAGTCTGACCTCAAACCTGTGTGTGACTGATTCAAATATTGTATCATTATGGGTATACAAGCCTAGAGTAAAAACTGTACAATTTTGCCAGAACATAACATCCAAACTGGTTGCAAGTATCTACTTTTTCCTGGAGAAGCATTGTAGCTCAGTGATGGAGCACTTGGGTTGTATGCAGAAGGTCCCAGGTTCAATCTCTGGTATCCCCAGGTAGTAGATGGGAAAGATTCCAGTCTGAGAGTTGAGGCCATTCGCTAGACAGCTTTAGACAGTTGATGGGCCAGTGGTATGGCTCGGTACAGTCGGACCACAGTTTTCAGAATCCCTGTGGATGCACAAAACTGCAGATAATTGAATCCATGATTTGGGCTGACATTCAGGTATAGGGGGTATCTAAGGGCCAGGTGGAGGCTGCACATGGCCTCCCTGGATCTTAGCAGGCCCCAGAAGGTCTAAGAAACCAACTTCTGGTTTTCACTAAAACTGGAAGTTGATTTCTAAGGCCTTCTGGTAACCTACTGAGGTCTCCCTGGACCTCAGACTCCTCGGACCTCAAAGGTTTTTGTTCACGTCCAGTAGGTGCAGATTGGCCGTCCTGGTCAGGACCCATGATGGGTGGCATCTTCATATGTTCAGAGGCAAAGTCCATATGCAGGACCCCTTACAATTCATATATATAAATGGGGGGGGGGGAGGAAACAAAACATCCTCAAATTGTTCAATATTTTGTTCAAAACAAAACATCCTCAAATTGAACATCCTCAAAAATCTAGTAGACAGGCTTGCCAGAAAACTTTCCAGATCTGTTGCTTTATCCTGCCATGCAGAATCGTAGTAAATGTTAGGCATGTTCTAGTCTGTTTGTGTGAGGCTGGGATGAGGACCAATTATAATATGATTAAAAGTAGAAAAACTATAAGTGATTTACAGCCCAGTTCTAACCTGTGCTGGCACTGCCTCCAGTGCAGGTTTGGAGGCAGCTGGAGGTTTCCTTGGGGTAAGGGGATATATTTCCTCATACCCTGGATAAAACCTCAGCCACCCCTATAGGGTTTCTTGGATCCACGCCAGCCATTTAGCTGGCACAAATCCAGAGGCCCAGTGTAACACCGGGCAAGCCAGAAGAGGAGTTCAGGTATGGCAGAGGCTTGCTCTCCTATCCCACCACACTGCTGGCTCCAATCCACCCCCAATCAGACCTCGTCCCACCAAGAAACACTCCTTCCCACCACCCATCGATGTTCCTGTGCCACTCAGCACAGCCTTATTGTGCTGGCTGGCACTGGTCCTGGCTGCAGTGCTGGAAGGCTGGCGCAGTTTGTTGGTCTGGTGTTACCAGCTGTCACAGATGTGGCTTATGGCATATTTATGACACTCTGAGCCAGTGCTGGGGCAGCTGCACCAGCTCAACTGGCAGTTAGGATTGCACTGTGAATGACAGATGTGGGCTCTGTGAAGAATACCACTCCTCACCCAGTCCTTACTACAGAAAGAAATGCACATTTCATATAATAAGCAGTTTGATGCTGAGATTAAAAGGGCCTGGATTTCAAATAAAAGTAGTATGTCACATTCTCTGATACTTCAGAGATCAGCATCAAGGAACAATGACCAGGTTTTGTCAAGTGTACTACTTCTGGCTAGGAGCGTTGGAAGCTCTTGTATACCAAGTCAGACCATTGATCCATCCAGCTAAGTATTGTCAGCACTGACTGGCAGAGTCTCTCCAGTATTTCAGAAAACAATTGTTCTGCACCTTGCTTGTGTATACTGGGGCAGTGTTTCTCTAACTGTGGGTCAGGACCCACTAGGTGTGTCACGAGCCAATTTCAAGTGAGTCCCCATTCATTTAAATATTTTAGTTTTAATGTATTGGACTTGATGCTACCATGGTATACGACTGAATCTGGGGAAATGTTACAGATCTGTACTTTTAACAAGCTACTACGACGTATATTCTTTTATCAATTATATTAAGTGGGACTTACTCCTGGCTAAGTGTGGGTAGGATTAGAGCCTAGGATTGTTAAAAATTTTCCTGCTTGATAATGTCACTTCCAGTCATGACTTCACTTCTGGTGGGTCATGACAGATTCTCTTTCTAAAAAGTGGGTCCCGGTGCTAAATACATGAGAACCACTGGCCTAGAGGAAATGATTCCACTCTCTCTTCCTCCCTCCCAATGTACTGAATATACAACAGTGTAATGTGGAAATTTATCACAGAGCATCTGATACAGTACTGTTTTACCTGTGAAAGCTCCTGTCAAATTGAAATTGGTCTCCATGGTGTGATAGCAATTTCTGTCTCTTTAACATTATGCACCTATAGCAAAGGAAAAGCCTTATGGTTAATTATGGTTAAAGTATTTCCAGTCTAATTGACCTGGGTAAATATTGGAAGGCAGCATGCAAAGGAGCATCTCAAGAAGACAGTGTGGTAGAAGAGACCCATGGGCCAGCTAGTGATGATTGCCCTAGAGCAGGGCTGCCCAAACCCCGGCCCGGGAGCCACTTGTGGCCCTCAGGAGCTCCCAATCTGGCCCTCAGGGAGCTCCCAGTCTCCAGTGAGCCTCTGGCCCTCCAGAGACTTGCTGGAGCCCATGCTGGCCTGACACAACTGCTCTTAGCATGAGTACAACTGTTCAACCTCTCACCTGAGCTGTGGGACGGAGGCTCCCTCCACTACTTGTTGTTTCACGTCTGTGATGCAGCAGTGGCAGTGAAGGAAAGGCTGGTCTTGCTTTGTGCAACGCCTTTTATAGGCCATGAGCTATTGCAAGACCTTCATTTATTCATGTAAGTTCCATCTCTAATAAATTAATTTATGTAAATTTATTCAAATTTTCAATGTAAATTAATTCATTTTTTCCCCGGCCCCTGACACACTGTCAGAGAGATCATGTGGCCCTCCTGCCAAAACGTTTGGATGCTGCTGCCCTAGAGCAACAGATCAGGGCTGGCACAAGAGCCAAGATAAAAATTTTATTAGAACCAGGCCCCATATAAATATTCCATTTTCCATTTTGTCCTTACAGAACCAAGATCACAAGTATCTAGCTATGAGGAGGACAGTGGTGATCCTGACCCCTGAACTGCCAGAGGCCAAGACCTGGGGCCAAGACCCATGGCAGAGCTGCCACCCCTCCACTGTGCCTCCCTTCCAGGGACCCAGGGAGATGGCACACACCCTCCTCGATCCTCCAAAGGCCTTATAAAAGCCTTGGAGGGCTGAAAAAAATCACTTCCGATTTCACAGAGGAAACCAGAAGTGAAATTATAACAGCCTTAGAAGGCATTCTGAGGGCTGGTGAAGCCTCCCCAACCCTCATAAGACCCAAGGGCTTAAAAATGTCACTTCTAGTTTCCTCTATGAAATTGGAAGTGTTTTTTTCGGCCCTCTGAAGCCTTTACAAGGCCTTTGGAAGGCTGGGGAAGCAGCGTGCTGCTTCCCTGCCCCTCAAAATGTTTCTGGTCTTTTGCCCTAAGTGGTGCGAGGAGGGGGTGCTATGGGCGGGTGGATGGCAATACCACCCCCCAGCCCGTCACCTGGGACATTTGTCCCCCTTGCCCCCTTTCAGGTACGCCACTGGTGGATGAGGAAACAAGCATTAAATGGTCCTTGTTCAGTCCTTAGCAAAACTGACCCTGTGACCGTCTGCTCGGATTTGTTGTGCTGCAGGCTTTCACTGGGCATAATGCATCTGATAGCCCCAAAATACAAATATTTATAACTAATTCCCTGCTTTCTTGCTACTTGCCCCCCTCCCGTGTGTTTTATGGATGGTGAGGGAATGGATGAGCTTTTGTTTAGTTAAACTGGTTTTTCCTCATTGCTTGACACTGAAGAATTGGGTACTTAATTCTCTGTTGGTGGTATATTAATCCATGTTGACACAGCAGTTTTGCTGCAGCTTTTTCTGGAGTTCAGTAGACATTGGGTATGTCGGATGTAGGAGCTGGTGTGCTGAAGAGAAACACTCTTTGTTTGAGTTACTGGAAGGTAAGCTGCCTAGGATAAGGGTCAGAAGCAGGTCATTTCTCTTTTGCATGCTGAAGTTCAGATTATAGCTTTTAATTCACCTGACTGGAATGCAACGGTCTGATAATTGTGAGCTGCAGCGCACAAGAGTTTACAGTTAAAAGTTAATGAATCTTTTAGTAGAAATGGCATTTTGGGGGTGTTCCTGTATACATTATCAGTTGTGCAGAAGTCCTAGATGAGGAATTAACTTCTGCACTACCTGCATGAGTGTAAGTCTTTCAGATAAAGTGTGATGTCCTCTTATATTGAGCAGGGGGAGAGGGAGTTGTCCAGTTTCACCCCAGCATAGTGGCTATTCCTGGTGCTTCTTTTGCATCTTTTTTTTTTTTTTAGATTGTGAACTCTTGGAGACAGGAACTATTTATGTTTGTATGTTTATTTAGCTGTGTAAGCCACTTTGTGAACTACTTTTTATTTAAAAGTGGTATGATGAAGATGATGATACTTTTTCCCCATTGCTTTTTTTTCTGGTCTGTATGCATTTTGCTTTATAAAACAAATTGCTCACCTTTATAATACAGCAATGCAGATATTGTTTTAAAGACTTGGGAGGTGGGCAGGCCACCTCCCAACCCCTTTTGTATTGCCTCCATTCTCATCTGAGAGCAGACATAATGTTGTCAATAAGGCTCTAATTTATGTGCCCCAGTGTTCATGGTCAAGGTAACATTTGAACGAGGAATTCAGTAGGAAACGGTCAAATCAGGTTTAGATGTCATACAAAACTATGATTAAACCATGCGAGTGTGACTCAGGCTGCTCTTGTTGTTTTTGATTGGACTGAAGGCAAAAGAGCATCAGGCTGCACAGGCCTTTGGATAAAAGGCCACTCTGGTTTGTTGGAGCATCATTCGCTCCTCACCATCTTGCAAGAAGTCTTGCCTTGGAAAATTCCATGCCAACCTGCACTTTACTTTGCCATCCTGTTCAGAACTACTAACAATGCCATGACCTGGAATGTTTTTGGTTCTGTATAAACCAGATACTTTATGGCCAGAAAAGATGCACTTCCACTGTCCCCTCCACTGCGCTTCCACTGCTTTTCAAACTCTTTGCCTTTACATCCCTGCCTGAACTGGGAGTTGGCTGCATCTTGACTAACAAGCCCTGCATCTCCTACTTAACCACAGCAGATATGGGTTGGTAACATTGGCCCTCTGCATTCCTGACCATTGGCCCCAATACATACCATCTTCAGTGTCTTGTGTGCAGTCAAATGTACACATGCTTAGTGTTTTTATCCCCTCCTCCTTTCTTTGGTGTGACTGTATGAGTGTGGATGACTTTAGGACTCTTTTTGGTCTATATTGTACCAAGAAGCATAAAGACCTGGAGGTGAGCCTGAGGTCTTCTTTTCAGGTGGATACCATTAACTGTTCATCTCACAATATAGTCGCCCCCCCTTCAAATATTCTAAAAGCTATTTCTTCAAGGCTGAGAGGTGAAAGCATCTTTGGCTAACAAGCAGCTATGGTGCCGATTTCCATATGGTCACATATGGTGCTCTCTATGTGGTGAGAGTGACAACATCCCTCACTGAAAGTGACTGAAGTGCTTTATGGCCCCTCAAGGAGCTCACCTTGCATTTAGCTGCAGTTCCAGGTCACACTGAACTCCAACTGAAGCCACAGGTTTGTGCTGTATCTGGAATTATTGGTTCTTTCTAGTCTGTTTCCCCTTTCTTTTCCAGCTCTCTGCTTATACCTAATACCATACAAACCCCAGTTCCTTATCCCTCTGGGCAATCTCCCTCATTTTCCTAGATATGTTTCCCTGTAAACATTTCCCCTTCTGTATTTCCCACTCATCTTTTCTTCCTTCCTCCGTTTTACAAGTCTACACATCTATCCTTCTGAAGATTTCCTCTTTTTCTTGTAGTGCCTAGTATTTACTACCATTCAGGCTTAGCTGTGTGCACACAGATGTGCATTGCTTTGGATATTTCCTGATTCCCACCCTCTAATTGTATAATTCCCCCCCCCCCCAGTAAGCTGTAGTGTGTTGCGCCTTTATCTTTGTTTCTTTCTCATCCTTATTTCATACTAAACCATTGAATGTGCCGCACACAGTTACGCCTAGGTCCCCCCCACACATGTTCAAATTCTCCACATGCATATATATTACATACAACTCAGAGCATGCTTAGTAACACCAGCCTTAACCTTGATCTGCGGTATGATATTCCTAATACTAATGTATTTCACGTGTGTGTGAGAGGAAGGGAGGAGAGGGATTACTAGAATATTTCCATCTGACCTTTCCCTTCCCAACAGGGAGATGCTCAAGGCAGTTTACAATCAATTAAAACAAAACACTATTGACAATGATAAATCCAGAAGCAAAAATAGTTGTTGGAACAGTTGAAGTGAAGAGCTCTGCATGTTCTAATATGCCATATGAGTGCCAAATGATGTAACAGCCATGATAATCCAAACTCTTGGTTTTAAAACATGATATTTCTAGCTTGGCAATTTTCAACCAGTGTGCTGTGGTTCATTGGTGTACCTTGAATAGTCCACAGGTGTACTGTGGAAGTTTGAGGGAGGGTCATTTATTAGTAAGGCCGTTGTGGGATGTGAGCCACCCAACAGCATGGTGTACCTTGTCAATTGTCAAAAAACCAATGGTGTGCCTTGACAGTTTTAGCATTTTGTCAGTGTGCCTTGAAATGGAAAAGGTTGAAAATCGCTGCTAGCTCTAGTTGACTTTGAAAATTTGACGACTTCTTGTTTGTTTTTCAGTTGTCATCCCATCTTTTGGTACAGACAAGTTACAAAGAGGTTAAAACATACTGAGCTTGATGCACTGTGTCTTGTTGATATGGCTTTAGTGTCACAGTTCAATAAAGAAGCATTGTTTACCAGCCATACGGCTGATGTTGTGCCCAGTTTGTATTTCAGACTCGGAAACTAAAATAAGTGAAAAAGA
The DNA here is from genome assembly GCF_035046505.1 of Tiliqua scincoides. NCBI lineage: Eukaryota > Metazoa > Chordata > Lepidosauria > Squamata > Scincidae > Tiliqua > Tiliqua scincoides. The sequence goes on from NC_089826.1 coordinate 59,311,200, forward strand.
AGCATTGGTGTTTCTCAACATGTTCAAAGTGTGTTTAAGTTCAAGCCATTCACATATATAGTTTTCTTCTTTTGGGAAGCTGCCACAAGGCTTTTCACATTTGGAGTAAGCTACCTTCAAATGACACTATTTCAGGATACATGTAACATGTACAGCTTATAGTTACCTCTTCATGCAAATTTTTTTTCCATAGACCACTTATATCTCAGATTAAAAAAAAAAGAACAGTGTATATTTATATATAAAAACTTATGTAATCGTTAGCATGGTCTCTGTCACAGTCCATGATTAATTACTGTTTGTGCTCCACTTCTGATTCTGGAAATCAGTTGAGCTGAAGTGAATACTATTGAGGCAGTTAATGATTACTGTATACGTGATGGGCTTTGATAAGCTGTTTGCCTAGGCAGCCTGAACTTCAGCAGGGGAAGAGAAAACATCATCCTGCGTTAAAATTACACTGTGTGTTTCCTTTTCAAGCAAAAAACAGTTGGACCAAATCATAAGTAAACAAATTGCCATGCCTTCATAACCACTTTAAGGTGGTTTTAGAATGTGTGGGTGGCAGATCGGATTGGGCCACCCCATTTGGGCTGCCCCCAGCAACACCAATCCCACAACAAAGAAGTTTAGAAGCCCTTCTTTTGTGCACAGTAGGTAGTAGGGAAGGTAAGTAACAAATTGCGAGCTAGGGATTTTGAGGCAATGGTTACAGTGCAAAAATTGTGCTCTGCCCTAGTCCTTCATAGTAAGAACTGTGAAGAGAAACAGAATGGTGTAGTGGTTCAGGAGTTGGACTTTATTTTGGAAGATCCAGGTTCAAATCTCTGTTCAGCCATGAGGCTTCCTGGGTGACCTTGGGCCAGTCACACTCTCTTAGCCTCACCTACCTCACAGGGTTGTTTTGAGGACAAGTGGAGGGAAGGAACCATGTACATCACCCTGAACTCTTTGAGGAAGGGTGGTATAAAAATGTGATAAGTAAACAGTGAAGTAGTTACTCTTGTTAAAAAGGATGCAGAACTTCAGCCTTTAGGGTTGATAACAGCATTTTGCATTTTTTAAACACTCTGCGTAGATAGCTAAACATGCTATCAATTACTCTCATAAATCTATTCCTAATAGATTGTGTGGGTTAGACTGAGCCTCTAACCTTCCTTTACTTTTCTTTTCTTTTTTTAATTTTATAGAAATGTAGATGCAGGAGGAAGTATAACTTGGTTACTCAGAAAAAGAAGAAACTCTAGTCTTTACTGTTTGGTTTAAGAGCACAAGAATTTTATTTGAGCAAGTAGTAGAGCAAGAGTGTCCAAAGGATTAAAGGTTATTTTTCCAACCCAAGAAATTACATTCTGTTTTTTTTTCTGTTGGAGCACAAGAATACAAAGCATTCATGACCCTCTGGAAGATCATATGCATTGCACAAAAGGGCAGTTAACTCAGATAATAGATATCAGTTCCATGGTATGACATTTCCATCAAACCTGACAGAGTTGAGAGAAATGCTCTTTGTCACGGACTCACAATTACACTGAAATTTATCCAGGTAGGTTGTGATGTCCTATCTGACTCTGTGAACCAGGTCCTCAAATTTACATACATTTTTCTCTGAGAAAATATAGTTTTATAAAAAGAAGAAAAGGTATTATGGATCTTCTAGTTTATGTTTAGGTGTGGTTCCCCCCCCCCAAATTATTTATAAAAAACCATTTTCCTGCTGTTGTTGGTATGTTCCAAGTACTAGAAGCTCCAGAGCAGCATATCCACAGCTGTCTCTCACCACCCTATTATGTAAGGAAAATCTGAATTATGTCCAACTTATTTGACTTGCTCTTATTTGAGGCTTCAGCAAATGTTCTGCAGATGTTCACAGTATGGTGCATCCAGCTTTGACTTGGCTACCTTGAAGCAGAAGCATAACCTTTTTCTTTAATGTAAGCAGGGCAAACTCTCATCCTGCTGCTTCATGGATGTAAAAGCACATTAGCCTGCTGTTAGGAATAGATGGCCTGTGAAACTTCCAGTAGGTCAACATTCACCCATGTAGCCTTAATTTATATATCTGTTCCCACCTGTCAGACAGTGAATCTTTTATGCCATTTTCGTTAACAACCGTGGAATGAAAACTACCTCTTGAGAGTGTATGTGTTTGAAACCATTCAATGGAAAAGATCCTAATTTTTTCCCCAAACCAATACATTTCAGAGACTGTATTACCAGCTTTTTGGGCCTTAATGGTCACACTTGATTTTGCTTTCTTCATATTCAGAAACAAACATTGTGGCTGTATGAGGTTTCTGAGAGAGGTAAAAATAAAATTGCTTGCTTTGAGTCTGTAAGAGCTTAAAAATATATATATTGAGTTGAAACAGTTTTGCCCTTGTCCTGCAGTCACAAGGACAGCATTTGCTGTGGGCCACATTTTAGGACTCTGCAGGCTACTCCTGTAGTTTGGGCCACACATTGAGCAATCCTGACTTAAACCTACTGAGCAATTACCTGAAATGTGTTCGCAGATATGACTTTCCTCTCTTGTGAGATTATTTTCCATTACGACTAGTGCTGCTGTCAGAGTACAACCACAGTCATTATATCTATCCCCAAAGTCCAGCAGAACTGCCTTTATCCTATGTGATTGTTTGACTCATTATGAAACCCATTTGATGCTTTGTGTTTGCCTTCCTAAGCACTTCACTCCTCAAAAAAAAAAAAAAAAAAAAAAAGACAGCTCAAATAGCCATTGGTTATGCGTAAATAGATGTGCATGCAGAAGTTCTGCCAACATATGTTCAGCATTTTAGACTTCTTTTCAGAAGATTCAAAGGAAGGAAATCTCAGAGAGAGGCATGAAGAGTAAGGGTGCAGGCAGTTTTCTATACAGCCATCCCCAGGGTTCTTCCCCTTTAGAGTTTAACACTACCGCACACCTTCCAGCACATTCTTGCAGTTTGGCATCTTTATTTTTCTTTGGGCCAGTTTAGACAATACATCTGAATCAACTCTGCCTTCATGTGGTTAGAGTTCTGACTGCATGTTCATTATCCCCTTTTGATGCCCCTAATAATGGGATGGGGATTAGTAGTCCTCTAAATAGCTTTTTCACTTGTAATTTAAATGTTACTTTCAGTGCCACATGAGGAGACAGTTTGGACAACAATTGCAATTTGAAATTGCACGCTGGTGTGACTGTAACATCACTTGCACTTGCACCCCATATAACGAGTTAGCAGGGTAGATTCTGAATTACATCTGACCCTGCCCTTTCTGGAGGAAGGAGTGGAGATACCAAGTTTCAGAGGTCTGGGCCCCTGAGATTCAGTGAGGCGGAGTTTGTGAGGAGGAAGCCTGCTGAGGTAGGAATGGAAGTTAGTGGCATCTGGTGGTTTAAAAGGAAGTGCCTGGTGTCTCAGTGCTGCAGCCTAATGAATATGGAAACTAACAGCAAGAGTCAGGCAAAAAACTGGTCCCACCTACATTTCTGGTCCTCTCTAGGCTGATATTCTACTCCTCCTGGAAATCTGAGAAACTCGTAGCAAGAGACTCATAGCAAGCCATCCAAACTAGAAACTGTCCGAGATAAATAGGAACAGTCAGAGCATACATCATTACCAGATCTAACCTGAAGTTTCATGGTTTTAGCTTCCTCCTGAACATGGCTGACCCACCCATGAACCCGGTTGAAAGTCATGACATGGTAAAATCATTCCTTAGAGCGTGAGCAAGATGGGGGAAGCAGTTTACCTTCTCCAGTCCACTCCAAAATATCACTGTGGCGAAGCTGAAGGAAGACACAGTGGTGTTATTGCAGCAGTTCCAAAACTTACCGTGGTCACAGCACCCTTCTTTCTCAGCAGCCTCTTCTTTCTGGCTCTCCACCATCTTGGAGTATGCAAGATTTCACACGACCCAAGTTGGCAGTGCCCAGGAGAGCTGGGGAGATGAGGCCACTGGGGATATACTGTGGTGTCCCTGTGAGTTTGCTGCGGTCCCCTCAGGTGCCTTGACACAGAGTTTGGGAGCCGCAGGATTACTGTGTCTTGTTCTTGATCTCACTCCTTCCAGGTATGATCAGGAAAAGAACATCCTCTGCCTCCTAGTTGCCTCCTCCACAGCCCACCAAAATGTCTAGGAAGGGAGGATGCTGAGAACAGGAGAATTCTCAAGATCCTGCCAGGTTTGGAAGAAGTGAGAGATGAGGACGAGATACTTTTGTAGGCCTGCACAAGAAAAAGAAAAAGTGTAGGTGGAATTTGGATACCATGTTGGCTAGAGCCAAGCTGGCTTCTCAGGATCTCCAGAAGAAACTGTCAAATCTTTGGTTAAAGAAGTCAAGGGAAACTATTTTCAAATGATGGTACCTTATACAGAATTCATGCGCTGCCTCCGACGCATCCTCGGCATCACCTGGCAGGACAAAGTTCCAAACAACACAGTCCTGGAACGTGCTGGAATCCCTAGCATGTATTCACTGCTGAAACAGAGACGCCTGCGTTGGCTTGGTCATGTCGTGAGAATGGATGATGGCCGGATCCCAAAGGATCTCCTCTATGGAGAACTCGTGCAAGGAAAGCGCCCTACAGGTAGACCACAGCTGCGATACAAGGACATCTGCAAGAGGGATCTGAAGGCCTTAGGGATGGACCTCAACAAGTGGGAAACCCTGGCCTCTGAGCGGCCCGCTTGGAGGCAGGCTGTGCAGCATGGCCTTTCCCAGTTTGAAGAGACACTTTGCCAACAGTCTGAGGCTAAGAGGCAAAGAAGGAAGGCCCATAGCCAGGGAGACAGACCAGGGACAGACTGCACTTGCTCCCGGTGTGGAAGGGATTGTCACTCCCGGATTGGCCTTTTCAGCCACACTAGACGCTGTGCCAGAACCACCTTTCAGAGCGCGATACCATAGTCTTTCGAGACTGAAGGTTGCCAATATATACATTTAGCTCAGTATTTATATTGAAGAACAGCAGCTTCTGGAGTTTCAGGCAACAGCCTTTTCTAGCCATACTTGGAGAGGTCTGGTATAGAACCTAAAACTTTCTGCATGCAAGGCATGCGTTCTACTGCTGCAAATACCCCCTTCTCTTTTCCACAAGGCAATCATCAGGCTTTCCCCCCAGGTTTCCCACCACCACCCATTTTCCCATATGTTCTTCTAGTTTAGGTATCTGTCTTTCTGTGAGTACAGTCAACCCTCAGCATCTGCAAGGGTTCCATTCCTAGAACTCCTGTGGATAACTGAATCAGCGGGCCTGGACCGGAACTACCTTCTGGTTGTGTCTGCTGGTGTTCTGAGGCCCAGAGAGGTTGTGTGTGGCCTCTCTGGGCCTCAGAAAGCCTCCCAGACATGACCAGAAGGAGCTTCTGGACATTGCCGCGAGGTCAGGTGGGGTCCTTCATTGCAGATTAGGAACTTGCAGTGAATCTAATCCTTGGGTTCTGAGCCCATGGATAAAAAGGGCCCACCTGTAGTAGACTGACCCTGATAACTGTATATTCTCAAAGACACTAAAAGTGCAATAATCCTGCTCTGGAGTTGTTAGAAGAAGGTATAGATCTGTTTTTAAAGCAATCAAGGGCTATTAGGCTCTCAACCTGTCCAACAGACTGATCAGACTTGAGCTCCCAGGCTCCACTCCCTGAACTTCAGGAGACTTGAAACCCTCAGTGTTGATCCATGTGTGGTGAGGACAGTACATCGATTGTCCCCCTTTCATGTGCTGGACTTCTCTTTGGAGTAGAGAAACTGCATAAACATGGGTGTTTATATTGCATAAACAATATATGCAATATATTAGTGAGGGATTATTTGTATCCCCTGTGGAACTTACTGGAAATCAATATGTAGTATTCTCTAAGTTTCTTTTATGTACTTGCCAAATAACTAGTGCTATCTGCTTTTGCTTTGAGTACATTTGGTAAAAAGTGTTTTACAGAAATGTGCATACCTGGCATATATTTGAGTTTAGGGAATCACATGAGACATATTCCTTTTTTTTCTTTTAAAAAAAGAATACTTTCTCATTTTTCACTTGCCTCTTGAGCTCACATCAAAATGTAGCGCCAGGAAGATTAAATGTGTAGGACTATCAAGTTTTATTGGCAATTGTTCCCACCAGAGATCTTCCTCTGGTATAGCAGAAGCTAACCAAACATATGTTTAAAGTCCCTATTGTGGCACATTTGAATTACTGTTTGCTCTGGATAATTTAAGTAGGCAAAAGTAGAGAGAATTGTCTTAGTGAGGGATGTGTAACTAATGTTGTTGGGGCGAGGAGAAGCACTTGAACCTACATCAGTAGCTTGGATTAATGTTTTCCTAGAGAGCTTTGAAGATGTACTCTATAAGAGCTATACGCTATACCACCTTTCATCGACTTAAATTGAACTCATTGACTGAAATCTTTTAAAACCTAAATCTTTCTCTGAAATGTCCCAAGAGTTTAAACACTCTTCTGTCTTTTATAATGGAACAGCAGACTTATTAAAGTCTGACAAGGCTTTGTCTTCTATTTATAATGACATTAGTACCAGATAAATCTGTGTAGCTTTTGTGCAACCAACAAATGTCTTGATTTACACTGAATAAGTCTGTCACTTTTAAAGCCCATGCCTATGCATGTCTACTCAGAAGTCCCATTATAGTCAATGGGTCTTACTCTCAGATAAGTGTAAGGATTGCAGACTTCGGGCCAAATCCTATCCAATTTTCCAGTGCTGGTGCAGCTGTGCCAGTGAGGCATGCACTGCATCCTGTAGTGGGGGGAGGCAGTCATGGAGGCCTCCTCAAGGTAAGGGAACATTTGTTTCGTTACATCAGGGCTGCATTGCAGCTGCACCAGTGCTGGAAAGTTGGATAGGGCTGGGCCCTTAGAAGGCATTATTTTTTATCTAAAGGTGGAAAATGTTTATTACAAAACTTTGAAAGTGTTAATACTTCTTTTGCAGTGTTGTGTATCTAAACATAGTTACTGTGACTTCATAAGTGCCGATTTTCAATCCAATTCAGATTTACTAGCATTCTTCCCCCCTGCAGAAAGTAGCTTTGCACAGAAATGGAAGAGTGAAATTGTGCTGTCTTCATATGTCTTCAACCAGTGGTACTTGAAGTGGTGTCCAGTGTTAATCACAGACCTCCAGATCTCAGCTGCCTGACAGCAAGATCAGCAATGCAATGTGACAAGCAGCAGCAGGAGGTTCAGCTCAGCAGGCATAGCTCCAGAGTGCACTTTTCATGTGCTCAAAAAAAGCCCTCCTGTCCACCCTGAGCCTCTTACCAGTGTTTGTTCGTTGCATCTGGTCTCCCAATCCAAAGTAACTGGTGATGATATCACCACCAGTTACTTTTGGTGGTACTTCCAATTGGTGGACCATCAAAGTGGTACAGTGGGGGACAAATGTTGAGAAACACTGGTCTGAGTCAAGGCACTGGGGGTATTTGTGTAACCAATTCACTGCTTTATGAGGATGGGTCTTCCAAGGTGTATATCCCACCTTTGTTGTGCAGCTATGTTCCGTTACTACTTTTATGTGTGGGATTCTAGGAAATGTTGCTAGGCAAAAGAATAGGGGATTATGAGAATAATGTTTCAAATCATAAAGAAAATTGAATTGTTACATTGCAGGAAAAACTCAAAGTGTGCATATATACCATTAAAATTGTACAGGCAAGATGTATTTTTGAATATGTAGCTTAATACAATGGATTGTATCCTAAAACACCCTTTTGTTCATGTAATGGGCCTTGTGCGTGTGAAAGTGGTAGCCCAAGGTTTTGTACACAGAAATTGATTTGGAATCCTTTCTGGGCTTTGAGCTTGCACAACAATATTGTGCAAGGTGTTTCAAAAAAAAAGTGTCAGTATCTTATTGCTGTGCAATTTTATCTACATGTGCTTGTCCAATCACATATGGAACAGCACAAAATACCACCTTATTTTCATGTGTGCTCCTTAGGATACTTGTAGACTCAAGTCTCATAGACTTTATTTGAGTGTATGAGACTTGAGTCTACAAGAAAGGTGGTATATAAAGGCAAGCTGATTCAAGGCAGGTTACATAGGCAGGCTGACCATAAACCCCATTTTTTCAAACCCTTTTTACAAGGGTTGTTTTATGAGAGAAACTCATAGAACCCTCCATTTCTCCAGATGTTTCACTTCGTGGTGTAATTGTCATCCTGGCTACACAGCTCTTGTGTTTTCCTGGCAGCTTCAGAACACACCTCAGGCTGGTTTTCAGGATGTTAATCCATTTCTTGCTAGTCTCCATTCCTTCGTCTCTAGCCAGCAGCTTCCAGTCACCATCCAAAGCAAAACCCAAGCTGATCCTGCTTTATTGTATGTAATTCAGAGTTCTAAATACAACTCAGTGGTAACTATCATTTGGCCCGAGCATGATAATGAAATAAAGTTTCAGACCTTTCAGTGACTTGCGCATCGTTAGCTTAATTTAATTAAATGACAACTTTTTGAAACTGTATTTCTACAGAAACAACACAGATAGAAGATCCAAGAAAGCAGTGGAGACAAGAGCAAGAGAAAATGCTGAAGGATTACCTGACAGTAGCACAAGATGCACTCAGCACTCAAAAAGAACTGTACCATGTGAAAGAACAGAGACTAGCGCTTGCCCTGGATGAATATGTGCGGTTGAATGATGCCTACAAGGAAAAATCAAGCTCACGTACAAGCTGTAAGTATGATAAATCTGAAAAGGCAGGACAGGTGGAGAAGGGAGGTAGGAAGAGGAGTAGAGAGTGTCTACCGAGAGCAGCATCTCTCCCCACTCCTCCTTCCCACACTGTCTGTCTTTTAAATAGCCATACAGTGAACCAAGAGGAGGAGATGGCAGTCGCTGCAGTGGGTTCTAACTAGTGGTTGCCAACACACTCTCCAATAGGCTGATGGGGACCCATTGTCTCACTGGGGCTTATTAGAAGAGCTAGCCCTGGACTCCATGGATTCTTGTTGGGAATTTACCCTGCTTAATATGTATGAGACCCCGAACATGCTTTTTCACTTTGAACTCCAGAATCTGTTGTGTAAAAGGAGATTGACTTTAAAGAAAAAACCAGTTGTTTTCTTATTCCTGAAACTTTTACTCATATTTGGTGGGCCGCTGTGAGATACAGGAAGCTGGACTAGATGGGCCTATGGCCTGATCCAGTGGGGCTGTTCTTATGTTCTTATGTGTCGTCTTCTGTTAATAAAATGCTATCTAAATGATAGAAACTGAAGCTAGTTTGAGATCAAGGTTCATGTTGCTCCTCTGACTGTATTTCCATAAAAGATTGAATTCAGAATTACTTGATATTAATTATATTATATTAAACTTGCAAAACTACGTGAACTCTTTGAGAACAGCAATAATGAACAATTTCTGAAATGGTTAAATATTTTCACTTATTTTCTTTCCCCTCTCTCCTTTCCAAATAAGTATTCTCAAGCTCCTCTTCCAGCACCAAGTATGACCCTGACATTCTGAAGGCAGAAATATCCACGACAAGATTAAGGGTAAGTATGCTTAATTTTAGGGCTAGACTAGATGTGACACTAGTTGTGTCATTTATTCTGAACATGCTTGTTGTTTTGTGTATTAATAGCACATGTGGTGGCTTGATCTGGATTGGAACTGCAGGGGGTAAGGTAAAAGCCTCTCTAACCCCCATCATGATCCCAACCTAGACATAGCACCCCATATGCACTATTTACACAAAAAGGAAAGTGACTAATGTCAAGTCTAGTTTTGCCCTTAGAATTATTGGGTAATATGTAGTATGTCTTCCTCCTTGCCACTGAAATCCCCAAGTGCTGAATTAAATAGTAGTTAATAGTACACAAAGTAGTGCTTTCTTTTTTTTTCTTTTTTTTTGCAAATAGCAGTGCTAATAATATGAAAAATAGCACTTGATTTAGAGTTTTTCAGGCTTATTGACTTTTTACAAAGGTGTATGGCTTTGGAAAGATGCGGACATCTGAATAGGATTTGTATTATTTGAAAGGCGGTGCATATAGGAGCACAAATAGTTTGGACTTCCAGTTTGGTAAAAGAGATTGCAAAATACAAGTCCTGTCTAGTTGGGAAATGCATGGTTCTGAAGTTAATATAGATTATAGTATATTGGTTTCCCTCAAAAGTGAGCTTTGGGAACCCTCTCTCTCATGTGCATGTATACAGAGTCCCATTCTCTCTAACTATGCTGATCGGTGCGATCTGTCTTGAATAAGAACAGGTGGCATACTTGCACTGTGAATGACAAATTAGCTTAACCAGTAAATGTGAATTTCAAGTTTAATTACTATAATGAGGTTATCCAAATAAAGAGATGTCTTTTAATCTGGCATGTCTCTTGCATTAGTTGCGTGTTCGTGAACATTAAGAGGAAGATAGAATTCCTTTGTGTTTAACAAATACTAACAGGGGCTTATTTATATGTTATGGGAAAGCTGGTAGTGTTGAAATCAAGATAGTCTGCTAGAAGAGACAGCTGAACGTTGACACACCATTGTATTCTCTTCAGAGCAGTTATTCTTTTTATGAACAGTTAGTTCTCACCATATTAGTAAGCATTAGCATATCCAAGAGTGGAAATTGCCTGTGACTCTTGCAGAAGGCTAACTGATTTATATAGTGTGTGAGCGCGAATAAGGACTAATAGTTCTAGAGATAAGATACAACAGTGCAAACACTGAGGCTTGATTTATACAAGACTAAGGTCACAAAGAAAGCTTGCCTTTGTAAGCATTCTGTGTGCCCTTCATCATCACCTTTAAGAGGCTGTATCACATGTAGCAGCTGATACATATGTAGATGTCTGCCCAAGGCTGTGACCGCTTGAATGTTAACACTGCACATGTATGGGCTTGTCATATGATGTGTGTATTTAAGTGAAGGGGATACTACTTCCAATGGTAAGTGCTTTCTCCATGATTTGCACCATGTGTAAAACTGATAAGGAAAAAGGACTGTACCACCTAAAGCTGTATGTTGGCATATGGGTGGGATTGTATGTTTGAATATCTTGTATTTTAATTTTTGATTTGTAATGTTTCATGTCAACCACCTTGGAGCAATGCAAAAGATGGAATACAAACCAAAAAATAAAATAAATGTTTCCCCACATTAAAGCAGCTTTGTGGATATGGAAATTAGTGCATCTTGTAGAAGTCTACCCTAACCTGCTTCTTGGCGCTCTAGCTTTCCCTGTGCAAAGCATTAACATAGGTGAACATCCAAACAAGCAACCCCCCCCCCCACAGGCATTTTGTATTGTTCTGAATTTTCTGAAGGCAATTTTCATAGGCATTTTCTGAATGTTTGAATCAGCTTTATGTATATAAAGCTTTACTTATATGACAACAAGCCATATAAGTAATACTTCTTATAAAGCAGGAGATCCTTTCCGGAAAGTTGAGCACTGCACAAAACAACAGTATAGAATACATTGTTAATCCAGTAAGCAGGAAATGGGAGCTGCCTGGCCCAGAATGAACAGTTGTCGTTGGCTAGACTGTTTGTTAAGCTGGGACAAAGGGCATTGTAACAAACCAGTGCTAAAAGATACGGGGTTATGGGAAGTATTACTAGATCCCTGAACAGTCACATCTTCAGAGACATCAAAATTTTCATGTAATATAAAAATTTGATCAGAACTTCTAGGGTGTATTTGTACATGTGCACAGGGCAAGATGCAGAGCACCAGATGTGCACAAGATGCCAAGGCACCAGATGTGCTGTTGTATCCAGGCCATTCATGTAAAGCTGAAGCATTCCTGCGTCTGCTGAATGTATTCATGGGAATGTCTCTAATATGAATGACTGGAGCATGTTCAGCCTAGCTACAATGCCAGCAAGGTGATAGCTTGAGATGGGAGCAAGGGTTATGATGATGGAGCTCTAAAAGGGTCACTTCACATGGTGCTTCAGACACATGCAAGGTGCAAGATTGTGGCTGTAGTTATACCGCATGTTTATACTGTAAGGTGGCTTCATGTCCCTGGGGGGACGGACGGACCATATACTTCACATGTCCAGTGTCAGGGTGCATCATGCTCTGAGGCAGGCTCTGCTGCACCTCTCACCCTAGCTCTTTTTGCCCCCCCCCCCCCAATTACCAATGGCTGACGGCTGTGAGCTGGCAATGGGTGGGAACAGGGGAATTTTTCCTCTACCACCCTTTCCACCACAGCTTCCTCCCAGTCCTTCTTTACATCAGTGTATTTGGTAGCTTAAAGCATTTGTCTCCTGACCTGGTTCTTTTCCAGTACCAGAGACAGGTTGAAGAAAAGTTATTTAAAGGCAGCAGAGCAAATTGTGGTGTCTCCTCATATTCTTTTTGGACTAAAAAAGTAGACATGCACACACTGTTTTATAAGTGAACTTGGGAAGTACATGTTTAACAAACACAGTTGCCTCCAATGTATAGTTTGCCCCAAAGATGGTGGAGCTTGGGAGAGGAGGCATTTCTCACACAAAATACAGTGTGTAAGGTTGATCCCATCAGTAGTGTATCATTCAGTTTTAGTGTTTTGGAAAGTGGGAACAAGTTAAGTTGAGATGTAAACACCTAATCAAGGGTAAAAGTTGTATCCTTTTCAGTTAGCATGTGAAGGTGCTAATTATGCTACACTGTGTGTTTCACTGTGTAAAAACAAATTCTACATCTTTTATTTTACATACAAGGTTAAAAAGCTGAAGAGAGAACTCTCTCAGATGAAGCAAGAACTGCTATATAAGGAGCAAGGCTATGAAACATTGCAACAGTGAGTATATGAAAATAATTGAAATTGACTTGAATAATTCAGGCTGCTGCTTAGAACCAAATCAAATAGAATTATTGTATCCATTTACAGAGGAAAGCTTTGGGAACAGCTGAAAAAAAATATACTGCTTACCAACTATGGAGTATCTAACCACTGCTTTAGAACAAGAAACTTTTAAGGAAAAAAAATAGTTTGCTAGAAAGTCAATGGAAAAAAACCATAAAGCTGTTACACAGGTTTAAAAACAAGTGCAGTTGAATGAGTTACCAGCAATTTGTATTCTGGAGAAGAGTGAAGAGGCAACTGGAAATAGAGAAATGGCAGCATTATACTTTTCATCTTCATGGGCTCCTTAAAGTATGATTAGGTCTTTACTGCCTCTTTGGCCGTCATGGAGAAAGACATACTACTTTGAGAAGGTTGAAATGCACAAGAGAAGGCAGAGGTTGAAGCGAGACACAAATTTGAGAAATCCAATGACTTTTATTAGTCTTTACGCACCCAAATGTGAAACCCTGCACTGAGTTAAGCATAGGCATTGTATGAATACCTACTTAGAGGTGGTCCCTGCCTTAAAAAGAAAAAAGAAAAAAAAAGAGGCAGCAGTATATATTTTAAGAACATAAGAACATAAGAACAGCCCCACTGGATCAGGCCATAGGCCCATCTAGTCCAGCTTCCTGTATCTCACAGCGGCCTACCAAATGCCCCAGGGAGCACACCAGATAACAAGAGACCTCATCCTGGTGCTCTCCCCTACATCTGGCATTCTGACTTAACCCATTCCTAAAATCAGGAGGTTGCGCATACACATCATGGCTTGTACCCCATAATGGATTTTTCCTCCAGAAACTTGTCCAATCCCCTTTTAAAGGCGTCTAGGCTAGACGCCAGCACCACATCCTGTGGCAAGGAGTTCCACAGACCGACCACGCGCTGAGTAAAGAAATATTTTCTTTTGTCTGTCCTAACCCGCCCAACACTCAATTTTAGTGGATGTCCCCTGGTTCTGGTATTATGTGAGAGTGTAAAGAGCATCTCCCTATCCACTCTGTCCATCCCCTGCATAATTTTGTATGTCTCAATTATGTCCCCCCTCAAGCGTCTCTTTTCTAGGCTGAAGAGGCCCAAACGCTGTAGCCTTTCCTCATAAGGAAGGTGCCCCAGCCCCGTAATCATCTTAGTCGCTCTCTTTTGCACCTTTTCCATTTCCACTATGTCTTTTTTGAGATGCGGCGACCAGAACTGGACACAATACTCCAGGTGTGGCCTTACCATCGATTTGTACAATGGCATTATAATACTAACCATTTTGTTCTCAATACCCTTCCTAATGATCCCAAGCATAGAATTGGCCTTCTTCACTGCCGCCGCACATTGGGTCGACACTTTCATCGACCTGTCCACCACCACCCCAAGATCTCTCTCCTGATCTGTCACAGACAGCTCAGAACCCATCAGCCTATATCTAAAGTTTTGATTTTTTGCCCCAATGTGCATGACTTTACACTTACTGACATTGAAGCGCATCTGCCATTTTGCTGCCCATTCTGCCAGTCTGGAGAGATCCTTCTGGAGCTCCTCACAATCACTTCTGGTCTTTACCACTCGGAAAAGTTTGGTGTCGTCTGCAAACTTAGCCACTTCACTGCTCAACCCTGTCTCCAGGTCATTTATGAAGAGGTTGAAAAGCACCGGTCCCAGGACAGATCCTTGGGGCACACCGCTTTTCACCTCTCTCCACTGTGAAAATTGCCCATTGACACCCACTCTCTGCTTCCTGGCCTCCAACCAGTTCTCAATCCACGAGAGGACCTGTCCTCTAATTCCCTGACTGTGGAGTTTTTTCAGTAGCCTTTGGTGAGGGACCGTGTCAAACGCCTTCTGAAAGTCCAGATATATAATGTCCACGGGTTCTCCCGCATCCACATGCCTGTTGACCTTTTCAAAGAATTCTATAAGGTTCGTGAGGCAAGACTTACCCTTACAGAAGCCATGCTGACTCTCCCTCAGCAAGGCCTGTTCGTCTATGTGTTTTGAGATCCTATCTTTGATGAGGCATTCCACCATCTTACCCGGTATGGATGTTAGGCTGACCGGCCTATAGTTTCCCGGGTCCCCCCTCTTTCCCTTTTTAAAAATAGGCGTGACATTTGCTATCCTCCAATCTTCTGGTACCGTGGCCGTTTTGAGGGACAAGTTGCATACCTTAGTCAAGAGATCTGCAACTTCATTCTTCAATTCCTTAATAACCCTTGGGTGTATGCCATCAGGGCCCGGTGACTTATTGATCTTTAATTTATCAATCAGGTCTGCATTTTCTAAGCAGCAAAAGAATACAGGTCATGCCTCATTATCCACTGAGGTTCCAGAATCCTCAGTTAGTAAAAAATTCAGTGGCTACCAAATCAGTGGAAAAATAGCTTTAAAGACCTTCTGGATTTCTTGTTCTTCCCTTGTTGCCCCAGAATGCATTAGTATAGACACTGTACCACATTCAGCCATTAGATGGAGTGAATAATGAAATTTGTGGAATGAAATTATCATTATTTAACAGCTTGAAGGTAGGAAATTGGATTTTGGTGCTTTTTTTCCTGGTTACATGGCATTTAAAGGTGGACCCCAGTATCAGTGGTGAGTCGTAAGAACATAAGAACAGCCCCGCTGGATCAGGCCATAGGCCTATGTAGTCCAGCTTCCTGTATCTCACAGCGGCCCATCAAATGCCCTGGATCAGTCAGATCAGTGGATACCAAATCAGTGGATAATAAGGCATGACCTGTAATTTTAAAAATTGAGATTCATATGTGCCATTTTACAGATTTGGAATTTACAACCCACCCTTAAATAGGTTTATTATGAAGTCGGTTTAATTGATTCCTAGTAAGTACATCTAGAGGCTGAGAAATTATACTCTATTGCTCTTTTTTGAGAAATTACAACTCTTGTTTATTGAGAATTGGCCTGTGCAACAGGTTGAGAATTTAGGTGTATTTGTGACTCAGCATAGGGAGTGATGTTCAGGGGTTAGAGAACATAAAGGCAGAATCTTGGAAAGGGAAAGAAAGATCACATGTTCTCTATGCAGGCAGATGAACCTGCTGAAACTATGAAGTCAGATGGAACCAAACTTTACCTGCAGTTTAGCATCATTTTTTTTGGTGCTTAAATATTAGAGGGCTAGAGGAAAAATATATGGGAGCTTACTTAACCAAAACTTAGCTTTTGCTAAAACATATTTTTTAAAAAAAGCAAAAGAAATCCCAAAACTTCAACCTGAAACTTCAAAACTTCTACTACTGTCCCAAGATTAAAGGTTAGCCAAACATGCTGGTTATATTACATTAATGTAACAATGAGGTATTGTTTTAAAGAGGCTTTCTCACAAGCAATTTTGATAGGAATCTAGAGCATGTTTGGGAAATACTCAGCAGCATACCATGAGCAAACAATGGACATTTATTGCAAAAATGCAGACGGCCATGTTTTGGATAGCACTAATGCCTTTTATTGAAAACAGAGTCAGAATATTTTTATATACTGGAGAGCCTTGTTATTCATTTGTGCTATATACATGATAAAACAGTTGCAGCTTGAAATGGCTGACATCATACTGTGCACTAGCATGCATGCAGTGTGCTACATGACCTCAAATTCATGTCACTTGTTTTTGTGTGTGCAGTTACCCTACCAGAATGATAAGGTGGCAAAAATCAAATGTGACCAGGGAGTAAATGTTCTATCCATAACAGGAAAACATGTTTAAATAGGATCCTGGTGTATTCTTTTTCTGCATGATAGTAGGGGTAAGGGAAAATATTGCACTTCCTTTTGTATCTTTTGTCAGCTCTGCTTGGTTGGAGTGTTGCTTGTGCCATGCTGCCTAAGGAACTGCATGAAGATGAAACAGATGTGTGTTTCTATTGGCCTTTACATATCCACAGCCATAACTTCTATAATGCTGCTTCCTTTAATGGTGCTTTGTTAAAGCTCTCTTTTTCCCATCATGATTGACAGCTATTCTAACCAATGGGAGCAGTACATTCTGTGCCAGTCAGTACCTATTTTCTGTTTATTAGATTGACAGTGTCTCCAAAAGTGCTATTTCATGGGAAACTCCTAAATAGGCAGGTTGCTTTTTCTTTTAAACATGGCTTTACCTGTGAAGTAACCATTGCTATCTGTTGTATTTGCCAGTAATTGATTCAAGTGCCTGTTTATCAAGCTGGCCACAGCCTCTAGCAGTGATTAACTAAATTGCCCTGATCTTTCAGGGCAAAAGGTATATATTGTTGGGAACTATAAAGGAAAGGATGGCTGAGTTTCACATACTGTTTTGAAATAACTTGCCAAATCTTTGGTTGCAGGCCTCTAGTGCAGTATTTCTCAACCAGTGGTATGGGTACCAAAAGTAGTACTTGAGGTGGTGTCTGGTGGTACTTGCGGGACCCCTGGACACCTGCTACCCAGCAGCGAGACCAGGAATGTGACACAACAAACAGTGGTAGGCGGCTCGTCGGGCAGAGCTTCAAAGCATGCTTTTCCTGAGCCTCTTACTGGTGTTTGTTTTGTCTCATCTGGCCTCAACATTCCCAACCCAGAAGTAACTGGTGATGACATCTGGTGGTACTTCAAATAGGTGAACCATGTGAGTGGTATAGCAGTGGAAACATTGAGAAAAACTGCTCTAGTGCATTTTAATGTGCTGCATTTAAATTGTAGCAGTGAATGATAACTTTGACCTGGATTTTCATAGGAATAGTTAGTCACCCATGGAGTATAAACTTGGCTTCCTGTCTTTTGCAGACTGTTCATATTTACCTTTCTATACATATTGCATGTAAACAGGCTTCTGTCTACCTGTTTACTGGTATTAAGACACTTTGTATTCTTAAATGCTGAAGCATGTTAAATTGCGAGTGGCTTGGGTTTTACAATCTTTGTCGTTGCCAGTATTTAAAATTTAGTTTTAATTCAGCTCTTTAAATCCTTTTTTGTTTCATTTGACTTTTTTTAACATGACTAATTTGAGAGTATCCTGATGAATTATGACAAATATTATTGCCATAAACTAAAAATTAAATTTTCTGAGGTCCCATGTTCTTCTAAAACAGGGGTGTCAGACTAAAGGCCTGTGGAAGCTATTTTAATAATTTGGCTCTCCCAGCACTACCCTTTCAGCAACACCACTTCTGCTGAGACTCTTAAGGGAAAGATGGAAGGAGACCTCTGAAGGCAAGGAATGCTACGATGGAAGGGACAGACCAAGAGGGGTGAGAGAGGGAGGTGCCAGGAGAGCCCAATTATTATAACAGCCATCTGGCACTGGAATGGTCTGCCTTATATCATTGTTTGCTCTCCCTTAATGGAGTTTTCAGGCAGAGTCTGGATGGCCACCTACCTGGGATACTATAGTTGCCTGCGTTGAGCAGGGGCTTGAACTAGATGACCTCCAAGATCCCTTCCTACTCTAGCATTCTGTGGCTTCCATTTCTGTCTAGCAAAAATGGCTGTAAGTTATGGCAGGAGTTGATTATATATTTGACTTGGTCCTTGGAATTCTATAATACGTGCTCTGATAGTTGTTTGGGTGTAAGGAAGAGCCTGTTGGCGTGGAAGCAGAACAGTTGTTCTCAAAAAAGGAATAACTCCAGAAAGAGAGTGCCAACTTACTCTTGTTTTTGTTTGCTCTGCAAGAATAGGTTTTTAATTTGTGAGAAATCAATAACATCTTAATGTAGATTAGCCCGAAGAAGAAAAATCCAAAAAGATCAATGATTACAGTTCCTCTTAGATATGGTACTAAGTCACAGCCTGTGCTTTCAGGCAAACGTTAAGAAATGTAACAAATGGATGCCGCTATTCTCTGTTTGAACCAGTGAAAACTTTTAATTTCCAGGTTCCTTGAATCTTTGCTAAACTAATTAGACATTTGCAAGGGTTTGTAGCAGTGCTGTTGAAATGTTGCAACAGCATCTGTGGGATTTCCCCTTAAAATTGTTTGCTGGAGGAAAGTCATTGATTAAAATACAGTTTGGAAATGACAGTTCTGGTCGGCTGTCACATGGGAATGTAGGTTATTTTAACTGTGATTTGTTTAACAAACCAAGATTGGCACCATACACAATCACCAAATTCTAGTTTCATTTCAGCTAGTCATTGTTTGTTTAGTCTGCAGGGCCAATGCTATCGTTACGCCAACTAGGCAGTTGCTTAGGGTGCGGAGGGACACAGTTTTATACAGATTAGTTTTTCTAACCTATATAAAAATGTAACTGACAATTTATATTTTTTAATTTTAATACCACAACAATGCTATGGAATTTAATTAATTATAAATCTTATGAAAGAAAAATTGGGGGTGTGCAAGTAGTTAACCTTGCCTAGGGTGCAAAATAACCTGACATCGGCCCTGCCACAACTTTTCCTCCCATGAAGTTCCCAGATGAAATCCTAAGTGCCTCCCAGTTACTGGCAGAGCACTGTCTAATCAGCTAGTGTTTGCCTTTGGTCAGGAAAAGAAAATGAGCATTACAAGTCTATTGCTAGTTTCCAGAGATTTCTCCTCCTGCTTCCAAGAAATTCTACCAATTCCGTACCTAGTCTCCACAATGAATGCATTAAAAGTACTCTGATGTTGAAGTTCTTTAAAGTGCGTGTGTATGTTTTGGAATATATTGTTGCAAGATGGAATAATACTCCTCTACCTTTTCATTTTGATTGTAGCTAGGTATTTTTGGTAAGGGAGACCATATTTATGAAAACACTGTTCTTTCCCATATGATCTCCTTCCAAACATTAGAAACCATGATCTTTCAACAATTTGGTCAAGTAGGAATCTCTCTCTCAACTTTGCAAGACTCTGAAAAAAAGAGAAAGAGGGATTCACTGTTATACTTAATATAAAAAAATTCAGTGCATATCAAAAGTACATAGGTGGGGGTGGAAGGAGACATATATTCATTCTTTCTTTCGGGTTACCTCCAGTCTTTCTTTTTTACAGAATTGACCAAAAAATGTCTGGAGGCCAGAGTGGCTATGAATTAGATGAAGCCAAAGCCATCGTGAATGAGTTGAAGTCTATAAGAAAAGCCATAAGCTCTGGTGAGAAGGAAAAGCAAGATTTAATGCAGGTATTTTGCTTCTGTTTGTATCCTATAGTCATGGTAATACTGTTGTTGTTGATTTTTTTTTCAAGTCAAATATACTTTCTTACACTGTTCTCTTAAGTACCTTCTTTTATTTCTCCAAATACCATACTTATATTCATGCAAAGATGAACTTGAATTGCATTTGACTTCAGACCAAACTACATGTTACCATCAGATATGACCCTTATGTGTTTAGCTTTTCATTATTAAATAACCATAGGGGCTCCTGATCTGGATTTGGACTATGGCCTGGGAGGGAGAGCATTGCCAATGGGAACTCCGCTCTCATGGCAAATAGGACACCAGCACATATCAAAAGTGTGGTGATCACAAAAGGTTAAAGTCCTTCTCCCCACCACCATGGTCTTGATTAGAATCCTTCCCACATGCCTGCCATTTAGTAAAGAAAGGATTAATACCAGGTTCAGCCCCAAATAATTAAAAGTTCTGGTTAGTTGCCAGGGGGCTTTGTAAATAGGTTTATCACTTAGTAGTAGTAGTTGCAGCCCATAGGTAATGCACCTAGTGAGGTGGTTTGGACAAACCACAGTTAGAATGTATACAATTAGAAAACCGAAAGGAAGGGGAGCACCAGGATGTGTTCACAGCCTGAGGGAACATGTTGCTAAAGTATCACCTAAACTGGATCTGTGTCAAGGCCAATGACATATTAAGATATGTACATTGACCTCCTTAAGTGGCTATAGCATCCCTTTTTATATGTCTCCTTCCCCCCCACTACGTACTTTTGATGTATATTGAATTTTTTATATTAACAGTGAATCCCTCTTTGTCTTTTCTTTCAGAGTCTTGCAAAGTTGAGAGAGAGATTCCTCCTCGACCAAACTGTTGGAAGATCAGAACCAGATTTGAGGTGTAGCCCAGTGCATTCTCAGCTATCTCTGTCCAGGCAGACTTTGGACGCCGGGTCTCAAACCAACATTTCTGGTGATGTAAGTTTCAGGGTGGAGAATATAAAAAACTATTTGCTATGAATTTTCTTGAAGGGATTTGACTCAAATGGCTGGCAGCTGCTGTTGCTTAAACATATTGTTAATCAAATTAGATAGAACTTTTGCCCAAGACAGATTTTTCTGTGGTATATTTGGAGTTCTGAAGCCTGGATTTCAAAGGAAAGCAGTAGAAATTGGGCTTCCTCCTACAACTTTTTTTTATGGTTTTCTGATTGCCTAGAAGCCTGGGGGTGGGAGAGGAAAGCAGCACAAATATATTTTTCTCCACACACTTTATTAGTTCTTGAGAAAGAACTAAATTTTGAAGTGAGAATACTTAGAATGTCTTTGAAATGTTTTCCAAACGCATACCAGCATCTATTTGACAAGGTTTATTGAGAAAATGTATTTTAAATAACTATGTTGGTAGTGGAGATCTTCTTTTCTCCCAACTGTAAATAATTTCTCATGTTCACAATATAAAAGTAAAAATAACATGAGCTTTTATAAGCTCATTAGATCTTAAAGTTCCTTTTAAGAATGATGTGGATAACTTGATTATCTCACGTGTCTTAGATTTAAGTGGATACAATTTGTTTTTCCTGTAAAGGAAATAGTTATGGAAAGGTCAAATGCAAAGCTATCCAGTTTCAGAAACTGGTGAGTAAAGATCTCATCCAAAATGTGCTTTGAACATCTGACGCTGATTGATGGAATTAACGTTTTAGCAACTTAAAAATCTTTAGGATCTCATTGCCTTGTATGGCAGTCATAGTCCACAAATGTTTTCCAAATGCTGGCATGTTTCTTGAAGGGTAGTATGATGAAAGGCTGGGGAACTGATTGTACTAGGATTTCCTGAGAAGAAACCCAAACTTGAATGTGGTTTTTAGCAATCTCAATTTCATTGAAGTTCTGCTTTGAACTTCATTGATCTCCCCCAAAGTTCTGAGTTCAAAGTGGTACGTAACAACTTGGGATGTAGTAAATGTTAGCTCAAAGTAGGCCTTGGACAATGTTGCACCTGTTTGTACTGAATCTGTCCTCAGGTGATTTAGCTGTTGAAAAGTAAATTCCATTTGAAAATATTTGAATATTTGACTAGCTCTTGTGCTGCAAAACCAATGATTTCTTTACTGAAATGTATTTCTAATAGTTTTGTTGCTTTCTGTCTTTTGTAAAAAAAAATTGATTTGTGAAATAAGGCTGGTTCTCTCAACAGGCTGGTATCAGAAATAGGTCCAATTTAGCTGAAAAGGTCAGACTGAGTCTTCAATATGAAGAAGCCAAAAGAAGGTAATTCATTCTTTGTTAAAGTGTGAGTTGCAGCCTGAGTCAAATAACCCTGTTTTCAATCTCATGCTTGCAGTGACATCTGCTGGATGCATTTATAGGAGCTATTACTTGTATCAGAATCATTTATCTGATTAGTTTTTAGCCTGCATGAAATTTATATTTTGTACTATTAGTGAGTGCAGAAAACCATATCTATACAGATTTATGAATACAGGTCCCGCCTACATATATGCAGATTGGGAACCTGTGGTTTTAACTAACCATGGGTTCCAAACCCGCAATGGAGGCCGGACCTGAGCTCCTGGATGCAACTGGAGATGTTCTCCGGTTGTGTCCGAGAGCATTTCAGGGCCCACAGAGGCTCTGCACAGCCTCCACAGGCCTCAGAAAGCCCCCCGCAGATGTGTTTAAAGGGCACTTCTGGTTTTTCCCTAAAAACTAGAAGCATCCATTAAACACATGGGCCTCTCTGAGGCCCATGAAAGCCACATGTGGCCTCAAAATGGTTATGTCTGGAGCCCCTATTGGACTGCAACCTACTGATTTAATTATCTGTGAACTTTGGTGTCCAGAGGGGTCCTGGAATGGATCCCCTGTGTTACTAAGGTCGCATTATATAGTGCTACCACTTTTCATAAGTAAGGCAGTAGTATTCAAACTGGTGTGTTGTGACGCCCCAGCTTGAAGGCCCTGGCCTCTGCCCCTTAAGGGGCGGTGGCAGGGGGGAAGGCAGCAACGCGATCCCCAGGGCTCGCTAACAGGGCTGCAGGGACTGGGATGCACTCAGCAGTCCCTGCAGCAGCCTTCCTGGGGTGCGGGGAGCCCTGCGCGAGTGTCTGCAGGGCTCCCCAACATGCAGAAAGTGAAAGCGGAGTGTTTGCACTCCCCTTCCGCAAAACTGGAAGTGGAACGTGATTGCTCCACTACAGATGCTTGCGCAGGGTTCCCCACACTCCCAGGAATGCTGCTGCAGTGACTGGTGAGTACATCCCAGTCCCTGCAGCCCTGCCTGAGCGACAGGATCCTGGGGATCGCTGCCTTCCCCCGCCCCTGCTGTCTCCTTCTCGTCCCCTGCAAGCACTTCCTGCAGTTTCCATACTCCTGGAGAGTTTGAAAACCACAGAAGTAAGGGAATGTGAACTGAAATAAATGCAAGTCCAGAAAGAGCAGAAATTATTTGCTGGCCCTTGTCAGCCACTGGTCTTTGCATTCATGACAAAATAAACTCTAATATTGCACTTCCTACAGTATGTAGCATGTGTTAGTATGTAAAAGTTTGAAGCAGTCCTAAACTGTAGTCCAGAGAAGCTGGACTGGACATGTTAACACTGAGCATGGGTAACTGAGCACACCTTATGCTGAAAGTTCAAGTACTGGCAAGATTGTGTTCACGATAGAGATGGAGGGAGAAGGTAGGAAGTAGGCATGCATAAATATAGTGAGGGAGAATTAATGTAAAGGTTACACTGAAGAAAGTGATGCTCAGGCCCCAAATGACCCGGATAACATGTGATTCAGGTATCAGACTAAAAGCAACACATGAGGTGCATTAATGCATCTCCCAACGCTTTTCTTTTCTTAAAAGCAGCTGAGGCAGGATTGGACTGGGGTTTCAGTGCTGGGGGAAAGAGGTTCTAGCCCTTTCCTCGGTTTATGGCCCAGCCCACTCCCATGAAGCTGACGTTCAGGACTGGCATCAAGGATTGGTCAAGTCAGGCACTGGCCTCAGGCCCATTTTCATCCAGGGGGCTACCTGGCCACATCAGCTCCTGAACCCCCCAGTACTAGTGGTAGCTGTGGCACATTGGTAGCAGTACCCAGAGGTAGTAGTACTAGTGGTAGCATTTCTCACCTGAGAAATTCACACCACCACTGCATCTATCACCCCTAACTGCAAATAGAAGTGTCCCCCAAAGCCCCATCTTGGCGCTTTCAGCAGCTGCTTCCATGGCTTCTGGAGAGCAACAAGCTTCCTCCAAAGATTTTTGACCCCATTCACTGATGGAGGTAGGAGGAGACATTAGTCGCTGCCACTCTCTACCTGTGCCAGTTAGCTGGGAAGGAGGTGCAGAGCCTGCAGGAAGCTGACACCAGCACAGATGCAATTTGTCAAAGAATGGAAAGGCGTAGACCCATTCCCTCTGCATTGTGTGATCCCAGTTCAAACTACCCCCATGGCTGATGTTATCCAAAGGAAAAAAAAATGTTGGGAGACCAATTCATGGATTTTCTTCTTCATGTTTAGTTTGGCATGAATTCTACAGGTCTATTGAAGTTTTTGATTTACCAGCAACCTCCCGCACCACACAGCAAGCCACTTTTTAAACTTGGAGGAAATTCCAAAGCGGTTTTCAGTGTGGAGGGCAGGAGGCAGCTGCTCAAACAAAAAAGATCTCCTTCCCTCCTCAAAAGACCTAATGAACATATTCTGATCCTTGGGAATATTTAATGTAACTCCTTAAATTTTGATCATAGGCTACTAATACTATTTCACAGATATTTAATACTAGTTATTCAATAACTGTGGCTCATAATGAAGGATATGCTCTTCTGATAGGGTCGGGCACAATCTGATCAAACTGAGTATGGATAAGATGGAAGAAGAAGGTATGGGGGAGGGATAGTGCTTGATAAGGAGTCAAGAGGCTAGGTTACAGAGTGGTACAGGTAGGTCAGAGAAATTCAGCTTGAGTTGATAGCACGGAAGGATTGACCTAATGATGAAATTTGCAGAGGGAGATGGAAGTGGAGAGAAATGAAGTGGGTCCAGGGGCAATATAGTTTGCAGTATAGGATAAATTGTGACAATTAAACCTTTCTCCCTCGTTGCTTAACAATTTTGAAGTGTAGTTCAAGAAACCTCAAACCAACCCTTCTACATATATAGGAAAGCAGTATTGGTTACAACTGTGTTTCCCCCCCTTTTTACACACACCCCACCTTGTGTATAAACATTGGTGTTGACAAACTGTGCCAGGTGAGGGCACTGAAACCTTAATTCACATAGAACAAGTGCAGGATTAGATAAGGGTATGGCACTGTGTATGCAGTGTCTTGACAGTATTGCCTCAAAGGGCAAGAGGGCATTTTAGTGTTCATGTCCTTGTTATCCTGGATCTTTTTTTTTTTTATGAGGCAGCTAACATGGGTGCCAATTATGATATCAAATAACTGTTAGTTTTATGGAAAGAAAAAGAGCCCCTGTGAGACTGCCACCTCATGTTGTAAGTCATTGAACAGCTATCAAAAGCAACTACTTTCAGATAATACCAAGGTTGGCGAGGTTTCACCCAGTGACCCAGGCAAAGCTTCTGTATTCCATTATCAATCTGGGCCTTCATGCCAGATTCTCTTCAAAATGCTTTCTATGCATATGCCATATAGAGTTCATTGATTAAAAAAAATTAATACCTTCAGTATCAAGCCTTTGCTCGCTGATCTGTGAACGCGATGCTGTAGCAATCTCTCCCTATTCTTTAATCTGTTTATTGGCTGCTTTTGTACTTAAAAGTAGCTAGAGTTACAAACAGTATAAAATGACTAAGAATACAGTGAACTCTCAGTTTAACAGACATTGAGTTAACAGGCTTCAGAAACAAGAGACATTGTCTGCATCATTAAAAAACTGATCATATACATTTTGCACATGCACGTCTCTATTGACTTCAGTGCACTTGGATTTAAAAGACTTTCAGCATTAACAGACACCCTTCCCCCCATTAGTCCTTTAAAGTGAGGATTCAGTATAATGAAAATCAAAACCGTGTAATCCAATAACATAAAATGTGCATCTCAATACAGATCTCCTATGAAAACAGCCTAAATTCATGGCACGATTTTTTAAAAATGCAGCGCAACTTTAAACCTTCATCTATAGAACCTCTGCAGTAGTATGAGTATGTTGAGGTGCAGAATAAGACTTCAGAGAGAGAATGTAGCTCAGTGGTAGAGCCCCTGCTTTGCATACAGAAAGTCCCAAGTCCAATCTTCTGCATCTGCAGGTAGGACTGAGAAAAATGGAACTTGTATCGAACCGCTGGTCAGTCTGTGTACTGACCTGAATGGACCAATGGCTTGACTCAATATAAGGCAGCTTCCTGTATTTCTATGTTATAGGAAGGTATTTGCATGTTGGAGACAACTGATAAACTGGATAGGGAATGAATTCAGTAAAGTGAGTGCGATCACAAAGACAGTGGAAAGCAATTGTCCATAGAGAATTGTCTTCCCATCAACGTTTTCATTCTCATGACATTAACAAGAAAAAAAATAACTGGGCAGTCTAAATCCACCCTCAGCATGAGAAAATTAGATCCTTAAGGTGGCATATGCTTACTGTAAGCCAGTGTTTTGCACATAAGCCTGAAAGCAACATTGTCTACTTTTACCTTTATGTGGCATTATTAGAAATGTACCACGTTCTTTCCTTCCAGACGTCAGGGGACGGACTGGATAATGTGGATTCGATTGCTTCTCTGTGGCATATGGGAACAAGATCATGCCATTGCTTCTTGCCAGCTAGTGCACTTCTCCCATCTCTGGTGCCAGCTAGTCATCCTCATGGAGCCCTAACACATGAATAGACTTATTATATTCATGGTCCTATTTTCCTGGTTGATGTCCCAGATAAAATTAGGGAAAAGACTGTGTGATCTGAGCTTGCATGTATTAAATTTTAAACATGTAATTCTAATGTTGAGTCCTTGCATGGATACATGGTGCTATCAGAAGTGGGTGGGCAGACTTGTAAAGCATATCCTCACTCCCCGCCATACATAAACAACAGTTTGGGTTTGTTTCGTCTAGTGTGGCCCAAAATGTAGGTTTTCCTTTGAAAGACACCATGACATACTTGCTGCTAAAGGTGTTTTTTCAATGTGATTGTTCTGGGACTGATCTGTGCATGATGTTAACTTGCCAACAGAGTTACGTCTCTAATGCGCCAAAATTTATTTGGCACAATTGGGGGGGCATATTGCTAATCTGCTTTCTCTCTTTCTCCCTTAATATGTGTGTATTTATGTGCTAGCATGGCAAACTTAAAGATTGAGCTGTCTAAGTTAGGAAGTGACGCTTGGCCTGGGGCACTAGATATTGAGAAGGAAAAACTGATGCTGATAAATGAAAAGGAAGAGCTTCTGAAAGAACTTCAATTTGTCACCCCCTGTAAACGCACTCAAGATGAATTGGAGCATCTGGAAGCAGAAAGGAAAAGGCTGGAAGAGGAGCTGTCTGTGAAAAGCACACCTAGTGACACACTTACAGAGAGGTAAAGTTTCTTTTCCTCCCTCCTAACGTTAAGCACTTCTTTCTTCAGTTTAACCTTTGTACTCATTGCAGCGTCTGAGCTGTGCCCTGATGGGCCATTTTCCTTCAGTGGCTGTTCTGCGTAGGTTTTAATTAAATTTATTATTAGTCCACTGGGCAGTAATGCAAGGAGACCTTCACACTGTGGCAGAACTCACGGAGCCTGTATTATTCCAAGCTATCTGTTGCTCTGCGTTTGTGACTAGCATGAAAATGCCTGTGCCTGAAGAAAGCCAGCAGAGCGTAATACATCATTGGCAGGCTTTGTGATAATAGCTGCGACCTGCATGAACTCTTCCTTGCAAATGTTACTCTCATTGCTTCAGCATTGGAACCTCCTATGTGTGATGGAGATATTATTCCACATGTATGCTCACATGCAGAAAAAAAAAGTATATTACTTTAAGTTCAGAAGATAAGATCTGCCATTTCCTGGCTATTCTCATTTACACTACAACCCAGACTGTTGCCTACTAGCCTTCGAAACATGGCAAATGCACTTGAGAAAGGGGATGGAAACGTGATAAAAAAAAACAAATCTTATGTAAGAATTGCATCTTAGTTTTTGCTTATGGTGACGAATGATATGCTAAATAAGAGCTCAAGTATAGACTTTGACTTTGGTATAAAATATTGTATAAATAAAGTATAAATAAATAAAGTATAAATAAATAAAATATTTAATAAAATAAATAAAGTATAAATAAATAAAATAAAGTATAAAATATTGACTTTGGTAGATGCTGTGGAATCTGTGATGGATGCAGATATCTTTCAGTGCTATGTATGCATAATGATCATTACGAGAAAGATTCTTTCTTTTCCAGTCTATAATGTCATTGTCAAAGATTATGGCTGAGTTCAGCTGTAGGACAAAACCATGGTTTGTTTTAACATCTAAACTGAAGCTTACCCACAAACCATGGTTGTTTGGAGATCTGTTTATTTTTATTTATTTTGCACATTTATATAATATGCTTCCTCCAGGAAAGTATGAGATGCATGGCTGTTCTCTCTACTTTTATCCTCACATCAACCTAAGTTAGGCTGAGAAGTCGTGACTGGCCAAGGTCACCGCATAAGCTTCTTGATAGACTGGGGCTTCTGGGTCCAATACTAATCACTATACCGTACAGACTTGATAAATCAGGATCTGAATTCATGAGCTGAAGCTGATTTGCAAACTATGGGCTTAGTGTTAATCTGAATTCAAAGGCCATTGAACAACCACAGGTAAGGCCATTGCTCCACAGGGGGTGGGGAGACTGCTGTACAAGGAAAACAGGAGTTGCTTGCTTTAAAAGGCTTCTGCACCATAGAGATGGGATTGAACATGCAGGTGGGGCCTCGGTATCTGCGGGGGATCCATTCTCAAGAGCCCCTGTGGATACTGAATTTCACAGATCATTAAATCCACAAACAGCCCCACCTGAGCCCTTCAGAGGTGACCAGAGCACAGCTCTGGTCGCCTCAGGAGGGCTTTCTGAAGCCCACAGAGGCAGTGTGAGTCCTTATCCTGCCCTTATCTCTGATCAGCAGTTACTTCTGGTTTTCACAAAAATAGAAGTAACTGCGGTTTGGAGATAAGAATTGTTTACACAGCCATGGAGGACATTGGAGGAGGCTGCAAGCCTCCAGGAGTCTACAAGAGGCCAGCTCTGCCCCACAGGTAAAAAACAAGCCCCTTGGTAGTGATAGAGCTGTAATCGCTACAGTGCCTTTGCTGCCATCAGAGCAGGGCCACTCCCCTTATGGGGGAATGCCCTGCTTCCGGTTCCTGTGGTGGGTTGCAGCCCACCACTTTGGGAACTTTGGGTTGCAGCCCACCACTTTGAGATGATTTAGAACACATCAAACTCAAAGATTATCTACCTTTTGTCTGTCATTGACTTACACTGTATTAATAAATAAGTTGAAATAGATTTGCCAGTAAAAAAGTACTGACTCCCATAAAAGAATTTGCTGCCAAAGCTGCAGTTCTTCATGACCATTAAAAGTGTTTGGCAAAGCCCTTGTTAGTCTGAAAGGGAAGAGGATTGAGTGAGCCCCAAATCATTGTTAAGAAGGGGAAGAACACTGTTCTCTACCTAAGTAAGGATCTATTGTACCTTTTTGCAGAATTCTTTGAATTGTTAAGCCTGAAGGGTCTGGTGTATTCAAGCATCCATAGATACTGATTCTTTCCCTAAAGAGGAAACATTATAATAGGTGTGTGACTTTGTGTGCATGCCTGCGTGTGTCTGCATTTAAGGGAATGTTTTAATTTAATCCTTTTCAATATAAAACCTTTTGTCTGCTTTGTGCAGTTTTGCCTCTGGCAAGGTATTGTCCTAGCCACAGAGGAACAAAAAGTCAGCCTTTAAAAGTAAATACTATTAGCTTTTTCTCCATCATAGGAAGCAGAGGAGCCATTCAGATGAGAAAGAAAATAAGATCTGATATCAGCACAGAACTGTCTGGATTAGGGTATAGAGAAATCTTATAAGCTGGAGCTGCCACAATGCAATAGATGACAAACTGTTCTGTGACTCCTAAAACTATTTGAGAGTCCTGAAATAGTTTTAAAGTTTCTTCTTCCTTGGTTTCTCAACTGACAGCTCTGAAATTGAGCATCTTTTTCTAAAGGTCTACATGGTGTGTGTATGTATCTCACACTTGTTTTTTTTCTGGAGATTGATGTGCTGCTGTTGTTGTTTTATGATATTTTTATAATTGTTGGTGATTTTTTCATTAGCTACTGTGGGTACTCCACTGTGGGGGGGAAAGGTGGGGTATTCATTTCTTAAATACTGTAAATGACCCTCCAGGCAAATAGGAAGGATAGGGAAAGAAGTTATTAACATTCTTCCAGGTACATTTGCCTTTCATATCTAGTCCCAGCTAGATATAAAAGAAGCTGGGTATTGTAATAAAGGGAGCAGCTGTAGGAGCCAAGGGGATAGTTGCTGAGGTCATAAGGACTAGAAAGTTACCAGGAAAGAAAGAGATTCTGGTCCATATAGGGGAAAGTAATTGTAGCCGTAGGGAATGTATTGTTGGACTGACTTGAGTATGGTTAATGGGAGTATCAAAATGACACGAGGCATCAGGGTGGCAGACATTAGAAGGATGCACCTCCAAAGACTCATGGATCAATTTGATTTGGAGAATGCTCTTGAAGAAAATCTATCCTTTTATTTTTTTTTTTCAAACTGGATATCATCAATGGGATTATTCTCAGTCATCTTTTCCCAGTCCTATGTCAGCATGGGCTTCCTCACATATAGAGAACAAGAGGTTGATAACTGGAAAGGGGATGACAAGAAAGCAATTAGCTCTTAACTCGGATCAGTGCATGCATTCTGAATGCAGGTATGAGGAAGGTTCTGACTTAAAAAAAACCACACATGTTCTTGGTATAAATTTAATTTTATATCAATGCTTGTTAACAAAATTCAGTTACTTTAATTCAGGGCAGTTCAGTTTGTCTCTGCCATAGGCCATAGCAATCAGCACAAAACACTTTACATGAACAGATGGAATAAATGTCTTAAGTCATAAACGTTGAAATTCCTACGTTTAAAATTTAAGAAAACTAATTTGCCCTAGAGCCATTTTGCATAATGTTGAAAACCAATTTGGTAACAAAGACACATGATTTGTAAAAATATTTATTAATACCACGAAAAACGTCTAGACCTTTAAATTACCTGAGGTCTGAAAAATAGTTACCACCCACATTCTTTTCCCTATGCTCAAACTACAATGGTCTTGGACTTATTACCTTTTATTCCACTCCCCTTAGTTCTCCTTTTTAGATAGCTGCAGTGTGGGTTGTGATTTGATTAAAATTATGGTGAATTAGGACAAAGTTGACATCAGAAGTTGTTCAGTCAGACATAGGCTGAGAGCTTGCTTGGCTGAGCTGACCCCTGCATACACTATTGATGGTAGCAGTAGTACTCGTAAACATCAGGGGTCGCATGGAGGTCTAGGGTAGGGCTTTCACAAGGCCTTCACCAACCTGGTATCACACTGAATCACAATTGGGGTTTTCATTTAGGTCTCCTCATTTGTTCTCCCATAATTAAAGTGTTGCTTTCAAAGCAGACCTAAACTGTTCAGTTAATATTTTCTGTTACTGTGGAAAAAAAAAGATGGCCCATATACGGTATCCTGGAGGAGGAAAGTTGCTTTATGAATGTAAAAAAAAAAAAATAGAAATTTTTAAGATAGCAAAATCCCCTTTTCTTTGACTGAAAAACCCTCTGAAGATGATTAAGTAGAGTAATTGTTTCTTCAAGGTAGGTCACATATGGTTCAAATCTGAAAGGCAAAACCTCCCTAAACCCTCTTCCCCCTACTCCAGCCTTTCTGAGTGTTTGTCCCTCACCATATCACTTCGCATGGTTCACCTATTGGAAGTACCACCAGAAATAACTGGTGATGGTGTCGCCAGTTATTTTCCGATTCCACAACACAACCAACACCTGGCGAATGGGAGGGCTTTTTCAAGTATACAGAAGTGCATGCTAGAGCTCTGCATGCTGAGCTGAGCCTCTTACTGCTGCTTGTCACGTTGCATTGCTTGTCTCGCTGGCAGGTGGCAGAGGGGTCCTGCATGTACCACTAGACACTGGTACAAGTACCATTGATTGAGAAACACTGCATTACTCCAAAGTTGTCTGTGTAGGGCTTTGCTCTATATTCAGTTTTTTTAGGGGCCTCAAAGCTCTCCAGTGAAACATTTTCTCCTCATCTGTGGAGCTGTACCTACAATGTATTGAGAGCACCATGCTGAACAGGATTTGATTTTAACATATATTTAATACTGTACTAAATTTGGGGCCTTTGGCCCTCCCTAAAGCTGTCTCCATTAGAAAGGAAATAAGCCGCAGTGCTAAGTCCCCCTGAGGATGTATATCTGTTTTGTATGCAAAAGCTTTGAATGGGGTCATGCATTTGAAACTTTGTCTCATAGCTGCTATTTGAGAGACAAGTCTCCCAAAGGAACAGTTTTCAAAACAAGTTTAATTTTTTTCTTTTCCTAGAGTCACATAACTTTTATTCAGGCACAATATCTGAATATTTTATGGCAAAGCAACAGCTTGAGGGGACTTGAATGATTCAGAGAAATGTGGAACTTTTTAAAAACAGCAGTGGAGAAAAAAAAATAGTTGAATGACATGTGAAATTATATAAGGGCATTATTAAGAATAGGACTGTGGAACCTTTAGACTAGATTTCATCATGCTTAAGAAGCATGGGGCTGAACAATGTGATAGTTTGAGAGGTCTATCACACAAATGTACTTCAACAAAAAGATTGTATGGAGCAATCCTATCTTGATTTAATAGACATTTCCCTCCATATTTAACTTTTAGACAGGTCTTTTATACATGCATGAAAATGTTTGGATAAAAGTCTGAGTTCAGAATGATGTACTTTGAATCGGAATTTGAAAACTATTTGGACTGTGTTCTTGGCTCAGCTTGTATTCTCTGAATCTTTATGAGATGATGTAAGGTCCAGAGGGTTTTTTTTTTACTAAGCCTCAATCAATTTCGCATGAGTGCTCATGCTTTTTCCCATTGTTTCTTAAGTTTCCTGTACTTTCAAAAGAGTGTAAATATGTGGTCACTGCTTCCCTGATTAATGTTTATGTATTATTTACTGAGAGGAAGATTTGGAGCACATCTTCTTTAAATGCTAATCGCAACTTGTGAAAGTTGAGTTGTGCATTTAATGAGAGCGGATTATTGGAGGAGGAGGAATTGTCCACAATTAATTCTCCTCACAAAACAAATAAATTATGTGGTGAAAATCTTTATTCTATAATTGGAATAATTTGTGTACATGTATCTAACAGCTGTGCATTATTCTTTTGGAGAATTTTTACTTTTCCAGAATATAGAACAGTGACAGCAGGTGCCATTGATCACATTGTTGATTTTTTTCCCCCCACATTTTTATAACATGCTTCCTCCAAGGAGCTCACGGTAGTGTACATAGTTCCTTCCTTTTGTTCTCACAACAACCATATGAGGTAGGTGAGGCTGAGAGATGGTGACTGGCCCAAGGTCACCCAGGAAGCTTCATGGCTGAGCAGGGATTTGAACTGGATCTTTCAGTTCTAAGTCCAACTCTTGAATCACTACACTAGTGGTTCTCAAATTGGTGGGTCATGACCCAACAGCTTGTGTAAAGCTTTCTCTGTTCCTTTATGGGGAGGGGGAGGCAGCAATGCGATCCCCAAGATCGTGTTGCTGAGGCAAGCAAAAGGGGTGCTTTTACTCACAAATGGCCAGTGCGAGGTCAGGAGTTGCAGGGATCCCTGTGCAGCCCTCTGTGGGGCTCCCCAATGCTTAGACGGTTCAAATGTAGCGATTAGAAAGCACTTCTGGTTTCCCAGAGGTGCTTTCCGTCGCTCTGTTTGAAAGTTCTAAGCATTGGGGAGTCCTGCAGAGGGCTGTGCAAGGCTCGCTGTTTGTCCTGGACCTCGCGCTATGTGTGAGTTAAAGCACCCCCCCTTACCATTCTGATCCTGGGGATTGTGTTGCTGCCCTCGCTACTCCCCCACAAAGATTTACGTAGGAAGTTTGAGAATCACTGCACTACACCATCCTGGCTGTCAGGATGATATTGCTGATATTGCTTGATCGGTGACATTTTTAATGATACTTTAAACTTGCTCTGTTGTGCAAGTGGTTGTGTTAGTGTGTTAGCCGTTCCTGGATCAGCACAGAGAAAATGTGATTTCTTGGTTGAACTTGAGAACATTGTCCTTACAGTTTATTGTAATTAAAATGCAGTTAAAATATAAGGTGGCAATGATGAGAGGACTTTTCAAAGTTTTCATTGTGTTTTACCACAATGTCTTTTTTGGGCAGTACTGAATCATAAAGAACAAGAGTGTTTGCATACATATAACAGCATTTCTTATCTCTTCTAGGTTAAAATTGGAAGAGAGAAGGAGGACATTAGTTAAAAAACTTGAAGAAACCAGTAAATTATCTACTTATTTGCATTTACAGCTTAAAAGGTAAGATTGCTCTGTTTTCATTGTGGTTTTTCACTTGGGAAAAGTTGGCTTTGTACAACATATCTGTGAATAATTTGGAGTAGTTTTATTTTGTTCTAGATGAGTTTACTTGGAAGCATTACATTTTATCCCACAAAAATGTAATGTAAATCCTGTGTAAAGTTTGGTTCCCTAAATCCTGTGTCCCAGTGTACTGACTCGCCATACAGCAGAGGCTGTGAGCGCACACAGCAGCTGTTACAGCTGTCCACTTGGCCCTCCCCAAGGTATTCCAAGCTCCATGGGACAGGACAGGAGAGTGGCTAAGGCTGCAATACTAACCACACTTTCCTGAAAGTAAGCTCCAGTGAACAAAATTGGACTTACTTCTGAGTAGACCTGGTTAGGATTGTGCCCTAAAACAATTAGGAGATACGCTTTAGCTTGAACAAGGTATTGTGCACCTTTATGGTCACAGTATAGTGTCAGTGGTCACAGTGGCAGCTTAGTACAGATACTTGTTTTCATGTTGCATCTGATCTTAAGAGTACAATGTAATCTGACCAGGAATCTGTGAAAGAGCCTCTCACAGTGGTCTCTGTTCTCGTGTGAACAGTAGCTCTGCAAAAAGAGCACATCTGTACTGAAGCCTAATATAAATCATTTTGGGAAAATATTTTGGCATGGCTAAGAAGCAGAAAGGAAAGCAACATTTTTCCTAAAGTTCAAAATGGGCAAGTTACTGGTTTTTGTGTGTCTGTGTTTTTACTTTCAAAAATTATTTTGTTCTTTGTTCTCTTTAACAAAGGTTCTGGTGTTTTGTCTAACATGTCCCCCTGACATTTGGGGGGGGGAAACAAAGTTACCCCCAACACTAAACCAGAAGAAAAGATGAGCAGGGCCTTCACAGGAAATTGGCAACAAAAGTACAAAAAAAAGTTCAAAAATAACTGCAAATCTCCATAACTGATTTGTAATTATAGGACTGTGTTACAGGTGTGCTTACTTATTGGGTTGAACTCCAAAGATCCTATCAAGCTGTAGTGACAAGCTCGGTTCTTGGAGCTGGTGTAGGGCTACATGGATCTGTGCCATTGGATTGGACAGGAAGTGGACTAGGATCCAGCAGCAGCCACTGCCACCAAACCTGTCCCTTTTCCAAAGCCAGACTGCCCTTCCCCCTCTGCCTCATTCTGCCTTCCCCACTGCTATTCTTTTTCCCCCCACCAGCCTACCTTTGTTGGTGGGCATACTAAAATCTGCTAGTGCACAAGAGGCCGCTCAGCCTCTTCACCAGCACTCCTACAGTACATGACTTCACACACTTCCAAAGCATTTCTTTTTACTACTGCTGGAAGACAATCTATGCTTGCAGAACATGGGTTCCACCAGCTTACAGCCCCAATAGGATTGCATCAAGACTTCCCTGGTTTGAATTACGCTCTGCCATGATTTCTCACTGTGTGTCCTTAGGCAAGTCGTTCCTTCTCAGCCTCAGTTGTATGATGGGAATAATAATATGTATTTATATTTGTCTTGTAAGGATTGGACCAAAATAATACATGTGAAGCACTTTGTACATTCAGAAAGTGCTATACAGATGCTGAGTAAAAATGGAAGCAGTTGTACTTTAATAAGATACTGTACTTTGTCACTTAAATACCAGTTTGGATTACAGTTTATCATGAGCTAATGCTCATGGGGTAAAAAATAATTGTAACTGAATTACACTTTTTTTCTCCTCCTCCTTCACAGTCTCTCCGCCAGTACATTATCTGTGTCTTCGGGGAGCAGCCTGGGATCCCTTGCATCTAGTCGAGGGTCTCTAAACACTTCCAGTAGGGGCTCATTGAATTCCCTTAGCTCTACAGACCTATATTATAACCAAGGTGATCAAGCCACAGACTTGGATTATCAGTATAAACTAGACTTCATATTGCAAGAGAAATGTGGTTACATTCCTTCGGGTCCCATCACCACAATCCATGAAAATGAGGTAGCCAATTCCCATGGAAGAGTGGAATGCAGTGATTCTTCTGGCTCTTTGGCAGCAAGTCATGCCCCCAAATTAACTGAACCTCCAAAATCTGTGACATCTCTGTCTTCAAGATCTTCCCTTTCCTCTTTGTCCCCTCCTGGATCACCTTTAGTTTTGGAAGGTGCATTTTCAGTACCTCCACAAGACTCTTCATTGCATCATCTCACCGCAGATTTTGAGGACTGTGATTTACCTAGTGACTTTGCAGGCCTTGGCCTCTGTGAGAACCAAATACTACTGGACTCCAATGCTGCAGCACCTTCTCAGTCACTTGCAGATGATAAAGACCTCAGTGAAAGCATCAGGCAGACCATGTCAACTTCAAGAAATGCAGGTAAAAATGTTGCAGGGTCAAATCTACATAGATGCAATACATGGGTATGCTAATGTATGCACTACTGCTCAAAAGAATTCCCTTTTGTATGATGATGCTGTATATATAGGAGCCTAGGCCTTTGTGGTCAGAATGAACACAAAATGTAAGAATCTTCATATGGGCTTTATGACCACAATTCCTCAAATTTTATTTTTCCTGACATTTTGTCCTTAACTATGAAGGGCATTATCAGAGAACTAAAAGGCTACCTAAAAACTAAAACTACCAGAAGCAAAGATATAAATGTTCCAAATACATGCAGATATTAGGCCTAGAATAGAAACAGTCAAAACCCAAAAAGACCCTAACCATGGGCAATTCAAAATAGAATCTTTCCCCCCCCCAAAACTCACTCCCATTTGAACAAAGAGAAAAGAAAGGGTATTTCTAACCACAGGTTTC
The DNA here is from genome assembly GCF_035046505.1 of Tiliqua scincoides. Classification (NCBI taxonomy): domain Eukaryota; kingdom Metazoa; phylum Chordata; class Lepidosauria; order Squamata; family Scincidae; genus Tiliqua; species Tiliqua scincoides. The sequence goes on from NC_089826.1 coordinate 59,348,481, forward strand.
CCTTGCCCAGGAAGCTCCAGCTAATCAGCTCCCTGATTACTTTCCTCATGCCTCCAATTAGATTGGACTACTAAAAAACTACCTTTTCCTACTACCTAGTAATAGAAAACTACTACTACTAGAAAACTACCTTTTCCCTCTCTTTAATGACCAGCCCCAGGTACCTACTGCTACTCCCTGTTCTCCATTGAACCTGATTCGGATGTTTTTGAGCACAAGGGTCCAAGCATGGCTGAGACTAAGGATCTCTTCCTTATGGTGCATATTCAGTTCTGGATCTGTATAGCCTCTCGAAGAATCCTAAACAAACAAACAAAAGCATCCTGAGCAAAAAAAGGGGTTTGATTAATGCATTGATGGAAAGGGCTGAAAGGATCTATGAACTCCGACACCCCCTAAAGGAACAAGAACATGTCATGATGGCCTTACAGCAGAATAATTGTACTCATAGGGTGATCAGTTGGGCTTTGGTTCCTAGGAAGGTGTTTCTTCAGGTGGATGAGCAAACTGGCTGAAGGGTCAGGGTCTTTCTGCCCTACATTCAAGGGGTGACTGACTGGATTGGGAAAATTCTGAGACATTCAGACATGGAACCGGTCTTCAAACCAACTAGGAAAGTCCAACAGATTCTGAAATCCATAAAAGATCCAAGACACCCCTGGGATACACAAGGTGTTTATAGAATTCTGTGTGATTTTGAAAAGGTTTATATTGGTACCTCCAAAAGATCCATCAACACCAGACTTAAAGAACATCAGAGATTTTGGGCACAATCCTAACTAACTTTCCAGCAGTGGCATAGCCGTGCCAGTGGGACATGTGCTGCATCCTGCAGTTCGGGGGCAGTCATGGTGGCCACCTCAAGCTAAGGCAATGTTTGTTCCCTTACCTCAGAGTTGCATTGCCCTTACCTTGACGCTGGAAAATTGGTTAGGTTTGCGCCCATTGTCGGTTACATCAGATGGACAAGTCTGATGTACACGTAGCTGAGCATGACTTGAGCACAGGGCATCAGATCAACTTTGTCCAGACACAGCACTGCCAGACACAAATTCTTTGAGAGCCTATTGAGATCCAGAAACATCATCTAAATATGAACTGTAAGGAAGAAACCCTTAGTCTTAGCCATGCTTAGACTCCTGAACTCAAAAACACCAGAATTCTCAGGTTCAATGGAGAGCAGGGAGGAGCAGTAGGTACCTTTAAGAACAATGAAGCTGGTCAGCAAAGAGAGGGCACAGATGGTTATCCAATTATGTAATTGGATGTATGAGGAAGGTATGGGGAGCTGATTAGCTGAAGCTTCCTGGACCAGGGAAGCCTGTGATTATAAATACCCTTTTTAGAGTTCGGCTGGAGAAATTTCTGTTCTAGGTCTACCATCTGCATCTTTATTTCTTGGTGTTTTTTTTTTTAGTTTTTAGGTAGCCTTTTAGTCCTTTGACAATGTCCTTCATAGTTAAGGGCAAAACATCAGGAAGAACAAAATCTGAGGAATGTGGCCATAAAGCCCATAGGAAGACTTTCACAATACTCGCTGTATGTAGTTTGGATACATTTTATTGTTTTAAAACTGATAAATGACTAAATTTGTGCCAAGGGTGACATAGTCATTTAATTTAGAATTATATGTTGCTGTCCACCTTGGGCTGTATTGCACTTTATATTTTATTCCCATGTTGGCATTTTACTGGTTTTATTTTTCCCTATGTTGTATGCTGCCTTGAGTGCTCTTTTTATTTCAAGGTCAAGCATTTAAATAAACAAATCTAGTTCAGGAGAGCCAAGCTGGGGCAGAGTGGAACATGAGCTTGGAAGAGGCATCTGTCTGCAGGACCTGGAAGAGGGATGCATGGCATCAGCAAATAGAGAAACATGCAGATGGTCAAGGAAGCTGAGTCCTCAGAAAGCAAGGGAGACTTAGAGATGGGTTGGCAGCCTGGCGTGCTAGTAGCAACTGTGGAACTACACAGACATGGCTAAAATCCCTCTGTTGCCCAGACAAAGATCCAGGTCCAAACTGGAAACGTGTATAGCCATTCCAGAACAGAAGGAACCATTGGGCTACCATGTACAGATTAGAGCCTTGCTGGGATTGGGGATGCTAGCAAATAGCTAACATCATGTTTGCAACCTCGTGGCTCATCGCCAGAGGCAACAGGGCACAGACCATAGCTTGAATCCTGACTGACCCTGATGGCCACAATCTGTTTCTTAGCTGAGAATAGTTTCCTTAGTTTATTTTTAATTTGTCTATTTCGCCTAGTTATAGAAGACAGAACTTTCGAACTTTTACACAGACATGGCTGTAGTTCTGTATTCCCTGGGTCAGTGAAATTCCAGGGCAAGGCAAATTTTGGCAGTGTTTGAAAAGTCTCCCTTGATGCATGTTAAATCAGGGGTGTCAAGCATAAGGCCCAGGAGCTGGATGCGGCCCGTGGAAACTTTTTATCCAGCCCTCAGGTTCTCAGCTGCTGAGCAGTGCTGAGGAGTTATTGCTGAACTGAGATCTGCCATATCTCAAAATATCAAGATTTGCATATTTTCTCTTCTGCCTTTGCAGCTAATGAATTCCTAAGTGAGAAAAAGTGCTTATTTTTGGTTATGACCTATTTAATGACATCACTTCCTGCCTAATGACATCACTTCCGGCCCTCAGCAGGCATCATGAATGCTATTCGGCCCTCTAGATGAAACGAGTTTGACACCCCTGTGTTAAATTATATTATTCAAAGAGATTTTATACTTTTAAAAAAAACAACTCTTTTTTACAATCAACTAACTGATTAACCTACCTTTCTAAATTTTCCAAGCTGCTAAGTGATCCAAACCTGGCTAAACTCACAGAATTGTTCACCAGCATCACATATTTGTGTTTGCAAGACCAAATAGTATGTTTTTTATCCCCAAAACGTTGTTTCAGAGTTTTGTTTCAATCGAGAATAGTCTGCCGTCTCCTAGTCTCTGCACTTCTGTATTCTTTCCATCTTGTGCAGAAGGTTTGTGTTCATAGTCTGCCTTTCCTCCCTCCCCCCTTCTTACACATAGTATTCCTATGCCACCTTCTGGCTAAGCTGTTCAACTTCAGATTCCAAATTCCTAACCTTGATGCTTTCTTATTTGGATAGCTAAAGCAGATTGATTTTTGTCAAGCTTTGGATTCACATGGTGACTTAAGCACATTTCATGGCATAGGCCATTCTATAGTGAAGATTGGTGGTTCCAGCCAATGTGTGTTCATAATATACAATATCAATAGCCAGCTGTCACTGTCCAAGCTGGCCCCCCAGAGCTGACAGGCTGCCATCTGCTCAGTTGCCTGAGAAAGAAAAATATATTTGTAATATGAATGACAGTATTGCAGTGCTTAACACACTTGTCCAGGCTTACTTGATATGAAATACTACATTCTCTATCTTATCACAAACTTGCCAAAAGTGTAAGGGCTACAGATGGCTAAATGCAGATTCTCTTACAATAGCAAGAGACTTTTATTCTCAGTTAGCTTGTGCAGGGAGAAAAAAGTTGAATACCTCTGCTATGTGGAATGTGAGATGTGTGTGTGTAAATAAATAAAAAATATATACATATGTGCAGGGAGGTTGGAAATCTGAACAGCTTCAGCCTTGCCACAAACTGTGATGATCTAATCTATTTGCAGGACCCTGAGGATCTTTTGAGTGTTCTTTAAATAATATGAAAAGCACTTCAGAGTGTCAGAGGAAATACTGAAAAAGTCAAGGCAATCTCTGGCAATATTGTGAAAGCCGAATGTAACACAGGTGGAGCTTGACATGGCCAGGGAAAGGAGTTCTCCGTTCTTTATTCTCCATTGGACTTCATTTCTGCTTCTGTATTTACTCTGAACTTGAGTACAATGGCGGAGTGGACTATGTGCCATATTTCTTTGTATTTTTGCACCTGTTGGACAATGATCTTTGGAAGACTGCATAAGTTATATTACTTGAGAAATTGATTTTGTTTGTGGCAAAGCCACAGAATTTGACATTTATCACTGGCAGAATTTTTGAATCTAACATATCATTCTCTGTAACTTGGGCTATCCTAAGCACTGATTTTCATCAGTTTCACAAACAGACGTATCTCCAAAATGTTGAGGTCCTCACAGTCTTCTCAGGATTTACTTTCCTAAGTATTGTCCCATTTTATAGTTGGAAGAAGGATGATTTCTCTGGCTCCCTTGAATTTGAGCTTAAATCTGAGCTGGGAGTAGGCAGCCCGGAACCACCGACAATGCAGTTCCTTCTGGAACTTAAGAGTATAGGCTTATTACTAGCATATAAATTCTTCTACATTCAATGAGTATTTCAAATAAGTGGGCATAGAACTGTCGCATTTGTTGGCTTTTTGAAACAATAGTACCACAATGTTTGGTAAGCATAATAATATTGTGGTATACAAAACATATTTACTTATTTGAATATGAAATTGGAGGGTATGAAGAGTAATTTTGGGAGTTGCAGTTTGTATGTAGACTGTACATCCTTCATCATGTCTGCAACTGTTAGTTATCTGAATTCACTGTATGTTCTTTAAGTGGCACATTAGAATGGTAATCCCCAAGTGCAGAGCTCTTGATTATTCAAATGCTTTAATGCTTTTCCTTAAATTCAGGTAAATGGCTGATTGATTTCAGTGAAAAAGTTAAGCATGTGCTTCTCTCTCTCTCTCTCTCTCTCTCTCTCTCTCTCTCTCTCTCTTTCTCTGAAATCAATGGGACCTAAAATGCAAGACTGGCTGAGTGTCCTTTATTTAAAAAAAATGCACTTCCCATGTGCTGGTACTTCTTTCCTTGGGGTAGAGTCTACATAGTATTCCTGTGCAGAATATCTTTTGTAGCGACAGAGTTAGGATAACCGTGAAGTTCTTCCACAGACTGTCTCTGTCATTGTCAAAGTCGATTTCAGGCTGCTGTGGTTATTCCTAGGGGTAATCAATAAATCATGTCATCACCTTCACCCCTCTCAAAGTGGTGGAAGAAAAAGCACTTCATCATCAAGGAAAAAGCATCCCCACTGCTACAAATGAAAGGAGAAATGCAGCAATCAATCCTCTAATCTGAAGCCTTAAAATTTAAACATCTTAACAAGATGTAAAGTCATGACTCAGGAGGGGGGCAAAATGCATACCAATACACTCAGCTCCTTGGCAGATGAAAGGACTCTACAGGCTTGCAGCTTATTATGTTACAGGATGCTGCTTACAGTGAATGTTTCTTGCTCTCTGCAGGATATTCGCTAGCACATGAATATGAGTCAAAGATTGAAATTAAAGGATAGTTGGCTTGAAAATTCTCTTTAGTGTTGCCAGTGGTGGCCGTAGAACATGCTCACACTGAAATCAAGTCAGAATCAGTATGTGTTGACATCAGTAGGAAGAATTCTGATGTCCATTAAATTAATGGTAGATGTGGAGATGTGAATTCTTTTGATTAAGCAAAGTAAGACCTTCGGCTTCACTTGGACTTTTGGCATTCTGTTTGGAAGACCTTCAGAACATTGTGCTTTATAGGAAACAAAAGTCATAGGTAATCACATTGGACTTTTGGGGAAAAAAATCTAAGGTAATGCTTGTATTAGGTATCTCATTGTACAAGCTCTGAGTTCTTTAGAACTCAGCTTCAGGATAGGTGTTAAGTAAAACAAAGGTGAAAGAAGAGACAACATTGGGCAAAGTCTGCATTTGTAATGATTGCAGAATGGAGTGTAGGAGGCTTTGGGATTTTTTTCATCTAGTGCAACACTGTCTCTCCCTCCTCCCTTAGCATTCAGCGTGATAAAGTATTCAGAATGCCTACTTTCTGTGTGTACCGGGTGTGTGTGTGCTTTATGGTGTTTCTTGAGTATGATGAAAAGGGGAAAATGCTAGAATTCTAGCTAAGGATAAAAAAGAATAATGACAATTGGAAACCATATTTGGCAAGGCAGTGAAAGGACTAAGCTCCAGAATTTGGAGTGCAAAGCCGTAATAACGATTTGTAAAAAGTACAATAATATGTTGGTCTTCCACAAGTGGGTCTGGTCCCATAAGTGGATGGTACCCCAATTGAAGTGGGTTTTATTCGTGGCACCACTGCCATTTTCTTTGTTTAGGGGGTTTTGTTAGGCTGATATTGAGAAGGAGAGAGAGAGAGCAGACAGACCTCCTTTATGTTTAATTATTGTATAACTTTTTAGGGGCACCTTTTCTCAACCCTGTATAAGAACAAATTCACTCTTATGTGCAATTACTGGTTAGAACTAAAGCTTATTCTTGGCTTTGAAAATGTTGCTTCCTATTACAGTAAAATATTCTGTAATGTGTAATACTGAGATGAATGTCCTTGATACCCACGGTCTTCCTCTTCAATTGACTTTAGGGCTTTGACTACATCTCCTTTCTGATAAATATAGTCTAAAACAAAGACTTTCTTCTCTTTCCCTAGGTGTTGACATACCAAGAAGAACTGTAAGTCATCTGCTTGAGGAGAAGGCAGGGTGTGTATCTGCGGCAGTGTCTGATGAGTCCGTGGCCGGAGACAGTGGTGTATATGAAGCTTCTGTAAAACAGTAGGTTTGAAGGGGGAGGTGATTATGGTTATGCACAAATAAAATGCATGTATCTGGTTTGGTTATCTTGCAACTCAATGTACAGACTTCAGAAACAGATTTTTACAAAACTATTGATAATGTGCAGCTATTAAAGTGCATTCACTTCAAAGAGAATAAATAACCTAGTAAATAAGAAGGGGAACAACATAATTTTATAAATTTGAGAGCCATTAGAAAGTAGGGGAAAGAGTTTCTAGTTCCAGTATCGATTTGTTGTCACTTTCTCCAAGCATGAAATTATAAATGGTGATGACCCTTCAAGGGTGGATCTTCAAATAACTGGCTATTAATGAGATAAACCTGAGCTTTATTTTCTAAATCTATAAGAAGGTAACTGTTTTCTGCATCAGTCTTTGAGAACTTCAGTAGACCCAAATCTAAACATTCTGCAAATTGGACTGATGTTGTATTCAAATCAATCTTTTGGGTTTGGCCATAGTATGAGAGAGGTTTAAATGTGGGTATGTCTTACTCTTTAACTGAATGTTTTATCTCTGCTCTGTAGACCAAATGATAGTGAAGAAGTTGCATATAGTGAAGATGACACTACAAGTCTAGAGACAGCTCAAATACAAGTAGGACTCAGGTAAGTCATCAAATTTAAAAACAAGACAGAGAGTTAACAATGTATTGCAAATGGCTGACCCTTTCCTTTGTTTTGTTTAACAGATATGATACAAACAGCTCAAGTTTTGTGATAATTATGGTGCAGTTACGAAGCCTCCATGCCCTTTCTATACCCATTGGCTCCAAAGTGTAAGTACAGTGCTCCCTAGGTAATACTAACATTGAGGACTAAGGGCCCAATCCAGACCCATACGTGCCAACTTACCATCGGTGCGCACTATAAGTCACATTTGCGAGCAGTACCGTGGGCCCAGCACCAGAACTAGCAGAGTGCAAACCCTGTCTGTTGGCTGGCGCTTGCCCAGAGTGCTGAGCAGCAGAGTGGTGATTGGCAGCATGGGGGGAGGCGTTCTGGGGTGGAGGGCAGGGAGGATGGGTGGTCGGGCAGGAGGGGGCAGATCCAGAGCTCCTGGATTGTTGAGGCTTCTTGATTCTGCACCGGCTAAATAGCCGACACAAAGTCAAGAAGCTCCATTGCGGAGCCGTTTCCCTTCCCCAGGAAGGGGACAAAAGTCCCTTCTTCCAAGGAGCAACTGCTGGCTGCCCGGTTGGGCTCAGGATGCCACGATAGCCATTTTGGTGCATGGCAGCCCCACACATCAGGCAGTTCAGGATTGGCCTGTGAGTATTTTGACAGTAAGAACTGTTTTTCGTTAAATCAAAGTATGCTTGTAATCATTTGGTTGCAGCGAATACAGGAGGAACAGTTTTGCTTCCTCGGAGACAGAAGAGCATGCAATACAGGTTGAGTCTCATTGTTCGTGAGGGTTCTGTTCCCAGAGCTCACGTGGATGTCAAAAGTCTGTGTTAAAGCAAATCCACTTAAACAACAATGTCCCTTTGCTAGGCAACAGTCTTGCTGTCCTTTGTAATGCATCAAGCAGATAATCAGTCTCTCTGCAGGCACTTAGAAAGGCTTCACTTTGAGGCAGTGATCTCTTCCTTCACCAGGAGCACAGGAAAAGAATGGAAGAGGTGATAATCGCTTCCACTTAGCTTCCTTTCATGTGTTCAGAGGGAAGGGAGGGGTCTCTTGCCTTGGAGTGAAGCTGTTCTGCCTGGAAAGAGAATGGTTAATGGATTGTCTGGTGGCTGCCCCCATTAATGAGGCTATTTACTAAACAACTTTATTCCCTTTAGTTGAGATAAAATTGCGGGTGAAAAATCCATAGATAATTAGGTTATACCTATATGTAGGAAACTCTTGGTGCTGAATACTTCCTTGACAGTGGGAACAGGGGTGCACCAGAATTTCTTTTCTCCTTCCTTGTGTTTCCTTCTTTTCTCCTTGTGTGCACAGCTTTTGTACTTTTAGAAGAACCTAAATTCAGTAAAGCAGGGGTCTCCAAACCCTGGATCCAGCATTCAGGGAAAATCAGTCTGGGCATGGCACTTTTCATTCTGTGTTGCAGCTGCCTTTCCCCTTGCTCGATTGTCCCACAGCTTCTCACTGGGCAGCCTCTTCTGATGCCTGTTGCCCCAGATGCCACTGCGCCCCAATTTCCTGGGATCCAGCACAATCAGCTGCTGCAGCTGCATGCTCGACCCTCCACCAAACCCAGGCAGAAAACAGCAGTGTAGCTCCTTCTTCCCTCGCCTCACTTCTTTCTGCATAATCCTTTTGAACAAAACAGGAAGTTTGGGGCATACTGGGAGTTTCCTGATTATCCTGCACAAAGGAAATGAGCAAGGAAGGACTAATAGGAGAGGGTAGGGAAGCAGATAATCTGCTTCTCCACTTGCTTGTCATGGTCACAAAAGTTATGTCACATCCTCCTCCTTCTAAGCAAATACCTGCTTCTTCCCACATTACATTTGAACCACATGGGAGCACTCTTTGCACACCGACACCATGTCTGAAAAGAAGGGTGAAGACCCAACCCATATCAGATAATTAAGAGTACTGTAAAAATCTAACAATGGTTTGGTAATCTCTCTCTCTCTCTCTCTCGCCCATAGTATGGGCAACTTATGGGAGCACTCCTTATTATGGTGTGGAAGGCAGTCCTTAAAATTTATAGTATTTCTACAAACTAAACCACCAAAACAACTGCTCCCAGTAAGAATGACATTTCATGCTCTTGTAAAGAAGGATTGCTGTGCTGATCAAATGAGAAAGTGAAAGTGCATTCACTTTGAAATGCAAATATATCACACACATACAATGAATGTGTCTCAACGTAGCACATGCATCTCAATGACAACTTAAAAGTATGCTTGGTTTGAGGTCAGTTCCTTCTGGAGAAGATTTTCAACCTGCCGGTCATTACCGAATCCTCGGACAAACCCTTTCCCTTATAGATTGTGATTTATCATGGGGTTTCACTAGAGCTGCTGTTCTCAAATTCTCAGGGAGTTTGAGAACCAAGGTAACTTGTTGCAGGGATGGGGGAGGTAGCAATGTAATTCCCAGGATTGCACTGCTATCAGGGACAGAGGGGAGTTTGCACACTTACCCAAAGCCAGCACCAGCCTTCTACAGAATCCAGGTAGCCTGGGGTCTCCTCCTCAGGGCTCCCCAAGCCTAAAAACAGCTGGAAAAAAAATTGACCACTTCCTGTTTGTGACAAAAACAGGAAGTGGATAATTTATTGAAAAAACTTTTTCAGACGTTTGGAGGCTTGAGGAGGCTGCCTGGACTCCTCAGGAGGCTGGCATGGACTGTGGGTAAATGTACTAAATGTGTGAGAACCACTGGCTTAGAATCTTTGATAACTGTTTCAAATCCCCCTGCAGTGAAGGGAAAGGTAGTCTTTGCTGTATGTGCAAGAACGAACTGTTTAGTTTAGTACATAGACAACTGTTCCCTTACAGCAAGTCAGACAATTGGTCCAGCTAGGTCAGGGGTGTCAAACTTGTTTCATACCAAGGGCTGAATAGCATTCATGATGCCTGCTGAGGGCCGGAAGTGATGTCATTAGTCAGGAACAGATGTTATTAAACAGGTTATAATCAAAAATAAGCACTTTTTTCTTACTTAGGAACTCATTAGCTGCAAACAGAAGAGAAAATACACAAATCTTGATCATATTTCAAGATATGAAAGAGCCCAATTTTCATGCGGGCTTCCCTTTTAGCAGTAACACCACAGCACTGCTCAGCAGATGAGAGCCTGAGGGCCGGATAAAAAGCCCCGGGCCTTATGTTTGACACCCCTGAGCTAGGTCATTACTGTCGAAACCGACCAGCAGTGGCTCTCCAGAGTTTCAGCAGGGGTCTTTCCCAGCCCATCTGGAAATGTCAAGACTAGTACCTTGGACCTTCCACGTGCAAGGCATGTGCTCCACTACTGAGCTGTGACCTTTCTCCCCAAGCTTATTTACTGCTTTAGAAAAAAAGGAGGTATGTTATTTTGTACTGAAGAGAAGGAGGAGAAATTTTTCAGAGGAAAAAGACATGAAGAAACATGTCAAATGGTGGTGTTTTGCAGTGGAGAGTATGGTCTTCCGTTGGCAGGTTTTCTTTTTTTAAGCCATTTCTACCCAACGTTGCATGTATGCAACAGGGACCAAATGTGTACACCTGTGGGCTGGGCAAAAATGGGTTAAAGGCTACATAGCACTCAAGTGTTGGAAAGATGAGAGATCACACTTTACAGCAGCTGTCTTCAAACAGGGGCCTGCTGCATTCAGGAAAATCTGTTCGGGCACAATGGTTTTTGTTCCACACCACAGCCATCTTTCTCTTTGCCCGATCATCTCCTAAACTCATTCTTAATGGTAATCAACAGTTGGGAAGTTCACATTTGTAAACCATTCTTCTTCCTTTGCCCTGCCTTCTTTGAAAATTTCCATGTCCTTACTCTAGGCCAGTGATTCCTAAACGTTTTATCACCAGGACCCCCAATAACTCACTATCTGAACCCAACTAGCTTTACAAGAATGGAAAAAAAATGTTACTATGGTGGGGGGAAGGGCATCTTCTGGAGTCTTGGTTTAAGGACATCTGATCCCTAAATGAGGGCTCATCTGATCCAGATTCAGCTGATTGGGATCATTCTGGTGTACGTGCATTCCCCTTTCCCTAATCTTTGATAGGAGCATTTTCACTTACTCGTTCACCTACTCATGTGTACTTGTGAGTAAACATGCATATGTAGCTCAGTTTCACTTTCCATAGGGTTCAATACATTTTTCCTTGTCTGCTTGGAGGGAAGGACTTCCTTCTCCAATGTTTTTTGAAGGCTGTGTTCATCAGATTGGGACTATTCTGGTGGTGTTGCATTCCTCTCAGCTTGCCCTTTGAAATGGATTGAGACAAGGTTGCCTACTCATGAGTAAATGCACACATCTGGCTCAGTTTCATTTTCCATAGGGCTCAATGCTTTTTCTTTGTCAGCCATCTGCTTGTCAGTTTCAGTTTTACAGCCCACCAGCAAGCAGGTTTCCAAACACCTATGGAAACTGACCCACAGTTTGGGAAACACTGCTCTAGACAATTTTAAAATTTTGTGTTGGTTTCTGTAACAGCAAGGTTCAGTGCACTTTTTGTCTTGGTAGCTGTAGTATCTTAATCCATGAGCTGTTGGAGATCTCTGGCAGAGTGGGTAGTGATAGCTGCATCGTCGGCAAAGAGGAAGTCACGCAGACATTTCAGCTGGACTTTGGACTTTGCTCTCAGTCTGGAGAGGTTGAAGAGCTTTCCATCTGATCTGGTCCGGAGATAGATGCCTTCTGTTGTAGTTCCAAAGGCCTGCTTCAGCAGGACAGCGAAGAAGATCCCAAACAAGGTTGGTGCAAGAACACAGCCCTGCTTCACGCCGCTTCGAATGTCAAAGGGGTCTGATGTGGAGCCATCAAAGACAACAGTGCCCTTCATGTCCTTGTGGAAGGATCTGATGATGCTGAGGAGCCTGGGTGGACATCCAATCTTGGGGAGAATCTTGAAGAGGCCATCCCTGCTGACCAGGTCGAAAGCCTTCGTGAGATCTATGAAGGCTATAAAGAGTGGCTGTCGTTGTTCCCTGCATTTCTCCTGCAGTTGTCTAAGGGAGAATACCATATCAGTGGTGGACCTGTTGGCTCGGAATCCGCACTGTGATTCTGGATAAACGCTCTCTGCAAGTACCTGGAGCCTCTTTAGTGCAACTCGGGCAAACAACTTTCCTACAACGCTAAGGAGAGAGATGCCACGGTAGTTGTTGCAGTCACCCCTGTCACCTTTGTTCTTGTTCACCCCTGTCGCCTTTGTTCTTGTACAGCGTGATGATGTTTGCATCCCTCATGTCTTGAGGTACTCCACCTTTTCTCCAGCAGAGACAAAGGATTTCATGCAGCTCAGTGACGATGATCTCCGACACTCTTTCTCTCGATACCGAGCTAAACAAACGCATCGGTAAAGCAGCTACCACGTTTTCCAGACTCACAAAGAGAGTCTGGTCCAACAAGAAGCTGACGGAACATACCAAGATCCAGGTCTACAGAGCTTGCGTCCTGAGTACACTTCTGTACTGCAGCGAGTCATGGACTCTTCACTCACAACAGGAGAGGAAACTGAATGCTTTCCACATGCGCTGCCTCCGACGTATTCTCGGCATCACCTGGCAGGACAAAGTTCCAAACAACACAGTCCTGGAACGTGCTGGAATCCCTAGCATGTATGCACTACTGAAACAAAGACGCCTGCGTTGGCTCGGTCATGTCGTGAGAATGGATGATGGCCGGATCCCAAAGGATCTCCTCTATGGAGAACTCGTGCAAGGAAAGCGCCCTACAGGTAGACTACAGCGGCGATACAAGGACATCTGCAAGAGGGATCTGAAGGCCTTAGGAATGGACCTCAACAAGTGGGAAACCCTGGCCTCTGAGCGGCCCGCTTGGAGGCAGGCTGTGCAGCATGGCCTTTCCCAGTTTGAAGAGACACTTGGCCAACAGTCTGAGGCTAAGAGGCAAAGAAGGAAGGCCCATAGCCAGGGAGACAGACCAGGGACAGTCTGCACTTGCTCCCGGTGTGGAAGGGATTGTCACTCCCGGATTGGCCTTTTCAGCCACACTAGACGCTGTTCCAGAACCACCTTTCAGAGTGCGATACCATAGTCTTTCGAGACTGAAGGTTGCCAACTACTATCTTAATCACTGAAACTTCTGCAGAATAAGAATTAAACAAGGAAATCAAGTCATTTATCTTAACCGTATTTCATTTTACAAAGCAACATGCCTGGATACTTCATGATACATATCTGAATATTTTTTTAAAAAGTTTCTTTCCCCTTCATAGGTACGTTAGAGTTGCTGTTCTCCCATCTTCAGCTGACATCAGCTGTTTGTTCCGCACTAAAGTCCATTCTGCTGCTGAATCTCTTTTGTTCAGTGAGATGTTCAGAGTAGCCATTTCCCAGGCATCTTTGCTTCAGAAGACTCTGAGAATGGATGTCTGCTCTGTCAGTAAAACTCTTCGGGAAGAATGCCTAGTAAGTATTCTTTATTATTGGCTTTGTTTTGATGTTCTTTTGTTTTCCTTTCTCATGCTTATGGATAAGAGCCATCTGAGACATGCATTAGCAACCCTCCACAGGACTGATTATATTTCTCTCTGATATTGGATGAATGTGGAATTTAGAATCCCTTTTGATCACAATATTACAGGGGTAGACAATTTGTTCAGCATTGAAGGCCTCATTGAAAATGTATCATGTGCCTGAGGGCTGCAACTAATATGCATATTTTAGATGCATGTAATAAGCATAATTTGCATACCATTTTAATGGATATTTTGAATGGCAAGTCACAAGGTATGCTTCACATACTTTGTAGTGGAAAAGTGCCCTCTAAGTATGGAAGACTTTTTGGTTCAGACCTTCAGTATTTGAAATATGAGTCTAGGAACAGGAAAAAAAAAAAAAACTTAAGAGATTAGGGCTTAAATCCTAACCCACTTTCCAGCACTGGCATAGCTGTGCCAATGAGACGTGTGCTGCATCCTGCAGTTGGGGGGCACTTACGGAGGACTCCTCAAAATAAGGGAATGTTTCATTACCTAGGAGCTGTATTGCCCTTAGGTTGGTGCTGGAAAACAGGTTAGGATTGCGCCCTAGGTCATTTTTGCAAACTTCCTTGCTTCTGATCTTTTTTGTGGTTATATATCGAATTCATCTGCATCACCTTACAGGCATGACAACTATAAACTTTAAAGTGAGTTGAAATTTCCAGGCTCCTACAAACTATGTGCAGTGACCAGTTGTTTTACCCTTAAGGTATTACATAGTCATCCCTTAGGCTTTGAAAGAAATTGTGTAAGTTTATGTTGTAGGCAAAGGTGCAGGGTTTGGGTTTGTTGTTTTGTTTTATGTCTTGTCATTTTCATGTGTAAAAAGATGCCGGATGTGTATGTACAGAACATTTAAATAGCCAACTGTTGGTACCAATTTTCTTACAGTAATGATTTCAGGAAGCAAACCGTTGTCTAATGTTTTTATTATTTTGCTTTGGAGATAGCACAGTGATTTTTTTCTGGACCAGAGGCTTGTTGGGGTTGGAGGCTCATTTTGGGCTGGATGGAGGCTTGCTGTGGGCTGCATCTGGCCCATGGGCTGATGTTTGGGGACCCTTGATTTAAATTGACAATTGTACTCATGCTGACAAAATTCAGAAATCAAGTTAAGGAAAGACCACTTATGTGTTATTCTGCTTTCCTATAACCATGATCAGGTCAGTATCTAATATCTTATTTCCATAGCTAGGTCTAACCAATAAATATGGTTTTTCCCCCATATTCATGGGGTTTTAGCCAACTCTTGGACAATGCAGAGAGAATGAGAGATTGCTTAAAATTGGGCGCAGTAATTGAAGATCCTGGTAGGTGCCTCAGCCTGATTTTTAAGCAATTTCCCCTCCCCAGTGATCACCATTCAGCCCCCTTCCAGAAAGCCTCTGAACCCCTTTTTAGGGGCTGGAGGGAGGACATAATTTTATATGAACTTCCTTGTCCTGGTGCATGGATTGGATGCAAGCAGTGGTGTATAAAGAGGCATTACTTTTTACTCTACCACAGAAACAGATTGCCTTGCTGCAGCTGTGGAGAGCCCCATTGAACTGAATAACAGTTGAATAAGACATGCTCTTAAATAAAGTATGTGCTGGTGCGATTTCATGGGCTATATTTCATGTTGATGTTTGCTGTGGTAGCTTTTGTCAGCTGTCAACAAGGGAATGGTAGAACGTTTGAAGAAGTATTGCAGAGACCTTACTTCTGATTCCTAAAATGTATTAGACCAGCTTATACAGAGTCTGTCTGTCTGAGCCCAGTTTTCCTACTTTCCAGTAGTAGCTCTTTCTCCAAGGCTTGAGGCTTTTACCATCCACGGTGGGGATTTTTCATGTCAGGGATTGAACCCAAGACTTCCATGCATGCATCCACTGTACTGTGACTGTCTTGTAGCTCAGTCATGCAAGATTTTTATATATCTTCCATATGATCAGAGGGTATTTGCTTTATTTACATTTCTCAAGGTAAATTGCCTCAGTGGCTGCCTGTTAGATGAGGATATAAGTGAAGCATATTGATTAATAACCAAGTGATGTAAAGTGAAGGTGCTTGAGGCATGTTGCACAGTAGGATTCTCAAAGCCTCCAGATATGAGTTTGAATGTTCTTCTCTTGCATATAAAACCACTTTCTCCCTCATGCAGAGGATGGATTGAGGCTAACTGTATTTTGCCCCAGGCATTAGCTTAGCTAGTACTCGCTCTTACATGGATCTATTACACTTGATTAGATTTACAGACTACAAATGATTTTTTTGTTTCCTTGCATGCATTCTCTTATCCTTAATATTTTCAGGTTATCTAATTACCTTTAAAAATACAATTCTTTTGTCCTCATACTGAGAATATTTTTTTTTAAAAAAAGAAAAAGAATGGGATCTACCAACTGCTTAAACTGGAACACTTTAATCTGCATGTTCCCTCTAACCTTCTCTCATACTTTTTTGTTTCCTTCTGCCCCTGTTGTCACCCCACTTCCTATGCCTTGAGCTGCTTTGCGCTTTCTGTCTTAAAAGTCAAGTGGCTATTGTCTTTTATATGTGAGCTGGTGTAGTGTAATGACCGAGAGCTTCGATTGGAATCTCACTGGTTCAAATCATTACCTCTGCAACAGACTCAGTAGGTGGCCTTAGGCAAGCCCTTTCAGCCTCAACTCCCCATCTGCAATGTGGGGATAATAATACTTATGTTGCAGCATCACTGCACAGACTACATCAAGATAACACAAGTGACATGTTTTGCATGTTTGGAAAGTGCTGCACAAATGTTAAGTAATATTTTTAGCCCTCAAGTCCTATCCTTGTGCTTTCTGTGGGAAGAATTCTGTGAAAGCAGCAGCATCTTTGATTTGTGCATTTCTTATCTGACCTTCTGAAGTGCTTTGGGGAGGGCCAACACTTTTGGGGCACAGTCCTAACCCCTTATGTCAGTACTTTCCAGCAAACATTCCCTTCCTTTGAGAAGGCCTACGTCAGTGACACCCAAGTGCAAGATGCAGCACATGTCCCATGGCACCACTATGCCAGTGCTGAAAAGGATTGCACCCTAGGATTGCACCCTTTCACCTCTGCTGCCACTAAGCCATCACTGGAGAGTATTGCCAAAGGGTACTGACCAACTGGTACAACTCCCTGGAGTAGTCATAGGGCATAAAGCCAGGGAGTCTCTTTCATTGTTCTGCAGTAGAAGATTTATATGTGGATGCATGCCCCTGCTGAGACTGTCAGCAATTTTAGAGAGACACACAAACTTCCTTGAAGATCTAACTGATGGAAATGCAGGATATAATTGTATTAAATAAAGAATATCCTGAACCAATATTACATTTTCTTTGTTGGCTGCTTTCAAACTGCCTACTGAGCCCTGCCCTGCCCAGCCTCCACCCACCATCAGTATCTCTTTGCCTAACTTGATGCAGGTTTGAGTGTTAAAATTTTGTAACGTTAAATACTAAACATGAAAATGACCAAGTAAAATTATCCTTTCACACTGCTGTGTAGGCTGGAGTTCAGATAAGCATGGCAGATTTGTCGTTATCAAATGAGACTTCTACTCTGTGGTATAACTTGCTCGCTTGCAAAAATAATCCTGGCAAGAAGACCAAGGAGCAAAAGGAGGAGCCTATATTTAAACCAGTCAGTCAGTCGTTGGGCTCCTTGGACTTGGTAAGTATGACCCCTTCTGGATTCTGAAAACAGTTGTGGTGCCAGTGAAGCCGCTGCTACAGTGAGCTACATGCTCCCTCCTGCCATACTTCCTAGTCGACTGTCATTAGACCTGAGTGAAGGAAGTTTCTAACAGCCAAACTATTGTGCGGGAGGTGCTGGGGATCATGTGATTGCAGCCGTTATGAGACAGCTTCAGAATGCCATATTAAAATCCCTGTGTTTAGAAAACTAGTTCATTGGGAAGAAGGCTAGATTTCAACCATTCCTCCTAAGATGCTAGCATTCCATAGGCAGGGGGTTATTTGATATTCAGCCTTATGATTCTTTTTCCCTGCCCAATTTCTGCTTCTGCTGGAGAATCTATTTTCAAGCACAAAATGCATAAAATCCACCATGATTATCTTTCTGTCAATTCCTGGGACAGCAAGTGTAAGCTGGGTATGCATGCATTGAATTTTATGTGCTTATGCCTTGAAGAACATGGCATCCACCCACTGCACCCTTGGAAATTTGGTGACAAGACATACTTTCCGGCTAGAAGGAAAAGAGGATTCTTGTCTACTGCATGTGGGGGAATAGATCTGGGTAAAATGTCCAAACTAATTTATTTATGGTATATACTGCTGTAAATTATTGCTTTGGCCAGCAAAAATACATGAGTGGGAAGCTTGTCTTCACTGGGTTTTGTGTGTATTTTACCAGAGTGTGCATTTGCACACATTAAGCCTTAATCTCTTGTGGATTGTTAGCTTTAAACCATTTCTGCCCAACGTTGCATATACGCAACAGGAATCAAATGTGTACACATGTGAGCTGGGCAGAAATGGATTAATTAGCCTAGCTTTGCTTCTTCTCAGGTAACTTTAATTTGGGGTGTGATTTTTACAGAGTGCTTTCATATAACTTGAGTTGATACAGTCACATGTGAGGGTTGTGAAATTTGAATCGGCACCATTTCATGATGTTTATTATATAAATGTGCTCCAGTACACACTTTCTTGTGCTCAGTACATTTAGTCAACACCACATATGAAAGATAATATAGTGTAGTGTGCTTGGCATGGATTAGAGAGGCTTTCCAAAAAAATGCAGGCTAGCCCAGTGAAGTAGTACCTAATATTTAGCATGCTTGTCCCTTTCCTGTTCCCCACTTTCATTTTTTGGACAAGCTGCTAAGTCATGGGTGCCCAAATCCCGGCTGTGGGAACACTTGTGGTCCTTGGGGACTCCGAATCTAGCCTGTGGGGAGCCCCCAGTCTCCAGTGAGCCTCTGGCCCTCCAGAGACTTGCTGGAGCCCGCACTTGTCCGATGCAACTCCTCTTAGCGTGAGGGCAACTGTTCGACGTCTCACATGAACTGTGGGATGAGGGTTCCCTCCACTGCTTGCTATTTCATATCTGTGATGCAGCAGTGACAGTGAAGGAAAGGCCAGCCTTGCTTTGTGCAAGGCCTTTTATAGGCCTTGAGCTTTTGCAAGACCTTCATTCATTCATATAAGTTCCATCTCTAATATATTCATTTATGCAAATTTGAAATGTAAATTAATTCTTTTTTTCCTGGCCCCCGTCACAGTGTCAGAGAGATGATGTGGCCCTCCTGCCAAAAAGTTTGGACACCCCTGTGCCAAGTGGAGAAAGCCATGGTAGAATGTACCCCCAGTCTGCCCCCAGTCCAGGCTATAAGATCAAACAGAGGGGGACGGGGCTCCAGCATGGCTCTTCTTATATTCTTATGAGGCCATCTGGGCAAAACCCCCACTCCCAGGAGAACTCTAAACCCCAGGAGTTCCTATTAGAATCCCTCATAGCAGCATTTGCAGAGTGAGAGATGTGACAATCCATGAACCTCTTTGGAACCAGGCAAACCAGGGGTTAAAATAAAACCAATTTTTAGTAAAAATTAAAAATAAAAAAAATTAAACAATGACAAGGGAAGACATGTGGGTCAAGGTGGTAGCTGGTGTCACGGGGTGGGGCAAGTCCCTTTCCCTTTAATATGGATTAAGTTGGGTGTTTGTTACCCAGGTGTACTGCATTAGTAATTTAAAGAATAAAACCTGGGCATGGGTGCCTGAAAACACACACAGCAGGAGGAAGGGAGCTGGGGGTTAACAGCTTTTATACTGGAAGAAATGCTGAGAGACCTGAAAGATGGTAATTTTAGCCGCTTTTTAGATATTTTTTTTGTTTTTAAGCTACTGTAATTCATGTAAATATGTTATTGGAGCAATTGAAGCTCCCTTAAAGCTATAATAAAAATCTTTTACATGAAAATTTAGTGCAATAATTAACCAAGGACATGTATGTTAATAGGACCTGGGGCTTGGAGTAAGCTAAATAAATAACCATTGCTCTTGGGGGTTTGTGGAGGATGGTGTAGGTGGAGGAGGGTTAAATCCTGGTTGACTTGGGAACCTCCCCTGGTCCTTCCCTACCCCGAGGGTGATGTTTGTGACTGCTGGGAGGACTTTGCAATATAGACTGAAATGAAGTGGAAGTTAACACATTCTAGCTAAACCTTTCTTTGCTAAGAATGAACCTCCACCTCTTTTCATTTGCTGTTCAGCAAGTGCATCTCCTCTCCAAGTCCCACAGGGTGGGTTCCCAGAGTGCTGGAAGATAACTACTGCAGCTTCCTGTGTGCTAGGAGTTTTTATATTCACTGGAATGAGGACACTCCCTGGCTGGAGGAATAAATCAGAGAGGAATGTGAGCCAATCGGCAGCCACATTCTAACTTTTAGAGGGTACTTGCTATCTCAGATGGGAGAGAAACTGAATTCCTCTTCATGGCTAATGGCATCTACAAGAAAAAGACAAAAGCTGTCTGTAAGCTGATCCCAGCAGCTGAATGGCATAGACTGCTGCTGGTGAGGTAAAACTGCCCCAAACACTGAAAAGATCAGGGACACAGGGGATTCATCAGGAAACATGGACTTCACCAAAATATTAGATGCTGCCCTGTTGTTTTGCCTGATATTGACCATGTTCACAAACATTGAAGTGAGGGCTTTCTGGTGTCACTTTATGAAACCCAGTATGCCGTAGATCTTCTTTCAATGCCTCTTTTAGGATGCCGTGTCAGCATTACTGGAAAGGACATCAGCTGAGTTGCAAGCAGTGGAACAAGAATTGGCAGAGGAGGAGGAAGGGGAGGAGGATGAAGACAAGGAAGCAGAGGAACCACAAAGTGCTGAGGAAGACTGGTATACTGAACTCTTTGTTCATTTATAAAACTGTATTTGCAATTGTAGAGTATAGAAGAACAAAAATACTGAAAGAATCATCCATGGATCATCAAACATTGTCAAAATAAAAACAACATCACATTGGATGCCTTGGGGAAGAATCATACATGCTTCATTTGCTGTTTTTTTGTGCAACCATCTCTCACTGCTGAAGAGACAGGTTGTTTGTTTATTCTTTAATGGCAGCTTCTGCCTTTAATAAGGATGGTTGCAAGGAGAATGATGAATGAAGCATGAGCTGACACACAGTCCTTCTCCTCTTACCCTTTCCCTTTCAGTCTGATCTGCATGAGTTCTGTTGGATCAGACCAAAGGGCCATCTAGTCCAGTGTCCCACAGTGGCCAAGCAAAGCATGAAGGCAGTATTCCTCCCCTACAGTTTCCCCTCCACCCCTTTCCTCAGCAGTTGGTATTCAGTGGCATACTGCCTCTGAATATGCACACCGCTTCTTGGGCTACATCCTTAGGTTGGACACAATCTGGAAGTCTGGAAAATGAATCTTTTATAAGAAATGCATTTCGATATGAGTTTATTGTCCTGTGTTTAAAATCTTGTGAAGAAGTTCTTGATACAGCTTAAGTGTTTGTTCTTAATGAATCCTGCTGGAAAAAGCTGCATATCTACTGAGAACACACATAATTAGCCTAGATTTGGGTTAATAATCTGGACAAGGGACATACAGTTTTTGCAACTCTTCAGTGGAATCCTATGGCGATGTCAAATGTAATATGCCTTTATCAGAACACTCAAGGAGCTGATTTGTAGAAGGCATTCCTGTTTTTCTTTGATCAGATTGGTTAATATGATGCATTCACTTGTAGGATGATGAAAGCATTTTAGCAAAATTCTAATCAGGTTCTTGCCAAGATAATACATCTTTTGTAATGGGTTTGGGTCCCATGCATGTCAGTACTTTCCTCTTTGCAGGACTTTGTCTTGTCAGTTCAAGGGTAAACTCAGGTTACTTTGTTCTCACAGGCCAGGAATGTTGGCAGAACCATCCAGTGAGGTTATGACTGAAGAAGAGGACAAAATTAAAGAGGCTGCACAAGACAGATCTGCCGATGTTGAAAAATTCTGCTTTGAATTGGTGGGGGCAGAGGAAATCAAGGATGGGGAAGACGGGACAGATGTACAGCACAGTGAGCCAGCAACACTACCACCCATGCTGGTGAATATTTTAGATTATGTTGCTCTAAAGCACCATGAAGAAGACTCCATCATCTGGTGGCTATTTCTGGCCTATCAGGGTGGTGTGTTTCAAGTGTAAAGGCATGAATGTTTGTCATGAAGAATTTGCTTAAAATTTTCAGCACTGTTATAAATACATGCAGTCGACTCACTTTTAAACTCTCCGCTGAGTTCTGTCAGGTTCTTCTCCCTCCACCACCACCCCCCCAGCAGAGTCATGTTTTTTTGTTTGATATATCCTTAAGTCCGCAAGAAAAGCATTCAGCTTGCTAGTTAACATTTAATGTTTATTTGGTAGATTATTCATGTTTAATAATGAATGTATTAAATATTTAATAGGTTATTTAATGTTTAAGCTATACTTGCATACACGAATGGTTTAATATTTTTGTTTTTGCTTTTGTTATGAAGTTTTAATAACAAGGGCTGAGCTCTTCAGAGTAATGCGAGAAGTTTGTGTTTTTTATCTGAAACACAAGGGATACGTTTAGTCAAATGATCAGGTGGATTAATCAGTTAAAAATCTTTAGATTCACTAAACAGGTGTCCCAAAGAGAACAGCACATTTAAAAATATTGTTAGTTATTGTAAAACAAAAACTTTAAAAAGTGGTCTCTTAAGACCTAGTTCCTTCTCTTACACAAGAGGGAATGCTTCCTCTGAGATGCAACCTGCCATGACATGTGCATGTGTCTTTTAAAACAACAAAATATCCTTTTTGCTTTCAGCATTATTCTTTCAGCAATATTGTTTTAATCATATGGAAATTTATCAGCATTAGTAGATTAATAGCCCAGTCCTAAACTGTGCTGGTGCAGCGGGCCCAGATTGCCTATGCTACATACAGTGTAGCTCAGGAGGCAGCTACAGGTATCTTTGGGGTAAGGGGATTTACAGGTGGGCCTTTTTTATCCGCAGGGTTCAGAACATGCAAATCTGACTCACCACAGGCTCTGAATCGCAGTGGAGGGCCCACCTTACGTGTCAAACGCAACCAGAATGGTCACATATGGGAGACTTTCTGAGGCCCAGGAGGCCAAGCGCAGCCTCTGCAGACCACAGAAATGCCCCCCCCCGAAGGTGTCAGAGAGGTACTCTGAGGTTTTCTGAAAACCTCACATCCGGAAGTCAGGTAAGCCCCAACCCGCTGATTTGCTAATCCATGGGTTTCGGCATCTGCAGAGGTTCTGGTAACAAAACCCCATGAATGCAAAGGGGCAACTGTATTTCTGTTACCCCAAGTAAAGCCCCAGCCATCCCTATGGAGCTTCTCAGATCTGCATCATCTTCACCAACCGTGCCCCCTCCCAGGCCCAATCTGTCCCCATTCCTCCCACCTGCGCTCAAAACGCTTACTCCCTGCCTCCAAAATGCCCTCCTGCCACACACACACACACACACCATTTGCCACCTGGTGCAACCTTACCTGTGCCAACCAGTACTGCACCAGGATGCAGCACCGCAAACCACTGGGCTAGCACTGGCGGCTCATGCAAATGTGCTTTACGGCACATTTTGGGGGGCTGCGTTCATCTACCTTCAACTAGCTTCAAGCCTACAGAAGTATAAAACACTGAAACTTGAGAAGTACAAGACCATGACGTTAAACCACTGAGTTCTCTAAACAGCGTTTATATTGTTAAAACAGCAAAGAAAAGTTTCCAAAAGTTATGTATCAAATCTATTCCTGAGCACTCAGAAAAGAAATAGTTGATCAAAGAGCAATGCTTAGGAAATCGATATAAGGCTGATGTTTTTTCTCAAGATACCTAAATGTTTTGTACATACTTCAGTGTGAAACCGAGAATTTTTACGTACTACCTAGATGAGTTTTTGACCTAAATAGCAGAAATTGCTTTGGAAACAGGCTAGTACCTTGAACTGTTTTGTGGAGAGCTTTGAACAAGTGTGCTCTTATTCTTGAATAGTTCCACCTTATCTCCTTTTCTCCCTTCCTTCCTTTTATTTTTTTCTTGCTTATTTAATTTTCCACATGAGCAAAGTGGTTCCAGATAACTCTTCCTCCTTGACGTCACAGCTCCTGTGGAAAAAGCAACAAAAGCAGAAGTTTGAGATAAGCCAGCTGGGATACCTGGAAAAAAAGTTGGCTTGTTGAAACCTTTTTAATGTCCTTTTTCAATTGAGAGCTGGTTTTGATCCTTTACCTGTTGTTCTGTTAAATGAGAATAAATAAAAGGAAAAACCTGTAGGTTTCCTCAACCGCACCTTAAGTCAGCAAATTTCAACCACACACTGATATGCTGTGAATGGTCTGCAAGTGTGTCATGGGAGTTTGGGGAAGGTCATTTATTAGTAGGGCCACTGGGGGAATGTGAGCCCTGGCTGGTGGCAAGGTGTGCCTTGTCAACTATCAAAAAACTGAAGGTGTGCATTGACAATTTTAGTGCCTTGTCAGTGTGCCATGAGATGAAAAAGGTTGAAAATTGCTGCCTGAAGTGGATACATAGAGACATTACAGCAGTGGCCAGTTCTGATTAATTTTATTAATAGCTTAAGTAGCAAATATCTTTCTTAAATAGTAATTTCACGACTGGTAGATTAGGACAGTGTGGCTTTCTTGAAAACAAATGGTCACCCTAACCTAACAGGCTACCCAATCCCCAGCACATGGGGCTGTAGCAGTGATGAAAACTGCTGCTGCTGCATCCAGCATGCCCCAGGCAGCCACTGCCACCTCCTCAGAAGAAAGGGACTTTCGTCCACTTCCCCCAGGTAAAGTGCATGACCCCGCAATGGGGCTACTCAATTCTAAGATGACCCAAGGGTCGGTATAGAATTCAATGTCTCTGTGTCAGGCGAACAGCCCAACTTGGAGGCTCAGGATCTGATGGAGCTTTGCTCCACCGTTCCCTCCCCCGGCACGCCTCCTCCCTGCCCTCCCTCCTTCTCCTCCCACCCTGGAATGCCTCCTTCCTGCCTTCTCCCCGCACTTACCTCTCTGCTGCCCAGAGGTCGGTGCAAACACTAAGCGACGGTGCTCCAATATTCCACCAGCTCTAGCCCAGCACTGCTGGGCTAGCACTAGCACTCCACTGGCGCCAGGGCCCACAAACATGTTTTGCAGCATGTTTGTGACAGTGCATGGAGAAATGAGCCAGCACGCACTGAATAGAATTGGGCCCAAAGTCTACAGTCGTATATGTACTTATCTGGGAGTAAATCCCATTTAACTAAATAGGGCTTACTTCTGAATAGACATACATAATATTGCACAATAAACATTTTACTTATTAACAGACAATGAGATTCTCTTTACTTGACATTCACTTAAGGTTAGCATCCTGCAAGGTTTTCTTTCCATTAACTAAACCAGAAACCTCTAGCATTATGATAGCTGGTTTTTAATTATGTCAGCCTGGGTCTCAAGTCTTTAAGATTAAAGATAATATGCATGTGATCAATTGTTCATAATTCAGATAGACATAATTCTATCCGATAGACATAAGAACAGCCCCACTGGATCAGGCCATAGGCCCATCTAGTCCAGCTTCCTGTGTCTCACAGCGGCCCACCAAATGCCCCAGGGAGCACACCAGATAACAAGAGACCTGCATCCTGGTGCCCTCCCTTGCATTGGCATTCTGACATAGCCCATTTCTAAAATCAGGAGGTTGCACGTACACATCATGGCTTGTAACCCATAATGGATTTTCCCTCCAGAAACATGTTCAGATAAACATGTTCAGACATGTGATGCTGTGCCTAATAAGATGTACTGATGTCCCCGTTAGAACATGAGCACCCATCCTCCTAAAGAGCTCAAGTTGGCAATTAACTTTTTACTTTCTTGAAAAACCAGCGCATTTGTATTCCTTTGGTTTGATGTTAGCTACTTAACTGTGCCAAGATATGATTAAAAGAAAAGAAAAGCTTGTTGAGGTTGGCAGGTTTTTAAAAATGGTACATTTATCCTCAACAGGTTGATAAAGAAACTAATACAGATGATGGGAATGAGAATGTGACTGTCCGACCCAAGGACAGAGCCAGCCTGAAGTCTCAACAGCATCCCTTTGTCAGAAACAGTGTGATTGTACGCTCACAAACCTTCTCTCTGGGCGAGCGGAACCAGTACATCTGTAGGGTAAGATGAAGCATGTTCTCCATGAGGTACTATTAAGACCCATTTTAACATTATTGGAATGGAGCTGTGCACTGAGAGCCCAGTGTCTGTCTGTCTGACTGAGCATGGCAAATTGTCTTTTTCACCTGTGTAATGTATGTGAAAAAAGAAATGCTGTTTTGGTGTTACTACAAAGAGGTAAATTCTGTCATGGAACTTTTTGCTGTTAATACCTGCCTCTTTCGCTTACTTCCTCACGTGTCCAGATTTCACTGTATAAGCAGAGTAGCTGTTTGATTATTTTAATTCCCTAAAATAATTGAAGCCTTGATGAGCTACTCAAACCACTGCAAGGAGAATTGTTTATAAGTAGCATACTGCTTCTGTGGGATTTCTTAGCACTGGTTATAGTTTTTAGATTTCTTATGTTAGTGTGGAAATGGCATTGATTTTGAGGGTACTTTCTGAGACTACCTTACTTGAAGAAGCTGAAACCTCCCACGATGAGTTCAGCGGAGCAGTTTCCAAAGAATGATATAAGCAAAAGCTTATAAGGGATGTATGCATTTTCATATGGCAGTTCCTTCAAATAAGTAACCCACACTTATGTGAAATGGGAGATGGTGCAGTCACATGAGAGGGTTACACTGTATGGGGGGCTGAGCATATGAATAATCTCTTTCCTGCCTTCCTGTATTTTTAACTGATTGAACTCCTCAGTCCTACCCTAGTAGGACAGTATCATGTTTGCTTGTGGTTTATGTTTTATACATTATTAACAAACTGCTTGCTGATATAATGGCAGACATAAAGCTTGTGTGTTTGTAGGAACTATAGACTTCCTGGCAGGTTGCACCCCCATTGCACTCACTTCCTGCAGTCCAGTTCATTTGACTTCCAGCTTCTTGTGCTCATCTTGAAAAGACTGAACAGAAAATGAATAACTGACATTGGAGTGAGGAGAGGATACCAATCCTTGGGTGTCATTGTAACAGTGTTCCGTCCATGACAGTGCCACTGTGCAGCATGAAATAAGATACTTCCTGTGGTAGTCTAACTTCATGCCTGACAGGTGAACAAGGGCCAGATGGTGGGCCTGGAGAACTCTGCATTGCCCTATTGCAAAGTGACATTGGACCATATGTGTATGCTGCTAATCCCTAAATCTGCCTTGGTTGTGCTCTCTGCACAGTACCACTGAGTACCTCTTTCAGTCTTTTAACCTCTGTGTGTGTGGGCCAGT
Organism: Tiliqua scincoides; assembly: GCF_035046505.1. Classification (NCBI taxonomy): domain Eukaryota; kingdom Metazoa; phylum Chordata; class Lepidosauria; order Squamata; family Scincidae; genus Tiliqua; species Tiliqua scincoides. Next base: position 59,375,631 of record NC_089826.1, read on the forward strand.
TGTATGCTCTTCTCATTATTTTTCCCTCTGCAAAGTTTCCCTCTACATGAAGGCTTCTGAGGAGACTGTCACTTGGGATTAGGTCCAAAGCCTTCACTAAAAGTTATTTTCCCAATTTGAATACTGAGTTGGTCTCACATGATTCAATCTTAAGAAATCTAAGGTGGCTGCTACTAATTGCCCCATTTGCCACAAGATAATTACAAACTGTTTTAATATATTTTTTTATTATTTATTATTCAGCTTACTCGATTTTTTTCCCCTGCACCTATGCAATGTGAAGCCAAGTTTCCGATTCTGTTTGTACCGCCTCAAGTGCATAAGTGATATTTAAGCACTAACATATGACCGTTATCATCGATGATCACTTAACAGTTCACTTCCTGTGGTAGGAAAATGAATTTCTCTTTGTGGAGAGAGAAACCTAGATCACACACTATTTTTCAGACGCTAGCTACATCAGTGTATTTTAAGGCTCAGAGCTAGTTAATTATTGCAAATTCTATGGTATAATTCTTGTACATAATGTTGTCTAATATGTCTTCCAGAAGAACTGAAAAGTATATCTTTTATGTTTCTTTTTTTAATTTAAAGTTAATATGACATTTTTGTTTATATAATAATACAAAACAGTCCTTCAACAATACCCACACTTGCAACACCTGCTCCTCTTCCCATAACCCATTCAGCAGATAGAAAAAGGAGGAGATGAAGGTGAGGAAAGCAGCAATTAGTTGACAGAAACAGAGAGACTTAAAAGTGAAGTTCTATAAAGTAAGACAAGACACTGTTAAATTTGTTGTTATTGTTCTTTATGTATGTGGGAGAGCTGCCTAAGCAAAATAGATAGGTCTCTGTTCCCAAGTAGCTTGCAATATAGACTAAAAAAAGGGGGGGGGGAGGAAATACAAGAGTAGGAAAGGGAAAAAATAAATAATTTGGTGAAACATCATGCCTTTTGAATGCAGCATATTGCAGCCCTTAGCACCTACAGTCTGATGTAATGCAAAATGTGGGTGGCATATATCAAATTGATGGCCAAAAAAAATCTGAGTCAAGAACAATGTTGACTCGTTGTTCCACCCCCTCAACAAACAGAGCAATGATGGCCAAAACCATACAGAAATTTCTAGCTACAATTATGGTTAGTAATTCCAGGCAGATAAAATCTCTTCATGATCCTGCAAACACGCAAGACAATTGCTGTTTAATAAGTTGTAACCTAATTTTCTGTATTCAGAAATGATGCTAACCAAAATTTAGCATTATGACCTCAGGCTCTTGTGCGTTCTTTCCCATTCCCCCAGAACACACAAAAGATAAATTAGAAACTTCTGTTCATGCTGTGTGTCAAAACCATAGTTGTCATGTTGTCTAAATCCTGCAATCCTGGTCAACCATAGTTTGCTGCTGAACCAGGTTCAGATATGAAACATAGTTTGCTGCTGAACCAGCAACAGAAGGGTTCAATTGCTGCATGCAAGGGGATAGCTCATATCTGCAGCACTAAACCTTGGTTTAGGGTGATGCCATAATAGGGCCATTTTGATAGAAGTTTCCTTTTTCATGATCACTATGCATAGTCCTGCCATGGTTTCCATTTAAGCAGTGATGGTCCCAATTGCAGAAAAAAGAGCACAATATTCTGCATATGCGTATAAGTTTTCTATTGATTTTTCAGAGTGTTGTTTCTTAAGCTGCTGTACAATTTTCTTTGAGAGATTGTTGTGCTGTTGAGGGCTCAATAATTCAGTTACAATCTAAATGGTATAACACAGAAACAAATTCATTAGTAGTACAATGAACAATGGTGTCTCAAAGAAGATGTGTACATTATTAACCAGGAGCGGAGATTGTTAGTTGATGAACCATGGATATAAATGTGATTTTTCTTTGGCAGTTCTAACAAGGGTTTGCCATAGGCAAGTAAGCAGATGCTCATGTTTTGAAATTAGAGGACAATAAAGCACTTGGTGCTTGATTATTTCTAAAGACTGTTAACACATTGCCATCATAATCTAATTTGTTTCTGTGCAGTTAAATAATTGATCTGTTGCTTTTTAGCATTACAGCATTACCTCTAATCTTAAGTGCAGTTTCAACTGCACACAGTTAGTAAATAGAAAAGGGGGAGAGAGAGAAAGTAGTTCAAATAGTGCAGGCATTTCCACCCACCATTCCACTTACTAAATGCGTACTTGAGGGTGAGTCTGAGATCAGAGAATGAAGCTGCTATTTACTCAGTTGATCTCCGTTTCCACCTATCACTTGTAATTTTTAAAGAACAGGTACATATTTTCCAATTGGAAGGGATATTCAATGTAATTTTGAGTGTACGTGATGTTAACTTTACACTGATTCTGGAACATATCCCTCACTTAAGACGATGGACAACTGTATTGCATTAATTGACTAATGCTAGAGTATGGGCCTTGTCCAACAGCACATGCCATAGATACTCAAAGTAACTTTAAACTACAAGCTGCTTTGTAAATTGAGCTGCTTTGTCTTGTAAATTTTTCTGTTCTTTTTTTTGACAGTTGAATCGGAGCGATAGTGACAGCTCAACATTGGCCAAAAAGTCCCTCTTTGTGAGAAATGCCACAGAACGGCGGAGCTTGAGAGTGAAAAGGGTACGTGCTGTTCTGACCAGAGTAGTGGTTGGCTTTTCTTCCATTTAAACCACTTTGCTAGATGAATGGAGTAATTTTGCAGATATAACCAAGTATTGGGTAAAACATGCAGATATGACCTAGTACTTCAGTGTTCTATACCCATTTAAAACCAAGAAACAAACCTCATGTTCAAAATTATCCTTTTCCCTGAATCTTTCTGACATGCTAGCTTTCAAAGTGCTCTGAATTTTGCAGATTACAGAAGACGCAGAGTGATGTCTTGCTTCTGAAGTGGTTTGGATGGTTTTCTGATGGCTTAATCCTATTATGTCTACTCAAATATGAGCCCCATTGAATTCAATGTGAGGTGTGTACAGGTCCAGCCTTTTTATCTGTGGATCTGGGAACTGCAAATTCCACACACTGCGGGTTCTGAACCTGCAGTGAAGGGCTGGACCTGAGCCCCCAGATGCAACCAGAGGTCTTTTCCAGTTACATCTGGGAGACTTTCTGAAGCCTCTGGAGATGCCAGAAAGATATTTCTGAATGTGAAGATTAACTCCTAACTAGGTTTTGTTAGTGTTATGCACATGAAAAAAATTCTTCTTGAAAGAGTGCAGACTTTACCCTGCATTAACCTTTTTCCCACCACACCATGCTTAAACCCACATTAAGCTCAGTATTGGGAAACAGTGGGCAGAACTGGATGTTGGTCCTGGAAATCATAGCTAAAACCAAAAAGTTGCAAAGTGTCTGGAAGAGAGTACCCTTTGTAATGGAATAGTGCCAGGTAGGGTCATGTAATCCATCTCCCACCTGCTGCTTTTTGGTTGCAACCACCCAGTCCAGTCCTGATCATTGCTGCTGCTTTTCCATTAAGTGGCAAACATCCACCTGTGAATCCTAGCTGAATGGGAGGGACTTGTATATTAAACTGATGGGTGTGAGAAGAGTCAATAAAACACATGCACTCACAGAATTTCAGATTGCACCTTCTCCCTGCTTCGTACTTATTTAGCAACAGTTGTGGTTCCCAGACCTATCAGCACCAGATGCCTAGTTCTGGCTAATAATATCTTGTTAGAAATCAATTGCAGTTCAGCAGGGACCATGAGATTCTTCAAAAGTGAGACAGACCCCTCTAAAGTATAAAATGATATATAATAGTAAATGTTTAAGGAACAGAGGGTAAAATTCCCAGCATATGTGTTTTGGCAAAAAAGAATAGCAAAAATTACATTTGTGCCATACATCTGTAATAGAAAATAAGAACACCCATAGCATTAAAAAGAACTAAGACATACCAGAGGACATGGCTCCCATTTATTGACTCAGGAAGTGAAACTCATAATTTAAATTTAATGTGTACATTATTTAAAGGTGTGTTGTTCACTTTAATGCAAATGTATTAGTTGGTTAAGCTTGTTGTATTACCATGCTATTTAAAAATTAAAAGGAATGTTGCTATAATTAAAAAGAACAAACAATTAGTGGAATGTGTTGTTAACCTATAATGACCTATAGCTAAAAATCAGTAATAAACAATAGGCGCAGTCCTAACCCCTTATGTCTGTGCTTTCCAGCACTGGCATAGCGGTGCCAATGGGACGTGTGCTGCATCCTAAAGTTGGGTGTCACTCACAGAGGCCTCCTCAAAGTAAGGGAATGTTTGTTCCCTTACCTCGGAGCTGCATTGCCCTTATGTCAGTGCTGGAAAGCACTGACATAAGGGGTTAGGATTCCACCCAATGACTGATAACCTGTGTCTATCTTCTGAAGCTTCAAACACTGACCACTTTCAAAAAGTCAAGTGCAGAGCAATAGCCCTATGGAATTTAAGTCTATAGGTCCAACCTTGTTATACACAGAATTTTTATCCACAGATTTGACTCAACACGAATGGCCCCTGCAAATGAGAAGGAATGTGCTGATCCCTGGAGAAGGGGAAAAATGCACCCTTTAAAATCATAGTTTAAAAAAACTGCTTTTCTTACTGTGGTAGAGAGACAGTCATGCAAGCGATTACAGGTACAGGTGGAGCCTCTTTATTTGCGGTATTTGTAACCGAGAATCTGACTCAACGTGGGTCCCCAGAACCTGCATGGAGCCGGATTTGGCCCCACCTGAACCCTCCGGAGGCAACTGGAGCTGTGCTCCAGTCGCCTCTGGAGCCGTTTCTGAAGCCTGTGGAGGCCGCATGTAGCCCCCACGAGCCTCACAATGGCCTCCAGAGGTCCTAGAGATGCACTTCCAGTTTTTGACCGAAAACCGAAAATGCCTCTCTAGGACCTCCGGAGACCTATGGAGGCTGTGCACGGCCTCCACGGGTCTCATAAGAGCCTCTGAAGGTGACTGGAGCACAGCTACAGGACAAAACCCGGAAGTGCCTCTCTAGGACCTTTGGAGGCCTTTCTGAGGCCCATGGAGGCTGTGCGCAACCTCCAAGGGCCTCCAGAGGCAACTGGAGCACAGCTCCAGTCACCTCCGGAGAACTAGCCTCTGAGGCATTTAGAGGCCTTTCTGAGGCCCGCTGCGCAAAAACCGGAAGTGCCCTTCTAGGACCTCTGGAGGCCATTTTGATGCCCGGGGAGGCTGCGCAAGGTTTCCACAGGCCTCAGAACACCTATGGACGTGACCGGCGGAAGACTTTGGTCGTGTTCGGAGGTGGGTAGAGCCCAAATTTCCTGTGACTTGGTTCCACGTGAAATTTGGTATGTGTGTGGGCTCCAGGAACGGAACCCTCGCAAATAACGAGGCTCCACCTGTATAACCAAATTATTCATGGATTTTTCACCTATGGAAAAATCCACAGATTTTTCTATCTCAACATGCTGAGAAGGGCCCTTTAAATTAAAGAAAAACAGTCATTTAGCAATAGCCTCATTAATGCAAGAGAGGGCAGCCACTTTACAATCCATTGATCATTCTATCTCCAGGCACTTGCAGTAGCTTCACTCCAAGGCAAGCGATCCCTCCCTTCCCTGAGCACATGAAAGAAAGATAATCACTTTGCTGTGGGTGAAGACACAAGTCATTGACTTGGAATGAAACCTTTCTAAGCGCCTGGAGAGAGACTGACTGATGGATTGTCTGCTTAATGACTCTGTCTTACATCACAAAGGTCAGCTAGGCTGTTTTTAAATCGCCTAGCAAAGGGACACTGTTTTTTAAATGGATTTGCTTTAATGCAGTTTTTGCCATCCACATGAGTTCTGGGAACAGAACCCTTGCAAATAGTGAGACTCTACCTGTATATACAATTATATGTGTGTCGGTACAATACGTTTGGACAATGTACTCCTATATACAAACATTTATATGTACAGGACTGCCCTCATTATCCATGGGGGTTCCATTCCACGACCCTCTGCAGATAAGGAAACCTGCAGATAATGAAATATGTGGGTTTCGGGACCCTGAAATTCTCCAGAAGTGAAAGGAGCTGTGCTCCCCTCACCTCCAAAGGGTGTTCTATGGGCTGGGGAGGCTGCATGTAGCCTCCCTGGCTCTCAGGAAACCTTTTAAGTCCTTAAATCATCACTTCTGGTTTTTACAAAAAATTGGAAGTGACTTTCTAAGGGCTGGGAAGGCTGCATGTGGCTCTCCAGGAACGCCCCCCACGGGCTGGGGGAGCACAGCTCCCCGCACCTCTGGAAGGTCTAGTTGGCTCCGACCCACAGGTTTGGGGACCTGTGGATACTGGAATCCATGGGTCCTAAATCTATGGATAACACAGACCCATCTATATATTCTGAATACGTGTATATATGTATATTCTGTATAAAGCAGTGGTTCTCAAACTTTTAGGAAGATTTACTCCCTAAGTAAGTCTTTGTGGAGGAAAGGCGAGGGCAGCAACTCAATCTCCGGGTCATGTTGCTAAGAGGGGGCATGGGGGCTGCTTTTATTTACTGTGGGCTTGGACAGGCAGCAGGAGGTGTTCTGCTCTGCGGGGCTCCCCACACCTCCTGCTGCTTGCCCAAGTCCACAATAAGTAAAAGCACCCCCTGCCCCCTTTAACAGTGCAATCCTGGGGCTCACAAAGGGACAGGGAACCCTTACACAAACTGGTGGGTCGTGACCCACCAGTCTGAGAACCACTGGTACACTTGGAATGTTCCATTAGTGATCTATAGTATATTGTATGTGCTCTTATTTATTGAAATTTCTGAAAACTCTAGCCTGCTTGCCAGCCTAGTATGCGAAGAGCAGCGCAAGAGCAGCCTGTCCGCACCTCTCTTGACTTGGAACTGGATCTCCAGGCTTCTCGCACACGTCAAAGTCGCCTGGATGATGAACTGCAGACGTTGCGTGATCTGAAGCAGAAGTTGGAGGAGATGAAAGCGAGAGGGGAGACAGAGCTTCCTCCATGTGTGCTGGAGGATGAAAGATTCCAAAAGCTCTTAAAACAAGCTGAAAAACAGGTATAAATAGCACAGTTATCTAAATGAAAGAGAAGCACATATATGAAACCACCAGTGTTCGCTTAATTAAAAGATGTGCAGTCTCAAAATTCCATGTTTTTAGATTAGTTTGAAATTCTCAGCATCTGGACATTGGAAACACAGTATCTCTGACCATGGAGGTTGGGCTTTTGCTTTTCTTGGCCTGTAGCCACTGATGGACTGATCTTCTCATGTCGTTATCTCATTTTTTTTAAATGTCTGGCCAACATCCTGTGACAGCAAGTTCCATCCGTTGCCTGTGTGTTATATGGATGGCCCTTAAGTTATTGCATTTTGGGAGTTTATAAAATTTCTTTTTTCACTCTCTCCATACCTCTTGTGAGTTTATAAGCTTCTCTTATCTCACTGCCATTTCTCTCTATCATTTTTTCCCTTAAAATGTTAAGGCTCAGTCATGTAAGCCTTATTCATCTCTTTATTTGTTTAAGAGGCGCTTCCTCACTGTAAAGAAAGTGAAGGGGTTTCATAAGTCATTTGCACATCTTGCTTCCTTGTTCCAGGTATCGTGTAAAAGGGGAATTGTGCATCTCCCCAAGCAGAAAAATGTGCGTGCTACAGATCTGGGTACAGCAGGTGTACAAAAAGGTGTACAGCTGCTTTGCATATTCTTGATTGTTGCATTCCCTTAATGTGCAAAGCAGCCTTCAGTTCATCTTTTTGTAGGTAGAGTGACTGGAAATTCACTTAGTTTTCTTAAACCTTTTTCACTTGTGCAGCACAGATCTGATGCTTTCAGTGAAATTTTCAACTTTTTTGTAGTTTCTACACTACGTCTCTGTTTTTAAAAAATGCTCAAAGCAGCTTCCCTAAAGTTAAATATACAATCAAAACTACAAAAGTTAAAACTAAAGATGAAACATAATAATATGTAGCACTTGGTGTAGTTTAGAACAGTGATTCTCACACATTTAGCACTGGGACCCACTCTTTTGAAGGAGAATCTGTCAGGACCCACCAGAAGTGATGGCATGACTGGAAGTGACATCATCAAGCAGTCCTAGGCTGCTGTCCTACCCACACTTACCCAGGAGTAAGTCCCATTTACTATTATTGTTAAAAGAATATACATAGTAGCTTGTTAAAAGTACAGGTCTGTAACATTTCCCCAAATGCAGTCACATCCCATGGTAGCATCAAGCTACTAGTCATGATGGATATGTGCTTCCTCCAGATTCAGTGACAATATGCACTGAAGGAGGCCATTTCCAGGGGAGCAGTAGTGGAGAGCAGGGTGGCTTTCATTCCTCCTTGTGAGTTTCCAGAGGCATCGGGGGCACTGTGAGAAATGGGATGCTGGATTCAATGCACCTTTAGCCTGATTCAGCAAGACATTCTGCTATGCAAAATTATGCAGGGGATGAATATAGTGGATACAGGGATGTTCTTTTCTCTCTCACACAATACTGGAATCAGGGGACCTGTTCTAAAATCGAGTGTTGGGAGAATTAAGATAGACAAAAGAAAAAAAAATTTTTTACCCAGCGTGTAATTAGTCTGTGGAACTCCTTGCCACAGGACAGTGATGGCATCTGGACTAGACAGCATTAAAAGAGAACTGGACGAATTTCTGGTGGTAAAGTCTATCACAGGTTACAAGCCATGAAGCGTATGTGCAACCTCCTGACTTTGGAAGTAGGCTACTTCAGAATGCCAGATGCAAGGGAGGGCACCAGGATGCAGATTTCTTATTGTCTTGTATACTCCCTGAAAAATCTAGTGGGCCTCTGTGAGATACAGGAAGCTGGACTAGATGGGCCTTTGCCCCATCTTATAATCCTTCTTATGCTAGTTCGGGGTTTTGTTTTTTTATTTTTTAGATTTTTCGAAGACTTGGCAAAACTGTATTTATAACTGTATTTATTTTGAAAAAATGCTACTTAAAAGAGGTAATGACTGATTACGTTGGTCTCAAAAGTTAGAAGTGAAAATAATAAAGGTAATATATTTAACTGGGACAATTTTCTACTGGCATATGAGAGCACATTTTAGAGAACTCCTCATAAGGAATTCCATGAAACTCAGATTTCTATATCAGCAGAAACTGTTGTAATAACAAATTTGGCTTCTCTATTTTGAAAATGTTATATATAGATTTTAAATTAAAATCCACTGATGTCAATATTTTGCATTCGCTCGCTGCCATTGAGAAGTCCAGAATAACTCTCCCTCTCTCACGATTATCTGCTACGAATCAGAAAAACCTTTCCTTTGTTTTGTACTTCCTTCTTTGCATCTTGAAAACCTATATTAAATATTTAACTTCCGACGGGGATATATTGTTCTTAAGTCCATCGTAAATGCATAAACATTTCATTTGAAGAGCTAGAAATGGGAACCTACTTCAAGCCTATAAAATACCTTTTTTATTGTTGCAGTCGTTATGGCTATGCAACTGCCACAGCTTGCATGCATCTCCTTCAGTAGTAGCCGTATGTTTCTTCTATGAGGCAAAGCTGTGCCTGCTGTAGAAATATTATGTCCATTAGAAATGCAAAAGTCAATAGGTACTTTAGAGCTTTTAGTGTACTCATGTTAAAATGTGCACCTAAAATACCAGAATACTTTATTAACACAGCAGGAAAGTGTTTAATAAAACTAATCAGTGTCACAGGAAGTAGATAAATGAAAGATGATTTGGGGTGTTTGAGATATTATACATTCACAATTGCCAGAAGAGTTTTCAGACCCTTGGCTGAGCAACATTTGAGATCGTGAGTACTGTCTGCTTATACATTCCAGGTCATACCTGGCATCCTAAGGACTGATATGAGTGTGCAAAAGCCCTTGTGTAAGCCAGTTTTCATGTCACCTGGCATCTCATTTAAAGGGCTCTTGATCCATCTGTGAGCCCCTGTGTATGTAATGGTCACATGCCAGTGCAACTTTGTTCTGGCTTGCTTCTGGCAAGCAAATGCTTGAATGAGGTTTAAAAGCCCTTTAAGAAAGTTGTCAGGAGCATGAAACCCTTTTCGGCTATCCAGATCATGTTTAAATGAACCCCGCACTGTTTTTGTTACTGTGTCACTATGTCTTCTCATTTTATAAAAGGAGAAGTGCACAGTTCTTGGCTACAATACACAGCTACCTCTCCTCTGCTTCTGAATTCATGCTGTGTCTGTTAATGTAGGAATGTTGTCTGATGGGCTTAAAGGGGACATTCTTCTTTCCCATTCACCTTGTGTCCTTGTTTCTGCAACTGTCAGTTCTGTTAGCTGCTGTTTGGTTCCTTCAACAGGCTGAACAATCAAAGGAAGAAAAGAAACAGGGTTTAAGTGCTGCAAAATTGATGAGGAAAGCTTCAAAGGATGTGTGCCGGTTGCGGGAGCAGAGCCAGAAGGTGCCACTACAGGTGCAGTCATTCAGGTAATGAGATTTCTGAGCACTTGGAGCTTTGTAAAACCAATGAACAGGTGTGTGTTGACCAATAAGCATCTCATTGTATGTTTTTCATCTTTCCAGAACCAGTTGATGCTGTAGGATTATATATTCCATAAATATAGTTCAGTTAAAAATTGCATATTCATAAAAAGAACCATCAACAACTTCAGGCTGTGTGTTACAATTCACAATTTGAGAACTGGAAGGAAGCAAAACAATTGTGTTATGCTTTGAATGTAATTGGCTTTGTACTCCTGCTCTAATGGTTGAAGCAAAAGTCATCAGTGGTGTCATCAGTAAATCCTCAGCCCAGTTTGAGCCATTTAAATACAAATTATTTCAAGTTGGCTGGTGAAGACAATCGAGTATTTCAAAGTTTGGCACTGTGATTTGCTTTGGCAGAAAGCCTGGCTGAAATGAACATTTTTTTTTCCCAACACTAATCAGAAGGGAGATGCTTTCATGTCCATACTGCATGCATTTTTTTTCTTTTAATATTGCATAAGAATAGATTTGTTGTGATTTTCCACAGCTAGTTCTGAGATGGTCACATCAAATCTGCAATTGTGCCATCAGCCCAGGTATTCTATTTAGGACCAATCTGGAGAAATAGAGTGCCTGTAGAATAGAGGAAGTCAAGATGATCATATCTAGACACGACATCTGTGTAGTTTGTGCTCAGTTAGCACTGTGATAAAATACCATCTGCTGCTTAGATGGTTAAAGTTAAAAAGATTGCTTTAATAGGACAACTTAAAAGCCTGTGAATGCTCAACCTATCTTTCTTGCGTGCATGCACACATACCAGAAAATTGATGTCACTGGAAATTGTCGACTGTATCTGATCATTTTAAATATTTACTTTACAAAAAATTGACAACAAAAGGATAGTAAAAATAATACTTAGCATTTGTGTAGCACTTTGAGTGTGCACATCACTTCATCTGCATAATTTTTGCTGTAATCCTTACAACAAACCTGTAAGGTAGGTATTATTATCCCCGTATTGCAGATGGAGAAGGCTGAGAGGTGGTGGTACGCCTAAGGTACCTAGTGAGCTCATGGCAAAGGTGAGATGCAAACCAGAGAATTCTTGATTTGCCACCAGGCCCCTTAGCCATGACACTACATACATTACTCAAATGTGTAGGTAAAGCAACTGAGCTGTTCATTGGTACAGTGGGACTGATCAAATATTACAGCAGATGAAGAAGAAGATCCAAAACAGCTAGATACTTCCACTAGAAGTGAGTAGCAACATAACTAATTAAGAATGTCTTGGTGGAAGAAACAGTCACCAGACTAGAGGTTTAATCCGTCACATACAGAGGACAGCTGCTAAGACTGATACTGTATTCCCAACATGTTTCAGTATGTTTTGTCAGGGGAATATTCAAATCTTTAATGTACCAGCTCAGTAAAGTTATGTTGTAGGAATCTCTAACAAACTGTAGTTTTATTGAGCTGGACCATAAAGATCTGGAATCCCTTGATAAAGTCCCTTGATAAAGATCTAATTAAATGCTTTGGGAACACCAGACTTAGCAGCTGTCCTCTGTATGTGATCGATCAAACCTCCAATCTGGTACACTATTTTTTCCACTATAACACATTCTCAATTAGTTACATTGTTACATAGTTACTCAGGTCTAAGTATTGGGTCAAAGCTGCACATTACATTAAGCACATCATTGTCCCATATGTATTTAGTTTTTATTTCCTAAATAGCAGCCATGGGGGCAGAAGGGAAACTGCAATGTGGGAATGAAAAAGATATTAATATTATCCTTTTCCACTTAATATTATCCACTTAATATTTGGTGCCAAAAGTGGACCCATAAGTGTTACCCTTTAGGGCTGCTATTTGCCCCAACAGTAGCTTCCTCTCTGAGAAGAACTGTGATCCCCCTCACAACTGCTATTAAAGTAACAAAAAGCAAGCAATGATATGCTTAATATGATGCGTAGTTTGGCCCTTAGTTTGGCCTAATCCCCCTCAAGTGCTATGACACACTTATTTTGTTCAGTTTTGTTGATAAAAATAATTAGGACTATTTTAGTGGCTGAGTCTGAAACACACAGAGGAAATGACTGAGGAAACAAACAGCCTTTTTGGACATCTGAGGAGAAGTTAAAATAGGATCATACGTCCCTTAATGACAGGAATGCAGACCAGCACCCCGTCATCAAGCAAGACTTGACATTAAGTGAAGCCTCTGAAGATGAGGGAAGGCACACTCCCCACACCTCTGGAGGCTTTTCTAAATCTTGCAGAGGCAGTGTGCATCCGCACATTGCCTCTGCAAGGCTCAGACTGGCCATTTCGGCCAAAAAGACACAACTTCCAGTTTCCTCAGAAAACCAAAAGTTGCATCTTTTCTGCCAAAACAGCCAGTTTGAGCCTCGCAGAAACAGCATACAGGTGCATGCTGCCTCTGTGAAACTCAGAAAAGCCACCAGAGGTGAGGGAAGCATGGCTCCATTGCCTTCAGAGGCTTGGAGGGGTGAACAGGGACCATGCAGGTTGTCGCAGGTCGGAACGTCGCTAAGTGATGTTCACCTGTATATGCCCAGAATAAACTGTCCATTTTAAGGATGGTCATTGGGGTCTCTTGAAAGTATTGGCCTTAGTTCAGTACTATACACAGACAGTACCTATTCTCATCTACTGCAAAGGACTCTGAACTTCAACTAATACACTGAGGCCTGAATTGACATTGTGATATGGATGCAGGTGTACAATTTCCAACTTTCCTGGTTGCTTATGTTAGTTCCTCCAATTCTGCATGAGAGAATGGAGCATGGAAGCAGGTTTTCAACCTCCATTTTCCCTTGCTAGATTGGGAAACCATTGGGAGCCATTCAGTGACTACCTCTAACGGCAAATTTAATTGATCAAGTAGTCAGTATATTTTAAAGCCTAAACGTTCAACTAGACCAAGGTTGGTTGGTTGGTCGATTTGCTTGGATAGAAACCTGTGACTTGGTTCTTACATGCTTTAATCTTCTACTGTGTATGTTAGAGTTCACATGTACTGTGCATGTTAGAGTTCAAAATATTTTATTTACTTCCACTTAAATTGTTTTCCTTTGTCTCCTGTTTATTTTTTTAAGGAAGAAGATTGCGTACTTCACACGAGCAAAGATCAGCATACCATCTCTGCCAGCTGATGATGTCTAATTATATCTCTCCCATGAGGTGTTTTTCTACTTGTTCATCCTTTTTAAATTTTAAGATAAAAGTTTTTGTAGTATACTCGTAGTTACCTGATTTTAAAACAGTCTATTTTACATCTCACTATAGATACTGCTTGTAAAAAATAATGTATTTTTTACACATACTTACTGTGTGTTCTGATTTTTTTAATGCAAGAAGTGTGCTCTCTCTCTCTCTCTCTCTCTCTCTCTCTCTCTCTCTCTCTCATGCCCAGTTCTTCCCCACCAGAAAACCAAAGTAGAATATTTCTGGTACAATGATGCTAATTTTGTACAGTTTGTATGTATTGCAGTTATGCTACTATTTTGTAAAGATGGATCTAAGGAACAAAGGCAGTACCAAGTGTGTATATCCTGTTGAACTGCACTGTGTTGAGAAATTTTCTGTTCAGCAGGAAGTTTTGTTTCACTGTTGTTTTTCACAAGAGCAGACTGTGAAGATGGCTGTGAGGCCATGCAATATTTTTGTACAAAAGCAACCAAGCCGAAGCTCCTCTTCCAAAACAGCAAGGCTGCCTCATGCAAAACAGGTGTTTAGAATTCTGTCACCTGTGTTGGAATTTCCTTCTCAGCACCCTTTTTCTCCATCTATCTTTGTTTGATATGACGGAAGAGGCATTGGATACTGAGCTTCAAGAGTATAATTTTGTGAATGTACTGGACTTTAGGCTGCACTTAGGTGATCAGGTCTCTTTCTCCTGAAACCTGGGAGCAGTAATGTGGCAAGCCTGTAACCCTGAAATGTGTTAAACTGAAACTACCCAAAGGGCAGCTGTTTCCTGAAAGTGGACTCAGGTTCTCATGCAAAGTATTTAAACCTGAGTAATCAAATACTTAAAAGGCAAAACTAGCATTTAACTATAACCTTGTATGTCTAGTACTACAGCCAATAGCCTGTAGGAATAGTCAAGTTTTAAAGTCCGAACAGACCTGTGCAATTTCAAAGAATGGTTCTTAGAAAATTCATTGGTCTAAGTATCAAATATATTGTTGGTATAGGAATTAAGAAAAACTATAACATGAAGCACTTAAAATGGTGTTTTATTATGCTAAAGTTTAAATACACCAGGCAGGCTGATTCCTAAATTAACTGTGGCACAATAAGGAAAAAGCATGATAAAGGTATGGACTAGAATTTAGCTTGTTTAAACCAGCTGTTGTGTGGACAAAAGGTAAAAGACGATATGAATGTGCTTTTCAGAATTTGAATTGACAAAGAAAATTCTGGAAACCAGAGTAATTTTCTGGTGACTCTTCAAAGCAGCTTATGTCTATAGGTTTGTGTGTATGTAAACATGTTCACTGCCAGTGGTCTCTGAGGCTGATCTGGCATCAAGTGACCAATCAACTCTGATGTCACTTTGGGACTTGCACACAGAGAAGTCATCACTTTATCATTAGCTTGGCTGCTATGTCACAGAGGGGCTAAGCAAACCATGCTAAGGACGAATGGAAGACTTTAGCATTTGTGTTCTAGCAGCAACTAACAACTTTTGCTAAATTAATGGTGCACACTTACTTGGGTGTAAGAGTATATATTCATAGGATTGAGCTGTAAGGCACATAATACTGCTTACAGATTATGGGGTTTCATCTTGATAGTGTAAACTGGGTGGGCTGTTTTGGAGCCTTTTAATGAGCACAAGCAAAATTACACTTTAGGCTTGTGTGTGTTACACATACATACAAACATACTATGTATGAAATTCACCTAGAAAACAAAAAAACTTTGAGTATTTTCCATTTTGTAAAATATAATTTACATCCTTTAGTCAAGCCCAATGTGACATGGAGTATTTACTTTTGCCAGACTGTAATAATCTTGAAAGATTAGGAGATCATGATTACAATATGTTTGTTGCCATCTTCAGAATTACTGGTGGAAAAAAAATACTGTGCCTTAATTTATTTTTGTAAATCTCCCCCCAGGGTTTTCTTATTATGCTCAAGCCTTTGTAATTATTCTGATCTTTCAAACATTGTTCAGACATGGAGGCAGTCAGTAACCTAACTATGCCTGATACTTTATGGATACCCTTTTTTGTTTTACCTATGTTTTAAAACAGAAATAAATACATACATGCCATTCATTCTGATGAGGTCAATCTCTAAAAGCTAAAGTTTCAAAAATTATTTAATTTAGAAATGAAGTTTGACTGTTTCAGCTTCTCCGTTTTGACAATATAAAATGTTCGTAGAATGATGTATAGTGTTGTACCTTTGTGATTTATTTATTTTCAGTCTTATTTATGTACTTCTTAATATAGTTCCGTTCTGGCAATTTAAAATTCGCAGGTTTAAAAAGCTATTTTGAGAAATGTATAGAGCTTTCTAGTTCCATAAAAACATGTTAAATGTATTTCGGAGGAGAAGCAAAAAAGGATTCTCTCTGATAAATAATGGATATTGGCAAGAATAATGTTGTTGGCTGTTTGCAAATTTTGCTCATTTTTAAAATGAGAGAGCTTCTGTGCATTAATACATCCTCTTCCTATTAAAACATCTCAACAGGCCCACAGTAATATCAACTAATTTTTATGAATGCATTTCAAACTGATTTGGTTTTTTGCGCTGACCCACTTTATTAGTCTAGTCCCTGATCAGAAGTCCAGCTGTACGAGTTTTCTCTTCAGAACCTATTAGGGCATAGCAAAAGGAAGGGTAAAATCTTGGGTAGACATCTGGCAACCAGGGCATAAGAGGGGCATTTTATACACATTGTTCTGGGATTACCCCCCACCCTAGTTGAACACAATGGAACTTCCTTCTGAATAGACATGCGTAGGATTGTGCTGTAAATTGTATAGGATGCCAAAAACAAAATGGCATCTGAAGAGAAAACTCGTTCACTTCAAAATTCCTGTGGGACTTCTGGTCAGGGTCTGTAATATTATTTGCAGTAATGAAACAACATGCTGGCTTTGAAATATATGAACAAATATTGATCAAGTTCTGTGCTACACAAACATCACTTATAATGTAGAATTTACCCTTCACTGGAT
The DNA here is from genome assembly GCF_035046505.1 of Tiliqua scincoides. Taxonomy (NCBI): domain Eukaryota; kingdom Metazoa; phylum Chordata; class Lepidosauria; order Squamata; family Scincidae; genus Tiliqua; species Tiliqua scincoides. The sequence continues at coordinate 59,392,308 of NC_089826.1, forward strand.
AGCACAAATGTAATAGTCCTTATGTTTTTATGTTAGTAGAATTCTATTTATCAAATTCCAAGTATTGCAGGTACAACATTGTTTAGCCAAATGAACAAAGTATAGTAAATCATTTTATAGGATGAAAATCAAATGTCAACTTTGTACCTTATTGTTACATGAAGTATAAAATGCTCAGGACTGAACTAAATATTTAATCAGGTTATATCACGAATGTCTTTCTGTGCTAATAATGTCTGTAAACATACGCATGTACATCACTATATTAACTTTTGTTTCTGCACTTTCCATGTGTTTCAGTGATTTGGAAAAAAATACAGTTTTTTTAACAAAGCTCTTTTGCTTCATAGTGTTCTATTTTACAAAAGTCAGCCAGATTAAGTCTTCACAATATGTGTAATGTGTTGTATGAATTCATTGTATTTTATAGGAGTTAGTTCATACAATATAATATGGTCTAATATACAGTAAATTTATTGATATGATAAAAAATGGTTATTTATATTTACCAGAATCAGCCATCTCAGATGCATTGGCAGGCAGTGGTATATGATTCTTTTTCTGATGGCAATATCTGAAAACTGGGATATAATAACAAAATGCACAACCTGACTTTGAAGTCAGGAATGTATTGCATCATGCTCATGACCTCTTCTTTGGTTCATAAAACAATGCAGAAACTTAGAATTCTAGAACATACTTTTGTGTGGGGACTAAGGGCCCAATCCAACTTTCCAGCAGCGGTCCAGCCACGATGCAGCCCCAAGGTAAGGAAACAAATATTCCCATATCTTGAGGAGGAGTCTGTGATTGCACCCCCAACACAGGAAGCAGTGCATACCCCATTGGCACTACAGCACCGGCACTGGAAAATTGGATAGAACTGGGCCCTGATTTTTGCTTAGTTTGGAATGGGGAACTTTATACCATCAGAGTTTTTCACAGCTCCACCAAGTATTGGATAAACTACTGAATGAATTAATTCATCAGATAGGATCCTTGTGGTTTTCGTCTTAAGTCCTTAGCAGTTTGGTTCCCCTTTAGTAACAACAAATTTCTGTTGTTGATAGACAGTGTTCTGTTAAATCATTTAACTCAATTAATAGCTTGGATTGTGTGATGCTAATGAGCAAGCACCTCTTTTTACAAATCAAATTATAACAGAAGCACCCAGCACTCTGAAATGAATACATGGGGTTCACCATTAATAGGTGGAATGGTTCACCATTTGGTTTATTTTCACTCAAAATTTCAACACAATTGTTTAGATTTGGCTGGAGATCTTTCAGGTTTTAAAATATTTTAGCTAAATGAAATATGCAGTGTTTTTAATGTTAAGAAATTAGTTTACCCAAGACTGTTTTGTTAGTTTGAAGGTGCTGATGGTATCTTGTGTTTATGCTATGGCCTTGAATTATTACTAATGAACTTTAGATGAACAGGCTGGGCAGAGAAGGTGGAATCTATTAATCAATAAACAGTGTGTTGTCATCTGACAGCAGCCTTTTGAGCAGTTCTCTACCAACTTCGGTAGCCAAGGAAGCTAGAGCTAAACTAAAATTGCTGCTGTGCTCCACAAAACAAATCTTCAAGTCAAAATCAATGGCACATTCATTGTTTTTTGGTTTGATGTTGTCCCATTTGCTGGCAATCTATTCAAAAACCATTTGACAGATGCTGAAACACTCAGAAACCTCTTCTGGAAAAGCTTGGGGGGTGAGATTAACATTCTTTTATAGCTCTCATTATGTTCCCTCCTTGTTGGAATACACACATTCCTGAGTTTCATGATACTTTTCTGCATTTAACATAAAACCAAGGTTGCGATCCTGTACACACTTACCTGGGAGTAATGCCTGTTGGAGTAGTCATGCTTAGATTTGTACTGCAAATTCAGGCTGTTGCAGTCTTGCAAGGTATTGAATGAGCAAGCTAACAAGTCTTAATAGAAAATAAAAACTATATGCTCAGAATTATAAATGCTTTATTATGAGTAAATATTCAATAAGTTATGGTTGGGCAGGTTATAGTAGTTCTGAATACAAAGAGTTATTCATCTTGTGCTGTGAAAATATATTTGGCAACGAATATCAGAATTTCATACTAGCTGATTCCATTTAGAAATACTTTACATATAGGGATATAATGGCAAGGAAAGAAACTCATTTCCCATGGAAGCTAATGCACAAACTTTAATGTTTTATATCTATCCAGGTAGCAATATTCAACTACATACTGGAATAGCTTTGAAGAGTCTAGCATTATTAAGAAATGGTATTATGTAACATAAGGCTGCATAATAAAAAGGCTTTATAAATTGCATATTCTTGGGGCACAAACAAGAGCAATCCAGTTCCTTCAAACTGTAAACTAATAAAATGCTGCCTTCAAATAGCAAAATAATAGCAGTATTTTAGTACTGTTTCTCAGCTTTAAGGAATTTGCAATTATGCATGCTTAAAATGCAAGTATTTACATACAGGTGAACAGCATTGTTTCTGTACAAGAGCAATAGTTAACACGTACTTCACAGGATGTTTTTCATTTGCTACTACCTATATATAGGTAGACCATAGAGCAGCCAGATGAAAAGATTTGTTTTTAACTTTGCATTGTCCATATGTTAAGATGAGTTACTAATTGTTCCGTAGGTGATATCAATGAATCAAACTACTGAAATTATTTAAGGTACTTGCAAGGTACTTGGCAGCAGGTATTAAAAATGTTTTCGCATTACTTGGACTTGTTTGTAGTGGAAACCTAAAGCCAGGATACGCCTCATAATTCTAGACTGTTGAAGAAATTAGTACAGTGGGCCATGGAAATCAGTTCCTGGATTTGATAGTGTGTAGTTGTGTAATATGAGGATCTTAACAGAATTTTCTTATGTCTTATTTGAACTTTGGTGAGTTTTATTTTCACATTGTAGATGCAGCAGCCAAAACTACATGGTGGTGATTTCTACACAGTCATATTCATTTTAATCTCCTCCTGGGAAGCCAGCATTTTTGGCTTTACAATAAGGTGGGTGAATCGCCGCTCTTGAAATAAAAAAGAACAGGAAGAAAAGTTAGGTGTCCAGGTGTAATGAATCGGCTAAGGAACAAAGAGTCTTTTGAATCTTAATTGAAACAAGGTTCTGCCTGGTGTTTTTTAAGCATTTGAAAAGAAAAAGAAGCCTTTCTGCATCTCAGACTCTTAGGCTTTTGGGTCTGTTGTCCCTTTCCAAGTGCTGACAGGTATCTTGTTCTTCTGCTACTGAATAATGGACCGAAGATGAATGAACACCAGTTGAACACACTGTGCAATTTAGCAGAGAGCCTCCTAAGATAAGACAGAATCCAGCAAACCAGCCTACAAACAGTGCTTCCCCAAAGTCCCACCTGGGAACAATGTCTGGAATATTCTCATCCCAAAATTCCTGCACAGTAGTGTGAGCAACCCAAGAAACTGGAATTATGGCTGTAATTCCTGATATCCAGAAGAATATTCCTCCCAATAGCAGTAACCTTTTCTTTAACTCCTGTTGTTGTTCTCCAATCTTCAAGCAGTCCAGTCCAAAACCTGAGAGCAAGAGACCTGAAAGTCCTAATCCGTTTGATACAAACATCAAAATCCTAGATATTTTGAGGTCAGGAGGCAAAGCCAGAAAAGAATCAAATTCCTTGCATTGCATTCCGCCTTCTTCTTGCACCACGCAGGCTTGCCAGAGTCCCATGGTCCAGATCTCCAATTCATTCAGTTCTAAGTTGAGGTTTTTCCATTGAGGTAAGTAGGTAGTGAGACAGGATAGTACCCATCCCAACAAACAAAATAAAATTCCAGCTAACTGCAACGTCATTCTGTACTCCAAAGCCATTGTAAAGACAGAACCCTGAAATTGTGTGGCTGGGAAGTCTTATCAGTCAACTCTATACAAACAGCTAGCTTATATGGCGGCTGCAGCTCTCATGATCTTTAGTTGTTCGCAGTCTCTGAATTTAAGCTTAACCCTTTCAAAGCTCTGAAATGTGTTTTTGTTCTTCCTGAATATAATGTTTCCTGTAAAGGACGAAGGACTCTGCTTAACCATGAGTTAGGTTTTCTGATAAGGATTTGATCCGTTACCTTCCAATTTGCTTGGTAAAATTATATCCCAATGCTTGATGATTACAAGTCTGAGGATGAACAAAGAACGCTCTATGACCCCTCACCCTAAAACACAACAGAAATCTTTGTGCTTCAATACGGATTAATTAGATTTTAAGTGGTGATAAAAAACCAGCTCTGTCTGCAACAGAACTTCATTGTAAGAGCTAAATTTGAGATTTCAGGGTTGGAAATCAAGGCCTTGTAAAGAAAGGTATACTGTTTTCCTATAATCTGTATTATTCAACTTCCTCAATATATGTGTATATACACCCAAAGGCATATCCTGCATTTTTCTCATCTTTCACCATGCTATAGGGAAGACTACAAAAGATCTTTTGCATGTATTCGACATTTATTTTAAATAGGCTTAGTTGTATGTCTAGCCTTTTTAAAGCACAATAGAGAATGGAGTGATAGGTTGAAAACACTGTACTGGAACCACCAAAGTTATAGCATTACTGCTGCTGATGTGACATTCATCATTCATTTTAAAGCTTAGTTGGTCTTAATGTATTTAAGTATACTTCACTCAGATGATATATAGATTTACGACCAGTTTCCATAGAGGTCCTTTCTGACTAAAGGCCCATTCCAGAGGGTTGCATACACAAGATAATAAACCTGTTGTGCATCTCTGTGCCTGGAATTTGTAAAAGACCATACATAGGGGAAAATTTTGCTAGGCAAAGCAGCTTTTGTGCATGTGGGGCAGATCTTCTCAATTTAGTTTTATGTTCCTCCTGTAAGGTCCTTGCACAAGCTGCTAGCAAAAGAAAACAAGCCAATCTGCAATCAAAAGCCTGTTTCCACTATGAAAAAATTTTCTCTGAATAAAGGATACAAGAACCTCCTAGCTGAACCAGTTCATCTAGCCTAATTTTCTAGTTCCAACAACAAACAGAAAACATTTTGCCCTAAGGCTGCTGATTATTCTTGTACTGGATACACAATTCACAAACATTAACAATAGTATTAAAAGAATACATTACAGTAATGTAGTGGTTCTCAAACATTTAGCGCCAGGACCCACTTTTTAGAATAAGAATCTGTCAGGACCTACCGGAAGTGATGACATGACTGGAAGTGACATCATGAAGCAGGACAATTTTTTAACAACCCAGGCATAAGTCCCATTTACTATCATTGTTAAAAGTATATACATAGTAGCCTGCTCAGATGTGTAACATTTTCCCAAATGCAGTCATATACCATGGTAGCATCAAGACATATTAAAAATAAAATATTGAAGTGAATGGGGTCCCACCTGAAATTGGTTCACAACCCACCCTGTGGGTCCCAACCCACAGTTTGAGAAACACTGCAATATTGTTACTGATTTATGCAAAACGTTTAACCAATATTACACTTTATTCCATGGTTCACTCCAAAATGACAAAAGCATAATAGATACAAGCTAAAATATATTCCTATGTGCATTCACTCTGTTCATGGAATACAAACTTAAATAAATATACCTGAAAGAATTATTAATTTATAAGAGCATCATCCATGTGCATTATTAGAGTTACAAATAATACCATAATTTCATTGAGGACTGGATATTGTTGTGTTTTAGGAATCTTAATGGCTACAGTTTGTTCAACAGGTTGCCTTAAGTTTGTGTGCATCCTACATATTGAGATGTATGTAAGTTCTTAATGCCCATGGTAGAAGGAGTGAGCTGTGTACCTGGGCTTTCAAAGAGATCATTAAGCTAATTCTTCCTAGGCTGGTGGTCAGTTCATTCTCCTCTTCTGTGCAATAATCCTATTTTGTATTCTATATAAAGGAATCGTTGTGAGGAAACAACTTCCAGCAAGTGCAAGTCTACTTGTGAAGGAGAAACCTGAGAAATGAATAATAAAGTTAAGGCAAAGCACATCCAACATTCCTGGAATTATTTGAGATTTAACTTTAACCTTTTACCACTTCACATATTTATTACTCTTTACTTTCTTGAATCTTTTATTACTTATCAGGCTGCTGGATTTGTTACTGGGTTTTAGAGGTCATACACTGTAAGTGCATTTGTGTGTGTTTAAAAAATGTATTTCTTGAATGAACTTCCTGCACAAGCAAATAGGCCAGCACTAAACTTCTGCTGTGGTGCCACATCTCATGCTGGTGTAACAGAACTGTCCTATGCTCAACCAGTAGCAGGGGCAATATTGCTATAGTAGCTCTTTCTAGCTGTCTGATGCAGTCATCTGTATTATGTATGACTTTTTAAACATACGCTTTTCTTGAGAACTAATCAGACTTGACATTGGGAGAGCCATGATCATTTTTAAAAATGGTAAATTCAGATTCCAGGGGAAGAGGACTGGAATGCAGATCAGGTCAGGCTATTAGGTGTCATGTCTCTCCAAGCATCTATTTGCCCCACAAGAGAAAACTTGTATATACCATATGAATACCTATAAGTTTTTTTTTTCTTCACTGGGAAAATTTTCAAGTGCATCTCTGAAAATGGAAAGCAAACCCTAAATGTCTATTAATCACCAGCTGTTCAAAGTGATAAGTTGGGCTGTAGGCTCATACGTCTAAATATAGTGACATTGCGGACAGATGCAGTTGCCCTTATGATGCCCAGATTAAACAATTTGGTTTTGCAATCTGGTTTTGCCATTCAGAGTGCTGGTTGTGTTCAGTCCTGTGGACCTGAACAGCAGATCCACAGCAGAAGGCACCTAGAAATGGGGCCTTCTTGATGGTGGCTCCTCATTTGTGGAATTCCCTCCCCCTTGAATTAAGAATGGCTCCATCTCTAGAGGGCTTCTGACAGGGCCTTAAGACCTTTTTATTTAGGAAGGTTTTTTGACTGTGGGCTGGCATTTTTAATGAGATGTGATTTTAATAGTTTTGTGTGATGCTGGGGTTTGCTCGGTTTTAGTATTTTAATTATTTTTATGTTTAACATGTTTAGTATTAATTTTTATTGGTTTTTATTCTGTAAGCGACCTTGAGTACCCTTGAGTGTGGGAGAAAGGTGGGATATAAATTCTTCAGATAAATAAATTTCATGCCGGGGTACTGGGAAAAGGATTGCAAATAAAAGTGCTAATATTATAATGTCCTTATGAAAATCTATGGTACTGCCACACTTGGAATCCTGTACTCTGTTCTGGTAACCACAAGAAGGATATTATTGAACGGGAAAATGTGTAGAAGAAGCAAACAATTATCAGGAGGCTATAGTGCCTTTATGGAGAAAGGCTACAATGTTTAGAAAAAAGTTGACTAAAATAGTTGACTATGATAGAGGTCTATGAAATCCTACACAGTGTGATGAAAGTGGATGGAGAGGTTTTCTTCCTCCAGACTAGAACCAGGGGACATGAAATTGATAAGACAGGAAATTCAGGACACACTGAAGGAGGTGGTACTTTATAGTGTGCATCATTCTGTAGAATTTGATACCACAAGGTGAGGTGCTGGCCACTAAGATAGGTGGTTTTAAAAGGAAAATGGACAGTTTCCTAGACCACAAGTCTAAGGTCTAGTCATTATGTCTATACCCTATCACTAGATTCAGAGGCAGTATGCTTCTGAATCCCAGTTGCAGGGGAACTGCAGAAGAGGATACTTCTGTTTGGTTTGTGGGCTTCTCAGGGACATCTGAAGTAACCATGGTGCAAAAGAGGATGCAGTTCTAGATGCACTTTTGGCCTGATCCAACAAGGCTCTTTTTAAGTTCTTACTCTATATAACCCAGCATGCTTTCTTGATGCAATGTTGCAAAACAAGGAGTTATTTACACTGTTATAATACCTAGTATAAAATTCAGTTTTAGCCATATGATATATACCACCAAAAATTAAAAAAGGAGATACACAATGCATCTCTCATCTGATGAACTATCCTTTCCCCACTATTTCTTCAACCTTCTCCATCCCCCTTTGTTGACAGGTCTCTGAAACAGTCTTGAATTAGGATTGCTGCCCTAATCTTACCCTTCCCCCCAGCTGCTTGTTCTGAATTTGTAGGTGAGATTTTTTGTACTGACAGAATTTCAGTACAGACTTTGAAGTAGAAAGGACTCTTGAGGAGTATTAGCTCCCAACTCCCCAGTTTGTTGAGAAGGTTCTCAGTTTACACAGTAAGTGATAGGCCTTGACAGAAACTAGGCTTTTTGGGCCTGACGTGATTAACACTTGATGTAGTGTTAAGTAAAATGGAAGTTCCAGTAGTGCCATTTGAACTGACACAGAAGGCATCCCTCAAGTGTGAACTTCCCCTTTGATAGCAAACAAATATTTTCTCCTGGCAAGAATTAATTTCTAGTTCATTGTTTACATGTTACATGCAGTCTGCTGTCTTAGTTTGGCTGCACCACGTATCATGAATGGAAATACAAAGTTCATGAAAGCATCCAACACATTTTCCTCAAGGGTAGGAGAAAAGAGGACTTAGTAGCATTTGAAGCTGGATGAAAGGAAAACATGAAAGACCTGGTGGCAAGACTGTCATAGTTAAGTGTAGTGTAACTATGGTTGGGAGGGTTAAGAGGAAAAACACAAAAGCCGATTGAAATATTCACGGGGGAAAGGCCTGTACTTCTTGGTTTTTTCTGTCATAGGTGAGTCAAAGAAGGGTTGCCTTAAAAGAGAACACTGAAATAAAACTACCGGAAGTCCTACAACATCAAAATAAATGATCAAATTCCAGTTTACGTTATGGTCTGCTGGGCAAAAGAAAGAAGAACTGGGGAGATGTCTTTGAGGGACGTGTTCTTTGCAGGAATGTTGCAAATTGAAACACAAAGATCCTTTGAAATGCTAGATACGTACTGTATTAGATAATTAATATTGTATCCTTGAGACACTGAATGGCCTTGGGCATCGGGTAATAGAAAATATCTAATTTATGAGGACAGTGTGAAAATCTTTAAGGGAAAAAAGGAAAAAAGAGAATTTCTGATCACAAAGGAAAGACGAACTCTATTGTCTTAAGATTTTACATAAACGGCACCATAGGAGCATTAGGGGAATAAAATAAAGTTTGACTTTGTAGAATTTCTAAACACATCTTGAGCTTTGATTCTTGTGCTCTTACCCTGGCATTACCTTGCCATTGCTTCCTTCAGCAGTGCTAAGTGGAAAGCTACTATAGCAAGATGAAGAGGGTTCTTACTGAGATGCTTGTTGGGGAAAAAAATCCTTGTTCAATTTTCTTTACGTTGTGCAACAGACAAGCAAATGTCCTCTGACCTGTTTAGAAAAATGTTGGTGTTTGGATTAGTCTGAAAAGGAAATTCTTTCTAAATTGTTGGATATCGCTTCAACTGGAAACAGTCAAACACGTACACTCATATTGAATGGTAATGACATAAAATTAACAGGCCAACTCACAAAGAACTAGTTATCCAAAGAAAGTTCAGGCATCCAAGAACTTTACAGACTGGAGATTTAGAAAATAATAGCTGTCCCAACCAAACTGTCTGTATGGTGACAGAAGGAAAGAACAGGGTTGGGAACCTTTTTGGGAAGAGAGAAAGAGAACCTAATAATTTGGTCCTTCCACAAAGATATGTTTCTAATGATTTTATGTTCCAAAGGTCTTGGGATTGCAAACTGAATTACGTGCTGATGTTGCTTTCTTTGGTTTCTGTTGTTCATATGTTCACTTTTGGGTCTAGTTAATGATTGCAACTGCCACTTCCCTATTGATGCAGCATTAGGATCGGCCACTGCCACTGGTACTGGGTGTTCATAGGACTGCTCAGTACTTAAAGGAAGTACTATAAAGGAAGCAACTTTATCATGCATCAGACCATTGGTTCATCTAACTCAGTATTATGAACAGGGTCTCAGATAAGTATTTTCCAGGCCTAACTGGAAATGCTGCACACTGAATCTGGGACCCTCTCTTTGTAGGTGTTTTGTCTGCTTCAGAATACAACCATGATATTGGGACTGAAAAGGTAGACCTAGGCCAAAAAGGCCTACCTCACAGGGAGGGAGGAGTCAGGAAAGTGATTAATCTCTTCAGTTCCAAACCCTATAACAGGAACTTCTTCCTGTCACAGGACGAGACAAGTCTAGCCAGTGAAATCCAATTAATAAAAGTTTAATTGATTAAAACAGTGGTTCCCAAACTGGTGGGTAAGAAAACTGGTGGGTAAGAAATAGCTATAAGAATCTGCTTCCAGCTTCACAATCGAAAACCGGAGTTTGGAAACCAGTGGATTAGAACACGTCAGGGGAAGAATACCTCACAAAATCTCTCACAAAAACCCTTGACTTCCGACCGGCGGACTTCCATCAAATGAGGAGGCTGGTTAGAAGGAGGTTGAAAGGGAAGATAAAGAGTCCAATCTCTCCAGAGTGCATGTACGCTGCTTAAAACCAGTAATAGAGGCCCAGCAGAGGTGTATACCGCAAAGAAAGAAGGGTTCCACTAAATCCAGGAGGGTGCCTGCATGGCTAATGAGCCAAGTTAGAGAGTCTGTAAAAGGCAAGGAAGCTTCCTTCCGTAAATGGAAGTCTTGCCCTAATGAGGAGAATAAAAAGGAACATAAACTGTGGCAAAAGAAATGTAAGAAGGGGATACGGGAGGCCAAGCAAGACTATGAGGAATGCATGGCCAACAACATTAAGGGGAATAATAAAAGCTTCTTCAAATATGTTAGAAGCAGGAAACCCACCAGAGAAGCGGTTGGCCCTCTGGATGGTGAGTGAGGGAAAGGGGAGATAAAAGGAAACTTAGAGATGGCAGAGAAATTAAATGAGTTCCTTGCATCTCTCTTCACGGCAGAAGAACTTGGGCAAATACCGCTGCCTGAACGGCCCCTCCTGACAGAGGAATTAAGTCAGATAGAAGTTAAAAGAGAAGATGTTTCAGACCTCATTGATAAATTAAAGATCAATAAGTCACCGGGCCCTGATGGCATCCACCCAAGAGTTATTCAGGAATTGAAGAATGAAGTTGCTGATCTCTTGACTAAAATATGCAACTTGTCCCTCAAAACGGCCACGGTGCCAGAAGATTGGAGGATAGCAAATGTCACACCAATCTTTAAAAAGGGAAAGGGGGGACCCGGGAAACTATAGGCCAGTCAGCCTAACATCTATACCGGGTAAGATGGTGGAATGCCTCATCAAAGATAGAATCTCAAAACACATAGATGAACAGGCCTTGCTGAGGGAGAATCAGCATGGCTTCTGTAAGGGTAAGACTTGCCTCACAAACCTTATAGAGTTCTTTGAAAAGGTCAGCAGGCATGTGGATGTGGGAGAACCCATAGACATTATATATCTGGACTTTTAGAAGGCGTTCGACATGGTCCCTCACCAAAGGCTACTAAAAAAACTCCACAGTCAGGGAATTAGAGGACAGGTCCTCTCATGGATTGAGAACTGGTTGAAGGCCAGAGTGGGAGTCAATGGGCAATTTTCACAATGGAGAGAGGTGAAAAGCGGTGTGCCCCAAGGATCTGTCCTGGGACCGGTGCTTTTCAACCTCTTCATAAATGACCTGGAGACAGGGTTGAGCAGTGAAGTGGCTAAGTTTGCAGACGACACCAAACTTTTCCGAGTGGTGAAGACCAGAAGTGTTTGTGAGGAACTCCAGCAAGATCTCTCCAGACTGGCAGAATGGGCAACAAAATGGCAGATGCGCTTCAATGTAAGTAAGTGTAAAGTCATGCACATTGGGGCAAAAAAATCAAAATTTCACATATAGGCTGATGGGTTCTGGCTGTGACAGATCAGGAGAGAGATCTTGGGGTGGTGGTGGACAGGTCGATGAAAGTGTCGACCCGGTGTGCGGTGGCAGTAAAGGCCAATTTTATGCTTGGGATCATTAGAAAAGGTACTGAGAACAAAACAGCTAATATTATAATGCCGTTGTACAAATCTATGGTAAGGCCACACCTGAAGTATTGTGTCCAGTTCTGGTTGCCGCATCTCCAAAAAGACATAGTGGAAATGGAAAAGGTGCAAAAGAAAGCAACTAAGATGATTACTGGGCTGGGGCACCTTCCCTATGAGGAAAGGCTATGGCGGTTGGGCCTCTTCAGCCTAGAAAAGAGACGCCTGAGGGGGGACATGATTGAGACATACAAAATTATGCAGGGGATGGACAGAGTGGATAGAGAGATGCTCTTTACACTCTCACATAACACCAGAACCTGAGGCCATTCACTAAAATTGAGTGTTGGGACATACACTCAACATACAACATACAAAAGAAAATATTTCTTTACTCCACATGTGGTTGGTCTGTGGAACTCCTTGCCACAGGATGTGGTGACGGCATCTGGCCTGGATGCCTTTAAAAGGGGATTGGACAAGTTTCTGGAGGAAAAATCCATTACAGGTTACAAGCCATGATGTGTATGTGCAACCTCCTGATTTTAGAAATGGGGTATGTCAGAAGGCCAGATGCAAGGGAGGGCACCAGGATGAGGTCTCTTGTTATCTGGTGTGCTCCCTGGGGCATTTGGTGGGCCGCTGTGAGATACAGGAAGCTGGACTAGATGGGCCTTTGGCCTGATCCAGTGGGGATGTTCTTATGTTCTTAAGGCACACCAACACTATGAAATACAGCCATGCTCTGGTATCTGGAGGGGGTTCCATTCCAACCCACCCCCCATGGTTAACTGAAACTGCAGATACCTGGAAAAAAAACCCCCCACCCTCCAGAAGCATGGGGAACTGAGCCCCCCCCCCCCACCTCCGGAGGCTTTCTGAGGCCTGCAGATGCTGCGTGCAACCACTGTGGGCCTCAGAATGACCAAAAAGGCAAAAAAAAATGCACTTCTGGTTTTACGATAAAAGCAGAAATGACTTTTTAATGCCTTATAAGGCATTCTGAGGTCCACAGCAGCTGTGGGCAATTGCGCATGGCTTCTGCAGGCCTCAGAAAGCCCTGGAGGTGAGGGAAGACCACCTCCCCTCATCTCCAGGGGGAGCATGGGGGGAAGCAGTGGGCCACGAAGCCAATCAATGATTAATTGAAACTGTGGATACAGGATCCACAGATATAGGGCCCCGCTATATCTAAGTTACCTTACACACTCCATTCCTATGCATTCATGCACAATTACCCCCTTTCTTACCACAGACACAGTAATTGTGCTATTTCACCTATTTCACCTGAGATCTCACATTCAGACCTGACCAGAAAATTATGTGTTATGCTTGCGCTGTTAGAACACATGGTGATAGAGCTCTCCTTTCCAATTTCTCAGTTGGTCAAAAATCCAAAAACAGATGGTTGGTACCCAGTCCCCAAAGGGGAAACATTCAGTGACACAGATTTCTGGTTTCTGCCCCTTGCCTTCATCTCTTTATCCCCTGAAGGAGTCATATGCATCACTCACTCTTTGCCGCTTAGACTGGAAATTTCCACTCCTGAGTCAGCACTCCCTTAGAAAGATGCACAGACTGTTTGCATGCCTTCGGCTTTCCATGTCGGAGTGTCCTTGGGCCTTGATGAAGCCTCCCTACTAATTGGTCAGAATGTTGTGCCATTATCTCTTGCAGAATTTTGTCCATGCTCATCTTCAAAGACCTTCCTTCTCAGTAAATAAGAGCATTTAGTTCCGTCACTGATGCCACTTCTGTCAGCAAACTAGAGACCTGGGCACTCCAAAGCACAAGGTGAATACGTGTACAGTGCCAGTGTCAGGTTTCATGGGGCAAAATCATGCACTGGATCACCATGGCATGTTGAATCCCCACACCCCCTAAGCTTAATGGATACCTCTCTCTCCTCACCTCCCAATAGGAACATCCCCTAAGGATCCCATTAAGTCCTAAGGTCTCTGGATGACACGCATTTGTAGATGGGTTGCCAGGTACAGCAGCAACATGAGTTTAATAGCTACTTCCTATCACCATTGCTATTGGTATTGAAAGTTTCAGGGGTCAACATGAGGCAGGGCCTCTGCTAAACATCTTAGCCAGTGTCTAACCTAGTTGTGTTTTACTGAGAGCACTATCTCACATGTTATATTTGACATGTGCCAGATGTTCAACCACCCATGTAACCCAAATTTATACAAGAAGTTATGAAATATTTTTGAAATTCAGGGACTAGGATGAAAAATAAATAGCTACGGTGCTGGTGCCAGGCAGAGAATAAAGGTGATCAGTGTTGTTAATGGATTTCAAAGTTTAGCTGTGGTTCGGTGCAGATGGTTTTAGTTATTGTGCCCCCAAAATAGGAGTCCTTCCATGCATGCAAGCAAGTGGCAGAAAAGCTGATCCAAATGTCTCTGAACATGCTGGAAGACAAGCTGCTTACATGGATATCTGCCGCAGTTTTTCATAATCCCTTTTCTTCCGGCGCTTCAAACGCAGCTTCTTCTTTTTTTTAAAGATAAGTGGGCTCAGTTTCTTTAAACATTTCAAGGACATTATAATAAGCAGACCGTCTGTGTTCAATAACAGGTCCACTGGAGTTGCACTTGTTCTGTGAACTGCTTTGCCTCCTGTGGTGCTACATAATAAACCGCTTTGACAAACTGAGCATTTTTCCATCGGAACAGTAATGTTGGTTTTAATGAATCCTTTATTACCGGAACAAGATTATTATTATTATTTTTTTAATTTCATCTGAAAATGACCATAAAATTACAAACAGAGTCTAGTGTTTCTGTTCAAAACAAACTGAGTGGATGAGAAAATAAAAGACCTTAGCACTGGTTTGTTTTTTATTTCTTTATAAAGGAACATAACACATGTCATTTGATAAAAATACATTTTCCATTTCTCTCCTTTTCAAGTGCATAACATGATGTTTGCATTTCAAAAGGTATAGCTGGCCTAGATTAACTCAGGCAGCACTCTACAAACAAATGCAACAACGTCACCTTCAGAGGACAGGACAGTCCAGCTGGAATTGGAAGCCAGTTTTGTAGGTAAGTGAGTACTCTTGAAGATACCATGTACTGTACAATACTTATGCCATACCCATTAGCGGAAATGAGTTTTATCAAATATAAGGGCATACCAAGGTGGCAACTGCAATACCAATTGCATTCCCAATTAAGAGCCCAATCTCAGATGGCATGACTGAAAAAGATTTTGGTTTCATATGAGGGGGAGCTTTATGAAATCTGGGCTGGATATAGACCATACATCTGAGTCATTATAAAGGAAAAAAACAGGTATGTTTAAAAGACAGTGTAGTGAATGACCTTGGAGTTCTGTTGATAAAGATACATTATTGTAGCATATTGGTTAATCAAATGCTGGTACACCTACTGGCTGGCTACTCTGAAGCTACCTCCACCTTCTCCTCTACCTTCTCATTGAGGAATGAAGCTCAGACAGCTAATCACTGAGTTGGGGGGGGGGGTTACATCACTTCCCTCTTAGGGCCAAGCTGCAAGTTACAACAATTGCATTATTTAGAGGCATTTCTCAGTTTGGAAACAAATACCAATAGTAGCCACAAGGGGCCTGATCA
This sequence comes from Tiliqua scincoides, assembly GCF_035046505.1. NCBI lineage: Eukaryota > Metazoa > Chordata > Lepidosauria > Squamata > Scincidae > Tiliqua > Tiliqua scincoides. The sequence goes on from NC_089826.1 coordinate 59,407,857, forward strand.
AGACTGGGTGCATGGCACATGGGGAGGGAGGGGTTAACCCTTTCCACCATGCTTTTTTCACCATGCCTTTTTCCTGCTGAAAATGACCTGGCAATGCTGCCATTTGCCCTCAAAATCACTATGTGATTATTGTAACATGTAGTTTGACCTTCAAACGTCCAGCATTCCATGAGTGTGTTTCCCGAAGAAGAATGAGCTGAGCATACAGCTGCACTGCCCTCCAGAAACATACAAGCCCCTCCTCACTGTGCTCCATCCTAATAAGGGCTTTAAAGTGTAAAGGGATATGGCCCTTTAAACATGCCACACTAGAGCAAGGGGAGAAAATAGCAAAGCTCTCCTTCCTTGTGTGGGGTTTAAAGGGATGCATTCCCTTTAAACCCCACGTGAGGATGGGATGATCCGATTCTTGCTCACTTTTAGCAAGTGGGGAGAGGATCAATGCATCAATTTGTGGCGTACTGGAGGGAGATGGTGGCAGACTCAGGGAGAAGGGCACCCCAGTGGCATAGCTAATGATCGTGTAGCCCATTGCCAAGCCCAAAATGTTGCCCTGGAAGTGATGTCACAACTGGAAGTGATGTCACAACCGGGCTTTTTAAAATGTGAAAATTGGAGGGAACCCACCTTCTCCCCTCAGTCAGTGACATAGCTAAGGCTTCTATCTGCTAACCGGGGTCAAAGAAGATTTTGTAGCCCCCCCTACATGATAAAATCAAATTTAATTAAGTAAATAAATAAAAAGTTATTGGTTCCATGCTGTATCATAATAACATCTCATTGGCACTCAGAACAATCAGTCTCATAGGTTAGTTTGGAGTTAAGCAAATCTACTTTTTGTTTCACAAGACAGTTGTGTTTTCATTTTCTGGTTAATTGGCCATAACTTTTGATAGAATACAGATATTCCAGTGCTATTTGTTGCATTGCATTTTGTATTAAAATACCTTTCCAATGATATATAACATGATGGCATTATTCATACATACCAAGATTTTCACAATTTTGGTCACTAGGGTCAAGCTCAGCTTGTTGCCCCCCTAAAGCTTGATGCCGGGGCAGCTGCTACCCCTTCACCCCCTTAGCTACACCAGTGGGGCACCCTGAATAAGCCATTCCCTCCACTTGATGCAAGCCGTATTGGGTCATTTCATGGTTGGGCTGCCATAAGGACCATAACATATGCTGGCATTCAATCTGCTGGTATACAACATCCCTACATACATGAAAAACAGAACTGAAAGCCAGGGCCAGCCCAAAAACCTGAGACTGAGGTGGCATACTAAATGCTGCCTCAGACGTACCTGGTGATGGGTTACCCTCAACTCTTCACAGTCCCTGGATTGGAAAAAGAAGAGGGGGACTGAACAGAAAAGGAAGTATGCCAGGGAAGAGAATGCTGGGCAATTATGTCTCTAATGCTCAGAGACATGCTAGCCCCCCACTCTCCTCTTCATGCACCCTCTTCTGTCCATTCCCCTTCCTCCTTTTCCAATCCATGGAGTTGAAGAACACTTGAAGAGGCAAGTGGACAGGTGAAGCTGGGCACGCCCCACCTATCTGCTGCCTAAGGTGACCACCTCAAGGAATATTCACAGCATGGTCTGTTTCTTTTTAATATATGCCTGTACACACCTGAAGACAGTTTCTTGGACTATCTACAGCTTTTATTAATGATAACCCAAAATTGAGCTTCTGTGTTTAAAGGCAGAATAGTTCTGATAACTAGATTCTGGAGACAAACAATAGCAGAGGGTGCTAGGATAAGATAGTCCACCAAGCTAAGAGTGGGAGCTCCAAGAAGCAGTGGGAAGGGTCGACCGCATGCCCCTGGAGCTCAGGATTGGGCTCTCAGCCTGTGTATGTTATAAAGCAGGGGTGCCCAAACCCTGGCCCAGGGGCCACTTGTGGCCCTTGGGGACTCCCAATCTGGCCCGCAGGGAGCCCCCAGTCTCCAATGAGCCTCTGGCCCTTCAGAGACTTGCTGGAGCCTATGCTAGCCTGACGCAGCTGCTCTCAGTGTGAGGGTGACTGACCTCTTGCGTGAGGGCTCCCTCCACTGCTTGCTGTTACATGTCTGTAATGCAGCAGTGGTAGTGAAGGAAAGGCCGGCCTTGCTTTGTGCCAGGCCTTTTATAGACCTTGAGCTATTACAAGACCTTTATTCCTTTATATAAGTTCCATCTCTAATATATTCACTCATGTAAATTTATGTAAATTTCTTCAAATTTGAAATGTAAATTAATTCCTTTTTTCCCCCCAGCCCCCATCACAGTATCAGAGAGATGATGTGGCCCTCCTGCCAAAAAGTTTGGACATCCCTGTTATAAAGGAATGCAATTAATCTATTACTTCTAGAGCTATGGAGGTCTCCAAACTATGGCCCAGGGGCCACATTCAGCCCACCTCAAAATTTTACCCAGCCCCAAGCAACCTTTTTGGCCACAGCACTTGCTAATGTTTGACATTTTTACGTTTTATGTTTTACATTTATACCATTTCTCCATTTAAGCATTGCACTGTCTCTTTGTAATTGTCACTTTTGTTCTGAATCATATCATGTTGGTTCCAAAAGAAATCCATGTAAAACATATTAATTCATTCATTTAAATTTAATTCATTCACTTATAAAACAGATTTTTTTCCCCCTGCAAAAATGAGTAAAATATACTATGTGGCCATTGTACTGAAAAGTTTGGAGACCCCTGTTTTAGAACATAGGAGAAATGCACATTAGGAGCTGGACAGAGACATGATGATGATGATGATGATAATATAACTTCAACCAAAAAAAAGTTCAGAAAGCAGTTTACAGAGAAAATAAAAAACCAAATTACATTACACAAGATTCTTTTTTCTGAAAAGCAGCTTAGTGCTCATATTCACAGACATTTGTTTTACTTGGAAAGGAAAAAAGAATGGGGCCTTCTGTACAATATGTTTAGAAATAATGAATCTGGCAAAGTTAGTATTCTGGCGGGGAATGGAGTCCTGAGGGTTGCTGCAGCCCATGACTCTGGAAGACATGATTGCATAAAAATATCCTTTGATGTTTTATTTAAAATCTTTGCTCAATAATTCAATAAAGAGATCCATTATAATCATGAAACAGTAAAAATGTGCCATGAATACAATAAGACGTGGAAGGCAGTGGAACACATTTAGCCAATGTTGACTCTTTAGGAACCTTCTTCTGTGCTTATTTCCAACAGATTATGATTTGACTCATAACCACTCTTACACAGGAGGCAACTGACCCAATTTCTTAACTCTACAGCAACAGAAGAATGAAAAGGAAATGTGATTGTGTGTTTTTGCTGCTGTCAATAGAAGAGGAATACCATTACTAGCAGCTCCAGAGAAGTCTTCAACAAAGCAAAGCAAAACAACAAAGTAACAAAGCAAACATGATAAAAATGAACCTCAATTTAGGTAAGAGGCATGAGTGAAAGGAAGCCTATTTCAGCTGGAAAGGAAAGCATAGTGGGCCATAGGGGTTCTTCTCCTGATCCCTCTGTAGGACTGTGCATACATAGCCCCAGTCAGAAAAGGGCCACTTGCACCAACCAGCTGTTTAACACCAACACCATCTCAAGAAATTATCAGCCTATTGTCTCTGCAGTGCAGTACCATCAAGTGGCTGAAACCAGTCTTGCAATTCTTTTGATCCAGGCAAAGGGACCAATAGGGGCCTGGCTGGCCCTATATAACAGTTGCTCTGAACTAGGTTCCTCAATCTGAGCAGTGTTGCTTGATTGAGAAGCAGTGTACAGCCTCACACAGCCCTTACTTGTTTCTCTTGAACCCCTGACCAGAGCTGACCAGTAGTGGACATCCCCAGCCCCATGCTCTGGGGCAAAGGTCCACCCCCGGCAGGATGCCACTACCACCCCCACTTACCTGAAGCACACCGTACGACTTCAGAATGCACTAGGGAAGCCTACTGAAGCTTCCCCAGGCTCTTAAACTGTGCTTCCAGTTTGCCAATTACATCAGGAACCTCAGAGAGGCTTCCATGCAGTCCTAGAGGTGCTCTGTGCCCAGGGCATTTGCCCCTTTCCATTACTGGTAGGTCCGCCACTGTGGCTGACTATGTCTTCTGACTTTTCTTATTCTCATTTTATCCTCATCTACCTGATATTGCACTTCACCCTGGCCTGTCTTGATTGCATCTGCTGTCTCTGATCCCTTTCACTTTTGTCTATCTGCTCTGCAGTTAGGCCCCCCCCTCTTGCTGTAGCCTTCCTTAGAATCAGAACTGAAATGTGATTGGATTTACCCTCTTCCCCCAGTCCTACCCACTAAATAGCTAATCAGCACAATTGCTATTTTTCTGATAAGACTCATATGCCCACAGCCTGAGATGACACTCTCAAAGGAGGTGGTGGTGGTGGTCTGTACCGGCTGCCAGCCTTGGGTGGGGGTGACACTGCTAGTGGCTAAAATGGCAAAAATCACAATTTATAAGAATAGTACAATCATGTTATATACAATTTGTTGCATAATTTGCAGCAGAATGCAATGAAACAAAGAGGGAAATATCTCCATTCTGTCAAAAGTTATGGCCAAAAATCCAGAAAACAAAAATGCAACAGTCTTATGTGCTTACCTTTTAAACTGTATTTTAAAAAATATATGTTGCCCAATTTGATAGATCAGGGCTTCATCAATTCATAAGGGTACCCCCCCCTTTTTTTTTTTTAATAAAGCGGGCTTACATACTTATGTGGAGAAACTGCCTCTCAGAGGTGGCAGACCTCTGATTAAGGTATCAGCCCTTGGTTTGAATTGGCATATACAGTTGGCCCACATCTTATGCAGACTTTATTTACACAAATTCAGCAAACAAAAAAGAGAAAAACAAAATTGAAATAGTGCAGGCGATCCACCTGTCATTCTACTTACTAAATACATGCCCCAAAGTGCACCTGAGAAGGGAGAATGATACTTCTGTTCCCTCAATCATTCTCAGTGCTCATGGTTTTTAAAGAGAGTACCTTTTTTCCAAGGAATTTGCAAAGTAATTTTGAGTATACATGATTTTGGCTTTAGGCACTCACTGTGGAACATAACACTCAAATAAGATGCAAACCAACTGTTTAACTGAAGAATCAAACAGACCCTGTGATCCTTATGTCTCATCAGACTGAATTGTTGCAAGCAGGACCTTGGGTCCAACCTTGTTATACATGGTATACAGGTCTAATATTGATATGCATGGATTTTTTATACACTGATTTATCACAAATGGCCACTGCAAATGAGAAGGAATGTGCTGATCCCTGGAGAAGGGGAAGAATGCATCCCTTTAAAATCACAGTTTAAAAAACTGCTTTTTACTGTTGTAGAGAGACAGTCATGCAGGTGATTACAGGTATAACAATATCCACTGATTTTTCTATCTCAACACTGATAATAAGGGCCCTTTTGGACCTCTCAGCGGCTTTCGACACCATTGACCATGGTGTCCTTCTGGGATGGTTGGCCGAGGTGGGGATCGGGGGCACTGTTTTGCAGTGGTTCCGGTCCTTCTTGGCTGACAGGTCCCAGATGGTGGTTTTGGAGGACTCCTGTTTGGCGCCCTGGCCCTTGAGGTGTGGGATGCCACAGAGTTCTATATTATCCCCCATGTTGTTTAACATCTACATGAAACAGTTGGGAGAGGTCATCCGGGGATTTGGAGTTGGGTGCCATCAGTATGCTGATGACACTCAGCTCTATCTCTCCTTTCCACCTGACTCCAAGGTGGCTGTTTTTGTCCTGGAGCGTTGCCTGGAGGCAGTTGGGATCTGGATGAGGGCGAACAAGCTGAGATTAAATCCGGATAAGACAGAGGTCCTCCTGGTGCAGAAATCCACAATGCGGGTACTGGACTATCGCCCTGCTCTGAATGGGGTTGCACTCCTCCTGAAAGAGCAGGTTCGCAGCTTGGGGGTTCTGCTGGACTCGCAGCTCCTCCTGGATGTCCAGGTGTCAGCTGTGGCCAGGGGTGCCTTTGCCCAGCTTCAGCTGGTGCGCCAGCTGCAGCCGTACCTGTCTCAGGCGGATCTGGCCACAGTGGTCCATGCCATAGTGACATCAAGATTAGATTACTGTAATGCGCTCTACGTGGGGCTGCCCCTGAAGACGGTCCGGAAGCTACAGCTAGTGCAGAATGCGGCGGCTCGTGTAGTTGCTGGGGGTCGGCGGTTTGACTCTGTCACGCCGCTACTCTGGCGGCTGCACTGGCTGCCCATTCATTTCTGGGCTGAATTCAAGGTGCTGGTTATGACCTTTAAAGCCCTAAACAGCTTGGGACCAGCATATTTGAGAGAGTGCCTTCTTCCGTATAATCCAGAAGGGGTCCTGTTGGTATAATCCGGAAGGGGTCCTGTTCCATATAATCAGAAGGGGTCCTGTTGGTTGTGCCGACATTGAGAGTGGTGAAGGGAATGGCAGCCAGAAACAGGGCCTTTTCGGTGGTGGCACCTACACTATGGAATTCCCTTCCCTTTGAATTGAGAGCTGCTTCCTCATTATTAGCATTCCGGCAGGGCCTGAAGACTTTTTTATTCAAGAAAGCCTTCGAGGCACCATAAGGGCTGTTGCTATAAATTTGTCTTTTACTGCGTGCTATGTATTTTATCTTGTTTTAATTGTTTTAACTGTTTTGTATTTTTAATCTTTAACTGCTGTTTTGTATTTTTAACCTGATTGTTAGCCGCCTTGGGTGCCCTTTGGGGAGAAAAGCGGAATATAAATCAAATAAACAAACAAACAAATAAATAAATGGAAAACAGTCATTTAACAATAGCCTCCTTAATGTGAGAGGACAGCTGGCTGACAATCCATCAATTATTCTTTCTGCAGGCTTCACTCTTTCCTTCCGCCTGAGCACGTGAAAGAAGGCGAAATGTAGTGACTATCACCTTCTCTATTATTTCACCCTCACTGCAACTCCTGGTTAAGGGAGGGATTGCTGCCTCTTAGTGAAGCCTAATCACCTGGATAGAGACTGATTGCCTCTGTGTGCATTATAAAAGGTCAGCAAGGTTGTTTTTAAATTGATTTGCTATAGTGTGTTTTTTGCCATGCATGTGAGTTCTCAGAATGGAACCCTCGCAAATAATGAGACTCAGCCTGTAATTACATTCCAGCTCTTCCACTATACCAGCAACTATTCGTGTATCCTACATTCACAGCTTTGTTTAACTTTGGTCAATTATGGGGTAAACATCTAAAATACAACAGGTACACATTGCATAGCCTGTCATTCCTCCTCCTTCTTCATTATTATTATTATTACTAATAACAGTATTTATATACCACTTTTCAATGAAAAGCGTACTCCTCCCATCTGTTATCAAGGCTCTATAGATGATCAAGGCTTTATGCAATCAGGTTTTCATCTTCCAAGGCATTTCTAGCCTGATGTGAAATTGTCTCTGTTCAATAGGCCCATGACTCATAATAGGTTCTGAGTTCATATAGAGTAAATTTAGGAACCTAATGATTGTTCCTTGGCAGTTTGTTGTCCCAGAGAGCTAACAGGTTGTGACTGGTTTAACAGCATCAACAAATTTTTAGTGCAGAATTCTCATAAACCAGTCAGGAATTTTGCCAGAGGTCATCTGGATATCCCATAAGCAAAGATTGTTGCTTAATTCAGCCCAATCCTAAACTCCCTGGCACCACTGGGTTCAACAGCATCAAAATGGCTACCGGGGCCAGGTAGTCCACCGGAGGTCTCTATGGGGGAATGACTTTCATCCCCTTCCCCCGATGAAAGCCCCATGCCATGCAATACGCCTACTCAAGTCTGCACCAGCTATTTTGTGGGACAGACTGGAGAAGCCCTGTGTTTGGCTTTGCAACTCAACGTGGGACATATGATCCAGTGGAGGAGGTCTCCACCAGTCCTGCCCCCTCCTGGGCTGGTCCCTCACCCGTTCCATCCTCTCCCCACTCTCCCCCACCCCAGAATGCCTTTCTTCACCCCAAAAAGCTGCACCGCCGCCTGGCAGTGCTACTTAAAGCTGGTAGTTTATTGCAGGCAGGGCCTAGGAGAGGGGGGTAAAGGGGGTAATTTGTACCCAGGCCCAGGGTCAGAAAGGGGGCCCAGGAGTCAAAGGAGGAGGCCCAGAAAGTTCCTGGGATCTGACATTTTTCTAAAACACCTGAACTTGTTGATGGGCTGTGCATCAAGAAAGCTAGTAGACCTGGGCTTCAAAGACTAGTGTGGCTGTCAGCACCCTCCCCCTATCCTATTTTGCCCCCCATTATGCTGCTCCCATTGTGCCCCTCCCCCTTTGGGAAGGGGCCAAGAAGAAACTTTGTACCCCCTGATAAAATTCCTCTCATAGGCCCCGATTGCAGGCATCCTCCTGATGCTGAAGTTCAGTGCTGAGGTCCACCGGCACTGGCAACGTTAGGATTGGACCTGAAACTAGTGGTTCCCAATTGGCAGCTTCCTTGACCTACTGGGCCATTGGTCGTGGCTCCCCATTAGGGCCACAATTTTATACATTGTATAGAGCAAATTCCTACAAGGGAGTTGGGAGCCAGTGGTGTAGCTAGCGGGGGCAGGAGGTGTTCCACCTGCCCCAACATCACTAACATCGCGAAGGTTCAGAGTAACCCCATCATGCCATATACCATTGGGTGTGGAATTTCTAGCGGAATGCAATGCAAAAAAACAGATTGAAATACCTCCTTTCCATCAAAAGTTATGGTCCAAAAAATGGAAACAAAAAAATGCATGGAACCCTATGGAAAATGAAACTGAGCCATATCACGCATTTACTCGTGAGTAGGTGAACTTACCATAGTTCATCGGAAAGGGCAGGCTGAGAGGAATCCAATGACACCAGAATGGTTCCTATCCAATGAAGCAGCCCCCCAAAAACACCCAAGAAGGAAGTCCCTTCCTCCAAGGAGAATAATGTATTCAGCCCTATAGAAAGCGAAAGTAAGCCACACAGTCACATTTACTCATGAGTAAGCAAATGTGCCTTGGCTCCTGGTCAAGTCAAGCAAAGAGGAATGCAAGGCTAGCTGCATGGTCCCCAACTAATGTAAGTGGAGCTCAACAAATGCTCCAGAAGGCAGCCCCCCCAAAGAATAAACCAGAGCCTTGAGCTGGTAAGGTGGGCACTGGGAAGGGCTGAAAATCTCACTGCTTTATTTGTGGGGGGTGTTATTGCAGGCAGCAAGCCCCCCAAAGTATAAAACAGAGGCTTGAGCTAGTAAGGTGGTCACCGGGGGGGGTGTGTCTGAAAATATCACTTGGTGAAATAGGGCTGGCTTCCCCTTATTTATCTGTTTTTCTTTAATTTAATTATTTATAATTATTTTATTTTGCTTGATGATGTCACTTCCAGCCCTGACATCACTTCCCGTGGTTCCTGGACAGATAGTCATTCTAAAAAGTGGGTGCCAGTGTTAAAAGTTTGAGAACCACTGCCTTAACTCAAAACAGGCCAATGAGACATTCGGGGGGGGGGGTGACACCCTAGTGACCAAAATTCTGGAAACCGTGGCTTTTAGAAACAATACCATCATGTTATATACCATTTGATGCAGAATTTCATCCATTGCTTGTGGGGAAATATTCACTGCATTTATTTTTCTGGCCATTATTATTATTCATTCCATGTCATGACTATTACTATCTCTGTCTCACCTGCCTCACAGGGATGTTGTGAGAACAAAACAAGGGGAGGAACCATGTACACCACCCTGAGCTGCTTAGAGGAAGGGTGGTATAAAAAGTGGATTAATTAATTAATATAATTAATAATTTAATTAATTAATTAAGTCATATGGGGTGACAAAAATTTATGGGCCCCGGGTGTCAAATGACCTAGTTACGCCTCTGTTGGGAGCACTATAAGTTGTTGCGGGGGGGGGGGGGCGGGACAGCAGCAACATGATCCCCAGAATTACACTGCTGCCAGGAGTGGGAGAGGGGGTTTCTTCTTACCTGCAACCAGTGCTGCAGTCCTGGGGATCCAGAGGATGCAGGGAGCCTTCACAGGGCTCCCCATGCCTACAGAAGTCTAAAAAAGACCAAAAATGGACACTTCTAGTTTTATAGCAAAAACTAGAAGTGCCCTTTTCTTTTTTTCACACTTTTGCAGGCACAGGGAGTCCTGTGAAGGACTCCCCACACCCCCCTGACCTCCCAGGACTGTAGTGCTGGCTGCAGATAAGTAGAAAAGTCTCCTGCCATCCCTGGTAGTGGCATGATCCTGGGGATCATGTTGCTGCCTTCCCCCTCCCTGCACCTTTAAGGGGCATTGGCTTCCCAGGCTGGTGGGTTGCTATCCACCAGTTTGGGAACCACTTGTATAGAGCAGTGGGTTTTTTGAAAAGGTTCCATGACTCCCCTGGCTGCTCAGGGAGCCACAGCTCAGAGTCTGGGAATCACTACTCTAAATCTTCAATTGCTTGCCTCCTATTTACTTTATCCATGACAATGTAACAGCTTACAGCTTCTAGCTATCCTCATCTAATCATATTTTGAAAAAAATAATAGCAGATATTTTTGCATGTGAGCATTATTAAGTATAATTTATTATGTACTTGGAGCTAATACGGAACTGGTAAATATTAATATCTGAGTTGATTGTATACCAAATTGCACAGGGAATGTAGGTGAATTGATTTACAGTCTCACCTCTAATTAAATGTTTCAATTCTGCATGTATGTGTACCTTAATAGACAAGTCTCTTGTCAGTGCAACAGCTAATGACACATCATGGGGATGCATATTCCCATCTGCATCAAAAGAAGCATCCAGCCAATTCTGTTGGTCCTGGGTGAGCATTGCAATTAGCTGTGCATGTGGAAACCTGATTCTACATGCAGATCTCCTACCTAGAAAGGGGATCTCTCTCCTTGTCTATCTTTAAACTCGCTAACTTGACCATCCTCATTTTCTACCAATTATAGAATTGCCTTTTTCTCACTTGAAATGAGACAGAGTTCAGGAAGCAGAGGGAGGGGCTACAGCGGAGTGGTAAGCACAGGCTTTGTGTGCAGAAGATGCCCAGCTTCTGGTATCTCCAAGAAGGGCACAGGAACATTCCTGTTCAAAACTCTGAAGAGTTGCCAATGTTGATCCTTCTCTGAAGGAAAAGGGGGAGATATCATTCTATTTGGTGCTTCCTTGTACATTTAATTTCTACCCCTCCCTCTTATTGCTTCCTTCTTCTCTTTCACCCACTTCTGCCCAGCCCACAGGGGTACACATTTGATCCCTGTTTTGTATATGCAGCATTGGGCAGAAATGGCTTAAGGAGGCAAAGCCTGATGGCAGAGTTGACCTTAAGAGCTTTCAGCCCAATGCAAAACATTTTTTTTGTGGGAGGGTAGCCCCCTACTCACAAGGATGAGGGTAGCAGCGGACTCAGGTCTGATGGTGCTTGGTGTGAAGTGCGGCACCAGGAAGTAGGTGGCAGTGACATGATGACATTTCATCACTGCTGACTGCTTCTGGGGGGGGGGTACAATTTCAAGCCTATCACAGGCAAGAGCTGGCAGGAGGGCCCACCAGTGGCAAAGGCCCAAATCCTAACCAACTTTCCAGCAATGGCATAGTGGTGCCAATGGGACGTATGCTGCGTTTTGCACTTGGGTGGCACTCACGGAGGCCTCCTCAAAGTAAGGGAATGTTTGTTCCTTTACCTCAGAGCTGCATTGCCCTTATGTCTGTGCTGGAAAGTGGGTTAGGATTGTGCCCAAAGCTTTACACACTGCACCAGCCTGGCAATGCCTTAGCATGGAGGGTTCCATGCCAGAGTGTCAGCTGAAGACAGGTGCTGGCTGCAGCTGCATGTGATCCACCCCTCACCATAACACAGGGGGCTGTCAGCCACAGAGGTTGATTTGGCCCTACTAGCCTAAAGTTGGCCCTGCCCAATAGAACTATGACGTTGCCAAACAAATGTGTCTATCCAATTCTGGTTGTGTCCCCATGATCTGCAGTTTTAAAACACTGGAGTGGAAATATTCTAAAGAATGTAGTTGCCAACCACTGACAATCAAGTGGAGAAAGGAAACTGCCTCCACTCTGCCCATCGTTTTGAAACAAGGAATCTGATGGAGTTCCTCTTTCTATAGCATAATTTACATGAAAGTTTTCCAGATTTATGGTCGCATCCAAGCTGCAAAGTTCCCATTGCAGTCCTTTCCAGAGGCAGGATTCTTTTTCTACCCCAAAGCTACTATCCTACAACTATACAGCTGCTTCTTAGAAAGCAGCAGTATTGAGTCATTAGAAAGCACAGCTGGGCATTACACCAGGGCCATTTACATGAAAAGAGGATTTTACTTTAATTAATCTCCTGCTGCTCTAACTGCCTGATCTAAAGTCAAGTGCCAGTGGGCGGATGGGTCACCAGTGGAAATTTATGCTTTCAGGTGCGAAATAAGAAGCCCTTGTTTCCTTATTATCCTAGTGGAGCTGTGAGAAATCAATCATGTTCTATTAAAAAGTCATCCTTACAAAAAGGAAATGTTAGCTATGAACAGGATCTGAGAATTACACACAATTGCCTTTATAGTCTGAATTCAGGCAGAACAATAACAGGCAGAACAGAATAACAAGGATCTGGGCAATGAATCAGCCCACCTCTGTTTCAAATGTAAATTTTAAGGTGGAAAAAAAATACTGAAGTCTTGTCAAAAGAAAAACACCAGGCTCTGGCAAGTTCTCTGAAAACAAGACCCCCTTTCCATTTGTTTCATTTCTCACATTTCAAAAACTGTGGTGGAATTGCTGTCCCTTTACCGATTCCTGTACTGGGTCGTAAATATTCAAATACATAAGAAGTCTGTCTTAAAAACAAATCTGACCTGAAGAAGCCCGCTGTTTACTGCCAGCAGATAGAAGAAAACTCGCTCCCTGATGACATTATTGATCTGGTGACTCAAATGAGAGATCTGAAGGCGACAAGTAGGGTTAATGTTCAACCACTGAGACATTTTATTCAATGGGGTATGCATGTTTATTTGCCTCTGTGTGTGCACACATGATCTTTTTCCATTGACTGTAGACATAGGTGACTATTGACAAGTACTGTCAGTACTTCCTAAAAATATACAGCAAGTTTCTGATACATTCCTGCTGAAATAGTTACATATGCTTTCAATTAATATTTAAAATTCTGTCCTTCAGGTTTCCGAGTCCTGAAAGAACCTCTGTATATTATTAAAATTTCTATATTAATAACCATTTTATTCTGTTTGTTTTCTAAGGATCTCAGGGCACTCTTGCCCCCTCCGTTTTATCTGCATAACAAACCTGTGGGATAGGCTAAACTGAGAAAGGGTGTCTGACCAGGCTCACCTAGTGAGTGAGCAGCCAGGGTCTCCCAAGAGCTAGTTTGACCACTACCACACTCTGGCTCTCTTTTCGTTATAAGCCTATGTAAATCAGATGGTGATTAAAATCAATAGGTGGGAGAGAAGTGATGAACACTTTCCCTTCCCATTTTTGCTTCTCTTCCAGGAGCTGATGGATTTAACTTTGGTCCTCGAGTCTGACTGGAGGAAACATGACCAGGATAGGATTAGGGGTGCAAAATGGATGGGAAAGGATTCAGTGCCTCTTTCGCACTTATTGCTCTCTCCAATCCAATGCTTTAAAGCTGCCTGAGAGCCCCACAGACCCTCCTCCCATGTGAGGCCATCATGCTTTGTGGACTATAGCTGAAATAGTTTGCTGGTACCCCATGCTTGATCACCCCCTGACCACTTTCACCCTGTCTCATCTACACATGCAGGCTTCCCTCTCGGAATTATCTTCTGTGCTTTATAGAGAAGTAATAATCACTTTCTTCATGGCTGACAGAGGTGTCCTGAGAAGCAGTGAAGAAGGCCTTACTCTGGATATGTATGTTCATTCAGGGGCACACTCTCTTTCATTTGAACCTCTCGCAGTGAGTAGTTCACGCTTCTCACAGTGTTTCTTAAATGGAATGGTTTTGGATACAGAGAAAGTCACTCACAATTACAAGTCCCAATATTTTTGGTGGGAGTGTAGGAGATGTGTAAGGAATTAGCACAAAGCTTACGAAGTTTGTGGCTTCTCAAAGGAGGCAGCAAATAAGCCACAAGCTCTAATGATACAGGGCCCAATCCTATCCAATTTTCCAGTGCCAGTGTATCCGTACTATCCTGTGGTGGGGAGGCAGTCAAAGAGGCCTTCTCAAGGTATGGGAACATTTGTTCCTTTACCTCGGGGCTGCATTGCAGCTACAACGGTACTGGTAAGTTGGATAAGACTGGGTCCACAGTAATCCAGCCAGACAGCCTCTTTAAAAAGACACAGACTATCTTGGGTTCTGTGCCAATTACATTTGAAGGAAAAATGTATCCTGGTTGTAGCTCACTATTTCTCAAAATGGGCAGAGGAATAGCCCATCCTGAACAAGTTCAGACACTGGGCACTTCTAGACATGCTCTTTCAACGTACCACCACCACCCAGTCGTTGCCTTCCCACTTAAAATTATATAAGGAATTACATACCCTAGAACAGGGGTGTCCGGGTGCCGGATGCGGCCAGCGGAAGCTTTTTACCCAGCCCTTAGGCTCTCATCTGCTGAGCATTGCTATGGTGTTACTGCTGAAAGGGCAGTCCACATGAAAATTGGTCTCTCCCATATCTGGAAATATGATCAAAATTTGCATATTTTCTTTTGTCATTTGCAGCGAATGAGTTCCTAAGCGAGAAAAAGTGCGTATTTTTGGTTATGACCTGTTTAATGACATCAGTTCCTGCCTAATGACATCACTTCCAGCCCTCAGCAGGCATCATGAATGTTATTCGGCCCTCTGTATGAAACAAGTTTGATACCCCTACCCTAGAAGGTATAGTGTGTTATAAGGTATAGAAGGTATAGACACAGTACATGGAGCCCCCCTTTTGCCCCCCCCATTTGTGTTGTGGTTCAGTGTATCTGGACATGCACTTCTTAAAAAAGAGACAGAACAGAAACCGTAACAACCAGGAAAAGCCCATCTGTGGTGGATGATGCAGCTTGCATCAAGCAGCAGTTGGTGTGGGGAGCTGCAAACTCAGGGTGTCCTTCAGTCCAAGTCTGCCACTGCCTCCTCCTTGGCCACTGTGGACAAGCCACATTGATAGGGGGATGTTCTTTTCCCTCTCACACCACACCGGAACCAGGGGGCATCTTCTAAAATTGAGTGTCGGGAAAGTTAGAACAGACAAAAGAAAATATTTTTTTATTCAGCATGTAATTAGACTGTGGAACTCCTTGCCACAGGATGTGGTGATGGCATCTTGCCTGGATGCCTTTAAAAGGGGATTGGACAGATTTCTGGAGGAAACTCCAACACAGATTACAAGCCGTGAGGGGTATGTGCAACCTTCTGATTTTAGAAGTAGGGTAACTTAAAATGCCAGATGCAAGAGAGGGCACCAGGATGTAGATCTCCTGTTGTCGTGTGTGCTCCCTGAGGAATCTAATGGACCTCTGTGAGAAGGCTGGATTAGATGAGCTGTTGGCCTGATCCAGTTGGGCTTTTATGTTCACTTTCCTACCCACTCACTCTTCTACTTCCTTGTGTGGTTCCTTTAAACACATCAGGAAGCGCAGGGAGTATTATGGGAATATCCAGCATGAAGTGCATGTTTTGTCAAAACAGAACATATGGGGGGGGGGGAAGGAAGTTAGGAGGCTGTTTTCTTCTTTCCAGAGTTTTGGTGGGGTATGTGTGGTGGCGGCAGCAGGTCAGGCATGGTGTCAGATGTCAGATTTGTTTGGGCTGTCCCTGCCAACCACAATCCACACAGGTGGACAATGGATGGATGATGACATCATGCAAATCTCTTTCAAGAGTGATTGAATGAAGGATGACAATGCTGGATTAAACACATCCAGTTTGGAAGTGCCCATTGGCAGGTGGGACAACCCAAAGTGCATTTTTCAATAGTAGTTCTTTAGCTTGATAGGCACTACAATTTTTGTACACTGTACCAATGTACCCAGAAGTAACTATGTGAACATGTTCCATGTTCCTTTTCTAAAGGGGAAGGGGCATAGATGGTCTGCTACATAATTACAGAGGATAAAAGTAAAAGAACACAATGAATTAATAAATTAAGATGGAGTTTTCAGTTGCGTTGGCCTGTTGACTTTATTAACAGTATTATTAACAGTATTTAATACTTTCCGATGTCTAAAAAGAGGATTCCTTCCCATACCATGCTCCCCCCCCCGTTTCATTTCCAACAGTGGGGGGATGCCGAGTTAAGATGAAGCGCCTGCTTGTGTGCAAGAGGGAATGGGTTCAGATGCCATTCTCAGATATCATGTTAAATCAGTGGGTGTGCAATTTAAGATGCATTAGAATCTGGCTGTGTCAAAAGAATAAAGTTTCCTTGCTGATTACAGAAATGGAAGTTCTTCACCACATGGGGTTACCACAGTTGATATTAGATCAAGCAGTGTTCAAAGTGAATAAAACAGTTCAATCTAACTATATATTGAGGAATACAGTCACACAGTGCTTTGAAGTGTGTCACCGTCAAAAGTGCAGCTCTCCATTACTTCTCTGGCTTCTACACATAGACAATTACCAATCTGTAAATCAGGGCTCTGTGCATTGCACATAAACACCCCACACCCCAGTTCTCCTATACTCCTGCTCAGAATAAGATTGAGGGGATGGCTGGGCCTGAGAGCTTTTCTACGCGGCTCATCAATCCACAGTCTGGCAGACTAATAGCTTGATCCACACAGCAAGAGTTCCACTGTTGTAAATGGCCATATGACAACATGCACACTGGCCATTTTGGAACTAACACTGCAAATGGAAGCTGTGTCAGTAACTCACTGCTGCTACTGGCTTTCCACAAGATAAACTGGAGGAGAGAATTGGTAGTGAAAGGAACAGGGCAGGGAGGAAGAGGGGCAGGAATGGGGGTGTTTCTGGGTGTTGAAGGGAAGAGCAGGAGGTGAAACAGGGGAGGAAAGGGATAGATCCCAGCAACACCTTGCACCAGGATCTTATTCCCATTTCCTCTCCCCTGCCTCCTCACTCTCCTTGAACTTATAAGAAGGAGAGGCTTACCCCAAGGTAAGGGGACAAAAGTTCTCTTACCTTGAGGAGGCCTCTGTGACCGCCCTCCACCACAGGATGCAGTGTGTGCCCCATTGGCACAGTTGCATTGGCACAGTTGGGATTGTGCCCTAAGGCAAGTCCAGTCCCAGGTGAAGGACATTTTCTAAGAAAGAGCCCCTCTCTCTGCTGGGGTTCCAAAAATTAAGAGAAAAGGCCACCTAACGTTCAGAGTAGCCACTTCTGTGTTTCCAACAAATGGATCCATTTAACAAACTAATCAGACTCTGAGATGATATGATGTTGCTTGCCCACAAGAAGACCGGCTGTTGTTATCCTTATTTTATTACAATTTGCTGTTCACATCACACATACAAAGTACCAAATACTGCAAGTAGGTACTGGTAACACTAAGAGAATAGAAACAGGATGCTGTGTAAGTCTGTTTACAATGGTCCTTTGAAAACACTGTTTTACTTGCTCTTGAAGAACAATCTCTTAAGTGATAATGAATAGGCTCTTCTGCACCTTTGAGGTTGCCTTGTTGTTTCCTTTACCAGTGTACTTTCCCTCCTTTCCTTCATTCAGATCCAGTGATGGGCAGCCACACAGATATTCATTGCTGCACAGAACATGTGAAAAGATGAATCCCAAATCATTTGGACATTGTTTGTTGCTACTTGCTTGAACATTCAAAGCTGCAGGCGCATACCTTACCTGCTTTGTCTGTACAATAACTTGCCTCTGTATTAACATCCATGCAGTGCCAATCATGCTCTAGGCATAGTGTGGCATCAGGCTGCAGAACAAATAATAATTCTCAGTTTGACTCACCTGATTGTTGACTGTTTTGGAGGGACTAGCTTGAGAAGCAGACACTGAGGTTCACAAGAATTTTTCTCCCACCTTGTCCAAAAGTAGAAGTTTGAAGAGTTTTGCCATATTCATCAAACTAAGGATGAGAAATGTGAAAAAGAGACAAGAAGTAGTTGCAGTCTCAAACGTGCATCATACTGTTCTATTTCCTGCTTACCTGGTGCAGTTCCAAATATACCCACACTCGCTTGTATTAGGAAAATAAGCACTGAACATTCAGAGCAATGCACACTTGTGCAAATCTCCCTGGAGCAATAAAGCAGGAAGGGGACTTTGAAGGATGAAAGGAATCACAGTCAGGCATTCCTAGGCCAATGCTGCTGCCCTGGAGAGATGCAGTACAAGCTGAATCCCCCATGAAAGGGACAAAATTCATTCAAATTCATGTCATATTGTTGCAGGGTTCAAGAAAGCAAGACTCAGTACTCAAGGGTGATCGTTTGCAGGCTTTATTTCGTTGCAAGCAACGGGCATCTCATGGGACTAATGTCTCAAAGCATGAGAGCAATTTCCCAATGTTAACTGGACCCTTTATACCATTCTGAATCCTTTGTTTTAAAATCTGAACTTCCCATTGGCTGAAGTTTGACATCATAGATGGGGGTAACTCTTAATAGGCCATAGATAACTTTAGAGACACCTGATAGGCTTGTTTCAGGTTACAGTTCCCATAAAAGGTAAAATTAAACATATTGAATTACAAAGTTTTCAAGAACCAGCAGGGGTTGCTATAATATCATTTTATCCAGTACTGACCCAGTACTGACCCTTACTTGCATCCATCAGGGGCTGCCTTGACAGGTCTCCATACCATCCTCATTAAGAGATGACACAATGTATTCTGACTGATACCCTTATCTTTCCTCTGCATGCCTTTCTCCTATGCTAATGTCAACATAGAAACACCTGTGAAGCCTTCCTGCAATGTTAAAGCTTTTGTCTGTTCTATATGTGCCTATATGTGCCTTTTCCTTTGAAAGCATGGAAGAATAACAGTTTAAAACTATAAACGAACACAGGCAGACTATCCTTGCTAAGACTGCCAAGTTGGGGCCTATCTGCTTGTTACCTAGCAATTTTATCTATTTGCATTCCAAGGTGTATACGCCTAAGCAGCTCTGTGAGAATACAATTTTGCCTTTAAATGAAGTCAAACAGCCTCTTCTATTCTGTGTTTTTCTATACTTTTGCAGTGCGGCTTTTGCTTTTAAAATGATTCTTTCTTTGCTTATACTTGTACTGGGCTTTACAGTCTAGGGTCAAGGGTCACCATGCCTCAGTCTCAGTATTACACTGGAGCAGTGGTGGAGAGTGATAATAGCAGCAAGTCCTTATCACTGGAGCATGGGTGTGGACTGTTGTATGATTTATGGTCCCAACATGTGTGCCGCCAGGTACCATCTGTGGAGTCACATCTGTGCATGGGATAGAACCCTCATATATATTGCCCTAACCCCCTCTGAGAAAAGACAATGCACAAAAATGATCCATGAACACTATATATGAACCTATAGATCAGGGTTCTCCAAACCCAGGCCCGGATGCAGCCCACGGAGAGCTTCTGTCTGGCCTGCAGCCAGCCTCTGATCCCCTGAATGCCTCTGGTCCAGTTGATCAAACACAACCAGAGTTGTGCTTGTGGGGTGGGGAAATGGAGGTCCATTTAAGTGTGTGTGCTTTATTTCTTGGGCTGTGTTGGTGCTTGGAGAAATCCTGGACATTTGAGCCCATTCATTCATTTCAGTCATTCATCTAAGTTCCATCTCTAATGTATTTATTTAAATTTTATATTTAATTTTTTTTGCCGGCCCTCAATGCCGTGCCAGATATTTGATGTGGCCCTTCAGCTGAAAAGTTTAGAGACCCCTGCTATAGATTCAGATAGTCTATGTATCAACCTGTTTCAGAATTAAGCTTTTTGGCAGAGGCTATAGTGCTAGTCTCCGGTACCGTCTCTTGGTATACTGAAAGCAAATACAAAACTTGATCATCATCATTCACTCATATTCTTGACACTGGGCACATTTCTATCATTCAGTTGTTTTTAACTTCAATATGATGTCATGCTTGCTAAATTTATTATATCGTTCTGTAAAGTTATTCTGGTCTCTTTTTTGGTCCACTATTCATACCTATCCACTCCTTTAAAAATAGCCTCCTTTTTGCAGTCAATAAAACATGTGGGAAATGTTTGAATTAATTTGTTTTTGAAATGTCCTGCATGGCCCTAATGTTTATAGCACTTCTTTTTAAAAACCAAATACTTCCTTGAAATATAATAAACTGGAAAGCATGATAACGTACATGCTTAGAGATAACCCTCAGGAAAAGAAAACGTCTTATAAACACAGCTCTCTTGTTTGAGTAGATTTTTAAGGGGAAGTAATAGAGCACTATCAACTTGTATGGATTCCAAATACAGGACCAAAAAGGTAAAATGATACATACTGGCTATCTATAGGAAACGTAATCTCTTCCTTCTCAAAATAACAGTGCTCATTAACTGCATCTAGAAGAGAACAGCTTTCCCTCTTTAATAATGCTGTCCTCTGGGGGGAAAGTCCTGTTTGAACTGTTAGAGATGAGATCAGCAAGCTGAAATTCAAAAATGTTTCCCAGACTCCATAACTTTTGCATCCTCACTGACTCACACATTGTGAAGGTGTGAACCAGGGATAGGCAAGTCCAGCACGGCTTGACTCAAGCTGAGTTAAGAGTCTTCACCCCGGTCCCCCCCATGACTGGACTCAAAAACAAGTCTTGATAGGCAGACTTTCTGAGTCACTCAGAGCGTTTTCGCGACTTGAGAAGACTTAAGTCACAAGTCTTTCCCTTTAAAAAGTCAGCTGCAGCTCCATGGGGAAAAAAAACTGAGCTACTACTGGGGTGTTTGTGTATGTCTGAGTTCTCTTTAAACACTGTCCCAGCCCATCCCATCCATAAACAAAAGCCATGCTCTGAAGGCAGCAGTGCAGAATGTGTTGATAGATTCCTTGCTTCTGTATGATTCCACCCCAGCCTCATATCAAAGGCACACGAGAGAGAGAGAGAGAGAGAGAGAGAGAGAGAAAGAGAGAGAGAGAATGCAGACCAACTGTTGCAGCATGGGAGCAAGCGAATGATGAATAAGCACATGAGGTGGGTGCCTCCTTTTTTTGCTCCAGGAACCACTACATAACATAAGAACAGCCCCGCTGGATCAGGCCATAGGCCCATCTAGTCCAGCTTCCTGTATCTCACAGCGCCCACCAAATGCCCCAGGGAGCACACCAGATAACAAGAGACTTGCATCCTGGTGCCCTCCCTTGCATCTGGCATTCTGACATAGCCCATTTCTAAACCACTTTCCCGCTTGCAAAACCAGTTTGTCCCTATGGCCAAAAATGGCTCCGCCTCTCCCTCTCCCAGAGACACAAAATCAGAATACAGCCTCCATCCAAAGGATAGCCTGGGGAACAAGAAGAAGCAAATCTCTCCCTTGGGTTCTGAACACAAGCAGCACCTTCTGCAAAGTCGTTACTTTTCTATATTTTGCAACTCCACCCAAACCCAAAACAACAAAAAAATTAACCATCAGCAAAAAATGTGCGTCTTCGCAACTCGGACTTGAGTCACCTGACTCAAGTTCCTATCCCTGCCTGTGCCCCTGGGGAGCACCAGGGCCAGGTAAGCAATTGCTTTCTTCCATAGACCTGCACACCTCCCCATCCATCAACCACCTGCATCTGACAGCAGGGCAGACCAGCACTAATATTCCTAGGTAAATTTCCCAGTTTGCCTCCTACTGAGCCAGATAGGTCTTTTCAGCTCCAGTTCTTTGAGAACTTTCAGAAGTAGCACTTCTGCTGATGACACCCCAGCTCCTGCATAGGAGAAGTCTTAGAGTTCTGCACCACCTGCTATCTCCCATCCACTACACACCTCAACTAAACTGCAATGTCACAGCAGCATGTGCACAACACACAGCCTTGCACACCTCTATATGGGCTCAGAAGGGATGGGATATAGGAGGGAAGTGGGAGTAACAAGAGCCCTATTCTCACAAATCAGTGAGTGCATCTGTGCACTTTCCACCCTAATGCCACATGGCTACCTGATCAGTGTTTGCCTGCATGGGACAAACTCAGTGCCCAGAGGGTTTCTCTATTCAGTATGGAACTCTGATGCTGTAGCATTGCATTGAGTGCTTCTCCTGACTAGTTACTGGAAAGTTTCGTTCAGGTGTAATTTTGCCTGATGTTCCAGAATGAACTTCTGGGATGACATCATCACAAAATCATGTCGCCCCCAATCTTCACATTGACTTAAATGTGAAAAATGTGCCTCTGTTCAGCAATCTTCAGGCCATTTTGGGCTCAGCTGCCGTGTGCTCTCACTGGCAAGCAGTGAATACATAATTGATGGCAAGAGAGCACAGTGGCTGGGCCCAAAGCAGCCCCAAAATTGCCAAACAGAAGCTCAGGTGGTGTGGTGTCACATCCCCGATCCTCGTGCCTGAGGTGCCCTGCCTCCCTGCTCTGGCATAGTGACGCCATTGGGGAAGCCCACAAATAGGAGAGATCAATCCCCCCTCCACTGCATTTGTGCAAGCACAGGCACAGTGTCAGCCATTGTAACTGGGCAAGAGCATCGGGCTGTGAAAATGCAGCTTCAGTATGCTATATTTAGTACACAGTGAGTAGTGTAGTAGACACGGAATATAAATAAGTAAAACACATATGCACTTTGTTTATCCAGGCCTTTTAATACCCCTTGAAAGCACTGGAAGTAGTAGGGTTTACTACTTAAGATAAAGTAAGCCAGGGCTCTGGGTAGGAACACTGTTCTAATATACAAAATTCTCTTGTTTTGCTCTGCATCACAGAAAATGAACTTTAATCCAAGCCAGGGGTGCTAAGCATAAGGCCTGGGGGCCAGATGCAGCCCCCGTAAGCTCTTTATCTGCTCTCAGGCTCTCCCACCACCACCATCAGCTGCTCTCAGCTGCTGAGCTGTGCTGAGGTGTCACTGCTGAAAGGGCAGCCCTCATGAAAATTGGGCTGTCCCACACCTTGAAAATATAATCAAGATTTGCATACTTTTTCTTCTGTCATTTGCAGCTAATGAGTTCCTAAGTGAGGAAAAAAAGTACTTATTGCTGATCATTACCTGCTTAATGACATAGAGTCCTGTCCTATTCAACTTTCTAGTGCTGATGCAGCTGTGACAACAGGGCAAAAGCTGCATCCTGCGGTGAGGAGGCAGTCATGGAGGCCTCCTCTAGGTAGGGGAATACTTGTTCCCATACCTTGGGGCTGCATTGCGGCTGCATCAGTGCTGGAAAGTTGGATAGGATTGGACCCATAATTTCCTGCTTAATGATATCACTTCCGGCCATCAGCAGGCATCAGCAGGCATCATGAATACTGTTCGGCCTGCTGTATGAAATGAGTTTGACACCCCTGATCTGATGTGTCTGGATAGCCAGGTGTAACAATGAATAATCCAAACACAAAATGTCCTTATCTGACTGTAAAAGAGACAACTGTATTTGACTTCCATTGAAAATTCATGGTGCCTACAATTTATAAGCCCACAAATGTACCACAGGAAGTCCCTCTGTAAACTGCCTGGTTCATACGGGAGAAAAACATACTGTATGAAAATGACTGTGCATCACTGGCATCGCTAGGGGGATGCGGGGGGTGCGGGCTGCACCGGATGACGTGCCGGGGGGGAGGATGCGCTAACATCGCGGTTTCAGTAGCTGGCCCGTCATGCCATACACCGTCATGCGCAATATGGCTCACTTTCACTTTCCATAGGGCTCCATGCATTTTTTCCTTCTGGTTTTTTTGGCCATAACTTTTGAACGAAAGGGGCGATTTCAATTCTGTTTTTTGCATTGGACTCTGCTGGCCATTCTGCATCCATTCTGTGTGCACTGGATGCAGAATGGCCAGCAGAGTGTAATGCAAAAAACAGAATTGAAATCGCCCCCTTTGTTCAAAAGTTATGGCCAAAAAACCAGAAGGAAAAAATGCATAGAGCCCTATGGAAAGTGAGCCGTATCGCGCGTTTACTCGCGAGTAGGCGCACTTGCCATAGTCCGTCGGAAAGGACAGACTGAGAGGAATCCAACGACACCTAAATGGTCCTGATCCAATGAATGCAGCCCCCCAAAAACACCCGAGAAGCTCCCCCCTCCCAGCTGAGAGTCTGAGCCCGAAACGAAGCCATGTGGCTGCATTTATTCGTGAGTAGGTGGACTTGCCTTAGTCGAGGCAGGCTGAGAGGCTCCAAGGACATCAGAATGGTCCTCATCCAATGAGTGCAGCCCCCAAAAACACCAGAGAAGGAGGTTCCTCCCTCCCAGTTGCCTCCCTCCCAGTCTGTGAAGCCCTATGGAAAGCAAAGCAGCCTCACAGTCGTGTTTACTCGTGAGTAGGCAGACGTGCCTTGGCTGGTGATCAGGTCAGGCAAAGGGGAATGTGAGGACACCAGAAGGGTCCTGAACCGATGGAGCTGCTCCAGAAGGCAGCCTCCCCCCCCCCCAAAAAAAAAGAACAAAAAAGAGGCTTGAAAGGTAAGGGAAAAGTTTTCTATTTTGCACTTGCAAAGCCAGGTGGATCTTTATCTGGATATGCCTGAAAATGAAGAACTTTAAACTGGACACTGGGAGGGCTGGAAATCTCACTGATTCTTTTTGGGGGTTGTTATTGCAGGCAGACTACAGAGTAAGCTCCATTGACCACTATGGGACTTAATTCAGAGTAGACATGCATAGGCTTGGGCTCACAGGCTGCAATCCTACCCACACTTTCCTGAGAGTAAGCCCCATTGACCACTATGGGACTAACTTCAGAGTAGATTCACTTGGGGGAACAGGACTGGCTTCCCCTTATTTCGTTATTTCTTTTATTTTAATTTAATTATTTATAATTATTTATTTTAATTTGCTTGATGATGTCACTTCTGGCCATGACATCACTTCCAATGGGTCCTGGACAGACTGTCATTCTAAAAAGTGGGTCCCAGTGCTAAAAGTTTGAGAACTGCTGCAATAAGGTGTTAGTTGACATGGGTTGTGTGTGTGTGTGTGTGAGAGACTCTACAAGTTTTCAAAATCTTTAAAATCAGAATTTGGAGGAATAAGACCATCATGTTATATATCAATCAATGCATAATTTCATGCAGAATGCAATGAAACAAACCACATTGAAATTTCTGTGTTATAACAAAAGGTACAGCCAAAAAACCAGTGGGGACGGGGCGATGGTACATCACCACACCCACCTGGGACGTTGCCCTGCCCACATGGGGTGATACGCAGGCCTCCCACACCGGGTGACGCGAATCCTAGTGACGCCACTACTGTGCATAAAATCTGTTGATTTCCATCAGTTGGAACATTTCATTTTCTTGAAATTCCCTTTTTTTTCTTACCCAGAAAATGAGCAGGGCTGAGACAGAATCCCTCTTTCTTCTGACTTTATTAAACTTGAGGCCTGTGGTTGACAACCATAAATTAACCAGCCAGGGAGTATTCTATAAGACAAAATGGAATATATTTAACTTATACTATTTTCTTGCTTATAATCAACTGATCACTCTTTAATTCACAAAGAAAATAGTTCCCTTTGTGCTGTTTTATTATTAATAATAGTAATGAAAACATAACAGCCTAAGGTTTTAGACATGTTTGTTCAATTAGTGTTATCTGTAGAATCAAAGATTTTTAACAGAAGATGCCTCTATAGAAACTTTCTGAAGAATACGGGCTTTATACTCTCCACTCAGTGATTGTATATCCTTTGATATCCTTCCTGTCTGCCAAGTGTTCTGGCTTTCTGATCCAGCAACAGCCATCAACAGATGTTCTTTCTTCTAGGTTTTCTGCCCACCCCTGCATCTTTATCCTTTGAACAACTGTAGGCCAGCACAGTCAATAAAGACTGCATGACTGGCTCCAATTTTGTCCTAATTCCTGGTTTTTCAGCAACACTTTCCTTCAAGATGTATGATACTATACATACATCTTGAAGGAAACTACTACTATTGTGAACATATCGTGACTTTAAGCTTTGGAGATAATAATTTGCTTGCATGACAGAGAATACTGTTGGTACAACCCCATCCCTTACCTTCTGCCAGTGCAGCTGTGCTGAAAAGGCACATGCTGTTTTCACCAGGGGAGTGGGTGGTGGATTGGCAGACCTCTGAAGGGAAAGGGACTTATCCCCTTTCCCTCCAGTAAGCTTTCTGCCCTGCAATGGGTCTCCCTAGACCTGTACCAACAATTTCACTGGCACAGGTCTGAGGAGAGAAAGGGGACAAGGAGGTTGCTGCTGGAAGGGATAGGATCCACTGTATGCAATCACTGCCAGATCCATCCCCTCCTGCAGCCTCCCCACCCCATTCCTTCCCCTCCCTGCCCCGTTCCACCCTTCCCCACCACTCCTACCTCCTATGTTGGCTTACTTGCTCAGGCAGGCAGCCAGCGCTCCATCAACATGCACATGGCTTTTCCCGTGCTTTACAGCAACAAGCACTGGCAGAAAGCTAGTTTATTTTATTTAAAACTAGTATTTTATTTTATTTATACCCTGTCTTTTCCAAAGCTCACGTTCCACCAGTGGGGCAGTGCTACCCATCAAGAGAAGATGCTGCTAGAATTTCCCACCAAGACACAATCTGTTCCCTTAAATATCTGGGGGTGGGGGGTCATCACAGATTGCAAGGAATACATGCCACTAGCAACAGCAACATGCATGAGGTGTGTTTGTTATACAAACAAGCAACTTTCATGCACACTTCCATGGGTAAACTTGAGGTCACAGATATAGTGTTACCAAGTTTGCAGAGAACAACCAGGAGACTGCTTGAAATTGCCAGGCAGTGTTTTCATACAATCCTCCGGATGAACATTTCTTAGCTGTGTGAGAAGCAGTTTGTTGCAAAAGCATTCTTTTACTCCAGTGCATGATCCCACGTGTTCCATTTGACAAAGGCTAAAACAAGATCAATCCACTGAAAACAAGGCAAGCTTTAGCAATATTTTAAGTGTGACAGCACAAAATAATTCTGAATGTTGCCCTCTAAAGCAAAATTATTAGTATTTATGTGCAAATATGTCGGAACAGATGGCTTTTCTGTGCCTCTGCTCCAAACATCCTTTATGGGATCATGCTCCTCTGCCGTGTGTAGCTCTCTGATTAATAAACCTCTGTAGAGTCATCTTTCACACTGTCATTTTCTTAGCTGACTTGGTCTTTGTTCCACATTTTTCACACAGTAAGATGTCTCTTTTACACATCCTACAAATAAGTCAGCCTTCTTGGAGACTGTTGAGCCCAAATGCTAAGTGGCAACTTCAGGAGGTGGCAAAATATGCCCCAGCCAATGGCTCCTCCATCCCATTCTCTACCATCTGCTGCAATGATTCTTCATCCACTCACACCACCTACCCCTTGCCTGGCTGGCCACCCTTACCCCGACTGCTTGAAAAGTGCAACAGGTGAATACTGGCAAAGGGAAGTGATGGAAAGAGGAGTGGAGAACCTTTTTTTCAGTTCTCTCCCTGCTGCTCTTTCAAACAGCCAAGTGAGGATAGAAGAAGTGGGCACACTGTGTGCACGTGCAGGATGGCACATAAAGCACTTATTATCATTATTATTAACAGTATTTATATACCGCTTTTCAATGGAAAGTTCACAAAGCGGTTTACAGAGAAAATCAAACAACTAATGGCTCCCTGCCCCAAAAGGGCTCACAATCTAAAAAGATGCAAAAGAACACCAGCAGACAGCCACTAGAAAAGACAGTGCAGGGGTACCATCACTTCCAAAGATGGAAGTGGCTGTCACATGTACATAGCATGCTTTGTGCACTAAATTAAAAAAAATGGGAGCAGTGCCTCAAGATTATGCTCAGGCATCCATAAGCCTTGTGGGAGAGAAATTTGCAGAGAGGGTGGTGGCACCTGGGATTGGTGCAGGCACCCGGAGTTTTGGGCCAGATCTGCACTAAACTCATGCACCAAGCAGTGGTGCTATCCCAAATGTACTTGTGGAAATATTACAGTCATGTGGATGGGATGATCATGTGGGCTTTTTTCACTCCAGTGGCATTGTCCTTCCCCACAGAGAACTGATCAAGGGAGAAAGATCCTAATGAAAAATCTTGCAAAAGCTACTGCCTGTACAGAGCATAATGCTTTGAGGTAGTGGTCTCCAAACTTTTCAGTAGGAGGGCCACATCATATATTTTACACATTTTCATGGACCAAAAAAAAAAAAAGTTTTATATAGGGTGGAGGCAAGTGATGCATGGCACACGGTCTCTACCCGATCCATTGCAAACCCAGTTTGTTATAATTTGTTTATTTGTGTGCAAAAATGATGCTCTTTCCTCACTGCAATAGTTTTACAACGTTGTTGAAAAGTCAGCTTGTGGGAACCCAGTCTGTTTCATCGGCAGGGGTGAGGTTAACATTGAATAATTATGGTTTGAGGGTCTTAAAGCATATGGCTGAAGTGGCTGAAAATGAAGGATAGCTAGGCTGACAGTACTCTGGTCATATGGAAAGGAGTGTGATAGACAGAACTCTATGTGTTAACTGTGAACAGCATAGTTGGGGAAAAATTATTTTAAGTTGCTGAGAGCCAGATAAAATCTTGTGGCAGCTCTGATGTGGCCCCCAGGCCATAGTTTGGAGACCCCTGCTTTAAGGGAAGCAATACTGTGAATTGCTGTTTTGTAATGCCTCACAATGCTAAGTCATAGAAGATTTTATGCCTACTCTTTTTTTTTCTTATTTTAGGCAGTCCTTTATACAGCAAATAAAACTGACAGTGGCACTATCTTGACTCAATAAAACAGCACTATGAATCTTTTACCTCCTGTGTCAGTACTACTACTTTGATCTCTCATCTCCTATAGACAAAACCTGCACGTCTATGCTTCTGACAGTGTCTTGGACATCTAACTAACCTTCAGTCATTGGATACGCACAGCTCTTAGGGTGTTGATACTCTTGCATATATACATCATGAGGAAGCTGTCCTTCTCCTCTCGGCTTCTCACTGAAAGTTGCACAAGTGCTTTGATGTCATGTGATGCCCTTTCTTCATTGCACTCCTCATGTGCATGTTTTTTTTAAAGAGAACTGATCACTTCTTTTGAAAATTAATATTATTTCTGAAATGCCATCATTAATTTCTTAGCAGCTGCACTACCTCTTACTAAATCATGTCATTTTTACAGTGTGTGAGGGATGCAATTGCCTGGGATACATTCACATGCTATTTCTTTATTGGGGTTTGTCATGAATTCTGAACAGAATTCTGCGTTATAGCAGTCTGCAGTCTGGTGTGTGCCAGCCAGTGGCGTAGCTAGAGGGGGTGCAAAGCACTAGGTTTTGCAGGGAGCCTCACTGAAGTATGCAAGTGGCCCCTTCCCCTTGGAGCCCTTCTGGGTACCATGAGCAGAACAGAGGTGAACGTCACCATTTTGCTCCCCCTGCCCAGAATGGCTCCAAAGAGTATAGGCTACTTGCACACTGTGGTGAGGCTCCCTGCAAAATTTAGTGCTTTGCACCCCCTCTAACTATGCTACTGGTGTCAGCTATTCCAAAGGAAATAAGTCTTTCTCTTTACAAATCAGTAGCCATTTCAAATTCACAAAACTTTAATGTCTGTAGAATCTTCTCTGACACAAAACCTGCTTTGATTAGTTTCATAGTGCTTCTTACAGCCCAACCCTAACTAAAAGCCCAATTCTAAACAGGGCATGCCAGCTCACTGCTGGGACGCACTGTCGCAAATGTGCCATAAAGCGCATTTGCGAGCCCTCAGTGCTAGCCCAGTACTAGCCAGCGCTGGATTAGCACCAGTGGAAAGCCAGTTGTCCAAACAGCTGGGCAGTAGAGGGGGGGCGGGGCACCTGGGGGGAGGCATTCCAGAGCGGGGGGAGGTGGGGGAGGGTGGGGAGAGAGCAGGGAGAGGGCATGCCAGGGGAAAGAGTGGGGCGGGAGGAGGGTGGGATGGTGGAGCTTAGCTCCACCTGATCTTCAGCTCCGTGTTGGGCCCTGCGGCCCAGAGCTGTCACAGAATCGAGTAGCCCCATTGCAGGGCTAATTCCTTTACTGGGGAAAGTGAACAAATGCCCCCTTCTATCAAGGAGGCAGTGGCAACTGTCTGGGGTGTGCTGGATGCTGTGGCAGCTGTTTTCGCCGCTGCGGCAGTTCCACGTTCCGGGCAGCTCAGGATTGGGCTACCCATCCCCGTATGGCAATACTGTGGTGCCAGTGCAGGCTATGCAACATACTGTGGGAAATTTTTGGCTGCTGAAGATCTCTTCAGGATAAGGGCACATTTGTTCCCCTGCCCAGGGTTAGACCCAGTAGCTGCAACGGGTCAACTTGATATTGAAGGTGCATTTGCATTGATTCAGATAGTGGATCAGGTCTGGGAAGGTTAGAATTCAGCATGTATCACTGTAGCCGAATCCGCCCCTGTCCCAGGCCTGATCCACCTACCCCTGCCCCATCTACTCCCCATTCCATCCCCCCTGCCCTGTTCAACCCATCCCCACCTTCCCCTCACCCCATTCCACCCCTTGCACCAGTCTTACCTGCTCTAGTGGGCCTCCATCACTCTGCCAGAGTGTGTGGGAAGGCTCCGTCCTTCCCACCAGCATGTCAGCTCTCTGCACTACCACAAAGTGCTTTATGGTGCTACTGGTAAGTAGGATTGGGCTGACAGTGCCAATTATATTAACATTTGTCTTTTCCATTTTTTTAATGATACAACCACCACCACCACCACCACCCCCCCCGAAAAACTCCAAACCTACACTGTAAGTCTCTGAATGCTATTCAACTTTTGTTGCATTTTGGGTTCACATCAGCAGTAATTAATTATCTACATAGCTTCCAGGCCTTTCTTATATTATTATTTTCTAAACACCAGTTCCCATTTTTGTATTGGTAATGCTGATTATTTCTTCCCAGGTGTATTACCTTACATCTATCTATATTAAATCTTATTTCATTTACTTCCATCCATCTCACTCAAAGTTTGCCCTTAGCACTTTTCATTCAGGGAGGAGAAATTGTTATACAGAACTAGCTTGCTTTGGAGATACAATGCAAAGAAGAGAATCATCTGCTAAATTAATTGGTTTGTTCTTTAAATTTTTTGTTTCCCCTTTAAAAAAAAAAACCTGTTCTTCTCTGTTTGATTTGCCTTGGCTGAGCACTTTCAAAAAGATATTTAAAGAACTTCCCCAGATCCTGTCCTCTGATTTGTCTATTGCCCATAGGACTGCAGAACATAAGAACAGCCCCACTGGATCAGGCCATAGGCCCATCTAGTCCAGCTTCCTGTATCTCACAGCGGCCCACCAAATGCCCCAGGGAGCACACCAGATAACAAGAGACCTCATCCTGGTGCCCTCCCTTGCATCTGGCATTCTGACATACCCCATTTCTAAAATCAGGAGGTTGCGCATACACATCATGGCTTGTACCCCGTAATGGATTTTTCCTCCAGAAACTTGTCCAATCCCCTTTTAAAGGCGTCTAAGCTAGACGCCAGCACCACATCCTGTGGCAAGGAGTTCCACAGACCGACCACGCGCTGAGTAAAGAAATATTTTCTTTTGTCTGTCCTAACTCGCCCAACACTCAATTTTAGTGGATGTCCCCTGGTTCTGGTATTATGTGAGAGTGTAAAGAGCATCTCCCTATCCACTCTGTCCATCCCCTGCATAATTTTGTATGTCTCAATCATGTCCCCCCTCAGGCGTCTCTTTTCTAGGCTGAAGAGGCCCAAACGCCGTAGCCTTTCCTCATAAGGAAAGTGCCCCAGCCCCGTAATCATCTTAGTCGCTCTCTTTTGCACCTTTTCGATTTGCACCATTTCCATTATGTCTTTTTTGAGATGCAGCGACCAGAACTGGACACAATACTCCAGGTGTGGCTTTACCATAGATTTGTACAACTGCATTATAATATTAGCCGTTTTGTTCTCAATACCCTTCCTAATGATCCCAAGCATAGAATTGGCCTTCTTCACTGCCGCCTTAATTAATTAAGTCTTCTTAAGTATGGCAGTTTCTTCCTTTGTTTTGGGATGTGCATTTTTTTCTCATTGTGTGAACAAAATACAGGTGAACCCTTGTTATCCATGGGGGTTCCATTCCCGGAATCCCCATGGATACTGAAAACCGCAGATAATGAAACCCATGGTTTAAGGCACCTTTAATCCTCTGGGGGTGAGGGGAGCTGTGCTGCCTCCAGAGGGTGTTCTGAGTGCTGGGGAGGCCAGCCACATGGGGTAGTAAAATCAGTTAATAGAAATTAAACACATAGCAGCATAATCCAAATCACAGTCATGACAGCAGTGAGAAAACCAAACAGTAAGCAGTAGTAAATCAACAAGGAAAAGACAACCCATTTCTGCCTAGCCCACAGGTGTAAACATTTGGTCCTTGTTGCATATAAGTAATGTTGGGCAGAAATGGCTTAAACAAAAAGACTTTCAATCAGGCCAGGATTGAGGTAATGAAGGTGCAGAATTCACCTCCTGAGGCAGAGAGTTCTACAGCCTGGGCACCACCTCAGAGAAGGCCCTTTCATGCATCACATTCATCTGCACTTCCTATCAGCAGTGAAACACTTAAAAATCACTCAGTGGATTGGCAGTTTCATGTGGGAGGGAAATGGACCTTCAGAGAGATATCAAGCCATTTAGGGTCTTAAAGGTTTACACCAGCACATTGAATTGCACTTGGAATGTTCCACCAACCAGTGCAGTTTGAACTGCACAGGCAATAATGATAATGATAATAATGGTATTTATATACCACTTTTCTGGTCATCGGATCACTCCTCTGACTTTATTCAAGGTGGTTCACATAGGCAGGCTATTTCTAAACCCCCAGGGGATTTTTACAATAACAGAAAGGTTCTATCTTTCAAGAACCACACAACACTTCAGATGGATCTTTCTGGTCTGGTCTCCATTTCTGGCCTCCAGCAATCATGTAGCATTCTGCAAAGTTTCCAGACAGTCTTCAAGGGCAGCCCCATATAGAGCTAATTGCAGTAGTCCAAACACTATGTAACCAATGCATGAATAATCACACCTTTGGCACCTTTGGATCAAAAAAGAAAGGAAAGGATGTACTGATGCACTATCAAAACTGAGCAAAAGAACTTGGAAATTAGATGAAACCACAGGAGGGGGTAGTGTGTCTTTAGTAGTTCACCCACACTAGGGGTGCCCAAACCTCGGCCCTGGGGCCACTTGCGGCCCTTGAGGACTCCCAACCTGGCCCCCAGGGAGCCCCCAGTCTCCAATGAGCCTCTGGCCCTCCGGGGACTTGCTGGAGCCCGTGCTGGCCCAACACAACTGCTCTCAGCATGAGGGCGACCTCTCGCCTGAGCTGTGGGACAAGGGCTCCCTCCAATGCTTGCTGTTTCACATCTGTGATGCAGCAGCGGCAGCAAAGCGAAGGCTGACCTTGCCTTGTGCAAGGCCTTTTATAGGCCTTGAGTTATTGCAAGACCTTCATTCATTCATATAAGTTCCACCTCTAATATATTCATTTATGTAAATTTATTCAAATTTGAAATGGAAATTAATTTTTTCCTGGGCCACCGACACAGTGTCAGAGAGATGATGTGGCCCTCCTGCCAAAAAGTTTGGACACCCCTGACCCACACCATGGTTTTGATTCCAATCACATTCCCCCGCACATCATTTTTAAATGGAAAAAGAAAGCATATTGAAAGCCAATGGATTTTTATTCATTTAAAAATCACACAAGGGTATACAATTAGGATCCTGACTCCTGCAGGACAAATTACAAAAGCCCTTCTATCAACTGCTGCAGTGTCACCCCCACTTCTTATTTATAATTAACCCAAAGCCCTGATTGGGGCTAACTGTGCAATTAAATGCATGTGTGACAGAACCCTAAGAC
Source organism: Tiliqua scincoides (assembly GCF_035046505.1). Classification (NCBI taxonomy): domain Eukaryota; kingdom Metazoa; phylum Chordata; class Lepidosauria; order Squamata; family Scincidae; genus Tiliqua; species Tiliqua scincoides. Next base: position 59,441,771 of record NC_089826.1, read on the forward strand.
TGGAGACAGATGATAGCTTTTGAAAATGCCATTGCTTGCAGGGTGTCTGCCTCTAGCTCAATTTAAACACACCAATCTGAACAGATTCTCTGTATAGAATGATTTTCAATAATTATAATGATGATAGTGATGATCTGTACTCTTCTTTAAAGTTTATAGTCCATTCTCTTTAGACAGGATTCTAAATTACATTCATTGTAAGTATTTAGAGTTAACACAACATTATGCGTCCCTTTGAAAATCCCTTTTATAATGGCCGTATCTTGGGCATGCATAAATTTTCCTGGCACACTCAGTGGAAAATAACTAGCTGAAGATAACATCAAGATGAACCAAAGAATGCAAAATATTGAGCTTCAGTTCCTTTGCTGCAATTGTGTCTCTCTTAAAAAAAAAAAAAAAAAAAGGCCTTCTGTAATCTATTGTTTCTGACATGCAGGGGGCAGACAATTTATGGAACATGAGGAACAACCATCTCAACACCAGGAAGCTATTAATTTTCATTATTTTCATAATTTCACAGGTGTCAAGTCTTAATCTGCTATGCCCAAGCATATTATGTTGCACAGCCCACATTGACTTGCCACAAGCTAATTATTGACGGTTCACTTCATTCTAATAAAATCTCTATCTCATCTGTCCATCAAACAGAAGTGAAGAGTTGGCGAGGGGCTGCCAAAAGGCCTACTTGAGTTCCTTTCAAAAATAATAAAGAGGAGGTAAACCTTGCTGTTGTCCTCACTCTTCCTTCCAGTTCCTCTGTTTACTATTGCACCTTCCTTGGAAGGTGTTTTAATTTAGATAGTTCTAGTGAAGTGGAATTTTTAACACACACACACACACACACACACACACCCCTTGGTAAACTGTTAGGACAGCTTACAGTCAAATAAGAACAATTAAAACAGTAAAGTAACCTTATAAAACTACAACTGCAAAATTAAAACGGCAGCAGAATAAACTACCTGTAGTATGAGGAACAAAGAGCAAATAGTCTCGTTACACATGCTCCATACCATGTGGAGTTCTGGAGACAATGCTACCTGGGTCCCTGTGAAAGAATGATCATTGGATCTTTATAATATTTAGTTTATTCACCAAATATACACATTGAGCATCAAATACTCCTGGCAAGCAAGCTGTCTGCTAGCTCTTATTCCCAGAGAGAGGAATTCGGGTACCCCCAAGGTGCCCTCCATAGCTCCTCTTTCCCTCATAGCTTCTCCATTCAGTCTGCTTTGCAAGCTGCAGTGTCTATTTTAACTCCTCCCTTCAGGTGAGGTGATAGGATATGCCACCTTGCCAGCTCTGCTGGTTTTTCACCTTCCAAGAGAAATTTCCCATTAAGGAAGCATCAAGTGGGCCATTAAGGAACATCAGCTCTTTTGTCACCAGGTATTGTCTTAGGGCAAAAGCATAGTGATAGGCCCATCACCTGCTCAGTGACTGCTCAATTATATTTTAAAAGGTTTGGGAAGATAAAAAGGCCAACACTTGGCACTGAAAAACCCTCAAAGTAGGTGTCAGGAAAACCTCCTTGGAGAGAATCCAGGTGATCTTCCCCAGTCACCACTAACCACACATTCCACTTCAGAAGGTATAGTAGGCACAAGAAGAAAAGCTTCCGATTATTGTAATGTTTGAGTGGTGGTCCTTCAGGTACATAAGTTAAATCCAAACTAGTTGTCTAACCCAGATGTCAGCTACTGTGGCTGGCCAATGGCCTGAAGTGTAGGAGGAACTCTTCTGTTGACCAGGTAAAGGTAGAAGGGCAGGTTCCAACTATTTATTGCTGACCTGGTCAACCCAGAGGCTTCATATTGCCTGCATGAATATTGCCTACATATTGCCTGCGGGCAGGAGGTCTGGTCTAGAGGGTAGAGCCTCCGTTTGCCTGAAGATAACATCCGCAGGTTGCCACAGTTCAAGGCCACTGGCACCATGAATGGTGAGACCTTGAAGCAGCTGACAAGCTGAGCCGAGTTATTCCACCTGCTCTTTGGTGTGAGTGAAGAAGCGTCTTGGCTGCCCTCCATGTGAGAGATGAAGGAGCTGCTTGTCAGCCAGCGTGGGAGGAAACCGGAGGCCAGAATGTGATACCAGATCGAAAAGATCCATCTGAAATGTTGTGGTTCTTGAAAGATAGAACCTTTCTTCGATTGTAAAAATCCCTACGGGGATTTAGAACAGCCTGCCCATGTAAACCGCCTTGAATAAAGTCTGAGGAGAAATCTGACGACCAAGAAAGGTGGTATATAAATACATGAATTTTATTATTATTATTATTATTATTATTATTATTATATTTACAAAGGCTCATGATGCACACCTGTTTTCAGAGCTGTGCCTGAAGAGGCCTCTTCAGAATCAGGTACTCCAGGGCTGGCCCAGGACTTGAGGCATAAGGCAACATACCAAATGCTGCCTCCCTCATCTGATGAGGTACCAGGCTCTGCTCCTCCCACTCTCCAATGTTCTTGCTCAGCACTCTCCTCCCAATCATTTTCTTTTTCTTCTCTGTCCCCATTTTCCAATTCAGGGAATGGAAGGAGAAAGAGGAGCAGTGGAGGCAAACAAGCGATGGTCGCCCCCACCAATTGCCTGAGGTGACCGCTTCAGTTGGTCATGGATGGGCATGGACGGGCTTCAGCCTCATGGATGGGCTGGCCCTGAGGCAGGCAAAATGATAGTTCCAGCCTCATCCTGTGAAATTCCAATTTCTAGTCCTCAGATTGAGAGACAGCAAGTAAGTGAGTGAGCAAGAGACCAACATCTGTCTTTCTCCTGTGTAGTTATCTATTTGCTTTCCTCTTTATTTGGCTCAGGCATTTATTTGTGTGATGAGTGCCTGAGCCATGGACACAATTCTTCCCACCAGTTTCTTCCTCTAATCATCCACCTACAATGAGTTCATTGTATCTATGCAACATTGCCCCTGCTGCTTCATTCTGGATCCAGGTGAGCATCATATAGGAGATTCCATCTTCCTCCCTGTATTAGGATTCAGTCTGGGCCAAGACATCAACCTACCTAGGAGCAGATGTGGAGCCTCCCTGGGATTGCTGCAGCACTGCTCCTGTTCTTATGGTCAAGAGAACTAAATGGGTAACAGGAAGAATAAGATGAGAAACAAATCTGTAAGATTCGCGCTCGATTGGCCCACAGAGACCTTTCCCAGGGCAGTGAAACAACAGCATCAAAGCATAGAGTTCTCAACTCCTTCCACATTTCCAGTCTCATGCTGCTGCTGCTGCGGAGGCAATCTGCAATAGTGAATTTATTGACAATTTAGCCATAGGCCGTTTCACAGTTAGAAGAAAAGAAACAGCGTTCGTGAGAGGAAGCAAATATAAGAGGATATTATTCCCGATAGTCACTGACATGATCTTGGCACACAGTGTGATAAATGGTGGTAGGCATTCTCCTCCACAATAGTATTCCATCATGTTGGAAAGAATACTTCCAAATATCTAATAATTGTTCTTCAAATATGCAGATGAAAGGCTTTAGTTGATAAACACAAGTGCATTTGCGTTTGCCCCAAAGGAATTACAAAGCAATGAGCATCAAAGCTAGCATCTGTTTGTCATTGTAAGCAGAAGCATTTCTAAGGTTTGCTGACATCCTGATTCTAAACTGTATGTTAGGGTATCTGCCTGTGATGCTTGCATTATGTTGCCAGGATGCAAGGATTGTGCTGAGTAGTTCTTGGTGCATCCCATTTTGTGTGCTTATATGTTGATGCAGCAGTGACAGTCTTAGAGCTGAACTATACATTACGCCTGCACCTGCCAATGGCAGTCTAAACTGAATTCTCTTTGCATTCTTTTGCATGCTCCAGGGGAAGGGAGGGGTTGCTTGCATTGCAGTGAACTGAAACTAAGCTGTTGATTTGATTGATTGATTGATTGATTGATTGATTGATTGATTGATTGCCTGCCTGCCTGCCTGCCTGCCTGCCTGCCTGCCACTCTCATGACCAGATCTCATGATGTCATGACCAGAAGTGACATCATCAAGCAGGAATGTTTTAACGATCCTAGGCTGCAATCCTACCCAGGATTAAGTCCCATTTATTATCACTGTTAAAAGAATATACATAGTAGCTTGTTAAAAGTACAGGTCTGTAACATTTCCCCAAATACAGTCACATACCATGGTAGAATCAAGTTTAATATATTAAAACTAAAATATTGATATGAATGGGAACCGACCTGAAATTGACTCACAACCCACCTAGTGGGTCCCGACCCACAGAAACACTGAAATACTGAATTATGACTTGTTGGTGTTTTGAATGGGAATTTTGGGCCCAGTCCTATCCAACTTGCCCACACCAGTGCAGCTGCAATGCAGTCCCGAGGTAAGGGAAGAAACATTCCCTTATCTTGAGGAGGCCTCTGGGACTGCCTCCTCACCACAGGATGCAGCACATGCCCCATTGGCATGGCTGCACCGGCACTAGAAAATTGGATAGGATTGGGCCCTAAGACATCTCTGATGGTCCAGGAAATGGAGTGATGATGGCAATTTCTACTGTTTTGCAAGTGCTATAATTCTAGGGATGGGAGAGAGACTAACTGGGGCATAGAGAAGACATCATGAAAAAAACATCCTGCTTTCCCTCTGTTTCTGTGACTTATCCTAAATGTTATGAGAGAGAGAGAGAGAGAGCGAGAGAGAACTCATCACAGGGATGCTGTTTTCAGCAGCATTCCAATGGCAGCCATTATGTGTAGCCTAGCTCTGAAAAATGAATAGTAAGACTTCTGAAAGACATTTGGTATTTCAATACAGTCTGGAATTACTAAACAATATTAAGCAATGCGCTACTAATCTTTAAACATGAATCTAGGCATTCTGCCAAACCTAAATCCCAAAACTAGGCATTACACATACTGTAGGCACACAGTCACATAATGCTCCATAATGCTGCTTCTGTGTGATGTTTATGATTACAAATCTAACAGAATTACAAATCAGGCCATGTTTGCCTGATATTGGAGCAGTGATGCAAATCAAGTATAAATCCTGGAATTCACTTTCAAAATTATATTATGCTTCTAGAGTTATTTACGTGAGACCTGGTCTTCTTTGGTGCCATCCAGTGGAATTAATGTGAATATCACAGCTATACAAGGGGAAGATATAAACTATGTAGCATACAAAACATCATTTGCAGAGAATGCCAGAGTAAATAAAGTTTGTCAGGGTGAGAGCAAAACAAAGCTGAGAAACAATCATTTTCAATAGCCTTACATTCAGATTAGGTTCCTAGTATTTATGAAACTTTAGACTGGGGTGCCAGTCAAGCTCTGAGCATACTTGTGTGTATATAACAGGGGAGCCCAAACCCCGGCCCGGGGGCCACTTGTGGCCCTTGGAGACTCCCAATCCGGCCCGCAGAGAGCCCCCAGTCTCCAATGAGCCTCTGACCCTGGAGACACTGGAGTTTGGTGTGTGGCTGCTGTGCCCAAGACCTGCTGAGGACCAAGGGGCTGCTGTAGTGGCGGGAGGCTGCTGGCAGGAGAGAGGACCTCTGCAGATTGAACAGGCAAGCTACCCAGGTGGTGGGGTCCAGCAGGATTGCAAGGCAGAACTAGAGTCATCTTTGGGTAAAAAAGGGGGACTAATTAGCTAAAAGGGGGCATAGGTTCTCCAGGCAGAGCTTGGACTGGGAATCTGGCAAAACACCATCTCAACAAGGTGTTCAGAACTGTCATTCTCAATTGGAAGAATATTTCTTTTGTTTCTCACTTGCAATTTAAATGTGCAGAATTCTTCTAAAGAAGAAAGGAATTAACTTCAACACTGGCTTCTCCAGGGAGTATGAAAACACTGCTTGTTTCTGTTTTAAAAATACCATAAAATAACCACTCTATTTCTTCTTCTTCTGTCAGCACATGTGTCTCCAAGTCAGCAGCAACATGGTTGGGAAACACCCCACGTCATTCTTTGGGCAACAACTTGTATGGCACATAAAATAGGAAAATTCCTTTACTTTCAGCCCATGACTAGCCCTTTTTACTAAGTCTGTTACATTTTAGTTGAGGGATGCCAAACTCATTTCATACAGCCGGTCAAAGAGCATTCATCAAGCCTGCTAAAGACAGGGTGTGACATCATTAAACAGGAAGTGATGTCATTAAGAAGGTGATGGCCAGAAATAAGCACTTTGTTCTCATGTAGGAATTCATAAGCTGCAAATGACATAAAAAAAAATATGCAAATCCTATTCATATTTTCAAGATATGGGGAAGATATTTTCAAGATACGACGCTTACTGCCAGATAAGTACGGATAGGATTGCAGCCTCACAGCTGAGGACTGTAGCCTCAGAGCCCAAACCTATGCATGTCTACTCAGAAGTAAACCCCTCTATAGTCAATGGGGCTTACTTACAGGAAAGTGTGGATAGGATGGCAGCCTCAGAGCCCAAACCTATGCAGGTCTACTCAGAAGTAAGTCCCATTATACCTTACTCTGGCAGGAGGTCTGGTCTAGAGGGTAGAGCCTCCATTTGCCTGAAGATTAACATCCACAAGGTCGCCAGTTTGAGGCCACCGGCACCGTGCGACCTTGAAGCAGCTGGCAAGCTGCAGCTGAGCTGTTCCATCTGCTCGGAGGATGGAGGCCAGAATGTTAAACCAGATCGGAGTGTAACATCTTGAATGTGGTGGTTCTTGAAAGAGAGAACCTTCTTTCAATTTGTAAAAATCCCTGCGTGGATTTAATAAGCCTGCCTGTGTAAACCGCCTTGAATAAAGTCTTGAATAAAGACCAAGAAAGGCGGTATATAAATACTGTATATTATTATTATTATTATATTACTCTCAGAAGTAAGTCCCATTATACCTTACTCCCAGGTAAGTATAACAGGGTTGCAACCTTAAAGTCCTTTCTGCCCAACGTTGCGTATACTCAGCAGGGACCAATGTGTGCAAGGATGGCCAGGCAGGAAAGGGTTAAGACTGAACTACTGGGCTCTGAAGCGCCAGTCGGAAAGAAAGCTTCTCATTGGCTGGAACGAACCAATCAAATTCCGCTTCAGGATCGCAGAGCTGGACGAGGGGAAGGGGGCGGAGGGAAAGCACTACTGAGCTTAAAGAGGCACAAACTCAGAGCGAGCTATATGTAACTTCCGGTTCCCAGGCGCAGCAATTCAAAGGAAACGGAAGCGACTCCATTTTATTGCGGGCTATTACTCGCCCCGCACATGCTCAAATTCAAATGCTCGCCGGAAGTATGAGTTGTGATGACGTCACTCCACTCGCTTGTCTCTGCCGCAAAGGGCCCTGGGAAGCCAGCGCCGTCCTTCAAAATGAGACCAGAAACGACGTGACGCGCCGGAAGCAACGTCATAAAAAGTAGCCGGAAGTGAGGCGCGGGTTGTCGGCCGTCTCTGATGCGATCACGTCCGGTGGCGGATTTGGAGAGGCTGCTGCAGGAGTAGGAGCAGCGGCGGTTCGGGCGGGAATCGGGTCTCAGCGCGGAGAGCGAGCGGCGGCGGCTGCTGCCTGTGACCCATGGCCGAGGGGGAGGCCGCGGCGGCGGCGGGGGCCGGCCCTGCCCCGAGCCGAGGGGGCGAGCGGGCGGGGGAAGCTGGCGACGCCGGGCCCGGCTGGGTGGAGGCGCTGCGCGAGGGGTGCGAGCCGGAGCAGCACTGGAGGCACCGCCGGGACTTCTTGCTTCGGAACGCCGAGGGCCTGGAGCTGCCGCAGGGCGGGAAGGACGGCAACAGCAGCGCGGAGCTCCGGCGCCTGGTCTCCTTCTCCATGGTGTGGGCCAACCACGTCTTCCTGGGTTGCCGGTGAGTGGCTGGCCAGGCTCGCCCGCTTTGGGTCTTGTCCACACTTGCCTGGGAGTAAGCCCCGTTGACTGAAAATGGGACTTACTCCTGAGTAGACACGCTTAGGAGTGAGCTCTAAGCCTGCCATCCACTCCTCACTTTCCTGGGAGTAAGCCCCATTGACGATAATGGGACTTATTTTGAGTAGGTATGCGTAGAGTTGGGTTCTAAGCCTGTCCTTGATTAAGCCATTTCTGCCCAACGTTGCATATGCGCATCAGGAACCAAATGTGTACACCAGGGACATGCGGTGGGTGGAGAGGCAGGTGAGACAGAGCCTCCCCACCAGAGTCCTTTGAAAAGCGCTACCCTGTGAGGTGTGCAGGCTGTACATGTGGGTTGTGAGTGCTTGAATACTTCACATGCAGCTGTACTTTCCCAAGGACTCTCAGTGGGGAGGCTCTGCCTCACCTGCCTCCCCATCCACAGCATGTTCCTGGTCTGCACCTGTGTGCTGGGCAGAAATGGCTTAAGGATGCTTGCTCTAGAGTGAGTCCTTGAAATGCGCTTACAGGTTGAGCCTCATTGAGTGGGTTCCATTCCAAGCATATTCGAACAATAGCAAATCAATTTAAAAAACAAAGTTTCTTTGCTCCTGTGATTTAAAAACAGCCTTGCTGACCTTTGTGATGTAAAATAAGAGTCACACCTCAGTAAGATAAGACCCTATGCATACCAAGTAAGTGAGATAAGACCCTATGCATACCTACTCAAAATAAGTCCTATTATAGTGATGTAAGATAAGACAATCCATCTATCAGTCCTCCTCCAGGCCTTTACAAAGGCATTTCATTCAGTCCCTCCCTTCACCAATGCAAAGTGATCACCTTTCTTTCACATGCTCAGGGGGAAGGGAGGGGTTGCCTGGAGAGAGAATGATTGTTGGATTGTCAGCCAACTGCCCTTTCTTTCTCATCAAGGAGGCTATTGTTAAAGGACTGTTCTGTTTTTAAAACTGATTTATAGGGATGCATTTTCCCCCTTCTCCAGGGATCAGCACATTCCTTCTCATTTGCAAGGGTCATTCCTGTTGAGTCAAATCACTGTATAGAAAATCCATGTATAAATAGGTTGGACCTGTACACATAAAAAGGAAGGAGTGGTTTCCTAGTAGGGTCGTGTTGTGGGTGGTGAGGCAGAGCCTCCCCACTGGAGTCCTTAGAAAAGTGCTCTGCGCATGGGTTGTGGGTGTTTGGGTGCGTCACAAGGTGGGGGTTCTTTTGAAAGACTTTGGTAGAGAGGCTCTGCCTCCCCACCCACCACATGTCCCTGTTTCCTAGGTGGCGTTGTGATAGATCTACTTTGCTTTTTATGAAGCCAGTGCAGCTACATTCCTGTAGCTCAGAACTGCACAAGCTGGGGGCCTGATCCGCAGTCTGTGCAGATCCATTTGCCTGGTGAGCGGACCTTTCAGTTCTGCTTGGTTGCCATAAGATGTGCTTTCCGTTCAGAGGACAGGGACACTCTGGGTATTCACGTCTGCCCGGATATCCTGCCTTGCAGGCTTTTGGGACGCCAGGCAGACGACGTGATTGCCCAGAGCGTCTGTCTTACAAATGGAAAGGGCATTGTATAGTGTCTGGGCGAAACACTCAGATGTGGTCTGAACAGGGGACTGGATTCTGGTGTGCAGTACTCAAAGTTTGAGCGCTGCTGCTGTAGCTGGTTTGTGTACTGAGAACTGAGAAATGAGAGAAGTCATGGATGATCATCTGACAAGAATTGCAAGATGTAGGCTTTTTTCCATGGCTGAAGTAACTACTGTAGCCTGTCATGATCTGCCATGCAGTTTTATGAGTGCGCAGGCCCACTCTGATAATGCCTGCACTGGCTTTAATTTGGTGAGTTTACCCCTGTTGCAGAACAGAGCTTCCAGTTTTGCAGCTGTGGGCTGATAGGCACAATGTTTTCTTCTGTTTACATAAGCTTTTTGTTGGATCAGGTTCAGGGGTGCTGAAGTTAAAGCTGTTACCTGAATGTTTCTTTAGAGGCATTTGCTGTGATTGACAATGCTTAAAGTCAACCTGCTTTATGTTTGCTTGTGGTTTCACAAAATTGGGATATTCCCATTTGCCATGAGCACATCAGTGTCTCTTCTGATAAAATTGGACTTGCTATCTGTCTACTTAAGTGTTCTTTGAATAGGTCTTAAGAGACACTTTTGGTTTAACATGGCATGTACGTGTAGGTGCATGTTGTGTAGGTAGGAGAGCATTCTATTGCAGCATTGTGTCTCTGTTACTCAACATGGGTATCTGGGATTGGAAAGTACTTCAGCTTTCTATATGTAATAACCAAGTGCTGAAGTGTCCATACTAAGGAGAACTCTGGAAACTGTCTCCAAAAATTTCAATAATGCTGTGGTGGGATTTAGAATTTCTTTTGACATTAAAATAAATTCAGACACAAAGACTAAGATTTGCATGTGTCAGTAACAAAAATTAGTGATGATGGTCTAAGTTCTTCTCCACAGTGTTAACTTCTATTGTCTTTTCCTGTTCAGGTATCCTGCACAAGTGATGGAAAAGGTCCTGGACATGGCTGCAGGCATCACAGTGACTAATGCTCCAACCCACACTCTGAGAGATGAACTGGTTGCCAAGGTGAAACGAGGCATATCAAGTAGCAATGGTTAGCAGATCATAGCTGTGCAAATATATATAGGAGCGTAGTAAAATGAAAACATGTTTGCCCCTCAGAAATTGAAACTAGCTTCATTTTTTAATTTGTCAAGACTTAAGAATTTAATTTTTTTATCTGATAAATCTTAAAATTGCAAAAATGTGAGCAAGTTGAGTTTGCTTTAATTGGTGTAGAACTGTTAACTAGCCTGAGACCTTCTTTCTTTATGTTAATCTATTTTAACAGTTTTGTGACAGTAATAATCTGATTTTAATCTAAACAACAAAACAATTGGGTTATAATAGCTTATGTTTTTAAGGCAAGTGAACATCACTGATATACCTGTCATAATATAGCAAAACCCAAATATTTTATTACACACATTGTTACATTTTGAAGTAATTAAGATTCTTCTTTTGCTGTAGATTTTGTTTGATTCAGATAAGGACAGTTAAATTTACTCAATTACAGACATAATTTGTGTATACTTCTTTCTAGAAGGGCCAGAAGAGCCTCGCAAGAAGCAAGCTGTTGGCACAAACAAAGCTTGTGAAGTTAGTGGAAGTGATGCAAAATCTGTTAAGGCAGAAATTCCCATGGAAACAAACACTGAGGCTATAAAGAACCCAGGAAAAGAGGCAGCTAAAACCCCAGAGAAGTTTCTATCTTCATCCGTGGCCCAGAAGGCGGCGCCCGCGGCATCTTCATCCGTGGCCCAGAAGGCGGCGCCCGCGGCATCTTCATCCGTGGCCCAGAAGGCGGCGCCCGCGGCATCTTCATCCGTGGCCCAGAAGGCGGCGCCCGCGGCATCTTCATCCGTGGCCCAGAAGGCGGCGCCCGCGGCGTCTTCATCCGTGGCCCAGAAGGCGGCGCCCGCGGCGTCTTCATCCGTGGCCCAGAAGGCGGCGCCCGCGGCGTCTTCATCCGTGGCCCAGAAGGCGGCGCCCGCGGCGTCTTCAACAGGAGTAAGAATAGACCCCAGAGTTGCTAATTATGAATCTACAACAACCACTAGGCACAAATCTGCTCGGGCTTCTTTGCCTGGTCCTGAATCAAAGATGAATTACTGCCTAACCAAACCTTCAGAATCCAAATCTGAAAATGCGTTACCAACTGAAAAGATAGTCAGTTTGGAAGGAGCTGCAGTGTCAGCTTCAAAAAGCAGTTCACACACAAGTGCAGTTCCTGCCAAAGTACTACGCAAATTAACAAGTGACGATGCAAAAGAGAGGCAGCCATTTTTCAACAGACTGTACAAAGCTGTTGCTTGGAAGTTGGTTGCTGTTGGAGGCTTTAGTCCAAATGTAAATCATGTAGAACTCTTAAACTCGTCTATTCAGTCTGTAAAGGCAACATTAGATGTTGATTTTGTTCCACTGAAAGAGCTTGCAGATTTACCTCAGAATAAAAGCTCTCAGGAAAGTATGGTTTGTGAACTGAGATGCAAATCTGTGTATTTGGGTACTGGCTGTGGAAAAAGTAAGGAAAATGCTGAAGCAGTTGCTTCAAGGGAGGCATTGAAACTATTTCTGAAGAAGAAAGTTATTGTGAAATTATGTAAAAGGAAGTACAAAGGAAAGGAAATTGAAGATTTGGTGCTTCTTGATGAAGAATCAAAACCTCTAAATTTACCTCCAGCTTTAAGAAATCCTCAAGAGATATTATACAACAGTGAAGCTGTCACTGTTGATACTAGCAAATAATGTTCTGTCACAAATAAGTGAATTACTTTTGTAAACTAGACTCCCAGATATTTTGTACTTTTTGATTCTCAGTTTTTCAGAACAGATACCATTCTTTTCACTCAGTAGCAAATGTAAATAATTTGTTATAGACATAAAAGCATACAAAGGTATGCCTTAACATATATAGCACAATAGAGTGCTGTTTTATTTGCTAAATAGTCTACTTAAGTCTTCTATTTTTTAATGAAACAATTACGGTACAGTTTGCTGTTCAATACAGTCTAATTTTGTAACTCTTACATTTTGGTAGCAGTAATGCTCATTTTGGAACCCTTATACTTTTTTAGCTGCAGAGGAAGAACCATTGTACATGGATGGTGGAAAGTTATCTAAAAAAATTCAGTCAAACACTGAATCACTTGCTTCAAGTGTGTTGCTTATAAAGTTAATATGCCTGTTTAAAAAGAAAACAGTTGATTCAGATTATTTTAATGAAGTAATATTTTAAATCTTAATTAAAAATGATGTGCTGGTCCTATTTTACTATCATACTTGCAAATTTTCAGTACATAATCACCAAGGTTACTTATCACTAAAAACATCCTTAAGCATATTTTTCTTATTTTGAGAGAGACTCCTTTCACCTTCTTCAATTAAATACAACTTTTTATATTATGCATATTTTCCATCTGCTATTCTGTGGGGGAAAATTCTGCAATGCTCGTGTAATATACTTTGCTTTCATTAAGTACTTTTAACTAACAGTCCTTTTTATTTCTTTAATTATTTTTAGTCTTAAACACTGTAGTGTTAATTTGCAACTTCTACAAAGCACATGAATTCAATTTTATTCTGATTTCTGGATGTCAATATGTATTGACAAATAAGTTCACTGTGTTCTGGAGAAAAAAAATTGTTGCACTACCATACTAAACAAGATACAAAGCTCTCCAATAGTGTGTTGCTTGCTTGCATATAAAGGCATTGTTCCACCACCTGCTATAGTGAGACATCTTTTGGGGGGACTCTGAACAATGGGGACTCTTCAGTGAGTTGCTGATTTCTTGTGATAGGTAGGGACTGAAATATGCTTCCATAGGCTTTATAGTAGATGAGGTTAGTATATATCCAAATACTTTCAGTCATGTTTCTGTGAACTAATGCTGAATATCATTTGATTGTGCAGCAGCCGTTAGAGAATAGAGCATTCTTCTCAATGAAGAATCTTGATGAAAAGAGATGCTTGGTAAGCTCCATAAACACAATGGAGCTTGCAGTTTTTTTGCCCCCTTATCAGTAATCCTTCATGCTGCTTGATTACTTTGTCATCTCAGAACTGCTGTCAAAGACAAAGGGCACAGTACAAGTCTTCCTATGCATCTACATTGGTTCTCTGATTCATGGCTTATGCTGATTTCTTTTAATATTTGTTTTTAGAAAAAGTATTAAAACTGTTTTTGAAGCATTTCCCTTGCAATGCCCTAGTTTGTGTTAATGGGCTTGTGTTGGAGTATTAAGTATAATTCCCATACATTTTTTAGCAGTTAAGAACAGAATAATCTTCCATCACCACCATCTCCACATAGCAGATAGTTTTGACTATAGGTTTTATGTGCAATAATATTCCATGCTAGCTAGCTGTGCCAGTTCTAAAATCAGGACCAAGGCAATTATTTTGAAATCAAGATAGCAGTTCATCATTTAGCCTAGCAATTGAAATACTAAGTAGCAAATTATAACAGTAAAAATGAACCTTTCCTGAAGTTGCTTAAGTAATGGGAGTATGCTTGATCTGCCAAAAACACAGTATTCAGATTTATACATTCTATTCAAATGCATTTGAAATGAGTATCTTGAGTAGGAGTGGTAGATACAAAAATAGTTACTCAGAGAAATGATGTGATGGGTAATTGGTTTGTTAAGGAAAAATGGCATCCCATGTAAAAATATACTTCATTTAAATAAAGACATTTACAATAGCTTGGTTTCTACTCAGATGTAAATGAATTAATATTCTATTCAGAAGTGGTGGGAAAACACCATAATTTTGAGTCCAGTTTTTATTTATAAATCCAGTTTATTTCCAGTTTTATTTATATCCAACTGTATATAACATGAACTCTCAGGCAGCCTTTGGGAAAGAAGGGCCAGACTTAATCATAAACCAGGGGTCTCCAAACCCCAGCCCAGGGGCCAGATGTGGCCCGCAGCAAGCCTCTGTCCCGCAAGCCAGGCTCTTATCCCCTGAAAGCCTCTGACCCATTCAACTGAACACAACCAGCTGTGCTCTGGTTGTGTCTGGAGGGTGTTCTGAGGGCCAGAGAGCTCATTCATTCATTTATTCACTCATCTAAGTTCCATCTCTAATTTATTTAAATTTTATACTTAAATTCTTTTTCCAGCCCTCAACACCATGCCAGATATTTGATGCGGCCCTCTGGCCAAAAAGTTTGAAGACCCCTGAACTAAACAACTGCAGCTTAGGACCTCACAATCCTCAGGTGTTACCAAAAAGGGCTGTTATGTTTTTAAGGGGAATTATTATATTACCCTTTTGGAAACTTCAGGATCGCAGGCTAGATAATAAGACAGCGTAATGCAGAGAAATTCCTTTTTAGCTTGAAAAGAGGAGACTGGGAGAAAGATAACTTTCAATCAATGATTATATTTTTATTACAAAAACACACAGGTAAACATAATGCACATGGAAAATAGTAAGTATATGTTTCTTGGTTCCTAGTACTTGGATCCTGTGTACCTAGCTTTATGGTGGTTGCATGTGCCGTGTATTTGGTGCATCCGAAGAAATTAGAAAAGGATAGGTTGTAGGGAAGGATTTTAGGGGTCCCTGGTCTGCATAACCCAGTTGCTAACTAAGATGGGGAGAGAAGGAGAAATAGGTAGGATAGAAGGGAGGGAGTTCCAGACGCAAGATGTAATTACCTGTCCTGAGAAGCAGTTGGGGGGGGGGGAAAGAGTCCTATGGAGGACCTCTGCCTTAAGGGCAGCCGGAGAGAGAGAGCATGTGCTCGGAGCCTCTCTTTTAAAAGGGTTTTTGCTGACCCGGATGCTGACCTAGAATAACCCTGATGTGTCCCAGAGCTGATCTGGATGCGCATGCTCACTACACACAGTGGGGCACTTGGAATATGTTAAACATTGAAAGGATCAAGAAGTCAATTATCAGCAAGGACTGGCTTCCTATGTGGGGGAACTCAGCCAACCCCTGGAGGCAGTTTGCATAGGGTACTTAAGAGTGATTGAATCACAACAATAGAACAATAGACTTCTTCCTCTGGAGGTGCCAGCGGACTTGTTTTGCATATAGGGTGAATGGATCAGGAGACACTTGCATATAGCTAAGTGGGGGTTATGCATTCCATGCGCTTGTGGCTTGATTTGATTGTGGCCTGTATGTTGAGGTTTGGCCTACATATTTTAGTAACCAGATATAAAATCACTTGGAAGGAAAAGATTTTCACGTATCACAGGGGCCTCAAAATTTTCAGGTTTTTGGGAGGGGCACAGCTTTTAAAATTCTGTGTGCTGAGGATGTAGATCTCAATGGCTTGTGCAGCAAACTTTGGTGTAATTTTTTAACAAGGGTCCTCCGATATAGCTTAGGGCAGTGTTCTTCAGCCTCAGGTTTGGGACCCCAGTGGGGTTGAGAAGCCTCAGTTGTGGGGTCACGGCAATTTTAGGGGAATGAAAAAAGTTGAAGACAATTAGACAAGAGCACCACCAGGTAAAGGGGAGCACCACACTATCTGGTGTTCCCTTTCCACTACCAGAAGATTGTGTCCCAATCCTGCTCAGTTTCTTAGCAGTTGGGTTAAAAAAAAACAACTCAATAGTGCCAGGCTTCATGGTTACTTTCTGCTCTCTCTAATAAGAATATTTGGCTACAGTGAACAGTGCTGGAAGGGCATTATGGGGACAGGGAGAGAGTGGCAATGGGGGCAGGGCAGGTAGATAGGGTCTGGGAGGAGGATAGGATTGACAGTGGGGTCCCCAGTCTCATTCATTGAGGTCATGGCACAAAAAATGGTTGAAGACCACTGGCTTAGGGCCTCACCAAGTCTAAAACTGGCAGTGATGTAAGTTACATCAACAGTCTAGGGCAAAATTACCATTTTGCAGCCTTAAGGTCCTTTTGAAGAAACTTTCAAAGGCAGCACCTGAGAGCCCAATCCTATTCATGTCTACTTTGAAGTTCCATTATAGTCAATGGGGCTTACTCCTAGGTAAGTGTGGGTAAGATTTCAGCCTGAGTGTTTCTGCTGTAGAAGTCCCAGCAGGAACAATCCAATATATTTTTAACAGTGCTTAATTTGAATTTCTACATCCAGAGGGTGGTGTGTAGTCATGTGCTCCAGCCTAGAAAGCCTTTCCAGTTCTCAGCAGGTGGGAGCTGGTGGAGTTTGAAAAGCACTCTGCACATGCTTAAAAAGGGCTCTTCCTGCCTTCCCAGCACCAAGTCCTTGTGCTGGAGAAAGGACTGGCTGCCCCAGTGAAAGCTGGCTCAGATAAGCCCTGAGCAGGAAAATAGGCACTTCCCCTTCTCTTGCTCCAAAGATGCTTTTGCTGTCTTTAGCAGCACATCCCTACTTGCAAGGGCTAGCAGTGCATTGGATTCATGCAACCCTGGGAATTTCCCTCCCAGGCCAAAGCTTGCACAGTAGAATGTTCTAACAGCAGTTCCAGCTCGCTTCCCCTCCCTCTTGAATTTGAGAGAGCCTATTTCCTATTGGCTTGCTCTTGGAGGGGGGCTCTCATTTGCATAATATATGCAAGGCTGATTAGCATAAAGGAAATATTGCCTTGACCTTCTGTTGTAAATAATCGCTCTCCAAAGAAACTAGAGAGAGAGCGACCAGGACACTTAAGAGCTCTGTATCACGGTTATACTGTCATGGTTTCATTCCTTACAGTGGATTTTTTTTTTTCATTCACCGTAACCTAAAATGGAGCAAATGCCAAAGCTTTATAAAGTGCATGAACAGCCGTTTATGTTTGGAGGCGTTCCGAAGACCTGCTTTCCAGGCCACGCACGGAGAACGAGTGTTTCTCTTGGGTCTCAGCACCCGCCTTGGGGAAAGTCCCCGGACCTTGGGCAGAGAGTGCCGCGCGCTTTGTAGCCCGCTGTAACCCGTCCCGCAGGCTCACGTTACAACCCCCGCCAGGAAGCCCCCAGGGCCGAGCGGGTGAGCGCGGGAGGGGCCTCTCGTCACCCCCCTCTAGTTACGCAGGTAGTGCGAGTGTCTCCCCAGGGGGTCACCGCACCAACAGAACGGGGCTCATTCTCGGGACGCCCGCCTCATTTTTACTTCTGCTCAGAAGTCCCATTATTGTCAATGGGGTTTACTCCCAGGAAAGTTGAGTGCAAGGGAAACTTTTACCTACCCCCAGGTAAGTGTGGACGAGCCCAAGGCTGCAATCCTATTCACACTTTTCCTAACCACACTTTCCCCTGGAGTTAACCCCATTGAATTCAATGGGGACTTACTCCCAGCAGAGTTTAAGAGCGCTTAGGCTGAGAGACCTTAGACTGCAATCAATGGGGTTTATTCCCAGGAAAGTGTGGATTCAATGGGGACTTACTCCCAGCTAAGGGAGTAGACTGCAGTCCTTTCCACACTTAGCTGGGAGTAAGTGCCCATTGAATCCAAACTTTCCTGGGAGTAAACCCCATTGACTCCACTGATTGCAGCCTAAGGGGGCTTACTTCTGAGTAATGTTATCAGAGGGGCACAAAGTTTCTTTTGGGACCCCTCCCAAGGGGGTGGACAGGAGTAAAATAAACTGGGGGGAGGGTGGCAATGGGGATTGGCATAGCAGGGGCAGGAAGGGGCCAAAACAAGATGGGGGGTGGTGGTGGTGGCAGCCAGAAAAGTCTTTACAGCCCAGATCTACCAACTTCCCAATGCAGAGCCCAGGTCTACCCACCCATGCTGCATCACCAGCTAGATACAGTAATACAGAAAACCAGAACTCACTCTTAAGTATCTCTAAAATCTTTTAAATATAGAAAATAACTGTGGAAAATTAGCATCATCATATTTAGGGTCACACTAAGGGTCACAGAAAGTGGCCTGGGTGGACCAAAAGTTACTTCTGCAGCAGCTGTAGTCCCATAGCTGTGTCCCTGAGCTCCCATACACTCCTTCATGGCAAGTGGATCTACATGCCAAAAAGCTACTGTAACAGGCGAGTTTCCTCCCAGATTTGTCACCTTATTAAGAGTATCATGTATGCATTCCTCAGCCCGGTGCTTATGGTTTGTGGCAGCCCCCAGCATCCCATGTGGGAAGCAAGTCCAAGTGAGATTGGAAAATGTAAGATCCCAGGAAATTTCCTGGCCCCTCCTTTGGGTCCTGGGTCTGGATACAAATTTACCCTTTTACCCCACTTTCATGGGTTCAGATGTAAAGGACTGTGTAGTCAATTCCCTTTCGCCAGATCATTGTTTTTGGAACTCACAAACACACTCCCACTGAAGTGGCAAAAAGCCCTGTGCCAGCATTAGGAAGCCAAGATTTCTGGATGTTATGGTTGCAGTAAGAACTGTTTGGGCTTACTGGTTGTGGACTGTGAAGATTTTCATTTCCCAATGTTTCACCCACAACTGTGGTGGGCATTTTCAATGAGACTGGAGGTGAGAACCACAGTCCATTCATCTCAACCCAGGGCAACTGACAATAACTGTCCACTGATCTTGTTCACTGTGTGTTCCTTAAAGGACTATCTTTCTGCAGCCCAGTTCATTGCCTGTTCCAAATTCCTGGATTCTCATGGAACATGAGAGGCACTGTTGGTTGCTACAGGTTGACAAATCAGGGGTGGCTGAACATGTGGCAAAGATAGGCCATAGGATGAATTGCCAACACGCACTTGGGCTGTCTACCGACAACCACCCAATACCACACTCAAATTTACAGGAAAGTATATAGAGGTACAAAAACACTGCAACAATATGAACAGGAAGGCTTTGAGGATCAGCAAAGCTTAGTTACCAGCCCTCAGAAATACTAGCATAAATAATATGTTTAAATAAACCACATGAAATTCATATATACGAGTGTTTTTTAGCCTTTATTTTGTCTTGTCCTACATTTTTCTTAGATGTCCTACATTGTGGGGTGCCTCACCCCCTTTTTCGGTTATGACACCTGGTCACCCTGCACAGACAGCGCAATCCACATGCATGGCTACAAGGATGCAGATACCAGATGGGCTTATATTACTAACCTAGGATTGCAAGCCTAGGTTTCTTATTTGGAAGTAAGCCCCATTGACTATAGTAGGACTTAATTCTGAGTAGATATGCATAGCATTGCAAGCCTCAGGCTGCAATCCTATCCATACTTACATGAGAGTAAGCCCCATTGACCATAATGGGACTTACTTCTGAGTAGACATGCATGGGATTGGGCTGTGAGCCTGCAATCCTATCCATTCTTACCTGGGAGTAAGCCCCATTGACTATAGTGGCATACATAGGATTGGACTCTCAGGTTGTGATCCTATGCACACTTTCCTGGGAGTAAGCCCCATTGACTACAATGTAGACATTCGTCGGCTTGGTCAGAAGGTACGTTTGGGACTGAACCCCCAATCCACACTTTGGCTCAGAAAACTCCATTCCCTTCCGAAATCACACGTGCCACCCAAGGCCCCTTCCCTGGTTCCGCCCATCGCCCCTCCCCCTCTTGTTCCGCCCGTCGCTCTTCCAGGTGCGCTCAGCTGCAGGCAGGACCGCGGGAGGCAGAGGATGGCGCGGTGCAGCAGCAGTGTGTCCGCTGACGGGATTGGCTCGCGGGTTCTACATCTCCGTCCGTCCTGACCGGTGATTGGCTGAGAGAGAGCGAGAGGGCTTGAGCGTTCCATTGAGTGCAGGGAGAGGAATGGAATAGAACCCCCGAAAGGGTTCTGTGTCCCTTTAAGAGCCAAGCCCCGCCTCTCATCCCGCCCCTCCCGTTTGTCTTCTGACGTCATCGCCCAGACAGCTAATCGGGGCGCCCCGAGAGGAAGGCGGGAGAATGCGAACCGCCCGCGCCTTATAAGGAGAGGGTCTGGCGCATGCGCAATGCGCTTGTTGAGAAAGGGGGGTGCGGAAGGAAAAGGAGGCGGGGAGTTCCAAGTGCGGGAGGGAGGAGGCGCCTTCGCCTCAGCCGCGCTCCAGAGGCGCCCACCTTCGGGGCTTCCGTCGTTCCCGGACCCCCTTCCCCTCCCGCTGTGTGGGGACCCGGGTCCGCCGAGGGGAGGCAGGAGCGGGTGTCACGCCGCGTCATGATGTTGGGGTCGCCGGGGCAACAGCCCGGGGGGGCGGGGTCTGGGGCGGGGGCGGCCACCGCTGTCGCCGGTGCCGCCGCCGCCTCGGGGGGGGTAGCCGCCTTCCCCTGCGGAGGGGCGTCGGAGAAGCTGCTGGCGCGCTACGTGCAGGACTACCTGGAGTGCGTGGAGTCCCTGCCGCTGGACATGCAGAGGCTGGCCTCGCTCCTCAGGGAGATGGACACGCGC
Organism: Tiliqua scincoides; assembly: GCF_035046505.1. Classification (NCBI taxonomy): domain Eukaryota; kingdom Metazoa; phylum Chordata; class Lepidosauria; order Squamata; family Scincidae; genus Tiliqua; species Tiliqua scincoides. The sequence continues at coordinate 59,462,447 of NC_089826.1, forward strand.
TGCCGAGGTAGGGCCCGCCGCCGCCTCCCAGCCTGAGCGGGCAGGCGCGGGGCTCTGAGGCGAGAGCCTGTCCACGCCTGCCTGGGAGTAAGGCCCACGGACTCTGTGGGACCTGCTTCTGAGTAGGCAGGCAGTCTCCTCCACGCTGACCTGGGAGTAAGGCCGTTGACTCATGGGGCTTATTTCTGAGTAGGCATGCAGAGGAGGGGGCTCTGAGGCTGACAGCCTGTCTACACTTACCTGGGAGTAAGCCCCATTGACTATAATGGGACTTACTTCTCAGTAGGCTTGCAGAAGAGGGGACTCTGAGGCTGCAGTCCTATCCACACTCACCTGGGAGCAAGCTGCATTGACTATAATGGGACTTACTTCTGAGTTGATGTGCATAGGATGGTGCTCTGAAGCCTCAAGCCCCTCTGCACTTGATTGGAAGTAAGCCACATGGTCTATAATAGGACCTATTTCTGAGTAGATGTGTGTGGGCTCTGCCATCCTCTCTACGCTTACCTGGCAGTAAGCCCTGGTATCTATAATGGGACTTACTTCTGAGGAGATGTGCATAGGATTGGATTCTTAGGAGTGACTCCAATTAAGGCTGCAATCCCATCCACACTTTCCTGGAATTAAGCCTCATTGGCTACAATGGGACTTACTTCTGAGTAGACATACAAAGGATTGGGCTTTCAGTCTTCGTATGTGCCCCCCCTTGCCAAACACTTGGAGGGGTGGAAGCAAATGGCCGTTCCTCATTTCCTCCCCCCCCCCAAACTTCATATCCACCTTAGGACATGGTGTGATCCTTAATTGGGGGAACTGGGTGTAGGGATGAGCACTGTGCCCGTGGGTGGGTGGAATGTCCTCTTTGGTCATTCATAACCTGTTTTTCTCCTCCCCCCACTTTTTCTAGTGTTAAGTGAGTTGGGGGGGGGCAAGGCAGTGTCTGAGAACCCAATATGCATGTCTACTCAGACATATATTCTGTTATAGTCAATAACTTACTCCTGGATAACTGGATAACAGTTGTGACCTTAATCTGTGGTCTGCTTTTAAGTCCCAAATAGATGGTGGAGTTCATGATACTGTGATCAGAGCCTCCTGGGGGGGGGTACAAAGTTTCTTTTGGGGGACAAAAGAGGTTAGGGGAGGGTGGGCACAGCTGGAATGGTCTTTGTAGTCCAGGTCTACTGAATTTTCTACTGTGGAGCCCAGGTCTGCCTGCCTGCATGGCATCAGCAACTAAATATGGTAATATGGAAAACCAAACACACTCCTAAGTCTTTCTAAAATCTTTTAAATATAGAAAATCATTGCAGAAAATTAGCATCGTATTTAGGCTCATACTAGAATGGAAAGTATCCTTTGTGTATCAAGCTTACTTCTGTGGTTTTGTTCCTGAATTCCTATGCACTTATTAATGGTAAGTAGATCCACAGGCTGAAGAGCTACTGTAGCAGACTAGTTTCCTCCCAGATTCAACACTGTGTTGAAAAGCATCCTATATGCATTCCTCAGCCTGGTGCATATGGTTTGCAGCAGCAGCAGCTACCATGCCCTTAGTAGTGCCCTGAGTGCCCCATGTGAGCAGCGAGTCTGGGTGAGATAGGAAAATGTAAGATCCCAGGAGATTTCTGGGGCCCCTCCTTTGGGGCCTGGGTACAAATTGCCCACTTTATTGCCTCTCATGGACCCTGACTGTGGCAAGTGAATGTTGCTCCATAGGATCTGGTAGCACATACTGGACTAAAAGTTCCAAGATGCCATCTTCAGTGTGTGTGTTTTGTCATAATTACACCATGATTTTTTTTATCCTAACATGATACTACCTGAAAGTGTACTGTATTAAAAGGTTTGGGGTGCACTATTCAAATCTTATTAAATAAATAAGATTTCAAATATCATAATAAGATTATTTGATAATAAGATTATCAAATTTCTTGATATGAAGTCAGTAGTTTGGGTAGTTCTAGTGTTTCATGCAGTTCTTCTGCTTTCTTTTTTGGCAGATGCACTAAAAGAAATTGATGAAGTGTATGAGAAATACAAGAGCGAAGATGATCCAGTTCAGAAAAAGCGTTTGCAACAGCATCTTCAGCGAGCCTTGATCAACAGTCAAGAACTTGGGGATGAGAAAATCCAAATAGTTACTCAGATGCTTGAATTAGTGGAGAACAGAGCCCGTCAAATTGAGTCTCACTCACAGTGTTTCCAAGATCTGTCAGATACTGAAAAACCCATTGAAAAGTCAAAAGTGGATCCTTGTCAGCCAGAAAGATCTTCACGAAGGCCACGTCGGCAGCGTACCAGTGAAAGTCGTGATATATGCCATTTAGCAAATGGAATCGATGAGTATGATGACCAGCCACCTAAAGAGAAGAAATCCAAATCTGCTAAGAAAAAGAAACGGTCCAAAGCTAAACAAGAAAGGGAAGCTTCACCTGTTGACTTTGCAGTAGACCCTAATGAGCCAACTTACTGTCTCTGTGACCAGGTGTCTTATGGAGAAATGATAGGATGTGACAATGAACTGTGTCCTATTGAGTGGTTTCATTTTTCATGTGTGGGACTCACGTACAAACCAAAGGGGAAATGGTATTGCCCAAAGTGCAGAGGGGACAACGAGAAGACTATGGATAGATGTACAGACAAATCCAAAAAAGACAGAAGATCGAGGTAGTCAATGCTCCAAATGCATTGAGAGTGGCTTGGTTTTTATTAAAAACTGTTTAATAAACAGACCAGTATTTTAGAATAATGCATAAAACTATGCAATAATTTTTAAAATCTGCAGTACTAATGGAGTATTAATAGATGTTAGTACTCTGTTCTTGAATATTCTGCACTAAGTAACCAAATTCTTGAAACAGGGTCACATGGGAATAGCACAGAGGGAATTCAAGAGTTCTGGTTCCCTCACTCTTTTAATTGCAGAAATCTGGTGATGCCTGATGAAGGACTGGAGAGATAATCATGTTAAGACTGATGTGTTATCTATTGCAGCCATAACTTTAGTCCATTATATCTAATTCTGCTGAGGATGGTTTGGTTCTATGATGCTTTTAGTCTTCAGAGTATTACAGGTTATATTCATAACTGAAGTATACAATCTGCTTGTTTTTTTCAAGATGATAAGCCAATCTGCTTCTTTATTGCCTTTCATGTGCTTTACATATGTCGCAAACTTAATTTATGTTAATCTTGTGGTGGTGAGTTTAGAAACCTGTTTAAAGAAGATACGTAAATAATGAAACAGTGATGACTAGAAAAATTCTACTCGGCATCATAATGAGAATCTGGAACTGAGGTTTCCCATTCTGCTCCCTAGCCTCTTTATATCTCCTGTGCTATCTTGCCACTGACTCCTGGGAAGACAGCAGGAACATAAAATCATGTTGAGAAGTTTAAAGATTACAGTGGATGCATAAATATTGAAATATCTTTCAGTCAGAAGACAAAATACAGCAGATTTGCCTAAATCAGCCTGTTAAACGACTTTGCTCAGCCATAAGAGTCTGGAGAACAGTAAAGTGGAGTAGGTAGTTAAAAGCAACTGCCCTCTTATATTAGAGGGCTACAGTAAATGGGAGGGAAGAGGTGCATTTCTCAGAAGTGTGGTTGGTAATAGAACCTTACAATAAGACCCCAGAATATATTTTTGGAGCACACAACTACTGAATATGCCCCCTCCCCCAAAAGCAGTCATTTCTTTAATAGTACTTAGTGCCAAACTTGGTGATGAACAGCCATAGACTAGCTGTCTAACAATGCTGAAGATTTTTCCAGACAGTATTTATTCTTAGGTGGTTCAATTTGCATTTTGCAGATGATATGATGTGCATGCAAGGCAATCGCAGTGTAAACTAAATGGATAAACAGCCTGAGAACAAATTTCCATATCCTCTGTGAAACAATATTTCTGTGGCAGCTAACATCTATTGTGTTGGCTTGTGTATTTTATTGAGCTTTGCAGAAATTCTGGGGAACACAATTTATTTTCTTTTACTGCCTGTGATTCAGTTACTTAAGATGGACAGCTTCATTTGTAATGGTGAGAAGCAATATTTCTGGGACATTGCAATATTACTCTCCTGGGAGCTGCCTCTGTAACATATTAGGAATACTGGCTGAATCACTACTTCTGTGCTCTATAGACTCATAGACTTGTTTCAACTTCGAAAAACCTGAAAAAGTGTATTATGAGTTTGTATATGGTGGACTGATAATGAACAGTCTGCCAATCAGACAGAAGTAACCTTCCAGAAATATGTCTTCTCTTGTTCAAAGTCTTTAGGAGAAATGAGCTGCAGGTTCATGAAGTAATAGTAAATGTGTTTTTATTTTGGATGTCTAGTTGCTTTAGTTTCCCTGTCTTGAACGAAATCAGGCAATGGACAGGAAAACAAAATCTCAAACTTCTAGCATACTGGTGTAATTGTGCTCCCTTTTCCACATCCTGGAGGAATTGGTGGTGAGAATGTGTCACATATTGTACAGTACTATAACTTGATGCCAGCTTGTGTGATTTGAAAGGGTTTTCATTTTATTGGCTAATCTTGAGGGTAGTATTAAGCACATACCTTCAATGGATTATTAAACGAGTGTGTTTCAGTTCAGGCAAAATAATTCTGCAACCAGGTATACTGTGCATCATATGCACAACTCTGAAACTAGGAATTCCCTCCTGGTGTCTGTTATCCTTGTCTTCGCTACTTCTGATGAAACCTGACCCTTAACCCTAACATTAGCAAACTGGTAAAGTTCCTTGTTTTTAAGAAACTCGTCACTGCTATGAAGTTCCATTTTGATTTTTAAAGTAACTTTGCTTGTTGTGGTTTGACAATCTCCCTCTCAGTTCTAAATTTTGTAAGCCTGGGCACGCTAGAGTGTACCAATTACTCTGAATCCAATCTTTCGCATGCTATGGTTTATGAATAAAAACCCTTTTGGTTCTAGATATGAAGCACAGGTACTTTGTTTTTCATGTTGTCCCCCTCAATAATATTTTTTCTCTTTTAGAGGTTTACTTTTAAACTGGGTTCCAGAAAGCCAAATGAATGTGCAGTAGACACCTCTACGCTTGCACAGAGAGGCTGCTAATTCCCTTCCACTGCAGCCCCTACTACATTTCATATACGTAAGGGGCACAAGCCTCTGACAATTGCTCATCCCCATCTGTCCCCCCTCTATTTCTGGGTCCTATGACGGTTGAAGGAGAGGTTTTTGCATACTCACTTCTTATTTTCAATCCATATGTGTCAATATGCAAAAACGAGTATATATCAAGAGCAGTTCCTATGTACTCACTTTGATTTGGGTTTGGGAACACTGAAATGATTTTTTCTTTCAGAAATCTTAACGTTTTGACAATCTTGTTCCCAGAAATGCAGTTTGCCCTCTCCCGAATATCTTTTCTGGTGTCCACAGCATCAAATCAAAATCACAGCATTTTGTTCCGAAGTGTCCAGATTTGCAGGAACAGCTTTAGTGTGTGTGAGAGGTGGGTACAAACAGCCTAGCAATGTCTATAGACTTTCCAGGGAAGAAATATTCCCTTATCACAAGGAGGCCTCTGCGACTGCCCTCCTCGTTATAGGATACAGTGCATGCCCTGTTGACATGGCTACATCAGCCCTGCCAAGGCTGTAGGATAAGACAAGGGCCCATAGTGTTTGACTAAGGGTCTTGAACTGTACAAAGCATTAACGTGTTGAACTTCTGGTGAAATCAATTATATTTAGTATTGGCGTTCTTCCTGATCTTCTTGGGTGTTACAACATGACACGCACAAACATCTAACTTTTCTAGAATTCTTGTTAACAGCAGGGAGAAGACTTGCAACTCCCAAGCAGCCTTGTAGGTGAAAGCGTTCTGAGTAGCCTTCTTCCTAACAGCATATCTGATGGAGGTTGGGGGGGGGGAGAAGTGCTTGTTGACAAGTAATCTTTAAAGATAGTCTTCTTTAAAGATATATATAAAGAACATATATACACTGTTAATGATGAATAAACTTGATGATCACAGGAAATCTTGCAAGATAAGGGGCATTAGCAGGAAATAGATTTGTGAGAATTAATTTACGGTATGATTTCAGCCTGCCCCAGATGCATTGCAAGAAAATTAAAATGTCTGGTTGATCCAAAATTGACTACTAGGAAATGTCATCAGAAGTTGTTTTAAAGTAGACTTCAAAAAAAATTGGCAGTACTGTCATGGTGCACACTGTGCATTCACTTTATTTATGCTTCCTACAAACAAGTACTCACTCTGCACAAAATCATCTTAAGGACATGCCAGAAAGAGTGATGGCTGAAGCTGGTGTTTATGCAAAGGAATAAGCTGCTCCAACCAATTCATGCTGTGGCTAAACAGGAATGAGAAGGGGGGGGGGGGTGATGTGAATATATAATTATATACTTCAAGGTATTTAATAGCAAAGACTGAACTTGTTAACCTAATAACAGTAAAGGAAAAAAGAAATTCTATTTTTAGCATTATTGCAACAAACTTATGAATCTTCTTTTAAAGGTCTTGTATACAATACATTTTCAGGTGTATTGCCCAGTTATTTGTTAAGAATGTGACTTTTAAGTAACTTCAGGCTCTTCTTCACTGCTTGTAGATTCCTCTCCAAACAAATCTCTTCCTGTGGAACTTTCAGGAGTGTTGATACTCAGCATTTTCAAAGTGATGAGAGTAGGACTGTCACTCAAGCCTAAAAGAACTGTCTTTCTGTCAAATGCCACAGTCAGGCAGGAGATTTTGCTGTCTGATGTAAAGATAGATATAACTGTGCCATGTTCCAAGTCCCAGAGACTGACATCCCCTAAGAGATATAAATGAACACAACATGTCCTGGTTAGATACTGCATTCTAAATTTCTCCTCTTCCTCAGTTCATTATAATGATCCACTCCATGTTTTGCTTTCATCAATGAGAGCTAAATAGAAATCAGCAGATGTTCCTTCTTTATGGTTTGGTCTAAGTCTGCACTCCTATCCACAGCTACCTGGCAGGAAGCCCCAGCCCCACTGACTATAGTGAGACTTACATCTGAGTAGAAATGCATAGGATTGGACTCTTAATTGCATAGTGCTCAGATGCAATATGAATTAAGCTCTTCTAGTTGCTTTGTGGCATTTCTACATTAATACCTGCTACATAGAGTTCCATTCTGAACTGGAAGTACACTATTCTGTTAAGTTCGTGTTTGTGAAGCAAAGTAAACCGATCTGTGAAATAATTTTGCTCTTCGTTCTAACTCTGGTTTAACAAGACCTGTGATGCCAAAAAATTACATGCATATTATGAAGGACCCTACCTGTGTACCTGAATTTCAGATCCCTCAAACATCACAATCATGGTGAAGGTAAGAACTATTTGACCTCCCATTGTAAAAAAAGGAAAGAGGTATTTCACAGTACTTCAATTTACATTTCACAGGACCCAATTTTTAAATAATGGTTTAGAGTTTAGGAGTATGTGATGCAGTTGTGTGTTTTCTGTTCCATGGCCTGGCCTGGTTTGCTCCAAGTACTATTTGCTGTGATATATGAATTGAGTAAACTACTGTTGGTGCTAACTAGGAATAAGGAGATAATTTCAAAAACATCTTCTGTATCATCTGTATATGTTACTTTTTGAAAGTGCTAAATCAGTTGTCCCTGAAGAAGAGTCAACCAGCTCAAAATGCATTTGGCATTTGGCTAATCCTCTGCATACCTTTTGAGTTCTCTCTGAGTTCTTAAAGCTTTACAATGCATAAGCGAATGAGCTACAAAAGAAAAGGAGGTGGACTCATAACATGTGAAATGATGTAGGATTCAGAGCAGCAATACACTTCCCAAGATCACCCAATTTTGTGGGAGCCTATGCTGTTATTTTTTTGTGCCCTTGAAGGCAAATTGACTTTTGCTGTAGAGGGATTCATTAACACACATGCATACATATGCACCTCATTTTACACATTGTTGGAATCTACCTCCTATTTTCCTTTGAAGCCAATGAGGCTGTGTTTTGCAGATGGCTGAGCAGTTAATGATCATAGCATACTTTAGGAGGACTTGCCATTCATTTTTTTCCTCCATAAAGCACCAGCCTCAGTAAAAAAAAATTATAAGCTACCTTTTGCTTTCCTATCAGCTGTGAGCAAATAAAACCACTAAGGGAGAAAATGACTCTGAGCTAATGCCAGGTTTAATTTAATAAAAATTCTTCTGGATATATTCAGTGTTGGTATACTTTCTAGTCCCATGTTCTCTGTGACCACTTCAGAATCAAAATTCTCAACAAACCTGCAATTAAGATGGCCTTTGTTTCTTCTAATATGTGCAGTTTACTATTCACAGTCAGATGAAGGCCATCATAACCTTGAATTAACTTGTGTCTGTGCTTAAATGGATCCCAAACTTTAATCCTAGGAATCATAAAAGGGAGACTTCATCATTTCTCTTAACACTGACAAATGACAGTAACTTGTATAGAAAAGCTGCTGCTGATCAATTGTTTGCATGATGTCTTGCTGAATCCTTGCATGCTGAGAAAGCCGGCTTGCTACACAACACATAATGTGAGAGTCATAATGTTTCTATCAGTCCAAAGGTGATATATGGCATTTTTCCAAGGACCATTACTGTGGTTGATTCATAGTTTATTCTAATGCAACATTTTGGCATGCTCCTTCAGTTCCTTATTTTGTTGGGCAGTATTTCTCAAACTTTGGGTCTGGACCTACTAGGTGGGTCGCAAGCCAATTTCAGATGGGTCCCCATTCATTTCAATATTTTATTTTTAATATATTAGACTTGATGCTTCCATGGTATGTGACTGCATTTGGGGAAATGTTACACATCTGTACTTTTAACAGGCTATTATGTATATGCTTTTGACAATGGTAGTATATGGGACTTACTCCAGGGTAAGTATGGGTAGCATGGCAACCTAGGATTGTTAAAAATGTTCCTGCTTGATGATGTCACTTCCAGCCATGACATCACTTCAGGTGGATTCTGACAGATTCTCATTCTAAAAAGTGGGTCCTGGTGCTAAATGTGTAAGAACCACTGTCGTAGGGGATTCGTTGTACCATTTAAAATTATGGTTCCAAGGCTTTGTAAGCTAACTGCTCAGAAAATGGTCCCTACAGGAATTGCTACATCATCTTATAGGTCAGTTACTCAACTTTATGCAAAGTCATGCTAAGTAATGAAACTGGGAACATGACAGATCCAAAGCTTAGCCAAGCTAATCTTAAGTTAACAGCTGTGCAACCAAATGATGGATTGTCAGCTCCTTCTTGAGCATGTAAGCTTGAGGCTCGTCATTTCTCCCTTGAAAATTATTTTTTTAGCACTTTAATCTCTGTGAGAAGTGGTTTGTTTAACTCCTGAAAAACAGAGTTCTAATTTAACACTATCACAAGCTTGATGACATTGGCCCCAATCCAAAGAACTTTATGAATGTGCCCATCAGAGGACTCTCTTTTTCTTTCTTGGACACCAACCATCCCCTCCCTACCAGATTGCAAACACCATGTTTTAAGAGTAGTTTGGGATGCAATATGAGTCTGTACTGTTCTGGTCAGAGTCAAGTTTTATTCACAATGTACAATCCCATAGGCCTGCCCAAACTATTTTGGCTTTTGGGGCTAATGGCTGCATTACTTAATCAGCAACAGTGCCTCACTAGACATTTGTAGCTGTTATACTGGAAGAATTAGGTGATATTTGCCATCTCTTCCAGCCGCAGAAGAGGGTCCAATGCAAAAGTATCCATTTACCCACTATATTAGCTAGTGAAGTATAGTGGCTAAGAGTCAGTTATACAATCCCTGGCTCAAATCTCGCTCTTACTGTGAACAAGGCAGGCTTTCAGTTAGCACTCCCTTTCAGACTTGGGGCCCTGTGTGCAACTTAGGAAAACTGAAGTTTACCTATGACGTTGTTGTGAACTCTATGACAATACAAGAACAGCACTCAGAACATTTGAAGGTAAGCTATGCAAATATTATCATTCACTTTATTTAATAAATTGACTAGGCTTATTTGCTTTTAGTCTTATGATCTTCTGGTTGAAAAAGCCTGAAATCTAGCATACTGGGCTTACACATGTCTTCATTTGTCCACCTTACCAAACAACCTTCCTTAAAAGAACTGAAGTATTTACTAGATAAACATTGTAGGGGTGAAAATCTGCCAAACACTGACATCTGACTTACCTGTTTTCCAGCATCACTCCAAAAATTATTCTACTAGCATCAGCAGTAATGGCTGTGCAGCAAACGTTTGGCTCATTTCTTAATCTTTTCCTAACCTAAACATTAGGAAAGAAAAACATCCATTTTTAAGCATCTGCTCCCTAAGCACTGACACGTTTTCTTAGACTATTAGGAGCCAATTTACTGATTACTTATTCTAGTGTATAAGTGTGATGTGGTGCAGCCTGGTAGTGGATGACCACCTAGAGCAGAACTTTATGGGGAAGGGGTGATGGTGCTCCTGCAAGTAGAGTTTCCTGTTGCAGCGCCTGCTTCACTGCATGTGTTAAGTATGAAGAAGTACAGGCGTGTGCCGCTAACAACCGTTCACTTAACGATGGATCACATATATGATGGTGGTCAAAGCACAATAAAGATGCTGTTAATGAGGCAGTCCCATTTCCCATAGCCTGCAGCAGAGTGTCTGTTTACCCAACAGAGAGGCTCTTAATGCAAAGAAGAGGCAATCTATCTCTAGTAGCCTGTGCAGCCAGCTAGTGTCTGGCATGGAATGTCTGTTTACACAACAAAAGTAATAGATTGGACTGAATGTTCACTTAATGACCTGACACGTAACGGGGATCAGAGAAAGTATCCCTGTCGTTAAGCGGCACACACCTGTACAGCCAAAGCTGCACCAGGGAATCAGGATCCCATTACAGGTAGAGGCCAGTAGCTAGAGGAAAACTTGCAGACTTGCAGGCCTGGTTTGGGGGCAAGGAGGGTAAATGACAAGAGAACAGCAAGTCAGGAACGTTAGAATTAGGAATATTTTTTACAATAAATTTCCAGTTGCAGTGAGTGAAGCTTGATTAGTTTGCAGAATTGCTGAAATGAAGCTCTTGACTATTCACTGTCAAGTTTTGCAAGATAATGTATGACATAAACTGCAACTCTTGATTTGTACTGCCCTGGGTCCCTCTGGGGAGAAGGGCGGGATAAAAATAAAGTTTTATTATTATTATTTATTATTGTACCCCTGCCAAAAATATTTCAGAAATGATACCTTTCCAGTGGTTAAATTCCACAGTGTTACATAGTTGACTTTCTCCGCCTCACTGTAATCAGAGAGCACCAGGTAATGACCACTATATGTCAAGCTAGCATTGTGTAAGAAAAGCATGGATTCTGGACTTTCAAGAGTGTGGCGGTGGGACATGTTTTCGAAGCTGAATACAGACAGGTGGTGGGCGTAGTAAGAGCAAACAGCTACCTAAAAAACAGAATGATAGTTTGATTGAGATCTGGGGCTTCCATGAAGTGCTGACAGCTTCCATATAAGTGCTTCCATGAAATAAATTCAATTATCCTCTTTCCATGAAAGTATGTACATAAAAGTGCTCAGCTGCCAAAAGGCCAGATGAACACAGGAGACCTGTTTATATGAGGGTGTAAATGGCAGATTTGGGCAGGATGAAGTGATGGTGCTGCCTTTACCAGATATACTAACAGAAATTAACCCTTGCCACCTATATGCCACCAATGATACCTTCTCTCCTGCACCATATGGCTGAACTTCTTCTAGGCTGAACTACTACTTGCAAGGAAAGGAGCATTCCTCTAGTGCAGGGGTGTCCAAAGTTTTTGGCAAGAGGGCCACATCATCTGTCTGACACTGTGTCAGGGGCCAGGGAAAAAAGAATTAATTTACATTTAAAATTTGAATAAGTTTACATAAGTTTGCATAAATGAATATATTAAAGATGAACTTATATGAATGAATGAAGGTCTTGCAATAGCTCAAGGCCTATGAAAGGCCTGGCACAAAGCAAGACCAGCCTATCCTTCACTGCCACTGCAACATCACAGATGTAAACAGCAAGCAGTGGAGGGAGCCCTTATCCCACAGCTCACATGAGAGGTCAAGCAGTCACCCTCACACTGAAAGCAGTTGCGTCGGGTCAGCACGGGCGCCAGCAAATCTCTGGAGGGCCAGAGGTTCATTGGAGACTGGACTCCCTGAGGGTCGCATTGGGAGTCCTTGAGGGCCGCAAGTGGCCCCAGGGCCGGGGTTTGGGCACCCCTGCTCTAGTGCTACAATCTTGACAATACTCCCTAAACATATATAGTGGTGCCCAGGAAGATGGAGCAAGTCCAGCTAAGGAGCCATAGTGCTGATGTCCACAAAGAAAATAATCTGGAGCCAAGAAAGGGAACTTGCTCTTCTGATTTCACCGTAGGAAAGAGACACGTGAGTGCCCACTCATTATCAGATACTGTACTCCCAAGTCTATTTTATTGTCCAATACAGCACAACCACTTGAGACACTTGGTGTGCTTTGCAGATAACAGGTTCAAATAGCTTTTGAAGAACAAAAAAAAAGGTGAACCACTTTTTAAAAAAGCCATTGCACAGTGAGGAAAAACCTGGGTGATTTGCTGGTGTTTTTAATATCTCATGTACAGAAGGAGAACATTATGACACACAAAGACCCCTTCAAAAAACCAAAGTGTTCTCTATAGCACAAAACAGAACTAACCAGAAAACCCCACTCATAGACTAACAATCTAAACATACACATGAGAAATATTCAGTTTCTTACTCAAATATTGACAATTCAGTCTGATACATTGCAATGCTATGCACACTTTCTCAGGAGTAAGCCCTACTGAACACAATGGGACCTACTTCTGAGTAGACAAGTAACTAGGGAATCTGAGTAGCCATGAGTAACTAGGGATTCTTTTGTGTTAAAGAATGCCTGACCTTAATGCATATGTATACATGTTTGAAAAGACAGCAATTCCACAACTTTCACATTTTGAAATTTTACATTCTGAAACGGTTGACTATATACACTGCTTGTAAGGCAGTAACATAAATGCAACCAATGAGCACTTCAGTTTTAAATCATACCCAGTGTTGAGGAAGTTGCCTCTCACCTTCTCATCTCCACTCAAGAGGTACTGGTCAATAGCATGGCTTTTCTCATTAGCAAGCTGCTGTAGCTTCTCCAGTTCCAGTTTTACTGCCTTTTCTTGTCTCCTTTTCTTCGCAGTCTTTGTTTCATTTCGCCCTTCCCAAGGAGGCCACAATACTGATAAACAGGGATATATGTAACATGCATATGAACAGCTTTTAATTCTGATTTTAATGCCTGGATTGGAAGATTGTAATAGGGATGGGGAAACCCAGCATGGCTTGACTCAAGTCGAGTTGCCAAGTTACCACCCCCTGTGACTCGATGAAAATGGGGGCACTTTCCGAGTTGCCACATCACCCTTCAGTGACTCAACTCGTGTTGAGTCGCCCCTCCCCCTTTACAAAGCCTGCCGTGGAAAAAATGGGCCTGCTGCCAGGGTGTATGTGTGTGATAGAGTTCTATTTACTCACTCCCCTGATGTCCCCACCCATCTGCAAAACAGGGTGGGAGGGGGTGGGAGGGAGTGCAAGAAAGCCAGGAGAGAAGCTGCATTAGGGAGGAGGGTCACAAGCAGCAGCTCAGCTGGCTTACCGGGACAACCCAATCCTTTGCAACCCTACTCAGAAATAGTCCCACTGTAGCCAGTCATTCAATAGTGGAAAGCATGATCACTATGAACTCCATCCCCCCCCCCATCCTTGGGCTTCTACAGCCAATCATAAGGCAAAAACCCCCTTGGCTTCGCCTCCTGCTCTCCCTCAACCAATGAACATATCAGAATGGCCATCCTTTGTCCAATGATCATCTGTTCCTTCCTATCAGAGATGGGAAAAGACTGCCATGAACTGCTTAACATTCTACCTCTGAAAGCCAAGTAAACAGCCATAAACGATCTTCTGAGCACAACTAAAGACACTTATAATTAAATTTAAAAAAATCTGACATTACAAGTGGGGCCTCCGTATCTGCAGATCCTGCATCCGCAGATCTGGCTCAGCGTGGGTGCCTTGAACCAACAGTGAGCCAGACTTGGGCTGCACTTGGACCCTCTGAATGGGACTGGAGCTGTGGTCGAGTTGCCTCCAAAGGGCTTTCTGAAGCCTGCAGAGGCAGTGCATGGCAGTGAGCTTCAGAATGACCTGTAGAGGTAAAAAAGACACTTCCAGATTCCTGAGAAAAACTGGAAATTACGTTTTTATTAATACGTAATAAAATCATCACTTCTGGTTTCCCTCATGACACCAGAAGTGGCGTTTTTTGCCTCTGCAAGCCATTTTGAAGCCCAAGGCAGCATGCAGACACACACTATCTCTGTGGGCTTCAGAAAACCTGCTGGAGGGCACCAGAATACATAAAGGGTCAAAAATTGTGGATTCGCTTATCCGTGATTTTCGGTATCCGGAGGGGGTCCAAGAACAGATCCCCTGCAGATACTGAAGTCCCACCTGTACTTTGTCTTCAGAATAGTCCAGGTTACTATTACACAGGCCAACACACATTTTGCTTCCTTAAATGTTACACCAATTCCTGGGTGTATTTGGGGTGCCGATTCAAAAAATGGCATCTGTTTTGCCCTATCACATCTAGTTTTGGAGACACGGCATAGCCTCTTTAGTGAATGGTTCAGGCAGCTTCCTCATGAGAAAGCCTACACCATGGCTTCCTCATGAGGAAGCTGCCTGAACCATTCACTAAAGAGGCTATGCCGTGTCTCCAAATCTAGATGTGATAGGGCAAAACAGATGCCATTTTTTGAATCAGCACCCCAAATTTATATCAAACCACCATAAAGTTTGGGGGAAACTTTTCTGACTCTCAATTTTGTAGGCCTGTGTTATCAGCCTTAATGTGAACCTATTTAAACTTATTATGTACACACACGCAATAGCATCCTTCCAAAACTTTGTAATTCTTTCAAATTACTAGTTGGTGTTCTTTTGGTTTAAAAACAAACAAAAAATTGCCCTGGTACCAATTATATGTCTCTTCTATTATGTTTTTGCTGAACTAGACTGTAGCTCACAAAAGCTTATGCTGAAATAGGCCTGGGGTGTAATGGAGGGAGATGCTGAGGAAAGCAGAGCTTTGGGACCTACAGCAGACGTGGTGGCATGGAGCTCTCAAGCGCTGCCTTACAAATTTACTTGAGAATAAGTCCTATTGAACATAGTTGGACTAACTTATGAGTAAACATGTCTAGACTAGCACTGTAAGGGAGCAATCCCAACCAGCACTTATGCCGGTATAGGTGCTCCGGAGGAGTCACAAACGTGCCGTAAAGCACGTTTGCACCTCCTTAAGCGGGAGCTGTGTTGGCGCATCCAGATGTGCGCATCCTGAGTGCGCTGGCACAAGCAGCAAACGTAGGCATGGGGGTGTGGGGAGGGGGAAGGAGGGGGTGTTACTAGGCAGGTGGAGGGCAGGCCCAGGGGTGGGCACTCAGGGAGCCAGGAGCAGGGCTGGGACCCGGCAGTTATGCCGGATCCCAACCCCCTCCCCGGGGCGAGCAGAGTGGCTTCAAGCCGCTCCACTCTCCTCAGACTTGCGCCACCTCCGCAGGTGGCGCAGGTCCGAGGAGACCCATAGGGGTGTGCAGCCCTTACCCAGGGGTAAGGGGAAGAGCTTCCCCTTGCCCCTGGCTGAGCTGCTGCTCGCTACAATCCCGCGTTGGATGCAGCACATGCCTCTTGGCTTGCCTGCTCCAGCACAGGTTAGGATTGCGCTCTAATATACTTTTTATACTGTATCTCTCTAGTTGAGATTTTTTAAAAATCTCATTTTAAAATGTTTATACATTTTTTTAAATTTATTACAACCCACTTCAAGAGTTTGAGGTTGGAATGAGCTACATTTTAAATCCATGTAATAAATAGAAATAAATGGCAGGAGCAGACAACATTATAATGAAGACATTTAAAGTTTGTTGTTGTTGCTGCTGCTGCACATGGCAATGAGGAATGTTGTGATGAGCTCCAACACTTTAACATGGCACAGAGTTCTTGTTTTCTTGCTCTGGATTAAGATGGTTTAGAGCCCAATCCTGAGACTGGCACACTGGCGGTGCATTGTTGCAAACATGCCATAAGGCACTTTTGCGGGCCCTAGCACCAGTGTTCCGCCAGTGCTAGCCCAGCTCTGGCTGGCGCTGGGCTAGTGCCGGGTTAGTGCCGGAGCTCTGCCGCTCGGCAGCTGCGCAGACCACTGAGCAGTGGAGAGGTAGGTGAAGGCATATGGAGAGGCAGAAAGGAGGCGTTCCAGGGTGGGGGGAGATGGAGGGAGGGCAGGGAGGAGGCATGCCAGGGGAGGGAGTGGGGCGGGATGGAGGTGGGATTGGAAGACATTGGAAGAGGCTGCTAGAAGTGCGAGAACCAGAACTTCGTATCTCCCTTGACGCCTGAAGTGGTAAAAGAAGAAGATGACCTCTGGAAGTTCTGACTTTCAGGATAAAGGTTCAGGATAAAGGTGAAATTCTAAAGCTGCAAGCCTATACAAATCTGCCTTTGAGTAAGTCTTATTGAACTCAGTGGAACTTATTTCTGATCTGACATGCATAGGATTGTGGCGTAAGACTCCTTTGTAATTTGCTTTCACATCTTTATCTTTGCTTTATCCTTCTGGGTTAGGTAAATATCATGGACTGCCCATAATAAATTCAAGATTATCCCTTTGCATTTACCAAGGAAATAGGTCAATATTCTAATCTTTGGCTGCTTTTGCTAACTGTGCATACTAATCGTTTGCAGTCTTAGCAATGTAACCTTTAGTTAGGATGAAATGTTTGAAACCTGTTGTTCCTTTAGCTGGCACTCCATCACATAGTTCTGTATTTTTTTTGTTCAAGGAATGGTTAGGTTGCAAGGAAAACTTGTCCTTGCATTCTGGTCTTAATCGATCCTTAATAAACCCTGTTTCCAAGTTCCAGGTGATAAAATGGTCTCTGAAAATACAGTGTACATATGAATAAAGACAAGACATCATTCAAAATGATTTTCTAAAGACACAAAAGAGTTACAGCACTAATGTCACCCGATGACATGCACGGACATAGAACAAATCAGATTGATAGGCATGCAGTAGCTATTTGCCACGAGAATAAAATCTCCTGTTGGTGCCAGTGGCAACTTGTCTCCATTGAAATAGCAGCCTTGGTGAGGGAAGGGAGTCCAGATTGGGATGGTAGGTGAGGTGGGGGGGGGGTATTAAACCCCTCTCCACCAATCCTATGGGCCAAGTCCATGGGAGCTCACTTTGGCTGATATTTACTGAATTAAAAAAACACACACAAGCACCCCAACCCCATCACACACTAGTCTAGTTCGACCTGTTACCTGATTGTGCATATTCCTTTCAATGTGGAATAAGCAGAAGAATCATATTACCTTCTCAGTTACTGAAGCAAAAATGTTACCTGTTGTCTGAAAGACCAAGCAAAAGGTCTCCTTCAAGGATCTTATACTCAGCATTTGGGCAGGGAATGATGTAGAGACCTGTCTGCTTCTTTATATACTTCTTTTTCAGAAGATCATAAATCAAAAGGGTCTGGAATGTCATAAAAACACATTTTTGCTTTCAGCATAGAACAACATATGCAAATAGCATCTTTTTCCTAACAGCTTCTGGTTTAGTGCCAATAACAGAAAAGCAAACTACAGTATCTGTGTATGTATCAAGCAAAGCTACATTTGATACCTGGAAAATGGGTCTTGGAGGATCTGCAAAGGAGGCCATTCCTTTGTCTGTAAGGATAAAAAGTTTCATGTCTCTAACCAGGACAATGTCTGTATTCTCTGCCAGCCCTCTCTCCACTCGCACAGCGTTGTGTTTACACTTTGATTTCACAATGTTCCACACTGCTATGACTCCTGGACCTGCATTTTGGCACACAGCATACCTTGGAAAAAGATTGAAATGAACAGCCTTGTTACTGATACATGGCAAAGGTTCAGCAAATGTTGTTATTTCTGGGCCAGTGGACAGGAATGGCCAAGAGGAAGAATTTCAAGCACTCACCTCCTGCTTCCACAACACACCTCCTTACATTTTAGTGCATTATAATGTGTTGGTTTCACACAGAGCTGCCGTTCAAAATTGTTTCATGTAGTGGAATTGGGTTAAGAATTGGGCAATATAAATCTGTGTGACTGGTTTGCTCAGGGCTGCCTTCCTATGTTGTCATGAATTGCTTCTAGGTGGACAGAGCTATAAAAATGACAATCTTCTGTGTAGCTGTATTTCTGCTTATGACCAGCAGAAGATATACACAGATTTGATTTATTTAACTTTTCTTGTTGGAAAATTGGGATTACTTTGCCATGGAAGGTTGAATATTTTTTTCTTTTTTTCCACAAAGAACATACAGACTCCTGTCTATTCTCATGTAAATATTTTGGAAGTGGCTCTAAAGAAGCAATTTTCAACCAATGGGCCATGGAATTTTGGTGTGCCGTAAATGATCCATAGGTGTGCCACGGGAGTTTGGGAGAGGGTCATTTATTAGTAGGGCCATTGGGAGATGTGAGCCCTACACTGGCAGTGTGGTGTGCCTCGTTAATTATCAAAAAACTGATGGTGTGTCTTGACAATTTTAGCACCCTATCAGTGTGCCATGAAAAAGGTTGAACATCACTGCTCTAGATGTTCAAGTATTTTGGATGTGTATTAGCACTGAAACATTACAGCCCAGTCTTCTGTAGGCCTTCTGGATTTTTCTGACTGCATGGAAGGCATAGAATCTGCTTAAAAAAAAATAATTGAAGAACCCTGTGCAGCCAGAATTTCTTATACCATTTAAATTTTAAGCCAGTCATTTGCTGAGTTTGATATTAAAACAGTGACTAAAACATTTTAAAAGTTTCTTTTTTGGGTCTTTGTACCTGGGGTAATTTTCCATTGTTACAATATCCTGAATACCATTTGTCTTCTTTCCTCCACTTGCAGTGACGGTCAAAGACTGGTCATTGATTCTGGAAGCCAGGTTCCATGATCGAAGGTAATTCTCTCCATCACAGAATGCTAAACAGTGTCGAAGATCAGAACAGACACCTAGTTGCAATAATAACAAATGAGCAATGAGCAAGTTTTTAAAATTAACACTTGGTACCATTGTTTATGACATCTGAACTTTGAATAGTACACCTGTGATTTTGTAAGACAACAGGGGATCATTTTGCAAAGCACATATTGCTTTCTCACTGAGCCAGTGAAAGACAATTTATAGAGCTGGGCAGTCCTTCATTTCTACAGTGAAGTACCATGCTGCCTTGCCCCCTAATCTCATATATATGGAAACTGGCTTGCCTGCCCAGTCGTAAGTTAAAGCCATACTGCTTTAACTTTTTTACTCAAAGGCCCAACAGTGCAAGCCTATCCATATCTACTCAGAAGTAAGTCCCATTGTGGTCAATGGGGCTTATTCCTAGGAAAGCGTGTCCAAGATTGCAGTCTGAGAGCCCAGTCCTATCCAACTTTCCAGACCTGGTGTAGCCATGTCAATGGGGTTTGTGCTGCATCCTGTGATGGGAGGATAGTTATGGAGACCTCCACAAGATAAGGGAACATTTGTTCCCTCTCCTAGGGGCTGCATTGGAGCTACACTAAGGTCGGAAAGGTGGTCATGCTCCAGTATGACCAAGGGATGAGTGTGTGGCCACTTTGACAGCAGGGCAGTGTATTCTCTAGATCTGCTGCTGTATCTGGAAAGCCATTGCCAGATATCCTAGCACTGTGGACAGTGAAAATTGTTGCCATGGCTAAGAGAGGGAAGTGGAAAGACCTGCCGTAAATCTGACATGTCTCCCGGTCTCACCTCCCTTCCTGTAGCAGCACTGCCTGAAGATAGCCCCCCTCCCCCCCCCACAGTTTAATTTTATGTGCAGGGTCTTAAAATTAAAACAGAAACTATTTTAAAAGTAAACAACATGTATATAACATAATGGCTATCATTTGTATATCATAGCATTATAGCCAGTGGGCTTTTGCCCAGCACCATCCCTGAATTATTTTCCTTCCTGCTTGTTTGAGATTCATACCTCTGTTGCAGCATGTGGAAGAATTTGATCCACATCTGATTCAATTGTGTTGTGTCAATTTTTTTTAAAACTATCAGCCCTATATGTATTTGATGCTAACCTCAATATACAGATAAATCTTTAAATTATTACTGTACTTCCTAGTGGTCTTCTGTGGATGATTCTTGGGATCAGATGGTAATGAATGTGTGTCACTACTTGGCAGCAACCTTATATGGAGATATTTCCCTCTCACTTTCTTATTCACTAGTGCTTACTTCTCTTGTGCTCGTTTGCTTCTGGACTCTTGTAAAACGTGTCTTCTAGAGAGACTTTGAGCTTGCTAGTACAGCTACTCACCATCAACGGGGACTGAAGAAAATTTAGCCAAATGTTTGTGGTCTTCAGATTCCAGGTTCCATGATACTATCTCAGTGGTGTTGGTGTTTGGGATGGGGCTAAATGCAATCAGGTGAGAACCCAAATGATTCACAGCAAAAGTATGGATATAATCATTGCAGCATCCCTTCAGACTGTGAGCGTAGGCAAAGGTATGAACATTGTACAGTTCTATATGGACAATCTCACGCTGTCTCATGAAAGGAGACCTACAATGAGAGAGGTAGCGTTAGATGACATAGGCCGCAATCCTAACCCAACTTTTCAGCACTGACATAAGGGCAATGAACATCGAGGTAAGGGAACAAACATTGCCCTACCTCAATGTCACATTGAGGTACCACATTGCCTCTGTGACTGCCCCCCAACTGCAGGATGCAGCACATGCCCCACGGCCACTGCTATGTCAGTGCTGGAAAGTTGGTTAGGATTGTGCCCGTAGACGTGCAGACATTAGAATTGCCATTTCTGAGTCTGTCTGAAAAGCAGTCATAGAAAGAAGATGTGAAAGAAGAACCTTCATTCAAAAAGAGCGGTGTTGTAGGCAATATGAAGATCTGTCTAGTGTAGGTCCAGCAAGATGGCATGGGCGGCCCTAGGAGGCCCTAAGTAAGATTCCCTCACTTCAAGAGCAATGAATCTGATTCTGAAGCAACAACACCAGTACTTGTTCCAGAGGAAGATCCCTTATTCTGAAGGAAGGGACACTGTGGATGCCACCCACTGTGAGGGCTTATGCAAATTACAATCAGTCTTGGTTCCCCTACCTTTAAAATAGAACTGATACTCACTGCCCCACAATAAGACAAATAAAATACAGGTTATAAAGCATACTAAATTAGAAGCTATAATTAGTAGCAATATTAATTTTGTAAAAGACTGAATTTGCCTAAGAAGCCATGTGCATGTGGCCTGGCTGCCACCATAAGTGGTGAGCTGCTGGGTCCATGTGAAGATGGACACTGGACATGTGGACACCTGCCAGAGTATATAAAGCAGCACATGTCAGGTCTGTGTTCTGGGTAAGACAGAAACACAGCCAACTAGGTGGTTCAGGAACAGGTGCAGATTGCTGGAGTCAGCAGGATCAGCAAACACCTGTGACTGCCTCACCCTGGGTGTGGCATAGCCTACACTGATTGGCCACTCCAACTACTTAATGATTGGTCTGTTGAGCTTCCAGTGCAGCAGTAGGAGTGTAGTAGGAGACTACTGAACTGCTGCCAGTAACTTGGGAGGCTGGATGTGAGTATATGCATGTTGATACTGACCATGGAATGAACTTTGACTGTGTATCTTGGAAAACTGATTTGGATTTGTTGTTTATGGACTGACTGCTCATTGTGCTGACTAGGACTGTTTACTGATTACTCTACCTGTGATAACCCTTGCTCTGAAATATAACCACTGCATTCAAAGAACTCTGCTGGTGTATGCTGTTTTGTGTGCCTGCTCATCCAAGGTTCCATACAACTCTTTACCAGACAAAGGGTTGCAGCTCTAACAGCACAGGGGTTGAGAGAGAGGCAAGGCCCGATCCACCTTCACAGGCTGACCCATAACGGCTGCTAGGGCTTACCTCAGGGCAGGGGAACAAATGTTCCTAAAGAGGACCATTTATTGAAATATTATCCCAAAGTAGCCACAACATGCTGCACAGTGAATTCATTGAAATTGGGCTGCCCATGAGTTTTTACTGTAACTATATCACCAGGCCCTGGGAAATAAAGGTGGAGAATTGTTCCTATAAAATGCAGTGACAAGTAGAGATGCATTTGGAAGATGGTAAAAATGACAGAGTTCTGTTCTGGTGTCTGATAAGGTTGTCAGCTCTGACTGAAGCTATTACTGGATATTTATTCCCAAAAGGGTACTTGAATGTTATTAAACCAAGGAAGTCCTGTTAACGTTCCCAGAATTGCATTCAGCATTTATGCTGATTCTTGAAGACTCCAGGTCAGTCCTGGAGGGTTGACCACAATGTGAGTACAATTTTAAACATTCAGTACCTGTAAATCACCAGGAAGTATTCTTTAGTTACAGCCACATCCTCAGCAGCGACCATTGGCTCTTGGCTTTTCAGCTGAGCAACCACTTTCCCTTTTTTACCACTAAAGACCATTGCTTCACTTCCACTTCTGCAAAAGAGAGGGCAGAAAATAGTTTTGGAAGCCATGATGCTGCAAAACTAGATCACATGCAGCAGTCATGCTCAAGTAAAGTCACACTTTGTCTGCAAAGTTGTGCAGATGAAAAGCTCTTTGAGAGGTGCTAGACTGAGGACTATCAAGAATGTTTGGTCTGAATTTTTAGAGTCAACAGAAAGGAAAAATACAGTGCAAGGCCGAAGTCTCTGAGGGATGCTGTAGTTCAATGGGTCAGCCAGGGAAGGTACTAACCAACCACCCACAACACTCAGGGGTCCACCTGACCAGGCTGAACACTGAACCCTCAATACTAGGGGTAAGTAGTAGTGCCCAGTGTAACATCACAGGGTATAGGGGCACCACTGAGGCCCAGTGCAGGGCTTTGCCTCAGAGATTCCAGCAACCTTGTTCAGGCACTGTCTGCTTCCCCTTTTCAGAATCTTTCTTTCCAGAAAACATTCCTTTTCAAGCATCATTGGTCCTCCTGAAGCAAGGTAGTTTCTTCAGTAATATTCCCACTGGGAACAATGGATATTAGTCTTGCCACAGCAATCCTTCCTTGGTTGGCTGCAAGCCAGGTTTCCTAACAGGCAGTTATAGGAACCTGTGGCTATTTTCCAAAATTCTTCAGCTTAATATACAGTTTACAGGGATTTATTGTTTAAGTTGTTTTACTCCCCTAAAGTTACACTTCCTTATTATGTACTTTGGCTTTGGAAGCAGCTAATGTGGGACTGAAGCATGAGGGCATATATAGATATATTGACAGGCAAAGAAGTTTGTGTGGGAAAAGCTGAGAAAGTAATGGCTGAATGATTTGGCCACAACTACAGCACTTCTTTCATGCAACCTGCCACATTTTCCAAACTCAGAATTTTTGAATTCACATTGCAACTTTCACTGTCGTATTAATTCATACACTGTACAATGAATTAAGCTCTTACTAACCTATAAGCACAAAGAACATAATCTTTCACTGAATTCTTCGATACCAGTAAGGAATGGTTCTTGTGGATAAACATTTCCTCTGTAGATAGGTAGACCTCATGAAGCAACTGGCAGGAATGAGTTAGATCAAAAACCTGAAGAACAATGTGGCATGAAAACAAATTGGTTCAACTGGCTTCTAATCATTTCATATCCATTTAAAGCCATACTTTTCAATTGTGGGAGCAATGTATGAGAAGGGATGGGAAGAGGTAAGAAGAAAACATCTAGAAATGCAAACCCATTCTGAATACAAAGGTTTGAATCCTCCCCTCAGAATCAATAGCAATTTTGCTCCATGTCTTGATAATCCCCACGTAGGTCTGAATCTGGAAAATATAGGACATGCCTAAATCCTGTTGAGATCAGTGGGACTTAGGTCAGTCATAACTAAATTTTGGGCACAATCCTAACCCACTTTTCAACACCGACATAAGAGCAATCAACTCTGAAATAAGTGAACAAACATTCCCTGGCGTTGAGGAGGCCTCCGGTGAGTGCTGCCCAACTGCAGGATGAGGCACACGTTCCATTGGCACAGCTATGCCAGTGCTGGAAAATTGGTTAGGATTTGGACCTTCATTTTCCATAAGCATAGGATTGTTGCCAAGGATGGGAACTTGAGTCAGGTGACTTGAGTCTGGGTTGCAAAAATGTGTTTTTTTACTGACTCATGTACACTTGAGTCACTGTGTTGATGACTCTGGCACTGATTTGAGTCTAAGGCCACTGATGCAGAAATGAGTCATGAATGTGAACAACTAGAGTCTGCGAATCTGGGTTTGCTTGCTTACTTTTTTCAGCATGTGCAAGACCTTGTGGGGCCATCATTCAGATGGGGTGAGCAGCAGGGAAGTTCCAGCCAGGAGGCAGGAAGAGTTAATGTTTTAGTTTTGCATCGAGCAGGAGGTGGGAGGAGAGAAATGGGAATGGGCTCTCTTTTCCATCTCTGTAGGAACAGTAGATGTTCCTCAGTAGATGAAGGATGGGTTGAAAGAGGAGCCCAAGGAATGAGGGTGGGGTTCTTGCCTTAGGAGTAGCTAGAAAAGCTAAAAGAGGTGAGTAAGCAGGTGGGAGAGAGGTGGTTCCCAGCTATCAAAGAAAAATTCATGGCTCTGGTAGGCTCATTAAATGACCAGCTGCAATGGGACTACTTCTGAGTAAAGCTGAAAAGGATTGGGTCATACTGGAAAGCCTCCCAGCTGGTGCACGCGACCTTCCTCCCACTTGCCGCCTTTGTCCTCACTCTCACGCAGTCTGTCCCACCTGCTTGGCTGTTGTAGGCAGAGGGTGGGGAGGAGGCATGATGGGGAGGCAGGGAGAGGGCGGTGGGTGGCGTGCCAGGGGAAGGAAGCGGGGAGGGAGGGAGATGAATCCAAAGCCGCTGGATCAGGCTCACCGCCTGACATGGAGGCTTTTACCTCACTGCCGTCCTTTTGGTCCGCAGTGAATCGGGAGCCCCATTACGGGGCTACTCCCTTTGCCTTGGGGAAGGGGACAAAAGTCCCCTTCTCCCAGGGTGCTGCTCACGGCTGCCTTGGGCATGTAGGGTGCGGCAGCAGCCATTTTCGGGGCCGCCGCAGCCCCATGCCCAGGCAACTCAGGATTGGGCTGTAAGTTAGTTACTGATCAGCACTCTATGTATTTGAAAGGAAAAATAGGAGACACATACTTTAAATAAGTAAATAAAAGGAGAATTTAATTTTTAAAAATCTCACCTGAACTATTTGGCTGCCATTAAAAAAAACCATCAGGAGTTGTCCATTCATTGCAGATGTTAATATTGGAGTATTCAAAAACTCACCAGCTGCATACACAACTCTTTCCAAGGAAAGATCCCAGATTTTAATGGTGGTTTTGTCAGACACAGCCACCAACTTATTCTCCAAACATACTGCAATAGCACTGATATTCCTCCCAACTGCATGCAGAGTGAAGATACTTTTGCCAAGCCTCAAATCCCACATTTTCAAAGTGCCATCACTGGAGACCGTTGCAACAATGAATTCTTTCTGCGTTTCTCCAATTGCGGTAATTTTGTCCAAGTGACCTAGAGTGGGAATGTCAAACTCATTCCATGCAGAGGACTGAAGTTAGCATTCATGGTGTCTGCTGAGGGGTGGAAGTGATATCATTAAGCAGAAAATGACATCATTAAGCAGGTGATGGCCAGAAATATGTACTTTGTTCTCACATAGAAATTCATTAGTTACAAATGACAGAAGAGAAAATATGCAAATCTTGTTCAAGATAAGAGAGAGCCCAATTGTGTGGTGGTGGTGGTGGTGGTGGTGGTGGTGGTAGTAGTAGTAGTAATGGGGGCCAGATAAATTGCTTCTGGCAGCCACAGTCAGCCTATGGGCCTTATGTTTGACACCCCTGACTTAGAGAGTCATACAATTAGAAAAAAACAAAAACCTGTCAGTGGCAGACCTGAATCCAGAGAAACCAAAGAGAATTGCTGAACTTCCTTTCAAGCTCAGATAAAGAAGTAGATGTTTTGAAAGGATGCCATTATGACAAATGCCTTTAATTTCAACAGGTTGACATTTGAGATCACAGGTTGAAAATCTGTGTTAAGTATGGCTTCCTATCTTGATGGATCTTTTGATCCATTCAAGAGCCATTGATCTTTTGTCCATTTTTCTGTGTGTAAATGATACATTTTTTAAAATTAGAATTTGTATCAGCTCCGTGCTTTGAACTTCAGATTTCCAGTTACTCTCATTTTATAAAACTGATTGTGAACTCTCAGTATTTTAGTCAATGTGTGAACAAAAAACAAGCAGGCTACAATGCAGGCAATGGCACAACTACCTCTGCCTGGGGATCTGTATTTCTTGAACAGTAGCTTCCCACATGCTGCACAGCAAATCATTTTTGAAAACTGAGTAAATTACAAAAACTGTTCATGATCCAAGATGGGTGAGTTGTTTCAAGTCAAAAGTCAAAAGTTCCAGTGCATGAGTGAGAAATTAGTATCGAGGGCCCAATCCTATCCAACTTTCCATCACCGGTGCAGCTGCAATGCCGCCCCAAGGCAAGGGAACAAATGTTCCTTTGCCTTGTGGAGGCCTCCATAGCTATCTTCCCACCACAGGATGCAGTGCACACCCCATTGGCACAGCTACACCAGGGCTGAAAATTTGGATAGGTTTTGGCCATGGATTAACACACTATCACTAAACAGGCAGGTTTTTCAATCATGAGTGCTAGGTAGTAATGTGGAATATTTCATCCAAAGTGGAAAGAAGTCTAATTGTTTTTCTAGTTGTTCAGAAATGAAATTTAAATGGTAAGGGCGACAATCTAAATGATATACTTGTAGGAAAGAACATGCTAATAAAGGTCATCAGCACTTTTAACTGGAAAAGATTCTTATTCAGCTCATTTTGGAGCAAATTCAGGGGAATTGGAAACATTGCAGACATTATTCCTAAAAGGTTAATATTCATCTCCCTTACCTCTTAGAAGACCACAGAGAAGTCCACCAGGTGCTATAAGACAGGATGTTGAAGGTACAAGAACAGGAATGGAAGATTTCTGGCACTGAGACAAAAGGGTCGGCAGATGGAGGTATTTTTTGGGATCACCTGAATGAAATGATATGGGCCTGTTATTTATAGATTGTCTTTTTAAACCATGGAAATATCAAACAATCCAGTATTCTTCAAAACATATTTAACATATTTCTGTTTTCAGGAGCAGAATTTCCTAGGTGCAAACACAAGTTTCCCCAACAACAAAAGATGTCACCTGATCAGCCTTTCAGGATGAAATTACCATCATTTTCCCGATATAATTAAGAACCACAAGCAAGTGAATTACAGTACAGTATTTAAAATATCTTGATTTATATCCAAACCTAAATCTTCTAGTGAACCGAGGCTTTGGGGCACTGACACCATTGTTTAGGGAAAAGGGATTGATAGCCTAGCTGTAAAAGTTTCCTAGTAAAGACTGGGTCTTTACTTTGCTTATTTAGTTTACTACATTCTTGTGTCTATTTCCAATCAGCTTGTTTTGCTAAGCATCTGCCACTTCCCTGTTTCCATATCCTTAGACAAATAGCTTGGCTTTAATCTGAGCCAGTCCCAATTTAGTTCTATATGGTCTTTTCTTTTATAATGTCTGCAACTTTGGACTTGTGGCTTCTTGTGCTCCTTGGTAATGCCCGTCCCTGATCCTGTAGGTGTGTATGTAAATATGGCTGTGTTTATGGCCTAGTGCTAGTAATAAATAATGGCTATAACTCATGCCAAAATGAAGAAAATGCCAAGTCAGAAGAGTTTGAAACAAAGAGACCAAGTCTCACCATACCTGGGGCGACTGGTTTATCTGCAGCCACAATCTGCTGAAGGCGGCCTATAAGCTGAGAAGCCATCTGACATGGGTCTTGTATTAAAACTTTCTTGGATAACTTGAGAGCATCACTTAGTAAAGTTAAGTCGGGGACAGTCCTGAAAGAAAGTGTTGTCATATTCTGTACATCTTTGCTATCATATCAGTACAACACCAGAAGCGTTCAGGGCTTTTGAGTGGTTTGCATGAAGAAACAATATGGGATTCAGGCTGCAGTCCTATGCACATTTACCTGGGAATAACCCATATTGAGCACATTTACTTCTGGATAAAAATGTGTAAGATTGTGCTGTCAATTATGTAGTATTAAAAACAACAACAACAAACCCCAAAATGAATGGCGGCAAGAAATAAGGTCTCCTCTATAGCACTGCACCTCTGGAACATTCTTGCAGAGGATCTATGATTAGCCACCTCCATGGAGCAGTTCCAACAAGGCTTTGGAAACATTCTATTTCAAATAGCTTTTGAGGGGTTTGGATGGGTTGGGCTGCCTCACTGCCACCTTATAATTACTCAACAATTCTCTTGCCACTACTCCCAGTATTTAGCAGGGAATGTTTTTATCTATTAGTGTTCTTTTATTGCTGTTATATTATTGCCTTTTTGTGTTTTAATTTCTAAATATGTTTGATTTTATTGTGGCCATTTTTAATTGGAAAGGCGGGGTTTAAATTTTTCAAACAAACGGCTAGTTGAAGAACCAAATAAAGTTAAATTCACACTTGTAAATAGGATTTTGAAGTCTTATTGTTTCAATGCTATTTCAATTTAAAGTGAATTCTTGAACAGCCCTCTAGGCTATTCCAGTGGTTCTCAAACTTTTTAGCACCAGAACCCACTTTTTAAAATGACAATCTGTCCAGGACCCAGTGAAAGTGGTGTCATTAACCTGGAAATTATCTCTAAGTAGCTGGCAGAGGAAGAGAGACAGACAATTCGTTACCACGGACAGTTGCCCTAGAAGGAGAGCCGAAGAACCCAGAAGTGTCTCCCAGAAGCTGGAGTGACATCACAAGAGATTAAAACCATAGAGAAGGCCATAGAGCTCAGTGTGCCTTGAGAAGAAAAATGTTGAAAATCATTTTCATAGAAGATCAAGGCCTTGTGCCCTGTTGCTATGAACCCACCTTTCTGCAGTAATAGCTGCTTTTAGATCCTCTTCTACACTGATCACTGATGAAGCCCAAGATTTGTGCAAGAGAAACTCATAATTAAAGAGACATTCTTTTATTAAATCAGAAATATTCTTAGATTTGATGAGGTGATATGGAGTCCCAAAGAGTTTTCGGATATTAAATACATAGCTAGTCTTGGACTCTCTTTTCAAAACCCATGCCAGAGGCTGAATTGCAGAAGTGTCATTGTGTTTCCTGATACCACGTGGAACTCTGCCCAGGTAGTAGTCTGCAAAAGTAGCATGTAGTGACACCTGGAACTCTGACGCTTTGAGATATCGTTCTAAGCAGACATGTTTCAGAGATGTATGAGCCCAAATCAAAACATAAGTGTTGTCTGTTCTTTGCTGTCTCACATGCACTCCGAGATCATCCAAAAGCTTCAGCCACAGCACCAGCGGGAATGCTGAAACAGAGACCATTTGGAATTTAGCTACTTCTTGAATGACCACATCGTCCATTGACATAAGGTCAAGCAGCTCTTCTTGTGTTATACCATTTCTTGAAAGTGTCATATAAGCTGCCATCTTTTTCACAGCTTGTTCTCCATGTAATTTTTCCATTCTATTCAAAATTTGTGAATACATGTCTGGTATATTTGGAGGTAGACGTACTTCTGCTTCTGGGCTGAAAGATGTCCATAAACAGGACTCCTTATAAGCACAGAATACGTAAAGAGGCAGTGGGCAGCCTGTGCATGATTCCATTAAGTGATTGTACTGGTGTTTGGAGAGTCTTCGATGATCCCTTTCTAACCAGGAATTGATAATCTCATGGATTTCTCTGCATGTTAACGGAGGTATTTGTAGAATATTTTCTTGTATTGTTGTTTTCTGGAAAAAAAAATCATATCAATTACCATGTCACCTCCAAACCTGACTGAAGATTTGGTGTCCCTTTTGCCACCCTAAGACAAGATTTATGCATTGGATGGATAACGAAAATATCAGAACCACAAGGGATTCTGTTTCAAAGGTTGGACATATCTTCTTCCAACAACTAGATCTGTGGGGGCAGCTTGCTCTTCTAGTAGAGATATCCTACTATGACAATTTCCACAGAGACTCATAGATGCATTGGGTATTCAAAATCTGACCTTGGCTCACAAGTCATGGAAATGGCTGCTTTCTTGAAAGGGTCTTTGTAGTTATTTTGCATTTTTATAACAAAAAATGTATAGTTATTCTGTTGTAATAATTCGGATAGTCCATTTTGTCTTATGATTGCAGCACAGAGCACATTTGGGAAGATGAACATGCTGGAATGTCATTTGTAGTCATAACAGTTTCTGACATTTCCAGTGAAGGGAACTTGATGGTAAGACTAAGAGAGAACATTTTAGACAAAGATCTTTTCCAGTCTTACCATCAAGATCCCTTCACTGATCCCTTCTGCCACTGGCAGAAGATGCATTCACTGTTAGGCTTGATCAGTATTTCTCAACCAGTGGTACAGGTACCACCAGTAGTACTTGAGGTGGTGTCTGGTGGTACTCACAGGACACCTGGACCCCTGCCTCCTAGCAGTGAGACCAGCAACGTGACACAACAAACAGCAGTAGGAGGCTCAACAGGCAGAGCTCCAAAGCATGCTTTTCTACTCTCGATAAAGCCCTCCTATCCACCCTGAGCCTCTTACTAGTGTTTGTCACCGTCTCCCAACCTAGAAATAACTGGTGATGATGTCATCGCCTGTTGCTTCCGGTAGTACTTCAGATAAGTGGACCATGTGAAGTGATCTGGTGGAGGGCAAACATTGAGAAACACTGGGCTAGATGGATCAGTGGTCTAACGCATTTAAATATTAATATTTAAATATTTAAAAATATTTAATATTTAATATTTAAAAACAGACCGCTCCTCTTTTTAAATATTGCAAGCCACACACTTACAGCCAAGTAACCAACTGTATGAACTGGCTTTCAGAGGCTTGATGCAAACAGCAGTTACACCAAAGGAAGAAGCAGAGCAAGGTGCTGTTGTACATGCTGGAAATGCAAACCCATCCTGCTCTGATCCAATTTCAAAGTGCTCACAAATACTCATTTGCTGGTACTGGGAGTTTGGCATTTAGGATTTGGCATTTGGATGCTTTCACATCCTTTCTCTGAAGAAGAAAAAAGTGGGACGTGCCTAAGTGCAAAAATGCTGAATTGCTTTTTCACATCACAGTAATAAAATTAATGCAGTTGTAGCAGTTGCACTCATCTGCTCTTCCCTTCCATTATTAAAGCCATGCGATTCTGTTATGCATAATGGTTTGCTCTTCAAATTCTGGTGTGCAGCCTGTCAGTTTAGAGTCGACATGGGGTTCTAATTAATGGGATATCAATGGGCCGTTTGCTATTCTGAGTTCCTGGAATTGGCATTTAGCACGGCCAGCTAAATACCAATTTTGGACTGAAAGGAAAATGGTATGTGCGCCCTGAGAGCAAACAGAGAACTGTGTGCTTGGACACAGAAATACATATTTTCAAAATGAGAATACCCCTGGGTTTTCAGAGAGCTGCTCATGTTTGGGGATTGATGTTGCTGTGAATCTTGAAGCATTAACTGCTTGCTTAATATCTTCCTGTTCATCTTGAATATTTGTAAATAAATAGATATCTCAAGAACCTTATGGGCTTGATCCAGTCCACTCTGCATACAATATATCTCCATAGAGCAGTGGTTCCCAAACTGGTGGGTTGCAACCCACCAGCCTGGAATGCACTGGCCTATGCCCCTTTAAGAGACAGAGTGAAGGCAGAGATGCAATTCCCAGTATCATACCTTTGCTGGAAACAGAAGGGAGGTTTCCTTACCTTTGACAAGCAACACCAGCATTCAGGGGTGTAGGGAGCCCCATGGATGCCTCCATAGGGCTCCCCAAGCCTCAGTAAGTGAAAAAAGCTATTGGGACCCACTTCTGGGTTTGTGACTGAGGCATCCATGGGGCTTCCAGCACCACCACCACCACCCCCATGCCAGCGCTGCTTGTAAAAAGGTAAGGAAACCACCCCTTCTGTTTCTAGCAGTGACATGATCCTGGGAATTGCATTGTTGCCTTGGCCCTGCCCCTGCACCTTCTTAGATGGGTCCCAACTCCCTTGTAGGAGTTTGAGAACCATTGCCATAGAACTTAATAGTCCTGTTCCTTTCCCTGGCAAAACACACAATTTTCTTTAAAAAGTTGTTTTAGAAAAAGGAAGGCGAATATGTGTTTCTCATATTATCTATCTGGCCTTTCCTAATATCTCCACTCAGTTAAGGAATGTGAGGTCTGAGCACAGGCCTTCCTGTCCCTGTAACATCTTGTATACCTGCATGTGTGCATGTTGGGGGGGGGGGGTCCTTTGGGAATCCATCAGTATGTGACATTTGTGCACAGTAGACTGGATTAATCCCTAAAGCCTCCAGTGCTCCCTATTCAAATGAAACTCACTATATAAAGCTGCCCTGGAACTTCCCACCACCTGAAAGTATCAAGAAAAACAATCCAAAATATAGTTTTACCTCCAGTATTTTTAAGCATAAAAAATCTGATTTTGTACATGCAGAAACAATCAAATACACATTCTCTGGTAGTTCAGTAGGTATCCAAGAAAGGTTCACATCATACTCCTCCAAAAATTCATCCATTCCATCCAGACATATCAGAAGTGGCTTGTCTGGTGTAGCAAATTGCAGTAAAGAGAGAAACTCTTCCATCAGCCCTTCAAAATCCTTGTGGAGAAACACAGTAAACATTTAAACCAACCCCAAATAATACTGTGCTTTATACTTTGCATTGGTCATAATATCTGCAGTATTTAAAGACTATGATTAAGAAATAAGATGCTAAGGCAAAATGTCACCTCAGCAGAAACAGGATAAAGAGACAACTTGCAGAATATTAAATAGGTGTTAGCAATTGGCCTTGAGGGAGAAAGTGATCAAAGACATTCTTGGCAACATTGCATACATTTTCACATAGTTGTGGGCTCTGTTCTTGCAACAGGCCTCAGTGCTTGGTGATGATACGCATGAAAATTCCCCAGTTGTTTTTCTCCCCGTTTCCCCCCCCCCCATATACTGAATAGATGATCAGCACCATTTGGTTTGAAAGCTCCCCCTAGTCACTAAGGAGAAAAAAACCACATATACCAATGGAAGAGCAAATTGTGATTAAAAGCACATCTAGCTTGGCTTTGAAGCTATAACATCATTTATTTTAGGCAAAAGACTATGAGAGGAAGAGACAGCATTGCAACAATGCAATAGCAGAGTCATTCCATAGCTTTAAAAGAAGGAAAATGTAACTGGCTACCTTGGATAAATTAACAGAGACCTTGTAAATCTCTGATATCTGATAGCAAAGGCTGAAGAGAAGCAGCCGGATACTCCTACTTTCACCAGTGACACCAATAAATCGAATTATAACTCTGAGGTTCCTGCATGGAAAGGAAAAAAAGAACCCAATGTAGCTCTTTTCGGCCCATCAGAAAATACTTCTCACTGCTTTCAAATGTCTGGCTATGCCACCCTGCATAAGGGTTGATATGAGGTTGCTGACTGGTTGTGGAGAGCACTGGCATCGCTAGGAGGGTGCAGGGGGTGCGGGCCACACCGGGGGTGATGTGCTAACTTCACAGCTTTAGGAGCTACCATGTCATGCCATACACCATTGGATGCAGAATGGCCAGCAGAGTGCAATGCAAAAAACAGAATCAAAATAGCTTCTTTTGTTCAAAAGCTATGGCCAAAAGACCAGAAGCAAAAAATGCATGGCGCCCTATTGAAAGTGAGTCATATTGTGCATTTACTCATGAGTAGGCATACTTGCCATAGTCCATTGGAAAGGGCAGGCTGAGAAGAATCCAACAACACCAGAATGGTCCCGATCCAATGAATGCAGCCTCCAAAAAACACCCGAGAAGGTCCCATCCCTCCTAGCTGCGAGTTCGAGTATGAGCCCAAATGAAGCCACGGCTGCATTTACTTGCAAGTAGTCAGTTGGAAAGGGCAGCTGAGAGGACTCAAAGGAGGTCAGAATGGTCCTGATCCAATGAATGCAGCCCCCAATAACACAAAAGGGAGAAGGAGGTCCCTCCCTCCCAGGTGCAGTCTATTTAGCCCTATGGAAAGCCAAGCAGCCTCACGTCGCATTTCCCCGTGGGTAGGCAGATGTGCCTTGGCTGGTGGTCAGGCCAGGCAAAGGGGAATGTGAGGACACCAGAAGGGTCCCAATCCGATGGAGCTGGAGATGCTCCAGAAGGCAGCCTCCCCCCCCCCAAAAAGGACAAAAAAGAGGCTTGAGCTGGTAAGAGAAAAGTTTTCTATTTTGCACTTGCAAAGCCAGGTGAAATAAGGTCTTTATATTGATGTGCCTGAAATAGAAGAACTTTAAACTGGGCACTGGGAGGGCTGGAAATCTCACTAATTCTTTTTGGGGTTTGTTATTTCAGGCAGACTACAGAGTAAGCTCCATTGACCACTATGGGACTTCTGAGTAGACATGCATAGGGCTCACAGGTTGCAATCCTACCCACACTTTTCTGAGAGTTAGCCCCATTGACGACTATGGGACTTACTTCTGAGTAGACATGCATAGGATTGGGCTCACAGGTTGCAATCCTACCCACACTTTCCTGAGAGTAAGCCCCATTGACCACAATAGAACTTACTTCAGAGTAGATTCACTTGGTGGAACAGAACTGGCTCCCCCTTATTTCATTATTTCTTTTATTTTAATTTAATTATTTATAATTATTTTAATTTGCTTGATGATGTCACTTCTGGCCATGACATCACTTCCAATGGGTCCTGGACAGATTGTCATTCTAAAAAGTGGGTCCCAGTGTTAAAAGTTTGAGAACTGCTGCAATAAATTGTTAGTAAGTTGACACGCATGTGTCAACTCTACAAGTTTGTGTGCAAGACTCTACAAGTTTTCAAAATCACTAAAATCAGAGTTTGGAGGAATAATCCCATCATTTTAAATATCAATCAATGTGTAATTTCATGCAGAATGCAATGAAACAAACCACATTGAAATATCTTTGTTCTAACAAAAGGTATAGCCAAAAAACCAGTGGGGGCGGGGCGATGGTACACCACCACGCCCAACATCTTGGGCATTGCCCCGCCCACTGCATAGGGTGACGTGCAGGCCTCCCTCACCAGGTGACATGAATCCTAGTGACGCCACTGGTGGCAAGAGCCCCATCATAAAATATTTTCCAGTCAGTATATGCAGTTGGCTTGTACTGACTGAGTGTAGTGATCCAACTGGCCCACCAGTATCTACCCAACTGGAAGCAGTTTTCCAGGAACTTTAAGCAGATTTACATTGTTCTTTCTTGTACTCAGGTATTCATAGTATGTGTTCAAAATACATGCCTACACCATCAGTTTCTGAGCATGCACAAGTATAGAAGTAAGCTAGTGCAACCCTTAAAAATGTGGAAGCTGTAGCCAGCAGAAGAACTGAGACAACATCTTGTCAATTTTTTAGAGACAAAAATACACCCTAATTGTACATGTGTGTGCTCTTTCAGCATGCCACAGCTCCTGTTTAGTCTAAAAACTAAGATAAGAAGCGACCCTGAACCAGAGATTTTTCTGGGCAACCTGAGTTCCTCTTGTGGGTTGAGCCTGGCATTATGTACCCACAAAGCACATGCTCTGTGACTAACCTACCACTTCTTGGTCTTCACTGAACTAAGAACGCTTCTTCAGAATGTACTATGGTGGTTGAATACTGCCCTGCTTGTGCCTGCTAGACCAAATTCTGCAGTCTGTTTATTGATTGAACTCTCTAGAGCAGGGTCTCCAAACTTTTTGGGCAAAGGGCTGGATCAAATATCTGGCACGGTGTCAAGGGCCGGAAAAAGAAATAATTTGAAATATAAAATTTAAATAAATAGAGACAGAACTTAGATGAATGAATAAATGAATGGGCTCAAAGTTCCAGGATTTCTCCAAGCACCAACACACACCACAGAAATAAAGCACACCCTCAAATGAACTCCCGTTTCTCCACCCCATAAGCAGCTTACTTACATGTACATGAGTAAATACATTAGAACCAGTGAACCACAAAAAAACACCCAGAGCATGTTCTGAGGGCTGGGGAGGCCTCCCTGATCATCAGAAATCCTTCAGAGGGCACAAAGTGTCACTTGGTTTTTGGAAAAATCAGGGACTGATGTTTTTAGGCATTCTGAGGACCAGGAAGGCTGTGGGCGGCCTCTCCAACACTCAGAACACCCCACCCCATTTCATTTGGTCAAGTGGGCCACAGGCCCACAGGGGACCAGAGGCTTGCCATGGGCTGGATAGAGGCTTGCTGAGAGCCACATCTGGCTCCCAGGACAAGGTTTGGAGACCCCTGCTCTAGAGCAGCAATTTTCAATCTTTTTTCCTCTCATGGCACACTTAGAAGATGCTAAAATTGCATCTTTTTTGTACACTATCCTTTTTTTGACAATTGACAAAGCACTGCTGGCCAGGGGCTCACATCTCCCAATGGCCCTACTAATATCTGACCCTTCCCCAAACTCCCACAGCACACCTGCATACCATTTGCAACACACCAATCTGCTGCAGCACAATGGTTGAAAATCACTGCCCTTGAGCCAATAGCAGTCCCCCCAAATGGTGATGTCTTTGCGGGAGAGGGAACTCTGATAGGCGCACTGAGCTTCTCTGCTTGAAACAACTTCACCATTCCCTTTGATGAAAGGGACACTTCCACGCACGCAACAGAGCAAACATGGGGAACTGCAGCTTCCTGTGATAAGAAGAGGGAAGTCTGCATAGACAGTCTCTCCTGTATGATACACCTCTGGATCTAAGTGAGAATATTCTCTACAAGCCCTCCTAAAAAAATCAGTTCCAAATGACTTCGAATGATGGGCTCACTGTAAAATATACAAATGTATACAGATTACCTTGATTTGTATATTTCAATCAGCTCGCAATAATTCTGCATTTTACATAATTCTGTATTATACAAGCCAGGGCAAGCGTATAGGAAACAAACAGGACAGGGGAAGAACAGCTTGGAGGTGAGTATAGGAAACAGTAGGTTTATATTGACTGCTCCCTAGCTGCCTGAAATCGAAGAACTTTTTAGTTTATTGTTTATTTCATTTATTGAGGCTTAAGGAGAACATGCATATTTCTTTCCTACAACGACAAAGACCCAAAACACTTACTGAACTTAATTTCCAACTAATGCACACATTCCCTGCCAACAATGAGCATAAAAGGCTCTTACCCAGAAATCCAGTTAGAGGCCAAGGAGGCTGCCTTTGCCATCATGGCACTTTTCCCACATCCAGCTTCTCCACAAACTACAATTAGTCTTTTGTTTAAAGATGTAACTTGATTCTTCAGCTCACACAAAACTGTTTCTCTTTCTACTGTATATTTAACCCTATATGAGAAGGGAAAAACAATACAGGTGCTAGTTTTCATTCAGCCTTCTTGATGTAGTGGCGAAGAGCAGGGGAGTCATTGGAGGTCAGCCAGGAGCCATGCCCATCAGAGGGTCCACCTGACCAGACCACCCTCTGAACACCCCTCCCCCCATACCAATGGCTATGGTTGTGCATGTCAGTTGAGAGATTCACACCATCACTGGATGGCACTCTGCCATGTGCCATCTTTCAGAAGCCCCTTTGTCATTATGGGGTCTCTAGCAGATAGTATTATTGGCTGAGGGGAATATCAGATATGAGTACCTGATATTCATTCATTCATCCCAGTTGCTGTCTGCTCCCTGCACTAGAAAGCTGGAAGAGCACAAGGACTCCACACCTCATGGGACCCCAGTACAAGACTTTGCTCCAGGACCATCAGCAACGTGGCACCACGCTAGTTATAAGCAAGGAAGCGTCCAGTTCAAATTTCACCCCAGTCCCAAAGCGCCAGGTAGCAGTCATATTCTATTAGGAACAACTTTAAGTTGCAACAGAGAAACTTTTAGTGATAACAAAACTTAGGATAACTTTTATTGCTCTCCCTTTACAGTTTTATGTACACCGAGGGCTTAATTTATGTGTTAAGTTTCAAAAAATCATTTTAATGAAGTTTTAGAATGTGTTTTTGTTAGCTGCTTTGGGAACTCATGAAAGTGGATGAAAGGTTAGATGAAAATGTACTAAATATTCAACAATGCAATTTTATGCATATCTACTCAGAATTAAGTCCCATTGACTTTAATGGGCCTGGTAAGTATGTATAGAATTGCAGTGTTGCAGCCCAATCCTATGTAACGTCCCCCTGCCAATGCAGCCATGCTACTGGAAAGCACGTTGCATCCTGCATGAGGGGGGCAGTCCCAGAGGTCTGCGTAAGGGAACAGTTGTCCCCTTATGCAGGGGTAAGCCTTCATTATCTCACTAGGTCTACCTGGACCTGCATGAGCAGTTCTGCTGGCGCAAGTTCAAGTGGACCCAGGAAGATGAATCAAGGCTGGGGAGATAGGGTATAGGTGGTTCTGCAGCCACTGATATTGCCCCCTTCCAGGGCTCCTACCCCCTCCTTTCCCTGGTCTCCATCCTGTTCCTCCTCTTCCTATTCCATTCCACCCACTATCCACCCCCCATCTATCCCCTTTTGATTGATTGATTGATAACTTGATTAAAAATAAAAAACAAAATCAATAAACAATACAAACAACAACTAAAACACAACTAAATCTACTAACAAAAAATATATATACTTATAAATGTCATGCAAGTATGGAGCATATCCTAAGTCACTATAAGTTTCCTGCCATCTAGTCTAAATGTCACAAAATATAATATACGTCTCCGTCTGCACTTCTTATAGATTTCTTCTTAACTTATTGGTTAATTATGTAGACTCTTCTCAATAGTTTATTTCATTTCTCTCTAATCCTCAAATCCCAAAATCATTATATAATTTTATTCTCTAGTATGCCAAAAGTCAATAAGTGGTTTCCAATTGTTCATTAATGCAGTTACTGATTTCTCTTTAAGTAAAATCGTAAGTTTGTCCATTTCTGCAAAGTCCAAGACTTATCCACCAATCTTCAACCAACAGTATTTCTGTCATTTTCCAATATTGTGCAACCCCCTGTCTACTCCCTGCACCAGCATACTGGCACCAGGGCTCCTCTGAAGGCAACTGGTGCACAGCAGTGGCCCAGCTGCATAGAATGGCACGTCACCTTTCGTGATAGCCATAAAGCATGCTGTGCCACTGGAACACAAGTTCTGGCAGCGCAATGTGCCCATAGGATTGGTCATAAGTTATTGATAACTATTTATGAGCAGGAGAGAACTCTTATAACGGACTGCTGATCTCCAAGAGACTAGTCCAGGACCATACTGCTGAACAAACTAT
This sequence comes from Tiliqua scincoides, assembly GCF_035046505.1. Lineage (NCBI taxonomy): Eukaryota > Metazoa > Chordata > Lepidosauria > Squamata > Scincidae > Tiliqua > Tiliqua scincoides. Next base: position 59,501,977 of record NC_089826.1, read on the forward strand.
GCATACATAGTTTGCATAGGGCAGGAGGTCTGGTCTAGAGGGTAGAGCCTCCGTCTGCCTGAAGATAACATCCACAAGGTCGCCAGTTCGAGGCCACCGACACCGTGCGACCTTGGAGTAGCTAACAAGCTGAAGCCGAGCAATTCCATCTGCTCGGAGCGTGGGAGGATGGAGGCCAGAATGTGAAGCCAGATCGGAATGAAACACCTTGAATGTAGTCGTTCTTGAAAGAAAGAACCTTCTTTGAAATTGTAAAAAACCCTATTTAATAGGGATTTAATAAAGCCTGCCTATGTAAACCGCCTTGAATAAAGTCTTGAATAAAGACCAAGAAAGGCGGTATATAAATACCTGTTATTATTATTATTATTACATTAAATGTACGGTTTGGCCCTGTGTGCTTGTGGTTTATAAATAAACATCAGTGGCAGAGGACCAATCCAGATTGGGATCATGGTGTGACTGAGGGAAGGTTCTAACCTCTTGACTTACATAATTTAAATTTTTCTTGTTGTGTTAGTGTTAATTGACAAGAAGACTGCCAGGACCACTGGTTAGATTAGTTCTGAACTTGTTTAGGACATCCTCAATACAGGAAGTCTGTAAAGCTACTTTTTACATTTACTATAAACAGCAACAAAAGGAAGACAAATTCTTCTAGTCCCCATGCACAGAATGTTGCAGTGAAGCTCAACTAATGCAAATTAAGCAACCACATATCAGCAAACTTACAAGGCCTGACAGTGCTGAATATGTTCCAGAATCTCTTCATCAATATGAACATCAAATGCTTGCTTTCTTCTTGTATGTGGCATTTCTGGAACAACTTCTGAACTGGTCATTCTGGTTAAATTAAAACAGAAGGGGAAAGCTTTAAAGCAAATCTCAGCATCATATATATGTGACAGTGAATGTGAGAAATTATATGGTTGCTCACAATTGTATGGGAATGCTGACAATCTTATGTCTAAAGATGCAGATTGCACAGATGGGGAAGTACCTGTATAGTTAAGCTGAATATGTCAAACAGCACTCCCCATTATAGTCCTGATATGCTAATAGTATGCTAATAATAATTTTGTGCTCAAAATTCAAAGCAATAGCAGAGAACTTGCCCTTAGGTTAAAAAAAAATCAGATGTATTGTTCTTGCACTGCATCCTGCTGGGGGGGGGGAGTCCCAGAGTCTTCTCTGGGTAATTGAAATCACTGGTGCAGGTTCACGTGGACCCAGATTGGGGGATCTGGTCTGGAAAGGGGTTTGGATTCAGTGAGTGCCACTGCTGCTGAACCCACCCCCTTTCCGGACCTGACCCACCCTCCTCCCCACCCCTTATGTCATTGCCCAGCACCTGGATAGTGGATGATGATAGATCATTATCTGGATGATAGTGCTATGTGTTCCATTTAAAGTACTTGCATGCTGTGCTTCTGAGAATCCATGCTGCAAGACTGACAATGAAAGTGAAAAAGTGCCAGGTGGGGCTGAACAAGGACACATATTTGCAGGGCTGGCCCAGGACCTTCTGGCACCTGATACCTGACACCGTCCTACACAATAATGTTCATTTCACTGCTCCTCCCACTCTCCAACACTTGCCTCCCCTCCATATTTCCTCTTCCTGCCTGTCACCCTCTTCCTTTTCTAATCCACTTGTAGTAAAGTCCTGTCCCAGTTGTGATCACATGACTTGGCTGGAATCCTTGCTTTCTTTCCCTTCCCCTTTCCTCATTCCACCCAAGAGCCTGCAGCTCCATTCTTAAGCCTTTCACCCCTCTGGGTAAATAGGTGTACATAAGATGCCAGCTTCTCTCCATGACACTCTTCTGAATTTCAGATCCTCTTTGTGTGCCTTCCTTTCTCTTCCATAAGATGCTTCTGGATCTCTATTATTATCATAATTAGAAATATTTCCAGGAATTAAAAGTCTAGGAGTTGCTGTCTTTTAGGAAAAGGTTAATCTACATTTCAGTCCCTCTTCTTGCACATTTACCTCCTCAATAAAGGATGTTATGTTTACACCTGTATCTCTGCCTCTCTCCTCCTTGTTCCCATTTCAATTTCCATTGGATTGTGTCATGAACCAATTGCAAACATTCCTACACACATGTTTGGTTCCCACTGTATGCATGCTAATATATGTGTCCCTGAGTACATCTGGTAACAGGTGCCTGTGAGAGGTTCACAAACATTGTGTGATCATGAGAATCATTTCTTATAACTTCCCAGTATCTGGTATTCACAAGTATCGATTGTCAGCTAAAAGCTGTGAATAGTCTTATCCTCCAATAATGTGTCTAATCCTTTTGGAAGTGACCTAAGCTAGCAGCTTTCACCCTATCTTGTGATAATACTGTAATTCCATAATTTGTGCGAGGATGTAAAAGAGAGTAAAATCAGAAATTAATTTCTCTCTCATTTCTTGGGCTTTTGTTTCTTTAAGGTGTAATGTGAAACTAATTGTACATTGAAGTCTAATGGAAACTTGTCTCACGTTCTTATATTCATTTTTCATTTTCCCAGAAAGCAATTATGTGGCTGACCTGTTGAAGTGGCTGATAACAATTTTCTGAAAGTCATTGCAAAGGCACTCCAGGTAGTAGGCATGAGATCTGTTGCTGGTGGGACTGATTCCATCTCTTCCCCAGCTAACGTTCCTTTTATAAATATTAGTGTGACGAAGCTGTAAAGGCAAACCTATAATGTCCATATCAATCTCCAAGGCAAGCAAACAGCTAATTGAAAAATACTGAACAGGAAATCTGTTTAGAATTTCACTATTAGAAATGTTCAGAGTGCTAAACTGAGGATTTCTGCTAAAGGACAGAGCAAGAATAACATAGAGCACAATCTTAAATTGCCAGGTGTTGTGAATATGCAGTAAAGCACATTTGCACCACTACGAGAGTTGGGGAGGCTGCCCCGGCAATGGTAAACCAGCCTGCTTGTTCCAGCGCAGGTTAGGATTGGGCTGTTATGCCCTATTCCTATCCTCTGCCACCAGCAATTATGCAATTGTGCCAAAAAGTCGAGCACTGCATCCAGCTGTGGGAAGGGCAACCCAAGGGCAAATGGTTGGTAAGTAAAAATAATTTTTATATACCACCATATAAGTCCTGGGGCTGCTTATGGGTCTCCTCAGACATATGCCACGTTTTTTGGTGACATGTGTCCAAGGACGGAAATGGGGTGGTGAGGTTTTAAAAAGAGGGGATAGAATCCAGTGTGCACCACTGTCACTGGATCCAACCCCTCTCGCCTCATATTCACCCCCTGGTTCCTCCCACAGAATGCCCCGATCTTCCCCTCCCTCCCCACTATCCACCCCCATCACTGACTAACCAGTGCCAGAGGCTCCATGAAGACTGCTGTCACATGGCCGCCCCCACTCACTGTTTCCGACAACAGTCCAGCCCATGTGCTGTAGAAGGTTGCATTTTGCAATGCTGTAAGTCCAGTCGCATGGCCAGAATGCAAGTTCCAGCAGCTCAACCTAACCAGAGGATTGGGCTGTTAACTCTGCTCAATGTTTTGTATTTTAAAGTTCTACATATTGAATACAAATGAAGATGGAAACAAGGTGAAGAAATAGATTTCTCATTTATAAGGTTCTACCTGCTCATTCAAGGCTATGCATTCATTTAGCTTTTATTCATTTCAGGACCAGGGAAGAAATACTCATGATTCAAGGAACTTTATAACTAGTGAGAAGATGGGTTGGAGATTTTTATGGCAAAAGGATCAAAGTAAAAAATTCCTTATGAAATGACTGAGAGAACTTGCAAATTCAAATATGATTAAAATAATTGATGACCAAAGTGGAAAAAAAGTAGATGATATAGTAGCTTAAGGTATTATCTGAAATAACCAGAACCTTTGGTTTACTTGAAGGCAAGTTTCAGAGTGTTCTGCCACCATAATGAAAATTGCAGTGATAAAATAAGAGGTAATAGATATTTTCATTTCCCCATTAACATTGTAGTTTTGGGCAAATTATGTATTCTTTGCATAATCGATCAAAGATGCCTACAATGCCAATATGATGCTCAAGTCATTCACTCCAAGCAGCCATACCATACAATCTCTAAGGGCACAATCCTAATATGGCACAAGTCCCTAGTGCTAGCTCACCAGTGTTGAGAAAGTGCCGTAAAGCACTTTTGTGCCACTGGGAAAGGAGGGAGGCCAACACGGGACCCACTCAGCCGAACCAACAGGTGAGCTAGCACCGGTCGAGCTAGGCTGGCGCAGAGGTCTGAGGGGGCAAGGGGAGGGTGGGAGGGAGGTGTTTCAGGGCAAGGGGAAGGTGGGCCAATGGGTGGACAGGGCCAGGATCTGGCACTTATGCTGGATCCTATCCCCTTTCCTGGGCAGCCTAGAGCAGCTATGGCCTGCTCAGATCTGCATCAGCTCTTTAGACCCACTACTCGGCATTACCTGGGTTTTTTGCCCCAACCCTGCCTTAAATGCGGGGCAGACCGTGGTGTCGCTAAGGCCTGCCTGCTCCAGGGCACGTTAGGATTGGGCTGTAAGAGATATACCCCAGGGTTCCTTGCAGTTCTGTACTGGCTCATGAAATTGAACTCTCAGATACGGATTCATTGGTGAACCTTGAAATATTTCCAACCCAGGTGATCCATTGGGATGCTTGTGGAGTTGTTCCAGTTCTGTCTGGTGCATAAGAACGTTGTGATTAACCTACCCTGGAGTGAAGGCTTTTCACAAAGTTCTGATGTGCCTCATGCATTGTTTTGTTGGCCTCGGGTCTTGATGGGTGAATGTCAATATATTTTGATGCCTGGGTACTCAGCAGACTGCAGTGCAGATCAGTGATGTTTCTTTTGAAGACGTGACAGTGATCCTCACGAGATCCCTGGATTTGAAATCCTTGATCCACTTCTTGTTGCAAAACTTGCAAAACAAAAACAATTCTACTCCAGTTACTGGAATAAAACAGTCCCCCTTTCCCCTGGAAACAATAAAATAGCTACTGAAGCAAAACAATATTCTGGCCAGGTTTGGGATTTCATCACCTGTTTTGAGCAATGTAGTGGCAACTTCTTCACCAAGAGCTACTGGAGCATATTCTTGAAATATCTTATGCAGTTTCTGAAAAGACACCAGCCATTTGTTCTTAGCTTGTTGCCTGCGAGTTGGATCCTTGCTGAAGATATCCCTGTACACTGTGCTGTACAGAAGACATAAAATGCATAAACAGGAAGGAACTACCTGAAAGCTAAAAGCAAAAACGCTAGGGGCTACCCTGTGAGTTGCTAATTCTACATGTAACAGTCAGGTCCACTTGATAAAAGCTCCAGAGCTAAATCTTTTGTCTCCAGAGGAGATAAAAGTTCCTCCTGGCAACTGTGGCCAGTTGCCACAGAGTAAATGGCTGCTGGTATTTACCCACAGATATTTTGTAAGAGGCTAGCAATCATGAATACTACTCAGCCAGTACTTATAAGCTAATAATGCAGGATATGTCTTAGAGCGCAATCCTAACTGCGCCCTATGCTGGCCCTTGGGCTGGCCTGGGAGGATCGCAAACATGCCGTGAAGCACATTTGCACCTCCTCGGGAGGAAGCCAGGCTGGCACTCCAAGAAGTGCTGGCCTGCGCAGGCTGATGGAAGCCTCTGCACCTTGATGAACCGACGCAAGGACGAAAGCGGGGGAAGGCAGGGTGATGGGCGACTCTGGGAGCAAGTGGGCAGGGAGCGGGAGGCGGGGCTGGGATCTGGGAGTTATGCCGGATCCCAACCCCCGTCCCCGGGGCGAACGGAGCAGCTTCAAGCAGCTCCGCTCTCCTCGGACGTGTGCCACCTCAGGAGGTGGTGCTAGTCCGAGGAGACCCATAGGCACCCGCATCCCTTACCCAGGGGTAAGGGGAAAAGTTTCCCCTTGCCTCTGGCTAAGCCACTGCTGGCCACAATCATGCGCTGGATACAGCACAAGCCGCCTGGCTTGCCAGTTCTAGCACAAGTTAATCAAAGATTTATCTAGAAGAATTGGGTGATTGGGACAACTGCCAGGTAACCTCTACCTGAGAAGAGAGTCTGAGTTATAAAAGTGATTCCTTCTCTCCTCTGTATACTAACAGATTCTGGAAAAAGATAGAGAAAGGCTAGGATATAAACTAAGTGTGAGAGCCAGACTAGAGTCGAGGAATCTTCTGAGATGCAGAGCTGCCCTCTGCTGATGTAACCTGTCATTGCTCACAGAAATGCAAACTATTTAACGCTATTCCAATGCTTAACCCAGTGGTTCCCAAACTGGTGGCTCCCTTGACCTACTGGGCCATCGGCTGCAGCTCCCCTTTAGCGCTACAATCTAATACATGGTATAGGAAAGAAGGTTGCTCATGAGGATTCGGTGGCTTCCCTGGCTGGTCTCTGCAGCTCCCTGGGGGGCCATGACCTACAATTTGGGAACCACTGACTTAACCTGTAAAACTGTATTTAAAGCTATATTAACGAAACACTGTAAACCTCCAGAGTTCTCTGCTCCAAAGAAAGCCATAACTCAAATAATACTGTTATCACATTGCTTGGGGAAGTGAAGAGTAAGCCCATGGCAATATTAATTTGGTGTGCTGCAAATGATCTTCAGGTGTGCCACAGGAGTTGGGGGGATGGTCATTTATTAGTAGGGGGGATGTGAGCTTCCCACTGGCAGTGCAGTGTGCCTTGTCAATTGTCAAAACACTGATGGCGTGCTTTGACCATTTTAGCACCTTTGTCAGTGTGCTGTGAGATGAAAAAGGTTGGAAATTGCTGCTGAGGAGGAAATATTTAGATGTGAAAGCCCATTTCTTTCTTCAGATTACAGTATGTCATAGAAACAACTGGCTGAAATCGTGTATTTCCTGTATTTTGGAAGTAATTTAATTTAAAAAATTGCCTCAAAACTAATCTGGAAAAAATCTGGAATGGGGCAGGAGTGGGTGGAATGGAATGATGGCTAGGGCAGGAATGGGGGTGTGTTGAGGGTGGGAAGGGGTTGGTTACTGGCAGCAGCGAGTCCACTAATATCCTATCCCCCTTCCCAGCCTCAATTCATCTGCCAGGGCCCACTTGGACTTGCACTAGCAAAATTGCAGGCACAGATCCTTGAGGTGGCAGAGACTTGCCCCAGGGCAAAGGAACAAATGTTCCCTTATCTGGAGGAGACCTCCATGACCACCTCCCCTGCAAGATGCAGTGCGTGTTCCAGTGGCACAACTGCATGGCAGAGGGGAATTTTGATAGGATTTGACTGTTAATATAAAAAGGAATAAGTAGTGAAAAACTGGCTTTCAAAGCTGAACATTAGAATAACCAACCAGATAGGCTGAAGCCTGTAAACTGCAGGGATGCAGTTTTCATCCAAGCTGTACCACTGATTCAGAAGTTGAAGCTCTTTCTCATATTCAGCTCCAGTCTTTTGTGTTAGTGGAGACGCATCAGGGAAGTTCTGCTGATTTGAAACAATCCCTTCACTTTCCTTCTGGCTGTTTGTCTCAGCTTCATGTTCTTCCGAAGATACACTCCGGCATAGGACACCTTGGCTAACGTCATCTAGAATTTCATTTTTTTTTGGTAATAGCATTTCTTCCTTCAAATCACCAGACAAGACATGTTTTGGCTTTTTGGTACTCAGTTTCATGTGTTCAACTGTGTTTTTAATTGCCTCTAAGTTTTCCTTGTTTATTATTTCTGGGAGAGAGAGATCATCATGCTTTTGTCCAATGAAAACCTGAAAGAAAGGGGGGGGAGAGAGAGAGAGAGAGAGAGAGAGAGAAATTGGCTTTCAAACTAAGGAACAAAGGCAGACATGGTGCTTTTTTTAATCTGTAAAGCTGGTAGTCTCCCATAACTGTGTCATCTGCAGATCAGTGAACTAATGATCCAAATGCTATCAGGGACAACCCAGATCCAACTTTTTCTTCTTTTTTTTGGTCTATGACTCTACTTTCTTCTTAAAACTTTGAGGGTGCAATCCTAACTTGTGCTGGAACAGGCAGGCCGGCGGGCCTGTGCTGTATACAGCGCAAGTTTCAGGTGGTCTGAGGCTTGGCCCAAGGCAAGAGGAAACTTTTCTCCTTACCCTGTTTCATACTGCAGTAGCCCCAATGGGTCTTCACGGATCAGCACCACCTGACAAGGTGGTGCAAATCCGAGCAGCCGGAGACTGCACCAGGGCACCCAAGAACAAGGTTAGGATTCAGCGTAAGTGCTGAATTCTGGCCCCACCTCCCCCCCCGGAACACCCGCTGCCTGCCCTCCCCGCCCTGAAATGCCTCCCTCCCGCCTCTTCCCAACCCTCCCCAAACCCCTGAACCGGTGGAGCTTGGCCCACACATACTTACCCCATCCAGGGGCCTGCATCAAGGTGGGGAGGCCAGCGCTCATCTGTGCACTGGCCTAACTCCACTTACGTTGGTGCAAAAGAGCTTTATGGCACTTTCGCAACAATGTTGGGCCAGCACAAGGGACTTGCTTTGGCCCAAGGGAACCTCTGGATTGCGCCCGGGCAGCCTAATCCTGAGCTGCCGGCAGCGCCCAGGCTTGGCAGTTCCATGGAGGGCTGCCACCGGATCCTGCGCCTCCCGCGCTACCGTGGGAGGCACCTCAGGAGAAGGGGATGTTCGTCCCCTTCCCCCGAGTAAGGGAAGCAGCCCTGCAATGGGGTTACTCTCTTTTGCGCCGACCAAGAGGTCGGCGCTAAAGTAAAGGCGCTCGTATAGGGTGCACAGCCCTGCACGAGCGCCCTGGATCCTGCAGAGCACAGCTCTGCAGATCCACCTCTCTCCCTCCCCCTGACACACCTCCTGCCCGCCCCTGGCATGCCTCCTCTCTCCCTAGAACGCCTCCCCCATGCCCCCGGCCACGCCCCCACATCCCGTTCCACAGCCCAGGAGACTGCAGAGCCACGGAACCCAGGCGGCCGGCACTGGGCTAGCTCCAGTGGGAGCCTGGCGGTGAGCCCCGCAAACGTGCCTTACAGCACATTTGCAACTGTGGTCCACCATGGACCACAGGATTGGGCTCTGAAAAACTAAGTATCTGAAAGATAAGAAATTGCATTGAAACTTACAACAAAAGTTTGGAATCCCAATTGCTGGTATTTCTGGAGTGTCTTCATATGCAGGGAAGCCAAACGGTGATCATTTGTGATTCCATCTTTTATCCCCCACCTCAGGTCCAGCATCTGGAAGTCATAACCTCTCTCTTTACAATACTTGTACAGCCGAGGAAAGGAGTTCTCCATTAATGCATTTCGTTCTACTTCTGAATCTGATTCAGATAATAAAGCACATAACCTAAATTGCAATATTGATTACAAAAAAGAAAAGAAAAACACCACTCTACTTTGTAGCACCTGAGATACAATACAGGGAGCTCAAGCCTATGCATGATTATTCAGAAGTCTCACTGGGGACAATGGGGCTTACTCCTTAGTAAATGTATTTAGGATTGCAACCTAATCTAGTAGTAATGTTAAAGACACTGCCTCCAGAAATGGAAAGAGGGTCAATCTGATCGCTAGTAGTAGAACATACATGTACGCTCCACATTTCTTCCATAGAGCGCAAGGTGACAAACATTGGTTCCCAATTGGTCTCCCAGGTATTGGGAGTCATACCGGATTAGCTTCAGCATGGTGGTTGTTTTGTATACCCTCAGAGCATGCTCTGGGTCCATGACATTTGATTGTCCACCATGAGAAAGTCTACAAGAAGTCTACGAGCAAAGGTGGGAGAACTGGAATGTCTGGTGACAAGGGAAAACATTGACATAGTGGGCATAACGGAAACCTGGTGGAATGCGGAGAATCAGTGGGATACTGCAATCCCGGGCTATAAACTCTACAGGAGGGACAGGCAGGGGCGTGTTGGAGGTGGGGTGGCCCTTTATGTTAAGGAAGGGATAGAATCCAGCAAAGTAGAGATTGAAGGTGGGTCCGACTCCACTGTAGAATCTCTGTGGGTTAAATTACCAGGCTTGTGCAGCGTTGTAATACTGGGGGCATGCTATCGTCCTCCAGACCAGAAATCGGATGGGGACCTTGAAATGAGGAAACAGATCAGGGAGGTGACAAGGAGGGACAGGGTTGTAATCATGGGGGACTTCAATTATCCTCATATTGACTGGGTCAATTTGTGTTCTGGTCACGATAAGGAAACTGGATTTCTTGACGTGCTAAATGACTGTGGCTTAGAGCAGCTAGTCATGGAGCCCACCAGAGGACAGGTGACTCTGGATTTAATATTGTGCGGTATGCAGGACCTGGTTAGAGATGTAAACGTTACTGAGCCATTGGGGAACAGTGATCATGCTGCGATCCGTTTTGACATGCACGTTGGGGGAAGAATACCAGGCAAATCTCTAACAAAAACCCTCGACTTCCGAAGGGCAGACTTCCCCCAAATGAGGAGGCTGGTTAGAAGGAGGTTGAAAGGGAGGGTAAAAAGAGTCCAATCTCTCCAGAGTGCATGGAGGCTGCTTAAAACAACAGTAATAGAGGCCCAGCAGAGGTGTATACTGCAAAGAAAGAAGGGTTCCACTAAATCCAGGAGAGTGCCCGCATGGCTAACCAGCCAAGTTAGAGAGGCTGTGAAGGGCAAGGAAGCTTCCTTCCGTAAATGGAAGTCTTGCCCTAATGAGGAGAATAAAAAGGAACATAAACTGTGGCAAAAGAAATGTAAGAAGGTGATACTGGAGGCCAAGCGAGACTATGAGGAACGCATGGCCAGCAACATTAAGGGGAATAATAAAAGCTTCTTCAAATATGTTAGAAGCAGGAAACCCGCCAGAGAAGCGGTTGGCCCTCTGGATGGTGAGGGAGGGAAAGGGGAGATAAAAGGAGACTTAGAGATGGCAGAGAAATTAAATGAGTTCTTTGCATCTGTCTTCACGGCAGAAGACCTCGGGCAGATACCGCTGCCCGAACGGCCCCTCCTGACTGAGGAGTTAAGTCAGATAGAGGTTAAAAGAGAAGATGTTTCAGACCTCATTGATAAATTAAAGATCAATAAGTCACTGGGCCCTGATGGCATCCACCCAAGAGTTATTCAGGAATTGAAGAATGAAGTTGCAGATCTCTTGACTAAGGTATGCAACTTGTCCCTCAAAACGGCCACGGTGCCAGAAGATTGGAGGATAGCAAATGTCATGCCTATCTTTAAAAAGGGAAAGAGGGGGGACCCGGGAAACTATAGGCCGGTCAGCCTAACATCCATACCGGGTAAGATGGTGGAATGCCTCATCAAAGATAGGATCTCAAAACACATAGATGAACAGGCCTTGCTGAGGGAGAGTCAGCATGGCTTCTGTAAGGGTAAGTCTTGCCTCACGAACCTTATAGAATTCTTTGAAAAGGTCAATAGGCATGTGGATTTGGGAGAACCCGTGGACATTATATATCTGGACTTTCAGAAGGCGTTTGACACGGTCCCTCACCAAAGGCTACTGAAAAAACTCCACAGTCAGGGAATTAGAGGACAGGTCCTCTCATGGATTGAGAACTGGTTGGAGGCCAGGAAACAGAGAGTGGGTGTCAATGGGCAATTTTCACAATGGAGAGAAGTGAAAAGCGGTGTGCCCCAAGGATCTGTCCTGGGACCAGTGCTTTTCAACCTCTTCATAAATGACCTGGAGACAGGGTTGAGCAGTGAAGTGGCTAAGTTTGCAGACGACACCAAACTTTCCGAGTGGTGAAGACCAGAAGTGATTGTGAGGAGCTCCAGAAGGATCTCTCCAGACTGGCAGAATGGGCAGCAAAATGGCAGATGCGCTTCAGTGTCAGTAAGTGTAAAGTCATGCACATTGGGGCAAAAAATCAAAACTTTAGATATAGGCTGATGGGTTCTGAGCTGTCTGTGACAGATCAGGAGAGAGATCTTGGGGTGGTGGTGGACAGGTCGATGAAAGTGTCAACCCAATGTGCGGCGGCAGTGAAGAAGGCCAATTCTATGCTTGGGATCATTAGGAAGGGTATTGAGAACAAAACGGCTAGTATTATAATGCAGTTGTACAAATCTGTGGTAAGGCCACACCTGGAGTATTGTGTCCAGTTTTGGTCGCCGCATCTCAAAAAAGACATAGTGGAAATGGAAAAGGTGCAAAAGAGAGCGACTAAGATGATTATGGGGCTGGGGCACCTTCCTTATGAGGAAAGGCTACGGCGTTTGGGCCTCTTCAGCCTAGAAAAGAGACACCTGAGGGGGGACATGATTGAGACATACAAAATTATGCAGGGGATGGACAGAGTGGATAGGGAGATGCTCTTTACACTTTCACATAATACCAGAACCAGGGGACATCCACTAAAATTGAGTGTTGGTCGGGTTAGGACAGACAAAAGAAAATATTTCTTTACTCAGCGTGTGGTCGGTCTGTGGAACTCCTTGCCACAGGATGTGGTGCTGGCGTCTAGCCTAGACGCCTTTAAAAGGGAATTGGACAAGTTTCTGGAGGAAAAATCCATTATGGGTACAAGCCATGATGTGTATGCGCAACCTCCTGATTTTAGAAATGGGTTATGTCAGAATGCCAGATGCAGGGGAGGGCACCAGGATGAGGTCTCTTGTTATCTGGTGTGCTCCCTGGGGCATTTGGTGGGCCGCTGTGAGATACAGGAAGCTGGACTAGATGGGCCTATGACCTGATCCAGTGGGGCTGTTCTTATGAGAAAAAATATACCACGTGGGTATTTTGGTTTCATTTAGTTCAATGGAAGTTTGTATATGAAAAAGTTAGCAACATTGGAAATAGGTATGGCCAGTGGCATCAAAAGACCGGGGTGATGAAGGTGGACTGCCACAGGCGCAAGGCTCATCAGGGGGCAACACGACACTGCCTAAGCTTCCCTCCAGAAATCTTCGGTGCTGCTTTCGGGCCCGCTTTCACCTTTGATCATGTTTTCACTACTCAGTGGTGAGAGTGCACAGTAGCTGGGCCCAAAAGGGCCTGAAGATTGCTTAAGGGAGGCAGGCTTTTCACATTTAAACCAATGTGTGAGTCCAGAAGGTCGGGGTGATATATTGCAATACCCCTGACCTTCCAGAAAGCCACCAAATGTAAGTACCACTTCCACCCATGTATGCTCCAAGGTAGGAACGCCTCTGGTTATGGCAATCCATGGGAGAGCATTTTGAACATCAAAAGTGACATGGGCATAGAAATTATAATTGATTCTGCAATCAAAAGAAAACTGCTATTTAATTGCTTGCTACTTGTGATTCTATGCATTAATCCTATTTCTACGAAAACAGAAAATATAAAGAGAAACACAACTAGTGACGTACGTTTATTTTCAGGGCTGTCTGCAACCTGTTGAAGTGCAGAATTTGAAACTGGGCTGAAAATTTAAGGTTCCATGAACCTCTAGGTTTTCTTTGTCTTAATTTTTGAAAATGGCTTCTAGCCCCTAAGATCAAAAAGATTGGGTGAAAATATGTAATGAGAGCACTGTAGGTAGAAAGGTCACTGTATGTCACCCAGTAGTCAGGATGCAGACCTTCAGTACCCTGTATTACTTCTTCCATATAATGTCCAACAGAAGTGAAATAAATTATGCAAAATAGGCAGGGGCATGCAGATTTTTTGAATTTGTATAATTTGCAGTCTATTTAGAATCCCAGAAAATGAAATCATATTCCAAAAATAAGCAATTTTCTTGTTCTTATGATTTGGGGAGGACAACCCTTAAACGTGTACAGATTTAGCTATAACTTCGCAAAACTAAAAGGGTTCCAAGCAAGGCTACCCAGTACGTCAGGGAGCAGTACAAGGTTTGCTTAGACTCAAGCTGTAGACAGGGCCAGCCCATCCATGAGGTCAACTGAAGCAGTTGCATCAGGCAGCAGATTGGTAAGGGAAGGTGCCATCTCTGTATACCTACTTGCCTCCGTTATTTCTTCTCCTTCCACTCCCTGGATTGATAAAGAAAGAGGGGTATAGATATCTTGGGCTAGCCCTGGCTGTAGATTTATGATGGGCTTTCTTTATTTTCCAGAGAATTGAAAGTAACTCACTTCCAGAAGAGTTTTGTGCTCTCGTGTATAGGATACGCATCTCACTTGTACTTCTAATCAGCTGGTTTGACAAGGCTTTGTTTTGTCTCAAGGACCAGAGGTGACAGAAATGTGCATGTAAACCATAGGGAGTGAGGGTTCTCTCAAACTGTTTGCAGTTTAAAAAACAAACAAACAAAAACCACCATTGTATGTTTCCAGCTTTAAGTTTCAATTGTATACATGCTAACCTGGGAGAAAGTTCTATTAAACTCATTTGGTCTTACTTCTGAATAGACATGCATAAGATTGCACTGTCCTAATTTATACCAATGGGAGGATATTTTGTTTTCCTTGGCAAATAGTAGCTGTGGAGGAATAGGTGTGGCCCCCACTGTGGTCTCAATCCACAGGTTGGCCTATTCCAGCAGCTATTTAACATTAACAAAACACACATACACACAAGCATACACTTGCAAACGTATTGTCTGACGCTGCACCTCTGACTTACCACCTTTATAAAGGTGGAATGCATCCATATGCATCCAGTGTGATATAGATCCCAACCCTCCTTTCCAAGTCTGAGATAACATTACTGGAATGAAAGAAAGCATCAAGATTCTGAATCAATAACTTGCCCTTATGCAATTCTATTGCAAACCCTACATTTTCTGGTTTTAGACCTTGGGATTGCTATTAACACAAACTTCCAAATCTCTTGGCTGTACCTTGGTAGCCTCCACAGATGTAGATCATGAAGATTTTCTTTCTGACTAAACATGGCACGTTGATTTGTCCTCTAATAACAGCCCTGCTTGTGTCACTGTCTGGCTGGCTGTGCTGGTAATATCTCATATTGGGAGTTATTCCTTGGTTTTGCAGTAAAAGAGCACTCAAGGGATTTGTTTCTTCAGTCTGGGCCCTCCGATGAGGCGCAGTTAAAGATGAGGATCCATTGTGAGCCCCTCTGTCTGCTCCTTTACCTTTTGAGGAGATCTTTACATCTGATAGCCCTAGAGAACTTGAGAACATATTCTTTGATATGTCTGTTAGCCTTCTGTTGATCTTTTTTTCCTCAGTTGACTCTGTGTTTTCCAAATGAGGAATTTCATCACGTGTTTGTTTTTGGAGGAGGCATCTGTTATGCACTGATCTCTCCATTTCTGTTCCCTTCTCTCTGGAAATTAATTCCTTTTCAGTCAATTCAGTGGTTTCATCCTTCTCCAGAGATTCATCTGAGCAGTCACGGAAATTCTTATGATCTGTAATGTTTGCTTTGGGCTAAAAACAAAATAAATCCCCCGCTATCATTTAAATAGCCTTTCAAAATTATCATTTGAAAATATTGATTGCTAAGCTTACATTTCTGTAACCCAGGCTGCAATCCTATACACACTTCCCCGGGAATAAGCTCCATTGTGTACAATGGAACTTAGGGCCCAATCCTATCCAATTTTCCAGTCCTGGTGCAGCCGTGCCAATGGTACATATACTGCATCATGTGGTGGAGGGGCAGCCACAGAGGCCTCGTCAAGGTAAGGGAACATTGGTGCTGGAAAGTTGGATAGGATTGGGCTCTTACTTCTGAGTACACATACATAGGCTTGCTCTGCCAGACACATAAAATGTCCATAGAAAGGCATGACAGCAAGAGGGACAAGCTAACATACAGACAGCTTCCTAATGTATGTGAAGTGCACATACCTGTGAGCTAAACTGCAAATATACAGACAAAAAAAAGAGGACAGAATTTAGCTAATTATTCAAAGCTGAATACATGGAAACTATATAATGGCTTGAGGCAAATAAGATCTGATGGCTTTGTGCCATCCCCTCTCTCAGTGGGAGATGATGGAATACTTCCCCTATGTGAAGAACAAGGTAAAGTCACTGACTTAAGTCTGACTCTGTCTTGTAGGCTGCAGCAGTTTAGCAGGGAACAGAACCAGGTAGATGGCTGAGAAGAAGCACCTTATCTTGAATTTCACTGGGGAGAATGAGAGACCTGATAACCTCAAGGTCTCAATAACTGGAAATTGGCTGCAGTTGTAAATTTCCAGTTGGGAGGAGCCTCAGGTCATGCCTGGGATCAGTTTCTAGCAGCTTCAAGGAGTCTGAATCTCTGGCTGGTTAAGAGCTAAGTTTAAGGTATTTAAAATCCTATTGCTGGGAGGAGTGAACTGCTTTTTGGTATTCCATCATAGATAGCTGTTTGTATCAGCTGTGGACTGAAGAAAAGAGCTACTTTTGTTTATGCTCAGAAGTTGGAAAGATCCAGGTGAGTGTCAGGGATAAGTAAGCTTAGGGTTATTGTTTTAGCATTGTGTGTGTAATATATTTATTCTCTGAACAACCTAAATGCTTTTCAAAGTAACCTTAATCACACTTCTTAAATAAACCATTTACTCTTACATGCTTGTGTCTGTGTGAGTACAGGCATGTCCAAATATGTATGGGGGTTCCATTCCATGCCTCAGAATGCCTTATAAGGCAATAAAGATATCATTTCTGGTTTTATGATAAGACCGGAAGTAACATTTTTCCCCCCCCTCTGTAACAGTCATTCACTGGTGGATGTGCGTGGGGCTCAGAAACTCTCCAGAGGCCATGTGGGGTGTGTGTTAATCCAATTTGCAGTTAAGTGAAACTGTGAATACAGGATCTATGAATATTGGGGGGGGGGGGGCTTCCCTGTACAAAGGAACTGGATTCATCTAAGTCTAGCCTAGACTACTCAGTCTATGTGAAGCAAACCACTCAGGCCTTCAGTCCTTGGAGTATGGGGGAGCTCAGAGCTTGCAAGGGCTGGGGAGCTAGCCTGTAGGAGTTTGGCTTTCCCTTGTCTGGAGGACTGGCTATCAGACAGGGTGGTGTAACCTTCACCCTAAGGACAGATAGGCCCACCTGTTTGTGTCTGGCAAGTCAGGTGAATGTACTTGAACTCAATATTTAGTTGTTTTGCTAGGAACTGTACCCTGCTTTTTCCTGGAGTATTAAGACCTCTGCAATAGTAGGATATATGTGAACAAATTGCGAACATGTATTTCTGACTCACTGGGTTCTTTAGCCAGTGAACAAAGAGTTTGTAGGATTGGTCTGAGAGACCCATGACCAAAATATTTCTTTGCTGACCATCTCATTTGCTGTATCTGAAAATGGGGCCTTAGTTTATAGCACAACTGCCTGGCTATTTTGTTTGTTTATTGGACATTGTGCCTTACCTTTACAATGAACGTCTCTGTGTTTCTGAGGCATAGCTGCCTTTTGTCATTTGGTGCATGATTCATCCTTCTGGCAACATGGAAATACATGCGGTGCTACTGGCAAACATAATAGAGGTTAGGAAAATGGTGTCTTCCAACTCTTGCAAAAACATTAAAAGCAAGCAATTCCCTACCTTTAAGTGTGTCCTCACGTGAACTTCTGTTTCTTCAGTTACCTTCATATTTGGTATATTCCAATGGCACTTTTGTTTCTGAAGGTAATGTAATGCATACATTAAAAGCAATGCCTGCTCGGTTAGTTTCCTAACAGCGCCATCCTATGCTGTATTGGGGGAATACACATTCTACCAATAGCAGCTGCTGAAAAGCAGCCATAAAGTGTTGGGCGCCAGCACAAGGTGCTGGTGGGAACAATGGAGTTTTCCTGTGTACACCCACAGACCTTGGGGTGGAGCAGGGTGGGAAGAGGGTAGAACGGGGAGGAGATGGTGTGGGGGATGGGCAGATAGGCAGGCCCAGGAGAAGGGTGGATTTGACAGCAGCACATACTGAATCCAAATCCCCTTCTCATGGATCAACTTGCTCTTGCACCATTTGTAGAGCTGGCACAGATCCAAGACAACCCATAGCAACTGCTAAAGCTTACCCTGGGGCAAGGGAGCAAATGTTTTTTCAGGGCAAGGAGACCGCCAGCAACCATCACCATGCGGGGAGTTAGGTAGGATTAGGCTGTAAATATTTAAACTCGTAATGTAAACTGATTGTGTTCATAACTGAGAATTAAAGTGGCACTAATATCTCCTCAAACACCAAAATGAGATCTGAACCAAAATGAGATTTATCTCCTTCATAAAAAGCACTTCTCTGCAATTTTTCAGAGAGCTCTTTGCAATACAGGTTGTGCCTTGTTATCCACTGGGGTTTTGTTCCAGAAACCTCAGTGGATAAAAAAATAAGTGGATACCAAATCAATGGGAAAAATAGCTTTAAAGACCCACTTCCAGGTTTCTTGCTTCTCCATCATCTCCCCAGAATGCATCAGTATAGACCAGGGGTCGGCAACCTTAAACATTCAAAGAGCCATTTGGACCCGTTTTCCAGAGAAAAGAAAACCTTGGGAGCCACAAAACCCTCTTGACATCTAAAATGAAGATAACACTGCATATATAGTTTTTTTTACCTTTATGCTATGTATAAAAAAAACTATAGTGTGTTTAAATCAATGGGATTTTGTTTGACTCCAGAGTGGAGTCAGGGGAGGGAAAAAGAAAACCGACAGGTGCTGCTTTGCGCTGAATCGAAGCAACGGGAAGACTTATGCAGGCTTACTCAGAAGTAAGCGCCTCTCTGATTTCCATGAGGCTTCCTCCTTAGTCAGTGTGTGTAGTATTAGGATTGCATCCTCCACCCTCAGACTTCTTTTGGGAAGTCTGCCCTGTCGGTTTCAGAGGGACTGACTTCCATGCTCAGGCGCACTGACCAGGAGAGAAATCGCACGAAGGCCAGAGGGGCTGATTCCGGAGTCGGATCCCAATCCTAAGCATGCCTACTCAGAAGTAAGTCCCATTCAGTTCAATGGGGTTTACCCCCAGGAAAGTGTGGCTAGGATTGCAGCCTCTGGCTGCTGGAAGGGCGCTTGGATTGCGCAGTGTGCCCAGCCAGGGTGCTTTGGCTGTCTTCACTCCCTGCAGGCGCACTCCAGGGAGCTCCAGGGTCGGTCACCCCATCTCTTCTGCAGTGGGGGGGGGGCAACATTAAGGCAAAGGGCCTCATGAAGCCTGCCAGACTCAGAGGGATGGAGCCGAAGGATCCCCCTGCCTGCTCTGTGCGGGGGGGGGGGGGGAACGGCACCAGGGTGAGAAGAGCCCAGCCTGGGCGCAGGGGAGGCGCACGCGCACCTCGGGCTGAGCACTCCAAGTTGCGGGGAGGGGTCGGAGGAGGCTTCGGAGCGCAGCTTATCTGTCTCGGAAATGCCTTTGTATTTTTACATAGTAATTAGTTTAGCAAAGGGGGTGACAGAGAGGCGCTCTGTCACCCCCCTTTGCCACTTTCACCTGCCCTTCCCTGCTGAGCCCATGCGCCACCAGCTCTCCCTGCCCGGCCACAGGGGTCCCTGCAAAGCGCCCCCCAGGCCTGCCACCAGCGGCCCTGTCCTGCGGTTCAGCCCCCTGCCCGCTGCAGGGAGAAGGAAGGAAGGGCGCAGGGAAGAGGTGCCCAGCTGCCCCTCGCGCCTGCTCGCAGTGGGACATGGAGAGCAGGTGTGGGAGAGCGCCGCTGCCCCTTCCTTTGATGCCCTTCCCCGCTGAGCCCATGCGCGGCCGCACCAGCGCTGTCAGCTCTCCCTGCCCGGCCAGAGGGTCCTGCAAAGCGCCCCCCGCGCCCGCCACCAGCGGCCCTGTCCTGCGGTGCCTGCTCGCAGTGGGGCGTGGAGAGCAGGTGCAGGAGAGCGCCACTGCCCCTGCCTGCTGAAGGAGCTGCTGTGGGCGAGAGCGGCGCCCCAGCCCTGCACTCACCAGCAGCCAGCGCCCGCAGCACGTCATGCCGGAGAGAGGCGCCCTCGGGGCTGGGCTGGCTGAGCGGCGGCCATGGGGAAGGTGCCCCGCTTCCAGCCCCCACTTGGGAGCCGCAGCAGACGGCTGAAAGAGCCACATGCAGCTCTAAAAACACAGGTTGCAGACTCCAGGTATAGACACTATACCGTAATCAGCCACTAGATGGGGATGAATAATGGAATCAACTGGAAAGAAATCATAATTAACAGCTTGAAGGTAAGAAATTGGATTTTGATGCTTTTTTCCCTTGTTACAAGGCATTTAAAGGTGAACCTTGGTATCAGTGGTGAGTCAAATCAGTGGATACCAAATAGTGGATAACAAGGCACGACCTGTAGTTTCCACCAGGGATGCTGCAGAGAGAAGGTACTCCTAAGACATCCTGGTAACCTATTTCCTCTCTATATCTGGCATTCAGAAGGTAGCTAAATTGTGACTCTCTTCATAGCACCACTGAGCTGCAGCTTCTGCACCAATGTTTCACTTCCAGTCAGTGAAGTCATCATATGGTCAAACAGATTTGGCTATCTGTAATGTCACAGGGGGAAACAAAGCTAATTCAGAATGAAGATAACGCTTCTTGATTAGTCCGTGTTAAGGTCTAGTTTGTATAATTTCATTTGTAGCAGTAGTTCTGCTGCTACAGTTCAGTTCAGTGGCAATAATATACAAATACACTAGTGATACACAGCTTCACCAGAAAACGAGTTTCTTATGCTAAGGTGTTCTTAATTAGGAATAATTACCAGTCATTCTTCCATTTATAGTGGAAGAAGGTAATTGACTCTTTGAACTATTTTTGTAAACGTCATATTTTTTTCAGGTTATGATGTTGCACCTGCTTGTGTGCATCTGTCCTGGGACTTGGCTATTAGTTGCTACAGGAAACTGCATTGCAATTGTAGTAAATATCCATTATCATCCCAACCACATACAATACTTGACTGACCTGCAAGTTAGAATGGAAACTCACCCCAGTCCATTTTGAGCAAAGGTCTTTGTGCAAATATTTCTGTGCGAGTGAAATCTGTTGTGAGAAGAACAATCCTTGAACCCTTTCGGAGCACCTTTGGCTTTTCAAATTACTGGATGGCTAAAAGCAAAAAGAAATCTGTAGCAGGTAACTAATTTTTTTCCTTCTCAAAAATGCCTGGGGAAGGGCTGTCTGTGGCTCAGTGCTAGAGTACATGTTTTGCATGCAGAAGGTCCCACATTCAATCTCTGGAATATCCAGGTAGGGCTGAGAAAGTTCTGCATCTGAAACCCTGGAGAGCAGCTACAGGCCAGTTGACAATACTAATCTAGATGGACCAATGTTCTGACTTTTCTATGCACCTATGTAGTTTTCTATGTACCTATACATTCACATCATGTGATTCTGTTCATTGAGATTTTAAAAAATGTATATAAATTTATTTGAACTTGGAGTCTAATCCACCACGGCAGGCATGCTGGTCTTACACAAGCTGCCATGGAGATGGCCGTAGTTAACGTGCTATAAGGCACTCTGCAACTGCTTGCCAGAAGGAGGTGCTGGCGGAAAGGCTTGTACAGGCCTCGTCCCAGTGGCGGTCCTGGGCTTTTTCCCCATCTGGGGCCACCACTCTATTTGCCGCCCTGACCCAAAAGTAATTGCAGTGTCATCACATCACTGCAACTGCTTCTGGAATCACATTGGGAGTTCAAGCCTCTCCCAGAGTGATTCCGTGCCACTTTGGGCTGCCCCCCCCCATGGAGAGGAAAGATGCAGCCCAGAGCATTACAAAATTGTGCCAGGGGTCTCCTGGTGCGCTGCCATTCTAGGACGAGATGAAAGACACAGCCCAGAGTGGAGAGAAATTGTGCCTGGAGTGGGGCAGCGTTTTCATCTCCTCCAAAGAGACAGAAGATGCTGCCCAGAATCACAGCCAGAGATGCTGCGAATTGCTGCCTCTCCAGCTGTGATTCGCAGCCAGACTGGGCAGCCCCCTCTCCTTTAGAGGAGGAGAGGAGGGGAGCAACCTAGAGTGCCTGCAGCATGCCAGGAATTATGACTCCTGGTTCACTGCTGCTCTGGGCTGCTCCTTTCTTCTCCTCCTATAAAGGAGGTGGGTGGTGGCCCAGAATCTCAGCCAGAAAGGCAGCAACTTGCAGCCTCTCCAGCCAAGAATCTGGGCTGCCCCCCCCTTCATGAGGGTTATTTTAAAGGGAGGGTTATTTTAAAGGGAAAGAAGCTGGTGGAACTGCTTCTTCCAGAAAACCCCCTCTATACCCAGAAATGTCTTCCTGTCCGTCAGCAGGGCACTTAACATTGAGCATTAGTGCTGCTCCTGCTGCTGGCACAGAGGCCTAGCACTAAGTGGCACTAGCCTCCCCTCCTGCCACCACAACATGCCCTGTGGCATTTACATATAACTGGCCAAATAACTCAATCTCACTTCCTTAGTTGTAAGGGAGGAATATTTGTATCACAAGGGCTTGTTTTCAAGGCAAACAGTTCCACTATCTAACTTCCTGTGTGACCTGCATGTGGCAGGTCAGTATATAATCCAGTGAAAGCACTACTTTAATATTCACGTGTTTGTATATCCACCAGCTACAGTCAACCAGCTACACTTGAGTTGGATATGGGAGCTAACCAAGTAAAACCTTGAGTTCAACCAGCTAAAATTTCCCAACCTTGAGTCAACCAGCTACAAGGTGGTGAATGGCAATGACATCATGTAGGATACTTTGGAATGTTTGATCCATTATTATTCAAATACATACAGTCATATTCTTCAGTGACCTCTTGTGAATTGGAGGCAAAGCAATTCTTTCTTGATGATCCTGTAGGAAAACAATGCAACATAAAATCTTGCTGTTCCCCAACCTTGCACCAATCTATTCATGTGAGGCCAATAAAAATAATTTTCTTCAGTGTTATAAGGCTAAGCAAGTACAGTTGGCTTCCGAAAAGCAATTTTACTGATGTTTAGAAAATATTAGTACCTCATGGTTGTTTCCTAACAGCTCGAGCCTATTCGTTTCTACTCAGAAGCAGGGATATGCTGAAGTCACTGTGTCAAGTCGTGTGTCACTGACCCTGAGTTGCAAGTCAGGTCTGGGTCAGTGACATTTGTGACTTAAGTTAATATGAATCCTGACTAGAGTTGAGTCTTTGAGTTGTTCCCATCCTTGCACAGCAGTAAGCCCCATTAAATTCAATGGAACTTGCTCTTTTTTAATTTTTTAAAATATTTTTCAAAAACAAATATAAACAAACACACATAACACAAAAAACATACTTCACTACAAAAAACAAAAAAGGTGCAGGAAATCATGTATCACTAAAACTAATAAATCATTACATAATCAATTTCATCTTCTAAATTTACCTCTTAATATAATTTTTCATTCATCATTCATCTATCATATCATATCAAGTTATATATGTAATACAATCATCTAAATGCCCTATCATATATTTCTAAAACTTCATTTTCAACCAAGCATAAAAAGGTTTCCATTGCTCAATTTGTGTTGGTTTTCGTTGGTGATCAAAATTTCTGAAAGTCTGCCCCCTTCTGCCACATTCATTATTTTCTCTTTCTCCTCTTCTTACTCTTCATGGAACATGTCTCAAAATTTTGACTTTATTATCATCCACTAACCATTCCTTTTCCTGTGAGGCCTTCAGTAATTTGTCACTGTAAAAGGTTCTGATGAATTTCACATAAATTTCTCTTGGTAATTCGTGTTTTCTCAGATAAAAAGTGTCCACTCTTCTCACTGAGTCCAATTCTTTAGATATCTCCTCCATCAGTGTATCAATCCATTCTGATATTAATCTGACAATCTGTCACGACGTATCTTCACCTTTCTCTTCTGGTATATTTTGTATCCTCACCACTCAAGCTGCACTATCCATCTGAATTTCCATTAACACTGCCTCTGCGTCATGCTGATTCTCTTCTATCTCCGGTAGTTTATGTTGATCTTTTCTTATCTTTTTCCCCAATCTCTCAATCTTTGTTTATTTTCTTCTGATCTAATTTTCGCATCCATCAGTTGCCAACTAATTTCATCTAATTGTTTAGTTAAAGCATCTACGCTGGCTTGGGTCTGTACAGATTGGTTCATTTGTTGCTGTACTGTTGCCAACAGTTTTTCCATGTTATCTTGCATAGTCTGTTTCCAGTCTTTCCCTTTTGATTCCTCTTGTATTAATTTTCCAAGTCCCGTCTCCAACTCTGGCGAGCTTTGAACTTTTACTGTTTTACCCACCATCTTCATTCTTCCTTCCTGTAAAGCTCAAATATCTGTTATCAAACAAATCACTTTCACTTTCAGTTATCTATACATCACATCACATCAACAATCAATCCTCTAATCCAGGGGTGTCAAACTCGTTTCATACAGAGGGCCGAAGTCAGCATTCAGGGCTCAGATGAGGGCCAGAAGTGATGTCATTAAGCAGAAAGTGACATCATTAAGCAGTTAATAGCCAGAAATCAGACCCTGTTCTCATATAGAAACTCATTAACTGCAAATGACAGAAGAGAAAGTATGCAAATCTTGATCATATTTCAAGATTTGGGAAAGCCCAATTTTCATGTTGGCTGCCATTTCAGCTGTAACACCACAGCAGCCGAGAGCCTGCGAGCTGAATAAAAAGCTTCTGGGGGGCCGCATTCGGCCCCCGGGTCTTACGTTTGACACCCCTGCTCTAATCACTCATCAACAATAACAAAAGAAAATTATAAAGTCAAGTAAAACCTTTTGCTCAAAATGTTCTTTAAAACCACTAGATGTCCTCAGCATATTATCTTCTTTGTTCCACTTATAAACACAAATCTAGTTCTTGCAATGTCTTTCTAGATGTCACTAGATGTCGCTGGTGCACTGTTCTTCTATTTCTTGTTTCTGTTTTTCTTATCTGTTATTTATACTTGTAACCTTGACAACCGCATTCCTCCATCCGCAAGAATGTCAACACAACCAGCCACTCTTTCAGGCAATCCCAAACAATAATATCAAGCCAAAGCAATAAATGCTCCAATACACAAACTTTGTCCAAGGACAGTTAATTTGTAATCCACCGAAATTCAAAGTTGTAAAGTTATAATTATATTTTCATATATCCATAACAAGCTTGGCAAATCTCCTCTACAATTTCTCCTCACACTGATAAACAGCTGGGGGGGGGACCTCTCCCCCTTCTTCTCATGGCGGAAAAAGAACTAAGTCAGGCAATCAATTACTCAGTCCACACCAGGCATACACAAACGGAATGACACTTACTTAGATTTCTGCACATCTTTCCCTGCTGGGGCCTTCAGCTTGATTCAGCATGAATTCTTCACCATTGCTGCCAAGATGGCGGAATCTCCTGGGAAAGCCCCCCTGGCTGGGCCTTATCTGCTCAGGGATCAGCCATCACATGGAGGAGTTTGTCTCTCCTGACAAACAATCCTCGGGTCTCCTCAGATCCACAGTTTTGGGGAAACTGTTATGTTTCCCAAAAACATAACATGTGAGTTATGTTGATGTAACAGTGATACAATCACATTTTGTTCCCTGCTACAGGAGGTTTGGCATTGTAAAATAAAGCATTGTTGTTACCTTGGATCTATCTTATTAATGCTGAGATTATTACAGTTCCTATATACCATTTCCCTGTATGCTACAAGTAATAGTTAAACTATTGTTAGAATAATTTATAAATACATTTCATTTTTTAACTGGTTTAATGGAGTCTATCAGGTTCCAATAAGTGAATAATGAAAATGATTTTTAATAATCATATGAAGGTTTAATAGATTATTTTAGAGCTTCAATTTACATAAATAGACAAAGTAGTTTCAATATAATATTTAGGTTAAATTTTGTCAGAATGCACTTACTATACGCCATGGCATCTGAGACACGTTTTCTTTCATGTAAGCTGTCCACATGGCTTTTGCAAAGATGTTTAATGTGTAAATGGAAAAAGCCAACTTTGGAAAAATTTATATTTTGTTGTCTTTTGGCATTGCCAGAAGTGTTGTAGCTTTCTTCTGAGTGAAGAAATGACAGCTTATACTTGAAAAATTCTTCCAAATATCTTCTTATGGCAAACAAAAAAGGTCTTCTTTCCTATTTCCCTTCTTCTTGACTTATGGAAATGAATGAGTTTACTGACTCCTTGGCAGCACTAATCCATAGCAACATTCAGTGGCAAAACTGGTTCAGGTTGCCATACAAGTTTCAGCTTCCTTTGAAGTGCTGTTGACTAGAGTCTCAACCCCAATAACTAACAAAGAAACAAGGAAAAAGAATGAACCAAATATTAGCCATGAACATTATTTTGTACTTAGTTTCACAATAATATGTTTAGTATTTCTGAAGGTCTTCTAACTTATTGGTCAGAGGCGACGACATATGTTTTTCTCTTGGGGTGGGGGGAGAGGAAGGAAATTCACCTTCATGTTATAAGCACAAAGCTTAGCTTGAATCATATTCTTGCATAAATTATTGTGAAGGAGAAACTGATATTGTTTAGAATTATTAAGGGGCTGTTTCTGCTGGTAGTAAAATTCAACAAGCTGGATTGACCTTTTTCATCAACTAAGTTTAAATGATTATCTGAGATCAAAATGACTACATAATGAATAGTCATAGAATGCTTATTTCCTCAACAGGCTGTCTGAAATTGTGTTGGCACAAATTACTGCAACTTTTTGTCTCTGCAAAATTAATCAGAGATCTCTACTTGCTTTGTTCCTTGACACTGTAGTAGGTAATTGACACTTTTGTTTGTGAGATTACTCAACTGTTCCCTGCTCAATTCATTCTATTATCTGAAAGGCCCCAAATGCTACATCAGTTAGAATAAATATGCGTTTTGTGATCCAGCAACATCTGGTATAGGCTACTGTCTTAAAATAACTTACATCCAACTCCTACTGTATGATAACCTTTTAAAATTATGGTGCATAGCAACATCTCTGACTGGTAATTTGTAGTTTCTGGTTATGTGACCATTGCTGTGTAGCTGCTGTGCTTGTGTATTCATGTATCACACCACAGTAGTCTACAAAAACCATTTGGGGCAGTGGATGCAGTGTTTACATGTCACATCAGAACTGCTGTCCCATAGGAAATATGCTGCCATGGGAAATAATCATATTGTCCATCACACATAGCACTAGTACACTATGGGACCAATGACGCAGCAGTGGTGATCATTGGTTGGCAACCTTCAGTCTTGAAAGACTATGGTATAAGCCTACAGCACCCAGTATTCCCAGGTGGTCTCCCATACAAGTACTAACCAGGCCTGACCCTGCTTAGCTTCTGAGAATCAGACAAGATCAGGCATGTGCAGGGTAACAGTTGTCTTATCAATTGGCCCAAGGTTCAAGCAATCGGGTGAGCATAGTTACAGTTCCCCAAATGACCAGACGCACAGGTGACTATTTCTTAAAATAGAACCATAACTGAATGTAGCTCCACATTTTTCAAACTTCTCCCCCCCCTTTTTTTTTTTTGGTAGTACAGTCTTCAAGTATCACCTTTTTGAGTGAGTTTCACTGTCAACAGAGATGGGTGCTATACACAGGAGTGGGTGATTTGACCTTGTAGTTAGGGAACTGCTTGTCCATTTGCTGCTGCTTCATGATCTCTTCTTCCCCTCATTCTTCACTCTGTCCCCCTCATTCCCTGACTTGCACCTTTTTTTGAAGCACCAGGCCTGGAGTTGCCAATCCTCAAGGACTGGCTTTAGAGTCTCCAGGAGTTAGAATCCATCTCCAGGTGACTACTGAAGCAAACATGGAGATTTTAGCAGAGACTCCCTAGCGCAATGCTATGTCATACAGTGCTTTTCTACAAGGCTATGTAGAAAAGAAAATCTTCAAAAATAGTATCCATCAGACAAGCCTAGCCAGACCACCATACAATTCATCTTGCCACTGGTCCACCACTACTCCTTCTATTTGAACTTCCAGTGGAGGCAGGCTAAGTCGAGCAGTCAACATGGCAGTGGGGTCTATCACCTGCTATACACTGAAGTACCATGGATGGGAATATCCTGGTTGAATTGGCTTCACTGAAAGGGGCAAATTGAATCCACTTTTGCCTATGCATTTTCTGAATGAAAGGGACCTAGCTGGAAGATAGAAAGGAAGGTTACTGCTGTAGAGGAAGGGAAGGCACATGCAGTACTTCCTAAGGCAGTGGTTCCCAACCTTTATAGCACCAGGACCCACTTTTTAGGTATGACAACCTAGCAGAATCCCCTATCCCCAGATATCATTGTTTTAATTAATCAGATTTGGAGAAATGAATGGAAAATGAGAGAAAACCTGCAAATTGTCTAATTTTGTTGTTGCTGTGGCCAGATCAATGTAAAAAAAAAAATAGGTTTTTTTCACTAAGGCACTCCTTATTCCAGGAGGCCCACCCTGGGGCCTTCCTCTATAAGATCTTGCAGTAGGTAAGCTGTGTAAATCAGTAAAACCAAGGTGGTTTTTAAAAAAAGATTTTCTGGGGTGAGTTCAGTTTTTTTGCATGATTTACATAGAAATTAATTTTAGCACTCAGGACAGTGCCCATTAAAAAAAAAGTTCAGCATGTAGACTACCCTAGGTTACCAAATGCAACAATAATTTTCAGGTATGTGGAAACACCTTGAAATTAAAAAAAATTATGTTTGGAGGTTCCCTGAAAATGTTGCAAAAACGTAACTCTTTAACTGTTGCATAAACACAACTACAGTAGTAAATGAGTTCCATGACCCCCTGAAAATCACCTCGCAACACCCCAGGGGATCATATCCCCCAGGTTGGGAACCAGTGTTCTAAGGTATGTTACCCAGGAAGTGTAAAAGCAGCCTGCATCCTCTACAATGCACCATGCTGCCGAACAGATCTCCTACCTCTCAATGTCTTCCTTCAACTCTGATTTCCTATCGAGCTGCTGTATGCAAGAAAAGAATGAGCAAGCTATTCTAGTTTGTTTAGCTTGTCCCCAGAATTGGTCTATTCAGATAAATTGTCATGGCAACTAAATTTACACTCCAAAGAAAATGAGCAGCAAGTTTCCTCTCCCTGGGGGAGCTATTGAATAAATGCACACAATCTCTTCTGTAGCTGGCAGTCCTTATTAGCTTCACATATGTGATCTTACTCCCATCTAGTATTGACAGATCCAAAATCTGCTCCTCCAAAATGTTAGTGCTTTATTAGTATGATTAATTTTAAAGAAATGGCTTTTTTTGTATAGTAACCAAGGAAACATACAGGAACTCACTGTCAAATATGTGATGGAACTGGGTTTTTTGGTTATTTAGAGGAGAAAATTGCTCCATGTAAGACCACAATCAGATGAAATTGTGCTTTCTGAAGGTCAGAACACAGTAGAGCAGTGATTTTCAACCTTTTTCATCTCATGGCACACTGACAAGGCACTAAAACAGTCAAGGCACACCATCAGGTTTTTGACAACTGACAAGGCACACCAGGCTGCCAGTGGGGAGCTCACATCTCCCATTGACCCTACTAATAAATGACCTGTGGCACACCTGTGGACCACTCGCACCACACTAGTGTGCCATGGCACAGTGGTTGACAATGGCTGCAGCAGAGAGTGATTTTTTTTCTGTAATGAAAGCTTTTGACTTGCATATTTTGTTGTTTTATGTGATGATTTAACTAATTCCAACAAAGGCTTGACCAGAAACAACCCCTGCACAGGAGAGAATAGTGTTGTGTAGCTGATTGCATCTATGCGCCAGGTCCTTACTGCAACAGGTGCCAGCATCCTCCCCACAGCTATCCCTACTCCTGCCAATCCAGCACTGCCACAGTGAAAGTTTTGGCATTGCTTATCAGATGCCCAAAAGGCCTCTTCCCCCTGTGTTCTCCCCTTCTCTAAATAGTGTTTTCCACATGGGATAGGGACAGAGTACCTCTACCTTTAACCACTGTATAGAAGAGGAAATTTTGGCAGGTGCAGCGCAACATGGCCTTTAAAAAGCTGCAGCTGCCAAAATTCTCTCTTCTATACAGTGGTTAAAGATATAGGTACTCTATATCTGCTCACCCTGGATAGGGAGCATTCACATGCATCCAAAATCATGATATTTCAGAGAAAATACAAGCTGGTCAGGGAGGGCTTTGTTCCTGCATGCCTCTGGGTTTCAGTGGTTCCCCACATCCCTCATTTTGTCAGAAATGTATCAGAACCGCTCCACGTTTTGGTAACTTTGGGTGTGCAACATTTGGACCTCATCCCCCTGCCAAATTTCAGTAAACATCCTGAGCATCTCCTTGGTCCACAAAGGACTCCTCAGATGTTCAAAAACCCACATGAGAAAATCTAAATTCATCAATTAGGAGGGTGGTAAGTGGCAAAAAGATACTTGGACTGTCTGAGGCACAAAGCACATGGGACAAATAAATCTATATGTGTAGTGCTTCAAGTCATGTGCTTTTTCCATGGAGAATCTCCAATACCCTGTAGATTTCTAAAAGTTTGGTTTGGGCTTAAAGCCATTTCTGCATATATGCAACAGGGCCAAATGTGTACACCTGTGGACCAGGCAAAAATAGGTTTTAGTCATGACTAACTTTGCCAGGATATAATCCAGCATGCCCAGTGATCATATATAGAATAGAAATAAATGCACAACAAAGCTGTTAAATAAACAATTTATTTAAACCACTTTTTCCACAATAAAAAATAGATGGTATTAAGGCATCTTGTGCTCTATTTCCATTTATATAGTTAAGTGAACTTTCAGCTACAAGACAGCACAGCTATACAAATTTTATTTTATCCACCTTTTTGGTGTAATGGTAACATCTAACTCCTTATTCACTGACAAATACAAGGAAAAAATGAAAATTCCTATTCTTAAAGGGAAAGAAATACCTGAAACTGAAATACATGGAGTCAGGATAGCACCTAGGACTGGGGCAGTGCTACCTGTTAACAGATATGAACTACAAGAAATTCATTTTCAACAGAACAAATAGACTGATTTGTTAGTACTAATCTCTTCTTCAGCACAGATTTTCATACTCTTAGAATTAACTCTCAGGCAAAGTTATCACTATTCATTGCTTAAAAACTAAAAATCCCTGAAGTCTAATGACATTTAAGATTCCACTCCTGAAGCTGAGTGAATGAAAACAATCACTTGTTATAATGTTCGTAATCCTCAAGATACAGTGGCCCTAGACAGCATATTAGGACGTGTATTTCCATCTGGACTTAAAGAGAGATTGAAATGTGTGTCTTCATCTTCACATTATACAGGGGTTATGTGCTGTATGGTGTGTATTAACAAGTATAGCCTGTCCCTGCAATATGTGCCACCTGCATCCACAGATGGATTGCAGGACCAGCTGCTCAAAATGCAGAAAAATAAATTTCTACCTTCCCCTTTTCTTTCACTGCACACTACAAGATCTTTTGCAGGATAACTGTCTGAACGGGTCACAAATCTAAGAAGGGATGCTGAAGAGTCAGAAACAGAAGTCAGGCTTAGAGAAGGGAATAACACACTAATCTAGTCTCCAAGTTATGTGCACAGGGCAGTCCACACACACACACACACACACACACACACACACACACACACACACTTCTGTTTTCCATTACATTGCTCCTTTCCAATGAACTTATCAAACAGTTTTTGATGCTGTCTGCTGTAAGTTCCCTGTTAGTTTCCCTTCTTTCTAAGGGCTCTGGGGGGTAAAGACTGGTCTACTCCTAAATCCCTCTGTACCAATGAAGCTTAAAGATATGTAGGCATAGTAGATTATGCCAGTAGTGTACCCTGTTGTGCCAGTGTTGCATTATGTCAGTGTAATGTTACCACACCATCATGACACAGCCACTATGAGGCCCAAAAGTGGGCAGAGCTCAGGGAATGACAGTGGAGTACTGAGCCTTTGTGGAATCCTATGCTCATCCAGAGATTAGTAACACCACAGGCACTGGAGTAACATTTCAGGTGGAAAAGAGGAAGCAAGAAATAAAAACCACTTCCATTAGAGTCAATGGAGATCTCCAAATGACTGCCTCCTTTTCAGAGTACTAACTGGACAGGCCATGGGGCCATGGCTACCAATTGAGAAATGAGTTCTCAACATGCACTTGTGAAGGCAGTGGGGAGCACATCCATCTTTGGGGTGAACATGAGGCACCTGTTGGTAATGCTGGCCAAATGCTCATGATTATTGTTTCTTGCACGATGATAGCCAGGGCATATAGCAGGTTACACAGAGACTGCAAACAGAGTTATTTCCACTGCAACTCTCTACAGGGGGTGAGGGAATATTATTTTAATGTACAACAAATGAACCAATGAACTTGGGTACTAAGGAAATAACAAATAAAACTGAAAAATGAGCAATGGAAAATGAGGACTGGAAAAGCATCTGGGTGTCTGCACTTTTTCTCACTCACTCAAATTCTGTTGAGCATCTAAGCACAAGAATCTGTTGCAGCTGTTATCAGTTATTATGGACAATTCATTTTCCACAAGCAACCATGCTGCCTTCCAACGTATCTGGAGTCAAGATGTCCCTCTCTCCATTAACACCACCAGCAGCAGCATCTACTGAGAATTCAGCTATTCCTAAGGGATTGCCCCTACTTGGCACCATTTTCATGATGGGGAATGAGCAGGTCGTGCTGCTGGAGCATCAGCAAAGGTTACAGGGTAGGGTTAGTGGATCCCAAATGTTTTTGACTGGCAGCTCCCTTGACCTATTGGGCTACTGGCAGTGGCTCTCTTATTAGGGCTAGTCCTATATATCGTATAGGATATCACAAGAGTTCTGCGGCTCCCTGGCTGGATTCTGCGGCTCCCTGGGGAGCCACAGCTTACAGTTTGTATACCACTGGGATAGGTCCTGATAATTCACTACCTTTCTGTTTCCCCAGGCACTGGTGGTGTGATAAGCCAGAGAGTGCAGAGGGATGAATGGAGCAAGACTTTGCTCTGAAATAGGCAGCCAGTCTCATCACTAATTGTCAGAAGAATGGCATTCCTTCAGTCCTTCTCTGTTTGCTGGGCAAGAGGTGGTGGCTATGCGACTGCCAAAAGAATCAAAATCTGTCTGAGAGAAGGCCTAGAGCCTAGAGCTGCAGGTTTCTGTGCTACCCAGGGGTGGATGACAATGTTGGTACATGAGTGCCCAGGTACTGTGCCCAGGTACTGTTTTGCTTTCTCTTTTGCAGTTAGAAGTACATTGGATTCTGACTGTTATATGGTGAAGCCTTGGCATAGCAGAACCACAGTCACGCCTATCATGATTTTAGTCAATTATTGTTCTCAAATTTAGCCTTGTATGATAGTTCCAGCTTTGTATGTTTTTATCTAAACACTGGACAAGGAATATTTGATAGTTGCAATTAGACTAACTAGAATGGAATTAAATAGAAAATAAAACACAGGGTTGTATCCTAAGGAGCACATATGGAAATGTGGAACAATACTTTGCACTGTTCCAGGTGTGGTTGTACAAGCAGTTGCACAACAATGAGGTACTGATAACTTTGTGTGACATACTGTATTATGCAATGTATTGTGCATGCATAACGTCATGTCAGGATTCCATTCAGATTTCTGTTGAAGAACCATGTGCTACATATGTACGTACATGTGCACAGGTGCCCTTATTTGACTGGAAGAGTAACTGAGGCTACAATTCTATACACACTTACCTGGGAGTAATTCGCATTGAACTCAATGGTTCCTACTTCTGAGTAGACATGCCCAAGAGTGCACTACTAGAATTCAAGCCAAAGTTACTACTCTTCTTTAGACAAATCTAAATAATAAGTAGCAGATAGTAATGCATTTCTACCCAACCCACATGTGTACACATTTGATCCCCTTTGCATATATGCAACATTGGACAGAAATGGCTTAAGAGGCCAGGACTTCTTAAGGAGCGTAGGAGTTCCAAATGACTTAATTCAGTCTTTGTATGATAAAGTATTAGACGATTCACTATCAGATATTTTCATTACTCTTTTAGTACTCTGCTCCACAAGTTATGGATGTCCAAGTTAAAGGATGGCTGTACTGGCACTTTCATGCAGGCACAGTACATCTTTTGGTGTTGCTTTTGCACAGTGTGATAGTGTTGGGCTGGCAAAAACTGGATGTTTCTAGTGACAGATGTTTCAGCTTGTGTACAAACCCTGGAACCTAACTGCTATATATGTACAGGACTGTGCGTACAGAGTGAAACAATACAGTGATAAATTGCATATTGCTGCTTTCAGAGTCACATTCAAATCAATCTATATTGCTTTCACATACCTTCCTTAAAAGCAAACACGTGATGCAAAGGAAGTGATGAATATCAGTGGATGAACACACTCTTGGACATTTAAGTGTGTGAGAAATAAGTCATTTTATAAAATGCAAGTGAAAAAATTACAGAAAGGCAGTTGACTCCAGATTGCGCTGTAACAAAAGCTGGCATGTTCCTATATCAAAGTCCTCTTATTCATCATCTTTGGAGCCTGTTTTGCTCAGCTGTAAAAAAAGACAAAAATCCACAATGTTTATCATTTTTTCCCCACACAAATCCAGTTAGTGGCACACAAGTCCCATTGAAATCAGTCACATAATTTAGTCACGTAACATAAGTCTCACTGCACAGCACACTTACTATGGATAGAAGCTCTCTTATTGACTATAAACATTGATTCTTTGAATTCCAATATATTTAATCACCAGAAAAATAGATTACTTTTGGGGAGAGTCTTGGGGAAAAAAGCCTTGCTAAAGATTGATAAGAGCATGATGCATCAGACAGTGTGGCTTGTGCCAGCAAGTCTACACCTACATCTTGTCCTTCACAAATTCCTTCGCTTTGCTTCTCAGGTGCAACCCTGTTATCAACTGACATTATAATACATATATTAGTACTGTACTAATAGATTTGTAGGTCACATCAATGTATGAAGATGTGCAATGAGCAAACACCTTTAAAACAACTCAAAAGTGAGTTGTCTCCAGTCTCACCCCTCCACACCACTACTTTGCCCAATTCCATGCTGTACAATAGGTTTATAAGATGCTACACAGAGGCTGGCAACAGTTGCCTTTGCCAGTGTCCAACAGAACAGTGTTATGTCTAGGATCAGCAACAAAGGGAATTTACTTCTTTTAGCTGTAACAGGGTCTAGATGATCAGTCATGTTGCCTCGCCCTGCGTGTATGCATTTTTAATGTAAGAGGCAGACACTGTAAGAAGCAATTGAAGATAACCTCTTAGGACAAAGAACAGTTGCAAGCTCCCACTCCCCTATAACAGAAGCCAAAGGATAAGTCCTCTTCCCCACACGCCACAGTCTTGATCCAGACTTAGAGCCAAATCCTGTGGTTCACAGTGCAGCTCTGCGAACCACAGTCGCAAATGTGCTGTAAGGCACGTTTGCAGGGCTTACTGCTGGGCTCCCACTGGAGCTAGCCCAACACCAGCCAGCGCTGGGCTAGTGCCCGGCGGACGTCTGCATTCCGTGGCTTGGCGGTCTCTTGGACCGCCGGGCTGTGGAACAGGAGGTGGGGGCATGGCCAGGGGCGTGGGGGAGCGGTCCTGGGGAGGGGGGAGGCGTGGCCAAGAGGGAGATGGGCCGGGGAGAGGCAGATTTGCAGAGCCGAGCTCCGCAGGATCCAAGGCACTCAGGCAGGGCTGCTCACCCTACATGAGCGCCTTTACTTTAGCGGTGACCAAAAGGTCGCTGCTAAAGTAAGTAGCCCCATTGTGGGGCTGCTTCCCTTACCTGGGGGAAGGGGACAAATGTCCCCTTCTCCCAAGGAGCCTCCCGCGGTAACGTGGGAGGCACAGGATCCGGCGGGAGCCTGCCATGGGCACTGTGGGCAGCTCAGGATTGGGCTGCCCGTTCCCCTGCTGTTCTGTTTACATTTAAAAAATATTAACACACAGGGCTGAACACCATGATTAATATGTCTAATTTTACTCTCAGTTAAGACATTTATTGATATAATTGTGAAATGCAGTCATTGTTTCTAGACACCTCTTGAACACTCACAATTCTTGCTTCTAAAAAGACAACATGAATAATACATTAGCGATAACTTCAAATGAGACCTATAATGCAGGTAGTTGGTCTGTTACAAAAATCTCTAATAGAAGAAAAACCAACAAATTTGAGCTCTAACAAAAGAGCTGGAAAGACAGGGAGCCTGCACGTCAGACTGAGAACTTGACACTGTGACTACAGTACTGTTAAGTATTTTTTTTTTTACCAAAAGGGACTGAAATAATATCTTCAATGTCTTTAAGATATGGTTAGAAGCATCCATAACAACACTGGATAATTTTTACCACAGGAAAGTCAACTACTTATAAAATTTGCAGACGATACTACAGTGGTGGGGCTTGTTAGCTGGAATGATGAGTCTGCTTATAGGAAGGAGGTACAGGAGTTATTGTGGTGCAAAGAAAATAATCTCTCACTTAACACTCACTACATCAAAAAAACTAAAGAATTTATAATTGACTTCCAGAAAAAGAGGGATGTACACACACCATTATACATAAATGGTGAGGAGGTGGAGAGGATTGCTAGTTTCAAATTCCTAGGTATTTACATCACAGAGGACTTCTCATGGACTATTAACACCAGCATGTTGATAAAAAAGGCACAAAAGCGGTTATATTTTCTGAGGAAGCTTGGGAAGTTAAATTTGGCACAGCAGCTGCTTGTGTCTTACTATCATTGCACCATTGAGAGTGTCCTAACCTATGATATCTTGGTGTGGTATGGAAATTGCTCTGCATGTGACAAAAAAGCTCTGCAGATAATTATTAAGATCGTACAGCACATCATCAACCTTCATCTACCAGCTTTGGAGGACATCTATACACCTCGCTGTCTGCAGAAGTCACATAGTATTCTAAGACCCCCCTTCCATCCAGCTCATAAGTTCTTTGAACTGTTGCCTTCGGGTAGACGATACAGAACTATCAGAGCATGCACCACATGATTCCTGAACAGTTTTTATCCCACAGCCATAATTACGTTGAATGAGGCAATATAGTTGTTACCATGCTCCTGGGCATTATGGTCTGTTATAGTGTTTTTATATTATGATGCATATTGTATAGAAAGTGTGGGTGAGTGTGTAGAGCGTGATTGTTGGAATTGTAGTATATATTTATGCTGTAGCACAATGACAATAAAAAGTCACTACTACTACTACTAACTACTTATTAGATAGTTGTCCTGAAGGGCCCTTGAAAGATACTGCATTTGGGAATTTATCCAATAACATTTTAATCTGTTCTTGTGATTAATCTCAGATTATCCTTTCACACATGCAGATCATCACTTGATAAGCTGGGACAAGTGAAGAATGCAAGAAGTTATGTTTTAGGTTTTTATTTCATTCAATATTTTGATCTCAGCTTTCTTGTAGAGTAGGGCCTCGGTATGCATGGGGGATCCGTTCTAGGAATCCCTGTGGATACTGAATTCTACAGATAATGTAATCTTTGGCGGGGGGGCACATGCGGCATTGCAATTCCTTACCTGGGGGCCATATCCAGCCCTCTAGATGTTACGCATGGCCTCTCCATGCCTCAGAAAAGCTCCTGGATACCACTGAAAGACATTTCTGTTTCGCTCCTTCCAGTCGCATCTGGGAGGCTTTCTGAGACGCAGGGAGGCTTAATTGAAAAAGTTCTTTCATTCCTGAAATTTATTGCAAGGGGAGGGTAAACAAGGTTAGTTAAAGCTTTTAAATTTAAAAGCATTAAAATAAAATTTAAAATCTGGACATTCATTAAACTTAAGCAATTGTATTTATTTTTAGATAATTGCATTTGGGATTAGAGTGTATAATGCCTTAAAACTGATCCAAGGAAAAGATGTCAAAATATTCCTGCTTAGAATTATTTTAACACAGGCATAAAACTCAGAAAGACCAAAATACTTACATGCTAGTTTGCAGGAAGAAAATCCAAATGGCATTCATGTCCACAATGGTTAACAAAAGGAGGAGGGAGAAGGGAGAGAAACAGTTTAGACACTGCTAAAATCTGCCAAAAGGGTATGAATCAAATATTTTCAATTGTTGAACAGTTACCTTGATTACATCAACCCAATTCCATCCACGAGGAAGTTCCCCTTTGTGATCTGTTTAAAAGCAGACATGGCAAAAACTCTCTCATTACTAAGTTAGTCAAAATGGAATACCAAACTATGGCCAAATCTCAGGCTCTGTGCTTCCTTTACCCTGCTTGTACTCCTTATAGTGTAATCATATGCATGTTTACTCAGAAGTCTCATTATATTCAACAGGGCTAACTCCCAGAAAAATATGTATAGGATTGTAACCTTAACGGGTTACTTCCTAATATGTGGCAAATTGTGATGTGCTATTACATCCAAATTAACAAACTATGTGTCTGCTTGCCCTACAAACCAGGATTACAAAAATGGTTCAAAATGCAATTTCTTATTCAGTTTGGTAGGGGACACAAACCCCACAGTTTGCTGGGTTGAATAACCTAGTAAACTAGGGTTTGGCACAAACTAGGAATCTCATTAAGCAGAATGCCCAAGAAAAGGAGAGGAAAGCATGCCAGCACAGGGCTCATTAATATACAGTAGCATCAAACCATGGTTTGACATTACATGTGAATCAGTGAAAAATGTAAATTTATTTAAAAGTTGCACAAAAGGCTATCATGTAAACATTGCAGCATCATAACAATTTATAAAGCACTCACTTTTTAAAGGCACTTTACAAAAACACTAGAAAAACTATGTGTTTTGAAGAATTCTAACAGCCCAATCCTAACCTGTGCTAGAACAGGCAGGCCAGCTGGCCTATTCCAGATTCAGTGCAGGTTTGAAGGTGGAAGGAGCGCAACTTGGGGTAAGGGGACCTATGTTCCCTTACCCATAGTAATGCCCGAACCACTGCAAAGGGGCTACTCGGATCAGTGTCAGCGAAATTGCTGGCACTGATCCGAGCAGCTTGGTGTAATGCCAGGCTGCTTGGGAGGGGGATTAGGGATCTGGCCTAAGTGCCAGAGGCCAGTCCTGCCACCCGCCCCCAAATGCCCCCATTCCACACTCCCCAACCCTCTCAGCGCATACTAACCCCTGCCCAGTGGGGATTTGGCACACAGAGGCCACACATCCTCACGCCAGCCTTCCTGACTCTTAAGGAGGCGCAAACGTGCTTTACCGCATGTTTGCAATACTCCCAGGCCAGTGCAAGGAACTTGCGCTGACTCAACAAGTGCTTAGGATGTGCTGTTATTCACTTATATATAGCTTATTTTTAAGTTACATAAGGTTACACATAACAAAATACAGCTTTCTTAAGATCTGAAAAAGCCATGGAGCGTACTACACAAACCTGTTTTGTCTGCCAACTTTCGTTTTTGTGTCTTAGACAGTTGTTCTTTTTTCTCTTTTTTCTTACTAGGCTGGGCAACATCAGGATGTCCAGCGGAGATGCAGTTGTTCAATGCTGTCTAAAAAAAGTATATTTTGAATAAAGATTTTCTGCAATTTATTAGTATTTGCCATGAATTATGGCCCAATCCTAACATCCAATTTACAGCAGCCGACAATGCATGAGGTGAACAGGCAGTGACCATTTTAAAAGCCACTGTTGCAAAATGGCAGGAGCATCAGCAGCCTGCTGCTGTGGCCGGTAACTTGCTCCGCTGCAGTTAAGCTGGCCTGGAGGGGGGAATTCGTGGGTATTATTGTATTGGCAACTTTCAGTCTCGAAAGACTATGGTATCGCGCTCTGAAACGTGGTTCTGGTACAGCGTCTAGTGTGGCTGAAAAGGCCAATCCGCGAGTGACAATCCCTTCCACACCGGGAGCAAGTGCAGTATGTCCCTGGTCTGTCTCCCTGGCTTTTACATAAAAGTAAAATGCACTTTTATGTGACAGAGTAAACAGTATTTTTAATCAGTGCTCCTTATTTATCTAAAGAAGTGAATACTATAACCAGAGAAGAACATTATCATTCAATTCTAGACAACAGTTCAGCAAGCTTTGGTAACAGTATCCAAATGATTCGAACCCCAAACAAACAATTATTAATACCTTATAGCAGTGGTTCCCAAACTGTGAGCCGTGACTCCCAGGGAGCCACGGAAACCACAGAATCCTTGCAAAAAACCCACAGTCCTGTAGTCCTATTGGAGAGACACAGCCAATGGCCAAGTAGGAGCCGCCCGTTGAAAAGACTGAGGAACCACTGCCTTATAGATAGGGGTGTTTGAAAAGAGTGTTATTTATCTTACTCAGAAATAAGCCTGTTGTATTCAGTAAGGCTGTAATCCTATCTTACTCACTGGAAACGAGCAAACAAAAAAAAACCACATCTACCTATGTGAATTTATTCTTATGGTGCCATTTAAAAAAAATTATACCTCACCTTTCTTATGCTGGAACAAATGCCCAAGGCGGCTTACAAAATTCCAATGAAATTTACAATATATAAAAACAATAAATAAAAATAATAAGAAAAATGACAAAACTGGAGATTGACAAATTAGACCTAAATGAAGCAACAGAGCTTTTGTCTGGTATCATGACAAAAAAGGGCAGTATTAATATTTAGAAAAACCTATTAACAATTTCAGATAGATCAACAACTAAAGTCACAAGCTTACCACAGTATTAACAGGTTGGTTCTCCATGAACAACTCTCTATTGTCTTTGGCATATTCAAAAATTGTGTACGTCATGGATGTTCCAAGGTTAATTTCGACTTCCTCCATTAATTTATTCAATATACTTTGTTTTATAGATGAAGATCTAGAGAGATAAAAATACTTTCTTATAGAGATGAGTAAAAAATGGTTATTACAGAAGAAAGACTATTGTAAGTTTTAAAAGTTGAACTACTTACATGGCATTGTTGAAGAATGCGTCCATAGAAATGGCTGGAGCTGTTTGGGGGTATGTGTCAGGCCATGATATTTCTATTAAGAAAGCTTTAGGATCTCCACTTTCACCGATCTGAAGAATAGTTACAAATCATGACAGGAAGTTAATGTTCACACTCCCTTCTAGCCTGCATGCTTGTCTGCTAAAGCAAAACGCATACTTGCAAAAGGCTGCGTGCATGCTTGCTTGATTAAAGCAAGAGCCATTTCGCTTGACTTGTATGAACATAAACAAAGGTAATGGGTGTGTGGGTGTGAGAAGGGTGTGAGAAGATAGGGTTCCCCCTTATCCACAGTCTCTGGTATCTACCTGGGGGGGGGGAGGAACGTATCCCTTGTGGATATTGGAGGACATCTAGATACTATCTTTCTCAAGGCAATGTACAATAAAAAACATGGATAAAACATTAAAATAATTTTAAAAGGTACAAGATTAAATGATACAGATAAAAATAGCAATAACATAAAAGTAATGGCATAAAAGCAGCAACAGAAGATGAAAAGGTTCCCTAGAAAGTTTCACCTCCCCCCACAAAAGTTAAGACAAATTATTTTTTTAAATCATCTGGAAACCATATAAAGAGGGAGATGTTCTCATATATTCTGGTAACTATTTCCAGAGACATGGTGTCACAACAGAAAAGGCCTTGCACCTTGCTTCCATCCCTGTGACTTGCCGCAATCTGAAGCCCCCTGGCTTCAGATGACAGTGGTGTCCTGTGCGGGGCCCTGATTATTGTACTGGATGCGCAAGATTATATGGGAGAAGACATCCTTGAGGTCCTTGATATTTAACAACTGGAGAACCATATTTTGAACAATGCTATATAATGAAAAGCATAAAATACAGAAATAAAATAAAATGAATCTACAATTATATTTTGTCCTTTTGTCTATTAAAAGCAATCTAGTACAATACAGTATATTTCCATACCCAATATTTTCCAGAACCCGCTTTCTGCTCTGGTTGAAAAAACGATGAACAGCGTTTGCAGAGACCCCAAGCACAGATAAACATAGGGCACAATCCTAACCAGGTCTACTCAGAAGTAAGTCCTATTGTGTTCAATGGGGCTTAATCTCAGGAAAGTGTAGTTAGGATTGCAGCCCTAGTTTCATACCAGGTAGACTATGCCTGGGAACAAGGCAAAGATTTTCATGCTGCTTATAGTAGGTACCACAGCAGCATTCCCTTCCCCTCCAGTCACCTCTGATACATCCATACCTCTTCCAAACAATCAGGACAAGTCAATAGACATTACTAACAGGTAATCCATTATTCTTAGGGCACAATCCTAACCCCTTATGTCAGTGCTTTCCAGCACTGGCATAGCTGTGCCAATGGGACGTGTGCTGCATTCTGCAGTTGGGTGTCACTCACGGAGGCCTCCTCAAAGTAAGAGAATGTTTGTTCCCTTACCTCAGAGCAGTGTGGCCCTTATGTCAGTGCTGGAAAGCACTGACATAAGGGGTTAGGATTGCACCCTTAGTTAATATGGCTTTGTACAATCTCACCCTATATTGAAAGGAAACAGGACTAAGTTCTCTAAAACACTCATCGCCTTCATAAATGGAACGTAATGCTTCTAGCTCCATCTGAAAGGGAAAAAAAACAAGAAAACTGTTAATTTTAAATCTGAATAGAAAAACGCACAAATTTTTAAAGGCCAAGAGAGAGGTACAATCCCATAGCAGAGGATCAGAAGCACATAACCAATATATGATCGTTTGTATGAGCTTTATAAACCCTATTTATACAACTTATAGCACAATCCCATCTTGCACTGAAACAGGCAGGCCAGAAGGCCTGTGCTGTATCCAGTGCAAGATTGGGGCCACAAGTGGCTCAGCTGGAAGCAAGGGAAAACTCTTCCCCTTATCCCCGGATAAGCCACCATGGCCCCAATGGGTCTCCTCAGACTTGCACCACCTCAGGTGGTGGCATAAGTCCGAGGTGGCTTTGTGCTGCTCCACACTGCTTGGGGAATGGGGTTGGGATCTGGCAAAACAGCTGGGTTCCAGCACCACCTCCTGCACACCAAGCTGCCATGGCAGCTGGACGCAGCCTCCATGTGTCAGCGCAGCTTGCTCCCAAGGAGGTGCAAATGTGCTTTAGGGCATGTTTGTGACCCTCCTAGGCTGATGCGAGGGACTTGCGCCAGCCAAGCGCAGGGTTAGGATTGCGCCCTTAATATCTGAATGAATATCATCTTCTTCAAGCTTATTTCTAAAAAGAGTTAGCCCCACTGAACTCTACGGAATTCACTTCTAACTAGAAGTGCATAGGATTGCACTGTAAATCATGATTTTTATTTCAAATCAAAAAGCAACTGAGACCATCACATTTCACTTGGATACAAGATTTTTTCACAGCCACACCTACACCCTCAGGGAAGGTTTGCCACTGAAAAGAGTGAACTGCGCAGGAGGGTCAGTTGCCTTTTTTGAGGCTGAGCAGTGGTTTTTGAAGGCACCCTCAGTCTTTAAAGCCATTTGCTCTGCAGTATTGGGGGTATTAGTATAGTCTTATGAGAGCGGGTCCTGGTGTGGGAAGTGCTGTCTTGGAGCCCATGCCTACTCAGAATTAAGTCCCATTATAGTCAATGGGGCTTACTCCCAGGAAATTGTGGACAGGGTGGCAGCCTCAGAGCCCA
This sequence comes from Tiliqua scincoides, assembly GCF_035046505.1. Classification (NCBI taxonomy): domain Eukaryota; kingdom Metazoa; phylum Chordata; class Lepidosauria; order Squamata; family Scincidae; genus Tiliqua; species Tiliqua scincoides. The sequence goes on from NC_089826.1 coordinate 59,545,323, forward strand.
AGCCTATGCTAGTCTACTCAGAAGTAAGTCCCACCAGAGTCAATGGGGCTTATTCCCAGGAAAGCGGGGCTAGGAAGGTGGCCTGCACCTGTTGAGGCTCCCACTGCAGCCAGACCTTCCAGGGCCAGAGGCGGGGCTGCTCTTCTCCACCCTAGCCCCGCCCCGCCCCCTTCGAGACCGGCTTAACCCTTTCAATGCCTGCACTCCTCCCACACGCAGCCCGCCCCGGCCGCGCGCCTCACCTCCTGGTCCTCGTTGGCCGTCATGGCGCGACACGGGGGGAGGGACAGCCCTCCTCCTCCTCCTTCCCCTCCCCCTCGCCGTCCTCGAGAAGGCTGCGGCGCCCACCGCTGAGGAGGATCCACGCACTCCACCTCAGAGAGGGAATCCTTTCTGCGCATGCGCCGAAAATGACAAGGCGGGGAGGGCTCGCGAGCGCTTCTCTCTCCTTCTATTGGACGGCGTCAGCACGCGCCCTCACTCCTTCCCGCTTGCTATTGGCCAGCCGTTCCTAGCCGCGCCCCCTGGCGTTCCCTTCGCTTTCCCCTCCTCACAAGCCGGACTCCTCACAAGTCTTTGGCTTGGTCCCGCCTCTTTACAATTCCCTCTTTTCATTGGTCCTTACGTTTCCTTTTGTTGTGCCCGCCCACTTTCCTCCAACCAATGGGCTTCGCGTACAGGGCACGCTCGGCGCTCATTGGTGGTTGGAGCTATCGCTCTCGGCCGCTGGGTTTCCTCAGTCAGGCCTGCAGTGTACATTGCCCCCCATCTTTCAGTGCTGACGGCTGTGTCCCTGGGAGCTGAGCGGGCCCCTGGAGGGCGAGCTGCTGCGGTGGCTGCCTCCCCTCTGCAGGTGGGGTGCGGAATGCCTGACGGGGGTGCGGGAGGGAAGAGCACGGGGTGGGCTGAGGCGCCCAGCTGGGAAAGAAGGCAGGGGGGCTCCAGGGGGGGCAGGAAGGGCAGGAGCCTCCCCTTCCCAGGCATTTGAGCCTCATCCTGTGCATGTCTACTCAGAAGTAAGTCTCATTAGAGTCAATGGGGCTTACTCCCAGGTAACTGTGGGTAGGATGGCAGGCTCAGAGCCCAAGCCTGTGTGTGTTTACTCAGAAGTAAGTCCCATTGCATTCAATGGGGCTTACTCCCAGGTGAGTGTGGATAGGATTGCGTGCTAAGTCACAGCATGAAACAGGGTGGTGCCTCTCCTGGAAACAGGATTATGGGTGGTGGCAGGACTTATTTAGGCAGGTGATTGTGGGATGCTCTCCCTCTAGTTAAGGGTTGCCAACTAGGACCCATGAGAAAGGTAAAGGGGTTAATTTGTGCCCAGGTCCATGGTCCCAGATGGGGGGGGAGGGGCAGGAGCCAAAGGAGGGACCCAGAAATTTCCTGGGGCTTACATTTTCCTCTCTCACCTGCGGTCACTGCCCTGTGGGATGCTGGGTGTGTGGCTGCTGCTGTTACTGAAAATCATATGTGCTGGGCCAAGGAATGAATACATGACAATTCTCCACGCAGTATCAAGTCTGGGAGGAGACTGGCCTGCTACAATAGCTCCTTGGTGTGTAGATCTGCTTACCATAAGAGCCCAGGGATGCAGTTTCAGGGCTACAGCTGCTGCAGAATATGCTTTAGTGCACACAGGACACTTTCCATTCTAGCGTGAGCCTAACTATGCTGATGCTGACTTCCTATATTTAAAAGATCTTGGAAAGATTTAGGAGTGTGTTTGGTTTTTCATATTACTGTCGCTGCTGACGCTGCATGGGTGGGTAGACGTGGGCTCTATATTGGGAAGCCCAGTAGACCTGGGCTCCAAAGACTATTTCAGCAGTTGCCACCCTTCCTCTGCCTTATTTTGCACCCTCCTCACCCACCAACCCCTGTTCTGCCCTTTCTTGTCACCGCTCTCCCCACCCCATCCTCCCCTTTGGGAAGGAGCCCAAAAGAAACTTTTTACCTCTTGATAGCATTCCTCTCGGAGGCCCTGGTGCCCACAGTTGGTCTCTACCTAGGGACACTCATATGCTCCCCAAAGTCAATAAAATTGGACCTGGATCCAAGAGTTCTAGTTTCTGCAACTAGACTTAGAGTCTCAAGAGGCAAGCAGGTCATGTGAAGGGAATCCCATGTTTTGGGTGAGAGCCTGCAGTTGATTTGTTAAGATCGGTGCTGTCACATGGGGCAGAATGAATTAAACTGAGTACAGCCCATCCTGTTCTATTCTCTTTCTGACTGGTGTATTCTATCTGTTTGTGGCATCAACAATTTGGAGTACAAACGGAATACAGACATACTGTGGCATCCAATTGCACCCTGAACCCCTTTCTGCCTTTTCCATCTTGCACCTGGTTCAGTGTACCAGTGAAACAAAACTGTGACAAGGCACGTGTTGACCAAGTTATCACACTTGTTAGAATAGATGAGATTGACGCCTTTGGATCACTTGACCCTGCGGAACAGATCCCCGAAATTATGAGCCCCCTTTCCTTTTTTAGACACACACCTGAGGTGTGTCTCTTTTTTTAATGCACTATGATCACTGGGATAACTTTAATGTATTGATGCTTTCTTTATTTTCTTCATATTTAACAGCACCACATTTGTATAGTATAAACCTAAAGGTTTTTTCTTGTTGGTATGAGCCTAGTATCCTTTGCAAAGGTTGCAGCACTTCACCTGGATTTAGGATCCTCTCTGAGACCAGTCCATGAGTAGACATCTGAACCATTAAAAAGTTCCATAAAAAAGAACATTTCTTTGGTTATGGGTTTTTTCTGTCACAGTTCTATACAAATAGTGAAAAATGTACTCATCTTATTTAATATTTGTTTTACCTGATGGCAGAATACAGGCATGCCCCCCATATCTATGGGGGATACATTCCTGCTCTCCTCACAGATATAGAAATGGGATAAAAGGGAACCCTATACTTACTATGGCACCAAACACTCCTGTCTCTTCCTTTGCTGCCTGTTATAGAATGTTGGAAAGAGGAACATGAGAAGTAGCCTGGAACGCTGGAGGAGAAAAACTGTTGGTTGGCATTCTTTAGTCTTGGAAGACTATGGTGTCACGCTCTGAATGGTGGTTCTGGAACAGAGTGTCCTCTCCAGTGCGCGAAGCCTGGGTAAAGTAGGTATGGAGGATAGGCTGTTACCCATGCAGCAAATCCCCCCTTTCCATGTCGCTGAAATGGTCCAATGGAAAGGCAGAGGCCAATACGGTTGGTTCCAGCGGCGTCGCAGGAGTTGCCAGAACGTGACTGTGTTCAGCCATGAACTGCCTCAGGGACTCCGGCTCCGGATTTTGCCTCGAGGTTGACTCCTGAAGCCTTTTCCATAACTGGATGTAGCCACAAGGCAGTGGAGGTTTGGGATCAGAGTTTTCCTTCTCTCAGATGAGCTGCCTTCCCAGGCTGACGAGTCCCATCTACCCGGTGGCTGTTTAGTTGCCTCTTACGACAAGTACAGCCAAACTGAGGGCCTATTCTCATCCCCAGTCCCCAGGAGGAGAGAAACTAAGAGAATGCAAACAGGAAGTTTCCTGTTCTGGTTGTCTCCTTTCTCCAGCGTTCTAGATGGCTACTCAAATTCCTCTTCTTAGCATTCAATAACAGGCTGCAAAGGAAGAGACAGGAGTGTTTGACACCACAGTAAAGGAAAATGGGTAAGTAATGGATGCCTGGGGGGGGGGTGGAGAACTACGGATAAGTGAGTACATCGATATGGGGAGGAATGCCTGTACACTAAATATTCTTGTCAGCTTTTGTTTGGGTAGAAGAGGAAGTTGTGTTTTTCCTTTTTAAATGGAAATAATTCTCTTCTTTCCAGCTTTTGATATGCCAAACAATATATGTTTTGAAAAAAGCTATTTCTTTTAGGGAAAAAACCTATTTGAATAGATATGATTGATGTTTCAGATTTTACTTCAAACTGTCAAGATGAGCCCTTCACCGTGGGACTTTCCAGTGGAGCTATGTTGCCGGCCTATGGCATTTGTTACACTCACAGGCTTGGATGTCGTGTATAATGCTGTTCATCGGGCAGTTTGGGATGCTTTTTGTGCAAACAGAAGAGCAGACAGAGTACCAATTTCTATCAAAGTTCTCCCGGGTGATCATGAGTATCCTAAATGTAGAACAAAGGTATTACTGTCTTAAAAAGAAATAAATAAAATGTGTTGGCCATAAGTTTATTGTAAGATATTTGCTGTTTGTGGTGATTCTTTAAATGTTTGTATACTTGGTTTCCTGCTTGTTGGTTATTTAAATGCTAGAATTAATATTATTAAAAGCCAGTTTGCAATAACAAGTGTAACTGTGACTTCAGTATACGAACTTGTTATGAAGGTTAAGATCCTTCCTCTGTATTTGATTGTCACAAAGCAAAATGATTTATTTAAAATATTTTTGTGATACAGTAATAATAGTTGATATGCAATAATATTTGATATATACACACAAAGCACTTCTGTACAGCAACCCTGTGCAATAAGTAATATTATCCCCATATTATAGCTGGGGAACTGATTGTTTGATTTAGTGAGTTTGTGGCACAGGTGAGGTTAGAACTTGGGAGAGCCCAGATCAGCAGTTTAATCTTCGCTACGCTCTCCAATCTTTCTACTTTTACAGATATTTAGGTGGGGTGCAGAATAAAAGATAAATCCTAATGTGAAAGCAAGCCAATATGCTGCTGGTTTGCAGTACTGCTGAGACAATTTAAAGAAACAGTTCTGAGTTCACTTATTTAAAAACTAGTTTCACTGAATAAGGTGAAACGCCCTTTGATGTGTACTTTGGATAATTATAAATTATATTTTTGATGTAAGTAGAAAAGTCAAAGGTTTTGTTAGTTTTATTGTAAATTGACTTGATTCAGAAGAAAGTTTAGGGCCTGACTCACTTGTCAGAAACTTGCTCATATTGTACAACTTTTATTAGAATGACTCACTGAATTTATTAATGCTTGCAGAGAACATCATATGAATGGTACATTCCCAAAGGTATCTTGAAAACTGGCTGGATGAACAAACACCTGAATTTGGTACCTGCACTTGTTGTAGTGTTCTATGAGTTGGACTGGGATGAGCCACAGTGGAAAGAAAAACAGTCAGAATGTGCGACCAAAGTTGAAATTGTCAGGTATAGTCAACTGATTTACAAAACATTCCTTTAGTATCTGCTAAATGCAATCGTGTATATGAAAGGGAAATGTCACTATTCACATGATCCTTTCTTCCACTTTTAGACTTACTTATTTAAAGCATTTAACCCCAGTCTTCAGCTAGAAAAGCTTCTAGAGCTGTTACTTAAACCAACAAAAATTGGCAAGTTAGAAGACCCCTTAAAATAAAAGAAAATGTATGAAAAGAAATTCTGCTCTGCTGAAATGAGGGGTTTGCTTTGGTTTGGTTTGCTTCTGCAGCTCTCATTAGCAAAAGTTAATGAGTGAAGTATTCTTCCTGTTTCTGAGCCTGATGAGATTTCAACTTATTTGCTTTGCCCTTCTAAGAGAAGAACAAAGCATCCTTTTATTTTCCTTCGATTAGGGTCTTGCTTCTCATAGTTCTGTAGTATGTTTGGTCTTCTTGTAGACTTAATCTTTTGACTATTTGCAAACACGAGCTTGGCATTATTTGATTTTTACAGGCAGAGTTTGCAGGGAAGGAACACAAAGGTTGCTGTGGTTTTGATTCAGAAGAAAACACCATTACCTCCAGGTATTTAAAAAGTCAATTTTCACTTGAGTTTAAAGTTGGAAGCAAGTCTCACATGAGGAATATAAGGTTTTGATTTGGCTAGTTTTAATTGGCAGGCAGGAATGCAGACATGAAAGGCTATGGGGGGAAATCACTTGGTATAAACTGTAGGTTTAAAATTTTGAAATCAGTAGGTTCAAGCACACTTGTCTCCTTGCTGGATTGTCACTTAAATGGCCAGAGCATTGCAGAAGCAGGCCATTCCTGGGCAAAGGAGGTTTTTCTTTGTCCGTTTTTCATCCGATAAATATTAACTATTTGCTAAAATACTGCACATGCCTCTGTCAGATTTGTAGAGCTTCACCTGCAAATGCGGATACCCACCCTGTTTATTGTTTTATATAAAAAGCAGGCTTAAACATGTCTGAATAGTATGATTTGAGTGTTAATGGACTATAAGAATTGACTTGTCTTATTAACACACTTAATCAGTTATGTTCCTTTCTGGCATAGTGTATATGGACATTTTAATTTAAGATTCTTGATCTTATACTTTTGCCAGGATGCACGGTCTTCAGAAAATTCATCATTCTTATAATCTTCTGAAGGAACTATGTGTCATTTTCCTTTTTTTTATTTAAAAGAAGTGTTGACCCCCTCTTCCAATTTAAAGGATGAAAAGTTCACTCCAGCTGATGCAATTAATTGGAATGTAGGGCAGAAAAGTGTGCCAGTTGCTATGACTTGTGAAGTTTTCACTGTGTTGAGGAATTGGCATTCACTTGAGTGAACGTTCCTAAAAAGTTCATGGCTCTAAAAATCACTAGTCAGGCCATTTCAGTATTCACACAAAGTTGGTGGTAATTATCTAGTAGCTTATTAGAATTCAAGAGGATTATAAATTAGGGTTGCTTATACTACTTCTTAATTTTCTTTCTTAGGAGAAGATGTTATTGCTTCTGAAAGAGCAGCAGCTTTATGTAATGCTTGTGACCTCTCTGGAAAATCCCTTTTTGTTCTGCCACACACTGATCACCTTGTAGGTTATATTATAAGGTATGTGAATTATGTGAGAGGGAAGCATTTCTTGACTAAGGTTGACATTCTATGTATGCTTGCTTCAGAATATGCCCCACTGAACTTAATGGTACTTTGAAGTAAATATAGAATCTCACTGTAAATAGGGCTAGCTATAAGATGAAAGTTGCAGAGTATTTTAAATAGCTTTCCCACAATCTAATTTGACAGTTAACACACCTGAAATTTGTTTAAATTGTTTGTCTTCACAAAGAATAGAACACTGTCAAATATCAATTACTCTATATATTCATGTTAAAATGTTTATGTATCCACTGTCTTTATAATTCTAGAAAGGCTCCTTTCTCCAGTTTTACCTGAGAGCTTGAGAACTATGGGGAAAAATCTGAGTTAGCATCCCAACAGCAAGACCAGAATTGGTCAAAATGAAAAGTTTTATAAATCTTCTCCTTCTTGCACTCACAGAATAATATCCATAAGTAGACTGGACTTCTGCCCCAAATCATAATCTGACTTCTGTATGGGCTGGAAATGCTCTTTCAGCATTAAGTGTTGGAAAACCCTTTCTCTTTTTAGGTTAGAGAATGCTTTTTATGAGCATGCACAGACTTACTACTATACCGAAATTCGAAGGGTGAAATCTCATAAAGAATACCTGAACAAAACGACACATCAGGTATAACTGATCTGTTCTATCCATGCTGTTTTACCTTTACTGCAGTATTTGAGAGCTAAACAAATGGCAAATGTTTTGATTTGCAAACAGAATTTAAAAGATGGAATTAAGCTAAGAGTTATACTGTCATCATTCAGACTTCAATGGATAAACTGACTTTAAAATAAATTTCGAGGTGGGAAACTTGCACTTCCTGAGGCACTCTTTTGGTGGTTTATCTGTTTTCTGGAATGTATAAATTTCACACTGAAACAATGTTTCTCTCACAGTTTATTGCTTTGATTTTATAGTCCACCACTTTATGGGCATTGAAAAATAATTTTTGGAGATTAACAAAAGCACTCATGGAAGACCATTAAGCAAGTGTTACGTATTTAAATTTGGCAACATAGGAGCCTGATATTGTGTTAATTGTTAGATTACAGTCTTGCTGTTTTTAAAACTGTCCGTCATAATTCTGAAATGTGACATACTGGTTGTGTTGCAGCTTTTATTTGTTAGACATCAGTTCAAAATAGCATTCTTCAGTGAACTGAAACAGGATACACAGAATGCTCTGAAGTAAGTACTCTTATGCAAAGGTTAATTTATTTCCTCCATTAGAAAAGGGTGGCCTCCCATGTTAGATGTTAGAAGAAAGGGGAGGTGGTGGAGGTGGGGGGGAGAGCGCCTTTCCTCTGGAAAAATGTTGTTGCTTTTCCTAGGTAAGCTTACTTGAGAGATGATCTTCAAGACACCACAAAATTCCTTTAAACTGTATTCTATGGTGTCTCTTCCTCTTAAGCCTCAAAACACCTGACCGCTTTGGTATGGTGAACACATCCTTGCTCCTTTTTGATTACATAGTTATTTGAGAGGAGATGCAGCAGTGCCATAACTGAAGGATTCAGACTGTGTATTGGCTAACTTACTTTTGAGTAGATAGGATATTAATGGGATTCTTTTATCCCAGAGTACAGGCTCTGTACCTCAGTGTTCTATCTCTCTCAATTGTTTTGTTGTTCACCATTTTTCTTTTTCCTTAACAAGTGAACAGTGTCTTAAGTATAATATCTTTTATTTAGAAACTACAGAACTGCATATAATCTTGTACATGAATTGCGAGCTCATGAAACAAACATGTTGGAAATCAAGACGATGGCAGGATTTATCAATTATAAGGTAACAGTGTTAATTTTAAACCTTCCCGTGCTTGCACAGAAGCACTGTGAGGCCACAGTGGATGGAGGAGACACTATGGTCAGCACTGTGCAAGTGTACAGTTGCTGACTTGTTAGTATCCCCTGCCCAGCCATGAATAAGCTTAATATATTTTGGTACAAGGTCCAAATTGGCAACCAATAGCCTGCAATTCATTGGCAAATCTGTATTTGGGAGTTGCTGTGCAGATCATCACTGTGCTAACTAGAATCTGGTGTGGTGTTTGAGTTGATAAACTGAAGTCAGGTGATGTGCAGACAAGCTGCTCTAAGCTATTGTTTGCTTGTATGTTCTGGAAACTTCAACCATGGTTTCTGTTAAAAACTATGGTTAGCACAAACTGTGATTTGGTGTGTTGTCTTAAATGACCTATATTATAATTAGCTTGCCATAGTTAGGGGTAGTGCAAGCTAGTGCATAGAAGGTAGATAGAAAAATATGATGCTGGGCCACAAAGAATGAGCAGTGCATTACAGAAGTTCGGGAGAGAATAGGCAGAGGGGTCTGTGTACCAGCAGAAGTAGAGCTAGAGGGAGACAATGCTGTAAGTACGACATGCTCCCCAACAACCCATGTAAGCACCCCTTCCCCTCAGTATTGGAGCCATTTGGGGCAGCAACAGCAACATACTATTGCTGCCCTAAATGGCTTTGATGCCAAGAGGGAAGGGCGCTTACATGGTACTTTGCACAGTGTGCTGTAGTTGTAGCGCCACCACCCTCTAACTTCACTTCTGTGTACCAGGACCAGAAATAAACAGGAGCTAAGAAGAATAGGAAACTATTGGCAGAACCTTGTTAAATCTGATTTGTTTCCTTTGATTTATCTTTTAGGTTTAAATACTAAATTGCATTTAACCCACATATTTTACGCATCTGACCCACCTACTGTTAATTTCATTACACCTCTCCCACTTACACTTTTTTCTTTTCCCTGGTAAAGCACTGATAAAATTATTCATGCCGAATTTTAAAATTTGAGTAGGAAAGTATTCAGTTTGAACTACAGATCTATTTCTCCCAAGATCTCTTTTGAGCAGAGTCTGTTGTTCAGTGCAGTTCTTAGCAAATGTGGAACTGAGAAATGCAAGATTGTGTGAACAAATTGAGTTGAAGCTTCCGTTCCATAGTTTGCACTCTGTCTACATATGGAAAAGGCTGTAATGTGTTCTTTATCCCATTTAATGCTACAGAGCTTTTTAAGTGATAGCAAAAGCTGTGCTCCTCTTTGACTTGTACAGTGTTAATGGTAACAGCCATAACTGTATCACATTATAGTTGCTTTTGTGAATCTGAGTTGTTGATCCTTTGTAAAATATTTTAATCAAAGTTTTAATTTTAAATCTTAGATTTGTCGCCTGTGTTTTCAGCATAATACACCACTGGATGCAATTGCACAATTTAGAAAGCACATAGATTTGTGCAAGAAAAAAATAGGGAGTGCGGAGTTGGCTTTTGAGCATGCTGCCTGGATGTCAAAACAGTATGTCTTACTAAATTTTAGTACCATGATTAATGCTTAGGTGTGCTGTTTAGAGCTGAAAATGCTATTTATAGTAGAATGCCAATAATCTGGTACCTTCAGGGCCTAGATGGTGCTGAATTATTGAAAATGCTGAACTATTGGGTTTTACTGCCCCACCTTAGATTATCCCCTGGTCTAGTGTGCCTGTCACTACAGTATTTGCATTACTGCCAACCTGCCTGGGTTGTCTCCAACCATCGTCCATAATTTGTTTTATCAATGCCATCACCAAGCCAGGTGCAAGTGTGCCTGTGCTGGAGCCAGTGAAGTTGGGATCCAATTCCCAAGCTGTGAGCACTCCATGACGATTTTGATGCAGGGGTTGCGAGAGTGCCAGACAAATGAGTGTTGGGCTACTGGAGTCTTACTGTATATGTTCTCTTTAGTTTGGAAGGTATTTCACAATCCTTCCTGCATTCAGCATTTGCTCTAACTATAGATTTGAGGAATGTAGTGGTGGTTGTTCCCAGTAAATGTTGAAGAACCAAGTAAACTGACTGATGGGTGAATTGGGCTGTGAACCAAAGGGACTCTCTTCTAAGCCCTAAACTCTTTGCACATGATAAAACTTGACTATAGTCCTTTTCATGGTGAAACATGAAAATCGCTGCAATCTAAATTAGTACTGAAATTGTTAATGCCTGTGCGACCACTTGATTTTTGCATAGAAATCTTTGAAATAAATATAGAAAGCCTTATTGTTGAAACATATTAGCCATTTGTTCATTTTTCTTCTAGTTTGAAGCACGTAATTGCTGTTTTCATACTTTCCTGTATAGCTTTGACTAGTGTACAACTTAGACTTTCTTTTTTTCTTTAAAATTAAAATCCTTAATTGTTGCACGAACTCAGGTGGTCTATATATTACCCACTCTCTTTCAGATATACTGTGCTGTGCACAGCTTTCTCAAACATCTCCAAGGCTTATTGATTTTTGTTGTTGTATTTTGTTCACAGGTTTCAAGCCTTTGGGGATTTGTTTGATGAAGCTATCAAACTAGGATTGACAGCTATTCAGACTCAGAATCCAGGTTTCTATTATCAGCAGGCAGCGTATTATGCACAAGAAAGGAAGCAACTGGCTAACATTCTCTGTAATCACGAGGTGACTCATGGACAGTTTTGCAATTGACTAAGTTCTCTAGGTCCTATTCTTACCAGGCTTTCTGCACGAGGTACAGGTCAGCTCAAAACTACAGCTGCCAACTCCTAGTTCTGCTGCTGCATGCTGAATCAGTTGTGTGAATGCTGGTGCTTCGCACTGAATGCAGCACTTAGATTTTGTGCAGTTTTTTCCTTATGTGATCTATACTTGCTACAGTTGATAGTGCGTACAGAGCTGATTTACACTCATTCTGCTTGTACGCTGGCATTTGTGCAAGTGGTTCTGTGTGGTGACAAAGTTAAGGATCTGTGTGGGCGGGCTACAAGCCATTCCTGTCACACATAATAAAAACAAATCTAAAGTAAAATTGAAAACATGAGTTAGTGAATTTGAAATAAAACAACTTCCAAAATGAAGTGTTACTCAGGGGCAGAAGTTGGCATTTTCAATTAAAGATTTCACACTTGGACAGGTATCTCTTTTCTGCTATAAGCATTCTCTAATGAAACAGGAACTCTTATGATCTGTCTGAGATTTGTCACTTAAAATGGCAGTTTCGTATTGTATGGCAAATGGCATGTGTTGCCCATACGTTATAAAATTTATAATGTCTCAGTGGAAATTTCCATTTTTGTTCAGTTACAGGTTTCTGGACAAACTCCATTGTGATAGAATACCTGTAAAAATGTTCTGTATTGAAAGCTACTTGGTAAAAACAAATTACAGTAACCATGTTGTAGGCTTTGACCACAAACCAGAGCCGTGTTTCACCATAAATGTATAGGCTTCTGTATTGGTGGTGGCAGAAACTCTATGAATACATGCAGTTCTCTCCTGCCAGAGGTCTGAAGGCACATGAGGCAGCAGCTTTGCTGTAACAAAGCACGTCTGTGTCTAGCCAGTGCCTGGATGAAGACTAGCATGTTTCCCCTCAAATTCAAACATGGAAGAAAGGCAAGATATAACTGTAAAGAAATAACATAAATAGGTGATTGGAAGGAAGCCCTAGTTACCTGCATGTCCTTGTTCCTGAGCCAATTAGTTCTACGTGAACTCTGTTAATCTCAAGGGATTTATGCACCAATAATGCTTTAAGATTTGGGAAGTATTATCTTTATAAAAGAGTGTGTTAATACAAAATTATGAATGTTACATATGGCTATGTGTGCGGGAAGGGAGGAGTCAGGTTTTCCTTCTAGGTTCTCTTTCAGTTTTGGCCTGTTTTTTTGGGGGGGGAATGTTTTTTGTTTCAGTATTGATCCACTTAAATATTGTGTTTGCTGATTTTGCAGCCTTCTGCGATGTATCCCAATCCAGATCCACTGGAAACTCAGACTGGAATGCTTGACTTCTATGGGCAAAGGCCTTGGCGGCAGGGAATACTAAGTAAATCTTTTTTTCTATTATTTATAGTGTTTAAACAGCAACTCACAGCTCTTGTTTTCATTATCTTGGGCATTTATTCTAAGTTCTCATGTCTTTCAAACTTTGTTCTGGGGAACTTTTGCAGGACTACTGTGAGCCTTGACAGGCCTGGTCAGTGCTCCGAATGACCTGTGTGTCCTAGCATATGTGCTCCAAAAACCTATGCAACACAGAGACTTTCTGTGGCAGGCATACTGGGATACTTTGACAGACACTTCCTCCAGAGCAGAATGTTTGAAAACTCCTGATTTAACTGATGGAAATGCCAGGTGACTTCATTCTTTCTGTTGCAGTATGCATATCTCGGATACCAGGGTAAATGTTCCATTGAAAACCCAGAGCCTTTCCATGTCAAGGGCCTGTCCCGTTCATTCAATGGAGGAAACTTATCCACATAAGTGTTCGTTTGCATGTGGAGATCTGCTCCCTGTGTTGAAATGAATGGGGAGGCTGGTGCATGAAAAAAGCTGCATGTGTACTTCAGAGCACATGCAGGGATCTGGACTAGGATAATTGTGAACTAAGCCTATATTTTAAATCTTTAGTTCAAAAGGAAAAATTAAAGATTGGGATATATCTTTCAGATAATTGCAAACATTGCCAACATGTGACATGAAATGAATGTGATTGTTGGTATCATCTATAATAGCAAGAAATAAAGGTGCCTTTTTGAAATGATACTGTAAAGGTTAAGAAATGCTGTGAAGCTTTGTCTTTGTTTTTAAGGGCATTGATTTTTGTAATGGGCTTTTCAATGCATAATGCTTAAATATTTCAGATGTTTATATGTTTAATTATTGGAATAAAGGTCCAGTCTTTTCATACATTGATTTTATAATCCACTGATTAGATTCAACACTGATGGCCACTGCAGATAAGATGGCAGACAAGATGGCTGCCTTGTGTGCCCGTTGGGCAAAAAGGCGGGGTACAAATTAATAAAATAATAATAATTAAAAAATAATAATAATAAGGACCCTGCTGACCTGGAGAATACAATCCCCATTCTATAAACCCCTTTTGTAGGGAGTCAGACTATTAGAACTGCTATTTTGCAGCTCGCTTGGATAAAAGTGACCCTCTCCCCTCCCCTGGTTCACTGAACAATGAAATAGGGAAGTGATTAATCTCTAGCCAGGAGTCAAGGCGAAGGGAGGGGCTCACTTTTCTCAGAGCGAGCTGCAAAATAGTTCTGATTGCCTCACTGACTAGTATTTGTCAGCTTTTATTTAATACTTTTTTTTGTATCTGTGGGGGTCCCAGAACCAAACCCCAGTGCATATAGAGTTCCCACCTGTATATCTTTTAGAGCAACCTTAAAGGAACAAAGAATCTGGAAGAAATTCTGAAACATTCTTTCTCCTAAGATACCACAGTGTTTAGAATCTTATCATGCTTGAGTTGGAACTAGACTTGTGTATTAATGTAATTGTGCTAACAGAGTACATATAGGAAGTTCTGGGATTGGACAAATGTGTTATAATGGATTTTTCACTGTCATTTGCAGGTTTTGATCTCCATGATCCTGAAAAGGAGAAAGTAGGAATTTTGGCCCTGCAACTGAAGGAGAATAAAGTTCTTCATTCTGTAAGTCAGACTAAAGCATCATCTATGGCTTTTCATTGAAAGCATAAATATAATTGAATTGTTTTTTTAATTTTATTAGGAGCTAATAATCACCTTGCTGAGTAATGCAGTCACACAGTTCAAGAAATACAAATGTCCAAGAATGAAAAGTCACTTGAGTAAGTTTCATCTAACAAATGTCAAAAATGTCTTTACTGTGGTTTTTAAGCATTGCAAATAATCTGATATTCTTTTCAGTGGTTCAGATGGGTGAAGAATATTACTATGCTAAAGACTACACCAAAGCTTTGAAGTAAGTATGATTTCTCTACATTTCTTACTGCATGACTTCAGGACTTAAAAAAAAAAAAAAAAGGTTGGAGGGGGAAGACTGATAATCTTGGCCCAATCTGGTTGGGGGCCTTATGGTGGCAGATCTTGTGATCCATCACCATAAAGACTGGGATGCTGGTGCAAAAGCCATGCTGCTGCTAAGTACGTTGTGGGCACTGGTGCAAACAGGTGGAGGCTCTGTGCATGCAAAAATAGCTCCCAGATGCCAGAGCACGTAGGTTGGCAGCAGGGGTAATTCAGGGCAGGGGTGGATCTTGGTGGCAGTGCACACACCGAGATGCTATCCCCTTTCCCTTCCTTGAAACAATTTTCCTTGGATTTATGCAAGCAGAATAACTGGTGTAGGTCTCAGGAGACCCACCCGAGAATCCACATGGCCTATGGGGAAGTAAGGAAAAGTTTTACTTATATCTCTTGGGCTGTTTGGTTACTTTTATACACACACACACACACACTGGCTGCAAGTTCATTCTGTGGGCTAGTGTGAGATAAGATTAGGCTGTTAGTTACTAAGCAAATTAAAAACTCATTGCTCATGGCTGCTTTTTATATATTTAAACAATTTTTACTCCATCTTTCTCGTACCAAGGCAAATGTCCAAGGCGGCTTACAAAATGTTTACAACAAACATAGAATATATAACATAAATACAGGTGGGGCCTCGGTATCCGTGAAGGATCCGTTCTTGAACCCACCGCAGATAACGGTCTGTAGTTTCAGTCCCTTAAGCCCTCCAAAGACTACCTGTAAGTCAGCCCACAGCCTCTGCGGGCTTCAGAATGGCCCTTATGGGCAAAAATGCTACTTCCAGTTTCTCAAAGGAAACTGGAAGTGACATTTTTATGCCTTTTAAGGCATTCTGAGGCCGGGGGGGCCCTCCAGGGCCCCACTTTACTGGCCTCTGCAGGCCTCAGAATGGCCAGCAGAAGCCTTGAAAAGTCACTTCCAGTTTGCTTATGAAAAATATAAGTTTTGATGGGCCAGTCTGATTCCCACAGAGACCGGTAGAGTGGGTTGACAGCCTGGCGTGACCCAGAAGAATCCTCCCCATCCTCCTTGTAAGTCAGACCTGCATTGCAACCCACCATGGAGGAAGGGTTACAATGCTGAGAAGTTTGGGAACCACTGGGTTAGCCTGATTAGTAGTATTTTATAAAAATAAATCAAAGTGCAGTATGTTGATTTGGATCTGGGCTGATCTTTGGCATCAGAAGATGTTTCATTTCAAAATTTTCTAGAAAAGCCACATCACCGAGCCTATCTAATGAAGTCTATGTTATTTTATTACACTTTTACAATGCAATCCGACTTGTTTACATACCCCACTGTATTCAGTACAGTTTATTCCCAACTGAGCGTTAATAGAAACATTAAACTAAGACTATATTAACACTGTATGTTTAACTGCAGGCAAGTTCATTCATTTATTTAATAAACTTTCCTTTCCATTTTCTTATAGGCTACTGGATTATGTTTTGTGTGATTATCGTACGGAAGGATGGTGGACCCTCTTAACCTCTATACTGACCACTGCTCTTAAATGTTCCTACCTCATGGCCCAAATCAAAGATTATATTACATATTCATTAGAGTTGCTGGGAAGAGGTAAGGAAGTGCATTTCAGTTCTGTGTTAAGCTGGTGCTACTTTGGTTTAAATGCTTTGTCAGTGTAAACATGGGCAGTTTTAGACAACTTCTACAGTTAGGCAATTGCCAAATTAAAAGAACTTGATTGTATGCTTTACAGTTACATCAGCAGAAGTATGCATATTAACATAGTTTGTTTTAGCAGGTGTATGTAGCAATAGGTATCAATATAGAAAGAGTTTCTTTTGAGTGAAAGTGAGAACGCTTAAAACAGTACCATCCAGCTGCATTTTTAAAGAACTTACTGTGCAATCTTATGCATGTCTACTCAGAAGTTCCACTGTGTGCAATAGGTTTTACTCCCAGGAAAATGTGCGTAGGATTGCA
Organism: Tiliqua scincoides; assembly: GCF_035046505.1. NCBI lineage: Eukaryota > Metazoa > Chordata > Lepidosauria > Squamata > Scincidae > Tiliqua > Tiliqua scincoides. Next base: position 59,561,885 of record NC_089826.1, read on the forward strand.
GCCTTAGGGCCCAATCCTATCCAGTTTTCCAGTGCAGCTGTGCCAGTGGGGCATGTGCTATGATGGATAAGGCAGAGGCCTCCTCAAGTTATGGAAACATTTGTTCCCTTACCTTGGGGCTGCGTTGCAGCTGCACTGGTGCTGGAAAGTTGGATAGGATTGGGCCTCTAATCATCTATATGTTTACTTTTAAAAGTGTTTCCAATTAGTAGGGGACTCATTTCAAGTTAGTCCAAATATTTATCTGATTATCATTTTGGCTAAGCGTTGTAATTCTATCATGCAGGTAAGTTCAGAGAAAAGTTTGGGAAAGTGCAGTGTGCTGAGAACAGAGTATAGTACTACATTTCAACTATGAAAAGAGATGTTTCAGGTATATAAACACTAGGCAGCTTTCTTTAATTCTAATTAATAGCCACTACACTACAGAGGCGTTGGGTCTTTTGTTTGTTAATGAAAACTTCAGTAGCTAGTACTTCTAGAAATGGTTGCTATTTGGTATCTAACTATATGTGATGTGGGTAGCATGTTCAAGGAAGGCTATGGGATTCTTGGATCACAGGTTCACTAGGTCATGAAGCTTCCTGACTTGTAAAGGAGTCTTCAGTCATGTGAAGCACTAGTTGCAACCTAAAGGGATATTGTCAAAGTTCAGGTTTCCACCTAATCTGCTAGGTTTATAGTTCAAGCAGGAATGTGACTGAGGAAGATTAGAGCATCTGCAAGCATTTTAACATTGTAAAAAGCTGTAACTCATGTGTTTACATGGCAAAGAAGGCCGTATTTCATAGTTTTTTCCCCTTTATTTGTTAGCTTCTACTTTGAAAGAGGATCAAAAATCTTGCATAGAAAAAAATCTGATTAAAGTTCTCATGGTAAGTAGGTAGAATTTAATTTTTGTGAAATAGTCCCCAAAGACTGGCCTCCAGAACTACTTAATGAAATCTTTTTGTTTGAATCCAGAATGAGAGTCCAGATCCAGAACCAGACTGTGATACTGCTTCTGTGAAAGCTGCGCAGAAGTTGTGGGCTGATAGAGTTTCTCTGGCAGGCAATAATATATTTACCATAGAAGTGCAAGATTTTGTTCCATTTGGTATGTATCAAGGACCCTTATTTTCAAGAAAGGTAACACTTGCATTTACTGATTTCAGAATGACGTAGGGAAATGCATGCAGATTTTTACAGTGGGGCTTATTCTGAGTTGTGCATTAATAGAGTGTTAATACAGTCTCAGTGGAGATTAAGGCATATTTTATCCAGGCAGTACAGAGTTGTTGGAAATGTGTTCCTAGAGCAGATATTTATCACCTCAGTAAACTCAGTTTATCAGATTAAAATATTCTGAAACATGGTTTAAGATGTGGGCTGATTCCATGCTTGGGATCATTAGAAAAGGCATTGAGAATAAGGTGGCTAGTATTGTAATGCCGTTGTACAAATCAATGGTAAGGCCACACCTGGAGTACTGTGTCCTGGTCACCACATCTTAAAAAGGATATAGTGGAAATGGAAAAGGTGCAAAAGAGAGCTACCAAGATGTTTACTGGTTTGGGGCACCTTCCCTATGAGGAAAGGCTACCGTATTTGGGCCTCTTCAGCCTAGAAAAGAGGCGCCTGAGGGGGGACATGATTGAGACATACAAAATTATTCAGAGGATGGACAGAGTGGATAGAGAGATGCTCTTTTCCCTCGCACATAACACCAGAACCAGGGGACATTCACTAAAGTTGAGTGTTGGGAGAGTTAGGACAGGCAGAAGAAAATATTTCTTTACCCATTGTGTAATTAATCTGTGGAACTCTTTGCCACAGGAAGTAGTGATGGCATCTTGCCTAGATGCCTTTAAGAGGGGATTGGACAAATTTCTGGAGAAAAAATTCATTATGGGTTACAAGTCATAGTAGATATGTACAAGCTCTTGGTGTTAAAGGCAAGCTGCCTCTGATTGCCAGACGCAGGGGGAGGGCACTAGGGCGCAGGTTGTGTCTGTTGTATTGTGTGCTCCCTGGGGCATTTGGTGGGCCACTGTGAGATACAGGAAGCTGGACTAGATGGGCCTTTGGCCTGTTCTAGAGGGACTCTTCTTATGTTCTTATGGCTGTGAAGTTAACAAGTTATTTCACAACATGTGAAATGATCATTTGTTTTACCAACAGTAGCAAGGATGCAACAAACTTTCCTTGCAGGGGGAGAAGGCAGTCGTCCTTGGGGTAATGTTTGAGGTATCAAAGTGAGATATCAAAACTTTACAGTTTTGTGCAAACATTTATTTTACAACACATTCTGATATGCCTTGTTGGTGTGGTTGCCATGAATGTAAGTGAGTCTTGCTATATATTTATTTTTTAACAAGTTTCATATCACTGAAAATGATATAAAAGCTCTACTTCTGCATCATTTTTCGTGTCCTCTTCAGAGGAAAAACATTGCAAGGCAATTCAAATCTTAGCTCAGTACCCACAAGCTCATTATGTATAGCCCCACAGCTGGTGATTCCCCACAGCTGGTGATTCAAAGAACTGGGAAGAGGGGAAACTTGGTGTACATTGGCATTGCTTTAATGCTTCCTCCCACAGTTGATTTGCTCAAGAAAGTATTTTGCATTTTCAACAGTAGGAGCTGCTGCAATGCAAGATTTCTGAGTGCTTCAGAAAAAGCTCTGATGGCTGCATATCTGAATTCTACTTGGATTGCAGCTACAGAGTCACAGTTCTGTGCCTTCATGTAGAACAAAATAGAAGAGCAACCAGTAATCTCCTCATAACTTGTCCAGACTTTCTGTGAAAGTTTATCTGGCTCTGTACAGAAATGTAATGCGTCTAGCACTGATGTTCCTTTTTTGATATTGTGGCTTATTGTAATTTTATGAAACATTCCAATTTAAGAGGTGTATTTAATAAATAACGTGCTTTCCTTTTGCTTTAAATTCTAGTGCAGTGCAAAGCCAAATTCCTTGCTCCAAGTTTTCATGTTGATACTCCAGTTCAGTTTGACGTATACTTGAAAGCTGATTGTCCGCATCCTATCCGGTTTTCTAAGCTGTGTGTCAGTTTTAATAATCAGGTAATCATTTTTATGTCTTTTCTAAAAGGTTAATGAGCCATTGCATTTTGCTATCTAGTTTAATGCCAGAATATACTGATACATATTTTTTAGAAATGATTTGGACAATATTTGAACACCTTGTCTTAAATTGATTATGGTGAATATTTTTTCTTTTTTTCTTTTTTCAAGTTTTCCAATATTTCAGAAAAAAACAAAAAAGGCTTCAGGAAAATGAGTTTTTTTTCCTGAATTTTTCTGGTTTCTTTTCCAGGCCTTCACATCTTTACGTATGTGTACGCGGAAGTAAGTCCCACTGAGTTCAGTGAAACTTACTCCCAAGTTAGTGAGTATAGGATTGCTGCAGAAGTCCATTGCTTTTAGTGAAACTTGCAGCCCAATGCGTCCAGGAGAAAGTACCATTGTAGTCAATGGGGCTTATTCCCAGGTATGCATAGGGTTATAGCCTCAGTCATCACTGCCTAAACTTAAGACACCCCTGTGGGGTTTGTGCCCAAGAAAGTGTGCATGGAATTCTAATCCCAATAATTTTTTTGGGAATTATTTGTTTCAACAAAATGCAGTTTAACAGTGAAGATGACCTTTTAAAGAAAGTGTAAATAAGCTTATATGTTGCTGCCTTGATAGATGTGTACAGGTGGGAACTCTATCCATGAATTTTATTCTCCGTGGGTTCCAAACCCTCTGATTGCCCAACTGAAGACCTCCCAGAAATTACCAGAACCTCCAGGTGGCATTATGTACCTCAGAGGGGTGGCATGCAGGCTTTCCAAGGCTTAGAACGGCTCCAGATACAACTGGAGCAAGGTTCCAGTTAACCGAGGAGTTAAGTCAGATAGAGGTTAAAAGAGAAGATGTTTCAGACCTCATTGATAAATTAAAGATCAATAAGTCACCGGGCCCTGATGGCATCCACCCAAGAGTTATTAAGGAATTGAAGTATGAAGTTGCAGATCTCTTGACTAAGGTATGCAACTTGTCACTCAAAACGGCCACGGTGCCAGAAGATTGGAGGATAGCAAATGTCACGCCTATTTTTAAAAAGGGAAAGAGGGGGGACCCGGGAAACTATAGGCCTGTCAGCTAACATCCATACCGGGTAAGATGGTGGAATGCCTCATCAAAGATAGGATCTCAAAACACATAGATGAACAGGCCTTGCTGAGGGAGAATCAGCATGGCTTCTGTAAGGGTAAGTCTTGCCTCACGAACCTTATAGAATTCTTTGAAAAGGTCAACAGGCATGTGGATGCAGGAGAACCCGTAGACATTGTATATCTGGACTTTCAGAAGGCGTTCGACACAGTCCCTCACCAAAGGCTACTGAAAAAACTCCACAATCAGGGAATTACAGGTCCTCTCATGGATTGAGAACTGGTTGAAGGCCAGGAAACAGAGAGTGGGTGTCAATGGGCAATTTTCACAATGGAGAGAGGTAAAAAGCGGTGTGCCCCAAGGATCTGTCCTGGGACCGGTGCTTTTCAACCTCTCCATAAATGACCTGGAGACAGGGTTGAGCAGTGAGGTTGCAAAGTTTGCAGACGACACCAAACTTTTCCGAGTGGTAAAGACCAGAAGTGATTGTGAGGAGCTCCAGAAGGATCTCTCCAGACTGGCAGAATGGGCAGCAAAATGGCAGATGCGCTTCAATGTCAGTAAGTGTAAAGTCATGCACATTGGGGCAAAAAATCAAAACTTTAGATATAGGCTGATGGGTACTGAGCTGTCTGTGACAGATCAGGAGAGAGATCTTGGGGTGGTGGTGGACAGGTCGATGAAAGTGTCGACCCAATGTGCGGCGGCAGTGAAGAAGGCCAATTCCATGCTTGGGATCATTAGGAAGGGTATTGAGAACAAAACGGCTAATATTATAATGCCGTTGTACAAATCAATGGTAAGGCCACACCTGGAGTATTGTGTCCAGTTCTGGTCGCTGCATCTCAAAAAAGACATAGTGGAAATGGAAAAGGTGGAAAAGAGAGCGACTAAGATGATTACGGGGCTGGGGCACCTTCCTTATGAGGAAAGGCTATGGCGTTTGGGCCTCTTTAGCCTAGAAAAGAGACGCCTGAGGGGGGACATGATTGAGACATACAAAATTATGCAGGTGATGGACAGAGTGGATAGGGAGATGCTCTTTACACTCTCACATAATAGCAGAACCAGGGAACATCCACTAAAATTGAGTGTTGGGCGGGTTAGGACAGACTAAAGAAAATATTTCTTTACTCAGCGTGTGGTCGGTCTGTGGAACTCCTTGCCACAGGATGTGGTGCTGCCGTCTAGCCTAGATGCCTTTAAAAGGGGATTGGACAAGTTTCTGGAGGAAAAATCCATTACGGGGAACAAGCCATGATGTGTATGCGCAGCCTCCTGATTTTAGAAATGGGTTATGTCAGAATGCCAGATGCAAGGGAGGGCACCAGGATGAGGTCTCTTGTTATCTGGTGTGCTCCCTGGGGCATTTGGTAGGCCGCTGTGAGATACAGGAAGCTGGACTAGATGGGCCTATGGCCTGATCCAGTGGGGCTGTTCTTATGTTCTTATGTTCCCGCCTCTAGTACGAATAAAAAACATCAGTAACAATCTTTCAAAACGATGGCAGAATTTAATGGTAAGTTGGTCAGTTGGATCTTGGTGCTTCTCAAAGCAAATCTTTTCCTCTCCACTTCCTTGTCATAGGAATACAACCAATATTGTGTGGTGGAAGAAGCATATCATAAAAGTGACATATTGGAATCAACCACACAGGGGACATTATGTCTTACCCCTGGTAAAACAAAGAAGTTCACTTTTAAATTTGTGGCAAAAACAGAAGATGTGGGAAAGAAGATTGAGGTAAGCTATTGATAATACTTTTATCTAGGTTTATCTAGCAGGTACAGCAACTAAAGTGAGTTGGCATTGTCTTTATCAGGCAATATAATTGATCTGTAAACGTGGTTCTATTATTGTCTATTGCCTTGAGAACAACTGTGGTTGGAAAGGAGGTTACAGATATAGTTAATGCGGAGACCATTGGTATGCTGTAGTCAACAGAAAGATAGGATCAACTACAGAGACTGTTGCACCAGCATTATGAGTTCATTGTGCAATGCCTTGCATATGTCAGTTGTTAGAGAAAGGGGCATATTGGGTTCCAGTACCTTCTAGAGCAGATAAGAAGATGGCAATCCTGCACACATTTGGATTGCAGTGGGTTAAGACTCATTTGAACTGACTTCTGAATAAACATGTATAAGGTTGTGCTATGAGCTTGGCATCTTCTAAAAATTTTCTGCAGATTGTAGTGTGGGAAAAATCTGAAACTATCAAATTCTGACTTCTAAAGGCAGGCTGACCCCCTTAACACAGGCACTTCCAAATACTGGTGTGCTTCAGCAGAAATTCTCAGGGGGCAGAATGGTTTTACATAGTTCTTAAATAAATATAATTCTGGGAGAAGATTATATTTGCTTTTTTGGTACACATTGGAATTGGGAGGAGAAGCCATATAATACTTGTCTGTCTTTCAGATTACTGCCGTGGATTTGATTCTGGGCAGTGAGAATGGCAGGTGTGTGATTTTGAATTGGCATGGAGGAGGGGGAGATGCTGCTTCTTCTCAAGAAGCATTGCTGGCTGCTCGTTCCTTCAAAAGGCGACCTAAACTTCCAGATAATGAGATTCATTGGGACAGTCTGACTGTTCAAGCAAGCACCATGTAAGTGAAAGCAGGCAGAAATGGTGGAAGGTTTTAGTTGATAAACAGCATGGTTGACGTTTTCAGTTAATGTGACATAAGCAGTCATTGGCTTCGCTAGTTTTTGTACTTAAATGCAAAATTTCCCTGGTAGAATTGAAAGACCAAGAAGACTTGGGGTTTGAGACTTATTCTTTCAGAAAACTTAACTAAGTTTAAAAAAAACTATATGGGAACAAAATCTGCCAGGACTTCAACATTTGAAACAGTATTTGGATTTGGTTACTAACTTCCATGGGATTTAAATCATTGCCTGTATAACCACTTGCAGTTCCTATATTGAAGCCATTCTTACTTTGATATGGTATTTTGACAGTTGTCTTTCCCTGCCCTGCTCCATTGGTCTCTTTCTTGTTTTCTTTATCATTCTTATTGGTGGTCCCTATGGAGATCTCTCTGAGCTTGCAGATTGTTGTGGGGGAAAGAACCTCACAATTCTGGCATCCTTGGTGAATAGAATGGTAGGGATTTGAAGTAATTTCACCTCCCATGTTCTGCCACTTTTTCTGGATGACCTTTGGAAGCTTCTCCCCCAAAGCCTCGCTTCCTCCAGTTTGTAGAATGGGAATAGTGGAATGAATGAATAAGAGCAATTAAAAGCTGCTAATGCTTTGCTGCTGAGTAACAATAGAGGATGTATATTGGTATTGATGCAAAAGGCACTTCATCACCCTGCACTGCTGGAGGTGGGCTGGAACCTGCTACTAATACTGCTGCCCGAATATGGAGGGGAAAAGACAGTATAAACAATTTTTGAACAGATATGGGGTGAACTCAAGTTCCAGCAATCTAGCACGGCACCCTAAGGGCCATGGAAATGGGCCCATCCATTAGTGAAAATTGTCATTGAGGATATGGAGTGGAAGGAGAGCACTGGAAGAGTTTTGTTTCACATGCCTTTCAAAAACTTATTATTTCCAGCTTGTCATGCATAGATTGCTTTGGTTGAGGCAGAAGCTTCTGCTTTTGTGGCAACAGGGATTAAGATTAGACTGTAAAAATGCTAAGAAATGATAGACTGCTTTTGTTTTTATCAAAGGATCATTTCCAGAGTGCCAAACATTTCTGTCCAGCTTCAACATGAACCTCCTGCCTTGACAAATGAAATGTACTGCTTGATTGTGACAATCGAGTCACACGAGAAGACAGTTGCTAAAGATGTAAAACTCACAGCAGGCTTAAAACCAGGTATTCATTGTGGTACTAGCTCAGAAGCACTGTAGGAAAGTGGTTCCCAACCTGTGGGTCGGGACACACTAGTGGGTCACAACCTGATTTTTGGTGAGTTGCCAAAGGGTGATGGAAGGATTGGATAATTGCAAGCCCTGAGACTGTTCAAAAATCAGATACTGTCACTGCTAATTACCTTGCAAAGAGCTTAGTTCCTGCAGTTTGCAAGCATGTGTAAACACAGGGAGATAAATGTTTGAGGGTCTGTTTTCTGGTTATTTTTACTTCTTCTTTCTAGATCCCTTTTTTTTAAGTGTGGTAAACCTAGGTGGGTCCTGACAGTGTCATTTTAAAAAGTAGGTCCTGGTGCTAAAAAGTTTGGGAACTCCTGCTGTAGAAAATTATGGTCCTTCTATTGAAAGGATTAAGGGGCCAATCCTATCCAGCTTTCCAGCTCTGGCGTAGCCACAATGCAGCCCTGTAGTAATGGAACACATGTGCCCAAACCTTGAAAAGGCCCCAGTGACTGCCCTTCGACCACAGGATACAGTGCACACCCACGACCACAACTGCACCAGCACTGGAAAATTGGATAGGATTGGCCCTAAGTGACTTCTTCCTTTTGTACAATTTTAGCACATGAGGAATAATTGAAATCAATTGTTTAAACCAGTGGTCCTAAAACATTTAGCACTGGGACCTACTTTTTAGAATGAGAATCTGTCAGGATCCACCAGAAATGATGTCATGACTGGAAGTGACATCATCAAGCAGGAAAATTTTTAACGACGTACCCAGGAATAAGTCCCATTAACTGTCATTGTTAAAAGTATATACATAGTAGCCTGTTAAAATACAGATGTGTATCATTTCCCCAAATGCAGTCACATACCGTAGTAACATCTAAAGTCTAATATATTAAAAATGAAATATTGAAATGAATAGGGACCCACCTGAAATTGGCTCATGATCCACAGTTTGAGGAACACTGGTTTCAACTATTTCAACCCCCAACCTGGGGGTCACGAGCTGATTTTTCAGGGTGTCACAGAGAGCTCAGCAAAACTCTGAAAGGCAGTGCTTGAGAACATTGCTGGGTTACCCAGCGTGTAATTAGTTTGTGGAAGTCTTTGCCACAGGAAGTAGTGATGGCATCTTGCCTGGATGTCTTTAAAAGGGAATTGGACAAATTTCTGGAAGAAAAGTTCATTATGGGTTACAAGTCATAGTAGGTTTGTGCAAGCTCTTGGTTTTAAAGGCAGGCTGCCTCTGATTGCCAGATGCAGGGAAGGGCACAGGGTTGTGTCTGTTGTCTGCTGGGGCCCCTTTGCAAACTAGCTTTGCAAAACTTAGTAGTTAGGAAAAGTGGGAATTTCTGGCTAGGGAAGAGGCTTCCCTAATAAACCATCACTTCCACAATGCTTCTGGCTGTGGGGGAAACTGGCTTTGCTTTGGGCTCATCTTGGCGTGTGCATGTGCAGTGAAACTTCTCCTGGTCTTTTTCCAAGTGGGCATGCTTGGAAAAAGCATGCCCTGTGCATCACCCTGTGTATGCTTAGGTGAGTTCCCTGTGTGTTGAGAGAGGAAGGGATCAAGATGGTGAGGGAGCATGAACTTGGGGGAAGGGAGTAAAGAGGTGAGGGATTACAGGCATAAATGTTACCTGCAGATCTGAAAGGTCTGGACTGTGAAGTTTAAATGTTTGGGGGGGGGGGAAGGTATAGGGCAAGGAGTGAGAGTCAAGATCTATATTGAAAGATGGTAGTAGAGTGGCGGGGGGGGAGAGAAGGCTTTTGGCAGCAGGCTGCAGGTCACGGGCTATTGCCAGAACTCCTTTCCTCCTTCCTGAGTGCCTCCACCCCAGTTGTCCATCTAATTTTCATTCCATTCATGCAGCCTTCCACTCCCATCTTGAAATTTGGTGCTGTAGTGTCACTCTCACTGATCCCTTCCCCATCCCCACTTCTGTCTTTCTGCATGACATGATGTGTGTGTGTGTATGTGTGTCTCCCCCTCCATCCATCCATTTCTGTAAATGGGGCTGTTTATGAGAACAACTTTTAGAAGTGTGTTTTATTTTAAAAGTGTGATTTATTAAAAACAATTGCTTCCTGCTTAATGTTTTCACTTCTGGAAAGTGACAATGATGCCACTTTCTGTCCCTGCTTAATGGCATTACTTGTGGGGTTCCAGACAGGTTGAAATATCTAAAAAAGAGTCCCGGTGCAGAAAAGGTTGGGAACCACTGGTTTAAACAAACATCTGATTTACAGCAGTTAAAGAAAAAACTTTGAAGCTCATTTAATTCATTGCTACTGAGGTTACCCTTCTCCTGCAATGTTGGCTTGTCAAGGTGGTGAATTCTGTTCTTTTTCAAAACACATTTGTATAAGATTTGTACGTTTGTATAAGATTTTTTCTCTTCTCACACAGTGATTTGTCCTGTAAACTGTAACTGTAAATAAGAATAAATTTTGGTGCACATATTCATTTACTGGCAGAATGGAAAGTGTGACTGATTTTTAAGACACCTTTACCAAAGAGTAACATTTTTACGTGTATAAGTTCAGAATTAAAAGCAACAATTTTCCTTGATTGTAATTTTTTGCATTTTTTGTGAATGCCTTAAATGGAAACAGCCCATGGATTGAAAATTATTGAATGCAATAATGCATAATATTGCAAACATAATCTGTCTGCTATTTTGAGAAACATGGTTTTAGACAGTGAGTTGGCATTTTAGTGATTTTAAAAATATACCACCTACATTATGCATATTAAGTGGTTCTGAAGCTTGTACTACAAGTTCATTTTCAAAATGAGCTGGCTTCCTGAATGTCATGAGTTTGACTACAAGTAGCTTGAAATATTTCATAGTTGCCACAGGAGAGATTCTTCACAAATATGGTTTAATAATCAACCTAAAATATTAAAGTTGGTTCTTTGTTGTAGGGCAAGATGCAAACCTCACTCAGAAAACTCATGTGACATTAAATGGATTAGAAATGTGTGATGATTCCTATCCTGCCTTACTTCCTGATATCCCTGTAGGAGATTTGCAGCCAGGGGAAAAGGTAAACATGCCTTGTACATTTGTCAGAACTGGGAAATAATTCAGTGACAGGATTATGTTATGCCTTCCTTGATGTAGATCCTGGTTTGGGGATTGCTGTTTGCATTTGAATCCTTGTTCAGGGTGGATTAGGTGTGACTAATGTTCTTTAGGTCAGAGTCAGAATGCATATAAGAAAAAAATGGAAAACCAGTTTAAGAATATATGCTTCTCTTCAAATTTATATTTGCGCTCATTGCAATTGCCAGTGCCAGAACCATGACTTTTCATAAGCAATAGGCAACTCTAAGAGAGCAAAACATTAATGATTAGAATGCCTTAAGACAGGGGTGCTCACACTTTTTTGGCCCGAGAGCTACTTTGAAACCCAGCAAGGCCCGGAGATCTACCAGAGTTTTTTTTACAATGTTCGCGCCATCATAACATATAACATTTATGTGTACAATGTATGTTGGTGTACCTTGAGCCCCACTGAGTATAACAGGACTTACTCCTGAGTAGACATGCCTAGGATTAGGCTGTGAGGCTGCAATCCTAGCCACACGTACCTGGGAGTAAGCCCCATTGAGTACAATGGGCCTTACTCCCGGCGTTTCCTCCCAGAGGCACCTGAAGGGGGGGTTCGGCACTCCGCGATCTACTCATTTTGCCTCGCGATCTACCGGTAGATCGCGATCCACCTATTGAGCACCCCTGCCTTAAGAGTTCAGAAAGATATGTCAACATTCTGAATGCAATGACTCAGAAGTCCTATTTAAAGCAATGAGAAACCCTTGGTATTTTGTCTGACCATCTTTTTCTCTCTCTTAAGCTGGAAAAAGCTATATATATTCACTGTGGAACAGTTGGTACCAGGATGTTTCTCGTGTATGTTTCCTATTTAGTGAATGCAACCACTGAGGGAAAAGAAATCCTCTGCAAGTGTCACAGGGTATGTTGGATTAGCTGGATTTATTGGTTTTCAATCAGGAATTCTCAAAGTATACATTGGTGAGGCTCAGTCCAGGCCTTCATGAGTGTAGTCAATTCTTGCATGTCTATACATACATTTTTATTTAAATGCAGTTGTGAACTGTGTTGAGAAACAAATGCTAGAGAGAAATTGGTGAGTTGGCTAAGAACACAAAGGACTAGTTCTTGTGGTTGCTGCTTCCCTGCAATAATATTTGAGCCAAAATATCAGAGAATTGCTGCTAATGTTACTTCCCTCTCCAATGTTTCCTATGCCTAGAGAAGCAAAATTAAAATTGAAAAGCAACTGTTGAACATTTGGATGGGTGAGCTCATGCCACTTAAGTTGGCACATCAACTTCTAGCTCAGTAAAGAATACACCATTCACCCTCTCTCTAGACCAGTGTTTCTCAACCTGTGGTTCAGGTACCACCAATTGTGCTCGAGGTGGTGACTGGTGGTGCTCATGGAACCCCTGAACACCTTCCACCCAGCAGTGAGACCAGGAACACGACACAACAAACAGAAGTAGGAGGTTCGGCTTGGCAGGCAGAGCTCTAAAGCATGCTTTTTGGCATTCAAAAAAGCCCTCCCATCCACCCTGAGCCTCTTACCCATGTTGGACAATGGAGCTCCAAGCGTGCAGGATGTTGCCCCCAAACTCTGTCCAAGAAGGAACACGCACACCCCTTGGGGCACTTATTATTATACTACTTATGCTAATAGTGCTGAGGTGACTTCATACTTATTTAGACTGTACAATCAGAAACTTTTGAGGACAGAACCTTCTTAAAGTTGGCCTGGTTGCTAGCCCCTCATAGTTCTTTACCCCTCCCAACTGGAGATCCATAGCTGCATTCCATTCCGCTTGATCAGGCGCCTCTCTGTCTACTAAGGTGTTAAACATCCCAAGGGGTTGTAATTCTTGTTTATTTACTCACATTCTTGCATCTGGGAACTGCTAGCCACTTCTCCCTTACTAACTTATTCTGGTTCAGGCTCCACATGCTAACCGAGGCCTAACATGTACATATTCATGACAGGAAGTATCTCTAGGGTATGTTAAGTGAGAATTATCTAATAAAATCATATTAGATAGTTTGAGTGTATAAATGATTTGTTGACCAGTAGTAATCCAAGTGACATTGGACTTGGGAGGGGAAAAGTCAGAGGAAGAAGAAATTGAATGTTGTTGTTTGATGTTCTGCTATCAAAATCAGGAATTAATTGCTCTTTCTTTTTTGTGCAGGATGAAACTGTTACCATAGAGACTGTTTTTCCATTTGATGTAGCTGTTAAATTCGTGTCAACTAAGGTATGTGTTGTGAACCTTTATAAACATAATCTGAATAGATAGGGTAAGCAGCAAAATAATAATTTGCCCTTTATTTCCCTTCCTGGCAGTTTGAGCATCTAGACAAAGTCTTTACAGACATTCCATTTTTACTGATGACAGACATCCTAAGTACTTCACCTTGGGCCCTTACTATTGTAACCAGCCAGCTGCAGCTTTCTCCTTCTATGGCACCAGTGGACCAGCTGGAATCTTATGTGGAAAATGGTGAGCTGCGTATCCTCAAAGAACACACTTTTAGGGCGAAAACTGGGAAGAATCTCCTTATTTGTTAAGCCATTGTACCCAGTAAAAGTGGTCATTGTCGAGTTGGTATAATTTTAAACTTGAAAAAATGAGATTAATCCCCCATCTCATGCTGAATTTCTTTCCAAATTAGTCTCCCTCCATGACCTCAACCACCATGTCAGCATCTTTTTCCCCAATTTATTTCAAAATTAGTAATAGACAATGCTCAAACGATATAAAGGTAAAGTATAGCAAGTATGAAGCAGTATATCATATCTCTACACTATCCATTCCATACTTCAAATTACAACAATGATTGTCATAAAAATTGAAGAAGGGGAGGAAAGAAGATTTAACCATCAGAAGGCAGGGCGAACTTTCACTCAACAGCAAGATATACAAAAAATAATTACTAAGTATTATATGAATTTATATAAAGAACAGACTGTAGATCTGGAGACAATAAATGAATGTCTTATTAGACAAAAATTGCCAAAGGTGACTAAGGAGCAGAAAGCAATACTGAATGATAGAATAACACCCAGAGAAAACAAGATGCAATTAAGAATAAATTAAATACATCACTGGGCCCTGATGGTCTATCAGGAATATTTTCCAAATATTTAGAGGAAGAAGTCTGTTCTCTCCATTCTATATGCCAACCATTTACCTAGTTTATTTGCATGTTCAAAACAGCTGTGGTTTTTCAACTTTTGACTGAACTTGATGCTTCTGATAGTTGTTTTACAGACTGGTGAGAGTGCTAGTGAATGTTTTTGCCTTCGTTGTCCACCAGTTGCTAGTGGTCAAAGTGGAGTAGCTACTGGATGTTACGTAATCTCTTGGAAGAGGTAAAGTACTTTGTCTCTTCAAATACCTCATGGTATAGCATTTTTTGTTTCATTACTGATGAGTATAGTAGCATTTCAGTTTAAGTGCCCCCACATGCCACTTGGCCAAAGCTGCTTTCTCCATTTTTCTTGTTTGGTCTTCTGTTTGCAGCCAGTTCTCATGGTCCTTTCATGTATCTGGTGACTGAGAGGCTGTGGGGACAGAAAAGGATAGTCCAGTTCATACAAGCACCCAATTTTGGTCTTGCCAAAATTATTGTCCTCCGTGTCACTTCTAGAAACATGAAGGCAAGTTGGCATTTCCCGTCCTACGTTCAGCTACTCAAAGTATACTCTTAACAGGACCAAGGATCTTGTATCTCTGCAAGCAAAGCTCCTGTTTCTTTAAAGGAATTTATAATGCACCTTGAGAACAATGCTGTAGCAAAATGAAGTAGGAGTAATTTCCAGAATATACTACAGAAAGGTGGAGTTACTATGGAATGCTGCCCAAGGCAGAACTTTGGCTGAAGTTTGAAGTTCCACAATCTAATCCACAGAAGGATTTCTCAAATTCTTCAGTAGGGTCTGACTGACTGCTAACAACCCTGTCAGAAAAAAGGAAGTGAGTGAATCCTGGGAGAAGGCATGCTCAACAAGGGAGTAATGCCTGGTGGTGAAGATGCATGCATCCCTTCCTGCTCCCTGCATTCTCTTTACTGCAGCAGTTTTCAAACTCTCTAGGAGAGTTTGAACCGCTTGAAGTCTTTGTGGGAGTGGGAGGAGGCAGTGGGGGGGATGACTAAAATGGTGAATAACAAATATTAACAAATTAAGGCATACAGCAGGAATTTTCCAACCAAAATTATTAAAACATAGAGGTAAAAAAAAAGGGGTTAAAGAGAGAGAGCTCTGGCGTCTTGAGTTAGCCATAAAGAAACTCCCCTCAAAGGGAGGCTGTATATTCCAAGCAGAGTCAGCTTATATTGGAAAAGGGGTGGAGAGATACAAGAAAATCTTGAAAAAGTCTCTTAGAACACGAATATTGGACATTCTTTGAGAACATTCTGTACATGGTTGTCCTTCTGGGGTATGAAGTTCAAAGTTTTGGTCTTTGCGATGTCTGTTTGCCATTCTGTGATGGACACCCTCCTAGATTCTGAAAACGAAAGCTAGAGAAATTAAAACTATTCATAATTCAATTCCTTCCCTTTTGAATTATTAGTTTAGGTATTGGGGATTGTCCAAGCCCTTCAGTCCCTAGGATCCCATTATTTTCTGTCGTCTTGCCCTTGGTTCTATACTGCATTTTGGATATGTCTTGTGGTGTTTGAACAGATCTATAGGCTATATCAATTTTCCTCTGATTATGCAAATAGGTTTGTCAGATTCAGTGCTGCCTGTCACCTAGGTCCTGTGTGTACCTGTTTGTCCCCTGTACATCATCTCTGATATACCAATTTCCATGTAACTCTTCTTTAAACTGTGTGAACCTGGTGATAAAAATGTCTGGTTTATGGGTTTATTTTTGGGTTTTTTTAAGGAGCTCGGCTGTGAAGAGTATACCTGTTAATACTGTGATCACGCTCCCCCATGTGATTGCAGACAGTATCCCACTCCATGTCAATGCAGGTAATGTTAATGTATGCATAAAGTCACATAGGTTCTGAAACCTTGATTCAGTGCAGACTGTGATTCAGGAAGTATACTGTGAATTTTTTCTTGATAAGGTTAAGGACATGGTATACTTTTTTCTTAGGGGATCTGTCCATTATGTTTTAAAGATTTTGATGTCATCTCACAAGGCACTTCCATATCTTAAAATATGAGAGATGCAAAGAAGGTAGAAGACAGCATCACTTTCACCATTTTCATCCCTATTCACTTGGGTACAGATTTCCTCATGTGTTCTGTGATTCCACAGTATAAAATTTTCATGAGAAGATGCACTCTTTATTAAAATGACCTTGCAAAACATCACTTTTTCCTACCAACATAATAATTTACAGGAGGATTTGGCTTGGGGCATTGTTTGTTATATTTATGCCCCATGCATGTGGCTAATAGCCTTGTGTTTAGATTAGACTGAGCAATAGGCTGCCCCAAGATTACTTTGTAGCCCTGCAAGAACTTCAACCCAAGACTCCCTGGTCCAAGACCAACATGTCAAATACTATACCTGAGTGGCTCTTATAAACTCGCCCTTGATATTTTAATCCTAAATTTCAGCCCAAACACATTGGTCTTGAGCTAACTCCTGTATGTGGCTCTCTCAGACCATCAGTACAGGCATGCTCTGATACCATTGGCAGTTCCATTTCAGAACCCCTGTGGTTATCTGAAACTTTGTATACCAGCGATGCCCCATCCCACCCTTTTCTGAGCCCCACAGAGGCTATGCGTCTGTCAGCAGCCTCTGCAGGCCTCAAAATGGCTGTTAAAAGGAAAAAAGTCACTTCCGGTTTTGTTGAAAAACCGGAAGTGACTTTTTGTTTTAACAGCTATTCTGAGGCCCACAGAGGCCACTGGTGGACACGCACAGCCTCTGTGGGCCTCAGAAGAGCCTATAGAGGAAGCAGGAGCACAGCTCCTGTCACCATGGGGGATGTGGGCAAACTTCAGCATCTGTGGATATGTGAAACTGCAGATATGGGATCCGCAGATATGAGGCCCCCGTAATGCCAACTTTTTTCTCTCTGCTGAAATTTCTATGCCTCATAAAGATCATGATCTCTGAGTTCTTTGATTTTAATAAAACTACAAAGTTTGAAATCAGTGATACTGAAATGACTTTAAAATACACTGGTTAAACAGGTTTGTGGATTGCTGCCAGACACCTGACTTCCTTTGCCTTGTTATTGGAGTGAAGTGCCTTAAATGCTATTCTTTGTTTATAAAAGCAAAACCCTGAAATTGGCTATCCCAGTTCCATTTTCTTTAATCCGTGTTGCGATGTCTCACTCTTCCTTTTCTCTTGCTGTTGATGAGTGACATGTGAGTGACACATGGAATTTGCCTTTCAGCACTTCAGCAACTCTGTGTCTGAAGAGAGAACTGAGTATATTTTTCTCAGTCCTGCTTTGGAATATCAAAACATGAGTAATCATGCAAACACTTTGAACATTTTAAGAAGCATGCAAGTTATCTTGGTCTTTGAGCATGTGATCCTAAACAGTGTTAATATATATTCTTTCGAACTTGAGACAAAAACAACAAATGCTCTTGCTGAAATAGAAGTATAAAATATACTTGTGCGCTTTCTTTCCTTAGATCTACCATCATTTGGTCGAGTCAGAGAATCCTTACCTGTAAAATATCATCTTCAGAATAAGACTAATTTAGTCCAAGATGTAGAAGTGTCAGTGGAACCTAGTGATGCCTTCATGTTTTCTGGTCTTAAGCAGGTATGGACTGCAAGTTGGCAAATTTATGTTTTAACCTTAGAATGCTGAGATTCTGTTTGTGCTTACTATTCAATTATAAAAGCCCCAAATTTCTGCAATATCGCTATAAATCATTAAAAGGAATTATTAAACTAACACGTGCCATAAGAAAGCTTCATCCACTCTCTGAAATTGTGAGCTGTAGAAAATGCAACAAATGCTGTCTATTCTGAGTTAACAGTAGGGATTTCCTCAAGTTTGTTCTCTGTGACTGCATTTTAAAAGAACTCTTTGTAAAGCCAACTAGTTATGTGTAATCTACTACATAACTACTCCTAGTTATGTATAATCTTGTAATTTATTTTTAGATAAGATTGAGAATCCTTCCTGGAACTGAACAAGAAATGTTGTACAACTTCTACCCTCTCATGGCTGGATACCAACAGCTACCATCACTCAACATCAACTTGCTACGGTTTCCGCATTTTACTAACCAGCTGCTCAGAAGATTTATGCCAACACATATCTTTGTAAAGGTAACTTGATAACACAAAGCCATTCAGAGGCCTTTTTAGCATATTTATAATTTAACTTAATGTATTTGAATGCTGTCTTTTAGTAGCAATGCCTCCAAGCAGCTCACAATCTAATTTAAAAACAAGTGATTTAATCTTAGAGATTCTAGCAGCATGATCCTAGGCATATCTCCACAGAGTTTTATGGGACTTACTTGGGAATAAGTGTGTGCAGGATTGTAGTTTACAAAAGTTTGAATATATAGTCAGCTGAATTGTAGTTTACAGCATAATCCTATACATGTCTAAGACATAAGTCCCATTGAGTTAAATTGTTCTTATTCCCTGCAAAGTGTGTGTAGGTTTTCAGCCTTAGATGTGTAAAATTAGTGCAGCATCTACTTGGGAATTTAAAAATGTAAGAACTGAGGCTATAATTTGACTTTCAATCTAGTAGAAAGCTTTTTGTTGACTGCATTAGATTTTTTTCCCTATTAATAATCAGGCTTCTAAGAAAGCTTTTTGTATTATGGCCAACTGAAGTTATTCTTCTGGAAGTCTAGAGTATCCTGCAAACTGTACTTAAGTGTTCAAGCTTGTATTCTACGGTCTGAACTAAAAAAAAAAAGCCATTCTGTATTATCACATGTGAGTGGTTTGGAAAAGTGAATTACAGATATTTCGGGATATTGCCACTCTTTGGGAGTAAAGAATGAGCAAGATGCAAAATTGCATTTGGAAATCTGAAATTGAAAAGAGCCTAACTTGAGCCCTGACTCCTGCTTTGGTGTTGTCTAGACTTTCCCATAAAAATGGAGTTATTTTGCTACCATGAAGCTAGTGACAATTCTTTTCTTCCCTCCTTCTCCTACAGGCTTCATTTCTTCTAAATCTTCTTGTTCACTATGTTATTACCCCAGCGCCCAGGAAGCAACCTGTCTGTGCCTGGACAGGTCCCTTCCTATGCCATAGTTTGTTGAAAAATGTGGTGTGCTTTATTTTTGCGAACTATATCGTAAAAACCAACCTAATCCTCCCTTCATAACAAAGAGGATTTGCATTCTGCTTGATTGCACTTCAGCCAAAAAGGATGGGTGTTTCCCACAAACTTTGACAATCGATGTGCTTTTTTAGATCAGTCATCCACACTAGCTGCCAACTAGAGACATAAGCCTGCTGCCCCGGGGAAAGAAGCTGTGAGCATGTCTAGCACATGAGTTGTAATCTTGCCTTATCTATATTCATGGATAAACTAAAAATATGAAAACTGCCGTTTTCCTTAAGGACTTCACTACAGTACCTCTTGTCTCTAGAAATAGCAAGTTAGAGAGAAATGGACCATGATAGAACTTGGTGGTTTCCAGTATCTAACAACACTTCCATATGTTGATATGCCATGTGCCCTTGCAAGTGTAAGCATTTGTTTTCCGGTGTAACAGAAAAATTGGGGTGTGGGCCGAGTTATACAACAAGAAAAGAGATAATGTTTCAGTTTAAAGAGCAGTGATTTCAATTAAGTATTAAAGAAGGGTAATCTTTCTAAGTTTTTGCATGTGCATTATCTATAGAGATTATAGGCTTAAAACAGGCATTGTTATGACAGTTTCTTCACTGGGGATGGAAACTTGGCTCAGTGGTAGATTGCATGCTTGGCATGCAGAATGTCCCATTGCTTGGTAGCTCCAGGTGGAATTGGAATAGATATTTGCATTGATAGAAATAATCTTTGCATTTTTCTGTCTGTGTGCCTGACAAAACTAATATATAGAGGTGGGTGTAAATGATCTTTTTTTCATGGATTTTGGTGTTTTCCAAAGTTATGTGTCTTTATAATGTATAAAAATCTGCCCTTGGAATAATTTTATAATTATGTATGTCGGGGTGTTAGAGAATATATTATTTTTTTGTTTTTTAACAAGTGTGAAAAGTGCAGAAAGCAGTGTGTGTTTCGTTATCATAAAAAACACACCACCTCTACTAATAGCCTACTCAGCCAAAATCAACATCTTTTTGTTTAGAGCTTTGTGTATCTTATCTGACCGAAATCGAATTCTTCTATGTATTTGAAAACATCCTGTTTACTGTTTTCATTTTCACCAATATGGATGTAATAAATACACTTACTTGCTTCTTGTTTGCAGAATTGACGATACCATGAAAACCTGAATTTCACGGCTTCTTTGTAGCCCAGACCTAATACACATGTTGATTTAGAAGCCTTATTGATTTGAAAGGGATTTACAGCAATACCTTGAACTTTCATCCACTTGACTTTTCATCACTTTGCTCTTTCAGCTGTTTTCAGTTATGACCATGTTTCAGATTTCATCCACATACTTTCTACCTTTTTTGATTTCATCCAGCCTTCCACAACATTAGTCAACGTTTTTGTTTATTTTTCTTTTATTTCTGTATATTTAGAATTTGCATGTGTTGTATCGTTTACGTTTTTCACCAGCCAAAATAAATTTGCAAGAAATATTATTATTATTATTAACAGTATTTATATACCGCTTTTCAACTAAAAGTTCACAAAGCGGTTTACAGAGAAAAATCAAATGGCTCCCTGTCCCAAATCTAAAAAAATAAGGCTATGCTTTGACATTCATCCATTTTTTTTTACTTTTGTCTGTGCTCTGGTCCCTAATCAGACAAAAGTGCAAGGTATTGCTGTACTTTTCAATGTTTGCCAAAGGTTTTGATTACTATAGGGTTTAATATAGCTAACCTCTAAGTAGCATTAGACTGCTGCATGGATTATAGTCCATTGAACTTGCAACTTAAGGCTGGGTGTATACTAAAATAATGAATCTAAGCCTGTAGATTGTGTATTGTAACACTGTATTTAATTGTAAATTAATATTAAACATGTTTGGGTTCTTTCCCCTTTAAAGCCACAGGGTCGCCAACCAGATGATGCTTCTATTGCTGCTGCGTAACTGAGGATTCATGCACCTAAGGGAATCAGAATTTTGCACAGACTACATGGAACTCTGCCTCTGCTTCCCCAGCTTTCTTCAATTTAGAAATGAAAAATTTATTTTTAGATTGGCAACAGTTTCCAGAGAACAAATGGATTCTCTATGAAGACTTTATTCTAACAAATAAACATGCATGAAAAGTCACTGCTTATATGTAACATAATGAGTTTTTTACTTTAATTTACCAGAAAGTTAAAAGAAAGTGTTATTTATTATGTGCATGGAATATTTTGACAATGTGGATGAAGTTCTCACAGACTTGACCCGGGCTGAACTGGCACCTGAAGTGGTGTGGAAGTTTCTGCCCCTTCCTCTTTTTGTGCATGCATTAGCATGCATGCTGCACCCCCACTATTGCCTCTCTCCTCACTGTCCTTCTGATATGGGAAAAGGAGTCAACAAGAAGAGGATCATAGTGGCAGTACCTTACCACCTTCTCCAGCACCACCTCTGCAATACCTCTCCAACTCTCTTCCTTTGTGTGGAGAGCAAAGCAAACCAAAGAGGGATAATGGCAGTGGCTCTGAAAGAGGAGGTAGTGTGTTGTCACAATTCTGCTGGCTCTTCTTTCTTGCTTCCCTTTTGTGCAAAGGAGCACAAGTCGGGACAGGATAATGGTGGGAGCAGGGTGAATGGCTGGTTGGGCACAGCCCATTGAAGATGGTTGGTGAGCATTGGGTGCAGGGTGCTCATTATCAGTTTTGCCACCCTAATCTGTTACTCAAAGCAGCAGCTTTATCAGTCTCATGGGTGGGCCAGTCCTGTTAACTTGATCAAAAAACAGCACAATTTTCATTCTGTCTTCACAAGTGGTGTCTTAAGGGGTTATGTCTGTGACTTCTATTGCAATAATTGATTTGGTGGTTTGTTTTTCCTCATACATTATATAGCATTTTATATTTCTGTTCATATAACTCATTTTTGTATCGTTTTCGATGCCAGATAAGACCAGGTTATAGTAATTCAGGCTATAGTCATTCTTATTGTCTTGTGGTCTTGGTTACCCCTATATATGATTCCAGGTGTTGAATGAACAAGTGTTTATCTTATTATAACACATGGTGATACTTAGGGAGTTGTTGGCCACTAGTACTGATGTTCCAGTTATTATGAAGCTCCTTCAGGGGGCTTTCTGTTCTCCTAAAGAACCAGCAAATGGATGTGTTGGAGGAAGGAATCCCACAAGCTTGAGGTAGCTGCTAAGGTGAACCTGAACTATTACTGCCCAACCCCAAGCAAATCCAGGCTTGTCTGTGCCACCAGTTCTTTCCTGTTGTGTCACTGATGGTTGCTTTATTACAAGAGGAGAGGAACCCAAAATAATTCAGTAGTAGAGGATGGTATGTCCCAGTTTTACATAATGGGTGGTTTCTTGTGCTGAGCACCCTTGCAAAACTATGCCTGGAAGGCCTTTGGTGACAAATGGATGTTTTGGTTAATCCATACATGTATAAAACTATATTTACAGTGTATAGCAGTTTCAAACAGGCCTGTCACTACTGACTGGCTCCCCCCTTCCCCCCAAAAACCTCCCTACTGCAACCTGGTGTTGCTAATGATAACATGGAAATCATTTTATATAAAGGGTCTATACAGTACAGCAGTGCTATCTTTTAAAGGAAGGTGGCTTGATTAGGTCAAGAGTTCCTGAAGGTACAGCTGCATGCAAAATATTACTCAATTAGTTAAGAGAAATTCATCCTGACAGTGTGTGTGAGAGCTGCTATTTAGAATATTCATGATAAATCATGTAAATAATTGCTGTTTTGTGAGATTTTTTCATTGTTTAACTAATAAATTAATTTAAACTTTTTTGCTTTTGGATTGCATGGTGTTTTTCATTTTGGATCTAAAGGAAGTTCTTAAAGTTCTTATGTGGGAAGAACTGACAGCAGCAACCCTACTAGCAAGACAGCCAGAACTGGTAATGATGTTGGAAAGGGAGAAAAGCAAATCCAGCAGAATTTGGACTGCTTCAAAAGATTAGACACTACCGTGGTTGGCTTTACCTAAGGTTGCTGTGCCACTTATGCAAGTATCAATGAGTATGTGGACTAAAAGTTGTGGATATTTTAAAAAAACTTGTCTCACAACCCTGCTGCTTTGAGGGCAGTGAATGGGGAGCTGTGCCCAGACAGATTTATGGTAGGGGAAAGAGGAGAAATAATGAAAGTGGAAGGAAGCAAGCAACTTCCTCTGCTTTTCAGGATTTACAAATTTTCATCATGATGTAAACATGAATTAAAACCAAATAGATATTTAAAACCACCAGCTACGTAAGGAACAAAAGTATGCCATAACGCAGCAGCTTTGCTAGTTTTTCTGATGAAGTTTGTTCTGCTGCTTGAGCAATCTAGACGGGATGTAGAAGCTACAAACTTGCAAAAAGCAAATTGACTAGTTCTTTCTTTTGAAGCTGATCTCAAACTTCAGGGCTGAACAGCAGTGTTCTATGCATGAAAACAAATGGAGCAGGGGCTCGATCAACTCATTTTGCTTCTGATTTCTTAGAAACTTGTTAAGTAACTTAAAATTAAGAAGAACAGAGCTGTCTATATCATAGCATACAGATTCTGGGACTATCCCTCATGAGATGTCCAACCTTTTCCATCTTTTGGAGATTAGTAAAGACTACCTTTCAATTTAGATTAATTGCCCTCCTGAATTGTTTCATCTGGTCCTCTTGGAGACTGTGTTTACTGTGTTGTTTTTGCTTTATTTTGCTTGGTTTATCTCAATATGATTGCCACTTTGAGGACCAGTGTCTGTGGCATCTACATTTTAATTTCAGTAGGATTACAGTGAAGGATGGTGACATCTGGGTAAATGTATGCATGGTGTCTCTGCAAACAAATTTTTAGGGTGGAGGCTATCAAGCAGCACCCCAGGCATATGCCAAACCCTCAACAGCATGCAAGACACAGCAGTGTGAATGACTCTTATACTAGCAACATCCACTGTTGCTAAATATTAAGTTATTTGTACATTGCTTTTCAACAAAAGAAAAGTTCACAAAGAGGTTTACAAACAAAATCAAAGAATTACATATATTGGGCAAACTCCATGTAATTGGTTCTTAATAAAAATAAAACTTTTTATAAAAAGTAAAACCAGCAAGCAAATATAATTAAAAACAGTGGCATATATGAATGAGTTTGCTGTATAGCTAGAGGTATTTGAAAATGGTATTTTACTCAGAAGTAAGCCCATTGTGTTCAGTGAGGCTTGGTTTGTAATCCTATATTACTCACCAGAAACAAATACCTCTACATACAGCCTTTTAAATTAAAATGTCCTATGTACAGATGGACTTTAAAAATTAAAAAAGTAGCAGTAGTACCCGGTGGCAATGAGGAACAAAAAAGTAAGACATTGAGGCTAAATAAACCCTTTAAATGCATTCTTCCTTCCTTTTTGGGCTTACACTTTAAAGGCACCATTAATAAAATAGTTGGCTATTTTGGCACAAATGTCTGCACAGCAGAGTTCAAGCCCATAGCAGTTCCTGCACCAGAAACCTCACAGATGTCGGTCAAGCAGAGACTAGGCCTGCATGTTGCTATTGACCAAATTCTGGCACAGAAAATAACTGACAAGATGAGACACTGACTTCTGTGAGACTGGTGTTTTTTGTTTTCTTTTACCCAAGGTTGCCACACCATGTGAATAGCTTTTGATAATGCTTGATGCAACCAGTGCATGCAGATGCATGCTTGGGAGCCCTGGACAGTTGTGGTTTTGGGCCACAGTTTTCTGCTTACATGGGTTTCCAAATCATATGTTACTGCAAATCTCTAGTCACAATTCTGTGAAAATAGGAAGATCCATAACTTTTTGTAATATGTGACACAGCACGCAGAATCCCTACTTTTTTTTTTCCACCTGCAAGGACATATGCTCATCTCACTCTTTTTTTAGTTTTTTTTTTTCATAACTTGTCCTACCTGTGCTTTGCCTTCCTGTACTTTTTGCCTTCTTGAACCTTGCCACCCCACCTAATCCCCTACTTACTTGGCAAGAGATGAAGGTGACATAGCATTTAATATTTGACTGTAAGTATACTTTTTATAGCATAATTGATAGGTAGCATAGCCAGAGAGACTTGCCGAGCAAGTGATGCCACTGTGACTGTTTTGGTATAGGTTGCTCTATACACTGTTAAAGCTAAATAACCTATTTAAAAAGTTACCGGAATATATCAATTCATATTTATAATTGCCTTTTTGGTAAATGGTAGTGCAACCAGGCAATTGGCATTAGTGTTCTCCTTTAACCCTTTAAGAAGAAGACAGTGAGCATGCATACGTGTCAAAACACAGCTGAGTTTTTTACCCATTTGTTTGGGCAATGATGGTACAACCCAAAGGAAAACAGTCATTGGCATTTTTATAGCATTTCCTGAGTGTGCAAACAATCTTATAATGTAAGCATTATCCACTAACTGCCTTGTGAGGAGGAAAGAAGCCAGCATGGCATAATACCACCCCTAAATCTTTCTTATCATAGTATTTGCAGACTTCAATTGATGCAAGTCATTTTGATAGTCTCCTTGCAGGCTAAAATCTTCCAACTAAAACAAAAATACTAAAATATTATTGCAGATTTGATGTGGAGGGTGAGTGGCTTGCCTAAGACTACCTAGTGCAGTGATTCCCAAACTGTGGGTTGGGACCCATCAGTGAGCTGTAATCTGATTTGGGGGGGGGGCTGCAAAACTGACAAGCTGATAGTTGACAAGGAAAATGTATTGAGTCCTGTGGAAACCAAAGGGAACAGTATGTGCATGTTTATGTGTGAGTAGGAAAACGTGACTTGGTTCACTTGAATCGGCAGGTTGGGGGGGGGGAGAATACAACATCACCAGAATGGTCCCAATCTGCTGAATGCAGGCCCCCAAAAACACTCAAGGAGGAAGCTCCCCTCCCCACCAAGCTGATAAAAATATAGTGAGCCCTATGGAAAGTGAAACTGAGCCATATGTGCTCATTTTCTCATGAGTAACCAACTATGTCTCAGCTGTTATGAGGAGAATGTAAAGCTACTAGAATTCTCTCTATCTGATGAACACATGTCCCAAAATGTGGTCCCCCCTCCATAATAAAAAACAAATTTAAAAAGAGGCTTGAGCAGCAGGTAAAGTGAAACTTTTTTTTAGACTCATAAAACTAGTTGGGTCCCAAGAGAGTGTCACTTTAAAAAGTGAGTCCCAGGGCTCAAAAGTTTGGGAACCATTGACCTAGTGCGTTCATGGCAGCACAAATTTGAACTGGGTGATGTCTTGATTTTCATCCACTATACTGTGTAAAAACAGAATAAAATCCCAGCTGGATCAGGCCAAATCAGTCCAGAATTCTGTTTCCTACGCAGACCCACTAACTGCCTCTGGGATGCCCACAAACAATTAGAAGGTACTGTCTCTTCCAGCACTGCATCCCTGCAACTGGTAGTCAGAGACATACTGCCCTGGTAGCTGGAAGCCATTGATAGGCTTGACTAGTCCAATCTATTTTTTTGAGTCATCCAAGTTAGCAGCCATCATTGTGTCAGATTTCACAGACTACTTGTGCACTGTTTGGAGGGGGGGAAAAACCCCTTTTGTCCTGAATTATCCCTGGTTCTAGTATTGTGAGAGAAGGGATAAAACTTTAATTTCATAATTCTCAATTATAACAGAATTTTACAATCCTCAGGCTGCAATCCTATACTTGGGAGTAAGCTCTATATAATAGGACTTACTCCTGAATAGACATGCATAAGCTTGGACTCTCAATTGCCTTTTTCCCCAAGCTCAACCACCCTAAATGTAGCTTTTCTTCACAAGGAAATGTATCATTTTGGTTGTTCACTTTTGCACTTTTTCCAGTTCTGGCTGAGACACCTCAAGGAGAACATCATGAAACTGTACACAGTATTACAAATGAGATTGCACCATTGATGTGCATAAGAGCGGTATAATGTTACCAGTCTTATTCTTGGTCCCTTTTCAAATATGGAAAGCACCTGCTTCACTAAGGCTGTATACTGAGTTCGTGTTTTCACGGAGCTATCCATCATGATCTCAAGATCTCGTTCACAGTTCATCACCAACAGCTCAGACCTCATCAGTGTATACCTGACATTTTTATTTTTTGCCACAGGGTGCATCACTGATCTTACTGAGTTTAAAGTGCATTTGCCATTTGGTTGCCCATACACTCAGTTTGGAGAGGACCTTTTGGAGCTCTTCAAAATCTGCTTTGGTTTTTATCCCCTGATAAAACCACCTGCAAACTTGGCCACCTCACTTACCCCAACACTAGATAATTTATGAACAAGTTAAAAAAAACTTGGTCCCAAAGCAGAACCCACACCTTCTTTTCCTCCACTGTGAAAATGTCCCTCTTTTAGTTCTTTACATTTATTCCCTCTCCCTATTGCTGCCCTCCCACCTTGTTTACCCCTTCTCCCTTTGGGAAGGGACCCAAAAGAAACCTCCTGATAAAATTCCTTTCAAAGGCCCTGATGCATCTCATCCTTGTGGTCGCTGATGGTATCTACTGTAATTCTGATGATACTTGCATTTTAGGTAGGTAGGTCAAACATTACAGAATTTGGCAAAGCATTTTGTTTATGGCAAGGTTTCATATGTTCTCTTTGAGGCAAAGGTGTTTAATTGGCTAGACTAGTCCTGTTGCCTGGGCAAATCTAAAGGTGACTTACATGGGAATGATCTCATGAGAGAAAGTAATTAAATGAACCACACTTCATAGTGCTCAAATAGCTTGCAGCATTAGGAAAACTTTAGAATGGTGCAGTGTTGTGAAAATTAAGTTGGATCCATACACTGATGAATTAAGTATTTTTTTTCTTTCTATCTGAAACTTTTCTTTCTGAAAAATTCTGGGATTGTAACATTTTATTTTGTAAATTATTTCCACTAATGAATTTTTATTCATTAACAATTCCTCAAAACTACACTGTTATGTATTAAAGCACTTCTTTATTTTGCAAGAACTGGGACTGTGGAGAAATTTCTTTCTTGATGTTCTTGATTTTAAAGAAATCCTAGACCATGCACTTACCTTCCTTAAGGCTTGCTACTTACTGTTAAGGCATTTCTTATTGGAAGTTGTTTCATTGTTGTTGTTTTTTAATAGATTCAGGGTTTTCTTGCAGGATCTGGATTTTCTCAGAGGGGATTTTCTAAAGTTTGAGGGCCCGATCCTATCCAGTTTTCCAGGGTTGGTGCAGCTGTGCCAATGGGGCATGCATTTCAACCTATGGTGAAGGGACGGTCCCAGAGGCATCCTCAAGGCATGGGAACATTTGTGCTGGAAAGTTGGATAGGATTGGGCCCTGAGTCATTAGAGGGAACAACAAACTTACCAGAAGCTCCAGCCACCTGACACTCATCCCAATATATCTTTTTGTGATTGTTCCTCTAGTTCCACTATGCACAGCCATTGCTATCACTTCTGCTCAATCTCTTTTCAAAACAACCTATGTTACACTGTCACCATCCTTGTCTTCCTTCAAACACACAATTTTAATGAAGTCTTTATACAAACCATTTTCCTTCCACTATTGAAATGAATGGCCCAAACTGAACTAGAGCCTGCACTGGTGGAACACACATTTCACTGATGCGTGCGGTGGCAAAAGTGCCGCAAAGTGCTTTGCAACAGCGTGGGGCCCCGGTGTGCCAGTGGGATGGCTGGAGCCTTCCCACTGGCACCGGGGGTCATCAAGAGGCCCACTAGAACAGGTAAGTCCAGCATAAGGGCAGTGGGAGGGCAGAGAGCAGAATCGGGCGACAATAGGGCTTGGATCAGGCCCAGGAGAGGGCAGGATTGGTGGTGCTGGCATGCACAGTTTCCAAATCTCCTTCCCAGGCCTGATCTACCTGCACGGATCAATGCTAACTTGCGCCAATGATATAGCTGGTGTGGGTCTGAGGTCTTTGCAGCTGCTGGGCTTACCCACCCAGGGCAAGAGGACAAATGTCCCCCTATCCCAAGGAGGCCTCCAGCAGCCAAAAGTTCACCTCAGGATGCAGTATAGCCCCTCTGGTTCTATAGGATTTACACTGGATTAGGCTGCAAAGCTACAATCCTAAACATGATTCCTTGGGAGTAAGCCCCATTGAACACAATGGAACTTACTTCTGAACATAAGAACATAAGAACAGCCCCACTGGATCAGGCCATAGGCCCATCTAGTCCAGCTTCCTGTATCTCACAGCGGCCCACCAAATGCCCCAGGGAGCACACCAGATAACAAGAGACCTCATCCTGGTGCCCTCCCTTGCATCTGGCATTCTGACATAACCCATTTCTAAAACCATTTCTAAAATCAGGAGGTTGCGCATACACATCATGGCTTGTACCCCATAATGGATTTTTCCTCCAGAAACTTGTCCAATCCCCTTTTAAAGGCATCTAGGCTAGACGCCAGCACCACATCCTGTGGCAAGGAGTTCCACAGACTGACCACACACTGAGTAAAGAAATATTTTCTTTTGTCTGTCCTAACCCGCCCAACACTCAATTTTAGTGGATGTTCCCTGGTTCTGGTATTATGTGAGAGTGTAAAGAGCATCTCCCTATCCACTCTGTCCATCACCTGCATAATTTTGTATGTCTCAATCATGTCCCCCCTCGGGTGCCTCTTTTCTAGGCTGAAGAGGCCCAAAAGCCGTAGCCTTTCCTCATAAGGAAGGTGCCCCAGCCCCGTAATCATCTTAGTCACTCTCTTTTGCACCTTTTCCATTTCCACTATGTCTTTTTTGAGATGCGGCAACCAGAACTGGACACAATACTCCAGGTGTGTGGCCTTACCATAGATTTGTACAATGGCATTATAATACTAGCCGTTTTGTTCTCAATACCCTTCCTAATGATCCCAAGCATAGAATTGGCCTTCTTCTGAGTAGAAATGCAAAGGCTGGTACTATATGTTTAAGTATATGTAACAAAACTGAATCCAACATGCATTATTGTCCTGTTTCCCCATGCCTCCATCTTCTTCCCCAGTCTCTTGCCTCCCTTCTGTAAAATGTTAGATTGTAAGCTCCTTGCAGCAGGGCCCTGTATGTTTTGCTGCTACTCAGCGAAGCACCATATGCATTAACAGCATATAGAAAAAGTTAAAACAAAGATATTCATTAATCAATATGTAGTGGGAAAAGGCTGAGTTTTCAAAGAGGAATAACAGCTTGTACTGTACTTGTAATAGTAACAAATATGGAATCGGTAAAATATTAAACAGATATTTGGAAACTCTTCAAGTCAACAGATGCTGAGAAATGATGGTCTTTGGAAGCTCTACACACAGAACCCATCTTGTGGAAAATAGTTGAAATTCATACATAAGCTGACAATAGCAGCTATTGAAGAAAACTTGCATTATGCTGATGGCATTTTTTCTTTAAGATGGGTTAGTGGTTTCCTTTCCATTTCATGTCAAGATTATAGTACTTTACTGATCTTGTCATTGTGATGGCAGAATGTCGTAGCTATGTCCAGACTCGCAAGGCACTTGTACAATAGAGCTGTCTGTCTTCTGCTGCTAAAATGATATGCTATAAACACAAGTAGAGACCCGCAAAAAAAATAGTTCACAATGTGTGTGCATTCTGCTTCTACTTTTCTTACATTCCGCTTTGAAACAAACACAACATTCTTTAGAGTTAAAACTATTTTATTTATACTGCTAATTGTGTTCAAACCTTTCTGTGTACTGTATATTTAAAGTTCTGTTTTGTAATGTATTTTTTTCTTTGAAACAAATTGTATTTGCTGAACAGTTACTTAATGCTTTTGTTTTTACGTAACTACTTATATATCATTTCTTATGTTGCTCTGCTCAATGCTGCTTTTAGCACCTGGTGGCCTACTCTGAATTCAACATGAATTTTGTTTTCTTATCAGTACCCTCTGAGGGAGGCAGGAGAGCATACACCTTTTTATGCCCTTCTAACTCTTCTAGTTTATTCAATTTTTTTTTTTTACAAATTTATAATTTCTCCTGTCACTGAGTTTATTCTAATAACAATCTGAACTGTTGGTTGTTTCTTTCTGAAGTACAACCATTGGCTGTTAATCATTCTTTTCTCTTTTAGATCATTTCTAGGTTTACATTTGTGTTTTTATTTTTAACTTGTATAACTTCTTGTTTATTTTTAGGCTATCATTGGCTACTTTACCTTTTAAAAAAAAATAAGGATGGAATAAATTGCATCTGCACTGAAATCTAGGTCTGAAGAACCATGGCTTCTGGTGTGGGTAAAAGTGCTAGCAGCCTCTTAATTATTTCTGAAGGCATGGATTAGGCCCCACTGCTTTCCATAAAGTTATGGAACCATTTTGGGAATTTGGGGGTATTTGATGCAGGAAGGCTTTCCTTCCCTGCCCTCAGAGCACTTGAAGTACATGGTGGTCCAGGAGGCCCAGCACCAAACATCCTTATGACCCTGGGATACAACAAAGGGGAAACCCTTTGTTTCAAAGTAAACCCTTTACTAACCTTCTCTGCATCACTGATCTCTTTGGGGATGTGGAATTCTAGTGTCCTCTGCCTTTCACGATGGAAGGTTTGCAATGCAGTGAGGGTCAGTATAAAAGAACCATAAACTTCCAGAAATTGAAGTCCACAGCAAGGGCCTACCAAGCTCCTCATTTGGGAGGCATCATGGAGATAGTATGCCTATAATCTAATCCTTCACTGCATCACAGGTCTTCCATCCTGGGACTCAGTGTATTTAACAAAAAAAAGCCCCCACAGGTAATGTTGGGGTTTGCTATTAATAGCCTTGCTCACACATGCTAGGTTTCTATGTAAATGTCTGGAATGAATAACAGAAGCCATTCAGATTTACATGTCCCGTTCTAGAGTTTTGAAGTGCCAACAAAATCTGTGGAATTGAGACTTTTTTCTTCCTAACTTTTGATCTGCCAATGCCTTGTTTTCTTCCTTTTCTGTTGGGATGGCTTCTTTTGTTTCATAACTTTCCCCTATGTTCCCATAAGAAAAAATGTTCATGTAGCCCCCCCCCCCCCAACGTTCCTCCTGTTCCCCATCAGCAGCAGGGATGACGCTTGCCAACTCCCTACACCCATTTTGGCATCCACTTTACGAACAAGGGAAGTATTAAAAAAATAGTCCATCACTAAAGGAGGAAAAATTGCATTTTTATGTTCTTGCTGCTGTTTCTGCTACTGTGGATTTGATTTTGAGACTGACTGATGATTTAAGGAGTTGGTAATAGTTAAGCGTCTAGACAGCAAAGAAGGTGTTGTCTTTGGCAGTGGCTTGGCAGTAGAGCAAGCACTGTGCATGTGGAAGGTCCCAAGTTCAATCCCTGCACTCTCCAGGTGAGGCTGGGAAAAACCCGTCTGCAGCTCTTAAGAACTGCTGCTGGTCTGAGTGGACAATGCTGAGCTGGGTCAACCAACTGCTTGACTCTGTGCAAGGCAGCTTCCTAACTAGGTATACTATGACTAAGGGAACCATATTGGGAATCTGTTCACTTTAAGAACACAATCAAGATTACAGCACACCGAGGGCCCGATCCTGTCCAACTTTCCAGCATTGGTGCAGCTGCAATGCAGCCCCAAAGTAAGGGAACAAACATGCCCTTACCCTGAGGAGGCCTCTTTGACTGCCTCTCCAACACAGGATGCACTGCATACCCCATTGACATAACAGCACCAGCACTGGAAAAGTGGATAGGAATGGGCCCTGAGAGTGCAGGAAAAAGTAATCTTTATACTTACTCTAAAGAAAACAATGAAGAACAAAATCCCAAATGCTTATGTACACTGAATAGAAATTAAAGCAACACAGCCCACCGAACACTAACCACAAATTACTGGTGGATTTGTCTTTACTAGATGGAAGTCTGTAGTTTTGCTCTTGCTTGTTTTGTTTTGTTACCAAGGATTTGATATCACTGAGTTAAAAAGTAGCAACACTTTAAAATATGTATCAGTAAAAGTTTGAGATTTTTCTCACTGTTGTGACTTGTACAGCAACAAAATAAACAGCTTCGCTACTGGGGAGGGGCAAGAACAGTTTTGACACACTCGGAATCAGTGGGCCAACTACATCCCCCTTTCTATTACCCTCAGTAAAGTCCTCTCCTACCTTTGGCATGCCCAAAATTATCAAGTTCAGCTGCTACTCCATCAAAGCAACAGCTAGAGGCTACTGCTCACCTTAGACATCAGTGTTAATCTTAACCAAGTCACCCTTGAAGCCCCACATATTTCCCACCCATTGTATCCTGAGGGTATGTATCCTAAAAAACATTGTATCCTAAAAAACAAACAACCTTCTCAGATTAAAAAAAAATTACAGAGCAGCTGCAATGCACACACTTCCCCATTTACCATGGCACAATGCTGTTTGCTCTTTTGTCTCCTTTGTGCCTATTTTAGAGTGTAACCCCTTTGGGGCAGAAGCCTGCCTTCTCTCCTCTTATAAAACACTATGCACTATGATGCACATTGATGGTGCTTCATAAATAAAAATATAATCCAATGGAGTATTTCCCACAATGCTAGTTAGTTACCAGTAGTTCAGATGGTGGAACTTGCAGGCAAACTCTGAAAGAGGTACATTGGGGAGTGTGAGGAGCTCAGGTGTTAGCACCCAACCACTAGTTCTAGATCCTGGTGCTCATTGCCACACTAAGGCTGCAATCCTATACACAATTTCCTGGCAGTAAGCCCCATTGGACATAATGGGACATACTTCTGAGTAGACACACATAGGATTGTGCTCTAGGGCTGCAATCCTATCCAAACTTACCTTGGAGTAAGCCTCATTGTCTGTAATGGGACTTACTTCTGAGTAGACATGCATAGACTTGGGCTCTAATACCCACATTCTCAAAGTGCTGAGCTGGCGCAAGCCTCACAGACTAGAGGCCTAGAGCGCTTTTAAATTAAACCTACATATGAATTTATGCTTTCACTTACTTCTGTACCATCCAAGTTTTGCACTTTACGAATGAAAAAAACAATGAATAGTACAGGTTAACTTTGCAGTTGCTGTTTGTTTTTAAGTAGAAAAAATGAGTAACATATATGAGGTGGGAGCTGAATATAAAACTTTTGGCGGACGTCATAATCCTGATGTTTCTCAATTCTTGGGATCCACCCAATGTGTAAAAAGTCATATTGGAATAGCTTCAGTTGATGTTGCCAGCTAATTATCCATGTTAACCATACAAATAAGGAACATAATCCTCATCTGCCTAAACAGTAATAATCCTATTAAAAAAAAGTGGAATACACAGTATTGTGATAATAAGAGAAGATTGTCCTCAAAAAGAATTTAGGCACCTCCTCCACTGAACAGTAAACAATTTTCTTTTATGTGTTCCACCCACTTCATTCCTTGCCCCTTGGTGGTGGTGGGTAGGAGTGGAGAGAAAAGGATACACTTTTGAGCAGTATACCAAGCAGTTCTGTATACACATGGCAATTCTCTGGGCATGATCTACTAGCATCAATAGAATCAAAACACAACCTAAAAAAACCAGAACTTCTGCTTGCTGAGCTCCTTTCATAGACCATTTTTCAGTGCATGGCACACAAAGTGTTCGTTAAAGATTTACACTGAGAAGGCTGGTCCTAAAAGCATGGCAAACTTGCCAGTGTATATGAGAGGTACTATCCCCAGCCAGAAAGCCTTTAGACAAATTATCCACAATTATCTTTTCAATTTACCTTGTTCTTAACATTTTCCTTTTCATACACATACTTCAATTTAATAGACCCGTTTCAACAAGTAACAGGAGGCATCCATGCTTTGACACTGCTTGCTCCACGTTGTATAATAGAGATGCTTATCCAAACAAAAGTGTGCCTAAGGAAAGCAAAAAAGCACTAAGAGAAGGACCAAGATATTATTGGAACTGCCATAGTGCTGTTATTAATGTGGGATTTCAGGGCCGGCCCATCCATGTGACCAAATGGAGCTCTTGCTTCAGACAGCAGATTGGTAGAAACACCCAGCTCTGTCCACTTAGGGTCCAATCCTATCCAACCTTCCAGGACTGATATAGCCACAAAGCAGCTCCAAGGTAAGGAGACAAGTGGTCTCTTACTGTGAGGAGGTCTTCATGACTGTCCCCCCTCCATAAGATGCAGTGCAATGGTTACCAGTCAGAGAGCTTTAGCCTGGTGGGATCACAGGCATTGATCTCAGCTGAAATTTATTTTTTTTGGGTAGCATTCCTTCTCCTCCTACCACTGCACTTACAGACTAGCAAGCACTTCATCAGCTGATGTTTTGCTTTCCACACAACCCCTATTTGATGAAACAGACTGCAGCAGACCACCAAAGCATATGCTGAATACTACATTGGTTGGGCTTTAGGGTGCTTCAGGAGACTTCTAAACGTACAGTGTGGGGCTAAACATACAGTGTAAGGCTAAACATACAGTGTGTGTGTGTGGGGGGGGGGGTTGATCATCTAGTGCAGTTGTTCCCAAATATTTTAGCATCCAGGCCCACATAAAAAAAAGTTTCACTTTGCCTGCCCTGGAGGCTGTGACTATAATGATTGGGTAGGTTGTTTAACCCTTGATGCACATAGCTAATCTGCCCTGTCAGTTTCACAACCATCAAAAATTGGGTCTTGACCAGGGTGACCAGACATCCTCTTTTCCCAGGAAATGTCCTCTTTTTTAGCTTCGTGTTCCAGAAAAAGAACTTAAATGTCCTCCTTTTCCCTGTGAGCAGGTGGAACATAGCCTTGTAATTAATAAATTCTATGCAATATAGTTTTAAATGTAATAATAAGTAATATAGTGTTTAAATGAAACACATGAAATCCATATACTGTATTTTGTATTGGCAACCTTCAGTCTCGAAAGACTATGGTATCGCGCTCTGAAAGGTGGTTCTGGCACAGCATCTAGTGTGGCTGAAAAGGCCAATCCGGGAGTGACAATCCCTTCCACACCTGGAGCAAGTGGTCTGTCCCTGGTCTGTCTCCCTGCCTGAGCGGCCAGCTTGGAGGCAGGCTGTGCAGCATGGCCTTTCCCAGTTTGAGGAGACACTTGGCCAACAGTCTGAGGCAAAGAGGCAAAGAAGGAAGGCCCATAGCCATATACTGTACATAGCTGTTTTTAGCTTTTATTTTGTCACATCCTACATTTTTCTCAGATGTCCTACATTTTGGGGTGCTTTGTCCTATCTGGTCACCCTGGTTTTGACTCACTGGTGGGCCATGATGAACCCACAGTTTGGGAACCACTGAACTCACAAAACGTATTCAGAAAAATGCAGTGCCACTGTTTTGGGTGTGCAACTTGCTGTGTGTGTGTGTGCCCTACATTTGTCTTGGATGTCCTACATTTTGGGGTGCCTGGTCTTCTTTGGCAGTTATGACATCTGGTCACCCTGGTCTTGACCCAGTACGATGGGCCCACAATTTGGGAACCACTGAATTCTAGCAAGAACTGATTCAGTCTGCCCATGGTTGGCAACCTTTAGTCTCGAAAGACTGTGGCATAAGCCTACAGCACCAGGTATTCCCAGGCGGTCTCCCATCCAAGTACTAACCAGGCCTGACCCTGCTTAGCTTCCGAGATCAGATGAGATCGGGCATGTGCAGGGTAACAGTTGCTGTCCAGCCTGCCCAAGGTGGACGGGAGCCTGAGAGCGCGGCAGAGCCCCAGGCGGGGGGCGGGGGCGGAGGCGGAGGCGGGGAGACGCGGAACCTGCAGCCTGCCCGACGGGGCGGTCCCGCGGAGCTGGAGCAGCGCCTGCCCTGTGCGCGCCGCCAGCCAGCCAGCCAGCCGGGCTGCAGAGATGCCGCGCAGGATGGAGAAGTTCCTGCAGATCGCGCCGCACTCGCTGGCCATCGTGCTGAGCCCCTGCGGCGGCGGCGGCGGCGGCGGCGAGGCGGCTGCCGGGCCGCGGGAGGGCGGCGGCGGCGGCGGCGGGGGGGCGCTGGGGCGCCGCCACACGGGCTACGAGGTGTTCGCGGACTTCAAGCAGGAGAACATGCAGCACTTCTGGAACCAGCGCGTGACGGCCGCGCTCGCCGAGACCTTCTTCCTGGGCTGGCTGGACGAGCAGGTGCTGCTGATCCAGGGCCGGGAGGAGCACCTGGAGGCGCTGCGCCAGGGCTGGACGCGCAGGGCGCTCAAGCCCCCCGCGGGCTTCCGCATCCAGTCCCTCGGTGAGTGACAGCCCCAGCCTGGGAAGTAGGTCCCCTTCCAGGCAGTGGGGCTTACTCCCAGGAAAGTGTGGGGAGGATGGCAGCCTCAAGAAGTAAGTCCCATTAGAGTCAATGGGGCTTACTCCCAGGTAACTGTGGGTAGGATGACAGCCTCAGAGCCCAAGCGTGTGCAAGTCTACTCAGAAGTAAGTCCCGTTAGAGTCAATAGGGCTTACTCCCAGGAAAGTGTGGGTAAGAGTGCCACAATCATATGCAGAGCCCAATCATATGCAGGCATATGCAGAACTAAGTCCCATTAGAGTCAATGGGGCTTATTCCCAGGAAAGTGTGGATAGGAAGGCAGGCTTTCAGTCCATTCCTGTGCATGTCTACTCGGAAGTAAATCCCATTATAATCAATGGGGTTTACTCCCAGGTAAGTGTGGATTCGATTGCAGCCTGAGTAGGCAAGCCGGGACTGGAGTGCCTGCACAGCAGCTCCCCTGATGTCCCCAGTGGATGGAACTGGGAGGTGTGCGCCTGCTCCCACCTTTCCCCTGGCTGGCCAAGTTCTCCTGGGGGGGGGGGGGGAGGACAGCTGCACACTTCCAAGCTCAATGCCAGGGACCTGAAGTGGGTGGGGAGGCAGGGCCTCACCACCGGAGTCCCCAAGCACCCACAACACATGTACACACAGCACATGCACACACAGAGCATGTGTGAGTGTGGCAGTGTTTCTCCCTCAAGTGGTGTTTCTCAACCAGTGGTACAGGTACCACCAGTGGTCAGGGAGATGCAGTGGATGGGGTGGCAGGTGAGGCAGAGCCTCCCCACTGGAGTCCTTTGAAAAGCACCACTACCGCCCTGAGGTACACTACCCACACACTCTACCTGCCTGCTTCTCTGCCCTCCCTACTCTGCACATGGGTTGTGGATGCTTGGGTGCTTCACATGACAGACTGCAGTGCTTTTTGAAGGACTCAGGTGGGGAGGCTCTGCCTCACCTGCTTCCCCATCCATCGCACATCTCTGCTCAAAGCACACTCTTTACTCTCTCCCTCCCATCCCTAGCCAACCCACCACCACCAGGGTGCCCAGACACGTCCTCTTTTCCCAGGAAATGTCCTCTTTTCTAGCCTCCTGTCCTGGAAAAAAAACTTAGATCACAACCCTATGCATGTCTACTCAGAAGTAAGCCCAATTGTGATCAGTAGGGCTTGTTCCCAGGAAAGTGGGTGTAGGATTGCACCCTTAAATGTCCTCCTTTTCCCTGTGAGCAGGCAGTGCAGAGCCTTCTTGGAATGAATAAATTAACATAGTTTTATATTTAACAATAAGTAATACAGTGTTTAACCCATATCTGTCCAGCCCACAGGTGTACACATTTGATTCCTGTTGTGCATGTGCAACTCTGGGCAAAAATGGCTTAAATTAAGCACATGAAATCCATATACGTGAATGTTAGCTTTTATTTTTGTCACATCCTACATTTTTCTTGGTTGTCCTACATTTTGGAGTGGCTGGTCCTCTTTTGCAATTATGGCATCTGGTCACCCTGACCACCATCCCAATTCACTGCTTCCTTCTATGCCCCCTCCATTCTAATGACACCTATATGTGTTGTTTTGAATCCATGGGGCTGTTTGTGCACACACTCCCATTTTTGCCCATCCCACAGGTGTACACATTTGGTCCTTGTTGCTTGTGTGCAACGTTGGGCAGAAAGGACTTATTAAAGAAAGCAGCACTTAATTCTTGAAATGTGTCTGGCTTCTAAACTATCACGGCAGAAGTGGCCTATTGGCCTCAGGAAAAGAATATCCCTCCAACCCCAACTGGTTGGAGACCAGTTTAGCAGGTAAATGCATGCCTGTTTCTAGCTGTGCCTGGTTCACTAACAAGCAGCTCTTATTGATGCACTTGTTGGGAAGGAGTGTCACATCAAAAGTGAGAAAGGTTTCTTGGGGAGGGGGGTTGGAGAGGTTTGCCCCAAGTGAACTTGGATGCTGATTATCTCTTCCATTCTCTGTTTCCATAGTATATGAACCTTTCCACCACTGTTATATCAGAAGAGTTAAGTGTGATCCTGAATTTTTGCATCTGAGATTTTCTGCCCTCATTGTGATCTTAAAGAGTGGTGCCAGCTACCAAACTCAAGTCTGTGCTGGAGATTCTTTGTAAGAAGATGTGTTTGCAGTGATGTACCCAAAAGTGTAGGGTGGATGCTTATGCTCTTTTTTCCCCCCTCTCTGACAAGTAGCTGTATATGGGGGAAATAACCTGAAATTTAATCCCCAGGCTCTTATTTCGTCATTGGAGTTGATACTAGAAACATTCTTGTTTTTGCTGGACTTTCAGCAAGTTTTGGTGGAATATAGCAATGCAATCCTATGCAAGTCTACTTACAAATAAACTTCACTGAGTTTAGTAGAACTTACTCTCTGTATAGGGTTTGCAGTCAAAGTTTTTCTTGTGCATTTTTTCTGTTCACTTACTGTGTCCCAGTATCTTGTACAGTGGATACTTGGGAGGTTTTTTTTATGTGACAGCTCTTGTCACTCCTTTCAATAGCCTGTGTTTTTAATGTCAGGGCAGTTTGTGGTGAGATCTCTGAATCATTGTTTCTTGGACCATGCCAGAATAAGTAATGGCTTCCCAGTACTGGCAAAGAGGAACTGTGGGACTTGTCACTGTACTTAAGAATTGTTTGTAATTTTTTGTATGATGGTGTCTTGTCTGCATAAACTGTTTTTCTTTTGTTTCTGTTGATGAAGTGGCTGAAAATCCTGACACCCCTGCCCCATCAAATCTTGTAGTCAGGGGACGCATTGTTGCATAAGATTGTGAATACCCAGCCGTCTCTATCGTATCACCAAATTATTCAGGAAATGACATGAGAATAACTTCATGGATTTTTTTGTTTTCGTTACATGGAAACTTTCATTCAATTTTTTTATGCCTGGGCTATTAAACAACATGTTGCATTTTATATTTGGCTAATCATCCAGAGCAATTATGTTGAATTATTTATAATTGGCAGGTCACAGTCTTTCTCTTTGGGATATGGGGTCAGCAGTTCAAGTAGCATGCAATTTTCTTGATTTATTGTAAGCAGCCCTCCCTGCCCCTCTGACCTTGAATTATTAGGAGGGTTGCCCCTTAGGACTGCATGCTGTCAATTATTTAGTTTATTATCTTTTTTTCTTAACCACTATTGGGGGTGTCATTCAGATTTTGAGCCTTGGGCACCAAAATACATTGGAGTATTGCCAGCTTGTTTAGTGCCTTGCTTCTCTTTGCACAAATTTTGGAACTTGTCTGTCCATGTGCAAAATATTTCAGCTGTGCAGAGCATTGATAGACAGGTTTTCAGTGTCTTTCTCCCTCTTGAAGCTAAGTGATATTTAAACTGTTGATGCTGTTTTGTAGAATTTACTTTGGTTACAGCCATTTAAATTAGCTGGACATGCTTCCAAGTAAATATGCCCAGATTCAGGTTATATATTATTATTAATGTGATTTAGGTAAGTAAATTGCTTTGTGAATGTTTTTGGTGAGAAGTGACATATAAATATTCTTAAATAAAAATAAATATTACATATTTTAAATGTGTAGAAATTCATTGGAGAAAGAAGAGGAGTCTTGAGAAGGTCCACATGTTTTGCCTGGGCTTGGTGATCAAATTGGCTTGGTGACCAAGCAGCCATTAAAGCTTAGCTTTCTTGCTCCCTGTTCCACAGAAGCAAAGTACCTAGCTAGGGGCTTCAGAGTCTCTAGTGGGTGTCTGAATGTGTAGCAGTCCTCCCCATACATGCTGTTGATGCTGTGTCCCATCAAAGGATATAGCCTTGTACTATTTGGAAAGATGCACACTTTGTGTTGCTGCTGGCTTAAAAAAAATACTCCTGTGCAGACTATGCTGAAGACTTTCCCTGTTCATTGCCAAATTTCTGGTGTGAATTGTGACTCAGGCTTCTTGTCGCATTATAGAGTTAATTGATGTTGCATTGCTATGACATCATTATCACAAACTGTGAATTGTCAGAGTGCTTCTCTTGCATAATTTTAAGATTGTTGTAGATCAGCCTTGTTTCATCCTTTTGCTAATTCATTCTCTTGTTTTCAAAAACAATTTTCTTCTGTATTCATGTATATCCTTACCAGTTTTCACTTCATGCATCTGATGCAGTGGACTGTAGTCCGCAAAAGCATAAGGCGAAATAAATTTGTTAGTCTTTACAGTTCCACAGGACTCTTTATTGTTTTTGGTTACCAGGAGTGACTTAGCAGCTGTATTTGTGGGATTCTTATGGCATAGTTTGCAGTTTTGGATTACAACCATTGGAATTCTGAGTAGGAATTCTAAAGGGTACGTCATTAGTTAAACATTGCCTTTCCTTTAGAACTCATCTTATCAGTGCTCACTTTAGGCTTGGAAGGACTGAGCCATATTGTTGTACATGTGAACACTCTTGAGTGCTTATTCTCAAGACTATATTTTTCTAAAAGTGCCATTGGTGGGTTTTGGTATACATATAGGTCCAAAGTTACTTTTGGGAGGTGGTTTCATTTGAAAGTCTGTGTGCTTTTGTTTTTCTGAGACTGGTCTTCAGATAGTTTTCAGACAGTATTCTAAACCTAGTACTTTGAGTCTTCACGTTGGCTAACGTAGACTGTTCAAAATCTCAGATTGAATAGTTGTACTTTCCTCCTACCTGCTCTAGCTTACTTATGAAGCAACTTCACAAGGAGTTGGTTCAGAAGTGGTAGTAATTCATAGTCTGTCATGTGAGCAAACCTCAATTTCTGTGCTCCCACCCCCTTGTTTTGGTTCCTCCAATGATTCCTCTTTTGTGGCAAACAATAGCTTGCTATTGCAGTTCAGTAGCAAACTATAGTTGTGCTCCACGCTACAATTGCAAACTACAATGGCATATACAGTAATTCGCATTTGGAGGGCAAGCACAAACTGTTGATTGTCAGTTTTGGATGTACACTAATGGCAGTTGGACCACATGAGGGGTGGGGAAGGAGGGAATGTGAGAGTCTGGAGGCTCACCCATCTGTGCCAAAGTATGATTTGGCTCAGATGTAATGCCAGTCTAATATAAATCATACAAAGACAAGCTTTTAGCACTGTAAGTTAAAATGCATTTAATTTAAGATGCAATTGCTTAATTCCACAGGGGTGATAGTTTTTGTAAATGGCCTTAATTAGATGTGAGAGAAATTACATTTGTAAGCAGGTGTGCATGATTTGTATGTGCTGTGAATTAGGATATTAAAGTAGAAGTAACTCTAAATTCTGCAAAGGTTGGTCTTTACACAGTAATTGGCAAGTCAATCATGTTTCTGTGAGTGAAAGATCTGAGTAATTGTCAGTCCCCAAAGGGGAAATCTTTCTGCAGCTGTGAACTATCTTTGCATCTAATCCAGGAATTAGTGTACCTTTTTGAGTCTGTTGTAAAGAAATGTGTGTGCATGCACAGGAGAAAATTTTTCTTAGGACCCAATCCTGCCCAACTTTCCAGCACTGATTCAGCTGCGATGCAACCTGTAGGTAAGGGAACAAATGTTCTCTTACCTTGAGAAGGTCTCCATGGCTGCCCCCCACTGCAGGATGCAGCACATGCCCTATTTGCATGGTTGCACCAGCCCTGGAAAGTTGGATAGGATTGGGCCTTTAGTTGCATATACGGTAGAAAAGTTTGCAGTGTATTTGTTTCAACACAACACTGATGAAACTGCACTATGGCTATTATGGGCAGCTTCACATG
Organism: Tiliqua scincoides; assembly: GCF_035046505.1. Taxonomy (NCBI): domain Eukaryota; kingdom Metazoa; phylum Chordata; class Lepidosauria; order Squamata; family Scincidae; genus Tiliqua; species Tiliqua scincoides. Next base: position 59,605,112 of record NC_089826.1, read on the forward strand.
TAACTCTCCAGGGGTGTCCAAACTCTTTGGCAGGAGGGCCACATCATCTCTCTGACACTGTGTTGGGGGCCGGGGGAAAAAGAATTAATTTACGTTTCAAATTTGAATAAATTTACATAAATTAATATATTACTTTTGATTAATTAATTGATTCTATGAATCAGTGAAGGTCATGCAATAGCTCAAGGCCTATAAAAGGCCTTGCGCAAAGCAAGGCCGGTCTTTCCTTCACTGCCACTGCTGCATCACAGATGTGAACAGCAAGTAGTGGAGGGAGCCCTCACCCCACAGCTCATGTGAGAGGTTGAACAGTCACCCTTATGCTGAGAGCACTTGTGTCCGGCAAGCATGGTCTCCAGCAAGTTTCTGGAGGGCCAGAGTCTCATTGGAGTCTGGGGGCTCCCCACGGGCCGCATTGGGAGTCCCCAAGGGCTACAAGTGGCCCCCGGGCCGGGGCTTGGGCACCCCTGCTCTAGACTGTAGCGCATGGTGTGGTGTTACTGTTGTGAGCCTTGGTCTTTTGCGCTCTCCCCCCACTATTTGAAAGGAGGAAATTTGCTGCATCTATATTTGGTTTAAAGTAAAAACAGTTTGCTTTGTTTGTGGTTTTAGACATTGTTTCAGAGTAGATAACAATCAAACATTGGACTATATTAAAGGACACAGCAATTAAAATTCAGTATTCTCCTAAATAAGGCTTTTATTTTGTATTTGGGTGGAACAGTGTTACTCAAGATGCATAAGTTTGTCTCTGACCATGGTTTGCCTTGATCACTGTAGCTTGTTATTTACAGTATGCTTGTTGCATTCATGGGAAAAAAGTTTTATGAGAGTTGTAGAGCCAGGCTGTGCTGTTTCATGTGTTTGCAGATTTCTGGACATAAGCAAGAACAAGTGCATATTTTGACATAACTTTCTGTATTTACTCAACCAGATTTATAGTTTTCATAAATTCCTGAGAAATACATGTCTGTACTGTATTGTCATCTCTGCTTTCTGAGATTTTGCAAGGCTAGAAGTATTACAGTTCTCACAAAATGTCAGGGCTGAAGCTTTCAGCACCCTTCCCAGCAAGCATGGTCAGCATTGGAATTCTAATGTAATTTTTGCATTTGCTTCTTTTTGACGTTTTCTTGTGCTAAATAGCTACACCCTAATAGCCTGTAATAAGTTGATTTGGTACCTTGTAATTACCAGAGTAACTCAAGTGTTAGGAAATTGGAGGGTGTGCCTACATTTCAGAGTTGGCTGAAGGTGGAGCTTCGCACAATATTTTGCTCTTTTGAGGGCATAAAGGTCAGCATTCAAAGGGAAGACTTACTGAGAATGGCATGCACAAAGGTGCTGCGGCAGGGACAGACTAATGAAAAGCCATTGATGGTCCCTGTTCTAATCTGTGTTGGTATTTCAATACCCCTCAGCTTCTCCACATGTGGCTGGAGTGTCCTTGTAGCTTGGAGCCTGTAAGCAGCAAGGAGTTCAATCTGCAGAAAGGAGTGAAAAGGCCCTTTTTTCCACTTCCATTCTTCTTCTGACAAACTTTGCTTACCTAGGGTTTTTCTTGATGTCATGTTGCCTTATCTACTTATGCCCCCACGGTCATGTTGCCTTATCTGCTGACTATTAGAAAACACTTGCGTTGCTTCGGTGGACTGATGCAGGCACTTGGGCTCTCTCTGTAATGCTTGCTTGCTGCATTTGGTGCTAGGCAAGGGGCTTGTTTGAAAAATGTCTGTATTAAAAGGTCAGGAAGGTATTAACATTTGACTGAAGCCTGTTAACAACCTTTGTGATATGTGATTCCTATTGCTCAGAAGCCAGTTTCCTCAATTTGATTTTTCTGAACAGCAAGTTTTCAAGAGAAACCTGTGCAATAATTAAGCAAAATGGCACTAGCAACAGTCCAGCAGAATGAGCTTGGAGGGTGTATTGTTCATTGTTTATACGCTTCCATGCATGTCAGTATAGGAACTTTTATGCAGGTTTGGGTTAAAGCAAGTGCTGTCATTCTTTCCTCCCCTGCACTTTTGTCTTTTTTCCCATCGTGAAATTAAATTAACACCCTGCTAATTTTTTTGCACTCAGAAGTGGTGCTTTGTCGTAATTTTCTGGTCATTAGTGGATAAGTGTAGAAGTGTATAGTTAGTAGGTACAGCTCGTTAAATGCTGTTAATTCATTGACAGTCACAAAATGGGTATTGTCATGTTGCTAAAGATCTTTTTTTAAACCATGAAACCTTCCGCCAAAAGAATGTTTAGCTTCACAGTTGGGGGGCAAAAAAAAAAAAAAAACTTCTTAAGGAGAAATGTGTGAAGGAATTTATACATGTTTTCTATGGGTCTCTTGCATTGACAATAGGAACAAGTCTTTGCATTGTCAATTTTTGGGATCTTTCAAATCTGTTATGTAGTTGCTAGTCTTTTGTGACAGGCGATCAGTTGTTATTAAGAATATTTTATACTTCTTTTCAGTAAAAGTGCACAGAATGATTTGCATAGCAAAATATGTAAATAATTGACTTCCTGTCCCAAAAGAGTTCACAGTCTAAAAAGATGCAGAAGGAAGACTAGCAGACATCTACAGTACTGTTCTAGAAAAGATGTTTTGCTGAATGAGTAAGGATAGTTGCTTGTCCTCTGCTAAATATAAGAGGAGCACTACTTTAAAGTAGTATAGCAAGTTACCACCCAATCTAATGCATGAGTATTCAGAAGTTTGACTTATTCACACTTGTTAAGTTCAGTGGCACTTATTCCCAAATCAGTGTGCATCAGATTCTTTCTTTCTTAAATGAAAAGTAGAACTGCTTTCATAATGGAGAAGTGACTGGGATTAGATACATCAGAGGACATTTGTCCAATTGCAGGGAGGTTAGTACTTCTGAAGTGAGAAGCAATCTGTGCTGCAGAAAGGTAGGATTTAGGATAAGGAGACCATCTTGACTGTAGTGCAGGTTTCAGGAACTGTAAAAATGAGCTGATGCAGACTTGCCAAACCCATGACTTAAACAAATTGGATATGATCTAGCTAAAGTTGTTTTAAGTCTTGTTGATTTCAATGGGAGAGATTTAAACTTGTCCTTAACTCAGCCATTGAGGCCCAGAAGCACTTAACTTTGGATAGACAAAACTCATTATGTTGAAACTGAGCACTCTCTCTCTTAATATACCAAATAAAACTCCAAATGTGTGCAAGGAAAACAAGGAAGTTTTTTTCCTTGTTTGAATACTTGGCTATTAAAATGTTGTAATTTCAGGCACTGCACTGCGTAGTGATTATGCTAGGCCTTTTATTTGTTCAAACTTGTTTTCAAAATTGCATGTCTCCATATAATTAAGTCATAATGTTCTATCAGGCTACAATTAATCATTCTGTTGCAAAGTTTTAAGTAGTGCATGGACATTGTCCCCACTGAAGAAAATAGGCTTTGCAGTGGTGGATTTTTATAATCTGGTTTCTCAATGTAACTTTGCAAGAAAAGAAGCCTGGTTTCATCATGAAACCACTTACAGCCAAATCCTAGCCTGTGTCAGCACAGCCAGGCTACATGACCTGTGCTGTATCTAGTGCAGGTCAGAAGGCAGCTGGAGGTCATCTCGGAGTAAGGGGATACATTACAGGGCTGTGTCAAGCCCTGACCTGTCCTATGGGGCTTCCCAGATCTGCACCATCTGGGGCAAATCCATAATGCCCAGTATAATGCTAGGAGGGCTGGAAAGGGGTTTAGGATATGGTGGAGGAGGCCTCAGCTGATTGCACCCCCTCCCGGGTCTGACCTGCCCCCATTTGGCCCTGCCCCACCAAGAAACCCCTGCTCTCCACCACCCTTCCCATGTCCCTGCACCACTGGTGCAAACCTTCCAGAATTCCTATCTGATTCTGCTCCTGGATGTAGCACTGGCAGGCTGGTGGAGGCCTTTGAGCTGGCACTGCTGGCTCACAAGTAGTTGTAAATGTGCTTTATGGCATGTTTGCAACACTCTGAGCCAGTGTAGTGATATGTTTGAATTGTGCTGCCATCAGTCACACACTATGATGATGTGAAAGCTTCAGTTGTATCTGCCTCTTTAAAGCAGTTACTCAGCTACACAAACAAATGAAACGTTCTCTTTGCCTGATTGAAACTTGCATTGGTTTTGTTTACTCTGTAATAATTGTAGAGTGTGGTGCAGAAATACAGTGTGAACTTCCTTCTGATGCTTATGCTGCAAGTTCTTGTTCAAGATTAAGCTTTTTTTCCTAGTAAATAACAATCACAGCAAAGTATGAATACCACTTAATAGGCTCTTTTGGCAAAGAAAAGTTCATATTGGGTGACTCATGAACACAGACTGTTGCTGTCTGGTATAAACCAGCCTGAACGGTTGGTATCGGATGACAAGATCTCAAGAGCAATGCAGGAGCTGCTTAGACTTAACTTGCCTTGAAAATAAAGTAATTTGATGGACTGAGGGCTTGGTTTTGTGAAAATTGCTTTGGTTTGACATATACCGTACTTAATTTCAATATTTTTGCAAAAAGAGAAGCTGAAGTGAAGAAACAGAAATGTGTAAGAATGGAGTATGTGTTCCAATCTTATCATACGTTAACACCATTACATGTTGTTGGTTGGCAACCTTCAGTCTCGAAAGACTATGGTATAAGCCTATAGCACCTGGTATTCCTTGGCGGTCTCCCATCCAAGTACTAACCAAGCCTAACCCTGCTTAGCTTCCAAGATCAGACAAGATCAGGCATATGCAGGGTCAATTTGCTATCGTTGTTACTGCTACATAAACAGATGTTTTCTGCCATGTTTGTTTTTTCCTGTATACACATACACTGATTTCTTTTTTAGTTAGAAATCAGTGTTTCATATTGTTATGTAGTGGGGGGCATCATAATGTGTCATCAGTATAATTCAGCTTGCAGCATGAAGACAGAGTTCTATTTTATCCAAGGATTGATATGTTTGTTTGTTAGTTTGACATGATGAGTGAAAAGGAGCTATCTGGCACTGAACTCCATCCCTTTTCAGGAAAGAAGTGGAATAGCTGCTGCTTGATGCTGTAGCTGTTGCCTGTACTGAGCAGGTGGTTGGACTAAAGACTCCTTTCAACTCTAATATTCCTTGAAATTTGCTTTGAGCAAGTTGAATACATTTTTTAAAAGTGATTAGATAGTGATTAACAGCCCAATCCTATCTAAATCCCCATGTGGCAATGCATCGATGCCAGCATGGCTGTAGGGGATTTTTGGCTGCTGGAAGTCTTTTCAGAGTAAGGGGTATTTGCCCCGGGATAAGCCCTAGCAGTTGCTATGAGTCATGTGCCAGCTCAATAGTATGTGTTAACTGGGAAGGTGGATCAGGCCTAGGAAGGAGGTCAAGATTCAGCATTCACTGCCTCCAGTCTCTATCCCTTTCTGGCCTCATCTACCCACCTCCCTACCTCTGTCATCCTACCTCTTATCACCACCCTGTTCCACCCACCCTGAAACTTTCATCCCTCTCCCTATCTCCCTCCAACCTGCCACATGGGCTTACCTGCCCTGGTGCGTCTCCATGGATCCACCAGCATATGGGAGGCCACTCCAGCCTCCCCACCAGCAGGCCTGCAGAGCGCATTGGCAGAGGCTGCTTTGTGACTGCCATAAAGCACACTCTGCCTGTGCACTGCAAGTCCTGCCAATGGGGGAGGGGATAGGATTGGGCCATAAAGCTTCTATGTCTTGCTAGATCATTCATAATAGGAACACTTACAGGCATGTTCTGTCATTTTGAATCATATGTGCATTCAAAACAAAGTTTTGGAGCAAGATATGCAACTTGTAGTCAGTGGAAAATATGCAAAGAATTTCGATATCCTGCCTAATAGAAACTACAAAGTTTGTCAAAAAATGTCTTTATAGTGTCAAACTTATGCTATAAATGTACACACGTACTTTATATTTTAGTTTTATTCTATAATTCATACATAGAACCAATTGCCAGTTAATTAATTAATCAGGCAATCAGATCAAATGCTCAAAATGCTTTCTATTGACATCTCTGTACTGTTGACATTGTTGACTAAGGGATCTGCAGGCATCCACCAACATGTGTGCTGGGATGGTTTTCAATTTTCACCATCTTTTCAATTACACATCTTTTCAATAGCTTCTTTTAGATGTTAAGAGTGTTGCAGGTTTTCTACAATGAAGTATGTATGAATTAGAGCTCATTAAAATGTATGTACATTTTTTCTGAGATACCCTGTATTTTGAATTATCTCTGTGTGCTGTCCCTTCCTGCATAGAGAATCATGCACTCCACAAGAAACCCAGACTGATCAAGAATCGCACACCAAACTGTGTATGTGTAGACTTCTGCATCACCTTACTTTTACAAGCATAGATCTAAGGGTGTTCATACAAAAAATAAACACATTCTTCAGACAGTACTGTCAAGCATTTGTTTTAGAAGACCTGCAACTTGTTTTAGAAGAATGTAAATTTGTTATATTTGCACTTAGGCAAAATTACCTGAAGACACAGGTGGGAGTTATCTGGCTTGGCAGCAGAACTTGTGAAAGGCATCTTGGAGTTGCAGTGGATCACAAGATGAACCTGAGTCAGCAGTGTGATGAAGCTGCAAAGAAGGTGAATGCAATTTTGTCCTGTTTTAGTAGAATCGTAGCTTCCAGGTCGTGAGAAGTTGTGGTTCTGCTTTACTCTGTGTTGGTCAGACCTCATCTGTGTCCAATTCTGGTCACCTCACTTTTGGAAAGACATACCCAAACTGGAGCATGATCAGAGAAGAGTAATGATGATGAGCACAAGACTGGAGAACAAGCCCTTTGAGGAAAGGTTGAGGGAATCTCAGTTGAGGAAAGGTTGAGCTATGTTTATCCTGGAAAAGAGAAGGCTGAGAGAGGATATGATAGTGCTATTCAAGTACCTGAAGAGCTGTCATATGGAAGAAGGAACAAATTTTTTCTCACTTGCCTCTGAGAGTAGAACTAGATCCAGTGGATACAAACTGCAAGAGAGGAAATTCCAGTTGGATATTGGGAAGAAATTATTGACGGTAAGGGTGGTTTGGCAGTGGAACAGATTGCTGAAGGGGCTAGCCGATTCTCCCTCACTATTCAAGCAGAGGCTGGAGATGCTGTAGGAGGATTTTCTGCCACAGGCAGGGATTGGACTAGATGACCTTGTGATGACCAAGTCCCTGATTCTGTATAAAAGTTCTATTAACCCATCTCAAAAATAATCCCAAACTAGGGTTAGCTAATCCACTCCTGTTTCCCCCCCCTAGACCAACAATTTTCAATCAGTGTGCCGTGAATGGTCCACAGGTGTGTTGCAGGAGTTTGAGAGATTATCTTTTATTAATAAGGCAATTGGGGGGTGGGACAGTGACATCTTGTGGAAGAACCAAGACCAGATTCCCAGATACGCTCACCTTCTGGCCATGTGTTCTTTGGGTGTCAATGCAAAGAGCCTCATAAGCAGTAGCATGTGTACTGCCTTTTGCTGTGAGGATCAGTTGATTGTGTAAGTTCACAGACTGTGTGCTGTAAACTAGAGAAGAATGCTCACAGTAGATAATGCACTTTATACGCTAAACTGGTTTTTGGTGTTCTGCTGTAATCAGAAGCATTGTAGGCTTGGCCTATCTTTAATTGAGCATGTAAAAGTTTTAGACTCTTCTGTGGATAGTGGATTGGGCACCAGTGGTGTTTTCCTTAAGCCCTTAGGTGGGAAAGCTTGTACTTCTTGTACTTAAAGAAGGGCAGGAGGTCTGGTCTAGAGGGTAGAGCCTCCATTTGCCTGAAGATTAACATCCACAAGGTCGCCAGTTCGAGGCCACCGGCACCGTGCGACCTTGAAGCAGCTGGCAAGCTGCAGCTGAGCTGTTCCATCTGCTCGGAGCGTGGGAGGATGGAGGCCAGAATGTTAAACCAGATCGGAGTGTAACAGCTTGAATGTGGTGGTTCTTGAAAGAGAGAACCTTCTTTCAATTTGTAAAAATCCCTGCGTGGATTTAATAAGCCTGCCTGTGTAAACCGCCTTGAATAAAGTCTTGAATAAAGACCAAGAAAGGCGGTATATAAATACTGTATATTATATTATATTATTAAACAAATTAGGTAAAATAGGTGTATATGACTTTCTTGATTAGGGGCTTTAAAAATTGCACAGTGCAGTTAATCAACAATCCAGTTAATTTGCCCTTCTTTATTACAAACCAAGTGAATCCTACATGCACAAATCCAGTATTGTATTTTGTGTGTGTGTGTAACCTTGAGTTGACAAATGATTAACAAAAGAGAGTTTATTTTGCAAAGTTTTACTTTTCCTCCCATATTCTGTCTCGCGTTGATATCCCCCCAAGTATATATAAATATACACTAGTAAAAAAGTATTCCATGATTTATGTTTAATCTTTTTCTTGTTTTATTAACTGGTGCTCTGTAATCCCTTTTAAAATGACACACTTATTGGGACCCACCTAGTTTTACTAACCTTAAAAAAAAGTGTTTTGCTTTACCAGTTGCTCAATCTTGTTTTGATCCTTTTTACTGTAATGGGAGAGGGGAGAAGGACAGCCTTCTGGAGCATTTATTGAACTCCATGTTCATTGAATCAGGAGCTTTCTGATGGCCTTGCATTCCCCCTCGCCTTTGATAAGAACTGCATGGTTGCTTACAGGATGCTGCTACCTGATTTATGAATGCCAAGGAATGGGGCTTATAATAGTGGTTGGGCAGCAGTGGTCCCCCCAGGTAGCAGCTTGTTTAACCCTTGATGCATATAGCCTTGTCAGTTTCACAATCCACCAAAAATTGAGTTGCGAGCCACTGGTGGGTCCCGACCCACAGTTTGCGAACCACTGCATCTGATATTCTACCATTTTAGGATTTAGCTGTGAATTAACAAGAAGAGTCTCTGCATGGGAATTAGTGACATTGCAAAAAGGACAGGGTGTAGAAAGATGGTCTAATAATTGATAGGTGTGCATCAAAGATGAAGGAATAAGCACATGTTTATGCATCTGAGCTAGATGTTTAAGGGTATATGATGTCTGATTGCTCAGGTAAAACTAGGCAATTCCCTGAATTCCCATAATAAATTAGGGCATATGTATAGAGCAATTTTATTATACTTAATCCTGTGAATGGAAAATGTTGGAGTTAACATGCTGCCATCCTGATGTCCGCAACAGCAGGTTCAGTGAAGTTTTCATTCTTTGTTCAATGTCAAAATGCAAGAACTGCCATTATCTTGAACCTTTTTTGTCCATATGTTTGATTTGACACCACTGTTGTGTTAATATCAGTGTTGCATTGGATAACTTGATCTAATGGCAGTCTTAGATGTACCATATTTGTGTATCACTTGCCGCATATAAAAGAAACTTAATTGTAGACAAAGTTTTGGAGTTATTCTAATAGATTAATTTCCTTTGACATTTTTGCCAGTTTTTGAGAGTGTAGATGCAGCCGGTTTTTGTTGAAATCAAAAGGGGTTTTACTAGTAACCTTTTCTTTATGTAATATAGTCTTATCGTATTTTATGTTCAGGATGCATCTTAAAAGCGTAAAACCACAAACATTACACCTCAAAACACAGCTAATACTGTTTAAAAAACCATCAAAGATCTGTTGAAAGAGAGACTTTTTCCTCTAAAAGTCTTTTTCTAGAGCATCGCAGGCTCAACCAGATCTCTTTTGGCAAGAGGCTTGATAATGTTGCTCCGCCCTGAGAATGCTCTGCATAGTGTGGTAATGGATGTTATGCAAGAGATGGAATATTAAACAGAGTTTCCCTCTTAACAAATGAGAGGCACGTGTAGGAATGTATTCCCTAAGGTGTTAGAGTGATAGTTTTGCCAAGTTTGAAATTATCTTTTCCAAAGGGGAGAGCAAGTGATTATAGGGCAGTTGGGGAGCAGTTAAGTGGTTTTATAACAGATGCTGGAAAGCTTGCTCTACCCAGTCCCACCTGCTGAGTGACATAAACCATTCATAACAGTGGTAGAGTAGGAATATGCGGTCAGAATCACAGCTTCACTTTGCCAGTGCACAGCAAAGTAGCTGTGTTTGGGAAAGTGTTGCTGACTGGGATTATCTATAGTGAGAGAGTTCCTCGTGAGGATGGCAAAAATTCTGAAAGTGTGCTCTTTTATTCATTTCCTAAACTATTAAACTGTCCTGCTGAAGCATGCCTTTGGAACTGCAACAGAAGGCATCTAACTCCGGACCAGATCAGACGGAAAGCTCTTCAACCTCTCCAGACTGAGAGCAAAGTCCAGCTGAAATGTCTGCGTGACTTCCTCTTTGCTGACGATGCAGCTGTCACTACCCACTCTACCAAAGATCTCCAGCAGCTCATGAATCGTTTTAGCAAGGCCTGCCAAGATTCTGGACTGACGATCAGCCTTAGGAAAACACAGGTCATGGTTCAGGATGTGGACTCACCTCCCTGCATTACAATCTCTGAGCATGAACTGGAGGTTGTCCATGACTTTTTGTACCTTGTCTCAACGATCTCCGACACTCTTTCTCTGGATACCGAGCTAAACAAATGCATCGGTAAAGCAGCTACCACGTTTTCCAGACTCGCAAAGAGAGTCTGGTCCAACAAGAAGCTGACAGAACATACCAAGATCCAGGTCTACAGAGCTTGTGTCCTGAGTACACTTCTGTACTGCAGGAAGTCATGGACTCTTCGCTCACAGCAGGAGAGGAAACTGAACGCTTTCCACATGCGCTGCTTCCGACGTATCCTCGGCATCACCTGGCAGGACAAAGTTCCAAACAACACAGTCCTGGAACGAGCTGGAATCCCTAGCATGTATGCACTGCTGAAACAGAGACGCCTGCGTTGGCTCGGTCATGTCGTGAGAATGGATGATGGCCGAATCCGAAAGGATCTGCTCTATGGAGAACTCGTGCAGGGAAAGCGCCCTACAGGTAGACCACAGCTGCGATACAAGGACATCTGCAAGAGGGATCTGAAGGCCTTAGGAATGGACCACAACAGGTGGGAAACCCTGGCCTCTGAGCAGTCTGCTTGGAGGTAGGCTGTGCAGTATGGCCTTTTCCAGTTTGAAGAGACACTTTGCCAACAGACTGAGGCAAAGAGGCAAAGAAGGAAGGCAGACCAGGGAGACAGACCAGGGACAGACTGCACTTGCTCCCAGTGTGGAAGGGATTGTCACTCCTGAATCAGCCTTTTCAGCCAGAACCACCATTCAGAGTGCAATACCATAGTCTTTCGAGACTGAAGGTTGCCAACTGAAACTATTAAAAAAAAGATTTTGAGACCTGGTAGTAAGTCCATGGAGTTTGTACTTCTTTTGTTGCCCAATTGCACAGAGAAATGCATGCTGAAATTATACTTTGGTGGTGGTCAACTGTTTTTAAGTGTACACATTGAATCCAAGTTATAAGACTGTGCCATAATGAAAGTACAGTACAGCCCCTTGTGCTTTTGGGTGACTTTGCTGAGTCTACTGAGTTTGGGAGCAGGCAGCAGTGTACTGCTGTGGAGAACGTGTAGAGTTTTGGCATGAGCATGAGCTGTAGCTAGACCCACAGGCCTAGATCCACAGGGCATGGCATGAGCATGAGCTGTAGTTAGACCCACAGGTCCTCCTGCTTCTGTTCAAATGTCCACTGGCCATACCATGTGTCAGGGATTGACCAGGCTGAGCACTGGATCCTAGTCAAGTTGACCATGGAAGCCTTAGTATAAGTGGTAGTGGCAGCACCCAATGTGTTCTCAGAGGGTGGGCTGGAGGTGCAAACATGGGATGAGTGCAGGGCTGTACCCAATGTCCCCAGGAATCTGTCACCAGCACTGCCATGTGTTGCACCTGTTTTACCTTAACTTATAAACATACAGAAGAGTCTCTTTTCACCTTCTCCTTTCCTCACATGCCTATCCCCTCACTGTGCAACTTAATAATTGCTGAAAACATTTTTTTCTGCAGGTAATTATATAGTGGAAGAATTCACTACTTAAATTATGTCTTTCAGAATAAACAGACATTCTGGTTACTGTTAAGCTTGTTTGCCTTTTGTCAGATAACAAGTAACAGTCACCCAGCAAGACATATTTTGGGGGGGGAAAAATCCCTGAAGGGAAAAGCATACTTACTACATCTTAAATGGTTTTGCTGTGAGCTTAATAATGATAGGTTCTTACTGTTTTACCTGTAATTAACCTTTCCTTAATTCTGCCTATTTCCTTTTCAAAGCCTGTGATTGCTTGGAACAGCTCACCTTCTTAGTGAGCCAGGGGTACATTACTGTATACTGATGAAATGTCAGGTGCCTGCCCTGTGTACTGTACGAGCTTCTTTCTTCAAGCTGTGCTTTGTTTTTCCTGTCTTTCCTAATACACGGGATCCTTACTTCAGCAGTACTGGGATACCTTCTCCCTCTTCTTAGGTAGTAGGGTCAATGAAACTTGTTGGTTGTTTGGCTATGTGTTCCTAACAGGGTCTAACTAAGAGGAAACTCTGGGAATTTAGAGGCAAGCAAAAAGGACCAAGTGCTTAGAATGCTAGCATTCCAGGTTCCCAGGCTTTGGGACTGGCCAGTGCTGAGTGAACAACTAGGATGTAGTCAGTGCAACACCTTGGCCATGGTGAAGGACTCAGTTGTTGTTTGCATCCCTTATCTCATATTAATGCTACATATTAAGTTCATTTTCAGTTTGTTGCATTTATTCAGTTATTTTCCCTACCCTTTTAATGCTTATGGGTGTTATTTTCCATTGAGCCACGTTTTGTAACTTTTCACTATCTTTTATAGGCTCTTGGTGGTTTGGCTGACGACAGCGTTTCCATGTTAATTTTAATCATGTTAATACTTGGTTGGCATATGTGGTGCTAACAGCATTTTGCCGTTGCTTATCTTACTTAATATTATTCTGTGTAACCTATAAACTTTTTTTTTTTAACTTTTTATGTAGGCACATGGAAGAACAATAATAAACCATGAGGCATTCACCCCAATCCAGTGAGATTGCCAGGTTTCTGCCTGGGGATCTCCCTTCTAGGTACAGTAAAAGCTGCTTTGTCCAGTGCTTCATTGAGTGGCAAACTTAGTTAATTGGCATTTTCTCGTTGAACACTGAAGCTAATTGAGTTGTTTAATGAAGTATTTCTTAAGCAACCTGACCACTTCCAAGCCCCCCCCCCCCAATTCACCTAACAGGGCTTGCTCTGCAGTGCTGCTCCTTCCTTTCGTCATGAGGTCAATCTAAGAATGAAAACTTTCCAATTCTTTCCACGTGATGGCCTTGTGAGGCAGGAGTGGAATTCCTACAAGGCCCTCATAAAGAAAGGATAGAAACGCACCACAGTGCAAGTCCTGTTGGGTAAGGAAGAAGCAGAGGGAGCCCTGAGAGTTGTCAAAACTTGTTAAACTGCACACTAACCAATGTCTGTTTTTCCCCATGCATGCTAGATAACACTACTTTTACTATAGCTGTTTCCTTTCTAAGAAAGAATAGTCAAAGTTTGAAGCCCCAACCATGCTTTTGAGGCTGCATTTGCAAGCTTTTACAGTTTGGATTAATCAGTTTTCCTGGTCTTCTCCCTCCCCCGTTCCTTGTGTCTAAGATAATTATTTGGCCGATAACTGGAAAATATGCTAATGGAAGAATCACGTCAGTATTTCCAGATGTTCAGTGCATTATTACTGACCCATCTTCCTTTGGTTTTCCTTGACTCTATTTCCCTTAAATGAGCCAAGTCTTCAGAGCACTACCATTCATGTTGTGCTCTGCTGCAATGTCCAAGAACATGGTAATAAAATTGTCCAACCACCTTGGGCTATCATTTTTCCTTGGCAGATAAACAGGTGGTGGAGGAGGTGGTAACGGTGTAGCCTTCTTCCAACAGTGACAGAATATCCTTTCTTAATATGTTAGCTTTTTGCTTCACAACTATAGCACTTCCCACATTTGAAAGATAATGTACTGGCTTGCTCTAATGTATCCTTTTTGAGTGTCACCTGTAGCTTAGTTTTTTCCTTGGCTTTTGCAAACAGAAGATCATCTCCATATGTTTAAACCAGTTTATATGAGTTTAAATCTGCATATCTTGTTTACTAGCCCAATCTGTAAATGGATTCTATACATCTGTCACCCCTACCTCGTCCTACCACAGGGAAGGGAAGCCCAACCTCTAGGAGGTTTGTGAAGCTTTTACTTACATAATACTTTTAGGTCCAAAAATGCTTGGTGGAATACTCCCTTGTTTATATGGGCCAAGTGAGAGACAAAACAGAAAGAGAGGAGGGGTTGGCCTTCCTCCTCAGCTTAACCCCGTTTCTCCTTTCCTTGGGTTTTACTCTCCCTTAGGGTCCTTACTTAGAGGCTCTTCTCCAATAATGCAGTCCTGGATAAAGACCACCTGGGTATCCTAGACCCCAAGCCACTTGCTGGGTATCAGCTCAATCTTGTTCCTCTGGGGAATGGGTTTGGGAGCCCTATATGGGTGATCATAGCCCCACCCCAGGGTGCTTGGGAACTTGGGGATGTTAGGGATAACCACACCCAAGTCCCCAGCCTAGGGGTTACCTCTGGGCTGTACTTGCTCACTGTTTGCCCCCTCCCTTTTCCTGGGCCCCAGCTCCTTAGTCTGCTTGGCCTGGGCTTGGCTTTTCCTGGAGTGACTTTAGGCTCTGCTGGCCCTTAACCTTTTCGTCAGAAGAGGAGGTTATCTCCTCTCCTTCCTGGCTCCTCACTTCCCTTGTACTCTCTCTAGAGCCCTTTATAGGGCTGAGGCCAGACCCATCCCCTGGGGAAAGCTGATACTCATTGACCCCTTCCTTTTACGGCTGGAAGCAGTTAGTGGCTGGTGGCATCACTGAGTTTTGTGATCCTTCCTGATTGATGGGTGTGGAAGCCTGCCTCCCACCTAGCTAACCAGTGAAGTCGTGTGCCCCACCACCCAGCTGGGTACATGTGATCTTTTTCTCAATTGTCTAGTGGAGCTACATGCACCACTGCCCAGTCACCCAGCAGGGTGCTACCTGCTATGCCAGCTTGCCATACCCATCAGGGCTTGCAACAGCCATCTACAGTACTTGTTCTTGAGAGAGTATTTTTTCTAGCAGTACATTATATTTTGATTAGCAACATTGCTAACTTTATGACTGCTTTCTAATTACTACCTGTAATATTATTGTTTCTTCTCACTACAACTCTGTGCAAAACTTATCCTTTTGCAACTCCTCCACTTTTAAACCTGTGTGCTTGTTCTTGCTCTCTCTCTCTCTCCCTTACTATCTTTGATGACTTTTGGGCCTTTAGCTCTTTTAGTAACAATTTTATGTGCTTTTACTTTCTTCTTCTTAAATTGTGAGAATAGGTTCCCACAAATGTAATAATGAGACAGACATGCTGATGAACACTGCTTTATCTGTACATTGCAGTATTTTAAAAAATTATGTATTACATTTAAATTTTATTGCTTTTTCCAAGGAATTAAAGGTAGTGTGTTTTACTAGCTCCAAGTTAATCCTCATAACCACTTTGTGAGATAGGTTGAGAGATAGCAAGTAGCTGAAGGTCTCCCAGTGAGATTCATGACTGAGTAGGAATTGGAATGGGACTCTCTTCAGTCCTAAGCCCATACTCTGTTCACTGGTCCACACTGGTTGTCTCATTCCTGCTTTGCTGTTGTCAAAGACACTCAATCTGCTGTTGGCATAGGAGAACTTTAGAATATTTATGGTGCTCTCTGGGCGGAATCTTTCATCTTGACATGTTAGCAACTTCTTGTCTTCCTTCAGTGAATGGTCCTAGCTTCTTAGAACCATCAGTCCTGAAACTCTCTAAAGCATCGCACAGGTCAGTGACTGCACATGTATCAGAGGTTTTCCTCACACAGTTCACTTGACAATGTTTGTATCAGCTTTACATCCACTACTTGCAAAAGTAACCTAATAACTCTAATAACTAAGAGCACCAATTCATATCCAAGATTATCCCAGTTCAGGTTTCACTTTTCCTGATTATCTGTAGGCACCAACTCTTAAGTATATGCGGCATGCAGCTCTTTTGCTTTGGGTTTGGTATTAGCAGATGTGAGAGAGCACCTGCGCCGAAAGTGGCTGGTGCCTTGTGGGTGCCGTGTTTGTCTAGCTGGAAAGACAGTGCTTTCCAACAACAGTGATGTGTTCATATATTTTGTGTCCCTTCTGTCAAGCAAATGAAGTGGTGCTCTGCTAGCTATGTCCTTCTGCCTTTTGGACCCTAAAACCTGAAACTAGCAGCTGCCATGGCACAGACTGTGTTTCCCGGTTAGGGATTGCACTGTGTTATTGCAGTTGGTGTAAAGAGCTGGGGGACGGAGCATCTAGACAGTGGAGCAGGTGGGCATAGCCATCCCTTGCAAATGCATTCCTATACTGCTTTAAACGACATCTGTTCAGGTATGAGCCCTGCAGCAGTGGGGTTACACTCAGTAGAAAGTTACTGATAAATTGCCAACAGGAATGCATTGTATTTCTAAGGGCTAATTCAAACATAATCTCAGCAAATGGTTGCTGCTGACAGTCACTACTGCGTGGGTGAGCTGGGTACTCCATGCCAGCCCCTGGGGCAGATGGTGCTGGCTCAGTTACTCACCATGCAGTTTGGCCATCCCACATAGGAAACAAACATTGCAGCTGCTGTTTGGAATCCCAGCCACACAAAAGTGATTTTCAGGCGCAACCACAGTCTCTAACTAGGGATCCAGTCTCTAACTAGGGATCCACATTTCATTGTGGCGCCTAGTATTTTTGACAACTATTCACTTCTTTTCATGTTATTACGATAGTAAAATGTGAACAGCAGTGATTGCATCACTCAACAGCTTGGCTTTGGCAGTGAATCTTAGTGCCAAATTGTATATATTGTGTTGCACCTGACCAAAACAAAGGGCACAGTGATTGGCTTGTACGTTGAAAATCTGTGTGTAGACATGCAACAAATCGGTTTTGTGGGTGTGTAAGCCTGAGTGTTGATTTATTAAATTTTTTTTTAGTGAATACCATAAAAATGAAGCATGTAGCAACAGCTAGGAGGCAAGAAGATGTGGAGCAATAGCGAAAATTAGTGAAGAGCATATTTGTCATTTCACTCAGTATATGTTGTTTTTATGACATAAATGTCCCTGACTTTCTTCTCAGTGCTTGGTTTATATGTAAAATCAAATTTGTTCCATTCACTGGTGGCATGTGAGATTTTCTTGGCCATCATTAAAACATAAAAATCTGAAAGCTGAAAAAGTCATCTCCCTCCTACATTTTTGGGCTGGCTTCTGGATAAGGCACAAAATATAAGGCCCAAAACAAATTTGTCAAGCCCTGCTCTAACTCTAAGAATATGAAGAGAAATGTTGTTATGGTGTTTCATGAAAGAGTTTATAATTGCATGTCATTTTGTTGAGACTTTTTGGAGGACATTGCTAGTTAGTTCATCTAATGACTGAATGCAGTATAGGATGCAATCCTAACCAACTTTCCAGCCCTGAAATAGCTGTGCCAATGTGGCGTGCACTGAATCCTGCAGTGAGGAGGCAGTCAAGGGAGCCTCCTCTAGGTAAGGTCATGTTTGTTACCTTACCTTGGGGCTGCATTGCTGCTAGGTCAGTGCTGGAAAGTCAGATAGGATTGCACCCATAGTGTCTATACTGATGCATTCTGGGGCAATGTCGGAGGAGAGAGGAACCTCCATGTGATCCAGAAGTGGATCTTTAGAGCTATTTTTAGTCCTGACTTGGAAATGGCACTGTTCACCATGCCAAGGTAGGAATGTTGGTTTTGGCACTTTTGTTTAAGCACATTTACACTGGGACCCTGGTATCTGCAGATTTTGGTACATGTGGAGGGTTCTGTTCCAAATTGTTGGCATCCTTCAGTCTCGGAAGACTATGGTGCCATGCTCTGAATGGTGGTTCTGGAACAGAGTGTCCTCTCCAGTGCGCGAAGCCTGGGTAAAGTAGGTATGGAGGATAGGCTGTTACCCATGCAGCAAATCCCCCTCTCCACGTCACTGAAATGGTCCAATGGAAAGGCAGAGGCCAATACGGTTGGTTCCAGCGGCGTCACAGGAGTTGCCAGAATGTGACTATGTTCAGCCATGAACTGCCTCAGGGACTCCGGCTCCGGATTTTGCCTCGAGGTTGACTCCTGAAGCCTTTTCCATAACTGGATGTAGCCACAAGGCAGTGGAGGTTTGGGATCAGAGTTTTCCTTCTCTCAGATGAGCTGCCTTCCCAGGCTGACGAGTCCCATCTACCCTTCCAAATTACAGGCTTGATTATTCATTTATACATTTCTAGTTCTGCATAGAAAATGAAAGTGGAATGGCTGCTCTGACTGTCCTTGGAATTTGATACTATTCAAATTTGAAATTTGATGCTATGTCACAGGTAGCTTTACTTTTCTCTTTACATATGGAGTTCTTTCCATGAACATTGTATTGGCAACCTTCAGTCTTGAAAGACTATGGTATCGCGCTCTGAAAGGTGGTTCTGGCACAGCGTCTAGTGTGGCTGAAAAGGCCAATCTGGGAGTGACAATCCCTTCCACACCAGGAGCAAGTGCAGTCTGTCCCTGGTCTGTCTCCCTGGCTATGGGCCTTCCTTCTTTGCCTCTTAGCCTCAGACTGTTGGCAAAGTGTCTCTTCAAACTGGGAAAGGCCATGCTGCACAGCCTGCCTCCAAGCGGGCCGCTCAGAGGCCAGGGTTTCCCACTTGTTGAGGTCCATCCCTAAGGCCTTCAGATCCCTCTTGCAGATGTCCTTGTATCGCAGCTGTGGTCTACCTGTAGGGCGCTTTCCTTGCACGAGTTCTCCATAGAGGAGATCCTTTGGGATCCGGCCATCATCCATTCTCACGACATGACCAAGCCAACGCAGGCGTCTCTGTTTCAGCAGTGAATACATGCTAGGGATTCCAGCACGTTCCAGGACTGTGTTGTTTGGAACTTTGTCCTGCCAGGTGATGCCGAGGATGCGTCGGAGGCAGCGCATGTGGAAAGCGCTCAGTTTCCTCTCCTGTTGTGGGCGAAGAGTCCATGACTCGCTGCAGTACAGAAGTGTACTCAGGACGCAAGCTCTGTAGACCTGGATCTTGGTATGTTCCGTCAGCTTCTTGTTGGACCAGACTCTCTTTGTGAGTCTGGAAAACGTGGTAGCTGCTTTACCGATGCGCTTGTTTAGCTCGGCATCGAGAGAATGAGTGTCGGAGATCGTTGAGCCAAGGTACACAAAGTCATGGACAACCTCCAGTTCATGCTCAGAGATTGTAATGCAGGGAGGTGAGTCCACATCCTGAACCATGACCTGTGTTTTCTTCAGGCTGATTGTCAGTCCAAAATCTTGGCAGGCCTTGCTAAAACGATCCATGAGCTGCTGGAGATCTTTGGCAGAGTGGGTAGTGACAGCTGCATCGTCGGCAAAGAGGAAGTCACGCAGACATTTCAGCTGGACTTTGGATTTTGCTCTCAGTCTGGAGAGGTTGAAGAGCTTTCCGTCTGATCTGGTCCGGAGATAGATGCCTTCTGTTGCAGTTCCAAAGGCCTGCTTCAGCAGGACAGCGAAGAAAATCCCAAACAAGGTTGGTGCAAGAACACAGCCCTGCTTCACTCCGCTTCGGATGTCAAAAGGGTCTGATGTGGAGCCATCGAAGACAACAGTGCCCTTCATGTCCTTGTGGAAGGATCTGATGATGCTGAGGAGCCTGGGTGGACATCCAATCTTGGGGAGAATCTTGAAGAGGCCGTCTCTGCTGACCAGGTCGAAAGCCTTTGTGAGATCTATGAAGGCTATAAAGAGTGGCTGTCGTTGTTCCCTGCATTTCTCCTGCAGTTGTCTAAGGGAGAATACCATATCAGTGGTGGACCTGTTGGCTCGGAATCCACACTGCGATTCTGGATAGACGCTCTCTGCAAGTACCTGGAGCCTCTTTAGTACAACTCGGGCAAACAGCTTTCCTACAACGCTAAGGAGAGAGATGCCGTGGTAGTTGTTGCAGTCACCCCTGTCACCTTTGTTCTTGTACAGCGTGATGATGTTTGCATCCCTCATGTCTTGAGGTACTCCACCTTCTCTCCAGCAGAGACAGAGGATTTCATGCAGCTCAGTGACGATGATCTCTTTGCAGCATTTTAGGACTTCAGCAGGGATGCTGTCTTTTCCAGGTGCCTTGCCAAAGGCAAGGGAGTCCAGGGCCACGTGAAGTTCTTCTAGGGTTGGTTCACTGTCAAGCTCTTCCAGCACAGGCAGGCACTCAATGTTGTTCAGTGCTTCTTCGGTGACTACATTTTCTCTGGAATATAGCTCAGAGTAGTGCTGCACCCAGCGTTCCATCTGCTGCGCCCGATCCTGGATGACCTCGCCTGTGGCAGACTTCAGAGGGGCAATTTTCTTCTGTGTTGGACCTAGGGCCTGCTTGATACCATCATACATCCCCTTGATGTTGCCCGTGTCAGCTGCTATCTGTATCTCGGAACAGAGCTGGAGCCAGTAGTCGTTAGCACATCTCCTGGCAGTCTGTTGGACTTTGCTGCGAGCAGTTCGGAGGACCTGCAGGTTGCGCTCACTGGGACAGACCTTGTATGCTGCTTGAGCTCTCCTCTTTTCCTCAATGACTGGTGTCAACTCCTCAGAGTGGGCTTCAAACCAGTCTGCCGCCTTGTTGGTCTTCTTGCCGAATATGGACAAGGCGGTGTTGTAAACGGTATTCTTGAAATGTTCCCATCTGTTGGATGCGTTTGCGTCGGCCGGGCCTGGAAGAGATTCCTCAAGCGCTTGTGCAAATTCCTCCACTTTTCTCTGATCCCGGGTCTTGCTGGTATCAATGCGAGGTCTTCCTTCCTTTTTCGTGTGATACAGTCGCTTTGTTTGCAGTTTCACTCTGCTGCACACCAGGGAGTGGTCAGTGTCGCAGGCAGCACCATGATAACTGCGTGTGATCTTGATGCTGGGAAGGCTGGAGCGTCTGGTGAGGATCAGGTCGAGCTGGTGCCAGTGCTTTGATCTTGGATGTCTCCAAGAGACTCTATGTTGGGGCTTTGTGTTGAAGAATGTGTTGCTGACACAGAGACCGTGATGACAGCAAAACTCTAGCAGGCGTTGGCCATTTTCGTTCATCCTCCCAGTGCCAAACTGACCTAAGCAAGTGGGCCATGAACTGTTATCAGCACCAACTCTAGCATTGAAATCGCCGAGGATGAACAATGGCTCTTTTACAGGGATTTTCTTGACAGTGGTGGCCAGGTCATCATAGAATTTGTCTTTGGCTTCTGCTGGAGACGACAGAGTCGGTGCATAAGCACTGATGAGAGTGATAGGTCCTGCTGATGACTGGAGCTGCAGGGACAAAATTCTTTCACTTCCCACAGTAGGTGGGATGATGGATTTCAGCAGGGTATTTCTGACCGCAAAGCCAACGCCATGTTCCCTGGTTTCGTTTGGTGGTTTTCCCTGCCAGAAAAATGAGAAATTTCTCTCCTTGACAGATCCGGAATCTGGCAGCCTAGTCTCTTGAAGGGCGACGATGTCCATCTGCAGTCTGCTCAGCTCCATGTCGATGACAGCTGTTTTGCGTGCTTTCCATGAACACAAAGTGCCCTTTATACTAGTGGTACTCAAACTTTGAGGGAGCTTTACTCCCTCGGTAAGTCTTTGTGGGGGAGGGGCTAGGGCAGCAACGCGATCCCCAGGATCGAGCTGCTAAGGGGAGGCGGGGGGGGTTGCTTGTCACTTACTTTTCGAAGGCAGTGTAAGGGTTTGCTTAGATGTCATTAGCTCACATCCTTGAACTACTGAAGCAGCAGCACAGTGGCCAGGAATGCTGCCTTGTAGAGATTGAGCAAGGGAACAAGAAATTTTGTGTTCCCTGCTCTAGAATTTTTGTATCTGATACACTTGGTTTGTGTAGATTGTTTTGGAGTTAGTTGGCAAATGGGAGAGAAAACTGACAGCTGGGTGCTCAGACAGAGAGTGGGTCTTTTCCAAAGGCAGGAGCATATGGCAATTTGGGTTGAAGTAGAGTCAAAACAAAACTGGATGGAGACATTACACTTGCCATTCACAGGGACTAGCATTCCTGAAGCAAGTTTCTCCCTGCCAGTTGTGTTCCTTAGCAGAATTCTTGTAAATCCAGGCAGGTTGAAATGATGTTAAGAAGAACCCTGCTGGATCAGACCCAGGGCCCATTTAGTCCAGCTTCCTGTATCTCACAGTGGCCCACCAGATGCCTCAAGGAGCACAGAAGACAACAAGAGATTTGCAACTTGCTGCTCCTCCCCTGCTTCTGACATTCTCCTTATCCTTGCACCCCCCCCCCCAAACGAAGACAGCAGGCTTGGGTTAACTTGTGTCACTTTATTAAACACAAGTGACCAATTTTTAACATATAAAACCTTCCCTTGAATAAAACTGAACACACCTTCCCTCCCTTGCCAGTCTGGGATAGGCAAAAAAAAACAACTGCCATCCACGGCCATTTCGGATGACAGAAAAAGATTCCTACCTGGTCCTCATGATGAGAGAACAGCTAATCTCAGACTGTATATATCCATCATGGCTTGTAACCTGTGATGGAGTTTTCTTCCGGAAATCTGTCCAATCCCCTTTTAAAGGCATCTAGGCCAGATGTCTCACCATGTCCTGCGGCAAGGAGTTCCACAGAGTAATTGCATGCTGGGTAAACGCTACAAGACAGTATGACTGAAAGGGCTGTGGGAAACAGCTGAGATGGTAGCCGTGTGGAAAGCTGTTTTTAGTGGAGGTTTTATTTGATACAGGATATATAAACAGATGAGAGAGAATGGCATACAAATTTTGCATGGTAAGTCTTAAGGAAGGGTGAGGCTACATGTTGAAATTAGAGATATTTGGGTGGGAGCTTTTCCCTTAAAAGTAAAGGAGACTGAAATGTTTGTATCTTCTGTATGGTATCTCATCCTTATCTGTCACCAGAAACTAAAGAAAATGTTGTAAGGCATTATGTATTGATATAGCACAGGTTAAGGGGATTACAGGACCCTGGGGCTAGTCAGCGATTAAAACTACTTATGACTGTCTTCTTGGTGGAACACAGGTGGTTTAGGTGTAAATATTTGTGCTTTCTAATCTTTCCAAGAGATCTGGAGAATGCTGATGTGCTCGTCCAAATGTGCCACAGCTTAATTTTTCTGCAGTCTAGTTTTGCAGGGTCAGTGCACTGGTATGCCAGAGCATTTGCCTGACCTTCCCTCTGTTTTTGCAGGCATAGCTTCCACAAATGCACACTCTGATCATACTTTTATTTAACAAGCAAGAAATGAGTGAATCTGTGAAGTTGTACCTGTCATAGAATGAAAACCAATATGACTATACGGGAGCTAAATAATTTTTTTCCACAAAGGTTCCTGGTAAATGGTTGCAGGTAAAACAAAAGTTTGTTGATCAAGTACCGGGAAGTAAGTAATCTAACACTTCTTTAGCGAACTCCCTTATGAGCACATGGGCATGAGCCCTTGAGCCATACTTCTTAAAAGCAGCACGTTGATTTTCTTTTGTAATCCGAATTACAACAGTGAAACTACTTAGGTCTGAAAATTGTGCATCCATAAACAACATTAGGAAAAGGGCATTAAAAGCATTTTGTTCAAACTTGCAAGGTTCTTATGCAATCCACCAACATTTAGCTAATATTGACCAATCTTACAGGTTTTTTGAAAGGTTTACTGTGTTAATGTGCATGAAGAACTTTGAACTCAAACATTTTATATAAATGCTATATATTAATGACATTTAATTTGGCATTGCTTGGGAAGCACATTAAAAGCACCTTTTACTATGGAATGTGTCACTGTGGAATGCTGTTACATCTGACCTTCAAATGGCAAGATAATTCACCAGTTCTTTTTATACAAAATGCACTTTGTTCTATGCTGCAATGATTGGTTCAAGAATTATGTGAGAGCTTTTGAGTCTTTGTTAATGTGAAAAGAAAACAATGTTATAAACTTAAATGAACTGAGTTCTTTTTTCTTTTTCTTCTGTTTTTGTAAAGATTTGTTTTTGAGACAGTGGACCCTAGGTACCCGTGGGGGATCTGTTCCCAGACCCCCTCTGGTTACCAATTTTCACAGATAATCAAAACTAAGGAGCGGCCGACCCGAAAAACCGAAAGTGCCATTCAGGAGGCTTCAGCAGGCAGTATGTGGTCTCACTGAGCCTCAGAAGACCACCCAGATATGACTTCTGGTTGTGTCCAGTAGGTCCTCCAAAGCCCTCCAGCGTGGGCTTGCAATCCATGTTGAGTCAAATCCACAGATTGCAAACAAATGGATGATGATGGCCGACTATATTGTTATATAATTAAATAAAGCAGAATGATTAAATACTGGTCTTAGTATGATCGGTAAGAACCAGGTAGGCTGTCCAGTAACAGACAGCCAACGCTACAATGTATAAAATTTAAAATGTTTATTTAAGAGTACAGGTTGAGCCTCATTATTCACGTGAGTTCCGTTCCAAGCACTCACGTGGTTGGCAAAAAATGCAATATAGCAAATCAATTTAAAAAACAAAGTTTCTTTGCTCCAGTGATTTAAAAACAGCCTTGCTGATGTTTGTGATATAAGATAAGAGTCATTAAGAAGAAATCCATCAGTCCTTCACTTAGAAAGGCGCTTCACTCAGTCCCTCCCTTCACCAACGCAAAGTGATCACCTTTCTTTCACGTGCTCAGGGGGAAGGGAGGGGTTGCCTGGAGAGAGAAGGATTGATTGTCAGCCAGCTGCCCTCTCTCTCTCTCTCTCATTAAGGAGGCTATTGTTAAAGGACTGTTCAGTTTTTCAAACTGATTTTAAAGGGATTCATTTTTCCCCTTCTCCAGGGATCAGCACATTCCATCTCATTTGCAGTGGCCATTCGTATTGAGTCAAATCTGTGTATAAAAAATCAGGGTATAACAAGGCTGGACCTGTAGTACAAAGAAATCCAAAACAATTCCACAGAAAAAAAAATGAAGAACCAGTAAGAAATGGCATAATCTGTACATTAATGTGATTACGTAGGAAACGGAAGATTTCCAAATATTTAGCTTCAATTTTTTTAAAAGCTATTCAGTTGAGATTTATTTCTTCTATAAACAACAACATTTCCTTAGTGGAAGTTGTTTTCTATAAGTAATAAATTGAGTGAATCTCAGGTCTGTACCTTGTCACTTATGATAAAAGTGCCTCTTCCATCTTGTGTAAGAAGTCTGCTTCCTTTATGCAAATTTCTCTTTACATATATTAAACTTGGATGCTGTGCCAACGGTGCATGGATGCTGGATGTTCATGGGTACACATCCATCATATGCTAAACCTGTCCTGGTTTAGCATGCCAAATGCCAGTGCATGCCTAATAGCATGCCAAATGCCAGTGCAACAAGAGCCAAACGGCAATCATGTCCTGGCAAAACAATACTGGTGCAGCCCTTTCCTGGTAACACCCCAGTGTAGAAAACACCAACACAACCTGCTATCTAGGAGCAGAGTTCTGACATCCATGCATCATTGCTGTGATGTTGGCATGTCATTGGTGTGATGTCTAAGCAGCCAGTCACTGCATCAAATCAACCCCAATACTGGTGACCAGGGAAGGGCTGCTAAGGTGAGAGGGGATGGGGGCAGGTATAGGGACAGTGAACAGCCAGTGCTGGAGGGGCCCCTGTTGCCAGCTACTAGGATTGAGCAACACAGTAGCAGGCACCATCCTCAGCAATGGGGAAATGCCCCAAAGACACACACATACCCCACAGCACACACCCCACCTACAGGAGTTACAGTGGCATCAGCAGCAAAGGGGCAAAAGCAAATAATTGTGAAGAGCTCACACTAGTCACTACAGACAGGAAAGCTCTAGATGTCCCTTGGGATCTTCATGATATCCTCACCTATGGGGAGCAAGAAGAAACGCAGAGAGCACCAAAGAATAAACAACAGCATTGGCCATAACTGTTCCCTGGCTTGACATGCATATTTTATGTTTGTGAGAGAGAGTAGTGTCACAAGCGCTTGCATGCCATTGTGCCCTGTGTGTGGCGAGAGCATGGTGGCTTGGATTATTACCTTTCCCTCTTTTGTGGGGAGGCAGCAGTGGAACTCTGCAGGGGAGCACTGTTCAACCTCCTGTGGCAATGGTTCAATCCTGAAAAATGAAAAGGGTTTGGATGAGGTTTTGACCAGCAGAAACAGTGGTTAGAGTCCTTAGAAAGGAGCAGATAGTCCCTGTTCTTAGCTGTTGCAAAAGAGGTGGTTAAGCCACACAGTTTAAGACACCTTTGATAGTCCTAGAGGGTCAGGATTGTGGGGGGAGGGGGGTTAAAACATGAGGAGAAGATGCAGCACTAATACATTGCAGCATGGGTTTGCTTTGCTTACTTGTGTGTTTAGGATGCACTGCCCCTCCCTTGTTGAGGTGGTGAGGGTAGAGGCTCCAGGTGGGTGTTTTTATGTGGGGACCTGCTGGGGCAGAATATGTGCAGTAAGAATTCTGAGAAGACAGGAGGTGACCAAATATAGTACCTTGCCATACATGTGAGGGACAAGAAGTTGTCTATGCAAAGTGTTCCTATTTTGCACCAAGTGTCCTTTCACCATTCTTCCTATCACCAAAGTTCTCCTTTTAGAGAAGTATGGCCCTATGCTGCTTGTCTGATCAACTGATGGAGTTCCTTATGGGGTTTCTTCTACCTATGCCAGCTGTTGCCAGTGTAATATTTTTCTGGCATTTGGGACCTGTCCATTATCTGACAGGAAGTTAGGATATGGTGGCCACAATCCTAACCAATTTTCCAGCACTGACATAAGGGCAATGCAACTTCGAGGTAAAGAACAAACATTCCCTTACCTTGAGGAGGTCTCCTTGACAGCCCCCCAACTGCAGGAAGCAGCACATGCCCCACTGGCACAGGTATGCCAGTGCTGGAAAGTTGGTTAGGATTGTGCCCAGTGAATGTTAACTCCTCTTTGTTCCTCCCACATTATATGCTAATCCCTTCCTGTTTTGGCCTAACGGGTTACAACCCATGATGTGTATGTGCAACCTCCTGATTTTAGAAATGGGTTATGACAGAAAGGCAGATGCAAGGGAGGGCACCAGGATGCAGGTCTCTTGCTGTCTTGTGTGCTCCCTTGGCATTTGGTGGGCCACTGTGAGATACAGGAAGCTGGACTAGATGGGTCTGTGACCTGATCCAATGGGACTATTCTTACATTCTTGACCACTAGCAGAGTTGCACCGGCATTCAAGTTATGTTGACACAGTTTTTTTCGTCGTTGCACGAACATCCATGATACATCAGTTGGCCGTTCTCCTACACTGGCGAGACTGTTGTTGCACTGGTGTACATAAAGATTGTGCCGTCATTGAGAGTGGTGAAGGGACTGGCGGCCAGAAACAGGGCCTTTTCGGTGGTGGCACCTGCACTATGGAATTCCCTCCCCTTTGAAAGTCTGAATATAATAAATAAATATATAAATAAATAAAGATACACGGGAGTTGGATTGCACTGTTAATCAACTAAAAGCCATGCAGTTAACAAGTTAAAAAGAAATTTAATTGTTTGACAGTACTTATGGGAAAAAAGTTCTTTATCTTACTTTCATCTTTATTGACTCTTCTTAGACATGCTGTCTGCAGTGCAGACAGAGGTATTTGGAAAACATATCTATTTTCTTTATTAGCCAATGGTTTAAAAAGCATCTGATTTAAGTCCAAGCTATGTATTGAGTATATCTTGAAATAAATTACCCCTTGACACCCCATTGAACATGACAGTTATGACTAGTTGATCATTTTGATGTAGAATAAAGTATCATAAAAATGGCAGTTAAGCAGAGTTGAATATTTGGACATGGTTGACAAGAAAATGACTTGAAAAATAGCTGAGATGTTTTTAAGAAACCTCGAGCCATTTTCACTCAGCTCTTTGCATCAATTGATTGTTATCTTTGGAAATGATCTAGACCAGAGTTTCTCAAACTGTAGGTTAGGACCCACTAGGTATGCTGTGAACCTATTTTAGGTGGGTCCTCATTCATTTCAATATTTTATTTTTAATATATTAGACACTTGATGCTACTACAGAATGTGACTACATTTGGGGAAATGTTACAGATCTGTACTTTCAACAGACTGCTGTGTATATGCTTTAAACAATTATAATAAATGGGACTTATTCCTGGGTAAGTGTAGGTAGTATTGTTAAAAAAGTTTTCTGCTTGATAATATCACTTCTGGTCATGACATTACTTCTGGTGGGTCCTAACAGATTCTCATTTTAAAAAGTGAGTTTCGGTGCTAAGAGTTCGAGAACCACAGATGTAGACTTCTGTAATAAGCCAGAGAGCATAGAAGTACAGAATGCAGTCACAAAGGTGCGTGATAGAGGGCACTGGGGTGTTATGTGTCCACTGTTGTAACAATCTGGCGGTGTAATCTTGCACCCTGAAATGTTCTCTGCATGCAACAATTTATTTTATACAGGTAGCAGGAGCAAGCAAACTGGCATGTTTCCTTTGCCACTTAGTGAGAGGTTGCATGTAGGACAAAAATGCTCCATGCTTAGCTTTTCTAGTCATAACACTGTGACTCCAAAAAGCACAGATGCTCGTGGTTTGGTGGTTTACCTTGGATTTCCCATTAACTCTTTTCTACATTGGCAGATTTACCAGATGGTGGTGGTGAGCAGCAGCAACAGCAGTCCTCTCAGTGCCATCGTTGGTCCTTGGTGAGCTTACCCAGATGGTAAGCAGCAGCTGCATTGGCAGGGTAGCAGCCATGGTGCTCCTCTCAGCCCTGGACTCATAATTTTAACTCTTTCTACAGTGCCCTCTGGGAGAAAGTCAGGGATCAAATCAATCAATCAGTAATATTTCTTAGAATAGGAAGTGGTCAGTGTCATTTTACTTGTGTGTGTGTGTGTGTGTGTGTGTGTGTGTGTGTGTGTGTGTGTGTGGTCTCTAAAAGCTACATGAACTGAACAGCAAAAGACAGGCATTTTTAGACCCCTGCAACCTCCCATCCTGTGTCTCAAGCAGCTAAGTGGTTTGAGGTGGCAGATGTCATTTGTTGTCTCACTTTCTTTTATTTCAGCTTGGTTTCTTTTTTCATTTGTAGCCAGTTTCATGCAGCCACCAGTGGAAGTCTTCTCTGGTTAAAAATCAATGGTTTTCTGTTACTCATTGTTTGCAAGCCATTGTGAGATTTCTAGATGCCTGGGCACGATAGATATGCAAAGTAGGAATTAGTTAGAATTGTTAAGACTCTTCCGTCTTTATTAGCCCATTCAAAGTAATGGAAAACATGGAAGACGGTATTCCTTATTAAAACATGATTAATAGAAAGTTTTGGTATTCTGAAGTTATCAAGAAATCAGGTTTTGTTTATTGAAAGAAAAAACAGATTGGCAGCCTATGCAGAGGAGCCTGGCATTCTGCCAGCATTGAGTGAGACTGTGGATGTGAAAAGAACCAAACCTTGACTTGGAATGAGGTCATCTTTCTGTAAAGATGTAAATTAGACCCGCATTCTAGGAGAAGAAAGGTTTTGCAATTATATATACAAAGGCCATGGGCTCTTTTTGTATGATTCAACTGGAGTTAGGCAAGATATCTATTGGTTTGATGTGTATCAAGAGAATCTGATACAAGAGGCAGAATGTAGTATCTTTCACTGGCTGTTTTGTACAGTTTGAGTTTCTTTGAGTTTTAAACCTATACTCTCTTGATTAAAATTCTGTCGTCTTCTCACATGAGGACTTGGGCAAATTAAAGCCAGAAATTGAAAGAGTGTCTGGTCTGTTTATATCAGCAGCCAGAAAGGAAACCAGTTTTGGCTGTATAAAAATATCTGTTCCGAAGGAAAGGGTGTAACATCTCATAATTGAGAGGAAAGGGTGTGAAATTGATAAATAATTGCAGGAAGCAATGAACAATTCAATTTTTGTCTAACCATCCAATAGCAAATGCTAATTGGATTTGGCCTTCCAGCTCTGTTAGGTTGTTATATAAGATAAATTAAAAACAAGTATTCTCAATTTTCCTCTAGAGAGATGCAAACAAAATCTAAAAGAGAATTCATTTTTCTGAGGATTCTGAGCCTTTCAAATGTCTGGAACCTGACACTTATCCTTTTAAGAAATATGAATGCTGTTAGATAGCAATGCCTCAAATTAAGAACAAAAATTATTGGTAACCATGTTGGTCCATTAGACATTCCTTTATTGGGCCCAAATAAAGCATCACAACAGAGCTTACGGTGATATTTTGGTTGGTTCTAATAAGTGTATTGCCCTGCTTTGGCTTTTTATGAAGTGGTAGCAGTATGTAGTAGGCTGTAAGAATGTGGGCTTTTCATAAGGGTGGTACCTATCTGCCTAGTCAATTACTTCTTCCAGTCCGTTTTTGTAAAAATAATGGTGCTCACTATGGATGCCCTTTCTCAGTATAAATCTATCCCAGATGTGTTTTAAACTATTGCCAACCTGAGCTGCTAAGGTAAGTTCCCCCCCCCTTTTCTACACTCTCTGCCTGAAGGTACAACACAAACACTTCTTTCCTCCTAGCCAGATGACATTCTAATTGAGATGGTAGGACTGATTGATGGAGGCTAGGGCGTGGGCTTCTGTCACCTCGGTCCTGAAAACCATACCTGTTCCACATTTCTGGAGTGGGAATGTGCAGTGACAGCCATCCTCATAAAATGGAATGAGCGAGTTGTGTTTAATTACTGTTGTTTTTTTTTACAGGGATGTTTGTTTAAATGATACATGAAGAAATAATAATGAGGATACTTTTGAACTTGCACAGAGTGGATTTCCTCCATTTCTCAGCAACTGTAGGATCAGGAAACA
This sequence comes from Tiliqua scincoides, assembly GCF_035046505.1. Taxonomy (NCBI): domain Eukaryota; kingdom Metazoa; phylum Chordata; class Lepidosauria; order Squamata; family Scincidae; genus Tiliqua; species Tiliqua scincoides. The sequence continues at coordinate 59,635,987 of NC_089826.1, forward strand.
GGGTTTCCAGGCAGACATGAGTTCCGTCCTTCTCTGTCCTTTTTGCAAGTGCCGCCACCCAAGGAGGTCCGGGGGCCGGCTGCAAGAAATAGGGCCTTCTCGGTAGTGGCACCAACATTATGGAACTCCCTTCCCCTTGACTTGAGAATGGCTCCCTCTCTTGAGAGTTTTCGGCGAGGCCTGAAAACACTGTTGTTTAAACAAGCCTTCTGATTTCTGGCCTTCTTAACTTTTTTATACATCTTTTAGTTTTACAGGCTTGATTCCTCGGTGATCTGCTCTTTTACTCTGACTACTGTTTTTATGGCCTCTGTAGTGTGTTTTTAAATGTTTTTATCTGCTTGTATTAATGTTTTAAAAATCTGTTTTGTGTTTTTTTTAATATGTTGTTAGCCGTCCTGGGTCCCGTTAGGGAGAAGGGCGGGATAAAAATAAAGTTTTATTATTATTATTATTATTATTATTATTATTATTATTATTATTATTATTATTCTCTGTAGAAGTTATTCTCTCCCAGTTCTTCAGCCTCTTTAGCCCTTGCTTGCAGCTCTACCTTTCCCTTTGTCTCCACCACATGCCCCTGCCTCCCACAGGTAGAAAGAATCATGCTTCCATTCAGTGACTTTTTGCAGGTTTTCACTTGTGCCATTAATAATCAGGACTGTCAACTTATCAGGTCTTCAGAAATGCTTCAAATGTGACTCATTCTTTCCCTGATCTTTTTCTCATCTGCTTTAAATTTTACACTTTAAATTGTTAGGGCCCTTGGTACATTTTAAGTATAGTTCTTGATACAGCTTTCCCATAAACCGATGTAGGATATAATGCTAATTAATTTAAAACTTTGGTTTTTGTTTTCTTTGTTTGATCAACAACTGGAGGGTTTTTTGATGCTTAGTTGGGACTGGTTTTTGTTTGCATGAGCTTAAGAAAGAAACACATCTTGTCTGTCAGGTGTAAATGTGTGCTAGGATACTACATCTCAGATTTTTTCAGGGTTGCTCCTAAGTTATCCTTTCACTTGTACATACAGAAGTGACAGTGCAAGGTTGTTGCACACAGAAATCTAAATTGTGTATGCACACCATGCTTGCCAAGCACATTGCACAGCATGTTCTGCAACATGTACCTGGTGGGCATAGCGTTTCGAATGCATCATTGCATAGTATCTTTTGCATGTGATTGTGCCGCTGTGCTTAGAAAACCACAAAATGCTGCCTTGCTTCCACATGTGCTTCGTTGTGTACAACTCTCAGAAACATGTTCAAACCTGCTTGGATTCCATTTGGCTACTGTTGGTTGGTTATACAATCGATCTGCTGGTTATAGGCATCAGGTTTGTAATCCCAAACTTGCTGGCAATATGAGTATTTCCCTCACTTCTGGATACAGAAGCATTTGCATTTATCCTTTTGCAACCCAGCCTAATTCATGCATCTGAAATAATAGGAGATTCCCCCCTTTGCCCTAACATCACTCCTCTTCTCTCTTATCTTTCTGGTGCATAGGTTGTAAACTCCCTGGGCCAGGGACATGTCCTCTCATCTCTTGTAAGGTCCCATGTACATTGATGACATTCTCTGAATTAGCAATAATAATGTATCTTGAAATGTTGCTGTTAATGCAAGCCAAAATGACTTGGGGTGCAATCCTAACCCCTTATGTCAGTGCTTTCCAGCACTGTCACAAGCGCAATACAGCTCTTAGGTAAGGGAACAAACATTCCCTTACTTTGAGGAGGCCTCCATGACACCCAACTGCAGGGTGCAGCACATGTCCCATTGGCACCACTATGCCAGTGCTGGAAAGCACTGACATAAGGGGTTAGAATTGTGCCCTTAATCACTGAACCAGAGCATGACAATAGCTTCATAATGTGGGCTTCTCCAGAACATGAGTCCTAAGCAACAGTCTCCAAGAAATGTATGTATCTTGATTGACAGCATGTAGAAGCAGGAATAGCACAATCCCTGAGAGCTTGAACTGGGAAGTCTCTTGTTGAGATCTCATCTAGGCCATAACAGAGTCACTAAATAGCCCTTGATAAGAATACAGGTAGTGCGTAAGAACATCCAACTTACAGACATCCCAACTTAATGACAGCTACATCACACTTTCACGCAGGCATAGTCTGTCCTAACATTTTTGTGCAGGTGCAGTAGCACTGGTTTGGGAGAAGGAGAGAGACACTGCATTTTGGAAACACAGAAGGAGCCAGAACAGTGCTTAATAGAACTGTACTCATGTTCCTTTCCAGTGAATGTTACAGCAAATCGTAACTTGTTATAAAGTGTAAAATGCAAGTTATAAAATGCAACTACTACAAATGCAGACCACCCATCTAAGCTAAGGCCCATTTGTATGTTACAGCAAAAAAAAAAAAAAAAAAAAAAAAAGCAGGGTTACCACAGTATACGTTCATAAGGGAGTGAATTTCTACTGTGGTTTATGGATAACGTATTTATAGAAATATTTATGTACTGTTTTTCAACCACTACAGAAAATGGTTCACAATTTTGTTTTATGTTGCATAAATAATGTTTCAGCTTAACAACAGAAGTCCAGAATCTAACCTATACTTAAGTAGGGGATGATCTGTATCATTCTCTTGATCAGTTAATGTGCAGGTAACAATACTGGCCTATCTTCAGGGCTATTGTAAGAATTGCTGTCATAATGCAGGCGAAATTCCTTGACCACTTTTGAATGCAATATAAAAATGTAATATTTTGTAAACCATGCAGTGTGTCAAGTGTTCAGGTAGCTTGTTGCTTGTAGGGAGTAAGAATCTCTCCAACCAGTGGTAGTGAAGCCTTATAGACTCTTTTTATCTTTTCAGGTGTCTAATACCAAAAGGTGTGTGTGGGCAGTAAAACATAATTTGCTAGCTACATCTGAGTTAATTGGCAAGGCTGCAGTGAATCCTAGCAACGTCAGTGAGGTTTATCCCAAGTAAATGAATTTACAGAGTAATCCTGTGCATGTCTACTCAGAAGTAAGTTCCATTGTGTTGAATGGGGCTTACTTCCAGGAAAATACATATAGGATTGCAGCCTTAGTATCTGGATGTGAGCTTACTATAAAATGTTGTTTTTAATCCACCTTTTGCCCCAGAAACCAGTTCTGGAAACAGGAAATACTTGTCATTCTTTTAAAAGGGAAATTGATTTCATTATGAATCTGTTTTTATAACTCTTACTTCCTACTGTTATCCATCTCTTGACCCTTCATATTCCTCTCCTGCAACATCCGCATACCTGTTTATGAGAGCTCTGCTCAAACCTGGCATGTGCACTATATTTCAGGATATGTGAAAGCAATGAAAGCAGCAGGTGTTCACATTTATCATGCCCTAACTTCACACAATACATTAGTGATTAGCAGCATTCTGCCCTGCTGCCATTTGTAGATTAGCCCAGTGCTGAAGGTGTGCTAGATAATTTATAAACTTAATGGAACCCAGTCCTATCCAACCATGCCGATGCAGCCACAATGCAGCTCTGAGGTAAAAGAACAAACATTCCCTTGCCTTGGGGAAGCCTTCATGACTACCCCTTCACTGCAGGAAGCAGCGCATGCCCCATTGGCACAGCTGCATCAGTGCTGGGAAGTTGGCTAGGATTTGAGTATAATTATTTACCGGATATAAACTGAGAGTTTGTTAGATTAAAGCACAAGTTCAATGTTCATGGTGAGTGAACATATTTACGAATTGAAATACTTCTTATTTTAAATACTTCCAGCACCTCTTTGCCAGTCACTAGAAGAAGCCATGGTGGAACTTGATGTCATCAGAGGGAGAGATAAGTGCCCCCCCCTCCTCTTGTACATGAGAAGAGGATGAAACAGAGAGCAGACCAGGAAGTGGCAGGCAGGGGGAGCCAACTTGCCACATCATCCAGCCTACCACTAGTGAAATTTTCAGTTGACCTCATGATTGAGCTGACCCTACTCTTACACCTTTAATGGGTTATGCAGAACTTTTCTAGATGGTTTAACACAAAGGAATAAAGGTTCAGGAACATATTTCTGTCAGTAGCTCCCCATCTTCTTTACATTCTGTGTCTTTCCACTGTCTTACTTAGGCTATGACCACCTTCACCAGGGTGAAGGGTGCCATCAGGTGATGACAGTGTTTTTAACTTTGTATTACAGGTCTGGAATAAAAAGAAACTTCTTTATTCCACCAGAGGTCAGTATAAACAAAGAAATTGCAATTAAAATGTGTAAAAGAAAACCTTAAAAAAAAAGTTAAAGCATAGTAATAATAAGGTAAATAAAAGTTGACCTTGAAGGGTCTCCTACAGTGTACATTTGAATTAGGAAAATCTGTGATTGACTGACAACCAAACAATTAGTTTGATAATAAAATAATAAAACTATCTCTGATATATTGTTGCTAAGATGGCTATAGCTTATTGTTGCTGAATAGATCTGATTTACTGAGCAAGACATTTAAGTGATAACTTTCTGGCTTAAAAAAAAATTAATGCTCTTTGAAATCCTCAAGGGAATTTGATATATGTGCAATCTTCATTTAGCAGAATGTTGTTTCACAGAATTCTAGTATTTGTTCCCCACCATTGCAGTAGTCTTCTGTTTGCATTCTTCTGATCTTAATGCCAGCTCTCCAACTGCCCTAAACGAGTCGTAGCTATTGACAGAACATACATGTATTTTTGCATACTGAAGGTTGCAGTTTGCTTATCTGCCATCTTCAGCTGAAAAAATCTCAGATGGTCTTTGCGTAAGACCCTGAAGAGTCTTGGCCAGTCCGAATAGAAAATTCCAGGCTGGGAGGAACTTCCAGTTCAACATTAGAGCACCTGCTTTTCATTAAACGACTTGTAAGACTAAAGCTGTAAAGAGCTTCTTATGTTCATGTGGCTTCCTTTGTGCAGAGACATGCCATCTTTCTTGCATTTACCCAACTCATACAGCAGTGAACTTTCACGAGAATCATCTGTGCCTTTCCACTGTCTGTCTTGGCTGTGCCCACCTTCAACAGGGTGAAGGGTGCCATCAAGTGATGACAATGTCTTTAATGCTGCTGGTCTGGAATAAAAAAAACAAAACTTCCTCATGAACAGGGAATGGAACTTTATGCCTCCATTACAACTGTAATCTTAAAATCAGAAATACATCAGAAACTATGTCCTTCATTCTTCTCTTAAAATGCTTTAGAAGTGCTGAAATATCTAACACTTGAGATCATTCATTAATGGACTGTTCACCCTTTTTTAATGCTTTTCTACAAAGCTCACCACACGTCCGTCTCCCCTTTTCTCATTGTTTAGTTTATAGCTCAGATATTTCTGTCCAAAGTACATATTTTAATAAGAGTATAGAGTCTCACAAGATACAGTGAAGTCTTAAAAGCCCAATGTTGGCAAGAAGTCCGGAAAAAAAATAGAGTTGCAATAAACTAGTGATATATAATTTTACCAATCTAATGATATTTGACAGTTTCCTCTCTCAAGAACCTTCCTGTGTAAACATTGTTGAACTAGAGATTTATAAAAGCCAGTAATTGTTAAGAAAACATTCTTTACTGGCTGGATATAACATTTTTGTTTTGGGTCTGCTTTCTTTTTGGCATATATTACATCCTTTCGTTCTCTCTTCTGTCTGTTTTAGTTTCCAGTTTGTATAGTGGTTTCCTCTGGTCATTTGTCATCTTAGATTCTCTGAGGTCAAGTGGTTACTCGTGAAAGCTGAAATATGAGCAGGATATTTTATATACATCACCCTCCCCTCAAACTAATTAATTTTCTGAGTTTCCAAGGCATTTAGAATCAAGGACCAAAACCATACTGTGGGCTGACAGAAATAGGGACAGAGCTACAGCAAAATGTATAAACACAGATGTGCATAAATACTGTGATATATCTTTGTAGTTATCATGAGCACTGACCCCAAAGCATTTCATAACTGTCAGTGCTGAAATACTGAATTAGAAGTCAGTCAAGATAGGATTGGGACCAAGTCAGTGGTCAAGTTGTTGAAAGGAAAAATGGAAGACTCCGCTTGATCTGAAGGCTGGATCCAAAGGGAACAGTGGAGGGTAGACAAGAGCACAGTGTTGAACTGAGCCTTGAGCCAGGGAAAATTATGGACAGGAGAGGTGAATTGTATTATGGGAAAGGAGATTTGTTGCAAATTAGATAAAGCAATTTGGGGCCCAGTGCTGAAAAGCCCTGCTGCCAGCACTGGGTGTCACAAATGTCCTGTAAGGCACTTCTACAGCACTTAGGCTCAGCACCAGCCAGTAGTAAGACTTCTTGGGGGGGGGGAGACAAGGAGTTGGCGGAATGGAGTGGAGGGAGGGGAGGATTGTGTCTGGGAGGGGGCGGAGGCAGCCTCTGTTGCCACATCCTAACCCCACTCCTGAGCCGGGTAACCCGACACATGGGTGCAGAGCTAAGGAGAGTCATTGGCACTGCCACGGCATTACTTGAGGTAAGGGAGCCAATGCTCCCATACCCTGAGGGGATTCTGGAGGTAGCCCTGGCACCCACATGATGCAGTGGTGCCCATTTAGGTGCCACTGCAGCCCTGAGTGCTGCAGTGTTCTGCATTAGGCTGTTGGATCGTAGGAGACCATGGAGATTAAGGTTAAGACTAGCAGGGAGAGATCAACTGTTCCTCTTCACTTCCACATAGCATCTTTTCCAGCGGCCTGTTGCTGGTGACTCGTTTGCTTTTCTTTTTTAATATACAGGTATGAAAAATCCTTCCTGAGGTGTGGTCATTGCTTTTCCTCATGTACATTTTGGAAAGAAAGAAAAAAAGTAAAAAGGCTTTTAGGAAGTTGGCAGCAATTGGAGGCAGTTGTAGTGATTATACAGGCCCCAAAATGGCTCAGGATTTTTTGCACTTCTGAAGAATGTGTAAGAACTCAATAAGTACTGTAGTTTAAAGAAAGCATTTTAAAATATATTCAATCTTGTGAAAAAAGCATCAGGACTGTTACTTGTAGTTAGAAATCAGCAGACTATGAAAAGTCAGAAAGTTGGCAAAAGATGACAAAGCTGTTTCTAAATAAATTTGCCGAGTTTGTTTTGCAGCTTGTTTATTACTGAAATATATATAGAAATATAGCTGGGTGTTATTTCCAATATATTTTGCAGACATAATGCACGTCTGCAGTTGCAGACTTGCCATAAGGTCCAGTGGGGCAAAAAGCCTGGGCACGAGCTGCTAGGACCCTGCAGAAGCCTCTCTGAGGCTCCAAACGGGGGTGGAAACTGTGCTTCCAGTTTTCGGGAAGCACAGTTTATAGCATCAGGGAACCTCACAGAGGCTTCCCCGATGTTGGTGGAGGTCGTGTGAGGCTCTGTGAGCCTCAGGTGAGGGGGGCAGCTTTTTGTGCGGGGGTGCCAGCGACAGCCCACAGAGGGCGCCATCGTGTACCTTTGCCCTGGGCATGGGGCTGGGGAGGTCTGCTGCTCTATGTCTGATACTTGCTGTTAAGTAACCCGTAATGCAGCTTGAAAGCCTCTGAAGCTAGTTCCTTGTAAATTAACACATGGCCCTAGTGGTGTAGCTAAGGGGATAGCAATTGCACTGGGCAGCAAGCTTTCAGAGGTCAACAAGCTGAGCTTGATACTAGTGGCCAAAATTATGAAAACCTTGGTATGTATGAATAATACCATCATGTTATATATCATTGGAAAAGTAATTTAATGTAGAATGCAATGAAACAAACCACATTGGAATATCTGTATTCTATCAAATGTTATGGCCAATTAACAAGAATTGTTAATTTTATTTATTTTATTTTATTTATTTACTTAATTAAATTAATTTATTTCATTTTATTTATTTACTTAATTAATTAAATTTGATTTTGTCATGCGGGGTTCTACAAAATCTTCTTTGACCCCAGGTAGCAGATAGATGCCTTAGCTATGCCACTAGCTGGGGTAGGTGGCAGAGCAAGTGGGTGACGAGCAGCTGGGGACAGGAGGCGGGCTTTCCCCTGATTTTCCCTTTTTAAAAAGCTCAGGCGTGATGCCACTTCTGGTTGTGACATCATTTCTAAAGCATCATTTTGAGTTTGGCACCGGAGTACATGAACATTAGCTACTGCACTGTGTGGCCTAATCGGGAGAAGCTTTTTAGTTGCAAGAAGTGACAGTAGTTTGCATGTAGCGTTGTCCTAATTTCTTTTCAAAAGAGCTCCATGCAAGTACAGAAGTTCTAGTGCTGCTCTGATGGCCTCAGAATCTCATGTCAGGAGAGTATTGCTGTTTCCAGCCCTGCCACACTCCATTGGGGAGGCCCAGTAATGTACACAAGCAGCTTGCATGGCACAGTTGGCTGAGTCACATGGGTCTGGAGGACAAGCTTTGGTGCAATTGTTGCTGCTGTGTCGGTGCTGAAGCTGTTCTGAAGGAGCCATTTGTGCCTTGTCATCCGATCTTATCAGCAAGTGTATTTTTGTAGGAGAACACAGAACCAAGCCACTGCCCTTTTGCTGTCCTTATATTGCCTGGTTAGGTAGATTGCTAAAGCCGCAGTCAAAAAATCTATTGTGGAAAATAACAAGTATCTCTATTTCCCTATCCATGCATTGATTGAAAGAGATGGTAGGATAAGCTAATGCAACCATAAATCCTAGTCTAGACAAAGCCCTTGTGGCGATATGAGGGATGCTGTGCAGACCTAGGGGCACGCCTAATGTTTTTGCAAATTAATGGATTTTCTGGCCCAAACCTCCACATGGATGATGTGCAGTGGGATGTAGCTGATACTCTACGGCAGTCTGGCAGAGTGCCTGTTTCTGTTCTCACACTGGGCTGAAAGAAAGTATCTTTCTCCTCTTCATGAGATATTCATTGTAAAGTCTCATTTATTCAGGAATGTGGTAGTTTAGCATATTGAGTGCTTCTATCTATTTTCTGTCTCTATTTGCAGATTAGGGTTGCCTCACCATATAGCTTGTTTGCTACTTTAAAGTCAGAGAGTCAAAATGATTGGGCCTCTTTTTTAAGCTATATATGGTCAACAATTGAATTCCTCAACTCTAGAGGAACCCACATTGCAAACACTTCGTATACTTTCTATTTCAGACTTGATTCAGATTAACTAAGCCTAAATGCATAAAGTCAGGATGCCTTTTCTGATCGTCGGGCTGATTGGTTTTTAAGCGCCTAAGCTTCAGCTTTCCCAACATGCTTGACTCTTTGTCTGCATTAGCACAATTGCTTTTGAGTAAAATTTTATCTTACAGGACACACAGGTCCGGCATCTTCAGAAATGCTTCCACTTCGTTAAGCAGTCAGAATTCATAGTCTGCAGCAAGAGAGAATATCTGTTAATCTTCTTAAAGGCAGCAGATAAGATTTCAGAATCAGATTAAATATTTGTGTTTCAGTGTCAGCAGACCTCCCTGGATCTGTCTGACCATCAAATCCTCTTCACATTCTTTGTTCTTTCTGTCTGCCTTTCACTCTTTCAAGTTGTGAGTGTGGTTTTTTTTTGTTTTTTTTTAATTATTATTTATGTAATAGTATACACTAGAACTTTTGTTTTTTGGGTTGTTTTTTTTTTACTGTGGGTAGGCTGTGTGTTTTTTTTTTTTTGTACTATCATAAATTTGCATCTCAAGTTTCAACTGCCATGAGTTATTTCTTAAAGGTTGCCCTCCATATCTTGGGTTTGCATGGGAAACACTGAGGACAACTGTGTGCCGATTAATTCATGTGCTTTCATATAGCAATAAAGAGTGTCATGTGACTGGACCTTTATCACAGTTCCGCTGGGTATTTAACATAAGAAAAGCCTCACTGGAAGATGAATGGCCCAATGACTTTTTTGCTGCAGAGTAGATAGCATTTTTATTTTAGAGTTTAACACTCACAGCAGTAATACTGCAGTGTGTGTGTGTTCAGTAGTTAATATAGTTGCTATCAGAATAGCTATATGGACTGTGGTTAAGGCTGCAATTCATCCTTACCTGTGAGTAAGACCCATTGAACTCAGTGGGGCTTATTTCTGAGTAGGCATGTGTAGGATTGCACTTGTAAGAGGGGGAAGAGAAAGGGGCTAACTTTTTAGGCTTGTGGTGCACAAGTTTGTATATTCTATTATTCCAATTTATACTTTACAGCAGTGTTTCTCAAATTGTGGGTCGGGACCCACTAGGTGGGTCGTGAGCCAATTTCTGGTGGGTTCCCTTTCATTTCTATGTGTTTTATTTTTAATTGCATTGGGAAAATGTTACAGATCTGTACTTTTTACAGGCTACTATGTATATTCTTTTGATAGTAAATGGGACTTACTCTTGGGTAAGTGTGGATAGGATTGCAGCCTAGGATTGTTAAAAATTTTCCTGCTTGATGATGTCACTTTTGGTCATGATATCACTACTGGTGGGTCCTGACAGATTCTCTTTTTAAAAAGTGGGTCCTGGTGCTAAAAGTTTGAGAACCACTACTTTACAGTAGTTGAGGCTGCGATCCTATTCAAACTTATCTGTGTCATAAAACGAAGTGGAATTTACTTCTTAGCAAGTAATTTCCCTTAGGATTAGGGAAAGAATGCTAATAGAGTGTACTAAATCAGATGTACAACACTTTGTTAAAGTGTGATGAAGACAGACCATAGCGCAGTGATGGAACACCTGCTTTGCATGTCCCATGTTCAATCCCTGGAAAATCCTGGTAGGGCAGAGAAAAATGCCTGACTGAAACTCTGGAGAGCCACTATCAGTCAGCATAGATAATACTGAACTAGATGGATTCGGACATCTCTAAGGTGACATCCTGTGTTCTTAATGTTAAACAACGGTGTTTGGCAATGCTGTTCTTTAACTGTGCAGTAGAGGGCACTGTTTTATGTTAAAACATGAAGCAAATGGTAGGTTTTGTTCATTACCTGAATTCCTGTTTTAAAGTTGCAGTATTAATTTACTTCTCCCTGAAGCATAATTTCTATCTTTTCTAGCCGTGGTATCTACCAAGAAGGTTGAGAAAGGCATAGTAAATTACTGTGAATTCATCCCTCCCTCCTGCACGCACACACACAACCTTTTCTTTAAAACAGGGGTGTCCAAAATTTTTGGCAGGAGGGCCACATCTTCTCTCTGACACTGTGTTGGGAGCCGGGGGGGGGGAAATTAATTTATATTTCAAATTTGAATAAATTTACATATGTTTTTTTGTATTGGCAACCTTCAGTCTCGAAAGACTATGGTATCGCGCTCTGAAAGGTGGTTCTGGCACAGCGTCTAGTGTGGCTGAAAAGGCCAATCCGGGAGTGACAATCCCTTCCACACCGGGAGCAAGTGCAGTCTGTCCCTGGTCTGTCTCCCTGGCTATGGGCCTTCCTTCTTTGCCTCTTAGCCTCAGACTGTTGGCAAAGTGTCTCTTCAAACTGGGAAAGGCCATGCTGCACAGCCTGCCTCCAAGCGGGCCGCTCAGAGGCCAGGGTCTCCCACTTGTTGAGGTCCATCCCTAAGGCCTTCAGATCCCTCTTGCAGATGTCCTTGTATCGCAGCTGTGGTCTACCTGTAGGGCGCTTTCCTTGCACGAGTTCTCCATAGAGGAGATCCTTTGGGATCCGGCCATCATCCATTCTCACGACATGACCAAGCCAACGCAGGCGTCTCTGTTTCAGCAGTGAATACATGCTAGGGATTCCAGCACGTTCCAGGACTGTGTTGTTTGGAACTTTGTCCTGCCAGGTGATGCCGAGGATGCGTCGGAGGCAGCGCATGTGGAAAGCGCTCAGTTTCCTCTCCTGTTGTGAGCGAAGAGTCCATGACTCGCTGCAGTACAGAAGTGTACTCAGGACGCAAGCTCTGTAGACCTGGATCTTGGTATGTTCCGTCAGCTTCTTGTTGGACCAGACTCTCTTTGTGAGTCTGGAAAACGTGGTAGCTGCTTTACCGATGCGCTTGTTTAGCTCGGTATCGAGAGAATGAGTGTCGGAGATCGTTGAGCCAAGGTACACAAAGTCATGGACAACCTCCAGTTCATGCTCAGAGATTGTAATGCAGGGAGGTGAGTCCACATCCTGAACCATGACCTGTGTTTTCTTCAGGCTGATTGTCAGTCCAAAATCTTGGCAGGCCTTGCTAAAACGATCCATGAGCTGCTGGAGATCTTTGGCAGAGTGGGTAGTGACAGCTGCATCGTCGGCAAAGAGGAAGTCACGCAGACATTTCAGCTGGACTTTGGATTTTGCTCTTAGTCTGGAGAGGTTGAAGAGCTTTCCGTCTGATCTGGTCCGGAGATAGATGCCTTCTGTTGCAGTTCCAAAGGCCTGCTTCAGCAGGACAGCGAAGAAAATCCCAAACAAGGTTGGTGCAAGAACACAGCCCTGCTTCACTCCGCTGATGTGGAGCCATCGAAGACAACAGTGCCCTTCATGTCCTTGTGGAAAGATCTGATGATGCTGAGGAGCCTGGGTGGACATCCAATCTTGGGGAGAATCTTGAAGAGGCCGTCTCTGCTGACCAGGTCGAAAGCCTTTGTGAGATCTATGAAGGCTATAAAGAGTGGCTGTCGTTGTTCCCTGCATTTCTCCTGCAGTTGTCTAAGGGAGAATACCATATCAGTGGTGGACCTGTTGGCTCGGAATCCACACTGCGATTCTGGATAGACGCTCTCTGCAAGTACCTGGAGCCTCTTTAGTACAACTCGGGCAAACAGCTTTCCTACAACGCTAAGGAGAGAGATGCCGCGGTAGTTGTTGCAGTCACCCCTGTCACCTTTGTTCTTGTACAGCGTGATGATGTTTGCATCCCTCATGTCTTGAGGTACTCCACCTTCTCTCCAGCAGAGACAGAGGATTTCATGCAGCTCAGTGACGATGATCTCTTTGCAGCATTTTAGGACTTCAGCAGGGATGCTGTCTTTTCCAGGTGCCTTGCCAAAGGCAAGGGAGTCCAGGGCCACGTGAAGTTCTTCTAGGGTTGGTTCACTGTCAAGCTCTTCCAGCACAGGCAGGCACTCAATGTTGTTCAGTGCTTCTTCGGTGACTACATTTTCTCTGGAATATAGCTCAGAGTAGTGCTGCACCCAGCGTTCCATCTGCTGCGCCCGATCCTGGATGACCTCGCCTGTGGCAGACTTCAGAGGGGCAATTTTCTTCTGTGTTGGACCTAGGGCCTGCTTGATACCGTCATACATCCCCTTGATGTTGCCAGTGTCAGCTGCTATCTGTATCTCGGAACAGAGCTGGAGCCAGTAGTCGTTAGCACATCTCCTGGCAGTCTGCTGGACTTTGCTGCGAGCAGTTCGGAGGACCTGCAGGTTGCGCTCACTGGGACAGGCCTTGTATGCTGCTTGAGCTCTCCTCTTTTCCTCAATGACTGGTGTCAACTCCTCAGAGTGGGCTTCAAACCAGTCTGCCGCCTTGTTGGTCTTCTTGCCGAATATGGACAAGGCGGTGTTGTAAACGGTATTCTTGAAATGTTCCCATCTGTTGGATGCGTTTGCGTCGGCCGGGCCTGGAAGAGATTCCTCAAGCGCTTGTGCAAATTCCTCCACTTTTCTCTGATCCCGGGTCTTGCTGGTATCAATGCGAGGTCTTCCTTCCTTTTTCGTGTGATACAGTTGCTTTGTTTGCAGTTTCACTCTGCTGCACACCAGGGAGTGGTCAGTGTCGCAGGCAGCACCATGATACATATGTTTACATAAATGAATATATTAAAGATAAACTTATATGAATGAATGAAGGTTTTGCAATAGCACAAGGCCTATAAAAGACCTTGCACAAAGCAAGGCTGGCCTTTCCTTTGCTGCTGCTACTGCATCACAGATGTGAAACAGCAAGCAGTGGAAGGAGCCCTCATCCCACAGCTCACGGGAGAGGACAAACAGTTGCCTTCACACTGAGAGCAGTTGCATCAGGCCAGCGCGGGCTCCAACAAATCACTGGAGGGCCAGAGGCTCATTGGAGACTGGGAGCTCTCTGAGGGCTGCATTGAGAGGCCTCGAGGGCTCTAAAAGGCTTATTGCGTATTTGATGGCTATGTACAAGGATGGTGGGTTTAACAGGAAAAAGCAAACAGAACTGTGATCATGTGAAGAGTTCCAAATGAATGAAAGATGAGACTTTACACAGTACAAATTTCTGCCTATCTGGATACAGGGGCTGGGGCCCAAAATGGTATACCCACATTTTCTCTATACAGGGGGGCCACCACAGTTTCATTTATCTGCAGATCAGATCTGCGGGGCCACTGAAGGATTCCCTAGGTCTCTTAATACCTTATAAGGCATTTAAAAAGTCAGTTCCAGTTTTTTGAAAAAATGGAAGTCACTTTTTTCAGTCTCATAGCCATTCTGAGCCTGGCAGAGAACATGGGCAGATGTGTGTGACCTCTGCTGAACTCAAGACTCTCTGGAGGTGAGGGGAGCACACCTCCTCTCACCTCTGGATTGTGGGGATGAGGGTAGGACATTCCTTCGTATATGCAGATTCAGCTATTGGGGAGGGGGTTCCGGAACAGAACCCCCACAAATACAGGGGCATACCTGTACTCCCATGTTCTCATATTGTCATGTTATGCTTCACTGTACAATTGCATTGTGATGCTATTATGGTAATGGCTCTACATTGAGCTGCCATTTTCATGCATAACTTAGTTCTGCATCTAGCTTTGCTATAGCAATTCTCCACTTAGTAGTTTAGTTTTTTTCCTGGTTTGCAAACAGGAGGAACCAAAATGACCTTTTCTACCTCAAAGCAGTGCAAAAATACTGTAATATGGATATTTTTGATTATGTGGGTGAGCCAGTTATTAATGAATTGCACTATAAACTGGGCACAACTTTATAACTGCCTTTAAAATGTTGTTTAAATTTTTTAATGGATCTTGTGTACCTTTAAATATAGTTTCAGGTTTACCTGAAAAGTGAAGGTTTTACAGGAGGAAAAGGACAACCCTTTCTTTATTCTTGGTATTCCAAAATAATAGCTCAATCCTGTCCCCCACCACTCTATAGCATGCAGCCTTGCCAACGGAGCACATTCTGCATGCTATAGTGGGGAGCAATCAAAGGCTAATTAGAGGTAAGGTAACACTTTTTTACTTACCTGCATAGGCCTTCTAGCCACCTATGAGTCTCCTCAGGCCCACTTAAACTTTCCAGCACTGACATAAGGGCAGTGCAGCTCTGAGGTAAGGGAACAAACATTTCCTTACCTTGAGGAGGCCTCCGTGAGTGACACCCAACTGCAGGATGCAGGACATGTCCCATTGGCACCGCTATGCCAGTGCTGGAAAGCATTGACATAAGGGGTTAGGATTGCGCCCTAAATCTATGTCCATAATCTTTGAGTAGTGTTGGCAGAGTAACTCTTTTAGGGCTCAGCCAGGTAGGAGTTGGGACCATGAAGGACCGTTTTCCTCTGAAATCTAGAGCCAGTCCTAGTCATATTCTTTTACACTTTTCATCTTTAATAACCCATTCTGGATATTTCTATACAATTTCAGTTAAGTATTATTTAGTAGAACTCCAAAACATTTTTAGATAAGTTTTGATAAGTCAATTATTTTGTTTTTGTTCTCAGCATTGGAAGGTGCCCCTAGGATTGGGTTGAGATGGGTGACAGCTTTGGTCAGGGCAGTCTGCATCTCCAGGTAGTTTTATTTTTACTTTTGTTGGTAAGGTATGCCAATGCTCATGTATTTAACAATTTTGTTAAAAATCTGTATTGGATCGAATAAAATATTGAGTTTTACTGGCAAACAGATGTTATACATAAATCTGTCCTGGCATGCAGCATTTCTTATGTTAGTGGTGAATAGTTTATTGTTTATTGTTGTCATCTTTGACAGGCTGTGAGTGGAAGGTTTTTCTATAGAGAAAAATATTTATAGCAAGTGGAAGGGTTTCACATTCACTCTGGAATGGGCTACTAGAGTAGGCATTTAAGACTGTTTCACATATACAGGCTTTTGGTTAATATTTCCTAAATATTAGTTCTTAATTTGTCCTTGGGTTCTAACTTGTTTGCATCCATGTAGAGATACTGTTATGTGAACCAAAAGCACATACATACTGATATGGGATTGCAATAATCCTTGTTTTTACGAAACATTTTTATGAAGTACAAATATGGCAAGAACCAGAAGTTTCACCAGAGTTTGTCACCTGGTGTTCAGAGCTCATTGTGTCACCCCCATGATGGACCTCCTCCAGGACCTCCATAACAGACCATACAGAATAAATTACAATATCATAGGCACTACTAAATGCAGTGGCATCACTAGGGTTGGTGTAACCTCTGTTATTTTAATATATAACGGTACAGGTCACTCAGAAAATTAGTAACCAACAAAAAACCAGTCACCAACTTGATGGCACTCGCACAGCTGAGTAAGAGTTCTAGTATTAGCTCTGATACATGGAAATGAGAACTGACTCATACTTTATTGGTACAATCTTATTGGTTTCCTGTTGTGTCATAGCAATACCTCATTGGCTCTCAGAACAATCGATCTAAATGGTCAGTTTTGAGTTAAAAAAAATCCACTTTTTGTTACATAAGGCAGTTGTGTTTTCTGGTTATTTGGCCACATTTTTTGGTAGAATACAGATATTTCAGTGTAGTTTATTTCATTGCATTCTGCATTAATTATGGATTGAATGATGTATAACATGAAAGTATTATTCAAAAATACCAAGATTTCACAATTTTGGCCAGCAGTGGTATCACACACACCCAGAGTGTGTCACTCGGTGCGGTCTGCACCCTCATAGTGGTGCCACTGGCAAGATTGACTACAGGGTGAATACAATACAAGGAAGATGCTGTTCTCCTTTGCAATGTGTGGCTGGAGGATAAGAATAGGCTCTCCGTTTGACTGTACTTGTCGTAAGAGGTGACTAAACAGCCACCGGGTAGATGGGACTCGTCAGCCTGGGAAGGCAGCTCATCTGAGAGAAGGAAAACTCTGATCCCAAGCCTCCACTGCCTTGTGGCTACATCCAGTTATGGAAAAGCTTCAGGAGTCAACCTCGAGGCAAAATCCGGAGCTGGAGTCCCTGAGGCAGTTCATGGCTGAGCGCAGTCACATTCTGGCAACTCCTGCGACGTCGCTGGAACCAGCCTTTATTGGCTTCTGCCTTTCCATTGGACCATTCCAGCTATGTGGAGAGGGGGGATTTGCTGCATGGGAAACAGTCTATCCTCCATATCTACTTTACCCAGACTTTGCATACTAGAGAAGACACTCTGTTCCAGAACCACCATTCAGAGCGCAATACCATAGTCTTCCGAGACTGAAGGATGCCAACACGAAGTTGCATGAGTTGTGAGTGCTGATATCTTTCTTCTGTGGGCTTCTTTCTGAATATCTTTATTCTGCAGTTCTTATTTCTGTGTTTCTTGCATGAAATTCAGTATGTTAATGTAAAAAGAAAGTTATTGAACCTTGAAACATTTCTTGATCTCCATTCAGTACTTTTGCTTTCAGTAGATAAAATTATACTAATTACTCTTAATTTTACTAGTCCTTTTAGTTTTTGTGCAAGAATTTGATGGTATTTGACTGCCAGAAAAATAATATGAAATCAATGGGGAGAAAGTGCTGTTTAAATCATCATCACTATAGTAATCTTAATAAACATAATAGCAAACAATGAAGAGTCAAGGGTGTGCCAAGTGTGTATGTGTCTGTGTGTGTGTTGGCTGCCATAATTTGTAATAAAAGGAAAAAGTTTTTAAATCTGATGAATGAACATTTTTGTCTATGTTCATCTATTTTTGGTTTTATAATTGTAAGCGTCAATGAAACTACAGACAGTTCTCTTTATATGCAAATTTGCTATCTGCGAATTTGCTTCTCTGCGAGAGGCAGAATTGCCACCTTCCGCTCATTATCTTTGAATCTGTTCTCATTATCTGTGAGTACAATTATACTCCTTGTTTTTTAAAAAGTTTTCTCTGTTGGGTAAATTTTCTGCATCAAACAGGCATTGGTATTATTAGCCTCTAGAGAATCACTGGACACGTTTGTGTCCACTTCCAGACTTGCCCCGCCATCTTGGTCACCATCTCAGGGACTCCAGCTGAACCTTCACAACTCTGGTGATGATGAGAGGCAGATGATGAGAAATCACTGGAAGATTTCCTGAGGTCTGCTCTGGGCTGGAGCAAGCCCAGGGAAGGAGCCAAGAAACAGGTGGAGGTAGAAGATGGGTGAAGGCACCCCCTTCCCACTACTTATCTCTGAGACCTCGCTGTTGGGCCAGCAACCTTCAGTGAGTCAAGGGAGCCAGCATGGAGAAATTGTCATTGCCACAACCTTCAATGCATCGAAGAATATTCAGCGTGGAGGAGGAAGCATCAAATGGTGAAGATGTTGATGAGCCCTTGCTGTCAACCAGCCCCATAGATTTCAAGATTCAGGTTCATAAAGTTCATAGAGTATATGGTGAAGAAGGTTCCCTGGAACCTAACCCTATTTTCCCCATAGGCTCATTGATTCAGTGTCCACTAGGTTTTCCAGGAACCTAACCCTAGCGGATAATGAGATCTGACTGTAGTTCGGCCCAGTGCAGATGTAATACTCCATAGCCCAATCCTATATATATCTACTCAGAATTAAACCCAACTTAGTTCAGTGGGACTTACTCCTGTGTAAGTGTGCATAAGATTGCAGGCACAATCTCTTATCTATGGTTAAAAGACTGTGATCAGACTTGCATGCTCTCTCCCATCTTTTCTCTTCCATGTGAACTCCCCTCCTCTTTCCCAGTCCATCATTAACTATGGTGCATCACTACATCTGCCTTGGTGCATGCCACTTTTGGAATGTATGTTGCAATACAAGGTACTGAGTTGGTACATTCCAGCAACTGCCATGTATGGGATACTGATACTGTAGCTGTTGATCATGTGGATTGTGTGCTGAAAAATCACTTCCTTCTCACTGGAATCCCTGCCTGAGGCTCTCCTGTTGCTTTCAGAGAAAATTACCTCTCTCTCTGCAACCACAAGGGCTAGAAACTTGATGCATAAATAAATATTTATTGATTGATTCTTTTAATAATTAAAAACTGATGTTCTGATTTAAGTTTCAGCACTTTGGATGAGTGCAGTGGAAGATATGTATGATCTTGTTTGTGACTTGGGAGTGGCGTGGGTGTTAGCATTTCACATTATAAAGAAAGCAAATAACCAAGGATTTAAATCACCAGTCCTAAAGCTTGAAACTGCAGGCAGGATTTAATCTTGGCAGTTTTAATCCCACCCTTTTATGTTCAGATTAGGTACATGTGGGGATGTCCTGAAAGAATGTTAGCAGGGGGTTCTTTATGAACTGCTTAAGAATAGCATCATTCTTTCTTTCTTTATCCCCCCCCCCACCTTCCAACCTTTAGTATTTTATTAAAAACTATATAGTGGGTAGAAATATTTAAATTTAAAGATTGCCAACATGGTGTGGGGATATAGATACTAAACTTTAAGAGCCTGTGGTGTAAGTTCTTACAGTGGTGCAAGCTCTGAACATAAGATTTGTGTTTTTCATTGCCTTTGATGACTACTATTATGTAATCTTTTTAAAGGAATTTTATGTTATAAAATATCACATTTTTATATTTATATTTACTGTATATGGGGGGGGGGAGAGTATTTTAAAGCCTGTGGGTCATATCTACTTAAGAATAATCTCCAGAATGACTGACTAATGGGTGGGATTTTCCATATGGAAGTTTGCAGACATATTGCTCAGTCAGTCAGAAATCAGCCAATATTGAAATATGGGACGGGAGCCTTGCACACCTCATTTTATCAAATATGTTGGATGCCGCGCTTATTTATGACAAAAAAGTACAGAAAAATATGCACCCTTATGCTGACATACTGTGTACCTTGTCATCCCCTGGACAGCGCACATGGTACAACCAAAACAGGGAATTGTTTCTGGATATACAGGTGTGCATCACTTGATGGGGATGCATTCTCCGATCCCTGTTATGATTAGGTTGTTAAGTGAACATTCAGCACAATCTAGTGTCTTTATTGTGTAAACAAACATTTCCTGCCAGACACTCACTGGCTTTACAGGCTGCTGGAGATGCATTGCTTCTTCTTTGCATTAAGAGCCCCTTTGTTGCGTAACACTGCTGCAGGGAGACCTGAATGCCTTATTAAGAGCCTGTGTGTTGTACTTTGTTCACCATCGTATATGTGGTCCGTTGTTAAGCGGAAAATTGTTAAAATGGCGTGCGCCTGTATGCATCTGTGGATCAGAGATGTAATTATTATAAGACTGAAGTATCAAACAGCATCATGCATATGCATAGAAAGCTAGGTGCTTGTACATTATTAAAAGTCAAGACAGACTGTACTTGCAGGTCTATAATTAAAAAAGACAAAATATAAGAAGAGGGGAAGGGGCTGGAGGTGAAAAGGAATGTGTAATAATAGAGCAGTCCCAATATTTGAGTCCAAATGATCATTACTCTATTAATTGGTTTTTGTGTTTTGAGCCAAAAGCTCTGTTGGTGCCATTGGCTACAGTCTTCAGAGTTGGCAAGGGGTAACTCCTAAGCAAGTGCGTGAAAGATGACTACCTCTTTCTTTAACCCTCTCTAGGCTTTATATGTGAACTTGTTTGTTTTATCTCAATATTAGAAATTGGTGCAATATTTTGGTGACAATTAAGCATTGACTTGCACAGGTTTTGAAACCGTGGATAACGCTCATTTGTCAGTTAACAGTTAAGTGTTCTGTGTCATCCAACTTCAGAGGGTCTGCTAGTTGATAATGTTTTGTGTGTGTGTGTGTAGTGAACTTTGTTGTGTTTTTTGTGTTGTGTTATGTGTGTTAGTTTATTTTTGTTTTTGGAAAATAAAAAAAGTTTCCACAGTGTAAGAAAAACATGGACCTTTTGGTCCATACTTGCAAACATTCACATGCCTAACTCTCTCATACATATGTTTTTTTTACCCAGCAAAAATGGGAGTTCATATGACTTTTCAATTCCCATGACTCTTAAAATCCATGTGCCAAGACTTCTCAGCAGAGGTTTTTTCAAATCTCCGGAATAAGAATTATATAGAAGAAATTATTCATGTAGTCTCATATCTATTTGAAAATAAAATGTAACCTACATTAGTTTCATGCATGAAATTAGAAAAAAAAAGCATGAAATCAAAATGCATGATACTGTACATGATGTATGTCTGCTGGTTTACACAGAGGGAAATTAAATAGTAGTTTAGGCCTATGATTTTCAAACTCAGGGAGTTAGAGGACCACAGTAATTTCCTTGCAGGGGAGGAATGCAGCGGGGCCAGTGGGAAGGCAGTGACACGATCCCCAGGATTGCATTGCTAAGGGGGGCTGCAGGAACTGGGATGTATTCACCAGTCCCTGCAGCAGCCTCCTGGGGATGCGGAGAGCCCTGCACAAGCGTCTGTAGGGCACCCCAGCCTTCTAAAAGTGAAAGTGGAGCAATCGCGCTCTACTTCCACTTTCACTTTTCGAATGTTGGAGAGCCTTGCAGATGCTCGTGCAGGGCTCCCCACAACCCTGACAGGCTGCTGCAGGGACTGGTGAGTACATCCCAGTCTCTGCAGCTCCCTCTTAGCGACACGATCCTGGGGATCGTGTTTCTGCCTTTCCCCTGCTCCCTCCCCTTAAGGGGGCAGAGGCCAGGGCTGTCAGGCTGGGGCGCCGCACTGCCCCAGTTTGAATAATAATAATAATAATAATAATAATAATAATAATAATAATAATAATATTTATATTTATTATTATTATTATTATTATTATTATTATTATTATTATTATTAATACAGGTATTTATATCCTGGCTTTCTTTATCTTTATTCAAGACGGTTTACATAGGCAGGCTATTTAAATCTCCGTAGGGATTTTTACAATTGAAAGAAGGTGCTATCTTTCAAGAACCACAACATTCAGATGTTTCTTTCTGATCTGGTTTCACATTCTGGCCTCCATCCTCCCATGCTCAGAGCAGATGGAATAACTCGGCTCAGCTTGTCAGCTGCTTCAAGGTTGCACGGTGCCAGTGACCTCGAACTGGCGACCTTGTGGATGTTTTCTTCAGGCAAATGGAGGCTCTACCCTCTAGACCAGACCTCCTGCCCAGACCAGACCTCCTGCCCGAATAGCTCTGGTTTAGGCTGAAATGAGTGCTGGTCTCAACTTTCTTTCCTTAGTTTCACATATCTGTAGCATATTTGAAGACCACAAATTGTTATGCAGAAGCCAGCTGCATTGCATATTATTCTAAATGACAAAATTTTAAAAGGAAGGCGAAAAGGGAGGAAGAAAATAAATTTCCTTTAGCAAATACCAGCACATGTTTTATCTGTTGTCCAAATATAACAGCAGACACCTGTCTTTGTCTTTTCCTCATCTTCATCAAAGAGCTGTCTGGCAAATAGTGTTTGTTACCCTGTGGCTTTTTAAAGCTACTGTCTGTAAAGTCATGGCCGTAACAAGGGAACAGCTGTTGAGTGCTTCAGCATTTATCACCATGCATTAGTGCAGTAATGTTTTTTTAGTTCAGAAACTGAAAAGAAATTATATAAAGCAATGGGTATTCAACAGGTGGCCCACAAGTCTGATCAGGGACCATAATGCAGTTCTATACACCTCCTCAGCTGATTGGACCCTTCTGTTGTTTGTCCCAACAAACATCACTATAGTGATTGATGCCTCCTACTGCTGGCTTCCCTACCCCCTATCATATGGCCGATTTTGAATATGGAGCATATGTGTAGGGCAATGTCGGATGGCCAATATGTATCTCTGTTGTATGAATGTCTCTTGGGAAATTGTAGTTGAACTGTTTTCAACTCCCTAAACTGCTGCTAGGGGAGCAGAGTATGCGTGTACTCCCCTACGCATTGACTCTGCATGTACTAGGCATGCACTCTGATATGATACATTGTAAAAAGAAACTTGCAGCATAGAGAACCCTACCAACATTGCCAACATTGGCACTTTGCCTTGTTTATAGTAGAGTTTTCTGCTGATCAATTCACTGTTCACATAGAATTGAATTCCATACCAAGATCCAGGTCTACAGAGCTTGCGTCCTGAGTACACTTCTGTACTGCAGCGAGTCATGGACTCTTCGCTCACAACAGGAGAGGAAACTGAACGCTTTCCACATGTGCTGTCTCTGACGCATCCTCGGCATCACCTGGCAGGACAAAGTTCCAAACAACACAGTCCTGGAATGTGCTGGAATCCCTAGCATGTATGCACTGCTGAAACAGAGATGCCTGCGTTGGCTCGGTCATGTCCTGAGAATGGATGATGGCCGGATCCCAAAGGATCTCCTCTATGGAGAACTCGTGCAAGGAAAGCACCCTACAGGTAGACCACAGCTGCGATACAAGGACATCTGCAAGAGGGATCTGAAGGCCTTAGGAGTGGACCTCAACAGGTGGGAAACCTTGGCCTCTGAGCGGCCCGCTTGGAGGCAGGCTGTGCAGCATGGCCTTTCCCAGTTTGAAGAGACACTTTGCCAACAGACTGTGGCAAAGAGGCAAAGAAGGAAGGCCCATAGCCAGGGAGACAGACCAGGGACAGACTGCACTTGCTCCCGTTGTGGAAGGGATTGTCACTCCCGAATTGGCCTTTTCAGCCACACTAGACGCTGTTCCAGAACCACCATTCAGAGCGCGATACCATAGTCTTTCAAGACTGAAGATTGCCTACTACTACTACTACTACTACTACTACTACTACTACTATTCACATGCAGTTTAAACACTGAAGGCAGAACTAGAGACTGACCATGGTCCCGATTACCATTTTCATGTCCTCAAGGTACTGCCCACACAGCATAACATTTTTTTTAAAGGAGTCTCTTCCTTCGTATACCACTTTGTAAGCTATTTTTTAAAACTTGGAAGTGTTTGAAAAGCATCTTCCAGTGTGATGTGGAGGTGAACTGCTAGTTTAAAAAAAAAAAAAGCAGCCTGTTGTGGAAGTGGGTCCTCGTCTTTTGACTCTCCGGATCTCATGTCTTGGTTGGCACACGTGTCTGTGGAAAATTGCTATCCAAAAATGCGGTAACAATATACAATATAGAAACATAATTTTATGTCATAAATCTGTTAAAAGATTCAAGACTTAAAATCACAGATCAGTCAGGTGATACTTGGCAATAGAAATGTCTACTATTACTCTCAAGACATCCTCTGTTGCAGTGTCATAACTATAGAAAGGGGTGTTTTAGTACTGAAGACATATCAGTATGAACTGGGGAAACACAGTTAATTTGCATATTTAATCACTTTCCTTGCTCCAATTTGATGTCTGCAAATGATCACTTGGAGCTTTTGGAAGTGATTTTAGCTTTTTGCACTTCACGCCTTCTGTTCTTCATAGGCTGCCATTTGTCTGTGTTTCACAGTCTGTTTTTCATGTCTGTCTTTCTAGTCCTCTTCCGCTGATACTTATTTCCTTTGTTACTTGCCTTGTGGTCCTGGGCTGTCATTTGTGATTGACCATGTTGTGGCCTGACAGAGTCCTTTGCTCTAGGATTCTATTTTTTTTAAAACTGAGTAAAGAGTAGAATGCCATCACCATTGGCTGTGCCCACAGACTCAATTTCACACAAATCAAGACACAGGCAAAGAACCCTTAAACTCTTCTCCTGTATGAACAACAGTGTGCGATTGGGATGGAGGCCTGACCTTTGGCTTGTGTTATAGGTGTGGGTAACTGTGGCACGTAAGGGAAAATAACTCCATCAGGGCCTCTGTTGCTGTCTGTCTTAAGTGGGAGTTAAAAGTTGATTGAAGGAGCCCTTTGCCTGTGTCTTCAAGTCCACAGAAGTGACCGAGTAGCATTCTGTAGCATAGCAGCATTATGGGAATGAGATGTGTGAACTCTACTCTGATTTACATTCATGTGAACAGTTTGCAAGTAAAGATTCAGAGAGTCTGAATTCTCCTCTTTAAGGAGTTTGTACAGAAGCTTCTCTAAAGAACATTCAAAATACAAACATGCCAGGGCTGACTTATCCATTAGGCACATTGCTTAGGCCTATGATACTTTTAGGGGCCCACAAAAATGTTTTATGTTAAAATCAGAAGAAAAAAATGAACTTTCAGGTTTGAATAAAATGTTTTAATTTTTTTTCTCACATCAGAAAAAATGGAAACTTATGATTCATGAAAATCTATTAAATTTTGCCTAAAACAGAAAAAATAACAAATGTTGACATATTTAAAGTTATATAAAAATAATTTTAATATTGATATTGTGGTGAGAGGGGCCTACGAAGGCAAAAGTGCCTAGGGCATTTGAAAGACACAGTGTGGTTCGGAAACATGCCTGGCCAATATGTCCATAGGTGGGTTCAGCACCCATTCCCAGCATTCCTGAACATTCCCCATCTCATTTCAATGCACACCAGGAAGCCCTGTTAGCCTGCTTTTCAAGGTAAGACCATACAATTGTACACGTACATTTGTATGGTCTAGTAGGCGTACTGTAAATGCTTCTTCATATTTCACATGTTTGCTTACCTGTTAGTGATGCTGGATTTAAGAAGAAAACAAAGTTGTTAAACCAAAGTTATGGTTCATGTTAATATGGCTACAGCTTTTTTAAGAACTGAAAGAACCTGGGAAGCCATCTCAGTTCACTTTCAGTTCTTAAAAACACTGTAAGAGTTGTAAGCTATGTGCTAATTTTGAGTAACAAAGGGTTTAACCTCTGAAATGTGTATCAGTGAGATCAAAACTTCGTAATTAGCTAGCTGAGAACCAATCTACCCATTATACAGAATGAGGTGGTAAGCTAAGGGTGTTACAATTCTGGACTGTTTCACTTGAGGCAGGGAGTCTTATTTTTGAATCCTCCACAATGCAGAAACATTCTGCATGTAATAAACCAGCAAGCTGGGGAAAGAGCTGCACTAAACCTCTTCTTTGATGTGCTCACTTACCATATACAGTGCGGGTGTTGTTTGCTTTTTGTTTTATGGGGAAGCATTCTGAAATATGATTCAGTACCTGCAGTTTAAAGAGGGAAGGTCCAGAATTATATTGTCTCACTCTGCATAATGTGTGGATTGGTTCTGAGACACCCAGGTGCAATTACTCTTAGTTTACTGAGCTAAAAGCTCGGGATACTTAAAGAAGAACCAGAAATAGGATATGGACTGGTGAAACTTTGTTCTGTACATGAGACTTGGAGAAGCCAAGTTTACAAAAAATGCTATTTGTTCAAATAAACTTTGTAAAGGTTTTTTAAAAGCTAGTGAAAGAGAACAAGGATAGAAGCCCTGAATTCCTGTCATCACACATTCCACAACCATAAGAAGTGAGAGAAATACGATCTGAAACTCACTTAAGAGGTTCTGCAATTAAACCTGGATTAGTTCAGCAGCACAATATACATGATGCCTTTCTGGAGGTAAACGACAGACTTGCCTGAGGTTGTTTGAACGGCTCTCTCTTTTTAGTTTTTTTTTTTTAAAAAACAACATTTAATTTCTCAAACATAGTGTCCAAGAAGGTATACACAGAATGAGCCAAGTTAACAACTGAGGTGTTAATTGAATCACATCAGTAGAAAAAGTCATATTTTGTGACAATCTGTAGCCTTGCCAGCAGTTTTTTTGTGGCACCCTTTTGTGTATCTGGTTTAAATGATGATGAGTGGTTTTGAAAGGGAACAAATTAAGAATATTGGTGACAGACGCCCCAGGAGAGCTGATTTTCTGTGTCCCTCCTTCGTATTTTTCTGCTTAGTGCACCTGAGTGTGGGTGTTGGAAAGACAAGACCTGTGCCTTCTGAAACTCAAACAGCAGTGATAACCTGATACTGGACCTCTCTCAAAAGCCACCATCTTTTGAAAGAGACCTGAGAAGGAATTGAGGAGAAATAAGCTTATTTTATTTTATCTGTTGGCACTGCAGCATTTGTGATAGTTATTTTGTCTATGAGAAGTCCTAACCCCTTTTTTCTAGTAATTTTCAGTACTGTATAAGAAAGTCAAGAGTCTCCTATTTTTAACCCATAGGACTTTTTCAAACCTCACTATGTGTGGGACACTATTTAAAGTTCTGTGTCACAGATCTCTGTAGTGTTACTATTCAGTACTCAACTTTGTTTGGTCCTGTTGCCTTATTTGAACCCTTGGCTGCATTTCTCAGGCTGCATTTCTACTATGTCCACCTCATTTTATGTACATTTTATGTACTAGGAGGCCATTGTCTTCAAGCTTCTCAACCTTGTTCTTCTGGGATTCATTATGAAGAAATAGATTGGGCATAATTAAGAGAGTCCTGGGAGCCAGCTTGGTGTAGTGGTTTGGGAATTGGAAGATCCAGGTTCAAATCCCTGCTCAGCCATGAAGCTTCCTGGGTGACCTTGGGCAGTGTACTATCTTTTAGTCTCACCCCCCTCACAGGGTTGTTGTGAAGGAACCATGTACAATGCCCTGAGCTCCTTGGAGGAAAGGTGATATAAAAATGTGAAAAATAAATGGTATCTGAACTTCTCAAACAAAACACTTTTGTAATCTTGCCCTGTGTGATGCAAATGAGCTGACTTATTCAACTTGAATCTGTGAACTTTCTAAACTTCAAATGAACACCAGTACTGAATGCTGGGATGTACAAATCAGCCTTTTAAATGTGTGTAGAATTTTGAGAAACATAATGGTTTTACAGCCCAATCCTAACCACAGTCCCATCGGGCTACTTGGATTCGCATCAGTGATATTGCTGGCATAAATTCAAGCCGCCCCATATCAGGGAAAAGGTTCAGGAGGGGGGAATAGGATATGGTGGAGGCCTCCTCTGCTATCTTTCCCCTTTCTGGGCCTGATCCATACCCACCCTACCCTCCTCCACCCTGTTCCACCCTCTCCCGCCAGCCAGTAGAGTGCCTACCTGCTCCGATGGGCGCTTACCTCTGACTGGCACCAGCAGACCAGCACAGGCCTTTCTGCCAGCACCAGGGTTCTTTGCACTGTTGCGTGTGCCCATCCCACCGGCAGAGGCTGGCATAGGCTTGGGCTGTTAGTATGAGCAGCTCTAAAGTTACCCATCCTTCTGTTACAAATGTGCCTTATTTATAATTAAGTTTATATATAGCAAAAAGCTTGTGTTGTTTAATATGATTTAAATTGTGAAATGAAGGTTCTGTTCTAGCTTTGGATGAATTGTGAACTATTGATTTAGTGTAGAATGGCTTGTGGAAAAATACATATGGTTTCTGTTATGATGCACTGGAAGCAAAGTAAAAAAGTAATTAGGATGGAGGAGGTGTCTTGAATAGCAGAAATTTGGCAACTTAACCTTGAAGCTTCACAGCCTTGAATTTGTTCAGGTTTACTTGCTTGGAGCATAATTTTCTCCCAGGGCCTTTCTTTAGGATTAAAAAAAAATGCTTCTTACTACATTTAACCTTAGCACTATATGTCAGCAAGATTATCCTTTCTGAAGAGACAGTAGTGTTGTGCACAGCCTCTGTTTACTGGATGAGCCTGTGTTATGGGATGGGAAGAAAGACAGACTTACTGCAGAAAGATTACATTCACCATACCTGTTCTTTGTAAAACAGCAGGAATGACTCAACCATAAGGTTGAATATCTCACAGTGGGTTGTGGGTTGGCGGAGGCAAAGAAGGTGGTGGTAGAGGTGGACTGGTAGATGATGAGGAGATGAGTGCTGATTCTGCATGTGGGCTGGCTGACGTGTGGGGCATGTATATGTGTTGGAATGTGTGCTAGCAGGAAGGCAGCAGGATTGAGGGGAGAATAGCAGATCCACTTCTTTTTCTAGTAGCAGGTCACTTTGGGCTGCCTCCTAAAACATAGTGGGGATTGTAATTGGTTCAACTTCTGCTCATGGATACATTTACCAGGGATGTACTGGAATCACTGCACGCAAGTCTCGAGTTGAGTTGTGAGTCACCAAACCCCTGACTCAACTCTACTCACGAGTCATAATCGGTGGCCATTGTGACTCCACCTGAGCTGCTTAGAGTCATTTTTCACTCAAGCCTGAGTCATTTCAAGAAATGAGTTGTAGCACAAATCAGGTATAACTCTACAGAAAAAAACGGATGTACTGTTCAGGTGTGTGTGTCAAAGTTCTTATTTAACACTCCCTTAATGTTCCCATCCCATCTGCAGTCAGTGACCACCATTTAAATTTCATTTATGTAAACAAAAACTGTGCTGTTATTTGAGTGGATGTAGCAATGCAGAAAAAATGATTGGTTCCATACAAACCCCAGCAACAACCACCACCCCCATTCACATCATGACGCCCAATTCTGCCTTCGGAAAGAGCACCAAGCAGCACTGCACGAACCAACAAGGAGGCGTCCAAACTCAGCAAGGTGGGAGGGGACGGCAGATCGCCAAAGAATCCCCTCCCCACTGTACCCCACTGGTACAGTACCCCACTGTACCCCAGTGCCAATTTCAAAATGGTGCCCTGGAAGTAACGTCAATCCCGGGCTTTAAACAAGTGAAAATCAGGGGGAAACCCCCGTCCTTCCCCCAGCAGCTCACCACCCACTTGCACCACTTGCCCTGTTACCTCCTCCAGCCAATGGTGTAGCTTAAAGCATCTACTACTGGGAGTCAAAGAAGATTTTGTAGCCCCCCACAACAAAATCAAATTTAATTAAATAAAAAAGTGTGCCCCATACCGTTTAGAGACACTGTACTGGGGTGAAGGGGGACAGTTATTCTGCCCCTGTTAAATATAAGAGGAGACTCTTTACACAGTTAGCAGGCATAACTGCATTATGATACATGAAAATGAGAGCTTACTCATATTAACACCTTGTTGGTTCCCTGTAGTATAATAACAACACCTGACTGGCTCTCGGAACAATCAATCTCATTGGTCAGTTATGAGTTAAGAAAATTCAGTTTTTACATAACGTGGCTGTGTTTTTATTTTCTGGTTATTTGGCTATAACTTTTGCTAGAATAGAAATATTTTGTCACAGTTTGTTTCATTGCATTATGCATCAAATTCTGCTTCAATTGTTATGATGGTATTGTTAAAAATTACGTACCAAGGTTTTCACAGTTTTTGGCACTTGTGTCAAGCTCAGGTTGTTGTCCTCCTAAAACTTGTCTGGTACAATTGCTACCCCCTGCTCCCCATTAGCCATGCCACTGCCTTCCTGGCTGTCCCCACCTTCTGGTTCCTTCCTCCAGCCTCATGCAGCCAAAAAATAAGACAAACAAAAACCTTAAGCCTCCACCCCTAGCCCCATATCCTGGAGTGAACCTCCCCTCCTCCAACCACGTCAGGTGCTGCTGCTGGTCTGAATGCCAGCTTCTGGATCTCTCCATGAAGTCATTGGCACAACACAGAAGTGGCAGAAATTAAATAAACAAGTACGCATGCACACAAAACAGTTGCAAACGCACACAAAAACCAAGTTGTTAATTCAGGTTATGTCTCTTTCTGAGTTACTGGTCCTGAGTTGCAAGTCTTATCCAAGTCAGTGATGTCTGTTTTGAAATGTGTGTTTTTGCAACTCAAGTCGAGTCATAAAGACTCAAGTGCCCATCCCTGATGTTTGCTTCCTAGCCTGTGTGATGAGTAGATTTAATCCTTAAAAACCAGTGAAGACAAGCGAGCTCTTTACACAATCCGTTATCCTGTGCTAGACTTAATGTGCTGAACTTAATTCAACCTCTCACTTGTTTACACATTCAGGGGCAAATTAAAGGTTGAAATGAGTTGAAAGAAGGTCCCTAAACTCTGGCAAGATCAAGGGTCCTTGATTCACCTTTCTCTCATTTCAGTGTGAGTGAGCAGCTAAACAGCAGCAGTTACTTACAGAGAATGGAGCTTAAAAATCCTACAGATAAGTACTGCAGCCTATGAATAAGATAAAGCAGGACAGTATTACCTGAATCGGAAGCACCTTGTAGATTCCTTATTTTTTAATAGTGTTGTTTGCAGGATGACAACTCCGAGTGTGAATGAGGTGTCCCTAGATGCATCCTTGTTTCAGTTTTGGATACAGTCCTGACTAATTTCTCTGCCTCCCTGATGCTGGGTGCTCTTTTATGTTTTACTTTTATGGTGCAAGAGACTCTTGGATCTGACCACAAGATGGAAAAAACAGCTTAGGAGTAATCTTCCCATTGACTGTCCTGAACAATCTCCCATAACAATGGCAAGCAACCTAAAGAACATATGTACTGACCAAGAAAATTGTCAAGTGACAGATTTTAGACAGCAGATCTATGTGTAACATCAAATATACTTGGGCGGCATTGAAGAGAAATATTTATGATGTCTGTTCAGGAATAAATTACAGGGAATTTGATTGAAAGGAAACTTGCCTGGGGGTTGGAGTAGTAAAGAAAGAAGAGAGGTGCTGTTTTAAGATTTGCGCTTCCCCGCCTAGCCTTTCACTTTCCTTGGGGAGCCACAAATTTGTGAGGATGGTGAGCCCAACAGTGACTAGAGAATCTACCAGACTTAGTTTATAGCTATGCATGTCAGAAGTTAACCCTTTCAACCTTGGGGGGGGGCTAGAAAAGTCCTGTTGGAAGTTGATGTTGCCACTCACACAGTCATTTGTTTTACATATCTGTGCATATAGGACCTTTCATAAAAAAAAGTTTGGACAGATGGATGACTAATGGAAGATTAGAAATGAGTGGGGGAAATCAAAGATCTGAAGCGTTCAATAGTAAATAATATTATTTTGATTGAAAATTCTTTGCCTCAGGAGGTTTCGTGGTTAGAAAGAAGCATAGTTAAAATTCCTTTTTGGGGAGAGGGGGAAGGGAGGGGGGATATCCTTCTAAGCCTGCAGACAGAACAGAATATTACAGGCCTCCCACCATTATGCTCTTACAGCTCCTATGTTCTGCAGTTATCTACACAGACCAAGCAGAACAGGACCTCTTCTCTCAATACACTGATTGCATGCATTGTGGTCCCTTAATGATTGGCTCTTGGACAAGAAACAGCTGTATGGAGCTTTGGTTTGCAAAAGAGATTAGAGGTTTTTCTTATAGTGACTGGTTGGTTGGCACTGTATATGGAGAAAAGGGTTTGCTAAGAAGTAGCTGCTTCCAGCCAGTTTGATTACTTTGCCCTGGAGTTCCTTTGCAGCTGTCAAATGAACTGATTCCTTCCACCCGTCTCTTCAGTGTTTTCTTTTCTTTTTTTCCAAAATCAGTTATTGTTAAGGCGGACTCAGAAATCCTACATGCAGTCTTGTTTTTTTTAAAGCAAGAGGGCTTTTCTTTTTCCTGATGAAAAGAGGAGGAGTAGGCTGGATTGTCATAAAAATATACAACTTTGTACGTAAATACACACAAGCTGATTATAAGCTGGGGCACAAGCCAAGGTTTGGATGAGCCTCAGGGTATTTTACATGAAAATGTGCAGCCTGACTGGCTCAGCGCTTCTAACTTAAGACAGCTTCTTGATTAGCATAAGACTGGGTGGCTGCCTTGTTTCCTGCCCTTCAATTCTTATTCAGCGTATTGGGGCGGAGAGGAGCAGTGGCAAGCCGAGCAGACATACACCCTGGATTTTCTGAAAGCTAACCCTTGGATTAATTTTGCAGTCCGGCCTCCCCAAGGCTGGAAGAGCTGGCAGGGTCGACAGGCATACGTAGATGCATATGCAGTTCTGGAAAGAAAGGATAACCTTGCATCAGCGAACGACGACGAAACGGCTGGCAAGCTGCAGCTGCAGGAGAATGGAAGAGACAGGAGCCTCAGCCATGATGACCATCTGCGCTGAACATGACTGCTGTTTGTAGGTTACATACACCTTGAATGTATGAATGAGGAATATGTTCTGCGAGTCTAGGAAGAGAGGCTGTGGGTGCTGCTGATGGGAAGAATGGTCGAATGGTTGCAGCAGCCATGATTTTTGGGCTGCTTCATTGATGCTTTGCTTGGATTCTGATAGGTTGAAGGAGTGGGGGGGGGGGGGGAATCAGCATTTGGCTGCTACCAGATCTTCATGCGACTCCTATGGCATTGCAGATTGGATGCTCCCTTGCTTTGCGTACTGCAGTCCTCCAGGTCAAAACCAAAGGCCGTGTGCTTTGCCTAATTTGCTTGGGTCTTTTGTGTCCCAGCTCACAGCTGGCTAAGCCCTTCCTTGCTGAATCGAGCTATTGTTTTGGGACCCCGGAGCTTCCAGGCTGCAGATCTCCCCTTCTTGTTCCCCCTCCCCCTTTTTCGGTTTCTTTCCTCCACCACCATCACCGCTACCCCCGCCTTAGAAGCCACATAATTTTGCCTTTCCTCCACATGACTCTGGAAGCTATAAGCTGGGCTTGAGTGCCAATGAAGTGTAATGCATTGTGGGACGTGTGTAAAATTGGATCTTTCAAGGGGGGGCAAAGGAATGGACTTGTGGTTTGCTTGATGGACGAGGTAGTGGCAAAATGTTGCTTGCAGAGCCAAGCTGAGCTGTGCCTGTAAAGACACTGATGTGAAAGGGAATGCGGTGAGCAAGCTGTGAGGCCTGGCTCATGCTCATGCTGCTGCTCCTGCTGTTGCTGCTCGTGGTGGATTAGACTGCAGGTAGTCTCAAAAATGAAGAAGACCCGAAGTACAACCTTACGGCGAGCCTGGCCTAGCTCTGATTTCTCAGACCGGGCCTCTGATCGCATGAGGTCCCGCAGTGAAAAGGACTACCGCCTGCACAAACATTTCCCACCAGCTTTCCTTTCCCAGGCATCACGGGGCTACATGACATCAGGTCTGTAACACTCTGTGTGTGTGCATGTGTCT
Source organism: Tiliqua scincoides (assembly GCF_035046505.1). Taxonomy (NCBI): domain Eukaryota; kingdom Metazoa; phylum Chordata; class Lepidosauria; order Squamata; family Scincidae; genus Tiliqua; species Tiliqua scincoides. Next base: position 59,669,712 of record NC_089826.1, read on the forward strand.
CTCACTCCGTGTGTGTGTGCGTGTGTGTGTGTGTGTGTGTGTGTGTGCGTACCCACATCTGTATCTTTGTTCCAAGGCTTGGTCTTGCATGTTTTGTTTATCTCTTCAGTGTTGTGCCAACAATTTATTATTTTGTGACTGATTAGCATAGGTTGTAATGAATAATGCAGTTTCTTTTAAAGCACAGATCCACCATTTTGTTCCTCGGGAAGATTCACAGCAGGGCCTTCTCAATATGGTGTTTTAAAGCCTTCCAGCCCCCCTCCCCCCCCCAAATAAATGAAGAGATAGATCAGTATTTTTAGCAAATAGCTGGGAGATGTGATCCCAGAAGACTCCCCACTCCACCTACCCCCCCCGCCCACCCGTCTCCTGGTGCTGAATAATGATTACCAAACCAGATAGTGTCTCTTAATCCAGCTAAATACAATTATTTCAATAGGCATTTCTGTGTTTCATTTTCTTGACAAAAAAATGTCACCTGCCATTGGGCCTTTGTGAATGTAGCTCATTTTTCAGCTGGCTATTTTTGCTCTGGGGAAGTTTTGTCGGTGATGGAAATGAGTTTAAATGTAAACATTTGTGTGTAGGGGAGGGCAAAGGAGTGTCTGGGTGCATATCACATGTGTTTGTTCATCTATTCGTTGCATCTGTGGAGGCTCTGTAGGAATAATGGACACTGCACCAACATGTTTGTTTATGTATCACAGGTTAGGAGCACAAACAAAACATAACAAAGCTGTGTAAGATTCTAACAACAAGGGCAAACCTTCATCTTTGAATCAAAAATTGTAGAAGAAAATTTTTTTTAATCTCTCCCCCTCCCCCAAATAATGCCTATTTTATTTCATTCATTCATACTCTAATGCTTTTAAAATTTCAGGCATTCATGAGACACAGAAAAGAATATTTGAAAAGGGGAAGGAAAAATTATCCTGGATACCTCCTTTGTTGTCTCATCATCATTCTAACAAAGCAGTTGAAAAACATTTCATTACCCTGGTCAAATACCCATTTCCCATCTAGTCAATTCTCCCCCATCTTCCTAAAGTTTATTTTAGCTTAATGATGAAGACTTCTTCCACATGACTGCAAAGGTTCTCCCATCTCCCTCCTTTCCCCCCATCCTTGGTTTTAAGCCAAGGCTGCCTGTAACTTATATACTTGCTGTCTTCCTAAATAAATGAATCTCTTTAACCAGCACTTGGAGTCTCATGCTGTAAGAATCCCTTGTGAACATTCTTGTGTCAGCAATCAGACAGAATTGTTTGAATATATTCAAATATTGTTTGAATAATTTTGGATAATGAAGCTTTTCTGTTTTTCTCAGAACCCATGCAGGAATATGAAATGGAAAGTATAATTTATGCTTAAAAGATCTGCCAAGGAACTGTAGTCTAATGGTTAGGGTTTGGTTGCTGCAGAACCTTCAGCAACATAATTATGACAAATTTGGCCTCCCTGTATACATTCAGAATCTGAACTCAGGTTCACTCTCATGTCATGCATTTTTTTTTTTAAGTTTTGGGACATTTTAGATGAGGATAACTAGATCATGTCTAACTAAAGCTTTTTTGCGACTTATAATAAGACTTGAAAAAGAACTATCTATCAGTTCCCACCCCCCCTCCTGGAAATCGGTATTTCTGGTAGTCTCTTTATTTGCTTTCCTAAACATTGTATAGCAATTCACATGAATTAAACATGCACACGGACTCTGTATTCATAAATGCAGAATCTTGATAGTGCCTGGCTGTGTGATGCAATTGGCTGATCCCTATTGAGTTGTTTGGAGAATGTGTAAGTTTTCTCTGCCTCTCTGTCTCTCTCTCCCCCAGTGTGTGTACAGGAGCTTGTACCTGTTTAGTGGAAGGGGTGCTTATGCCTTTTGTGAGAGGACACTATAAAATGGAATGTTACATCTGTGAATATCTGGAGGCAATGATCTGCAGTGCTACAGTGCAATAATGTATGGTGTGTGCTTGAGGGGTGGGGTGGTGGAGGGAGTGAAGAGCAGGTGACACATCTTCGATGAGTAATACACTATAATTGTTAGGAGTACAGCACAAGTGGCAATTGAAACAGGAATGATGTAAAGCAAACCTAGCACGTGATGATCGTAGCTGTAAAAATTTTGGCCTCTTTGTGGGTTGATTTTTTTTTTTTAATGAACTCTGTCCTTTGCCTTTCCAAATATTGGTTTTGGGAGGAATGGGTACTGTATCCAAACACTCTGGCTTTTTAAAAGGAAGCTCTCTTCCTGACAGGAAATCTATAGGAAGTCGTCTTGCATAAAAGTTGCAGTGATTGGGAATACAAATACTTTCTTTGTCACCCAGATTGTTTTACAGCAGAAAAGGCCTTGAAGCTTTTCAGTCTCTGGCATTTTGTTTGTCCAACATTTTAGGCTAATCGCCATTAGTATTGTTATGGTCCCTTTTTAAATAAATGCTGTATTGTCTGATAGATGAAAGAGAAAGTTACTTGTTTGGGCTTGATTTTTTTTTAAGCCCAAGGACATTAAGGTAGGCGAGCAAGAAAATTATTTTCTCTCTCCCTCCCACCCCACCTACAAACTTATTATTATGCACCCTGCGTCTCTGAGATGAGGCATCCTAGAAATCTGACAGCATAGTCCTATGCATGTCTACCCAGAAGTAATTCCTGTTGTGCTAAGTGTGGCTTACACCTAGGAAAGTGCATTACATCCTAAATTTATTAAACAAGACTAAATTTGAATTTCCTTCTATTTTTTTTAAGACCGCCTATAGTAAATGTTCCTGTAAGTGAGTATAAGAGTACAGAATATGGAAATGTCTAAGAAATATGACCTGATGGCAAGGCTATAATTTATTGGAATAGTGAAATATCTAATAGCCCAATCCTACCTGCACTGGAACAGGGAGGCTGACTGGCCTTCCCCGCATTCAACATGGAGTTGGGGCTGGTAGCAGCTCAACCTGCGGCAAGGGGAATTCCTTCCCCTTACCCCAGGTAACGCCACAGCAGTCCCCAATGTAGCTATATACCTCAGGAGATGGTGCAGATCTGAGCATCCCAGAGCTACTCTGGGCTGTCCAGGACCAGGGATAGAAACCTGCACAAGTGCCAGATCCTGGCCCCACCCCCCACTTATCTGCTGCCCACCACTGGCCCGCCTACTGCCTCCCCCAAAACACTTCCTTTCTGCCTTCCCCCCAGACCCCTGCACTTCTGCAACAAAACTGGGCCGTTGCAAGGGACTTGCACTGACTCATGACCTTTTTTGGAATGCAGCCTACGTAGAGTCTAGATCAGTGGTTCTCAAATGGGTGGGTTGCGACCCACCAATTAGTGTAAAGATTACCCTGTCCCTTTAAGGGGCATTGGTAGGGGAGAGGTAGGGAAGCGATTCCCCAGGATCGCGTCCGTTTGGGGGGGGGTGCTTGTCACTTACTTTTAGAAGACAGGGCTGCAGCAGGCTGCAGGAGGTGCAGGGAGCCCTGCACAGCCCTGCACAGCGCTCCCCAAGGTTTGGAACTTTCACTGAAAGCGGGTGCAAAGCGCCTCCTGCAAAACGGAAGTGCTTTGCCCCACTTTCAGGGAAAGTTCCAAGCCTCGGGGAGCACTGGGCTGTGCAGGGCTCCCCGCACTTCCTGGTGGGTCGCGACCAGTAGTGAGACTTTATTGTGGAAATGAAAATAGGAAGTCATGGCTTTTACTGCTGAAGAATTTCTTTGTGAATGCGCTCTACAGGAGTATCCATAGAGTTGAGAGGTCGTGCAAAGGGTTTGTTTGTTAATGCTGATAATATTAACTTCTCCTAGGAAAAGCTGGCTAGCTTTTATGGCGTTGAAGCAGATATAAACTATAACAATAACATGGTTAAACCTTATACTAGAGAGAGTTCCTGTATATCGGTATTCCCCAGTCTGTGGGCCGGGACCTACCAGTTGGTTGTGAACTGATTTTTGGAGGGTTGCAAAAAGTTTTTAAAATATTAAAAATAGCAACCACCCTTGCCTAGTTCACAGAAGAAAATCTTTAGCTGGATTGCTAACTTGTGGTATGAGGTAATCTTCATACCCCCAAATAAAAATGTCACATTTTCCAATTTTCTCTAGTAATTGGCTTGGCATAGATCAGGGGTCTCCAAATTTTTCAGCTAGAGGGTCGCATCAGATATCTGGCACGGTGTCATGGACTGAAAAATATATAAACTTTTAATATAAAATTTAAATAAATACTTTAGAGATGGAACTTAGATGAATGAATAAATGAATTAATGGGCTCGAATTTCCATGTTTTCTCCAAGCCTCAACACACACCACAGAAATAAACCACACACTCAAATGGATCCCCATTCTCCCACCTCCCAAGCAGCTTACTTAAATATACAGGTGTAAGTACCTCAGAACCAGCACATCACAGGAAACACCTGGAGTGTGTTCTAAGCATCCCCGACCCCCAGAAAGCCTTATAAGGCCTTTAGAGGGCACAAAATTTACTTTCGGTTTTCCCGAAAACCAGAAGTGATACGCACAGCCTCCTTGGCCCTCAGAACACCCTCTGGACACGACCAGAGCTGTCGAGTGGGCCAGAGGCTCTCGGGCCAGGGGCTGGTTTGGGCCGGATAGAGGCTTGCCATGGGCCACATCTGGCCCCGGGCTGGGGTTTGGATACCCCTGGCATAGATCACGTGTGAATCCATTTTTAGCCTTTTGTCTGGCCTGGAAGTCCCTAACATTCTCCAGTTCAGCCTTCTAGGTACCCTGGAATGACTATAGAAGTTTGGGGAAACGCTTGAACTCCATTTCTAAGGAATGTATAGCAAATGTCTACCCATGCATACACAAGTCTCTAGCAAACCTGAGAGCACAGGACTCTGATTATCATTAATTAATAATTTATTAATAATAATAAATAAATAAAATATTTCTTTATAGCTCTCTTTTCTGACTAGTGGGTCGCGATAGATAGATGGTTGGTTTTAAAAGTGGGTCCTGGTCTAAAAAGTTTGGGAAGCACTGCTATATAACATAACGAAATAACTCTTCATAAACCTGAAATTTTATAACTGAAAATGGAGGAAAATAACTGTACTATGAGATTGATTGTTACTAACCAATGGAAAACAATCTTTTTAAAATGACAAAGCTGATGTTGTGCTATGTATAGTTCTGAAAATGAAGCAGGGCTTTAAAAACATACACATACAACTCTAGTATGCATGTGTTGGAAACCAATTACTAAAAGGGAGTTGAGTTCCATTGAAGATATATATACACACACTTACAAGCATAATAACTATTTGCGTTCCGTCAGAAACTGATCTGGCAGGTTTAGGTTTTTTCCAAGGGTGTGAGGGATTTGCAACCTCATGTTGCTGTTTTAATTAAATGTTGTAGGAATTGGTGGCAGTGTATTCACTTGTGGTAGGAAGGAGCCTGTCCTTTTTCACCACAGTGAAACAACTGAACAATCATAAGAGCATAGCATGACTTGAAAGATTTTCTGCATGGGCTACAACTAGGCCTAAGTTCTGAACAGTCTACATTGATGCCTTTAGCTCAGAAGATATTAATAGTAGCTAAATTTCAATTTTGGACTGTCCCCATTGCTATCCTAGCGCACGATCTCTCTAGACTCCCAATATCTCTGCTCTCCAGCACATCCCTACCTGTGACCTTCACTCATCCAGCTCCACCGTCTTAAGCCATCGAAAGGTGTCTTGTTTCCTCAGATGACTTTCTCCTTCTCCCTTATGTCTGGAATGCCTCCATGATGCCACCATTGTTGTTACCTTTAAATCTCTCATTACAGCTTGTTTTTTTCTGCAGACTTTGACCCAACTGCTTACAGGTAGTCTCCATACTATACTGTAATGAAGTCTCAGGAAGCATGCAGTATATGGAATAATCTTCTCTGATCTTTCCTTGCTTCCCTCTGCTTTCTGTTGCCTCCGTTGTCTCTTCTGTGACAGGGACGGGCCTTCTCACTTTGTGTAAAGCATCATGCATGCATGATGTATTACAGGTTGGGCATCCCTTATCCAAAGTACTTGGGACCAGAAGTGTTTTGGATATTGAATTTTCCATGTTTTGGAATACTTGCATGCGCATTATGAGAGATCTTGGGGATAGGACCCAAGTCGAAACACAAAATTCATTTTGTTTCATATACCCCTTATACACATAACCTGAAGGTAATTTTATACAATATTTTTAACAATTTTGTGCATTAAGCAAGGTTTGCGCATGAAATACAGTTTGTGATTTTATTTCTTTAGGTTAAAAAGTTTTTTAAAAAGTCATACTGGTGCTCAGAGTTCTGTATTTTGGAATTCCGGATAAGGGATACTCAACCTGTATTATTATTTGACATGATTAACAATAGCAACATTTGTTTGGGGTTTGGGGGTGATTAGAGGGTGACTATTTTTCAGCTTTTGGTGAGTGGTATAGTTGTAGCAATGAATTAGGCAGCCATGTGGAGCAATGTGAAGTAAGTAAAAGATGAAAAAGGTTCCTATTTTTCAGAGGATAATAACAAAATGATAGGCATCCTCCTTTGTGCTTTTTGCTTTTGAAATGTGTGACTATTGCATTATACCCCTTTTGTGCTTGAGATTCACATGCATGCCTATGTACTTTTCTTATAGATAGAATACAGTAAGAGGATTGCCTCTTCCTCTAATTCTCATGGTACCCCAAATCTCTAATGAAAACACTTGATGTCATTAAGAGAGAGACTATTAGCTGACCTTTAACCACATTTACAGCACAATCCTAACAGTGCTGCATTGACCTAGAGCAGTGATTTTCAACTTTTTTCATCTCATGGCACATTGGCAAGTCACTGAAATGGTCAAGGCACACCATCGGTGTTTTGTCAATTGACAAGGTACACTGTACTGCCAGTGGGAGATTCACATCCCCCAATGGTCCTACTAATAAATGACCCTCTCCCAAATTCCCATGGCACAGCAGTGTGCCATGGCACAGTGGTTGAAAATGGCTGACCTAGAGTGTCGCAAATGTGCCATAAAGCATGTTTGCAACTACTCACAAGCGAGCAGCACTGGTGGGAAGGTCTGCACCATCCCAGCAGTGCTGTGTTCAAAGGAGAGACAGGAGGCCACTGTGTTCAAAGGAGACCTGGGCTTTGCTGTATTCAAAGGAGACCACTGGTGGAAGCAAGTAGAGGAGAGCAGGGAAGGTGGAACAGAGGCAGGGAGGGAGTGTGATGGGAAGGGCAGAATGGGGTGGGACAGGCTTCGGATGGGATCAGTGGTGAAGGTCTTCACCATATCTTAACCCCCTTCCTGGGCCTGGCAGCCTTCTCAGACTTGTGCCAGCAGTTTCACTGGTTCAGATCCAAGGTTCAGATCCAGCTTCCCATTGGGCAAGCTGGAGTTTTACTCAGGGTAAGGGAATGTTCCCTTAACTAGAGGAGATCTCCAGCTTCCTCCTTACTGAACACACTGAATACACCATAGGCCAGGGGTGCTCACACTTTTTTGGCTCGAGAGCTACTTTGAAACCCAGCAAGGCCCGGAGATCTACCAGAGTTTTTTTTACAATGTCTGCGCCATCATAACATATAACATTTATGTGTACAATGTATGTTGGTGTACCTTGAGCCCCACTGAGTATAAGAGGACTTACTCCTGAGTAGACATGCCTAGGATTAGGCTGTGAGGCTGCAATCCTAGCCACACTTACCTGGGAGTAAGCCCCATTGAGTACAATGGGCCTTACTCCCGGCGTTTCCTCCCAGAGGCACCTGAAGGGGGGGGTCGGCACTCCACGATCTACTCATTTTGCCTCACGATCTACCGGTAGATCGCGATCCACCTATTGAGCACCCCTGCCATAGGCCATGTGGCGACAGTGTGCCAGTGCTAGTTAGGATTGGCTGTCCATATGTTAAGAATTATATTCTATTTAAAATGCATTGACACTTCTTTTCTTCCTTCATTATCAACTAACTTTGCTTAGTTGCTTCAATAAACCTGAAGGAGATTTATTAGTTTTCCATGGATCCTTTTAGCTAAGTATTCTTGGGAATCATGGGATATTATACTAATGATGAAAATACTTGAGGAAACAACATAAATAACTTCTAACACAGTACTTTCCAATGTTCTTAATAAGGTGGCCTGTAATGAAGTCTAAAGTTCAAGACTTTGTTGTCAGCTAAGACCATTGACCTAGAACTGAATTCCCTGTGACATTCATGGGAATTTTCCTTCTTTCCCTACCTGATTTCTGTATGAGAATCTTGCCTTTCCATGATTTATTTATTTATTTATTAGATTTGTATTCTGCCTTTCTCCCCAAAGGGCACCCAAGGCGGCATCATTGTATTAGGGTCATAATACCAGTAGTAGATAATGTGGAATTACTGTTATTATCACTTTTACCATGTCAGCCAATTGCTTACCAACCAAAAATAACTCTTGTTTTTAATCCCACTGGAGAAAATGTGATTCCTGTAATTTGAAAAGAATAAGGAAAGCTTCCTCTAACTCAGCATAAATGCAGCCTGCTAAGAAAAACTGCACAGTCTTAATTTGTTAGGAATTATCAGCAGAAGTTTGGTCATGTTTCTGCTTCATGTAATTGGGAACACGAAGGCAGCATAAGTTTTTCTCATTAATCTCAGACTGAAAGATATTGGTAGATAGGGTTGGGGGATAGAGAACTAGGGAGAAGGGGGTGCATCACAACAATAATTTTTGCATAATTTGTGTAGAAATACATGTTTAGCTTTTGAGCAATCATATTAAAATAGGTATATAAACAATTTTTAAAAGCCAGTGCAACTCAACTGATTTATGAATTGATGTACAACTGTGTTGGTGGTGAATTCACTACAAACTAAGTGGTGAGCAGGAAAATGAGTATCTTCTGTATATTTTGTTTGTGTCAGACACATTCTAGTGGGGCACAACTCTATAGCAGTGGTCTTCAACCTTTTCCATGCCACAACCTAAGTAAGTAAAGCAAGAATGAGACTGGGGACCCATCAACAATACTGCCCCCCTCTCAGGACCCTATCCATTCGCTCCCATCGCTGCCCAACCTTCCACCTCCACTCAACCAGTTTCCAATAGTTTCTTCACAACAGCCCTGAGGTAGCAACCTGAACAGCACTGACCTTAAGAGCTGTGGGGCAAGATAGTGAGAAGAGGGCTGCTGCAGGCTGAAGGGGGTGCTCCCCAAGGCTTAGAATCTTGAAACGGAGCGATTGCAATGCACCTCCTACAAACAGAGAGTAAAGCTCCCTCAAAGCTTGAGAACCGCTGCTCTAGAGTTTAGGGCTTCCAGAGGGCTTCCCTGGCCCTCTGAAGGCCTTTTAAGAAAGAACCTTCTAAGGCCTCCCAGAAGGTGTTCTGAGGGCCAGAAAGGCTCCACAGGATTATAGAGCCCTGGGAGCCCCTGGAAGGCTGGAGCTGGCCAGAGGTTGGAGGTTCGCTGTAGCCCAGATGAAAGATCAGTATGAGCTGCATCTGGCCTGTGGGCCAGAGTTTGGGGATCCCTGCTCTAGACTAGCAATGGTTTGCTTCCAGAAACAAGCCCAAAGCAAGCCTTTGTGCACTGGAATTCCTAAGCAGCTCCATTAGTCTCGGTAGGATAATACCTTCAAGTCCAGCTCATAACCAAGTCAAGACCAGAATTTGAGCTGCAGTCTGCCCCTCTAAGATGGAGCAACCAGTAAGGTCAAGCATGCAGGCAGAATCAAGAAGACAAGAATGGACTAATCCAGCATTTCTCAAACTCTCAGGGAGTTTGAGCTCTGCAGTAAGTCCTTGCAGGGGAAAGGGGAGCATACCAAGAAAACCCAGATGACACACCCCAACCAGAGAGCCCTGGCCTCTGCCCCCTTAAGGGGTGGGGAGGGGGGAGGCAGCGACAAGATCACCAGGATTGTGTTGCTTTGGAGAAGTGCAAAACTTGCCTGGTTTTTTTTGTGGAAGCTTGCTAAATAGTCCCTATAGCCCAGTGGTATTTAAACTGGGGCGTTGGACGCCCCAGCCTGAGAGTCCTGGTCCTTTTCCCCTTAAGGGGCGGGGGCAACCAGGAGGCAGGGAGGGGCCAGCGGTGCGAGACCTTCGGCAGGGCTCCCCAGGTTAGGGAAGGTGACAGCGGAGGGATCGCGCCCCGCTCCGCTAAACCGCAAGTGGTGCGTGATCGCTCCACATTCCCTTTTGACCGGGCTGCAGGGACTGGGGTGCACCCTCCAGTCCCTGCAGCAGCCGTCCCTGGCTGCGGGAAGCCAGGCGCGAGCGCCTGCAGGACTCCCCGGGTCAGGGAAAGTGAGAGTGGGGCAATCGCGTAGGGTTCCCCGCACCCCTGGAGGGCTGCTGGGGGCTTGGGCAAGTGCACCAAGCCCCTGCAGCACCGCTGCTTCCTCCCTGCACCTGCAAAGACTTACTGCATGATTCAAACTCCCTGCAAGTTTGAAAACCGCAGCTATAGCCAATCAGGTTGCAGCTGTTCAGAAATCCGAGCTGAGGTCCTTGAATAGAAATCCTAGAGAAATTCAGCCAAGGGTCTCAGTCCTGATAGTATCTATCACTAGAAGTTCAATTTGTGGTTCGTTACATCCCATTGGGAACATGGGTTTGTGTGTATTCTACAGTCTAAATATCTAATGTTTACAGGGTTTGAACTAAACAGTTCTCTTTTCCTCTCTCTATGTGGCTGTCATCTTGGCTTTTATTTAAGAATAGAAACAGTGCAGATGTAATTGGAGCATACCTTCTTTCGTTTTCTTTTTGTAATAAATAAAAGCACAAGAAAGATATTCTCTTGTTATATTCTGAAAAGACTGAAAAGACTTATATTTTAAAAACCAGGATGGACATCTACTTGTTTATTTGAAACACAAACTGCTGTTGGATGACAGATTAATAGTTCCTGATCCTTTCTAATACAAAACTGTGTGACCAGGTGGGGTTGGGGGAATAGTTAGTTTCCTGTTTTCCTTTTCTCAACTTCCTGATGTGGCTAAAGGAAATAAAAAGTCTTTATGAGCATTTTTGATTTTTTGCCTGAGAAGGCAAAATTCAATATGGAAGACCTCTGCTCGTAAGGACACATTTCTTAAATAATTTAGAGCAGCGTTTCTCAAACTGTGGGTCGGGACCCACTAGGTGGGTTGCAAGCCAATTTCAGATGGGTCCCCATTCATTTCAATATTTTATTTTTAATTTATTAAACTTGATGCTACCATGTTTCATTTGGGGAAATGTGACAGACCTGTACTTTTAACAAGCTGCTATGTATATTCTTATAACAATGATAGTTAATATGACTTACTACTAGGTAAGTGTGGGTAGGAGTACATCCAAGGATTGTTAAAAATTTCCTGCTTGATGCTGTCACTTCTGGTCATGACATCATTCCGGTGGGTCCTGACGGATTCTCATTCTAAAAAGTGTGTCCTGGTGCTAAATGTGTAAGAACCACTGATTTAGAGAGTACAGCACTGCTATTTGGATGTCTTCTTTGCATTTTACCCCTTTACTCAGTTTCCTGCTGATTTCAATCTACACTCATAGCTTATGATAATTTGTGGTTGTATTTCTTTGCGCCACAATCTGGTAGTACTTTTATTAGGATCAACCAAATAAATGCAAAACCTTAAGCAAACTTTCAATGTCTTCATTCATCTGACTGGATGCTAACAAAGCAAAAAAGGGGGAGTGGCAGTACCTGATTCGAAGCCTTCAAAACCTGCAATTGTGAAAGTCCTATAGTGAAGCATGGGAAGAATTAAGCAAACCTGGTGGAGATTAGCCTTGACAGATAAGATCTCAGTTAGTGCCTAGGACTAACAATAGTTGAAACAATAATGTCTGTTCTTTTCCTCACCTTCAGAGTACAAAATCTGGCATTCTTCCATCTCCAGCAGGTCTCTTGACAGGTTGCTACCTACTGAAAACTTTAGGGTCTATTGCAGTGTTTCTCAACCAGTGGTAGTCGTACCACTGGTAGTACTTGAGATGGTGTTCAGTGGCACACATGGGATGTCCAAACCCTCACTGTCTGGGAGCGAGACAAGCAACGCAAAGTGACAAGCAGTGGTTGGAGGTTCAATTTGACGGGCAGAGCTCCAGTATGTGCTTTTCCAATGCTGAAAGAAGCCCTCCCATCCATTCTGAGCCTCTTACATGTGTTCGATGTATCACATCTGGCCTCCCAATCTGGAAGTAACCGGCGATGACATCATCATACTTCCAATAGGTGGACCATGCAAAGTGGTACAGTGGGGGACAAAGGTTGAGAAACACTGGTCTACTGCATCATACCTTGCCACTACCACCCCTTTTGCGTTTTGGAAAATTCCTCTTGTGTGTGTGCCAGAGAGAGAAAAAGAGAGATGTTTCATCATTAGTAATGATCAACATAAGATATACTGAATAATTTGGGTTTTGATCCTATATTCTAACCCCAAAATTGGGTCTTAAAAGCATGGCTGATGGGGAGGTGGAGGTAGAACTGAAAACAGTACTTTGGATATAGAGGCAATATGGTAGGGCATGCCAAAGGAAACTGGGTGGGTGGGTGAGTGAGCGGGCTGGGCACATGTGTCTCTACTTCTTTCCGTGTGCGACTATCAGCCCAGCTAGTTGTAACAGCCAAACAGAGTTCCAGTGTCATAACAAGTAATATGACAGCACACACTGCACCCCTGGTGGCCATTTTGGAGCTTCTGTCTCTGCAAACAGCAGCATCCTGCTGCCACAGCCAGCACCTGCTCCAGAGCAGGTAAAGAGACAGATCGTGGGTGGGGAGGTGAGGACTAGAAACAGGGAGGGAGAGTGAGGGGTGGCAATGGCACATGCTGGATCTTATCCACTTATTTGAAAACCACCCTGCCCCTTTTCCTTCCTTGGACATGCGCACCAAAATAGGTGTCCTATGTCCAAGGAGACCCATGGGGGAGTCCTAAAGGTACATTCCCTTACCTTGAGGAGGCTTCCATGTTTGCCCCCCTATTGCAGGATGCAGCTCATACTCCTTTGGCACAACTGCATCAGCACTGGAAAGTTGGAAAGGACTGAGCCCTAAGTTTGTGATCCTGTTTGTACCCACTCGGAAGTAAGTAGTGAAACTTACTCAGTGGGACTTATTTCTGAATAAACCTCCATAAGGTTGGGCTGTAAACCAGCCTAGAATCACCTAGGTATTAATTCACAACTGTTAATGAGTTAATCCATAACTAATTTGTGAATTAACCAAGCGTTGCATCCTGTAATGTATCCATGACAAATAAGCTCTCTAAGAAGCTTTTTAGATTTTGGGAACCAACAATCTAAACCACCAATTTAGATTCTGGATTTTTCCTCCAGAAACTTGTCCAATCCCCTTTTAAAGGTCCAGGCCAGTCGCCATCACCACATCCTGTGGCAAAGAGTTCCACAGACCAACCACATTGAGTTGTTCCTGTTTTTGGAATAGAGGGGGAACTTTTTCTGCTATGGCACCTCGCCTATGGAGTTCCCTCCTTAAAGAGGCTTGTCTGGTGTCTTCACTGCATTCTTTTAAGTGGCAGGCCAAGACTTTCTGTTCTCCGAGAGACCTTTATTCTTGGAATTGGTTATAGCTGCTGTGAATGGTGTAGATACTCTTAGATGCTGTAGCTGTACTTGGTTATGTAATTGGCTTTGTTTTGTTGTGCTTTTATTGCTGTTTTTAATTCTGATTTTATTTATTGTATTTTTATTTTGTACATCACCCCATATTCTTAGAAGGGTGATATAGACATTAGTTGCTGAATAAAATTGTACCTCAACATGTATAGCCTTGGTTGGCAATTGCTTTTACTGCTTTGAGGAAGGGATGAACCCCTGGCACATCTCTTGGTTATAACTACTGCTTCCCTCCACAGATGCCTGTGGGTTGACTAGTAAGAGCCAGTTTGTATCCCTTATGGGCTAGATTTGATCCTATAGTCTCCACATTAATCTCAAATGTACAGGAACTAAGCCTTGTCATGGTATTGTTAGACTGCACATAATACTCAGTTCAGAAATCTCTCAAGGTCAGGGGAGTAATTTGGCACTTTTTACAAAGTAAAAACACTTGTTTCATGTTCCATCTAAATCTTGGTCTAAAATTCATCTAAAACAGGGGTGTCCAAAGTTTTTGGCAGGAGGGCCACATAATCTCTCTGACACTGTGTCAGGGGCCGGAGAAAAAAAGAATTAATTTACATTTAAAATTTGAGTAAATTTACATAAGTTTACATAAATGAATATATTAAAGATGAACTTATATGAATGAATGAAGGTCTTGCAATAGCTCAAGGCCTATAAAAGGCCTTGCACAAAGCAAGGCTGGCCTTTTCTTTGCTGCCACTACTACATCACAGATGTGAAACAGCAAGCAGTGGAGGTAGCCCTTATCCCACAGCTCACATGAAAGGTCCAACAGTCACGCTCACGCTGAGATCAGTTGCGTCGGGCCAGTGTGGGCTCCAACAAATCTCCGGAGGGCCAGAGGCTCATTGGAGTCTGGGGGCTCCCTGAGGGCCACATTGAGAGGCCTTGAGGGCCGCAAGTGGCCCCAGGGCCGGGATTTGGGCACCCCTGATCTAAAACTAGGGAATGAAAGTAGATTCCTGGCTAGTTTAATTTCTGTGGACCCAGGCTTTGTAGTTCTTCTGTCTTGGTGAGATCTGCCTGTTTTGACCCAAATTGTAGTAACAAGTCCTTTAATCAGCAAAATAATATGATCTTTTTTTTTCTTTTGGGTTGGCAACACTAGCAAGTTTTAAGATTACTGGTGGCATGATTTTTCTGAAGGAAAACTGTTTGTGCATGCACATACAAGCTCACTGTGGGAAATGCTTTGACTAAGTTTGCTGCCTAGAGGACTGGACTCACAATTCGCTATGTAGACTTGCTCCTGCAAATATAGTTTATATTTGGTTTTGATTCAAAAGTAAGGAAGTAGTACTCTTTCAAGATTTTTCTCCAGGGAATACTCCAAGATTTTAAATTTATGTCATTTCAGGACACAATCAGCAGCTTAAATGAAGACTTTCCATTCTATAAAGAATTCCCAGTTATGAAGCACTAGTGGCAACAATTTGTTTTTCACGTTTTTGTTCCTTTAGTTTTCTGTTACAGTTGTAGAGTACAGATAGCCCACAAATATGTTCTGGCTAGCAGTTTTATTATTATTTTTTTCTGAGACATTCTAATGTTTATAATTGTGAAATTGTAGAAGATTAGCTTTTCACCTCAGATTCTGTAATCAATTCTCATCCTTACCACAAACTATAGCACAAAATCTTCTAATAGTTCATAATCATATGCATATTTATAGCACTCAGATCATCATACATTCCCATCTTAACTGCATTGTGTAGATTTGACAGAACAATTGTTCATTTTTTCACTATGGTAATTTTCTTCCTATCTCTTGATTCCTTCAGCCAGTTAGTTCAGTAACATCAAGTTGTGCAGTGAAAATCTGTGAACTTTCCTGGGATTGATGTGAGTTGAATAAGTTGCTTTAGTTAGCTTTAGAAGACTGAGGGTAGTGCAAGGATTGCTAGTCCTGTCTTAACTGGTGTGAGAAAGTCAGGTTCACGGCTTCACACATGATGATTAATTGAATTTAACTGTGCTTGTGTATTTAATTAGGTCACCCCATTTTGTTGGAAGCTGCGGTAACTGAGCACTTCATTTTAAGTACCAAATGACTCATGTACACAACCATATAGTCCACTTGTAAGGAGACATCACTTCTGGTGTTCTTGTGCAGATATTGTTTTCATTTTCAGAACTGATGATAATTCTGAAGTCTTAGGAATTAATTGCTTGATGGTTTAACAGTGGTAATAACCATAGATTGGATCCAGAAGTGCCCTTCCTCATTGGAAGGTGTCTTCCGCTCATAGAAGGTCTGCTTTACACCTTGTACTAGAACAGTGGTTCCCAAAGTATGGGTTGCCACCCACTATAGGGAACAAAAACTGGGTTATTCCCCCCTTAAGCGAAGTGGCCCAGTAATAGGGGCACTGAAAACCAGAAGTGCTCTCCACCAAACTGAGCGATTTCGAGCATTGGAAGGCCCACAGAGATAGCTGTGGGCCTCCTGGACCGTATCTCACGCGAGCGTGACCCCCCAGGTAAGGGGGAAAAAATCTTTTTTCCGCTATGCCGTGGTCACCGTGGCACAGTTGTGGCCTCCCCTGCCCCCACCCAGTCTCCACTCCACCAAGACTTACAGCAGTCCCAACTCCCTTGTAGGAGTTTGGGAACCGCTGCACTAGAATGTTGCACACCAAGATCCTATCCACCTTTTCCCAGCCCCGCATGCCCCCTGAAGCGCCTCTGACTTATGCTAGTTGGTGTAAGTCTGAGGAGATCCATTGGTGATTAGGCAACTTATGGGCAACAAAGTAACAAAGGTTTTTAATTTATCTTCCAGTGTCATCTGGTTGCCACCCCCACCATAGCATTGAGTATGTGCTCCTTCAGTGACACTGTATGTAATGGGCTGGAGGGAGATAGGTTTGGGCTGCTAATCATTATAGCTATAGAATCCGTGGTATTCCCAATAACTAACAGAAGATAATAGCAGTGGCTAGACATCAATGTGGACATTTGGGCATCCAGATTATTTTTTCTCTGTGTAGTTTTGTAGATCTCTTAACTGGTCAGATGCTGCAGCTGCTCTAGAAAGCCGACTGTTGAAATGTGTGAAAGCCTCATAAAAAGACTATAAAATGCTACAACCATCCTTTGCAGTTAGAGACTGCAGTTCACTTTTAAACTGAGATATTTTAGGATGAAGTAAAAGTGACGGGTGAATTTTTAGAACTGGGTTGCCAAATGATTCCAAAGAGAATTAACGTTATCTCTTTTCCTGAAGTTACTGTCAATTTTATTCACCAAATTCAAAGAATCCCATCCTACTTCTTAGGTATCATTTTAAGGTTGAGAAAATTTCTCATACACTTAGGGCGCAATCCTAATCCCTTATGTCAGTACTTTCCAGCACTGGCATACCTGTGCCAATGGGACATGTGCTGCATCCTGCAGTTGGGTATCACTCACGGAGACATCCTCAGAGTAAGGGAATGTTTGTTCCCTTACCTCAGAGCTGCATTGCCCTTATGTCAGTGCTGGAAAGCACTGACATAAGGGGTTAGGATTCCGCCCTTAATTTCCAATAACCTATTCATGGGGGTGAGGGGGAAATTATGAATACATAAATGCATTACTTTTCACATTGATGGGAAAATCTATTCTAAAATCTTCCTTTGGGTCATCTAAATTGAACCTGTTCCGTTTTGTCTGAGGACACTAATTAGACACCATCAATTTGTACAGGACACTGTCAGTTAGAAATTGGCAGACACCTCCATCAACAGAAACCATTTGGGGGAAACTGGATTTTGTTGCTGTAGGTCCTCCATGCAATTCAGCATAATAATCTGGGTCCTGAATAGTGTGCAGAAGGAGTTAGGCCACCCTTCTGGCCACCCAGGTCATTTTTTCAAACTTACATGGATATGGGGAGGGTTTGTGGCAGCTGCTGCAGTTGAGCATCCACAAGGCCACTGATCAAACATTTTAGTACCAGGGCCCACTTTTTAGAATTATGATCTGTTGGAACCCACCAGAAGTGATGTCATTAACCTGGAAGCGATGCTATGACCAGAAGTGACATCATCAATTTCGGCTTCAAATCTAAGCTGTGATCAGCCAATGGTCTCATTTAGATTGCACACTTGTTCTGTTATTTTGCATAGCTTGAAATTCAAACATTCCAGCTTGGAAATCAAAGCAGAATACAGGCTTGGATCCTTCTCCAACCATACAGCCATCTCTTCTTTCCAGCATTTCATCTTCCACCTATTCAGGGCAAAGCACCATGCCTCTCTCCCATTGGGAGTCTGCCCTTCCCAGTTCTGAACCCTGTATTTTCAGTTCTGTATTTTCAGTGGCAGCTGAGCTAGGTGCTATGCGACCCACTGAAGTTGGCTCGCGATCCACCTAGTAGGTCTCAACCCACTGTTTGAGAAATGCTGCACTAGGCCCTAGGTGCTGGCTGCAGATACACATAGCAGCACTCACAGTTGCCGGTCACCTTGGGAAATGTAACTCCTGATTCCCAAAATCTCTAGATGCTACTACTATACACCTCTGATGTTTCAAAGTGTGCTCTCAAACATGAATTTGGATGTTGTAAACTTCCATGAAATGAAACTCTGCCTTCCAACTACTGAATGTTTGAATCAATTTTCAGTTTCAAAAATTAATCCAAGCATGCAAGAGGTATTTGGGGGAGAGGGAAGTGTTGTTCTGAGGACTTTAAGCCACACTCCTTTTTGGATTTTCCCAATGCTAAAAAAAGTATTTTAAAAATAATTAATGAAGACACTAGAGATGTTGGTGGCAGAGAATTCATTGGATTCTGTGGTTTGAATATGTTGTTATTTAACTTGAAATGATGGTGGTCTTTTTCTATACATTCTGTCACACACACCCAGAGTATGAACAAAGGCTTAGAAATCTCCCTGATTAAGGGGAGCAGGGAGAAAGGGGAGAGACTTGGTGGTAATTCCACAGTCACAGAAGTCCAGCACAAACTCCCAGCCACAGATAATGTAATATAAGCATTATAACTGCACCAGGTCTGAAGGTTTGAATAACTCAAGTTAGTGTAACACCACCAACCTCTAAAATGTGTTTAACATTATTTGTTTCTTTTTATCCTGCCTGTTGGTCCCCACATGAGAATTCCTCCTTGGTCAAGTAGTAGAATCCATAGCAACCTGCTGGTATAACCTTTGTTGTCTGGATATGTGTACTATACTTTGGTTGGATTGATGGCACATATTTGTACTGTACGTTCTTAAAAAAAAAATCAATTGGGGAAATTTGTCTTTCCAAACCATCAGTTATGTTCAATCTGTAGATAAATCATGAAAGAATGTACACACACAAAAAGCAATTGCCTGCTGAAAAAGTAAACGTAGAAATGAATTCACTTGGGCTACAATCCTGTTCACATTTACCTGGAAGTAAGCCCCATGAACTATAATGGAACTTTCTTCTGAGCAGACTTGCATAGAATTGGGCTCTAAGATTTCAAAAAGAGCATTTTAATGTAGCATTAGAAAGTAATGTGCACAAAGGACTTTTATTAAGATATCACTGTGGAAAAGTATCCTCCAATCACATATGCCTGTTTCTGCTAAAGCTGTGTGGCTTAGAGGTTTAAATTGCTTCACATTTTTGGAAGTCAGTGTCGTAACAAGATATGCCAAACAGATGGCTTTTCTGTGTTAGGGTGCAGAACTGTCAGCTCTTAATTGCTGGAGTTCTCATTTTCTTTCTTTCCCTCCGCACCCCCCTCCCCGCTCCCTGGTTTAAATGATTTAATTTTCAAAAGCACAGCAGGAAATAAGGGTGCACCCGACTGACTGTTTTGGCGCAATTTACTAAAGGTAATTGTGCATGAAGGTCCAGTTTGTAACGCACACTGGCCTGGTTCAGGCAGTCCAAGAAAACCGTAGACGGTTGTGTCAAGAAATGTGTGTCTGAAGGAATGCTGAGCCTGTGTGCTCCCCCTTTGCTTTCCTCTTCTCCCTGGGCACAGAACTGTGATGAAAGAATTCTGGTTTGTTGAACTATAGCTCTGCATGTTGTCTGAATTATGGAGCTGTGGTTTAACTGAGACATGCAACAAGGTCAAATCCTGTTTTCATTTTCTAGTTTGTCAGCTCCTGGGTTCACATGATTTAACAAACTCGGTTCCTTTGTGAGCATAGTGAAAGTTACAGGGAAGGAGAGAGCACATGGTTTCAGCGCTGTTTCAACTTGCATTCCATGTAATCTGAACTGGGCCACTGGCCATATTCACATGTAATGACAAACTATACTTATGAGAGTGAAGTTCAGACTGATGTGTTCTCCCCTCCCCCAATTTTGTGTATGAGGAGAAGAGATTAGAAGCTTCAACCTCTAGTTTGCAATAAACCATAGTTTTGTCATGATATCTAAATGCAACGAACCATGGTTTGTACAGACAGTAGTTCTCAAACTGGGACCCCAGCTACTGCTTGATCCTGGTTTGAAAACAAACAATAGTTAGAAATAAGTCACAGTTTGCTATACTTGGGCATAGCTGCAAACTAGAAGCAGATGTTTCTTATCTTTTTCCTGTATGTGTGAAGAAGGGCATAAGGGGGAGGGAGGACGTGAGCCTGGGGTTTATTATGGCTCACTCTCGTACTGACAAACCATGGTTTGTTAAGTGCAACTACTGTGTAATCTGTTGCATGTTTTTCCATACAGTAGTGCTATACTTCCAATTTTATTGCTTAAAACAGGTTAAAACATTGCTTAAAAAAGTTTTTGGCTGGAGGGCCACATCATCTCTCTGACACTGTGTTGGGGGCTGGGGGGGGAAAGAATTAATTTACATTTAAAAATTGAATAAATTTGCATAAGTTTACATAAATGAATATATTAAAGATGAACTTGTATGAATGAATGAAGGTCTTGCAATAGCTCAAAGCCTATAAAAGGCCTTGCACAAAGCAAGTCTAGCCTTTCCTTTGCTGCCACTGCTGCATCACAGACATGAAACAGCAAGCAGTGGAGGGAGCCCTCATCCCACAGCTCACGTGAGAGGTCAAACAGTCACCCTCACGCTGAGAGCAGTTGCGTTGGGCCAGTGCGGGCTCCAACAAATCTCCAGAGGGCCAGAGGCTCATTGGAGACTGGGGGCTTCCTGAGGGTCGCATTGAGAAGCCTCGAGGGCTGCATGTGGCCCCAGGACCAGGGTTTGGGCACCCCTGGCTTAAAAGATTGCATTATATGAAAAAGACACAAACTTTCCTGCGGTTGGCTTAGACAGAAGTCTTACTATTTCTGCTCCCATATATTATCCCATTTCTCCCCTTATTATAGGTATTGTTTGTTTAAACAAGCATTTTTGTGCGCATTCACAGGTACAACTTCACAACTGCTGTGCTGTAGAGGTGGGAGAAATTAAAAACCCAATCATGACATGATATCCGGGCAATTAGGGGCTAAAGCAAGCTTCTGGCAAAAACTTTGGGGGAATCTAAGTCTAACGGTACATAGCTTGTGTCTATGTCCTTTGCACACATTGATCAGAACAGTGGAAGCTACAAGCAGTATAATTCTTAGGCTGCAATCCTATCCACACTTATGTGGGAGTAAGCTCCATTGAATATAATAGAACTTACTTCTGCGTGGAGAAGCATAGGATTTGGCTGTTAGTGAGCAATTGGGCAAAAAACAGCCTGCACAGTTTTCCTGATGTCTCAATAAATAAAAGGGGTATAGGATGGGGAAGAGGGAGTTGTAATATGAGAATTGTGAAAATTGAAATAGGAGGCCTATCTTGAGATTACGGGTATCAGAATGGAAACATAAGAACACCACCGCTGGATCAGTTCAAGGTCAATTCCTGTGTTTCTCAACCAGTGGTACGTGTACCACTGGTGGTACTTGAGGTGGTGGCTGGTGGTACTCGTGGGACCCTGGGACATCTGTAGCCCAGCAGCAAGACCAGTGACACGACACAACAAACAGCATTAGGAGGCTTGACTTGGTAGACAGAGCTCCAAAGCATGCTTTTCTGCACTCAGAAAGCCCTCCTGTCCAGCCTGAGCCTAGTGTTTGTCGCATTATATCTGGCCTCCCAATCCAGAAGTAATTGGCAATGACACCATCACCAGTTACTTTGGGAGGTACTTCCAATAGGTAGACCACGAGAAGTGGTACGGCAGGGGACAAATGCTGGTCTATTCCAGTATCCTTCTTTTCAACCATGGTGAGTCAAAACATTGAAACTGTGTAGAATGAGAAACATGGCAGCTGTTTGCAATATTTCTGCCAACATTGTAAAAAATATTATGCAAAAATTATGGTAATTCTTTGCAACCAAAATACACAAATCAGCTATAGCTTGCATTACATTTCCACTGTGGCACTTGAAGCTGAACAAGTTACCAATGTATGTGGTAGCTGCTAGTCAGCTGCCTGCCTGAAAAATGTTGTCTTGGTGCTCTGCAGTACTGTTGGATTTGCCTCATGTCTAGAAGCTCCTGGTGATTGCCCTTCCATGCTGCAATAGAGACTATGCAGTAAGCTTTTGTGTGGCCAGTTTTTATCTGAATTCACCCTCTCTCATGGTTGGAGGTAGGAATTGGAGGCAAAAGTCCAGGGAGTACCTGTGAATGGTGCCCAGAATTTATTTTGCATAGAGCATCTGTTGTGCATTGTGTTTCAGGCACTGGAATTGGAGCTGGATTCATGCTTTGAAATCTGTGGCTCACCAAACCCTGTCACTAGTTCTCAGCTTTCCTTCCCTGTCTAGAAAATGGGTGTGTTGTCAGTTTGTGGTATGGATGTTTGGAGCCTGTAGCATGCAGTGAGGGCATTGTGTATCTTGATGATAAAGTGGAATAGCTTAGCTCTATATGTTGTTAATGTAAAGGGAATAATTGTCATCTTTTGCTGCAAATCTTGAGATACCATCGAACACATCCAGTCATCAAAAATAGTCTTGGTTCATTGGTTGCACCACTTTCAATTTCACAGGTAGATGAAAGGATTTCCCAGCTAGGCGTAAAATTCCCACAGTGTTTTTTCTGTTACCATGCTCTGTGTTGCATGAGTTCCTCCATTGGAGAGTGATTAATCACTGGCTACAAGATGGAACAGAGATGGCTGGCATAACTTACAGGAGCAAACTTATCTGCTGGCTCTCTTGCTGAATGAGGTGCAGCTGTTGGAGTGATGGTGATTGTCTATTTTTGTGTGTGTGTGTATGTGTGTCTCACTGTTGTTCTGTGCTGCCCTGTCAACTTCTAATGGATTGTTTTTCAGGTCACAAGAGACGCTGCATCTACCCTTTTCAGTCATCCTGATGTATTTGTGCTTTGCCATAGAAAGGGAAACAAACAGCGGCACTTCCATACCCTGCTTATTTTGAACTTGCCATTGGCATCACTTTTGCATCTGCATCTTTAGTGGCTGCGGAGGGTTACAGCCGGTCTTCCTTGAATCCTTGCAATTTTACACAGAGGGGTTTCCACGCTTGAAGGATTACTTATGAAAGAGAGAGAGGTTAGTTATTAGTAGCGTGGCAACAGCATTATATGGTTGTTACATTTTAGGTTCAAAATTGAACTTTTTAGTGAATGGATTTTTTTTTTAATATAAGGAATATTGATAATTTGCATTGCTTTGAATCCAGAAAATAATAATTTTGAGAACAAGTAGTCCATTTTGTTTTCAAATAAGTAATATTTGATGTAATAGAAGAGGCTCTATGGGTCTGAGTGTTATATCATTTAGTGATTTTATTCTTGTAGGGCTGGAAAATTCTTGCTGCTGTAACTGCCCAACCAAGGTTAGGTAAGGGTGAGGTTGTAGGGTTAGGACAATGCAGTGAGAAGCAAGTGGATCTTCACAGTATGGAATAGTTTTCTAAACACCACTGGCCTATTTGTAGTCAAAATGAAGATTTCTAGCATCAGGAAGTGTTGAAATATGGACTGATTCTATGTATAGTTGGGGGAGGTGGGACACTTTTAATTAGGGTTCCTCAAATAACGTATTGTAGGCAATTTTGTGGTCTGACTTTACTGGGTATTTAAGGACAAATAATCTGATCCAAGATTGTGATGAGGCAGAATCTTATAGTTCAAGGTCAGCTGCTTGAGCTGCGCTTGGCAAATTAGTGAAAGCAGTGGGGTGCTGGTGTCGGCTAAAGCCCCTTATATTTTATCATCTTTTTTTAAATCAAAGACATTGATCATACAATTGGCATGCAATGTACTGTATTAATGTGAGTGGTTTCAGATACATTATTCTGTTTAGAATTTCTAACCATTTAAATTGGGTGAGGAGAAAAGTAGTTCTTCTAGTGATGGTAAAAACTGCCCTCAGTTTAACAAAACAAACACACACTGTGCCAGCTTGACCATCTGATTTAGGACTCAATCCCATCCAGTTTTCCAGTGCTGTTGCAGCCATGCCGGTGGGGAGTATGCTGCATTCTATGGTGAGGAGGTAGTCACAGAGGCTGTGAACTGCACTGTGTCTGCATCAGCACTGGAAAGTTGAATAGGATTGGGCCCTTAGTACAAAGCTCCTCACTTATAAGGTTTAATTGTTTTCTTCTTACTGGTTTTGTTGTTTAAACATTGTGGAGGGTTACAGGAAGTAGATCTTCCCAGTCTAACATTGGAATGCTTTACAAATACAGAGTTGAAAGATACAATGGCTAGTGCATGTTGGTTAATGCAGATCTTTTAAGGACTGTGAGCTATTCCTAGAGCTAACATTATTTTAGGCCAGGCATTCTCATATAGATCTAGAACTAGATAGATAGATTTACAAGTGGCTCTGTTGTTTGTCAGTTATTTTCTTTAGCTTCTTTTCAGTTTGTTTTCACCTTGATTGTAGTGTAGAGCTGAGTACCAGATTTGAAGTACTCTGCCCTCTTCTTGGAACAAGTTTTTTTACTTACCATAAATCTATTGCATGCCTTGAGCAGGAGTGCCCGTTCATGAGACTGACCTAAACCGCTAGTTGGGTGGGTGGGAGTGGCAAACTGGTTAGGTATATCTTGCAACCAGTGCCAGCCAGCCACCTTCCCTGGCCTGCTGCCAGTCCAGCCACATCCCTAGGATGAGGAGCCTTATCTTTTCTTCCAGGTCTGTCACTGCTGTGGTCCTTTCCCTCAAGCTGACTCCTGAACGCTTGGGTAAAAGGTTGCTATCTATCTTCCTCTGGTGCGTCTTGTAAAGTAGCCAGGTGTGGAGGCTGCTGGGAGCAGAGAGTTTGCTTTTCCAGGGTTCTTCTCGTAAGAAGCTGCACTGGCTCAGCTGAGGAGGGCAACAATGAAGGTGGCATGGGTATGCTGGCATGGGGTACGTGTATGCTGCCATATGCACTAGTGAAGGGGTGAGCAGCAGAAATTGCTGCTGGTTCGGGGAGCAGATAGGCATGGGCTGCCCTGTGCATGAGCTTACCAATTATCCTAGGCCTGTATGGAATTATGTGTTGAAGATAGTTCTGAAATGTCCCTGCAAGTTTGGGTAGCTTGCTTTGTTGTATAATTTTAAACATTTTCCACAAGTGGTTAAGGGCTGGTCTAGTAAAAGTGGTTGTAGCAAGTAGCGGAGTCAAGATGATAAGTTGCTTGTGAAATATACAAGTATAAGAAGAAAAAATTAAGAACCACAAATGTTACACAACAAAAAAAGTTATCAAACTGTTTCATTCCCAAGAAACATGTTACAAAGTCTCCATTATAAATCCAGAAATGGGTAATATCCTTTCATGAAGTGCTGAAAATTTATATATGATGATGCAAACAGAATAGGCCTGCTTCATTATTGTGCCAGGAGGCTGCTGTAGGCTGGTGTATTCCAGTCCCTTCTCTTTCTTGTATACATAAATTCCCACCCTCCTCTTTTTGGTGCTAAGCATGGCACTGTGTTCAGTACACCATGGTGGTCCAACACGCAGTCCACAGGACTTTTTTGGCTGCCCAGCTGCAGCCCCCCTGCACTTACCACTTCAGAAGGTTTTCAGTCTCCTTGCTGCTTCATTCCAGCTTCTCCTTTGGAGAAGGAAAAGCTGGAACAGTGTGGCAGGGAGATAGAAAAGCCCCACCACATCCTCTACCACCTCCATAGCTTGAGTTCTGAGTCTGCCAAATGACTTCGGCAGGCTCAGAACGCAAAAATAATTGGCAGTGACATAACCACCAATTACTTCTGGGTTAACACAGCCAGGGGACATGCAAGGGTCAGGCTGCCCCTTGGCTGCAAAAAGTTAGACTACCCTGGGCTATACTAATATTACTATTAGCTGTGGTTATTATCAACCCAGGATTTGCAACAAGGAACTAGAAGCAAGCTTGCACACTCTGGTTAAAGTTAATTGTGATTGGTGCAGACACAGCACTGTGCCATATGGTTAGACTGAAAATGTTACATCTATACTGGGCCTATGTGAAGTGGTTCTTTCAGATAGTGCATATTGTGGGTGTCTGTGGGGGAGAACGTTGAGTGATGATGGCTTGTATTCACTTTGTAAGCACCTGTGTGAACTGAAAGGTTTTAATAAATCAAATAAAAATGGAATGTTATGTATTATAATTGTGTGAAATGTATTGTTCACGAGAAAGAAACAAAACGCACTATCTTTTTATTGCACAACTGTCTGTACTGCTCATTCTCTACTAAAACTGGAATGGAAGATGTTTGGAGGTGTCATCTGTTTTATGTAAGTTTGTAGAAGTGCCAAGCGATGGAACTCTGTACATTTTACACTCCTCTCCCAGCCAGGTGTGATGAAATGCAATAATTGAGTGACAGCTTTATTTGCAGCTAGGAGGTTTGAGTATAACACACTAGTCATAGTATAAGAGGCAGAACTTTAAAACAAAAATGTGGTCAACAATTTTCTAGCATCTCTGAAAAGCAGGATGTATGTGGGAATTTTCTCACTACTTTAATTTCCTTTTTCAGTCATTAGTCTATTCTTCCAGTGGCACACTTCCTAAACATACAGCACTGTTGAGGAGAATGGTGATTATTTTCAGAAGCATGATCTTAAACACCCACACTTTCCCCCAAAGCCCACAGGATGCAGTTTGTGTGTTTTTCCCATTATCCACATCATTCTGTTAATTCAGGTAGAAGACTGTTTTTTGAATCTTCTTTTCACAAACTTTAAGTATTATATGTTGTTATGGGTGTAAAATGTTAGCATGTATTCAGTGCAAGAGAAGGGATTCAGCCTCTTTTGGACATTTCCTTCCTACCTGATGGGTACCCCATGGAAAGTGGCCACGTTTTACAGAGTCACATGTGACTGTTCACAGATCATGTTCTAGCTTTATGCAACTCCTATCCCTTTGCTATGGTATGGTCCCCAACAATCTGGGTTCTAAGTCATGTAGCTTACAGTGTTGCTTGATTCTCTTCACCTTTGATTCGTCACTAAGAAGCCCCTTTAGGAAACCGGATGCATTTAACTCAACCTTCTTTTGAATTTCAAGTAAACATTTCTCATTCAGAATGCAAATTCAGATTTTGAACTTGTAATTTGTAGTTCAGAATTAGGATAGCAAAACTGAAAACGTATCCAGTTTTAAATATTTGGAAATGTTCATGTCTGCTATAATTCCTAAGGAGATGGCCTCATCCAGTTTTATTATACCCTACTTTTTGCATTGTGTAAAAGCTATGAGTCTGGTTTCCTCAATTCCTGAACGGTTAGACCAGCCATTTTCAACCACTGTGCCGTGGCACACTGGTCTGCTGCAAGTGGTCCACAGGTGTGCCACAGGAATTTGGGGGAAGGTCATTTATTAATAGGGCCAATGGGAGATGTGAGCCTCCACTGGCAGCATGGTGTGGCTTGTCAATTGTCAAAAACCTGATGGTGTGCCTTGACCATTTTAGTGCCTTGTCAGTGTGCCGTGAGATAAAAAAGGTTGAAAATCACTGGGTTAGACTAATTAATGTTCAATCTAAAATCCCCCCCCTTTTGTTCCTTGATCACTCTTCCTGTCACTAGAGGCTTCACTGGTCAGGCAAGAACTCTTTCCACTGTTCAGAAAGCTGTTTTATACAGTCATGATTCTGATTGAGTCAGAACAAAGGAGATCCCAGACTGTTGCAGCTGGTTCTGCCTATCTTGGGTCCTCTTTTGCATTGGCATCCTTCAGTCTCGGAAGACTATGGTATCGTGCTCTGTATGGTGGTTCTGGAACAGAATGTCCTCTCCAGAGCACGAAACCTGGGTAAAGTAGATATGGAGGATAGACTGTTTCCCATGCAGCATATCCCCCCTCTCCATGTCGCTGAAATGGTCCAATGGAAAGGCAGAAGCCAATACGGTTGGTTCCAGTGGCATCACAGGAGTTGCCAGAATGTGACTGTGTTCAGCCATGAACTGCCTCAGGGACTCTGGCTCCGGATTTTGCCTCGAGGTTGACTCCTGAAGCCTTTTCCATAACTGGATGTAGCCACAAGGCAGTGGAAGTTTGGGATCAGAGTTTTCCTTCTCTCAGATGAGCTGCCTTCCCAGGCTATCGAGTCCCATCTACCCGTGGTTGTTTAGTCACCTCTTACGACAAGTACAGCCAAACTGAAGGCCTATTCTTATCCCCCAGCCCCCAGGGGATAGGTCCACAGGGAGCCCTCAGGTCCTCTAACAGGTTTAGAATTGTCATGACTAGTGCAGTCACTCAAAGAAATAATCAGTTGGTTAAAAGAATACAATTAATTGATTATGCCAGCATATATTTGCATGTGAATCAAACAGTAATTCTCAGGAAAAAAACATTTGCGTTCAAGTGATGGGCTTGTCATAGCAGGCACCATCTAAGAAGAGGAATTCCTTTCTCTATGAGAAAAGGAAAAATGCTTCTTCTAAGATGGCTCGTTTTCACCCATAGTTTTCACAAGTACAGCACTTACAAAAGAAAATTATTAATTTGGTGCAACTGTAAATCTAGCCAATTAATTGACCAAATGTTGCTAGCCTGGTTGATGACACATAAGGGAGATGGGGAAAGCTAAAAAGACCTGGTTCCCACTTTTGAGTCTATTTTTCCATTGGCAACATACAAAAAATGGATTTTTCACCACCTACTCATGACTTTTTGTTCTTGTTGGTGTCTCTTGGAATCAGTAAATTCTACTCAGCTAATTTTTATTCTTCTGAAGTGTTTTAAGGGGAGCGGAGCATATATTTATTTGTTTTTTAAAAATGGGCCTACAATACTTTGTTAATGAATTGGTTAGATTAATTGATTAAACCTTCTTGATTGATTAAAAAGGTACCTATTTTTTAAAGTAATTTTGTTTTTACTGTAAGTACTGCAGCTGGCAGGCACCATGTTGACTGAATGAGTAATCATTTTTACCTCCTAAATTAATTGAATAAATGTTCTTTAATTGGGGACAGCCTTACAAAATATATAAAATACCAAAGTAATTTGAATGTGTGAAACTTCATTTTATGAAAGAGTCGTTTGTGACTCCTCATTCACTTTGTTTACGGTGGTGGAATATATGTCTCAGACTGAGTCTTGTGCACCCAATCTGTGGTGCCCTTGGTCCTGCATCACCCTAGGCTAGGCATTTTCAGCCACTGTGCCATGACACACTGGTGTGACGTGAATGTCCCCAGGTGTGCCAAAAGAATTTGGAAGATGATCATTTATTTGTAGGGCCACTGGGGAATGTGAGCCCCCCATTGGCAGCACGGTGTGCCTTGTCAATTGTCAGAAAACGGATGGTGTGCCTTGACAATTTTGGTGCCTTGCCAGTGTGCCATGAGATGAAAAAGGTTGAAAATCACTGCCTTAGGCTTTCAGTAAGCCAGTCCAAGTAAATATCCTGAAGAAAGCAGTGTCAGCCTGGATACAGTCAGCTACCCCAATGGTCACCAAAGAGAGAACCATGTTGTATTGTAGGCAACAATCACACAAAACAAGTATGCTCCAAGAAAACCCTCCAGTGCCTCCTCCAGCACAGGTCTTCTGTAGCCTACAGCAAAGTTCCCCAAATTTTCAGGGAGAGTTTAGGACCTCGTAAGTCTTTGTGGGGGAGGGGAGGGGGCAGTGGTGGTGCTCCCATCGTCATGCCACCACTGGGGGAAAAGGGTGCTTTTTTACTTACCGAGAGCTGCTGTGGTCCTCTGGAGGGTGCGGGGAGCCCGCAGCGCCCTCTGTGGGCCTCCCCATGCCTCAGAACTGCTCCAAAATGCTATTGTGACCCACTTCCGGTTTTGGTTGAAGCTTGCTGTCAGTGCAAAAGTATAAATAGGCCAAACATCATAATTTAGTACATTTTGTCCTGTTAGTGAAGGGAGATTAAATAATGATTCTAAGCTCAAACTTCCCCCTTCTATCATTGTGTGTGTGTGTGTGTGTGTGTGTGTGTGTGTGTGTGTGTGTGTGTGTATCTATGGCACGACAATTAAAACTCAAATCAGAAATGTATTTGAAAATTAAGCAAAGCAATGCTGAGTGATTTGTCATAGGCACCAATTCAGTAGCTTTGTTTTCATCAGGGGAAAATGGTGAGCCTTTGCTTCTTCAGTTTAGTTTCTTCTGTTGCTTGTGTTGGTGACTGGAAAAATATTTGGCATGCATTCTCAGCTGACTTTTCAGTGCATGCTCCAGCCTGCTATTTCATCAGGGATCAAGACAGTAAAGACTTGGAGAGAAGCTGTTTTGATAAAGACTGCAGATTTCACTCCTGACTCAGATAATGACCTTGGCTTAATTTCATAAATGCAGATGTTGAAAATTAAGATGAAGAATGCAGACAAATGCTTAGTCTCATGTTAAAAAAGGACATTCAGAATGAGGTTAAGAGGAATATTCAAAACGATTTAGGCTCTCTGTTTTCAGAGTTTTGTTTGTTTAACTGAAGGCTGTTTCACATAACCCAAGTTAGCTATCTTGTTAGATGTTGGCATATGTATTGCTTCATGTGAATGCTCAGACATGTTCAGATTCAACTTGCCTCGGTCTGTCTGGTTCAACCCACTTTTTGAAATTTTTGGTGACACAATTAACAGCTCATATTAGAACGTTCATAAGACTAAAAAAAGAAAAAAAAGAAAATCACTTAAAAGTGACCACATAAATTTGCAGTTCTTCAAACTCTTCTTCATTCCCAAAATTAGAAATCACCTGTTGGAAGTAATAGTAGGTCTGAAGTTTTAAACAGACAAAAGCAAGTAATCATTCACATTGTATACATCCAGCCACTTAACCTATTATGACTCACTTATCAATGACCCACTTAACCTAGAACAGCCATTTTCAACCACTGTGCCGTGAGTGGTCCACTGATGTGCCACAGGAATTTGGGGGAAGGTAAATGGTGTGCCTTGTTAATTGTCAAAAACCTGATGGTGTATTTTGACAATTTTAGTGCCATATCAGTGTGCCTTGAGATGAAAAAGGTTGAAAACGCTGACTTAGAATCTTACTTGGGACATAGGAATGGAGCTTATACTGAGTCAGGATGAGTGCGCTACTCATCAGAATTTTCTACACTGGTGAGCAGTGACTGTTCAGAGTTGTAGATAGATATTTTTTCCTGCTTTACATGAAGGAATTGAATTTGGAACTTTATGCATGCAAAGTAGGTGTTCTGCCATTGTGTTCTGGCCCTTCCCCTTTGCAATGACAACCAGTTCTGTAAGTGCTTTAGGCTCCAATCCTATATACACCTATCTGGGAGTCACATTATATTTTGTGAGAATAACTCCTGAGTGGACATGTCTAGGATTGTGCTATTAGAGAATGTTCCAGTATAGGTATTAAATGAGTCTATTTTGATTGCAGTCTATTTTAGAAATGTTGGTGGCTAGTAAATTCACCATGAATTTCTTAGTCATTAAACTTGCAGTTACATTGTTGACCATTTCCACTTCCAGACCTTTAAAGAGCTACTCAGTGGGCCATCTGTACTAAGAATTGCTTTACAGTAGTTGGTTTCTAATATGGAAGGGGATTGGTTCTTTTTTCTTCTTTTCAGATAGTAGTGTACTAAAAATTAAGTGTAAAGTATATGCAGGCAGCTGGACCAGTCAGAGTTTTTGTGGTTTACTAATGTCTTTGGGGTTATTTGCAAAGCAGTCATATCATGTGTCAGAGAGTTCCAGAGTTTGGGTGCTTTAAAGAATATAGAGCTAATCTACCAATTTTTTAAAGAAAAGTCACTAGTTAGTAATTATTTTTCAGTAGTTAGCCCAGAGGTTCCCAGACTTCCTCTGTTCACAACGCCGCTACATACAGGCCTCAGTAAATTTTTTTTCATGGTAACTCTACAGTTCCAGCAATATTATTCCTATAGAAATTTAAAATATCCAGTGGTAGTCCTGCTAGGTGCTGCCTTGCACAGTTTGGGAACCATAGTTAGGCTATTTGTCATGAACCACCAGCTTGTATCCCTAAGGGCACAATCCCGAGTGTAGCTTGGGCCGACACAAGGCACTTGTGCTGGCCCAGGAGGGTCGCAAACATGCTGTGAAGCACGTTTGCACCTCCTCAAGAGTCGGCTGGGCTGGTGCAGGGACGTGTGCAGGCCTGCAGAGACTGAATCCAGCCTCTGCACTGACTCTAGCAGGGTCTGGGGAAGAGAGGCAGGCATTCCAGGACGGGAGGAGGGCGGGTGGCAGGTGGTCCTGGGGTGTGTGGGGAGTGAGAGGCAGGGCTGGGACCTGGCAGTAGTGCAAGTGGGACCCTGAGGTGATGTAAGTTTGAGGAGATCCATTGGGGCTGCGTTGGCTTTGCCAGGGGTAATGGAAAGAATTTACCCTTGACTCTGGCTGAGCCATTTTAGGTCCCTATCTTGCGCTGGATACAGCGCAGGCCTACTGCCCTGCCTGTTCCAACACAAGATAAGATTGCACTGCACGACAATTATTATGTCATCCAGTTGCGTACCTACCATAGACTTCTCTGGGGCAAAAGCCCCAGGCGCCAGCTGCTAGGACCCTGTGGAAGCCTCTCTGAGGCTCCCGATGGGGGTGGAAACTGTGCTTCCGGTTTCCTGGAAGCACAGTTTAAAGTGTTCGGAAACCTCAGAGAGGCTTTCCCGATGCAGCTAGAGGTTGTGTGAGGCTCTGTGAGCCTCTGGTGAGTGGGGGGGGATTTCTTTGCGGGGTCGGCGATAGCCTCCCAGGGGCACCATCCTGGAGCTTTGCCCCAGATGCAGGGCTGCAGAGGTCAGCGGCTGATGTCATCCCACTTTAATGATGGAACTAGATTCACAAGATCCAGTGGTCTGCAACAAGTGAGCTAAGTCCTTCTCTGCTGGTACTGTCAAGATTTCAGGCAGTTGGGGTTTTTTTGTTTTAAGAATAATATGACTATTCCTGTGCTTGGAATTCAGTTTGCTAGATGGCTTTTCTCCCTTGATAAACCTGGTCAGAGTAGACTTCTGGTATTGTCTATCCAGTTCTAGGACAGTGATAAGACTTTTTTTCTTTTGTAAAACTGGGTGAGTCCTGATGGTGTGTAATTTTAAAAAGTGGGTTCCAGTGCTAGTAGGTTTGGAACCTATTTGTAAGGTTTGTAAAAGGGTTCTTGTCTTTTACAGATTCCTCTTCCCCGAGTGTCTTTTCCTCTTCTCATCATTCTGGGGGTATGAGGATTATCTCATACCGTAAGTTAGCATTCCAGCTAACAATTTTCTTCTGCAAACTAGGCAAGGGTGCTTGCAAAGGGGTGTGTGTGTGTCTGTAATATTTCAAAAATCATTCGTGACCCACCAAAAATCAGCTTGCAACTCACTGGTGGGTCCCAACGCACCAGTTTGGGAAACACTGGAGTTTTACAAAGCCCAGCCTGGTACAGGTGAGTCTTTGAGATACCACAAGCAAGCAATATTAGATATTAGGTGATATAATATGGTGAGGAGTTGCACAAAAATCATAATCCTCCCTGTCAGGTCTTAAGGGGTTAAACTACACCCAGCTTCTCTGCTTTTCCTCCCCAGCTCAGCTTCCAGGAGTTTCTTTCCTGGCCTGGGCTGCCTCTAGTCCAGCCATTTTCAACCACTGTGCCATGGCACATTGGTGTGCCGCAAATGGTTCACAGGTGTGCCACAGGAATTTGGGGGAAAGTCGGTTGTTAGTAGGGCCAGTGGGAGATCTGAGCTCTCCATTGGCAGCATGGTGTGCCTTGTCGGTTGTTAAAAACCTGATGGTGTGCCTTGACAATTTTAGTACATTGTCAGTGTGCCATGAGATGAAAAAGATTAAAAATCAGTGCTCTAGTCCTTAAATGCCTACTTCCTGCTTTTGCATCAGCTTATATCCACTTTCCATTCTCTCCCCAGTTACCTGGTTTGGGCCTATCTTGTGAGAACAGAGAACATGTCTGTTGCCCAGAAGTGGGGCTGGCATTCTCTGATATACCATGGCAAGCCTCCGTTGTCATCTGCTTTCACCACATAGTTTCTTTGACTGGTAGCTTTTTTTCAGTCTTTAATCCTTAACTGGCACCTGGGGAGCAGGTCATCCTCTCAACCAATATACTGCTGTAGGTGCTGCTGGGATCTGTATGTCATTCATGACACAATTCCATTCTTGGCGATATTTCTAGCTTTGTTGATGGTCAGTTGCTGGTTCCTTAGATCTTCCTCAATGTGTTTGAGCCACTTTTTCTCACCAGAAGAACTTGTGTGGCAGCAGGCTGGTGTTCATTCTGCAGATGTGGCTAAACCATTGCAGTTTGCGTTTTTGGATTTGTTCTTCGACTGATGGTTGATGATCACACCTTATCTGAATTATCCTGTACATGCATACATGGATGCTAGCTTCTGGATGGGAAGCCATATACATTAAACACTTCTGTCCTATCCACGTATAAAATGTAGGACAGAGTTTACATAAAGGCAAAGCTGCTATCCTCTCCCCTTACCTTGAACCTTATTCTTACTTTAGCAAGAGCAAGAAACAGGTGTCAGGTCTGGCTTATGCTGGTGGAAGGGTATAGCTGTGCAGTGAGGTGTTGGATTTGTTTTCATTTAAGTACTATGGAGTAAAGTACATGGGCTGCAATTTGGACACTGTTACAGGGTGGGGTGAGACCTGTTATATGTCTTAGCTGCTACCCCCAGGGTGCTCCGCCATACACAGATCTCTCCCCTTTCCCACCTCTCAGCTCTCTTCCTCCCCCCCCCCCCGAATTGTGGGAATTTCATTAGTTAAAATATATTACTGTCCTGTACTGTGAATCTCCTGATTTAAGCTGTAGTCCTTGGAGAAACTTGCACTGCTGTATCCTTTTAAAATTTTTGCTGTAGGCAATGTGGCACATGCAGTGCTACTTAACAAAATATTGTGTAACGATGAAGTCACTGAGAAGGCTGCATGTTACAAGTTTCACCTTGTCCCTTTCCCAGCTTCTTCCCCCCCCCCCACACTCCCCCTTGTATGCACTTACCATATTGGCAGCTTAACTAAGATCTTCTCCCACACAATGCCTGTTTTTGTTATCCTGTTGACAGTTTGGAATTTTATGGCTCCTCTTTTAACATTCAGCAGACTAGACTAGACTGTTGAAGTGATCAATTTGGGCAGAACTTGAGAGAGATCACAGCACTTTTCACTGCAGTGTGGGCTGCAGGGTTTGCAACCGGAAGAAGGGTCTGTAGATCTGTGCATGCTTTTGTTTTGTTTTGGTTTTTTTGCAGCAGACTAGATTTAGTGACAAGTTCCATCTGTCCAGGTCTGTACAGCTGTCTATGGATTGTTTACAGTAGAGGCTCCTGTTTGTTTTAATTGTGCATTTTCAACTCTTCCATTGTAAGGAACCTGTTTTGTTTCTGTTTGCTTCCAACATGCAAAACGTAGGCCTAAATTTTTAATTAGCAAAAGTGAGTGGTGAATAGGAAGGAGGGGGTCTGAGTAATGTAACAAGCCTCAGTAGAGAGCAGCTGGGATGTGTTGCCATGACAACAAGTTCAGCAGGCTGCCAGCTAGCATGTCAATGGGCAGTGCAGGGAGGGAGCTTTCAAACAGCTCCTGCTAGCCACAATGTGATTGGTCACACCTCTGTTGTCTTTGTGTGGACGGGGGAATGCTGGGTAGGACCCAGAGTGAATGTTCAGTTTGTCTCAAAGCAGCGGTGAGGTAATGCTTTTGAATCTTTTGGGATTATGGACTGGATTTTTGAAAAGCTGCAGCATGGATGATTTTCGTTCCCTTTTGAAGTAATTGCCCTCCATGCGCTTCATATGGTTCTCTGTATATTTATGCAGTAGGATGTGGGAATTGGAGGAGAGCAATTTAAGATCTGTCTGTGGGCAGATTGATTGACGGGATTTGGGATGAACTGCTTTCAAGCATAACAGTGTAGCACTGACATAGTGGTTGGAGGTACGTTGACATCTCCCTTTGTGTGCCACGATAAAAGGGATTGGTGCGGGAGAGGAGAAAGTTTGGAATAACTTCCTGGTTTTCTTTGGAAGAAAAGACTAAATTATACCACACCATGATCTATAGCAGTGTTTCTCAAATGGTGGGTCGGGACCCACTAGGTGGGTCGCAAACCAATATCAGGTGGGTTCCCATTCATTTCAATACTTTATTTTTAATATGTTAGGCTCAATGCTACTATGGTATATGACTGCATCTGGGGAAATGTTACAGCTCTGTACTTTGAACAGGCTACTATGTATATGCTTTTAACAATGATAGTAAATGGGACTCCTAGCTAAATTTGCATAGGATTGGAGCCTAGGATTGTTAAACATTTTCCTGCTTGATGACGTCATTTCCAGTGGGTTCTGACAGATTCTCCTTCTGAAAAGTGGGTCCTGGTGCTAAAAGTTTGAGAACCACTAATCTAAAGGATTTGGGTGGCTCTGTTCCCTGCAGGGGAAAAAAGAAGGAAGTAACACATAGTTTTTAAAAAATGGGGGGGGGGGGGAGAACATTGGAATTCTTTTCCCCCTTGTTGTTTCTTCAGTTACATGCAAGACATTTGACTATTGAAAGTATATGCTTAGGTCAAATTGTGAATAAGTTACCGTAGTGTGCAGTGGGAAACATCTCATTATAGTTCTGGAATCTTTTATGCTTTGGTGAATTGCTTAACACTTTAGGATACTAAGGAGTTAAGCTTGACTTGGTCTGCATTATTTTTTTATTGTTTTCAAGACTGAAAAGCACTTCAAAAAACTATATTATATTTGTGCTTCAACTGTACTCCAGCATTGTTGAGCGCCTTTTTGATCAAACAATTATTAATATAGATGCTGTAGTCCAGTGTTTCTCAAACTGTGGGTTGGGACCACTTTTCATTTTAATATTTATTTATTTATCTATTGATTAGTAGAATTTATATCCCTCCTTTCCACTCCAGAAAGGAGCACTCAAGGTGGCTTTTTAGTATATTATACTTGATACTACCATTGTATGTGACCGCATCTGGGGAAATGCTAAAGATCTGTGCTTTGAACAGGCTACTATGTATATGCTTTTAACAATGATAGTAAATGGGACTTACTCCTGGGTAAGTGGGGTAGGATTGAAACCTAGAATTGTTAAAAATTTTCCTGCTTGATGGTGTCATGTCTGGTCATGACATCACTTCTGGTGGATCGTGACAGATTCTCATTCTAAAAAGTGGGTCCTGGTGCTAAATGTTTGAGAACCACTGCAGTAGTTCAAAAGATTTGGTGAAGGAATTGCTTGTCTATTGTTTACATTGTAATTGTATTTGCATTTGAGGTAAACAATGTTAAGGCATCATTTCCCAGCATGCCTGTTTGCCCTGAGCAGCTTACCTTTTACACCTGTGAAACCAAAGCAAAGAAGTATAATGATCAAATTTGCATATGCAATTATAAATTCACAGATCACCCTCATTAGGTATGTAGCTTTAATATGTGCAGGGAGTGCTGTTTTAAAAAGACATTGCAAGTGTGGGTGAGGTAAGGCCGAAATGAAGGAAGAGCAGTGCAAAATTATTTATATTTGATGCAATAGTTATTTATTTAAATGATTCATATCTCACCATTCCCTTTGAATAAGCAGAGCATTCAGGGTTGTATACAATAGAGAAAAAAAATAGAATGCAAAAAGAAAAATGAAATATATAAAATGCAATAATTGTAAAATAATCATAAAGAATATGGCAGTAAACATTAAAACAAAATATGGTATTTAAATGAATAAATAAAATTTTTTAAAGCCTGCCTCCACTTGGGGGCAATTTAATATTCTGCTAGCTGCTGTGGCTCTGAGATTATATTTTGTGGGTGTGCTCCGTGGTGCTGGTGTGGAGTGTTTTGCTGTTTCTGGTTGCATGGAGAAGCAGTGCAGCAGTCTTCCTAGCACTTCTCTATTGCTGGTCATTTGCAGTGATGTCCCCATTCCACATAATGGTTAGGACACCAGCTTGTCCTTGCTTGTTAAAAATTAGAGAAGCCATGCATTAGAATGTTGAGTATGCAACTGCAAAAGAAAGTGCATAGAAATAAGCAAACCAGAGCAAAACAAAATCTGTTGGAGCAGGGAATTTAAAGGCAGACCTGTAGCACAAGTGCTTTGTGATGACATCAGAGGCACCATACAATAGATACCCATGAGACTCGTGTGACAACCTCGCCCACAGTGAAGGATGTGAAGCAAGCCTTGCAGTCTGAAGCCAAGAACAGCAGTTTAGCAGCAACTTGGGTTGGTAGCTGAATAAATGTTAGACCTCTGGTTTCACCCACAATGGGAGTGCTTGCTGGGATAACATTGTCTGGCTGATTCAACTGAGAAAAATGTTGTATTATCATTGTTCCTTCCCCCTCCAGGAATACAATATCATTAAAATTGTAGTTCTTACCATGCTATAGTTTTCTGGTCAATAATTTGGCATGTGGCTATACTAATGTAATAAAGCAGCTGAGTTTTGTTTTTCTTTTCCTTTCTCTTTTAAAAAGAAGTAACACTTATAAGGAGGTTTCTAGTCCAGCATAGATGTAAGATAAAGCAGAGGTATTGTTGACGAAATTTTGACACTGTACTTGCCATGTGTTTGTATGGAAGCAAATTCTGGATGGTGTTACAGGCTTTTTCTCTCTGTGTAGCATGCTTTAAGGTAAGGAATATGATCAGAGGAAGAACAGAGGGTCATCTGTGAAGTTCGTTATTCATGGACCTTCTAGATCAGGGGTGTCCAAAGCTTTTGGCAGGAGGGCCACATCATCTCTCTGACACTGTGTCGGGGGCCGGGGAAGAAAATAATTAATTTACATTTAAAATTTGAATTTACATAAGTTTACATAAATGAATATATTAAAGATGAACTTGTATGAATGAATGAAGGTCTTGTAATAGCTCAAGGCCTATAAAAGGCCTTGCACAAAGCAAGGCTGGCCTTTCCTTTGCTGCCACTACTACATCACAGATGTGAAACAGCAAGCAGTGGAGGGAGCCCTCATCCCACAGCTCATGCAAGAGGTCAAACAGTTGCCCTCATGCTGAGAGTCGCTGTGTCAGGCCAGTGCGGGCTGCAGCAAGTCTCCGGAGGGCCAGAGGCTCATTGGAGACTGGGGGCTCCCTGAGGGCCGCATTGGGCCACAAGTGGCCCCAGGGCCGGAGTTTGGGCATCCCTGTTCTAGATCATTGCAAATACAGATGCATATATAAGAAAGCTGGGTTGTGTATTAATGTCAAAAGCACTACAAGTAATCCTTTCTTATATAGCTCACAAGTAATATCCAGCATGTTTCAGCTAGTCTGACTGTGTGTTCATCGCTAAATACTGCTGGAAGAAGTACAGTAAAGTAGTTGAGGTGATTTTAAGCAGGAAAACAATGCAGAGATAAAGAATAAAATATCTTCTGCCTCCTTGCTGCATTCCTGATCCAAATTGCCTCCCTGCATGGGAGGGAGTAAACTTTAGTCTGTAACAACACCCTGGTGCATTTATAATCTTGTGTAGTTTTAGCATCCCTTTGCAGGGAACTGTCCCAATGTCATATGTTTCTCTATGTAAATACTTTTGGAATTATTCCTGTGATAACACCTAAAACTTAATTTCAGTTTACATGAAAGAGCCCATGTCACACATGGACTAGAGAGAGCTGGGTTGAAATTCCCAGGTTTTGAAGCTCACTGGATGACCTTGGCCCGGTCATGGTTTCTTAACCTAACATAGTTCACAGTAGTTGTAAGACAAAATGTTGGGATGTAGCCAGCAAACAAAGCAAACAGTCAAAAACCCTGCAAGATGACCCAGTAACGCATGCAGAAAAGACAACCGCAGGTATTGGTATTCCCAAAACAATTAGATGGAATCTTTGTCAAGAGGAATGTAACACATTTGACTTCTTCATCAACCTACTCAACAAAACTGTATGCTGCAGTACCCTCAAATAAACCAGGGGTGGAGGGAGGGAGGGCGAATGCTCTTTGAGTTATTTTATATAAAAACAAAAGAAGAGCCCTGCTGAATCAGGCTAGAGGCCGATCTAGTCCAACTTCCTGTATCTCACAGTGGCCCAGTAGATGTTTCAGGGAGCACACAAGAGACAACATCATCTTGGTGCCATTCCCCTGCATCTGGCATTCTGAGGTAGCCTATTTCTAAAATCAGTAGGTTGCACATACCCTTCATGGTTTGTAATCTGTGATAGGCTTCTAGAAATATGTTCAATCGCGTTTTAAAGTCATCTAGGCCAGGCACCATCACCACAGCCTGAGGCAAGGAGTTCCACAGACTAATTTTATCTATGAATCTATCTGCCCACCCGCCCGCCTGCTCAGGACGGCTTACAAAATTTAATACATAAAACGCAGCAAAGAATGATAATAAAACAGTTAAGATCTAGATAATTTAAAACCAGCACAGCAGTAATATAATAATTCTAAAAACCCATAGGTGGTGACAGGTAAAATAAATACACAACCAACTAAAAACACATAAATATACAATAAAAACAGGTTACATAAAGACTTCCAGGAGTGTTCCACCCTCACCCACTCCCAAAAGCTAATGTAAATAAAAATGTCCGGCCTTGCCGGAAACTTTCTACATGCTAATTACAAGAAATATTTTCTTTTGTCTGCTCTGACTCTCCCACTTAATTTTAGTGGATGTCTTTTGGGTCTGGTGTTGTATGAGAGGGAAAAGAACATCCCTCTATCCACTCTATCTATCCCCTGCATAATTTTGTATGTCTCAATCATTCCTACCTCAGGTGCCTTTTTTCTAGACTAAAGATTCCCAAACGCTGCAGTCTTTCCTCATAAGGGAGATGCCCCACGCAGTAATCATTTTGATCTCTCTTTTCTGCACCTTTCCTGCTTTATCCTGCTTTTCCTAACCATAGGGAGGTTCCAAGGCCTCTTACAAGGGACAACTCAGTGATGCCACAAGGTGAGGCAGGCTAGGCTCAGGTGGCACGGCACTATAAGCCACTTTTGCAGCTATTTTACTTGGCCTGTGTTTGTCTCTTACTGGTTCCTCCTGCTCTGCTGGTCTATAAGTTGAAATAGAGCAACAGAGGACGATAGCACTGCTCCCACCTTTCTTGTTCCACCGTGCTCATCTGCACTATCTCAAAGCATGGCAGAGCCAGGAGAAGAAAGCAAATAAGGAGAGAGGAAGGCAGTGATAAATTGGGAAGGAAACCAGCTCTGTTGCTGGTGGTGTCATTGTTACCTCCTCCTCCTCCGCTTCAAGCAATCATAGAAAAAGAGGAGGCTGGCTGGCTAAGAGGGCTATTGCTGTTGCCATCACCTCCCTTTCCTCATTTGTGGAGGGGAAGCTTAAACTTCATAATAACAATTGTATTGGCAACCTTCAGTCTCGAAAGACTATGGTATCGCGCTCTGAAAGGTGGTTCTGGCACAGCGTCTAGTGTGGCTGAAAAGGCCAATCCGGGAGTGACAATCCCTTCCACACCGGGAGCAAGTGCAGTCTGTCCCTGGTCTGTCTCCCTGGCTATGGGCCTTCCTTCTTTGCCTCTTAGCCTCAGACTGTTGGCAAAGTGTCTCTTCAAACTGGGAAAGGCCATGCTGCACAGCCTGCCTCCAAGCGGGCCGCTCAGAGGCCAGGGTTTCCCACTTGTTGAGGTCCATCCCTAAGGCCTTCAGATCCCTCTTGCAGATGTCCTTGTATCGCAGCTGTGGTCTACCTGTAGGGCGCTTTCCTTGCACGAGTTCTCCATAGAGGAGATCCTTTGGGATCCGGCCATCATCCATTCTCACGACATGACCAAGCCAACGCAGGCGTCTCTGTTTCAGCAGTGAATACATGCTAGGGATTCCAGCACGTTCCAGGACTGTGTTGTTTGGAACTTTGTCCTGCCAGGTGATGCCGAGGATGCGTCGGAGGCAGCGCATGTGGAATGCGTTCAGTTTACTCTCCTGTTGTGAGCGAAGAGTCCATGACTCACTGCAGTACAGAAGTGTACTCAGGACGCAAGCTCTGTAGACCTGGATCTTGGTATGTTCCGTCAGCTTCTTGTTGGACCAGACTCTCTTTGTGAGTCTGGAAAACGTGGTAGCTGCTTTACCGATGCGCTTGTTTAGCTCGGTATCGAGAGAATGAGTGTCGGAGATCGTTGAGCCAAGGTACACAAAGTCATGGACAACCTCCAGTTCATGCTCAGAGATTGTAATGCAGGGAGGTGAGTCCACATCCTGAACCATGACCTGTGTTTTCTTCAGGCTGATTGTCAGTCCAAAATCTTGGCAGGCCTTGCTAAAACGATCCATGAGCAGCTGGAGATCTTTGGCAGAGTGGGTAGTGACAGCTGCATCGTCGGCAAAGAGGAAGTCACGCAGACATTTCAGCTGGACTTTGGATTTTGCTCTCAGTCTGGAGAGGTTGAAGAGCTTTCCGTCTGATCTGGTCCGGAGATAGATGCCTTCTGTTGCAGTTCCAAAGGCCTGCTTCAGCAGGACAGCGAAGAAAA
Source organism: Tiliqua scincoides (assembly GCF_035046505.1). Classification (NCBI taxonomy): domain Eukaryota; kingdom Metazoa; phylum Chordata; class Lepidosauria; order Squamata; family Scincidae; genus Tiliqua; species Tiliqua scincoides. The sequence continues at coordinate 59,712,183 of NC_089826.1, forward strand.
TCCCAAACAAGGTTGGTGCAAGAACACAGCCCTGCTTCACTCCGCTTCGGATGTCAAAAGGGTCTGATGTGGAGCCATCGAAGACAACAGTGCCCTTCATGTCCTTGTGGAAAGATCTGATGATGCTGAGGAGCCTGGGTGGACATCCAATCTTGGGGAGAATCTTGAAGAGGCCGTCTCTGCTGACCAGGTCGAAAGCCTTTGTGAGATCTATGAAGGCTATAAAGAGTGGCTGTCGTTGTTCCCTGCATTTCTCCTGCAGTTGTCTAAGGGAGAATACCATATCAGTGGTGGACCTGTTGGCTCGGAATCCACACTGCGATTCTGGATAGATGCTCTCTGCAAGTACCTGGAGCCTCTTTAGTACAACTCGGGCAAACAGCTTTCCTACAACGCTAAGGAGAGAGATGCCGCGGTAGTTGTTGCAGTCACCCCTGTCACCTTTGTTCTTGTACAGCGTGATGATGTTTGCATCCCTCATGTCTTGAGGTACTCCACCTTCTCTCCAGCAGAGACAGAGGATTTCATGCAGCTCAGTGACGATGATCTCTTTGCAGCATTTTAGGACTTCAGCAGGGATGCTGTCTTTTCCAGGTGCCTTGCCAAAGGCAAGGGAGTCCAGGGCCACGTGAAGTTCTTCTAGGGTTGGTTCACTGTCAAGCTCTTCCAGCACAGGCAGGCACTCAATGTTGTTCAGTGCTTCTTCTGTGACTACATTTTCTACATTTTCGACTACTGGCTCCAGCTCTGTTCCGAGATACAGATAGCAGCTGACACGGGCAACATCAAGGGGATGTATGATGGTATCAAGCAGGCCCTAGGTCCAACACAGAAGAAAATTGCCCCTCTGAAGTCTGCCACAGGCGAGGTCATCCAGGATCGGGCGCAGCAGATGGAACGCTGGGTGCAGCACTACTCTGAGCTATATTCCATAATAACAATAAACTGATTAAACAACAAAAATATCTAACACAGTGCAATGAAATACAGGAGTGAATACAGCAATAAATACAGCAGTGAAATAATGGCAGATCAAACATAAGCAAACAAATATGCATTGGGATGCAACTGAGGCTCTACTATGCATGTTCTAGGGCAGAGGTTTTCAGGGTGTGCCAGAGAATCCTGGGGTTCATTGAAAATTGCATTACCTGTGATTTTTGAAAGGAGAAAATCAGTAATGGCCTCAGATACAATCTGCCCAGCTCTATCAAGCTTCTCTTGCATTGCACAGTTGCCAGAGAGAGTTGGTTGTTTTTCTGAGATGCACTCTTGGTTCATGCAAGGTCTGATAGCCCTGGTTAGCGCCCTGAGCTATCACTCTAAAAGTTGGCCCCTGCTAACTGGACTAAAAAGCTCTTTTTAGATTGATAACTATATTAGTAGGACAGTTGTTCCAGTTCAACTAGGCATGTCATCTTTTCCAGTGGCTGTTTGCTGGTTTCCCTTTTTCATCATCTTTTAGCTTGTGAGCTCTAGGACTAGGCATCATCGTTTCATTTATTTTTGCTGTGTAAACTGCTTTGTGAATTTATTTTGTTGAAAAGCAGTATACAGTACTGTGTTCCAAAATCCTGTGCAACTAGGAAAAAGTTTGATGGAACGGGTTCTCTGAAGGTGGCAAATTTCAAAACTTCTATTCTAGGCCATTGCCTTTAGCTGCTGAGCTACATTACTCTGCTGTTTCTGTGTGAATCCACAACTGGGTGATTTTAGTTGAAGGCCTTAGTGTATAGTGGGTGTGGGTGGTATTCTTCTTCGGAAAAAAATCAGTTGATACCAAATCAGTAGAAAAATAGCTTTAAAGACCTGTTTCCAGGTTTTTTGCTCCTCCATTGTTGCCCCAGATTGCATTGATATAGACACTGTCTCATTCAACCACTAGATGGGGTGAATAATGGAATCTAATTGAATGAAATTATAATATTTAACGGCTCTAAAGTAGGAATTTGGATTTTGATGCTTTTTTCCTTGTTACAAGGCATTTAAAAGTGGACCTCGGAATCAATGGTGAGTCAAATCAGTGGATACCAAATCAGTGGATACCAAGGTCCCACCTGTAATCTAAAAATAATACATTTTATATTGCATACAAAATGTACCTTAAAGATAAGAGACTTGATTGAGGGCCCAGTCCAATTTTCCTACACCGGTGCAGCTGTAATGCAGTCTCGAGGTAAGGGAACAAATGTTCCCATACCTTGAGGGAGGCGTCTGTGACTGCTTCCCCAACACAGGAAGCAGTGCATACCCCATAGACACAGCAGCACCAGCACTGGAAAACTGGATAGGATTGGGCCCTTAGACTGCAGTCCTAAACATACTTGCTAGGAATAAGCCACACTGGAGACAGTGGAACTTGCATTCAAATAAGCATGTGTAGGATTGCATAGTGAGTTCAATATAGGCAGTCACTGTTTGATATACATACATTGTGAGGGATTTCAGTTTGCATGTGCTACAAGAATACAAAGCCCATTAACATTTAAGTCTGGATTTTTTAATTTTAAAACAAAAAATATATTTGAATCAACAGTATGTTGAAGTGAAAATGTATATTACCAGAATGTATAAGCCACTAGTTTGTTTTTTGGTTTGGTTTGTGGGGTTTCTCAGTTGCTGGCATAGGGTTTTTTTTTGGGGGGGGGGGGGAGTTCTACCTTATTGTACTCATAGTACAACTCATTGCTATAAGCGCAATATATGAACTAGATCCTTAGGCTTCTGAATAATTGGCCTGTTTTCCTAACTTGGTTCAGTGCCACCAAATTCCACTTTAAATGGCAAGTGGATGTTAAAATAATAATTGTTCTATAAGAAAGATATAGCTAAATTCTGAGAATTTTTTCCCATTGTATTTATAGAATATGTGGAATCATTGGAATATGGAAAGGGCTGCTCTGACTGTTACTCAGAACAATCCTGTGTATTTGATGTCCATGACATTAAGCTAGAATGTCTTTTTATTTTCTATCGGTGTATAGGTTCTATTTTGTTTTACTTGGGGGAATTTTGCAAAATATACAGAGTGGCTTTGAAAAATGTTTTAAAAATTGCTGTTTATAAAGAAATCTTCATTTCATATGTGAAGCAGTCTGTATAGGTATGTATGTAAAGAGGAGATTCTTTATGCTTCCAAGTGAAGCCACTAAATCAGGGGTGTCCAAAGCTTTTGGCTGGAGGGCCACATCATCTCTCTGACACTGTGTCGGGGGCCCAGGGGGGGGAAGAATTAATTTACATTTAAAATTTGAATAAATTTGCATAAGTTTACATAAATGAATATATTAAAGATGAACTTATATGAATGAATGAAGGTCTTGCAATAGCTCAAGGCCTATAAAAGGTCTTGCATAAAGCAAGCCTGGCCTTTCCTTTGCTGCCTCTGCTGCATCACAGACATGAAACAGCAAGCAGTGGAGGGAGCCCTCATCCCACAGCTCACGCAAGAGGTCAAACAGTTGCTCTCACCCTGAGAGCAGTTGCATCAGGCCACTGCGGGCTTCAACAAATCTCTGGAGGGCCAGAGGCTCGTTGGAGACTGGGGGCTCCCTGAGGGCTGCATTGAGAAGTCTTGAGGGCCACATGTGGCCCCAGGGCCAGGGTTCGGGTACCCCTGCACTAAATGCTCTGATTTTGAGTAACATATTGTTAATTTTCCCTTCTTTCTTTAGAAACACCTCCCTAGACTCAGTCTTAACTGTCTAAGATGAGAAAATAATCATAGAAGTAAATGGCATATCTTCATTATTTATGTTCCTTGCCTATTTTCAAAGTATGTGAGAACGCATTGCAAGTCAGCACAGAATTAAATACTTCCTAAGAGCTGCAACCGTATATTTTCATTGGCAGATCTTGGCTACAAGGAATGCTCCCTTTGGCAATTCATCAGCACACACCTATTTGGGCTCCAGGGTGCAGTATTGTGGCAAGTTTGCTCTGTCACCTTCTTAAATAGAAACTTTGAGACTTTGACTGCGTCTTTCAATAAGACTGGAAGGAGGCCATGGACTGTTTAAAGAAGAAGGTTAGCTGAGTGCAAAAGGGCAAGCAAGAAAACGACATGAATGCACTATGTGATGGTTGCATTTTCTGGTTTCTTGAAAAGGACTTACTTTTCCCAAACAAAATATTCCATGCTGCCTGTTTTTGGTGATTTGTTCTTTATAATGTGCAGTGTAGGTCAAATATAACATTTTGTTTAAGCAATCAGCATTCTAATTTCTACCTATTTTGATTTTGTGATTTGATGAGCAGGTGGTGTGCACAAGCCTTATTGTAATGAGCGGAAGTTATATCCTACCAATGCTTAGTGAAATGCAGTGGTGGTCCTGGCAGTCCTCCTGCCAGGAGCCACCTCCCGCATTCACCAGCCCTGACACCAAAGTAATTGTGGTGACAATTACTACCATGCTACCTCCTCCTCTGTTCCCCCTTAGGAAAAAAAGGGGGTAGGGAGGAGGCAGCCCAGGCTCCAATGAAGGCTTCTGCAGTGCTGCTAGCAGTGCGGAAGGCTCCATCGGAGCTTTTTTAAAGGTGACTTCCAGTGGCGTGATAAAGCTCCAATGGAGCTTTCCGCACAGCTAGCAGCAGCACAAATGGCTCCATTGCAGCTTGAAGCGGCGCACACCTCCTCTGAAATCGGAGGCAACGGGTGCTGCTTCTGGCCAGGCTGGCTCCCTAGCCGTTCTGAGGGCTGCCCTCCTCTCCTCCCTCTGGAACAGGGGTGTCCAAAGTTTTTGGCAGGAGGGCCACATCAGCTCTCTGACACTGTGTTGGGGGCCAGGGGGAAAAAAGAATTAATTTACATTTAAAATTTGAATAAATTTACATAAGTTTACATAAATGAATATATTAAAGATGAACTTATATGAATGAATGAAGGTCTTGCAATAGCTCAATGCCTATAAAAGGCCTTGCACAAAGCAAGGCTGGCCTTTCCTTTGCTGCCGCTGCTGCATCACAGATGTGAAAAAGCAAGCAGTGGAGGGAGCCCTCATCCCACAGCTCACATGAGAGGTCAAACAGTCACCCTCATGCTGAGAGAAGTGTGTGCTTCAGTGTGTGGGCCAGTGTGTGCTTCAACAAATCTGCAGAGGGCCAGAGGCTCATTGGAAACTGGGGCTCTCTGAGGGCCGCATTGAGAGGCCTCGAGGGCCGCAAGTGGCCCCCGGGCCGGGGTTTGGGCACCCCTGTTCTGGAACCATACCTAGAGTGGCTGCAGGAGCGCAACCACTCTAGGCATGGTTCCCCCCTGATCTGAGAAGGGATGAGAGAGGAGGGTAGCCTTTGGATAGGTGTGGAACCGTGCCGGCTGTGGCTCTGAGAATGCAACCACTGTTGGCACAGTCCCAATTGTGCCAGCAAGCCAGTGGCAGGGGAGCAGGTGATGGTGCCAACCCCCAGGCACCTAAATTTCTGGGGAAATTGTACCCCTTGCCCCTCCAGGTGTGCCACTGGTAGAGTGTGAATTCTGTCTGATGGAGTGTGAGCAGAAGGAAGCTGTGCCCTTTAAGATTTTTTTTGCCAGGTTTCCCAGTTCTGCCTGAGACAAAATACTTCCTGGGTATCCTAGTGTGTGAATCTTTCAAATGCAGTGGTCCCTTGCCACCCATGATCTCAGCATCTGCAGATCTGACCATCCGCTGATGGCAGGGAACTCACTCTGGGGCTCCTGGAAGCCATTTCCAAGTCTTGTGAGGCACTTTTGAAAAGTGTTCCTTTTAAGTTGCTTAACAAAAAGAAAAGTTTTTAAAAGTGTTCTTTTCCCTAGCACCACAAATTGCACTAGTTGCAGGACAGTCTCTGGTGCTCCCAAAAACCGCTTCTGGGTTGTGCCCAGGCCCATGACTTCCTCTTTGGCCCTGGTGCACTTCAGAAATCACAGCCGAAGCATTTGGGAAACACTTTTGTGGTTCATTCTGAGGTACACCAGGGCCAAGGGAGGGGGTCATGGGCTTTGGTGTGATCCAGAAGTGGCTTCTGGAAGCATCAGAGACTGCTCTGCAGCTCATGCAGTTTGCAGCGCAAAGGTAAGGAATGCTTTTAAAAACTTTATTTTTACTTTTAAAAATGTTTTTAATGCAAACCCCAGTATCTATGGTTATTAGTATCCATGGGCGATCCAGGAATGGATCCATTGTGGATACCTTGTGACTGCTATACCATCAAGTCAAGGCTGCATATAAACTTTACAGCACAATCCTAACCAATTTTCAGTCCCAGTGGGCCACATGCCACATACTGTGGTGGGGGACAGTCACAGAAGCCTCCTCAAGGTAAGAGAATGTTTGTTCCCTTACTTCAGAGCTGCACTGTGGCTGCATCAGCATTTTAACAACTCAGTGGAGAAGCCATCTATTTTATTGTAAGCAGAAGGGTGTTTGGAGTTGTGGCAGTTAAGGATTGGGGGCAAGGCAGCTGTATAGAGCAGCAAGGCAGCTGGCATGAACTATGGTAGAATAATGTAGCGTTTCTCAAACTATGGGTCTGGACCCACTAGGTGGGCTGTGAGCCAATTTCATGTGGGTTGTTTAGCATCTAGCTCAACTGCCATTGAAAATGGCACTTCTCCCAAGGCGCCTCCCGCGGTAGCATGGGAGGCGCTGGATTCGTTGGCAGCCCTCCTCTGTGCCGCCGAGCCTGGGCCCCCCGGGCAGCTCAGGATTGGGCTGCCTGATGTCATGTGGATCCATGGTTTTTAAATACTGTGGTTTGTTTAGCAAGTGTGGATAAGCATTACAGACGATAACAAAATCCTGTTCTCTTTCAACTAATTTTGGTTCCTTCTGGCTCCACCCTCACTGTCTATATTCCCATGAAATGTCTAGATGAAGTTGTTAACAGTATTCATGTGCCACTTTTCAACAGCAACAGAAAAGGTTCACAAAGCAGTTTACATCGCAAAGTAAATAGTTCCTTGGTCCATATGGACTCGTGATCTAACACAGTGCTTCCCAAACTCCTGCAATGGAGTTGGGAGCACTGTAAGTATGTGCGGGGGAGGGGCCATAGCAGCAGCAGCAACACAATCCCCAAGATAGCACTGGGGGAGAAGGAGAGGTCTTCACTTCAGCTTAGTGACTGCCAGCCTCTGGGGTGGTGTTGCAGGAAGCCTTGTAGACACTTCAGTGTTCGCTTTTGCTAATTACGCAGAAGCTCATCCTGGCCTTTTGTGGGAACTCTGCTGGTATCTAATACTAGCAGTTCTTCCCTGAACAGATTGATTGGGATTTGTGAGTTGAAATATTACTTCTCCCTATAAAAAATCCCTTAATATCTCATCACAAACAAGAAAAAAATAAGAAGAAACTAACTATTTCAGCTCAACTCCTCACTAGTGCAGAGAAGGTTTAAAAGGAGTTGCATGCAGGATAATACAATCTCACTGTCTTGTTTGGGCATGCAAATCAAGAGCACTCCACAAACTGCTGTAGGCTGATAATCCTGAGAAATGTTTAGTTGTGTGGGTTCAGGGGCTGCACACAATGGAAGACTGCTTTGTATATTAAAGTGTTTCCCTTTCCTCCATCCATATCCAGATGCGGTTTTCTTGCACCTACAGGCCCTATTCACTTTCTAACAGCATGGTACTAGGCCAACTCCTCATACACAAAAATATTAAATAATTTTTCATGACTACAGTTCAACCTTTTATATATGCCCAGACTTGCCTTTATTTCTCTTGATCTCAAATGCTCACATTTAGCCCATTATAACCAAGCAAATTCAAACCTTACTTTCAGAACAACTTAACCTCCTTCTGAATCTTAGTTTCTTTGTTAGGAGCAGTGGAAGCAACAGCTCCGCTGACTTTCTTGCCAAGTCATAACACTACATCGTAGTTTATCATTATGGGAATGATCTTAAGGGGAGCCACAACCTCATGTGCTCCTCTTCTGTTCTCTCATGTGCAAGACAAAGAAGGTTTGTACTTTGAATTTAAAAGCAAACCAGAGCTTCCCCCCAAATTTGGGGGACAACAGTGTAACTTCTATATTGAGAACAAGCCAGGGTATCAAACCAGGACTAAACTATGGTTTGATATCCTAATTTGTTATCCCCATCCTGAATTCATAAATAACAGAGAACTGTAGGTTTTTTTTAGCTAAAAACCAGAGTTTTCAGTCCCCTCCTCTTGTTCCCTTAGGCTGGTTCATATAATACCAAATAATGGTTTACTATTGAACCAGATCCTTTTTTGCTGCTGTTTGATGCTTTCTGCCAATTTACTGGTATTATTTCAGGGCCTTCTCTTTGGTGCATGCATAACAAAGTGAATACAATGATGAGAAATGAGCTTGCAAGCTCATTTGCCAATTTGAATCCTTTGATACACTGACTTCTGTATTGTGTAACTGAGCTGCAGCTTCTGTTTCCATGTTAGGAAATTAAGCATTTTTGGAGTCTGCAATGATAGTAAGGGCTAGTAAGTGAGTTCACCCCCTAAGTCATTACAGGCGGCAGCATGTATTCTTGTTCAGAACTTTGATCTTGAGTAAGGTCTGGCCTCTTTTGTATTTCCTTGCCTGGGGATTAAATTTGTAACCAGTCCGTGATGATGCCTGCGATTAGCTCTTTGGGCCACTTTGGTGGTTTTTGTTTATGTTGTACAGTGCAGCTAGGCAACTTTCCAAATGCTGAGTTACAAAGGCAAAGAAATGTATGCTTGACACACTAGGAAACCTGGAACACTGTAGTACTATGTTTCCCAGAGCAATTACTTATTTCAGCTTACAAAGGATTCTGAGTAGAAGAGTGAGGTTGGCCAATCTCTTCCTATGACTTCACTTTGCAGAGAACCAGGCAGAAGATGACACTGCAGAATCCTGAGACACTGCAGTGGCAAGTTGCTTTTTTCATTATTAGGAGTTTCTCTGTTCCAAAGTCCACTCTGAAGTACTGAGCAAAAGACTAAATGTAGCTAAACAAAATAATGAATAGGGAGACATATTACTATAGCCCTGCAGTTTTCAAACTCCCAGGGAGTTTGAAAGCCACAGTAAGTTCTAGAGCGGGCGGGGGGGAAGGCAGTGGCCTGATCCCCAGGATCACGCCACTCAGGGGGGCTGCAGAGGCTTGGGTACACTTACCAGAGCCTCCTGCAGCCTCCCGGGAGTGCGAGGAGCCCTGCGCTGATGTCCGCAGGGCTCCCCAATGGTTGAAAAAGTGAAAGTGGAGCAATCGGTTGAAATCATGGTGTTTTATATGTAGAAAGATGTGCTACAAATTTGTGGAGGGGAAAGAGCTGGTTGCTTTTTAATAACTACCTAGGATTTGCTGAAGTTTAGAAGACAAAAAACATATCTGCATTTGAACTACAGCTCTCCAAACTGACCCTGGGATCTTGGAAGTTTTCAGCTGTTGTTGACTGACATTTTTAAAACCTTTTTATAGGTCATTTCTGAATGAGACTGTCTTTAGACCTACTCAGACCACTTACGTGCCGTTCTTGTCCTCCATTTCCACTGTACATATGCTCACTCACAATAAGGAAAGAAATTGTCAACTTATAATAAATAGTGTGTTGACTTTATTAATTTTAAAAAAATTATTATAGTTACATCTGATCTTCAGGTTCATAATTAAAAAATAAGAATAAATAAAACGTATACCAAAACAGGTACTCAAAAGAGTAAAACAGTGTAAAAGCAATTTTAAAAATTCATTCCTAAACTCACATTGCTCCCTTCTTTCTGGCAGGATTCCACTGCATTTACCCATTATATGAAGATAAGAAACAGGCTTTTTTTTGCCATGTTAAAGCAGTGATTCAAAAGGCTTCATCTGCTGGATTTCCGCCTGACGCAGCTATTAAAGGCCTGAGAGTCTTGCTCGAAAAAAAGGAAACCCAGTCCTAAATACAGGACATTGTAAACTTACCATGTATTGTGGAAACCACTGGTATTTATATACTTGAGAAGACAGTTGACAGTCTTAAGCATGCTGAAACCCTTTAGAAAAGTGTTTCTCAAACTGTGGGTCGGGACCGATTTCAGGTGGGTCCCTATTCATTTCAATATTTGATTTTTATTTATTTTATTATATTTATTATTTTTATTATATTAGACTTGATGCTACCCTGGTCTGTGACTGCATCTGGGGAAATGTTACAGACCTGTACTTTTAACAAGTTATGTGTATTCTTTTAACAATGATAGTAAAGGGACTTACTCCTGGATAACTGTGGGTAGGATTGCAGCCTAGGATTGTTAAAAAATTTCCTGTTTGATGATGTCACTTCTGGTCATGACATCACTTCCGGTGGGTCCTGACAAGATTCACATTCTAAAAAGTGGGTCCCGGTGCTAAATGTGTGAGAACCACTGCTTTAGAAGGCAGAAGTACCATTCATTTTTGTTGGTCAAAATGTGTTCTTCCAAACATTCTTAATGCATAGAGACTCCTAATTATCCTGTTAATTAGGACTCAACCATTTTAACTAAGGTCATCAGTGCCACTGGCTTTAGTCCCATATTAGACAGTCATCTACTGAGAGCGGAAACAGCTACATAGATGGTGCTTCTTAACTGGTGGTACTTCACAGTATGGCAGGTGGTACTTGGTCCCATTGCCTTGGTGATCATGTGGTATGCTCTTGCCTGTTCTGATCCTACTGGAATTGGAGATGGATGGTGATGCACCAGTGGGCAAGATGTAGCTGTGCAACTGCATGGCCCTTTGAAAGAGGCACAGTTTGGGCAAGCAGTGCTCAGCTGGTATCTCTGATGACAGTGGTAGTCACAAGGGTGGTACCCACAAAAAAATGGTACAGCACTTACCCCCTCCCAAATGGTAAAGCCCTGAAAAAGATGCAACATCATTGTGAAGGTAGGGTAAGCTGTGGGAGAGAGATGTCAGCCTCACAGTGATACTTCATGGAAAGTGTACATGATTTTACAGTTATGATGAGCCTATTCTTCTTCTGCCCCCCTTTCTTTTTGAAGAGTCAGTGATAATTCACAACAGCAGCTTTCCTATGGGTAATATGCAATTTATGTACAGGTGTGTACATAGGTCTACTCTGAGCAGGAGCAGAGTCCTACTCGTGAGTAAGAGCCCAAGGGTCAGGCACTTGGGAAAATAAATAAAACTGAGGAGGATAAAGTGGAAAGCAAGTTTTTCTACTTTGTTTTAAATTAATCCTATACTTAACCCAAGTTAAACTTAATCTAAGTTAGAACATAACCTAAACAGTTCAGTAAATTGGGACACAGGATCTAGGTGAGAGCAATAAATAATTAAACAAACACACAAACTCAAATAAAAACTAGCTTGAGGTTAAAAAAAACAGTCCAGACTAAGAGAACAGAACTAGGAGGGTAAGAACCTAGGAAGGGCCAGTTCCCAACCACCCAAACAATCTAGCATAGTCCATCTCAGCAATTTAGCATCACCACCTTTAGGAGGTGATAAGAGCCCCATTAGGCTAATCCAAGCGACCCATTCAGGGGCCTGCAGAGTGGATTAAGCCCATCAGCAACCTTTTGTCTTCCTGAGCTTTTGTAATCTCACCTGGGAAGACCAGCCCCCTTTTCAATCAGCAAGGAGGAGGGGAGGAGGAGCTAGCTAGGGGAATAAAGCTAGGGCCTGACATCATGTGAGCCTCTCTGCAGGAGCGTGTGGCCTCTGGGATCCCAAGTGCCTCTGGGAGCTAAGTGCTAGGTAAGGCACCGTGAGTTTAGCATCTGGGCGAGTTCAGCAGCAGGGCGAGGAGGCCAGGGCCCCAGACACCACCCTTTCTCTTCCCTTGAGAAGAGGGCTGCTAACCAGTGTAGGGTTTTTAAAAGGTACCCATAAATAAAAACAACAAAAAAAGCTATGCAGTAAGGTAGCCAGCAGCAGGGTGGGGGCTATCCAGTGTTCTGCATCGAGTGCCACATGTATGACTATTTGCCTCTGGGGCATAAGTCATGGGTGTGTCCTCGGTGCAAGGAGCTCCAGGGTCTCAGGGAACACGTCCGCCCCCTTGAAGCCTTGGTGGCCGACCTGGAGAAGCAGAGTCAGGCAGAGAAGGACCGTGGGGATACTTCCGGGGACAATCAGGCTTCGTCCCAACCTCAGGCGTGCAGCTCCTCAGTTGCCCGGGTAGGAAGTCTCAGGGCTGGAGGACATCATCCTGGAGAGGAGGGAAACAATCTCCCAGGGAGGACCCCTGCCAGGGGAAGGCAGGCGGAGATCTGGGGTCTCAATCCATGGATGAGACGGTGGTGTAGGGAGGAGGGGTTTAGATTCCTTAGGCACTGGGGAACATTTTGGGACACGCGGGGCCTGTACAAGACGGACGGGCTTCACTTGAACCAGAATGGAACCAGACTGCTGGCGCATAACATTAAAAAGGTGACAGAGCAGCTTTTAAACCGATCCCTGGGGGAAGGCCAACAGGAGCCATGGGGCATCCGGTTGGAGACTCCTCATCCCTGTGGGATGAGGAGGTTAGAGATCAACAAGACAAAGGCAGAGTAGGAGAAGAAATTGGGAATTGTAGCATGATCGGATGTGATAGACGGTTTGGCACAGTGAGAGGATGCGGGGACAAAAGTGTTACCAAAAAGGGCTGTTTTGTATAGGGGAATAATTACACTGCCCTTATTGGAAACTTCAGGACCATAGGCTAGATAACAAGACGGCGTAATGCAGAGAAATTCCCTTTTAGCTCACAAACCTTGCCTCACAAACTTTATAGAATTCTTTGAAAAGGTCAACAGACATGTGGTTGCGGGAGAACCCGTAGACATTATATATCTGGACTTTCAGAAGGCGTTTGACATGGTCCCTCACCAAAGGCGACTAAAAAAACTCCACAGTCAGGGAATTAGAGGACAGGTCCTCTCACGGATTGAGAACTGGTTGAAGGCCAGGTAACAGAGAGTGGGTGTCAGTGGGCAATTTTCACAATGGAGAGAAGTGAAAAGCGGTGTGCCCCAAGGATGTGTCCTGGGACCAGTGTTCTTCAACCTCTTCATAAATGACCTGGAGACAGGGTTGAGCAGTGAGGTGGCTAAGTTTGCAGACGACACCAAACTTTTCTGAGTTGTGAAGACCAGAAGTGATGGTGAGGAGCTCCAGAAGGATCTCTCCAGACTGGCAGAATGGGCAGCAAAATGGCAGATGTGCTTCAATGTCAGTAAGTGTAAGGTCATGCACATTGGGGCAAAAAATAAAAACTTCACATATAGGCTGATGGGTTCTGAGCTGTCTGTGACAGATCAGGAGAGAGATCTTGGGGTGGTGGTGGACAGGTCAATGAAAATGTCGACTCAATGTGGGGCAACAATAAAGAAGGCCAATTCTATGCTTGGGATCATTAGAAAAGGTATTGAGAACAAAACGGCTAATATTATAATGCTGTTGTACAAATCAATGGTAAAGCCACACCTGGAGTATTGCCAGTTCTGGCTGCCGCATCTCAAAAAAGACATAGTGGAAATGGAAAAGGTGCAAAAGAGAGCGACTAAGATGATTACTGGGCTGGGGCACCTTCCTTATGAGGAAAGGCTATGGCATTTGGGCCTCTTCAGCCTAGAAAAGAGACGACTGAGGGGGACCTGATTGAGACATACAAAATTATGTTTAATGCCAATAAAGGTTTACTAATACTACAAAATTATGCATGGGTAGGATAAAGTGGGTAGAGAGATGCTCTTTACACTCTCACATAACACCAGAACCAGGGGACATCCACTAAAATTGAGTGTTGGGAGAGTTAGAGTTAGTATATTCCAGAGAAAATGTAGTCATCGAAGAAGCGCTGAACAACATTGAGTGCCTGCCTGTGCTGGAAGAGCTTGACAGTGAACCAACCCTAGAAGAACTTCACGTGGCCCTGGACTCCCTTGCCTTTGGCAAAGCACCTGGAAAAGACAGCATCCCTGCTGAAGTCCTAAAATGCTGCAAAGAGATCATCGTCACTGAGCTGCATGAAATCCTCTGTCTCTGCTGGAGAGAAGGTGGAGTACCTCAAGACATGAGGGATGCAAACATCATCACGCTGTACAAGAACAAAGGTGACAGGGGTGACTGCAACAACTACCGCGGCATCTCTCTCCTTAGCGTTGTAGGAAAGCTGTTTGCCCGAGTTGCACTAAAGAGGCTCCAGGTACTTGCAGAGAGCGTCTATCCAGAATCGCAGTGTGGATTCCGAGCCAACAGGTCCACCACTGATATGGTATTCTCCCTTAGACAACTGCAGGAGAAATGCAGGGAACAACGACAGCCACTCTTTATAGCCTTCATAGATCTCACAAAGGCTTTCGACCTGGTCAGCAGAGACGGCCTCTTCAAGATTCTCCCCAAGATCGGATGTCCACCCAGGCTCCTCAGCATCATGAGATCTTTCCACAAGGACATGAAGGGCACTGTTGTCTTCGATGGCTCCACATCAGACCCTTTTGACATCCGAAGCGGAGTGAAGCAGGGCTGTGTTCTTGCACCAACCTTGTTTGGGATCTTCTTCGCTGTCCTGCTGAAGCAGGCCTTTTGAACTGCAACAGAAGGCATCTATATCTGGACCAGATCAGACGGAAAGCTCTTCAACCTCTCCAGACTGAGAGCAAAATCCAAAGTCCAGCTGAAATGTCTGCGTGACTTCCTCTTTGCTGACGATGCAGCTGTCACTACCCACTCTGCCAAAGATCTCCAGCTGCTCATGGATCGTTTTAGCAAGGCCTAGCAAGATTTTGGACTGACAATTAGCCTGAAGAAAACACAGGTCATGGTTCAGGATGTGGACTCACCTCCCTGCATTACAATCTCTGAGCATGAACTGGAGGTTGTCCATGACTTTGTGTACCTTAGCTCAACGATCTCCGACACTCTTTCTCTCGATACCAAGCTAAACAAGCGCATTGGTAAAGCAGCTACCACGTTTTCCAGACTCTCAAAGAGAGTCTGGTCCAACAAGAAGCTGACGGAACATACCAAGATCCAGGTCTACAGAGCTTGCGTCCTGAGTACACTTCTGTACTGCAGCGAGTCATGGACTCTTTGCTCACAACAGGAGAGGAAACTGAGCGCTTTCCACATGTGCTGCCTCCGACGCATCCTCGACATCACCTGGCAGGACAAAGTTCCAAACAACACAGTCCTGGAACGTGCTGGAATCCCTAGCATGTATTCACTGCTGAAACAGAGACGCCTGCGTTGGCTCAGTCATGTTGTGAGAATGGATGATGGCCGGATCCCAAAGGATCTCCTCTATGGAGAACTCATGCAAGGAAAGCGCCCTACAGGTAGACCACAGCTGTGATACAAGGACATCTGCAAGAGGGATCTGAAGGCCTTAGGGATGGACCTCAACAAGTGGGAAACCCTGGCCTCTGAGCGGCCCGCTTGGAGGCAGGCTGTGCAGCATGGCCTTTCCCAGTTTGAAGAGACACTTTGCCAACAGTCTGAGGCTAAGAGGCAAAGAAGGAAGGCCCATAGCCAGGGAGACAGACCAGGGACAGACTGCACTTGCTCCCGGTGTGGAAGGGATTGTCACTCCCAGATTGGCCTTTTCAGCCACACTAGACGCTGTGCCAGAACCACCTTTCAGAGCGCGATACCATAGTCTTTCGAGACTGAAGGTTGCCAATACATTGGAGAGTTAGAACAGACAAAAGAAAATATTTCTTTACTCAGCGTGTGGTTGGTCTGTGGAACTCCTTGCCACAGGATGTGGTGATGGCGTCTGGCCTTTAAAAGGGGATTGGACAAGTTTCTGGAGAAAAAATCCATTACAGGTTAAAAGCCATGATGTGTATGTACAATCTCCTGATTTTAGAAATGGGCTATGCCAGATGCAAGAGAGGGCACCAGGATGAGGTTATCTGGTGAGCTCCCTGGGGCATTTGGTGGGCTGCTGTGAGATACAGGAAGCTGGATTAGATGGGCCTATGGCCTGATCCAGTGGGGCTGTTCTTATATTCTTAACTTTCCAGGGCTGCTGCAGCTGTGCCAACAGGGTATGCACTGCATCCTGTAATGGGGAGGTAGTCACAGAGGCCTCCTCAAGGTAAGGGAATGCTTGCTGCCTTACTTTGAGGCTGTATTGCAGCTGCATCAGTGTAGGAAAGTTGGCTATGATTGGGCCCACAGAGATATAAATAAAATTTATGTAGACATTATATATGTATGGTAGAATAGAAAGCAAGCAAAATGTGCATGTGAGTAAGGGCATAATCCTAACCAGGTCTACTCAAAAGTAAGTCCTGTTTTGTTCAGTGGGGCTTACTCTCAGGAAAGTGTGGTTAGGATTGCAGCCTTAATTGTCCAACTGGATCTAAGCACATTTTAACATAAAATTGTATACATGTAAGCCTAGAAGTAAACAAACAAAATGTGTTGATTAGCTTTGAAAAGTAATTAGTTACAAAACTGCTTGTTTTAGTTATTGTGAAATGAGTTAGCCAAAATATTAATTTTATTTTCTGTTGAGAAAAAAAATTCAAAATGTCAATTGCAATGCGTTGTTGTGTGTATTTCACAAGACAAGAGTAGATCATCCCACTGCAGCGACCCTTTAGGGGCCCAGCTGGGAGAAATTTATCCAATTGGCTTAAAGCAGGCCCTGCTGAAACTGGTTGTGGAAGGAGTGAAACAAGTTCACATGGCCAGCTCCTCTGTGCAAACTCTATGCCATCCAAGATTTTACAGTATTTAGTCAATTGAGCAATCTGACAGAGATTAAGGAGGCTCAGAGATCTTCCCCCAACATGACAGGCAGATATTGGCTTAGGCAAAGTTTATCAAGAAAATAACAGGCAATGATCAAACAGGCAAAATCATATACTTGTGATTAGAGACAATCTCAGGCGTGTCCTTGTATCTGTTCCATTCTGGATACCAAGGATTCCCCATGCCCACCCTCCGAGGGTGGGGGAGCTGTGCTTCCCTTGCTTCTGGAGGGTATTCAAAGTTCTGCTGAGACTGTGTGTCAGAACTGTCTACCGCTCTGCATGCCTCAGAATGACAGTTTAAAGGGGAAAGGCAACTTACAGCTTGGACAAAAAACCAGAGGCTTTCAACATATCTAACTAAACAGTACCTATTTAAAACTCACTTATGCAGACTAAAAGTCTCCTTTTGCCTCCACTGACTGATGGGACATGTCAACAAAAACACCATTAACTCTGCAACTTCTAGAACAAAACGTGCACCTTCTCAAACAAATCTTCCCTTTTTATGGAGTTTTGGGGAACTGAGATACCATTGTTCTCATTGGTTAATAATCCAACTGTGGGAAACCCTAGCTCAAACACTCTAAGCTTCCTTACCCCAGGGTCAGATGAACGGACTTATCCAGTGGACAAACATAAGCAAAACTCAGGGCTTCCAGTGGGTTCTTCCTGTCCATAAGGGACAGGCATGAGCCATAGTGGTGCTGTTCCGTTCATATTCTGGATTGAGCTTTCAGAGAATGTGAGGGTTGGTTGGCAACCTTCAGTCTCAAAAGACTATGGTATAAGCCTACAGCACCTGGTATTCCCAAGTGGTCTCCCATCCAAGTACTAACCAGACCTGACCCTGCTTAGCTTCTGAGATCAGACAAGATCAGGCATGTGCAGGGTAACAGTTGAGGTCAGAATGGCAGAGGTGCCCCCAGTGCCTAAGCCAGGCCAGTTCCATTTTAAGCACAGATAAGAGCTTTGCTGAGAAGGTGAAGGGCTTCCCCCACCACAGCCTGACTACAGGTTTCAAACACTGATTCAGGAAAGAGATGGCTGATCCTGGATTCAGAGCTGAGTGACACCCAATACCAGGACTTCACTCAAGAACTTTATATAGGTGTTACATTGTAGATATCGCCAAGTCTTGCAATACCACATGTAGCAAGTTCCAGGACGCAACACAGTATCTACAATGGTCACCCTTCCACATACTACACGACCCAAAGGGATAAAATTACTGAATTGCATATTCTTTGAGAGTCCTGTCAGATGTTCTACAAGTCACAGAAGAATGCTGTGGTCATTTCTTTTGTAAACAGTATTTTTTTAATCTAAAAAAATTATATCCTGGATATCTGTCCCAATAACCAGTCACCCGGGGTTGCTAATTACTTCACTATAAATGCTAAGTGAATTATTGCTTACCTTAAAAAAAATGCTAGCCAAGCATTGCTCCTGCTCCTTATCAGGACACATTCTAGTTTCATGTGAATGGTCTGCACTGAGCAACATACATACACTTGACCCAGTCAAGCTACCACTAATATACAGGTGCTAAATGAGCTAGATGTGATGATTGTGTGCAAATGCACAGCTCTTTCGGAAAAGCTTGACCTTCTCCAAGCAGTATCTGGGAGGCGGAATATGGGGCTGGATTAAGGCTCCCCTGTTGCTTCTTCCCTCCTAAACAGCTGATTGAAAGCAGGATTTTCATTTGAGATGGGTTCCACATATATAGCCCTGGCTGCTCTGTGTGATCTTTGCTGGATTAGAGACAGTGTGAACATAAGAACACATGCCATAACCCAATATTGAATTCGACACACTTAAACCCATGGATTAAAATTGGTTTATGGGTATCTAACTCTGTATTGGATTCCAGAGAAGTGTCCAAGCTAGTCAGCCAATGCAAAAACAATAAAAGGTCCTGTAGCATATCAAAGGCTAACAAATAGAGGCATACTTTGCTAATATGAGGTTAGGTTCCAGACCTATAACCTGTGACTATTACCTTAAAGCAAATTCCAGCCTTTTTTCACTTGCCACTGCATATCAAAACCTAAAAATATATTCACACTATTATTTATTAAGTGAGCAACAGAACTAGGTCTAAAGAAAAGATGCAAAAATGAAAAGAAATAAAAATACTACAGTACATGAGCATTGGTAACAAAATGGTGCTTGATTCAGTTCAGAGTCAGCTGGTATGTGCATCAGCACTGAAAACCCCCTTAAGAGCAAGGCAAGCACTGAAAATAATAAACATGAATATAATTGAAAGGTGCCATGTTAGCGAAGCGCTCTGAAAAGAAGCACCTTAACTCAAGATACGCCTGTAAACATATGGCATCTGTACTATATTGTAGCCATGGTATATAAACATTGTAGCCAAAGTTTATGTTCCAGAGCTGTACAAAAGAGCATGAAGCTAATATTTCTCTGTTATATTAAAGCATTTACAAGTATTAAGCAAATCTCTTCTAAATGCTTCGGAATATCTGAAAACTACTTTGATTATTCCATTTTAAATGCTTGCATTGGTTTTAAAATCAAATGCCTGATACATGTTTACATAAATCTAATTGCTCTTGTCTACCAAACACCTATCAATATTCTTTCCTTTGTAATTCCATAGGGAGTTGCTAGTTTTTGTTTATCATGACATGGCAATTCTCATTCATCTTCACTGCTGCCAGTTAATACTACAGTCACTCTACAGATGCCTAAAAGTCATCCACCAGAGATAATTTGTGATTCATCTACAAGAAAAATACACTGGAAAAACTCACAAAGAACCACTGACAGCTTTCCTTCCTCTCACCGACAGAGGTACTAATTTGCCATGTTTTATCTCAAATTCCCTTGAGGACCAGGAAATTACAAGGACTGTGTGATTTTAGTTAAGCAAACAACTCTGTAGATGTTCAAGAACAGACAATACTTTATTTTCAATTCAACTGATTATCACGACTTGGTTACATAAATATTCTCTAGTCTAGCCCTTTAAAAGGATACTTCCTACAGTCTCTCAGGAGAAAGACCAATCCCAAAAACTGTAGTTTTTCCTCTTAAGAAAGATTTGGTCGTTTATTTCTTCTGAAGACCACAGCTCTTCAAGAAAAAAAAGAACTACTACCATATGGCTCCCATTAACTTGAACTGATGCTGACTTCAAGCAGCTCTCCTTTGAAATTAAATTATCATACTCAACTTTCCAATGTTTATGTTCCAGATTAAAGGGCAAGCTATGAACTCCAGGAAAAAACCTGCTTTTGCAACTTGACTATATATTTTGATTAAATGCTCCCAATGAAAGGTTTCATCTCCACTGCCACTAACTGGAAAAAAAAATGAATTTAAAAAAAAAGCAAAACTGCTCCCTGTTACTTTATTATTGTACTAGGAAAGTTATCACAATTTGCTTGTAAACAGAAGATGCTTCACAGACATCAACACAACACCAAAATCTATTGTTTGTGCAGAACTTTGCTCCCAAGGCCCTCTATTTCTGATAAATGGGCATGTGTCATTATCTCCATTTTGATGATAGAAGTAATGAGGCACAAAGAAAATGAAACCAAGCACAGGTAATCATGAGCTACAAAAAGCAGTCCATAAAGTGATGTATGGAATAACTTAAGTAACAACCTTGAAAAAACACAAAAGGGACAAACATTGTCCTTGACTTCGTCAATTTCCATCAGAGAGTAGGGTGGCAGGAAGTGCAATATTCTGGTGTTTTCCCCTTCCCCATCATTCCTTGTGGGGATACTCCTACCTATGCTAGCTCTGTCATTGGCATAGCGCTTTCTGGTATCAAAGGCATATCCACTGACTGAAAAGGTGTTACATTACCTTTTGGTGATGGATATGGCATACATCAACTCCTCATCTTTCCCACATCACACCGCAATCTCCTTCCTGTTTTGGTCTCTCTGCCTGCAGAGTTGCATTGGTATACCAGTGGTGTTCAAGCTACAATGGAGTGGTGTTTTCTGACATTGCACTGGGTTCCATTTTGCATCCATCAACACAGGCAGGGCTGTCACTGTGCCTATGTACGTTTAGATACATTGCCATATTTCAAGAACAGGAATGGGTCTTAACTTTACGATTCTGATATGCATCCTGTGTTAGATTCCAAACAGACATCAATCTATGTGAAGTGATCATTTTCCCTTAGATTTGTAGATTACCTTGAGACCCATACCCCTTCCTTCTCCTCATTCAGTATATTACATCCAAGCATCTTCCTCATTATTATTTTTTTAAGCCACTGGTTACATTATCCAAGTTTAACCATACTGAATAAACTTACTAATCAAACTTTTGGCACTGATCAATGAATTCAAAATACTACTTTATTCCATAATGAAGAACCTGTATATACTCGCCTATTAATTGATCTCATAAATATGTCAAGGGCAGGTTATGAGCCAAAAATCTGCAACAGACATTTAGTAGTTATCTTTCCCTGCTAAGGTGGAGGCAGTTTTGAATGAGTGGGAAAACCATATCAGTTTTTTAATTGACAGATTCTTCCTTGCTGAGGAAGTGGAATTTTACATTCCCAAGACAATTCTGTCAGTAAATAGCGGTAGTGTGACTTTGCTGAGAATACTCTCAAAGGAATTTTAAAATGTCCATGAAGCTGCAGGCAAATTCACTCAGGAAACAGAAAACCATCAACAATATGAAAATACAAAGCAAGAACCAATATTTTGGGCCAGTGCCCCTGCAGTACAAAAGGCAAGGATCTTACAACATATTAAGATCTGTAATCTTCTAGTCCAAGATGCTAAGTCACAGAAATGAACTGTCTATCATGAATGAATCTCATATGAAAATCAGTACCAGAGAGTTGCAAAAAACCAAATTCATATTTATAAAAGAGAAAACAGCAACTGTTATTGATGTTACTGTGAGCTTTTGAGTACAAAACCAACAGATATTAAAGATGTGGAAGCTGAGAAACTTAAGGTACTATTGCCGTGTTCATCATCAAGTCAGAAACTTAACAGCCACTGAGAATATTATGGTTTCTTGTTAGGTGCAGATGGAAGTGGTTTAAAGATAATAATATGCTACTGATGCCCTGGGGATTTCTACAAAGTGGCAAAGGTAGACAACATCTTTTCCATAAAGTGAATTTATTATAAACTCCTCAAATACAATTCACATACTCATTGGTTAGAATGATGTTGATAGGGATATTGTTCTTGGTGCTTATTTTGAACTTGAAATACAGGCTTCCCACCTCCACATCTTATAGAAGACATAATCTTATTGGGTTCAGATAATATTATGGGGCTAATTGGTTTGAGATTGTAAAAGTTGAAGAGGTTATTTTAGTTTAATGGGTTTTCTTCCTCCTTTGGCCAGCCATTCCCTACATTTTAAACTTTTCAATTTTTAAAAACTGTTTTCACCCACTTTGTCCTTTAAATATTCTAATCTATATCTATTTTTCTCTCTAACTTTAAAAAAACACTCTTATTTTCCTTGTAAATCTTGTGATGATTTTTTAACATGATTTGTCCATTAAAAAAAAATATAAGTCCTGTTACCACTAGAATATCTCCAAAGTGCCATACAAATGTTTTCAAGTAGAAAATAATAAAAACCAATTACCACAAACAACAACAGTCCACTATGCTGAAATATAGCTATGGCACAATGAATATCAGAAAAATCCTAATACATAATCAAAAGTTAATAGCAGATAAACATGAGGGGCCAAGTTTGCTTTTTCCTTTGCCCCTATAACTATCTAATAATATAAGTTCTTTTCAACCTTCTGATAACCACTTCTGATAATTGTAGTCAATTTCTGTACTAATTTTCCTAAATATTTCATTGAAGTTTCATTGGTTTATTTGGAAGAGAACTAATATACAGTAGATCATATTTAAGGAAAATTTTCAGATTAACTTTATAATCAAATTTTTCAGATTAACTTTATACCTATTCTTTAAAGCATGGCAAAGATATGAAACAAAATTGTATTAAAATTGCAATAATTCCTTACATGATTTCCACGAGTGAATCAGTGTAAGGATCACATAATCAACATACATACATATCTTAAAGCAAAGATAGATCACAGTGAATCCCAAGAGTATCAACATTATCCCTTATTGGCATTGCTAGGGTCTCTCTCAGTCTCAAATAAATGGCTGTTAGCCAACACTTTAGTGGAGGGATTTGAATAGGTGCACTGTAAAAAAAAGAAGAAGAAGAAGATAAAAGGGTACTTCAGGTTTCCATTTATTCTGATACTTTTGTAGACACAGGGAGCCCTGTGGAGGGTTTCTGAACCCTAAAGGACTGCAGTTCTGGCTGCAGGTAAATGTTAAAAAACAAAACCCTCCCAACAGCAGTGTGATCCTGGAAATGCCTTCCCCCCTCCCCACCCCTTAAAGGGGCATTGGCCAGTGTTTCCCTAGCTGGTGAGTCACAACCCACCAGTTTGAAAACCGCTGCATTACACATACCTATTCTAAAGATCTGAATTCAACGTGACTGAAACATTTATGGCACTTAAAAATATCAAAACTTTACTTTGTTTTGATGGGTTTACCTTGTTTGATTGTATCTTACTTTAGCTAACATTTTCCTGCTTTAGATAGATCCTGTTTGATCTTAATACGTAGTTATTAAATCATTCAATCTAGATGCAATTACTGAAGTCTACATTTTAAAGCCCTAGTGAAGTAAATACCTGGTTCTGTAAGATTCCAATAGTGAATTATCTCCCCCTGAATGTAGAAAAGCACTTATTTTTGGCTCAATCCAAGGCATTAATAACACTTCTAATAGTACAGGCACCTCCCAGTATCTGCAGGAAGGTTCTGGCTCCCAACATGGATACCGAAAGTCGCGGATAGCAGTGAACCCTACATAAAGTGGTTCAAAAATTTCCTTCATCTTGCAAATGCCTGTGACTGCAGCCTTACTGTGGACGACTCCTGGGTCTTGCTGGCTCTTTGCTATCTGTAAATGCTAACAGGAAGCAGTAAACGGTCACAGGAAGCGACTTGGAAGGCTGAAAATAACATGACACTAAACACTATTAGAAGTGTTGTTCCCAAAAGATACCCTAACTTAAATTTTTATTTAAAACTATGAACTGATCTGCATTTTGTTCAGAAACCTTTCCAACGAATTTTAACTAAAAATGGTTGGATAAATTTCATTTTCTGTTTTTCTGCTATTAACTCCACTTATTAACAAATACAAAATGTTTTCCCAGAAGAAAATTAAGGATCCAGATTATTTATGTGCTCATAATTCAGGCATATAACTGTACACTTTTTATCTGCTTAGAGTGTTATTCAAAAGATTTTATTTGATTCATAGGGTGGTGTTCTCCTCGCATGCCTAGTTACCTGTATTAGGGTGTAATCTTATGTTCAATTCAAATGCTGGCTGAAGTGCTTTAGGATTTGTTGAGAGTCCCAAGTTAGCAAAGCTGCACCAACATTGATATTATGCTGACAAGGTTATATACCAATATATTTCCACCATCAATACAAAGCCACCGGTGCTGCAGCCAAAAATGGACAGGAGGGGCAGGTTAGAAGAGTGGACTTAGAATGAATCCTGCACCCACCCAGACACTACTCAATCACAACCCACCACCAAGTATATATACCCCAGCCAAGGATTCAATAACCAGTTTTGGCTCCAGGTTTTTGTGGGTTCTTGGATAACAGGGTTTCATGGGACCATAAGAACATAAGAACATAAGAACAGCCCCACTGGATCAGGCCATAGGCCCATCTAGTCCAGCTTCCTGTATCTCACAGCGGCCCACCAAATGCCCCAGGGAGCACACCAGATAACAAGAGACCTCGTCCTGGTGCTCTCCCCTACATCTGGCATTCTGACTTAACCCATTCCTAAAATCAGGAGGTTGCGCATACACATCATGGCTTGTACCCCATAATGGATTTTTCCTCCAGAAACTCGTCCAATCCCCTTTTAAAGGCGTCTAGGCTAGACGCCAGCACCACATCCTGTGGCAAGGAGTTCCACAGACTGACCACGCGCTGAGTAAAGAAATATTTTCTTTTGTCTGTCCTAACCCGCCCAACACTCAATTTTAGTGGATGTCCCCTGGTTCTGGTATTATGTGAGAGTGTAAAGAGCATCTCCCTATCCACTCTGTCCATCCCCTGCATAATTTTGTATGTCTCAATCATGTCCCCCCTCAAGCATCTCTTTTCTAGGCTGAAGAGGCCCAAACGCCGTAGCCTTTCCTCATAAGGAAGGTGCCCCAGCCCCGTAATCAGCTTAGTCGCTCTCTTTTGCACCTTTTCCATTTCCACTATGTCTTTTTTGAGATGCGGCGACCAGAACTGGACACAATACTCCAGGTGTGGCCTTACCATCGATTTGTACAACGGCATTATAATATTAGCCGTTTTGTTCTCAATACCCTTCCTAATGATCCCAAGCATAGAATTGGCCTTCTTCACTGCCGCCGCACATTGGGTCGACACTTTCATCGACCTGTCCACCACCACCCCAAGATCTCTCTCCTGATCTGTCACAGACAGCTCAGAACCCATCAGCCTATATCTAAAGTTTTGATTTTTTGCCCCAATGTGCATGACTTTACACTTACTGACATTGAAGCGCATCTGCCATTTTGCTGCCCATTCTGCCAGTCTGGAGAGATCCTTCTGGAGTTCCTCACAATCACTTCTGGTCTTTACCACTCGGAAAAGTTTGGTGTCGTCTGCAAACTTAGCCACTTCACTGCTCAACCCTGTCTCCAGGTCATTTATGAAGAGGTTGAAAAGCACCGGTCCCAGGACAGATCCTTGGGGCACACCGCTTTTCACCTCTCTCCATTGTGAAAATTGCCCATTGACACCCACTCTCTGCTTCCTGGCCTCCAACCAGTTCTCAATCCACGAGAGGACCTGTCCTCTAATTCCCTGACTGTGGAGTTTTTTCAGTAGCCTTTGGTGAGGGACCGTGTCAAACGCCTTCTGAAAGTCCAGATATATAATGTCCACGGGTTCTCCCGCATCCACATGCCTGTTGACCACTGGCACTAGCCCTCCCATCGCTAACGACACACTTTGGCCCTTCCCCCTTAAACCATTAAACTAAACATGTATTAAATCTTCTTAAACCACAACATGTATTATCCCATCATGGCTCTTTTAATTTCTGACCATGCAAAAAAGATATCAACACTGCTTTAAAAATGGATAAACAGACCTCTCTTTAGGCTCTTTATTTACAGAAATTGTATCAATGGCAAATAAGAACATAGGAACAGCCCCACTGGATCAGGCCATAGGCCCATCTAGTCCAGCTTCCTGTATCTCACAGCGGCCACCAAATGCCCCAGGGAGCACATCAGATAACAAGAGATCTCATTCTGGTGCTTTCCCTTGCAATTGGCATTCTGACATAGCCCATTTCTAAAATCAGGAAGTTGTACATGCACATCATGGCTTGTAACCCGTAATGGATTTTTCCTCCAGAAACTTGTCCAATCCCCTTTTAAAGGCGTCAAGGCCAGACGCCATCACCACATCCTGTGGCAAGGAGTTCCACAGACCAACCACACGCTGAGTAAAGAAATATTTTCTTTTGTCTGTTCTAACTCTCCCAACACTCAATTTTAGTGGATGTCCCCTGGTTCTGGTGTTATGTGAGAGTGTAAAGAGCATCTCCCTATCCACTCTGTCCATCCCCTGCATAATTTTGTATGTCTCAATCATGTCCCCCCTCAGGCGTCTCTTTTCTAGGCTGAAGAGGCCCAAATGCCATAGCCTTTCCTCATAAGGAAGGTGTCCCAGCCCAGTAATTGTCTTAGTCGCTCTCTTTTGCACCTTTTCCATTTCCACTATGTCTTTTTTGAGATGGGCGACCAGAACTGGACACAATACTCCAGGTGTGGCCTTACCATCGATTTGTACAACGGCATTATGATATTAGCCGTTTTGTTCTCAATACCTTTTCTAATGATCCCAAGCATAGAATTGGCCTTCTTTACTGCCACCGCACATTGAGTTGACACTTTCATCAACCTGTCTACCACCACCCCAAGATCTCTCTCCTGATCTGTCACAGACAGCTCAGAACCCATCAGCCTATATGTGAAGTTTTGATTTTTTTGCCCCAATGTGCATGACCTTACACTTACTGACATTGAAGCATGTCTGCCATTTTGCTGCCCATTCTGCCAGTCTGGAGAGATCCTTCTGGAGCTTCTCACCATCACTTCTGGTCTTCACCACTTGGAAAAGTTTGGTGTCGTCTGCAAACTTAGCCACCTCACTGCTCAACCCTGTCTCCAGGTCATTTATGAAGAGGTTGAAGAGCACCGGTCCCAGGACAGATCCTTGGGGCACACCACTTTTCACCTCTCTCCATTGTGAAAATTGCCCATTGACACCCACTCTCTGTTACCTGGCCTTCAACCAGTTCTCAATCCATGAGAGGACCTGTCCTCTAATTCCCTGACTGTGGAGTTTTTTTAGTCGCCTTTGGTGAGGGATCATGTCGAACGCCTTCTGAAAGTCCAGATATATAATGTCTGTGGTTTCTCCTGCATCCACATGCCTGTTGACCTTTTCAAAGAATTCTATAAGGTTTGTGAGGCAAGACTTACCCTTACAGAAGCCATGCTGACTCTCCCTCAGCAAGGCCTGTTCGTCTGTGTGTTTTGAGATTCTATCTTTGATGAGGCATTCCACCATCTTACCAGTATAGATGTTAGGCTGAGCGGCCTATAGTTTCCCGGGTCTCCCCTCTTTCCCTTTTTAAAGATAGGCGTGACATTTGCTATCCTCCAATCTTCTGGCACCGTGGCCGTTTTGAGGGACAAGTTGCATATCTTAGTCAAGAGATCTGCAACTTCATTCTTCAATTCCTTAATACCTCTTGGGTGGATGCCATCAGGGCCCGGTGACTTATTGATCTTTAATTTATCAATGAGGTCTGAAACATCTTCTCTTTTAACCTCTATCTGACTTAATTCCTTGATCAGGAGGGGCCGTTCGGGCAGCGGTATCTGCCCGAGGTCTTCTGCCGTGAAGACAGATGCAAAGAACTCATTCAATTTCTATGCCATCTCTAAGTCTCCTTTTATCTCCCCTTTCCCTCCCTCACCATCCAGAGGGCCAACCGCTTCTCTGGCGGGTTTCCTGCTTCTAACATATTTGAAGAAGCTTTTATTATTCCCCTTAATGTTGCTGGCCATGCGTTCCTCATAGTCTCGCTTGGCCTCCCGTATCACCTTCTTACATTTCTTTTGCCACAGTTTATGTTCCTTTTTATTCTCCTCATTAGGGCAAGACTTCCATTTACGGAAGGAAGCTTCCTTGCCCTTCACAGCTTCTCTAAATTGGCTGGTTAGCCATGTGGGCATCCTCCTGGATTTAGTGGAGCCCTTCTTTCTTTGTGGTATACACCTCTGCTGGGCCTCTATTACTGTTGTTTTAAGCAGCCTCCATGCACTCTGGAGAGATTGGACTCTTTTTACCTTCTCTTTCAACCTCCTTCTAACCAGCCTCCTCATTTGATGGAAGTCCGCCGGTCGGAAGTCAAGGGTTTTTGTGAGAGATTGCCTGGTATTCTTCCCCCAACGTGCACATCGAAACGGATCACAGCATGATCACTGTTCCCCAATGGCTCTGTAACATTGACATCTCTAACCAGGTCCTGAGTACCACACAATATTAAATCCAGAGTCACCTGTCCTCTGGTGGGCTCTATGACTAGCTGCTCTAAGGCACAGTCATTTAGCACGTCAAGGAATCCGGTCTCCTTTTCATGACCAGAACACAAATTGACCCAGTCAATATGAGGATAATTGAAGTCCCCTATGATTACAACCCTGTCCCTCCTTGTCACCTCCCTGATCTGTTTCCTCATTTCAAGGTCCCCTTCCGATTTCTGTTCTGGAGGACAATAGTACGCCCCCCGTATTACATCGCTCCACAGGCCTGGTAGTTTAACCCACAGAGATTCTATGGTGGAGTCAGACCCGCCTTCAGTCTCTACATTGCTGGATTCTATCCCTTCCTTAACATAAATGGCCACCCTACCTGTCCCTCCTGTAGAGTTTATAGCCCAGGATTGCAGTATCCCACTGATTCTCCGCATTTCACCATGTTTCCGTTATGCCCACTATGTCAATGTTTTCCTTTGTCACCAGACATTCCAATTCTCCCATCTTTGCTCGGAGACTCCGGGCATTCGCATAAAAGCATTTGTACATGGAATGCCCCAGGATGGGCTGCTTATTAGCTCCTTTGTTACGTGAAAATCCCCTTTTTCCTTAGTTGTGATTTTATATCTGGTTACAGGCCAAACTTCTCACAGGCCAAACTTCCAAAACTCTGGTCAAGCTACAAGCTCATGGATCACACAACCTCCACTTCCATGTGGTCACTGTATTCATTGTATTGTTTTAACCCAATCACTGTTTATGCAAAAGTGTCTCCTAATCCAATCACTGTTTATGCAAACACATTAAACCTCAACACACAGGTCACAATCAGGTCAAGCCACAAGCTCATGGTTACAACATCCACCTCTCTAGGAGGAGGAACATCCACCTCTCTAGGAGGAAGAAGTCTGGCATAGTAAATCATTGTTTAAGTGTTTCCTATTCATTGTATTGTTTTAACTCAATCACTGCTTAAGTACTCTATGCAGATTTGAACTGCTTTCCTGGGTTACTGTATTGTGTAAGTTCCCCCAGCTAGGAAGACAGTCATTTGACCCTATTGAATTTTGCTGATAATCCTTTCAATGTTTTACATATTCCAAGTACCCAACTGTGTGTAGTAAGCAAGCACATCCAGGTCAGCTCTAGGTCACATCCAGGTCATCTTCAGGTCTGGAAAAAACCCCTTTTAAGAGAAGGCTTCTGCCCACATGCACTCTCTCTCTGGCTCTCCCTCCGTGTTAGAGGGTCCTCCACAGGACTTTCTCCCCCCCCCCCCATCCAACTGCTGTACAAGACAGGTAACTATCTCGCATCTGGAACTCTTTCCCTTCTTTCTTGCCCTCCCTTTTTTCTCCCCTTCTCTCCCCATCTTTAGTTAGCAACTGCGTTTGGCAGACCAGGGACCCCTAAAATCCTTCCCTACAACCGTTCCCTTTTTAATTTCCTCGGATGCACCAAATACTTTTCACATGCAACCACCATAAAACTAGGTACGCTAGATGCAAATACTAGGACCAAGACTCATCATTTTTCATGTGCATTATGTTTACCTGTGTGTTTTTGTAATAAAGATATAATCTTTTATTAAAAGTTATCTATCTTTCAGTCTCCTCCTTAAGCTAAAAGGGAATTTCTCTGCATTACGCCGTCTTGTTATCCAGCCTATGGTCCTGAAGTTTCCAATAAAGGCAGTGTAATTATTCCCCTATACAAAACAGCCCTTTTTGGTAACACCTTTGTCCCCGCATCCTCTCACTGTGCCAAACCTTCTATCACATCCCATCACACTACCATTCCCAATTTCTTCTCCTACTCTGCCTTTGTGATCTCTAACTTCCTCATCCTCGTCCCATAGGGATGAGGAGTCCCGAACCAGATGCCCCTCGGCTCCTGTCGGCCTTCCCCCAGGGATCAGTTTAAAAGCTGCTCTGCCACCTTTTTAATGTTATGTGCCAGCAGTCTGGTTCCATTCTGGTTCAAGTGAAGCCTGTCCCTCTTGTACAGGCCCCACTTGTCCCAAAACATTCCCCAGTGCCTAACGAACGAAGTTGGATAGGATTGGGCCTTCATATTCTACAGACTTTGGCTGTGAATGTGGGGTTCCACAAAAAATGCTTCCAGTTGGGTCCCCCAGCTCCTAAGGGCAGCCCTGTGCTGGGAAAAGCCATGGTAAAGGGGTAACTCCAGAGTGGTGGAAAGCCTTTGGTGGAAACCTTCCAAAACCCCTCTCTAGTGGCAGCTGATTTCACATGCACACATACTCAAAATTTAGGCTGGGATAGGATAATGACAGCCAGGGCACTTTGGCATGACCTGCTTTAGTCTTGAGAAACTTAAGAGTGCTTGGGGAAGCCTAGTGCTGAGGACGTGTCTGCCTAACCCCCCTCCCATTATCATAAAAATGGATGAACAATTGTAAACAAATCAAGACAAAATGGAAGTGATCCTTATAGGGATTTCTTGTGCCCAGGAAGTGACACATTTGCCTGTGATACATGGAGTCACTATTTATTTATTTATTTATACCGCCCTTTCTCCAAAGAGCTCAGGGCGGTGTACACAGCTGCTCCCCTCCTTTTGTCCTCACAACAACCCTGTGAGGTAGGTGAGGCTGAGAGAAAGTGACTGGCCCAAGGTCAGCCAGGAAGCTTTGTGGCTAAGGGGGGTGGCTATTACCATATTTCACCACGTACAAAAAAAGTCTGAAGTACTCTTGAACCAAAGCCTGCTTCCTGAGAAGCAGGTTGTGGCATATGCATTTTGTACAGAGACTCCCTGCTCTTTGGAATGGTTGGACCTTTATACACTTATCCATGCTTCTGTACCTTCCAGGCTTGAGTACTGATGTGTGCTGAATATCAGGCTTCCCTTGGAGAAACCACAGAAGTTTCAAATGCTGCAAAATATATCTCTAAATCTTGAGTTGTGTGTGGAGGCAATGCTTGTATTCACCTGCTTCTGTGCCAGTTACACTGGTTAATCTCTCATTTTCCAATTCAGTGCACAATATTCTGGGATCTACCTGCCTATATGACTTGTCCCACTGTGAGAATGCACTGGTTGAGGTCAGGAGAGTAAAAATGTTTTGCAGTTCTGTCATTGCAGCAGGATGATGACAGCGGGGCCTTTACAGGGATAGTACCTAAGCTTTAGAACTTCTTGTCTGAAGACATTCAGAAATCTGCTTCTTTCATAGGGTTCCAGAAAAGCTGTAAAACATTTGTCTTCAAGTAGATACAGGTGTGCATCACTTAATGACAGAGTTATGTTCTCTAATCCCAGTTGTTATGTGATTAGGTCGTTAAGTGAACATTTAGCCAATCTAGTACCTTTGTTGTATAAACAGACGCTGCCAGCCAGACATTAGTTGATTGCACAGGCTATTGGAGATAGATTGCCTCTTCTTTGCATTCATAGCCTCTTTGTTGTGTAAACTGACACTCTGTGAGACCTGACTGCCTCATTAAGAGATTCCTTGTTGCACTTTGCTCAATCATATATGCAGTCCATTGTTAAGCAATGAACCCCTGTATTTGAATTAGTTAAGGTTCTTGTGACTATTTCATAATGTTTTTAGAAGAGTTAACCGTTATGAGTTGCAGAAAATATGCCTACAGATAAGTACAGGACATTTGCTGAGCCACAAAGAGATAAATACTTTGTGGCTCAGCAAATGTCCTGTACTTATCCACAAGTCTGTCTAAGTATTCATAAACCAGTTTGGCTTTTCATAGTTGGACAGCAGGATTTCAGCATCTGTTAACATGTCTGTTAACATAGGGCACTTGCAGCCCTACCACCCTTTGCACAGCCACTCCTCCTTAACGCAGGAGACAGAGGCAGGAAAATACAGGCAGGCAGTTGGATGCCTGTTGGAGCTGATGGGTGGGGTGTGGCTGTTGCTGGGCCTGGCAGGCTACCCACTTTTTGCCTGCATTGATCCGGCAAGCCCTGCCCACCTCCCCTATGTTCAGTCTGAGATTAACTGAATGCCTGAGTTTTTTGCTGCTAACCTGATTGGCTGTTGGTTGGCAGCTTTTTGTCTTTGAATGTGGTTGAACTGGGGGTTCTTGCAAGTATGTTAGGGTTAGGCATGTGGTGTTCTGGCTGGGTAGCAAGGCCAAGGGGTAAGCCAAATCCACTCTTGACAACACTTGTCTGGGTTGATGAAGCTGGCTGGCGAGCCCCTTGGCTAGTTCGTGCAAAGGCTTACACAAAGTTTTCTGGTGTGGGTCTGTGCTGGCCGGCTGCCTTGACCCTTTGGGGTTGGCCATGATAGGATAACTCACAGCCCAATCCTGAGCTGCCTGGAGCACGGGGCTGCCACTGCGCCAAAATGGTGGCTGTGGCATCCAGATTGCCCTGGGCAGCAACTGCCGCCTCAGAAGAAAGGTAGTTTTGTCCCCTTCCCCCAAGTGGAGTAGCTCCGCGATAGAACTACTCAGTTCTTTGGTGGCTCTCAAGCCAGCACAAAATGGAAGAGTCCCATGTCGTGCCGTGCAGTCTGAAATGGGGCTCTGGATACAGTGGAGTTCATTCCTTCCCACCCTGTTTCCTCCCCTGCCATGCCTCCTCCCTGCCCTCTGCCCACTTCTCCCCACCCTGGAATGCCTCCTCCCCACCTCCTCCCACACTTACCTCTCCACCGCCAGGCAGTCTGCTGAAGCTGGCCCTGCACAGGTTTCTGCTGGGCTAACTCCAACACTGGGCCTGCACTGGGCCTGCACACATGCCTTACAGCACGTCTGCAACTGTGTGCCACTGGTGAGCCCACGCTCACTGTTCAGGATTGGGTCCTCAGTCCTTGGTTGAGTGATGCCTTGAACCAGGATGTGACATCCAATTGGGGTCAGGTGGAGGTAGATGGCAGGTGCCATTTCCCCCAAGCTATTAGATGCCAGCACGCTGGGGAACATTAGATACATTTTTCCCTGCTGCAGGTTTATAGTTTACTAATAAAGTTTAAATCATTCCAAACATATGTCTTGCATGCCAGTGTAAGAACTTTTATCTTGAATTATGCCTTGAAAACAAACTCAGTGCCCTTAACTGAAATTAACAAGTCTGGAATTCACTTCATTCTCTCACTGCATATATTTTAGACTTCTTTTTGGTAATGAAGACCTTCAGTACATACTGTTCCTCAGTGCTGTATATAATAAATATAGGCATTTTGGAATTCTGGAAAGAATGATTACAGGGGCCTAGATTTACTGATGTGGTAAACTTGTGACTGATCTTGTACTGCATGCTGTTGCTGAGAGGTCTTCTTGTGGTCATATGCTCTGCTGTACAAAAATATTCCTTGAACATAGAAAACTAGATGTCAGGAAGAGGGCAACGCAAGAGTCGTTATTCCTGATGTCTAGCTTTCAGTATAAAGGGATTCTTTGTTCTGTGGTGAAGTAGTGAGTCATGGCAGCACCCAGCTACAGTCTGAAGTGGTACAGCTCAGACTCAAGGTTACACCTCAGTAAGAACAGGAGCTAAAACTGCAGAGCAAGGGCAGCCTTTGCTGAACTGTCAGGCGTATGGTACTCTTGCTTATCACAGAGAACAGTTTTCTGTACATTTAATGGGTTTTTGTATTTCTCTTTAAAAATTCACTGCAATACTTAGATTAAAAATAAGATATGGGAAGGGGGGAACTTGAATAAATAGCCTGACAAAGTAGAATAAATGTTCATTCGAAGAGAAATAAAATAACCGTCTATCAGTGCTGACAATTCCACTGTGCACCATTAAGCTTCCTGTTGAAAAGCAAGAAGTTGATCATTGATTTTTTTGCACTTGTATTGCTAAAGTGGCAGAGTAGTGAACTGACAACCAAATGCTACTTAATTCCCCACATGGTGATGCAGCAGTGCCAGCATGGCATCCACTACATCCTGCGTGGGTGGTTGGCTGCTGGAGGTCTCAGAGTAAGGGGACATTTGTCCCCTTGTCTGGCGTAAGCCCCAGGTGCCGCTATAGTTCAACTTGGACCTGTGGCAGCTTAATCGCTGGTGCAAGTCCACGTTGTAGTTGTGTGGATCAGATATAGCACGTTCGTTCTTACATATGTTTAACTGTAAGTCCATATATGCATAAATACCAATATTTATATCTTCTGCAATAATTTTCTAAATTACAATTTGAATCCTTCAGTAGCTTCTGTTTTTCTAGCAGATTAACAAATGCTAAAAACTATTACTGTTTTCTTCTGTCAGCATTTACGTTACAACTTCTCAAATCTTAGTTCAGACCAATCAGTTATTTGGGGGCATCTGTTTCTCAATCCTTGCTATTTGCCTTTTGCTGCTATTAATAAAATGGTGTGGTTTCCTTTGAGCCTTGTGTTCTACAGAATTCGCTAGAATTGTCCACCTACCTCTCTAGATAATATACTATAGTTATAAGCTTTTTCATAGGAATTTTCTTATTTACAAGTAGCCAAGTTGTTTTCTGCTGGTTAAGACCTATCCACTTTAACCTCCTTACCCCTTTTTTTCAACCAAGCTTTTGGAATCTGTGTTTTAACGTTGTAAGGAAGAATGTTAAGTTTTCTAATGTAATGTTTTGTTTTATTGTGAAGGTTCTATTGCAACATTTTGATGGAAGCATCAGTCTGTCTTCATATAGTCATTCTGATTAAATGATAGTTAAGTGAAGCACTTGGCTGAAAGTCCATTTTTTCTCTGCAGGTGATGTATCACCCATCAGTATGTCTCCCATCAGTCAATCACAGTTTATCCCACTTGGGGAAATCCTTTGCCTGGCCATCTCTGCAATGAACTCAGCACGAAAACAAGTCACGCAAGAAGCACTAATGGAACACCTAACAACCTGCTTCCCAGGTAATTATATGCTAATGTATCTCTGCTCACATTGACCTAGATTTTTTTAAAGGCATTTTCAACAGCCCTTGTAAAAAGTTTTACAAGCTTGCTTTCTTAAAGGATGTATATTCAGATGATGTCCCTTACATCACTGTGGAAAATATCTGTTCTGTCATTTTCAATTGTAATTCAGCTTTTAATGTCTGCACAAGTCACAGCCATGAATTGGCATAGTCCCTGAACTAATTTCTCAGAAAGAATCCTAAATTGAAGAGGACTTCTTTCAGGGCTTTTGCACTCATGGCTGGGCAGCATTTTTCAAAAATTTCATTCCCTCTCTATCCTTGATCCTAAAGATACTGCATCTGAATTTGTGTTTTCACAAATAAATGCTCATTTATTTTCTGGAAATGTTAACTAAACTGATTTGCAGCTATTGTAGTATTGTGACACCATTACCCTTGAGAGAAATTTTACCAAAAGGAAGGATGCCACAAGCTCCATTCATACAATCTTTAATGCAAGGGCCTACTTTTCCTAGCATCCAGCATTAGTCAGATTATTTCTCTTACTGCAGTTCATACGTTCACAGAGTTCACCATATCTTTCTGGTCCATTTCTGAATGAGCAGTGACACCTCCCTTTTTCTTTCTGGACCCCGTTGAATGGAGTGGAATTTAAGGTTGGAGTATATAAATCTCTGCTTTTGTGTTCCTGGGAATTGAGAACTGAATGAGCAGAAGAGAGATGCTTGGATATTCTGTGACATGAAACATGCAGTATAAGAAAATCCTTGTATGTATTGTTTCCTAATATGCACTTATTCTTTGACAAATGTCAATTACTGTGGGATTTTACACGTTTAGTTTGAGCCTTAGTTCCTTATGTGTGGCTCAGGGTTTGATCACTTCATTCCTTTTCCTTCCTGCTTCAAAAAAACATCAGTTATTTAGAATGTTATGCTTTCATAGAATAGAAACCATTTCTTGTTACTATTTTGTATCTGGCAAGGCTTTTTTTAAAAGTGCTTTTTTTGCAAAGTGCAGATCCCACCTGGACTTTTGCTGCTCCCTTCTGTTCAGGGGTTTCCTTCTAATAGCTGCGATGCAGGGGGGAGCCTGAATTTAAAATGTTTGAAATATTTCCTTCAACTTTTCAAACAAAAACCGAAACTATATTGGGGATTTTAAAAAAAATTCTTAAGAATGGTTTAGGGAGTCAAGATGCAGAAAATCCTGTTTATGCAGAAATAGATTTCACTGAGTTCAGTGAGACTTATTTTCAAGCAATTGTGTGTAGAATTGCAGCTTCAGCCTGTTGTGTGAAATCCTGTTGCCAGTCTTCACTTGTGGCTTCATTTATGAAGGTTTGCAAGTGTTCTCCAAAGACTGTGAAATTAATGATCCATGTTCATGGGGGAAGGAGGTAGAAAGGGCACATAAAGTTCACACTTCTCTTTCTAGCATAGCTGGTCTCAGATTTTTCTGCAGGTTGAACAGACTGCAGTAACAACTTGTTCTGTATAGGAAGGGTCAGGAAAAAAACTCTTGAAGAAAGAAATCAGGACACAACATTAAAGCTATTTAGATGTATAGACTGGGTTTATACACATGGTGTAGTACTGCTGTCATCAAACAAAAACATTGAATTCAAAATATTGGCATATTCTATAGGTTGTGTTTGCAGCAGGCCTTAAAACAAGTTAACACAGAGACTCTTATTAATTCAAAATTGGCACATCTTTCTTAAGCCCGTGAATAAAAATGGTGAATGTTTAACTCTTCCAAAATAGAAATTAAATTCTTGCAACTTTTTCTTGTCCTATTTCAATTTATTCCATCCACATCTACTTAACAATGTCCAAAATATTAGTTGGGTTTAGTTCACACTAAATTGTCATTACAAAAATGTATATAATTCTATACACATGTGTGTATGTGTGTTCTGTTCTTGTCTACTCTAAAGTACACATCTTATTGTGTTCAATGGGGCTTACTCTCAGAAAGACACACATGTGTTGCATGCGCACGTGCGCGCACGCTAATTGCATTTTTCTAATCAAGTATTATCTTTTGTGAATGGCAACAAATGTGTTTCAATTGTCCATTCTTTACACAGCAATCCTGTTTTTGTCTACTCTGAAGAACTTCTTTTTGTGTTCAATGGTGCTTACTCTCAGAAAAAGGTATATAGAATTGCAACCTTAATTCAGCTTTGCTTTAAGTATTATTTTCTTATCTATATATTTAATAGTCAGCTTTTCATAAATAGGTGCAGATCTCATTCTCAAAGAATCTGAATAGAGATCTTACGAAATAGATGGTATATCCTGGAGAGCCAATTTGTACAGGTTGCAAACCTCCTACTTAACCAGCTGATGAATAATTTGTTCCAATTGGCAGGTTTCTCCTTGGGTTTTCTTTCCTGCCATATGGAAGCTTATCTTGTACACATCTGCCAGCTTGTCACTATATTATATAAACTTTGATATGTACCCTAATTTTGTATCCTGATACCTGTCCAAATGACTCAGTTTCTCTCATCATTTCCAAGTAATGCATTTTCAGCTCCTGACAGGTAAATTAACATGTCATCAGCATGAAAAGCAATCCCATCTGATTATGACTTGTGATGGAGTTAATAGTCCTAGTGCTCTCATTAAGAAGATCCCCCATATCTAGAGAGAGAGAGAGAGAACTGCCTGTGGGACTTGGACCAGCAAAAGCCAGATAATGCATGTTTTGCATAAATGATTGCAAATTAGAGAGAGGAAAAAAGATTTAGGCCAACCCTGGATTGACAAAATGTGCCCACTTTTCATGGTGCTACTGACCAGCAAATGTTCAAGTTGGCAATAGGCAAAAAATGTGAAAAACCAAGTCAGGGAAGCTTATGTTAATAAGAGGTTTCTATTTGTCACTTGTGTAAAAGCCGCATGGAGTGACAGGTTTCTACCAAGGTAGCATGTGTATCAACATTTCAATGGAGAAGACCTGAAAACAATCTGGGAGCTAAATATTTTCTGGAAAGGCCTCAGGTCAGGGGAAAAGGTATAACTAGCCTTTCATAGTCTCATAGTGGCCATCAAGCAGGCAGACTTTTGCCAACTCCTCAAAATGGAATGTGGGTGTTCAAAAAAATGGAAACCACAAATTTTTATTGGATTTTGGCTTCCATTTTTTAAATGTAGTAAAAATTATAGATAGAAAAAAATTGAAGCCATCAGAATATGAGAAGGCCACAAGTAGGACAGGAAGGCAAAACCCCTTGCAGGTGTTGCTGCCCTGAAACTTTGCAAAGAGTCATACAGTCATCATGATCAGTAGCCTGGAGAGACTTGTCCTTGCTGATTTTGTATAACCCGTTTTTAAAGCTGAGCTATCGGCAGTCATCAGTTTTTGTAGTAAGCCAAAATCTGGCCAACCTTTAAGCCATAACAGCCTGTAGAAGTATGGTTGATCACATTCTCTCTTGACCTGCTTTCCAAATAAAAACATTTTCCATTTGGACACTTTTTAATTTAATGAACTGGGAGCTTGGCCTGGTTTTATTAATAGTTTAAATTAGAGGTAGTCTCTTTCGCCAATAGTCTCTGCCCTGTTGTAAGAAGACAAAGTGGTCTTTGAGTGTGAGGTCCCTTCATATGTTTTCCCCGCTGTTGCATGATCCTGTTGACATTCCATTAAATATAAATAAATTTCTCCGTGTTTCTTCTCTGTTTACAGTTGTGTTTTTCTTGTTCCCATGTTATCGAGTTTTCTATTTGTATGGTTTGTATACTGGTATTTCAGAGTTCCTACCAAGATTCTTTCCATTCTGCTTCCACACCTCACGTGTTCCTGTGAATTATAGGCTCCTTGTAAAACTCCTCCTTGCAAGATTTGGGTTCTTTTTGTGGATATGGGGCTCACAAGTCTTAGGTCTTGAAGGGCTGACCTGTTGCACACAATTGGTGGTCATATAAACATTTTCATACTAATATTGTCTTTCCATCATATTTATTTATTTGCAATTGCAGAAGTTCACACTACCAATGACAATTACATAGTCCTGTTGGCTATGTAAGTGCCCCCAGTGGTACCCTAATACCTCTAGATTGTCCCCACAGCCATCAGCATTACTTAACAACCTATCTGATGATTTAAATATCTGAAAGAACCCACATGGCTAAAACTGCCGTAAAAAATGATCACATATCCCAAGCAGTAGTCCTCAAACTGCTTTTGCTATGTGATTTATGTGAAGCTCTTTTGTGTTGACTAGTTTGAAAATATTATTACTCTAATGACCTAATCCTATTTGGAAACTGTGCCAGTAGCACACCGTAGCCAGCGTAGCAACTATCCTACATAAGAACATAAGAACAGCCCCACTGGATCAGGCCATAGGCCCATCTAGTCCAGCTTCCTGTATCTCACAGCGGCCCACCAAATGCCCCAGGGAGCACACCAGATAACAAGAGACCTCATCCTGGTGCTCTCCCCTACATCTGGCATTCTGACTTAACCCATTCCTAAAATCAGGAGGTTGCGCATACACATCATGGCTTGTACCCCATAATGGATTTTTCCTCCAGAAACTCGTCCAATCCCCTTTTAAAGGCGTCTAGGCTAGACGCCAGCACCACATCCTGTGGCAAGGAGTTCCACAGACCGACCACGCGCTGAGTAAAGAAATATTTTCTTTTGTCTGTCCTAACCCGCCCAACACTCAATTTTAGTGGATGTCCCCTGGTTCTGGTATTATGTGAGAGTGTAAAGAGCATCTCCCTATCCACTCTGTCCATCCCCTGCATAATTTTGTATGTCTCAATCATGTCCTCCCTCAAGCGTCTCTTTTCTAGGCTGAAGAGGCCCAAACGCCGTAGCCTTTCCTCATAAGGAAGGTGCCCCAGCCCCGTAATCATCTTAGTCGCTCTCTTTTGCACCTTTTCCATTTCCACTATGTCTTTTTTGAGATGCGGCGACCAGAACTGGACACAATACTCCAGGTGTGGCCTTACCATCGATTTGTACAACGGCATTATAATACTAACCGTTTTGTTCTCAATACCCTTCCTAATGATCCCAAGCATAGAATTGGCCTTCTTCACTGCCACCGCACATTGGGTCGACACTTTCATCGACCTGTCCACCACCACCCCAAGATCTCTCTCCTGATCTGTCACAGACAGCTCAGAACCCATCAGCCTATATCTAAAGTTTTGATTTTTTGCCCCAATGTGCATGACTTTACACTTACTGACATTGAAACGCATCTGCCATTTTGCTGCCCATTCTGCCAGTCTGGAGAGATCCTTCTGGAGCTCCTCACAATCACTTCTGGTCTTTACCACTCGGAAAAGTTTGGTGTCGTCTGAGCCCATCCTAAGCCCATTCAGCCACCACTGCACCAGCACAGCCCTGAACAGTATCTGTGGAAACCCTGATACAACCCATCATCCATGGAGTGGCATCCTGATGTCGGTACAACATTGGTGCAATATAAGCTTGTTATCAGTGCAACATCCAAAGAGCCAGTCACCACACCCACCCAATGCTGGTGGCCAGAGAAGCACCACCAGGGAGGACTGAACAGAGAAGGGGAAGGCACAAGGACCAATGAGCAGCCACTGCTAGGAAAACATACTCCCCCTCCCCCGCTGGCCCCTAAGAATGAACAATACAGCAACAGGCACCACACCAACCATAGAGAGATGACCCAAGGACACCAAACAGCCATATGCCACAATATAAGGATGACTCTGCATTTTTACACTGCTGTGGCATCAGCAGTAAAGGGGCAAAAACAGAGAACCACTAAGAGTCCCCTTGTCCCACTTGCATAAACACACACCCAAAGAATACCTTATGGACCAGAATGGAGCCAGGCTAGAAAGAGAATTTCCTCAGAAGAGGGCAGCAGGGTAAAACAAGCACACAATCTCTCATTGCAAAGGGTGTACACCAGCTAGAACAAATCCTTTTGCAGCTGAGAGACTGGGATGAATCACAAAGGGGGCTTCAACAGCCCTCAAGCACAGCAAGAAGCTGGGTAACTCACTACATTAACTCCTCTCTGTTCCACTCATTTCCCTCCGTGTTATGCTCCAGTCTCCTCCCCACTTTGGCCTCTCCACCAGTGGAGTTGTGCCAGCATCCAAAGGATGCTGTGTTTTTCTGGTGTTGCAGGAGCAGACACGTGCATCAGTGGGGCCATTGTTGCACTAGCATATGTGGAGATACACTGGCTTATCTCAAGGATGGGATTGAGCTATAGAGCCAGAATGGTGTAGTGCAGAGGTTTTCAGTCTGAGGGCCCTGGCCTCTTTCCCCTTAAGGGGCAGGGACAGCCAGGAGGCAGGGAGGAAGCAGCGGTGCAATCCCCAGGATCGTGTCACTCAGGGGGCTGCAGGGGCTTGGGTGCACTTACCAGAGCCTCCTGCAGCCACCTGGGGGTGCAGGGAATCCTGTGCGAGTGTCTGCAGGGCTCCCCCATGCTTTAGAAGTGAAAGTGGGGTGATTGCACCCCAACTCCGCTAAATCGGAAGTGGAGCGTGATCGTTCCACTTTCACTTCTAACGGGGCTGCAGAGACTGGGGTGCACTCCCTAGTTCCTGCATCAGCTGTTCTGGGGTGTGGGGAGAGCACCTGCAGGGCTCCCCAGGTCAGCAGAAGTGAAAGTGGAGCGATCATGCTCCACTTGCGGTTTTGCGGAGCTGGAGCATGATCGGTTCACTTTCTCTTCTGCTGACCTGGGGAGCCCTGCAGGTTCTCGTGCAGGGCTCCCCACACCCCAGAACGGCTGATGCAGGGACTGGGGAGTGCACCCCAGTCCCTGCAGCCCCCCTGAGCAGCCTGATCCTGGGGATAGTATCGCTACCTCCCCCTCCCGCCTCCTCCTGCTCCCACAAGGACTTTGGGAGAGTTTGAAAACTGCAGGTGTAGTGGTTCTGGAGTTGGACTTAAATCTGGTGCTTCTGTCCCCAGCTCAGTACCATAGAGATTGGTAGGAAGGTAGATGCATGTGTTCGTTCTGACTGGGAAAGAAGTGCCTAGGTCACCTGCTTGCATCCGCACAACACCCATGCAGCTTCTTCCTGTCCTTGTGTAATGGCCACATCTTAAGGGACATTATTAACACCTAAATAAAAGGGCACGAGCCACTGCCAACTACACCACTATACTGCCCCAGCTTGCACCAGTCCCATTGGCTTGAGGTGCAGGCATTTCATATTCTTATTGGTGCATCTGTCTTTCATTCCCCCCCTTCCATTTTACTAGACAGATGTCCACTTTTATTGGGCACAGCAGAGTACAGATAGTCCTGCGCCACAACAGCATCAGAGGAGAAGCAGGACCTCAAAAAGGGGCTTTCCTCACCCCCTGATGGCAGACTCACTCTCACTAGAGTGAGGTTCTGAAGAAGATTGGCAGTGTCTCTTTGGATAACCCACTACCTTCCTCTTCTAATATGACACTTAGCTAAGCTTCCACCAATGAAAAATGCTAAGCCATGCCCTCCCTGGCTACTGAGCTTATGAGGGCTCTAGAGCAGTGGTTTCTGAACCTTTCAATCCTGGGACCCACTTTTTAAAATGTAATTTTTTTCAGTACCCACCAAGCTTTATTTAAAAAAAAAAATTTCATCTTACCAACTATTCAAGCTTCTGTTTTTATCCTTACCTGCTCCAGTGACAGACTGGATTCAGTGCCAGCAGGATGGTGCAGGCCTTCCTGCTGGTGCTACCTACTCACAAGTTGTTGCAAACATGCTTTATGGCACATTTGTGACAGCTAGCACTGGTGTGTTCTGCCAGATTCCCAGTCAAGCTCCACCTGGAGAACTATGCCCACATTTAGCTAATTACCTCCCCTTCTTTCCTCAAAAATGACCCTGGTTCTGCCCTGCAGTACTGCTGGACCCCACCACCAGAGTAGCTCACC
The DNA here is from genome assembly GCF_035046505.1 of Tiliqua scincoides. Classification (NCBI taxonomy): domain Eukaryota; kingdom Metazoa; phylum Chordata; class Lepidosauria; order Squamata; family Scincidae; genus Tiliqua; species Tiliqua scincoides. The sequence goes on from NC_089826.1 coordinate 59,755,276, forward strand.
TGTTTAATGTACAGAGGTCCTCCTTCCTGCCAGCAGCTGATGGAAATATTTAGGATTAGTTCTCTGAAGCAATGCTAAACAGGCACAAACTCTTTTAAAAGCATATAGAGGCTTTTATTTACAGATTTTAGAAATAGATTTAGTTTTAGGTTGGATACAGAAATTTACCCCTTGGTGGTTCCTTTGTTTCTCAAACAACCACACCCAGAACTTTTCACTTATACTCTGTAACAAACAACTGACCCATGTGATATTGCATGTCATTTCCACCTCCTTACTGGGCATTCCATGACAGTTCGGTACATGGCTCCAGCCCTAATTAGTAAGTCACTTTGCCCTGCCTCACAACGATTCTCTGCCCCCAACTCTGGTTACACAAGTGTCTGGAATTTTCCTTTTGGGAAAGCTTATGACGTGCATGTTCTCTCGTGCAGGTCAACTTGACATAATGGCTATCCTGTTTTTAACAGAAACACTAGTCCTGCTTTTGGCTCTAATTTCAGTTATTTCCTTATCTGAGAGAAGTTAGGTTAACCCTTTAAAATCTCCAACAATGCCTCCCACCACTAAAGCAGCCCCTTGGTCCTCAGCAGGTCTTGGGCACAGCAGCCAAACACCAGTCTTAGTGTCTCCAGTAGTTTCTGCTCCAGCAGCTTCTAAAGTCCATTCACACATCAGTCCAACAGCAGTCTATTAGCCATCAATTCCTCAGTCCATTTCTCCAGTCTGTCCTTTCTCAAGCTTTCCTCCTTCTGCTACCCACACCAAACTATCCCTTCATCAGGTGCTTTTATGCCTGATGGACCTATTGCCTTCCAGTGGCTGCAGCTGTGCAGCACACTCTCTGCTGGATGCCCAGGCCTTACCCTTAAAAGGGCCACTGTTGACACCACATCCTACCTCCTTGCCAGATCTTCTTCGATTCCAATATGTGGTGCAGCAGTCAGTACACTGGCAATAGCTCACAGTGGGCTGTAAGATTCCTATACCTTTTCTTTGTAAATTGCATCCAGTTTACATGTAGCAGCTTGAAATGTGTCTTACATTTAACTGGGTTCACCTTAGGGCACTTTTCTTTATGAGCAGCACACAGGACATAATCTTCTATCTGGAAGCTCAGTGGAGGGCACAGTACACTCTCTTGAGATGCTGAAAATGTACATGTCTGATGATTCAGTGTCCAGACAGATTTTGCTTTTGAATTATTAAAGCACTACATAATCTTAAATAGCGCCACTGCTGTTAAGCAGTATTTTCAATTCTAGCTTTTCCAAGTTCTGATTTTTTAAAAAATTATAATTATAATTATTATTATTGGAAGAATTTACTGATGCAGTGGGGAGGGGATGAATGGACTTTTGAAGATGAAGTTGGCATTTATTTTAAGGCAAGATGTCCACTGTGATTTCTAGTGCTGTCAGTGTCATGCATTTGAATGCTTTTTGTTGCATGTTTAGCTTGATCTGCTTTTTTGATTCATGTTTAGCTTTGTATCCAGCAAAGTTCCAGGTTCAGTCACCAGTCATTTCATTCCATTACTGTAAAATTGTGAAAAACTGTGATTGATTTTAGGCCATTTCTGATAATTTTGTTGTGTTTTAAGATATCTCTTCAAAAGTACAAGATCATTTAAGAGTTTGATGGTAATTTTTTGTACTTCCACAGATGACTCTAAAAAATTTGATTTCCTGGACTGTCTAAACAAAGTTGATACTGAAGTCCTAATGACAAAATTACAGGTTTAAATCTTAAAGAGGAATTCATTACAGAATAAAGACAATTAAAATTACAGTCTTAACAGGTGTTTCTGTCATTCCAGGGATGGGCTGGTGTCACTGCAGGAGAGTCTAGCCCCGCCCCCTTTGACTCGACTCATACATGAGTCATAGCATGCACCTGCAGCGACTCATCCCTGAAACTTTCCCAGTCATTTTCACTCAAGTCAGAGTCTCTTGTGAAGCGAGCTGCATTGCGGGTCAGGCACGAATCCACAGAAAAATCAACCATCATTTCATTTATGTAAACCGGGGTGTCCAAACTCTTTGGCAGGAGGGCCACATCATCTCTCTGACACTGTGTTGGGGGCAGGGGGAAAAAGAATTAATTTACACTTCAAATTTGAATAAATTTACATAAATTAATATATTAGTAATGGAACTTCTATGAATCAATGAAGGTCTTGCAATAGCTCAAGGCCTATAAAAGGCCTTGCGCAAAGCAAGGCCGGTCTTTCCTTCACTGCCACTGCCGCATCACAAATGTGAACAGCAAGTAGTGGAGGGAGCCCTCACCCCACAGTTCATGCGAGAGATTGAACAGTCACCCTTATGCTGAGAACCCTTGCATCTGGCAAGCATGGGCTCCAGCAAGTCTCTGGAGGGCCAGAGTCTCATTGGAGTCTGGGGGCTCCCCGCAGGCAGCATTGGGAGTCCCCAAGGGCTGCAAGTGGCCCCCGGGCCGGGGTTTGGGCACCCCTGATATAAACAAAACCTGGCTGTTGTTATTCGAGTGAGTGTAGCAGTGTAGTGAGTGCATAAAAATGATCGGCTCCATATGAACTCCTACGACTCCTAAAGCTCACCCCCATCCCTTGGGCTCGCCCTTCCACCCATCCTTCATCCTATGATCATTGGTTCCTTTAGAGACAAAGTAGGTAATTTTTAAAAAGAGATGGACAAGAGAGCCTGCTCCTGCCTCCCTCCCCCCACCTCCTACTCAATGCAAAACCAAAGCTTTAACCCTTTCCTGCTTCCTGCCTCCTGGCTGGAACTTCCCTGCTGCTTGTCCAGTCTGAATGATGGCCCCACAAAGTCTTTCACACACCAAAACGTAAGCAAGTGCTTGCAGACTTGAGTTGTTCACATTCATGACTCATTTCCAAGTCAGTGACCTGAGACTCGTGTCAGTTCCTAAGTCATTGATACAAGTGACTTGAGTGTACACAAGTCGTTATAAAGTTTTTGCAACTCTCTTTGAGTCTCAAGACTTCAGTTCCCATCCCTGTATCATTCTTTTTCATGCCTCCCCATTCTGCACCAAGGAAATTCTGTTCAGTAAAATTTTGTACTCTGATTAGACTGTGATGTTTCATTAAAATTTTAAGTAACATGGCTGCAGGATCTAGAATTGATGCTGAAGTTGTAGTCTCATTCTCCTTCCAGAGTCACTGTGCTGTGTAGTAGATAGTATGTTAGACTTGGGAACACCTAGTTTGACATCCTTGTACGACCACTGGGGTTTATTCTAATATGAAACTGCACACATTTTGTGCAGCAAGAACTAAAACTTTGTGCCATTTGGCCGATGGGATTTAATAGGAACAAGGTTTTATTTATTTATTTCTTTTTAAGAAGTAGATGAGAAAAAAGAGATAAAGAAATAGATAAGTGACAGCACAGTCCTATACTTACCCTGCGCTAGTGCAGCAACAGGTTCTTTTTTCAGATATTGCTTCTGATTGAGCCGGGTGGGAGGGGGGCTCATCCTCTAAGTATTTGCTCGCATACATTTTGGGCCAGGATCAACCTGCCTAATATAGCCAGTCTCAAATGGATTCAAGAGAGTTGTGACTTGTGATAGGATTCAAGAGAGTTGTGACTTGTGATAGGATTCAAGAGAGTTGAACTTGTGATAGGTATTTAATGTATATAATGACAAACTTTAATGCGTATAAAATATAAGGAGGCATCCCATACATCAGTCAATCGTTTCAAACCACATTTTGTTTAAGTGTTTGTCAGAATGACTGCCACCGTGTTGGACTACTTTGCACACACAACCTGCTGCCCTCAGAACATATACGAGTACAAATTTTAAGGGTTGAAGTTCAAATTATGGTTTAAAAATAGTAACGTTGTTGTTGTTGTTGTTTATTGTTACATTTATTACATTTATGAGGCGGTCGATGGGAGTGACACCTACCGCAGTGGTGCTTCTGGGATTGAAGACAGGTGCTAAAATGCTTTCCTAAAGTTTAATCTTATGTCTGACTGCACAGAGACTGTGCAGAAGATTGTGTCACCCCATGCATGAGTGAAATATGCCTACCAGGAGCCGGGATTGGCCCCAGCTTCTTAACATATGTGTATGTAAGTATAAAACTGAGCCATCAGTTATAGTGAAGGGGAGTCCTGGCTTTCATTTAGATGCCCATTGAAAATGTGTCTGTCTTCCCTATTTTCCTATTAATAAATATATTCCTACAGGAGCAAAAGGGCTATCTCAGCCCTGATTTTGAGGAATTAATACAGAGATTTTCGACCTTAAGAACATAAGAAGAGCCCTGCTGGATCAGGCCAAAGGCCCATCTCGTCCAGCTTCGTGTATCTCACAGTGGCCCACCAAATGCCAGAGGGCGCACACAGGACAACAGACACAATCTGCGTCCCAGTTCCCTGCCCTGCATCTGGCAATCAGAGGCAGTCTGCCTCTAAAACCAAGAGCTTGCACATACGTACCATGACTTGTAACCCTTAATGAACTTTTCCTCCAGAAATTTGTCCAGTTCCCTCTTAAAGGCATCCAGGCAAGGCGCGATCACTACTTCCTATGGCAAGGAGTTCCACAAACTAATTACACGCTGGGTAAAAAAATATTTTCCTCTGTCCTAACTCTCCCAACACTCAACTTTTGTGGATGTCCTCTGGTGAAAATGATGACCTTTTTTATCATTAAAATTGTTGAGGCACACCATCTGTTTTTTAAGGATATATTTTATCATTAAAAATTAAGTATTTAGATTTGTGTTTAAAATTCAATAACTAAACTTTTAATCAACAGCAAATAAAATTTTAACTAAACTTTTGATCAAAGCTTGTAAAGTTTACTAACTAAGAGCCCAATCCTGGGCTCAACGGGCCGGATTACTGCCGGCACGCACTGTCACAAAAGTGCCGTAAAGCATGTTTGCGAGGTATAACACCGGGCCAGTGCCTGTACTAGGCCGGTGCTAGGCCGAACCGCCGAGCTGCAGTAAGGTATGCAGGGGGAGGCGGGATGGAGGAGTTCTGGGGAGGGGGAGGGCGGGGAGGGGGCATGACGGGGAGACAGGGAGAAGGAGAGTGGGAGATGTGCCGGGGGGGAGGGAGGGAGGCAGACACTCTACTACACTGGATCCTGTGTGTTTGTGTGGGGTTTGGCACCCGACACAAACACTCTTACTTCACCGCCAACTTTTTGGTGGCCAGTGAATCGAGTAGCCCCATTGCGGGACTACTTCCCTTACCTGGGAGAAGGGGACAAAAGTGCCCTTCTCCTGAGGTGCTGCCCAAGGCTGCTGTTGGTGCGCAGGATGCAGCGGTAGCCATTTTCGGTGTTGCCACAGCTATAAGGCTGCAATCCTATCCACAGTTACCTGGGAGTAAGTGCCATTGATTGTAATGGGACTCACTTCTAAGTAGACATGCATAGGATTAGGCTCTAATCTAAACAGTTTAAAAAAGTAAATAAGTCAGTGAGAAATCTGTGCTTGGTGATGGAAAGCCACAGCAATAACAACAGGCGATTGGAACACAGCAGAGTGAAAGAGACAGGAGCAATGAAAGGGTCTAACAACAGGGATGGGGCTGTTTAGAAGGTACTTCTTTGAATTACACCCAGACTCTCTGAAGTTCAACATCCAGGGCACACAAAAGGATGAGCTCATAACAGGCTTCTTCAGTGTCTGCCCACACGAGGCACAAAGCCCTTGCTTGGGGCCCCTGCTCTGCTGCTTCTTTTCGCTTTGCAGCTGAACAATGCAAAATGCTGCAGTTTTAAGTCCCTGCTCTGCTGTATCTTTGCTTTGCTCAGCCACAGGAGAGCAAAGACTGCTGTCTGGTCCCTGCTTGGGCGCTTCCTGGCTTTGCACAGCCACACAAGGTGAAATGCTGCTGTCAGTTGAGCAGGGTGCTTAGAACAGCAGTGTCCCACCTTGTGTGAAAGCCAGGAAGCATCTGAGCAGGGATTGAAGACAGCAGCGTTTCGTCTCGTGCAGCTGCGCAAAGCAAAGCAGTGGGTGAGTGGTTGCATAAGCTACTGTTTTCGGTCCCAGCTTGATTGCTTCCTTGCTTTGTGCAGTTGCACAAGATGAAACACTGCTGCTCTCAGCCCCTTCCACCACACAAGTTAAAGCGTGACTGCGTGCAAAGTGCAAGGAGGCAGCTATTGCTCTTGCACGTGTTTCCCCTCTGCCATTGTTTCACGGCACACCTGATGCAGAGCTGTGGCACACCTGTTCAAAACTACTAGATTAGTGCAAAAGCAAGCCAATGGCATTGACATGGATGTGTGGAAGAAGCTTCCATACTTCTTCAAGACAATGTCTGTATGGGAAACAGCTAGTGCTGTGCCACCCTCACTTGCCAAATCATCCTCATCATTACTTTCTGTAGGTGCCAGAATCAGAACTTGTCACCTCTTTATTTGGCAAACTGGTGAGACCAGCTGTTACTAATCTGTGCTCACCTTGCTAGAATCAGTGTCGCTGGTTTCCAGAGGTCACTATCTCTAGAAAATGGGCCCGGGCATAGCGTTTTTGTCTGTAGATTTAGAATCTGTTAGAGCTTTTTTATGTAGATAATGGATGAATAGATTTAGCAATGAAATGCAACTAAGGACCGAATCCTATCCAACTTTTCTGCACCAAGACTTCTGTGACTGCCCCCCCCCACACTGCATGATGCAGCACATGCCCTGTTGGCATTGGCACTACATTGGCACTGGAAAGCTGGAAAGGATTGGGCTCTAACTTGTGTTAACTAAAGCTTTTTTTCAGATAGCTAGATTTTTTTCTCACAATTATATGATGACATCAAGATGGTGTTAAAAAAAATCTAGCACACCCTAACACATTTTATAGCAAATTGTCTCACGACATTAGTCATTTTATCTTCTGTCTTTTTTCAGACACAAATAGGAAAATGACCTGAATGTCTGCATTATATGTATGATTGTTCCAGCACATGCATTAGGATGGCTGGTGAAGCAAGCTTGATTTGTTATTTTAAGATTCTTTTTGATTGTGGAAGCTTCCGTTATTTGGTATATTATTCCAAATTAATTTATCCTCTTGATCAGTTGTGTTCATTTATAGGAAATGTAGAATCGTACAGAGTTGCCTTTAAAAATTCTTGTTTTAATTTCTCTATACTATTTGAGATTATCTGTGGAGCATTTTATGTTGCAGATGCACAGTTGCTTTGTATAATATTTAACATTAATGTTAACATTGATGCTGTAGTAAAAAAGTACCATAGCAGTGCTTCATACATCATAAAACTTAGCAATCCCTGTCAAAATGTTTTATTTATCCAGCTTTTGTCACAGTGTTTCTAGAAACACATTCCATTTCCAAATGCATTTTGGAAATTTCCAAATTCATTTTGGAAATTGATAAATATCATCAGACATTTCAGCTTAATCGTTGTTCAAAATCTAATACTTTTAAGATGTTGGAGAAAGTCATTTTGACTAATCAGTGTACTTTTTACTTTCAATTTTTCTATGCAGCCAATCTTACTTTGGTCTGACACTGAAATAACTCCTGTCCCTAGATTGAAATACTGTGTATACTGTGCTATGCCTCTCTTCGATGGTATAGTTTGAATTATTATGATTTATCAGGGATACGTTAACCTAGATATTTTTGAAGGTGACTTTTTTCTGGGCACTTGTTACTGATTTTCTTATCACTTTATTTAAATAAACATGTGGCTTCTCCAAATTGCAGAATTATGATTTTTCTGCTTTGTGTTCTGTGAAGCAAGTTGTCTAATTAGGATATGACTGTTTTACCAGAATAGGGAAGGGGCAGAAACCTGCAGTGTTTTTTATTATTTTCATTTTGAGGGTTAATGTGAGAGTATAACTTTGAATCTTAAGGCTTACTGACACACAGGTTGTACCTCATTATCCACTGGGGTTTTGTTTTGGAACCCTCAGTGGATAACAAATCCATGGAAAAAGAGTTTTAAAGACCCACTTCTGGGTTTCTTGCTCCTCCATTGTTGCCCCAGAATGCATTGGTATAGTTGCTATACAGCATTCATCCTCTAGATGAGGTGAATAATGGAATCTAGTGGAATGAAATTATAATTATCTAACAGCATAAAGATGGGAAATTGGATTTTGGTGCTTTTTTTCCTTGTTACAAGGCATTTAAAGATCATCCTCGGAATCAGTGTTGAGTCAAATCAGTGGATACTGAATCACTGGATAACAAGGTACAACCTGTTTTAGAATGAAATAACAAAAGGTTTCAAACTTCAATGTTGCTTTCCTTTGTTTTGTTTTTAATTTAGAGGTTTGAAGTAGAAGAAATAAGTTTTTTGTTTTTTTTTAAACCACCCAAGGATGCTTGATCAAGCCTTGTTTGCTCAGCACACTGTGTCTTCAAGCTGTTGTCTGGGCTGGGCCTACATATCATGAGGAGGGGCTTAAAAAAAGAAATATCTATATTTTTGAGTATTGTAGTAATTACATTTTCTTGTTGCTTCTTAGGTGTTCCAACTCCAAGTCCAGAAATCCTTCGCCATACCTTAAACATGCTTGTACGAGAAAGGAAAATATACCCAACTCCAGATGGCTACTTCATTGTGACCCCACAGACTTATTTTATAACACCATCCCTTATAAGAACTAACAGTAAATGGTACCATCTGGATGAGAGGATACCTGACAGGTCTCAGTGTACCTCTCCACAGCAAGGAACTATAACTCCTTCCACCTCAGGCTGCGTCAGAGACAGAACATTACCCAAAAACCACTGCGACTCTTGCCACTGTTGCAGAGAAGACATGCACAGCATGCATGCCTCCACTTTACAGAGGAAATCAGCAAAAGACTGCAAGGACTCCTATTGTCCCCCTTCTATGTGCCAGGTGCCACCCACTGAAAAAAGTAAAAGTACTGTAAATTTTTCATACAAAACAGAGACACTCACAAAGCCTAAAGATGGAGAAAAGCAGTCTAAAAAATTTGGATTAAAATTGTTTCGACTGAGCTTCAAAAAAGACAAAACAAAACAACTGGCCAATTTTTCTGCCCAGTTTCCTCCCGAGGAATGGCCTTTGAGGGATGAAGATACCCCTACCACTATACCTAGGGAGGTAGAGATGGAGATTATTAGGCGTATTAACCCAGATTTGACTGTGGAAAATGTCATGAGACACACTGCACTAATGAAGAAACTTGAAGAAGAAAAAGCTCAAAGAAGCAAGGCTGGTTCTTCGGCTCACCACAGTGGGAGAAGCAAAAAGAGCAGAAGTCATAGGAAGTCTCATGGAAAATCTCGGTCACACAGCAAAACTCGAGTCTCTAAAGGAGATCCTTCAGAGGGTTCCCATTTGGATGTACCAGGTGAAAGAGACTATGATTTCTATGATCCCCTCACTAGGTCACCACGGGAAGGCTGCTTCATAATAGAGCATAAAAGGGACAACTTTATCATGCACAGCAGTCCAAACGTTCTTGAATCTCACTTTCCTATGACACCTGAATGGGATGTATCTGGTGAACTAGCCAAAAGGAGAACTGAGATGCCTTTTCCTGAACCTTCAAGGGGAAGCTCCCATTCTAAGGTCCATCGAAGCCACAGCCATACGCAGGATCGAAGATCAAGAAATGAGAGGTCTAATAAAGCCAAGGAGCGGTCTCGATCAATGGATAATTCAAAAGGGCCTCTTGGTGGTGCTTCTTTGGGTACACCTGAAGACATCGCTGAAGCGTGCAGCCAAGATGACCAGACAACTAGCCAAACATATATTGATGATAGCACCTTAAGGCCTTCACAATCACTCTGTCATCAAAGGGCTCTAATGTCATCTGCAAACTACAAAGAGATAGTTAAACCTGAAAAGACTGGTGGCAATGCAGAAACTCCCACTTCTTGTAGTCTGTTGGAACAAAGCAAGCCAGGAGAGAATGTACCATCCTATAGTGAGCTCAACTCTTGTACAACAAAATCAGCCATTGATGATTATTTTCAGTGTAACACTTCTAGTGAGACTATTCTTACTGCTCCTTCACCTTTGGGAAAAAATAAAGATGACCATGACACAGTGACTTTGACAGATAGTATTAAGAAAGTGTCTCCTGCAGAAAGACAGTCACAACACATAACCAGAGAACCTGGAGTGCACAAAGAGGAGTCACCTAAAGGGCCAAGCAACAGTAGTGGACCAATTTCTACTAGCCAGACCCCTGAAGTGATTGCAAACGGCCGACTGGTTCAGCATCACAACACAGACTCTAGCCTTGATAAGAGGAAAGAAATATTTAGCAAAGACACACTTTTTAAGCCTCTCCACAGCACTCTCTCTGTGAACAGTTTCCATAAGACCAGCATGCCACTACTAAAACCTCATCAGAAGACACCTTCAGACACATTGCCAAGCAGATGTGACAAAGTTGAACAAGCGATGGTAACTTCAGTTACTCAAGTCATGCCAGTTTCACTGAGACAGCAAGAGACAACTGGAAATCAAGAAGCATCCTTTGATTATTACAATGTGTCTGATGATGATGACTCTGAGGAAGGGACAAATAAGAATGCTGAAGAAGAAAAGAATCGGGATGATGTAGGTACTATGCAGTGGCTTCTTGAGCGGGAAAAAGAAAGAGACCTGCAAAGGAAGTTTGAGAAGAATCTCACACTCCTCACTCCAAAGGAAACAGAAAACAGCAACAACCAGAGAGCCACACATTCAGCGAGACTGGATAGCATGGACAGCAGCAGCATCACAGTTGACAGTGGGTTCAATTCTCCACGGTAGGACCTTAAACTTAATGTATAAAGACCCATCATGTTTTTTAAATTTTATATATATATATCGTATGTATTGAGTGTTGTGGTGGGGTTATATTGCTATTTATTTGTTACATTTTATGGTAATTTTTGTCTGCAGCTTGAGGCAGTCTTTACTTTGGTTGGTTGGTTGGTTAATTACTTATCCCAAATTAACCTAACATATAATGTATCATCTTATTTATACAACTGGAGGTAATCATGTCTGTTTTCAGAGGATTGTTAGGTCAGTAGTTTATGCCTAAATAAGCAGCCTTTGAGCCAATAAAGATAACCACAGTATCTTGGGTTGAGCTTCAGATTACCTCTCCCTCCTTCTAGACTAGGCCCGAAGATTAATACAGCTGGAGTAGAGCAGACATACATACACTGTCAGCTGATGTTTGCTCTCATCTCTAGAAAAGGTGGCAGGCCCAAGAAGGAAAGGAGGCTGTATTCAGAAATACAGCTCAGGTTGAATCTTTCCCAGTGTGCTCTCCAGCAGGTTGCCTGACCACAGTACTATCTGAGTATGCAGTAACGATAGCAGTAGACAACTCTTCAGAAGCTGTAAGCAAGATAATTCCAGCAGCATCCACCATGACGTTCCCTGCCTCAAAGTTTGTAGATTTTACAGCAACCCTCAAAACATGGCAACCTTTACTTCTCACCCAGCTTTCTTCCTTGTCCCTGGTCTGAAATCACAGCCATTTGAGGAAGGGGAGGTTAATAGTGATAATCTCAAAAAGGAGTGCAAGTTGAAGAGGCACTACTCCATTGGGGTGAATGCCTCAGAAGCGTAAGGTTCTGGGCTATATTCTGGGTTATATCTTTGGAGGCCTTGGTGCAAGGGGAAAAGGATAGCATATCTGCATCAGAGCCAGGCTCCTCCTCCGTTTCCTTAATCCTCCGCAAAAATTGAGGTAGTACAGAGACACCCAGACACACAGAATTTAGTGATCAGGCTGGGGGCTGTGCCATTTGCTATTGGAATATGTGAAGAGGACCTGCTTTCCTAATAATTCTAACTGTTCCTCAGAACACTTATATCTGGAAGACTGGATTCCTGGGCCAAGGGCTCTGACTGGAGTTTTCTTGAACCTTGCAGACATTGCTGTTTCCTTTGTTTTCTGTTCACGTTCCACAGTGGTATGTTGTTTCAAAGTGGCTATCTTCTACTGGTCTTTTTGCCCTTGTTGATCAACTGACCAAATTAAGAGAAGAATTGTATTACTGCAGGTATTTGATTAACAAAATTGCTTCTAACAAACAACCTGCACTTTTTACTGCTGTAAATAATGCCTAAGGAAAATGTGCAAAGTTTTTGGGTGACGGCTGCCTTTGATACCTATCTGGCTTCCTCAACTAGAGCGTCGTTGTGTCCATTTTATAGAAATGCTATTCATTTTATTATGAACGCAAGAAACACATTTTGTTTACTTTCTGAAGTTTTTATAATCCTATATCTCTCTGACTCAGGAAAGAAGTCTTCTCTTTTTTCATTCCTTATCTCACACTCCATTATTTATTTCTCAGTCATTCAAGGAAGTTTAGGAGATGCTTTCAGTATCTCATGGCAGATTAGTTATCTCCTACTGCCTTTTGATAAGTTTTTGGTCAGCACCATTAAAAAGGTAGTAGGGTAGTCCTCCCTACTTCATTATTGAGTGCATGTCATGAACTCAAAATTATAGTCTGTTAATTACCGATTACCATTACTCGGTTCAGATTATTCTCAAAGAAATAGTTTGCAGGCTTGGAAATGAAGTGTGAGCTCTTCCTTCCCTCTTGCAAATGCCTTCACAGTCAGTTCCCTGTTCAGTACAAATAATTTTTCATTATGTCCAAATGGTTAGCACTTGTCCTCCAAACAAGAATTGGAAACTGTGGTTTGAAGTTTCTTGACTTGAATTTCTGACTCTAGTTTGGAGGACAGCTGCTAATCTCATAACCCAATCCTATCTAAATCTCCCCACCACCACCACCACCCGCCTCCCTGCTAATGCAGCTGTGGCACTGGATCACACACCGCATCCCTTGGTGGAGTTTCAGGTCCTGGATGTCTCTAGGGAAACATTTGTTCTTTGCTGGGAGGTAAGCCTCATCTGCGCGATTGCTAGCACAAGTCCAAGTGGACCTGGGAAGATGGACTGAGGCCAGGCCAGGATAGCAGCAGTAGCACCAGTGCCAGTACCATTCCCATTCCAATCTTGATCCACCCCTCCCCACCTTGGTCTCTGGCCTGTTCTGCCGACATCCTGCCTTCCCCCGTGCTGAGTTACTGGTTCTGGGGCTCTTTCTCTGGCCACTAGCACATGGATGCAGCTGCTTGCCACTTGCATGTCTCATGTTGCAAGAGCCCTAAAGGACTTTCTGCTGCCAGAACTAGTGTTCTAACAGCACAAGCACACATTAGTAGAGGTGTTTTGAAAAGGTGTTATTTATTTTCCTCACTGTGTTCCGCCCACTGTGTTCAGTAAGACTTAGGCTGTAATCCTATTTTAGGGCCCAATCCTATCCAACTTTCCAGTGCCAATGCAGCCAATCCATCTACCTCCACTAGAGGTAATGGAACAAACATGTCCTTACCTTGTGGTGGCCTCCATGATTGCCCTTCCACCACAGGTTGCAGCGCTCGCCCTGTTGGCATAGCTGCACCAGCACTGGAAAATTGGATAGGATTAGGCCCTTAGTCTCTAAAAACAAACACCTTTACCCATTAGGACTGGGCAGTTAGTTCATCTGTCCAGATGTCATGGCAAACTATAGTTCACACTAAACAAGAAATTGATTGGAAGCAGCAGGTAAGCAGCACATGAGTCCACAGCTCATTCTCAATTCTCCAGGATATGAAGTATTTCAGTGGTATTAGTTTTTTCAGATTAATACAGATACAACTGTACTTGGAAATGAACCTGCACTTCATTTTCCATTGCAATTTGATTACAGTGCTATGCTTAAACATTATCCAAAGTGTTCCATGCACAGTCATATTTATGTGATTCAGACTATAATGACAAGTATTTTGTCATCACATTTTTGTGGAACCAAAATTACACTTACTGTACACTTACTGTTGGTGCATATGCATCTTAGAATTATGAATGTTTTTAAATGTGTCATTTTGTTATTATGCATAGTATATTGTAGTATGTAATATGCAGTACAAGCTGTATTGCATTCAGTAAAACATAGAGGTGGGTCATAGTTAGTTTCCATTTGGAAGGATTATGAATTAAAACAGTTGTCCTATTTAGGGAGTCATGTTCACACATACTAACCAGAACCTCTAGGCACTGTGACGTTACCTGGATTTCTGACAGTCTTTTCCATTTGTGGGACTCTCATCCAATCAAAGTCTCTTTCTCTCCCATCCTAGTCAAGAGAGTGCTTTATGCTCAGTACCTTGTTATTGCTACTGGATTCTTATCTGTGAGTTATCTTCCTTGAATTTTCTCTGCTGCCTTTCCAACTCACCCATGTTGAACAGACAATGTTTTCCAAACGAAAGCAAGACAGAGCTACAAATAGGAGCTTTTGCTATTTTTACCAGAGGGCCACAGAAATGAGGTGTAATGCTCCTAAAGTTTATCTGTTTTTGTTAGTATTAGTCCTATCCTGAACTCCATGTTCCTAGAGTGGCAGTGAAGATAACAAGAAGGGCAGCTTTCAGGTAAGAACCCAAGTGGCCATTACAGCTCACACAACATTCTTGTTTGACCACAGTATTTACGATGCTGCTGTATTTACGATGCTGCTTACTTCTTGTACAACCTCCATCATTAATCGTACATCTCCAATGTACGTATTCAGTGGGAAGTGTGCTGTTTGTGTTCATTTTTGCTCATAAGTTATTTGATACTACCACCACTATCAGTCTGCAATTGAGAAGTTACTGCAGAATGCGGACACTTTGGGAATCTGCTAGCTGTAACCATAAATTAGTGGCATAGCAACTGACCTGTCTGGAAAAGATTGCCATAAGCTGAATATTAAATTTCATGTGAAAAATAAATGGCCCCAAAGTGTGAACTTAGATTGGAAGTAAGGGAGACTATAAGATGAAAAATAAGAAAATGGCCAACCTGCAGTTCTTAACATAAACATGAATGACAGGCCCAATCCTAACCGCACATTATGCCAGTGGAACGTGCGTTTTGCTGGCATGGCGTTCTTTGCAGCTGTTGCAAGCGCAACTATGCCAGAGAGCACAGCCTGGCTGCTGCCATGCAGCATTGGACACCTGCCACCTCAGGGAAGTCTGCGCAGGGGCCAGAAGGGAAGTGGAAAGGGGTGGAACAGGGCAGGGATGGGCGGAGCAGGGTAGTGATGAGGTGAGGAGAAGGGCAGATTGGGTCAGGGAAGAGGGCACGTTTGGCATCACCAGCATCCACCAAATCTGGGCCTGATTCCCCTTCATGGGTCAGCATAGGCTTGTGCTGGCAATATCGCTGATGCTGATCTAACTCTCCGGGCCTGCAAACTCTTACCCATGTCAAGGGAAAAAATGTTCCCTTACCCCACAGAGGCCTCCCTAGACTGAAACCTCCCCATGGTATTCAGTAGACACTGCATTGACACTGCTGAATTGCCATATGGGAAGCTGATGGATTGGGTTGGATACCTAACTACATAAGTTGCACCCTAAGTAAATGTTACTATACTTTAAAAAACATACAGCCAGTGCTGAAAAGAACCTGAAGTACCCTGAATTCTTTTACTTTTCTGATTAAAACAAATTTATTAACACTGCCTTTTAGATTCTGATACAGAACATCATTGGGTTCCTGTAAAGTGGAAAGAAAAACTTTCCAGTAGTTATAATAACCACCTGCCTTCCTCTGCTGCCTGTGTTAAGCTGTATATTTGGGACATGCAGAAAACAAAGCGCGAGATTATTGGTAGCATTTCTGCTGAACTACACGCGGACCAGGCATTGGTTTAGTCTTGGGTCGTAGTTGCTGGATAAAATTACAAAAAGGTTGTCTTGTTGGAAGCATGTTCTATGTTAGGAGTTATTTTTAAAAGCCTTTTCTGATTACCCTGAAGTGTTCTGAATGCTGCGTAAGGAGGGATAGAAGTGCCCATGCTCAGTGGAGCCTATAATGCAACAGTAATTATCATATCTTAGAGATTGCACCTCTGTGAGAGAGGGGTGGGGAATGTTGTGGTGCACTGCTGTCGGGACTGGATTGGACAAGGGAGGTGGTTTTGGGAGTGGGTTGTTGGACCTTGCAGACTAGGGCCTTTCCTCACTTCCCCACCCCCTCCAAATCTCTGGCTTTTAACTGTGGGTGTGGACTTTTTTAGTGTCAAATTTTTAATCTGTGCAGGTGCATTGTTATAGTGGCTTTTAGGACGGGCCTCGTCGGTAAGTTATGTGTTTATCTTCTGAGGGGGAGCTGTGGGAGGGGAATAGTGCCACCATCAACAGAGTGACAGGCCATGGAAGATACGGTGGTGGGGTGAGGGCTGGCCATTCCAGGGTAAGGAGGGGTCCATCGTAGTCAGATTGTCCCTCTTTCCAGCCTTCCCTCCAGCTCTGACAACTGGGTGCCTTGGCAGTAGTGCTCTGGGTCTGAAACTGCTGCTCTTAAATGCCAGATCAGTCAACAATAAAACCTGTCTCATCCAGGATTTAATCCTTGGTGAGGGTGCTGATCTGGCTTGTATTACGGAGACCTGGTTGGATGAAGCGGGAGGAGTGAATCTTTCCCAGCTTTGTCCTCCGGGTTTCCGGGTAGTGCAGCAGCCACGACTGCAGGGATGGGGAGGGGGGTCGCGATAGTCTGTCAGGAGTCCATCTCCCTTGCCAGGAGCCCTGTCCGGCAATTCACTGGGTTTGGGTGTCTATATGTCTCATTGGAAGGGCGGGACAGGATTGGGATTCTGTTGGTGTACCGTCCGCCTTGCTGCCCAACAGTCTCCCTGCCTGAGCTGACTGGGTTGATCTTGGACGTTGCATTGGAGGCCCCCCGCCTATTGGTGTTGGGGGACTTCAGTGTGCACACCAAGGCCCTAGAGGTAGGCGCAGCTCAGGATTTCATGGCCGCCATGGCAACCATGGGCCTGTCACAAAAGATCTCTACCCCAACCCATGAGGCTGGACACATGCTAGACCTGGTGTTTTTCTCTGGGCAAAGGGATGGTGATCTGGATGTGGAGGAGATCAGCATCACTCTGTTGTCATGGACAGATCACTTCCTGGTAAGGTTTAGACTTGTTGCGGCCTCCTGTCTCCGCAGAGGCGGAGGACCTTATTGTATGGTTCGCCCCCATAGACTGATGGATCCAAATGGTTTCCTGAGGGCTCTGGGGGATTTTCCTGCTGCTAAGGCCAGTGACTCATCTGAGGCTCTGGTTGATCTCTGGAACACAGAGATGGCCAGGGCTGTGGATGAGATTGCTCCTGAGTGGCGCCTCCCAGCCAGCAGAGTCAAAGTGGCTCCTTGGTTTACCGAGGAGCTTCAAAGGATGAAGCGGCAGGGTAGGCGTTTTGAGCGACAGTGGAGGAAGACTTGTGACAGATCCGACCAGACACAGGCTAGGGCCCACTACAGGGCCTACTCTGTAGCGATAGTGGCAGCGAAGCGCTTCTTCTTCTCTGCCACTATCACATCTGCACATAGCCAGCCAGCGGAACTGTTCCATGTGGTGCGGAATCTCCTCCATCAGACCCCATCAGTGAATCAGGAGGACCACACGGAGGTCCGCTGTAATGCCTTTGCCAGGCACTTTGCGGATAAAATCGCTCGGATTTGCCACGACTTGGACTCCATGTTGACAATGTCTAGTGATGTCCCCGTGGCACCTGTCAATCCTGTTTTGTGGGATTCTTTTCAGCTTGTAGAACCTGAGGATGTGGACAGGATCCTTTGGAGTGTGAGGCCATCCGCCTGCCCGCTGGATCCGTGCCCAGCATAGCTGGTTAGATCTGCCCGGGAGGGACTGGCCGAGTGGACAGAGAGGGTAGTAAATTCATTCTTTGAGGGAGGGGGTGGTGCCTCTGGCATTAAAGCAAGCAGTGGTTCGCCCCCTTCTGAAAAAGCCCTCTCTGGACCCCTCTATGTTGGATAATTATTGGCCAGTCTCGAACCTCCCATTTCTGGGCAAAGTGATCGAGCGGGTTGTGGTGTCTTGGCTCCAGAGGATCCTGAATGTAGCGAATTATCTGGATCCCTTTCAATCTGGCTTCAGGCCTGGCTTTGGGGCGGAGACAGCCTTGGTCGCCTTGATGGATGACCTACGCTGAGGGCTGGACGGAGGGAGTGCATCCTTGCTAGTACTTTTGGACCTCTCAGCGGCTTTAGACACCATTCACCATGGTGTCCTTCTGGGATGGTTTGCCGAGGTGGAGATCGGGGGCACTGTTTTGCAGTGGTTCCAGTCGTTTTTGGCTGACAGGTCCCAGATGGTGGTATTGGGGGACTTCTGTTCGGCACCCTGGCCCTTGAGGTATGGGGTGCCACAGGGTTCTATATTGTCCCCCATGTTGTTTAAAATCTACATGAAACCGCTGGTAGAGGTCATCAGGGGATTTGGAATTGGGTGCCATCAGTATGCAGATGACACTCAGCTCTATCTCTCCTTTCCACCTGACTCCAGGGTGGCTGTCTCTGTCCTGGAGCATTGCCTGGAGGCAGGTGGGATCTGGATGAGGGCGAACAAGCTGAGATTAAATCCGGACAAGACAGAGGTCCTCCTGGTGCAGAAATTCACGATGCAGGTGCTGGACTATCACCCTGCTCTGAATGGGGTTGCACTCCCCCTGAAAGAGCAGGTTTGCTGCTTGGGGGTTCTCCTGGACTCGCAGCTCCTCCTGGATGTCCAGGTGTCGACTGTGGCCTGGGGTAACTTTGCCCAGCTTCGGCTGGTGCACCAGCTGCGGCCGTACCTGTCTTGGGCGGATCTGGCCACGGTGGTCCATGCCATAGTGACATCAAGATTAAATTATTGTAACGCGCTCTACGTGGGGCTGCCCCTGAAGATGGTCCGGAAGCTACAACTAGTGCAGAATGCAGCGGCTCGGGTAGTTGCTGGGGGTCGGCAGTTTGACTCTGTCACACCGCTACTCTGGTGGCTGCACTGGCTGCCCATTCATTTCCGGGCTGAATTCAAGGTGCTGGTTATCTTTAAAGCCCTAAACAGCTTGGAACCAGTGTATTTGAGAGAGCGCCTTCTTCCGTATAATCCGGTCTGTTCTCTAAGGTCATCAGAAGGGGCCCTGTTGGTTGTCCCGTCATTGAGAGTGGTGAAGGGAATAGCAGCCAGAAACAGGGCCTTTTCAGTGGTGGCACCTGCACTATGGAATTCCCTCCCCTTTAAATTGAGAGCAGCTTCCTCATTATTAATATTCCAGCGGGGCCTGAAGACTTTTTTATTCAGGAAAGCCTTCGAGTCACTATAAGGGCTGTTTTTATAAATTTATAAATTATGTCTTTTACTGTGTGCTTTCAATCTGCTGCTATGTATTTTATCTTGCTTTAATTGTTTTTAAGTGTTTTGTATTTTTAATGTTTATCTGTTGCCTTGCATTTTAACTTGATTGTTAGCCGCCTTGGGTGCCCTTCAGGGAGAAAGGCAGCATACAAATCTAATAAAATAAATAAATAAATAAATAAATAAATAAATATCTTTGCTCAGTCATGCAGCCACACAGCTGATCCAGAGTGACCCTTTTCTTGAGTGTACCAGCCTGGAATGGAAAAGTGCTATATTTCACCTGCAATATGGATCTATTGTTTGTCTCACCTGAATGACAAATTCAACATTCTGACATGGGCTCAGTATTCCTTGAACCATGTATTTCAAGTATTAACTAATAACAATAACAAGGATAATATTCCAGGTTACAAAATGCCAATCTACTTAGCTCAGAACTATATTTTCTACTTATTTAATTATGCTGACTGTAGATTATCTTCTAGAGTTCTTTTGAAACATCTTTTTTAAACGTTTGGTGGTGGTTCTCCCCCCCCCCCCCACTAAAACCCCAAAAGAGCAAATGCAAAAAGGTGGCCCTAGTTCTACAGGAAGAGGTCTCCTGATCTATCTCCCAAGTTGATGCCCCCTGGGCTGAGTTGCAGAGCCCTGGAAAGCATGGGTATGTATAATGTGCCCTGGCAAACCATGAGGTTTTAAATACCTCCAGACCCAGACTGCCCTTCCCAGACTCCATCTTCCTATCTGGAAAGCAGAGAGACTTAAGTTTAGAGGCATCACTCTGGTCTTCGGTTTTGAACTCCATTTCTTCTCTGTTGCATGCCTCTAGCCTGTTGTCAGTGCTGAGGTGCAGGGTCAGGAAAGTGTGAGGTTCTGGACATTCTTGAGGCTGGTTCATTGAGAAGCTCTGGCTCAAGGTTTTTGAGATCCCAAGCTCTAGGGTCTCTGGCTTAGGGCTGATCCCCAGTTCCGGAGTCTCTGGTTGATATCCTGGGAGAGAATTTGGAGCTGATGCATTCAACCCAAATGCCTCCTTCCAGATCGCATTCTGAATTAGGAGCAGGGAATAGATTAAAAAGCTCAGAAGTATGTCATAAGAAAGTGCTATAAATGTTGCTTATCTGCTTATTTTGCATAATTTGTTCTATTCCTACTAGTACTGACAAGGGCCTAACAGCTACACAAAACACTGAAGGTCCATCCTCTGATTACGTCAGAGCCTCCATTTTGTTTTCAGGAGACACTGCTAGCATACTTTGCAGCTTACAATCATAAGAATAGACACTTTTAAATAAATGAAATGAAAACTGAAATTCATTTCCCAAGATTCTGAAGTTTATATCCGCTTGCCACCCTCTTTTTCCTGCTGGTTGACAGATGCATATGTATAGACATTATGCGTATTTCTTTTCTCTTTTTCCTTTAGTACTCGTGAGAGCTTAGCTTCTAACACTTCAAGTATTGTTGAAAGCAACCGACGTCAGAATCCAGCTCTCAGTCCTGCGCATGGTGGTGCAGGTCCAGTGTTCAGCTTCCGACCATCTGCAGACCCTCCAACAAGTGAAACTGAAAAACTGCAGAAACCTGCTAATTGCCTGCAAGCTTCTGTTACAAGTGTTTGATAGTGCTTCTGCCTCAGATCTTCTGTTTCATCCTATACAGTAAAGTTTACGGCGCTGGGACTGATGTTTACGTCTTTGGGAGGAAAAATTAAACCAGGCATCTCGACCGCACAGTTTTTGTGTTTACCTAAACTGTGCTGCTATGTAGGCTAGGGGCAACAAAGAAGTCTTTATTTCGAGGTATTGCTTTTCACGTTTGCGGCTCTGTAGCAACAGAATAGCAGTAGAGATAATATGTACACTTTTGCTTCACTTAATCGTAATTGAGCACATATATGAAAGTCTAGACACTGTAAGTGTAATCTGCATTTTCAATGTCATGCAGTTGCCAACTTCATTTAAAAATGCCACAGATATGTGATGCCCCCTACCACTGGTTAAACTCTTTGCCAGAGTTGATGCTTTTCCTTTATAGACTGAGCCTTCTTTAAAGTAAACAACCAGGGGTCACCTTGAGGGAGAACAAAGCCAAACAAGACTAGGGAAGACCTCTGCTCTACCTGTGAATTATTTATACATCTGTCATTTTCACTGTGAGTTTTCATGACATGATCTTGCAAGAATCCATAGCAAAAGTAAGTCAAAAGAGGTCATGTTTTAAAGATGTGGGAAGCGGTGGGAGATAATGGAGATGTTATCTATTTTTGCTTTGTTTGATTTCTTTAAAAAGTATGAGATGCTTACCTAAAACTTATTTCTTAATTTTCCCTGGTTGTAAACAGGAATATATAAGATTTTAAATGGAAGGTGAGGTAGGAGAAACTTAATTTTTATTGAGGCACATCTCTTACAGCGTAATCCTGTGCATGTCTGCTTAGAGGTAAATTCCATTTATTTCAATGGAACTTACTCCCAAGTAAGCATATATAGGATTGCCATCTAAGTGAGAGAAGTCTTAAGTGAGAGGAGATAAAGTGGTGGTGGTGGGTTTTCTAAAGTATAAATCAAGTTAAGGTGGTCACTCCACTTGTTACCCCAAATTTCTATTAGTATCAAAATAATTTGTTAAAACTAGAAGAAGAAGAAAAAGAAGAAAGCTCTTTGTGATACAAATGATGAATAATGGCCTGAAGAATTTATTTCTTTCTATGGAAGGACATATTATATTTCTATTTTATGTAGCTTTTAGAGTGCCTAAATTAGGCTATTGAAACTAGCATACACTGTAGAGAACAGATTTAGAGACTAATAAACTTCAGGCCTTTTTATTGAATCACATTTTTTGTGAGTGAACATTGTATGGAAATACTTAGTTTAAAAAAAAAATCATATGAGTTAAAATTAAATGTGTCCAAAAGGATTGCTGATAAAGAAAAGAAAGCGATTACTTTCCTGTTTTGAGAGAATGAGAGATAACACAAATTTATTGATGTACTCAAAAACTTGCTAAACTTTTTATCAACAAAAGTTAGCTAAATAAAATACATCGCTATACCTCTTTTGTGCATCTCACAAAGTTGATAGCAAAGGTTCTATATCCACAGGTTTATTATATCTAATGTGTATGTCCTGAAATCGCTAATCCAAAGTAATTTATTTTTTAAAAAAATACCTATTCTAGATTCATTTTTAGAGAGATCCACAATTTCAAGAATAAACTTGAAAAGTATAAAGGGCCAAATTCTGCTCTCAGATATTTATGCAACCCCAGACCACAGAACTGCTTTCAAACCATCATAATGGTGGTACAAGAGGAAGAATAAAATACAGCAAGAAATATTAGAAGCAGTGTAAATGGTTGTATGCATTGACATTTACACTATCTGTCTTTTGTTGATACCAAGGCAATATAAACAAGCTTGCCATTAAAGACAGTATTGTCATCAGGCACTGCAGAAAATTTGTACAACCTGTTCAAGCTTCACTTGTATTCTGTGCTATCTTCTGAAGGTGCACTTTTACATTAAACAGTTCCTAAACACCTTTCAGGTGCTTATGAAATAGCTTTATAAATACTGGCACAATTGGTTCAGTTTTCACTGGAGTAGATTATTGCATTGCCAATCAGGGGCTCTGGTACACATACAAGGACTCAGTTGTGCTTATTGGAATTCTGTACAAGCAGGGCCTACCCTGTTCCCACTGGTGTGAGGACATAATCTATACGTGTAATCTCATTGTGCACACTGAGCCTTCAGAGTCCTGTGCAGTTTTGAGTTGCAGCCCTTGTATCCAGAACAACCAGTAAAGTATCAGGTCTAGATGCTTTCTTTATTATCATGTATAAATTATATTTGCTACAAGCAGTAAGATGGTTCAGTGCATGTAAATGGAGGTTGTTATGATGCTTGGTTGGTTAGTCACTGGCCTCCTGCCTTATAAACACCTTCAGAGCTGTGTTGTAATAACTCAGAAATGCATTGCCTGACAAATCTTATTGCTTACATTTGTAACTCTGGGAATATTTAATACATGCAGACTCCAGAGTCATTAGGTTTCTAGGAGGAAATTGCTATAAGTATACAGTAGTTGATTATATGATTTTTTTGTTTGTTTTGTTTCAGGTTTACTCTGATATTTATAGTATGTATCAGTTCACTAAATAACATTGTTGAAATGATATCTTAATTTATAGTTGAAAGCAAAGATTAAAATGCAGTATTAAAATGTGAATGAGGAAGATATTACCACATATGGGGAATACTCTTCCATTAGTTACAATTATTGAAATGGATACATGTAGCAGTTATACAGAAGACATCATTCCAATGTTATACAATAAATTCTCCCTGGGCAACATTTGAAGTTTCCCAAAATCAAGCTTTAAAAGGGTCCTGTTAATGTTGGCATGGCTTTTGGCCAGGAATATGTTTATGGCATTTTATTAGCGTTAATGTGACTCTTGGAACATGAAAATATAAACAGAAGTTACAAAAAGAAACATTCTTATTGTGCATTCTTTTAAAAAAATTTAAGGAAAGCCCATCTTGAGATTATCATTGTATCCCCACAGGAGTGGAGCTTAAGTGTTTTTGTCACTGTTATCCTGTGATGAAATCATTATAAGGTCATTGTATTATACGGTTGATTATCATTCTCCTCCTAATGTATCAGCTGAAAGGTTTACAGAACCAGAATGCATTGAATCTCTATGTTGTGTTCAACTTTAAAGGGTCAACACAAATCTGTCGGCATTTTGCACACTTGATATGTATTATTATAATACAACATGTTACTTTTATGGTAAAAAAAATTTTTTTACACATATAACTACCTCCATGAATTTGATGAAATGCAGCAACATGTTTTTAAAAAGGGTATTGTTAAGAGCAACGTTAAAAACTCTATGAAGAAAAAGGCCATGACGTTCTCTTGTGTGTCGGTGCTTGCGTATGAAGTCATTTTTCATTGCCATGATTTCCTGTTACTGTATTCAATTGGCTTTTGGCTTTAGTAGTATGAGATTTAATACAATGTTCATAGAATCCTTTAGATAAACAAAAAGGGGGTCAAAATTGTCCTTTGTCTTTCCATTTCTGCTGAAGTTTCTACCTGGTAGAAAGTTGTGTTGGTTGTAATTTAGAAGCCTGTTAATATATACAGTATATGGAATATGATTGGCATTTTGGGGCTTAGCAGAAGACACACCAGGTATTTTACTGCCTCTGTTTGGGCTCTATTCTGCCTTCCTGTATGGCAACATATCACTCCAGAGCTCAACTAAATCTGTTTATTATCTGCCTCTAAATCAACCACTGGTGTAACGCACTCTCCACTTCCTCATTTTCATGCATCTTGAGAAGTAAATACTACAAAGTCCAAATGTTTTCGCAGTGGAATAAATTGTCTGAAGTTCTGACATTAGTGGTAGCAGTAATAGAATCACCAAAATAAAGAATAGATGTCTTTCTTCCCCTTCAGATATTTTAGGCAAAATAGAGAGGAGCTGGTAAGCAGCTAATTACAGGAGCGTTCTTTTAATGCAAAACTAAAGAAGCAAAAATAAAGAATGCAGCTGTCTTTCAACAGCTATAATTTTTATACAAGTTCCAGATACATATTTATAGTTTTATTCAAACCAAAATATATCAATATATTCAAACCAAGAAATAATAAACAGGATTGGAGGAGCAGTTTGTTAGTATCTTTGAAATTGCTACAATAATACTATGCCCATTATACTCAGGGTTGTGAATGCTCGGTGCCTAAAAAATCCAGATTCTGCACCAAGAAGAGCTGGATTACAAACTGTTCTGTTTTTGCTCACCATGAGGGAAGTTGGAGTCAAGGAACAGCACCTAGGATTGAACACACTCCCCAGCCACTGGAAGTCCTTGGCAGAGCCATCCTAACATTTTCAGATTTTATTTTCTAGCCTGACTTTACCACTTTCTGGAAAAACAGGAAAACTAAGACTGGCAGCACAATCCTATAAATGTTTACTCAGAAGTAGGTCCTACTGATTGCAGTGGGATTTACATAAAAGTAAGTGTGCTTAGGATTCCGGCCTTACAGGATGTTGAATCCCATTCGTGATCCCAAACTTGTGCAGTGTACTCATGGACACACTGAACACAGGTAGCTCTGAGGATAATTGGCAGGTTGGTAAAATAACGGCACAGTTTAAAAAGCATTCTTGCCCTCAGTAAAACACCTGCAATAGCCTGGACTCAGAAGAAGTGGCAGTTACTTTATTTTTAGCAAAAGTAATCACGTTTCATGTAAAGAGCAGCTCATGAAGCAGTGGTAATATATTGCACTGATATTGTGCCTTTTACCTGAGGAGCTCAAGTACTTCACAGACAATAACTAGTAGAAATGAATTCCATTGTAATCAATGGGGCTTGCTTCCAAGTAAGTGTTCTTAGGTTTGGGGTGATAGTGCCACAGACTTGTCATATACAGAAATGCCCTTATTGAACTTGAGTCTATTGTGTTTCAGTGCACCCTATGGCTGCCTATTTACAATAATCAATCACAGCTTTCTGGCTTCTTTCTGCCAGCAATCAATATTAGTTTAATATTTAAAATGAGTAATCTTACCGCTACAAAGTTAGGGTTACATCCAGCGGTTCCTTGCTTTGGCAGAAGGGTAACTCTGCATGCTGCCAAATGTCTTTTAAACTGTTAATGCACAAGGAGAGGAGGAGGGACTTGGAGCCTTGAACTGGCTTTTTCCACAGTGCCAAAAATGCTTTGCTTTCAGCAGCATAACCACTATCCTTACTGAAAACTGAAAGTGCCACAAACAAAACATTTTAAAAACACACACATTTTACACAGGGCTATTCCTAATGTGAAATTACTGAGCTTGGTAAACAATTGTAGTTATACTTCTCTCTGCTCCTCCAAAAAAACATTGCTATTAAATAGAAATACTGCCCATTCATTTTTTACTGTTAGCCCTAATGACCCGGATAATTGTCTCAATCCAGATTATCTGATGTGTGCCTCTTTCAGCTCCTCCAAAGCGCAATACAGCTCCTCCCTACCTGATAGACAATCTAGGCTCTCTCCTTTTCCTATCCAACGATCATCACTGCCTTTCTGAGAGCATATGCAGAAACCAGTTGCTAGATGCAGGTTCTCATTCCTCACAGTTTACGTTTGAGTTTGCGAGATGCTATCACTGGAGTTGAGCAATGAGATTAAAGAAGGGATGGTACGATATATGATACTGTTAAATATTATCATTCCAATCTATTTCCACTTCCATTGGTGCAAAACTTGCTTAATTTAATTGAAATTAACATCAGTACTCAACCCCATTGTTCTACAATGGTTTAAATATTTGAAATGTTAAACAAAAGTTTTATCATTACTGATATAAACACATTAACACGTCAGGAAAATAGTTCCAGATCAGCCCAACAGAGGGAGTGCATGAAAGTGTTTTTGTGATGTGTATTCAATAAATGCAGCATAAAATAGATATGGAAGGATGACTATATCATCCCTTAAACAAAATATGCTGTGTAACAGACCTGTCACTCACAGTATTTGCAAGCTGCCTTGGGCTGCAAAGAAGAGGGGGTTTAAACATAAAGTGCCTAATCTGCTACCATACATGACTGCTGACTCACCTTCTGTCTGGTGACAATTTGGGGAGGGGTTAGTCAAGCCCACTACCCGCTAACAGCTACCTGCTAGAATGAAATCATCTGTGAGTTTCCTATGGTTAGGCATCAATATGGTGGCTGTTCCAGTATTGTGTGACAAAGGCAATGTTCACAACTCTGGAGAAGTTAGCCTGTACAGTACAATGGCTCCTGTATAAGCTACAGAGGTAATAATGATGGAAGGCCACCTGTATCAGTCTGTTTGTCTGTCCACAAGATGGCAGAGGGGCAGTGAATTTATGTTGGGTAGAATGGCTCAGGACATAGTTTGGCATAGAGCCATTATGTAGAGTATTCTGGACCTGCCAAGCTCTCATCTTGTTAAATATTTGGTATATACACACTTCACAAACTCACCTGAGTGCCTCTGCAACTTTGAGTTGTTCTGGATCATGAAAGGCACCCTATGAAATTCTGCTCTATCTACATGTAATTCACACACGCACACCCCTTGATGCTAGAAAACAACTGTGCTCAACAGTAAAAACTCAATAGTTTACAGTTTTTCATACATGTATGAAATTACATCAGACACCCACCTGTGAGCAAAAAGGATCTGAATAGGGCCCATGGGAGTAATTGGCACAAATATTAACTTCTGTACAAACAAGAGGCTTACATTTAAAGGGATCATAATTCTCCAGGTAACCTTCTGTGAGTGACTGAATGTGACTGTTGCATTAGGTTTAAATGAGTTAATAAATGCAAGTGGGACTTACTGTATGCTAGAAGGGAGTTTTGCAACCAAGACTGCCTTGTTTAAATGTGTTTGCACTGAAAAAAAATAAAAATTACTTGGTCTCTGGTTGCTGTAAAGGTCATCCAAGCTGGATGTTCTGTTTATATTGTATAGTATTTCATATGAAATAATTACAGTTCATGAAATGTCTTCCCTTAACGTTACTGATTTATAACAGCACATTTGTGACATGGTTTTTATTGTGTCAGTGTACCATATTGTAAATGATGATAACTTGTCATGCTTAGTATAATAACTTAAAAGGAAAAAAAGGACAGGGATTTTTGTAAGTCTATATTTGAAAGTCCCTCCATATGGTAATATTGTGTTCATGTTGTTTATGTAGTGTTGTGTGAAATATCCATTTTGGATTGTGTTACTTTTTAAAATATTAAATAACATTTGGTTATATGTCATGTTTTCAAGTCTTTTTTATTTTGTTTTGCAAATGCCACTGCTGTGAAGAAAACATGTATGCTGCTTGTGTTCTGTGTTTTCAACTCATTTTATCATGTTCACATTCTGTGTTGGAAACTAATATAACCTTTGAACCTTATAACAACTAGCAATTTATTCATCCAATCAAGAACTGCCCACTCACCCTTGCATGTACAGCTGGCAAATTCCTCTCCTTGAGAACTTGGAGAGACTCAGTGAGCAAGAACTCTCTAAGCCAGGGGCAGCCAACCCCAGCCCACGGGGACCTCCAATCCAGCCTGTAGGGACCCCCCAGTCTCCAATAAGCTTCTGGCCCTCCGACTTGTGCTGGCCTGACACAACTGCTCTCAGCATGAGGGCAACTGTTCAACCTTTTGCGTGAGTTATGGGCGGAGGGCTCCCTCTACTGCTTACTGTTTCATGTACGTGAAGCAGCAGTGGCAGCGAAGGAAAGGCCAGCCTTGCTTTGTGCAAGGCCTTTTATAGGCCTTGAGCTATTGCAAGACCTTCGTTCATTCATTAAGTTCCATTTCTAATATATTCATTTATGTAAATTTATTCAAATTTATTCAAATTTGAAATTAAATTAATTCTTCCCCCCCCGCCCCCGACACAGTGTCAGAGAGATAATATGGATCGCCCTCTTGCCAAAAAGTTTGGACACCCCTACTCTAAGTTCTCAAGGAGACGAATTTCCCAGCTGTGCATGCAAAGCTGAGCTCTGAGCTACTGCAGTATTCTTAAAGGTTAAAGACAGCTTTGTGGTTCAGATTGGAGTCTGTAGGTGTCTCTTGACCACGGTGGTCATAATTGGAGAAGAAGTTCCTAAGAGATTTCTAGAAAACAAGGCAGTGTGTTCGTACACTGAAACATGACAGCAAACATGTCTTTCTTTGACAGCAAAAGAGGTTATGATAAGAAGGAGAATACTAGTAAAGTAATATTGAATTTATGAAGCTGCCCAAGGTTGGCCAAGACATCTTTAAGGCCACCTGAGGTGATATAAATAGGCAGGGGGTACCCACCTCCATCCAGCAGTATGCTTCCATCACTTCTCTTTCCCTGGTCTCCAAATTTGAAAAGGAAGAAGAGAATGAAGCAGACGATGTAGTATGGAGGAGAGGAGACTGTTGGGCTAGAAAGCTTCAAGTAGAGACATAGAGCACTTCAGTGTCTAAACCACAGTTCTTCTGATGTGTGCATAATATGGAATTCTGGTTTAGTTCAAACTGAAAGCAAAAGCTTTTACTTCACTTTTCACTTTCATGTGCAAAAGAGGAAGAAAGCAAAGAGAACAGAAGCCACTGCCTCTCTTCGACTCATTCATATAACAAGATATAATTTCTCATTAAATCTGAATCCATTTGTTCTCTTAACCATGTTTATGATCATTTCTATATTAATTAAATTGGTATAAAACCAATTCTAGTTTTTATCATGGCATATCCTCCTCCAAAGAATTCTTGGAACTGTTTTAGAGAAGTTACGGAGACATCCCTAATCCACACTCAGAACTATGGTTTCTTGGGGAGAGGAAATTGCATTCCCGTTTAAGCCAATTATAATATATCCTGGATTTAAATCAAGGGGTCTGGCAAACTTATGTCCAAAGTATGCATAGAAATAGAAATAGCAAGACCATACTGCTTGTATTACACATACCCACTTTGCTGAAATTAAAAAGGATTCACTAACTGATACTTCTGGGAGGGGGGGTGAGAAGTATCTTTTGGATGAATGCCCAATTTAGCTTGAGACTAGGTGCATTTAATACTTACTACAGAATAGTCTTTTGGACAGACTCATTCTTGCAGTCTGATATTATTTCCATTAAACCTTAGCTGCGTTGTTTGACTTACTCATGTACAATATTTAATAAAGAAATGTCTAGTAAACCTGTGGATTGGCTAGTGGAGGGAGATGGAGTTTCATCTCCCCCTCAAAAAAAGTTCTAGTTCCTGCTAATTTTCCCCAACATCCCAGATATTTTCTTTGCTCTCCTCAAGATTCCCAGCTTCCCTACAAAATTTGCTTCCTAAGGCAAATGTCAACACCAGGCCTGTTCCTCACAAGACCATAGTACTATCTCAGCCCATCATGACCAGTAGCCAGTGATAACGTTCCTCTGCTTGGAAAAGCACTCTTTTATTGATTCCTAAATTTGAGGGTAAATATGCTGAACTTAATCTGAAGGATGTTTGTTTTATGTCTACCACTGTGGAGAGATCTTGTTTTGTAACCTTTTTTCAGTGTTACCTTTTGGCAGTCTGCTTGCAGTAATGAAAGAAATTGAAATACTGGGTTGGGATGGAAACGATCTGTTCACAAAATTGCTTATAGCAGATGATGCTGTCACACTCTGGAATCCATTATGTGGTAAGAGGCAAAATCTAGTGACATGACTGGAAGCATTCTTATTGTGGAAATGGGTACTGCTCTTCTTGGGTACTAGGTGACTCATTGCCTGATTCAACCTCCCACATTCATAGAAATTAATATTGAGTGTAGCTTTGTCTGAAATCAAAATGGCAACAACCTTTCCATTGTGATCTCTTTGTTCTACACAGATGCCATTCTGTTCTGGGCTTCCTTTATGTTTATGTTTAATTTTAGTTAATCATTCTGTCATTTCTATTATTTATTATTGTTAGTGAAATAGCTTAATAGATTACTGATTAACCAGGTAATTTTTTTAAGTTATCTTACTCTGTATTTTGTGGTATAACAAAATACAGAATACAAATTCATATGAAAATATATCATTAATTACACCATATGATATTTCAAGCTTTTGTCATATAAAAGGGTATTATGGAGCAGAATATTTTCAAGATTGTGTTCTCTGCTGAAAGCTTGGGTATGACAGCCCCATTAGCATCAGTGAAGTCATGGGCACATGCATTATTTTCGTCTCCATGTCCCATTCAGAAGTTGCATTTGGCAAGCTGGCTTTGTTATCACTCTGCAGAAGCAAATGGCTTGATCAGGGTCCTAATTCTTTGCTTTGTATGATCTGTTATGTGAGAAAGAAGAACCATTGTTACAAGGCTTGTCCTCGCTCTCCTGTATGCAAAGGAAGTTCCCTTACGGATGGACCAGATGCCAGAATGGCCAGAGAGAGAGAGAGTAGGAGTGAGTGACTCAGCAGAGACTGTGGAGATTCACACAGCAAAATGGTGGTTTTTGAGCAGGGGGCAGGGAAGCTCCTTATTTATAACATTAATTTTTTTCCCCTGGCTTTCATTTACCCAGCCTTAATAAACCTTAGGGAATGTTGACAGAAGATGCTGAGAAGAATGCTGGTGATCCAAACATTCCACTTAAGATAGTGGGAAGTGAGTGACAGCTGGTGACAGTTAAACACTTGGTCTGGAAAATTGTATGAGCATTGAACAATTTGTGAGAGGAGCATTACCGACCCGTTTTTGAACTGAGGGTTAAATATATAGCAGAATGGTATAAGACAGACAATAGTCCATATTGGAAGAACAGAGAAAGGAACGGGGAGAACAAAAATTATACAGGAATAAAGTAGAAAACATTGTACTTCTCAAAAAAGAAGATAGGGATATAAATAAGGTATTGGGAAACCCAATCCTATGCTGGCGCTGTGCTGGCAGCTGGCAAAAGTGCCATAAGCACTTCATTGTTGGCAGGAAGCACATGGCGCCAGTGGAGAGGCAGTGCCAATTGGTGCTGGGCCTCAACACCAGAAGGAAGCGGACAATGAGTTGCGGTGAGTATCCCTGCCGAGTAGTGAAGAGGCTTTTTGGGGTGGGGAGGGGCAGAACTGAGTGGAGAGAAAGTGGGCCGATGAGTGAATAGGGTCCAAGAGAGGGCAAAGACAGCAATTGCTGAAGCCTATCACGCCTTCAGAGACAAGCTTCCCAACACAGGTCTCCTTGGTTCTACCCCAGCTCAAGGGCTGGTGCAGATCTTACACCCATCAGGACAAGTCACACTCGACATTGGGTTTCCTTACCCCGAGAAGACCTGTGGCCTCTTCCCTGTCCCCACGGGATATAGTGGCAGCCACTTCAGTGCTGCTGCACACCAAGGAGGGAAAAGATTGGGCCCTAAAAGACATTAAGGTGTCCACCTCTAGACAGCAGCCAGGTAAATTTGGAACAGAAAAGTTATGAACTCAAAGAAAGCAAAGATACATATGTAAGTGTAGAAATAGAAATTATTTGAAAGAAAAATAACAGGAGTATTCACCCTGAAAGAAAAGAATGATGAATTTAGAAAGTTAACAGAATAAATTCAGGCAGCAAGAATGGTGAAGAAGAATCTCATGAATGTTCCTAAAGTACACCAGACAGACATTTCAAAGTACAGGTTGAGACTAATTATTTGTGTGGGTTCCGTTCCAAGCACTCATGTGGATGGCAAAAAACACACTATAGCAAATCAATTGAAAAAACAAAGTTTCTTTGCTCTGGTGATTTAAAAATAGCCTTGCTGACCTTTGTGATTTAAGATAAGAGTCATTAAGAAGACAATCCATCAATCAGTCATCCTCCAAGGGCTTAGAAAGAAAGGCACTTCACTCAGCCCCTCCCTTCACCAATGCAAAGTGATCACCTTCTTTCACATGCTCAGGGGGAAGGGAGGGGTTGCCTGGAGAGAGAAGGACTGATGGATTGTCAGCCAGCTGCCCCCCCTCTCTCTCTCTCATTAACAAGGGAATGTTCAGTTTTTTAAACTGATTTTAAAGGGGTGCATTTTTCTCCTTCTCCAGGGATCAGCACATTTCTTCTCATTTACAGTGGCCAGTTATGTTGAGTCAAATCCGTGTTTTAAAAGTCTGTGTATAAATAGGCTGAACCTGTATATTATCACACAGAAAAAATTCAATCAGGAATGCAGAAAAACTACTCTCAAACTGCCTCTGCAAACCTCACAATGGCAAAAAAAAAAAATCACTTCTGGTTTTTGTAAAATCAGAAGTGACATTTTAATGCCATTTCTGCCCATTTTTAAGCCATTTCTGCCCAACGTTGCATATACACAACAGAGACCAAATGTGTATACCTGTAGACTGGGCAAAAATGGGTCAAAAGGCATTCTGAGGGCCAGGGAAGCCCTCATCAGTGGGTCCTCCAGCCCTCAGAATGCCTTTTAAAGGCATAAAAATGTCACTTCTGGTTTTATGGAAAGAACCAGAAGTGACTTTTTTTTTGCCGTTCTGAGCCCTGCAGAGGCTGCAGGTGGATGTGTGCAGACTTTATGGGACTCAAAAGAGCCTCCAGGGGCAAGGGCAGCACAACTCCCCTTGTCTTTGGGGACCACGAGGGGGGCCTCTATCCACAGTCAAGTGAAATTGTGGATACGGGATCTGTGGGTACAATGCCCCTCTAGTTAGAGGTGGGAGAAAATGGTGATAACAAAATAAAAACACAACACTGCTTTCTGCACTTCTCATTTTTGTAAAAAATAAAAATTCAGAATCTGCAAAAACAAAAAAAATTATTTTTTAATGGGATGCATGGGTAATGACTGCTGGCACTATACCACTTCTATCCCCTACCTAGTACACTTTTAAAGCAATTATAATGTATAATTATAGTATAAAATTTGAATAAAAACATATAACACTGCTTTCTGCACATGGAACTTTGGAAACCACCAAAATCTGCAAAAAAAAAAAAAAAATTCTCCCATCTCTTAAGTATAGTGAAAGGAAGCATTGTTGTTAATAGAGCAGGAGAAATCTAGAACTAACACAGCAAAGCATAAATAAAAGACTCAAGGAATATTCCACAAAGAATGCCTCCATTAGGTTTTATCAGGAACCTGATAAAGGCTAATTTGCTCTAATCTAAGTAATTTTGAGTCAATCTCGGCCAGGCATCTGGCCTGGACGTCTTTAAAAAGGGATTGGACAAGTTTCTGGAGGAAAAATCCATTACGGGGTATAAGCCATGGTGTGTATGCGCAACCTCCTGATTTTAGAAATAGGCTATGTCAGAATGCCAATGCAAGGAAGGGCACCAGGATGAGGTCTCTTGTTATCAGGTGTGCTCCCTGGGGCATTTGGTGGGCTGCTGTGAGATACAGGAAGCTGGACTAGATGGGCCTATGGCCTGATCCAGTGGGGCTGTTCTTATGTTCTTATGTACTGTGCTGAAGCAAGTCCATGGGTAGAGCCTGCAGGCCTTCCTTTCTTGCTTATTAATTTAAACTGTGGTCCATGTTCTGTTGTGTTTTGTTTTAAAGTTAATCAATATTAACTCTGCTCCTACCAATCAAGAACATGCAACTTGCTTTCCTAAGGTGGCAAGTGATCCACTTTAAGCAATCTGTCGTCTCTATCACTTAAAAAAAACTTTCACATTCTTTTCTGATATTATTCTCCTGGTATTTTGATTAGTATCAGCTTTATCACTGTACTTTAATCCCAGAACTTGTAATGAGTTGTAAATTAAAACAAAAACCAAAAACACCACATCCATGGAATAGGATATAAATGATCAGTTAGCAACATGAATTGTCAGAGGGATTACCCTTGAACAGTTCTTGATTCAGCCCTTCCCTTGTCATACTCTTTTATCAAAAACTCTGCTGCCAGAATTATTCTTCTCTCTAATCTTCAGATTATGTAACACCTGTCTTTAAATTTTTACAGTAGCTTCTCATGCCCGTTTACATCCAGCATATACTTCTTTTCCACACCTGTGCATCTCTCCATAGATTTGTCCAACTAGGGGCCTGATTCTATTGGGCTGCTGTGCCACAGGAATATGTGTTCCAGCATGCTTTATGCTGTCTCAGACTGTGACTTGCCATAGACCATGACTGGGCCACCACCACAAGCAGCTTGCCAAAGAGCCCCAGCACCTATAAGTTAGCACAGGGGACAGGCAGGGGTGGGTGGGAGAGACTAGCAGGGCAGAAAATGGAGGAGGAAGAGGACAGTATCAGCACATATATCCTAACCCCCTTCCCAGGCTTGATCCACCTTCCCAGGTCCACTCAGACTTGCACTAGCAAATTCACTGGCACAGATCTGAGTTAGACCCATTTGAGCAGCAAAGCAGCAAAGCCTTATGCCCAGACAAGGGAATGGTTGAGATCTCTGGCATTGCCACCCTCTCCACCGGATGCAGTGCATACTCCAGTGGTTCAGCTGAATCAGCAGAGGGGGATTTGGCTAGGACTGGGCAGTAGCTCTTCTATCTTCAAAAACCAAATGTCTCCTATTGTATTACCACCACAACCCCCCCACCCCCCCAAATCAGAGTTGCAAATAGAATAACCAGCACAATGTTTGTGACATTAGCGAACTGTATGTAGTGGAGAGGGAGCTACAAATTAAGTCTGGTCAAATCAGAGCTTGTGACCCAGGTGATGGGGATGTGCAGTTAGCACATTGTTTGAAAGATCAGGTTTGCTATTTCATTGTGCTTATTGACTTCTAAATGCCCAGTTGGTAGTTTTGGTCCTAAACAGCTTTGCCCAGTATGGGCTAGTGTGCCAACTTTTTATCATTTCTTGGATTGGTCACGCTTAGCTACAGCTATCCATGCACTGGTTACATCAAGACTGGATTGCTATAATGCAGTTTATATGGGGCTGCTCTTGAAGACCACCAGGAAACTTCAGTTAGTGCAGAATGCAGCTATATGATTACCTCCAAGTAGTAATCCTAACCAACTTTCCAGCACCAATGCAGCTGCAATACAGCCCCAAGATAAATGAACAAACATTCCCTTAACTTGAGAAGGCCTCAATGACTGTCCTCTCATCACAGGATGTAGTGCACACCACATTGGCATGGCTGCATCAGTGCTGGAAAGTTGGATAGGATTGGGCCCTGAGACACTTTGCTCTCATGTCAGCTACACTGGCTGCTCATCCATTTCTGGGTTTAATTTAAGCCATTTCTGCCCAACGTTGCATACATGCAAAAGGGATCAAATGCGTACATCCATGGGCTGGACAGAAATGGGTTAAGGTGCCGATTGTTACCTTAGATCAGAGGTATCAAACATAAGGCCTATAGGATAGATATGGCCTGTGGAAGCTCTTTATCAAGCCCATATGATGATTGGGCTCTCCTAGCACTGCCCTGTCAGCAGTGTCACTTCTGCCAAGGCCGTGGGAGGGAGAAATGGAAGGCCACAGAAGGTAAGGAACCCTGTGGGGGAAGGGGCAGACCAAGAGGGTCTGCTGAGGTAGTGGGAGAGCCCAGTTGTTACATGGGCCAGCCTTTCTACCAAGCCATCACTTTGCAGAGCACTGCTGAGCTGTGAAAATGATGCCTTGGCAGAGGCGGTGTGGCTGAAAGCACAGCCCGTATTATAATTGGACTCTCTCATATCTTGAAAATCTAATCAAGATTTTGACAGTTCCTCTTCTGCCTTTTGCAGGTAATGAGCTTCTACATGAGAACAAAGTACATATTTCTGGCCATGATCTGCTTACTGACATCACTTCCTGCTTATCGATGTCATTTCCAGCCCTCAGGAGGCACCATGAATGTCATTTGGCCCACTAGATGAAAGGAGTTTGACACTCCTGCCTTGGATATTAAACTAACCAAGAGTGGACAGATCATCTGAGTGGAGCCTGCCTTCATAAACTTATACCCTTGCACAATCTTTAGTGTGAAACCAGGTTCTATGTGAACTGAGGAGAAGGAGAAGCATCCCAAAGTCTATTGCACTGAGCATGAACTATAAAGCAGTTAAAACTTACGGAATTATCACTATTACTATCCCTGATTTCTTTAACTATTTCTTCCCTGAATGTCAGCAATACAGCTCTTATTATGTTGTCAAATTACTTGTCAGTCAACTTGAACTTCATACTTGCAATTTTAAGCAGCATGTATATTATTAATGCCTGGTTTTCTGTCTGTTACAAAGTAAAGTATGCTCCTATCTGGACTTGTTCAGATGACACCGTCTTTATATTCTTGGAAGATCAAATTACCAGAGATGATACTGAAGCCAAACCTTCCCTATGTTTGGAAGAGTGAAGGAGTCTGAAAATGATTGGATTCAAATTACACTTTTGTGTCTTTTCTAATCAGGAAGTTGAAATAATATCCTGGATATGAATGCATGTGTCTCTTGTTACCAGTTCCTTAAAAATAAAGTGTTGAAACCAGATAGTGGTCATACTTCAACTGTTTAAGCATCCATATAGGGCTCAGCTTTCATATTATATCTCCCACTGTCTACTCACAGTGACAATTCTTACAGCCTCAGCTTCTCTTCTGTCTAAATAGCATGCTGGTTCTTAAGAACCATACATTTGGAAGAAAAGAGCTTTTACATCAGGTTTTTTTTTAAAAAAATAATACTCTTAAATACGTAAAATGTCATGCATGGTCTCTATGTCTCTTAATTTGTACTGGAGGGATATTACTGCAGAGGCTGGTGTAAGAAATGTAAAATAAAAATTAGAATATTCAGTTTTCCACAAATGCTTTCTATTTTTTTTCTAAATAACCACCCCTGTGTGTGTGTGTGTGTGTGTGTGTGTGTGTGTGTGTAAGAATACTTTCTAATTAACTTCAAAAGTATTTGAATTTCACTTAGTAATTGGAATGAAGAAGGGCAGTACTGTGTAAGTCCAGAAGAGGGAGCTCTAGGTTAGTTCATAAGGGCCTGTAGAGCGATATCATAAGAGAAATTTCCCTTGTCTTTCTCCCAGCTTTAAATTGAAATATGCTTTTAGGTGATACAAGTAAGTAATACACTTGCAAATGAGTCTGCACACAGTGGTTGACATGGCTGAATGGGAGAATATGAATCATCCTTATTTGACTTTTGAAGTGATTAAAGTGCTCAGTGATTTTACTTCCTTGGTGATTTGATAATGGCCTGTAAATCATGCTTCATCATGAGTTGACATCAGTGGAGTAAACAGGCTGAAATTTTGAAATTAGCTCTATAACTGCTTCAGGGCCCAATCCTATGAACACCACGGCATGTGTGTACAACTGGCTCTGGATGTAGTGAACGTTCCATAAAGCACATTTGTGGCACCCAGGAAGAGAGAGTGCTGGTGTTGGACCTCAGTGATACAAGAACGATGTGGCGAGCAACCAGCAGTAAGTTTAACTGCTGGCTGCCAGTATGGCTTTTCAGGGCAGGGGAGAGCAGAACTGTGCAGGAGGAGGGCAGGGCAGGGGAGGTTCAGGCCTGGGAGAGGTCAGAGATGGTGGCAGGTTCTGCTGTCATATCCTGTGCTCCCTCTCTGGCCAGGAAGGCCGACACAGGCGTCCTTGAGTCTGCACACACTCAAAAGTGGGTGCTGATCCAAGGAGACCCATTGCCACTGGAAGCAAACATTCCCTTACCCCAAGAAGACTCCGGTGGCTGCTTTGGCATCCATAGGATGCAACTGCAGTCATTTTTATGCCAGTATTCCTCTGGGTACGAAGGCATAATAGGATTGGGCTGTAAGAGTACTTAAGAGCAACTGATGGTGGTTCTGTTTCCTTTGAAATAAGATATCAGCATCACTTTAAACAGATGACAGTGTCACAAGTACTACTGTCCTGAATAGCATTATATGGGATCCGTACTCTCTGGGATCATGCCAGTGTGATTGAATGGCATTCATACTGCACTTAAGGGTTGTTCTCTTACCAAGTAGCCATGTATATGGTGGGAAAAATTTATTCTGTCAGCCTTCTGTCTTTATATTGGCCTTTCACACATGGCCTAAATATGCGTAAGCTTAAGCTAATACACTGTCACCATCTAAAAATTTAGAACAACTGTATGTGATAGTCTGTAGAGATATGTAACAAAAACCATGGTATTTGTTACATATTCACAAGAGGAACACGCAGCAAAACGTTGCATTGCCCTACCCCAATGGTCTGCAAACTGAAGACCGCTGCATTGAGAAAATGCCTTACCCGTCCTGCATGGCGCTTTCTGCTCCATTGCTGCCTCTTATCTTTCCAATCGATCTTGTCAGAAAGTCGCACTGGACATCTGCTTCTGCCCCAAAAAGGCCTGCTGGGGGAATGGGCAGTGGAAGTGGCTGCCTGGCACAACTTTCTGACAACATCAACTGGAAAGATAACATGCAGCAACAAAATGGAAAGTGCCACGCAGGTTGAGGAAGGCTTTTTCTTGGCACTGGATCCAGCCCGTGGGCCAGGTTTTGGTGCCTGCTGCCCTAAAATTCTATTGGTTCAAGCTGACCAATTCCCTTTTCTTGACCCATCCGGTTTTGTCCAGCTGTGATACCCCAACATTCCATGGTTCCTGGCAGCCCTTGAGCATGCTCATTTATCCTCATCAGACTGGGGTATTTAAGTGGGGGAGGTCCTTTTCTTTTCCTTTCAGCTTACAAACTTATACATTTCTGCATATCTGAGGAGGGCTCTGGATATGTATAAACAAATTGGTAAGTTCTAAAGCACCTTAGTTCACCATTAATATATAGGTTTTTATTTGTATAGTGCCTATCTTTCTTGAATGTGAATACAGTATATACCTTGCCAAAGCAATCTAGCCTGTCTATTCTTTGTGACTATAACAGCCCATTCCTAATGTGCCCTGGAGCAGGCAGGCAGGCAGGCAGGCTGGCCTGCACTGCATCCAGAACAGGGTTGGGGTCAAAAGCAGCTAAAACCAGGACAAGGGGAATTGCTTCCCCTTCCCTTTAATTGCGATGCAGTAGCCCCAGGTGGCGCTTGAGGTAGTCTTGAGGTGGCGCAGATCTGAGCAGCCCTGAGGGGCCCCAGTCTGCCCGGCACAGAGGTTAGGATCTGGCATGTCCATGTGCTGCCCTCCCTTCTCTCCTGGTGCTTTACAGCACTTTCACGACACCAAAGGCGCAGGGCAAGGAACTTGCGCTGGCCTATCATCATTTCAGGATTGCACCCTAAGTTATCAGGTCTGAACAAAATCTGGCATCCAAAGAAGCTCCGTTTTTCTAAGAAAGCAGGCTCCATGTTCTCAAGTGGCTTGTTCACACACAAGGTGAGCCCCAAGCACCATGGAACTCTAGCAGCACCACTACTGCCAGCTAAAACTCTGAGGAGCCTGACACATCATCAGGTAAGGGGGCATCATTTGATATGCCAACTCAAGCATTAGGAGGACTTGGGCCAGTTCTGTTTGCACCCTTTCAAAATACACAGAGTGGCTCTACTCACATGCTGTCACCCTTCCAACACAAGGAATGGGGCTTCATTTGCCTGAATGTTTGCCTTTCTCCCAAGTTACTACTGTTTCTCCCAAGTTACTACTACTACTCCCAAGTTTACTACTGTTGTTTACTACACTATAGATCTTCAGCTGCCATGACCACGTTCTTTTTTTCTCACCCCAATCCTTGCCAAAAAGATACAAATTGTATAAAATGAGAACATGTGAATGCAAAATCTACTTGATATGAACAATTTTAAGCCCAGAAATTGGCTTTCCATGGTGCAAACTTTAGTATATAGCCCTACCTGTCACCCAGGTTCTCAGACTCATTATTGCATGTTGGAGAAGGAAACTTCAGTGTGTAAAAGCAACATTATACCTATTTCTTAG
This sequence comes from Tiliqua scincoides, assembly GCF_035046505.1. Lineage (NCBI taxonomy): Eukaryota > Metazoa > Chordata > Lepidosauria > Squamata > Scincidae > Tiliqua > Tiliqua scincoides. The sequence continues at coordinate 59,795,853 of NC_089826.1, forward strand.
TAATTATTCCATGATTCTTACATGAAGCATCCTTCTTTATAAGAATTAATATAAAACCTGTATTGTACATATAGTAAAAATTCATGCAACAATATACTGGAAGTATTTCCAAGATACATAGTAAACAAAAAACATGCTTATGTTGAGAACCATTGCACGTTACAATAAATCATGGCATGTTTAGAATCATTGCATTTTACTATAGACAGGTTTCATGCTAACTCCTGGGTACAGTAGTGGAGTCTTCCACAAGGACTATGTAGCATGTGAAGCAGCCCTTAAAGGCAAGTAACCATCTAAGAGCCAAATCCTATCCAACTTTCCAGCCCTGGTGTAGCCATGCCAATGGAGCGGCATCCTGTGGTGAAAGGGTAGTTATGGAGGCCTCCTCAAGATAAGGGAATGTTTGTTCCCTTACCTCAGGGCTGCATTGCAGTTGCATCAGAGCTGGAAAGTTGGCTAGGATTGGGTCCTAAGGCTGCAATCCTATCTACACATACCTGGGAATAAGCTCCATTGACTATAAAGGGTCTTTCTTCTGAGAAGACATGCATAGGATTGGGTTCTAAGTTTCATAGTGTGAGATGTGAGAATAAACTTTAAGAAAGCGATCCTGCACAGAATACAGTGTACTTATTCCCTAAGTGTCAGTGGTCCTGTTCACATCAACAAAGCAAGGCCAGTGTCTTGTGGAACTCTTCCCATCCCCAGCTCTTTCTGCAGGTAACTTATCAACCTTACTTGCAGAAGAGCTCTAAAGTGGTGGTTCTTAAACCTTTCAGCACCAGGACACACTTTTTAGAATTACAACCTGTTGGGACCCACCAGTGTTCAGTGTTGGCAACCTTCAGTCTCGAAAGACTATGGTATCGTGCTCTGAATGGTGGTTCTGGAACAGCGTCTAGTGTGGCTGAAAAGGCCAATTTGGGAATGACAATCCCTTTCACACTGGGAGCAAGTGCAGTCTGTCCCTGGTCTGTCTCCCTGGCTATGGGCCTTCCTTCTTTGGCTCTTTGCCTCGGTCTGTTGGCCAAGTGTCTCTTCAAACTGGAAAAGGCCATGTTGCACAGCCTGCCTCCAAGCGGGCCGCTCAGAGGCCAGGGTTTCCCACCTGTTGAGGTCCACTCCTAAGGCCTTCGGATCCCTCTTGCAGATGTCCTTGTATCGCAGCTGTGGTCTACCAGAAGTGATGCCATTAACATGGAAGTGGTGTCTTGGTTGGAAGTGACATCAGCAAGCAGGAAAATTTTTAACACTCCCATACAACAAAATCAGATCAAATTAAGTAAGTAAATTAAAAGTTTACAATGAGTTAAAAAAATTATTTAAAGTAAAAAGAACCCTCATAACCCTTCCAAGCAGTTATGATCTATTTTTTTAAAAAATTTCCCCAACCATTCCAAAGCTGTGATCCTATCCACACTTTCCCAGGAGTAAGTCCCATTGACTATAATTGTTTAAAGCAGATCTGTAACTTTTCCCCAGTTGTAGTCACATACCATGGTAGCACCAAGTCTAATACAGTAAAAATAAAATACACATTGAAATGAATGGCAACTCACCTGAAATTGACTCGTGACCCACCTTGTGAATCCTGACCCACAGTTTGAGAAACACTGCTATAGAGTTCATATATGGTATTCACGCATGCCATAGAATTTTTTTTAAAAGAAACAGATTTTTCTAATTTAACTTTTATTGCAAATATTACTTCCAATTTTGTAACCGATGTTCTTGAAGATGAAACAGAGCTCTCATTCATTAAGCTGATTACACAGGCCAACACACATTTTGCTTCCTTAAACATTACACCAATTCCTGGGTATATTTGGGGTGCCGATTCCAAAAATGGCATCCGTTTTTGCCCTATCACGTCTAGTTTTGGAGACACGGCATAACCTCTTTAGTGAATGGTTCAAGCAGCTTCCTCATGAGGAAGCTGCTTGAATCATTCACTAATGAGGCTATACTGTATCTCTAAAACTAGGCGCGATAGGGCAAAACGGATGCCATTTTTGGAATCGGCACCCCAAATTCACATCAAACCACCATAAAGTTTGGGAAAAACTTTTCTGACCCTCAGTTTTGTAGGCCTGTGTTATTAACACTGTTATCTGTGTTATCTGTGTTATCTGTGTATTAACACTGTGTTATTAACACTGATAATAGTGTTATCCAACACTATTCAGGGTTTCTATTCTTCTGAGCAGGGTTGCCAACTAACCAGAGCAAACTATTTGATTTCTAGGCTAGATGCAAGAATTATTATAAATATATAATTATTTAATATATTTATAATTAAATTATAATATAAATATTTATAATTATTATAAATAATAAGGTTGTTTGACTTTTTTTGAATAAAAATCAATTGCATCAGCATTTCTATGCTACTGGGCATACTTGGAGTGCAGAGCCCATGCACTGCACACTAAGATCACTGAAATGGTCCCCAGATAACTGTTTTAGATATAGATGCATATGAGACTGTTGGATGCATGTGTGTGGTTTTTTTGTCTATAGTCATATTTCATAGGCTCTATTGAGCCAAGAGAGTATGGTAGCAGCATAAGACCAGAAGTAGAAAAAGCAGATAGTGACAGAGCAACACAGCTGTGGGAATTGACCACAACTCCACCCTATGCTAAAACCAAAGCACAAATTAAGCTTATTGTATCATAGTAAGCAAAACTTTGTTGTTCTCTTATGAACCTCTGAAGTCTATCAAACTCTGGTTCCTAACTACCTCCCAACTGTACCCCAAATCCAGCCCATATGCTAAAAACTGGCAAGTTTGTTACTCAGTGCTGGTACCTGGCACCAGGTACATGGGGGCCCTGTAGCAAAACCCTACAGTGGGCTCTCCATGGCATCTCTGGTGTGCCCTCTGATAGTATATTGGATACCACTGCTACCACCGGTACTGCAGGCTCAGCAGTTGCCCTAACAAGATGGACATCTGTGATAGGCATGGGCCAAGGCCAATGTCAATCTGGGCAACTTCTGATGCCACCCAAAGCATAGGCCAAGGTGACTGCCTTGATGCAGCAGTCAAGAAACTGAGCATGAGTGTTGGTTTTTAGTACTTGAAAACTGCTTACAAAAATGTAAAATATATATACAGAACTTATAATTATTTGCTCTTCCACATTTCATCACTATTTCAAGTATCACTCAGTCCCTCTTTACTTGCCCCACCTGATACTGTATTTTTAAAAATGTGCATCCATTTGCAGTCTATACCATTTAAGATGTTATCATACAATACTTGATCTTTCTAAACCTTAAATTGAATAAAACAAAGACACAAAAATGAGGGAGTACACAAATACATCTCAGCCTCAAGAATAGCATCTTCTCTGTTTTCCTTATGGATGACAGATATGTGAGAAAACATTAGTGAGGTATCATGCTGCATATATTTTCATAAAAACCCTTTTAAATTGGATACATCTGGAAAACCACCCTTCCACAATTATGCATGCAGCTGAGAGTAAAATTCAATAAAGGCACTTGCTTTCTATACACATATAGTAATGGTTCATTTCAAGACTATGTTCCACTGGTGCAAACTAGTCTAACTTAACGGTTATGAATAGAGTTTCATTCTAAATTTGTTCTAAATTTAGAAAGTAGAAAGTACCTCAGGCTGCAATCCTATGAACACTTATTTAGGAGTAAGTCGCAATTGAACTCAGTGCGGCTTACTTCTCCGTTCAAAGAAGGATAGGGTACACTATGAATGTCTTTAGCAGTGATGTTGCTAGGAGGTGCGGGCCCCACCAGGTGACACACATAGGGGGGTAACACCACTACCAGCCAACATTTTAAAAATCTTTGTATTTTTGAATAATACCATAATGTTATATATCACTCAATGCGTAATTTCATGCAGAATGTAGTGAAACAAACCGCACTGAAATATCTCTATTCTGTCAAGTTATAACCAAAACACCAGCGGGCATGGGACAATGGTGTATCACTGTGCCCACTGCCCAGGGCATTGTCCTGCCCACTCCATGGGAGAAGGTCCATCATGGGGGTGACACAAACGCTAGTGACGCCAATGGTCTTTAGGATCCACAATGGAGGCAAATGGATAGTGGGACATTTTGATTACAAGGATACAGAAGTTTACTGTACTGTTTGCTTGTCCTGTTCATTGCAACTTAGTAGTTCAGTGATGGTTCTGAATGATTATTTTAGGGGGAAGGGTTTCAAAGAATTCTGAGAGCTTGGTCTATTAATGAGCATCGCCAAACAATAGGCGCTTGTTTCCCAGCTACTGCAGTGCTTAGAATGGACTAAATTGCCTTTTATACTCAATAGCCTGATAACAAAATACTGCTTCTCTTTTCTTTTGCCCCCTTCCAATGGATTTGATGGTTCACTTGAGCTTTAAAAGAATTGAATAAATGTTTACCAGTTATGACAGAACTCTTCTGTCAGGTTTAATATATACTTACATGTGAGCGACAAGCAGATGCTCACGCACAGTGGGCACCCACAAAGTATAGTCTACCAAAGAATTCAATGGTGTGCTGGATTTTAGGTCTCTGTAAATATTAATCTTTGGAAACGACGGCCGTTTGAAAACTCCATACCACTAATGTTTGCAATAGTCGTGCTTCCAGCTCCTGAGGAAAATATTGATGTTGTCTCCCCTTTAAGCAGCGGCAGAGTTTGTTATCTGTCTCGTGTTGACATATGGCATAACCTCATTTATCTGCTTGGACAGAACATTATTTGGTATTAGGTTCAACTGGAAACCTATTTTAAACTGGATAGAATAAGAGCCAACTATGGCTACAATCCTATGCATACTTTGCTGAGAGTAGGCCTTATTGAACACAATGGGACTTACTCCTGAGTAGATATGCGTAGGATTGTGGTGTAAAAGAGGTTCTATATTGTAAATTTTTCACTAGAAATAAGATTTTAAAATAGAACTAAATTAAAATCATACAGTTTTACCGTATAACAATATGAATGAAGAGGGGAGAGTGGTTTGCAAATGAGCAGCTTCTGTGACACCACTTTGCTGCCAGGGTGTGTTAGGAAAACTGGCACAAAGACTCTAGAATGTGTTTACAGGTGTGCCCTATATCAGCAGGGGTTTCATTCCAGAAACTGCTTCGGTTACATGAAACTGTGGATACGGGCGAATGCCCTCCCCCCCCCAGGATCAAGGGGTGATCTGTTCACTTAGCCTCTGGAGGGTCCTCTGAGCAGAAGCCATGGATGTCTGTCTATGGCCTCTGCCACGCTCAAACTGAGACTAACAGTTTAAAAAAAGCAACCTCTGGTTTCTCCATGAAACCAGAAGTGATGTTTTTCATGCCTTATAAGATATTAGGAGGCCCCGGGAAGCCCTCCAGAGGGGGTGCGCGGGGGGTGTGTATCTCACAGACCTGATCTGTGGATGTGAATCCACGGTTATGGGATTCACTGATAGGGGAGCCCCCCCTGTATATGAAAAAGAATTCATCTGCAATTAAGTTATGTTAAATCAATGAGATTTTTCTCCTATCTACGTAAATGCTTAGAACTAAATGTTTAGTGCTAAATGCCAAATTACTCTGCTTAAGGTAGACATGCCAGGGAACAGGATATATTAAATGTCAGTTTTTAGGTGGGGGGAAGCTTAATGGTTGTGTAAGAGGGGACTAGAGAATGGCATAGATAGTGGTTGTCTAGCTACTACATGGAGCTTTCCTGAGAAAGTGGGGATAAATGCAAGGCCAGGAAACTGTTAGAAAGAAGAGGAAATAGAATCACGAGTCCTGGCAGAGCCAAAGTTGCTTGGTGATCATGAACCTTGAGCATTTGCTTATATCACTGAAGATTGATGGCGCACTTGAAGACACATCCCACTGATGATGTCTTCTCTTGCTTTCTTTGGTAATGCCATGTTACACCCCCAAAAAGGAAAAGTCTGCTTTGTTTCTTAGGGTCCAGAAAAACCAGGCTTAACTTTTTTGAGATGAATATATACACTCTTCCCCACACAGAATTCAATTAATGCTGCGATTCAAATGATGAATGAAAAAAAGCACCAGACACACTGACTGACATTGTGTTGGGAGCGGAGTAACAAGATCTGTTATACAAACAATGCAAACAGAATTAGTGCCAGCACAGAGCTGCTCCACTGTAATGACAGTGCCAAATTGGCATTATTTTTTAACATACACTCCACCCTGGACCAGGATCCATTGTTCGGCAACGGCTCTATTCCTGCAACTTTGCACATAACGTTATAAACATCAACTGATCGGATTGGTGCTGCTTTGAAGTTTGGCTTGAAATCTGAAACAAAATAACAATGAGACATTTTAGACCAGAAGAATTCAGAGTGAGGCATCACTCAGGCTAACTGAATACCACTGTTGTGGTTTCCCCTGCTAACTGGTTAAGAGGCACTTTTTCAAGTGGGTGCTCCTCTTTTATTTAGCAGGGGGAGAGTAACTGACCCACCTCACCCCAGCAGTGTCTTTTCTAGTGGCTGCCTGCTGGGGTTGCATCTTTTTAGATTGTGAGCCCTTTTGGGACAGGGAGCCATTAGATATTTGATTTTCTCTGTAAACCGCTTTGTGAACTTTTTGTTGAAAAGCGGTATATAAATACTGTTGTTGTTGTTGTTGTTGTTGTGGGGTTTAATCTTTTGCCTCCCTTTTGCATGCAGTCAGGTATCTGAGAAAGGAAGATGGCAAGAGAAATAAAGTTTGCAAGTATCACCAGCATCCAGGGCCCATGAGAGGGGGGTAAAGGGCTAATTTGTACCAGGGCCAGGAGTCAAAGGAGGGGCCCCAGAAATTCCTGGGATCTAACATTTTCCAATCCCTTGCAGAACGCATTGCCTGCATTGGATGCTTGGGGTACAACCGATGGGGTGCAGCTGTGGATACTGCCACAAGCCATATATGTCAGGCCATCAGGCCAAGGAATGCATACATGACACTCCTTAACACAGTGTCATATCTGGGAGGAAACTGGCCTGCTACAGCAGTTCTTTGGCTTGTGGATCTGCTAACCATGAAGGAGATTTACTTCATGCCCACCTCCTTTGCTCTCTCTCTGGGCTATCCAGGCATTTTCCTATCACTGGAAACCCCTACCCCATCCATTGAGCTCCTCTGTCTCTCCTCCACCATCCAGGGAAAGAAATCAGGGTCCATTTGGCCAATCAATTGTCTATTCCTTCCGAGATAGACAAGAGAGCCCCATTCCTCCCGGCTGCCTCTCCTTCTTGCCCCTCCTCCCCCAGCTTTGTTAAGCATCCCTCCTCCCCTCCACCCCCCAGCCCCCACCTCCTGGAGCCAACCTACCCTCCTCCCACCATGTGTGCTGCTCACACCAGTCTGAATGCCAGCTACCGGATAGTCCATATGGTCTTTTGGGGCAACATGGAAGCAGCAAAAAAAGTAGTAAGCACAAAACACAGAGGCACAAAACTGAGTCACAGGCACAAAACCCACAAGTCTTCACGACTCAAGTTTATACGAGGCTCTGAGTCAGTGCAAGTCAGTGACACATGTAAATTGAGTTGGCACAAATCACAGAAAATGCGTGCTTTCACAACCTAAATCAAGTTGTGCAATGTGTGGAGCTGTTTGGGGCTGCCCTTGAAACCTGCCCATAAACTAGTATAAACTGCTAGTGCAGAGTACAGTTGCCAGGTGCTTTCAGGTGCCCACTGGTCAGAGCATATTATACCTATGCTCATTGGCTCCCAACGGGGGGAGGGGGATGTGGGGCAGCACCTTAGCAGCAGCAGCAGCCTCCTGACTTTGCAGTTTCCTCCCTCAGAAGGCCCAGTTAGTCCAAGGCCAGCCCAGCAATGAAGTGACCTGATGCAGCTTGTGTCAGTGACAAATAGCAGGAGTGGGTGGGTGGATGAGGGGGCAGCAGGTTTGGGGTGCCCTTCACCCAGAGTCTGCCACAAACTCCCTCCAATCTGCCACAGATGTGAGCCACATTGATATACGTCCTGCTCACTAAAAATGACCATCCGCTTCCTAACTGTGTTCCATCATATGGTTTTTGCAAAGCTGGAAGTGTGAGGCTTCCAGTTTATTTTCAGGGACCATGCAAACAAAGGAGCTCCTTCCTTTGCTCAATCTCTTTAAATACAACTATAAATCCCACATTTCTGAGTTTGCAAAAACTGTGCATGGAGCATGGCAAGAGGTCCCCCCCTCCCTTTTTCAGTGTGCTGTGGCAGACCAAGAAGCAGAGTCAGACCTAGCCATGCCACCCCTGAGCTAGCCCCTACATTGTCCATTTTTAAGGTAGCAATGAAGACCTTGTTTCTTAGTTTTTCCTTTGGTGTTTTAGGTCTGATCTGCCTAGTTTTGGTGTTTTGTCTTTGCTTGCTTCTATTGTGATTATTTGGTTGTTTTTCCAAGTATTTTCATGCGATTATAAGGGCACCTAACCCATTTTCCAGCACTCAGATAAGGGCAATGCAGCCCTGAGTGCAGGGAACAAACATTCCCTTCCCTTGAGGAGGCCTCCGTGACTGCCACCCAACTGCAGGATGCAGCAAACACCTCATTGGCACAGCTATGTCATTGCTGGAAAGTTGCTGAAGATTTGGGCCTGAGTCACTTGATGATTCCATCAATAGGACTAAATTCTGGCCTAAAAACATTTTTAAATTAAGTACATATTATTTATGTTTTGTTTTTAAATACATTAATATTTTGCTTCCTTTCTTCTGTGACCTTAAAGTAAGCCTAGCCTAGTTTCACAGCGTCTAAAGTATATGACTACATTTTTAAAAATTATTATTCTCAGTCTGGGTCCTACTTGATCAAGTACCAACCCAATTCTTTTTACAAGATGTGGTTCTTTACAGTGGGTAAATCAATGGCAGTTGGACATGCTGCAGCAGCCATACAGTCCCTTTGGCACTCCTTAGAAAATGTGAGAAACGGGGTGACTCATTCACCCCACTCTGAGGACTGAAAATCATCTTGGAATGGATTTGGGACTGAATACACTTAACACAGAAATTCTTAGACTTCCTCTTAGACTTGAACAGTTCTGGATTGCTCTGGGTTTAGGTTATTAACTCTGCATATATTCCTGTGGCCAATGACAGATTTAGAATTAGGATTTAAATTTAAGATCCCAAATTCTGCAAGATTTACATGAGCTAATTCTGGGTTCTCTAGCAAGTCATGAGTGCATTAACAGGAAGAGGCTTTGTTAAGTGTCTTCAGTGGACCATAATGGCTAGTACCTTGATATTTTGATATTTTGGCCATTTATGTTGGTAAAGCAAGTTAAATGTCATTGTACCTAGCAGTTTGAAAGGAGGTATGGACGCTAAAAGTACTCTAGGCATGCTTTCTTTATGCCAATGGAAAAGCTGAATATATCTGTGACTCACACATCATCCATATACAATTAACACAGCAGTGCAGCTGTTAGAGAACAGAGGCAAAAGCTTTCAGTTGATGATCAGCTACTTCTCCACTTGGCCTACCTGGCCCGTATGCAAGGAAGACTCCTCTCATATCCATGAGTTCATTATCATAGCCATGCCATCCATTTTGCCAGGCCTCTCTTTTCCCAGTGCCGTTCTCCCAAAATGGAAGGGTTTCTCTGCTCTGTAGAAGAAAGACACTCTGTTCAACACGAATGTGTCACACACCTTCGACCGCGATCTTAAACATCACTACTTGGGAAAAGGATCCATGAAAAGGTGGATTTAATGAGGAATGAATTTCCAGGACGGAACCATGAAGCAACATTTTGCCTTGACAAAAAGTCACACAACACCGCAATACAAATACTGAACACATATTCAGTATATACTTGAAAAATGTTACAGCCTTTACTCAGCAATTTAGATTGTGTGTTTTCTTCCATAGATACAGAAATGGTGGAATCAAGAAAGGACATGCCAGGTGAAAGAGCAGAACAGTATCACAAACTGGAGGGCATTCAAACATAAACCTGTCTGGTTGAATGAGGTAATTTATAAGATTACTCAGTATAAATACATTACTATTTAGCATTATTCCGTTAACACAATCAGGAATATAACATTTTGCAAGGTGATTGACTGGCCTCCATCCTTTCAAACTGTATTATTTAAAACTCAGTGATTATGAGGATGTCTACCATGGAGATATTTATGAGTAAAATTGGAGCAGAGGCCGTATTGTCTCTTCCAGTTGCCCCTTGAACCCTCTCCCACAGGGTCCTGCACCATAGTCTGAGTCTTAGAGCTCATTGTGCTGGCCTAATGCTGGCACTGAGTGTTGCAAACATGCCATAAGGCACACCCGCGACACTCAGTGCCGGGTCAGAACTGGCACTGGCTCAGCGCCAGCGGCAAACCAACCGCATGCCAGCCACACACCACGGGAAAAAGGATTGAGCTCCGGGCAGTGGAGAGGCTTGTCAGGGAAGGGAGGAGACGGGAGGGGGTAGGACAGCAGAGCCTTGCTCTGCCAGTTTCAATGCTCTGTGTTGGATTGAAAAGCCTAACAAGGAGCTCCTCCAGTCTGCACTGGCAAAATAGTTGGTGCAGAATGGAAGAGACCTATTGCAGCCACTGTGCTCTTACTCAAGGGAAGGGGACAAAAGTCCCCTTGAATGTCTACTTCCTACCAACCCAGTCCCAACTTTCTGCTCTGTTTCAGAGAAGTGCAGGTTCTTTAGCCATCTTCCACCTCAACTCTGGGACACTATCAGTTCAATGAGATCACCACTTACTTATTCATTCTAGAAAATGTGTAAATACATTTGCAAGTGTGAAGATGCAGTGAATACTGATGTATTTTTGGACTGCATTATCACTATGCATTGATGCACTCTTTCTCAGCATAGGTAGGCCTGAGCAGGATTCCGTTTCCTGCTTTCGACACAGATTTAGCTAAGTTAACAGCACTGTCTAGTACAGCAATACCTTGACTTTCATTCACTTGACCTTCACTGCTATGCTTTCAAATGTTTTCAATTACTTTAAAACCACATTTCAGATTTCATCCATGTGCTTTCCTATTCTGTCTGATTTCATCCAACCTTCCACAACACTAACTGATATTCTTATGTTTATTTTTCTTTTATTTCTGTTTATTTAGGTTTCACACACATTCATGCGTTACTTATTTATGTCTTTCGCTACCCAAAATAAATTTGTGAGTTAAATAAAGCTACACTTTGACATTCATTCATTTTTTACTTTCATCGTCCACATGCTGTTCCCTAACAAGATGAAAGTGCAAACTAACGGTGAAAGGGTTAACTTATTTATTATTATTATTATTATTATTATTATTATTATTATTATTATTATTATTATTAACTTGAGATATATCACAGTGATGCTGGAGTTCGCAAATTATGTAAGGCTTGGCAGGTCGTGCATTGATACTAACAAATATGGCAGACACTGCCTAATAGTGTATAGTCCACTGATAGTGAGTTTTGTGGAAGAAACAGAACAAAGGGGCCCTGCAGCAGGAAGCGGGAGTCCATTTTCTCCTTTGCAACCTTTGAGTGCTGTCATTGAAAATAGATGGAGACAAGAAAGCGGATTTAATTTGTCAGCTACAATTGTTCAATTATCTAGTACATCTGCTGACTATTAGATACAAAGAAATGTATGGATACTCAAGGGGTTCCTATGTTTTCAAGGTTTTTTAAAAAATGACTACAGTGCTGACAGTTTCTAGGCATGGTTTCTCATCATAAATAGAAGCAGGAAAAAATCAAAAGGGAGTCCAGAACCCATTTATTGTGTTAGTAGATAAAATTCACAGAAGCTATAAATTGAAAGGGCATCATTCTTGAGTTGAGCCATTAGTCACTCACGCACATGTCAGTATCGCTCATAAAGGATGGGGAATTTGAATATTCAACCAGTGGATGCAGAGCCTGTATACTAGCATGGCATATATCCGGAATCATGAATCTTTTTTAATATATAAGGCTCAAATTTAACACAAGAGATAATGAGGTACCATGCAAGTCACATTCACATTGTGCATATTTATCATTAGCAGAATCCAAACCAAAGCACATATTCCTGCAAGAGAGTATCCTTTACCCTGAAAACCTGGGTTGACTTATCCATGCGACCTCCCAGAAGAACATTCCAAGGCCCAGAAGTGGATCTGGCCACGATGGCTGAGTCCAGGCTTGACTGTGGCTGGACAGGTCAGGTGGTGGGGCACTACCCAGCGTCTGCTACCACCAATGAGGCTGACAATAGATGCTTCCAGCTGGGCGCCCCAGAGGCAAGCACCTTCCGTAAAGCCAAAGAGCCAGCTGAGACAGCGCAGCATGGCAGACTTCTCCCTTGGACCATCTATTGGGGCAGGTGATGGATGTCAGCAGGAGGGCAATTGGGTGAGGCTTCTTTTGGGTCAGGGAAATGGTCAGGTAAAATCAGACAAAATTATCTAATTCAAAGAGTTTCATAATTCTTAACTTATCCACACGTCATAGCAAATTTTGTGATTTTTGGCTCAAAACAAGCCCTCGACCTATCTACAAGACTGACAAATGCATACGATCATCAGACAAGGGCGTGATGCAAAGCAAGGCCTGTTTGGTATTTTCTTTGTCAGATGAGAAGCTCAGACTGGAAAGCCAAGCCCAGAGGCATTCTTATCTAGGGCTAACACAGACCCTATTGGTTCTCCACCTTGCAGGGCTGGCTCTTCCATGAGGCCAAATGAGGCAATTGCCCTAGTCAACAAATTGGCACTCCTTCTCCTCCCAGAATTGAATTTATCCTCTCCAGAATTAAAAAGCTGAAATGGATTTTGATAACACTGTAAAATCAATACAACATTCCTTTATGAAGCTTCAGAAATTGGATCCCCCTTCTTGATTAAAAAAAAAATCCCTTCTTCATCCCCCCTTCTTGATTAAAAAAAAAAGTTAACTGCATTCCTGCTGTTAACATTTTGGCAGGGTCAATGCAGGTTTAAATGGACACAAGGTATCTTTTATTTTAGTACTTATGTCTTTACCCACCCACCCACCTACCTCAAAGCTGCTATAATTTCCTGAGAAGAAAAATATTGTTAACTGTATAACTAGGACAGGCAAAATTATATACAGATTAACAGATCAAGCATTAACAGTGCAATCCTTTGCATGTCTGAGCACCACTGAGTTCAAAGCAACTGGTGGCCCAATCCTATCCTTCCCCCAGCTGATGCAGCAGCACCAAAATGGTAATTGCTGCATTCTATGGTGGTGGTGGGGTAGTCCAGGAGGTCCTCTCTGGGTAAGGGAACAATAGTTTTTTTTTATCCAGGGGTAACCCTTCATGGCACGGAGGGGTCTACTTTAACCTGCAATAGGTAAATAGCTGGCAAAGGTATGCATGGACCTATGCCATGGGATTGGGTCCGGGAACAGGAACAGGATATTAGCAATATTGACAATGCTCATCTGTCCTAAGCCTGATTCACCCATCCCCATCCCCACACTGCCCTCCCATGTCTCATTTCACCCTCTCTCCTCCCTCATTCCATGCTCCCTCACCTCCTCCTGCCTCTCCTACTTACTTACCTGCTCTAGCAAGTGGCAGGAGAAGCTCTGGAGTGGGCAGGAAGGCACAGGCCTTCCTGCCAGGGCTGCTGAGAGCACACCAAGCGGTGTGCTTTTGGAACACCTTTTGCCACTGACACTGACTGCTTTACTGCAGTCAGCACCAGTGCATGAGGTGCACCACCATTGGGTGGCACACATAGGATTGGGCTGTTACACACAGGTAAGTGCATATAGAATTATGGCCTAAGTAAGACACCATTACCTTGTGTTAGAATAGATTAAAGCAGAGGTCTCCAAACCCCGGCCCGGGGGCCAGATGCAGCCCGTGGCCAGGCTCTGATCCCCTGAGAGCCTCTGACCCAGTTGACCAAACAGAACCAGAGTTATGCTTGTGGGGTGGGGGAATGGGGGTCCATTTAAGTGTATGTTTTATTTCTTGTGCTGTGTTCGTTTTTGGAGAAGTCCTGGACATTTGAGCCTATTCATCTATTCATTCATCTAAGTTTCATCTCTAATGTGTTTATTTAAATTTTATATTTAATTTTTTTTTTCTGGCCCTCGACACTGCTCCAGATATTTGATGCAGCCCTTTGGCCAAAAAGTTTAGAGACCCCTGGATTAAAGGATGGCTAGAAAGATTGATTATCATTTTGAACCTAATATACATGGAGTGGAATATTTTTTGAATCCAACTAAGAAAATGGTTACATGACAGAAATCTTATGGGAGATATCTTATTAACTAAAAAAAAACACACAACAAATTTAGATATGCAAAATATTGAAGTGAAATACCATTATGAAACATTTTGAATCTTTGGTTTCCATTTATGCTTTTCAGAAAGATGTTAGATGCTTTAGCAAGAAACAATTTTAAAATGCCAAGACAGTAATTCCAGCGATAATCTTTGGATATTTTAAATTCCTGAATATACTATAGTAACATGTGGCAGCCATTTTACAGTGTTTTATTAGGAAAAAATATGACATCTTCCATTAGGAAATCCATTTTTAAGCCCAGGTCTTTCCATAATGAAAAAACAGTGTGCTTCAGGAAGAAGTGGTAGAAGAGGGAGACACCTTCAAAAGCCAGAACCAATAAAAAGTAAAGAGCAGAAAGACAGACATCATTATTCTGCTAATATTGTTCAAGGTCTGTCAAAGTTTACGCCATTTAGGAAAGAATCCCTTTTTATTTTGTGAATAAAAATGTAGCCCACATTTGAGGTTTTCAAACATTTGGAGTTCTTTCTAAAATGTGTTTTTGATATTCTGAATTACAAAATATAGAAACCAGTAAGAACTATAACCAAAAAAGGGAAAGTATAAGTTCAGGCAAATATTCTGAAGCAGCCATCTTCTTGCATTAGTAGTGCTGAATGATAAAAGAAAATAAGTCCTGAGATCGAGAGATCAATCATCTTTTTATAGCAACAAATGCTGGCTGACAGACTGGTTAATGCATTTTGGTTCACAAATAAGAAGAAAGGAAACCAAGTATTAAAGAATACATCTGGCTTGACTTGATTCTCAACAGACCAAAGCTCAGAAGTGAGCTTTTCAGTCAAGGCAGTTCACTAAAATATCTTTTAACTATCTCCTATATTCCTAACATTCCTGAAATTCAAATGTGACTTTAATACTTCAAATTAATTGCATTGACTTTTCAAGTCTAACCTAAGAACAGCTAAACTGAAAAAAAGAATTAATTGATAACTTGCTGTACTATCACATAGTGCTGGATAGCATAAGACCGCCAAGCTAAACAGCCCCCTGATCAGCCCATCCATGACACAAACAATAATATTCTTCTTGTGCAGCAGATTGGAGGCACCAGCAAGGAGACACCCACCACCTCCCTCTCATCCAGGGGTCTCCAAACTATGGCCGGGGGCCATATACAGCCTGCCACAAGTTTTTATCTGGCCTGGAGAATTTTTTTTTTTTGTCAGAGCATTTGCTAATGTTTGATGTTTTTATATAGCATTTCCCAGTTTAAGCACAGCATTGTATCTTTGTAATTGTCACATTTCCCTTTTGTTATGAATTATGCTGATCACAAAAATGATCCAAGTAAAACTTAATTCATTCATTTATAAAACTGATTTTTTTCAGTCCATGAAAACGTGTAACATACACAATGTGGCCCTGTCACCTGGGCCCAGCCCTGGTGGCCAGGAGTTCCTCAGGAGCAGGGGTCTCCTCCTGGGTAGGGGCCTCCTGGGGGTAAGACCCAAGTACTGTCAGGACTGGGCCCCCAGGCAAGACATCTCCCTGGGAGTAGAGCCCAGGGCTTCATGGGAGCAACAAACAGCCTCATGGCCGGAAAGGGTGGGGCCAGCTAAGCCTTGGACTGACTTCATAAACAGCCTGGGCAGCCTAGGGGGAGGTTGCTCCTCTCCAGGCAGCTGCAGTGCTGGAGGGAATAACAACCCTGGCTTTATTCTACCAGCCCAGGACCCAAAAGGGGGGCTAGACAGCCTTAGCCTGTGAGAGAGTGAGCTGGGACTGGGAGCCTGGTGATCCAAGGTCTGTCGGGGGGGGGGGGGACGACGACGACGACGACGACCTCAAGAGAGGTGAGGCTACAGGCCTGGGGACTGCCAGCTGACTCTCCCCAACGATGGCAAGCTGAGCGAGGTGCAGCCATTGAGGTACCTGGGGTCCTCCTGAGGACATCTAGGCTGACCCCGGATACCAGTACTGGAGGCGATCGACTCCCCAGGAACCCATATCCCGGGGGCACAGGCCAGGGAGCTCCACCTCAGACTCCAAGGGGTTGGGAAGGATCTGGGAACGATCCAAACTGGCGTCGACGGCACGAGTCTGTGTAAGCAAAAGGGGCCTGTGATGTAACAGGGCACATGAATGTAAAATGGCTAAGTCAAGTAAACCGACTGTGTAAAATGGCTGTGTCTGCCTCCTGTCCCTTCTTCCGTCGACGATCGCCCTTCATCGACAGGGTAAGCCCCCTGTGCTTGGTCGCACACCAAGGACAGGGTCTCCGCCCGCCATGGACATTACAGGCCCTCATACAGAAAAGTTTGGAGACCCCCTCTAGTCCAGAGCTTTTCAGAGTGGGGTGTCACGACACCCCAGCCTGTGGTCCCTGGCCTATTTCCCCTTAAGGGGTGGGAGCAGCCAGGAGGCAGGGAGGAGGCAGCAGCACGATCCCCAGCCTCAGGGGTGCTGCAGGGGCTTGGGTACACTTACCAGAGCCTCCTACAGCCTCCCTGGGATGCGGGGAGTCCTGCACAGCTGTTTGCAGGGTCCCCTGAAGCTTCACAAGTGAAAGTGGAGTGCCCACATTCCACTACTGCACAGCCACTTCCCAAGCCCCTGAAGCCCTTTCCCCTTTCTCGGCTGCCTCCCCCTGCCCCCACAAGAACTTACTGTGGCTTTCAAAATCCCTGGGAGTTTGAAAACCACAGCTCTAGTCCATTGCTGATTTAACAGCCCAATCCTGTTCATGTCTACTCACAAGTAAGTCCCATTGTATTCAATGAGACTTACTCCTAGGAAAGTATGAATAGGATTGCAGCCTGAGTCAGCCCTACTTACCTTACTCTGTGCAGGCACTTTAAACAAAACGGGAAATGCAGAGTGCACTGGGAGCACTCCCAGCATGTTCCACACTTCCTGTTCGGAGGAAGGAGCAAAGTCAGAGGGGGGCAGAAAATGACTCTCTGAGAATCAGAAAGCACGATCCTGCCCTGTTACCTCACTCTTTCCTCCACACTTGCCCTCTAAACAAAGCAGTGGATGAGGAGGAGGAGCCAACAGTGGACAAACAGACATGGCCCCAGGAGCTCCTGGGAGACAGTTTGTTTTCCCCCAAATACTGCAAGTCTGAAGAGGACCTGAAGATCTTTGTTAGGAGAGACAAGATCTTCATCGTGCAGGTATCTGGGAAACAGAAAGCCCGACCAGGGGTGGGGGGAGGCTTTCTGCTGAGAGGAATCTAACAGTATTGGGGGGAGGTGCAGTGATCTGCAATCAAGCTGCTGGCTCTGTGCTGAGAAGCCATATGGGGGGGGGGAGTGTGAAGTGTAAAGTTTAAGCTGGAAATTTAAGATAAGCAAGTGTTAATATTGTTCCCAGCTCTGACTGACTGATGTGGCTAAAGGCCCTGGATATATTGGAGGCATTAACAAGAGACTTTTTAAGGAGGTTGAAAGTGCTCTTTTTCTCTGTCATGGAATAAATTGGTGGTGGATTATAATTACAACTATAACTTGGGTGTGAACTAAAATCCAGAATTATTCTTGGACATAATTGGATATAAATATAATTCTCATTAGATCTGCAAGAGCTTTGTTTTCTCTGCACCAGAGATGGTGAGACTGTTTTCTTTCGTTTTGCTTTTCTCTCGTTAACCGCACTGGACTGTTATCTGCAAGTGGTATGTAAGGAATGTGGATGGCAGAGTAGTAATGATGTGGTGGAAGTGAGGAGAATAGTATGTTGTGGACATCTAGTGGACTAGAGAGAAATTGCAAAATGGACTCTGTTCCAGACATGTGGATACAGAAAATCTTGATTAACACAGAGAGATTGCTTAATATGGAGCGACAACAGCTGAATTGGTCCTTGCAGATTCAAGCCAGTCTGGAGACTCTTTCCCCCAGATAGATGTCTGTAAGGAACAATTGAAAGATGTGAAGAAACAAGCAGAAGATAAACAAGGGAGTGAAAAAGCGGACAAGGAGGAAAATCAATAGGATGATCAACAGGATGAAGAAGAGGCGCTGATGGAGATTAAGAAAGATAAGAAGATGGACAGAGTAACAGGAGTGCACAAATCACAAAATTTGTTGGAACAAGAAGGAGAAAATATATCCCAGTTAACTGGAAGAATGAACACACCCTATATAAGAAAGTGTGGATTTATCAGATTCTGTTATAGAGATACATTATTAAAGATATTACAGGAGAAAAAATGGAAAGTAAGAAAGAAAAAGAATCCTGAGGGGTAATCTGAGGGTTAAAGAAAATTGGAGGATTTATTCAGCTAATAACAATGGTCCAAATTTATTTGAAGAAGAAAAGAATACATATGAAATTGATAAATATGAATTAATGTATTAAAAAAATATAGCTGGAAATGTAAACGTGTGGAAGAATTGTTTTATATGTGGTTATTATGTCAAAGAAAAAAAGTGTAATTAGATTGGAGAATTAGATTGGAGTTGAAATAGCTGAAGTGATAATTTTGGTAATTAGATTATTTTGTTTTAATATTAATGAGCAATTGAAGTTGGTTTACGCTTGGTAGAAAGTGAATATTTAGAAAATATAGTATAGGGCATTAGGGAAAATTTATTGTATATTATATAAATAAATGGATAAATCAATAAGTGGTAGAAATAGATGAGTAAGTAGATTAGGAGATATGGTATGTTTAATTAGTAATGGTATATGGTATTTAGCACTCCTAAATGTATGTTATATGTTTGTATGTGTTAATAAAAATAAATAAATAAATAAATAATTTTAAAAAAAATAGGAAGTGCCGTATATGCTGAAAGTGCTCCAGACACACTTTACTTCATTTAAAGCACTTGCTTGAAGGAAGGAGCAAGTTAAGGGGTACATGGAATTGGGGAGCAGGCAGCCCCAGCCCGTCTAATAACTTGAGCAAGCTCTGCACAGCACATTACTAGTTACACATGGTGGCACATCAGGATCTCAGTAAACTTTTTCATTTGGCTACTAGTCTGGCAGTGCAGTAACAGAAGAGTTGAAAAACAACTAGAAGGCCACTATGTATATCTGATTGATGGGACACAAACCATATAGGCAGGGCATAGGTGACCTACCTCCACTATGAACCATCCTTCTTCAGCCACAAGTGTCAAGGGAGAGACAAATCTCCCATTTTTATAATAGAATCTGGAAGGGATACTCTCTTGCCTGTAAACCATCATGTGTGGCACATTTTTCAGTTTGTTATATACCTGCAAATGAATGGAAATTATGAAACCTCTTGGCAAGTGACTTCCATGTGGCAGTAGGCACAATCGTACAGAATGCCAAACTTGTGCTAGGATGGCCTGTTCCCTCCCCTTTTGAAATAGGAATGTTCCAGCTCAAATCTTGTTAATTCATATAGGAAAAACTTAAAATAGTTTCCATATAGCAAAATGAGCTTAGGAAAAACATTCTAAAAATTAAGTGGAGGAACCCTACATTTTGACTTTCATGTTCTGAACCCCACCTTTCTGTTCTGTATTTAAAGATACCGTCTTTAGCCCATTTCTGCCCAGACCACAGGTGCATAAATTTAATCCCTGTTGCGTAAATCCAACCTTGAGCAGAAATGGCTTTAAATGTTCATGCATCTTGAATGGTTAGGAACGTTACAGTTGTTTTTTTTAAGAACAGCTCAGTTACACGGAAACATAACAAGCCCACACCTGGACCAGTCCAAATTCTTGAGGCAGTATGGCTTAGGACAGACAAAATAAAATATTACTTTACTCAGCGTGCAGTTAATCTGTGGAGCTATTTGCCACAGTATGTGGTGATAGCATCGGGCCTAGATGTATTTAAAAGGGAATTGGTCAAATTTCTGGAGGAAAAATCCATCATGGGTTACAAGTCATGATGTGTATGTTCAACCTCCTGATTTTAGAAACGGGCTATGTCAAAATGCCAGATGCAAGGGAGGGCACCAGGATGCAGGTCTCTTGTTGTCTTGTGTGCTCCCTGAGGCATTTGGTGGGCCACTGTGAGATACAGGAAGCTGAACTAGATGGGCCCATGGCCTGATCCAGCAGGGCTGTTCTTATGTTCTTAGTGTGCCAAATGCAAATCTTTAAACTCTCAGCTTTCCTGCACGTGGTTGAAAGTGTCAGATTTTCCTTTTCCATGTCTTCTCCTAAACAACTTTACAAGCCATGATGTGTATGTTCAACCTCCTGTTTTTAGAAATGGTCTATGTCAAAATGTCAGATGTCAAAATTTCCTCTGTACTTATAGTAGGGATTTAAGGGTTGAGAGGCAGATCTCAAGAATCCCCTCCACCTTCCAATTCTCCATCAAGCTATGTATTGCTGTTGTTGTTGATATTGTTATTAAGAATACTTATATACCACTTTTCAACCAAAGTAGTTCACAGTTACATAGTAAAATAAATCAAGCAATCATAAGTATTAGGGTGGCTAAACGTGCTTATAACACAAGAGCCACATACTTCAGGTGTTTGACAGCAACAATATTTAAGAAGCATTTAAATTCTTAAGAATATTTACTTCTTAAGAATATTTAATTCTTAAGAATATTTACTCACCATGAACATTAAACTTACATTTTAGTTGAGTGGACTCTCAGTTTATATCTGGTAATTATAAAGCTTGAAAATGTCTTATTGATCTTTTATATTAATTGTAATGCAAAAAAAGAGCTCAGCCAATGTATTTCTGCAATCACATGTCAAAAAGCCACATGTGGCTCCCAAGCTGTGCTTTGGCCACCCATGTATTAGCATATTAGCCATGAACAGTATGTGGTGGCTGACCAGCAGACTTAGGTGTGGACTGTTAAAACCAAGTCAGAAAAGATTGGCACAAGGTGAATTGTGGAAGGGAAAAGGTGGTGGTTTTCCTTGCCTCGAGTTCTTTCTCTTTGATTGGCCACAGGCTTACAACAGGGCCTCGGTCCTTGACTTGTATCACGTCACTCATGTTGATACAGTTTCTAAGCTCAATCACTTTTTCCATCCAGTGAATGTCAGTCATCCCATGATCCGAGAAAAGAATGACATTCAGGTCATTCTGCAGGCCCTTGTCCTGTCAGGAGAATAAAGACTATGATTACAACTTGAAAAGGACAACATGTACTTCCTCATTTTCAGACCAGTAAAAAAATTCAGATTACCTGTAATGCTGCTGAGGTGAGAAATTGCACAACAGGGATTAACCCCCTCATGAGCCCTCTCCCACTTTTATGTATTAAAGGAGCTGAATTTAAAAGGGTGCAAAGTGTCGTCTTGCTCCAGAGAATGTTAATTGCATGTTAATTCAAATCAGTAGGGCTTCCTTTTGAGGAACAACACGCTTTATAATAAGGCTCAATCCTAGTGAGGCCTTGTGCTGCCAGAACCAGCATTACAGCAGTGCAAGGCATGTTACAGTGGCATGAAAGGTAGGCCACTGCCAGCACGAGGCACAGCGTGCATGGCAGCACACCAGGACGCTCTGCAGGTGGTGGTAAATTGGTCGTGGGGACAGCCTGTGGGTAGGGAGGGGGAGTAATGGGGCAAGAACCAAGGGAGTGTGTCAGGGAGGGAAGGGTAAATACAGCAGCAGCTGCTTGCACCCAAATCCTATTCCCCAAACCCCTCCTTAGGATGCCTCATGGCTGTCCTCAGACTTACACCTGCAAGAAGACCCATAGGTGATGGGGCAGCCTCCTGGGAGGAAAGTAAAAAATGTTTTTATTTACCTCCTGTTTGATCTACGTCCTTGTCTTACCTACACACCATAGCATGTAGTGCAGCCTCCCTTGGCCACAAAAATAAAGCAGTAGATGAAACAAATACCAGGGAGAGAAAAACCAGGGAAATACCAGGGAGAGTTAGTAGATGTCTGCCAATAAGGAAAGGACAGCAGTAGAAAAGAAAGGATAGCAACAGAAAGTTATCAAAGAGAGGGAGAAGCGGCCTTGCTCGGGAGTTCTAAATCCTGGACACAGTCACAGAGAAAGCTCTCTCTTGCATCTCACACAACTCAGATGTTGGTGGAACATCAAGAAGAGCTCGCTTTCCATACACCCACCATCCCAATCTTGTGGAGAAGTAGAATGAAGTTACATCTTCCTCTCTTTGTGAAATGGTATTATTTAGTGTCCATCCCTGTGATTTATTGATTATATAATATAAATAAATCACAGGGTTTGGCACCTCAGTTGTGAAAACACTGGTTTTTCATGACTTGTGCTAACTTGTCGTGGACATCATGGGCTCGGACCCGACTTGCAACCCAGGGCTAGTGACTCAGAAATGAGTCACAACTTGAATTGTCTCAGGTAACAACTTTTTTTGTGTGAGTTTTTTTGTGAGTGCTTGCAATTCTGGGTCTTGTGTGTGTGCTTGCTTATTTCCCCCCCCCCCCCACTTGCAGCCTCCTAGTTGCGCTGACACCATGACCCACTCAAAATTGGAGAGTGCACCAAGTTTACACATGTGTACACTATCACGTCTGAAGTAGCTGCTTGTGCCAGTTTCATCATATGCCTGGCTCTATGTCCCTGGCATGTACCCAATATATCAATGCGTCAGACACAGCTGTTTACAGTAGTATATTGTGTGTATATACCCTTAGTTGTACTCGTAATAAGTAAACAATCCTTGTTTAATAGTTTCAAAGGACATTAAATACACTGACCTTGATGAGCTTAGTCATCTTGAGCATCACATCATCCACTGCTTTTAAGGCACTCTTCCTCTGACTAGATGAAGGACCGTGATGATGGCCTTCTACATCAATCCGTTCATAATACACAGCTGCCATATCAGCTTTGCCACTTCTGCAGTGACAATGCAATAGAAGAGTTGAGTGTAAAACAAATATGGGTGTTTGGAGATGTCTTTCAGATGTGACAGGTCTAGTCTAAGACATTTTCATACTATCTGTACGTTATAGATTGTTGCCCATGGAGGAGGCAGAACAGACCTCGTTTCATCTCATGGCCTGCTATCCTTCATTCCTGAGTAGCACACCATGCATTTTTTGTGAAAACATCTATAATTGGTTTGGATGGAAATGTCATGCTAACTCTCTTGCAAACTGATCTGGGGAGGAGGTTATGAACCCTTTACACCCCCCGCCCACCCATGCAATTTTCCTGCTCAAAATAATCTCCCCAGTGAAAACCTCCCCAGTGGGACAAAGTTTGAGGGAGTGTGTGTGATTTAGGGTGAAGTTCTAGCCAGCTTTCCAGCACTGACCTAGCCTGAATGCAACCCCAAGTTAAGGTAACAAACATTCCCTTACCTTGAGGAGGTCCCATTGACTGCCTCCCCTCTGGAGGATGCCATGCATGCCACATTCGCACAGCTATGTCAGTGCTGGAAAGTTGGTTAGAATTGCGCTGTGGGATGGGGGAAGGCTTAAAAATGCTCCTTCCATCTGGGGTTCTGAAACCCCAAACCAATCCTCTTATGGCTGTATTTTTTTAATTGAAGGAAATGTCCAGAGTTCCAATAACTGGTTTCTTACATCTCTTGTAGTTTTGTCCTTAATTGAATCTCTGTCCTGGACAGAAGCTCTGATACTCCCAAACAGCCATCTTCACCCATCCATATAGTCAGCTGAAAGTGCTATTAAGCCAACGTAATAAGAGAATTTATCAAGGCATACAGACTGACAATGCTAATAATACATGTTTACAGAGGCTGGTCACACATCAACCTTTTGTGTTGCACAGTCACTAAATAAAGGAAGCCATAGTCATTATCAGAACTGGGCACTTACCACAATTGCATCTCAACAGCTACATTAAAAGTACAAAAGCCATCATTATGAATGCCTTGACTGCGATTGTGATTCCACACACTCTAGTCTTGAAATAACATTTTCTTCTAAAGTGACATATTAAGCAAAATGGAATTATATCTAGATTTCTGTTCTCCCACACAATCCTGGGTGGAGGCTTTCCAGAAAGCAAGAAGCTTATATTCAATAGTTAAACTTTTCTTTCCCTTCTATGAAAAACCAGTACCTCAACACCTCACTGGCCATGTTCAGTCATCATGCTAAACCATGGTTTAGCTCTACAGGCATGAGCCTCATGCATGGTTGGGGGCAAACTGCTGCTTCTATGCCTGACTTAAAACACAATAGGGATGATGTTGCATTTAAACTCTGCAATTCCTGGTTTGCTTGAACCATGGTGTGTAAACAAAAAGGATATCAAACCAGGATCTTTAAAGAAAGCAGTCTGATGTTATGACATTACCTCAGAAACTCAATAGCATTATCCACAGCATTGGAGAAATTGGCATCTGTTGGAACACTAAAATATGGTTGGCAGAAGGTAGGTCTGATGCCAAGGATTTCAACTTCACAGCCTATAGAAAAATGTTTCATTAGATGTGGTTTGTTCTGATTCTCAGTTTACAATGACAACTCAAATTTATTTCATGAGAGAGAGAGAGAGATTTATGGAAAAGGCTATGGCTCCTGAACAGAAACAATCACTCATAGAGTCTTCTCTTGTAATTTTTACAGCTGAAATGAATCACAAGGTAAATACTTGAGACTGAAATCAGCAGTGCAACTATCACAAAGCAGTGCAAACTATCACATTTGCAGCATGCACACAAAAATTAATGTAAGTGTGTAGACATGTGCATGCACACATAAACACATTAAAAAATGTAAATTTCATCAGAAAGTCTTTGTTTCATCATGTCTTTGTTCTTAGACATGAATTCTAGGAAACTTTTGATAGCTCCCAAGAAGAAAAATGCTATCTTTAAACTAGATCTTATGGGGTTTCTAACCATTTGGGTAGATTTTTGTGAGAATTCAGGTAATTTTATTTGCAAACAATGGTAGGGGTATGCAAAATTTTTTTACTTGTTTCAGATTTTCCTTTGTTTGATGGCCTAATTCACTTACTTGTTTCAACAATAGTTTCATGCCCAGTTAAGATGGATGCTTCATTTCAATTTTGATTCATTTTTAAACTATTTCCAACATAGTTCAATAGGCAAAATTCAATTCACTGCAACTTTTAATTACTTTTTAGAATTGTCTGAAATGAACAGATAGGGGAACCCTCTATAAGGGGACAAAGTCAGCTAACATTCATCAAAATAAGTGCTCCAGTTTTTATTCTAGGGGCAATTGAAGTTTGATAATTTTAAAAGGTTTTAACTGCTGCTATCTCATGATTTTGCTTAAATAGAGAATGTAGAAATGCACCTTGGTAAGATTCCTGTTAAATTTCAGAAACACAGATGCAGGTGTTCAGGAGTTCATAAACAAAAACTTGCATTTTTGTTTTTTGCATAATTGTGGACGTCTCAGGACATGCAGTGCTGACTATAGGAAACCTACTGTATGCCTTACTGATAGCTTAGAACTGTCAATTTCATTGTCCCTGGCCTGACCCCCTCCTCCATAACTGCTTGGAACCCACCCCCTATATGTGAAAGAAAAGACTCCAGGCAGTCGAAGGCAGATGAAAGAAGGAGAAGAAAACAATTTATTTCAGAGTGTGATTGTTTATGAATAAAACGCACACTCCTAAAAATGGGTTAAATGTTTAAAAATTAGCATCTAAGTAATTGGATCTAATTAATTGGCGACACTGGCTCTTCCAAGAAATTTAATCTGCAAAACTGTAGTACACATTGGAATAAATGTACTTACCTGGGAGTTAGTCCCACTGAGCTCCATGGGTCTTCCTTTTGAGTAAACATGCATGCAACTGAAGTAAAACTCTAGATTTCAATTACAGTTGTCTCTGTCCCTGTATCCGTGAATCTGCAGATTCAGTTATCCGCATTCCCGTCGCCCATTACCTTTGTTTTTCTTCTTATAGGCAGGCAACCTGAATGCTAGAGAAACACGGGCAGAACATTAACAGGAAGCAGGAAACCTGTGTCCCTCTAGCATTCAGGCTGCTTGCCTGATTATCTTTCTATAAGCTTGCCTGATTACAGCATTGTGTTAAAGGAAGAGTCATGCTTGCTTGGTGCCATCAGTAAGAAGAAAAACAAAGGTAAGGGGTGCAGGAGTGGGGGGGGGCTGCGAAGATAGGGTTCTCTCTCATCCATGGTTTCTGTATCTGAAGGGAGGGTGGGATGTATTCCGCAGATGCAGGTGGATGTCTGTATTTTCACCAAGTACTTTCACTTTGTATTAAGATGCAGAACACCTTTTTTGTGGAATTGTATATTGAACTGTTGGATGGCTTTCTCACAGGATCTCCTTGAGCATTTTAGATCAATTAACTTTCTGTCACCTCTAGCCTTTTCCAGCAAAATACACTATGTTTGGAGTCCTAGAAACAACTCCTAAAGGAGAACATGTACTCTGAACACAGGAGGCCCATGTTTTAAAATTAATATTTATAGCTTCTCTGTTCAGCAACAAAAAATACATGCAATTCAGTTTTTAATACCCAAGAGCCCTCAAAAAGTCCCAAGACATGAATACCATATAAATAGACACAATATTTCTAACTGAAACAGGAAGGGTCCAGAGACTGCCAAAATGTCAGCACTATAAATCCCTTTTGAGAATGAGAAGGGAAAAAAATTCCTTTAAAGAATGCAGGAAAATGGTGACTGCATTGGAGAAATAATGTGAGAATTCTTCCAGCAAATAAACTTCTAGAAGAAAAACAACTGACACTATTTAGGTAGGTGATAAATGCATTCCCCCCCCCCCCCCCGCAAAAAAAATCTGTGTATGATTCTGTGGGACACTCACAAAAGCACAATGTCAGCTTCTTGTGCACCAAGACTGAAGAAATATTTATTTGTTTGTTTGTTTATTTATTTATTGGACTTGTAATCCGCCTTTCTCCCCAAAAGGCACCCAAGGTGGCTAACAGCACTTAAAACCATAGAACACATAAAATTATAAAATACAATAATAAAATACATATTAAAACAGCAAGGCCAGCAGCGTTAAAATGAGCAGTATAAAAAACAATTATTTAAAAAGCAGCTATCATGCCTTCTATCACGTATCAAATGCTTTCTGAAATAAGAAAGTCTTCAGGCCTCGCCGGAAGGTTAACAGAGAAGGAGCTGTTTGAACCTCAAAGGGGAGGGAATTCCACAGTACAGGAGCCACCACCGAGAAAGCCCTGTTTCTGGCCACTATCCCCCTCACCTCTCTCAATGGCAGCACAGCCAACAGGGTCCCTCCTCATGACCAAAGAGGACAGGCCGGACTATATGGAATTCCGGACTATATGGGCCAGACTATATGGAAATAGTGTGAAAAACAATGGGAATCCTGGAGGGAGAAAAAAGATTTCCCCAGTCATGCTGAATCCCTGTGGAGATGAGTGATACCCAACTGCAGGATGCATCACACAGCACGCTGGCACCTCTATGCTAGTGCTAGAAAGCACTGACATAAGAGCTTAGGATTGCGCCCTTAGAAAACTGCAACTTGCATACTAGCTCAAAGTCTTTCAAATTTGAAGTGTTACAGAATTCACATGGGAATATGAAACAAATGAAACCACCTAATACTGTATCAGCCAATTGGTCTATCTAGTTCAGTAATGTATACTTTGCCTGGCACATTTGTATAGCTCCCTTCCTTGCCCAAGGAACTCAGGGTGGTGTTCACAGCTCCTCCCCCTCCTTTTATCTTTACATTCACCTTATGAGGCCCAAATCCTAACCAACTTTCCAGCACTGGCATAGCGGTGCCAATGGGACGTGTGCTGCATCCTGCAGTTGGGTGTCCCTCACGGAGGCCTCCTCAAAGTAAGGGAATGTTTGTTCCCTTACCTCAGAGCTGCATTGTCCTTATGCCAGTGCTGGAGTTAGGATTGTACCCTGAGTGAGGTTGGATGAAGGTGACTGACCCAAGGTCACCTCGAGCCCAATCCTATAGGGGACTTACAGCAGTTGGAGTCCAAGAGTACCCCCCAACTGCAGGATGCAGCACATGCCCCGCTGGCACAGCTATGCCAGTGCTGGAAAGTTGGTTAGGATTGCGCCCTAAGTTCCAGAAACTCACTGT
Source organism: Tiliqua scincoides (assembly GCF_035046505.1). NCBI lineage: Eukaryota > Metazoa > Chordata > Lepidosauria > Squamata > Scincidae > Tiliqua > Tiliqua scincoides. Next base: position 59,824,099 of record NC_089826.1, read on the forward strand.
AAACACTGACTGTGTTTCTGTGTATTTCTTACTTGCCAACCAGTACAAATGGTGACCAGCTGTATGATTTGCAAAGATTTGCATGATTTTGATCTCTAAAGGCTGAAACCAATAGTCATACCAGAAGCACCTGCTTTATTTCCTGTGGTTCACACATGGTCATTTTTGTCCCATTCTCATCTCAAATCACAAAGACAGTGTGGTGGTGTCAGAGGTTGGCTGTGTTGAGCCTTGGCTGAGGGCCCATGGCTATCAGAAGGTGGCCTGATTTGGTCTGACCCCTGACCCCTTAGTACTGATAGCAATGTTAACCCTCAATGTGCCATTAGGTGATGGGACCCAGTTAGTTCTTTGTCCAAGGGTCCCCAGCGGCACCGTACACAGGGACGCAGCTTCTGAAGCACTGCAGAAACCTGAAAACCCTGTGACAAAGACAATAGCAGCATAAGTGCATACATATACCATGGGTGCATTTTATGCCTCTGTCATACTACTCTTGCTATGACCTCTGTTGGCAGTATGTCAGTTTCCATTTAGGCTCATTTGACACTCAAAGCATTTGAACATTCAAGTCTTGCCATTTTGTATTATGCTGATTTTCTGTTTATAGTGTGAAACTATTTGGGCTGACAAGCAAATGGGAAACCCATATTATAATGAAATGTGTAGCGTTCTTCATTTTTATCTGTTTGACGTGGAAACCTGAACCTCCGTCATTTTCTAATCGCACGTCTAAACATTGGTTTAACAGTTGGATACTGAATGTCACAGCACGAATCTTTCTAAGTTTTGCAGAACTGCTCAAATGGTCTGGGAAATGTCTTGCGTAGCGTCAAAGGAATGGAATTTGAGTGGGGCTTTCAAAAAAAATCCACTAATGTTTAAAGATGTGGCCATTACACTTCAGTTAAAGCAAACGTGCCTGTGCTATGGACTGAACAGCTGAATGATCACTGGAAAACGTGACATTAAACATGACATGTGTGTGTTTAAAGAGAGCAAATGTTAATCCTTTTTCTGTAGCAATTTGCCACTTAGTAACAGTTCAATAATCTACCTTCTTCCATGACTAGAATTTCAGTTATCCAAATAAACTGTACCATCTACAGATGCTGGATTTGTCATACTTCTTGAGATATTAGGTGATAGTGAGTTCTATGAAAGGATATAGATTTTCAGGGCAAGTTGTAACAGATATTGCACTAGCTTTGCAAGCATATCAAATGTTTAAAATCAAGGTGCCTACTTTTTTACAAATAACATATGAGGTGGTAAACCTCTGAACTGTTCCACTTCAGACTGCATGTGGGAACTCATGGTCAAGGATTATGTTATGTACCTGGTGCAACATAGTTTCTTTCTAACCTCTTCATGCTTAGGGTCAAAGGTGGTCAGAAAGCTCCAGGTAGCAAGAGTAGCTTCAAAGAACTGTGTACTTTAAGATCAAACCAGAATGTTTCCCTGCTTCTACTCTTCATATACACTGCAAGACCATGTACAAAGGTGTTCTGAGTGACTGTACCCAAGGCTGGTCCATTCATGATGCCAACCCAAACAATCAGACAGTACATTGGTGGGAGATGTTTTTGCTGTTACTCTGTCCTCCTACTTGCCTCCACTGCTGTTCCTTCTCCTTCCACCCCCTGGATTGGTAAAAAAGAAGGGGAAATGTTAAGAGGAAGAGAGTGCTGAGCTACAACATTTGAGAGTGGGGGGCGTACAGGCTAGCACATCATAAGATAAGGTGGCAGCATTCAATATGCTGACCCTCAGGGCCCAATCATAAGCTTTGTGCAACAGCTCACCCATTGTAGCCCATCTAGAAGGTGTTAATGCAGCTTGGAGTTGGCTGGGTCTCCAGGGGAAAATAAGTTATGGTACAGCCAAGGCCAGCTCAAAACTTCTTGATGCCCGACAGCCCAATTGTCCCCTTCTTCCGGGTAACTGACCCCTGTTTCTGGGGATGCTCAATTCTACAGTGACCCAAGTTCGGTGTAAAATCAAGAGCCTCTGTGTTGGGTGGTGAAGCAGTGGAGAGATAGGTGGAGGCATGAGGGAAGGCAGAGAGGAGGCGTTCTGGGGGGAGGGAGCAAGTGGGAGGGAGGCGGAACTGGTGGAGCTTTGCCGGACACGGAGGCTCTTTGGGTTGCCGTAGAATTGAGTAGCCCCATTGCGGGGCTACTTGCTTTACCTGGGGGAAGGGGACGAAAGATCAGGCAGCTCAGGATTGTGCTGTCAGGCATCAAGAAGTTTTGGGCTGGCCTTGGCTGTACATTAACTTTCTTTTCCCTGGAGACCCAGCCAACTAATGCAGCCAACTTCAAGTTGCATTAATACCTTCTAGGTGGGTTACAATCTTGTTTAATTTAATTTAGAAAGGAATTAGATGAACTTAATATACCATTTTAACTATTTGATGTAAAATGTTGGTACCTAGTCTGAACCCTTGAGAGTGGGTGGGGTATCTATTGAAATCGATTAAAAAAATCTCTTGGTTGCCCATTATTTTTGGAAGGAAAAGCTCTCTGGTAGTTAATGGTAGTGCAGTTTTTAAACCTCCTTACATAACCTAAATCAAAATCTGTTTTTTGATTACAGAATTACCCATGTTTTAAAATGAAAGATTTTCTGGGTAATGCTTTGCTATACTATTACAGTTTTAATAACAACTGCTTAATAGGTTGATTATCAAATAATCATTTTGGTGCTATCATGAGATGATGTTGAATCTTGATAGATTCGGGAAGAAATTGACAGCAGTAGCAACTTATGTGCTCTGTTAGGTCTAAATTGCTGTGATATTTGAGTTGTTCATCAGCTGTCTTATTTAAGAAGAGAAGAATGGCTCAACTTGTCTCTCTGCCTGTCAAAGTTGACCAGACACCAACTTGTGTTTTTGTCTGTCTCTTGCTCAGACACTGACCTTTCTGTTAAAAAGTCTAATGCGCTATTGTATGAGGAGGACGTGACTAGGCTCATATGTGATGAGGTGCAATGAATTGGTATAGGACACAGTGCATCAGCTGCCTCATCGGCACGTTCTACACACATATATCACACGCACATACATGTGGGAGGCAGCAATAAACTGTTGCAAAGACAAAAGCTAATATTAATGTGGGTCATTTGTGCGCATATGCAATTCACTGCATATATTAACAATGGCAATTCCTCACAGTTTCATATCCAGAGTTTCCACACTGAGCAAATCCCTCCCTGACAAATGGATAGTGTTTCTGGGGAGGCAGGGTCTGATTAGGAAACTGACCAAAACTGATTAGGAAACTGACCAAAATTTTCTGTTGTGCACATGCATCTCTGTGTTATATAAGACACAGATTTTGAATTGTCACAAAGTGAATTGTTGACCAGTTCAATTGCTTGGGACCAGAAGTGTTTCAGATTTTGGTTATCTCTATACAGTGGTGCCTCGCATAACGAAATTAATTCGTTCCTCAAGTCCTTTCGTTATGCGAGTTTTTCGTTTTGCGAAGCGCATTTTCCCATAGGAATGCATTGAAATTTAATTAATGCGTTCCTATGGGCAAGAAAAGTCAGAACAAAGTCAAATTTGGTTTACAAAGTGTTTATTAAGTGCTCTTTAAAGGCATACATACTGTACTGAGGATTTCAAAAACGGGGGGGGGGGATGCTGAGTGGGGAGCTTGAAGGCTGTAATCCTGTGCACACTTTCCTGGGAGCAAGCACAATGGGACTTACTTACATAAACTGGCATGAAGATCCTCCCCTTACTAGGGTGGACGAGATCATAAACTGACATGAAGATCCTCCCCTTACTAGGGTGAATGGGATCATAAACTGGCATGAAGATCCCCCCCCCCTTAAAACAAACCAAAACAAACAAACAAAAAAATTCATCTTGCGAAGCACGGGTCATAAAAATTCGTTGTGCGAGTCACCAAAAATCGCAAAACGCTTTCGTTCTGCGAGTTTTTCGGTGCACGAGGCATTCGTTATGCGAGGCACCACTGTATTCCGAAGTACAGTACTTGCATATACATAATGAGAGAGCTTGGGGGTGGGGCCCAAATCTGAACACAAAATTCATTTATGTTACATATATCCCTTATACACATAGCCTGAAGGTAATTTTATACAGTATTTTTTAATAATTTTGCGCATGAAACAAGGTTTGTGCATGAAACACAGTTTGTGATTTTATTTTTTTAGACAAAATGGTTTTTTAAAAAGTCAAATTGGTGCTCAGAAACGTTCTGTATTTCGGAACATTCCATATTTTGAAATCCTGGATAAGGGATAGTCACCCTGTATTTCCGTATGGGAATTGTGTGCATAACAGGAGAGACATAATGCAGTGTTTCTCAAACTGTAGGTTGAGACCCACTAGATGGGTCATGAGCCAATTTCATGTGGATCCCCACTCATTTCAATATTTTATTTTTAATATATTAGACTTGATGCTACCAGGGCATGCAGCTGCATTCGGGGAAATGTTACAGATCTCTACTTTGAACAGGCTACTATGTATATGCTTCTAACAATGATAGTCAATGTGGCTTACTCCTGGGTAAGTGTGGGTAGGATTGTTAAAACTCTTCCTGCTTTGATGATGTCACTTCCGGTCATGACATAACTTCCAGCAGGTCCTGACAGATTAAGAACATAAGAACATAAGAACAGCCCCACTGGATCAGGCCATAGGCCCATCTAGTCCAGCTTCCTGTATCTCACAGAGGCCCACCAAATGCCCCAAGGAGCACACCAGATAACAAGAGACCTCATCCTGGTGCCCTCTCTTGCATCTGGCATTCTGACATAACCCATTTCTAAAATCAGGAGGTTGCGCATACACATCATGGCTTGTACCCCGTAATGGATTTTTCCTCCAGAAACTTGTCCAATTCCCTTTTAAAGGCATCTAGGCTAGACGCCAGCACCACATCCTGTGGCAAGGAGTTCCACAGACCGACCACACACTGAGTAAAGAAATATTTTCTTTTGTTTGTCCTAACCCGCCCAACACTCAATTTTAGTGGATGTCCCCTGGTTCTGGTATTATGTGAGAGTGTAAAGAGCATCTCCCTTTCCACTCTGTCCATCCCCTGCATAATTTTGTATGTCTCAATCATGTTCCCCCTCAGGCATCTCTTTTCTAGGCTGAAGAGGCCCAAACGCCTTAGCCTTTCCACATAAGGAAAGTGCCCCAGCCCCGTAATCATCTTAGTCGCTCTCTTTTGCACCTTTTCCATTTCCACTATGTCTTTTTTGAGATGTGGCAACCAGAACTGGACACAATACTCCAGGTGTGGCCTTACCATCGATTTGTACAACGGCATTATGATATTAGCCGTTTTGTTCTCAATACCCTTCCTAATGATCCCAAGCATAGAATTGGCCTTCTTCACTGCCACCGCACATTGGGTCGACACTTTCATCGACCTGTCCACCACAACCCCAAGACCTCTCTCCTGATCTGTCACAGACAGCTCAGAACCCATCAGCCTATATCTAAAGTTTTGATTTTTTGCCCCAATGTGCATGACTTTACACTTACTGACATTGAAGCGCATCTGCCATTTTGCTGCCCATTCTGCCAGTCTGGAGAGATCTTTCTGGATTCTTATTCTAAAAAGTGGGTCCCAGTGATAAAAGCTTGAGAACCATTAGCATAATGCATTAACTGGGTTGATCAATATATTGTTCGTATTTGGAAATATATTGTAAAATTTCAGTTGAAATTAGTATGTTTAATATGAGCAGAAATAACGATAGGCTTGAGTATGTGAGGCATGTAAAAGTAATAATAGCACTCAGAGTTTGGAGCTAGAAGTCAAAATGCTATGCAGGATAATGTACTTGCAGTCCATATAATTACTTCCTTCATAGAAATACTAACATAGTACAGCTACATTACGTAAATGGAATAAACATTTACAGTCCGGTCACACCTTACGTGTGGGTTAGGTTCTGATGTCACTGGGTAAGGAGAAAATCATGTATAGTCAAAATGACAATTAAATCCCACACATGTGTACTGTGTCTTTAAAACTAAAATCACACTGTTGGAGACAGGCAGGAACGGGCAGTCCAGTCCTGAGCTGCCCATCGTGCTGGGACTGCTGTGGCACCAAAACAGCTGCCACTGCATCCTATGCACAACAGAGCAGCCGCCGGTGGGTCCTTGAGGGAAGGGGACTTTCATCCTCTTCCCCCTGGTAAGGTAAGTTGCCCCACAATGGGACTACTTGATTCTGCCTTGGGCTGCCATAGAATCAAGAGACTCTGTGTCAGGCCTGCAACCCAACATGGAGACTCTGGATGTGGCGGAGCAGAGCTCTGCTGGTCCTGCTTCCCTCCCGTCCCACTCTCCCCCCAGGCACACCTCCTCCCCACCCTGGAATGCCTCCTCCCCACCTCCCCACAAGCAACCACTTACCCCTCCACCACCAAGCTGAGCAATGGAGCTCCAGTGATCCACTGGCACTAGCCTAGTGCTGAGCTATCTCCAGCACTGGGCTGGCGCTGAGGGCTGCAAACACGCTTTATGGCACATTTGCGACACTCACTGCTGGCGGAGCGCTAGCAGTATGAGCTCAGGATTGGGCTCTAAGACAACTCAGAGAACTGTAGATTCTTTATCCTTTCTCATGCTCACTTCAGGGTATTTAAACTCAGTGACTGGAGTGGTAGGCTGTATCACCCACACTATTTAAACTGTGCTCTCTCTCTCTCTCTCTCTCTCTCTCTCTCTGTGCCAAGTGCATATACTTGAATTTGCTCAAGTTAATTGCACGTAAGATTACAGTCTGACTATATTGAGTTCAATGATTTCCGGATTGCAGTTAACCTGGAGAGAGGATTTCTGAAAAATATTCTCTCTCTCTCTTTTTCTGTGTGTGTGTGTAGAGCAAGAGAGAGAGAGAGAGAGAGTTTTTTAAAAGTTCACTTTATTGTTTAAGATTAAGTAAGTCTGATGAGGTCTTAAACCATTCATCCTTTATGTAAATTTCAAGCAATCTAAACTTCAGTAATAGTATCATTAGTAGTACTGATTTAATGCCATCCATGATTGACACAATGGGCAGGTGGGCAAGTGTAACAGTGGGCACAGGTGTACCTTTGATAGCTTCCTTTAGCACTGATTTGTCAGAGTGCTCTCTGTCCCAGCCATTCTAACCAATAGGAGCAGTACATTCCAGCTCCATTTCCTGCCTTTTATAGCAGATATGTCTCCAACAGCTCTGTTTCATGCAGCATTCAACTTTGGGGGAAATGTGTCTCCTGTGTTCTCTAAGATATGGCTGCATATTTCAGTAATGTGCTTAGGTTTAATATCCATAGAGTAGAAGGGCAAAGGGATAAAGCAAAGGCTTGATTTTATCAGTCATGTGTAGATGTTAAAGAATAACCAGTGTTTCGATATTCAACACTAGTTGGATCATAGATGTAATGATCCAACTATACACATGTAGAAGTGGAGTTCTACTCAGCAAACCATGAGTTGAAACAGGTGCTGTGTGTATAGTTCCCAATTCAGTTACTGGAGCTCTGTGTACTAAGCTCTTTTAAAAAAGCACCTGGAAATCCTTCCAATTGGCCCTTTTTAGAAGGGGACCCATCCAGGGTTTTATCTTTTATCTGCCAAAGAACCGATCAATGGGATTTCAGCTTTTTTTTTTTTTAGAAGAGTTCCATATGTGTTATGTTAGATCAGAGCCTCAGCAATCTGCCTTACACTGCTATTTATAGCTGGTAAAAAGTGCAAAATTCACTGTTAGTCAGCAACTTAAGGAGGCTGAATCCAGTCATACTAACCTGGCCAATAGTACATAAAGACTTTCCTCTTCGCTTTCATCATAGTGACCCACAATGGCTCTGATCCATTCCACCAAAGAGGCAACAGGCTCTCTTGATTCACACCAATATCGAAAGATGTATTTGTAGTTGGATCCCACATGTAGTTTCCAGTCATCTGGTGGACCTCACAGTGGCGACCTAAAAGGTGAAAGTTGCTTTATATTTTTACTCTTCCATAATCTAACAGTAAAAACCCCTGTGAAAGTAAAATAAATCCCAATGTTGTCTCTGTGGCACCACTAGAGAAATACGGTAATTCGTCTAACTGAGACTTTGGTTGTCAGTTATTATCAGCCACCTACACCAGTACTGGTATAAAGCAAAATAGGAGGAGAAATGTGAAGCATGAAGACAGAACAAGATAGCAGCAGAAATCCCAGAGGGTTCTTTTTCCACAATAAGAGTCTAGCTTGCTCTCATTTTCATGGCAAAGGTACATTACAATGAGTTGAACACAGCTTCATCGTCAGCATTCCTCCTATCCCCCATGCATCAGGCAGCCTGCTTGCCTTTCTTTCCCTTTAAATGTTACATACAGATACATTTCTTTTTAGGCAGAAACATTTTTAACAGGTGCAAAATTGCTCAGAAATGTAAGACGGTGACATACAGAACTGAGGGGGGTTCCCCCTTTTATTGCTCATTCCTGGAGAGGAAAAGGTAAGCTTGGATTGAAAGACAGCCTCATTGCTCTATGTATTACATTGGGCTTTGCTCCCAATCTACAACAAAGGCCGCTAATATAAATGCTTTTCTTTCCTTTTGCATGCAGTCTTAGACATATAAGAATGAAATCTCTTGACTGTTACAGTTTTGCTGTATAACTAATGTTCCTAATATGAATGCCATATCAGCATTTACTGCAATTACATTTTGTGTGAAATAGAGAGCAAAGACTAGTAGGGATGCTTAGGCTGCTGTTGGTTCAGCCTGCCTGTACTGCAAGCTCAGTTAAGGCCAGACTTGGGGCAAGAGTTTCCAATATTTTTGCATTTTGTATAAGAAACTGTAGCCTACAGTAACTTAAATTGCAAAAGAATTTCTTCACACAATAGTTGCTCAAGGAAAGCAATATGCTGAGGTGTTCTGTGAAATAATTTGTTTAGTAAGCTTATAAATAACTATCTGTAATTTCCTTCCTTCCTTCAACAGTATTCATTCATTCATATTTCACCTTTCTGTTATCAAAATGTATAATTTGCCTTACAATAGGTTCTTTGTAGCCCCTGCTGAAGCATGTCTGGCAACATACAGCATCTGTAGAATTCCTATGGTAGGGTAAGACTAAACACCAAGTGATGAAAACCACAATTTTGTCAGGAGCAAAACAAAAAAGAGAGTGGCAGCAGTGGTACTTGGCCCTGAAACTGGTGAGATAGGTATGCTTTCACTACCTTATTGAATTAAAACAAAAATATTACATATAGCATATCTCTCCGTGAAAGACATTCTGCGTCTGTTGCCACTGAGAAGACATTACCCTGCTAACTTCACCTCTCTGTCCCAACAAATTCTTTAAATTACCATGCAAAACCTCCCAGGAAGAAGTCTGTTGTGGAGATTTATATAGGAGAAGCCACATCTTCTTTGTATTGGGTCTGTACAATATTATAAAGTTAAGAACCACATCCTCAATCAGCCTTGGAATCAAACTGACAGACCTTGGAGGACAAACATATTTTGTGTTCTGTAGACCTGAGGTTCCCAAAGTCTCCGGGAGTTCAGTAGCCACAATAAGTCCCCATGGGGGAGGGACAAATGCAGCAACGCAATCCCTAGCATCATGCCACTGCCTGGGGCACCAAGTGCTTTCTTTTACTTACAGGAAGGAGCAGCAACCTCCTGGGGGTGCAGAGAGTTCCATGGAACCCCCTGCAAGGTTCCCCAAGCCGTGGAAAATGTCAAAAGAACAATCACAACCCACATCTGGATTGCAATTATTCTTTTGTGAAGTGGGTTTCAGAAGTGGGTCATGATCCTGGGGACACTGGGGATCACATCGCTGCATTCCTCCCTCCCTGCCCCTAAAAGGAGCAAAAGCAGAAGTCCTCAGGCTGGGGCATAACAATGCCCCAGTTTGAGAACCTCTGCTGTTTACCCACAACCCACCAAAAGGTGGTGAGCAGCCAAAGAGCAGTTTTCAGGGGCAGCCCCATCTAGTTACATCATCCAGTCTAGTGCCTTCCTTGATTATCCCAATTTCTTTCATGATTAAACATTAACTGGATTCGTTTAAAGAGGCAATTGGGCAAAAGGCATATCCTTTAAGCAGGCATAAGGAATTAGATTCTTGCTGTGAAAATACTTTTAAGAAGAATAAATGCATAGTATGATGGTGAACTTCATTCCTTAATCTTGAAGAACATTAATCTTGCCAATGTGAAAGAACTGTTAGGAATTTTAAGAGCAGCCCAACTAAGAGGAAAACATTGTGTAACATTGTAAAACGTTGTTTTAACTTGTGGAAGTTAAAAAAAGTAAAAGATGGTCTATGATTTACTTTGGAGAGAGTATGGTATCTCTCAAGTCCTCATGGTTTCTTAAGTAGTGGTTCCCAGGCTGTCAGTCACAGCTCTGTGGAGCAGCACAGCAAATGCTCAGGAACATCACAGGACACTCATCACCTGAAGCACTTGGCAAAACAATGATGATATGACACCGAAGACCGCAATGCACAGGCTCTGCTTGGCGGATTGGGCCCCATGCAGGAGGTTTTCACTGCATGAAAAGCTCACCTGCCCAACCTGAGCCTCCTGCCACCATTTTAAGGGTTGCTTCACAGTCTTGCAACCTGGATGTAAGTGGCAGCAATGTTATCACGTCCTTGCATCCCATTTCATCCCAGCCAATTACTTCTGGGTGCCAAGCTCTGAGTCCGCAGCACAGAGCGCATTGCAATGACAGTAGGTTTGAAGACCACTGCCTTACAGTATCAGTTGTTGTGTGTGGACAGTATCAGATTCTTTTGTTTCAAGTATTGATGCTTGGTGGGTGGGGAGAGCTTGAACGCACAGAGAACGATATGATGACTCAAACACAGAAGCTATGTATTAAATGAAAATGTTTGTTGAAACCAGGGCTTAACAAAGTTTGACAAACACAAAATAGTAGGGGGCCCAGCTAGACCTCTGAATCTCTGTGCTAAGATATTAATAGATTTTAATTTTATTCACAGTCTTCTCAAAATAATCCTGAATTAAAGCAAAAGGATTCTAAATTAAACTTGGTTGGAAGTTAAAATGTTTTTTAAAGACAGAAAATCTTACTGTTAATGAATGGCTGGGGCATGTGACAGGGTAATCTTAAATCAGAATGAAGACAGAAAGACACAGAGAGAGAGAGAGAGAGAGAGAGAGAGAGAGAAGTGTGTTGAACACTCACTTTTGTAAAGACAAAACCATGTTTGTAAAGACAAACCATGTAAAGACAAACCATGGCATATGCCTTGGAATTTCAGTAAATGCATGTTGCGGTTGAACACTACACTCTCAAAGGTCTCTGTCACTCTGTTCATAATTTGCTTTCCACACATATAGGCAATGCATGAAGATAATCAACCCTGTTCCAAGGAATTGTAAGCCCTGCCGTCCCGTCCCCCCCATCCACACATTTGGTGGGATTTACAAAGTGGGAACCAACACGTGTACCATTGTAAATGCAATTGGCAACCTTACACAGTTGGGATTTCCAATTAAATGAAAAGCGGATGAATGTACAACTCTATGCACACAGGCTCCTCTTTCACATGTGCCACTGCACAAATTGGTGTCAGGATGTTGGAGAACAGAGCTGGCAGGTGTGCCAGAAACTGCAGAATCAAGCCTCATCTAGCGGCAGATGCAGGGTCAATTCCCCTCCATTTGTTGGCTATATATGTGGAAGGGAATATATGAATAGGGCTGCTGACTTCAACATTGAACTAATATTGATGCATCTGCCTATAACTGTACTACATGAATGTGACCTGTGTAGTTGTTTGTTCTCTTATTCACATTGCCCTTCTGTTTCACCCTATTACCCAAATACTGCAAATATCTGTTTATTTGATTTTATCCTGTGAACAGGTAGGTGGTAAGTTAAATTTCCTTTCAAGACATTTTGGGCCCAATCCTATCTAACTTTCCAGCACTAGTTCAGCTGCAATGCATCCCTGAGGCAAGGGAACAAACATTCCCTTACCTTGTGGAGGCCTCCATAACTACCCTCCTACCATGGGATGCAGCGCACACCCCATTGGGACAGCTACACCAGCTCTGGAAATTTGGATAGAATTTGGCTATTAAGATATCTAGGCTCTCAGGTTTCTGAGTGAATGCTTTGCTAATCTTGATTTAGCCACCCAACCCTTGGCACCCAACCCTTCCACACCTCTTGGCAAAAAGTGTCACTCTCAGCCCATGCTCCCATCACAGCCACTTGGTTGTGTGGACTGGAGTTCATCTTTGTTTTGTACATTTTGGTGCCAAGCATTGTAAGACTTCATAACCCCAGAAATTAAAAAAAAAAAAAGCTGGTGGAGAAAGTGTTTTGTAGAAAGAAAAGCTCAAGCAGGCCAACATTGGGGTCAGCATTGTTAGGTAGCCATCAATGGCCCACAGCCCACCTGGATCAAAAGTTGCTCAAGTATATAGTGATCAAGTTGCTACACTTGATCTCAATTTCTGTCATCAGTTGCCAAACCTTTCAGCAATTCACTCAACAACTTTCTACACCATCTGTCAAAAATGTTCCCACTGGAACATCTCATCACCATGAATCCTATTCAGCATCAACAGTTTTCCTCTTCCAAAAGCACTCTTTCTAACACTTCTCCCTGCTGCTGTAAGTTTTCTGATTACACTTCATTGCCTTTGACAAGCATCACATGCCAGGGAGTTCCCATCTTCAAGCATCCATCAACTGAGCAGTAATGCAGTGTAGGTTAAAGAGCTGTTGACCCCTTTGAAGAAAACAGGGAAAAGTACTTCCAGATTACTTTCTGTTTGGTACTTTAGTTCCTTGGATGCATGCCCCAAAGAGCCTGTTGTAAAAAGTTCATTGCTCTTCTTTACCTGAGATGATCATCTTCTGTGACAGTCAAGAAAATAGTTTTCATAGCAATGGACTGCACTGCAGTGGTATAGCATTGGGATATTGGATGGAGAAAGGCTGTCTGATCAGGAGACTTTTCTTACATCTCTAGATTTGCAAAATATTACAGCAAAACATTAGCACACCTGTGTGAAACTGAATTATTTTATTATGCTTCAGGCTATTACATGCATACCAACTTTCACCAGTGAAAACATAGAACCTTAGGGTGCAATCCTAACCCCTTATGTCAGTGCTTTCCAGCACTGGAAATAATGGTGCCAGTGGGACATGTGCTGCATCCTGCAGTTGAGTGTCACTCACAGAGGCCTCCTCAAAGGAAGGGAATGTTTGTTCCCTTACCTCGGAGTAGGGCCTCTGAGAGGAATTTTATCAGGGGGTACAAAGTTTCTTTTGGGCCCTTTCCCAGAGTGGGAGGGGGTGAAACAGAGTGAGGGGTGGCAATGGGGGTGGGGAGAATGGGGATGAAACAGGCAGAGGGAAAATGGTAACAGTCTTTGAAGCCTAGGTCTACCAGTCTTCCTAATGCAGAGCTTAGGCCTACCTGCTTGCCTGGCTTTGGCAGCTAGGTACAGTAATACGGAAAACCAAACACATTCCTAAGTCTCTCAAAAAATCTTTCAAATATAGAAAATCATTGCAGGAGATCAGTATCATTGTATTTAGGCTTACAATAGAATGGAAAGTGTCCTGTGTACACCAAAACTGACTTCTGAGCTCCTCTATACTCCTTCATGATAAGCAGATCCACTAGTGAAAGAGCTACTGTAGCAGGTCAGTTTCCTGGTCAGATGTGACACTGTTAAGGAATGCAGGCATGCATGAGTTAAAGCCTGAAGATTAGAACTAACACACAATAAGTGTCAAGGGTTTAATTCTGGAACTCCCTGCTGATACCATAAAATGTGTTAAATAAAAGCAGTTAAAAAAAATTAAAAGTGCATCCCTTTACAATTGTGGTTTAAAAACAGCTTTTCTTACTGTTGTAAAGAGGGAGTCAGCAATTAGAAATGCAAAGAGTTCCCTGCCTTTGCCTGGCTCAGCTGAAGAATGGAATGATCACTTGCATGACTGTCTCTCTACAACAGTAAGAAAAACAGTTTTTAAAACTGTGATTTTAAAGGGATGCATTTCTCCCCTTCTCCAGGGATCAGCACATTCCTTCTCATTTGCAGGGGCCATTCGTGTTGAATCAAATCCATGTATAAAAAAATCTGTGTATAACAAGGTTTGACCTGTATGTACCTGAGCTGCTGGGTTACTCCCAACAGTCTTTCACTCTCATTACCAGAGCAGGCTGTCCCTGGCGTGGCTGCTCCCACAGAAAGAGGAAGAGAGTCTTTGCTCATCCCGTGGTCCTTTAACTGGGAACTCTCTGATTGTTCGACTGCTACATCTGCCAGGTCCTCACTGAGCTGGGAATAGGTAAAGCTTACAGAAAGAGGAAAAGGTGCTGTTTAATCACATCTCCCCTTACAAAATTACATTTCCCAGAATTCACTTGAGAGCATAAGTCACTGTTGAATATTTTTAAATAGATGTGATAGGAAAACCATGTGTTTTTTTTCTCTCCCATCTTTGCTCCATTCATGTACCAAAGGAGGTAGAGAGGGGGTCTGTTCTTTACATGAAAAAGAGTGAAATTCATGCCCCTTCCATGACCCTTCACTGTGCTCCATTACTTTAAGATGTTTTCTCTAGTCCAGCTCACTTCTGAAATGGGAACTAGCTGCTTCAAGCAGTAGAGCACAATGAAGATAGGGTACAATATACACTCATTAAAATGCAGTTAAAACATATTTAAGATCCATTGTGGTAGTCCTGCACCCTTCCTTTCATTGCAGGGAGGAGTTAGCTGGAATTGATAGGATGGCTGGCCAATCACCATCATCTCCAGGGCATTTTGCCCACCCCTTCTCTTTGGCTTTCCCCCTGGCCTTTTCTTGGCCAGCCCAGGTCTTCTCTGTCTCACTTCCTTGTTCCCCCTTCCTTCTTGTCTTATCCAGTTTTCTCCTGGCCTCCTTCATTTGTCCTCCTCCTTCCCAATCTGTCTCTTCTCCCTGTCTCCTAATCTCATGCCCCTAATTAGGGGGACCTAATCTCAGGTCCCCCTCCTTCTCTCATCAGCTTTTGTTTCATCCTTCTCTTCTTGCCTTTCTCTTCCACATCCCCAGCTTGGCTCACATCTCAGTTTTAAAGACTGTAGCCAACTCCGCCTCCTACCCCCCATTTGACTGTCATAAGCCCTGTGGTCAAGGCCTTCCAGCTGCTTGGAGGCCCTTCGTCCTTAGTCTGGCATGCAGGTATAGGATGCCAGCCACCCCAGTGATATTCGGCCAGTTGCCCTCTCTCACTATGGGGTTGTTGAGAAGGGATATGGGTGAGGAAGAGCCACATATATTGACCTGTCCTTCTTGGCGGTAGGGAGGAATAAAAGTCTAATAAATAATGAAGTCTCCTTTGTGTTCCTCAGTTCACACGGAGCCTGTCTTTCATCTTCATTCTGGACTCCCTGTGCAGTTTCTCAGCACCTTCCCTTGTCTACACTGCATTTTTTTCCTCACTCATTCTTGTTGTGTAACAGGATCAAGAAGGAAAAGTGTACTTTGGAAACATGCTGGAAGTGAACAATTCAGAACTTGTTGGCTCTGGAGGAAGCCTATTGAAGCTAATAGGACTTGTCCAGGGTAATTATGAGTGGTCAAACTTTGCAGTTACTGTAATTGTATGATGATAAGGCCTCCTGTATCATTGTAGGATATGCTGTCGCTAAGCACCAGCCCAAAGTCTCAAGCCATGATTTTCTACCAGCTTCACAGGTTATTTATTAGGGCAGTGTCATAAGTACTGATGTTGGCACAAATGCTTGGTATCAGGGTGTATCCTGGAGAAGCAATTTCACAAGAACAAGAAATTCGTGTTTTGTGGAATATATTGGAATCCTCATGTCTGCAAAGGTTGACTTTCAGCCCAATCCTATACATGTCTACTCAGAAGTAAGTCCCACTACAGTCAATGGGACTTACTCCTATATAAGTGTGGATAGAATTGCAGCCCTAACGCATCTAAATTTACAACATAACCATTCTTTACTGTACAAAAACCAGCCTTGGAAGCATTTGCATTCTCAAGTGCAACAATCAACAAAAAAAGAAAATAGTAACAACCCCACTTTGTCCTTTGTGGTTCTTCAGCTTTAGTTAGTATGGTTGCAGATTTTGCTTTCCATAAAGAAAGGATCCTTGACCTCATGAAATATTTTTTCTCTGCCCTGAAGTTTTAATATCCATTTTCAAACAATGGATCAAATATGTCTTTGCAGGTTAATTTAACAGGTCAACAAAGAAAAAACACACTTGGCATAATTTAATGATGGAATATGTGCCAACTGAAAAAAAAAGTATTCTATATCCTGGAATCATTTCATTCTTTTTATTCATGTCAGGTATTATCTCCTGAGGGGAGAAGTCAAATCATTACTTGGTAGTTTCAAAGCAGAATTATCATAATTGCTGTTAAAAATGAAAGGATATTAAAATAAACGTGTTGCATTTTTATACTGTAGGCTTTTGAGATGAGCCAACAAAGGGTAACTCTTTGAAAAGATCATATTTGTGCAAAAATGTTTCTTACTTGAGAATGGAGTAGAGTAAATATGTAGATGGATTTCTCCAGTTTGCAGTTCAGACACTAAAGTTATTCCAGTCATGCCTTAAACTTCACTGAGGGGGTGAGAGTTTCATTGGCAAACTTTACCTGCTTTCATCCCACAGTGTTACAGAACCCAGTGACCTGAGGTGATCTGTGGCAATTTAAAGCCTCCAGCCCTTAAGAGCATCACAGTGAGAAAGTCAAAAAGTGTACTCACCAGTCATCAGTGTGTAATAGTTGGGATAGGAAAGGCTGGGAAAGTCTGGGGCCAGGTAATCCACTTTCACTCCCCTGTTCACAATCTCTTGGAACCCAGGCAAGGTTTTGAGTGCTTCATCGCTGATATAATCGTGGCGCATCCCATCAATCAGGAACACCAGGAGCTTTCGCCGTGTGAGGGATGAGCGTGCCAGGGTGAGGACAAGCAGAAGAGAGAGGATCATTTGTTTTGCCATTCTGCTGAGTGAAGAGGAGCCTCACCAGAGCACCACTAGGGCTGCCTGTCCCTTTGCAGCAACTCTGGCTGAGGAGTCTGAAGCTGCTGTCAAGGGCTGGACCTCACACTGCTTGTTCTCACTTTGCTACTTTAACTCCAGAGTTTAAAGGTACAGCAGCATTCTCTGAAAATGCCAGACTGTAAAAGTTACTGGCTAACTAGCATAACGTTATGAACTTTGCCTTCTGGTGTAAAGGTGGTGTAGTGCCATCTGCCATCGTCTAGCAGGGAGCTCTAGCTGAATAAAAAAGAGCTTAAAGAAACTGGACAAAGAAGCTGAAGTCTGTTTATTGAATCTAATGCTGTTTCCAATCATGCAACAAGTTGACACAGGAATAATGCAGCCATTTTCCAGTTACTACATGTTGGATTTTCAGAGCACTTACATAACAGTTAATACATTTGAAAACAAAATGGAAGAAATCCATGTCATCCATTACTCCCCACCCCCAATCTTGTAATATTTTATAATGTTTTAGATCAGTAGTTCTCAAACCTTTTAGCACTGTGACCCACTTTTTAGAAAAACAATCTGTCCGGGACCCACCGAAAGTGATGTCAGTAATCTGGAAGTGATGTCATGGCCAGAAATGACATCATCAAGCAGGAAAAAGTTTTTACACCCTCTTATGACAAAATCAAATAAAATTAAGTAAATTAAAAGGTTATAATAAGTACAAGTTTTAAAATGAATTTAAAATAAAGAACTTTCCTAACCCTCCTAAGCAGTTGCTGATCTGTTTTAAAAAAAAATCTCTAAACATCTCAAAGGCTGCTATCCTATCCTTACTTATCCAGGAGTAAGCCCCAATGACTATCATTGTTCAAAGCAAATGCATAGTAGCCTGTTAAAAGGACAGATCTGTAGCTTTTTCCCAAAATGCAGTCACATACTATGTTGCATCAGGTCTAACATATTAAAAATGAAATACAATGAATGGGGACCCACCTGAAATTAGCTCATGGCCCGTCTTGTGGATCCCGAGCCACAATTTGAGAACCACTGTATTAGATAAAGAACACTGAACTTAACAGGGCACAAACATATATTGGTTTTTATTGATTTTGTATTAAATATTGGGAAATTTATATAGATGTTTGTTAACCAGTTTTGAAATGTTACCGTAATGTAAATAGCTGCCTGTCTTATAGTCTATTTGCAGAGGAAAGGAGGTGCCAAGCATTGACATGCTCTGTGCACTTTTTTGCACTTCTTTTTCTGCTATGCTGTCATGCTTATACTTGTCGATTATACAAATCAGAATGCACTGCTTGTGGCTGCTTGTTATCAAGTCTCCCCATTTGTTGCTCCAGCTTTGCAAGCATCTTTAGAATTTTAAATTTGTTGTTATTTTTTTTGGACTCTGTACTTTTAAACTTACTTTTTTGTAAGTTGGTATTTTTAGTTCAATTTTATCAAGTGCTGGAAGCCACCTTAAGCTTTTAGAAAAACATGGAATGAATGAATAAATGAGCAATTTGTGTGAAGGAATTAAGTAATATTTGAAAGGCAGAAGAGAGAGGCACTGTGAGGAGAGAGGCACAGTGAAGATGCACAGCTAGTTTTACAGCCTTGTGGGTTTTCTCTGAGGGTTAATGATCCAGTATTTGTTTTATTTAATTACTACAGAGATATCTCACCTTTGTTCCACAATAGAATCAAGGTGGTGTACAAGGATTTCTGATGCAGTCCCCAATCAAGGCACTGACAAGACCCAGCTCCACTTACTTTTAGCAAGAGTGTTGTCTCTTATGTCTTCTGGTCAGACCCTGGACCATCAGACCAGAACAGGCCATTATAGTTGTGTGAAGATTATTTATTCATTCATTTTTAAAGAAAGGCACACTCTGTAGCCCTTTGTTCATTGAGAATACAGACACTTTCCAACAGTTTGAGTTCCTGTTTCTGGAAAAACTAGTTCTACTAGCATGCAACCCACACTTTGTGTCTACTTGCTAATCCAGTTTCACTCCCCACTGGAGTTATCACAGCATATTGTTCTAATTTTGGATAGTGTAAAATGAATAATGTATTCTCTTTTCTCCCCATGTCCAGCAAGTTTTGGAACTGTTCTCAAAATTAGTAAACAACACCAAGTTAGAAGATACATTCTAAGTCCTTACCCTGTTTACCAGGTAAGTGTTTCTGGTACTCCTTAAAAGAAATTTTTTGGGAGGGGCCTTTCCTTAGATATTGATCTGGTTTAGTAAATTTCACCACATAGGTGATTTGTAGAAGACATGGAAAAGTGGCAACAATAAGGAATTAGGAATAGGGAGTGAACAGACTTTTTCTTCCTCTTCCTCCTTTCTCACTATATCTGTACAGTTATCAAGCAACTAATGCTTATCAGGATTAGTGCCACAAAGAAACAAAGGAGCAAATCACTGTAGTTGCATACTGAAGTATCAGTATGCAGCTTAGGGCGCAATCCTAACCGGCACTTATGCTGGCATAGGTGCCCTGGGAGGGTGGCAAATGTGCCATAAAGCACATTTGTACCTCCATGGGAGGAAGCTGCATCGGCACATCTAGATGCGCCGACGCACAGAGGCCAGCAGAAGCCTCTGCGGCAGCTTCCTCACCACCACTTGTGCCAGCGCACCCACGTCCACACAAGCAGCGAAGGTAGGCGTGGGGGTGTGTGGAGGAGGCTGGAGGAAGGTGTTTCTGGGTGGGGGAAGGGTGGGCGATGGGCGACTCCGGGGGTGGGCGCACGGGAAGCTGGGGGCGGGGCTGGGACCTGGTGGTTATGCTGGATCCCAACCCCCGTCCCAAGGGCGAATGGAGCGACTTCAAGCGGCTCCACTCTCCTCAGATTTGCGCCACCTCCAGAGGTGGCGCAGGTCCAAGGAGACCCATTGGGGCGAGCAGCCCTTACCCGGGGTAAGGGAAAGAGCTTCCCCTTTCCTCTGGCTGAGCTGCTGCAGCCAACTAACCTGTGTTGGATGCAGCGCAAGCCTCCTGGCTTGCCTGCTCCAGCGCAGGTTTGGATTGCGCCCTTAATCTCTATGATTTTTACTTTGTATCCATAGAAGAGATAGGAATATGCTTCTTTGTTCCCAGCTTAAACTCAGTGGTTCTGAAACTTTTTAGCACCAGGACCCACTTTTAAAATGAAAGTCTATCAGAACCCACCTAATTTATGGGACTTTTTAAAAAGGTGATCTAGAAAGAAAAAAATATTTTTATTTATTTGTGTACAAGTAATATTTTATTTATTTGTTTGCAAAAAAAATCAATTTCTTGTAATGAGGCAGCCCTAATAAATAGCCTCAAAGCTTGAGGGGCTTAGTTATGTGAGCCCACCTTCACCTGCCCCCACTACCTCTCATTGATGGAACAAAACACACCAGAAAAAAATGCTCAGACGTTTATCTCCCTATATTTATACAAGTTTGCAAACTGCAGGAGTGCAGCTCTTTGCAGGGCATTTAGCAGCAGTCTCATTTTTGAATAGGCTGAGAGCTTGAGGCAATTAGTTATCTGATCTTTCCATCACCTTTGTTTTCATTGGAAGCTCTGTGGGACCCACCAGAAATTGGGTCACAACTCACAGAGTGGGTCCCAACCCCCAGTTTGAGAAATGCTGCTATATAAGGTAGGACACTTCTGAATCGCTGAGTGGTAGCACCCTTACATTAGTTCAAAGCCTGATATTGGAATGAGGTTTGATTGATTACCTTGAGTATTAAGAATTAATAAATCAATATGTTAAAGAATTAATAAATCAATATGCTTCTGCCTATTGTTAACTAGGATATCATGCCGAGAGAGAGAGAGAGAGAGAGAGAGAGGTGAACTATTTAATAAGGAATTGATCAGTCTTTGCTAGCAATTATGATCTAAAGACAGAAAATTCTTGTTGTTTTGTGCAAAAGTTTTCTAGTGTTGCTCCTAAAGTGACTTTAAAAGTCCCAGCTTGTGTCAGCAGTTTCGTTCTGCATCCTTCAGCAAAAGAAATGTCTCTATAATATGGGAATAATAATCCAGGCCATGGATTATGGGGATTGTTGTAAGGATCACTGAAATTGTATATAAAAACTTTGGGCGCTTAACAAAAAGCAATTCATTCTTGCTGAACAATCTTCACCACTTTCACTACCGTGGAGCTGTTCATTTTCAAGAACCAAGTGACAGGGTGATTCACACTAGATGTGGTTGGAGACAGGCCAACGCAAAGTGCAAGCACCCAGAAAAGAGCCAAAACAAAGAGTCAGACAAGAGACAGGGCCAGAAATTGTCAGAAGGCAAAGTTAGAAAGAACCAGAACTGGCACAGTTACTAGCTGAGAAGGTCAGAGCTGTGTCATGGTTAAAGGAAGGTTGAAAGTAACCTGGAATGAAAAACAAGAGCAAAGCCAAGGACACTCTGAGGCCAAGAGCATAGAACATCAGCCAGAATTGCTGACATGCTGCGATTCTCACATATTTCATGGACAGCATTCTGTTTTCTCAGAAATTTTAAGTAGGATTTATGAAAGTGCAAACTTCGTGCAATTATCTGGAGTCTGCAGTGGCTAAACAAATGCAGTGGGTTAACTGTGCAAGCTTTTCTCAGACATTTTTCTTTCTGTAGAATAATGGTAATGACATTTCTGTTACTCTTCATTTTGCACTTGCTCTAGTATAGCATTAGTAGCCTGATAATTGTGAAAATGTAATGGAGGCAGAGTGTGTGTGTGTGTGTGTGTGTGTGTGTGTGTGTGTGTGTGTGTGTGTGAGAGAGAGAGAGAGAGAGAGAGAGAGAAACTAGGAGGTGTGTGTGCTTGGGCTATTCATTTCATTCTCCTAGTTCCAAGCTGCAGTCATTCCCCAGAGTCCCATATAATTCAAATAACATATGAATTACATTAAAGCAAAGTGTAAACAGTATCAAATCTAATCAGTCTCACTCCAGTCCTGACTGGAATGTTGTGGGGTTTTTTTTTCCTCTTTGTACCCATCCTTTTAAATTAAAAACAATATAATTGTAAATGTTTCAAGCACCATTCCAAAAGAGTTTCAGACATTTGGGGGAGTTGGAGAAGTGTGTCAGGGGCACTATCCAAAGATTCACATCACATGGCAGCCCTGCAATGACATGCACAGCCTATTGCAGAAGTGATATGTCTGAAACTTTCCCCTGGTACTGCAAAATCAGCTTGATCAAAGATCACAGCAGAACACAGAACAATGAACATAAGATAACTCTACAATAACTGTCTCCAGATTTCATTCATCTGGATGCACTCTGCTAACTAGTCAAAAATTGTGGCTCCATGTACCTGCATAGGAACTGAGGAAATATGGTTTATTGTTTTTAAGTCGTGTCTGCCTGTTCCTAATTGGCTTTTGATCTAATCAGTTTCAGCTAAAGTAAAGCAGCATGCAGTCTTTTCATTATTTTAGATGGAAAAAGGAATTCAGAATACATAACTTACAGGCAAGTATTGATTTAGCCCAATATATTTCAGTCCCCATTTCTCTGAAAATAAATTTCATTCTTGCAGTGTTTGTAGAAGTTGCTTCCACCAATTCCAGTGTGCTTGTGTTTTCTTATGCCTACAACAATAATTTGATTTGTTTTGTCAGGTTATTTTTGATCTATTGATCTATTTGAGCTTGAAAACAAAAAACTATATATCCCTGCCCACATCTATTGCTGGTACATGAACGGGTAATTTGTATCTCATTTAAAGAGACCCAGGTTTATGTTTGCACACTGTCAGATATAAATGCCAGCTGGCATACATTCAGCTCTTCTAAGCAGTGATAGAGTTCATGTTGATTCAAGGAACTGTCCTGAGAAATATTACTAGCATTCCTCATCATGTGATAAGGAAATATCTACTTGCCTGGAACCAGCATGTGAAGCACAGGATCGGGCCCTAAGTTGCCAGTTAAATGTAACAGTGGACAGCCCTCTCAAGCTAGCAAATAATTGTTTGAACTCTCATATTGGCATTGATAATACACCACAAGGTTTTTAACATAATGGTTAATCCAGCCCTAAGGCTTTGAACTACAATGCCTAATGTAACAGAAAGTTTTACTCAAAGTGGTTACACCAAGGAATGCAAACAAATTTTTAGCCCAAATTTCCCAAACTGTTGTCTTCCCAGGCAGGTATGGCAAGCTATTGACTGGTATTAATTTATTTAAAAGATTTATATCCCACTTTCCTATGCCGGAGCAAATGCTCAAGGTGACTTACAATTCAATAACTAAAAATATACAATGTATAATACAGTAAATAAAATCATAAAAGCAACTACAAATTGGAGGAGGGCAACTATTTATAACCAAAGCACTGCTATAGAGATTCAGGGACAGACAATGAAATAACACCCAAATGCAAGATGGAACAAAAATGTTTTGAACCCTCACCAGAGACCACAAGGGAGGGGGAAGTTCTTAGTACTGCCATTAGGGAATTCTATAATTGTGGTGCCATGCCACCCACCTGCCATCATACCTCTAACTTGGGATAAAGACTGCACTTGAAGGAGAGCCGCCGCAGATGACTTAAGAGCAGGCCAGAATGTATGGGACAAGGTGTTCCCTCAGATAACCTGGACCCAAACTGTGAAAGGCTTTAAAGGCCAATTCCAGCACCTTGAATTGGGCCTGGAAACAAATGGGCAAACAATGCACTCCCGGAAGCAGCGGTCAGACAGAGTCAAAAAAATTGTAAATAAATTTTTGCTTTTGAAATGCTCTGAGGCTAAAGGCCCAATCCTATCCTTGAGATATGCCAGTCTTTCTCCATGTACACCGGTGCAATGACAGCCCCACCAGTGAGGATACACGGCCACTCACAGGGGAAGCATGGACATTGGCACTTATGTCAGAAAAACACTGCACCAGTGTTGCTCAGACATCACTTGAACTGATGTCAATGATGTGCTCAACATGCCAATGGATATGAGGTTGTGTTGATGTTTCCATGGACTCTGGGGATATTATTGGGAAGGGCTGTGCCAGCATTGCTTTGACAGGATAGGTTTGGCATTTGGCTGTCCAGCATTTGTGTGCCATTGTTATGACATTGCCAAGAAAGGCTTAGGATCTGATGGACATCACACTGGTGTCTATGTGACATTGGCATGGCATCTGAATAGAACTGGGCCTTTGGTAGAATACCATTGTTCCAAACAGTACCATTTAAAATTCTTTCCTTCTCTTCTGATCCAAAAAGGTTTTGCAAGGTTTCATGTCCCATTGAACTCATTCTCACCTTGTTTCAATTCTCACTTTGTTTCCATGCGCTACATATGCGAATCTTTTATTCCCCCTGCAGCCAAGCTTCAGGAATTCCATTTTCACCTTCTCTGAGTTCTAAGTTGACTAGAGGTTGCTGGAAGGCTGAGTAATGCTGTAAAAATCAAACAATGCCTTTCTTGAATATAGAGCTTCACAGCTCATTCTGTCAGTCACTTTAAAATGTAATAAGCTCTTAAGAATTTACATGTTCCTAAGGGACATTTTAAGAGCTTCTAAGTTATGGGCTGTAAGATTTTGTATTAGCACAGGGGCAGTTAAACTCATGAATGAATATTACCTTGTTTTTGTTAGAGTGATTTAATTGCCCTTTTAAACTGACTCAAGAGGGGCAGAGTTTAAAAACAAATTATACCAGTGATAAAGCCAGTGAATTAAAATTGTATTCAACAAGTGATGCCAAAAACAAAACAAAAAAATAGGTGGGCCAGTGGATTTATCTCTATACTTATATCTCAAAAAAATGTGATACTAACAATACATGTTAGTAATGTCATACAGGGCTAGCCTTAGGGCAATTTGACCAATTTGGCCAAATTGGGTCCTGCGCTTGGAGTGGCCCCGCACAGGGGCAGCAAGCAAAGCACTGCAGTCAGCACCTTGCTCTGCAGCTGATGCTCTATAATGGAATCGTCCATTCCGAGGTGTGATGAGGAGAGCGTGGCAAGCAGAGCATTGCTGCTGGATGGCCCTCCCTCCTGCCTGCCCCATGGTCAGATTGGCTTGAAATTGCCCCCCGCCCCCAGAGGCAGTGACACTGCTGCCAGGTGACTTGTCACTGCTGTTAATCCCGGTGAGCAGGGGGCCCAGGAGGGTAGGGCCCCCCACAAAGATGCTTTGCTCCTAGGTCCTAAGGCCAGCCCTGATGTTATATGATGACCACATGAACTCCGTGTTCAGTGCCAGTTCCATAAGGCAGCAGTTCTGAAACTTACTGTGGTCACAGCACCTTGTAGTCACGAAGCGCCGTCACAGTGGCTCAGAGCCATTGCCCGACTCTCTGGGCACCGCCATCTTGAATCATGCAAGATCTCACACTATTCAAGATGATGGCACCTGGGAGAGCCAGGAAGAAGAAACCTGAGAGACTTACTGCAGTACCCTTGTGAGTTTGCCCTGGCATATAGTTTGGGAACCATTGGGTTGGAATGCTACTTAATAGCAGTTTTTGCAAAGGTACTTATAGTTTTAATCACCTCTGATATTCAGGTATCAGATTTCCCAATAAAATACTTTCAGTGTAGTGCTAACATGCCTGAACAAGACCATCAGTGTTCTGTCATTTTACTGCATCAAAGGGCGCAATTCTACCCTGCGCTGGAACAGGCAAGCAAGGAGGCTTGCGCTGTATCCAGCGCAGGATAGGGGCCATAAGCAGCTCAGCCAGAGGCAAGAGGAAACTTTTCCCCTTACCTCTGGGAAAGGCGCCCTTTCCCCTATGGGTCTCCTTGGACTCGCGCCACCTCTTGAGGTGGTGCAAGTCCAAGGAGAGCGGAGCAGCTTGAAGCTGCTCCATTCTCCCCAGGAACAGGGGTTGGGATCTGGCATAACTGCCAGATCCCAGCCCTTCCACTGCTCCCCACCCACCTGCCCCCATGGCCACCTACCACCCGCCCTCCCCCTGCCCAGGAACACCTCCCTTCCACCTCCTCCCCGCCCCCCCACCTACCTCAGAACCTTGCGTTGGCCCAGCCAGGCTAACACAAGGCACATGGAGGAAGGTGGCGTGGAGGCTTGCATCAGCTTCCACAGGCCAGCGCTTCTTCAGCCCAGCTTCCTTCCAGGGAGGTGCAAACGTGCCTAAGTCAAGGGCTGGATTGCGCCTTTAAGAGCACAATGAAAGGCCTCTTGGGTCAGTCCAAGGGCCGTCTAATCCAGCCAGTGGCAGTGCAAACAGATCCATCACCTGATGCTTCCCACGTCCACCGCTGCCACCTCCACCATGGTGTTCTTGGGGGAGAAGCCCCTTACCATGCTTCTTCACATTCCCAAACCAGAAAGTGCCAGACTTTTAGTTTTATTTAAAGGGACAGTGTGAACAAAGGAGCTGTCATACCGCCTCTTTAAACAAAACCAAAAGACCAACACTTGGTGATTTGAGAATGCGAAGGAGTCAAGGAATGTGCTGAACATGACAGAGCATTTTAAGGAATTGGATCAGTGTGGCTCACATCCACAGGGGGCAAGAGGGAGGTGGTGACAGCAGACTGTAGGACACCCTGCATCTGCTGCTTCTCCTGCCACCCGCCCTGATGCAAGCTGCATCATTCACTTCATGGCTGGGCCAGCCTTGCCCAATATCCTGTTTATCATAGTGGTCGGCCAGGAAGCAGGACTCTGAACCTTCTTCTTGTTGACATCCTTCAGTCTCGGAAGACTATGGTATCACGCTCTGAACAGCGGTTCTGGAACAGAGTGTCCTCTCCAGTGTGCGAAGCCTGGGTAAGGTAGATATGGAGGATAGACTGTTAGCCATGCAGCAAATCCCCCCTCTCCATGTCACTGAAATGGTCCAATGGAAAACTGCTTATTGATATCCTCAATCTCTATTATTTATTTTTGTAGTCCTCCAGGACAAAATGAACCTTATTTCTTTTCTAAGATCTCACCAGGCAGGGAAACCAGTGGCTATAGAAGACCTCCTGCCCTGACAGCAAGGATGTCTTTTCTCGTCACATAGTTAATCTGTAAGCTGAAAAGGGAGAGGTTTTTTTGTCTTTCTAGAAAATGTGGCTATTCTATGCCCCCAACGGCTGTACAATGACTCATGCCATGCAGAGCTGTGTGTCCAAGTGTATTGGTTTCCTTGTGCTTGGCAAAAAAGAAGGGATGCAGCAATAAATCATTTGTTGGGTTGACTGTTCACCCTCACAATGAAGCTGTTATTTCCTAGCACATTCACGTATATTCATAACTGGGTTGCTACAACTTTTACTGAAGATGGTGAAAGTGAATGTGCTTGCTTGAGGAGTGGGCTGATTCTTTGCACTTGTTCTCCAATAGTTTTATTTATTATTTCTATAGTATTACAGTATAGGGCCCAATTCAGACCTGTGCGCACTGGCTTATCACCAGCGCGCACTGTTGCAAACATGCCATAACGCATGTTTGTGAGCCCTTACCACAGGCCTAGTGCCAGAGGTAGCCCAGCACGAGCCCACACTGGACCACCTCCAGTGCTGGGCCCACATTCTGCTGTCCAGCAGTTGCCCAGACCATCTGGTAGCGGAGAGGTGCGTGGGGTGTGGGGGGAGGTGGGGGGAGGTATTCTGGACTGGGGGGAGGCAGGGGGAGGGCAGGCAAAGGACAGGGAGGGAGTATGGTGGAGGAAGTAGTAGGGCAGGAAGAGGACGGGACCAGTGGAGTTCGGCTTCACTGGATCCTGAGCCCTGTGTGGGACTGCGCAGTCTGACACAGGACTCTCCAATTCTGCAGCAGCTCCAGAACTGCCATAGAATCGAGCGCCCTCATTTTGGGGTCCCGTCCCCTGAGGAGCTGCCAGTGGCTGCCTGGTTGTGTGCTGGATAGTGCAGCAGCCATTTTGGGACTGCAACAGCCCGTGCACCAGGCAGCTCAGGTTTGGGCTGCCCATCAGCAGCGTAGCTACCAGGGGTTGTGCGGTAAGTACTGTAGGCACACGCTGCTGTCGCTGTCCAGAATTGCTCCAACTATGAGGGGAAGGGGGAGGGGTTGGTTACAAGGCACATTGTAGTGCCTGCAGTAGTTATCACACATGTTGTTGGCAACCTTCAGTCTCGAAAGACTATGGTATCACGCTCTGAATGGTGGTTCTGGAACAGCGTCTAGTGTGGCTGAAAAGGCCGATTCGGGAGTGACAATCCCTTCCACATTGGGAGCAAGTGCAGTCTGTCCCTGGTCTGTCTCCCTGGCTATGGGCCTTCCTTCTTTACCTCTTTGCCTCAGACTGCTGGCCAAGTGTCTCTTCAAACTGGGAAAGGCCATGCTGCACAGCCTGCCTCCAAGCAGGCCACTCAGAGGCCAGGGTTTCCCACCTGTTGAGGTCCGCTCCCAAGGCCTTCAGATCCCTCCTGCAGATGTCCTTGAATCACAGCTGTGGTCTACCTCTAGGGCGCTTTCCTTGCACGAATTCTCCTTTGGGATCCGGCCATCATCCATTCTCACAACATGACCGAGCCAACACAAGCATCTCTGTTTCAGTTATCACACAACCCCTTGTAATTTAGTCAGTTTCATGAAGTCAGATGGTATGTCCCATCAAACAATTTTATACTCCAGAATGCACCCTCTCATGTTTAAAAAATTACAGCTTATCTGGGGAGGAATGGTAGTTTAGTGGCAGAACATACATGTTTCCTGCATGTTCCTCTCAGTTCCATATCTGAAACTATGGAGAGCCATCAGCAGTTACTGCTGAAGTAGAATAACCGATGGTCTGACTCAGCTGAAGGCAGTTTCCATCTCTCTCTCCATTACAAAGTATTCAAATGTTTGGCATTATTTATTATTTTATTATTATTTATTACAAAATTATTTATTTTTCTGGTATTATTTTCATGGATGCCTCAATGACAGTGTGTCAGCCTGAATATATGATTTTATTTACCTTTATTTTTAGGCTGCTTTTCCACCAAACAGAAAAGTCATTCAAAAGTCATTCAGTGTAAATTGTGGAGGTGACACAGCAATAAAATAAATTCACCAATGTATAAATTAACAAAAGAAAAATTAGCAAACATCAGTCAAGGATCAAAACCAGTAGCAAAAGTTTGACTGATTGATTGATGAATGAATGAATTGATATAACAGGATAGGATAGAGTTGCATGTATACCCATAACATATTAGGTGGTTCAAGTAACAAAACTGGGAAAGTGAGGCTTCTGGATGGAGAGTTGTTGCAGTCATAATAGGTAGTATTGGTTGAAAAGATGTTGAACTTCCTCAGGAGGAGCAATAATTTTTTTTTAAACTAACCTCTTCTTCCCCCACTCAGAGCTGGGGAGAGCTTGGCACAGGCCTTCTAAAGAAAATGGCTGTTCCTGGTGCTTTGGAGATCCTGGTGCTGCAATCCATTGCATATGTTCCTTGTTTTTTCATTGGATTTTTTTTTTTTTTTAAACAGAAGAGAAGCAACTCAACCAGCTGCCTCCTCAGAGTTTGCTGATGCAGGCAACCGGCTATTTTTTGATTGGCTAGCTAGCTGCCCTGCTTTTTTTAATTGGAAGATACCTATGATTCCAGCTTAACCTACTGGAGGTAAGTCTTCCTGCTGTCTCCCCAGAGACTGATGACACAAACGCTGTCTTTTTTCTTACTGGGCAAATGGAGGTAGCTCTCCTAGTTGCACAGGTATCCCTGCCTGTTTTGTTCTTTGTACACCACCTTAGTGATTGAGCTGATTGGCAGCTTTCCTTGTTCCCTCCTTGTGTGCATGTGTGTTGCTTTAAAGGAGCTGTGTGTTGAAGTGGAGAGAAGCAGCTTGGGAAAGGCAAAAGATACTTTATTTAATTTGTTGGGTCTTTTTAAATTTTTATTTGTTGGTTCAGGTGAGACTTACCCTGCCACCCTGATTGCACATCACTGATCAAGTGAGGAGTACAGTAAGGGGCTTTTTTTTTTCTTCTCCAGAGTGCCACAGCGCCCCTGTGTGGAGGAGATCTTCCAACAGTCTAGTCAGGACACTAATTAGGATGTTAATAAAGCCCATGAACTTTCTACACTTCCAGGACCAAACAAGATGTGCACCAACTTGCTGATTAATTGATTTATCTTTTCTTCACTTAAAAGCCCACAAGGGGAGATATTCTCATCAGGACCACACAGTGTGCAGAGAGGAGGATAGAAGCCCTTCCCATCATGTTGTTTTCGTGCCAAAAAATTGTCTGCTCTAAAGCTGCTACTTGCTATAGTGCCTTTCTTCTCTTTTCTCCCCTCTACCTTTGGTTTGTTTATTAATGGCATGACTGCACATGATGTTAATTACTGAATAATTAGAAAAATGCAGACTGAGAGCCCTTGGGCAAAGGAGCCAACTGCCATTCCTGATGTGCTATAACAGTTGGCTGAACATTTAGATCTAGAATATGACAAACTGTGTGGAAAAACTTTCTTCCAATGTTAGTTGTCAGAAAAAAAGAACAAAGGACCGCTCCCATGCTCATATTTTGAATCTCCGTTTTTCATACTGTTGCATGGCTGTAAATTTGACTGTAAAGTCACAAATTTACTAATGAAGAAATTGCATTAAAAAAACAACTATAGGTCACATTTCACAACAACCCACAAAAATGATTATACTGTCGGGGTTCCCCTCCTCCCACAAGTCTCCAACTTACCCAGGGAGGAGGCTTCTGGGCCAGAGGATCAGGGAGGAAGCCGATGGAACATGGGGCCACCTCCCAATAGGCTGCCTGGGCACTCCTGTGGGTGGCAAGGCACAGCGGAAGAACACTGTGTGCCAAACCCCCCCAGCCTTGCCCCCCGCCTTGCAGGAGGGAGGGGGGAGACAGGATGCAGCCACCCCTCCCCCACCTTGGGGGGGAGGGAAGCATTCCCTCACCCAACCAGCCGGGGCCTACCTTGCCGGGCAGGGCACCTGGCTGTGACATCAGGAGCCCATAGCTGGACTTCCCCAAGTCATCTGCAGAGTTACAGGACCCAGATGGGCAGGGCCAGCCCACCCCCCAAAGGCAGAGACCAGAGCAGAGGCAGCAGCCTTCCCAGCCCTCTCAGGAACAACCCTGGTAGCTCCAGGTGAGAGGAGGTGGGAGGGAAACAGAGAGGAAGGGAAGGAGTTGTGGTAATCCCAGGGGAGGGCAGTCCTACAGCCAGGCCCTTTTTGTACCATCCCTGTGAGGGGAGGGGAGGGGCCAGAGGGGAGGTGTCTGCCCTACATAAACCTGGAGGTCAGGGATGACAAGGCAGTTGGGAGTCAGAAGAGCAGGCAGGTGGGTCTGCTGCTAGCAGCCCTTGCTCCTGACTGGCAAATGCTGTCAACCCAAAGAGAGGGAACTGGGTGACACCCCCCCTTCTTCTGGTGAACTGTTCTGAGGCCTCCACGAGGGGGTCCCCCTTGGAAAGGCTGGGTGGATCCTCCCCTCCCCCCACAGGGAGGCCTCACACATACATTTGTAGAGAATACTATATCTATTTGTGATTGCTATGTGAAATTTCCATGTATAAATAGTGGGGATATTGATACTGATAGATTGGTAGACACAGATGATGGGATCAAACACGGGAAAGTCATCTTCATATCCTTCATTCCAGATACACCTGGCTAACCACTGTCACTTGAAAACTGATGAAATGGACTTTGGTCTGCTCTAGTCAGGCAATTACTATCTTAGCTCTTAGTGTATAGTGTGTAGCCACTAGGTGTCAGCATTGTTTAAACTTACTTTTTGCAGTCATTTCAGTACACAGCAGTTTTCTGTGCAAAATCCATTGACAAATTTTCCTGGTAACTTCTGTTCCAGCTGTGTTTGCCACCTTAACCCTGTTGGGGAATGACAGCCGCTATGCAAATCTTAAATTTGCTGAATTGGTTTGATGTGTTTTTGCCAAAACATGTCTCATTCCCTGAGATCCTGAATATAATCATCTTTGGGTAAAGAGAAGTCAAGCTATCAAGCTTAAGTAAAGCAGTATGCCAATTAAGACTATAGAAATCTTTATAACCCAAGAGGATTAATTTGCCTTTAAAAGGAGCAGGAAATTATTAAAGGGACAGAACAGAAAGCAACTCCTTTCAGTGTTATGGACAAGCTTCGCTGGCCCAGCTGGTCTTTGGTTTAACTTGAGTTCTATTTTTTGTAATATAGCTCCATTGATACCAAATTTTTAATTTGGTTCATACTTTCAGGACACAAGTCTATGTATCAAATTCAGACAACTCAGTGTCCATGCAACATTTCCCTTGAAGAGCAAGACATTGGAAAGAAAGTTGGTCTGCATTATAAGTTTCAAGGGTAAACCCCAGCATAACTCACTTCCATTTTCTAAGGGGGCAGATAAAATGCTAATAGCTGAGGTACAATAGATGCCTTGAAGACTGAGACATGCCGAACGCTCATCATACGCTTAAAAAGTATGCTTCCCCTTTAAGTGAGACCAGCTCCTTTCTGTTCAGTCACATTTAATTGACCAAATTCTACATGCTGAAAATCTCAGCTCTCATTTTTTGGTAAATTAGCCTCTGTTTCCTCCACTCCAACTTGGTGCTTGGCTGGCATCCTAGCAACTGTTTATAATGGGATGACTGTTGTCATGGCTGCTGAGGGGAAGCAGAAAACAGGGCAATGCCTGCCTCAGGGCAATGCCTGTGGAAGGATCCATTACGCTGTCATTCTTAAGTTTTACCAGCCTGCTTACTCTGGTAACAGCTTCTCTTTATTCTGATACAGAACACACATGTCTCAGAGTATGCAGAACCTGAAAGGAAACTGTACACACAGAGCACATGACAATGCATTTTAGTAAGTGTTTACACATCTCAACGTTCTTTTAGTAAATATACTAAATATACTAAAAGATTCATTTTAAGATTCATTTAATTCATTCATTTCATTCATTTTAAGATTCATTCATTTCATTCATTTTAAGACAGTCCTCTTGTCATGAATATTGTGACCCAGAACACTGTTCAATTACAATGCTGCTGCCTCTGCATTACCAACAAAACAAAACCATCCCCTTACTGTGCTCCTTGCGTGGTTTCCACAAACTTGGAATTGTGGGACTGCTGGTTTTATTTAAAGGGACTGAACAACGAAGGGCCTCCTTCGTTTGCATTGTAAATAAAACCAGAAATCTTGTACTTCTGGCTTTGAGGAAGCCACATGAGGATCAAGTTAAGTAGATGTAGATCTACTTGATAAGTAGGTGTATATCCAAAGTGGAGACCATTGCACACCGGCAAAGGCTTCCCTGGCATGGATGGTGCTTACTGTTCTGCCAGGGAGCCTTCAAAAGCCCCTCCATTTGTCCCCAGTCTTCACTCCAGCCGGCCACGTCTGCGCAAATCCAGGCGCAAAGCCTGTTGGGGCACTGGAACTTGTAAGTGGCCAGAAAAAAAACTGAGGGCAAATGGACGAAAGAAAGGGAGAGTGATTTGTGGGAGCAGACCAGTCAGCCACATCTGCCTAGAAATCTGGGTGCAAAGCCTCTGATGCAACAGAACCCAGATGCAGCTGGCCGGCATGAAGACTGGGGGAGAATGGAAGAAAGAAAGTACAGAGTCACTTGTGGGAGCAGGAGACCTTCAACCTTTTAAGGTTGGTGGGACTGGAAGAGCAGGAATGCAAAGGCAGGAGTGTAGCACAGATGGAGAGCAGAGAATTGCGGAGGAACAATGTCATGGGGCTTTGAATGTCAAGGAGCTTGGGAAGCCGGGGAAGGAATTTAAAGAGGGATCTGATGTGGTTTGTGGGACAAACAGGATAAATGCCCCCAGCAACAGATTGTTGGATTAAGATGAAGGGTCTAGGATAAGCCAACGGAAAACTAGCAAGGAGGAGCCGGCAATAATCAAGGCAGGAGACTATCAGGACATCCTGTCCTTTCTTGCCATTCTTACTACTATATGTGGAACTATCCCCTGGGGGCTGGGGATAAGAATAGGCCCTCGGTTTGGCTATACTTGTCGTAAGAGGCGACAAAACAGCCACCAGGTAGATGGGACTCGTTAGCCTGGGAAGGCAGCTCATCTGAGAGAAGGAAAACTCTTATCGCAAACCTCCACTGCCTTGTGGCTACATCCAATTGTGGAAAAGGCTTCAGGAGTCAACCTCGAGGCAAAATCCAGAGCCGGAGTCCCTTAGGCAGTTCATGGCTGAACACAGTCATGTTCTGGCAACTCCTTTGACGCCACTGAAACCAACCGTATTGGCTTCTGCCTTTCCATTGGACCATTTCAGCAACGTGGAGAGGGAGGATTTGCTGCATGGCTAACAGTCTATCCTCCGTATCTACTTTACCCAGGCTTCGTGCACTGGAGAGGACACTCTGTTCCAGAACCACTTTTCAGAGCGCAATACCATAGTCATCCGAGACTGAAGGATGCCAACAGCCATGTGGAACTGAACCCCACTCATGAGACAATCATGTTTGCTGTGTCTATACTTGTATCATCCTCATTGAGATCCGTTAGGCTGAAAGTGCTTATGCCTGAGCAGGGATTTTGACCCTAGTCTCTGCAATACAAGTCCAGTATTCCATCCGTGACACCACACATGCTAAATGCAGAATTCATAATAGCTCTCCTGCATCAATGAAAGACAATTAGGTTTCATTCTTCTAAATGACAGTAACACTGCAAGAAAATGCAGAGGATACAGTTGCCAGCAGGGCATATGAGAGGAATTTTAGCAAGGGGTAGAAAGTTTCTTCTGGGTCCCTTCCCAAAGGGAAAGGGGGGCAGTGGGGCAGGCAGAACCGGGGGGGGGCAAAATAGGGCAGGAGAGGGTGCAGATAGCCACAATAGTCTTTGGAGCTCAGATCTACTAGGCTTCTTGATGCAGAGCCCAGGTCTGCCTGACTATGCAGCATTGGCAGCTAGATAAAGTAATAAGAAAGCCCAAACACACTCCTAAGTCTCTCTAAAATTTTTAATATAGAAAATTGATTGCAGAAAATTAGCATAATTGTATTTAGATTCACACTAGAATGGATCGAAATGAACTGCAGCCACTGTAGCTCCACAGCTGGGTCCCTGAGCTTCTATACACTCCTTCATGG
The DNA here is from genome assembly GCF_035046505.1 of Tiliqua scincoides. Taxonomy (NCBI): domain Eukaryota; kingdom Metazoa; phylum Chordata; class Lepidosauria; order Squamata; family Scincidae; genus Tiliqua; species Tiliqua scincoides. The sequence continues at coordinate 59,859,157 of NC_089826.1, forward strand.
TTATGGGATCCACAAGCCAAAGAGCTACTGTAGCAGGCCAGTTTCCTCCCAGATTTGACTGTGTTAAGGAGGGTCATGGATGCTTTCCTGGGCCTGGTGTTTATGGCTTGCAGCAGCAGTTAACACTGCATGCGCGTGGTTGTTCCCCAGCATTATGCACTGGCACTGAGTTCAGATGAGATAGGAAAAGGTCAGGTCCCAGGAACTTTCTGGGCCCCCTCATTTGGCTCCTGGGCTCCCTTTCTGACCCTGGGCCCGGGTACAAATATCCCCCTCTCCTAGGCCCTGGTTGCCAGCATTTTCTAGCAGATTTCCTGAGTCTTCAAAGCGGCACAGCAGGTCACAACTTAATCTGGAGGAATTGTCAACAAGAAATGAAATGAGTCATTTTGGCATATGTACAACATATGAGTTCACAATTTGATGAGCAAGACGCTTCAGGCACTGCTTGCTTGGCTTCATCTCTTGGCATTGGTTGGTTTTTGTAGTATATTTCTTCATTCAATATCTTGCGTTTCAAAAGATGAGAAATTGCTGGCTGATACAAGCAATGAAATGGGAGATATCAGGTAATGTTAACACCAGCAGTGCATTACCAATCTTCAGTAGTCATTTACTGCCACCATAGTCATGACATACATCTGATATTTCAACTCTGTTCCACATGTGTTGTTAATCATTCCATATGTCCTAAATCAGTGATTCTCAACCTGTGGGTATGTGTGCCCCACAGGTGCTTACCAGGACCTTTAGGGATGCTTGTAAAAGAATTGAAAAATGGTGGAAAAAAACAGGACTCTATTAGAATGCCTTGTGGAGCTGGCATGGCAGGAAGGAAGGTAGCTAGCTGGCTGTGAAAGCCCAACAAGTGTTAGTTTCTGGTCATCAATTCAGATATGGATCAGTAGTTGAAAACATATACATTTGAAATACCAGCAACTATATTAATTAGTAACATTTTGCTAATATGAGGGATACATAGAAATGTACATAGAAATTTATAGAAATAAACTGCCAAGGGGTACATGAATGAAAAAAACATTGGGAACCACTGTCCTAAATGAATAACAGTGGTGGGCCATCTTTTGCACATCTTCCTGTCACCAGCAGGCCAAAGTATTTCAAGTGCATGGATAGTTTTGTTCAAATACTGCATGAAGACTTACCACCACAAACATGTTTGCATTTGCAAAATATATGTTGTGCATTTGCACTCGATGTTCCCCTGCATCATTTCTCAGCTTGCATTCCTTGAGTACAATGTATTTGAAATTCCCTTTCCCAGGACAATCAACAGCATAGCACAGGCAATGAAATACTTTTGTTGGGTTGCTGGGATCAATTTCTTCACAAAGTTCTTAACAGAAGATACTGTTGTGGCTCTACTCCCAAGAAAACTCAAACCCAGGTAAGAACATAAGAACAGCCCCACTGGATCAGGCCATAGGCCCATCTAGTCCAGCTTCCTGTATCTCACAGCGGCCCACCAAATGCCCCAAGGAGCACACCAGATAACAAGAGACCTGCATCCTGGTGCCCTGCCTTGCATCTGGCATTCTGACATTCATTTCTGACATGTCTGGAATTCTGACATTTCTGACATGTCTGGAATTCTGACATTCATTCATTCAACAATTCATTGTTACAAGGGTAACAATGCACCCCTGGAACAGCTTAGGGTACTGGAGTATGAAGATATAACAATAGAATTCTCTTTAAAGGAAAATATTTTTTACTCATCTAAAACAGTGTCTCTCATTGCTTGTCTCCTGCTGTACCATTTTGCATGGTCCAAATGGTTGGCAACCTTCAGTCTCGAAAGACTATGGTATAAACCTACAGCATCCAGTATTCCCAGGCAGACTCCCATCCAAGTACTAACCAGGCCTGACCCTGCTTAGCTTCCAAGATCAGACGAGATTGGGCATGTGCAGGGTAACAGTTGCTGATTAAGCAACTTCTGGAATGCAACAGAAGTGCAATGCAAGTGCAATGCAACAAACACCAGTAAGAGGTGCAAGGTGGATAGGAGGGCTTTATCTGAGTGTGCAAAAAGTGCATGCTGGACTCTACCCACCAATCCGAACCTCCTGTTTGTCACTGCATTGCTGGTCTCACTGCCAGGTAGCAGAGGTCTGAGGGTCCTGTGAACACCACTGGACACCACCCCAAGTACCACCAGTGACTTACCAGTGGTATAAGTATCACTGGTTGAGAAATGCTGACCTAAAACTTCTGATCTAAAACATCTTCCCTCCTTTAATTGTTTTCTCTTTAACCCTTTGTATATTAGTTTTCTTTTGTAGACACTGATACACATGATCTGTGACAGACTTTTGTACTCTCTTGTGGCATTAAAAGTTTATTTGGTTGATGGTGAAAACCATCAGCATCAACTTCACTATCTATAATATTGGAAAAATGACATTGTCTCATTTCTCAGGGTCTTACTTCTCACATTTAAATCTACAGCTATTTTAATTTTCAGTCACATGACTTACTTCGTTCTGAAAAGAAGCAATGTAATTTTTTTTATTTGCTGTTTAGAAAGCGCATAATGAAAAAAAACTCGTTATCATATGCAATAATTCCAGTTTGTTTTAACAGATATTTATCCATTTACAAATTCATCTTTCCAGTTTCCCCCAAAATGTGCAAATTGAAATAAAATTGGTGAATTAATTCATCTCCTAATGATTTGCCAACATATGTGACCATTTGTCTCATCTAATTTTTTTTCCAACTATATCACTAACAGTGTGACTATTTTTCAATCTCTAGGAGTATGGATACATTAAAGCGCAATATCTCAGACTACTCAGACATTAGAGAGTGGCACCAACTGGTTTCAGATGTAGATATAAAAACATTATAAAATGCTTGGCACACCAAAGTTCTAATTAAAATATGACATTTCTTCTCCAGACTAAGGGCCCAATCCTATAGTGGGTCAGTGCCTGGAGTGAGGTCCACACACGGCACTGGGCATCACAAATGTGCTGTAACACAAGTCCACAACACCCATAGAGGAGTGAGCACTGGCGTCAGCCCAGCATCAATTGACACTGAGCCCAGTATTGGACAGACACTGCCCAGAGCACAGTAAGAGCTCTAGGTGGCAGTGAGGGCCTTTGGGGCAGGGGACACTCCAGGGCAGTGGGAGGGTGGGGGAGAAACTAGAGCAGGAGGAGGATGGGACCAGCAGAGCCCTACTCTGCCATATCCTATTCTCCATGACGATCTTCAAAGCTGGACACAGAGGCTCTCTAGTCTGCACAGGCAAAATAGCTGGCACAAACTTGAGAAGCCCCATTGTGGCACTTGGGGCTTTTCCTTGGGGAAGAGGACAAAAGATCCCTTCCCCTGAGAAGACCTTCTGTAGCCCTGGCAGTTCTGCTGGATAGCTATTTTGACACTGCTGCAACCGGTGGGGGCGCTGGGGATAGAATTGGGTTGTAACTGAATCTTCTCCCTTCATAGAGATCATGTGAGAGATGCTGAAAGCTGCAACTGTGGACATTTCTGACAGGTGTTTTTAAATACACAGAAGTGCTAACAGAAAAATGTAACAACCCTACATGAAAGTATATCAGAGACCTCTTTGCATCAAATTCTTTTAAGTCAAATGAGATTAATAAGTTTGCATTTGCAGGGAAGTTGATGGCACCCTTTTAAGTTTCTTGGATCAGATGTGCTCTCTATAATTAGAGTTGTTGCCAGGAGTGTTAAAACAATCTGATGTAGCCTTTGGACCAGTTTACAGCAAGCAGTTTATTTTTAACCTGACACAATGTAATATTGGATGAAGTTGCATCATAGGTGCTGTTCATTTGCACAAGGCCTACAGCTATAAATGGAAAGAGACAAATAGTGGGAACCTTGGACTGTGGTGTGTTTAATTTGTCCTAATGCAGAATATCTGGCTTGAATTGGTATACCATTTCAAAAGTAATACTACCTGTGACCATGAGCAGTTACTTCCAGTGTCAACTGGCAGTTACTGGTCTAGTTAGATCATTGTACAGTGTACAGCAGCATTTTTTTTCCAATTGTCTCTTTATTACAGGAGAATTTCTGTGTTTCTATCAGAGCATGTGATTTTTTCCCCCTTGTTGTCTTAACAGAAAGGTCAACATCAGGAAAAAAAAATTGTAAGACTCACAGTGTAACAGCCCTTTAACTGACATCTTTCCAGTACAGACATTGCAAGACATTGGGGTATTGGTCATGTGACACATTTGTGTTTCATGTGGAATCTAGCATTTCATTGACTTGGATTCCAACTTACCGCTGCACTGTCAGAACCTCATGTTTTAGTGGCCATAGTAGTGGAAGAAGATAGTAAAACTGTTCACATTTATGAAAATCCTAGCAGAGGAAACTAAAATGTACTTTCAGTTGAAGACCTGGCACTGGGCAAATGGGGCAAATGCCCTGGATGATTTTTAGGACCATGTGGGAAGCCTTACTGAGATTCCTGACATGATTGGAAACTGTACTTCCAGTTTTCCGGAGGTACACTTTAATACTGTGGGGAAGCCTCAGAATGCTTTTCCAGTCAATCCTGGAATTACACAAGGCTCCATCATGCTCAGTGAATATGAGGGGGTGGCATTGTGCAGTGGGTTGTCATCGTGGACCTTTGCCCTGGGACACCTTGAAGGCAGGTCCATTACCGCATACTTGTAGGTTTTTTATTTTTATTTTTTCAATTAGGGTGCTTCTGAAAGGATCATTACCTGCAACATCCAGCAGCAAAACTGCAACACAATATGAAAAGCAGCAAAAAGCTTCTATGGATGACGTACATAAGTCTTTTAATCTTCAATAAGTCATTGTACAATTCTGGAAGACTGTTGCTACATGTTGCTTCTTGTAACAGAACAGAATGTATCAAGTGGTGGCAGGTATCCAGATACCTGCTTCCTGGATGCAAAGCAATTTAATTAATTTAATTAATTAATGCCCAAGGGAGAAGGTGAGACAGAAGCACTGATGAGTTTGATGCAACAGGGAGAAAAATTAGCTCTCACCTTCTAATTCAGGGTCAGCAAAACTCACCAGCGATGTTATAAAAATGTACACTCTGATTTGCAAGTAACAGCGATCTCCAGTGAGAGCATGGCATTGGCTCCATCCTGCCATCTTGAATCCAGTTGGGAAAGCAGGGTAAGGCTTTGTGGTGGGTTTGGGACTTGAATAGGATGCTTAGGTTGATACATTCCCAAAGGTGATACTTTTGAGGCAGGGTCTGATGATGTCACAAGACCAAGAATTATGGGAGGGGGGTGGAATCTTGTATCAGAGCAGAGTCTAACCACATCTCAAAAGTCACCTGAGATTAACTTTTGCCACCCAACATCCTGTGGGCAGCAACTCAAAAGTTAGAGAAAAGATCATTTTGTACAAATGTTTTGGGAACCAAACCCTAGGTTTTGTTCACTTCAGCTTGTTAGATGATAGTGCTAACCCTTGACTGCAGCAACTATCTAAGGGTAAACCTCAGGAAACATTTGCCATACGTGTTTAGCAAGGTTTTCTGATACCCCTTTGCATCTTTTTACATGGTGAGCCCTTGGACTGGGAGCATTTACAGTACTTGATTATGTCAACTGCCTTGTAAACTTTTTGTTGAAAAGTGGTATATAAATATTTTAAATAACAATTTAATAATAACATGGTATTGAAATGAAGAAACTGCATGACAAGGGGGCAGTTTTGTATTTTAGTATTTTTTTTAACAAAGGAAATCAGAAGGATTTGTTCTGTCTACTTCTACAGTAAAATGAATTCTTTTGAAATACAGTAATAGTTTCTTAAAATAGAAAGATAGTTAGAAATAGCACTTGTAAAAAAATGTTGAGATTCAGAAAAGTAATATTTCAAACTTTTCTAACAACTGAGTAAGAATGCCTGTCATACATGCCAGTATTCTGAAGTGTTCTCTAAACCCCAAACCATGGTGTTATCTCCATCACAAGATAAACAGACAAAAACCTATCAAGTGCAGTACTGTATGTTGCATGTTGCCATAATATACCATAGTTAGAGCAGCACATCTTCACATTTCTGTGCAACTAAAAACAAGCAAGCAAGACCTGTCCTGACATGTGTTTGGAATAGTACCCATATGCAACCTTTAAAGATCTGCAAAACAAATTCATAGCAAGGGGAGAGATTGTTTCCTTGGTAACAGTACTAATCTCCCTTAGAAATGCAAATCAGAAGCAACGTAACTAAGAACTATACAAATATTCACAGAAAACATAATGCTCTTATTCTGCCATATTTCTTTTAGTTCATGAACTATGTCATTCTCTACATGATGTTCACTGAAGCTCTCTACATATACTGTAGAACTGATCCTGTGGTGTACTAATCAGTATGCCTGAGCATCATGTGCCCCCAGTACTTACCTGGATCTCAGCTTCCTCATTCATTTCCATGATGGGGACATTCCTGTGTGTGTGTGTGTGCATGGTATTTTCCTCTCCATTGAAGTGAATGGAGATGCCCACAAGCAACTGATGGATTGGAACATATGAGTCTGCTTTCTTGCTTGTGTGGTAGTCTACCATGTTTCTTTAAGAATTGCTCTACTGCTCAAAGGTTATTCAAGTACTGGAAGGTAATAGGCAGTTACCATGGCAAGGTAGCTGAGTGAGTTATTACTATGGCAACTTGGAGCACAGACTAGCTGAGCAAATTGTTGAGCAAACTGAAAGTGTAAACATATACCCTCCAAGTCAGTTACTGAATTTTGAAGTTTCAATTATTCCAAACACCATGATTATGTTTTGAAGAAATTCTGCAGTTCAATGCTTGCATGCATTTAATTTGCCATGCCTCGGCTGCTGGTTCCTTTTTCCATCTGTATGCTCTTTTCTCCATCATTTTAAGAATGTAGACTACCAATGAATCTGTCTGCATCTGAAGGGTTTCTTTTTGGGAGGTCCACATACATCTTTGAAAGCAATATATATAGTAGTTGCAGTGTGTACATTTATTCAAAGGTTGCCATTTTTCCCACTTCTGGCCCAGGTTCTAACAAAACTAGGTCTGTTGGCTAGTACCTGCCTAGTTGTTGTGGGAATCACAAATTTGGTGTTTGTCTGGCTCCTGGAAAATTGCACTGCTCTTAAGTTTAAGTGCCCTTTAAGGTGTTGTGGTTGTTTTTTTTTTTTGTTTGTTTTTTTAAATCCCTGCTCTACAAAATACTATTGTATGCCTTAAATAATAAAGTGTATTTACACAGTTCTTTTTACATAATTCTATTGACGGGAGCATCATTCATTGACAGAATATACGATTTTCATATTAAACTGCCTGGTTCAATCCTCATCATCTCCACAGGGATGTCTGTGCTGTGATTTGCTGTGATTGCTAATCTTAACCCTCCAAATTAGTGTTAACACAAGTGAAACTCTCTAATCAGTGCTAGAAGATCAGCTTTTAGATACTCAATTGACAGTCTAAAGTTCACAGGGAATTGCAGTCAGTAGCATACTGTACTTTGTAATGCTGTAAGCTATAAATAGTGGTGTTTAAGTTCAAAGTCTACTGTTCATTGTGTACATTTTAGCAATTACCACTAACTTGTTGTGTAATAACAAATGTAAATAAAATATATAAAGACTGGCGTTACTTAGTTTAATGCATAAGTGCAATGATTATATATACCTCCCAAGTGCAAATGAATTTAACACATTTTGATTTGTTATCCAAGTGACTACTTTATGCTAGTTAATAGAGCTCCTTAATTACTCAGATTTAATAGCATTCTTCCAAACCTTGCTGTGCATGCAAAAAGGCAGAAACTCTAAAGATGCCAGATTTTTTTTTTAACTGACCCTTGCTTCTGTGCCTGTAACAAATGATGCTGATGATGTTTTTCCTGACATCACCTCCCCCAGGCTAAGGATATTGGGCTTCTATTAAAGCCACAGGCATGGAACCAGTAAAGAAAAGTTGGCACACCATTGTGAATGGAGGCAAAGTAATTTCTTCATGTCATGTATGGAAGTTATTAAAACTGGAAAAATATAAATGCCCAGAACCAGAGAAGGGACAGTAGAAATGAGATATCAAGTACTGTAATTGAGACTTTTATTCATTTTTCACATTTTTATACCACCCTTCCTCCAAGGAGCTCAGGATGGTATACATAGTTTCTCACCTCCTTGCTTCCTTCACCTACTCTGTGAAGTAGGTGAAGCCGACAGCTAGTGACTGGCTCAAGGTCACCCTGGACACTTCAGAGCAGAGAGGGGATTTGGACCTGCATCTTCCAGGTCTAAATGCAACTCCAAAACCAAAGTCTTCATCATCACATGGTCACAGAAGAAACCTTGGCTATATTTTAAAACCTCCCACAGTGGTTGTGAAGTTTTAGTTGTGATCAATTTTCAAGATGAATAATTTTACAAATATTTTCTTTCCCACTAGTGTCCTTTAAGCACCAGGGCCATAGATGAAACAGCTGCACAAACATGCAGGAAACTTTTCATGCCAGAAAATGTCCATGTTTTCCTGGACATGTTCTCTTGACTCTAGTACTGTGCTTCCCAAGCATTCTAGTACTGGGACCCACCTTCAAAAATGAAAATCTATCATGACCCACTAGACAAAAAAAGAAATCTAGAAAGTAATATTTTATTTATTAATAATAACACAGGCCCACACACATTTGTGTGGGCTCCTTAAATGTTACACCAATTCCTGGGTATATTTGGGGTGCTGATTCCAAAAATGGCATCCGTTTTGCCTTATCACGCCTAGTTTTGGCGTGATCAAGCCTACACCATGGCTTCCTCATGAAGAAGCTGCTTGAACCATTCACTAATGAGGCTATACTATATCTCCAAAACTAGATGTGATAGGGCAAAATTGATGACATTTTTGGAATTGGCACCCCAAATTCATATCAAACCACCATAAAGTTTGGGAAAAACTTTTCTGAGCCTCAATTTTGTAGGCCTGTGTAATTAATAAATTATTAATTTATACTAATTGGGGTTCTGTGCTCCAGAGGCTGCTAGAGACCTAGCGTATAGTATGTGTGTGCAGATATTTGCTAGCCTCTCCCAAGAAGTGGAGTTCAAGGACTGTTCCCCCAAACCTTTACAGTCATTCCAGGGTACCCAGAAGGCTGAACTGGAGAGCAAGATGTGCAGTTAGGAGATTCCAGTTCAGACAAAAGGCTGAAACTAGGTTCACATGTGATCTACAGCATGCCAATTACTAGAGAAAATGGGAAAATGTGACATTTTAATATGGGGTTATGAAGATAACCTCATTACAGCTAACAATTTTCCTCTGCAAACTAGGCAAGGGTGCTTGCAAACTTATTTTTCAATGTTTAAAAAACTTTTCATGACCCACCAAAAAGCAGCTTGTAACCCACTAGTGAGTCCTGACCCACAGTAAAGGAAACACTGTTCTAACACATGGATGCAGTCTATCTATCAATAATTTCCAGTAACACAGAGAAGGGATTTGTTCATATTTCGGGGACAAAGGCTGACAATGCCAAACTAGCTTTCTGTTCCAGTAAACAGCAGCCAATCTGCTTTTTCCTGAAAACACTTATGCAATTGATGGGTGGCTATAGCTGCAACTGGATCTTCCTCCTGATTTCCAGTGACTGAAACATTGGTTGGAAAACATGGAATGAACAAACTTCCTAAGTGAGTTCCACCAGATTAACCCTTATGATGTAGTGACAGGAAGAACCATGGCCCACTGTGAAGAATACTGTGACAAGGTTGGCCAGTTAACAATGTAGCAGGTGGTTCCAACTACGGTATTACAGTGGCTCTTTTTATCCTTGTTTCTATAGCATTGTTTGATCTTGAAATATCTTCCCACTCAATACTTGGCAGAGCCAGTCCTTACTGAAACAGGTGCTGGTTTGTTTAGTTTCTGACACATTCATTTCAGAGTAGCAGGTGTGGAACTGATGCCTTGTTGACACAGCTGAAATTGTACTGTTGTTGTTCAAGGTGCTTATTTGGCTGTGATCAGAAGTTTGTGTGACCAAAGGGTGGAGTTCACATTGGTATCCTTTTAAATATTATTTATTCTTTTGGACAATGTATTATGCACTTGTTCTCTTAGTAGGCTTCTCATTGCTTTTATTAATAGATGGCATTTTTGACACTTTTGCAAGTCATTAAGTACATGGTATATTATAATGGCCAGAGACAGCCCAATCTTATAGTCACTATTTGTTCTCACATCCAATGCTCCACTGACAGCCGTAAAGCAGTCAGCGCCAGTTGCAAAGGGTGCTCTGTCATTGCGCCACTTGGCACACTGCTGGCAGCACCAGCAGGAAGGCCTGTGCCTTCCCACCCACTCCAGCACATATCCTGCAAATCGCCAACAAAGGTAAGACAATGGGAGAGGTGGGGAAGGGTGGTGGGTGGGCAGAATGAGGTCAAAATGGGGCAGGTGAAAGGTGGCAATGGGGTGGGGATGAGTGGATTGTACCTGTGCCACAGATATCTTAATAATGATAAGCATTTAATTGTAGATATTTTCAGGATCCTCTGCTGGCTAAATCGGTGGTCCTGAAACTTTTAGCACTGGGACCCACTTTTTGAATGAGAATCTGTCAGGACCCACCAGAAGTGATGTCATGACCGCAAGTGACATCAACAAGCAGGAAAATTTTTAACAATCCTAGGCTGCAATCCTACCCACACTTAAGTCCCATTTACTATCATTGGTGAAAACATATACATAGTAGCCTGTTAAAAGTACAGAGCTGTAACATTTCCCCAGATGCAGTCGCATATCATGATAGCATCAAGTCTGATATATTAAAAATAAAATATTGAAATGAATGGGCACCCACCTGAAATTGGCTTGTGACCCACCTAGTGGGTCCTGATCCACAGTTTGAGAAACACTGGGCTAAATGAACATAAACGCAGCAGTGAATTTGTATGCCTCCAATCCAGTGGTGGTGGGGGCTTCTGTGTGCATATCACTTGCTGGTTGCAGTACGGTATGCTAAAATGCCTGAAGGACCCACAATCCAGCTGTTGGGACAGTACATGCTTAGACCTAGTCATAGACTGCAGAGGATGAGGCTGGATCTATACTCTTCTAGCTTCTGTCTGAATAGCACTATTGCCAATCATCTACGAGTACATAGTTCTGGCTGCTGCACAGGAACGTAGCTGAAGCAGGACCATAGTGCAGAGAATTCTTACACATGTAAGAGGTTCTCTTTGTACCTTTTGGGGCTAGAGACAACTTCAGGGATCCCTGATGCGCAAACATAAATCCCACATTTTTGTTCTAAGAATACAGACATTCCTGATGATACATGAGTTTCACACTGGCTATTCAGAGCTCTGAAAGAATGTCCAGTTGTAGATCTACCCTGCAGAGCAAGAGGTACTTTTTGTTTGGTACAAAAAGTCCAAACAAGATTTTTTATCTATGCCTTTTCTATTCCATTGCTACCAAGTATACATGCATTTGGACCTGTTTGTCCCAGGTGACATGAAATAGTTAAAAGGCTACACTGCAATCTTTTATTGAGAAAATATGAGAAAAATAACTCATACTTTGAAAAATCCATTATCAGGACCAGGCACAAGAATGAGGGCTTGGCTGGCTTTCCTTGTGGTTTCCTAGTTGTGCTCTAGCTGTACTCTGTATGATAAATTACCAACGTCCAAGTACATTTCAAATAGGACGCCACCAATTTTTACTATCCAAGAAAACTGCACCAGAACTGGGGCACCTTCCTAACTTGTTTCCAATAGAAAGGACAGTGCAAAACCAAAATACTGTGCAGAAAAATAGGTAAGATTCTTGTCTTTTTGGATTGACTTCTGTTGACCAAAAAAAAAAAGTATACCATTTGTTGAACTGTGTACAACACAGTTCTGTGTACAACACAGTATAACACTGTAACTGTTGGAATGATATCTAATTCTCAGTGATACATAAAACACACATTCATACACAGACTGAATATATTTTACTATTTAAATTCCGATTAATACCCAAGTTGAAAAAAGTAAAATCTGGGTTAAGTACCTGCTATTACAATCTCTCTTTTGTTGGTGCTACACAACAAACTTGGGATATGTTGTACTGTTATAGGGACTTAGGTTGTGCACCGGTAACAGGTTAAACAACAGGGAGCAGAGACTAGGAATGGAGAATTTTCACAGAGGGAAGTGGGGCTCCTCCAAGGATCAATTTTGGCAGTGGTTGTTTTTAACTTGTTCATAAATAATAATGGTTGGCAACCTTCAGTCTCGAAAGACTATGGTATAAGCCTACAGCACCCAGTATTCCCAGGCGGTCTCCCATCCAAGTCCTAACCAGGCCTGACCCTGCTTAGTTTCTATCTAGAGTATGAGATAAACAGCCAGGTAAGCAATTCTGCAGTTTACACCAACTTCAGCATAGTAAAAACAAAAGCATATTGTGAAGGGACTTCTCCAAACTGAACCAAATGGCAAATGTTAGTGGCTGCAATCCTATCCACACTTACCTAGGCGTAAGCCCCATTGACTATAATGAGACTTACTGCTGAGTAGACATGCATAGGCTTGGGCTCAGTGTGAAAGTAAATGTAAAGTGATACAGCTTAGGGCAAAAAATCTTAGCTTCACATATACACCAATAAGGTCTGAGCAGTCAGTGATGAACCAGGAAAGAGACTCTGGGGCTATGGTGAATTGCTCAATGAAAACACTGATTCAATTTGTGGCAGCTGCAAAGAAGGCAAATCCCATGCTACAATCATTAGGAAAGTGATTCAGAATAAGACTGCTAATATAACAGTCTATACAAATCTATGCTGCAGCCACATTTGGAATACCGTGTACCATTCCAGTTGCCACACTTCATGTAGGATATTTCAGGGCTTGAAAAGATGCAAGACAGAGCAACCAAAATGCTCAGAGATGCTGATGCGCTTTCCTTATGCATATAGACTTCCTCATGTAGACTCCCTTTTCCAGTCTACAATAGTTGACTTTTTTTAACTTGAAAAAAGACAATTAAGCCAGGTCATTATTGAGACATATAAAATCATGCATGCTGTGGAGAGAGAGAGAGAGAGGTCTTTCTCCCTCTTTCATACTGCTAAAGGTGGAGATCATCTCATCAAACTCATTGGCAGGAGATTTAGGGCAGACAAAATGGCGTGCATCTTTACAGAGCACATAATTAGTCTTTGGAAGATGCGGTGATGGCCACTAATTTGAAAAGGGATTGGACAAATTCATGAAGGACAGGTCAATCAGCATTTACCAGTCATGATGGCTATGTGCTATTTAGCAGCAGTATGTCTCTGAATACCAGTTACAGGGAGCAATGGTGGAAGAGCTTTATGCCTTTAGTTCCTGTTTGCAGGTTTCCTGGAGGCACAGTTGGTGGACCACTGTGGGAAATGGGACATTGACGTAGATGGGTTTTTGACCTGATTTTCTTATGTTCTTCAGTCAAAAGCACGCTGCTTAGACACCATCCCCAGAAATGGTATTACTATATCAACCAAAGTTGTTCCACAACCCATAAAAGGATAGATTTGTGGCAAAATAATAGCTTGTTCAGTCATTATCACTGGATGGACAAACAGTGCATGCTGGGGAGGGTAACTGAAGTGTGCTACCTCTGAGCCCTCATGCTTTGAAGCCTTGCATTAAGTACAGAGTTTGTCTGCTGCAATAAATGCTTTACCCAGAAATAAGACACACACACACACACACACACACACACCCTAATTTCTGCGCAGGATGCTCCGCCTTCACTATCCTGCGGGGAATGTCTCCCTAGCTATTGCATTTGTCACTGCAGAAAATGTACTTCCAGTAGGTGGGTGGAGGGCTCCACGTCAGCATGGGGCTTCTGTTGTTCCTCCAACCACACATTGTTTGTACACCAGATGATAGCACTTGAACAAAACTGTGACTTAAATGTGATCAATTTTTTAAATCCAAGAAGGGGTGGGGGCATGTTTTTTAGAGTAAGGAGGATGCAAGTGACTGCTCCCTTCCTGCGGTCTTTCCAAAGCAAGTGCCTCCCTTCCACCCATCATCATAGCTGGTGTCGGAGCTCAGTCAGAGAAAAGTGACTCGGGATCAGATTGCAGGAAAGCAAGCCATAGGTAAGGGGAAGCTGTAGCACACCCTCACCAATGCGCTCCTTTGCTCTAAAAATCAGGCCTTCTGTTTTATATGTGATTGGAATAGACCCAGGATTTAAAAGAGGGTATGTGTGTCTGCCACTTAGACATAATTGTTCTGTCTAAGACAGCTTTGACAGTTGCTAGTAATGGGAGTGTTTGTTTCCAGTGAGTAGGATAGTATTACACCCTAAGTCTTACTGAACACAATGAGCTTACTTCTGAGTAAACTAACACAATTTTTCAAACACCTCTAGTAATGGGTTGTTGGCATCCTTCAGTCTCGGAAGACTATGGTATCGTGCTCTGAATGGTGGTTCTGGAACAGAGTGTCCTCTCCAGTGCGCGAAGCCTGGGTGAAGTAGATATGGAGGATGGACTGTTTCCCATGCAGCAAATCCCCCCTCTCCACATCGCTGAAATGGTCCAATGGAAAGGCAGAGGCCAATACGGTTGGTTCCAGCGGCGTCGCAGGAGTTGCCAGAACGTGACTTCAGCCATGAACTGCCTCAGGGACTCCGGCTCCGGATTTTGCCTTGAGGTTGACTCCTGAAGCCTTTTCCATAACTGGATGTAGCCAGAAGGCAGTGGAGGTTTGGGATCAGAGTTTTCCTTCTCTCAGATGAGCTGCCTTCCCAGGCTATCGAGTCCCATCTACCCAGTGGCTGTTTAGTAGCTTCTTACGACAAGTACAGCCAAACTGAGGGCCTATTCTTATCCCCAGTCCCCAGGGGAAAGTAATGGGTTACAATGGGGCTAAAGAGGATCAGAAGCATGGAGAGATGGGCCTCTCCAAAATAATACTGGATAATAAGCACATGGAGTATGACTTTCAGAAAGGCAATTGACACATGGTATATAACAACAAAAGAGGAATAATATGCCTTGTTACACATATGTATGTATATGGCATTGGTTCCAAAATAATTGATTTCACATTTGAGCAATTCTGTATCTTTCAAAACCCTGCTGCAAAGAACAAATGGTATCAGAAGCCTTATCAATCCTTTATTTTCACACCGGGGGTGAGCAATATCCAAATTAAACTGATTGTGCACTTCTCATTCTGCCTGAAATTAAGGTGGAAAAAATTGGTATTTACGATGAATGTTAAAGCTATTATATTATGCAATTACAAAACAGCATTCAAAATGTTTTAGTTATTTGTATACTTATGTTTCCATGTTCTGCCACTAGCAACCAGCAAAGCAACTAGTTCTGAAGCAATTGCTTATCAGTATCCAGCAAGGTTTGTTAAAGGAGCACCTCCGGCCAGATGGGGATTAATACCACTGCTGTTTGAATAAGACTGGCAGATAGCTCAGACCATGCAGTCCCTGTTCAATATGACGTTTATAAAGTTGATGGCAAAAGAATGATCATTGCCACCAGGCCAGCAATCCTGACCACAACGGAATTTTAAGCAAACACTGGAACAGCAACTCCAATTTAGAACACTTACACAAATTTTAAATTGCCTTTGGGCCTCTTGTGCACTACTTATGTGATCATTGTGAATACAGAACAGAAAGCAGAGGCTGCATATCCAATGCAAAAGAGCATTCTGGTCAATACAGGCTTTACATTTGCATTAAAAATTGATATAGGTAAAAATACACTAAGCCTCATATTTGAAATGCCCATGAAGTACATTCACTTAGACTTTAGCCAGTAACAGTTTGCAGTTATACAGTACACTGAATTCTTAGGGGTTCAACTTACACTTATATCAGCCATCAGAAGCAAATGAGAGTAGGTCTAGCCTGCCCCTGTACTGAACCCCAGTTGTCTACCATTCAAAACAAAACACTGTTGTATCATTAGGAGAGCTGCAGGTATTTTCATAATGGCCCAATTCTAGCCGGCCAAGCTATAGAGCTGGCACAGGTCTGAGTAGACCAGTATGTTGGCACAGGCTTACCCCAGGGCAAGGGAACAAAGGTTCCCTTAACCCAAGGAGGCCATAACCCCTCTTGCAAGATGCAGCGAGCACCACATTGATGCTCCTGCATCACCACGCTGGAAGCTGTGCTGGATTGGACTGTGTTTGATTTTATTTATTGATTGTATCGTAATTGATGATTAATTGTCAGAGCCGCTTTGCAAACCATTTGAGAAATATACCACAAATACATTATACAGAGTCAGTCCAAACTTACTGTCTCGGATCACATAATTGATTCTGTATTAAGTTAACACAAATCAGAGTCTCCCTTGACTTGGGTTTCCTAATCAGCTTCAAAACCTGACTAATGGGTAGCCAGATAATACTAAAACAAAGATCCTAAACAATAGGATTACTTGTAAAAACCTTTATACTTTTTACTGTCTCTAACAAAGCATAAAATTAAGGCAGCTGTGGTGGCTGTTGGGGGTAGGAATAGCATCTTATTGCTATTTAGCTTTAAAATTGTTTTCTCTGTCTTAACCAAAGTTTTAAAACCCAAGTTCTAAAGGTAGTATGTGAAGGAACTCCATGTATGCACTGGACTGACTATGAAGTTCTAGATGAGAGTAAAACCTTGTAAAGCAATTTTGACACTGCATGCTCCATAGAGATGGATCACGTCCGACATTCTGGACTTGATCCACCTAAACTGAAGCATGATGAATTCTATTGTTTTCCAAATGCAAAGAGTGGAGCATGCAGTTAACTTTTTACAACAGGGTTTTAAAATATACTTAATTTTGGTTGGATTATATCCCTAAAGTCAAGCCTTCATTGCTTCCTGCTGCCTCCATCCTGTGTTGGCACCTGCATCCCAGTGTCTTTCATTTCATGCAAAATACACAGTACATTTCAGAATAAGGAAACTACTTTGAAAAAACAGAAATACAAGCATCACCTTTAACCTTCCATATACTCTGGAAGTCTTTTATCAGATTTCATTTTTTTAAAAACCCATAAATACAGACAAGGTGTTCATTTAAAAACTTAACTATATATAATATTTATTATCAATCCACAGGATAGTTTGATTGCTACATAAATTCATTAAAAGCTATTTCACCTTTACAAATTGTAAAAAAAAAGAAAAAAGAAAAAAATGTGCCACAAAGATGTAATAGTTGCTGACAACCAAGAAACTGAATTTTAAAATTATAAATTTGCTGTAGAAAAGATTTAAAAACCTGAAACAATTATATTCACTTTAGAATTTTACTTTGAATAAAATACTCACTGTATAAAAAAATAAAAAAGCTTGCTCTGGTTAGAATTAGAGTATTTTTTTTCTTTAAAACCTGGGAATTTGCATAATATATCTGTAATAGATTTTCTTCTTCTATTGTACCACACAGCTTTCAAGCATAGCAGATTAGACACATATAAGACAAGCACTCTTTAAAAAAATCTGTGAAATGTACATGGAAAGATTTTTACTTTCCCATTTAATTTATTTTTCCATAGTCCGAAGCCACATTAGCTAGAATAGCCTTGCGAAAAGTACAAAGTTGGGAGTGGGAAGAAGGGCTTTAAGTGTGCCATTAATTAGAACAAGTTAATGAAAGGCCTTTTTTGCAAGTGCGTTTTAATAAGGTGCAAAAGCAGACTGCAACATAGCTAGTACTGCGCTATGTACATATTCACAATGGATTCTGGGGCAAAAATCCAGCAAGTTCACATTTTCTCTTCTGTTCTGAGTCTTCGGTTCCATTGTGGCCTTGACTGCAACTCTATTTGTGGGATGTTGGTCCTCTTGATGAAACTCTGGAACCTACCATGGTGAGCCTTCTCTTCCTGGGCGGTAACCTTGGATCTCCATCTGGCTTCTTATCTACATTCTGATGGCTGGAGTCCTGAGTTTAAAATGCTCCAGTACTGGAGTTGGACATAGTTTTGTTCTATATCAAGGCTTTTCCCTTAGATTTGTTGAACGTACATTAGATGTGCTCCTCAAAGCCATGGTACAAGATCAGCTTAGAACATACCAGTTAATGGCTTAGCTGCTTTTGACCCTCGACTGAGTAATATCTGATGTTTTTTTGATGACACTTGCCCGGTTCTCGTGGTCTGGCCGGCTACTGTAACTGGTAGAAGCTGAACACACTATTTGTTGGAGAGGGAGATCTGGGAAAGGCGGCCATGAGCTGTTGTAAGGCAGAGGACAAGTTTCTTCTTTGATGGTGACCTGGAGGTCAGGCTTGTTAGAAGTCACAAAGGTAGCCATACCAGGAAGTGAGTAAGGGGGGTTTCTTGTCCCCAAATTGCTGTAGTATTGTTTGCCACCAATGTTTTCCTTTTGCCACTGAAGCTGACCCTGTAGAGAAGAGATGGTCAGTAACAGAGATTTTATGTAGTTTAAGTCAAAGCTCTAATAATATGGTTCAGTTCTCTGTTGCACAGCAGGTTGTGCAATCACATTTGCAGAGCTGCAGTCATCATACTAGTGAAAGTGCAGAAGAGGCAGAAAGAGGGACTCCTCCACAGGGTCACTTACAGCAGAACCTGGGGGAAATGACAGATTCCTCCCCGCCCCATATTCCAGTCTGCTTATTTTACTCCACAGACAGTGGGAGTCTACAGAAACTCTATCAACATTATCCTTGCATTTTCTGTTTCTCAATCATGTTAGAGTACACCAAAGAGCCAGTACATATGAAGTCAAACCTTGAGTACATACACATATTTTGGACACAGTCCAGCCAAAGTGAAGTACTTTGAACTAAAGGGGCATTAAAGTTAGGGGCAAATTGTTACATAAGGTGTTTTTTTTATATTGCTTTCTGTTACATTAAGGACAATGTACACATCTGATGCCAGGCAGCAATCAAGTCAACCATGCCTGCCCAAGCCAGGATTATGTTAATATAGAGACCATTTCATTGAAAACCTCTATACCTAAAATGCTCAGTATGAACTTTGGACACTGCTTGTCTTGAAACTCAGGTCAAGCCTCAAACCTCTTCCTGAATGATGTTTTCCTTCGAAGTCACAAACCCCGGGAGGAAGAAAGAAATCCTGTTTGTGCAACGTCCCGTCGCCATTGAATTATGCAACTCTTACAATGTAGAGCGTGTTTGCATGCTCCACTGAATGCAACCTCTCTATAATCTCTGCATCCTGCTTGCTAGTCTTTATCTCGATCTGTTTGGGCTGTCTCAACCTTTCCACGTACTCCCTGCAACCTGCCTGTTACCCACTGAGAAATGTACCTTGTGCATTTACATGTTGGCAGTCACACCTGCATTTTTACTGTTTTGTGGAGACATTCTGAATCAAGCCATTGAGCAACATGCACAACTTCCTCATGTAATTATGTGCCAGGATGATCATATCAGTATCCATCCAAACCTCTATTCACCTACCAGTTTACAGAGTTACACACTGATATAAGAGTCTCCAGAGTCCCCAGTAAGTTTCCAGTAATTAACCCCAGGGTTGCTTACAGGTAGCTTTCCAAAAACCCCTTAAATATTGGAGAATTTTGACCAGTAAATTTTTCTGCACTCTTTCTTAGTGCAACAACCCTCCGTGTATGTAGTGCTCAGTTGCTCTGAATTCCTGCAAGACTTTCCAAGCCACTTCAGAAACTCAGGTGGCTATAATTGAGCTTCAAACTTTTTCATCCAGACTTTTCTCTCTTTTCCCCACCACAGGGACTGGGACAAAACAGCAAGGATTCCCTTGTACACTTTCCATAAACATTATTTCCAATTTCTCCAGATGCACCTAATACATACCACATTTATATGCACCCACCACTGATAAGGAACATACTACACATTGGTTATTTTCTTTATTGATGTTTTGGTGAAAAGGGTATCTTTGGAGTATTATTTTAATACCCTTTTTTGTACAATAAATCCGTATTCCTTGAATGAAAGCAACTTTCCTCTTAGTCTCATCTTTTCAGGGAGTGGGGTTTTCTGACTGAACGTGACGTTGACTGAACCTAGTGAAAGATCCCTTTTATCAAACATAGCTGTGCATTTAATTATGGCTATATTCTCTCTCTCTCGCCCTCTGCAGCAAGGGTTAGGCCTACTGCACCTTCTAAAAGAGAGATGTTTATTAATAATTCCCCCTGACAGCTCTTTTGGTAACAAAATTACATGCAACCATGGAGTACCTGTGCTTAAAATGAAGGTTTGCCCTGATCACATGCAAAGCAGAAAAGGGTATGGGTGTGGACTGTCCCCTGGGATAATCTTTCTCCTTGCCAGGCTCTGATACCAGAAGCAAAACCAGCAGGCAGAAGAGTGGCAAGGAGAGAAAAATCCAGCACCTCTTGTTCAGTGTCCCCTTTTAATTTGTACCTCCTACTCTCTACCTCTCAATTTATGCACCTGCTACTGTTGTGTGTTGTTTAGCTAATATACATGTGCTTAGCAGTTTCCCATTGTGATAAATGGGAATAAAAAGTGCTTAATTTTGGTTGAATTATGTCCTCTTCTTTGCAGATACTCCAGTTCCAAAATCTCCTCACATTTTAGAATTAAAAACAAAAAATTAGCAACAGGAATTAGAGCGAAAATATGCTTTTAATCCTGATTTTCTCTCATGCAAGGCTGGACAAAAATACTTTTCATCTCAAAAGTATCACATGTACAAGAAGCTTTCCATCATGGTTAGGAGAGTTTCCTGCCATTGTGTTCAACCACAGGAAATCCAAAAGTGGCGGACTGTGAGCAAGATATGACAAACAGGCTGTAACTAATGCACACTTCCCACTGTAGTTTTTCTACCCACACACAGAGAAAGGTATGAACGAAAGCTGTGTATACAAGTTCCCAACTCTATTTTTAATTTCCCAATTAGGCTTTACTGCTAATTTTCACAGAGCAATGTAGCATTGTATACCCTTATCCTATGGACCAACTGAAATTGCAGTTAACACCATGACTGCTGAAATACGAGACTGGAAAAAAGCATATTGCATCAGAATAGCTTGCCCTGACTACCAGCTATGTTTTTGGCAGACATACATCATCTTCTATGGCTTTTATAGGTCAAAAAGCCTCATAGGTTTATGCACAAAGAAGCAGGAGAGGGCGCTGACCTGGCTTCCCTTGGAGTTCTACAACAAGCCCTGAGGAGCCTCCTGCATAGCAAGACTGAAAATAGCTGCTATAGTAGTAGGCTATTTCCTGGGCATTGACACTCTGACTCATTCAGCAATTATGTCACCTGCTGCCTCAGCACAGCCCAATTTGCAAGCCAGTTAGGCTAGGATTCTTGACTTTAGACTGACAGGAGCAATTCTAATGTTACTGTTATACGCGTAGCTGTCACCAAAAATAGTTTCCACAGGAGTTGTAGTAACCACTAGATTTCATTTCTCTTATGGGAAAGTAGCTACTGCAAAAGCTGCAGCAACGATTCCCAGGGATTATCTGAATACAAACACTGTCTGCTGTACTGTAGATGAGATATGAGAATGTCCCATCACTGCCGTATTTTTAGCATCAGCTCAGTGCTGCAAGCTGAAACAATTCTTACAACTGCTGGTTCCAAGAACACATTTATTTACTTACTACTTCTACGGTTCAGCAAAACTATTGTGAGTTACCTCACTAGCATCGCATCTTCTTGTCGACTTCTGGTTCTGGCATGAATACGTGCCATAAACTTTAAATGACTCACAAGTAGGGACCAAATGTTGCTGTTGCTACAGCTAAATGAAGCCCTTGCAATGTGGAAGCAATTTTTAGTGGTAACATTTGACTCAGCGTCTAAAGTCATGACACCTAAACTTCATATTCCAAAGTTTCGTTTACTTTATTGGCACTCCCCTGACATAAAGAGGTTTGGATAGAGAAGTCTCCAATCCTTGGGGCTGAATTTAACTACCCTTTGAAATTTGCTGTTCCCTAGTATCACACTGTAATTGGGTATCCATCTCAATATTGCCAGTATTTGAATTATAAAAGAAATCAGTGAAGCATATTTAGCAAAACAAAGAAAGGGAGGAAAACTTGTGAAATATTGTGCATGCCTTTGCTTACCTGCGCATTTTCTTCATCACTTGGGATGCTATCTGTTGTTTCGCTTTCTGTGAGGAAAAAATATGTCCAAAATTAACAGCAACATTACTTTTGAATTATTAGAACTTAGTAGGTCACATGTGTATCCAGGCGGTAGACAAGCCACACTTTAACAGCCCAATCCAATACTGCCCCAGTGCCAACTCTGTGACTGCAGTGCTGGCAGGGAGTGTTATAAACGTGCCATAAATCACATTTGCGCCACCCAACAAGTGAATGGCACTGATGGGGAGGCTTGCATCACCCCTTTGATGCTGCTACAGGAGCACCGGTCACCGGTGGAGAGAAGGTATGTACTGGGGCGGGGAGGGATGGACGGAGGGTGTTTGGGAGGATGGAGGGAGGGTGTTGGGGAGGAATTTCTGGGTGAGGGAGAGAGGAATGGGGGAGGGACCAATCCAGGAGGGGAGTGGACTGGCCCGGGGGTGGGTGGGACCCCTCTGCTGGATCCTATCTCCTATGTCAGGCTCAGAAGCCCAACACAGAGCTTCTCAAGTATGTGCAAGCAATTTAGCTGGCACAGATTTGAGTAGCCCCATTGACCAGGCTGGGGCGTTACTTGGGGTAAGGGGCCAAATATCCCCTCCCCCCGAGAAGAACTCCCTGCTTGAATCTAGCACTGGATCCAGTGGTAGTCATTTGGAGCCGACACTCCTGTGCTGGATAGGATTGGGCCATAAATGGTTGCAAAGTAAACAGGAATCTATCCTACAGTGAATGTTTTCTTTTTAAGTACATTTCATACAAGAACAGATTCCAAGGCAGCACTTCAAGGTTTACTGATAAACAGTTTGGTGGGAAACCACCTAGCAAATTAAATATCATGATGATTGATATCAGATGAATATACCATCATAACTGGAAGCAGGAGACAAGATTATATTAAAAGTCAGAAGCTGCTAAAGAAAAGCAGGTGTGAAACAGTGCCTGTCTGACAGCCAAAAGGAGATATTCTTGTCAGCTTCCTGCAGGAACAACAGCCCCCTTTCTCAAACAGCCCTGTATATACTACCTTAATCACATTACAGATCTCAGGGACCAAACAGCAAAGTCTGTGCACATTCCTTTGATACACCTCCAATGCTATCAACAGCCATACCCAAGAAGCAGTAAAACTTATCAAAGCAATTTGATCATGTTTATCTAGATTTCCAGGTTCAAGGACTTGTCATTTCTAAGTGATTGTATATTAGTGCACTGTTACTCAGTGTCCTCCCAGGACCATGCTTTTCTCTTTTGTATATTTACAGCTTATATCTTTCAGAAATTTCACTGCTATATGATGGGGCTTCATGTACAAGACTATATACTAGCCCATGATTCCTGGTGCTACAGCACCACCTCAAAGCACGAAAATCCCATTCTGAACTTCTCATGAAAGTTCTGCTCCCATGACTCATATGCCAAGCAGCTTTTAACAAACCACACATAACATGATCTTAGATGATGCGGTACATCATCTAAGTGACTTGCACTTAGGCTGGGATCCAAAGGGCTGCACATGGGACTGGTAGATGCATATTATGCCTTCTTAGCCCTCCTCCCAATACAGCCTAAGAAGCCACAGTTAAGGGGAGGGGACTTTCCCTTGAAAGTCACAGTTCTTAAATTTGTGACGTAACGGCATTGATATTTAAGAAACATAGCTTAGGAAACACACTGCTCAGGGTTCTTCACAAAAGATACAGAAACGAAACAACTTTAAGTAAAGCTTCTAGTGATCAAAGGCTTAGGGCATCTTTGTTCTTGTCTTACACAATGCTGTGATCAATGATGTATCCATTTTTGTTCATTCGCTGGACTATTTTTCCTCTAGAAACTTTTCCCCTATTTACACTTCATGTTGAAAAATCACCTTGTCCTATATGGGGGAGGAGAGGAGCTAGTATAGAACTAAAAGATAACTTTATGTCTTTTATGGGGCACTTAAACTGCACCTTATTGATTCCATCCATGTGTTTCCTCCACAGATAGGACTTATACCTCAGTGATAAGACACATGCTTTGCATTAAGAAAACTCTAATCTTCAATTTAAAAAAGGATCAGGCAGTAGGTGAAATGAAAGACCTCTACTTGACTTGAGAGCTACTGCCAGTCGCAATAGACAGAACTGGAGAGATGGACAAATGACCTGGCTCAAGAGAAGGCAGCTTAATAGTCTCTCTTCATGATAGTGTATTCTATGCAAGTATTATTTCTTCTCCAAATTGAATTGCACCTTGTACATTTTGTGTCTTCAAAATTTAGCAGTCAAATCAAAGCATTATATACCTAATAATTTTTTCATATACAGTGAGGTTTACTGAGCATATTTCTTCATACATTCAATTTAATTTTTATTCTTAAAAAGGTTAGCACTTTTTTTAGAAGGAAGAAAAACCCCATACTTCTCCAAACCCCTTTCCCCAAAGCACTAGGAAAATATTTGTAGACTGTCCAAAAACAGAAGAGAAAGGACCTGACAAAAAAGTTCAAATTCAGCATCTACTTAATTGGGGTCTCAACCTCCTTTGCCTATAGAATGTTACTTACCTTCACAGGAGGAGACTGGGGAGATCTGAAGTGGATATAGTTGACTCATACTGCTGGGCTGGTCATCACATTCTGTTGTCACTTCCACTACTTGGCAAACATCAGGAGGATTGGGAACAATCATATGATTCTCAGGATCACCCTCAAAGTGCGATTCTCCTACAACTTTGTATAACAAGAACATGGAAACATGAAAATTACTAGGCCTTTTAGCATTGTGATGCAGTAGCTTCCTTCCTAAAATGGATAAAGATCTAGTCTTAAAGCTGATGCATTATGCAGGAAGTCTGAGAGTGTAATCCTAAATCGTGCTTAAGCTGGTGCAATTTGCGATGGCTTCTGGGTGATGCGAATGTGCCATAAAGCATGTTCGCGCCACTGTGGGAATCAGGGAGACTGGCACAAGGACACGTACTGGCCTTCCTGTGCTGGAGCAAGGTAAGTGTGCACCAGTGACAGGCCAGGAATGCAGGGGTTTGGGAAGGATGGGGGGAGGGTGTTTCATGGGTGTTTGAGGCAGGGGAAGGGCTGGCAGATTGGTGGTCAGGCCAAGCCTGAAATGGGGGTGGGACTGGCCTCTGGCACTTAGGGCTGCTCTGATTTGCGCCAGAACCAAGCAGCCCAATTTGGTGGCTAGGGCAGTGCATGGGGTAAGGGGAAAAATTTTCCCTTACCCCAAGATATGCCACAGCCACCTCTGAGCCTGCCCTGGGTACAGCTCAGGTCAGCCAGTCAGCCTTTTCCAGCACAGGTTAGGATTGGGCTGCCACATATTCTGACTTCAAAAAGGTTTCATACTGTGACTAGTGATGACCATAGTATAGGTGGGCCCACATTATCCATGGGGGTTCTGATCCAGGATACTGAAACCTACAGATACGAAATCTGCAGATCTCAGAGGCCCTCAGAACAGCTGCTAAGGACTTTGAGAGGCCTTAGAAGGTCACTTCCAGCTTTGTTTGAAAGTGTCCATCTAATCTGAGAAATTTCTTTCTTGCTATGTGTTATAATACTATAGTTAAAATGGCCTTTTGGGTAGGACTTAGAAGTATTACACCTTTCTTAGTTAAATTGTTGCCTATGTTTCTGACATCTCCTGGTGACTTTTAATGGGATTGCTAATGAAACTAGACTATGATTAGGTCACCTCAAAATGGGATACACTGTTGCTATGGTAATTCTGTCATCTGATCAGAAATATAGTGAAACTGAACTTGACAACCAAAGGCTACTGTTGTAAGAGTTTACTAAGCACAAATAGGAACATGCTGGAACCACATACCTACAATGTTAATTGTACTGTCTTCAGATTTGATTGTGGAAGGTAAGCAGTAATCAGGAAACACCTGACATGTTCCATTACTTAGTACACTGAACGAATCATCTGATTCTTGCTAGACAGAAAACAGTGGAAGGATGTTAGCACTGTTGAGGGCATAGGAAGTATGTGAAAGCACTGCCTTGTTACATCTCATGGCCACATTCTCTCTTAATCCCATCTCTTACCCTTCTTAGTTATTATGGTGTGGCCAGAGTAAAGGCCCAATCCTTTCCAACTTTCCAGCACCGATGCAGCTGCAACACAACTCTGAGGAAACATTCCCTTACCTGGAGAAGGCCTCCATGTCCGCTCCCCACCAGCACAGGATGCAGCACACACCCCATTGGCATGGCTACATCAGCGCTAAAAAGTTGGATTGGGCCCTAAAACAGTTTGGCACTAGGAGTTTTACAAGATCACAGCTGAAACTGTAATCCATCTCAGCCCTCTTCATAAAAATTGCTTGCATATATAGAAAGCAATACGTGGCATTTATAACATGCCATCTAAGAAATGTTAATGCATGGCTTGTGATGAAAAATTTACACTGCAGGTTATGAGAGTGACGTACCACCTCAGAACATTTATTTTTATTAAATATTTATCACAGCTTACAAGTATGTTGAATACACAATTGCAATTTGGTACACAAAGGGTGCAATCCTAACCCCTTATGTCAGTGCTTTCCAGCACGGACTTAAGGGCAATGCAACTCCGAGGTAAGGAAACAAACATTGCCTTACTTTGAGGAGGTCTCCGTGACTGCCCCCCAACTGTAGGATGCAGCACATGTCCTACTGGCACTGCTATGCCAGTGCTGGAAAGCACTGACATAAGGGGTTAGGATTGCGCCCAAACTCACACACATTAAGCCTGCCCCATACAACCAAGTTCTTCTTAGGTATAGCAATGCTTCATTGCAAAAAACAAACAAAAACACATCTGATTTTGGGTCCACAAAATGTGTTTGCAGGGGCACAAGTTCTCCACTGAGAAACCTCCTTGCCCCTGAGAGCAAGAGATGCCAAAATAGAAAGGAGATGCTTTTAATCCCACAAACCTGCTGGTAAGAGTGTATAAGATTTTACAGTTCAGGTAAGGCATAAATATTCTTATTATGATGAATATTTATACCCCCTTAACAACAAAAAAGTCTGAAAGAAGTGGCTAGTGAGGATGTGAGAGAGCCTTCTGAGGGGTGGTGCCAAGACCGTGGAGTTCCCCAGGGAGGTCCAGCTGGCTCAGTCACTGCCTGTTTTTTAAATGTATCGTTCCAGCTAGTGTTTTACTGATTAACTTAATTTTTTTAATGCTCAGTTCTTGGGTTTGTCCTACATGCCATTTGTGTATTTGTTGCTTATTTTTGTGGCTTTGATTAATTTTGCTTGAATTAGTATGACAAATATTTATATAGCAGTTCCAACTAAAAGTCACAAAGCAGTTTACATTGCTAAATAAATAAAATAAACACAATGGTTCCCTCGCCTCAAAGGGTGCACACACACATACACACAAACTCTCTCTGTCTCTAAATCAAAAAAAGATGCAAAAGAGACACCAGCAACAGCCACTAGAAAAAACATAATGCTGTGATGAAGAGCCACCATTACGATTAAGAGGATACCACTTTAAAAGGTGCCTTTGGGGATGGATGAATAGAATATTTTCCACATTTTTATATTATGCTTCTTTCAAGGAGCTCAAGGTGGTATACATGGTTCTTTCTCTCCTGTCCTCAGAACAACCCTATGAGGTACGTGAGCCTGAGAGGATGAATAATAAATTGGAGATTCACAGTTCAATCTATCCAACACCAGTATAGTGTGGCTGTCAGACCCACACTGTTTCCAGCCTTTTATTGAAGCAAGCAGGAAGTAAATTTGTTCTCTTATCCCATGCAATGCCCCAGCCTGCTCAATGGGGCTACTCTGTTTGCACCAGATATTTAGCTGGCACAGAATCAAGTAGCCCGGTTTAGGTCTTTCAGACCTGGGAAAGGGGTTAGGATGCAGTGGAGGCCTGCTCCACTATCTTGCCATATTCCTGGCCCTGAAAGTCCCTTCCTTGCCCTCCCCTGCCCCAAAACACCCCTTTCCCCTCCAGAATGCCTTCCTGCCACCTTCCCTCCACTCCTCCGCCACACTAACCTGCCCTGGTGGCTGACAGACAGGATGCAGTGCCCGCAGGATGGTATAGGCCTTCCTGCCAGCACCGCATACTCATTGGGTGCTGGCAAGTGCTTTACGGTGCTTTTACAACAGCCTGCACTAGTGCTGCCTAACATTAGGATCAGTCTCTTACATAGCAAAAATAATGAGACAAATATTTGTTGTTCAAATTTACCCTAGTGTCCCTAATAAATTGGTTCCCTGCAGTATCTATATCTAAGTGCAAGGCGGTGATTATGTCATGGAAATATTTCCCATTACTTTTACAGAGTGACTAGAAAGCCGCAGATCTTAACATCCGCTCATAGAACATCAAAATATACCTTAATTTGTTTCATTTTGTCTTCCTTGTCTGACTTGGATCTCTTTCCTGTAAAAATGCAAGAAAAGTTTTTAATTACCATTTCCTGAATACACTGGCCAACTTTAATCACAGTATCAGTCAATCACCTCCAAATATCAGAAAGGCATTGTATTTCATATTGAGCATGACATCTGGAGTACTTTCCCATTCTATGCTCTCTATAGTACTTGAAAATAATGCTCCCTTTCTGTGACAGTTTGTTTTACTTTAGTATTTGACTTTTTATTATTATTAGTCTTTAGCTGTAATTATTAGGCATTATGTTTTAAACTTGTTTTTATTGCAGTCTCCCTTGGGTGCAACTAGAACTCAAACTAATCCATCAAACCTCATACCAACTGAGAAGGTTTGAAAGGTCTGAAATAGCCATCTGCCTGCAACTAAACCATTCTTTACACAATATGAGAAGCAGCCTGCAAATCAGCATGGATTTCCATGGTATCAAGTTTCATCACCAAATCAATTGCTACATCCACCCTTCTTCCTTCCTTCCATCTACCTTTCTTAGGCCTCTCAGATAATGGCAGCATCCGGTATACCCTGAAGGCATTGTCTCCTTTCTTCATGCTTTTGTCTTTGACTTCTTCAATATCAGGTAAAGAGTTCATAGCACATCGAAAGTTTGCCTTCCATGTCTTTGGATCTGCTTTATCAACCCCTGGCTGGTACTTTCCTAACAAAGAAGAAAATAAGATATTTATCAAACCAAGATTTCTTTTTTAGTTGAAAAGAACATTCTTGCCAAAGGCTTGATTTAAGTGAACAATACGTGGAATAAAATGCAACATTAAAACAAGAAAAATATTGAGAAAAGAGTACAAACTGAGGGAAATACTATAATAAAACAGGGTTGCCACTAAAATTTTATTTTTAATTTCCCTGACTTTCCCTGACCGACATTTGTCGATTTCCCTGACCACCATTCAAATATAACCACAAGTTAAAAAATGAATAGGTCATGTTGCATTAATCCAAGGCTTAAGGAAATGTTCCACTCTACAACTATACAAGTCTCAACTGCAAAAATATTTGTCAAAGTAAGAGATTTAATATCAGCTTCTTTCAACATTAACTGTAGCAACATCTGTTTTGCAATTGCACCAAAAATTACACCAAGATACAAACATATTGCGATGGACTGTTGACTTGATTTAATTCAGAGACAAACCCAATTAAGTTTTTTGTTATTCATTTATAAAATAAATCCTTCTCAATACTTATTTTGAAATATTATTAAATAGATCCTACCCATGCACTTGATTTAATGAAGAAACTTCAGTGTGAACCAAGCTGTACATTAGTCAAGCCAATCACCTATCTAAGTCAAGGCCAATAGGTCATGAATTGTGCCTGCAAAAGAATGGCAAAACTCTATCTACTGTGTTTTTTTTTTAATATTGGTGATATACAGTCCTAGAGGCTAATGTCAGTCAATAATTCTGGCTGCCATAATTTGAATAATATGTTTCCGAGTAGTCTTCAGCAGTAGCGCCATGTACAACATGTGGGTGAAATCATGTACAACCATTATTAAGGCAGGAATAATTGTAACAAAAGGAAGGCAAAGAATTTAAACCACCCTTTCACACTGATAGAGTTTACCAATTCACTTGACTGAAAAGCACAGCCCTGCATAGCCAAAGATTATGCATCTATGGCTCTGCTCCCTCCAATAAACAGGGAAAATCCGTATAGATGCAAGATCCACATGTGCTTCCATGGCACATGGCAGCAAGGTAATCACATAGAAAAGGAAAACATAAAATTATAGTTTTGAACGTGGAATATCCCACAGTATACATGCCAATCAGAAATAAGCTTCAGTTACCTGTGTGAATGGCCCAATTCCTAAATAAAGGAGCATCTCTTTCAACATCCCACCCATGGCGTGCAGCATGCATCCAAGGAATCTGAAAAATCTTCAATTCCTGGAAAGGAAAACAGGAAATTCCAACGTTTAACTATGATTGTCTTATAGCGAAATCCTAACCACTTGATGGGCCAGCGTAAGACACATCTGTGATAACTCCAGAGCTGGGGAGGCTGGTGTGAGGACAGGCACCACCCTCTCTGTGCCAGATCCAGGCTGGTAATGGGTGAATTAGCCCCAGCCTAGGCATGCTAACAGAGGGAATTGGGGAGGGTGGCAGGAGAGCGGCAAGGGGCATTTTGGGACAGGGGTAGGGTGGGCCAGTAGGCAGAATGATCCTGGGCAGGGGGTTGGGATCAGCCTCTGACGCTTAGGCCATATCCTAACCCTCCATCCTGAGCAGCCCGGTGTTACACCAGGCTGTTTGAATCTACACCACCAAATCTACCAGTGATTTTACTGGTGCAGTCCAACCAGACCCATACAGGTGGCTGCCATGCAAGATGGGAGCAGGTGGATCAGGCTCAGGAGGGGGGCAGAATCGGCAGTGCCAGAGCACACAGATCCTATCTCTCTTTCTGTCCTAAACCCCTTCCCGGGTCCAATCCATCTACATGGATCAACTCAGACTTGCACTAGCAATATTGCTGGTGCACATCCAAGCTGACCAACTGCTGCTGCTGAAGATTATCCTGGGGCAAGGGGACAAATATCCCCTTACCCTGAGAAAATCTCCAGCAGCCGAAATTCCCCCGCAGGATGCAGTGGACCTCATGCTGGCACCACAGAAACATCGATGCCGTTAGACTTGTGATTGCAAATCAAAATTATAAACTAGGGTGTGATCAACATGAACTGCATAACTGTCTGTATTACTCTTTTAAAAACACAGGCATACTTTACCTCATTTAACCATTTCAGGCCAGGTATTTTGTTTGAATATATTTGTTCTTCTAGCCACGGCCGCATTCGCATTCTCTCCACAGGCATTATTACCTTTGTAAAAGAGAAGCACTGATAAATTATCTCACAAATTAGATCTGTACACAACAAAAGAGAAAACGTAAATATTTAGCAGATCCTTTCTTTAAAAGCACATATGTGCAGACTTTATGGCAACGTTCAACATCAGATGGACAACTTTGACAACAAAGCTCCTGCTCATTCACAGAATGAACCTATCAAAGTTGACAGCAGCAATGCAAGTCTTCAAGGCTGAGCAGTGAATTAGGGAAACAAGCTGAAAGAAAAGACTATTATTTATTTTGTCTCTGTGGAAGTTGTACTTTCTTCAGTTTACCTTAGAACACTCTTCTGAAAAGCTGAACGGGTCTTCTTAAAAGTTTTCACCACAACATGAACTTTCTTTTTTGCTTACTGATTTATCATATTCCTGTTTTTAATTATGCATATTATTTTTTAATTAATTGTAAACCCCCTTAAGTTGCCTATAGGCAAAAAATAAAATGTCCCCCTCCCATGCTAGCTTTCCCTTGCAGTGGAGGACAGAATTGTCTCCAGCTGGGAAAGGTGAAATTGTAACCTGGATGCACCACCAAAAGAGGA
Source organism: Tiliqua scincoides (assembly GCF_035046505.1). Taxonomy (NCBI): domain Eukaryota; kingdom Metazoa; phylum Chordata; class Lepidosauria; order Squamata; family Scincidae; genus Tiliqua; species Tiliqua scincoides. Next base: position 59,891,123 of record NC_089826.1, read on the forward strand.
AGTGACACCTCATAAAGTCAGCTGAGGAAGTTGTGTTGGGGCAGTGGCGTAGCTGGAGGGGGGCGGAACACCCGGTCTGGCAGGAAGCCTCAGTGTGGCGGGCAAGTGGCCCCTCCCTTTGGAGCCATTCCTAGTGGGGGGAGCAAAATGGAGCTGTATGGCTCTGTTTTGCTCCCCCCGCCGGGAATGGCTCCGAAGGGAGGGGCTGCTTGCCCACTGCGCTGAAGCTCCCTGCCAGACCGGGTGCTCTGCCCCCCCTCCAGCTATGCACACCACAGACATGTGGCAAAATGGTGGCTGCTCAGCTGCTCTTACCTCTAAGAGACCTCCAGCAACCAAAAATCAGCTGTGGGATGCAGTATAACCTGCACCAGTGCAGCTGCATCACTGTGTGGAGATTTTGTCATGATTGAGCTACCCAACACACACTTATGGTTCGGGCATAGTGCAATTTTTTTTTTCCAAATTCTTTTTAAGAAAGTGCAATATCTGGTGATTTGTAGTGCAATGGTAGTGGAATACAGCATAGGGTTAAGCAATATTTTCTGTATTAATTATGCTGCTCAAAGGTCATGTGTGCCTGTGCAATAAATTGAGCAGTATCTGATATGTGATGTGTTCCTGAGAGTACCTCAGATTCAAAATATCAATCTTCTTAATGCATAGTTATCTCCTTAATTTTACCTTTGAAAGCACTTTTGATATGAACAAGGTGTATGCAGTGATGATCAGGGGAAAATGTGGCAGAGGGGGAAAAAAGGGTGGTTAAAAAAGAAAATCCAAAAAGATGAGGACGAAAGAGTTACACTCTTTATAGTCCTTTAAAAACCTATTGAGTAAATAGAATCACAAAAAGATAGACTAAACCAAAAACCGAAGGAAAGAGATTTTAAAAATTGGAAGAGATAAAAATATAAAAGATTATCTAAACATGGGGGGGGGGGAACTAAATGACACACTGAAAATTATACAAGATAAGTTGGATAAATTAGAGGCAAAATACAAAGCACAGCCATCCTTGTGCTAGCTCCAAGTGTTGCAAGTGTGCCGTATAGCATGTTTCCAGCTACCTGTCAGCAGGCAGCAGCAGCCCAACGGCCTGCGCTGCATCCAGGAGCATTACCAGCTAGCACAAATAAGGTGGCGCAGGGGGAGAGAGGATGACAGGAGGGTGTTTTGGAGGCAGGAAGGGGTGCTTTTGGGTGGGTCAAGACAAGAACGAGGGCAGGATCAGCCAAACAGGCCTCTGCTGGACCCTAACCCCACTCCCGGCCTGCCCAGTGATACACTGGGCTTCCTGGATTTGCACCAGCTAAATAGCTGTCACAGATCTAAGAAGCCCCATAGGGCAGTGTTTCTCAAACTGTGCGTCGGGACCCACTAGGTGGGTCACAAGCCAATTTCAGGTGGGTCCCCATTCATTTCAATATTTTATTTTCAATATATTAGACTTGATGCTACCATGGAGTGTGACTGCATTTGGGGAAGTGTTACAGACCTGTACTTTTAACAAGCTACTATGTGTACGCTTTTAACAATGATAGTCAATGGGACTTACTTCTGGGTAAATGTGGGTAGGATTGCAGCCTAGGGTTGTTAAAAATGTTCCTACTTGATGATGTCACATGACATCACTTCCAGTGGGCCCTAACAGATTCTCATTTTTAAAAGTGGGTCCTGGTGCTACATGGGTGAGAACCAGTGCCACAGGAACAGCTGAGGCTTTACCCAGGATAAGGGGAAATAAATCACCCCCAGGAGACCTCCAGCTGTTTCCTGAGCTGCATTGGATAGAGCATAGGCCATGCTGATTGGAACTGGATTTGGAGAAATGTCAAGAGCCATGATTTCCACATATTTTAAAGGATCATAGAATCATAGAGTTGGAAGGGACCTAACAGGTCATCTTGTCCAACCCTAGTCAGGGTGACCAACTACAATGGAGGACAGAGTACCTATACTTTTAGCCATTGTATAGAAGAGGGAATTTTGACAGGTGCAGCTTTTTAAATCCTTCCATGTTCAACTGCACCTGCCAAAATTCCCTCTTCAATACAGTGGTTAAAGGTACAGGCACACTGTCCTCTATTGTATCTGGTCACCCTGACCCTAGTCCAACATCTAGTGTATTCAGATCCAGGTATATGTCCAAGATTCAGGTATATTTATGAGGATGCTCCAGATGTATGTTGGTAGTATAATTGCAACACTGCCAAGATTTTTTGTCACATCCTTTGGTCTTGGTCCTGCAATCCACCCTTATTGGGCAACCACATGGCAACTGAAGAGACAACAGATTATGGGTTCCCACTGGACCCTGTTTTACTGTGCTATCTGAAAACAGATCACTGATAAGTTGATGTTGAACTCTTGGTTAACCTATTGACAGAGGTCAGAATCTGTACAGCAAGTCAGTGGAAAGGTCCATCAGCACTATGTATAGAAGAGTGGTTTTGTAAAACATGGGGCACTGTGACTGCTACAAAGGTCAGTAATTACCCAAGGGCATGTGACCTGGTCCAAAGAATATGAGGAGAAATTGTAATATATAGTAATATATATAGTAATAATACATTTACTGCCCAATCCTATCCTTTCTCCCACCAAACTGCACCACAATGGTCTGCAATGTATGTTATGGGGGGCAGATAAGGAGGCTTGGAGGGAAAGGGAAGAAATTTTTCCCTTACCCTTTTCTAAGTCTCCCACTCACCAATGGGTCTCCTTGGACCTGCTGTTTTGCTGGTGCAGGTCCAAGGAGACAAAGAGGGTATCCTGGTTGCTATCAGAGGCAATAGCATCCTGCACAAGTTGCCCGTGCCGGGTGCCACTCACACCTGCCTCTGTCAAGCACTCACCCTCACCCACCCTGTTTCAGCCTTCTGCCAACCTAGCTGACTTGGCAGGCACTCCTATCTCCGCTATTGTTCACTGGACCTCTGCAGCCTCTCCGGCGACAGGTTGGAAATGTGCAGCTCTGTGCACTTTCAGTAGACCATTTACAATGACCATAAAGTGCTTCCAGCCACCAGAAAGCTAGTTCCAGCAGCCATTACAGCCCAATCCTAACATTCATTTCCTAACCTTAGGGTACGTTTCTGAACATAAGAACATAAGAACATAAGAACAGCCCCACTGGATCAGGCCATAGGCCCATCTAGTCCAGCTTCCTGTATCTCACAGCGGCCCACCAAATGCCCCAGGGAGCACACCAGATAACAAGAGACCTCGTCCTGGTGCTCTCCCCTACATCTGGCATTCTGACTTAACCCATTCCTAAAATCAGGAGGTTGCGCATACACATCATGGCTTGTACCCCATAATGGATTTTTCCTCCAGAAACTCGTCCAATCCACTTTTAAAGGCGTCTAGGCTAGACGCCAGCACCACATCCTGTGGCAAGGAGTTCCACAGACTGACCACGCGCTGAGTAAAGAAATATTTTCTTTTGTCTGTCCTAACCCGCCCAACACTCAATTTTAGTGGATGTCCCCTGGTTCTGGTATTATGTGAGAGTGTAAAGAGCATCTCCCTATCCACTCTGTCCATCCCCTGCATAATTTTGTATGTCTCAATCATGTCCCCCCTCAAGCGTCTCTTTTCTAGGCTGAAGAGGCCCAAACGCCGTAGCCTTTCCTCATAAGGAAGGTGCCCCAGCCCCGTAATCAGCTTAGTCGCTCTCTTTTGCACCTTCTCCATTTCCACTATGTCTTTTTTGAGATGCGGCGACCAGAACTGGACACAATACTCCAGGTGTGGCCTTACCATCGATTTGTACAACGGCATTATAATATTAGCCGTTTTGTTCTCAATACCCTTCCTAATGATCCCAAGCATAGAATTGGCCTTCTTCACTGCCGCCGCACATTGAGTCGACACTTTCATCGACCTGTCCACCACCACCCCAAGATCTCTCTCCTGATCTGTCACAGACAGCTCAGAACCCATCAGCCTATATCTAAAGTTTTGATTTTTTGCCCCAATGTGCATGACTTTACACTTACTGACATTGAAGCACATCTGCCATTTTGCTGCCCATTCTGCCAGTCTGGAGAGATCCTTCTGGAGCTCCTCACAATCACTTCTGGTCTTTACCACTCGGAAAAGTTTGGTGTCGTCTGCAAACTTAGCCACTTCACTGCTCAACCCTGTCTCCAGGTCATTTATGAAGAGGTTGAAAAGCACCGGTCCCAGGACAGATCCTTGGGGCACACCGCTTTTCACCTCTCTCCATTGTGAAAATTGCCCATTGACACCCACTCTCTGCTTCCTGGCCTCCAACCAGTTCTCAATCCAGTTCTCAATCTCAATTCTGCTTCCCCAATGGGTCTTCTTGGAGTTACACCAGTTATTTTGCTAGTGTAAGTCTGAAGAATGTAAGAGAGAGGGAACAGGTATAAGATCCTGGTGCAAGTTGCTACCGCCAGGATCTACCCCCTCCTCCTCCTGCTCTGCCTCTCGGTCTGCCTCCTCCCTACCCAGAAACTCTCATACACCTCCCCATCACCACCCTATTCCTCTGACCACCTATGCCCCATGCTTGCTTACCTGCACTCGCAGGGGTAGCCCCTAGCAGTAGCAGGCCGGCAACACGGTTTAGTGTCATTCAAAAATGGCTGTAGGCTGCGCACACAGCACACGGCCATAAGACCATATGACCTGTTCATTAGGATTGGGATGTAATTCCCAATTAGAGATGTAATTCAGCCATATGTGTTCTTTTCACTTTTTAGTTGAAAGAGTCAATACTATATTATTTTCCTCTTCTATGTTATTGTAAATAGAATTTATAAATTATTAATTAAAAAACAAATGTTCTAAAAGAAAAACATAGTTGATGAAAAGCTCAAATAATATATTTAACACAATATATTACAACAGTGACCAATGACCAAATCATACCATACAGTATATTACGAGCTTACAACGCAGTAAGTAAAGTGAAGCCAATGTAATTTTAGACAGCATATTCTTAATGTTAATGTTTTCATCTATCAGGAATGTGATAACCTCTAAATGGCTGTTATGTCATGCTTCAAGAAAGCAGCACAGTATTCTGACTGGTGATATCATGGCTAAATACAGAACAGAGTTCTGTAAGGCCAGATCTACAAATACAGGTGGGATACAAACAGGTGTGATTATAAGAGATTGGGCAGCCTCCTGGGAAGAAACTTAATGTTTTTTTCTTGTCCAGTCAATAAGATGCCAAAAGTAAACTCATAATACTTATTATGGCTCCCTTCTCTACCAACTATCCAAAGGGTCATGTTCTCCTCAGACAGAACTGGATGGCTTGCCTTGGCAATCAAGATCTGCTCACTTCCAATTAGCATGGGCCAAGGGTTCCAAAATGACTATTGCTTTTACATGGCTAGCATAAAAGCCATGGTGCTGACAATTGAGGCAATTTTTCAGGATGAAATGAGCACTAATGGCTGCTGTGGTGAGACAACAAATGTGTGAACTAGCACACTGTTATCAGTTACTTCTAACAAAATTATATAGTTATACAAAGAGCTATTTATTATACATTTGTATGAGCAAATTTATTAGTGCCGGCAAAGAACAACAAATTGATATATATATTTGAACTAAACAATGAACTGAAATGCAGACACTCTCCAAGAACTCCAACAAGCAGAATATTATCTGAGGATACTTAACTAAAAATAAGAAGCAACTTGCAAGACAGCAGACCAAATTCCACTGTTGGTCTAAGATGAACTCCACTATAGCAAGTCACAACCTTGCTTAAAGATAGAACAGAAGTGATGAGTTATGTTACCTGTTTATCTCCAAAAAGCCTGGGTCAGAGCTTCTCAAATACTACCATGGTAAATAAAGATTTAAAAAGCATTCTGGACTCACTCCCTAAACACGCATTAGTTAAATGGAGACTTACAATTTGTCACTTGCCTGGGCCAAGCAGCAACTTCACCCAGACAAGGACTTGAGTGACAGAACTACTCTGTAGGAAGAACAGAAAAGCCCCTGCAGCTGCCATGACACTGTGCATTGTTTAATACAATACAGAGATGTCATGTGCCACATTTTCCTTCACCCCTAATCTTAAGAGTCCCGGTAGCTAAAGGTAAATGAAAAGTACATGCATGAGGAAGTACTGTACAATAGTTCTGTGCTGTATTCAACACAGTTATGTTAGGCTGAGTCAATTAGCTGAGACAATCCTATAGTGACCAGAGAAGGAACATCAGCGGGACAGGGAGAATTAGCACAAGCAAATGTTGATTTCAGTAGGATGACAGCAGTGTTTGCTGCTGCCTTGCATAAAACCACAAAGGAAGGAAGAACAAGGCCTTATAGGTCTACAGTGTGCTTTAATATGAACGAAAGAAGTATCCTACCCTGGGGGAAATATAATTACCACTGTTGGCTGTGAGCAAAAATAATCTGATAGGTTCCTACATTTTAGAGACTGATAGCAAGGTAAATTAGCATGCTGTCTTTTGGCCCAGTCAAGAATCACCAGGCAACTGCCCATGTCTCCCGAAGAAGACAGCTTCATGGAGGATAACAACTGCTTTGTGGCAAGACTCAAAGTTGTATTTGTGAAGAGCTTGGGCCACCCCAGCTCCATTTGTGGCTTGCCCGCACAAGCCCCTGGGTTCTCCTGAGCCATCCAATCCTGCCTTTGAACACACACCAGAATTCGAATAAAAAGTTCTTTATTGTAACCAAGGTTAGTGACTTAAGCAGCTGCCACCCAATACGGTGGGCTCCTCAAGGGTAGCTGGAGATGTCAGTACATATATAGCTACAGAGAAAATAATAAACCTCACTAGTTCTACTCTACACATGCCTATATACACTTACATACTCCTTTCATCACCGTATTCAGAGAAGCAGAAATTTTCCTTGGCATTCACTAACCCCAGAGGGGACCAAGAGACCAGGCTTCGAGCAACTTTATCTTACCAACCGCCAATCAAAATTTTACAGTCTTGCTGAGTCATACTCATCCCACTTGTGCTGTTTGACCAATCATACACTCGGGTCCACTTTTGCCATCAATCCAATCAGAACCCCTGCACGTACTTCTCTTCCCTGGTGTGATCTCATCAATTGCACCTGTGTGTTTTCTCCGGGCCCTGGTGCTGCCCTTCTTCTTCCCAAGGCCATCTGGCCTTCTGAATTTCTTCTACTTTCCACTTCATAGTTAACGCTTCCTCCCCCTTCCTGCTGCTTCACACCTTTTCCACTCCATCACTCTGCCTAACTATGCAGTTCTAACTTCAAAGGCATAGCTTCCTTTCCCATGTTTACCCTCTATGTTAAGTACTCTTCCTCATTTACCTGTCCCATCACCCTCTTATATATTAAACAATCCCTTATAATTCCAATTCCCCTTAAAACTCCCTACACCTCCTTCACAGTATTGAAGTTCAGATTGTCCAAAACAGGGTTTTTCCATCTTTTAGGGTTTTGTTTTTGAGTGCCATTTTGTGCCAGTGATAGTACCACTGTCTCCAGAGATGGTTGCTGCATGGTACTGGATAGCTCACAGCTGTCACTCCTGTGGCACACATCTGCAGTTCTCACTGCCTCCTGGTCTCTCCTGAACTCTGCAACCTGTCCCCCAAATTGCATCTCTTTTGAAAAGCAAGTTTTAGGCTGCCACACAGCTGAACCTCACTGTCACCCAGTCACCTCCATTTCTGGGGTTGGGCCATGCAAGCAGTGCCATTGGGTTCCATGGCAGTGGTGGTGCTTCACAGACATGTGGAATAATTTACAAAGCCAAGTGTCCTTCGCCATACTATGAAGCATCAACAGCGATACTTGTATCACTGGGTGAAAAGCACCAGTTTAAAATTTGAAATGGACCTTTTGTAATAAAGTTTTCAAGCACTTTCAGAGTAGGATATGATACACAGCAGCACACATGTAACATGAGAGAGGAACCCCACACATGCAAATTTACAGAGTGAGTGAGTTGGGTAACAGAAACAGATACTTTTATTATCCCTTACAGAATTTCTTCCAGAATTATCTTCCTCTAGATCAGGGGTGCTCAAACTTTCAACTTTAGGGATGCTGGACCTTTAACAAGTGTATAGAAGGGAGAATTGCAGCAGGTGCAACTTGTCATCCTACAGATGACAAGCTGCACCTGCTGAAATTCTCGCTTCTATACACTTGTTAAAGGTCCAGCATCCCTAAAGTTGAAAGTTTGAGCACCCCTGCTCTAGATCAAGCAAAGCTATAGAGGATTATATGCAAAAGCCTACTGCACAATAGCCATCCTTTTACAAAGGGTCAGACGCCATGCCAGAATCCTTGCCCACAAGATCAACAAACCGCTGGCATACATGAGCTTCAGCAAAACCAGTCTTCTCACACGACTGCAAATACACTGCATGGAAGATATAGAATGCAGACCAAGAAACACAGCTTCTGTGTACAGTTTGAAAATGTAGGGCCTTTATCAACAAGTTGTGGAAGGCATATTTTTCCTTCAGTCTGTGAACAGTCTGTTCAGTTGGGATGACAGAGAAAAGACACAGCTCAGTATAAGTTGGTGTCACCCATTTCAAAGAGTCTCTCTAGAGAGAGAGAATCCTGAGGCAGATGAAGCATTCAACCCCAGCCCACCAAACAAGCGTTTTCATCACTATTGCATCCAAGAAAAGGGAGATAGCCCTGCTATGAAGCATGGGAGGGTAGGGAAAGTTCCAGGGAAGCAAAAGATCTTGTAGCAGCCAGAGCTCCTCTATTTTCAATCAGCTAGTTATGGTTTGACATTACTACCACTACCACTGGAATGTCCCTCCTCAAGGCAAAAATGCTATTATCTTTGCATTCACTTGACTGTGTGCAGGGAACTCTATATGTTCCCCCCAAAACAGGTGGCTGGTGTGATGTAGTCGTGGCAGGTAATACAGTAAGCTGGGGGATGAAGGCTGTACTCAAAAAAGTTGAAGAGACACTGGCTTACGCTATCTCTCAGACCCCTGCAGCACAATGGCAAAAGTGAGAAGCCACAGACTTCTACTGCTGCTGAATTTTAAACTCCAGGCTCTGAGTTAGGCATCGGGGCCAGGAAATATAACCAACAGCAGTTTGGTGCACGAGGTACAAATGTAAAAGCAGCTGAGTCCAGTCAACACTCTTAAACAACAGCACAGTTCCTCACAGTTTTTCAACATCTACCCGCCTGATACCTTAAGGCCTCTAAAGTAAGACTAACACATAAGGATTCTTTATATAGGAATGAAAATATTTTAAGTCTAGAGAGAGAAAACAGCCTTTTTCCCCAGGAGGTCCTCACTGAAAATTCAGACCCCTGTTCGAAAGCTGTGTTGCTTTCCTTCACAATCTTCACAAAAGTCCTACTGGAGACTTTCCACCACCAGGGATATCAAAATGGAATTTAAGTTTTTCTCTCAGGTCATTCCACAGAAAAAGGACATCGTTGTGTGTGAAAGTCAAGGAAAAAAAGGAATGAACTGGATATCATCTCAGAAAGCCAATAAAAGGAAAGAACTTTTTGAGAACTCACTCATCCCAGTTAAAATTATTTCTACCCTTGCAAAACTATCTAGCACAATCCTAACCAGGTCTACTCAGAAGTAAGTCCTATTTGGTTCAATGGGGCTTACTCTCAGGAAAGTGTGGTTAAGATTGCGGCCTATATATCACAGAGAAGAATTCTATCTGGGCTTTTGAGTAGACAAGGACATGGAGAGTATTGCAAGGGCAAGGAGAGTATTGATGTGGACACAAATAAACAATTTCCTCACATGCCTTCCAAGGTGACATGATGTGTCTTTCTGCACAACAGTGTTGGCTGTAAGGGTTTCTGGAATCACAGAATGATTTCACAATGATGAAATCATGGTTTACAGCTTAGATTTTCAGCAAGAATGATTTATAGCTTAGAGGTGAAGCCTGAAATTCATCGTGTAAAGCTTATTGTCATAGCAGTGAGTGATGGGAAAGACTGCACTTGCTGAATCTCTATCAGGCAGTTGTTCAAGACACACAGACCCTTAGTCAATTAGTTAACCCTCGTTATCTCTCAGAATAACTTTTCAGAATAACATATTCTCTAACAGAAGAAAGCACTGCTCCTGAATTTAATGGTAGGTTCATGCAAATAGCTATTAATTTAGTAAATACACTTTAACTCTGTTGAAGCCAATTCTGCCCAATGTTGCATACACACAACAGGGATCAAATGTGTACACCTGTGGGTTGGGCAGAAATGAGTTAGGGAGAGCTTCAAGGCAGGAAGTCTCTTGTTCAATTTTCCCTTCACCATGAAATCAATAGATCAGTGTTTCTCAGACTGTGGATTGGGACCACTAGGTGAGTTGTGAGCCAATTTCAGGTGGGTCCCCTTTCATTTCAATATTTTTAATATATTAGACTTGATGCTACCATGGTATGTGACTACATTTGGGGAAATGTTACACTTATGTACTTTTAACAGGCTACTATGTATATGCTTTTAACAATGATAGTAAATGGGACTTACTCCTGGGTAAGTGTGGGTAGGATTGCAGCCTAGGAGTGTTAAAAATTTTCTTGCTTGATGTCACTTTTGGTCATGACATCACTTCTGCTGGGTCCTGACAAGTTCTCATTCTAAAAAGTGGGTCCCAATGCTAAAAGTTCGAGAACCACTGCAACAGATGGCTTTTAGCAAGCCACTAATTATCTCAGACTCACTCCCACCCCATGTATGTGCATATTTACACACACACACACACACACACACACACACACACACACAGAGAGAGAGAGAGAGAGAGAGAGAGAGAGAGACTCTTTTTGTTTTTGCAAAACTTTTTGTTTGAGATGGGCATTAGGGGAGATGGGCATTAAGGGTGGGAAGATCCAATATACCAGGGCTTTTCAAACTGGGGCGTCACGACGCCCCAGCCTGTGGGCCCTGGCCACTTTCACCTTAAGGGGCAGGGGTAGCCTGGAGGCAGGGAAGAGGCAGTGGTGCGATCCTCAGGATCATGCCGCTCTGGTGGCTATATGGGCTTGGATCCACATACCTGAGCCTCCTGCAGCCTCCCAGGGGTGCGGGGAGACCTGCGCGACCTTCTGCAGGGCTCCTTGCACTTTGAAAGCAAAAGTGAAACTATTGCGTCCCAGCTCCATTAAAGCAGAAGTGGAGCGCGATCGCTCCACTTTCACTTCTGAAGCTGCAGGGAGCCCTGCAGAAGGTTGCGCAGGGCTCCCCACACCCCCGGGAGGCTGCAGGAGGCTTTTTCTTACTCAATACCCCCAAACACACACACACACACACACACAAGACCAAAACAAACACAATATTAAATAGGAGTCCATTAACTTGCCTATTTCTCCTTTCAGCTGCACACAAAACCTCTCCAGTGATTCAGTAGCATACAAAGAAATGTCCTCCATCAATATCCCTGAATGACCCAAACCAAACCATAGCATGCTTAAGGCAACCAAAGCTACACAAAGAAAGTGTGGCTTTAAAATTAATCATTCAGCAATAGTATAGTCCCATAAAACACCTTCCAACTATACAATTTTTCTAACAGAAAACCAGGCATTAATGTGGCCAGTTTTGTGCCAAAACTCTACCTCAGGTTTCTTCCTGCTAACCCACAAGCCAAAGCCCACATGCTTTGTTTGTTCCTGAACCTACTGGCAGGGTCAAATAGCAGCTCTGCTGCTCCAGTATAAAGAGAGTTTATACAATCAGCAGTGTCAGATGACAGAGGGAGAACTGCACAGCAGCTCAAGCCCATTGTGTAGCACCTTGTGAATTAGCAGCTTTCGTGAACTCTCTCAGATACATGAAGTATATGGTTCTGGTGTGACAAGTAGACAAAAAGAGGTACCAAGAAAAATGTAAACAGTAGGGACAGAAAAGTCACAAAATGCAAGGTATTGCCATAGTTCAGTGACATTTCTACACAGGGTCTAAATGTAAATAAAATAAGAACATGACTCAATCACAACTGGTAACAACAAGACCCAGTCACTGGTAATAATACTATCGAGTTACACTATGCTAATTTAACTCCTGTAGTGAGAAAGGAGCCTAATCAAGAGCCCAATCCTAAACAGTGTGCGCTGGCTCACTGCCAGCATGCACTGTCACAAAAGTGCCATAAAGCACGTTTGCGAGCCCTCATCTCTGGCCCAGTAGCAGAGCTAGCACTGATGGAAAGCTGGTACTCTGCCGCTCGGCAGTCACACGAACTACCAGGCAGTGGAGAGGTAGGTGGGGGCACAGGGGGAGATGGGAAGGAGGCATTCCAGGGCTAGGGGAGGTGGGGAAGGCTGGGAGGGGGTGGGGAGGAGGCATGCCGGGGGAGGAGGGTGGGACTGGTGGAGCTCAGCTCCACCAGATCCTGAGCTCCGTGTCAGGCCCTGCGGCCCTATACAGAGCTCTCAGATTCTGCAGCAGCTCCAAAGCTACTGTAGAATTGAGTAGCCCCATTGCAGGGCTACCTCCTTTACTTGGGGAAAGGGGTCAAATGTCTGCGGTGGCGGCTGTCTGGGCTTGCTGGTTGCAGCCTTTCTTCCTTCCGCGGCAGCCCCATGTTCCAGGCAGCTCAGGACTGGCCTGTCCATCTAAGCTGAACAGAATCAGATTTGTTAATAAATTCTAGTTCAATAGTTTCACACTGAAGTCTGACTCTGAAGAGTTTTTACTGAAGCACAAAGCCATTGAGATCAACTGCAAAACACCCTAGAAGACAAAAGTGTTCTCCCATTTGTTTCTGACTGCTGCAATTTTAATATCAGATTTATGCCTATTTATTCTCTTGCATGCAGACTGAAGAAAATAGCATAAGGACACTGTTGACAGATGAAGACCATTGATGAATGTGCTCCTGATTTTACTAGTTCCTGCAACAGTGTTGGCTCAATGGATTCACGGTGAGAATTCACTTCTGGTTTCTTGCATATAATAAGAGCCCTGCTTGAAGAAGCCAGAGGCTCATCTAGTCCAGTACCCTGTTTCCCACAACCACAGTGGCTAGCCAGATGCCACCAGGACATCCACGAAGAGGAAATAAAGTCATACTCCTCGTTTGCCATTGCTCTTCTGCAACTAGTTTTGACACACTGGGCTGCTGTGAACTTGAAGGTAATACACAGATATGATGACTAGTAGCCACTGATAGACTTGTCTTCCATGAATCTGTCAAATCAAAGACAAATTTAAAGATTTTTTAAAGTCCTCAAAGTCAGTGATCAATATTACATTTTGTGGTAGTTAATCCCATAGATTAGCAATTTTCAGTCTTTTTCATCTCAAGACACTCTAAGAAGGTACTAAAATTGTCAAGTCATGCCATTTTTTATTTTTTTTTACAGTTGGCAAGCACACTGCACTGCTGGCTGGAGGCTCACATCCCCCAATGGCCCTGCTAATATATGAACCCACCCAAACACTTGCAGACCATTTGACAGAATTGTTGAAAACCACTGCTATAGATAAATTATGTGTTATGTGAAAAAATATTTTCTTTCTAAGTCTTCTATTTGTATCTCAGGTGGTCTGCTGCAGGTTGCCTAGAAGTCCCTAATGTGGAAATTTTCAGAGGAGAGATTTTGAGGCAGAGGTGCAGTGTGTGATCTCACACATTTCTTCCAAGATAGTTAACACATATGCCTTATGAAACCATGAATCACTTTATGGTCTTGCAACTTACCAAATCAACAGTTTCTTCAGCTTTCAAACTAATTTCCAGCACAGCTTTAACACTATAAATTGCACTTGCCATTGTAGTCATCATTACCCAGGAATGCAGAATTTCAGGTAATGACTCAAAACAAAGTCATCAACAAAGTTAGTGGGGAATTTTTCTTAAGTCAGGCATAAACAAAAAGTCTTTCACTACATGGCACTTAAAAAGCCCAACAGTCAGAATTCTGCACAGTCAAGCTTGTTTTCAGAAATTCAGCCACCACTGTCATGGGTCACTAATTAAAGTGACCAAGCATGCTGTTGCAAAGTATGCTAAACAAATGACCCCATAGCTTTCCTTCCAAAATCACAAATAAAATACATAATTTTAAAATCTTGTTTCATGTTATGTCTTATGAAAAGTGGCTTTGTAATTATTTTGTGCATCTCTCTGTGCTAGCAGAACATTCCTATAAAACTCCATTGAACGGTAACTCCTTGAAATAGTCCTACTTTTGACTCTACAAATATTCCTCATAACTTTAACTGAATGTATACCAAACAGAGATAGCGTTTTTGATGGACATAAGACTTTTATAATTAGTCCTTTGCAGCTTTTGGTTTTCTGCTTAGAATTTTAGACAAATCCTGAATTGCATGCTGGAGTATCTTCGAAATACCTCACAGATTCCACCACCATGGAGGCTTCTTTGACAGCAACCAAAGACAGGCGACTGGTCACTCTCTCAGTGGAGACTCCCAGTCTGTGAAACTCCATGTCCCATGAGATGTCTTCTCTGCCTGTCTTTTGGCACTGCCCACCATACCCCTTTGTCTGAACAGGCCTTCACTCACTTATTGCAAGTACTCTGTCTTGTCGTGGCATGGTTTTAGTTGGTCTCTATTCCTGCCTTTGTCTTATGTATTGTGATTAATTACTGAGCTGCTATTTTATCATTTTATTATGTTATTGCAAGCTGCCTTGACTTCTAAAATAAATAAATAAATAAATAAATAAACACACACACACACACACACACACACACACACACACAGGTTTGCTTAAAAGAAAAGTGCATTATAGAAACAAAAACCAGACTATTGAAGTATTACCTATCAGAGTGTTGAGTTACCTTCCCCCATTTTTCAGCAATTTTTTAAACAGGCAACAGAGCTATGTTTTGATGTCATAATTAAATACTTACATTAAAAATTAGCATGAGAATACACAGTAAGAAGGGCACGGGGTACTATTCTGTATAGCAGATCTGCATCTATTCAAGTGAAATAAAAGATCCCAGTATCAGGAGTTGATTTTATATCCAAATTTGTTCTACCACTATGAATGTCATTTTAAAAAATCAAAAAGAGAGATGCAGTTGCCAATTCTTTACACCCTCAAGGCAAGACGTTGTTAGCTAGTAATCCTTATGAAATACAGAAAGTGTAACTTCTGGAACGGAACATCGTCAGAATAAAAAACAAGACAAAAACTGAAACTAGTGCAGAGAATAAATTAGAAATGAAACTGGAGTAGGTATCTTGCTCAGAATAGTTTCAATTTATGTCAGCAGCTGGGAAAAATATTTAAAGCAGAACCACAGAAGAAACCGAAGAACACTTAAAAAAAATTTGTACTCCTTATGTTAACTTTGTCATTTTTGCCGTTTTCTCTCAGGACAGTCAACCTCCACATTTCATTACTAAAACCTGTTGTCCTTATTTTTAGGTAGGACAGATGGGCTAATTGGAAAATTTTCAGTGATATACTAAGGTAGAAGATTCACAACTGGAAATATATATATTACAACAGGTTAGAGCAGCGATTTTCAACATTTATCATCTCATGGCATACGAAGAAGGCACTAAAATTGTCAAGGCACACCGTCAGTTTTTTTACAATTGACAAGGAATATCACACTGCCGGCTGGGGGTTCATACCCCCAATGGCCCTACTAAGATATAACTCTCCCCCAAACTACCAGTCAGCAGACCAGTCATGGTACATCAGTATGCTGAGGCACAGTAGTTGAAAATGATTGGGTTAGGGGCTTCAACATAAGGATGAGAAACATTTTTTGGATTGTCAATACATTATCGAATGTTAATCAGTAGCTGCACTTCCCAGCTACATCTCATATGCTTAGGTCTGGTTCATTTCCACTGAATCTAGGGTCACATTCATTTGGAAACCCGTCACAGATATAGCCATGGATTCTTCCTAGTAAGAATCCAAGTAACTGAAGCTGAAGGTTTTTCAGATGTCAATGATCATGTGAATCATGTGAAACACAGGTCACGGGTCAGGATGTAGATTCACCTCCTTGCACTGCAATCTTTGCGCATGAACTGGAAGTTGTTCATGACTTTGTGTACCTTGGCTGAATGATCTCCGACATTCCTTCCCTCGATACCAAGCTAAACAAACGCATTGGCAAAGCAACTACCACGTTTTCCAGACTCATAAAGGGAGTATGGTCCAACAAGAAGCTGACAGAACATACCAAAATCCTGGTCTACAGAGCTTGCGTCGTGAGTACACTTCTGTACTGCAATGAGTCATGGACTCTTCGCACACAACAGGAGAGGAAGCTGAACGCTTTCCACATGTGCTGCCTCCGACGCTTCATCAGTATCACCTGGCAGCACAAAGTTCCAAACAACATAGTCCTGGAACAAGCTGGAATCCCTAGCATGTATGCACTGCTGAAACAGAGACTCCTGCATTGGCTTGGTCATGTCGTGAGAATGGGCAATGGTCGGATCCCAAAGGATCTCCTCTATGGAGAACTCGTGCAGGGAAAGTGCCCGATAGGTAAACCACAGCTGTGTTACAAGGATATCTGTAAAAGGGATCTGAAGGCCTTAGGAATGGATCTCAACAGGTGGGAAACCTTGGCTTGGAGGCAGGCTGTGCAGCATGGCCTTTCTCAGTTTGAAAAGATACTTGGCCAACAGACTGAGGCAAAGAGGCAAAGAAGGAAGGCCCACAGCCAGGGAGACAGATCAGGGACAGACTACACTTGCTCCTAGTGTGGAAGGGATTGTCACTCCCGAATCGGCCTTTTCAGTCACTCTAGACGCTGTTCCAGAGCCACTATTCAGAGCGCAATACCATAGTCTTCCAAGACTGAAGTTTGCCAACAAACATGTTAACTGTTCTCCATATAAACATGTATCTCAGAACAGGCAGCTGCATCACATGGAGTCCCAGTTGATCACATGACAATCTTCTGGAACGTTTGAACCAACTCTAATAGTTCCAGCAAAAGTTTTCCTGTAGTGACAACTTCAAAGGAAGTAGGTGAGCCATCTACTCCTCATTCCCATGCAAGGAAAATCTCACTAGCTTTAGCAGCAGTGGCTTACTCCTGAGACATTTCCTATCAGCTCCTGAAGTGGGTCCCATTGGGATTTGCCCAACAAAGCTGACCCAGTTTCTAGTTTTGACAGACCTGTGGAAATTGCCTGCAACTGTCCTGGATTTCAAACAAAAAACAACCCAGAATTACTGTCCAGACAAGCCTCCTTGCTCCTCAAGAACAGCAATTTTCAAACTTTTTCATGTCATGGAACACTGAGAAGGTGCTCAAATTGTCAAGGCACACCACCAATTTTTTGACAGCTGACAAGGTACACTGCACTGCCAGCCGGAGGCTCACATCCCCCAATAGCCCACAGCACACCTCAGGTCATTCACGACACACCAATGTAAGTTCACCAGGCCAATACTGTCCTCCCTCTGGATCCTTAACAAAACATTTTTATTCCAACAAGTGTTCAAAGGGGAGGTAGAAGTCAGACAGCTTCGTGAACTGAATGGTAGCATTATGTTCATTGCAGTGTGCTGTTTTGTACTTCTAATAGGTTGTAAATATTGACGTAATTGTGGTCTCATAATTTGTTAATTATTTGTTTTTACTAGCTTTCAAGCTGGTGGGGGGTTGTGTGACAGAATATAAACACATACACACACAAACACACATTTACTTCCTCTGAGTAACCTACGTGTAAAATGCTCCTACTGTATCTGCCTTTCAGCTGCCACCATATCCATATGCATGTCCGCCCTTCTCATCAGCAGTTCGTCCATCTGCAGGTTTGACTCAACGTGGATAGCCACCTGGTACAGGAAGGACTCTGCTGATCTGCTAAAAAAAATGTGCCCCTTAAAATTGTGGTTTAAAAACTGCTTTTCTTACCATGTAGTCTCAGTAAGCAGTCTCAGGTTATTAGAACTGCTATTTCCAGGTTGTGCAGAGATCGTGTACCCCTCCCTTTGGCCCTTGGTTGCCCCAGAATGCAATGTGGAAGTGTTTGATCACTTTCATGTTGCATTCTTCTGCATGCCAGGGCCAAGAGAGGGGATCACTTGCCTTGGCATGACCTAAAAATAGCTGTTCTAATCCCCATAAACTGCCTGTCTGCCATTCTGCTGCTCCACTATGATAAGAAAAGCTGTTTTAAAACCACAATTTAAAGGGACACCTTTTTTGTGAATTTGACCATCTGTGGTTTGCTGCATCTGTGATAGTTCATGGCCAAATGCTTCCCACTTATAGTTGAGTGGTTAGTGGCAAATGGAACGGTACAGTGGACAACTTCCAAACTGTTACTGAAAGATGAGAATAACCTGCCATCATTTTAAACACTAACAGCAAAAATATTTCAGTGTACTAACACATTTCCAACTCAAGAAATAGGCTCAAGAAACTGTCTTTAAACATCTCCTATAGATCTCCCAAATCATTTTACAGCTTGCTGGGTGTATCTCAGCTCAGTTGCTCTACAAATGGGAAAAACTCATGTTTGCCCTGATGTAGTCTACATCTGACTTGATGCAGTGAAGGCAATTGGGGGCAGAGACAGAAAGGATACGTCCAAGAAGGAGGTTGAAGTGTGTTCACAGAGGTACAATAAATGACCTGCATGAGTTTTCCTAATTTAGACAAACCTCTAGAGTTCTCATCGCTAAATGTGGATCAGCTTTCTTCCTCTGACATTCACATTAGCACTCCAGAGACTGCTTGTTTCATCATGTTTCTGTTACAATCCTAATACCGTATGTTGCTTTTTTAAGTAGAAAAATTAAAATCAGTATCTTTTCTGAACGCTGAATTTCCATTCTAACCCAAAGCAAGAGCAAATGAAGAATGGAAACAAAAGTTACCAAGTTCAAAACAAAATACAACAACAAAGCAGTGCATGTCATATTGCTCACATAATATGATAAGAATTGCTTATAGGGGATTCAGAGCCCAATTCTGTGTTAACTGCGCCAGCCCTCAGCCAGTGCTGAGTGTTGCAAATGTGCCAAAAGCCATGCCTGTGACACTCAGCACCTGGTCAGTGCTGGTGCCACCTCAGCGCCAGTCCACACTGAGCCAGCACAAGCTAGAGGCTCACCACCCAGAGCAAGGGGCAAGCTCTGGGCGGCAAAAAGGTTGGGGTGAGTTGTTCCTGGGTGGAGGGAGGTGGGGCAGAGCTCTGCCGGATTCATAATCCCGCATTGGGCCTCCCAGCCCAACACAGGGTCTTTCCATTGTGTGCTGGCAAAATAGCTGGTGCAGGCTTGATAGCCCCATTGTGGGGTTTGGGCCTTTCCCACAGGGGAAGGGGACCTTGAGAAGACTCCAGCAGCTGCATAGGATGCTGCAGTAGCTATTCCTCTGTGCGCTGGGCAGCTCAGGATTGGGCTGTCAGATCATAAACACGTAAACCACGTAAACCGACCAATTTCGCCCTATCTCTGTCCACAGAGTACTGTATTGACAAAAAACCAAGCTTTTTGCCTTTGGTATCTTTGCAAAAGTCATACTGTTCTCAGCTTCAAACGTGCAGGGTGCAGTCCTAATTTCTCAGCAAATGCAGCTCTCCCAGTGAACGAACAGGTTGAGCCAAAATGTGAATAGAGGAAAACAACTTTGTTATTGCAGAGACAAAGTAAGAAAGATCAGGCTAGTGCCAAATGTTACCAGACTTTCCAAATGACTTCCTGCAGGCACTCAGATACAAAGAGAGAAGTGCTAGTCTATAAAGAGCTATTTATACCACTTTATGAAGTCTATAAAAAACTATTGCTACTCTTCTTGTCCAGAAAAGGATGAACTAAGGACACATGGGCTGTTGCCTAGTACTTTCCTACTGCTTCCAAGGGAGCAAGAGAATTCTGTTCTAGAACATTATTATAAAAACAAATTTTACCCAACCTTTCTCCTTTTGGGGGAGTCAAGGTGACATATACTATCAATTAATTAAAAACACAAACTATATAAAAACACAGTAAAAACAAGCAGCAGCAAACTAAACAAAATGACGAGGAGAATAAAGCAAGTTGAGGAAACATTTGTTTGAATAGTCAACTCTTCAGCCTCTGGCAAAACACCAGTGGGGAGGGGGTAACACACTGGAGGGCAAGATACTCTGCATTTGGGAGGCTGCCATTTGGGAGATTATGCATTTGGGAGAACCAAGAAGGTTCTCTTGTTCATCACCGCCAACTGAAACACAGAGGTCAGTGGAAACCGCAAAAGGGCCTCCCTTACTGTCTTGACAGGTAGATTCATATGGAAGAAGGCAGTCCTTCAGGATCATGGCCTCAAGTTGTGTAGTAATAACTAAAAAGTAATAACACCTTGAGTGATCCCTGGGAACAAAATGGTAACCCACACAGCTGAAAGAGTAACAAGAAGGCATGATCAAATCATCATGTACCAGTAAACACCCTAGCAGCTGCGTTTTGAACCAGTGGAACTTTCCAAAGAGCCTTCAAAGGCAGGCCTACATGGAGCATGTTAAAGTATTGTACTACAATTGTGAGGTGACTGATGCATGGGTCACTGTGACCAAGTATGTCTGACACAGAAATAGGTATGCTTGGTGCAGCAGCCAAAGCTGGGCAAAAGCACTTCAGGTCAGTCACCACCCCACCACCCAGATATGCAAAAGTAAAGCCAAGTTCAGGAGCACTCCCAAACTGCAGGTGTGTGCCTTCAAGGGGAGAGCATCCAAACCAGAACCGATTCATACCCTATTGTCACATCAGCAGGTCTCATGCCCAGAAGGACCCCTGTTTTGTCCAGATTTAATTTTAGTTTGTTCACCCACACCAAACCCTTCACTGACTCCAAACATTGGTGAAGTGAGCCCCATCAAGAAAAACTAACAAATCCTCTGAGAGGGCAGGTCACTCCACATTTAACTATGTATCCAGGTATGTGAACAAAAATGACAACTCTTGATAATGCAACACTTGTTGGAAAGGGTTTATGGTATAACTTGTTAAAAAGAGTATTCCTTCTTTATCATGGACTTCTGGAGGACTACTGAGCATCATACTATAGTACTGGCTTTCATCAAACAGAATACTTTAATACGTCATACCCAAAGCCAAAAGGGCTCTGAAAAATTCCCATTGTTACTTCCACATATAACAGAATTAAAGATTAGCTTGTATATCTGAAGTATTACAAAAGATATCTTTACAAAATCTTATGTGCATTAAATTATGAGTACCAAAACCACTATGAACACTACAACAAGCTCAATTCAGTAAAAGCATAAATGTACTAGTTTTGAGAGATTTATATTGAGTTGCATTCATGTGTTTCAAAAGATTGTCAGAGTGAGCTTCTTCCTCTAAAGGAAAAAAAATGTTCAGTTTAGTTCAAAATTCACAGAAATACATTTTCATGTGTTGAATTGACAAAAACACACAATACACTGACAGCTCATACTTTTGTTACATATGGACCCTCTGATATCACAACCTAGTTTGCACTTGAACAGGAATACCCAGATACAAAATATATTCATAGTATGGAGTGCAGTTTATACTTTTATACAGATTATACTGGCCAGCTCTGCCATCATGTAATTAGAATGTGAGCATCCTGTAAGAACACATTCCCCTCCAGCTACAGAAGGGCACAGCCCTAAGTTTTGCAGGGCACCTCAACATGGCATTAAAGCTGCCCCTGCCACTCCCCTTCGCTGTCAGATACTATTGCCTGACTGTTGGGGAGAGGGTCTGAACTGTCAAGTGCAATTTAAATACTATGTAGTATTTAAATCATGCATGGAGGGACAGTTCAGACAAAACGTCACCTCACAGGATTACGCAATGGTGCTTGATTGTGTTTGGAGGAGGTGTAGGATGTGAGAGCTCATATCATAAAAGTATGGAGAGAGGACTGGTCAGACAAACATCATTCTAACTGGCCCGTTGTCAAATATGGTGTACATATGTTTCACAGTTTTCCCTTTTAAATCCACATAAGCGGAACAGTAGAGATAAATGCTTTCTTAAAAGAGCATGGCCTCTTCCCCAGTAAGTAACATTATATAAAGGAGAGAGACATGTTTTCATTTCTGAATAGGAAGCTGGAAAAAAAGCACACAATATGTTTTAATTGCATTAACCTGTGGAAAGTTTCAGGGGACCTGGGTAGAAGCTTCACAGGATCCAATTGTCCTTGCTATACACATCCAGCTTTGTTTATGTAAAACTGTAATCAGAAGCCACCACTATTTGCACAGTGCACTAAAAGTATGCAGTAATATTTGATTAAAAGAGTTTGTTTTATGACCTGGGTGTGATCGTTCTAGCAATCCTGTTCAAACCTAACCTTGCCTGTTCTGAAAACGGTCAGTTGGCTCTGGGCTACAGACATGCCCCTCTTTACAACAGCTGTGCCAACACAGGTAGACAGAAATCAAAACCAAGGTATCTTTTCAAACTGAAGTGCCCCCCCCCCAAAAGTCTTCATCTTTAAGGAACTGGAATATTCCCAAACATGAAGCTTTTATGGTTGAATGCGTCTATATTGTTGTAATTGTTCATATGTGCTCTTCTGTTAAGTCTTGCTGTAATGCTGAGTTTCCAAAGAGGAGTATTCTGGCTGTCCCAGATTTATTTTGAACAACCTAAAAACTATAATGAAAACATACAATTCTCTGAAATTGCACAAAAAATGTCAAGAAGCTGTGAAAAGGATATTACAATTACTTGCTTATTGCAAACACACAAAGTTCAAGTCACAAGGAAATTTAGTAGAAATGGGTGCCTTTTCCTTCTAATTAAAATTTTGCATAAAAGGAAGTATTGATTAATACTTGGCCAAATGTGGCAATGAAAATGTATGAAGCAAGCATCGTTACTATCAGAGCAACAGTGCTTGCTTCATCCATTTAATACTCAACTATTTTAACCATTACCAGAAAAGGTTTCTTTCTTAATGTTAAGATGCTCAAAAATGTACATAGTAGTCCACCAACCAGGAAACTCAGGAGTTCTTCTGCAAAGAACAGTTTTTAGCCTGAAGCACAACTTACTAAAATACCTAAATGCTTTAGCTTCATTTGTCTTTTTTATCATAAGCTTATACTTTCACTTTAACAGTTTTGCTTGCATGTCTGCCTGCAATACCAAAGTCATGTTGTTATACATGGAAAAGCAACCCCTTACATTATAAATGGAAAGGCAACCCCATTTCCCTAGCCAGGTTCACTAGGTAATATGACCTGGCTGAAAAAAACAAGTTCTTGATCCCAAATACTCTTAACATGTTTGTTAGACCAAGGGCATCAGCAAGCCCTGTTCACAGTTACCCAAAAACAAATATTTGGGGAAGTACACAAATTATCTGTCTCTTGCTGTGTCATTCCACAGTATAGCAAAGGTAGAGAATACCTTCCACTCCTATATGCCACTACCCTAATATACAATGCAAGTTCTTCTTCAGTTCTTAGTTGGTGCTTGGAGAGCTGGTTATCCTCTCAGACAATACGCTGTGGTAGGTGCTGCTGGGATCCATGTGTCATCTATTATTATTATTAACAGTATTTATATACCGCTTTTCAACTAAAAGTTCACAAAGCGGTTTACAGAGAAAAATTAAATAACTAATGGCTTCATGACGCATTTCCACTCTTGATGATTGTTGGCAATATTTCTTAGCATGTCAATTTTCAAACACTGGTTCCTTAGGTCTTCCTCAATGTGTCTGAGCTACCTTTTCTTCGGTGCTATCCTTTGAACCCTCTAAGGTTGCTCTCACCAGAGGAGCTTGTGTGGCAGCTGACTGGTGTTCATTCTGCAGATGTGGCCAAACCACTGCAGTCTGTGTTTTTGGATTTGCTCTTCAAAAGATGGTCGATGATTGCACCTTATCCGAATAGTCTCATTACAATGGCAATCACAAAAAGAGACACCCAGGATCTGTCTCAAGCATCTCATTTGGAAGACCTTTCACTTCAAGTCTAATCTGAGCGAAGTTCATGTTTCCAATACATATAGAAGATTTGGCAAGATCAGTGTTCAGAAAAGACAAATTTTGGTCTGATGGAAATACTGACCTTCTTCCAGAGGCACCATTCGAATGAGGCAAATGCTGTTGCTGCCTGCCCAATGCTGTTGGCCAATCCATCAGTGATGGATGCCAATTTTTTTCCTGTACCAGTGATCCCAGGTATTTGAATTCTTGAACCTGCTTGATTTGGACTCCATCGAGATGAACATTGGTCTGTGATCCATCTGTGGTCATAGCTTTGGTCTTATCCACATTGATTCTTAAATCAAGGCAATATGAGCATTGTGGTAAATGATGTTGGTGGCTTCTGCATCTGTGTTGACAAATATGGCACTATTGTCTGCAAACATCAAGTTGGTCAGGGAGTTGTTTTTGTCATCCTGACCTCAGCGCCTATCCTCAAATGGCTTTCTTATAATGGCATCAATCATGACATTGAAAAGCAGGGGAGAAACAACATCACCCTGGCAGTCTCCAGTTTGGATGGGAAATTGGTTGGATAGTTTGTTTAGGATATGCATGCTGCTAATTGAGCCACTGTATCATGCTTGGGGAAACTGGATGATCTTTAGTAGCACATGCTCATTTGGTAACACCAAATTCTCCAATGACAATGCAGGTTAATGGATATGAAGAAGTTACCAATTAACTGCTCTGTCATAAAGTTGACTAGACTACCAAACAGCAACACAGGATAAGATGCATTAACTGTAATGTGGACACAATGAAACAAAGCATGATGTTAGGCTAACATTACAGCAATATTCCAAAGGCATGGCAGGGAGATGCACCTGTGTAACTGCTTGAATATGAAAGTATGCATTCAAGCTGCAATGTACCATCTTTTAATATTAAGATGTCAGCACCCCATTAAAAAAACTCAGGCCCCTAGCACAGCCCTTGTCCCAGGTGTGATGTCAGTTTTTTGGAACATACACATTTGCCCATGTTTAAAGTCTGCAAGTTGTATACAACTTACATCCATGCATAGACAAAGGGCTGTGTCCCCGTCTTTTGCTTTCAGGCTCAAAAATGACTTGTGAGTTCCCATACTGCCTCTCATAGGGTTTAGGCTGAGCCCCAGCAGTGGTGCAAGGGTATGAACAGCCTGCTCATACCAGTATTAAGACCCTTACACCCAATCTTGCACATCACTGACTTGCAAAGATGCAATGCCAAACTCTAGCGCTCTAACAATGAGCCTCCTTCTCCCATCATGCATGGCAGCTACCTCCTCTTTTTATTGGTTTCAGACAAAGTGCAGTCTCCATTCCATCTGAACTGGCAAACTGAGGTTTGCTCCAATCAGGAAAAGGAGGAGGAGATCACCAGCACAAGGAAAGGAGGAAAAGCATGAGTTCTTCAGGGTTCTTCAAAAGCCTATTTGCTCAGCACCAAACCACGGTTTCTCCCATTACTTCTCAACCAAGCCAGGCTTCATTCTGCATTCATAGAATCAGGACACAAAATACCAGATACAAGGTTACAAGATTACAAAGTTCTACAAGTAACAAGGTTCTATAAGTAGCAAGGTTAACAAATATTACAATGTTCCAGGCAATTTTAAAAGTGCAAATCACAGGCTCTCCACCAGTTCCACTGACTTTGATGGAGCTGTATTGAAGCAAGTTGTTTGTGAATGAGGACTGGTAAACTTGAAGTATTGCCAGTGAAAACATCATTGGTACCACCATCACAGACAGACTGGAGAAAGACAGAAGTCCAGGACTGTGCTTTACAGAACCAACACTATAAGCTTAATCTTGCATGTCATATACCGTTTGAAGTGGCAGTTCGAAGCCACAAAGGGGAATTTTGTTTGACAAGGTGTGCCGGACTTCCCCATGATTAAGCAGCTGTATTATGAGCTCAGTTTATTTTACATTTATAGCATTTCATTGTTGCTTTGTGTTCTGCCATTGGGGATTTCTGTATACGTACATTGCCTCATTTTTGTGGGAGTTGGGGGCTATTTGGACAATAAAGGCTGCAGTTATGCTCAGTAAGATCAGAAGTACAGGGTGGAACATTGCACACTTCTTTTCTTAAAGATCTGTAGCCCTTTGGTGAGAACATAAAATCAAGCCCATCTAGTATTAATCAGAGGCATTGCATTCTGAGCTTACAGCATGCTTTAAAATCTTAAAACACAAAAAAGTCAACACAATTTTGCGACACAGGGCACTAGTAATACTCACTTACTGGGTGGAATAAGAGACGGAAAATGAGGATGTTGCAAAGCCACGATCCTAATAATTCATATGTAGAATAAAGTCTATTTGAAATCACTTGAATTTAACTTCCAAGTAAAATTGTTAGAGCCAAAGTTCTCTTGCTTCAACGGAAGGGAAACTGCAGATACTATTCACTGGAAGACGAATCTTCCCTGTACAGTTCCCCCCTTCTTATGCCGTGATTACATTCCAGAGCCAGCAAGTAAACCTAAAATGGCATACACTCAAAATTACTTTCAAAATCCCTTAAATTGGAAAAATAGGTACTGTCTCTTTAAAAATTACAAGAGACGGGGGGGGGGAACTGAGACAGTCTAAGGCAGTGATTTTCAACCTTTTTCATCCCATGGCATGCTGACAAGGTGCTACAATGGCCAAGGCACACACACAGTTTTTTTTCCATTGACAAAGCACACCATCCTGCTGTAGGGGACTCAAATCTCCCAATGACCCCAGTAATAAATGTCCCTCCCCAAAGTCTTGCGGTGCACCTGCAAACCATCTGTGGCACACCAGTGTGCCACGGCACAGTGGTTAAAAGTTGGTGGTCTAAGGGAACAGCATTATCCAATCTTATGCTCAACTCTCAGGCATGTATTTAGTAAGCAGAAGGACAGGTAGAATCACCTGCACTATTTAAGCTTTTGCTTTTTCTCTGTTTTTTGGGTGGGGATTGCTGAGTGCATTTACTTTAATTCACATAAGTCAACTGTAATAAGACAAGGGGCAAATATATAAGCACAAGATTCAAGTTTACTTACTAATAAGTTGCAAGAAAGCATTAGGACTGCTTGTATCCCATGGAGCTGAAACCAAGCATAGAATCTGACAGCCAAATCTCAAAACACATAGATGAACAGGCCTTGCTGAGGGAAAATCAGCATGGCTTCTGTAAGGGTAAGTCTTGCCTCACAAACCTTATAGAATTCTTTGAAAAGGTCAACAGGCATGTGGATGTGGGAGAACCCATAGACATTATATATCTGGACTTTCAGAAGGTGTTCGACACGGTCCCTCGCCAAAGGCTACTAAAAAAACTCCACAGTCAGGGAATTAGAGGACAGGTCCTCTCATGGATTGAGAACTAGTTGAAGGCCAGGAAACAGAGAGTGGGTGTCAATGGGCAATTTTCACAATGAAGAGAAGTGAAAAGCGGTGTGCCCCAAGGATCTGTCCTGGGACCTGTGCTTTTCAACCTCTTCATAAATGACCTGGAGACAGGGTTGAGCAGTGAAGTGGCAAAGTTTGCAGACGACACCAAACTTTTCCGAGTGGTGAAGACCAGAAGTGATTGTGAGGAGCTCCAGAAGGATCTCTCCAGACTGGCAGAATGGGCAGCAAAATGGCAGATGCGCTTCAATGTCAGTAAGTGTAAAGTCATGCACATTGGGGCAAAAAATCAAAACTTTATAGGCTGATGGGTTCTGAGCTGTCTGTGAAGATCAGATCTTGGGGTGGTGGTGGACAGGTCGATGAAAGTGTCAACCCAATGTGCGGCGGCAGTAAAGAAGGCCAATTCTATGCTTGGGATCATTAGGAAAGGTATTGAGAACAAAACAGCTAATATTATAATGCCATTGTACAACTCTATAGTAAGGCCACACCTGGAGTATTGTGTCCAGTTCTGGTCACCGCATCTCAAAAAAGACATAGTAGAAATGGAAAAGGTGCAAAAGAAAGCGACTAAGATGATTACTGGGCTGGGACACTTTCCTTATGAGGAAAGGCTATGGCGTTTGGGCCTCTAGAAAAGAGGCGCCTGAGGGGGGACATGATTGAGACATACAAAATTATGCAGGGGATGGACAGAGTGGATAGGGAGATGCTCTTTACACTCTCACAGAACACCAGAACCAGGAGACATCCACTAAAATTGAGTGTTGGGCGGGTTAGAACAGACAAAAAAAATATTTCTTTACTCAGCGTGTGGTTGGTCTGTGGAACTCCTTGCCACAGGATGTGGTGATGGTGACTGGCCTGGATGCCTTCAAAAGGGGATTGGACAAGTTTCTGGAGGAAAAATCCATTACGGGGTACAAGCCATGATGTGTATGCGCAACCTCCTGATTTTAGAAATGGGTTATGTCAGAATGCCAGATGCAAGGGAGGGCACCAGGATGAGGTCTCTTGTTATCTGGTGTGCTCCCTGGGGCATTTGGTGGGCCGCTGTGAGATACAGGAAGCTGGACTAGATGGGCCTATGGCCTGATCCAGTGGGGCTGTTCTTATGTTCTTAAATCTAAAAAGTTAGAATACAGCATTCCCCACAAATCCGTGGAAACTGTATCCAGTTTCATTTATCTGCAGTTCATAAACTCCCCTCCCCGTCATGCTCATGACTCACCTCTCTTCATTTGTCAAGGCTTTAAAAAACGCAGCTTTTTTGCTTTGCTACTGAACGCTGTGAAAACAAAAAGCAAATACTGAGAACACTAGATGTAGAGCTGCTAAACTAACACCAGTGAAGGCAACATAGCAGTAGTGTTGCAAGCAGGGGGCGGGGGCAGTGTGCCCCAGGGGGATGATGCGTGAGCCACCTGAGCCCCTGTCAAGTTGAGCATCATTTGGTGATGGATGGGTGCTCCCACCCAGCCACCCCCGAGGCTCTGAACAGCTCTGAACAGCTAGAAGTGGCCACCCTAGAAGCAATTCAGTGGTGTGGGCAATGATTCAATGACATCATCATGTCACGGCTGAACCACTTCTAGGTGCTACACAGCACTTCTGGTGAGTACATGGGGTGTCAAGCAGTGCAGAGGGGTGACACCCCCCCCAGCAGCAGCCAATCTTGTGATGTCACTGCAACAGAGAGAGCTAACAGGAAGTAGTGTCTAGAGTTCTCTGTCTGCTTCCTCTGCGGTCTGCTTCCTGTTCATTCACTCTCTTTTGCCTCCTAGAGCATTAGATTAGCAGATCTTCATGTTCTCAGTGTTTGCTTTCATTTTCACAGCATCCTGTAGGCAAAGTAGTTTGTCTTATGGCCTGAAAGATGGAAAAAAGGAGGTAGGCACCCACACAAAAATACAAAAAGAGAAAAGGAAACATCTAAGGTGCACAAGAAGATTTTGCCCTATGTGTTTCAGTAGTTTTGCCAGGAGTACTACAACTACACAAAAATAAAATCAATATAACTCCATTTACATAATGAAGCTACTTGAAGAACTGTCATTCCCCACGGACATCCATCTATCTCTGAGACCACCTGGAGAGGCTCTCCCACAAGTGCCATAAATAATGGAGGCTCAACTAATGGGAATGCATAGGTGGGCCTATTGTGTTGCTGTGCCTGCTTTATGGTGCTCCCTGTTAGAGGAGATCTATATAGCCTCCTCCAACTTTGGTCGTCTGTCATAAGAATGGGAAATGATTTGTAATTTGCAAAGAACTTTGTTTGGCCTAATTGTGTCCTGAATGCATTCTTATTACTTACTTTGCTGTAGCTGGTTTTACTGTTGGTCGCTGCTTGTTTTAACGTCATCATTTTGCCATGTGTGTGTTTTTTTTTCATTATTGTGGGCCACTTTGATTCCCTCCCCTGCAGGAAAATAGTGACCTATGAATACCTGCATAAATAAATAAAATCACTGATAAAGCCTGTGTAGAAAATCTGACGAACGCATGGTGCAAAGTAGCATCATCATAATCACATTATAATTCCCTCTCTATGGAACTCATTGCCCAGGAGATTCATTGTTCTGCTTCCCTTTTTCACTTCATTGCTCTCTGAAAATGCACCTATTACATTTTACCTGAAAATGTACCTATTACATCCAAGTTTTCCTGGATTAAGTTTAGTTTCTACTTTTGCTCTCACTCTTGCGTTGTTTTATATAATTTTTTCTCTTTGTTTAATGCCTGCTTTTAATGTTTCATTGTATTTTTAAATAATTGTTAGCTGCCTCGAGTCTCTCTGAGAGTTAGGTGCAATATAAATTTTCCAAAATAAATATACGGTAGTACCCAGGATGCCATGGCAAGCACTACAACTTCCTCCCACCCACAGCAACATAGTAAAATGCCACTAAACAAAAAATAAAACTCATAAGGCACTTTAAAAGAAGGAATTCAATACTATAAGAGCAGGCACTGATTTAAAAAAATCACTGAGAGCATGTTACGATAAAGAACATCAACAGCATATTTAGAGCACAGTTTGTTCTTGGTTCAACACTAGAAGAATGAACCATACCTGTCAATTAGTGGTGCTTCTAGAAGCACTTGGACCAGTAAAACAGAATAGACATCAATGCAGTTTAGAAGTCACAAGGCTTTCTAAAACTACAGCTCAGTAGTACAATCCACATTATATCCCTTCAGTAAAAGTCATACTGAACAGAATGAGGTTTCTACAAGCCAGGATATATAGGGGTCCGGACCTCCAACTATAAACTCATTCCACTATTCCAGTCACAATGTGTTTATAGTTGGAGGTATTGACCCCCATATCCGTCACAGAATCATATAGCTGGAAGGGACCCACAAGGTTGACTAGTCCAACTCCCTGCCTGTAGCAGTAAATCCTCCAAGAGGTGCCTGTCAAGCCTCTGCTTAAGCCATTTCTGCCCAACATTGCATATATGCAACAGGAACCAAATGTGTATACCTGTGGGCTGGGCAAAAATGGGTTAAAGATCTCCAGTGAGAAAGAATCTACTACCTCTCTTGCTAATTGATTTCACTGCCAAACCAGCCTTGCTGAAGAATTTCTTCCTGATGTCCAACTTGATTTCCTCTCTTGCAGTTTGTACTGGATCTAGTTCTACTCTCTGACACAATTAAGAGCAAATTCGTTTCTCATAGATACTGTCCTATGCATACCAACTTTGAACTGAGTCCTCTTGAATCCAGCAGGACTTACTTCTGAGCATATTTATTTTTTAGGTTTATATCTCACCTCTCAACCAAAATAATCCCAAGTGTGGCTTAGTTGGCAACCTCCAGTCTCGAAAGACTATGGTATCGCACTCTAAAAGGTGGTTCTGGAACAGCGTCTAGTGTGGCTGAAAAGGCCGATTCGGGAGTGACAATCCCTTCCACACTGGGAGCAAGTGCAGTCTGTCCTTGGTCTGTCTCCCTGGCTATGGGCCTTCCTTCTTTGGCTTACAATAACAATAACAAAACACACTGACATGGTACTAAAATTGTCAAGGCACACCATTAGGTTTTTGACAATTGATAAGGCACACCATGCTGTTGGTGGGAGGCTCATATCCCCCAATGGCCCTATTAATAAATGGCCCTCCCCCAAATCCCGAGCTCCACTCCACCGGATCCTGCGTGATCATGTAGGGCTCGGTGCCCTACATGAACGCCTTTACCCTATGCCGACCTTTTGGTTGGCAGTAACTTGAGTAGCCCCATTGCAGAGTTACTGTTTTGCCAAATCCCAATCCACTGGGCCTTGTAAGCCAGTCTAATCAATCAAAGTTGCCAATAAAACAAGTTACAGTCCAAAGTCAGGTTCCAGGTAGGTCAGTCCAATCCATCAGGGTATCCAAATCAAAGTCCAGTCCCAGTCCACAGTCTGATTCCCAATTCAATAAACCAAGTTAGTCTCCTTTCCAACCTGCACTCCTTCTATCACCCACCAAACCCTTTCTGCCTCAGGTGCTCCCTATATACCTGAGGGATCTCCTTATGCTCTAGTGGCTGCAGTTGTGCAGCACACCTCCAGCTACCACCTTAATCCTGCATTTACTCAGAGCAAGGGGCACTGTGGACACCACACCCTATCTCCTTGGTAATATCTTCCGCAATTCCAGTACAGTTACTTCCCTTACCCAGGTGAAGGGGACATAAGGTAATAACTGAATATGCCTCAAAGAAAGTAGCAAAACTTACATCACATCCCAAAGTAATGCCCTAACATCTATCAGCTGTTTGGGGACAAAAGGGATCTGAAAACCACCTTTCTAACCCCGATCTGCACAGCCTGTGACCCATCAAGCTTGATTCAGCCCATCAGCCATGCAATATGACCTCCCTGGTGCTTCAGAATGCCACCTTCTTTTTGCAGTCCTAGGTAGGCAGCAAAAACAGGAGGATTATTGAGCCCCTAATGGTTACTTTATACAGCCAGCAGCCAGAGGTGTTCTACAGGTGAGGCCCATGTCCATGCATGACTCACACTTGTGCCCAACCAACTCCTGAAGTAGTGAGTGTCCCCTCCTCGTCGTCATCACCCAGGGCCCAAGGGAATACCTGCTGGGCAATTGTGGAGGAACAGCAGATCGTCTTCTTTCCCCAGTGCCATTTTACAAGGACATCAGGGGTTGGGGCATGTAGGAATTGTTAAGCCACTGTGGAGAGAGAGAGAGAGGAAACCTACTGCCAATGTCTGCTTTGTACTGCTTCCTGGTAAGCCTCACCAGTGGGTGACCCCACATGGCCCCCCAAAAGCTGGAGCTTCCACTGGGGTTAGTTCTTGAGTTATGCCAGCCTGTCTTTACCAAATCATTGAGTTGCTGTCAGTTCTGCAAGAGGGTCATCACCTGAAAGACCACTAGAACAACTCAGAGCATCTGCCAAACCCCTCTAACAGCCACTTCCCTATTTCTTGGAAGGTCATTAGCCTGGTTCAGAGACAAGAAAACAGTTTGACTGAGGATGCCCCTTAAGCATATGACTTCAAAAGATCATGAGAGTAACTTAACTGTCATGGGATACTATCACTTTTACACATATCTGCTATATACCCTATATGTTGGCCTATATACATTTTACCTATATTTAGAATGCAAGAACCTTCATGGCTGCCATGGGGGGAGAGAGAGAGAGCATGCCAATGTCTAAAACTTTACAGGCCCTGCAGTCCCAATGGAATGAAAGAGAAGCTGTCCCCTAAACTTGTACCAGTGATTTCAATAACAGCACAATCCTACACATGTTTACTCAGAAGTAAGTCTCACTGAGTTCAATGGGACCTACTCCCAGGTAAACATGTATAGGATTGCAGCCTTAAGCATAATTTCCTTGGGACTGGAGCCATAGCATTCCTTATTACTTAATCTTCACATTTAACAAAACAACCTTTCCCAGACAAAATAAAAACGGCAATAATACTTAAGGGACTCAGTATTTTGAACTACAACATAATGAGTCAGACCACTGATTCACATAGCACAATACAGGTGGGAACTCGGTATCCACTGAATATGTGAATTGAAAATTAAGGGGGGAATGAGAACGTATGACCGTATAAGGAATTTTTAATTGTTCCAGGAAGCTGAGTCAGGAAGCTGAGTGTCACGCTCTAATCACATGAAGCCTGCCAACGTGGCACAGCTTACGCGCAAGCGCGCTGCTCTCGCTTATGTAGAAAGTGCCACGTTGCAGATCTATTGCACACGCCCAAGGGCAGACTACCTGTATAAATGCTTGCTACAAAGAATGCTCGGGGCCATTTTGTCTCGTTCAGACTGATGGTCCTCAAGCTTAAGTAAAGTTGCTTTGAACCTCACTCCACGGCTGCGCATAATCATTGAGTCATTGCTGATAACTAGGTAACATTGCTATCCACTAATTTGACTCACCACTGTTACCGAGGTCCATCTTAAAATGCCTTGTAGCAAGGGAAAAAAGCACCAAAATTCAATTTCCTACCTTCGCGCTGTTAAATAATTATTTCATTTCATTAGATTCCATTATTCACCCCATCTAGTGGTACAGTGTCTATACCAATGCATTCTGGGGTGACAGTATAGGAACAAGAAACCTGGAAATGGGTCATTAAAGCTATTTTTCCACTGATTTGGATTCCTATGATGTTTTTTAGGAGGTCTGGTCTAGAGAGTCTAGAGCAGGGGTGCCCAAACCCTGGCCCTGGGGCCACATGCAGCCTTTGAGGCCTCTCAATGCGGCCCTCAGGGAGCCCCCAGTCTCCAATGAGCCTCTGGCCCTCCGGAGATTTGTTGGAGCCCACACTGGCCTTACACAACTGCTCTCAGCATGAGGGTGACTGTTTGACCGCTCGTGTGACCTGTGGGATGAGGGCTCTCTCCACTGCTTGCTGTTTCATGTCTGTGATGCAGTAGCAGCAGCAACGGAAAGACCAGCCTTGTGCAATGCCTTTTATAGGCCTTGAGCTATTGCAAGACCTTCATTCATTCATATAAGTTCATCTTTAATACAGTAGAACCTCTTTAAGTTGACTACCCAAGGGACTGGAGGAATTGATAAACATAGGGGGTGGTCAACATATGGAAAAAAAAGGCTACAGAAAATTAGGTCTAGAAAAACCCAAGGCTCTAGAAAATTAGGTCAACTTAAGGAGGTGGTCATTATAGAGAGGTGGTCAACTTTGGAGGTTCTATTGTATATTCATTTATGTAAACTTATGTAAATTTATTCAAATTTTAAATGTAAATTAATTCTTTTTTCCCTCCGGCCCCCAACACAGTGTCAGAGAGATGATGCAGCCCTCCTGCCAAAAACTTTGGACACCCCTGGTCTAGAGGGCAGGGGGTCTAGAGGGCAGGAGGTCTGGTCTAGAGGGTAGAACCTCCGTTAGCCCGAAGATAACACCAGAAGGTCGCCAGTTCAAGGACACCAGCAGCTCCCTGAATGGCTAAGAATGGTGAGACCTTCAAGCAGCTGACAAGCCAAGCTGAGTGATTCCACCTGCTCTTGGTGTGAGCAAGAAGCGTCTTGGCTGCCCTCCATGTGAGAGATGGAGCTGCTTGTCAGCCTGCATGGGAGAACTGGAGGCCAGAAGTGACGCCAAACCAGGAAGATCCATTCTGAAATGTTGTTGGTTTTTGAAAGAGAGAACCTCTATAATTGTAAAAATCCCCTTGAGGGATTTAGAAATGCCTGCCTATGTAAACCGCCTTGAATAAAGTCAGAGGAGTGATCCGATGACCAGAAAGGCGGTATATAAATACCTAGTTATTATTATTATTTTTTATCTACTGGGGATTCCAGAATGACCTGTACTGTCAACACTGACTGGCAGCAGTTCTCCAAAGTCTCAGACAGAAATGTTTTTCTGCCTTAGCTGGAGCTGCGAACTGAACCTGGGACTTCACCTGCAAACCGTGTCCTCCACCACTGAACTTTCCTTGCAACTGAAGCATGCAGGCTCAAGTTCATTTTAATAATTGTTGTCATTTAATCACCCATTTAATATCACAATAGCTGAAAAAGCAGAAATCCAATCCACAGATGATGTGGGGCTGTGATACTCATTTCTGCAATGTTCATTTCAAGACTGCCTGCAATAAAGCAGTCACTGCTGATTTTTAGGTGCCAGCATCATACCCCAAGGCAGTCAAAGACAATGACATGTGCAAACACTGACTTTTAGCACTCCACTGTGAGAGTTTAAAAAATGACCATTTTGAATAGGGTGCTAAAAGTCAACTAATGCCTGATTCTGCATGGGCTGCATATGGCTGCCTCCAGGACATGACTGTCAGCTAAAAATAAAGTGAATGATGGCTGTGATACCAACCACAGTTTGCGGTTAGCATGAGGCCTCAGAGATGGCAAAACCTAAAACAGGAGTGATAGTTATTCTAGAGTAGAATAATCCAGAGTAAAATGGTACAAAAGGAACAGTCAACAAAATGTTGCATTCCTCCAGCCTAATGCCCAACTGGCTCAAGCAGGTCCATTTTCTCTCCCTGCCCTACCCCTCCCTAAGCCCTGGTGGTGATGGTGTTTCTAGTAAACACCTTAACAGCTTGTGGCTCCTAGGTGCTACTGAGCATGCTTAGTTTGCATCAGGCTGGTTTTTGTTTTTAATTTTCACACTTATCTTTTTCTGCATACTTAGGAAGACTTCTGGGCAGTGGAGCAGCTACAGGAGGGGTGGTGGGATAACTACTGTAGGTGCCACCATACACCATGCATGCAGCCCCTCCCACTCTACATCAAAACCAGGGGTCTCCAAACCCCGGCCTGGGGGCCAGATGCGGCCCGCACCAGGCCTTTCTCCGGCCCATGGCCAACCTCGTCCCCTCAAAGCTTCTGGCCCACTCAACTGAACATGACCAGAACTGTGCTCTGATTGTGTCTGGAGGGTGTTCTGAGGGCCAGAGAGGTTGAATGAATGAGCCCATTCATTCATTTATTCACTCATCTAAGTACCATCTCTTATTTATTTGAATTTTATATTTAAATTTTTTTTCCGGCCCTCAACACCACGCCAGATATTTGATGCGGCCCTCTGGCCAAAACGTTTGGAGACCTCTGATCTAAACCATCCAGGCAGCAATGGCAACATAAAGGACCACTCCTGTGCATTGCCATTCCTGCCGGGAGTGGCTCAGCAGGCAAGCAGGAAGGGGCCGCTTACACTGTGCATTTCGGTACCTGCAGTACTTACGCTGCTGCTCATCCTGTGGCTATGCCACTGTCTCTGAGTAAGTAGAAGATCTGTGGGAGGCCCCACTTTCAAACTGACCAGCACTCATTTGCCTGAGTTTACTGCTAAATTAAAAACTATATTACATAATTATTAATTATGAGAAGGCTCTGAGCTGGCTGCTCACAGGGAAAAGGAGGACATTTCAGTTCTTTTCCAGGAGGCTAAAAAAGAGCTCCTGCCCTGGGAGAAGAGGGCGCCTGGTCAGCCTGGCACTGGCCTCCAAGAGCCCCTCTCCACCTTCATATTCTAGGGCTCTGTTTCCTTCCCGGGAAACCTCCGATCAGGGCATCGTAAGGGCTGTTCAGGGATCCTCAGGGGAGCCTTCCAAGCCAATGACTGTCTGTTCCACCAAAGAGGCACCGAGGACGGGCGCTCCGCAGCCCCACCTTCCAGGACCACCGTCGATCAAGTATCTCCCCCCTCCCCCTCTGCAAAGGGATCAGCTGGCGCGTCCTATTGCCGTGTCCGCTTCCCCATTGGCCAAACGTCACGGTTTGACCCAGCCAGGAGGAGGAGGAGGAGGAAAGGAAGTGGCCCGGGCAGGCTTGTGTAACCACAGGCTTTGCAGGGTGCAAAGGGGGGGGGGGGTTGGAGGCTGCTGGTGCAGGCGCGCCTTCTGATCCCGTTAAGGCACCAGGGAAGTGGCCTTATTTCCTCCCTGCTCTGTGGGTCTGGCCAAGACCGCCCCCAATGCGAGCTCCTGCCTTGTTCTTCCTTGCAGAGGCTCTGGGGAGGGGCAGGTCAGGTTGAGATGGCAGCTGCAAGGCCTCTGTGCGGGGAAGGGCGGAAGAGGCAGCATCGCAAAACAACGCACCCACCCCCACCCCACCCCCGCACGGTACCCAGCAAAGCAAGCACCCACATTCGCTGCCTCCTCCGGGCCCCGATCCTGTGCGTCTCTCAGCACCTCTGGAAAAGCGAGGCATGCCACACGTCAGCCGCCAGGCCTGGGGAGGCAGGGAGTTGCCCGAGGCGGTGGGGCACAGCTCCATCCACCACCAGGCTGGGCTCAAAGTCCGGGCCAGAAAGGCACCTCTCGCCTCCCCAGTTTCACGCGCCCTGCAGCCCAATCCGCCTCCTATGCAGGTCTACTCAGATGTCAGTGCCCTTCGAGTCAGTGGGGCTTGCTCCCAGGCACACGTGGATAGCACTGCAGCCCTGGTCCCGCGGCGGGGCTGACATTTCTACTCGCTCACCGATTGCGCACCCGCGAAGGCAGATCCCCAGCAAGGAGTCTGAATAACATCCGCGTCGCCCAGCGGAGTAAACAAAACCAGCCTCCGGCTCCAGGAGCTTCCGTGGCCGCCTGGGCAGGAGTTGGAGAAAAGTTGCTCCTCGGAGATCCCCCTGGTGGGATCTTCCCTTGGCCCCACAGCCATCCTGCACTGTCCCGAACTGAGGTCCTTGGGTCACCTCCAGAGCTGCCGGGGGGGGGGGGCCCGAGACACCCCCACTCCCCGGCTGGGTTTCTGCGGCTGCTGTTCCAATCGCCCCCTGCGCGTCCATCCGCAGATCTCCCGTTTCAGAGCCCCCCACCCGGAGCGACGGAGGCGCCTGCATCCAGCCGATCCCTTCCATGCCTCTGCCAATCCAAAAGTGAAATCAAAAGCCCGGCTTGCTTTCTCTTACCAGGAGCTGCAGCACCTCCAATCAGAAGACCCGCCTGGGATTTGGGTTGTCCACCAGCATGAGTCTTCGCAAGGTGGGGATGCCACAGGGGTGGGAATGCCAAGCCAAGAGAACCCCCTCCCCCCGGAAAGCGGCCTTAAAGGGACAGGCAGAGAGGTCTCGACCTGGGTGGTTTCGCTTTACCTTACGCAGAAGTTTGTTTGGCGAGGCTGCTGCAATCCTCCGAGGTTGCCAAGAGACGCCAAATGGAAAGGGAAAGCGAGGCGGAGGGAGAAATCGTGGGAGCAAAACTAAAAGTGACTCCCTGCTCTGCCTTTTTGGCGGACAGCAAGCCCAGATCGAAAGCAAAACAAGGCGCCTTGGAAATCCCCCCCCCTCCCTGCCTGCCTGCCTGCCTGCCTGCCTCCTCCGCCCCTTCCAGGCCTGTTTGTGCAGGAGAGGGGAGGTGGGGGCTGGGAAGAGGCCCTGGTGCGGAAGTTTTGCCGCAGCCTCTCATTGGCAGGCTCCTCCGGCGCTTGCATCATTTCGCAGCAGAGTCGATTTCATTTTCACTTCCCTCCAGCAGCAGCAGCAGCACACGGTCCAAGCGGGTGCAAAGTGGGGTGGGGGAAAGAGAGGTTTCAGTTCCTCGCCAAGCAAGGCTGAGCTCGGCAGCAGCTCCCTCTTCTTCCTTCCTTCTCCCGGTTCCTCTGGCAGTCCATCCTCACACCCCCCCCCCCCGCACCGAGGCGGACAGCAGTGCCTTGGGGAGGGCGTCGCGTCTGAGCATCCTCCAGCCCCTTTCGCAGGAGCCAGCGATGGGGGCTCGCGGCAGCTGCACGCACAGGCCCTCTGAGAGAGAAGGGGCTCTCTCCCCACCCAGCCACCAGCCCCCCCCCCCGCTCCAAGAAGTCCTCCTGCGCAGCCACACGAATTGTGGGGGTTGGCTGGAGTGGGTTTTGCAGATTCAGGTTGTTCCATCACGACAAGAGCCAGTCCTGGCTGCCTTTGTGGGAGCACACTGAAGGCTTGTCAGGAGATCTTCGCACAGTCAGGTAGATGTCATGGCCTGGTTTGTTTGATCCTGGGATCCAGACATCAAGTCCAAGGACCCGGGATGCCTGCTTTTTATCCTATCATTGCAAGATGTAAGCTGTTCCCAGTAAAGCTGCTTTTTGTAGTTGGTGAATCATCATCATCATATCATCCAACTTTTGCATAGTCATGTTGTTTTTAGCTGGGTTTTGTATATATCCACCTGTCCTTCCCAAGGGCCTAGGATAGGCTATTTGTTTTTAGGTTGTTGTGTTACAAATATCCCCATAGTGTATGAGCTGTTCCTAGTAAGGTGGCCTTTTGTAATTGACTGATGGTGCTTGCGCTCATTGTTGTTGTGGCTGCTGCTGTAGCTTTTATTATGAGTTTCTCGCACAGTCAGGTAGGTGTTATGGACATTTGTTTTATCCAGACACAGAGACTTTCCCAAGGGCCTGGAATGCCTGGCTTTTGTTCCTGTTTTGATATTATAAACACCGTCACAAAATGTAAGCTGTTCCCAGAACTACTACTACTCTTCTTCTTCTTCTTCTTAATATTCTTTTTCAACGAAAAGTTCACAAAGTGGTTTACGGAGAAAATCAAATAACTAATGGCTCATGATGATGATGTCAGCAAGAGCCTGCTCTTTAAATTGATTCATAAATTAAACAGTCATATTTAAACACCTGGTTTTGGTTGATTTTTCTTCATTCTTGCTTAATACCTCAGTTAGTTTGATATATCTGGCACAGAGTTAAAAGAAAAACCCTTGAGAAATTATTCTAATAGGCCATGTGTGTCATACGAAGGATCTATCTGCTCCAGTACTGTTTTCAACAGTGCCTAAACTTTGAGAAGGTCACAGTATGAAGCCCAGTTTGTTTCCAGTATCTACTATTCAGGTTGTTGAACTGAAACCACTTTATATGAATCAGATCTCTGGTCCATCTAGCTCAGTATTATCTACACAGGGTTAAAGTTGTCCCCAAACTTTCAACTGCCAGGGCCGTGTTTTGCTTGTATGGTGGGCTGGGGTGATTCAATTTTTGAAAAGAATACAGATAGATGTAGTATCTGGCACACAAAGGGAATGAGGGTTGCCAGTTAATCAAATGTGCTGGCTAATTGTGTGAACACCATAAGAAAGCACAAATAACATAAAAGAAGAAAAAAGGACAAACAAGCATGAATGCCACAAAAACAAAAATCACAAATGCTAGCAACAAGTGCAAACACCATGAACAAGTACAACATGCACAAATAACTTTTCCAAGTACTGGAAAGCACTCGACAGATGGCTATTGGAAATGTTTAGCTTAGATCAGTGTTTCTCAACCAGTGGTACAGGTAACACCAGTGGTACTTGAGGTGGTGTCTGGTGGTACTCAGGGGACACCTGCCACCCAGCAATGAGACTAGGAACATGGCGCAACAAACAGCGGTAGGAAGCTCAGCGAGCAGAGTTCCAAAGCATGCTTTTCCATGTTCTAAAACGCCCTCCCATCCATCCTGAACTTTTTACTGGTGTTTGTCACATTGCCTCTGACTTCCCAATCCAGAAGTAACTGGCAATGATGTCATCACCAGTTACTTCTGGTGGTACATAGTGGATCATGTGATATGGTATGGCAGAGGACAAACAGTGATCGCTTGCTGTTATGTTTCTCAACAACACTGGCTTAGATGAAGGAGGAATTGTGTTGCCCTCTCTGACATCTGCCTGTTAACTGAGTTTTTGGGTTTTTTAAATGCTGCATAATGTGGCTGTTACTGTATGTACATTTTGTACATAATAGAAAAATGTGCCACAGTAAGAGAAAAATATGTTCAAAAATTATGTATCTACAGATCTGCTTGCTGCCTCTCTCAACTGACCCAGCAAGTGACCCAGCCTAGCAGTCACTTCATCCAGTGGGAGGAAGAAGTGGGAATGGGGATGAGGGAAGAAGTGGGGACGGGATGTAATTGTAATGCCCCAAGCTGGTCACAACTCAAAGGTGTACCATATGTGGCTCTAGACTGTAGTTTGAGGATTTCTGGCCTGTTCTGACTAGCAATGACTTTGCAGCTGCCCCACAGGGGTCTTTTCCCAGTTCTACCTGGAGATGCCAAGGATTGAACCTAGAACCCTCTGCTTGCAAAGCCTGGGCACCACTGTTGCGTTTCCATAACTTCCTGAAAGTATTTCCTTTGAACACAGGGGTTCCATTTAGGTCTGTAGCTGATAGTGTGATAGATTGTGCCTCCACTAAAATGAGTCCATGTGTCAAGTGATGTTTCTTGTCTACAAAACTTCCATCTATCTTTCCAAAAATGGGTTCTTATTTTTATATGATATGAAGCAGGCACACCACACCACACCAACGTGATAGAGTAGGAGCTTACACA
Source organism: Tiliqua scincoides (assembly GCF_035046505.1). Classification (NCBI taxonomy): domain Eukaryota; kingdom Metazoa; phylum Chordata; class Lepidosauria; order Squamata; family Scincidae; genus Tiliqua; species Tiliqua scincoides. Next base: position 59,932,721 of record NC_089826.1, read on the forward strand.
CTCCAGGGCTGTTGGTTTGTTTGTTTGCTTGCTTGCTTTTAGACCTATTCAGTTTCTGGAATGATTCAATACACTGATGTGCAACCACAGGCCAAGATGAGCTGTTTCTGGAACACCAGATCACTGATGACTCATTCATCTCTTTACTTCTCTGCTTTTGCCTCTTTTTTCAGCAGGTTATTTCTGTGACTCTTTCAGTTCCCTCTTTGCTTAGGGAATATAACAAAAGCAAAAGCTGATTCTATATCCTAGATAAAACAAAAGTACAAGCAATTAGCTGCGAAGCTTTGAAGGTGGGAGAGAGAAAAATACTACCACCAGACAGTGACTATGCCAAAATTAATGTCTGTGCATCTGTTGTCAGAATTTTCTTTATAACTTTATTACATGCTTATCTTCTCAAACCAGCCAACTTCAGAAGAATCTATGGGCAGTCAGTGAAAGAAACAATCTCTCTGCATAAATAAACTGAAATGATTTTCAGTGAGAGAGGATAATAGGTTTAAATTTATATACTGCTGGACAGCCCTCGAAAGCATTTTACACATTGATTTGCAAAATAAGTGTTCATCATGCAGACAGATGGGAAGCACTGTATGGAAAAATAATTTTAATTTTAGTTGTGACATTCCCTCTCTTTCAGTTCTGTAAATGTTTAACTCATCATCATCATCATCATCCCCATTATAGATATTAATGGTGAACTAATATATAATCTGTATAGTGTATATATACTATCACTGTATATACTAATGGTGAACTGGTGGTGATAGTTATCATCATCATCACTGTATATAATGGTGAACTCAAATCCTTGAGTAGAAATCAGATTAAAAGTAAATGTGGCCATCCACAAAGGAATGGTTTCTGTGCATTCAAAGGACTCCACAGGTTTGCAGAAATACACAAATTTGTAAAGTAAAATAATAGAGAAAAGGAAAAAGGACTTGACCCCTCTAGCTAGTGTAGCTAGAGGGGTGCAAAGCACTAGGTTTTGCAGGGAGCCTCACCGTGGCATGCAAGCGACCCTCCCCCTCTTCTTCGGAGCCATTCTGGGTGGTGGGAGCAAAACGGAGGTGAATGTCCAGAATGGTTCTGAAGGGAAACGGAGGGACCGCTTGCACACCACGATGAGGTTCCCTTCCATGATTAGGTTCCCTCTTTAAGGCTCCCTTAGTGCTTTGCACCCTCTCTAGCTATGCCACTGGGCCTGACACAGATTGATTGTAATCAGTGATCCCCAGGAGCCACAGAATGTGGAGAACTCAGTTGGGGGAAAACCTGGATAAGGGAGAGGGGAATTGGCCTGCTTGAGCCTTCAGCAGTATTTTGCATGAAGGGTTGGGGAGATGCAATATTTTGTTTCAGTTCCTCCTTGTCTTTGTTTATCATTAATACAAGTAACTGAATGCCTATCAGATTGGAAACAATGTGGAACAACCCAAAATTCATATATTTGGGGAGGAAGAGGGCCCCTTCACTATGCCAAAGTATGTAAGCATTAGTAATAAAAATTACATTAAAATAAAACAAAAATGGTTCTATGAGCTTCTAGTGTATGCAGAATGCTCAAGGCTTCTGAGTCATGATGTTGGTTTGGGGATTTCTTCTCTTTTTTGAGGAAAAGGGGGGTGGAAAATTAGCCTACTTGCAGCCCAGTCCTAACTACTCCCCCCTCGCAGATACCAGTGCACCAACAGAACACATTATGTATTCTGTGTAGTAGAAACTGTCCCAGAGGCTTCGAGGTAAGGAAACATTTGTTCTCTGATCTCAGGGCAAGCCTTGGCTTTCCCGATAGGTCTACTTAAACCTGCACCAGTTCTTTGACTGGTGCAAATCCAAGTATACCAGGGCAGATTGATTGAGGCTGGAAAGGGGGATAGCATGCCAGCAATATCCATCCCCTTCCCACCTTCCCCACACTCCCCTTCCCCACCATGTTTCTTCCAGTGTTAGAGCTACTGTGTCTGTCTGTGCTACTGATGGCAAAGGGGTCACCTGGGGTACAATAAGTACTCCAGACTAAGCAAATTTATATGTTACTGAAGCTGAACTGTCTTCAAAAGCATTTTACATGTTGATTTGCAAAATAGGGGTTCACCAGTCGGACAGATGTGACATACCATATGGAAGAAATTATAAATTATAATTTTTAAGATTATAAGGTAAGTTATGAGCACTGAAGTGTGTTTTGTAAAAATGGTTTTTTTTCATTTTAATTGATACCTACAACCACTTTGTTTTGCTCTTTAATGATTTCATTCACCCCTGAAGATTGCCATTCATGTGCCCAAACACCCAAATGCATGACTACACAGTAGAGAATAATGATTGAAAATAAAGTATTATTTCCATCTGAGCCCCTTTTCAGACAGTTCTCCTTGTAGGCCACGCTGTAAATAAATAAGTGCATACTGTCTCAAGCACATTCCATTCTTCCATTTGGCTGCAATAACAAATTTCAGTTCTTCCAACAACTGCACAGTCTATTTTTAATAAACTCTCTGATTACATTCTTAGGGTCAATATGAGACTCTGTGACAGTGTCAGCTATATTCATTACCATGCATAATCTCACTGTGTCTACTTCTAAGGCAGAAGTTTTCTTTGCATGTAAAACAAGGCCTTTCAGAGCAGTTTAAAGAAACTCATGATTAAATATAATCTTACACAGGTCTAAATGCTGGTTCCAATCTGGAGAGTCTCGTGCAACAAATGGTGGTTCTGCATGTTTAAGGCAAACATATTTTGGAAACAAGTAAGCACCTGACTGCCAAGTTCAGTGGGAGAACTGTGCTCAGATGAATTGTGCTTGCTTCTTCATGGACCAGATGTTGCAAATTTGGAAAGCTGAGTGGTGTCTAAGCTGTGAGCCAGAAGTCACCAGAATAAACATTTATTACATGTATATGCTACCATATCTCCAAGGAACTCAAGACAGTATATGTGGATTTTCCCATTTTCTCCGCACTACAAAACTGCTAGCAGCTGTCCCAAGCTGGCTGAATGGATTTTTGACCTGACGTCACCCCAATTCCAGCCTGACTAGGCAAGTCACACTCTCCCAGCCTCAGCTCCACATTACTAAACAGGTTGTTTCAGAATTATAGAAATACTACATGTGAAGCATGGTGTGTGAATGCTGAGTGTCTCCATTCATATGTGAAACTTTAGGTTTCCATATTTAGTGGGAGGGCAGCCTTATACTGAATCAGACCATTGGTCCAGTATTGTCAACACAGACTGACAGTAGCTTTCTAGTCTGGCAGTAGCAGGATTTAAGATAAAAAAATTTGCCTCTGTCCTGCCTGGGCAGATCACATGTTGAATCTCAGACTTTCTCCATACAAGGCAGGTGTTATTCCACTCAGCCACAGCCCTTCCCCAAAGATGTTGCTGCACTAGGTCATCCATTAGGTTATATATGGAACGGGCCCTTTGTCTAAGAATGTCTCAAGGACTTCATTCCTAGTTTTTCCACAGTCTTCAATATGTGTGCATGCAATTTTTTTTCTCTGTGTTTGAAGTCTCATTCTCACAGAGGTTGTAAACCAATGTCTAAACCGTACCACTTCAGGTTGCAGTCAGAGGTGGGCTCGCATAACTCAATACTCCTCCATGCAAAAATGTCCTTTGCACATAGAAAACAAGCACAACAGGCAGAAGGTTAGGCTAGGCCCTTCTTCTTGACATGTTAGAACTTATCACGTTACATTTAACACATATGAAGTGACTGCCTGTGGCTGCTGGCCCCATCCTGTGTGCATTTCAGTGGCAAGTGCAAAAGAGCTTAACCTGTAGGTCAGCGATTTTCAATCTTTTTCATCTCGTGGCACACCGACAAGGCACTAAAATTGTCAAGACACACCATCAGGTTTTTGACAATTGACAAGGCACACCATGCTGCCAGTGGGGGGCTCACATCCCCATTGGCCCTACTAATAAATGATATTCCCCCAAATTCCTGTGGCACACCTGTGGACCACTCGCGGCACACTAGTGTGCCACTGCACAGTGGTTGAAAATGGCTGCTATAGGTGCTGAGACTCTGTCCAAACAGTTGGGGAAACTTTGTACAGAGAGGTTCCTGGTTGAACAAACAGAATCTATGCACATATAGCCTGTACACGTATAGGTGCTTTCACATCTTTTGCCCCACGTGCTTATAAGCTAGGGGCAGGACCAGGTGCAACCCTGCTTTCCCCCATACGTATGTTCAGATGAATGTGTGAAAAGTGCTCTAATTTCAATGCGGGTTGTTGTTTCTCATAGGTATACCATCTCTGTGAAAACTAGGCCTCAATCTCCCTTAGCACATGGATAAGGACATACTGTATACACTTATCTCTTATATACAATTAAATATATGCTTCTCACAAAATCCTTCCCAATTTAGCTGTTGCTGGTGGTGTAACGAGAGTTAGCATCCCAATACTGAAACTTTGCAACCTGGCTGACCAGAGTAAAATTCAGTGCTACCAATGCACTGAAACTGGAGGAGGGGTCCAGCAATTAAGACCTACATGTCTTGATTACAATCTTGCTCACATAATGGGCAATGCTGTCATTTGCATCAGAGGTTTTCCTAATATACCCAGTTAGGATATGAGAGGCTGACACAGGTACCTTTGTGTTGTCCAAAATGCGTGTCAACATGTGTATGTGCTCATGGATGCATGCAAATAAAGTATGTGATCAGACCAGACATATTGGAATAGATATTATGTAAATTTTAGAAAATTGGTATTGTCAGGTAAGTATTATGGAGTTCTGTGGAAAATGTCAGCAAACTGTCACACTTCCTGATCATGAACTCAGCAACAAAAATCATCAACAACCAGAGGGAGAGAACTGGCAGTTGAGATTCCCCCTCCTTTCTCCCCTCATCCCCTCCTTTTCTCCTCTCCCCCTCAACTTCTGTCTTCTTTCTGACCATGCCATAGCTCTTCCTGTCTACCTCTTCTTCAGCAGCAACAGCTGACCTCTCATTCTAAAACACAGGTGGACAGAATGCAGGAGGTAACTACCATCACATTCATGATGATGCTCTCAATTAACTGAGTGCACTGCTGCTGCTTCTGGTTGTCCGGAATCCTTATAAAGCCTTCTTTCTGTTCCCCTTTTTGCATTGCCACTCTTGATGACTTCTTTGCCACCATGTGGCAATTTGGGAGAGCTATTTCCAGTGGGCCGTGAACCCCAGCTGATGCTTGCCATGACATCTCGTTCCCTGGGGCCTAGAAACAAAATGCTTTATTATTTACCAAGGACACTTGGCTGGTTTTGAGATTTACTGGTAAAAATTAGCTATGTTTGTGTCATGAAGCTTGTTTTGGACACTTACTGAACTGCCATGGTAATAACATCTGTTGCTGGCAAATGCCAAGGTTTCCTGAAATTTCTCACCAGCATGCTAAAATAGTTACTGATAAATGTCAGTATTCGCCAAGTTTGTCTTATCACATACTCAGGGTTCAACCCAGACTCTCCCAAACATCTTCTCTTTCCTGGTGGCAGCAATGGCACGATCTGGAATGCTGCCCAATGCTGCCTTGGGTATACTGCCTGTGCACATTAAGGAAAAAGGTCCCTTACAACACTTCTTGTACAGTTTCTTCAGTGGAGGAAGTGCAGGGCTTCCAGTTTGATTTAAAGGGACCACATGAATAAAGAAGCTTCTTTATTTGCTCAATCCCTGTAAATCAAACTAGAAGTCCTGCACCTCCAGGACTCAAGACATCACACCAGGGGCAAGGTAAGAATGATCCACCAGGGGCAAGGTAGATGATCCACTTCCCACTCACTGTTAGCAGGCGGAAGCATCTCAATGGGCTGGAGGGAGGCAGGGGAGGCAGCAGCAGAGTTGGGGTGATCCACATCTGTGGGGCTCTCACCCCACCCCCACAATCTGATGCTTATGCAATCTGCATAACCTTGCCTAATGGAATGGCCACCCCTGCCTGGTGGCTGATAATTATTGCTGATAATTATTATTGCTGATAATGCAAACTAGGCAGATTAATTACAATGATCTGGCAAATAAAAAATCACTGGGTAACCCCCATGCAAGTCATACACCTGCATCTATTCTGCTATCATTTGCTTGAAACAAAAATATATATGTATATCTTTCTCTTAGATGGTGTCCCCCAAAGTCTCGTACATGGAGCACTGACCAAATCCACACTTTCTGAAATTTTTCTAGTGCTGTGGCATCAGGTGTTCCCATACAATTCACTGGACCCCTGCTGTTTTTACTTTAAATATAAGAAAAGTGCAGTATGTTTTGTGGTTCTGTGCCAGAAGTTGCATTTCAAAAAGGGAAACTAATCTGGGTCCTCTAATACTACAATCACTTGAAGCACTGGCAATACAGCTGGAGGGAGAAGAGAAGAAATTGATGCACTAACAATGCAATCCTATGCATGTTTACTCAGAAGTAAGTCCCACTGAGTTCAATGAATCTTATTCCCAGGTAAGTATGTACAGTGTAGGATTGCAGCCTGATATATTTTGCTCTGGCAGAAATATCTATATATTGTTAACTTTTGACCCATCTCTCTCTCACTCTCTCTCTTTCTTTCACTGACAGTCCAATCCTATGGGCCTCGGCTAGCAGTAGAACTTGCATTCCCGCTGGCGGCAACTGCTGAAAAAGTGCTGGAAAGTGTTTTCTAGCAGCTCACTACCAGGATGCTGGGAGAAAGTAATAAACTCTCTTGCTGCCCACCAGAGCAGGTAATCAGCCAGTGAAGTGGGAGGGGCAGAAGGAGGACGGAACAGGGTGGGAAGTGGCAAAACCAGGCCAAGAGGCTGGGGGAGGGGGTTGTATCTGATATGTGCCAGATCCTATCCCCCATTTTTGCTACCTCCCTTTCCCTTTTTTCTCCTCAGATCTGTGCTATTGAAATAGCTAGCACAGGTCCAAGAAGACTCACTGAGGGTTAGGCCACTTACAGAGATGTAAGGGGATAGGATTGGGCTCTTACTCATACAAATAATGTCAACATCTTTAGTGTCATCTTTGATATCTGATAGCAGAGACACTGTATTAATTTGCAAATGGTTCGTATATGGCGGGATGCAGTACAGACAGTTAGCAAAAATTCCATGAGTACAGAAGTTGACAAGAAGCATACAGGGCCAATCTTGTCATACATGGATTTTTTACACTGATTTTACTCAACATGAAGGGCTACTGCAAATTAGAAGGAATGTGCTGGTCCCTGGAGAAAGGGAAAAATGCATCCCTTTAAAATCACAGTTTGAAAAACTGCTTTTCTTATTGTTGTAGAGAGATAGTCATGCAAGTGATCATTCCATTCTTCAGCTAAGCCAGGTAAAGGCAGGCATGTATCCTTTGCATTTCTAATTGTGGACTGCCTCTCTACAGCAGTAAGAAAAGCTGTTTTTAAACCACAATTGTAAAGGGATGCACTTTTAATTTTTTTAAACTGCTTTTACTTAACACATTTCATGGTATCATTTTATGGTATTGTGAGCTGCCTTGAGTACCCTTCATTGAATAGAAAGGCTGGATATAAATTCTATAAATAGATAAATAAATATATATCAGCAGGGAGTCCCAGAATCAAACCCCTGTGGATGTCAAGGCACGACCTTATTCCATTAGGAGCATAGACGGGCAAGAAACCTGGAAGTGGGTCTTTAAATCTATTTTTCCACGGTTTTTTTATCCATGGATTTTTTAAATTCACTAGCGGTTCTGGAATGAAACACCAGTGGATAATGAAGGACGGCTGTATTAATAAGAGCATATTTGGATGTAAAAATATAGAAGTAAAGGGGGGATCAGCAGTAAACATATTAGCATATCATAATCAGACTTCATTGTCTCTACTATTACTTCAACCAAGGCCCCAGTCAACTAGGTAAGCAGCTTAAGAGGTGATACTAGCTTATATCCTGCCAAATGTAGTTATATAATCAGTATAAAAGACAAACTCATACAAACTCAGTCTCAGTTTATGCCACTACAGTTGATATTAGCAGCTGTGTTGCTATTTACAAAATGTAATTGAGGTCAAGTGGTTATTTGATAGCTTGTTTCTTGGGATGTGTTGCTAGTAGCAAAATGTAACATCTCAGTGTACCCTTTGCTTACTTTTCAATTGCCTTCATACCAACATCAAATAGACCCGTGGCTAGAGGTTGGGTGGACCTTGTAAATACTGTGCCTTGTAAAGTAGCTGCAAATTGATAAACATGTTGCAGCTTCCTGCCAAAGTGTTTGCCCGCCCCTGATATAGAGGGCTGAAGTTAGCATTCATGGCATCATGGCTGGTAGTGACATAATTAAGCAGAAAGTTACATCATTAGCCCATTTCTGCCCAACTCACAGATGTACACATTTGATGGCCAGAAATAAGCATTTTGTGCTCACCTAGAAGCTCATTAGCTGCAAATGACAGAAGAGAAAATGTGAAAATCTTGTTCATATTTTCAAGATATGAGAAAGCCTAATTAACATGCTGGGAGAGTTCAATTATTACAAGGGCTGGATAAATTCCTTCTGGGGGCCACATTTGGCCTGCAGACCTTATGTTTGACACCCCTGCGTTAGGTTCTGCGGTCTGTGTGATTGCCTTGCTGTCTTGTTTGTTTGTTTGGAAAAATTTATGTCCCGCCTTTCCCATGTTGAAGCAAATGCCCAAGTCAGCTTACAAAGCTCCATAATAATTGTACAATGTACAGCAATAAGTAAAAACATTGAAACAAAGCATTAAAATGTTCATTTTAACATTAAACACTAAAACATAAAAACATTAAACAAAGCAAAACCTAACACGTATCGTCAGGTATAAGGGGATAACACATCTTTGCACATAAAGGCATCTTTCTTTTCAAGGGGCACTTCTTACATTTCTCCTTGTGTGCTACATCCAGGAGTGTGGGTAGTGGGCAATACCTGTGGGTAGTGGGCAATACCTGTGGAAAATTACTGTTAATAATCTTGGGTCTTTGGGAGATAGTGGGATATAACACTGATGGAATAATAATAAATCTGAATATATGAAGAATGCAAATGTTTTTCATTTGGAACATTTTTGGTGATACCTGTCCAGGCCAAGGCATCTAAAGCCTTGGACTGACCCTAAGATCAGGTCATGTGTTTGTCGCTGAGCCATACATATGTGGAAAATCTTGTCAAAGGGGCAAGCATCTTTGGAAGGCTGGGCTTTACGAGACTCATCCAGGCATAGCATTCATCCTGGTGTTGTTAGCAGATGTCTCCCTTGTATCATCATCATTGAAATGCAGCAAAATAGCAGATATGTTCCGTGTAAGTAAGTGTAAATTAATGCATACTGGGGTAAAATATCAAAACTTCACATATAGGCCAATACAGTGGTTCTCACTCCTTTAGCACCAGGACTCACTTTTTAGAATGAGAATCTGTCTGGACCCACCAGTAGTGATGTCATGACCCAAAGTGACATCATCAAGCAGGAACATTTTTGACAATCCTAGGCTGTAATCCTACCCACACTTACCCAGGAGTAAATTCTATGTACTATCACTGTTAAAAGCATCTTCATAGCAGCCTGTTAAAAGTACAGATCTGTGACATTTCCCCAAATGCAGTCACATACCTTGGTAGCATTAAGTATAATATATTCAAAATAAAATATTCAAATGAATGGCGACCCTCCTGAAATTAGCTCGTGACCCAGCTAGTGGGTCCCAACCCACAGTTTGAGAAACACTGGGCTAATGGGTGATGGAGCTGGACACTGGGCTTCTGAGCTGTCTGTGACGGATCAGGAGAGATATCTTGGGTGCTGGTGGACAGCTCGATGAAAGTGTCAACCCAATGTGTAGTGGCAGTGAAGAAGGCTAATTCTATGTGTGGGGTCATTAGAAAAGGTATTGAGAATAAAATTGCTAATATTATAATTCCATTGTATAAATTGATGGTAAGGCCACACCTGAAGTATTGCATCCTGTTCTGGTTGCCACATTTCAAAAGGATATAGTGGAAATGGAACAGATGCAAAAGAGAGCAACCAAAATGGTTACTGGCCTGGGGCAACTCCTTTGCAAGGAAAGGCTACAGTGTTTGGGGCTCTTCGGTCTAGAAAAAAGATGCCTGAGGGAGGACATGACCAAGATATACAAAATTATGCAGGGGAAGGATAAAGTGGAAAGAGAGATGCTCTTTTCCCTTTCACACAACACCAGAGTTAGGGGAAATTCTTTAAAATTTAGTGTTGGGAGAGTTAGGACAGACAAAATAAAATATTTCTTTACTCAGCATATAGTTGGTCTGTGGAGCTCCTTGCTACAGGATGTGGTGATGGCATCTGGACTAGATGCCTTTAAGAGGGAATTTACACATTTCTGGAGGAAAAGTCCATTACAGTTTACAAGCCACGATGTGTAATGTGAAACCCAGTTGCATGCCTACCATTGGGTTTGATGGGGCAAATGCCCCAGGTGCCAGCCACAAGGACCCCATGGAACCCTCTCTGAGGTTCCCGATGGGGCAGAAATTTTTTTTTTGGTTTTCCGGAAGCACAGTTTATAGCGCCGGGGAACCTCACATGGGAGGTCCCGCGAGGCTCTGTGAGCCTCTGGTGTTTGGGGGTTGGATATCTGCGCAGGGGGGTGGCCATAGTCCGCAAGGGGCGCCATCATGGAGCTTTGCCCTGGGTGTGGGGCTGTGAAGGTCCGTGGCTGGTGCAACCTCCTGATTTTAGAAGTGGGCTACCTTGGAATGCCAGATACAAGGGAGGGCACCAGGACCCAGGTCTCTTGTTGTCTTGTGTGCTCCCTGGGGGATTTAGTGGGCTGCTGTGAGGCACAGGAAGCAGAACTAGATGGGCCTATGGCCTAATATAGTGAGGCTCTTCTTATGTTCTTATCATCGTCGTCATCATCATCATCAACAACTCCTTAGAACAGGGTAGCATTTTCTTATTCCTTTTACTGTGCAAATTGCTTTGAGAACTTTTTGCTGAAAAAAAACAGTATATATTCTAAATAAGAAAGCATAAATAAAAGCAGAATAAAGCAGAAACTGGGAAAGCAGACAGAATTTCTGCATACAGAGTTGTTTTCGGGGGGGGGGTTGGTTTTAAGTTAGACATTCATGTGCTTTATATTGTGCATATTATTTGTCTCTAGTGACACCCTGTGGTCATGACTGTTAGCAGGTTAATGTACTCCAATAATGTGGTGTTAGATGACATTCTGTGGATTGTTGCAGTCTTGCTATAATGTTATTAGTATACAAGGAGCTTTCCAGAGTAACATAAATAACTTTTAAAAGATGCTCCACCATTCAGTAAGTCTTCTATCAACATTTCAGTAGTCAGCACCTCTACAGTGAAAAGTAAGATCAAAGATGACAAGCAAAATTAGACCCATCTACAGGTTTGTATGGCAAATGTCTGGAATGCCTTCTGCTAAAAAGTAGTGGGTGAAATATCCTTCACAATATCTTTTAGAAACCAGATTAAAAGAGACAAAACCAAGGTGATACTTCTTGTTAAACTGGATATTGAAGGAAACATCTTAATTCTGCAGGACATAAAGGTAAGAAGATCAATTTATAGCTCAAGCTTATAATGTACATATTTACTTGAAAGTAAGTTCTACTATGCTCAGTGGGGTTTCTTTCCTTGTAAGCACATTTAGGATTGCAGCATAAATGTGGTACATTTGTCCAATACAGCATTTCTCAGTGTTTGTCCCCTGCTGAACCACTTCACTTGGTTCACCTATTGGAAGTACTACCAGAAGTAACTGGCAATGATGTCATTACCAGTTACCTCTGGATTGGGATGCCAGATGCAATGAGACAAACACCAGATAGAGGCTCAGGGTAAATAGGAGGGCTTTTTTGAACATGTAAAAGTGCACACTGGAGCTCTGCCACTAAGCTGAGACTCCTACTGCTACTTGTCACATTGCACTGATTGCTGCCAGAAGGTGGGGGTCTGGGATGGTTCCACGTATACCACCAGATACCACCTCAAATACAAGTACCACTGGTTGAGAAACACTGATCTAAAATAAATGTGTTTGAGCAGTACAACCTTAAAGATATGGGTGTTTGTCATTTTCAAATAAGTGCACTCAGGATCATAAACTTAATTTTTGACATACTGTAATTAAATCTAGTCTCTCAGTATCTATAGTTGATGTGTTAGCATTAATTAATTGGGATAATTGCCAATCACAGTATTCACAGGTTCAGATATAGCCTTAATGCTATATCCTATTCAGTGGTGTAGCTAAGGGGGTGCAGGGGGTAGCAGTTGCACCGGGCATCAAGCTCTAGGTGGGCAACAAGTTAAGCTTGACACTAGTGATCAAAATTGTGAAAATCTTGGTGTATATGATTAATACCATCATGTTATATATCGTTGGAAAGATAATTTAATGTAGAATGCAATGAAACATACCCCATTGGAATATCTGTATTCTATCAAAAGTTATGGCTAATTAACCAGAAAATGAAAGCACAATTGCCTTGTAGAACAAAAAGTGGATTTTCTTAACTCAAAACTGACCTATGAGACTGATTGTTGTCTCAAGAGACTGATTGTTGCCCCTCTTATATTTAGCAAGAGAAGAATAACCATCCCTCTTCACCCCAATACAGTGTCTCAAACCTATCAGGGGCACACTTTTTGTTTATTTACTTAATTAATTTGATTTTGTTGGGGGGGAGCTGCAAATTTTCTTTGACCCCAGATAGCAGATAGATGCCTTTTCACTTTTGAAAAAGTCCAGACGTGATGTCACTTGCGGCTATGACATCACTTCCGGGGCAACATTTTGAGCTTGGCACCAGGCTACACGATCATTAGCTATGCCACTGACCTTATTAAATTATATCTGTACAGAAGACTTCAAAACAAAGAACATCTCTAGCAGCCCAATCCTAAGCTGCCCGGCGCTCAGAGGAGTAGTGGCACCAAAATGGCTACGCCTGTATGCTATCCTATTCTGGTCCTACTTTGAGTTATGTACCATAATTATATGTTTTGCTTTTGTGAAAATACAATTTAAGTTGGCCCAAGTCTGATGCAAAACTGAAGGCTGCAGAAACTTCATCAGTTATGTCACAAATATTATGTCCTTAAGATGTTTATAATGTTACACACATACTATATAAAAGAGTTAATATATAAAAGCCTTTTAATTTGAAAATCTCACCAGGCGAACTGTAATGAAATGATGGTGACAATTTCTTGTAGTTCTTGCAAAACATATTAGTGATATGTCATTGCTAAGTGAAACTGAGTCTTCACCCAGAATAGTGGCTTGCTTGTTGAGAATTGTAGTTTTCATTTGACTTGGCTATGTAAATTAAAAGGAGTCATACTTTCACAACTTAAAAATCTGATTTCTCTGTTTTTTAGATTCTTTCCCTTGAAGAGAGGAACTTTGCACACTGCTTCATGTATTTTCACTATGTTAGAGATTTAGCCCAGCAGACAAGGAAGCTATTGTGAGTAGAGATATTGCATGATCATAGCTATGCAGACATGTAAAGCCCTTGGTTATACACCCTCAAAAAGCATTTTTTTTCTAAATCTTTCATTATAGATAATATTTGTCAGAATATATTGCTCCTCACTCATATTCTAGTTGTTGTAGGTAATAACATTCAGCCCAATCCTTCCAAACTCCCCATGCACCAATGAGGCTTGTGCTGCATCCTATGGGAGAGTTTTGGGTCCTAGAGGCCTCCTTGAGGTAAGAGAACATTTGTTCCCTTGCCCCAGGACAAGCCTCTTCTGTCCCAAAGGGTCTACTTGGACCTGCACCTACCTCACAGGGTTGTTGTGAAGAAAAAAAGGAGGAAAGAACGCACTTAGAAGAATAGCGATATAAAAATGTGGAGAAAAAATAATAATCCACCCCCACCCTGCCTAACTGGTGCCAGTGGTCATTAGGGGGCTATACTGCAGTGGCTCTCAAACTTCTCAGGAGTTTTACTTACAGGGTAAGTCTTTGCAGCGAAGGGGGCAAAAGCAGCAATGTGATCCCCAGGATGACATCACTAACAGGAGTTTAAGGGGGGTGCTTATACTCACTGCTGCAAGCTGAAGTAGGTGTGGGGAGCCCTTTGCAGAGCTCCGAGGCTTAGAATGTTCAAACGAAGCAATCGCAAAGAACTTCCTGTTTGTGAACACAACTAGGAAGTGCTTTGCAATTGCTCCATTTGAACATTCTAAGCCTCAGGAAGCCTTGAGGAGGGCTGCACGGGGCTCCCGCCAACCTCTATAGCTTGCAGCAGCCCTCTATAAGCATCCGTCTTATACCCCCATTAGCTGCCTTTGCCCCCTTCTGTCCCTTAAAGGGTCCGGGGGACCTTTACATGAGCTGTTGGGTTTGAGTACCACTTCTGTGCTGTATTTGGCATGCGACAGCTATAAAGCATGTTGTGCCAACAGAACACAAGTTCTGGTGGTGCAGCAGCCCATTAGGGTTGGGCACTTTGTTAAGCTTTAAAGAGTTTTTCTTTGAGAGAACTAAGCTTTGTACCTTTGTTTGCAGAAACTGTCTAATGCAACCCACTAGGGGAACTGGAAGTGGGCCATTCCCCCTTAAAAGAAGTGGTCCAGAAATGAGTGCCCTGATAGCACTGCAGGGATCATCAAGAGCAAGGGTTTTAAAAGTTACTTGGGGGGTCATGCTGGTGTCCAGGATGGTCCTAGAGGCTCACAGCTCCCCTTGACCCTCTGTGCTGCTCCTAATTGCTCCAATTTGTAACCGGAGCCTCCAGTTTTTGCACAAAAACCAGAATTGGGTTCTGATTGCAGATCAAAGTAATTAGGAGCAACGTGAAGGCTCGTAGAGGGGGCTGCGAGCCTCCAGGACCCTCCTGGACGCCAGTGCAACCCTCCCCCAGGTAACTTTTAAAATCCCTTACTCCCAGTGGCACTGTGATTGCTGCAATGCCATCAGGGCCTACCCCCCACCAACACTGCCCTGTCAAAACTTACAGCCTTGCTAATGTCCAAGTGGGACTTTGGGAACCACTGGTCTAGTGCAAGCACACCCAGTATACCAATAAAGGAAATTTGACTACATTCAGCAATTTTACACCAATTTATGACTCAAAACATCAGGAACATCTTTCAAATATGAGCAGGTGAAAGTTATATGTGAAACTGGCTCTTTTCCATTCTGTAGATCAGTGAATTTCAACCTTTTTCATCTCACAGCATACTGACAAGGCACTAAAACTGTCAATGCACACCATCAGGTTTTTGACAATTGACAAGATACATCATGCTGCTAGTGGGGGCTCACATCCCCAAATGGCCCTACTAATAAACGACTTACTCCCAAATTCCTATGGCATACCTGCGGACCAGTCACAGCACACCAATGTGCCAAGGCATAGTGGTTGAAATTGACTGTTCTAGATCTTTAATTATAGATGTGATTCTACCAAAATATACTACCATGTAAAAGTTTTTTGTTTAACGTATTCTTGTCTTCTGTATGTGCTCACACGTGCACCCCTTCTAGTTAATTTAAACATATGAGGTCCATTTCTTTTTTACCACAGTAAGGTATGGTCTTATATTAAAGAATGGTTGAATGCAGATGCTCATTTACTGCCAATAATGAACAGATTGCAGTGCTTGTGCTTTTAGATTGTGTTGTGCTAATAGAATCTCATTAGTGAATGATAAGAGTTCACTTCTGTATTTGGCAGGTGATTTTTTAAATGTTACCCGCAGGATAAATTTTTCTATGTAGGTTGATATTACTTATAGATTTTTAAAGAAAGACACACAAGATTACAATAAGCTGGTATCAGTAAGAAGTTTCATATTTCTAGAATGGAGAGACACAATCACCAAGCAAATTGAACAATGTACGTGATTTATTAAGTTCTTGTATGAAAGTTAAAATACAGTCACACGCATAAATTAACCATATTAAATAAGTTAAAAATTCCCAAAGAATCTGACTGGAAGGATAGTCAAGTTGTGGTTATTGCTCATTCAAAAAACTGGAAAATTCTTTAAAAAACAATTCAGCACCTAAAGTAGCCAACACTTTAATTTTCAGTATAATTAACTGATATCCAAGTATGTTCTGACGTATAAAAATGATCCACACGTTATGCTGGTTTCAAACACATTTCTATGTGTTCTCAAAGAGTCCATCAGTGGTTTAGCAGTGTGAAGAAGGCCTAGATTGACTTTGGGAAGCCCTTAACTGATTAAGGCACTCAACACCAAAACCTCTCACAGCATTGATCTGCTGTGAAAGGGGCTGAAATAAAATTGTGCCCTGCTAGATGGAGATGGCTGCTGAAATCTGTATCTCCCACATGCCCCTGCTGGCTTTTATGTAGCTTGTAAGCCTTGTATGCAATACAGAGATTTTTACATGTTGTCTCCAATCTGGATCAAGATGAAAGGCCACACCCAGAAAAGCACACACTAGGCTCTATTACACTCAAGTGAATGTTCATTCTTTTCTCTGAACACTGGCAGTATAAAACATTCAGGGCAAAGATGAGAGTGCCACTGACAGCTACAAGTCCGGTTCAGATGTCAACAACAAACCATGGTTTGTTATGATGTGAAGCTGCTGCAGTGAGATTCTGGTACATGTGCTTCCCTGACCCCCACCCCCTTCACACACAAGGAGAAAAAGATCAAAGCTTGCTTATTAGATCCTAGTTTTACAGACTATTTCCTGTATTTGGGAACATTGCCATATGAAGATATATCTCCCCAAATACCGGAAATTGTAGCCTCTATAAGTTAACAGTAAACTGAAAACAAAAGCTTTATATTTCATTCCTTCATGAGTGTGTAAGCCCAAGCCTTGTCCGCTTGTGGATATATCAAGAAGACATGGTTTGTCATTATGTTCCATCTGAACCACAAAGATTGTATGTGTCTTTGAAGTGGTTCGCTGAGCTGCATGTACATTTTATTAAGTCTGTTTGAAGTTCAAGAGAGTTCTTAGTGAGTGTGTGAGTGAGTGTGTGGAGAACTGCAGATCATGATTTTTAAACACACATACCCTTGGAAACCTTTTTCCTGAAAGCTATAAGAGAAACTACCCAAAAATGAACATGCTAGAAAGGGCTCAGTCTTCATCCAATCTGTGGGTGTTCTATGGTTACACAACTACTTTTATTCTAAAACATGCTAAATACTAACAAAAAGGCAAAGTCAAAATTAGGACTTACATTTTTCATATGTATCTCTTACACTGTGATTCTGTGCATATTTACTCAGAAGTCCCAATGAGTTAAATGGGATTCACTCCCAGGCAAGTATATGTAGAACTGAGGCCTTTGGCCCAAATCCGAACCAATGTTCCAGCACTGACATAGCTGTGCCAGTGGGGCATGTGCTGCATCCTGCAGTTGGATGGCAGTCATGGAGGCCTCCTCAAGGTAAGGGAATTTATTTTATTTTCTCAGAGCTACATTGCCCTTACCTCAGTACTGGAAGGTTGGTTAGGACTGAGCCCTTCGTCTTTCTGATACTAGCTAAGAACCACACAAGGCTTTTGAGGAATAGGTTGATTTTATATTCTATGCACAAAAAAACTACATGCAAATACTATTACATCTAAAGTGAAATGTACAAGTCTATTCTTCTTGGTGTCCCATATACCCTTTGTCATCTAGTAGTATAAGAGGGTTTAAAAAAACTTGTGGAATAAGATGCTTTGACAAGACTTGAAAGCCTTTGATTTGTTTGGTCTTCAGTTGTCAAACTACTGTATATAGAAGTAATCCTCAAATCTACATATTTCTATTTCTCAAATCAAAATATCTGAACTAGTCTGTTATTCAGTCTTTTGGTGACAGAAATATTTAACCCTCTATAGGACTTACAGCTTCTTTAATGCAACTTAGGCACAAGAGATTGAACACTAGTTCAGAGTTGAAAATGGCATCAATTGCTAGCTCTCTTCTCTACAAGCTTTCCTATCACAAATAAAAGATCTTTAGTGAGGAAAGTAAAAATCTTTTGTGAGCATGGACACAATACAGGGGATCTGTTTCTTTCCATGGAAGTCAGGCCGGTTGGAATAAGAAGAAAATTCTGCAACCTTACGATTTACACGTGTTAGAATCTGCATAAGTTCAAGTTTCTTAGCATATTGCTTTAGCATCACACACAATGACTGTATAAACCAGGAGCCATCTGATGAGTTCCTCCAAGAGTAATAGCCTACAGAAAAAAGAAATCACATCAAATATAAACCAATATGTTCACTAACTTAATTCACTACAAATTACTCAGCATCCAGGAAGGCTAAAGAGGTTTGCTTAAAATAAGGATATCTGGTTCTAAAGGATCAAGGATTCATCACAATCTACATTTATTTGATCTGACCTAAAGTTTATTACCCTTACTCTCAAACATCCTCTGAGGAATGTGTTAAGAAATGGATTAAAAATAATGTTAGTAGCTAGTCACTACCTTACTAAACTCGAATAAGTAGCCAACCGGACCCACCAGTTTGGTTGTTCGATATATGCGTAGGTACATGTGCCTGGGTGGGCCAGTAATATTTTCCTATTTGAAGTAGCCTTGGGAGAAGCCTCACAGAATAACTCACACTTTGGGTAAAGTCTAACATATTCTGGGAAGAAACATCGACTTATTCCCTATATTTACTTAGCAAATTAAATTGAGATAACAAAGAATTTAGAAACTGCTTCAGAGGGAATGAAGACGTGTCTTTTTGTTAGCTGGGAGGTGCTTTATGTTTTATTTATGCACAAAAGACAGTGGTTATGAAAACATGTTTTTTTTTAACCTAAATGTTGTATCTTTCATCTTACCAGGAGCAGTAGAATATGCATATAGGAAATCTGCTTCAACAGGTATTTTCTGACACATGCTTTCATCTGGGCCACTATCTGTTTCAATTCCAGAATCAAGCTCTGTTCCTCTACAAGCCTATAAAGCAACACAAAATAGTAAATGCCAACAATAAAAATTGCAACAATCTCAAGCAGGAAATTGCATCCACTGGATACAAATGAACACATATCTGATAAACTGCAGCTGAGGCAGTTTGTAAAAGGTTTCTACACCATGGAGAAGGGAGCAAACTTATGAAGTTCTGAGCAGACAGGAGTTGTAAACTATGATTTTCCAGTTGTATACCTTGAAACTCAAACCATGGCACTGGTTCTTAACTATGGTTAGTACAAATTATGGTTTTATATTATGTCTGGACCCAACTGATACAAGATTGAATAATCTTGGAGGTAGCTTTTTAAAAAATTGACAAATCTTACCATCTGTCTGGTTTAGACAATTACCTGAATAAAGAAGAGTTTTGGTTTCCCTGCCAAAGTCCTGCATCTATCTCCTCTGAAGAGACTTGTTAGTATTTTCAGCTCCAGAGGAGCATCTGTACCATAGATCAATCCATCCTCTCCATGGCTTAACAAGACACAAGCAAACCCATTTCTCTTGCTGTGATCATCCTTGGCAACTGAAGAAAGAATAACACACAAAGTTTCAAATGGTAAAACATTCCAGAAGCTTATTTGGCAATACTTCTTGGATAGAAACCTTTTAATTAATAGCAAGCTTTTCATACAATACTACTTTTTGTTTTAAAAATTGATTTTTGACTTTAAACAAATAAAGACATAATTCGCCTCAGGAATTATAAAAATGAATTTTTCCAGTAGTTATTTTCAAAAGATAAGAGAGCTAAGGAATACTCTTACTGCTTCCTGTCATAAACAAGTTATCTCCAAAAGTGTTTTCAGTGATATGTTCCCTAAAGTTGAGCACTGCATGAGACAGCACAATAGGATACCTCTTTGGGACTAATGAGCAGGAAATGAATGCTGATTGGCCCAGAATGCACTGCTCCCATTGGCTTGCATGGCTGTCAATTGTGCTGGGACAAATAATTATCAGTGCTAAAAAAAGCTGCGTTATGGGAGGTATGACTGTACTCCTTCAGTTTAGCCTATGATCAGTTCAAAAAGCAAGACCCTCTGGTATCTAAACATTCAGGTGCTCTTCTTTCAGTACGGAGACTCCCCTTAAAAAAGTCACAAATGATGATTCCATATGATTTGACTCAGTTTGGCTACCTAAACTGTATCCTATAGTTTTGGAACTATCCATGCTTTTTGTGAAGAGTAGGAGCCATTACAAGAAAGTTGGGGGTGAATAGTTAAGAACGTCTTTCAAACTTTTCTGTCTAGTACCCTGCGTTTTTTTTAAAGCAGGCATATGGTCTGCAGTAATCAAGGTTAAATACTTATATTAAATATTCCAAGTAATCAGATACTTAAATAGAAAATTCTGAAAGATGTCAAAGTTCTAGTATTCTGATGGAACAATCCTATCAAAGAGTTGCACTGGCAGAGAATGAGTCCTGCTGGCTATAGCTGGCGCAAAAGTGCCAAAAATCACATTTCGACAGCGTTATAGTTGGGAGCACTGGCAGGAAGGCTAGAGCCTTCCCATGCATGCCAACACAGTGGAGGACACCAGTTGGACCAGATATGTTTTGTGCAGTGCAGAGGTAGTGGGGAGGGGGGTGGAGCAGGCAATAGGGAAATTGGCCTGGGAGAGTAGGATCAGCAGCACGGGTGCACACCATATCCTATCCCCTTTCCCAAGCCTGATCCGACGACATAGATCAACATGCATCTGTGCCAGCAGCATCACTGGTGCAGGTCCAAGTTGACCCACAGTGGTAGCTGGGACGGTGCCTGGGGCAATGGGACAAATGTCCCCTTACCATGAAAAGACCTCTCACCTGCTAAATTCACCTGCAGGATACAGTGTAATAAAAGAAAAGAAAATGAGTGCAACCTACTCATAAAAATGCAACTGAATCTCCATATGGCTTTTTTGATAGACAAAAGGCAGTGATAGCAGGTATAGCAGCTCTACTGTATTTATACAGCAAAGATCTTTTTTATTTGTAACAATTTGTAACAATTGTGTTTGAGAAGAAATAGCAAGACAAATGAGAAAATGCTTATGGAAAGCTAGTTGTGACATATGAAACAATTTGGAAAAAATGGCAAAACAGGACTGAAAGTAACTTCTTATATTCTGAGATAAATTTAGTTTCTAGAATGAGTTATTTTCTGAAGACAGGATCTCTTGCCCTTGTTCATAATTATGCTGGAATACTTTTATTTGCCATGCTGTGTTTAGAAATGATTGCCTAGATTAAAAACACAGACACTACATTAATTTTTTAACAAACTCATTCCAGGCTAACTAGCATAACCTGCATATTGAAGCAGATTATCAGCCCAATTCTATTTCCCACCATCAGGGGGATGCAGCTGTGCCAAAAACATGTGTTTGCATCCAGTGGTGGTGGGGTGATAGGACAACCTGCAGGAGGTTAGTGAAAACATTCTACACTTACCTCCTACAGTCTGCCTGATTTCCAATAGGTCTCCTCAAACACACGCCACCTATTTTGGTGGTGTCTATTCAAGGAGAGATAAGGGGTAGGGAGGCTGTGAAAAGAGGGGATAATATCCAGCGTGTGCCACTGCTGCCAGATCCACCCCCTCCTGTCTCCTCCCCGCCACAAATTCCTTCCTTCTCTTTGCTCACAGGGAGTCCTCCCACTTCCCCCTTCCTTACCCATGGCCTGTCCTGCTGCTACCTTACCAGCACCAGTGACTCTAGGGAGGCTGCTGCCATGTGGCTGGAGCCACTTGCCATTTCTGGCAGCCTGGTTACAGGCTGTACAATATCACAATTTGGACTCCATACGTTGGGCTGTACTTCAGGAATACGAGTTCCAGCAGCACAGCGCGATGATAGGATTGGGTTGTCAAGTGTACAAATTGCTTGCTGGACTGAATTCCTAATACATTGTGAAGGTGCTGTGTGCAGTAAAACCTCCCTATCCTGCTGCTGGGCTTGCAAATACAGTGATCCGTGATGGATCTGGTTCATTTATGTATTCAATAACAGATTAGCAGAATGGTGATCAAAACTGATTTAGTGCTGTGATTTCATAACCGACCAGTGATTATAAATGATTGCAGATTCTAAAATGCAGCAGTGAGTTTATGCTGCCTACTAAAAACTCAAAACCTAAGAGTTTAGCTCTTTAAATTTTATATTTCAGCACAACTAGTAAAGCTAGTCACTACTCACCATTTTGCAAAATTTCAATAATCTGTTTAGCTGTCAGGTCATTATAAGGCTTGACGACATAGCCCAGGATCCTGAAAGTGTCCACAATGCGTGCAGCATCTGCATCTGTACCAGATCGAAATGCCATTCCTTTGGATTAAAAAAAAAAATCAAGTTGCCTTGACTACAGTTCAAAAACAATATGGGATATAGGCTATAGGCAAAACCTACTCACAGTTATATTGATACAAATAGAAAACAGCAAAGTTGATGACAAAAAACTAGTTCCCATATAAATCATCTGAAGAAACGAAAACCGTTTGACACTAAAAACACAAACGTAAACAATTGATGCATTACATCTTTAATGAAAAATGAATGGGTTTTCCTGATTGGGCAATTATACTGGAATAGTTTACAAATCTCTGTTCAAGCCATTTCTGCCCAACGTTGCATATACGCAACAGGGATAAAATGTGTACACCTGTGGGATGGGCAGAAATGGTTAAGCAAATTCAAAGGATCAATTTTGTAAGTGCTGAATGTTTTATCTAATTGTACCTAATCAGTAACCAAAGATGTTTAAATAAATCTGAAAAGGAAACCCTACGCACAGTAGGATTTTGTGTAGGAGTACAAATCTGTACTGAGCTCACCAGAATGGCTGTTAGAGAGCCAGTGTGGCATAAGAATTTTGGATTAGGACCTGGAAGACCAAGGTTCATGAATTTACTCAGCCATGAAGCTTCTTGGGTGATCTGGGCCAGTCACTACCTCACAAGATTGTTGTGAGAGTAAAATGGGACAGGAACCATAGAGGCATCCCCCACTTATTTGACAGGTTAGGGAATAGTCGAAAACTGTAAGTCATCGAAAAGTGGAAACCAGTCTTTTCTTAGCCTGCAAATGCATTTTGGCCTCCAAAAAACATGCAGTACCAGCAACTAGAGCTGTGAGCATGAATGAGGATGTGATACAGTCTATACCAGGGCCAGGATTCCCCAGGTCGTTCAAGAGGTGGAGGGAGCCTCTTGGTCACTTAGGAAACCTTTTGCTTTTGTATTGGGTGTTAGCACATTATGAGTCACAATTAAAACGCTTCGAACCAGCACAAGGAGACTTAACAAACATTGGATTCTTTGAAGACATGACTCAGCAAGTGGCTATTTGAAAACAGGATGAAGTCTATCTTTGACAAAGAGATGGACCCAAATGCCATCCCTCTCCCCTTCTCTGGAAGAGATGGAGATGCCCAATCATCCCCTGCCCACCCCTTTCTGGCACTGGGAAGGTTTAAACTGTGTGGAAGCAAGCAGCAATAACCCTTCAGGTTTTCTTTCCACAGCAACCTCCTATCTGTATGTTCTGTGTTAAATGCACAGTTGTGCATATTTGTTTAAACATCAAATGTGGAAACATGATTAAATAGGTAGAAAGAGTGGACTGTTGAAAAGTGGGGAACGCCTATATACCACCCTGAGTTCCTTGGAAGAAAGGCACATAATTTTTTTAAAAATTTAATTTCAATACAATACTAAATGCTAATATCTTGAAATTGAAAAAAGCATTACATTTTTCTGACTCCAAATATGAAGCTAAGTGTTATGATGGTTATTTTAACCCATTTCTTCTCAGCCCACAGGTGTTCCCTGTTGCATATATGCAAAGTTGGGCAGAAATGGCTTAAACAACTGAAATCAGTTTATGAAGTAGTAGTAGTAGTAACTTTATTGTCATTGTGGTACAGCACAATGAATTTATGCACCTTTGAGATACAAGCAAAAATATATACCACAATTCCAACAATCACACTCTACACACTCACCCACACATTCTATACAATATGCATCATAATATAAAAACAGTATAACAGACCATAATGCCCAGGAGCATGGTAACAACTATATCGCCTCATGCAACGCAATTATGGCTGTGGGATAAAAACTGTTCAGGAATCGTGTGGTGCGTGCTCTAATGGTTGGCAACCTTCAGTCTCGAAAGACTATGGTATAAGCCTACAGCACCCAGTATTCCCAGGTGGTCTCCCATCTATGTACTAACCAGGCCTGGCTTTGCTTAGCTTCCGAGATCAGACGAGATCAGGCATGTGCAGTGCTCTAATAGTTCTGTATCATCTACCCAAAGGCAATAGTTCAAAGAACTTATGAGCCGGACAGAAGGGGTCTCTCAGAATACTATGTGACTTCTGCAGACAGCGAGATGTATAGATGTCCTCCAAAGCTGGTAGATGAAGGTTAATGATGTGCTGCGCAATCTTAATAATTCTCTGCAGAGCTTTTTTTTGTCTCCTGAAGAGCAATTTCCGTACCACACCAAGATAGCACAGGTTAGGACACTCTCAATGGTGCAATGATAGTAAGACATAAGCAGATGCTGTGACAAATTTAACCTTCCAAGCTTCCTCAGAAAATATAACCGCTTTTGTGCCTTTTTTATCAACATGCTAGTGTTAATGGAAAATGAGTTATATAATGGAATAGAATATGCGTTAAATGAAAATGAGTTATTTCACACCAACAAGACTGCTAATCAGTATGCTCCCTGCCCTGGGGCAAGTAGATGATTAGGATGGGTGTGTCTAGAAAGAGTCATCCACACTAAACATATCTTTCAGAGTTTAAGTGTCCTTTCTTCCTCAAGGGTGAACCTATTAGGAAAAACAACTTTGTATTAGGGCTGCAGTGGATACTTGATTGAGAAATTATAAAGGTGCCCTGTTAAACTGAACAGGAGATTTGGCAAAAAAGTTAATTATTTCTAGGACAAGTACAGAAAACCCCTCAAGTCATGTACCATAGTAGAAGAGACATCCTCCCTTTTTTTGTAGGGAATGATTCTTCTAAGATGGTGCTAGCTATGATTTGATGATTCAGCCAGACTGTGACATAGAGCCACTGGCAACTTGGTCTTAACACCCTTGCAGAGGTTTTTTTCAGATAACCTGACTCCTCAAAAACAACAGGTAAGATCTAGTGTTTGGACTACTGGGAGGTTACTAGCTGAAAAATCAAATGCTTCTTTAAATCATCATCAAAAATGCTTCTGTAAATGGTGTGCCTGTTATTTTCATTAAGACCTGCTGCTCACATTTGCAGAAACAGACATGCCTAACTCTGGGACAGGACCAGATTGCTGGTGTATATAGGGAGCATATTCAAGGAGGCAAACTTAAGGTAAGTTACATTTTCATGTTTTAACTTTTTTTAAAGGCTTGCTTTAATGAAAAACAGCATGAAAAAAGAAACATGGTCCATACCAGTAGATGGATGGAAGTTTTTATTGTTGACTAACACACATATTCCCATTTCTGGAAGGTCCATTCTGTAACTCTCATCTGCGTGTATCACGGAGTCCACAGACTTGCTAACAGGTATGCTCTTCCTGTGAGGAAATAGGACAATACCAAAACTAAACTTAAGATGCTCAAGAAAAAAAATGAAACAATTGCTTGGCTAACAAACCACTATCACCAAGAAAAAGCTCCACTTACCCTTCAGAAGCAAAGATACTTCTTGCATCTGTCAAAGTTTGGGATTGTGTCAGTATATGATTAGTATCTGCCATTGTGGTTTCTGTGTGTAAAAACGGACAAAAGAAAAAATTAGAAAGTTTATTTCATTCACAATTCAAAAATGAGAACTTCTCTATAAGGTTCATAGAGACAGAATTCTCTCTATGGGAGAACCTTGCTGTTTTGTCTCAAATACACTATACATGCTATTTATGAAATGTGCCTTTGGCGAACTCAAACTAAGAGCAATCCAGAATGCTTTTTGATTGTCAAGTAACACCAAGATCTTTGTCAAAGGTTGCTGAAGAAAGTTAAAAATGCTCTCTCAAGTATCAAATGAGTTAATAGGGAACAAGTCATCCTCAATTCCCCTCAGACAAAGAAGATACAATCCTAAAGCATTATTGCATATAGAGACCAGCATTTCTGAAACTTTCCTCTGAGGAACCCAGGGGCTCCACGAGACCCTATCAGGGGTTCTGTGAACACAGTGCCAAAATCCCTGCCAGCAGCTCTTACATTTGATCCGGAGGTGCTCTGGAGGCCTCAGAAGGCTTTCAAGGTGCCTGCTGATGCCCCATGAGGCTTTGTACGACTTGTAATTCTCCTCACGGGGTGGGGGGCATGTTGCAGTCCTGTGCCCCAGGACAGCATAGGAGCCAGGTCCACAACTGCTTCAGACTGGTATTTAGATCAAGTTAGCTTAGTTTTGCTTTACGTTTAGCAAGCACAATAGGGGCATCACTGCAGGCAGAGAGGTAGGATTAAGGGAATTGGCAGACACCCAGAAGCACAATTCTCTAAGATGTGCCTCTAAGATAGAAAAGGGAATGGAAGCCCTTAAGAGCCTATTACTGCACTCAGGGACACAGGTCTCAGATAGTTGTGAAACAGTTCGGGATCCCTTCTCATGTGTACTTTAGCACCTAGATCAGGGTATATTAATTGCAGATATGGAGCTAGTGTGGCTCTGCCCTAAAGATTCTGGATGCAGATGCTAGTTTAGACACCCACCAACAAAGGCCAGGGAGTTTCCCACATTGGCTCTGGGTTGATTAACCAGCATAGCTATTTGTTACAGATCGTTTGAGATTTACGAATTTATTCTCCAACATTTTAGTTTCACTTTTTCATTAGTGTCCAGGAGCAAAAGGCTTCCATGCTTAAAAAACTGGAATTGCAGTTCACCTGGAAAGATGATGATCTTTGAAAAGAGAACTAACAAATATATAAAGGACAAAGAACCACAAAAATATCCACCCATAAGGAGACATCTATTTGGACTTCATGCAGTCATACACATGCTCTGTCAGCAATTGTTTGTTTCTGTTCCACGGCACCTATGCTAACTTGATACTAACGCATAGAGGCATCAAAGCTCGAAGGAGGATAATGCTGTCACTAGCCAACTTCACCATAGTATTAAAAGCATTACCTCATCTTGGTTAGCTAATGCACTGATGTAATGTTCTGTCAAACAGAATATGTATCTCTCTAGAGAGGATGATCTCATTCTACAAGAGATGTAAAAAATGCCTTATAAAATGCAGTAAAAGATGCTACTACTCTACCTTTTGATACCACCCAGGTAAGAAATGCCAAAATTTTAAATTGCATAAAGATAAGAAATTAAGAAATGTTAAAATTGAAACAGCTGACATGATTCACAAGAATAGTGATCTTT
Organism: Tiliqua scincoides; assembly: GCF_035046505.1. Lineage (NCBI taxonomy): Eukaryota > Metazoa > Chordata > Lepidosauria > Squamata > Scincidae > Tiliqua > Tiliqua scincoides. The sequence continues at coordinate 59,960,061 of NC_089826.1, forward strand.
TTATCCACAGCTTGTTGGGATCATTACAATCACAATGTAATTATTGATAAAATCTAAGGATGGCCTGAAAACCTACAACATGACACTCTCTAGGTGGTTCCATCTACAGCTGTTTGCCTGGAACCTGACAGAAAATACAAAACAAAGAGAGTTGTAAAGAGAGTTGTCAAGAAGTCTATACGAGGGAGAGTCTAGGCAAGAGAGAATAATTAGAAGTCACAGAATCACTTATCTCCTCCCAATGAACTATTCTTTAAACATAGATAGTTCCACAGGAAGCTCATGTACTGCTGATATTTAATTAATATCAGTAGTTCAACAATATATTCCTTCAATAATTCAATATGAGTAATTCAACTGAAAATACTTTTTGAATGAACCACACCCTGCATTCAAGATGGCTTTTAAGTGGGCACTTACAGCCCAATCCTGAGCTGCCCGGGGCGCCCAAGCTCGGTGGCACCAAGAAGGGCTGCCGCTGGATCCTGCGCCTCCCGAAAAGGGGACTTTTGTCCCCTTCCCCTGAGTAAGGTAAGCAGCCCTGCAATGTGGCTACTCACTTTGCACCTGTGTAGGGTGTGCAGCCCTACACAAGCGCCTTGGATCCTGCAGAGCGGAGCTCCGTGGACCCGCCTCCCTCCCTCCCTCCCCTCAGCACGCCTCCAGCCTGCCCCCCCCCCCGCATGCATGCATCCACCCACCCTCTGTCCGCTGCCCGCCTGCCTCCCCCCTCCCCGGAATGCCTCCTCCCTGCCCCCGTCCCCACTTGCTGTGCCGCTGCTCGGCAGTCCGGGAGACTGCTGAGCCACAGAAGCTGGGCGACTGCCCCACGCTAGCCTAGCACCGGGCAGTGCTGGGTTAGCATCGGTAGGAGCCTGGCGGTAAGGCTGGCAAACGTGCCAGTGCTGTGCTGCCGAGCACAGGATTGGGCTCTTACTCAGCATTATTTATTATGCATTATCTTAATTTATGATGTCAACTACGGTATATTTAAATTTGCTATAGGAATATGGTTCAGAAACTCAGGGTCCTATCCAACTTTCCCATGCCAATGCAGCCTTAATTCAATCCAGCTTCTGTGAAACTTGGTGTTGTGGAAGTGCCTAACAGCTGGGTTGGCTACAAGGCACCACACAGAAGCAAGCATGTTCTTTAAATAGTTGTCATTCTTTTATCTGTAGCCAACAAATAAGGGCCAAACAAGACAAGAAGTATGACGTACGTGAGTAGTCATATGGGGAGAAATGTAGTTGGAAAGCTTCCCCAGGCCTCAGAATGCCTTAGAAGGGCAAAAAAGTCACTTCCGGTTTCACTTGGGAAACAGAAAATCATATTTTTTTGTGCTTTGGCAAAAAAGTCACTTCCGGTTTCACTTGGGAAACAGAAAATCATATTTTTTTGTGCTTTGGCCATGCTGAAGCCTGCAGAGGCTGCGGGTGGGTGCACAGTTCTGGTTGTCTCTGGAGGCCTCACAGGGCCAAAACCACAGATTTTTCATCATCTGTGGTTTTCAGTATCCATGGCGGGTCCAAGAACGGATCCCCCTCAAACACCGAGGCCCCACCTGTACTTTACTATATGAAGTCAATACTTTTATTTTTACTTAAACTGGGATGTCAGACTTAAGGCCCAGGGGCCGGATGCAGCCTCAGTAAGCTTTTATCCGGCCCTCAAGCTCTCAGCTGCTGAGCAGTGCTGAGGTGTTACTGCTGAAAGGGCAGCCCACCCTATCTTTGTGCTTTTTTTGTTTTTAAAGGCATTTAAACTTGGATCCTGGTATCTGCAGGGAATTCCAGAATGGAACCAGAGTGGAACAATTTTTTTCATACATATTTCTCTATAAATACATACAGGCCTTTTTCTGTCCTTTCTATCAACTTTCCTTTTTGCCTTTTCATAGACCCAGCTTCTCTTAAGTACAGTGAACTCTTTAAGTTCGTGGAGGGGGGTCCTTTAGTGAAAAAGGTGAAGGGTGTTGAGGGAAGCAAAATATTTCTGACAACCAAAAATCTCACATTATGGCAAAAATCACAGGTGTACACATAAAAGGACAAAGATTAAATGTTTACAGAAGTTTATAAAACTTTATAAAAAGTTTATAAAACTCCTATAACAACTCAGCATATCCTGAAGAAATACTTAGCATTTGCGTAATGCTTTCCGAGAGTGCAAAGTGTTTCATATATATGATCTTGATGTAACCCTTGTAACAACCGTGCAAAGTATTATTTTTCCCATAATGCAGCTGTGACTGAGAAGGAGTGGCTTGCCCAAGTTCACCTAGTGAGTTCATGGCAGGGGTGAAATTTGAACCAGAGAAGTCCTTATTTGCAGCTCAGGCTGTAATCTTATGTACACTTCTCTGGGAACAGGTCCAATTGAACTCAAGGAAATTTACTTCTGTATAGACATGATATAGCCACACTAGATACAAACCTGTCAGCTGAAGACCTCCACAGCCCCGTGCGGGGAAAAGCTCTGCGATGGCGCCCCCCCCAGGGGCTATCACTGTCTCCTGTGCAGAAATCTGCCCCACCCATCACTCACCAGAGGCTCACAGAGTCTCACACGACCTCCTCCCACACCAGGGAAACCTCTGTGAGGTTCCCCAGTGCTATAAACTGCTTCAGGCAAACCGGAAGCAGTTTCCGCCCCCATCAGGAGCCTCAGAGAGGCTTCCGAGGGGTCCTAGCGGCTGGTGCCTGGGGCATTTGCCTCAGGGAGGTCTATCGCAGGCATGCAACTGAAACCTGTATAAAATGCTTCTGTTTTCAAAGGTCTATGAAGCTAAGCAGTCAAAGATCTATGAAGCTAAGCTTGGCCTAGTTCCTGTGAAGAAGACTGACTTAAGACTTCATGAAAGCTAAGATACTCTCAATTCTTCAAGGAAGGGCGGTATCAAAATAAACAAAGTCCATCCAGGTTCAGCATCAGAGCACAACATGTTAGAGAAGCCCAAGGATTAAATCCGATAATCTTCCTAAATAGAAAAATAGAATACGCACAGAAACTGGTTTTATAAACTGATGTACCAAGTAGAGTCATTAGACTATTAGTCACCCAAAGGGCATACAATATGATAATTACTTTGAACTGTGGCTCAGTTAATTACAGGTTGCCCTTGGGCATTATTGTCATGATGGAAAAAGGCAGGGTATAAATGTCTGAAATACATTAAATAACAGCCACCCAACACAACTCAACTACCATGCTGTTTTAGAACTGTCAAAGATGATCAGATTCTAGTTTCCTATTCCTGTTTTGCCTGACCAAAATTACTGAATGCAGAGAACTGAAGACCAAAGGATGTTTGTGGTGTGGTAAAAACAAAACACTCATTGCTTCATTCTGTCTTCTCATATCCTGTCACAGAGAGACCATCAGTGTTTCAGCAGAAAAGGCCCATCATCCCCAAAATAAAGCATACCAAGGCTCCAGTCCTGAGCACACCAACTAGGGAATATAGCCCCTTTGAAACTCTGGGGTGGGGGGTACACAGGATTGTGCTGTAAAATGTGGAAGGGGGCAGCTATTCAACTCAAACACCAAGCTGTTATTGGTGAGAGCGCTTTATGTGTTTTGAGTGGAGAAGGAAGGGGACATGTCTAGATCTGTCCTCCCTCAGGGTTCCTGAGTTGGGGAAAACCAGCAGCAATTCTGCTTTTGTTTCCAGCTCACTCAAGGGTGACCAGATGTCTATAACAGGGTAAGAGATACTTTTTTCAACGGGTGCTACTCTTTTATTTAGCAGGGGGAGAGTAACTGGTCCTCCTCACTGCAGCAGTGTCTTTTCTAGTGGCTATCCGCTGGAGTTCTTTCGCATCTTTTTAGATTGTGAGCCCTTTTGGGACAGGGAGCCATTCATTATTTGATTTTCTCTGTAAACTGCTTTGTGAACTGTTTTGTTGAAAAGCAGCATATAAATACTGTTAATAACAACCACCACCACCACAAAAGAGGACAAGAAAACCCAAAATGTAGGACATGACAAAATGAAAGCTAAAAACACTTGCATATTGATTTCATATGGTTAGTTTAAACACTATATTACTTATTAAATTTAAAACTATATTAATAATAATAATAAACTTTATTTATATCCCACCCTTCTCCCTAAAGGGACCTATAGACCCTAAAAGGGACTATATTACATATAACAAATTCATTACAAGGCTATGCGCTGCTTGCTTACAGGGAAAAGGAGGACAAGTCTTTTTCCAGGGCAGGAGGCTAGAAGACATCTGGCAGAGGACTCCTAGGTAAGCTCATATAGGGCTGCAGCCTCGGAGTTCAATCCTATGCATGTCTACTCAGAAGTACATCCCATTAGAGTCAATGGGGCTTACTCCCAGGTAAGTAAGGATAGGATGGCAGTCTTACTGCCCAATCCTATGCATGCCTACTCAGAAACACATCCATTATAGTCAATGGGGCTTACTTCTAGGAAAGTGTGGACACTTGGTCACTCTGCCCCACTCATCATCACTCCTGTGGCTGCCTCAGGATTAGTCAGTCCTCTCATCCTGGGGTTGGTTTGGGTGGCCAAGACTGGGATGTGCTGTGGGGTGGAAAGATACCAGGAGAACAATAACAGCCATGGCGGCGTTCAGCAGGCTGAGTAGTGGGAGGGGAGGGGAGGAAAAAAGGACTCTGAGAAGGGAAGGCAGCGGGAGAATCGCTTCTTCTGGATCTCCCAGGCGAAGCAACAGCTTGGATGGGCCACAATCCTACCCACACTTACCTGGGAGTAAGCCCTATTGACTACAATGGAACTTACTTCTGAGTAGACATGCCTAGGATTGGGCTGTAAGGCTGTCATTCTATGCACACTTTCCTGGGAGCAAGCCCTGTTGTCTATAATGGGACTTACTTCCAAGTAGACATGCACAGGATTGGACACTGATGGGGCAACGCTATCCACACTTACCTGGGCGTAAGCCTCATTGACTATAATGGAATTTACTTCTGAGTAGGCATACATAGGACTGGGCTCTCAGGCTGCCATCCTCTCTACACTTACCCATGGGGACTAAGCCCCATTGACTCTAATGAGGCTTACTTCTGAGTAGACATGCCTAGGCGTGGGTTCCCAGTGAGAACTTCTTACCTCAGCCGTCTGCTCTCCTTTCCCCCACACGCCGCCTTGGAGCAGGAGGGTGGCTGCTGCTGGGGAGGGGGGCCGAGACCGACTCCTTGCCCCCCAAGCGGAGGCGGCGCTGGGCGGCCTCCCTGAGGAAAGAGAGGGGCGGCTGGGGCTGGGGAGGTCCCTCTGACCGCCTGCTCCTTCCTGCTCCGACCCAAGTGCTTGGGGGACGCCGACGCCTCCGCGCCTGCGCCTCAGCTCCGCCCTGGGGGAGGCGAGAGGGGGCTGGCGGTTGCAGCAGCCACGCAGGGCCCCGGCAACAAGCGGCTCCATCCAATGGAAGGGCTCTCTCCCTCCTTCCGCAAAGGGGGTGCCTCGCCCAGCCGCGCCGTGCAGTGTAGGGGAAGGAGGGAGGGCAGCCCAGCCCCGGCCAGCCTTCCTTCCTTCCTTCCTTACGCATTGTGTTGCCAGTGGCGTAGCCAGAGGGGGGTGAGAGCGCTGAGGCTGGCGGGGAGCCTCCTTGAGGAGTGCAAGGGGCTTCCCCCCTTCGGAGGCGCACGCCTCCGTTTGGCTCCCCCAGCCTGGAATGGCTTCGAAGGGGGGAGCCTCCCCGCCAGCCTCAGCGCTCTCACCCCCCTCTGGCTACGCCACCACGTGCTGCAGCAGCTCAACATTGCCCCAGTGTGGGGACAGAAGGGCGGCTTCTGAGCCTGCCCCGTAACCTGGAAGCGGGTCGTTTCCTCCCGCCTAGGGGTGGAGACCTGTGTCGTTTGAACCTCCCAAGATCTCCCGCCACTTTCTCGTCCCCTGCTCCCTTCTGAACCAGGAGGTGAGGTGAGGTGGGGTGCCTCCAGGCTCATCTCTGCTTCCTGAGGCGACTGTAGGGGGGCATGTTGTTGGCCACCGCCCCCTCCTCTCCACTCTAAGGTACCTATATATAAAATCTCTGCTTCCTAAGGTGACTGTGTGGGGTGGGGGTGGCAGGTTGTTGGCCACCAGACCCCCCCCACTCTAGGGTGTGTGTGTGTATACACATACATATATGTGTGTGTGTGTGTGTGTGTGTGTGTGTGTATTGTACAGTAATTCTGACAAGAATTGGAATTGTTTGAGAAATGTAAGGAAAAGAGAGTTTAATGAACAAAATATACTCTGAGTGTTAGTAGAAAAGTCCTTATTCAGTGTTTTTTCCATTATCTGTTATAGATAGAACCAAAATAGCCTCAATCATAAAACATATGACCCTACCTTGTAGTCCTACTGGTTTAAAATGTGTTCTCGATTATTAAAATTGTTCCCCACAGTTATAGATTTTAGCTTTATTCTTACCTGTGTTCTGTTGGCATTTTAATGTACTACAGTTGTTGTTGTTGTTATGAATATTTATATACTACTTTACGTGCTTGTTTTTCATGAGTGATATATATAAATAGCTAAAACATTCTTGCTAATAATTTAAGTGGATAAAAATTCAGTGAAAATTTATCTGTAACATGGCCATGTTATTTTAATAACCATTTTATTCATTTTCTGCCAGATATTTTTCTTCACTGCATTTCCTCAATCTAATTAGGAGTGTAAAGACTGAATGCTAGTGATTACTACTCTGCTAAATACCTGTCATGGGCACTGGTAAGTCTGCTGCTCCTAGTCTGGAATATGTTTATAGTAAAGCTTATCCACCTGAAGTAACCACTATTAGAAATTCTTTCAAATCAAACCAGCACTGTTACAGAATAACCTCTTTGATGTAATCAAAATACATGTGTACTCTCAAATATATTTGAGGAGTGTTGGTTGATAACCTAGATATTGGGTTAAATGGAATGCTTTTGGGAATGCCTGGTCCTGATTACTTCCACCCATTTATTTGCTTGCAACTCTGGTCTGGAGCAATGATTTGTTTCATAAAGATGAATATCAAACTTTTGTGATTTGTTGACAGAATCTGTTCTATGAAGGATGTAATCGCTTAATATTAGTTCTTCCAGCAAATTTGTGTTGGATGGGCAGTACCAAGTGCAGCACCATTTACAAGGCGTGCATGTGTTTATACGTGTATAAACCATCTTGTTACCATGCAGTACGTGCATAGGTATAGACCTTCTTGAAATGCATTTGAGCAGCAAACAGGAAAGGTTAACATGTATTATATGGATTTACCTGTATACATATACATGTGTGCTCTTCAGTCAGATATCACTACCTAAATATAAAATATATAAATATAAAATAAGAAGTGGTGTAAGCACATGTACTTTGAATGAACTGCTCCAGCTAGACATGTGTCATGCATTTCTAGCAACCAGTTAGGCCCTAGAATAGCTATCTGCAGACCTCCAAATTCTAGCAAGAATTTGCTTCTGGCTTTAACAGAACTACTTAACAAATAAATACTATAATTGTATCTCTCTAGCAGTTAAAAATTAAGAATTCAACCCCTAGGCTGCATTGTGCAACATCTGTCTGTAAATTATCACAAGCTTCACTAGTTACTTATAGATAGTATTCTTGGTTAAATACAAACTGATTTCATTATTTTTCTGTTGCTGTGTTGATTGCTTTAGGACAGAGAAAGAAAAAGTGGGAAGAAAGAGTGAAGGATGTCGAAATGCTAGCATCTTGGTATAAAAAAAAGCCTCTCTGTTCACCTTACAGACCACAGCTATCCAAACTATGGCAACCATCTTCAGTTTGGAAGCTATTTCATCGGCAAGCCCAAGCACTTAATTTTATCAAGACTTGTAAAGAGGTATAACTATTAAGCAGATTACTTTGACACTAAGATACCTTATAAGATTAAATGTAAGTCATACCTCAGTGAGGAAAGCAAAACTGGTTAGAGGAGGAAGAGCGATGAGAATGAAAGGGAGAAAGATGGGATGAGATATGTCTTTCTTTGGCTGCAATCCTAACCACACTTTCCTGGGAGTAAGCACCATTGAACAAAATAAGACTTACTTCTGAGTAGACCTGGTTAGGATTGTGCCCTTTGTCTGCTAACTGGATGAACCTTGGTCCAAGGGAGTCCCTGAAGCCTCTTGTAAGCACCCAGGTTCAGGAGCCACAAGCCAGTATGTGGAGTAGCAGGCATGCAATCTGGGAATTCCAGGGAAGACTTGGGTTGAATTCCAGGGAAGACTTGGGGAATTCCAGGGAAGACTTGCCAACAAGCCTACTTTTGAATCACACTTGGATCAGAGATCCACACTCAGCTATTAAAACAAAAGAAACAAAAGTCAAGAGAGGTTTCTGAATAAGGTGAAAAAGGGACAGGAGGCTGATATATCTGGGTGAAAGGTAGTTGGTCTGAATAGGTGTGTATGTATGTGTGTGTGTATATATAGGAATATATATTTTTTTCTTTAAATTTTCTTACTACACCTTATATTTACATTATATTTACATTCCTGTACACGAAAATCTGTTACATTACCGGTTTTATCAGTTGGTCTGAATAGGGAAGGAAAATAGCTCTGTCATAGAGGGGGTGGGTTCCGGAATGGAACCTCCATAGATATGGGGGGCACACCTGTACTACTTTAGAAAGGAGATGGATCTACCAACAGCTACTAATCATGATCTCCAGTGTTCAGTATGCTTTTGAATACCAGTTGCTGGAAGCAAGTAGGGATAGGGCTGTTGCCTTCATGCCCCGTCTGTGGGCTTTCCAGCATCTTGCATGTTGTCAAAAACCTTGGTCTGATGCTCAGAACCCTTAAGTTCAGAGCTAGACGCAAAGGAAAATGAGATAATATTTTCCACAAAACATACCAGTTTTTGCACTGTACAAATTACATGTACATGTCTCCCCTCAAAAATAATACACTGACTTTGACAGAGGGAAGGCTCAATAATGAGGTGTCAAGCCGCCTAAAATGAGGCCTTACAGATAAAAACAGGAAAATACATTTCATTTTTAATAAACAATATACCATGTTTTCTATCTTGTTTGCTTTCTTAAACAAACAGCAAACCTACAAACAGTGATGTTTTCCTTGTGATATTGCAGCACTCTATATTACCTTGCCTGCCTGACCCTACAGTTCATCCATATATTATAATCACAGTGAAGTGCCTTTCACTGACATTTGTGAAATGGATTCTGAAGCATTTGACAGGCTTTGTGCTGAATTTATGGTGATCTATTTATTTATTTATTTATTTATTTGATTTATATTCCGCTTTTCTCCCCGAAGGGCACCCAAGGCGGCTAACAATCAGGTTAAAAATACAAAATAGCAAATAAAGATTAAAAATACAAAACAGTTAAAACAATTAAAACAAGATAAAATACATGGATAAAATACATAGCATGCAGTAAAAGACAAATTTATAACAACAGCCCTTATGGTGCCTCGAAGGCTTTCCTGAATAAAAAAGTCTTCAGGTCACCGGAACGCTAATAATGAGGAAGCAGCTCTCAATTCAAAGGGCAGGGAATTCCATAGTGTAGGTGCCACCACTGAAAAGGCCCTGTTCCTGGCCACCATTTCCTTCACCACTCTCAATGGCGGCACAACCAACAGGGCCCCTTCTGATGACCTTAGAGAACGTACCGGATTATACAGAAGAAGGCGGTCTCTCAAATACGTTGGTCCCAAGCCGTTTAGGGCTTTAAAGGTCATAACCAGCACCTTGGATTCAGCGCAGAAACAAATGGGCAGCCAGTGCAGCCGCCAGAGTAGTGGCGTGACAGAGTCAAACTGCTGACCCCCAGCAACTACACGAGCCGCCGCATTCCGCACTAGCTGTAGCTTCCGGACCGTCTTCAGGGGCAGCCCCACGTAGAGCGTGTTACAATAATCTAATCTTGATGTCACCATGGCATGGACCATCGTGGTCAGATCCGCCTGAGACAGGTACGGCCGCAGCTGACGCATCAGCCAAAGCTGGGCAAAGGCACCCCTGACCACAGCTGACACCTGGACATCCAGGAGGAGCTGCAAGTCCAGGAGAACCCCCAAGCTGCGAACCTGCTCTTTCAGGGGGAGTGCAACCCCATTCAGAGCAGGGCGATAGTCCAGCACCTGCATCGTGGATTTCTGCACCAGGAGAACCTCTGTCTTGTCCGGATTTAATCTCAGCTTGTTCACCCTCATCCAGATCCCAACTGCCTCCAGACAACGCTCCAGGACAGAGACAGCCACCCAGGAGTCAGGATCTATATAGTAACCATCATCTGTTCACATTTGTAAACATATGCTGGCAAGAGAAAAAGAGTCACACTTGGTAGCATCTGGTGGCCAGGTTGGAACCAGTTTACTGGTTCGAGAGCAATAGGGAATGCTGCCATCCTGTGTGAGGGAGTTACAGAAGGGGAATAGAACAGGTCAGCATAGTGGAAGGAAATTCAGTCAATTGAGTGCTATCCCTTCTTCCAGTTCTCTTTCCTCTCAATAAGTCATGCCCATGTATCAGTAGCCCTTGATGAGATACTTTTCAGATTGCCTTTGCTATCTTTTGGTCACACTTGGGCTTCCTTTGTGTACACATTATTTCTAGTGTACAGGAGGAATGAGTTGGAAGCCAAGCATGACGAAGGAATTAAAGTCCCTAACTGGCTTTTGAGTGCATTTTAAAAGAGCAACTGATTTTGTTGTGTTGTTATTTTAAAAGGATGTTCATGTATTTGCTATGGAGAAGAATGCTACAGACATGAAGAGGGTTTATCTGGTGACAACATACACAGAGCTTTGGTTTTATTACAAGTAAGTATCTGAAAAGCAAAACGAGGAGGCTTAAAATGATTGATGTCATTTTATACATGTGGAGCCTGGATCTATGCATGTATACTTTCTGCCAAGTAAACATTTGTAGGATTGTAGCAAAGTTTTATCGTGGGAGCACTTTTTAAAAAGGAAACTGAGAAAAGCAGGAGTGCATGCCTCCCCCTTTTGAATCTTGACCTCACTCTTGAATATTTTTACTAGTAAAGAACCTGACACTCTGACATAATGTTGGTTCACATTGTGCCCTGTCCTGTCCAACTTTTATTATAGAGAAAATTGGAATATTAATTTTGGTACAGTAATTTTTCCAGTTGCCATAAATATGACTACATGTACCATGATTCTTTACTTAATCTAGCAAACATCATGGAACAAGTCTGATGCACAGCTATGAAGTTATTCCTGAAGAAACTGTTTGCAAACTTTACTTTGATTTGGAATTCTACAAACCAACAAATCCAAGAGCTGATGGAAAGCAGATGGTAGCAAACTTAATGGAGGTAATATTAAAAGAAAAATCAGGAATATAGATTGGTTAAACATTAGAAAAATGTTCTAATTACAAGCTATAGAATCAGCTTAAGCTGTAGAATCAGCTTCATGGGGAGGGGGTAGGATCTTCTTGGAGATTTTCTAGGAAAGGTAATAGTTTAAAATATAAGATAGCCAATGAAGAGTATTGGGCAAGACCCATAAAAGCCTTTCTAATTTATGACTTTGGAAGCAGTAGGCGCAAACCATATAATCTGAATAGTGATTTAGACCGGTGGCTCACAATCTTTCCCGCAGCATGACCCACCTCATAACTCCACAGAGGGTCACATCAGTGCTGGACAGAATGACTTACTGGGCACATCCAGAGGCCTCTTCCAGCTTGCACTGGGCCAGTGACCCACTCTTTTGGCCTCTGTGGGCGTCAGAATGGCCCTCAGAAGTGTCCAAAAGCTAGTTAAGGTTTTCAGAGACAACTTCCGGTTTGACCTGAAGTAGCTCCGGATGCTTTTGTCGGCCATTCTGAGGCCTGTGGAGGCTAATAGAATTGGTCATCAGCCCAATGTAACCTGGAAAAGGCCTTGGAAGTTCTCAGTAAGTCATTCTGGCCAGCAGCATTGCTAGGAAGACACCCATCCCCTTCCAGACTAATTCCGATTTGAAGCCAAATACTCCCAGGGGCACACAGGATGGCCCAACTTGCGACCCACTACACGTGGACTCACAACCCATATTTTGGGAAACTCTGATTTAGACTTCTGTACTAGAAACTGGAAATTATCAAGTGTTTTAGAACCTGACATTCTCAAGGTGTTTGATATGTCATAATAAATTTTACCAAAGTAGAAGTAAAGTGAGCTTAATCTTCTAAGTGAAAATAAGAAATTTAGTGGCGGACGTTAAATCTGAAGCAGACTGGGGAAAATGGCAGCTGCATGTTCATCCCCACCATACAAGCCTGGCTGAGTACATAAGGTATTCACTGACAGAAATGAAATGTCTGGGTCTGAAGAGCTTCTGGATGGAAAGAGTGTACTGAAGAGAGGATCCAATCCAATTTGGGTCTTATGGTGGTGAATCTCAGCTAAACAGCCGGCACAGGACTGAGGAGACTGACTGAAATCAGTGTATGGGGAGGTAAGTAAAAATATTTTTACTTACCTCTCCTGGGCCATCAGTTCTCCTCCCTAGTCCACAGCATACAGTGCATGTTCTGTCACTGGTGCTATGTGTTCTGGGCTTGGAAGGAATAGGATCGAACCCTTAAAGTGTTAACTTGCCATATATTTTGTAAAGAATGGAGCTAAGATAAAGTCTGAAACATAAGACGAGATGAGTTCTAAAAGATTTTGAAAACACCTGAGGTATATAATAATTAAATTTCCAACATTTTAAATATACAGTGGTGCCTTGCATAACGAATGTCTCGCGCACCGAAAAACTCTCAAAACGAAAGCGTTTTGCGATTTTTGTTGACTCGCACAACGAATTTTTATGACCTGTGCTTCGCAAGATGAATTTTTTCCTTTTTTTTATTGTCCTGGTTTGTTTTAAATCGCACAACTGTTAATACCCAGGATGCATTGTGCCTGGAGGTTTAAAAAGCCTCCCCAATGCAGCCTGGGCTCACTTCTCCACGTGCAGTTCCAGGGTTGACTTCCAGGAGCAACTGTGGCCTGTGCTGTGGGCGAACCCTGTCTTTGGTCAACTGTTCTGAGCAGTTCACCAACTCCTTGGGGAACCTACTACCAGCAGTTAAGGTAAGTTTCTTTGAACTTTTCATAACTTTTGGGAAGTGGTGGCCAGCGTTTGAGGTACATTTTGGGGGGCCAGCTGGCCAGTTGGCCAGTTTTGGCCTGCTGTTTTGGGGAGGTTAGGGGAGTTTTTCCAGCAGTTTGGGGAATCTGTGGAACTCATTTGCAACCGTTTTTCCAGACCAGGATTTAAGGCGCTTCTTCACAGGGACATCTCAAGCAGTGGAAAGGTAGGCAGCGTAGCTTCACCATATGCATTTGTTCTCCTGTGTTGGGGGGGGCTGTTATGCCACTTTTTTGTCCCGGGCAGGTTTGGCCAGGTAGGGAGCTTAGCTTCACCGTGAGCATTTGTTCTCCTGTGTTGGGGGGGCTGTTATGCCACTTTTTTGTCCTGGGCAGGTTTGGCCAGGGGTGGGAAGGTGTGCGTGAAGCTGATGTGAAGCACTGCCTTTTGTTTTTGCGAACGTAGCAACTGCTGACATGGGTCCCAAGAAGGCTGCTCCTGCAGAGGCCGGGAAGAGGACAAAGATGACGCTAGAAATGAAGAAGGAGATCATCCAGAAGCACAATGGAGGCATGCGAGTGACAGACCTCGCCAGGGAGTACGGGAGGAATCCATCCAACATCGGGACCATCCTGAAGATGAGGGAGAAGATCCTTGCGATAGATGCAGCCAAGGGAGTCACCAGGATCGTGAAGAACCGGCCAGCTGTTCTGGAGGAGGTGGAGAAGTTGCTGCTCATCTGGATGGAAGAGAAGCAGCGTGCAGGGGACACAGTGACTGAGGCTGTCATTTGTGAGAAGGCCAAGGCCTTGCACACAGACCTTGTACAGCAAGAGCCAGGAACCTCAGCCGAGCCAGAAGTCTTCAAGGCAAGCAGAAGCTGGTTTGAAAGATTCAAAACCAGATCTGGAATCCACAGCGTGGTCAGGCATGGAGAGGCTGCCAGTTCCGATGTTCCTGCGGCTGAGGACTTTGCCTCGGAGTTCCTGGAGGTCGTGACTACACAGGGCTACCTTCCACAGCAGGTCTTCAGCTGCGATGAGACCGGGCTGTTTTGGAAGAGGATGCCCAAAAGGACCTTCCTCACTCAAGAGGAGACCAAGCTGCCTGGCCACAAGCCCATGAATGACCGTCTGACCCTCCTCTTCTGTGCCAACGCCAGCGGGGACCTGAAGATAAAGCCCCTGCTGGTGTACCACTCCGAGAACCCACGGGCCTTCAGGAAGCACAAGGTCAACAAAGACTGGCTGAGCGTGTTGTGGCGATCCAACGCTAAGGCTTGGGTCACACGCGTCCTGTTTGTGGACTGGGTCAATCTGGCTTTTGGCTCTGCTGTCAAGCAGTACCTGCTGGACAACGACCTGCCGCTGAAGGCCATGCTTCTGATGGACAATGCTCCTGCTCATCCTCCAGGCCTTGAGGAAGACTTGTTAGAGGACTTCCGCTTCATAAACATCATGTTCCTGCTGCCTAACACCACCCCACTACTCCAGCCAATGGATCAGCAGGTCATCGCCAATTTCAAAAAACTCTACACCAAGGAGCTTTTCAGGCGCTGCTTCGAGGTGACTGATTGCACCAACCTCACCCTGCGTGAATTCTGGAGAGACCACTTCGACATCGTCAGCTGCGTGAAGATTATCACCATGGCCTGGGACAGGATCAGCCAGAGAAATCTGAATTCCGCTTGGCGCAACCTGTGGCCAGACTGTGTGGCAACAAGTGACTCTGATGCTTCTGTGCCTGCACCAGAGTCAACAGTGCTGGAGGACATTGTTCCCTTGGGGAGGACCATGGGCCTCGAGGTCACAGAGGAGGACATCTGCGAGCTGGTGGAGGACCACGACCGGGAGCTGTTCACCCAGGAGCTGGTCGAACTGCAGGCAGAGGCTACGCAGGAGCAGGCCTCTTTGGAAGAGGAAGAATCATCAAGTGAGGAACAGCTGTCTTCCACGGAACTGAAGGACATGTGCCAACAGTGGAAAAACGTGCAGACTTATGCACAGCGGCACCACCCAAACAAGGCTCTGGCACATGACCTTGCGAACATGTTTGATACAAGGATCATGTCCTCTTTCAGAGGGGTGCTGAAAAGGCGGCTGAAGCAGCAGACCATGGAGAGGTTCTTCATGAAGAAGCAAAGAGTGGAAGAGGAACCTGCTGCTTCTACCAGTGGTGCCCAGTTGCCTTCTTCCTCCTCCTCGTTCTCCTAGAAGCCTTGAAGTCAAGCCTTGAAGCCTTCTCCCAGTTGTCCAAGTTGTTAAGTTAAGTTAAAGCAGTGATGCTGAGACTTGGGGGACAGAGGGGTCTGTCTCCAGGTTGTCTTTGGCTAACTGTAAACTGCTTCTGTCCTAGCTAGCCAGCCTGAGACTGTTCCCAGTTTGCCAGTGTCCCTGCCTACTCTACTGCGCCTTCTCCCAGTTGACCAGCGTTCGTGCCATCCCCAGAGAGACCCTCCACAGCTCTGGGAACGTAAAAGACTGCTGCTGTGATGTGGAGACAGTTCTCTCTGCCTCCAGTTTCCTGACTTAAAAGACTGGTCCTGTAGGTTGAGACACTTCAGGAGGTTGAGACACTTCAGGCTCACTTGGTAACCTTAAAATGTTTGTGTCCCCTAGAGCCTTAGAGAGGCCTTTGGTGATTTTAAAAAGTTTCTGTATTGGTTTCTGTATGATGTCCCTGTTTACATGCCTTAAAAATGTACTTTCTGAAGAGTTTTGCACAGTCCAAGGACTGTTTGTGACTGTTTCTGTTCAGTTTCAGTGTTGAGCCTCAAGTCAGATGGTCCTGCCTCATGTTTGCTGAGTTTTAAATGTTTTTCTGTCATGTTAAAAAAGTTGAAGTTTTGTGCTTGAAATTTTTGAAATCCTCTGTACAGTATGTATGCCTTTAAAGAGCACTTAATAAACACTTTGTAAACCAAATTTGACTTTGTTCTGACTTTTCTTGCCCATAGGAACGCATTGATTAAATTTCAATGCATTCCTATGGGAAAAGTGCTTCGCAAAACGAAAAACTCGCAAGACGGAAGGACTCGCGGAACGAATTAATTTCGTTATGCGAGGCACCACTGTATTGGCCAAAATCTAAGGGCTATGTATGACCTAGAATATATGTATGTCTGGGATCTTTTTAACATGCCCCTTCTAATAGTAGCTATTGTATCTCTTGAAGACTCTCTAGAGCAGCATTCCAGAAAGAATTAGGAGTTGCTGCTGGCCGGAAAAGTTGCAACCCTTCTAGCTGCACCAAGATATTGAAGTAAATACCACTGGGATCAGGTGGTCTTAGAGCCCAATCCTAAACCAACCCAGCGCCAGGGCTGAGCGCTAGTGCCAGCGCTGGGTGCCGTAAAGTGTGTTTATAGCACCGTCAGAGCTGGGAGTGCCGGTGCTGGGCCCTCACCAGTCAGATGCAAGGGCCCAGTGCTGGCAAAAGGAGGATGCGCCAAAAAGGAGGATTAGGCAGGGGTGAGGGCAGGGTGGGGGAGGAGTGGGATGGGGGAACCAGTGGAGCCTTCCAGCCTGACACAAATTCTTTAAGTTTGTGCCAGCAGAATAGCTGGTGCAGACTTGAGAAGCCCCATTATGGGGCTTGGGGCTTTCCCCGGGTGGAGGGGACAAAAGTTCCCTTCCCCAAGGAGACCATTTGCTGCTTCCAGGCAGGCAGAAGCCGGATACAGCAGTAGTTGCTTTGGTGCCACTGCTCCAGCGGGCGCCAGGAAGCTCAGGATTAGGCTGTTCACCCAAGATTTAGGGTATTGTTTGTTTGGCTTTTTAGTCTCTGTCTTCATTTTTAAAATCTGTGTAATCAGTGAAGATATGAAATTGTGCAACTGTGTAAGTAGAGAAAAAACTGTTAAATGTAAGAATGTTACTATCTATTTTTCAGTTTGTTTGTGAAAAATTGGAAGAACACTATGGAGTAAAATGTTCAGCTGAAGATGTTCTAAATTTGGATTCTAGCACTGAAAAAAAGTTTAGTTGCCATTTAATATTTCAGCTCCACAATGCTGCATTTAAGAATAATGTTCATATAGGTAAGTGTAACCTACATCAAACATATGCAAAATAAAATATGATTTTTTACAACATGCAATTTTTATCCATTTTAAAATAGGGAAGACTGTACATCTCCATACTGTTGTTTCACTTTCTGCTTATCTATCTCCAGTTACTAACAGTTCATTTAGAAATGGTCCTATTGTGAATATTTAGCTCTACCCTACTGTGCCTTATCTGAGAACACATGATCCCTTAGTGCAGTTGTTGTGCATACTTTCCAAAAGTCTTCCCTATTTGCATGTGTCATTTGGGCTTTTGAATAGTTATTCAGTATGTAACTGTTTAGAAAGATTATTGTAAACTGAACTGTATACACAGGAAACTGGCAGCCGTATCTACGATTGATAGACAGCTTGAAATGAATGCATTCTGGTTCATGACTGTCTAGTTTGCTGGATATATTCTTTGTAAAATTAAGGATAAAGGAATTTGTACTGTGCAGACTTTATGTTTTTGTTTGACTCTAAGCTTTCTGGATTCAATTTTTTCATTAAGTAGAGCATTGCCTATTGATTCTTAGATTCTGTTGGAAAATGTCTCAGATCGAACAGTTTTTGAAAAAAAATATTGTTAGCTTTTCTGACATTAAATTTTTTAATTTTCTGTATTCTGTTCCTTTAAGGTAACTTTGTAAGAACAATTTTGCAACCTGCTATACTTTTAATTCAGGATAAAGATGCCTTGGTTCCAGAAAAACAAGTCATATCTGCTACTTCACAGTGTTGTAAAATTACTACTGAGTTTTCTAAGTGTGTTGAAAACCAGACTGTAACCAAGGATGTATCTCAAAGCTGGCAACAGAATTCACACAGAATACAGGAAAAGAAGACATCTCAGTGGAAGGAAAATCCAGATCTTTCTTTCCTAATAGTGAATGGTAAACAGGGAGAAAAACAGCTCTTTGTGGATCTTGGTAAATATAATAAACCTTTCACAGACAACTCTATGATAATACTATTTCAAGGATGTGTACAAACTGAACATTCCTTGTGCCCTTAATTGGAAGGCATATGTGAAATTTTGCTGTGACTATCACAGCTATTTTCATCCTTTTTCAGCTCAGGGCACACTGTCAAGGCACTAAAATTGTCAGGGCACACTCCCAGTTTTTACTTACATTAAAATTAATTTTTAATTAATATAATTAATACAATTAAATCATTACATGACAAAGGGCACAATCCTAACCAGGTCTACTCAGAAGTAAGTCCTATTTTGTTCAATGGAGCTAACTCTCAGGAAAGTGGTTAGGATTGCAGCCTGGGGGGGCATGTGCCTGTGGGACTTACTTCTGAGTAGACATGCCTAGGATTGGGCTTTTGGTTGCACTCTTTTTTTCTCAAATACACAAGCAGGCAATTGGCACTTCTCCTCTTCCCCACCTCTTCCCACAGGCACATTCCCCCCCATCTCATAATTGCAGTTAGCACCCCTCCTACTGTCCCTCCCCTCTCTTGTCTGCACCTTCCAAAGGTCCAGAATCACTTGCCTCACATTCTCCCCCCTTGCCTGCTCCTGTATTTCAGAAAAAAGTGTGACCAAAAGCCCAATCCTAGACATGTCTACTCAGAAGTAAGTCCCATTATAGTCAATGGGGCTTACTCCCAGGAAAGTGGGGGTGGAGAGGAAACTGAGATCCCAGCCCAGCTCAGGCATGTCTACTCAGAGGTAAGTCCCATTATAGTCAGTGGGGCTAGGAGAGGAACTTGAGAGCCCAGCCTAGCTCAGTCACATCTACTCAGAAGTAAGTCCCATTATAGTCAATGGGGCTTACTCCCAGGAAAGTGTGGATAGGATTGTGGCCCAATGCCCCTCCTGAAAGGCAAGGCAGGGAGGGAGGGTCATTTTGTGGAGCTGCAGGCAACTGTGGCAAGGAGAAGTAACTTAGAAGGACCCTCAGCCAGCCCATTCTTAGGCTGCTGGCCTCAGCTGGCTTCCTACCTGCTTGCCTGCCCCCTGGTTTTCACTCACTCCACCAGACCTCCTCCAGGCTTTTCTGGTTGCCCAATCAGCACGCAGGGAAGACAAGGGACTTGATACCCAACCCTAGGCGTGTCTACTCAGAAGTAAGCCCCATAATAGTCAACAGGGCTTACTTCCAGGTAAATGAGGCTCGGGTTGCAGCCTTCATCTTGCTCAGCAGCAGGAGATACAAAGCAGCCTCAGCTGCTCCTTTTTCTGCTGCTGCATGAGGGTCAAAGCAGCTGCTTCTCCCACCAGCAGCTGTTGCCTGCTGCCTGCCTCCTCTGGCCCCTCGGCACACCTGAGGCTGCCTCACAGCACAGGAGTGTGCTGCGGCACAGCGGTTGAAAACTGCTGCTCTATCACTTTGTAAATGCATTCCCAGTTACTGTATAGAAGACATTCTGGGCTGCAGGCACAAGTGCTTTAGGGGATTCTTTATCACTATTCCATTCTTAATTTCAAAATGACACAACACAGTCAATTACAGATGGGGCCTCCGTATCTGTGACAGGCCTGTTCTCAAACCCCTCCCCCCATGGATCCTGAAAACAGCAGATAATGAAATCAGCTGTTTCCGACCATTTAAACCCTCTGAAGGTGACCAAAGTAGCATTTTGGTTTTTTTCCAGCCTTCCAGGAAACTGGAAGTATTGTTTTTCAGGCCATTCTGAAGCCTGCAGAGGCAGCAGGCAGATGTGTGCAGTTACTTTTTTTCCCTTTAGGAGTTTATACAAAGAATAGAAACTTCCGACTATTCAAATCATCAAAAGCAAGCAACGGTACCATTCTGGACATTGCTGAAGATAACAAGTTTGTTCCCAAATCTGTAAAGAATATCTGCACAGAACAGCAGTATTTCTTTTCCTCCTTGATCTGTAACATAAGGTAACTACTATCACTTACTGAAATTTTTTCCCCATGGTTTTATTGATTTCTGAGGATATTCATTATTTCACTTGTAGCAATTAACTGAGGCATGCCAGTGCTGCTCAAGTGACCTGCCTTAAAGTAAAAGGGGCGTAGGAACTGCCCCAGATCTGGCTGTGTGGAGGTGGAGGTTAAAGAGGAGAGGGAGAGAGTAAAAGGAGATTAAAAATAATTTGTCTTTGTTATGCCTCACCTCTCTGAAAATGTTCTGCAAGGCTATACCTCCATTTATCAGCGATATACAGGTATATACTTGTTTTTCAAAGCACTTGGAGGAAACTTTGCAAGTGAAATTAATGATTTATTTTGATGTGTGTAGGTATATGTGGAAAGAGAACATTGACACAGAATGGTTAGGAAAAAAATGCTTGTGTTCTTCATATCTGAGGTTCCATTTTTCAGCTCATTCTTCTCTCTCTCTCTGATCAGATATTCAGACTCTTTGAAAATTCTTTTCTGTGACAACCCAGAGAAGAAAAGAGAAAAATCTGTCTGTTTAGATGGCCGTGTTTCTAGTCTCTGTTTGGGTAATGATATTAAATTAATGTTAACTACTCCTTTTCAGTTTTAGAAATGTCTTTGAACGTTTAAACTACCTTTTTATTTCAGTATTTGGCTTTGCAAATTTTAACATCTGACTAAATTGTGAAACTCATATCTAACTATGCATCTGGAGAGGTGAATCTTCAACCAAACTTCCTTGTTATATTCAGGTGGGACATAAGAACATAATAAGAGCCCTGCTGGATTAGGCCAAAGGCCCATCTAGTCCAGCTTCCTGTATCTCACACTGGCCCAAAAAATGCCGCAGAGAGCACACAAGACAACAGACACAACCTGTGTCCCGGTGCCCTCCTCTGCATCTGGCAATCAGAGGCAGCTTGCCTCTAAAACCAAGAACTTGCACATACCTACTAGGACTTGTAACGCATAATGAACTTTTCCTCCAGAAATTTGTCCGATCCCCTCTTAAAGGCATCCAGGCAAGATGCCATCATTACTTCCTCTGGCAAAGAGTTACCCAGACTAATGCTGGGTAAAGAAATATTTTCTTTTGTCTGTCCTAACTCTCCCAACACTCAGCTTTCATGGATGTCCTCTGGTTCTGGTGTTATGTAAGGGGAAAAAAAGAGCATCTCTCTATCCACTCTGTCCATCCCCTACATAATTTTGTATGTCTCAATCATGTTCCCTGGGATCTCGGTATCCACTGATTTGACCACTGATACCAAGGTTCACCCTTAAATACTTTGTAACAACGAAAAAAACATAAAAATCCAATTTCCTACCTTTTCGCTATTGAATAATTATAATTTTATTCCATTAGAGTCCATTATTCACTCCACCTAATGGCTGAATGAAGTATAGTGTCTTTACCAATGCATTCTTGGTTGACAATAGAGCAAGAAACCTGGAAGTGGTTCTTTAAAACTATTTTTCCACTGATTTGGTATCTACTGATTTTCTTTTTTAAATCCACTGGGGGTTCCAGAACGGAACCCCCATGGATAACAAGGCACAACCTGTGCGTTTAACATCTGCTGTGAATTTAAACATGATAAAAGCATTTGCCAAGCTGCTAGAATTCAGCATAACTGCCCAGACCTGGCCCTGCCTTCCATTCCATGCCTGCCTGCCCTCCCCAGCTCCAAAATGCCTCCTCTCCACCGCCCCCCCGACCCCTGCACCAGCGGAGCTTGGCTGGCACAGTCCTATCTTCTGCTACCATGGAGGCTGGATTTGGCCTCCGCAGGCCGGCGCACTTTTTTGCGGCTTACTTTCATAGAGGTGCAAGCATGCTTTATGGCATGTTTGCAACCCTCTTGGACCAGTGCAAGGGACTTGCAATGGTCCAGGGTGCAGTTCGGATTGTGCCCTTAGTAGCATTCATATATTATTTCTCTAACTATGTGCTACAGAAGAACTAGTGAATAATTGTTGCATCTTTTTTTATAGATCCCATGGGAGGATACCAATGTTCACCTTATCCAGAAATTGATAGCTTTGTTGTCTCTTTAGTCAGTAAAGATAATGTTCAAGGAGGTAAGAAATATTTTGCATGTCCAGCAGAAAAGGGTTGTTTTCTAAAGTTTGATTGATGTTGTTTGAAAAATCAGCTATTTTATTTTTCAGGAATACGACGATGGAATTATTTTTCTCTTGAACAGCTTCTTGTATATGACATCTCCAACTATCGTTGGTGTTGGAATATTGGCAGAGCTCACAAAAGTAACAATATAATGTATGTACACTTCTGTTCTCAAAATAGTTCCTACTATTGACTGTGTTAAAATACCACTTGGCTTTTGACTTTTATGATACAGTATATGAATTTACATAACATTAATCAGAATTTTGCTTTTCACAGAATGGGGTGAGATTTGAAGGACCTTGTCCATAGTCAACATATACACTAATGAACTAACGAGTCTTCCTTTCCTTACCATGTGGGCTGGGAAGGGGGAGATCTGAATTCTGATTTACTAAAAACTACTTCAACCTTCTTACTGGTAAGATTGCTACTGGCAATCCTACGCCTAATTATTCATGTTTCAGTCTGTCATCCAATGGAGTTTACATATGCTTAACTGCATCTAGTCATAGTTGACACTCAACTGTAGATTGACTGCTTCTTGCTTTGAGTATTTTGTTTCACTCACTCATTCACACACACAAACACACTGAATTTAACCAATTCCTACACCCTCTATTGTCACCTCATAATTCAAGAGACTGTGCACTTACTGCAGTGTTAGTGACAGAGCTGATTAATTGTTGGATGACTGTAGGGAAAAAATACTTGGACTGATTATCTTCCATGGCGTACCTGGGGGGCAAGAAGGGCGAATGTCTGGGTGCCATGCCTGCAGGGGCAGCAGCATCTCCTTCACCTCCTTCTGCTGCTGCTGCCCTCATCACCACCTTTGTACCCCCTCTGGAGACCTTTGGAGGGGTGGGAAGGTCATGCGCGACCTCAACAGCCCTCTGAAGGCTTTCCGAGGCCTCCGGAGGGCCTTTAACACCATTTTAAGGTCCTTAGAGAGCCGGGGAGACATTTTTAGGCCCTCTGGAGGCAGCATGCAGCCTTCTCTGGCCCGCCAAGGCTCCCAGTAGGAGGGGTGCTCAACTGGAGGGGCGGCCCTGGGTGGCACAGGGGCCAGGGTCACCACTGATTGCTTGATCATTGGGCTCACTTGCATGTTGCAGCAACATTCTGCTCACCTATGGACTGCTACGTTTTTCCACCCTGCAGCACCATTTAGAACATTTGGTTTGGGAAGTTCATCTGCAATCTCTCGTCAGATTAAGCTAATGATGTTTGGGTACTTTGTTTTATGCTTACAAATACATTAGTGCATAAAATCAAGCATTAGTGAGAAACTAGAATTTCCTTTTTTACACAGCATTTATTTGGGCTACAGTATATAGCAATAAAGACTATTGCCATTTACTGCCATGCACAAACTTAATTTCATATTTCCCTTACATCTGTATTTGAAGGATTGTTGTTGATCTGAAAAAGGAGATTTGGTATCAGAAATGTCATGATCCTGTTTGCAGAGCAGAAAATTTCAAGTCAGAGTGTGAGTACTTCTGTATAAACTACAATATTACAAATGACCAATTTTAAAACCTAGCTAATGTAAAACTCACTTGTATTTGTTTCATAGGTTTTCCATTGCCAGCTAAGGTATGCCTTCCATTCCTTTTTAAAGAGGTATGTTTTTCTCACTTTAAATTAATGCTTCAATTATCAGTCAAGGCATATAGGGGGCCCACATTATCCATAGG
This sequence comes from Tiliqua scincoides, assembly GCF_035046505.1. Taxonomy (NCBI): domain Eukaryota; kingdom Metazoa; phylum Chordata; class Lepidosauria; order Squamata; family Scincidae; genus Tiliqua; species Tiliqua scincoides. The sequence goes on from NC_089826.1 coordinate 59,983,874, forward strand.
TTTGGCGTTCTCGGATCTCCAATATCCATGGATGCTGAATTTCCCCTCTAGACCTACTTTTAAAATAGAAGTAGACTTTTCTTAGCATAGTATTTAATGGTGGAATAGGCTTACTGTAAAATTTGTACAAGCTCATGCTTACTTAACATGCACATATTGAAAGCTTTCAATGCATGACTTTTGCATGACTACCTATAGATTTAAAAACTGAGACGCAGGCTGCTATCTTATCCACTTTCCTGAGAGTAAACCCCATTGAACACAATGACTTCTGAGTAGACATGCATAGAATTGGGCTGACGATCAATGTGCCGGGGAATGTGGATAGCATTCCTGCTATTATATTGCTCTTCTGTGTATGCTTCACTTCTGTTCAAATCTTCCTTATAGCTCTCATATTTATCCCCACATTACATTGTTGTGATCTTATGCATTTGTTAGGAAGTAGGTTGCATCTTACATGCAGCAGACTTGAGCAAATCCAAATACATGTGCTTGCCAAAAAAAGACAAAGCGCAGGTGTTTAAATAGCGCAGGTGATGCGGTCCACCATTCCACTTACTGTTTATGCCCCAATGAAGCCGCTGTTCCTTCAGTTATTCAGTATCTCATGCTTTTAGTTCTTAAAAGAACAGTACATTTTTTGGCTTTAAGGGAGTTTCAACTATACCCAGTTTTGGCTTTAAGCTCTGACCTCAGAATGTAACCCTTCTGTAAAATTGTGGGCCATACCACTAAAATTACTTACTAGATTGCTCCAGGTGCTATGTATCCTGTACTTTGTCCTCCCAGTAGAGAGGTGCTAAAGATGATTTACAGGTATAAACTTATGCAAAAATCCAAATAGGAGAAAAAGGTAATAAAAATGTATTCAGGAGGGCAAGAAAAAGCAGATAGCAATGACAATATAGGGAAAAGCCAAGTGAATAAAAAATGTCTTCAGCAGGAACCAAAACAAAAGGCACCAAATTCACTTCCAGTGGGAAGGAGTTTCACAATCTGGATGTTGCTATAAAGAAGGCTTTTTTGCATGTCACTGCCAACCACACTTCTGTTGGGGCTGGAACATGCAAAAGAGCCCTCTTCAATGACTGTAGGAGAGGTAGTTTCATGTGAGTTGTTGTTATTCAAATCCCAAGCAGTAGGGCCATAAATGTTAATTAACACTTTGAATTGCATCCTGAAACATACCAGGAACTAGTGCAGATGGTACAGCTGCTGCCTAGAACATAGAGTGGTGAGCATGCTTCCATGAGGTAGTGCTATGCATTTAGGATCTTTTTGGTCATAATCCTAACCAGCTTTCCAGCAATAAGGGCAATACAACTCCGAGTTAAGGGAACAAACATTGTCTTACCTTGAGGCCTCCGTGACAGCCCTCAACTGCAGGATGCGGCACATTCCCCACTGGCATAGATATGCCAGTGCTGGAAAGTTGGTTAGGATTGTGCCCTTTGTAGATCAACTGCTTCGAATTGCTCCCATTTAGTGGAGGGCAAACCTCCCTCTGTGGCCTAGAGAGTCCATCCTTAAGCAAAGCTTCTATGCCATACACTTGTTAAGCAGGATTTTGAAACTTTTGTGCGGTTGCATATCAATGGGAGAATTCATTGTTAAAACCAGCTCAGGCATCTCATATGAAATAGGCTAATAAATATGAACAATCCAAAACTTGAAAATTAAGGGTTTGTAGAAAAACACAAGTGTAGCATTGAAGTCATTTAACATTGAAACATTTGTTTTAAAGGATGAAGAATATGTGTATGCAATGGATGAATATGGGAACATAGAAGAAAAAGCAAGCACACATATTCCTGAAAGTTTGGCAGATGGCATATCATATTTAACAGCAGCACAAGCAAATAGGGAGCCCAACAAAAGTTCAAGTGTCAAGTGGGATGATGAGACTGATGACCTCTGTTTTCTAGAAGCTTCTGAGGATGTGGAACTGGCTAAAGCAGCTGATAATTTTCAGTTTCAGGGGAACAATGAGATTGATGACCTCTGTTTTTTAGAAGCTTTTGAAGATGTGGAATTGGCTGAGGCAGCTGATAGTTTTCAGCTTCAGGGGTACTGGATTGGGAATGAACTACCTGATGAGCTTCTAGCAGATGCTTTAAGAAAGCATGAAGTTGATGAAATGGTTGAATAAGTTAATTTAACTTGAATAGGTATCTTTATTCAGCCATGCTAAAATTAATTAAGTATTCCTTATCTTAGCTGGTCAATCAAGTAAGTTGTTTTAAGAGATCAGTATACTATGTTATTCACCAGAAAATCAGTTGTAATAAATGAAATGTACCTACAATGTTTGTGTGAGACTGATGCAATAGATTTTAGAAGCACTCATCTAAACTACAGAACAGTGGTTCTAGAACTGGTGGATTCATGGGTTCTAGAACTAAGGGGAAGGATCCCTAGGATCATGCCGCTGTGGGGGAAGGGGGGCTGTTTTTAACTTCTTACCTGCTGCTGGGGTCCAGGGGAGTGCAGGAACCCCACAGAGTCGACTGCAAGGCTCCCCATGGCTTGTAGAATGTAAAAAAAATGATCATGACCCACTTCCAGGTTGCAATCATGAAACTGGAAGTGAGTTGCAATTTTTTTTTTACATCCTACAAGCTGTGGGGAGCCTTGCAGAGGGCTCAGCAGGGCTCCCTGCACCCCCACCAGACTCTGGCAGCAGGTAAGTTAAAAACAGCCCCCTTTCCCCTGCTTTTGACCCCGTCTCTGCAAAGACTTAACCTGGTTCTCAAACTCCCAGAGAGTGAGAGAACCAGTGCTATAGAAGTTACTTGTAGGCTGGAGTTAATGTTTCACTAATCAGCTACCAGGATGCCAGTTTTGGAGGCAGATCCTTTTTTATTCTGGACTACAGAACACTGAAAGATTCATATGGTCAAAAGTTACTATTGTGCAGACAATACAGTTAAAAGTAAGTTCTATGCAATGTACTGAATTATGTTGAAATGAAATGGTGTTGGTGTTTAAGTAGTTTTGTGGATAATATTTGTAGCAATAAAAATATGAATATCCTGCATATGAATATACATACTGCTTATGAATACAGTCATGCCTTAGCACCTGCAGGAGTTTCGTTCACAGAACCCCCAAGGATGCCAAAATCCTCTGATAATCAAATGTGTGGGCCTTGGCACTTCAGACCTTCCAAATGCGACTGGAGCTCTATTCCAGTTATGTCCGGAGGGCCTTCTAAGTGCTAGGGGGCAATGTGCAGCCTCCCTGACCCTCAGAAGGCCTTCTAAGGCCTAGAAGGCTGAAAATCGTCACTTCTGGGTTTTGGCTGATGTGACTGGAACACAGCTCCAGTTGTGTTCAGAGAGTCCCTGTCTGACCAGATCTGTGGGTTTGGAACCTGCAGTTAATTCAAACCACAGATCCTGACTCCATGGATAGGGTGGAACAACCTGCATTGCATATGAGTATCCATATATTTACTCTTCTGAGGATTTTAATAGGTACAGAATATGGGATTGCAAATACAAATTGGCGCTCGTGATCCCTGGGAATGGAACTCCCACGGATACTGAAATCCACCTGGACCCTCTGAACCAGAGCAGTGTTCTGGTCAGGTCCACAAGCCCTTCTGAGGCCTTCAGAGGGCCAAAAAACCACTACTGGCTTTCAGCTGAAAACCAGAAGCAGTGGTTTTTGGCCCTCTAAAGACCTCAGAGGGACCTCCAGATTTGACCAGAGCACAGTTGTGCAGATAATGATGGCCAACATGTAGTTATCTGACAGAAGAGGACTTAACAAAAACTTTGTGTCACGTTTAACTAACTTTATTTGAAAGAATTTTATTGTCATGTACATAATTTTTCCTAAATGGTTGCTCTTATGCAATAAAATTTATAGTAAGAAAATTATAATTATTACAGACTGGCCAGCTGTGGACCAGTGGTACTGAGGGTGGGGGATCAGTCCTGTCTCCTAAGAGGTACAATGTGGCATCCTGCCAACTTCCTCTCCCTGAAACATCTTCGGGAAGAAGAAAAAACGGTTTAGGAGAGATTATGGCATATGTACATTGCCTAGCAGAAAGGCTGACAGGAACGCAGATATACCATAGTTAGAACTGAAAAAGTCTTCTGCTTGCTGGAAGGCTTTTCTACTTCTCTCTTTTCCTTCCACCATTTTGGGTAGCACAAAAGGGAGGAAGTTCAAGGAAAGCATGGTGCTTCAGCTAGTCAGAAAACTACTGAGGCCCCTTTCTCTCAAAACTCACCAGTAAAACCATCAAGTACATACTTTTTTCAGATTCATTGATCTGTCCTATCCAGTCTTCCCACTTTTTTTGTTTACCTCCAGTATTTGGTATTTTATATAATTATTCAGTGTTCACTGTACTAAGTTTATAAGTAAAATAAAAAATTGCTACTAGTTAATGTCACTTAACTGCTGGAGAGTTTTGGGTTGTTTTTTTTAAAGGAGATTTTCTTGCTTCAACAATTAGATCATTCCCATGTCTACTAATGTTCCATTACTGAACATGCTGTTCAATGTATTTTGTATGCAGTATTTGTCAGTTTACTTCTCTTCCTGCAAATCCAACATTTGTTGTAATTTTGACTCAATATTTTGAAAGTCACTTTCCACTCCTAAAATTCTTCGTGATTCGACCAGAAGGGCAGGAACACTAGAAGCGCCATACTGTGAAAAAGAGGAAAGACAACATTAAAACACCACTTGAAAACTTTGGGAACTAATTTCTTATGAGCGCTGTACCTTCTGATCTTATGTACTATACTTGTTTCAATTACCAATATATAATTGAGAATACCTCTGCTCATTCTGCAAACAATCCAAATTTACACTCTAAAGATATGTGTTGCAGCTGTTCTGTGAGCAGTGTCTTCCACTCACGCAAATCACGTTCCCAAAGGCTTCCTTGAATTCAAGAAACAGGCCAACATAAACTTGAATGACCCACAATATATACTGTGTTGTATGTCATTTTTTATTCATCCACAGCAGTGATTTTCAATCTTTTTCATCTCATGGCACTCTCAGAAGCTGCTAAAATTAAGGCACAGCATCAGTTTTTTTGACACTTGACAAGGCACATCAGACTGCTGGCTGGGGGCTCCAACCCCCAATGGCCCTACCAATATATAACCCTCCCCCAAACTACTGTGGCATATCTGCAGACAATTCATAGCACATAAGTGTGCAAGAGCAGTGCCTTCTTCCTTCACTTTCAACATACATATTTATGGAGAGAGAGAGAAAAATACCAATGCCACCCTCCTGGCACATCAGAGAAGGCAAGAGGCTTGCAGGAACAAGTCACTTGCAAACCTGTGATGTACCGTGTGTATGAGAGCGCGTGCTTCCCTCTTTGTATGTGTTTCTTTCATATGCTGCAGGCTGGAGAAAAGCTGGAAGCAGAGCCTCTCTTTTTCTCCCAATACACATACAGCCACACGTCTACTTTCCCTCACCCAGGAACCTGTGCAAGGTATCCCAGCTGGGTCTGCAGGTGTGTGTGTGTGTGCGCGCATGCGCGCGCATGTGCTGGGATCCCAGGGAAGGCAGCTCCACTTGGGGGGCTTGTAACTTGCATGCTGAGATTGCAAGAAGGAGGCTCAATTTTTAAAAGTCTTTTGGCTGCTCATACATACTTTGAGGATGCTTGCATACCTCCCTCTCAATATCCCTCTCTCTCTGTATGCATGTGGCTATTCCAAAAACAGACTCTGCTCTTCCTGGAGGAAGAACGTCTACACGCCCTTTCAACTCTCTCTATGTGTCTGCCTAGCTATGAAATTGTCTTGGTTTGCCCCCAATATTTGAGTTTCTCTTGCCTGGTTGCGTGTATTTTTGTGGGAACACCTGCCTTGCAACCCACAAAACATCCCTTTCTTAAACGGGTGTTGCGATGCCCCAGCCTGAGAGCCTTGGAATCTGCCCCTTTAAGGGGCAGATGGGGGAAGGCAGAGACGCAATTCCCTGGATCTCGACTGCAAAACCGGAAGTAAATTACGGAATTAGTGAAGTGAAATCGGAATTAGAGGACAGGTCCTCTCATGGATTGAGAACTGGTTGAAGACCAGGAAACAGAGAGTGGGTGTCAATGGACAATTTTTATAATGGAGAGAGGTGAAAAGCGGTGTGCCCCAAGGATCTGTCCTGGGACCGGACAGATTTTCAACCTCTTCACAAATGACCTGGAGACAGGGTTGAGTAGTGAGGTGGCAAAGTTTGCAGATGACACCAAACTTTTCCAAGTGGTGAAGACCAGAAGTGATTGTGAGGAGCTCCAGAAGGATCTCTCCAGACTGGCAGAATGGGCAGCAAAATGGCAGATAAGTTAAAATGTAAGTAAGTGTAAGATCAAGCACATTGGGGCAAAAAATCAAAACTTCACATATAGGCTGATGGGTTCTGAGCTGTCTGTGACAGATCAGGAGAGAGATGTTGGGGTGGTGGTGGACATGTCGATGAAAGTGTCGACCCAGTGTGCAGCGGCAGTCAAGAAGGCCAATTCTATGCTTGGGATCGTTAGAAAAGGTATTGAGAAAAAAACTGCTAATATTATAATGCCGTTGTACAAATCGATGGTAAGGCCACACCTAGAGTATTGTGTCCAGTTCTGGTCGCCACATCTCAAAAAAGACATAGTGGAAATGGAAAAGGTGTAAAAGAGAGCGACTAAGATGATTACTGAGCTGGGGCACCTTCCTTATGAGGATACAGCATTTGGGCCTCTTCAGCCTAGAAAAGAAGCCTGAGGGGGGACATGATTGAGACATACAAAATTATGCAGGGGATGGACAGAGTGGATAGAGAGATGCTCTTTATACTCTCACATAACACCAGAACCAGGGGACATCCACTAAAATTGAGTGTTGGGAAAGTTAGAACAGACAAAAGCAAATATTTCTTTACTCAGCGTGTGGTTGGTTTGTGGAACTCCTTGCCTCAGGATGTGGTGATGGCATCTGGCCTGGATGCCTTTAAAAGGGGATTGGACAAGTTTCTGGAAGAAAAATCCATTACAGGTTACAAGCCATGATGTGTATGTGCAACCTCCTGGTTTTAGAAATGGGCTATGTCAGAATGCCAGATGCAAGGGAGGGCACCAGGATGAGGTCTCTTGTTATCTGGTGTGCTCCCTGGGGCATTTGATGGGCAGCTGTGAGATACAGGAAGCAGGACTAGATGGGCCTATGGCCTGATCCAGTGGGGCTGTTCTTATGTTCTTAAGTGGCTGCGATCACATTCTGCAGGGGTCTGCACTGCGTGGAGAGCCTTGCTGAGGCTGAAGCCAGGCTCTTCTAACCCCTGGGAGGCTGCTGCAGGCAGGGATGAGTGGACGCATGCCCCTGTGCCCCTCCACAGCAGTGCTATGCTGGGCATCACTGCCTCCCCTCCCCCCGCCTTCCATTGCCTTCCTCCTACTCATGTAAGCACTTACAGGCTCTCAAACTCTCTCTGAATTTGAGAACCACTGGGTTATCTGTTATTGCTTGCAAGGAATGCTCTGGGCCAGTGTTTCTCAAACTGGGTCGGGACCCACAAGGTGGGTCGTGAGCCAGTTTCAAGTGGGTCCCCATTCATTTCAATGTTTTATTTTTAATATATTAGACTTGGTGCTACCATCGTATATGACTGCATTTGAGGAAATGTTGCAGACCAGTACTTTTAACAAGCTGCTATGTATATTCTTTTAACAATGATAGTAAATGGGACTTACTCCTGGGTAAGTGTGGGCAGGATTGTCAAAAATTTTCCTGCTTGATGATGCCACTTCCGGTCATGACATCACTTTCAGTGGGTCCTGACAGATTCTCATTCTAAAAAGTGGGTCTTGGTGCTAAATGTGTGAGAACCACTGCTCTGGGTAATTGAACTTGGCAAGGAACCTGGGCAGTGGAAGGAGAAGGAGTGCAAAGGAGAACCATGGAGAGTCGACTGGAGGCCGAGATTTGAAGAGAAAGAGAAGGATGGATGCAGGGGCTGCCAGGGGACTAGGAGGGGAAAGAGCAGGGAAAGGGAGAATTTTAAATTAATTTTAATTGGAAGCATGTCCAAACAGAAAATATAAGCCTGGGTTTTTGAAGCATGGTTTCACCGAGCTCACCTACGAAGTTAAGCAATGTAATGATAGCTACGGAAAAATTGTAATTTTCATTTAATTTGATTACCCAAATTAATTGTGGATTTTTATTAACGTGTACCAATTCCATGGGTCAAAGTTTGGGAAACACTGTTCTAAACTGCTCCCCATGTGGACTATAACTATGACATGGTCATTCTGTATATGAACAAAGCACAACTGCAATGTCCCATAGAAATGGTCACCTATATTTATTTACTCCAACTGTCTCAGACTTGAGAGACACGGCCACAATTTTCAGAGCTTCAAAATTAAAACGTGGCATACATACAACACAGCTACTCTTACTGCCGGCTTCAACATCAACACATCCAGGATCTCCATTTCCCTGGAACTGACTCACTGCATGTGCTGGAGGAAGTGCAGTAGGGCTTAGAGTCAAACTGCATACAGGTCCAATCCTCCTTATCTGTGGATTTGGGACCTGCGGATTTAACACACCATGGGTTCTGAACCCGCAGTGGAAGGTTGGACTTGAGATCCTGGACACGACCAGAGGTGTTCCCCGGTCACGTCTAGAAGGCTTTCTGAGGGCTACAGAGGCCAAAGCCTCTGAGCCTCAGAAAGGCCTCTGGAGGAGCTGAAATGGCACTTTCAGGTTTCATAAAAACTGGAAGTGTCTTTCTGGCACCTTCTGAAGACTTTCTGAGGCCTGCACAGGCCATGCACAGCCTCTGTGAGCCTCAGAACACCTTGGGACATGACCAGAGAACATCTCCAGTTGCTTCTGGAGGTAATATTGGACCGATCCACGGAAAGGATCCCCCATGGTTGGATATCGAGATCCATCCGTATCAAACTGGACAGAAATTAGCATCTATTTCAAAGGAAGCTATGGCTGGGATAAGGTTCCCACATCAATTTTTCCACGCATTACTGCAACACCATAGTCTTTCCTAGTTAAATTTAATTTTGTTTCTACCTATCTTTTTGTTTCTACCTGGAGCTGCTGTTCCCGTTGTGTAAAGAACCATGCACATGTATATTGTTACAGGCGTGCCCCAGTATCCATGGAGGTTCTGTTCTGAAACCTCCTGTGGTTAAGTGAAACCATGGCTACCAGGGAATGCCCCCCACCTCCCAGAGGCGAGGGGAACGGAGTTCCTCTTGCCTCTGGAGGGTCTTCTGAGTCCAGTAGAGGCTGCATGTGTCCACCCACAGCCTCTACCAGGCTGCCTCTCAGAGTATTAAAAAAAGTCACTTCCAGTTTTTCTCCAATCCGCAGATATGCCCCCCCCCCCGTATATACAGTCAAAAACAAAAGCAGCAAAATACTGCAAGAATAGCAAAGCATTAAAAATTTACTTACTATTATTTTGCCTTGTGGGTTTTTATTTTTGTCTCTAACAAATTTTTGTTGAAGTTCCTCTAAATCAGTCACTAATCGAACTGCATTCCTGAGAGAGGATAGTCTTCCTTTTAGATCAGCATATTCTCTCTGCAGTTTCTTCAGCTGTGGCTCAGTTCTGCAAACAATACACATGTAAACATCATGTCTTGATATGTTCTCTTTTTGTAAATTACTTCAAACTTGGTTCACAGAAGACTGCTTGACCTCAGATGTGTATGATTAATGCAGGTATAACCTAATTATCCATGGATTTTTCACCCAGGACTTTATTTCAATGTGATGAGAAGGGTCTTTTAAATTAAAGCAACAAAGTCCTTTAACAATAGCCTCGTTAATGGGAGAGAGGAAAGCCAGCTGACAATTCATCAATCATTCTACCTCCAGGCACTCAGAACAGCTTCACTCCAAAGGCAAGTGAACTCTCCCTTCCCCCTGAGCATGTGAAAGAATGCTAAATGGCAGTGATTATCACCTCCTCCATTCTCCCCGCTCCGCCAGGTTGCGGCTCCTGGTGAAGGGAGGGATTGCTGCCTCTGAGTGAAGCCTTTCTAAGCACCTGGAGAGCAACAGTTTGTCTGCCTGATGCATTATAAAGGTCAGCAAGGCTGTTGTTAAATCGCCTAGCAAAGAGACATTGTTGGATTTGCTTTAATGCAATTTTGGCCATCCATATGAGTTCTGGGAACGGAACCCTTGAGAATAACGAGACTCAACCTGTACTCTAAAATTGTGGCAATCTTAGCCAGTAGACAAAAAAAAGTCTTGCTCGAATTGCACCTTCTTTACTTCAAGGTAGGCCATGCCACTTTGACAATTCCTCTTTGAAGGCGAACTGGTAAAGAGAAGGCCCTGCTAGGCTCCAGTAGATTTCTCTAACAGCCCAATCCTTAAAAAAAAACTCTCCCCACCAATACAGCCACCTCAATGGACTGTGCACTGCTTCCTGCAAGAAGGCAGTCCCAGAGGCCTCCTCAAGGTAAGGGAACAAAATGTTTCCTTATCTTGGGACAACCCTCTGCTGCCCCAATATATTTCCTCATATCTGCACCAGGTATTTTGCTGGCGCAAGTCTGAATAAAGTAAGGGAGAAGGGGGAAAGGATGTGGATAGGATTCCTGGCACATGCAGGATATCGTGGGATCCACCCCCTCTCCTTCATTCTGCCTCCTGCCCACCTGCCTCCCTCCTTCCCTACTCATATATTCCTCTGATCTTCCTCTTCCCTGCTGTTCCTCCCACTACCCACCAACTATGCCACTTACTTGCAGCCCTGCTAGCCAGCAGCAGGCCTCTGACACTGCTGCTGTGCAGCATCAGTTCTAGAATGGTTGATGGTGGCATGCACAGTGGAATAGTGATTCCACTATGCATGCCACCATCAACCATTCTAGTGGAACCATTATTCCACTGTCATAAAGCTTAGCTAGGATTGGGCTGCCAGTCACCCAAGAGATAAGACAACTGTATGGCATAGATATCTAAATCAGAAATTTTTTTTAAGTTTCAGAACTACAAGTTGTCTGAGATTTTTGTTCAGTGATGTTTCTCAGTACTTGAAATGCATCATTTGACAACTGAAGCCACAAAGGAAAAGTTCCCCATATTTTAAAAAAAATCCTATTAAGATAAATAAGTGCAAAATACAGGTGGCCCTCCATATTCACAGGTTCCAAACATGCAGGGGGGGGGGCCACCTGTAGCCTTCTGAACCTGACCAGAGCTGTGCTCCATTCACGTCCAGAGGCCCTTCTGAGGCCTTCCGAGGGCCAAAAAGCACAACTTCAGGTGCTCAGAAGGCCTCAGAACCCTACTGGAGCATAGCTCTGGTCAGGTTTGGAGTGTCCAAATCTTTGGATTCCAACATCTGCAGATTTCAGTATCCATGGGGGTTCTAGGAACAGAAACCCCATGAATAACGAGGGCTGCCCTGTATAAGAAACATTTATTCTTAAGAGAACTTCACAATGCAACACAAAATATAAATATTCACATACTATTGGCATGGATAGTATTTTGGACTGAAAGCATTTCTATGTGTTGCCTGAAGTTCAAACAAATCTAAAATGTAAAAACAGGTTATTTTATGCACTTGAACAAACGAGAACATACCTAATTAGTTCTTCTTTAATTTCGATCAAACGCTGTCTTTTTTTATTTGTTGCTCTAACCATCTGTAATGCCAGTGAAAATGCAGTTTTAAAATTAAAATGCAATTCAGAATACTTTTGCTCTTCTTGTTCCAAAGTTGATTTTGGGTATAAACAAGAGCATCTCTGTACAATGAAGAATGTATACATATTCTCTATATCTATCTGCAGACAGATGTGCTTTGGATGCTAGCAAAACACCACGCCAACATAGCTTGGAAGCCAGTCAACTCCTGCTGGAGGAAAGACCAAAATGGGGAGGTGTAATGCGAGAGTGACAAGGAGGGGACAATGTACTGGGTGTAACTTGGGAGGGACAAGAAGAGGTTTGCCATATCGCAAACATCCCTCAGTTAACAGATCCCAATGCCAGAAAAACGCTGTGTGAACAACATGGATTGCGAAGGAAGAAGGAACCACACGTGGGGAATAACAAAGAGATAAAAACATCAGAATATCTCTTCTCCCACTATCTCCATCTCATGCACTTTCTTACAATAGAGCATTGGATATATTTGGCAGCCAACCACAGCAGACCAACTCCAATATACAAGTCTTTGCAAGGGATACTATAGCTCAGATAAGGAAAGGTGAGCTATACTTCCCTGGCCACTCAAAGGGTAACCATAGTGAAAGGGCACTTGATGCACAAAGTGAACAATTTGCACAAACAGCCTTTGTCCCTCACAACACATACGGCAAGATAGTGTGTCAACACCTGTGTTCACAAAATTCTTATTGCAGGTATTCTTCCCTAGCAAGATTCCATTTATCAACACTCAACTGGAATCTCTACCTCACCAAGAAAGGAAGCAAGGAGAGCGCACCCCACACAGGTAAGCAAGGGGGGGGGGATTCTATGCTGCCCCACATTGATTCCACATCTCTGTCTCTGAGATTTCTCAGAGTTTCTGCCGTCTCCTCACTTCTGACCCTTCAGGATTATCAAGTGTGCCTTTGCTATAAACTCTGTTGCCTAACCATCCCTTCATTTTACAACAGCTAAGAACAGAGAGTGTGTTTGGTGAATGCTAAATGCCATTCGGTGCTGCTGCTGGTAAAACTATTATTCCAAATCCCATTTGTTTTTCAGAATTGAACCAATGCCACAGGCGGTGGAACAATTATTACCCCCAGAGTTCCACTGCAGCCCCACCCTACCAGGAAGGAAAGATACTGTTCCAAGTCACCATGCTCTCACCCCCCAACAGTGTACTACTGCATCATGCAGTCTGCATGTACAGGCCGGTTGCATTACTCTTTCTTATGAACACTGAACAAGCATCCCAACCAACAGGTGTGACTGATGCTATTGTCAAGTCCTTCTTCTGTTTTGCTGTACTTCTTTGCTCCCCGCAAGGCAACTGTCCCACAGGCAAGACACTACACAGGCCCCAGTGTATGCTCAGCAAAGTTGCTAACCTACTCCTTTCTGTCAAGCACAAGGCTTTGCAAACTCCATGGCAGAGACTGAGCCAACTTGGCACAGCCAGGCCTCAGTGACATCTGTTACTTTGCTGTCAGAAAACATGAAATGGCACAACTGCCCTGCTCAGAGAAGGTGGATGGCAATTCTATTTATGTGTTTCTTTTGCAGATGCTGCTCTATCACTGATGCAGTTCAACAAAAACCTTGATTAGATCATCCTTGTCTCTTAGTTAGCAAATAGAGATTCCTTCAATTCAACCTTGTTTCTTGCCTCAGAGTGGGGCTCAGTAGGGGGAAGGATTCCTCTCAGGATCTGTAGCATTCTCACCCCATAATTCCTTGCATACTGCGGGACGACAACAGATGCTTCTCTATGGTCATGAGCCCGTTCTCTGGTGCCATGGCAGCAGCTGCAGGACAAAGCAGGAGGCAGCATACCAACAGCCATAATGACAAGTGGCTGCAATGTTGCAATGGTGTCAGGCATGGTTAGATGAGCAGGCTGCTTTGATAGGCACCCTGTGTTAAATGCCAGTACATGCAGTGCTTCCTTGGATAGGTCAATGTGCTACAGTCTCCCAGCCAGGTGTGTCTGTTTGGCGTGATGCAAGGTGTTTAATGCCAGAGGAGGTGCTCTCTCCCTGTCTGCTGCAGCTGGGTGGTTAAGAGCAGCTTTGTGGAGAAGCTGGTGAGGGGTCTAGATCTGTCTCCCTCTCTTCTTTTGTTCCTGCCATGTTTGTTTCTGGCCAGTCATGAAAAAGGCAAGTGCCTTGCTGATCAGTGCAAGTTCCTGACTAGGTTCAAACTAAACTTACCTGGTTCCCAAATTGCACCTTTGTGCAGGAAGCTACAAGAAACCTGCTTTGTCATTGAGACTTCCCTTGTTATTTCTCCCAGTTCCTCCCTGGCAAAGGGATTCCTTCCAGCTGACATATATGCCCACAGTGACTCAAACCCTTGCCACAGAGGGCCTGGTGTGTCTGTTTCTCATGGGTGCCCTCTGTGTTTCTATCCCTGTTCTGCTCAAAAGCATCTTTCTTGGATACATATGCTTGTATGAGTGGGATAAAGGACAAACCCTGGATGAGGGGATTCTTATGCAGTTCTTTGCTTTTCCCCCATTTCCTGCTGATACCACAGTAGCTCCTGTAGACGGCTGGGCGTGCTATGGCATCCCTGTGTCACATCTTTAGGGCATCTCCCTATGATTGGTGGTGGTGCCTGTTGCTGTGTTTCTCATTTCTAGTAGTTGGTGGGGGGAGTGTCACTCCCCCAGTGGTAGATACTCATTAGTGCAGTGCCTGTCCTGCCCTCTGCTTGGTTCATTCTGGCAGTGCTTCTCAGGCCACCAGCATTGGGCTAGGTAGATGCAATAATCAGCTCCTTGGACGTAGCACTGACAATATGTCAATGCTGAGACATCGCTCCATGAATGTGTTACCATGGACACTGCTGGTGTTATTGGGAAAGGCTGTAAGAACATTACTGGGAAGGTTGCACCAGCATGATGTTGCAAGGATAGGCTTCGTTTAAGGTGATCATTGCACCAGCATTGGTGCACCATTGACATGGTGTCTGAATACGACAATCTGATGCAACAAAAACATGTTTTGGGATCAGAATTTCCCTTATGAAGTGCAGAGTAAGTAGAAGTCTCATTTTCCAATGAACATCATTTTCCAATGAACATCAGTTCCAGTTAACTGAAATATTTTACTCCAATGTAATGCACAGAAAACTGATTCTATTCAATTAAAGAGAATTCACATAATTGATTACCTTTACATTTTTCGATTTCACATGTTTTAGTTCCTCAGCATCTGTAATCTAATTAAAAACACACACATTAGTTGCATAGCATAAACTTAACTTACTCCTTCCGTAATTATCTTAAAAATATGATAATAAACATTTATAAGCTGCTGGATGTGCTAAGTGCTTCACGTGTTGATGTTGCCCTTATAACAACCTTTTTAATTTACTAGTATAGCAGCTGGGAAGTTGAGGCTGAGAGGGACCAGCTTGCCTAAGGCCACAGGCAGGCCAATCCTAACTCAGAGTTCAGCCAGTGCAGGCATCTCTGCACTAGCTCCAAATGTTGCTAACTTGCCATAAGGCACATCTGTGATGACTCAAGAGTTGGCAGTGCTGGCACAAAGGCAGGCCTGCTGGTGCAGGATCCAGTCTTCATGGCAGACAGCACAGGTACACGTGTGTTGAGTAGAGCAGGGTGGGTAGGTGGGTGGGACAAGGTGGCAGGAGGGCATTTCGGAGGCAGGGAGGGGGCATTACTGGGTGGGGGGGAGGGTGGAATGGCCCAGGAGGGGAGTGGGATAATTGGCAGCAGCACATTTTTCATATCCTAATCTTCCTTTCTGGGTTGGACAGCCCTACACAGGCTTCTCAGATGTGCGCCAGCTAAATAGTTGGCACAGATCTGAGCAGTCCCACAAAGCAGGCTGGGCGTTATTTGGGGTAAGGGGGAAAATATTCTCTTACCCTGAGGTGACTTCCAGTCTGCTCCTAACCTGCACTGGATACAGCACAGGCCAGGATTGCGCTGTTAGCAAGTTCATGGTAGAGGCAAGATTCAAACTGGGAAACATTTCATATTGAACAGAACATTTTAATTTTGCTGTTGCCATTTTCATTTTTACTATTGGTTCCCCATTAATCAGCCATAATAATCACAGAAGTACCTAAGGGCATACAAAATTATTTGAAGAGCATGGCTTCTGAAACATTTTCTGTGGCTATGTATCAAAGCCACCTTGGAACCAGTTGGGTTGAAAGACACGATGTTCTTTGACAATTTGCAGCTGATAAAGCACCACTACTATTCAATATTTTTGGTATGCTATACTTACAGTACTGGTAAGTTGATCTCTGAATCCAATATAAAAGCTATCAATAGTTTTCCTATATATCTTCGACTCCACTCCTTGTCTGAAAGAGGAAGAAAGCACACACAAACATTAGTATACTGAAAAAACCTCTCTGTGACTCAATACAAAGGATAAACTGGTTCATATATCAAGATATGAACATGGTATTCTCACTTTTGAGCCTTATTTCTATTGTGTGAGTGGACAAAGATCAGTCAGCATTGGCAGCAACCTAAATTCTTCCTCTTGAAGAACAAAAATCAGTCACATTAACTTCCACTGTTAAAAGCTGATTTTGCTCAACTATTATTTTAAAGTCTGTATTATTGTTAATCAGTTTCAAATCTCTTGCAAATCTGAGACTATCACAGTCGAAAGGGAAGATGCTTACTTGTATTTTGATGTTATTTTCTCAAACTCATCCAGAATAACATCTGACTCTGTGATACGGCTGGCAACTTTTTTCATTCCTTTTGGGCCCCAAATTTTTCTTAAACGTGGACTGTCGTCATCTGAATCTAAATAAGAGCAGGGATTAGAGTTTCTGAAGCAGACATTGGTATTACAGATCCCACCCACCTCTGCCCCCAAAATACTATATAATGATTTAAATGTCTCAAAAACAATTCCAACTACAGATGGAAAAGAACTGTTTTGGATATGGTCAAATACGATAGCATCTTTTAGATTTTTGTTAAGGCATTTTATAACAAACATAAGATTCCACTGATCTCTGATCTCACCCAAATCCCTCTTCCATTTCCCTTACCCATCAAGAAAAGTAAAACATTAGATGTAACACTGGAAAAAAAAGGGGGGGAAGCATTTTATAAGATGCTGCTGGGTGGTGAATCTGGAAAAAAAAAAATTTGTCCTTGACCAATACTGAAACTTATAGCTTCATAGAGAGCCAGGATGGTGTAGTGGTTTGGGAGGGGGACTTAGACCTGGATGATCCAGGTTCAAATCTCCCCTCAGCCACATAGCTTCCTGGGTGACCTTGGGCCAGTCACTTTCTCTCAGTTTCACCTACCTCACAGGGTTGTTGTAAGGACAAGAAGGAGGGGAGGAGCAGCTGTGTAAACCGCTCTGAGCTCTTTGGAGGAAGGGCGGTATAAAAGTGTGAATAAATAAAATAAATAAAATAATTGCCAGCAAAATCATGGCAAATATTCCCTCTAGCATAACATGTATCAGTTAAATCTGAAAAACCATCAACTTGTAAACAGAACAGCAAAAAGACTACGATATCTTCCATACCAGAGTTCTCTGTTACTGGTGACGAACCCTCATTCTGCTGAACAGGGGATTTAGCATTTGTCCTGGGCATCTGTCAACACAAAATTCAAGACTTTTAAAAATTAATGGAAGTAGAATTTTTAGATAGGAAGTAGAATTTTTAGATAGGAATCTACATCACCATTTTAAACAGTGGTTTTAGCTAGTTCTGATCTATGCACAAGAAATAAAAATTATAGTGCCAGAGTACATCACTGACCAATTTGCAACAAAACCCCACTAACCTGCATCAACATAAGTTACAGCACCACAGTAAAAAAAAATCTTGACAATGCACTCTGAACATGGGTGTCTTATCTCCTCTTATCACCATACCTCCAGATGACTAGTGCTCTCTTCCGAATAAAAACAGAGGACTTTGTATGTGTCCGACCACCATTTGCAGGAAAAAATATTCTCATTGTTTTATGGTACATTAAGGGACACAGTAGAGACTATTCTTAACCTTATCAGTATGCCACATCTTCACCAAATCTGAAATTCTATTTGATGTCTTGCATTCTGAAGAGCCTCTCCTTAAGGACAGTGCAGATGGTAGTCTACAGTCCTCCACACTGGATGTGGGTTCTCTTGCTCTTTAAATGGAAATAGCTGAGCAATTCTTTTCAGATTAAACTATTAATGAGAAAGGGAACACAGTGCAAAGCTTTTATGCTTTATTATGTGAACTAATACAAGTTTTGCCTCAGTAGGATGGCTGCTTCGCATGTTATTTTACTTCTTTTCATGACATGCCCCAGCAGCATTTCTTATAATGTGCAAGAGATGTACAATTTTTCCTCATATGCAAATACTGCAGGGAGCCACAGTTGACCTTGGTTATCTACAGCAGGTACAAACATTTGAAAAACAAACTGAAAGTATGTTACAGAGAACACCACAGGTACAAGTATGTTCTAGGACACAATCAGAGGATAAATGATGCAACTACTTTGCTGAAGTTAAGCAATTCTGAATCTTGTCAGTGCCTGGATGGGTGACCATCTGGAAACCCCATGTACATCACCTTGAGTTCCACAATGAAAAAAATGCAGGATATAACAGAAACTTTTAAGTTAAAAATGCTAACGACTGGCTCACTAGAAGCAGTCTGTAGTGAGAATATAGACTGAGACCACAACATACATACTGGTTCCATTCCAGAGCTCTGTCCAGAACTCAGAACATATGTACCTCAAAAGAGATTGCTCTTGCTGGCCCAGCACTACTGTGCCTGCATGAAACCACTATAAAGCAAGTATTATGTCTGTGCGAAAGTGCCAATGCAGCTGTCCCTAGGTCAGATGTTCATAACTCATAGTCCTATGTAGGATACAATTAAGTTGCACTGTAGCAAAATTAAATGAGAAAACGAATACCAAGGGTTGGTGATATAAGGAATGCTAATAGAATCCTGTCAATTTTCATTAAAGCAAGTTTCTACCACTCAAGATTGCAAAAAAGCCTGAAAACACCACGACCACCTCAATCCAGAGAAATACAGAATCATATAATTACACCGCTATACTTCCAGGAATACTATGCCTGGTAAACATGTTTCGCACAGACTATAGCTATAGGGGAGAGGCCTGGGAGGGATGGGGGGGACTAGGGTTGAGCAAGGAGAGTGGCAGGAGTCTGAGGGAGGTGCACTGGCAGCAGTGGGGGCAGCAGGGTTGTGGTGGCATCTCACAGGCCCAGCTCTCAGTCTCCTTCCCATTCAGGCTTCTTTCTAGTGGACCTCTGGTTGAGCCTGCTGGGGAGAGTCCTGGGAGAGCTGGAAACACTAGGATTGGGTGGGTTTTGGGGTGTTGGTAGTGGGGGTAGAGGAGCTGATAGGTACATCTGTCAGCCCTCGTCTCTCCAGGTTTCTTCTTTGCACATTATAGCAGCACCTGTCCTGATGGGCGAGTAATTCTCCTATTTAGGCAGCATTGCTGGTGGCCCACTGAGGAGAAACCTGAGGCAGACGAAAGCCAAGAGCCAGAATACTTGGCCTGGCATCACCACATCTGCATCAGTCCTGGGTTTTGGTATGTCCCTGAGCTTCTTGGCAAAAGGCAAAGAGCCAGTCCTCCAAAGGAGGTGATGTTTCTGGCCTTGGTGGGAGGCCCATTTGCTAGGCTCTCTTAGCCTCCAGTTTTCCCCAAGTTTCTTTTTTGCAGGCCACCAGAGTGCCTGCCTGTGGGAGAGTTACCCAAGCAGGCGTTTTGGTAACCTTGCAGAAAAAAAACTTGGGGAGACAAGCACTAGGCCTGGTCAGCAGCCTCATGCCTGCTCACCAGTGCCATAGGTGGTGCAGGTGGGTGGGTGGCAGGTGCTGGCTAGGTTTATCTCCCCAAGTTTCTTGTGGGCATACCACTAGACTTCTTGCTTGAGTGGAAGAATAAGTGATGCTTGTGGGCAGCAGGCAAATCAGTAGCAACAATCTGATTTGCCTTCTTTCCTTCCTTCCTATGATGACATCCTGCCCCTCCCCCGTCATGAAGGATAGTGGCCAGACCTTGCAACACAACAGCAGGAGGCAGGGCCAGAGGAACACGCCGTTACTGACAACCATCTAGTTCATCATATATCTGCTTGGAGAAAGTCCCCCTTCTCCCATCAGAAGATGACAGAAATAGGAAAAGAAATGTGAACATTGGTCCATCTAGTTAAGTGTTTTGTTCCCCACAGAATCTGCCCTCCCCCACTGCCTCTGGAAAGTCCACAAGCATGAGGGAAGGCACATTTCTTTCCTGCAGAGAGGGGTCGGGGGGGAGGGAGTGGCGTGCCGGGGGGAGGGAGGGAGTGGGGAGGCAGAGAAGCTCGGCGCCCTACACGAATGGCTTTTCCTTGTTGCTGACCTTTCGGTCAGCGGTAACTTGAGTAGCCCCATTGTGGGGCTAATTCCCTTACCAGGGAGAAGGCGACAAAAGTCCCCTTCTCCTGAAGTGCCGCCCTTGGTAGCCCGAGGCACGCAGGATCCAGTGGCAGCTGTTTTCTGTGCCGCCGAAGCTGCGTGCCCCGGGCAGCTTAGGATTGGGCTGTCAGGCTACTCTGATTTGTGGATACTTCTTATAGACCAGTGGTCTCCAAACTGCAGCCTGCCTGAATATTCATTCCAGGCACAGCATGGTAGTTATGAAGCCTTACCATTCTGCCTTACAGTCACCATTTGTCGTGCCCGATCTTCAGAGCCTCGCACCGGGTAGCTGCTTCTGCTGCATGTCGCCCCAAAGAAGGCTTTGTGCTCCAATTTCTTGGGGAAAGTGGCTGCCTGGCACAAGACTCTGCAAAGGTCAGGTGCAACAAATGGTGGCTGTGGGGTGGAACAGAAAGGCTTCACCACCACCATGCTTGGAAATAATATTCCAGTGTGCGAGATTCAGCCTGTGGGCTGGAGTTGGATATCCCTGATCCTAACTAACACAGTGCCCGATCATAAGCCAGAGCAGCACTGGCAGCCTGTGCACTGCCCTGAAAACTGCCACACGGCACTCTGCCGTCATCAGTGAGGATGTTGTGCCGGTGGTGAGGACAGTGCCAGTCGGCGCTGGGCCTTAGCACCAGGAAGATGACTCCAAGGAGGACCAAATGGTAAGAGTTCCCACCAGGCGGTGGGGAGGCTTTTCAGGGTGGAAGGAGGGCAGGCTGAATGGAGGATTGGGCCCAGGAGGGGGTGGAGATGGCGGCAGAGTCTGCTGCTAAATTAATGCCTCCTTGCAAGCCGCTCTGACCTGACAAGGCCCACCTTGGTTCTGTGCCCACTAAATAGTGGGCGCAGATCCAAGAAGACCCATTGCCAACAGCGGAGCTGGTCTGACCCTGCAGGATAAAGCGGTGGTCATTTTGGTCTTGATGTTCCTTGCACCGGACCAAAAGATTGAGCTGACAGTCACCTACAAGTTTATGTTGCTGCTTTTGGTGGGGGGAACATGCCCTCATCCTTTGCATCAAGCAGCAGAATGTCTTGAGCTGACCCTACTGTATATAATTTAGGCAACTACACATACATTAATGATTGCTAATGAGCTTGCAATCCTGCTATCTATCAGACTTTCAGAAAAGCAGATCTGCAAAAGCTGCATTTACTGGACTGTGGTGAATGTTTAAAAGGTTTAGATCCCTAAAAGCAAAATCATAAGAATTTCATTGGGTTTCCAGAGATTATGATCTCCAAGGTCGTCATGATTTTAAAGGACCACATTCCAACTTGGGAAGTATGTGCCTATAACACCAACATTCCTTATTAATCTAGTTGGCATGAAATTTAAGCTGGAAAGATATTAATTGTTCTTGCCTGGTATCCAGAAATATGCAACTATTACCCACGTATTAATATGCAAATAAAAATATACATGTTTGCTGCAATTGTGATGCATTGTCACACTCCTAAATCCAATTAGGGATTTCTCCCAAAAATAAAAATGGGGCACATTCTTATTATTTATGTACCATATTCTCTTTCACAGCCTCCTCTTCAGAATCTTTCCTTTCCACATCCAATTTCAAGCCATGTTGGTTTTTCCTGGAAAAATTATAAATAATGCAGTAGGTCATGATATGCTATTATAAGGTTTGAACACTTTCCCCAGCATTCTAATTACTAAGGCAGTGATTTTCAATATTGTTCATCTCATGGCACACAGACAAAGGAACTAAAATTTTCAGGGCACACCATCAGTTGTTTTTTTTTTTTTACAAGGCACACCACACTGCCAGTGGGGAGTTCACATCCCCAAGTGGCCCTACTAATAAATGACCCTCCCCCAAACTCCAGTGACACACCTGAGAATCATTCGAGACACACCGGTTGAAAATCACTGTACTAAGAAGTTTTACTGTCAGCACACAGTGTTTCTCAACCAGAGATACTCTTACCACCAGTGATACTTGAGGTGATGTCTACCCACCATGAACCTCTAACCAATGTCTGTTGCATTGTGCCTGGCTCCCAATCTGGAAGTAAATGGTGATTACATCATCGCCAGTTACTTCCAATGATACTTCTAATAGGTGAACCATCCAAAGTGGTACAGCAGGGGACAAAGGTTGAGAAAGCTGCTACAGAATATTGAGACATCCATATTCCAATGGAATGTGGGGTGAAGTGAAGATCAGAAAAAAAGGAAGTAGCCTATTTGAACCAATTAGGGTTGGGGAAATGCAACATTTTGTTGCAGGTCCCATGTGTAAAACTCTATCTCTTGCAACTGGTTCAAACAATCAATCCTCTGAATGCTCTACCCCAATGCTCTACCCTCTTAAAGCTACTGCAAGACCTAAAGTTTCACTCCACCAGAAAGAGCAACACAAATATTCCAATATTTGTACATTTATGGCTACTTAAAAGGATTGTGATTTCCTGTTTCTACCTTAAATGTAGGAATATTCCTGCAATCACTACTCAGGCTAATTTTTATATAAGCAAAAAAGCACAGTGCTTCAAAAGGTTTCATAGTATTTAGAAATATTCGTACTCGTAGTTACACACTATAAAGGCAGGTATATGCCCTTCACACCTCTTGGATAGAACTGAAGCAATAAAAACACAAAAGATGCATGTGATTGTCTCACTTATATGAAACAGCTTCCAAAAATTAAAATGGATTTCTGTAGCATGGCTAACTAATGGCATAGGTTAGTATGATCGTGTAAGTAAATGGAAGTGTGCAGATTTAATGGAAGGTAAGTTCAGTTAGGGCGCAATCCAAAGTGCGCCTTATGCCGGCCCAAGTCCCTTTATGTGCCATAAAGCACATTTGCGCCTCTGTGGGAGGAAGCCGCGTCAGCGCATCTAGATGCACCGACATGCACAGGCTGACATAAGCCTCCATGGCTGCTTCCCCACAGCCGCTTGTGTCGGCGTACCCATGCCGACACAAGCAGCAAAGGCAGGCGTGGGGGGGAGACGGGGAGGAGGAGGAAGGGAGGTGTTTCTGGGTGGGGGGGCAGGCGCGCAGGGAGCCAGAAGTGGGGCTGGGACCCAGCAGTTATGCTGGGTCCCAACCCCCATCCCCACGGAGAACGGAGCGGCTCAGACTTGCGCTACTTCCAGAAATGGCGCAGGTTCGAGGAGACCCATTGGGGCCAGCAGCCCTTACCCAGGGGTAAGGGGAAGAGTTTCCCCTTGCCTCTGGCTGAACCGCTGCTGCCAACAAACCTGCGTTGAATGCAGCACAAGCCTCCTGGCTTGCCTGCACCTGTGCAGGTTTGGATTGCGCCTTTAGTGTATTATAAGACCACATTCTCAACATTTATTAATGGTGTACCTTCTAACTCTATTGTTCTTCTCCAATTCAGAATCAGATGATTTATGGATTGATCCATCAGGTTCTGAACATTGATCTTTTCCTTCATCCTCTTCCTCCAAATCAGACACAGCTGTGCTATGTAATGGATGATCTAGATAAAACAGAAAAAAATCTTGTAAAAATACAATTGTACATCATGTTTGTGATGTTCCTATTGTTTCTTTGCCATGATTACGAAAAGGAGAAAAAAATCAAACCATAGGAGAAGCCTGGGCACTGAAGGTTGCAGTTTCTCATTTCCAGATCCCGGTAATTCAGAACTGCTCTGAGGACTAAGATTCACAGCCTTGAAGATCAGAAACAACAAGGTATGGGATGCTACCCACCTTGCTGAAGCAGACAGTCAACTGGAAAATGTGGGTTTTAGGAAAAACTGGCTAGAAAATCTGTTATGCCACTTTACGATTACTTTCTATGTTACTTCAAGAAAGGTTTATAGACAAGAAGAGCTGGCTAGGAGAAGACAGGTGGAAAAGTCAGCTACATTAATTCAGACGTGAGCATCAGATACTTCGGCTTACACAAAAGTAAGAACTAGCCACCATGCACACTAGTTAATGCTGTAATTTTTTGTATGATGAAGTGCAAGAAGAAAATTAATGACAAGATTTCACAGTTTGTACCTGTCACCAGGGCTGGGCCCTGGTGACACAGGCCTGCTTGAGAGCAAGGGGCTCCTCAGGAGTAAGAGACTCCTCAGGAGTAGGGAAGCTGTACGAGTACTACCCAGATACAACCACCGGGCAGGGGACCTCGAGAGTAGGCCCCAAGATCACATAGCTGGAAGGGGTGGACCCAGTTGGGTTGGCTGCTGGGTTCACAAGGAGCCCAGCAGCCAGAGGGAAAGGTTGCTCTTCCTGGGGTTTGGGCTCCACAAGGGTGGCTGGGGAACGCTCAGGCGAACCCATTACCTTACCTTTACTGGACCCTTGCCTTGGAGGGGCAGGAGTTGCACCTCCATTTCAAAGGTCGACTCAGACCCTCGCCAACAGCTGGAGAAGGATCCTCAAGGAATGGACTGCCCAGAGGACCAAGGGAGAGTGGGACCACCTGGGAGGCCTCCTAGTGCCAGTGCAGTGGGAACAGCCAGGCGGACTATTATTATTTTATTAATTTATACTCCGCCTTTTTGCCCAACGGGCACACAAGGCAGCTTACAAACAATTTAAAAATGCAACATTAAAAACAATCATTAAAAACAATTTACAATAATTAAAAAATCTAAAAACAAACAAACCCCGTGGATTTTCATATAAAAGCAAGAACGCCAGCCAGCCTGTCAACAATTAAAAGCTTTTTGAAATAAAAAGGTCTTCAGTCCACGCCAAAACGTTAGCAACGAGGGAGCAGTCCTCAGTTCTAAGGGGAGGGTATTCCACAGTTCGGGGGCCACCACCGAGAAGGCCCTCTTCCTGGCCGCCGCCCCTATCACATCTCTTAGTGGCGGCACAGTCAAAATGGCCCCCCCCAGATGATCTAAGAGCACGGGCAGGATTGTAGGGAAGGAGGCGGTCCCTCAAATACCCCGGACCTGAGCCATAAAGGGCTTTAAAAGTCAAAACTAGCACCTTGAATTGGGCCCGGAACAGAACCGGCAGCCAGTGTAGCCACCGGAGCAATGGCTCAACAGAGTCAAACCAACGTGCCCCAGCAACCAAACGAGCAGCCACGTTCTGTAGTAGTTGTAATTTCCGGACCGTCTTCAAAGGCAGCCCCATGTAGATCACATTGCAATAATCTAATCTAGATGTCACTAGGGCATGGGTTACTGTGGCCAGGTCCGCGCAGCTCAGGTACGGTCGCAGCTGGCGAATCAGCCGAAGCTGAGCAAAGGTTCCCCTGGCCACTGCCGCTACCTGGGACTCCAGGAGCAGCTGTGGATCCAGGAGAACCCCCAAGCTGCGGACCTGCTCCTTCAGAGGGAGTGCAACCCCATTCAGAGCAGGACGATAGTCCAGCATCCGAGCTGTGGATTTCCGAACCAAGAGCACCTCTGTCTTATCCGGATTTAATCCGGACTAGAGCAGCAAACAGGCAACCTGGGCTGGGGCACCATCAACACCACTCGGCAGCCATCTGGGGGGCTGGCCCACAAGCAGCCTCAGAGACGCCCCATAAACCCTGGGCGACGATGCTGAAGTTCTTGCTAAAGCCCCACTTCTTACCTAGTATGCTTACACCATGAATCAGGCTTCTTGGTCTAGCCTTGATCCTGGACTAACCTATGGACTGTGCACTTACCTATAGTCAGTGGACTTTTGTATGCCCTACCTGAAGGATTTGTACCTTGCCCATGAGCAAGGTGCAGGTCCCTGTGGAATGAATGTTCCACTAGAATGTTAAGCATTTGACTCAAATAAACAGGCTTTGTCATTGATCCCTGTGGTTACTGCAGAAGTGGGATAAGTGGAGTGTATCACAAATTGACCCCAGACTACCTGTAGACCCTCCAGGGGGGAGGCAGGATCCTGCCATGGCGCAACAGTACCAATTTCTAGAAATCACATACATAGAACTGTATTCAGAAACTATAGGAATTTGTACAGAAATGCAGCCATTGATTTTACTAGCCTTTTGTTTGATTTTAAATCTAATTCAGATTCTGCAGTTATTTTGATGACAAATGAAAGATATAACTGAGTATTCCATAAATAGTTAATTTAAGACTATTTAATACAGATATAATTTAAATAGTCTGATATTTGCGATACCAGACAGCCATTTTCACACTGCATGTGCACCAGTCCAGACACAGACATTTTGGCATAATTAGTAATCATGATTGCTAATTGTGTACATCTTATTGCATGCAACTGTTTCTGGACTGCAGCCAATGAACATTTCAGTGAAAAAATACATTTCCAAATCTCTCAGATACAGAACTGCAAATTACAACTTCCTTATCTGCATTTGTGTACAGTTGAAGATACTTTACGTAACCATTACAACATTTACAGTGCAATCCTGTGCATGTCTCCTCAGAAGTAAGTTCCACTGTATCATATATGATAAATGCAGCTAGAATACGTTATGCACAATATTGTAAAATCACGGATATACCGCCAGTTGAAGAATGGTGGAAAAATGTTTTGGACTTTGAGAAATGGATAAACTTACTACTTTAAAGAGAAATCAACAAAATATGAATAACTGGAAACTAATCAATGATTTTTGCAAGATAGAGTAATGATTTAATAAGTTTTAGATTTGAAGATTAGTCATAAGAGGGATATAGCTTTAGTAAGGGTGGAAATTTTGATCATTAATATAAATGCAGCAAGTAATTAGAACTTTTTGGCTTCACTCTTGTTACAGTTGGAGATATTTTATGTAATTTTTTTCTCTTTTTTCTTTTCTATTTTTCTTTTTTTGTTTATGTATTTTTCTGCATATTTGTATTGTTGTTTTTATTTTTAATATCATTAAAAATAAAATATATTTATTTAAATAAGTAAATAAAATAATATATAAATATATTATAAATAAAATATATAATGAAGAAGTGTCCCACTGAAATCAGTATACACATACTCTAGGTATGTGTATACAGCATTGCAGTTTTGGTTAATTGTATACTGACAAAAGCTGATCAAAGTCATTTAAAAGATTATTAAAGATTCCCCCATACACACACAGAGCCGTATCTTGAGCAGCCCTCAGCACAGTGCATGACCTCCCCCAGGCTCAGCCCAGTCACCTCTGGGTTTTCCCCTGAAGGTGGGGTGCTGGTGGCTTTGCCATACCCTGTCCCAGCTTTCTGTGAAGGATCCCAGCCTTCACAGAAGCAGGGGTGAGGGGCATGAAGTACTGCGGAGGAAGGAGAAACTGAGGCAGTGATGTCACAATGTTAAGTGATGCCATGTCGTCACTGTCCCAGGCACTGGGGTAAAGCGTTACGCCTCTGCACACACAATAAAGGGCTGATTTTATTTTAATATTTATTGATTTTGTTTATTTTTAATACAAGTACTGATCACACAGCTTCTATGCATTCTTTCCCCCACGCCGACACTCAAAAGCAGCAGGGAAGGATTATGTGTTAGGAATCATGTCAGAGAAACAGAATTAACAGTGGCTGTGGAGGATGATGCCTCTCACACACAGATGTGTCTCCCTCTCACACACACAGAAATATACCCCAAATAACTGCATTCTGCCAGCAAGGAAATATCAGTTTGTCTAGAATTCAGGTCATGCAATTACAGCAAAATATTGCAGCAGCTGTTACTAGTTTTTAAAATAAGATGGCAATATTTTTTAGTATTCTGAAAAGAAAATTATGTTTTCTTCTACAGAATTCTAGGCACAGAACTTAATCAGCTAATTGAAGTTGGTATGATTGACTAATATCTCTTACAAAGTGACAGCCCTAGAAACTTAAAACTATAAAAGCTAATCACTGACCAAACTCATCGGGTTCCTCTGCTTGCCCAGTTCCAGGAATTGTCAAAATACTAGACAGATCTGGCTCACCACGGGAAAACAATTTACCACGACCTTGTTCCTTGGCTTGGTGCTTCTAGAAAGGAGGGGATGTAGTAAAATGGAACCTGTTAATAAGCAGCTTAAAAAACAATTTATTTTAGTGTAAAAGATACATAGTTTAAATGAATTTGAAATACTGGACTACATCATGAAAGAATTTTGAAATAAAATACTAATCCTCATAATAAAAAGGAGGTAGAAAGGTCAAAATATAATCGTTAGATGCAGTTATAAACAGAATATAGCATTCTAGATCAGTGTTTCCCAAACTGTGGGTTGGGACCTGATTTTTGGTGGGTCGCCAAAGGGTGATGGAAAGATCAGATAACTAATTGCCTCAAGCCCTGAGGTTATTCAAAAATCAGATATTGCAGCTGCTAATTACCCTGCAAAGAGCTCCGACTTCTGCAGTTTGCAAGCATGTGTAAATATAAGGAGATAAATGTTTGAAGGTCTTTTTTGGGTTATTATTACTTACAAATAAATAAAATATGTCTTTCTAGAGCTCCTTTTTGTAAAGTCTAGTAAACCTAGATGGATCCCAAAAGAGTGTCATTTAAAAAAGTGGTCCTTGTGCTAAAAAGTTTGGGAACCACTGCTCCAGATATATGAATCAATTCAATATTGTACATTAAATAACTGCCTCATTTGTATTTTAAAAAAAGTACCATGCAACTCACTCCAAGTTTTTTTCCTGAGTCTTTTCTTTTCCTCTTTGGCATCTTGTTACTATTGAAATAAACAAAAGAATACCATTATGTAAAATATACATTTCTTTTTTATGTTTATATATCTTACAAATGGATCAATATTAAATATTTAATTACAATTGTACCCCTTCTTCTAAAGCAGTGTTTCTCAACCAATGGTATCCATCAGAGGTATGGATACCATCAGTGGTACCTGAGGTGGTGTCTAATGGTACTCATGGAACCCCTGGACACCTGCCGCCCAGCAGCGAGACTAGTATCACAATGCAATAATAAACAAACAGAGGTTGGATGGGCATGCAGAGTTCCAAAGTATGCTTTTCACAGCCCTCCTGTCCATCCTGAGCCTCTCACTTGTGCTTATCATGTCACATCTGGCCTCCCAATATGGAAGTAACTGGTGATGTCCATGTCCATGAACCATGGTTGGTTCACCCAACGATGAACCAACCATGAACAGAGAACCTAAGGTTCTTAGATATATGAGAACCTAAGAATCCCATATAAGTCAATCCTTTGCATATTTACTCAGAAGTAAGCACCAATATGTTAAATAAGGTTTACTTGGAGGGGACCCACGGAGTGTTGCACCTTACTTCTTGGCTCCCTGTGTTGCTGCCACAAGCAAGCAATGTGCAGTGAAACTGCTTCAGAAGCAGCAACAGAAATTCAGGGGAAACCTTAGGCTAATCTGTGCCAAATCCTGTAGCAAAACGCTAGATCAGTGTTTCTCAAACTGTAGATTAGGACCCATTAGGTGGGTTGCGAGCCAAATTCAGGTGGGTCCCCATTCATTTCAATATTTTATTTTTAATATATTAGACTTGATGCTACCATGGTATGCGACTGCATTGGGAGAAGTGTTACAGATCTGTACTTTTAACAAGCTACTATGTATATTCTTTTAACAATGATAGTAAATGGGACTTACTTCTGGGTAAGTGTGGGTAGGATTGTAGCCTAGGATTGTTAAAAATTTTCCTGCTAACCATGTCACTTCCAGTCATGACATCACTTCCAGTGGGTCCAGACAGATTCTCTTTCTAAAAAGTGGGTCCCAGTGCTAAATGTGTGAGAACCACTGTGCTAGATGGACAATCCTATGCATGCACACTCAAAAGTTCCATTTATTTCAGTGGGACTTACTCTGAGGTAAGCATGTATAGTATTGAGCCTTTAGGCAAGGAAGGCAGCAGGTGGAGCTTTATCCTATGTTAAAAATGATCTTGTAATTGCCACCTCTTATGCCCTTTACATATCAGTATGCCTCAAGTACTTCCACAGACTCAAGTCCTGTAGCACATAGCCTCCTCTCTTACTGAGGGCCCAATCCTATCCAATTTTCCAGTGCCAGTGCAGCCATGCCAATGGGGCATGTGCTGTATTCTGTAGAGGGGACCCAGTCACAGAGGCCTCCTCACAGTATGGGAACATTTGTTCCCTTATCTCAGGGATGCACTGCAACTGCACCAGTGGTGGAAAGCTGGATAGAATTGGGTCCTGAATAAGAGAGAAATCTCTCCTAAAGGGTAAGCACAAATTTCTGCAGTGTGTGTATGTGTGTGTGAGAGAGAGAGAACACGCAGAGTATTTCAATTTCCTTACTGATGCAGAGTTTTACAAATACTGCTGCTTTAAAATAGTATTTTGTACACATCATAAGATACAGATGCCTCAGGGAACTTCCCAAATTGCATTGCCTTCCCCTACTTTTTCTGCTTTGCTTCCTAGCTGTTTTGTTCCCACTTTCATCTTTACTCCTTTCTTTCCTTCAGGTGCTTGCTATCTTCCTCTTCATAAAGGCAATACATGTTTGATAAATACTTAAAAAGAAAGAGCAATGCCCACTTTTGGGGGGAGCAAGTCTAATTTAGATTGCTTTAATTGTTATTCTGTATTTAATTTTTTAGTTGTTATTCTGTCCATTTTATTTTCTGGGTTAATTATTTGAATATTATATATATATATATATATATATTTAAAATTTCAGTAATGAAAAGAATGTTCCTATTATTGAGGAGCTCAAATTTGTTATTAGTTAAAATTTTGGACTATATCTTAATTAACGGAAGCACTTATTTTTATCCCTTATTTAACACACATGGCCATAATATGCCCACCCCTGCACTGGTTGTGTCAATCCAGTCCCTTCTAGGGAAAGCCCTGCTTGGAGGTTCTTTCCAGTTCTACCTCACAGAATTATTACAAAGATAAAGTCTGTCCTTTTCCCTCTTTATTACTGCAACTTTCCTCTTAATCCACACAATATAACAATATTGTTATAAAATGTTTTCCTTCTTATTGAATTTTTTTCATTAAGAACATAAGAAGAGCCCTGCTGGCTCAGGCCAAAGGCCCATCTAGTCAGTTTACTGAATCTCACAGTGGCCCACTAGATGCCTCAGGGAGCACACAAGACAACTAGAGACTTGCATCCTGGTGCCATTCCCTGTCACCTGGCATTCTGAGGTAGCCTACTTCTAAAATCAGGAGGCTGCACATACACATCATGGCTTGTAACATGTGATCATCTTTTCTTCCAGAAATTTGTCCAATCCCCTTTTAAAGGCATCCTAGGCCAGACATCATCAACACATCATGTGGCAAAGAGTTTCACAGATTAATTACACACACAGCAAAGAAATACGTTCTTTTGTTTGTTTTAACTCTCCCAACAACACTCAATTTTAGTGGATGTCCCACATCTTGGGGCGCCTTGTCCATCATAGCTTGTATCCTGTGATGGGCTTTTCCTCCAGGAATCCAACCCCCTTTCAACAGGCCAGACATCATCACCATGGCCTGTGGCAAGGGGTTCCACAGATTAATCACATGCCGGCTAAAGAAATTATTTCCTTCTTTAAAAGAAATTGTCTTTGGAAAATTATTATTATTATTAACAGTATTTATATACCGCTTTTCAACTAAAAGTTCACAAAGCGGTTTACAGACAAAAATCAAATAACTAAATGGCTCCCTGTCCCAAAAGGGTTCACAATCTAAAAAGATGCAAAAAGAATACCAGCAGACAGCCACTAGAACAGACAGTGCTGGGGTGAAGTGGGCCAATTACTCTCCCCCTGCTAAAAAATGAGCACCCACTTGAAAAAGTGCCTCTTACCCAATTAGCAGGAAAACAAACGTCTTTGAAAGAAATTATTACATGGAATTGTAAGAAACTAGAGGTTCTTAACAAGTCTTTTAAAAAGCCCCAATAACAATCATAATCTGGATAAAACAAGCCAGTCAATAGCATCTACCTGACTGTGCAAAAATCTCATAAGAATAAAAATAATAATTCCTTATTTACATAAGTTCAAAATTCTCCTCAATGTATACAAGGCACAAAAGTTTGTGTAAAAGTGTAAAAATTTATTATATAAAATTGTAAAGTGTAAAAAGATATTATACACAATTAATATAAATTGATATACATAACATATATACATAATATATTATATATAAAATAATAGTATAAATATATACATAATATATTAATATGTATTATATTGTTAGATATATTAATATGATACTCCACTATATAATAATTATATATTGTATATTATTGATATTAATATATGTAATTTCATATATATATTATGTTATATTGTACCGACAATGTACCGACAATTATATTAATATATAATATGTTACATGTATATTCCATAGTGTATATATAATACATACACACATTATATTAATAGAATTGTAATTTATTCCATAATACTAATGGAATAAAGGCACGTGCGCTGCTAAGCTGCCTAGAGGAAAAAGCCTGGCGAGTGGAGCTGCCACGCGCCTCTCCCCCAACCGTCATCCCCTGTCAACGGTCGCAGGCATCACCTTGACAACTGGCGCGCTTTCGAACGACTGTTACGAAGCCCCGCCTCCCCACCCTTGCATTCGCTCCGTCACCAACCAATCGCCTTCCTGCAACCACGCCTTCTCGCGCTCAACAGTCGGAACAACGGTCGGCTTCCTTTCACGCCCCCGTCGATCTTCAGCTCCCCCACCCTTTCCTGCGTGCACCAAGAGCATGCGCGCCTTAGCGCAGCTGGAAAGTTCGATCTACCCGTGAAGGGGAGAAGCAAAAAGAAAAGAACATGGGGAAGGACCACCCAAACTGAGGGGGGAAACAAGGAGAAAAGAGCAGGCCACCCAAATGTCTCTTCTGGGCACCAGAACTCCAGCCACCGAACCAGAGCCGCCCCACTGAGCACACGGAGCGGGGGGGGGTCGGAACTTACCAAAGTGGCGCTCAAGAACCGCTATCCGAGCCCAGCCGCTGTGCTTCCCGCTACGTCTATTTCAATTCCTGTGCGCGATCTGGATTGGCCGGGAGGGAAGATAACGCGAGGGTTAAACAGACTCGCCTCCTCTGTGCGCCGCCTACCCCCCCCTCCCGACGTTGGCAGATGGGCTGGTCCGCCAGGTGGAACGTCGGAGAGAAGCGTCGGAGGCACAACAAAGTAGCTGCGCCACCTGGGGGCAGGACAACAAAATAGCTTCTCCAGTAGGGATGCTGTTAGAACCGAACCTCCTGCCCTTTCCTATAGATCTGTTATGTCTTGTTCAGGAGGTTGCAAAGGGGCTCGCTAGTTCATAGCAAGCATGTGCAAAGGAGAAAGGACCGACAACAGGAATGCGTAACACTTCTCAAGGCAGTATCACCTCAGTGATCTGGTGGTTGAGCAGGTGGCTGCCCAAAGAATGCTAAGCAGGAGTGGTCCTGGTTGAAAATTGGTTGGGAGACCAAAAGGACAAGCTGTCATGTGAGGACAGAGCCAGGTGTGACCTGTGACTGAGAGAGTGATGCTCACAAGCAATAATGAACAGTGGACTATAGAGAGTCAGCTTCCAAGAAAGAAAGAATAGTTAACAGCGTGGCCAACCTACAGGTACTTTGAAAAGAGCTACTGACCTGTGAGGCACCCAAGCACATTCCCTGACACATACACACCCTCCTCCATGCTCTGCCTTACATGCCTTATGCTCATGCTCCATGCTCTGGCGAACATGCTCTGCCTTACACAGCAGCAGTGCTTTTTGAATACTCCTGTGGGGACAAGGACATGTGGTGGTTGGTGAGGCAGTCTCCCCACCAAGAGCTGCTGCTGTGTGAGGCATCCGAGAACCCACATGCGGAGCACATCCCCTCACGCACGCACGCACACATGCACGCGCACACACACACACACACACAAAGGCACCTTCCTCCATAGGGTGAACATGCTCTGCCTAACACAGCAGCGGTGCTGTCTGGAGGATTCCGGTGGGGACAGGGACGTGTGGTGGATGGGGAGGCAGGTGAGGCAGAGCCTCCCCACCAGTGTTCTTTGAAAAGAGCTGTGTGAGGCACCAACAACCCAGAGCGCATCCCCCCCCTCTCTCACACACACATGCCCTCCTCCATGGGGTGAACATGCTCTGCCTTACATGGCAGCAGTGCTTTTCAGAGGGCTCCAGTAGGGTCAGGACGTGTGGTGGCTGGAGAGGCAGAGCCTCCCCACCCACCACACGTCCCTGTCCTGCTGTAATATCTTTTATTTAAGAAAAGGATACCCCATTTTTTCCATTTGTAAAAAAATTCAGTGGTTGCAGTGCAATCATAAGCATATTAACTTAGAAGTTCGGATCAAATTCAGTTAGACTTCCTCCCTAGGATGCAACATGTACAACACATTACAGTCACTAAGACTGGATATTACCAAAGCATGGATAACAGAGACAAATTCACTTGAGGATAGAGCAGATCAGTTATACCAACTGCACAAAGGTACTATGGGCGCAGTCGTAACCAATTTTCCAGCACTGAGGTAAGGGAAAAAACATTACTCTGAGGAGGCCCTCCATGGCAACCCCCCAACTGCAGGATTTACTGATTTACTGCAGTGCACATGCCCCACTGGCACAGATATGCCAGTGGTGAAAAGTTGGTTAGGATTGTGCACTATGTGATAAAAGTCATGGTGATGGCTGTCATACTGACTGGCTGTGAAGACCTGACCAATCCAAATGACAGACCTTTGGCCCGAATGTTGAAATCACTCAGAATTAAAAAGCCTGGCTGGGGTCTTTAGCATCAGGTCTAAGACCATCTCAGTCTTCTAAATGAGATGGATATAGTTACCCAATTGTGGGCATATCCATCCCTTGAGATAGGGATAATGAATACTCATTGGATAACATTTAAGAAGATGTCCAGTTTAAGCTTCTTCTATTGCCTTATAACAGGGCTGCCCAAATCCCAGCCTCCAGCCCACTCGCGGCCCGCGGGGGGCCCCAATTTGGCCCCCCAGGGAGCCCCTCCCATCTCCAATGGGCGCTCCGCCCGGCTCAAGACCCGCTGGATCCCTCGTGGTCCAACTGCTCTTCGTAGCCACAGACTAAGCACTCTCAGCAGAGCAGCAGCCCCTCCCATCCGCAACCCTCCCATCTGGTTGGGGAGGCTGCAGCTGCGTCCAATGGGGATGAGAAGTCCTGGGTCTGTTTGCCCTGCTGTTTGGGTTCGGGGGGCGGGGGTACGCACTGAGGAGGGAGGGGAAACTATGGGTGTGTTTGTGCTGTGCTAGGGGGCAGGCGCTGCAAGGGAGAAATCGCGGGATGTTTGAATGCTGCTGGAGAGCATATCTACTCAGCAGTAAATCCCATCAGACTCAATGGGGCTTACTCCCAGGAAAGTGTGGGTTGATTGGGCTGTGAGTGCTCGGTTTTGGAGGCGGGCACTGCAGGGAGAACTCATGGGATGTTTGAATGGGGAGGAAACCTACTGCTTGTGCTTGTTGGGGTTGCTGGCAAAGAGGGAGGAAGATGGGGGGTCTGTTTGTGAAGGGGGAAATACACACAGCTCTCTGCCTGCTTCTAAGTTTGTTTGGTGCTCAGTGCAGGCTGGGAGAGGGAGGACTGAGAGAGGGAGACAGGCAGCTCCCTTCTCTGTGTGAATGAGGAGAAACAAACTCCTGTCCTAAGGGGGCAGGTGCCCACCAGATCCCTGACTGTGTTCCTTTGCTGCTGCTTGTTGCCAGGATGGGGGGGGGAGAGAGAGTAAAAACATGCTCCTGCATGGGGGGGGAAGGAGCCCATGCTGACTCCTCTTAAGTTTGTTCTGTACTTTTCCCTAGGAAGAGGTGTGTTATTTATGTCCGGAATTATTTTAACAACCCCCCTTTTCAGTGAAATTAGTTCATTCATATAAGTTCTAATATATTCATTTATGTAAATTTATTCAAATTTGAAATGTAAATTTCCCCAGGGCCAGCCCCCCCCCCCACAGTGTCAGAGAGGTGATGTGGCCCTCCTACCAAAAAGTTTGGACACCTCATAACATCAGCAGGCCTGCTCAGCTCCTTAGCTTTTCCTTCCCTCATATTTGCTTAGAGGAAGTGGTAAGACTACCTAGAGGCAAAACAGCAGTGCTGCTATCCTAACACCTGGGGAAACTAGAATTGAATGAAAAACTACATAGCAAGAATGTGCTGTGCCATACCCCCTCATCTCCTGCAAGAGGTTCCTTTGTAATTTGGCATGTTTCATGTTGCTTTTCACCAGTTTTTGCCAGTTTTTTCCTGTGATGTGCTTGTGGCTGACTGCTTAGCCCATTAAAACTGTATTAATTCAATATAGGTAATAGTTACAAGAGTGAGGAAAGTTACTATACCACTTTCACTATAGTATGGATGTACACATGTTACTATGGTCACAACCCTAACTAGGTCTACTCAGAAGTAAAGTAAGTCTTATTTTGTCCAATGGGCTTATTTTTCAGGAAAGTATGGTTAGGACTGCAGCCTTAATAGCTCACCTATTCAGTGAAGTACTACTAATTTGCAATCCTTCTGCGCTTGACGTATTTTAAAGTTTACCTCACACCTGTAAAGTTTATTTTTTAAAGGTATAAGGCCAACTAGAACTTCATAATTAATGGCTCCTAAGAAGCTTCTCCAACTTCCTTGTACATAAAGGCAAAATCCTTTTTTCTGAGAAGGCTGTGAAAAAATTGTACAACTAGAGAAACCATCCCACTTAAATCAATTCACTGTGTTGATTTTTAAAAAAAAAACTTCCTCTTTTCTAAAAAAATATCCTGATTTAGAATCAAGCCAAAAATTGTGCTGTAAACCATAAACAGCCATAAACACTTTAAGTAGCCAGAGGCAAACCACACTTAGTGGTACCACAATTTCTGCAAGATAGGCATGCTTCTACTGACCTGGTGTATAGGCTTGTTGGAAGGATTACTGAAAATGTACGAGCTGGTTCACACATACAGCTTGGTTGGACACATGTATTCGCACAGTGATCCTGAAATGTTACATCACAACATTTAACACAGAACTACACATGAAAGTGTCCAAGTGGTCCTTGGATTACCCCAAGCACAGGTGGGTGATATGAGGCGAAGTCTTGTTCTCAAACTCCTGTGAGTTTCTGGCCTCATCAGCAGGCAGCCACGTGTCTTTGGAAAGCTCCAAATAAGCAATAGCACTCCCAGGTTTCTTGCTCTGTACCTTCTGGCACTCAAATATGCTGCCCTTGAATTTGGAGGCTCTATTTACATAGGGTGGTCACTATATGCAACATTAAGGTGGAGTGGCATGTTCAAGATTCTCTACATAAATAGTAGCACATGATATGGCAGCTAGCAGAAAGTCACTACAAAGCACATGTGGAAGGACCACCTATATTGCTTAGTTCAGCAGTTTTCAAACTCACAGGAGTTTGATAACCAAGGTACCGTAAGTTGTGGGGAAGGGGGAAAGGCAGC
Organism: Tiliqua scincoides; assembly: GCF_035046505.1. NCBI lineage: Eukaryota > Metazoa > Chordata > Lepidosauria > Squamata > Scincidae > Tiliqua > Tiliqua scincoides. Next base: position 60,021,359 of record NC_089826.1, read on the forward strand.
AATGCAGTCCCCTGGATCACACTGCTCCCAGGGACAATGAAGGGGTTTGTACACCACAGCCAGCTCTAGCTGCCTAGGGGGTCTGGGGAGCCTGTAGATCCCTCTGCAGCATTCCCCAAGCCTCTAAACTTCTGAAGTTTTTAAAAGCCCACTTGTTTTGTTGCAAAACCAAAGTGGGCTTTTAAAAACTTTTTTCAGTTAACAGCTTTCAGTTGCAGGCTCTCCAGACTTCCCAGGAGACTGGAGCTGGCTAAGTGTACAAATCCCTTCCTTATCCCGGGCAGCAGTGTGATCCTGGTGATTGCAATGCTGCCTTCCCCTCCCTTCAGGGGCCAGAGTCAGGGCTTCCTAGAATGGTGTCACAACTCACCAGTTTGAGTACCCCTGCCCTTGGGCATAAATTAGTGCCTAGGGCCTAGCCTTTGTCTTTCCCAAAGATTACCTCAGAAATATATTAAGGCTACAATTCTGTGCAGGTTTACCCATGAATAAGTCCTACTGAAGACAGTATTTCTTGCTACTAAACCAACTTTTATAATTGGGTTATTTGTATGCATTTGGTTAAAAAACTACTCTTAAGTTGTGGAAAGTATAATAAATTTCAAAGCTGGAGTAAGTAGCAAGAAGAAGAATTCTAAAAGACATTTAAAATTGTTTGTGGTGTTGTAATTATAACCTTAAGGCATGCCTAGAGTTTCATTAAGCAGACCCCCACCATAGCACAGGAACAATGCTAAGAAGAAGAGAGATGTCTAGAGTTTCATCATTCCTGCATTAAAAAAAAAATTACTTTAAAAAAAATTCAGCAATCAAGTGAAAAATTTCATATCATTGGCTTCTGCTCAAGTAAGTTAAAGGCCATTAGAAGAAACTTTTTCAGTTACAGAAGTAGCAAGGTACTGAGGCACCTTTGCCTGGATCTGTCCTTTTAAGTTGATCAAGCAAAGCAGCCATTTTTGACCACTGTGCTGTGGCACACCGGTATGCTGTGGGTGGTCTGCAGGTGTGCCATGGGAAGATCATTTATTAGTAGGGTCACTGGGGGGATGCAAGCCCCTGCTGTCAGTGCAGTGTGCCTTGTCAGTGTGCCGCAAGATAAAAAGGCTGAAAATCACTGAAGTAAAGCATTACTTTTGTCAAAGGATTCACTTAGCAATTGCATTGCATTTTGGAGCAGGAAAGTGAGGTATGCTTTTGAAATGACCTAAGCTTTAAGAATAGGGACTTCCCTGGCTCAGAGGTATACAAAGCTCCCACTACAAAGCAGGTTCTTGAGTGTGGATTCTATTTATGCCCTTCTCTCTGCATAGAAACAGCAGGACCAAAAATATTTCTCCTTCCCCCACCCAGAGACTCTGTTCTACCAGTTTGTGTTTTTTTGTCAAACAAATAGCAGAATACTTGTAGCATTTTGCATAATTGCAGAGTCACACTACAATTCTCACAGCCCTTCAGTGTCAATAATGGCCTAGTTTTAGATCATAAACCACAGCAAGACTTAGGCTCATGCACTCTTCCTCCCAGCTGTTTTGCACTATGTAGAAAACTACATAGCACAAACCTAGGAACTGGTTTGTTAATTCACTCAAAATTAAAACAAGCCAGAATCAAACTAGGCCAATTTGGATGGCAACACTGAGCCAGTTTGCTCAGGAGTGCAATGAATCGTGTGTGCTTGTGCAGCCTGACCTTTCAGGGTGCTGTTCTGCCATATGACTGCAGAGTGGCACATCAGACATTCTGCCATTATGCAGTGGCAAGATAGTGGAGTGGGGAATACCAACAACCATACATTCTTCCTCCTATGATTAAGGAAGGCCAAACTGTTCGAACCAGCCCACTGTGGTTTATAGAACAAAGCTAACTCTAGTTTGTTAGTCACAGTTGCAACACAGAACTATGGTTCTAAAATGGAATTCCATCCAAGGCATACAGCAACTTGTTTGCCATCATCTCAACTATGGTGAAAAATTCATCTGAACTAAGCTACTGTTAAAATATCAGAACACACAACAGTTTGAAACAGGTCTTGTCATTTCCAGACTACATCAGCACACAGAATTAACTGGTACATTAAGGTACAGTCACATGATTGAATAAATCAAATAGAAGATATGAAACACACATTGCATGCTCTAAATACAGGTCCAATGGAAATTTAAGCTACAGCCTGTGCTAAGGAGGGTTCCTGTTCCTTAAAACCATACTAGGTTTATGAGTTAGGTGGTGGTCCGCAACATTTTTTGTGCCATGACCCTGATAGATAAATGTATGAGACTGGAAATTAACCACCAGGTCCTGAGGAAGAGTGGATTGATCAATCTGTCCATCCCATTTCCCCCTACCTCTCATGTCATCACAACAACCTTGTGAGGTTGCAACCTGAGTAGGGAGGAGCAGCTGGGCAAGACAACAAGAAGAGGCTGTGCAGGATTATATCAAGAACTCAGTTTGGATAAGGCAGTACCATTACTGGATTCTATCCAAGCCCTCTCTTACTCAGGTTTTCAAAAGTTGCCATGTCCTCCCAAATAAGACTTTGCTACCCATTGGGGTCATGACCCACAAGTTGGCCATCACTGAGTTAGAGCTGGAAATAAAGCTTCCCAGCTTATTCATTTGTACACCACTAAAATTCATTTATGAACTGTTGGCCTTGATTGCTTCTTGCAAACTAGTTCCATATAAGCACATGGCACATTCTGAAATAGGAACAAATTTTCCTATCTAGTGCAGAAGTTTTGGAACAAGAGGTATTCTCTTTGATCTTTAACAGTGATCTCTTCCTGTTCATGTTGTCTACAGAATGCAAATTACAACAGGTTTCTTTTTTCCCCAAACGTGTGTGTGTTTACACAAGCCTATTAATCAAGTCTAGAAATCTTTCTCCATTGTATCCAAGAAGTAGGCAAGCTATGTCTTGCAAGACAGAAAAATATTGGAGCACCTCTAAACTGGAGATTATCAGTTATTTCTTTCTAACCTCCTGTATCAGTTGAAACATGAAGTAGTAATACAAGTACCTCAAACATACCAAGAATGTTCAGTTTCTTTTAATTGTGCTAGTCACATGAAGTCCAATTTTTTCTTTGAGCGTCTGCAATATGATAATTTTAATGCAATAAACAAGGTTTACTCAAAATAAATGCAGAAATATTTATTTTGGTTTCCTTCATTGGTTTTTGGAAATTTTGGTTTATAAAATATAGAAATAGCCAACACTAAGCAAACATTTTAACCCCGATGTAACAAATGACTTATACTGTAGAGTATTGGCTTGGATACTGATGTGCAGTTAGGGTACATGTGTATGAAGTTATGCAACTGCTAGTGCATTAAATCACACAATCTTTAGTGCAAACCTCCTTGTGCTTGTTTACATATACTTAACAGGAATTAATGACTGCTACATGGAAAAAACTCAAGCATGGGTTACTACAAGGCATCTCAAATTCTACCCCCCACCAAGAAATGTAGGTAGGTTGTAGTAAAGTCTCCCCCCCCCAAAAAAAAGTCTGTCCCCGAATCCCATTCTTTTGCAGTTCTTACATATACTTAGTCAATACAAAAAAAAAAAAAAGATTTACTCCATTTCTATCCATTTCAGTAAAGGTATTCGTTTTCATTCCTTCAACACTCTTGTATTCCATGGATGAAAAGCAGAGGTTAATTTTGTATAAAGGAGAAACAACTTTAATCATCAAGGTTAAGCCTGCTCTGTGTGGCAATGACCAAGCATAACTATTAGCCCTAGCACTTAACTTCATCGTCTACCTGCATAATCATGCTGCGTGATGCTAACAGATGATGGGTGCTGTAGCCCAGCCATCTCCAGAGTTCATGAAGAAGAAACCTTGTGCCATATCAACAGTTTTATCTAGATTCCTAGAGCAGTAGAATGAGATGCCCCAATTCATTCTAAATATACATTATCATTTACCTTGTGGCTGGTTGTACTGATACCCAGGAATTAAATAAAGCTTCCGAAACAGTGAGGAAACAAGGTGGTCAATCATTTTGCCCAACTTTGAGATCCAACACAAGTAAGTGAAATTCCTTAATCAGTATTCCACAGTTGCAATTCACTGAACAGTTCCATATACCAAATCTTTTGGAAAAGATCACCAGCTGTACAATATACTAAAAGACAATAAATGTGCTGGCAACACACATATCCCTTTACATGCCTTGGAGGGTAACATTTTTGGCTGAGGAAGTCTTAAATAACTTACAAATCACATAGATACCATTTACAGTTTAAGGCGCATTGAGGAAGTTGTATGTCACCATAAAAAAATGGTCTGCAACAGAAGTAGACAATAAGGCGGTGTTCCATTTTTCTTCAGTATTCCTATGTTGAGTACCCCTTTCGTACAAGTTAATAATTGCACTGTTTCCTTCCCTATATTTGCTGTAGTCAATTTATAGATATGAAGGTCAACAGCAAATGCTGTTCTCCAAACAGTTTTTTCCTCAGTTACATCTGGTTATTAGCATAGAGTTCTTCTATCTCAGAGTTGAAGTACTTGCGTAGCTCAGGTCTTTTTGCCTTCAGTGTTGGTGTTAACAGGCCATTCTCAATGGAGAACATTTCAGGTTGAAGGGCAATGGCTCTGACCTGAAAAATTGAACATGAAGTCTATCAGAGGGCACAGACTTTGAAAGTGTTTTCCTTTTTGGAAAAAATTATATTGTGACAACACACTGACATTTTGGAAAGTTAAAGAAGGCTTGGATTAGTTTATTCCACATGACCACCATTTTCCATGAGTGTGCTTATAACAAAAAAGCTCAATTTAAAAAAATGTCAGATGAAGGAAGACATGCAGTAACAGTTTACCAAAAGCTACCACAGAATGTTACAAGGAAAGGCTTTCCTTTCCATTACAGTATATCATATGCAACTCTTAAAATACAAGTTTTATAAAACTTGTCCCACTGATAGAACTCTGCCCTGAAATGACAGCTTTAGTTGATAACCCATTAACCTGTTAAAAGCTTATACAGGTGTGCGTCACTTAAGTTATCTGATCTTCGATTAGGTCATTATGCAAACATTCAGCCCCATCTAGTGCCATTGTTGTGTGAATAGACACTCCCTGCCAGACACTAACTGTGCAGGATACTGGAGACCAATGACCTCATTAAGAGCCTCTTCTTTGCACTAAGAACCTCTTCTTTGTTGTATAAACAGACATTTGCTGTGCAGACTACTGGAGACCCATTAGTTGTGCTTTTGATAACTGGTCATCAGTTATTAAGTGGAAGACTGTTAAACTACACATGCCTGTAGTTAAGAACATAAGAACAGCCCCACTGGATCAAGCCATAGGCCCATCTAGCCCAGCTTCCTGTATCTCACAGCGGCCCACCAAATGCCCCAGGGAGCACACCAGATAACAAGAGACCTCATCCTCGTGCCCTCCCTTGCATCTGGCATTCTGACATAATCCATTTCTAAAATCAGGAGGTTGCGCATACACATCATGGCTTGTACCCCGTAATGGATTTTTCCTCCAGAAACTTGTCCAATCCCCTTTTAAAGGCGTCTAGGCTAGACGCCAGCACCACATCCTGTGGCAAGGAGTTCCACAGACCAACCACACGCTGAGTAAAGAAATATTTTCTTTTGTCTGTCCTAACCCGCCCAACACTCAATTTTAGTGGATGTCCCCTGGTTCTGGTATAATGTGAGAGTGTAAAGAGCATCTCCCTATCCACTCGGTCCATCCCCTGCATAATTTTGTATGTCTCAATCATAAGAACTAATCATAGTTCTTCTAAGAAAGTTTTATTCAAAGGTCAAAGAAATAGCTCCACTGCAGACACATGCTCCAGAAGACAACTTACCTGTTCAAATGATTTCAAGCCAAACTCTTTTCCAACTTTCAACAGGTCTTCCAGAATACATTTTTTGAGGTCCTGTTTAGATCCAGAATGAATATTATTATAGAGCAGTATGGCAAGAAAATGATGAACTATTTGTGGTCCACTTACCAAGCAGTCACAGTAGCAGTATATTCCTCTAATATGGAAAACATTCTGTACACCTTGATCACTTACTTTGTTTTTGCATAGTTCTTCATAGGAGCCTCCCAGACCTTTTTTCTTGGCCCAGCCTGGTAACACTTCTGGATCTGGTACCACAATTGCTATTAGGAAAGCCTAAAACCAAATATGCATGCAAGTTTAAACTGCTTATTACATAGATTATTGTGCAAGTTTCCCATTAATCTAATTATTTTTAATACAGGTTTAACTCCACTTAAGACTCAACATTTAGGGCAAAAAACCCCTCAGGACTGCTTTAGACACAGAATGAAGTGTTACTATGTGCCAAGCTACACCATAATACCTCTCCTCTTTGGCTGGTAGCTTAGCTTATGCTTCAAAACTACTACAGACACAAACCTGCAATTTAAACTAAAATGTTTACTTGTAATCAGTTGAGATTCTAGCAAGTGCATATTAAGTATTTTAACTCTCCAGAACTTTAAGAAAAGATTACCTGCAAACTTTCACCATGGACAAATATCTGGGCAACAGGTTCACTCCTCATATATATGTTCTCTATTTTTTCTGGTGCTATATATTCTCCCTGGGCAAGTTTGAAAATATTTTTTTTCCTGTCAATTATCTTCAGGGTACCATTCTGTGAAACAAGGAAGATAACATTTCTAAGAAGCAGCCTTCCTGCCACACATGCATGTCAGTATCAAATGGAACCCAACATAAGATCAAGGTGTCACTTTTGGAATGCAATCCTGTTGCAGCTATATAAAAAATTCCACTGAATCAGTGGCATCACTAGGAGAGTGCGGTCCACACAGGGTGACATGCATGGGGGGTGACACCACTAGTGACCAAAACTGCTAAAATAGTGGCTTGTAGGAATACCATTTGATACATATTTTACAGCAGAATGCAATGAAAGAAAACCGCATTAAAATAACCGTGTTTTCAAAAGGTATAGCCAAAAAACCAGCAGGGTGCAGCGATGGCGCAATACCACACCCACCACCCAGATCGTTGCCCCACCCACTGCATAGGAGGAGACCCATCATGGGGGTGACATGCTAGCCTACTGCACTGGGTGACATAAACCCTAGTAACACCACTGCACTGAATTATAAAAGGGTGGCACAGTAAACCTACTTGCTGCACATTCGGTGAGGGGGAAAAACAGACTGTCAATGTTGCATACTTCTCTTTAAGAAGGAAACCCAAAACTGACTGATTCCAGTTATTTGCCAATTTGAAAAGAGATCTAGTTGCAGATGTGAGAGCAATATTCTATCCTCCCATTAAAACTGTTTGTTTTTGAGTTAAATTAAAATAAAAAGTTCAAGTTCATTCTAAAGTACTGCAAGAGTCAAAGACTACATAAACTAATCTGTTCATAGTGGTCAAAGTTTTGTATACCGATGCTAATGTTCGCTGGATCCAGAGTTACTCTATGCAAACCACAATGTAGCAGAATTGCATACTCTGATCTTAGACAGGATTACCTAAAGGAGATAATTAAAATCAGTAGTTCTTAATTCAGGTAGTTGAATTTGGGGCTGCAGTATAATTTTGCACCAACATAATCAAAATTGAATTTTTAAGTCACGGCATTAAGAAATGGCTATATTGTGCTTGTGCACTATTTTTATTTCCTGTGTGCATGGCATACAAATCCTCCTCCATACTCCAAGGGAAAGACATAACAGTTTCATGAAGCATCAAGCACTACACAGTGAGCTGGGCCTTAAAAGGAACAGTTTTAAACTAGGAAGTTAGCAACTACTCTGGCCCCATCTAAATTGATAGGATAGTTACCAAGATGAGCCATCTCATCCTAATTTACAAGATCAGAAAGAGGCTCATCAAGAACCCTTACAAAAAATAAAGATGCTTGCAAGCAAAAAGAAAAATGAGGTGAAGATAGGAAGGATGCACTGACTGGGAGGCTACCTGCAATACCCAGATTAAAACAATCTTACTGTTTATAAAATTTGAAGTAGTGATGCCAGATCAGTACCTGGATATTATCTCATGCTGGATAAGGCTCTCTTGCAAGGGAAGATAGGTATGTTACATGGGTACTGCAGTGACATTTAGGTCTGCTAAGGGAAAATTCCTGGTAAAAATTTCAACACTTAATCCATAGATTTGCTTACCGGCAGCCATTTCCCAATATCTCCAGTATGCACCCATCCATCTTTGTCAAGAACTTCTTCAGTCTTTTCCGCATCCTTCAGATAGCCTTGGAACACATTTGGTCCTTTTATGCAAATCTGTAGTAGAATGCAATGCACTCTGTAAGATCCTCAAACCAGGATTTGCCAATTTATATTTTAATGTTAAACTTTACTTCCATTCTTTTATTTACTATGATTGGTCAGGTGCACTAATAGGGATTCTCTCTAAATGTCAGTAAAGGTGGAGATTTGAGTAAGGGCACTTGCATGTTTTGACAAATTGCATTGCTCTTGAAATCACAATCCAACACATGAAGTTTTCCATGCACCAAATTCAAGATAGAGATTGTTATTTTCTTGAAAAACAGACTTTGTTGCAGTGAATAATTACCTCGCCTTCTCCTTTGGCAGCAAAATAATTCATTTCTTCAACATCAACGAGCTTTATGAGATTGCAAGGCATCGGAGCACCAACATGACCTATTAGTTGAACAGATAATGGCTATTAAGGTAGGGCAGCGATATTTGTCTTATTTGCAAGTCTACTCTGTTCATAATCTTAAACCACATACATAAAGGACATCATCCTTCAGACTGAATTCTTAATTTTAACCATGCAATTGACTACTGTCAAATTTAATACTCAAAAACATGGGTTTCAGTGTTCAGGAAGCACTCTGACCTTAAGGATCTTGGTACAAGAGATTCAAGTGTGTGTTACATGCAAGTGCTCTCTTAAATCTGTCTTTTGTAAACAAAACTGTTCAAGCTTGATCTCATTTATGAATTGGTTCACACAGGTAAGATCCATTCCATGACAACCTGGGGGATCATAGGCAAGCTATGTGGTACACTGTAGACTGCATCACCATCATGACAATGCACTTTTTCCAGGAGATACAAATCACTGTGTTCACTGCCCCAGGTGTCACTAACTCTGCTTCACATACTCCATTCACATTTAAGGAAACTCAAAACTTTTCATGAATGAAGCTGGTTCCAAATTCCACTTTTTAAAGCAAGATAATTCTGGAATTGGCCTCTATAATAATAGTTTATACCAGTGATAATTTGCTATTCTGAAATGATCAGTGGGAGCCTAGTCAAGCCAAGGTTGGCCAGGGAGGCAATAATCTGGTGCAGCACCAGAATGCCATGGCAATTAAAACTGGTTTCTTCTTCTAGTATGAGCTTCCATGCATTTCTTTCACATGTGAGATTTATTAAAGTCAGCTTCCGAGTGTACCATAATGGACCTGGAAAATGCTAATAGCCATCCTATACTTGTCTAGAAACAAGAGTTTGCTTTTTGTGGTTACAGTTTGCAACTTAAGCTTACTGAACCGAGAAAAATATATATACAACCCTTGGTTGAACTACCTAATAAGTAGTTATGTAGTTCTAATGAACTACTAATCTGATGACCTCTGCCATTTCTGATGCGAACTCATTCCAAAAATGACCCAAAGATGCCACAGGCCTTTCCTCAGAGTTCTGGATAGCTTAGGTTACAATGAGGATTCTGCTAGGCATCAGCATTCCCATCATTAGTATTTTAGAAAGTCAAGTAGACTGTCAGCAGTCCTGCATTGTCATTTGCCTGTAACAATGAAAAAATGGCTCCAGGAGAAAAACCTCTATTCCAGGGTGTCAAACATAAGGCCAACGGGCCAGATGCAGCTCTCAGAATCACTTTATTTGGCCCTCAGGCTCTCCCAGCTGCTGGGCTGTCACTACTGAAAGGGCTGCCCACATGATAATCGGGCTCTCCCATATCTTAAAAATATGATCAAAATTTGTGTATTTTCTCTTCTGTCATTTGAAGCTAATGAGTTCCTAAATGTTTATTTCTGCTTAATGCTTAAACTTGCTTAATGACATCACTTCCTGTTTTATGACATCACTTCTGGCCACAGCAGGCATCATGAATGCTATTTGACACTCCTGTTCTATACAGTAGGAGGGAATACTCCTCCTTTCATCATTTCTGATGCAAATTCATCCCAGAAGTACCCCAAGTCTCTTGGATGCCACAGGGCTTTCTTTAGATATTGATTGTACCACAAAATGACTAACATGAGGCATTCAAGTACAGGTTAATAACTTCCATTGAGTTATTTGTAAGTTGGCTATAAGAGCAGCAAGTCTTACAACCACTTATAAGTGGCAATATTTCTTACACACCACTTCCAGTTAAGTAAGCTGAGATTTCTAGACTTCAGAAGCATTGATACCATTACAGAATCTGATGATACAATAGCAAGATCAGTGATGGAAGCCCTACCAGCAGTCCAGTCACCAGGTATTGTTAAGGAACATCCAGCTGTGCATTCTGTCTGGCCATAACCTTCATAGAACTGTCAAACAGAACACATGAGTCAGTCATCAGATCTCTTCCAGAACCCTGCTCTTGCTGGAATACTATTCTGATCCTACAGCATGGAAACAAACCACTAAGCCAGCTACAGGTTCACATTCTACAAGAGTCCCTGCACCACAGCAGGATTCAGTGAAACAGAGCCATTCATGATCTTTTTCAACTTTAATGCTATGGACATTTTTCAAAAATAATCCATTCATATAGATGATACACCATGAACTTGTGTTAATGGCCACCATGAGCTTAATAGTAGATCTGAACAAACGCCTAACTGTTCTTGCAGCAAGTCATGCCTGTTGAAGTACACATTCCTGCAACTTAGTCATATAGATGACGACATGCAAGACATACAGAGAAGTTAAACACATTAAAATTGGAATTAAAAAAGGTGGAATTGCAAGCCCACCTACCATGTGTGCACGAAGGAGGTGTCAAGTTATATTAACATACACACAAATGCCACAGAAGCTAACTCACATTTTGACAGCATGGCATCTATACGCAAGGTTACTGGAAGTTATAAGACCAGTGAGTGAGTGGATGGGTGACAATACTCTTTGAGGAGGAAGGCATATTCACTCAAAGTTTCAGATTTGTTTTCTATAAAGCTGTTCTAACACATGTTCTACTGGGCAGGAAGCCTTGAGGTTCAGTTACACGTAAGTTTGAGGATCCAAGTGCCATTTTACAAGTCACCTGAAGAGCAAAAGTACCAGCTCCTCACATGTCTGATTGTCACCGCTTCTCATTGTGCAAGGGCTCCCCCCTTCACTCTAAAATCAATCATGATAGGGATTGCTCTTATAAGAGTACATTGTAGAATTCAAACCTTTACAATTATATGCCAAGACTATGAGCCAAGCCTTAAGTTTGGTCTCAAATACAGACAACACTGACACCAGTCAACAAGCACACAATATATGCCAAACATAATTTAGGGCGCAATCCTAACCAACTTTCCAGCGCTGAGGTAAGGGCAATACAGCTCCAAGGTAAGGAAACAAACATTCCCCTACCTTGACAAGACTTCCGTGAGTGCTAACCAACTGCCAGATGCAGCACATGTCCCCTTGGCACAGCTATGCCAGTGCTGGAAAATTGGTTAGGATTTGGGCCCTAGTCTATAATCCAGTCTTACCTGACAGCCAAGAGCAGCCCGTAGGAAGGTCAGGACATTTGCAGATACAGGAGCTGCTCCTGTGATCATTAATCTAACTTTTCCTCCCAGACTTGCCTAAAAAGAAAGTGTCCATAATCATTCTATAGTAGCATCATCAACAACATCTGAGTGGCATACAAGTCATAGCTGAAAGTGTACTGAAGGATGTCCCATTGATTTAAACAGAAGTTGACTGCAAGTATGTATGCTCAGGGGATCATGCAGAGTTACCCAAACTATAAGTCACAACCAATTTTTTGAAGCTGCTTCAAAAGAGGTAGAAAGTCATTCATTGAGATACTAGGTCAACTGTACAGTTCAGCCAGTGAGAAGAGTTTTGCAAGGGGTTAAATACCATTTCACACACTAGAGTTGCCATGTGCAGGCACCACCCAAAACCTGCAGCATAGCTACTGAAGGATGAACCGCTTGCCTCCTGGCTTGCTCCCACCACACACTTCAGAGCAACTGCTGCACAGAATCATTTCCAAGCAACTTCCATATAGCAGAGCTCAGAGTGATTGGGGGTATCCAGATAGGAATTAATGGTATTTAGGTAGTGGTAGGACTCCAACATTTCCTGAAACTTTTGAGTGCTTTCTAAATATTATGAATCTTACATAGCAAGCTAAAAATGACCAACTAAATTTGTGAAAAGGCTTAGCCAACTTTCTATGCAACGCTAGAAGGCCTTGTTTAACAGGAGTCTGGCTGGCATTTCACATCAGCTTTCCTCTTTGCAGATTAGCATTAACTGCATGTGCTATGTCCATGATTTAAGCACAGGTTGGAGTCAAGTTGAAACATCTGGTTCTTGCTGGCCCAGTGCTGTCATGCATATGCACCAACACAGCCCTCTGTATCTCTAATGTCTATAAAACTTGGGGAGCAAGTATAATTCCAAAAATTTGCCAGTGGGCAAAAGTGACACTCTTAGGTGTCCACTGGGCCAAAGCAGTTGCAGTACAGAAAGGGTGCTGTCATAAGACTGTCCCTTTGGTCTTCACGCAACAAAAAAAATCAATCACAATTATAAGATTTAGACTCCAAGATTCTTTCAGCATTTGCTTTTCAAGGAGTGGATGGTAGCTGTGGAGACTTTGATCAAACTCAGCTTTAACACTCCCTTCCCTTCTTTCCTACTTTACAGTGGTAAAAGGTGGCTGTGTTCAGTTATTAGGGTCTCTTCCATTCAGGGCTCACTTTTTCCTCACACAGTAAGTCCCCTGTGCCTTGCAAGATCTCAGGTCTTCTAGTACCTAATCAGCCTTGGCTACATTGGCTGCTCCCTCCCCTTCTATCTCCAGGAATCTCCAGTTTTTCAATGTTATCCAGTGTTGCTGGTTTTCCCCATTGGCACAGCAAGGGGTCACTATTTTCAAATTTATTGAGCTTCTCTGATAATCTTCAAGGATTTCTCTTTTTGTTGACCATGTCTTCACAGCTGCACCTGCTTCAAAGTTCCAACCAAGTCCCTTGGTTGGCTAGAACATAAGGATGTCTGTAACTCATATGTCTAAACTGTACTCTCAAAACAGTTTGTGACAACCAACATGTGAACTCTCCTAGTAGTCATGTTCACCATAAACACATAGGCATAGGGACTAATGGGCAACTAAGAGTGAGCATGCAGAAACTACTGTTTGCCCTAAAACTCCACCCCTCCCACCCACCCAGCATTTGCCTGAGATGACAAAATGCTGAATGCATAGGGGCAGGGATTGGAAATGCATCACAAGGCTCACATGACGCAACTTCTTGAGTCACAAGATCATGAAGGACTCAAGTTGTTTTGTTACTTCAGACAATGGGTGTGTCGCCCAACACTTCAAATGCTCCCCACATAAAGAAACCCTTTGCCAGAAAGCTAGTAAGATGGGTTCTACCCTAGCCTGGACCCCTCTATCTTGGTTTACTATGTCAAAAGATGGTTTTATGTAAAGGAAGCATTCAAACATAACCCTTATTCACTTTAACCTGCAGCAATGCTGATCAGAAGAACCACACCGTGATCCAAGAGGTGAACTCACATCTAGAATTAAAGTAGCATGGGACACAGTTACTTCCACCCCCTGTAGAGGAGTCCTCAGTTCCAATAAGAGCCTGATCATCTCCCTGAACTGGGATTGAACACTCAATACAAGAGTAGCCATATAGTTACCTGAATTTTTCGAAAGATCATTTTATCCCATAGGCTATTATTTCGAATGATGCCACTTCTAAGTTCTGCCTCTTTTCTCTTGGAAGCAAAATCCAGCAGCCACCGCTTAAATGAAGTATTTGCTTGTCCAAAGATCTGAATAATGAATAATTATGTGATGAGTTTCAGCAACAGGAGCCTTTACTGGCTTACTAACAATTGTACTAAGTACGTATTAGTCATGTTGTTGGTGGACCAGACAATAGCTACCAACATGAATGCATAATAAAAGGACAAAGTGCACGTCTTGAACTTGTAAGGAGTTAGAAGTACTGATTAAAAACAGTCTTTTGGGAACTTACTTTATCAAACATTCTGTTCAGCAGTCTTGGCACAACTGGAAATACTGTAGGCTGCAAAGTTTTTAAGTCATCCATAAGTAACCTGATGTCTCCCTGGAAAAATCCAATCCGAGCTCCATGGCAGAGAATCACACACTGTAGAAGAAGATGACCACAGAGCATCAACAGCAAGCCTATATGAACAATCACAGTATCTGCCCTCTTTTTTTTTTTTTTAAATAGAGTTCAAATCAAATAGTAGCAAGATCTTCCAGACCTCCCACACCACCCACCCAAATCTCAAAACAAATTACCAGCTGCAACATAGAACCACTTCTGCTTTAATACAACCAATTAAGACAGATTATGAGCTCTAGGTAGGGTCCAAACCCCAACACCTGTCCCCTTCTCCAAGGCACAAGAAACAGCCCAACTAGAATCCTCCCCTTTCTTTTCCCATGGAGGTCAGCCAGGAGGAGGCCAACTGGCCAGAGGCAATGTGGAGGCCAAATAGCTGCTTCACCCTGCCACCACCATGTTCTCTGGCCCCTCAAAATGAGGAGATACAGGGCTTCTGAACTAGTTGATACCACACTGCCAAGCTTGCAAATACCAGAAATCTGCAAGCCCCATATTGGCTCAGCTAGCCAGCTCACAGAATTCCTGTTCTTTTCTTTACTTCCATGCATTTCTTCTTCCTGAGAAATATGAACACTTTCCTTCATGAAAACTCTAGAGCAGAGTTAGATACAGGATTAGAGATGGCATCCGGATCATCCAGGGTCTTCCCCACAGCTGTCAGTGGTGCAGAATAAAGTAACTCGCCTGTGGGCTAGTCTACTTATATTGGGGAAATGGTAGTATAGCAGAAGAAAGACACATCTAGCCAGATGCAACCTTCTAACCATACACTGCCTATTCATGAATCCCTTTTTAAGAACAAAGCTATTCTAGTTAACATTCCATGACTGGTAAAGATTGTTTTTACAGGAGCACAATAAGCTGGATCCCGAGAATTACTTGCTTGAGCCGAGCCATCATAAGAGGAAGAATAGTCACAATTTTTGCCAACCCCCTCCCCTTCCTTCCCTCTGAAGCCCTGTGTGCACCCAGAACTCTGCTCTTGAGGCTGGGGTACAGGGAACTGAAGAAGGGAAGGAGATAAACCTAAAATGGAGAACTCTGCCTAACCCAACCTGCATGAAAGAACTGCTTTTGTTAGTCATTCATCGGCATTAGCTAGAGCATGCAGGCCAAGTTCCATCCAAAGATCCACACCAGATAATGTTAAATAATGTAGGATATAAATGTGTAAGGAGAAGATTGAATAGTTTCTCATCCCCTTTATTTTTAGAAACCCTATAACAGGGTTATAACCTGCAACAGTAGGGTATTCTGGACAAGATAGGAAGATATTCTGGCTAATCCAAGCTAACACTTAAGTGTCCTAGCTTACTTCATTGCCTTCCCTATAAAATATGAGCAACAGAGACAAGTTTGCTACTGCAATGGCTGAATGCACCTTGATCAGCTATGCCAATGTTTACCACAACTGAGACAAGAGGAAAGGAGAAGCAAAAGATTAATAACGGGGTTTAGGGTGCTTAATGTTTGAAAACCAATACCTATCAAGGGACAACTCTCCATTTGCTTGTTCTGATAATTCAACTCAGAACATTCTCTCACAGGTGTTTAAAATTTACAGTAGCATCTTCTGTGTAAGGGACACATTCTGGGCAGGGAAGCAAGCAGCAAGAGCATCATGTAACCATTCTCCTTACAACCAACTCATACCTACATACATTTGAAAATGGTGGGGTTTTTCTTTGAGAATTTGTTGAATTAAAATGCAAGGTGTGGTACTTTGTGTTTTTATTTAGTTAACAAAACAGATACCTAAATACCAGATACTCATACCTACTTTCATCTCAACAACTGTGTTTAGCCTGTGTTTGCATTCTCATCTCTGCATACTTGACATTGTGTAGGTGACATGATCCTATTCAAAAAGTATTATGATTTAAGGACAAGGAAACTGGGAAACTGAGCTTCTCTTCCACAGTGGAAGAGCAGCCTCCACGGGCCTCAGAATGGCCTCCGGAGGTCCTAGAAGGACCGAAAACCAGAAGTGTCTCTCTGGGTCCTCCGGAGGCCATTGTGCGCGCGGCCTCCACGGGCCTCAGAAGCTCTTCCAAAGGGCTCAGGTGGGGCCAGGTCTGGCTCCACGCAGGTCCTGGGGACCCGCTTTGAGTCAGATTCACTGTTAAAAATATTGCAAATAAAGACGCTCCACCTCTTCCTAGCCCCGTTGAGATTGATGCAAACAGCTAAGAAACCAACAGTGCAATCCTACACATGTCTACCTAGAAGTAAATTCTACCTAGCTCAATAGGACTTACTCCCATGTAAGTATGTTCAGGATTGCAGCCTTGGGGTGTGCTGTGGCACTATAAGACCTAATCTAAAATAGGTGCCAATGCAAGCTAGTTTGGTTCAAGTTGATGAAGTACATCATTGTGGGTGTTCATAGAGCAAGTAAGACAAATAAGCCTGCTACAGACTAATCATTACTTTTAGTTGTGTCTCACTCAAGTACTTTCACTTTGTAGAAACATCCTTTAATTACACAGGTTCATTTCCTCAACCAAAATGACGACTTCTAGAAGTTTAAAATTACTGCTTTGAGTCTGAAGTTGGATGTATCATTTTACATCATTTCATGTTTATCATCTCAGATTAGGGAATAAAACTGAGATCATATATCAAATTTCTCTAGATTAGAATACAAAATGCCAAGCCTCATTTGCTTTACAAATACAAGAAACTTACTTACTTTTTCAGGTACGTAGGCTGAAAACTTACTCCCAACCACCCCGACTTACCTGAACTATTCTTTCAAACATATGTGCCATAGGCAAAAAGGAAATGTGTGTGTCACTGGAGTTCACTACATAGCCACACTGCAAAGAGAGAAGACTACTTAATAGCTGCATAGAAGAATCAGATGCCTACCTCCACAACTCTTTCAAACATATGGGCCAGGGGCAAGAAGGAGATTAAGGTATCTTCTGTACAAGGAAAAACTGCTCTCTGTCAGACACCAGCAAAAGGAAAGAGGAGAAATTAGGTCAGAATCAAAAGTTTAAATTAAGAGTGGTACACCACAAGATTAAGTAGCCGTAGAAATCAAACCCAAGACCAACTAATTCAGAACTCCTTTGTTAGTTGAAAAAACTCTAAAAGGATATACCTTTAGGGTTTTGAGGGCTGCAGTGCAAGTCATTGAATTTCTAAACAGAAAAAAGCCTCTCATTTTCATGCCAATAAGATAGATCACCGAAGTAATTTGAAAGAATGTAAGGTACATATTGGATCCAAGCCAGAGCTGGCCCTAGACCTACAATTCATCAGACTAGCCTAATGAATGCATGCTAGCATCCATACCCCCCACGAAAGTGTTGCAGTTTGTGCCATATGTTGGCCACATGTCAACTCAGAAATAAGCTCCACTGAATTCTACAGGACTTACTTCTAGGAAAGCAAGTATATGATTGCAACGTTAGTGGTCAAGTGCTTTGGACATTCAACTTTAATTTTGCCTGTTCAATAAACTGATCACTTGAGAACCTGCTTTCCAAGCAGGTTGTTGTTAAAGAAAATATGCCAATAAAATTACAGTCCTAAGATTGAATTGGATATTGACTGTGTAATGTAAACACTTAAGTTTACAGTGGAACAGTAACCTACTGTTTTGGACAGTGGAAATGGTTAACCTACTCATAGCACACTGCTGTTTAAAATGACTCAGAAGGTACCTTTGGCATCAACCATGTCAAGTTGCTTTGTTCCAACAATAAATTATCAAGACCTAATGTATAAAATGTATCAAGACCTAAGGCATGTATAAAACAGATGTAGATGCAAGCACACAAGTTCTTATCTTCTTAGAGTACATGCCTCCCTTCTGTTATGCTGTGAATAGTGCCACATTATTCTTTACATAGAAGGCAGGCAGTGCCAAGTCACTCATGTGGATCTTGGGCTAGGCTAATTTAAGTTTTCAGTTTTCACTTGCTAAGGAAGATCTGAATGTTAGCTTTCATCACTCAACAAGGTATCCATGTTAATCTTCGGTTACTAATAATTTCGTCGTTAGAGTCAGTTCTGGCTTCCAAGTTGTGTACAAGACTGAATCAGCATGACATTTATAATCCAAAATGCTACACGAGTCTGTTAGAACAAAAGAGCTGAAATGGACACAGTCATCCAGTCCAGTCCCTTGCTCCCAGGTAGCATTCCTCATTATATGAAGCTCCAAGACAGATTAACCCACACAATTCAAGTATAATATGTGCACAAGCAAAGAGCAAAATAAGATGGTACACTAAAGCAGAGATACTGGCAGACAAAGAATGGTCTAGCAAACAAAGATGGGTTCACAGAAAGCAAGTTTTTCAAAGCAACACAGGGAAACCAATCCTGCATACAACTGTTAAGTGGCCTTAGGCAAGCCACTCATATCTACCCTGTTTCCCTTCAGGCAATAGGATAATACTGGCCAGCCTTATTAGATTCAGTAATATACAGAACAGTGTAAGCACTAGGACATGCTTCATATAAATATTAACATATTTAAGAAATTCAGCAGGCAGATCTATGTTCCTATGGCCAATTACATTTGATTTGCCTGTGATCAATATGAATGAGCTTCCAGGACAGAGTTTATTATAAGCCCTAAGAGAATGAAGATTCTAAAGAGAATGAAGCTACTAAAGCCACTCAGAAAAAGTTACTAATGCCTCATAGGTTAGAAAATGGTTTTGTTTTTATAGAAAAATGATACCAACATTAAAGTGGAAGAGCAAAAATGATACTGAGCTGTTGAAAACTTAGAAATGCAAACCATTTGTCTCCAGGTCTTGGTTAGTTACACTGGGTTTCAGCAACTGTAGACAGTTTTACATTGTGAAAATTTCAAGTACTTTCTTTCTAAATGAATCACACTCCAGAGTCTTGATATTTTTGATCTTCAATCTTTACCTCTGTAGCTTTCACAAATGCTGACATATTGCTGATTATATTTCGGTGAGTGATCTTGGCTCCTTTGGGATTTCCTGGAGGGAGAAAGGTATTAGGATGTGCAATAGTGAAGGCCTTTAAACATTCAATTTTTAATGAACTCCTGTATATGTTGGCAAGAGGCTAAAGTAATGGGCTTTGTAATTACTCCAAGTAGTTTTCTCATATTTAAAAAAATTCCAAACAGATCTTTGACACACTCAGAGACAGATATACTGCAAAGGCTGCAGAACTTGCTTATTTGTCTCTCAGAAAAGTATATATGCTCTTTCTAAAGGTTTCGCTCATGGCAATTTAGTAAAGAATCTGTTCTACAATAGTAAAACATTTTGACATTAGATTGCAATCCAGGTACCTCAAAATTCAAGTGCCCATTCAGTCATCAATCAAGAGCAGCTACCACAAAAAGAGTTCTATTTATGCCCTACCTAAATTAAACAGCAAGCACATTCACTGCCTGTTTAAGTTTACACAACATATTTAAGAGGAACATCCTAACAGATGTTCCTCCTACAGTATAAGTCTTAAGGCAAGGATACCTGTTGTTCCACTGGTAAAACACACTACGGCTAGATCTTCTGGTTTTGGAAGCTAGAAACAAGAGATGAATCACTAGTATTCTGGTTTGTTTTTTTTAATACATAAAGAGACTTCAAAAAATCTTATAGACCAAGATTTTAAGTTAACAAATTTCAGACAACATTGGAAAGCTACATGGTACTTACTACAGGCTTGTGTCTGTAAGCTCTTCCCAATGCCTAAAAAGGGAAGAGGGAGGAGACAAGCAGAATAGATAGCAAGTTAGACCATGAAGACAACTTTAAACTTTATTCTAGATTTCCAGGCTCTTATTACTGGTACCTTCAAAATTGATACCTACAGGCAACCCCCCCCCCCAAATGGTCACAGATCTGGTATCTGCGGTTTCACATATCTGTGGATCTGGGGAACCTGCACCCCCCATGGCCGTTAACTTTGTTTTTAGTCTTACCACTAGTGCTAAGGATGAAAATGTCTTGCTTTTACTGGTTACAATAAGCATGAACCTTATAGACAGACAAGCAGGCAGAAGTCTGCAAGCTATACGAGATGACTCAAAATCGTTAACAGGAAGCAAGAAGCTCCTGCTTCCTATTAAAGTTATTTCCCACTTGCACAGGGGGTTTCCACAGTTTCTGTATCTGCATAGGGTCCTGGAGCACGTCTCCTGTGGATACGGGGGGGGGGAACCCCTGTACTACATCTCCATGGAATTCCAGGGTTCTAACCAAGACTAAACTTTTCTTGAAGAAGCTCTTCTCATCTAGTTTGGTTCCATTATTCACAAAAGCTTAAAATGTTTACAAGACGTTCTTTTCACATAACAAAACCTTCATTTACAGATACACAGTATCTGGTACTCTTAAGAACATTGCCACAATAACCTGGTTAAGCTTTCAAAGCCAAGTGAGGATTATGCTTTGTACTGGGGAGTACGTCTACAGATTCTGGTCTTTTCACTTCCTCAGTGGATTAGGATTGGCAATACTTTCAGTGGCTACACTATTATCTTGATGAGATGCAACTGATGGTAAATCAAGCGACAGCTAGACTAGCACTACATGTACTGCTGCCTAATAATGGTGGTCTTCGTCATCCACACCAAGATGTTTAAAACTTAACAGAAATTCAGCATTTTTCTTAAGTTGACACTTCCATCGGAACAACATTAAGAGGTTTATAAACATATGAGTTTCTTCACTGATGTATGTGAAACACATGCTGATAAAGCAGCATTTGGGGGACCCTGCCCTACTTCTCAGTTTGAAGCACAGAATAGACATGCTGAAAGATTTGAAATATGTGGAGTATAATAGAATGCTCTTTTAACATAATCTCTGGCAATGATGAGAGGTTTCTGGAAGGCTACCTGACGGCTGCTCTGGAACTGGTGAAAGCCCAGGAGAGGAGCCAAGTCAGGTAGAGGAGGTGGTGAAGCAACCCCCACCCCACTGCTGAACTCATTGTTGGGCCAGCAATCTTCAACAAATTGAGGGATATTCAGCACGGAAAAGGAAGCATCAGATATTGGAGATGTTGATGAGCTCTTGCTATCACCCAGCCCATGTAGTGTTTATGTGGAGGCGCTGGCCTTAGCCTCAGTATGTTGGCAATAAAGCAAAGCACACTTTGCACCTTTGCAGAGCACACTCAGCGCAGCCTTGAATAACATGCTGAGTCTAAAGCTCCATAGCCTGTCAACAAGAGGATGTTATGAAGATGTGGCCCTTATCTTAGTCAAAAGAATGTTGTGGTCAGAGCCTGGTAGAAGCTCCTAGTAAAATCTTTCACCAACAGTAACCTTTTTGGTATTGCAAGGGATTGCGTCATGTTTAAAGTATAAATAAAGCTGGCAAGAGGCAGGGTGGGACAGACTTCTCATTCCTGCTCCCGCTTCCAGCCTTTCTGCATCTCTCTGAAACCTGTATGTTGTCTAATTCTTCGCCATGGCTTCTGTGCTACACCAAGCAGCTTGCTCGAGCTGCTTCCCAAGTAGCACTGAAATGCTACAAGCCCAGCCATTTTCAACCACTGTGCCATGGCACACTGGTGTGCCATGAGAGGTCCACAGGTGTGCCACTGGAATTTGGGGGAAGGTCATTTATTAGTAGGTCCAATGGGGATGTGAGCCCCCCACTGGCAGCATGATGTGCCTTGCCAATCGTAAAAAACCTGATGGTGTGCCTTGACAATTTTAGTGGCCTTGTCAGTGTGCCATGAGATGAAAAAGGCTGAAAATGGCTGACCCAGCCCCACAGACTTCAAATTAAGATTCAGGTTCATACATTTCATAGAGTATATGGTGAAGAGGGTCGCCCGGAACTTAACCCCATTATCCCCATAAGCTCAATGATTCAGTAACTGCTACTTTGGTATCCACTAGGTTTTCTAGGAACCTAACCCTAGAGATAACGAGAACTGACTATATGCACCATGGGTAGAACTGTCATTAAAACTTCAACAGTAATTCTCTGCCTTGGGAACCACTATGAAGTAGACCAAACCGGTGGGCAAAACACAGAGGTTGATACTAAATAGGTTCTCATGACAACTGTTCTAAGCTAAGCCACCCTTTCCCAAGAAATCTCTTCAGTGCGGGTATGTGTCTAGCACTCATGAACTTCTGAAGTTCCTACTAATGTAACCACTTTAAGATCTGGAAAGTAAGTCAACAAATAATCCACAGCTTCTCTGTCTAAGGGGGAACCAATTGTGAAGTTATGAACATCCCTGAACAAGATGCCATGGTAATCTTACAATACATACCAAGCCTAACAATTGCAAATTTATTGGCATCAGTATTGGATATATCAGGTACTTTAGACACTAGGTATTTTTCATATTACAGATGTTAAAATTCTGGGAGAAATCTGCTTAAATCCCTACTGCAGCACTATACCACAGAATCCTAAATATATTAAAGTATCTATTTGTGCATCTGGTTGCATTGGGAAACTAATCAGACCACAGTTTATTTGAACAGAGTGCAGTTTTCAGAATTAACGCAACCTTTGAACCAGCCACACCATATGCCTTTAATCCATGTAAAGGTTTTTAAATCTAGGTATTGTGCAATGTCACCAGCAATTTGTTGGCTATCCAGGAGACTCAGTCTTTACACAAAGTCTAACCTTTATCCTTCACTCAGTTGGTCAAAGATCAGGTTTTGTAACTGGTTGGCCTCTGCTTCTTCCTCGCCTTTGATGTAGATATCTGGTTATACCAGCAAAACTGGAGGCAATCTGAGAAGTTGGTTTGCTTACTTCAAATTCTTTCATGCTGATGATCTCTACTCCACATTTTTTTCCACAGGGCACAAGATCACTGTCAAATGTATCCATAATCACAATCGTTTTGAGGATTGACATTTCTCCTTTCTCAGTACTATCCAGCAGCAGCTTAGCCTTCTCAGGCTTGTCACAAAAGACCAAGGCAATGTCAGCTAAATTGGAAGAGAACCAGACATTCAAAACTTGAGTAATTAGACCTAGTGATGAGGTAATCTGGGTCTAATAAATTATACTGGACACACATTTGCCTCTGAAATGAGAATGGCTAATCTTTACTAATTCTGATGTGCTGAACATGAAAATGACAGTAAAATCTGCCAATTGGCACTAGTTTAGGGGAAACTAATTATGTACATAGGTGATGCAATTGCGGACATCTACCAATACATGTCCATGAAACTGTCTACTGCAAATCTTTCACAAACCACAGCTAATTTTGCATTTTCATTGTCATATGTATTTTGAGGTGCTGAACACAGATAAGAAATGACTAAGTTAATCTTGGAGGCATGGCCTTTGTAAAATTTGTTATCCAGTATTATTTCTACATGAAAAAATTATGAAGCCAAGGGAAGAATTTTACTTTTATGCAGAGATTATGTAGTTTGCAGGGCCATGTGGGATAGTTTAAAAAAATAAAACTGTTGCTTTGCCCAAACCATTGACTCCACAGAGACAGAGAATCCTTGCCCATGACCAGCGAGTCCACCAAGCTAGGTGAGCCTATTTGATCCTAGTCCTTTACTCTGTTGCCAGTTTTTAGAAGTTTTTTCAAAAGCATTTGCAATATTGCTTGTTTGGGTTCAATTAGAGGCCCTTCAGCAAAATGTAACACAGTGTTTCTCAAACTGTGTATCGGGACTCACTAGGTGGGTTGCAAGCCAATTTCAGGTGGGTCCTCATTCAGTTCAATTTTTTAAAAAAAATATATTAGACTTGATGCTACCATGGCATGTGACTGCTTTGGGGAACTGTTACAGATCTATACTTTTAAACAGACTACTATGTATATGCTTTTAACAATGATGGTAAATGAGACTCACTCCTAGGTAAGCGTGGGTAGGGTTTCAACCTAGGATTGTTAAAAATTTTCCTGCTTGATAATGTCACTTGCAGTCATGACATTACTTCCAATGGGTCCTGACAGATTCTCCTTCTAAAAAGTAGGTCCCAGTGCTAAAAGTTTGAGAACCACTGACGTAATAGATTCCCGTAGTCAAGGAATACAGAACCTACCTTTATTTACAATGTAAGTGATAGCGTCAGGTCCAAGAGTATCGTAAAGAGGCACAGCCACCATAGAATAAGTATAGCATCCTTGTTCAATGATAACCCACTGCAAGAGAAGTGGTATTAATGAAGCATATATTTCTAAGTCAGCCAGCTTGCCTGATTTAGACATTTGCCAACAGAAATTCAAGTTTGGAAGTACCTTTTTCAAGCAGACTCACTTGTTTTCAAAGCAAGCTGTTGCCATCAGTAGTAACAGTGCAGAAGGCAGACTGCTACATAACTGGTGCTTTCTGTAGCAAACATGTGGTTGTCACACACTCCTTTGAAGCACATGCTTGTTAAACATGGCTTGAGCAAGTTTCCTTGGTATGTGCACAGTATACTCATGCATGATATCCCCACATGGTATTTATTTAAATAGAATATTCTAATACCTAAAGCAGTATTACAGTTTGCAAGAGGACAATACATGTAGCCATTAATTGCAAAATATTACATTTTAATTGAGAAACTGGATAAGCGTTATATCCTTAATAGCATCAGGTTTTTTCCCCTTTCTTCCACATGGAATAGTGATTGTAAAAGATGCTGGAAAGGTTATGCTACTTTCACTGACTGAATCAGAATGATGCTTCACACAGAAGTCTGGTTTTGTACAAGAAGATGACTAGACCAGTATATGCAGTATAGGAAAGGGGGGGTGTACGTTACAAGTGACCAATCTTCCTGGGCAATGGAGAGATTACACAGTAGCTCCACATAAGTCAACTAAACAAGTACTCTCATATACACAGTCATAAGTCAAATTCTCAAAGCGGTTCACATAGCAAAGAATAATTTCCTATCTTGAAAGGGCTCAATGTTTTTTAAAAAAGGGTTTCAGGGAAACACCATCACTGGGAAAGATGCTACATTGGGGTAGGTTTACAATTGTCACCCATACCATGATCAAGGCAGTTCTACTCAAAGGGTGGTCTGCAATCCCCTGCCAGTCCTTGACCCAATGGTTATTGGTCCCTGGTGAATTTCCAAGAATGAACAGTAATATGGCACAGATATAGTGCTGGTCCCTAGCACATTGGGAGGAAAAAATGCCTGTCTCACATAAGAACCAAGTAATCAAACTGAAATTTAGGATTTATCTTCTGAAAGGAGAAAGCAAGTTGAGTGGTAGACATACAACAGTCCAAAGGTGTGTACTAGGTGCCTGTGCCACTATCATTCAAGCAAAAGGTCACCAAACTGCCTACCTTGTATCAGGAGCAAAAGGCATGTGTCAAAGTATGCCAGGAACTGAACACACACACCCACTCTCTCCCATTCCAAAGGCATCTGGAATTTCCTACCAGCAGAGTACTTTGCAATCTAATCCTACCTGAAGGAGATTATTCTTCCTCTAAGGGAAAAAAAAATCTCTGACAACACTGCAGTATAGGAAGAGAGCCAAGAAGTAGGCAGAAAGAGATGGGGGAAAGGACCATAGTATATAAACCACCACACAAGAGCTGTGGAGGCAGCAACTCCTGTGCTAGCTGTAGAACTCAGACAACTGTGTTTAATACTATAAGGCAGTGGTTCCCAAAGTGGTGGGATTTGACCCACTATTGTGAATCAAAACTGAGCCATTGCCCTTTAGGGGGAGTGGCCCTATAATGGGTGTCCCGACAGTGCAGCAGCAACTGATGCACCATAGGGACCCAGGGGTTTTCCCCCTTAACTGAGGGGGATCCTGCTGGACTTGGGGAGGGTCCAGGAGGCCCACAGCCTCCTCCACAGGGCTCCCCAATGCTAGAAATCACTCTTTGGGGACCAAAGCACACTTCCAATTTTCGTTAAAAAAAGGTGACAACACACTGCACACTTAGCTGCAGTGTGCATGTGTTTGTATAGAGGTATAAGGTTTCCAGCTGCAGCACTTGTTCCATGTTAGTCATGTCCAGTTCCATTTTAGTCATGTCAACAAGCACGTGGGCCTGCAAGATATATAAAATTTTACAAGACAATTGTACATATACACTGCATTTGTCCACCTTTGTAAAACGCTGTATGAAGTGGCCCTTTGTTAGGTGAATGCACTGCATCGTTCTGATAAGTGCCATAGAAAGACACTTCTATAAATATAAGCTGCCCTGAACTTAAGGAAGAAAGCTGATGTAAGCAAGCAATATTCAAGAAGCAAGTTGAACCAAATTAGAGAGCAGGAAATACAACTTGCACTGTGTATTACAAGTTTCCTAGGGTGTATTCTACAGTATCAGGTCCTGAACAATAAACTCTGAAGCATGGTAAACTAAGATAGAATCCCCCCCTCCAAAAAAGGAACTGAATTTCAGTAGCACCCTCAAGCAATTGGATGCATCATTGCACTGAATGAACATGGAATAGGCATGTCTAGGTTGTCAGTCATATGAGAGGCTGGTGGTAGATAGACCAGCTTTCTACATAATTTCAAGATACAAGAATTTTAGGCACCTTCATTCACTATTCGTTGTGTGCCTTGCAAGAGCCTGTCTTCCACAAATGAAGGCAAAAGCCTTCTATGCAGATTGTAGATTGCTAGTACCTAAATCCTCCCCCCAGTACTGCACAAACATAAGCAGCAAAAAACAGACCCTGCCCACAGACTTAGAATCTAATCAGAGACCACAAACACACTAGGGGAAAAAAGGGTAGGCAGGCAAATTGAACTGATAACCCTTTAAACCAGGGGAGTAACACACATTTCATACAATGAGCCAAAGTTAGTATCCATGGCGCCTGCTGAGGACTGGAAGTGACACCATTGAGCCAGGTGATGTTCCAAAATAAGCATTTTGTTCTCACCTAGGAACTCATTAACTGCAAATGACAGAAGAAGAAAAATATACAAATCTTGATCATATTTTCAAGATATGGGGGAGCCTCATTATCACATGGGATATCCTTTCAGCAGCACTCCCTCTAATTTTCCCTACCATGCAAAGCAGTTAGCAAGCTGAGCAGTATACAACTGTTATCATAAAATGGACAATGGGCAGTCTGACTTAACTATAATGACCACGCCACCCACATCTTCCGTCGATGCACTTACTCTCCAATGCTACTTCCTTCAGTCACCACACCCTGGCCCTAAGTTACCAACTTCCTTAGAAGAATCACTTCTATCAGCGTTCTGCATACCTTGCCTTGCTTTAGTCAGCATGAGAGAAATTGAAGAGTTCCTATTACAACTACCTGCTGCAGAGGAGTCACTTTGCAACTCAATTATCACAAGGCCAATCATGCAGGCTGGATAAGGAGCTTACATGAGCTTAACCGGGCCTGCAGGCCTTATGTGTGACATCTCTACTTTAAGCTGTAGAGAGGACTCTTCATTTTGCAGACTGTTAATTGCACACAATGCAAAACAGGGTAGTTGTCAGAAAAAACCAGATGCAAAACATTGAACCAGCCATATGTTTATTGGGAAACTGAGAGTTTTTTTAATTCAAGTTTCTTATGCCATATCAATTGGCCCGCCAGAAGATACTAGAGCGGGGGCGCTCACACTTTTTTGGCTCCAGAGCTACTTTGAAACCCGGCAAGGCCCGGAGATCTACCAGAGTTTTTTTTTTTACAATGTTCGCACCATCATAACATAATATTTATGTGTACAATGTATGTTGGTGTACCTTGAGCCCCACTGAGTATAACAGGACTTACTCCTGAGTAGACATGCCTAGGATTAGGCTGTGAGGCTGCAATCCTAGCCACACTTACCTGGGAGTAAGCCCCATTGAGTACAATGGGCCTTACTCCCGGCGTTTCCTCCCAGAGGCACCTGAAGGGGGGGGTCGGCACTCCGCGATCTACTCATTTTGCCTCACAATCTACCGGTAGATCGCGATCCACCTATTGAGCACCCCTGTACTAGAGAGTCATACAACTAAGGGTGTATCTACAGTGTGGCATGACAGGGCAAGTGCCCTGGGTGCCACTTGGAGAGGGTGCTAGCACATGTGCTCCAATCGCTTTCAATCTGGGAAGCAATTCAAGCACACAAACCGTCTCAGCAGTAGCTTGGAAGATTTTGCCTCAATTGCCACAAGTTGGGCGCATACAGTCCAGTCACTTCCCAAGTTGGAAAGTGGACTGGAGCACCTGCTGCTTGAACACTCACAGTGATGGTTTTATCCCAGGTGCTGCTGTGAGTGCCCACAATCTCCAGCTGCTTTCTGACTCACGAAGAGCTGAAGAATCCAAAGTGATGTCATGACATCATGTTGCTGCTGCCCTGGACGCCATAGGCCCTGGGTATGCTTCTGCATACCATTCAACCCTTAACCATAAACAGTCTCAACTCCCCCTTCCAATAGAGCAGAGCTGGTACAGTCAGTAGCTTAAGCAAATAAGTTAAGCTACATACTTTAGGAAACAGCAGAACCACCCATAAGGGTCAGTAACATAGCCAAAACTGGGGCAGGTATAAACTTCCTTGGTCCAATGCAAGTCATGCCAAGGGAAAAATGTTACCAGGGTACAAAACTGCAGTATCCTGTCCCATTAGTCCAGTGAGCCTCAATTACCTCAGGCCTGTTCTGTGAGAAGATTCCTATGAACTGATCAGGAGATGGTTTGAAGCCTTTGTGGAGAAGTGCTGAACCAACACATTCTGCTCTGTCTGCAGCCTGTCGAAAAAACCAGCATATCAATATAAACTCTGTATTCCTCCTACCACATCTCTGTACAAACAAATATGCATTTCCGGATTCTATTCCATCTCATTCAGCAACACTGATGCTACCTTAACCATTTAACACATTTCACGATGACACATGTATTGGCCAATGCCCACGTTGGTTACATTTGCAATCCTGTTTATATAAAAGCCCAGTGTCTTCACTAAAATCATACATGGTACACATATAGTTGAATTCAAGTCAGTGGTGAAATTTTCCTTCTTGTGTTTTATTACATGAATGTTCATACAAAAGACTTGACAGTGCAGATAATGGAGCAGGGCATTTGGTTCCAATACACACTTTGGAATTCATTTCTGAAAAGTCAAAGTACAGTCCAAAATAAAGCCTTTGTCACAAACTTAATACTACACAGGTTAGGTCCAATCCTAACTATCTTGAAATCTCACTCTGGAATCTAATTAGGCGAGTTGTGCAAGTACAAAGAAACTGAGAACTAGTGAAACTTACAGCAAGCCAATAATGAAGATAGACCACCTGAAAATGTTAACACTTTCAGCTGCAAACTCAGTAACTGTTTACTGAAGCTTACCACCTATATTTATTGCAGGAAAAGACAGGCATAAGAACCACCAACATTAACTGCATCATACTTGAAGTTGTGTCAACTTACCTCCTTGTAAGAGATCCATTCATATGGTTGATGTGGTTTCCTTACACCCAAGCAGGGACCGTTATCTAGGATTATGAATCATTTAAAGGGTTTAATACATTTTAGCAAACATTATTTAAGAGATTCTACTCCATTCCATCACCTAGATGCGTGGTTTTCACCAGTCCTTATAACTCCCACGCAACAAGTTATAGACATATGCAGACTGCAAAGTCATCTCAACCTTGCCTCTCAAATCCTGGATGCTATATAACTTGGTTGTTCTCCCTGGTTTGCTTTCTGCAAGGGCTAAAAATTTCCTTCATTTGGTTTTTCATGCGTTCTGTTGGTTTAGGGACTTTTTTGCTGTTTGTGCTTTTTGCGAAGTGTTTTTATTGCCATTGTGTTTTTATTTGCTTTTTAACATTGTGTGTAATATTTTAGCAAGCAATAATCAGTGCCCCAAACTGGGTAAAAGACAGAATAAATATTTTTCAAAATGGATATCTGGAGAAAGGCACCAAACTGCATCTAATGAATTATGTCCAGACCACTACCTCTTACTGCCTGCCTTATTGAAAGCAAGCAGAAACCACTACACTTGCCTTTGCCAAAGATTTCATACTCACTTGACACATGCATTCCCCTTTGAAAGACATCATAGACTGTTCTCACATCATCGTAATAGAATTCCATTGGCTCATCGCTGTCAAGTAATGGTGATCTTCGGGCACGTTCCTCACCCTGTGTAGAGGAAAGTTAAATTGCACATTTACTTCTCCAAAACTTTCTTCGACATCCCTTTTCAAGTGAAATAGCTGATCATACCCAAGTGATCAGAATGCTGCAACAGTTTCAGCCAAGAACCGCACCAAATGGAGGAATAAGAAAAGGGCCAATAAAGGACATAAATACATGATCTACATCTGCACATTCCATGTTACACACACAGAGTTCCTCCGTGCTAATGGAGACACCCAATTGCCCAGGGCTCTCAAAAGTCTAGAGCAGCTCCACATGAACTCTTTCACCAAGTGTGAAAATGTCAGGTGACAGATACTCCTATAGTAAAGTAAAAAGAGTAGATTCATATTAGCACATTTACAAGGCACTACATTTTGCCCTCATTAATGCAACCTTCCAAGTGTCCACTAGCCATGCATATATTATGGAGGTACAGGCTTCTTCCTCCCTGCAAGGTTTTTTGCTGCTATTCTGTTCTTTGTAGCCACTCTAAGAAGCTGTCTTGGTATTTGTTCTCTCTCATAGTCCAGTATTCATACTAGAGTACAGATTTCATAACCTCCATATCAATACTATACATCTGTACAGAACTCATTAGGTGAATATGTTAGGAAAGCACCTGATTTTTTGGCGTTTTCATTCAAGAAACATTTATGCAAGGTTCAACTGGTTTCAAACAACTTCTTGTAGGCCATTTTGTATTTAAGAATTGATGTTTACATAAATGCTACTTGAAAATGTTTACATTAAAGTTTCATAAGAGGGTCACAGCTGAAGTCTCTAAAGCACCACATGCCATCATTTAACAATTACTGGAGAATACAAAAGTATGCCTTTTAGTAAAAGAGTATAGTAAGCTGAAGTGCTGTCATAATGCAATTACATTCCCTATTATATACTTGGAAGAGGGCTTGAGTTTTCAACCAACTAATGCCCACTTTTTCCAAATAAGAAAAACCATATTTACCAGTTTGTGTGTGAATCAGGAATGGGTCAAACTAGTCATCACCAGCCAGCTTCCACTGGAATGCTCTCTTCCTGCATTCTATTAGACCTCACTATTTAACGAGTTTGCTTATTGCTTTAGAGCCACATTTCTTATAATACATAAGATTTTATTAAGGTGTAAAGTAGAAGTAGACAATAAGTGATAGGCCCAGAAGTGTAATTGATGGTATCAAGCAGCTCTTAGTTCTGTTCCTTGATACAAGTGGCTGTCAAAGGTGGTACTAGGAAACAGATATCCTTCAGTGGCCTCACAGTCCAGCAGCTGTGTGGAGCAAATGCTCCAGTAGCTCCCAGTCCTTTGGTCAGGAGGCAAAGGAAGAAGGGGCAAAAGGAGAAGGGCAGCAATATAAAGTTCCCCTGCAGTGGCAAGAGGGAACCAATACTATGTTCAGCAGCCAGGTATTTTCAGTATTTTCTTACTAGGACATGTTCAGTGGCTGAACTCGAGGGTCTGTGCCTCCCCCCCCCCCCAGGAGATAAAGGGGGAATACTGGAGTGTGACGAAGATGGGTTGTGAGACTGGAGGATGTGGTGTTTAGAAGATGGGCAGCCCAATCCTAACCTGCCCTGAAGCAGACAAGCCAGCAGGCCTGCCCCATATCCAGGGCAGAGCTGGGGCCAGTTGGGGCTCAGCCTGGGGCAAGGGGAATTTCTCAAGAGCTGGTGCAAATCCAAGCAGCCCAGAGCTGCTCCAGGCCACCCCAGAACACAGTTAGGATCTGGCACAAGTGCTGGATCCTGGTCCCAATCGCCACTCACTCACTGCCCACCTGCCCTCCCCATGCCCCCACGCCAGTCGGACTCAGCCGGTGTGGGCTTACCTTTGTGTTACTCCAACATGGCTTGGGCCGACTTCATTTACTGTGGTATGGATTTACAGACAATTCCATTAAAAGAGATCAGAGACCAGGGCTTCCCCACAGCTGCCCAGTAAGCTCAGGGAAGAGACAGAAACTTTATCTGGGGAATTCCCCACCCATGCTCTTAACTGCTATGAAAGCTCTCATCACACAAGTGCAATTTTTTATGTTATTAGAATATTATGGTATAAAGCAACTATTTTATTGACAATGAAGTGAAGGTAGCAGTGGATAAGAATCACTATGGCACTTGTTTTGCTATCCAGGGAAACCCTGAAGCAGGGCAAGTGGTAGTATCGGCGAAACACTGGTTCATCATCCAATACATATTTCCCTGGTGAGAAAGGATACTTGGATGTATGCCTATGTTAGGGAAGTCTGCCAGTGATCATTGTTGGGCCACTGGCTGGAACACTGTTCTTGCACTTAAGTCAAGAGAAAAATCACCCAAGACAGCAGTGCGTGAAGTTGTCAGCAACCCGTTTCAGCTAACCACTGGCAACCAGAAATTTCACAACAGTTATTAAAAGTTAGAGAAAGTGTCAGCACTAGCAGTAGCAATTTGAAATGGTGCCATCTAAGCTCCATTAAGAATTGTGTCCATTGCAAAACGGGAAAAGAGAGCTGCTCTAGGATTTTTAGCAGGCAAGTGAACAGTATATACAATATGTGGGAGTGGCTGGAAGCAGAGGCCTACTATACTGTGATGTATGGGAAATGTTGCTTACTTCCCCTTCACCATAGAAACAAAAAACAGAACTCCTGTACTCAAAGTAGCTATAGAAGAGAGGAACATTTAGCAAGTTCAGGTTCTCTTATCCCCATCAGACACCAGAAGTTTTGATTTAAAAAATTTCATCTTCCTTGTATCAAAATTCCCTGAACAATCATGCATACCAACTGGCTGCTGCAACACACTGGCTTGCAACTAGAACTTTAGTTAATGCTCCTAAACCTTTCATCATGCAGCTTGTATGTCTTCTGTACAGAGTTATATTCAGAAAATGCATCGCTTCCATGGGGTGGGGGGGGCTTCCACAACCACACAGAAAATGAGTCACAGCAGAGGCACATAGGACTTTCAAATCCACATGGATGTACTATAGATAGTTTTATCGCTGGCAGCACCAAACATATGTTCTGCCACCACGTAGCAGAGCTACACTGCTTTGCTAGTTGTGCTGCAAAGCCAAGAAAGGCCATTGGGTGGAGGCAAAGCCAAGAAAGACCATTGGGTGGAGGCATCTCAGGTATTAGGGAAATGCTACAGTAGAACAGTGCTTAAGATCAGCTTCTCAATCATCAGTCAGATCATCAAGAGTATCCTGTAAGTCTGACACCGCATTTTACACTTATGTTGACAGTATATATTTTGTATTTTTTAAAACTCAAATTCCAACTTATAGTGAAGAATAAGAAGTTGGCTTTTTATATTCCCAGCAAGTTGCTATGCAATTACATGATCAGATTGCCAAGTTTGTACACCTAGTACACAAAAAAAGCTACCTATTTATGTAGACTAGCAAGAACCTCTTCTTTAGATAAAATTGGAAGGGGTTCTTGCTAATTATGGAGAATGTGCTTTGCAGACAGAAGGGTCCAAGTGTTATCCCAGGTAGAGCTGGGAAGAACCCATCCGAAACACTCACAAGCCAGTCTTAATACTGTTAGTTGAATTAATCTAACTACATGCATTAGTGTAGCCGAGGAGGGGGGTTCACAGGATCCCAAGCGGCACTCTTCCAGGGGGTGGCAATGCCACCCCCACCATGGCCCTGCCCCCTTGCTCGTCTCAGGAGCACAGAACCCTGACTATTAATACAAGAGATTTTTTCTAGATCTTTTATGCCAAGTGGGTTGTGATATAATGTCATTCTTAAAAGTTGGTCTTCATGCTGAAAAGTTTGGAAAGCAATGGTCTAGTATCCTCAGACTTGGAGAAATAGCCAGTTATTTCTCCCTTACCACCAAGGTAGGTATGTTTTAGCAGAAGTGCAGTGTAGTACAAAGGAACTCAGATTTGACTTTTTTTTTTACTGTAGTAAGGGTTACTCTTGCATAAAATGAGACTGTGCTGCATGTTGGCTTGTGAACAAGTTAGTTTACTTGTGAAATTTAGATCATCAGAATTGGCACTGGAACAATTAAATCAGGTTCCCATGTCTTAAGTTCCAACCAGTTTCCACTCCCTGCAACAGCCATGCTTACTCAAGCTCAATTTTCCAGCTCTAAAACAGCAACAAGGAATATGATTTTTAAAAATCCTTGTTTACTTATCCACATAAAAATTACACCTTTAATTTGTAAGTCTGACCATAGCTGGCCCATCCATGAGGTTGACCATGGAACTTACTTCAGGAAGCTAACTGGCAGGGGAATGTCTGCATCTGCCCACCTATTGTTCTTCCTGCTCCCCAGATTCAGAGGGGAGAAACAAAGCAGAAGGATAAAGAGTGGTGGGAAGAGGCGTGAAAAGCCTTTTGGCATGTCACTCTTCTCTCCTCTGCTGCTCAGTTTCCCTCTTGCTTTTCAGAGTCAGGAAGAAGGAGAGCCAGTGGTAGCCAACACACCACTGGGAAAGGAGGCATCATTTGCCAAACTGCCTCACAGCAAAAGATCCAACTAGTTTCAGCTGCATTTGACATGCCCCATGTACTAATTACATATTAAATAAGCGAAGTTGCCACCCATCAGGAGACAGTATCTGAAGTAGGACAGTAATAATAATAGCTCAATAATTAGTAAGAGCCCGTTCCAATTTCATCTAAAGATACCCAATCTGATTAATAGTAATGCACTGTTCATCTGTTAAGAGCAGGCTATCACTAGATCAATAGGTATTGCCAGTCACATGGAAATATCAGACGCAGTCATCTGCAACAGTACCAAAATACCTGGGGGCGGAGGGTGAACCAACAGTTCAAATTTGTTGCATGGCCATTCTGTTGAAGCACTTAAGCAATACAACTTGGAGAAACAATCCTCAAGTCAGTGTTTCTCAAACTGTGGCTCGGGACCCACTAAGTGGGTCACGAGTTGATTTCAGGTGGGTCATTCATTTCAATATTTTATTTTTATTATATTAAACATGATGCTACCATGGCATGTGACTGCAATGGGGAAATGTTACAGATGTGTACTTTTAACAGGGTACTCTGTATATGCTTTTAACAATGATAGTAAATGGGACTGACTCCTGGATAACTGTGCAGCCTAGGATTGTTAAAAAATTTTCTGCTTGATGATCTCACTTCTGGTGATGACATCACTTTCGGGGGGGGGTCCCCGACAGATTCTCATTCTAAAAAGTGAGTCCCAGTACTAAAAGTTTGAGAAACACTGCTCCGTCAATCCTCCAAGTCGGTATAAAGCCAAAGCACATATTCAAAAATCCCGAAGTTACAGTACATGTTTGGGCAGGAATTTGCATATACATTCATCCAGAATTAAGCAAGGAGGATGCAAGCTTCCACAGGTGCAGCTCACTGAACCTAACAAACTGCCACAGCACTGGTTTGTTCGCACTGACCAACAGTAACAGCTTTCCGGACTTTCAGATAGGGGTCTTTCCCAGCCCCAACTTAAGACAGACTGAACCTTGAATCACCTGGATAGAGCATATGCTCTACATGCAGAGCTATGTCTCCTTCCAAGTGCTCATCACAGCCACTATCGGGAACCAATGAAATTGCTAGCGACATCTTGGTGCAAATTGAAAATGTACCATTCATTGTTGCACACTAGAGTCCTCCATAGCCAGTGTGTTTTTAAAGTATGGCCAAGGGCTCTGCATCAGAGAATTCAGACTGTACGGTTGTGAGGTTAGGTCAGGGGTTCCCAAACAGGGACGTTGTGACACCCCATCTCTGCCCCCTTCAGAGGCAAGGTGAGGGGGATGGCAGCAACGCAACTGCAGCACCACCAGGGACAGAAGGGGTTTAGACTTGCCTAAGCCAGTGCTCACCTCCCGGGGGGGGGGGGTGGGTGCAGGAAGCCTCTGTGCCTCAGATAATTTAAGAATAGCAATCACGACCCACTTTCAGTTTGCAACTGTGAAACTGGAAGTGGATCTCAATCACCATTTTTAACTTCAGACATGAGGATCCCTGCAGAAGAGTCCTCGGGGTTCCCTGCATCCCCTGGAGGCTGGCGCTGGCTTAGGCAAGTCTAAACCCCCTCTTCTATCACCGGCAGTGTCATGATCATGTTGCCATCAGGAACCACCAGATTAAGTGAATAGAATTATGAAACATCCAAGGCATGGGAAGTGGATAACTTCAACTGGAGGAATGTTATCATGTCCCCAGAGCTATTTGTCACCTTTCCTTTTTAAAAATCCCCAGACACCCTAACTTTTTGCTTTGTGTGTACTGTTGTCAGCCAATTTGAATGTCTCTTGTCAAGCATCAAGGAAAGAACACACAACATGCCAAGTACGCAGAATGGGCTCTAACCCAATGGTCCCCAAACTTTTTAAAACCAGGATCCACTTTTCAAAGTGACACTATCTGGATCAGCCTAGCTTTACAAGACCTAAAAAAGGTTTCAGTTTACCAGCTGCTCAAGCCTCTAGAAAAAAAAGCTGCATTTGTCACTTGCAAGGGCATGTCATCTGTGTGTGTGTGTGTGTGTGTGTGTGTGTGTGTGTGTGTGTGTGTGTGTGTGTGTGTGTGTAATTAAACGTAGCTATTTATCATCTTACTCTCTTGAGCAAGCTCCACAGAGCTCAGTAGGATTTACTTCAGAGTCAGCCTGCTTAGCTTTGCACGGCACATCTCAGAAGACTATGGATACTTTTAAGTTTCCTCCGATATCTGGCATCTCTGCCCCATCTAGTTCACTATCTTTACCATTTGCAGTCCTTTCCTTTTATACCAAGACCTTGCCAGGACAGCCTGCTACAATTAGATGTCTAGATGTTTCCAGGGTACTCAAAGCTGCAATAATACATTTGTTTAGCATGACCCACGAGTGCCATATCAACATTCTACAGTTATAATCAAGCCATTTAAATTGCATTAATGTCTTAATAAAAGCTCTTTCACAAGACCCATGCTACTCCTTTAGTGGCCTGCTAGATATATACCAGTCTTAGAAGCAGACAGCCAAGGAACAAAAAACAACAACTTACCGCTGCCTCCACTGATTGCATTGCTAAGTCACATGGTGGCTTCAGAGCTTTAGGTCTTGTGGCATACCAGTAAGTTGTGAGAGCTGCAAAAGCACCAAACCCCATCAATGTGTTTGTTGGAAGAGTGCGCATGTACTGTCTGACATCACCAAGTTCTGGCATCCGCAGATGCTTAAACAATTCTTGAGCTTGCATTGTGGTCTCTTGCTCTTGTTTTTCTGGCAGTCTGTTGGCAAGAAGAGACAAAAAATTGAATCCTGTTTTTCCTTCAGAGCTTTTCCACATCTTTAAATACCCTACAACCATAACAAGTTGAACATATCCAGCTAAGTTTGATTAAAATATTGTTCTGGAGAAGTTTCTATCTAGTCTTTCCATTTAATTTTCTGAGTGCATCAGATGATAGTTGGCAGGTGCCATCCTAGATATATTGCCTTTGATTGCAAAATAGGTTTTGACTGTTCTGTTGCTTTGGGAAACATGGAATCATCTGTAGAACAGCCAGGTGATAAGAAGAAAGAGTAGGTATGGTTTACAATCCCTGTTCCCTACCACTCCAAAATGCAATCATTCCCTTCCAAAAGAAGCCAATTTGCATTTGCTTTTTCCAGAAAAACCAGAGCTTTTAAGATCAAACCACAATATACATGAGAAAGGTATCAAGAGCTTACTCTTCCACAGAAACGTTTAAATCCCTCTCAGAAATAAACATGGTAAAGGAGGAATAGTCCTGCTGCGTCTGCTCAGCTGATGCTTCCCTCCACAGTCAAGGTCCCTCAGGACATGAGTCATGTGCTTACCCTTCAAGTTCCTGCCCACTGGGCCAAAGGTAACTAGCAGACAGAGTCCATACTTAGCCTTGAGAGAGGAGGGCAGCCAATGGTAACAGAGTCTGGAATCACCCCACTGCAGGGAGGGTGGCAAGCAAGGAAACAATGTTTCTCTCAGAAACTCACAACTGGCAGCGACATTCATTAATGTCCACCAGCTCATTCTTGTCACCAGGGGAAGACTGACAAAAAAGCTTTTTCAAAGAAAAAAATATTTCAGCATGAAGTTGGTTTGCAAAAGCTTTTGAAGTTGTAGATGTAGATAGTTTTAGTGAGGATGGAAAGGGAGAGAAAAATGCTCAGAACCTGAATGTGGAAGAGACAAGGTCTGAGCATTGCAAACTAGACTATTAGGTGGCATGTTCCTCTGTTCAAGAGTATACACATTGGCATGTATTTTTTTTGCCTCAGTTACCCAAGAAGTAGGATAGTCAGCTCACTTAAAAAGGTATCCAGGAAGACAATAACCTAAATAAGACACAAATTGCAACGTACAGTGGAACATTTAAAGGGGAGGAAAAGTTTAGTGGACAAAGCAGAGCCCTGGCCATTACACAGAATGCAATCAGAACTGCTTTATACTTTTACCTGGCAAATGCATACAGTGCAATATTCAGTTGCATGCCCCTAAACATGCAGTGGACAACTGCTAGGAAGTTAGCCAAGGTATGTGAATCACATCCACCGACACATCCTCTCTGCCCTTCACACTGGAGATAGACTGCAGCAAATTTCAATATCACCACAGCCAACAGGACTGTGGCACTAGAACCTAGCAGTTGGTACACAAGGAGGCATTTTTTAGAGGTTTTAAATGGTCAGGCAGCACTTACAGTACCTGATAGGAGGCTGCAGTAGCTATTTTGATGCTGCCTTGTACTCTGACCTTGGGGGGCTTGTGTGTTTAGAGAATCCCCTTAAACACACAGGAAGGTACATAAGGCACCCCCCCAGTATCCGCAGATACCCTGCGCCCACTGCCTTTATGTTATTTATAGTCATGCAAAGGACTCTTCTATTTGCCAGTGGTGTCACTTGGGGGTGCAGGCCGCACTGGGTAATGCATTTGGAGTGATACCACTACTGGTCAAAATCGTGGTATTTCTGAATACCATCATGTTGTATATCATTCAATGTGATTTGTTATGCAGAAGGTAATGAAACAAACCGTTTTGAAATATCTTTATTCTATCAAATGTTATAGCCAAAACACCAGAAAAGGAAAACTCAACTGCCTTATGTAACAAAAAGTGGATTTGCGTAACTCAAACCTGACCAATGAGACTGACTGGCTCTTGGAACACTGAGGTGCTATTATGAAACAGCAGGAAACCAATAAGGTGTTAGGAGTCAGCTGGAATATCAGAGCTCATACTAGAACCCTTATTCAGTTGTAAGAGTGTCATCTAGTTTGCCACTGGTTTTTTGTTGGTTGCCTTCTACTGTTATATTAAGATAGAGTTAATGGGGTGAAACACCCTAGTGATGCCGCTGATTTAGGCTGGTGCATGATATTGTAATTTATTCTGTATGGTCTGGTACAAGAGTAGGTTCGTCATGGGAGCGCACAATAAGCTCTTGCACAGGATAACCCTATGCAAACCCCTAGTGATGTCTCTGAAGCTGTTCACCAAGTAGTGCACCATTTGTGTATTTTATTTGTTCCCCCTCATTTTTAAAGAAATAGGTTAACTGAACTTGTTGCACTGTTTCTGTAAAAATGAACAGGAACAAAATGGACAAATACATAAGTACATACATTTAGGCTATGCATATGATATTGTAATTTAAAAGTACAATTTTAATGATGCAGGGGCACAGTGATGATGCAGGGCAAGGAAATAGTGTGTCACCATGCCCACTACCCAAGGTTTTGCCCCACCCACTGAATGTCATCATGGGGGTGACATGCTGGCCTCCTGTACGGAGTGATACAAACCCTAGAGACACCACTGGTATTTGCTTTAACCAAATGCTGTAAGCAGAAAGCTTATAGCAAGAAAAGCAGGCAGGCAGCCTGCAGCTAGAAGGGGGAACTCAATGAATGTTAACAGAAAACTTGTTTACCAAGTCGCTCCCTCTGGCTGCAGGCTGCCTGCCCGCTTGTCTAGCTGTAAGCTTTCTGCTTACAGTATCTGGTTAAAGCAAGTACATGACTGCACAACTATAAACAAAGATAATGGGCACAGAGCTGTTGCGGCAATAGGGTTTCCCTATATCTGCCCTTTCCTGTATGCCTGGTGGCAGTGGCAGACCCCGCATTCATTTGATGGGGTAAATGCCCCAGGCACAGAGGCTCATGCACCTTTAGTACCCCGCAGAAGCTTCTTTGAGGCTCCTGACAGTGTCGGAAACTGTACTTCCAGTTTGCAGCATCAGAGAAACTTCAGGAGGCTTCCCCAACATATCTTGGAGTTGTGGAAGGCATCGTACCCTCCAGGTAAGTGGGGGAGTGGATTTGTGTATGGGAACAGCAGCATCCCACTGTGGCGCCATTGCAGACCTTTGCCCCAGGGCGCAGGACTGGGAAAGTCCACTACTCCGTAGTGGGGCCAGGAACTCCCCCCTTGAGAATAGGGGGGGAGAATATAGGGGGAGAGGCCTATACAAACAATAACATTTTTCTGCTCCACTATTCTTATGCATACAGAAAGGAACACTCCAGGACACTTGAATATTTTAAGCTTTTGCAAATTTATCAGAGATGTTCTGTTGTAGTAAGAAAGTGAAGTTTGACCAAGAGGTGGCTCATTTTCCTCTGGATTTAGCAAGCCCTTTCCTTGTTGCCAGATTTCAGAACGTATCTGAAATACAAGCCTCATGCATCTCCACAGTCAAGCATGCCAACACCACTCATTTGGAACATATGACCAGCTGTCAATATATAGTAGACTCAGATAAGATATCCACTCAGTCAAGATACATTATGCTGTATGCTTCCAATATATACATTTAGACTCTCATTAGGGCAGCAATTTTCCAATAGTCGGCAATACAAACCACTGTGGAAAGGCAAACTAGTACACGTCAGAGAGCAGCCTGCAAAGTGCGCACTGGTGTGCACATTGGTCAGGTTCGCTTCATCTCCATATCGCTCCATGTGCAGCCTAAATAATATACCCAGCATTCCCCTGGTCAGTGAAGATACGTAAGTAGCTGGCCAACCCTACTTTTTGACTTTGATCAATCAAAAAGCAACACATAAATGCGTTATCACTGCTACTCTGCACAGCAGTACAACTGACAATCTTTATTTTCCTGTTTGCCCAGTTCCTTCATGATCTGGGTAAAAGGGTCCGGGCTTCTTTAACTTGAAGTGTCATAATCTACAAGCAGCAACCTTTTGCAGTTCCAACATGTCCAAACTCCATTTCCTGAATATCTTTGGCATTCCTTCTTAATATTAGCCTCATTTTCTGCCAACTAATGCATTTTTTTAACCCTACAGAAGTTGGACCAGAACTGAAAGCTCTTGTCTCTATGCCAGCAGAAAACCTAACACCATGCAACAGAGCAAGATGAGATTTTTGCTTGGAGGTCAGCAACAACAGCCCGTTTGGCATGTGTAGTTATGTCAAGTAACTATATTTATCATATTAAGAGATATGGCTAGATAACTGAAGACAACTTTGATGAAGCAAGAGAAAATTCACAGAAGCAACCTGGTTTGATCCAAGCAGATGGGAGGAACATTTTACTCGCCAGAAAACCCATTTTAAGCTGCATCACATTTAGAAGCATGGCCCACTGACATCAGCAAGGAGGCTGAAAGTATGAGTGTGACTGAAAAGGTTATTTCATTCAAGCTGAGTCTACCCCTTTGATCCAATTTAGCAGACAGTATACTATCTGTACCATTTAACCTAATTCTCAGGCAACTTGCCATGAGTGAGCTAGTATGCAAGGTGCTTCTCTATGCAGCCTCTGCAGCAACAAAACACTCTGGGAACAGGATGAGGCCAAGTTAAAAAGCTGCATAAAAACATGGTAAGCTGAATTCCAAGTTCCTAACATGCAGCTTCTATTTAGAGACATCTTCAGTTCATTTAGATTCAACCCAAGCTAAGCATATATTTCACTACACCCCTTGTTTTGTTTATTTAACTACTGTATACCTACTCTGTAACAAGCAGAGGATTATAACCAAATTGCAGATCTGAAGCCTTGGGAAGTAAAGCCCTATGTCTGCAAAAATTAAGTGGCGATATGCATTTCTTAATAATCCCAATACCTTTCTTCAGGCAGACCCAACACTAGCATTCCAGACAGAACTCCACGTCAGTGAGATTCTAGATCTCAGCTTTCCCATTAAGTTACTTCTAAATTAGAAAGCGTTTTCAATGAAGAACAGTGTGTTCAGATTTGTCCTTGCCTCTTAGGCCATGCCCTTTCAGTTAACACATACTATGCTTAATGCCAGCAAAAAGCCTCTTTACACATGCATACGTAAAATACTGAATCAGCCAAGACATTATCTTCCCAGCTAAACTCAGCTTTGTGGCAGTCAGCCAAACTGGCCCAATGCTGCCATTCCTAGTTCCTCCACCCTCACCAAGTACAATGATCTATTTACAGAGGGCAGAATGTTCTCCTATTGTCTGCCAATAGGCAGACATCGTTCGAGGGCAACTGTCAACTTCTTCACTGTAGCGTTAGAACCCAGGAGCCAATAGCTTCTCTCTCTAGCTCTGCTGTTTGAGGAAAAAAGTCACAATGAGTTGTTTAATGAGAGTTCCTAAGAGGGTAAAGATTTTGCTATTTTATCTATTATAGAAGTCAATTCTATCCAAGGGGCTTCCACATTTCAGAAACTGTCACTCATTTAAGCTGCCAAATGGCCCCATCTTATCCATGGGGTGAATCGAAATGCTAAATCAAAATAGAGAACTATCACTGGAGATTTTATATAATTTAGACCAGGGGTGCTCAATAGGTGGATCGCGATCTACCGGTAGATCGCGAGGCAAAATGAGTAGATCGCGGAGTGCCGACCCCCCCTTCAGGTGCCTCTGGGAGGAAACGCCGGGAGTAAGGCCCATTGTACTCAATGGGGCTTACTCCCAGGTAAGTGTGGCTAGGATTGCAGCCTCGCAGCCTAATCCTAGGCATGTCTACTCAGGAGTAAGTCCTCTTATACTCAGTGGGGCTCAAGGTACACCAACATACATTGTACACATAAATGTTATATGTTATGATGGCGCAAACATTGTAAAAAAAA
This sequence comes from Tiliqua scincoides, assembly GCF_035046505.1. Lineage (NCBI taxonomy): Eukaryota > Metazoa > Chordata > Lepidosauria > Squamata > Scincidae > Tiliqua > Tiliqua scincoides. The sequence continues at coordinate 60,064,805 of NC_089826.1, forward strand.
CTCTGGTAGATCTCCGGGCCTTGCTGGGTTTCAAAGTAGCTCTTGAGCCAAAAAAGTGTGAGCACCCCTGGTTTAGACTGTCTTCATTTGAAGTCCTCAGCCTACTATACTACAGTAGCTTATTACAAATTCGATTCTTTATAAGCCATATGCAGGCAAACCTTGGTAATATAGCAGGTTAGGTTCCAAACCAAGGCCATAAAGCAGGTATTGCCATAAAGCAAATCACAGCCTCTCACTTGCCAGTGCATATAAAGCCTAACAACAAATTTACACTATCATTTATTGTGGGTGATAGTACTAAACTGAAAAAGATGCAAAGTAAAAACAATTTTGAAAAAGCTATAGTACGTGAGCACAAACAAAACAGTACTGTTAACTAGCTCGGTACAGCTCCAAGTCAGCTGAGGTGCATGTCACCACAGAAAACCCATCAAGAGCAAGGTAAGTACCAAAAACTACATGAATATACGGTAATTGAAAAGCACCATATTAGCAAAGCACTCTGAAGTGAAGCACCTTAAAGCATGGTATACTCGAGGCAAGGTCCAATCCTAACCAACTTTCCAGTGCCAATGCAGCCACAATGCTGCTCCAAAGGGAACAAAATTTCCTTACCTTGTAGAGGCCTTCATGACTGCCCCCCACTGCAGGATGTAGCACTCAGCCCATTAGCACAGATGCATCAGCTCTGGAAAGTTGGTTAGGATTTGGTCCTTAGCTTAAATGGTTGTCTGAGATATGGCTAAGAACTCGGTTCAAAGAAAGATCTTTTTCCACTACTCCTGTCAAATGCAAGCCACAGAACAGTACTCTAGTACCCTGCCCAAAGTGGATTCTTATTAATTCATTCTCTCTCATGAGAAGACAGGAAGATCAGCAAGGGAAAGACACACCAGTGTCTACTGGAGGTTCTTAAAGATTGGACTGAACACCCTCCTGTCAAAGTGGTCATACACGCACCAACTGCTGTCAGAGAAGTAGCAGAGAAACAAGAAGTAGTGAGCAAAGCATTACCTAAACTTTTCTCTGCCAAAATGATTTTCCATTGTTTGACATTAGGTAAGCTGCTCCAGGAGTCTTGCTAGCTGAAGGATAGGATACAAATGCTTTAAATAAATTGCACAACTGAGGAAACCAAAGGAGAAATCTATTAACGTTGCTTTGATAAGGACATAATGAATCATCTAGTGGTACTCGATTTAAGATAACACTTGAGCAAGAAGAGCAGCTAGGCTTTCAGTGTCCCAAGTCTGCTAGAACAGCTGCAATGGTAGCCACTTTTAAGCAGTCACCTAAGCCCTCATAAACAAAAGGCATCACACTAAGTCACATTTTTGGTACCAACAAGGAGTTCCATTACTACAATAGTGTCTCTTAAGAAACTTTTCTAGTTATACAGGCAGCTAGACCAATAAAGCTAAAAACTCTCAATCCCATTTAGACTAGTGTATTAAGAGTGCAACTACAGTCTAATCTAAACTGTGTTCTTGCAGTGCCTTTCAGTTAGGTTCCAGATATCTATACCACCACATCTGGACTACTGTCAAGCTGTCCAAACATCATTCTGTCCAAACACCATCCTATCCCCTAATCAACACAAATGGTCCCAAGATTATTAGATAGGTTGATTTTGCATTCCATTACATTTCCAAGAAATATTGTGAGCAAGAAGAGGCAGAAGTCCAGCCTCAGGGAGTATATGAAAACAAAAAATCTGGATTTTGTAGTCCGTTTTGTCACACTTTGTCAATAAAAAGTGTAAGAAAAATTATCCTTTTAGGCAAAGGAGAAGATTTATTTTAAGATAAAACTTTTCCAGGCCTCAGTCAGCCTCAAAGATACCAGTGATCCGTTGTTTAGCAGTGCTATAATTGGTACAGGGGAGGCTTTGGCTATCCCAGTGGACTTTTTCCTAGTTCAGCATTATGTGCATCATATAACTATAAAAGTAATCAGTGACCAAGTAGAGATCTTAGCCATAGAGTTTTCTACCCAAAACCATGTTTCATTCCTTTGCTTTTGAAATAAAAGTTTAAGATATTCTACTCTCACCAAGGGCAAATCCTCAGCTCCGTTTCCAACACCTTCTTAACCTAGATCCAAGTCAAAGTTTTGTGTTCATGGCTTCAGAGAGTTCTACTGCAATAAGTATCCAGCATATCTTAATAACAGGCTTAAGCAATTGAGCAGATAGCACAATCAGTCCTCGGCTCTACATCATTTCAAAAGTTCCAGGTAATGAAGCAGCAAACTACACTCTGTCAAGCCAAAATCTGAACTGCATTTCAATAGAGGCAAACATGCATTAATTTCATCAAGAAAGTCAAGTAACTTTGGGGGGGAAATATGAGGGGCTCTGGAAGCCTTTAATTGTGACTAAGTTACAAAGCTAAGTGGCATTCCTACTGTACACAAGACTCTGCAAGACATCCATATAGATTAACCATTCTTCAATGTATAGTTAGCCTTATCGCTTACATGCTGGCTTTATCCCTTATATGCTGGTTTTCTAAATGCAGGGCATTTATGCATGGCAGCACTCATAACAGTAAGTCCCAACTTGCTGTCATACATCCTACAGTCATGATATACTATGAGCAGGACAAGGGCAGTAGGGATTTGGAATCAGATACCTTGTGCCATTATCTTCAAACTCCACTACAATTGTTCTATACTGCTTTTTAACAATTGTTTTATATTGTTGGTTTTATTGTTTTATTATCTATTCTATGGTTTTATTGTATTTTTATAGGTTTATGTGTTTTAAGTGTCAGCTGCCTTGGGTGCCCTTCAGGAAGAAAGGCGGATTATAAATCTAATAAACAAATTCCTAAACACACCATTCAGTATCTGACTGTCAACATAAAATTCATCTGTGTCATGAGTGCATTTGTCAGGATCACATCTACCAAAATTCAAGTTGCAAGATACTCCAAAAACTTCAGTTTGTAGCAAGCTCAATCCACACCAATGCTAGGATGTTGGGCCCCGTAAGGACAATTCCTACCATATAACAATAACCTTAACACAAACACTTCTACCAGAAGGGGAGGGGAAGGTTTTACTATCTCTGCAGCATTTTTAGTTGCATACTTAAGAGCCATTTGAGATAACCTAGTGAAGTCTTCATTAAGCTACTTGCAGAAGCTACAAGTACTAAAACCTCATTAGGACACTTATAAGCAAGTATCAACCAATTATCAGCCAGGTTTGGAATACTATAAGGATCATTACAACTGCCATTTCCATCACCTACTTCTTCCATCTTCATGGCCTCCTTCCCATATATACCATAAAAAAACCAGTCCAGGCTTCCAAACTATGGCATTTGTTAAGTCATTACACCACAACGTAAAGGTCTGGACATTATGACTTATGGGCACATATTTCAACTATAAAAGCTTTTACTCAAAGCTAGTATCATAAACAAAAGCTTATAAGTGCTAGATAAGCCTTTGGATAGCAAGAGTATTAAAAGATTATCACAGTTTTTTCCACCCAGCCAGAATTGACCAGTTCATAGCTCGAGACCTACAAAATAAGCAGAAAGTTCAGCTATTTGTTCCATCAGTTGGAACAGAATCAGTGTGCTTAGGACCCGCTCTGCAGAGTTATTGCACAACTCCACCTGGGGCACACATATACAAAAACATGCAATCAGTGACAGCTGAAACCAACTCTTAAGACACATCTAAAATACCTTGCAGGCAGAGTCCTAACTCCAAAGAGGTAGGCAGAGCCCTGCCTCCAAATAAATGAGGAACTATTCTACACATCCTCTGTCCTACATAAGAAGCAGAGGATGTCCCATATGAAGAGTTATCCCAAAGAGAGATCTTGTGTCCCCCTGACCGGCAGCATTAGCTAGCAGTAGGCTGCATCTCAACACATCATTCTGCCTCTTTAAGGGATCAATATAGGCCATCTGATTTTAGGTCAAACACACTGACAGAGGCATACACCAAGTGCAGCAAAAAATAGCTTGCACATAGTCTCAGTATCTAGAAAACAAAATGCAGCAAGATGCATGTTTAACCTGTGTTAACTGGGTAAGGGGCACTTTTCCAAGTGGGTGCTCCTCTTTTATTTAGCAGTGGGAGAATAACTGGTCCGCCTCACTCCAGCAGTGTCTTTTCTAGTGGCTGTCTGCTGGTGTTCTTTTGCATCTCTTAGGATAGTGAGCCCTTTTGGGACAAGGAGCCATTCCTTATTCAATTTTCTCTGTAGACTGCTTTGGGAACTTTTTTGTTGAAAAGCAGTATATAAATACTGTTAATAACAATAAGTTTTTCATCCTTAAATTCATCACCAGCATCAGAGACAGCAGGCTGCTGAAGCTTCTCCAGGATATTGGAAGATCAATATCATTCCCCTAACCACAGAAAAAAGCCACCCCCTATTCCACCACATACTCCCTGGAACCAACCAGCCAGCCAGCCAGCCAGCCAGCCAGCCAGCCCCCCCCCCCCATGCTGCAAGAAGAGGCATTAGGCTACCATCCTATTCACACTTTTGAGTAATCCTCATAGAATGTAATGAAACTTACTTCTGAATAGACATGCATAAGATTGGGCTATGAGGTTGCCATCCTGAACACACTTACCTGGGAGCAAGCCCCATTGACTCTAATGTGACTTACTTTTGAGTAGACATGCATAGGACTGCATGTGAGGACTGATATCCTATCCCCACTTACCTCAGAGTAAGCCCCATTGCTTCTAATAGGACTTCTGAGTAGACATGCATAGGAATAGGCTGTGCCACCCTTACCTGATGGTAAGCCCCATTGACTCTAATGGGACTTACCTCTAAGTAGACATGCATAGAAGTGAGCTGTAAGGCTGCCATCCTGTCCACACTTACCTGGGAGTAAGCCCCACTGAGAGTAATGGGACTTACTTCCAAGTAGACACGCAGCCCTGGTCCCATGGCCTGTGCTGAAGAAGGCACCCCACCAAGCGGCCTGCGGCAGGGAAGGGGGAGGTCCTGGCCGGGAAGAGCTTCGGCTTCCCGACGAGGGTCTCCCTCCTTCCCCCCTCTGGCGACCCTGCTTCTTCTGCCCCCTTGCCGGCCGCGGCCGCACCGCCAGCAAGGCAAGAGGCTCCCACCGCAGGAGGCAGGGAAGCGGCAGGCGAAGGGGAGCCCGCCGGCCAGCGGAAGGACTGACAGGCGCGCCTCCCGCCTTACCTCCAGGCCTCCGAGTCAGTCCCGCCACACTAAGGCCGCCGCGCTGTGCAGGCGGAGCGCCTGCTCGTCTTATTTAAGCCGCCGCGCAGCAGCCGGGGGAAGCGTGGCTCCGTCGCGCCAGGCCCGCCTTTCCTGTCAGCGCAGCTGCGTCGCGCCCCCAGAGTGCAAGGACCCTGTGGGCCTCCTCGGGCCGCCCCGCCTTCACAGCCAGTAGGAATTTGGGGGAGGGGTCGAGACACCAGGCCACGCCCACACCCACTCAGCGGCAGGCAAGCAGGCAGGCGGTCCCTTCACAGGCCAGGCTGCCTGGAAAGTGCGCTGCAGAGGAGTCTGAGGGACTCCAAGCTGGAGGCACTGTCAGCCCCTCCCACCCACACTTTCCTGGGAGTAAGCCCCATTGACTCTAGTGGGACTTACTTCTGAGTAGGCATGCAGAGGATTGGAGTCAGAGCCCACTGATCCATGTCTACTCAGAAGTAAGTCCTATTCAAGTCAATGAGCCTTACTCCCAGGAAACTGTGGATAAGCTCACATAGCCCAATCCTAGCCATGTCTACTCAGAAGTAAGTCCCATTAAAGTCAATGAGCCTTACTCCCAGGAAAGTGTGGCTAGGATAGCAGCCTCAGCCTGTACTCAGAGAGAAGCGCAGCTGTATTTCAAGACCTTTTGGGACCTTTGCATACTTTTTTCCCCTCTGCCTGATCTCGTCTGATCTCAGAAGCTAAGCAGGGTCAGGCCTGGTTAGTACTTGGATGGGATACCGCCTGGGAATACCGGGTGCTGTAGGCTTATACCATAGTCTTTCAAGACTGAAGGTTGCCAACCAGTTATCTATAGTACAATAGTGCAGTTCTTTCCTCTATTGTATCCAATGGTTCCAAACCTTTTCCTCACAAAGAAAATATTTTTTTTACCCAGCATGTAATTAGTCTGTGGAACTCCTTGCCACAGGATGGAGTGATGACATCTGGTCTGGATGTCTTTTAAAGAGGACTGGACAGATTTCTGGAGGAAAAGTCCATCACAAGTTACAAGCCTCTTGATGTGCAGCCTCCTGATTTCAGAAGTAGGCCATCTCCGAATGCTGGTTGCAAGGGAGGGCACCAGGATGCAGGTTTTTTGTTGTCTTGTGTGCTCACTGAGGTGGGCCGCTGTGGGATACAGAAAGCTGGACTAGATGGGTCTTTAGCCTGATCCAGCCAGGTTTTTCTTATGTTCTTAAGGCACACCATCAGATTTTTTTTACCATTGACAAGGCACATCATGCTGCTGATAGGGGGCTCAGATCTCCCAACTGCTCTACTAATAAATTACCCTCCCCAAAGTCCTGCAGCACACCTGTGTGCCACAGCACATTGCTGCTTTATAGTAGCCAATGGTTCAAATATTTTTTCACTTGTGTAGCCCTTGGCAGCAGAGCCTATGAGAGGGGAGTAAAGGGAGTAATTTGTACCCAGGCCCAGAATCAAAAGGGGGGCCCAGGAGCCAAAGGAGGGGCCAGAAATTTCCTGGGATCTTATGTTTTCCTGTCTCACCTAGATTCTCTGCCCATATGGGATGCTGAATGTGCAGCTGCTGCTACTGAAAGCCATATATGCTGGACCAAGGAATGCATACATAACAGTTCTTAAAACAATGTTAAATCTGGGAGGAAACTGGCCTGCTACAGTAGATCCGCTGACCATGAAGGAGTGTACAGGAGCCCAGGGACACAGCTGCAGAGCCACAGCTGCTGCAGAAATAAGTTTTGGTGCATACAGGACACTTTTATTTCAGGAGACATGGTCGTTGGTCCCACTGTCCCTACATGGGTATACTTCTTTTGTGACCCCAGCATTTAGGAAGAATGCCCTAGGGAGACCTTGTGTGGGACTTTGTTGTTTTGTTAAATCTGGCCTTTCTTGTTTAGTTTCTCAGTTAGATTCGAACTCTCCTTATTTTCAAACTATATTAATTCAGTTTAAAGATATTCAAATTCTTCTTTTTAATGTATATATACCCCCAGCTAAACTTGCCCCATCCGACATTTGGTTAGATCTTGATAACACTATATCCCGTGCTTCTAACTTATATTCTGATGCTTTTATGATTATTTCTGGAGATTTTAATTCTAGAATTGGCCCTTCAAATTCTACACTTGCCCAGCAGATGAACTGGTACTCCGATGACCTTATCCCCCCTTGGTTTCAAACCTCAAGGTCTTCCAAAGATTCTGTAATAAATAGTTTTGCCCCAAATCTTATAAGTTTATGTATTTCATTTAACGTCTTTATTCTAAATGGCTCAAAAGGCCGTGACATTCCAGGCGATTTTACCCACCTCTCTCCAAGAGGTGCTAGTGTAATAGATTATGCCCTAGTTTCTCCTGCCCTCCTGCCCCTTTTATCAGATTTCTGTGTCTGCACCCGTTCTGAGAGTGATCACTTGCCAGTTGCACTTATTCTTAATATTCCCTTTGATTCCCCTGTCTCTTCTCTTTCTCTCCCCAATCCAAGCCGTCCCTACAGATGGTCACCAGTTGCGGAGCAAGCCCTGTCCCAGTGGACTCAGGCACCTGAAACTAACTCCCAATTGCGTTTACTATTTGCCTCTCGGGCCACTACTGATGTGATTGAAGCTTTCCAAGTTATAATCTCTTCCTTGGTAGATCACTTGAGGATGGCTAGCCCAAGTAATCCTCCTCGTTTTACAAAAAATACATGGTTTGACGAGGAGTGTTGGAAATTAAAAAAGCAGGTGCGTACCCTTTTTCTTTTTTTTCGGAATAATCCATCTTCTTACAATTTACAATATTATTTTCAACTACGGACCGCCTGCCGAAAGTATTTCCAGGAAAAACAACATCTTTTTGCCCTTGGGAAGTGGTCCATTCTCCATCAAGCCATTATTTCCAAAAACCATAAAACTTTTTGGGACGCAGTTACTAGGGCAAGTCATCCAACCCCTGTCATCTACTCTGACATTCCAGAAGCCACGTGGACAGATTATTTTTCCAAAATTTTCTATTCTTCTTCCCTCCTTATCTCTAATATTGATCTCCAAAAAGTCCCTGAATGGCCATCGGTTTCCCCACTGGAAATTTATCAACTCATAACTTCCTTAAAATCAGCCAAAGCCCCCGGCCCAGATTTTATCATCAATGAAATTCTTCTTACTAATCCTGGTTGGTGGGCTGCTCCCCTGGCTTCTCTTTTTACCACGATAAATTCTACAGGTCTATTCCCAGATATCTGGCGCTGTTCATTTCTTCTTCCAATTTTTAAGAAAGGTGACCCCGCTTCCCCGTCAAATTATCGTCCTATAAGTCTTTTATCTTGTATAGAGAAGCTTTATGCCAAATTCCTTCTTCAAAAGCTGTCATCCTGGGCTCGTTTGAAAAACCTTCCAGGAGTCGAACAATCAGGTTTTCGCCAGGGTGTTTCTACTCTGGATCATGCCTTTGCACTTTCTTTTCTAGCCCAGAAATATTCCATACATCATAAATCAAATCTATATGTAGCCTTTATCGACCTACAAGGTGCTTTTGACTCGATAAATAGAGCCCTTTTATGGAAAAAGTTATTCAACTGGGGCATTGACCAGAGGCTTCTGTTTTTGTTACAGCAACTTCATTCCCATAATAAATGTCAAATCCGTCTTCCTTTTACCAATATTCTCTCTTCTAGTTTTCCTATCAATAAAGGAGTGAGGCAAGGTTGCATCCTTGCCCCTCTTCTTTTTAATTTATTCATTGCCGATCTTCCTGCCAGCTTAACCACCACCTCTCATTCCTTTCCTGTAATAAATAAAAAGCCAATTCCGATTCTTCTTTACGCCGATGATACAGTACTTCTCTCACTCACAAAATCCGGTCTTCGTGAGCTCATTTCCAAATTTCAAGTTTATTGTCATTCTAATGATCTTGTAATTAATGCCAACAAAACAAAAATTATGGTTTTTTCCCCGCTCCTGGGCTCCTTCTAAATGGTCAATCAATTCCCAATCTTACACTCAAGTTAAATCTTTTAAATATCTAGGTTTACATTTTCACTATAATTTATCATGGACTCAACATAAAAAGTCAGTTATTTCTTCAACAACTACCCACCTTTTGGCTATAACAAATTTTTATTTTAATGCAGGAAACCAATACATCCCAGCAGCGATTCAAATTTTTAAAGCAAAAATTATTTCTCATTTATTATACGGTATCCCGATATGGATACAGGCAGTTTCTAAGGATTTGGATCATATTGCTTCTTCCTTTTTTAGAAAGATATTAGGTATTCCTAATCTTATACGGTTGCCCACTATTCTTTTAGAACTTGGTTTACACCTTCCCTCCACTTATGCCTGGCTTTTTACCTTTAAGTTTTGGTTAAGGATTCATTTATCTCCTTCCCCTGACTCTTTAATTACAGAATTAATGAGTGACACGTATATCTTTATTTGGTTTAAAATAGTGGAAACTAAACTCCACTCCATTAACCTATCAGTAGAATTACTTGCTGATCTAAATTTATCTCAAGCTTATAAAATTATCAAAGACCACCTTTTCCTAGCTGAATTCAATACTTTAAAAAATTCTCTTAATTTGACCTGTTCCCCCCTTTCCCTAGGTCTTTTTCCTCAACTTGTTGTTGCCACTTCAAACTATTTTTTTCACCTCACTAATCCTAGACTGAAGAGAGCCTTCATGCTCGCTAGACTCAACATATTTCCCTCAGCTGTTCATTATGGTCGTTTCATGCGAGTTCCTTGCGAGAAACGATTATGTTTATTCTGTGGGGAGACCCCGGATACTCTTTTACATATTTTGCTTTTTTGTCCCTCTCATGACTCCCATCGTAGGATTTATTTAGAATCCTGGATTTCTAATTTCCCCCCTCAGGTATCACCCCTTCCCCAGTTGTTGGAAGACTCTATTGCTCCCTTGACGTATTCAGTGGCTAGTTTCCTGGCCTATATATTACAAAAAACGCCGGACTTTAGTTCTATAAAATCTTCTTTAAAATTTTTGTAGTCACCTTTCGCTATCTAATACCTGTTTTACTGAAAGGATAAGGTTGTCCCTTCTGGCTCCTTTTCTTTCTAGACCCTATTTCTTTTTTCTCTATTTAGTTTTCCTGAACTAGTCTAGTGGATAACGGTTGTATTGTTCCACTTTGTTGTCAGTTGTCTGCTGTAATATTTATAATGCCAATAAAGGTTAACTAACTAACTAACTACAGGACACTTTCCATTCTAGCGTGAGCCTAAATATGCTGATGCTAATTTCCTGCAGTGATTTCCTATATTTAAAAGATTTTAGAGAGACTTAGGTGTGTGTTTGGCTTTCCATATTACTGTATCTAGCTGCTGATGCTGTGCAGGCAGGTAGATCTGGTCTCTGCATTGGGAAGCCCAGTGGACCTGGGCTCCAAAGACTTTTCCAGATGTTGCCACCTTCCCTATGCTGTGTTTTGCTCCCTCCCCAACCCTATTCTGCCCACCCTTGTCACCACCCTCCCCTGCTCTGTTTTGTTCCCTTCACTTCCCCCTTTGGGAAGGGGCCCAAAAGAAACTTTGTACCCCCTGATAAAATTTCTCTCAGACACTCTGCTTGGCAGCCCATTTCCATAAATTGTACCCCTCTTATTAGCAAAATGTTGTAATTAATATAGTTGTTGTTATTTCAACTTTCTGGCTCAGTTGGTAGAGCTGCCGCCTTGTATGCCTGAAGATCTGAGGCTGCCAGTTCGAAACAACCGGAAGTACCGGAGAACTGACCACATGCTGATATACTGATGAGCTGACCCTAGGTGGCAGAGAGGAGTTGCCTTCAAGTGGAGCATGGGAGGCGAAGGGCCAGAGAGAGGCCAAACCTGGAAGGAATTTAGCTGGAATGAGGAGTTCTATGAAAGACTAGAACTATTCAATTGTAAAAATCCCTATGGGATAAAATCCCTATGGATAACAGCCTGCCTATGTAAACCGCCTTGGATTAAAGCCTGAGGAGAAATCTGAGGACCAAAGAAAGTCGGTATAAATAAATATAAATAAATATGTTTTCAACTACTGATCCATATCTGATAATACACAGATTGATGATTAAAAACTGGCAGTTGATGGGGCTTTCACACCCAGCTAGCTGCCTTCCTCTCTGCCTTGCCAGCCCCACAAGGCATTCTAATACAGATTTCTGCCATTATTCTGTTCTTTTTCAATTACCCCTACAGGTTCTGGCAAGTACTCCTGGGGGTACATGTACCCAGGTTGGCATCCATTTCTCTATACCCATTTGTGCATGTGTTTGCACCTGTTTGTGTTCACACAGATACCTGATGACTTTATGCATCTGATTTAAGTGGGCAAAATTTAACACAGAATGAATCTGTTTTGCATTGCAATCCTATGTGTATCTACTTAGAAGTAAGCCCCAGAGTTCGATGGGACATTCCCATGAAAGTATGAATCGGATTGCAGTCATATCACAATGCTGCTGCTTTTGCTGCAAAGCACACTTAGTGCTTGCTACCCCTCTGTAATCTACAGGGCATCTCAAGAAAATGTACACACACCTTATAGAGTCAAATTTATTATAATTCACAACTAGACTACAATACTATAATGCAGGGCTTTTCAAACTGGGGCGTCTCGATGCTCCAGCCTGTGGGCCCTGGCCTCTGCCCCCTTAAGGGGCGGGGGCAGCCTGGAGGCAGGGAGGAGGCAGCGGGATTGCATCACTCAGGGGACTGCAGGGGCTTGGGTGCACTTTCCCAAGACTCCTGCAGCTTCTCTGGTTTGCAGGGAGCCCGGTGGCAGGGCTTTCACTTTCACTGCTGCAGGGAGCCCCGCCAAAGGTCGCACCGGGCTCCCTGCACCACAGGGAGGCTGCAGGGGGCAAGTGCACCCAAGCCCCTACAGCCTCCTGAGCGGCACAATCCTGGGGATCACGCCGCTGCCTTCCACCCGCCCGCTACCTCCCCCCACCGCCGCAAGCACTTACAGTGGCTCAAACTCTCCATGAGAGTTTGAAAACCACTGCTATAATGCACACATAGACTGCATATGATATACACAGAATAAGTTGCTTGACCCAGATAATTAAGTAATTAGACTAAGTACTTGAAATATTCCATATTGGTGTCTATACACCACTAACATCATTAAGGGATTTGCAGTCATCCACCAATATGTGAGCTGGGACAGTTCTACACATCTCTTCAATTGCTTCCCTTAAATGTTCAAGCTTTGCAGGTTTTCTACAATGAATGAATTAGAGCTCATTAAAATGTGTGTTTATTTTTTGGAGACACCCTGTATATTATTGTCTCACATGTTCTGGGGCAAGTGTTCATGTCATGAAAAACTGGTTCCAGAGCACAGATCTGGTTCAAATTAAACCACAGAAGTAGGAGTGAACGGGATGGAGACACACCTACAAGAACAAATCCTAGCTAGTAATATTACTCCAAACCATATCCCAAATCTAGCCATTTCATACAAGAAGAAAAACGCTTTATATTAAGACTGCAATCCTATGCATATGTGCCACTGAATTCAGGGGAACTTTCTTTTGAGCAAACATACTTAGTATTAGGCTATACACAGTTTATCTGAGTTAAGCATATTTTATTCCTCCTCCTACTCCAGTTAGTAAGGGTGAGATTAGGCACACTGATGGATGACAAAAAGAGGGAGGGAGACAAGTTCAACTTTCAATGAAAAGAGCAAAAGTACTGCGGGCAGAAAGATACCAAAGCCAGTTCATTACAGTTCAAAAGGAAATAAAAGAATAATTTAAGTATACCACTTAAAATTATGTTTTGGAGCTTTGAAACTAGCCTATTATTCAGAAGTAGAATTCACACCAAGAATGTCAGTAATATTCAATATTATCATGAAACTCGTATTTCTATTTAGTAGTCTACAGTGCAGTCCTAGACTGGTTTACTCAGAGCTAAATCTCATTGTGTTCAATGAGATTGCCTTGTGAATAAATATGCACAAGATTGCACTATAAATATGGTTTTACAATTCTTTGTTTAGCAACTGGATTTTAAAATCTGGTTTATGTCGGTCATTGTGAAATCCAGTATAGGCATTTGCTGTCACTAGTCAGAATGTAGTAATCATCATATCCTTGCTGTATTCTGCGCAAGATCCCTTTCTTATTGCCACACTTACTCATAAATTCAAACACAGCCCTGCTTCACTCCGCTTCGGATGTCAAAAGGGTCTGATGTGGAGCCATCGAAGACAACAGTGCCCTTCATGTCCTTGTGGAAGGATCTGATGATGCTGAGGAGCCTGGGTGGACATCCAATCTTGGGGAGAATCTTGAAGAGGCCGTCTCTGCTGACCAGGTCGAAAGCCTTTGTGAGATCTATGAAGGCTATAAAGAGTGGCTGTCGTTGTTCCCTGCATTTCTCCTGCAGTTGTCTAAGGGAGAATACCATATCAGTGGTGGACCTGTTGGCTCGGAATCCACACTGCGATTCTGGATAGACGCTCTCTGCAAGTACCTGGAGCCTCTTTAGTACAACTCGGGCAAACAGCTTTCCTACAACGCTAAGGAGAGAGATGCCGCGGTAGTTGTTGCAGTCACCCCTGTCACCTTTGTTCTTGTACAGCGTGATGATGTTTGCATCCCTCATGTCTTGAGGTACTCCACCTTCTCTCCAGCAGAGACAGAGGATTTCATGCAGCTCAGTGACGATGATCTCTTTGCAGCATTTTGACATCCCTTTTGACATCCGAAGCGGAGTGAAGCAGGGCTGTGTTCTTGCACCAACCTTGTTTGGGATTTTCTTCGCTGTCCTGCTGAAGCAGGCCTTTGGAACTGCAACAGAAGGCATCTATCTCCGGACCAGATCAGACGGAAAGCTCTTCAACCTCTCCAGACTGAGAGCAAAATCCAAAGTCCAGCTGAAATGTCTGCGTGACCTCCTCTTTGCCGACGATGCAGCTGTCACTACCCACTCTGCCAAAGATCTCCAGCAGCTCATGGATCGTTTTAGCAAGGCCTGCCAAGATTTTGGACTGACAATCAGCCTGAAGAAAACACAGGTCATGGTTCAGGATGTGGACTCACCTCCCTGCATTACAATCTCTGAGCATGAACTGGAGGTTGTCCATGACTTTGTGTACCTTGGCTCAACGATCTCCGACACTCATTCTCTCGATGCCGAGCTAAACAGGCGCATCGGTAAAGCAGCTACCACGTTTTCCAGACTCACAAAGAGAGTCTGGTCCAACAAGAAGCTGACGGAACATACCAAGATCCAGGTCTACAGAGCTTGCGTCCTGAGTACACTTCTGTACTGCAGCGAGTCATGGACTCTTCGCCCACAACAGGAGAGGAAACTGAGCGCTTTCCACATGCGCTGCCTCCGACGCATCCTCGGCATCACCTGGCAGGACAAAGTTCCAAACAACGCAGTCCTGGAACGTGCCGGAATCCCTAGCATGTATTCACTGCTGAAACAGAGACGCCTGCGTTGGCTTGGTCATGTCGTGAGAATGGATGATGGCCGGATCCCAAAGGATCTCCTCTATGGAGAACTCGTGCAAGGAAAGCGCCCTACAGGTAGACCACAGCTGCGATACAAGGACATCTGCAAGAGGGATCTGAAGGCCTTAGGGATGGACCTCAACAAGTGGGAAACCCTGGCCTCTGAGCGGCCCGCTTGGAGGCAGGCTGTGCAGCATGGCCTTTCCCAGTTTGAAGAGACACTTTGCCAACAGTCTGAGGCTAAGAGGCAAAGAAGGAAGGCCCATAGCCAGGGAGACAGACCAGGGACAGACTGCACTTGCTCCCGGTGTGGAAGGGATTGTCACTCCCGGATTGGCCTTTTCAGCCACACTAGACGCTGTGCCAGAACCACCTTTCAGAGCGCGATACCATAGTCTTTCGAGACTGAAGGTTGCCAATACTTTTTAATACTCATAAATTCCAACTTCCATAGTTCTTCACTGTCCCTAGCTAATAAGCACACTCATTCCCAATACAGTAACCAATACTAGGGGCTGCAATATTAAAATTATATTGCTACTGTTAGGTCCCTTTAGAGAATCTAATTTTTCCACTCATTTGTACTTTTAACATGTAGCATAGAGATTTGATTGGTAAAGGTGGTATAAATGGTGTTTGTTGGTTGATGTAAGAATGTAATATTTTGTATAGTCACTGGATTTGTATATAGTAGATATATTTGTTATTTTCCCTTTGCTATTTATTATTCCTTTTTGTTATATATATATTTTTTAAATTGAATTAAAATATTAGGAATATTTATACAGTATACTGCTTTTCAGAAAAAAAGAAAGTACTCAAAGCAGTTTATATAGCAAAAGAACACTGTTAAACTGTCATCTTGCAAAAGGAAATTCAAAAGTTGCTAACATTTTTATGCACAGTGACAATTAGAGTGCAACCCTATCCTTGTGGTTCACCAGTGTACTACAAAGTCCACTGTCTGGGCAGCCACTCCACCAGTGTGTGGAGTGTTGCTGCTGGTGCAAAGGAAGGCCTTGTGCCACCAGCAGAGTTCTGCCAGTGGAGGAGCTGGTACAGAGGCAGGGCAGGGCAGATCACTGCAGAACTGGTGTCCACCATATGCAAAACCTCTGGGCATACACCAAAAAGCCTCCTTAGAGCTACAGCAGCAAAAGAGCTGGCTTAGCTTTGAGGAGTCCAATTGGGGACCAGGCTAAAGCCATGGAAGTAAGTAAAAAAAAAATTCCTTACCTCTCCATCCAACCTGGTCTCCTGCCAGCACACAGGATGTAACGGACACTGCACTGGCAACCCTGCACTAAGTGAACTGACCTGGGATAGGACTGGACTATATGCCACCAGCCTACATACATCACCTTAATCTGGATCTTATACTAGGACAGCACAAAAGGCTCAGGGCAAAGAGCAGCAAAACTCCCAGAATTATACAATTTTGCCTGTCACTCCTCCAGCACTTATGGCATCACCTCTAGCATGTATCACTCATGGAGTGGCATGCTAGCAATGCTGACACATGGGGCAAGGCATGAAAAGAGCCACCTGCTGCACAACAATGGGGACCTGCCCCATTACATCAGCTCACCACATCCATCTGACACAAGGATGCCAAAGCACCTCCTTGGGGTAGCTAACATGGCACACTGCGGTACCTGCAATACTTACCATGCTGTTCCCGCAGGTTAAGCTACTGTCTGAAAACAGAGTATGTGTGGCTTCAGACTGAATAACAATTGTTTACATATTGGGTGCATTGTTGGGAAAATGATAGACAAACATGCAACACTCCACTCTACTGGATCTGCATCATGGAATCAAATAGAGAACTAAAAAGTGCACATGAGGAACTGAGAACCTTCTATGCACTCCATGCTCTTGGCTCTTTTTGGATTCTTTTTTGGGATTCTTTTTTCAGCAACTGAAAAAAGGTTTTCAGCAACGGAAAAATATTGAACCAGTTTTCACAGGAAGATGAGAGAAAGAACAAGAATGGGAGATCTAACCATTTGAAATTGTTGGTGGAAAATTCACAGCAGATCTTGTTGCAATAATAAAGTAATAACTCCATAACAACACACTTGCACAGTATATTCATTGCAAAACACATTTGCGTAATTCAATCACATACTTTAATCAGAATACAACAGAACAACTAAAGAAGTTATGAAACTATAGGCAATTCAAGACCTGGACAAGAGTAATTACTGTATATCAATAACGGGTGGATTCCTCAAAGTAGTGGACACAATTACATGGAACAACATATAAATATCTACAGGTCAGTGCTTGTTCGTTCTTAGATAATATATTTTTGTCATTTTGCTCTTAAAGTCTTAGGATACAAAGGAGGATTGTTTCTCTCTAAGTAGAGAAACTAATCCATGTAGCTGTATCATTTTACCAAAAAAAACCCCAACTCATCTACTCTTTTATTTACATTTCCCAGAATCTATTTTCATGGAAATCTGAGAGTACTAGATGAAAGTAGTTTGCTCTTGCTTGATGCTAACACCATGATTACTGACATGTCAGTAATCATAAATGTTTTGAAACGTATCCACACAATCCTGTTAAGAGCAACTTAACTGCATATTTTCCTTTGCACAAATCTTTCCCAAGGTCTCAGAGTGCATGTGGGACAAAATGTAGATGGGGGGAATGCCTTACCTTGGACACCTCTCAATTTCACTTGCTCGTAAAAAACTACTAGGATGTGAAATTGAGAAAGGCTGGACTTTTGTTTCATGGTGGTTTCTGCTCAACCCCTGCTCCAAAGAAGCAGTTGCAGTTTTAGGGAGGGGGAGCACATAGTCTTCTAATGTTTTTTTCATGGCAATAACAATAAGCAGTAACAAGAAAAGGTTTGTGAAATGATGGGCAGCTACAAAGAGGTGTATGTGAAAGGAGCAGTTAGGCTTGCTCATGTTAATCACTTTCTTTCTTACTGGGCTCAAGAACTAATAACAATAACAATAACAATAATAATAATAGTATTTATATACCGCCTTTCTGGTTATTGGATTACTCCTCTGACTTTATTCAAGGCGGTTCACATAGGCAGGCCATCTCTAAACCTAGATGAGTGTCCTCACACTTAAAAGGACAGTGGATGAGTAGGGTTCTTTCTTAGGTTAACTCTAAAATAGACACAAGACGGAAGAGGCAGTTATAGGAGTGGTGTCATTGGTTATTAAGGATGTCACGCCCTGCCCCGACTATTTGTGGGGCTCTTGAGGAATTCCCAGCACCTATTATTTGTGACCTGCTCTCACCTCTCTGGAATTATTTGTGATCTGCACAGGCCCATCACCAGTGAGGGTGGGGATGGGAGAACGCATTATGCTCTGCCTTGCTTCTCCTTTCTCTTGTTTCAGAGGCATTCAGTGGAACTGGCACCAGTTTTTCCAGCTTCCTGCAGCCATCCAACAACCATGCTCCTTTATAAATCAGATCCCCTCAGGGGTCTGATTTATATTACTGTAAACATTATATATATATACGGCTGAAGTTCCCCGTTAACTGTACGTGCAGATGCGAACCTAGATTTATTGCCATAGAATGTGTGGAAAGGCTCTTATGGAGCAATCCTATGCATACCTAGTTAGAAGTAAGTCCCACTAAGTCTCCACACACGAACCACACACAAACCCAGCCTATATTGCAGCAAGTTAGATGCTGATCGTGGGCGGGTCCTGGGCAGTTTGGGGGAGGTTTGGAGTGGGGAGGGCAGGGAGAGGTTTGGGAAAAAGAAGTGGTGAAACCTGGCAACATAGGTGTGCACCAGGATGCTATCCCCAGATTTCCAGCCCTACACTCCCTGCCTCTCCCTGGATTTATGGCTGCAAAATAGCTGGCATAGATCCAAAGAGATCCATGCAGCTTGTGGAGAGGTAAGAAAAATTCTAAATATTTCTGTTGGGCAGTCTGGTTGCCCCTTCACAATTACATGCAGTGCATGCTCCATCAGTGCAGCTGCATGGTGGAAAATGTTGGGGGATTGGATTGGGTCTTAGTGTGTTCTTTTGAGAATAAATGTGTGATGTCCTTTTGCAAAGTTCAGTGAGCAGACTGGGTGGGAGGGAATAATAGATTAGAAACAGAGCATACTCGGAGAATAAAAGGAGGTGAAAGAGTAATTAAAGCGCAGAAATATCCAGGGTGTGAATGCAGAGGAAATAAAAAAGGTAACAGATGAGGTCAGAGAGCATTATATATGGGGAGAGAAAAAAGAGGGAGAGATAACAGAATTGAGGGCGCAGAGAGATAGTATGGCAGTTCACAGCGAGTACTATAGGGTGGAGGGAGAAAGATGAAGTGAAAAAGTGGACTGAAAAACCTCCACTAGGTAAAAATGTCACAAAACTGGTTTTCTGCCTGTGATGTTGAGGCACAGCTCTCTTCATTTCATAAAAACGTAGGAAGTGGCCCTCCAAGTAATTTGGAGTGAGCACTCTAAATACAAAAGCTTTGAGCCAATACTAATGGGGGGGGGGGTTAAGCACGAAATGCCCTGGGTTTCCTTTAATGCTGTTTCAGTAACTGCACCTGATTGCACAGCCTTCTGTTCTGCTATATTTGGATTCCTGCTGCTACTCTGTGGTTGTGAAAGAAAACCTCCAAATCAAACAAACAACCACAGCCAACAACCTTCTGTCCAACCCAATCCTGTGCACATTTACAGGCATGCGCTGCTTAACAACCGTTTGCTTAACAACGGACTGCATATATGACGGTGTTCAAAGCACAATAAAGATGCTCTTAATGAGGCAATTGCATCCCCATAGTTTGTAGCAGAGTGTCTGTTTACATAACAGAAAGGCTCTTAATGCAAAGAAGAGACAATCTATCTCCAGTTGCCTGTGCAGCCATCTAGTGTCTGGCAGGGAGTGTCTGTTTACGCAACAAAGGCAATAGATTGGACTGAATGTTCACTTAATGACCTAATCACATAACACCCAGGATTGGAGAACGTATCTCTGTTAAGTCGCGCACGCCTGTACTTGAAAGTAAGTCCCACTGTGTTTAATGGTGCTCATGGGCATTGCTCAGCCCAAACCTATCCTCCCCCTCCCCCGGGCCAATGCAGCAAGGCCAGCATGACCCACATTGTGTCCTATATGTGGATTGTCCATGTTGGAGGTCTTCCTAGGGTAAGAGGAGCCCTGTAGCAGGCACAAAACTACATTGCCCTGTGTAAGCAAATCAGGCCCATGGAGGGGGATAGAATGGTGGCACACAACAGCTGCCACCAATCCCACCCTCCCCCTGGAATCCAATCCTCCCATCCCCCAACCCTCCCTCCCCTACCACATTACATCTCCTCCCCGCCATAATGTGCTGTGCCAGTGCTTCCACTCTTCGAGATTGCTCCATTAGTGTGCAGAGATTTCCAGCCAGGGAGCATGATTAGAGAGTTCCATAGTCCCCACTTCCTCAAACAGTGAACATTTCAGGGACTGCGTTGGGGCTTGCCTGTCTTTGGACAAGAGATTACTGGAGGTTTGTGATGTCTTTGAAATATTTGATGGATTTAAAATATACAAGCTGAGCCACAGGTGGAGGCAAACTGAATTTGCTCATACCTACATCAGCAACAGATCATGTGAGATTTCCTGGGAGAAGCCCTGCAAAAGGCCTTTTTTCTTCCGCACCCTCTCTCAGTGTCTTCATTCAGTATGTGCTCTGTCTTTCTCTTCACCCACAAAACCTGGCCCTCCCATGAGTTATAATGGAAAGAATGTGTCACCTTACAACCTCCAACGCTTTTTACCATTTGGAACAGTCTCCTAGATACCTTCAATTAAGGAAGCATCAGGTGACCATTACCAGGAATCTGTTAAACAAAAGAGCTGGGGAAACTGACAGCAGCTATGCCCCTATCTCAACAATGTGTCAATGTAGTTTGGCTCCACACCATCATCTGCTTTCTTTAGGTACAGTGTCTCCAAGAAGCACACTTTTGGCCTCAAAAATTAAGAGATTCTAAACCAACTCAGAGGAAATAAATTCAAGGCTCACTCCACCTGAATAATTGTGACATGCTTTACTAGTGCCTACAGCTACCTGTCAAATCCAGGAGAAAACAGGTTCTGAAACACAGAGATCGCCCAGGGCAATCACACAAGAAGCAAAGTAAACGTTTGGGCATAATCAAGTGTTTACAAAAGCACTTTCTAAGGAGAAAACTCACCATTTTTTGTTATTCATTAGCTTTCCAAGATTCCCCTTTTGTAAAAAGTTCAATTAATACTTTGGGGTCACACGTACAGCTCATATCACACACGTAATGGGAAATAACAGCTTTTACACCCTTACTATTAAAAGAATAAACTTTATGAAAACCTCTTACGAAGTTAGTTCCTGAAACACCTGCACTTGGAAAGTTGCCACTGAACAAAAAGAATATCTATAGTTCTGAACAAATGCACATTTATTCACAAGTAAATTCCACTAAGCTGAACTGGACTTAATAGGCCTTTACAATGTGAAACTGTGTTATCATTCTGCACAAATATTGCTGTTAAAATATAAGTACATAATTAATCAGTCTTTCCAGATGGTCTGTTGCAGCAGAAACATGAGAGTTCTGGGGCACCTTGAAGTCTATGTATTTGAGCATAAACTTTCATGGACTACAGTCCACTTCATCAGATGCAAGAAACCCTGCTGTAAAAGCTACCCTCATGTGCAGATGGAATATAATGCTATGATTTTTGTCACTGAATAGGGGCTCATATGAAGGGGGGGGAAGAGTACTCCACTGATCCATGGTCCTGACAATCAGCACATGGATTGGCAGTGATGTGGAGCAGGAGCACAGACTCTTTCCATTGTATGAACTGACAGTGTGTGTGCATGTGATGTCTCTGTGTGTGTGTGTGTGTGTGTGAGAGAGAGAGAGAGAGAGAGAGAGAGAGAGAGAAACCATGAGCTTGTTGCCCAATAACGATACTCACCAGACAGTCATGCCAAAGGACTCTGATCTCCACTGGCAACTGGCAGAATGACTTTTGCAGGGTGGGGACAGGGAGGGGGTGGAACAGGGCTGAGGGAGGGTGGTGGTGGGAGTAGGATTGGGCAGATCAGGTTTGGGAGGGGGTGGGGTTGGCAGTGTGACACATGCCATATCCTATCCCCCTTCCCATGCCTGATCCACTGACATGGATCAACACGGACTTGCACAAGCATTGATAGTTCATCCATTGTGGCTGCTGCCAAATCTGGTCCCTTCCCAGACCCAATCCACCTTCCCACCACCCCCAACATTCTACCTTCCCCCGCCCCTATTGCTGCTCGTTCCACTCTTCCCTGCTCCTGTTCCTCCCCCACCCCATCCCACCCCCCACACCATGCTACCTGCTTTGGCAGGTTGCTGGCGATCATCTGATGGGTGGGTGAAGACTCCAACCCTGCCACCAATACTCCTGCAACATGCTATTGGGAGTGCTACCAGAGTGCTTTTTATGGCTGCCATAAAGCAGTTGCTACCAGCAAAACTTGTGTTCCACTGGCAACTGGGCCAAATAGGATTGGGCTGTAATTTATTTATTTATTTATAAACAATAATCATACCCTGCATCATACCTACATACCTACAAAGAAGCTATCAATCAAAAAAAATCATACCTACAAAGAAGCTATCAATCTCTCATCTTCCTTCTTTGTATTTTCTAGTTTCAGTCCAGTGCTATGAATCTGGAATTGGTTTTCTAGTGTGTCCTGAGCGCTGAGAGTGGGAGAGAAGGGCATGAATAGAGAGAGGAAATGTGAAAGTTTATACATTCTTCTTACAAATTGCTTTTCCCATTCTTTTATGTTCAAAATGTTGTGCTCTGCGCATTTTTTAACTGTTCCCCCTTTAATTTATTATACAAAGACTTTTGGCACCACAGCAAATATTCTAGAAGATTGTTTACATTCATTCTTTGGCTGCAGAATTCTAATGAATTAATATGGCTTGCTAGAGAAACAGATGCAAGGAATACGACAGATTTTACAGGTTGTACCCCTTGACCCACATTTGAAGCCAAGAGTGTGTTCTATATTTAATGGACCAATCTGTAAGTTGGAAATGGAATCTTGTTGGCCAAGATTGGCAAAGCCCTATCCCAATGTCCTTTCTAAAGAAAACTGGATGAGAAGAAGAGTGGAATATCAGCAGCTAAATATTTGGCAAACAAGTTATCTCAACATGACAGGGCAAAAAGGATGAAGTTGTGCTTGCTGCTCTCTGGAGAAGGAGCAGCTTGCCAGTTGTAGCTCTTGCTTGCTAAGGGTTACTAAAGCAACTGGTATGATGTTGGCACTGAGGTTATGGAATAATCTGTTATAATGAACTCACAGTCCAGGAGACATGGGTAAGTAAAACCATAGCCAGATTTCAAGGTCTGCTACAGAGGTTACTGGCAGAACCGGGAATCAGCTCCTTTTGCACAGAGTATTAATTTACCCTCCATAAGTTGCCCAGTGAACGCAATACTGTGGGCCTGTGTTTTGTCTGGTTTGTTCCATCTTGGAAAAGTAAGAAGCCAAACGACAATCCCTCCCCTACACCTGCTAGCGCATGTGCGAAAGGGTTTTTATAGGTGGGCACACTGCATATAGCCGACAGACCTGCACCGGCTGCCGATTATATCTGGACATGTACCAAGTTGTGAGGGACATGAGGTTGCTTGTGCATAGTGAAGCCACTGTCCTTTCACTTTGGTTCCCATCACCAGTGCATTACTTTAACCTTATATTGAAACACAACTGCTACTTTGCTGCCTATTCTCCCGGTTTGGAGAGATCCTTCTGGAGCACTTCACAATCCCTTTTAGTCTTCATCACTCAGAAAAGTTTAGTGTCATCCACAAACTTGTCCACCTCCCTGCTTATCCCTGTTTCTGGGTCATTTATGAAGATGTTGGAAAGCACCAGTCCCAGGACAGATCCTTGAGGCACTTTCCACCTCTCCACTTTTTTTTGTCAATTGCCCATTGACACCCACTCTCTATTTCCTGGTCCTCAACCAGTTTCTAATCCATGAGAGGACCTGTCCTTTTATTCCCTGACTGTGGAGTTTTCTCAACAGCTTTAAGTGAGGGACTGTATCAAACACCTTCTGGCATTTAGTGAATCTGAGACCCAGTGGAGGCCAGGCAGCCTAAGTAAAAAAGTGTTTGTTGTTTTTTAGCTGTTGGGGCTATGTAACATGCTACATGCTACAGGCTGACAAGGGATAGCATTGGTCTGCCTGTCTGCTATGAAACCAAGTATTTTTTTTAACTTACAATTTTTTTTAAGCTTATGAATTTTCAGGGGTTTTTTAAAATACTGATTGTGGGCTGTTTATTCTCTGCCTCTTGATATAGATATAGATGATATAAACAGTAAGCATCACAAGAGGATCAATTCTCATTGATATTTGCAATAAAACTTTTTTAAAATCCAATCTAAATAATAACTTGGCCTTGCATTTGTTGTCCTGGGAGCTAAACATGATAATATTTAAATGCCTTTTCCCCCCATATGTTGACCACCTCCCTATGTTGACCAATTTCCTCCAGTCCCTTGGGAGGTCAACTTAAAGAGGTTCTACTGTATAATAAATGGATGAACGGCATCCTGCTCCTTATTGTTCAAAGACATTATAAACAGACTTAACTTTTCAATAAAATGATCCTCAGCCTGCCTTCCTTACTGTAAGCTTCTGGGTTAAATGAGGTATATGCATCATGTCCCTTGTATGTGAAATGCTTCTTGCAGACCTGATTCAGTTACAACATTACATGGCTCAAGTCTTGGCCAATGCTTTCTCACAGTGCCCCTGACAGCAACTAAATGTCCCCTTTAGCCTAGAAGAAACTGCTGACAAGTGCTTTAAAACATATAGTTGGAAAGTATTTATTAATGTATCCCTTTAAATGATTGATAGTCTGCCTTTCCCACCCAATAAATGTAGTTGCTCAAACACTGTTGCAAAGCAACTTCCAGAAGCATAGCCATGTTACCCCATTGTTGCAGCAAAAGCAACAGAAAGTCTTGTAGCAAGCCAAGTGTATTATCTCTCTCTGTCATGTCCTAGCACAAATCCATCAGAACTGAATTTTGAATGAAAGCACAATTGGGCATCCTGGATCAGCTTCAAGACATACTTGCACTAAAGATATTTAAATCCTCAATAATTTAAATAAGTAAGTAATTATCTAAGTAATTGTTTCGGAACTGTTACAATGTCAGTACAACCATTTGACTCATTGATTCAAGGATGATTGACTCTTTTTGGTATCATGAGACATCTGATGATCCAGAATATTGATTTCAGACATCATAAAGCTTTCTGTATCAAGGATATTCATTTAATTTCTCCCTTTCTGATTAATTTTTAGAGTCCATAAAAATAGTTGGGGATGGAAAGTCTTTAATCTAAGTGACTTTCAACTTGCATTTGCCCATTAGTGGAATGCAAAACTATTATTATTATTATTTATTTGATTTATACTCTGCCTTTCTCCCCGAAGGGCACATAGGAGTTTTGGGCTGGAATGGTTCGGATGAAAAATTTTAGGTATCTAATTCATTATCCTCAGAATTCATCATCTCATTCATATTACAAAAACAAGTTTCTCATTCTTATGATGGGCAGCCCAATTCTGCCCACACCATATCCTATGCTGGTTATCCCCAGGGAATTAGGTCCAGGAAGGGGATCAGGATTTGGCGTGCATCACACTGACCGCCACACTCCTTCTGAGCCCAATCCATCCACGCCATCCCATCTTTTCCTCCTTCCGCACTTCTCCACCTTCCGCACTTCTCCACCTTCTCCACTTCTTCCTGTTTTACCCCTTCCCCCACCCTCCCTCCATCCCATTCCAACCCCTGTGGGGGCATACCTCCGCTGGCAGGTCTGTGTTGATCTGCTGGTCTGGCCTTCCCACCAGTGCACCAGCTTCCTGCATGGCCGCAAAGTGCTTTTACGGCATTTTTGCAAAAGCCAGTGCTGCTGGAGCACACATTCTGCTGGAGCACACATTCTACACATGTGTCAATGGAGTGTTGAGCCCCTGCCAGAGTAGGTGGGTCAGCAGAGAGGGTGTTCCAGGTGGGGATCAGGTCAGGCAGGGGGTGTTTCAAGGGCAGATTGGAGTGTGTGTCACTGGCAGAAGCAGCACTGATATCTTATACCCCCATCCAGGGCTCAAGACACCTCCTTGAATCTAGGAACTGAGATTTATGCCAACTGGCACAGATCCAAGTAGGTCCATAGGGGACCAGGCAGCAGCAGAGTAGTTTTTTTTTACTTACCTCTCCCTTGCTGCCTGGTCCCATAGGATGCAGCAGTGCTGCTGCACACTCTGGGCTAACCCAGGATAGGATTGGGCTATGAGCCTCTGAACCTTTCTCTATTCCCACGCCTATGAACAATAAAGTAACATAAAATAAACTTCTGTTTCTTCTTTTCTCTATATTTTCCCTAAACATCGCTAATCTCAAAATGCTCAGTGTAAAAATGGGCTAGCTAATTGGTAAACTGTGAGCTTTCTTGTATGCATAATGTCTCTGCTTCAAATTGCCAACACCTTCAGTCAGTGGCATAGCTAATGTTTGTGTAGCCTGGTGCCAAGCTCAAATGATGCTGTGGGAGTGATGTCACAACCGGAAGTGACTTCACACTCGGGCTTTTAAAAAAGTGAAAATCAGAGGGAAAACTGACTCCTCCTCCCCCAGCAGCTTGCCACCCACTTGCTCCGCCACCTCCCCCCAGCCAGTGGCATAGCTAAGGCATCTATCTGCTTCCTGGGGTCAAAGATTTTGCAACCACCCCCCCCCCCCACAACAAAATCAAATTTAGGTAATTAAGTAAATAAATAAAAACTGTGCTCCTTCTTGGTTAGAGACACTATGCTGGGGTGAAGAGGGACAGTTATTCTCCCCCTACTAAATATAAGAGGAGTACCACTTGAAAAAGTGCCTCTTTACCCAGTTAGCAGGGGAAACTGTATTATGATACATGGAAATGAGAGCTGACTCATATAACACCTTATTGGTTCTATGCTGTATCATAATAATCTCATTAGCTCTCAGAACAATAATCTCATAGGTCAGTTTTGAGTTGAGAAAATCTACTTTTTGTTCCATAAGGCAGTTGTGTTTTCATTTTCTGGTTAATTGGCCATACCTTTTGATAGAATACAGATATTCCAGTGAGGTTTATTTCATTGAATTCTGTATTAAATTACCTTTCCAATGATATATAACATGATGGTATTATTCATACATACCAAGGTTTTCACAATTTTGGGCACTAGTGTCAAACTCAGTTTGTTGCCCCCTTAAAGCTTCTTGCCTGATGAAATTGCTACCCCATGCACCCCCTTAGCTTCGCCACTGGCTTCAGTTAAAGGACCTCAGGTTGCAAAGTTGGGAAAGACTTGAGGGTTTGGAGAGTCACTGCCATAGCGTTGCCAACCTTCCAAGATTGGCCTGAAGTCTCCAGAAATTGGAGACTTTAGATGACTTTAGATGGCATCAATCTTTAGATGACTAATGAAGCAACCTTGGAGATTTTAACAGAATTTCCAAAATTATATCATGTTGGGGGAGAAAATTTCCAGGGAGAGTCTCATTTGGCAACTCTCCACCAATAATCAGAAGAGAGACACTAGTGGGCTAGTGGGTCAGTGGAGTGACTTGATATAAGATAGTCCCTGCATAGTATTTTCATAATGGTGAAACAAAATGCTTCAGTTTCGTTATTCCCTCAGTAACTCACATTTGTATTTATTGCTCCAAACTGTAAAACCTTATTAGTCCTGTTTCTAAAACTAAGACGAGTGTGAGAGGCAAATCTTTTAAGAAGCATTAACTATGAGAGGAAATTATTTGGAAAACAGCTTCAGTTCTTACGTACTGTGTGTTTTATTTTGGAACTGATAAGATAATACAGGTGCAGATGGAATGAAATCATGTCCAGGGTCGGTATTGTTTGTCTAGTCTCAGCTTACAGTGGAAAATTTTTTAGTTTATATGTACATCAACTCAAGTTGCATAGTAAAAATGCAATTCAAGAAGCGATAAACACTTAATCAAGACCCTGTGCATGCATTAACTAGAAGCAGATTGTCACATTCTGCCTGTACCTCCCAGTGTTTCGCTGTGTTTTCATAATCATCCAGATTTCTCTGAACTTTGGATGACAGACCAGCAGTTTGTAAACATGTTACATTCTGTTTATAATAAACAAGACATTTTATTTGAATTGGTGCACATCCAAATTTTTGTTCTAAAACCATTGAAGTGGCTTCAGATGTCACAATCATTATTAAGCCATGGAATAGCCACCTTGTTATCATAACGACTCATAGCAACCCTTCCTGATTAACTAAAAATAAATACGTGGTACCCACTGAGTGACTGCAACATCCCAAGGAATCAGTGGATCATTTTCTAAAAGGAACAATGCCTTAAAAATGCAATTCAAGAAGGGGATGGGCGGGGCTGGCCCATCCATGAGGCCGCTTCAGGCAGTTGCCTGGCTGCAGACTAACAGGAGGTGCCCATTTCTGCACGCACGCACGCACGCACACACACACACACACACACACACACACACACACACACACACACACACACACGCTGGCCTCCACTGATCGATCCTCCACCTCCCACTCCCTGGATTGGAAAAGGAAGAGGGGGATAAAACAGAAGTGTGGAAGAAAGGAGAGCAGCGTTGGAGGAGCAGAGGCTTAAGGGGGGTAGCATTTGGCACATTGCTGCAGGCACTGGAAAGTCTTGAGGCAACCCTGCCTCACACCAGGACTCACATCTATCTGGAGGAAACAAGGAAGTGCTGCCACCCAATCCCAGATGCAGATGAATGGTTGTGACTATTCAGTGATAACGGGAATGCATTCTGCAGATGTTCAGATGCAGCCTGCTATTACGGTATTTCTTCACATACTCACTTGTTTCACACTGTTTGCAAATCTTGGGGCTTAAACTCGGTTTCAGTTGACAGCCAAATCCTATCCAGCAGTGGGGCCCCACAGCCCACACTGTATTCAACATTGGAACTGGCTGGAGGTCTCCTTGAGGTAAGGAACGTTTGTTGAAATTGCTGGCACAGGTCCAAAAAGTCCTGTGTAGGGCTTCCAGGCCTGGGAAGGGGGTTAAGATATGGCGGAGGCCTCCTCCACCAATCCCACCCCGCTCCTGGTCCTGACCCTCCCCATTCAGCCCTCTCCCATCCAGCTACACCCCCTTCCCACCATGTCCCCACCCTCCTCACCCCTGCACCACTCAGTGCAAAACTTACCTGCACCTGCAGCTGTTTGTTGGGTCTCGGCGGTATCAAGATGGCACAATGACCTTGAATTCAAAAAGAGTCACAACAAAAATTCTGAGTAAGATTGTCACACTGATCATCCAGTAAAAACAAAACACAAAAAAGGGGTTGATTGTCAGAACTGTCCCACATGATTTTGCCAATTCCAAAGCCTTAAATTGTCAGATTTCTGGGAGATTCTCAAAAAGGAATCAGACTTGTGCAGCTCTTTGAAAGCATCAGTCTCTTCACTTACAAGTTCCTGAAATTCCTTTGTCTTAACCTGCTTCCCAGACTCAAAATGCACACAGAGATCTATTTTGAATCCTCAGATATCCATCAGCATTCCATGCTTATTACGCAGAATGTTACTTGAAAAGGTTGGTAAACCATCTTTGGTTGGCTAGATCAGCCACTAACCGTTTCCTTGTTGTCAACTGCCTCTCACAATGATGCGGTAAACAAAGCTACTATGAGCACACCTCTCCTGAGTCCTGGTGACATGTTGCTTAGGCCATGTCACCTACGTTACAATCTGGTGTTTCATTGTGGATATAATTTATTTGCTTTCATGGCTTGTCGGATAAAAATTGCATGATTTCATCTACCTTTTTTGGAAAGAGTAACTGCAATTTTTTGGAGGGACTGACTGGAACAGGACAAAAACAAAAGGAATGATGAGTTCCATTGTCAGGCAAATTATTTGAAGACAGTGAAGCATTGTGCGATTAACAGCCCAATCCAACCTAAATCCCCACACAACAATAGAGCGGAAACAGCATGGGTTACACTACATCCTGCTGGGCATTTTTGGCTGATGGTGGTCTCCTTGGGGTAAGGGGACATTTGTCCCCTTGCCCTGAGGTCAGTCCTAGCAGCCACAACAGTTCAACTCAGACCTGCACCAGTGATATCACTGGTGCAAGTACACATTGATCCATACAGCTGAATCAGACCTGGGAAGGACACTGCCCATCCTGACCCCCTACTAAGCCTGATCTGCCCACCTGCCCCATTTCCTTCCTGTTCCACCATTCCCCTGTCCCTGCACTGGATTTCCGTGCTTCGGCAGGCCTCTGTCACTCCGCTGGGGAAGGCTTCGGCAGGCCTGGACCTTGTATTCTCATTAAGCACTATACAGTTTTTCTAGCAGCGCACACTGGCGGAACACATATTCCACCAGCACAGGCTTTCAACAGGACTGGGCCATAAAAGTGGGGAACAATGAAAGATTCCAGGGGAATAATGAAAGATTCCAGCAACAATTATGGGGTGTCTTTACATGTGAGCAGACCGCAAGCCTAGTTCATCACTGCAAGGCAGGAAGTAGTCAAATACAAACTTTTCCTTAAAAGTGCTTTAAAGTTAGTGTAGCATAGTGGCTGAGTTACTAATCAGAATGTCTCCACACTAAATCTTGCCTCTGCCATAAATTCACTAATGGCCCAAACCACAACCAGGTATGCCAGTGCAATGAGGGCCCCACCATTGTGCCGGGGTCTCTGCCAGCAACTGCTGTTTGGCCCCATCACTTCACTTCCACCAAAGTTAGTTTTCCAGGTCAAATAATGGGAACTTCCTTTCAACTTCAGCCAATCTCAGTTTGCAAATCAAACACTACTGAAACAACAGGACGACTCCACATTTTGGACTGTATTATTTGGAGTGGCAAGATATAACAAAAAATGCAGCAACTCAAGTCCAGTCTGGAAAGAGTGGTGCTCTTGCATCTGCTGATTCCCGGTGTAATGAACTGAAGAACTGAATTCACTGTCTTAATAATGGCAAAATGTACGGTAGATAATGATCATTAGACTTGAGAATAAATGGTCTGTGCATGTCAGTAACAGCAAAATAGCTTCTCTAGTGCTGGGAGACAAACGGCAACATGGATTCATTAGTTCTATTCTTAAATGAAGCATTAATGTATTATGTAAACTAGAAAAAGCACTTGGGGAGCATTTTCAGGTACATGAAAGCCCATTAGGTTTAAGTCCTCTCCATATCTGGTTATCCACAAGTGCCCTCACTTTATTTATCTGTAAAGTGCCTCCACTGAGGAAAAAAGCAAGGAATATCAATCAATCAATTAATCAATCAAAAAGATTTATAAGCCACTTTTCCTGTGCTCAAAGCAATTCACAACATAAAATATAATAAACATGTAATAAAATACAAAAATAAAACTTTTAAATAAAAGCATTAAAAGCAATAAAAATGATACAGATATTTACTTATGACCTCTCCCAGCAGTTTCATGTAGATATTAAATAGCATGGGGGACAGAACTGAACCCTGCGGCACCCCACACCTCAAGGGCCAGGGTGTCGAACAGGCATCCCCCAGCACCACCATCTGGGACCAACCTTCCAAGTAGGAGCGGAACCACTGCAAAACAGTGCCTCCAACTCCCAACTCGGCCAATCGGCCCATGATGCAGCATTGAGATGCAACTGTGCAACTTTCTGTGTACATAGAGACCCAGAATTACTTTTGATCCTTCTAAGCATATTATTATGTCACCTTATCCTTTGATTCAGACTTGCCTACTGTTGACTTCCCTCTGTGCATCTGTGTGGTCGGTGATGAGCATTTTCTCAGTACATAAGGTTTCTGATGGTGCCAACCTGACTCAGGCAGGGTCAAGGTTAGATTTCACAAGCACAGTTGACATAGCAAAATCTGAACTTGTACACAATGTTGATGCAATAAAGATTATTGCCCAGAGCACAGAGTAGGAAGGGTTTTTGTGTTTCAAATGGGAAAATTAGATCCTTGAGCTTCTGTGAGGTTCATAAAAAAGACCACTGTGTCCTGGAAAACTGTGTTCCAGTATTGGGCATTTGCATCCCTTCTTTTTGCTTCCCAGACAGTTGTGCCCCAATCTGTAGGCAACCTTCAGTCTCGAAAGACTATGGTATCGCGCTCTGAATGGTGGTTCTGGAACAGCGTCTAGTGTGGCTGAAAAGGCCAATCCGGGAGTGACAATCCCTTCCACACCGAGAGCAAGTGCAGTCTGTCCCTGGTCTGTCTCCCTGGCTATGGGCCTTCCTTCTTTGCCTCTTTGCCTCAGACTGTTGGCCAAGTGTCTCTTCAAACTGGGAAAGGCCATGCTGCACAACCTGCCTCCAAGTGGGCCGCTCAGAGGCCAGGGTTTCCCACCTGTTGAGGTCCATGCCTAAGGCCTTCAGATTCCTCTTGCAGATGTCCTTGTATTGCAGCTGTGGTCTACCTGTAGGGCGTTTTCCTTGCACGAGTTCTCCATAGAGGAGATCCTTTGGGATCCGGCCATCATCCATTCTCACGACATAACCGAGCCAACATAGGTGTCTCTGTTTTAGAGTGTGCCCCAATATATGTGTGCCCCAATATATGTATGTTTATATTAGAGGTACTTTTTGATTTTTAAAACGCAAAGGTAGGGTTAGGGTTTGGGCTGGGATAAAAGGCTAACAGCACAATCCTATCTTGCGCTTGAACAGGCAAGTCAGGAGGCTTGTGCTGTATCTAGCACAAGATAGGGTGCCAAAGTGGCACAGCCCGGTGGTGCAGCTAAGGGGGTGCAGGGGGTAGCAGTTGCACCGGGCATCAAACTTTGGGGGGTAACAAGCTGAGCTTGACACTAGTGACCAAAATTGTTTTGGAACGTATGAATAATACCATCATGTTATATATCATTGGAAAGGTAATTTAATGCAGAATGCATTGAAATAAATTGCACTGGAATATCTGTATTCTATCAAATGTTATGACCAATTAACCAGAAAATGAAAACACAACTGCCTTATGGAACAAAAAATAGATTTCTTTAACTCAAAACTGATCAATGAGACAGATTATTCTGAGAGCCAATGACATGTTATTATGTTACTGACAAGTTGCAATGACATATTATTATGATACAGCTTGGAACCAATTAGGTGTTAATATGAGTCAGCTCTCATTTCCATATATCATAATACAGTTACCCCTGCTAACTGGGTAAGGATGCGGTTCTTCAAGTGGTGCTCTTCTTATATTTAGCAGGGGAAGAATAACCTCTTCACCCCAGCAAAGTGTCTCAAACCAATCAGGGGCACACTTTTTATTTATTTACTTAAATTTGATTTTGTCTTGGAGGGGGGGCTACAAATCTTATTTGACCCCAGATAGTAGATAGATGCCTTAGCGACACCACTGGTTGGGGGGAGGTGACACAGCAAGTGGGTGGCAAACTGCTGGAGGGAGGAGGCAGGTTCCTCCCCCCCCCCCAATTTTCACTTTTTAAAAAGCCCACACATGATGTCACTTCAGATTGTGACATCACTTCAGGGGCATCATTCTGAGCTTGGCACCAGGTTACGCCACATGATCATTAGTTACGCCACTGGTTCAACCACTCTTCGCCTTACACACACACACACACCCAGGTAAGCCACTGCAGCCCCTATGGGTCTCCCCGGACTTACATAAGAATATAAGATCATAAGAACAGCCCCACTGGATCAGGCCATAGGCCCATCTAGTCCAGCTTCCTGTATCTCACAGCGGCCCACCAAATGCCCCAGGGAGCACACCAGATAACAAGAGACCTCATTCTGGCACCCTCCCTTGCATCTGGCATTCTGATATAGCCCATTTCTAAAATCAGGAGGTTGTACATGCACATCATGGCTTGTAACCCGTAATGGATTTTTCCTCCAGAAATTTGTCCAATTCCCTTTTAAAGGCGTCCAGGCCAGACGCCATCACCACATCCTGTGATGTGTCTGTTCCACAGACCAACCACACGCTGTGTAAAGAAATATTTTCTTTTGTCTGTTCTAACTCTCCCAACACTCAATTTTAGTGGATGTCCCCCGGTTCTGGTGTTATGTGAGAGTGTAAAGACCATCTCTCTATCCACTCTGTCCATCTCCTGCATAATTATATATGTCTCAATCATGTCCCCCCTGAGGCGCCTCTTTTCTAGGCTGAAGAGGCCCAAACGCCGTAGCCTTTCCTCATAAGGAAGGTGCCCCAGCCCCTGTGCCATCTCAAGAGGTAGCATAAGTCCGAGGACAGAAGAGCGGCTTCAAGCCACTCCGTGCTGCTCAGGAATGGGGATTGGGATCCGGTATAACAACCGGATCCCAGCCCTGCCTCCCACTCCCTGCCTACCCTCAGACCACCCTCCCTGGAACATCTCCCTCCTGCCTCCTCCCCGCCCACCCCAGAGCCTTGCATTGGCCGAGCTCGGCCAACGCAAGGCTCGCCCCGCAAGTCACCACAGAGGCTGGATGCAGCCTCCGTGTGCCAGCACACCTTCATGCGCTGGAGTGGTTTGCTCTCGAGAAGGCGCAAGCATGCTTTATGGCACATTTGCTACCCTCTTAGGTTAGCACAAGGGACTTGTGCCAGCCTAACTCGTGGTTAGGATTGCGCCCTTAGTATATAACATGGGGTTTTTTGTCGAGTTATAATGGGATGCAAATAACTGGGATGCAAAGAAACCAGACATGAATGTTACATGGGTCTTCTATATGGGACACCAATGACCTGGATGCATTTGACAATCGTCCAGGATGCAAATACCTTAGTACGTCATAAACATAAATATCCTCAGCCTGGCATGAAATCCATCATTATTTTACAGACTTCTTCGTTATAACTGTGCCCATTATCTACAGTGCCCATTGTTGACACACAATGCTGGATTGAACTTTGATAAATCAGGCTCCATGTTCTCATTCTATCAATGGTCCAGCTGGTGGGGATGTGAGGTAGGATTTTTTTTCTCAATTGTGACACCCAGGTTGTAGAACTCCTTAGCTCAGGAAGGCTGTATGCTGCCCTCACCCTGCCAGTGGTTCACCAGCACCTGATGAAATATTTTGTGAACTTCTTTGTTTTCTTAATGGTGTGGTGTTGCAAGCATTGCTGTTTTTATTTATTAACTTGTTCTAAATTGTTTATTGTGCTGTTTTTGTTTTGTGCTGATGGTGAATCACTTTGGGAGTCTTTGGGAGGTCTGTGGGTGTAAATTAAACAGACTCATACAGCAGAAGTCCCTTTTCGTATTAGTCCCATCAATCCCCTCTAGTTTTTCCCCCCAATATTTACAATTATAACATTTGTTAGTGACCAAATTTGGTCCAGCAACATTATCAGTTTTTGAATCACCTGCAAAAGGTGTACGGATGGGTAAGGGAAACTATTTTCCCTTTTCCATCCCAAGTCTTCTGATCTTCTCCCCCCTTCCCCACCATCGCATGCAGCACAGCCTGGTTGCATGCTATGGTGTGGGAAAGGATAGAATGGGGCTCTAAGATGTGCAGAAAGATCCCAGTAATAGTTGAAAAATATGCCTGATGATAAAGGCTAACAGCACAATCCTAATCAACTGTACCACCAGCACAGTGACCACTGCACCAGCCCAGACTGTTGCAAATGTGTCATAAAGCACGTTTATGACAGCCTAGCAATTAGGAGTAGCAGCCAGAAGGCGCTGGTGCAAGAAGGAATTAACACCAAAGCAGGTAAGAGCTGCTCCAAGCAGCGCAGGGGCTTGGGAAGGGTATGAGAAGGATGGATTGGGTCCTGGGAGAGGGTGGAATTGGTGGGACTAGCACACACCAAATTCTGTCCCCCTTCCCGGGCCTGAAAACACAACATGAGACAACTTAGACTTACACCAGCAGGCGCAGATCCAAGTTTCCCCATTGAGCATACTGCTTAATTCATGCTTTGGAAGTAGTGTGGTTGCACTGACCCCGCTGCATCAGCACAGGTTAGGATTGGGCTGTAACATCCAGAAATCCAAATCTTCCTTCCTTAACTTCTTTTTGGATTTTCTTAAAGTTGCATCCTCTTTAAGGAAATCCCAAGTGGAGAAGAATCCCATAAAAATTTCTTAAACAGCACATACAATGTATGTTTATATTTACTTGATATCAGGGGTTTACATGTAGAACATAAAGCTGGTTTAAAACTAGCAAAAGTTAGCAGATATTCTGTCCTGGACTCAAATCAAGCCACAACAGATTACAACATGCTGCAGTGTTTATTTAAGAAATGTTATCCTACACTTCTGCCCCACAGGGGCCACTAGGGTAGCTCAGAACTGTTGTTGTTTTTCGTGTTTCAATATTCCACTCTATCCTATGGACTCAGAACAGCTTACAGCAGTGGTTCTCAAACTTTTAGCACCAGGGCCCACTTTTTAGAATGAGAATCTGTCAGGACCCACTGGAAGTGATGTCATAACCAGAAGGGACATCATCAAGCAGGAAGAGTTTTAACTATCCTAGATTGCAATCCTAAGCACACTTACCCAGGAACAAGCCCAACTGACTATCATTGTTAATAACATACACATAGTAGCTTGTTAAAAATACAGATCTGCACTGCCAAAATCTAACACAACCCAACTTCCATAGTGCAAAAAATATTTTTCCTAGCTCACAATTATGGACAATTGTCAGAACTCTTTTCGCAGGCCTCCTAGGCTGGTGGAAGAGCAAATGAAAACAGCAAGGAAAAATCACCTTCTCATACCCTTTGTTGTTTAGCACAGAGTGAGCCTGGAGACAGATGGAGGTTTAATAATAGTGGCTGGAACAAAATGTTATCTAGGTAAAAGGTTACAATAATATGGTCTGCTTGAGTTTCCTGTAAGAATGTTAATAGTTATCAGAGTATCTGGTTATCCATTCACAAATGTTGCTGTGCCTGAAGGAGAAAAATACTGTAGCACCATCTCTGGTGGCCAGTGGAGATAATTTGAGAGGGTGGGGGGTTGTAATACAACCTTGCCTTTCCAGTTTTCTTAATCATTGGTCTGTCCCCCCTCAGTCAGCCTGTTCCAAGTGAAGAAAAACTGGATGAAAATGCAATCAAATGCTTTGTTGAGATCTCAGGAAGGAATGTTAGCATTACTGTCCTTGTATAACAGATAAGGGCTGTGGGAATGACCTGCCTAAGGACATGTCATGGCAGCGGTATAATTCAAACTGGGGATCACCTATAGATGGGACTTTACTTTTAAGAAGTCTATATACCAGGGGTGTCCAAACCCCTGTCCTGGGGCCATATGCGGCCCTCGAGGCCTCTCAATTCGGCCCTCAGGGAGCCCCCAGTCTCCAATGAGCCTCCGGCCCTCTGGAGATTTGTTGGAGCCTGCACTGGCCCGACGCAACTGCTCTCAGCGTGAGGGTGACTGTTTGACCTCTCACGTGAGCTGTGGGATGAGGGCTTCCTTCACTGCTTGCTGTTTCACGTCTGTGATACAGTAGCTGCAGCAAAGGCCAGCCTTGCTTTGCATGAGGCCTTTTATAGGCCTTGAGCTATTGCAAGACCTTCATTCATTCATGTAAGTTCATCTTTAATATATTCATTTATGTAAACTTATGTAAATTTATTCAAATTTTAAATGTAAATTAATTCTTCTTTTCCCCGGCCCCCGACACAGTTTCAGAGAGATGATGTGGCCCTCCTGCCAAAAACTTTGGACATGCCTGGGTTAAGGGGTTGCAGTCTCTTTGTTCTGGAAAATGGAGTTGAGGAATTGGATTTACATCACTCTACATGCCCTAATTTTAATGGATTTACATCACTCTACATGCCCTAATTTTAATGCCCTAATTAGGTATTCAAGGGTTAACTGGGAAAGGCAAGGACCTGGGAATTGGCTCCATTCCAGTAGCTGTAACAAAAGGCAGTGCATTCCTGTTTTCCAAAATGTCAGACCTTCTCCATAAGTAAGCATGATCAGTGAAGCATGGAGAAAGTACAGCAGGAAAATAGATGGATGATGACTTTAATCAAGTAACTATTCCTTGACACTCAAGCACACCAGTCAAATTGCAGGTGCAACGTCATACTTGTTCTCTTCACAGGGCCAAATCAGTGAAATCATAAAAAGCATTTCAGAAGATTTGTGCTCATGAATTGGACATAGTGAGAACTAACTACAGAAACAAGTTGGTTCTTGAGTTAAAGCAGGTTCTGATATTTGTTCTGCAACAATTCCTATGTTTAGGCCCCTGAGCACATCTTATCATATTAGAAGCTGTCCCCAAAATTATTTCTGTTCTCCTTCAGGGAAGTTGCTACTGTCCAAATCAGAAGGTGTCAAGAAAGAGACTTGTGATTTTTCTGGGATCCTGCTCTGCTCTCTCAAGTACCTCTGTCCATTTGCCTTTGCTGATGATCACTATTCACACAGACAGCAGACTGGTCTGCTGAATGATCAAAATCATTCTTGGTTGCTCAGCCCACAGCAGGAACCACAGATCAACACACAGACCCAATACTAGTTGATATATCTGCCTGGAGGTACTGTTACCCCTGCTTATAGTTTCGTGCTACTGCATCAAATTAGCTAGGAGAGGAGTGGATTTCCGGATGAAGTCACTTTATCAAGATCTACCTTGCTAGGCTCATAGTGAGTTTTGACAGAATTGGTTTCACCAAAGCTTTGCATGGTTGACAAGCTGTTCTTTCTGAAATGTGTTTACAAGCAAGGGAGTGTCCAAGAAACAGGTTCCTTATGTGCAGCAGGAAGATATCACCATAATCACTTCTCCACACTTCTCCTTCCACTCCTTTTCAAATCTAGGAAGCCAGGGAATGAACAGCTACTGCTCCTCTCCCGGTTTCCTAGATTTGAAAAAGAACAAGGGAACAGAAAGGAAGCTGAGAGTGGTGGGTTAAAGTGTCTTTGATGCTCAGTCAGCCTAATGCATGGGCCAACTTCCAGTGAAGCAGCTACAGCAGGGCTAGCCCTGGATAAGGACTTGTTGAGCCAACCTTGTCCTCCTCCATAAGGCCTGAACATGACCCTGAATTTACCAGTGATTTGCTTCTATTTCATTTTGGTTGCTTGACAAGTGATTTTAGAGACTGAGAAGAGTTTGCCGCTACTCATACTTCAGTCTGCTGGGGTAGAAACACAGAGGCTGCACAGCAATGCAATCTCCACTGAAACTATCCACACTGTGTAGTGGTTCTCCCACATTTAGCACCAGGAACCACTTCTTTAGAATGAGAACCTGTCAGGATTCACTGGAAGTGATGTCATGATCAGAAATGACAACATCAAGCAGGAAAATGTTAGCAATCCTAGGCTGCAATCCTACCCACACTTACCCAGGAGTCAGTACCATTTACTATCATTGTTAAAAGAATATACTACATAGTAGCTTGTTAGAAGTATAGTTTTGTAACATTTCCCCAAATGCAGTCACATATCATGGCAGTATCAAGTCTAATATATTAAAAATAAAATATTGAAATGGATGGGGACCCACCTGTAATTGGCTCACAACCCACCTAGTGGGTCCCGACCCACAGTTTGAGAAACACTGGTGTAGAAGGAAAGAACTTTATGGCTGAAATTAATGGTGGGGTACATTGCCGCCATTAAAAAAGAACAAAGAGCAAACAGTAATGTGAGTCGAATATTTTATTTCCTGATTCCTTTTTTTTTTACTCCAAAGAAGTAACTTACAGCCCAGTCCTAAGCTGCCTGGATCTGCAGGACCCAGTGGCTCCACAAAGGGCTCCTGCCGGATCCAGAGACTCCCGGGCTACCGCGGGAGGATCCTCGGGAAAAGGAGACATTTGTCCCCCCGAGTAAGGGAAGCAGTCCCGCAATGGGACTACTCACTTTAGAGGCACCCCTAAAGTGAAAGCACGCGTGTAGGGCAAGCAGCCCTACCTGAGCGCCATGGATCCTGCGGAGCTTGGCTCCGCGGACCCACCTCTCCCCTGCCCCTGGGAATGCCCCCAACCACGCCTCCCCCTCCCTGGAACGCCTCCCCCACGCCCCCAGGAAAGCCCCCATTCCCCCTTCCATAGCCCAGAGGTCGCAGGCACCGCCGAGCTGTGGAACGCGGGCACCACAGTGGAGCCCGGTGGTAAGCCCCGCAAACATGCCTTACGGCACGTTTGCGACTGTGATCCGTGCCGCAGAGGCATGGTGCAGACCACAGGATTGGGCTCTTAGGGTGTAATCCTAGCCCCTTATGTCAGTGCTTTCCAGCACTGACATAAGGGCAATGCAGCTCTGAGGTAAGGGAACAAACTTTCCCTTACTTTGAGGGGGCTTCCATGAGTGACACCCAACTGCAGGATACAGCACATGTCCCATTGGCACCGCTATGCCAGTGCTGGGAAGTACTGACATAAGGGGTTAGGATTGTACCCATAGCTGGTCTACTATTCTTGTATCACTGTAAGTGTGAACTTTGCTCAGTTTGCTACATTTGTAGGATTACCCAAAATGCTATTTGGTAATCTCTAATGTACCCCAAATTGGGCAAAGTTTACTCAGACATATTTCAGGAGATTATCTACGCTGTGCATTTTGACCAACTGCTTACACAATCTAGGTTCCAAGGCATATTGCAAACTGTCTGGAATGCTCATCCTTTGCTCCAGAAGAAAGGTTGTAATCTGAATACAGCAGAAATGAACTGATGTCAAAATTATCCCTCCTTTCTTGCTAAAATGTATTATCCTTTATCAGTGACATAGTTAGGGAGTGCAAAGCACTAAGTTTTGCAGGCACCTGAATGCACCATGCAAGCAACCCCGATCCCTCCCCTGTGGAGCCATTTTGGGTGGTGGAAGCAAAACAGGCATTCCAGGTGAAACAGACCAGGTGGATGGATTTGTTGGAAGCCCAGATCCAGTCCCATAAGGCATGCTGCACTACTGGAACATGATTCCTGTAGTGCAGCTGGTCAACAGGATCGGGTCCCTAGTTTTTTTAAAATACTCGTAGATAGAGAGATGCTCTTTTCCCTCTCACATAACACCAGAACCAGGGGACATCCACAAAAGTTGAGTGTTGGGAAAGTTAGGACAGACAGAAGAAAATATTTCTTTACCCAGCGTGTAATTAGTTTGTGGAACTCTTTGCCACAGGAAGTAGCGATGGCATCTTGCCTGGATGCCTTTAAGAGGGGATTGGACAAATTTCTGGAGGAAAAGTTCATTATGGGTTACAAGTCATAGTAGGTATGTGCAAGCTTTTGGTTTTAAAGGCAGGCTGCCTCTGATTGCCAGATGCAAGGGAGGGCACTGGGACACAGGTTGTGTCTGTTGTCTTGTGTGCTCCCTCGGGCATTTGTTGGGCCACTGTGAAATACAAGAAGCTGGACGAGATGGGCCTTTGGCCTGATCCAGCAGGGTTCTTATGTTCTTGTTAAGTTTGAGGAGACCCATTGGGACAAAGGCACCTTACCCAGAGGTAATGGGAAAAGTTTCCCCTTGCTTCTGGCTGAGCCGCCTTGGGCCCCTATCCTGCACTGGATACAGTGCAAGCTTCTTGACTTGCCTGTTCCAGCGCAGGGTAGGATGTTGTTTACAGATTGTTTACAGATTTCACAGATATGGGTTTTTTTGTTTTTTATAAAAGCGAGAAGTGCAGAAAGAGTGTTACATGTTTTTATTTTATCACCGAAAAAGCCTACCTCTAGATATTACTTTCAACTTTCAAGCACTTGAAAAAGATGGGATAGACAAAAAGTAGGATGGGATAGATAAAAAAATATGTAACGATAAGCAGCAGTTACAGAAAACATGTCTCTTTCCAGTAAAAGTGATCTGTATGCAGAAGCTGGAACCGCTTACACAGGTTGCCTTGGTGATGCAACCTATTTTCAGAAAGGGTCCCCAAGGCCTTTGGTAAACGATTGTTATACAGTGGTTCTCAAACCTTTTAGCACTGGGACCCACTTTTTAGAATGTCAGTCTGCTCAGGACCCACTGGAAGTGATGTCATTAATGCGGAAGTGATGTCATGGCCAGAAGTGACATCATAAAACAGGAAATTTTTTAACAATCCTAGGCTGCAATCCTATCCATACTTACCCAGGAG
Organism: Tiliqua scincoides; assembly: GCF_035046505.1. Classification (NCBI taxonomy): domain Eukaryota; kingdom Metazoa; phylum Chordata; class Lepidosauria; order Squamata; family Scincidae; genus Tiliqua; species Tiliqua scincoides. The sequence continues at coordinate 60,106,626 of NC_089826.1, forward strand.
TAAGCTCCATTGACTAGCATTGTTTAAAGCAGGGGTCTCCAAACCCTGGCCCAGGGGCCAGATGCGGCCCACAGCAAGCCTCTTTCCGGCCCGCAGTCAATCTCTTGTCCCCTGAAAGCCTCTGGCCCACTCAACTGAACATGACCAGAACTGTGCTCTGATTGTGTCTGGAGAATGTTCTGAGGGCCAGAGAGGTTGAATGAATGAGCCCATTCATTCATTTATTCACTCATCTAAGCTCCATCTAAGGAGAACTTGGATGATGAGAATGGATGATGGCCGGATCCCAAAGGATCTCCTCTATGGAGAACTCGTGCAAGGAAAGCGTCCTACAGGTAGACCACAGCTGCGATACAAGGACATCTGCAAGAGGGATCTGAAGGCCTTAGGAGTGGACCTCAACAGGTGGGAAACCCTGGCCTCTGAGCGGCCCACTTGGAGGCAGGCTGTGCAGCATGGCCTTTCCCAGTTTGAAGATACACTTGGCCAACAGACTGAGGCAAAGAGACAAAGAAGGAAGGCCCATAGCCAGGGAGACAGGCCAGGGACAGACTTCCCAGTGTGGAAGGGATTGTCACTCCATCTCTAAATTATTTATTTCAATTTTATATTTAATTTTTTCCCCTGCCTTCCACACCATGCCAGATATTTGATGCGGCCCTCTGGCCAAAAAGTTGGAGACCCCTGATTTAAAGTATATACATAAGTAGCCTGTTAAAAGTACAGATCTGCAACATTTCCCCAAATGCAGTCACATACCATGGTCACATCAAGTCTAATAGATTCAAAATAAAATATTGAAATGAATGGGGACCCACCTGAAATTGGCTTGCAACCCACCTAGTGGGTCCTGACCCACAGTTTGAGAAACACTATTAGAATGTTCTTGAAAATCTGTAATTAAGTATATTTCATAGCCACTAGAGGGCAGCAGTCAACACCAAATCTCACATTTATGGTCAAACAGGCTTACATGCTGTTTTTACAGAAGAGTATGGAACTGTATAAGTTTTTTTTTAACAAAAAGGATGGTACATCAACTTCTTGTATTCCTAAGAATTGTTTCATTATAGATTACCGATATGTGGGTCTCCGGATACTTCACACAGTTCAGGATTTATCAATCAAATTATAATATTTTTACCTGTGCAGTCCTCCATGGAAGGATTTACATGCTGGTGGTGTTATCAATTCTGTCAGACTAGGACTGCAATTCTATACACACTCTCCTGGAAGTAAGCCCTATTGGACACCAGGGGAGGGCACCAGGATGCAGGTTGTGTCTTTTTGTTTTGTGTGCTCCCTGAAATACTTGGCAGGCCACTGTGGGATACAGGAAGCTGGACTGGATCAGGCATTTGGCCTGATCCAGTGGGGCTCTTATGTAACACAATGGGACTTACTTCTGAGTAGGCATGCATAGGATTGTGTTCTAAGGCTACAATCCTGTGCATGCTTGCCTGGCAGTATGCCTCAAAATCAGTGGCATTTATTTCCAAGCAAACATGCCCAAGATTATTCTGTGAGACTTTCGGTTTTGTCAGACTTTAGGTTTCAAAGGCAGTCAGGACAGTGACTACTAGACTTTGTTTTCTAATATGCTGCAGTTTTGGACTTGGAATAAGTTTATTATATTATGGTTTTATGGGTTCTTTTGTTCTGGAATTTGCCACCAGCATTTGGGGTGGTATACAATTGTTAAGCAGAATATCCATAGATATTGGAGTCTCCAACAACAGGTTGAAGGTCTCTGTACACTGGGACAACAATAGAGAAGCATAGGAGCAAAGTGTGTGGCTCATACCTCATGCCATTATTTATGTGAGAAAGAGAAAGAAAATGAGGTAGCCTGGACCGCAAAGTCCAATACACACAGACACACAATATCCTTCTATCAGGAATGTGCCGATCCACTGAGTCCTCGCCCCCTTTTGATTCGATTCATGCACGAGTCTTAATGGGCCGCCTTTGGGACTCAGCCAGAGCCTTTTTGGGGACTCCGATTGACTTGAGTCAAAGTCTTTCCTATAAATGAGTGAGGTGTGGCTCTGCAGAAAAAACTGAACTGCTGGTGGTGTGTGTGTGTGTGTGTGTGTGTGTGTGTGTGTGTGTGTGCCTGTGCCTCTGTGTGTGTGAGTTCTCATTTAAGACTCCCCATCCCATCTGTAAACAAAAGCTCTGTTGTACTTCAAGTAAGTGCAGCAGTGCAGAAAGTGCTAATTGGTTCCTTACAAACTCCAGCAACTGCTTGTTCCTGAGAAAAGCTTTTGAGTCCTGAGTCACATCTGGTTTCAAAACACATGTCTCAAACATGTGTCTTGCATGTTTGGTGACTCAAGTTCAAGTCTTATGAGTTGAGTTACCCATCCCTGCTTCCTTTCACTTGTAATCAGGGTGACCAGATGACCTCATTTTCCAGGACATGTCCTCTTTTTTAGCCTCATGTCCTGGAAAGGAACTTAAATGTCCTCCTTTTCCCTGTGAGCGGCCCCTGCAGGCAGCGCATAGCTTTCTTGCAATTAATAAATTATTACATATAATTTATTAATTGCAAGAAAGCTATGCGCTGCCTGCAGGGGCCGCTCACAGGGAAAAGGAGGACATTTAAGTTCCTTTCCAGGACATGAGGCTAAAAAAGAGGATACAGTTTTACAATTTTATAATAAGTAATATAGTGTTTAAATTAACCACATGAAATCAATGCACAAGTGTTTTTAGCTTTTCTTTTGTTCTGCCCTGCATTTTGCTTGGATGTCCTACATTTTGTGGTGCCTTATCCTCTTTTGCGGTTATGACATCTTGTAATGAGCACTACTGAACAGAGGTGAGTGTTTGGGATATCATTAGCAAAATTATACCTCCTTCTGATGCTTGTTCCCATAAAGAGATATGAGAGGAGTACTGCAGCTGGTCCACCTGTTTCCACCATGGAGAAGAAGAAATGGGGAAGGCTTCAGGGACTGAAAAAATGGTACTCACACAGCTGCTAAAGGCCACTCTCTTTCTGCAGAGCTATGCCTCACTCATGGCAATTCTAGCAAGGCCATATAAAATGTACCTTTCCTAAGGAATGACTAAATAAAGCCACAGCAAACTTTCTCACAACACCAGCATAGAACAAATATTGCAGAACTGGCTCATCTCTGCCTGAATTTCAGTTATGTTGCAACTGCATGTAGCTTGAGCCTGTTCTTTCACCCAGTTTCAACCCAGGTGCATGTTGCAGCATGGCAACTCTTCTCCTAATGTTGGAATCACAGAAGAGAAGGAAAATGTGGAACAGAATCAGTTGAGTCAAGCATTATGTTAAGGCAACTAAGGGCCCAGTCCTATCCAACTTTCCAGAGCTGCTGCAGCCATGCCAACAGGATGTGTGCTGCATCCAATGGTGGGGGGCGGTCATGGGGGCCTCCTTAAGGTAAGACAACATTTGTTCTCTTACCTCGGAGCTGCACTGCAGCTGCATCAGTGCTGGAAACCTGGATAGGATTGGGCCCCAAGGGTCAACTAAGCCTGCAATTCTAGACACTGCACAGGCTTGCACTGTACGGGTAGTATTCAAACCTCCACGGCAACCTAATTATCTGGACATTCTCCATGAGGAGCACAGCTGCCAACTGATCACAAGAAATGGGCTGGTCTGCTGCTGTGCCTTTAACACACACACACACACACACACACACACACACACACACACACACACACACACACACAAAACCAACTATAAATGAAGACACAATGATGTTGCACGACTTACACACTGGGCCTTATGCCAAAAATATGGCTTCTACACATCCGAAAAAGCTTGGCAACATCAGCCAGAGAAAGTCCTGGAAAATGAGAAGGTCAAAATCTTATGGGACTTTCGAATCCATACAGACCGACACGTTGAGGCCAGCACGCCCAATATCACATTAATTGACCACAATTCCTGACTTGTGACATTCATTGACATTGCCATCCCTGGTAACCACAGGGTGGTAGAAAAGGAACATGAAAAAATAGACAAGTACCACGAACTGTCTAGAAATCACCCGATTGTGGATGAAACACACTAAAGTGCTGCCAATAATCGTAGGCGCACTAGGAACCATCTCTGCAAATTTTGACAACTATTTGCAACAACTGAATGCACCAGCAATTACACTCACTGAGCTGCAAAGAGCTGCTATTATTGGAACTGCGTCAATTATCTGTCGATACCTGCGACAGATACGCAGATACGACCTAGGCCGTACAAACTCAACAGGAGAAGGTTTGGCCAGCATGATGGTGCAGCAATAGAAAAAGTTTCATCTACAATGGTTCTCAAACTTTTAGCACTGGGACCTACTTTTTAGAATGAGAATCTGTTAGGACCTACTGAAAGTGATGCCATGACTAGAAGTTACAACATCAAGCAGGAAAATTTTTAACGATTCTGGGCTACAATCCTATCCACACTTATCTAGGAATAAGTTCCATTTACTATCATTCTTAAAAACATATACACAGTAGCCTGTTCAAAGTACAGATCTGTAACATTTCCCCAAATGCAATCACATATAACTGTAGCATCAAGTCTAATAAATTAAAAATAAAATATTGAACTGAATGGAGACACACCTGAAATTGGCTCATGACCCACCTAGTGGGTCCCGACCCACAGTTGAGGAAACACTGATCTACTGAATTTCTGTTTATTTTATCATTTCCCTACTCTGATGCACAAAACCATTATGCATTGGATTTCTGATTGTAAAAATTAAGTTTTAAGTCAAAAGACAATAGCATTTCCTTCTATCTTTCCGGGGGAGGGGAACCAAGACAGTGCCGTGAAATTATCTCTGACAACTATCAGGGAATCTACAGCTGCAGTTAGCTGCAGTTATCACCATTTTATTGCATTGAGTCTGTCTAGCTTTGGTAGCTCAAGAATCCCCTGTTGATCTGCATCACATCCAAGCACGATCCCTGTCACGCTGTGTTCTCTCTATTCAACATCCATATTTTGGTCACTGTACATCAGTATGCATACAGAACAAAACAGAGGATGAAGAAGAAACCTCTGGGAAAGAGGAAAGTCAACAGCTGTAGCACACACCAGCCATTACCCAGTGTGAATTACTGGTGAAAGGTCTCTGCAGCACCTTTGCTATTTTCTTTTATACTAACCCAACAGCATCACTAGTCTCTAGTGTAGCCAACAGAGAGTAACCACACCAGAAATCTTGAGGGCAGACATGATTGCCTAATGCTAACTGCTTAGCAGTCTGTCGATCTGTACCCACTTGGTGGCAGTGTGACCAGTGTATCCACAAAAGTTTGTGCAGTATATGCCTTGATTTGAAAAACAGCAGATCCTTATGAACACTTGATAGAAATGTACCAAATATAACCGGTGATGAATTAAGATTCTTAATATTCTTCTGGATATTGAGCCAAATCCATAGCACTAATATGGTTGCCAACGTATTTTACTGGCTGCTGCTACTGTGCCATTTAGGGTCACTAAATCTGTAGTAATAGTTAATAGTCACTTTAGGTGTACAGTATGCAGTGCTTATCTCCACACTGTGACAAGCTTCATTGCTAATTCCTGTGACCCAAATTGTTGTTAAAGGCATAGGAGCATGGAGAGCTGGATTTTTGGTCAGTTGGCAACCCCAAGAAATCGTAAAATAGTCAATGACTATTCACTGTCTGGACTAGTGACTATATATGCTTTAGCTGTTGCAACTATTAATGATTTACAGCACTGACAAGAATAAGTATGGGATGTGTGACCTCATTAATAGCACAAGCCTATGCATGCACAAGCCTATGCATCCAAAGTCCAGCTGAAATGTCTGCGTGACTTCCTCTTTGCCGACGATGCAGCTGTCACTACCCACTCTGCCAAAGATCTCCAGCAGCTCATGGATCGTTTTAGCAAGGCCTGCCAAGATTTTGGACTGACAATCAGCCTGAAGAAAACACAGGTCATGGTTCAGGATGTGGACTCACCTCCCTGCATTACAATCTCTGAGCATGAACTGGAGGTTGTCCATGACTTTGTGTACCTTGGCTCAACGATCTCCGACACTCATTCTCTCGATACCGAGCTAAACAAGCGCATCGGTAAAGCAGCTACCACGTTTTCCAGACTCACAAAGAGAGTCTGGTCCAACAAGAAGCTGACGGAACATACCAAGATCCAGGTCTACAGAGCTTGCGTCCTGAGTACACTTCTGTACTGCAGCGAGTCATGGACTCTTCGCTCACAACAGGAGAGGAAACTGAGCGCTTTCCACATGCGCTGCCTCCGACGCATCCTCGGCATCACCTGGCAGGACAAAGTTCCAAACAACACAGTCCTGGAACGTGCTAGAATCCCTAGCATGTATTCACTGCTGAAACAGAGACGCCTGCGTTGGCTTGGTCATGTCGTGAGAATGGATGATGGCCGGATCCCAAAGGATCTCCTCTATGGAGAACTCGTGCAAGGAAAGCGCCCTACAGGTAGACCACAGCTGCGATACAAGGACATCTGCAAGAGGGATCTGAAGGCCTTAGGAGTGGACCTCAACAAGTGGGAAACCCTGGCCTCTGAGCGGCCCACTTGGAGGCAGGCTGTGCAGCATGGCCTTTCCCAGTTTGAAGAGACACTTTGCCAACAGTCTGAGGCTAAGAGGCAAAGAAGGAAGGCCCATAGCCAGGGAGACAGACCAGGGACAGACTGCACTTGCTCCCGGTGTGGAAGGGATTGTCACTCCCGGATTGGCCTTTTCAGCCACACTAGACGCTGTGCCAGAACCACCTTTCAGAGCGCGATACCATAGTCTTTCGAGACTGAAGGTTGCCAATACAAAAATACAAATGCATGTTTACTCAGGTCCTATTGAAATCAAGAGGGCTTGTTCCCAGGTAAAAGTGCTTAGGAGTGTAGCCTAAGAGGCTATCCTTAGAATTTCGAGAATGTATGCCCTAAATAAATATTTTTAAAAAGTAAGCTCCAGTGAAAGTTATTCATATATCTTCACTTCATATGTGTCTTGTTCTTTCTCCAAGGAGCTCAGGGTGACATAGAGGTTATTCCCACAACGACACTGTAAGGTAGGCTAAACTGAGAAATAGTGAGTGGATATGAGCATTGTGATTAAGTGAGGATTTGAATCCAGGGCTCTCTGTTCTATATCTGATATTCTTGTAATTCATTTCAGTGGGATTTGCTCTTGGTCATTTCATCCACAATAAAAACTGCACCTTTAGAGCAACAGCGAGGGCTAAACACAGAATTAAATGCTGTCTCAAGTATTGCTTGAAAAACTAATTTATTCCTCAGACACTTTGCTGGAGGAAAGGTCTTTGCGTACATGACTTGCAAATCTTCAATATTTTTGCTACAGACTTGATTATCTCTTTCCTTTTGTGTCACTGGAATTTCATGTCGCTGGTTAGGCAGGAAGACTGTAGAAGGCAGCTGCTTTGTTGATGCTAAGCTTTGCTGGAGGTTGTACTTGCAGCATAAACCCAGTAAAGCTGCCGCTTAAATCCCAAGGAGTTTACATAACTTATTTGAGCTTCATACAGCACTGGAAGACTTCCACTGACATACATTCGTGTTAGCAGTATGTTTGTTCTGATCCTGTTCAGCATTGAGATGCTGAGTGGCATTAAGGTGCACACTAGGCAAAGCTACCAAATACCAGCAGCAATTCAGGGATCAGAAAGTATCCAACGTCTGGGATACTGCAAAGGTCCAGGCTCTTCCTTACTCCAATATGTGCGCTTAGATCCAGTAAGATGGAACATTTCCAATCTCTTAGTCATGGTTAAAAGAGCAAGAGAATCTTGAGAGCTCATACACACATCTTCCTCTTACTATGAGTGTTCATGTGCTTTCCTTTTTCAGAATTAACCATGCTGCAGATTTACACCAGCACTGATGTTGATACTAGCCATGGTTAGCTTCCAGTCAGAGGTTGCAACTATGGTTTGCAGACCCCGGTTTGAATTGCCCATGGTTAAAGCAGACATCAGTGCAGACATAACACTACACATTACACTACTTTAACCATGGCTAAAGCCAAAAAAGTAAGGGGATTTGCACATGAGAAGGAAGGATGTGCAAGTGTGTGGTGCACTCCCAACTCCAAAACAGAATTAAGAAATCAAGAACATTATATCTCCAAAGGATCACTAGAACTGGTTTGTACCTAGAGAGTTGAATTTGCTCAATTTGTGGAGGAACCAGTTCAGGTAGGGTATCTGGCACAGTTCCTGTCTACAACAGTAGGAGATTCAGTAGGTCTGAAGGGGCTTCTTATGCACCTCTAGCCATGCTCCCCAGTTGCTGATGTATGCATGCACTTACCTTGCTCCCACCCACCCCATGATCAGCATTTGTCTGCAGCAACAAATGTGATCACAGGGAGAGTTTCTTGATCACAGGAGATAATTTTTCTTGTTATCTGGTGTGCTCCCTGGGGCATTTGGTGGGCCGCTGTGAGATACAGGAAGCTGGACTAGATGGGCCTATGGCCTGATCCAGTGGGGCTGTTCTTATGTAGGTCTACAACAGGAGCAAATTCAGATGAAGCTTTTCTGATCACCATATCTCCATACTGGGGAAAAAGCATCATATGCTAACTTTTGATTAATCCAGCTGTTATAGATATAGGTAGCAACCTAGATAATAGTTGGCAATTCTTAGTTCTGACTGAAACCTAGACTTGTGAGAAGTATAGAGAAAGAAGAGACTTGGGCTAGATAAAACAAAGGAAATATGATCAAGTTTGTGGGCTTCTTATGCACCCCTAGCCATGCTCCCCAGTTGCTGATGTATGCATGCACTTACCTTGCTCCCACCCACCCCATGATCAGCATTTGTCTGCAGCAACAAATGTGATCACAGAGAGAGTTTCTTGACCACAGGAGATAATTTTTCCCAATAGTCACTACCCTGGAATGTTCCATGACAGTGATCATGGGGAGATCACTCTCCTCATGATCAGCATTTGTCACTGCAATCAAATGCTGATCACAGGGAGGGCCAGGAGTGGAGCTAAGTGTCCACACAGCAATAAAGGTAGGGCTAACATGGCACAGTATATATGCCAGTATATCTCCTAGGGATACCAGGTTCTCAGGTTGTGACAGTATCATTAAAAACTCAAAAGCAGCTAGAACCATGCTGTGTTACGTGAAAATCCCCTTTGTCATTTTAAGTTGTGATTTTATATCTGGCTATAGGCCAAACTTCTCACAGGCCCAATTTCCAAAAACCCTGGTAAAAGTCACAAGTTTACACAACCTCCAGCTCTCCATGCACACAACAACAAAGACTTTAGCAGCAAAGACTTTAGCAGCAAAGTCTAAAGAGTAAATTGTTGCTTAAGTGTCTCCTGTGGTTGTATTGTTTAAATCAATCATTGCGCATTGTAAGTTTCCCCAGCCAGGGAAGCCAGCCATTAGACCCATTGAATTTTGCTGATATGCTGATAAGGGACTTCCTGACCCCCGAACACCCTGGTGGGTGGCAGTTCTCCCTCAGCTCAGCACCCAGCCCCTCTCAAAAAAAAATCCTTTAAAGAGAGGACTCTGGCCACATGTTCTCTCTCTCTGGTTGCCCTTCCAAGGCAGAGGTCCTCCTCCCAGGCCTCACTCCCCCCCCCCATCCATCTGCTCCTCAGGACAGGTAACTATTTTGCATTCTGGAACTCTTTCCCTTCTTTCTTTCCCCTCCTTTTCTCCCCTTCTCTCCCCATCTTTAGTTAGCAACTGGGTTATGCAGACCAGGGATCCCTAAGATCCTTTCCCTAAAATCCTTCCCCTTTTTCTAACCTTCTTGGATGCACCAAACACACTCTACATGCAACCACCATAAGCTAGGTACACCAGATGCAAGTACTAGGACCAAGACTCATCATTTTTCATGTGCATTATGTTTACCTGTGTGCTTTGTAATAAAAATATAATCTTTTACTGAAAGTTATCTTTCTCTCAGTCTCCTCTTTGAACTAAAGGGAATCTCTCTGCATTACGTAGTCTTGTTATCCAGCCTGCGATCTTGCAGTTCCAATGAGGGCACTGTAATAATTCCCCTAAAAACAAAACAGCCCTTTTTGGTAACAGCTGTACCTCTGGTCAAGGTTCCCCTTTCTCTATCACCTGTTGCAATAAACAGTACTCTTGGTCTGCTCCATAAGAAGGCTAGTATTACACACACACACACACACACACACACAGACTTGTCACTAACCTGCTTGCTAGCAATCTTCAATTCAGGGTGTTTCCATGTGCAGGGGGACGTTTAAATGTATTTACCTGGACTGTACAGTCCAGGCAGGAAGACGTGTAGCCTGTGCAGCTTTTGCATCTTACTACATTTTTAAAACAAGTTTTTAATTGATAATTTTAACTTAGCATGAACAACATTGAAACTAGATGAAAACATTTATAGGAATGGGATAATTTCCTTACTTTGAATAGTACTACTGAGTTTCTTTTTTTCCACTCCAGCAATGTCCTCCTCATTTGCTTTTTTTCTTCCAATAATGCATGGACATCCAAGGACTGGCTTTCACTATTTCCCTCATTACTATGTGATGGTTTTGAAACAAGCCCCAGGTGAAATAAACTAGCCTGGCCTTTTTTTGATTTTTCTTTCTCTTTATTTTCTCTTCTGTGCTCCAAACTTACATTTGTACTACATACTGCTAATTTCACCTTCAAATAATGCCAAAACACATGTGGACTTGATCTGATGCCATGTGTTCTGGACACATTCTTACATTAGAAGAAGGAGTGAGTTGTCTATTGGGGCCTAGGAATTCTGTGGACTGAACTGGGTGACCTGCTACTAGGGCCTAGTAATTCTGGCCTGAAGGTGTAATGTTCACTTTCCCATGTTTGAATTGTACTAGCACAGGGGGTTCCATATTCTCAAATCCCATACCTGCAGATTAACTTATCCATGGATTGCATCCACGGCACACACATAGCTGTCCCGCGTGCAACCCCTACACTTGCTCCCTCCTCTGCTTCCCTCACCTCAGTGGGTCCTCTGAGCACAGTAGAGGCCACACATGTCTGTTCGTGGTATCTTCCAGGCTCAGACTGAGCCTTACAGTAAAAAAAAAGTGACTTCTGATTTTTTTTTTAAATAGGAAGTAAAATCAGAAGTAAGGCATTAAAAATGTCGCTTCTAGTTTTATGAAAAACCTGAAGTCACTTTTTTTACTGAAAGGCTCAGTCTGAGCCAGGCAGAGGCCATGGATGGACGCGTGCAGCCTCTGCTGGGCTCAGAGGACCCTTGCCTCTGGAGGGTGAGGGTCATTCCCAGGCAGAAGCCATGGGTGGACATGAGCGGCCTCTGCTGGGCTCAGAGGACCCTTGCCTCTGGAGGGTGGGGGGTCATTCCCTGGTATCTGCAGTTTCAGTTGACCACAAGGAGTTCTGCAACATAACCCCATGGATACCAGGGCATGCCTGTACATGCTGGTGCTTATGGAGAAGGCTTGGGCTGCATTTACACTACAACTTTAATCCACTTTCAGTGCACTTCTATTTCTCCAATGCATTTGGGGTGGGGAGAGAGACTGTAGTTTATTTAAGGCAGTGGTTCCCAAACTGTGGGTCAGGACCTGCTGGTGGGTTGCAGTCTGATGTTTGGTGGGTTGTGTAAGGGCGATGGAAAGATCAGATAACTAATTGCTTCAGGCCCTGAATCTATTCAAAAATCAGATCAAATACGCTGCAAAGAGCTCAGCTCCTGCAGTTTGCAAATCTGTGTACATATAGGGAGATAAATATTTGAGGGTCTTTTTCTGGTTGTCATTTGTAAATAAATAAATATTATTTCTTTCTAGATCTCCTTTCTTTAAAAGTCTGGCAGACCTAGGTGGGTCCTGATAGAGTGTTGTTTTAACAAATGGGTCCTGATACTAAAAAGTGTGGAAACCACTTCATTAAGGTATCTGAGAGCTGTTACATCTACCCTTAGCAAACTATAGTCTCCAGAATGCATTGGGGTAATAGAGGTGCATTGGAACTGGATTAAAGCTGTAGTGGAAATGCAACCCTAAATAAATTTGCTTTGTATTGTACAGTATAGTTTATTTTGTCATGGCCTGGACCCCCTGGAAGCCTGGGCCCTGTAGATTCCCCCTCCCCGTTCCCCTCCCTCCTCAGGCCTGTTTGTGAGTACAGTAAGTAGATTGAAACAGTGGCCAGTTACCAACTACATTTCTGGCATGGGTAGCAACCTTTCTTGGAAAGAGAACCTTTCTTGGAATGTTCTACACCACATTGACCCACACTTCCTCCAGAAGTGACCATTGCATTTGTGTTGTCATACCATTGAAGATGACTTAGGAGCTTCAGCTTGTTGAAAATACCACAGACTATTTCCTAAAAGATTTAGGGAGACCTGAGCCTATCCAGCAAGCACTCTGACAATTGCAGTGGTCACCTGTTTGCCTCTGAAAACAATTGAAGTTGTTAGTTTTACCCATTAAACCCATTTTTGCCTGGTCCACAGGTGTGTACATTCAGTCCTTGTTGCGTATATATAAGGTTGGGCAGAAATGATTTAAGACCATAACCATATCTATGGTGTGTGTGTGTGTGTGTGTGTGTGTGTGTGTGTGTGTGTGTGTGTATATGTATATATATATATATATCAGTCTCTACACCAGGGGTGTCAAACTCGTTTCAAACCAAGGGCCGAACAGCATTCATTATGCCTGCTGAGGGCCAGAAGCAACACCATTAGGCAGGAAATGATGTCATTAAACAGGTCATAACCAAAAATAAGCACCTTTTCTCTCTTAGGAACTCATTAGCTGCAAATGACAGAAGAGAAAATATGCAAATCTTGATCATATTTCAAGATATGGGAGAGCCCAATTTTCATGTGGGCTGCCTTTTCAGAAGTAACACGTCAGCGATGCTCAGCAGATAAGAGCCTGAGGGCCAGATAAAAAGCTTCCGCGGGCCGCATCCAGTCCCCGGGCCTTATGTTTGACACCCCTGCTCTACACCATTTATGTTCAGCTCCATATGCCACCATTACTGTTAGGATTGGGGCCCTTCTGGCCCCAAGAGAAATGGATACTGCTGCCCTTCCCTGTTTAGGAAAGTCTGCAGGATGTTTTTATTCCTGCTAATATCTGGTGTATCTCAGTGGCAAACCTTCCATTCATTCTATGAGGCAAATGCCCTGGGCATGGAGCCTTGCACAAGCCTCACACTTCCAACAGTGTTGGAAACTGTGCTTCCATTTTTCTGGAAGCACAGTTTAAAGCAACAGGGAAGCCTCAGGAAGCTTCCCTGACATGACGTGGGCTTGCATGAGGTTTTTGTGCGTTGGGACGGTGACATTCTGCGGGGGGCACCATCACGAACCTTTGCCCCAGAGTGCAGGGCTTGGGAGGTCCACCACCGGTGTCTCTGACTGATCTGCTTTTCTTCTTGGTGGTGACTTTATTTAGCTTAAATCACTGCTCATTGTTTTCATTTCTTGTGAACTGTCTATTATGTTTTGAAGCTGCTTTCTATAAGCTTCTTCAAATATTGGAAAAGGTGCCATACAAGCGTTTTAAATAAATTAATGAATTGATGATCTGTTCTGTTTTCTACATCCCCTGCAACATCAGAATTCATTGCACAGTAAGGATGGTGTTGCCACAGGTTTCAACCAATGACCCTTGCAGTTAAATGATAAGGCCTGAAAAATAGGTAATAGTCACATCTTACGACTCAAACCTAGTCAATGAAAAGTGTTCGACATTTTGCCCACCATGAAGATAAATGTGGAAGTTAAACAACAAAAGAGGCAGATTTATTCATCGGTTTGTTACACTGGAATAAAACTGAAACAATCCAGTACAATCCAGCTTACGCACGTTTTCTCAGAAGTATCAGTATTCAGTGGGGCTTATTCTCAAGAAAATTTGCATAGGGGTTGCTGCTATTCTTCAAGCTGGAACCACTAGGATACAAAAAAAAATGTTTTACCCATATTACTTTATCTTGCACTGGAATCTCAACTCCCTTTTTTGCATTTAGATGTTAGGAGCATGCATTATTGGCCCACAATATCCCCCCCCCTCTCACACACACACATACACACACACAACAAAATCGTCAAGCAAGGTTAACCCTAATGTGGGACCCTCTGTGCAGCCTTACCTGCTCTAGCAGGTCATCAGCCTGGCATGTAAGGAGGGGCCTCCAGCCTACCTGCCAGTGGTCCAGTAGCATGCACTAGCAGAGACTGCTTTGCAAATTGCGACTGCTCTAAAACAGCCTTTGCATGTGTAACACATGTTACATCAGCCCCCTGCCAGCATAGGATGGGGCCAATCCTTACACTTACAGCCCAATTGTATCCTCCCCCCTTCCCCCCAAGCCACTATGAAAAGGCGCAAGCTGTATCCAACCGGGAGAGGGATGGCGCAGCAGACTTCAGAAGAAAAAGGGGATTTAAATCTCTGTAGACCGCCTGCCCTGCAGTGGGTCTACTTGGACCTGCTCCAGCTATTTTGCTGGCCCAAGTCCAAGGGGAGAAAGGGGCAAGGAGGCTGCTGCCTGAGGAGCTTGGATCAGGCATGTGGCAGAGCCCCCATATCCACCCCCTTCTGCAGCCTTCTCACCCCGTCCCCGTCTTCCCCATCCATCCCAACTCCCCCACTATCTTATCTGCCTCAGTGGATCCTTCTGGATCCCCTGATGCAGGCAGGAGGGCTTTGACCTGTGCTCTTCCCACCTGGCAAAGGTGGTTAGGCTCTTCCTGCCAGCACTTGGGCAGTGCACTACTCAGCGCTCTGCTGCAATGCACTTTACAGCCAATTTTCAGTAGTTACCACCAGCAGAACATGCATTAGGGCTGTTAGGTAATTAACAGTGCAATCCTATCTTGCACTGGAACAGGCAGGCCAGTGAACCTACTCTGAATCCAGCACAAATTTCTGGCTGTCTGAGGTTCAGCCTGAGGCAAGGGGGAACTTTCCCCCTTATGCTGGGAAGAGATGCAGTAGTGCCAGTGGGGCTACTTGGATCTATGCCACCAAAATTGTTGGTGCAAATACAAGCAGCCCAGGACTGCCCCGGGCCACCAAGGAACAGGGCTAGAATCCGGCATAAGCGCTGAATCCTGGCCCCACCTCCCACTCCCTGCCCACCCCTGGGAATGCCCACTGCTCGCCTTCTCCCCTCCCCAAAACACCTCTCTCTGTTTCCTCCCCACCTTCTCCCTGCCCCCCCCCCCAGACCCCTGCACTGGCCAAGCTCAGCTGACACAAACTCACCCATCCCTGGGGCCCGTATCAGCCTGGGGAGGCCTATCTCCCTGCAGAGTGGCACTTTATGGCACTTTTGCAACACTTTTCAGCTGGTGCAAGCTGGCCAAAGGGGCACTTAGGATTGTACCCTAAGGCTTCCAGCCTATATGTGCTTGTCTAATATGAGGCCCCATTAAACTCAATGCACTTACTTCTGAGTAACCATACATACAATTGGGCTGTAAGACTGTAATCCAATGCATATTTTCCTGGGAGGAAACCCCATGGAACATAGTTCAATGTCAACTTCTGAGTAGACATGCTTGAGATTGTGGTGTTAATTACTGCATCCTGAACCACCGACTTTCAAATACATGTATTAAATGGACCACAAGTATTGGGGGAAAAACATCACCCCTGTATGAGCCTATATTATTATTATTATTATTGTTGTTGTTGTTGTTAACAACAACAACAACAACAACAACAACAGTATTTATATACCACTTTTCAACAAAGAGTTTACAAAGCGGTTTACAGATAAAATCAATTAATGGCTCCCTGTCCCAAAAGGGCTCACAATCTAAAGTTTATCAGCTAAACCGTTGCGACCCACCAACAATCAGTTCACGACCCACCAAGTGGGTCACAACCCACAATTTGAGAAATCCTGCCTGTTGGGTAAACAGACATGTTGGTCTAGTGACAAAGTAGCAAAGCTAAGCTGATGGCTGGTGTGGGCAGCTTCAACCTAATTGTAACTGAGAAGCTGTTTGCTAGATTGCACTGAATTACTGGCGTCCATAGAATGTTGGCTGGGAGGGAGCAGAGTCTCCACCTTATGAAGAGCAGACGTGAAGCAAGGGGAGGAGTAAAGATGACCTGTGTGGCTGGTTCCTGCTGTTGGGAGACAGAACATGCATATGGCATCAACAGTTTGAGATGCCAGTGAAGCCTACCAGTTTCATACATGGAAATAAAGTTTGGGAATTTGTAATACTAACCTCAGAGAAGAAGTGAGCGTGTCTCTCTCTCTCTCTCTCTCTCTCTCTCTCTCACACACACACACACACCTAAATGGTTAGTAACAATTCCTAGTAACTTGATTTTGAAACTGATTTTGTTGCTACTATTATTAATACTCATAATTAATATTAATTAATATTAGTAGACTGAAGTTACAGAATCTTTCAAAAACAGCTATATAATTTTGAACTATATGTGTTACTCCTGTTTCTGTAGGATTATGCCATTCATTTTTTTAAAGTTACATTATCCAAAGGCCAATGGACTTCAACATGAAATATGTATGTATTAAAGAGTAAGTTCCATTGAACTATTTTCTGTGTAAACATGTCCAATATAAAATAAATATCGTTCCTTTTACATTGAAATTAGTACAATAGCTAAAGCTATTTACAATACGTGGACCCAGTTCACGTGAACCCATGAACAACATGTCAGAACTTTAGTCTGGTCCTTAAAATGACGTATTAGATCAGGGGAAGCAGATCTGAGCTTGGAGTATGGAAGGAAAAACATAAACCTCCCTGGTGTGTCTCTGTATGCACACCTGTTGCCACCATCTATGTGTGCAAGTCACAGCATCATTTCTGAAGAATGCTTGTGGTTTCCATGTCTGTGTCTACTACTGCTGAGGATGCTCAGATGTGGGTGCTCTTGCTTGCCAACTGCTTCTGTACACATGCACAGCATTTCTAGATGTGCATGTAACTCTGTGTGTATGTTTGTGACTCTCAGTTTGCGGCATCGCTTTCATAGGTGTGTGCTTAAACAGGAGTAAATCCCATTATTCTAAGGAGTGTTACTCCCAAGTAAGTGCCCTAAGGCTTGCAGCCAAGCTGTTAGATAAAGGTTGAAAAGAAGAGCTTTGCATTCAGCTGTCTTGTTTCTCGCATGCCTTTTTCTGGACGCTTGGAGCAAAGGAAGACAAAATATTTGCAGAATAGAAAATAAATTAAAAATGAAATTAAAAGGCACAGTTCCCTTTTTTTAAAAAGTGTTTAAAAATCAATATAAAATCCAGAGAGATTTAAAAAAAAAAAAATGAAAAGCAGCAGGCCTTAGGGAGGGGAAGGGGAGAAGGGAGCACTCCTTGGGAATCAGGCACACTCCTGCTTGTGCCAAAGAAAGCGCCTTTCTGGAGGGGGAGAGATGCACGCTCTTCTACCTCTGTAAGCCTCCAACTGGAAACGTGTCAAGAGCTTTCCAAAGCACCGACTCGCCTGTGCCTGGAGCCTCATTGTTAGTCTGAGCAGAGACGTAACGTTAGAAATCCGAAGGAAAAGCAAACATCTCCCCTTAATGCGCCATAACGTTTCCAGCACCGCGGCTCCATCAGCCCTGTCATATCCACTTTGCATGTGTCCTTTCGGGCTTTCATGGTCAGCCCTGAACCTGCACCTCGCCCGAGCCCGTCCCGGCCCAGACACAATTCTCCAGCGGGGGGAACAAGAGGCAAATAAACAAGCGGGGTGGCGTCCAAAAGAGCGGCCTCGCAGGTGCCCGCAGCTGGCGGTTAACACAGACTGTAAGAGGATCAACTCCATCTCCACTGGCTGGAGAGGAGGAGAAGAAAACAAATCAGGCTCCCACGTTTACTATGCACAGTTTAGTTAATGTGGATGATAAGGGTTCGTTTCTAATCCCATTGTGTGTGGGGCTGAATATCCTAGGACCTACAAGCCTCCTGAAAGGGTGTCTCTTGCAAGCAGAGCAAGGCGCAGGAGCGTCCCCTGCGAGGCACGCCGAGGTTTGCGGAGCAGTTTGTTTAGTCCCCAGTCAGGTTGCAGACAAAACATCGGGGGGCGAAGCCTCTTTGAATGATGCTGCCCTTTGATGAGAACCTGATCGCGCCTTTGCCCACTGCCGCAGCCCCCGCCCCCCCCAAAGAGAGAGCACCGGCGCCCAACTAAAACCTCGGCGCAAGGACAGACTCAGTGGCCCTGCCTCAGCTTCAACGCAGGCAGATCTGTGTGAGCCATCGAGGAAGGGGAAAGGCAGCCCACTGAAAAGGGTGTGCGAAAAGTGTCCCCGGCCCCCTCAAGCCCCACGCCTCGTCCTGATCCTTCTTCGGAGATGGCGGGCGTCTCCGCGTCTGGATGCACGGGCACGCATCTCCAAAGAGTGGAGGTGATGGCGATTTGAGGGTGCAACCTGCGGTGGAGTCCCCTGTTGTCGTGCAGTTAGCCGGCGTGTCGGTGGGGTTCATGGTGGTGGGGTGTGTGTGTGTGGGGGGGGGAACGGTCCCCTCGTCGCAAGCGCCCTGGAGAGCGGACGAGGCTGGGCGATGCGCTCCGGAGTTTTGGAGAGGGGACGGGGCGGCCGCCTTTGGGGAGCTCTCTGCCCCGTTGCCGCGCGTGTTTGGGTCTTCTGCTGGGGCAGGCTGTCGAAGGGAAGGCAGCCCGTTCCCGAGGCGGCCTTCCTCCCCCCGGCCCCCCCGGCGGCCCCCCAAAAAGAGAGCCCTTTGCGCTCCGGAGGCGAGCGAGCGCGGCTGGCGGCGCAGAGGCCTCGCCAAGCAAGTGAACAATGCTGTGAAAATATGTTTGGGCCAAATAGACAATCGTTGGATTAGACGCATTCAGGGGCGAAAGAAAGCCTTTTTGTGTCACGACTGCAGCGATGCGCGTGGACAAAAGTGCCCTGTGGCCGCGTCCTGCCGCCTTTGTGAGCGGTGCGCCTCCGCTTGGCGCGCTGCGCCGCCGGCCCCTTCCCGGCGCGGGCTCCTTTCTTCCCGGGGACACTGGGCCGCATCAAAACCGCCTGTTAATTCGATCCGGCGGCTTCCCCCTCCCGAACAAAGCCCCCCTCGAGTTGGTTAAAGGAGCCAAATTAGGCCAGGGGACGGGGGGGCCGCGGGCCACCCTTCCGCAGGTGACGCGCCGACTGCGCTCCGGGCCAGCTGCGACCCCCTCTCCAGTGGCCCCTTTTCTTTGACCCGCATTATGAAAGTGTCGGCCCAGTGAGACCATTCACCCTTTTCAATGGGACCTTTTCCCATCGGATAATAGGCGACAAATTGAGCTTCTCCAAAGGGGGAGGGAAGCACCTCCAGGCACACACACTCGCCGCCCGCACAAAGTCGTGTGCCAGCGAAGAGGCCGAGGGGGAGCCCTCGTGCCAGCCTCCAGCCCCCACACCTGCCGGGCTCCCCGCCGCAGAGCGCGGGAGACAAAACAAGCCCGCCGGGCTGCCACCTCTCATAAAGATGGACGTGTCACCACGTCGGGGGAGGAAAGCCTGGGAACGAGCGGGCTCCGAGGGCTCGTCCTTGAACCGGGCGGAACAGCCTATTAAGGGCTTACTTAATTACTGTAATGACTCTGGACAGGCTTTAAAACGCAGTCAGCGCGGGCGGGCGGGCGGGGAGGGAGCGGCGAAGAGGTAAACAGGCCGTCGTGGGAGAGGCGGGGAAGCAGCCACCAGCCCGGCGGCGCTGCCGTCTCTCGGGCGGCCCGCGCGCCACTGCGCTCAGCCGGCCGCACCCCTCAGCCCTGCGCCCTGCCAGTGGGCCTGTGGGGGAGGTCACGTGTGCTTTGAAGGGCCACGTGGAGCGACAAAGCTGGTCTGCTGCCCCCCACACCCCACCCGCCCCTGGACCGCAGGGAGGGGGGAAAGCAGCAGCCAGGGGGGCATCTTCCCCACGCCTGCTTTCTCCTCCCAGCACTGCTTTCCCTAATCCTGTGGCATCAGGCAGGCCATGAATCCCCCCTCCACACACACCCCTCCGAAACGACCGCTTTATAAGCCGCCCCTCGCAAGTGGGGCTCTCCAAGCCACTTGGGCCACTCGAGGGAGGACAGCCAGTGCCTCCTGCCACCCTCTCCTCCGCCACCATGGCCTCCAAGCTGAAGGAACGCAAAGTGAGTCGGAGCCACTGCCTCTCTGCCCTGCGCGCTCAGGGCCGGGCCGGGCTGGGCCGGGCCCCAGGTGGTGGTTGGCACCAGCAGGGACCCCTCGCACCGCGGGTGCTGTGGCGTGAGAGTGCCAGGAGACCAGAGCCAGGCGCCAGTCGTCTGCTGCAGCAGGGGCTCTGCGGAGAGAGCAGGCGCTTGGGAACCAGGGTGCTCCCCTGAACCGGAGAGCGTTGGAGCGCCTGAGTCCGGGCATGGCACGGCCTGACTGCTTAAGGACAGGTCTGAGGAGTGCCGTCCCCAGGCGGATGGATGGTGGACGGGCAGATCCGGTGCCTGGAGAAGTCCAAGCAATCGGTGGTTCGCCCAGAGACGAAGGGCCGTGGGGTGCCCCGCACTTGGCTTCCCCCCACGCGTGACCATCTGCGTTGTGTCTCTTAATGTGTTTTGCAGAGGATCCCCGTTTCCCACAAAGTGATCGAGAAAAGGAGGAGGGATCGCATCAACCGCTGCCTCAACGAGCTCGGGAAGACGGTGCCAATGGCCTTGGCCAAGCAGGTACGCTGCCGCAGCGGGAAGCGCCAGAGCTGGGCCTGGCATCCTCCGGGGGAAGCCGGGAAGGAGCGCGCGTGGGCGGGTTTGCCTCCGCCTAGCCGCTGCTGCTCAGCTTGCATTGCGGGTGGGGTGGGGTGGGGTGGGGTGGGGGGAGGGACCCTGCGATGCCCATCACTGGTGAGTTCAGGGGAAGGGAAGGGCACGTGGGGAAGGGCTGCTTCATGCAGGCAGGCAAAGAAACGTACCTTGCTCTTTCCCAGGGTGACCAGATCCAATGGAACACACAGTGCCCACACTTTTAACCACTGCAGAGAAGAGGGAGTTTGGGCAGGTGCAGCTTCTCAAACCCTTCCATGCTGAGCTGCACCTGCCCCAATTCCCTCTTCTCTACAGTGGTTAAAAGTGTAAGCACTGCGTCCTCCACTGGATCTGGTCACCCTGCCCTTTCCCCCTGCTCGGCTCCAGTCCCCAGATCAGCTCTCATTCCATCGTTTCTTGAAGCTGGTGTCCTCTCTCTCTTGCCTTGCAGAGCTCCGGCAAGTTGGAGAAAGCGGAGATCCTGGAGATGACCGTCCAGTACCTGAGAGCTCTTCATTCCGCGGACTTCCCTCGGGGCAGAGAAAAGGGTAGGCGCGCGGCCGTGCGTTCTCGGCGCTTGGCACGCAGGCGCAGGGAAGGCTGGAGATTTGCAGCAGAAGCCTAGGCTTGTCTACTCAGAAGTAAGTCCCACTGTACACAGTGGGGCTTACTCTCAGGAAAGGGTGCATAGGATGGCAGCGCTAGAGAGCAGCCGTGATGGAGCAGACCGCTGCTCAGGGGGAACCCCTAGAACTGAAAGGGAATCCCTGGAGTGGGAAGACAAGGAATCTGACTGCCAAGGTGAGCCTGTAGACATTTTATGTTTCCATGGTCAGTGTGGGGGATCTCGGGTTGATTCTCTTGCCAGCTGTGAAGCAGTGGACGATCCACAGTCTTCTAGCCTGCGGTCTCCACTTGTGATAGTAAAATACATGATTCTACTGGACAGTAAAGGAATGAATGTTCCTGCTAAAGGAACAAATTCCTTTGAGTGGTATTAAACAGTGGTATTAAAACAAATATAGAAGGCAGACCTTCTATATTTGTGGACATTATATATCTGGACTTTATATATCTGGATATATAATTTGTGGACATTATATATCTGGACTTTCAGAAGGCGTTTGACACGGTCCCTCACCAAAGGCTACTGAAAAAACTCCACAGTCAGGGAATTAGAGGACAGGTCCTCTCGTGGATTGAGAACTGGTTGGAGGCCAGGAAGCAGAGAGTGGGTGTCAATGGGCAATTTTCACAATGGAGAGAGGTGAAAAGCGGTGTGCCCCAAGGATCTGTCTTGGGACCGGTGCTTTTCAACCTCTTCATAAATGACCTGGAGACAGGGTTGAGCAGTGAAGTGGCTAAGTTTGCAGACGACACCAAACTTTTCCGAGTGGTAAAGACCAGAAGTGATTGTGAGGAGCTCCAGAAGGATCTCTCCAGACTGGCAGAATGGGCAGCAAAATGGCAGATGCGCTTCAATGTCAGTAAGTGTAAAGTCATGCACATTGGGGCAAAAAATCAAAACTTTAGATATAGGCTGATGGGTTCTGAGCTGTCTGTGACAGATCAGGAGAGAGATCTTGGGGTGGTGGTGGACAGGTCGATGAAAGTGTCGACCCAATGTGCGGCAGCAGTGAAGAAGGCCAATTCCATGCTTGGGATCATTAGGAAGGGTATTGAGAACAAAACGGCTAATATTATAATGCCGTTGTACAAATCGATGGTAAGGCCACACCTGGAGTATTGTGTCCAGTTCTGGTCGCCGCATCTCAAAAAAGACATAGTGGAAATGGAAAAGGTGCAAAAGAGAGCGACTAAGATGATTACGGGGCTGGGGCACCTTCCTTATGAGGAAAGGCTACGGCGTTTGGGCCTCTTCAGCCTAGAAAAGAGACGCTTGAGGGGGGACATGATTGAGACATACAAAATTATGCAGGGGATGGACAGAGTGGATAGGGAGATGCTCTTTACACTCTCACATAATACCAGAACCAGGGGACATCCACTAAAATTGAGTGTTGGGCGGGTTAGGACAGACAAAAGAAAATATTTCTTTACTCAGCGTGTGGTCGGTCTGTGGAACTCCTTGCCACAGGATGTGGTGCTGGCGTCTAGCCTAGACGCCTTTAAAAGGGGATTGGACGAGTTTCTGGAGGAAAAATCCATTATGGGGTACAAGCCATGATGTGTATGCGCAACCTCCTGATTTTAGGAATGGGTTGAGTCAGAATGCCAGATGTAGGGGAGAGCACCAGGACGAGGTCTCTTGTTATCTGGTGTGCTCCCTGGGGCATTTGGTGGGCCGCTGTGAGATACAGGAAGCTGGACTAGATGGGCCTATGGCCTGATCCAGTGGGGCTGTTCTTATGTTCTTATGTTCTAGACCTATCAAGGGACATAATTCATGAGGAGCCAAGTGAAGCCTCCACAATTACAGCCAATACACTCCTGATCACCCAGGGAAGCTCACAGGCAAAGACAATGTCACAGCCATGTCTTACTGTTGGCTCCCTGCACCCAATTATCAGGAGCCAACAGTAAGACATGGCTGTGACATTGTCTTTGCCTGTGAGCTTCCCTGGGCTTGTCTCTGTTGGAGACGGACTCCATGGACATTCAGTGCGATCCAGTAAGGCAGTTATCATGGCCGTATGATGGAGTATTTTCATGCACTTGGTGCTGGTGCTTGGATTAATTATCCAAGCTGGACAATTATCCATAGGCTTTGCACAAATCATAGTTTGCAATGCTACATTGTGGGCAAGCTATGTTTTGCGCAAAAGAAAACTCGTACAGTTCAGCTGACATGACACATTGTGAAACTGGGAACTAAGAGAGAGGATCTAAGTGCAGGAGGAAGGGGTGAGGGAGAAAGGATGTGCAGGCACAATGCTCATTCATGTAGTGCCAAGCTATTGTTTGGCACAATGTCTGAACCTCTTCAGTGTGTCCGTGAAGGCTGGACACCCGATTGGTTTTTGGGCCTCTAATAAATAGGAGCACAGAGCATTGTGCTTGTAGTTTACTTGTTTAGTTCATGAATAATGGGCCTCAAAATGCCCTCATTGGCAGTCTGTAAGCTGGTTCACAGGCCTCTCATGGTACAGTCCTAAGTCCGACTTGAGCTGGCACAACCATTCCAGTGCCAGCTCAGAGTGTTGCAGATGTGGCATACGGCGCATTTGAGACAAACTAGTGAGTAGGCTGGGCTGGCGCAAAGGCATGTCCTGGGCTGGCAGCACTACATCCCATCCAGCACCAGCCAGCACAAGTAAGGTTGCACAGTGCACCATGGGGAGTGGGAGAAGGTGACAGGAGACAGGGAGGAGGCATTTGTGAGTAGGGGGAGGCGGAACAGGAGGCAGATTGGGCCCAAGAGGGGGGAAGGATCAGTGGAGCAAGCCTCCACTGTATCCTAATCCCAGCCGGCCTAGTGTTACACCAGGCTTCCTGAATTTGCATCAGCTGGCACAGATCTGATGGTTGAGACTTTACTCAGGGTAAGGGGAAATATATCCTCTTACCCTGAGGAGATCTCCCTGCCTCATCTGCATTGGATGTAGTGTAGGCCAAGCAGCTCTGCTGTGCCAACACAGCTTAGTGTTGGGCTAACCCATGCTACTGCTTGGGAATCACTCTCGTTCAGTGGTTCCCAAACTTCTTACCACTGGAATCCAGTTTCTAAAATGGCACTCTATCAGAACCCACCCAGGTTTACCAGCTTTGCATAAAATGGAGATCTAGAAAGAAATATTTTATTTTATTTATAAGTAATAATAACCAGAAAAAAGCTTTCAAACATTTGTCTACCTATACAAGTGTGTGCCATTTAATGATGGGAATATGTTCTCTTATCCCTGTTGTTAAGTGATTGGGTCATTAAGTGAACATTCAATCCAATCTATTGCCTTTGTTGTGTAAACAAACACTCCCTGCCAGATACTAGTGGGCTGCACAGGTTACTGGAGATAGATTGCCTATTATTTGCATTAAGAGCCTCTCTGTTGTGTAAACAGACACTCTGCTGCAGGATATGGGACACAATTGCTTCATTAAGAGCATCTTTATTGTACTTTGACCACTGTCATAGATGCGGTCTGTCGTTAAGTGAATGGTTGTTAAGCGACGCATGCCTGTATTTATACAAGCTTGCAAACTGCAAGAGCTCAGCTCCTTGCAGGGTAATTAACAGCTACACTATCTGATTTTGAATAGCTTCAGGGTTTGAGGCAATTAGTTATTTGATCTTTCAATCACGCATTGGTGACCCATCAAAAATCAGATTGCAACTCATCAATGGGTCCTGACCCACAGTTTGGAAACCGCTGCTCGAGTTATTACTGTAGTTTTGGATTGTGAGCTGCCTTAGGGCCTTTGTTAGGACCAAATTATTAGAAATCCCTGAATGAAAGAATAAAGAAATCTTAACCTTTCTTTCTTTCTTTCTTTCTTTCTTTCTTTCTTTCTTTCTTTCTTTCTTTCTTTCTTTCTTTCTTTCTTTCTTTCTTTCTTTCTTTCTTTCTTTCTTTCTTTCTTTCTTTCTTTCTTTCTTTCTAGCAGAGCTTCTTGCTGAATTTGCCAACTACTTCCACTATGGTTACCATGAGTGCATGAAGAATCTAGTTCACTACCTCACCACAGTAGAGCGAATGGAGACCAAAGACACCAAGTATGCCCGGATCCTGGCTTTCTTGCAATCCAAAGCTCGTTTTGTGACTGAGCCCATTTTTACTTCCCTGGGAACTCTTCCAGAACCAGACTTTTCCTACCAACTTCCACCAGCTCCGGACTGCTTGGGTCACAGCTCTGGTGACCCTGTTTTCCAGCAGGGACCTGGGCATGGGCACTTCTCCTGGCATAGTTCTTCCAGAAGCTCCACTATTCCTTACCTTCCAAATACTGCCATGCCCCTTGCTAGCTCTGGGCAGCAGCGCAGCACTTTCCTGTCTTCTGTGCAAGGTCTGGACCGCCACTACCTCAACCTGATTGGCCATTCCCACCCCAATGCCTTCAGCTTACCAGCTGCTCAGCATCCATCTGTGCTATAATCTATATGTGGGACTGTAAACTCATGATCCAAAGAGGGTTCCTTTGTCTTTAATGGCTGCACTGAGAAACACATGGCTTTTTGCCTTCCCAATGTGCAGAAAGAAAATAAGCCATGCTGTTAAAATTCTCCCAGCCATGCCATCCTTAAAGGTATAGAACACCTTCCAAGGCTCATTTCCAGTGCCAGTCCCTTCTGTATACTGTCTGTGTACTCTCAAGAAAGTAAAACATCCTACACCACAAGCTTTCTTCCACAAATGTAAATAGATATGAAGTGGTTGGGTAAGTAGAGTGAAATAAAGATATTCTGGTATAAAAAGACTCTTGATTGTAGTCACACTAAGATACATTTGTTCTGTTAAAGTATTCAGAAGCATGATTGTTTTGATGTTAGTACAAGTGATTTAACTCTGCATCCATGGAGGTAGTTGTGTGTCTGTAGCAGCACAAACAACAAGGTGTCTTGTGGCACCTTAAAGGCTAACACATTTATTGTAGCATAAGCTTTCATGGACTACAGTCCATGTCATCATGTAGGTAATGCATGATGAAGTTGCATCTGATGAAGAGTGTAGTCTACAAAAGCGCATGCTATGATAAATTGGTTATGATTCTCCCTGCACATTTTGTTCATTTTCTAGAGTACATTTTAAGAGGAACCATACATGAAGTTAAGGGGAGTAGAAAATATGTGGTTAAAGATGGGGGAGGTGTTTGTATCAAGTGACTGCGTCCCACTCCATTAAAGTCAGTGGGAGTTTAGCTATTGCCTTAATACATGCAATTTGGGGTGTCACTGGGGCTTGCCAGATGAGGGCCCATGTCCATCACCGGGCTAACCTATTGAGGCTAACCCCTCAATCTCAGTACCAATGGCAGTCCAGTGTGCCATGGGCAAGAGGGACACTATGGAGGGCCCCGCACAGGGTTCTGCCTCGGGGCTCCAAGCAACCAGGTGCAGGCACTAGGAGCCTGCAAGACTTTAACACAGGAAAATGTGTTTCTTGATCAGGGTGGGATGGGTCCATGTTTGTGCATATTTAGTGCCATTTGCTATTACACCTGCCTTATAAGGAAAGTCTATGGTATTTGGGCCTCTTCAGCCTAGAAAAGAGATGCCTGAGGAGGGACATGAATGAGACATACAAAATTATGCATGGGAAGGATAAAGTGGATAGAAAGATGCTCTTTACACTCTCACATAACACCAGAACCAGAGGACATCCACTAAAATTGGGTGTTGGGAGAGTTAGGACAGACAAAAGAAAATATTTCTTTACTCAGCGTGTGGTTGGTCTGTGGAACTCCTTGCCGCAGGTGACAGCATCTGGCCTGGATGCCTTTAAAAGGGGATTGGACAAGTTTCTGGAGGAAAAATCCATTACGGGTTACAAGCCATGATGTGTATGTGCAAGCTCCTGATTTTAGAAATGGGCTATGTCAGATGTAAGGGAGAGCACCAGGATGCAGGTCTCTTGTTATCAGGTGTGCTCCCTGGGGCATTTGGTGGGGCTGCTGTGAGATACAGGAAGCTGGACTAGATGGGCCTAAGACCTCCACAATTCCTTGAGAGGCAATCCCAGGGAGATTAATCTCAAAGGCACTTGGGGCCAGTTCACACAAACAAATTGGTATGTTGGAATTGTGAGTTGAATGGATCATTGTAGAGGTTAGCATATATATAAATGATGGCTGCATTCAGATGCTTGTTTGCACAACACTGTTGCAGGGTGTATGGGGTCATCAGTGGGCTCAGAGCCCAATCCAGAGGAATGTGGGGGAAAGTGTTCTGGAGCAGGGGGACGGTGGAGAGAAGGTGTGGTGGGGAAGGGAGTGAACCAGACTGGCAAAGTTCAGCTCTGCCAGATCCAGAGCCCTATTTTGGACCTTGCAGCCATACGTGAGGCATCTTGACTATGCTCTGGCTAAATTGCCAATGCAGAGGTGTGGGCTGTTTCCCTTACCCAGGGGAAGGGAACGAATGTCCCCTTCTCCCAATAAGTTGCCACTGTCTTCCCAGAACACTTAGGATGCCATGGCAGTCATTTTGGTGCCTCAGCAGCCCTGCACACCAGGCAGCTCAGGATTGGGCTGCCCTTCTGCTGGGAGCATGTGAAGACACCAGTTGAATGAACCAGTGCTTCTATGCAGGAAGTGGGCATGCACTTTTTCTTCCCAGTCTTCCACATAACTGTTTGACCTGGGTGACTGTTTTATGTGGTGGGTAACTTTAGGCTGAGATATCCATGTTCCAGGCTATCTCATGATTTCCTAGTAAATAAGAATTTTAACCCAGGCTGCCTCAGCAATGCAACATCTTGATACCCTTGCAGAAAATCATTTCACAACACCTGATGTGTAGTAACATTTTCATTAACATTTGGACAAATGACACAGGTGACCAAACTACTCTGGGGAGAGAAACCTAATTCTAGGGCAATTTGGCCATCCGTAGTGACTCAGGGCCCAATCCTATCCAACTTTTCAGCACTGGTGCAGCTGCAATGCAGCCCCAAGGTAAGGGAACAAATGTTTCCATATCTTGAGGAGGCATCTGTGATTGCCTCCCCACCACAAGATGCAGAGCATGCCCCATTGGCACAGCTGCACTGGCACTGGAAAATTGAATACAATTGGGCCCTCAGTGTTGTTGTTGATCTATGAGTTTCACTCAGGCAATGCTACCAGCCATTGAACAAAAATGCATCAAGGCTGCAAACTTGAGGCATGTAAACCAAATATTAGCTTTGTTTTAAAAATGTTGTGGTATGCTTCGCAAAATGGAAGAACAACGTACTTGACAAAAAGGAAATATTTCTCTCATATTTAACTTGAAAGATGAAGTCTATTGGTTGAACAGTCCACAAAGTGCTGCTGTGTCACCTCCATTCATTTCACTGGGGCTTTGCCAGAGTCTCATAGAAGCTCAAATGAGACTAATGGAGATTGCATAGCAGCAGTGCTCAGTGGCTTGAGTCTCACCTGTCTTGCTCTGGAGCTTCTTTTGGATCCCTTTAGTTGTAGTTACTTCATAGGTGGACAGTAAATGGAAGGAAGGATGGATAACAATGCAATCAAAGAGTATGCTTACTCTGAAATAAATCCCACTGTGTTCAATGAGCTTTCAGGCAAGTGTGCATAGAATTGCAGCCTCAGACAAAGCAGACTTGGGTTGCAATCCCCATTCAACTGTAATGCTTATTGGGCGATTTTGGACTAGTTTTTTTATAGCCTAACTCGAAGTATCTCACTGGGTTGTTGAGAGGATAAAATTAGAGAAGGGAGATGCATGTATGTCACCCTGAACTACATAGAGAAAGAGTAGAATTACAATTTAATAAATAATTAGCATTTATATAGAACTTTCTAAATGCTCAGCATTATCTCCATAAAGCAGCCTTTTAAGGCAAATCTTTATTGTTGCTGTTGTGCTTGTACCACTGATGGGAGAGAATTACTGGTTGAGATAGAATTACAGGTTGTTTAAGCCTTCTCATAAGTCTATGGCAAAAGTGAGATTTGAACTCAAATTTTCCAGGTCCAGGCTCACACTGTAGCCTTGACATAACACAAAGGGCGCAATCTAAACTTGCGCTAAAGCAGGCAAGCCAGGAGGCTTGCGCTGCATCCAACGCAGGTTCGTTGACTGCAGCAGCTCAGCCAGGAGCAAAGGGAAACTTTTCCCCTTACCCCAGGGTAAGGGCTGCACACCCCAATGGGTCTCCTCGGACCCATGCCACTTCTGGAGGTGGCGCAAGTCCGAGGAGAGCGGAGCAGCTCAAAGCCGCTCCATTCTCCCCGGGGACAGGGGCTGGGATCTGGCATAACCACCGAGTCCCAGCCCCGCTCCCCAGCTCCCTGCGCGCCTGCCCCCGGGGCCACCAATCACCCACCCTCCCGTCACCCAGAAACGCCCCCTCCCGCCTCCTCCCTGCCCCCCCAAGCCTACCTTTGCTGCTTGTGTCAGCTCAGGTGCGCTGGCACAAGCGGTGGGGAGGAAGCTGCCGCTGAGGCTTCTGCTGGCCTCCATGCATCGGCACTTCTGGATGCACCAACGCAGCTTCCTCCAGGGGCTCCTATGCTGGCATAACTGCCAGTTAGGATTGCACTCAAAGTGAGGTTTCATGATGAAGCTCTTTGCTACTACAGCAGAGTGGTTTAGCAGAAGTAGCTATGTTTAAAATAAAAATCATGTTCTGTTGTAATTTACTTTTATATGTGGAGGTTAAGAGAGGTGCAAGGAAAACTCATTATAAAATAAAATATGCACTGTTAGATCTTAATTTTAGGGCAACTGTAGGTCTGAGAAGCCAATGAGATGATCTCTATAACAGAAGAAAAACAGAAAAACCTGCATCATATATCAAGTAACCTGAGGCTTCCATGTTGCTATAAAACATGGTTTGTATACAGCTGCAGAAGCTGGATCTGTTAGTTCTTTCCATCCATATACAAAACTGATATTTTGCAGTTTCACAGTCTTCCATACTGAAAGAATCCTACCATGCAACAATTTTCATTTTCACACATAAACAGATCATTGTCCTATCCCAATTTTCCCTATCCTGTTGACTACGCCAATTTGTCCCATACAAAAAATGTTCCGTCTCCCAATGCCCACTTTTTTTGGCTAATTAGCACCCTCCTTTTCCAACAGCAGCAGCTGTGGTGTGCAAAGAAATGAACTCCTTATCAGTCTTATCAATTAACAAGAATTTATTGCTATAAACACATACACTCCCTGCAAGTCCTCTTGTCCAGAGGCTTTCCCTCCCCAAAACTCCACTTAACATAAAGGTCTGAAGCCTCCAGTCAAAGTCCAATCCAGTCCAGTCCAGTCTACTGCAGCAGAGTCCCTCCTCTGCAGCAGTGTCCTCTCCAGCAGAGTGTCTCCTCCAGCAGTGTCCTGGCAGTCTTCTCTTCTGTGTCCTCCAGCAGGGTCCTGGCAGTCCCCTTCTCCTGTAGGTCTGGGTCAGGTAGCATCTGGTCTGGTGTCCCTCCGGTCAGGTTGTGTCTTCCACTGGGTCAGGTAGCCTTGCTCCTTCTGAAGCTGCCTTTTATCCTTGTATGTCCCATTAAGTCCAAATTAGGCTCAGGTGAGCCATCTCTTCAGTCAATGTCCATTCAAAGTTCCATCAAGGTCAAACAAAGCTCAGGTGTCCATCAGAGTCTCCATTGACCTTGACTGATTACAGCTGGGGAGCCAGCCCTGCCCTTCCCAGAGCTGTCAAACAGCTGTCAAAACATGGGATCACTGTCAACACAACATTATCCACCTGATGATCTTCTGATCTTTCATAACAATCATTTGCTACTAAAAGTAGGTTTTTTAAAAAGCACATTAAAAAAGCATGTGAAAAATTTGCAACAAGTCCAATTGAACAAGACTTTTTCACTGCCACCATTAAAAGCCATTTTGGCCCATCATTGCATATATACAACAGAAACCAAATGTGTACATCTGTGGGCTGGGCAAAAATGGGTTAATATCTGCAGAGAATCATCCTGTGGAGCTGTTCCAATTTGTCTCCATCTACTGCTTGTTGCTCTTGAACCTACAAAGGCAGCATGAGGTTAGTTACTCAGCATGCAAGATCTAATTAAACACCAAGGGAAGGTGTAGTAGATAACAGCTTGTTTATTGCTGGTACCAAAGCTACGTTTTGGGCCCAATCATATCCAAATTTCTAGCAAATGTGCAGCCACAATGCAGCCCCAGGGTAAGGGAACAAATGTTCTCATACCTTGAGGAGGCCTCTGGGACTGCCTCCCCACCACAGGATGCAGTGCAGGCCCCATAGGCACAGCTGCTCCGGCACTGGATCTTGGATCTGCCACAACTTATTCTCCACATTGGCTGTGGTGGTTGATGTTCTGATGGCACTTGTTGGTCCTGTTATTCTGGATTCTTTCAAGCTTTAACAGCCCAAGGATGTGCAAGGGTTCCTTGATTATGTGAGGCTATCTGCCTGCCTGCTTAACCCCTTGACTAGCTTGGCTTAGGGGGGACTGGCAAAGTGGATAAGGAGGGTTGTTAATGCATTTCTGATGGAAGGGGCTTTGCAAGAGACATTTAAAAAAAGTTGTTATATGCCCCTTTCTGAAGAAATTTCCCTGGATCCCACTGTGTTGGGGAATTATAATCCTGTTTCCAATCTCCCATTTCTGGGCAAAGTGATTGAGTGGGTGGTGGCAATTTAGCTGCAGAGATCTGGATGAAATGGATTATCTGGATCCTTTTCAATCTGGCTTCAGGCCCAGCTTTAGGTCTGAAACTTGTCTGATCACCCTGGTGTATGATGCAGGAGCAGGTCACCAGCTTGGGGGTCATCCTGGATTCTCTGCTGTTCTTGAATGCCCAGGTGGTGACAGCAGGCAGAGGGTCTGTTATATAGTGGGTCCATACAAATAAAGGAAGGCATAGAGATAACAGCTCAATATGTTTATTCCATCTTCAGAACAGAACCTGGCAATGAAACACAAGGGAAACACCCCTGGTTTTTTATAGCCTTTAGCTCTGCCCAGACTTCCCATGATTGGTGCAGTTGAAACCTTAACTAGAGGGCCAATCAGACGGTAGGATTTCAATCCATCACCCAATTGGCCAGCCATAAGTCTGGGCCAATCAGTTATACAGGATTTCGATCCTGCATAACTTACATGCATAACAGGGTCTTTTGCTCAACTTAGGTTGGTGTGCTGGTTGTGGCCATATCTAAGTCCTTGGGACTTAGGCTCAGTTGACCATGCCTTGGTAATAGCAAAACATGACTATTGCAATGCACTGTATGGGGCTGCCCTTGAGTACCATCCAGAAATTACAGTTAGGACAGAATGCAGTGGCCCTTGTAGTCTTGGAGGTTAGGCAATTTGACTCAGCCAGTCTTGTGCTTCTGCAGTTATACTGCCTGTTGATCTGTTTCTGGGCCCAATTCAGGTTGCTGATACAGCTCTATACAGCTTGGGATCATGATATTTGAGGGATTTTTTCCCATATGACCCATCCCTAAAGTCAACAGAAGGGACCGTGCTGCACATGCTGTCTCTGGCAGAGGCCAGATTGATGGCAAAGAGGAGCAGAGCCTTCTCTGTGATGGCACCTCTATTGTGGAATTCCCTCCAAGTAGGATTAAGAAATACCCCTCCCAGTTAGCCTTCCAGCAAGGACTAAAGACTTCCCTGTTCTACCTGGCCTTACCTTCCTAATTAGTAGCGTTGTGGTTTTGTGGTTGTATTTTGTTTTAATTTTACTGCTTTATGATTCCTATGATTATTGCATTTTATATTTTGTTTATATTTTTATGTTTTATACCATTTTTTCTCTATGTTGTACACCACCTGGAACACTCCATTTATTTGGAGGAAAATATGGGATATAAATCATTTGAATGAATGAATGAATGAATGAATGAATGTGCTGCTGTAGTTTCTTTCACCAGCCACTCCTGTATCCCACTCACTGTTTCCTTGATGAGGAATGACCACGTATGTGCTGCCAAATAAAAGGTTTTCCTGCATGTTCATTTGCAAATTAGTATTTTACATGCCATGATTTACACTTCCGGATCAGTGGATGGAAAGTAAATTAACTTATTTCATTTCATTCTGCAGGCTTTAGGGTGATTTGAGCTGGATTGTTTGCTGAGGTCATGGAATAGGCTGACCCACAATTTGTGAGCCTTCAGCTCTATTATCCAGAAACAGACAAAAAGATCTTCACTACAATGAGTATAAAGCATAATGTATTTTTTTTTCCATTTAAACTGTAAACACAGAAAAACCCGGTGTGACAGATTGGCTTAAAAGAGGTCACATTGCCAGACAATTTGAGGACAGGGGAGAAATAACAGTTCTGTCAAGCCACACTTAGGACTTCAAATCCAAATGAGGGCAGTAGGAAAACAGCTCTTGTTGAACGTCTGCAGGATAATGTATATGCAGCAGCAGGAGCATGACTGGTGCCTATTATTGTAAAACATGTCTTACACTCATTTTCACCATCCCTTGAGGTGGAATATGAAGAAAAAGTCTTTGACTATTTTCCCCTCTCCCGGCATTAAGCTATTCAGTATCTGTTTTGCACTGAAGCATTACAGATATAGTGTTACCCTGGAAATATAAATTATTATTAATTTATTCAACATTTTGGCCACTGTTAACCAAATTAGACCAAAAAAAAACTCCCCAACTTCCCTTTGCTAAGTAGATATTCTCTCTCGGATTAGCAAAAGGACACCACAGTCAAACTTAAGGTCATTTACATAGAATTTTGCGAACTTGCAGTGGTCCATGACAGTCTTTGTGGCTCAAATGTTGCTATTCTTGATTTTTTTTTTTCTTATTCTCATTTTCATTTCGCTGAAGAGGATAAACCCTGCTTTTGGTTTACAATAGCTTTGGAATAAAAGTCTTGCCCCCTTGTCTCTCCTCAAGTTTTCCCCAAGCGCCCCATCTCCAGTCTCCATCTCTTTCTAGCAATGAAAAATGAATTTATGTTCAACCTTCCTATATAAACCATTTTGAGTCTATCGAAAAGACAGTAAATTAAATAAATAAATAAATAAATGCCTCCCCTTATATCTGTGCACTTCAGTAAGAGCCAATGGTCAAATTTGAAGTAGTTTTGATTTCCTTCCTATGAGATGATTGCTACTTGTTTAAGACAAGGAAGGAATAGATTCTGAAGCAGATTTCGAGTTCAATGTGTGTCTCCCCTCACTTCCCACAATGCTTCAATTCATGCCGCCTCCCCTTCTAATGTGCTCTCTTTTTAAGTAAGTTGTATAGTGCGGGTTT
This sequence comes from Tiliqua scincoides, assembly GCF_035046505.1. Taxonomy (NCBI): domain Eukaryota; kingdom Metazoa; phylum Chordata; class Lepidosauria; order Squamata; family Scincidae; genus Tiliqua; species Tiliqua scincoides. The sequence goes on from NC_089826.1 coordinate 60,141,226, forward strand.
CCAAGAGCCCCCAACAAAACAGAGAGAAAACTTCCCAGTGGTTTGGGTTGGAGGTGAACAATTGCATATCTCTGACAGGGACAATCTCTTGTTTCTTGGACTTCATCCTTGAGTGGGCAAGAAGAAAAATAATCATCCCCATGAAATCAAAGGTTCTCTCTACACATGGGAGTAAGGAAGAAAGCTGCTTGCCAGGACTAGGTCTCTGTCTCCTTGAATCTGCCTTGGCTACTGGAGGAGCCTGATAGTCAGCATGGGACCATCCAGTGATAGGCAGTTTTCTTAATACAGAGGTCACTTGTGCTTTCAAGCGTTTTTGAACAAACAAATCCCCATGTTCCCCTCATGGCTACAGGCTCACCAGTCCTGGACTGGCCCTGGAGCATACAACAAAGAGAAAGAGACACCAGTTAAGAGCCAATGGGAAGGTGGCAGTTGCAGACAGGGTTCAAAGACTCTCATGAATATAAAAGTGACATGGAAAAAAGCCACCTGGCAGAGCAGGGGGCAGGAGACAACCAAAAGCCCAATATCAATCAGAACCACAGTGTGGAAAAAAGAGAACCCTGTGGTTTACCTAAGTAACTATTCACCATGTTAAAGAGGGACCTGTTGACACACCAGATTAAGCAGACTCACATTCTATTGCACACATATTTAGTGCTGGTTTGAGTCATTACTACAGGTAGATTTCTAATCATTTGCTCACTTAGCAATTGGTGACCTGCAACTCAGTTTGTGAACTAACTCCACTGAAAGCAGCAACTTTCATGTGGAACCTCAATCAGTGAGTGGTGTTTGATCTGTGATGGAACATTCACACATGGAAGTCACTGCTTGATGCCGCAGTCATCAAATGATGAATTTGAAATTCTGAATCAGCCCTTGGCCTCCTGCTCTAACTAATGCCTTCATGCACCTATTAGGCAAACTTACTCATCCGTATTTATTCAGCCACTCATTCCTCTTTATTGAATTATTTTGACATAGACTTAATATTAACTGAACCTTTATATTCTCCCCTGGCCTGATATAGCTGTATCCCATTTTTATGGTGGGGAGCCCAGTTATAGGTAGAAAGCCTGTGCGCTGTAGAGTTATTAGACTTGAATCTGGGAAATGAAGTCTGGTTGCCAGCATTTTATTCTGTACTGATCCACATCTTTGCAATGTTTTACTATATTAAAGGTCCAATCCTAACTAGGACTGGTGCACAGCAGGTTTATGACAGCGGAACAGTGTTCCACTGTCATAAAATGGCTGCCAACAACACACTCAGCCCACTGGTGGTGGCCTTTTGCAAGTCCCCTGCCCCCACTAGGAGCCTGCTGCCCCTATGTGAGCTGGTAAGCCTGTGGAGGGAATAGCGCATGAGTGGGAAGGGGAAGGAACAGGGGAGTGTCTAAGGGGAGTGGTGGGTGGAACTGGGTGGAGATTGGCAGCAGAACTTGCAGTGATACTCTCATTCTGTTTTTCCCCCATTCCATTTCCCTTAATCACCTTGGACTTGCACCAGCAAAGTGGCTGGCACACATCCAAGGTGACCCATTGGGCTAGCTGAATCTGAACCTTGGGTAAGGGAACAAATGTTCCCTTACAAATGTCAGGGAACATGACTGCCCCCTGCAGGTTGAAGCTTGTGCTCAGTTGGGGGGTGAATTTAGTTAGGATTAAAAGCTGAAAGGCTTTTAACTATGAATGGCCTTGATACCTTGGCTGAGATGTGGGATTAAAATCTAATAAATTAAAAATAAAATAAATTCCCACTGATATTTGAGGACGTTTTCCCTTGTTATTGAATTGTTTTTAAAAGCATTCATTCTTAGTCCCACTGAATATTTTGTTCTAAGAATAACATATGTATGTGGTGTGTTTCCCTAGTAACAATGTGACTTGCTTTTCTCTTTTCTTCTTAAAAAATGTGCACTGTAATTATGTTTCATGATCTTCACCTCCCCAAAATTTTGCCAAAATCCTGCCTCATTACTGGATCAGTTTCCCTGTGAGTTCTGGAGAACCTTAATGTGATTTTTTCAATATTTACACACAAATATACATGTTGCACAGGCAAATACTGAGACAGGGTTAAATCTTTAAACCAGCTATAGATTTCCAAAGGTTTAAATTTAGAGCCTGGGGAGGGACTTTAGTTCAGCAGAAGAACATCTGAACTAAGAGCATCAGAAGAGCTTTGTATGAAGAAATTACCTGGTTCAATCCCAAACCTCTCTTATGAAAGCAGAGAAAACAGATTCCCATTTGAAACTTGTCAGCTACTTCCAGTCAGTATCAACAATACTGAACTAAATGGACCAACAATCTGACTCAGTATAGGGCAACTTCATGTAAGAGCTCCATCTTGCCAGCTAATTTCAAATCAGGTGTAGGTCATTCTCAGTTGCTGTAATTAAGCACTGAGCAGAGAGACCCTGCTTCCTTACTGGTGGGGCACTGAGATGTGGCATCAGAGGCAGGGAGATGCTAGCTCATCACAGAGCAAGTACTCAGCGTATGATTGAGCAACAACACCCTGCATGACATGGGCATTGATGTCTGTATGCAATTCAGGATGCTGCTGACAGTACGGTGCATGGTACTGACTCGGCCTGTCCTTACCCTTCAACACCTCCTGGTAAGCATATGGACTCCCCTTCTGCAACCATATACATACTCCCACCCCATCTTTCCTCCCCTTGACAGACTTTACTGCCAGAGAAGAAATTCTTGAAGAAATTACTGCAGCATGGATCACATACGCTAGAGCCAAGATATGAATTTATTAACCACTTAAGAGCCACAATGTGAAGCTGCCATTCTCAGAGAGACCTCCGGAAAAACCATTTTGCACACATACACCAATAGTGCCACCTTCCCAATAAGTGCAAGCAACACTTACCAGTCATCCTAAGTTCTGCCTGCCTATCTATCTGTATACAGGGAGGCTAGGCTGTGTGTCTGTAATCAAGTGTTTCTCAAACAGTGGGTCATGAGACAATTTCAGGTGGGTCCCCATTCATTTCAATATTTTATTTTTAATATTTTAGACTTGATGCTACCATGGTATGTGACTGCATTTGGGGAAATATTACAGATCTGTACATTAATAGGCTATTATATATATGCTTTTAACAATGATAGTAAATGGGACTTACGCCTGGATAAGTGTAGGTAGGATTGCAGCCTAGCAATGTTAAAAAAGTTTCCTGCTTGATGATGTCACTTCTGGTCATGACATCATTTTCAGTGGGTCCTGACAGATTCTCATTCTAAAAAGTACATCCCAGTGCTAAAAGTTTGAGAACCACTGATCAAGAGTATTGAAGCAATAGGTTAAGAGTTAGTGGTGTAATGGATAGTGTGTTGGACCAGGGCCAGCCTAAGGGCAATTTGGCCAAATTGGGGTCTGCACCTGGAGGGGCCCCACCCTGAGGCAGCAAGCACCCTCAGCCACAGCTGGCACTTCATTCCATAGCTGATTATCCAGCATGGAATCTTCCATGCTGAGATTTTGCGAGGAGAGCATTACTGCTGGTCAGCCCTCCCTCCTACCCACCTGCCCCTGGGTCTGATTGGTTTGAAATCCCTTCCTCCCCAAGCAGTGATGCTACTGTTGGGTGCCTCACCACTACTGCTCATCCTGGTGAGTGGGGAAGGGGGGCGTGGAAAAATAATTGTCATTAGGAGTTGCCCAACAGCTGATAAGGCCAGCCCTAAACAAGTCTCACTTATGATGAAGCTGCTAGTAGTGATCTAGGGCACACAGTGATCTAGTGACACAATCTTTCAACCTAACCTGCTTCACAGGGTTGTTGTAGGATACAACAGAATAGCACCTTATAGACATCTTGAATATATATATATATATATATATATGAGAGAGAGAGAGAGAGAGAGAGAGAGAGAGAGAGAGAGAGAGAGTAAGTAAGTAAGTAAGTATAAGTATAGTATAAGTATATATATAAGTATAAGTAAGTATATATAAGTTTAATCTTTGATGCCCAAAACAACAAAGAGAATCTCACATCCTACCAAAATCTTATGCAGGAAAATACCCTTTCTGATTCCAGTGACTTCCTGGCACTTGAGGGGGAATGCAATGCTAGCCCCGCCTCAGCCACTGGAATCCTGCAACCTCACTCATAGGGGAGGCACCCCAGGCCTCAGAACACCCTTCAGGCACAACTGGAGCACAGCTCCTATTGCATTCATTGGAGTATACAGCACAGGTTAGGGGGTAGCACTGAAAGGTGTGTCCCAAGGTGACACTCCTTTCAGCTACACTGCAGAAGTTGACCCAATATAATTTTTTTCAAGAAAATTCAAGTGATGAGCTTCGCTCAAGTTGTGGGATTCATAGACAGTTTTAGTAATAGGTTTGGAAAGATATTTCCGCAGGTATAACAGGTCAATATTCTGCCTAAGTAAGTGTAACTGAACCAGGGTGACCAGATGCAATGGAGGACAGAGTGCCTATACCTTTAACCATTGTGTAACAGAGAGATTTTTGGCAGGTGCAGCTTTTTAAATCCTTCCATGTTTTGCTGCACCTGCCAAAATTCCCTGTTATACAGTGGTTAAAGGTATAGGCCCTCTGTCCTCCATTGCATCTGGTCACCCTGAATGGAACTAAAGGCCTATTTTTTTCCCTTATCCTCATTGCCCCATCCTGCTTCTCTCTCTATGTTGTTTTTAGAAATGGGCTATGTTTCAGAATGCCAGATGCAAGGGAGGGCACCAGGATGCAGGTCTTGTTATTTGGTGGGCTGCTGTGAGATACAGGAAGATGGACTAGATGGGCCTATGGCCTGATCCAGTGGGGCTGTTCTTATGTTTCCACTTGGGACAAGTTTAGATTGTAAGTTCTTTGAGACTGGGGGGCTATCTTCTTGTTTATTATTCTATAAAGTACCATGGGTGTCGATGGCACTAAATAAATAGTAAATAACAGTAAAAGCTTATTTATAACTTGATGTATTCTTTGCTCCCAGCTATGTTGCAGCTGGGCCTGGAATATGGACAAAAGATATACCTGTTCAAATAATGTACTCTTTCCAAAAGGACAGGCAACTATAAAAAGAAATTAGTCATCTAGAAGGGTGAAAAGCTAATTTGATTTGGGGGGGGGCAACTTTATCAGTCACTGGTAATGTTCTTTATCTATCACACACTGTTTATTGTTGCACCCTTTTCAGCATTCAGTGCTATAGTATTCATGCCATTTTGCACATATACCCGGTTGTAAGTCCTTTTCAAAGAATTCACAAGTATCTTGAGTCAAGAGGATTCAAAAGTGAAAAGAATCAGGCAGCCCATGTGGTGGGGATCAATTTACAGTCCTGCAGGGTTAAAGGGGAGAATGTTCAGCTTCATCCAAGACCTGAGAAACTTGACATACGCAAACCTTACATGCATAGCATATAGAAGCTAGAAAGAAAGGTGCCCCCTAATGAGGTTTTTTTGCGCTTGGGTGAGCGGAAGGGGCTGCTTCAGAAGACTAATAACTGAAAACGTTCCAGAGCTTTTGTTCCAGAGAAATGGCAGGCACTTTCCATCCCCTTTGAGGGGGAAAAAAGGACAGCCTTTTGGGAGCCTCCACGAGAGATGTGGATTTTAAGGGCGACCTAAGGTCATACAGAGCTAATCAAGCGAAAACAATAATAAAATTAGCCTGACAGTCAGCAAGTATCTGAGGACTTTATCAAAACAAAATGGCAAAGAAAAAAAAAAGAATTGGAAATGGACAAACTCGCTGGAGCAAAGGATCAAATCCTCAAGGTGGCATTGTGCAAGTGTGTGTGTGTGGGGGGGAGGATTAAATTATTTATTCATTGTTAATTTATTTATTTATGTATGTGCAAATGACTGAGCTGCTGCAGGTGTTGTTTCTGAAAAGGCCCAGGTTTAGAGCCAAGGCTGGAATATTGGTCCATTTAACTCATTATTTTCCTTAAGGCGATCAAAACATTGACTTTTATGTAGGAGATAGAGAAGGAAAAACCATATGTGTACCAGGACTCATGAGGAATCTAAGCAACACTAAGAACCAAAGTATTTCACTCCCATTCAGGAACAGAGATGGGGGGGGGCGCGACACTCTGTGGCAGAGTTTAATGTCCAGGAAATTAGCAAATGAATGCTTAAATCAATATGTCAAACGAACAAAAAAAACCCTTGTTTGTTTAAACAGATTTATAAAACCTCTTGGGAATATGCATCAAATTTGACCATTTTAAAAATTCTTTCTTTTTGTTAGCAGAAAAGATGCATTTTGATTTATTTGAGTTGTCTGTCTTTATCTGATGTATATGCATACAGTATTTTCAATTTCACACTTCTTATTTAAAAGACAATCGAGTTCATCCTTTATCCCTAAAATGGACTGTCATTAACATTTGAATTTCACCATATCTTCAGATGGGTACATACATATGTATATAGGTGAAACACATAGGTATTTTATTATTCCCCTTCCCCCTGCAATTTTTATGGTACTTGAAATTGTCATCCCATGTTCCTTTGACCCAATAAAGCATGCCACAGTGGGAGTTTTGTGTAGGACATGACCCTAGGGGGAGAGGAACACAACATCTCAGCATGGAATTGTGGGGGGGGGGGGAGGCAAAAAGTCACATCTGGGGGGGAAGACAACAGTATCACATCAAGTGAATCCCCTGCATCAGGAGTAGATCCTCCTACTTTTGTGCACTTCTATAAAGACTTCCAGGAAGGCTTGAGTATTATCTACCAAGAAAGATGTTTAATTAGACTCCTGTTCACAGGATTGATGCTAATTTGACATATGGCTCATCAAGACAAATACCAGGAAAGCAGGGTCTAATTCTGCAAACAGCAGGGACACAAAAATTGCTGTTATACCTTGGAGGCTAATTGGTTTATTATGACATAAACTTTCCTAGATAAGAGTCTGCATCATTCTTTAAAGGCATACCATTGCACATGTAGGAAATATAGGAACCACAGGTTGTTTCCAACCTGCTTTTCTAGGCCCCTTGTAAAAGCCATACCCAACTTTCCCTTGGAAAATGGATCTGTGGTGAGTTATCACATGGTAGCATTGCGAGGCTGGAGTGACACAGAGAAACACTTTTGGTGGGGGATGAGACTTTTGTTCCCTAAGCCTGAAGAAAGGAACTAAGAACGTGGAGTGTATGAAACTTGGTCAATGTTGATATTTACTGACAATTTTTAAGATTTAAGGATCCAAAGGGAAATGTAAAATATAATAATTCTGGTTAAGTGTAGTTTTTTTTTCAGGCCCCAAAGTTCAGATATGGCTGATTGAACAACAGCTGTCATTCAGCGACAGAAGGAGAAAGATGGACACTTTTAACAGGGTTGGGACTTAGGGATAAGACTTTCAATGATTAAGAATAATTTTGTAGGGATGTTTAAAAATCCTTCATTTGGTGAACAACAGCTCTTAACTTTATCAAGTGTTGAACCCACAGGAGACCACAGGAATAAGAAACAATAGTGAGTGAGGGAGGGAGGGAGAGATTTGCTTGTATAGACCAAAGTTTAAAACATTTGGAACACCTGAGTTGTAGAACTGTAATATTCAAGCCAGATTCCAGAATGATAGTGTATAAGCAGGAATCATGGGCAGCCCATGCTGCTACACTGCCTGAATCCACCCATAATTTGATTCTCCCATGCACCTGCCCCTTGTGGAAGAGGGTGATGGGCAAAGAAGTGAGCAAATGAGCAAGCGGGGGTAGGGCACGTAACAGGGTGTGCAAGTAAGTGGGCAGGAGAGCACCCCCAACTGATGGATAGAGAGAGATGCTCTGTTCCCTTCCCAGCAATGAGGCATGCAGACTCCCTCATCTATGCCACTTCTGTTCCCAATGAGCCATGCACTGCTGCTGTTCATTGGAAAGAGAAACAAGCTGCGCACCACACTCCTGATAAAAGAAGGGGGGGGGACAGATTCCAAATTGCCTCTCCATGTCTATTTGATGCTTCATAACTTAAGACAGGATGGACAGGGAGAAGCAGTTTGGAACTGCAGCAGCTATTTTCTTCCTTCTTTCTTCCGCCGTGCTCCATTTGCTGCCCCTTCAGCTTTGCCTCTCCACGCAAACTCTTTCAAATCACCTTATGTTAAGCTTGGCCCTGGCTGGAATGGAACAGGCTGTTCATGATAAAACTGATGCAAAATATCCCAGCCAGTGGAATTGTTAGAGACCTCGTAATATTTTAGATGTGAAGCCCTTCTAACACAGTTGTATGATTTTATTAATTCCTTCCCAGTCAGAACCCAAACAGATGAATCAAGACAGAATAGAAAAATCATAGAAATGTTAAACCTTATAGTGCATTGCTTTTAGGGCAGTGTTCTTCAACCTGTAGAAGACCCCAAGAGGGACGTGAAGCCTCATTTGGGGGGTTGTAGCAACCTTTTGAAGTCTGGGCAAGAAAGGGTTTGAATCCAATCCCATAATGATATTTGTTATATAGTGAGTCCATGCAAATAAAGGAAGGCATAGAGATAACAGCTCAGTATGATTATTCCATCTTCAGAACAGAACCTGGCAATGAAACACAAGGCAGACACCCCTGGCTTTTTATAGCCTTTAGCTCCACCCAGACTTCCCATGATTGGTGCAGTTGAAATCTTAACTAGAGGGCCAATGGATGGTAGGATTTCAATCCATCACCCGATTGGCCAGCCATAAGTCTAGGGCTAGGCCAATCAGTTATATAGGATTTCGATCCTGCATAACTTACATACATAACAGTATTGCCTTATCAAAACTGAGTTCCTGATATAATCCCACACAGCCTCTTCTCACAGGCTTACACTGCAGCGCCTAAGACCAGCTGGGTTCAGATTGCTACCTCACAGGGTTGTTGTGCAGATACAAGAGGTAGGGGGAAATGGGGCAGGAGGGGTTGGGTGGAAATGGGGGTGACGGTGGGCAAATCTGGTCACAGGAGGGTGGCAGGAATATAGGTGGGTCTCTATTTTCTTTCTTTCTTTCTTTCTTTCTTTCTTTCTTTCTTTCTTTCTGTATTCAAAAAAGTTTGAATACCACTGGTGTAGAGTAAAATTAGTTTGCCTAAGAATAGTCTGGCTACGTTGCATTGTTAAAGTCAAGCAGGTTTTAACCAGTGTCACTGGAAACCTGCTTGAAAGGCCTACGTAAGCTACTCATTGGCTTTCTTCTCATAGCCATCCATTCTACAAAGTGTTGCCAGATCCCGGGTTTTTAGCCTGAGGTTTTGGGGAGCCTTTTCAGGTTCTGCAGCTAGGCTTCTTCTTCTTCTTCTTCTTACAGTATTTATATACCACTTTTCAACAAAAAGTTCACAAAGCAGTTTACACAGAAAATCAAATAGCGAATGGCTCCCTATCTCAAAAAGGCTCACAATCTAAAAATATGCAGAAGAACACCAGGGGACAGCCACTAGAAAAGACACTGCTGGGGTGAGGAGGGCAAGTTACTCTTCCCCTGCTAAATAAAAGAGGAGCACCCACTTGAAAAAGTGCCTCTTACCCAGTTAGCAGGGTGAGTACCTCCAATCTGACAACCCTACCTATGGAGGGAGAGCAGGACCGTGCTGGTTAGCTCCTTCTCCAACCTTCTTGTATTGAAGTAAAGGAGAGAACTGGATTTGTACATGCACAGTGTAGTTTACATGTTGATCCTTATCCACAGTTGAAAACCCCAGTTGTGTGGAGGGTCTACATGTACTGCTGCGTACGTGAAGAAACCAAATTTTCACCTTTCCCTCAATACCCAAAGGTCAGGGCAGGACCATCAGAGGTGGGAAGGTCGGTAGGAGAGGCAGCACTAAAACCATGGTGGCACCAGGTGCTGTTATCCACTTAGCAGCTTGCACCTGCAAGGTCCTGAAGTAGCTGCCACGTGTTTACACCACTGGCCCCCTCTTTTCAGATCCTCTCCTCTATACAACATCACTCAGCTCTGGAAGCTGCCAACAAATTGCCTCACAAGCCACTGCTGACTCCATGCATGTTTGGACGCGTGAACACGTGCGAGCACATGTGAACACGTGTGAACTGCCTCCATGGAGTGTGTGAACACTTGACACAAAGCTTCAAAAGCTGTCCACTCCATCATCTCCAACTGTGGGGTCTATTTTTACAAGGGAAAAGAGATACTTTTGTGTACTTATCATACTCGTACACCTGTTCTCTTGCACCAGCAATCTTGCCTGTTGACCTCTTCCCCACTGTTCAAGCCTCTTCTCCTCCAGTGATGAAATCTTTTGTGCTGCAGTTCTCCGCCCTGCGCAGGGAGTGTCGATAAACCCGTTTTAATTAAAATGAAGCCTCACCAGGTACAGCATGTGAAATGGAATGCTGTGAACAAAATGTTCCTGCCCCACATTCAGTATGTAACATCAAGAGGGAGGGGCTTGGACCCTGAAGAATGGCTACCAGCACAGGTGAATGTGCCCACTGATGAAATGAAACATGTGAAATTGCATTATACTATTGGTCCACCTTGCCCAGTACAGTCTGCTTGACTTATATGGCAACTTTCTTGGATTTGAGGCAGCAGCCTTTCCCATCATCTGCTGCCTGATTCTTTTAGCTGCAAATACATGGAGTTGAACTGGGGACCATCTGCATTGTCAGAATGTGCTCTATCATTGGGCTCTAGCCCATCCCCAAATTTTAAAAGGAATATTCAAAATCTGCTCCCAGAGACAAAATGGGGACAGTTTTTTAACAGGGACAGGTTCCTGAATATTGATACTGTCCTTGATAAAAACAGGACATGGTAAATGATTGTGTCTCTGGTCAAATGGTGACAAAACACAGACTTCAGAATCTCAGCTCCCATCTCAAACAAAGTCAGGAGGGAGCATGCCTTATCTTAATCCTCAAGGCAAGGTATTCCTACAGAGCAAGGGTGCCCAAACCCTGGCCCTGGGGCCACTTGTGGCCCTCGAGGACTCCCAATCTGGCCCTCAGGGAGCTGCCAGTCTCCAATGAGCCTCTGGCCCTCCGGAGATTTGCTGGAGCCCATGCTGGCCTTATGCAACTGCTCTTAGCATGACGACCAACTGTTTGAACTCTCGCATGAGCTGTGGGATGAGAGATCCCTCCACTGCTTGCTGTTTCACATCTGTGATGCAGCAACAGCAGCAAAAGAAAGGCTTGGCCTTGCTTTGTGCTTTGTGCAAGGCCTTTTATAGGCCTTGAGCTATTGCAAGACCATCATTCATTCATATAAGTTCTATCTCTAATATATTTATTTATGTAAATTTATTCAGATTTGAAATGTAAATTAATTCCTTTTTTTCCTAGCCCTGACACAGTGTCAGAGAGATGATGTGGCCCTCCTGCCAAAAAGTTTGGACACCCCTGCTACAGAGCAATACTCCTCACTGGTGCAAGTTCCAGGTTGCTGGGAGCCCTGGGACAGAGCCCTGCACTGGGTCTCTCATGGTTCCTCTGTCCGCCCACCCCCTGGTGGCATGTTGAGGATTACTACTGCCACTAGTACTAAAGCTTCTGGGGGCAGTGTGGTCCAGCGGGCTTTCCAGTAGGTCTGGGCCCTCAGTCAATGCCGAGCCTAGCAGATCCCTCATGCCACTCGTACTCTTTGCCTTGCTGTAACACCTAGCAGGACTTCTTTGCATGTTCACATAAGCCAAAGGGTTCAGATAACAAGCTGCACTAGCAGGGTTAGAAACATACCCACAAGATAAGATCATATGTAGATCAGCCCTAAAGCCATTCCATTCTAGCTACTTTGCTTGTAAACAGGTTCCTCAGCATTGCCTCAGAGTGCAGTACTTTGTGGCTGTTTCTCCTGCAGCCAAACAACCTGCGGAAAATTTCTCTTGGTACAGTACTATTTGTTCCGTTTAAGCTGCTTTCCAGCTGCCTTGCACAAACAGTTCAAACTGATTTTTATAGCATGGGGCTCAAAATGGGCTCCCTGGGCAAGATGCAGAAAAGATTTCTTTTGATGGGTTACGCTCAGACAGATGCTAGCTAGAATCTAAATACTTGCTAATGTTAAGGTCAAATGATTTGGCATGAGACAAGACTGACTCCCAACTGCAGTTCTTTTAATAGACCAACTATATTTGAAGACAGAGGAGTTGGCAGGCAGGCAGGCAGAAATTGCTATAGTTCAAATTACTCTGTAAGGAAACAAGGCAGACAAATATATTCCATATTGTTCCAAAGCCCCCCACACTTACACTTTGCTTTTTCAGGAAGTCCCCTCCCCTCCAAAAAGAAACAACCTGAAAAGGAGCTATCATACCTAACCCACTTATTTAGGAAAAGTTTTTAAGACTGCAGTCTTGGCTGTAATTCCCATTAAACTAATCACTTTTGCATAAACATGCAAATTAAAGCTGCACAAATCAAATCATCTCCCACTAACAGAGAACAATCGCTGCTATACTGTACAGAGAAGGGAAAAAATCGTGTCTGAACCAAACTTTATTTGACTACATTCACATACGCATACATGTGTAATCCTGCTTCTTTAAAACACACACACACACACACACATTGACTCATAAACTCATAAAATACACAAATTCTGCTATACTCTAGCATGACATTGTTTTGAGTTTCATATTAAACTTTATCTTCATAATCCACCTACTACAAGAGCAGAATTCCAGTGAGGAATATGGTTGGTGTTGATAAGGAGGAGGTACTGCGCCCCCTGCAGGCTTTGGGATGGAACTTATTCTTTCCATTAAACATTATTAAAAATGCTTTTAAAGTTGCCATTCTGGTTCCTCTTCTTAAAATTATTCCTTTTTTTCCTCAGCTATTTGAACGGAATTGAACTCATATATTCCTGCTCACCGGGAGCTTTAGTTAAACATCTCTTATAGTTTAACAGTCCCTTCGTTATTTCCAAGGACACAGAACTGAACCAAAGCTGATAAGCTGACAGTGTTAAAAACATATAAATTAAACTTTTCATATAGCAACACAGGTATTCTGTTTTAGACCTATTAGACAGTCGATACATATGTGTTTCATTCTCCAGGATAAAATGTTTGTTGAAATGGAAACAGCACAGTTCCAACTCTCAGCTCTGCCTCGTAGGAAAGACATTTCAATTGGGGAGAGAAGGGACAAGAAATCACATTTGTCATCTATTAACAGGGAAAGGATTGCACAGATAGCATGGCCTGGTTTTCTGTTAAGGCCTGACTTTCTAACCTACAGCTGCTGTGACTGGGGTCAAGTGATATGTCACACTGTCAGATCACACAGAGAGACAGTGGCTCTTCTCGGATTAGGACTCTGCCACATGGCCCTGTGAAAAGATTTCTAAGAAGTGTCAGAGCTGACTGTCCACTGCTTAAACCTTAAGCTAAAAGGTCTTAGACATCTCAGTCAAAAGGTATTGTAAATATGGGAACAAAGCTGGTAAATTCTTGACTGTGAGATTTTAATAGTGGTGGGCCAGACCTCTGGACTTACCGTAGATAATTGACTGGGTCACAAAAGCTATCTCATGGAAATGTGAGTTCAGTTTCATAGTGGCCCAGAAATGCTATGTGTGGCAAAATGAGTTAGTAAAAAAATGTCATTACTGCAGTGAAGTTTTGGCCCTAATTATACATGACAGTTAGACAGTCCTCCTTCAGTTAGAATCCTTGCTTGCCTCTCCTTCCTTTTAACGCAGCAGTGTAACTCTTTCTGATTTATTGCACACAGTATTATGTTTTGTATTTTACTCTATTTTTGCTAACTCACATTAAATTATTAAAGTATCTTGCAAAAGTACACTCCCAAGAAGGGAACTGTGATAAGGTCTGAGCTATAAACCAGGTAGCGTGTAGTTCAAATCTCATGTTGGCCATGAAATGAGTTGGTGGACATTTTCCACAAGCCATTTTCTCTCAGCAATATGTAAGTAATAATACTGTCCTGATTTACAGCGTGATGCCCATGGAGATAACAGACGCTAAGCCATGTTTCTAAAACTTCCATCATTCATTGACTCAGTAGGAGGACCTCTCAGTCTGGAGAATCCATAAGAAAAGCTCTGCTGGATGAGAGCAAAGGCTCATCTAGTCCAGCATTCTGTGTCCCATAGAGCCCCAACAGGTGCCTCTGGGAAGCCTGCAGAGAATGGCATAGCTCTCTCCCACCATTGCTCTCATTACTCCAGATGATGTAACTACCAAACACTGCATTCCCCACTATGCTCCCTGTTGCCCTTCATTTTTTTTTTAAGACCTGGTTTTTGCCAATTTGTGCCAGCCTTTAATGTATAGGTTGACAAAGTGCTATTGTCTCACTGGAGGAGTGAGGAGAAGTGGTCTGTGAGGTGCTTTTTGATGTGGTTGGTGAAGCTCCATCTTTCTGCACTGCTCACTTTACATCTCCTGGCTGCACCTCACCAACCCAATAAGCCCATTCAAAAAGGTTAATATTCCATATAGTTGTTTGGGAGAAGAACATGGGACTAGATTCAGCTCCCCCCTTTCCCATCAAACAGTAGACTGGCATGATTTTATCCAGCATTGTCTATGTTCTATAATGCAGACTCCTGTCCATATTCCTTTTCAACAGCCATTGTACGCTTTTTTCTTAATTTTTCAAACCCTCATTTCATTTTTGCAGTAAATTACAAGCATGCTAGTAAACAAAAAAAAATACTGTAATGAGTAAGTGTTGGACCAGTTTTCCTTGGCTGGTGCAATAATGTGCTGCTGATTTTTGCCTTTGCCTGGGGGATGGGTACTACTGCATTACGATGAGGAATATCACACTCAAGTATCAAGCTGAACCACAGAGCAGCCTTCTTCCAGTTGAAAGTGGAATGCTTCAGCAATGAAAAAGGGCTCTCATGTGGAATGTTAGTGTGGCATTAGTGCAGACCAATGTATATATGGCATACTGAACGCCTATAAGGTCCTGTCAGCAACTAACTTTTAAAAAGACCATATTCTGAATTGAACAAAGACTGAAGGAACATTTGCTTCATGCACTGATTCATGTGAACCAAGACATGAGCCAAAGTTCTCCTTTTGTTCCATAGTGTAAACAGTAATGAGGATTTTGGAAGAGATTTCCCCTGATGAAGCTTAGCTGCTGACTATCAGGTCCAGACTGTACATGACAGGGGGAGAAGTGAGTCTTGAAATGCAGGTCCACTCAAGTGAATGGAGGCTGCCATTTAAATGGCCAAGCAGAGCATGCATTCAGGGGTGCTGAATCCTCACCCTGATTGCCACTTTTATCTCTGCAGTTGGTTCTCCAGGTGTCTCACAGCCAATCTTTGGTAATATAAAGGAGTCTAGCTGAGAGAAAAAATCTGGAAAAAGTTGCTACTGGGATGGAAGAAGAGGAAGGGGTGCAATGTCCCCAGATATACCTCTTTGACCCTTTAAATTGCAACACACATCTTGGGTAACACATGAATGGGTCAGGCTTGTATTTCAAGACTTGGGCCTACTGCCATCATATAGCTTTGGCCTCATTTGCTGAAGCATTCAAGTGGGAAACTCTCGTAGAGCCTCTGTAGCTCTAAGCACTTGTGGGAAGGAATTAAAGAGCCACTTGCCTGCATCTCAGGGCCAGGCTAGGTATTAAATATTGCCTATTTTGGATTTGATTATTAGGTTAAAAATAGTAGCCACATGAAACCATAGTACAGATCACAAATGGTGCAGTGGTAGGGGTGTTTGCTTAACCATTTTTTACTGTACTGTTTTCTCACCATAAGTCCCCCTAGACAGTGTGCTGTGTGCACCAAATGAACTTCTGCGGCAGCTGTAGCCACGTGGCTGAGAGGAATTTTATCAGGAGGTACAAAGTTTCTTTTGTGCCCCTTCCCGAAAGGGGAGAGGGCAATGGGGGCAGGCAGAACAGGGGGCAAAATATGGCATGGGGAGGGTGCTGACAGCCAGAATAGTCTTTAGAGCCCAGGTCTACCCGACTATGTAGCATTGGCAGCTAGATAAAGTGATATGGAAAACCAAACATACTTCTTTTTCTTTCTAAAGTCTTTGAAATAAAGAAAATCCATTGCAGATAATTAGCACCTTCGTATTTGGGTTCATACTAGCATGGACAGTGTGCTGTGTGCACCAAAATGAACTTCTGCAGCAGCTGTAGCCATGAGGCTGTGCCCCTGGGCTTCTAAGAACATAAGAACAGCCCCACTGGATCAGGCCTTAGGCCCCTCTAGTCCAGCTTCCTGTGTCTCACAGCGGCCCACCAATGCCCGAGGGAGCACACCAGATAACAAGAGACCTCATCCTGGTGCCCTCCCTTGCATCTGGCATTCTGACATAACCCATTTCTAAAATCAGGAGGTTTGCGCATACACATCATGGCTTGTACCCCGTAATGGATTTTTCCTCCAGAAACTTGTCCAATCCCCTTTTAAATGCGTCCAGGCTAGACACCATCACCACATCCTGTGGCAAGGAGTTCCACAGACCAACCACACGTTGAGTAAAGAAATATTTTCTTTTGTCTGCTCTAACTCTCCCAACACTCAATTTTAGTGGATGTCCCCTGGTTCTCTACACTACTTCATGGTAAGTGGACCCACACGCCAAAGAGCTACTGGAACAGGTCAGTTTCCTCCCAGATTTGACACTATGTTAAGGAGAGTCACATTCCTGGGCCCAGTGAGTATCAGCAGTTGCCACTGCATGCCTGAGGTTGTGCCCTCAGCATCATGCGCAGGCAGCGAAATTCAGGTGAGATAGGAAAAAGGCAGACCCCAGGAACCTTCTGGCCCCTTCTTTGGCTTCTGGGCCCTCTTTCTGACCCTGGGCCCAGGTGCAAATTGACTGCCGTAGGCCCTGCATTGGATTGGACTGTAAATTACACACACACACACACACACACCCATCAGCCTACTTATGAGAGGAAGGAAGCAAGTGTAACATTTCTTTTTTAAAAGTAGGAAGGATCCAGAAAATTCCAGGTCAGTCAAACTGATGATATTTTAGACTATCCTAGAAAAACTGAGCCCAGAACTTAGATTTTAAAACATGCAGCTGCTAATTCAATCTAGCTGAGGATGCACTGGGTAAATTTAGACAGAGAGCCATCTCTCAGCCTCTATTTCCTCACTGATAAAATGGGAACACTAACAATCTACTTCATATGGTGCACTGGAAATACGACAAGGAAATGTGATCCTGACTGAGCCTTGGGCCTCGAATAGGCTTTAATTCTAAACGAATAAATGATCAATGGAGTCAATAGGCAAAATCTCTGTTAAGGCCATGCTGAATTTATATTCCAAAGCCTTTACAATTCCATTTTAAACAAGGACTGGAGCAACCTGTTGCTTCTTTGAAATAGTGCATAGTCTTAGCAATGACGATGCATGTGGGGACATATGCACACATATGGAATAAATATGGGAAAACTGCCAAAATGTCCGCATACTGGAGCAGGGCCTGACCCAGAGAAAGAAAGGAGAGAAAGGTGTGCCCAATCAACGAATGAAGCAAAAAGAGCGCTGCCTTTTGCAATAAATGCTGCTTGAGAAACCAACACTCCATGGAGACCAGAAAGCATCTGACACATTTTGACCCAAAGGCAGTGTTCCAATTCTTTTCAAAAGTCCCCTATGAAAACCAGCCTGTGTGACTGGCCCAGACCAACTTTTAAACTGTTGCCTAACAGATGAGTGTCACTAATTACAGACTTTGTGAAAACATTTTTGTTAGTGAGCAAAAAATTGCTAGGACAGAGAATGGTTGTAACCGTTCGTCTTCCTACTTGAGAACAGTATTAGGCCACTGTGAGTGACAATTTGATTAATCCATTGCAAAATGACTCTTTTACTCAGGGTACAATACAGCTCTATTAAAATCAATTGGAGTTTTGCTGTTGGTTTAAAAGGCAGGTAGATTTTGCTCTCACTGACGTAACATCACCTTTCCAAATGTTTAACTTAACCTGCAAAAGGTAATTGATCTTTCTGGGGCTTTTGAGAAGGTCAGGTTTAAAAAAAATGAATGGTTGTATAGCTTACATACATATCAATACTTTTCTTATACTCCATTCTTCATAGTTAATTTACAGCGGGTTCATTAGAAAAGGTCAAACTAGTAATATTTAGCATCCGTTGCCTAAACACACACATTTCAAGGTATTTATTTAGAGACTTGGCTAGACTAGGGCAGAAATACAGCCAGCTTGGGCACACAGGCGCAAGCATGCCTCACATTGCCAAAGAATATAAGAAAAGACCAACGAACTAGAGCTGAGCATTAGACAGACAGATAGAACAAATGTGCTTTTTCTCATGCAAAGGATAAAAATTAGATGCAAACTTTACATTTAAAACTGCATTGTTCCCTTTTTAATCTGGCCACCATCCGAGTGGTGATCTGGATGTTAGAGAAGAGATGAATGGGAGACATTGGCAGGGATTGAAGCTTGGGGATGAATGTGGAAATGTAGAATGGATGTTTCTTTTTTTCTGGCTTTGAGTTGACTGTTGTTTCTGTCTGTTTTTGAGAACTGATCCAAGGGGACAGGGAAGTCAGTGTGGGCAGCTCTGAGGAAGGCCCTCCTCTACAGCTGCAGCTCAGCGGATTAGGAAGCTTCATCCACAAGGCAACATTGCACAAGTAGCCTTTGAACAAAAGTCATGGATACTATTAATGATATGGTAATCCTTAATCGAGCTACCTCCCAGTAGTGATTATACTGACATGGGAAGAATATCTAAGTCGTAAAAGCAGCCCATAACAACACTGTGCTATTGTTCAGCCCAAGCTTGACCACGACTAACTTTTACCAGCATCTCTAACGTCACCTTTTTCCCCCCACCATCACCACCCTGATCCTAGATCTTTTAAGAGTTGCTTTTTTGGGCGAGTTCCCACACACATTTAGTGTCGTCTCAAAATTCACACTGCCAAATGCACGAAGCAACCATTTCCATCTGAGACCAAAGACCACACAAAGGTTAGTTCTGTATGTCTCAGTGAAGATGTTTTAATTGGCTGACAAAAGGCACCGTGGATCATTTGACTTGCAAATCCTGGGTCTCTTGCTGTCAGATAACACAGTCAGACTTGGAAAAGTTCGGTATTCAATCGAGTGCTGTGCTGAGTATTTTCCAGCAAACATTTTTGGCATGAAATTGAGGGTGTAATGGTCCGGTTTGTTTCAGACAGCTCCCAGTGTTTATTTTATTTAGGTACCTGTTCACAGGTATTTCCAAACCTTCTTGGCTGCTGCTACAGCATTAATTTTCTTCTCTTCTAGTTTCTGGAACTGTTGGGGGATCATGCTGTGAAGGCAATAGTATCAGGATCCCACATAGATTAATCACATTTGGCTCTGTGACAATGCCACAAGGACAGTTCAGAGCAAGGGCAGGATCCATTGCCCTCATTTTAAATGGGTGCTAAAGAGGAAGTCACACTGCTAACGCTTCTGCTATATTCATGATCCCCCCTGAAAAATTCCAAAAGGGGAGGTGCATTTCTCAAGAAGTCCATGAAACCTGCCCTCTGTTCTGACTCAGATTATGAGTAGACCTTAATTGTAATACTGGTTACTGATGAGTTGTTATTTTGATGCCATAGCCTCAAAAAATTGATGAGGGGAGAGTAGACCTGTTACTTGATTATTGAGACCTAATCTCAAGCAAATCATCCCTACTCTGATTGTCATTACATAATGGCAGGAATGTCTCAACAGGTGGGGCCTTGTGGGGCATTTTTCAGGGGTTTACACCTCTGCATGAGTCTACAAATGTGCCTGACCAACCCCTAAAGTAGTAAGGATCTGCTACTGTCATATTTCCCCACTGTCACCCAGAAGCCAGAACTCACTGGACTCAAATTCACCATTTGGTTCTTTCCCCATTGAGACATTGCATCAGCAGCCAGGACATCAGAAAATCCCACATAAAGAGGGATGAAGAAAAATCAGGGGAAAATCAGGGGAAGATTAAGAATGCCCTGCTGCTGCTGCTGCCACCACCTGCTCCTCCCCACTACCTTCTTGTAAGCCTCCTCATTGGGTACCCAGCAGGGAAATCTGACTAGGAGACAGGCAAGAGTCCTCCATTACTGCCTGCTGCTGTAGCAGTGGGGCCAATGCAGCTTGTGCTGCATCCTGGAGGTCTTGTTGAGGCAAGGGGACATTTATCCCCTTGCCCTGGGGAAAGCCCCAGTCAGTCCAACAAGTCTACTTGGACCTGCCTGAGCTAAATCACTGGTGCAAGTCCGAGTGGATCTGTATTGGCAGAATGAGCCCTAGAAGGGTGATAGGATACAGGGACACCTTTGTTGCTAATCCCGCCCCCCTCTTGGACCCGATCCATCCACTTGCCTCCACTGATGCTGCTCCTCCACTCCCTGGATTGAAAAAGGAAAAAGGGAACAGAGCAGAAGTGTGAAGGAAAGAAGAGTGGTTGGTTAGAGTGTCAGAAGAGCAGAAGCTGGCACATCATCAAATAAGGGAACTGCATTTGGCATGCCACCTCAGGAACCTCTGGAAAGTTCAAGCTGAGAAAAGGAAAAGCATATGCCTGGGAAGTATATGATGACTAGAATTGGAATAATGTTGGAACATGCTGAGTCCTTACAGGTTAGAGGTTCTTAAAAGGTCAGCTTTAAGATACTGTTACATGAATCCATGCATTTTATTAGTAAGAAATAAAAGACCAGCATGCCTCATATATCTGCGCATCTTCAGGAGAAATAACAGAATGCTGTTTTAAGTGTCATGCTAAACCAATATTGTTGGCTATTTTATACTGAGCAACTAAAATATAAAATTTTCACAGTGCAATCACTGGAGTCAAAATTCTGGTTTTCTTGAATTCATTTCCTCCCCTTAAAGGGTTTAGGTTTAAACTAATGCACATGAGCACGCATGCAGGCACACACACAATCTTTTTAAATAGAGTGTGGAGTGACACACCCATTGTCAAAATTGTGATGAGTTTATATCTATTTAGTCATGAAGCCTACTTGTCTTGTTCTTACAAATAAGTCTGCCGCTGTCTCTACCCCCTCCCAGGCCTGATCCTCATCTCCCTCTACCCTCTCTGTGTCCTGTTCTACCCACTACCCACCTTCCCCCCCCCCGCCCAAAAATACCAAAGGCTGGTGTGGCAGGAGTGCTGGCCAGCTACCTGCCGCTGAGGCTCAGCTCTGACTAGCACTGACCCAGTGCCGGCAGCTGTTCCTCTTTGAGTGCTGTGAACATGCTTTACATGTTACATGAGCAGCAGCGCTGGTGCTCTGAGCTCTCAGGATTGGGACCTAAGTTTGATGATATAACCTACCCAGCTAAATAAAAGTTCAATATACTAATACAGCTCAAATATTTTTAATGTTATAATCTGTTGTGCTGCGTGACAAAGAAATATACCTACAGCAAATATCACTTCTGAAAAACATGTCAATTGCCACCCTACATACACTCATTGGGAAATAAGCTCCTTTCAATTCTGTGAGGTTTACAACTGAGTTTAAAACCATAATTAGGGCTGAACTGTGACCGATGAGTTTACAATGTGATTGCATATATCTCTTTCTTTTAATAGCTGCTCATAATAAAAACAGCAGTATTAAATACAATCTCAGATCATTAAAATAAATCAATAAAACATTGAAGTCTGTCTAGAATACTTTGCCATGAATCATAATAAAAATTCAAATGTAAACTAGAATACTGTAAAATAGTTTGTTGTCCTTATAGCAGATAAGGTGTGACAAATTTGCAATTATTCTTAGCTTAGAAATTATTCATACTTACAGATTACACGAGTAATGCACGCATGTATATCATTTCCCCATCCTCTTTTAAACAGCCACATGAAAATACATGCCCAGTGTCAGACAAAGAAAGTGTTTTCAAGGGTGATGTAAACCCTGTGAGTAACTTTCACAAAGTTTGTGCCATGGTGAATATTCTTAATTAATAGGAATACAGAAGGAAAATCATAGGTGCATTGTATCCAATGTAGGTTTTTTAGCCACGTTCTAAAAATGTGGCCATTTAAGCAAATGTTGACTTGTCTCACTCTCATTCAAAAACACCTCACCGTGCTCATGATTAAAGCACCAGTTGAGCTCTCAGTGGATGAGGTGAATCACATTTCTCTTAGCCTTACCCAAAAGTCTTAAATGGCATAAAATTCAAACAGAATAGTTAACAAGAGCACCTTTGAAATAACCTGAGCTGGCTCACACAGGTTCTTGTAAAACTTCTTTAGTGAAAAGAGTTTGACTGACATATGACAAATTAAAAATGTCAAAGCTGCAAACTATTAATCCAACATGGCTATGGACGGGGAATATCTGACATTTCCATCTTCATCAAGAGGGATTCTGTCAAGTAGCGGCTCAAACTCTTCATCAGTAATCTGCACACCAAACTTGGAACAAACAGCAGTTTAGCTGCAGTCACTCATGGAGTTCACATTTGGGTCAGCGGAACCCACAATACCCCAAGCATATGGCTGCCATTAACTCTTTGTTACTGCTTCGGTCCCCAAGATCAAGAGCAGCACGTGAATATCAGAGGTTAATCAGGGTTTTGATCGCCTCAGCTTTCTCAGAGAAAGAAATTCTGCCACAGAAATCCCTCCATTGGTGGCACACAGAAATAGAAATACCCGGCATATTGAACGGTGCGTGATTGTCCGCTATGAAAAGTTATTCATTAAACTAAAACACTGGTATCGCTGGAACTAGTTAACTCTGAAAGGCCTTTCATTTTGACTGTTTAGCATGAAAGAAAATGCAGAGAAAAAGTGGCTTTTCGGACTGAGGCTGGCAAAGACTTCTTTCTGCCTTATTGCAAAGCATTTTCATAATGGCCTTCAGGACATTTTGCATACAAATATTTTAAAAGCGGCCCTGTTTATTCATCAGCAAGAAAGTGTTTTCATCAAAACATAATCCATGAAATACTGGCATAAATAGGAATTACTTAAGCGATAATCATGAACAAGGCATTCATTCACCATTTTGCGGAGCTGATAAGGACCAGCTGACTTTTGGGGAGGTGGGACAGGCTTTCCTTTTGGGAAGGCAGTGAAAGGATTCACTTGTATAACTCTGATCTGTTGGTTTGGTTCCCTCATCCCTATCCTGCTTTATAGCAATCACCAACCTGTATCAACCTCCTTTCATTTCCATGACATTTTGAATTTTGGGTAAATTGTCACAAATGTGTAAAAGGAATTTGGTGTATGTGTGTGTGTCCCAGTTTGCAGGGGTTTTTTTGCCAATTCCCCCCCCCCCCATAAAATCTATGGAACAGTTGGAAGAAGACAAGCAGTTGCTTCTCCCAGCATTTACTTGTTGCTTTTTATTGATTTATTCAGATGTTACATTTTCATCCCAACTGTGGGTGCCCCCAAGATGATGAACCACCACAAACTACTATAAAAACACCACAGTACATAAAATATTTAAAGTGTTATAACAGCACTTTTAAATAAAAACACCAATGGCAACACAAAAATGAGCAGAAATACGTATTAAAGAACAGCAGTGGAGAAAAATATTATTAAAAATTCTCATTTCCAAATGACTGGTGGATTAGGAATTGGTAACATGCTTCCTAAACAATGCAGGTCACATGGGGAAGAAAATGTCCAAGAGCAAGTGGGACAACTATAAAGGTCCTGCATACACCTGCCCAATTTACATTAAAGAGATCCAGAGCATTCAACAGGATTTCACCAAACGATCTTTGTAAATAGGACCATATATTTTCATTCCTCCCTGAAAGAGCCCAGACTATTATTCATTGGTGGGTCTTCTTTATTCACTACTTAGCAAAGTTCCTGAAGTGGCTTTCAAGAAGTCAGAAAAATATATGGGCAGATGTATCCTTTCCCACCAGCCAACAGCACACAGTGCTATTAATGGAGCATGTGCTGCATGCTATGGTGCTAAGATGGCTGGGGAGAGGGTAAAAATCTTTTTTACTTACCTACCTTTAGGCCTTATGGTCTCTAACAGGTCTCCTTGAGCCCACACCAGCTATATAACTGACAAAGTTTTAGCTGGGGGTGTGTGTGTTCGGCTGGGAAAGGGGGAAAGGCGGTAGGATCTCAGCATGCGCCAGTTTCACTCAGATCCTACCTCTCCCACAGCTCCTTCCCCTGCCCCTGAGCCACCCACAATTCTCCCCCAATCTGCCCCCACTGCAGCCTACCTGCTCTGGCATGGGTTCAGCAGCCTGCTGCCACAGGTGCAGGGCTTCCCTGTTCCCATGCCATTATTAACAAGCTGCCTGCTGTTGGAGCAGCTTGTGTGACAGCAGCCAAGACCTTACACTGACAGATCAAGAAATCCATTAACTGCGGAAAGCCACCATAGGACTGGACCAAAAAAACCATGAAAACACTTAAAAAGCATCAAAATGAGCTATCGTACTGTTTTTGATTCTGGCATAAGCCATAATAAAATTTCATGTAATTACAAGAATAAACTCAGTAAAGAATATTTAGGGAAAATCTGAGGTCAATACTTCTCTGCAAGTAAAGAATATGTTATGTCTGGACATGGAAAACCAAAGCTGAAATCTTTATTCGGCAGCAGATCTCCCTGCTATGGCCTGATATTCCTGATTCTAACCCACTTCACAGGGTTGATGTTAGACAAATGAGATAAGAAGTGGAAGATATTTTGTAGCCTGAAGAGTGCTAAAGAAATTGTTTTAGAACTGCTTTCTATGTAGACTATTTTATGACTTTTTTTGCTGAACACACACAGGTGGGCACACACAGAAGCTCCCCTACTTAGAAACAGGTTAGGTTCCAGAGGTCTGTTTGTAAGTTGTTTTGTTCTTACATCCAACATCACTGTTATCAGAGTGAACATGTTGTGAAATATGACAAAAATGTATTAAGAGGACACCTACAGTGCTGTACTCTATATTGTGTGGTCTTGCCTTAAAAAGTGGGCTAGCAGGGCTGGCTGGGACTGGCTGGAATAAGTTGGGAGATGTTTGGGAATGCTGTAAATAGGAATTAAAACTATCTATGAACTTATGGCCAGGCATGTTGTTATTGTTATATTAATAATGCTTCTAATTCTGACTGTATGTGTTCCAGGAAATGTTTATAAGCAACATAATAAAATATCATTTATTTAAAAGCCACATTTGTTGCTCATTAGGACTTGGGCATTGCAACTCCAAGACTATCTACTCAGAAATGTGTTCCACTTAATTCAGTGGGACTCACCATACTTCCTGGTAAGGATGCGTAGGATTACAAGCTTACAGCTTTTAACTTTTGTGCAGAAGATGACTTTTTACTTCCTGCCAAAAGTCTCTCCTCTTCACAATTATTCCATTGTAAGAACCAAGTCCTTCTGATCATTTGTCCTCCGCAGTGTAACCCCATATAAACAAGACTGCTACATTTATTCCTCTATTACTAACTGAAGTCAAATCCAGGGAAGTTCATTCAACTCTGAAGCAAAGAAAGCAAATAAGATAAATAAAACTTCAGACTGGATTTAACCCTCAATTAGGACTTATTTCTAGTTCCAAGCAAAATCCAGAGGGGAAAATGGGTTTGTTAGGGTAAAAATAAGAGACAGTCTCATGGCACCTTAAAGGTTCACAGGTTTCTTGTGGTGGAAACTGTCATGGACTAGACAAGGTACCAGCTTCATCAGACCTAAATTATGACTGTTCTGCCATCTAGTGGCAAAAAATTTTCAACATTAGGAAAATTCACTATAAATAAGAAACATGGAATTTTTGCCTGGGAACATTGTAACTGTCATAAATTGTTCAAATTGACTTACAGTGAAATAGTCATATGCCTCGTAAAAGAGGAGAAAGTTCAGATACTTCAGTACAACAACAGAGTTACTCTTATTGACCATTAGGGCAAAAGTAGTACCAGTGAGGTAAGGAGTATAAACCTGCAGTGTGTCTTTGGGCATCCAGCTGACATAACCTATAACCTTTTCCACTATATGACAACAACAACAATGTATTTATTTTTATTTTATCTAACAATATTCACAATCTAGCTCACACAGCAAAATCAATCAATCAATGGTTCACTGGTTCTAAAGGTCTCACAGTATATATATTTTTAAAGATCCAAAAGAGACACCAACAAACTGCCACTGGAAAAAACACTATGCTGGTTGAAACAGACAACCTTATTCAGTTGTGGGTCAGTGTGTCAAACTGGTAGTATGAAATATGTACAGATTTCAACAAAGTACATTTGAATATTATGCAGGATATGGGAAGTAAAGATGTGGATGCTTTAGGGCAGCGTTACAGTTTTCACAGTACCTCTTTTTTCTGTCTCTTTATCACTCACAACCATATCTATAGATAGATTATGCAAATCCAATGGCCGGCTGGTGCCCCCTGTTTGAGGAGGAAGAATTAAGCCAGCTTAGCATTTACACAATGTCTGTATGGAGACCTATGTCACACTCCATATTAGAGGCATCACTAGGGTTTGCCTCACCCAGTGCGAGAGCTCATTGTGTCACCCCCATGATGGTCCTCCTCCTCTACCATACCATACAGCAGTGTTATTCAAACTGTGAGGCGCAGCTCTTTAGGAAGGCGCCAGGAACTCAAAGGGAAGGCAAGGGATGTCCTCTCGCAGTGATACAGTCACACCCCTGGGCAGAATACGAGCCCATCTTCTGTGCTTTTTTTTAAAGCAGAAGAAACAGGAGTAGCTCAGCTGCAAGAGTGGCTGCTGCCGCCCCGCCCTCTTCCAAGCATGCTCAGCTTGCAGTTCTTAACCCTCACTGATCCTTGTCTGGTTGGTTCCTAGTTCCCAGCCTGGGATTGCTTTTCATCAAAGTGAAATCTCTCTTTTCAACCCCCTCCCTCTTCCACTCCCCCCTTTCGATCTCCAAACCTTCTCGCTTTCCTCCCCCTCCCCTTAAAGTTGCTTCCATGCAGTTGGCAAAGGGGGAGGGGAGAGACAAGCTCACACTTTACTTGGCCAGGAGCAGAAAAAGGGTACTGTTTTTGAAGTGATTTGTTAATCTTGTTGTTTGACTGAAAAGGAAAGGCTGTATTTTTAAAGTGATGAATCTTGCTATTTGAAGGGAATACTTATCAGCCACTGATGAAGTGATTGCCAGCCCAATCCTATACACACTTTCCTGGGAGTAAGCCCCATTGACTCTAATGGGAATTACTTCTGAGTAGACATGCATAGGCTTGAGCTGTGCATCTCCTAGTATAGGAGACAAATCAGCTTCCTAACCAAACCCTTATCAGCTCTGATATATTTTCATGGTCTATTTTTGTTTTCCCCACCAGCTGCTGGAAAAATTTAATTTCATTAAATTAATAAAGGGTTCAATCTTATCCAAGGAGAATGGGAGAAATGACTAGTTGGATTGGGGTCCACAGGGTGTGTGTGTGAGTAATGTTGGTCAGACTGGTTGTTCACAAAGTTCATTTGATAAAACAATTCTATTGGTATGCTTACAAAGTTTAAAAAAATGAGTCCTCCTGGACCAGACAAAATCTACCTGCTCCAGCATCCTGCCTCCAACAGTGATCAGCAGCTGATCATTTATAAAACATGTATATTGCTGTGTATTAATAATATATTTTTAAGATCTGCATTTAATTAATGATATGATTAATTTAATTAATAATAATATAGTTAATATATATTTAATATTTAATATTATATTATAATAAATATAATACTAGCCACTTCCTGTTTAATGATGTCACTTCCAGCTCTCAGGAACATGATGGGGAGTCATGGCCAACAGCCACGGGGGTCAAGGGAGCCACTGGCCGAAAAGTTTGAGTACCACTGCCATACAGAATAAATTACAATATCTTATGCACAGTCTAAATGCAGTGGCATCACTAGGGTTGGTGTAACCCTCATTTACTTTATTTATTTAGGGTGCAATCTTATCCTGCACTGGAACAGGCAAGCCAAGAGGCTTGCGCTGTATCCAGCGCAGGATGGAGGCCCAAAGTGGCTCAGCCAGAGGTAAGGGGAAACTTTTCCTCTTATCTCCAGGTAAGGCACCCTGGCCCCTATGAGTCTCCTTGGACTTGCACCACCTCCTGAGGCGGTACAAGTCGAAGGACAGCAGAGCAGCTTGAAGCCGCTCTGAACTCCACGGAAACGGGGGTTGGGATCCAGCATAACTGACAGGTCCCAGTCCCACCTCCTGCTTCCCAATCAACCCATCCACCCCTGGGGCTGCCCACTGCCCACCCCAGAATGCCTCCCTCCCACCTCCTCTGTGCCCACCCCAGAGTCTTGTGTTGGCCAAGCTCAACTGATACAAGACTCGATGCCTCCATCGGTGCAGAGGCTTATGCTAGCCTTCACAGGCCAGTGTGCCTCCATGTGCTGGCCTAGCTGACTCATGAGGAGGCGCAAATGTGCCGTATGGCTTGATTTGCGCCAGCCCAGGGAGCAATTAGGATTGCACCTGAAGATATAGGATAATTAGCAGACATGTGGATTTTCTTAAGTCTGACAACTACATAAATGTGACAGCAAATTCCATGTTGACATCATTTATTTACATTCACAAATGCATTTAGAATCAATGAGGAGTTTTAGATTTTGTGGACTGTTCAACTACTGGGCCTAATCAGGGCTGGCCAAGACCACTTGACTCCTGAAGTAGCATGCTGAATACTTCCCCTCCCCTTACAAGCTTTTACTCTTCCCACCCCCCTTGTCTGGAAAGAAAAGAGAGGGGTGAGGGTGGGAAAGAGAATTGTGGCAGAGAGGAGAGTGGTGGTTTAGAGCAGGAGTCTCCAAACCCCAGCCTGGGGGTCAGATGCATTCCGTAACGAGCCTCTATCCAGCCCGCAGCCAGCCTCTTGTCCCCTGAAAGCCCTGGCCTACTTTGCTGAACATGACTGGAACTATGCTCTGGTTGCATCTGGAGGATGTTCTAAGGACCAGAAAGGTTGAATGAATGAGCCCATTCGTTCATTTATTCACTCATCCAAGTTCCATCTCTTATTTATTTATAAAAATTTTATATTTAAATTTTTTTCAGCCCTCAAAACCGTGCCGGACATTTGATGCGGCCCTCTGGCCAAAAAGTTTGGAGACCCCTGGTCTAGAGCAGTGCTTCCCAAGCTTTTTAGCACTGGGACCCTCTTTTTAAAATGACAATCTATCATGACCCAGTAGACAAAAAAAAGAATATAAAAATATTTTATTTATTAATAATTAATAAATTTAATAATAATTGGGGTCCTGTGCTCTCGAGGCTTCTAGAGACCCCACATATAGTATGTATGTGCAGACATTTGTTAGACTCTCCCTAGAAATGGAGTTCAAGGACTGTTCCCCCAAACCTTAACAGTCATTCCAGGATACCCAGAAGGCTGAACTGGAGAGCAAGATGTGCAATTAGGGAGTTCCAGGTCAGACAAAAGGCTGAAAGTTCACAAGTGGTCAATGGCCTGCCAATTACTACATAAAATTGGAAAAGGTGACATCTTAATATGGAGGAATGAAGATTATTTCATACCACAGGTTAGCATTCCAGATAATGATTTTCTTCTACAAACCAGGCAAAGGTGCTTGCAAAGATTTTTTTTTGTTTCTAAAACTTTTTGCAATCCAGCAAAAATCAGCTCATGACCCACTAGTGGGTCCCGACCCACAGTTTGGGAAACACTGGGCTAGAGTGTCAGAGACACTTCCACATTTCCTCTTCCACTCCATTCCCTCTTCCTCCTCTTCCAATCCAGGGATTAGAAATGTGGATGGAGGAACAGTGGATGTGTGTGGATGGACAAAGGTGAGCACCCTTCCAACCTGCTGCCTGATGCAACTGCCTCGAGTGGTTTTCTCAATGGGGTGGCCATGGCCAGAACCCCAAAAGCAGTCAGAACACAAAGAGAGATGACAACTACTAACAATCAAGGAGCAACTGATATTTATTAGAGAAAGGGACAAAATTGGAAAGGAGTTTAATGAAGGAAGGGCAACACTTATCTGTGCATTTTTGGAACAGAATATTGTAAGAATTTGAAAATGATTTTCTCATTCTGTTCTTCTACTGCAGAAGACAGAGAGTAGCAATGCTGAAGTATGACTCAGACCTCTTTCCAGAGATGTGCTGCAGGGATAATATGACAGTGAATATGTTACGAGGTTATTCCAGGCCACTCTCCTTACAACAGAGGCAGAATCCAGTAGGTACAATCCCTGCCATTAATAAGCTTTCTCAGTCAGGCTGGAAGGCAGAATGAAGTCCTGGCTTGGTACCTAGTCAGGTGAAGAGTCAGTCTCTGCAGAAGGCCAGTGCTTAAAAAGGCCAAATTCTATTTAGAGACCTAAAGGTGAAGTACTTGCTGGGGAATAAGCTCAATTTCCTCTCTGCAACAAAGTTTTCCTTGAGTTACCCACACCCCTCACCACTGAAACCGACGATATGGAGATTGCTTATTGTAGCCAAAAATGCAATGGAGAACAGGCAACCTATACTTTTAGTAGCTGAATAAAAAAAAAATTAGCCAAGAACAGTGACAGACCTCCCATTGTAGACGATGGAACAAATGCCCTGGGTGTGAGCCTTTAGGAGCCCACAGAAGCCTCTCTGAGGTTCCTGACAGGGTCAGAAACTGTGCTTCTGTTTTTCTGGAAGCACAGTTTAAAGCCTTGGGGAAGCCTCAGGAAGCTTTCCCCATGCAGTCAATGGTCACATGAGGCTCCATAAGCTTCAGGTAGGTGGGGGAGGTAGATTTGCGCCATCCCACAGGGTGGCACCATCAT
Source organism: Tiliqua scincoides (assembly GCF_035046505.1). Classification (NCBI taxonomy): domain Eukaryota; kingdom Metazoa; phylum Chordata; class Lepidosauria; order Squamata; family Scincidae; genus Tiliqua; species Tiliqua scincoides. Next base: position 60,171,951 of record NC_089826.1, read on the forward strand.
GGACCTTTGCCCCAAGACGTGGGGCTGGGGAGGTCTGCCACTGGCCAGGAATTTATGTTACATGACATGAAGTGACAGCACAAAATGCTATGCAGGCCAGTCCTATGTATATTTATCTGAACACAAGTCCATTGAATTCTATGGACTTACTTAAATGAGAATGTGATTGTAGCCACAAACCCTCATGTGAAAAGTCTTGCCCAGCAAATAATGCACATAAAGGAGGCAAGAGCAGTGGCATTGCCAGGGGGGGTGAGGGAGGTGCTGTCTGCAACAGGTGATGCACTTGGTGGGGGAGGGGCCACTACTAGCCCAAATTGTGAAACAGTGGCATAGCTAAGGGGGTGCAGGGGGTAGCAGTTGCACCGGGCAATAAGCTTTAGGGGGCATCAAGCTGAGCTTGACACTAGTGACCAAAATTGTGAAAATCTTGGTATGTATGAATAATACCATCATGTTATATATCATTGGAAGGGTAATTTAATGCAGAATGCAATGAAATAAACTGCATTGGAATATCTTTATTCTATCAAAAGTTATGGCCAATTAACCAAAAAATGAAAACAACTGTCTTATGGAACAAAAAGTGGATTTGCTTAACTCCAAACCGACCTATGAGACTGATTGTTCTGAGTGCCAATGAGATGTTATTATGATACAGCATAGAATTAATAACTTTTTATTTATTTACTTAATTAAATTTGATTTTATCATGCAGGGGATAGCAGATAAATGCCTTAGCTACGCCACTGACTTGGGAGAGGCAGCAGAGCAAGTGGGTGGCAAGCTGCTGGGTGTAGGAGGTGGGTTCCTCCCAATTTTCACTTTTTAAAAAGCCTGGGCATGATGTCACTTCTGGTTGTGACATCACTTCTGGGGCAACGTTTTGAGCTTGGCACCGGGCTACATGATCGGGCCACTGTTGTGAAATCTTGGCATTTTCAAATAATACCATCATGTTACATACTATTTGAGGTGGAATTTCATGCAGAATGCAATGAAACAAACTGCATTTAAATATCTGTCTTCTATCAAAAATTAAGGACAAATAAGGAAAATGACTGCCTTATGTAAGAAAAGTGGATTTTCTTAACTCAAAACAGATTAATGAGACTGATTGTTCTGAGAGCCAATGAGATGTTATTATGACACAGCAGGAAACTAGTGAGGAGTTAGTGTAAGTCAGCTCTCATTTTCATGTATCAGAGCTAATACTAGAACTCTTATTCAGTAATGTGACTGTCATCAAGTTGGCCACTGGTTTTTTGATGGTTAGTGATTAGTTGGGTGACCTGTACTGTTTTATATTAAAATAAAGTTAATGGGAATTACACCAACTGTAGTGATGCCAATACATTTAGGTTGTGCATGTGATATTGTAATTTATTTTGTATGGTCTGGTATGGGAGTAGGTCCATTACGGGTGTGACACAATGAGCTCTTGCACTGGGTGACACAAGCCCTCCTGACGACTCTGTGTAAGAGTGTAATTTATTATGCTCATAAAACCGATGATGTCAGTCACTAAGCATGTTGCACTGTACCCAAACACCTCCTGTGTTAAATTTCACATTTTGGGTTCTGAACTTTCTGCTTCCTAGTCAGGTGCTCCTGGAGCCCCTCTCCAGCCTCTTTCCCACCTCAAAATGGCATTTGTGTTCCTATCACATGCAGCAGCTGTCCTTGCAAGACCCTTCCAGGAAAAGAGAATGAACTCGTCCTTGTGACACCCATGAAGGAAGAGAAGCTGCTGGCATCTGAATCTCTCTCTGCTGAATTTTAAAGCCACAGTGCTGCACTTTGCAAGGACTTGTATTTAATTCTAGGATCAGCTTCTTAGACAGGGATGCACATGCCACTCTTCACTATTTTTCAGAATAACCACATATGTCAACTAAGAGCCCAATCCTATGTCTACTCAGAAGTAAGTACCATTATAGTCAATGGGGCTTACTCCCAGGAAAGTGTGGATAGAATTGCAGCCTCTGAATTACATATTTAAATAAAAACATCCCTGTACATGAAAGAAGACATTGCTGTGTGATAGAGCAACTGAGAAGTCCCCAGGTTTAATGTTTAGCAGTCTTATAGCAAGGCTGGGAAAGAGCTCTGCCTGAAACCCTGGAGAAGTGCTGCCAGTCAGATAGGGGCAACTGGGGCTGGACGGAGCAATGGTTTTTAATCTATGCAGGGCAGATGAACATGCAGCCACCTATGTTATAAGGGCACTAAAGGTAGCTTGGGTAGGAGTCACAGCTCAGTGGTAAAGCACATGCTTTGCACACAGATAGTTGCAAGTTCAGTTCCTGACAATGCTAGGTAAAGTACCAAAAGGACCCTGCTCCAGACACTGGAGAGCTGCCTCCAGTGACCACAGACAATACTGAGTTAGAGAGGTCAATAGTTTGGTTCAGTATAAGGCAAGGTCACATGAAAAGGATGTTTTTACATAAGGTTACATAAGAACATAAGAACAGCCCCACTGGATCAGGCCATAGGCCCATCTAGTCCAGCTTCCTGTATCTCACAGCGGCCCACCAAATGCCCCAGGGAGCACATCAGATAACAAGAGACCTCATCCTGGTGCCCTCCCTTGCATCTGGTTGTCAAAGAAGGTTGTCAAAGAAGTTTCCAAGGTGCATTTATGTGCAGCATCACTCATCTTGAACATGAAGCACCTGTGACAATCACATCACTTATGCAACTGTTGAAGGTACAGAGAAAGAGCAGTGCCCTCCTTTGTAGCTAGACACCTCACTTTCCACCTCTTGACTAGGAATTTTATTGATCTGTTACTGTGTGGTGGATAAATGAGATACAGATTATCTCATTGCAAAGTCTGATTGTTACTTTTCCTGACAGGCTCTTGTGCCTCCAGTGTTAGGCAGAAACTCAAAAAGTGAGAGAGTAGCAATTTTCAGCCTTTTTAAACTCATGTTACACTGACAAAGTGCTTAAAGTATCAAGACACACCATCAGTTTTTGACAATTGACAAGGCATACCATGCTGCTGGTAGGGTGCTCACATCCCCCAATGCCCCTACTAAGAAATGATCCTCCTCCAAACTCCTGTGGCACACTTGGACCATTTGTGGCACACTAATGTGCATGACACAGTGGTTGAAAATTGCTGACACAGAGTGTCAATTTTTAAAAGTGAGTCCTGGTCAGGGTGACCAGATGTCCTCTTTTTCCAGGCATGTCCTCTTTTTTAGCCTCATGTCCTGGAAAAGAACTTAAATGTCCTCCTTTTCCTTGTGAGCAGGCAGCGCATAGCCTTCTTGGAATGAATAAATACTAGGTAATAAATTCTATGTAATATGGTTTTAAATTTAATAGTAAGTAAGATAGTGTTTAAATTAACCCCTCGCCCTCTCAGGTCATCAGAGAAGGCCTTTTTACAAGTGCCACCACCCAAGGAGGTCCGGGGGGCGGCTGCAAGAAATAGGGCCTTCTCGGTAGTGGCACCAACATTATGGAACTCCCTTCCCCTTGACTTGAGAATGGCTCCCTCTCTTGAGAGTTTCCGGCGAGGCCTGAAGACACTGCTGTTTACATAAGCCTTCTGATTCCTTGGCCTTTTTAACATTTTTTACACATTTTGTAGTTTTTACAGGTCTGATTCCTCTGTAACTTGCTCTTTTGTACTCTTTTTATTCTATCTTTTAATCTGACTACTGTTTTTTAAGGTCGCTCTTAATGTGTTTTTAATGTTTTTATCTGCTATTTGTTTTAATTTATGTTTTTAAATGTGCTTTTTATATGTTGTTAGCCGCCCTGGGTCCCTTTAGGGAGAAGGCGGGATATAAATAAAGTTTATTATTATTATTATTATTATTATTATTATTATTATTATTAACCCCATGAAATCAATGTTTTCTAGTGTTTTCAGTTTTTATTTTGCCATGTCCTACAATTCTTGGATGTCCTACATCTGGGGGGGCCTGGTCCTCTTTGGTGGTTATGACATCTGGTCACCCTGGTGCTGGAGTTCAAAAGTTTGAGAACCACTGAGGTTTGTGCACCTGCTCTGGGCCCACTAGAAAGCAGTCCCTAGTGATGCAACCTCCTGATTTTAGAAATGGGCTAGGTTGGAATGCCAGATGCGGGGAGGGCACCAGGATGCAGGTCTCTTGCTGTCTTGTGTGCTCCCTGGGCATTTGGTGGGCCAGTGTGAGATACAGGAAGCTGGACTAGATGGGCCTATGGCCTGATCCAGCGAGGCGTTCTTATGTTCTTATGATGTACCTACAGTGATGCGCTGAGTTTTGAACACCTGGGATTCCCCTCGCATAGCCACAGGCAGCTGCGCGCGCGCCCCGCGCGTAAATACGCACCAGCAGATCAGGTCTCAGGCAGCAGAGAGCAGCGCTGGACGGGCAGAGGAGCGCCAGGTGGAAGGTCCTCGCCCCGGGGTTGCCCTCAGCCCTAAGCAGTGCCGGGGATGCTGAGCATCAGAATGCCCCCCCCCCGAGGCCTCTGGAAGGAGGGCAGGGAGAAGAGCCGGTGGCCGGCGAGCTGCTCTGCCCAGAACCTGTGCCCCCTCCCCGCCCCCGAGCTATTAATACGGCGGGCACATGCTGTGCCGTCCCCGCGAGGGGCTCGATAACTTTGCTTTGCCCTTGCCGACGTCCCCGGCGCCAGGGCTGCCCCTTCCTGGCGACGGCGCCCCGTGCCCGCTAGTGATGGGGGTCCCAGCCAATGCCCGCGCCGGGCGGCCCTCCGTCTATCGCGAGAGCGGGGGCCCTATAAGTAGCCGCCGGTGCCCGCGCTCCGTCCATTTGGCCCGGGGGGCGGGGAGAGCTCCAGTGGGGGAACGGCGTACACTCGGCTGAGCCACCATGTCTGACCAGGCGCTCAGCTTCCTGAAGGACTTCCTGGCCGGGGGCATCGCTGCTGCCATCTCCAAGACGGCCGTGGCGCCCATCGAGAGAGTCAAGTTGCTGCTGCAGGTAAGGAGGGCGTCGTGGCACCGCTTACCTTTCCAGTGCGCCCCTGGCCCTCTCCCCGGAGCATTGCCGAGAAGCCAAGGGCAGGAGCGTTCCTTGCAGGCTGAAACGCGCAGCAAGTGGTGGCGTTGCTAGAGGGGGTGCGAAGCGCCAGGTTTGCCTGGAATGGCTCTGAAGGGGAGGGGGAAGGGCCCCTTGCACACTGCGGTGAGGCTCCTTGCAAAACCTAGTGTCTTGCACCCCTTCTAGCTACGCCACTGGTCTGGCATCCCTGGTCCTTAACAAGTCGCACGTCCCATCTAAAAAGTGAATGGCGGTCATCGTATGATCTGTCTTTAACTGTGATGCCTTTTATCACTCTCCTCGCCAAGGTGCTCTGCTTTATCTCTAGGAAAATGGTGTTCTCCTATGGGGTTAATGGTGTAGGACAGCAGAGCAGAAATCCTTCCTGTCAACTGGCACAAGCTACAAGTGACTAAATATGGAAACTCCACTTGTGCAGTTCTGATTACACAAGATGAGCGAAGCTCTTCACTCTCTTCTGTCCCCTCCCCACCTCTGATTAGAGCACATGTCTGCAAGTGCACCAAGTTTGGGGAGGAATGCCTTCAAATCTCCAGTGGTCTCTTGGTGGTGGTTTTTGGGGGTGTTGGTAGCAGATGTCCACTAAGCCAATAACTCAAATTGGCACTTAAATTAATCATGAGTGGAACTGGCATTTGCATGTAATGTATAGGTGACCATCCATTTCACTTAACCTAGTGCATTCTTCTTATTTTCTACCAGAGTCATTAGCTTGGTAGAAGTGTAGAGGTCAGTTCAAGAACTTAAGGGCAAATGAATGGAAAGAGGCAAATAGCTGTTTTCGCAGCTGTAAATAATATTGTCCTTTTTATATTTGCCACTGAATCACCTTTGCAGAGTGTGTCTATGTAAGAGAAAACTGTGTCCCAGTTCCGATGCTCAAGTAAGCTATTCTAACTGCATGTTCTCAATGGCTGTTATGGCCCAGTAGAATGATATTGACCTCTAGAGTCTAGAAGGTGACTTCAAGCAGATAGCACTGAATTGGAGAGTCAGAGATAAGCCTGCAGGAGCAATGATGGAATCGCATTTTCTTCACGCTGGGAGTTCATGGACAATGACATGGGTCATGATTATTCTGATTTCTCCCCTTCCTTTCTCTCTCTGCTCCCCTCTTCGTCAACAGGTCCAGCATGCCAGCCAACAGATCACAGCTGACAAACAATACAAGGGGATCATGGACTGTGTGATAAGGATTCCCAAAGAGCAGGGCATCATTTCCTTCTGGAGAGGCAACCTAGCCAATGTCATCCGGTACTTCCCCACCCAGGCCCTCAACTTTGCCTTCAAGGACAAGTACAAGCAAATCTTCCTTGGGGGCGTGGACAGGCACAAGCAGTTCTGGCGTTATTTTGCAGGCAACCTGGCCTCTGGGGGCGCTGCAGGAGCAACATCTCTCTGCTTCGTATACCCTCTGGATTTTGCCAGGACCAGGCTAGCCGCCGATGTGGGCAAAGGGTTGAACGAGAGGCAGTTCACTGGGCTCGGCAATTGTATCGCCAAGATCTACAAATCTGATGGCCTGAGGGGTCTCTACTTGGGATTCAATGTGTCAGTCCAGGGCATCATTATCTACAGAGCAGCTTATTTTGGCGTTTATGATACAGCTAAGGGTAAGAAAGGGAAGTCTTGGTGACTTTGACAGAGGTCTCTGATAGAATGGCAAAATGAGTGTAGATTCTCTGCATTAGCTAAAGTGTACTATTTAGACTGGTGATTTCATATAATATTTTTGGCATGATCCAAGTATGGTTTCTTTCTTGGGTCATTAGACTTCTAACTTTGTAGAACTGAGATGGTTCTGGAGTTTGCTTGTTTTTCCTATGAGAGGGGAAGCAACCTTAAATTCTTATCTTTCTTTTGATCCATTCTCTCCAAAGACTATGGGAAGGATTTGCAAGACGTGTAGCAGTCTTGATAACTTGATAAGGTCATGTGACCTTTGGAGAGCTCTTAAGGTCAAGGTCATAAGGAATTCAGAAGCCAAACTTGTCTGAGGTGTTTGGTTGTTGCTTTTTTATTTTTGGTATAGTAACATTTTTGGAAGTATGCCTGCTCTCCTTTTTCCCATCCATTTCGTGAATCCTAGCCTGTCCTTGTTCTCTCCTCATACAAGTGTCCTAGTCTCATCCAGCCAATCTATTTCAATCCCTTACATATAATGTTGAGGTAGTAACATCTTTGAATGTACAAGGCTGCCTGCTCTCCTATTTCTTACCCCTCATTTCTTGAATGCTAGCCTGTCCCTTTTCTCACACAAGCTTCCTAGTTTCATCCAACCAATCCTTTGCATCTCTAAATATTTGTATGACCAGGGGGTCTCTGGGGACAAGTACCTCCTCTTGGCTAAATATTTCCTGGCCAGATGACACCTGTCATGGCCCCACCTTCGTTGTAAATTGTGGCAGGAGCAGTGGAATAACGTTTAGAATGGTGAGCTTGGAGGAGGCAGACTCAGAACTTGTATCTCTGTTCAACCATGAAGTTCACTGGCTGACTTTGGGCAGGTCACTATTGCTCATGCTAGCCTAATTTCACATGGTTGTTGTGAGGATAAAACTTCACAGAAATGTAGTGGCTCATCAGTTTGAATCTCTCGGAGAGCATTTCCACTTTTGGTTGGAAAATCATAAATCTCCTGTAGCTAATGCCTATATAAATGCTCACACTATGTGAAGCTACACATTCCAAGGACCAAAAATGCAAGTAACAGAATTATGTTGTAAATTTTTCCCAAGCAAATGTGTAAAATGGCCTATCCTGAACTTTTTGCTACGATTTAGGGATAATTTGCCATGTGACTTAAATTACTATCATACAAGCTCATCTGATCTTGCTGTTCCCGTTTTGTGAGTGAGGTAGGAGTGACAAGGTGGTACTGATAACTGGTTTTTCCTCTTTCTCCTGCCACTCTTGAACAATCTACTCCTGATGGTAGGGATGTTGCCTGACCCAAAGAATGTGCATATCGTGGTGAGTTGGATGATTGCCCAGAGTGTCACTGCAGTAGCAGGCCTGGTGTCCTATCCCTTTGACACTGTTCGACGTAGGATGATGATGCAGTCTGGCAGGAAAGGAGGTAAGAAAATAACCCTTTATTAATAATTAGGGGGAACCCTTAAAACATCAGTTGATTTCCAGTTGGTCAAGGGAAGATGGAAGAAATCAGCAAAGTGTCTTTCAATTTTAAGAAGTCATTTTAAAATCATTTTAAAATCCTCCCACGCTCAGAGCAGATGGAATAACTTGGCTCAGCTTGTCAGCTGCTTCAAGGTCGCACAGTGCCGGTGGCCTCGAACTGGCGACCTTGTGGATGTTATCTTCAGGCAAATGGAGGCTCTACCCTCTAGACCAGACCTCCTGCCCATACTTGATATGCATACTTGATATGCATTTATTAAGATGGTTTCTTTGAGCAATGCCATTTGACTTCAGTGTATAGCTTTTGTAGTTGAGTGCTAAATTGTTTATAATCTAGTACTGAATTAGCTCCATTGGCCTCCTGAGTAGCAAGAATTTATTTAAAGAACAAAGAACCAGCATTCCAGGGTTTTTGACCAAATTTTTAGTATTACTTACACTGGTATATTTTCTACTAGTAAGGCGCATCTGTATACAGTACGGTTGATTTGTGTGCATTGTTTCCACAGCCGAGATTATGTACAAGGGCACAATTGATTGCTGGAAGAAGATAGTTAAAGATGAAGGTGGGAAGGCATTCTTCAAAGGTGCCTGGTCCAACGTGTTGAGAGGCATGGGTGGTGCCTTTGTGTTAGTCTTGTATGATGAAATCAAGAAATATGTCTAAACTTGATTCAATTGTTCTCTTTTGTAATGTATCCATGTGTGGCTTAGCAGGCAACTAAACATTTCCTAGGGAAATAGACATGGTTGTTGTGGGTCAAATCCAGTTCAGAGATCAGTTTGCTTCATTGTAAGGTAGAGCATTGGTTGTCTGTTAGATCACAGTTAAATTTTTGTATGGAAAATTCAAGAGGCCTATGTGTATATATAATATATTTGACAAATTTCAGTAATATAGCCCTATGTTTAACGTGCGTCTCTTGAAGGTTTCCTGTTTTACAATATTTAAACTACTAGAAATGTAAATTCAATAAATACTATTTAAGTCAAATCTCCTCAACTTTTTTCTGTTTTGATCATATGGCCATTCTTTATAGGCAACTACTCTGGGATTTGAAAGATAGGGATATTAATTTCATGTCTAAAAATGGTCATAATCTTTGTCAATAAGATGCAGGAGACAGGTTCTCAAGCAGAGCTATCCTTACATGAGAGCTAGCCTCACACTGATAATATGAATGATTCAGACTTGTGCTACTTGAGTACATCCTGCCCAGAAAAAAGCCCCATGAAGATGTCCTGGTCATTATTATTTTCTAAAACTCTTCTCTCCTTAGAGTTGTACATGTGGAAAGGTCTATACAAAAGAGCAGTGTGTTTGCTTGGTTGCAGATCAAGCAATTAGGGCACCAGCTACTCAATCTGTATGCTGTAGTACAGTGTTTCTCAAACTGTGGGTCAGGACCCACCAGGTGGGTCGCGAGCCAATTTCAGGTGGGGCCCCATACATTTCAATATTTTATTTTTAATATATTAGACTCGATGCTACCGTGGTATATGTGACTGCATTTGGGGAAATGTTACAGACCTGTACTTTTAACAAGCCACTGTATATATTCTTTTAACAATGATAGTAAAAGGGACTTACTCCTGGGTAAGTGTGGGTAGATTGCAGTCTAAGATTGTTAAAAATGTTCCTGCTTGATGATGTCACTTCTGGTCATGACATCACCGGTGGGTCCTGACAGATTCTCATTCTAAAAAGTGGGTCCTGGTGCTAAATGTGTGAGAACCACTGCTGTAGTAGATAGGGAAACCATCTGCTACATTTGCCTTCATACAATATCCACACATTGAGTTTCTCTGAGATTTAAGGGAGCAAGTTATCTAACTTTACCAAAGGACTATTGCACATGTTCCTCTACATAGAGATTATGTTAAAGTAAACAAAAGGAATAATCAAAAGTTTGTTAAAATGGAAAAATGTATCTTCTTCAAAGCCTTTTCCATAGCCTTCTTCACAAATTCTGCTGTTGGCAACATAGGTCAAATTATGTACTTCGAATTGGTGAAGCCTCCCTTCAGACAGTGCTTATTGTGGACAAAATTCAGAAAAGATTAGTTGTATGGGATGATCTATGGCAGGGGTGTCAAACTGGTTTCATACCAAGGGCCAAACAGCATTCATGGTGCTTGCTGAGGGCTGGAATTGATGTCATTAGGCAGGAAATGATGTCATTAATCAGGTCATGACCAAAAATAAGCACTTTTTTCACTTAGGAACTCATTAGCTGCAAATGGCAGAAGAGAAAATACATAAATCTTGATCATATTTCAAGGTATGGGAGAGCCCAATTTTCATGTGGGCTGTCCTTATAGCAGTAACACCTCAGCAGTGCTCAGCAGCTGAGATCCTGAGGGCCGGATAAAAAGCTTCCGCGGGCCGCATCCAGCCCCTAGGCCTTATGTTTGACACCCCTGGTCTATGGAGAACTACTACTGTTCAAAGTAAAGTCCAAAGTCCCTCATGCTGAATTCTTAATGCTGAATATTTGAAAAGAATGAAGATTGCACAAGTGAATCTATGGAATTTCATCTCTGAAACCCAATCATCAACAAGGAAAGCTATCTTAGTTACAATTCCAAAATGTGCTGATTTAAGATGCTTGATAATTCTGAATTGTACACTGAAAGCAGCCAGGCATAAGAGCATTGTGTGAAGTCAAGGGTCTCTAGAGTGCTCATAATCAAAAGCAATGTACAGCACCTTCATTGTGTGAAGTCAAGGGTCTCTAGGGTGCTCATAATCAAAAGCAATGTACAGCACCTTTTAGCTGCAAGCAAGAAGTGAGCAAATTATGATGAGCTGTAATGCTGATGCACCCCTTTCAGCTGGCCTAGTTTCTGGCAATCCTCCCCTGATTTCACATTAGAAAGGCTCTTTGCTAATTAGGAACTGTTGGCAATATTATAAGATGGGGAGGACATTTCAAAACAGCAATCTAGCATTTTAAACTTCTGAATTAAAATGAGCCTTCAGTTTTCTAAGTCATTGTCCTACAGGCCTTACTGTTTTGTAAGCTAATAATAATAATTAAAATCCTCACCCTTGTACTACTCTTACTAATAAATCTGTTTGATTTATTAATATTACTCAGCACAATCCATCCAGGTTAAGCACTTGTAAGATCCATTCATCCATTTTGATGGAGGTTAAGCAAGTGCCTATCTTTCCTAGCAAAGCCAGTATGACTTAAAGCTGGTGGAGTGTGACCATTATTAATAAAGAATTTAAAAGGTGCACTAGGAGCTAGCTCCTGCTGTATGCATTTGTAGTACACAATGACAAAATCCTGAGGTAGTGGTGGAGACTATACCACTACAAACACACACACACACACACGAGGAGATGCCTGCCAAGCCAATTGCTTTGCTATTTTTCTGTGTCTGGGAAGACCTATGCAGAAAAATATTGAAAAATGTCATCCCCCAGGAGTAATCTGATGTGGTACAAGTTAATTCTATTAACTTCAGCAGTCCCCATTCTACAACAATACATATCCAGGCCCTTGTGAGAATGGCCCAGTGTCAGAATGGCCTAGTCTGTGTTAGAATGGCTCCAATTCTCCTATTATAAGGACATTCAACCAATCTGGTACTATTTTGAGGGAACGGGACACAAACTAGGCCCATCTCTCATTGCTTACTCACTTCCACTGTTCCTCTTCCTCTCCCTGAATTGGATAAATGAAAAGAGGAATGGAGTAGAAGAGGAAGCATGAAGTAGAGTTGTGGTCTAAGAGAGTCAGTTCAAGCCCACCACTGGTCCACACTTCCTTTTCCACTTCAGCTCCCTTTTCCTGTTCCAATCAAGGGAGTTGGAGAAACAGAGGTCGGCATGTTCCCAGGTAAGGGGCGGCAGCATTTGATATACCATCTCAGGTGACTGGAGGTCTTGAGCTGATCCTGAGTCCAACCTAAGTGATAAACAACCTTGAACATCAAGTTTTTGAGAACTGCTAGGCCTTATCCACAACCAGGTGCAAGTGGGATGCCATCCAGGGGGATGCTGGTGCCAGGATGCTCAGATGCACACCCTTATGACCCTGTACCAAGTCCTGGGGGAACTCTGGTGGGTGCTTGGGAGTTATGCTCACACCAAGGTCAAATGGCTCCTGGAAGCCAAGTTTGCAGATGACACTAAATTTTTTCTGGGTGGTGAAGACCAGAAGAGACTGGGAAGAGCTCCAGAAGAATCTCCAAACTGGGAGAATGGCAGCAAAATGGCAGATGCGTTTCAATGTAAGTAAGTGTCAAGTAATGTACATTGGGGCAAAAAATAAAAACTTCACTTTTAGGTACGAACTGGAAAATGTGCAGATATCCTAAATATGCAACAGCCAATTATTTCTATGTCCCTTAAAGAAAACTGCGGATTCCTTTAATTACCAGAAGATATAACTCAGAGCGTCAGTAATATGTCTAGACCACTGTTGTAAAACTGAATAGCAAACAAAAAGGCCAAGAAGCAGAGAGATTCATTAACACACTTTTGTGTCCTGGGCACATAAAGAGCATCTCACATAAACAGAATTTGCTTCCTAGACAAATGGAGTGGAAAATAATCACCTTTCCATCTCCCAGCTGAGCACGGCTTACTGCAAACAAATGTACAGAAAGTACCCACACTGCATAGTTTGTATGGAATACAGCTATATTCCACAGAACTACAATCCAGTGAGCTAGTGAATAATATTCAAGAGAATCATATTTAGATCCAAAGATGTTCACATCTCCTATATACAGTTATCCAGTCATAAAGGGAAGTGTGACTGTGGGGGCTTTACAAACTAGGTTAGAATCTAAAATTATGTTGGTTTATTGTCTGTTCACAACTGCATTCTAAACAGATTTCACATATCTGTGCATTGGCTTCCAGGAGTGTATAAACTAAAAGTAAACAGTTATCACTAGGTCATCACAGGGACTTTCAGTGGATTAGCAAAAATAATGATAGAAAGTTAGACAAACCCAAAATGTCCATGTACATATAGGCAGAGAGGAAGTGAATCATTCTCAAGTGCCATTCAAATATAATCTCCTGCATAACCCCCCATGCCATGTAACAACTCTGCCATAGCATGCGCGGTTTCCATTCAGTTGGAGCTTATGCAAGAGACTTTTGCTGATAGATTGTGCACTTTTTCCTCTTGGCTCATGAAATTCACTGCACATCAAGGAATTCTGACCAGTATTTTCTTCCCAAAATGTGCTGCTGTGTCATGATCACCTACTAAATCATGACTGATAATGATTGCAAAGGAAAATCACTATTCCAATACAGAATCAACCTGGCCGTTTGACATTAGATTTGTGTGTGTGTGTGAAGCTCCCCTACTTTTTGTTGAAGGTTGTTCTGCTCCAAGTTAAGACAAAACTGATTCAAATAATGAAAAGAATGAGTTGGTTAATCTTTTAATGAAGACAGCAGAGCTGCTTGCTGTTAAAATGTCACATGGAAATGGCTTCTGAATAGAGCAGCAGAATGCTGTAATCTTGATGGAATGTTTTCTGATGTGCTAACTAAGTTAGGACATTTAAGATGCAAGGTATGGCAGCTTTCCTCTTGCAAGAGCACTTGGCGGTCGAGGGTGCTGGAAGACATGTAATTGCAGGGGAAGAAGCATGTCTGGCTAACTTACAAAGGCACCTCACTTTCCAGAAAAGTTCAGCCTATAAGAACAGAAGAGAAGAGTTAGTTTAGTGGCTGCAAATACTCTTGAATCTAAGCAGGCTCCCTACTCTGCTGCAGGAGCTGCTGCTTCCAGCAGGTAAAACTCTGATTTATGGTCCAGTTGCTCCTGTGATATCCCCCCCCTTTTTTTTAAGAATTTAGTTTCCGTTTTTTACATGTACAGAACACAACAAGAATTCAATACCAACAGAAAGAACCAGGAAAGAAACATGAGAGTCAAAGAGGAAAGTAAAAGAAATAAAAGGTGAAGAATATCATTCTTTGATGAGACATGGTACAGATAAAAATGGAACTTCTGGAAAAACACTCATTATACAGGAAGATTATACAAATCATTTTAAATCTCAAAGTGTGAATGCATCTAGTACTGTATACAGTATTCATATGGTGCATCCCAGCTGTACTCCTGCAAAATTGTGGAATTTGACAACAATCATCTTCCCCCCCCCCCGAAGTAGGTATTTATTGCATGGGTTCACCATGTCCTTGATCTGGGACCTTGTATCCATAAGTTCACAAAGCTAGGCTCAATTTTGAGAGTTCTAGAAAGTGACTCCTTGACACCAGCAGAGGACAAAACTGATGGACTGTTGGGTAAGTGTACTGAAAAGCAGTCTACTTCCTTATCACCAATTAATGAATTCACCAAACAAACCCAATCTGTGGCATGTCTGTGTTGGACAAATCTGTGATATGCAAAAATACCATATTCACAACGTCAAGTGGACTTGAAGATAATGGGTAAATATAGTTAGGACACCTTCTGTTACGTAAACTCATAAAATAGCTCTTTACCACATTTCCCTAGATCAGCATTTTTAGACGCAGGGTCCACTATAAACTACGACCTGCAACTTGAGACCTACTTTTAATTTTTTTTTAACTATGCATGACCATCTTTCTGTTTTATTCTCTAGGGGTGACTAGGGAAGGCAGCAGCAATACTGTACATTTAAGCATATGGAATTTTGGTAGACAAAATTGTCATACAGTGAGACAAACAGCTCACTGCAGCAGCTACTGCAATTCTACTTAAACATAAATAAAGGTAGAGGCTTGTCCTGCTATGATTTTGGGCACCAAAAGAAAACCCCCAAAGAAAGGTGGCAGTGGTGATGATGCTACCACTAAATGATTTCTGTACAAGACTTTTGTGAGCCCCAGCCCACCAGCTGAAGAATAATGATCCAGAAGTCTTGTTCACTTGCTCATTTTACAAGAAGCAAACTAAGTTTTAAGCCTAGTTTGCCTCTATACCACTTCAGACATCAACCAATAAAGCGACAGTTTTTGCCAGAAGGAGAAGAGGTGGTTAAATTGTATTGGTCTCCTTTCCATGGCCTCCACTGAGCTGTTATGCTGCCTCCTCCAGGGACCCAAATATACATCATATTGGTTCAAAAAGAATATTGTTGAGCTTAAGATCAAACAAAAAAAATGAAATTTCTGTATCTAAAACGAGGCTGGGGTCTTTAGGAGGAAAAGAAAGATTGGAAAGGATAGGCATTTATAAAAACTTCAAACAGTATGGAGAGAATAGAGAGTAATTATCCCTTCAAAATACTAGAATAGGGGTGTAAAACATCAGGCCCGGGGGCCGGATGCAGCCCGCGGAAGCTTTTTATCTGGCCCTCAGGCTCTTATCCATTGAGCAGTGCTGAGATGTTAATTCTAAAATGGCAGCCCACATGAAAATTGGGTCTCCCATATCTCAAAATATGATCAAGATTTGCATATTTTCTCTTCTGTCATTTGCAGCTAATGAGTTCCTAAGTGAGAAAAGGCCTTCATTTTGTTCAGGCACCAAGGATGCCAAAAACAGCAGCATCTCAAGTGCCAGGAATTCTGGGAGATATCATTTGCTGTGGTGTCTAAATGGCCAATAAGGGTGCTGGGCATTCTGCAAACTACATATCCTTTGCCTCTTTGCTGACCAGCTTGTGCTCAGAACCTCAGTTTAGATTATGAGATGGAAATTCTCAGAAACATTGTAATCTATTCATAATGCAAATAGAGCAGTGGTTCTCAAACTTTTTAGAGGCCCCAGAGGCTGCTGCCTGATTTATAAATGCCAATGTGTGTGGCTATCATGGTGATTGGGCAGCAGTGCCCTCCCATAGCAGCTTGTTTAACTCTTGATGCACATAGCCCACTGTTTCTCAATCTGTGAGCTGAGGCTCCCCAGGAAATGGTAGAAAACAATGAGGGGAGCTGCAGAATCTTTGTGAAAAACCTGCTGCCCTATACAATGTGTAGGATTGTAGCCCTAATAGGGAGTTGCGGCCAATGGCCCAGTGGGTCAAGGGAATGGCCAGTCAAAAAAGTTTGGGAACCAGTGACACATCCTAATCTGCCCTGTCAGTTTTGCAAACCATCAAGAATTGGGTCATGATCCACTAATGGATCCCAGACTCACAATCTGAGAACTGCTACCATAGAGCATTCTGGGCTGGGGAAATTCATATTCTGAATTAGGTAAATATGCAACATTAAAAGTGAGACTCATATAAACAGGTGTTTGAGAAAAGCATCAGGGGTTGGTCATCACTATAGTGTGTGTGTGTGTGTGAGAGAGAGAGAGAGAGAGACGCTCCCAAGTAGCATGTGGTTAGTTGCTAAGACAACCTGATCCAAACTAACTGGACTATAACCAAAGCAGTTTTGCAAAGGGAATATTGTACTGTATGCTGTCCACCCCTTTGTTTTAACCTGCTTATTTCAGACGAAGTCAGTATACTTAATTCAAACTTGCCTCAGGTTTAACTCGTCTTACTTCTATGAAGTTTTAAAATTTACATATGATCACTATAATGTATCTTCATGCATTTGTTTTTAATATGCACATATTTTATGCATACATTTTAAGAAAGACTAAGAAGAATGAACAATGAACATGTTTACTGCTTACCAGTTATAGTACAGAGGTACACACAAAGGGCTGGAATGAGTTGGGCTGCTGGACACAGCATGTGTTAACTATATTTGCTGCCACACAGTGGGTGAATGATGTCAATTGTCTACAAACAAGAAATCTCACTCAAAAGTAACATACTATAGAAGGAACGATGGGGAAGCAATGGATAGAGGTGTTTGAAAATGGTGTTATTTACCTTACTCAGAAGTAAGCCCATCGTGTTTAGTAAGACTTAGGCTGTTAGGTAAGACTTAGGTCTTACTCACCAGAAACAAACACCTCTAGCAATAGAGAATTCTGGAATAGGTGGCCCTTAGATATATTTAATTAGAGGCTGAAAGGGAATCCAGCTGAACAACAAACTAACTTAATAATACCTCAATAGATCTCAGTTTTATTTACCATACTTGAATAAATTACTCACAAAAAGGGATTGCAGTGCTGAATACAGATTAAAATTCAATTAAATGTTTTACTTACAAACTTTAAGAGTGACATACAAAATCCATGTGTCCAATAACCAATCAAGAAAAGCATCAACATGAAGATATTTAAACCTACCACTCATATTGTGGTTTTTATCAAGAACTAGCCAACTGAGGATTCAAAAGTGCTTACAGTTAAAAAGTGCACCCAGAAAATTACTGTTACTTTTTTACTTAATTAAGAAACATTTAAGAACAATTCAATCAGCATAATTGGGCAAAGACATTACACTGGCAGAGCGATCCAAAGATCACATTACAAAATCAATAAAAGAGCTCCATTCCACAGAGACCATTCTTTCCCACAATATTGTTTGAATGTTTACTGCTTAAAACACTGAAGAGCATTATCAAAGCTTAACATTTAATTCACAAAAGCAAAGCTTTCTTTAATTCAGACAGGTTTATCCATGGGTAAAACGCAATGTACTACTTACATTACATATAATTATATATATAACACATTTTGAAGAATTAAGCATGGAGAGCTGATCAAAAATCAAAATTCCTTCTTGGAATAGACAACTGGAGAAGCAAAAACAGAGCCTAGGCTCATCAGAAAGAG
Organism: Tiliqua scincoides; assembly: GCF_035046505.1. Lineage (NCBI taxonomy): Eukaryota > Metazoa > Chordata > Lepidosauria > Squamata > Scincidae > Tiliqua > Tiliqua scincoides. Next base: position 60,189,787 of record NC_089826.1, read on the forward strand.
TGAATGCTGTCTCCATAAGGTATCTAATCACCAACGTTTCAAAGCTCACCATTAGGGAATGAGGTTAATAGAATAGCATATGTTCTCTCCATCATATGTATAAGCCAGATAAATAAAATATTAAATATCAGTGGCGTAATTTATACCAAAAGACTTTGCATAAATAGAATGTTAAATTAAAAATATCAGCTACACAGTAAGAAATCAAGATTTAGGGATTAAACATATACAGATTTTATTGAACATTGAAAATAAAAAGCAGATTATTTACACCACTGATCCAAAAATGCAGCAACTGAGATCTCCACTTTTCAAATCTGAAATTCATTTGAAATTCGAAGAAAAATACAAATTACAGTGTTTAGTTGATATTTCTCTTGCACAAATATCTTGTTAAGAGGAGAGAGTAATAGGAAAGACATTATCCAATGGAGATAGAGATTTCACCTGCTCAAAAAAAAATCAGTTTTGTATCCATTTGTAGTTAATACCACTTTGCAGTGTCCTTTAATCAACAACATTGAATATTACAATACTCTTGCACAGAATTACAGCAATATGCAAAAACACTGGAATTAGAAATCTGGTGGTGAAGTGCAAATAACTTAGAGCCAGGCAGTAGGAATTTTACTGGGGTTCAATCGCTGCAGGGCTCCAGTGGATGAGTCAAAAACGGGTCTCTCACTTCTTCGACTCACCGTACTGGAAGCACTGTGACTGGATGCTCGTGAAGCGCCTCCTGTCAAGAGGTACACACAGAAGAGAGAACATTATGAGCAAGGCAAGGAAACTCTGCGTTTAAAAAACAACCAATCAATATACACAAGATCAATATACACAAGAAATTCTGCATGTTATAGTAACAAATATTAGGCTGGATTCCAAGATCTGCAAAGTGGAGCTTCTTCCTGAAGAACCTCCTCCTTTCTTGCTGCTGTCTCCTGAGCTTTCAACCCTACTATGGGGAGAGGGTTGGGAAACCCTTGGGAATAGCATGGAGACAGCAGCTGGATGGGAAATTGAGGGCCACCAACTTGTGCAAACAGCATTCAAGATCCAGCCTTAAAACTTGTGCATCTTTATTAGAATGAGTGATATTACCTATACCTGCACACCCCAAGAAATCCAAAATTTGATTCATACCACAAGTGCTAAAAAAACTGAATGGAAACATTTGTACTCTCTCTGTTGAAAGCAGTAACATGAAGTATACCTCAACATTATGAAAGGTACTTCAATTTTAGCTAAAAAGCTAAACCGTGGTACACACATTTTCTAAGTTATTCTGCTTACTAGAAAAAAAATTGAATTTTGTAAAATTAGTCACCCTTTCATATACTTGAATCAGGCTGGGACTGGACAATGATCTTCTAGAATCATGTGCCTATGTACTTACAGAATCCAAGCAGTATTTACTACTACATAAAACACAAACTCAAGACAATAAACATCACATTAGAGCTACTTACTAGAAGGACTGTGGTGGCTTAAAGCAGACTTTCCTCGCCTTGGAGTTGGAGCAGAACTTAAGTAGCTCATCTGACGCTGATAGTCCATCAGCTGTTCTGAGCGTCTCATACCAACCGTTGGTTTAACTGCTTCAAGTCTCTTCAAAAAAGCCTTGATTTAAATAAAATAACCAGTTTTGTTTAACCAAAATCCTCAAACCAAGACAATAATTACAATTAAATATGACTTTTCTGCTCTGATACAATTTACTGGTATATTTAAAGTATATTTATTTACCTTCGTGAAATCTCTAGAATCACTTAAAGTTGAACAGTGAACAATTACTGGTCACTGATTTACAAAAATACTGGTACATTTGATACGCGAAACTAATTTAACCTATAAAAGACCTACAAACAACTTTTAAAGCAACAATGTAAAAATAACTAAAGTAAAAAAGATTTCGGGAAAAATTATGGAACTTTATTTTTATGTATGACTGTAGCAGCAAGATTGTTTTATGCACAATACAGGCATCGGAAAAATACAAATATACCTTTGATAGAAGAATGGTGGATAAAGATTTTGAATTTAGCCAAAATGGGCAAGCTTACTACATTAGTTAAAGAGAAGTCAGTATGTACTTTTATGGACAATTGGAAACCGCTTACTGACTTTTTGCATACAAAGGATAAAAATGATGTAATGATCTGTGGTTTTGAAAAATAAGAAAATAGTAATTGGATTTAAATACTGGGAGGGGATAACAAAAAATAGTTGATAAGATGAGAAGAATAATTTTAAGCTAATGGCTGTCTGGGTTATACTCTATTTTGTTTCATATATTATTAATAATACAATATGGAAAGTTAAGACATGCCTCTTTATACTTGTTTTATATGTGTTTTTAACTTATCTGTGCTTTTATTCCTTTCTCTTTTTTCTTCTCTCTGTTCTTTTAGTTACTTTTTTCTTCTTTTTGATGTCTTAGTTTGTTTATTTCAAGAATAAACAAAAAAGAAAAATAACTAAAGTAGAAGCTACTGCTGTTTAGTGTCCCAAGAATTATGTTATTGATTCAACATTTAGTTGCATCAGAAGTCCTAAAATGTGACACAGCCCAAAGGGATTAAATTCAATTATCTGAAGTAATGTAGTGAAACTTGCATCATGAAGCTCTGACAGTCACTTTTTTCCTGTTTTATTTCAAAGAGTAGCACTTGGGTTAGGGAATCACCCGCTGAACTCCAGACTACATATCAATCTTGGACAGCTAACCACTATGCTTTGACAGCTGTTCAGGTTTATTTATACAGTGCCTTCTCTAGTTTCATGCATGTTAGAAACCACATTCCTACTTTTCACTGCAGTGATGGAACCTATAGGTTAGTCACCTTTGCAAAAGAAACTTTCCATTTTCCAAATTGTACCCATGTTTCACTAACAAAAAGTTCAAATTGCTTGGATCTCAAGAGCTGTTTGGACATACTCATTAGAATATCTCATTCCTTCATTCTCAATGGCAGATCAGACTCTTCAAAGTTTGAAAAGCAGTTTGCAATATGGCATGAGCATCTGGTACACTGGTAGAATAGAATTCACTGTCGGCTGAGATTAGGACTGCCTCTTTTGCTAAAGATTTGAAGGGGAGTTAAGAACCACAGACGAAAACAATTTTAATTGTTATGCTGCTGCTCTTTTTTATTTATTTTATTTGGACTGTTTAGTTTATTGTTGCTTTTACTAGTTTTATATCAGTGTAATATTTTTGTTGGGTTAAGAAAGGTGGGATAGAAATATTTTAGGATAAATTAATACAACAAATGTTGAGTTACATCAAATTAGATTACTACAACATACTCTACATGAGGCTTCATTGAAAAAACTTTTAGAAACTCCAGCCGGTGCAAATTACAGAGTTGGTTCTTTGGAGCATATTGCTCTATTTGCACACCAACTTCAATGGCTGCTAGTCCACTTCCAGATGCAACTCAGAGTTCTAAAGTTCTCAGAGTTACCTTTACACTTCTAAACGATTTGAAACCAGAATGCTTAAAGAATCATATTCTCCTGTAAGAGCCTCCCTGTACTCAAGATGGCAAATGTCTTGCGCAGGAAATCTGCTTAGCTTCCTTTCTACAGGCATTGTGCCATAGGCTGAAGGATTTTAGCCTTACCATTAACCACCTTGACTGTTCTGTGGTCAGAGTGGAAAGGCAGGATAAAATTAGGCATGCATACTTCAGACAAGTCTAATTAAACTCAATACTTTTGAGTAGACATGCCTACCGGTACAGTGAAATCCTATTTATGTCTACTTAAAAGTAAGCCCTATTGAACACTACTTTAGGTTGCAATTCTGTTCAAATTTTCCTGGGAGTAAGCCCCATTGAACACAGTGGGACTTCTTTCCAAGGAGACAAGCATAGGATTGTGCTATTAGTCATTTATTAAGATTAGCAGTGGCTTATCTGATACAAAAGCTAGTTATTTAAGAAAGCCTTTCAGTTTACCAGATTTTCTCTATCAATCCTTTGCTGTTCTTTTTGCCTGTTGATGGTACTGTGGTACATCTTCGGGGCTGGGCCAGAAGGTTTCTTCAGTGAGGCACTTTTGCTTCTGGGCTTTACTGAGTATTTTGTCAATTCTTTCAAGAGCCTTTGGTTTTCTCGATCAATCTGGCGCACTTCATCATTTGTGAAAGAATAGTTTTTTCTTGTCCCCGAAGATGGATGATCCAAGACTATTGCTTGTTGTTCCTTTTTTTCCAATTGTAGGAAGGCTTTGAACACAAGTAGACATTTATAAGTTTTCATATATAATCATTCTGTATATATTGCTGCTCAAAATACAGAAAAATTAGATGTGTAGGTAAGTTATTTAGTTAGCTAAAAGTGTATTCAACTTTTTTGATTATTTGAAGTACCTCCTGTAGGGGGCATTGGCCCATAGCTCTCAATTGATAACACATGCATACCTAATAAAAGCTTAGATAATTTGAAACATCTGTAATCAGGACTCATCAGAAGACTTCTCAGGCAACTGTGCTTAAAAATACAGGTTGAGTACACCTTATCTGGAATTCCAAAGTACAGAATTTCCAAAATATGGAACCTTTTGGAGCACCAACATTTTTAAAAACTTTTTTGCCAAAAGAAATAAAATCACAAACTGTGTTTCATGCCTAAAATTACTAAAAATATTGTATAAAGTTACCGACAGGATATGTGTATAAGGGGTATATGAAACATATGAATTTTGTGTTATTCAAAATTATATTATATGCACCCACATGTGTGTGCACTGACACACACACACACACACACACACACACACACACACACTTACTTATATCCAGTGCTTTTTTTGTAAAAAAAAAAAAAAATGGTGCAGGAACTCACAACTTGTTAATCTTTTATTTATTTACTTATTTTTAAACTGAACTTTGAGGAGTTTTGCAGCCTCAACTGGCCCCCCTTTTTGCAACTGGCAACCAACCTTTATATTTTGCAGCCATGGAACACCTCCCCTCCTAAAAAAAAAAAATTCTTCCTCATAGGGATTTGAACCCCTAGGCTCTGGCTCCACAGACCAGCACTTTAACAATTGAGCCATAGGAACTCTTAGACTCAAAGTGTTTCGAACTAATACTTGAGGCGCTGATGGCCACCAGCTGGGCTCAAGACCTTATATATTAGTTCTGAGCACTTTGACTACAGCCTTTCCTATAGCCCAATGGAGAGAGTGCTGGGCTCTGGAGCATGTGGTCAGAGGTTCGAATCCCTCCCTAGCCTGCAGTTTAAAAAAAAAGGTGGAGCCGGGGGTGCCAAAAAAAAAAAAAAAGTGGAGCATGAGGTCAGAGGTTCGAATCCCTCCCTCAGTGAAAGGGAAAAAAAAGGTGCCGGAACTCTGTTCCGGTGCGTTCTATTACAAAGAAAGCCCTGCTTATATCTATCTGATATCCAGAACACTTCTGGTTTATATATACAGGGTGACCCAAAAGTAGGTGGACAGTAAATGATAACATTTATTCCACCTACTTTTGGGTCACCCTGTATATTCAGGAAAGAGGGAGCAAACTGACAAACAGAAAGAACTACATAGCGATATAAGCCTTTAATCAGAATGAAACTTAAAAACATAAGATGACAAGGATGGAATGGGAAGCTGGTATACTGCTCTTCAAGACTGGAAAAGGTGGGAAAACAGCATCACAAGAGGCACACAGCGGAGAAATCTAAGCAAGCTGGTGCGCCAAAATAAGGATCTGCGCATTCTAGGTGAACAGCAATCTTACAACACAAATAATGACTGCTTTTTAAGTATAACAAAATGTAGATATCAAAATGATAGAAAAAGTACGTTCTAGAAACTATTTGGTTTCAGCCAAAATATGAAAACAAAGGTTTTCAAAATAATTATCTCTTACCACTTAATATCCAGTTTTACACCAGTGTGAAATTAAACCCTATTAACATGAGATAGGCTAGTTTTTTCCAAGTAATACAAGGTTACATCCAATGGTTTCCTTCTCCCAAAAGAAAGAGCTTAGGGAGGGTCTCTTCCAGAGGCAAATTTTTTCTGTCTGAGGAAGGAAATCTTTGGCAACCATCATCAACATTGCAAGGGGAATGCTAGAATACATAACACTAGCTGATCAGTGATGGCAGTTAGTGATTGATCAACTTCAGTCTAAATACACAAGATATACAGCACAATGCAAGACTTTCTGTGACCAAGTATACTCATAACATGTTAATAAAAATTAGAAGCTGCACACATTTGTTTCAATAAAAACCACTAGTGCATGTTAAAAAAAACTCAGCAATACAGACCTGAAAACCAAATTAATTTGGCAGAATCTATAACATTACTACAATAGACAAGAGAAAAGAAAAATACAGAGAAACATTGCTGAAACTACAGTTACCATGGACAGCAAGAAACTGCAACCTAAGGGATCTCATTCTCCTTTCTATCCCCAAACAAAAAAAATTATATTTATTCTTACGAGAACAGCAAGGGCAGTGGTTGTAGAACATGAAAATAATTGAAGTCATCTTATTAGCCCTCCCAGTGCTCTGTAAGCCAAAATGCAGCAGAATAGTCAAATATAATACTCTGAAGATATTGAAGACACAGTATTGCTTAGCTCCAGAAGCGTCACTAGGGTTTGTGTCACCCAGTGCAAGAACTAATTTGTGCCACCCCCATGATGGACCTCTTCCCATACCAGATCATACAGAATAAATTAATTTCATATGCACAGCCTAAATGCAGTGGCATCACTAGGGTTGGTGTAACCTCCATTAACTTTAGTTATTTAAACATATAACAGTACAGGTCACCCAACAAATCAGTAACCAACAAAAAACTGTGGCCAACTTAATGACACTCACACAACTGAATGAGTTCTAGTATTAGCTTTGATACATGGAAATGAGATCTGACTAATACGAACATCTTCTTGATTACATGCTGTGTCATAACACCACCACAATGGTTCTCAGAACATTCAGTCTCATTGGTTAGTTTTGAAAATTCACTTTTTGTTACATAAGGCAAGTTTTGTTTTCATTTTCTGGTTATTTGGCTGTAATGTTTGATAGAATACAGATATTTCATCGCAGTTTGTTTCACTGCATTCTGCATTAAAATGTGCATTTATTTATATATTTTTAAAATGATAGTATTATTTGAAAATACCTAGATTTTCACAATTTTGGTACTAGTGGTGTCACTCCCCCAAGTGCATCACCCAATGCAGTCTCCGTCCCCTCCCTAGTGATGCCACTGATTAGCTCTTACAGTTTTGGCAAACTGAAAGTGGAACTAGTCTGTTTGACAAATGCACTGCTTGCTGTTAAAAATGCACTGAAGTTTTGGGCCAATGATCAATTCCTCTCAGGTGCTATGCAAGTCCCACTGAAATTAATGGAACACGAATTAGTGCAACTAACTTGTCTCATTAATTTCAATGATACCGAGTCATTACCATCCTTTCTAAGATACAACCCTTAATCTTTTAATGCTCTTTTATACCAAATACCTTCATTATTTTGAAAAGATTCAGCATGGTATGCTGAACCAAAGAAAAACCTGTTGACTCAAGTTTTTGTATTCAGGTACCCAAGAAGAGTTCAGAATCAGAGTTAGATGCATCTCATATGCCCTGTATCAGAGCTCTTCAACAAGTGGCTCAGGACCCAGAAGTAGGTCACAATTTGACCTCAAGTGGGTTACAGCAGCGCTCCCACCACCACTTGATTGAAGTTGAGGCCTATAAAGTGCAAGAAGCTGCCAAAACGAAGATGAGTCAAATCCTTCCTGGCTTTGGAAGGTTTGCTTTTGCCAGGCACTCCCCCCCACTCTTCAGTGTCTTCCTTTAGTCTCCCACCCACCCGCCTGTTTTCCCCTGCTGTTGGCACTCCCCATGCTCAGTGCCTTGCCATATTTCCTTTTTCTTTTTCCCTTTCAAAGTTAAATGCATGCTGTTCCCATGCCACCGTCTGCTCCTCCTCTCCTTCCAAGTGGCCTAGGAAGGAAGAAGGGGCAGAATTATGCAGTAACAGCATATATCAGGCACCACTGAGTGAGAAGAGAAACTGTGGTTACTCATTCACTCACCCTCTTGTCTGGTAGGTTCCTGAAGGTGAGTCAGTGTTGCAGGTTGGAGTTTGAGATGGGTCTCACATCTTGACAAGTTGAAAACCCACTGAACTAGAAAACTGCTATACAATGAACTGTTTTGGCAATCCTGTTAAGTTTCAAATGCTGTTTCTGCAGGGCAGCCTGCTGTTTGAAGAAAAACAAGTTCAAAGAACTCTTGGGCATGGCCCACCTGTCTATGATGCAAATGAAGACATGTGCATCAGGAAGTGGATTGTGAGAAGCAATGTACAGACACTCCCTGCCTCCCTCCAGTCTGCCACCAAAGGATCTAGTCCCTTTACCTTCCTCCTTCTTCCACACGAGCCCTTTAAACAAAGCAGAAAATGCAGTGCACTAAGGGTGGAAGTGCTCCCAGTGTACTTCACATTTCCTGCTTTGGGGGTTTTGTGGAGGTTGCAGAGATGGCAGTGCGGAGTGAAGAACTATTGATCTGTCTCAGCTAGCCCAGTAACTTCACCTGACCCTGCTTTATGCATGCAATCGCTGTTGTGTAGTTTTTTGGCCAATAATAATGTTTACTTTTATGATAATGAAACTACTATAAAATGCTACATAAGGAGTCACTTACACATCTCAACCCTTCATTGCTTGAAGTCTCCACATAGAGAACAGAGTGTTTTAGATTTCTGCAATGGATAAACCACCCCAGTCTTGCTTTACCATACAGTCCCTATGGAGTACAGTTAGAAATTGTTTAGTACAGATACAAAAAAAGTCACCCAAGGGGGAAAAAAAGACACATAACATCCCTAAAGCCCCAAATCAAAGTGAATGTGCCTAAACAGAACATGCCTTAAGACTGTGCATGACTGCATAGGCAGTTACATCTTTGAGCATTATCTATAAGCAAAACCTGAGTAATTGTTATTCAAGATGGGCCTAAAGTGGGCAGCAAACCTCAACTCCAGCACTGACCAATTAAGGCTGCAATCCTATATACACTCACCTGAAAGCAAGCCCTTTGTTTCTGACTAAACATGCCCAGGTATTCTATTAAAAACATGTGTTATAACAGTATCTAGAAACTATTCTCAGGAATAAGATGCACATGTACTAGGTGCTGAACAAAATAAAGGTAGGTGGTTTCTGACAACAGAAAGCATGGTTTTTAAATTATAGGCATTTGGCACATTTTAGCTTATCAGAGAATCCTCTTTCCTGTGCTTTCCCTTAAAATTCAACATCTTTTAATTTTTTTCTTTACAACAATTTCACTCACCTATTTTCCTTCAGTCAACACATTCCTAAAAACTGGACTGCTGCATCTCACTAATCAATATCAATTCTAACTGTAAGGAGAAACCTCTTTACAGCTGTTCAACACTTTAAAGACTACAGGTGCTGGAAAGGTTATAGTCTGCATGTCATAATGCAGAATCTGCTTACATGACATCAGCAATGCATCATAATAGATTGCCTCAGGACATCACATATCAACTAAAGGGCAATTAAATATAAGATGGCAATCACTGGTGCTACAGGCCTCAACTCCAACCAGAAATATTTCCATAACTTCTGAAAGCAGGATAGCGTTCTTTTTAAAGGATAATCTTTTAATATATTTTCCAGAACTAAATCATGTGTGTATACACACATCCTTGAGATTAGTCTGAGCTGTTAACCTGGTACATATTTACTAGGGTTGCTAGATTCAGTACAGAACATGGTTTTGTTCATCACTGCACAGAAGGAGAAAGTCAACTACCAACATTCTCCCAATACCACAGAAGTGTGGTACAAAATGTTGCACTTGGTAAAACACTCGCTTACATAAAAGGCACACTGGTCTGCAGTGAGTTTATGAATTCGTAAAGGTACTTGCCAAGTTACAATTTTCATCCACAAGATTAGATCTACAATTAGACATGCCAGAATTCTCCCATCACAACTGCATTTAATTCATGAGGTGGCAGAGGTATGCTACTTTTCTCCACTCTGTTGCAAGACTAGGTTGTGCTTGCACTCCCTTGAATAAATTCTAATATGTAGTGTCCTCAAAGGGGACTTTCACCTGCTTATTACTGCACGTATGAGAAGACTATGCATCCACGTGTGCATTCAACTGAATCAATGCAAGGTGTCAGGAACTGGTAGTATGCTAGCAAAGCGATCTTTAAGGGGTGTATTAATAATGCCCAACAACAGTTACTGCTAATAAATCCAGAGTGCTATTCTAATTCATTGTGCCTCAATTTATGTGTGGATATAAATTAATGACTTCATCCAAATGGCACTTTAACATATATCAACTGGCGGCTGAAACAAACTGTACAAATATAGACTTGGGTGGCAACTAAAGACAATTCCACATCATGCATATATAAAATTACTATATATATCATACATATATACAAGTATAAAAAATACTGTCAACACACAATATGGCAAAGATTAAAACATATGTGTACACCTTAGAAAGAAGCATCATGCCTCTCATGGAATGATAATGCTTAAAAGAGTTTCTCTTGCACAAAATCAAATTACTAACTATAATAAACTCGGGGTTTCATCTTCCACTTATTTTTTTATACTTCCTACATATTTCATTATAAACGTGCAAGCATGAAGAAAAAAATTGGGAAAACTATATTTTTCCACTGGAAAAATAGAGAAACATTTCAGAAATCTTATGCAATGCATGCATGTGTGCATAGATATACATTTAGGTGGATAAATGAAGTGGCTTTTTTTTTTTTAAAGTTGTCTAATATTGTTTTAGCTGCCCCTTACTCCCTCAACTTGCTTCCTAATAACTATGTAAAATACACTACAGGCAACTGCAATTATAGGCAATCACATAAGGCAATTACAATTCCTAGATATCATAGACATCTACAACTCTAAATACTTTTTCCTGCTTCAGGTTCCCCAACATTCTCAGGCACGCAAAAGGTCAGTGAACATAAGGGCCCTGTTGGATCAGACCAAAAGACCACCTAGTCCAGGTGTCAAACATAAGGCCCGGGGGCCAGACGTGGCCCACAGAAGTTTTTTATCTGGCCCTCAGGCTCTCAGCTGCTGAGCAGTGCTGAGGTGTTACTGCTGAAAGGGCAGGCAGCCCATATGAAAATCGGGCTCTTCCATTATCTTGAAATATGATCAAGATTTGTAAATCTTCTCTTCTGTCATTTGCAGCTAATGAGTTTGTAAGTGAGAAAAAGTGCTTATTTTTGGTTATGATCTGTTTAATGACATTTCTTCCTGCCTAATGATGTCTCTTCTGGCCCTCAGCAAGCATCATGGATGCTATTTGGCCCTCTGTAGGAAACAAGTTTGACACTCTTGAACTAGTCCATCATCTCCTTTCCCACAACAGCTAACCGGATCTCTCTAAGAAACTTAGAAATAGGAATTTAAGCAAATAACCCTCTCCCACTTAGTTTCTGCCACTAAGGTGCACACTGGAACGCCTAGTCATTGTGACTCTGCTTTCTACAAGAACAGGAGAGGAGAAAGAAGAAACCTGTCATTTCCCACTAGGTCCTCCTCATGCATAATTTCCATAAATCTCTACCATTACTCCTACATATTGCGCAATCTTGTGCATGTCTACTTAGAAGAAAGTTCCTTATTTTCAATGAGACTCATTTCCAGGTAAGTATGTTTAGGAATGGTCTTAGGGTCCAATCTTACCCACTTTTCCAGTGCCGGTGCTGCTGTGCTAATGCATAGCTTCCTGTGTTGAAGAGGCAATCACAGAGGCCTCATCAAGGTATGGGAACATTTGTTCCCTTACCTCAGGGCTGCATTGCAGCTGCACTGGTGCTGGAAAGTTGGATAGGATTGGGCCCTTAGTTGCCTTTTTCCTAAACTACAAAGCCTCAAATATGGTAGCCTTTCCTCATAGTGTGGTGAACTGAGCCTAAGCCAGCAAAATACTTACAAGAGAATCTTTATTAGATAGAAAGAATAGCAGCAGGAAAATTTTCCAAAGGAAGACAATAATGTCAACTTAAGGCTAAAGTTTAACCTCTCAGAAGGAACAGATGAATAACAAGTGAACAGTAACATGGTAGTTTATAATTTACATTATAAATACAATTAGGGCCCAATCCTATCCAACTTACCAGTCATAATGCAGATGTGCGAACAAGGTGTGTGTGGCATCCTGCAGTGGGGGAGGCAGCCTCAAGGTAAGGGAATGTTTTCTTTATCTCAGGATTGCATTGCGGCTGAATCAGTGCTGTAAAGTTGGACAGGATTGGGCCCCAAGTCCTCTGCTTACAGAGGGGTTAGGTTCAAGAAGTCCATTTGTAACTTGAAATCAATATAGGTGCTATTGCCCCTGCACATAAGCACCAGCAAAGGGCATACTGTGCCTCTGTCACTGTGACAACGCATCTGCTTGCAATTCCAATGACCGTAAGTTGGAGAGCATGTGTCAATTCTGTACAGGGTTGGTTCATCCATGAGGCCAACTGAAGTGATCAACTCAGGCAGCAGATTGGTGTGGGAAGCCCACTTCTGTACACCTACCTGCATCTACTGCCCCTCCTTCCATTGGAAAAGGAAGAGGGGGACAGAGAACAAGGGGAGATGTGGAGGGGAGGACAGTGCTGAGCATGGGAAAATGGGTAGAGCAGAGGCTGGCATATCATCAGGTAAGCGAGGGCAGCATTTGGTATACTAACTCAGGCAATCCTGGGCTAGCCTTGCCTCTCGGTGGAGTTCAGGTTAAATTACTGATAAGTTATTGTGACTCCTGTGTCTTTTGATGCAAGTCCATTTCTCATTATGAGAAAGCTTCTAGAGTTATTTTTTCAGTCACTTTCATGAGTCATTCTGAAACATATTTGTGTTAACAGCATTAAAAAAAAGAATCCTAGTTCCTGAATACCAGTGTACAGATGCCAAGCCTACAAAAGGGTGAATATATATTCCAATAAGAAAGGAAATATTATAACTTCACATTTCCAGGCATCCACTGATCCTGGATGTTTTCAGCCCTGCTGGTTACCCAAACATCTTAACTGGAGTAACCTAAACTCGTATGTGCTATCATTTTGTCAGTCAAACCACGATGAGTTTAACCTTTAATAGGCAACATCATTTGGTAATGCAACTGTACATCATATCCTTTCATGTACTGATTGTACACCAGTATGCTTTCATCTTCCCTTAAACATACCTGAAATATATAATTTTCAGTTACAGCAATAAAAAAATGCCATGTTAGTGTCACATTTCATTTTCTCAAAAAAGCTCCTGGATACTTCCTACAGAGAAATGCCATAGCTCAAACTTCTGGGTGATTGAGAATATTTTTGCATGCCAGATTCACATGCATAACATTTTAATACATTCCCAGCACAATCCTAGAAGCTGCTGCATCAGTGTTAGTTGTAAAAGTGCCGGAAAGTGCTAGCATTAAAGAAGCAGCAGCAGCAGCAGCACCAACACTAGCCATTGTAAAAGTACCAGAAAGTGCTTTTGATTATTTGTATGTAAGCAGCACTGGAGGAAAGGCCTTTGCCATCCTGCCAACACTGTATTCTGACCAGTGGCTGCTGGCGGAGGTGAGTGCCATATCAAGCGGCGCAGGAGACAATGAAACGAGGGTGGGTAGGGAAACTGGGGGGTGGGGCATAGGACAGACTGAGAGGGGGTAGGATCAATGAAGGAGGCCTCCACCATATCCTATTGTCCCTGCTGGGCCTAGGAGTCCTACATGGGGCTTCTCAAACTTCCGCCAAATAAATAGCTGGCACAAATCTGAGTAGCCCCATTGAGCAGGATGGGGCTCAAGAGAAATATCCCCTTACCACAAATAGATCTCCAGCCTTCTCCTTACCTGTGCTAGATGTATTGCAGGCTATGTGTCCCTGCTGTGCCAGCACAGGTTAAAATTGGGCTGTCAGGCTACTCCTAAACATTTGTTTTGCCATATGTTCTTCAAGAAAGCATCACATAACCTTAGAGAGCTTTTTCATATTCAGGTATGCTCCCATATTTGTGGGGGTTTCTGTTCCAGAAACCTTCAGATACCTGAACCCATGAATAAGGGGACGCCCCCTCGCCTCCAGAGGATCTTCTGAGCCCTGCAGAGACTTCGGGCATCTGCCATAATTATACATCTGGTGTTGAGTCATCACTGATCAAAGCCTTTTAACATCTCAATAAGTTATTCAGCAAGGCAACACAGCTAGGAGAGACAAGGCTAGCATAGTTTTCAGATGGTGGTAGCTAACTTATCTCTTGAAAATGACTAAGAATTCATTCTTACAGAAATTTAGTTACACATCTGTCATTTGTTCTGTACAGACATAGCTAACTACATTTTGTTGTGATGTCTGAACCAAGCCATATTGATGAGTCATGTGGCTGGGCTGTAGTCCCCACTGGGTAAAGAAGAAAAATTGGAGACATGTGGGTGATTTTTCTTCTGTATGGCATAGAAGAGGTCTGGCTCAGTTGGTAGAGCTGCCGCCTTGTATGCCTGAAGATCTGAGGCTGCCAGTTCAAAACAACCAGAAGTACCCGAGAACTGATGACACGCTGATATACTGATGAGTTGACCCTAGGTGGCAGAGAGGAGCTGCTGTCAAGTGGAGCGTGGGAGGTGAAGGGCCAGAGAGAGGCCAGACCGGGAAGGAATCCAGCTGGAATGAGGAGTTCTATGAAAGACTAGAACTGTATTCAATTGTAAAAATCCCTACAGGGGTTTAGAACAGCCTGCCTATGTAAACCGCCTTGGATTAAAGTCTGAGGAGAAATCTGACAACCAAGAAAGGCGGTATATAAATACTTGTATAAATAAATAGAAGAGCCCTGTGGTTTTCAAACTCTGTAGGAGTTTGAAACCCACAGTAAGTTCTTGCAAGGGGGGGAAGGGAGGCAGCGGGGGTGGGGGGAAGGCAGTGACGCAATCCCCAGGATCGTGCTGCTACATGGGGCTTCTTGGACTTGTGCCAGTGATTTAGCTGGCAGGGATCCAAGCCCAATTGGGCAGGCTGGGGCTCAACACAGCTTAAGGGAACAAATGTTCCCTTACCCCAAGGAGACCTCCAGACAGCTCAATCCCAGCACTGGATACAAGGTGGGCTGTGCAGCCCTGCAGCACCAGCGCTAGGTAGGATTGGGCTGCCTGTCACAATTAACTTGTCTAATTGATTTCAGTAGTGCTTAGTCATTTTCTTAGGCTACAACCCAATAAGTTTACCATAAATGCTTTCATAATTATTACCAAGCCAATAGGTCTTTAAGAAACCTTGAAAATAATTTGTATCCAGCAGAAAACAAACAACAAATTATATTAGAATTCTATTCATCACACTTTGAGAAAAAATATGCACCCACACTTTCCAAATAAATATAAAATAAAAAGTCACCTTTCAAAAGATGATTCAAATCCACAGCATCGTGCAAGACCTTTTGATGGCATCTGTGATCGGAGTCAGGATCTAATAAGAAAGAGCAATTCAATAATGCATTTTAATTGAAACTCTCTGAAATCCCATGTATTTCCAATGTGTAAAAGTTCATGAAGCTTACCATATAACTCCTGGCTCACATTTTCTTGTCTTTTTACCTTTAGCTTCTTATCATTAGATGCTGCAAGTTCAAAAGATTGGATGGGACTGATATCTGGTGTTGACAAAGGAGTTACATCAGTCACTGTATCCTCAGACTCCTCTGTGCAGTCACCTAGCTTTGGTTTGACTTCCACTGACTTTATTCCTGGATTAGATTTTTGTCTTGGAGAAAGAAGACCTAATTTGCATATGCTTTTCTCTTTTGAAAAAGAACATGAGGAGTCTGACACACTACCATCAGTATCTGTGTCTGAACAATCTGCATCAGAACTACAGGATGGGGAAGAAGAGGAAGAGGAGGAACTGGTTGAAATTTTATTATTAACCTTTGCACTATTAGATGGTTTAGACAATTTAAGTTTAACCCTCTGACTCCTGCTATCATCACTACTGTTTTCTTCATCTGTATCATAATTCTCTTCATGTTCCTTAACTATTTTGGGAATCCGAGCTCGAGTCTTTTTTTCATACAGACTTTCACTTTGTGCTGGGATTCTACAAGATGTTCCTGCATTCTGAGAATTTTGGGAAACTGATAAAATATTCTCAGGTTGATCAACATCTTCTGGCAAGCATTCCTGTGGCAAGTCTGTCCCTTCTCTTTCTTGTTTAGTACAGTCACTCTCCACCACTTTGATTTCTAATTTCAAGTCAGAATTATCTACACTTGTATCTTCCAATTGTATGTGCTCATTACTGTCCTTCCCATTGGTTCTTTCTGTTGTTGTCCCATCTTTCTTCACCTCTACCTCAAAATCACTATCGAAGAAGGAGTGATCCACTTCACAATCTGACACATCTTCATACCGGTCCATGACCAAAACAAGTTTCCCTGAGTGTTGATCCTGTAAATAGAATACAGACATTCATTACACCAATAAATGAGTTATGGTGAATCCCCTCTACACCTTTATTACATCAAATCTTACAGATGTACTTAAGTTTTGCACTCTAGAATAATGAGAGATACTCAGGTTTGTTAATTGACAACAAAAGAAACTTATTTCAATATTGCGACATGAGTTTTGAAGGCATCAGAGAAAACTTTCTTACCCAAGAAAGCTCATGTCCAAAATAATTGGGACCCTTTTAGATGCCATAGGTCTCTTTTTCAACAGATGTCCAATTTGCGCATTACAGTCCCAATGTGGGAGGCCACCTAAAATGCTTCTACACAGCAATGACTTCAACATGAAAGCAGTAATGCTTGCAAGTCACTTATGACATTGATAATCCTAATGTCCAAGTCAACCTATCACAAACGATAGTTGCTGTGAAATTACAAAGGTACTGCAAGTATACACGCCAGGTCAAGTGTAAAGGATTATTTCACAAAAAAATGTGAAATGTGCCTATTTTTAAAAAGGGAAAGAGGGGGGACCCGGGAAACTATAGGCCGGTCAGCCTAACATCCATACCGGGTAAGATGGTGGAATGCCTCATCAAAGATAGGATCTCAAAACACATAGACGAACAGGCCTTGCTGAGGGAGAGTCAGCATGGCTTCTGTAAGGGTAAGTCTTGCCTCACAAACCTTATAGAATTCTTTGAAAAGGTCAACAGGCATGTGGATGCGGGAGAACCCGTGGACATTATATATCTGGACTTTCAGAAGGCGTTTGACACGGTCCCTCACCAAAGGCTACTGAAAAAACTCCACAGTCAGGGAATTAGAGGACAGGTCCTCTCGTGGATTGAGAACTGGTTGGAGGCCAGGAAGCAGAGAGTGGGTGTCAATGGGCAATTTTCACAATGGAGAGAGGTGAAAAGCGGTGTGCCCCAAGGATCTGTCCTGGGACCGGTGCTTTTCAACCTCTTCATAAATGACCTGGAGACAGGGTTGAGCAGTGAAGTGGCTAAGTTTGCAGACGACACCAAACTTTTCCGAGTGGTAAAGACCAGAAGTGATTGTGAGGAGCTCCAGAAGGATCTCTCCAGACTGGCAGAATGGGCAGCAAAATGGCAGATGCGCTTCAATGTCAGTAAGTGTAAAGTCATGCACATTGGGGCAAAAAATCAAAACTTTAGATATAGGCTGATGGGTTCTGAGCTGTCTGTGACAGATCAGGAGAGAGATCTTGGGGTGGTGGTGGACAGGTCGATGAAAGTGTTGACCCAATGTGCGGTGGCAGTGAAGAAGGCCAATTCTATGCTTGGGATCATTAGGAAGGGTATTGAGAACAAAACGGTTAGTATTATAATGCCGTTGTACAAATCTATGGTAAGGCCACACCTGGAGTATTGTGTCCAGTTCTGGTCGCCGCATCTCAAAAAAGACATAGTGGAAATGGAAAAGGTGCAAAAGAGAGCGACTAAGATGATTACGGGGCTGGGGCACCTTCCTTATGAGGAAAGGCTACGGCGTTTGGGACTCTTCAGCCTAGAAAAGAGACGCTTGAGGGGGGACATGATTGAGACATACAAAATTATGCAGGGGATGGACAGAGTGGATAGGGAGATGCTCTTTACACTCTCACATAATACCAGAACCAGGGGACATCCACTAAAATTGAGTGTTGGGCGGGTTAGGACAGACAAAAGAAAATATTTCTTTACTCAGCGCGTGGTCGGTCTGTGGAACTCCTTGCCACAGGATGTGGTGCTGGCGTCTAGCCTAGACGCCTTTAAAAGGGGATTGGACGAGTTTCTGGAGGAAAAATCCATTATGGGGTACAAGCCATGATGTGTATGCGCAACCTCCTGATTTTAGGAATGGGTTAAGTCAGAATGCCAGATGTAGGAGAGAGCACCAGGATGAGGTCTCTTGTTATCTGGTGTGCTCCCTGGGGCATTTGGTGGGCCGCTGTGAGATACAGGAAGCTGGACTAGATGGGCCTATGGCCTGATCCAGTGGGGCTGTTCTTATGTTCTTACGTAAAAGCATTGTTGCACATGCTGGAACAATGCATATGATTTTATAACTACAATAATCCAGAAAAATACTGAAATCTATCAAGATGCCTTACAAATTTGGCCACAAAAAATTACTAACCACAAATATGTTATCTATGTTAGTTAAGTAAACTTAGAAACCCCACCAAAGCAAATTTTTATATAATTGCCCTGCTCTATCACTTAGAGTCCTAGACACAACTTACAGCCCAATCCTAACGCGACTGCCTGTCCTGCGATGCAGCAGCGCTAAACTGCCATTGCTGTACTTGGTGTGAGCAAAGAGGCAGCTGGAGGTCACCTCTAGGTAAGGGAACATTTGTTCCCTTACTTTATGTTGAGCCCCAGCAGCTGCTATGGGTTTACTCAGATCCATGCCAGCTAAATAGCTGGTGCAAAATTGAGTAGCCCTGTGTATGGCTTTCAGGTTCAGGAGGGGAAGAAGAGGATCTGGCAGCAGTCACTGCCACTGTCCCCATGGCCCTCCCGAGTCTGGCCCACCCACCTCCCGTTCCTGTGCCACACTCCTCCCACCCAATTTTCCCCTCTCCCTGGCTTCCCCCACCCCGGAATGCCTACATACCACTTGGCAGTCACTGCCAATGGCTCCCAGGGGCCCCTCTGACTGGCACAGAGACCCAGCACCTGCCCTGGCCTCCATCCTGGCACCTCTCTCTTCCTGGCCACCACAAAGTGCTTTACAGAACTTTCACAACAACCAGCACGTGCATAACCAGCGTTGTGAAACAGTAGTATTGAGCCCCTAGTTGTTCACCACTGACAAATAGGCAAATGTCTCACTATAAATCTTGAAATAATTAATCATCAATATTAAATGTTACATTTCTTTTAATCAGATGAATTATGGTTATTTTGTAACATGACTATGAATTTTTGCACAATTCATTTTAGCAACATGTTAAGGCTGGAATTCTATGAACACCAATGTGGCAGTTAGCTCCACTGAATCAAATGGTACTCTCTTCCAGTTATATATATGTAGGGTTGAGCCACTAATCTTCTAACACAGGGGTGTCAGAGAGATGATGTGGCCCTCCTGCCAAAAAGTTTGGACACCCCTGTTCTAACATGACATTTCCTTCCAGTAAATTTTCTGTCCTATTTGTTCTACCAAATGAGATTTTAGTATTATCAGAAACAGTGAATCAACATGTTTCATATAGTATCATAATTGATTTTGTGTTCATAGTGAAAAGACACATAATCTGATAGGAGGAAAGGTAGTTTGTTAACAGTCCATGTATTTCACTGATCAACAGCTCAGCTTAAAATTCAGAATCAAAACATTGTTTGAACTTTTTACAAATCTAAAATGTACACAGAAGCTTCCCAAATATAGCACATACTTCATACTAAACCACCACCTACATGCAAGGCCCCACAAAGAAAACCACTAGGCAGCTCATGGAAATGCAATTACAAAATGCATCACATTTAAAAGCTCAGCCTCTGATTATTACCATAGTTCCTATTTGTGTAGAATTGTTAAAAGCGAGGGAGGGAGAAGGGAACATTTTACAGATGGATGTATTATAAACTCCATGTACGGAGGAGGCAAGCACGTTGGCAGACACGTTAATACTGATCTGAAGCCATGGGAAGAATTATGATGTCTGAGAAGGAGAAAGGAACTATGTTAACAATTTGACCATGGAATTACAATCAAAAGAAGCTGCATAAACACATGTAGGGAGGGCAAATACACTGAAAGACAGAAGCCTGCGCTCTTGTCCCCATAGGCTTGCTTAACTATACTTGAAGGGTAGTTCCCTCTCTCCCAACTCCAAAGAACCTGAAGGAAAGGAGCCAGGAAAAGCCCTGCCATGCGCTTATTCCAGCACTCCTGTGGTTTGGACCTTATTTGAGAGTGCATGAAGGGGCTAACATAGTGGTTTTCAAACTGGGGCATCATGACGCCCCAGCCTGAATGCCGTGGCCTCTTTCTCCTTAAGGAGTGGGGGCAGGCAGGGAGGAGGCAGCGACGCAAGCCCCAGGATTGTGTTGCTCAGGGTGGCTGCAGGGACTGGGATGCACTCACCAGTCCCTGCAGCAGCCGTCCTGGGGTATGGGGAGCCCCGTGCGAGCATCTGCAGGGCTCCCCAGCTCATTAGAAGTGAAAGTGGAGTGATCGCACAGGGCTTCCTGCACCCCAGGACGGCTGCTGCAGGGACTGGTGAGTGATGAAGCTGCTATGAAGTGGGTTGGGGGACAGGAACCAATCTAAGTGCCTTGAAAGCATACTCTAACACTCAAGAGAGCAACTAACAGTTCTCTCACAGTAATGTTCAACAGCCTAGTCTACACATGCAACAAAATGAAGCAGATACTGTATGTGGTACAGGTCTGGAGTGGAAAATGGCTGATGACATATCAGGCTGCAAGCACATGTAGGGGAAGTAATCAAGATTCTTGAATCCTCTCTGGAAGTAGAAAACTCACACACCAAGTTGCAGATAGGAGTTTGTCCAAGGGTTCACACTCATCAGGGGGCCCACCCAGAGAGGCAAACTCTGAATTCTCAGTAGTTATGGCAGCAGTAGCACTCACTGCTCATCAGTGGGTGTAGGAAGGCACCTCCAGCAAACTGGTGCCAATACTGAGAGAAGCTTCAGCTAGAGATTCTCTCCTTGATGTCATGCTAGGCATGATGCTAGGCATGATGGTTTGCTTCTTAAAGTTACTGGGAGTTCTTAACATAAGGAAACTTCTAAAATATGGATTTCCTGGCCTGCAGTTGGAAATTGCACAGTACCAGACCACAATTCTGTTGCATGTGTAAGAGGAGGTCCATGACAAGCACACTTGAGAAGACAGCTTGTTGAAAAACATCTTCACACATTAGCTCCCCAACTGCAGAAGATCTGGATGCGGGGGTACTTTCTTCCAGACAAGCTATCTGCCACATGCACTTTGTGGTGAGGACTGTACAGGGTGCCCCCCCCCCAATATCAAAATAGGCACGGGCAGTGACAAGATCGCAGCCTGTGTCTCCTGAACCATGACTTTGCCACATCCTTGTGATGCATGCGTGCAACAACAGCCCACAACAGCTTCACACCCACCTCTGCTGTTTGCCTGCCTCAACCAGAGAAACAGCACTTTCACATTCAGTACTATTAAAAAGTGTTCATTGTTCCTAGTAATAATTATTATAATTATTATTGAATGCCCAGGATGAAGGTAAAGCAGAGTATTAATTTGCAAATAAAATATCCAAGATTGCACTGAATATAAACTTTAAAAAAATTCTGGAAGAGACTTTCTGCCCAATCCTATGCATGTCTGCTAGAAGTAAGCCCCATTATACTCCATGGGGCTTACTCCCACATAAGTGTTAGGATTGCAACCTCAGTCTTGCAAACAAAAAAAGGCGGGGGGTTCGTGAAATAATAGGTTTGTGCAAGGAGCAGTTGAACAAACACTCAAAGCAGACCCTCTTGTAGTCTCTGGAAAAGACTAGATAGCATCTCCCCCAACCCTTTAAACAGTGGCTCCCAACCTGAGGTACATGTACTCCCAGGGGTACTTGCCAGGACCTTCAGCGGTACTTAAAAAAGAATTGAATAATGGTGGTAAAAGACAGGTTTGTATTTGAATGTCTTGTGGGGCTGGCAAAGGAGGAAGGAAGGCAGCTAGCTGGCTGTGAAAGCCCCACCAACTGCTAGTTTCTGGTCACCAATCTGTGTATTATCAAATATGGATCAGTAGCTGACAACATATAAATAGAATATAACAGCAGCTATATTAATTGCAATCATTTTGCTAACAAGAGGGGTACAATTTATGGAAATGGGCTGCCAAGGGGTATGTACACACGTGAAAATACTTTGGGAACCACTGCTTTAGGGCAGTGTTTCTCAACATTAATCCTCTGCTGTACCACTTCACATGGTCCACCTATTTGAAGTACCACTGGAAGTAAATGGCGAGGACATCATCACAAGTTATTTCTGGGTTGGGAGGCCAGATGTGACATGACCAACACTAGAAAGAGGCTTAGGGTGGACGGGAAGGCTTTTCCGAGCACAGAAAATATGCACTGGAGCTCTGCCCACTGAGCCAAGCCTCCTACCACTGTTGTAATGTTGCATTCCTGGTCACACTGCCAGGTGACAGGTCCACAGGTCCTGTGAGTACCACCAGAGTCACAGGCAGGGATATGTGGTGGGTGGAGAGGCAGGTGACGCAGAGCCTCCTCACTGGAGTCCTTTGAAAAGCACCTCCGCTGTGCCAGGTGCAGGGTGGGATCGGAGGCCTTTGAAAAGCACCACTGATGTGTGAGGCGCAGCGCAGCGTGGGGAGGCAGGTGAGGCAGAGCCTCCCCACTGGAGTCCTTCAAAAAGCACTGCCGCTGTGTGAGGTGCCCAAGCACCCACAACCCACGTGCAAAGCATGTTCACCCCGTGGAGGAGGCTGTGTGTGTCAGGGACATGCTCTGTGCGTGGGTTGTGGGTGCTTGGGCGCCACACATGGCAGCAATGCTTTTCGAAGGGCTCCAGTGGGGAGGCTCTGCCTCACCTGCCTCCCCACCCACCCTGACCTCAAGTATCACTGGTGGTACCTGTACCACTGGTTGAGAAACAATGCTTGAGGGGGAAACACAAACCCCCCCCCCGCACGCTGGCAGATCTCCCACCGTCCTGTTGTGGTTCCAGCCTGAGCAGAAGCGAAGCGTGCAGAGATGGCAGGACTGAGCTTAGAAGAGGCAGGCAGCACCCACCGCCATCACCACACGACCACAGCAGCCTCCCACTCAGGAGGCGGTGTCTCCTTTCACAACCCCGAGGCCTAAGGCTGCCATGCCCTCCACACTTCCCGGGGAGAAAGCCCCATTGACTACAGTGGGACTTGCTTCCGAGTAGGCATGCAAAGGGCTGGTCTCTAAGCAAGCCCTGCGACCACCTGAGCCGCACATACTCACCACCACGCAGCAGAACGGAGGGTGTCGGAGGAGCTGCTGCTGCCGCTGCCGCCGCCTCCCCGCAACAAGCCCGGTCTCCCGCCTGCTCGCTGTTTGCGTAACTAGGGGGAGGCGGGGAGGAAGGGGAAGAACCGCCCAGCCTCCTGCTCCTCCGTGGGAGCGCCTCACAGCCCCTTCCTGGGCTGCAGGGGGAAGCCTTGAGCTGGGTTGAGGCCTGCCTGGAGCGCCCTGAGGGGAAGGCTTGGAAATGGGTGTCCTGAGGGGAGAGAGTCGT
Organism: Tiliqua scincoides; assembly: GCF_035046505.1. Taxonomy (NCBI): domain Eukaryota; kingdom Metazoa; phylum Chordata; class Lepidosauria; order Squamata; family Scincidae; genus Tiliqua; species Tiliqua scincoides. Next base: position 60,213,548 of record NC_089826.1, read on the forward strand.
TCCCACAGACACCCACCCCCTGGCAGCCCTAGCGTGCAAGCCTGTGCACCCCTTCCTGGCAGTAAGCAAGCCCCATGGACTAGAAGGAGGCTGACTTCTGAGCAGACATGCCTGAGGTGCATCTTGGCCCTGCCTGCTCAGAAGTAAGCCTCATTGAATTAAGTGGGACCCGCTCCCAGGCAAGCATGAGACTGACATACATAAAATGCCTACTCAGAAGTATGTCATTGAATTCAATGGAACCTGCTCCCAGGCAAGCATGTGTATAAATAAGACCGCAGCCTGAATTTATTTACTTAGAGTATCATCCCATCCAACTCCGTCCCTGGAACTCCTTGCTACAAGATGCGTCTGGCCTAGAATGCCTTGCAAAGGAGCCTGGATATAGTTATGGAGGGTAAAATTCCATCACAGCTTATAAATCATGACAAACAATGCACCCCAAGATGTGGAACTAACACTCACTAAAGGTGAGTGTTGTTGGGCGAGTTAGGACTGAGAAAAGAAAATATTTCTTTACCCAGCATGTGGTTGGTCTGTGGAACTCCTTGCCACAGGATGTGGTGATGGCATCTCGCCTAGATGTCTTTAAAAGGGGATTGGACAGATTTCTGGAGGAAACTCCATCACAGGTTATAAGTGTTTAGGCTACCTCAGAATGCCAGATGCAGACCACTGTGGAATACAGGAAGCTGGACTAGATGGGCCTTTTGGTTGATCCAGCAGGGCTTCTCATGGTCATGTTCAATTTTCCAGTGCAAATGCAGCCCTATGGTAAGGGAACAAATGTTCCTTTACCTTGACTGCCCTCTGTGGCTGCCCTCCCACCACAGGATGCAGCACATGCCCTATTGACACGGCTGTGTCAGCACTGGAAAATTGAATAGGATTAGGCCCTCAGTAAACTAAGGTGAGAAAATTTAGTGAGTAAACTAGTTTACTTAGTGAGTAAACTAAGTGAGTTGGACACACCAGGGCTTACTTCTGAGTAAACTGAACTGGAGGTTGTCCATGACTTTGTGTACCTTGGCTCAACCTAGCTAAACAGATGCATCAGCAAAGCAGCTACCACATTTTCCAGACTAGCAAAGAGAGTCTGGTCCAACAAGAAGCTGACGGAACATACCAAGATCCAGGTCTACAGAGCTTGCATCTTGAGTACACTTCTGTACTGCAGTGAGTCATGGACTCTTTGCTCACAACAGAAGAAGCTGAATGCTTTCTACATGCGCTGCCTCAGAGGCATCCTCGTATCACCTGGCAGGACAAAGTTCCAAACAACACAGTCCTGGAAGGAGCTGGAATCCCCAGCGTGTATACACTGCTGAAACAGAAATGCCTGTGCTGGCTTGGTCATGTCGTGAGAATGGGCGATGGTCAGGTCCCAAAGGATCACCTCTATGGAGAACTTGTGCAGGGAAAGCAAAGCACCCTATGGGTAGACCACAGCTGCTCTACAAGGATATCTGCAAGAGGGACCTGAAAGCCTTAGGAATGAACCTCAACAGATGGGAAAACTTGGCCTCTGAGCGTTCTGCTTGGAGGCAGGCTGTGCAGCATGGCCTTTCCCAGTTTGAAGAGACACTTTGCCAACAGACTTGAGGCAAAGAGGCAAAGAAGGAAGGCCCATAGCCAGGGAGGCAGACCAGGGACACACTACACTTGCTCCCAGTGTGGAAAGGATTGTCACTTCCGAATCGGCCTTTTCAGCCACACTAGACACTGTGCCAGAACCAGCATTCAGAGCGCAATACCATAGTCTTTCAAAACTGAAGGTTGCCAGCATTCAGCTTTTCAAACCCTTCCATATTGAGCTGCACTGTGCCTGTATAGTTTTTCTTTTTAGACAAGTCTTATGAGTTCTTGGCTTTTTAACATCTGTCTTTTCCAGGCTCGGGGCTTTTATAAGATTGCTGCTACTAGCCTTTCTATTATATTAAAATTTTATTGCTTTTTAATGATGTTCTTAATTGTGAAGAGTTTTTAATGTAATTTGTGTTTTTAATGGTGATTTTGTTATTGCATTTCCCCACACTGTTGTAAACAGTGTTTGGGTCCCTTTGGAGAGAAAGGCGGGGTAGAAATACAACAAGTAAGGCTGCAATCCTATCCACTCTTTCCTGGGAGCAAATCCCATTGACTATAATGGGACTTCTGAGTAGATATGCATAGAATTAGTCTCCAAGAGCTCAAGCCTATGCATGTCTACTCAGAAGTAAGTTCCTTAATAATCAATGGGGCTTACTCCCAGAAAAGTGAGGATAGGATTGTAGCCTCAGAGCCCCATTCTATGCATTAGAAATAAATCCCATTATAGTCAATGGGGCCATTATAGTCAATGGGGAAAGTAAGGATAGGATTGCTGCCTCAGTAAGGCTGCAATGCTAACCACACTTTCCTGAGAGTAAGCTCCATTGACTATTATGGGACTTACTTCTGAATAGTCATGCCTGGGCTTGGGCTCTTAGAGCATGTCTACTTAGAAGTAAGTCCCATTATAGACAATGGGGCTTACTCCCAGGAAAGTGTGGATAGGATTGCAGCCTAAAGGGGAATGCAGAGCTCCATTGAAGGGAGCTTCTCTTTTCCCGGCTGCAACCCTACCCCCACTGACCTGGGAGTAAGCCCCATTGGCTGCAATGGGATTTACTTCTGAGTAGCTGTGGCTAGGCGAGGACTCCCAGTGATTGACGGGGGAAGCGGCCAAGCGCAGAAGGAAGGTCTTGCGCTCGCCTTGACGCAGCTGGGCCCGCCTCGCCCTCCGGAGCGCACATGGCTCCATCCCCAGCAGCAGCGGGCGCTGCAGTCATTCAGGCGCTCCCTCCTCCTCCTCCTCCCCCCCTTCGCCGCGCGCAATCAGGGTCAGTGGGGCCTCTGCTGGCTCCGAGCGAGCTGGGATGAACTAGAGCCCGGCAGCAGCCAACAGCGGCAGCAGCCCCGGAGTGCGCGGTGGGGAGTCGCGGCCGAGGGCGGTGGCTGCTCCGCGGGTCCCGGGCATGAGCCTGGCCGGCCGCTGCCTTTGCTGGTCCGGCGGTGCCGCTGGGGGAGGCGCGGCGACCTTGCCGGGGGGGCCCCGGGGCGGGAGATGCGCTGGTCCCCGGCGGCGGCTGGAGCAGCATGTTCCCCGATGCCGACGCCGCTAGCATCCCCTGCGGTGGGAGCAGCAGCAGCGGTGGAGGGCAGCTCGAGTCTGCAGGCGCCGCCGGCTCCCCGGGAGCGCAGAGCCCCGGAGGCGAGTCCTGCAGCAGCAGCGTCCCAGCCGCCGAGGGCGAGGAGGACGACGAAGAGGAGGCGGACCGCGGCTTGCCCCGCTCCATGCTGGCCGCCGGACTGGGGCTCCTGCTGCTGGCCGTGTCCCTCTTCCCCCTGGGCCAGCAGCAGCAGCAGGAGGCCGGCGGGGAGCCGCCGCCGCCGCAGCAGCAGCTGTGCCTGGCCTTGCTCCTGCTCCGGCTCGTCCTGTACCTGCTCTGCGCCGCCTGCGCCTTCTTCCTGGGCACCCTGCTGGCTCTGCTCGCTCGGAGCCGCCGCCGGCCGCCGCCGGACTTCCGAGCCGCCTGGAACCGCCGCTACCCGGGAAGGGAAGATGCCGCCCCGCTGCTGCAAGCTGTAAGTAAGCCAAGTGGGTCCGTGTGGCTGCTCCTCTCCGCCCCACCAAGTGCACCGCTCAAGCTGCAGCCCTCTCATCCGGGAGTAATACCCATTGACTATAATGGGATTTACTTCTGAGTAGACATGCATAGACTCCGGCTCTTACGAACCCACCCCCTGCCTGAAATCCCATTTTAACCTAAGAGTTGCAAACCCTGCCCTCCAGCTCCTGGAAAGACAGGGCTGGAGCTGATCCCCCGCTGGCACCTTCTCTCTCTCTATCTGTTCGGACTTTATCAATTGCTTCTGCACATATGCAGAGGGTGTAGCTGCTTAGGAATCATGCAGCTCAATCCTAGACATGTCTTCTCAGATGTAAGCCCCATCAGATAGTCAGTGGGGCTTACTCCCAGGTAAGTGTGAATAGGATCGGAGCAGTGGTTTATCTTCCCCCATGCACCTGGGCAAAGGGTGCACACACAGTCTCCTTCCTCTTGTCAGAGTGTTACTTCTGTAAGAACTTAAGAAGAGCCCCTCTGGATCAGGCCCAGGGCCCATGCAGTCCACTTTCGTGTATCTCACAGTGGCCCATCAGGTGCCTCAGGAAACACACAAAATACTTGCATCTTGCTGCAGTCCCCCTGCTTCTGGCTTTCTATTTACTGTACTCTCACACCACTCCCCCCCAATAAAGACATCAGACTACACTTGGGTTTAACTTGGGCTTCTTTATTAAACTGATTTTTAATAATGAAACAAATGACTAATTTTTAAAACGTGAAACCTACTGAACACACCTCAAGCTGGGGTAAGCGGAAAAACTACCATCCACAGCCAATTTGGATGACAGAAAAAAATTCCTACCCAGCCCTCATCCTGAGTGACCAGCTAATCCCAGACTGTACATACCCATCTTGGTTTGTAACCTGTGGTGTTCCTCCAGAAATCTGTCCAATCCCCTTTTAAAGGCATTTATGCTGGATGCAATCACCACATCCTGTGGCAAGGAGTTTCACAGACTAATTACATGCTGGGTAAACTCCAGGTAGTCTTGAGTCTGTGCATCACTGTTATTGGTGAATAACCATTACGTGATGCAGGTTGGATGTCTTGAATCCTAGCATAAAAGAAGGAATAAAACAATAAATCCCTCAAGAAAGATGATGGTGTGCCTAGTGGCCTGGCACCTAATTTCATTGGCACCACCCCTCCTTCTTTACCTCCTGCTGAAGGATGATTTCGTCTATTGTTGTTTAGTAGTGGTGCAGCTGCTCCAGTTAGTTTGGCTGCGCAATAATGCTCAAAATCATTTTACACTAGAAAATTCAATACAGAAACTGTTCATAGTACTGTATATTTAATGTTTCATCTTAGTGCATGCCATTAGGTTGTTAAAAGTGGTGCATAAAAGTGTTTTTAACAACAAAAATATTCACAAAAATGATTTACTGAATTACTGTAAAAGGCAACTTCATCTCTCAAAGGGGCTCTCAGTCTTTAAAACCCACCACACATACACAAGAGATATCAGCAAACAGCCACTGGAAAAGATTCTCCACAGGGGTGAGCAGGAATGGTTGCTCTCACCCTCCTAGAGGACCATCACTTAAAAGGTTCAGTTTAGGAGGATAAGTTTCCAAAGGGTACAATCTTAAGTATGTTTTTTTCAGGGGCAAGTCTAATTGTGTTCATTAGGACTTGCACTCTGATGGGTGTATATAGGATTGCAACCTAAGGTTAGAGAGCACTTGGGTACTGGATGTGCTTATGAATACAGTCTAGAAAAACAACTGCAAACACATTTTTCTTCCATTATTTCATTTAAATAGGTATCTGTGTGACTGTGGCCTTTATGTCAGAGCTGCCTATACCATCCAGTAGGATGAGATGGCTCACCTGGCAGCATTATTTGGGGCATCACTGAAGGGCAAACAAAATTCTTAATTGCTGTATATTATATTGTATTCCCCAGGACAGGTCATTTGGATTTTTTGCTTTAGTTTCAAGATGTCTTAGGCCATCTCTGCTCTATAAACAGTGTTTTTCACATGCTTCTGAGAGACCAGAAGTTTGTGAAGCAGAAAATCCCCAGAGAGGGGGCACTGGATTGCAAAAGTTTTGATAGCATTCCATCATTTGGCTTAGCCCTTAGTGAAGCCCGTGTGTGGGCTGTTGCAAGTGGGAGCTTATCCAACTGTATAGGAAAACTAGATCATTGTACTTCCTGCATAAGGCATGCTCAGCTTCAAGAATTCATCCCTGATGTCAGTCTTTGGCTGCAATCCAACTGTCACCCTGCACATGCCCGATCTCGTCTGATCTTGGAAGCTAAGCAGGGTCAGGCCCGGTTAGTACTTGGATGGGAGACCGCCAGGGAATACCGGGTGCTGTAGGCTTATACCATAGTCTTTCGAGACTGAAGGTTGCCAGCCAACCTATACAGGTACATATTTACCTGGGAGTAGGTACCATTGAAATCAGTGTGATTTGCTTCTGAGTAAACATGCCAAGGATTGGGCTATTTGACGCTTAGAAGAAACATGGAAAAACAAATGATGACTTGCAAATCCAAATAGTTTTACTTGGTAATTTCTCCCCTTCTTCCCCTTATCTTAACATCTCAAAAGTAAATATATTAACTTGGAAATCAATTCAATTGATCTGGATTATTCTTTTAAATTAGTGTGATCTGGATTGATGTGCTTAAACACTAGTTTAAGACATGATCCCACTTTCTGCTTCAGCGTTATTTTTATATAGTTTTTGTTGGCATCCTTCAGTCTCGGAAGACTATGGTATCGCACTCTGAATAGTGTTCTGGAACAGAGTGTCCTCTCCAGTGCGTGAAGCCTGGGTAAAGTAGATATGGAGGATAGACTGTTACCCATGCAGCAAATCCCCCCTCTCCACGGCAACGTTGCAGGAGTTGCCAGAACGTGACTGTGTTCGGCCATGAACTGCCTCAGGGACTCCGGCTCCGGATTTTGCCTCGAGGTTGACTCCTGAAACCTTTTCCATAACTGGATGTAGCCACAAGGCAGCGGAGGTTTGGGATCAGAGTTTTCCTTCTCTCAGATGAGCTGCCTTCCCAGGCTAACGAGTCCCATCTACCCGGTGGCTGTTCAGTCGCCTCTTACGACAAGTACAGCCAAACTGAGGGCCTATTCCCAGTCCTCAGCAAATTTTATATAGTACTTGCAGATATATCTAGGATTTGGGATTAGTTCTAGTTCTGAATTGTAACAAGTTAAACTGCTAATACACGCAGCTATGTCTTATACTTATGTTGAAATCAACTTGTTGTGTGTCTCTTACTAATTTTCAATATTTTGGCGCTTGTTGAAAACAGCCTTTGTAAATGACAACAAAAACTACTGAGCTTTAACCTACTTCATGTGCAACCGTTTTCCTACATGCATCCCTTTAAAAAGTGTATATGTCTCCTGTAACAGTGACAAATGTGCAGGTTTTTGTTTTATTTCACCATAGTTGTATTTAGCAGGTATCTAATGACCAAAGTAGGCGCACATAATCTTTCTGTTCAGAAACTTGAGTATCTGTATAGGAAGAACTATCAGTGTGAGGCATGGTAAATGAGGTTCTGTTTGAACATTGTACTGTACCTTCAACTTCAGATTAGAACTGAACATGCTAGGCCTTTTATTTTAATTCAATTAGATAAGAGATGATATCCTGAATGTTGGGAATATGCTGTTGATTTCAGATACCAGAATATGTTCTATGTATATTGAACATGGTTATTGCAGGTAGTTACTTTTGCTATCCACAATCTGATAACTTGCCATTGACAGTATTGGCTAACACAGGGATGTCAAACTCATTTCATACAGATGGCCTAAGTTAGTTTTCCTGGTGCCTGCTGAGGGCTGGAAATGACATCATTAAGCAGAAAGTGACATCATTAAGCAGATGATGTCCAGAAATAAGCACTTTGTTTTCACATTGGAACTCATTAGCTGCAAATGACAGAAGAGAACATGTGCAAATCTTGATGTTTTCAAGATATAAGAGAGCCTAATTATCAAGTTGGATGAGCCCAATTATAATGGGGGGGCTGGATACATTGCTTCTGGAAGCTGCTTTCAGCCCATGGATCTCATGTTTGACACCCCTGGGCTAACAGGTAGTGAACATGATCTTGTTGATTTCTTTTCCTCTGTGTGCCTGTGGAGACTGCCTACTCATTGAAACTGAGTCATCAGATTTGATGGCCACATGCAGCCAGCCAGCTAGCCACCATGCACACAGAAAAAGTCTGGTCACCACAAACAGAGCAGTCATATGCACTGATCCCACACTTACTGTTTGTTCTGTTTACCTGGTTGGCAACCTTCAGTCTCGAAGACTGTGGTATAAGCCTACAGCACCCGGTATTCCCAGGCAGTTTCCCATCCAAGTACTAACCAGGCCTGACCCTGCTTACCTTCCGAGATCACATGAGATTGGGCATGTGCAGGGTAACAGTTGCTGCTGTCTGTACTTGTATCTTGTACATCAGATGTGATATCCATTTCACACAGGGTAATTTTTCTTTCCTGTTAATGATATTTCCATAGATTTTTTAAATTGGGAATAATTGCGCAATAAGACCTGCCGTATCCTGCAGTTTCAATTTGGAACTTTGAGAAAGGATAATCGTGTTACCTTACATGTAAGGGAGATCAAGCATTTTGTTAAGTAATTCAATAATGTCTGCCTCCAGCCTTCCTATTATTATTATTATTATTATCATTATCATTATCATTATCATTATCATTATCATTAACAGTACTTATATATGGCTTTTCAGCAGAAAGTTCACAAAGCGGTTTACAGAGAAAAATCAAACAAACTAATGACTCCCTGTCCCAAAAGGGCTCACAATCTAAAAGGATGCAAAAGAACACCAGCAGACAGCCACAAGAAAAGACAGTGCTGGGGTGAGGAAGGCCAGTTACTCTCCCCCCGCTAAATAAAAGAAGAGCACCCACTTAAAAAGTGCCTCTTACCCAGTTAGCAGGAGTTTTAATAGTAGGTTTTGTTATGCTGCTGTACTTGACAGGATGCAAATCATCACTTGCAAATTAATAAACAGAAAGATTTTGACATTATGAGATTATCTGCTTTGTGACAAGGGTGGAATGAAATGATTGGCAGGCTCCTTATTTATTCCTGAGAAAACAAGAAGTATCACCGAAAGGCCCAGTAATATTGAGTCTGATGATAGTTCTATGCAATCTCTTTTGTAAAAGGTGAACCCTTACTGCAACCCTTGGGCAGTTGCTGTCAGCCATTCTGGGACTGTGTTATTTCCTGAATTATTACAGAGCAATTGTTAGTTCTTCACCAGCAAATGTAGCCCAACTGGATTTACACCTTTAAAAATTTTTCATGTTCTCTCCTTGTTCCTTGGCATGTAGAACAAGTTCACAGAAGATGCTAGCCTACAAAATATGTGCTAGTCCTCAGGATAGTTGCTCATATAGACACTTTCCTGCTTGCTCTGTGAAAGTATATTCATAGCTCTCATATCATTTGTGTTCTTATTGGTTTATATACTTGAATTGTGGGTGTGATGGGTAATGGGATCAGCTTCATTCTGAAAGTGTGCAATTCCTGATAACTGATATCTTTGCATAATAGGCCTCTTGCCTTCCTATTTTCAGGAATGAATGTTACTTGCCCTTGTAGTTTGACTGCTGTCTCTGGATATCACTACTTGATTGATTATGTGTAATATAGCCTTGGGCCAACAACTGCTCTGGTGATTAAAGTCTTTAGAATTAAATTCTTTTAATCCTACAACCACAACTATTGCCTACATTGGTAGTACTCAAGAATGCATCCTTTCTGCTTTATTTTAGGATGCTTTTGTAGGCACTTAAAGTTCTCTTTTAACAGATAAAGGACCTTTAGGGCCCAATCCTATGCTGCCCTTGTGCTGTGCGGTACAGAGGTGCCAAAACTGCTGCTGCTGTATCCTGTGGGGCCAATGTGGAGGCTGCAGGTCTCCTTGGGGAAAGGGAACATCAGTTCTCTTATCTTTTGTAGATCCTGGGCAGCCTCTGGGGGATACTGTATGTTTTTCCTTTCAAAAACGTCAGTCAATAACTTGACCAGGAAATGGGCCATATTGTGTTGGTACTGTTGGTATTGTGTTGGTACTGTTAGAAAGACTTGGTGATGAGACAAATAGAACTAGCACTGAAACTCCCAAGGATTCACAAAGTCCTTGGAACCAAAGATTTATTGCAAAAATCTCATAGCACCTTCAAGCCTAACCAGTTTGCTTCAACATAAGCTGTTGTGGTCTAGAGTTCACTTTCGTGCTTGTGTGAAGTGAAAATTTTTCTAGGCAGGGTTGCACCCACATATGAGTAGAGATTTTAAAAACACACAACAGAAGTGGGTTCAGAGGACATTGGGATGGAGGTCAGGAATGGTTATATAAAATACAGGGAATGGCATACCAACCAGTCCTTCTCCTCCTCCTCCTCTCTTTCTCTTTCTTTTTAATTCTAAATTTATTTTTTTCCTGCTCAGGTTCTAAAATCCTGAGCAGTTATCTCCTGTCTGTACTTATATCGGTAATTTGTGCCCTAAAAGAAGAGATGGACTGACTTTTCTACAGCCTTCTCTAGCTGGTTGCATTTCTTACAGGCCATAGGCAGCCAGGTTAATAGCTGTATACGTGCCTAATTTAGACTACACTTGCTCCCTAAAAACGCAATGTGGAAAATCCACCTTTATGTCCCTGTTCCTAGTATTATAGTAGTTAAATGTCTAAGACCCATATCCTAACCAATTTTCCAGCACTTGCATGGCTGTGCCGGTGGGGCATGTGCTGCATACTGCAGTTAAGTGGCACTCACGGAGGCCTCCTCAAAGTAAGGGAATGTTTGTTCCTTTACCTTGAGCTACATTGTCCTTATGTCGGTGCTAGAAAGTGAGTTAGGAGTGTGCCCTAAAGTGCACACAAAGATAACTACTTTGTGGTGATTTTAAATTTGTGTTTTGGGGTATATAATTTAGTTCTAGACATTTTTATGCAATCTGAAATGGCAGTGATTGGGTCTGTACATTGGAAATATATTATCTATAAAATGTCATAGCACTATAGATATTTGCAGTCAGAATGTCATGCTGGTTCTTAATTTGTTTTGTCTCATTTTAAATAAGATTTTAAAATTATAAAAGGTACAGTTTAGATTGGGAATCATTATTGTAGATCAAGGAGAAGGACCTGTGTGCAATTTGATTTGTTTTGTATTTTTTAAATCCTCCCCAAATGATCTTGTTCTCTTTCTAGTTATATAATTCTAGATAGAGTTGTTTGAAAATTGTGTTTTACTTGGAAGTAAGCCCATTGTGTTCAGTAATGCTTAGGCTGTAACCCTACCTTACCGAAACAAACATCTCTATAGATAGTATTTAAAAATAATTTTTGAAATAAGATAGAAATATTTTCTTACACTACAACAATTTTTACAACTACATTTGTACAACTATATTTTTACACAACTGACCAGCAGCCGTTCCTATCCCTGTCCTTTCCATTATTTAATAATGGAGCAATTACTTGATAGTAAAGAAAGATAGTAGTGTTCTTTCTGCAACTGACAAAAGAGAGTACTTCAGTATGAACTGTATGGACTATTTTTTAAATAAATGTGTAGAACAAATACTAAAATGTTATTAGAAGCAGTTACTCTTGATTACCATAGTTAAATCTGACATTAATTGACATAATGAGAAGTTAGGTTCTCTGGTAAGGAGTAATAATGGTCTCAGCATTGAATATTAAACATGGGTGACTCATTGATATTGGTTCCTGTGCAGCTGAGTTTTTAATCTTAGGTCCTAGTTTGAAGTAGAACATTTCTTTTGCTAACAATCCAGGATTGTTATGTACTTTATGTCCTTGGCTCCATTCCAGTTTTGTTGCTCATATTGATGTAGAATCATTAATGAGTTTGGTCGGGGTTTTTTGTTTGTTTTCCCCATCACCAGTTGCAAAAAAATTCCAGAAGGTAGGAACACTTCTGTTGAGAGCTCCCTCTGAAATGGAAGTTTCGCCCATAAATGAAAGTCTATTCCACTCATGGGAAGGGTCCTTATGCTTGCACAAGTTTCCTTCTGTGAGTGGAACACTCCTTTCATTCGCAAGGAGAAATTTCTGTTTGCGGAGGGAGCGCCCTGTTGCAGAAGTAATGGTCAGGATGCCACCCTTGCCTCAGTGGTTTTGCAGTCTAGGTCAGTGGCTCCCAAACTTTTTAGTGCCAGAGCCCACTTTTAAAAACACTCTGTTGTGACCCTCCTAGGTTTACCAGACTTTAAAAAAAGATCTAGAAAGAAATAATGCTTATTTATAATAACCAGAAAAAGAGACCTTCAAATTTTCTCTCTCTATTTTTACACATGCTTGCAGACTGCAGGAGCTGAACTCTTTGCAGGGTAATTAGCAGCTACATTATCTGATTTTTCAGTAGCTTCAGGGCTTGAGGAAATTGTCTGATCTTTCCATCAGTCTTTGAGAGCCACCAAAAATCAGGTCGTGACCCACCTATGGGTCCCAAACCACAGTTTGGGAACCACTGGTTTAGTTAGACAGAGAGAGAAATGGAGGAAGGGGAGGGAAATGAATTACAGGGATAAAGAGAATGAGAATGTGCAAGTCTTTCAGTTACGCATACTTATGCTTGATTACAGTACGGAACGAGGTGTAAGGCATTGGGCCTCTTCACTTGTACAATTTGTGCCTCCCTTCCCTCAGGAGGCCTGTCTGACTACTTCCTGCTTCATGAAGACCATTTTTGTTAGACAGGTTTCAGTTTAGATTGATATTATGCCCCTGAATTGTTTGGTTCCTTACATTATGTTGTGATGTTCTTTGTTACTATGATTAGCAGTGCTATTTTGGTAATGTATTTTCTTGACTTTTACACTGCTTTGGGGTTTGTGCCAAAAAGTGGCCTACAACAGCTTAATATATTCAGATGTTTTATAATTTTGTCTCCTTAAGGCGTAAAGGGAGGGAGACTATTTGCATATGCTTTAAATATGATAGTTAGCAGTTAGCTGGCCCTAATTTGTGTGTGTGGAAAACACTTGTAAAGTCTTATCAATTGCTCTTTCAAATTGCTGCTTCTGCAATACGTACATCTTTTTATCCTCTTGCCCAAGAATAGGCTGTACTCTTGTTGCTATATAGGAAAGAAAAACAGAGAGACACCGTGATGCTGTTAGTACTAATGGACTGATTCACCTGTTGAAGAAAAGGAAGTACATTAGTAGTCTTTTATCTATTTGATGACGCACATGTAATAGAGTAGTAGGATATCCTCTCCCACCACCACATCACCTTTTTTTTTGCCTTAAGCTGCATCCTTCTCTTGCTGACAGCATGTTAACCCATTTTTGCCTGGCCCACAGGTGTTACATGTTTGGTCCCTGTATATGCAACATTGGGCAGAAATGGGTTTTAAGCTAGAGCGCAACAAACTATGGCCTATGGGCTGGATCCGGCGCCCTTACTACCCCATTCCCTGCATGAGTGGAGCTTACCATTCTAAATTACCATGCTATTGTCACTGCCATTCTTTTCCAGTGTACGTGCTGTCCAGCTGCTTCTGTGTTCTGCTGCCCCAGTGGTCCTGCACCTAGATTTCCTGGCAGATGTGGCTGGGTGGAGTGAACATTGGGGAAGATTGGCAGCGACAGTGGCAACCTCCCTGGTGGAACAGTAAGCTCTGGTCATGCTGGGGAGGTTGTTTTTAGAGAACAGCTGAAATGCTCAGCTACACTGGTAAAAGAAGAGTAGCCAGGGTATCTGGCAGCCCCAGTATTCTATCAGTTTGTTCATAATGGCTTTGCTAGATGCCTCAAAAGAGCCAGCAAGATGCACTGTACTTGATTTTCATGATCAAATATTTGTTACATGCAGTATGTGTGTATTTTTTTTCTTTCAGAATCTTTTATCTGGAAACGCCCATGAATCTATCCAGTTGAGAAGAGTGATGATTTCTCATAACATGGATAAAGCCCTGAAAGAAGGTGAAACTTTCCTAGGTGCACCTAGGATTAGAAGTTAATCAGTCATCTCAACTTAAGTCATCATTATAAATTATAAGCATTTTTTTTAAAGTATGAAAACCCACCATGCAGTAAATTTGAATTCTGCAACTATTGGAAAACTAGAGTATCAACAGTACCTGTTCTCACAGATTTTATCTTGAGCAGTAAAGAAGGAAATGACCTGTATCTAGTTTCTGGGTTATTGCATGCAAATTGCCTTATTTTGTATTTATAACCTATCTTGGGAGGCTTAGGACTGACAACAGCATCATTCTATAGGCGAAGACCACTAATAAGGAAAGGATACATAGAAAAGTTGGCCCAGGCCATGAGTCTGTCCAACTTAGGATTGCTGATGTTGCGCAGGGGTTGTTCAACCAGGAGGCAACCTGAAATGGCTGTGAGGACAGACACGGCAAGAGGGGTGGCATATGGATGAGTCCCCACCCTCATCTGTTCATTGTGCTCTCTAACCTGCCACAGTTCTGGACACTCTGTTCATCTTCCAACTTGCAGGGAACATGTCACAAGAGGATCATAGCAGTGGCAGTCAAAGGGCGAGGGGAAAAAGCAAGCTGTGGTGACTCCAAATAGCTTCTCCCCACCTACTTGGTGCTTATGAAGCAAGAGATAGGCAAGGACAGGCAATCTAGAGCATGCCCCCATTCCCTTTACAGGTGTGCATCACTTAGATTCCGATCCCTGTTATTTGATTAGGTCTTAAATGAACATTCAGCCTAATCTAGTGCCTTTGTTGTGTAAACAGACACTCCCTACCAGACACTCACTGGTGGCACAGGCTACTGGAGACTGATAGACTCTTGTTTGCATTAAGATCCTCTTCATTGTGTAAACATTCTGCTTCAGGCTATGAGAAACCGGATTGCTTCATTAAGAGCATCTTTGTTGTGCTTTGACTGCTGTCATATATAGAGTCCGTTGTTAAGCGAAATGTTGTTACGTGATGCACACCTGTACTTATAATGACCATGCTGTGAAACCTCCCCACCCCATGTCTTTTCTGTTTGCATTGAGCATGAGTAGGGAATTCTGGATTCCCAGCTTCCTCTTCTCCAGTTTATTGACAGTACTGACCTAGATGACCAATGGTCTTATTCACTATAAGGCAGCCTTAGCCTATGGTGCTGTGAACGAAGTGGAACGTTTTTGCACTGAAGTGGGATAGGAACTACAGAGGCACCAGAGATGGGGGTACTAAGGAGTTTTATGTGGCACAAGATGATGAGAGGGTTGAAGAACATTATTCCTACTGATGTGAAACTTTTGTTGACAAACAGTCCCTATTGATTGTATAATTTACTGTGTCGTAGTAAATAACCCACACCTCTTTCCTACAAGAAAGTCAACTGTGGTTCTTTTACAAATGTTGGAGCCCAGGTTGTAAAAGACAAGTGTTAAGAGCAATTAGGTATGGCTAGCGAAAGATGCAGTCAGAGTGGGAAAACTGATGGCTTTGTAAGCTAAAGTTTGCTTTTATGTGTGACAATTAAAAATAATCTATTGGAAATGATTTTTTCTTGCTTATGGTAACAGGTAGCTACGTGGAATTCCTATTCAGGTGGCTGACTGACCAAATCCACTTACAGGCTTTCCCTGTTGAGCTCTGATAATCTCTCTCAGTATAAGATTTCTTGTAACGTTGCCAGCTTTTCTTATTTTTGGAAATGGAAGAGATCATAATAAGGACAAAACGCAGGCAGCTGTTTCAAATGCTGTTTCATGCTTGTTCATAATTGTATCTTTTGGCTAGGCTTCTGGCTGCATGCATCAACTTCATTTTTGGTGATGCTTTTTTCAGTGTTTGACTACAGCTACAGAGATTACATTTTGTCCTGGTATGGGCACCTCAGCCGAGATGAGGGGCAGCTGTACCACCTGCTATCAGAAGACTTCTGGGAAGTTGTCAAGCAGCTGCGACACCGACTCAGTCACATCGATGTAGTTAAAGTTGTCTGCAGTGATGTAGTGAAAGCTTTGTTCACCCACTTTTGTGACCTTAAAGCAGCAAATTCCAGGTAACAGCATTCCTTACTTCCTTAATCCCTTTTAGTTTACTTATAGCTTTCCTTCAACCTATATCTAAACTGTAGTGAGACAATAAAGACTGCCTTGAGACAAGTCAGACAGAAAGGCATCTGTAGTAGTGGTGGCTAAACTTTCTACTTACCTTGTGGCACATTTGGTCAAAAGTATGAGATAGTATACTAAAGCAGTGTTTCTCAATCAGTGGTACGTGTGCCACTGGTGGTACGCGAGGTGCTGTCCGGTGGTACACACAAGACCCTCAAATACCTGTTACCCTACAGCAAAACCAGTGATGCAACGTTATAAACAGCAGTAGGAGGCTTGGCAGACAGAGCTCCAGTGTGTGCTTTTTGTGTGCTTAAAAAAGCCCTCCCACCCATCCTGAACCTCTTACTGGTGTTTGACATTGTTAGTTATTTCCGGTGATACTTCCAGTAGGTGAAAGTGGTATGATGGGGGGCAAACATTTAGAAACGTTGTATTAAAGTACATATTTGCATGCCTCTCTGTATCTTGTCATGGTCTTCCGTGTATCCCACTAAGCTGGAAAGTGTGCACCAGCAAAACACCAGAGAGGCAGGGTGGAATGTAGGCCTGCTGTTCATAGCAAGGCCCATATGTTCTGTTCACTGCCCAAGTGTTCCATAAACTCCTGTTACTTGTAACAGATGGACCACAGATTGGCCATGATCTCTTGTGTCAATGTATGTTTCATGTATGCACAGGAATATATCAGTGGCAAGGAATATATCAAATTCCTTGCCACTGATCCATCGAAGATCATCATTATGACAGAGCTTCTTAAATTGGGATCATGAGAAGATTTTGTGAACATACTTAATTGAAAATCAGGCTAGTAGATAGCTGAAGTACTGCTTGTACTATTTTTGCACATTTTAAATTCATCTGGTTCAGTGGTTCTCAAACTTTTTAGCACTGGGACCCATTTTTTAGAATGACAATCTGTCGGGACTAACTGGGGAAAAAATGAGAAGATGTTTCTTCACAGACAGGATCTTCAGACATACCAAAAATATTCAAGTACAGTAAAAATAAAAGCTGTAATACCTGAATTGGTAGGTAGGCTGACTCTCTTAGCAAATTGTATACGGGAAAATTCTCTTTATCTACAGCTTCTTCTTTGTGGTCTCTGAGTGGTTCTATAGGATCTGTACCTTTGTAGAGAACATTTCAGAAAAATCTGAGTGTTGCTATGTTGGAGCTGGCTCTCATCCTTCCCCTTGAGTAGGCAGTCCCAGTGTTATGCGTGTGCCTTGAGAACAGGGATGGTCACCCGACTCATGTTGACTCGACTCGAATGTTTTGGGTGACTCAAGTTGGCGTGAGTCATAGACATCAAGACCCTGACTTGATTCGCAATTTGGGGCCAGTGATTTGAAAAAAGAGTCGTGACTCAAGTCTTGACTCTCTTTAGTATGTGTGTTCTGGCTTACTTATGCATATCCCCACCACCTTAATTTTTCTGTGTATTTTTGGTCAAGGACTCACGATTCGTTTCTTCAAGTGACTTGACTCAAAATTTCTCCTGAGTTGAGTTGCAGTGGCTGCGCATTACAACTTGTGAGTTGAGAAGTTGTGGGTCACTGACTTTGGGCTCGACTTGGTCTCCTTGCCTTGAGCACATCCCTGCTTGAGAAGCAGGTGTTTCAGCTTAGACTCTTTAGTACAGTGGGTGATCAAACCATTAACCCCACAACTATCCAATAATTGGGAATCTTAGGGGAGGAGCTCAGGGACCACACTAAAAGGTGGTATCAAATTTGATTTATTAAACAGAGTGCAACAGATACAATAGATTAAAATTGAAATGTTTAAAATGAAAAACCAACTTCTGTTATAGTCTAGGCAGCTTTAAGCTAACAATCAGCCACAATCCCAGCAATTTCCCTATTTCTACTAGTTCAAAGAAGCACAGAGTTGGGAGGGGTCTTCAAGGCTGTCTAGTCTAAATCCCTGCTTGAAGAAGGAAAATCCCATCTAACCTAGAGCATCTCCAAAAGGTACGACACAAGCCTGTAGTTGAAGATCTTGAGCACACTCCCATACACGTGTCCAGTTTAACTTATAGCAGGTCCAGTGGAAACTCAAGAAACTAGCAGTGCACTGTGACCTTGATTCTTCCTGCTGACAGTGATCTTCTCTGCTGGGTGGAATGTTAGTGTCATTTTGAGGAATAGGGATTTTACTAATAATTTTGGGCAGTAGCAGCAACTGTTACCCTGCACATGCCTGATCTCATCTGATCTCAGAAGCTAAGCAGGGTCAGGCCTGGTTAGTACTTGGATGGGAGACCGCCTGGCAATACTGGGTGCTGTAGGCTTATACCATAGTCTTTCGAGACTGAAGGTTGCCAACCATGGGCAGTAACAGTTTAACTGGTCAAATTTTATGCTCACCCTTTCACCTAGCTGACTGTTGCCTGACTCCATATCTCTACATGAGCCTATACATGAACCAGGTCTTTTGCGTAGTAATTCCCCAACTCCAAATATTAGTACCCAGCTGTTTCCTCTACATCAGGCAAGTTCCTTTTTTTCCTGACATCTCGCCAGGTGGTATTGTTTCAGGTCCTCCTATGGTCATGCAGCTTCTTGCGTGTTTCCTCTTTCAGACTTCTGAAAATAGATGCACTTTGAGCAATTCTCATTCATTCTGCATCCTCGCATGCTAAAATGTCTAATTCCTTGATAAATGCAATAATTGCAACAATTGAACAGATAAGAAAACCCAAATGTGTTTTGTTTTCCCTTAGTTTTTTTTCCCTTTGTTAATCTCATTGCTTCTGTTTATGTGGTTCTTGGCATGTTGACTTCCCTCTTCAGTAATCCACTTTGGCCTGGTTGATCTTATGTAGGGCATAACAGAGCTTGTTCAAACCATGCCATAAACATAGGGCTAAATTTACTGTTACCAATGGATATGATTAATGTAACTGAGGCTGTGATCAGAGGTTGAGCAGTGACCTCTGATCGCATATCAAAGTACCCACCTGGCTAAACTAATCCCTGAACCCTTGGGACTGATGGCAGTGGTAGCACTCAGTATGTTATGGAGGTTGGGGGATGTTATGGAGGATTCCATTGCTGAATTTCATCTTTGGTCCCAAGCAACTTTGTGCTATTATTGCTAAGTACATCCTGTATTTTGTTGAGGCACATAAAATGTACTTGTGCATTTTCCATTAGATAGGTATAGAGCCTCTTTTCTGAGCACCATTCTTGAACAATGGGTTCCACAGGCCTCTGATGCCATATCTAAAAGTGACCAGTAACAAATATTGTTCTTTGTACCAGTTGACCAGCTTATAGCCTCAAACTCTGTACTTTCTGTGTTGTTGGATTCTCTGGTCAGGGGGCTCCATTTCTCTACAGACCTTGAACTCTGCCTCAAGGTCTTGTTGGAGCTTGTTTCATTTTGTAAGAGTTCCTAACAGATCAGACTTTTAAAAATCTGTCACACACTCAAGAAGTTTAGATTAAAAGATGTAAGGTCATATGCAGTCGAGTTGAGAACCTTTATTGGCATTAACATATGCAGTCACTCCAGTAATTCTTTGCAGGTTGTTCCAAACTTCTGTGGAACACTTGGTGGAAATGCTTTGGAGAAATCTTTTAGATTTATTGCATGTCCACTTGGGATCACCATTGCACTGTCAAGATGATAAATAACCAGCATGGCTCTGAGAGCTTTATTTTTTGAATGGCTGCAATTGGGAATATAGGAGGATAAAATGAATGCCTTCTTAAGCTACCGTTACTTGCATTTCTGGGCACAATTTGTGGTTTATTTTAACTTGTCCTACTTTCTAATCTAATATTTGGTCTAGCAGTTCTTTAGATACAACTCTTCATGTGTTTCTGTCTCTCTAGCTATTTACTAAACTTACATGTGTGCAGATCTATGAAGGCTATAAAGAGTGGCTGTCGTTGTTCCCTGCATTTCTCCTGCAGTTGTCTAAGGGAGAATACCATATCAGTGGTGGACCTGTTGGCTCGGAATCCACACTGTGATTCTGGATAAACGCTCTCTGCAAGTACCTGGAGCCTCTTTAGTGCAACTCGGGCAAACAACTTTCCTACAACGCTAAGGAGAGAGATGCCACGGTAGTTGTTGCAGTCACCCCTGTCGCCTTTGTTCTTGTACAGCGTGATGATGTTTGCATCCCTCATGTCTTGAGGTACTCCACCTTCTCTCCAGCAGAGACAAAGGATTTCATGCAGCTCAGTGATGACCTGGTCAGCAGGGATGGCCTCTTCAAGATTCTCCCCAAGATTGGATGTCCACCCAGGCTCCTCAGCATCATCAGATCCTTCCACAAGGACATGAAGGGCACTGTTGTCTTTGATGGCTCCACATCAGACCCCTTTGACATCCGAAGCGACGTGAAGCAGGGCTGTGTTCTTGCACCAACCTTGTTTGGGATCTTCTTCGCTGTCCTGCTGAAGCAGGCCTTAGGAACTACAACAGAAGGCATCTATCTCCGGACCAGATCAGATGGAAAGCTCTTCAACCTCTCCAGACTGAGAGCAAAGTCCAAAGTCCAGCTGAAATGTCTGCGTGACTTCCTCTTTGCCGACGATGCAGCTATCACTACCCACTCTGCCAAAGATCTCCAGCAGCTCATGGATCGTTTTAGCAAGGCCTGCCAAGATTTTGGACTGACAATCAGCCTGAAGAAAATACAGGTCATGGTTCAGGATGTGGACTCACCTCCCTGCATTACAATCTCTGCGCATGAACTGGAGGTTGTCCATGACTTTGTGTACCTTGGCTCAACGATCTCCGACACTCTTTCTCTCGATACCGAGCTAAACAAACGCATCGGTAAAGCAGCTACCACGTTTTCCAGACTCACAAAGAGAGTCTGGTCCAACAAGAAGCTGACGGAACATACCAAGATCCAGGTCTACAGAGCTTGCGTCCTGAGTACACTTCTGTACTGCAGCGAGTCATGGACTCTTCACTCACAACAGGAGAGGAAACTGAATGCTTTCCACATGCGCTGCCTCCGACGTATTCTCGGCATCACCTGGCAGGACAAAATTCCAAACTACACAGTCCTGGAACGTGCTGGAATCCCTAGCATGTATGCACTGCTGAAACAGAGACGCCTGCGTTGGCTCGGTCATGTCGTGAGAATGGATGATGGCCGGATCCCAAAGGATCTCCTCTATGGAGAACTTGTGCAAGGAAAGCGCCCTACAGGTAGACCACAGCTGCAATACAAGGACATCTGCAAGAGGGATCTGAAGGTCTTAGGAGTGGACCTCAACAAGTGGGAAACCTTGGCCTCTGAGCGGCCCGCTTGGAGGCAGGCTGTGCAGCATGGCCTTTCCCAGTTTGAAGAGACACTTGGCCAACAGTCTGAGATTAAGAGGCAAAGAAGGAAGGCCCATAGCCAGGGAGACAGGCCAGGGACAGACTGCACTTGCTCCCAGTGTGGAAGGGATTGTCACTCCCGAATCGGCCTTTTCAGCCACACTAGACGCTGTTCCAGAACCACCTTTCAGAGCGCGATACCATAGTCTTTCGAGACTGAAGGTTGCCAACTAATATGTGTGCAGATTCTCAGTGTATCAAGTTGCTGGTGGGGTAGGAGTAGAAAAGGCAAGATAGGAAGGGATCTTAACCAGAGACCTGCTGCCTTTGCAGGGAAAAGAAAAAGAAGAAAATACCAGATGTCAGAATGACCTTGTATGCCTTGCACCCTAGTCATAGTGAACTGAGGCTGCATTCATTTAGATCCCATGTTAAATATATACTTATGTCCAAAGTAGAGATTTTGATCTGTGTGTATGTGAGTCATATCTGGTCACTCTAGTTCAGTGATTCCCAACCTTAGTTGAAGGTAGGGAAACTACTGACTTGTTGCGGGACCATTAAGGGTGGCAGCACTTCCGGGTTTGCATCACCACATAAGTTTGGGGACTTACCTGTCTGTGATAGTGGCAAGAACCTGGGTTTTGTGGTGCCTCTAGCCACTGTTGCAGTCAAGCAAGTGCCAAAACTCCCTTTTTACTTAGTTGGCAGCACTGCGAACCCAGAAGTGCCCTTGCTGCCGAGTCGCCAGTTCCATTAAGGGTGCAAATGTTGTTTCCCACTGCCCGGGGGAGGGAGGTTTGTGGTGCCCAGTTTGGGAAACACTGCTCTAGACACTGGGAACTAAACAGGAGAGTGTGTCCTTGATGGTTCTGCTGTGAACCTCCCAGCCACTTTCAGTATTGGTGACCATGATATCCTTCTGGAATGCTTGGCTGGGATAGGGCTTGGGAATACTGTCTTGCTCTGGCTCTGGTTCTTTCTGAAGGGCAGATTTCAGAAGATGGTATGGGGGTGGACTCCTACTCAATGCTCCACATTGTTTAATGTCTACCTGAGATATTGTTTAATGTCTGCATGAAACCATTGGGTTATCACCAGTATTCAGATAACATTGAATTCTTATTTCTCCATTTCATCTGGTGCTAGGGAGGCTGCCAATGTTCTGAACCACTGTAGGGAATTGGTACTGGCTTGAAATAGGTCAAACAAGTAAAAATTAAATCTGGATAATTGGTTAGGGTTATGGATTGTTAGCCTGTTCTGGATGGGGTTACACTCCCCTTGAAGGAGCAGGTTTATAATTTGAGAGTGCTCCTGCACCCAGCCTTGCAACTGGATGCACAAGTGTTGACTGCAGCCTGAGTGCTTTTTCCTAGCTGTGTCCTTTCTGGAGTCAGTCTGACCTTGCTATGATTATTCACCACTGGTTACATTGAGCTTGGATTACTACAATGTGCCCTGTGTGGGATTGACCTTGAAGATGATTTGGACAATTCCACTAATGCAGAATGCACTTTCTATTATGTGTTTTAATATGGTGGGAATTGCCTTGAAAATTGCCTTTCCTTGCAGGACAGGAAAGGTGGGATACAAATACTTTAAATTAAATGCAAAAATTGAAAGCAAAAAGTATGCAGGTGTACCACTATATGAAATTCTAAATCAGTGTATAATATGATGCAGTGTATCTGTTTCAAGTGAATATATGAAACTGCCTTATCCAAAATTTTGCCATTCATTCTTGTATTTAATACTGGCTAGTCTGATTATCAGTTGCTCTCTCCATCATGTTATGAACCCAGCAGAGGGTCTTTCCAGTCCTACGTCCTTTAAACTGAAAATGCTTCTGATTGAAACTAAGACCATTGGCATGTGGATTGTGTGTCCTGCTCCTTGGCTATGACCCCTTCTCAAAGGTCTAGGCTTATCATGGAGGATGCTGAAATTTTTAAAAAAAGTTGAGCCCATGGCACCTAGGATGCAAATTGAAGTCTGTGGTTTTGTGACTGAACCATTGGGTTACAGCTGCTCATGAATTTTCAGATATTAAATGATGTCTCATCAGTGCTGAGCAGCTTGCATCCTCTCCTCATGTCGTCTTTGTCATTGTGTCTTGTAGCTGGATTTTCTTCTTATTCTTGTTAGTTTTATTTTGAGCTAACAGATGTAAAAAAAAAAAAAAAGATTATCCAGAGGAGGGTGTTAAAAGGTTTATTCATCTATGGCCTTTCCACATCCCTGTTTGTTATTATCTACAGTTTTCTCCTACCTCCTCAAATTGTCCACTTTGAGCCATTTCTGTCATATTTAACTATTTTGCGCCTACCTTCTGTACCACAGGGAAGATTTTTTTCTGTGAAATACTATTTTTTGTTCTATCTTCTGGGAAATACGCTAAGCACGAGAGGCTATTATTCGGCTTATTTGTAACATTGGGTTATCAAATCTAAATAAATCTACAAAAAAGGCATATTTTTGCTCATGCACATATACACGGTGACTCAAGAAAATACGCACAGGTTATAGTATCATGCTATAGTTTACACATGTACTGCATATGGTGTCTACAGATGCAATTGCTTGACCCACTTAGGGCGCAATCCTAACCCACTTTCCAGCATTGACATAAGAGCAATGCAGCTCTGAGGTAAGAGAACAAACATTCCCTTACTTTGAGGAGGTCTCCGTGAATGCCCCCAACTGCAGAATGCAGCACATGTCCCATTGGCACAACTATGCCAGT
Organism: Tiliqua scincoides; assembly: GCF_035046505.1. NCBI lineage: Eukaryota > Metazoa > Chordata > Lepidosauria > Squamata > Scincidae > Tiliqua > Tiliqua scincoides. Next base: position 60,237,342 of record NC_089826.1, read on the forward strand.
GCTGGAAAGTGAGTTAGGATTTAGGCCTTAATTAAGTGCTTGAAAAGTTTCCCATTGGTGTCTGTTCACCACTGACATGGTTAACTATAAGAGATCTGCAGACATCTGCCAATGTCTGTGCTGGGATGGTTCCACACATCAATTCATGTTTCCCTTAAATGATTGAGTGTTGCAGGTTTTCTACAGTGAAATATGTATGAATTAGAGCTGATTAAATAGTGTGTGTATGTGTGGCTGAAAATAATGAGACTTCCTAAAACTTCCCTGCCTATTTGCCCAGAGGTGATTGCTACTAACCACAGGCAACCAGACAAGTGGCTACCCTTGAAACCTCTATTTCTTTCCACTTTCCGTGTCCTGTATCTAAGTCTAGGGCTTAAACATAGATTTAAATGTTTTGGAATTTTGAATGAGAATCTCTTGATTGATCTCCTACATAAGAAATTAATAATTTCATAGCTCTGAGAAATGAGTAAACACTACTGAAGATTCATGCATTAGCAGCTAGGAGCAACATTATACAGCTGTTATGTGTTTGGGTAGAAATGAAGAGTGTTTAACTCTTAACAAGTGTTTTTTTTAATCCTGTTTAACTTATTTTGAGGCAGGAGTGGTTTAAAATGCTGTTTGTCCTAGATGGAGTTAATAAGGCAGAATGGAGGGGGTGCTCTGGGGGAAATTCAAAATATGCCTTGCTCACAACACATTTTCAACAGAAGTAATGATGTTTCACACAGTTCTATACACTTCTGTGAAGCTGCTACCTTGAAGCAAAGGTGACTAGGCGCTGCATTTCTTATTCTAGGCTGGAAGAGCAACCACGACCATTTTTACTACATCCTTGTCTGAGGGATTCTGCTGAAGAATTAAGATTCCTACAAGTATGTTCTCAAATTCTGGTGTATTGTCTCCTGCCCTCAAAGGATGCGCAGTCTATCAGCTTACGCCTAATTCTTTCAGAAATACTTGCATCTAAAGGTAATTGGGTCATAGAAGTTCTTGCATCTAAAGATAGCCTTGGATGCCCCAATGGGTGGTAGAAAGTTGGAGTAGAAATTCATTTAATAATAAAAAATAAAATAATAATTGTAGACAAAGGTGATTAAACATTAGTATGTATCTATTATTCACAATTGCATACTTCCATTAAATTATTGAATCAGGCTTTTTATACAATTTGCAGAGAATATGTCTCTGAACAGTGATTTTTCCTGTTGAGCTACTATTCTTGTCCTTACTATACAGAACTAGATTATCCAACAGCGTCCACTGTGTTGTGGACTGATGCCACTTTGTTTTCAGAAAGCAATATGCTGCAGTTTTCTGAAGCATGGGGTGTGTGTCAGGTAGTCATGTTGAATTTTGTCAGATAATCCAGTCTACCATCTTATGTGGTGGCTATGCAAGTAATGGCATGATTATATAGGATCAAATCATAGAAATTTTGTTAAATATTAGGATTTGGTTCATTTGTATCATGCCAGATGGATCTTACAATGAAACAGTGCAGGGTGGGATTTTTCAATTTGATGTGTGTTTTAATTCTACATGGATGTGTTTTTCACTTTTAGTACTGAAGCCAATGGTGGAATTGCTGAGTGATCCAGACTACATCAATCAAATGTTGCTTGTCCAAATGGAGTACAGAGAGCAGGTGAATGAGCATCACAAGAAAGCTTACACATACGCTCCTTCTTATGAGGAATTCATCAAGCTCATTAACGGCAACTCTGATGTTGAATTCCTCAAACAACTAAGGTATCCAAACTTTACATTTTAGCACCCTCAACTCACAATACTTCCATTGACATATATTGAGTCAGAGTTTGTTAAAAATACTTCTAGCCTGTGTTTTGGTCCCAAGTGGGGACCGCCGTGATGGCTAATAACATCCAAAACGGGGAGGGGGTGAGCAGGGCAGCAAGTGCAACAAATCAGTGACTGAAGTCTTGTGAGACCACAGAAGAAGCCAAATGAAAGGAAGCTTTTTACTGCCTGCTTAAAAATGGATAGTGTAGGACAATGATTTTCAACTTCTTTTGTCTCGCAGCACATTGACAAGGTACTAAAATTGTCAAGGCACACCATCAGTCTTTTGACAATTGACAAGGCACACTGTACTGCTAGCAGGGGGCTCACATCCCCCAATAGCCCGACTAAAAAAATGACCCTCCCCCAAACTCCCGTGGCACACCTGCAGACCATTCATGACACACCAGTGTGCCACGACACAGTAATTGAAGATGGCTGGTATAGGGGCAGGCTGGGCCTTCTGGAGGAAGGAGGGCCATAGTACCGGGGTGGGGGGAGCAGGCTTGCTGCCACTGAGAATACAGGTCTTGTCCTGTATTCCCACCTACAAAATCCTGGTTGCTGATGGATATGGAGCAGAGCCTCTGGTAACTAATGCACAGTGTGAATTCATGTGAGAGAAGATATTCCTTCAGGTATCCCAGTCGCAAAGATACCCCTTGGCTTGATCCAGTTCCCTATAGCCGTTGCCTTGCTCAGTCAAGGTATAAACAGATATACCATAAATATAGGAATGCATCTGTTCTTTTACTCTCTTTGAGTGAAAGAACAGATGTGTTCCCATATTTATGGTATATGCATCTTGCCTGAGCAAGGCTATGACTATAGGGAACTGGATCAGGGTTGGTGCGTATGTCCTCCAACCGAGGATCCATGCAATCTAAGAGTTGGATATTGGAGTGCAGCAAGTGGGAAGTTTTGCTTTGTTGACTATATAAGAGTAGGTCGTTCTTCTAGTATGTATTATAACAGCCAATCCAAAAGCCTCATAATTCTGCTAATCACAAAAAATTACATATTTAAAAGATTTTTATGCTGCTTTTCCAGTGCTCAGAGAGGTTCACAACATCAAAAAATTACAGTAAATAAAACAATTAAATAAAAACATTACAAGCAATTAATAAAAACATTAAAACTATTACAACAATACAGATGTCATGTAAAAATATAGCATATAGCACATTTTTCTTCTGTGCTCTAAGAGTGTCTTGGGATCTCAGTGCACACAGTCCTGGGTAGCTTAGCAAGTTAGGCTCTACTAAGACCATGAGGTTCCAGATTGAAACCCTTGATTCCCTGAAGCATGTCCTTTTTCATGCCATGTGATAATTAATATCACCATTGTAAGACACATTAGGCTGTTTTGAAATGTACCTTTGATCAGACAACTCAGTTGAAACTTAGGTGTGATTCTTTGCTAATTTTCTTACTAGTAAAGAACCTTTGTTTCAGTGGTAGTAGTGTTGTCAGCTGAAGTTGTAATGTAGAAGTAATACATTTTCTATAGTTTTATAAAAAGGCTTATCCTGCTTGAAGCATTCCCTGAAGAGGCTATGCCGTGTCTCCAAAACTAGACGTGATAGGGCAAAATGGATGCTATACATCTAGTATAGCCTTATTAGTGAATGGTTGAGGCAGCTTCCTCATGAGGAAGCCATGGTTTAAAACGGATGCTATACATATAGTATAGCCTCATTAATGAATGGTACAGGCAAACAGATAGGGCAAAACGGATGCTATACATCTAGTATAGCCTCATTAGTGAATGGTTGAGGCAGCTTCCTCATGAGGAAGCCATGGTGTAGGCTTCCTCATGAGGAAGCTGCTTGAACCATTCACTAAAGAGGCTATGCCGTGTCTCCAAAACTAGACATGATAGGGCAAAACAGATGCCATTTTTGGAATCAGCACCCCAAATATACCAGGAATTGGCGTAATGTTTAAGGAAGCAAAATGTGTGTTGGCCTGTGTTATGGGTTGGTTCATGGCAAAGCTAGGTTATGGTCAAGGTGGCGTATATTCTGAATTCAAAATGTATGTAGGCTAGAGTTTTGATTATTGCACATACATTTTGCACTCACAGTAGAACTCGAAGGAATCCTAATAAGAGATTATGTCAAATGCAGTTTTTGTCAGACAGAGAACAAAAGCAAATGTGGGAAGATATGAATATGTGGCTTTAAAGGAAATAGTCCCATCTCCTCCTTGAAATACTCTTGATTAGTCTGCATGCTAATCTGTTGAAATGGAACAGAACTGCCTGGATAAATACAACCGAATAGAAGATAAGAAACACATTATGTTTTCTGTGAGAGAAATCCAGTAGGTGATTGAATTAAATGATTTTGTTGCTCAGCTACTTCATTGTTTTTTTCCAGATTTTGCCAGTAATGCAGAGTTGTTGACAGCAGAAAATACTCTTTAATAGGTTCTGTCTCTGGTTTAAATTGATATGGAGTTTATTAGTTTAATAGCGCTAATGGAACTGTTTTCTTCTATTGAAACCTAAGGTGATGTTCTGGGAACAACTAGTGTCACCCTGCTTTCTTATATCAGCTCTCTTTAGGGTAGACTACCTTTACCTTACCTAATGTTGGCTGAGAAGATTCTCTGTATACAGATTCATTTATGGAAGGCTGCATTTTATATTTAATGGAAATTTTTTCAGTGAAACATTTATACGATTCCAGAAGACACAGAGAGAAATCCGATGTGTCCCTTTAACTTCTGTGTTTAAGATTTTATGCTTGCAGCATGGTATGGTGCTTGTATTGTGCTCTTTTAGTCATCAATAACTGAGGGTCCAATTCTATCCAATTTTCCAGTGTTGGTGCAGTAGTGCCAGTGGGGTGCGTGCTACATCCTGTTGTGGAGGGGCAGACACTGGGATCTTCTTAAGGAATGGGAACATTTGTGCCCTTTCCACAGGGCTACATTGTGGATACATTGGAGCTGGAAAGTTGGATAGGATTGCGCCCTAAGTCATCTAGTTTGGGAACTGCAGAAGGACCCAGTTATTAATTTAAAGGTTCATTGGTGGGTCTACCATAGTGCACTGGAATAAAATGTTTTTATCACAAGATGTTTAGCTGTTTCTTCATGGAATACTGTAATTATTTGTGAAAAGTTCTCTACTAACATTCATTGCAGACTTTTTGTATTGGCAACCTTCAGTCTCGAAAGACTATGGTATCGCGCTTTGAAAGGTGGTTCTGGCACAGCGTCTAGTGTGGCTGAAAAGGCCAATCCGGGAGTGACAATCCCTTCCACAACGGGAGCAAGTGCAGTCTGTCCCTGGTCTGTCTCCCTGGCTATGGGCCTTCCTTCTTTGCCTCTTAGCCTTAGACTGTTGGCAAAGTGTCTCTTCAAACTGGGAAAGGCCATGCTGCACAGCCTGCCTCCAAGCGGGCCGCTCAGAGGCCAGGGTTTCCCACTTGTTGAGGTCCATCCCTAAGGCCTTCAGATCCCTCTTGCAGATGTCCTTGTATCGCAGCTGTGGTCTACCTGTAGGGCGCTTTCCTTGCACGAGTTCTCCATAGAGGAGCTCCTTTGGGATCCGGCCATCATCCATTCTCACGACATGACCGAGCCAACGCAGGCGTCTCTGTTTCAGCAGTGAATACATGCTAGGGATTCCAGCACGTTCCAGGACTGTGTTGTTTGGAACTTTGTCCTGCCAGGTGATGCCGAGGATGTGTTGGAGGCAGCGCATGTGGAAAGCGCTCAGTTTCCTCTCCTGTTGTGAGCAAAGAGTCCATGACTCGCTGCAGTACAGAAGTGTACTCAGGACGCAAGCTCTGTAGACCTGAATCTTGGTGTATTCTGTCAGCTTCTTGTTGGACCAGATTCTCTTTGTGAGTCTGGAAAACGTGGTAGCTGCTTTACCGATGCACTTGTTTAGCTCAATTGGTTCCATTGCAGACTAGTTCCAGTCATTTTGAACTTTCTTGTTACAAAGGCAATACCAAACAGGAAAGGTAATTGAGTGAAATCAGAAGAATGAGACTACTGTACTGTGTTTCTGCAAGCCACATGTTTCAGTTACTAAAAGCTGGTTCATATTTGTTACCTTGTGAATGCCTTGGTTTTTTAAAATATGCATTGCTTTCTAGAAAAGTACAGTTTTCAAAACTTGCTACTGCTGTCTTTTGAAGCCTTAAGAGCAGCAATCTTTTTGATTATCTCAACCTGGATTACCTTCTGAAGTACATCTGCAGCATTTTAGATTTGGATACAGGAATGCCTTGTTACTATAATCATTGCAGCAAGTTCAGAATTTCCTGTCTTCATCTCATCAGAATCAAAATCTCTGAAGCAAAAAGGCTTTAAAAAAAAAAGTCTTTGCTTCCATTATTATTTATGTCGCATGCTGTGAGCCAAGCTACAAAAATATGAAAGCTCTTTTTTTTCTTTATAACTAGGTATCAGATTGTAGTGGAAATAGTTCAAGCAACTACTATCAGCAGCTTTCCACAGATGAAGAGGCAGAAAGGTAAGTTGTCTTTCTTTCAGAAGGTGTTTCAACCTAGAAAACTTCTCCATAACTCTGTTTATGGTCATTTCTGCACAGATGCTGAGAATACAGTTGTCCCTTTTATTTATCAAGTTCATGTCTAATTGCAGCATTCTGTAAACCTGTGCGGATATTGCCAGCATTTCAAAGCCAGATTTTTAGATGATGACCAAGATCCAAAGGATGGTGAAACTATTTTTTCCCATCCACATAGGTTTAAGACTTTGCTCAGACGGCAACCGGAAGTGACATTTTTGGGCCTTCTGGAGGTCTCAGAAGGTCTTCTAAGATAGGGAAAAAAGGCAAGGGGGGGTCGCAGCAGTACCCCCAGCTGGATGGCGCCCCAAGGCATTTGCCCCCCTGACTTCCTCCAGGTACGCCAGTGCTTATACCATAAAATGCTTCAGAAAGCACCATGACGTGTGTATGTAAAGCCACATTGGGTTAGTGCAGCTGTCTCCAGACTGGAGACCACTGTGTTTGGGGAAAGCATTCCCTGTTCTGACTGGCACTTACTGTTCCGGTGCAGTACCATTCCTTTTCAACTTGATCACTGCACAGGGACGCACCACTCACGGGGGGGGGGGGGAGGCTTTTTCCAAACCCCAGATCTGGCCTGTGAACCAGATCTTGCCTGAAACAATTATTTGAACTGAAACCAGGATTGAGAAAATACTAAATATTTTTTCCCAGTTCATCATACTTTTGAAGGGCCAGTCACTGAAAGTTTTAATGCTACTAGCTGTCTTTGAAGTTTAACAGTGAATTTTAGATCCTCAATCCCTAAATTTTGCAAAGTAAGTTTGCATATATTTAATTCTAAGAGAACATTAAATGATTATAAATAGGTATGGTATAAGGTCAAGGAAGGACACAGAAATTGAAGTTGAGGGTCTAATAAGGGAGAAGCAGGGATAAGGATAAAGTGCTATTTTATTTATTATAGTAAATATAAAAATTTTAATTGTGTCCTATAGAGCTCAGGAGAGCACCCTTATATGTTCTATCCCTCTTCTTTATCCTGACACCAATCCTGTGAGGTTGATTAGATTTAGAAATAGCAATTTGCCCACAGTTACTGAGGGAATTTTAAGACTAAGTAGAGATTTGAATCCAGGTTTCCTGGTTCTATATCTAATGCAACTCTTCCACACTATTGCTAGCAGCTCACTTTTGACAATTGCAAGTTCAGCCCTTTCTATGCTGCAGTTCCTACGCTGCAGTTGTTGTATGCTTCCTGTACCTCTGGCTGTTACTGACAATTCTATACTGGCAGAAGTCCCTCTGGGTGTGCCTCCTTGTACCAAATCCAGTGAGAAGCAAGTGCCACAGATTCTAAATGTCAGTGTCTGGCAGGCAGCGCTTGCTTCAGAGGAGGCTCTTTACATTATCCAAGATCTCTCCCTGGATGTGTGTTCTGATAACATGTTTTGTGTTGTCATTTCATTGTTCAGAAGTAACTGTGCTCCCAGCTTATATACCTTTTCTAAGTATTATGTGATTTTTTCGCCTGACCAACAATACATAAGAGGAGATATACACGTTTATATGAAAAATATTTTAAGACTTAATGTGCATATAGGCCAGGATTGCAGTTGCATTTGGAAAGGTTAGATTGTTTGACTCTGTCAAGCTCTTGGTAATGGTAGTGGAGTTACTGCATTGTTTAAAAAAAAAAAAAAGAGGATACCAATTCATCTTCCCGCACAAATTTATTTTTTTTAATCATGTTGAAGGATCTCCTTTGAAGTTATTGCAGAACACAGGCTTTGTTTGCTTTATCAATGTGTCCATTTAGAGATATTTATGAAAGAGTACTTGAGTATATTTTTGTTAAAGGAAAATTGAAGGTTGACCGAAAACATTTCTCTTCATTGAACTTTTTATTTTCTGAAACAATAAATAAACCATTTTGACCAGCTGTTCAACATTCTAAGTACTGGTTGATCCATTAAAATTTTTGTTTTGCTTGCTTTGTTTAAGCACAAGTCTGTTTGCTTCCTTCCCTCTGGCTTCTCTCTTACATTGCCCCATTTAGCTATTTGGAAAAAGGATTTCCTTTTCATGTTGTGTGTTCTGCCTTGTGGCAATCTATTGTGCTAAGCACAATTCCCTGCCACTAGCATTTTTAGAAAATAAGTTCAACAAAGCTTTAGCAACTAACAATAAATGACATGGTGAAATTCTAGATTAGGACGCTCATTTTATAAGAAGCATTTGTGAGCCCTGCTGTGGATATCTTGTGTTCTTCCATTTCTTTTAAAATGTATATACTGCACTGTTCCATTTGAAATATATGGATCAGGTTTTTTTAGAGCCACCTAATTTAAAAGAACATTGTTATCTGCCATTTGTGAAATAAATTTGATGTTGCAGTAGTGTGAAAGGAAAACATAAATAGAATGTTTGTAGTTAATGACTGTTTATAAGAGGCAAAATATGATCTTCAGATACAAAAGTAATGTTACAAGAGAGATCTTTTTTATAAAATAAGGAGCAGAGAGGTGGAAAAATACAGTGAGAGTCAATTTAAAAATCAGTAGCCCAATTTTCACATTCACTATTTGCTTGCAATAAACAAATTCTTGTTGTATAGTATCTAATACCAGAAAAAGTAAACTGCAAAGGTTTTGCAGCCTTGGTTATCAAAGAACTGCTTTCCCAATTTCAGATAGTTTTGCTGTTGTTTAGACTTTCTGAAAGGATGGGCAATCTCTATTGTATCCAGTGTGAGATCTTTCCTTGCTAAAATCAGAGAGGTTTTGGGCTGTGGGTATGTTTCTTTACAGTCTTTGACACCTTACCCAGATCATCAGTAAGCAACCAGGCTTTATCTAAAGTGCAGGTGGAACCTTTTTATCCACAGGGTTTCCGTTCCTGAACCCCCCCCCCCATGGATACTGAAAACAGCAGGTAACAAAATTCATAGTTTTCAGAGCCCATCTTTGCTCCAAATGCGACCAGAGCCTTGTTCTGGTCATGGCCAGAGCCATTCTGAACCTTGGAGAGGGTACGCACAACCTCTCCAAGGCTCAGAATGGTGCCTGGAATTTTTTTTTTTAATTCTAGTTTTCACCGAAAACCGAGAGTAGTAAAAGAAATGCCATTTCGAGCCTTGGAGAGGCCATGTGCGGTGGCGTGTGGCCTCTCTGAGGCTCGGAAAACCTCCCAGATGTGACCAGAACAAGATTCCAGTAGCGTCTTGAGAGGTCTGCAGGGGAGCAATCCAGGGGTTTGGCATCTGCAGTGAGGTGAATCCGTGAATAAAGAGGTCCTACCAGTACATCAGAGCTAACTGGACAGTAAAAGCATTAAGCGCATTTGAGAGTTCATTTTAACTTTCGGCAGATGGTGCAGGTGCTGAATTATAAGAAACACACTGGTTAATGGAGCAGTAATCCTGGAGGAAGGGGATACATGTGGGAGGCCCTTGTGTTTATTCCCAAACAAATACTCCAGGCTCAGGACTGTAGTTACAAATAATAACCGTGACTGGGATAACAGAAGGGGGTTCTTTACATTTACACAGACATAATACTAACATTTCTTTATAAACTCTTGTATGTGTTCTAAGTCAAGTTGTTTGGGGATTTTTGTTTCGCTTCCTCCTGTTTTTAGTCATTGTTCTTATTGTTCAGATCAACTTGAGTGATCTTTTTCAAAAAACTTTTTATGAAAACCAAGCCAAAATTTTGGACCATTTGCTTCAGCTTGTCAATTGTAGGTACAGTCAAAATTCGTTATCAGCTGGGGTTAGGTACCCGGAAAACCTAGCAAATACTGAATCATTGATCCTGTGGGATCATCTGCAGAAGTGCGCATGGCCTCTGGGACATCAAGTGCCTTGGGAACAAAGTGCCAGGTAAGGCACCGCGAGTTTAGTATCTGTGCGAGGAGAAGGGGAAGGCAAGTGGACCTCTGAGTTTTGGAGAAGGAGAAGGAATACTTCCTGAGTTGTGAAGAGGACAGGAGGAAGAGAAGGAGAAGGTAAGTGTACTCTTTCTAACTCTTTGTCTTCTAACCTTAAATCAACCTTAGATCAACATCGAAGTTTAGCTTTACCTTTAGCTTAGCTTTACCTAAGTTAGCACCTAATCTAACCTGAGGGAGGGATTCTAAGGTCCAGCAAGCTGGGGCACAGGAGCTAGGTGAGGGCAATAAAAATAAATATGTAAGCGCGTACAGAGGTCTACTCTGAGCAGGAGCAGAGTCCTACTTGTGAGTAAGAGCCCAAGGTACAGGCACTTGGAAAAATAAATAAAACAGAGGAGGATAAAGTGGAAAGCAAGTTTTTCTACTTGGTTTAAATTAACCCTATACTTAACCCAAGTTAAACTTAATCTAAGTTAGAACATAATCTAAAGGTTCAGTAAATTAGGGCACAGGATCTAGGTGAGAGCAATAAATAAATAAATTAAATAAAGCTGCACACTTAATAAAAGCAGGATTTTAGCAGGGCTAAACAGGTTTTAAACCTTAGTGTGTAAGTTCTGCCAAGCCAAAAAAACTCTTAAACCAGTACAGTTTAAACTCAAATAAAAAACCAACTTGAGGTTAAAAAACAGTCCAGCCTCAGAGAACTGAAGGAGGGTAAAAATGTAGGAAGGGACCCTTCCCACTTAGCCAGGGCAATTTAGCATAGTCATTGTCCTTTAGGTCATAGCAATTGACCTTTAGGAGTTGATGAGAGCCCCATTAGGCAAATCCAAGCACCCCATTCAGGGAAATCTCACCTGGGAAGACCAGCCCCTTTTCAATCAGCAAGGAGGGAGGGAGGAGGAGCTAGCTAGGAGTATAAAGCTAGTGCCTGCCACCGCGTGAGCCTCTCTGCAGAAGCCTCTGGGACACCAAGTGCTTTGGGAACAAAGTGCCAGGTAAGGCACCGTGAGTTTAGCATCTGTGCGAGTTCAGCAGCAGGGCGAGGAGGCCAGGGCCCCAGATACCACCCTTTCTTTTCCCTTGAGAAGAGGGCTGCTAACCAGTGTAGGATTTTTAAGTACCCCTAAACAAAAACAAACAAAAAATAAAAAAGCTATGCAGTCAGACAGCTAGCAGCAGGGTGGGGGCTATCCTGTGTTTTACATCAAGTGCCACATGTATGACTATATGCCTCTGGGGCATAAGACGTGGGTGTGTCCTCGGTGCAAGGAGCTCCAGGGTCTCAGGGAACATGTCCGCTCCCTTGAAGCCTTGGTGGCCGACCTGGAGAAGCAGAGGCAGGCAGAGAAGGACCATGGGGAGACTTCCGGGGACGATCAGGCTTCGTCCCAACCTCAGGCGTGCAGCTCCTCAGCTGCCCGGGTGGGAAGTCTCAGGGCTGGAGGACATCATCCTGGAGAGGAGGGAAACAATCCCCTAGGGGGGACCCCTTCTCCAGGGGATGGGCCCGTATCAGAACGCACTTAGGATACTTCTCGGCGGGAGGGGGGTTGGGGGCTTCTTGTAGTGGGGGATTCGATTATTAGAAACATAGAGAGGGGGGTTTGTGACGGATGTGAGGACCGCATGGCGACTTGCCTGTCTGATGCGAAGGTTGCGGACATCACTTCTCGTCTAGACAGGCTGGTAGACAGTGCTGGGGAGGAGGTAGCGGTTGTGGTGCATGTCGGCACCAACCACGTGGGCAAGTGTAGCCAGGAGGTCCTGGAGGCCAAATTTAGGCTATTGGGTAGGAAACTGAAAGCCAGGACCTCAAAGGTACTATTCTCTGAAGTACTAGCTGTTCCACGCGCAGGGCCAGCTAGGCAGGCGGAGATCAGGGGTCTCAATGCGTGGATGAGATGGTGGTGTAGACAGGAGGGGTTTAGATTCGTTAGGCACTGGGGAGCGTTTTGGGACAAGCGGGGCCTGTACAAGAGGGACGGGCTTCACTTGAACCAGAATGGAACCAGACTGCTGGCGCATAACATTAAAAAGGTGGCAGAGCAGCTTTTAAACTGATCTCTGGGGGAAAGCCGACAGGAGCCAAGGAGCATCAGGTTCAGGACTCCTCATCCCTACGGGACAAGGATGGGGAGGTTAGAGAACAACAAGGTAAAGGCAGAGTAGGAGAAGAAATTGGGAATGGTAGCATGATGGGATGTGATAGATGGTTTGGCACAATGAGAGGATGCAGGGACAAAGGAGCTAATAAGCAGCCCATCCTGGGGCATTCCATGTTCAAATGCTTTTATGCAAATGCCCGAAGTCTCCGAGCAAAGATGGGAGAACTAGTCTGGACTGGTGCACCTTCCTTATGAGGAAAGGCTACAGCGTTTGGGCCTCTTCAGCCTAGAAAAGAGATGACTGAGGGGGGACATGATTGAGACATACAAAATTATGTTTAATGCCAATAAAGGTTTACTAATACTACAAAATTTTGCATGGGAAGTATGAAGTGGATAGAGAGATGCTCTTTATACTCTCACATAACACCAGAACCAGGGGACATCCACTAAAATTGAGTGTTGGGAGAGTTAGGACAGACAAAAGAAAATATTTCTTTACTCAGCGTGTGGTTGGTCTGTGGAACTCCTTGCCGCAGGATGTGGTGACGGCATCTAGCTTGGATTCCTTTATAAGGGGATTGGACAAGTTTCTGGAGGAAAAATCCATTACAGGTTACAAGCCATGATGTGTATGTGCAACCTCCTGATTTTAGAAATGGGCTATGCAAGGGAGGGCACCAGGATGCAGGTCTCTTGTTATCAGGTGTGCTCCCTGGGGCATTTGGTGGGGTTGCTGTGAGATACAGGAAGCTGGACTAAATGGGCCTATGGCCTGATCCACTGGAGCTGTTCTTATGTTCTTATGTAATGTTTTATGGTGGTTCGTGAAATAGCTTAGTTTGCAAAGCAAACCTCCTCGCAAATTCCTATTTTATTTCTAGGGCATTAATTTTCATGTGTTATTGGTTTTAATGGATAATTTGCATTTGGCAAGAAATACAGACTAGTACTGTGTCTGTGGAGTATGCGGACAACAGACTTTTTATAATATGCTAAATACAACAGAAATTGTAATTAGAGGTTGTTTGACCTTGCTAGCTAAACATTACTTCAAAATTTAGCACTGTATTCCTGGACTTTCTAATGATGTGTTAAGCCAAAAGATTCTAGTTAGCATGTTGATAATAAAGGAGACCACTCTTGGTTGTTGTTCCTGGTTCTAGAGCACAGTGGAATTGGAAATAAGATTTGAGGATAGGTCATGGGGGAGGGGGCACAATGCTTCATTTTGTTTGTGTTATAAGCTATCCATAATTCGAAACAATTATATTTAAAAGCTAAAAGTGATTATTTGTGTTTACTTTTGCCATTTTGGGCAAAGTAATGACTCTACTCTCAAGTTTATGCTGACAGTTTGAAGGAAGAAAGCCCCAAAGGTTTGTGTCTTTGTCACTTTCCACTGAGTCTTTTGACATAAATATGTTAACTTTCTAAAATTCAATCTTACTAATACCCATTTTTGCTTAACTGTATTTTCACACATTAGAAGTTGTAGTGTTTGGGTCATGATATTTGTCTGCATATTTAGACTTGGAGGTTGCACTATATAAGTGTTTCGCAATGGTACTTAAGCTGATATGGTTTTGAATTGTCTGTACAAATCATTCCATCTGATTTACGAACTTTGATGTGGGCATGTTTTAAGTACCTGGTTGTAGAAGCACGGTATATCATTCAGGATTAAGGAAGACTTCAATTTATGTAATTTTCTCTATTATGTGGGTTTAGATCAGGTAGAGGAATTTTTGACAAAAGCATGTATTAATGTCTCAGCAGAACTCACATTCCAAGTGAAATGTCTGAGGAATATAAAGGAGGCTGGTTTAAGGTAGTATACTTTCTGTGATGGCAGAAGGGTAATTACTCTGTTTTTGACAAAGCATTTATATTTTATTACTGAACTATTTAGAAAAGCCAAGATTTGGAATAGAAGGTGTTCTGGCAAGGTATGCTGCATATACACAACAGGAATCAAATGCGCACACCTGTGCGCTGGGCAGAAATGGGTTAATAATTCTGTGCACAGCCCTACTTTGATCAGTCCTGAGAAGTATATTAGGCTGCACGAAGGGACGTTGCTTTTTTCCCTTCCTCTTGAGTCCTACCAGTTGTTCTGTAGATTTGTCTGAATTTTTTCAAATACGGTATGTGGATTTACCCAACTGCCTAGAACAGTTTCATTATTACAATCTTTGGGTTCGTCTTCCATTTCTTCATTTCTGGTTCAGGGTATGGTGCTGCAGCTCCCAATGTTCTCCAGAAGACAGTCTTGAGGGCCTGGGGACCCTCAAGCATAGGGTGGTATATGGTACAGAGGACTGCTGATGAGGGCAGTTTTCATCAGAAATCTCCCCCCTCCCCTGTGCAGTCTTTCCTCTTTCAGAAGGCACCTCTGGATCCAACCCAAAGGCAGTTGCAAACCTATACTATACATGCATGTGTATGTTCAATTTTGTTCTAAGACACTTGCTGATTTTAATTATTGGCACTTCTCAACTGTTATGACCAGCAGTGAAGTTCTGTGATGATAAAAATTAGTAGCCCGCAAAAGTGTTTTATTAGTCAGTCTGCATAATGTGCATCCATATTGGAATTTGTAATAAAAAAAGTTGCAAGTGAACAAATCCACCTTTGTAAACTTTTCTTACCTGATCAGCTGGAGAAAATTCTTACTGTCCTCAGGTGAGTGGCTTCTGTCAAGTGTGGGGGATTTGAAGTCATTTGCTTATATTGGTGAAACTTGTAGCTAACTTAGATCATTTTCTTAGAAATGTTTAGTTGCCGCATTTTTTAGATTTGATGAAATGAATGAATGGTTATATCCTGCAACAACTATTAATACCTTTTGGAAGAGGACTTTTTAAAGTCATTTCAGAGAGCCATATACTTTGGTAAATACAGTTATCCTCTTTTTTTTTTTTTTTTACAGGTAAGGAAGTTCTTCAGAATACACTGTGTGTTGAAATATTTAATATTTTTTTGTTAAAAGAAAAGAAATATTGACTTTCTGAAGTCTACAAAACTTATTTAACAAGAAATGTGTTAGTCTTTAGGCACCACAGGACTCTTGTATCTTAAGTTTGAGTGACAAAGGAAATCAGTTATAATTAAGTCCCATTGAAATGAAACTTAGGATATAGTCTTTTGTGTTTGCTGCAATAGACTAATAGAGTAATTAGAAGCAGGGTTACTCTGAACAGAGTCCCACTGTATTCAAAGGGGCTTACTCCCAGGAATGTGTGCATAAGGTTACCCTGCAACACAGCTGTCATTCTGGAACTATTATTTAAGTTCATCAAATTAAATTTTTAAACTCTCTGTTTTAGAAAGTAAAGGTAAAGAGACTGCTGCAATGAAAGCTGACCACCTGAGGGCCAGAAACATGAAGAGATATATTAATCAACTAACTGTAGCCAAAAAGCAGTGTGAAAAGCGAATACGGCTTTTGGGAGGTCCTGCTTATGACCAGCAGGAAGATGGCATCTTTGAAGATGGTGATGGGCCTCAGAGCCAGAAGGTAAGGGGTGGGTTGGTGGGTGTGTATAAGAGAGAGGGAGAGAGATTAATCTTTTAAAAATCTCTTATATTGGCCATAGGGCATTGTCCTGCATCGTAGGGCCTTTTTTGTATTGCCTTTAGCTGCTGCAGCATGACTCCTATGTTCATAGCTTGATTAGTGAAAATCTATGGTCAGCTTGTAGGAATTCGTGCTATGGGTTAGTCTCAGCTAGTATCTCTCTAGTTTCCAGGAGGGGCAATGCCAGTTTCAGAAGCATATAGCTATAGCTGTGGTTTTCAAACATTTTAGAGCAGGGGAGGGCAAACCCCGGCCTGCGGGCCATTTGCAGCCCTCGGGGACCCCCAATCCGGTCCACAGGGAGCCCTCAGCCTCTAATGAGCTCTAACTCATCAAAGACTATTGGAGTTCACGCTAGCCTGTGACTGCCAGTCGCAACTGCCAGACAAGTTGCGGGCCAAGTTAGAACAAGGTGTTTTATAGTCTCCATGTGTTTTCTGCTTTTCCATGGGCATTATTTTAACCCCCGTCCCAACTGCCTCTGAACAACTTGTATTTCCATGTGTTTTTCGCTTGGTTTGTATGTTTTCTCTATGCACGAGGTGTGTGGCAAACAGTTAGTAGTTCTCACATGGTTCTACATGTCTGTATTATAGTTCTCATGTGTATTATAAGTGAACTCAGTAAAATTCATTCATATAAGTTCTGTCTCTAATATATTCATTTATGTAAATTTATTCAAATTTGAAATGTAAATCTTTTCCCGGCCCCCAACACAGTGTCAGAGAGATGATGTGGCCCTCCTGCCAAAATGTTTGCCCACCCCTGTCCTAGAGAAGTGATTTTCAGCCACTGTGCCATGGCACATTGGTATGCCATGAATAGTCAGCAGGTGCGCTGGGGGAGTTTGGGGGACGGTCATATATTAGTAGGGTCCCCAGCCAGCAGTGTGGTGTGCCTTGTCAATTGACAAAAAACTGATGGTGTTTCTTGACAATTTTAGCACCCTGTCAGTGTGCCATGCAGAAGGGTGAAAATTGCTACCCTGATTTATAAATGCCTAGGTATTGCATTTAGGATGTTTCAGTGTACATTTCAGTGCATTTCAGTGTGCCATGAAAAAGGCTGAAAATCGCTACCCTAGAGACTGATGTCTGATTTATAAATGCCTGGGTGTTGCATTTAGGATGTGGCTATAATGGTGATTGGGCAGCGCAGCAGTGCTCCCTCCCCCAGAAGCAACTTGTTTAACCCTTGATGCACATGGCCTAATTTGCCCTTTCAGTATCATGAACCACCAAAAATTTGGTGATAGCCCACTGGTGGATCCTGGACTGACAGTTTGGGAACCACTGAGCTGTAGCATAGAGTCCTTCTGTATGATTGCTAACTTCCAACATTGTCTTGTGTTATGGGAAGGAGCTATGCTGCAGTGGTTCCCATGCCGCCAAAGGTAACCTTAGAAGGCACTCCAAGTCTTCTGTGCTCTCAGTGCAGCATTCCCTGTCATCTTCTAATCTTCACCTTGAGTAGCTTGGAGGAATGATAATAGACTAATGTGATGAATACTGGAAGAAAAATGTATTGCACTTTTTGCCCACCAGCATGTCCTGGAATGCATTTATCTGTTTTACTGCTAGGTCCTAGTGTATGTTTGTGTTTTTTTTTAATTAAGATTATTACTTTCAGGATCTCATGTTTCTTTAAGCAATATATGGCTAAAAATGGCAAATACTTTATTTGTAAATATGTTATTTCCACAATCTCACACATACCTAAAAGATGCAGTTCATTGGTTGCTGCAGTTCATTGATTGCTCTTGGAGAGCTAAATGTCTCTCCCCTTCCACACCTAAGTGTATAGGGAAAGCTGCAGTTATGCAGGCAAATTTTTTATTTGGAATAATACATCTGCATTTTAAATTGCATGTGTACTGATTAAAATGGATATGCTGTTCTAAGTTTTCTTTTGGCATGCATAATCTGAGAAGATATTTCCATACTTTGCAAAACGCACTTTACAGATAAAAATAACTGATCAGAAAAAAAACAGAAAAATGGTAAGAACCCTTCACTATGTGAACTAATGAAGTAATTTTGCTGTTCCTTATTAAAAAGATTTACTGAGATTGTTTCCTTATTTACAGCATTTCAGTCTTGTCTCTTGGAAGGACTTCTGTGAAATACATTCCTTGTGACACACTGCAAACACTTCTTTAATGGTGTAGAGCAATTCAGTGAGATGGCTATGTACTCTAGGGTTTGAGAGGATTATGAAATTACTCAATAGTCTTTTAAGATGTCAGCCTGTGACCTCATTTAAGAAATCACTGATACGTGGGTGATTGTGTGTGGGGTGTGTGTTTTCCTTCACGTACTGTGTCCTGGCCCCCAAACTGTGGCTCAATCATTTGCTGTACAAGTCTGGATTGAGAATGAAGGGTGGTTAGCACAAAGGTAAAATATGTTTAGCAGGAAGGCTAAAGTTTTTTTCTGTTTCACCTTGCCAGTGTTGCATTGAATCACTGCCAACTGGCTGTTGGGAAGCATCTAACAGTATAAAGTTGTTGAAGCTGTATCAGTGTGGCACTCATCAGGTTTAAGTCAAGATTACGAAAGCCTGGTTTTGCTTAGTGGCCTCCATCTTCAACTTTTATTTTTTTCCAGTTCTTACAACTGGCAAAAATGTAAGAAGTTCGTGTATCTCTGGCTTCAGCAGCTACCTTCCCGTCTCTAATGTTTGGGAATATTTGTAATTTACTGTTTAGCTAAAACTAAGGGATTTCTATTTTTCAAAGCTACATTTATATTCCCCCCTCAAAAAAGTACAGTTTTATGTGCTGACTGAGGGCCCAATCCTATCCAACTTTCCAGCACCAGTGCAGCTGCAATGCAGCCCCAAAGTAAGGGAACAAATGTTCCTATACCTTGAGGAGGCTTCTGTAACTATTTCCCCACAACAGAATGCAACATACACCCCATTAGCACAGCTGCACCGGCACTGAAAAATTGGATAGGATTTGACCCTAAGTTATGCACAGTGTATTTCATATTTGCAGTAAGAAACTACGGGCTTGATCCAACCCCAGGCCAGCGTCAGTTTCCTGGGAGACAGCCGTTACCAAAGTGCCAGGCAATTTGTGGTGGCCAGAAAGAGGGAGGTGCCAGTTTAGGTAGATGCTGGGCCTCAATGCCAGCAAAAATAGCCTTGGGAGCCTTTGACAGTAAGTATGCCGCTGAGCAGCACAGGGGCATTCTGGGGCAGGGGGAAGGCAGAGAGGGGGTGGAACTGGGCAGGCGGAAGGGTGGTTCAGGCCCAGAAGAGGGGCTGGGATGGTGGTAGAGGCTGCTGTCAGATCCTATCCCCTATCCTGGGTCTGAAAGCCCTACATTGGGCTACTTGGATCTTTGCCGTGATTAAGCTGGTCCAGATCCACAGAGGCTGCTGGGGCTCGACACAAGGTAAGAGAAAAAATGTTCCCTTACCTCGAGGAGGCCTGTAGCTGTACCACAGCACGAACAGCCCCATTAAGATTGGGCTGTCCATGTTGCATGTACAGTGTTTTAATTTTACTCCAAGTTTCTGCCTTTTTCTGGGAAGAAAAATAGTTTATTCCACAGCTTCAAATTACCAAAAATTTTACATTTTTTGCCACTGAGTTGGTGCTTTCTCCTTCTAACTTTTGGAGACCTTAAACAACTATAAAGGTAAGGGTTTACAAATTTTGGCTGACCTTTGGTAATTGGTAAAGCCAATTTGTTGCTTATGTTTGCCACTAATTCTCTCCCAGAGAGAGGTGGTGACAAGCATAATGTTAATACTTTGGTTGCTTGGACAGCATAACACATTTATAGTTTTGGAATATGTAAATCATTTGACTTTATAGATGTTGCAGTCAGTACTAGAAAAACAATACATTTGATGCTCAGCAAAATGCTTGTCGTTCAGCAGTTTCACAAGTAGTACTAAAGCTATGATCATGCACGTAATACTGCTGCAGTCCTGTACACATCCCGATTTGGGCTAAATATCATTGACTTCAGTTAGGCTCAGTTCCAAGTAGACCTGGGGATGAGCAGGAAGGTTAGGTGCTTGCTATGTTTGAGGAATTTTCCAGCTCCTTGTGAGATGTGGCAGGGCTAAAGGCACTTGTTGAGTTTTCATCGCTGACTTTGAAGCCGCTTGACTTTAAAAAGCTTAAAGGGCTGCTGTATCTGCGAAGACACTCTAAAATTAGATCTGCTTGCTGTACATTAGTTGGTAGACATTCATGTGACAGGATTTTTGCATGTGTCCCAGTATGGCCTCCTGCTTCAGTTTTATGCAGGGTACTGAAGTATCTGAGGTATTCTGTAAACATTTTAGCCACGTTCAAGGCAGAAGGGCCTTTGAGTGTATTTTGTATGGTCCTTCCAAGTGGCTAAAAACAATTTAGCAGCAATTATAAGCAATTATTTGGAAGCAGGTCCTACTGAGATGTTTGAGACTTGTTTCTGAGTAAATGTGATTAGGATTGCAACACTAGCCTGGCTGAATGCTTAAGCCAAGGTATAAAAACCAGCGCCCTTTACCATGATTGTTGTATGGCTAATAATTTTCTTTTCTAAAGCAAGTGAGGCCATGGGAGTAAATATGCTGGTGGCCTGCCTTTCTCTTGGGGCCAATGAGGGTGTTCCTTGTTCCAGTGAGAGGATATTTCTGACCAATTTTTTTTTGCAACTTGATTTAATGTGCCCTTGGCTTCAGCTCTCTCCCTTAGGGATTTAGAAGCATCTAATTAGGATTGGGCAGACTGAACTATTTAAATAGCAGATGAAATATATAGTAGCTGAGTTTAGTCCTGTTTTAAGATGGTTAGCAGCATGACTGACATCCTGATATTTCACAAGGTTATTATGCATACTAGGCAGATTGATAATAAAGTCCACTTTCCAGAAATCAGGTTTAGGAAGACTTTGACATTTTTTAGACTTCAACTGCAGGTATAGAGAAAACAGGGGAAGACAGAAATAGTTGTATGGATAGGAAGCAGAGCCAGAGACAACTGCAGTAGCTGTGAGAGAAAAGTCTGGATTGAAGCCCTCCTTCTTGCCCCTACCTTAGAGTTTTGAAGATCTAGACATGGCTTTAACATGATTGAGCATTTTCAGTAGTTCTAAGGACCAACATCTGGTTTAGCATTTTCTCAACCCATTTCTGCAAAGCCCACAGGTATACACAGTTTATCCCTGTTGCGTATATGCAACGCTGGGCAGAAATGACTTAAGAAACCTGGAGTTCTCATATGAAAACTGGTTTCATTCCATAAGTTAGAGCTGATTTGAAAACTGCCTGCACACCCCCATTTTGAAACACTTTCTTCCCCCATGAAATGTACGTCCCTTTTTGGTTTTGTAGGGTCAAAAGTCTGGATGCTTTGGCTGCTTGAACACTGGAGTGCAAAACCAAAGTAGGGGGTGATAAACTGTTAGTTATTACTGAATTTTTGTGCAGGTGAAGCTATGGGTGACATTGAAGAAAATGAGAAAAGCTCTTGCCGACTTCAGAGTTTGCTATGAGCAGTTGAAGTTTTACAAATGCTTAGAATTATAGGATTGCGTAACAAGTGGATTGTGCTGTATTAATATTTACAGAGTGAAGGAATTAATATAGTGAGCCATTCAGGACACAGACTTTTCTTTTCGCTTGTTGTAAATCACCATGCACGCAGATGTCACTATATAGATACTATAAAGCAGTGTCTATGAAATGAAGCCAATAACAATAAAATAGTCTGTAAGGCTCTGTACCATCCTTCCGTTGTTGCAGAAGAAAGTCCTGGGTAAGAGGCACTTTTTCAAGTGGGTGCTCCTTTTTTTAGCAGGGGGAGAGTAACTGGCCCACCTCACCCCAGCAGTGTCTGTTTTAGTGGCTGTCTGCTGGTATTCATTTGCATCTTTTTAGATTGTGAGCCCTTTTGGGACAGGGAGCCATTTAGTTATTTGATTTTTCTCTGTAAACCGCTTTGTGAACTTTTAGTTGAAAAGCGGTATATAAATACTGTTAATAATAATAATAATAATAACTACACGGCCCTCTGTATAAGGGCTAAAGATTGGAAATGCAGCAGTGAGGATTATCCGTTCTACCTCCTGGAAACACAGATAATTAATTGTTGCCTGTTCTGAAAAAGTCACTCTTTGGATTGCAGAGTTAATTTCTACAACTGTGAAACACTGTTAAGTAAATTCTGAGATTTTTCCGAGTGCTGATAGTGGAGTTCTTGTACATCCAGAATCTTGACTTTGTTCTCAGTTCATCATCCCTGTTTTAAGCCAATTCATCAATAAGATTGCCTTTCAAACTTGTTGAGTTTAACAGGGATTTAATAAATGGACTAGATTTTAAGTAGTTAAGCAATGTAACATAGTTCATTTCTTCTCCCCTAGATTCTTCAGTTTGAAGATATTTTGTGTAATCCATCTTACAGAGAGCACTTTCGAATATACATGGAAAGAATGGATAAAAGGGCTCTCATCACATTTTGGGAATCGGTTGAATACTTGAAGAATGCTAACAAGGTAGGTAGAGTACATAAAAGCACGCCAGGCCTTGTTGTTGGAAATTAATCTACTGTGTGTTAAGGTGTTACTTGGAAATCAGTGTTACGAGGACATCAGTGTTACGAGGACGTCGTATATTAAAATTCCTTGTTTTCAGATTGCTTTTTTTCTTTTCTGCATGTTTTGCAGTTGGCATGTTCTAAAATGATAAAAGACATTGGTTAGTCCAGTCAATAATCCTTACATGAATGTAGTAGAGCCAGATTTATCTGAGCTACTGTTGTGCCCCACAAATGAACCAGGGGTGCCTAACTGTTTAAATCCCTATTGGGGGGGGCATAAAAGGAGAATAGATTGCACTTGAATTTCCTAAATTACAATAGCCTCTCAGATGCTGGCACAAAACAACACAACCCAAAAAGTTTAAGTGTGACAACAGATAAAATGTGATGCCAACAAATATGGGCAGGAGGTCTGGTCTAGAGGGTAGAACCTCTGTTAGCCCGAAGATAACATCAGAAGGTCACCAGTTCGAGGACACCGGCAGCTCCCTGAATGGCTGAGAATGGCAAGACCTTGAAGCAGCTGACAAGCCGAGCTGAGTGATTCCACCTGCTCTTGGTGTGAGCAAGAAGCGTCTTGGCTGCCCTCCATGTGAGAGATGGAGCTGCTTGTTAGCCTGCGTGGGAGAACTGGAGGCCAGAAGTGAGACCAAACCAGGAAGATCCATTCTGAAATGTTGTTGGTTCTTGAAAGAGAGAACCTCTATGATTGTACAAATCCCCTTGAGGGATTTAGAAATGCCTGCCTATGTAAACTGCCTTGAATAAAGTTAGAGGAGTAATCCAGTGACCAGAAAGGTGGTATATAAATACCCAGTTGTTGTTGTTGTTTTTGTTGTTGTTGTTTTAGTTTCTATATTTAATATAATAATAATACAGAAAATTATATTTCTATAAATAGAAAATGAATAGAACAATGAAATGCTAAATGGTTTTGAGCAAAAAAAAAAAAAATACCAGGTGCAAGGAAGAAAAAAATATACCTCTTATTTATAATTAGTGGCGGCAGCAGGTGAGCCAGCTGGTTTTGCTGGGAAAAATGATAACATATATAAAAATGAACATCATTCTGAAAATAGGAAGTAACAATCTTTTCAAATGTTGTGTTGATGTGCTTGAAATGTAACCAGTTGGTTTATCTGTTTTGGGGAAACAGAGAGTTCAGTCATCTCAAAAGATGAGATTATAATTGGATCAGTTCAGACTAACCATAGTTAATGACTATGGTAACTAACCATAGGATATTGAATGGTGTCCAAGAATACATCCTCTTACCTCAGCTGAGTTGTGGACCCATGACACCAACAACCTGGGGTGTGTTAAGCCACACATCCTGGTTTTTCATGTGGCATGAAGCCATGGTTTAATTTTGGCTCACAATCCAGGGTTTTAAACCAGCTGTAAATTCTGGTGTAGTATTCTTGTTTGTGAGGGAGTTCCTGGCTTTGCATGAACTCTAGACTTATGGTTTAAATCTGGCACCTCCAAACTCTGTCCCTTGGGCTGTATTCTGGTGCACCAGTTTCTTTTTAGTGTCTTCATGAACAACTTAATGGAACTACATTGTGGCCCTTGAGTAGGCTGGATGTTTTATTCACAGTCTTGCTTTTTCTTCTTCTTAGGCTGAAATACCTCAAATGGTGAGTCAAATCTACCAGGATTTCTTTGTGGAAAGCCGAGAAATTCCTGTGGAAAAGTCTCTGTACAAAGAGATACAACAAAGCCTTGTGGGCAACAAAGGCATTGAAGTGTTTTACAAAATTCAGACAGATGTCTATGAAACGCTGAAGGACAGGTTCTACCCCTCCTTTATTGTCAGCGATTTATATGAGAGGTTGATGAAGAAGGAAGAAGAGAAGAGCACCGTCCAGGTAGCATCTGATTGCAAAGATGAAGTGGTGAGTCATGCCTACCGGTGTGCTGCATTTAGCAAGGGGAGATAATCCGGGTGGAAAAACAAGCACATTTGGTATTATTCTCTCAAAATACATAAACGTAAGATTAACCCTATGAAATCAAAGCAAAAGCCACCAAGTCCAGCATCCTTTTTCCATCCAGTGGCTTGCCAGTATTTATGCTCCCCTGTGCCTTGCAGAATCTCAGCTCTCACTGTGTCCAGTCAGCTTAGGCCATGCTGGCTGCTTCCCTCATCCTCTTCTTCCCTTCGGTCCCCAGGAATCCCAGATTTTCAATGTTATCCAGTGTTGTAGTTTTTTCCCCATCTCCACAGCAAGGTGTTGCTTTTTTCAGTTATTGAGCTGCTCCAGTTATCTTCAAGCAGCTTTCCTTGTTAGCAGTCTTCACAGCTGCACCTGCTTAACCCATTTTTGTCCAGCCTTCAGGTGTACACATTTGATCCCTGTTGCGTATATGCAACATTGGGCAGAAATGGCTTAAATGCTCCAACCAAGTCAGATGTTTGTAACTCAAACATTGTTGAGTTAGGGATTTTCTGTATAGGAATTCCAATTAGCTGTTCTGGCAAATAGCCATTGATAGGTTTGTCCCCCGTGGATTTGTGTAACCCTCTTTAAAGCTATCTAGTGTACAATCTACGCTTTACCCAGAGTGAGGTGGAAGCATTCTGGATGGTTCTACTTCAGCTGGGATCGTATTTTAGATCTGCTTCACTGTAAAAACCTGTCCCTCACTATATATAGTAAATGACTGTGTTGAAGAAAAAGTTTAGCGCAGATGTCATCCTAGTTTTCTGGTTTTCTGCATTCAGAATATTACATAAGAAAGGATTCAAAAATGACTTTCCAACTGCATTCAGTTGTGGATCAGTCCAATATTCAAGCATCACACTGTGTGTAGCATATAGATAGGGTCTTTGGCCATCACCATTCTGTGTGACTGTATATTCCATAAATGAATTGTATACAGTCGCATGCTGCTTAATGACAGGATCGGGACCACGATCCCTGTCAAGTGGTGCTTGATGCAGTCTAGTCCCTCTGCAAGGAAGGGGCTTCTCTACTCCCCTCCCCTCCAGAGGGACACATGAGCTTTCCAGAGGCAGCGTGCATTTGCGGAGCTCAGACTGAGGGAAATCGCATGTCTCGCACAACTTTGGTTTCACAGAGGAAGCTAGAAATTGTGCAAGAGATGCAATTTCCCTCAGTCTGAGCCTTGCAGAGGCAGCGCTTGGACGTGCAGTGCCTCTGGGAGGTTCAGACAACCCTCCAGAGAGGAGGGAGCTCCACTTGCTTTCGGAGGGTTGGAGTTTGCGCCCCTGATGACCACATGACACGTGGTTGTTGGTTATATGATCCGGGAAGTAGCCGGAACATCTCTAAGGGGTGCACTCCTGTATATTATTTCAAAAAGGGACTGTGTTATAAATAACCTTGTAAATGAAGCTCTGCAGAGGTGTATGTTGTAATGTAGCAATTAGAAGCCGTTCATTTGTGTATCTCGCACTACAGTAATACCTCTCATAACATAGGGGATCTATTCCAAAAAGTGGAACACTTTTATAAATGGCATTATGAAAGGCATAATTAAGGCTAAGGCAGAAAACTGGCACAGATTGGCCTCTTCACTTCCCATAATGCATTGCTTCCATTGGCTAGAATAGCTGTTGCTTGCATCAGGCTAAAGAGCAGTGTAATGAATTGGCACTAAAGAAAGCAGTGTTATGGGAGGTATTACTGTAAGTAGTATTGGTGAATAATCCTTGAAATAGTTTGAAAGGCATTTCTGTATTTATATTCTTTTGTTCATTAATTTAAGTGTATAGATAAGGGAATTTGTTCCCCTTACACTGCAAAACATAGACATCCTCCTTAAATTTACATTGATTCAATTGTCCAGATTCTATTCTCACAACTATATAGGTTATGAGAATAGTGACTGGCCCAAAGGGTGCTTCATGGGTGAGGAGGGATTTAAATTTATTTAAAATATTTGTCCCTACCTTCAGAAGAAACTCTAAAGATCAAAAGCAACACAAAGTCAGTGGAATCCTGACCAGGACAGGTGAGTATTTACCCTCTGTTTAAAAGAAGGCAGCAACTGGGTGACTCAGACGTCCCCAGGCTGGGAATTCTACAGTCTCAGATTTGAAGCCAAGTCTCCAAAGTTCTACTGTGGCACCATGCTGTCTTGTTACCCCTACTTAAATTGTGTATAATAATCCAGGCAGTCACTAGTTACTCTGTTGGTACACGTTAACCATACATACTGCTAATACCAATCTAATCCCTTCTAGAACCAAGTTTGTGATGAAGCTATTGATGAAGGAAGCTCAGGAATTAATGAGCAGGCCAGTTATGCTGTAAATAAGCTACGCCAATTAAATGACAAGCTTGAATATAAGAAGCAAGCTCTGAATTCTCTCTGCAGTTCACCAAAACCTGACAAAAAGGTAGGTAGCTTTATTTTCTGTTTTCCTGCTGTTAACAGATTGAGTTATCAGTGAGAAATGCTTTTTGTGGGACTCTGTGACCCAATGACATTCTTGACAGTTGAGGTGCTAAGTATCCATTATACATCATTCCATCTGTTCCCATTATATAGTAATGTATTTATCCATAGCCAGAGGCTGTGTGATCTTACACATTTACTAGGGAGTAAGCAACATTAAACACTGCAAAAATAAGCGTAGGATTGTGTTCTAAGATGAGCACCATCACTCAGAACACTGTTCACTATTGAAAAAGGATGCCTAGGTGCCTTTAAAAGGGAATTGGACGCTTTTCAGGAGAAAAAGTTCATTACAGGTTACAAGCCATGATGGATATGTGCATCTTGTTGTCTTGTGAGCTCCCTGAGGCATCTAGTTATGACTGCTGTGAGATACAGGAATCTAGACTACATGGGCCTTGGCCTGATCCAGTGGGACTCTTAAGATGTTTGCTATAATATGGCAAGGTGTCGTGGCCAGTCTTTGCTCCTAGGTTCATGTGTCTGAAGATGTATGTTTGCCACTTGCCCATTTTGTAGTTCTTATAGGTATAGAAATGCGTTGCATGAACTTTAAAAATGTAATGTATAAGGTGGTAATTATTTTTAGGATCCAGACTGTTCCATGTTCTGGTTATCTGCTTGCCCTGTAGCCATCTGTCTAGCTAAGCAGCTGGGCATTCTTTCAGCTTTTAACAGTTGGCTCTCCAGGCTAGCATTTGATTCCTAAAAGGCTAATACCAGTATTGCTAGCAAATATCTTAAATTGTTGCATCTTTAAATGACTAAAAAAATAAAATCCTCACAATATCCTTAACAAAATGTTTTACAACAATCTACCCACGTGCTTCTTGTACAAACTCACACATAATGGTTAATTTATTGTTGCAAGGGCTTATTTTGTTTTCATTCCTGAGTTATGTGACCTTTAAGATTTACAACTGCCAGTTCAAATGAGACATTCATAGGTGGAAAAGGTTTGAGGACTTTAACTAAATTCAATTTTCTTCCCAGAGAACTATTTTTCTTCCTTTTAACTCTAAATTTTCAGTGTGTGACCTCAACACTGCTTGAAGTATATGTGCAGAATGACCAGTTTAATAATTACATAGGCTTCAAATGATGATAATGATGATGATAGTGATGCTGTATTCTTCCCCCCTTGACAGATTGTTTCTAAATTGAAAGATGAAATCACTGTGATGGAGAGAGAACACAGTGACCTTCAGCTGCACATAGAAAGAACAGATTGGTGGTGTGAGAATTTTGGCATGTGGAAAGCCTTCATAAATTCTGGCGAGGTACTGACTTTTTTTTTTGTCTGCCTGATAAAATGTTACCTGTCAAAGTTTTAGGTGAACATGTTCCTTGTTCTGGTGTATAAGGACAAATCAACTTTCCTTCACTTGTTGATGCATGCTACAATATGCATTTGTCACTCTTCAGCCTTGTGGCTTTGTGCAGTGTCCATTTTAGCTAGTGAATTGTTGGAAGTAGAGGGCAAAAAGAAAATGTAATTCAGAAATTGGTATTTTCTGTTAAAATAGAGCAAAAAGATCAGATTTCCAGTGTTCTGTCTGTCATATATATATGACAGTATATACAACTTTTACAGCATTTTCATGGACAGGATGAACCAGTACAGTGTAATTTGTACACATGCAAAGGTTTCCCCAAAAAAATTATTGAAAAGCCATAGCAAAGAATGTAACCCATTCTTTGGTATCAAGACCTGCTTACAGGCTTTGCTGCAGACTGTTTGTCCCTGAAACACTTCAGGAGCAAACAGGAGAGGGCTGCTGGCTAATGTGAATGGGTTTTCTGTAAAAGTGAGGGTGAGTAGCCACAGTCTAAACACAATGAACACTTAACACTTAATGAATACATAATGTTGTGAAAATAGCTATGCTGCTTTTAATCTTGGTTGGTAATCTATGCACGTGGAAGCTTAAAGGAGGCATTGTTTATTTTGTAGTGATGTGACCATGAGACCTGGTGATGGTTCATGGGATTGCTTTCTAGCAAGTCTGGTTTTTTGGGGCCAGGAAGTGATTGCAGGAAAAATCTAGAGAAAATAGCACTTTCAGGTTGCATCTTGTTTGCATTCCTGATCAATACGTATATGATTTCACTTTGTGCAGTTGCTTGAATATTTGCCATTGTTTCTGGGATGAAATTGAGCCAACATTTTGTGATTGGAAATATGGGCAGGGTGGATCTAAATTGATGTACCACATTTTGTAGGATATTTTGTGTGGTCATATTGCCTATCCCAAGTCTGATAAGATCAAATACTATTTTTATATCTTCAAGCTATTTCTGTATTTCTTAGACACTTTCCAGGTGGAAGGAAAAGTGTGTTACAAAATCATTCATGTGCCAATGCAAGTACGCCCCTGGGCTTCTCTTGTCAAGTTAGTATACATTTGGACTTGTATAACTTTCCAGAAATTTCTGTAACATAGCATACATACAATAATTCTCTGTACGTAGGTCATAGAAGAAAATGGTGAACAAGTGCCCTGTTATTCTGTCATGGTGAATTTACGAGAGATTGGTGGTGCTCAAGCTAAGGAATGGATAGTTCTCCGAAAGCTCAGTGAGTTTCAAAGCCTGCATCGGAAACTCAGCGAGGTACAGATAAACTCTGTGGGAGTTGCTTTTCCATCTCTTCAAACTGTTTGTTCTCCTTAGGACGACCAACATCTGTATTCTTAGGGGCCACTCTGTTCTCCATGTATCAGGGCAGGAACCAGAATTGTGTGGTCAAATAACCCAAATGCTTGTAGACAGTCAGGCTCAATAATAAAGTTGGTGCACCTCATCACTAATGACTTCACAATTCTAGAGCTTTCCATGTGCTTGGCCATGGCTGAAGCATTGTGTAGAAAACTCTCACAACTTTTGGAAACTTGCCTCATCCCCATAAGTGGACAAGATTTTTAACTTATCATTTGATATGGAACTTGCTGGAGCTTCTTGTGGGTCTAGAAAAGTTACTTTGAGAGAGCTGCACTTGGCTGTCAAGTTATGAGCTGGTCATCTCTTGTATATTTTGTAATATGGTGATTACCCGCAAGCTACTTGGGCGGGAATGTTAAAACCACAGGAATGTCGCTGAATTATTTGCATGCACGAAACTGAGCAGTAGCTCTTTAAAATCAGTGCTGATATTTTCAATAGACACACATCCCATTTTGAACTTATCTGTTGGGCAGCAATAAGTCAGATAACAGTGTTTCAAAAAATTTGTCTTCATTGTCACCTTTTCATTCTTTGGTATCTTTTCCCCTCTTTCCTTGATGACCTATCCGTCTTCTGGTCCCGCACTTATTTATCCTTATCCACAATATTTTTTTCTGTTTTGGGAATCTAGCATTTTTCTCTATGTGCTTTTGTGTGTGTAGTGCTAGAATTATCCAGGGATGTACTCCTGCTGTAGGGTGCCAAATGTTAGCACAGCCATATTCAGCCACTGTGCCCTGGCATGCTGGTGTGCCGCGAATGGTCTTCAGGTGTGCCACAGGAGTTTGGGGGAGGATCATTGGGGGATGTGAGCCCCCCACCAACAGCATGGTGTGCCTTGTCAATGGTAAAAAAATCTGATGATGTGCCTTGACAGTTTAAGTACCTTGTCAGTGTGCCATGAGATGAAAAAGGTTGAAAATTGCTGTGTAAGCATGTCGCAGCTGGTCATTCTTGTTTTGTAAGAGCACATTCTGCACTGGGTTCCAGCATCTGGGGAGAACTTGGTTTAGAACATACACAGCTTTGAGATGCAAAATTGTTCTTTCTGGTGCTTACATGGTGTTCAGAGAGTTGTTTGACACATCATGTGAAAGGCATAGTATGTAGATCAACTGTACTGATAGCCAGGGTTGAGTGGGCAGTGGCAGAGAATCAATTATATGTTAAACCAACCCAGAAAGGTAAGTGTGTCTGCAGATTTCATTCAGTCGCACTTTCCATTTACCTAAAATAAGTTTTCTACAGAATAGATTGGTATTCTATTTTTTCTCTTATTTTTTAATTCTTTTTTGTTCTTCATGAAGATTTGTTGACAACTCTTGCTTGCTTTATACCTAATTAGCTGATTTTTTTTTTATATTTTAGAATTTTGCATTTGTCTGAGATGCTTAAATGAGCCTCAGGCTATCGCAGGCTTGTTTCCATTGCTGCACTTATCTTGCAGATACCCATTTTAGCTAGTTGATTGAAGAATTTCTGGAGGCAGTGAGGGAAACATGCAGTGTAGCTGAAAACAAGCACTACTTTTTCTTTCTTCCTTTTGTTGCTCTTCTGGTATTCAGTTTGCAAATTAAAATGGAGAAATAATTGGGATATGCTTTTTTCTCTCGCCCAGTGCTTCCCATCATTAAAGAAAGCTCAGTTGCCTTCACTCAGCAAGCTGCCCTTTAAATCTGTAGACCAGAAATTCATGGAGAAGTCCAAGAACCAGCTGAATAACTTTTTACAGGTAAGAAATCTGAGCTTATTGCAACAAAGCCTGTTTAAAGTTTTGATAACCAAAAATGGTTGGCTGTCTGTATAGATCATCAGTCTCCAAACTGGAGACCACTGTATCCAGGAAAAGCCCTCTCCTCCCATAAGTGGTACTTACCATTCCGCCACAGTGCCTTTTTCACTCCCTTACTGCACAGGGACGCTTTTGGCAGTTGCTTCTGCCCAGGCATCCTACTGCACAGTCTTTTGGGAGATTGGACAATAGATGCAATTGCCAGAGCATCCCTGTACAGTAATGGAGTGAAAAAAGAAGCAGCGCTACAGAAGAATTGTTATTGCCACTTAAGCGGGGGTGGGTGGGATTTTCCAAACCCCAGATCCAGCCCATGGGCAGGGGTTTGGAGAGCCCTTGTTTTGATGATCCAGAATTAGTGATAGATATCCACAGGCCATGAAATTGAGCATTTTTGCCAGGCAGCTTGAGCCTATGTGCATTTTATTGGAAGTAAATTCTGTTGTGTTCAGTGGTACTTCCTCAACTATGCATAGCAATGCAGGTTATGCTTGAGGCAATCATTGCATATTTGGCCAAGTTTAGAGTTGTGATCAAAGGTATGTCAGACAATCCTCCCTTGTATGTGAGTGCCCTTCAATGAAGGCTTCGCTTAGAACCCTTCTTCTAGCATGCTAGATTTCTCTGGCAGGAAATGTTACTTCAAGTGCTTTTTCCTCTACCTGAAGTAGGTTCCATTGCAGGAAAAAAATTCAATGAGTTGTTGGGGTTTTCCCCTCAGTGTGTAGCTTGGCTCTTAACTAAAGGCCATACTTAAGCAAAGGAAAAAAATGTGAGTCTTTATAAGAATAATGAAAAGCATGCAGTGGGACTGTTTCAGTCACATTTGTTCAAGATCAAGCATGATGTAGGTTGTAATAGAGAAATTAAATTGGAGGGGGCAATCAGAATTATTAAGAATATTTATGCTGCATTTTAACAAAAAAAGTTCACAATGTGGTTTGTATTGTAAAATAAGTAAAAAGATGGTTTCCTGTTCTGAGTTGCTCACAGAGGCACAAGCAACAGCCAGGAGAAAAGACGCTATGATCTTAGGGCCCAATCCTATCCAGTATTTCAGTGCCAGTGCAGCTGTGCTGATGGGTCATGCATTGCATCTTGTGGTGGGGCAGCAGTCACAGAGGCCCCCTTAAGGTATAGGAGCATTTGGTCCCTAATCTTGGGGCTTCATTGCGGCTTCACCAGTACTGGAAAATTGGATAGGATTGGGCCCTTAGTTGCTAAATATAAAAGAGCCATCATTTTAAAAGGTGTCAGTTAGTGGGGGCTGCACACTGTATGAAAAATGAGTTCTCCCATTTGTCCCCCAAATTGTCTGTATGTATGTAGAAAAGGGACATATAACCTGCTACATTATACATATGCTGCATTATTGAGTGGAGGCATTAGGAGATGTTCAGATAGCTGTTGACCATACTGCCAGAACCTGAAAATAGTCTCCTGCAAGGCCTTTGTTAGGGAGGCCCAGCCTCCACACAGATAGCAATATTGTTAATGGTATAATTACGATTCCTGTTCAGTTCTGTTTAACGTGCTAGATTTCAATTAACACATATGCTAGCAATGTGCTTAGGAAGCACTGGAAGATATTTTGGTTTCAGAAAGCCCTGTGACTTCCTGAGCTGTCTTAAAACCAGTGATAAAACCAGCTGTCTTAAAACCAGCCTCATGCAGAGCCTTAATTGGCTCCACCAGTAGTTTGTAGCATCTTCCCGAATTTAAAAAAGTCCTATATTGTTGCTGGGTCTTGGAATTGTCTGTCTCTTCCCCTACAGAAATTGCTTTCTGACGAAAGGCTCTGTCAGAGTGAAGTACTTTATGCCTTTTTAAGCCCTTCCCCTGAACACCTCAAGGTTATCGATGTACAGGGAAAGAAGTCGTCTTTCTCACTCGCTTCTTTTTTGGAGAGACTGCCTGGTGATTTCTTTTCTCATCAGGAGGTAAGTGAGTGAGGAATGATTTACATCAGGGGTGCCCAACACGTCGCTCACGATCCACCGGTTGATTGCCAGGCAAAATGAGTCGATTGCGGAGCCCTTAGTCTAATCTATAGATTCTATAGACTAAGGGCTCCGCGATCGACTCATTTTGCCTTTATAGAGTCTATAGACTAGTCTAGTCTAGAGTCTAGACTTTTCCCCACTCTACGGTTTCAGGGCAGAGCTACCAGGTGGAATGGGGCGGGGCGTGTGAGCCCAAGTTGGCGGCGGGGGGGGGGAGAGGAGGAGCAGAGTACGGTGGCTGGGAAAGGCCAGAATTGGTGGAGGCAGCGGCAGCAGCCGGCTGAACTGGCCTGGGTCTCTCCTTCCCTCCCTCCCCTTTGGCGCCTGGCTGATGCATTGGCCATGTCGCTGTTCCAGTCGGCGCTGGACTTCCTGCCTGTTCCAGGCTCCCTGGGGGCCGCCAGCCGGGACCAGAATGACTTCGTGGGGCAGGTGGTGGAGATGGGAGAGATGAAGCTGCGCATCAAGCAGGTCATCGCCGAAGCTGCGGGGGGGAGAGGGAAGCCCCCCCTGAGATGAGTGGGTCGTGGAAGGGCCCCCCACAAACCTCTTGGTCCCCCCACCTTCTCTGTTGGAGTCCTTGGTTGGGGTCAAGGAGCCTTATAGGGTGAGGTTGTGGTGGGGGCTCAGCTGCACTGGGGAGGGCTTCCCAGCGCTGGCCGTGGGAGCTTTGGACCCCCCCCCCGTTGCCAGGGAGGTGGGGTGGGTGGAGAGGCAGGTGAGGCAGAGCCTCCCCACAGGGGTCCTTTGAAGAGCATGTGAGGCGCCCAAGCTCTGCGTGTGGGTGCTTGGGTGGGTGTTTGTAAAAAAACTCTGGTAGATCTCCGGGCCTTGCTGGGTTTCAAAGTAGCTCTCGGGCCAAAAAAGCGTGAGCACCCCTGATTTACATCCTACCTAAAGTAATTAAAAATACCTTCCATCGTCAATACTGCTATTGTTTGGTTTGGTACCTATGTAGGTGCTAGGTGAAAATATTGTCACCCTTATGCCAAAGACACATATGTGCAAAATTAAAAGTTTTGAGCAAACAATTTTTGAAGTTCTAATTTTTAGTGACTTTCAATGGGAAAAATTAAGTTTAGAGCAAAATTTAAGCTTTTTAGAATTTGAAAAAAATAATTTATGCTTTTGCTATACAATAAAATATTGACTAACAACTTGAAAAATAGACAAAAACAGCAAAAAATGCATATATATGCCTTTGACATAAGGGTAACGATAGTGCTCTGTAACAGATTTCTCTCCTGAAAAGTGCTCTGCAATTCAAAGTTTTGGAACCACTACCCTAGGGATTGAAGGGAGAAGGATAATTGCTGAAAACTGAGCTGAGGCACCTGCTCACAGAAAGTCTTCACCTGATTTTCAGCCATTTTTTCCCCGCCTCTGGCCCCTTCTTCCCCCAAGGATCCCCTGGCTTTCATGAGTGGCTTTTTGAGGGTGGTTCTGTAGCAAGGAGGCTGGGAATTTCCCTTGTGCAAGCTCCTTCTGCTTTTATATGTCAGGATATATTTTATTTAGCATACATATATCCAGCCATCCCCCTCCCTACCTGGGAGGTGTCCAAGGTGGCTTATGGTATCACTCTTCCCCCACATGTTTTGTATTCTAACGGAGGAGGGGATAACTTTGTCTGGGCTCAAAGGGCAGTTGTTGTTTCTCTGTGAGGAAGGAAGCGTGGCACAATTCAGCACTATTTTGCACAAGCCCCAGTAACCCAACAGGGCTTGTACAAAATAGATTCTCAGTGATGGGGCACTTACGACTATGGCTCACCTCACTGATTCACTAGCAAGAAGGCAGGAGAGAACTGGTACCATGATAAGGTGAAAGTGGATATGGGAGAGCAATTCACTAACTTGTTTGCTGAATGTATAACTGCATCCATTGGAAAAAAATATTTTGGGTGATTTAAAATAACCAATGACATCTGCTTCAATATACATCTAGTAGGGATTTGTAACAGAAATTGAATAATGAGCCTATGCATGCGGCCTTGTCCTGATGTGTGTAGTATAAACAACACATGTGTGAAATATAAGCAAGCGTTGAGCTAAGTGCATGCTAAGGTAGAGGCCAGAATACTGACCTCTGCCTTGAGGCTTAGTCCCCCTATATGGTCAGCAGCATTCCAATGCCAGTGTATTTGTCAAGTTTTATATACTGTACTGCTCTGGACACTTTATTTAGACAGTACAGTCGTATTTGCTGACCAAAATGGAGAGTATTTTGGGAAGGAGAGGGGGGATTATTAGATTTTCTGTTATTGCTGGTGTGTTGCCAACAGACAAGCAATTTGCCAATTTATAGAGGCCGCCTGATTTGCTGCCTTGAAGAAAGAGCAACCACTGCACCCATAATTTATTTAACCAGAGATGCATCCTGTTACTGTTCAGGAGGAGGCTGAAGACGACGACGATCTGTCTGACTATGGGGATGATGTGGATGGTAAACGGGATGCCCTTGCCGAGCCTTGCTTCATGCTCATAGGAGAGATTTTTGAGCTGCGAGGAAGTAAGCTATGACCTTATTTCTCAGTGCATACCTGAAGATAGCAATACACTATTTTAAATACTTTTTTGGACAATTTTTTAATATGGAAAAGTGTTTCCCTTTGAAAACAACTTTATACACAACATGGGCCACTAGTGAAGTGCCTACCTAAGTGAACATACTACATGCAAACCATCATATTTAAATGCACTTACTAGATGCACTCACCTATTTGTATGTATCATTGGCATGCTTGCAATTGGTAATGTGGACTGCTAAGCACTCTATTCACTGCCTGAATCAGAGACCAAGTGTACCTTAGTGCCCTGTCTTTCTTTTGAATTCCATGTAGCCTTTCAGTTCCAGTCTCTAGCATTTGTGCAAAATGGCCTCTTCTGGGTCCAGGTCTGATTCTGACCGTTTGTATTGGAAGTTGTATTGGACAATGCGGGCTGTCTCTTATCTAAAGGCTTGCTATAGAGATCTTGTCATTGAATGATAATGAATGAACAAATGTGTTGGAATAGATAAGATGGAATACAATACCTGACATAAGGAAATATTTACGGAAGGACATGATAAAAGTATTGTTATAAGGTTCTTTACAACTGGTACTTGTTACCACATCAGTTTAACAACATGTATAGCACCAATGAATTTAAGTGTTGTATTTGTTATATTCTTTTTCTCACGTGGATTTGACTCTCAGTTCAGCTATATTGATTAATCCCAAAGCATGATCTGAGGGCTCATGGTGCAGGCACTTTGCTATGACAAAGCAGATCTAGGTCTAATCAGTGTTTGGATGGGTGACCAAGCGAAGAACCCTGCATATCCCACCTTAAGTTCCATGTTGATAGAAAGGTGGGATATAAATGTAGTAATGTATATACATAAATGTAATGGGTATTTTTAGTATTGTGATGAACTTAGACCATCTGTATGCAAATGAACTCTGGGAAAGAATGATTCTCCACAAAGTTTACCTTTGTTGAACTGGCTAATCTACATTATATGTCTGCCACTGATCTGACATATAGTCACATGACCATTTGTGGCAGTAGATAAACTGTGATAACATGAAACCAGTGTGAACATAGTTGAGTAGATCCTGATTGCATGCTTCACTTCTCTTCCTTGTTCTACTAATTTTTTGTTGATTTTTTTTTTTGTAGTGTTTAAGTGGGTGAGGAAGACATTAATTGCACTAGTCCAAGTCACTTTTGGAGGAACTATAAATAAGTGAGTGTTTTATATTAACTCTTCTTCTGCAACTCTTACTTTGCAAACAAGCTCTTGATATAAGAGCAGTTGTAAACAACAACTGTTGGGAAGAAGTCCTGTTGGACAAATGGCAAATTAGCTGCAGAAGCTTCATGTTGACATTCTGGATATGTGTTTCACTGTCTTTGTTAGGGTCCTGAAAGTCAAATATCTAATATGAATAGGTTGTGGGTGCTCAAGAGGGAAAAGCAAAGACATTTAGAATTTAAAATCCTTCATCAAGCTATCCTAGATTTGGTTCCAAGAAAAACCAAATTTATGACATGCATGATTTGGGGTACATGTGCATAATGCGTGCATGTACATAATTCAGTTGTTTTAAGTTAAAAACAGAGTGGTTCTTGCCCCATTCTCTCCCTGGTATAATAGTTCCTTGCAAGGAGTTTTTGTCAGTTTTCTCAATAGAGAATTAAAAATGCAATTCTCTCCACCTACAGCCTGAAGTGGCATAGTTCATTCTACCACCTTGTTCTGAACCATCTGCATTCCAGGCCGTGTTTCTGTGGAATAAGTGGTTTCTCCTGGTACTGTTATTACTGTCAGCTGTCATTGTCTTGAATCTGACATACAAGTAGGACCTCTTTATCCATAGATTCGCCTTACTGTGGATGCTGAACCCCCTGGATCACCCCCCTGGAGACCTTCCAGATGTGACCCTAACCTTGTTCCAGTCATGTCTGGGAGATTTTCTGAGCCTCTCTGAGGCTCAAAATGCTGCCCAGAGCCTTTTAAACACTTCTGATTTCTCCAAAAACCGGAAATCGCATTAAAATGACTCCGGGCAGCATTCTGAGCCCTGGAGAGGTCATGCGCAGCCTCTCCAAGGCTCTGAAGGGCTCTGGATGCAACTGGAGCAAGACTCTAGTCACATTTGGAACCCAGGTGGGCCGAAAATCACAGATTTGATTATCTGAAGTTTTCTATATTCATAGGGGTCTGGGAATGGACCCTGCTGATAACAAAAGCAACACTTGTAGTTCTAGGCTCCTTGTCATTCTCTCATCCTCTTTAATTTCATTCTTTTTCAAGTTTTAAGCACTGCAGTTACTGGACATGCCTGCATTTTGATCAGTCTAAAAAACATTCTCTAAATGTAATAGTGTAACTATGGTTAACTTTATGTAGATAAATGTCAAGGCATGAAGAAATCATTTGTGGACCTGAAAAGTATTTATATCTAGAATACGAGTGGTACTTGTGTCACCAGTGGTGTTTGAGGTGATTTACAGTGCTATGTTCGGGACCCCCAGACCCTCACTGCCTGCACCAAGACCAGCAATACAGCGCAACAAGCAGCAGTACAAGGCTCAGCTCAGTGGGCAAAGCTCCAGCATGCGCTTTTCCTGCACTCATAAAAGCCCTCCCACCTGCCGTGATCCTCTCTTACCAGTGTTTGTCAGGTTGCATCTGGCCTTCCAATCCAGCAGTAACTGGCGATGACATCATCACCAGTGGTACTTCCAATAGGTAGACCAGGCAAAGTTGTATGGCGGGGGACAAATGTTGAGAAACTCTGGTTTAGAAAGTTTGAAGTAGGGGACTTCAGAGCATATCTGAGACAGCATTACAGCTAATTTTTCTTTCTTTTAAAAGGCAAATTCGTGACACAGTAAATTGGATCTTCAGTGAGCCCATGCTTGTTTACTACATTAATGTATTCCGAGATGCTTTTTGGCCAAATGGAAAATTGTCATCCAGCACAAAGCTCAGAAGTGAAGAGCAAAGCCAAGAGACAAAACAGAAAGCACAGCAAAAATTACTTGAAAACATTCCAGGTGAGCATATCAGCCATATATAAAATTTCAAGATACAGAACATAATTAAAGAGCATAGCAATGAGAATTTTGAACAGTACAGTACCATTTATATAGGTTTTTGAGTGTTGAAAGCTCTTCAGAAGCAAAATAATCTCTTCTTACCTTAACAGGAACATTTATACTCTTGCCCAGAGTTGTGTATTTAACCTTTAAAGATATTCTCAACATCTATCAAATGTTGTTCCCTGTGGGGAAGGACTGGAACTGTTTCTTCGAAAGTAAGGCATGATGGCATTTAGGTGATGAGATTGCAGGAGAATCAGAGGACATATTTAAATTGACTGCTCCCACACATTTTAAAATAAAAGGGCATTACATCCATATTGGTCTGGATCTATCAGTCTGTTTTTAAAACTAGATAATTGGACAGCACTTTATTTTAGTTAGGTTCTATTACATAAGTCATATCTTCCATTAACTGGTAGCTCTTGTTGTTGGTAAGTGAAAACATTACCAGTGACTTATGCAAAGCCATTTGCACATGCAAATTCAGTGAAGGAAGACCAGGATTAACTACTACCCAGCCAGCCAATTGTGGTAATTTTGATTCTTTTTTTTTTCTTGGCCCACATTTATGTATGTGGGAGAGGGGTGGGGTGTGTTTGTGTATCTTGAATTCCACAAGCACATTTAGGAAAGGAAAGTTTGTGCACCCATTTAATTTTGGTGTGACAGTTAAATATCTTGATTTGTCCCTGCAATTTTGGCTAGATTTGAGGTTTTGTGCAGAGTGGCGCTGATTTGTGGGGGTTCTTTTCCAAGCTGGGAGAGAGTTCTGCTTCTTCATGAGCACCTTACTCTTTCACTTTAGGAAAGCACCAGCTTAATGTAACTGAGACCAATTCTTGTCCTTGGTGTTTTCCAATGTTGTATCGTTAACCAGCTTGAAATATGATCGGATGTGAAACCGACTAAAGCAAGCTGGTTAGTGATATAAAAAATAATAATTGACATAAAAGGAAGTTTTTAATCCTTTACATTTCTATACAAGATGATGAACAAGTGGGTTGAAATAGGGGACAACACAGGGTAGAGTCAGACATTGTTTTAAAATGTTCTTCCTCTGTTCACTCATTAAATGGCAAGATCTTACTGCTTTTTAAACCCAAAAGTACATAAGGGAGAGGAGCAAAAATGGTCCCCTCTTATGCCGTAATAATTTGTATAGCACTTCCTCGGTGTGCACAGTGCTTATCTTGAAGTGTTCCTTGCATCCGCCTGCCAAGGAAAAATAAGTGCTATCCCCATATTGCTGCTGTGGAGTGAGGGTCTGATCCTACGCAGTGCTCCCTGGCTCACTGCATGCACTGTCGTAAACATGCTGACACGGAGGCTCTTACTTCTGCTTCTACCTTTGGGTCATCATAGAATCAAGTAGCCCCATTGTGGGGCTACTCACCTTCCCCAGGGGAAGGGAACAAAAGTCCCCTTCTCCTGAGGAGGCAGCAGCAGCTGCGTGGGGTGTGCTAGATGCTGCAGCAGCCATTTTCAGCGCTGCTGCTGCCCCATTCACCAGGCAGCTCAGAATTGGGTTGTGAGTGGCTTGCCAGAGGCTACTTAGTGAGTCTGTGGCAGAGGTGAGGAGCCTGGCAAGTTCTGATCTGCAGCCCAGTCTCTTAGCTGCTTCTGTGCTGCACTAGCTCCTCTACTTTGCCCCATTTCCTTGCTTTCAAGCAGTTTTTTTAGCCCTTTTTCAATACTGGAAGTGAAGTAGGCAAGAAGAAAACTGTTTAAGGCAACTTCTAGACCAAGCATGGCAGGGGAGGTGAGCTTCATGTCCCTTCTGCACTTTCTCCTTTGATACATAAAATAATGCACCCACACCCAACTGTGCTGCATGTCTATTTGTGTCCTACTCATCATGCCAGTAAAGTTTCCATGTGCAAATTCCACGTGCAAAAAGGAAACAAATTAAATCTCATTCTGAATATTTCCAGAAAGCCTTTTTGATAAAATTCTTTACTGCAGTGGTTCTCAAACTTTTTAGCACTGGGACCTACTTTTTAAAATGTCACTGTATTGGGACACACCTAACTTTATGAGACTTTTAAAAAGTGATCTAGAAAGAAATATTTTTATTTATTTAAACATAATTTTATTTATTCATGAAAAACCTCAATCCACTTTGCAACCCTAATCTGAGGGGCTTGAAGGGCTAAGTTATGTGACCCAGCCTTCACCTTCCCCCACTACCTGTCACTGATGGTTTTGGAAAAACAACACACCAGAAAAAAGATGCTCAAACATTTATCCTCCTTATATTCACACAAACTTGCGAACTGCAGGAGCTCACCTGTTTGCAGAGTGATTAGCAGCTATCTTGCAAGCTGTGGGAGCTCAGCTCTTTTTAAGGCAGTTAGCAGCTATTTGATTTTTTAATAACCTCAGGGCTGGAGGAAATTAATTATCTTTCCAACATTCTGTTTTCAATGGAAGTTCTGCAGGACCCACCAGAAATAGACTGAGAACCCATCAGGTGGGTCCTGATCCACAGTTTGAAAAGCACTGCAATATTTTGATATTGGAAATGTATTTGTATTTGAAGTTGCAAGAGTGATTTGTCCAAGTGCTCCCAATGAAGAGATAGCTGAGGGTGGGGTTTACCAGGGTCTTCTGATCCATTTCTCCCTATCTATTAAAACTTGTTGCCACTATGACTGCAATAATTGAATGTTTGTTGGCTAATGTGGTGGAAACAGGAGTCAGATTTTAACAGCAAGAGGGGAGCAGGAGTGTGAGAAGCTGACATTGGCCCCACAGGAAGCTGCTATATACAGAGTGGGATCATATGTCCATCTAGCTCAACATTATCAGCACAAACTGGCAGCGGCTCTCCAGAGTTTCAGACAGGGGTCTTTTCCTGAAGATGCTGCCATTCGAACCTGGGACCTTCTGCAAGTCAATCATGTGTCCTATGACTGAACTATGGCCCCTCCCTACAAGAGTTGTGCTACAACTCTTTCCACCAAGGGAGTGGGCATTAAACATATGTGCCTGCTCCTATTGCATCTAACTTTGTTCTTCAGGTGCATGTGGCTGTTTCAGTTCATGTCTCAGTTTGCATCTGTGACTACATATCATTTAAATGTTTCTTCATTGGTTCTTCAAGAAACAAATGTTGGTCTGTTTCTTCATAGATGTTGGTAAATTTTGTGTCATCAAAACCCAACTAATTATGTTCCTTTCAGACACTCTGCAGAGTCTTGTTGGGCAACAGAATGCACGCCATGGTGTAATCAAAGTTTTCAATGCACTTCAAGAAACCAAGGCCAATAAGCATCTTCTTTATGTGAGTTTCCAGCATACTATTTTGAACTTCTGGGGTTTTGTTTTTGTTTTTTTACTGACGGTTATTATTTTCTTTCCTCAGTTCTTAGAGCTAATATCATTGGCATTTGCTCCTGGAACTTCTCCTGTGTTAGTAGCATCCATGGGCCAACCATGGTGAAGGAAATGCTGTGGAAAATGCCACACCCCCAAATGCAGAGGGCCATATTTCCCGTTTTGTGCCTCTCCAGCCAGATTTGGGTTGTAACTAGGGGAAATATGGGCTAAATCAGAGGAACTTGCCAGTTCCTGAGGTCTCCTTAATCATGCCAGATATATCTGGAGGCCTTTAAATACCAGCAAGCAAGGCTATGATGAGAACTTGAACCCTTTAGAATACCACCGAGCCATCTGGAAGGTGGGGAAGGCCCAACTTGTGCCATACAATTGAGAACATTGATTCTGCACATATGTATGCATTGAGCCCAAGATGGCATAGTGGTTCAGGAGTTGGACTTGGACATGGAAAATCCAGGTTCAGAACCCAGGAAGCTTTTCTTCCTATTTCTTAGCCTCAACGCCTCATAGGGTTGTTGTGAGAACAAAAGGAGAACAATGTATACCACATAGTTCCTTGGAGGAAGCGTGGTATAAAAATGTGAAAAATAGAGGGGCACACAACATTATAAATCGTGCAACCCTGGATACTCATTCAAAGATGCTTTCTGTTCCCTTGTAAGCAGTACTTTCATTGTTAATCACAAAATATCAAATTTCGGAAGAACTAGGTCATGATTATAGTGTACAGGGAACTGACCAAAATCTGTGGAGATAATATCTTGGTCAGTACTCCTTTAAGAGTTGGTATAGTGCAGGGGTGTCACTCATATAGCAGGCTGAATAGCATTCTTGGCACCTGCTGAGGACCAGAAGTGATGTCATCAAGAAGGAAGTGACTTCATTAAAAAGATGATGGCCAGGAATAAGGACTTCGTTCTCTAGCAGGAACTCATCAGCTGCAAATGTCAGAAAAGAAAATATGCAAATCTTGATCATATTTTCAGGATATGGGAGAGCATGGCCACCTTTTCATCTGTGCTGCTTCTCCTGGGGCTTCACTTCTCAGTTTAAGAGTTGAGAAGTGCTCTGTGAAGTAATGCCTGGGAAGAAGCTGCACTGCTAAAAGGGTGGGTCTGTTAGAGCCCATGGGTTCTGGATAAAGAGCTTCTGGGGGCTGCATCCAGCCCCCTGGCCTTATGTTTGACACCCCGGTGCAGTGTAATGACTAAGACTGAACTTCAAACTGGGATTTCCTTGGCTTGAATTCTCACTTCTGCTATGAACTCATCAGGTAGCCTTAGGCAAGTCACTCCCTCTCAGCCTCAACTCCCTAGTTGCAATATGGAAATGTATAGGGTTGACCCATGCATAAGGCCACTTGAAATGTTCACATGGAGTGGCACCCTTAGGGGGTGGCAGATGGATGAGTCCCCAGCCCCTGCCTGTCCACTGCCCTCTCCAGTCCTCTTGCTGAAAGTTGGAAGAGGATTCAGTGGCGGCGGCAGCCTCCCGCTCCTTCCAGTGCTGCAGGAGGAGGAGAAAGGAGGGGTTAAAGTTGCTACAGCTCCAAATGACTTCTCCCTGCTAACTTAAGAAGCACCAGGCAGGCAGGGACAAGTGATCTGGAGCCTGCCTAACCACACACCCCTTCTCTGTATGCAGCTGCCCCGCTTTGCCCGTCTTCTGTTTACAGTGAGTATGAACAGGGGGTGCTCCATTCCCAGCATCCCCTGCACCTGTTTCGCACATAAGGTGCACAGGCTGCACAGTGTTTGCTCTGCAGATGAAGGGAAGGAGGGATGCAAGTGTGTCTGTTCATTCGCCAGCATTCTCTCTCTGTGCAAGCCGGGGTGGCAGTGGATTCAGGTGGCTCAGAGGCACACGCAGCTCTGGGAATAGACATTATGGAGATAATACTTGCCTAATGGTTTCTGTAAGAGCAGCATGAAGATAATGCATGTAAAACCTTTACAAATATTATGTAGTAGAATTTACTTGGAGGGCCACTGTGAAGGAGGAATTGAGATTTGTGCATTAGGGCCACCCCTACAGAGAGCCAACAGATCTCATGCTAACAGCCTCTGCTCCCCACCTCTCTTCTCATTGACACCTTGGGGGGTCCAGATGAATCACTTCAGAGATTTGCTCTTGGGGCCTTCAGTATTGGGTGTCCAAGGTTGTAATTGTAAGTTCAGAAAAAGAGAGGGTAAAATTTATGATCTCATTCTTCTTCTTTTTCAGGTATTGTTGGAATTGCTGCTAGTTGAACTGTGTCCTGAGTTGCGAACTCATTTAGAGCAGCTGAAAGCAGCTCAGGTTTGAATCTGCACAAGAGAAATGTCTAACAATAGACATGAAACTCATTTCCCTCTTTTCCATAGAGGGCTGACTGAAGACTACTGACATGTTGCAGGGTATTTTTGTTTGGAGTTTTACATGAAGTAAAAAAAGACTTGAAAATAACTGCTGATGATAGTAGGATAGAATGCCAGCACTGTGTAGTTTCTGGCTTTTATTTACTTTGTTGTATGAATAACTCTGTTTAAAATGCAGATTGAAATGTAAATGTTAATGTAAGAACTATAGAATATTTTAAACATTTATGAAAGGCATTTTGCTTTAGTGGTATACC
Organism: Tiliqua scincoides; assembly: GCF_035046505.1. NCBI lineage: Eukaryota > Metazoa > Chordata > Lepidosauria > Squamata > Scincidae > Tiliqua > Tiliqua scincoides. The sequence continues at coordinate 60,282,272 of NC_089826.1, forward strand.
AATGAATGTTGTACAGTTGATTTCCTTGCTGAGGATAATGAACATTCCTCTATTTTCTTGTGTTTTGAAGAGCCTTGTTGTGCAATATATGTAAAGATATTGTGTAAATTTTATTGTTTTTATTTTTACCAAAGATTTCCCATAGTTTGGAGCCTTTGTAAGCAATAAATAACAAAACTGGACTGCAGTGCTTCATAATTGTCACTCAGCTCATGAGTGGCTTTTACTGTTTTCAGGGGGAAATGCATTGATGTTTCTGCAAACCTATATCTAAAGTTATCCTGACTCATTATGAATGCTTAGCCATAAGCAATACACAGATGTCATATCTTACTTGATAAGTTGAGGTTCACTTATTCTGCCTTGAGATTATCCAGACTGTTTTCTTTTAAATGTATCCCTTTTAAAAAGCAATTTCATCAATATCTGATTTTTCTTTTCTTTTCCCCCCCTAAAGGTGCTTTCATTGCTTTTGGAGGCAGAGCTACTGCTGTTTGTTGTTGGATTGTGGGCCTTTTTCGCAAATTAATTTTATAACATAGTCAAAGTGAGAAGCATGGCAGTATTTCAGGGTTCACAGAAGCCTTGTGGGCTCCTTGTCTGTAGTTCAAAAACAATTAATGGGCACTTGCAAGCAGGTGCAGGTGTGTGTTTTTGTGAGCAAAATCCGTAACAGCCCAGAATGTAGACACGGTTGCCTAACCTTTGGGGGGACTACCCAGTTTTCTAAGAGTTCAGTGGGAAGATGCCAAATGTGCACCCAGGTGTCCCACTGCAGAATTCAGTATCACCACACTGATGGCCGTAATGTTGCTTGTGGAGCACACAATCCACATGGACCACTTTCCATACTCCATAAGTGCCAGGTGGTTCAATGCTAACTGGTTTTGTGCAGCTGCTCAATATTTATACTCCACCTTTCTTTCCAAATGGGAAATCCAAGGTGACTTACATTCAAATTTAAAACAATAAAATTTTATTCATTAATTTATTTAGAAGATTTAGAGATTGCTTTACTAAAAGCTCAAAGCGGTGTATAATATAACATAAAAACAATAAAAATAGTTTAAAGCTACATATAACTACAAAAATGACATCAATCAAAAGCACATAAAAGCATGGATAGTGGTTCACATCTAAAGAATAGTTAAAAAAAATTAATCAGAACATTCTGTATCAAAGTAATGAACTTTATGCACAATAGTCATGATTTATAGAACACTGAAGGACAATTGCCTGTAGTTATAAAAGTAAAACTACTGGAATGTGTTCAGATTCATCAAAATGATGCTCTAAATTCTCCCATGATTAGCTGTCAGTTCAAGCTCAGCGGCTATAGCAGGGTCCAGTCTGCATGCCTTTAAATCACAAAGAAACAAATGAATGTTATTGACCACAATAGGAAATAAATTTTTACACAGTGTCTTGAGTATATAACCTACTGTGCAAGTCCCCTTTTTCTATAAATTCACTTAACAAAAATGTCTTCTGAATCTTTAAACCAGTGGTTCCCCAATATATTTGACTGGTGGCTCCTTTGACCTACTGGGCCATTGGCCACAGCTCCCCATTAGGGCTACAATCCTATAAATTTATATAGGATTGTGGGTTATGAGGATTCCATAGCTGCCGTGGCTGGTCGCACAGTTTGGGAATCACTGCTTTAATCTATAGTGTCCTTTTTTTGAAAATCCCTGCTAAGGAGTGATAAAGTGGTGTGATAATGAAACTAAAATACAGAAAGGATTTGGAACACCAGGACAACTTGAACCATCACTATTTCCTGACACTTCAAGAGTCCATTTATGCCACTGGTTCTCAGACTCTTGTGTAGAGTTTCTAAGACGATTGTGGGGGCAGAGGGATGGTGGCAACACAATAGGAAAGTTCACACCACCAGCAGGGACCAGGGGCTTGGTTTTTACTCACTCCTGTCTGCTGTGGCATCCAGGGCGTGTGGGGAGCCCTGCAGAGCCCTCTGCAGGGCTCCCCATGCCTCAAAACATTTGAAGTGGGATCGCAACCCACTTTCAGGTTACAACTATGTAACCGGAAGTGGGTTGCAATAGTATTTCTTCAATGTTTTGAGGTGCAAGGAGCCCTGCAGAGGGCTACGTGGGGCTCCCTGCACCCCCAGATGCCAAAGCAGACAGGGATGAATAAAAATCAAGCCTGTGTCCCTGCTGGCAGAGTGATCATTCTGATCAAGTCACTATCATCCCCCCGCCGTGCCCCTTAAAGGGGCAAAGGTAGAGCTTCTCAGACTGGGGCATCACGACACCTCACTTTGAGAACCTCTGGTTTATGCAATCAACTAGGAAAGCTCTCCTGGATAGTACTGCCTCATAATTTCTCGCCCATGTAAAAGTCTCTACGCAGGAAACCAGCATGCCAAGGAGAAGGGTAAGCTGAAATCTTCATATATGCTAACTTCCTAATTATAGTACCTCTTCTCCAGGGAGTATTCAGGCTCCATGTGCATGACTGCACATTTGAAGTGGCTCTAAATTACCAGGTACAGATGCTGAATCTGGTGTAGCATCTTTTTTACAGGAAGATGAACTTTGAACTAAATTAGCTTTGTACTGGACACGAAAATCAAGACCTTTTTCAATGATATTTATAGCCCAATGCTAACCTGTGCCAGCACAGCCAGGCTGCATGGGGAGGAGGGTTAAGGGGATGTATTTCCCCTTACCCGGAATAATACCCCAGCCATCCCTATGTGGCTTCTCAGATCTGTGCCAGTTATTTGGCTGGTGCAAATCCAGGAAGGCCTGTGTAAGGGTACCTGGGCTGGGAAAGATACTGTGAAGGAGGCCTCCACCAATTCCACTCCCTTCTGGAGCCGGTTCTGTCATCTACCTGTCCCTGGGCTGCCCAGTAAGTATTACCTGTGCTGGCAGGATTTGCTCCTAGATGCTGCATGGGCAGGCCAGCACATGCTGTTGGCTCACAAGTAGTCACAAACTTACTTTATGAACATTTGTGACACTCTGAGCCAGTGCAGGGATGGGTGTGTGGCTCAGGCAGGGGATAAAATTGTGCTATTAATCTTATTAAATATTATCAGGTGTAACATACATTGGGTTATCTATTAGACTAGGTATTAGTCTTATTGCTAGACTAATTATGGTGTTTGGAGTCCACTGTATGTTGGATTCCAATAAAAATCTCATCACAAAATATTTACAAAAATCACTGCCCAATAGGAAGAAAGTAATCATGCATGTACATTCCTTCATGCTTGTCATTTACGCAAACACCTTAATTGGAGTGCAATGATAAGTAGCTTGCCTTAGACAGCTGAGTGAATAACACTTCTATAAGTCTCCAGATAGTTCTGGAATATAATTTATTTAGCACTTAATATGGTTCTATAAACCAATCTGCAGGTGAGCTAGAGTGTAACAGCTATGTAAGGACAGTGGTGAAATAAGCATCAAATTCCAAATAATCAAGCTCCAAAAGTTTACAAGACACTCCCAACTTACCTTAGAATAATATTTTTTCGCTTCTGCTGCATCTTGTTGTATTCCTAGGCCAAGTTGCAAGCATCTAGCCAAATAGAAAGAAGCCATAGCAAGCCCTCTAGCTACATAAAAAGGAAGGCAGTCTGTTGTCTTTGCTATCTTTTCAACATCATCATCCACTGTAATTCTGTTGTAGGATTCACAACACAAGGTAAAAGATGAGTAATTTTTGAACAGATATGAATACCTTGCATAATCAAAGGAGGCATTTTCTGCCCAAATTTAATTTGACAATTCTGTGCTAAAAGACATCCATAGTTAGTGGTCACAATACTTTTGAAACTTCTAGGTAGTCACTTTCTTACATCATAAACAGCTATTCTTGAAATACACTGCATGGCATACAAGTGAGTGGCAATTACTACTTGTGCACATGATGTGAATAGCCTGAATTTCATGACATCTCTGAGTTTAGACTTTGGGATATCAAAGATCTTTAAGCACTATACATGTCCTGATATACTTGCTGAGTTTTGAGCAAGCAGGGGCTGCTTGGAAGAAAGTCCAGGAAATGCCTTCTGCAGACAAAGCCCTCAAATCACAATGGAAGTTTCTCAGAGCATTTAATTTCTATGATCTCCTATATTTTGTGTTAAAATACATATTTTAGTAGGGTTGAGGAGCATTGTCTGGTCATTTACTTGGCTGATGTCAAATCTGTCTCATTTTTGGGGGTTCTTGTAGCCTCTGTTCACAAAGGCATCCTTACTGCCCTTCACTGGTTGGTTGCACATGAGCCAAGACATAGGCAGAGTCCCTGCCCTCTCCTTCAGTAAACAGCAACAGAGGCTTTGTCAAGTCGTCACCTTCTGCATCTTGCCTTCTGCCTCCTGTTGATCTGAGATACACAATCAGCACACACTACTAGTTTCTGTTGCTATTGACATGGCAAAGGGATGACAGGAACTTAAAGAGCAATTTGCCTATGTTGCAGGGCCACGCTGTACAGCAGACATATTTTGGCCCTGCATGTTTGTTTTTTTAAATGGTAAACAGCAGCTGGGGAGAGGAAGAATGGGGGTTGGAGCTGTGTCATTGAGGGGAAAACCCTTTTCCCTCTCATACAGTCCTGACAAGTACTACCCTACTGTTTGTCTTGGCTGAGAAGCTGTTTGCTTCAGCCTACCAAGGCAAATAGCAATTTTGGTGGGGTGAGTGTGTCAGTCTGTCACTCTTCACAAGAATTGTGGCATGAGGTGAAGGGTTAACACCCCCTTCCCCTTTGCAGGCACCATGATATCAATTCTGATTCTCCCTTCTCCATAGCAATTAGTTAAAAAAAATTAAAAACAATGAATTTAAATGCAATTCAAAACTACACATTTAAAGTTAATAAACATGTCGCTTGGCCTTCTGACTAGATGACTAACGCATGTGGTAAGTGAAGGGAGCTCTAAAAAAGCATTTGTTCATCTTTAGAAGGAAGAGGTTAGGTTTTTTTTGCCTCTGCATTAGTTTGCATGGGAGGAGCAAAGTGGGGATTTTTAATTTACGAAAAAGAAAATGACTAAAGGAGGAACATGATAAGGATGTATAGAATTATGGTGGTACAACACATCTTTGGTAGGTGGGTTGGAAGTTGAACTCAGATGGATCATGTTACTGCTGCCACCAACATTTTGTTTGTGGCTTAGGGAGTGTTCTGCATACATGTGCAAGATCTCTGCTCCTTTACCACTAGATTTTGGCAATGTGTTTTGGCTCTTGAAGGTGGGTCTCAAGTAGCAGTTTGGAGACCGAGGGGGTCTCACTACGGACAGGATGAAGACCACATAAGGATAATTTTTACTCCTTGTCTCATAATACCAAAAGATGGAGTCATTTGATGAAACTGATTGGCAACAGATTGAGGACACACAAAAGAAAATACACCCTCACCCAACATTTAATTAACTTAGGGCACAATCCTAACCAGGTCTACTTAGAAGTAAGTCCTATTTTGTTCGATGGGGCTTACTCTCAGGAAAGTGGGGTTAGGCTTGCAGCCTTAGACTGCAATCCTATACACACTTTCCTGAGAGTAAGCCTAACTGAACACAATGGAACTTACTTCTGAGTAGACAAGACTAGGATTGCACTGTTAAGGAGGTCATTAGCTGAAGATATGTTGATGGCCAGTGACTTACAAAATGGCTTTAAAAGAAACTGCAGAAGTGGATGGAAGATTGGTTGTCTGATAGTTATTAGCCACAGTAGCTAAATGGACCTTCCATAAAGATCCTACCGACTTGTTATATTTAGAGGAAGTATACCTTTGAACACTAGTTGCTGGGGGGGGGGGAGGTGAATAACAGGAGAAATTGGTGCCTTCGTGCCATGCTTCTGGCTGACCATGGTTGGAAACAGGTTAGATTAAATGGAGTGTTGGTCTGATGCAGAAGGCCTTTTCTAATATTCTTAGTGGTGCTGGTGCTTCAGCTCCTCTTCTATTCAAAATAAAGGAGTTGTTAAATCAGTTGCCAACTGAGGCTTATCTCCTGGTTCACAGCACACTACCTTTTTAAACCATTTCTGCCCAACGTTGCATACACGCAACAGGGACCAAATGTGTACACCTCTAAACCAGGCAAAAGTAGGTTAAATTGTTTTTCTTAAATTAGTCACCTAACAATACTGTGTGCTGTCTGTTTAACATACCAGCTACTTGATGAATGTTTGTGACAATTTTATCCACCACCCCTCTTTTTCTTTCCTTGCATTTAGAAAAGAATGGTGTAGATAAACCTCGGCTTCTAAAGTATAGGACAGTCTAAATGAAAATTGATTTTCGTTTCATTTTCTTGAACCAAATCATGTTCAAAGCAGTCTGTTACAAATTTAGGGCACAATCCTAACCAACTTTCCAGCACTGAGGTGATGGCAATGCAGCTCCAAACAAACATTCCTTTACCTTGAGAGGCCTCCGTGACTGCCACCCAACTGCAGGATACAGCACATGGCCCATTGGCACAGCTATGTCAGTGTGGGAAAGTTGGTTAGGATTTGGGCCTTAGAGACCTAAAATTTCATAACAATGTATATAGTCATTTGGAGTTTTATAATTGTCAATAGGTACAGCTTTCAACAAAATGTTACATATACAATTCTTGTCAGAACCTAGGCAGATCAGATCCACAGTCCTATTTCTATTTCACGTCTTCTCAGACATTAAATATATAATTAATTCTTGTCTGGATTAACTGATATACTCTAAGAACTCATGATAATGAAGGCAAAAAATCTAACAAATTTGTGTCTTTTTTTTTTCTTCTGCTAGAGGAAGGGGAGAGCTAAAAGGAAAGGATGGTTTGTTTTCTCTTTCAGAAAAGATCAACGGTACCATATTCGTTGACATGCATCTTTGATTTTGATTTAATGCCTTCATTTTCATCATCAGCTTCCATTCAAATTATTAACAAATTAATTCACCTTCTGGCAAACTCAGCAGCTTTTATAAAAAATTTTCTTCTGTAGTAATATTCGACCAGATGACCCATAACATAGACATTTCCACGATCTGATGCTTGATTCAGGCATTCCAAAGCAGCCTTTAAATCTTTACGTACACCGTGTCCATTCAAGTACATAAGCCCAAGGATGCCCTGAGATTCCAGACTTCCATTCCCACAAGCTTCAGAATGCCAAAAGAATGCCTACAGGAGAGGGAAAGGGTTCCTGTAACTCCCTTAGAAAACATTTTACTTTCCTTGCTATATAAAGGCAATGTTGTTTTATGTATATAGTGCTGAATATGTGTATCATGCTCACAAATTACCTCACTGGCTAGCTAGGAATATAAAATCCTTTTATCACCAAATACAATGGCCATAATTTTTTTTACATTTATATACCACTCTTCCTCCTCCAAGGAGCTCACAACAACCCTGTAAGTTCGGTTAGGCAACGAAATTGAAACTGGCTCAAGGCAACACAGTAAACTTCATGTGAGATTGGGGATCTGAACCCAGTTCTTCCTGGTCCAAGTTTTCGAATAACACCACAATGGGTAAGCCAACACACAAGTTAAGTACCCTCGATTTGTAGCCTCTATATTGTTTTGAGATATAGAAATTTGCATACACAGACACACTGGTAACTGTTTTCTGTTGAGTCAGATGCTGGTCCACCTAGTGCAGTACTGTTGACGCTGACTGGCTGCAGCTCTCCAGGTCTTTCCTAAACCTACCTGGATTTGCACCTGAGCCCTTTCTGCATGCAAAAGCATGTGCTCCATTGCTGAACTACAGCATTGTCCCTTAAAACAACAGTAGACAATACTGAGCAATTTTGGATGGGGAATGGTAGGCAGCCACCATCTGTAGTACAGACTATTAGTGTACTGCCCTTTTCTTAAACTTTTATATTCCCAGCTTGCCAGATGTTCTGCTTAGTTATAAAGGCAGAAGTGCTGTGAGATTTAATGCCTTAATGGTTGCATTTCTTTTTAGCTCCAGAGATGAAAAAGTTTGGGCTGTAAACTACCCAAAAATGATGAAGCCTTCATTCAAATTACTCACGCTGGCTCCAGAATTTCTTTCTGTAGTGCCAACCCCACTACTCATTAGTGTTTCATTATTAAAATCCAGACAAGAGTGTTAAGGTCAAAGCAGGAACATATATTATTTGCATGTGTGTGGCCAGTGCAAGACTTCATTGTGTTGCTTTGTAGTGTTCTCACAATCATTATGGCTTAATTTCTCTAAAAATGATTTAATTTTGGGGGTGGTGGTGGGAATAATATGTTCTTACAAGCTGGATTCTCTTTACTACTCAAAAGCCAAAACAAGACTGTGGGCCCAATCCTATCCAACTTGCCAGTGCCAGTGCAGCAGCAGTGCAAGGCTGAAGAAAGGAAACAAGCATTCCCTTACCTGGAAGAGGCCTCCATGACTGCACCCCTACCACAGGATGCAGTGCATGCCCCATTGGCATGGCTCACCAACACTGGAAAGTTGGATAGGATTTGGTCCTGTCTTGTTTAAGGTTCTGAAGCAGGCCCATACAGGGGAGTGTTGTAAGATTTCCAAGAAACAGACCCAAGGAAGCAAAATGCTTGTGAAAAAATAGAACCTCTGGCCCTGACAGCCAATGAAAAATGCAAATAAAACCCAACCAACCAAACTGAAAGAGGATCCAGAAACCCCTGGGATCAGGAACACAAGCAATTGCTGAGAAGCCAAGCCATAGTGGAAATGGAAAGTCCCTCAAAGCTGGGGTAGAAAGTGAGCACCAAACACCTGCTCCCCTTTAGAACTCTGCAGTTGGAAGTGGCAGGCCAGGCAAAGGAGTATCAACCCAGTCTGAAACAGCATAAAAAGGCAAGTTGCTAGAAGGGTATTTAAGGGAGAGACCTGGGGGGAAGGTAAGACTGAGGATTTAAAGGGGCAGTGACAACTGTGGAATGAAAGAGAGTTACCTAAGGCAAGGGCAACTACTTGGGTGAAGCACTCAGATGATGGGGCTTCTGACTCCCCCTTCACATAGGCCACTTCTCATCACACATGGGTAAGAATGATTAGAGAGATAAGAAAATGATGCAAGATAATGAACCCAGAAACCAAATGTATACAAAGGTGACAAAAGAACAGTATGATCAAAAACCGAATATCCAACAAGATGATAACAGTAAACTCATTAGTACATTATCATTTAAATGAAGAAGAAAGAAGAAAGATTCATTTCATAATTCAGTAGAAGAAAATCAGTAATGGAAGTTAAAGCTGTTTCAATTGACTGAAAAGGATGAAAACCAAATTGACTAGAAACAAAAATCTAATGAGACATTAAGAGAAATGCAAACCATTGTGCAAGCACAACCCACTCAAAGTGTTTAGAAGCCAAAAGCAGCAAGTCAATTTGACAATAGCTACAGAATGAAGAGAAATCCAAGAACATTTTCAAAAGAGGAGTGATAATAGCTGATTTGGAGTTGAAGAAATCCTGACATCAAAGAAAGATTAAAAATATAAAGAAGAGAAGAAAAAAAACAGCATTACTCATTACATAAAACAAAGCAACATAAAACAACATTAAATAAAAAACAAGGCATTACTCAGGTTATTTTTTTACCTTTATATACGTATATTTTTCCTTGTACTGGTGCTCCTTTCTTGATCCTTGTCACATACAAAATACAACAGACTGTCTTCAGTGGACTATTTTAGACATCACTATTTAGTCCAAATACTAGATTGTTATGGAACTCCCTTGCAAAGGATTTAAGAACTATCCCTTCCTTTATGGCAAGGGCTAAAACCATTTTTATTTTGTTTAGCGTTTGATTGATGTTTTAGGGTTGGGCCTCCTGTACCTATAGATTAGCCCTTTTTGCTGATTTTTCAATAGCAGATGCTATTATTTGTTTCACACCTAGTTGCTTGTTAAATTGAATCTGCTGACCCCAGCTGTTTTATATTGTATATTTTAAGTGTATTTAAGATTGTTTTTATGAGGATTTTGGAAGCCACCTTGGGTATTTACTTTGGCAAAGGAAAGATTGGATAGAAATTTCTTAAATAAATAAATAAATGTCAAAAGACATTACCTTTTTCAGATCTTTTGGTTTCTTCGCTGAATACAACATTCCAAGGGTACTCTGAGCCTTTACACTTGCTTTTGGATTCCCATGGTCTGCAGCAATAAGCCATAACCTGAGGAACATTTTTTAAAAAGTGGTGTGGCTAGCCTCTGTCTCTTCTGTATAGGTGGTAACCTAGCAGCTGTATTATCATAAAATTAGAAGGATTGCAATTAACAAAAAGTGGGGTCATGGAAAAACCCTTTGCCCCCAGTTTTCATATTACTATTCACATGCCATGGCCTGTGTTCATTCCTTCCTGCCAGCAGCATAGCTACATGGGAACTTACAACATTGTACATTTTATTGGGGAACTTGGTAAGCCACTTTGTGCATTTGCTTCAGCATGGGAAAGGCAAGATATATATGATTGGCTATTGTGGGAAACAGGATGCTGGATTGGTTGGGGATTTGGTCTGATCCAGCAGAACTCTTCTTGGGTACCTTTCAGCTTCCTCTTCTGAAGTCTGCGTTCCATATCCTTCATAGCAAGCTCTACCAAGGTTGTACGCAGCTGCAAACTTTAAATGTCTTGCTTTAGGGGATGTAGAGTTGATAATCCTCTTCATATATTCTATTCCCTTTTTCTATAGGTGACAGAAGCAATGCAAGGCAATGCAGATTTGTGATCTTTGACTTTTCAAGCACAATAAATTTGTATCAAACTTACAGTGTCTTTGCACCAACCAGGTCCGTTCCAGGAAAATGACTGACCAAATCTTCCAGTGTTACTCTTTATGGGTCATTCCATATAAAATCATCCCACTTAATATTTGTCTACCTCACGTTCTTAGATTTTGATACACATTGTCATACTTAATGATCCTATGTAGTTATTGAAAAAATTTATTTTTAATGCATTTAATGCAGAGAAAAAATATATTTAATTATAAATTTATAAAATTTTTGCTTTAAAATGGTGTGCTAGTGATACTTTAACCAGCTGCACATCAGACACCAATTGGGATATAGAGCTGGGAGTGGTCTCATTTTAAATCTCCTTTAATGAGCTTTATTATGATATACAACACAGTGGGTTTAATTTTTTTAAAATTCAATTTAAAATTTTAAAATCTGTTTTCTCAAAAATGGACACTTAAAATTTGGAAAACAATCTCAAAATGAGTTCATACTTGTCTAATTAGTCACAAAAATTTTGGGGGAGATGATGATGAGATGATAAGATATCAGAGGTAACATATATGTATGATCAAGATAAATTAGAACCAAAAATCTGAAAAGTTATGCAAGGTGGATACGAAAAATAAAGTGACTGAACAAATCAGTGAATCTGGGTCACATTATCTTTAAAATTTTAAATTGAATTTTAAAAATTTTAAAGAATTATTAAACCCATGAGACCAGTCTCAGTTCTAGATCTTAATTAGTGTCTTTTACTGCTGATTAAAGTATCACTAGCATACCAATTAAAATTCAGTTGAAGAGTAACACAAAAATGACTTGTGAGTAAGCAGCTTACAGCACAATCCTAGCTTGTGCTGGAACAGGTAGGCCAGCCATTTCCACAACATATAGAAGGAAATAACTGTGTGAGAATATACTCTTCGGCTCAGGAATAAGACCATGATTAAGGCTGAATTTCCAAAAAAAATACAGGTGTTAGCAGATCTGACCTCGAAAGGGGATAGGATACGGCACATGCCAGTGCTGCCAATCCTGCCTCCTCCTGGGCCTGATCCACTCTGTCACTGCCCTCCCCAACCATTACACCCCTGCAGCCCACTCCCTGCCCCTCCACTGCCGGGCACAAAGCTTACCTGTTTGGGCGCACGTTGAAGCTTCCACCGGCGCCAGTGGGATGGCATGGGCCTTCCCACCACCATCCCTATCTTCTGCACTATCATAACAAGCTTTATGTCATGTTTGCAACAGTGTGCACTGGTACAGCATTGGTGTGTGCTAATTCAGCAGCATCAATGCACAGAACGTGTAAGATTATGCCATCAGTCTCAAACTTGCTATCAGATCAGAGGGAAAGCTTTTGCCAGCTGTTCTGCTTCTCCAGCCAGGATGGGAAATCCTTTGCCTTTCCTCCAGCTTTCTTTCACTGTATCCCTCATGTATGTTCATGTACCTTTCATCTCAGTCATGCCACACATGCTCTCCCTCAATTGCTGAACTTATGCAAGGCCTCCAGGTTATGCAGAAACATAGGGGTACATCCCAGGCATCCCAACAACTGGTCCCATCCTACTGCAACTAGAACACATCCCATTCTCATGGGATATACCAGAACAGGCTCTGGTTGTCCTGACAACTATTATCGTCTATGCCATCCTGCAGCATGGCTCCGCTCTGCAACTCCCAGATGGGTAATTTTGCCCACTTCTGCCAATACACAGTAAAGAGACAGATGGGGAATGTTCTCTTACTTCTGGAAACAGCAAGACTAATTATTTGTCTGGTAATGTGCTTTTCTGCCCAATCCTACTGGGTGGCAGAACTTTACCAAGCCTACAAAGCCTACTTTGTGCCCACTAAACTTTAACCAACTTAGGCTTCAGACATTTGCTTAGTAATGCAATACTATTTGCATTTGAAGTTGTTTAAATCTGCACTGTTATTAAGTAAGGAAAGTTATTGTCTTCTGGTTGCAACTTACAGGATCTTGTTGGGTTCCCAGTCCATCATAATACATTACACCTAACTGATACAAGGACTGAAAATCTGTGTCTTTGCTTTGTTCAAACTGCAATAATGCTTCTTTGTACCATCCCTGCAAAAGACATAATGAAAAGCATATTTTATTTCAAAACATCCCACCGTTCTCCTTACATACTAAGGGTGGCTACAACATACTGTAATAGTTTAAAACAACACAAACAAAATTGCCAACAATCTATTTAGGATTTAGTAACCTAGCATATCTGAAGTATTCAGGATATGTTTGTGCAATCTTTTAAATCAGATTGTCTATCTACATCTGAATTGAAAAGAAAAAAGGACAAAAATTCAACCCAGAAACTGCCACCAAGCATCTTGGAAAATAGAAATTAAACCAACAACAGATTCTGCTTAATGAAATGTAGACAATGCCTGGGCCCAAAACATCTTAAACGTGTACATTCAGAAAGCATCTCTTGGAACTGGAAGCAGTTGCTTGCTATCCTGTTAAGATTACATTCCCTTAGCTTCCTATAACATTAATACAAGTTACAGGAAACCAGGTATTGAGAGGAAATCACTGCAAAAGAATGAGTTACCCAGATTGAGAGTTTCATGTTTGCTGCTGTGGTGGGATGTATGCACTGAGTTGCTTCATCTACTGGCAAGCTCTTCGGGCAAGGAGACGTCTATGGATATTGGAGCTGTCGCTTACCCACAAAGAATCACTGGACTGAGACAAATAGTTGAATCCTCTGTGCCTCTGCACCAGCTCCCAATTGGAAACAGGCCATCCATAACAACCAAAACTCTGGATGGGGATGCACAGCATATGAAGCATCAAGCCAGTTTAGCAGGGTGTAGATGGGCACTGAAATGTGGACATGTATCTGCAGCACATGTGTGTAAACATGTACACCACATATGAAATTCCTTGCCACTAGAGAAACTCCTTGCCACTTGCAACTGGTGAAACAGATTTATTTTCTTAGGCTTTAGGCATTACTAGTTTTTGGGCACAACCCTAACCAGGTCTACTCAGAAATAAGTCCGATTTTGTTCAATTGGGCTTACTCTCAGGAAAGTGTGGTTAGGATTGCAGCCTTTGTCAGTTTAGACTTATTGTCTCTTCTCTGCTGCTGAATGTGATGACCTATTGATGATTTGATGATTGCTGTTAAGTTGTTATGCTGCTGCTGCCGCCGTTTGATTTTGATTGTTTTAAATCTATATTTATTAATGTATTACTTTTAACATTTAGTGTAATGTGCCCCAGGTATCTCCCAATAGGGAGGGGAAGGATGATGAATAAATGAATAAATTTTTGCTTGATCATAGGTGTGCTTGTCTAAAGTTTTCTTTGCATATCCTCTGTGACTCACAGCATTCTCATACAACTCAGGGTTCTATATGAATGACATACCATGCTTGAAATCTGTGATGAAGATTAATGTTACAGCAGAAACAATGCTATCCACAACCTTGTGAGAGCCTACTCAGTAGAAAGAAAAACAAGACCTGGAGATTTAATCTCTCTCACATGCTTCCAGTTTGTGACCTTTTAAAATATTATAATATTTTCTAGGTTTTTAAGGAGATTTACAGCCAATTCTGAGCTGCCTGGCACCCAAAGGAGCAGCGGCATCAAAATGGCTGCTGCTGCAGCATCCTATGCATGCCGGGAAACTGCTGTGTCCCCTCAGCAGAAGGGGATATTAATCTCCTTCCCCCCAGGTAAGGGTGCAGGCCCCAAATGCAGCTACTCAAGTCTGTGCCAGCTATTTTGCTGGTGCAGAGTTGAGAGGCCCTGTGTCAGGCCAGAAGGCCCAACGCGAGATTCTGGATCCAGCAGAGCAGAGCTCTGCCAGTCCTCCCCCCCCGCCCCACTCCCTTCCCCCATCCCACCCCGGAACACCCCCCACCCACCCTGCCAAACTGCTCTGCAGCCCAGAGCTCTTCCCTTGTTCTGGGCAACGTACAATGGACTTCCAGCTGCTGCTGGGCTCAGAGTGAACTGGCGCTGACCCAGTGCTGAGTGTCGTGAGCGTGCCTTATGGCACATTTCTGACACTCGGCGCAGGGCTGGCGCTAAGAGCTCAGGATTGTGCTCTTAACCCCTTTATGACACCACCTTTAGCCCGGAGACTAGTCCATGTTGAAAAAGATAAACAGATACACCAAGTCATTAGGAAGCTATGTTAGGTACACTGACACAGTTACAGTTTCAAAAACATCTCAAAATATTGGTATTTGCATCCATTTTAACCTCCTCTTTACAAAGCAATGTTATAAAAATAGAAATTTCAAAAAGTAAAATATAACCTCTTCAAAATACAGCTGTCCTTTTAGAAAAGATGCCAGAGGGTCTCCGGTTTGAATCCTTTTGTCCAGCAGCATTTCAGCCTTTACAATCAAAGAAGAATGAGTGTAGTTCTCTGCTAAAATAAAAAATGGTAAGATTTGAGCCTACAGATTCACAAGTCTTACGGCACAATCCTGCCCATGTCTTCTCAGATGTTATGTCCCACTGCATTCAACTGGCTTACTCCTAGTAAACTGTATATAGAATCATTGAATCATAGAGTTGGAAGGGGCCTAACAGGTCATCTAGTCCAACCCCCTGCCTTAGGCAGGAAATCCTCTTAGAGCATCTCCAACAGGTGCTTGTCGAGCCTCTGCTCGACAATAGGATTGCAGCCTAAATCACACAATTACGTATCTATAATCAACAATTTCTATTTGTAATACAGTAGTTCCAGTTTGGTTACACAGTGAGCTATATTCAAAGGTTCTTTTCACTCCCTAAATATTATTTTACTAAATGCAACATGGGGTTTGATCATGCAGCCAAAGAAAATGATTCTAGTCCAGTGGTACTCAAACTTTTCCAGCCAGTGGCTCCCTTGACCCTCCCGTGGCTGTTGGCCATGACTCCCCATCATGTTCCTGAGGGTTGGAAGTGAAATCATTAAACAGGAAGTGGCCAGAAATATTAACTATATTAATATTAATTATATTAATCATATCATTAACTAAATGCAGATCTTAAAAAAATATTATTAATACACAGCAGTATACATGCTTTATAAATGATCAGCTGCTGATCACTGTTGGAGACAGGATGCTGGAGTAGCTAGATTTTGTCTGGTCCAGGAAGACCCATTTTTTTAACTTTGTAAGCATACCAATAGAATTATTTTATCAAATGAACTTTGTGAACAACCAATCTGACCAACATTACACACACCCACCCCTGTGGACCCCAATCCAACTAGTCGTTTCTCCCATTCTCCTTGGATAGGATTGAACTCTTTATTAATTTAATGAAATTAAATTTTTCCAGCAGCTGGTGGGGAAAACAAAAATAGACCATGAAAATATATCAGATAAGGGTTTGGTTAGGAAGCTGATTTGTCTCCTATACTAGGAGATGCACAGCCCAATCCTACACATGCCTACTCAGAAGTCCCATTAGAGTCAATGGGGCTTACTCCCAGGAAAGGGTGGATAGGATTGGGCTGGCAATCACTTCATCAATGGCTGATAAGTATTCCCTTCAAATAGCAAGATTCATCACTTTAAAAATACAGCCTCTCCTCTTCAGTCAAACAACAAGATTAATACATCACTTTAAAAACAGTATCCTTTTTCTGCTCCTGGCCAAGTAAAGTGTGTGCTTCTCTCTCCCCCTCCACCCCTTTGCCAACTGCATGGAAACAACTTTAAGACCCTCTGGTGACTGGTAAAATAGGAAGCGTTTTATTTGGGTAGGGGGAGGAAAGCGGGAAGGTTTGGAGATTGAAAGAGGGGAGTGGAAGAGGGAGGGGGTTGAAAAGAGAGATTTCACTTTGATGAAAAGCGATCCCAGGCTGGGAACTAGGAACCAACCAGACAAGGATCAAGGAGGGTTTCTTTCTGATGGTCAGCAAGGACAAGGACTGCAAAATGAGCATGCTTGGTACATGCCAGGTGGGGGTTGGAGTCGAAGAGCTTTGGAAACAACTTGCAGCGAACACAGAAGGTGGCAGCAGTGAAGGGAGAAGAGGGCGGGGCGGCAGCAGCCACTCTCGCAATCACTCTTGGAGGGAGCAGCTGAGCAACTCCCGTTTCTTCTGCTTTGAAAAAAGCAAAAAAGAAGGGCAGAAGATGGGCTCGTATTCTGCCCAGGGGTGTGACTGTATCACTGCGAGAGGACATCCCGCGCCTCCCCTTTGAGTTCCTGGCGCCTCCCTAAGGAGCCGCGCCTCACAGTTTGAATAACACTGTTCTAGTTCAAATGTCACTGTGCATGGCAAATATCTGCTTGCAAGTACCAGCTGAACAGATGGTAAGCACAGTTAGCTTTGACAGTGCTGATCGTACTGAGGAAGAAGAGGGCCAAAATTCAGCCCCCTTCCCTCTTATATCATATCTTAAGAGCTGTTAAAGCTGACCACACCATCTGTTGTGCAATATGCATGTGTACCAAAAAGCAGCATGCAAACTGTGTACTAGATAAATCAATTTTTCTACACATAGGGGTCCAGGAACATAGCCTCATTACCCCACCATGACACACTTGTAAAGGTTTGTGTACAGACCTCACCACATCAAAGTTATTATGGAGAAAAATGAGGGCTGTACACACCTCACATAGCCGGAGGTCCAGCCAGTGCTCCTGTGCTGCCTGAGCCAGTGAAATAAAATTCCACCATTCTCCTCCCTGCTGCCCCCATTTTTTTTCAAATTTTAAAGACTTATCTGCTCATTACTGTACTCACCTGCTCCCTTCCCAGGGTAGCTGGAGGTCTGGGCTGGGGTAGGGAGTTGAACCAAGCCACAGAGCTTCCCCATCCTTTCTTTACCTCCAGCTTTGGTTGCCCTGGGCACTCCACCTGGGTCCTGTTTAAAGTGGAGCATGCTGGGAAGTAAGGCAAATGGGCAGGAGGCTGCATCTCCCATGCAGCAGCTCACTTGGTTGCTTTCTTAAGCAGATGGAGAAGAGGCCTGGCAGGTTCCCCCCCCCCCAACCCTTCTTCCTCTAAAACTTATAGCACCGGGACTCACTTTTCAGAATGAGAATCTGTCAGGACCCACCAGAAGTGATGTCAGGACCGGAAGTGATGTCATTAAGCAGGAACATTTTTTAACAGTTCTAGGCTGCAATCCTACCCACACTTACCCAGGAGTCCCATTTACTAACATTATTAAAAGCATATACATAGTAGCCTGTTAAATAACTGATGTGTGACATGTCCCTAAATGCAGTCACAAACCGTAATACCATCAAGTGTAATGGATCTGGAGTATTATCTCTTGTCATTTCACCACCACCCACTCTGAGCCTGCCATTCAATGCAAGGCTTTCAGGTTGTGTCATCTATGGGCCTGCCCTGCATAGCCCCAGCCAGTCCTCTTGGTCAACATATACACATTATGAACTTATCTCTACTACTGTTTGCAGGACATGGAAAAATTGGACAGGAACGGCATCGTTTCTTTACCTGGGTAGTTTAGACATGTTAATGTCCCCATTTCTGCAGAGGAGAACTTTGAAATGGTTTCAAGGATGGGTTCATTGTAATTTTCCTTAGGGAGAGGCTCACTAGTCAGCTTCATTTTTATTAAATTTCAGGTTCCTTCTTTCTGTAATAAATGGATATATTAGAAAATATGTGCCTAAAACTTAAGAGACTCTGCGTGCTGCACAGTAATTCTTGCTTAACGCTGCACCATTTATTCCAGGCTAAGGGACCAACCACCACAAATCACTCTCTTATGGTTCGCTTCTTTAGATTGCTGCCTAGATTCACTTCTGTAGGTTAGCACAGTGTTTCTCCCTACAGAGGGACATTTTATAGTTGGTTAGATGCTAACCAGTTTCCAAATACTGAGATGCTTGACTTGAGAGAGATTAGTACATGGCATTTTGCAAGACAAGGGATGCTTGAGTCCAATGCCTGCCTAACATTTGAAAACCTTCACAGTATCTGATGACTACAGAAGGTTCCTCACATTTAATGGAACCTACTGCAAGCAAGGGCTCAAAAAGAAGGATGTCAAGAAGCCAGCTATGTTGTGTGTAGTGCCTTGCACATTTTTTTTCTGTAGCCAACTTTTTTCAAAAGAGAACAAGGAATAGCCTTCTGTGCCCTCCCTTGGACTCTAGCATCTGTGACAGAACATCTGAGAGGTATGGAGAGTGACAGCTAACACTTATTCCCCACTAAGCACCTCTCACCTCCACTGTTGACAAGGATAGAAATGCCAGCAATCAAAACCAACCGCTAAATCTGATGTTTAATCATACTGTTTCATAACCAAAACTTGCCATTTTGAACATGTTAACATAGGAAAGCAAAGGTATAAAGGATATAGCTAAAACAAACATTAGAACAGAATGACATTCTTAGCCTGACTTGGTCAAGGGAAATCAAATTGGGTCATATCCTGTTGCCATGGTCCTAGCATAGTTTTTTATTAGTTTCAGTTGTTCCTGTCACCCTTGGTGGTGACAAGTTCCTTGGCAAGATATGTCATCATGGCACAAAGAGAAAGATTGGTTGCGACTCCCAAGGGTTGTAGACGGAAAGTTCCCAGAGCATGTAGAAATGTAGTCTGGGGTTGGACAACTGGTATTGTCCTTAGAAAGAGAAAAAAAAAATGAAGCAGGTAGCAGTCTAGTTTTGCTTCCTGTCACTATATCCAAAAGAGCCCTTTTGAGGCATTTGAAATCTGTGGTTAATAAACACACATGGGAAGCAGATATAACACTGCATCAGAGTGCAGCTGCATTTAGCTCAGAATTGTCCAAAGTGACTGGCAGAGGTTCTCCAAGGTTTCAGGAAGGGCTTTTTCCATGGAAATGCCAGTGATTGAACCGGAGACCCTCTGCATACAAAAAAGGTGCACTGCCACTGACCTAACCCCTACTTATATGGGAGAGGGAAGAGACAGCCTTCCCCCTGACCCACAGACAATAATGTATGTAGGCCAAGGACAAAGTCTCCCCCCAAATCTTTGCATTTTCACAGATGTGACTGCCTAGAAAGAACTACTGTGGTCTCAGAATCTGTCCTGAGTGAAAGCTACTTTCTTTGAGAACAAGAAGGGACTGAAGAAAGGAAATATTCACAATCCACTATTTTTCCCTTCTACCCCATGCCACGTCGCACACCCCAGACAGGTGGGCACTTCTGCTAGAAACCTGCACAGTTGCATTCTACCATGCAGAAGATTACATGGGTTATGCTTTGGGCCAATTTTACTTTTTCGTGTATGTAAAACTTACATCCATAACCTGTATGTAAAACTTAATGTCTGCATGCAGGAAAATGTTTGTTTCAGAAGCGTCATTCTTATGTGGGTAGGAGGATAAAACCATCTGAATACCAATGCCTGTTCCAGGTGACTCTCTTGTCCTGGGTGTTTGTGCATAGCACATCACCCATCTCAGCTAAATGTGACAGAAGTGATGTGATGGCTATACCAGTGTTCTTCAGCCTTGGGGTCAGGACCCCAATGGGTTGTGGCAACTTCTGGGAATGAAAAAGGTTGAAGAATAATGGACTAGAACACCATCATGGAAAGGGGAAGCATATGCTATACCCGTTCAGGTACCAGGTGATTGTGTCCCAGTATTCCTCAGGCTCTTAGCAATTGTGCAACAGCTTTCACTAGTGCCAGGCTTCATGGTATCTTTTTCTATTCCCTCTAACAACAATATGTGGTTACAGTGAACAGTGCTAAGAGGGCATTACAGGGGAGGGCGGGGAGTTGTGGCAACGTGGCTGGGGTGGGCGCACAGGGTCCAGGAGGGGGGAGTGGGATCAACAGTGGGGTCCCCAGTCTCATACTTTATTTATATATTTGGGTCATGGCACAAAAAAGGTTGAAGAACACAGGGCTATACCATTGCTTTTACAACCCCTGTAACCACATGGTTGCCCTTGAAGTCCCACTCATCACTGCATTTGCTCTGCTCCTTCAGAAACCTAAAACGGGGGTAAGAGGTCTTCCTAGCCTCATGGTACAAGGGCACCATTTGGGGATGGGAAGGGGAGGTAAAGGAGTTGGGGGGCTCTTAATCTGACCAAGAGTGTACAGGGCTCAGCTCTAGAAACTCTTCAGGGTCAGAGATTCTGCTCAGGTATGAGAAAGACAGAGCCCATGGGGGGAGGTAAAGGGATAATTTGTACTCAGGCCCAGGATCTAAAAGGGGGCCCAGGAACCAAAGGAGGGGTCCAGAAATTTCCTGGGATCTTAACTTTCCTATCCCACCTGGACTCTGCCCATGTGGGATACTGGGGGCACTACTGAGGGCATACAGCCATATGTGCCAGGCTGAGGAACACATACATGACACTCCTTAACACAGCCTCAAATCTGAAAGGAAACTGGCCTGCTACAGTTGCTCTTTGGTTTGTGGATCCACTTACCATGAAGGAGTGTACAGCACAGCCATTTTCAGCCACTGTGCTGTGGCACACTGGTGCACCACGGATGGTCTGCAGGTTCACTGTGCGAGTTTGGGGGAGGATCATTTGTTAGTAGGGTCACTGGGGGATGTGAGCCCCTGCTGTCAGTGCACTGTGCCTTGTCAATTGTCAAAAAAACTGACAGTGCCTTGTCAGTGTGCTGTGAGATGAGAAAGGTTGAAAATCACTCATATAGCAGCTCAGGGACACAGCTGCAGTGGGTCAAAAAGGGGGCCTAGGAGCCAAAGGAGGGGTCGAGAAATTTCCTGGGATCTTAAATTCTCCTATCCCACCTGGACTCTCTGCCCATGTGGGATACTGGGGGCACTACCGAGGGCATACAGTGGTGGCTGTCGCCGCAAGCCGTATGTGCCAGGTTGAGGAACATGCGCAATAGTCCTCAACACAGTGTCAAAACTGGGAGGAAACTGGCCTGCTCCAGTAGCTTTTTGGCTTGTGGATCCACTTACCATGAAGGAGTGTACAGCATAGCCATTTTCAACCACTGTGCCTCACACACTGGCTTGCTAGTCGCTCTTTGACGTGTGCAACTGCTTGCCGTGAAGGAGCGTATAGGAGCCCAGGGACGCAGCTGCGGGGCTACGGCTGCTGCAGAAGCACTTTTCCGTGCAAACGGGGGCACTTTCTACTCTAGTGCGAGCCTAAATACGATGCTAATTTTCTGCATGATTTCCTATATTGAAAAGGTTTGAAAGGCTTGAGAGTGTGCTTGGTTTTCCATATGACTGTATGTGGCTGCTGGTGCTGCACAGGCAGGTAGACCTGGGCTCTGCACTGGGAAGCCCAGCAGACCTGGGCTCCAGGGACTGTCCTGCCCCCCCCCGTTCTGCCCCCCTGTCACCACTGCTCTGTTTCGTCCCCTCCCCTCCCCCCTTGGAAAGGGGTCCCCCCACAACTGGGTACCCCCTGGTAACATTCCTCTGGGAGGCCCTGTCTCCAGCCACAGGCAGGGTGCATTCTCCACAGCCCTGGGCTGGGACAGCAGGGGGGCTTCCAGCTCAGGCGGCTTCCAGCCAAGCTGCCACTCCGCCACTGGGGCTGCTTCTCAGGTGCCCAAGTTGGGGAGGAAACGGGGAGAAGAGAAGAATGAGCCCGCCCGACTCTATTCTCGCGCGCGTGACCCACCGAACTCACTGTCGATTTCCAAACTGCGCCCTCCCGCAACTTCTTCGCGTTCTCCCCTCGGAACCTTGGAGACAATTCCGCCGACAGGGGGCAACCTCGTGGAATCCTCGCGTCGCCTTGGCAACGCCGTCTCTGAGCAACCCTTGGCCGCCCCCAAGTCAGCGCCCCGCCCCCTTTCTCTTCACCTCCAATGGCGTGGAGAGGAGGCGAGAACCGATTGTTCGGGCTACAGGGGGCGGGGCTAAGGAGCTCATGACGTCTCAGGCTCACAGCCTTAGTAATGTTATGAAGAGGAGGCACTAAGATGACTGCTGCAGCCTCGCAGCTATGTGCGCTTGTGAGGGCAGGGAGAGGTTAGGAAGGCTCAGTCCCAGAAATCCTATGCACACGTGCCTGGGAGTAAGCCCTATTGACTATGATAGAACTTACTTCTGAGTAGACATCAGGGAGGTGTGGTGGGTGGGGAGGGAGGAAGGGGAGGGAGAGCCTCCCCACCAGAGTCCTTTGAAAAGCACGACCACGGGGTGAGACACCCACAACCCACACGCAGAGCATGTCCCTGACACACACCCACACACAACATGGGGTGGACATGCTCCGCACGTGGGTTGTGGGTGCTTGGGCGCCTCACACGGTGGTGGTGCTTTTTGAAGGACTCTGGTGGGGAGGCTCTGCCTCCCTGTCCACTGCATGTCCCTGACCTCAAGTACCACTGGTGGTACCCGTACCACTGGATAAGAAACACCACTTGAGGGGGAAGCACTGCCACACTCTCACATACACTCTGTGTGTGGGTTGTGTGTGCTTGGGCGCCTCAAATGGTGGTGGTGCTTTTCAAAGGACTCCAGTGGGGAGGTTCTGCCTCATCTGCCTTCCCACTCACTGCACATCCCTCCCTGTTAAACATGCATAGAATTGGGCTGTGGACCAGTTGTCTTACTCCAGGTTCTCAAAAGTGTGGGTTGTGTCTAGCTGTAATATTGGGGAGGGGGTTCTACATTATTTTGGGGGTTACTGTAATACCATATTTGGGAACCCCTGGCTTAACTCCTTTATTAGCACTCTGAACCAGTAGTTCCCAACCTTTAGGAGCTCCATGAACCATTGAGGCAAAATTGGAATCATCGTGGACCACATGCCACACCCTGCACACAAAAACTACAATTAAATTTGTAATAATTAGAGAAGATTTATTAGAGATTTATTTGATAATTGTTAGGGCAGAGAACAAACCATCTGCGTCAGGATCCAGCAACAAAATCTTCTCTACAAATAAGTTTTTTGTTACTGCTCCAGATGCAGGCAGTCTGTTCTCTGCCCTCTTTGGTGGTCCATGGGGAAGCGTTTCCTGAGAGGGTTCTCCCCCATGGACTATCAGAAAAGGCAGAGAACAGACCTCCCAGTGCCACAGTCAACGCTTCATTCCTCTCTGGTAGTTCGTGGGGGAACACTTGCTCAGCAAAATGCTTGAAGTGATCAAAGATGATTTTTTTCCCTGAGACTTTGTGGACCACTTCTCAGGGTCTCACGGACCGCCTGCAGTTCACAGACCACAAGTTGGGAACTAGTGCTCTAAATACATTGCACTTTTTGCTGCCTTTGGAATGATCAGTACAATAAGATGAATGGATGATTGATTGTGGGGGCACACAGTCAGAAAATTCCAGAACTGTAGAGATAAACCTGTAGTGCAACCTGTAGTGCAATCTTGAAGTTACTGAAAAATGACTCAGATTCTTCTTTCCATTTTGGAGTCACTATTGCAATGTCTAGATGCAATTTATAAACTGAATGTTATGCAATAAGATTTCTTGTTATCTGATGTGGCTTCCACTTCTTTAGTGGCTTGTATGAAAGTACTGTACAGTCAAGACAGTTTATGCATGAGAGATGCCAAGAACCTTAATGTAGATAGTGAAAGCTGTTGGTACCCCATATTTCTACATTGGCTTCAGCTATACATGCAGTTGAAGAGGGAGATCATTCACATTCCTCCCCTCCCTGTATCCCCCCCCAAAAAAGACTCCATCCCTCCCTTTATTATAACTACAAAACAGACAAGTATATTCTCTTTGGGACAAATAGCAAATGTAAATAAAAAAATACTTTCCAGGGTGGCTGCTTTTTCCTAGTGATTTTATAGAAAATGCAGAAGATCCTGTTCATGACTCTTCTGTTGCAAGGTACCCAAGATGTTCCAGGATATTCCTAGATGTTGCAGGGTAATCCCAGATGTTGCAAGAGATCCCAAGATTCCAAAGCAAACTCAGAAGGTAGTGGTGATCAAACCCAAGCATTTACTGTAAATCCAAAGGTTTCAAAGGTTGAGAGTCAGAAGTGAGAGTGAAATCACCACCGAGCGCTCTCTCCAGCTCGCTTTTATTACAATCTGGGGTTCCCTCCTTGAAACACATCATTGGTGGGTTACAAATCACCCATTGTTCCATAATAGGCAATCTTATACATACATCATATACAATTCACAGACCCCCCAGCAGTCAGCAAACGGCACTGCACTTTCAATTTCGCTCAAAATGACCTCATCTCATGATGACTTACTTTGGCCTTCGTTGTAGCTTGTGAAATGCAACATACTTGCAAAAGGTTGCGGGCTCTGCTAAAAACACAAAAACTGCTACCTCAGGCTTTTCTCTGAGAACCTGACCTTTGCAATGTTAACCGGAAATAGCCTTCATGTGAACCGGAACTGGCTGTGTTGTCTTCTTAAACCCTTCTAATATAGTTAGACCCCTAAAACTTACTCAAAATAGTGTTAGTTACACTTTTGTATGCACCAAACTGGTTTTAAAATGAAGCATAAGAACAATAAGAGAACTAAGCTTAAAGCAATGATCTTCTATAATATATCTGGGGGATCTGGTGTCTAATACTGTTCCAGCATGTGTGTGTGCAGCCTGTTGCTCCCAAAAAGCCTATATATGAAGTCTCTGAGCTTAAAGCAATGATACTGAGCCTGTGTGTTAAAAAGGCAAGACAGACTGATTTTAACAGCACAAACACATTTTTTTTACTCTTCTAAGAAGTTGTAAACGAAGCCTGTTACACTAGTGCCTTTGTTCAAATGTATCAACATTGTTCTGCAGAGAACTTGGCATGTGGCCAAGTCCAGCCGACCGCTTGTGAGAAACCGAAACTGTTTTTTCTCTCTTTAACTTAACATTCAGAGAGAGATGGACCATGCTATTTACGTTTCAGGTGAGCATATAGCATAACTACCAGGCTTACCGTGTATCACTCCTACATCACATATAGTTTGGCTCTGAACAATATGCTTGCTTGGCAAAGAAACCACTATTTAATATGGGAAGAAAACCACTGGACAACTTTGCATGGATGTTTTAAGGATTTCTGATAATCATTTTGAACACACTGTATATGAAGCATTTTGAACATTCTAAATTGGTATGTATAAGCCTAATGATGATAATCTATGTTCAAATGGCTCATGGCCAAAGATTGAACAGTTCTTTCTTTAGATTATTTCTTTGCTCATCAATTCTCCCTGGAACCCCTCAAAATGTAGGGTACACTAACAGGAGAGACCAATGCTGAAATTGTGAACCACATACACACTTTGGTGTCAGCTCCATTATGGAATAATTTGATTCAAATGCGTTTATGACCAAAATGAAAAAGAGCTATTGTGGAAACAGGCTAACAAGTAGCAACTTAAAGGAATTAAATCGGGCAATCCATGCTAGATCAGAAGAGTTAAAATGACTGCAGCAGCCTCCATTGTTAAATGGCTCTAGTGAGTTCTTAGACAATTCTGCAGATTGCCAAGTAGTTTTAGCTCTCATTCAGATAGTCATTTTCAATTTTGTATAAAGTCCTGAATGACCCTGGATAGTTGGAGGAACATCTCCTCCAATATACTCTTTTCTCATGCTTTTATAGACCAGGAATCACTGTGGATGCTTCTGCATTTTCAGGTCATGCAAGTAGCAGCCAAAGAGGCTTTCTCTGCTGGCCATGGCATTTGCTCCATGGAACAACTTTCCAAGAGACTCAACTGGCTGTCATCCTCTCTGAGTTCAGATGATTGGTAAGGAGCTTCCTTTTTACAAAGCTGCTCTGATCTGACTGCTGTAGTGGACCCGTCTGATTGCTTCACTTTGTTGTTTTTAGGGTGGTAATGGAATCTGGTTTTATTTCTTAATCGTATTTTCTCCTTTTTTATTGTTGTAACATGTTCAGGACCTCTCTTGGCCAAGGTGTTGGGTATACATTTGTACAAGGATAACGACAATATTTCCAGATCTGTGCATAGAGAAACGTGTCCTAAGATCCACTCCAGAAGGAAACATCAATATTTACATAAACACTTCCTTCCTTCCTCTGTTGTGGTTGCTTCAGACAGAGGGTAGGCTGTGTGTGACTGTGTGTGAGTGTGCGTGTGTGTGAGAGAGAGATACGTGTCTAGCTGCACTGTGCTCCATGGCTGCCCCACCTGCCATAAGTCTTTTCTGTTCCTCCCCATCTCATAAAATGCTGAGCACAGGATGCCCTGGCAAGAGCCAATCAGTGCACAGCAAGGCGGGTTGAATTACATGTGCTCTTGTTTGCGTACGTGCAGAAAACAAACTGAGAGGGCGGGATTCCAGCTAGAGTGTCTCATATGTATCTTGCACTCTGGGGCTTGTGCGAGCTGCACTGGAGGAACATCTGTCTTGTGGTCAGATGTCCTGATTCACTTCTGGAATTTACGGACTGTGGTGATTGCATCCTATTCTCCCCCTGCTATACATACATATGTGCACCACTTGAAAAAGTGCTTCTCTACGCATCGAACAGTGGTATACTTTGATTATGTATGGACTGTACTGTTAATTATTTGTCTATTTAAAAAAAATGTAAATCCCTGCACTTAGAAAATAAGCATATCATGAGAAAGGATTTAATCTGCCAATTTCCCTGGTAGATCGGTTTTCTGTATTTGAAGATTTTTATTTTTAGCTGAAAGGAGCATTCAGTCATGAGTCCCCCCTTAGAGTCTGGGGGGAAAATTTTTTTCCCCCTAGCAGGGGTGCCCAAACCCTGGCCCTGGGGCCACCTGCGGCCCTCGAGGACTCCCAATCTGGCCCATGGGGAGCCCCTAGCCTCCAATGAGCTCTGGCCCTCCAGAGACTTGCTGGAACCCATGCTGTTCCAACGCAACTGCTCCCAGCGTGACGGCCAGCCTTTCATGTGAACTGTGGGATGTGGGCTCCCCCCACTGTTTGTTGTTTCACATCTGTGATGCAGTAGTGGCAGCAAAGGAAAGGCCAGCTTTGCTTTGTGCAAGGCCTTTTATAAGCCATGATCTATTGCAAGACCTACATTCATTCATATAAGTTACATCTCTAATGTATTCATTTATGTAAATTTATTCAAATTTGAAATGTAAATTAATTCTTTTTCCCCCCCCAGGCCCCCCCCCCGACACAGTGACGGAGAGATGATGTGGCGCTCCTGCCAAAAAGTTTGGACACTCCTGCCCTAGAGTCAGCCTTGAAGAAGGAAGGAAAGCCCTTCATTAACTTTTTAGTTTAGAAAAAGGAAGTATGTGATTCTCTCCACCCCATGCGAATTCTTATCTCTCACAATACTAGAACCTGGAGTTATCCAGTGATTAGTGAGAGATTCAGGTCAGACAAAAGGAAGTAATTCTTCATATGGAGCATAATTCATCTGTAGAAGTAATTGCTACAAGATGCAGTGATATAGCCACTCACTTAGATTGCTTTAAAAATAGTGGACATATTTATGGTGGACATGTCTGTCACTGGCTGTAGTCATGGTTCCTAGGCAGTTTACTTCTGAATACCAGTTGAGTAATGGTGAGAGAAAGAGCCACACCCTAATCTCTTATTTGTGGGCATTGAGCACCACCATTAGGAATGAAGATTCAGACTCCATCTTGACCCCTGATCACCTTACTTTGTTTTTCTGCCATTTTTGATGGTGCCCTGGTGTGTGGGCAGCCAGGCCTCTACTCTAAAACAAGTGCCACCCTCCCCATATAATATGTGGATAATGCCTGCCAGCATCCTAGAATGGTTTGTAACATTGCCAAAATATATTAAGCTAAAGTGTAGCAAGACTGTTTTGGAAAAACACTCTCTTATTGCCAACACCTCTGAGAGGAATTTTATCAGGGGGTGCAAAGTTTTTTGGGGGCCCCTTCCCAAAGGGGGAAAGGGCAATGGGGGAAGGCAGAATGGGGGGGGGGCAGAATCGGACAGGGGGAGGGTGCTGACAGCCAGAATATTCTTTGGAGTCCAGGTCTACCAGGCTTCGGGATGTGGAGCCTAGGTCTACCCAACCATGCAGCATTGGCAGCTAGATAAAGTAATATGGAAAACCAAACACACTCCTAAGTCTCTTTAAAATATTTGAAATTTAGAAAATCATTGCTGAAAACTAGCATCAGTGTATTTAGGCTCACACTGTAGCCTTGCAGCTGTGCCCCTGAGTTCCTATACCAGTGATTTTCAATCTTTTTCATCTCATGGCACACTGAGAAGGCGCTAAATTTATCAAGGCACACCATCAGGTTTTTGATAATTGCCAAGGCACACCATGCTACCAGTGGGGGGCTCACATTCCCATTGGCCCTACTAATAAATGGCCTTCTCCCTGTGGCACACCTGTGGACCACTCGCGGCACACCGATGTGCCACGGCACAGTGGTTGAAATTGGTTGCCCTATACACTCCTTCATGGTTATGTGTACTCCACAAGCCAAAGAGCTACTATAGTAGGCCAGTTTACTCCCAGATTTGACACTGCATTAAGGAGGGTCATGGATGCATTTTTGGGTCTGGTGTGTATGGTCTGCAGCAGCAGTTGCCACTGCATGCCCATGGTTGTGCCCTCAGTATCATGCATAGGCAGTAAGTTTGGGTGAGATCGGAAAATGTAAGATTCCAGGAACTTTCTGGGCTCCCTTTCTGACCCTGGGCCCGGGGTACAAATTACCCCCTTAACCCCCCTCTCCTAGGCCCTGCTTGTTGCTAACAGTAAGATCTAGTGCAACCCAAAAGCATCTTTCCATTCCTTCTGCTTACTGGGCTTGATATTTTAAATTTTTCTATGGATGGGAAAGTTGCTGTTGTTGGAGCAGTGACCACTGTACACAAGTTGCACAGATGTCAAGTGTAGGGCAAGGAGTAAGAAGGTGTGGTCAATGCCTTGTGTGCCCTCTCTCCATTTTTTTTCCTTATTTTTGTACTTTTCTAAACCCCCAGAAACTTCTGTTCAGGTTCAGCAGCCTAAAAGCTGCAGGGTTGTCCTCCTAGAGTAGCACTTGTCCTTTGTTTGAAAGTGCCATTCCCAGTCAGCCATATGCTGAATGTAGATTTTGACCTTCCCTATGTCTGGAAAAACCAATCCTCCTACTGGATTGGCATATGCCCACTGATTAGACAACATGACTCAGCGAAAAGCCCTGATTTTCACAGCTTGAACTCAAGTCTTCTGACTGGAGTGCTTATCCCTGCTAGTTAGTGTATCTAGATTGTTCCTTTGTGTACATCCTACTGAGTCCAGGCATTATCCATTACTTTTCTGGATCTGCTCTTACCCAATTTATATTTAATTCTTTTTCCTTTTTTTTTAATAAACCAGTTATTTTTATTAAATAAACCAGTTCTGTTATAGCTCCTTATTTGCCAAGTCTGCATTCATGGGTAATTCAGTATCTGATCTGATTGTTTGTGGATAACATTGCAATTTGATTTTAAATAAGAATGCCTGGTGTTCTTTGTTTTCCTGGGGGAAGTGGATTTTCCCTTATGGCTCCCTTCTGCATAGTTTCCAGTAATGGATGGTGGCAGTGGAAAGATCTACCAGTTGCACACACGCCCATACCCACACACACTCATCTGCTGACCCAGTAAAAAAAGGAAAACACAGTAGCTTCCCTCCACTGTTGATTGGCTCTTGCCAATATAATTCCATTTCTCAAGCATGTTGTAATGCATTCAGGACCTTACTTTTCTCTTTTGAGAAAAATACCCTTTTGTCATGCTTTTATAGACAAGGACCTACTATGGATGCCTCTGCATTTTCAGGTAGTTCAAGTAGCAGCCAGACAAAGAGGCTTTCTCTGCTGGCCATGGCATCTGTTCCATGGAACACCATTCTAGAAGAGGCTCAGGGCCCAATCCTATCCAATTTTCCAGCACCGGTGCAGCCGCAATGCAGCCTCAAGGTATTGGAACAAATGTTCCCATATCTTGAGGATGCTGGTGTGACTGCTCCCCAACACAGGAAGCAGTGTATGCCCCATTGGCACTGGAAAATTGGATAGGATTGGGCGGTCAGCTGGCTGTCCTGTGTTCACAGATTAGGAGCTTCCTTTTTACAAAGCTGCCCCTGATCTGACAACTGTAGCGAACTCCTCTGTATGCTTCACATTGTTGATTTTAGTTTGGTAATGGAATCTGCTTTTATTTCTTAATTATTTTCTCCTTTTTTTGTTGTAACATGTTCAGGGCCTCTCTTGGCCAGGGAGTAGGGTAAACATTTTAACAATAATGATAATATTTCCACATATGTGCGTTGAAGAATGTGTCCTAAGATCCACTCCAGAAGGAAAAGTCAATATTAACGTAAACCCTTCCTTCCTCTGTTGTGGTTGCCTCAGGCAGAGGGTAGACTGTGGGTGACTGTGTGTGAGTGTGTGTGTGTGTGAGAGAGAGAGATACGTGTCTAGCTGCACTGTGCTTCATGGCTGCCCCACCTGCCATAAGTCTTTTCTGTTCCCTCCCATCTCATAAAATGCTACACACAGGATGCCCTGGCAAGAGCCAATCAGTGCACAGCAAGGCGGGTTGAATTACATGTGCTCTTGTTTGCGTACGTGCAGAAACAAGCCAGCTCCCAGCCGAGCGGGCGGGATTCCAGCCAGAGTGTCTCTTATATATCTTGCACTCTGGGGTTTGTGCAAGCTGCACTGAAGGAACTAAAAGAGCTGTGCTGTAGCACCACCTCAGCCCCACCACAACTCCTGCCACAAGGCTATTGACTAGCCCAAGCAAGAAGAGAGAATGTTACTGTTAGATTGCAGTGCAGAGGTAAGATCTGGCAGGCTTACACACTTTATTGTACTGTACCATGATTTTCTTTTTAAGAGTTCCAGATGTTGAATGGATTGCAGCTCAAGTGCTCACACTGCCAGTTGAACTCGTGGCCCTTTGAGATCTGTGAGAAACAATAGAAAAAGTGTAATAGTGCAATAAATTGTTCATTTGTTCCATTAAAACATCTGGTCATTTTTTTCTTGGCAAGGTGAGTTTTTGCAAACCAGCTTTTAGGTAAAAGAAATGTGTTTCTGTCTTGTAGTCAGATGTCATGAGCCACCTTCTGGAATCTGGGACTGCAGTGAATGTGTCTGCGGATGCCTTTGTCCAGTCCCCTGCTCACTTAGCTGCTCATGGAGGACATGCTTTCTTCCTTCTTTGGCAACTGCAAACAGGAGCCAATTTGAACCAACAGGTATGTTCTCTATTTCTTAGGCAGTCTAGTTCTAGCAGATTCCCTTTGATCATTGTTAAGCTGGAATGGAGAGTATTGTCAGCTACAGCAAACCCTCAATTTAACTGACGTCAGCGATAATGTTGTCGGCTTCTTTAAGAATAAGTCATAAATGGTTTGTGCATTGTCATAAATGTATGCTGTTTTAATGGATTTACAGCATTAACAAACATTCTTCCTCCATTAGTCAGTTAAATTGAGTGTTGACTGTACTATGAACTAGAAATTGTGAAGCTAGGTATACCTTAATAGCTTTAGAACTCTCAGCTGTCCTCTTGCTGTGCAATGTATATCAGTTGACCATTTGCAACAATGAATGTTTTGTTACAGGAATGTAGTATGTAATACACAGGTCATATTGAAAGTCACAAGCTCGAATTATTTGCAATTCATTTCAGTCAGTGACTGGTTTCAAACAGCAATTTTTAAAACTGCACGTTTCACTTCTTCAATGGACAGTTTTTCTCTTTTTGTTTTTAGATTGTAAACTCTAAAGCAAGCCAAGAGCTGTTTGGCTTTGTTTTATGAAGTGCCCAGTACATTCCTGCAGTATTGATATTTCACTGAATGCAGTTAACTTTCACGTACTTAAATGGCATCCAAAGCAATGCAAGAGCCACCATTTCTGTGCATCTGTCACAGTGCAGAAACAATAAGGATGGTTAAAGTACTTGTCTTTTTCACTAGGCCTAGCACTGGTTTGTATATAGATTATTCTAATATAGAAACTTGCCTCTGCTTTTAAACTGCAGTAGGCAGTAAGCTTTCAAGCAAGCAAAGGTTGTTTGGCTTCATGTGCCCAGTACATTCTTGCAGTATAGATATTTAACTGAATACACATAATTTTTACTTGGCCAGGTCCAAAGAACTCTGGGCTGTGTATAGATGACTCTAATATAGAAATCTGCCTCTTTTTGCAAACTGTGTTCTTCAGGTTAGGTAACTGGGGTTGAAGTTGATGGCAACTCAAATAGTATAGCACTATGCTTATTTACTGATTAGAGCAGTGTTTCTCAAACAGTGGGCTGGGACCCACTAGATAGGTCACAAGCCTATTTGAGGTGTTCCCATTCATTTTAATATTATATTTTTAATATAGTAGACTTAATGCTACCATGGTATGTGACTGCATTTGGGGAAATGTTACACACCTGTACTTTTAACAATGACAGTATATGGGACTTATTACTGGGTAAGTGTGGGTAGGATTGCAGCCTAGGATTGTTAAAAATTTCTTGCTTGATGATATCACTTCTAGTCATGACATCACATCTGGTGGGTCCTGACAGATTCTCATTCTAAAAAGTGAATCTTGGTGCTAAAAGTTTGAGAACCACTGGATTAGAGCATATCAGTGTGATTATCATAACAAAATGATAAAATATCTCTTTATTTAGGATTGGCTGGGGGAGGCTCCAATTCACAAGGCAGCCAAAGCTGGGAGTCTGGAGTGTCTCACCTTTCTTGTTGCCAGTCATGCCAGCATTGAGTAAGTACACCAGTGGAAATACTACTATATTCACTTGTAAATAATTTATCCAAATATTTGTATTGGGGAAACTGAATAGGGGATATTTGAACATGGATTTTAAAATTAATAAACACATATTATTTCTCTCTTTATAACATTTGCTGTACAACTCTGAATTGCAGTTTAATTTGCAGAAAGTTCACTCACCCACAACTGGTACAAGAGAAACCCAGACAGTATACCAAGGGTATAATATAACATCTTTGGTAGAGGATGGAACTTAAGGGCCCAGATCAATTCAAGTAAAGCATTATGAGTCACAGTGGGTTTCTGGAGAAAGGGAATCTTTGCTTCCAGTTGGATCTAACCCACTGAAAAAATATACTAGCTAATCATACCTAACTTGCTACATTGATTTCAGCGGGACTAACAGTACCATCTTGTACAACTTTACTGGGAAGTTCCATGTTGTTCACTGGGGTTTACTACCTAATGAGTATGTTTAGGATTGCAGCCTAGCTGTAGTTTGATCAGAAACATATAGTCAGATCCTACATATTTAGCCAGTTGTAAGTCCCTCTGAATTAACTGAGATTTACTCCCAAGCGTGCACAGAATTATAACTTTAGTGTTTAACCACTCACACTATGCTTAAAAAAAAAAGGTTACTTCTACTTTACTTGGATGTAAATAGCATATCATCAGTCAAATGTATGATCTCTTTTTGTATCTTAGCTTACGCAATAAAAATGGACAAACAGCAGAAGATCTTGCATGGGCTTTTGGATTTTTGGAGTGTGCTCAGTTCCTCATGACAGTTAAACACATTCAGAATAAGAAAGCACAACCAAGTTATACCCTACATGATGACAATTTGCTTACAGAACCTTCAAGTCTGAAACGAGCATGTGAAAGCAGGAGGCCCATCAGCAAGAAGAGAATGAAATCATCTGGTATTGAATTTACTCTTATCTAATAGAAGTTATCTTAACAGAAGGCAGCTCCTTTAACAAATAGTATTAACTTCAAACTGACAGGATGTATCAAACAGAGCTGTGGGAATCCACATTTTCCTGCCAGCACAACAGTACAATTAGAAGTTACACATTCTAACCAACATCACCTATTCAGACATCCTAGTGTAATTCAAATATCTTGGATATTTGCCATATTTTTATCCCACCTTTCTCCCCCAGAGGGACCCTGGTTTAACCAATTTTTTGCATGTTGGACCCCTCTTACCCCCTCCTCCTGAGGCTTCAGTGGTACATCAACATCCTAAAAAAGCATCCTGATGCAGCAGAAATTATCCCGAGGTGCTGTCCTTTGAGTATCTAGATCTTCCCCCTTGACTGTTAAACAAGGACACTTGGATTTGACTTAACTAATTGGACTGTAAAGCCAACTTGATGTCCAAGAGCGGAATATTCAGAAACCCAGGTGATCCCCCCCCCAATCGACCACTTTTCCAGGTACAGGAGAGTTAATGCCCACAGGACATATAATGCAGGGGCACACACATCCCCTTGCATGATGCCCAGGTCCATCATTGGATATAGCTGGTGCTTCATGAAAGGCTTACCCACTCGCCTTGTTTGCATGTGTAAATGTAGAGACCAGAACCCTGGAAAAACATGAGTAAATAGACTAGGGATTATGCCAACTTGGCTGCATCAAAGACTTGTTTTCAGTTTGCCTTTCAACCTCCACACCAACCTTTGCCGCCCACCTGCCCTGTGCTCCTTTTGCTAATTGTTTTTAGTCTTCCCTGCAGTTTGGCTTGTCCATCCTTTCCATTAAATGTCCTGTCGTGTTATGATTCTACCTGCCTGATCTGAACTCACTAGAGAAGGAGTGGTTTGCCACACCTCTTAGACTACTCCACTACTGGCTAGTTAAAAGGGAACTCTCTGGATTTTGAGGTAGTCTGTTCATCTGAGAGGGAGGCTCCCCCAAGGCCAACCTCTTGGCTTCCTAGTGATAGATGATGTCAATGAAGTACCCCTCCCAGTTCATTTCCCATTTATCTAAAAAGAAAGGAGCCATTGCTAAGGGCTAGACGCTATGCCCATTTTGCTCACTGTTTTTTCTTCAAGATAGTGTGGGTCATGCAGCCTAATCCCAAGGTATTTCTTTAGATAGAAGTTCCGTTTATTTCAGTGCTTGTGGCTTCAGTATAGTAGCCATCCTCCTCCTTTAATCATACACATTTTGTATTGCACTTATAGTACAGTATGCCTTTTCTTTAAAGAAACAAGTAGGATAAAGTATTGCTAGCATGCACCAGTTGCCTTTCCCTCACCCAGGACAACAGCAGTCTGGACCCCTAAGTTTAGAATTAAGGAGGACTCCCTCTAGAACAGATAGCAATGATCTTACCCAAGCGCTTTTCTTTTTACATTAACTGCTACCGCCATCTTCCTTGATCAATATTTAAGACAGAAAAAACAGGATAGAAGTATTTTAATAAATTTTGTGAGCACAATCCAAAATCTTTTCTTCTAAGATTTAAGGCAGTACACACCTATACAGCTAAATCCTTTGATAGCTAATCACACCCACTCACAGCTAATTTACTAAAAGCCCAATCCTATTGTTTCCCCCCACCGAAGATATAGCAGTGCCAAAATGGGCTACTGCTGCATCCTGCTATGGGGAGGGGAGTTCAGGATGTTTCCTCTAGGTAAGTCCCTATTCGGACCTGCACTAGCTAAATAACTGGCAGAGATCTGCATGGCCCCACACCGCAAGATCGGTTCCAGGAAGGTAGTTAGGATTTGGTAGCTGCTGCTGCCACCAAACCCATCCCCTTCCTGGACCAGATTTGCCCATCCCCTGCTCCTATTCCTCTCTCCCCCCACCCCCCTCTAACTTACCTCCGTTGTCTTCATACTGCTTGGGCGCACACAGGAGGGCTCTGGCCTTCCTGTTGGCACTGCAGCAGCACATGGCTTTGTGCACTGTTAGAGTACCATTTAACTACTGACAATGACTGCTTTATAACAGTCAGCAACAGCAGAAGAGAAGTGGTGCCAGTGAGTATAGGATGGGCTGTGCGTTCCCAGCAGTCCTACAGTGTTAATGCAATTCCTATTCCATTTTCTTTTTGGACATGGCTTTGAACACTTTAAATTGAACAAGAAACTAAGAAATTATAAATAAGAAGTGCTGTGACAGCCCTGGTGGGGGCACTGTACTGGAGAGAGGTGAGGGGAGCAGCAATGACTTCTGGAAAAATGATTACCAAGGATGAGATATGGAGATTGAGCATTGAAAATAGGTTGTGGAATCCAACAACCAACATTTTCTTTTGTGTTTAAACAGATACAAAGTCTTTATCCAGTGAAAGATTATGACCCTGCAGAAAGTTGAACAATCATTACTCAGTCTGAGCTCAAGACACTAAATAGTTTGAACAACGCCTTCTGAGAAGGAAAATGGATTGCTTCTTAAAGAAGATCTTTTTGTTTAAATACAATGTTTGTATTAAAAATAAATCTGTAAATGTTTGTATTGACAACAATAAATATGTAAATAGGACATAAATATGTCTTTACCATCTTCTTCCTCATTAACTATATAATATTTCTGGAGTAGTAGGCATGTTAGTACACTGCAAAAGCAATACAGGGAGACCCCCATATCTGCAGATCTTGTATCATCCGCAGCTTCTGCTCGGCTCAGAGGACCTTCCGGAGGACCTTAGCTCTGGATGGGGGGCAGGAGGCGTTCACCCATAACTGCAGTTTTAGGTAACTGTGGGGGGTTCAGAAACGGAACCCCCGTAAGTATGGGGGAATGCCTGTGTAGAGTCTTACCCTCTTTCTTCCTTACACATGGGAATTACTATACTATTATTATGTACAGTGATAATTCACAATAGCAGTAATAGTAGATAGTGTCCTATACAAATCCACATAGGTGGGCCCAGACCTGTGAAGAAAGTAATCAAATAGCTATTGAAGGCAAGTAGAGTGAGCAACAGTTCTTGTCTCATACACAGAACTACAACATGTACAACATTTTGCCACTGCTACATTGTTCCACTGACAACGCAAGACTTGTGTACACACACACAAGGTAGAGCGATGTATTCTTTTTAAAAATCAACCTATAAATTGCTACCAGAGTTTAAGAACAACTTTATTTTATCACAGTAGTTCACTTCTGCAGACTAGTGAACAATAGCCAGAGCATATTAATGTACATGATTTTGAATCTTGATAATCAATATGCACTCTGATCTGAGCATCCACATTGACATTTTGGGCTGTCACCATGCCTCCAATTAATGTGCCAGTGTGCCCCAATTAATGTGCCTTGAGGTCAGATTAGTGTATACAAGCAGAGAAAAGTACTAATAGAAAACACCTATGGTTAATAATATTGGAGTGGCACTCCTATTCAGCTGGGATTCTGAGTAACACAATGTTATTTTAAAATGAAAATAAATCACTGCTTAAAAGCATATATAGATTTTTCTAGGCAAGACAACTAGTGTACCATGATCTTCTCAATACGCATTTAAATAGTCTTTGGTCGCTGAGGCAAACACATGTTATAATAAGCTTCTTTGTCCCAGAAATCTGGGCCTTTCCATCCACACCAGCCCTGTATAATAAAAAGGGGGGAAAATACTGTAAGACAGGTGAACTTGATATAATGGTACTAGCTACATTTTAATTAGACTCATATTAATGCCCAAAGTGTTATTTTATGTAGTATAGTTAGAGGTGCTTCCAGCGAATAAGATACAATTACAGCCTAAGTTTGGGGCTTGCTTCTGAGTAACACAGTCTTCAAACATCTCTAAGTACAGTATAGAATGTCAACCGTACAGTTAAGACAAAAGCTCCCCTTTTCCCTTTACCAAGTAACTCCACATAACCACAACTGTTTATCCAGAAGCTTAGATATTTATTTTGAAAGTAACAAAATAATGCTTTTTTATATGTAACTGTGAATAAGAGAGGTGTTAAGTTCAATACAAGTCTGAATTTTGTAATGTGTTCCAGCTAAGTGGCGCCTTCTCATAAGCATATCTAAACTATGGGGGGAAAAAACAGGTATGGTCAAACTTCCCACTATCAGACTTTCTGGGATAGCCTCAAAAACTATCAGGTCATATGTTGGACAATACTTAGAGCTCAGTCTCCTCTAGCTGTAAACTAGATTGAGTGTGATCCATAAAGCTAATCCTACTCCACAACCTGCCACCCCCCAATCCCCGTAAACAGTGGTCTCCTCTTGAGCAGAAGGCAGCACCAGTGCAGTGATGAGGATGAGTGGTGATGATGAGAGGCTGAAAATGAGAGGTCTCTGGAAGGTTACCTGAGGGCTGCTCTGGGGCTGAGGCAAGCCCAGGGGAAGATCCAAGTGACAGGTGGCGGAAGAGGAGTGGTGAAGCAACCCCCTCTCCACTGCTGAACTCTGACGTTGGGCCAGCAACCTTCAACAAGTTGAGGGATAGCCAGCACAGAGCAAGAACCATCAGATGTTGATAAGTCCTCATCCAGCCCCACAGACTTCAAGATAAGATTCAGGTTCATAAAAGTTCATAGAGTGTATGGTGAAGAGTGTCCCCTGGAACCTAATCTCATTTTTCCCATAGGCTCAATGATTCGGTATCTCCTAATTTGGTGTCCACTAGATTTTTCAGGAACCCAACCCTAGCAGATAATGAGAACTGACTGTATAATGGTGACTCCTGGAGAAGCAGCTCAGAACTTCTTAATAGCCAAAGTGGATTTTCCACTAATTGTCAAATGTATCTCCACCACACATATCTTTCATAGCCAAGACAGCAACACTTTTGAAACCGTAAGTTGCTTTTTTTTGCCTAAATGGCCATTCCGAGCTCCACAGAGGCTGTGGGCAGACACGTGTGGCCTCTACAGGGCTCAGAAAGCCCTCTGGAGGTGAGGGGAGTGCAAGAGAGACCTGCCTCCTGAGGGTCCAAGTGACTGGCAATGATGCCTGAGCAGTTCAAAAGGGAGCCACAGTTCCCAAAAGCTTGGGAACTGCTACCTAAGGCTATTGAAAAATCAGATAGCTACTAACTGCCTTGCAAAGAGTTACGCTCCTGCAGTTTGCAAGTTTGTGTAAATATAAGCAATCAATGCCTGAGTGTTCCCCCCCCCAGTCCTTCAATGACAGATAGTGGGAGCAGAGGAAAGCTGGGACACATAACTAAGCCTCTCAAGCCTTGAGGCTATTCATTAGGGCTGCCTCATTACAAGAAATGGATCGAAGTTTTTGCAAATAAATAAAATATTACTTACAAATAAGTAAAAATATTATTTCTTTCGAAATCACTTTTTTAAAAGTCTTGTAAAGCTAGGTGGGTCATGACAGAATGTCATTTTAAAAAGTGTGTCCTGGTGCTAAAAAGTTTGAGAACCACTGATTTAAAGAAAGGGATTTTCCAATGCAATTCTATGTATCACTACTCAGAAAAGGCCCTACAGAGTTCAAAGGGACATGCTTTCAAGAGATGTGAATAGTATTACCACCCCAAAATGGTTTTTTAAATTGCACCAGGAAACACACCATGAATTATCAAAATAGCTGGTGAAAACATTTGCAAGTAGTATGATCCAAAGCAGCAGTCTCCAAATCGCTGCCCACTGTGCTCCAAAATTATTCTTCTGGGTGTGGCAATGCCAAAGCCTTACCATTTCATGCCACAGACACCGTTCATCGCATCCAGTCTTTACAGAGCCTCATGCCACAGAACCACCTCCTCTGGGAAATTGGAGGACAGACCCTTCTGGGGTGATAGGCAGCAGAAGTGGCTCCCTGGCATGAAACTTTGTAAAGATTGGGCGCAATGAATGGTGGCTGTGATGCGAAACAGTAAGGCTTTGCCACTCCCATGCAATGCCTGGAAGGGTAATCATAGAGCACCAGATTTAGCCCATGTGTCTGATGCAAAGTAGGCCCTTGATCTATATTAGTAGTGCTGGCAACAGATTACTGCCTTTCCTTGCCAGCAACTTTCTTGGTCAGTGCTAGCAAGATACAGCTGACATGTGGTCCATCAGAAGCATATTTTGAGCCAACAATCAGAGTAGAACGCCAAATTGTAGTTTTTGTTCCAAATGAGCTGTAGTGGACATTGGTCCAGCCTGGTTCTGGTTCAGACCAATAAAAGTTTGGTTACTATACTTCCAGTATACCCTCTGGAACCAAGTTGGTTTCATGAGTCACAAGACAGTGCCATTTTGCAACTGTGATTTATACATTTGTAATCAAGTTATTTTAATTTGTATTACTTATAGTGGATTTCTTCCTGAAAGCAGTAACCATCCTGCCTCTTGTTGCTTTAAACAGGATAGAGTATATCCTGAAGAAGTGAGTGAAAATGAGTGAAAATCTTTCCAGAAGGTAATAGCCAGGGAATATACTCCTACATCAGTATAGTAGTTTGTTTTTTAGGCAAACCCATATTTTGAACCAGTCATTTGAAAACTCTTACAGTTTTGGGCTGGTTCACTATCAACAAAGAGAAATCATGCTTTGATTTCTCTTCTCCTTCAGGAAAAAATAAAAAGGTCCAGATTGAGTTTTTAGTTCTAATTCAAGTTGATTTTGAGACCCTGCTCCCAACGGGGGTGGGGGTGGGGTGGGGGACACAAGACTTGTAAAAATAATGGAACACAATGAGGGGATTTGAATGGATTTCTTAGTAACAATACTGTGAATTTTCCACCAGAAGAAAGCAAAAGAGGCCAGGCTTGGTGTGCTCATGTACTCATCAAACATATGTGGGGTCATCACCACGAAAGGGATTACTTATTGCCAGAGCAATAAGGATCTGGCACAGAATGCATTCTCCCATGCAGAACTTAAGATGTTAGATTTACACACTACACTAACTAGCTTAGAGAAGATTAAAAAAACCAAACAAACCAGAACTTAAGGACCCCACAAAATATTTCTTTAAAAACAACAGTATGTCAAAATGAAAGCCAAATGTGCTGGAATCTCACCTTTTCTAATATAACTTGCAGATCCTCTGCTCCAGTGTAATGTGGGTCCAGAATCAGAAATTTTATGTGTCCCGTGATCTCGTTCCATGCTACTCCTAGAATTGTGTGAGCCAAGACTCCACCTCCTTAATTGGACAGGACATGAAGGCACAAGCAAGAAAAAACAGAATTGAAGACTGTATAGTCCAAGTTCAAATTATTTGCTAAATGATCCAAAAAACAACTCCACAAATCCTATGCTCTGAAATCCAAGCAATTTCTATTTCCACACACACACATCCACTACAAAAATAAACCCTTTTATGAAATGCAGAAATCAAGAATGAGGAGAAATTACTTAAAGAAGTCAAAATTGTATTGTGAAAGAACGTTTATTTGATCTTACTTCTAAAGACTCTCTAAATAAGCTTTGAGCAACCACCACCCAACAAGAAAGCACCATGTACATTTCTTAAAGAGATGAGGATGCTTCTAGAAGCTTTAACCAGGCTGAAGAAAATTTTCCTACACAAAGATCTTCACAACATGCATAAGTATCCACTATTTTAGTGGCATGAAAGCTGAGCTGTGCTCCTTCCCACAGAGAACTCACAGAGAACCACTATCTGCCTGTATAAGGAGGAAAAAAGGAGGAGAAGCCAAGGAAGTAGAGACCTCCCTCACCACCCCCATTTGCTGTGCTTTTAAAAGCTGAACCATTTTTAAAACTGAATGCGAGTCGCCTTGAGGGTAGTGGTGGAAAGGCAGCATATAAATACTCTGAAAAATAAATATAATTCACAAGTTGTGAGCAAGGTACAAATGAGAAATTGTACATGACTGCCCAGTCAGGCATCAGTGTACCATCAGTGTCAATGTGTCCAATCACGTGTCTAGCTACATTGTTACATTATCTCTAGAAGCAGCAGGCTTCACCAAATGAAGAGGAGAACCACCTCACATAATGTATGAACAACGACTAAAATAATACAATCCATTTTTCCTTTGCTCCTCTTTTTTATTTTGCTAGATCAGCCTGGATCTCAGAAACTGAGTATCCTTTCTAAAATAACAGAAGACACATTGGTAGAAGATGTATAAATTGACGGAGAATATGCCTCACAACAGCACATCTTTGGCATATATGTGAATATATAACAAGGTTATTTAGGACAATTCTGTTTGAAAGGACTTCCAGTTGGGGGGCAATTCCTTCTTTAAAGGGACATAACTGATGGAAGGTCATCTGCTGCTATGCAGGCAATCTTATCTTGCTTTAGAGTCCCAAATAGCTTCTTTTCTTTAAAGCAGGGGTCTCCAAACCCCGGCCCAGGGGCCAGATACGGCCCACAGCAATCTTCTTTCCGGCCCACGGCCAATCTCTTATCCCCTGAAAGCCTGTGGCCCACTCAGCTGAACATGACCAGAACTGTGCTCTGATTGTGTCTGGAGGGTGTTCTGAGGGCCAGAGAGGTTGAATGAATGAGCCCATTCATTTATTCACTAATCTAAATTTCATCTCTAATTTATTTAAATTTTATATGTAAATTTTTTTTTCTGGCCCTCAACACCACGCCAGATATTTGATGTGGCCCTCTGGCCAAAAAGTTTGGAGACCCCTGCTTTAAAGGATCCCACAAAAAGAGAAAACAAAAAAAACCCATCAAGACATTCTTTGAGTGTCACCAGGACTACTTCAAAGCATATAAACAAAGAAGGCCAAGATTCAGACTCATATGGCCTTAGAGAGTTGTCTCTTTTTAAGGAAACCTTAAATGACTATGCCTTAAATGTTAAATGACTGCGCCTAAGAGCAGCTAGTCATGGAGCCCACCAGAGAACAGGTGACTGGATTTAATATTGTGCAGTACTCAGGACCTGGTTAGAGATGTCAATGTTACTGAGTCATTGGGGAACAGTGATCATGCTGTGATCTGTTTCGACATGCACATCAGAGGAAGAATACTGGGCAAATCTCTCACAAAAACCCTTGACTTCCGACAAGCAGACTTCTCTCAAATGAGGAGGCTGGTTAGAAGGAGGTTGAAAGGGAAGGTAAAAAGAGTCCAATCTCTCCAGAGTGCATGGAGGCTGCTTAAAACAACAGTAATAGAGGCCCAGCGGAAGTGTATACCGCATAGGAAGAAGGGCTCCACTAAGTCCAGGAGGGTGCCTGCATGGCTAACCAGCCAAGTTAGAGAGGCTGTAAAGGGCAAGGAAGCTTCCTTCTGTAAATGGAAGTCTTGCCCTAATGAGGAGAACAAAAAGGAACATAAACTGTGGCAAAAGAAATGTAAGAAGGTGATATGGGAGGCCAAGCGAGACTATGAGGAACGCATGGCCAGCAACATTAAGGGGAATAATAAAAGCTTCTTCAAATACATTAGAAGCAGGAAACCTGCCAGAGAAGCGGTTGGCCCTCTGGATGGTGAGGGAGGGAAAGGGGAGATAAAAGGAGACTTAGAGATGGCAGAGAAATTAAATGAGTTCTTTGCATCTGTCTTCACAGCAGAAGACCTTGGGCAGATACCACTGCCCAAACGGCCCCTCCTGACCAAGGAATTAAGTCAGGCAGAGGTTAAAAGAGAAGATGTTTCAGGCCTAATTGATAAATTAAAGATCAATAAGTCACTGGGCCCAGATTGCATCCACCCAAGAGTTATTCAGGAATTGAAGAATGAAGTTGCTGATCTCTTGACTAAAATATGCAACTTGTCCCTCAAAACAGCCACGGTGCCAGAAGATTGGAGGATAGCAAATGTCACACCGATCTTTAAAAAGGGAAAGAGGGGGGACCCGGGAAACTATAGGCCGGTCAGCCTAACATCTATACC
Source organism: Tiliqua scincoides (assembly GCF_035046505.1). NCBI lineage: Eukaryota > Metazoa > Chordata > Lepidosauria > Squamata > Scincidae > Tiliqua > Tiliqua scincoides. The sequence goes on from NC_089826.1 coordinate 60,326,403, forward strand.
GGGTAAGATGGTGGAATGCCTCATCAAAGATAGAATCTCAAAACACATAGACGAACAAGCCTTGCTGAGAGAGAATCAGCATGGCTTCTGTAAGGGTAAGTCTTGCCTCACGAACCTTACAGAATTCTTTGAAAAGGTCAACAGGCATGTGGATGCAGGAGAACCTGTGGACATTATATATCTGGACTTTCAGAAGGCATTCGACACGGTCCCTCACCAAAGGCTACTGAAAAAACTCCACAGTCAGGGAATTATAGGGCAGGTCCTCTCCTGGATTGAGACCTGGTTGAAGACCAGGAAACAGACAGTGGGTGTCAATGGGCAATTTTCACAATGGAGAGAGGTGAAAGGCGGTGTGTCCCAAGAATCTGTCCTGGAACCGGTGCTTTTCAACCTCTTCATTAACGACCTGGAGATAGGGTTGAGCACTGAGGTGGCTAAATTTGCAGACAACACCAAACTTTTCCGAGTTGTGAAGACCAGAAGTGATTGTGAGGAGCTCCAGAAGGATCTCTCCAAACTGGCAGAATGGGCAGCAAAATGGCAGATGCGTTTCAATGTAAGTACGTGTAAAGTCATGCACATCGGGGCAAAAAAATCAAAACTTCACATATAGGCTGATGGGGTCTGAGCTGTCTGTGACAGATCAGGAGAGAGATCTTGGGGTGGTGGTGGACAGCTCGATGAAAGTGTCGACCCAATGTGCGGCGGCAGTAAAGAAGGCCAATTCTATGCTTGGGATCATTAGAAAAGGTATTGAGAACAAAACGGCTAATATCATAATGCTGTCGTACAAATTGATGGTAAGGCCACACCTGGAGTATTGCATCCTGGTCGCCACATCTCAAAAATGATACAGTGGAAATGGAAAAGGTGGAAAAGAGGGCAACTAAGCTGATTGCTGGGCTGGGGCACCTTCCTTATGAGGAAAAGCTACGGTGTTTGGGCCTCTTCAGCCTAGAAAAGAGACGCCTGAGGGGGGACATGATTGAGACATACAAAATTATGCATGGGAAGGATAAAGTGGATTGAGAGATGCTCTTTACATTCTCACATAACACCAGAACCAGGGGCCATCCACTAAAATTGAGTGTTGGGAGAGTTAGGACAGACAAAAGAAAATATTTATTTACTTGGCGTGTGGTTGGTCTGTGGAACTCCTTACTACAGGATGTGGTGATGGCATCTGGCCTGGATGCCTTTAAAAGGGGATTGGACAAGTTTCTGGAGGAAAAATCCATTACGGGTTACAAGCCATGGTATGTATATGCAACCTCCTGATTTTAGAAATGTGCTATGTCAGAATGCCAGATGCAAGGGAGGGCAGCAGGATGCATGTCTCTTGTTATCTGGTGTGCTCCCTGGGGCATTTGCTGGGCCGCTGTGAGATACAGGAAGCTGGACTAGATGGGCCTATGGCCTGATCCAGTGGGGCTGTTCTTATGTTCTTAAATCTGACAAACTCAGATCAAATTTCATATTAGGGGAGGGGGTCACAGTAACATTAAGTGAGAGAATCCTTGGCTTAGCCTTTTCCTGATCTGCTGGCTTTCCAAAGTTTTCAGAGTGACAAATCATTGGTCACACAATTGCCTATCTGCATTCTCAAATGACATTATCAGAAGAGTGAAGAAATAAACTGGAGTCCAGAGTCCAACACACCATGTTAAAAAGGCCAGTAGTATCTTTAGGAGAGTCAAGCTTGGATAATGTCTATTTGGGGGATATAAAAGGCTTACCAATCATCACTGGTGTTCCCTCAGTCTTGAAATGATTAGCAAGTTCCCTTCCCTGAGAAGCCAGCTCGGAACCTTGGCTGTTAGAAAAAGTCATCATCATTAGCATCACCTATTGTTGCTGGGATGAATGGACTAATCTTAAAGCAGGGGTTCTTAACCTTTTTACGATTACAGGCACCCAATGAATTGCCAAAATGTCCCCATACCCCCGTCACTGTCGAAATCATTATCATCACTAGTCCTATGAGGTACCATACTTATGAAGTAACATTCAAAAGATGTTAATAGTTTCACAGATTAGACCTTGGTATCCATGGGGGATCTGTACCCGGATCCCCCATGGATACCGAGATGGGGGGGGTGCTAACAGAGGACCTCCAGATGCAGTTGGAAGTCCTGGCATCTCACTTCCTTCCTGAGGATTCCCCAAGCCTCAGGCAAGGTTTTGCAGGAGGCACAGAGGAGGAGATAGGGGCAGAAAGTAGGACAGATTCCTTGTGCAAGCTTCATTCCACTCTCACAAGTTATGATAAAATCCAATTGGATATTCCTTTAAGTATTCTTACCTGACAAACAATATTTTTGAAGTTATTCCTAGTAGTTGGTTAAGTACAAGCTGCACTTCAATAGATCCAATCCACTGGCGTGATCCAACAAATCCCGGTTGCTTATCCCCAACATCAACTAGAGCCTTGGGAATCATCACAAATGAAAAAAAAAGAAGACACACTAGTCATTTGTATAGTAACTGTAGTAATTAATACATTTGCCTTTTCAACAGTCTTTTAAGTCCCATTTATTAGATGCAAAAAAAGGTTAGAAAGGGGAAGAGGTTAATATTTACCAACTTAGAATAAGTATGTAATACAATGAAAATGACATGTGCTGTGAAGAAGATATCTGAAGCTACATTTATAGACTCTGTGTGAGATCATGAGGTGAACTTCCAATAAGCTGATTTATTGCAAAGTCACATCATGATCCGATACAGAAACTATCCATATCACAATCGAGTTTGCTTGTAGTCAGTACAGGAACAGTAATAATGTGTTCAACCACTACAGAAAAATCAATTGTTAACAAGATAAATTTAGATATTATCAGCCCAATAAGTGAAAACGATGCCTACTGAACTACAGAGAAATGAAGTCTATTGAATGCTGCTTCTGCTGCTGCTAATGTATATGTTAGGGTCAACTATGGAGCAAATACTGAATATAGTATAGGTTGGTTCAAAACACTTAAAATTTAGGTTAAAAGAGAACTGAATAAACCCTTTCTTCAGTCCTCCTTAATCTGACAGAACTGGGTCACACTGAACTCCAGGTGCTGAGGTCAAACAGGGACACACAGGTGAACTGGAAGTCTCAGCAACCAACAGTGCAAGTGCTATCTCTGGGGACCACAGCCTCTTTGATGTGGGGACAGGGTAGGTTGTGTTGCAGGAAGAAAAGTCTCTCATTCCCTTGGCATTACCCTAATCTGCTTTTGTATTGTGGAGACTAAACTGTGTTTGAAAGAGAAAGCATCCTTGCCTATGCAGTTTGCTTTCTTTGCACTTGGCCAACAGGTAGGCTGACATTGTTCCCCGTCTACCTTCCCAGTAGACAGAGGAAGACAGGAGAGAAGTAAGTGGCTTGGCCAGAGTAGCAGATTCCACCAGAACTACTGGAGCAATGTGGGGATGTGGCTTAAGCATTGTGAGCTTCCTGCCTTCAGCCCAAGGTGGCATCCACCTTTGCAACTGGCAAATTTGGGGTGGGCCACTGCCTGGCCAGGGAACAACCAGGTAGAACATGCTTCACATACACTAATTTGTGCAAAATGCATCAGCCAAGCTTTTCAGCATGGCTATCCAATACAATCACGTGACCCCAATTTTGCAAGAGTTTTATTAGATATTAATTGGTTTCTGGGCTCAGTTTAAGGTGCTGGTTATAACCATTAAAGTCCTAAATTCTTTGGGACATGGCTAACTTAAGGAGCACCTTCATCCACGTGTGCATTCCTATAGCGTTGTCATCAACTCTGGCCTTGTTCCATGTAGCTTTGCCCTCTGAGGTATGCAGGCATCCATTAGGAACAGGGCCTTCTTTGTGGTAGCATTGACCCTGTGAAATGCCCTCCTAACAGAGGCTCCACTGGCCTCTACCTTATCTTCCTTCAGATGCTGTGTAAAGACTTAGCTTTTTAATTTCATTTTATGGGCAGAATGATGGTTGTCTGTGGTGGGTGATACAGCTGTTGGGTTGTTGAGCTGTCTTTTTATTTTTAATGTTTTATTTTTGTTATGTTTTAATTAATCATAAGTTACTTCAAGATGCCATAGCAAGAAAGGCAGGATATAAATGTTTAAAATAAATAAAGAACATAGATGCTCAATGCATTGGTGTCATGCCAATGTTGCTGTGTTGTCACTGTAGCAGGCCAACCAATGGGAGGAGGGAAATATGCCTATTAAATTAATGGGCTTCATGCTAATATACAGTATATCATATAAAGTTCAATGTTTTTCATTCTAATGTAATAAAGACAAACAAATCCCTATGCATTTTTATAGGAAATAAGTCTCACCAAGGTTGTTGAAGCTTACTTCCAAATAAGTATGCTTAGGACTGCAGCCTTAAAAAAAAATGAACCTAAGTAAATAATACACTTTTTAGATGACAAGTGGATAATTAAAAAAATTGCATTTTCTCCTCCATATAGCATAATATTTAGCAAGAGTTACCCAAAGTATATAGAAGTTTACATACAAACTAGAAAATACTTAAACAGCTACAGTATTCATAGTCTGTAACAAGAAGGAGATTGTCTTCATGGTCAAGCCTTATAGGGATGGGGGGAAAAATCACTTTGACTTGATTGGCTAATTCTCCTTGATGTGGGAAACAGTGGTATCACTAGAGTTTGCATCACCTAGTGCGGGAGGCCAGCACATTAACCCATGACTTTCTCTCATGCAGTGCGCGGGGCAATGACCTGGGTGGTGGGCATGGTGATGTACCATTGCCCTACCCCAATGGTTTTTTGGCTATACCTTTTGATAGAACACAGATATTTCAACGTGGTTTTTTCACTGCATTCTGCTGTAAATTGCACATGGAATGGTATATAAAGTGATGATACTATTCCAACAAACTGTGATTTTAGCAATTTTGGTCACTAGTGGTGTCACCCCCCCCCCAGTTGTCACCATACTAACACCTTATTGGTTCCATGCTGTGTCATAACATCTTGTTGGCTCTTCCAATAATCAGTCTCATTGATCTGTTTTGAATTAAGGAAATGTACTTTTTTGTTACATAAGACAGTTGCATTTTTATTTTCTTATTTTTTGGCCTTAACTTCTGATAGAATGGAAATATTTCACTCCATTTGTTTTTATTGCATTCTGCTGTAAATAACGCATCAAATGGTATATAACCTTTTTTTTAATTATTTTTTTATTTTCCAAAAACAACTATAAACAGATACACATAACACAAAAAGCATAACACATGTCACTACACAAAAAACACAAAGGGTGCAGGAAATCATATATCATTATCATATATCACTAAAACTAATAAATCATTACATATCTTGATCAATTCCTCTTCTAAATTTACCTCTTAATATTATTTTTCATTCATCATACATGTATCATATCATATCAAAGACAATTACGTATATGTAATACAATCATCTAAATGCCCTATCATATATTTCTAAAACTTCATTTTCAACCAAGCATAAAAGGGTTTTTTCCCTTGCTCAATTTGTGTCTGTTTTCATTGTTAATCCAAAACTTCTAAAAGTCTGTCCATTTCCATCATATTGATTATTTATTAAATCATTTTTCATTAATATTTTAGAATCCTTCCATTATCTAACATATAAAATCCTCACTACAGTTAAAAACATAATAACTAAATATATATCATTTTCTTTATCTAAAATAATATAAAATTTGTTGCTCTAGTAAATTTTTTTTCTTTATTATGCTTCCAAATCTGTTCCCATTGATCTATTGTGCTATTATGGCCTATACTTTACGCCCATTTTGTCATGCATTTTTACTGTTTCTTCTTACATCTCAAAATCCAATAGTCCATCTTATAATGCATATATTAATTTTGTTCTCAATTTTTCTTTAACATAAATAGCAACACTTTTTTTCATCTGAAGCCACAAAAACTTCTCCTAATTTTTTATTCACCAATAATGCCCTATTCATTTAGTCATCGCGTTTCTTTTTACTGGTCTTCCTCTTTTTTTGTCTTTTTCTTGTTGCTATTAGTGAGCGCCTCTTACTCGCTCCTCTAGGTTCTTCCTGCTCTGATTCATCTGTTGTTCCTAAATAATCTGATTTCTTTTCATCCGACTCCATTTCTGGTCTATATTCTTCTCGATTTCTCATCCTCCTTTCTTATCTCATCTTCCATCACTGTATTCAAGAAGTTTTCTACTTTCATTGTTGAATTTATATTATATCTCTGTGTCTGATACTGAAAAAACATACCTTCCGGAGAAAGCCATCTGTATGGTATTTGCTTTTCTCTTAAAAATTTTGTCAGGTTTTCATATTCTTTCCTTTTTTTCCTCACTCTCCATGGAACATGTCTCAAAATGTTGACTTTATTATCATCCACTGTCCATGCCTTTTCCTGTGAGGCCTTCAATAATTTATCTCTGTAAAAGGTTCTGATGAATTTCTCATGGGTTTGTCTTGGTAATTTGTGTTTTCTCAGATAAGAAGTGCTCACCCTTCTCACTGAGTCCAATTCTTTAGATATCTCCTCCATCAATCCATTCTGATATTAATCTGACAATCCGTCGCGATGTATCTTCTCCTTTCTCCTCTGGTATATTTTGTATCCTCACCACTCGAGCTGCACTGTCCATCTGAATTTTCATTAATGTTGTCTCCACATCATGCTGATTTTCTTCTATCTCCAATATTTTAGCTTGATCTTTTCTTATCTTTTGTCCCAATCTCTCAATCTTTTGTTTATTTTCTTCTGATGTAATTTTCACCTCCATCAGTTGTCCAGTAAGATCATCTAATCGTTTAATTAAAGAATCCACACTAGCTTGAGTTTGTACAGATTGGTTTGTTAGTTGCTGTACCATTACCAACAGTTTTTCTATATTGTCTTGCACAGTCTGTTTCCAGTCTTTCCCTTTTGGTTCGTCTTGTACTAATTTTCCAAGTCCTGTCTCCAATGCTGGCGAGCCTCGGACTTTCACTGTTTTGCCCGCCATCTTCGTTCTTCCTTCCTTCTGCTCGCAATGTTCTTTAAGGCTACTAGATGTCCTCAGCGTATTATCTTCCTTGCTTCAATTATAAACACAAATCCAATTCTTGCAATGTCTTTTAAAATCCACTAGATGTCACTAGATGTCACTGGTGCTCTGTTGTTTTATTTATATTTCTCTTATCTTGTTTAGACTTGTAAACTTGGCAACGCAGGAAAGTCCGACCGCAGGAATGTCCAAAACATCCAGCCACTCCTTCAGACACTCCCAAACGACAGTAACAAACCAAGGCAATAAATGCTCCAATACACAAACCTTTCAAGGACAGTTAATTTGTAATCCACCGAAATGCAAAGTTGTAAAGTTGTAATTATATTTTCATATATCCATAGCAAGCTTGGTAAATCTCCTCTACGATTTCTCCTCACACCGATAAACAGCTGGGGGGGGAACCTTTCCCCCCCTTCTCACGGCAAGAAAACAAATCAGGCAATCAAATTACTCAGTCCACGCCAGGCATACACAAACGGAATAACACTTACTTAAGTCTTTCAGCGTCTTTCCCTGCAGGGGCTTTCAGCTTGATTAAAAATGAATTCTTCACCATTGCTGCCAAGACAGCAGAATCTCCTGGGAAAGCCCCCTGGTCAGGCTTTATCTCCTCAGGAATCGTGCCATCACATGGAGGAGTTTGTCTCTCCTGACAAACAATTCTCGGATCTCCTTGGATCCGCAGTTTTTGGGAAAAAACAGAGTGCCTTTCAAGAGCCCGAGAGAGGCACGTCTGTTCGGCTGCTGGCTGGCCCCTCCCCCCAATGGTATATAACTTGATGGTATGATTCCTAACAACAATTGCCATTTGAGTGATTTTGGTCACTAGTGGGCGTCACAGGTTTTATCACCTCAATGAGAATTAGCTCCAAGTTTAACTGGGAATGAAGCCTCAGCCCTTTTAATATCATACTGCTCCTTATCAAGCACTGTAGTAATGGGGCACAACCACATACGGAAGCCCACAAATATGATGCCAACTTAAACCTGCCCCTTAGACAAGCTGTAGTAATGTGGAACCACTGTGTTGTGTTAGGTACAAGCATATTGCCCTTAGTTCTCAACAAAACCAAACTGGAATATAATCGGTACCTGCTGGATTTCCTTGTGCGTGGGGACTGACCTGTCCACATACCCCTGATGCATGAACCATGAGCATATAGTCTGTAAAGACCGATAGGCACAGCCCCAGCCACTATCATCTATACGATCCTGCATATAATGATGATAACTATATGTGCCATACACCAAGTATACCTGTACCAGAAAGAAACAACATAGTAAGTTCTTAGAATGTTTCCACAAGGATAATAATTCTACCTTGGTATGGACATACCTTTTCAAACTAGAGATCTGCAACCATTAGTTATTTGATTTTTCTCTGTAAAGCGCTTCGTGAACTTTTTCGTTGAAAAGCAGTATATAAATACTACTACTACTACTAATAATAATAATAACCAGAATCACTTAATGAACATGCGCTTAAAAAAAAATGCAAGGATCTCAAAGTATAAAGTGAATTTCCCCAAGCACCTGCCAACACATCTCACATCCCAGTATACCAATTTTTAACAGGGTCAATAGATGGAGACTGGGTCATGTGTTTCTTATTTATGTTAATATTGATTAATAAGTGCTGTTGAAGACCCAGTTAAACTTGCTTCCAATTTTCTTATGGGCTGTATGTTTTCATGGACTCTGCTCTCCCTCTTTTTATTACATCGGTTTGATTAGAGTGAGGGCCAACACAGATGAAACTCACCATACCAGACTCTATGCCAGGTGGACTGAGGTGTACATGTGGATTTCTGAGATAGCCATCTTTGAAAGGCTCATCTGGAAAATGATAGGCGTTAGCTCTTCGGAAATAAGGTCTGTCAAATGGCAGATTGAACCGCCCATGCAATTCCTATAAGCGAGGCAAGATCAGACTGAAGTTTCATAAAGAAAACTGGTTCATTTTATTTGACTGAATGGTGAATACTACAAATCAGGGCCTTTTAAAAAAACAACACAGCATATTAAACTACTTCCATCATCAGTACTAAATCAATATTCTGTAACATTAACAGCCCAGTTCTATTGTTTTTCCATGCCATAACATGTAGCTGTTCCAAAACAGGCTGTGCTGCATATGCTATGGGCAGGGGATGCTGATCAGGATGCTTAGAAGGGAAAAAGGAATGTGTAGAGAAATGAAACGTGATGATGCAACATCACTGCACTCCAAATTTCTCTCTGCTCAGAAGAAGCAGTGCATGAAATACAGCAGGGACCGTGAAACTCTGATTTAACATTGCAAGGTATTTTCTTGCATGCTACACAGTACATGAAAATAACTTAGGACCCAATCCTATCCCAGTGTTGAAGCAGCCACAATGCAGCCCTGGGAGTGTCCATGATTGCCCCACCACCACCAAAAGCTGCAGTGCATGTCCTGTTGGCTTGGCTGCATCAGCACTGGAAACTTGGATAGGATTGAGGTCTTAGTTACAGACAGAGCCTCTCAACTGCTGCTTCAAAAAGAAGTACCATAGATACTTGCCTATAAGGAGAGAAATTTCTCCGAATAAATCAAGCATAGATTCTCATCTTATCTGTGGCTACTTGGGGGTCAGGACTGTTCAGGTGTGTCTTGGCAGCCAGGAGAAGCTTAGAGGAGCTTTAAAAGACCTGCGAAGGGTCTGTAAAGTGTATGAGGAACATTTGAGTGATTGCAGACAGCTTATAAACAGGCAGCTTTGTTTTCATTTGTTGGCGTTCCACTGTACAATCTTCTGAGCATGCTCGATAACTCCAAATTCAGGAGTGCCTCTTAAAATGACAGTTAACAGTATAAAAAGTTGTCCAGCAGCAATGGAAACCAGGTGTTGTGCTGAGGTAAACTGTTTATATTGCTTTAGTGCTGCATTTGTTTTGGATGGTTTTTAAAGCTGCAAATGCTTTTCTGCAGTTTCAAACCTGGGTTTCTTTATTTTTTAAGCAATTCAATGCAGTGTTCAATTCTGTTGCTTTAAGGGAGGAATGGCACACAGTACTACATAAGCAACCTTGCTAATGTCTTCAAAAACAGTGGCGCGGCTCAGATTTTTACCCCCCTTCAGGCTCCAGGGCAAGCTGCAGCTCCTCCTCACAAGCCTCATTCCCCAAGTTTTACGCTCAGCTTATCTAAGGGTCATGAAACATGGCATGACTTTTGGCTGAAAAAACTGCACTCATCTCATCTGTGAGATACTTATAGGCAAGTATCTACAGTGACCAGAAAGACACAAGTGAACACCTGTGGTACAGCACACCTTGGCACAACACGCTTTGTACATGAACAGAGATTACATGACAATGAACTCCTATATGTAAGAATGAATAGAAATTTTAAAATTTGTATTTAGTATAAAAAAGAAAATTGATTAATAACTTTACATTTTATATTTATTAATAAATATAAATATCAATCAAAACATTTTGGCCAACACCATCTAAACAAATACTCAGTGTAAGTCCTACCTCTCTATAGGTCTCCAGTTCTTGATCAGAAATGCCTGTAGGATATGAGACTGTCACCAGGTGCTTTTTTCCTGGCAACATGAAATGAAATTGTTCAGGCACGATAACAGATGTTCCTTTCATATATTTCATTATGCATGTTAACATATCGGTTAGCTGTGCATGAATTGCATCCACCAGCAGAGTTCGCACACTGCAAGAGAAAACTGTTTTAAGGACTCAAACACTAGGCAAGGGTCACTGTTTCAGTGTCTGGATTTGGCGGGGGGGCGGGGCGAGCAGAAAGCTATAATAAACAGCTTTAAGTCAACTTTACATGCAGTTTATATATACACTTGGGTGAATATGAGTTGATAAAGGTTCATAAATACCAACAATCGTGCAGGTTTACATGATGATATAGAAATTATGCCCACAGTGACAGCTTGGATAATCACGAGCACCAGCAGATGTTGGAGAACATTAATTGTTCAGAGAAATTACATACATTGCTCATCTATTGTATATGCATACCCTCCATGTACATTTCATACATTGCCTGCGCAACATGCATTGTTCTCAAGTAGAAAATGCACACAATGATCAGGCAACGTATATGCTTTCCAATCAACACTGTCTCCTCACTCATATTGTGCAACATCAATTAAATGCTATGCACATTGACCAGGGAATGTGCACAACACCTGGTTCATGACGTCAGAGTGCACGATTACCCTGTTTATGCACATTTTCCAATGAACCCACATTACCACAACACATACGTATATAAATATAAACTAGCAGCATGTAAGACTACCTTGCTTCTGTAAAATATTTAACTGGATGGGACTAGAGCAGCAGATGTTATCAGCTTGCAGGGATAGTATTTAAAAAGTCCAAACACCACAACATAAATGAAGTTGTGCACACATAACTTGTAGTACCATGGTAGAGCTGCCATCTGTATAGTGGTCATTGTTGAATGCTCTTCTCCTCCAGCAAATTTTCATTTAGCTTCTGCTATGTAACATGTAGCTGCAGCTGAAGTTTTCAAATTGGGGCTCATGATCTTAAAGTGGAAGTGGTTTCCAATCACTTTTTTTTACTAATGCAGAGGCTTGGGGAGCCCTGCGGTGGGTTCTGCGGGGCTCCCTGCATGCACCCCCCCCCAGAGGCCAGCACAGCTATTGGTAAGAAACCCTCAATCAGCCCCAGAAGCAGTGTGATCCTTGAGACTGCATTGCTGCCTCTGTCCCTCCCCTGCAACAATTTACTCCAGTTCTAACTCCAGCAGTTTGGGAACTGCTGAGCTACAGTATAAGGAAAAGTATGCTGCATTTACCTCTAGGGAGCTGCTACCACTACCATTTTGAACAGAGCAAGTTCAAAAATTTGCATACAGTCTCTTATTCTCCTTCCCCAATGTTCTAAACCAGTGTTTCTCAAACTGTGGGTCGGGACCCACTAGGTGGGTTGTGAGCCAATTTCAGGTGGGTCCCCATTCATTTCAATATTTTATTTTTAATATATTAGACTTGATGCTATCATAGTATGTGACTGAATTTGGGGAAGTGTTACAGACCTGCACTTTTAACAAGCTACTATGTATATTCTTTTAACAATGATACTCAGTGGAACTTACTCCTGGGTAAGTGTGGGTAGCATTGTTAAAAATTTTCCTGTTTGATGATGTCACTTCCAGTGGGTCTTGACAGATTTTCACTCTAAAAAGTGGGTCCCAGTGCTAAATGTGTGAGAACCACAGTTCTAAACACATAACTGAGAATTATTTGCCACAGTTTTCTGAAGATTTCTTGGGATTCTAATTTTTGAGTGTCAGGATTACAACTCAAACAACAGAAACAGCTTTGAATTTAGCTGTATTATGAAATTCAGTAGATAGCTGCAATGATAATCAGCCTTCTTTCCATGTTAAATACATGGGAGATATTACAGAACAGAAAACAACCTAAAGAAAACTCTGTCTACTTACCTCTGCCATGTTTTTTCCAGAGATACAGAGACAACAACATCAACTGGCAAGGTCATGCTTACATAGTGATGTCCCTTGTTCTCTTTTTCAATGATTGGAGCCAGAGCATCTAACGAAGTTGTCATTTCCAACATAAGATCTATATTAACTATAGGTTGCTGTAAACAACAAAGACTCAAATGTATGAGTTAGACCAAATACAAAGAGGAAGAGATTCAGACGTTCCAAAGGATAGCAACAGCTTTCACAGATGGTCAAAAGCAGAGCATGCTTTTTTGAAAACAATGATGAGTTCTTTGGAGGAAGGGACAGATACAAACAACAAACAAATCATTCTTTGTCAAGGGTATATAACAAAAATTAAATTTTAAACAATACCTAGTGGAATTACCAATACAGGTTGTGTCTTGTTATCCACTGAGGTTCCATTCTAGAACCCTTAGTGGATTAAAAAAAATCAGTGGAAAAATAGCTTTAAAGACCCACTTCCAGGTTTCTTGTTCCTCCATTGTTGCCCTCAGAATGCACTGGTATAAATGCTAGACCACATTTATCCACTAGATGGGGTGAATAATGGAATCTAGCAGAATGAAATTAGATTTATTAACAAAATTAATAGGTGGGGAATTGGATTTTGGTGCTTTTTTCCTTGTTACAAGGCATTTAAAGGTGGCCTCAGTATCAGTAATGTCAAATCAGTAGATACCGAGGTCCCACCTGTATCTTTAGGTAAGATGGCTCTATGCAAAAGGTCAAATTAGTCAAAATACTGGAGATCAGTAGTCAGATCTCCCTTTCTTTTTAATGTTTGGCTTTGTTGCTGTTTTTAAAGCACCTGTGGGAAGAGGAGTGATGGAACTGGGACTGTAGCACTGGAGGCAGGTCTTAAATCCTTTATCCCAAGGTCACTTTCCAAATCCATTGTTTTCCCTAATGGGACAAACAGCGACCTGGGGTAGCGATCTTGATATGAAGAAAATGGCAGTGGGAGAAAGGATTCTCTTTCTCACTCACATTCATACAGAGCTCCACTGTCCCAGTCAATTCAGAGACTAAATCAGATGTTTTTAAAAGATATTAAAAGAATAAAAGATCCAATCATGGATCTCTAGGATCTTATCAAATTTGGCCAAACAGTTTGCTCTTAAATCAGAAAACACACACTTGGGATGAAGTGGAAATGGGAAGTGGAATGGGACAGGACAAACACAACTGACTGCTGAGCAATACTACTAATCATTACATATTGCAGGTAAATGTGCAAGGGCAAATGTTTAGGATTTAGATAACAACTGCAGATGTGAGTCTGCACACCGATCTAAATCCTTCTACTCCTTGGCTGAATAGACTAATTTGCTATTAAAATGGGATACAGATTTTCATGCTGAAGAGTTTTGCTTTTCACACCCCTGCTAACTGGGCAAAGAAGCTATTAAAGTAATGTCCTCTTATATCTGGCAGGGAAGAGCAACCGTCCCTCTTCACCCCATCATGGCGTCTTTTCCAGTGGCTGTTGCTGGTGTCTCTTCTGTATTTTTTTATATATGCGGACGTATACAGAGTCCTTTGTGGACAGGGAACAATTTATGATTTATTTTCATGTAAACCACTTTGTGTACTACTCTACTGAATAGTGAAGGTATGGCAAGGAAAGATATTCTACCAAGTCCTGTAACTTCTTATCCTTCTTTTTGGAAAACCTGCGTTTTGTCTCATCTTCTTTCTCAAATCTGAAAAACAGCATGAAGATCAAGTTACTCTGAGGGAAAATTGTACTATCAACACCCCCCCCCCCCCAAAAAAAAAACAGCATTCCAAGTCTTTTCCACCAACACTTACTGAATAAAGGGCAGTATCTCCTTACAAGCAGAATCATCTGTAAGCTCTGCAACTGAGTACGTTCCACTGTTTGGCCACACGTATACGGAACTATGGCAGATTCTGAATACTAGCACATCTGAAGACAGTTTCCTCCTGAGATCACTGAAAACGTATTTTAGTGCTTCTTTTGTTGAAGACTCTTAAGCACAAAGAAAAATAAAATGGTCAGGGCAGGTTGGCTGGTATAGTTTCAAACTTCAAATATTTAAAAAGATGACAGAAAGCAAAATTGTTTATGCTACCGATAGTACAAGAAGTAACAGTTCTGAATTAAAGTGACGTAGGTTTAGTTGAACACTTTCTATCTACAAAAGCAGAACTGCAATGGCAGGGAAAGAGAAAGTTTTTCTAGGGAAGTTTGAAACCTCCTTCCCTTCAGAATTTCAACAAAATCCAACATTGTACAAATGCAACTACAAAAGATTTTACATTTATGCAGTATATATTTTCCATTAACATTGAAGATGTCAAGCCAACCAACATTAAACTTACTCTATAGTTCCCTTAATCTGACACAGCTGCCCTGAGTTATGAAACAGAGGAACTTACTCTTGAAAAATCTTGATATATAGATTTAAGACTTGTGAAATATTTTTTTCCTTCATTTCCAAAATTTTAACAATTTTGTATGGGTAGCAGAAACTTCATTTTAAACTTAAATGACACAGAAGCTTCTGAGCAGTCTAACAACAGTTCACGAGTTACCTAAGGAAATTCAGCAGCTATCTTGGGCAGTATGTTGCCCACCTCTGCTTTAAGTAAGTATATAAATCTGACTAGAAAATAGCATTTTAGAACAGTTTATACACAAAATGAGAAAGAAGTTTGAAAAATGAAATTGACATGGGAGGTTAGAATGTGAAAGCACCCTAGAGACACTTTAGCACAATTACTTTGTACACAACTTTGCATTTACCCATACCTCTGTTTTATTCTTATAACTCAAACAGGGTATGTTTGCAACTGTTGGTGTGGCTTCCTATCCTTGGGTAGTAGGATAGAGCTGTCCAGTTCAATTGCATTTTGTAAGGGAATCACCTACAAAACATAGGACTTTGCTGAGGGTCTGATGAAAGACCTATTACTGAAAAAGATTATAGGATAATGCCCTTGGAGCCATCACTGGTTCCATCCTTGCAGATGTTGTTCCACAAAGCAGGCAACCTTTTACAATACTTACCATTCCACTGCAGACCAGGACACTTCACCGTAGTGGTTCCCAATGTTTTTTTTTTCCACTTCCATACTCCTTGGCAGCCAATTTTTATAAACTGTACTATTCATATTATCAAAATATGATGTTATTTCAAATTTATGTTTTCAACTACTGATCCATATCTGATAACATACGAACTGATGATCAGAAACTAGCAGCTGCTAGGGCTTTCACAGCCAACCAACTGCCTTCCTTCCTGCCAGGAAGGCATTCTAATACAGACCTGCCTTTTTCTGCCATTATTCAATTCTTTTTCAAGTACCCCTAAAGATTCTGGCAAGTACATCTGGGTGTTCACGAACTCCAGATGGGGAACCACTTTTCTAGTGCAAAAGCATCCCTGGCTGCTGTTACACTAGTACTTAACCTAAGGGTTCAGTAGTATGTCCTGTCCCTCAACCAAGGCCTTCAATCAGAAATGTACTACCCACACCAAACTGAGTAAAATGAATATGACTTTTATGGACACTATGGCTTCAGAATAATCTTGCCAGTGCAGTTATTTGCTTCCGCAGAAAGATGGTGAACACTATAATACAGTGCCTCATATTTTTATAGACATACCAACAGGAGAGGCCAGCTGAAACGCCAGATCCAGGCCTCCTCTTATTCTGAAGAGTATATCCATAGTCTCCAAGATTACCTAGAAAAGGGGAAGAAAAGTTGAGTCTCAATATAAATCAAAATACTGCTGCTTTGGATGATTTTTCCCCCCATAAAGAGCCAAGAGAGCTTGGCCAAAGCCACTCCCAAATACTGAGAACCTAGTTTCTGATCCTTTCCTTTTTTTTTTGCTACTTCTATGTAGCAACATATACATTGTCAAGGCACTGAGACCCCCATCCTGAGGGCTCTATTGCTGGCGGTATGCAAGTACCACCAAGTCTGGCATAAACAACTGTCAATATGATGCATCATCAAAAGAGAAGGACTGATCCTAATAAGAAGGGATTTAGGAGACTAAGGGTGCACTACTAACATGCACTGGAACAGGCAGGTCAGCTGGCCTGCACAGCATCCAGCACAATGTAGGAAAAGGCTTGGGCACAATTTGGAGTAAGGGGATTTATGTCCCCTTACCCTGTATCACATGCTAGCCCACCCCAGGTGCCCACTTGGATCTTTTTTGCAGGTGCAAATCTGAGCAGCCCATGTAACATTGATTGGGCAGGAGACAGAGGTTTAGACCTGGCCTAAGTTGCCCAGGTTGGTTCAACCTCCCCCCCCCCCCGGGGTCTGATCCACCTCCCAGACTGCCCTTCCCCATCCTAGAACGCCTCAGTTCTGCCCTCCAGCTCACCCTCAATTCAGAGCGTGTGTGTGTGTGGGGGGGGGGGGCATAAGCTGGCAAAACAGATACAACATAAAAAGAGCCCTGCTGGATCAGGCCAAAGGCCCATATAGTCAGCTTCCTGTATGTCACAGTGGCCCACCAGATGCCTCAGGGGGCACACAACAAGAGACCTGCATCCTGCTGCCCTCCCTCACATCTGCCATTCTGGGGTGGCCTATTCTAAAACCAAGAGGTTGTACATACACATCATGGCTTGTAACCTGTGATGGAGTTTCCTCCAGAAGTCCAATCCCCTTTTAAAGACATCTAGGCGAGATGCCATCACCGCATCCTGTGGCAAGGAGTCCCACAGATTAATTTCATACTGGGTGAAGAAATATTTTCTTTTGTCAGTCCTAACTCTCCCAACAACACTCAACTTTAGTGGATGTCCCGCATCCCGGGGTGCCTTGTCCATTGTGGCTTGTAACCTGTGATGGACTTTTCCTCCAGAAATCTGTCCAATCCCCTTTGAAAGGCATTCAGGCCAAATGCCATCACCACATCCTGTGGCAAGGAGTTCCACAGACCAACCACATGCTGAGTAAGGAAATATTTTCTTTTGCCTGTCCTAACTCTCCCAACACTCAGTTTGAGTGGATGCCCTTTGGTGCTGGTGCTGTGTGAGAGGGAGAACACCCCCATACACTCTGTCTATCACCATATCCTGTGGCAGGGACTTCCACAGACACTCAAAGCCAAAGTTTTCCGTTCCCCGGTCCAGCTTCCCCCTTCCGTGGGGCCAGTGCTCGCCCCTCCCTCCCGGCTTCCAGGCAGCCCCAGGGCAACATTAAGCCCCCCAGCCATGGGGGGGGGGAGGTCTTCGTGGCTCTCCCCCCCTGCAGGGAGAGAGCAGCCAAGCCACCTCCCCGCCCCCAACACCAGCGCCGCCGCACTTACCACGTCGGTCAGCGGCACGCCGCGGGGAGGTGCCCCAGGCAGCTGCATGCCCCTCCCCCTGAGGTGAACCAAGGCGGCTTCCTTGCGCTCTCCTGCCCAGCAGGTACACGTCTCCCTCTGCGGCCTATGCAGAGCGCCGAACTACATTTCCCGTCATGCACTCCTCCCCGTTCGGACTGCACCATTGCGGGAGGGAGGTAGCTGTTGTTGTGAGCCCTCCCGCCGTTTCCAGGGACAGTCGCGTCAACAAAGAGCCTGGCTGCGCGGCGAGGAGGCGGCGCTGCTGGTGGATGGAAGGGGAGAGCGGAGGTGGGGTTGGTGGCAGCTGACCCCGGACCGCCTGTCTTACTGAGGGGAAGCGGGACGGACAGGAGCGGGGTAAGTGGCACGTCCTCCCTGGGGAAGCAGGAGCGGGTGGGGGGCTCTGGGGGGCTCAGGACGAGCACCCACCCACAGTGTAGTTAGCCTGTGGAACTCCTTGCCTCAGGACTTGGCGCTGGCATCTGGACTAGATGCCACCGCACACAACCCCAGCACCAGGGGCCACCCACTGAAACTGAGTGTGGGGAGAGTTAGGACAAACAAAAGAAAATGTTCCTTTACCCAGAGTGTTGTTAGCATGTGGAACTCCTTGTCACAGGTCGTGGCGATGGCATCTGGACTAGATGCTGTCACACGCAACACCAGCACCAGGGGGCTTCCTCTGAAACCGAGTGTCAGGAGAGTCAGGACAGACCAAAGGAAATGTTCCTTTATGCAGAGTATGGTTAGTCTGTTGAACATCTTGCCACAGGATGTGGCAATGGCATCTGGCCTAGATGCCATCGCATACAACACCAGCATCAGGGGGCTTCCACTGAAATTGGGAGAGTTAGGACAGACAACATGTAATGTTTCTTTACCCAGTGTGTGGTTAGTCTGTGGAACTCCTTGCCACAGGATGTGGTGATGGTGCCTGCTTAGGTGCCTTTAAAAGGGAATTGGATAGATTTTTGGAGGAAAGCTCCATTGCAGGTTACAAGCCTTGATGGGTATGTTCAGCCTTTTGATTTTAGGCTGTCTCGGGGTGCCAGGTGCAAGGGAGTGCCAACAGGATGTAGGTCTCTTGTTGCCTTCTGTGCTCGCTGAGACATCTGGTGGACCACTGTGGGATACAGGAAGCTGGACTGAATGGGCCTTAGGCCTTATCCAGTGGAGTTTTTCTTATATTCTTAAAATAAAAGCTAAAAAACACTCATGTTATATGGATTTCATGTGGCTAATTTAAACACTGTATTACTTACTAAATTTAAAACTATATTACATATAATTTTTTACATATAATTTATTCATTACAGGAAGGCTGTGAGCTGCCTGCTCGCTGGGAAAAGGAAGATATTGAAGTTCTTTTTCCAGGACATGAGGCTAAAAAAAGAGGACATGTCCTGGAAAAAGAGGGCATGTGGTCACCTTGCCTAAGCTGAGTCCTCTGTTTGTGCGTCACCTGTGAAGTGTCATGTGTTTCATGAAATTGTGGTGCGTAAATTATGGAAAACATTGGAAAGAATGAGCAATGCTTTCTTCCTTTCTTCTCATCAGCTTAGTAAGATATACTGAATGCACTTTTAAAAAAATGGGTTTTTAAATTTTAATTTTCCGTCTGCCTGGGAAAGAGAGAGTGAGAGTGTGTTTCTTTCTTTCTTTTTTTTAAAAGGTGCTTGGAGCTGATTTGGACCATTTTGGTTTCAAAAGGTAAAATGAATAAACAAGATAGAGATTAATAAAAATATTTTCCCCTAGTTGCATTCTCATACACAACTTGACCAAAATACATTCATGAACTTGCAGCATAGCATTTTCTCATAGCCTTCAAGTGGACCATGGGTCACCACAGTATTGCCCACTAGCCACATCTGGCCTGCGGAGACCCATCGACCCCCTGGTTTGCAAGGAGATCTTTTCCTCTCTTCCCCTTTCTCTGCATTACTTTGAAAGTGCTTTGGACTGGTTTGTAAGGAAATCTTTTCCTCCCTTTCCCTCTCTAATGTGGCATTTTTATTGCTTCATTTTTTGACTGGCAGACTGTGACTTTTATCGCCTGCATATTTGCAGGTCAGATTGTGACAAAAGGTTAGGCCACAATGGAGGCTAAAATCCCATGAGTTAAGTGCACCCAAGCCAAGTGACTTCAGTGTAGTTAGGCATGCTTAAGAGCCCAATCTTATCCAACTTTCTGGTGCTGGTGCAACAGCAATGCAGCACTGAGGAAAAAGGACAAATGTCCCCTTACCTGGAGGAGGCCTCGATGACTGTTCCCTACTGCAAGATGCCGTGCATACCTCACTGGTACAGCTGCACTAGCACTGGGAAATTGGATAGGGTTGGGCCCTAAGTCTGCATAGGTCTGGGCTGTGCATTGCAATTTCAATCAGCATACCAGTTTCCTGGGGATTGTGCTTTGATACTTGCTTGACTTACCACTGCTCTTGAAACTTTTTCACACCTCACTTTCACCTACGTGCAAATGGACAGAGCCATTAGCAGAGGAAGAACAAGGTCCTCAAAGGTTATTGAATCCCTGAAAAACAACATTAATGAGCATCTTTTGACTTTAGGCTTTGACTGTACAACAAAATGCAGTATCTTGTTTGAGGTTTACTAGATGTTTTCACAGTGGCATAGAAATATGTCAGGGACTTAAATGTTTGCGATCTAATTCTCTTAATGCTTCCTCAGTTTACATTTTGTAGAACTGTGCTATTAGTTGCACCTTATTGGCAGGAAATTATTGGTTAAGTATTGCTGTTTGGAATTGGGCACTGTGTGCAGTTTTTATTGGACAATCCAAGCAATTATCCTACTTCTGGAATCATATAATAACACAGATGCTTTGGGCTAGTTCTGGCCTTCTTGATGTCAGAAGGCAAATATTAAAACAGTGGCAAACCACAACCCTTAGTATTCAAGACCAGATTGAAGACCTGAAAACATACTAGCAATTTAAGAGTGGAAGGTATTTGATGAATGTGGTCAAATCAATTCATTTGAGAATTTGGCCAGAAGGTGGCAAAATTGGGTATTTGGTGGGGTGCATGACTAGAAAAGGATATACCTGCCCAACAGCCCCATCATCACACTGAGCACTCAAGGAGTTTGTATTTTGTGTCCAGCAGAAATTAAGGAGTCTGGTGCAAAGATGTTACTCTGGTTTTGTAAAATTTAATTTTTGAACTTTAGCTAACTTGCTTAAACTAATTATTTGTGATTAGTCACTTTCAAAATGATCATTTTGGAATAAATACTTAAAACCTGAAGTGCATGATTACTTTCCTTTCCCACTTTCTTTCTAGGCACTATAAGACATTTGCACATTTTCTAGTGTAGCAGGTTATCACACAAAATCAACCATGCCTTCAGAAGGGAAATCAGATATGGAGAGGATTGGCCTCTTTAGTGAAATGGAATATATTACAGTTGGGGATAAATATGTCTCGCCGTTTAACCGTAAGTAGCTTTTCACTGAGTTTACCAGTTTGTAATACAGCCATTTTTCTTTGAAAAACAAAGTCTTAAACCGTCTGTAGATTATGCTAAAATTAATAAAGTCTATTATTTTCAGATTGCTTTTTGCTTAAGAGTTCACTGTGGGTGCAAACAAACGAATGCACAGAATCAAGAGCAACATAATAACTTGGAAAACAGTGCCTACATTGCCAGGATATTGTGCTGATATGGCAGCACATGGTGGCTTGAATGCGCTGGCACATTGCAGTGTCTTTGCTGCATGTGGCAAATCAAGTTTGTGGAATGGAAAAATTGACTGGAGGTGGCATGACAGGAGTAAGGTTAGCTCGATATGCCATCATTCTGGCTAGCTATGCAGGCAAATCTATGTGCCAGACACATTGTATAATGGGATTCTAGCTTGTTGCATTTTCTATACTCAGGTTGTTGCCATATCAGTCTGGACTTACAGAACTATATCACTGTTGTTTTGATCCGAATCCTGAATCCTACAGAATCCTAAAGCTAGTCCCTGTTGCTTCAATCAATAGTAGTTGGAGACTTCTCTTGCAAAAACTTGGATTGAAGGCAATTCCACCATCCTTGTTTGCACCTAGATTCCTGCATAAAGCATCCATAACCTTTAGTTGGCCCGGATTCGCCCAGTAGAGGGAAAGTTTGCTTTCACTATGAGTTTACTAACAATGAGCCCCAAATTCCTTTAGTCCCATGTACTGTTTTTCTCCTGTATGGATCTAGAAACATTGTGAAACTTTTCTTCTAGATTTTTTTTTATCTGAATGGGTAGTACTTTTCTTGTTTTTGTGCTGGACAAACTATTTGGCTCTGTTTTTGTGTGATAGCCATTGCATAGGGGTAAATATTTTTCTTCTGATTTTTGTTGTCTCCCAGAACCGACTTCTGAATCTAAAGGGGAAAGGATCCAAAGTCTTTTAACCCAAGTCTGGAATTCCAAGTCTTTTAACCCAAGCCTGATCCTATTACCATACTGCATTGTGGGTGCTGAGGAGGAGGGAGCACTAAGGGATGTTCTTTCAATTCAGTGCAACTGTTCAAATTCATTAGTTTGGTACACAGGGGTGGTCAGTCCCTGACTCCTCAGTACCAATGGCAGCAATAAAGCCCAATGTGCCTTAGGCGAAGTGGAGGGAGCACAGCTTAGTGTCAGCAGTGGCTATACACATCAAACATTTAAACTAAGCAATGACACCCATTAGGCCAATAAAGCCAGCTCTTCTTTGTTTTAAGGCCCTTTCAATGAAGCTGCAAGCAAGAATAAGCAAATGTTGCCAGGGGGTAGCAAAGAGAAGGCTGCTACCCAGGCAGGTTACTTTGAAGCACTGTATTCAAGGATTTTTGAAGGTGAAAGTTATTCAAATCCTGTTCAGCTACGGAGAAGGTATCGATTGGCAGAGTTAAAGAAAAACATCGGCAGCAAAGCCTTCCTTCCCAGTAATGGAGATAAATATCCGTAAGTGCTCAGATAATGGGAATTGCAGAATGACTTTGCTACATAAATCCCCACAAAACTGGGACTTTGGTCCTAAGGCTCCCATTGCACCTTCCATCAAACACCCTACCCCATACAATCAAGCTTCTCATTCAGTGAAAATTAATACGCAGGCCAATGGAAAATGCCAAAGAATGCCTGGAGCATTTCTTTCTCATAGAACCCAGTGAGCAGCTTTCGTATGTGGGGTTCTGGATCATGGGTGAAAAGGTTTTTGATAAAACTGGACAACATTTTAACAGTTAATGACCCTGAAAGCAAAGCAGTTCTCAACAAACTTGGTAAACAAAAGTCACTCTTGCCTATCTGTGAAGCTGTATTTCATTTGGTTAAGAATAAATGACTGTAGTTTTTATACTGAAAAGTTACCATACAGTGATCGTCCTCTGTAATTTTTCTCTTGTTATTTGTTCGTAGAATATTTGATGAAATTAGGATAGCATAAAGAGAAATGCAATGTTAATTGCAACCATTTTCCTATGGTTTAATCTTGATTTTTGTCATGTGACTAAAGAGAGCACTTATACAAGACAGAGCAATTGCAGAAGTATTATAAAGGAATATTACCAGGTACCTGTTGATTGCATAAACTTGTAGAAAGTATTCTAAGACACAGCACCATGGCTTCCATCACTTCAATAAACCCTCCTCAGTTCTGCTTCTCTTCACCTTCAGAATTTCCAAGTTGTTAACATTTCTCCTTTTTGGCTTCAGCAATACTGCCATATTCTTGCTTCAGCCTTCCTGCCTGCTGCTATCTCCCTTCCCGCCTATTCTAGGCCATGAACTAGGCCATGATGAAAAGGCCTCTCTGCAGATCACATCATTATCTTTAGTGGATCAATTTTTTTCCTGGGATCTCCTCACTCTGTTACGAGTTGGAGAGGGGATACAGAAGTAGAAAATGCAAATCTTTTTTGCTAGAACAGGGATGTCAAACTCATTTCATAGAGAGGACTGAAGTTAGCATTTGTGGTCCCTGCTGAGGGCTGGAAGTGACATAATTAAGTAGAAAATGACAGCATTAAGCAAATTATGGCCAGAAATAAGCACATTGTTCTCATGTAGAAACTAATTAGCTGTAAATTACCAAAGAGAAAATGTACAAATCTTGTTAATATTTTCAGGATATGAGAGAGCCCATTTATCAAGCTGGGAGAGCCCAATTATAACAGGGCCAGATAAATTGCTTCTGGGTACTGCTTTTGGCCTGCAGGCCTTCTATTTGACACCCCTGCACTCACACATGCTGCAAATGCCCCTCTGCCTGGGCGTTCTTAGTTTGGTACAGTTTCTACCAACTTTCTTCCCAGCAGCAATTTCTAGCAAAGAGAGCCAAGGACATGTGCTGAAAGATGCAATTGAAGCAACTGAGGATGGATGTTTGTCATCCTAAATTCCCTTAGAAAAATTCATAGTAGCCCCTGTTAGAGTAAGGATTCTCAGGATGACGAAACATGATCTGATAAACTCTGTTAGTTCTTGTACTACTGTCTGAGAAGAATACTGTAGTCCCAAAACATTAAATATAACAGTAATGGAAAGTAGGCAGCCAAAGGGGCTGTTAGAGATCTGTATGCCCTAATTAAAGGAGAGACAACTTGCCTAGGCCAGAGGGAGGGAGCTTATAATACCAGCTCCTATGGAGACCACTACTGGCCTGAGAGTTGTATTATTTATTTTACTGTTTATTATACTTTTGAAAATACTGTAAGCTGCCTTGGGGGCTTCTTCAGAGGTAGAAAGGCAGGATATACTGTAAATACCTGGATAGATAAAATAAGTAAATGTTGGCACAGAAATACAAAAGTTTTGCATATCTAGTGCCTAAGCCTATGCATGGCTACTCAGAAATAAGTCCCATTATAGTCAATGGGGCTTACTCATAGATAAGGCTGCAGGTATAGTCAATGAGACTTACCTCTGAGTAGATATGCATAGCACTACACCGTTAATGTATGTTTTTTCTTAATATGGGATAAGTGCTTTGAACACAATGTATGCTCTCATTCTAACAAGTTAACAAATAGCTTATATTATTACAAGAAGTTTAACATTTCTGGAGAAGAGCTAATTCTTATTTTATATTCCAGTTGTGGTATAGGAACTTATTATGGAACAATCGGTGGTTCATATCCTTTCTTCAGTGTACAAACAAAAGACAAAATACCATATGTTCAACCTGGGAAGAATCTATATACCAGTCCAGGAAAGAAAGGATCTGGCTATGGGTAAAAACAGACATCATGTTTCTAAAATTGTAGTTTCTGATATATTTTCTTAGATTTTGGAGACTGTTGAATCTTGGTGTCACTGGTATTTCATTTTCTCTACCCAGGTATCCAAATCTCACCATAGGTAAACCGTATGCACATTCAGTTGAATTGTATGACATAGGAAGAATAAACTTTAAGGTAAAATTCTGTTGGGTCTCCATTTTATTATCAGCTGAGTTCAGACATGATAGGAAACAATGATTTCCTGCTCTAAGAACAAGCCTTGCCATGGCATGTGTTCACATACTTCCCCCTCTGCTCTTTTTTCATATATGAGAGGAAGAGAAGGAAAAGTTTGATGAAATTGTAAACTGTATAAATTTCTTTAAATAAATAAACCAGAGTTTCGTTAAACAAACCAGAATCAACATGATTCAGTGGCATACATGGGTGCAAGTGCTCTCAGGTGACATGGTGAGGGGACAGCAACCCCCCCACCCATGCCCCTGTCTGGAGGCACTCTGAGGGCCAGAAAGGCCATATATGGCCTCTCTGATCCTCAGAAGGCCTTCTAAGGCCTCTGAAGGGTCTTAAAACATCACTTCCTGTTTTTTTCTGAAAAACCGGAAGTGACCTTTTAAGGCCCTCTGGAGGCCTTAGAAAGCAGGTGGGGCACTTCCAGGCTTGTCCAGGGGTTGCATAAGGGCCAAGACTGCCACTGCCATGATTGCAGATATTGTGGAATCTTTGAAGTCTAAACTATATAGGTCCCTGTTATGTTTCCCCACATCAGAGTCGTCAACTTTTTGAGGAACTAGACATTAAAATTCCCTACACTTTTGTCCTTTACCTCCTGCACTCTCAAAGCAGTGGTTCCCAATCTTTTCCCGAAAGTTAGAGAACCACTAAGTCCTTGTGAGGATATACTGGGAGGTCCCAATCTGGTGGTGACGGCAGTTCTGGGTTTGTGTTGCTGCTGCTGAAGTAAAAAAAAAACAGGTTTTTTTTTTTTGGATTTTCCTGACTGCAGTGGCGGGAACCTGGGTTTTGCAGTGTCTTCAGCTGCCACTGCTGGATAAGTCCAAAAAACCTAGTTGTCTTATTTGGGTAGCAGTGGCAGCATGCACAAGGAAGTTCCATCACCATGTTCCCTGCTGGATTGTCATTCCTTCTTAAGGAATGGTTCTGGTTAACTTGGGCAGTCACAACTCTCAGGTTGGGGACCACGGAATAGTTAAAGGGACATCACTTAATAGTTGCATTTTGCTGTTGCAGTGTCTCTGTGTTCCTGTCCCCTCCCCTCTCCCACTCGTAAAGGGGCCTCATTGTTTACAGCAGGGGTGTCCAAAGTTTTTGACAGGAGGGCCACATCATCTCTCTGACACTGTGTCAGGGGCCGGAGGAAAAAAGAATTAATTTACATTTAAAATTTGAATAAATTTACATAAGTTTACATAAACGAATATATTAAAGATGAACTTATATGAATGAATGAAGGTCTTGCAATAGCTCAAGGCCTATAAAAGGCCTTGCACAAAGCAACGCCGGCCTTTCCTTTGCTGCTGCTACTACATCACAGACTTGAAACAACAAGTAGTGGAGGGGAGCCCTCATCCCACAGCTCATGTGAGAGGTCAAACAGTCGCCCTCACGCTGTGTCAGGCCAGTGGGCTGCAAGTGGCCCCAGGGCCGGGGTTTGGGTACCCCTGGTTTACAGTATTACAAGTGTATGATAGTTTTGGCATTTGTTGTGTTTTAGCACTGTGTTTTATCCTTAATTGGAATAATAGGAAGAGTGACTTTGTATGTAGCCCTTCCTGGATATTTCAGTTTGCTGCACAGATACTATTTTAGCTTCTAGTCTTTGGTAACTGCTAGTTCTTCTGTCAGGTAACCCTGGAAACTGCTAGTACTTATGGAAGAGAATTTCCCATTCCCTTTATAAAGGATAAGAACTGTAGTTTAAAACCAAAATCAAAAGCTTCTGTAGTCCTCAACTCATGAAAGTGGGGGGAGAGGAGAGTTTCCATAGGCTCATTCTCATAGTGGGGAGACCATAGTTTCCATTTGAACCCACTCACTGGCTTGCATTAATAAAACTGTCTAGGTTGGTGGGCTCCAAGTGACCTCGGGAAAAGGTGTTGCTGGGGTACAGCACAGTTCAACTTTAATTGGGGCTGCGACTGTAATTGGAAAGAGGTTGATGCAACCCAAATCTGTTTTATTATCTCCTGCCGGAGAGCCCCTTTTGTTCTTTCTAAAACTATAAAGATACCAAGCCTAACTTCCTTGCCTGATCACAAAGTCTTACATTCAGCCCTAGAACATCAATTTTCCCCCTTGGGATGAGGAGGTACAGGGCAGCTGTGACAGTGTGATAATTACTATTTGGTGAACAACTGTTTGATGTTCACAATTTGCTAAGTAGCGAGGTTACATTCTCTTATCTTCTTCACTCTGTGATGCTAGGCTCTGTGACCCCAGGTTCTGTGCTCTACACATCCAGAGATTTATTGTAAGAAGTTCAGGGGAGAAGACCAAACCATATGTTTGAGATTAGTTTTCTCCAAATCCAGTCTTTTATAGACATGGGCAGCCTAGGGCCAGTACTGACAATAAAGGTATTCAGCAGTGACACATTAACCCAAATAACATCCATGGGTCCCCGAGTCTGTCCCAGATAGAAATATGGCTATGTGGTCTGTCTGGTTGTAGCTCAAGCTAACCGTCTTAAACCAGCATATGTCTTTGTATGGGCGAGAGGCAAGGTGGAATGCAGATATCCATTTGTAGTTGTCAAGCATGCACTCCATGCTGTTTCCCACTATTTCAGTCAAGCAAGTCCTTTCTTCACATATCTTCTTGGCGTTATACCTGTGTGAAGGTATGGGAAAGTATGACATGCATAAGCATTCTGTTGCTTACTATTCTATTTTAATTTACCCTGTGGTGGACCTGTGCCTGCTCAAAGTCTTTTTTATCATAAGTGCTGACTCTATGAGTTCAGAAAGAAAAGCCATCCTGCATCCAGCTTTCTGCAAATTTGGCATTGGGCACCTCAGAACTTACTGGGCACTGGTTTTGTGTTAGACTTGAGCAGTTGGCCACATAGGTCTCTAACTGTACAATTCCTGTACATGTTTACTCAGAAGTAAATATGTTCAGTGGGGTTTACTGTCAGGTATGTGTTGATAGCATTGCAATGTAAAGCACAACCCTGTGCACGTCTACTCAAAAGAAAATCACATTTATTTCAGTGGGACTTAGGGCCTGATCCTATTGGGCCAATGCCGGGTCTCTGCTGGCATTGAGTGTTGCAAATGTGCCATAAGGTGTGCCTGTGACTCTCGTTGCTAGGCTGGCACCAGCTCAGCACAAGCCCGCATTGAGCCAGTTCTGATTGGAGGCCAGTTGCACACCACCTGATGCTATGGGCAAGCACTGGGCAGTGGAGCAGTGCTTGGGGATGGGGGGAGGCGTTCGGGGGTGGGGAGAGGGCAGGAGGATGGGGGGAGGGAGAGGGCAGGGAGGGCTCTGCCGGATCCAGAGTTCTGCATCAGGCCTCCCAGCCTGACACGGAGCTGCTTTACTCTGGGCTGGTTAAATAGCTGCGGTAGAGTCGATTAATCTAATTGCAGGGCCTCCTCCGTTATTCGGCAGAAGGGAACGAATGTCCCCTTCCCCTGAGGAGCCCCTGCCAGCTGCTTGGTGGCCACTGGATGCAGCAGCAGCCATTTCTGTGCCGCTACTCCTCTGGACGCTTGGCAACTCAGGTTTGGGCCATTATTCCCCAATAAGTGTGTATCCACATTTACCTGGAAGTAACCCCCATTAACTACAATGGGACTTCTGAGTAGACACGCATAGGATTGGGCTGTCGGACTGCTACAGATCTACTTTCTAGCATTTGCTGCAGTACGCACATTTAAACCTCTTGCCTAATTTTTCCCCACAGAGGATAATCTGAGTTAAAAACATGGTATCTTTTGGTATCCAATATGGTATCTTTTGCCTTTGACTTTCATAGAAAACATCTGAAGAACACCACCGCCTAATGAAAGGTGGACCTTTCAAGTTGAATCTTTATCCCAGAGAATATTTTGATTCCAATCCTTATTATGATGAGAAGCCTATGCCACCACCAAAGAAAGAACCTGCTGTAGTGAAAATGCATGGTCCTTTTAAACCACCCTCTCCTCCGAAGAAGGTAAGGTTGCTTTTCAAAACAAAACCCCTCTCTAGCTTTTAAAATTGCAAGCATTTACATTTAGCTAGAATAAAAAAGAATGTTGCAGTTTAGATAGCTACACATTTGATCATGTGGAACAAAAACTAATAATCATGTTCCAAATCATTTGAAAAATCACCAGCCTGCCAAACCTGCAGATAGGTTTTTATAACTAACTCCTGCTATGTGCTTGTTATAGATGGTTATAAAACCAAGAGGCTAATACCCACAGGTGCTGTAAAGGATTATTTTCATTTTTGGATTGGATCTGATGTGTTTTAAGTTTCTTTTGCTCTTTCTTAAGGGCACTAAACTCCAAAGTAATAGGACCTTGTGTTTAATCAATTGTAGGACTGCAGTGTTTAATCAATGAATGACCTGGTTTTAATTTATTAAAACATGTCTTGGACCACACTTCTTGAAGTATCATGTACCTGAGCATCATGTCATCTTTTCAATTCCTGCTCTCTGGCTTGCCCTTGATATCTAATTTGGTTATTGTTGACCATAGATAACTTTGTACAAGGTGTAGCAAAAGCAAGGAATAACCTAGAAATATAATCACCAAATCCTTGTGTTCCTAATATTCACGCTTCTTCAGAAGAATAATAGCCCAGCCTCAAGACTTGCTGTGTTAACTCAGAAGTGCTTAGGATTGGGCATGCCAACAACTATACAAATGCAAAACATGACATGGTATCAATATTCCAGCAATGCTACCCTAGTATGAAAAGGATATATGCCAGTGTAGATGCACTGATAATTATGCTATAGCACAATTTATGCATATCTAGTCAGAAGTTAATACAATTTAGCACAATGGTCCTTGCTCTCAGATCAGTACTTCACATATTAGCTAATGGGTTCTGAGCTGTCTCTGACAGATCAGGAGAGAGATCTAGGGGTTGTGGTGGACAAGTGTCAACCCAATGTGCGGCGGCAGTAAAGAAGGCCAATTCAATGCTTGGGATCATTAGAAAAGGTATTAAGAACAAAACAGCTAATATTATAATGCCGTTGTACAAATCTATGGTAAGGCCACACCTGGAGTGTGCCCAGTTCTGGTTGCCGCATCTCAAAAAGGATATAGTGGAAATGGAAAAGGTGCGAAAGAGGGCAACTAAGATGATTGCTGGGCTGGGGCACCTTCCTTATGAGGAAAGGCTATGGTGTTTGGGCCTCTTCAGCCTAGAAAAGAGATGCTTGAGGGGGGACATGATTGAGACATACAAAATTATGCATGGGAAGGATAAAGTGGATAGAGAGATGCTCTTTACACTCTCACATAACACCAGAACCAGGGGACATCCACTAAAATTGAGTGTTCAGAGACTTAGAACAGACAAAAGAAAATATTTCTTTACTCAGCGTGTAGTTGGTCTGTGGAACTCCTTGCCACAGGATGTGGTGACGGCATCTGGCCTGGATGCCTTTAAAAGGGGTTTGGACAAGTTTCTGGAGGAAAAATCCATTACAGGTTACGAGCCATGATGTGTATGTGCAACCACCTGATTTTAGAAATGGGCTATGTCAGATGCAAGGGAGGGCACCAGGATGCATAAGAACATAAGAACATAAGAACAGCCCCACTGGATCAGGCCATAGGCCCATCTAGTCCAGCTTCCTGTATCTCACAGCGGCCCACCAAATGCCCCAGGGAGCACACCAGATAACAAGAGACCTCATCCTGGTGCTCTCCCTTGCATCTGGCATTATGACATAACCCATTTCTAAAATCAGGAGGTTGCGCATACACATCATGGCTTGTACCCCATAATGGATTTTTCCTCCAGAAACTTGTCCAATCCCCTTTTAAAGGCGTCTAGGCTAGACGCCAGCACCACATCCTGTGGCAAGGAGTTCCACAGACCGACCACACGCTGAGTAAAGAAATATTTTCTTTTGTCTGTCCTAACCCGCCCAACACTCAATTTTAGTGGATGCACATTGGGTTGACACTTTCATCGACCTGTCCACCACCACCCCAAGATCTCTCTCCTGATCTGTCACAGACAGCTCAGAACCCATCAGCCTATATCTAAAGTTTTGATTTTTTGCCCCAATGTGCATGACTTTACACTTACTGACATTGAAGCGCATCTGCCATTTTGCTGCCCATTCTGCCAGTCTGGAGAGATCCTTCTGGAGCTCCTCACAATCACTTCTGGTCTTTACCACTCGGAAAAGTTTGGTGTCGTCTGCAAACTTAGCCACTTCACTGCTCAACCCTGTCTCCAGGTCATTTATGAAGAGGTTGAAAAGCACCGGTCCCAGGACAGATCCTTGGGGCACACCACTTTTCACCTCTCTCCATTGTGAAAATTGCCCATTGACACCCACTCTCTGCTTCCTGGCCTCCAACCAGTTCTCAATCCACGAGAGGACCTGTCCTCTAATTCCCTGACTGTGGAGTTTTTTCAGTAGCCTTTGGTGAGGGACCGTGTCAAACGCCTTCTGAAAGTCCAGATATATAATGTCCACGGGTTCTCCCGCATCCACATGCCTGTTGACCTTTTCAAAGAATTCTATAAGGTTTGTGAGGCAAGACTTACCCTTACAGAAGCCATGCTGACTCTCCCTCAGCAAGGCCTGTTCGTCTATGTGTTTTGAGATCCTATCTTTGATGAGGCATTCCACCATCTTACCCGGTATGGATGTTAGGCTGACCGGCCTATAGTTTCCCGGGTCCCCCCTCTTTCCCTTTTTAAAAATAGGCGTGACATTTGCTATCCTCCAATCTTCTGGCACCATGGCCGTTTTGAGGGACAAGTTGCATACCTTAGTCAAGAGATCTGCAACTTCATTCTTCAATTCCTTAATAACCCTTGGGTGGATGCCATCAGGGCCCGGTGACTTATTGATCTTTAATTTATCAATGAGGTCTGAAACATCTTCTCTTTTAACCTCTATCTGACTTAACTCCTCGGTTAGGAGGGGCCGTTCGGGCAGCGGTATCTGCCCGAGGTCTTCTGCCGTGAAGACAGATGCAAAGAACTCATTTAATTTCTCTGCCATCTCTAAGTCTCCTTTTATCTCCCCTTTCCCTCCCTCACCATCCAGAGGGCCAACCGCTTCTCTGGCGGGTTTCTTGCTTCTAACATATTTGAAGAAGCTTTTATTATTCCCCTTAATGTTGCTGGCCATGCGTTCCTCATAGTCTCGCTTGGCCTCCAGTATCACCTTCTTACATTTCTTTTGCCACAGTTTATATTCCTTTTTATTCTCCTCATTAGGGCAAGACTTCCATTTACGGAAGGAAGCTTCCTTGCCCTTCACAGTCTCTCTAACCTGGCTGGTTAGCCATGCGGGCACCCTCCTGGATTTAGTGGAACCCTTCTTTCTTTGCGGTATACACCTCTGCTGGGCCTCTATTACTGTTGTTTTAAGCAGCCTCCATGCACTCTGGAGAGATTGGACTCTTTTTACCCTCCCTTTCAACCTCCTTCTAACCAGCCTCCTCATTTGAGGGAAGTCCGCCCGTCGGAAGTCAAGGGTTTTTGTTAGAGATTTGCCTGGTATTCTTC
This sequence comes from Tiliqua scincoides, assembly GCF_035046505.1. NCBI lineage: Eukaryota > Metazoa > Chordata > Lepidosauria > Squamata > Scincidae > Tiliqua > Tiliqua scincoides. Next base: position 60,359,222 of record NC_089826.1, read on the forward strand.
CCCCAACGTGCACGTCAAAACGGATCGCAGCATGATCACTGTTCCCCAATGGCTCAGTAACGTTTACATCTCTAACCAGGTCCTGCGTACCGCACAATATTAAATCCAGAGTCACCTGTCCTCTGGTGGGCTCCGTGACTAGCTGATCTAAGCCACAGTCATTTAGCACGTCAAGAAATCCAGTTTCCTTAACGTGACCAGAACACAAATTGACCCAGTCAATATGAGGATAATTGAAGTCCCCCATGATTACAACCCTGTCCCTCCTTGTCACCTCCCTGATCTGTTTCCTCATTTCAAGGTCCCCATCAGATTTCTGGTCTGGAGGACGATAGCACGCCCCCAGTATTACATTGCTGCACAAGCCTGGTAATTTAACCCACAGAGATTCTACGGTGGAGTCGGACCCACCTTCAATCTCTACTTTGCTGGATTCTATCCCTTCCTTAACATAAACGGCCACCCCACCTCCAATACGCCCCACCTGTCCCTCCTGTAGAGTTTATAGCCCGGGATTGCGGTATCCCACTGATTCTCCCCATTCCACCAGGTTTCCGTTATGCCCACTATGTCAATGCAGGTCTCTTGCAGGTCTCTTGTTATCAGGTGTGCTCCCTGGGGCATTTGGTGGGGCCGCTGTGAGATACAGGAAGTTGGACTAGATGGGCCTATGGCCTGATGCAGTGGGGCTGTTCTTATGTTCTTAGTATGCATAGGTTTGCAGCCTGAATTACTTAACCGATAACTTCAGCAACATTGACAAGCTAGTGACTTGTAGAGACTAGTGTGTTAAGCTTTGATCTGAAAGATCCAGGTTCAGTTCCCTACTTGGTCATTATCTCAGCAGAGACTCTACAGCCAAGTATTGTTCGTCTCTCTCTCTCTCTCTCTCTCAGGGTTGTTGTGAGAATGGAGTGGAATAGATCCATACCACCTTGGGACAGAGAAAGATTGTGTGACTTGCAATATGTGACAAAATGAACAGTTTTGTGTGTATTTGCTGCTTGGTTGTTTGCATCATGACCTGCCAAATACTACTTCTAAGCTGCTGTTGAGTGTTTTGTCTTACCTAGATACTTTTGTATAGGTGACCAATTATCAAGTTTTCTTTGTCTTTCCAGCCAGGGGGCATGAAAGCAGGCACATTTGATCCTTTTCCAGTTCATACTGCTGACCCCTACATTGTTAAACAACCCAAGCCCATCACAACTAATAAACAAGGACGGATATTTAATCCTCCTGCTGGACCAAAGAGCAGACCAATCAGAAGCATTATGGCTTTAAATGTTGAAAAGTAAGTACAATTTATCTATATTAATTTTTATGCGGAAAGTTATGCTAGGGCTCAAGTCTGTCTAGGAACAACATCCTCTGATCTGGAAGCTGTTTCTGAAATCCCTGGTAAGTGTGAACTCTCTCTCCTTCCTCAGTGGTGAGGGAAACACATCCTGTATCTTCAACATCACTTTGGCCAACTCTTACTTCATAAATTCCTGGATTAAGCCCTGTCATGGGAAACAGATGTTGAATCTTTGCCCAGATTAAGACCTTATTGCTTTTTTAATGCAAAGCATTAAATGCAAAGATGCAAAGCATTTTAATGCAAAGATGTTGAATGCAAAACATTCAAAGATGCAAAGATGTTTAATGCAAAGCATTTTTAATGCAAATATGTTTAATGCAAAGCATCTTTAATACAAAGATGTTTAATGCAAAGCATTTTAATGCAAAGATGCTTTTTTAATGCAAAGCATTAAATGCAAAGATGCAAAGCATTTTAATGCAAAGATGTTGAATTGCTTTGCCCAGATTAAGACCTTTGCTTATTTAAAGTGCTGCTCCATAGCACAGTTAGCCAATATTTCTGTCAGGGTAATACTCTGTACCAGTCCTTAAAAAACCTGTGTTCTACCCAGCAAAATGCAGGTCACATGTTATAAAAGGTGGCCTCCTGAGTTTGCCTGCTTGCCTGGGACTGCAAAATGGAGGGGGGGGGGGTTTGTTAAGAGTCTCTCAGACCAAAATATGTGACTGTCTAGTGACAGTTAGCGCATTGTACCACATTCAGTGCAATATATTTTTTTTGTCCTTGTGACAAATATCTGGGAGAAGGAAAGGTTTGCACAGAAGTGAAAAATGCCACTCACATGCAAGAGTGGTGAACTCCTGCACACAAATTGTCTGCATGCACCATGGTTTAATATGTAGGTTGGCCATAATGATTCCTTTTGCTCTAGTTAGTAGTTTGCCAGGTGCACAACTCCAAGAGTCCTTTGTGCTCAACTTGTTGCCTTTATACCTTTTTGTAATCTCCCTTCTGTCTCTGGTAAAGCTTGGAATATGACTACCCTTTGTGACTGGGGTAGGGGATGTCAGAGGGCCCATGCCCATCAAAGGGCCCTCCCAGCTGGGCCAGTCCCCTGAATCCACATGTACCAGTCAAATGCAACATTTTTGCCTGTTCACCAATTGGGGATGGGGGTAGGATAGAGCTGCCACTCGCCATTTACCACCAGTAATCAGGAGGGTGGGGGAAGTAGAAGACTGTCCTAGGGCCTATAGCAACAGTGATGCTAGCACTGGCTGGGGCTGCCAATAAGCCTTCTGACTGGAAGAATTTGAGTGTGCTTTCAGAAGGCAGTGTTAGCTAAACAAAAAACAGAGATTTCCTTTTAGTATAAAACACTTTGCCCAGCTGTAGCCCATGACTTATGTCAGTGGCCTGGAAGAAGGATGCAGACAATCTGCTTTTTGACCTTAGAAGGATCTCTCGAGTTATCAGTGCTTTCAATATTGCTTGATGCTCCACATTAACGGTGCAATCCTAACCCACTTTCCAGCACCGGCATAAGGGCAATGCAGCTCCGAGGTAAGCGAACAAACATTGCCTTGTTTTGAGGAGGCCTCCATGATTGCCACCCAATTGCAGGATGTAGCACACATTCCATTGGCACTGCTATGCCAGTGCTGGAAAGTGGGTTAGGATTTGGGCCTGTGTCTCCTATATTTATCAAAATTTGTCCAAATAGTATTTGAAGACATACTATTATTGATAACAACATAAACTTGCTATGATGAGTTTTAGACTGTACATGCCAAGGAAGAGCTTAGCTGGGATGGAGCACAGAACTGCATATGGATTCTTTTAGATACAAACAAAAGATCATGCTTCAAGAAAATCTTTTGATGCTTTATTTCAATTTCAGATCATTAAATGCAACAAACTACACAAATCCTCGTGTTATGTCATATTAGCTGCATCAGAGGAAGGTGAATGAACTTTCTACACCCTGTGAACAGGACAGTTTGAACAGCTGAAGGAAACTTGAAATAAATAAAGATGTTGTGGCCAAGGACAATGTGTGAAATTCAGCAATCACTTGCCACAACTATATCCCATTCACTTGTGACTATATTTTATAAATATATAAGCGAATGATATATTTACCAATGATATCTACAAAATGTGAATTATATTTTGATATTAATTTTTAAGTTGTGCTTGAATATAGTGTGTGTGTGTGTGTGTGTGTGTGTGTGTGTGTGTGTATAACAGTGGCAAAATAAATACTTAAAACGCTTTATGTGGTGAGGAACATCCACTTTTTAAAAATTTAACCATTTGTAAAATATACAAAGTGAGTGTAAATTGAAAGTTTTCTCAAAGGATCAGTGGTTACATTCACTTGTAACCAGGTACCTGTATGTTTTGCCCTGTGGGGTAATTGGCAGCTTGGTAGGGATTTTTATCCGAAAAACAATGCAAGAAACAAGGATTTAAATAAGAAAAACAATGCAAGAAGCAAGAATCTGAATCACCATGGTGCCCCCTTCTCCACAGTTGATAGCAATCCTTTTAAAAAGCCTATACATTAATCTTCTGCATCATGCCTTGTTTAGCCTTGTTTAATAAATATCACCTACATATATCTCAAAGAGTTTCCCTGGCTTCCATCACTCTCTGCAACAAGAAATGGAAGTAGGGCACAGACCAGAATGGGTGGGGCTTTGCAGAAAGGCTGTCACTCTAGGATTTTGTCTCTAGGACAAAATAAACAATCTCAGCTTTTATGAAAATCAGTGAAATTTGAATATTCAAGAAATGGACTGAGCACATACCTGAGGAACAAACCCTGCAGGGCCCCCCCCACCCCTGAGCCTACAACCTTTAAACCCTTATGATGAATGAAAAGTCCAAAGCTTCACCTTCCCCCTTCTTTTGCTGTCATGGTGTGCCATTAGACTCTAACTCCCTTCCTCTCTAATTTTCCATTGCCAGACCAGATACAGTAGTGTGCAGGCTTTGGTAGGAATGCAACATTTAGTTGATAAGCAAGTGTGACTGAAGCTTTAATATAATTTTAAGTACCTCTGATATAATTGGGCAGATTTTGAGAGGACCATGCGAGTATAAAGTGTTCCATAACATTTTTTTTTTAATGCTATTGTCTTCAGACAAGAACTTGCAAAAAATGGGTAGGAGAAACCAAATGACCAGAAGCATCTCCCCTTCTCTTTCCTGTATCCAAGGGAATGCATCTAGTTCTAAAAAATCAGTCAAACATGCTTTTATTTTCAGTTATATAGTTTCATTCTTCTATAGACTCAAACAATTGATAGAATTGACTAAAATTTATGTGATGAATTAATGTGATGCTTTCATCAGATATTGGTCCTTGGATGGCAGTTGCCTGCAAAGTACCTTAATTTTACTGAAGATTTTGTTCCTTAACTATAAGTGGTGTTCAGAATAGCCCCTCATTGTGAAAGCATAGCAAAAAACCAAAAAGTCTACTCTCTTAAACTTGTAAGTATAATGATGTTTGAATGCAAGTCTGGTTTGTGTTTTTTTTATACAACATTCACTCCTCAAAATGTCAATGCAGAGAAATAAGTCTTAAAACTGTAAGTTCATGGGTCCGTCCCCCCCAAGAAAAAGTCCTGAATCTAGCAGCATAGCAGATAATATATAAGCAACTTCATACACAAGGAGATTTTGTTTGTGTGTGTGTAGCAGTTTGGAGGTTTCCACAAACTCAGGCATGTTGCTGTGCCCAGTGTTATTGTTCCTGAATTTCTGATAGCTCTGCTCTTTGCTGTTTTCTTGAACTTAGAAATCAGGAACCGGTTAGTCCTGAATTTGATGCTGCACCCTAAAGCGCTAAATAGCAGAGCAAAGGGCCCCATATTTCTTCTGTGCAGCAGTCTGAAAACTCGCCTGGCTGATAACGGATGTGGTACAGCTATCTGAAAGAGTACTGTAGAGCTGCGTGATGTTGCTATGCCTCTTCAATATGCAGAGTTCCTCTTCCAGTTTCCTTCGAATTTCAACAATCTTTTCACACTCTAGCAAATTGGAAATGTTGGGAAAGGAGTTAAAATAGTTTAAGCTCTAATGCAGTGGCCAATTTAAATGTTTGCAGGTGGAATTCATACAGCCATTGGGGTATAGGACAAACTTTCTCTGCTTCGTAAGAGCTGTCTCCCCCCTTAGATTATAGATGTGACAAACAAAAAATGTGGCAAGTAATCCTGAAAGAAGTGACTGGAGGAGGGTATAATCCTTTGCCCTTCTTTCCAAGTCCTTGTTTTACAGGTGAGTTAATGGAGTCACAAATAATATTATGGAGGTCCTAACTGGAATTCAGTTATCATTCCTCGCATAAAAGAAGGTGCTGCTACTATGCTTGTGTAGAGTTTCCTTGTGCATCAGTGCACAATGGATGACTAGTGCAGATGTGGTACTTAAAAGACAACATCCCCATCTCTACATCACCTTCCAAACCACCTCTTCGCCCTAATAAATATCATGGTCTTATTTGTATAAATCCAGGCATTGTACTTTTATTAATTAGTTTTATAAAGATATACAGTAAAAGCCACATTAACTGCATGGGGGGAATGGGGTGAATTACCTGAATGTGCCAGTAAACTAATCTTCCCCCCCCACCTCACCCCCTCCAGTGCTTACCTACCTTAAAGGGCTTTCTGTACTGCTGTGATGTTCTTCCTCCAGCCGTCAGCAGGGTGCTATAGGAGTAGAAATGCTCCTCCACTTCCTTAAGCACAGATGGGGGCCCTTTAAATTAGGTAAGTGTTTGAAGGGGTTTGGAGGTAGGTGGACAATATAATGAAATTTGGTTCTTGGTTAGCAACCCACTTGTTTAACAGCATCTCCGCTCGCCACAGCAATTTTGGTTAACCAAATTTGTCACTGTTTAGTCTACTGTATAAATGTGGCTTTTGCTCCACGAGAGCCTGCATAAGTTGCCCACTCAAAATGACCAAGCAGCCAGATATAGTAAGCTACTAAGTATGGCCTAGGTAAATTGTATAAGTTTCTTCTTCCTAGCAAAAGGAACAAATATCCAAAGTGCTTCCATTGATGTGCTGAGGCTAAATAGAAAAGAAATGATTACAAACCACATTTTGAAAACAAATTGACATAGAGAATAAGGAAAACATTTGTTATAGGAACACTGGTAATTAAGTAACACCTGTCAAATACAAGATGTGGTAGGTTAGAAGGATTACTGTATAGGCACAGTAATGTGTACAGTGAATGCAAACATAAATTGTAATTTATATATTCATTCTTAACCCAATATTTCAATTCTCTCTCTCTTCAGTACCTTTATTGGCATATTAAAAGTTTACAGAGAATAAATAGCATAATAAAATAGAACAGCTTTGGGAATGTTAACTTCAAACTTTGGCCTTAGAGACTACCGCTAAAAATTCCGCCACCAGATTGGTAATAGGAGGGGAATAATCACTGAGAAGAATTGGGAAAGGATCAACAAGGGAAACAGGAATATTTCAATTTAACATTTTGTGGTGAGAATTAATGTAACAGTTGGCCAAGAGCTATAGATATGTTGTAAAGGATAAGTAGAAAAGGGATCATGTCCAGAGTCCATGAGGGAAGTCAGCTAGCAATTTAAACCATATGAAGTCTATTGTCTAAACCCCAGAGGTGTTTAAGCCTGCTACTACTACTGTATGAAGAATCTGTCTAGATTACTACTAGCTGACATTCCATTGCAAAGAATATTCTGTACTTATGGAAGACAAACAGATACCAAAAACTACAGATACACAAATCCATGGTTTGGGGCCCCTTAAACCTTCCGAAGGCGACCAGAGCTGTGCTCCAGTCACCTCTGGAGGGCTTTGGAATGTCTTCTAGAGGCAAAAACACGATACTTCTGGTTTTTGGATGAAAACCAGAAGTGATGTTTTTATGCCTCTAAAAGCCATTTGTAGAACCAAGGAAGGTTCCCTCCATTGGTTCAAGAGCATTCAGGTTGGGGGACCAGCACTGAACCAGATCCATGGATGGAAAATCTGCAGATAAGTAGGCAGAACCTATATTTCATACTCAATGTGCAATTTAGATGAAGTGACTATTGTGGAGATGTTCTAGAAGCTAGGGTTTGGACCTGGTTAAGATTCATTAACTACTTAAGGGCGCAATCCAAACCTGCACTGGAGCAGGCAAGCCACGAGGCTTGCGCTGCATCCAACGCAGGTTTGCAGCAAGCAGCGGCTCAGCCAGGGGCAAGGGGAAGCTCTTCCCCTTACCCCTGGGTAAGGGCTGCGCGCCCCTATGGGTCTCCTCGGACCTGCACCATCTCCGGAGGTAGCGCAAGTTCAAGGAGAGCAGAGCGGCTAGAAGCTGCTCCGCTCGCCCCTGGGACGGGGGTTGGGATCCGGCATAACTGCCGGGTCCCAGTCCTGCCCCCAGCTGCCTGCGCGCCCGCCCCCGGGCCTGCCCTCCCCGCACCCAGTAATGCTCCCTCCCCACACCCCCCATGCCTACCTTTGCCGCTTATGTCAGTGAGCTCGCACAGAAACAAGTGGCGGCATGGGGGCCGTGGCGGAGGTTTCTGCCTCCCTCCGTGCACTGGCGCATCTGAATGCGCGGATGTGGCTCCCGCTCACGGAGGGGCAAACATGCTTTACAGCACGTTTGCGACCCTCCAGGGTCACCTATGCCAGCATAACTGCCAGTTAGGATTGCGCCCTAATGGACATAAGGTTGGCCAAATCTGTAGCACTGACTAAGCAACTAGAAACTGAAAAAAAAATGCAAAATATATATGTTCTCAATCTCTGGGTAATATTGCTGCCAAAGAAACTTGATGGGTTAAAAGTTATAAGCTACATAGACCATGGAAATATCTGCATTAGAAACACATAATTGCCCCAGTACCCTGATCCTAGAATTCAGCAATTCTAATAATAGAGCACCATTCCTGCAGTGTTCATATGAAAGTCATAAGTGGTTATGTTTTACACAATCCAGGTTTTATTCAAATGAAATACTGTATTAAAATGTGGTGTTTTGCTCCATGCTACTTATTGTGGTGTTTCTTATTTATGGTGATAAAAATTCTATTGTCTCTGCTAATTTGTCAAAGATAATGGCTTTTTTAACCACCAAAATAGTCACTATGCATACATTCACCCTGTATTGCAGCAAGCAAAACAAGATCTGAAATGTCATTCATTAAATATTTGTGAAATATTATCCTAAATGATTCTTACAAGTTCAGAAAAAGAGAGAGCAATTGAATAGAAGAGTTTTAAAACCAGTTTCAAATAAGAAATGTTTATTACAGTTTCTCTGAAGGAAAGACTGTTGATGTTTGCCTTGAATTGCCTGGAAAAAAAGATAGTTTTCTTTAAAAAAAGAAATGCAACTAACAGTGGAAGGAATTCACTGCAGGAGATAGTAGTACCTAATGAACAAATATCCTGAGGCAAAATCATGCCTTAGAAACCAACAAATTACTTACATGTCTACTGGTATTATCTTAAACCTGCTTAAAAAATAAGCAATCAAAATATACTTTCAATCTGTAAATAATCAGCTAATGAAAATAAGCAATCAGTATTAATAATGAGTTTTTGGATTAATTCCCCACTCCCCAAATAACCCTCACACGCTTTTTAATCACCTCACAGTGACACAGTAAATGTTAGCAGGATTTGAGGTAAGGAAATCTTTCTCTGTTTACAAAAGCATTGTAAGAAAAACACTGTACAAAAAAATCACTGCAAAGACCAATAGTGCAATAGTGCAATGCCTCCAAATACAGGTGTACTTTCCATATCAGTGGGGGATAAATTCCTGCTTCCCCCGCCCCCCCAAATATCAAAACCTCTGATAAGAGCAACCCTGTACTGTGGTGCTAAGCTTATCTCTCTTTTTTTGTAGCCCTTTCTGTCAGAACACTAGAGGAGGAACATGACAAGCAGTCAGCCAGAATATTAGAGGAGTGAGACAGAATGCTAACAGGAAGTGGGCAGCTTCCTCCTTGTGCTGTGGCTCTGGCTGTAGCGTTCTGGCTGACTGCTTCTCACATTCCTCCTCCAACAGGAAGGGCTGCAAATGATGAGCGCTGCCAAGGAAGACAAATAAGTAATGAACATGGGGAGAGGAGCAGAGAACCACACAAAACTAAAACTGTGGACACAGTTTCTGTGGATATGGAGGACACCTGTATAGAACAGAACACTTGAGCTTGTTTGAAAGACTAACTATACAGGTCCATTTATTAGCATTATATGTGCCTCTAAACATCTAAGGGCATGATCCATTTCTACCTAAGCTCAACAAAGGGGGAAATTGGCACAGAGCAGTATTTCTCTGGACAGGAGGTCTGGTCTAGAGGGTAGAGCCTCTGTCTGCCTGAAGATAACATCCACAAGGTCGCCAGTTCGAGGCCACCGGCACCGTGCGACTTTGAAGCAGCTGACAAGCTGAAGCCGAGCTATTCCATCTGCTCTGAGCGTGGGAGGATGGAGGCCAGAATGTGAAGCCAGATCGGAATGAAACACCTTGAATGCAGTCGTTCTTGAAAGAAAGAACCTTCTTTGAAATTGTAAAAATCCCTATTTAATAAGGGATTTAAATAAAAGCCTGCCTATGTAAACCACCTTGAATAAAGTCTTGAATAAAGACCAAGAAAGGCGGTATATTATTATATTCTCAATGTTTGTCCTCCGCCGTACCACTTCACATGGTCCACCGATTCCAAGTTACTGGAAGTAACTGGCAAGTACCACTGGTGGTACCCATACCACTGGTTGAGAAACACTGTCATAGAGCTCAGTAAAGCCCAACCTTCCCTTCCCCTTCCCCTCCTTGACTGCTCCTTATGCTCTGGCCAGGAGCAATTATGAGTGAGGGTCAAGGATGAGCTGGATGAGCTCAATGGGAGGCATGACTGGGCCACTAAAGTACTGGCTGGTTCATTATAGTATACATGTGCTCTAGGTCTGCCCTAAAATGGAGAAATGAGCCCAGGCCAATCCCTCTCCACCTAATGGACTGTGTTCCAAACGTCAGACATGAGCCGATTCACTGATGGATTACTGATCATAATCTAAGCAATTTCTTCATTGACCTGAAATGAAACCTAAATTATTGTAGTATTTTTCTTCCGAAATAGCTTCATATGAAAACTGATTTGTGTCATATATCAAAAAGCAAAGCATACCTGGAGGAATGTGTATGAAAGAAAAATGCTGGTAGCTTGATATTTCTTCACAAGTTTCAGTGAAATGTTCAGGTTGATAATTTTGCCCTCTACTTCCTGAGTTGTATTTGTTATACTGTTCTTGGACCAAAGTAGTAAGTTGGTCACGGAGGACCGTGGTGTTCCTCTGGAGACGATGCACTTCAAACTGCAGTACATCTCTTTCATTCTCTGTGGAACACATTTTGTTTTCCATCAGCAAAAGCTCTTCACTCAGTCTTCTTATCTTATTTTTCCATTCAGAAGCCTCTTGTTTATGTTCATTCAGATCCTTTTTCAGAAACCAGTTCTCCTCTGTGGTGACCGCTACCCCTGTTTTCAGCCTCTCGCACTCTTTTTCCAGGGTGGACAACTTAATCTGCAGAACTCCAGTTTCCATCTTCGCATTTTTACATTCAGTCTCAAGTTTTTCCTCAGCATGTGCTCTACCTGTCTGGGCCTCTTCTAGTTCCTTCTGCAGGACTTCCTTAGCATTCAGTGACTCCTGAAACATCTGATCAAGATTTGACTTTTCGTTTTTAAGTGACTGTATCATTTCAAGAAGAGCCTCCATATCAGCTATTGCAGTCTTTTCATGATTTTTCAACTGTTGTATTTCGTTCTGTTTCTCTCCAAGCTCTTGTTCAAGCAAACACTTGTTTTCAGCAAGCTGAGAGATTCTTCCCCCTAACATGTTATTTTCTTCTTGAAATGCTGACACTTGTTTTTCCAATGCTTCTAAAGCCACAGTAAGATCACCTTTTTCTTGAATGAGAATAGCCACACTTTCTTGTGCTTTCTGGCCTTTCTGCTGAATATCCTCTAGGTTGCGCAGTGTTCGTTGGTTCTGAGCATAAAGCTGAGCCTGCTTTTCTTCCAGACTTAATTTTTGCTGTTGAAGCTCCTTGCACTTCTTCACTAATCTTTTGACTTCTTTAAGGCACTCCTTGCAATCTCCTTCTGATTTAATTAACTTCCCTTGAATGTCATTCTTCTCATCATGTAAATTCCTAATTTGGTTCTGGTATTTTGAGTTCTGCTCTGTCAGAGACTGAATAATGGCAGTAAGAGGGTTTATTTGCTTCCTGAGGTCTGCATTTTCATGTTCAAGATCTATCACTTTCTTCTGTAAGTATCCAGTTTCTTTTAGAGGCATTTGTAACAATCTAATGCAACGATCACCTGACACAGCATTGGCATCACCGAATTTAACATCTTCATGTTTTTGAAATTCTTGGTGTCTGCCTAGCAGCTGCTTTCGTTGATCTTTCTCTCTTTTCTCTGGACATTCCGGAATTAGTAATTCATCTTCTACAACTCTGGGCAGGAAATGTAATGGCAACTTGCCATTCATAAAAAATTCTTTATTCTGGTGCTTGTTCTCAGATTCTGTTCGTGCCATGCTCAGATTATGTGCGCTGGCAGAAACCAGGCCAATATGAACACCAGCTACTGAATCCTTCAGTTCTGAAATCCTGTTGGATTTCAAATCCTCACGTGATGTATCAGCTGCTTTTTCTGTTAGATCCTGTTCTGACAGATAACCAGAATCGTTGTCTTTACCACACAAAAGACTAGGAGAGTTTTGAAACTCAAACGCATATGGCAGCTCATGCCGAGAAGTCGTCTTGGGCTCCTCTTTCATATTCTTGAAAGAAAAACTCACACTCTCTGTCAAGCGCTCATTATCCTCATCACCATACTTATGGAAGGGTGTGGAAATTTTAGATACATCATAATTTTTGATCTCACTTGGAGGACTAATTGTCTCTGTTAACAAACTAATAAAATATGGAGAAAAACCTCTGCTGGTGGAAGCCTTCAGTTTGTGGTCATCACTTAAAGCTAGGGTGGCTTTGTCTCTAGATATTTGGTTGTGGTTTTCAGCCTCTTCAGTTGCCTTATATTTTAACAAAACCTGATGTGGAGTGTCTTCATCTGTCATGGTGTTCATCAAAGTAGTGCCAGAATTCATTTCTGGACTCTGACTGGTACCAAACATTTTGTCGAGATGAAGTTGCTTCTTATAATGTGAATTTTCTTGACATTCTCTAAGCTGAGAAAGAGAGAGAAATCACGTCCAGAGGCATTCCATACTTAACAAAGGGAAGCATAAGTGCCATTGACTAGTTGCATAGGTTGGGTACTTTGAAAAGCTGTATAGGTTTTATTTCCAGCAGCAAATAAATTATAACTGAGGAAACAACTGCTGCCCCTTGACCTCTGCACCTCTCCCTCCTTGCAGCTGTTCAAACAGCATTTGATTTACTGTTTTTCTTTTGACAAATTTCTTCCATTCCCTCTCTTTTGTATTCCATCTTGTCTTCATTCGATTATTTATTTATCACGTTTTTATACCATTTACAGATTATAAGCCTGTGGTAAGGATTTGTTCAATATAATCATAGTAACAGTGCCTGGCGTTTCATAAAGAATACAGTTTAAGGTGTTTCATAAAGAATCCATTATTATTTAAGGAGAAGTGAAGAGTCCTTCAAAAAGGTATTTAATAATACTTAGCACCTGTACAGTGCTTTCTGAGTGTGCAAAGAACTTCGCATGCATTATCACACTGTCATCCTTACAACAACCCTGCAAGGTAAATAAGTATCATTATCCCCATGTTGCAGGTGAGGAGCTGAGGCTGAGAGGGAGCAGCTTACCTGAAGCTACCTGGTGAATTCATGGCAAAAACAAGATCCAAACCAAGGAAGTTTTAATTCATAATTCAGTTAATACTGAATAATAGTACTTGGCATTTCTATAATACTTCTCCTAAGTGCAAATGAATGCACAAGGAAGAGAAGGGAAAAATGCTTCATCTTTCCTTTTCTGAGTGAAGTCTCTGAACACATTATTGATATATGCATTTCCATCTTCTCTTAAAAAGCTATGGTGTGTGTGCTTTTTAATTCCAAAGCAATGTAATTACTCCTTCCACCAATGATGGTGTATACAAGGAAGAAGAAAACAAGTCCCATAAAGCAGTGTTTCTCAAACTGTGGGTTGGGACCCACTAGGTGGGCCGTGAGCCAATTTCAGGTGGGTCCCCAATCAATTTTTTATTTTTCTTATATTAGACTTGATGCTACCATGGTATGTGACTGCATTTAGGGAAATGTTGCAGACCTGTACTTTTAACAAGCTGCTAAGTATATTCTTTTAACAATGATAGTAAATGGAACTTATTCCTGGGTAAATGTGGATAGGATTGCAGACTAGGATTGTTAAATATTTTCCTGCTTGATGATGTCATTTCTGGTCATGACATCACATTCGGTGTGTCCTGACAGATTCTCATTCTAAAAAGCAGGTCCTGGTGCTAAATATGTGAGAACCACTGCCATAAAGTTTAGAAGAGTTAAGTTTATCATGATCTTGTACAGGTTTTCTACATTTGCTTTGCATGCATCTTTTGACAGTACACCTGCCCTATTTACAGTGGTTCCTTTTAGATGGATGGATCTCTGCAGTAGAAGTGATGGGGTAGACCTAATACATTCATGAGCCTTGGCATTAGAAAAGATGGCATTTTGGGCCTTTTCAGCAGTCATGATTTAATTATCAGCAAACACCCGTTTAGCTCTCACACAACTCATTTGTCAGTAGGAAAAGGCCAACATACCGTATCGCTATTGACAGGCGTGCTGGTCAAAAGTGTATTCTTTAGGCTGTTTTCTGGACTTTTCAAATCAGTAATACTCTTATTAAGTATCTCTCTGATTTCAGACTGAACCTGAAGAAAAATGCAATGTGATGGTTATCATCTATTTTTTTTTTTGTATCCTTTATATTTATCCTACTACATTCTTGCAGGCATCTGTTCACTACAAAGCATTTAGCAGAATTTCAAATTATCATTTATTATCAGACAGATTTCTGAATAGATGATTGTGCTGTCTCTGATTATACAAATCATATTTATTTTGAAAGAAAATCTTAACAATAAAATCTAAAGAAAAAAATATGTTGCACCGGAATTATTGTTGGGCCATCACTCCATCCCTTGACCCTGCCCCCACAAAAGAAATCCCCTAAGTTTATCTATATGCACCCAGATATATAGCCAAGGGTGATAGGAGTGGATAACAGAGAGAAAGTGTGCTTTCATTTGACACCAAATGGTATTCTTATACAGAGTTTCCTATTGAGTTAAATCGATCTAATAGTTGCAGTGTCTTAAGAAGTATTAGAACATTCACTGTTGCCTACTTATTCTAGGCCCTCAACTGCATTTTGACAAGTGGGAGATGGGAAGGCAGTGCTCTCTGTTATTAAGATCAATAATTACTTGAAGTGGTGTCCACTGGTATACATGGGACACCCATCACCCAGCAGCGAGACCAGCCTGGCAGGTTGAGCTCCAGAGTGCACTTTTTACACACTCAAAAAAGTTCTCCCATCTGCCCTGAGCCTCTTACCAGTATCTGTCATGTTGTGTCCAGCCTCCCAACCTGAAAGTAACTGGTGTTGAAGTCTTTGCCAGTTATTTCTGGTCATACTTCCAATTGATGAACCACATGAAGTGACATGGCAGGGGACAAACGCTTCCCTAGATTATAGTAGGCAGTCAGCATGTTGAAGCCTACCTGAAGACAGGCAACCAAACGGCAGGTGTTTATTACAGAACAAGGAATTTGGAGAGCACAAAACAATCCGGAAAAGAGAAACCAAAAAGACGCTGATATTGTGGGAAAGGGGGGAAGTTTCAGAAGGTTGGTTGTGTTCTAAAGGGGAAGGGAAGGATCTATAAACCAAACTTTTCATATAGGGCACAACATTTCTCTGAAAGGGCATCCTATTCCTGCAGCTAATTACACAGATTATGTCAGAATGCCAGATGCAAGGGAGGGCACCAGGATGAGGTCTCTTGTTATCTGGTGTGCTCCCTGGGACATTTGGTGGGCCGCTGTGAGATACAGGAAGCTGGACTAGATGGGCCTATGGCCTGATCCAGTGGGGCTGTTCTTATGTTCTTACAGCAGTTAGAAATTGGAATACTTAATTTTCTGTTTCATCATTCATTCATTAGACATAGAAATGAGAAATTGGAAGCTCACAGTCTCAATCCAATAACCACCACTGGAGTAGTTTCTGCTCTTGGCCCATCCAGATACCAAGCTACTCTTTCCATCTCTCCCTTCATAGTTTCTTGAAACATGCCAAAAGTAACCAAAAGTATATGAGAGAAAAGGAGAACCATTCTACAAGCAGTGCTCAGTCTGCATTTCCATTGCTTTCCCCATCATGAAGGCAGCCAAATTAGCAAGAAGAGGGATGCTCCTCTTTCTGGCACACTGCAGGCTCCCATTGGGTTCAATGGGGCCTACTCCCAGGAAAGTATGTATAATAATAATAATAATAATAATAATAATAATAATAATAATAATAATAGGTATTTATATACCGCCTTTCTTGGTCTTTATTCAAGATTTTATTCAAGGCGGTTTACATAGGCAGGCTTTATTAAATCCCTTATTAAATAGGGATTTTTACAATTGAAAGAAGGTTCTTTCTTTCAAGAACCACTACATTCAGGTGTTTCATTCCGAACTGGCTTCACATTCTGGCCTCCATCCTCCCACGCTCAGAGCAGATGGAATAGCTCGGCTTCAGCTTGTCAGCTGCTTCAAGGTCGCACGGTGCCGGTGGCCTCAAACTGGCGACCTTGTGGATGTTATCTTCAGGCAAACGGAGGCTCTACCCTCTAGACCAGACCTCCTGCCCTCCTGAAATGTATAGGATTTCAGCCTCAGGGCCCAATCCTATCCGATTTTCCAATGCAGGAACAACTGTGCCAATGTGGCATGCACTGCATCCTGTGGTGGGGAGGCAGTCATAGAGGCATCCTCAAAGTACAGAAACATTTGTTCCCTTACCTCAGGGCTGCACTACGGCTGCATCAGTTCTGGAAAGTTGGATAGGACTGGGCCCTTAGTTTACATGAAGGCTGGGTGAGATTAGACATGCAAGTGACATGAGATACCCTCTTCTCACTGGTACAGTTTAATCTCTGCCTCTCTGTACCTTCATTTAAGGAGGTGAAGGGAAGCAGGAAGAGAAAGGTGGCGAGCCAGTGGTCAGATTTGCCAGGAGGTTGCTTGAGACAGATGAAAGCCCTTAGGAACTGGTCTTCATTCCATTACTCTTATTTCAACATGGCCTGCTAGTAATTCCCCGTGCCAGTCAGGATTTTGCATGCATATTTAATCCTCCCTGCTTTTAGGATGGTTTTACACTGCCACTAATAACAGAGAAATCATATCACAAGGCCTGAAATGTTTCATGTTTATAGGATAAATTGACCATATGATAAGAGAGAAATACAGTCACAGCAGAAACATGACTTAAATCACTGTGAAAAAAAAATCTGTAGACAAAAAGCAATTACAAGAGTAGGTGAACACAAAAGAATTATTGAGGTTTGTCTCAACTCTGTGCTGCGATTTACATATGAAAATGACTGTGTATATTATTAATTGGAGATTTTCTGCTGCTTCAAATCTTGTAGTTTTATTTATTTATTTTTTAATTTTATTGATTTATTTTGTATTTAAATCTATCAAATTTGTTGATATTGTTAGCCAAGAAAGGCAGGGTAAAAATTTCTTAAATAAATCATTTTTAGAACTTCAATTATTATCGTATTAAATATGCTTGTTACCCAATCAAACATAACCATGTTTTCCTTTCTCTTATTTCATGAAGCTCTTACCATGTTGACATTCTGTAAAGTCTGTTGCCGAAAGGTTTGAAATGATTCCAGTTGCTGTTGCAGAATCTAAAGGTTGTAAAAAAAATAGTTTCCTATTAACAGTCTTCAGTGTGAGCAAAGGGAGGCTGCACTCTTTCTCCTATGTTGTTTATGTAGTTTGTGATCTCCAGTTACTGTTCATAAGGACAAAACTAGACACAACAGCAGGAAACTCATGATCAGCATCTCCCACTTTTTTTGCAAGGGCAAATACAGCTGTTTGGGTACCAATCCATATTGAAGCTACAGAAGGTTTTAACCCTTTTCTCCATCCATGCCATTTTTCTGAGATCAGAAAACAATCCCTCCCCCAAACAGCTATTTGTCTCAGGGCAAAACCTTCAGCTACCTAAATCCCCAATGAGGATCCCCACATTGGCCCCAAAGCGGAAGATATTATCATGAAGTTGTTTTCTGACTTGTGCAAGCAAACAAAAATGGGGAGTTTTTCACAATCTCTCACCACCATAGCATCCACCTGCATTTCTGTCTTCAGAGAATTAAGGGATCTTGAGGAAGAAGGTGGAACAGGGACTGCAAGGGGTGGGTAAGTGCTGAAAATTGGGCAGGGGCACTTTCCATGGGTGAAGCTCCACAGTCCCCCATGCCATATGCCATCCTGTTCTTGAAGATGCACTGACCCTTAGAAGAAGTTTTGTAGGGGGCTGATGTGAGGAGGAGGTGACCAGAAATTCCCCTTGCACAGGCTTCCTTGGGTGTGCAGCCACAACTCAGGATACAACCCAGTGATCACGTTTTGGCTGGATCCTACTCTTGTAACACAGGCATACAGCCAAGTATGCCATCACAACAAGGGCCCTGCTGTCACAGCAGCGCCTCTTCCAGTGGCTGTTGCATGGCCACCACTGCAGCAGCTGGAAAATTGTCCACTGCTGGCAGTGCAGCATAGCTCGGCCACAGGTGAGATTCTGCCACGGAAAGATAGGAAAGGATGGAGATGATTGCAAGGCAGGATGAGGTGGAGCTAGTGCCCATTGGATCCTGAACTCCTGCCCCAGGCCAGACACACCCCCAGTGGATCCTCAGAGTTATGCCAGCACACACACCTGGCATAGCTCTGATAGGTTCCATGGGGACCATGAGGAGGCTGGGAAAGTAAGGTAAGTCTATACCCTCTTAACTGGCCTCCTCTTCAGCACGACGCATAGGATGCTGCAGATGCTGTGCCAGTGGCCCTGCACCCTACATGCCATCACCAGGTAGGATTGGGACATACGTCTCTAGTTGTGACCTTACACCATAATCCTAACAGGGCCTTACACTGCCACTACTAGCACTGCAGCAGCATAAGGTCCTCTACAGCTACTGCAAAGCACGACATACCATACAGACATCCTGGCCACTGCTGCCAACAGCAAGTTGCTGGGTACATGACTCAGCAGATGGAGAAGGAGCACTGATGCCATTAAGTCCACATGGGGGGGTGGGAGAGAGGCCGGGGATGGGCAGGATATGGCAGGGAAGGGGAGGAAAGGGTTGAAGACTGGGCTTGGAAGGAGGGCAGATTGAATCCAGGAAGTATCAGCAGCAGTGGCATCCCGAATAGCCTATCCCCCTTCTTGGTCTTGATCCACTTTCCTAGGTACACTCAGACTTGTGTGAGCTGTATAGGTGGTGCAGGTCCAAATAGACCCAGTGGGGCAGCAAGGGCTACCCCAGGACAAGGGAACAATGTTCTCTTACCCCGAGGAGACCTTTGCATCCCAGAACTTCCCCATCAGATACAGCGCATGGCACAGTTACATCACTACATGGGAAGTTAGGTAGGATTGAGCTGCCAGTCCCTAAAGCATGAGCTACAAAGAATTCCAGGTCCCAAGAGGAAGGTGTCACTAAACAACTATCACATCCAGCATGTTCCTAGCTGACAAAATTCCCCCCCCCCAAAAAAAAAATTGACAGTGAAAGAGAATGTGTGAAAGAGACATACACATTTATTTTAAAAATTCATATCCCGCCCTTTTCCTGCAACCTGGGGCAGCTTACAAAGATTAAAATCAATACATACTAATTAACAAAAAAGCAGCAGCAATTAAAACTCAGAACAAATCAGGGTGAGATAAACAGCACAAACCCACATATGTTTACTCAGAAGAAAGTTCCACTGAGTTCAGTGGAGTTTAGCCCCAGTTATGTATGTTTAGGATTGCAGCTGTAGTCCCATATAGTAGCATTTGTTAACAGAGCAGCAGATGTTTGTGAAAAAGGCAAGGCTTTGACTGACAGTGGCAGACAGACAGTAAAAAAAGCCTGCTGCACTTCACAGGGCGGGGAGTTCCACAGGATGGGAATAACCACTGAGAAAGCCCTCCTATTGTTACTGCCAACTGCACTTTTGAGGAGACAGAAGCTCAAAGAACTTCAATAAGGTTACACACCCAAACCTTGAACCTCCCTCTCTCCTAGGCAATATTCAGATATATTTGCAATCATGTAATTTTTTTTGTTTCAAAATTAATTGTTCCAAAACCAGATATTGAAAACAGATATGCTTACTTTTAATGCTGAGTGCGACTGGACATGATCATCTCTTCCTGAAACAAATCTATCTGAAAAATGAATGCAACAAACTCTGCAGTTATAGTGTCTGTAAGTCTGGAGGCTTTAAATCTTAAAACCTAGGCCGAGATTCAGCAGTTCATGGCCTGAACTAACAGCACTGTAGTTGAGGCGTAACTTCTTTCTTCCCAAACTGTGTATTTGCTAGTTGAATGTTAAGCAATATAATAGAGAGAGTGTGAGTAAGGATACATTACTTTTGCTGCACTTCTATACACACCTGGAACTAAGTTCCACTGAATTCAGTAGGATTTGAGTACACTTGCATAGGATTTTATTGAATTCTGTTGCACAGCTTCCAGGGTTTGGAACTTGCTCCTTAAAGGCTGATACACCTATATTGCACCTGTTCTAATAACCCTCCACAAGTAGGAACAGCTAGGAGGGATGAATGAACTAGGAGGGACCAGCAGTGGGCAACTTGCTATCTTGGGGTAACAGTGTTAGAACCACAACACAGAGATTATGTTTTGAGTTAGTACTACTGGACATGTTCCTGCTGTAGAGGGTCTTAACCAATGTTAAATTACTGGTGGAAGACTGAATGGTAGTTTACTGGTTCCCCCCCCCCCCCAAGATGCTTGACAAACATATTGCACAGGGTTCAAGAGTAGAGTCTCTCTGTTCTATCCTCTTTTCAAAAGGCAAAACCCTCCATCTTCCTGAACAAGAGACCACAGTAGGTTTGTACAATGCAAGGCTTGCAGATCGATTCATCCTTCTGCATGGCTATGGCAAGATTAATCTCTAAGGTAATTCAAAATGCCTAGTGTTTGTGGTGCTCTCCCACTTCTTTGTGGAATCAACTAAGATCAAAATGGGGTAGGGATGAGAGAATGCCTCTGTCACTACATTATTCTTTCTCTTTCCTGGATTCAGAGATGCATGATGGGGTGAATCCCATTTTTTTCAAACTTATGCTTCCATCCATTTGCAGGAAAGTGAATGTTTTGTGTTCTGTCGCTGATAAATTAAGGGCCAAACTAGATGCAATGTCAGAGATGCCTTAATGCATCTTTAATGTTTTTGGGGGGTTCTTTTGCTGAAAGCAGTTGCCAGAAGTCCTTGAATTGAATCAGGATTGTGTCACAGACTCTTTCCCCCTGCACTGTGTTTAGATCCCAGTCCAAATCACACATGAGCACACACACTGAGCGGCTTTCAGTCTTTGGGTTTATTTTATTTACTGCATTCATATCTAGGGTTACCAGATACAAACTGGGGCAGAGTGCCGCAACCTTTAATCATTGTATAGAAGAGGGAATTTTGGCAGGTGCAGCTTTTTAAACCCTTTCATGTTGAGTCGTACCTGCCAAATTTCCTCCTGCTATACAATGTTTAAAGGTAGAGGCACTCTGCTCCAGTTTATAACTGGTAACCCTATTCATATCCCATCCTTCTACTAAGCAGCTCAGAGCAGTGTACTTCTTTTCACTTTATCCTCCTCACAACCCGTTGAGGTAGGTTAACTCATTTTTGCCCAGCTCACAGGTGTACACATTTGGTCCCTGTTATGTATATGCAACATTGGGCAGAAATGGCTTAAGCTGAGAGACAGTGACTAGCTGATGGTCACCCAGTGAGCATCACGGCTCAGGGGGAATTGAAGCTGGGTTTCCAAAGCCCTAGTCTAAGGGTGCAATCCTAACTCCTTATGTCAGTGCTTTCCAGCCCTGACATAAGGGCAATGAAGCTCTGAGGTAAGGGAACAAACATTCCCTTACTTCGAGGAGGCCTCTGTGAGTGACACCCAACTGCAGGATGCAACATATATCCCATTGGTACTGCCATGCCAGTGCTGGAAAGCACTGACATAAGGGGTTAGGATTGCACTCTAATACTCTAACACAGGGGTGTCCAAAGTTTTTGGCAGGAGGGCCACATCAGCTCTCTGACACCGAGTTGGGGGCCGGGGGAAAAAAATTAATTTACATTGAAAATTTGAATAAATTTACATAAGTTTTCATAAATGAATATATTAAAGATGAACTTATATGAATGAATGAAGGTCTTGCAATAGCTCAAGGCCTATAAAAGGCCTTGCACAAAGCAAGGCTGGCCTTTCCTTTGCTGCAGCTGCTGCATCACAGATGTGAAAGAGCAAGCAGTGGAGGGAGCTCTCATCCCTCAGCTCACACGAGCGGTCAAACAGTCATCCTCATGCTGAGAGTAGTTGCATTGGGCCAGTGCAGGCTTCAACAAATCTCTGGAGGGCCAGAGGCTCATTGGAGACTGGGGGCTCCCTGAGGGCCGCATTGAGAGGCCGTGAGGGCCGCAAGTGGCCCCCGGGCCGGGGTTTGGGCACCCCTGCTCTAACACATTGACTCACTTTTTCTGGCTGCAGCTAACAACAGCTCTGGTGAGAAATTTGTATCAGATAATTGGTGTGAGGGGGAAGGATTAAACCCCATTCCCATACCATAACCATGATCCAAACCAAACCAAAAATACTCAAAAATAATATTGGAGATTAATTCATGGATCTATGACACCTTGTCTAGTCTGGCCTTCAGCAAGGAGAGGGGAGAAAAAGTGAGGTGGGTGAAATCAGGAAAAAAAAGGTGCAGGAAGAACGGAGAGGTATGTGAGAGACACCTGCAGGGACAGAAGAAGAGAAATAGATGGGAGTCCAAAAAGAATTGTGCTGGTGCAATAAGTTTCCAGAGACCTCTAAAATGGGGAAAGATGAAAAGGAGGATCTCTCTGAAGTGATTACAGAGGAAAAATGAAAAGTACCAAGAGACTGAGGTGTAACAGAGATGGCATGCACAATTAATTTGTAACCCAGGGCCCAGGATCATGAAGGGGTCTAGAAATTTCCTGGGATCTTACATTTCCAATCTTGCCTGGACTCGCTGACCATGTGGGATGCTGGGGGCACTACTATGGGCATGCTATCACAAGCAACTGCTGTCACAAGCCAAATGCACTGGGCTGAGGAATGCAAGTCTGGGAGGAAACTGGCCTGCTACAATAGGCCTTTGACTTGTGGATCCAGTTATCATGAAGGAGTGTATAGGAGCTCAGGGACATAACTACAGAAGTAAGTTTTGATACACATAGGACACTTAGCATTCTAGAGTGAGCCTAAATATGATGATGCTAATTTTCTACAATGATTTTCTATATTTAAAAGATTTTAGAGGGACTTAGGAGGGTGTTTCTTTTTCCATATTACTATGTCAAGCTGCTGATGCCATGCAGGCAGGTAGACCTGGTCTCCGCATTGGGAAGTCCAGTAGACCTGGACTCCAAAGACTATTCCAGTTGTCACCACCCTCCCCAACTCAGTTTCTCCCCTGATCTGCCACCCCCATTGCCACCCTCCACCACTCTGTTTCACTCCCTCCCCTTTGGAAAGAAGCCCAAAATAAACTTTGTACCCCCTGACAAAATTCCTCTCAGAGGCCCTACCATCATGCTACAGGTGACATGACTGCATAGCCCAGGTGTGGCCAAACTTTCAAATATAAGGCTTCTGCTGGACTTTTAACAATCCTTGTAGAGGAGAGAATTTCAGCAGGTGCAGCTTGTCATCTGCAAGGTGACAAGCTTCACCTGCTGAAATTTCCTCCTCTATATAAAGGTCCAGCAGGAGCCCTGAAGTTGAAAGGTTGACCACTCCTGGCATAACATAAGAAAAACTCCACTGGATCAGGCCAAATGCCCATTTAGTCCAGCTTCCTGTATCTCACAGTGGCTCACTAGATGCCTCAGGAAGCACACAAGACAACAAAACACCTGCAACCTGGTGCATTCCCTTGCATCTGGCATTCTGAAGTAGCCTACTTCTGAAATCAGGAGGTTGCACATATCCTTCACAGCTTGTAACCTGTGATGGACTTTTTCTCCAAAATCTGTCCAATCCCCTTCTAAAGGCATTCAGGCCAGTCACCATCACCACATCCGGTAGCAAGGAGTTCCACTAACCACACACTGGATAAGGAAATATTTTTTTTGTCTGTCCTCCCAACACTCAATTTCAGTGGAAGCCCCCTGGTGCTGGTGTTGTGTGTGATGACATCTAGCCCAGATGGCATCTAGCCCAGATGCCATCACCACACCCAGTGGCAAGGAGTTCCACAACTAACCACATGCTGGATAAGGAAATATTTCCTTTTGTCTGTCCTGACTCACCTGACACTCAATTTCACAGCACCCACAAATTCCTCCTGGAAGGAGGGATCACCTGAATGCCATCCATTGTGTTGGGAGGGCCCAGGGTGGGGAGAGTGAGGCTCACTCACCTGCGGCTCCCTTGTCCTGGCCTCCGGCCAGTGCCAACAAGGAGGGCACGATCTTCTCCTCCTCCTCCTCCTCCAGGCTCCCACAGCTGAGGCGGCTCCTTCGATCGCATTCGGGGCTCCCTGCCACACAGCCCGGGTTAGTCACCCCGTCACCCTCCCAGCCCCGAGCCCCGCCCTGCAGATGCCACTCACTGTATCCCAGAGCAGCTCTCATCTCGTCCCGCGCCCCTCCGCGCTCCGCCCGTCCCATCCGAACCGCCACTCCGCCCAAAGCTTCACTGCGTTGCTAGGTAACGGGTCTCCCTAGCAACAGATGCAGAGGGCGAGGGCGGAATGATGACCTGAGCATCTCTGTGTCGAGAGCCTCTGCCTACCGGGATGTATTTGTTCGCTCGCCCTCTAGCGGCCACGGTCCATTCCTGCAAGACTCTTTGTCTTCACGCTGGCTGCTGTAGAAAGCTTGGTGGCTCTTCTGAAGGGATTTATCGTCTTGCAATCGGGGGTGCCTTCAGTTTTTATTCCCCTTTTATCTTTATGCACACTTGTTTTTAACTCATTTAACCCAGCCCACAGGTGTACACATTTGGTCCATGTTGCGTATATGCAATGTTGGGCAGAAATGGCTTAAGCTTCTCTCCCCCCCTTTTATCTTTATGCACATTTGTATTTAGGTTTCTCTCTCCCCCCCCCCCTGAAATTTCCCCTCCTGATGGCAGTACTTCACCAAGGTGCCATGCTGTTTATTGTATTTGTGGTGGTGCTTAGAGCAGTGTTTCTCTAACTGTGGGTTGGGACCCACTAGGTGGGTCGCGAGCCAATTTCAGGTGGGTCCCATTCATTTCAATATTTTATTTTTAATATATTAGACATGATGCTACAATGGTATGTGACTGCATTTGGGGAAATGTGACAGACCTTTTAACAAGTTACTATGTATATATTTTTAACAATGATAGTAAATGGGACTTACTCCTGGGTAAGTGGGGGTAGGATTGCAGTCTAGAATTGTTAAAAATTTTCGTGCTTGATGATGTCACATCCAGTCTTGACATCACTTCTGGTGGGTCCTTACAGATTCTTATTTTTAAAAGTGGGTCCCAGTGCTAAATGTGTGAGAACCACTGGCATAGAGGTTTATGGACAAACACCAGAAGTTAGTGGTAGACAGGGGCCCCGGTGTGCTGTGATCCATGGGGTCACAAAGAGTCAGACACAACTTAACAACTGAACAACTACAACAATAGAGGTTGGACTATATCAGTGATTCTCAAACTTTTTTGCACTGGGACTCACTTTTTAAAATGACAATCCATTGGGACACACTGGAGGTGATGTCATTGATCTGGAAGTGATGTCATGGCCAGAAGTGACATCATCCAGCAGGAAAAATTTTAACACCCCTATATGAAAAAATCAAATCAAATAAATTTGCCATAAATATGTTTAAAAATTTATTTAAAATAAAGAATGCTTCTAACCCTTTCCAAGCAGTTGCTGATCTGTTTTTAAAAAATTCCCGAAACATCCCAAAGGCTGCAATCCTATCCACACTTACCTGGGAGTTAGCCCTGTTGACTACCATTGTTAAAAGCATATATGTAGCCAGTTAAAAATACAGATCTGTAACATTTCCCCAAGTGCAGTAAATTACCATGCTAACATAAAGTCTAATATATTAAAAATAAGATACACCTTTAAAGGAATGGGGACCCACCTGAAATTGGCTCACAAGCCATATAGTGGGTCTTAACCCACAGATTGAGAAACACTAGACTATACAGCTATCAAAGAAACATCTATTCTTTCAATCTCTTATATTGATGAAATCACTACATGTTATTTGCCATTCATGCAATATTCACTGTTGTCTTTGAAATGACTGTCAAATACTATTCATGTAATTAGTCAGTTGAAGGAATTGTGTTGTTATTTTTTGAGTGTTAACTTTTTCTTTTTCTTTTGCAAATCTTTTATGCCTCATGAAACACAGTTTGCATGGAGTTGTGTTTTCTTGGAAAAGGCCCTGTGCCTGAACCAGCAAGTGAAACCCAGAGCAAAGACTAGGCAGAGAAAGCTGGGCATGGTGAAGGCCTCTAAAAGCCCAGTCCTATCCAATTTTCCAGCAGTAATGCAGCCCCAAGGTAAAGAAACAAATATTCCCTTACCTCATAGCACACCCCTCCCTTTTTCCAAACTGAAGTTTTTAACAGGCTCTATTAGCCTGTCAGCTAGCCACATGATCAACGTCTGTGGGTTCTTTTCATGGATTCCTTGTCTTCCTGTCTGGATAACCACCAGGGCAAAATACAATGACCAGTCTTCTGCTGGGTAGCCAAATGCAGCTGACAGATCAGAGGTCATTTTTGTGGGATTTCTTGGTTTTGTCAGGCT
Source organism: Tiliqua scincoides (assembly GCF_035046505.1). NCBI lineage: Eukaryota > Metazoa > Chordata > Lepidosauria > Squamata > Scincidae > Tiliqua > Tiliqua scincoides. Next base: position 60,385,720 of record NC_089826.1, read on the forward strand.
GATGTGTGCCCATCTGAAAGCTATTTAAACCTGAAGATGCTCTGGGTATAGCTCTCTCACAATGAGATATAGGTGGGTGCCCTCCAGGTAAGAAAGATGGAATAGAAAATATGTTAAATAATTAGGTGGAGGGATGGGGGGCTGGACCTTTCAAAAGAGCCTGAAGGACCCTCTGTTTTTGTTCAGGATGAAAGACTACGAAGAAAGAGCCTCAAAGTTCCCGAAAAACTACTAGGCTGTTGCACTACCAGAGACAGTGAGCTTTGGGGTAATATTTGGCACACTGCTGGGACCTCCTGATGGTTCTGTTACTCTAAAAAACATCCAGTCTGGCAGCTTACTGGAACCCTCCTACCCCTTCACATTCATCATATGTTCAGGGAAGTGAGGAAATTCAGTTTTTAAATTTCCCCAGGCTAGGAAAATCTATTTTCCACAGGTAGTAGGTTGAGTTGCTTTGTTTTAATTATCTGGAGAAATCTTCAAAGGTTTTCACAATTTGTTATTAGTGTAGCATCACTAAGGCGTTTATAACAAGTAATTTCTGTTTCTGTCTGCAAAGAGAATGAATATTGTTGGATGCAATTACTGAGAAATTACATGTGTGCATGTGTGTTCTATTCCCAAGGACTGAAAAACAGTTCTTGCATTCAAGGGCCAGCATCTCCCAGGTTCTGTAAGGATCATGGCTCCCAAGGCACACGAAATCAATAGCCACATTGCTGAAGTTCTGTCAGCCTCTCCAAATAGTTCTAGCATTTATGTAGAAGGCCAGGGTTAGTAAGTCCTCTTACACCTGTTCACTAACAGCTGAGAAGGCCAATCCCTGGAACTCATCCAGCAATATTACACAACAAGCATGTCACTGCTATATTAAGCAGTCTACTCTGCACTGCAGTTTCACAGGTATCTTTATGTTTGTTTTAATGCTTTTGTTTGTTTAATGACACAAAGAAGAGTCTAGAACTGGCATATAAAATTTGACCTTGTGTGATACTCTGAGGAAGTGATATCAGCTGCTTCACTGCAGGAGGAGACCAAATTGCTGCTTTTTTCCTGAGTTGGGATCAACCCTTGTGAAACTGTAAACACTGGTGGATGGAGAAACATTAGTGTGGGCTTCTTGCAGATCCCACGTTACTACAGTATAAGAACTTGGCTTTACATGTTTCAGTAGCAGTGACAAGACCTTTGGGTCCTGGACAACTGTGTCCCAGTCAAATGTAAGCTAGTATTGGACATTTGTGTCTGTTCTTTTTGTGTTCCAGACATTTGTGTTCAAATACTGTATGTATATTTATATGAGAGCGTGCTCCCTCGCCTTGAATGTGGGAATTGGGTTCCTATACGAGTAGAGAAGTATGTGTGAAAGACAATTTCTTACAATTGAGAACCCTGATTGAAGAGCTACACTTGTGTAGAAACTCACTTCTCACCTTTGTTTCAACACTCAGATGCAAGGCTAGCCAGCATAATCTTGTTTCTTGTCTCTCCTTGCTCCATCCATAGAGCAAATGCATGGAGCATTTATGAGAAGAGTGGCTAAAGGTACCCTAACATAGTTTGGCCAGCTATAGGTATTCTTGCTGGCCAGCTTGCCAACATGTACAGCATAGTGAATTATTTCTAAGAATGGGAATGATTTCTGAGTCAGGACCAGTCCTAAATCATGGCCAAAACATTGGCAGATAAACTTCAAAATGATGACATGGAGCCCTGCTGCTGCATCCTGATCATCAGCAAAGACTAAGAGTTAAAAAGTCCTGAAACCTGTCCATGTAGGGTAATCTTTCCAGAGTTATTCCACCAACCAACCACCCAATCAACCAAACACAACTTGCTTTCATTTCTGCGTTTAACTTGATGAATGAGCCTGTGTGAAGTGCCATTTGCTACCACAATCCTCTGGCACACAACCAGACATGGTCCACATATCTTCTGCTACCTATGGCTCTTGGAAAGATATGCCTCATGCCCTCTGCTGCCTTTATTCTCCATCTCAAGTTTCATTCCCTAGAGAAATGAATGTGTGATATATGGCTTCCGGTCTTCCGAAAGGGTAGAAGTATCAGTATTTCTCCCACAGATGGAGGTATAGATTACAGTAAGCTCTGCAGTAGTAATAACTGAGGGAGAGTGAAATAAGGTAGACTATTCTTAACATGGAGACACACAAACTATTTAATACCAGCCATCAACTCTTAACAATCTTGTTGATCGCTAGGCTAATGCTCCAGCCTATTTGTCCTCAGAAAACTCTTGTAGCAAATGGATGCTGTTATGCACCTGACTCAAGAATAACCACCAGCTGACAACTGGTGTAATCTGGCTACGAGACTGAACAGTATATAGGAACCTCCCTGCTTCAAATTTCATCACTGCTATGAAGCTGAGGCAACATTAGGCAAACTGCTCCCTCTCAGACTCAGCTGCAAGATGAGGAAGATAGTTTTTCCCTTACAGAATTGTGGTAAGAACATCATGATTACACAAGTGAAGTGTTTTATATACTCAGAAAAGACATTCAAAAAGCTGATAAATTGCATTTGTATACAGATGATCCTGCTGAAGTACATAGTTCTTCATGTTCTCAAACACTGTTTGCTGTGATAGAAAGAATGACATTGAGCATACCAAGGGCCTCCACATGTCCAGTATGTTTATTAATCACAATTTAAATAGAGCCCCCTCTTGTGATATATCACAAGCTAAGGCCGCAATCCTATCCAGACCGACCTGGGAGTAAGCCCTATTGACTATACTTATTTCTAAGTAGACATGCATAGCACTGGACTCTATGTCCCTCATTCCTGCTCTGGTAGCAGCTAGTGTACGTGGATGGGATGTGCATCTTCTTCAGCAACACATTCAGCCAGTTCAGTGGGGCCTGAATGAATATAACATTGGCACACAGAGGCCAAACCTGCTGGATCAGAGTGAGCAAGCATGCCACACAGTACAGAGGAATTCTTGTTCTAGAGTCACAATTCCAACCCCGCTGTGGAGCTAATTGCATGATTCTTTGGATCTGGACATTTCTATATATTTATTCACTTCCCTCAGTCAGACATTAGAATGGCACTAAAGGGTAGGGATAACAAACCAGTGGGACTAAAGTGATATATTTCAGTTGCAGCAAAAACTTTTCTTCATAACTAACACATTGACATGTTCAAAGGCAACACTGTGTAAAGTTAAAACCCTGTTTTATGGCATGACAGAATAATAGTGGTGTTGTTGGAAATAAAAGATCAATGGTTCACAAAATATAATGGTTTATAGCTGAAGTCACAAATAACATATAAAGAGAAATCATTATACTGAGAGCTCCATTTTCATACTCAGATTCCTGCCCTCCCCCCTGCTTACCAATGAATCAAATGCCAATAGTTTTGCCCCTCCCTGCTTGCTGTCTTGCCTGTTCACTTCTGAAGGCAGTCTCCTTCTCATGTGACAGGGAAATAAAGTGCCCTGTATCTCAGTCTGTCTCAGGCACTCAGCAGTGGTGGGCACCTGGAGAAGGTGGCAGCAATGCTGGCAGCAACAGACCCCAAGCAGGCAAGAAAGGAGTGAGGAGCAAAAGTTACACACCAACTAGGGACAAACAGCATAAAAAACAGACCTCACAGCATGTTCAGAGCATGGTAAAACTCTATATTACATGTGCCCTCAGTCCAGAAGGTTTCTTTGCAGGGGATTGGGTGTTCAGAACATCAGTGGATTGGGTTCCTTTTTGGTAGGATCTTTGTGTAAAAACTGAATTTTATATCTGGGCAAAAATATTGTTTTCTCATTATAGGTAGCATTAACCAATATACAAGCACTCAGTCATTTCAAAAGTTCTTAATATAACACAGTATGTCATAGTAACATTATATGGCAATAAGGTCTTTGGAAAGTACTCCCTATATACAAATATAGGTGACAAGAAACATCAACCCCAACTTCTCTGTCGTATCCCTTCTCTTCCCCCTTTTTAAAAAGCAGTATACTACATTTAGGCAGCCGGTGGTATTGCTCCTGTAAGCTGATCATGCCTTATGTGTGCATGCAAAAAGGTGCATCTCCAAGACACTAAGCCTTGGGATAAACAGTAACTGCTTCATAGCCCTCTGGAGGCCTCATACGAGCCCGTGCATGAGCTTCGCAGTATAACTGCCCCTCCACGAAGAAGTAACCTTTTTGCTTCAGGTTGAGGTTGCAGTCGGAGCATACAAAACATTCCGGGTGCCGGTACTTATCTCGTGCCTTCACCACGGTGCCACTGTTTAAAAGAGAACAGGAAAAGACTCCTGTCAAGAAACTGCAGTTTAATCTGAACACTACAGATAGGATTTAAGAAACCAGATCATTCATTAGAATAGGATTAGAGCGGGGTTTCTCAACCTGTGGCATGCTGAGTGGTGTTAGGTGGTACATCCAGCAACCACCACCTGGCAGTGAGACCGCAGTGGGAACTTCCAGCAACAATAGGAAGCTTGAGCCAGCGGGCAGTGCGCAGTTTTCAAGCACAAGAAAAAGCTTGCCTGCCTGCCCTGAGCCTCTTACTGACCCATCACGGTCTCCAAATCCAGAAGTAACTGGCAATGACATCATCACTAGTTACTTCAGGTGGTACCTTCAAGGACAGCACGGTAGCAAGTGGTACAGCACTGAGAAACACTGGACTAGACAGCAATGGCCTGAATGTGGCTGGCTATTTCAAATCAATCAGTATATTTCAGCCTGGTTATGATTGTATGTCTTCTCTGGCCATGCCCTCTGTTTTCCTTTCTACTCAGTTTTATAACTGTGAGCTCCAATCCTGTGCTCTTTTTTTTTTTTTTTTTTAAGTCCATCTGCCTAGCACAGGGCTCTTAAGCACCCTACTGAGGTTGAACTTCAGCTGGAGCCAAGCAGGGCATGTAATGATCAAGAAGCTTTGCCAACATTACTTGGAACAACACAGGATGTGCTGAGGTTATTTATAGTATTGCCTCAAACCTTCAGCTTGTAACCTTTTAAAAGTATGTTACACTATGAAAATGAACCAAACATATAAAAACATTTAATCCAAGTTAGTTATCTGCAATTTGAGATTGATTTGTGAGTTTTCTTAACTCTGTAGGCATCCTGTGCGTTTAACATCCTGAAAGAGAAATCCCTCTGTTTCTTTTCCCCCTAGGTTTGTTCTGACCTCACTTGGAAAAAAATCAATGCTATGCATTTATTAAAATGAAATGAAATAATCTTACACAATTCCATTTCCACACTTGTCACACAAAGGCACTTTTGGCACACTTCCACCACTAACAGCAGGTTTTGTTATTGGTGCTTGCACACTCCTTATACCAGTGGGTCGTCCATCTGGGGAAGGGGGGGAGAAAATAAGAGTTATATTAATTGTTGGCAACATTCAGTCTCGAAAGACTATGGTATCATGCTCTGAATGGTGGTTCTGGAACAGCGTCCAGTGTGGCTGAAAAGGCCAATTCCAATATTAATAAGGAAAAGTATATTGTACAAGATGAGTATTACATATTATTACACTCATCTCCAGTTGGATGTTTGCAAGTGGCTTAAATAAGTGTATGGTTCTTATATAAATTTCTAGACTGAAGTCTGTAGATAGTCAAAATGTAACTGATCTCTCTCCTACATTCACTTGCAGACCCTTCATTTCTAGTGGCCAAGAATTCAATTTTAAAGCAGTAGCTCAATGGTTCCCAAACCGTGGCATACATAAAACTATTTCTTATAACTTCAGGATTTGTTTTTATGTATTACCAATGGTATTCTGCTGTTTGGAGACAGCTAAAGCAGGTTGAGTTGGTAATTATTCTTCATAAGAATAATATGTACCTGTCACTCATGATTTAATAGTGGTGATTTAATAGTACAGTACTTCATTTTGGTCACTTGCTATAGTGGCAAATTTTGAAGTGCAGGAGCTTAACATTACATCCCCAGATCCACACCCTCCTAAGACTGTACAACAGTGGTTCCCAAACTGTGGATCTGAGACCCACCAGTGGATCATGACTCAATTTTTGGTGGGTCACAAAACTAAAAGGGCAAATTAGGCTATGTGCATCAGTGGTTAAACAAGCTGCTATGAGGGGGCACTGTTGCCCAAACACCATTATTGCCATACCTCTTGGCACTTATAAATCAAGCAACAGCCTTTAGGGCCTCTAACATCCATCCCTCTTTTAGCAATTCATTCATTGGTATCCTGTCCCTATTCATAATCTATCTCCATCAGGGCAGGCACTGCACTATCTATATCCCTTTGGCTAGACCAAGGATGCTAAACCCGTTTCATACAGAGGGCCAAATTCAGCATTCATAGTATCTGCTGAGTGACATCATTAAGCAGAAATGACATCATTAAGCAGATGATGGCCAGAAATAAGCACTTTATTCTCACATAGAAACTCATTAGTTGCAAATGACAGAAGAGAAAATGTGCAGATTTTGTTCCTATTGTCAAGATATCACAAATCCCAATGATAAAAGAGGTTTGATAAATTGCTTCCAGGGGCCATATTCAACCCACAAGCCAAATGTTTGACACCCCATGGGCTACCATCTCTATTCAGGGGCAAACTAGAGGTGAGAGGGAAGATCTGTGATTAGAATCTTCTGTGTGTGCGTGCGTGTGAGACCTATGCACAACCTATATCCTACCCCAGAAACTGCTCTGGGGGAGAAATTCAGTTACAATTTATATTAAATGACATGGGAGGAAAGAGTTAAAAATCTTCCCCTAGTGATTTTCCTTCCTCCCCACTTTCAAAGCAGTCACATGAAGAAGTGCTTCAAAGCAGCCACAAAACCACAACCCATGGGAGAACTTGATCACAGTTTTCTCTTATAATGGTGAATGTAGCCTTGCGTTTTCTAATACACTGGCACAATGTCAGTGAATCCTTCAAATCTTTTAATAGAAATAAACTTACTAATTGCTGGTGTCATGTCTATAGTCTCTCTTGCACAGTGTATTTTCTCATTTAATTGTTACTCCTATTTTTCTTTCTCTTTAGTTCTGCTTTTTTAATTGCATAATCAAAACACATTTTAATTTTTAAAATACTGTACTGTACTGTAAAATACATCTCACTTATACATTCACTCATTCTCACTATACATCTCACTCTACATCTCACAGTTTTAAAAAAATTGTTATCAGTGTGCATGTTCTTTTTCAGCTTTCCTCTGTTCACAGAAGAACACAACTACACGTGCAGCCCCAGCAAAGACAGATTTTAAAACTTCAGCTAACCGGATTCATCAGAGACCATTCCCTGGAGCACCTTAAAGGAGCCAGACTGACGGGGTTGACTTGGGCCTCCCTGGTTATCATGAAGCATTCTGTAAACATCAGATTGGGGCACTGCGGCTGGTACTGGGTCACTGCAGAGTCAACAAATGATATGTAATAAAGATAGTTAACCAATAGAGAATGGAAGGAGCAAACATTACAATATGAATTCATTAAAAATATAAAGAAAAAAAATAATTTTTAAAAAAAACCATACATTTAACTACAACACAGTATGACCTTCCTCCCCACAGACCCCTGGTATTCAAAGAGCTACTTCAGGTGTGCCTCAGGGATGCCCCTTGTGCATGCCCATGGACATGTTTTTCCTCCAAATGGTAGATATCTCCCAGGGTCACATTGCCTGTTTTGGGAACTCTCCTCAGGCTCAAAAAAGCCTAAGGAGGGTTCAGACTACTCCTTTTGAAGCAGAAGTCCACAGTGCTCTTTGGTACACTGAACTAGTTGCATGGTTCTAAGACTAGAGCCAGACCCAGACAAGAGTCAGAATTCCTTTGAAATTTTTTAAAAATCATAATTACATTGCCCTCATACAAATGAGAATATATTAGACATTACATCCTTTTCTAGCCAGGTGTGGGTAAGGTCTACAGAAAACCAATCAGGAACTCAGAGTTTGAAGTTTCAACAGCTAGCTTTGATAGGGTTGCCAAGTCAGAGGCACCCCACAAACCTGAGATTCATAAGGTGGGGTCTGGTGATGTCACATAGCATATATTTTTGGTAAATAATTTTTATTATTCAAAAATGTCAATGTCTAATTCCTTCCCAACAAATAGAAAGTTATTGTAAGCTCAAATTTATTTATTTATTATTTATTTTTAACATTTTTATACCACCCTCCCTCCAAGGAGCTCAGGGTAGCGTAGCTCCAGGGTGGTGGGGACAGTACTAAGTTTTGCAGGGCACCTCACCACAGCCTGTAAGCCGCCCCTCCTCCTTGCTATCAGAGCCATTCCCAGCAACAAAAGCATATCTCCTCAGTGTTGCTCTCACCTTCTAGAATGGCTCCGACAGTGAGGGGGAGGGGCAGCTTACAGGGTAATTTGAGGCATCCTGAAAAACTTAGTGCTGTACCCCCCTCCAATTATGCTACTGGCAGGGATTTGAACCTGGATCTTCCAAGTCTAAGTCCAGCACCAAAACCACTACAGCATCCTGGTTCTCACTATATACAAATAGTGCAACAAAATCTTTACAGTTATTATTCAATAAATTATAAACAAAGACAATTTTTAAAATGAAGCTATTAAAATAAAGAGGAGTCCAGCTGAACATGAATGAAAGCCCACTTTAGGGCCTACTTCACTATTGGCAATGAAGAAGGACTTTTTCTTTGCCACCATTGTGTCTATAGAGAGCTGTCCAGCTAAACCGTTTCAGATTTTGTGGGGCCTGCTCCATCTGGCTATTCAGTGGAAGAATGTGAGCAACATGACAGCTTATCATGAACATTGCTAGACAATTTGCTAGGCAGTACATTGCATCCACCATGACTTGGATTCCTCATTAACTGTTCCAGTCAGCACCTCTTGGCCCTAGTGCTATGGATTCTTTACACCTTGTACAGCCTGAGGATGTGGACAGTCTCTGAATGTTCTCAAGTGCTATTGAAGTCAATATGGGACAAGCTCCTTTTACTGCAGTATCTTTAGTAGTGGGATGGGCAGTCCAATCTTGTCCTGCGCTTTATCAGGCTGACCTGTGCTGGATACAGTGTAGGGTTGGAGGTGGCTGCCATGCAAATCTAAGCTAAATCACTGGTGCAGATCCGAGCAGTCCGGTGTAATGCCAGGCTGCTTGGGAGGGGAGTTAGGATCTGGCTTAAGTGCCAGAGACTGATCCCACCCCCCTCCTGGCCCAGTCTGCCCTTCCCCTGCCCACCCATCCGTCTGTTCTCCCCCACCTGCCCCCACACCAAAACACACACCCCTTCCACCCTCCCGCCACACTCCTCAACCCCCTTGCCTACCTCCCTAGGCCGGTGCAAACTTACTTTCTGCCACTTCGGATCTGGTGCAGGGAGGCTGGCACACAGCCTCATGCCAGCCTCCTCAACTTCTAAGGAGGTGCACATATGCCTTACTGCACATTTGCAACACTCCCAGACTGGCACAAAGGACTTGCACCAGCCCAACTAGCACTTTGAATTGCCCTGTCTAACTATAAAGAGTTTTAGCCTAAATCACTATCAATGTAAAAATACTTGTGTATACAATAATTCTAGACCTCCTTTCAACCAAAAATGTTCACACAGACTCAAAAGTAAAAAGCTAGAAATAAAAACAAACTAAACTGAATAAATACAGTATAACAATAATTTAAACCTAGACAAATAAGTGACGGCAAAAACAATGTGCATCCCATATAATTTAAAAGGAATGAGACTTATCGAATGGCCTTTGTTTTGATGTACTATTTTTCTGCCTGTTCTAGAATATGACTGTTTCATAGATAATAAAAGATGTTTTTTGTTTATGATATGACTCAGGGCCCAGTCCTATCCAGCTTTCCTGCATGATGCTGCTGCAGTGCAGCCCTGAGGTAGGGGAACAAACATACCCTTACCTTGACCCCCCCCCCCCACTGCAGGATGCAACACATGCTCCATTGGCATGACTGCATCAGTGCTGGAAAGTTAGATAATAGTGGGCCCTCAGTTAAAATGCACAGAACAGACCCAAGATATTCAGTATCTTTTGTTTTCAAGCAGATATGCGCAGAAGTGTGTAGTAAGGCTATGAATCCTGCTAGACTGATGGCCTGAAATGAATCAAAGTGGTACTCAGCCTTACTTAATGAAGAGTTCATGATGGAGCACCCAATCCTATCCAACAATCTAGTGTCGATGCAGCTGTGCTGACAGGGTGTGCGTTGCATCCTGCAGTGCAGTCACAGGGTCCTCCTCAAGGTAAGGCAACTTGGTTGCTTTCCCTCAGGCCTGCATTACAGTTGCATCAGCGCTGGACAGTTGGATAGGATTGGACCTAGAGTTTCCTTAATGAAGAGACAGTGGAATCTTCTTTGCTTTGAACTGCATAGTTTGCCAGCACAGTGATACAAACAAAGGAGTCAAATTCTTCTTGGGCTTAAATTTCTTATTAAAGAAATTATATAACCTACACTCATCTCCAGTTGGATATTTGCAAGTGGCTTAAATAAGAGTATGGTTCTTATATAAATTTCTAGACTGAAGTCTGTAGATAGTCAAAATGTAACTGATCTTTCTCCTACATTCACTTGCAGACCCTTCATTTCTAGTGGCCAAGAATTCAATTTTAAAGCAGTAGCTCAATGGTTCCCAAACTGTGGCTCCTCGGGGAGCCGTGGAAACTAGCCAGGGGAGCTGTGGAATCCTTCCCAAAAGCCTGCCACCCTATACAATGTACAGTCAGTTCTCATTAGCAACTAGAGTTAGGTTCCTGGAAACCTCGTGGATAGCAAATCTGTAGATAATAGTTGACCCTATGGCAGGGGTGTCAAACATAAGTCCCGGGGGCCAGATGCGGCCCCCAGAAGCTTTTTATCCGGCCCTCAGGCTCTCAGCTGCTGAGGTGTTACAGCTGAAATGGCAGCTCACATGAAAATTGGGCTTTCCCAAATCTTGAAATATGATCAAGATTTGCGTACTTTCTCTTCTGTCATTTGCAGTTAATGAGTTTCTATATGAGAACAGGGTCTGATTTCTGGCCATTAACTGCTTAAATGATGTCACTCTCTGCTTAATGACATCACTTCCGGCCCTCAGCTGGAGTCCTGAATGCTAACTTCGGCCCTCTGTATGAAACGGGTTTGACACCCCTGTCCTATGGGATCAATGGGGTTAGGTACAAGGGGCAGCCCGGGGGGGGGGGAAGAGGTACCATCAGAAGAATATAGCAGAGACCCTCAGGAAGCCAGGAAAGTGCAGAAGGAAGTGCCAAAATATCTCTGTTAATGTTGCAAAGACCTTCCAGAGATGGCAGGAACCTTCAGAATGGCTCCCAGCACAGACCCCTTTAAAATGACTGGCAGAAGTTTCTGTCGGCCATTTTAAAGGGATCTGTGTTGGTCACAGTCACCATTCTCAAGGTCCCTGCAGCCTTCAGAAGGTCTTTGCATAGCAGATAATGAAAAGAAAGACGCAGATAATGAGAAAAGGTAGCAATTCTGCCCCTCACTGATAAGCGAATTCGCATATAAAGAAAACTGACTGTATAGGATTATCGTTCTAATGGGGAACTGCAGCCAATGGCCCAGTAGGTCAGGGGAGTCGCCAGTCAAAAAAGTTTGGGAACCACTGCAGTAGTTCATAAGAAATTCAGACTTTAGGTCACGTTTTGTCCATCTAAACATCTTCCGTGTTACATTCTCACCTGTTGAAGTTCGCCATTGACTTAAACATCTGGCAATGAGATAGATACATTTTAATAATCTTTGACTAATGAAGCAAAGAACAAGTGATGACAGCAACGTTCATGCATTAGGATATATGCTTAAACACACATGGTAGTTCCAATTACCTTATTGGGGGTACTTCCCCCAGTGCTGTAGAAACCTGTCCCTGCAGTGTTTCCATAATATTATCATCTGAATACAATTGCATAGGTGTGTTAAATTGAGCGTGCACAATCTTGACACCAGGAAGTTCCATTTCTAAGGGAATGTTGGGGGCCATCTTAGCTGCTGCTTTCAGCTCAGTAGGGCAGATAGTACTAACAGTACTGACTGAGGAAGGTGTGCTACGTCCACTGCCACCATCGATACCAGAAGGAGTACTGCATACACTGTGCCAAAAACCAGTACACAAAAAAATGTGTGATGCAAACCAGTGAAACAATAAGAAAGAAGGGTAGGAGCAGAAGCATTCACAAGAGCGATGCAAGAGACAACAGGAACCAGAGGCAAGAAAAACAACTGAAATTGTTGAAAAACAGATATACGTACCTCTCCTTGTCATGTATGTTGACAGAAATTTAAAGAGGTGGTGACTAAAGATGCCCAACTTCCATTTTTTGTATTTTATCCAAAAGCTTAATTAAGTCACACACTACTGCTATCAGCCTATACGTAATTCCATCACCTTTACAGATGTGGTTCGTCATGTCTAAACAGAGGTTTAATAACCTGATCAGACTCAGGCAAGAAATATGTCTGCAAGAACATTTAGAAACTAAACATTTTTTCAGCCCTGTGTGCAAGAGCAACAATTTGATGAAATGCTTAACTCATTTCTGACCAGTCCATAGGTGTACACATTTAATCCCTGTTACGTATATGCAACATTGGGCAGAAATGGCTTTTAATATTTACATCTCTGACCTCAGTCCTACATACCATTCAGTTAATGTATGCTCTGCTGTTATGCTTGCATAATGCTGTATCTGCACTGCTTTCTGACAGGGTATCAGCATAATAGTAATTTATTCTAAGGATCAACGTGATAGTAAATTAACTTTCAGGTCAGACTATTAATTGTTTAGCTTTTGATACCAGGAAACTATCTAAACATATGTGTGCCAGACACTTTTTCTTGCATTTGTTTCCAGTTGATGGAGGCATGCTTTGCAATGTTTCATTCCTGAGTTTCCAATTTTAAATAGTCCAAGGTCCAAAACAAAAATGGCATAAACAGGGAATATATTTACAGTTCACCTCATTTTTTTCTTGTTTCAGAATTGCTGCGGACACAATCTGATCATTACGGAAGCTATGTCTATTTCACTTCTTTGCAAGTTTTTTAGAAAGCCATCAACCTTTCAAACTGCAGCCTCAGAAGAGCTTCGGATGTTTCAGGAAGCAATGATAAAGGATGGACAAGGTACAAATGGGGAACATATATTCTTTTGTGGTGAGATATACATACTGTGCCCTTTTCCTGCATCTAACAGCAATGGAGATATACAAGTTTCCCTTTAGGATGTTATACTGGAAATAAGAAGATAACGCTCAAATCATTTGGCTATCTGTAGCCCTGCTTCCTGTAATGCATGGGGCTGCTCTAAGGCAGTGAGTTAAAGTATGTGCTAGAAAACTAAAGTCTACAGCAGCCATTTTCAACCACTGTGTCATGGCACATTGGTGTGCTGTGTATGGGAGAGGGTCACTTATTAGTAGGACCGTTGCAGGATGTGAGTCCCTCACTGGCAGCACAGTGTGCCTTGTCAATGGTCCAAAAACCGATGGTGTGCCTTGACCATTTTAGTGCCTTGCCAGTGTGCCGTGAGATGAAGAGTTGAAAATCACTGGTCTACAGAGAAAACTGAGCTTAACTCCAAGTAAACTTGGTCTAGAATTGGAAGATAAGTACCACAGTCAATGTCCTAACTTTGGTGAATGCTGACAGTGTCAGACTGTCACTTCTGTCAATTCTGAAGTTTTTGGGAAAGTTCGTTTTTCTGTTCTTCCACATTTCAGACATCCCTCAGTAAATTGTCAACTTTCACTGGTGTGTCTGTGAGTTTTCAGGCATCCACAACATTAATCAGATCATGTCACCATTCTCATGTGGATGTCTGCATTCATTAAATACCAGGTATCTACTGTAACAAATATGACACAGAGATAAGTATCCCCTACAGCCCAAGATGGGAACTTTTTCTGCCTTGACGGATCTGTTTTTCAGAATGATGCTATCAAAATGAAGAGCTAACTTGCTTCCCTCCTGGATGCCGTGTGGAATTTATGCAGGACCATATTATCAAACCCTTGAAGAAAAGCACATTCCTTACCATCAAAGGCAAGACAAAGAATTCCAAAAGAGTCACATATGTTCTAAAGCCAGTATTCAGTTTTGCAGTTGCCAGCTCACTCAGCCAAATGTCCATACAAGGGGACAGCCATACAGCCACACGCAGTTGCTCAAGACTAAAATCAGGACCCATGTTTGGAAGACAGGAGCAACACTGGTCAGTAATGTTGATATTCACCTCCAAAACTGAAGTGCATTGTTATAAATAAATAAATAAATAAATAAATAAAATAAAAAAAAGCTAAGCATATTCACTGTTAGCAGCTATAGGGCACATCCTGCTACTGCCAGAGAAGAGAGAAGTAGTGCAGTTAGCAAAATAATTTCAGGCATTTAACAGCAGATACTGTCTGATGCTACGTAAACTATAAAACTATGCTCAGCTTAGCATCTGTGTTTTCAGCTCTGATTCAACTTGCAACACTCCTCTTTGACAAGGACTGTGTAATTTCAGCAAAAGAAAAACAAAATGAGAAAATTAAAGTGTATAGTTTGCTATTCACTAAAAACTATGACTCTGGGATGGAACCATCAGCAGCTACCTTCTGAATTCCCAGTACTATTAAAGGAAAGGCTTCAATCCTCAAGGCACATCTGCCACAAAATCCCACTGTTGATGATGAAAGGAAATACCCCTCTCAAAACCCATCCCTTCTTGTATTTTGTCAGTGGGATTTAACTTCTCATTCTCATCCACCAATGCAGTGCTTGTGTTTAGTAGATAGCCCACACAGACCCCATGCCTGACTCTCTTTTTCTCTCATATAGCCTTAAATAAAAGACCCACTGAACAACTGTACATGTGGCCTTCTGCCATTCTAGCCCAAGAGCCAGCAACTCTTTAAAACTAGAAGGGAGTCATTCATCATTGTGCTACTTTATAGCATCAGCATATGGTTTTTATGCCTGCTGCAGATTCTGGCCAGAATATGCATGCATATTATTGGACCATTATTTATTCAGCTCTTGACACTTGTGTTATGGGTAAGATTTGGATTCTTATCTCAATTCTCTGGTGGCACAACACACCAAGTTTGTGCAAGAGCCATTGGAATTGACTGCATTTATTATGGCTTTGTTACGGGATTGTTATGGCTCAGTAGACTATTGTGGCTTCACTCAATAGCTAGACTACATGCATTCCAAATCACTGCTGTTGTCCATGGTGAAAGAACTGGTTTGAGAATGGTATTTTGGCATTTCATATTTATCTGTGCTGTGAAGCAAGCATTTTATTCATTAGAAGACTTTCCAAGGTAATAAAAGAGCAATGTTACTGCTTTCAGCTGAATTGTGAGTAACCATTAAAAAACAAACACACGTGCATCCAGTTATACCATACAGATCGAACTTATAACCTGCTCGGGCCTGAGACTACGAAAGGTTTGGGCCGAATATTATGCTTGTGTTCAAAGTAGCCCAAGTTCTGGAAAAAAAGGAAAGGATTACAAAAACAACCTTCAGCGAGTCACTGAATATTTGTTTCCAGATAAGATTAGTTAACACACGTTACAAATTATTATTATATAGTAGTAGTATTAACCCATTTGCTGTTATGTGAAAGGAAACAAGAGCAGTGGGTACAATCCTGCCAGTGTTAAGCACTTTTAAGTTTGCAGGTCTGCGTACTAGGAAGCAACTCCCATTGAACACAGTGGAAAGGACTTTCAAATAAACATGCAAAGGATGAGACTGTACAACACATACTTAAATATCATGAAAGCAATACAGCCCAGACCTTTCCATGTTTACTCAGAAGTAAGCCAAAATCAATCCCATTGGAGCTTACACTGTGTGAATGTGTATGCATGCATAGGATTGCAACCTCCAGTGCTTAGCTTGGACTGGATCATGCCCAGTGCTGATCAGAAGATGACTGTATGCAAGTTCACTGCAAAAGTCTCTCAGGGAAAAGTGTCTGTAATTTTGGTCTTGCCTACATAAAAGTTCAGTTCCACAGTAAATATTCTGAAGAGCATTTCTCAAGTTTTGAACATCAGGAAAGAAAAACAACAAGAGCTGGACTCAATAGCAACGAAACCAGACAGACACAGCTGCTACAATGAATGGTCCTCATACAACATAGTACTTACTTTTCAGATGAGCTAGAAATTAGGCCCCGCAGCTGTCCATGGAGTGCATCGTGTATATTGCCAGACGAATACAGGCCAATTGGAGAGTTATAGGAAGAACTCACTACCTGTCTTTTGTCATCAAGGTTTGCTGCTGCAACAAAAGGCTGGGCCCTTCTGTTGTGAGCTGCACCAATAGGCTTGAATTCCTGTGCATGATAGGCAGACAAAAGACACAAAGCTACAATGCACATTGAAGCCAATAAAAAGCAAACCTGACAATGCTGCTCTTTATTAATAAAATGCATCTTGCTGCAAAGTGACAACAAAGATTTTGATTTAGTAAACCACTAAGTAGGCATCCTACCATTCACTACAGAAAATTTTACTTGTTCTATATGGAAGAAAGGAAGATATGCTTATAGGTGTGAGACTGCTGGTAATGGTGCCAGAAGAAGCCACAAGAATTTGATTGGAATTAGATGATATTACAGAAAATGACTGACAGCTGCCAGGCACAGCAGCCCCCATACTGCCTCCTCCAACTTCAGTAACACCCAGTAATCAAAAATATGGAAGAACATGTTATCCCATGACAAGGTTCCCACCTCTGCAATTGGCAGCCAATGAAGGGAGGGGACAAAAACCCTCACAAAGATGTCACATTGTCACCACATGATTTTGGATTATTAGACATAATGGGGAGAAGGGGAGGAGAACAGGTGCACAAATTTATAACAGCAGTCCCACATCTAGTGCCAGCTACTGTCTCAAAATCTTGACTAAGACTTCAATCCTATTCATTTGGGAGTAATCCCACTGAACTTAGTGGAATGTACTTCTGAGCACAGATATTTGGGATAAAACAGTGAAAATTAGATGGAAAGAGAGAAATTTGAAGCCAGAAGTAGGAGAAAGATAAAAAGGTGGGGAAGAAAGAAGAGAAGGAAAGGGGTAAGAGGCTGGCTGGAAGAGGGAGCAGCAGCTGAGCTACCACACGGGAAAGAGACATCTATGAAGTCACCATGTCTCAATGTGAGGCAACAGTGGGGGCAGGAGCAACAGTTCCAATACACAGGGAGAGGACTGCATGAACGCAATAAAAGAAGCAATCACGGACTCCTTCTAAGATTAAATCCAGGAGTAAATTCTGGACACCCACAACTACAGTCCAGTTGAACTGCACTATTAATTTGCTTGAATTATTTGGACAATTTCACTCAACAGATGCTTAAATTGTGTGGGGACCTCTGGTAATGGGTTGCTTGCTTGTCTGCTTGTTTCAGAAACATGCATTCTTTGGATATAAGCAAGTGCAGTAAAAACATAAAAATGCCATGTTGGGCTATTCATTCAAAAGTGTAAGAATTAAAGGCTTGAATTGAAGTTATAGCACAAGCCTAGGTATGTGTGCTCAGAAGTCGGTTTTAGTCAGCTCAGTGATATTTATTCCCATGTAAGTTGTAATCATGTATTGCTAGAAGCCATGTTGATGTAAGTGAAATTTCAGAAATGCATCACCAAGAAAACCAATGGGTTTTAACCCATTTCTGCCCAGCCCACAGGTGTGCACATTTGGTCCCTACTGCATATATGCAACGTTGGACAGAAATGGCTTAACTGGGATCAGTACAGAAATACTATGCAACAGAGTCAGCTTTTACAATGCTATATTCCAAAAACATATTCTTCTTACTGCACTGAGTTTTCCCCCTCAATTTTCATATCTTGGGTAGGACATCACTAAATGCGCAAACTATAAATGGCAAAGCAAACAGCAGCAGAAAAAAAATCTTTATGTATAGTCCAGCTCTTGTGTGTTTTTAAAAAAATATAAATTAAGCTCTAAAATTTGGCTGTTTTGTCTCACAATTCTCTAAGAACTCAAGACCAATTTTAAAATAATTACAAGACATTTAGTAAGCCTAGCATAACAGTTAAGGACAAACTCATACAGGTAGCTCTTTTTGCCCCAAATGATTAACAACTTTTTGTATTTAATAAGTATCAGAAGTGCATTCTCAAAAGAACTGAAAAGTAGCCCTATTCAGGATTGATCATCTTGATGAATTGCCTTCAAAGACTGGCATTTGTGTTCCAAAGAGACCTGTCTCATCAATGTAACATGATTAATTTCAATTATAAAAAGCACTTATTGTTTTAGTGAATATATTTTTGGTCTTGGCAATATTCTGGTATAATATTTTGTTCTTTGCATTTCAAACAAGCAACATACTGTACAGCAGAATTCCCACTGTCAAACATTCTGACTATTCAAATTCAAGTTCACTCTGTAATGGCCTTAGTAGACAACACCATTATTTCCCTGTGACTTGAGGACATCAGCGCATAGACCATTTTCCTGGATTGGACAACCGCAGGCATGAATACATCCAATAGAAGATGTGGCATGTTTATTCACTGTTTGGCATTGAATGGAATGCGCATTAGCCACTCATCTTACCTATATGCTAACATCTTCTATAATATTCCCAACTATAGCCAGATTAGGTCATCTGACTTTAATTACAAAGGCTAAAAGTGGAGAAAGGATATTTAATATGTAGTTACCAAGTTGTCAAGAGTATGTGGAACTTTCATTTTATTTGGGCTCAGATTCTATCACAATGAGACAGAAGAGACTCCGTCATAATTTTTTCTCTTTAAAAGCATACAGCTATGTCAAGTCAGTAAGCTTGTTTGAGGTATAGGTATCCTCATGAGCAGTGCTGGCGCCAGATTGCTAGGGGTCCTGGGGGAAAGTCATGCACTGGGGTCTGCATAATACCCCTCATCTGCCCTCTGATGGTATACTGGAGTGGTTCCCAAACTTTTTCAACTGGCTGCTCCCTTGACCTACTGGGCCATTGGCCATGGCTCCCCATTAGGGCTATAATTCTATACATTGTTTAGGGTGACAGATTTTTTGTGAGGATTCTGTGATCCCCCTGGCTGGTTTCCATGGCTCCCCAGGGAGCTACGGCTCACAGCTTGGGAACCACAGGTGTACTGGGTGCTACAACTATTACTGAAAGTTCAGGTGTTAGCCCAACTGGGTGGGGCATCTGATAGGTGTGTGCCCTTGGCCTTTACCACTGCACCATGCCTGATATCACCCTTACCCATGAGTGGCATTTTCTGTAAAAATTACAGGGTCTGTACAGAGCCTCACAGTGCATCAGCACAGTCATCACTGCTGAGCTCCAGAGTGCCACAAAGAAAGCTATGCAGGGCTTCAGTTCTACCTGTGTGACCAAGCAGCTTAGAGGGAATACTGCCCATGAGGGTCTTGTCCTAGATGTTGTCTTTGATGTTCTATAGCTGAGCTATAGCTGTGATATCAACAGAACTGAAGTTCAGAACAGATGTAGGAATTTGATAATTTCCGTTGCCTGTTGATCCCAAAAGTCTGGGAACCACTGCTTTGTGTTTGTCACATATATTTTATGTTTCTGTTAAAATACTTAGTACGAGAAGTTGGCAAACATAGTTAAAAGGTAGGTAAGCAACCAAGGCATCAAACAGCTACGCTGCTAACTTGAAACAATTGTTACCTGTGGTTCAGCTTCCAAGTTGACTTTGAATGGATGCGGACTGCCATCCTCTGATATTTGTGGGGACCACAGTTTTGTTTCTGCCCTGCAGGTGAAAAATGAAAAATCTTTCAACCTTATGCATCTCCTCTCAGCATGCTTTGCAGTCCTAAGATCCACAGTATTTTCTCAGAGCATGAGAGGCAGACCTGCAAAATATACTTTACCTGTTAAATCTTAAAATGGACAGTATTAAACTAGTAGATAAAATTATGCACAGAGAAAAAAAGTAGAGAATCCTTCCTTTTCCACCTAGAATAGGGACACCCAGAGACATACATATGTAAGTGACTCATGTGGTTGCTGGAGGTCGGCGGTTTGACTCTGTCACGCCATTGCTCCGGTGGCTGCACTGGCTGCCCATTAGTTTACAGGCTGAATTAAGGTGCTGGTTTTGACCTTTATCCCTAAATGGGTTGGAACCAGCGTATTTGAGAGACCGCCTTCTACCATATATTCTGGCACGCTCTCTTCGATCATCAGAGGGGGCCCCGTTGGTTGTGCCGTCATCAAGAGAGGTTAGGGGGATGGTGGCCAGAAATAGGGCCTTCTCGGTGGTGGCGCCTGTATTGTGGAATTCCCTCCCCTTTGAGTTGAGAACAGCTCCTTCATTGTCAACCTTCCTACGAGGCCTGAAGATGCTTTTATGCCAGCAAACGTTTGATGTCTCATGGCTGCTTTTAACTGTTTTTACTGCTGCTTTTATTGCTGCTGGTTGTTTTTTACCTTTTTGTTGCTGTTGTTTTAATGTATTTTATGACTTTTAAATGTTGATAGCCGCCTTGGGTGCCTTCCGGGGAGAAAGGCGAATTACAAATCAAATCAATCAATCAATCAATAAAATAAATGTAAGCACACTCATGGCAAAAGCAAGAATGAAGAGGTTGTGAGGTGTTGATAGGGCAGTACAGACTTTTTTCAAAAACAAACTGAACATATAAAAAATGGAAGGAATCTAGAAAAACAGATGTGTTTCATAAATAAACATTCAATTATGTATTCCTGTCAAGAACAAGTTAAAATCCCTGCTATCTCACTCCATTTTAAAGGTTAGAAGCCATTTTGAAGCAGCTGTTAGAAAAGGCAGCAGGCTGAGAGTAGCTCCTTAGCAAGATCCTTTGTGGTCAGGCTGGGAGCATGATAAGATAAGAGTACTGGTACCAAGGTCTTGCTAACTGGAGTAATAATGGATCTCCAGGATCCAGGTGGGAGGGGTCAGCGTAACTGATAGGCAGTAGCACCAGCTGGTGAGGTCATTTGCCAGAGGTTTTGGTGTGGCTGAATATCTGGTTGGACAAGAGCTATAGAAAAGGTATTTTTTTCAAGGTATTAAAAAAGCCTGTTGCTATTAGGGGGTGAGCTTCTCCTTGCTATTCCATTATGGATGTCTGTCTCGGTAATGGTATGACAGAGAGAAGAGCTATCCTTTGCTTATGCTCGGTAGTTGAAGGAGCCAGGTGTCCAGATACTGGGGGGGCTGCTGGTGCCCAGGGCAAGGTGATGCAGAGATGCTGTCATGTCAAACTGCACATCATCATGTCACCCCCATTCCCTGCCTGACTCCCTTATAATTAGATTTTGGACCACTAAACAGGTCAATTGTGCAGTCATGCTTTATTCAAGGCAGTGAAGTCTAGGCTGATTTAGGCAAACCAAAAGGCTCTCATATATGAATGTGATTCACAAGAGTACCACTTCCTTCTCCTTTGCAAGACTCAAGAGGCAACTTTGACAGCCTCACTGAGCTTGGCTTTCCTTTTTCTTCTGGTAAATAGCACATAGGGAGGGGACTGATTCAGAACGAGCCTCAGCAGTCCTCCTGATTTGGAGCAAGGCCTCCCACGTATGCTACTTTTTGTGGGAGAAAAAGCTCCCACCCGAGCCACAGTGTGACTTCAATTTGAATCTCATTTTAATAGTAAGAAACCATGGTTTTGTGTTATATCTGAGCCTGGCTGTTGTCAGAAACCGTACTATTAAAACCTAAGTATTTGGGATATAAGGTCCAGAAATCCAAACTGTCTTCCAGTTTATACATACAAACTGTTCAGTAATGCAGACATCAATTCATTAGTCTTAACATACCTCTCAATTTTCAAACAGAGCTGGTGTGATGCTGCTTTAATTCTCTCCTGTGCATCGTTGTGAGTCATATTCTCTGTGCCATAGCCATCAATAGCTATAATGATATCACCAGGACACAGATTGGCTTGAGAAGCTTTGCTCCCAGGAGTAATCTGAAAGAAATACAGAACTTGTCTTTTTAAACTATTTGTTAACCTAAATCCATTTACAGAGTCATATAAATAACTTGACTATACTTTATTAACTAGTCTACTAAACCTATTTCATGGTGTTAAACCTATTACGGAAAAGTAAGATCCACTGAAGTCAAGAAATTGTCCACCCAGAGATTGTTAAAATAAACTTAGGAACTAGGAATTACAAAGTAGGCTACTCACCTCTTTAACACTAGTTTTGACTCGCTATACTTTGATTCATTATAGTTCCTGCAGTCAAACACATTCAGCCCTAGCTAGAGTTGGATGTGTAGTGTACAGAAAGCTCCTGTGCAAGAAAGTTCCCCATCCATTTCAATGAAGTTCACCAATCTGAATGCAGAAAGCAACATGCATGTGGTTTGACTACCTCTGTTGATGGGTTAACAGTCCAGAAATTGCATGTGTTCAAATAGGCTTCAAGCAGAGAGCAAAACAAGACTATTTCATAGGCGAGAAGATGCTTCTGCTCCCAGTATTCCCTTTCAGACACTATCCTGGCCAAGGTTTCCATGGCTGTTCATATTAGAACAACAACACACAGGCAAAGTGGGGCTTTTCTGGAAACAGTGCATTAAAGCTCCCATTGATAAATTGATTTTATGTACCTCAAAGAGATTGCTGGATCAGGGCAATGAAAGTACATTCTGCTAATTTCAGTGGGATATATTTCAATGCATTATGTATAGGATTGTGGTATAAATTACTTAAATCCAAACTCTTGGCTTTTATTGATCCAAGAATCATATGGATGGACTTGCAGGTATTATTTTCTAAATCTTCTTTATGCTTGTGAACATTTTGGCAGAATTCAGAACTCAAATAGCATTCTCTCCTGTACCTTGGATTCTTATAAATGTTAAAGCAAACAATTCTATGTTTGCTTTATTCTATGATAAGAGGGATCTCTCATTTTGTTCTTGCATAAGAACATAAGAACATAAGAATAGCCCCACTGGATCAGGCCATAGGCCCATCTAGTCCAGCTTCCTGTATCTCACAGCGGCCCACCAAATGCCTCAGGGAGCACACCAGATAACAAGAGACCTCATCCTGGTGCCCTCCCCTACATCTGGCATTCTGACTTAACCCATTCCTAAAATCAGGAGGTTGCGCATACACATCATGGCTTGTACCCCATAATGGATTTTTCCTCCAGAAACTCGTCCAATCCCCTTTTAAAGGCGTCTAGGCTAGACGCCAGCACCACATCCTGTGGCAAGGAGTTCCACAGACCGACCACGCGCTGAGTAAAGAAATATTTTCTTTTGTCTGTCCTAACCCGCCCAACACTCAATTTTAGTGGATGTCCCCTGGTTCTGGTATTATGTGAGAGTGTAAAGAGCATCTCCCTATGCACTCTGTCCATCCCCTGCATAATTTTGTATGTCTCAATCATGTCCCCCCTCAAGCGTCTCTTTTCTAGGCTGAAGAGGCCCAAACGCCGTAGCCTTTCCTCATAAGGAAGGTGCCCCAGCCCCGTAATCATCTTAGTCGCTCTCTTTTGCACCTTTTCCATTTCCACTATGTCTTTTTTGAGATGCGGCGACCAGAACTGGACACAATACTCCAGGTGTGGCCTTACCATCGATTTGTACAACGGCATTATAATACTAGCCGTTTTGTTCTCAATACCCTTCCTAATGATCCCAAGCATAGAATTGGCCTTCTTTACTGCCGCCGCACATTGGGTCGACACTTTCATCGACCTGTCCACCACCACCCCAAGATCTCTCTCCTGATCTGTCACAGACAGCTCAGAACCCATCAGCCTATATCTAAAGTTTTGATTTTTTGCCCCAATGTGCATGACTTTACACTTACTGACATTGAAGCGCATCTGCCATTTTGCTGCCCATTCTGCCAGTCTGGAGAGATCCTTCTGGAGCTCCTCACAATCACTTCTGGTCTTTACCACTCGGAAAAGTTTGGTGTCGTCTGCAAACTTAGCCACTTCACTGCTCAACCCTGTCTCCAGGTCATTTATGAAGAGGTTGAAAAGCACCGGTCCCAGGACAGATCCTTGGGGCACACCGCTTTTCACCTCTCTCCATTGTGAAAATTGCCCATTGACACCCACTCTCTGCTTCCTGGCCTCCAACCAGTTCTCAATCCATGAGAGGACCTGTCCTCTAATTCCCTGACTGTGGAGTTTTTTCAGTAGCCTTTGGTGAGGGACCATGTCAAACGCCTTCTGAAAGTCCAGATATATAATGTCCACGGGTTCTCCTGCATCCACATGCCTGTTGACCTTTTCAAAGAATTCTATAAGGTTCGTGAGGCAAGACTTACCCTTACAGAAGCCATGCTGACTCTCCCTCAGCAAGGCCTGTTCGTCTATGTGTTTTGAGATCCTATCTTTGATGAGGCATTCCACCATCTTACCCGGTATGGATGTTAGGCTGACCGGCCTATAGTTTCCCGGGTCCCCCCTCTTTCCCTTTTTAAAAATAGACGTGACATTTGCTATCCTCGAATCTTCTGGCACCGTGGCCGTTTTGAGGGACAAGTTGCATACCTTAGTCAAGAGATCTGCAACTTCATTCTTCAATTCCTTAATAACCCTTGGGTGGATGCCATCAGGGCCCGGTGACTTATTGATCTTTAATTTATCAATGAGGTCTGAAACATCTTCTCTTTTAACCTCTATCTGACTTAACTCCTCGATTAGGAGGGGCCGATCGGGCAGCGGTATCTACCCGAGGTCTTCTGCCGTGAAGACAGATGCAAAGAACTCATTTAATTTCTCTGCCATCTCTAAGTCTCCTTTTATCTCCCCTTTCCCTCCCTCACCATCCAGAGGGCCAACCGCTTCTCTGGCGGGTTTCCTGCTTCTAACATATTTGAAGAAGCTTTTATTATTCCCCTTAATGTTGCTGGCCATGCGTTCCTCATAGTCTCGCTTGGCCTCCCATATCACCTTCTTACATTTCTTTTGCCACAGTTTATGTTCCTTTTTATTCTCCTCATTATGGCAAGACTTCCATTTACGGAAGGAAGCTTCCTTGCCCTTCACAGCCTCTCTAACTTGGCTGGTTAGCCATGCGGGCACTCTCCTGGATTTAGTGGAACCCTTCTTTCTTTGCTGGGCCTCTATTACTGCTGTTTTAAGCAGCCTCCATGCACTCTGGAGAGATTGGACTCTTTTTACCCTCCCTTTCAACCTCCTTCTAACCAGCCTCCTCATTTGAGGGAAGTCCGCCCGTCGGAAGTCAAGGGTTTTTGTTAGAGATTTGCCTGGTATTCTTCCCCCAACGTGCACGTCAAAACGGATCGCAGCATGATCACTGTTCCCCAATGGCTCAGTAACGTTTACATCTCTAACCAGGTCCTGCGTACCACACAAAATTAAATCCAGAGTCACCTGTCCTCTGGTGGGCTCCGTGACTAGCTGATCTAAGCCACAGTCATTTAGCACGTCAAGAAATCCGGTTTCCTTATCGTGACCAGAACACAAATTGACCCAGTCAATATGAGGATAATTGAAGTCCCCCATGATTACAACCCTGTCCCTCCTTGTCACCTCCCTGATCTGTTTCCTCATTTCAAGGTCCCCATCCGATTTCTGGTCTGGAGGACGATAGCACGCCCCCAGTATTACATCGCTGCACAAGCCTGGTAATTTAACCCACAGAGATTCTACGGTGGAGTCGGACCCACCTTCAATCTCTACTTTGCTGGATTCTATCCCTTCCTTAACATAAAGGGCCACCCCACCTCCAACACGCCCCTGCCTGTCCCTCCTGTAGAGTTTATAGCCCGGGATTTCGGTATCCCACTGATTCTCCGCATTCCACCAGGTTTCCGTTATGCCCACTATGTCAATATTTTCCCTTGTCACCAGACATTCCAGTTCTCCCACCTTTGCTCGTAGACTTCGGGCATTCGCATAAAAGCATTTATACACGGAATGGCCCAGGATGGGCTGCTTATTTGCTCCTTTGTCCCCGCATCCTCTCATTGTGCCAAACCGTCTATCACATCCCATCACGCTACCTTTCCCAATTTCTTCTCCTACCCTGCCTTTGTCTTGTTGTTCTCTAACCTCCCCATCCTCATCCCATAGGGATGAGGAGTTCCGAACCGGATGCCCCTCGGCTCCTGTCGGCCTTCCCCCAGGGATCAGTTTAAAAGCTGCTCTGCCAACTTTTTAATGTTATGCGCCAGCAGTCTGGTTCCATTCTGGTTCAAATGGAGCCCGTCCCTCTTGTACAGGCCCCGCTTGTCCCAAAACGTTCCCCAGTGCCTAACAAATCTAAACCCCTCCTCCCTACACCACCGTCTCATCCACGCATTGAGACCCCTGATCTCCGCCTGCCTAGCTGGCCCTGCGCGTGGCCCTGCATGTGTAAGAAGCTTACAAAAGCATTCACCTAAAAAACTGCTGGGCAAAAGGTATTTGTTCCTCTTCTTCTCTTTCTGTGATGTGCTGGGTATTCCTATCACAAAAGGGATTTACACTCAAATACTAAATGGTTGCATCACCTCAAACTCCCCTGCAGTGCTAGCAAAATATACTGTACAACACTGGCAGACTGCCACACTCTGTGAAGTTGATTGCTAATAGTATAGTTGTGCAACAGAAACTCATGTATGGAACAGAGAAGTCACAGTTTGCCCCCCACATCCAGAAATATGAGTTTAATCCATGTACAGTTAGGCAGTGTTGGCAACTTGAGTCAGTGAGTTGAGTTGCAAAAATCCATTATTTTTGTTGACTCTGTGACTCATGAGTCGCACATGTGGAAGACTCTGAAAAAGACTCGAATCAGGACCCCTGACTTGGCACAAATCCCCACGCATGCTGACTCGAGTCTGCCTGTGTCTGGGGGTGCCTGCTCACTGTTTTTGCCTCATGGGGCAGCATTCCGACACGAGCAGCAGGGAGTTCCATCTGGGAGGCAGGAAAGGGTTAATGCGAGCAGGAGCAGAGAGGCAGGACTGGGCTTTCTTTTCCTGTCTGATAGAAAAGAGGGAATGGGTGATCATTGGACAGGCATTCTCATATTTCCATTGGCTGAGGGAGGGCAGGAAGAGGAGCAACCCCCATTGAATGAATAGCTGAAGTGGGACTACTTGTGAGTAGGGCTGCCAAGGATCAGGTCATCCTGGTAAGCCTCCCAGCTGCTGCTTGTGACCCTCCTCCCTCTTGTCGCTTCTGGCCGCGTCTCCTACTCCTCCTGTCCTCTTTACAGATGGGCAGGGACAGCAGGGGAGTGTTCAAAGAGGAACACACTCCCTGGCAGCAGCCCCATTTTTTCCACTTTTTAAAGGGAGGCTTTTAAGGGACTCAACTCGAGTCCATTGGAGTCACTAAAGAGTGACTTGGCAACTTGGAAAGTATCCCTGTTATGACTCTTTTTCAAGTCAAGTCATGGGGACGGCGACTCAGTGACTCATCTTGAGTCAAACCATGCTTGCTTTTCCCAACCCTGCAGTTAGGCCCCAATTTTATCTTAACTTTATGAGTCATGGTAGGGCAGTACAGGACTGCAGTGACTGACAGGAGCCCTCCAGGGCTTCCAGAGAAGGGCCTTTCCCAGTCCCATCTGCAGGTGTCAAGGATTAAACTAGGGAACTTCTGCATGCAGCGAAAATGCTCTCTTGTTGACATATCCCAAACCACTGTAGGCAGTTTCCCTTTAAATTCAGGCTTGGTTTAACAGTGCAAACCTAAGCATGTCTGCTCAGAAGTAAGTCCCATTGAGCTGCCTGGTTCTTACTCCCATGTAACTGTATGAGTTTGCAGCCTAAGAGACTTTGAATAGCTGACAAAACTCAGAAGGAAGATTGATCCACTCAAAGCACCCTCCTGCCCCCACTAAAAGAACTCCATCAGAAGGAATGGGAAGGTGAGTGATTCAGTAATGGGCACAAGCTATATCCTTTGGAATTGAGTTTTTCAATGAAATGTCACATGTATCCTCCAGGTAGAGGCCTTGCCTGTCAAAGATGTCTGGAAAAAGCTGTATCACCTTTATGTCTCCTGAGCCCTATAGTTCATTCTATTTGAACAGTTTCTTAAATTGTGGGTCAGGACCCACTAGGTGGGCCATGAGCCAATTTCAGGTGGGTCCCCATTCATTTCAATATTTTGTTTTTAAAATAATGGTAAGTGATTGGTAATATAATGGACATGGTAAGTGATTGCATTTGGGGAAATGTTACAGACCTGTACTTTTAACAGGTAACTGTATATGCTTTGAACAATGATAGTAAATGGGACTTACTCCTGGGTGTGGGTAGGATTGCAACTTAGGATTGTTAAAAATTTTCCTGCTTGATGATGTCACTTCTGGTCATGACATCACTTCCAGTAGATCCTAACAGATTCTCATTCTAAAAAGTGGGTCCCGGTGCTAAATGTGTGAGAACCACTGTATTAGAAAACAATGAAGAAAATATGCAATAAAATATAAAAAAAGAAATATCACATCACAAAGCACAAAGCCACATCACCTGTGCCCCTCACTATCTTTCCATGCCACCCAACTCACAGCTCAATTGAGCATCAAGTCCAGTACAGGCTTACTGATATGGAACATTGAAACAGCTTTGTGGACTGAGCCAGAGTGAGTGCCTTCTGTGCTCATCCCAGTTTTCTTACATTGCCTGTAAGCATCTGGTGATCTCTCTCTCCCTTTTCAAGTTTTTAAGATTGTATAGGTTAGTTACTCAGCTACAATCTATTTAAATATTATGCTAATGAAATGTTAAGTACAAGAGATACTGATTTCTTAATTGTTGACTCATCATGTTGTCTTGTGACAATTTGATAGGAAATTGGCATAGATATGTACTCAGCTTAATCTCAAAAGGTTTAGATTATCTTGGTTTAGTTCTCTTTGAATTCAATCTACAATTTTCTTTTTAAAAAATTGAGCCTGAACAGCTGGCAATTTGGCTCTGTAATTATAAATGCCTTTACCTAGAAAAAATCTCATCAATTCTAGTTAAAAGCTCCCAAGATTGAAAATTCTTACTGTTAAATAGTGGGTTCATGCAAATAAAGGAAGGCATAGAGATAACAGCTCAACACATTTGTTTCATCTTCAGAACAAAACCTGGCAATGAAAACACAAGGCAAACACCCCTGGCTTTATACCCCTTAGCTCCACCCAGATTTCCCATGATTAGTGCTGTTGAAACACTAAACTAGAGGGCCAACTGGACAGTAGGATTTCGATCCACCACCTGATTGGCCAGCCATAAGACTGGGCCAATTGGTTATGCAGGCTTTCAATCCTGCATAACTTGCATACATAACACTTACGAAATGTTCAGAAACTGTTTCCCTGATTCCATTAATATTTATGGGAGTGTGAACAGAGAGCTCAGGCTCTCACAAGGCTCCCACCAATCACTTGAAAGAAGGGGCATGCATGAAGACCTGTTCTGTCCATGGAACCAGGGCCTAGGAGAAGGGGGTAAAGGGGGTAACTTGTACCCAGGCCCAGGGTCAGAAAGAGGGCCCAGGAACCACCCAGAAATTTGCAACGCCCCAGTTTGAAAAGCCCTGCTTTTCGCAACGCCCCAGTTTGAAAAGTCCTGCTCCAGGCCCTGGAATGCTTACATTCCTTAACAGTGTCACTTCTGGGAGGAAATTGAAATGCTACAGTGGCTCTTTGGCTTGTGGATCCGCTCGCCATGAAGGAGTGTAGAGGAGCTCATTGACACAGCTGCGGGAGCACAGCTGCTGCAGAAGCAAGGTTTGGTACACACAGGACACTTTCCATTCTAGTGTGAGCCTAAATACAATGATACTAATCTCCTGCTATGATTTTCTATATTTCAAAGATTTTAGAGAGGAATGTGTTTGGTTTTCCGTATTACTGTATTTAGCTGCCAATGCTGGGCAGGCAGGTAGACCTGAGGTCTGCATTGGGAAGACTAGTAGATTTGGGCTCCATAGACCATTCCAGCTGTTGCTACTTCCCCCTGCCTATTTTGCCCCCATTCTGACCACTCCCTTACTCTGTTTCACCCCTCCTGCTTTGGGAAGGGACCCAAAAGAAACTTTGTACCCCTTGATAACAGATCTGAGCATTCATTGTAGTGGTCATGGTCCTTTGAAGAGCAATGGCTACAATCTATAGTGTATTTACCCCTGTGAACCAATAATAGCACAGCTCTGGAGCGTGACCTGCACATCAAGGTTTTTAAAAGTAAGCACAGTTGCTTCTCTTTTTCTTCCATGGGAGTGCAACAAGGATCTTGGCTTTGGTTTGCATATTGATGGTTCTAGTGAAAAGTCAGTTAATGCAAAATTCATGACTCAATTCATAATTGAATTCAGTAGAGCATACAGTCACTCTTTATCACCGGATTTGGTCCCTAAGGATTTGACTGTCTGTGGGTCCTGAACCTGTGGGGTTGGCCCAACCTGGACCCTCCAAAGGTGACCGGAGTTGTGTTCTGGTTGCCTCTAGAGGGTGTCCCTGAGGCTCATGGAGGCTTAGAAAGTCTCTTTCAGTTTTGGGGGGAAACCTGGAAGTGATGTTTTAGGCTTTTATAAGCCCTTCTAAGGGCCATGGAAGTTGCACATGGCCTCCATGGGCCTCAGAATACTCTCTGGAAGCAATTGATGCACAGCTCCGATCGCCTCTGGAGGGTTGAAAGTGCCAAGATCTGCAGATTTGATTATCCATGGGTTTTGGCATCTACAGGGGTTCCGAGAATGGAACTTCTTCTGAACCCCACAGATGCTGCACATGTCTGCCTACAGGCTCTGCAGGCCATAGAATGGCCGTTTAGGCCAAAAGAAGTCACTGCCGTTTTTTAAAAAAATGGGAAGTGATGTTTTTATGCCTTTAAAAGGCATTGGGAGGGCTGGGAAAGCCAAAAGGGCTTGTATACTTTTTAAAGGCATACAAACGTCACTTTGTCAGTCCACAATGGTCATTCTGAGCCCTGCAGAGGCCGTGGGTGAGTGTGCGTGGCCTCTGTGGAGCTCAGAAGACCCTCCAGAGGCCAGGGGGCATCCCCAGTATCTGTGGTTTCAGTAAACAGTGTCAGGTTCCAGAATAAAATCCTCGTGGATACTGGGGCGCTAATATAAGAGAATATAAGAGACTATAATATAATATAATCCACATCTTCTGATTCAAGATTGTAAAAAACAGTATGATTGGATTGGTTTTGATTTTTCAGGATGGGGCCCTGGGCATTGGTTAGCAAGTCACTTTCCAATTCTGAACTGTTGTTCATAAATAAGACAAATGATCCAAGCTGTGTTAACATCAAACAGCTTTCCCAGTAAAAACTGCAAGATATCTATCTTAATAGTTGCCTTTCTATGTAAACATACTATATCTTGCAACACCAGGCCTTGGAATAGGCAATGCATGAGTCCTGTCATGCAGTTACTAAAGCTTCTCATCTCATGTTAGCTCAATAACCAAACAATTTATTTTTTCAGTAATTTACTATAAATGTAGCTTCTCTTTTGTTAATACAACTATAAACTTGAGTGAGCATACTCTAAACACTTGCAGAATAGAAGCCTGACGTTGCCAAAATACTTTTCATCAGAGATAATGGAAAACTCCCACTTGAAATGCCATAAAAGGCAAAGGCAGTCTCAAAACATCCCCATATTTTCTATTGTTTTTATACTCAATCTTGTTTTTCTTCAGGATTTCTGTGTCAAATGCCATACAATTGTGTCAGATTAGTTTAATGAGACAGCTGTGTATATTACGAAGGCCAAATTCTTCAGCCTAAAAGGCGTTCTGGTGAAATTTTATTTACAGTGATTGGTCTTTTTAAAAGTTGAAGTTTAGTTCCTACATTCAAATACAAGCTTGCTTCTTTCTTTCTTTCTTTCTTTCTTTCTTTCTTTCTTTCTTTCTTTCTTTCTTTCTTTCTTTCTTTCTTTCTTTCTATTGCCCCCTGTGAATAAATCTTCAGCTCCTTACTCTGGTTCCTGGTGTAATACTTTTAAAAGTTGCCAGCAAATTTAAAATGACAATTATAAGAACATAAGAAGAGCCCCACTGGATCAGGCCATAGGCCCATCTAGTCCAGCTTCCTGTGCCTCACAGTGGCCCACCAAATGTCTCAGGGAATAGAATTAATTCTACTTCTAATTCCATGAGGAATACTAGTTTTGTTCAAAGTATTCTCTGAAACTTAAATTGCCAGCAAATTGATGCAATACTGAAATAGCACATTATGGGAATATTTACCTTGATTTTAGCTAAACTAGGCACTATTCAACTAGTAAAACCATTTTAAAAGCTCCATTTATTTCAATGGGAGATCCTAATTAAGCATATGCTTATGTCTTGTGTTTAAATTAACAGGACTTAAAAGTACTTCACTTACATTGCAATCCTATTTGTGTCTACTCAGAAATAAGTCCCATTAAATTCAATGGAACTTACTTTTGAGTAAAAGCATGTAGGATTTCAGCCTTAGGCAGAAACATTTTCAATTTTCTTAGTTTTTACATTTATATCTCACAGTCTCTCAGGTTTGCAGACTATAAATAGAAGTGGACAGCGATATGGTCATACAGTTTGGAATCGTTTAATGCCAATAATAAAAAGCACTAACCTAGACATACTGAGAAATGTAAATTTGAGACATTAGGTCTTACAGACAGCTTATTCATCTGGATATGTGCAGGTTTGCACAGGGATGTCTATTAATCTGAACTTAAGACACAGTTTTGCAGTGCTCTGGATAAAGCAGACATATTTATGAGTTTGGAGTTTCATTTTACCAGGTGCTTGAGCCTTTATTTTTATCCTTTTTACTATGGTGGTGGTGGGAGACTGCCTTCTGAAGCCTTTGTTGCTCTATTTTCATTGCATCGGGACATTCAGGTGGCCTTGCATTCCCCTTCACCTGGCATTCAGTAAGAACCTAGGTACGGTCACCTACTCATGATAAATGTGCATGTCTGGCTCAGTTTTGTTTTCCGTAGAGCTCAGTATAGTTTCCTTGTCAGCTTGGAGATGGGGGGCTTCTTTCCCGAGAGTTTGTTGGGGCCTGCATTCATCAGATCAGGACCATTTAG
The DNA here is from genome assembly GCF_035046505.1 of Tiliqua scincoides. NCBI lineage: Eukaryota > Metazoa > Chordata > Lepidosauria > Squamata > Scincidae > Tiliqua > Tiliqua scincoides. Next base: position 60,418,741 of record NC_089826.1, read on the forward strand.
TGGCACTGTGTTCCCCTTGGTCTGCCCTTCCAAGTGGACCATGTCACTGTCAGTTACTCATGAGTAAATGCACAAGTGCTGCTCCATTTCAGTTTCCATAGGGCTCAATACATTTTCCTTGTCAGCTATCAGCTTGTCAGTATCGCAGCCCACAAAAAATCGGGCTGTGCCCCACTGGTGGGATCCAACCCACAGTTTGGATACCACTGAATTAATTCTAAACTTTTCTACAGTAATTTATTATCTCTCTTGTTTTTTACTGTCATATGTCAGGTTCGGCATGAAAGTAACAGATTTGGCATGAAAGCTCTCTGAATTAGTTTTGTAGTGTTCCTCTATGAACTTGTTTCTATGAATGATTGGTATAAGTGGCCACACTGAAAATCACTGGAATCACTCATAGGATGGAGGCCAGAATGTTAAACCAGATTGGAGCGTAACATCTTGAATGTGGTGGTTCTTGAAAGAGAGAACCTTCTTTCAATTTGTAAAAATCCCTGCGTGGATTTAATAAAGCCTGCCTGTGTAAACCGCCTTGAATAAAGTCTTGAATAAAGACCAAGAAAGGCGGTATATAAATACTGTATATTATATATTATATTATTAGTTCCAGTGGAATCACACTGGAAAATGAGGAATCACTCATAGTTGCCCACACTTGAATTGTTCCATTATTAGATACAACCAAGTGCATAGAAGTCATAACTCCCCACTAACTCCGTAATTAGGGGGGATGGTCTGGAGTAAACGCGGGAGACTTGTGTCTAGCCCCACCCCCTTTGACAACTCGTGCTATGACTCGAGTCACAATATGCACCTGTGGCAACTTGCCCCCAGAACTCCCCGAGTCATTTTGACTTGAGTCAGAGTCTCTTGTGAAGCAAGCTGCAGTGTGGGTCAGGACTCCATGGAAAAATCAGCCACCATTTCATTTATGTAAACCAGGGGTCTCCAAACTAGGGCCAGATTGTATATCTGTGTCAAGGGCTGGAAAATAAATAAATTTAGATGGCTGGATGGATGGATACACAGAATGAAAGCAAACTTGGGTAGCCAAGTGCCTATCTGTTTTGAGGCAAAATGAGGCAATTCAGAAACAAGGTGGGGGTTTCTACATACTCAGAGGCCCACCTAGATATTCAGAACTGTGAAAGTAAAAGGAAATTAGGACAACAGCAACAAAACAGCCTGGAGAGTTTCAGAATTTTAAAGAATGTTGAGGGCATAGAGACACAAACATTCTACAGTAAGAATCTCATTTGGAGTGTGTAGGGGGGGCATGCGACAACAACTGGAGTCTCCTTTCTTTGCTGCTGGAGACTCCTGTTTTTGCTGCACAGAGAGGACTGCATTTTTCACACATCACGGCCTTGCTAATGTCTGCGATTTCTCTGTTGCAATTCTATCTTCCACTCTTGGGGTGGATAAAAAGGGGGAACTAAAGAAACCAGCTCAAGCAGATTGTGATCCCAAACCTATGCATTCAGAAGGGCGTCATATTCTAGTTAATGGGGCTTACTGCAAGGTAAATGTGGATAGGATTGCAGCCGCAATCTATTAATTGTTGAGGCATGGAATGCTAGTTTCCTGTTTAAAAAAAGACAGGAAAATGGGGAAGGGGGGGGGGTTTACTGGCCTGCTCAAAGCACTAGTAGATACTATTCTGGAAATGTGGAGTAGGGTTTGGGAAAATGCATACTAGGATGTTAAAAAACCTCCCCTCCCTATACAGGGATGTCCCATGAGCAAAAGTAAGTAAAAAGGACACTTCTCCCCTTTCCTGCTTTCCAGGGCCCCATCCTATCCTCCTGCACAGTACAGCAACACAAAGCAGAAGTTTGGGGCTAGTCCCCAGCCCCAAACCTGACTGTCTAGTGCTGTATAGTGCTGCATGGAAAAGCCTCAAAGAATGGGAAAGAAAAAGTGGGTCCTTCCTGTGGCCACCAAAATCTCTCCCTCTCTCTCCCAGCTGAATCATACCACAAGGAAGAAGCCTCCACTACTGCAGTGGGATGGGGGGGAGACACATTGCAATATTTTCTTACAGGTCCTGCTTGTTTATACACTAGGGCAGCAATTTTCAACCACTGTGCTACAAATGGTCTGCAGGTGTGCCGAGGGAGTTTGGGAGAGGGCCATATTTTAGTAGGGCCCCCCACTGGCAGTGCAGTGTGCCTTGTCAGTTGTAAAAAAAACAGATAGTGTGCCTTGACAATTTGTGCACCATCTCAGTGTGCCAGGAGATGAAAAAGGTTGAAAATTGCCATGTTAGGATAACATGGCAAAACACAGTGTTACACTCTAATGCTTCTCCATTTGGAAGCTGTGAGTAGATGTGAAACTTAAGCTGACATTCCAACAACCTTATCTGAGAGTAAACACAGTTGTTACTGGCTTCAGTGGGACTTACTTCAGAAGAAGTTTGCATAGGATTTGACCAGGAGTCCTTTTGCTTTTCCTGTATAAAGAGAAATTGTGCTTTCTAACAGCTTGAGGGGCAAGCTCTGCAATGCCTGCTAAGAGTGATATTTTTTAAAAAAATTAAGATGCAGAACCATTTCTGGAAGACGAAATTTAGGGTAGAGAAACAGTGGCAGAGCAGGGGGAACTTAACAGTTCCCCAAAGCCTTTTTAAAAAAGAAAGAAAGACAGAATTGGAGGGGGAGGAATAGATTCGGGGAAGAGGGAGGTGAGGAGACAGAATTTAATCTCCCCCTGCTCACTGCTTTTCTGCTCCAGCTCACCCCCCCACCATGATTTCACCCATATGCTATTAGAAACATGTCCGCAAGCAGGCACCTGAAGTCCGGCATGGGGAAAAGCTGCTGTGGGTAAGGGTGTAATCTGGAGCAGAGAAATGGAGGCCGGGGAAATATCAATTGCCCTCTCCCTCACCACTCCTCATCTCTAAATCTGCACCACCCTCAATGTGGTTTTGCTTTTAAAAAAAGTCCTAAGGATACTATTACACACATTAGGATGTAACATATCCTTGCTCTGTGCACTTGCCATGGGAAAACACACCTACCTGCTCCTCCTGCCCACAGCATACTATACATGAAGGATGCAGTCTCCCTAAGCACCCTACTGAACACATGCACCACATTCAGTAAGCATCTACAGGCTTATGCTGTAAGACCCAGGGGTCCTGCTGGATGGATTATATATACAGGGGGATATAAATCTCAGAATAGGGGAAAAAAGTAACATATGCCATTCCAAGGCAGATCCCTCTTCACAAACATTTGTTGGGGATACTGCACAAATGCATAATGATATTTTTTTGTCAGCTTCTTACATACCTAGAGAATTAACAGTTAGCTTGGCTGAGCAAGTTCCAGACACTGTGATCTACTCAAATCCTTCTCCACAACCCTGAAGGCTGTCAGTTTTCAGAAAGAAAGAAAGAAAGAAAGAAAGAAAGAAAGAAAGAAAGAACTGGAATTGAAAAGGACATACCCGGGATATGATTAATGGCTGGTTAAAATCTAGTCCTCCTGTCAGCCGGAATCCCCAAGGTGCTGGTCCTGGGAGAACAACGTTCTGTGGCATGTTCCAGCAATTTTCTGACAGATATCTGAAATCAGGTTTTTTCTGCCCCTGGCTGAGGAGCTGTCCGGATAAGGGTTCCTGTCAGATGAGCACTGGCCTCCTGGGCAGACCAGCAGGCCCTTCAGCAAGCTGCTGTGGTTTCACGTTTCTGCCTTCCCCCTTCCAGATCACCTCTTTATCTCTTCTCCTGAGTGACGTCAGGTGTCCCTGGTTCCCTCCACCCAGAGGGAAGTACCAACTTTGGTAAACTAAAATCTGGACACTTCTGTGAACTTTACAACCAACTTGTTGCTCATATGCTGTCTCCCAAGCCAGCACTCTGAGGGCTTCAGGTTACACGCTCTTATTTGAAATGATTTGTCTCTTAAAGCAGCCTGCCTCCTTCTGGATGTGATGCTTGCTTTGTGCTTCTTTTATTATCATAGATCATGCTTTCATCAGCCTGCTGATCAACTTACCATTCACCTATACAAACATCCATTTGCCTGGTTTGGAACAAGAAGATATTTCTTCAGCATAAATGATTACTTTGCAAATAAGGCAGCTTGCAAATTGCCATCCTTAGTCTTCATTGTTTCCCTGTTTTACTTTAAATTAAAACATCACATTATTACAAGATGTATTTCCTTTTTCCATCCAAATTTCTATCCTACCCCTCTTCCTACAAACTCAGGGCAACATACAAGGAATTATCCTATGTTATCTACAGAGGTAGGTTACAGAGTCTAAAGCCACTCAGTGAACTTCTTAAGTATGGGATTTGAACCCAGGTCTCACCATCTCATGTTCTCAGTGCCGGCACCAGCACTGGGAGCTCTGGAGTACAGTCCTTGGTGTGTTGGGCCTCCACACCCCCACAAGCTTACCAGGGACAGACAATGGCATTCAGTGTGCACTGCAGGTGATGACCACATCCATCCGCGAATGAGGGGAGTATTCAGTGGCAGTAATTCCTCCCTTCCTCCCAATGGGGGCATCCCTTAAAGGCTCTGCAGTGATGCAAGGACCTCTGTGGTATGCTCCTATTTATATATTGGGGTGTCAGGCACATTAGTGACATGAGTCTCTTGGATGATTTGGGCTGCCTTTGGTACTAGGGGGCATAGGGATTGGTCTAGCCATGTGGGTCCTGTGATGGGCATGGGCCCTCACCCAGTGCCCTGCCTGGCCAACCTGGGGACTTCCTCCCCAACAGAGGAAGCATACCCCATTGGCATAGCAACACTGGCACTGGAAAATTGGCCCCTAAGGGCCCAGTCCTATCCAACTTTCCAGCACTGATGCAGCCATGCTAATGGGCCATGTGCTGAATTCTGTAATGGGGAGGCAGTCGTGGAGGCTTCCTCAAGATAACGAAATGTTCGTTCTTTTATCTTGTGGCTGTATCAGTGCTAGAAGGCCGACTAGGATTGGGCCCTAAAGCAGTTACCAACATTAACATGTTCCAGTGTTTGCAGTGCATGGAGCCTTACAGTGACTGTGCAGGGGCAGCTGTCTAGCATTCAGTGATGACATCATTGTTCTTGTTGAGCTCCAGAGCACCAAGAAGGAAGTTGTGCAGGGCTCCAAGAACAGCTACATGGCTGAGCAGCAACACAGCTAATAGGAAAGGCAGGTAGTTACTTCAGGCAATGGATTGATGAGGATATGTACCTTTGCCAACCTGCTCTTATCTCCCCCTGCCCCCTAGTTTGAAAAGTGAAAAGGAGAATTGAACAGAAGAGCGGAGGAGACAAGGATAGTGGTCTAAAGCATAGGAGACACTCGATTCTGCTATGTTCCTGTCCTCCACACTTCCTTTTCTGCTTCATTCCCCTTGCTTTCTAATCCAGGGAGTGGGAGGAAGAGCTGTGGTAGCAGCTAGTACACCATGGGGGAGTTTACTTTTGTAAATCATGGCAGCTTAGAACTGTCATGAAGGAACTGTGGAATACAGTGTGACTCTACATTTTCCCAACTCTACATGCCACCTGACATTGTATTCTCAGTTCATTGCTGCAGAATGGCACCTGAAATAACTCAATAACTAAGAGTCACATGTTTGCTATTTTTTCATCGCTGAAAATCATATTTAGAAATGTCTTGTGTAGTGCTTTTTATACATTTTCATATACAGTAGTACAAAAAACACATTATTTTCAGGGGAGGGGAATGGTTCTATGTGTCATGGTGTGTTTTCAGTCTTCTCCATCAGGCTGATCTATTGACAAGAGGCCATTTGTAGGACTGAATGCGTCTCTGGCTGGAGGCAATGCAGGATCTTTTGAATTTTCAGAGCCAGGGATGAGCTTCAGTAGAGTTATACGTAATTATCAGTTGATAATATTCTAATCTTGATGCGGTTTTTCACCTCTTTGACTTAACACTTTTGCCATCGTTGCTATGGAACTACTGGCCATGTTTATTGGCTGCTCTAACAAACAGAGGCAGCTGCAAAGCAAATATGGTGGCATGTTTTCAATGTGCAGATGGGATGGAAGCCAGCCCTTTGGCAGACACAGAATCTAGTTAGTCATACTGAGGCTTTTGAGTGAGGTGACGTGCACTGTTGCCATTCAGATTCCTATTGGTGAGGAGCTGGGATTCTTCTCTCCCTTTTCTTCCATTTTAGATTTGTGAGATTAGCTGAGATTAGCAGAATTTCAGGGTATTTGCATTGCATCACAGTCCTTTAGTCCATCCTCCTTCCCTCTCATCTCCTCCTTCCCTTTGTTTCCTTTCAGTGTTCCTGTCCTGTTTTTTATGTCCTTTGTATGTGTATACGGCTGCAATCCTAACCACACTTTCCTGTGAGTAAGCCCCATTGAACAAAATAGGATTTACTTCTGAATAGACCTGGTTAGGATTGTGCCCTATGTAAAAGAGAAAGTTGAAAGGCAATGAGGGACAAGCAAGAAGCTGCTATAGTAAATGCAGGAAGGCACACCAGCTTGCTGCTTGAAACAATAAGCTGCTAGCTCAAAGAACTGCAAAAGGTAAAACAGAAACTGTCAGAGTTTTGTTTAAGTTCAGCTAAGTGGTCAGAGTTTCATAAAATGATGTTGCAAAGTTATGACGAGAGTTGCCAACCAACCCCTTTTACGAAGTTCATTCCCCTGTTATGAATGTATAAAATCAAAGAGGGATCAGACCTTCATATAAATGACTTGGTGTGTGTGTGTGTGTGTGACACACTTCAAATGCAAGATGAGTATGTTTCAAAGGTGTTGGACAACAACAGCAAGGTGAGGTCCTTGTGTGCCTTGTTTGGAATTAATTTGGCAGTTTATTGTTTTTAATTTTTTTTTACTCCAAGTTCCTTCTTTAGCAGCTAGGAAGGCTTTTGGCTCAGCTGGAATCTTGCAAAAGAGAAAAATGCCATAAAATGCAAGGAGGAATGTACTGTGTTTGAACTTATCAGTGCGACATTGCATTTGTGACTACTTTGGGCACAATCCCTTCAAAGCTAAGCACTTTGTCAATCACTTTGATTTCAACAGATTTAAGCATCTCCTGGACCATTCAACTGAAATGAATGGCACATTAACAGCACAATCCTAAGTGTTTATTTTGCAGCTGGAATACATGTTTCAGCAGAATAAGATGCTTTCTGGCTCTTAATATAATGTGAGATAAAGTATAAAATTACTATGGGTACTATCCAGCCAAAATTCATAGTCGAATCCTATCTTCCCTCCTCCAATGGTGCAGCTGTGCTGAAAAGGAGGGGGAAGGCTTTGGAAGGGAAAGGGGATTTAAATTCCCCCATGTAAGCCTCCCGCCCTGCAATGGATCTCACTGGTGCAAGTCTGAGGACAGGAAGAGGATGGAACTGCTGTGGAAAAGAGAATCCGGCATGTGCCAATGCTGCCAGATCCACCCCTCCCACAGTCTCCCTGGCCCCTTCCCCACCCAATTTAGCCCCTAGCTAGGATGCAGACTCACAACTGAGACATCTGCATTGAAATGCCCAGACGGCTGTCAGGGTGGAATTTGGGTGTGCATCAGTGACTGAACCACAAAGAGCTGCACAATCCCATCCATTCTCGTACATCACCAGCACAGGGGTGTAACAAAGGAGAGCAGAGTGCTGAAGCGTCTCCTACAGCAGGATCGGTGATGTTTTCAGCAGGAGCATTCGGGGGCTGCCTTTCAAACTTCTTTCAAAGGATTTTAGCATCAGTCTCAGCAGGAGGCAAACGGAGAAATTGGACTAGGGCAGCGGTTCCCAAACTTCTACAGTGATGTTGGGAACCACATAAGTTGTTGCGGGGGAGGGGTGAAGGCAACAATATGATCACCAGGAGGCGAGGGAAGCTCTGGAAGGATTTCTCCAGGCCTCCTAATGCCTTCTAAGGCAGTGGTACTCAAACTTAGGGAAAGTTTTACTCCCTAAGTAAGTCTTTGCAGGGGAGGGGCCAGGGCAGCAACACAATCCCCAGGATCGCGTTACTTGGGGGGGTGAAAGGGGGCTATTTTTACTCACTGAGGGCTGCTGGCAGCTGCAGGAGTTGCAGGGAGCCCCAAGCAACCCTCCACAGGGCTCCCCGATGCTTAGAATGTTAGAGTGGTTGCTAAGCACTTCCTGGTTACTTGGCCACCGGTTTTTCTCAACATTCTAACATTCTAAGTCAACAGTCTAAGCATCAATCTAAGCCCCCTTTCACCCCTGGAGATTGCATTGCTACCTCCTCCCTTCCCCTGTCCCTTAAAGGGATGGGGAAGTGACCCACCAGTTTGAGAACCACTGTTCTAAGGCATTAAAAATGTCACTTTTTTTATTCTAAGGCTCAGTCTGATCCTGGCAGAGGCCGCAGGTGGACATGCACAGCCTCTGCTGGGCTCAGAAGACCCTCCAAAGGCAAGGGGAGTAGCTTTGGAGGGGGGGAGGATTCGCCCGTATCCATGGTTTCACTTAATTCCAGAACAGAACTCCCACTGATATGGGGGCACACCTGTATTAAAATTATTATTTAATTATCTTTTTCAATTTCACACATTTATTTTACATGATCACAACTCATTCCAAGTCTTTAGGAGGCTATATCATTGAAATGAATACCTTTTTTTTCAAAGTAGAAATAAATGACAGGAGGGAAAAAAATAAGGGAACTCTCCATAATGAAGAAATTAAAGGCTGATTTTGTTGTTGTTGTTGTTGTGTAGTCTTAGTGGGGTGTGGTTATAGGGGTATTGTTAATGGGATAATATGACCAGCTCCTGAACTACAAAAATTTACCATGAATTTACCCTTGGAGTCTCATCTTTGTTTAGCTACTCATTTATAGTTACTGCTTAAAGTGAGCTTGGACTTTGAAGTAATTTAATTGTCTCTTGGTAAGGCAACAAACATCTTGGTCCAACTGAAATTTCGTTTCTTGCTAAATAGTTTCACCAAGTCTCATGTGCTTTACTTTTCATTAAATATGTTTCAGACCAGAGTTTTAAAGAGGAAAATGTAACAGGTGACCAAGTCCTCTGACAGATGTTCATTTACTTCTTGTGGCTTTTTGGAGAGGTGTAAGGTAGGGGAAAGAGGATAATGCTCACCTGTTCAAAGTTTTCAGAACTTACAAGTTTAAAAGATGAATCAGTGCCAGTGTAAGAAAAACCCCTTAGTAAGCCTTATACCAGCTGCAACTCCAAAGTGTTGTGGGCACTGCCTGTATTTAGGTCTGTTATGCATTACAGTCCCCTGCGCTAACATGTAGCCCTTTCCTGGAAGGAAAGGCAAGTCCAAATGATGGATTGTTCAAGCTTCTCTTAGTGAGTCACATTTACTGAAAACGGGAAGGTATGTGCAGCAATAGTGAGAGCCTGTAAAACTCTGTTACAGAGCCTGTAACTCTTAGATAATCAATGTTTAAAATACATAAACAAAGAATCCTACAGTTTCTGTTCCAAGGCAGTATATTTAGTTTGCCATCACCCCCTTGCAGTTTATCCTTACAGCAACCCTATGTGATAGTTAGGCAGAGAGTGAGTTTCCCATGGCCACCCCAAGTGCTGGGATCTGAATTTGGGTCTCCCATTTCCTAGTCTTTCACTGAGTCACTGCACTCTAGTCACTAGAAAGCAAGGCTGTGCCAGATTACTCATATTGCAGGGGCTCCAGCAACCTAGAGACTGAGTGTTAACAACAATTCTGTAAGGTAGTTCAAGCTTATCTGCCCATATTGCAGATGGCAAACTGAGGGCAAGGGGTGGATTCATATAGCCACTTAGTAAGTTCATGACAAAGGCAAGATTGATAGCAGACACCACCTGATTCATACCTCAGATTGCAATCCTATACACACTTACCTGGGAATAAGGCCCATTGAACTCAGTGGAACTTCTGAGTAGGTTCGCCTAGAATTGTGCTGTTAGTCTCTTAACTACTACATTGCAAGTGTTCTCTCGCAGTTATTCACTTTTTTTTTTAAAGGTAGGATTTGAGATGCCTGCAGAGTGAGAACAGGAAAGGAACCAAATGGTTGGCATCTGAGTCAGCTTGTAGCTAGCTATTCTAGGACGACATGTACGGCTGACCATCTAAGTGTGCAGAGGAGAAAGAAACTGAACAACACATTCTGCTCCTTCTGTCATCAGTGGTTGTGCAGTGCCGTCCAGGCAGTGCATGCTATTTTGCTTCAGGGGAAACCTCTGTGTACCAGACCCTAGATTAGATATGACATCGCTCTGCCATGGATTATCACAGATGACATTCTCAGCATTCCAAATTGCACACAAGATGCCAGAATCAGCACTTGCGCAGGGCTTGTGCAAATTATAGATAGCCCTTACGTTCCATGTCAACACTTTGGCTCGGTGGTTTTATTCTCTTAGACCTGAAGTTTCTGATTGGATCCAAGTGGTTTATGGCATGCAGTTTGCACATGCAGATTTAGCAATGTTTTCTAAAAACAGAATTATATTTATTTAGTTATGTTGAGATCAAAATATGAGATGTATGCTTTTTTGACATACTAATACCCAGAAATAAACTCATGATAGCTCTGAGAAAACACATGATTCCATTTTGTCTTGCTGCTTATCCCAACACATAACAAACAGAGATCATTTTTCAATAAAAACATCTGTCTTTTTTTCTAAAATAACCTCTTGAGAAATATGTTTGTTTTATTAGCAAAGCAATGTCCCAAATACTTTTATGCCAATCAAATTTTGGTGCTGTCATAAGTTTCTTCCAACTGATCACTATGTAGATCTTAACTGCTGCTTAGAGTTTTAGCTGTTGATCCAGATCCATTGATTCAAACTCATTCTTTACATTACACAGGAACTGTAAAAATCATATTAGCAACTGTATGTGTTAATACGTATTTAATTGATATACAGGTCAAACCTCGTTATCCACTTGGTTCCATTCCAGAACCCCCAGTGGATTAAAAAAAAGTGGATACCAAATCAGTAGAAAAATAGCTTTAAAGACTTTAAAAGCTTTAAAGCCTCCTTTTTTCCTAATGGAATAATTTCATTCCATTAAATTCCATTATTCACCTCATCTAGTGGCTGAATGCAGTATTGTGTCTATACCAATGCATTCTGGGGCAAGAATGGAGGTGCAAGAAACCCAGAAGTGGGTCTTTAAAGTTCACACACACACACACACACACACACACACACACACACACACACACACACACACACACACACCCCCATTTCATGGGTGGAAATCAATAAGATCAGGGATGTCAAACATAAGACCCAAGGGCTTTTTATCTGGCCCTCAGGCTCTCATCTGCTGAGCAGTGCTGTGGTGTTACTGCTGAAAGGGCAGCCCACATGAAACTTTGGCCCTCCCATATCTTCAAACATGATCAGGATTTGCATATTTTCTCATCTGTCATTTGCAGCTAATGTTCCTAAGTGAAAAAGTGCTTATTTTTGATTATAACCTGTTTAATGACACAATTTCCTGCCTAATGACATCATTTCCGGCCCTCAGCAGGCATCATGAATGCTATTTGGCCCTCAGTACAAAACAAATTTGACACCCCTGAATAAGATGTTGCCAGGTCATACTCTGTGTCAACAGATGGCAACAGGTGGACCACAGACCAAAGTGGACAGATCAGCAATTGTGATGATCTATCTTGTTGAGCTTTGCCAACTCTATCCCAGCCTCATCTGCCTCCCTACCTACCATATTGATTTAAAGTTTTTTTCTCTCCAAACAATAAAGCTTCACTTTAGATCTAGCACAACATATGATGAGTTTTGTATGTTTTCCTTGAAGGAAAGGAAGGTGGTATCAAAAATCAGCCAGGTCTGGCACTGGCTGATCAAGAGAAAGGCCACTGGATTGGTATGATCACTGAACCCTTAGTACTGGTGGCATTGCTAACACCCAATGCCTCATCAGGTGCCATGGGGGTCCCAGTACAAGGCTTTGCCCCAGGGCCCCGAGCAATATGGTACCTGTACTGTTTCCTGTAGCACAGCACTGGTCCTATATCTTTGTCATTTTGGTTGAATTAATTTACTTACAGCCCAAACCTATCCACAACCCCACCTCACCCCCGGCTGATGCAGCAGCAGCACCAAAATGGTGACCGCTGCATTCTATTAGTGGGGAGTCCAGGCAGATTCCTCTAAGTAAGGGCACATTTATACCCTTACCCAGGGGGGTAAGCCTCGACTAGGGGTGTCTACTTGGACTTGTGACCGCTAAATAGCTGGTGTAGGTACATGTGAACCTGTGCTGCAGGATTGGGTCTAGGAAGGGGGTTAAGATATCAGCAGCACTGGAGTCTCTCTCCCAATCCCAAGCTGCCTGTCCCCTGTCCCTCTGTGCCCTCCCCCACCCTGTTCCATCCCTCCCTGCCTCACTCTGCTTTCGTCCCTCCTGCTGACTTACCTTCATATTTCCTGCTTAATGGCAGTAAGTCCAAGAGGAAGAGAAGACCTGAGAATGCATAAGTACAAGACTGGGATCTTAGACTCTGAGAGCCCAGCACCAGCTGGGTGCTGCTTGGAGCTAAGTAAGAGCTCTGGGCACTGATGAGGGGGTGGGGGAGGTGTTCTGGGGTGGATGGAAGGCAGAGTGGGAGGAGGAACCAGGGTGGGAGGGGATGGGACCAGCAGAACTCTTTGTTGCGGGATGCTGAACTCAGTGTCAGGCCAGAAGGTCTGAGACAAAATTTCTCAAGTCTGTACCGGCAAAATATCTGGTGCAGACTTGAGAAGCCCATTTGTGGGGCTTGGCTTAGGAAGGGGACAGAAGTCCCCTTCTGCTGAGGAGACCTCTGGTGGCAGCCGCAGGATGCAGCAATAGTCACTTTGGCGCTGTTTTACCAGGTGGTGGTGGTGCCTTTAGGATTGGGCTTTGAGTCAGTCATAAGTTTTATAGCAATCGTTGCTAAATATAAAACAGCAGAAATACACACACACAGGATTTTTTTTTATAGTACTTCTTCACATTTATTTAAAATGGAGCTTGTTCAGCCAATTGCCCACTTGAAAAAAAGTTTTATATATTTATGTGAAAAGGAATTCAAATTAATTCCAAATTAAGGATACAGCAACACATGTAGATATGGTGCCATTTTTTAGAGAGGACTTGATGCCTACTTGGCTCAGGAGCTATATTTTGTGCCTGTCTTCACATCTTTGTCAGTTTCAAGGCTGCCCTGGGACTTCTCCAATTGAGTAAAAAAAGCAGTGACTTAAAGCCTGCTTGGAAAGAGGCTTACCTAATGGTTCTCCTGATGATTCCTGAGTTTCTCTCATTAGGTGATGGACCACTGATGTTTTTCAAAATGCAGAAAATATCCCATTTTCCTGTTAACCCTTTATTGATTGGCAATGGCAGCAGATGAATGGTGAGCATGCAAAATGCATGAGAACATGCCTGGCTACAGAGGGTGGCAGTGGATTCTTCATATACTTTTGAGCTGCCTGTCTGCAACAAGCCAAACCTACAACCCTGCTTTTGTCTGTATTTTTTTTTTAAAGAACTAAGGTACTTTTTCTTCCTCCAAATAGGGCACAGTGAATGTAAGACAGAGAAAAAGTAACAAGCCCAGTTCCTATACAACTGAGCTGGAAGAATTCTGTTACCCAACAAGAACAGATCCCCTGAGGTGCAATCCTATGCATGTCTGTCCAGAAGTAAGTCCCACGGAATTCAAGGAGACTTACTCCCAGGTAAGCATGTATAGGGTTACAGCTCTATTTGCTCAAACTAGTGAATAAATTCAACTAGAATTATTCTACAAAGGGCCAAAGATTCTACTATAGAGGACATTCTGGCCTATTTGTGTGGCTACTTAGGAAGTTGCCTTATACCAAGTCAGATCATCGGCCTATTGCCTACACTGACTGCAGCAGCTTTCAGGCAGGTATTTCCAAGCTGTACCTGGAATGTCAAGGATGATTGGCATATGAAGGTGCCTTATGCTGAATCGGAATCCTGCTCCACTTAGATCAGTGGTCTCCAAACTGCGGCCCACAGTGCACCTGCAAAAGAATCTTGGGCGCAGCACTGTTGTGATGAGGACTTACTATCCTATGCTGCATCCTCTATTCTTTGTGCCCAAACTTTGTACAGAGTTATGCTGGGCAGCAGCTTCTGTAGCACATCACCCCAGCTCGGCACCCAGATTTCCAGGGGGACATGACTGCCTAGCGCAACTCTGAAGAATGGAAACTGCAGTGCAGAACGGTAAGTGCCATCAGCACACTGAGCCGAAAATAAATTTTGCAGGTGCACCAAATTCAGGCAGCAATTTGGCAGCTCCCAATTTAGATCAATGTTGTCTGCTTGGATCACCAGGGTTTCAGACAGAAGTCTTTTCCAGCTCTATTGGGAGACTGACCCTAGGACTTCCTACATGCAAAGCAGCCCCTTTCCTGGTCTGGTCCAGTCTCCCCACAGTTCTTAAATCAAAGCGAGAGGTTGCACAAGGTTGAGTTCCTACCAGATACCCGTTTTGCCAGATTCCAAGACCAAACTCTGCCTGGAGAATTATGCCCACTTTAAGCAAATTAGCTCCCCTTCTTTCCCCCAACAAATGACCCTGGTTCTGCCCTGTAGTCCTGCTGTACCCCACCTCCAGGGTAGCTTGCCTGTTCAACCTGCAGAGGTCCTCTCTTCTGCCAGCAGCCTCCCACCACTACAGCAGACCCTTGGTCCTCAGTAGGTCTTGGGCACAGCAGCCACACACCAAACTCCAGTGTCTCCAGCAGTCCATTAGTCACAAAGTCCAAAGTCAATAAGCCAAATCAGTCTCCTCTCTAGCCTACACTCCTTCTATAACCCACAAACCCTTCCTGCCTCAGGTGCTCCTTATATCCCTGAGGGGCCTATTGCCGTCAAGTGGCTGCAGCTGTGCAGCACACTCTGCTGGATGCCCAGGCCTTACCCTTAAAGGGGCTACTGCTGACACCACATCTACCTCCTCACCAGATCTTCTGCAATTCCAATACAACCCCTTCAGCCTCCAGCCTCCTGTGCTTTAAGGGCCTGATCAGATCCAACTTTCCAGCACTGATGCAGCAGCAATGCAGCCCTGAGGTAAAGGAACAAACATTACCTTGAGGAGGCCTCTGTGTCAGCCCTCCCCCTCCCACCTCAGGATGCAGCTGCATCAGTGCTGGAAAGTTGGACAGGACTGGGCCCAAAGTAATCTGAATCCTGAGTCCATTGTACATACATACCTTGAATCCAGAGGATAGATTAATGTTTAAACTGGCGATAACTCAGGTGAGATCAGTTGACAATCCTCTTCCACACACAATAGAGATATTTAGGAAGATAGTAATGTATGAGGAGTGTTAATCTGATAGCTTTTCACCACAACATTTTGTTGCACTGCTTCAAGATGAGATATGAGACAAGGAAGAATTGTCCTCTAGATACATGGGGGGGGGGGTATGATGTTAGAAATGATCACAGAACAGGTTCTGGTTTCAGTGTTGGTATTCTAAAGTCTGGCCCACAGTGATGTCTATCACTTCATTAGTCACAATGTGCAGATTTGCTCTGCTGAAAAGCACTGCTTTTGAGGTGAAACAAACTTTTTATCTTCCCTGTTTATGGCAATGACTTGCATGGAAAAAAATGAGTCATCACTTGATGGATATCAGGGAATGATGCACATATGTCTGTACATCAGCCCTATGTCACTAGTAGAAGCAAATACTGAAATGTCCTGAAAGTACCGGTCAGTTGGCCACAACTTACTGAAGTAGCTGAAGGCAAGACGCATACATGATTTGACTGACTTTTCTAGAGAAAAAAAGACATCAGCCTAGGCAGGCTTACATGGGAGTAAGTTCAATTAAAATCAGAACATCTCCAAGGTGGCACACTTAAGATTGCACTATAAGGGTCCCACTAATTATGTTTTGTCAAGTATCTACTTTTTGAGTCTCATTTCAATGAACCACTATCAAGTTTTCTTATTCCTGCACTCTATTTTCCAAAATTAGGGGCTGATCTAACTAAAGCAATCAGCTTTTGTTGCTTTTTCTCTGCCAAAATCATTGCCTTCCTGAGCATCTCTATATGAATTTCAATAGCCTCTGCCATTAAATGTTAATCTTGTGGATAACTGATCTGTGAGTTGAGAGAGTCAGCAGGAAACCCATTACTGAATGCTGTGCAGTTGAAAGTCTCACATGCTATGAAAGGAAGAGAGACTTGAAGCCTTTATTTATTTGAAAAAAGGAAAGAAAATGAGACTGGGAAGTAAAACAAGAATTCAGCATCATGTCTGACTTGACCTTATGACAGCATACGTTAATGCTAGAATGAAAGGGCGGGGCAATATAAAAGAAATCAGTATGGGATTGCAGGTTGGTGTTTTTTATTCCCTCATTTGTGAAATGCCTTCTGTTTCAATTGTCATTGCTGAGATGCAGGCTTCACTTGGTTTGACATCCACCCACTCTAAAGCTGAAATAGTAACACTTTGAACATAACAGCTGAGAATCCCCTCCCCCAAATACTCCACAGTCCCAATCATTGCATCAAAGGAGAGCAGAAAGACAACTGATTTCACTCAAAACGCAGACCTGGACATTGTGGAGTATCTTCAAATCAAGTCCTAGTTCATAAGTTCAGTAACCCTCACGAGACTTCCTATAGAAGTACATGGAGATAGAATTTGCATGGAAATAAAGGTCATATGGATTGGTGTTTCCAGGTAGAGTCTTTAAAACAAGGCCATCACAATTTGCACAATCAAAGGAGCTCATGATTGTGCAAATCAAGGGGATCATAGGTATAAGCCCAAAGACACCAGTTCATACCATCAGTACCTGTATAAAATTCATGCTTAGTAGCTCTGCATGCCCCACAGGGAATTGCATGAAAGGGCTTCCAAACATCCACCTGGGACATAGGTGGTTCATAGGTAACACTTGAAAATAATTGAGTCAACTAATCTCAGCTGGAGGAGGAAACTGAATTCCCATCCCCCATTGTCCCCCTCAAAATAGTTCATCTCTAGGAAATCTTTTTTTTTTTTTTTTTAAAGTACACATTAGTGTTAAAATTGTTTGCTTGGTCAATGCAGGATTCACACACATATCCATTGCTAGATCAGGGCACTACTGTGTAGAGAGCATGATCTAGCCAAGGTTGAAGTGATTAAACCATTTCTGCTCAACCTTGCATTTATACAACAGGGACCAAATCTGTATACCTGTGAGCTAGGCAAAAATGGGTTACGGCTGCAATCCTATCCTGACCATAAGCCCCATGGACTATAATGGAGCTTATTTCTGAGTGGTCATGCATAGGATTGGGCTCTGTGTCCCAATGATTGCAGTGTGACAGGAAAGTGTATTCCCAGTTCTCTTTTCTTTAAATGCGTGCTTGGCTATGTTGTGTCCTAATGATTATAGTACCTCTAAATGTGTACTGTACTGCTAAAAACAGCAACCACTTAAAAAGGATGTTCACATAGACTGCTGTGCTACATTTTCTTAGGATGCACAACTTTTCTCAGAATTAAAAAAGAAATAGATAATTCTGAGCAGGGAGAAATTGAGTACTTAATTCTGGATGTTAGAGCAGAATGTGGGTTGTTGTATGAAATGTAACATTAAATTCAAAATGTCTGAAATGTATCCAACTGAAGCTATAATACTTGCATACACATTACCTTGGAGATAAGTGTCATTTTTCTTAGGATAAAATGCTTCAACTAAGTTCAAGCAGAGGTCATTGGCATGCTACACACATGCTGTAAAAATTAAATGCACAAGTCCATTCCACAGTGGGAGCACTTCAAAGTTCAGGAGCTAATTCTACATCTATGGCCCAAATGCTGGTACACCAATTTAATACACTGTATATAAAGTAATCTCTGGTCCTTTTCACATTCCAGGCTTGGAAAAGAGCAGTGTCTAATGGGAGAAAAACAACATCCACTTACCATTTCTGCCACTGGAACGGAGCTGTACATACATCACCATTTGTATGGTGTATGCCATTTGAATAAAACAAATGCCGGACATTTTGAATGACACGATGCTGTCATGTTACCTCCAGTCAGTTTCATTTAAAAGTGGATGAAACATTTGCAGAAAGCTTTAAAGACAGATACGGTAAAAGCATGCTTTCTCATGATCTGATGTGGCAAAATCCCATACGGTTTTACAGAATGATGTAGCTGAACACATACATCAGCCATAACAGCTACATGCAATTTTAAATGTGTACATACTGTATTAGAATGAATATAGACCAGCTATTATTCTTACTGACTGCAGTGGGGCATTGCTATAGTTTTATCTTCCATTTCATTTGCCCAGTTTATTTTAGTGCACGGGAAAGCAACCTTTGGAATGAGAGACTATTTATTAAAGGGGGGGGAATAGAAGAGTGGTGTGATTACAGATCGACTGCCTGTAATGATGTAAGCAAATGTGGCTGTGCTAAAAGCTTCTGGTTTCACAGGAAGACATTGGCCTTTGGTTTTGGTTGCCTTAGCTCTCTATAGGACTATGGATCTTGCAGCTCAGTATTTTTTAAAAAATGAATTTATTATACGTACTTAAATGTATGATGCTGCACTGTCTATGCACTGATTACAAGATCATTTCTGGGCTCAATTCAGTGTGTTGGTTAATAGTTTGATCTAATGGTTTGGGACCAGGATACTTGAAGGGCCTCATATGACTCTGTCCATCATATGAGACCCAACTTCATTTTGCCTTATTTTCAGAATTGCTTGAAGAGGACCATACAACAGGTCCTTTTTAGTTACAGCCTGCAGGTTGCAGTATTCCCTGCCCCTTAACATCTGTCTAATCTCCTGTCATCTTTTCTATCAGTTAAGACTGTTTGATTGTCCCCTTGTTATTTTTTTAATCCTGATTTCTTAGGTTTTGTTTTTGATTCTGGTGTTAATGATTCTCTTCTCCATGATTAACTGCTAATTTGTTAAGCACTAGATTTTTTATTGTACTTGATGTGTTCTTGGAACCTTGGAACCTGTTTGGAAGCAGAAAAGCAGGATATAAATTTATAAACAAATAATCATGAAGACACCACAGCATACTCCAAGCAAATTTTATTAGAAGTCTATTCAAGGGGGGAAAAACACAGACTCTTTGCATGTAAGAATTCAAAGTCAAGTACCTGAAAGCCAGGTATGAAAAACTTGTTCTATTAAAATCAGATACAGAGTAGAAACAGTGCTTTTTTGTGGTTTTGCTTTAAAATATCACAGGCAACAGACATTTAAGTCTTCCATCATAAATGGCATCAAAGATGGGTACTGATCTCACAGCAAAGCTGCATGCACACCTAGTTTATAATGGAAAGCCTTTGAAATATAAAGATTTTGCCATGAAATTTGCAGTTATAAAGGTATGCTGCACAAAGATGTTTCTTTGTTTTACTGACATTTTCCATAATAAAGACATATGTACATTTTTTTTTAAAGATTTGGCTGGTAAAACCATATTATAATTCATAAAACCTTTGCATAAAATGCTATTTTACAGAATTGCACTATTCAAATGTGCTTATACATGGGAGCGGACAGTAAGTAAAGAAAATGAAGTTTCCTTAATGGAATGACGGAGACCAAATAACAAATAAGCAACGATTTTTTCTTCTTCAAAAAAATCAACAATAAAACAGCCCTGTACAAAAAGAGCTAACATATGTACAAAATGCTACAAGACTACACACATTTGTGAGAAGATCTTTTACCACAAGAGAAATGCAGTAAAAGGTTTTTGTTTTTGCCTTGAATAAGGTGCCAACAAAACCAAATCTGGGCTGTTTTGCTTAAAGCCATTGACTTGTCTTGTGTTCTCCACCACACACTATTGATGTCTTATTGTTGCAAAAGGAAAACAAATACTGAGTTTAACTTTTTGATATTATCACATAGGTTACAATCAACCCACATGTACCAGTGTCCCTGTTTCTGCCTTTCTATTTCTTTAACTGCTATATTGCTAGGAAGAAAATATAGTTCATGCTTGTTAATTTATGCGCATAAATGTGTTGCAAAAGAATCGCAATATGATACTTTCTGTGGATATTTTTCTCGGTGACAGTTACAATAAAACATTGTACTAACATTGCTCTCCCTGTTGCTGAAACTTTTGATAAATATGTACATTTTGAATGCTAGGCTTTCAAATGCTGTTGCTGACGCTGTTGTGCTCAACATTTTTGAGACAGCAGATAAATGTTTCATCAATAGTTTAATGGCTAGCTCAATTTCACAGTACTTTTGCCTTTTGTAACCTGAAGCAAAAAACGTGATTTCTTTTGGAGAAGCTTCAGAAATTAAAGATATATACACAAATACAGGACGCATACGTGAGTTGTGCGTTCTCTATTTGCTCATATCATCAAGAGGTGGAAATTTTCTGTGTAGAGTGGTGCAGGGATTGTACTTGTAACGGAAAGCAACCACTTTCCCCTATGTATAACTATACACATCTCAACTTGGGACAACAATAAGTGACTACAGAAAATCTGACACGTCTCCTTTATTCATGTGCATTGTTAGAGTATGATGTGGGAGCGTGCACATTCTCCATGGAGCAATACATGCATGGCTTTGGGACATCCATTTCTCCCCACAGAAAGATGCTTATTATCTCTTCAGACATTTGTGAGCACAGATAAAAGGAGTGAAACTTGCATTTCCTCTATTTATAGATATGATTCAGGTCTGAAGCAGCTGTTGTGAAACATCTTGACTTAACTTCTTTAGTGCATGTTGGCACAAACCTTATAAAAATTTTATGATCATAGGGGAAAATCATGACTTATTGAATATCCTAATAGCAAACTCCCTTCTGAATTATGCCTGCTTGACATTTTACAACCACTTTGCATATGGTGCAACATACAAGGGCACAGACGCTATTCTATTTTAGTCATATTGCAAATGGGTAAAACAGGCAAACATGTGACACAGCAAAGTGAAAAACAACCTATGGTGCAGAGCTTAAAAAAGATTGTGAAAACTCAAACAGTTAAAAAGGAGTAAACAACAACCTCCTCTATATTTGAAGTGAAAGCTGATGATAAACATTTTATTAAAGATAGTACTGCGAATACCCCAAATTCTATGGGTTATTTCTTGAAGTGTCATGGTGTACAAGATTTTCCTTATTTGCGTGTGTCAGATTGAACATGGCGCATGGAAAGGCTGAATGCACAAAAAGGAAGTACTAAATGTTGAACTACTTCCTCGTGTTTCATAAAAGCTCAGTTATCCCATCATAGCGGTTATGGTAATACTGCTGGCTGGTGGATGAAGATGGGGGTGGTGAAGATGAACTACTTGGAGCTGCAAAGCAGGAAAAACAGAAGGCTGGTGGAGCATGTTTTTCTAGCAGCTTTATATGCAGATGTGTTGCAGAGATGCAGCATAAATAAATAGGAAAAAGGAAAGAAGCAAAAATTTCACAGCCTCTTGACATAGTTTCCAGGGAAAGTACCAAAGAATTTTGTTCTTCTGGAGGTTCCTGAAAGTAGAAGTAATAAGTGAAATATGGCAGCAGTTGTAACATAATACTCTGTAAAGATGGCCTTTGTTTCATTTTAATAGCATAACCAATGCTATAGCATTTGGCAAACACAGAATACATTGTATTGGAAAGGGAATTAGAAATGGCAGTGGTCTAATAAAAACCAGAAGTTCAAGAAAGGGGAAGTTCTGCTTATGGGGTATCATAGAATTGTCCACTGATCTGCATACACTGTTGAAGAGTCAAGTCACATGAAGAGTTCAAAATGTGACTTGCCTCTTGAAGTACAAGCAGCTGCAGCTGAACTTTTAAAGCAGCCTATTGCAACATCCGTAGTTGGTTTCCACACATGCATACAGGTTTGGTGGACTGTGGTTTACATCAGGGAGGGATGGTTAATCAAGGTACAGCTGAGGCCTCGATCAATTTAGTGGCCTGCTGAGCTAAGAGCATTATTTTTGTTGTTGTGCAAAGGAATTCTGGGGATGTATTCTCATATAAGAAAAGGCAACTGCCAGCTGGAAGCAAGGCAACAAACAAATATGCACTACTTTGGACATGCGTACACCTTGCTTATTGTCTGCTTTTGTTCAGGGCTTAGGTCCTAAAGCAGAGGCATTCAGACCTTGGATTGCACTTGAGGCAGCAGCACCTACCTGGATCTTGCCGTTCTGGAAGTTTGGGTGTGATGTAATGACATAATCATGCCACCCCTAACCTTCTGGGCTTTTGCACTGATTTAAATATGAAAAGCCTGCCTCCCTTTTTCAGGCTGATTTTCAGGCTGCTTCCCACCCAGCTGCCAGAGGCTCTCGATGGCGAGCAGCAAAAACATGATCCTTGACAAGAACATGTGGTGGCTGAGTCCCAAGATCACTGAAGGGAGGCTGGACAGTGTGGTGACACTGAGTCTTGTACTTGGAGACAGCCCACCCCCCTGCTCTGACCGAGTGACACCAATGACTCAAAGCATCTCATAACAGTAGGCCTGTGTCCTATATTATGAGAATGTGATTGGGCTCAGGTGCAAACTAATATAAGAGGCTCAACAGGGCTAGACTGGAGTCAGGTAGTTCACTCATGATATCCAGTACAGTTCTCACAAAAATGTGGAGCTGTCTCCATGTGGAAGATCCTTATGCCTGCAGAATTCTGGATCAGCAGTGATATGAATTGCATGTGAGGGAATTAAAGAATGCTAAATTTTGTCTAAAAGGCATAACCTAGTTCATATAGAAGCGTGCTGATCTTGAGATGCCCAGAGGATAGATCCATATCCTAAAGCACAACTAAATTAAAAAGGAACATACCCACAAACCATCCATCATCACATTTTTCCATCACATCAATGACATCTCCCTCTCTCAGCTCCAGTTCATCTTCGTTCCTAGGAGTATAGTTATACAGAACCTGAAACCTTAAACAGGACAAAATGGATGCATTTAAAGAAAAAAATTAAGTATCTTGCACCTCTTTTTACTCAACTAGCAAAGCTGTGAAATACTGAATTAAAAATTCAATAATAATATTTAAAATTTATGTAAAGACTAATTGAAAACTAGTTCCACAAGCTACCTAAGCAAAGTATTTGGATCAAATCCTAATAGTGTGGGCTAAAGTACATTAAATCCAACTGCTCTGGTTTGTGAATCAAAGGCTTGGCTACTGAATTCAACTCATTAGAAAAAACATGCAAAACTGACTTAACTTATATTGTAAGATAAAAATGTATTGCAGAAAAAATAGCTTCTGATTTATACAGAGCATGAAAAGGAATTCATTCATCTTGAGAATTAAAACAAATAGAACAAAAGTTAAATATCCACTAACAGCAATAAATTATGGGTGAAGGCCTGCTCAAGTGCTGTCCCATTGACATCAGTAAATTGTATGCTGTATTATGGAGAGTACCTGTGAAATGTGTATATGTAAAAGTGCAGTATCTGAAGGCAGACACATTTGCAAGTGTACATATTTTTCAGAAGCTGGTGGGTTTGGCCATATCTGGGGACAAAATGCTGGGAAACATTGGGAAACGCTGACTTAGGGAGCTCCCTAACAAGTACATGTTTGCTTTTTACTGTAAAGCAACTTAACCATAAGTACTTGTGTGCAGGACAACAGTAGTTTTAGATGTGCAGAAAACTTTGTTAATTGAATTCTATGTTAAACTAAGTGCAAATTACAGATGTGTGCCACTTAACAACCGTTCACTTAATGACAGACCTCATATACAACAGTGGTCAAAGCACAACAAAAAGGCTCTTAATGAGGCAGTCCAGTCTCCCATAGCCTGCAGCAGACTGTCTGTTTACACAACAAAAAAGCTCTTAATCCAAAGAAGAGGCGATATATCTCCAATAGTCTGTGCAGCCAGCTAGTGTCTGGCAGGGAGTGTCTGTTACACAAAAAAGGCAATAGACTGGGTTGAATGTTTGCTTAATGACATAATCGCATAACAGGGATCAGAGACTGTATCTCTCTCATTAAGTGGTGCACACCTGTAGTTTTGCCTGCTATGAGAATTGGGCACCCAGTTTTATTTGTGGTTAGCAGCGGTTGGACAACAGTGTATACAGAGCAACTAGAATGCAACTTCAATTTTAGCATCTCTAGGCTCCAAGTCACAATCCTGAAACCAATTTCATTCCGAGAGGCTCCAATGACTTCAGCAGGAGATAAAAAGCTGAAATCCTAGAATCTTGCTGAACTGGACTGATAAGAGTCTCTGGAACTTTGTTTCTAAACAGACAGCATGGTCAATGGGATCAGGAATGTAATCAACATAATGCTCATTTTTCTCTCAAGTTTCCTATCACAAATTGCATATAGATTTGCTTCTCAGCTACAGAATTTCTCCCATCTGCAGGGGAGAGAACTGCTTTTATGTCATCCTAGTAGCAGATTGATGTGCCATTTGCAAATCTATCTACATATCAATAATTTGGATTTAAGGTGATAAGCAGCCCTATGCTATATACGTTTATTAAGCAGTAAATTCCACATTGTCCAATGGGACTTATTTCAAGTATGTATGTATTGCATTACTGCCTAACACAGTTTAAATGTAACTACTTTAGGGCAAAAGCCTAATCAGGTCTACTCAGAAGTAAGTCCTTTTTGTTCAATGGGGCTTACTCTCAGGAAACTGTGGTTAGGACTGCAGCCTTAATTTAATTAGAATTATGGCTGTCAAACTTTGATTTGTCAAATGGCATCATTGCAGGGGGGGAGGAGTTAAGAAATCCACTCTCTGCTAATCTTTTCATACCACTAGCCTCATTCTCTTGTACATTCTTTCTTCATACAGTAATTATGCAGTCTGCTTACTCATTTGCTGCAAGGGAGCCAGACATCTCTCCAGGCAGAGTTTCTACTGTGGGGATACTGCATCTTTTCAGAACTCAAAAATGGCAATATTTTGACCTTGGAAGAATATGGTTTCTCCCTCCTTTCGTTCATTCATAGCAAACTGAGAGGTACATATTTTATCAAATGTATATCCTGCACTTCTGGACCAGGCCAGCGATATCATTAGTGATCACAACTATAGAACAATGTCTACTCAGTACTTTCTTGCTGTGGAAGACCTCATGTTGTCCCTTTTAAAAAGTGTGTGTGATGGGGGACACACAGACGGACACCAGCAAGTCTGCCCTGTGCTCCCACACCTACTATCCAATCCTAACCAGGTTGGGTTCTGGTGCAACATATGTTGCACCAGTGACGACTGCTTTACGGCTGTCACAAAACAGCCTCCATTGGCATGCACTATCAAACCGTTGATGGAGAGCTGAAGCAGCCTCCTGTGTGCTGGCAAATAGTCAAAGACCTGACAGAGCAGGTAAAGCCATACAGGGGGCGAGCAGAACAGGGGTGGGAAGCAGGGTAGATCAGGCCTGAAAGGGGACAGAATTTACTGAACAGGTCTGAGTTGACCCACTGGGCCTTTATGGGATTACTCCTAGGCAAGGAAGCAAATGTTCACTTACTCTGAAGAGGCCTATGGAGGTCAAAACTCCCCCATAGGATGTAGCAGAGGCCATGCTGCTGCCAATGCATCGCCATGTGGGGAATTATGGTGGTTTGGGATGCCAAGCTCTGACATTTCATTGAACTATGATTTCAATGGACAGAGTCTAACTCTGTGCTGGTCTGTAGTATCTATATTTCTCTTGCCTTTACACTATAATTCAGTGATTAAGATCTGCAACAAGCCAATCTGAAAACTTGAACTTTGTTATTAGGAAGTACATGCCCTCTCACTGTTACCTTTTCATTATTCTTTGCAAAACTTCTGTAAACTTTAGCAACAAAGCTGGCCTTGCCATGAAGTGATCTGAAATGGTTGCATGGAGCAGTATCCTTGGATGCAGGGCCTAGGAGAGGGGGATAAAGGGGGTAATTTGTACCCAGGCCCAGGGTCAGAAAGGGGAACCAGGAGCCAAAGGAGGGGGCCCAGAAATTTCCTGGGATCTTCCATTTTACAATCTGACTCAGACTCACTGCCCACGTGGGATGCCGTGGACATTACCATGGGCACAAGCCATACACACCAAGCCCAGGAATGCATACATTCCTTAACAGTGTCACAACTGGGAGGAAACTGACCTGCTACAGTAGCTCTTTGGCTTGTGGAGCCACTCACCATTAAGGAGTGTGGAGAAGCTCAGAGACACAGCTGCAGGACTGCAGCTACTACTAAAGTCAGTTTTGGTGTATACAGGACACCTTCCACTCTAGTGTGAGCCTAAATACAATGAGATTAATCTCCTGCAATGATTTTCTGTATCTGAAAGATTTTAGAGAGACTGACAATACAATCCTATGTGTGTATACTCAGAAGTAAACTCCATTATATTCAATGGGGCTTACTCCCAGGAAAGTGTGCATAGGATTGCAGCCTTAGGAGTGTGTTGGGTTTTCATATCCAGCTGCCAACGCCAGGCAGACTGGCAGATGTGAGCTCTGCATTGGGAGAACTGGTAGACCTGGGCTCCAAAGACCATTCCAGCTGTTGCTACTTTCCCCCTGCCAGTTTTTCCCCATTCTGCCCACTCTCATTGCCAACCCCCACCCTATGTCACCCCCTCCCTCTTTAGGAAGGGGCCCAAAAGAAACTTGGTACCCCCTGATAAAATTCCTCTCAGAGGCCCTGCTTGGATGGGAGGCAAGCCCCCAGCCCATCTGCCTGCCACCCTCTCCAGCCTGCCGCTCCATTGAGAGGCTCCAATTTTCTCCTGACTTGCTGGGAGCAACTTGCAATAGGATTGCAGAAGCAGCAGTCCTCTTCTCTGCTCAGTGCAGTGATGGAGAAAAAAAAAAAGCCTGCCACCTATAGATTACAAAACACCAAGTAATCAGGGGCAGGTGACTTGTTCACTCTCATTTCAAAGAGAAGCGGTATGGAGCAGGGAGGCTGCATGCTATTGCTAAGTGTATGCAAAGGGAGGGCGAATAGGGCACACATGCTTCTTCATCCACCTGCCCTCATTCAGAAAAGCACAGAGGGGATTCAGGCGGCACAGGGGCATGCACTTCCTGTTTAGCAAGATTTACACATTGCACAGAACATCTATTGGGGGCCGAACTGGACAAAACCTCTCCTTTGACCCAACCTATCAAGGTCTAGGAATGAAGCTCCTCCCTTCCTCTCCACCCAGCTGGCTCTGCTGTCTCCTTAAGGACAGAAGAACATCCTCATATAGTCTATACAAAGCCAGAGTACAAAGGTCAAAATTGTACGGTTAATCCATTGGAAAAAGTCTACTAATTGATTTTGTCTATACAGGTTCTATGTTGATGCAATAAGCACGATGGATGGGCAGATTTGTACTCATTCCTCTCCACAGGATGGATCTGGACAATTGGACAGGTGTCCAATCTAGTCCTTTGGCATAGACTAGAAACCAGGGTAAAAAAATGAATGAGTTATACAAACAACATTAAAATGATCTGTTCTAAAAATGTATATAAATGCAATAAAAATAAATGTTTTCATTATCTGTTAAAAATGAATGACTAATCAAAACACACTGAGATAAAGCCTGCTTTCCTATACAAAATAATGAACTAGGGCCAAAATACAATTTTTGAGATGGCGTATTTTATACATAAAACACAGTAAGTCATAGATTGCACATATGGTTTCTCAAATTACAACTATTTAGGCTCTGTGCATCATATATTCAGGGTACAGGCATGGTAAAAGAATGGGAGACAGAAGTCATAGGGATCATGGGTTACAAGCCCATTAGAATGAGGAAACATGGAAATTAAATTGCAAATCAATAGAGGATATTTACAGAAACTTGTTTCCCTGTATTTATATAAGTTGCTTAGATCTTATGAGTTGCTGGAGGCAAACAGAACAAGTAGCATCCTGAATAGTGATCCATCAGCCCTGGTCCTCCAGAGAGACTGAGTTTATTTATGCACATCTGTCATTCTTGACACCTGTCAAATGCCACTGAAATATGCAAGGGTTATGCTGTAGTAATGGTGGTGAATTGAGCTCTGGTTCTATAAGGATCATTTTGTTTATCCAAAATAGGATTTCAGTTTGTTCTTTCCACTATGGACAACTCAGTAGTGGCTTTTAAGATATAACATAATATACAAGTCAAAGTCTGAGTTCAAAGAAAAGGAATTTGAACAGAAAAACCCAGGCAGAACTCAAAAGGACAGAGGTTCCTCTCAGACCTATTACATGATATTTTAATGGACAATATCAGGGACTGAGGCTGCAATCTTATGCAAACTTACCTAGGAGTAGGTTCAATGGGACTTACTGCTGAGCAAACATGCATAAGATTGGGTTTGGGACTTTACACATGCAAACCACATGCCTCACACCAATGAAAACACAAATATCCTGCTTTTACGTGTTTATAACCAAAGTGCATGATCCAACCTGGACTAAACTTTCCTGGGATACTAGTGGTGTTGCACCCTTCTGTGCATGTACAGAGGCTCTGAATTGTAGAAGCATTCTTAATGGATGGCAAGTATGGTTTATGGGTCCATGTATGAGTCAATGGGAAGAGTCAGGCGGAGAGAGCAGCCCATCTGGAAGGGAAAGCCAACCTAAAGTCCACTGCATTGTACATTTATCACACTTGCATTGCTCTGTAATGGGCTCTGAGGTGTGTGCAGCCTCTGTAGATGGCTTCTGAGATGACCAATGCACCCCCTCCTTTCCCAAGTCAGAAATCTGATAGTTATTTAATAAGAACTTTAGTAGATAAAATACTTACGGTTCCCCCCCACTGTGTATATTTTCATGAGTAAACACAGGGCGCTGTGGCTGAAATGAAATGAGTTGAAATGTAATAAGAATATAAACGACCACAAATTTAGGTACTGTTTAGCATAGTCTTGCTTAATATATAGCCCTAAGTCCACATAGAGTTCACCATACCAAATAAGGCACAGCTACTCTCCAGATGCTCTAGAACCCCTCCTGTATCTCTCTGGCCATGGGCGACACAAAATAGGGTTGATCAAGCAAATCATAGATCACAGTTCAGGGTTTCTTACAGTCTGGAGGCTGAGTGTTATGCAAGCCTGGTTTAGTGGCTGCCTATATCATATTTGGAGTCATGAAAAAACCACAAATGAACACCCACTAGAAGTTCTTCAAAAACATTTGCAATTTAAGAGCCTTTTATTACCTTTACACCTA
This sequence comes from Tiliqua scincoides, assembly GCF_035046505.1. Classification (NCBI taxonomy): domain Eukaryota; kingdom Metazoa; phylum Chordata; class Lepidosauria; order Squamata; family Scincidae; genus Tiliqua; species Tiliqua scincoides. Next base: position 60,447,917 of record NC_089826.1, read on the forward strand.
AATCTCATCATGCCAAAGAAAGCAGAGAAAGTTTAGCTTCATCACTCTTTCAAATAATGTTAGTGTCATACAAACTACAACTGAAAATGCACAAATGGATGAATTGTTAAGGTACACTCTTAACCTGAAAAAGCTGCCTGGGGCAAGCAGAAAGCAAACCAGTTTGAGCAACACTGATTCAACAAGCAGCCGTTCCTTATGACTGCTCAAGACAATGTTCTTGCATGCATACTCTCTCACAGATATCTAACTGGCAGCCACAACATGCTATTTTGCTATTGAAACTATCTAGTCTTGAGAGGACTGTGGAAGCATTTTTTTTAAAGAACTCCTTAGGAATGAGAAAAAGAACACAACAAATTCTTAAAAGAATGCAGATAATTTATGAACATATAACCTTATAAGGGAAAAAATGGTAACCATTGCCAACATACTGAAAAGTTGAAAAGAGAGTCTTCCTTTTCCTCCACAGACTGGCATCAGTCCAAGTTCTGAAGATTCAACTTAACACTTCCCAAACATTTGTAAAACAACCAGCTTTAATGAATGGAAAAATAAGTTATATTCACACAAACTAGATTTAGTACAAACAAAGCTGGAAGTGTAGCAAATCAGAAATAGAAATCAATTCTTTGGGCCTATACCCTTTTTGCTGTTCTTTCACTCAGAAGATTGATAGCTAGAGAGAACTGCTGTATTTGTGTAGAGTGTATACAACAGTGTTTCACAACTTCCCCACAATTACGATTTATGTGAATACCAACCTTTTATGTGGTTCACCAGTGATGGGAGTAATTTTGAGAATGATAGGTGGGAAAAATTATGAATTAGACCACACAAAAGTGCCATGTGATTTTCCACCTGGAGGTAACTGTACAAAGGGTGGATACAGGTAAGTGTTTACGTCTTGTATTGGCTACTTGTAAATTCAGTGCAGAATATATGTAATCATATATGATATGTGATATATCTGCAGAGTCCATAAGAATAAGCAAATGTACCCTGTCTCTGCAACTAACTGAGCATGTGGAATACTGGGGATATAAGAGACCTATCTATTCTGTCCAACTTCATCATGTGACTGACAGATATAGACGTCTGTCTGTGTTCTTTTGTGGTACACAGTGATATGCAATTGGCCACCAGATCACAAACTGTTGTCTGTATTCATTCCAAATCAGATTGCAATGGGGGAAAACAACAGATTGCATGAATTCATCATTACTTGTCCAGGTTTGGTTGCGACTCATCATCTGTGTTTATTCTGTCAGAATTAAATGGTTTTTGGATGACCAGGTATATGCTTATTTCAAATTATGACTATTAACTTTTACAATATGGAACATAGTCCAGCCAAAGTTCAGCACTTCTAAGTCCTACTGATTTCAAGTATTAAACACATGGGATTTAGAATTACTGATTTCTGGTTGAATTGTACCCATATCTGCTAATCAAAACGAAATATCACAGGGCACTGAACTCAGGCAGCCCAATCCAGAGCAGCCCGGAGTGCAGGGCTGCTGCGGCACCAAAAACAGCTGCTGTGGTATCGTTTCCTTCCCCTTAGTAAGGGGCTACTTGATTCTGTGGTGGATCTTGAGCTGGCGCAGAATTGAAGAGTCCCATGCCAGGTCACGCACAGGGCTCAGGATCGGGCCCTTAGTCTCCCCCTTAGTAAACTAACTCCCTGCCATAGTGTTTGTTTACTGAAGTTCTACAAGACACATATCATAAGACATTATAACAGATCTGTACAGTTGCATTACACAGATCACGTTAAACATACATCTTAAAGGAACAGTACAGAAATGGGACTATGTAAAAATGTTGCCGTACTTGTTATAGAGCAGTGTTCTTCAACCTTGGGGTTAGGACCTCAATGGGGTTGTGAAGCATCAGTTATGGCATCGCGGCCACTTATGGGAATGAAAAAGATCACTGAAGACCACTGAACTAGAGCACCACCAGATAAAGGAGAAGGCATCTGGTGTATCCCTTCAGGTACCAGGGGATTGTGTCCCAGTCCTGCTCAAGTTATTAGCAATTGTGCTAAAATAGCTTTTATTAGTGCCAAGTTTTATGGTGACTTTTTCTGCTCTCTCTAATAAGAATATTTTGTTATAGTGAACAGTGCTGGGAGAGTGTTACAGGGGTAGAGAGTGGGTGTGCTGGATGGATAGGGATGAAAAAGGTGGCCGGAATAATTGTGAGTCCCCAGTCTCATTTTTTTTTGGGGGGGGGGGGGGTTGTGGCATGGAAAGGTTGAAGATCACTGTTCTAGAGCAGGGGTGCCCAAACCTCAGCCCGGGGGCCACTTGCCGCCCTCAAGGCCTCTCTATGTGGCCCTCAGGGAGCCCCTAGCCTCCAATGAGCCTCTGGCCCTCCAGAGATTTGTTGGAGCCCACACTGGCCCGATGCAACTGCTCTCAGCGTAAGAGCAACTGTTTGGCCTCTTGAGTGAGCTGTGGGATGAGGGCTCCCTCCATTGCTTGTTGTTTCACGTCTGTGATGCAGTAGCAGCAGGAAAGGAAAGGCCAGCCTTGCTTTGTGCAAGGCCTTTTATAGGCCTTGAACTACTGCAAGACCTTCATGCATTCATATAAGTTCATCTTTAATATATTCATTTATGTAAATTTATTCAAATTTGAAATGTAAATAAATTCGGCCCCCCGTCACAGTGTCAGAGAGATGATGTGGCCCTCCTGCCAAAAACTTTGGACACTCCTGTTCTAGAGTATCTCTTTCAATAGCTGTCCGTAGCAAATTAAAGTACAGAAGTTTACTTCAGAAGCTTAGCATAACAGAATGCATGTGCCAGAGAAAGGTACACTATCTATCAGCAGCTTACACACCAAACTTCCAGTCTTCTGCCTTCAGTAATACTTTGCACATGACATGATGATAAATGCATTTTTCACCATGTACAAATGCAAGAGAGGACTGTGACCAGTCCTAAGTCATGCATACACATGACTTTTACATATATTGTAAACCTGTCATGTGCGTATGTTAGGTTTCACTATGTACATTTAACACATGTTTCACATACACATAAAAATGAAAATGTGCATGAAACAGCCTTTAAATTCAGGAACATTTTAAAATAAGTTTGGGGATTACATTGGGTATGGAGGCTATTAATAGGGAAATATGAAAGTGCATTTTGTATGCATGTCATGGGATCATGCCCATATAGCTTTGTTTGTACTCAGTAAAATACTTACTGTGTTGAATCCAAAGAAACAAACAGCCCAATGTTATGTTTGGGCTGTGTTGCTGGAACTTGTGTTCTGGCAGTGCAGCCTGACTTATGGCATATGTAAGTCACATAGTGACATATGCCACCAAAAGAGGTCACATATGTCCAAGGAGACCCCCCATGACTTATGCTGAGGTAAGTAAAAAAATCTGTTTGCCCTCAGTTCACTCCCCCCCCCCGGATGCAGTGTGTTCCTTTTTGGTGCAGCTGCATTGGCGCTGGTGGCAGAGGATAGGATTGGGGCCAGGAAGCCCTATCTTGAGCTGCCTGTTCCACCAGGACTGCCACGGCACCAAAATGGCTGCCGTGAATTCCTGTGCACAACAGGGCAGCCACCAGCAGCTTCTCAAGGGCAGGGGACTTCCGTCCCCTTTCCCTGGGGAAGGGAAGTAGCCCTGCAATGGGGCTACTTGATTCTGCAGCAGCCCTTGGGCTGCCCAACTTGGATTTCAGGATCTGATGGAGCTCCACTGGTCCCGCCTCCCTCTTGCCCCGCTCCCCCCAGCACACCTCATCCCATATGGCTAGGGTTGCCGACTCTAGCTGAAGCCATTCTTGGGTATTTTTTCCCAAAAAGCCATAATGTCATTAAGCCAAGAGGGCTCTGTTAAAATCCCCAGAATTGCTTCCACTAGTAACCTGGAATTGATGCCAGTTCCAGGAAACTCCAGGGCACTCTTAAAGGATTAGCAACCCTAGTTATAGTTTTCACTCTAAATGGAGTTGTTGAAAGCCTCATACTTAGTCTCAGTATACAGTATCATACTTAATATTCAATTGTTCACTGATGTAGTCTTCTGTCTTTGCAACACAACACAGAAGCACTTCAATTTTTCAATATGTCATCATTTCGAATGCACTACTCCCCTCTTCCTAATGTCTTCTCTATGTAGTTCAGATAAATTGTTTATAATATATACAGGGACATGTGGATAAGGATATGTAGAACATTTGGTTTTGACCACACACTTTCATTTATGAAGACAGAATATGAATAATATTTTTTTAAGGAACAGGGGATAGTTTAAAGAGGATGCAACTCTAGGCTGATAGGCAAGGAAAAGCTGATGCAAATGACACTTCAGAGAAAGGCACTGTTATGAGAAAGCATGGTGTTGAGTACAGCGCACGCTGCTATAGCAACAAAACATTTGAAACGTTCATGCATTTGAAAACAAGGAATGGCAGCACAGGCATTATGAAACCCACAGAGTGTGAAATGAGCCTGTGCATTTAGGCACTGCAAATGGCCTTATAAGTAAGATGCTTTGAAACAAGAGGAGCTATTTAGAAAGAGGAAGAAAAAAGTTAAACAGACTCAAATGTTTAGAGAATTTGCTTCTTTTAAAATCTGTTTCCCAGGCACTTGCAACAGTTTGGGATTTGACAAACAGCAAACTGCAAATAAGGTACAGCACACTGAGACTTCCAAGTTGGTATTACTGAAACATTTTCCAGGTTTAAAACAGCAGTACAACAGCAAAGGCAGACTATTAGGATTACTCAGACATGTTATGCAAGAGGAAACCTGGCAAAACACACAGGCCATACAGTACCATACCCTGTGCCCTTTGACAGGTGAACCACAAGATCTCCTTGCCATTACAGGGCTACGAGGAGGTTTGCCGACGACAAATATCTCTCTTTTTAAGTCAACCTGGAAAAACCATAAATATTGATCATCCGAAAGCCTAGAAGGCTTTCTCCCATTCTCAAGTACAAGCTGCACACACCAGTTTTCCCATCTCCAAAAACCTCTGTACACAAGACATGCAAATCTGTGACATCCTCTATGCCTGAACAGCTACTGTTAACCACCTACATCATTTTTTTTTAAGCACAAGCATTTAAATTTAGAATTCATCTGGAACACAAGATTTCATCACTGCAAACGTCCAAACTGCAGTGTACAATAATTAATGCAAGAAGCTTATAGACAACTGGAAGTTCATAGCCAGCAGGAAAATGCTAGAAGGTAACACTGAAACTCTTGAGAGATTAAGAAGAGAACACTGTGAAAATTTGACCTGTTGCTTGAGGGTTTTGCACAGATGCACAGACAGAAAGAGATATCAGAAAGGGAATCAGACTAATGCCTCCAAAATAGATTTCAATGCTTGACTGAGAAGATGGGTGTGAAAAAAATGCAGGATTCAAGAGTGCTTTCACACATTCCAAGAAGTGCAACTACACAAGCCTTGCAGTTTTTGCACACTTTTGAAATATTAAAAGCACTCTAAGAAGTGATTGTTCCATTCAGAGAACAAATAACTGATTATTTTAATGGTACCACACTAGTACTTGTTTTGGATACAGGATCTGCTAATGGCAGAGAAGATAGTGGTACTCCCAGTAGCCTAAGCCGAAGGTGGATAAATCCGCTCTGGAAGGAATTCCAAAATGGTGGGGTTGGAATTGATTAGGCTGCACAATTGTGAAAACTTTGTGAGTAGGTTACCGAAGTTTGTTGGGACCTGTGCAAAACAATACAGCTAGGACATTTCCCCCAAAATACAAAAGATGAGATTGCTACAATGGTAAAAGAAAGCTATTATATCGATTCTGACCATTTATCAATCTAGCTCAGTACTGTCTACCTTTACTACAGAGCAGCCATTTTCAACCACTGTGCAGTGGCATACTGGTGTGCTGTGAATGGTCTGCATGTGTGCCATGGGAGTTTGGGGGATGGTCATTTATTAGAAGGGCCATTAGGGGATATGAGCCCTCCTCACCAACAGCATGTGCGTCTTGTCAATTGTCAAAAGACTGATGGTGCACCTTGACAATTTTAGTACCTTGTCAGTGTGCCACAAGATGAAAAAGGTTGAAAATCACTGCTATGGGGAGTCTTTATCTGATTTCAGACTGGTTTGAGACTGAAGTTGGGAAGTGTGTGTGGGGCATCAATTTCTAAATGAATCTAATCTGGCACTTCAGAGGGTATCATCAGTCTGGCAAGAGACCCTGGCCTCTTGTACCCTAGCTTTTGCCATCTGCATAAGCATGTTTAAGACTAGTGTATTAATTTAAGTACATTAAGGTGCTTTACCCTACAATACTTTCCATCTGATCGCATGCTCATGTTATTAAGTGTTAGTTACCAGGAAATCTGATTTTTAATAATTATGATTTATTTTTAATCTACACTTTCCATTTGTCAGGCACTTAACAAGACATGCAGTATTTCATACTCAATAGACAAAGTTACCTTTAACTTTGGTGAATTTTTCTCCTGTCTGTATAACCATTTGGAAAGAAGAGGGGGTGAATGGGTGACGGCAGACTTGGAAGATGTAGACAGTGATTCAGAGAGAGATGCTTTGGTTGTGTGAGGTGGAAGACTAGAAGCAAGGCAGGAAGAAGTGGAAGGCACTTGCATTTCATAGGGAAGTGAAGCTGGCTTAAACATTTAAAGAAAGACAACAGTAATTGTGTGGAAGAGCAATTACAAAAGGGAGCTAAATCACAGAGAGGAATTACGCACCAACATTGACAAAAGAAACAAGCCATGACTGCACTCAGTAGGCTACTTGGTTTCTTGAACAGCAGCTCCCCACTCTGGTTAGCACTGTGCTGCAAGTTGCTTTTTAAATTTCTCTACATTAAAAAAGCAATCTGCAATGAAGCTCAGAAGAGGCAAAAGAAATTTTTTTTAAAAGTCCTGCTATGCAAGTGCATCTTGGAAAAGACATGCTGGTTTGTACCCCTTATCTGTATGGATATGCCAAGGGTAACCAATCTCTGTATTCATGAAGGGTGGGTTTATTCTAATTACTAGACAAGGGCTTGAAATGTATGGACTGATCATGTCACAGATGATCAAGAACAAAGTATAATTCGACCAGCTGAATACAAGGGCCTTCACGAAATCTTCTCATTTTGTTCATTTGTGCTACACTGCAATAGCAGGAGTAGATAAGGAATAGATAAGCATCTGGCAGACCACAATATGCAGATGCTAGGATGCTTTTTGGCTGGGTGGGTCACAAGTTGTGCCTAACTCCTCTATAATAAAATTGGCACAATCTGGCTTTTGTTACAGGGCGTGCTCCATTCATTGCAAGAACACTGCATGCAACCATCAAAGAGATATAATATTAAACTGTGGGTTACCTCTACTTCTTATAAGTTGACAACATTTTTCCTTTTCTTATGAATGAAACAGTGGAATTTAATCATGCCTTGATTAAAATTTGAGAAGACCACCAGATGCACAATAAAATTGCTTTGAGGGCCAGACCTGACCCAAAAGCCACCTGTTGGTCACCTTGGATCTTCACTAATGACTTACAGAACTAATACAACATGACTTTTCTTTGTGGCCAACATTTTTCGATGGCAGCAAACCAATTAAACTGAAAAAATCAAGGTTGTGAATGAAGGGCATATGCCACATTGTCATAGTTTTACTATGGAATAATTCTCCAATAAGCTGTGCCATATGCTGCAAGGTGTGTGTGTGTGTGGGGGGGGCTGTATCCATGGATTCCATATCAGCAGATTCACTTATCTGCAGATCAGGCCCACCCCCCCATGAAACCATATGTCTTTCATGCCTTGCACAGATTTCATTGTATTCAGTGTTCTGTACCTCGCAGTGTTGAGTACTTACACTCCGTATCTATTTTATTACAGAGCAGCAGTAACTCCAGTAGAAATTCTGGGAGAGGCTGTAGCTCTTAGAACACTTCTCATGCATTGGTAGTTCACTAACATTTTGCAAAATAACTTACAAAAGCTGCATTTAAGGTCCAGTTATTTCCCACCAAAAGTCCCAGGAAGGAAGCCAATGGTTCTGCATTCCTGGTGGAAGCCATGGTTAGTGGCAGCTAATGCTAGTAGGAAAGGAGGGCTTGATTAAATTAGGGTAACATGTAGTCCAAGATGATATTTCTTCCTATCTCTTAGTGAGGAACTGAAGTATATAAGAAGTTGTCTTATAACAAGACAGGTCCTTGGTCCATCTAGTTCAGAACTGCCAGCACTGGCTGTCAGTGGCTCTTCAGGGTTTCAGACAGGAATTTTTCTTTATCCTAGTTAGATATTAAACTTGGAACCTGCTGCATGCAAAGAGGATACTCTATCACTGGCCCGAAATGAGAAATTTTGCATGTCTGAGTTTACTGTTCTTCAAAATTGTAATTTTTTATTAGACAGGCACATGCAGAAACGCACACACTAGAAGGATTAGACTCAAATTAATTATCTGGAGGTATAAATTTATCTTACAAAGTTTAAATACCTCTTTTTTCGTATTGTGTGAATTGTCCCCTTCATAAAATATCATAGGCTCTCTCTTAATTGTTGGTGACTCTAAATTGTCATGGCTTGGCTCTTCCTCTATATGAAGCCTTGCCAGTTGTTCTGTTACATCAGGGGCACGTCTGTAGAAACCTGAATCTTTACATTTTGATCCCCCCCCTTGGATTATTGACAACAACTCTTCACAGATTTCTTCTTCCTGTTCATCTGTCTCAGTTAGTGTTTTGAATAATGGGTCTTCTTTGGAGAGAGCAACAACTGTGCCTGCCATATCACATACTTCAGGAGTACTTTTGCTTTCTTTGACAGTGGAGGTTCCTCTCATTTCTTTGAAAATGCTGTGTTTGCTTTCATTCAGGTTTGTGCCATTGGTTACAGGCTTATGTGCTCTGACATGAAACCGGGTTGCTGGAGGAGGTGATTTACAGGTAGATGAAGAAAATGGCTGAGGTGAAGTTGGAGATTCAGGAAAGGAGTGAGAGGCTTTTGGTGAGGTAATTGGAACAAAATGACCATGCTTGACTTGAGAAGTGATATTATGAGGGAGTCTTGGCGCACTCTGCAAATCTGTTAAAGCTAGAGAGCTGAGTTCCTCTAAATCAGAAATAAAGCTTTTAGGAAAAGGTGGAGGAGAAGGGGAAGGTGAGCTTGAGGGTGACAAGCCAAGAGTCAGAGATAACCATTCGTCGGTGACAGCCTGAAGATTCTTTGTATTAGAATCTGGACAAGGAGAGTACCGGTACCTGAGAGGAGGGGATGATGCTTTGGAATCCAACTTGAGAAATAAGGGAAAGCATAGTAATTAAAAACAATGTGAAAAGAAGGCATTGAACTAATGTATGTGTGCTTTAAAAAAAAGTCCTATGTCATCTCCTGGCCATACGGTGTTATTTCACTGAGCATAAATGTCTGAAGTCATTAGCACTTGAATCAGATGAGCAGAAAGCATATCTGAAAAGTGAAACTGTATCAGGTTCTTGTCCAGTGCTTAAATGTCAAACATTAAGACAGATCTGAATCACTGAGTTCATGAAGTGAATTTGATCCTTGAGTGTTATGTTCTTTACTGTTCTTTAGTAAGGCTATGACTAATGGCCCAGATGTGATTACCAGAACTTCCAAACCACAGCTATTATTTTGAGAGCAGAGTGGTGCTGTCTAAAAAAGAAAATGCAGCTCAGACTGGGGCACCATCAAGTATCAATGAACATTAACCTAACTGGGAAATCTCTGGTTGTGCAAATATTAAAGCTTTCCATCTCTGAGCATGGGAACCTTGCAGAAACATCTTACATACAATTGCATGCTTCCATTGATTCCTCCACAGCTACACAGTACATCTTTTAATTAAAAATTAATAGCATTTGGACCAATAATATTTTCTTTAAAGGTACATAGCATTCAAATACTACTTATATAAACATTGTAGACAAAATGGTATACCATAGAGCCATGTATTTTGAATATCACTGTTGACTGCATAATATAGTGAAATGAAATATTGATTGAAGTTTCCTTCAGGTAAAATAAATGTCCTTTTGTAAGAATAGTAGAGTTGGGGTTCATACGTATATCGCATCGGTAGATATCCATTGCTTCAGTAAATACTGAAAATGTAGTTTTTGGTATTAATTCTCAACTTTAAATCTTCATTTGAAAAGAAAAAACTCTGAGATTGCTTTTAGAATGACTGGAATCAATTTCAAATTAAATGTTTCCTGTATCAATTTATATATGACCAATTTCAGATGTTTCTGAAGGAGTATGAACTACCAATATGGAAGAAGATTAATGACCCTTGACTGGATATAGCAGCTTTCCAACATGGCTTGGTACAACCCTTTTTTCTTGCTCTTCCTTGCCTGTGGATTCCTGTCCAAATGTGAGCACTCTGGGAACATACTTGACCATTACCTGCTATAGAAGGCCTATGTGCATCTACCACAAGTAGAACCAACTGGCCTAATCAGCACTGGACATATAGACTAAATGCACTACAGAGCACAAATAGTTTAGGGAAACGGGCTCTTAACCAACCCTATGTTATTAGAACATGCTTGGGACTGCATAGAAAAGTGCATAGAAAAGATCTCACCTATGATATTCTCAGTGCTCAAAATTCAGATGGAAATGGAAATATCTCAGTCATATTTGATATAGTTTTGGACACAAGAAGAGGGAAAAGAATTCCTTTTACAAATTAGAAGCTACCCCTATTAAGATATTTTCAATCAGCAACCATCTATAGACCATCATAAACATATTATGAACAATGACAGATAAGTCTATAGACCAGCCATTTTCAACCACTGTGACGTGGCACACTGGTGTGCCTTGAGTGGTCCACAGGTGTGCTGCAGGAATTTGGGAGAAGGTCATTCTTTTATTAGTAGGGCCAATGATGTGAGCCTTCCACTGGCAGCATGGTGTGCCATATTGGGTGAATTGTCAAAAACCTGATGGCATGCCTTGACAATTTTAATGCTTTGTTAGTGTGCCATGAGATCAAAAAAGTTGAAAATTGATGCTATAGACCATAGATTTTAGGTCAAAGACATTAACCAATGGTGCCCCTCTTATTTAGTAGGGGGAGATTGACTGTCCCTATTTGTCCCCACACAGTGTCTTTTCTAGTGCCTGGTGTTCCTCAGGAACTTTTAAGACTGTGAGCCATTTTGGGACAGGGATCCATTTAGTTATTTGATATTCTCTGTAAACCACTTTGCCAAATTTTCTGTTGAAAAGCAGCATATACCATACTCTTAACAAAAACATACTATGTATGTTCAGTCACGACTTATAGAAATTTTTTTTGAAAAAGATAAAAGAGCTCATTCTCTCTTTTATTCTCAAATATTTTATGCCGAAAACATTCATTAATTGCTAGCTGCAATAATGCACAAGCAACCTAATTCTGACACTTGCTCTTATGTAATTTCTGTATCTAAAATCACACAATTAAGAATCTGAGATAGAGACAGTAATATGTGATATCCAAGTAGTAGTTTAGTGTTACAGCTGCAAATCTTTTGCTCCATATCTGACATGACATTTTCTTAGAAAGAAGTTGAGGTTTGAGGCAGTGGAATCTTAAAGAAACATGATATATGGTTTTCACGATGAAAGTGGAAAGACATTATGTATTTATATAGTGTACCACTATGCAAGGATGGGTAGGATTCCACTGGTATCCCAAGGCAAACTACAGACTGATTTTTGATAGTCTACTGCTGCTTCCCAAATTAGTTCCTATTGCTGGAAAATTCTCCAAACGGAAGGACAGGTGAATCTTATGCAGCATTGGCACCATGCCTGAAGTTTGCATCATGTCCATACAAAAATGGCACCAACACTGCATGCAAGTCACCGCCACTTTTACTGAGCAGTTTTTCCAATGGTGGCAGATTGGTGCTGGCAGCCCTGTTCAGTACGGCCTTTCCACTCTACCCTAATATAAATTATATATCAAGAACATAAAGATCCAATAAGGAACTTTCTTTTGGGGCTCCTCTTACAAGGTTACTAACAGCATATCCGCTATGTATGCAGAGAGGGTCCTTCCCATCTGCTTGAATGTTAACTTTTCTGCCTTGTAATTAAAAGATCTGCATGTTTCTATGTATATGCATAAAATAAATTCTACAGGTTGCCTCAGATTTCAACCTTAATTGGAAGTATCTCCCATTAAAATCAACCCATTTCCCTGTAAACATGAATAGAATCTGGTTGTCAAATGGGCAAATCTATATTTATTATTTATTTATACAGGTATTTCTATACCGCCTTTCTTTGGTCGTCAGATTTCTCCTCGGACTTTAATCCAAGGCGGTTTACATAGGCAGGCTGTTCTAAACCTTACAATTGACCAGTTCCAGTCTTTCATAGAACTCCTCCTTCCAGCTGGATTCCTTCCTACAAAATTAAACTGGATTTTTAAAAACTGGTTTAACTGATGTGGCTTTGTGGGCTCACTTTGAGCCAACGTTTAGCTGCAGAACGTGGGGAGCCAGGAGGACGTAGTTCTGAAGTTGGACTTCAACCTGGATGATTCAGGTTCAAAGCCCCATCAAGCCATGAAGCTTCCTGGGTAAGCTTGGTACAGTCATGATCTCTCTGCCTCAACTGCTTCACAGGGTTTTTGGAAGGGCAAAAGGATGGAAGGAAATATGTACACCACCCTGCGCTCCTTGGAGGAAAGGCAGCATAAAAATGTGAAAAACACATAAATAACCTTATAAAACGTAAAAGAACCCCAGGGGCCCACTCCTCATTGTTGTGTGGTACAGCTCTATATATGAACAAGATGGAAAATGCCTTACTGTAAATTCCATTCTTTGAGTCTCTCAGAGAACATTCCAAACCTTCAGGGAAAGCACCCCCCCCCCCTTGGATAGCAGGCAGGGAAAAAAAACTTGAGTGTTTTGGAATGTGAATAGCTGTGGTTATTTGATTTTCTCTGTAAACTGCTTTGTCCTCTCTTCACCTAGAAGGGATAGCCCATTGTGACTACTGAACCACAAGAGCCTGCCCTCACTGAAGGAACTCTGGATGACCACCTCCGCTTAGGTTTGGAAAGGGACGTTCAGCAGTGATGGGGGGTCCCCAGAGTACTTACTCCCTCCACTGCTTGCAGTGCACTTGGTCTTGGCACTAACCAGTCATCTTAAGACACTGGAGAGGCAGTCTTCTTCAGTCAAGGCCACCCTCCCCACAGCTCTTTCACCAGAGACTAATGACCATTTTAGTGTTTCACAGAGATTCCCTGGTGGCTGCCAAACACTCACTACAGTTAATTGCCTGCCTTAGATGGAACAAGATGCAAGTTTTGTTCTAGCACCAACTTTTCTGGAGGAGACCTTGCCTCCAGAAGGTCTCCTTCTGCCTGGTCTGGCAGAAGGGCTAAGGTGGTAGCTGTAGCAGAGAATTGCTTGTGGTGTTCCGAGGTGAGGCAAGAGCTACAATGGTGCTGAGGTGCCTAACTGCACTGCAAGCCTACCTCTTGTCCTAGCTCAGGAAGCTCAGGGTTTAAAATCAGACTCAACTCACCAATGCCCTTCCTGTCCTATGTGAAAAATTGTGTCCTTTGTAGATCATGTTGGGTGGAAAATAAGGTGAATGATAAGCCTGAATAAAAAGAGTTCTTGAGGAGCTCCAAAAGAATCTGGGTGCTACATAGAGTGATCTGGGAGGGCAGGGCAGTCCCTCCACATTGAAATTCCCTTATACACTTTTGGTCCTTCTTGCATAACCACGGGGGGGGGGGGAGGTGCTACTTTGAAAATCTGGAACCTGAAGGAGGCCAGCTTTGACAGGCACTGTGTATCTAGGGACATTGATCCAAGTAAGAGCTGCTTGGTTGTAGCAGCAGCAACACGTGAATCTGGGCTTCCAATTGCTTTAATAAGAGTAGTGCCAACAGAACACCTTGAGGATCAAATAAAAAAATAGAGAAAACCTTGAAAGAAAATGTATGCTTAATTTTTTTTGTTTTTTAAAGTAAAAGGCAACACAAGAGAAGAAAGCAATGCAACCTTATGTGTTCACAGATAAAATATTAAATGTGGCTTAGCTGTGCTGGATGTTTGGTCTTTTAAGCAAATACATATGAATCCTGCCCTTCTTACCTTAGATGAACTTAAATGATGTATTCTCTCACTGGAGTAACTCTGGGGTATTGGAGGCACAGGGTAATCATCAGCACCTTTGGCTGCATTCTTTTTGATGACTTCTACGTAGGACACAGGAAAGATGCCTTGTTTGTTGGTTCCTGGTAGTTTGCCTTCATACCAGTTTTGGTCGACTCGTCTGTGGAGAGTTACTTTGTCTCCCTGTAAGGCAATATGAAAACTCATTAAGAGCTGAGAGATTGTGATTCTATACATAACCCCACATGTTTATTCCAGGACACATGACACTGAGATCATAAGAGGCAATATACAGCTAAAAGCAGGAGCTATGAGCCAGGAAGTCCCAATTTTTCAATCTTACCACAACCCACAGCTAACAAAGAGCAGCTTAATGTCTGGAGTGACCTAAGAAAGTTTCCTATGCTAGGCAGATCTGGAACAAAAATGTCTTCTGTTATTTTCCATTTCTCTCAACAGGGATCAATCATTTAAGCTGGAGCACAGATCTGAGAGAGGATCTTGTACATATTTGTAGTTGTATGCATATGTGGGATAGGAGAGAGAATGGATACATTTCTTGAGCCACTCAAGATAATCTAATACACCGGCTAGGTTGAATTAGGAAATAATCGTAAGCACTGTAGTGATTTGTACAAACTGTCCATTTTATGCAGTGATCAGGTACTTGCATTCTGACCACGTGCATATTTACATGGACATAACGTCTGTGACTGATACATGCCTTCTGTTCATTATGGGTACACAGTGGAAACATGTGCCAGGGACCCAGGGACAACGGCTGCTCCCTGCAGTGCATTTATGCAGTGAAAGGTCTAACTGCCACTCATTTCTGGCACAAAACAGGAAAACTTTTAATACGTATCTACAGTTACCTGTGTAGTGGCCCTTCATTCCAGATTTCTACAGAATAAGCTACAGATCACAAGTAGCAACAATGACTGATTATAAACGTGTCTATTCAAAGAATCTTATGGCCCAATCCTATCAGAGCCTTATACTGATGGATCTCGTGAACAGTCAGCATAAGTCCCAGGCCAATGGCAGCAAAGCCACTCTGCTGTTGAGTGGGCAACTGCTGCCAGGGCACACAGCTGGAAGAGCTGAACCTCCTCCGTCCCCCATTGGTAGCAGTGAGGAAGGATGAGGGTGGGGGCTGAGCTGGGGAGGGTCCAGGAGAATCTTGATCTCAGCAGCACATGTTGAGGTCCTATCCCCATCTTCCCAGTCCAGACCTGCCCCATGAGTTTCCTCTGATTCGTGCCAGAAAAAGAGCTGGCACTGTTCTGAGGAGACCCACTAGAGACCAGGCTGCCTACAGAGCTTTCCTGGGCTGTCTGGTACATCCCCACCCCACAGCATGCACTGAACGCTCTGTAGAGGGTGCTGCATGGTCTCAGCTAGAGCAATAGGACCGTGCCCATAATTACCTTTAAAGCAAGTTTGCTGAAGAAACTGTACAAATATTTTAACAATTAAGACAAAGTTATCATGAAATCAATTACACTAAAATAACAGCATATTTAAAATACTATAAATCCAACTAAAGCCAGAAAACCAAGACAATTAAGAGAATAAATATAATTTTTTAACTTGTTACTAACAAATGACTAGTCCAGAGGGGATCTAGAATATATATTTCGTAGTTGCAGCTTTACCACTCCAAAGCTTCTCCTCACTAGCAGATTTAAGCGTATAGTTGAAGTATGACTCATCCATATGAACCCTACTACATAGGACCAAGATAGCTGCTAATTGTTCTGTGAGTCAAAAAAGTTGGACTTCTGTTGGGTATTGGTGCCAGTGTGAACTGACTGCCATGCGGTTGGGCAGTATGGTTGGGATGGGATCTATGAAACACTATGAATATGCCTCACTGGGAACATTCAGAGAGACACAGATACAAATTAGTTATTTGTTTGTTCAACTTGGGCATCTGATTGGGGTAGAGCTTTAGTTCAGTAGCAAGTACTTGCTTTTGCATGCAAAAAGCCTCTGTGTCAAACCCTGACATCTCCAGGTAGGGAAAGACCTCTGTGTGAAATCCCAAAGAGCCATTGCTAATCAATGTAGGCAAGACTGAACCAGATGGACCAGTGATCAGACTCAGTAGAAGAGAGCTTCCTGTAGGAGAACTTCCAAAAATATTATGCTTCAGGAAATCTTAGCTTAATCACCTGCTCAGTGTCCTTGATTGCAGTGGACTACTATGTGACCAGAAAAGTAATTACTGAATTGTACCATATATATCTCCATCGGCTGAAACTTCTTTCTTGCAGTGAAAAGACATCTCTTTGCACTTACAAAGCTTGACTGGATGCAAATCCATCACTTTAGACAACTTCAGTAACAATACAGTTTCAATGCTTGCTGTTTGCAGTTACCTTTCTCAGTGACAGCTCTACATTTGTGTCTGCATTGAAATTATATTTGGCAACAGCTTCTCCAATCTCTCCAACGGGTGCTGGGGGTGGTGGTCGTGCAGGCTGTGCTTTTTCTGGGGGAGTAAGTTTCTGAAACGAGAAAGGTGGTTGCTTTAATAAGTTTGTGAAACTTGTGCAACTAGTTTGTAAGATTAATGGGACAAGAAGCACATATCCCAAAACAAACAAAAAACCTAAAGGACAAACCTCCACATATGAAATGGGAAAAATACCAACTCTTCCATAGTGCTCGCCCTCATACCAGTTTTGATCCACTTTCCTGAGGATATAGACAGTGTCTCCTTTCTTAAACGACAGTTCCCTGTAACAGATGTTTATAGAACAGTCATGGTTATCTATTTTGAATATGTACACTCCACCTTCCTGTCTAATAACAGGCCTTAAAAGCAGTTGAAAATAAGTATACAACAAACATAATACATTGCTTTTTGTCTCTAAGGGATGGGGAGCTTCCACACTCGGGCATCTGTTCAGCTGAATGTTTAGATTTTCTAACTATGTTTGTAGTCCAAGTGGTTTTCACACAAAAGTCCTATCTGAATGTTAATTGTTGTTATAAGACACCAGTAGACTTGTGCAGATGTAACACTTAGGGCGCAATCCTAACTAACTTTCCAGCACTGACATAGCTGTGCCAATGTGGCATACACTGCATCCTGCAGTGGGGAGGCAGTCAAGGAGGCCTCCTCAAGGTAAGGGCATGTTTGTTACCTTACCTTGGGGCTCCATTGCAGCTAGGTCAGGGCTGGAAGGTTGGTTAGGATTGCACCCTTAGCCATGTTTAGGTTTAAATTTCATTGGTTGCAATTTGAAAAACTTTTATCTGAAACAGTCTAAACCAGGGGTATCAAACATAAGGCCCATGGGCCAAATTTAGCCTACAGAAGCGTTTTATCTGGCCCATGTGATAACTGGGCTGTCCCAGCACCACCATCAGCTGCCCTCAGCTGCTGAGCTGCAAAATGACACTTGGGCAGAAGTGGCACTGCTAGTGTTGGGAGAGTCCAATTAGCATGCAGGCCACCCTCTCAGCAGTGCCAATTTTGTAGAGGTGTCACTGCTGAAAGGGCAGAGCATTGGATGCTCATAGCTCTGCCCTTTCAACAGTGCAGCTTCTGCCAAGATGCTGGAAAGGAGAGATTGAAGCAGGACTTAGAAGGCGAGGAACAGTACAGGGAAGAGACAGACCAGGAGGAGTGAGGAAGGGAGAAGTGAGAAGCTGCCAAGGTGCTGGGAGAGCTCATCTATCATGTGGGCCACTCTTTCAGCAGCACCACTTCAGCTGAGGTGTCAATTTGCAGAGCACCTCTCAGCTGCTGAGCTGTGATGTGATACCTCCACAGAAGCAGCACTGCTGAAAGGGTGGCCCACATGAAAATTGGGCTCTCCCATATCTTGAAAATATCATCAAGACTTGCATATTTTATCTTCTGTCATTTGCAGTGAATGAGTTCCTATGTGAGAAAAAGTGGTTATTTCTGGCCATCACCTGCTGAACACCCGTACCTCAGCAGGTGCCACGAATGCTATCCAGTGCACTGTATGAAATGAGTTTGACACGCTTGGTCTAAGCCAGTGGTTCTCACACTTTTTAGCCTGGAACCCACTTCTGAGAATGACAATCTGTCTGGGGCCCACCGGAAGTGATGTCAGCAACCTGGAAGTGATGTCATAGCCAGAAATGACATCATCTAACAGGAAGTGATATCACTGTGATGTCAGAGCCGGAAGTGATGTCATCAAGCAGGAAGTTCCTGCCTAGAAACTCAAACTGTAAATGACAAGAGACAGTATTCCAGCTCAGAAGCTTCTTCCCATTCTCCCTGCCCTTGCTACCATTGCTATCAAGCAAAAAATAAAACATCTGGAACAAAATATTTGTATTTATTAACTACTGTTTTTATTTCTGTCTTTATTTACAAAATCTCAAGCTATTTCTTGTAATAATAATGTTGGCATCCTTCAGTCTCAGAAGACTATGGTGTCACGCTCTGAATGGTGGTTCTGGAACAGAGTGTCCTCTCCAGTGCGCGAAGCCGGGTAAAATAGGTATGGAGGATAGGCTGTTACCCATGTAGCAAATCCCCCCTCTCCACGTCGCTGAAATGGTCCAATGGAAAGGCAGAAGCCAATAAGGTTGGTTCCAGCGGCGTCGCAGGAGTTGCCAGAACGTGACTGTGTTCAGCCATGAACTGCCTCAGGGACTCCGGCTCCGGATTTTGCCTCGAGGTTGACTCCTGAAGCCTTTTCCATAACTGGATGTAGCCACAAGGCAGTGGAGGTTTGGGATCAGAGTTTTCCTTCTCTCAGATGAGCTGCCTTCCCAGGCTGACGAGTCCCATCTACCCGGTGGCTGTTTAGTCGCCTCTTACGACAAGTACAGCTAAACTGAGGGCCTATTCTTATCCCCAGCCCCCAGGGAAACAAGTACAGCCAAACTGAGGGCCTATTTTTAGGGCCTATTCTTAGGGCCCTATTCTTAGGCCTATTCTTCTATATTTCTTGTATTGCACTTGAAACTAACAAACATTGATGTGGCTATTGATACTGCGCACAGCATTAGCCAGAAACAAGTGCACCCTACTCTTGCACCTCAATACAAGAAGTAGCTTGAGTTTTTGTAAATAAAGGAAATAAAAAAGTAGTATCCCCCTCAGAAGGAAGATAAGCAGGGACGCTTCCCCTCATCTCCCCCAAGCACATCTACTCAGAATTGACTCCCATTATTGGCAACGGGGCTTACTCCCAGGTAAGAGTAGACAGAATTGCAGCCTAAGAGAGAAGTAAGAAGAGGGGAAGGGTGCACATCAGAGAAGCGGCTGGGGGAGCAGCACTCTCCCTGGGTGCTCCCCCCACATGCTTGCCCTCCCCCCCTCCTGGCTGCTGCTCTCTTGGCAGCCAGGCAACCAGGGATCCCCCCTCAGCCCAGGAAAGATATAAAGAGAGGACATGCTAGTCAGGGCAGGAAAGGATTGCGGCTTCCAGGTGATTTCAGAGAGGGAGAGAGGTCATGATGCAGAGGAGAACGGCAGTGGGGTGGCGGTGGTGGTGATGCTGCTTTCAAGGCAGGCTCACAAGATGGGAGATCACGCAGATCTGCCTCTACTCACCCAAGCCCTGTGTTCAGGTCAACACTCTCCAGCCCAGTCCAGCTGCAGAGGGGGGGGGCTGCTCTGTCTTGCAACCCCAAGGCAGCCCATCCCATCAAGGCAGCCAAGCTGACAAAGGTTGGTGGGGAGAAGCCTGGCTGGCTCGTCCACGTCTCTCCCGGCCTTTCTCTGACTGCAATCCAAGCCTGCACTCTGCGATTGGCCCCCCTGAGGGAAGCCTCCAAGTGCAGAGGGAGATCCAGCTGGAAGGCAGCAGCACGCTTTCTGGAGAAAAGCAGCACACTGCTTTCTTTGCATATGTGCAAGCCACTCCTAGTTACATCTCAATGCCGGGAAGCTTAAAATGGCGACGACCAGGCTTTGCCCACTTCCAAAATGGCACCGCCTAGGTCTTTTGCCATCAGCTTCTGTCAGCTTCTTGCGACCCACCAGAAATTGGATCACAACCCACCAAGTGGGTCCCGACCCACAGTTTGAGAACCACTGGTCTAAGCCATTTGCACCTTGCTAGGAAAAAATCAACCAGTTTGCAGTTTTTATAAAGGTAGAATTGTCACATTTAGCAAAGTAATATGCTTGGCATCAGTCTGTATGCATGAATTTACTTCCTAGCTAGATAAAATTGCAAGTGGTTGCAAAAAAAGTAGAAATGATTTTAGTGTTACATGTGAAAAAACATCTTAGTACACTATAAAATGAAGATGTAACTCAGTGGTAGAGGCAGTTGCTTTACATGCAGAAAGTTCCAGATTCTATCCTTGGCATCTCTAAGAAGGGCTGGAAAGACTCCTTCCTGAAACCTGAAGAGTCACTGCCCAACAGAATAGACCAGTGATTCCCAAAATGTGGGTCAGGACCCACTAGGTGGGTCATGAGCCAATTTCAGGTGGGTCCCCATTCATTTCAATATTTTATTTTTAATATATTGGTGCTATCATGGTATGTGACTGCATTTGGTGAAATGTTATAGGCCTATAATTTTAACAAGCTACTAGGTATATTCTTTTAACAATGATAGTAAATGGGACTTACTCCTGAGTAAGTGTGGGTAGGACTGCAGTCTAGGATTGTTAAAAATTTTCCCGCCTGATGCCATCACTTCTGATGGCTCCTGACAGATTCTCATTATAAAAAGTGGGTCCTGGAGTTAAATGTGTGAGATCCACTGGTATAGATAAAACTGAGCAAGATGAACCAATGGTCTGAATTCAATATAAAGGCAGCTTCATACCTTCTTAAAGCTGTTCCCTCTGAGCAACAAAAGACTTCAGTTTTGGAAGCCAACATTTTGAGTTTCCAGAATTTATCATGCCTCAGCTGCAGCTGGATTTTATACACTTTTTGTAATTACAGGAAATACTGCAGGGATTAATTTCCTGTTGAAGTATTGAACGTTTGCATATTTGCAGAATGCTTAAAGAGTGTTCAATTAAGCTAGAAGAGTTTAACTACATCAAAAACAGTACAACATTTGTACCAATTAAAGGCAATGTATGCAGCTTTTCTTTGCTCTCAAAATTGCTGTAACAGCCATAATGATTTTTTAAGGAAAAATAACTATCACTGCTACTTACTTTGAGGTCTGAGCCTTAAAATCATATACAGCTCTAGCTGGCAGTCTCTGAAAAGGAGACAAAAAAATGGGCTCACATTATATATTTAAAAAATAATGTTATAAAGAAAGGCCCCATTTTTTAAAAAGTGTTTATATACTTCTTATTACATAAAGCATTTAAATAAAACATCTGACACTTTAAGCGCTACATTGATACTGGTGTCATTAATGTTCTTTCTAGAGATTCTCATTCTGTCCCATAAAGGGGAGAAAAGGGCTTAGATCTGTTTGTTCACATAATACACATTCTCAAGGAGACTTTTGTAAATTAATATAATTTTCTGGAAAAGCAGACAAAGATGCTTTTGAATCCTTGAAGAGCGCTATTGCAAAGAAATATATATATGTTTGTTGAAAATTGGTATATAAATATATACATTTATCTTTACGCATCTGCCTGATTATGAGTGTAACCATCATTTTTTCCACCCTAAGCTCTCTCTAACACAACCCCTCCCTATGGTGTACCAAATTGCAAACAGGTAGCTCTCACTCAGAAAAGATCCTAGTGGATTGTGCCCTCTAGGAACATACAGAAATGGAGCCTGGAAAATAACTGATCACACTTCATGGTGTAATACTAGGTTTATTATGCTGAAATCCAGCCTAGCTACCAGTCAAACGCACCACAGTACCAGACTTCCTGAGGGCTGCTCATGGATATGGTACTGTGTGTCCAAATGAATAAATAATTTACTGGTTCTTATCAATGTATATATCTGTAGAATAGTTTTAGGATCTTTTGCAACCATTTCAACAAGTTTTCCAAAAGCATGTGCTACACACTGATATAAGAACTAATCTTATGTACATGAACTCAGGCTCAAACAACCAGTCTAGACTCCCTTGATAGTGCTGAATTGAAATGTCCAGGAGTTGTGTTGGACTGGTGTTTGACAGACTGCACTCCAAGCCCATTTGAACCCAGACTTCCTTCTTTCTTTTGCCTGCAATTTCCCAAGACACACACAGTTTTTGTAGCACCTGGGCAAGAAAGGTACCATTGACTAATATTCCATAAATGCCTGGCAAATGACTCCACAGACTACTTCCGGCTTCAGATTCTTTCGAATTAAACATTTCATTTAAACTACCTCTCTCTCTGGAGCGCTTTTTCTTTCCTTTGAAGTACATCGACCCACATCCGTGAAGGCAGAAGAATAATTCCCAGGAGACCCCTGGTCTACTGAAAATAAAATGCCATTTTGTGAAATTTAATTAAAAGCAAAGCTGTTATGCTTCATTTTAAGGGACGCTACATCTAAAATATCTGCAAACGTATAATGCAGGTTTGAGGCTAAAAACATAGATACAATTACTGTAAAAGAAAATGGACACAACAGCATTCAAAAGATACACTTGTGGAAATTACGAGCACTAATACGTTTTGGTTTCAAGCCGAATTTTTACACAATCAGAGAGCAAAACAGGACCAACACATTTTTCCTAATGCTAATGTATATAGCACTGGTTTTAGCAACTAGAGGAAGTAGGACATATTGAAGATGCAAATGGTAGAAAAAGAAAAACATGGCAATGAATCATAGTATTTTCAATATGTAACCACGTGCAGGGGAATATGCCAAAAGCATGCCACAATGACAAAATGACAAGCTAAACATGTTTTAGGATTATCAATAAATATGCAATCCTCTTTCATGTGAGCAATTTCCTAGTACTACACATAAAAATTAAAGCTCCGGTATTGTCTTAAGGCACTTTATTCTGATATACCCATTTGAATGGCATGATTATTGCAACACATGCTTTGGATGCAATCCTAAACATGCTTACCAGGAAGTAAGTCCTATTGAACTTAGAGGAGCATATTTCTCAATAAATATGCCTAGGATCATGATGTTTGTTCATTACAGGACATGTGCAAATATCTGGTTTAGTTAACTTTAAAAGATATATTTTTAAATGTTCCCTGAAAAATAAAGCAAGGGGTATGCTTCAAAACTACAGGAGTTCCAGCTGTTAAATAAATTAAAACCTCTCTGCTAGTATATTGGCAGCTAATTTAATTTTCATTACTTCCAGCAAACCCATCAGTGACTTGGGAACAAGTACAATCCATAGAAATTTAACAGCCAACATACAGCTGCTGGGCTATACTATCAATACCATCCCATCAGCCAAACTAATTTCAAGCTGCAATTTGTGTCAGCTAAAATCTGCAACATCTGGAAGGCCCTCTGGGTTCCTTCATATAAGATGAGTTTCTTGTAATGATGTCAGTTCTCTGTCAGTAACTGCAGACATTCCATATATAATTGTCAAATGCTACTAAGGAATGTGTGTCTGTCTTGTCACATGCTATGGAAAGGGGATTGACCTCACCCTGAAGCTGAATGTCTCTGAATATTATTATAAATACATCATATGTTGCACTGGTCAAATTATTGTGTTGTTGCTAAAATGTAAAACAATGGAACAGTAATTCCTGCCAACTACATTATACAAGACAAATTCGCTAGACAAAGACTATAATAATACTCACCTTGTCTGGGCCCTTTGGAATTTGTGCCTCTTAAAACTGAATGGAATCGTTTAAGTAAAAAAAATATATTCTAGTTTTGCTGCCATCAGAAATGTGGCATTATGACAATGAGCTTAAAATACAAATCAGAATATGAAACCCTCTAAGTTTAGTTAGTCATGATTCCTTAGTCATGACTAAGTTCAGGATTCAATCCTCTGTTCACAAGTGTTTCAGTGAGCAAACCTTTTTAGTCACAGCTGAATGCTCATTGGTAAACCTAGGTAGAACCAATTTTAAAAGCAGATTTTCTTCAATTGTTTAATAGTATTATTTCACAATATAGTGCCACATCTGAGTTTCTATTTTATTGTGAAATCCTTGCCCTACTCATAGACAACTTGTTTTCTTTAAAATCTCTGGGTTTTTAAAAATTAGTTTAGTTCTTGGGAACAGATCTTTTCAAAGGTGTAACTGTAATTTTCATTAAGAGTCACAACTCTCGTATTCCGATGGGGTTTTTTAAATGTTAAGGCTATACTTTCCCTTTATGTGGTGATGAGATGATTATGTATATTTGTATCGATAGCTTTAACTTTCCATAACTGTATCCCTCATTACTGACCCAGTCCGTTATTGTGCAAGGTACTCTTAATTTCCAGATAAACACACCATATAAAAGTAAACACAACAGCTGGAAATGAAAGGGATAGAGATGGATGAAGCAATCACAAGCATAAAGAAAAGGAGGTAATCCACCTTGGAAACACAGCACACTATCGTTTTCTTGGCAAGCGTTGTTGGTTGTATCCATGTCTTGATAAGAGGCACTAAGAGGTAATCTTCCACATTCATTCTGGTACAACGGGCAATGAATAGCACCATCCTGAGGCAGTGGATGAAAAAGCTGGTGCACTGGACTCTTTCTAAGAGCTTTAAGGGAGGAATTCCTTTCAGGAACATCTGGAAGAAGCTCAGAAATAAGTCTGTGCAATATACTGTTGTCAGGCAAGCTTCCTCTTCTTTTTTCTGCTTTGATTTGGTCACAAATATCCTTAAGAGCAGAGTCCAAGGCTTCAAAGACAGCTGATTTGCATTTAGTCTTTTCTGCCTGCTTTTTGGGGGTTGAACTTTTTTTCCTCCGGAAAGGCACTGGGCTAACTAGGAATGCTATCTTAGAAAGGCCAGAGTCTGAGTCCTGTCTTCTAGAGTCTTCTGGGGTAGGTTCTTCTTTAGCCCTTTCATGCTTTCGCATTGTGGTAAAGCGGGTATAGGATGCTGGGCATCTCCCCTTGCAGGAACTAACGAGATGCTTGTGATGATGGTGGTGGTGGTGGTGGTGGTGATGATGGTGGCCTGATCCATAAAAGCTTTCAGAGGATGTAAAAGAAAAGTGGTCAAAATCACTTTCACTACAAAAAGATGAGCCTTCTATCTGTATGAAGTCACTGAGGTCAGAGACCACCCCATCTTGATCACTGTCTGAATATTCCATGTGAGATCTTTGTGGCTCCTCACTTGTCACTTCAATATGAATTGGCACTAGCGTTTTAGAATTGCAATTCCTTTGTACCTGAGCAGCATGTCTACCTTGATTTTCCTCCTCTAGCAAGGATTCGATTGAAAATCGCCTCTTTGTACATAAGCTATTTTTAGGGGATTCGAGAAGGGTGACTGTTGATAATGCTTCTTCTCCTAAATTTGGCATTGATTTTGACTTCTGAATTAACTTTTCAAATTCAGATATTCTATTGGGCACCATGTCTCTGGGCACCTCCTCAGTGGAGGAATCTTTCCAGCCCTGTAGAAGGCATTTGTGCTGTTCTTTTTCATACTGCAACACCCTGGACTTTACTGAACAAATGACCTCGGAATTGAGCAAGTCTTTGCGATTGATGCGGTGCATTCTCTTATACATTTTTAGGAATCCAGGAGCATCATGTGCAGATCTATGACGTGCTCTAGACCTGCTGGAACCATGGCTCTCAGAGGCATACGGGGAGGTCCAGGTAAGTGAGGAGCTGCCTTGGGAATCTTCCTCACATAAAAGAGAAACCATGCTTTCGGACTTATTCTGCTGGTCAGGGTAGTTACAGTGATCATCTGCCAACAAGTCATCACAGCTACGGGATTTTCGCTTGGGAGAAGAAGTCTCTTCTGTGCTGCTCCAGATTTCAGCATTTTGACGGGCCATTTGCCAGCCATTCTTGTAGGTGACTGCCCTTCTTGAGTCAGCTGGGACAGCCAAGCGCTGTCCGTAGGTTCTACAGCAATCTAATTCGTCTGAGGTGTTGTGGTTGGGCACTGAGCAACTGGATAGGGATGAGCGTACTTTGCTAATATCCCCACCTTTATAATCCACAGAGCAGCATGGTGAAAAAGAGACATTGCCAGGAATTAACAGATTCAAAAAAAGACAGAAAAACAATTAGCACATGCCAGAGAGAACAGAGAAGAGAAAGTAGTTAGTGTTTATTGCTCAGCTAGAAACAGCAATATAAGATATACTTCACTAAAATACGGAAGACGAAAAACAAATAACGCAGTTTTAGCACTTAGACATATTAGCTGTTCTTGCCAATAATACCAGTTGCTTCCACTTAAATATTCTTTAAAATGTATAAGTGGAAAGACAGGGCACCTCTTTTCAGCAATTCTGCCAAATACAGATCAAGCTGGCCTCATTTTTATCTCAGGAAAAAAACCATGGGTCTATAGGATGACCATGGACAGCACTTACGTTGGTCAAAGGTGTCAAGTCTCACTTCAACAGCAAGGCAATACCAATAATTAGTTATATAGAGGCTGACTTCAAAACTAGACACTTGGGCATAAACATACTATGCTTTTACTTTCCCCTTTTAAAAAGTGGCCATATCCTTAAACAGACTGAGACAACAACGCCATGTTAAACAGGAGGCTAGTGTTAATGCACAGTTCTACTAGTCACAGAGAAAGGATAAGCAAGAAAAATTCTCTGTAGCTCTCCTGCATTCACTGCCTCAAGCTGTAGCCTGAAGGGGACCTAAAGGAACATGATTAGGGAGCATTTAGGAGCACTCTGATTCTCAGAAGACTTGAATTCAGATGCAAAACCTGTTTTAAGGACACAGAACTGTAGAGAACAGCCAGGAGTGTACAAGTATCAAGTTGAAACATTTGGACAAGGCATTGTCACTTATTGAATGACTAAGCAACAGGAAATAAGTATGCAAGCAGTTAAAGATAGGGTACAATTTTTTGCCCTTTGGAACTTTAGAAAGTAGATCTGCCATTCAACATTTTTTAAGGCTTCTCTTGATTAACCATTAACATGATATTTTGGATTTTTCTTGCTGCTTCAATGTTTAACATTTATTGTCTATATTGGGATTCTTAACTTTTTTTATGATTACAGACCCCCAGTGGATTCCCCAATATGTCCCCATACACGCTTCACCAGACTGTCAAAATAATCATCACAAGTCCTAATAGGTACCAGTGTGCTTTCAAAAAGTATCACTTGGTTTTAAACTCTTTCAAGACCCACCTAAATTTGCCAGACTTAAAAAAAAAAGATCTAGAAAGAGATAAAATTTAATTCAATTTATTTATAAGTAATTATAACAATGAGAAAGAAAAACCCTTAAACATTTATCTACCTATATTTACACATGCTTGCAAACTGCAGGCTCTCAGCTCCTTGCAGGGCAGTTAGCAGATACAGTATCCGATTTTTGAATAGCATCAGAGCTAAAGGCAATTAGTTATCTGATCTTTTCAACCCACCAAAAATCAGGTTGACCCACCAGTGAGTCCCAATCCACAGAACCACTGATAACATGAAAACAATTCTTTAAAAATTGTTCAGAGGTTGAGCCCCATACCCTCATCCTTTGGTTTCCATATCCCCAAGGGTATGGATACCCCTGTTAAGAATCACTGGTCTGTATACTCAGGCAAGGTCATTTGTTTTGCTTTGCTTTGTATGTATTGCCTGATTTTTTTTAAACTGCTAAATAAACAAATGAAAAAGAAAAAAGCATACTACTATTGTGTGGTATACATTCAGGCAAAGAAACTAAGAATTCTCCATACACAATTTACTGCAATGTGTCATGTTTTTCAGCGCCCTTTCATATGAGCTGCTAATACAAGATCTTCCGTTGAGAAGGCTGCATGTGCAAGATCTATACATTTGCCAGAAAGTTTGTCACTTTCTAGTTCATCAGCTCTTCCCCTCCCATAAATCCCTGAACCACTGTTTAAACCCCCAATTTTAAAAAGTAGATTCAGAAGCCCAAGAGCAAATAAGCCAACAAAAAGTTAACTAGAAACATCTCATGCATCCTCATTAATGAAACTGGTGATGATGGTAATTTGCTGGTCACTTTCCTATGAAGCCTTTTCTTTACTCTTGTTCTCCATCTCTTTTTTTCCAGGTCACCTTCTCGTTTTCAATCTGTCTTTTTGTTTTCACTACTATTAACTGTCTGTTTGGTTCTCTCCCCCCCCCCCACACTTCTTCCTCTGTGGTTCTCCAATCTTTCCTTTATTTTTTTGACCCAAGTGAAATTATTAGGCTGCTGGATCTGGGTGGGAGCCTTGTGTGAGTATCTCCCACCTCCACCAACATCTCCAGCTTATAAGAAGAGCCCAGTCACTATATCAGGCTAAGAGCCCATTAGTTCAGCTTTCTGTATCCCACAGTGGCCCACAAGATGCCTTTGGGAGCATATAGGACATTAGGATGCTGGAATCCTGTTGCCTCTTCTGGCATATCTGCATGTTTCAGGGAGTACATTCCGCTCATTGTCTACATCTTCCAGGGTACATTCCGCTACGTTCTACTGGACTCCATGGGGCTTTCAAAGTAATCCTTCCCCCAGCACAATGTGCTGTGGGGACTCACTCAGTGCTTCCAGTCCTCCTGGTTCTGCTCTGCTGTCTTTGCTCCCTCTCTCTTCAATCCTCTCATTTCTTTTCCCTCCCCTCTATCTGCATTTCAGGGAAATTCAAACAGATTGTGCTATTCACACAGAGAAAAAAAAAACCCTTCTCCTGCTCATTGCTTACCTTTCGCTCTTGATGGAGACGATGGAGAAGAACTAGTAACAGGCTTCCTAAGGGTAGAGTATGTGCTCGGCATATCTGTCCGGCCCAGACTAGTTCGGTTTGCATTTTGATCAGGGTGTGCCCTTTGATGAGGTACTGCAGGTTCTGACTTCCTTCTTTTCCTGTAGTCACTTGCAGTACTTGCAGAACTAAGAAAATAAGCAACATAAGCTCAGCTGTACAGGATACACGTATGAAACTCTTCAGAAATTAGTCAATAAGAAGCTGTTATGGCCAACTAAGGGTGCAAACCTAACCAACTTTCCAGCACCGATGGAACTCCGAGGTAAGGGAACAAACATTGCCTAACCTTGAGGAGGCCTCCATGTCTGCCCCCCAACTGCAGGATGCAGCACATGCTCCACTGGAACAGCTATGCCAGTGCTGGAAAGTTGGTTAGGATTGTGCCCTTAATCATACTTTGTGCTAGCTCAGTGTATCTAGAGGTATTTGAAGTGGTCTCCAGTAGTACTCCCAGGACCTGCAGACTCCTGGCAGCGAGACCGGCAATGCAATGCAACAAGCAGTGGTTGGTTTGGCTTGGTGAACAGAACTTCAGCATGTGCTTTTTGCATGCTTGAGAAAGTCCTTCTGTCCACCCTGAGCCTCTTACTGATGTTTGTCGCATTGCATCAAGTCTCCCAATCTGGAAGTAAAATAAACAACCTACAAGAATACTGTTCCCATTCCCTACAACATCTGGGTATGCTGCTGTTTTATGAGGTCAGGTCTTCTATGTGGTGACATAATTAAGTATGGAACTCTACCTATTCTGCCCGTCCCTGATAGTTCTCTGGCAGGGTTTGAAAATATTTGTTTTTCTTTAGGCCTTTTTATTGTAATATGTTTATTGGGGGGGACAGGTGGGTTGCTGCCTTGTATATTGCCATCTTAACTAACTATGACTGCCATTTTAATCGGTGCTATTTTGTATTTATGCAGCTGTTTCATACTTCTGATACTGGTTTTTATTATCTTTGTAATGTATTTATGATTATTTCATTGTAAACTGCCTTGGGAACCTCATTGTGTGAGGAAATGTGGGATAAAAGCTGTTTAAATAAAGAAATTATTCATTGTGTTCTTACACTGAATGAAAAAATGACTGTGATATATATTATCAGCCTATCAGTACCATAGGGAAAGGCCTAGGCACCTGGGGTGGTGGTGAAGTGAAGTAACTGATGTGATGTCACTTCTGGATTCTATGGAATGGCAATGGTGATGGGACGTATTTGCCATCTTGTTGCTGCCCCATTCCTTTCTCTTTGGAGGCTCAGTTTCTGTGATTGCAAACTTGCCCAATGAGAAGACTGTGAAATCCCATGGCGGTGGGCTGTTTCCAATCTTGCTGCTGCCCCATTCCTTCCAAAGGAGAAGGAACCAGGGGGAGCAGTGAGATTACTCCTGCTGCCTCTATGGGAGAGGGGGTGGGGACAAGGGGGACAATTTCACTGCCTGCCCCTCCATTCCTTCTACTTTGGAAGGAAGGAGGTGGCAGAAAGCTAGATTGCATCCCCCCTGCTGCTGCCACCTGTAAGTGATTGACGAAACACTTAGCGGCAACAGGGGTGCTATCTTGCTGAGGTCATCTTCTTGGATGGCCTCACAGTTGCACCTTCTGATGTAATGCTCCAGGGTGGAACCTGGGGCTGTGTCCCCCCCACCATGCAGATTGATGGCACCACACACATTAAATTAATAATAATAAATCTCCACAAACCACAGCTAGGATCTCCACAAACCACAGTTTCCATGCAAGAATGAAAAATCCAATGCTTTATACTGCTGATAGACTATTTACAGAGAGATGACAGAAGGCCAATAAAGAAACAACAACAAATTCCTTTTCTATAGTGTTATATGCATCAGACTACAAAAGTTCATGCAGGTTGAAGGAGAAAAGGGGAGCACAAAGTATACTCCCAGGGCAGATCGGGAGGGGAGGGAGTAGGGCCAGTTGGCATGGGCCTAGGGCCTACTGCATGAGAATTAAGGGACATCCTTTAGCTCTAAATACTAAAATTTGAAAGAAGATTAATATAAACAAATGAATGCAGATAACAGAAACCAACTGTGCTAAATTTAATTGACTATTAATGGAAAACAAGGGAGTACAGAAAAATTTTGACGAGATGTTGCTGAACTGCCAGGGGCAAGAAGCCCTCCTGGACCTAGGGTGCCAGAGGTGGCTTCCTCCCCGCCGACCGCCGAGACCAAGGCAGGTGGAGGTGCTGCCCCACTGCAGTCCTCCACCGCTCCCTGCCACTTGCCTGGGCAGCTGTGGGGACCAAAGGGGGAGATGCACCTTCCTCCCACTGCCTCCCATTGGCCCCCAGAGCCCTGCCGCCTTGCACCTCCCTGCCCAGGACCCCCTCTGTGGGTCGGGGTCCTGGGTGCATGGGAGGTCCCAACAACTGTTAAAAAACAAAACAGGCAGTTCTGGTTTTCGCAACGAAAACCACATGTACATGTATATAACCATACATAAATCATGTATCTAACATTGATTACAAAAGTACTTGAAAAGTACAGTTTGAAATGGGGCTTACATTTCCTTTCTGGCCCAGGCCTATATCTAGCTCTGGATACTCCCAATCTATGGTTAAGCAACTGGCAGTATTTTTTTTCTGACCTGGGTCAAAGAGGGAGGTGAGAAAAATGCAGCATAAACCACTCTTCTGCAGGTATGCATTCTATCTGGTTCTGACCCCTTTCATCTTCTTAGGTTAGCTTTGCAGCGTGGTGGTCATAATTAGAAGCCAGTCCTTGCTGGTGCAAATTCAAACCAATTCTGTTTGGCAGGACCTTTCCTATTGACATTGATAGTTTCTAAGGCAAGTTGCTGGCCAGGAGTGTAAGTCAGAATTTGGGTTTTTTGTCTTTGATCATTGTTTTTATTTAAACACCTGAATGTAAATACTTGGATCAGGCATACCAAGTTTCATTCTGATCAACCAGGCTACAGTTTAAATGAGATGAGTAGTAATACATACTTCCTTTATATTGTGTGACATTTTAAAAGCATAGAATACACAAAATGGAGCACATGTACACAAATTCAGGATGAACAGAGAGTAGGGAAATCTCTTAGTGCAGACCAACAGGACAAGTGATGCTCCAAGGTCTTCACAGTAGCATAAGACCAATCAACTAGCTCTCCACTAAGGATAAGAACCCTAGAGAGAGGCCTCTACTTCTGATGAACAACAGGGAAAAGGGGCGGAGTCTTTTGTCAAAAAAGACTATATGCAAATGTGTTCCTACAAGAGGAAGGCCAATGAATTTACTTTCAAATGAGAGTCTTGCCATGATTATTCAGGTGCTTTGTCCAGTTAGGAAGGCTTTTTAAAGTTCATATTGGTACATCAGGTTTTTCTTACCTAGAAGGTCTGTCTAAGCCTCTGTCGGTAGGACTGTAATATAAGGAAGTCTGTGGAAACAAACAAAAGATTCCATTAAAATTTGACACCACATTACATAGGTATTATTCATTAAGATGCAATGATTATGCAATTACTATGCAATGATTGTCCAAAGAACAGAGCAATCAAGTTAGCACACTTTATTGCATATCAGAAGGATCCAGACAATTTCACATAAGACAACAGTGTTCAAAGTCGATTTCAGGTCTTCTATATTATGATGTAAATAAAAGTTCAGAAGCAAAAAACCTGCACCCAAAATTAGATCACTATGGTTTAGACTTATGAAAAGTAGAAGCAATGCAAGTCAAAAATATATATGATAATAATCAGTGAACACAATCTGCAAAGCATTTTCCAATTACTTACCAAATTATTAATGTCAAACAACACAGGAAATTCTCTGTAAACATAGCTTAAACATCTATAACTGCCATCACTCTTTGCTGACCTTTCTAACTTCATGCTAAGTACAGAGTGCTTAGTACAGAGCTAAACACAAGCTAAGTACAGAGTGCTCACATCAAACTAAAGAATTTTCTTTGCTTAAGGGACTGGAAATACTCTAAACTTGTTGATATGAATTCAGTCCTCAGTGACAACTATTTTTAATCTAGTCACTTAATGAGTGTCAACACTTGAGCTAGAATTAGACGCACGTAGTAGTACAGTTTGTGGGAGCTAGAAAGAGAACCATGTTGTTCCAAGGGCATCTTTTCATGGACATGAAACTATGTTATTGACATGTTAAACTTATTTTACATTCAGACTACGTAATTTCAGAGATGGCCAGAGGAACTGGAAATAGAACTGTCACAGTACGTACTACTGTTCTTCATTTAAAAAAAGCAAAAGGACTGCTGAATTTGTACAAAAAAACCCCCCAAAACATAGCTTTAGGATGCATCAGAAGGAGCAATTGACTACGCACTGTATTTGTGCAAACCCAATTATTTCAAGTGAACATGAGCAGAACTTGGTGAACTGAATTCAGCTATTCCTTCTCAATAATAATATAAAAAGTTTGATCAAATGTTGGTAAACACTTCACCAGCTTCTAGAGGTCATCCTTATGCTGGAATATATGGTTAAAAAAATTGACACAATAATTTAGGGCTAGATACAGCTTTTAGTGAATCTGGGTACCAGAGTATCCCTGTGCCGCTCCCTGTTATCAGAGGATAAGACCTATCTGTGAACAGATGTCAATCACTGCTTACATTTCTCACTCTCCAAAAGTGATTTTTCTCTTGAAAACTAGTAAATGTAGAACCTTTCATTAGCAGTATCAATAGGGTTTGTTTAAACATATTTAAAGCCAGGTAAACAATTCTGTTTAAAGCCAAATAATTTTGAATAATATGAATATATGACATGAAATGTGTTTGAAACATGAAGATTTTGTAACATTCGTTAACTTGCACATTAAAAATAGCACAGCATGTTAAAGCAAAGCATTTTCTGATTCAATCAGGGAATAGATGAAATGGATTTTTGAGAAACCAAACAGTACAAACAGAAAGACAATTCTTGTGGAATTTTTTTTTTGGGGGGGGGGAGCATCAGAATTAGCTTTGTAAAACTCATTTTAAGTCATCATTTGAAGAAGTCCAATTTTTTTGAAATTCCTGTGACTAGATTCATTATTCCCACACACGTTTATTGTAAGTCAGGTGTTAGCTGAACTGCAGCGGCAGACAAAAGATATGCAAACCTTACCTCCAAGAATTTGGCTAGTCTTATGTAAATAAGTTTTCTCAAAATCCTGACAAATGTTCTGCTGGAGCAAGAGTTTCTAGATTCACCTCTTACTTTGATACTGGTGAAATCTGCTGATAACTCAATTTATGGTTCCAAGTAAACAACCCTGCATTTGTCATGTTTCTCCAGATTGATTCCCATTCCATTCACATAAGCCGGTGGTTCTGAAACTGGGGCATTGCAACGCCCCAGCCTGAGAGCCCTGGACTCTGCCCCCTTAAGGGGCAGGGGAAGGCAGTGACGTGATCCCTAGGATCGCGTCGCTTAGGGAGGCGCAGGGGCTAGCATGTATTTACCAGTCCCTGCAGCAGCCTCCCGGGGGTATGGAGAGCCTGTGCAACCCAGAAGTGATTGCGCCTCACTTCTGGTTTGTGATCGCAAACCGGAGGTTGGGTGTGATCGCTCCACTTTCATATTCTGAAGGTTAGGGAGCCCTGCAGAAGGTTGCGCAGGTCTCCCTGCATCTCTGGGAGGCTG
Source organism: Tiliqua scincoides (assembly GCF_035046505.1). Taxonomy (NCBI): domain Eukaryota; kingdom Metazoa; phylum Chordata; class Lepidosauria; order Squamata; family Scincidae; genus Tiliqua; species Tiliqua scincoides. The sequence goes on from NC_089826.1 coordinate 60,482,494, forward strand.
ATGTAGGGACTGCTAAGTACATGCCAGCCCCTGCCTCCCCCCCTTAGCGACGCGATCCTGGGATTGCGTCGCTGCCTTCCCCCCACTCCCACTGCCTTCCCTGCTCCCCCACATGCACTTACAGCAGTTATCAGGCTCTCTGGGAACCACTGACATATGCCATAAATATGCTGTTTTTCTTCTTCTTCATGTAACGCTTGTATCACAGCCCTTTTTGGAACTAGCAGTGAAAGAGAACACTTTCAAAACTGTAACTATAATCTTCTTAGATTTCCATCAAACTAAGTGGAAATATATTTCCTGCCAATTTCAATTCCTGCCAGTTTTGTCACCTGGCATGTTAATATACTTGCTATACCCTGCCTTTTTGACAACTACTAACCAATTTGCTACAGAGGACATCTGAAGATGAAAAAATTACTTAACTGCATTCTTAAAAGTGAAAAGCAGAATTATATTAATGCAGGCCAATAGCACCTATGCTGGACAATACCATTGGCAATATCAATAGTATCCAACAATGGTAACCAGAAAACAACACATAGGAAAAAAGCCCACACAAACTTTGCCCACATGAGTTAGGGTGAGGGAATTAAATGGGCAAGGGTTAGGGCATTTTTTCTGTGAGCAATTCTTGTGTGGGTTTTTTTTTTTTTTACAGAACCATCATCAGGGTGTGCCTAAAGGCCCAAACCTATCCAATTTTCCAGTGCCGGTGCAGCCGTGCTGATGGGGCGTGCACTGCTTCCTGTGGTGGGGAGGCAGTCATGGAGCCCTCCTCAAGGTAAGGGGATGTTTGTTCTGTTATCTCAGGACTGCATTGTGGTTGCACTGGTGCTGGAAAGATGGACAGGATTGGGCCCTGAGTCTCACAGCCTCCAAACTGTGAGGCAACTGTTCCTGACTTGGGACATGTTAAACCCATAACTCTGTAGTGATGGGGAAGAATGAAGAGGACACAGTCCATGTTGAGGATTCACATCATAGACAATTTGAAGAATATTTCTTGTCATGGGAATAGCTGAAATATGTGACCAGAATAGTCATGCTGCACCAGTTCCGGTTGCTCCCTTAAGAATTAATATGGGTTTTTCCTCAGATACTGCTCAAAGCGCTACAGAAGTCTCTGACATCAGTTTGACTGGAGATCATCATGTCAATGCACAAAGAACATGTGTGCGTGTCACTCTATAATACTACTTCCAGACAATGGAAGGAGAACATTGCTGTGCTACATAGGTGAATGTGGGCTCCTGAAAAAGCATGTCTGTTTTGTCAGTTTGTATAATTTACCAGGAAACAGGTAAACGGGGACGGAACTGATAAATCCCATTTATGTGTACCCCTGGTAGAAGAGAACCATGGCAATGGATGTTTCCATAGCAGATTCTTAGGTCTGGTTCTCAAAAGCAACAAGGAATTAAACCTGTTTCTAACTGTGTACCATTTGCCATTTTAGGTGGGAGCTCATGTGTTTGATGTTCCCTCATTAAAGAAAGAAAACAATCCCTGTACATTGAGGACAAGATGTTAGGGGAAGAGTTCTATTTTAGGCTTCTTCCTGACACACTAGTTTTCTGTGTGCAAGGAATTATTAACACATTAAAACACATGAATTCTCACCTACAATTTGAATGTCAAGAAACAGGTTTAACTCCTCATCATGACATTGTGAGAACTAGCCCCTAGTCACAGAAAAATATCACAAAATTATTCATGTTTGTATTATGAGTGTACTGACTATACTTAGAGAAATGTTTGAAATTTTACGGATAATGGGGGAACTACACATGAATAGCTGCACTAATTGCAGCTTCTGAATGGTCTTCAGAGTTTTAAGTCCAGTGAAGTGAATCATGTTGCAGATACATCTATAAAGAAGAGCCCACTGGGCACACAGTTCTCCAGAAATCCATTTACCTATATACAGAAATCTAAATATAGGCTTTAATCCAGGGAACAGAGAATGGTGGACCAACTGCAGAATGAGACTTTTTGCTCCTTGCTCCATCTTGCAGCCCCAGAGAAGCTTCACCTTAGGGCTGGGGGACATCCAGGAATAGTGTACAATATACCATGGGGGTGCCAATGTGGTAGGAGTCACCAAAAATTCTGCCTCTCTATGCATTCCATTCAAGTATAGGGGAAATGGGATCCAAATTATGGGCAGATACCCGAGCTAGTTACATCAACCATAAATGTTGCTGCTACTTGACTGAAGGAGCAGCAGAAGCCCACCATGAACTAGGAACTGAGAAATGTCTCTTACATGCCATTTCCATCTTTTGCTGCATAAAAAGTGCTAACCACTGGTAGAAGGCCTAGAAGATGTTTCCATTTGAATCAGCAAAACAATTCCTATACTGCAAAGTTGCAAAGTAGGCAACCTGGTAGTAATGATGGTCCTGCTGTTGGTGGATATATCCTTTACATACCTGGTATAGCAAGCCAAGCACCTGCATACACTAGCGTGCTAGAAAGAAACAGGGCTATGTGCAGGTGAACACTACACATAGCAACCAAAGGAAACAAATGTCTTCTAACACCTTTGTGGTTTCCAAGTTAAATCTATAGAAGAAACATGCTTAATTTACCTCATTGGAAAGACCTGGTGGATGGTCTTGAACATAATCCAAAAGCTTTTTAGGAGGCTGCATCATATAAGCAGAATTGCAGAGATGAAATGGAGGAGAATCATGGCAGCAAGGAATGAAACATATGGAGAAGGTGACATAGTTAGAAACTGAGTGTTGACAGATTACAAGAGTGGCACAAACAAAACAAAACGGAGGGAGGGTAGACTGGGGTGAAGAATGTGCAACAGTAACTGTCCAGTAACCTTCATAAACCTCCAGTTGTTGTGGTCCGTACAACTCCCGTTTGAATAAAAGTAACAGCATTAAATCTAGTGAGAAAAAAGAAAGTCAGGGAAAAAATTTTATGAGCAGCTATTTAGGTCTCTGTTTTTTGGTTTAATGGAGAGGATAGATGGTTTTAGGTGTCTACTGGGTACTGCTGCTCCACACAACCACCATCCATTTATTTGGGCTTGAAATGAAAGGTGGCTGTGGAAAAAGAGCAATGGTTTCCTTAAAGATAAACCATAAGAAGCCACAGTCCCAAAGACCAAATAAAAGGTTCCTAAAGCTGGTTTGTGTAATGTGAATAAAAAGGCCTATTTAGACTTCTGAAAACATAAAATAAACCCCATGCTTAAAACAAGACTTTCATCAAGGCAAATTAATAAGTACTTCAGAAGAAGCTGAAGATTAGAGGTTTGAGATCTAAGGGCACTGAAGGGTCAATCTAGATACGATGTTTAACATGTCTTTGAATCCCATTCTTAGGATTTTCCATACATTGCTTTCAGTCAAGTGCAGCTGGGAAGCCCCATCCTGACACTTGAGCAACCAAAATATGCCTGCTGAAACATGTATATTACTCTGAGGGGACAGGAGCATTAGATAACTGGTGCCTGGTGTGATTAAAACTGGGGGGGCACGCGAGGTGGAAAGTAGTCTCTCACCACTATGAGCACTTGTTTTTAAACAGCTTTAACCTCTATGCAATTAAGAGGCACAACAACATGTAACTGTATATTAGATAATAGCAATGATTCTTTAGATTGCTAAATCTAAACAAGCAATAAAGAGAACTATAACATAAACTTTAAAGTGTTATGTTTTAAAAGTACTTTGATTACCTTTTGATCATTAGCCCAAGCAATCACTATATCCAAATTAGTGATGCTCACCAGTATTTCAAAAAGTTAAAGCTCTCCTTTAACAAAAATGTATGATAAAGTTCATCGGTTGTTGTCACTCTCAAGAAATGCCCTTATCAGTTCAAGTGGCATTTTTCCTCTTGAAAGTGAAATTTATAAATGGCAACCACATTATATAATACACATAATACCGGTGTCAATGTGCATCAGTTATTCCTCTCAAATATACTGAAACACATTTGGAATAAAGCCATCTTGATCGAGAAATGTGTGAATTCTGCACCTTATTTTCCTTAAATTTATAGCCTCACTTACCGGCCGTCCAAACTCCAGCTCTGAAAAGAATTTATACCAGGGTTCATTTTCTAAATCTATGTCATCTGGGTTTATTCGATCAGTCTGAAAGAATTGTGAAGGAAAAAGGGAAGGGAAGGAAAAGACACACACTGATCAAAGTGCTGGAAATGACATGTCACATAGATGACACACAAACATTAACACAAATGAGAGGAGAGAGAGGCTGAAACAAAAACAAAGGAATGGAAGAGGGGATTTGTGAAATGTGATTTGATCTGAGAGTTGTCACACACTTGCCATTTGAACTCCTCCTTTTCAGCTTTTCTTCCAAATAGTTGTTGTGTACAAAAACAGAAAATATGATAATGCTTTGCTCCTTAAAAAGAAACCTTAACAGCCGCATATCCTTTACAATGAGAATATAAAATTATATAAGCTTTGTGCTATAAAAAAAAATTATCCTATTGTTTGTTTGTCTTTATGGCATTTTGTATGAGCACAGAAAGATAACCAATTATATCTTTTAAAAATGAGGAATGGTTCTTTTATCAATACTAAAGTTTACATAAAATAATCAATGAGCATAAAATGTGCATGGTTCTAAGCAACGTTCCTGCCTAAGGAAAGCACGTTAATTATGCATTTTAAAGCCAAGCTTGGAGCAATACACGTTGGGCATTCCTTATCCAGAAGCATTTTGGATATTAGATTTTTCTGTGTTTTGGAATACTTGCATGTACGTAATGAGAGATCTTGGGGATGGAGCCCATATCTAAACATAAAAAATTCATTTACATTTCTTATACCCCTTATATACAGAGCCTATATACAATTCTGAAAAAAATCATTTTGTGCATGAAACACAGTTTGTGATTTTATTACTTTAGGCAAAAAAGTTAAAAAAAACAAACCACCATGTTGGTGCTCAGAGAAGTTCAATATTTTGGAATTCTGGATAAGGGATGCCCAACCTGCACGTAGTACATTGCATGATTACAGCAACACATCCACATACCCTGCTAGTCTTCAGCCTATGTAAAACAAAGTATATTATACTCACAAATGTGTGTGGAAAGGGGTTTTGGATTTTTTCTGGTACACTTGTAAAAAGTGATTTGAGGAGAAGGGAGCCATACATACCATCTAAGGTTGAAAGCATGGCACTCAGATGCACAGTTGACACTCTCATCACTGTCAATGATTTCACAGAGATTAAATCCCAGGTACCCCCTTCTTCTAATTGTCCACTCACACAACAGGAGACATGCAAAGTAGGCCTGATCTGTATGAAGATACCTTTTACTGGCAACCAAACAACATCCTTCCAGCTCACCAATTTACCTTAGCACCAAAGAAGTCTATGAAGAGGCTGTGTGAGGGTCAGTTGTCTGTCTCTAACGTAGGTTCTTCAGAGTTGTGAATTACACTTTTCTTTTTCAGAGTATCACAATTATGCAGTAAAGTTATACTGTAAATTGTTTTCCCAAGGTCATGAGAGGCATCAGTTCTGATGTACTGATTGAGCAGTAGAGGGCAGCAAGAAACAGGAGATGTGCCTGAGTCTTCTGCAATCGTACAGCTAATAAGCTGCAGCTGGACAACTACATTTGAGGCTGAGCTTCACCTCCCAAGACCAAGTGTTCAAACTTAAAGTATCAGAATTTGGGCAACAGATTTCTTGCCAGAAGTTGCATGTGGCCTATCCCACTCTATCTTATATATTCCACATGCAAGCAATAGTGCAAGAACAGTCCATTTCCCACTTGCCACTTCTGCTGAGCTTCTTTCTTTGCAATGGCACTATGACTGGATCCATGATTTTAATGGCTGCTGTTTATGATTGCTTTATATTTTAAATAAATATGTGCTTTTGAATTTTCTGTTATAAGCCATCTTGGAAACCCATCCTTAGATAAAAATGTTTCAAACAAAATTCTTACAGACTTGCACATGTTGAAATACTAAGGCCAACATTTCTTTAGGTCCACAAAATAAGGTGTCTTGAACTGATGCCCAGTTGGCCCAAAAACCAGTTTGCAGTGAAACACTTGCTGCTGTATCTCTGCTGTCTCAGCTATCCCTTGAATTTAGCACCCAGTTACAATGACCCTGGCTCCATTATCCACAAAGCTCCCTACCCATGCAATTATAATCTTAATAAAAAGAGCTATTGACTACACTTCAACACAAAAAGGCAAAAAAGAAAACACATCTAGGAAGACAAGGCTGATCAGGCTGTCAGTCAAGAATCAGCAGTTATCCGCCTGGGAATGCACCTTTGCTTCCATGTTTGCCCTCCTACAAAAACAATCAGAGTTGAATGTGGCCCTGCATAGTGATGCAGTAAAAACCAGCAGCACTGTTGTATGGGTAAAGACCACCTGCTGTTATACACCACAATGCAAAAACCACTCGCACATGTCCAATAGGAGAAAAGTTGGAAGGATCCAGTGCCTTCAGCAACAACATAATGCAGGCACCTATGTAATGTTTGTAGCCCATAAAATTAGAGAGGGTGGTTGCCTAGCAATTTTTAAGGCACAGAAGCTGTAACAGCTATGGCAGCAAAAGTTAATACTTGTACCGTCACAGATACACTCATCTATAGAATTTGGCTGTAAATCTATTTAAACCTAAATGTACTGGCATAACTGGCTTGGGCAGTGCAGGCAGATGGGTAAATTTGTCTAGATTGAATTCTGAAGAGTCATCTGGAGTATTAAAATAAAATTACAGCAAAGCTTAAGGTCAACGGTCCTACTTTGGATATAAATGTTTTGCAGAATAGGCATAAAGGATCTTGAGAAAGTCATCTACAAAGCTGGAAATTAATTTGCTATACAAATATTAAATAAACAGATTAAAGGCAACCCTTCAATTAAACAACCTATGTGCAATCTCTGCATGTAATGATTAGAATATCCTTGGAATGACTAGCGTAGCTACAATACTGCACACCAGCAGTGAGGTAGAGGCCTGGCATGGGGCAGAATAGCCTCACTGAATCTATGAGGCAGTTCCGCACACTACTCCAGTGTCTGGGCAACCTGCAGAAATGCATCCTAAAACAGCAAACAGCAAGAAAGTCAAAACAGCAGAATCAAATCAATCAGATAAATCACACATAACACCAACATCCATTCACACACAACCTTCATGCAGTTGTGATTCATTATACAGAATGCACAGAATTCCAGAAGGGGGAGAGAATTCTAGTTGAATAGAGTGAAAAGTGAATAGAGAGATGCTCTTTATGCTCTCACATAACACCAGAACCAGGGGACATCCAATAAAATTGAGTGTTGGGAGGGTTAGAACAGACAAAAGAAAATATTTCTTTACTCAGCGTGTGTTCGGTCTGTGGAACTCCTTGCAGCAGGATGTGGTGACAGCATCTGGCCTGGATGCCTTTAAAAAGGGATTGGACAAGTTTCTGGAGGAAAAATCCATTATGGGTTACAAGCCATGATGTGCATGTTCAACCTCCTGATTTTAGAAATGGGCTATGTCAGAATACCAGATGCAAGGGAGGGCACCAGGATGCAGGTCTCTTGTTATCTGGTGTGCTCCCTGGGGCATTTGGTAGGCTGCTGTGAGATATAGGAAACTGGACTAAATGGGCCTATGGCCTGATCTAGTGGGGCTGTTCTTATGTTTCTTATGACCCCCAGTCACACTCTTCTGTGGCTGCTTTCTGAAATGAATCTTTCCACTTTTTACCTAATCACAGCAGTTACATGCCATGTCAACTTTAATCCTGCAGCTCATAAGATAGACGTGAAGTTCTTAGCCCTCCCCTCAATTGTTTGTGACAGTAAATGGATCAGAGTCATACGCCATCTGAATATAGAGGTACGTTTGACTATCTTGACTGCTAGGAATGGCTTCCACAAAAACAGTTTCAGTGGAGTATGCTGTATGGGTAGCTGGAGCAATGGTGTAGTAGGAGTGTGGCTTGGCAAGATGAGGTTCGAAGCTGGCCCACTTTTTGGAATCATTGGTCATTACTACCAAGTCATCAGCAGAATGGGAAAATCTTTATCTTTAAAATTGAAAGGAAGCTAGCTTATCAAATCTTAAGGTAGGAGCGCCACCGAATGGGGACTGCAACAGGAAAAAAAGCCTGCTCCTTAATAGCCAATCTGATCTCAAGCCAGGTCATTTTATGTTAATTTTACATTATTAGTACCTTTTGCATTCCTAGTTGCACTAAACCAACACATCAAGAAGGCTGCATGTTAAATATGTTCAGAGCAATGAGAAGCTTCTAATTTGAAACCACTATGTGTTCAAGAAGTATGTCACATTGTCTAAGGCATAGACAACTAGAAGGATATCCAGATTAACATGTAGTGTATTTAGCATCATGTGCAACTAAAATATGCTTGCTTAATTGGCTGGTTAATTTACCAACTGGCACATGTGTAGGATCCTGCTAGCCCACTACAGCCTGCAAAGATCACTGAGTGAATATTACCTTTCTGACACTTTGCAACACACACACACACACACACACACAAGCTATTTTTGTAATATGAGATTTTTTTTTTTTTGGCACTTTAATTCCTTGCTAAAAGCTATGTCTGTAAACAAGACAGTAAGAAAACTGAGTTACTTGGTCTGCACTGTCATAATGCAAGAAGCTGAATGCACATAAGTGAAGAGGCAGTTGAGGTCTAGTTAAATTAGAGCTCTGGATACTTCAACCCAACTTTTTATTCAGGTAGTAATTTTATTAACATTTCTCTGTGTACATCCTTTCTAGCGGTGGGGAGTAGGGGAGATTGGGAGCTAGGTGCTGAGTTTTCCCAGGACTGGCCCATCCACAGAGCCAACCAACTGGTAACATCAGGCAGTTGGCCTACATGTGACAAATCACTGGTTTACTTCTATTTAACTCTCTACTTCCTGATTTTTTTTCTTTGCAACAAGCACAAGTGCGCCTTGCTACATTTCATTTAAATTGGTCCTTGCTGTCCTCTTATTATGCTCCCGAAGGGTTTTTTTACCATATACAGGGAGCCCAAGTATCTGTGGATCCTGTATCTGTGGTGGATGCAGAAGGGCTTCCCGTGCCCCCTCCAGAGGTGAGGGAAGCTGTGCTCACCTTGGGAGGGTCTTCTGAGCCCTGCAGAAGCCACATGCATCCATGCACGTCTTTTGCAAGCCCCAGAATGACAATTTCTGCAAAAAGGTTCACTTCTGGGTGTTTGTTTTTTGTGCATGAGTAAAACCGGAAGTGACTTTTTATGCCTTTAAAAGGCATTAGGAGGGCCAGGGAAGCACAGCTCCCCTCTGTTGGGTGTGGTGGGCTCTCCCACATCCACAGTTAATGCCTTATAGGGTGTTAAAAACGTCACTTCCGGCTTCACAGATAAACTGGAAGTCAGGTGTTTTTAGCTCCAGGGCTCAGAAGACCCTCTGGAGGTGAGGGGAGCAGAACTCACTCACCTTCAGACAGGATGCGCACAGGGGGGCCCACAGACTCGATTCACAGATAACTGAATCCACGAATAAGGGGCCCCCCTGTACAAAGAGTACTTGCTGGCTTTGACTGCAAAGTGTATTCATGTCTTGCCATACAGAGAGGTGAAAAATGAAGCAGTTGATTTCCAGCCTCTTAAAAAAACACATATCCTAGACAATAACAAAAGTGTGTCAAAAGCCTTTAAGTATCTTGGACTGTTCCCACGTTACACTGATTGGCAGAGTTTGTCCATCAACAGGTACAATTAAATTCACTAAGTCCAATTCATAGTGGGGCATCACAGATTGCTATTTATTTCCCATCCCATGGACAGTTACATGGTTTCTGTGCAAAGTGTTAAACATTAGCCCTCTGGGAAACAAAGGCATACACTGTTTATAGGAGTTGTATGCACTGTATTCCCCTGGGGGCTGGGGATAAGAATAGGCCCTCAGTTTGGCTGTACTTGTCGTAAGAGGCGACTAAACAGCCACCGGGTAGATGGGGCTCGTCAGCCTGGGAAGGCAGCTCATCTGAGAGAAGGAAAACTCTGATCCCAAACCTCCACTGCCTTGTGGCTACATCCAGTTATGGAAAAGGCTTCAGGAGTCAACCTCGAGGCAAAATCCGGAGCTGGAGTCCCTGAGGCAGTTCATGGCTGAACACAGTCACGTTCTGGCAACTCCTGCGATGCCGCTGGAACCAACCGTATTGGCCTCTGCCTTTCCATTGGACCATTTCAGCGACGTGGAGAGGGGGGATTTGCTGCATGGGTAACAGCCTGTCCTCCATATCTACTTTACCCTGGCTTCGCGCACTGGAGAGGACACTCTGTTCCAGAGCCACCATTCAGAGCGCGATACCATAGTCTTCCGAGACTAAAGGATGCCAACAAGATGCACTGAAGAGAAAAAGTTTGAAGTGATACTTGACATAGCTGAATTCAGAAAATCTGGTGAAGACCAGCCTTTTGTGGAACAGTAGGCCAATGAGATAGTAGGAGAGGCCGAAAGAATCCCAGCCTTCTTGAAAGGGAAAAGTTGTGGTGGGAGGAGGTGATGAAGTAAGCCCTCTCATCAAGTACAAAAGGGCAAGTACAAAAGTAGTGATGAGCTTCTGCTCATCCTCCAATGTGAAACGTGTCATCACCTGTCACTAACAATACCCTTCTGCTGTCAGCATGAGACAAAGTGGACAGTCTCCATGCAAGAAAATGAATGGATACAAGTTGGACATAAAAATAGCAGCATACAGAAACCAGTGGCAGGGTCTTCTGGATACTGTGCTGCTGACCTCAAAGTCATCATTACTTCAAACAAAAATACATCAGAGGGAAGCAGCACAAAACTGCTGCACTAGAATTTATAGGCAAAAAACAATGCCTATAAAGGTCAATGCAGTGAATAATATTGTGAAGGGGTTTGCCCATCTCTTATCTCCTACACATTTAAGACAGCTGGCGTAGCACAGTGGCCAAGAGGCTGAGCTACAAATCAGGACTTCAGTGTGAAGTTTGCCTCTGCAACAAACTCACCAGGGGGGCAAGCCCTTCTTCCTCAGCTTCAGCTCCCCAGTTGCAATGTGGGGATTGTGCTGTAAACCTTACAAAGCGGTTGTATGGTGTACATCACAATACATGTGATATGCTGTGAACCATGATGTATAGCTCAAAAGAGCTATACAAATGCTACGTATTATTAAACACTTGGTTGTATATTCAGACAGAAATTTCAGACATACTGCGACCTTTTGCATTCCATGTACTGTACTTTTGATCCCCCCCACAATGCCTATGCATACATCTGCCAATGAATCTTAACAGTACATAAGTGAACTCTACTCAGTAAAAGCTAATGGCACAATAAGTCTGTTGATTCTTTTGTATGGGCTCCCCTCCACTTGATATGATCTGTAGCCCATGCAGAAAAGGAACACAGGGAGGGAGAGTGCACCAGCAAACCCCCAGCCCTTAAGCCTTGCACCCCCATCCCCTGCTCAAACACAAACCAGGTTTGTCTGGACAGATAAATGCTATACCTACCGGAGGACAGATTCTCTGCAGAAACAGGAATGTTTCTTCATGCAGCAAATGCTGTACATGCACCAAGTGGGGTAGAAACGCCAGAGAAGCGGTTGGCCCTCTGGATGGTGAGGGAGGGAAAGGGGAGATAAAAGGAGACTTAGAGATGGCAGAGAAATTAAATGAGTTCTTTGCATCTGTCTTCACGGCAGAAGACCTCGGGCAGATACCGCTGCCCGAACGGCCCCTCCTAACCGAGGAGTTAAGTCAGATAGAGGTTAAAAGAGAAGATGTTTCAGACCTCATTGATAAATTAAAGATCAATAAGTCACCGGGCCCTGATGGCATCCACCCAAGGGTTATTAAGGAATTGAAGAATGAAGTTGCAGATCTCTTGACTAAGGTATGCAACTTGTCCCTCAAAACGGCCACGGTACCAGAAGATTGGAGGATAGCAAATGTCACGCCTATTTTTAAAAAGGGAAAGAGGGGGGACCCGGGAAACTATAGGCCGGTCAGCCTAACATCCATACCGGGTAAGATGGTGGAATGCCTCATCAAAGATAGGATCTCAAAACACATAGACGAACAGGCCTTGCTGAGGGAGAGTCAGCATGGCTTCTGTAAGGGTAAGTCTTGCCTCACGAACCTTATAGAATTCTTTGAAAAGGTCAACAGGCATGTGGATGCGGGAGAACCCGTGGACATTATATATCTGGACTTTCAGAAAGCGTTTGACACGGTCCCTCACCAAAGGCTACTGAAAAAACTCCACAGTCAGGGAATTAGAGGACAGGTCCTCTCCTGGATTGAGAACTGGTTGGAGGCCAGGAAGCAGAGAGTGGGTGTCAATGGGCAATTTTCACAATGGAGAGAGGTGAAAAGCGGTGTGCCCCAAGGATCTGTCCTGGGACCGGTGCTTTTCAACCTCTTCATAAATGACCTGGAGACAGGGTTGAGCAGTGAAGTGGCTAAGTTTGCAGATGACACCAAACTTTTCCGAGTGGTAAAGACCAGAAGTGATTGTGAGGAGCTCCAGAAGGATCTCTCCAGACTGGCAGAATGGGCAGCAAAATGGCAGATGCGCTTCAATGTCAGTAAGTGTAAAGTCATGCACATTGGGGCAAAAAATCAAAACTTTAGATATAGGCTGATGGGTTCTGAGCTGTCTGTGACAGATCAGGAGAGAGATCTTGGGGTGGTGGTGGACAGGTCGATGAAAATGTCGACCCAATGTGCGGCGGCAGTGAAGAAGGCCAATTCTATGCTTGGGATCATTAGGAAGGGTATTGAGAACAAAACGGTTAGTATTATAATGCCGTTGTACAAATCTATGGTAAGGCCACACCTGGAGTATTGTGTCCAGTTCTGGTCACCGCATCTCAAAAAAGACATAGTGGAAATGGAAAAGGTGCAAAAGAGAGCGACTAAGATGATTACGGGGCTGGGGCACCTTCCTTATGAGGAAAGGCTACGGCGTTTGGGCCTCTTCAGCCTAGAAAAGAGACGCTTGAGGGGGGACATGATTGAGACATACAAAATTATGCAGGGGATGGACAGAGTGGATAGGGAGATGCTCTTTACACTCTCACATAATACCAGAACCAGGGGACATCCACTAAAATTGAGTGTTGGGCGGGTTAGGACAGACAAAAGAAAATATTTCTTTACTCAGCGCGTGGTCGGTCTGTGGAACTCCTTGCCACAGGATGTGGTGCTGGCGTCTAGCCTAGACGCCTTTAAAAGGGGATTGGACGAGTTTCTGGAAGAAAAATTCATTATGGGGTACAAGCCATGATGTGTATGCGCAACCTCCTGATTTTAGGAATGGGTTAAGTCAGAATGCCAGATGTAGGGGAGAGCACCAGGATGAGGTCTCTTGTTATCTGGTGTGCTCCCTGGGGCATTTGGTGGGCCGCTGTGAGATACAGGAAGCTGGACTAGATGGGCCTATGGCCTGATCCAGTGGGGCTGTTCTTATGTTCTTATGTTCTTATGTAAACCGGTGCTATGGCTGCAGCACCAACAGGAAGGCCCTTGCCATCCCATGGGAGACATAGCCAGCTCAATGGCCACTGAGGCAGGAAAGTGCTGTTTGGGGGTGGGGAACAGAACAAAGGCAGGGAGAGGGTGTTTCAGGGCAGAGCAGTTCAAGCCTAGGAGTCGGTGGAGGAGGCATCTGCTGTATCCTAACTGCCATCGTGGGTCAGTCAGGTCTATACAAGACTACTTGGTTCTGTGCTAGTGATTTAGCTGGCACAGATGAAAGTAGTCCTATTGAGCAGTTAAGGGCTTGACATGGGGCAAAGGAACAAATGTTCCCTTACCCAGATGAGACCTTCCGCCTGTTCAATTCCAGCACTGGATACAGCGTGGGCCCAGCAGCCCCACTGCACCAGTGCTACAGCGGATGGGCTACAAATCTAACATATGCAACTATTTTCTGCTCAAAACATACTGCCATGTATTCATTCCATTTGTATTGAACCTCATCAGATTTTAATCTGCATTGGATCCCGAGGTAAAGGGAATTAATTCCCCACTTCATGAACACAATTCAAAATGACAAAAGCCCAATTATATTACACTCTGTAATTGCATTTCTTTTGTTGATCAATTCTGAAGTTTTGCCAAAAATTCAAGGCCTATTACTTTATGCAAATGAACTGTTTTATAATTAACATCCATTGTAGAGTGCAGACTTCACAACTAATGTTACATTAGCAGCTTTGCTCCGTGCTAATTGATTTAGACGCAGTTTAAAGGAAAGTGATGAGTGGGACAGAACAACTACAAATCCACTTTTCTAAGTATAGCATTTTGCAGTTCTCAATAAAATTAACTAAATAATTCATCACAATGTGAAAATGCTTGGGATAGTGAGCAATAGCTGCCAGCTATATCCACAAACTTAGTTCGAGAAAACGGAAAGAAGTCACTCAGACAAGGCCCTATTAGACAAAGCAAAGCGACATCTTTTCCCTGCCTGGTGGAAAAGCAGATGGGAAGGGGCTATGTTGAGTGGAAATATATCCAGAGATGAAAGGGTCAAGCAGTCACTACATTCCATTTGTCTCTAAGTCACAGCTTTCCTTGGTTTGATTTTCATTAACCCCCTGCCCCTGACTTAGTTCAGTGTTGTTATTTACATGGGTAAAAATAAGGGGGAGGAGTCCAACTCCCAATAAGACAAAAGGTTTGATAAGTTTTTGCATGCAAAAAGTTCTATTTCATTTCTTAATGAAATGTCATTGAAATTTACAAAATAAATCCATTTGTACTCTGTTATTTCCTACATGAGAATTGCTCACAACTGAAAAAGTCAGTAATTTTCCAGCATCTGTTGTGGTGTCATAAAAATACCATTCAGCAAATAAATAAATAAGCCCCTCCACACACACACACACACACACACACACACACACACACACACACACACACACTTATAGAACCATTTGTAAATATACTCCTAGCAATGACCACCACATTCGTAAAACCTAGCAAATTGTGAACATAATAATTAGAACAACTAATTACTTCACTTTTGTTTGAGCAACCTCTAATTTCCTTTTTGAAATACTGATGGGCAGCCCAATCTTGAGCTGCCCTGTGTGCGGGGCTACAGAAGCCCCCAAAATGGCTGCCACTGCATCCAGTGCAGCCCAGGCAGCCACTGCTGCCTCCTTGGGAGAACAGAACTTTTGTTCCCTTCCCCCGGGTAAGGCAAGTAGCCCTGCAGTGGGGCTACTCAATTCTACGGCGACGCAAGTGCCAGCATAGAAGCAAGAGCCTCTGTGTTAGGTGGGTGGCCCAACATGGAGGCTCAGGATTTGGTGGAGCAAAGCTCCATTGGTTCCGCATGCCTCCTGCCCTGCTCCATGCCACTCCTTCCCCAGGCACGCCTCCTCCCCACCCTCTCCCTGCCCTCCACCCGCCTCCCTGGAATGTCTCCTACCCATCTCCCCCCACGTCCCTATCTACCTCTGGTGCTCCACCAGTGCTAGCCCAGAGCAGGCCAGTGCTGGGCTAGTACCAGTGCTCCAGCGGTGCAGAGAGCCACAAACATGCCTTATGGCACGTTTGTAATAGTGTGCGCCTGCGATGAGCCAGCATGCACTGCATTGGATCCTTAGTTATGCAAAATTCCTCATAAATGACATTTGCAGCTCTGATTTTAATCACATGAGAAGTTGCACCATTCCCACATCCAAGCCAGGCAAGCCCAGATGAATGACATCAGCTGGCTTTGGAAGCTACTTTGTTACCTCAAATGTCAATACGTCTAGTGCCAGAGTGACATTACACAAAGCCAATGATGAAAGGGTTACAAGTAATGGATGCAATCCTGATACAGTTAGCTGCACATTGATCAGAGGGAGTAGGGACAGAAGTATGTGATTCTCTTCTTTGTGGGGCTTTCCAGAAGTAGCTGATGAGATACTATGGGAAACAGAATGCTGGATTAGATCAGATGGGCCTGATCCAACACATCTTTAACCTAGTGGTTTTTGCTTTTTTTTAGCGTATGGGAGAAATCAGGGAGAAACTGGGTGAAGGGGGAAGGGATGAGATTGTTTAGAACTTTGCTTTTGTCATGGTTCTAATCTGGATTCATCTCCTTCATGTGGTATTTTATTTGGAGAAAAGCTTCTATTGGTTTTACAGCAGAGGTTACTAAACTGTGCATTGTGATGCTACAGGGCATCACAAAGAGTCTCATGGTGTGTTGTGGGCCGGGCTCTGGCCAAACTACTCAGCAGCATGAGTGCAAGAGATCATGGAGCAGAGGCTCTGCTCCACTGCTGCCAGGGGTGAAGGGGTTTTTTAAATTACCTAAGGGAGTGCCAACTTCCAGGGGTGCAGTGAGCCCCACAGACAGCTCTGCAGGACTTCCCAAGCCCCAGGACAGTAAAAAACACAATAGAAAACCACTGGAGGTGGTTTTTTAATAGCTTTTTTTTTTTTACTGTGTTGGAGGCTTGGGGAACCCTGCAGGGGCATCTTAAGTGAGTTAAAAACCCTCCCCCCCACAGCATTGTGATCCTGGGGACTGCATTGCTGGCATAGCCCCTCCTTCAAACACCTTACGGCGCTTCCCAAATTCCAAGTTCTAATGTGTGAGGAGATCACATTAGGACAGTGCTTCCCAAACTCCAAGTTTGCCCTAATGTGATATCCTCACACACATTTCTTCAGCCCCACCCTTCCTCACATCATCTGCATCATTGGCTTCATTCTCTGGGGTTCAGGAAAAAGTTTACATCACATGACACGGAGTGAAGTGCACTACACATTACAAGGGTGGTGTAGAACATAACTTTATAAGAGCTGGCTCTTTTCGGCAGCTGCCTTGTATTACTTGTATGTAGTTGACACACTGACACATTTCCAGATTCATCTAGCACAGGCCAATCTCAGGTGGGTCCCCATTCATTTCAATATTTTATTTTTAATATATTAGACAATGCTCCCATGGTATGTGACTGCATTTGGGGAAAAGTGACAGACCTGTACTTTTAACAAGCTACTATATATATTCTTTTAACAATGATAGTCAATGGGACATACTCCTGGGTAAGTGTGGGAAGGATTGCAGCCTAGGACTGTTAAAAATTTTCCTGCTTGATGATGTCACCTCCGGTCATGACATCACTTCCAGTGGGTCCTGACAGATTCTCATTCTAAAAAGTTGGTTCCAGTGCTAAATGTGTGAGAACCACTGCACTGGAGGCATTGTTACAATGCTAGTATTCTGTTGAATAGTTTTGAACATAATTTTCTTTAGACTAACTAGACATAATGACAAATATCCTTGAGCAAAAGTAGTCAGAAGATGCCCACTGGGTTACTGGAAATGCATGTTACATGTAATTAAGCAAACATTAGCTTGCAAGCTTATTAAAAATACGTGCAAATAGTACTAAAAGAAACCAACACCCCTAGCTAAGAAAAAAACAAAAACAACAAACCACAATGAAGAATGTTAGTTACAAGTTAGTGTGATCTGAAGCTTTCATTTGTGAAAATGCCACTAAAATTCTGAATACACATTTGTGCATTTAATTTTTCTGGAACATCTAGAACATGGATTCCATATGCATGTGTAACAACTCTCATGTTACTTATAAACGTGCTGGTAAAATTATTGCAGAAGTGACACACACTTCGCACGCACACTGTGGCTAGCAGTGCATGAGAATTTGCAGCTCTATGCAACACACAAAAGTGAACATTTTTTCCAGGTTGTCTCCACTTCTTCAGATCCCCCAAAAGCAAATCATAATAAGCAAATCAAACTAAGGCTGCAATCCTCTCCACACTTACCAGACAGTAAGCCTCACTAACTATTATGGAGCTTACTTCTGAGTAGACATGCATAGAATTGGGTTCGTAATCTTTTAACTTACCTACCATGTAATGCTAACCCTTCTCCTGAACTGAACATCTCTTTCTATAGCTATCCATTCAACCATGACAACCAGTCTCTGTAAACAGATTCAATATTAGGAACTTCTTTTCAAAACACCATGATATCCTCACAGAAAAAGGACACATTTTAACACCAGAATAAATCTCATTAAACTGCTTATCATGCTAAATATTGACCAACTTTGCTTACTGGTCTTTCATGTTCAAGGATGGAGGACTTCCCTGGCTCGTATTCAAAAATACTTCTTGGCTCTGAACGGAATTTGCGTGTATCTACTTTTCTATCAGGAGGGTCCCAGTCATTTCTAAACAAAACAAAACAAAACAAAACAAAACAAAACTGAAGAGTGAATGAAACTGCCTTTCCTATCAAGCTTTATGCATTTATTTAGAAACAGTAAATTTGCTTTTTTCTCTTTAGATTATTTGGAATAAACTCACCTGTTCTTTTAAAAAGGAACCAATTTGACCAACTTTAGTGTACTTGAACTTCTAGCACAAATTTATGAAAACCCATTTTCCATGATAGTATACTGTTAGTAACATTATGGTATTTGAAAGCCAAGAGGGCAAAAAAACAAACAAAAAACCACTTAACATTGCTATGGGTGCAATCCTCTCACTTTCCAGCAACGGCATAGCTTCCAGTGGCATAGCTATGCCAGTGGGGTATGTGCTGCACCCTGCAAGGGAACGTTTGTTCCCTTAACTTGGAGCTGCATTGCCCTTATGTTATTGCTGGAAAATGGGTTAGGATTGCAGCCGAACAGCCCAATCCTGAGCTGCCCGGGACGTGCGGCTGCAGCAATGCTGAGAACGGCTGCAGGCGGTGCCTCGGAAGAAGGGGATTTTCATCCCCTTCTCCCGGGTAAGGGAAGCAGTCCCGCAATGGAGCTACTCTCTTTACCGCTAACCAAAAGTAAGGCAAAGCCGTTCGTGTAGGGCGCTGAGCCCTACACGAATGGACAGGATCTGGTGGAGCTGAGCTCCACTGGACTTGCCTCCTGCCTCCCCGCTACCTCCCCCTGGTACACCTCCCGCCCACCATCTCTCCGCACTCGGCCTGCCTCCCCCTCCCCAGAACGCCTCCTCCCTGCTCCCACTTACTGTGCTGTGGCTCGGCGGTCCATGAGACCACTGAGCAGCAGAGGACAGGTGTCTGCCTGGTGCTAGCTCAGCACTGGGCTACCACGTGTGCTGGCCCAGCGGTAAGCCTCGCAGATGTGCCTTACAGCACGTTTGCGACAGTGCGCTCTGGCACAAAGCCGGAGCGCCGAGCTCAGGATTGGGCTCTTAGTAATTTATGGGAAAGCTAGTTGTCCTCCATTTGTTCCAAATATAAAGCCCCTTGCTGTATTTTGTAACTCACTCCAAAAAACCCATCGAATGTCCCACTTGTCCCACTATCACAGACTCTGCCATTTCCAAATTTAATGCCACAAAGTGACAACAGGGCTTACTTCTCTGGTGCAGATCTTTGCCGAGGACGAATTGGTGGTACTGGTGGAGGTGGAGGAACAGGGGAGGAAACCTTAAAGGCCTCAGTGCCATTGTCAGAAGTACTTTTCGTCAGTGGTCTGTACGTCTGAGTCTTTGCAGCAGGGTGTGCTTGAGCAGAAAAGGACTGGCTGAAGTTACCTAAAGTCAGACAAAAGGCACAGAGAAACCAAAATATATATATAACGATATACAGTATTAATATCAACAGGCATTATACAGATACTGACCATAAAAAAACAGTGAGTTAACAAAGGTGTGATGTGGACTGCCTGTAGATCTTTTTGCTTGAAAAACAGAGGGTATCTATGTGTATTTCCACAGTGAATATTTGTAGATACATCTTGCTATTGTTCTTTGTTGCTGTGTCATGGAACATAACTGAGTCCCTATATGTTTTTACCTGGATGAATAATCCAACCTTTACTTAAACAGAATCTGCAACTCAGTGGACTTCATTCACAGCTCCTCTTCCATACTGGTGGGCTGTGCATTCAATGTTCTTCCCCCCCCCCTGCTTTTTTCTTTGATAGCATTGATCATCTGTTTGGTGTAGAAAAGAGGAAGTGGTACCTAGAATTCAGCCCTCACTTCTTAAACAGGCGATAGCTACAGCCAAACCTGCCAATCCAATCATCTGTTGCACAGTTTTAAATATGAAGGGTAAGAAACATCATACATGCTTATTCAGGTGAGGATGGACTTGTTTCTTTTAACCTGGCAACAGGCTTCTTTGCACTCTGTGATAGGTGCAGAAAGTGACTGTGCTCAAAAATCTGCGGTGACACCTAGATCTCCCTTGCTGAGTCAAGGTTGGACAAATGCAAAATAGATCTGCACAACTGGTGACCTATCATGCCAAATGCAGCCTTGTCATGTCTGCAGCTGCAGCAGCGGCCCCTCCTATGCAGGGGAAGGGGCATCAAAGGGATTCTGGTTTGACATACCTGAGATCTCCAATGCTAAGTGGAAGACAGGAGGCAGCAATGTGGGGTGCAAATGGGTTTATTAGTTTCTGGCCTTGGTTATTTCACTGGGGGGGGGGAGGGAAGAGAGGTAGAAGGGGAGAAGGGAGTGGAGACTCATAGCAGTCTCTTCTATCCTGACTCTTGGGCAGGGAACTGAAGCCAGGCACACAGGTTCATGGCTAGCAGGGCACCGATGCCCATCTGCGTTATGTCCATTCCTCACTCAATTCCAGTAGAGTTCCAAGCTGGGGTAGGCTCCAGAGTCTGAGGGGGGGAGGGCAGCAGCAGCCTCCTCAGTGGGGTGGCTCTTATTACCCCAGGCCAGCTTCCAGGGCAGAAGAACAGCTGTGTTGGTTCTTGTCTCACTTCCAATAGGGCCATCAAATGGTACCCTGAGCCAGCAGTCCACCCCTCCCAGTGGCTCCAGGGCCATCCAAACCTGAGGAGGGGGATGTACTCAGGCAGCTGTCAGCATCCTCACCTGACTGGGATGAGGACCTGCAGCCACCAGGTAGACCTGGTGCTTGCCAATGACTGTGCTGGCCTCCCTTCTGGCCAGCATCTAGTGTGGCTAAAAAGGCCAATTCGAGAGTGATAATCCCTTCCACACTGGGAGCAAATGTAGTCTGTCCCTGGTCTGTCTCCCTGGCTATGGGCCTTCCTTCTTTGCCTCTTTCCTCAGTCTGTTGGCCAAGTGTCTCTTCAAACTGGGAGAGGCCATGCTCAGAGGCCAAGGTTTCCCACCTGTTGATGTCCATTCCTAAGGCCTTCAGATCCCTCCTGCAGATATCCTTGTATTGCAGCTGTGGTCTACCTGTAGGGTGCTTTCCTTGCATGAGTTCTCCATAGAGGAGATCCTTTGGGATCCGGCCATCGCCCATTCTCACGACATGACCGAGCCAATACTGGTGTCTCTGTTTCAGAAGTGCATACATGCTGGGGATTCCAGCTCGTTCCAAGACTGTGTTGTTTGGAACTTTGATACCGAGGATGTGTCAGAGGCAGCGCATGTGGAAAGAGTTCAGTTTCCTCTCCTGGTATGAGCAAAGAGTCCATGACTCGCTGCAGTACAGAAGTGTACTCAAGACTCAAGCTCTGTAGACCTGGATCTTGGTATGTTCTGTCAGCTTCTTGTTGGACCATACTGTCTTTGTGAGTCTGGAAAACGTGGTAGCTGCTCAGAGTGGGATTCAAACCACTCTGCTGTCTTGTTGGTCTTCTTGCTGAATATGGACAAGGCGGTGCTGTAAACAGCATTCTTGAAATGTTCCCATCTGTTGGATGCATTTGCATCGGCTGGGCCTGGAAGAGATTCCTCAAGTGCTCATGTAAATTCATCCACTTTTCCCTGATCCCGGGTCTTGTTGGTGTCAATGCGAGGTCTTCCTTCCTTTTTCATGTGATACAGTCGCTCTGTTCGCAGTTTAACTCTGCTGCACACCAGGGAGTGGTCAGTGTCAGGCAGCACCCTGATAACTGCGTGTGATCGTGATGCTGGGAAGGCTGGAGCGTCTGGTGAGAATCAGGTCGAGCTGGTGCCAGTGCTTTGATTGTGGGTGTCTCCAAGAGACTCTGTGTTGGGGCTTCGTGTTGAAGAATGTGTTGCTGACACAGAGACCTTGATGACAGCAAAACTCTAACAGGCGTTGGCCATTTTTGTTCATCTTCCAAGTGCTGAATTGACCTAAGCAAGTGGACCACGAACTGTGATCAGCACCAACTCTAGCACTGAAGTCACCAAGGATGAACAATGACTCTTTCTCGGGGACTTTCTTGATAGTGGTGGCCAGGTGCATATGCACTGATGAGAGTGACAAGTCCTGCTGATGAGTGGAGCTGCAGGGACAAAATTCTTTCACTTCCCACAGTAGGTGGGATGATGGATTCCAGCAGGGTATTTCTGATCGCAAAGCCAATGCCATGTTCCCTGGTCTCGTTTGGTGGTTTTCCCTGCCAGAAAAATGAGAAATTTCTCTCGACAGATCCTGAATCTGGCAACCTCTCTCTTGAAGGGCAACGATATCCTTCTGCAGTCTGTTCAGCTCCATGTTGATGACAGCTGTTTTGCATGTGTCGTCTATTTCTTGCAGGTTGTCAGAAAAGCCAGGTGTCATTGTCCTAACATTCCAGGTGCCCAGACTTAGGGCAGGAGTTTTCTGTTTTCTGTTGCCTGGTGCAGAGTTGTCGATCCGCTTGTTGGTTTTCACCCTAAACCCCATTCACCCCATGAGGTTAATGGACCGTGGCAAGGCAGCATCTTACTGGCTGGGGACTGCCCAGCTTAAGGCGGTCAGTAGCTGCCCAATGAGATGCAATGATCTCTCTGGGAATATATATTGTTACCGGAAGATGCCTCTATGATTAGTAATGTTATCTATCAGCATTCATGCTGGATAATTACACAAGCAAATCATAAGAAAAACAGGTGCTTTGCAAATAAGAATTGAACCTATACAGATTACGTGAAAATTGAAAACTGGAGAAATTCTTAAAAGGCATTTTATCCTATGGTATGTTACTTTCCGCAGAGCTGTATATTTTGCATACTGCACATGAAAAACGGTTGTAAAGATTTTAATTGTTGACAAGGAAATCAGTTAATTTTCCCTATCTTCTGGCTTTGAATAGGTTTTACAGTAATACATTTGAAAGATATTTACTTCCAAAATACGTATATTGCTATAAAATGTAAACTTCAGTTACATTAAAATCACTGTCAATTTCAAAAGCAATGTGCTTGTAGTTTTCATTAACATTTATCATTTCTTTCATATGTGCATTTTTAATTTGTGCCTTGCCTAGTGATAAATGGCATGGTACAGTGAAAATTAAGTAAGGTGATTTCCATGTTTTCTCTTTCCTATTAAACTACAACAGACACAAATGAATCTAACATTGCCTGAAATACGTCCCTATTTTGTGAACACAATGCAGTATTCTAATGAGTGTTACCCTATTCCTACCACATGCATAATTCTTTCATCTTGTATCATTATGGCGGGGGATTTTGCTTTGAGTCAAGGTAGCCTTGGCTGTAAGCTAGAACCTGTCCAAGTTAATACAATCATTGAAAGTACACCATTGACAACACATTTTGAAATATTTTTTTTTTGTGGTGGATGGTCAAACAGAGTTGCAATATCAGACATCTAATGAAATGAAACCTACACACTGAGATTCAACAACAACAACAACAAATAACAGAAACTGTTGTTACGCAAACACAACAAGAGCAGCCCTACAGGTTAGGTGCCATTATTACCGGCTGATACTAACAAGGCAAGACTCGTGAAAGGAAGGAATAACTCCTACCAGGATTATATGAATATGCAGTATTATACATGTCTGTGTCGTCATCTACAAGAAGAAATATAAGCGTTATAGTTGTGCAATACCGGTCACTTTACCACAGTGAGGCAGTTTTGTCTTTGCAAACAAATAAAAACATAACCCGGCAATCAGGGACATGTTTTACTTCTGGACTCTCTCTCATCTACAGGTGGATTATTTTTAAATCAATGCATGCTGAATAGCACACATTTGATATATCACTTGGGATGAAGAATTAGATCAATGATTTTCATATTGTCTGCTTCTCTTCACACTTATTCATAGTCATAAGACTGGGAGCTACTTCCCTACAGTTTCTTTCCTACTCCTTCCTGCACATGAAGGAACCATCTCAAATGGCTGTTAAACTAAACATGGAAGATAAAATGGACTCAGAGCGCAATCCTGAGCACTCAATCAGCCAGTGCAAATCCTTTGCGCTGGCCGAGGAGTGTTGCAAAGATGCTGTAAGGCATATCTGAGCCACCTTTAGAGTCAGGGAGGCTGGCACAAGGACATGTGCCGGCCTCCCTGTGCCAGATCAAAATCTGGTGGAGGTAAGTTTGAGCTGACGGCATAGGGGTTGGGGAGGATGGGGGATGGTGTTTTGTGGACGTTCTAGGAGGGGGAGGGTGGGTGGCAGGAGGACCAGCCCTGGGAGGGGGTGGGACTTCCCTGTGGCACTTAGGCCGGATTGTAACTTCACTCCTAAGCAGCCCGGCCTAACATTGGGCTGCTCGGATCTGTGCAGCTATTTAGCTGGTAGAGGTCCAAGTAGCCCTATTGTGGTGGCCGGGGCAGTGCTTGGGGTGAAAAATTTTCTCCTTGCCCCGAGTTGCACAACAGCCATCTTCAAACCTGCGCTGGATATAGTGCAGGCCAGCCGGTTGGCCTGTTCCAGCACAGATTAGGAATGGGCTGCAAATCTCACATTGAGTTTTTGGGGGGAGGGATGTGATAGTCCCTGCTGGGAAGCACTGACTTGCTCACAGGTGACGTCCACCATGCAGCTGCATCTACTGGGGAACAATTTACCATCTCTGAACCAGCCTTCAAATTAAGATGTAATTGCATTTAAAATAGTGGTTTCAGTTACTGTTGCCAAAATACTCTTCAGTATTCTTGGATGAAACCCTCACTCCTAGTACCTATTTTACAAGACTTTGTTTCAATAAGAACAGATGACTGACTGCAGTCTGTAGCCAACTTACAACCCTCATATGCTAGTCACTTTAATTCTGCAGTTAACTTTGTTGTGCTGCTGTGAGGGAAGAGAGCTCTCAAATAGATCTGTGTTGCCATGGTAGATAGGAGCCAATGAAACAATTTCTACACTGATGTAGAACGTACATGAAGTCTTGGGTTATACACTTTGATGCATTTTTAAAAATCACTTTAAAATATTAATGTTCTTTAAGAACCCTTCAATAGTTTTCTCTAGTGACAACAACAAAGCGTAATCAGCTGTATTAAATACACTTTATTGGTCTGAACACTTACCCACTGGATCCGAGTACTTATCAAATAACCACCTATTTATTTTATCCATCAGCAGGTTGCCAAGATGTATGAAAATGTAGCAAAGAGATGAAGTCACACCTACCTGGCTTGTGAACCATGTGAATTTGCTTGAACATTGTCTTATACCAATCTTTCGGCCTGTCAACTGTCTAAAAAGAACAAGATTTTAGCAATTAGCAGAAAACCACTATCTACAAAAATTAAATAAATAACAGTACAGACAAGATTAACCTGCAATTAATTTGTAACACATGTAAACACAAAACCATTTTGTTATTAGTATGCTAGGAAAGAAAAAAGTGGACCCATCCTTTCAGTTAAACCAGAACTCTGTTAAACCAGAGTTTCAGTTAACTCTGTTTCAGTTAAACCAGAACTCTGGTAAACAATTTACAGTTAAGAAAAAAATATTTGACATCAAATCAAGCCTCAACAGCAGTACTAAACACATTGTTGAAACTGATACTTTTGAATCCAATTAGACCACCTTGGAAAGGAAGCGCTCCCAGTACAAGAAGCAGGAGTAGTTGGTTCCCCTTCATGAGTGTACAGATAGCTGCAACGGAAGGATATTTTACCTCTGAGCCCTCCTCCGGTCACGTGACCAGGTTTCTCCATGTCACAGGGCCCCAAGAAAAAAAGATACTGGTGAACTCAGGCAGAAGCCACAGTGTGGTCCCTCCATCAAACTCTGTTGGAGGATGAAATCTGACTTTCAGGTTAGATTCTCCACCGATGTACCAGCAAGGAAAAACTGCATGGTCTGCTATAAGAAGCCTCAGTTGCTATCTGTGGCTGCTGGCACAACACCCATCCTGCCCAGTTCCTTGATCTCCAAATCCATGAGCAAAGCAGCCATAACCTGAATCCGTGACACCAAGTTCCCCAAGTCTGTGACACCAAGTTCCTGTGTTGGTGGGGCTGAAGAGTCAGACAATTAAGCTCTGTTGCACCAGTAATACTAGGAATCAAGTTTTGCTGGTTGTTACTGAATTTAATGTTTTCACAAATACATCACTTCTGCTACGGTGACCAGCTGCTCTGGAGTTTGTTCAAGTAATTATTAAAGAATAGGTGGCAAAGCCAGATTGTTTAGATCCCATGATGATTTACTATACACGGCTAATGGGTTACGTTTTGCTTGGTAGATAATAAATGGTTGTAGACCTCTCATGTGCTGTTTTCTACACATTCATTAATTAGTCATGTCTAATATCTCATTACTTGATGGCGTTGGACTGGATATGCTTCATATTCTCTCCAAAGATACTTCTGGAGAAAATAATGGACCATTAAAACTCATTTGGGGAAATTAGTTCCTTTTTTTTTTAATCCCTTCAAGAACCAAAGTTTAAAATAATGTTTTGGCCCTATGTTGTGGTAAAATTAAATAAGAAGGGTGGAAATGCACTTCATTTAGATCCACTAACTCCAAAGGCCAGTAACTGCATTAGGAGTTAGTGTTATTTATCAATGCATCCAATTCATTTAGCTGCTGGACATATTCCTTTGTTGTATAAGATTAAACACCACTGTTGCACAATCCGACAGTAATAGCAATTAAAAAAGAAGAGATGCAAGTGTTAACTGAGAGATTACAGCAATATGCACATTTTGTGAGATGATGATTAATTAGAAAACATACAGTTAAATAGAGACATTACTTATTCTCAGTGGAGATTCTCCTCTTTGCCCTACATTCTGCCTAGCCATTGTAAAAATCCATGATCAAGCAGTGCTTTGTGAAAGCAGACTCCTAATTTTCACTGGGTAAAAATCCATTAAAAAAACCAAAAAAACAGAACAGCTAGCTACAGTATTCCAACACTACTTAAGTCAAATAAATCTGGGTGGACCGGATTTAGTTGTTCACACATAAAAGAAAGACCTCTTTGTTGTTTGCAATTATCAGAGCGTTGACTGTGAAACAATTATATTGGATTGTGTAGTTAAAACATACACAGCAACTTTGTAGCTCAATTCTTTTTATGACAAGATTCTTGTCATGATCCTTGTGATGATAGTGAAACCTGGCAATAGCCAGTCTTGCCTTCTTTTTGTGGGCAGAGTCAATAAATCCACAATTTACTATTAAGGAAAAACAGCACTACTCATTATTGTGGATATCTAGGATTTTGTGCCCCCCCCCCCCCGAGAACCAAAGCTGGGAATCCTGTAGAATGCAAGGCAGGTCACTAAGCTGTACATGAATGTAAGCTGATTTTGTTCTACTGAGAACAATGTAGAGGAAAATCAGCTTATACCCAAGTTCTTCAACTTGTAGAGAACTAACCAGGCAACACTTTGAACTGAAGATGGAGTAGACATAATGCTAATCCCAGGGCTGCCCCTGAAAAAGTAGCACTGCATTCAATTCATCCTTCTCTCCCCTCAACCTTTAGTAAGGAAATGTCATCCTCACCCTAATGGCATGTTATTGGTTGTCGCAGGGATAAAGGAACATGTTTTCTATGGAAAGCATTACTGTAATAGGAAGATGAAATGGATGAGGGGCAGCAACTCTGTCATGAGAGTCAATCTAGTTCTGTTCCCAAATACAAACTCAATTCCAACCCTTCTCTGAGAGTCAAGTATTTTAATCTCCTTCCTAAAACTTATTAAAACTAGGCTGTTTGTAATTACCATGGCCCTGGCTTTGAGCAGCAATCAGGACTTTGAGACAGAAGGGGAGGTACAAATCAAATCTGCATTGCTTGTAAAATAAACAGAGGTGTAAGTTACAGGCCTCTGTATAAGGTCTAAATACGGCAACTAGAACTCAGACCTTCAATGTGCTCATCCTCCCAATCCCAACGTCCCTGAGGGATCACTGCACCAGGTGCCTGCTATGGTGCAGAGGATGTATCAGCTAGGTAATAAAAGAAAGGCAATAAACTGTTCAGCTGCAGGTTGACCTTTTAAGGATCTCTAGTCCTCATCCAAAAGGATGGAGTCCAGGAGGAACTGTCAGGGTCTGCAGAGGTATGAAGCAATACTTGCAGCTGAGACTTCCTCCTTAGAGCAAGTTGCTTCCACCCAGTGATCTGCTAACTGGTTAAGAGGCACTTTTTCAAGTGGGTGCTCCTCTTTTATTTAGCAGGGGGAGAGTAACTGGCCCACCTCACCCCAGCAGTGTCTTTTCTAGTGGCTGTCTGCTGGTGTTGCATCTTTTTAGATTGTGAGTCCTTTTGGGACAGGGAGCCATTAGATATTTGATTTTCTCTGTAAACCGCTTTGTGAACTTTTTGTTGAAAAGCGGTATATAAATACTGTTGTTGTTGTTGATCTGTCCATGGTCCTACAAACCATGTGGTCACACCTTCCCCCGTGCCTGTTCATTCCCTGCAATTTGTGTATTGCAGGATCTCCTGGATCAAGTATACTGGATTGTCTTCATTAATCCTGGTTCTCTTCAATACTTGAATTGCTGACTTGATCTCCTTTCTCCCTGGCCATCCATGGACCCCATGTTTCCCCAAATAGGACATTATTTTGTTCACACACCAAGTATTTTGCAGCTGCCCGTTTGGCCAATAGTTGTGTTTCTTACCAGAACTGATTAACTCCCAAAGTGAGTATTGAGGAACCATGTTGGTAGCTTTGAACTACTTCAAACACTACAGACTTTATGTATGGAAAGCATGTACACATATGAAAAATAGAAAACTGCATGCAAATGGTTGATGATCTAGACAAGGGGGAAGAGATGCCAAGATCCCATCCAAGGCCATGGCCAAGTAGGCACTCACCTGTTGCCCCACAACTGGAAGGCCTCAGTAATCAGGGACCTCCCTCCTTGCTCCTGCAGTGACAAGTGGTTTGGGTCCTTTGTTACCCCACTGCCCTACAAAACTACCTGTCTGGGGGGATGAGAAAGACACACATCCTCACACTATCAAACTTACAGCCCAATCCGAATTTGTGCTGGAACAAGCAGGCTGAGTAGCCTATACAGTACCCAGTGCAAAGTAGGTGTTGGCTGGAGTGAACCTTGGGATAAGGGGAAATTTTTCCCCCTTGCTCCATGTTGCATGCCAGCCACCCTATGGTGTTACCTGAATCTGTGCCAGCAAATTCAGTGACACAAATCCGAACCGCCTGTACAAGGCCCATTAACAGAGGAGTGGGGGTTAGGATGTGACCTACGGTGCCATGGCCAATCCTGCCACCCTCCTGGGCCTGATCCACTGCCAAGTCCACCCACCCCGGTCCCAAAATGCCTCCTACCTCAGTTTCACCTTCCTGCTACTCTCTCCCACCCCTGTGCCGGCCACCGACAGGCACTAATTCACCCCTTCCTGGTCCAGATTCAGTGTGGGGAGGCCAGCGCGCATCCTCACATTGGCCTAGCCTGCGCACAAGGAGACACAAACGTGCTTTATGGCACATTTACAACATGTCTGGGCCAGCATAATGGACTTTTGCAAGTGAAGCACCAGCTCTGGATTGTATCCTTAGTTAATCACTGAATCCTTTGTAATCCTAACATTCGGAGACAACCAAAATAGAAGACACTCAAGAATTATTACCTTGCTGCCTGGGCCAAGGTGCATCTTTTAAGTGGTGGCTCTCTAGTATTTAGCAGGGGGAAAGCTAGTATGCCTATTCACTCCACATAGCATGTTTTCTGACGGTTGATTGTTGGTGTCTCTCTTTTTTAGACTGAGAGTTTGTGAGTCCCATTTCCCAATGAAGTAGGATGTTATTTGGACACCCAAAGTTATCATGACTTCCAGATATATGGGATGCAAGTCACAACTTCAGTAGCTGAAATGTGTTGGGGGACGGGAAGGAACTTGCAAGCTCTCAAGACTACTTTGTACTGTAATGTGATTACACTGCAAAGCAGACATTAATTTGATTTTGATCTCTCGATTCCCTTTTTGTAATAACTTTGTTCATGACACTTCAGGAAACACAATTCTATTCAATGCTTCAATTTATATGTTAAAAATTGCATTCTCATCTAAGTTGGAAGCTGCATTTTACACATACTTTTCATGGTTGTACAAAAAAAGTTCCACTACATACATAGCTGTTTACTTGCATAAAATCTCTTGGTTTACCATTTCTGTAACATGAAGCTAATCATACAGTGAGCAGCTTGTTTATTTAAATTTCATGTAGAAATAAATATAAATCAATGTCATATGACAGAGAAATAACACTATATGTGAATTCTGACATATGGTATGGAAAGGCTTAACTACGAAAAACAGCAAGGCCACCATTTATGCATTGCTTGGAAGGTGTGCATTTTTCATGAGGCTTCACTTCTGAATATGACTATAAAACAAATATATACAATCCTGCTAATAGGCCTCTCTAATTTGCTGTTTTCTTAATTTTAATCAGCTCCACAACAATTTGTAGCACTGTGAGATAACCAACTTCTAACACAGGGTTGCCCAAACCCGGCCCTGAGGCCACTTGCAGCCGTTGGGGACTCCCAACCTGGCCCACAGGGAGCCCCCAGTCTCCAATGAGCCGCTAGCCCTCTGGAAACTTGCTGGAGCCTGTGCTGGCCTGTTGCAACTGTTCTCAGCATGAGGGTGGCTGTTCAACCTCTCGCATGAAGGCTGCTTGCTGTTTGACATTTGTGATGCAGCAGTGACAGCAAAGGAAACACTGGCCTTGCTTTGTGCAAGGCCTTTTATAGGCCTTGAGCTACAGTAAGACCTTCATTCATTCATGTAAGTTCCATCTCTAATATATTCATTTATGTACATTTATTCAAATTTTGTTCCTGGCCCCCGAGACAGTGTCAGAGAGGTAATGTGGCCCTCCTGCCAAAAAATTTGGACACCCCTGTTCTAACATATGGGAGTGATGGGACAAAAAATGGAATGATGCAATGCATGGCATGAAACTTGTAATTTTTGAAATAGCCTTTCATAGAGCTACTTGAAATAAGTTACTGGAGTTTGCAAATTTGCTCTCCAACCCTCCCAACGCTGACAGAGGGCTTAACTGTTATAAAGGTGACACACTGAAACCTTGGAAAGTGACCCAGGTTCCTAATTAGGCAGGCATTACATGCTGCAAAAAATGTATTTCCCCAAACTCTTGGCTGAAGAATGCCTTTGTTCAAGAAACAGCTTTGAACACTGTAGTCATGTTTGCTATACTGCTTAAATATCCCTGTGCTGCAACTGAAACAGCCAAAAAGTTCAACTCCACCCTTGACTAATGTTGAAATGTTGACATGTTGAAAGAAGCTAATTTACAAGATTCGAAACCCAATCCTATGCATGTCTACTCAGAAGTAAATCCCATTATTGTCAATGGAGCTTACTCCCAGGTAGGCATAGATAGGATTGCAGTCGAGCAGCCCAATCCTGAGCTGTCTGGGACGTGCGGCTGCAGCAGCGCCGAGAATATCTGCTGGTGCATCCTGCCACGGGCGCACCTTGGGAGAAGGGGACTTTTGTCCCCTTCTCCCAGGTAAGGGAAGCAGCCCAGCAATGGAAGCAGCACTGAGCCCTGCACAAACGGACAAGATCAGGTGGAGCCTCCTGCCTCCCTGTTCCCTCCCCCGACACGCCTCCTGTCCACCCTCTCTCTACCGCCGCCTCCCCGTCATGCTTCCCGCCCACCCTCCCCTCCCTGGAATGCCTCCTTCATGCCACCCCGCCCCGCTTACCATTCCACAGCTTGGCAGTCCGTGAGACCGCCGAGCAGCAGAGGATGGGTGCCTGCCTGGCGCAAGACATTTTAAGGTGGACTGGCTTTGGCAATAATTGTATTATTATTATTATTATTATCAACAACAGTATTTCTATACCACTTTTCAACAAAAGTTCAGAAAATGGTTTACAGAGAAAATCATGGCTCCCTGTTCCAATAGGGCTCACAATCTAAAAAGATGCAAAAGAACACCAGCAGGCGGCCACTAGAAAAGACACTGCTGGGGTGAGGAGGCCAGTTACTCTCCCCCTGCTAAATAAAAGAGGAACACCCACTTGAAAAAGTACCTCTTACTCAGTTAGCAGGGGTTTTAACTAGCAACTTTCAACTATGGTTTGATTTGTTTCCTCGCAACAGATACATGTTTTGCCTCAATGGTCATGTCTGAATCCTTCCTAACAGAAGACTTTTCATTGTCACTCCAAAAAAGAAAGTCCGTATACAGCTTGAAGTTAGTTAGTGGACTACAACCAGTATAAAATTATTTTCCAAGTGCAAAATGGGTCTGACCCTCATATGTGTTTGTCACTTGATTGTTATCTTGACCCTAGTGCTTTTGATTAATCAACCTATATACAGCTACCGAGAGAGATTAGATCACCTGGAGTGCAGCGTCATCCATACGTTGCAAACTTTCAGTTTTATTTTTCTTTTACATTGGATCTGGGAGAATGTGGTTAGTATCACATACCAGGATCTAGATCTAGTTAAGATGAGAAAAATAAACTGCAGCTGAATCTAGACAAGACAGAAACGATAACCACTTCTGCATGTAGAAAACCAATTCCCACTGTCAGTTAAAGATTGCTATCAGTGCTACTGTTTAAATGTCTTACTGTGCACATCAGCATTCTGTAGTTCATCAGACACAGTGCAGAAATGTTAAAAAGTACCTCTGTTTCCCAAAGAAGGTGCACATTCAGAACAGCAAGAATTTATATCACAACTGGGTTACAGACACGTGAATTAGGCACACATTCCCTAATGATAAACTAAGAATTCTCAACGTATTTGTCCAACAAAAACTCCACATCGAGAAGAACATAAATCTTTGATTGAAAGGTCTTTCATTTATTTTCTGTAAACCTGTTTTAAAATGAAATTGGAGACCTACGTGAAAGTTAGTCATTATTAAGTCCCACTGAAAGCAACAAGACTTAGGGCCCAATCCTATCCTACTTTCCAGGGCTGATGCAGTGACAATGCAGCCCCATGGTAAGGGAACAAACATTCCCTTACCTTAAGGAGATCACCACAGGATACAGTGCATGCTAGTTAAGTTAGCCATGACTTACTTGCTTCATTGGCTTCAAGGGACTTTATCAATGACTAACTATCAACTAGTCACAATCTTGTGTAACAATGAGAGCCCAAAGGTATGCAACCCCTGGGCTTATATGCCTGGACCTCACCTTCCTGCAATGTCGTCCATGCGGCAATCTGCTGCTCCCCCCTTCCTTCACACCTATGCCTCTCCACAGCTCAGCTACAGGCAGAAGTGGGGGGGGGGGCATTATAGATTTTACCCAAACTTTTCAAGGGTTCCTTGGGGCAGCCCAATTCCTTCTGATCAACCTGTAACATGCACTCCAGCAATTTACTTAAAATGTTTATTAAAGCTTTTCCATGTTAGTAAGAAGGAGTATATCCTTCCCCCCACAACGGGGCTCTTTAAGAAGGGTTCCAAAGCAGTAAGGGAGATACACACAGATTTAAAAGACAGCAGAAAAATACATAAAATAATACAGCTATCTACTTACTACATGACTAAAGTCTCAGAGTCCCGCTGTGCAGGGTCAGTGTTCAACTGGACAGAGCATCCTGCAGCACTTCAGGCATGAACCACCACTTCTGTAAACTTACCCCTCCAGTCCAATCAAAAAGTTCTAATTCTGCTGAGTCAAGATATGCCCAATCATAGCTGCTGCACATAGTCTCCTAAGTATCAGTTATTTGGCATAATTCCCAACTGACAGCACCTGGACTTGCGGCCTCCTGGTAAGTTACTCCCTTTTCATTCCCAGGTGTCCACCCTTTCCATCCTGGCATCCCCTCTGTCAATTTTATTCCTCTGGCTGAGCAGACCCCTGACTTCCCCATCTTACTTCAAATACTTTCCCCACTTTCCTTCCCATCTGGATCTTATAGGAAGAACTCTAGAGAGGAGTTTCCTATTTCAAAGCACCTGAATCTCACAAAAAAGGTCATCCCACTTCAAAGTGTACATCCTTCTTCTCATATTTCCCACTCACCCCTCCAAGGGAATGCAATAGGAGGGGGAAGCCCATCTTCATGACATTGTGTTTGCCAATTTTACTTATACAAACTCTCCATCTAAAAAAATGTCCACAGTAATATTCAATTTCTCTGTTCTAAAACTCATTGTATGTCACATTACACTAAGATAGAGTTACTTACAGCTACACGTACCTAGGACCAGGCTGTAAATAGTGTCATTGCATTGCATCTGAAAATGCTCATACAATTTTAGGTGAATTCTACACACAACTTAACATGTACACAGGCATGCTACATTTTAAAAAAATAATGCTGTAAACTTTCCTGACTTGAAAAGCATAAAAGGAAAAACCCCATCTCTTTAGTCACACAGATGCATCTTCACATCTGCATATGTTTATATGGCAGATTCTTCATAAATTCTAAGTCTTAACTAAGATTGTTACAGGCGAAACAAGCATGTAATGACAGCAGTATAAGCTGAAGTTATTTTTATATAAAGATAGCAATCTGAAACAGGAGGAATTTCATACCAAATCTTAGATATACAGACAATCCAATCTAGATGTTTAAATAATATACAATAATATATAATACAATATATTATATTATATACAATTATATATATATATATATATATATATATATATATATATATATATATATATATATATATACACACACACACACACACACAGTTGGGAGGATTTCAGTTTATACTCTTATATAACGAATATCCACCCTATGTGACTAATCTGTGATTTTTTTAAAAAGCCACATAGTAATTTTTTCAGTAAAATGCAAGAATGTATCAGTTCTTAAAAGGGAGAAAAAACCATTCATGTTTAAAAATATTTTTACATGATTTATCTATAACAAAATCATCATTAAAGGGAAGCAATAAATGATTAAGCTTCTACCCACCCTTCTTGGTTTTTTTTTTTTTTTAAATGACCCCAGTCTTACCACTTAGTCAGAAATCTTTCCTACAGCTTTTCTCCATCAATTCCATTCTCCCCCCTAGATTTTTCACAGCACTGAAGCCAATCCTGGTAACTACACAGCCCCATAAGTTGGTGTTGGCAGGCAAGGTATATCCACAGCTGCCACGTCCTTGCACCTCCCAAAGCTTTCACCTGCAAAAACTCTGTAGCTTTCATCTTGGCTCCTAGTCGTTTCATTCAGCTAGCACAGCAACTCCTTCTTCAGCTGAAAAGGCCAGCAAGCAGTTCCTTCCCTACACCAGCTGCAGCTACTATTGCTACCGCCTGTACCAGCCAGAAGGGGCTGCTGGGGCAGCACTGTGGAAAGAATGTTTCAGCATAGCTAAAAACAAAACACTTCAGTATGGCATCCTGAAAGCACTCAAGCACTAACTAGTGGCAGGCTGTCAAAACTGGCCTGAAAGAGTTTTCCCTGACTATTTCCATGTCAGCAAAGGAGAGCCTCATTCAGTACTGTGCTTCCTTGGGCTATCCATTTAATACATTGTTTGGAGGGTGGATTTGTGCAATTTCACTCCTGCACAATCCTGAATGGGAGGAAGGCTAAAAGTTGCAAGGCCATCTTGATAAAGTTGCAAAATGAAGGAAACTTTTAGCAAAACTTTTAAAAAGACAAAGCAAATAAGAAATGGAAAGGGGAGTAAGCAAAGAAAGGGAAGAAAAAAGGAAACTGCTGTTTTTATGATAAATTTACAATGAAAAATAAGAAGACAAGGCTATTCAATTATACCTCATGAGCCTCCCCTTCCCCCTAATGACTCACAGCATTATATTCATGAGGCCCCTGATTACGCACATTCTAGTTCACATTATATAAGACTAGAGGAATGTGGCAAAACCCATTACAACAATCAATTCATTGTACAAGTGCACACACACACTGCATTTCCTACCGTTCTAATTGCAGTAGGGATTCCTGATTCATCTACTGGGCCAATCCCTGCATAATGTGGTGCTTTAATGACTGTGACTTTCTTCTCTTCCTCTGAAGTTCTACAGATTGGTGTTGTACTGCTGGTGGTGCCGCCGCCAACAGAGTGAGCATGCTGTGAGTATGTCTCCATGGATTCTACAAAGAGAATGTTAACACAACACTATAACATCTCGGTTACGATGCTTAGAGTACATACTGGGCTGTGCGCTTTCAAGGTCTCACATAGTAAAATATGTGGCAAATGGACACATGCTTCTGAAATGCTTTGCAGTATTGGAAGGTGGTGGGGAAGTTCTATAGTTAGCTGGACAAGGTGGCTAAATTTAATGTAGAATCAAGGTTCTGAGTTCAGAATCAGAACTGTCCTATATTTAAAAAAAAAAAAGCAGAGAGGCAAGGAGAATAAAATGAGAAAGCCTACAGAGTTATATATTTAGAATATAGGTATTTCCCCCAAATCTGGAAAACAGCAGAGCACTGTGCGAAATTACACTGAGACAGATTCTACTTGCAAGGTGATGTTCTAAAATACATAACGTGGCCCAAGAAGCAAAAGGCATTAATGAGTAAAAAGAGAAGGCAAAGGATGTTCACATGAGGAAAGGCAAAGAAAGGAGATAGTTTTGAGGTGCTATTTGAAAAGAAGAGAACAGGCAGTTGTCCAAATGGAGGGAGTTCCTATACGCAGGTAAGGACAACAGACCTTTTTTATTACAAACAATACAACACTGCTCTGAGGTTAACACAAGTCTCAAAAGGACTCTGCTGCAGTTGTGAGCTATTTGCTTACTAGTGGTAATGGTAGTGGAATGTGGTAAATACATTAAAATGAATAATTAGAAATAATTAAAGTAAAATAATTAAATAAGGGGAGATGAGATGGGGAAGCCAGCCCTGTTCCACCAAGTTAATTATCTCTGTAGCCTGCCTGCAAAAACCTCAAACTGCCCCCCTCCAAAATCGTAAGATTTTTAGTCCTACCCAGTGCCTAGTTCAATTTAAGTTCACATATTTGAGCCAGTTCAGTGTGATTTGGGACAAAATCAATTTTAAATCCAACATGTTCTTTGGGCTAGATCGGGCTGGATTCCATTTAAATAGCATTAAAAACTTAGAACAGGGGTGTCCAAAGTTTTTGGCAGGAGGGCCACATCATCTCTCTGTTGGGGGCTGGGGGCAAAAAAGAATTAATGTGCATTTAAAATTTGAATAAATTTACATAAGTTTACATAAATGAATATATTAAAGATGAACTTATATAAATGAATGAAGGTCTTGCAATAGCTCAAGGCCTATAAAAGGCCTTGCACAAAGCAAGGCTGGCCTTTCCTTTGCTGCCGCTGCTGCAACACAGATGTGAAACAGCAAGCAGTGGAGGGAGCTCCCACAGCTCATGCGAGAGGTCAAATAGTCGCTCTCATGCTGAGAGCAGTTGTGTTGGGCCAGTGCGGGCTCCAACAAATCTCTGGAGGGCCAGAGCCTCATTGTAGACTGGGGGCTCCCTGAGGGCTGCATTGTGAGGCCTCTGTTGGGGAATAGCAACACTGAGTAGTGGTTATTAGTTGAGTATCTGGTTCTTTAAGATTGAAATTTTATGTGGTCCCTTTAATGGTCTTTTTAAAGGGTGTGTCCCCTTGCTGATTCCTCCTTATGTATATATATATGGTTTCTTGTTTGTTGATTGTAGTAGAACAGGAGAGTGTATTTTAATCTCTGTTTTAACTATTGTTTTATCATACTTGCATGCATCCAGGGGCAGCTTTTTAGGGCTCCTGGTCTTCTAGTTTTAAGAACCTTGATGTGAGAAATGTTTGTATAACTCTGCATCAGATTGTAAGTAAACTGCCTTTGGTCTTAACTTTTGTTTCTGAGTTTTTGTGCCTTGTTTGCAAGCAGCCTGGGTAGAAGGCTTTAAGAGTTTTTGCCTGAACCAACAGGTTATGGGCCCAGGTCAGTGCTTTATATAAGAGTAAAGTGAGGTGTTCTTTTTTATAATCCTGAATTAGTTTTTTCCTACCCATTTTTGAAGGCTGTTTGCTTGTATTTTTGAGTAATTATGGCACAAGGAGGCATAATTTATCAAGCAATTGAAAAACTGAATCCTCATGCTTTCCAGAAGTGGAAGTCAAGAATCAGAATGGACTTAGAACTACATGGAGCTTTAATCGCTTTAGATGATGAATGCCCAAGTAGTGGAGATGAAGCAGTTGTTGAATGGAAAAATGCAGACATAAGGGCAAGATCAATTATAATGAGATCTCTTACTGATGAACAGCTGACATACATTGAGGAAGCAAAAACAGCAAAGGAAATGATGAAAAATCTCACTGATGCTTTTGCTAAACTAGGTGGAAAACATCAAGGTTATTTGTTGAAGGCTTTGGGACGTATGAATTTAACATCTAAGCAAGATTGTGAAAAGCATATTCGTGAGTTTACACAAATTTTGAGAGATTTGGAATTGACTGGTTTTAAATTGGATGAGGATCAGCGTGTTTGGATTTTCTTGGGATCACTGGATGAAGACTTGTTTGGTGCCTTCTCAAGTATAGTGTTGGGACGTGAAACCAATCAATTCAACAAAGTATTAGCTGAATTACGAACATATTGTACCTCTTACAAGTATAAAGAGAAGACTGGCTCTAACTATAAACTACAAGGGAAATTTCAGGATAAAGACTTATTTGTTTGTTTTTCTTGTGGGGGTAAGGGCCATTTTGCAAGACAATGCCCCAGCTCCAATTTTTGTCCTCCTAGAATAAAAGGAAGGAATAATAGGAGAGAAGATAGTTTTCACCCCCAGTGGAATGTAAATAGTAGAATTTTAAGTGAAGAGAGTAATTCTTCTCAGTGTAAAGATTTTAATGTAGAGGGGAATATGCAGTTGAGAGAAACATCAGTGAAGAATGAAGAGAAAATTGTAGGAAAATTTTTAAGTTTAACCCAGCCTAACCCAGTAAATCAAGTTTGGATAGTGGACAGTGGGGCTACAAGCCATAGTACAGCAGATAAAGATTTTTTCTATAATTTTAATACGAGCACAGGAAAGGTTGTTACAGCAAGTGGACAAATTTTAGATGTTACAGGTGAAGGACAAGGAAGATTAAGGTGTATAGCTGATGATAAAATTGTCAATACAGTAGCACATAATGTGCTGTACATACCAGGCTTGCAAGGAAATACTTTGAGTGTATCTCAATTGGATAAGAAAGGACATGACATCAACTTTCGTAATGGTAGATGCACTATAACTAAAGATGATAAGCTTATTGCGCAAGCCTTTTTGCAGGATGGTGTGTATGTTTTAGATTTGGCTTGTGAGAAAGTAATGTATATAAAGAAAGGTTGTAATCAAGAATGCCTCCACCTATGGCATAGAAGATTTGCACATCGAGATGTAAATGCTATTCAGGATCTTCAAAGAAGGAACCTGGCAACAGGTATAAAGATAAAGCCTTGTGATGATCATAATGAGAGATGTATAGATTGTGTAAAAGGGAAAGGTAGTCGACCATCCTTCCCACAAAGGCATGAACAGCGTACTATAAGACCATTAGAGTTAATACATAGTGATTTGTGTGGACCATTTCAGGTTCCATCTATAGGCAAAAACAGGTACTTATTAACCTTTATAGATGATTATTCTAGATATTGTATGATTTACTTACTTAAAGAGAAAAGTGAGACACATGAGGCAATTAAGAAATATGTGGCAGTCGTGAGTAATAGATTTGGAAGGAAACCTCAGAGTTTGCAGACAGATCAAGGTGGTGAGTATTCCTCACACCTTACACAGAATTATTTAGAAGAGCAGGGAATTATACATAGATATACAGTGGCCTATACACCTGAACAGAATGGAGTTGCAGAACGCAAGAATAGATCTTTGTTAGATATGGTAAGATGTATGCTTATAGATGCAAAATTACCATATCAATTTTGGGGAGAAGCAGTAAATACAGCTACATATATACAGAATCGTCTGCCCACTAAGGGAGCAGCAGATGGTAAAACCCCATATGAGTTGTGGTATGGTAAACCACCAAGTATAGAACATCTTAGAGTGTTTGGGTGTAAGGTTCTTTCGCATATTCCAAAGGAAAAGCGCTCTAAACTAGATCCTAAGACTGAAGAAGGTATTTTTGTTGGCTATTCTGAAAACTCTAAAGGTTATCGTGTCATGGATTTGAATACAAGTCGCGTGACAGTAAGACATGTATTACATTTTATTGAGGATGAGAAAGTAGATAAAAGTCAAACCTTTTTTGATGAACTGGCAGAACCAGATGAGAAGTTTATACTTGTTCCAGCTTATCAAAGTAATACATCTAGATCTTTGGATTTAACCCCAATGGTTAGTGTAGAATCAGAAGGGGAAGTTATACAGGAATTAGATCAAGAAGCCAGTACATCAGTAAAGGAAGAATTGCCAGGATTAGATGATGTCTTGGAGGAAGATCAAGTCATCATGCAACAACCTAGAAGGTCACTTCAAGAAAATAAAGGTGTACCACCTGTCCGGTTAACTTATTCTGCAAGACTGGTGTCAGAGTGTGAGCCAGAATCATGGGAACAGGTTGAAAGAATGCCTATGGATGAAGCAAAGAAGTGGAAAGATGCAGCTCAAGAAGAGATGGAGGCGTTGCATAAGAATGGAACATGGACTTTAACTCACTTGCCTCCTGGCAAGAGGGTAATAGGTTGCAAATGGGTTTTTAAGCTTAAACAGGGTGTAAAAGGGGAGGTGCAACGCTATAAGGCTAGGTTAGTTGCTAAAGGCTACTCACAGAAATATGGTGAGGATTATGATCAAACTTTTGCACCTGTTGTGAAATATACAACTATACGGATGCTTTTGAGTGTCGCTGCATCTAAAGGATTGTGTGTTAGGCATTTGGATGTAAAAACTGCCTTTTTGCATGGAGAAATAACAGAGCAAATATTTATGAAACAGCCACCCGGTTTTATAGATCAAAAGAGACCAGATTTAGTGTGTAAGCTCCATAAAGGGTTGTATGGATTGAAACA
The DNA here is from genome assembly GCF_035046505.1 of Tiliqua scincoides. Classification (NCBI taxonomy): domain Eukaryota; kingdom Metazoa; phylum Chordata; class Lepidosauria; order Squamata; family Scincidae; genus Tiliqua; species Tiliqua scincoides. The sequence continues at coordinate 60,523,638 of NC_089826.1, forward strand.
AGCTGCAAAAGCTTGGTATGAAAAACTTCACCAAATGCTGACACAACAGAATTTTAAGCAGGGACAGGCAGATCCATCTTTGTATACAAGATATAGCAATGGTAAATGGATGTATCTTTTGGTCTATGTTGATGATTTACTATTGATTTATGAGGATGAAAAGGATTATAAAGATATTGTATCTCAACTGAATAGGGAAGTGGAAATTAAAGAATTAGGGGATGCAGCTTTTTATCTTGGCATCCAGATTGAGAAGGATGAGGAGGGAAGTTACTTTCTTAGTCAAAAACCAAAGATTCTAGATTTAATAGAATCTTTGGGACTTGAAGATGCTTATTCAGTTGTTACACCTATGGAAAGTGATTTCTTTAAGCAAGGAAAGGCTGAACCTCTGCCCTGTAATGATAAGTATAGAGAAGCTGTGGGAAAATTACTGTATTTATCAACCACAACTAGACCAGACATTGCTAATGCAGTGGGAATTTTGAGTAGAAGAACGCACTCTCCCACACAGTTAGATTGGATTGGCATTCAAAGGGTTGTGAAATATTTGAAAGGAACATTGGATTTTAAGTTAAAGCTTCCAGCTAGAGATAGCCCAAAGTTGGTAGTATATACAGACTCTGATTGGGCAGAAGATCCTTCAGATCGCAAGTCAACTAGTGGACACTTGTTTATGTATGGTGATGGAGCAGTGAGTTGGGGAAGTAAAAAACAGACTATTGTTGCCTTATCTACTACAGAAGCTGAATTGGTTTCAGCGTCTGAGGCATGTAGGGAGGCAACATGGGTTTGTAAATTACTGAATGATATGGGAATGCAAGAAATACTTCCAGTGCAAGTTAAAGAAGATAATCAAGGCTGTATAAAACTGATGCAATCAGAAGGATATAATGCGAGAACAAAGCATATAGATGTAAAGTATTACCATGTACGTGACTTGGTTATGCAGGGTATTATTAAGATAAATTATTGTCCTACACAAATGATGATAGCTGATTTATTGACAAAACCATTACCAAGAGATAGGTTTCAGAAATTACGAGCAGAAATGAATCTTTTAGGTTCACTTACTCAGTGTTGAAAAGGGGTGTTGGGGAATAGCAACACTGAGTAGTGGTTATTAGTTGAGTATCTGGTTCTTTAAGATTGAAATTTTATGTGGTCCCTTTAATGGTCTTTTTAAAGGGTGTGTCCCCTTGCTGATTCCTCCTTATGTATATATATATGGTTTCTTGTTTGTTGATTGTAGTAGAACAGGAGAGTGTATTTTAATCTCTGTTTTAACTATTGTTTTATCATACTTGCATGCATCCAGGGGCAGCTTTTTAGGGCTCCTGGTCTTCTAGTTTTAAGAACCTTGATGTGAGAAATGTTTGTATAACTCTGCATCAGATTGTAAGTAAACTGCCTTTGGTCTTAACTTTTGTTTCTGAGTTTTTGTGCCTTGTTTGCAAGCAGCCTGGGTAGAAGGCTTTAAGAGTTTTTGCCTGAACCAACAGCCTCGAGGGCCACAAGTGGCCCCAGGGCTGGGGTTTGGGCACCCCTGACTTAAAATGATGAGGAGAGAAAGTAAGACTCCACTGTGGGTGGGGGGAGAAATCTGTAAATGACAACAACCCTTTCCAATCAAACAGTGATTCCAAACTGCTTTCAAGCACTGGAACCCACCTTTTAAAATTACACACAATCAGGAACCACCTAGCTTTACGAGATGAAAAAAGAAAAAAAAGGCCTACCAGCTAAATCCTCTTTACTGTACTATAGTGGGGAGGGAAGCTGCCTACTGGAGCACTAGTTGAGCTCCACGTGTATAGGATTGGGACCATTCTGGTAGCCTTGCACTTCCCTTCACCTGACTTTCCACATAGCAGAGGCACGTTTGAGATTGAGAGTAAACACAAATGTGTGGCTTAGTTTCACTTTCCAAAGAGCTCAATACATTCGTCAGCTTGGAGGGAGGGACTTCCTTCTTGGGTGTTTTTTGGGGCTGCATTCATTGGATTGGGACCATTCCAGTGGCATTAGATTCCTTCGCAATGGACCAAGGCACTTCATCTACTCATGAGGCTTTGCTCAGTTTCACTTTCCATAGGGTTCAATGCATTTTGCTCATCTGCTATCAGTTTGTCAGTTGCAGCTTCGTGACCCACCCACAATCAGGTTGGGACCCACCAAGTGGGTCACAACCCACAGTTTGAGCAATGCTGCTCTAACATAATATATCAATGCAAACAGTTATCTTACTGTCACTCAGATATTTCTAAAGATGCCTCTGACAGCATTGCTTCCTTCACTAAGCTCGCATGTTCTGTTGTTATTTACTAGACATGCAATATCTTCTTATATCAGTACAAAGTGCATAGACGCTTATAATAAATTTTATATTTTTTTATTTTACAACATTTCTATACCCCCTTTCCCACACAATAATTCTCAAAGTGGTTTAACTAAACAAAGTGTAAACCCTGCGTAAGAAACTCACCCATTGCTCTGCTGTGCTGCAGAACAACCGTGCTTGAATTAAGAGAGGCTGGTGGAGAGTATGCCAAAGAAGGAGAGAAAGGCCTTTGAAAGTGACTCATTGGGCTGGCTGCTAAGCTAGAGCTCCCATTCACTGTTATCTGAGCCTGAGGGAGAAAAAGCAAAAACCATATCCTATTAAACTTTCCACACAGTTCTTTGAATCCAACCATCTAAAATAAAATGGGTGAAGAAAGTACTAGCATCCTGGTAACAACATAGCAGTAGTTCTTAAACTTTTTAGGGTCCTTACTCCTTTGATGTAAGGAATGGACCATCTCCCCAGAAAAATGCATATTAACACATTTTTTTTGTTTTGTTTTGCACTCCAGGACCTCCTGAAATACACTTATGGACCTTGCAGGGGACAACTGATGGAAAACAGGTTAAGAATCCCTGCAACAAAAAGTTGCCCAGTACTTTATTACAACAGTGATCAGTATTCACTCTGAAGGTTTCTCCTACCTAACCCCTCCCCCCCAATATAAAATGCAACATGTTGGAGTCATGGAAAGGCATCAAATTCTTCTGTTTTTGAGTGAAGGCAGGCTAAAATGAAGATGGCAGTAGAACTTGCTCTCCCCACTTTCTCTTGAAGATCATATATTACTCTCTCCTCATTCCACATGCTATGGTCAACACAAAGAAAAGATGACAACAGGGCAGAATCACCTTGAAATGTTGTAGCAAATGTTTGGAAGCAAGCCATAGGTAATGGTCGTGTTTATAGTTTAAAAAATAAGGTTAAATCTCCATGGCTGCACAATTAATACCCAATCTACCAGATTTTATAGAAATTTCTGCCTTTCTTTTTGGAAAAGTTAAGCTGATGCTAATATTTTAGACATGGTTTGATATAGGCTGCAATCCTAACCACACTTTCCTGAGAGTAAGCCCCACTGAACAAAATAGGACTTACCTCTGAGTAGACCTGGTTAGGATTGTGCCCTTATTCACATTGCACAACACCAGTTTTTCAATCACTCACTATGCTGCTGTTTTGAAAATCTGAGTACAGAAATACTGTATTATAAAAACCCATGAGAAAAGCTGAAGAAACATTAGTTTGTGTAAACCACCTGCTTTACTTCTGTACTTTTAGGTGTGTTGATGCACTGGATAGGTAAGCACGATAAGGATAGTATCTGGCATGTCAGAAGCCACCCAAGCATTTAAATTGTAAATACCTCTACTTGGAAGGAAATCTCCCTGAGTACAAAGGAAATCAAATCTGATAAATATGGTTAGAATGGCATTCTACTTTTCTTATGTTAATCTAAAACATTCTAGAGACCATTCTATCTTCTTACCAGATTATGAAAACAATCTTGGGTTAAAATGACCTTTCCTCCAGAAAACACTTAACATTTAAATTACTATGGCTTTTTCACCTGCTAAAAATTAGGCAAATTACAGTTTGCTTCAGTGATGCAGCTGCTACATTTAACAGCATTTCTCATCTAAGATGAGGTTGAACAGATCCCATAACAATTACCAATGATTTGATTTTACTTTGTATGTATATTTGTCATGCAAGTTACTTCCTGGATTACTGACTTATATATTTAAATGGGCAAGTTTTATGTGCGTATTCTGAGTCACTTTCCTTGACTTACTTAAATAAAATCATCCCTGAAAAAGAAATAATGCATGTTGTAGGAAATGAATGTAAGATTATTCATACTTTCATTCCTGTAAGACAAAAGTGCTTAATAGGGCAACAATCAGAGAGAAATGGCTAAATTAGAAGCAACCATGCAGTCAGCGATCACTGGTAGTGGAAAATAAAGTGGTGTTAAATGCCATATGCATCAAATACATTAAAGTCCAACTCTGAGGCAGAGCTGCATCTCATAGAACAGGGGTGTCAAACTTGTTTCATACAGAGGGCAGAATAACATTCATGATGCTGCTGAGGGCCGAAAGTGATGTCATTAGGCAGGAAGTGATGTCATTAAACAGGTCTTAACCAAAAATAAGCACTTTTTCTCACTTAGGAACTCATTAGCTGCAAATGACAGAAGAGCAAATAAGCAAATCTTGATCATATTTCAAGATATGGGAGAGTCCAATTTTCATGTGAGTTGCTCTTTCAGCAGTAACTCCTTAGCACTGCTCAGCAGCTGAGAGCCTGAGGGCCAGATAAAAAGCTTCCGCGGGCCACATCCCGCCCCCGGGCCTTATGTTTGACACCCCTGTCATAGAAGGTTCCTCAGGAGTTCTTACAAATTTGCAGCCTCTCAACATTCTGCCTGAATATTCCTGTTATCTGATCATTTACCCAACACCTTCAGCAGTATGGCTTATATTCCACAGGCTACTTTTCTTTAGCATAGTGAATAGCCATAGATTAGGCATCAAGAATAACAATTACTAGGGTCATTTAGGACTTAATCTAAACCCAAGCTTTCCAGGAAAGTGTCTTGGAGACTGTTGCAAGATCAAAATGTGACCCTAGAACTTTTGAAGCAGTCTCAAATGTGTGCATATGTATGCACAAAGTACCTTACTGCCACTTATATGAGGGGCTCTGAAGTACAAGTAAGGTGTTGGTATCAGCAGGAAATCAGCTCTCTAACTTCCTGTGGATACCAAACATCATGGATAAGGAAATCCGCAATCTTCAGCCCATTAAGCCCTCCAAAGAGGACTGGAGCAGAGTTCCGGTCCCCTCTGGAGGGCTTTCTGAAGCCCACAAAGGCAGCGTGCATCCGCCTGTGGCCTCTGCAGGTTTCACAACAGCCCGGAGAGGTGAAGAACGCGACTTCTGGGTTTTCACCCTTCTAGGGACTTCCCCGGACCTCAGAATGCCTTAAAAAGCATAAAAACGACACTTTCAGTTTCCTCTCAGAAAACTGGAATTCACATTTTTCTCCTCAACTAGCCATTCTGAACCTGTAGAGGCTGCAGCCAGACACACATGGCCTCTGTGGGTTTCAGAAAGTCCTCTAGAGGCAACTGGAGCACGGTTGTGGTCACCTTTGGAGGGGTCAGGTGGGGTAGAGTCTGGCCCAATGCAGGTCCAGGGGACCCATGTTGAGCCAGATCTGTGGATAAACAGGTTCCACTTGTAGAGAGAAATTACCATCCCATCTGGAACAGGAAGAACCACACCTCCATAGCAGGTGGATATTACCTACCAGTAAATATTACCTACATTCTGCTGTATGTAGGGAATTCAATGTTTTTCTCCAGAAATATCTCCAAATGTTATAGAACCTGAGTAAAGAATTATGAGCATGCTCATTAATTAAACTGGGTGAAAAGGATTAGTTCTTTTCCACTTTGGCAGCCTGGTTGAACAAAATGGAGGAGGAATGAGGAATGATAATTACATGAGAGCTGGCAGCAGTGGTGGTTAAGGTGGTGCCATCTGACACGACAGACATCTGGCTCAAAGTTGGGGAAGGTGTTTCAGAACGGTCAGTAGTACCATAGTTACAACTCTGTAGCTCATCTAGAATGGCAGTGGAGGACTCGCTCACCGTGCGAGAGGAGTACTCGCTCATGGCAGAGTCTGTTTCAGTCCTGTGAATTATGTTGTCAGGAGCTAGGAAAGGGTATGTATATGAAAAACGTGAAAGGGCCAGGGTTCTATAGAAGCGTGAAGGCCACAAATCATCATGTGTTGGCAAAATAAATGATGCTGCGTGGGCGCCACTGTCGAGTGAGAGAGTGGGTCTGTTAATCGATACCATGGAAGGAGGAGGTGAAGGAGGCAGTGGCGAAGCTTCGGTTGAAGTTTGTCTGTGTGTCTGTGAAGCATTTACCTCCATCACATTGGTAGTTACTTTCTGGTTTCCGAGCTGGGTTTTGAGAAAACAAAACAAAACAAAAAATAAGAAAACGTTACTAAATTTAATTTTTTTAAGGATCCTTTTCCTTACCCTTTTGTTGTGTGCAGGAGTATAAGAAAAAAAAAACTGTTCTAGTAGATTTAGGAAGTACACAGTCAAGTAGATTAGGAAATAAACTATTACAAAAGAAAACACAGTAACAATTTATCAAGTATTAATGGAAGCAAAGCCAGAAACTACAGTGTGTTGGAATAAATATTTAGGTTGGTTTCCAAGGGCTTGAACGGTTTGAAGTTTTGTCGAAATTAAATTTCATTAAACTGTATTTATCTTTAAGGAATTTTAAGGGTTTTTTTCTTTTCTTTTTAAACACTAAATAGCATCTGCTTGTTAGGGAAAAATAAACTTAATCCTCAGTGCTCCCTCATCACCATCTCCTTGGAAGCAAGCAGAGTAAATAGATGGAGCATCTTGAGGACCAAGCAACTGTGTATCTTCCTCTTTCAGGCAATGCAAGGACATTCCTTGACAACACTCGAAAGAACCAACTGTGTTTTGAGGCAAACTCTGGAATGTTCAGCCATTTCTAACTTCCACAAAGCCTGGACATTGGCTTCATCATAGCAATATCTGGCTGTTGTATCTACTTTCTAAAGGTACCTTATTTAGTACTAAGAGTGTATCTTGCAAATCAATACTGGAAAGTATATGAAAAGAAAGTTAAGCATGGAATGGAGAGACCTGGGAAATTGTCTGGATTAAAAGTGACAACCAGAGAGAACCACAGCTGGAACTTTCACGACTTAAATTTAAAACAAAATAAAAAAAACAAACATACAATACCAGGAATGTGTGGAGAAGCAAAGGTTTGTTGTTATATGCATAATGGGGTGTTACTCATACAATGAACTAGCAAAGAAAAAGACTCTTCTTCACTAATTTCTCTTTTAACCCAAATTCAAGCTTTACAAAAACTACACAACATTATTGCTGAATGAACTTGAGCAGTAATTTCCTGCTGCCTGTCTGGAACAAGTCTTGGCAACTATCATCCATATATTAGAGGAAAAGTGCTCATGATCTTGCCATTAGTGGTTCTACCTCTCAGGGGCTGAGGAGTTGCTGAATTGTTCCAAAAAAAGAAGTTACTGATCATAACACTGTATCAAATACAATAGTAACTGCCCTTTTACATGGATGCTCTCACACTGCAGTGTATCTTTTTTGTGATCCAGTCTTAACATCCAGTATTTGAAAAATCATAGATAGGCCTTAGCTATCTATGCAGTAAGCAAAAGTAAAACACGAGTCTTCTAAAAATATTTTCAAGTCCAGAAGATTTTCATGAGCTACTGAAAGGCTTTTCTAATCTACCATCTGAAACTAACTTTTTAAGCTCTTGCAGCACACTTGGCATATAACTTGGCAATCTCTTTAGAGAGATTGTTATACAAATCTGACCTCAAACTGATCAGTACTTTTTTTTAAATGGGAGTTCTCTAGTTCAAAAGAGAACTCTTGTGGTTAAATATAAATGTAAAAAAATTGTGGTTACATATAAATGAAAAAAATTAAAAATTTAAAAATACATGCTCAGTAACTCTGTGATCCAAGCTGCTTTGTTCCAATACAAATCCGGGAACTCTAGCTCATTTGAATGCTTGCAGATACGCACATCAAATCACATTCTGATTCTGGAGTACCAAAATCCCCTATCACCAGGTAACCCCTCCAAAAATTCAGAGCTTGAAAATTTTGGGAAATTCACATAATTGGTTGGGAAGAGAAATATCACCGATAAGATTATCACTGAGTAAGCTCAGTTCTGCTGATCAATATTGTACTTTTGTAACAGGTATCTTTGATAGCAATTTCACATAGTTGTGCTAACCTTGATAAACATAGTTACATGAATCACCTTAAGCTGAATGGGAAAATTTTTTTATTCATGATTAACCGGAGACCAAGTGATATTACCTCAACAGCACTCAAGTTGATGGGAAGCTAGAACACAGACTATGGTTACATAAGAACATAAGAACAGCCCCACTGGATCAGGCCATAGGCCCATCTAGTCCAGCTTACTGTATCTCACAGCGGCCCACCAAATGCCCCAGGGAGCACACCAGACAACAAGAGACCTGGGTCCTGGTGCCCTCCCTTGCATCTGGTTATAGCCAGAAACTGAAACCACCATGCAAAATAACCATGAAGTGGAAATGCAGGACAAAGTTATGATGCAATTGCCCCTGCTTTAAAAAAAGAAAAAAAAAGTAAAATGTTTGCTGGTTGCTATAGTGAGATTGAAGAAGGCAGGGTAGACAACACAGAGAAGGCTCTTCTGAGGGTTTTCATATCAATTTGAATTAAATTACTAAGGTGTTAACATTTTTTGAGACAATTATCATAAGTATAACAAAAAGAAACTAACAAATTAGATTTATAAAGTCCATAATGGTACCAGCAGCTGTATGTTTCTAGGGAAATTTGCACTTCAATAACACGCTCATTGCATATGCTAGTTTTCTGTGAACAATAAAAGATAATGACACAGACATAGTTCTGAGTAATCCACTGGACTGTACATGGGCAATGTATATGGATGCATGGAATTTTGCACACAACTTTATCAAAAAATCTAGAGACATAATGTAATCAGTCTGCAAATTAACAAAAACCTTTTGGGTTGGATGTCATGATTCCCCATCATCTGGAATATGATTCAATCTACTGTTGCAATCCTAAATCAATTTCCTCTCAAGTTACCCTGCCAACACCGATGACAAATAAAACGGATCAATGATTGCAGACACAGTATCTTACAAAATAAAACAAGTTTTATTTTGAACTAGTATCATCATCGTGGAGAAACCAGCCACAGTCAGGAAGACATGTCAGCAGCAGCAGCAAAGAGTTCTCAGCATACTAGTAAACTTTATAAACTTGTGAACCACTATTGTGGTTTACTATAGCTTGGTGGATAACCATGTTTTCTAATGCTTCTGACAAAAACATTTAATAAAATAAATGACTGCTAAGTGGAATGATATTAGTGAAAGACTTCTCAATTAGAATTCAATTCAGACCCAGAACAATAGTATCTTGAACACCTCAGTGATACAAGGTATATACAAGGTACAGGTTGAGTCTCATGATTCACGAGGGTTCCCTTCCCAGAACTCATGTAGATGGCAAAAATTGCAAATCTATTTTAAGCAAATCTATTTTAAAAACAAAGTCCCTTTGCTAGGTGATTTAAAAACAGCCTTGCTGACCTTTGTGATGTAAAATAGAGTCATCAGGCACAATCCATCAATCACCTCTCCAGGTGCTTAGAAAGACTTCACTCTGAGCCAGCAACCCCTCCCTTCACCCAGAGCAAAGTGATTTTCTTTTGCATGCTCAGGGGGAAGGGAGGTGTCAATTGCCTTGGAGTGAAGTTGCCCTCTCTGCATTAATGAGGCTATAACAACTGTTTTCCTTTAATTTAAAGGGCACTTCTCATTGTATTGAGATAGAAAAATCCATGGATTTTTCCATGGGTGAAAAATCTGTGGATAATTAGGTTATACCTGTAATTGCTTGCATGACTATTTCTCCACAACAGTAAGAAAAGCAATTTTTTTATACTGTGATTTTAAAGGTTTGTATTTTTTCCCTTTCTCCAGGGATCAGCACATTCCCTCTCATTTGCAGTAGACATTTGTGTTGAGCCAAATCTGTGCATAAAAATCCATGTATAACAAGGTTGGACCTGTATATACAAACCTAGGAATGCCTACCTGCTCTCTAACAATGCTTCTCCTCATCATTTTGCTGTACATTCTGAAGACTCAGCTGTACTGAAAAAGGAGTTGAGCACTGATTCAATATTTATTATTTTCTCTAGCAACATCCTTTAAGTTTAGATTTTTCCTCTCGTATTATTTTATCTTGAAAACTATCTAAAAGTGCACCAAGTAATAAACTGCATTATTAGATATAGACCACAATCAAAGAAGCATTGTACTAGTGACACTGTACAGTCAGCTGTTATAAACAGTTCTACGGATGACAAAGCAGTAGCTTGTATCACAACTACTGACCACTTATACTGGATAAAATAAGGTTATATAAAATATGAAAAGTTATATCCTATGCTGCATTCTCTCTCTCTCTCTTTCTTGCCTCCCATCTTTTTAAAGGTGTTAACAGCATTTTTGCTTCTGTGAAAGTTCCTTCTGAGTGCTCTCTTCCAAGGTCAGATCGGATGTTCTGAAATAGTTTAGTATTGTTATTTTCTAGGTTGTAGTGAATCCGACTTTACCAATTTGTAAGAAATGATCACCATGTGAGAATGCAAATCTGTAATTTTTCACTTTGTTACTTTGCTGTAATTTTTCTGTGTCAAGACCACGCATCTCAGACAGCTATTTGTGGAACATGAATATAGGAATATGTCAAAAGCATAGATGCACACAGACTGAGAGAAGTGTTGTATATCTAGACAGCGAGTTTAGATTATATATGTGGTGTCCCTATTCCAAATCACTGCACTGAGACATTTATTGTATGGACAATTAACATTACATATGTAGAGACTGGTAAATTATAGGCTTTGTGGACAACTGTTTCAAATTTTAATATGAAATTCATAAATGGATAAAATATGGATAGTGACACTAAATTGCTGGCCTTGCTTTAAACGAACAAGACACAATCAAGAATCTAAGATAAAAACTGAACTGATTTTTTTGTTAATTAACAGAAAGTACAAGACAGCACACAAAATCCAATTTTAGCAAACACACGCACACACACACGGATGGGTAAAAATACCTCTTATCTTTAGTTGTTAAGAACCATGCACAACAATTTCAATTTTGGCTATTCTGTGACTGCCTTTAAAATCTTCCAGTTATGGATTAACCAGGGATTTAGAACACATATGTTCATTTTGTTCTTTTGCAGTTGTGCTTGTGAATGTTCAACACCACAGGAGAGCCGCAACAACAGCTGCAAAGTAGTATGTTTTGAAGTAAGGTCTCTTTCAATACTCTCAAATTTCTCCAGCTCTACCTTAAAACTGTAATCTGAAGATGTAGGACCATTAACTCTCATTCAATACAGTATTGGATGACAAAGTGTTGTTCAGACATTCCCATTCTCAGGGAAAAATGCCTGTATCTGGGTAGACCATTTGTACCTGGATGTACATTTCACATATCTGGGTTCATTTTCACAGTTTAATAATCCATGCGTTCAGACTGTATCTCTATGTCGTCAGAAAATCTCCATGCTAGTTATCAGCTGCATTAGGAATAGGTGGCAACTGACATGGAGACATATTATGGCCCCACATGGAGGAACTGTTCCACAGAAGTGTTTTTCTGAAGAGTCCCATTTAGGGGGCAATAGATTGCGGATTAGTATTATTAACTAGCTTCATTGTGGAATGCTTGCATTTTAATAAAGAATCTGTGAATTCTTACTTCTCATAGATTATGGCAGAATACGGATGCTTCCAGTGAACACTTTTATACTTAATTAACTGAGAAATCTCCACCTTCTCTCAAAAGAGAAGCTTGCTTTCCAAAACACAGAGCACACTTCCAGTTATCTTGCTTCAGAAGTACAAGACAGAAAAAAGAATCTAAAATGAATTATACACATTATCTCAACTACACCTATACATGCAAGTGCACTCAACTCCCACATGTTTTCCCCTAACCACGCCTCATATTCTCTTATACATGGGACCCAAACCACCATATGCATATTCACCAGCCATCTTCATGTTGTTCGTAAACATCTTTGTGCTGGAAGAATTACACACTCTCATAATCAAATGGCACAGAAGCTTCCAGTGTTTTCTTTTAAAGCATGGACTTTCCCACTTTTGTCCACACACACATACCTAGAACCATGAACACAACAGTTTTTATGATTTAATTTGTGCACCTTCAAACGTCTCTCAAAATTGAAAGTTTGAGACAAATTTGATTCTTCCATTTAATTACTTGGTATGGTATCTTTGCCCTTTTTTTCCCTAAACAGAACATAGGCAAAAGGGACAAATAATTTAGTTCTGTAGTTTTGCCCTACTGACACCTTTAACTTTCCTCAATGTCTGCTCAACAAAGGGGTCTAAATCTTGCTATTAATTAGTGCAAACAACTCATTTAAATCCAGATCAATACATTACATATAGATGTTGTCTATCTAAGAACCATCTATCTACCGGGTAGATGGGACTCATTAGCTGGGAAGGCAGCTCATCTGAGAGAAGGAAAACTCTGATCCCAAACCTCCACTGCCTTGTGGCTACATCCAGTTATGGAAAAGGCTTCAGGAGTCAAGCTCGAGGCAAAATCCAGAGCCAGAGTCCCTGAGGCAATTCATGGCTGAACACAGTCACGCTCTGGCAACTCCTGCGACGCCGCTGCAACCAACCTTATTGGCTTCTGTCTTTCCATTGGACCATTTCAGTGACATAGACAGGGGGGATTTGCTGCATTGGTAACAGTCTATCCTCCATATCTACTTTACCCAGGTTTTGCGGACTGGAGAGGACACTCTGTTCCAGAACACTATTCAGAGCACAATACCATAGTCTTCCAAGACTGAAGGATGCCAACAAGATATCTAAGAAACATTGCTAATGGTTTTCAGTGGTAGCAAGACTAAGGGAAATCATTCCTTGTATACGAAATATTCCTCAGATACAATAGCTCACATTTTCCCCAAACCTCACCACATCTCTCTCAGCAGTCCCCACTACTACAATAAGGGTGATTCAAATCAGTGTGTTTGAATATCAGTAGAGGTGGGTGAAAATGTTTTATTTTTTCACAGATTTCAATGTTTTTCAAAGTTAGAAATGCAGAAAACTGTGTTATGAATTTTTATTCCAAGGGCACATTTTTATAAATTATAATTATAAATTATAATCACTTTAAAAGTGTATTAGACAAGTGATATAGGTGATATGGTGTCAGCAAATGAAGCCACATGCATATAGAGGTGTTAGAGAATATGCAGAGGTGTTAGAGCAGGGGGTGCCCAAACCCCGGCCCGGGGGCCACTTGCGGCCCTCAAGGATCCCCAATCTGGCCTTCAGGGAGCCCCCAGTCTCCAATGAGCCTCTGGCCCTCCAGAGACTTGCTGAAGTCTGCGCTGGCCCAATATGATTACTCTCAGCACAAGGGCCAACTGTTTGACCTCTTGTGTGAGCTGTGGGCCAAGCACTCCCCCCGCCTCTTGCTGTTTCATGTCTGTGAAGCAGCAGTAACAGCAAAGGAAAGACTGGTCTTGCTTTGCGCAAGGTCTTTTATAGGCCTTGAGCTATTGTGAGACCTTCATTCATTCATATAAGTTCCAATGTATTTAATTTTGACTAATGGTGCAGCCCTAAGCTTTGCTAGCTATCACTAGTTAGCAATAGCAAGAGTGCCATGAAGCACTTTTCAATGACTTGGAAATAAGGAGTACTGGTAAGAACCTGCACTGTCCCATTGGTGACATATCCGGAGCTGTGGCTGCCAGAGCAGATAAGACCAGCTCTGTGTGGCACAGTAGAGGGGGAAGAGTGAGGAGGAGTGTTTCTGTGCGGGAGAACAGCAGAGAGGGGGTGGATCAGGCCGAGGAGGGGGACAGGAAAGAGGAAGCTGGCTTACACCATATCCCATGCCCCCTTCCCAAGACTTCCCCCCCTTGACACAGGCTTCTCTGACTTCTCTGCATCTATTTAGCAGATGCAGATCTGAGTAACTCCATTCAGCGGGTTGGGTTGTCTAGTCAGGATAAGGAGACAAAAGTCCCTTTAAGAACATAAGAACAGCCCCACTGGATCAGGCCATAGGCCCATCTAGTCCAGCTTCCTGTATCTCATAGCGGCCCACCAAATGCCCCAGGGAGCACACCAGATAACAAGAGACCTCATCCTGGTGCCCTCCCCTACATCTGGCATTCTGACTTAACCCATTCCTAAAATCAGGAGGTTGCGCATACACATCATGGCTTGTACCCCATAATGGATTTTTCCTCCAGAAACTTGTCCAATCCCCTTTTAAAGGCGTCTAGGCTAGACGCCAGCACCACATCCTGCGGCAAGGAGTTCCACAAACCGACCACGCGCTGAGTAAAGAAATATTTTCTTTTGTCTGTCCTAACTCTCCCAACACTCAATTTTAGTGGATGTCCCCTGGTTCTGGTATTATGTGAGAGTGTAAAGAGCATCTCCCTATCCACTCTGTCCATTCCCTGCATAATTTTGTATGTCTCAATCATGTCCCCCCTCAAGCGTCTCTTTTCTAGGCTGAAGAGGCCCAAACGCCGTAGCCTTTCCTCATAAGGAAGGTGCCCCAGCCCCGTAATCATCTTAGTCGCTCTCTTTTGCACCATTTTCCATTTACCCCAAGTAGACCTCCAGCCTGCTTCTAAGCAGCATAGGATACAGCATGGGCCCCACTGCACTGGTGCTGGTTAGGACTGGGTTGTAAGTTATTGATTGGAAGGATGATCTTGGGAGAAGTGTCTGATTTTACTGACATAGCACAGAATCTACTATGAACTTCTTCTGTGCAAACCCCACCAAAATAAATGACAGCTATATAAAGACATAATTGTGCCTTGGTTTTGTATTGGGGTTACTCAAAGCACATCCTTTCAGAAATGGTATGTTTCAGAAATGTGCTGTATGTTTTTCAATTTTTATATTATTATTATTAACAGTATTTATATACCACTTTTCAACTAAAAGTTCACAAAGTGGTTTACAGAGAAAAATCAATAACTAAATGGCTCCCTGTCCCAAAAGGGCTCACAATCTAAAAAGATGCAAAATGAATACCAGCAGACAGCCACTAGAACAGACAGTGCTCGGGTGAGGTGGGCCAGTTACTCTCCCCTTGCTAAAAAAAGGAGCACCCACTTGAAAAAGTGCCTCTTACCCAATTAGCAGGGGTATATAAAACAACTATTTTCTTAAAATGAGCTGCATACATCATTGTATGATAAAATGCTGAGCAGATCATTAGTATGGCAACATTATAAGCATTTCTTAAGCTTTTTTGGAAAAGCTTGAGAATCAAAAGATTTGGGGCTGATTTCTGCTACACAGTGAGTGGTTCACACATTTTTCTTTGCTTCTGCTGTAATGTGCAAAGTGAGTTCATAGAGAGATATACAGGCCCAAAGGTCACCTGGAGTCCACAGATTACAGTGCAGTCCAGGAGCCTTGAGACTCACTCCACGCCACAAAGCAGAAAAAAAACTGAAAAGGCGCCACATATGTTTCTTTTCCTGCTCTCCAGGGGCTCTGAAAGGAATTTTATCAAGGGGTACAAAGTTTCTTTTGGGCCCCTTTGCAAACGGGTGAAACAAAGTAGGGGAGGGTGGTGATAGGCAAGCAGAATGGGGGTACGGAGGGGTGAAATAGGGTGGAGGAGGAGGGTGTAGATAGCTGGAAAAGTCTTTGGAGCCCAGCTCTACCCATCCATGTGGCAATGGCAGCTTGATACAGTAATATGGAAAACCAAACACACTCGTCTCTCTAAAATGTTTTAAATATAGAAAATCATGCAGCAAATTAGCTCACACTAATTTAGCATGCACAAACATATTTACAGAGCAATCCTAGCTGCACATTGGGTGGGTGCAAGTCTCTTATGCTGGTCCAGGAGGATTGCAAACGTGCTGTAAGGCACGTTTGCGCCTCTTTGGTACCTGGCAAGGCCAGGGCGCAGAGGTGTGCTGGCCTCTGCGCTGATGGAGGCTCTGTCTTGCATCAGCCAAGCTTGGCCGATGCAAGACTCTGGGGTGGGTGGGGAGGAGGCGGGAAGGAGGCAGGAGGGAGGCATTCCAGGGCGGGGGGGAGGGTGGGTGGTGGGCGCCTCCAGGGTCGGGTGGGTTGGTAGGGAGCAGGAGGTGGGGCTGGGATCTGGCAGTTATGCCGGATCCCAAGCTCGGAGCAGCTTCAAGCTGCTCTGCTTTTCTCGGACTTGGGCCACCTCAGGAGGTGGTGCAAGTCTGAGGAGACACATAGGAGCCAGGGTGCCTTACCTAGAGGTAAGGGAAAAGTTTGGCTCTGGCTGAGCCACTTTGGGCCCCTGTCCTGCACTGGATACAGTGCAAGTTTTTTTATTTGACTGTTCCAGCACAGGATAGGATTGCGCCCTTAGGCTCACACTAGAATGGAAAGTGTCCTGTGGGTACCTAACTTGCTTCTGAAGCAGCTGTAATCTTGCACATGTGTCCCTGAGTTCCTATACACTCCTTCATGGTCAGCAGATCCACAAGCCAAAGAGCGTCTTTAGCAGGCCAGTTTCCTCCCAGATTTGACATGGTGTTAAGGAATGTCATGCATACATTCCTTGGATTGCTGCATATGGCTTGCCTGTAGCTACAGTAGCTGCAGTTGCATGCTCGTGGTAATGTTCCCAGTATCCCATGTGGGCAACAGGTCTGAATAGATAGAAGAATGTAAGATTCCAGGAAATTTCTGGGCCCCCTCCTTTGGTTCCTGGGCCCCCCTTTTGACCCTGGGCCCAGGTACAAATTACCTCCACCTCCGAGGCCCTGCTGCTCCCTAGAAAGACAAACTGACTCCCAGCTTATGTTTCACCAAGGTGCTAAATATTTAAAAAAGAGAAGAAAAAGTTTTTACTAGAACTAGCAATATTTGGAAGCTACTAAAAGTACCTATTCAGTGGAATGCAAATTTCCAGGGGCTTCTAAAAGTAAAAACATGTGGATTTGCTTCTCTAGGCACCTCTGTGGCCACATTATGTTGCATTTGTACTTTTTCCAGTTTCTTAGAGCAGGTCAGCTAGCTGTCTGAACTAGACACTTCTTGCTTATTTAAAAGTCCCTCTGAAGGTTGGCACAGATGCTTCTGTTTCTTCCAACCTTCTATGCATCCTGACTGAGAGGCAAAGACAACTACAGGGAGTTTTCACTTTTACTCCTCTGAACAGCAGATCACTGTGTCATATTACAACCTTCCTTTGAGACCCACTTCAGTTTCAAAAGTGGTTTGTCTTGTTGTAAAGGGTGACTTTTCTAGAAACACCTATTCAATGCTCCCATACAAAGGCAGAAGGGGCTGTTTTTTTCTCTTTTCTTTTTAAATTCTGGCTCTCATATCTTGATTCTGCAAGATTTGGAACAACTATAATATTGACTTCCCTCCAAAAGATCTGCTTTTCTGCCAATTTTTTTTTTTTAAAAACTAGATTATTAACATGATTATACCTGTTTAGGATTTCTTCAGCTTCTCTAGCACAGTGATTCATAATTCTTATCTCATCTGATTAATAGCAATAAAAGCAACCCTAAGAGACAGTTAAATTATGGACTTGTCAACATTAAACAGCCTGTTCCCTATTCCATCTCAGTTTAGCAGTGGCATCTTTTGAGTCATTAATCCATGAAGAAAGTAACAAAGATCTTATTAATACTCCTTTTTTAATGTGTCATTCATCTGATTTTATCCTTTTGGAGTCTGTTTTTTTATTTTTATGGACTGCTTTTCTATTACTTGCCCTCAAAGTTCAATAAAGAAACTTTTCTGCAGAGCACAAGAACCTATTAACAGCATAATCCTGTGCATTTCTACTAAGAAATCAGTCCTACTGTGTTCAATGATACTTACTTGTAAGAATGCATCCACAGAATTACTGTGCGGAAATGAACCTTTATGCTCACATATGAATGTGACAACATACATGCATTGTTTCATGAGGACACATGGACATTAAAAGATCAAGAGAAGTAAGAATCACACCAGAAATAAATGGGATTATAATATTTGCAAAGTGCTTCATACACCAAAAGGTGCTATACAAATAAAATACAATATCATAGTTTGAAAAGGCAGCAAAATCACTGACCTTGTAAATGATGTTGCTTTTTAGTCAAGTGCACTTGGCTAGTCTAGCATTTTCTCACTGATGTACATAACGGCTTATTTAGGTTTGTGTTATATCTGGGAATAAAATGGCCACTACAACAGTTTCAGATAAAGTGTGAATTACATCTTCAGTGGAAGCCTTAACACCTAATTCCTTGCAGTTCACAGCCTGCCAATGAATTAACTCTCAGTTTCCCTCCTTTTACAAATTCTACACAGATCTGTTTACCACTATAGGATGGCCCCAGGAGCTATATAAAAGTGTCAAACATAGATATGCACAGCTTACACCAAATATTTAAAAAAATGGACAAGCAACAAAGGCAGGGCAGGGATAGCTCTTGTACTTTTCTACTTCCCTAGTACATGGGAAAATGAAAGAGCAATGGCTGGAATCCAAACATACTGATGTGTCTGGGCAAAGTGCTTGCATGAAGTGCAACCCTGGGAAGGAAGAATATTTACATTTTCTATCCAGAAGCCAACCATCATGCTTAATTAAATGCCGCACTGAAGGGTATCCTGACCACTGGGGTCCTCCTAGATCACAGGGGTAAGTAAAAATCAAGTGTATGCACAGAAATCTACACATGGCCTGTGGCTCTTGGCCACTTGTTTTAAGTGGAATACCTCCAAGCAGCGCTTTTTGGAAAGTGCACCATCGGATATTCAGGGGTGCTCCTTTCCTTCAAAGCATAATTTTGCAGCGTTTCAAGCAATGATGCTTTCTTTACAATAAATGCTGCATATTCCTCTCCTCATGTAAGAAGGTGGGCCAGAAACAGAAGTCAAAACCAATAAAACTAGTACATACGTAGTACAGCATTGTTTTCAAAAGGATCACAGGTAGTTTTACCCAGGAATTGTAGCTACTAGTCAGAATCATGTGAGTACACTAAAGAGAAAGAGGTTAGGTGACACAGGAAAGATCTAAAATAAAAGAGAAAAACATAATATACCACATTGCCTTCTGTGAACTGTGTGGAAGGAACTGTAGACATAGGTTGCAAATTGTTTGGAGGCGTCTTTGAAGTGTCTGGAGAAAGCCTAGGTGGATGTTGTTGGCTTTCAGGCTCTGCTTTATTATCAGGGATGGGAGCAATCTGAATGGAGAGAGAAGCTTTGTGTATCTCAGGGACAGGGCGACAGGCAGGTGAGACAGGCCTCTGCGGAGGAATTACTGATGCTTCAACAGCCACAGGCTGTTTCTGTGTATGACAAGAAACACCACCAGCAGCATTTCGTGCCCGAGTTAATTTTAAGGCAGAGACTCTCCGTTTCTGAGACTGCTGCTTGTGGCCTTGACGAATGCCAGCTCTAATGCCAGCTATTGTTTTTGTGCTGGAAACAGAGGTCAGTGGCTTGGTGAGTTTTTGTGCATACGATACAGTGGTACTGGTCTTTTTAGCATGAACCGTCCTCCAAATAGACTCCTTGTTAGTACAGGACTCTGTATCAGGAGGACATTTCTTAATTTGTTTGGATGTTATGAACTGGGAGTTAATTTCACTCTTCTTGTAATCGGTTATTCCAGATCTACCAAAGCTTTCTTTCCTAGGAGGTGGTGGGGGTGCCTTATTTGCCAAAAGCATCCACGCAACAGAATAATATTACAGGAAAAAAGAAAAAGTAAAAGGTTAGCAAAAGCAAATGGTGTTAAGAAACGTCACTTTAAAATCAGACACTAAAGAAAATCCAGCCAAACTCATAGGCCATATTTTAAATCAGGCCTCAGCTTACTTCAACGGTCCAGATCTGAACATTTCATTTTAATATTTGGAAAACCAGACAATGTATTTATGAATGTGGTCAATTCTGACTTATTAATACAAAGTCATTATGTTTCTTTAGATCCACAGAACAACTTTAAAACTGCACAGAAAATTCAATTTTTAAATCATACACAAGATATACTACCACATCTAACACAAGTTTGGGATCAGTGGTTCCCAAACCTACCCTGGTCACTATGCCCTTATTTCACCACATGGACAAGACAGCCACCAGCACTTCCCTGAGATCTTGTGTGATCTCAGCCTGGACATGATGGTGGTGCCCAGGAGACCAGGAAGAAGAGGCCACCAGGGACATCCCCTTGCACCCCTTTTTGTTTACTGTGGTGTCCTGGGATGCCACAGTGCACAGTTTGGGATACACTGCACTAGACTTTCTTGAAGGAATAAATGCATGTCCTCTTAATGCTGACTTACAGTAATAGAAACAGTAAAAAATTAAACATACAAATATTTGAAGAATGAATGAAGGTTAACAGTGGGTTTTGCTCTTTGAAAGGAATTCTGTGCAAAGTAAGGCAATAGCTGTGCATCCAAAGCAGTAAACACATTCAAACATGTAGCCAAAACAACATCACAGCAAACACTGGTACAAGTAATGTTAGGAAAGATCCAGAAAAAAAAAAATCATTCAATGAGAATGGCCCCTACCTATTTTGCGAAATGCCAATACTGAACTTTAAGACCTTGCATACAAAGTCAAAGTGTGATTTGCAAACTGTGATCTGCCATTTTACCTGAACTGGCGATTTCTTTTCTTGTAGATTTGGCCGGACACTCCGAAAGCCTTTTGCTGCAAGAGAGGAGCTGCTAGTGTCTCCATTCAGTGTCTCTCTACTCCCATTGTTAAATGATCTCCAAGCTTTTATATGAAAAGAAATCCAAGCAAATTTATTTCTGATAGAGTTATTTTGATGATGCAATAATTTAAATAATATTTTATTCAAATGATTTGACTCTACGGAATATAGGCACTGGCACCAATATAAAAAATACTTAACATGAGCCAGCAACAGATGGCAGATCTATATGTTGCAGGGTACCCATAAAACATTCTTGGGTTCATGAACTGGCCAGACTTGCAGGAGAATGCTGTTTGTATGGACACAAGTGAGCTTGTGCAATAATCTTTTTATATCATGCTCTCTAAATCGGAGCTAAAGAGACTAGAATGTTAAATAAATCAGAATCAATTTAGTACAGTGTCAGATTCATTCATGCATTAGATGGGCTTTTATTTTTATATTTAAAATTATTCTGTATGGTGCTTTACAAAGAGAGGTGAACAATTATAGCAGGATGCCACAAGAATTTATTTTAAAATCATGCCTCTAATCAACATTCCAGAAAAAAGTGGCATTGTGGAGTGCAAACAGTGTTGCAGGAGAATGGGATATAATTTGGACCGGATGTTAAGGTATATTTTATTTCAGCGTGGAGTTATAAGAAATTCACTAAAACTTTTAGCTAACAAGAAGGCTTGATAACTCCAGTGATCAATCTAAATTCCTCTATATTTTCCTGCAGCTTTCTAACTGAAAAAGGTTGAACACTTCCTATTCTTAGTTACTGAAAAACATTAGTGCCTAATGCAACAACTTTTGTGGTGAGTTGTCAGGATTTAAGCAACAAGACAGGAGCAAAAATGGTGCGTTATCCATTAAATAAAGCTTAGCAACAGACATCTCAGAAGGCCTTTCTAATGCAAAAGTTTTAGGCAAGTCTCAGTTAATAAGGTTTGTGTTGGGAGACAGTGGCAGGCAAATGCTAGCTTTCTTTATTGCATTTAAAAGTAATGCTATTATATTCACTCTTAATCATATGTACCTGAATCTGAAGATGGAGAATCAAGTCCTAGAAAAAGAAAGTATCAAAGTTAATGTGCAGGAAATTCTTGTAGCATTCTTACTACACAATATATTTGTGATGCTCAAGGAAATTCACTCACCAAAAGTTCATATGTTTTGAAGTAAACACTACTACAGGTTGGACCTCAGTATCCATGGGGATCCGTTCCTCGACCCCCGTGGATACCAAAACCCACATATAATTAAATCCAAGGGTTACAGTCCAACAGGGCCTCTAGATGCAATCAGAAGGTTGCGCAGCCTCTATGGGCCTCAGAAAGTTTTCCGGATATGACCAGAATGAGCTTCTAGTTGCATCTGGGTTGTCCCTCATCCCACTGCTGGTTTGGAACCCTTGACAACATAGACTTATGTCGTACAGTGGGTCCTCTTTATCTGCAGGTTTGTTACCCACTGTGGGTTCCAAACCCATGCAGGTTCCAAACCTGCAGATAAAGAGGATCCACTGTACTACATAAGGCTAGTTTGCCAAGGACAAAATCCTAAAGGCTGCAATCTTAAGCATGCTAACTTTGTGTAAGCTTCACCAAACTCACTTTCTAAGTAAACATGTACAAGACTGGACTACAATATTCCTTCTGCTCTTTCTGCTTGGCCAATGCTTCCTCTGACTTTGATTAGTCCAGTGATGCCACAAACACCAGCGAGTTTGTCCAACACAAGAACACTCCAGCAACAGTAGTAATATGGCAAGAAGGTGACTGAAAATACAGATGAACAGTTTTCAACAATCTCACGTGAGCTCTCAGACCAGAGTACCAACTAATCACCATCCTACAGTGCTGGCCTAGAAACTAGTCCAACCCAGGGCATGGAGATAAAACCTTTGTTTTCCTTCGCCCAAAGACATAAAAGCAGGTTTCCTTCCCAACCCAATTTTCTTTCTTTTTTAAAAATACTCTTTAGAGAGACTTTTTGTTTACTCTGCTTTTCATTATAAGACAATCCTCGCTGGATCAGGACAAGGGCCTATATAGCTTCCTATATCTCACAGTGGCCCACCAGATGCCCCAGGGTGCACTCAGGACCACAAGTATACTGTTGCCATACTCTAGCATCTGGCATTCAGAGATGGGCTACATCTAAAACCAAGAAGATGCATATAGACATAGTGGCCTGTAACCTGTGATGGTCTTTTCCTTCATAAATCTGTCCAAATCCTTTTAAAACCACTGTTCCTGAATCACTGTTGGCTACTTCTCTGTTCTCACCAGTCTGCCATCACTATGCTGAAGAATAAGCTGTAGTCTTTATAGCTAGTTCAAGATGAGTTCAATTAAGACAACTGTAGCAGAGAAAGTGGAAACAGCATTACTGAACCAGAAGCAGAAAGGGAAAGCAAATATCTGGGAAATGCTTCATTGTCCTGCTCCCAAAATCCATTCTCTCTTCCCAAGGGTGGTAGTGGTGGTGGTGATGGGGGGTCATGTGCATGCCAGCAAACAGGAAAAGCAAAGACAAGACAAGCAGTAGAGCAATTTAATTTGTAACTATAGAAGTGTTAAGACTGGAAGGTGATCTGTGTTGTGGCCTGGTTGGCTATGTGCCAGAATAAACATCTGCATTTCAGTGGTCTACTACAACAGTAAGAACATTGAAGTGCAGATTGGGTGAATGGAAGGAAGCCAAGGGCCACACTTCTATCTTTCCTCTGAAGAAAAGCTGTCAGGAAGCAGACCTCCTCTCCCCAATGAGAGTTTCTGAAGTGGCAATGGTGGAATTAGGCAGATTCTTAGGCAGGAGGCATCCGGTGGAGCAGGGCTCAGAATAAATGTAATTATGCCTCTCTTCTCACAGCTGGCTCTTAAGTGTTTCTGGTATGAAGAACAAACCCTCTAATTTGTGGCTCTGACTTAAGCTGTGTAAAAGAATAGTGAAAAAGTCTGAGACCGTAAGGCACAATCCAGTAGATTTTTTACTTCCAACTTTTGTTAGCTATGACTACATGACAGCACTGCTCTGTAGACTTCAGCCTTTTAATGAAAGGCAGTGTATTAAAAATGACAATGTCCTTAACAAATGTTGCAATTTAAGTATTTGTAGACAGTCATTATTTTAAGATGTTTTTTCTGCTGCCATTGCTTTAGATCAGGGATCACCTCATACTTTTCAGTACAAGAGCCACATCGTATATTATATATATGTTCAGGGGCTGAAAAAAAACTAGTTTTATATTAAATAAATAACATGACATGAATGAATATATTTTACTTGGATCTTGTTTGTAAGCAGTATGATATGATTTTACAAATATCAATCTTTCTAGCCCACCCATACGTATTGCTGCCTTCCTAGGGGGAGGTGTCAGCAGGTTGCTGGTATTTTGCTACCCAATGAGCTGTGTTAACTTTTTTTGTTAAGTGGAAAATAAATAAAAAAACAATGTCAGGACATCTGCCCACAGTTTGATTTTAATTTTTTTTTTTCATATAAGCTGCACCCCTAGCCCTTTACCCTCTCCCTCCCTTGCTTTGGCCACCTCCCAGTCAGTGCGTGAGGCTCAAAAGCTACTTCTCCAAAATCTACCCTTAAGGGAATCCCCACAGGCACAGAGCCTTCTGGGGTAATCTTCCATGGAAGCATCTCCCCGGTGCAAGGCTCTGTGGTTATCTAGCATGTCAGCAGGCTGCTGTAACATTAACGCTTCCCCACCACCATGCTGCAGGCCAGGTTAACTCTTCCAATAGGCTGGATGTGGGCCCCGGGCTATAGTTTGGAGACTCCTGCTTTAGGCTGATGGACTCAAACGCGTACTTACAACACAGTTACCTTCCTAGGAAAACTATATAATTTGGTTACAATGTTCCTGTTTAGAAATGTCCTGCACTAGTAGATGATTTTTAAGATTACTATAAGATCAACTGCTATGTATTTGTTTTAAGGATTACTCTAAAAATGTTTCAGCTTTGTATTTTTCTTTCACATCTTATTGGACTAAGATGTCATGAGGATTTATGCAGGGGTGATTCAAGTGGATCTATGGTTTCTATCAGTGCAGATCAAATTGGCATGGCTTGTGCACCCCCAGTAATCCCACATTTTTGAGCTTTGCGCACCAACCGGAGCAAGGGAGGCAGGCAGGTGTAGGACATCACTTGTCAGTTGGTCACTTCCCTTCAGCCTAGCATTCAAAGCAGCTACCTGAATCAGAGCCCAATCCTGTGGTTGGCGGCACAGCTGCGTGCCGACGAGAACAGTCACAAACATGCCGCAAGGCACATTTGTGGGGCTTACCACCTGACCTCCCGTCTGTGCCAGCCTAGCGCCAGCCGGTGCTGAGCTAGTGCATGGCAGTCGCCCGGGTTTCGCGGCTCGGCGGTCTCCTGGACCCCCGGTCTGTGGAATGGGAGGCGGGGGCATGGACAGGGGCTGGAGGAGGCATTCCGGGGACGGGGGAGGCCGGCAGGGGCATGGACGGGGGCAGAGGGAGGCATGCCAGGGGGCGGGTGGCAGGCATGTCGGGGGGAGGGAGAGAGGTGGATTTGCGGAGCTCTGCTCCGCAGGATCCAGGGCGCTTGTCCAGGGCTGTGTGCCCTAAACGAGCACCTTTACTTTAGTGCCGACCTTTTGGCTGGCACTAAAGAAAGTGGCCCCACTGCAGGGCTGGTTACCTTACTCGGGGGAAGGGTACAAACGTCCCCTTCTTCCGAGGTGCCTCCCGCGGTAGCACGGGAGGCGCAGGATTCGGTGGCAGCCCTCTTTGGAGCCGCCGAGCCTGGGTGCTGCGGAGAGCTCAGGATTGGGCTGTCAGTCACCTGGCTGATCCAGTCCTGGGCTTGTAAGTGTAGTACAAATATTTAACAGTGTAGCACAAATATTTAGCAAGCATACATTTGTCCTATCTGAAGGGAAGCACAAAACAGTGGGAATGAGTGGGGCAGAATTTGGCCCATAGTAACCTGCCTAGTGGGTTTGTTTTCTTAATTATTCCAAATTAAGGAGCATCAATAAAAGTAAATCTTTTCCAGCCTCAAGGGAGTTAACTAAGGCAGCAAACCTAAACACATTTACTAGATAGTAAGCCTTACTGGACACACCGGAACTTTTTTCTGAGTAAACACGCACATAATTGCACTACAAAGGTGCTTGGGGAGACACCATATCTATTGATAAGGTCACAGACTGAGAGCTTCTTGTCAAGGTGCCTTTCCCATGGAGATTGATTTCAAACCCTGCCCCATTGTTAACCTTCAATTAATTGTGCAAGCGCATTTTAAAATGCAATGTAGAAAATTTTAAAGGACTTATTTTATGAATCAGTCTTTTTAAAGGGAGCTAAATTGTCATAGTTGAAAAACTGTGTTTTCATGGTGAATATGTCCTTTACAAATTTCCTATGATGCTGCTTGCTTAGAAAAGAGTTACCAATCATGCACAAATTAAGTGGAATCATGTTTCACCTCTGCTAAACTATTCACAGTCCAAGAGACTGAAACACAGGTAATCAATATTTATGGCTCCATTAAAATTACACTCTGAAAACTAAACTTCAGAGTTAGCTATTTTTGTCTTTCTTTTTTTTTTTTTTAAGTTTTAGCATTGCTTTATTAGATAAGGTAAACAATGCCATTTTTTCTTTGCAGTGTATAATTTTCTATAGTAGTTTTTACAGAGCAACTAGATATGCAAATGCAAACAGATTTATCATAACTTTTATCTTAACTGTACTTAAACTGCATAAGCGATAAATGCTAAGTAGCAGAAAATGTCTTCATGTTAATAGATGCTTATCTAGAAATGTTAGATTATTTCGCAATTAGTTCTGTACACAGTGATGTTTGGGAAAGTGATGTTTGGTACTTTAACATTCTTTTCTTTTGCATTCTTAAAATGCAAATAATTAAAAATACTTTTTAATGTTAGCAAAATGGTCTAAAACCTTTGAGAAAGGCATGATCGTTTATCACTATGGCATTATAAATGTTTAACAGAGATTAGCTTTTTCCAGCTTGACAGTTTCTACAGCAAAACTCATCCAAGTGTGAAATTTAATGGCCAAACTCCTTAATTTCTGAAATCTAGTTTCTATTGTCTAACAAAAAGGAAAGGCATTTTCAACCCAATATGCTAAAGTGCAGTCAAAATATTGTGCAGCTATATTGCTTCCAGTAAGATGAAAATATGTGGAAGCTATACAAATGTATTGAAACATTCTTATATCCTGGGCTATACTTATGGGTATATGAGATTTTTACACTACCATTTTAGAGAGAACATTATGGTAGCTCTTTATTTTACCCTCCCCCAGGATTTTAAATACTATCTTTTTTTTAAGATGAGAAATAAGAGTGATGAAACAGAAAAGTAAAAAGGTAGTATTTGCAGCTCTTCAAAAGTCTTTGGGCATAAGTCCTAAAGTACTTTTGTGTGTGTGTGTGTGTGTGTGTGTGTGTGTGTGTGTGTGTGTGTGTGTAGTTCTAGTACAGTTGTGTGTAAGCTAGTATGATTCTCTCCTATTTAAATAAAAGTAAAAAGTCGTGGGAGGTGAGAAATCATGGTTCTCTGCATGATCAGCTATCAGTAGAGAGCAAGGCCCCAGCTCACATATTCTTTGAAGTGGACGACACCAGCCAGGATACCGGCCCACATTTCCACCATGAGATGATCACTGCTACTACTGGTAACATATGAGCTGGGGTTAATTGCCCAATACATGAACTAGTTAAACAGAAGATGCTTGGATTTAAGTGGATTTACAGTCCACTCAATGCTCTAACAAAGTGAGACCAAAGCACCTTCTGGGCTGGGGCAGCATTATCTTCTGACGCTTCAAAGAAGTCTTTGCATGCTGTACATCGATTTTTGGGAGGTGAGAGATAGGCTTGAAGAGAAGAGGGTGCCACCTCTGGACAGTGGTTCCCAGATCCAGGTTCCCGAACCAAATGAGAGTCGCAGAGTTATTCTGGAGAGTTGCAAGAAGCACTTCATTGCTGCATCATTGGAGACTCTGAGGGTCTATAGCGCATGCGTGCTGATCTTCTCACTTCCCCCCATTCCTTCACTTTTGTACCCATTTTCCCTTCCCCCTCTTTTTTTTAGCCTTCCTCCTCTATCTTTGCCTCCTTGCCCCAGTAAGGTTCAGCAAACCTTTTCCTTCTCTCTCCTGCACATGCGCTTCAGGAGCCACTTTCATGCCCTTTTTCTCCCTCCCCATTCTCTGTTTAGCAATCCTCCTCCATCTTTGCCTCCCTGACCCAGTAAGCTTCCCTTTACGTTTCCTCCTCCCTCTTCTCTGCCCACATGCAACTCTCATTTGCAGCTGTACAGCAACTAGATATGACTAGATGCAAAGGAGGCGTCTCTACTTTCAGGATGTGTGTAGGAGCGTGAATTTCAACAGAGACAATACAATGAACAGTGCAAACCTATATGGCTACAGAGAACTTGGGAATAGAGGGTGAAACTCTGGGTGCTGGGGGGAATTGAATTAGTGGGGATATCTGGGGGATTGGTGTTGGGGAGCTATTATAGTAATTAAGGGATGAGGGGAGTGAAAATTAGGGGAAATCTGGGGGTCAATATTGGGGCTATTATGGGGTGCAGGGAAGAGTTGGGGTGGAAATTAGGGGGTGAAAATGGGATAGATTGGAGAAACTCAGGGGGAGGGGTATACTCAAGTATAATTGATATCGGTGGGCTGTAATGCGACTGTATCAGAAGGGGAAGCCTTTGGGGTTGATATTGGTGGGCTTTATTTTATTTTAATTAATTACCCAATTTTGTTAATTATTTATTAGTAACATGGACCAACTCCATGGGTCACAAGATGACTGAAAAATTGTATTTAGTGTTATGGTCAAAAAAGTCTTGGAACCACTGTCTTAAGAGTTACTATAACTTAATGGCATTTCTGATAGAGATTTTCTTGGCCTGAATCATTGACTGAACTCCATTGGATTCATTAACTAAACCCCTCGAGTGAGACTTTCTCTGGATCTTAGTTTGTCCACACAGTAAAGCAAGGAATTGGCAATGCTATCATGAACATTAGAGCCGGAACAATGGATTGTGATGGGGTTGTTCAGCAAAATCCCGCATGGCCCTTACATATTTTTGAGTGGAACTCTTTCCTGAATGACCAACATTCATTTACTATACTTAGAGGTGTCAGAGCTGTAGCCTCCCTCTGAGAAACACATCCTTTGATATGATACTTTGATCTATGTATTGTTCTGTTCAGTGTTAAAATGCATATCCATTAGTGTAGAAAACTCCCACATGGATACAATCTACGATTTAATCACTAGACCAAAAACATTTAGTGGCAACAGAATAATAGCAGTAGAAGTCATATGGGAAAGCCACTTAGTTGTCTTCACTATGAATCTGCATAACACTATACGGAAACATAAACACAATGGCATTCAAGTGAGGCGCTCCACGGTTATTAATAGTTATACCTGCGGTCAAAAGGTTTGGAGAACTCTGAACTCTCTTCACGGCAGTCAATTTGACAGACATGGCAGCACGTTTGCGAGCACACCCACCACTATCTGAAAGCACAAAATGACACAGACACAGGCCCACGACAGACAGCAAGCACATGCAAAATTATTGCATGGTGTTAAGAGAGATATGCAACTATAGACAATAATTCATGCTAGTTAGATTGCTGTTGATCCTCAGGGATTTGTACCAAAGGGTTGTGGCTAATTAATAATGTTGTTAATGTTCAGTTAGTCTCCCTTTAGCAAGTAGGCTGGTTGCCTGCAGTCTCATTCTTCAGTTTAGCAAGGAAGTTGCTTTGTTAAAGCAAGAAAGACACACACTTCTAGTGTGACTACGTCAAAACTAAGGTGCA
Organism: Tiliqua scincoides; assembly: GCF_035046505.1. Taxonomy (NCBI): domain Eukaryota; kingdom Metazoa; phylum Chordata; class Lepidosauria; order Squamata; family Scincidae; genus Tiliqua; species Tiliqua scincoides. Next base: position 60,553,310 of record NC_089826.1, read on the forward strand.
GTAATGGGGACATGGGGCTGCTATTTTCATGGAGTTCTCCCTATCTGCAGTTTCCATATCCATGGAAGGGGAACAGAAGCCCCACAGATATGGAAGGATGCCTGTACACTATACAACCCTATTTAAATACGTATATACACAAGGCTATTGTCTGGATTTTTGGAATGTCAAACAACCTAAAAGAAAGAGAAACTTGCAAATTTTTTATTTAAAATAAATCCTAAATATTTTGGAATAATTAGTCAAGTAGCACTGAAAAATTATTCCAGTACATCTTGAACCAACTTTTAATTGCTTAACATAAGGAGAGAAAAGGCCATGAACGGAGGTTATAGATGAAGTGTATCAATCCAATAGGATCGGACCACACATTGCTCACATCCTAGACAAATTAGAATCAAGACCCCTTATATTTTTTGATCATATGTTGAGCATACCAATATCACATTCAATTATCAAGAGTTGACTATACTCTTTTGCCTCCCAGGTTTAACTTATTACATTTTTTCAATTCGCTGTATTTTCTTTTTACAACAGTGACTATGGAGTACATGGAGGCAGCCAGTGGAGTACATGGAGCTCTTGATTGTGTTCCCCAAAATGCAGAAGATATTACCCAGGTTATGGGCTGCGAAGCTGTTTATATATGCCTCCAACAAAAATACAGGCAGCTCAGCTGGGTACATCAGAACATTGTCTAGTTTGCCTCCATGGCTGAGCCAGTTCTGCAAAGCTAAAAATACTTAAATTAAGGGTAGCTAGCTCCACTATCCCTTCAACATTTGGGTGCTTTAGGCCCCATCAAAATCCTCTCAAAGCAGTATCTATCATTGAGCAGTTATATTTAACGTACACCACTTTACGTGGCCCTTTATGTGATGAAAAGGATAGCATGATACCTAACTAGCTTTGAAACTGCTAGCCCTGTGATTCAATATTTTCTGTACATTCCTGTGTACAAAATGACAATCTACATTTGAGTAAACTGATGGTAAGTTTCTACTGTGAGATTAAAAATCAGCTTTTAAGTTTCTCTGGAACTGAGAATAAGTTCTCACACCATTCACTGAAGAAAACACCATCATGTTCTGAAATGTGAGGAATGTCTAATAAGCTCAACATGGGTAGCAACTGAGGCTCCAAGATAAAATCATAACAGTATCTTGCTTTAAACATCTGGCTATCATCCTTCCCAAATGCCTAGGCTTATGGCACACTTTCAGTAGATAATCATGTAATTTTCAAGTGTTTTGACTGCTGAGTCCTAACTCTCTATCAGGTCAGGGAAGCTGCATGCATGGGACATCGCTACTGAAGCTAAAGGAAAACTCATTTCATTGCTACAAAAGACTTTGTGAGAACGTAAGAACAGCTCTGCTGGATCAGGCTATAAGCCCATCTCGTAGTCCAGCTTCCTGCATCTCACAGTGGCCCACCAAATGCCCCAAGGAGCACACCACATAGTAAGAGACCTGCATCCTGGTGCCCTCCCTTGCATCTGGCATTCTGACATATCCCATTTCTAAAATCAGGAGGTTGCATATAAACATTATGGCTCGTAACCCTTAATGGATTTTTCCTCCAGAAATTGGTCCAATCCCCTTTTAAAGGCATCTAGGCCAGATACCATCACCACATGCTGTGGCAAGGAGTTCCACAGACCAACCACATGCTGAGTAAAGAAATATTTTATTTTGTCTGTCCTAACTCTCCCAACACTCAATTTTAGTGGATATTCCCTGGTTCTGGTGTTATGTGAGAGTCTGACTTTGTGATCAAGTCAGAGGTTCTATGACATCAAAGGCAAGCAAACTTTTAAGGGGACAGAGCTGCTAATTATTTTCCAATAATTTAGGTCAACTGGTATGTCCAGCATCACTGATCTAAAATGCACTATCCATATTTGGCAAGAAGACCATGTTCTTTAATCTTACCATGAAGCCGATGGAATAACAGGGTTCCCATCAATGGGTAGAATATGAAGCAGTGATGATGGCAGGAATAAATCCTCAGTGTCCATGCTATACTGTGTTTATGAAATGTTTCTTAGAACAACTTTCCATAAGTTGCCTGCACTTGCTTTTACCGTTGCTAGGCTACAGAAACATTTTAGTTAAATTGCAAGAACTTTGTACCATGGTGATGCAACGTTAACAAGTTAAGTTTCAGATTTTTGCAGCCTCCCAAAGCTTTGCATAGCTTTACCATGCCTTACATTTATGTCTTTATTATTAAGCAGTTGGCTCCTTTAATCAATTTTAAATTAGATTCATTTATCAAGCATATTGTCCTTGCATATTTCTGCCTAAAATATTTATGAGAATTCACAAAAGGATTATTTAGCAAATTAACTTTGACCCACACACACACTCACACACATTATCCATCTTTGGAAAAAAGGCAAAACTGAGTCTGCCAAGACATTTTTGGGCAAACAGGCATACACTCACAATGTAAATTATTTGAAATGTTGTCTTCTTAGAAGACACCAGGTTAGACAAACAACCTGGTCTACAGCCTAGTTTAAGTAGAAATATTTCAATTTTAGCCAATTTAGTTCAGAGGTTAAATTTCTTTTTACCACTGTATAGTAATCATTATTTTTAGAGATCAGCCAGCTATACAACTTCCAAAACACATTTTATATGCTAGATATTTCATGCTACATAGTCTTGCAAATTTAAACATTTTTAAAAACTTCTGAGTCTACTAAGATGGAGAAAAAATATAGCACTTGGTTGTGAAACCAAAGCACTCTGTGGATTCTCTTTGATTAATAGGGCCAAACTACACTCTATGTTAAACATGAATTTGACCTTCTTTTGGTACTTTATTTAAAACACTTTATTGCTTTTAACCTAGTTAGGTTCTTCTCATGTACATAGTTCTTTTGCTATCCCATCTATGTATGTGCAGTCATCTTATTGACTGCCAGCTTTAGAAACACAAATATACATTCAATGCATATTAAAGATAGCAAAAAACAAACAAACAAAAATAAGGGTGAGAAGATCAAGGTCAGAGGGCTAGGAGATCTGTGGGAACAGCACTAGGAGCTCCAGGAAGGAAACAGGAAAATTAGAGATCCAATTCCAGAACAGGAAGAGTTCCAAAAGTTGCTCAGCAAACTAGTTCAGGATTCCAACCCTGAAATCTAAATCAGCTTGATTAGACCTGTTCAGATCTCTTCTGTGGACTCATACAGAATCCTAAAGCTTTCAGTAGTCTTGGCTAGGATGTACTTAACACTTTTAGAGTCAAATTATTGCTGTTTGTGGGCTTTGCAATGTATTATGAGTCAGAAACAGAGTCAATCAATGAGTAATCATTATCCTCTGGTGATCTTAGCCAAAAGTCAATAGGGATAGTTTGTGCTAGCTGGAGCTCCTGTCATTAGGCACCTTACTGTTCTAAGCTTTGGGGCATGTTGCAGTCTGCACTGAGTTGTCAGATCTGGGACAGGAAGGAGTATGACTGGATACTTATCTGCAGCCAGAGGATATATTTGGACCATCCCTTTGAGCCCTTCCAATCTATAATTTCAAGACTGGAATAATCTCTATAGGATGAAGTAGATCTATGAGAACTGGAAAATTTCCCTTCAATAATGTACAGCTTAAGCAATAGCATGATCTAACCCAAAATAAACGCTATCAATTTCCATGGGAGAGATTTAAGCATGTGGTTAATATTGACAATAATGGCTTCTAAGTACCGTTCTTGGTAATATATTGGCTTCATCCAAAATATTCCTAGTAGTCTAGGACTACAGAAATTGCATGGGAGGGGGCAGGATCTAGTGGAAACCTCCACCACTGCATACAGGCCCAGATACTGATGTGGTTCTTTTTATGTGGTTCTTTTCATTTTTTTTTGAAATTTCTATGCTCTTATATTACTGAGTACACACCAGTTTTGCAACAGCAGATTCAGTCCTTCAAAGTGCATAACTTCAGTGAATTGTGCTCCATATTTGACTATAATTGCGTTGGGGCTTCTTGAGCCCCAGCGCCCTTTACCCAGCCCCTCCCTGCACTGGGTTGCAGAGGTGGGAAGTTCTAGGCAGTGGATTGGCACTGGACACTTGGGAGAGCACTCCAGCCAGCTCAGTCCTGAGTGTCTTTTGAGCCCCACCTGCCTGCCCTTTTATCAGTTTATCAAGATTAGCTGGTTGCCTCCTTTGGGAGCCGGGTGGGAATTTTTTGTTGTCACTTTGATTGGCCTTTGGGTGGCAGTTTTTTTGCCTACCCCAAACTGTCTTGTGGAGGCAGGCTGTAGTGTGAGTTTTCCCTGTTCTGGCAGGTGATATGCTGCTTGGGTAGGCAGGAGTTGGACTTGCATACTTCCTGAGGTAAATAAGGTCAAGAAATAGGTCAGGACAGCTCTTACAATGCTTGTCTGGGTTGGAAAGGCTGGCTGACTTGTTCCTTGACTGGTCTGGCAATCACCAATGCATGGCTTGGCCTCTGTGGGTTCTTGCAGACCAGCTGCCTCAACCCTCCAGGGTTGGCAGTAATAGGATCACCCAGTCCTCAGACTGGGTGATGCCTTGAGTCAGGTAGTGATACTTGTTTGGGAATCGGGGGAGACAGACAGCCTGTGCAGTTTCCCCCATGTATTAGGCCAGCATGTCTAGAGGGTTATAATTAGGTTTCCCCCTGCTGCAGGTCTGTTTGTATTCAATAAAACAATTATATCCCAAGCCTCTGTCTCCTGTGCTTTATTGCGGGGGGGGGGGGGTGCCAGGGTAATTTCAAAAGCAGTACAAACCTCATCCACTACATAAATTAGGTTGAAGTGAAAGTTAGTTATTTTCAAGGTTCAAACATTTTGGCTGGCCTTGGTAATTGGTCATTATTTGTGATTGCTACCAATTCTGCTCCTCTCCAAGTTCTCTGGCACAAGCAAAAGATTCTGGGGAGAGAATGAGTCAGTCTTTCACTTCACACCAGGGATTTGAGACTCTCAGAAGCAGTGGAAAGGAGAGATTCTTCTTTCTGTTTCTGGATCCCGTACAAAGTTCTGTGTAATTTAGACTGACCCTTCCTAAGAATTATCTGTGCATTCCAGAGGGAAAGAGTCTGTCTCTCTCACTCAGAGTGAGTGACATATCCTTCTCTTCCATCTGGGGGCAGATGGACACCATACTAATAAACATACTAATTTTAAGCAGGGTGAATAAGCAACAACAGATCTATTTTAGAACCAAAAAGTACATCTGAAACACAGCTCCTTATGCATGCTTGTCTTGTGTTAAGACTCTATATATGTGTACTGAACTTCAATATATTTCACTAAATACCTGAATACATATTGAAATAAAACATGCATGTATACATATATTTATATAAACGCATGTATTTAAACATACAGTCACAAGCCTAGACAGACACAGAACATTCATGTACACATATACACGTGTTTTAAAGATCCTATGTGAAGCAATTTAGGATACTACTGCCTTAAATCAGAAACATTTGCTTCAAGAAAAACTTCACACTCCCTGCCTCCAGCATGCCTCGTAGAAGCTGCATACCTGTATTCATTTTGACTCTGGGAGATCTGCTTCTGAAATCTTCAGTTTTCCTGTAGAAAACAAAAATGATCTATTACTATATCACATGTCAATAAAATAAAGTACAGAAACAATGCATTTTGGGGCAATAGGGGAGACAATATTTCAATATGTATCAATATTTGCTGTATTTGGATCAGGTATTAAGAAAGAATAATATATTAGTTTCCTAAATTAACATTTCTCCCCGTCCCTCCCATCAGTGAACATGTTGAGGGGAGAAACATATTTTTGCGAAAAACATCATGTGGGTTTTAGCAAGTTTGGTTTCAAAGTGCTCATGTTGCTTTCTGGATCTGGTTAGTCTGAAGTGGTTATTTGTACTGGCACAATTGATTTCTATGCAGCAGAAAACACTGAGCACAATGACTGCTGAATCAGGCCCCCAACAGAGCCTGCCAAATGCTTAACATGCACTGAAAGCAAATTATAAATACATTCATCCAGGAAGTTGGAAGGACTTCAGAATCTGTGGTATTCCACTTGAGGAGTTGACACTCCATGGCATTCAAAACAAAAAACAAATACACAAATAAAGAGGAAGCAAGAAATGAAATAGCAACCAAAAAGGAGATGGAGTGATGCTATCTTAAGACTGATAAACTACCTAAGTTGTGACTGTGTTTATCACATCAAGTGCCAGAGCAGGTCAGGAAACCAGGTAAGTGCCATCGATTATATCGCAGTTGTTGACAAGGCTTCTACCTCCATCCCCCTATCACTTTGAGTAGGAACTGGGATTTGAAGGAAGTGTGTTGCTTCTGGTTTCTCTCAGCCTATCGGTATCAGGCTCTTTGGAATAAGTTGTTGCAATAGTAATAATAATTCCTTTAAGACCTGTGAAACCTTCAGTTTTTCCATGAAAGCTTCAGCACCACCTCTTAGCCCCCTGAACATACTGCAAATAAAGCAAGTGAAATAAATCCATATTATTTCCCATCCCCCATTTTTTGTCCACAGATGCTGTTTTCACTCCTAGTTATATTGTTTAAACTGAACTGCTGCCTCAACTGCTTTTATTTTGTATGTTCTACTTTTGTATGTTTATTGCATGCTTTTATTTCTTTACGTGTTGTTTTATAACATTTGGTAAGCTGCTTTGGGCATTTGCTTTGGCGGGGAAAGCTGCCAAATTTTTAAAATAAAATTTAAATTTTATTTTAATAAATAAATTTTTAAAAATTTTTAAAATAAAAAAATCTTCTCTAGCACCACTCTCTTCTCTTTACTGTCTCCTCTGTATCTATTTTAGATTGTAAGCCTCTCAGGTAGAGACCTGTCTTCTTTTTCACTGTTCAGTGCCATGCATGTAGATGGCAACAGAAGCAACAACATAAATACATACTGTCAGTGCTCTTTGCTAACAGTTCCAGAACTGTTGAATTTACAGAATATTCATTCATGTTATGAGGATTATGGGTAAATGTCTTGAGCTGTCATCTTGCAACTGACAGCCCAATCCTGAGCTGCCCTTTGCTCCGGGACTGCCACGGTGCCGAAATGGCTGCTGCAGCATAATAATAATAATAATAATAATAATAATAATAATAATAATAATAATAATAATAATAATACAGGTATTTATATATCGCCTTTCTTGGTCGTTAGATTTCTCCTCAGACTTTAATTCAAGGCCGTTTACATAGGCAGGCAATACTAAATCCCAATAGGGATTTTTACAATTGAAGAAGGTTCTGTCTTTCAAGAACCACAACATTTCAGATGGCTCTTTTATGATCTGGTATCACATTCTGGCCTCCATTTTCCTCCCACACAGGCTGACAGCAGCCAAAGAGCAGGTGGAATAACTCAGCATAACTTGGCTAGGCTTGTCAGCTGCTTCAAGGTCTCGCCATTCACGGTGCTGGTGGCCTCGAACTGGCGACCTTCGGATGTTATCTTCAGGCAAACGGAGGCTCTACCCTCTAGACCAGACCTCCTGCCCTATAATGGGATGAAGCAAGAGAGAGAAGCAAAGTGGAGCAATGTCAGAGGAAGGGATACTGTGCAGAGCAGGACCAGAGAAAGGGAATGAGCTGGGGCAAGGTAAGGGAGCAAGACCCTGAACAGAAGGGCAGCTGCAGGCAACAAGGGGATCTGAAGCCAGTGGGAGGATCAGTGAGATAGAAAGTGACTGGAGCTGGGGAAAGGAGAGAAGAGAACTATCATCGAGTGTGGAGACAGCAAAGTAGGGTCCAGTAAAGAAGGGAACCCAGATACAGGCTGGCAGCAAGTTTCAGGAGACACAGAGCCAGTGGGCCATGGAGAAAGCTGGAGAGTGCTGCTTGTAGAGTGCAGCAACCCACACAGCAAGTGGCTGGGACACAGAAGGCCCTCACTATAATTAGGAGAAGACATGCAATGCAAGAAGGGGGGGGGAGAAAATGGATTATCCTTACCTCATATCATATACACGGACATTAAAGGACAAGCAAACTGTGAGAGTTAAGATACTTATTGGGGGGGAAAGGACATCAAAGTAATCCCCCAGCCCTCAGAACAGGAACCTCACCCTGTGGGCAGGACAGAGGCCAAGGGAAAGATAGAGGTTAAATAATGAAAAGCTACAACATTGGGGCTTTTTAGCTTGGGGGAAAAGGCGATTAAGGAGGGACAAGACTGAAGCTGCAATTCTATCCACTTATCAGGGAGTGAGCTCCATTAACTTTTGGGAATTACTTTTGTGTAGACATGCATAGGATTGGGATACGAGACTTATAAAGTTATGCATGGTATGGTGAACGAGAACTTCCTTTCATATGATACTAGGGGCACAATTCTAAACAACTTGCCAGCACCAAGGCAATGCAACTCCAAGGTAAGGGAACAAACATTCCCTTACCTTAAGAAGGCCTCCGTGACTGCCACCTAACTGCAGGATGCAGCATATGCCCCATTGGCACGTAGTGTCAGTGCTGAAAAATTGGTTAGGATTTGGGCCTTAGTCATCTAATGAAACAGATTAGCAAGAGATTTGTTGTCACAAGATGTGGTGATGGCCACTAGCATGGAACTTTAAAAGAATATTGGACACATTCACAGAAGACAGGTCTATCAATGGCTATTAGTCATGATGGCTATGTACCATATGCCTTTGAATGCCAGTTGCAGGTAATGTATGGCAAGAAAGAAGTCTGCCTTTTTGTCCTGCTTGTGGCTTCCCAAAAGCAGCTGGGGGGCCACTGTGGGGAACAGGATACTGAACTAGATAGGTCTTCAGTCTTGAACCAGCAGACCGACAGAATGTCTTTGTGATGTCTTGTTTTGAATGTCTTTGTGAAGCGTATTCCACTTCTGCTTAACTCATACTTGGAGATTATCCTGCAGTATTTCTGGAGGCACAGAGAATACATTGTTGGATCAGATTTATTTTTTTAAAGAATTCATAAGAACAGCCCTGCTGGATCAGGTTATAGGCCCCTCTAGTCCAGTCTCCTGTATCTCACAGTGGCCCACCAAATGTCTCAGGAAGCGCAAAGACAACAAGAGACCTGCATCCTGGTGTCCTTGTGGGACAAGACCAATGCCCAGCATCCTGCACACAACAGGGCATCCACCGGCAGCTTCTTGGGGGAAGGGGACTTTTGTCCCCTTCCCCTGGGTAAGGCAAGTAGCCCCACAATGAGACTACTCAGTTCTGTGGCAACCCTTGGGCTGCTGTAGAATCAAGTGCCTCTGTGTCGGACCCGGAGGCTCTGGATGCGGAGGATCAGAGCTCCTCCAGTCCTATCTCTCTCCTGCCCCACGCCCTCCCCAGCACGCCTCCTCCCCATCTTCTCCCCTCTTCCCATTGCCCCAGAATGCCTCCTACCTGCCTTCCCTGCCCCCACCTACCTCTCTTCTGCCCAGCAATTTGGGCGGTCGTGGAGTGGTGGAGCAGCGGCAGTCCACTGGCGCTATTCCAGTGCCAGCTGGCGCTAAGCTAGCACCGGTGCTGGACCAGCACGTTTTTGACACTCAGCACCGGTAGAGGACTGGTGGTAAGAGCTCAGGATTGGGCTCTCAGTCTTTTAAATCTCTCTCAAACATAGGAAGAGAGAGGAAGAAAGGAAGTCTGTGGACTCTGCGATGCTCCTTTTGAAGGAAGGAAAAGAGGTCAGAGGAGACAATGAGCAGAGGAAGCCACAGAAAGCTCTTGCTTAAAAGGAATATGACCTGCAGCAGCCCTGTGAATGTCATTGAGTTCAATAGGAACTGCTCTCAGGTAACTCTTTGTATAGGATGGTAGCCCTAGTTTTCTATATTGATAGCAAGAAATACTAAATGCTAAAAAGAAAAAAAAACTCCAAAATGTCCAATAACAAAATGCCCAATGACAGTCAAGAAGATTGTTCCTAACTCAAGAAACTTCTATCTCCTTGCCAACATCAAAAAGTTAGTTCTCTTTCCAGAAAACAAGAAAGGTCATACAAGGTGAATAACAAAGAAAAGGGCAATTCTAGGAATCCAGGGAATGGCAAATAAAATTCCTTTTTATTCTACTAATAGGGAAAATATTACCAAATTGGCCCCCTGGAATTATCCAGATGATTTAAAGTTTAAAATGAATCCAATCTGCTTTGTTCTGTTTCAATCAAATGTCTTTGATTATAACACTGGTTTCCTTAACAGTCACAAATTATTCCTGAAAGCATTAGATTCCAAGAATGTTTTCTCGCTGCTAGAGGAGACAGCAATTTAAACTGTTTTCATGGCTGGGAGCTGAACAAATGGTGGCACCATCAAAACAGGCTATAAAAGCAACACTACACACAGAGCTTTAGCAAAGACGTGCTGAGTAAAGAACTCTTTGTACAGAAGGATGTCAACATTTTTTTTCCTGAGAACTTTGATTTGTTTATATAAACTCTACTTAGCTCAGCTAAAGCAATACACAATACATTTTCTGCTAATTGTATAATTATAAGAATCTATAGTAAAGGACATGTTGGGCTCCACTATAAAGATGATGTGACAAAAGATAGCCACAATGTCATTGACAACTTGTAGGCAATAAAATTGAGCTGAGACATGGGGTTCTGGCAGACTTTACTGCACCTCTTCTTGCACAGTTCAGGCCAACCCTCCCCTCGTTCCCATGGAGCCATGTGAGGAGCTAGTAAGGGGAACAGAGAGGGAACAATTCCTCCTGAAAAGGAATGTTGAAAGCTACAAGGCTTCAAGGCCCTAGTTCACTTTTGGTGATGTTGAGCCTGTCAGAGTTTTAAGGCAGTGGTGGGCAACTTGTGGCCCACACGCAGCCCATGGGGCTTCATGCATGACCCATAAGACATTTTGTTTACTGTTGTCCAAACACAGACTTGCCAAGATTCCGCTGGTCTCTATCCACATAGTTATTTTCCTACCTGTATTACTAATAAGACATCATATAAAGCAATGACACACGATGAACATGTTCAATTTCAATACAGCGGCTGACTGGTCACTCATATGGCCTACTCACTAGCTTAGCTTGCCCATCACTGGTCTAAGGCTTTCAAGTGAATAAGAAAAAGCAGACTTCTAGATAGATCTAGAGCAGGGGTCTCTAAACCCCGGCCCAGGGGCCAGATGTGGCCTGCAGCAAGCCTCTTTCTTGTCAAGCCAACCTCTTGTCCAATCAACTGTTTGTCCAACTGTTTGTCCAACTGTTTGCAGCAAGCCTCTTTCTTGTCAAGCCAACCTCTTGTCCAATCAACTGTTGGCAGCAAGCCAACCTCTTGTCCCCTGAAAGCCTCTGGCCCACTCAACTGAGCATGACCAGAACTGTGCTCTGATTGTGTCTGGAGGATGTTCTGAGGGCCAGAGGGGTTGAATGAATGAGCCCATTTATTCATTTATTCACTCATCTAAGTTCCATCTCTAATTTATTTATTTAAATTTTATATTTAAATTTTTTCCGGCCCTCCACACCATGCCAGATATTTGACGTAGACCTCTGGCCAAAAAGTTTGGAGACCCCTGATCTAGAGGACAGATTCAGACAAGTATCTGGCACTGTCCAAGGTAACAACACACATGACCTTTCCACAGAAGTGGCATCAAGGTTTGGTAAATCTGGGCTTGGGCCAGATGAGGTGTCCCTGAAACCTCAGAACCAATGGCAGCAGTACACTCAATGAACCACAAGAACCATGCTGTAGGACTCTGCCACAGTACATTCAGCACTGTCCTTTTCAGAAGACATTTCAGTTTTCCATGAATCAGTATAGGAGGGACAGGATTGGACCTTCTAGCCTGTCCCTGATCTCTGTGTGTGTTCAGCAGAATCTTTGAGCAGCATGAGTGCGTGCCCAACAGATAGGCATGCAGGCTCTGTTGAAAGGATTTGTAGCTCCGTTTCTTAGCTACTAAGCTAAAGTTGCTCTCATAGAGTACTATTGGGACAGACTGCAGTGTTTGCATTTTGTATTTGTAAACACAGATAGTATCACTCCCTTGCTATGATCCAGTTTGAGTTCTATTGTTGATGAACCTCTAATGATGACAGGACTCTTAAGATGGTGACTAAGCAGAACAGCAAAAGACAAAGCTGAATAATCATTAGCTGGAAAGAGAAATGAAAAAAGCTTGACAAATAGAGATGTGCCATGCTGTCATGTAGAAACCTCCAGGATAGAGTGAAATGAGAAATGAGAAATAAAGCTGCAAAATGCAAGTTAGAAATACAAGTGCAAAGGATGGGAAAGTCACATAGAAGGAAAAGCCAGAGTGCTGGGAAAGGACTTGGTCCTTTGGGTGTAAAACTGAGGAGTCAGATGGGAGATGAATTGTGCAGAAAAAGGACATGGGAGCAAACACAGCTTGTAATCTGTACATTTCCTAAAGCCAGGTCACACAAACCCTACTGAAATAAATCATTATTGGTGATTTGTATGCAAAATAAAGCTTGGAGTCACATCTTACAAATATCTTTCATTGTAATGAGCACACCTTCTCTGGATGTGCCACTTTTAAAAGTCTGACACATGCTGGACATGCTGATTTTATCTCTAAAACCATTGAGTAAGTATCTATGGAGGAGATGGGGCTTTGCCAAATATAGGATATTGCTCACATCTATATTTGTAGACACAGAAGAATATACAGGTATATGCATGCACAAAGAATTAAGAAACAAGTCTGTGGTTTGAGCTTTCCCTGACTCCCACCAAGTAACTGCAAAACATGCTACACTCCAGATTCAGAATTAATTTGCTGATTCACTGGAATGAACTACGATGTATAATTTATGAAACTCCAAGATTATGGTATGTAAAAGATTTTCCCATTTTCTTCTAACTGCCATAAAATGTGTTTATGTAACAGAGCTCACTTCAAGCTACTGCATGGAGAAGCAGACTTTGAGAGGCATGTTTCTTTTCACTTTAAAAGGACAGTGTATCTTAGTACAAAGTTATTTGAGCAGCTGTGTGCTAAAAGGTAACAATTTGATCCTTGACCTTTTGTACTGAAATCCCAAGTGGCAAACCCTGACTTTTAGGTGGATTTTCTCATTTTCCTGAAAAATAAACCATGTGCGAATGTCAGGCTGGAAAAGTCAAGGAAGTGACACACACTGACAGCATAATACATGCATTTTATGGGTTGTTTTTGCAAGTGCAAAGGCAGCCCTTTACAGTGAAGTGAATAAAAAGGTTCCTTTTATATTCCAAGCCCAACAAATTAATGTTTACTTAGCCATTCATTTGGGGATTTTAGGATGGTACACACAATTTTATTATGGTTTCAAAATTGAATGGGAAGAAAAGAACTTTTGAATAAATACATTGCCATACATTCACTGCCAAAAAAACTGCTTTATGTTTTCTGGCTTCTTTATGCTCCCATGCATGCTGTCATTATACAAAATTAATTGGACAGCCTTAATTCTTGCACGTAGCCTCTTGCTTTATTAACAAAGTTCATACTTTATTTTTACAGGATAAAGACAATTTTTAGTGGACATACTATGTCAGAAAGATCTGGTACATCCCAAATGAAGATATGTACCAACTGTCAATTAAGCAGCTACAAAAGGAAGGGTAAACACACACTCTTAAAAATGCAGAAGGTAGACAAGGGGTCCTTTTTCAGTTTCATTTGTGTTCATTCCCAATAGACACATTCCTCAATTCCCTCCCCCCCCCCAATTAAAATAATATAGCATTAGTAATCACTTTCCAGATTTAGATAACTCTGCCATCCTAGGTTTTTAAAACAAAATTGGCTTACTGTCAATTTATAGAGTGTTGCAGTGGCCAATATAGATTTAGTACAGACTGTAACAATGTACAACATGTAGTATCCTGTTTTGAAAGCTGGGTACTGCCAGTGCAGTAGCATAGCATCATGCTGCTACATTGAGCAACTGCTTTTCATACAGAAAGAACCAAGTCCAACTGACAGTAAAAAGGAGGTCTGATATCTGGGCTTGGGGAGGCCTCTGTCTGAGAACCTGGAGAGCTACTATTTTGAGTAGATAGTTCCAGGTAAGTTAAATCAATGGTCTGATTTGGTATTATCATGTTAAAAAAACATTTCTTATACTGTGTCGCTTAACAGGTTCGCTTCAGTTGTCATGTCCAGCTACAATTAAACAATGGTTTAGTTTTACTACCGCAAGCCTTGAGCTCTTGCACTCCTTCCTCCCTTTCGCACACAAGGTGAAGCAACTTGTAGCTTCCATTCCAGGTTTAACACAAACTGAGATTTGTCACTGCAGACAAACCTGGCAAACCTTAGGTTGTTCTAAGCACAGGTTTGTATATAAAACTAAGGAGAAAGATGCACATGGACTTGAGGCTTATGATAGGAACCCTAATCATGTCTGAACAGTTGATTAGCATGTCTGAACCTAGACACTGTCAGCCGCGCTAAAAAGAGGGGTCATACATTTTAGCTGGTCTTGGAAGGCAGTCAATGTTACCAGGTATGCCCCTCCCTTGATATCACATCTATGACATCATACTGCATTCTAGAAATGCTGCAAGTGTGTTCAAAATTCAGAAGCCCCTGTCCTCACTCTCCCAACCAAACAGTGGGGACTCATTGTCATCATACTGAGCATCAGATATACCCCTAAAGCAGTAAAATACCTCAGTGCTTCAAGGCACACCAAGATATTATAGTAAAAACCCAAGCTCTGAAAGCACTTTATAGGCCTTGAGCTATTGCAAGACCTTCATTCATTCATATAAGTTCATCTTTAATATATTCAATTATGTAAACTTATGTAAATTTATTCAAATTTTAAATGTAAATTAATTCTTTTTTCCCCCCGGCCCCCGACAGTGTCAGAGAGATGATGTGGCCCTCCTGCCAAAAACTTTGGACACCCCAATCTAATATATTAAAAATCTAATATTGAAATGGATGGTGACCCACCTGAAATTGGCTTGGGTCCTGCCCACGGTTTGAGAAACACTGCCACAGGGGATCTGTACCAGAATCTGTTCTTACTCTGAACATTTTTGTAGAAATTGATATCACATGACAGAAAAAGTTTAGTGTCACAAACCAACTCAAGGGCTTTCTAAGAAATGAACAGGATTTGTCAAGGTCTTAGTCAAACAGTTCCTTTGCGTTGTAGTGCTAAATTCTTCAATACCAAAAGGAATCAGACTGTATAATCAGTTGCTGAGTGAAACTCAAGCATGCCAGCCTGCCTCTGTGTCATTCAAACTCTGAACTAGACACAAACAATTCTCAAAAATGTTGCTTTGCCCTATGCCTAGTTCTCAAAGGGAGCACATAATGCCTACTGCCAAGAACCAGTTTAGCAGGATTACTCTGCCAGTGGGACACAGTCTGAAAGAGAACAAAGAATTTAGAAGCAGCAACACAATGTTTTTATATATACAGTATATATAAAAATTATACTCCTTAATGATGGAGCTATACATGCTATCACACACTAAGAGCTGCTCCATGTATTATTATTAGCATCGTACAACATGTCAGGGCAATCTGTTCTACTGAAAACCTGTGCGGTGCCCTAAACACTCACAGTGCTGCCTAATGACCTAACTTCACATCTGTACAGTGACAACTGTGACAAGGCTTACAATTTTCTTCTACAAAAAAGTCACTGACTGACCTTGCTTCTCATGTTCACCCAACTTGTACACACAATGTTGTGTCCTGGCTTTATAGCCTAATATAGTCCTACAAGCCTTGTCACTATTTAAAGCAAAATAGTTGCTATTTGGCCTCCTATAAATAGTCAAAGTAAACATGACCAAGAAAATTAAACTTGGCAGGGCTGAAAAACTCACATGATTGGGAACAGTCAGAACTAGCTACCTGTGTTCAACTGCGGCAACTTAGTAAACCTAAAAACCTTTCAAGATGTATTTAGATTTTAAGCTTGAATGTTGAAACAATCCACCATTGCCTCTACTAACTGGACAAAGAGAACTTTAAAGTGGTGGCCTCGTATTTAGCACTGGAAGAGCAACTGTCCCTAGCCACCCCAGTATAGAGTCTTTTCCAGTGCTGGTGTTTCTTTTACACCTTTTTTTTAGACTGTGAGCTATCTGGGGACAGGGGTTCATTCATTTAGCTAGGTAAACTGCTTTGTGAACTTGTCTGTTGAAAAATAGTATATAAACGTTCTTAACTTATTTTCCTACCCTTGCTCAGACCCATCTTTTTCTCACTAGAACCCTTTAAAAGTTTTTGTAATTAATGATCAGTAAATGTTGTAAAGATTTTCTTCCAGTATACAGTTTACATTGCAATCCTATATAGCCATAGCCGGGGGTACATCCTGATGAACTCCACAGGCTGCCTTTTGAGTATGCATTCATGGGATTGCTCTTTTAATTAATGCTCAAGAATCTGTTGTAGCAATATTTCAGTATTGAAAAGCAGAACGTATCAAACTAAAGCAAATCTGCTAATACCAGTAGGAATAATGATATATGGAGATCTACCAAAGTCTAGGGGGAAAAAAATCAATAAAATGAAATTTACTAGCTCAAATGAGATGGGAGCCAGTGTGAGAAACCAGGGGTGCAATCCTTCTGAACAAAGAAACTATTCTAGGAGACTGAAAAACTCAAATGAATCTATACACAGAAGTCTAAAGACTGGAAATGGAACAAGTGGTAGAATTTGAAGGTAACTGTTTCCCACTAACATGACTCTGGAGAAATATAGCCCGCAGTTCTGCATTTATCCCAGTAGCGCATTTTACCCTAGATGTTGGAAGTTATTACCACAATTTAACTGCTGATTATCCTTTTCTGCAATCATACTCAAATTTTACTTTAAGCTGCTTCATTGTTTAATTTGTTTATATTTTTACCTTGTATAGTCTCAAAGATTTAGTATGGGGTGGTACGCATTTATATGCAATGATAAACACTGAAATGTAAAAATACTGTGATAACCTGCTATCAAATACACAACCTTCAAATTATAGAAAGTAATTCCAGCTTATTAAGTAGCAATATCTTAGAAACACAGGTTGCTGCTGGAGTTCTAAGTGCAAGTATCATTTGTGTTTTGTACACAGACATGAAAATCAAGAAAAACAGAGGCCAAAGGCAGAGATACAGTATCTTGCAGTAGGCAGCAGTATTTGAATGGAAGGGTGACAGAGGAGGTTCATCCCTTAACACAGCACTTTTAGCTACTGCTTTTGGAAAACAAAAGCAGAGTGCCCAGATTGATCGAAAACTAGAGTCAGGGAACAGGGTTTATGGATGTCATTAAAGGATTCCCTAGCTTTTCCCCTATTGTAATTTAAGGACCGATAGGCAAGCCAGAGACAGAAAACTTGAAGCCAGCAATCTGGTGGCCTCCCCCATCAATGGAGCTGCCTGGACTGAAGAAGTTAGCAGGCCATGAGTCTTCATTTTTGCTGGTAGCATCAGGTTGTACTGCATCACTTCACTTGCCAGGCTAAGAGGATTATGGGCTGTTATGCAGGCTTCCTGACTGGAATAGTCTGCAGCCAGTATCTTTAGTGGTAGAGAGCCAGTGGTAGAGAGTCTGTGTCTAATCTGCTGGGATCACAAGCAGCATAGCTTGAGCTGAAATACAAACATGATCTTCTGATCACTCTATAACTTTACAACCAGCACAAAATCCTTAATTTTTTGACAAGGCAAGATAGCCTTAGAAATCTATACATCTATCTACTGTATGTATAAATTTCCAAGACACAATTCCTATCAGCCTTATTAGTATCTCCCATTTCTATTCAGATACTGAACAAAATATATACAGTTGACATTTTATTATGATTTTATCAATCTTTGATGAGACACATGTATATTGCATTCATTTTAAGAATTCAGTTTTAGTCTTACCTAGATTAATATTCTGTTAAGTACTGTAAGTCAGTCTCATACAATTTTATGATACAGGTTTATCTGAGGCTTCCCTCAAAACGTGTATTTTAATGCCGAGTTATAAAACAGATTAGACCTGTATTTCTCAACCAGTGGTATGGGCACCACCAGTAGTACTTGAGGTGATATCTGGTAGTACTTGTGAAACATCTGCTGCCCCACAGTAAGACTAGTGACACAACACAACAAGCAGCAGCAGAGCCTTGGCTTGGCAGGTAGAGCTCCAAAGCATGCTTTTTGTATGCTTGAAGAAGCCCTCCTGTCCACCCTGAGCCTCTTACTAGTGTTTGTCGGATTTTATCTGGTCTCCCAACCCAGAAGTAACTGGCAATGATGTCATTACCACTTACTTCTGGTGGTACTTCCAACAGGTGGACCATGCAAAGTGGTACAGCAGGAGACAAACATTGAGAAACACTGGGTTAGACAAGTGCTTCCCAAAGTGTGGGTCATGACCCCAAACACAATAGCAATCTGGGCCCTTCCGCCCATCCTTGCACTGGTTCAACTCTGAACCAGCCATTCTGGAAGCCCCATTACTTACTAGAACCTCTAGAGGCCCCTCTTAGCCTTGCAACTCACTCTGCAGGCCTCTGTGGGCCCCTGGGTTAGACTACAGTAGATATGTAATACACATGAAGCCAACACAGTTGTTCCAGCTCCACCCACTGACGTGTCTGTTTTCTTCACCTTTCTTTCATTTGTTTTGTTCTTGAAGAACAAAAATCAGAATTCAATACATCAATTTTGCATCTATATCCAGTATAATACTCAATTTTCACAAAATTATTAGTATTTTGCTAGCAGAGAGAATAGGAAAACCATTAATTCATTTCTCCTTCCCAAACATAAAATTCTGGTGGGTGTCAGAACACATAGAGCATATAAATGGATTTTTATCCCCTTGATTTAAAATTAGTAACACAGGCACTTTAAAAAGCCTTCCTCAAAAGCGTGAAATTAGACTTTAGCATTAAGACTTAATGTCTGTCCTCATTATTGGGCATACTATTACTTTTTAAAATAAATATCCTGCTTTATCTTATTAAAATAACTCATAATATTTAAAACAACTAAAAAACAAAAGCAACAAATGAACAAACAAAAACCAGCAGTATTGTATTCAAAAACAACAAGAAGCAAATACAAAGCTGTAGAGCAAAATAACATTAATTATAATAGGACAACCAACAGAAATAAGGACACCACATGGAACAACATAGCTCAGAAACTTTTCCTGGTCTTTGGTTGCCATCCTAAGGAAAGCAGAATGGAAGCTTGGCAAACCCACTAAGGAAGGGCACTTCACAATGTTAGCTCTACACACACCAAAACATATTTCTGGTGGACTGTGACTGAACCCCACTTGGCAGAGACAATCAAATCAAGGCTTGGCAAGTTGAGCAGAAAACACAGGGTGGAATGCTGTCCTTGACATACTCTGAGATTCCAGGTGACCTAGAGCTTTAACAGCTATTGATATTACTAGAACAGCGTTTCCCAAAATGTCGATCATGACATGTGCAGAGTGCCCAACATTGGGAGGGCTCGGGTTGTGCTGGACCCACTACCTACCCTATTGGCCTCCATAGGTCTCAGAATTGCATGCGAAAGCAACTTCCGGTTTGCAGATGAAACTCACACACACACACACACACACACACACAGAGCAAAGACCTAAGTACTCTTCAGAGCCTTACTATTTTTCAGGAAAACATAGTTGAAGTAATTCCTAGGTTGTTGTAGCATTAGCTGGCATCTGTAGCATGAAATTGGATACATCAATTTTGCCTGCGATTGTAAGGCTACCTATTTATTCATCAACTTCAGACTGAAGCTGCAAAAATGAGGTGTCAGGGCTAACATAAAGGAATTGTACAATATACTTTTATTTACTCATGACCTTATGTACGGAGGTAATGGAGGACATATTTTCAATTAATAATTTTGTAAAGCTGAAGTTTTAATGTAAAGCTTTTTACCACAATGTAAAGCTTTTTGTGGTAAAGCTTTTACCACAAGTGGTTTTCATTTTAATTAGACACTGTATGCAGCCTAGATAAACGCATATGTTCATAGCTCTACATAGCTCTAACAAGTGGAATCCTACGTAGAAAGATTTTATGATTTATTGCAGTATGTTGTACTGAGAGTGGCTGCCATTATGAAACTATAATTAGTTTTATAATGGCAGCCACTCTCAGTACAACACACTGCAATAAATCATAAAATCTTTCTATGTAGGATTCCACTTGTTACCTGCAAACATGCACAAGTGACACAGTGAAGTCAAAAAGGATTCTCTTTTAGTTCATAGCCCTGTAACTAAGTGTAATGTGCTATTAAATGAATATGCTGCAGTAAGTATTGACATTAAGGTTGCAATGCAAGCCCATTGAATTTGATGGGCTTCTGCTAATTTCTGTATACTACTGAAGAATAATGTCCATATCTGATCACAAACCTATTTCATCTTCATAAACAAAATTAAACAAAAACAAAATTCACATAACCCATCATCATCTCAAAACAGAAAAATATAATCAACATGCTAAAAAAAAAAAAGCAATATTGGCCTATCTGCTTCACCTATTTTTAATAAACAGATTCAAACATCAATCATCTCACAGAACTCGGGAAGGAGCAACTAAGCTAAACTATGTCTTAAAATCCTAAAAACTGTAGGAAAAAAATTCCAAAGTCAAAGAGGGATACTATTAGCATCAATTAAAATATCAGAAAGTAGTGAAAAATTTTGTGATGGTCCTAACAAAATGGTTAAAAAAACAGGTTGTATCAAAAGAAAACTGTCAAAGCAAAATAACAGACCTTAAGTCTGTTGTGACTAACTTGTCTCTTTGATTTCAGTAGTGCTAAATCAAGATCCACATTCTTTGGCTACAACCCAGTAAAATTAAGTTACTTTCTTCTGACACAGAGCTGTAAATAGATTTAATATGAATAAAGTTTATTTATATATATAAATAAATTTGCTGGTGTGAGAGCACATTAAGAATAAACCAATCTCCATAAAATGGGAAACAGGCTTAGGTCCATCTCTGGACATTAAAATTAGCAGATACCATGAAAGCGATGTTGAAAATGCACAGCTTCCCATGGAGTCTAGGCCACAGAGAATCAATGGGGGCTGATAATGCTTAGCACCACATTTCTAAAACTGTGTGTTGGGATTCATTTGGTGGGTCATGACCCGATTTCTGGTGGGGCCTGCAGAGCCTCCAATGAAAACAAGTGTGATAGAAAGACCAGATAACTAATTCCTCAAGTCCTGAGGCTATTCAAAAATCAGATAGCTGCTAACTGGTCTGCAAACAGCTGAGCTCCTGCAGTTTGCAAACTTGTGTAACTATCGAGAGAACAATGTTTGAACATCTTTCTTTCTGATAAGTATTTTTCCATCAATGACAGGTAGTAGGGGCAGGTTTCATAATAACTAACAGCCCAATCCTGAGCTGCCCAGGGCACACAGCTGCACTGGTGCCAAGAACAGTTCCTGCTGCATCCTGCATGCCTCAGCCTGCCTGGATGTATTCAATCCATCTGCACATAAAGAATAGAAGATGTTCTACCACTAAGAAATGCCTTTTTTGAAGACTTTTGCTCATGGTGACTAAAGCACTAGGATGGAGTAAGAAACACATTTTTACTAAGCATTTAGCTGAATTAGAACCACACAAATTCAAGCCAGAGATACAGTCCACACAAGAGCAAACATAATAAGACATGATGTTCAATGGCATTTGAATATTTTTACCATCTGCTTACAAAAACATGTATAAACACTGACGGGGTGTCTTCTAACAGTGACTAACCAGGAAAATAATGCTGGGATTGTGGTAGATAGTTCCATTAAAAACAGTAAAAAGCCTGGGTAGCAGTTGTGAAAGAGGAACGTTCCACGGTAGGGATTAGTAAGAAAACGAATTCTAGTATTGTAAGGCACTTACATAAGTCTACGACATTTCAAATGCTGTGTACACTTTTAGTCATTCCATTCCAAAAATGATAGCTTAAAGCAGCCATTTTCAACCAGTGTGTCATGGCATACTGGTGTGCTGTGAATAGTCTACAGGTGTGCCATGGGAATTTGGGGGAGGGTCATTTATTACTAGGGCCATTGGGGGATTGAGCCCCCCAATAGCAGTATGGTGTGCCTTGTCAATTATCAAAAAGCTGATGGTGTGCCTTGAGAATTTTAGTGCCTTGTCAGAGTGCCATGAGATGAAAAAGGCTGAAAATCGCTGGCTTAAAGTAAAAAATGGCAACCAAAATGAATTGGGAATTGGAGCAGCTTTGCCATGAAAAGCTAACAAATTTGTGATGTTTTAGTTTAGAAGTGGGAAAGGCCATTGTCTTTCCAAGAGAAAACATTATATTATTTTCTAAATCAATGCACATTGTTGAGAAAGTGGACAGAGAGGAATTTTTCCTCCCTCTTTCATAATATCTGATGAAACTGACTGGTAGCAGCTTCACAAACAAAAGGAAGTGCTTCTCACAATGCACAACCATTCAAGGAATTATTGCCATAGGATGTGGCAATGGCTACTAGCTCAGGTGGTTGTAAAAAGGGACAAGGCAAATTCATGAAGGGTAACCATTGGTATACTGATTAGTCATGCTGGTTAGATGGAACCTCAAGGTTCAAAGACACTTATTGCCTTCAAGAACTGCTAGTGGGCTTATCCAAAAGTCTCTGGTAGGCTACTGTGGAAAATCAGATGCTGGGCTAGACCTGTGGTCTGAACCAGTCAGGCTCTTATGCTCCCAGATTTCTGCTTCAAGATGGTCTCTGCAATAACTTCTTGTCAGAGGATACCAAAACCATAAAATAGGAATTTATTCCTTTTCCAAGAATTTTTAGAAGTAGCACTTCCAAGATCAAGTTTATTTTTTTTAGGAAGCAGAAATCCATCACAATGATGTACTTTTCAGTTAGTTTAAAAACTGTGTAATATCTAATGGGCTTAGTGCCCAGGTAATAAAATAAGCCAGAAGTTGATTTGCACAATACATGGGCTCTTAAGAATTCTGCAACAGTAGTATATTGACCTCAACTTAGAACATGAAAATGGAGGAGGGCAGCCTTCTTACAAAAGTAAGCAGACTTAGGGCCCAATCCTATCCAATTTTCCAGCACTGGTGTAGCCGCAATGCAGCTCCAAGATAAGGGAACAAATGTTCCCATACCTTAAGGGGACCTCTGTGACTGCTGCTCCTTGACAAGATGCAGTGCATGCCCCATTGGCACAGCAGCACCGGCACTGGAAAATTGGATAGGATTGGGCCTTAGTTCTGCTATCATGGGATGGTGACTCAAGTTTTCTTTGCTCTAAAAAAGGGGGTAGACGCAATTTCATGTATGGAAGCACTGTGTCTCACAACAATTGCTCCCTCTAAATGCGTGGCCAAGTGGCTGTGCACCTCCCGGCTGAGTTCTGCACAGAGCGGAGTTGGCACCCAGAAGCTTGGCAATGACATGTAGCTGCTGGTGGGGTCCACACACTGGTGCGGACCCCTTACGGCAGGGGTGCTCACACTTTTTTGGTTCGAGAGCTACTTTGAAACCCAGCAAGGCCCGGAGATCTACCAGAGTTTTTTTTACAATGTTCGCGCCATCATAACATATAACATTTATGTGTACAATGTATGTTGGTGTACCTTGAGCCCCACTGAGTATAACAGGACTTACTCCAGAGTAGACATGCCTAGGATTAGGCTGTGAGGCTGCAATCCTAGCCACACTTACCTGGGATTAAGCCCCATTGAGTACAATGGGCCTTACTCCCGGCGTTTCCTCCCAGAGGCACCTGAAGGGAGGGGTCGGCAGTCCGCGATCTACTCATTTTGCCTCGCGATCTACCGGTAGATCGCGATCCACCTATTGAGCACCCCTGCCTTACGGAGAACATTTTTACAACCTACTTAGAATCTACTTTTTTAAAAAATAAGGTGGATTTCTCTTAAAGGGCTCCATTAAAGTCTGTGACCCAAAAAAGAGAGCACTCAGTCAATCTACATCTAACTCACAAATTAAAAAAAAAAGGTTCAAAAAACAGTGCATATACAGTCATGGGGTGTGTGACTTGTCTCTTATGAGATTACAGGCATTGTACAACAGGTTTGTTCATGGAAACCGAAGAAGGCTGCCATGGTGCAAAGCAGGTGAGACCAGGCTACAAAGGATTGCAGGAGAAGGCAGTGAAATGAGGACGAAAGACAAATCAGGAAGTCTGAGGCACACAGATGTAGAAGGGAACCAGAAGCAACAGCAAGCTGAGGTGTAGAGTAAGAGGAGAGAGTGGAATAAGGACGCAATCAAGGAAAAGCTCTGTGGTCAGAGCTGTTGTACCACTGATCAAAAAGGCCAGATGAAGTTTATATAGCCTTGTTCATCAGTGGTACAATAGTTTGGTCCACAAAGCTTTTCCGTGATCACCTTCCCCAATCCATTTCTAAGGCTTAAAAATTCAAACCCATCCTGAATCCAAACCAGAGCCTGTGCCTGCATCCTCCTCTCAGAGGACAGAGATACTAAGGCCCCAGGCTTCCAGGCAGGGCCTTCTACAGCATATTTGGTCCATGTGATCACCTCTACTCCCAGAGGCAACAAAGAATGCAGAGCAAATCCAGGTGTGGGACTTTGGAACCTCTATGGTCACAGATTTTTCAGGGTCGGAAAGTCCCAAGGATTCCCTCAATGGCCAACTCATGGGTGGTACCAGGGTCATTTGTGGAGGCCAGATTCTTCTTCCCCAAAAAAAGTCTCCTCTGTGTCATGGTCCAGCCAGGACCTCACACTATGACACATTCCACACAATAATGACAATTGCAACAGATGCACTAGGTAGGGAGGGCAAATTTTTCACTAGTTTAAGATAAGGGATTATTATGCGAATGAGCCCTGAAAAGCAGAGGACTCTATATGAGACCTCTATATACAGTACTCCTCCCCTATCATCCTTTGTGTGCTGAAGGAAGAAATTAAATGTTTCTGCTTTCAGTGTCAAACTAATCACAGCTCCTCATCATTCAAACTCAAGGAAATGTATTTAAACTGTGTCTCATTCACAAACCAGGTTCTGGGACCAGAGTTTGATCTTGCTTTGTTTGATCAAATTATAGCTAAACCACTGCTCCCCAAGCTCCTCTGGCAACATGTGGAATTGTGGTTCATTTAAAACGGAATGCAGACATATTGGATTTCTTTGTTCAGTACTTGAAGAGCAGAACAGAACTGAGGAGGATAAAAACTAGCCAAAGTTTGTTCACAAAACAGGAAATAGTTCTCTAACATCTGTACTGGGGAAAGTACTAGGAGAATTGGATTTGACTTGCAAGGAAATTATTCTGGATCTTAAGTAATGACTGACTAGCTATTGTGTTAAGAATTGTATGTAAAGGCCCTGAGTAAGAATTTTGTGGTTTTGTTTGACTATGCAATTTTAAATATCCAAATGTTTATTCCATAATTCAGTGGGCTACTATAAAATAAAACATGAAACCACACTTTTTTATACTTCTATATTAAAAAAACAAAATTATCACCTTCTAAGAAACCAGAGACCAGATCTTTGGCATTCTGAAGGAACACCTGGAAACCTATGAGTTGTTCCATTTTAAACAATTACGTAAAAGCAAATGCATGCACAGCACATCCCAGTTTTATGGTCTTTGTTATAACAACATTTTGAAAGATAATGTGCTGGACAGTCAACACATATCATTATGGGAAATAGGCATACAATTAGAGTGGAAGTAGATATACAAAGCAGGCTGCCAAACCTAACAAATGAGTCAACTTACTTTTGAATTTTCTGCTTATAGAATCTGGGGTAATTAAGAGCATTTTTCAGTAATGTCATTTTGACACTGGCAGTCTATTGTACTGCCAAGACTAGTCCCAGCCATTTATAATTACCTCTGATTGAACAATTCTTGAGGGCCAGGCTTTGTTTGAAAATCAGCACCATCAAGCACCCCATTGAGCAGGAGACATCCCCCCCTTCTCAGCAATTGCTTTAAAAGTCCAAAGCAATTCAGTCAATTATGATCATTAAAATTACAACTGATTGGTAAATGCTCCAACTCTTTGTTCTGGCCGTTCAAGCTTTGTTCCACTTTCTTCTAAGCCTAGCCAGCTTCTGTAGAGTTGAGTACTGGACTAGCCAAATAGTCAAATAATGGTCAATTATGAACACTTTACAACAAAAGCTGCCTTAACTAACAGTAAGTTAGATACTAATTACAAACGCAAATGAGTTAATAGTTATTGTGAGATAATGAAATCAACTCCTAGAACTTTTTCTAAATAATAATAATAATAATAATAATAAACTTTATTTATACCTCGCCCTTCTCCCACGTTCAATCCCTTTACGCAGCAGACAGGTAGTTCACATGCAGATAGGTATTCCCCAATTTTTGCAGCAAGCATGATAGAGTCACTGACGGTCCTAGGGAGCACTCTTAGCCATGGATTACTGCTTCGGTCTCTGTTCAGATAAGCCAACACTTATAAACCCGGTAGCAAGTAGAAAGTTAATTTTTGAACAGCTGAAAGCAGTCCTCACTCTCACTCTTGGTAAACTGCCTTGAATGCTGTCTAAACAACACAGAAATGCAGGTCATAGGTACTGAAATAAGTAAGGGCCCAATCCTGTGGTCCACGCCTCACCTCTGTGGCGCGGACCACAGTCGCAAACGTGCCATTAGGCAGGTTTGCGGGGCTTACCACCGGGCTCCTACTGGAGCTGGCTCAGCTCTGGCTGGCGCTGAGCCACTGCCCGGCGGGCCCCCACGTTCCGCGGCTCGCCGGTGCTTGAGACTGCTGGGCTGCGAAATGGGAAATGGGGGTGGGGACGGGGGTGTTCCGGGGTTGGGGGAGGCCAGCATGATGCGGGGAGGGGGTGGGGCGGCTGGCGTGACATAGGGAGGGGGGCATGCCAGCGACATGCCTGGGGGCGGACGGGAGGAGGATCCGTGGAGCTCTGCTCCGCAGGATCCTAGGCACTCGTGAAGGCTGCATGCCTTACACAAGTGCCAAGAGAGTAGCCCCATTGTAGGGCACCCTCCATTACCTGGGGGAAGGGGATGAATGTACCCTACTCCTGAGGTGCCTCCCGCGGTAGCGCGGGAGGCGCTGGATTCGGTGGCAGCCTTCGCAGTGCCACCGAGCTGGCGCTCCTGTGCAGCTCAGGATTGGGCTGTAAGTAAGTAAGTAAGTAAGTAAGTAAGTAAGTAAGTAAGTAAATAAATAAATAAATAAATAAATAAATAAATAAAATTCCTTTCTGCCCTTGCTTACTTTCAGTTTTGATTACTTCATATTACCCATTTTTATGCTGTTCTTCCAGCTTCTGTAAATGCCTCTTAAAGACTTTGCAGAATTGGCTTACAAAACCTAAAACTCAGAATTGGGAAAAGAGGAGAGAAGGTGCCACCATGGCTGCCTCCTCATTCTTTCTGCTCATGCTGCTGCAACATGATCTTGCTCCTTACCCCTCATTTTGGTGCTGTCTCTTTGCTTGTCCTCAACGCGTTTTTTTTTTTGAAAAATATGCTCAGCAGTAGGTGGGTGGATGGACAGAGTGAAAAGATGGAAGATGGCAAGAGGGACAGTTTCCCGCTTTCTGCTGGAGGGCTGCAGCTGTCCCAAAAAGAAGGAATGAGGGTTTCCATCTCCCTCTCCTCCCCTTATTTGACAGGAGGTTTGTGGGGGAAGGGTGGCTCATCAGCAAACGGAGTGGCATTTGTGCCCCACCTCAAATGGCTTTGCACTTGAGCTGTATCTGGCGTAAAATCAAGATCATGAGAAGTAAGTTTACTCTGCACAAGTCAGATCTCACTTGGAATAGGGCATCCAATTTTGGGCACCATATTTTAAAGGATGACATTGACAAGCTGGAATAGGTTGAGAGAAGGGCAACAAAATATGCTGGAGGGGTCTAGAAACAAAGTCCTATAAGGAACAGTGAAAAGAGCTTGGTATGTTTAACTGGGGGGTGGGGAGACTGAGGGAAAATATAATATTAATCTTCATATATTTGAAGAACTGTCACATGGAAGAAGGTGAGCATTTACTGTCTTTGGATACTGAGGGCAAGACTAGAATCAATGAGCTGAAACCACAGGAAAGTTGATTTAGGTTAGAGACATGAGAAAGAATTTCCTTACTATGAAAGCTGCTGAGCACTGCAATTGTCTTACATAGTTGTCAGCTCTCCCTCATGGGAGGTTTTCAAGCAGAGGTTGGACAGCCATCTGTTAGGGATACAATAGCAGTTGCCTACAAGACCTCCAAAGCATCATTTTCTCTAAAGGTCTATGCCAGTGTGCACACTTGTTTGGCAGTTGTATAGGGTCAAAGCGCTCTCTAACACTGTCTCGGGGGCCAGGAACAAAATTTGAATAAATGTACATAAATGAATATATTAGAGATGGAACTTACATGAATGAATGAATGTCTTGCAATAGCTCAAGGCCTATAAAAGGCCTTGCACAAAGCAAGCAGTGGAGGAAGCCCTCATTCCACAGCTCACGCGAGAGGTCAAACAGTTGCCCTCACACTGAGAGAAGTTGCATTGGGCCAGTACGGGCACCAACAAATCTCCGGAGGGCCAGAGGTTCATTGGAGACTGGGGATTCCCTGAGGGCCACATTGAGAGGCCTCGAGGGCCGCAAGTGACCCCAGGGCCGGGTTTGGGCACCCCTGCCCGAGATAATGAGGTTTTAAGGGGCCTTTAAGCATCTATGTATGCCATGAAATTAATATAAAAACTATTGGATTATACATCAATTTGCAAACAAAAGCTTCTAGGAAGAAAGATTCAGTCCTGTTGTCTGTACTTTTATACACCAAGTCCCCTCCCTACAGAGACCTAAGGTTCTGGCGGTGTGTTTGCAATTTGAAACTAGGAACAGCTGGCCCAGTTGATATAGACTGAATTGCTGGCCCAGCCCTTTCTACCTGCTTGGAAGCAACAGCAAAGGAGTACTGCACCTGTTAATCAGTTGTCTATAAGTCAGGGACCATTTGGAATCATTTTAGCGGCTACTTGTCCTGGGCATGTTGATACACCTTAGATAAAGTTAACAAGTCTATTTGTAATTATTTTTATAGTTCTTAAATCAGTGCCATGTTATGGGATTTTGAAGTCACTAACAAACAAAATTCAACAAAATTCATCTAGCTGTACACCAAAAATTCAAACCTGCATGTGTTGGTTCTTGAAGGTATTTTCATGTAATAGAATTAGCTCAATATACCCTTGAACAGGCTCTCCCACAGCAGAAATAATGCAAAGTATCAGTTTACCAATGGGAATTTGGGGACCGATAGTCTGTTCATGGGAGGAAATTCTTCCACTGAGATTCAAGAGAGCCTTTACCTTCCCCTTGCTCAGCCCCAAAATTAAGACAGTGGCAGTTTCTAGGATCGAGGCAAGTACAAGTCTGCTCTGAACTTTGGGCTTGTTTCAACCCTGCTTGCAAGCATTTGAACAAGGATGTTTGGATTTCTTTTTTTAAACTTTCATCAGCCCCTTCAATGTTGCAACAGTAGTGTAATGCACAAGGTGACAATGTAGCTTCATAACCAAAGGCTACTAAGAGACTGCAGAGAGAGTGTGCAAGTTGTGGGCATGCTGATACCTACAAGCCAGTTGATTGTAGCTTGATGGGCATAGAACTCAGCAAGTCATATCAAATCAAATACATTAGTACCAAAGTCCCACCTTAGTGGGGAGACTACTTTGAAGAACTTCCTGCTCCACTTTCTGTGCTGGTGCTACAGTGTTTGAAGAAGCTGCTATTTTGAAGTGTCTTAAGCATCACTAGGAAAAAATATTTCTGGGCTACCAGAAGGTTGGAGGAAGAGAAGCAGCCATCCATAAACACAGTAGCAACCTGAATAACAAGAAACAACAGGTGCTCTATAATCAGCAGTAGAGAAAAGAGCAAAGAGCAATCTATCTGAAAATATCCTTAAGATGTTATTTTAGATGTAATCTTTTGCAGAACATATAAAAATATATGGCTAAACCAGAAAAAGGAAAGAATGTGGCCAGACACGCATGCATTTTTGTTAATACTCCTACTTCTTATCCAGTAATACTTTAGCCAAAACAAAACAGGGGCAATCCAATCAAAGTAATCAAGATAGCCAGACTTACGGCCCAATCCTATCCAACTTTCCAGCACTGGTGCAGTCATAATGCAACCCCGAGGTGAGGGAACAAATGCTCCCTAGCCATGAGGAGGCCTCTGGGACTGCCTCCCCACCACAGGATTCAGTGCACACACCACTGGCAAGGCTAAGCTGGCAATGGAAAATTGGATAGGATTGGGCCCTAACACCACTATATTTTCTCACATGGCATGATAAGGGTCAGCAAGGTACCACTGCAAATTGAAACAACTTTTTGACCTACTGCAATGAAGACACTGAAGATGAGACAAGTTTAGTACTCACTTACTAAATGTTTTGTTTCTAAGCGCCTGCGAATTTTACAAGGTTTGCAGTGTATCCCTGAGTTCCCTGCTTGCTTGTCTTATATAATATTCACATATTTTTGAGTGCTCCAATTCCCATATTATACAAGTCAATCCACCACCCAAAACCATCCCCAAATTCCACCAACTGCCTCCTAGCCCTGTGAGTACAAAGATGAGTCACTACCAACATGCAACTCAAAATCTTTGTTTTCCTGCCCTGCCTTCTGTAAACTGGCTTGGTGGAAAGAATCTGTAGAGAAAACCTCCTTACTTTCCCAAAATGAGAGAAGAGGATGGGGTAGTTAGGCAGAGCAGTCAGGCAAGTGGGCCAGCCCTGCCAGCCTATCACCTCCCCAAGCCCACTACCTAAGGTGAGCAGTTCAGTTGGCCTCAATGCTTGGCTCTCCGTGCTTTGATTCATTCAGGAACATCAAACTGTTTTCGTTCTACATCTAAGGATGTTCTTGGAAATGAGATTTCTCACTTTGTTTCTCAAACAAGATTACAGAACAACGCCATAAAAAGACTGAGGCAGGGATATACTTCTTTTACATGCATTATTTTGTAAAACCCCTGGGGGCTGGGGGCTAAGAATAGGCCCTCAGTTTGGCTGTACTTGTCGTAAGAGGCGACTAAACAGCCACCGGGTAGATGGGACTCGTCAGCCTAGGAAGGCAGCTCATCTAAGAGAAGGAAACTCTGACCTCAAACCTCCACTGCCTTGTGGCTACATCCAGTTCTGGAAAAGGCTTCAGGAGTCAACCTCGAGGCAAAATCAGGAGCCAGAGTCCCTTAGGCAGTTCATGGCTGAACACAGTCACGTTCTGGCAACTCCTGCGACGCCGCTGGAACCAACCGTATTGGCTTCTGCCTTTCCATTGGACCATTCCAGCGACGTGGAGAGGGGGGATTTGCTGCATGGGTAACAGCCTATCCTCCATACCTTCTTTACCCAGGCTTCGCGCACTGGAGAGGACACTCCAACTTCGCCATACGGCGTCGGCACAACACGGGAAGCAGCAGTTTACCGGTTATAAGTCTTTGCTCGATTGGCGTAGAGCATGACGCCAGGGGCTGCTTCCGACGGTGGGAGAGATCATTGCATCTCATTGGGCAGCTACCGCCCACCTTAAGCTGGGCAGTCCCCAGCCAGTAAGGTGTTGCCTCGCCACGGTCCGTTAACCTCATGGGGTGCGTGGGGTTTAGGGTGAAAACCAACAAGCGGATCGACAACTCTGCACCATGCAACAGAAAACAGAAAACTACTGCCCTAATGCTGGGCACCTGGAACGTTAGGACAATGACACCTGGCTTCTCTGATGACCTGCAAGAAATAGACGACGCACGCAAAACAGCTGTCATCGACATGGAGCTGAGCAGACTGCAGATGGACATCGTCGCCCTTCAAGAGACTAGGCTGCCAGATTCCGGATCTGTCAAGGAGAGAAATTTCTCATTTTTCTGGCAGGGAAAACCACCAAACGAAACCAGGGAACATGGCGTTGGCTTTGCGGTCAGAAATACCCTGCTGAAATCCATCATCCCACCTACTGTGGGAAGTGAAAGAATTTTGTCCCTGCAGCTCCAGTCATCAGCAGGACCTATCACTCTCATCAGTGCTTATGCACCGACTCTGTCGTCTCCAGCAGAAGCCAAAGACAAATTCTATGATGACCTGGCCACCACTGTCAAGAAAATCCCTGTAAAAGAGCCATTGTTCATCCTCGGCGATTTCAATGCTAGAGTTGGTGCTGATAACAGTTCATGGCCCACTTGCTTAGGTCAGTTTGGCACTGGGAGGATGAACGAAAATGGCCAACGCCTGCTAGAGTTTTGCTGTCATCACGGTCTCTGTGTCAGCAACACATTCTTCAACACAAAGCCCCAACATAGAGTCTCTTGGAGACATCCAAGATCAAAGCACTGGCACCAGCTCGACCTGATCCTCACCAGACGCTCCAGCCTTCCCAGCATCAAGATCACACGCAGTTATCATGGTGTTGCCTGCGACACTGACCACTCCCTGGTGTGCAGCAGAGTGAAACTGCAAACAAAGCGACTGTATCACACGAAAAAGGAAGGAAGACCTCGCATTGATACCAGCAAGATCCGGGATCAGAGAAAAGTGGAGGAATTTGCACAAGCGCTTGAGGAATCTCTTCCAGGCCCGGCCGACGCAAACGCATCCAACAGATGGGAACATTTCAAGAATACCGTTTACAACACCGCCTTGTCCATATTCGGCAAGAA
Organism: Tiliqua scincoides; assembly: GCF_035046505.1. Lineage (NCBI taxonomy): Eukaryota > Metazoa > Chordata > Lepidosauria > Squamata > Scincidae > Tiliqua > Tiliqua scincoides. The sequence goes on from NC_089826.1 coordinate 60,585,971, forward strand.
GACCAACAAGGCAGCAGACTGGTTTGAAGCCCACTCTGAGGAGTTGACACCAGTCATTGAGGAAAAGAGGAGAGCTCAAGCAGCATACAAGGCCTGTCCCAGTGAGCGCAACCTGCAGTTCCTCCGAACTGCTCGCAGCAAAGTCCAACAGACTGCCAGGAGATGTGCTAACGACTACTGGCTCCAGCTCTGTTCCGAGATACAGATAGCAGCTGACACGGGCAACATCAAGGGGATGTATGATGGTATCAAGCAGGCCCTAGGTCCAACACAGAAGAAAATTGCCCCTCTGAAGTCTGCAACAGGCAAGGTCATCCAGGATCGGGCGCAGCAGATGGAACGCTGGGTGCAGCACTACTCTGAGCTATATTCCAGAGAAAATGTAGTCACCGAAGAAGCACTGAACAACATTGAGTGCCTGCCTGTGCTGGAAGAGCTTGACAGTGAACCAACCCTAGAAGAACTTCACGTGGCCCTGGACTCCCTTGCCTTTGGCAAGGCACCTGGAAAAGACAGCATCCCTGCTGAAGTCCTAAAATGCTGCAAAGAGATCATCGTCACTGAGCTGCATGAAATCCTCTGTCTCTGCTGGAGAGAAGGTGGAGTACCTCAAGACATGAGGGATGCAAACATCATCACGCTGTACAAGAACAAAGGTGACAGGGGTGACTGCAACAACTACCGCGGCATCTCTCTCCTTAGCGTTGTAGGAAAGCTGTTTGCCCGAGTTGTACTAAAGAGGCTCCAGGTACTTGCAGAGAGCGTCTATCCAGAATCGCAGTGTGGATTCCGAGCCAACAGGTCCACCACTGATATGGTATTCTCCCTTAGACAACTGCAGGAGAAATGCAGGGAACAACGACAGCCACTCTTTATAGCCTTCATAGATCTCACAAAGGCTTTCGACCTGGTCAGCAGAGACGGCCTCTTCAAGATTCTCCCCAAGATTGGATGTCCACCCAGGCTCCTCAGCATCATCAGATCTTTCCACAAGGACATGAAGGGCACTGTTGTCTTCGATGGCTCCACATCAGACCCTTTTGACATCCGAAGCGGAGTGAAGCAGGGCTGTGTTCTTGCACCAACCTTGTTTGGGATTTTCTTCGCTGTCCTGCTGAAGCAGGCCTTTGGAACTGCAACAGAAGGCATCTATCTCCGGACCAGATCAGACGGAAAGCTCTTCAACCTCTCCAGACTGAGAGCAAAATCCAAAGTCCAGCTGAAATGTCTGCGTGACTTCCTCTTTGCCGACGATGCAGCTGTCACTACCCACTCTGCCAAAGATCTCCAGCAGCTCATGGATCGTTTTAGCAAGGCCTGCCAAGATTTTGGACTGACAATCAGCCTGAAGAAAACACAGGTCATGGTTCAGGATGTGGCCTCACCTCCCTGCATTACAATCTCTGAGCATGAACTGGAGGTTGTCCATGACTTTGTGTACCTTGGCTCAACGATCTCCGACACACATTCTCTCGATACCGAGCTAAACAAGCGCATCGGTAAAGCAGCTACCACGTTTTCCAGACTCACAAAGAGAGTCTGGTCCAACAAGAAGCTGACGGAACATACCAAGATCCAGGTCTACAGAGCTTGCGTCCTGAGTACACTTCTGTACTGCAGTGAGTCTTGGACTCTTCGCTCACAACAGGAGAGGAAACTGAGCGCTTTCCACATGCGCTGCCTCCGACGCATCCTCGGCATCACCTGGCAGGACAAAGTTCCAAACAACACAGTCCTGGAACGTGCTGGAATCCCTAGCATGTATTCACTGCTGAAACAGAGACGCCTGCGTTGGCTTGGTCATGTTGTGAGAATGGATGATGGCCGGATCCCAAAGGATCTCCTCTATGGAGAACTCGTGCAAGGAAAGCGCCCTACAGGTAGACCACAGCTGCGATACAAGGACATCTGCAAGAGGGATCTGAAGGCCTTAGGGATGGACCTCAACAAGTGGGAAACCCTGGCCTCTGAGCGGCCCGCTTGGAGGCAGGCTGTGCAGCATGGCCTTTCCCAGTTTGAAGAGACACTTTGCCAACAGTCTGAGGCTAAGAGGCAAAGAAGGAAGGCCCATAGCCAGGGAGACAGACCAGGGACAGACTGCACTTGCTCCCGGTGTGGAAGGGATTGTCACTCCCGGATTGGCCTTTTCAGCCACACTAGACGCTGTGCCAGAACCACCTTTCAGAGCGCGATACCATAGTCTTTCGAGACTGAAGGTTGCCAATACAAATTTTGTAAAACACCGTTCACATTGTTGACACTCCATTCATTCCCAAAGTACCAAGGACATGTATCCAATCATAAATAATATAATCCACAAGGCAATTACAGGCGTGCCCCAGTAACTGCAGGAGTTCCATTCCGGAACCACTGCAGGTATGCGCAGATATGCCTCCCCTCGCAAGGGAAAGCTCCTCTCGCCTCTGAAGGGGATGCTGGGGGGGCCATGCGGATCCACAATCCATGGATAAGTGAAACCACAGATATGGGATCTGTGGATGCAGGGGCATCCCTGTACAAAAATGGGCAGTTCCTTTCCCCCCCACTAAAAAAAAGTGGCAGATGTGGAATCCCTATGAAAAAGGCATTGCAAGGAAAAAATATGCAAGGACTATGTTCTCTAAATAGGAAATATACAGTACACTGTATGTCCAGCTGAGTCCTGCAGAGCTTTGGATTTTGCTTAATAGATTACAAGATTGGGGTGGTGGTGGACAGGTCGATGAAAGTGTCGACCCAATGTGCGGCGGCAGTGAAGAAGGCCAATTCTATGCTTGGGATCATTAGGAAGGGTATTGAGAACAAAATGGCTAGTATTATAATGCCGTTGTACAAATCGATGGTAAGGCCACACCTGGAGTATTGTGTCCAGTTCTGGTCGCCGCATCTCAAAAAAGACATAGTGGAAATGGAAAAGGTGCAAAAGAGAGCGACTAAGATGATTACGGGGCTGGGGCACCTTCCTTATGAGGAAAGGCTACGGCGTTTGGGCCTTTTCAGCCTAGAAAAGAGACGCCTGAGGGGGGACATGATTGAGACATACAAAATTATGCAGGGGATGGACAGAGTGGATAGGGAGATGCTCTTTACACTCTCACATAATACCAGAACCAGGGGACATCCACTAAAATTGAGTGTTGGGCGGGTTAGGACAGACAAAAGAAAATATTTCTTTACTCAGCGTGTGGTCGGTCTGTGGAACTCCTTGCCACAGGATGTGGTGATGGCGCCTAGCCTAGATGCCTTTAAAAGGGGATTGGACAAGTTTCTGGAGGAAAAATCCATTATGGGGTACAAGCCATGATGTGTATGCGCAACCTCCTGATTTTAGAAATGGGTTATGTCAGAATGCCAGATGCAAGGGAGAGCACCAGGATGAGGTCTCTTGTTATCTGGTGTGCTCCCTGGGGCATTTGGTGGGCCGCTGTGAGATACAGGAAGCTGGACTAGATGGGCCTATGACCTGATCCAGTGGGGCTGTTCTTATGTTCTTATGTAAGCCTAAGTACGATCTAGTATGCTTGAATCACATCAACAGAATACATGCTTGCTTACATATGTGCATGGCTAAGTTCAGGCTGTGACATAACCTCTCCTTTACATTCTTTAAGATCTGTAAGTCACCAGGCATGTGTGCTGCAAATGGTTCAATGTCCATTTCTGTGATATAAGTGTTTTTTTTCAGTCTCTGTATCGTGGAGATTTTTTCTCAAAGCTTTGCAAAGCAGGTAAAATGGGAAAGTTTCCTGGTTCTCAAGGAGCAGTAATTCAAAAAAACCTAAGTGACTATGTAAATAGAAATGACTACTATCTGCTAATAAATCACATCCAGGCACCCAGAGCACAAAACAGTTATGGTTAACATGCTTGGGTAAATCACGATTTGTAATGGCCTGTCAGCATTAAAATGAAGGGGGGAGATTATACTATTACATTACAGGGTGGCAGACAGGAGGCGACAGAACAGCTGTGATTGTGTAGAAGTTATATCTTTGTACCCAGAGAAGGCTGATGCAGAACATTTGTATTGCAGCCTGAAGGTCCTTGGAATATGAGAACTTTACTCGATTGCTCAAGCGAAGTGTCGGGATATGAAGAACTTGCCATTCATTGGCTCAGAAACAATTTTTCAATTTTGTCAGCTTAGTAAATACACAGTTTTGCTTTTTGTGGTATGGACAGTTAGCAGAAGATCAATATGCCTCCAGTTTTTTTCTGAACAGATTTAGGGTGCAATCCTATCCAACTTTCCAGTGCTGATGTAGCCACAAAGCAGCCTTGAGGTAAGGGAGCAAATGTTCCTTCACCTTGAGGAGGCTTCCATGACTGCCCCACCATCACAGAACGCAGTGTGCACTCTGTTGGCATGGCTGCATCACTGCTGGAAAGTTGGATAGGATTGGGCCCTTAATGATTTAAGAAGTGGCCAAAATACTCTTGTTTATGGAGGTTATGTCTGATGCTTCCAACCGTCTCAAAGAACAAACAGCTTTCAAAAATTAGTAGTATTTTAATAATCTAATAGTTAGTATATTCCAATTTCTGGATCACTAATGGTAGAGATCACATAGCCCCCACTTTCCCACACAGCTGCCCAATATTATGATACAGTTTCCAAGGGGTGAGGAAGGGAGAGGAAAGAGGTGAGAGAACTTGATGCATATATTTGGAATCATCAAAAGCAATTAAAGCGATTCTATACACAGTGTCAGGGAAGCAAGCTCCACTGAACTCCGTGTGCTCCTGAGTAAAAAATGCATAACATTCTGACGTAGGTCTATTGGAATGACTGCTGTACTATGATGTGTTCTTTATTATGCAACAATGAACTATCCAATTTGGTAAACAAGCCAGTGACATACAGCAAATTGTGAACTGCATATCTTTAATCTGTTCTACAGATCCACAAATTTTATCACACAGGTTTAAAGTAAAACCTTTTAGCAAATATTACATTTATAAGATGCAGTAAATCGTAAAAAAAATAGCTGCATTCTCTGCTTTAGGACGAGTGAGGTTTTATCATACTGCAGGCAGTCAGCATAAGGCATAAATATAACCACCTGAAGAAACAGACTGTCCATTATATTTTGATAATTTCATCTTCAAGCTTCTGTGGCAATACAGAAAAAATCCATGCTGCTGTTTTTGCCAAATCCCTCTATGCCCAATTTTACAGCATTCAAGAAACAAACATCAATCACTGGAAATCTTCTACGAATGCAGATTTAAAAATACGAACGACAGCCATTGTGGGTTCCATACAGCAAGTCGTAATTTGAGTGAAGTAACTGACAGATAAAGTGGATTACAAAGCTGAAAAGACTTTTCAAAAGATGGAAAGAGCAAGGAGAAGCAGTGAAAATTAAGGGCTTCTTTAACTAAAACCTACAAAACACAACCAAGCTGTCACCATGTCTGAGTTTCTTATGCAAATAAGAGCCACGGTACTCACCCATTACAACCTAGGTATAAAGGGGTCTTGGAAGAAAAACCATCCCATATAAATTATCACTTTTGTCCAATTTCTGCAATTTTAAAGTCAGCACCACACTGTATGTCACAGTATCTCTGTTCCAGAAGAAAGGTACTGAAAAAGCCCAGGAAAGCCTTTGCTTTCACTTTGACGAGTGTAACAGTACAGGAAATGCAAACTGAACTATATTGATCCACAGCAGTCACTAGCCTCTTATGTTAGGCTCAGTATGGCTAGTACTCTTAGGCTCAGTATGTTTAGTAACTATTTGGTTTCACACTGTTTTGTTTGGATGACTCATACACAAGATACATTCCTCTTTTTAATAAATTGTGCTGTTTTGAGATGCCCGGGTGCTAGCTTATTTGCAAACGTCCAATACATATTTTGTATTTGGTTTTTAAGTATAGCTACAGCAGTGCTTCCCAAACTTTTTAGCACCAGGACCCACTTTTCAAAATGACAGTCATCGTGACCCACGCAGTTTTAATAGACAAAAAAGTGATATAGAAAGAAATAAGATTTTTATTTATTATTAATAATAAGTATTAATAATAATTGGGGTCCAATGCTCCCACGGCTGCTAGAAATCTTATGTATAGTGTGTGCGTATAGACATTTGCTACACTATCCCTAGAAATGGAGTTCAATAACTGTTCCCCCAATTCTATACAGTCATTGCAAGGTACCCAGAAGGCAGATCTGGAGAGCAAGATGTTCCTAACTGCACATCTAGGACAGACAAAAGGCTGAAACTAGATTCACGCTTGATCTGCGGCATGCCAATTACTAGAGAAAATTAGAAAATGTGACATTTTAATTTGGGAGTATGAAGATTACCTCATACCACAGGTTAGTATTCCAGCCACGAGAGCAATCTCTCCATCCCGACTGCCTGCTTCTGCAATTTTCTTCTGCAAACTGGGCAAGGGTGCTTGCAATTTTTTTTCCAAAAATATTTCAGAAACTTTTCAAGGCCCACCAAAGCTTGACTCACAACCCACTGGTGGTTCCTGACCCACAGTTTGGGAAATACTGATCTAGAGCAGGGGAGTCAAACATAAGACCTGCAGGCTGAATTCAGCTCCTGGAAGCAATTTATAACTGGGTTCTCCCAGCTTGCTAATTGGGCTGTCTCATATTTTGAAAATATGAACAAGATTTATACATTTTCTCTTCTGCCATTTGCAGCTAATGAGTTTCTAGATGAGAACAAAGCTTATTTCTGGTCATCATCTACTTAATGATGTCATTTTCTGCTTAATGATGTCACTTCTGGCCCTCCACAGGAACCATGAATGCTAGCTTTGGCACTCTGTATGAAACGGGTTTGATACTCCTGAACTAGAGCAGGGGTTTCTAAACTTTTAGGCCAAAGGACCACATCAAATATCTGGCATGGTGTCGAGGGTAGAAAAAATCAATACATTTTAAATATAAAATTTAAACAAACACATTAGAAAGCCTCAGAAAGCATAAAGCCTTCAGATGGCCCAAAAAGTCACTTCTGGTTTTTCAGGAAAACCAGGAAGTGATGTTTTTAGGCCTTTAGAAGACATTCTGAGGGGAGGCATGTGGCCTCCCTGGCTCACAGAACAACCTCCAGAAGCAACTGGAACATAGCTCTGGTCAAGTTTAGTTGAGCGGGCCAGAGGCTTGTAGGGGTTCAGAGGCTTGCCGCTGGCTGGATAGAGGCTTGTCGCAGGTTGCATCTGGTCCCTGGGCTGGAGTTTGGAACCCCTGATCTAGAGGAGACCACCCAGGGTGCATCACAGAGCTTTACACTGTTTTCATGTACCACTGGATAGATAATTTTGAAGAGGCTACGTGCTTTCCAGAATTATGTCAATTTGAGTTCAACAGATGCAGGCTGTAAAAGGTAACAGTTAAACTGGCTTACGGTGAATGGGATCAAATTCTAGAAAGATAAATTAAGATTAGGTGCAAGGAAATATTTCTTGACTGAAACAACAAATTGTTGGAACTGTGGAATCTTCCCCTTTAAAAGGCAAAAATGAAAATTTGGATAAGCCTATCCGATCAAGGAAATTCTAGGAAATTGGATCAAATTACTCTCGTACAGTATATTCAAACTACAGTGGGCTCTCCTTATCCACAGACTTAGCAGTTGCGGATGCCAAGCCAGCAGCTCAGAGGGCTTCCCTCTTCTATTGAGGGCAGGTGGATAACACAGCAGATTGCTTCTGACCCCCTCTCCTTTACTTAGAGTATGCACCATGAAGCCTCCAGTCCAAGATTCTTCTGTTTGCAATGAACAAGCACAGGGAATGCTGGGAACCCTGTATCCCCGGCTCATGCTCACTAAGAACTGAAGACAGGTGGAGCAGGGATGCTGCATGCATACAGTCTTCATAAAGTGCAAGGAAGGGGTGGGCAGATCACCTTGGAAAAATCCAAACCACCTTTCCTTGCTTACTAGGTGCTTCATAAACACCATGTAGGTCAGGGGTGCTTACACTTTTTTGGCTCGTGAGCTACTTTGAAACCCAGCAAGGCCCGGAGATCTACCAGAGTTTTTTTTACAATGTTCGCGCCATCATAACATATAACGTTTTTGTGTACAATGTATGTTGGTGTACCTTGAGCCCCACTGAGTATAACAGGACTTTCTCCTGAGTAGACGTGCCTAGGATTAGGCTGTGAGGCTGCAATCCTAGCCACACTTACCTGGGAGTAAGCCCCATTGAGTACAATGGGCCTTACTCCCGGCGTTTCCTCCCAGAGGCACCTGAAGGGGGGGTCAGCACTCCACGATCTACTCATTTTGCCTCGCGATCTACCGGTAGATCGCGATCCACCTATTGAGCACCCCTGATGTAGGTACTTCACCTTGACAAGGGCAAAGCTTCAGAGGGAAGTACCTGCTTCTTTCAGGGCAACCATATGCAAATATAAATTTTTCAAATAAATAAATAAATTTTGGCCATAGACAGACAGAAGTCTGTTATCCTTAGTGCACAGACTCCTATAGTCTTGGGAGGGGGGGGAGAATATTTGGGTCAAACACCAGAAGCTGGAAAATTAGCACAGAATCATTAGCTTATTCCGCAGACAAATAATTCAGTTCCAATTGACCTTGAACCATAAAAACTGGGTCACTCTCCCACTGACATAATTACTTGAGGCCTGAAACATTTGCCTAGTTAGTTCAATCAATATGTGAAAATCATCCCCTACCCAAACTGCCTGTTTTGCCTCCCTGATAAAAAATCCCCAACCTGCCCAGCCAACTTCCCTTGCTTATCTATTCTCTCCCCATCAAGCACTTATCTCTCCGAGTCCCATTTGTTATTCTCTCCATTCATTTTGCTTATAAACTTATCTCTTCAGCCTCCTTTTCCCTTTTTATATTTGCTTATGGCTTTCTAGCATACAATTTTACCTTTCTAGAGCTAACTCATTCTCATCCATACTGCTGATAGTGTATAGCCTGCCTACTTCTCATTTCTGTGCCTAGGTCTTAAGCCCTTTTCCCTCTTTTGCCTCTTAGTGCCTATTTTGCTCCCCCATCTATCCCAACAAAGGAACATAGGAAGTTGCCTTATTTCGAGTCAGACCATTGGTTTGTTAGCTCAGTGCTGACTACACTAAGGAAGCAAATAGACTGAAAGTTGAGAGAGGTGGGATGCCTGAAAGGACCACTCCAAGCAGATAGTTGAAACGAACCTGAAATATGGATGGGAAGGGTGCTGGTCAGTTATAGAACACATGATTTTCATGTGTAAGACTCCAGGCTCAATATTAGGCATCCGCAACTAGGGCAGAGAAAAACGTGTGCCTGAAAACCTCGGGAGCTCATACCAGTCAGTCTCTTAGCTTCCCTGATTCCTGGGCTAACTGTTTATGAGCCTTCAGTCCAACCCCAGTCCACGTGCTAAATCCATTTCCATGGCCACAGATTGTTGAAGTTGTTTAATGGTGAGTTCCTAGCTTGTTCTAATGTTACTGTAGCCCCATGCAGGCAAGGCATCTACAGTGGCCACTGCCTTCGTTGCTCTGAAGTCACAGACTGGCTTGTCACTCTGTGACCAGACACTGCCAGGTGAGTGTTAGCTTAATTTAGGTATCATACTTCATGAGCTGGTTGTGCAAGTTTAACAAAAACTGCCTCTTTATTGCTTGAAAGCATTTGAATGACCTCTCATTGATGCAGTTTTGCTGATGGAAAAAGACAACATTTGTCACTTATACATAGAATGATGACATCCCACTGACCTTCTTGAGGTTGAACATGACTTCTAAGGAACATATTCTATGTAAAGTTTCTGCACAAGAAAATAAGAGCAAGGAACAATCAGAATACATTCCCCATTCTGCTCCAGTGAACTCTTAATTTGGAGTCCATGACAAGCACAAGTACCATCCAAAACTGCATTACACCTTTGCAAGTACAGCTGTTTTGGAGTGCTAATGGTAATATTTAGCCCACTTTGCAAAACTCTAGTTGAAATCTGCTAGCTCAGAAAAGCACTAGTTTGCCAGCCTTATGTCAAAAAGACAGATGATGACAAAAATCTACTGTTTTGCTAAACCATAGAAGAATATATAGATGGAGCAGAGAGAAGGATAATCTTCCCAGATTCCTAACTCCGTTACACTTGTGGTACACCATTTTCTTTGCATAATTTGTTTTTTGCTATTGTTTTCAACATTCAACCAATGTTATACTACAATTTATTGTGTTTAAAAATGGATGTATCAGACTATGTATACAAGTAGCTTTTCAGAGACTGAAAAGTGTTATGATACCTGTGACTAACCAATTGGAACACAGTCCAAAAGCCAGCATTACCTATAGCATACACATCTCCATTTCTTCCTGTCTCACTGGGCTCAAACAAGTTTCTACAACATTTTCAAGCCAGCAAAATTTGTTTGATGAGACCATAATGAGACAGGAATGCTTGGACCATGGGAAATGACAGCTCTTGATGATACCATCATCAATTCTGTGATAACCTGTGTAGCAAGGAAAGTGAGTTTGTGCTGAAGTTGGGACTTGTGTGTGTGCACTGTGTGTGTGTGTGTTTAAAGTACCTTGAGGTATTTTTAATGTGAAATAAGCAAATTTTGGCAGGAACTCAAGCCTGCTGTAGGCAAAACGACTAACAACCCCTTGATGGAACCATTTTTTTTTTTAAACTAAGCACAGCTGCTTAGCGTAGTGCCTACAATGACGGTTAAATAACTATAAACAAGAAAAGCAGATAACTTCCAATGGATCTATTTCCAAGTTAATGTTTGGGAACTTCAACATCCTCATATCTTCAAATACATTCTCCAGCATAGGTGGCATTTACACACACCTAGCAAGAAGGTGAAGGTGATGGGTAAGAAGGGATATGTGCAGACATAGATACAACACACATATCCTTACACAGAATTCAGTAAGATAAGTTCAAGTTATTCATTTGAAAGCACAGATGGTCTCCAAACAGCTATTAAGCACAGAATAGTCGTGCATTGCTTAACAACCTTGTGTTGTGATTTATTAAAAGCAGTGACTTCACTTCCTGCTTAATGTCATCACTTCTGACCCTGCCTGCACAATGATGCCACTTCCTGCTTTTTGCTTAATGACATCACTTCCGGGGTTCCAACAGACTGTCATACCTAAAGAGGGCAAAAACAGTTGGGATCCACTGTCCTCGAGTATCTCCAGCAGGTACCTCCTGAGACAGTAAGCAAAGCCAGTGGGGGAGAATGACTATAATGTTTCACAAAGGCTAGGGAGATCCAGTTTCAAATCCTCATTCAGACATAAAACTTGCTGACTGTCAAAACTTGCCACCCACTAATTGTAACATACCTGATAAGACTTCGAAAAAAGGGGAAAATTCCAAGAATACTATCCTAATGTCCTTGGAAGAGAAGGAAAAGTAAAGTAAGAGAGTTTTACCCTTGGAGAGCAGGGTAAAATACCCGTTTGGTAGTGATCAATACAACAGTCATTCAATTAGCACTTTGCAAATCTAGCTTCTACCAAAACAGATTTTATTCTTATGCTGGGACATGAGTTTCTCTTTGAGCTCAGTTGGGGCAAGAGAACTATACATGTTTCTAAATGGTGGTTAGTGCACTTTTATGATGGGTTTATTTCTGCGTTATTGACCATCTGCCTTAAAGGATTACACCCTTCTTAGTTTTAAGGTACACAAAGTTCTAATGGCAAATACCACATAGCAAATACCACAACAATATCCTGTTGTATACCAGGATATTTTGTAGATTCAAGCACTCTTGGGGGATTGCTCTGTGTGTTTGCTTTGAGTTATTTTAGTTTTCCCAGCCTAGTATGTGGACTTGGGAGTGATTAGGCAGAAATCTGCTTCATGGGCACGAGAGAAATAACTCATTGGTAGTGTTCAAAAAAGTATAAAAGTCAAAGTGGCTGAGATATACTTCATGACATGTTCTATAACAGGTAAATGTTAGGTACTGAAGAAAAGATGGACCCCTTTTCTTCCCTCTCCTGTTTTAATTTCTATTTACTTTTACAAAGTTTCACAAAGGATAATCATGTAATAATGTTCTGGACTGTAGTTACCCTTTAGATGGAATACTGCCCAATGGTGCATTCTTTAAAAAACAAACAAAAAATTGAATCATATGGGAAAAAATTACAATGCATCCCTTCTTAGCACTTGCTCAATCCCTGCATCATGCTCTAAAAATCTCTTACAATGCTGAAAGTTTTTTCTCAGCTATTAACTGGAATACAATAACACACTAGCAGCTAGGAAAGTTCTGATCCTAATAAGATTATATTTTAACTTTACCAAAAAAAAACACCATTTTTAATATGCTACACTCCTAGTTCCCATTCTCACAAGAAGAGCCCCTTTCTCTAACCTATCCCTAACATGGAAAAATCACAGGCAAAACCAGTGATTGCTAAACTGATGAACATAAACTTGAATTATTTCAGCAGTGTAACATGGACTGAGCCACTTTTCAAGTCAGGTTGAGAAAGGAAGATTGTATAGTAGATATTATTTTGATCAGGTTTCTTAGCTTGATGGGATGAATGCAATAGAGCTATTCTCTTCGAAAGTAGCTATTGGTTGAATGTTGTCTTTAAAATGTTTGCTTGCACTGCTTTTTATTCACCTATGTGAGAGAGAATGCATAGATATGCATTGTTTTGCTGCTATAATAACAATTGGAGGCTCTTTGACATATATTGTAACAGAAGTGGTCTCTAGTGCAATACAGGTGCAACCTATTTATCCACGGATTTTTTATCTGTGGATTTGTCTCAACTCGAATTGGGTGGGGGGAACTGAAAGTCACACACCTTTGGCTGCTTTGCCCTGTGCTGGCATCTCACTCTTTTTCCAGGCAGCCCAAAACACTGCAAAAAAGCTCTGCTTGGCACAGGTAGGGAAATAGCCCTGGAGCCCTGGAAGAGGTTCCCCTTTCAAAGGAACCCATGAGCCAGCCGAGGCTGAAGAGGTGAAGGGGGGGGGCAGAAAACCTCTCCACATGCAGAAAGGTGAAGCTCTCTCTCTCACTCACTCACTCACACATACACAGGGGCAGGTGTGGTAGCAACAGAAGGGATTGCTTTAAAAAACCCAGGGAATGCTTGCTGAATCCCCCCCCCCCCACTGAGATGGTGCAGGCTCTCCTGCTCCAGCAGACACAAACAAAACAGCCCAGCAAGGAAGCCTTTCCAGCAAGCAAAGCATAAGATTTAAGCTACAATCCTATCCACACTTTCCTGGGAGTAAGCTCTATTGACTACAATGTGGCTTACTTCTGAGTAGAAATGCATAGGGCTGAACTCTTAAAAGCTCAGCTCAGCATGAAAGAAGCGGGACAGCTGGCAAGGGAGGGCTGATTGCTGAGGGCTTAGTACGGAGGGGGGGAGGCGAAGGAGCAGAGGGGAGGGGATTGATAACAGCTGCCTTAGTTTCCTTCCAGCCCCAAGTGTCAGGCTGCAGCGTATTTGTGTAACTCTATGGAACGTAGCACAAGGTGTTTTTTGTTAATCATGCTGAGTCATGGAACAGAACTAACACGGATAAATAGGCTCCACCTGTAATGAAAAATCCATAATATAACATTTTGTAACTTTTTCCCCACCCCTTCTCAGAACTGATCTGTTTCTCCCCCACTCCATCACCTCCTCCGCCAACTCAGTAAGTCCAGGAGGATATGCTGGTGCTTGAAGAAAACTCCAGCCTCCCACCGGTACTCAAGCAGCACACATCTCCATGTGCTGACAGAGTGGTGTTTATGACAGGAAGGGTGCAATCCTGAAGGGCTTGGGCCAGCTCCAGGGACTTGCGCCTCCTCAGGAGGAAGCCATGTCAGCACACGGAGATGCACTGACACACGGAGGCTGAATACAACGTCCGTGGTGCCTTCCTCACCGATTCTTGCATTGGCCTGCCTGGGCTGATGCGGGGGGATGCGGGGGGGGGGTGTTCCTGGGTGGGGGGAGGGCAGGCGGTGGGCAGCCCTAGGACTGGGGAGTGGGGCTGGAATCTGGCAATTATGCTGTATCCCAACCCCTGTTCCCAGGAAGAATGGAGCGGTTTCAAGCTGCTCCGCTCTCCTCAGACTTGCGCCACTCAAGAGGTGGTGCAAGTCCAAGGAGACGCACAGGCTCCAGTGGCCCTTACCCAGAGCTAAGGGGAAAAGTTTCCCCTTGCTGCTGGCTGAGCTGCTTATGGCCACAATCCTGTGCTGGATACAGCGCAAGCCTCTTGGCTTGCCTGTTCCAGTGCAGGAAAGGATTACACCCTAAGGCAGTTAGCATGAGTTGAATTATAGTTTGTTCTGATACATTAAAGCCAGTTAATTTAGGTTTTTTGTTTTCCTTAAGTGTTGGTTTGACAATGCCATTAAAACAGTTGGTTGCCTTTTTGATTGTACGGATGCCTGGTAAGTATTAATTTGCTGATAAACTGGAGTTTGATCCCTTTTTTCCTGGGTTCTAAAGATCAACAAGTTGTCTTTGCACAGACATTAGACAAGTTAGCCTGCTCTATGCTAATTAAACTTAAAAAAATTACTTGTATTTTCCCCAGTATCAGAACCTTCCACCCGTTAACTTGGAAAAGAGTTTAAACATATGATTACTAAATCACAAACACTTATCATCAATTAACTTTAACTGGAACTTGTAAACATATATTTATCTAATTATTTTTAAGATGCCTGAGTCATACACTCTGCCAAAAATGGCACCCAAGAGGCAATACAAGGCATGCAATTAGTATATAAAACTAGAAAGTGTACTCACATTATCCAAGTTATTTATGAAGAGCAGAAGCAACATATGCCTTGACTTCCAATTGTCCCCAATATGAAAAGGAATGCGTATGCAAGAAAATAGGTTTCAGTGTACAAAGTTAATACAGATGAGCATCTAGCAGCTTCATCCATCATGTGAAGCTCATCCAAACCCCATTCTGTCTGGATTTTGAGAAAAGTGGTAACTTCCCCAACCAGGGTCACTACTTCTTGTCTGAAACTACCTGCACACAGCTACACCAAGATCAGAGCTATTGTTTTAGCCCCTTTCTTAAATGGTATGTAACAATTACAACCACTGAGAGAAATGATTTAGAAAATCTAGACTTTAATGTTACACAAATGAACACTTATGCACCTCATACTTCATATTTCAGCACCATAAAGGAAACATCATTTACAGCAATCTCTTACTATGATATTCTTTTAGATTAAAAAAGGATGTCTAAAAATTACATGAGCTGATGACACTAGACATCACAGTACACTATAAGCAACTACTGCTGTTAATTTGCCATATGCTAGCAGTGCAGTTGGAAAGCAAACAGTAAGCTAGCTACTGTTTTTCTTACACAGAACCAACTGGACAGAAATACAATTCATCTTATACCCTTCAACTTCATACATGTTTCCCAACTGCTTTTGGGGCTAGAAAGGACACTTCAATCCCAAAAATCTGCAACTGAACAATTCAGGGATATTTTTATCCTGCTGTGTTGTTAGGTCAAACATTACAGTTTTCTTTTCCAAATTCCACCTAAAAATGCCCATTCCAGATATTTCTCTCATGTCCAGACCTATTTGTTTTAGGAAAAGAACACCACTACTTTGGCTTGCCAAAATGTAAGCCACCCCAAACATGAACTGTATGCATCACAAAAGCATTCAAAATATTATTGTAAAAGAAACCACCAGCTTCCACCACCATTAAAGACTAAAAGCACATTTGGTACATACATGGTGCTAAACACACATCTAAAAAGATAAGACATGAATGAGACAAATCTGTGCTGGGCATCACACCATTATACTCAAAAGTCAAGACTGGCTGCACTGCCCTGCTGAGTGTGGAGTTGGTAAAAAAGACAGCACACATAGGTTTCCTGCTATATAATGTGCAAAATGGATCTGGAATTCCTGTTGCAAACCACAGGTTTGTTTGCCTGCCCTCCCTCTGCCTTCCCCACTTTCTTTTTAAAAGATAAAAGGCAGATTTATTTACATATTTACCTAGAAACCCTTTAGACACAAGAGTGCTTATTCATAAAAAAGCTCATGTATCACAGGAAATATGAATATGCAAAGTATCCAACTGCCAGAATAGAGGAACATCCTAATACCATGGCAGGAAGGGAGATGTTTAGTCACTTGCACAGAAGCTATTAAACTCAACATTAAATGAGGAAGAGAATAAAGAGCCCAAATCCAACAGCAGCAGAATTCAGTGAATAAAGCTCAAATTTTAAGGCAGAGCTTCCTAATGGGATGACCCAGATGCCTACACACTTGTAGAGATGTCTGACTGCAGCAGATTCTGCTGAGGCCCCTCCATCATTTGAGCTTCCACCTCCCTCTTTTCTTTCGTTCCCCCTCCCTCCACCTGTTCCGCTCTAAAGACTCCAGGAAGCAAGAAGCTTTCTCCCACCTTTCCTTTTCCATTCCCTTCCTCTCCTTGCCTGGCAGGATTAGAGGAACCAACAAAAGAAGGTGGAGGCAGTAGCAGTGGCTGCAGCTTCAGGGAAGATGATGGCCCAACAGCTCCTGACACACAACAGGGACCCCTCTGTTCTAAGGATTCAGTTGCATCAGTATTTGCACCCATAGATCAGAACCCATGTTCAGTCCACGGCATGTCCAGGTAGGATCAGAAAAACCTCAGACAAATCCTGAAAAACTACTGCCAGTCAAAGTGGCCAATCCTGAACTAGAGAAGACCAACACTCCACCTGAACCAGTATAAGTCAGTCTCATAAATTCATATAAGATACATTAGTTGGGCTGAATGACTTTCATACATACAGACCCCCCCCCCACCTTCTGTACTGCTTCCCACTGATAGAAGTTCATACAAAGATCAAACTGATGGTTAAAAAAACAAAACCCTGCTGCATATGTAAATGAGGTGATTCACTAGACCTTCCTAGAAGAAGCTGACACCTGCAGAAAATAATTTGCTTCACAAACAAGACATTCCAAAGTAGCTACAACTCCAAAAGAAGCACTCAGCATCAGCAAGAAGGGGAGAAGGCACGGGGTTGGAAAACTCACTGCTGCTGCAAATATTCTGCAAATATTCACCTTTTCCCTATGTCTTCAAGTAATGGTGCATGCTAAGCAATTCAAAGACCCATCTGTGAACCAAAGTTCATGAAGCACAAATGTGTTGAAGGCTGTCAAAAGGAAAAAAAATTAGCAGAGTCAACTTTCTAACAAGGGATCAGCAGTATGACAGGAAACAGGATAAAGATTTTCCATTTGCAAAGGGTTCTGCAGCAGCACCTATCAAATATGGATGGTAGAAAACGGAAACTTTTAACAAAGGGCCAAAACGATGAGACAATGAAGAGTTGTGATCAATTTCTCAATGCTTTCATTTCTGGAGAAAGCACACTGGGGTGGGGTGGGGCCGATGGCAGCTCCAACTCTTATCAGAGCACTAGTGTGAGGGAAGGGGTGCTGACTTCTCTGCCTGCTGGTTATCTGACTGACTTCCCCAAAAGCATCAATCAGTTGTGCAACAGCAAGAAATTAGTGGAGATTTTCCATTAATATATCTCATATGATTATAAGAGACTGACTTAAACTGTTTCAGGAGGACCTTTGGACATCTAGCTCAGTAGATGACCCCAAGAAATAATGGTACTGGGGACCCACTGTTGATCCTGCCCCCTCCCAGGACTCAAACTGCCCATTTTCCCTACCTCTTGTGTCTTCACAACAATCCTGTGAGGTAGCACTCAAGAGCAGGGCCAGCCTTAGGAGCTGCAGGGCAAGATAGCAAGAAGAGGTTGTGCAGAATTCTATCAAGAACTCAGTTTTGATAAGGTAGTACCATTACTAGATTAGATCCAAGCCCTCTCTTGCACAGACTTTGAAAGTTTGCTATGACCCCTCAAATGAGGCTTTGCAACCCCAGTGGGGTCACAACCCACAGGTTGAACAACATCGTCCTAGTGCATATAGGGTTGCACTCTTAGGGCCCAATCCTATCCAACTTTCCAGCACCAGTGTAGCCTCGATGCAGCTCTGAGGTAAGGGATCAACTGTTCCTATACCTTGAGCAGGCCTCTGTGACTGTCTCCCCACCACAGGAGGAAGTGCATACCCTATTGGCACAGCTTGCACTGGCACTGGAAAACTACATAAGAACATAAGAACAGCCCCACTGGATCAGGCCATAGGCCCATCTAGTCCAGCTTCCTGTATCTCACAGCAGCCCACCAAATGCCCCAGGGAGCACACCAGATAACAAGAGACCTCATCCTGGTGCCCTCCCTTGCATCTGGCATTCTGACATAACCCATTTCTAAAATCAGGAGGTTGCGCATACACATCATGGCTTGTACCCCATAATGGATTTTTCCTCCAGAAACTTGTCCAATCCCCTTTTAAAGGCGTCCAGGCTAGATGTCATCACCACATCCTGTAGCAAGGAGTTCCACAGAACAACCACACGCTGAGTAAAGAAATATTTTCTTTTGTCTGTTCTAACTCTCCCAACACTCAATTTTAGTGGATGTCCCCTGGTTCTGGTGTTATGTGAGAGTGTAAAGAGCATCTCCCTATCCACTCTGTCCATCCCCTGCATAATTTTGTATGTCTCAATCATGTCCCCCCTCAGGCGTCTCTTTTCTAGGCTGAAGAGGCCCAAATGCCGTAGCCTTTCCTCATAAGGAAGGTGCCCCAGCCCCGTAATCATCTTAGTCGCTCTCTTTTGCACCTTTTCCATTTCCACTATGTCTTTTTTGAGATGCGGCAACCAGAACTGAACACAATACTCCAGGTGTGATCTTACCATCGATTTGTACAATGGCATTATAATATTAGCCGTTTTGTTCTCAATACCCTTCCTAATGATTCCAAGCATAGAATTGGCCTTCTTCACTGCCGCCGCACATTGGGTCGACACTTTCCTGGATAGGATTGGGCCCTTAGTTTCCTTCACAGCTTGGATGCTGAACTACTTTAAAGGGCAAAACTACACATGCCCAGGAACACACAATTTGGCTTGGAAATTCTTTGTTTTGTGTGCTAAGTGGTGCATCAGGCATATGCATGCAAAATACAGGCAAACTGTGCGGTGGTAAGGAAGCTATAGAACTTGTCATCTGCTACAGTCCTGAACCTGATCACTCCCTGTCCCGCTATTTGTCAAATTTATTTATTTATTTATAGGAGAGATTTATCTCCTATAAATAGCGCAGAGGGAGCAAGTGATCAGGGTTGGAACTGTAGGGGTGGGCCATTCTAAAGCCCTCCACTACTGGTTCTCCTTGTTTTGCACATGAAATGCAGCACGTTTAACACACACACACGCGCGCGCGCGCGCGCACATACACACAAAACGGAAAAAAAAACTACCAACTAAATTATACATTCTGAGGCATATCCAGTTTGGTCCTGTACAAAGTTCTAAAGCTTCCTTTCCACCACACTCTTTGCCTGCATTTTGCATTCATGGACATGATGTACCACTTAGCACACAAAACAGAAAACTTCCAAGTCAAATTGTATGTAGTTTGGACATATTGAGTGTGAGGCTAGTCATAGCTCATACACAAATTGACAAACATGTTCTGCTATTACACCTGAACTGGGCCACTGAGTTTTCTGGAAAAATGATACTTCAGGGATTTCCCTGCATCCATCAGCTGTGATAACAATAACAACAGGTATTTATATACCGCCTTTCTTGGTCTTTATTCAAGACTTTATTCAAGGCGGTTTACATGGGCAGGCTTTATTTAAATCCCTTATTAAATAGGGATTTTTACAATTTGAAAGAAGGTTCTTTCTTTCAAGAACCACTACATTCAGGTGTTTCATTCCGATCTGGCTTCACATTCTGGCCTCCATCCTCCTACGCTCAGAGCAGATGGAATAGCTCGGCTTCAGCTTGTCAGCTGCTTCAAGGTCGCACGGTGCCGGTGGCCTTGAACTGGCGACCTTGTGGATGTTATCTTCAGGCAGACGGAGGCTCTACCCTCTAGACCAGACCTCCTGCCCGTGATGTAGGTTGCATTAGGGAATCTTTGTGCAACTGTATTTCTTTCCTCAGAATGCTATTGCTGGCAGATAGAGGAACAGATCTTATTTTTTTAAGCCACACTTCAGTCCCTCATGGCAACTGGTGTGCTCTGGCACATAGCTTGGAAGTTGCTAATTTACTCCTACGTGTAGAGGAGTCTCTCTGTCATGTGTAGAGGTCTCTCTGTCCCTCTACTGCCCATATTTTCTGTTAAATTCTATTAAAGCACTGAACCTTTCACTGTAAGTCTGCTTTCTGGATGTCACCATAACACATTCTAAAACTCATGAACAGGCTAAATTTCAGAATGAATTATTCCATTGTATGGAATTACAATAAACATTTAATTGAAAAGTATGGTTCTAGCTGGCTGAACGTGAATGTGAATACTACAAACATTTTGCATTCCACACCAGAACTATATTTCTCAAAACAATCTTTTCACAGATTATATACTGTGCTAATTAATTCTAAAGTGTTATTTTTATAATACAGGAATAGCTAAAAAAGCATAAGTAATAAGCAAAATGTAAAACATAACAAAATGCAAACATATTGCATTTACATAAGCAATATGTAACATTCAGCTATCCAAAATTGATCTTTTTCATTAGATACATGTTGGAAAAAGAAAACCTTCAGAATCGTAAGAAAAAACCCATAACGGAATAGTTTCCTACAAAAATTAGTAGGCAGACAGACACTATTTTAAATTATTGGTTAACAGGGTGACCCTTAGGAAAACCGGGAATAAATATACATCAGATCTAATAATGCATACGGAAAACACTCAAACACCAGGGCCTGCATGTCACACCCCCAGTGTCCATATGTTGGACATAACATAAAATAGTATGCCATGCATGTCTTTTCCATGAACACCTGTCATTCAGCATTTTCATTCTCCCTCTTCCCTGCTCTGGTCACTCTACTTTAGAAGGTATGGATCTCATGTTACCACATAAACACTTTGGCACATGTAGCCTTTGGGAAAGATCCAAACAACCACAAGGAGAGTTTCCACTAACGAAATGAGGCCTTTCCAGCCTCTAACTTCCTACTGCAGACCTTGAACCTGAGAAGCTGCTCCTGCAAGTTAGGGCTCCTCCAGGACAGATTGGAATATAATGGCTTCAACTACATGATAATTAGCAGAAATGAGAACCACTCCTTGTGCAGGCATACCTTCTCTCCACACAGGCAGCTCTCTGAATGCCACCCATTAGACACATGGTAGGTGGAGACGGGAAAGGGGTGCAGGCCTGGTAACGTCACAAACAGGTGCAATTCCATTATTTTATTTATTTATTTATTCATTCACTCAGTTTGTACCCTGCCTTTCTTCCCAAAGGGTACCCAAGGCGGCTAACAATTAAAATACATAAAATTAAAATACATAAAGAACTATAAAATACAAATAAAACTATAAAATAGACAATAAAAGGTAAGCAGCAGCAATGAAACCACTATTTAAAACATTAAGTGAATTACTGAAAAAGCAGCTATCATACCCTCGTACAGGGCATCAAAGGCTCTATGGAATAAAGATGTCTTCACGTCTCACCAAAAGGTTAACAACAAAGGAGCTGTTCTCAGCTCAAAGGGGAGGAAATTCCACAGTACAGGCGCCACCACTGAAAGGCCCTATTTCTGAGAGGTGCCATCCCCCTGACCTCTCTTAATGGTGGCACAACCAAAAGGGTTCTCTCAGATGACCAAAGACAACAGACTGAACTGTATGCCCCATAGTCCACCAAACTGAAAGCTATGCTACTAAAGTAAAAAGATAACTCAAACTAAAGTTTACCCCTTTTCATTCAGGGTTAGCAAAGTACCTTCATTCTGTTTATCCTATGTTCCATACTTCACTGTGACTGCCTTTAAAAGTGACTTGGAAAAACTTATAATACAGTTCAGCTCTAGAGTTATGTATCCTATGGAACAGTATGTTATTCATAAACAGCATTTTCATTAGGCATTTTCATAGGAGTATTCATGACTCATGCATCATGACTTATCAGATCATTCTCATTCCTTTCAGATGCCTGACAAGATGGCATTTCTGTGCAGACATTCACTGCACTATATTCTCAATCTTTCTATATTGGGCTAATGGTGAAATATTCATTATGCCAAGGTCTCAAGTGATTCACCAAGGGACCATTCCAATACATCTCCCCCAACAGGAGTACTTCTGAATAATTTTTGTGGAGAACACACACACAGTGTTAGAATGGAAAAGTGATTTCTATTTTGCAGGACCGACCACACACAGGATAGCATGCCAGTTCCCCACTTTCCTGCAAAATTCATGTGGGTTTTTTCATTGATTTATTTTCTACATAATCTCTGAGGATTTTCAGTCCCAACACAATTTTCTTTGCATACCTCTCCATAAAAATCATTTCAGATTGTTCTCATCCTGAAAAAGAACTTGGAATGAGCCATTCCATTAGACTAGAGCAGGGGTGCCCAAACCCCAGCCCAGGGGCCACTTGCAGCCCTTGGGGTCTCCCAATCAGGCCCGTGGGGAGCCCCCAGTCTCCAATGAGCCTCTGGCCCTCCAGAGACTTGCTGGAGCCCATGCTGGCCCAACAGAACTGCTCTCAGTGTGAGGATGACTGTTTGACCTTTCACCTGAGCTGTGGGACGAGGGCTCCCTCCGCTACTTGCTGTTTCACATCTGTGATGCAGCAGTGGCAGCAAAGGAAAGGCTGACCTTGAGCTACTGCAAGACCTTCATTCATTCATATAAGTTCCATCTCTAATAAATTCATGTATGTAAATTTATTCAAATTTTAAATGTAAATTAATTTTTTTTCCCGGCCCCCGACACAGTGTCAGAGAGATGATGTGGCCCTCCTGCCAAAATGTTTGGAACCCCTGGACTAGAGATATCAAAATGATATCAAGCGTTGGTCAAACTAAAGTATACCAAAACCAAGTTCACACTGTTGATCTCATCAGAGGCAGATGCTGATACATCAACAGTTGCCTTGCCCAATTATCCCAAGGCACTGCTCCTGTTCACAGCTGAAGTAAATGGATATAATCTGGAATGAGCTTTTAAAGTTCACATCTTTCATTAACACACATTTTATAATGCACAGTAACTAAGGGTGCAATCCTAAGTAACTTTCCAGCACCTGCATAGCCGCAATGCAGCCCATGGTAAGGTAACAAACATGCCCTTACCTTGAGGACTCCTTGACTGCCTCCCCGCAGTGCACACCACATTGGCACAGCTATGTCAGTGCTGGAAAGTTGGTTAGGATTGTGCCGTAAGTGTTCCTATGCCCCTTACTTATGCGTAAATCCTACTGAATACAATAAGATTTATTTCTGAGTAAACATTCATAGGATTGTGCTCTGAAGTTCCTGTTCCTAGAATGATTAGGTTAAAGGCAAAATCATACCTACAAATCATACACTCATACGTAGTAATTCACTTGGCAGCTCTCAAGATTTTCCTATGGAAATATGCCAATAGAATCCTGTCGAACAATGACTTTCCTCTTGGTGCAGAAGTCGCACCCTGTTCATTAAGATCATGAGATGCGCAATTTCCATATGGTACTGCCACTCATGGTCCTCTATCTTATTCAAAAAAGTCACTGCTTAATCTCTTATTCCCACTGGCCTTGTTGCCAGTGTTTCTCAAAATGTTTTTCTTAGTTTTTTTGTCACCAGGAAGTTTTAAAAGGTTACTCTTGTACACTTTAGATCAGGGGTGTCCAAAACCCAGCCCAGGTTCTCATCCTGAAAAAGAACTTGGAATGAGCCATTCCATTAGACTAGAGCAGGGATGCCCAAACCCCGGCCCGGGGGCCACTTGCGGCCCCCGGGGTCTCCCAATCTGGCCCGTAGGGAGCACCCAGTCTCCAATGAGCCTCTGGCCTTCCAGAGACTTGCTGGAGCCCGTGCTGGCCGGACGCAACTGCTCTCAGTGTGAAGACGACTGTTTGACCTCTCACCTGAGCTGTGGAATGAGGCCTCCCTCCACTACTTGCTGTTTCACATCTGTGATGCAGCAGTGGCAGTGAAAGAAAGGCTAGCCTTGCTTTGTGCAAGGCCTTTTATAGGCCTTGAGCTACTGCAAGACCTTCATTCATTCATATAAGTTCCATCTCAATTATATCCACCTATGTAAATTTATTGAAATTTTAAATGTAAATTAATTCTTTTTTTCCCCCGGCCCCTGACACAGTGTCAGAGAGATGATGTGGCCCTCCTGCCAAAATGTTTAGACACCCCTGCTTTTGATCAAGAGATTCAATTAGTGGGCTGAATAGCATTCATGGTGCCTACTGAAGGCCAAAAGTGATGTCATTCAGCATGAAGTGAAGTGCTGGGGATTACCAGAAATAAGCACTCCTTTTTCATGTGAGAAACCAACCTATGAACTCACTAGCTGCAAATGACAGCCGAGAAAATATGCAAATCTTGATCATATTTCAAGATATGGGAGAGCTCTGCTCTTTCAGCTGTACCACTTCTATGGTGGTGTCAATTCATAGCTCAGCAGCTGAGAGGTGCTCTGCAAAGTGACACCTTGGCCAGAGGCACTGTTGAAAAGGTGGCTTGCATGGTAACTGGACTATCCCACTGCTTTGGTAGTCTCCTTTCTCCCTCTCTCACCCCTCTTGGTCCACCACTTCCTCTGTACCATTCTTGGCTTTCTGAGATCTCCTTCTATCTCTCCCTCTCCCTTTACAGAACTGGTGCTGCTGAAAGGGCAGAACCAGGTAAGGCTAGTTATCACACTGGGCCACTCTTCCAGCAGTGACACCTCAGCAGAAGTACTGCTGCTGAAAGGGTGGCGTGCATGATAGTTGGGCTCTCCTATAATCACCCTTTCAGCAGCACCATTTCTACCCATTTTGCAACTCAGCAGCTGAGAGCACTCGATACTGGTGCTGAAGCCCAATTATCACATGGGCTGATAAAGAGTTTCTGTGGGCTGTATTTGGCCAGTGGGCCTTATGTCTGACACCCCTGCTTTAGAGCAATGAATTTCCACAAAGCTGAAACCAGATTCCAGATTTAACATGTTGTAAATGTGAGATCTGTTAGTAGAAGAAGCTAAACCAGTTTTTTATGATCCCAGCCACTAAAAATGCAGACCAAACCCACCTGCATAGCCTCTGTTCCAAGTTCTCTTGAATGAACAACTTCATTCATTTGTGCTTTAGAACTGGGTATTCATTCATACAATACTGGGAAAATGCTACTGTATCTCAGTTTGCTCACTAGCATCTATATGCATTAACTACAATACTGTTCACAGACATCTGCTTTATGTTCGTCATACAATCCTTGTCATCTGGTTCCACCTCATCACATCAATGAAAAGTGATTTAAGTTACTTCTCATTACCTCATTAATGCAGTGCAATGCTAAGGATAAGACCTGCCTCATTAACATTTTCCAGTCACATCCAATAGGATGTGTGGGAATCTCACATTCTGCTTCTGTTGCTCAGTTGTCACCACACAGATCCCATAGTCTCCTCTAACTGCATGAATTATCTTTAGACTAAAAAAAGTATAGTTAACAAATCACTGACCTACTTCCACCCATATCATTTACATTCAAAGATCTCAAGTAGATGCCACTGGCTTGGCTGCTTAATATTATCATCATTAGGTTTCAAAGACCATTTCTTCTGGGGATTTGATTATGTTAGAGAAATCAACTGCCTCTGAGCCCAGTTTTGGATGCAAGCTTGGCATAATGCATATCCCCAATTCTGGAAGTTCTCTCTTCTCCCCCCTCTTTAGTCCTAGGAAGTTTTACTTGTTCAATAATATTTATTTTAAGAACCTAAAAACAGAACTTCTTAAAATGCCAGCCTGGGTCAATATTCTTTATTACATCTGGAAAAGAATCAAGCAGATTTTGTTGATTTTTTTTTTACCTAGTCAGTATTCAGCCTTGTCTGGATGACTGCTTATATATTGAACATTCAGTTACAGCTGCCAGCTGCTTTTATTGAAATATGTTCTGACTCATTTATATATATTTATTTATATTTATATATATATAAATTTTATTTATTTATTTATTTATAAAATTAGTCAGAACACCACACAGCAAAGTTCAGAAGAATCTACATGAGTTTCAGAATTGGTTCATTGCAGTAGAAAAAGTAGCATGATAGCTTATAGTTATTTTCTTCCTTCTCCTGATGTTATCATGAGTAGAGACAGGGAAGCTTGCTCTCTCTTGCTTACAATGAGAGCACAATCCAAAGTGCTTGATATGGCTAACGTGTGGTAAGGCACATCTGCCAATGACTTGAGCCGGGTTGGATGACACAAGGATGCATGCTGGTCTCCCGGCACCAGATTTGGGCTTAGATCTGGTGAATTTGTGCCAGCCTAGAGAGGCTGGCATGGAGGTGTGGTGAGGGTTGAGAGAGAGCAGAACGGGGAGCATTTTGGGGTGGGGTGGGCGGGTAAGTGGAGTGGGCCCAGGAGAAGGGTGAGTCCAGCCAGTGTGACCTAGCCCATGTCCTAACACCCCCCCAGCAGCCCGGCACTACACTGGGCTGCTCAGACTTGTGCCAGTGATTTCCCTGCCCTGCAAATATCCTCAGTGCAGATCCGAGTATCCCCATTGAGGTGGCTGCCGAACTACATGGGATAAGGGGAAATAAATTCCCTTACTCCAAGTTGTGCAGCAGCCACCTCCTACCGTGTGCTGGCTACAGTGCAGGCCTGCCTGCCTGCCTGTTCCAGTGAAAGATAGGATTGGGCTGCCCATCATTAAAATTAAATTTTTTTAAAAAAAAATCACAATTTTCCAAGTCAACTAGAGGCTTGAAAAAGCAGCATCAACAGTGACAATTTTCAGATGCTTGGCTGAAGAGCTGCACCCAAGAAGATTCAGGTTGAGAAACAAAAGCCTACTCCTTCTGGGAAAGCCTTAATATAAGGCAGACCCAATGGAGTTGGGTTGTTGTCTCCCATCCCCAATTTTCCAAGCAGCAGTTCTTCAAGGAAGGGGAAACTAAGGAAGTCAAATCCTGCTTTTATTTTTTACTATGGAATGGAGAAAAATTTGGGGTCTAATGCTCACCTCACCTTTGAAGAGAGCATTACCTTGCCCCACAGCTTATTTGCCAGCTAAGGGCTACAAACCTATGTATACTTTCCTGGGAGTAAGTCCCATTGAACACAGTGTGTATAGGCTTATGCTGCGAGTCTGACTAACTTTAATGGCATCTCTCAGAATGATAATTGGAACTTGATTGGGGTAATTGGGACATGATTTGTTCCTGTAAAGAGTTCTGAGCTTCAATGGTTTCCAGAACTTACCAAGGAGATCCTTGGCTTTTGTGATGTATCACAACAAGTCACTCTTGCTGCTTCCTTCACCGCTTCTTTGAAGTTCTTACGAACAAGATTCTGGTGTAGGGGCAAATAAGAGCATATTAGTATACTGACTGTTAACATTTTTGTTAGTGTTAATTTCTTGTTCTTTGTGGATACTTATTTTGTGGCTGCCATAAATAGTAGCATCTTGACAGACAAATCTCAGTTGTACTCAAACCTAGAAAAATCCATTCTCTATAGCAAAGCTTTACCTTTCCCGGTTACCATGTATTTGGTAGAACTTCAACTGAATAAATTGATTTGGAAGCATGTCAAGCCTGCCCCCTCGAGCTGCAGCAGATGTGGCAATTGCACTCGTTTAATCATGGTTAAGAGAAAAGGAGTGTGTGCGGGACTATCTTTCTTCCCACAGACCCTTTCTTCTTGAATGAGAATCCATCTTAGCCTCCTCTTGCTGACCCTAATTATGGTTAAGTATTATATGGGTACCGATACCAAGTATGACCAATCGATTTAATTTCTCGTTTACATTTATTTTGATTGACAAAACTGTTGATTTAACACAACCATGGGTAAGGCTGGTGGGAGTAATAGCAGAATTTCCACTGGAGGATGAGTGTATAATCTTGTAGTCTCCTGTCTTATGACTCTTAACACTCTTGTGGCAGCCACATGGCAAGAAATTGTGATGGTCTGGAAAGATTCAAAAAAATAGTGGTCCAAAATATGACAGTGCCATGTGTAAAGAGTCAATGCGTAGAAACTATTTGCTGAAACTAGGTGCCAAAAATTCAGAAATTATTTATGGTTTTGGTGCACCACTAACTATTCCAGTTCCTTCTTTAAATTAAAAAAATGCTATTGGGGGATATTAATTTCACATATAGAAAAACAGGCAGTGAAACACAACTGTATTTTAAATTCTGTATAGTTCCCAAGTGGCATTAATTTAGAGAACACTTGCCCAACCTCGTATCATGCTTTCAAGACAGATGAACTTCAAGTACCAGTGAACTTTGCAATCCTACAGGAAACAAAATAAGTTTAGTTGTTAATTATTACACATATCAACCCAGCTCTTGCCCTGTGACAATTAGGTTCATGAGAAGGGACGGATGCTTTGTGGAGTGGAATTATTTTGAATTTTTCTTCTTTTATTCAGTTTGATAAAAATCAAACTCAGAGGAGGAGGAAGCAACAGATAAATGTTTTCTGACCTTCTTTTTGACTAAGGAAGCATTTTTAAAGATAAAGAATTTATCACTTGTTTGAAACTGCCATTAAACCAATGGATTCATAATTTTATTACAGAAAACATGCACCTACAATACTCACTTCATGGTATCGTTAATAAATTTTGGTGCAGATATTCAAGAATGGTGGGAAAGGAATATGCTAAGTACTGAAAATTTCTACTTAGATAAAAGACATTCCACAATGAGAGAAAAGTCTCTGCAGAGGTTTATTCAACCCTGTATGCTTCATTTGTTACTTCTACAGTACATTACGCCCAAACAATCTCTCAGCTTCTGTGAGTACACCAAGTTCAGCTACCAGTGCTTATTAAATATTTGATCCTAATTAGACCTAATGATTGCATTTCTCTGAATCTGCAATTCTACACAGCCAATCCTTAAATTAATCTTGAGTGGTACCCAGGATCTGATAGTGGATGTAAGTTTTGTTAACTTGCTCAGAAACAGTGACTATATTACTATAAAACATTAACATTTTTACCATTGATAAAACTATTTTTTTTAAAAGATAATTCTCAAAAATGAAAGATTTAAAAAAAAGCAAGTTGAAAAGAAGAGGTGAGGGTCAAGTCACTTCTAGATGCCTGGAGGATATTTAAAACAACAAAAGCTTGGATAAAATTGATGCTGTAGATCAGAAGAGCTATAAACAATCAAAGAGGATGCCAGCATGGTTTAATAACTGAATCAAGGAACCTATAAGAAGCAAGAAAGCTTCCTTTCTAACATGAAAATTTGTCAAAATAAAGAAAATTAAGAACATATTTGCAAGGTAAATAGATTGATTAAAAAAAACAAAGACACATTAAAATAAGTACAGGATGAGCCTACTTATCTGTAGATTTTCTATCCACGGATCTGGTTCAACGTGGGTCCCCTGGAGCTAAATTGAGCCAAACTTGGCCCAACCTGAAACCTCTGAAGGCGACTGGAGCACAGGGTCACCTCCAGAGGGCTTTCTGAAGCCTGCACAGGTTGCACACGTCCACCTGCTGCCTCTGTGGGCTTCGGAATGCTTCCAAGAGGTGAAAAATGCTACTTCTTGTTTCTGGAGCACAGCTCCAGTTGCCTTCAGAAGGCTTTACAGACTGAAAACCACAAATTTGCTTATCTGTGGTTTTTGGTATCTGCAGAAGGTCCGAGAACAGATCCCCTGCAGATATCAAGCTCCATATGTATTTCTTCACATAATGCACAACCAACATATGCCACATGCTGTCACACAATTGGATGATCACTACTATTTTAGATTGCTTTTAAAGTGGTTTAGGTATTTATTTAAAGATTTGTATCCACCTTTCCTATGCTGGAGCAAATGTTCAAGGCAGCTTATAATTCAAGAACTAAAAATAAAAAAAAAATTAAAATAGTAAATAAGGGCAACAACAAATTGGAAGAGGGATGATGCCAACTTGAAGTGCCATCTTCACACCTGCCATTAGTAATTTTTGAATTGTTTATAAAGTGGGGCATCCTGCTCATGAATCTTCTACATCATGTCTACTTTGACTCTTAAGACTTTATTCTTCTGCACAAGACAGAGACTCTAAAATTTTCCAACATGTCAGAAATACTAAAAGGAAAATCAAACTTCTTATCTATGTCAGAATGCAAGATGCAAGGGAGGGCACCAGGATGCAGGTCTCTTGTTATCTGGTGTGCTCCCTGGGGCATTTGATGGGCAGCTGTGAGATACAGGAAGCTGGACTAGATGGGCCCATGGCCTGATCCAGTGGGGCTGTTCTTATGTTCTTAAACACACACATGAATTGGAAGGCAAGGGTTAGCTATGGCTATTGGCTAAAGATTGATTGAATCAGAATTGCATCAGAAATGCAAAGTTTTTCAGTTAACACAAGGAAACCCATCAGGCAAATAGAGAGGGAGTAATCTGCTTCCAGTTTGGCTTGGTGAGCATTCCAAAAACTTTAACAAATACAACAGCTTGAAGTTAGATCTTCTACTAAAGAACATGTTCTACTTCTACTATACTTCTAGTACCTTCTACTAAAGAACACTTCACATCTGTGAAGCAGCAGTGGCAGCGAAAGAAAGGCAGGCCTCACTTTGCGCAAGGCCTTTTATAGGCCCTGAGCTATTTCGAGACCTCCAGGTCTCTGTGGCTGCCACTTCGGGCTCTCAGCGGCTGCCTGTATGCTTGCCACTCTTAACCCTACCTATAGAGAAGAGTCTTGCTAGTCTTGAACCACAGTCCTGATTGTCTCCTGATTGGTGTTATTTTAACCAACCCCAAGTCCTATGTGCATCATTGCCTCTGAACAGTTTATGTCTCCACATGTTTTATTTCTGTACAAGAGGTGTGTAGCAGGAGTTATGTTATATCCCCCTTTTCTGGCTTGGTCTGTATGTTTGGTAAAAGCACATCCCTAATTGTCCATGTGCATCATTGCCTCAGTAAAATTCATTCATTCATATAAGTTCTGTTTGTAATTTATTCATTTACGTAAATTTATGTAAACTTATTCAAATTTTAAATATAAATTAAATATTTTTCCCTGCCCCGAAACAGTATCAGGGAGATGATGTGGTCCTCCTACCAAAAAGGTTGAACACCCCCGAGTTAAAATACATGGTAATGAGCTAGAGTGACTAATGATCACCCTCAGCGTAAGACACATTATATTCAGACTTGCAGTGTCACTTGAAAATGAACATGGGAGTAAATATTTTTACACAACAGACCACCTTTAGATTGGATCCAGAGTGCACGAATGTGCTTGTCTCAGTTACAATATTATTCTTGTACACTGCATTTCACTTATGCAGCATCTCTCATTATATGGTTCCACCATATTATTTCAAGTTTTGCAATTAGCTACATTGTTCTCAGTCCTAAATTTGTGCTGTTCATTGTGCTATGGGCTTTCTGGCAGTGAGTTTGCCTATTTCTTCATCCTAGAGTTGATGCTGCATTCACAGATGTGCCCTCATCTGCTGCTATGGGCCATAGGGAGTCCATGGTAGAGCCATACACCATGCCATTGCTCAAGCCATCCTGAGGGCCACAACCTGAGAATTGTAAGTTCATAAATTGCACACATCTTGTCTATTAACACAGCAATGCAAATGACACCATATTGGTTTTGCTGTCACCAGACTTTCAGAACATCTGTTTGCCCATGGGTGAATGAAATGCAATGACTGGATGCTCATAGGGTCATGCACTGATACTATAAAATAAAACAGTAGCATAAGGTACTAAAATAATGCTTGAATCTTTCATGTCATTCTAGTCAGCTCCAGTCATCCTGCTGTGAGGCTTATCACCATGAAGACCTATCCACAGAAAAGCATGTATTTTAGCTAAATGAGTAGAGGCTGTCACCATTTGTTAGATCTAAAAGCTGTGAGAAGTACATTGACTAGATGTACTTTTTTCTGCCTAAAATCTATTGGAAACCCATGACCATCAAAGGAGGAGGTACGAGGGTCGCCCAGAAAGTAATGCACCACATTTTTTTTCTTCAACAATTATTTATTGAACACAATGAAACTTACACACAAGAAAGAATGATGTTTCTTCTACACTCCCTATTTTTCCACGTAATCTCCGTCCAGTTCTATGGCCTTCCTCCAGCGAGACACAAGGGCATGTATGCCCTTGTTGGTACCACTCCTTGTTCTGGTCACGAAGCCATTTCTACACTGTGCGAATCACCTCTTCGTCATCCTCAAAATGTCTTCCGCGAATGGCATCCTTTAATGGCCCAAACAAGTGGAAGTCTGAGGGAGCTAGGTCAGGGCTGTAGGGTGGATGGGGTAACACAGTCCAACCCTGTTTAGTGATGTGTTCCGAAGTCCTCAAACTTGTGTGAGGCCGAGCGTTATCATGTTGAATCAAACATTCACCTGGGTTGTTATGGCGCCGAAGTCGCTGGAAGCGCTTCTTGAGTTTGGTTAATGTCTTCACATAAGCTTCAGAATTAATGGTGCTGCCTCTTGGCATCACATCAATGAGTATGACGCCCTCACAGTCCCAAAACACAGTGATCATGACCTTACCGGCGGAAGCAGTTGCTTTGAATTTTTTCTTCTGTGGAGATTGAGGATGACGCCATTCCATCGACTGTCGTTTTGTTTCGGGCTCAAAATGGTGAACCCAGGTTTCATCACCTGTCACAATCCTGGACAAGAACGCTTCCCCCTCATCTTCAAAACTTTTCAGCAACTCAGAAGAAATGTTTTTTTCTGAGAGATTTGTGGTCCACCGTAAGACAGCGCGGAACCCATCATGCACAGACTTTTGAGTAATCAAGAGCACGGATGATTGCATCCACACTTCCTTTGCTGATTGACAGCTTCAGTGCCAACTGCCTAGTCGTTATGCGTCGGTCCTCACGAATGAGCACATCAGCAAGCTGTGTCTTGTCAGGTGTGACAGCCGTGGATGGCCACCCCGAACGCTGCAAATCTTGGAGCTCTGCCGAACCGCCTTCTAATGGCCTCACCCTCTGGGCCCAGCGACTAACTGTACTTCTGTCGACTGCAGATTCTCCATAAACTGTACACAAACGTTTGTGAATGTTCCCAACAGTTTCTTTCGCCACAGTGAGAAATTCAATGACAACATGCTGCTTGTAACATACATCACTTACAGACGCCATTTTGAAACACTGCTGCAGCTACGCTATCTGTCTGAAGAAACCAAAAATTTGTGTGCGCACTCCTGAAAATTCAAATAATGTATATCTAAAGTTTCGCATTTGTACCATTACTGTAGGCTGAGAAAAAAAATGTGGTGCATTACTTTCTGGGCGTATTTTAAAGAAGGGGCAGTAGGTGGAGTTTAAACATAAGGCCTTTGGAGGTAAGTGCCACCAACTTCAACAGAAGTTACTTCCAAATACAACAGTACCTTGGAACTGCACAAGGAAAACATTTCCGGAAGTTGAGTGCTGTGTGAAACAGCCCTACTGAAGATGTTAAACAGCCCTACTTAGAGACATTCCTAGCAATTAGGAAATGGGGACTGCAGTAGCCCAAAATGCACTGCTCCCATGGGTTAGAATGGATATCAATCACAACAGGATGATGAGTGCTGTAATAGATCAGTGCTATTCTTACCAAAAGGTATGATGGTAGAAATGCTTGTATTTGTAGCATGACAACCCACGTCTTCATATGTTCCCTAGAGAGTAAGGGCGCAATCCTAACTCCTTATGTCAGTGTTTTCCAGCACTGACATAAGGGTAATGCAGCTCTGAGGTAAGGGAACAAACATTCCCTTGCTTTGAGGAGGCCTCCGTGAGTGACACCCAACTGCAGGATGCAGCACATGTTCCATTAGCATCGCTATGCCAGTGCTGGAAAGCACTGGCATAAGCGGTTAGGATTGCACCCTAAGTCTCTCTCTGTTCAGTGGAACCTACTCTCAAGTAAGTGTGCATGAGATTACAGTCTGAGGTCACACCTATTTGAAAATAATTTTTAAATTTGCTTTTTTCTAGAGCAGCGGTTCTCACACATTTAGCACCAGGACCCACCAGGCCAGAATGAGAATCTGTTGGGACCCACCAGAAGTGATATCATGACCGGAAATGACATCATCAAGCAGGAAAATTTTTGACTATCCTAGGCTGCAATCCTACACACACTTACCCATGAGTAAGTTTCCTTTACTATCATTGTGAAAAGAATATACATAGTAGTTTGTTAAAAGTACAGGTCTATAACATTTCCCCAAATGCCATCACATATCATGGTAGCATTAAGTCTAATATATTAAAAATATTGAAATGAATGGGGACTCACCTGAAATTGTCTTGCGACCCACCTAGTGGGTCCCGACCAACAGTTTGAGAAACACTGTTCTAGAGGGTGGACATTTGTTAAGTGTCAGGAATGGAGTGGGTTATTACTACCATAGCATTAAGTTAATTCCTACAAGATTACACTGTATTAATGTAACAGGCAAATTTATTTTGGCATCTGATACTAATGATATATAGCACTCAGAAAGCCCTTGAGCATTTATTGTACTTCACATATATACCTCAATAATTCTTACAGCACATGGAAGAGACTGAAGAACATTATTGACCTAATATTACAGATGGAAGGAGGGGCCACCAAGGCTGAAAGAGAGTGGATTGTGTGAAGGTACCTACTGAGTTGCAACCAAGGTAAAATCTGAACCAGAGAACTCACTAGTCTACTCTGAGGGCATAATAAACATGATGTTGGGAAATCTGCAGTTAGATCTCCAGCATTTAAAAAAAAATTGAAAACAGCTATGGGGAGTTAACCCTTTCTCTGGTACTGTTCCTCCAATGAAAATCACTCACCAAAAGTTATTTGTTATGAGGAAAACTTGCAATCATCAGCATATAAGGGAATTTTCATTAAGAAAACAGCAAGGGCAAGGATAAATCCCTTGTTCCCAGTGCTCTGGTCCCTCCTCACACAACTATTTTTTTTTTAAACTTGGAGAAATACTGCTGATGAGCATGACCTTCAGCTACTGAGATACACAATATGACTGTCACCTGGCTGAAAAAGACAACAACTGATAAGGTGTGACTAGCTCCACCCTTCTGGCTTCAAAACCTTACAGAAATGGTTAAGGAGGAAGATAAGGAAGCTGCTGCTCCATGCTGATGTGATGACCTGTTGGAATGGACACAAGTAGATCAGGATCTACAGGCAGGTCTTTGAGTTATCTGCAAGGTTGTTTAACTCTCAAAATTAGCAAATAAAAATGCTTGTTAAAAATTATCTGTGCCTTGTGCTAATTGCTTCTTTCAGTCTCATCTTTCTTCAACTGTAAAATATGAATATGCATTGGTTGCCACTGGTCAAGTCTGCAGCTCCATTGGACTGATTTAGTGTTGTGTTAGAATCCCTATTTGCAGTAACTTAGATGCATAATTGAATTTTTTATATGTAGGTCATCCTAGCACATGGCTCATGATGTGTAAAAGGGAACTGGTTTTACACTCCAAGTCACCATTTTGCACTGGGTTCCACCTCTACCACAATTTTGAACCTGACTCAACAGCTGGTAGAGTCAGGGTTCTACTAAACACACACACACAAAACCACAAGTACCCAACAACAGGGTAGATCCCATAAGCCTGAAGTCGGCCCTATATCTTACTAAATGGAGAGAAACAAAGCACTTGCCAAGAAAACATTCTTGTTGACTGCATTCATAATTGTAGCTGGTTTGGCAAGTCAGGGGTTTTCCACTCATTTTCAGAAACTGGATCAGATCCCATGATTCAGCATTTTTAAATTATATGTAATATTTTAATATAAATTTACTGTTGAATATTGCAAAATATATTATTGCCTAATCTGTCATGTTTCCTCCATGATTTTTGCAATGAAAATTAACATAAACCACATATAAGTGTACATTCATTAACTGGTCTCTAGAAGATTTAAATAGCTCCAACAGAACAAATGCATTTTAAATGCTCTGCTGCATTATTTAGACCAGTGTTTCTCAAAGCGTGGGTTTGGGACCCACTAGGCGAGTTGTGAGCCAATTTCAGGTGGGTTCCCATTCATTTCAATATTTTATTTTGTATGTATTAGACTTGATGCTACCATGGTAGGTGATTGCATTTGGGGAAATGTTACAGACCTGTACTTTTAACAAGTTACTATGTATATGCTTCTAACAATGACAGTCAATGGGACTTACTCCTGGGTAAGTGTGGTAGGATTGCAGCCTAGGGTTGTTAAAAATTTTCCAGCTTGATGATGTCACTTCCAGCCCTGATATCACTTCCAGTGGGTCTTGACAGATTCTCATTCTAAAAAGTGGGTCCGGGTGCTAAATGTGTGAGAACTACTGATTTAGACAAATGTGAACAATAATTTAACAAGATGCTAATGTGCACAGACCTCCACAAGCAGGTGTTTTGGGTTTGCTTTGTTTTTCAAGCGGAGTGAAAGTATCATCACTGTGCTTTCAGGCAGGAACTTTACAAGTGTTAGATACAAGTTCACATAGTGAGACATGAAAAGGTTTTGTCTACACAGTGCGAAATAACACAAGAACAGCTTCAAAGAAGTGTATATTAACACATAAAGAGAAGGTTTAATTACACAACCATGGCTACATGAAATAAAAACCTGGGGAGAAAAAAACACTGCCAAAACAGACAAGAAGTTTGGTTTTTCATGTCTGTTTTGTTAATGTAAATATGGGGCACCAATTCAGTTCTAATGCATACTGGTAAGACATGTAACATCAGAGTCATATCACTGAACAACAGTTAAAGTAGTGCTTGTACCCTACATGTTTTGTCTCCTCTCATGAGCATCTCCAGCTGGATGGCCTGGGTCCCTTCAGGGCGAGAGGTGGGATTGGAATACAGTAAATAAACAGCTTCAGATACTGTTATGAAGGGAACAGGAAGCACATAAGCTTTGTCCTCTTTTTCCATCCTACCCAAGGTATGGTCAAACTGCTTCTGCATCAGGAACAGCCTTCAGCCGGGTATAGACAGAAGCTCTATTTCAAACACAACAGTCAAGTGGAAGTTCAGAAGTGCAAAATGCTTATATTTCCTGTTTTTCCCACATCAATGTCATATCCAAAGTCGCTATCACTCTGTGGTCCAAATGGCACTCACAGTACTATATAATTTATGCTGGAAGTGGAACAAAATTCTGTAAACAATTATTGCTGGTATTTATTTCCCACCCAACCTTTGCACTCAGGACACTTTAAACTATATCTTTATCTTCACAACAATACTACAAAGTAGGCACAACTGAGCATAAAGCAAGAAAATATAATTCCCACTCAATCATTCCCACTATATTCATGTATCAGAGACTTTCATAAGAACATAAGAACAGCCCCACTGGATCAGGCCATAGGCCCATCTAGTCCAGCTTCCTGTATCTCACAGCGGCCCACCAAATGCCCCAGGGAGCACACCAGATAACAAGAGACCTCATCCTGGTGCCCTCCCTTGCATCTGGCATTCTGACATAACCCATTTCTAAAATCAGGAGGTTGCGCATACACATCATGGCTTGTACCCCATAATGGATTTTTCCTCCAGAAACTCGTCCAATCCCCTTTTAAAGGCATCTAGGCTAGACGCCATCACCACATCCTGTGGCAAGGAGTTCCACAGACCGACCACACGCTGAGTAAAGAAATATTTTCGTTCGTCTGTCCTAACCCGCCCAACACTCAATTTTAGTGGATGTCCCCTGGTTCTGGTATTATGTGAGAGTGTAAAGAGCATCTCCCTATCCACTCTGTCCATCCCCTGCATAATTTTGTATGTCTCAATCATGTCCCCCCTCAGGCGTCTCTTTTCTAGGCTGAAAAGGCCCAAACGCCGTAGCCTTTCCTCATAAGGAAGGTGCCCCAGCCCCGTAATCAGCTTAGTCGCTCTCTTTTGCACCTTTTCCATTTCCACTATGTCTTTTTTGAGATGCGGCGACCAGAACTGGACACAATACTCCAGGTGTGGCCTTACCATCGATTTGTACAACGGCATTATAATACTAGCCATTTTGTTCTCAATACCCTTCCTAATGATCCCAAGCATAGAATTGGCCTTCTTCACTGCCGCCGCACATTGGGTCGACACTTTCATCGACCTGTCCACCACCACCCCAAGATCTCTCTCCTGATCTGTCACAGACAGCTCAGAACCCATCAGCCTATATCTAAAGTTTTGATATTTTGCCCCAATGTGCATGACTTTACACTTACTGACATTGAAGCGCATCTGCCATTTTGCTGCCCATTCTGCCAGTCTGGAGAGATCCTTCTGGAGCTCCTCACAATCACTTCTGGTCTTCACCACTCGGAAAAGTTTGGTGTCGTCTGCAAACTTAGCCACTTCACTGCTCAACCCTGTCTCCAGGTCATTTATGAAGAGGTTGAAAAGCACCGGTCCCAGGACAGATCCTTGGGGCACACCGCTTTTCACCTCTCTCCATTGTGAAAATTGCCCATTGACACCCACTCTCTGCTTCCTGGCCTCCAACCAGTTCTCAATCCACGAGAGGACCTGTCCTCTAATTCCCTGACTGTGGAGTTTTTTCAGTAGCCTTTGGTGAGGGACCGTGTCAAACGCCTTCTGAAAGTCCAGATATATAATGTCCACGGGTTGTCCCGCATCCACATGCCTGTTGACCTTTTCAAAGAATTCTATAAGGTTAGTGAGGCAAGACTTACCCTTACAGAAGCCATGCTGACTCTCCCTCAGCAAGGCCTGTTCGTCTATGTGTTTTGAGATCCACTTTCTAGACCAGCTGTTTTTAGACTGGAGACTGCTGTACACATGGAAAGGCTTCCCCAGCAGGAACAGAGCATTCCATTCCGCTGGAGAACCTGCCAACTTACCACCGATTTCCCCCTAACTGTACTCCAGCCAGCTACATTTGCCTGGAAATTCTGGAGCACAGCCTGCTGGGGAAACAGAACCCGGAAACCGCTAGCTGAAGCACAGTTAGGGAGAGATTGGTGGCATGAAAAGGAGGCTCCCTCATGGAACGGTAAGCTCTGTTCACATGGGGAAAGGATTTGGCAGCCGCAGATGTTCTCGGCACAACAGATAAGATGCAAGCACAATGAATATTCCTTTGTTTACAAACAACAGAAAAAACAAATATTCCAGCAGTTTGAACTTTTCGGTTTGAAGGCTGCTGCAGAGCACCACTTGCACACACAAATGCTAGAAAGCAATATATACACCAGATCTCATATAGAAGGACACTAGTCAGCTTTCCTTATATTTCTTATTCTTCATTTCAAAACAAGTTTGGTGCCTCAACAAGTGTAACTAACAATATAACACATTATTTTCAGTAAGTTTTGGTAGTCTAACAAACCTTTAGGGTTTAAGACAACATATCAAAGTTATTTTCCGGTTCACTGCAACGTCATTCTGGTTAACATTGCAAAGGTCAGGTTCTCAGAGAAAATGCAGAAGATAGCGATTTTTTTTAGCTGAGCCACAAAACTTCTTTCCAAAGACAATTTTGTTGCATTTCGAAGTCCAGAAGTAAGTCATTATGAGGTGAGGTCACTTTTGAACAAAGGGGTTGCAGTACCACCTACTGCCTGCTCCAATCTGTATGATGTTATGTATGGAATTGCATAATCTGAAACAACTGGTGATTTGTAAACTGACCAATGAGATGTCTCCAATGAGAAATGTATGTGTTTCGAGGAGGGAACCACAGATTGTAATAAAAGCAAGTCCAGGAGGACGCTCTGTGTGATTTCTCTCACTTTGGATTTACAATAAAGGCCTGGATTTGATCACCACTGCCTTCTGAGTTTGCTTTGAAATCTTGGGATCTCTTGCAACATCTGGGATTACCCTGCAACATCTTGGGTACCTTGCAACAACCATACAGATTCGTTACAGCCATATTGTATCTGCCTTTCCTTGGCCATCTGGCTAATGGTCTTATGTTCTTTGAATTCCAGTGGAGGTGGGAGAAGGGAAAAAACACACACAGTTTGGAAAACCTTGTGCCTATCAGGATCATATATGGTCTCAAAAACATAACACAACCATTTAAATGGATGGCTCTTTCTTCCACACTTTTACGACATTTAGGGAATATATACCACTTGACAATTATCCCACTAAGGCTGCAATCCTATACACACTTTCCTGGAAGTAAGCCCCATTGACTGTAATGGGACTTACTTCTGAGTAGACATGCATAGGATTGGGCTCTAAATCTTCTAAAATGACAGTGGATCAGTTTTCCCCCGATTCTCAAAGTGGAGAATCGGGAAGGTTTCAAAGGTAGTAAGAAGGTCTAGCGGTCACTGTCTGTTTTATTTCCTTCTTCTTCTGAAGAGATTCCTGTTTTTAGAAGCATGAATTATCAAGGACACATGAACTCAAAACACAAATGTATTCTATAAAAATATATGTAAACTTATTTTGAACTACATGACCCCCTTGAACTGCAAAATACACATACAATGCAATCTTAAACACGTTTATTTGAAAGACAGGTTCCATGTGAGCAACTGCACAAACCACAGCTCCAGACTGAACCGTAGCATAAGTACCAGGGTTAAGCATAAGAAACATAAGAACCATAAGAACAGCCCCACTGGATCAGGCTATAGGCCCATCTAGTCCAACTTCCTGCATCTCACAGCGGCCCACTAAATGCCCCAGGGAGCACACCAGATAACAAGAGACCTGAAACCTGGTGCCCTCCCTTGCATCTGACATTCTGACATAGCCCATTTCTAAAATGTGTAGGTTGCACATACACATCATGGCTTGTAACCCGTAATGGATTTTTCCTCCAGAAACTCGTCCAATCCCCTTTTAAAGGCGTCTAGGCTAGACACCGTCGCCACATCCTGTGGCAAGGAGTTCCACAGACCGACCACACGCTGAGTAAAGAAATATTTTCGTTTGTCTGTCCTAACCCTCCCAACACTCAATTTTAGTGGATGTCCCCTGGTTCTGGTGTTATGTGAGAGTGTAAAGAGCATCTCCCTATCCACTCTGTCCATCCCCTGCATAATTTTGTATGTCTCAATCATGTCCCCCCTCAGGCGTCTCTTTTCTAGGCTGAAGAGGCCCAAACCCCATAGCCTTTCCTCATAAGGAAGGTGCCCCAGCCCAGTAATCATCTTAGTCACTCTCTTTTGCACCTTTTCCATTTCCACTATGTCTTTTTTGAGATATGGTGACCAGAACTGGACACAGTACTCCAGGTGTGGCCTTACCATCGATTTGTACAACGGCATTATAATATTAAATAATAAAAGTATAATAACTAATAATATTAAATTATTGATATTATAATATTATTAATATTAAATTATTAATATCAATATGTAATAATATTAAAATTTTAAATATTAAAATAATAATAAATAAAAATAATAATAAATAAATAATGATAATAGCCTTGTAAGCCCTTGCTAAAATTAAAGTTTCACTGGACCACTAATCTAGCAGTATCAGGCAGAATGCATGCGTGTTAATCCACAGCCCAGCATGAATTCCATTTTGCCCAAAGGGTTCTTACAACTTTCACAGTCACTTTCAATGAAAAGAGGAGTTCCACACATGAACCTACATCTTTCATTAAAGTGAAGCTATGTATAGTAGAGTAATATGCGTACTTCACACTGGAAACACATTAAAAAACACCTTTTTAGATGCATGAGACATAGTCTCATAGTCAGAAGCCTCAAGATATCCATATGCATGAAACACTTTGAACATTCAAATACAGGTAATAGTTCTTATTAGTCAATTTAGCTACTGTGTGCTCTGCTGAGTAGTCCTTTTACTCACAGCACCACAAGCAAGAGTGCCAAGTTTTTGAAGAAGCTAGGAATGGACTAGGTGAGTAAAGCATAAATGCAACTGTGGGAAAAATTTTATTATTTTTTCACCAACACACTTGACACCACTGTTGAAGAGCAAACAAAGAACACACTGTCAAAGAGGAAACCTGCACAGAGCTTTAGTGTTTGTTCTCTATGAACACAAAAAGAAAGACATTCCATCCCTTTCCCGAGGTTTCCACTCAGAAGCACTGCAGTGCTGTGTTCATATCCCTTCGATTTGGGTTGTCAGCACTTCAGTTACAGACTCCTATTTGCAGGAGCAACATTCACTAGCTATAAAAATTAATCTTCAGCTGAAACTTGGCATGACTTCGTTCCAATTTGACAGTGATTTTATTTTCATATAATTTTGCTTTTGTAAGCTAAGTGAAGGCATTTAAACATTAAATGGGTGGAAAATTACCAT
This sequence comes from Tiliqua scincoides, assembly GCF_035046505.1. Classification (NCBI taxonomy): domain Eukaryota; kingdom Metazoa; phylum Chordata; class Lepidosauria; order Squamata; family Scincidae; genus Tiliqua; species Tiliqua scincoides. The sequence continues at coordinate 60,628,324 of NC_089826.1, forward strand.
GCAGAAGACATTCTTTGGCATGTAATTCCAGTAACTCAAAACATTTTTATGAAAAATACAAGAATGTTACAGTATGGAGTGCACAGCACTTGCCAATTCTACACACACCCCCATGAGGTGGGCATACTGCAACTCCAAGGATAACAGAAAAGGAAGGAAAATATCTACAGGTACTATATAGAATTCCCTTTATTCTCAGAACTGATTTGACACATTTCAAGTTTCATTAGCTTTTTAAAAAATGTGTCCTTCTGCAACACCTTAAAAAAAGTTTTCTCTCTCTATTGTCCTGCTCCACAATTCACCTGTTATATCCTTTTTCTTTTCCCCTTCATTCATACACCGAATACGTTTCTTCCTGAGCACCAACAATCTAGCTACCAACCCTCCACCTAACATAGCTCTTTTTTGAATCCAACAAACCTTCCTATATGAAGGTTTTAATCATTCATCTACCTCACTGCTATATGACAGATCTGACAGAGAAGAGCACCAGTGAAATGGGGTAGATCTTTGAGGAGGAGAATGGAGATTGTGACATAATTTTGTGATCCAAAGACAGAAAAGGAGATGAAACAAAGATACCTTCACTGAGGAAAGGAGGAGAGGAAATAAATGAAAGGTGCCAGAAAGAGGAAAGTCCAGGACAGTCTATGCATTCACAGCAGAATCAACTGATACAACCTTTTTCAGAGCCATATCTCCTCAGGCTGCATAGAGCGGGGAGTTGCTATTATATTTACTTTTATTCTATGTCTAAGACAAAAGCAATCATCACCTCGACATATGTACCCTTTATTGCTTTAAATACTTTTTAAGCGTATTGATGCACACTACCAAAGTATAGAATTCTCAATTGTAAGTAACTAAAAATATAAAGATAAACAAAACCAGCAAGTCTATAATATACTAACAATTCAAAATCTCTCCCTAAAAAAATAGGGTTTACAATACGTTTAGCAACGCTTTAAGTTTCCTGAAAATACTCTAAGGCTGCAATCCTATGAACACTTTCCTGTGAGTAAGCCCCATTTAACACAATGGAACTTACTTCTGAGTAGACAGACATAGGATTGTACTGCAAATCTCACAAGATGCTAATATAATGTAGATATACTCTTTTGCCCCTGTATATCCCAAAAATGTTAAAGATTCAAAGCAGAAAGTGAGCAAGAGAAAACTAGAAACACTAACTCACTAGGGCAGGTTTTCATAGTATGTTAATTAATGACCAAGGAATGTCAGCTATGAATGTAGGACAAAACTGTAAATCCCCAACACACAGAGAAAAAAGAAATTACCGGTCAGATGAGTCTTCTTGTTTTTCAGATGAAAAAGATTTTAATATTTATGTTCTTGCATGTCCATATCTTGTTCACTTAGCTCTCTTTTAATGTTTAGCTTCTCCAAAGGTCTAAGTGTAAGTGAAGAACAAGAACCTGCAATAGAGAGAAAGGGAGAGGGCGATAAGAGCATGAAAGAATGTCAGCTGCTGCTACTGTTCTAAAAGCATTTGAGCTATTTTCAGCACTTGATGGGCTTGTCTGCAATCAGAGAAACCAGAAAAGTACATAGGCTGGAAAAAACTTTGCTCACTGTTCAAGTTCCACATCGAAACTTGCAAAGTAGAGAACTTGCAATGTAGAAAACTTGCGTTGAGAAAGGAAATAGGTTTCTTTCATCTAAAAATTGACCTATTTGCACAAGTAAAAGACCACAACTGCTTTCAGTTTTCTTGTACCAAACCGATCATCTGGAAGAGGCTTTTGTTATTATTGTTATTAAGAATACTTAAGAGGGACAGTTGCTCTCCACCTGATAAACATAAGAGGACACCACTTAAAGATGCCTCTTTGCCCAGTTAGCAGGATACAATACTGTGTATCCTGACAGTTTCTCTAAGCCAGGAGCTTTCTATCCTATGCTTTATTTTGAAGCCAGTGTTTTTGATCTTGTTGGTGTCAATGCCCAGTGACAAACTTAGCTTCCTAAGGTGGAGGAGGTCAGAAGTTTATTTCTAGGTTTGCAACTAAATTTTTGGAATCAGCAACCCTTCTATTTTTGAATGCTAGTGGCCCATGGTTGTTGACATTGTAGTACCTAACTGACAAGGAGAAAGAATAACCAATTAGTATCGCTATGACCCATACACTCAGCTTCTGTATAGGAAGGACCACCAAGAGCCTATTCAAGCTGGGATATCACTCATCAGATATAGTAAAGCAAATTATTGCCATTATTATTATTATTATTATTATTATTATTATTATTATTATTATTATTATTATTATTATTATTATTATTATTATTATTATTAACAATAGCAGTTTTGATTATTCAAAACACTTTACATACACTATATTGGATCCCAACGAATTCTTGAGCAATGGAAGGGGGAATAATAATCTTGAGTGATGGAAGTCTCACAAGAGGGAAGAGAAAATTTTGCTGATCCTGCCCTCTCTGCAGTCTTCTCTGGCCCCAAGCCCATGTCACAGAGTTTGGGGAATCTGAGGATTGGGGGACATAGGGGACTTTGGAAGGAGGAGAAAATTGGAAAGGACATGTCTCTTCCTCTTAAATGAATAGCACTTATTCCTTTGTGTAAGTATATGCTGGGATTCAATTCATTATCCTATTAGAAAGTAGAGTATTATTCTTATTTTGCAGATGAGAGCTAAGTGGTTTGCCTAGGGGCATTTAGAACATTCATGACAATAGCAATATTAAATCTAAGGACTTTCCAATTCCTAAATTTGCAGTCCAGACATCATCATTAATTGACATTATTGGAGAAAGAAAATAATGCTTCATACTATTAGCCTTCTTTAAATTCTTCTATTAAAAAACACTTTCAAAGATGTCCTGCATAAATTACTTTCCTGATTGCGATAGGAGGAAGAAACCCCACACAGGAACAACAACAAAAGACCAGGTTTATCTCCACTACTTTCTTTGCAGTGTCCTTCACAGGACGTTTATTTCCACTCAGCTGGAAAATTAGTGGTCTAAAGTTAACTTTTTGTACCCAAGATGACAAGTACAAACAAGGTTGTGCTATAGATATTAAACATTTTATTGTATCTTTAAACCTTGCGCAGTCTTCCACTTAAATGGCCAGGCCAATTGGATGTTTTATGATCCCCACTACTGGTCAACTTCATCTTACATCTTGTGTTAGATGCACAAAGGACAGCAAACAGGGGGAAAATGATGTTCTACAAATGCCAGGTACACAAAGTCCAACAAAATAGAGCCTCCTTAGTCACGTTTCACAGCAACAATAGCAGCACCTAGCAAGTTTCCTAAAACTCACAAAACATTTCATTTAGGCATGATGAGTCTTGACTATGTGGAAATAAATATTCTCAACAGAGGTTTATATTGCAGTATCTGCCATTAAAAAAAACACAAAAAAACAGACAGGCTACTAGACAGGCTAGTAGACAGTGCTGGGGGAGAGGTAGCGGCTGTGGTGCATGTCGGCACCAATGACGTGGGCAAGTGTAGCTGGGAGGTCCTGGAGGCCAAATTTAGGCTTTTAGGCAGGAAGCTGAAAGCCAGGACCTCAAAGGTAGCGTTCTCTGAAGTGCTACCTGTTCCACGCGCAGGGCCAGCTAGGCAGGCGGAGATCAGGGGTCTCAATGCGTAGATGAGACGGTGGTGTAGGGAGGAGGGGTTTAGATTCGTTAGGCACTGGGGAACGTTTTGGGACAAGCGGGGCCTGTACAAGAGGGACGGGCTCCATTTGAACCAGAATGGAACCAGACTGCTGGCGCATAACATTAAAAAGGTGGCAGAGCAGCTTTTAAACTGATCCCTGGGGGAAGGCCGACAGGAGCCGAGGGGTATCCGGTTTGGGACTCCTCATCCCTATGGGATGAGGATGGGGAGGTTAGAGAACAACAAGACAAAGGCAGGGTAGGAGAAGAATTTGGCAAAGGTAGGGTGATGGGATGTGATAGACGGTTTGGCACAATGAGAGGATGCGGGGACAAAGGAGCGAATAAGCAGCCCATCCTGGGGCATTCCGTGTATAAATGCTTTTATGCGAATGCCCGAAGTCTACGAGCAAAGGTGGGAGAACTGGAATGTCTGGTGACAAGGGAAAATATTGACATAGTGGCCATAACGGAAACCTGGTGGAATGCGGAGAATCAGTGGGATACCGCAATCCCGGGCTATAAACTCTACAGGAGGGACAGGCAGGGGCGTGTTGGAGGTGGGGTGGCCCTTTATGTTAAGGAAGGGATAGAATCCAGCAAAGTAGAGATTGAAGGTGGGTCCAACTCCACCGTAGAATCTCTGTGGGTTAAATTACCAGGCTTGTGCAGCAATGTAATACTGGGGGCGTGCTATCGTCCTCCAGACCAGAAATCTGATGGGGACCTTGAAATGAGGAAACAGATCAGGGAGGTGACAAGGAAGGACAGGGTTGTAATCACGGGGGACTTCAATTATCCTCATATTGACTGGGTCAATTTGTGTTCTGGTCACAATAAGGAAACCGGATTTCTTGATGTGCTAAATGACTGTGGCTTAGATCAGCTAGTCACGGAGCCCACCAGAGGACAGGTGACTCTGGATTTAATTTTGTGCAGTACGCAGGACCTGGTTAGAGATGTAAACGTTACTGAGCCATTGGGGAACAGTGATCATGCTGCGATCCGTTTTGACGTGCACGTTGGGGGAAGAATACCAGGCAAATCTCTAACAAAAACAATTGACTTCCGACGGGCGGACTTCCCTCAAATGAGGAGGCTGGTTAGAAGGAGGTTGAAAGGGAGGGTAAAAAGAGTCCAGTCTCTCCAGAGTGCATGGAGGCTGCTTAAAACAACAGTAATAGAGGCCCAGTAGAGGTGTATACCGCAAAGAAAGAAGGGTTCCACTAAATCCAGGAGGGTGCCCGCATGGCTAACCAGCCACGTTAGAGAGGCTGTGAAGGGCAAGGAAGCTTCCTTCTGTAAATGGAAGTCTTGCCCTAATGAAGAGAATAAAAAGGAACATAAACTGTGGCAAAAGAAATGTAAGAAGGTGATAGGGGAGGCCAAGCGAGACTATGAGGAACGCATGGCCGGCAACATTAAGGGGAATAATAAAAGCTTCTTCAAATATGCTAGAAGCAGGAAACCCGCCAGAGAAGCGGTTGGCCCTCTGGATGGTGAGGGAGGGAAAGGGGAGATAAAAGGAGACTTAGAGATGGCAGAGAAATTAAATGAGTTCTTTGCATCTGTCTTCACGGCAGAAGACCTCGGGCAGATACCGCTGCCCGAACGGCCCCTCCTAACCGAGGAGTTAAGTCAGATAGAGGTTAAAAGAGAAGATGTTTCAGACCTCATTGATAAATTAAAGATCAATAAGTCACCGGGCCCTGATGGCATCCACCCAAGGGTTATTAAGGAATTGAAGAATGAAGTTGCAGATCTCTTGACTAAGGTATGCAACTTGTCCCTCAAAACGGCCATGGTGCCAGAAGATTGGAGGATAGCAAATGTCACGCCTATTTTTAAAAAGGGAAAGAGGGGGGACCCGGGAAACTATAGGCTGGTCAGCCTAACATCCATACCGGGTAAGATGGTGGAATGCCTCATCAAAGATAGGATCTCAAAACACATAGACGAACAGGCCTTGCTGAGAGAGAGTCAGCATGGCTTCTGTAAGGGTAAGTCTTGCCTCACGAACCTTATAGAATTCTTTGAAAAGGTCAACAGGCATGTGGATGCGGGACAACCCGTGGACATTATATATCTGGACTTTCAGAAGGCGTTTGACACGGTCCCTCACCAAAGGCTACTGAAAAAACTCCACAGTCAGGGAATTAGAGGACAGGTCCTCTCGTGGATTGAGAACTGGTTGGAGGCCAGGAAGCAGAGAGTGGGTGTCAATGGGCAATTTTCACAATGGAGAGAGGTGAAAAGCGGTGTGCCCCAAGGATCTGTCCTGGGACCGGTGCTTTTCAACCTCTTCATAAATGACCTGGAGACAGGGTTGAGCAGTGAAGTGGCTAAGTTTGCAGACGACACCAAACTTTTCCGAGTGGTAAAGACCAGAAGTGATTGTGAGGAGCTCCAGAAAGATCTCTCTAGACTGGCAGAATGCGCAGCAAAATGGCAGATGCGCTTCATTGTCAGTAAGTGTAAAGTCATGCACATTGGGGCAAAATATCAAAACTTTAGATATAGGCTGATGGGTTCTGAGCTGTCTGTGACAGATCAGGAGAGAGATCTTGGGGTGGTGGTGGACAGGTCGATGAAAGTGTCGACCCAATGTGCGGCGGCAGTGAAGAAGGCCAATTCTATGCTTGGGATCATTAGGAAGGGTATTGAGAACAAAACGGTTAGTATTATAATGCCGTTGTACAAATCAATGGTAAGGCCACACCTGGAGTATTGTGTCCAGTTCTGGTCGCCGCATCTTAAAAAAGACTTAGTGGAAATGGAAAAGGTGCAAAAGAGAGCGACTAAGATGATTACGGGGCTGGGGCACCTTCCTTATGAGGAAAGGCTACGGCGTTTGGGCCTCTTCAGCCTAGAAAAGAGACGCTTGAGGGGGGACATGATTGAGACATACAAAATTATGCAGGGGATGGACAGAGTGGATAGGGAGATGCTCTTTACACTCTCACATAATACCAGAACCAGGGGACATCCACTAAAATTGAGTGTTGGGCAGATTAGGACAGACAAAAGAAAGTATTTCTTTACTCAGCGCGTGGTCGGTCTGTGGAACTCCTTGCCACAGGATGTGGTGCTGGCGTCTAGCCTAGACGCCTTTAAAAGGGGATTGGACGAGTTTCTGGAGGAAAAATCCATTATGGGGTACAAGCCATGATGTGTATGCGCAACCTCCTGATTTTAGGAATGGGTTAAGTCAGAATGCCAGATGTAGGGGAGGGCACCAGGATGAGGTCTCTTGTTATCTGGTGTGCTCCCTGGGGCATTTGGTGGGCCGCTGTGAGATACAGGAAGCTGGACTAGATGGGCCTATGGCCTGATCCAGTGGGGCTGTTCTTATGTTCTTAAACCAAAAACCTACACTACCAACAAATCACATCCATACAATAATGCAAAGCGAGAGACAGGCAAGCAGTAGGGGTTCTGCTGCTATAGCTTATGTTGCACCAGTGCTGGGGAGCAGCCTGGAACAAACTGGTGGTCAAATTTCTTCAGCATTCATATTGGCCGACAGCACTGAGCTATCAAAGGAAGGAAATTATCTTCCCAGCACTGACATAAGAAAATTTGATCACCACATTCTTCCGGTTTTCTTCCACGCTAACATTCATTTCAGCCACGAGGATGCTCCAGTGGTGAGCCACCATCACTGCCTCATTCTCCCCAAGGATGCTGTGATGACTGGTAGCAATTCAGGCTGCTGCTGCCACCAGGATTGATCTGAACTATTTAGTCATAGGAAGTGCCTTCTAATGAGTCAGAGCCTTGATTCATGTAGCTCAGTACAGTACTGTTGACTCTGATGGCCTGTAGGTCTCCAGGGTTTCAGGGAGGATTTTTTCTCTTTCCTATCTTGAGATTGCAGTTCAGAACTTCTGCATACAAAGTAGATGCTCTAGGAATGGGCTATGATCCCTTCCAAAAATAGAACATTTGCACAGGGTGTCTCAAAAAATGTGCACATGTGTTACTGGGCTCTAATTCATACATACAGGTGTGTGTGTGTCCCCCATATCTCTGGGGATACTTAAAACCACAGATAGTAGTGAACCCTACTCAAATCCTCCCATCCCCCATCAATTCCAGACTTGTTTCTCTTTGTTTGCAAAATGCTTTGCAGTTTCTTCTTCCTTTTACTTTGGAACCACAAACCTAGACTTGGTTTGGACAGAGAGAACCTAGACTCATAGCTGCTAGAAGAGACAATACTGAGAATGCTAACAGGAAGTGGATAGCAGAGGAAACAGATAGTGAGAATGCTAGGCTCTGCTTCCTGTTAGTGTTCTCCCTGTTACCTCCTCTAACGTTCTTCTAGCACAGTGTTTCTCAAACTATGGGTCGGGACCCACTAGGTGGGTCATGAGCCAATTTCAGGTGGGTCCCCATTCATTTCAATATTTTATTTTTAATATATTAGATTTGATGCTACCATGGTATGTGAGTGCTTTTGGGGAAATGTTACAGACCTGTACTTTTAACAAGTTACTATGTATATACTTTTAACAATGATAGTCAATGGGACTTACTCGCGGGTAAGTGTGAGTAGGATTGCAGCCTAGGATTGTTAAAATTTTTCCTGCTTGATGATGTCACTTCCGGTCATGACATCACTTCCAGCTGGTCCTGACAGATTCTCATTCTAAAAAGTGGGTCCCAGTGCTAAATGTGCGAGAACCACTGCTCTAGCGTGTATGAGTCTAGCATGGATGAGTCTAATCCTAACCCACTTTCCAGCACTGGCACAGCTGTGCCAATGGGACGTGTGCTGCATCCTGCAGTTGGGGGGGCACTCATGGAGATCTCCTCAAAGTAAGGGAATCATTTGTTTCCTTATCTGGGAGGTGCATTGCCCTTATGACAATGCTGGAAAGTGGATTAGGATTGTGCCCTAAGTTCTTGCTTACTGCTTCCTTTTCCAAAGCAAATGAAGAAAAAGCATCCTTTTGCAAAACATTTGCAAACAAAGAGTGGTTAGACAAATAATCTAAGGCTTTCATGGCTGGTACTATTACTGTTGCAATCAGAACTGTTCAGGTTTACTGGCCATGGTCTATAAAGATTTTCATTTCCTAACTTTTCACCACAACCGTGGTGGGCATTTTCAAAAGAGTGGAGGTGAGAACCACAGACCATTCATCTCACCCCAAAGCAACTGACAATAACTGTCCACTGATCTTGTTCCCCATGTATTCCTTAAAGGACTATGCACTTTCTACAACCTAGTTCTTTTTCTGTTCCAAGTTCCTGGATCCTAGCATTTCTAAGGGGCTGGTAGCCAAGCACTGCTGATGCTCGAAGTCTCCCCTTCCTGTTCATATTGTTACATTGTTGAAGAGGGGTTAATCATAAATGCAAAGGGGGGAGGGAGGAATTTGAGAACTGTGGATAAGTGAAACTGTGGATCAGAGGGAGGGGAGTTACTGTGCTTCATTGTAGAAAATGTGCAATTCTTGAACATCTAATGTAAGCAATTGAAGAAATGTATGCTGGGACAGTTCCACACAAATTGGTGGATGTTTTCAGATCCCTTACTGATGTCAGTGGTGTACAGACACCAATGGGAAACATTTCAAGCTCTTGGTATAATTCATTAACTAATTTATTAACTGGGTCAAGCAACTGCTTCTGCGTACACCATATACAGTGCACACACACAAACACAATGAATTATAGCATAATAAATTTGACACTGTGTATATAAATTTTCTTGAGATGCCTTGCTTAGCACTTCATTAGTATTATTCTGTTGTTGTTAAGACAATCCTGTAAAGTGAGTAAAGTATTATTCCCATGCTGCACACAAAGAAGGCTGAGGGGGAATGGCTTGCCTTAGGCCATCCAGTTCATTGCAGAGGTAAAATTTAAATCGGGGAAGCCCCAATTCACTAGTCAGTCTGTCACTATAGTACATCTGATTTCTGCACTTCTGCTTTACAATACATAGTTCTACCTATACAGAATTAAGATGAAGTAGATGTTATAGAACAGAAATGCCTTATCATTTCTAGATACTTGAAGCTGTCTGCAAACTAGATGTCAACCACTGAAGTTTCGAACATTTGTCTTTTGTAATATAGTGCTATAGAGCACTATATGTACATTTTGTAAGAATGAGCTCATAATGCTCACACACACACACACACACACACACACCGTGCGGTCATCCCAACTGACCCCCAGGCAGCAGAGCAACACCTGGACTCTGTATACCTCCACTACAGTGGGAGAACAACTCGGGCACCGCAGCCAAGGGTGTCAGGGCCAGCACCGGAGTTCCATTGCCACCACCCTAGGAGGGGCCAAACAGGATCAACTCCGGCACAGCTCTTGCTAATTTTGTGAGGTAACAAAGACGCCAGGCACAACTTAATCTTTGATGCTGAACTTTATTGACTTATTTGCAGGAAGGTGACTGTGATGTAACAGCCCTTCCAATGAATGTAAAAGTCTTAACCAAACTAAACAGAGCTTACAGACCACTCTTTACATCTTCTCGTGTCTCTCGCCTCTCCGTCTGGGCTTTCTCTCCACACAAAGTCATAACTGAGGCTCCGCTCCCTGGCTCTACCCAGGGGATGGACAACACATATGTAATAGATGTACTTTCCAAAATATACTTCAGTAGACTCTACTAGTGAATCTTAAGTAAACCATCCAAGACTGGAAGCAGTGCCCCTGGGTAAGAGGCACTTTTTCAAGTGGGTGCTCCTTTTTAGCAGGGGGAGAGTAACTGGCCCACCTCACCCCAGCACTGTCTGTTCTAGTGGCTGTCTGCTGGTATTCCTTTGCATCTTTTTAGATTGTGAGCCCTTTTGGGACAGGGAGCCATTTAGTTATTTGATTTTTCTCTGTAAACCGCTTTGTGAACTTTTAGTTGAAAAGCGGTATATAAATACTGTTAATAATAATAAATAGCAGCCAGAAGTTCTCCTTCATCCTCTGCTTCTAAAATAGTTGCAACACCAACACCTCAAAAAATCTCTAGTAAGGGAGATCAGGCTTTGAATTAAATTTTGCAGACCAGGCAACTGGACCTTGCCTGGACAATGGTGCAGTTTCTCTATCTGTTCTCTCCTAGGCTTCAAGTTCCAGTTCTAGCTCCTCCTCAAAGATCAGTTCTATTACTTGTAACAGTCCCAGATCCTACACTCTGATGCCCCAGTCACTTTCAGCACTGCTGTTTCTGATGTTTTCCATGGTAAACTATAGCCAGATACATTTGCTTGCACTCTCACCAGAATGATATACTGCTCTGCAGAGATATATTTCTTATCTTCCCGTGAAGCAATGATCTCAGTCCCCGTCTACCTTCGAATCACCTCATTTACCAGCAGCACAATATTCATGTTGGCAACTTAAGTGTTTTGTAATAAATCTTCTCTTACCCGTCACTTTTATAGCATTTAGTAAGCTTGTTAAAGTAGCACTACTTTGGTGTGTGTTACTCATTTATAGCAACCAGCCATCATAAAATCATCCACTTCTACTTAGTTACAAAAAATATTTTATAAGCTCCAAGTATTACATAATTATGCAGCTGATTTGTCTTTTTTCAGGCAATGTACAACTAACACTGAAAGGCCACCAACAAGAAACTGACCTGAAATAAAAAATTCCGAACTGGACAGCTAAATCTAGGCTATGTCCACAGATTCTAGTACAGTACAGGTTTTCAGGTAATGTGTATGGTACTGCTTTCCACTTTGCTGATAATGCTGGCATCTTTAGCATGTAGATGTTTAAGAATTAGAAAATTCATGGAGGGTAGATCATAAATCAACAGATATTAGCCATAAGAGTTACATGGAAGTTGAAATGTCCACGTGCACAGCCAGTGTACTTCTGAACATCTGATCTGTGGGGGAAAGTCACCATCTTCATATCCAGCTTACAAGCATGCAGAAGCAACCAATTGTCTCTGGCTGAAACTACATCCTGAACCATAGAGCTAGTCCAGTCAGACTCTTCTACAACATAGGACAGCTATTTTGTCATTACTTTCCAAAATAACTCTACATATTCACACACTATGCCAATACTAAAAAGTTAAGCCCTCAGCAAGAAGTAAACCCACTGTGACTCAAGCTAAATTCACATTATTAGGATGGGGTTTTGAGTCCTACTGATATTAAAGAGACTTTGGCTATCTTAGTTTTTTGCAGTTTGCTGTATTTCTGGATTCTATATTGTTTGAGAGATATAATGGTAGAAATCTATCTTATTAGTAATAAAATTCAAAGCCAGTTTGGGAGTTAATTAGCTGATTGTGGATGAAAGGCCATGGTGGGAAATGAACCTCTCTCTCTCCGCATGTTGTCAACAGGCATGTTATAAAACAAGTTCCAATTGAAACAATGAAGCAGCATCCTTGATAATATTAAGTCATCCCATGCAATCTTGACAATGGCAGCTGTAAACCACATTTTGCATATTCCGAGTTGTCTAGGATGTTATTAGGCAATTTTGTCTTTGGTTTTCCTCTTGGTCTTTTTCCAGAACTTTTGGCATTATACGCTTGCTTGAATTGACGAGAGTTGTACATATGCAGTATATGACCAAACCAGCACAACCTAGATTTCAAAACCTGCACTGAAGGTGGGTTTTCATCTGCTTGGATTCATGCATCTTTATTTCTCCATCATTCCACCTAACGTAACTTTCATTATTTTGTGTTAACAGCCGGTGGCAAAGTTGTCTATTTTTTATTGATCATGTTTCTTTAGAGTCCAGGTCTCGCAGCCATATAGCAAAGTACGAATAATTGTGGTCTTTAAAACTTTAGTTTTTGTGATTCTTGAAAGGTGCCTATCATACCATTGTGATTTTGTTAAAGCTGCATATGTAACTGTTGCTAGGCCAGTTCTAATCATTACTGGGCTGCATGATATATCAGATGTTACTATACTTCCTACTATACTTCCTAAGCTGGTATTAGGTAGTTTTTTTGTTTGATTTTTTTTAACTGGCATAGTCATAGTTTTATGAACACACAATTTCTGGGTATATTATATTTATGCTATTTGTTACTGCAACTTTTACTAGGATTCTGAAATCACCATTTCTCAACATATGCAATATAATTTTTTTCTTGTATGATAGAAGAAAAAGGTATTGACTCATATCATTCTACCACTTTTGTATTCTTGCTGCATACCAGCATGCATCTGTATTAAAGACATAGCTTGCACTGACAGTTTTTCCCATGAGATAGGACACTAAGCATTCACAGACTCCAATTGTAAGAAGACTGGCTACTGGAATTGTCATATAAAGTGAATTTTTACCCCTACAGTTCCCCCCCCCCCAGTTTATGCCTCAAAATTGGTCTAGAATTGCTAGCTCAATTGCCTCACATGGAACAAGTGGCATTCTTGGCTCTGCAAAGGTTAGGCCTATTGTCTCCCCTTCTCCTATACTGGTTTCTTGTTCTCAGCCAGACCTAAACAGAGATTTTCAATACAAGAAGGGTAGACTAGCAAAATTTGCTTTTTTTGTTTCTGTTGTTCTAAAGATTTAGAATTTAGATCATTGTAAGCTGCTCTGGAACCTCTCTCTTGGAAGGGGAATGGTAGGATAAAAATATTATAAATGCATACTAGGATGACTACTACATTAAGGCTGCAATTCTAACCATACTTTCCTGAGAGTAAGCCCCACTGAACAAAATAGGACCTACTTCTGAGTAGACCTGGTTAGGATTGCACCCTAAGCCTCTTCAACATCCATTTGTTCTGCCTCACAATAAAAGTTGTGGTCCGTGAAGCCACAGTCAAAGCTCATGGGAACCTATAACAGACATGCCAGTAAGGAGGTAGAAAGTGAGATTGTTGCTCCTTTGTAGCCATTGCTAAGGCCTAGTTCTCTCAAACAGCAGGTGAGGTGGTAACTTGTTTCTCAACTGTACTACATCAAAAGGGGGGGGGGCTCACATGACTGAATATGTTTCCATACACCCATATAGAAAATTAGTATGTCATGGAAAAGGCTAGGTTAGAGTCCTGATATTTAGTGTTCAATCCTATCCAGCTTTCCAGCACAAATTCAGTCGCTATGCAGCCCTGAGGTATGGTAACAAACATTTCATTACCTTGAGGAGGCCTCCATGACTGCGCCCCCCCCCACTGCAGGATGCCAAATGTACAGCTGCATCAGCACTGGAAAGTTGGGTAGGATTGGGCCCTTAGTCACCTATGTGCTGACAACTCTATAGGAAAATTTTCATTGTTCCCTCTGAAAAGTCAGAAGTCTAGTTTCTTCACATAGTGCTGGGGCAATCTCACAACTTTCTGATTGAGACTATTTATAACGTGGGTGCAGGAAGCAGACCTGCAAGTGCCCTTGAAAAAGCCAAGTTCAGCCCTTATTTGCATATTTAAACCTTTAAACAAAAGAGGACTGGGGGGAATAACATCATCATTTAACCACAAGTAAAATCATGGAACGTAACTATATTAATAATAAAATCCCCTTTACATAATAAATCAGCTTTACAATGCCACATGTCAGGGCTTTTCAAACTGGGGCATCACAATGCCCCAGCCTGAAGGCCCTGGCCTCTTCTCCCTTAAGGGGCAGGGGCAACGAGGAGGCAGGGGGGAGGCAGCTATGCAATCCCCAGGATTGTGTTGCTAATGGGCTGCAGGGGCTTGGCTGGACTTACCAGAGCCTCCTGCAACCTCCCTGGGGTGCGGGGAGCCCTGCGCAAGCGTCTACAGGGCTCCCCATGTCTTCAGAAGTGAAAGCACAGCAATTGTGCTCCACTTCTGGTTTTGCGAAGGTGGAGCGCAATTGCTGCGCTTTCACTTCTTCTCTGGCCATTATTATTCATTTCATGTCGTGACTATAGCTGAAAATAATTTTGTCACAGGGGGTGCCAAAAATTTATGGTGCCAAATGACCTTGGTATGCCACTGAGTGCCACTGATTTATTTAAAGGGATCTCCATGACAAGAGCTCAGTTAGCAAATAAATAAGGCAACTCAAAAATTGGTGTTTCAGAGCACATACAAGCAACTTAGCAGTAGTAAATTTTACCTAGAAAACTTTGAACAAATATTGAATTGACTGGAACTAAGTGCTATAAGGAATCACTTGGATTACTCAGTTATAAGACTCTTTTCCTGTCAGAGAAAGATCTGTTATCCATTCCTACACTCTGCCAACAACTCAGCAATACTGACTGCATCATTGCAAGACAGGCTTCTGTTGAAATCAAGCCAGCAAATATTAGTTGCAAACTAAATCTTATGCTATTTGATTTTTAAATCACTGTAAACTTTTCGTTACCAGCCATTATCAGAACTACTGCATTGATTCATAACTTTCATTCCCTTAATTCTAACAAATAAAATGAAAGATGTTGCTATCTGTTAAAGAGATCCATGGTTGTTATGCCTTCAGTGCAAAGGAAGGTGGAACAATTCCTAACTTGGAGTTCATCAGATACCAAAGAAGCATCAGTAGCACATCATCTGATAAACTTTTGGATCAATTCCAAAATGCTTACAGACCATCACAAAATATCTACCAATCTAGCTACCATTCTGAATGATTGTGTCCTTTATTCAAGCACAGTTCTTGCTTTTCAAAAGAAAAATGTTGCATCTGGCAGTACAGTATTGTTGAGTTAAAAATTTAACCACAATAGCATTCTTTTGGACTTATACAAGGGCTTTTCTAAACTTAAAATTTACATTATTCATTATTGCAACAACCACAGGCCCCCCCCCTCACCAATACGGTTGTCATCTCATATCCATTTAAGTCTTCTGCTAAAGCAGGAAACAATGCATTGATGACTCCACAATTCCCCCCGAAACTGATGTGTTGCATATCTGCTCACCACAACAGATGAGAAAATGGTAGCAGACAACAGATTCTCAGAGGAGTGGAGGAACTGTAATTTTGTGTACTGCTTCATAAGGAGTCCTAAAGAGCTACATCTGGTGTCTGGATTGCAAGATAGCAATCCTGCCTACAAGCTTCATAAATCCAATTAATGGTACCCTTTAACGTCTTTTTACCCAATCATCACATTTATAAGGGAAAACATTTTGAACAATATGTATGAATGTCAGATTTTTTTTCTGGACAGTTTTCCATTTGAATTACATTGAGTTTGAAAATGTTGTGGTTGCCATTTCTAAATAGTTCTTCACTGAGGATCCGATATAAGATGTAGACAACAGCCAATTCAAATTATTTCCTACATGTAAAATATGCCTCAGTTAATTACCCTAGAGGCAACTATAAAAAATGCTTCTAATATACTTATTGCATATTTTATATATGCTTTTAATATGCTAAATGAAAATAAATCCATATGGCAACTCTACCTTAGCCTATGTGTCGATGATAACATTATGCTGTTAGTGAGTTGGCACAGCACCAGCAAGTGAGAACTATGAGGCATTTGATCTATGGGACAAATTTCACATCAGCTACAAAAACTCATCAGTGGCCTTATGCAAATCATTGTTCACTCCCTCACTGCCAATCTGCAATATGGAGATGATACACCTGAGAGGGCTATTATAAGATTATAAAGAGAATGTAGCTAACTCTTGAAATGCCTAATATAAATGTAAAGTATAATTATAAAAAATATTAGTGAAAACAAACTAGCTGAAAATATAGGTATAATTTTATAAGTTGTAAATTTGTAATGTTAGTGTTTGATACTTGCATTTATTTTTTAACATGTTATTAGCCACCTTGGGTCCCACAAATGTCAGGGAAAGTCAGACATAAAG
Source organism: Tiliqua scincoides (assembly GCF_035046505.1). Taxonomy (NCBI): domain Eukaryota; kingdom Metazoa; phylum Chordata; class Lepidosauria; order Squamata; family Scincidae; genus Tiliqua; species Tiliqua scincoides. Next base: position 60,644,750 of record NC_089826.1, read on the forward strand.
CCATTCATTCATAAAATGGGACTGAACATGTGACTTCCCACCTTCAAAGTATGTGCTCAACGTACAGTCTTTCCAACAGAAGCTTCATCAGCACCAGTGTTATATAACAATAAAAAACCATACAGGGCAGATCAATATATAAAATTATTTTCCAGGAAAATATAGAACAGAAGACTATTGTTTTAACAAGACACTTTGACACTGCCAAACCATTGCTCTGGAAATTTTACAATGGCTACTTTTCTTTACATGGGTTTTTATTACAGCAACGTTAATTTTTAAAAAATACTAAATAGAAATATAAATACAGACAAACACACAGGCCTAGATTGCAAGGTCATCAATCCATTGTCATACAGAAAAGTGGCACACGGAAACCATCCATCTCCTCACATATCTGGGAACCTACTATCACTGGATTACGTTCACTTCTGGACAGAGAACCATCTATAGATATCAAAAACTTTGACCCAGAAACAGAATGAAGAGAATGTCTACACAGATAGGAGTGGACTCAGAGCTCAATCCTGAGCTCAGCACTGTCACAAACGTGCCGTAAGACACATCTGCGAGGCTTACCACCGGGCCAGCGCCCGTGCCAGCCCAGTGCTAGGCTAGTGCCAGTGCTGTACTAGTGCCAGGCGGATGTCCGTCCTCCTCTGCTCTGCAGTCATGAACCACTGAGCCGCGGCATGGTAAGCAGGGGCAAGGAGGGGATGTTCCGGGAGGGGGGAGGCGTGGGGAGGGTGGAGAGAAGGCAGGCAGGAGGCGTGCCAGGGGAGGGAGTGGGGAGGCAGGAGGTGGGTCTGGTGGAGCTCAGCTCCACCGGATCCTGTCTGTTCGTGCAGGGCTTGGTGCCCTACATGAATGCCTTTACTTTACACTGACCGTAAAGTAAAACGGGGAGCAGGGGACAGGGGTGGTCCACCCTGGGTACCACCCTTGGTGGGGTGACACCACACATGCCCCCACATCGTGGAGGTTCAGAATAACCCCATCATGCTATATACCGTTGGATGTGGAATTTCTAGCAGAATGCAAATCAAAAAAGCTGGTCTGAATTATCTCCTTTCCATCAAATGTTATGGCCAAAAAACCAGAAACCAAAAAATGCATGGAACCCTATGGAAAATGAAATTGAGCCATATTGCACGTTTCCTTGCAAATAGGGGAACTTGTCATAGTTCGTCGGAAAGGGCAGGCTGAGAGGAATCCAATGACACCAGAATGGTCCCTATCCAATGAAAGCAGCCCCCCAAAGACACCCAAGAAGGAAGTCCCTCCCTCCAAGCTGGTGAATATATTGAGCCCTATGGAAAGCGAAAGTAAGCCACATATTTGTGTTTACTCACAAGTAAGCAAACGTGCCTTGGCTCCTGGTCAAGTCAGGCAAAGGGGAATGCAAGGCTAGCTGCATGGTCCCAATCTGATGAAAGTGGAGCTCAACAAACGCTCCAGAAGGCAGCATCCCCCCCAAAGAATAAAACAGAGGCATCAGCTGGTAAGGTCAATTTTATTTGTTTTTAGATTTGTAAAGCCAGGTGTGTCCTGATAGTGCTATGCCTGAACTATAAGAATTTACACTGAACTGGGCATTGGGGAGGGCTGAAAATCTCACTGATATTTTTTGGGGGGAGGGTGTTCTTGCAGGCAGGCTACAGAGAAAATTCACTTGGGGCGCAATCCTAACCCCTTATGTCAGTGCTTTCCAGCACTGACATAACAGCAATGCAGCTCTGAGGTAAGGGAACAAACCTTCCTTTACTTTGAGGAGGCCTCTGTGAGTGATACCCAACTGCAGGATGCAGCACATGTCCCATTAGCACCGCTATACCAGTGCTGGAAAGCACTGATATAAGGGGTTAGGATTGCGCCCTTGGTGGAACAGGGCTGGCTTTCACTTATTTAATTATTTTTCTTTAATTTAAATATTTATAATTATTTATTTTATTGTGCTTGATGATGTCACTTCCAGCCATGACATCACTTCCAGTGGGTCCTGGACAGATTGTCATTCTAAAAAGTGGGTCCCAGTGTTAAAAGTTTGAGAACCACTGCTTTAACTCAAAAAAGGTCAATTAGACATTCTTGGGGTGGGGTGGGGGTGACACCCTAGTGACCAAATTCTGGAAATCATTGCTTTTAGGAATAATACCATCATGTTATATTCCATTTGATGCAGAATTTCATCCATTTGCTTGTGGGGAAATAGTCACTGCATTTATTTTCCGGCCATTATTATTATTCATTACAAATCCTGAGCTGCTTAGAGGAAGAGTGGTATAAAAATGTGAATGAATGAATTAATAATTAATTAATAATTAAATAATTATGTCATATGGGGTGTCAAAAAATTTTGAGCCCCGAATGTCAGATTACCTAGCTATGCCACTGGACACCATCACAGTAAAGGCAAACCAATCAGAAACCAGATTATGCTGCTTCCTCCTTTCCTGTGCAATTCTGAGCCCGGCACCTGTAGTCTGCTGCATGTGGGTGGGGGAAAACAGAAGATGATCTCACTTCAGAAAGGGTTCCAAATGCTAGCCAACAATACAGGCTTTCAGGAAAATTTTCCACCCCACATCTCCACTTCTGTCTTACAGGGTGCTTTGTTCTTTGTTGCTGGGTGCTGCTCTAACTTTGTTAGAAGGGCCTCCAAAGATTACTCTGGCATGTTGCCAGGTTCTGGGTACCTGGCTCCAATACCTGGGCTCCAAACTGCACAGGGCTTTGAAGGAAAGCACGAGCACTTCAGATTATGTTTTGGAAAGACTCAGCAGCTAGCAAGATGTATTCCCATCAGCTGTTCCCAGTTAGTAACCTAGCAACTGTATTTGGCACTAACTGCAGCTTTCAAAGGCAGCCACATACATTGTGCATTGCAGTAGTCTAATCTGGAGGTAACCAGAGCATGGATGACTTTAGCCAAGTTCTCTGTCCAGAAGAGACCACAGCTGGTGGCAGATGCTTCATCCCACAGCTGTCATTTGAGTTCCCATGGCAAGCAAAGCTAAATCTATCAGAATCCACTAACTGCGCACCTTACGCTTTAAGGACAGTGCAGCCTTATCCAAAATACTTCAACAACCACCTGCCTGGCCAGATGAACTACACACCAACCATAGTGCCTACATCTCAAAATGACTGAATTTCAGTTTCCTGGCCCTCATGCAGTCCACATCTCAGACACTGGTAACACTTTCACTGCCCACCTGAATCAGCTGAAGAGAAGCAGCAGCACTGGATGTCATCAGCATACTAATGACACTCACTTCATCAAGGTATCCAGGTATAAATGCATGCCACAGGGTTGAACAACAGTCCCCTTCCAGAATGGGACCTTGAGACAGGAACAAAACCATTTAAACATAAACAATATCTGCCATCATATCTAGGATTATACAGCCAAATTAGATTTAATGGTCAAACTAGACATGCACTTGGTCTGGCCTAAGGAAAGTTGATTTGAGTTAGTTTTATATAAACAGCAAGGGGAAGGTGGCTTTCAACAGTCTCAAAGTTATCTTCAGTGTTGTCCAACAACCTGCTTATTTTATTTGGATGCATTACATATTTGAATACATGCATACATGGTGCTGGGTGCCTCTCAGGGGAGAATGACCCAGGTCAGTACCAGCTGGACTGATAACAAGAGGCCTCAAATTCTACACGCCTGGAGAAAGGGCACACTTTTTATTTGCCAAAGCAATCTCTGCCACCGCACCACCCCCACACACATTCTAGCAGGTAGGTTTGGAAGAAGCCTTGGCTGGCTTTTTGTTTCTTGGAGAATTCCATGAGTGGCCGCACCTTGCTTGCACAGCACACTTGAACCTTTGAACAAAAGTCACATCCTGGGAACTCCTGATTTGAGTAAACAAAATCATTAGCAACAAAAACCCAGCCCTAGCTGCACTCATAATTCCACGGTTAGATTCAGGCAATCAGTCTATGCCAGTGGTCTTCAACCTTTTTTTGTGCCATGACACCAATAAATAAATAGGTTGGGAACCTGTTGTTGGTCCCAACCCCCTCCTGGGATCCTATCTGCCCACTCCCTGGTCCATCACTGCCTACTCCCTGCACACCCCTTGTGCCCTCCCAGCACTGTTCGCTGTAACCAAATATTCTTATTAGAGACAGCAGAAAAATTTACCATCAAGCCTGGCGCTAGTGAAAGCTCTTTTAGCACAATTGTTGAGAACTTGGACAGGACTTGGACACAACTGTGTACTCGCCTTGTACTTGAAGGGATATCCAAATGCTTTCCCTTTTACTTAGTGGTGCTCTAGTCTAGTGGTATTCAACCTTTTTCATTCCAGTAAGTTGCCATGACCCCACAACTGAGGCTTTGACCCCCCAATGGGGTCCCAACCCCAAGGCTGAAGAACACTGGTCTATGCTAATTGAACCACTGGCTCCAAAGCTGGCTGTCACACCCTTGTAGGGTGGATGACAATGGAAGCACCCATTTGGAACCCAGGATAAGCAGTCAAGAGCCATCATGTTACAAAAGAAGGTTCCTTGATAAGCTCATCTCACAGAAAGTTCCATAGGGTTCAATGGGTATAAAAAATTGGGTCACAGGCAGGCAAGAACGGGGGGGGGGGGTCAATGAGGCCAGTTGGCATGGGCCTACAATTTTTAGGGAATCTATTCTAAGAGAGTTAAGGGGCATCCTCTAGCACTAAGTATTAAAATTTGAAAGAAGATTAATACAGATAAAATATAAACAAATAAATGCAACTCCGTGCTTGTGACAATTCTTGGAAAACAAGGGAATACAGAAAACTTTTGACAAGATGCTTGGTGTTGAATATTTTGATGTTTCTGCCTTTGATGTTTATGAATTGCGATGCTGGATGATCGGCAGGTCCTTAGTGTGTGGAGATTCCCACGGTATTAAGATCTGTTTAATACTGGTTCATTGCTTGTCTTGATATTTAGTAAACCACCCAAGACAACAATACTTTAATTCAGTGGTTCTCAAATTGGTGGACTGCAACCCACCAGCCTGGGAAGCACTGGCCAATGTTCCTTTAAGGGGCAGGGAAGGGGAAGGCAGCAATGTGATCCCCAGGATCCTGCTGCTGCCAGGGACGGGAGGGAGGTTTTCTACTTACTTGCAGCCAGCGCTGCAGTCCTGGGGGGTCTAGGGGGTACAGGGAGCCCTCTGCCTGTTTTTGTTTGTTTTATTTTACAGATTTGCAGGCACAGGGAGCCCTCTGCAGGGCTCCCTGTGCCTGCAAATCTGTAAAAACACAAAATCGGCTTGCAGTTTTCATGACGAAAACCCTGAAATAATTTTTCTGATGTTATTCATGAATTTGTACTTTTAGTATTGTCTTAGAAGTTGAATTTGCACTAAGTTTGCTTGAAACTGATTGCAAGGTTTAAGAGGGAGATATTTTAAGCATTTTTGGGCTGGTATTTTAGCGAAATAATTTTCTTCTGAGTTAATCTTTGTATTTTTGACATTGTGTTTATATTTGGGTTCTTGAATCATATAGTTCTAAGAATAAATTGTTTAATTTTTTGTAAGAGGTCATGATTTTGTGACAAACAAGTGGCTCCTTACAGTTTTATTTCTTTTATTCTGTTCTATTACTTGCAAGCACCGCAGACACCCGCCTATAAGTTGGCCCCACAGATAAGTCGAGGGCAGGTTTTGAGCCAACAATCATGGAATTTTCTATGACCCTCGGATAAGTCAGGGGTTAAACTTAGGGGGGTGTCTGACTATAGTTTTTTTTTTTTTACCTCAGGCCAGATCCTGAAAAATAACCTACCACTAATTGTTACCTAAGAATTGTATGCTTTAATTTATTAAAAACATAGTAAAAGATCATAAGATACATTTTTATTCTTTTTAAATTCTGGTCTTCACCACCTTTTTGTAGACACTATCAGAGTAAGTGCACTGTAAACAACATACCAGTAAATCAGTGGTTCCCGACCTGGTATTCATGTACTCCCAGGGACACTCAACAGGACCTTTAGGGGTACTTGAAAAAGAATGGAATAATGGTAGAAAAAGGCAGGTCATGCTCCAGAATGTCTTGCAAGGACCAGCAAGGCAGGAAGGGAGGTAGCTAGTCCTCCTGTGAAAGCCCCACCAATAGCTAGTTTTTGGTCATCAATTCATCTATGAACCAGTGATTGAAAACAAGCACAGTAAAAAAGCTGAAACATAATATGGAAAGTGATCAATCACCCAGAATTTCTCAGCACACTTCTGGTGCAAAACAGTGCAAAGGCAGACTCTTCTGTTCTTCAAACAAATGAAAAGAGAAAATATGTGATGAATACATGAAGTCTGAGAGGAGATGAGAACTTGTATTATTAATTACAAACATTTTGCTAATATGAAGGGTACAATTTATGGAAATGGGCTGCCAAGGGATATGCAAGTGAAAAGGATTGGGAACCACTGCAGGAGAACCATGAATCAAATCCACCTTTAAGGTGTCTGGTGTGTTAAACCAGAAGCTCTACATACAACATACAACCCATAACACATAACTGAGAGTGTGCAATTCAATTCACAGCAGAGAGATGCAGCTGCATATATTTGCAACCCTTTTTACTCAGAAGTAGACCCACTGCTTTCTATGGGTGTTATTCTTAAGTAATGCTGCATTGAACTGTAGCCTGGGAATTGTTGCTTCAAATGGAAAGGGGATCCCATCCTGGTGTTGAAAAAAAAAGACCTCTGCCAAATGTAAAGCCTTTGCAATGTAAATCCCCAAAAGCAATTTATCTGGCCCCCATGATAATTGGGCTCTCCCAGCATGATAATTGGGCTCTCTCATATCTTGAAAATATGGACAAGATTTGCACATTTCTCTTCTGTCATTTTCAGTTGATGAGCTCCTATTTGAGAACAAAGTGCTTATTTCAACCTCTAATCTTGCTTAATGATGTGACTTCCTGCTTAATGATGTCACTTCTGGCCCTCAGTAGGCACCATGAATGCTAACTTCGGCCTGCTGTATGTAAAGAGTTTGATATCCCTGGCCCAGAGCATCCGAGTGCCCAGCTCTACTGAGAATACACGTGGTGCAGAGGCAGAAAAGTAAGCTCCACTCGCGCCACAGAGCAGAGGGCCTTCCCCAAACCCTGGATAGGGATTTGGAAAGCCTGTACTACAGCAGTGGTTCGCAAATGTTTTACCACCGGGACCCACTGTTTAGAATGACAATCTCTCGGGACCTGTCAGACGTGATGCCATTAACCTGAAAGTGATGTCATGGCTGGAAGTGACATAATCAAGCAAGAAAAATTTTAACACCCCATGCAACAAAATCAAATCAATTAAGTAAATTAAAAGTTTATAATAAGTATACATTTAAAAATTTAAAATAAAGAAGAACCCTCCTAACCAGTTGCAGATCCAATTTTAAAAATTCCCCAAACATCCCAAAGACTGCAATCCTATCCACACTTACTCAAGAGTAAGCCCCATTGACTATCATTGTTAAAAGCATATACACAGTAGCCTGTGAAAAGGACAGATCTGGTAGCACATACGATGGTAGCATCAAGTCTATTAAAAATAAAATGCACACTGAAATGAATGGGGACACACCTTAAAATTTGTTTGTGACCCACCTAGGGATCCTAACCCACAGTTTGAGAAACACTGTGTTATAGGAAAGAGCCATGCTTAAGGCATAAAAAAGAGCCCTGACAGTCTTCACAGTCTCCTCATCTGATTTCTCGAATTAATCACCCTACAATGAGCAGTTGCCTTTTTCTACCCAGTGCTAGCTGCCTAGAGTCCCTAAAATTTAATTCAGACTTGCAAATCAGTGGATACAATGTGATCAAACACAGAATCCTCAACTTGCTCTTGTTGTCTGAGCATCTGCTCATCTTTCCTCAGTCAAAGAAAGCATAATATACTTTCCACAAATGTTACAAATAAATGCAACCGGTACTACAATTAATAGTACTCTAAGGGAAGCTTCAGTGGTAAGCCCAAGCCATCTGCTATCTTGCTCTTTTGCCTACAGAAGCAACAGGAGCATGTGATAAATTACTACATATTTTATATACTTATGAAGCAAAAAGCAAATTATTGAACCATTGTCAATAGGAGTGGAAGGAATATAACAACTGCCGTGGCCATCACAGTACAGCAGCACTTTTGTTAACTTATCTTTGAGGGTGAAAGTCTTAACATGAGCAGTGCATCATACAAATCTTCCATATGTATTAACAATGAAGCTCAAGTCAGCAGAAGCTCAGTTTCCTCTCCCATCACTAAGGGTGAAATTACACAATAAAATGTCATGCAAAACGTGCACAAAAGTTTTTCTTACAGCCTTATGTGGTTACATTTGTTGACACAACAGTATAAAGCTGCTTTACAGAGGTGAATTAGGAACAAGATGAAGTTTGAAAATAATTTTACCAAAATGGAAAGTTACTTTGCATACTACACTGAAAGTCAAGCAACTTTGCCCTGAAATTAAAAAATATATATATTTAGTGCCCTCTATACATACATTTTAAAAAACCCTAACCCAAACAGTGGTGCATCAATCCAACGATACTTATTCTATTGCCTTTTACACTTCTAGATATTACACAGTCCCAGACATTTTGCATTACTCTTCCAGAAGAGTTTTTAAGACCATATGAAAAGCCCTGCTGGATAAGGCCAACAGCCCTTCTAATCCAGCATCTCATTTCCATGCCGAAGAGATGGGGATAGACCTATCCTCCATGAATTTGTCCAACTCTCTTTTAAACTCGTGCAAGGTAGTGACCATCACCACTCTTCCAGCACAGAGGGTTGTTTTCAATGGGTCCCACAGAATATGCACAAGAGGCAGCATATAATTATTAGTCAGGTTTTGAGATGTCCTTAGTACTACATCAAGATGGTTTAATAAAGGCAAACTCAATTGGATGATTAGTGAGGGTGCCAAAGTTCAGACCTGAGTAGCTTAGCACACATTTCCCCCCACCCCCAACTCCTACAATTTTTCAGCCTGGTTCAAAATGAGTTTGCCAGCGTCACTGTTCCTCACCTCTACCAAAGTCACATTATTACCTTTACCAAATTCAACCTGGTAGTGACAGTGGCAGTGCAAGGGCTCCATTCCTCTTTAGCGTCTTACTCATGAATAAAAAGTGAATTATTTTCAGACTCTCTGTACGGTTACTTTCCATTCCAAACTGAGCAGTGGAAAGTTTTTCTATCATTACAGAAGATTACTGCCAGCTACTTGATGAAGACATAATCATCATCTTTTTTTCTATTGCCCTTTCAAGGAGGCATACTCAGGAGGGGAGCCATTAAGCAGCCATCAGCTGCTTAGTAATATTTTGGAATTTTTATTCTGTTGCTTTGTATTTTTGTTACTTTTTAATTTGTGTTACATATGAATTGATTTTTAAATCAATTTGAGTATTTTTCTTAGAAACTGGAGATAGGGAATAAATTCATAAATAAAAACAATACAGTCTGAAAAATACCCCAACTTATACAAGCAGGGAAGAGAATTTGCTCCTTAAATAAAGGGAAAATGTTTTCCTAATCACACCTGCACCACCAATTCAAGCACCTCATTTACACAATTAAAATACTGCAGAACCCCCAACCCTTGAAAACAGATTGCCCTGTTGGTTTATGCAAATCTGAAGACTCATGGCCCAATCCTAACAGCCTAGTGTTGGCACTGAGGTCCAGTGATGTGCTGGGTGTGGCAAACATGCCATAAGGCACATACGTGGCACCCAGGGAGAAGGGAGCACTGCATGGACAGGGGGGCACTCTGCTAGCACTGGCCAGCAGTAAGCCTTCTCAGAGCAGGAGGGAGGCGTGGAGTGGGTGGAATAGTGTGAAGGGAGGGCAGAGGAAGGGTAGGATTGGGCCCAGGAGACGGTGGATATGGCAGCAGCCTCTGCCACCGCATCCTAACCTTCCTCCCATGACCTCCCTGACCCAACAAGGGCCTCCTTGGCTCTGTGCCCACTCCAACTCGGATGCAGAGCTGAGCAAACCCATTGGCATTGCCACAGCATTACCCAGGGTAAGGGAGCAAATGCTCTCTTATCCCGAGGAGACCCCAGCAGTAGCCCTGGCACCCACAGGATGCAGTGGTCACTATTTTGCCACCACTGCATCCCTGGACACCAAGACATTCAGGAATGGGCTGTAAGTTTGAGAGTCAGTCCAGTTGAAGGTCTGCTGTGTGAGTTTTGAGGTTGAGAAACAAAGAATTTACAGCTTAACCTGCAAACACAAGTGCAGACCAGCATCAGACAATCTAAAGAAAAGGATGCTTCAGGACTTTTTAACTATTTCTTCAGGGCTTGCTGAAACTCATCTACTTTGCATTCCTCCCAGATACATGAACCTTCCAGTGCATGAACGTACAGTACATGAACCTACATGAACCCACACGTAGTGCAACCACACACAGAACAACTACTATGACGAGGCAAATGGAAAAAGTGGAACTGAATTCTTTGTGTGCTTTGGACTTGCAACTGTTCTGAGTGGGGAGCAGAGCTCACATTTAATGCATTACAGCTTGGAAACAGGGATAGAAGCCTACAGTGATGTCATGGCCATAGGTGTTCATAGCATTTTCCCATGTAATTAAATATGTATCGCACATACACACACTGCTGCCACCCAAACACCTGCTGCCACCCAATATTTTAATACGATTGTGGGATGTCTGCCACACTGCATGGCCAGAAGCAACAGACATATGCGCTCCATACCATTGTAGTCAGTATACTGTGAATAAATGGCTAAAATGTACACAAGAAATGGTGAGTGAGCAGCATTAAAAATGCAGTGTGCTCTCTCTACCTTGAGAGCATAAAGAAAACTCCACTAAAGATTGAGAGCTCCGTCCATCTAAGCAAGACAACCTGCAAACCTCTTGTTTTGCAGGGAATTGATCCTACATACAGTACTGAAAATTTGCAATTATGACTACTGATCACGTTTATTTTTTCTGAATGTTAGCACCCTGCAACAACAACAAAAATAAAAAGCAGCTCATCCACTAAATAGGAAGAAAAACATCAGCGATTCCAACCCAGCCAGAAACAATGAATCACTTCCAGATCTTCAAGCAGTCATCACATTAAGAACTTTGGCCAATAGTCAACCCTTCTCAATTTCTAAGTGGGAAAATCTTTAAACAGTGTGATGCTCTCACCAATATACTGAAGGATCGAAACTGTACTTAATACCCTTTCTGAGATCTTGCAATAACACTGGTGTCACTAGGGAGGTGCGGGGTGTGTGGGCCGCACCGGGTGACACGCGGGGGGGTGACACGCCCTGGGGGGGTGACACACAAACTTCGAAGTTTGGGACTTAGTTCAGAGTAGGGACTTACTTCAGAGTAGACATGCATAGGATTGGGCTCACAGGCTGCAATCCTACCCCACACTTTTCTGAGAGTAAGCCCCATTGACCACAATAGGACTTACTTCAGAGTAGATTCACTTGGTGGAACAAGACTGGCTCCCCCTTATTTAATTATTTCTTTTATTTTAATTTAATTATTTATTGTAATTTGCTTGATGGTGTCACTTCTGGCCATGACATCACTTCCAATGGGTCCTGGACAGATTGTCACTCTAAAAAGTGGGTCCCAGTGCTAAAAGTTTGAGAACTGCTGCAATAAGTTGTTAGTAAGTTGACACGGGGTGTGTGTGTGTGTGTGTGTGTGTGTGTGTGTGAGACTATAAGTTTTCAAAATCACTAAAATCAGAATTTGGAGGAATAATACCATCAAGTTACATATCAATTAATGCGTAATTTCATGCAGAATGCAATGAAACAAACCACATTGAAATATCTGTGTTCTAAGAAAAGGTACAGCCAAAAAACCAGTGGGGGCAGGGCAATGGTACATCACCACGCCCACCACCTGGGGCGTTGCCCCGCCTTCTGCATGGGGTGACGCGCAGGCCTCCCGCACTGGGTGATGCGAATCCTAGTGACGCCACTGGCAACATATTCTTCATCTCTCTTTTCAAAGTGAAGCAGCAAACCTCAAGAAGTGTGCAGCCAAAAATAGCAATTGTGGGCCAAATCTGGATGAAATCTCTTATGTAATCTCAACGATCGCTAACAAAGAGAATGAGAGTAGGTAATATGGGTGACTTAGGGTGCAATCCTTACTTGCACTGGAATAGGCAGACTGACTAACCTGCACTGTGTCCAGCACTAGATAGGTGCAAGCTGGAGTGCAAGGAAATATTCATCCCTTTATCCTTTGTCATACACCAGTCACCCCATGGGGCTATTTGGATCTGGGCCAGAAAAATTGCGGGTGCAAATCTGAGCAACTGGGTCTAATGCTGGGCTTGTCAGGTGGGGGGTTAGGATCTGGCCTAAGTTGTCAAAGCTGGTCCCACCCCCTTCCCAGGCACAGTCCACCCACTGTCCAACCCTCTTCCCATCCCAAAATGCTCGCATTCTGGCCTCCTACCAGTTTCTCCAAGATCCCCCCCCCCCCACACACACACCAGCCAGGCTTGGCAGGTGCAACATTGCTAGATATGGTACCAGGAGGCCAGTGCATGTCCTTGTGCTGGCCTACCTGACTGCCAAAGTGGTCAGTCATATGGCAAAGTGCTTTATGCCATATTGGTGACACCCAGAAAACAGCTTAAGTCACTTGAGCCACCTTAAGTGCCAGTTTGGATTGGGCTGCCCTACACTTGTAAGTACAGGCGTGCATCGCTTAACAATGGGCCACATATAGGATGGTGATCAAAACACAAAAAGGCTCTTAATGAGGCAATCAGGTCTCCCGGAGCCTGCAGCAGAGTGTCTGTTCATACAACAAAGAGGCTCTTAATGCAAAGAAGAAGCAATCAATTTCCAGTAGCCTGGGCAACAGAGTGTCTGGCAGGGAATGTCTGTTTACACAACATAGGCACTAGACTGGGCTGAATGTTCGCTTAGCGAGCTAATCGTGTAATGACGGGGATCAGATAATATATCCCCATCATTAAGTGAAAATGCACAGACTTTTTTCTGTGCTACAGAAAACTCTGAAAGATAGTTTGAGAGAAAATTGACAAACATTGGCTGTGCTGTGTATTGAATACAAGCATGCAAGGCTCTGAACATAATGGTTTGGAGATTATTTACCTGATAAGCCACTCTATTTTCTAGGCTTGGGACAGGTTTTTAGTCTTACAATAAATAACTTTTAAAATTTGTTTTTAAAGAGTTGTTTTGCAGAGTAATACTGTTCTGTAAACACCTCGCAATGCATGCTACGCAGACAACTAAAAGAAGAGGAACCAATGTTGAAAATTATGCACTCTTAGTCAATTTCATTTAAATGATTTATATAATGACTTTCACTCCATATAAATGGAAGGTTCAAAGCAGTGTACAGCAGAAAAACAGTAAAATGCCATTTTTTCAGTTAACACAAAATACAAAACACAACCACAAAAGCACCTTGAGGAAGAATGAGCCTGAACAATACTGCAAATTTGATACAGAGAGTTTGCTACACTGAAATAACTTTCTGCAATTATGGCTCAAGGCATCAAAAGCATACAACAAAACAGCTAACATGAGAGGCGTGGCTATCAAGTAATAATGGACCACTGTAATTAAAAACAGAGACAAACCACAGTTTTGACTTAATTGGATAAACCAGTTTCTGATGGAAACTGCTGACAACTTTTTTTTTTTAACCACACACAAATCTTTTCATAATGTATATCTTAATTAAGTAAATTAATCCAGGTGAAGAAATCTTTGATTTTCTGGAGACTTAAAAAATGTATCTACTTCAAGACATTAGTCAAGTTAAATCAGGAGTTCATTTTCAGCTTAATTTCTCCAGTCCTTCGAGTTTTAAATGTCACAAGAACACAATTGTATTTTATTGCAGTTAACTTGGTAGGCTTTCCCCCTATGCTTCACCACACAAGTAGACAATATTTCATACTGGCATGTTCTGCTCAAACAGGTGCAGGCTTCCACAAAAATTTCTCTAAGGGCTAGTAGCCCAGAGGATACTCATCTGTCTTGAATCTTGGAACTGAGTGCAAGACCAACCATAAATCCTCACAGACAACCCTGAATCAGATGTTGTGTTTTTAATACATGGAGTGTGTGCAAGTACGCAGCCATGTAAAATAGGAATTAAAAACCTTTCCCTCTCTCTTGTATATGCTTAAAGACAGGATAGAAATCTCTGCTGTAGATCAGGTTACATGATACTGCATCCGTAAACTGACTCCTAAGGAAAAGAGGTCTTCTGAAGAACTCTGCTGGCAAGGTTATCTGAAAGTATGTCAAAGCCATGTCTCAGAAGACTGACTTATTTAATGGTCCAATTATTTTGTGGCTAGATGGATGATCCATCAGTGCCTTTTTGGTGCCAAGAACCCACATCTCATGATAATAGAGCAGTTGTAATTTAACACTTGATAGAAGATCAAGAATCATAAGGTGCTCTTAGAATCCCCTGTGCCTTTGTGCCTTATCTTGCAGAGAGCCACTTGAGGGCACAACAAGACACCTTCCTCTTCTCTCTCTTGCATCAGCTAGTGAAAGTTTCAACTTCAAGACAAACTGCAGTTTTGTACTGAACCTGAACTCAGTGAGGTGTAGTTTGTTCCAGCTGTAGTTTGTTAAAGCAAAGCAGCATAAGACCATAGTTTGCCATCCAGGCTTTTAACAAAATAGAATTAGAAAAACACACCATCATAAACCGTTTCCCTTGTCAAGACACAATACAGAAATGTGGCTTGTTCTAAAGTGAAAACAAATGCTTTCTTTCACTCTTTTTTGCCTTGCAAGCAAGAGGCAAAGGGCAGGAGGAAGTGCATGGCTCTGAGACTAACAGCCCAATCCTATCTGATAGGGCCGAAACATGTGTTCCACCGGAAGAAGCATCAGGATCTAGGCAGAAGTGTCTGAATCCATGGCGATCACCAACACCACTGGAGAGGGCAACAAGGTTGTCAGCACAGTCGCTGAAATCTATGCACACTCATCAGCAGCAAAGACACTATAAATTGGTGCCAAGTAAGGCAGTGGGAGTGACAGGGGAGGGAGTGGGAGGAACAGGACATTTTTGGGAAGGGAAGGAGCAGGGAGAGAGGCAGAAAGGGTGAGATTAATAGCAGTCATGTGTAGCTATATCCTATCCTCCTTCCTTCTCCCTCACTCTCCTTGATTCTGTACCAGAAAAATTGCTGGTGCAGAACTGAGAAGACATACAGGGAAAGCAGAGGCATTCCCCAGGGTAAGGGAACAAAATGTCCCTGAACCTGGAGTTCTCAGCAGTTGCCCTCCCCACCATATGATGCAACATGTGCATCAGCAGGAGCAGGATTTGGAAAGGACTGGGTTATATTTCATGTCACACTACACCAAGTTTAGCATCATATCCAAAACCAGTCAATATCTATAGAGAAGGTTTATCTTTCCTTACCTTCCTCTTTTTGAGTCACATGTCTATTTAATTAGACCAGGGGTCTCCAAACCCTGGCCTGGAGGCCAGATGCGGCCCGCAGCAAGCCTCTTTCAGGCCCGCGGCCAACCTCTTATCCCCTAAAAGCCTGTGGCCCACTCAGCTGAACATGACCAGAACTGTGCTCTGATTGTGTCTGGAGGGTGTTCTGAGGGCCAGAGAGGTTGAATGAATGAGCCCATCCATTCATTTATTCACTTATCTAAATTCCATCTCTAATTTATTTATTTATTTAAATTTTATATTTAAACTTTTTTTCCGGCCCTCAACAGTACACCAGATTTTTTTATGCGGCCCTCTGGCCAAAAAGTTTGGAGACCCCTGAATTAGACTGTAAGTTAACATTCAGGGTTTTGTTATTAGGAATTTTAGGTTAGTACAGTACCTTGTTGTGGGCACTTAATAATGAGATGAAACAATCATCTGCTACAATAAATGATTTTGCATTCCAACTGTCCTGATTAATTGAAACTACAGATATTACTTACAAATGAAAAAATGGTAAAACCAATGGCAGATTTTTTATATGAGATTTTAACCAAACGTAAAATGGAGAACCAGGGCACATCCACTAAAATTGAGTGTTGGGAGGGTTAGGACAGACTAAAGAAAATATTTCTTTACTCAGCGTGTGGTCGGTCTGTGGAACTCTTTGCCGCAGGATGTGGTGACGGCATCTGGCCTGGATGCCTTTAAAAGAGGATTGGACAAGTTTCTGTAGGAAAAATCCATTACGGGTTACAAGCCATGATGTGTATGTGCAACCTCCTGATTTTAGAAATGGGCTATGTCAGATGCAAGGGAGGGCACCAGGATGCAGGTCTCGTTATCTGGTGTGCTCCCTGGGGCATTTGGTTGGCCACTGTGAGATGCAGGAAGCTGGACTAGATGGGCCTATGGCCTGATCCAGTGGGGCTGTTCTTATGGAGGGAAAACTTCTTTAATCCACATTTATTTCTGTTTTGACGACCTGCTTGAATGCAACTTCTTGTGTAAGCTGCTCAGGCAACTGTTAAGTTCTATGCCTAATAAAGGTCGATTGTGATTGTGTGTGCGTGATAAATGATTTTGGGCACGGGCAATGAAGTGCAAGATAAGGATAAAGTGATATTCCCCATTCCATTTTGTTACTGTCCTATGGGTTGTATGTGGCTCATACTTCATTCTACCTGCACTCTGGTCTAACCCATTTCTGCCCAGTCCACAGGGGTACACATTTTATCCCTGTTGCGTATATGCAACATTGGGTAGAAATGGCTTAAATTGGAGAATTTCTGAAATTAAAAATTTCAGAATTTGCTCACATGCAGTTTGCTGCCATTTTCAATTAGTGACCATCTCAGCATTCATTTTGGTGCTGTGTTTTAATCAATTAATTATGCACTTGTGCACATTGGCAAACTGAAAACTAGGGCAAATCATGCAAGCCTAAGAATTTGAATAAAATTCAGAACAAAATAAGAATGGCAGATTGCCAACTCAGCAGTACTGCTTCACAAACAAGATGAAGACATTTAGAACCCAAAACTCCAAGGAGAAATGTGGCTGAAAACAACTTGGAAAACATTTGAAGTTTAGTCTTGTATAACATAAGCTCATTCTACAAATTGCATGGATATGGTAATAGTAATAGATAGGAAATACTGAATTACAAACTTCATCTCAGTTTTGTTTTGTTTTTAAACAGATTCTGGTAACAATATCTAAAAATGTTCAGGTTGCGTCTCTATTTTAAAAATATCCAATGCAAAATACAACACAACAAAATTTGACACAGCAGATTAAAAAAGTACAAAAGCCAGAAGTTAATGAATCACTAAACCAATTGTTTCCACAAGGCATGGGACAACAAGATCTCTGCTTACTGCCTGAAGGTCAATAAAGTAAGCGTCAAGTCAGCATCCCTGGAGGAAATAAAACGACTCTACACCCAGTAGTTACCCAGTCTCATTTCCAAAGAGGACCTTGGTGCACAAAAAGGAACACTGGAGAGCAGGCATTCTTCTTGTGTTCAGGTCATAAGCCATTTGTACCTTTAAAAGATAAGCACCAGCACTTGGAATTCTGCTCAGAAATGGACAGGTAGCCAACTCCATACAGGTTGAATATGCTCCTACTTACCAGTCCCAGTTTGCTCGCTAATTTCTCCCCTTTTGTGAATTATTCACACAGCCCTTTTGCCCTTAAGACAGCTAGAAGGGAAACACCTCAACACAAGAACTTTAGAGAAAGCAAGAGACTACTCCAAGTAGCAAAAAGAAAAAGAATGTCCCCTTGGTGAAGAAGGGTGTTAGTACAAATGCTCAAAGACTCGCATAAAGTATAGATAAGGGAAAAAAATTAGAATAATCTTTAATCATATAAATTCATCTCAATTTTAAATTGCTAGATATTCTGGGAAATAAAAATTCAGGTTGTCCTAATATTAGCCTACACTAATTTGCCAGGGGGCTTTCCTTGAATTACTATCATTAGCCACTATTGCCCTAGTTTTTTATTTTAAAAGGCATTTAACACCCCCCCCCCCAAGCACTGTTCACTCCTCCAATTCCAGAACTTTCCTTACCCTTTTTTCTGCTTCATTGCATACTTGAACTTGCAACAGAACTGCAAAGCCTGCAATACCATGCAGCTGAGATTTCTTCACAGCATGAATCTCTCTCACTTGACAATTGGTTTTATATATTTCTGCAGTTTATTAGCCCTATGACATCTTAACTATTAGACACATATGCCCAGATCTCGCTGAAGATGTAAACTGTCCCTCCAGGTGGGGGACCTCCATAGCTGATTGCTCCTCCATCTATAGAGATTCCTCCCTGCTGAAAGCTTTCATGTACAAAACAAGATCTAGCCTAGCCTTCTCTAGTTTTCTTCATGGAAGGATGCCTTATTTTCCTAATGGGGGAAGCATTCAATCATGTAACTCCTCCCCTGATGTCTGAACTGCTACAGCCCACACATTTATAATATCAGAGAGAACTAGGCCTTCAACAAATTTCTGTGAATGACTGTCACTTAAAATGAGTATATTGACATATCGGGATCGATTGTGAGCTGCACACCATTTGTCAATTAAAAAACAGCTCTGGAGGGTTTTGCCTTTGTGTAGCTTCCAGTCAGACCAAATCTGCATATTACCATTCATTCATTCATTATTTATTTATTTATTACAGTATTTATATACTATCTCTCTCCAGACTTATTCAAGGTGGTTTATAGTGGGAGGCTGTCATTAACCCCCCCCCCCATGAGGTTTACACATTATTGTTTTATTCATAGAGAACACTTCAGTCTCCAGATGTTATCCTTCACAGTGTGGTCATCTCTCTGGCTGCACAGCTCATGCCTTCCAAGTTTTCCACAGATAGCTACAAATCAAGCCAGGCAGGATCAAGTTATTATCACTCTTGCCAGCTGACTTCTTTACATTCCATTCCACCCTCTCACCATGGCTCATCAGTGATTCTGCCCCCCCCTCTCTCTCTCACACACACACACACAGAGGGTTATCACAATTTGTCAGTGACTTCTGGTTTCCTATTCAGGCATGATCGAGCTGATCTCGTACAGCTTTCGTTGGGCAGGCAGCAGCTCAAACCTCCAGATTACGCCAGTTTTGCGCCCACCCAACTCCAAGAAGTTGAACAAATATGTAAATACTGAATGAATACAGATAATTGGTTACCAGGTGGCAAATTGTCACAGTGTGCATGGCCACTTAGCAAGCTGGTTGTCTGTACTGTCTTGCCATTAATTAAAAAGAAAAACTTAAAGCTTTTCTACAGTTTTGGTTAAATCAATTGCAGAAATATGCGAAAGATTTTCTTCACCATTTAACAGAAATAAAGATAGGGTCTTCTTAGGAAACAAACATTCACTGCCCTTGCACATGAGAGAGGCACATATCTGGCTTCTGTGCACTATCACAGTGTTTCCCCCCTCCATACTGGTGGTTGTTCCATGAAACCAGCCTAAATTAGGCTCCTCCCATTCACATTTTACCTATTGTCCCCACTGATACCCACACACACAGATGTATTAATCATACCATAGAGCAGAGGTTCTCACACATTTAGTACTGGGACCCACTTTTTATCTGTCAGAATCTGTCAGGACCCACCGGAACTGATGTCATGACTGAAAGTGACATCATCAAGCAGGAAAAGTTTTATCAATCCTAGGCTGCAATCCTTCCCACACTTATCCAGGAGTAAGTCCCATTTACTATCATTGTTAAAATAATATACATAGTATCTTGTTAAAAGTACAGGTCTGTAACATTTCCCCAAATGCAGTCACATACCATGGTAGCATCAAGTCTAATATATTAAAAATAAAATATTGAAATGAATGGGGACCCACCTGAAATTGGCTCACAACCCACCTAGTGGGTCCTGAACCACAGTTTGAGAAACACTGCCATAGAGTATCATCTTTGTTCCCTTGGGCACCACTCTTTCATGCTTTCAAGACAATATGAAGATGTGCAATTTAAAAAAAAAAATTACAGTGAACAACATGACATCCTAATAGGCAGTGCTTTTTTGTAAAAAAAAAAAGTGCAGGAACTCACAACTTGTTAATCTTTTATTTATTTATTTATTTTCAAACCATTTTTTACTGGAGAAAAAAAATATTTTTTATGTGCTTCCCCCCTAAAGATGAACTTACTTCTGAGTAGACATGCATAGGATTGTGCTGTCAATCTCCACATCCCCCCCTAGCTACTTTTTCTACACATGGGGAAAAATACTGTACAGGTGCACTTGTAGCGTGTAGTGTGGCACTACTTCGAGGAGAGGAAGCAATGAATGGATTCCAAAAAATGGCTTACATAAGTTCCATGTAGTAAAATTACTCTAAGCCAGGGGTGCCCAAACCCCGGCCCTGGGGCCACTTGCAGCCCTCGAGGCCTCTCAATGTGGCCCTCAGGGAGCCCCCAGTCTCCAATGAGCCTCTGGCCCTCCTGAGATTTGTTGGAGCCCTCACTGGCCCGATGCAACTGCTCTCAGTGTGGGTGACTGTTTGACCTCTCTCATGAGCTGTGGGACGAGGGCTTCCTCCACTGCTTGCTGTTTCATGTCTATGATGCAGCAGAGGCAGCAAAGGAAAGGCCAGCCTTGTTTTGTGCAAGGCCTTTTATAGGCCTTGAGCTATTGCTAGACCTTCATTCATTCATATAAGCTCATCTTTAATATATTCATTTATGTGAACTTATGTAAATTTAATCAAATTTTAAATGTAAATTAATTTTTTCCCTCCCCCCAACACAGTGTCAGAGAAATGATGTGGCCCTCCTGCCAAAAAGTTTGGACACCCCTGCTCTAAGCAACTGTGGGAGTAAGAACAAAAAAGGAATTCTTACACGAGAGGGGTCCTTAGGTGCATATAGAAACAGCTAGTTTGCAAACAAGCGATTAAATATGGTTTAATTCAGGTATCAGAATACTCTGTGTCTTTGGGAAGGCGCTTGGCATGCAATTGTTTGTTCTCTGCTGCCCTGAGCTGCTGCTGTGTATTGCTGGAGAGGAGCTGCAAACACTGGCTGGCGGAGGGCATGCTTGTGGGGGAAGGATGAGGAGGATCTCTGGCAAGACTGGACAGCTCGTTGTACACACGTAGAATCCCTTTTCACCTGCCCTTAGCATGTGAAAACAGATGCAGATATATCTCTCTGCCAGGATTAAGAGCCCAATCCTAGGTATGTCTACTCTGAAGTAAGTCTCGTTCTAGTCAACGGAGCTTACTTCCAGGAAAGTGCCTAGGATTGCAGCCTAAGAGCCCAATCCTATGCCTGTCTACACAGAAGTAAGTTCCATTATAGTGAATGGGGCTTACTGTGGATAGGATGGCAGCCTCAGGGCCCAATCCTGTGCCTGTCTACTCAGAAGTCAGTCCCATTAGAGGCAGTGGGGCTTCCTCCCAGGAAAGTGTGGAGAGGACTGCAGCCTCAGAGCCCTTCCTCTGCCTGTCTACTCAGGCTGCAAGGCTATGACACTTTCCCAGGAGTAAGCCCCATTGAACACAATGGAACTTACTTCTGAGTAGACATGCATAGGCTAGGGCTCTCAGGCTGCAAGGCTATGCACCCTTTCCCAGGAGCAAGCCCCAATGAACACAGTGAGACTTACTTCTGAGTAGACATGCATAGGCTCATGCTGCAGATTGGCACGGGGCTGCACCAGCCAGGTTCCTTCCCCTCCTCCTCCGCCAAGCCAGTACCTGGGCATTCCGTGGGTGCCGCAGCCCGTCTCCCCGGCTGGCTGGCTGTCCGTCCTCCTCCTCAGCGTTGGCACGTGTCCCCCACGCCCTCCACCATCTTGGAAGCTGCACGGGGAAGCAGAGCGTGGGGGGAGGGGAGGCAGGCTGGGCTCAGGTGAGAGCTTGGAGATGGGGGCAGGAGGGGGTCGTTGTGTGGTCAGGCAGGGGCCAGGCGCCCGCCCACCCTGCACCCCCCAGCACCCACCCAGTGAATGCCTCTGTTTTGCTCCCCCCCTCCTGGAATGCCTCCGAAGGGGAGGGGCCCTTGCAAAAAGGTGCCGGAACACCATCCCTCCGCATTCCATTAGAAAAAAAGCCCTGCTAATAGGTATTAATTAGTGCAGCCTGACTTCCGTATGAACTGATTATGTGTAATTATTTAACTGATTAATCCTTATTTTCAATGGCTTTTCTGTTTTATCCCACAAACTTCCATGAAACCCCCTTCCAACCATTTTTTCAAGTTTACTTCAAATTCAAGCACTAATGCTGATCATAAAACAAGGGTGACAAATCACCGCCACGTGTTCCTGGGAAAATGCAAAAAATGAAATTATACATTTTTATACATACACAGACACTTCAATGGAAGCCAAGGAACTGGAAATCAGAAGAAAGAAAGGAAAAGATATACTCTAGCAGAAGTACACAGGCATGGCTAGGGGCAAATTGACCACAGCAAATGTCAGTGACTACATCAAAACAACACCTATCCTGAGAAACCTGAAAAACCACATCCCTACCATCTAAACTGTGCTGCTGCTGTTGGGCTGCTGAAACACTCCAAAATTTAAATGATGGATTTTCCCTGTTAAAAAAAGTGTGAAGAGGAATGCCCAGGAATGCGCAGGAAATGTGAGCCAGCAGCCAAAAGAGCAATTGAAAGCAGTAGTATAGCTCAGTGTTTCTCAACATTTGTTCCCTGCTGCACCACTCTGCATCATCCACCTATTGGAAGTACCACTGGAAGGAACTGGCGATGATGTCATCACCAGTTACTTCTGGGTTGGGAGCCAGGCACAATGATACAAACATCGGTGAAGTAATCAGAGTGGGCAGTAGGGTTTTTTGAGCACGTAAAAAGTGCACGATGGAGTTCTGCCTGCAAAGCCAAGCCTCCTACAGTTGCTTGTCACATTGTATTGCTGGTCTCGCCACCAGGCGGCAGGGTTCTGGAGGTCCTGTGAGTACCACCAGACACCACCTCAAGTACCATTGGTGGCATGAGTACCACTAGTTGAGAAACACTGGTGTAGCTGCGGGGAAGGGGGGAATTAAGTACTGCAGGTGCCACAACACAGCGGGTAAGTCACCCTTCCCACTCACCATCAGAGCTATTCTGGGCAACGATGGCAATGTGTAGGTGCTTGCTAAGCCAAACAACATCTGTGCATTGCTAGCACTGCCCAGAATGGCTCTGATGGCGAGTGGGAGGGGCCTCTTACATACCACATTGCAGCAGCAGCAAAAATTGTCAGCTATTCTACTGATTTAGGGACACCCTGTAAAACAAATGCATAAATAGACAGCATGCTGACCATACTAAACACCCCATCTGGGAGGGTGACCCATATGTGCAGTACCACCTGATAAATGGTCAACTCCATGGTCAACATACTGTCAGCAAAGGCTCACATAAAAGGCTAATTATAATCTGCATAAAATGTGAACTACCAGAACTCCATCCTCCAGCTTACCCCCAGATGCACAAAGCCAATTCAAGTTTTTAAAAAAGGAAGTTAAAATATTTTTGAAATAAGGTTGTGTCTGAGCTTTGGTAAATCCCTGGGGAAAGGGGTTTCACAGCTGTCAGCAGCTATCACACGTCTGTACTTGTCCATGCAGTATATACTAAGTGCATTCAAGTGTTCCTGCATCATCTAAGAGATCATGAACGAACACTGAAAAGGAGGCGACCTCATGAGAATGCTGATCCCAGGCTGTTAAAAGCCTATGTTCTATATTGTTGTGTAGTGCTGATGTGACATTTGTGCTACTGCCTTCGGCCTTCCACCCCCCTGCATTGTTTTATGTTGCATACATTTTATGTTAGCTGCCTTGGGCACCCACGTTAGCAGAGAAAAGATGGGATAAAAATATATTAAATAAATTGCATTACCAATTAAAGCCAGCATAGTACTATGAATTAGGCTCCCAAACTTAGAATAATTAGAATAAGTGTCAAAGCATTGGTGTGATAGGCTCAGGGTCACTGTGTTCTACACCCATTAAAGCATCAAACAGGGTAGTTCCATATTGGTTGCTTTCAGGTCGAAGTGTCAAAGATACAAAGATATAAATGACAGTCAATGGTGAAGCCCAGAGAGAGGTTTATCCCAGATACAAGCAAATGAATGGTGCTTCTTAGCAGAAACATAACTTGTATTTCCAGACACAGTGATATAAGCCTAAAAGCACACAAATCTTAAGTACCCAGGCGAAAATCATCCCATCCAAGTCACAAAACCTACTGGTCAACATTTCTCAGTCATGTCTCTTCAGTTTGCCAATGTCTGACTTCCTAACCAAAGAGACTCCAGCCCTGAAGGATCTGAGGACCAAGTGTGACAAAGTAGGGCAGATCCCTGTATTTTTTGAGTGGGCAGTTGAAGTAGTAGTGGGATGGAGTCTCTATCCTTTACATGCAAAAGGATCATACAGGTGAAGAGAGAGAAATTTCCCCTCCTGCACATGACAGCGTGCCATTGCTTCAAGCATTTTTCTCTCAGATCAGCTGCAAGCCAAAGCTGGGGAGAACATTGCATAACGCTACAGAGCACAGCAAAGCAAGGTGGAGGGGCAGAGTTCTGCCACCCTGAAGTAAGGGAATAAATGTTCCCATACCTTGAGGAGGCCTCTGTGACTGCTTCTTTACCACAGGATGCAGTGCACACCCCATTGGCACAGCTGCACTGGCAATGGAAAATTGGGTAGAATTGGGCCCTGAGGCCGCAATCTTATCCATTCTTTTCTGGGAGTAAGCCCCATTGACTATAATGGGATTTACTTCTGAGTAGATATGCATAGGCTTAGGCTCTTATACATATATTGAAGACAATAGATGACTGCTCCCTGAAACCTTTCTGGCAAAAACAGGGTCCTGTGAATGTCTTTTTGGCCCAACCAAAACTTTTTGGATGAACTTAACATTCAGATCACCAAAACTTGTAAAACTTTGCTAGTAAGAGCAGAAACTTTGAACTAACAAAAAATGTAGACTAGTGCAGAAACTAGAATTTGAGGCTTAAACTGGGGAAAGCCAAATAAAAACCTTCTATTTGCAATGAAGCTTCCTGCATGCCCTTAGACCAGGGGTCTCCAAACCCAGGCCCAGGAGCCAGATGCAGCCCGCAGTGAGCCTCTATCCAGCTCACAGCCAGCCTCTGATCCCCTGAGAGCCTCTGGCCCAGTTGACCAAACACAACCAGAATTGTGCTTGTGGGGTGGGGGAACGGGGATCCATATAAGTGTGTGCTTTATTTCTTGGGCTGTGTTGGTGCCTGGAGAAATCCTGGACATTTGAGCTCATTCATTCATTCATGTAAGTTTCATCTCTCATGTATTTAAATTTTATACTTTTTTTTTCCAGCCCTCAACACTTTGCCAGATATTTGATGCAGCCCTTCGACTGAAAAGGGCTTAGACAAATCACGAATTCAAGGCAGGGTGCTTTTGGAATAGCAAAAATATACTTTCTGAAACTTAAATGAAAATGTGTTATTTTCAGCCTAGCCTTCATCAAAAGTTTGTTGCAAGAGTAAAATACCACTCTGGCTTCCTTCAAGGAAGGATGGAAAAAAAAAAGTTAACAAAAATATATATATTGACTGAAAGGCTCAAACACGGATAAAAATAAGTTAGCACAAGCTAAATAAAATATTCAATTAAAACTATGTATTCAAAGATACATCACATCAAATACACTCTATACTCATATCCAAATATGAAAATAAAAAATGCCTTATGATCTTGCCTACATGTGCATACAAAATGGAAAACACCATTTCTTAGTGGTGGAGCACCTGTTTTTGCATAAGGTTCAAAATTTAACCCTATCCTCCTCAAAAGATGCCAAACAGCAAGAGTGAGAAGTGTCTATTGCTTGAGAGTCCAATCCTGTGGTCGGCGGCACGGCTCCATGCCGCTGACCACAGTCACAAATGTGCTGTAAGGCATGCTCGCGGGGCTCACCGCTGGGCTCCCACCGGTGCTAGCCCAGCGCTGGCCGGTGCTGGGCTGGCGCGGGGCAGTCGCCCAGGTTCCCTGGCTCAGCGGTCTCCCAGAGCAGAGCGGTCTCCGCAGAGCAGCGGAACGGGAGGTGGGGGCGTGGATGGGGGCATGGAGGAGGTGTTCCGGGGAGGGGGAAGGCTGGTGGGGGCGGGTGGGAGGCGTGCCGGGGGGCGGGCGGGAGGACGATCCGCGGAGCTGAGCTCCACAGGATCCAGGGCACTCATGGAGGGCTGCACGCCCTACACGAGCGCCTTTTACATGAGGTAAAGTGAGTAGCCCCATTGCGGGGCTGCTCACCTTACTCGGGGGAAGGGGACGAATGTCCCCTTCTCCCATGGAGCCTCCTGCAGTAGCGCAGGAGGTGCAGGATTTGGCGGCAGCCCTTTTTGGTGCCGCCAAGCCTGGGCGCTCCGGGCAGCTCAGGATTGGGCTGTGAGATCTTAGATTGGTTTAAACATGAATATCCCACATGCAATTCATATACAACAGGGGTGGCCAAACTTGCTTATAATGTAAGAGCCACATATGATAAACATAGGCATTTGGGAGCCACAAGAGAGATGTTCAAGAGCTGCAATATTTAAGAAACACTTAAATTCTTAAATATATTTACTCACCATAAACATTAAACTTGCGTCTTAATTGAATGGACTCTCAGTTTATATCTGGTAAATAATTATAAAGCTTGAAAAATTTTTATTTACCTTTTATATTAATTGTGATACAAAAATGAGCTCAGCAAACATATTTCCAGGAACTGCACACATTATATGTCAAAGAACCACATGTGGCTCATAAGCCACTGTTTGATCACCCCTGATGGTTCTTGTTGAACTGATTTCTTGTTGAATTGACCCAATGGACGAAGAGTATAGTGTCAAAAGTATGAAAATCAAGTTTTGCTGAGAAAATCCAAAGACAATGGCATGTAAAAAAGTGAGGAATTGTGACCACATAAGTACATCAACACAATAAAATCTTAAATGAATATCATTGTACAGGTCCAGCCTTGTTATACACATATTTTTTATACATGAATTTGACTCAACACGAATGGCCCCTGCAAATGAGAAGGAATGTGCTGATCCCTGGAGAAGGGGAAAAATGCACCCCTTTAAAATCACAGTTTAAAAAACTGCTTTTTACTGTTGCGGAGAGACTGTCATACAAGTGATTACAGGTACAACCTAAGTTTGGTACAACTGACAGATTTTTCTATGTCAAGGCTGATAAGAAGGGCCCTTAAATTTCCTTAAATTAAAGGAAAACAGTTGTTTAATAATGCCAGAGAGGGCAGCTGGCTGACAATTCATCAATCATTCTCTCTGCAGGCTTCACACCTCCCTTCCCCCTGAGCACCTGAAAGAAGGCTAAATGACAGCAATTATCAACTTCTCCATTTTTTCCCCCTTGCTGGGGCTCCTGGTGAAGGGAGGGATTGCTGCCTCCTAGTGAAGCCTAAGCGCCTTGAGAGAGACTGATGGCTTCTGTGTGCATTACAAAGGTCATCAAGGCTGTTTTTAAATCACCAGAGCAAAGAAACTTTGTTTTTTAAATTGATTTGCTATAGTGCGTTTTTTGCCATCCAGATGAGTTCTTGGAATGGAACCCTCATGAATAATGAGACTCAACCTGTCCTTATCATTTGGAAAATGGGAATTATTGTCCCTTTCCATCAATCTTTGGTCACAACTCCTAAAATCACTTATTACCAGAGGCCCCATGGAAGCCAATAGAACACTAAGACGAAAAGTGCTTTAGGGCTACTGTCTCACAGTCTTAAGTTCTTGCCTATCAGTCACTAGACCACTTCTTTCAGATAAGCTAGATTTTCACCCAATGGGATTTTGGCACTTTAAGAGCACTCAATTCCTCACCTGAAAGTGTCAGGGATGCACTAATATCGACTACACCTGGTAGTTAGACATCATTCAGATTCCATCCCTCCTGCAAGACCTCTAGCACACACAGAGGATTTACAGCTGAGGAAGCAGATTCACTTGGTACTGGGATTTGAAAACACTCAGAAGCACTTAGATGCCTTTGTCCCATTCTTCAAAGACACTCAAAAGAGGAGGAATTTCCATTACTTGCAAATGCCCATAAATGCCAACATGAAGTGAGAGAAAAATCTTACTCCTTCCTGAGCCCTTTCATATGTATGAGGACTTAGAGGAGGGGGTGGCTCTCTCCCATCTGCCATGACATTGGAAAACTCTCCCTTCTTGGATGCATGAAAACCTGGGAAGGGAGTCTCTTGCCCCATGCTGGAATTGGGCAGTAGTTCTTGGTGACTAAAAACAATTACTTAATTACAGAGACCTGGTAAATGCATTTGTGAAATGCTAGAAATTAGGTTTTTCTTATACATATTGACCATTTCTGATTGCATAGACAGACTCTTTAGGCTCCAATGTATTACAGTACTTCTGGCTGAGGTGAATATATTAACAGCAGAAGAAACAACTTTTTTTCCCAATTGTTAGTATGTTCTGCTCAGCACAACTCCATTCAAATACTGTTCTTAGCATCGTTTGGTAACAGTCTTCTCACTGATGGTCACATAAGATTCCACAGTAAAGTCATTTCTTTGTAGAAACTAATGTAACACTTGTATGTAGATTGCAACATGCAATCACCACACAATCACTGTCATTTTTCACAGCCTGTATGTATGCTGCAGTCTTGGGTTTGACCAAAGTTTCCCAAAGTGTATACAATGTATATACACATAGCAAAACACTTCTGCATACAAGCACCAGACATTTTGACCTACACACATATACATATATATCTCATATATATATATATATATATATATATATATATATATATATATATATATATATATATATATATATATATATATATATATACACATATATCTATAGGTCACAGGTCCAGAGTCCATGCAATACTATAATAGCACATCATACAACAGAAGGGGAAAAAGACTCTGATTCCCCCCCCCCATGCACACACACAGACACACACACCTTTAAACATAAGAGACAAGAAATTCAAACCCAGATTCGGTTCAGGTAACCCAAGTGCTCAGGGAGGACAACAACACCACAAACATATCCTAAAGGTGCTTTTGAAAGGATCTGCTGGACAAGTTATCCTAAAGTATGCAGTATACTTTATCCAAAAGTATGCAATTTTGTGCATAATGAGTACACTATGTGCCCATCTCCTTAATAAATGTACATGCTGCAAAGGTATTTGCAAATATCTTGGACTTTGATACTTCACTGCTTCACCAGCACATAGTATCACCTCTGTTACTAATTTACCAATCTACTCAAGTACAACCTTTTGCAATGTTTAATCGAGCAACGGCTGTATTATTTAAGTACAATATAAATAATTATCTGTGTTTTGGAAATGTATGTTTGTAATTCCAGAATGAGACAGACATTTAAAGTAACATCATTCCAAGGAGCCAAAAATGATAGCAAGTCACATTACTAGTAATCTGGAGCAAGTACCTTTCTATCTGGTGCCATAATTTAAACACTATCTGGTTTTTGCTCCATTAGCTGACTGTAGCTTTATCGACCAGGGTTTAAGTGAATTGCCCCTTGAAATCATTCATAAATTAGAAGTCTATAGGATTAGCACCTCGAGACATATGCTTGAATCAATCCTGCTTAAGTGTTTCTGTAGGCATTTCATGTGTGAACAGTAGCTTTCATTTCCTTTGTTTCCATTGCTCATAATAAGCAGGCTGACACTGAAGCTGTGTTTCCAAAGGAGTTTCACTCTCTTTTTTCCATCGAGCTGCATTTGTGGTCCATGTGGAACGCTCGCTTTCTTTCTTTCAAGTCAACTCCAAATCGAGGCACACAATGGGTGTGTTGTGCTGTGTGTATATGTGCATGAGTTTGGTATGCAGGGGCTCCTTGGAAAGGAGGTGTGATGAGCTGCTTCTCATACCTACACTCCTTCTAACAGCACAAGCATCAGAAACTAATCAAGCACAGCAATGGGGCATGCAGTCCATAGAACTAGTGTAGGGAAATGTAGCTGTTCCTTATGACCTACATAACATAACAATACTAGACAACAGCAGGAGGGGGAATGGGGGAGGAAAGAAGAGGCTTTCTTCCATCTAGTTATAACAACAGTAATGAGCAAACTGTCAACATTTGCAATATGGAGGAAATTCAAAGGCTTAAGAGAGTTTTCAAGTATTACACACACAGCTTCTTTAGTTTAGATGGTGTTTCAACAGAACCCACCCATACATAGGTTTTAGGTATGTTAGAATACATAAAACACATGTACACGTGAAACAGGAGTAGGGAGAAAGTGCACAGAGTAAGAGGCAAGACAGCTTCTCCCCACAGCAAAGGTGAGACGATCGCACAATTTCAAACTGACATGGCAATGATTTGTGCATTGGAAGGAATGCACACATTTCCACCCCACCATAATAATGATTTTTAAAAAGCACTCCCGCCACAGGAGATGAGACAGAGGGCTCTCAAACTTCACGCAAGTGACAGACATGCTGCCTAGGTGGTGGTGTCTGTGGGGGGATGAAGGGGAGACAAGCAAACAAAAGCTTACCTCTCTTGCACAGCAGCTCCGGCACAGGGCAGCCACCGACTAAATCCACCACAGCCAGATGCTCCCAAGCCAACAATCTGTTAATAGGAAGTGCACACAGACCTGACAGGGTGGCTTGTTCAGTCTTTTTTTTTTTTTTTTTTGCACAGCTTGCAAGACACAGCCCGCCTTGAGCCACACACCTGCTCAGCCAGTGCTGGTGTGCTCTGCCCTATAAAGCAGCAGCAGCGCCCAAGAGCAATGTGAGGAGAGGGCGACACCCTCCTTTTGGGTCATCACCACCAGCTTTCACTCCCAGCTGTCACAAAGAGAACATCTGCAGAGGAGCCCGGCTGTGGCAAGACATGTAGCCGCACACTGAATGGCAGCAGCCTGGGTGCCTGCCCAGGAGGAGACATGCAGCATTTATCACTCTGTATTCCACCTTGCCTCAGCCTGGCATTGAGGAGCAGCAGCAGCAATGCCAGCTTGTCAAAATGGCAGCTCCCTGCTCTATTAATTAGCCCCTAATATGCTGGTTACTTCAGCTTCCACGCTTTTCAAACCCCCCCCCCCGCTTTGTTTTTAAACTCCACAGCATAATATGGTATATTTTTCCTCCCACCCACCCCCTTCTCTCCCTGCAAAATGGCTGTTCCTTTCAGCACTGCTGCAGACAGCTCCACGAGCTTTTTGGTAGCCATGGCAACAACCAACAGACTTATCCACTAAGCATGGTTGATCATGTGCAGATCCCCCCCCCCCAACAGGACCATCAACACAGAAGGTTAATTGCTTTTTGTTTCATGGCGATGATGATGATGATGAAAGGGAGGGAGGTTCACATAACTTTCTATTAACTGGGAGAGAACAGAAATTTTTAGACTAATTTTAATTATTTTAATTTAAAATTTTAATCTCCAGTTGGCTGAAAATCTCTGTAGGAACTGGAACAATGCTGGGTCACTATCACAAGCATAAACACTGTCCCGCCCCGCCCCCCTTTAAGTCTGCATTAGGCACACTGACCGAATATAACTAGTGCTGTTGCTGGACGTTTGTTGCAGTTCTGTGAACTGGAAAATGGATCTGAGGCTTGTAAAATATTTACAGGGCTGAACAGTAGCCTTTTTATGGGTGTGTCTAAGGTATTAAAATAGCCATTGAAATATGACTAGCCAATATGTTTCCTTTCAAAGCAATTTTTGATACAAACCATCTTTCAATACCGTTTGACAGATGCTGTCCTAATCAATATACTTCTAAGGGGACACTCCCTTTTATTGCTTATCTCTCTAGAGTTAATAAAGAGATCTTCACACATCTATTTCAATAGCAGGTAGGGGTGAAGAAGAGTGAGTGTGAGAGGGAAATTACAGGTAACCCAGTTTGTTGCAAGGTTCTTCAGTCTTTCACCTTTAAAAAAAATGTACCAGATGAAGCATTTCCAGGAATAAAGATGCAGAAATGGGAATAGCCTTTTTTGTTGAATCTTTGTTCATCTCACACCCACTAAAGGTACAGGACCTCTGTTAGAATGATACTTTGGCACACCTCACCTAAAGTAAAATTGGAGGCTAAGTCATGTGCATGTGCTATGTCATGTGCACATGAGACAGCTGAAGGAATGTGGACAAAGTTACTGAGATTTCTCACAGTAGGGTTATTGCACTTCTCTACACAGATGTCACATACATGCATATTTTTGGAACACCCACAGCAAGTGCCACATGGGTGTTGCTAACCTATGTTGGTCTGGGGAAGCAATTTATATGAGGCACTATTGTTATATTAGCTCATCACATTATGTACGTGCTCATCTGTGTTGTTTTAAAATGATGGATTTAATTTTTGTCAACTTCTTTCATCTCACAGCACACTGACAAGGTGCTAAAATGGGCAAGGCACATCATCGGTTTTCAGAAAATTGACAAGGCACATCACACTGCTGTTTGGGGACTCACATCCCCCAATGGCCCTACTAATAAATGACCTCCAGTGGTGTCACTAGGATTTGCATCACCTGGTATGAGAGGCCAGCACATCACCCCCATGATGGACTTCCTCCTATGCAGTGGGCGAGGCAATGACCCAGGTGGTGTGCATAGTGATGTAGCTTTGCCCTGCCCCACTGGTTTTTTGGCTATACCTTTTGATAGAACACAGATACTTCAACATCGGTTTTTCATTGCTTTCTGTGCAAATTATGCATCGAGTGGTAAATAACATAATGGTAAGATTGCTACAAATTGCGAATTTAGCAATTTTGGTCACTAGTGATGTCACCCCTTCCAGGGTGTCACCTTACTAACACCTTATTGGTTCCATGCTGTGTCATAATAATATCTCATTGGCTCTTCCAACAATCAGTCTAATTGGTCAGTTTTGAATTAAGGAAATGCACTTTTTTGTTACAGAAGACAACTGCATTTTTGTTTTCTGGTTTGGGGCCATAACTTTTGATAGAACGGAGACATTTCACTCTGGTTTTTTTATTGCATTCTACTGTAAACTATGCATCGAAAGGTATATAACATGATAGAATTATTCCTACAAACTGCGATATTACCGATATTGGTCACTAGTGCACATCACACCCCCTTGTGTGCGTCACTTGGTGCAGTGCGCACCCCCTAGCTACACCACTGCCTTCCTCCTCCTGTGGCACACCTGTAGACCATTTGTAGTAGTGTGGTCCACAAAATGATCCAAAATGATGGTCCAAATTCATTACATTGATCTCAGTTTTGCTTTTGTTGCACTTTATTCCAATAACTTACTCTTCTGCATTAGGAAAGTTATTGTTTACAGATAATCAGGGTATGCATTTGGAGGGAGGGAGACCCAAGCTGTACCTAGTAGCTCCAAGTGAAGAGCCAGTTACAAAGATTCAAATATTCTTTTTTAGACGTGGAACCCATGGGCATTGACCAACATGTTCTCTTTTTAGTGGCAATTTGCTGATTTTGCAGCTGACTCAAAAGCTGCTGGCAGATGATTATGCAGCAATTTCCACAATTTATTACCAACATGGAATTAATTACTTTGCATCACTTAGAAATACCACTTCACTGCAATTAGTTTAGGAGCTCCTTGCCTATGACACATATAGCAATAAAGAACTGGGACTACAAAGCTCTGGTCTCCTCTCAGAGGCGGGTTAGAGCCCAATCCTAGGCATGTGTCTACTCAGAAGTAAGTCCCATCATAGTCAATGGGGCTTACTCCCAGGAATGTAAGGACAGGATTGTAGCCTGATTCTGCAAAGCCCTGAAGCTGCCAGACATCCAACGTTTTGTGGTGCCTGCTCTTTGTAACATATATTCAACCCTCCCTTCAAAGAGTTAGGGGGCATAGATGGTGTTTGTCCCTCATTTTATCCTTACAACTGTTTGGGGAAGCAGGTTAAGGTGGAGCAGTAGTTCTCAAACTGGTGGGGTCACAGTGCTGGCCTCCCGCTGCCAGTTGGAGGCCAGTGCCCGCCGGAGCAGGTAAGCAGTTCGCAGAATGGTGGGAGGGTAGGGAAAGGT
This sequence comes from Tiliqua scincoides, assembly GCF_035046505.1. Taxonomy (NCBI): domain Eukaryota; kingdom Metazoa; phylum Chordata; class Lepidosauria; order Squamata; family Scincidae; genus Tiliqua; species Tiliqua scincoides. The sequence goes on from NC_089826.1 coordinate 60,678,822, forward strand.
GAAATGGGGGCTGCAGGAGTGGGTGAGGATGGTGGAGGCCTCCTCTGCCATATCCTTTTCCTGCTCCTGAGCTTGAAAGCCCAATCGTTTGTGTAACGATTTCCCCTTCCCTTTAAGGGGCAAGGAAAGGGGGAGCGGCAGCAAAGCAATCCCAAGGATCACATTACTAAGGGGGATGAGGGGGGTGCTTTTACTTGCAATATGTTAGGACAAGCATCAGGAGGTACGGGAAGCCCTGCGCAGTCCTCCACAGGACTCCCCGAGGCTTGGAATCTTCAGAAATAGCAAGCGCAAGCCACTTCCAGTTTATGAACACAGCCAAGAGGTGGTTTGCGCTTGCTATTTCTGAAGACTCCAAGCCTGGGGAAGCCCTACGGAGAGCTGCACAGGGCTCCACACACCTCCTGCTGCTTGCCCGAACACACAGTAAGTAAAAACACCCCGTCAACCCCCTTAGCGATGCAATCCTGGGGATAGTATCGCTGCCCTTGCCCCTCCCTCATAAAGACTTACTTTGGGAGTAAAGCACCCAAAAAGTTTGAGAATCATTGAGGTGGATAATTGTGTCTTGCCAACAAATCACCTATTGAACTTCATGGTCATACCAATGCTCCTGCCCAATCCAAAGTCAGCACTCGGTTCCCCAGAGATCACACTGGTTCTTTATAGCCCTTATTTCTGAGTAAATCTAACACAAACTGCTCCTGTGGAGGTTCCTCCATTACGATTATGTTTAATATTGATTGTGTGAAAACATATTTTAGTTCTATATTTTTCTTTGTTTCAAGACTTCAGGGCAGATTACAACAGTCTCATATAATTTTATCCTCAGGACAGTGCAGGGATGGGTGGTTAATACTAGGGGACAAGAGAGGAGCTGACACACACAATACTCAGTAGTGGCTTTTTTTGAGTATGTGCCCACAGTGGCAACCCCCTGCTTTTAACTGTGGTGGAATTCTAGCTACCTATGTAACCCTCAGCCCCCTCCTATGCCAGCTTCCACCAGCAAGATGAGATCATACATTGTTGCAAACATGGCTGAAAGCATGTCGCACCAGCATGGAGGCCTGCCCTGCTGGTCAAAAGGCCAGTGCTGGCCTCCCGCTGCCAGTTGGAGGCCAGTGCCCGCCGGAGCAGGTAAGCAGTTCGCAGAATGGTGGGAGGGTAGGGAAAGGTGAAATGGGGGCTGCGGGAGTGGGTGAGGATGGTGGAGGCCTCCTCTGCCATATCCTTTTCCTCCTCCTGAGCTTGAAAGCCCAACTATGATAATTGCCCTAGTACACTGCACAAAGTGACAAAACAGCAACCCAAACTCTAATTGTGTTCAGCTAAATTCAAATACCTTGTCCATGACACGTGTGTGTGTGTGTGTGTGTGTGTGTGTGTGTGTGTGTGTGTGTTTTATATATGTAGAATTTGTTCTGAAGAATTTATTTTATGTTGGCCGTCTACTTGAAGCTACTCAAAGGGCTGTCAATCCTTGTGTGCCATTGGTACCACTACACAGAAAATGCCACTAGCGCAAATACCAGTGAAGGAGCAATTTCAGGAAACAAAACAAACAGTCCTTCTATAGGATTGCTATAATTATTACTGAAGGTAATTAAATAGCCAAAGCAGAGGGTGGGTGGGGGTAGTTAGGGGCTGATCTAATTGGTCCCTTACGTGTGCCATTAGGCAAGCACAATTAATCTTTTCATGGGAAGGTCTGTCAATGGAAAGTCAGTGGAAGGTGGTGGAGGAAGTAGTAGCAACTGGATCACCTCCTTATTGGCCACATATGAACAGAATTGATAGAACTTTTGGCAACTAGCCGGATGCAAAAAAATGAGTGCGGATAAAATGGTCTGAACTGTGATTTCTCATATAGCATCATTGTTTATACAAAAAGAACAACACTGACATTTCAGGGTTTCTAGGCAGCAATTTCAAATAAAACTGGGAATAGAACATCTTTGTAATAGTGATAAGTCTGTTAAATTATTCACATGCAGCTTCCCCAGCCCTCAGAACACCTCCAGGGGGAGGCAGCAGGTGCAGGGGACTGTCAAAATGCCGTCACTAGGCATCTGCCACCTGGGGGGAAGGCTGTGGGAGTGGTACCCTTGGAGGTGTGTATTTATTTATTTATCCACATTTTTATACCACCCTTCCTCCACAGAGCTCAGGGCAGTATACACAGCGCTCCTGTCCTTTTGTCCTCACAACAACCCTGTGAGATAGGTGAGGCTGAGAAAAAGTGAATGACCCAAGGTTACCCAGGAAGCTTAATGGCTGAGGGGGGATTTGAACATGGATCTTTCAGGTCTAAGTCCACCTCCCAAACCACTACACCACACTGGCTCTCTTTGGCCTGTCTTTGGTGGCACAGTGGAAAGGAACGCCACTGGGAAACTGCTTGTAAACCAAGAAGCTAGTCGGCTAGCCACAAGTAAGTTTGAGACTTGAGACTGAATGTTTCAAACTTGCCTATTCACTTTTTGCCAAAGCCAGGCTGGTTCCTCATAAATATTTTGGAAATGCAAGTAGGGCAAAGTGAAGAAGGAAGAATCCTTGAGCAATAACAGGAGCCAAGTCTACTGTTATCATCATGTCTGAACTCATGCTTTCTTAAAGAAAAATTGTTTTGCTTAATGGATTTTTGTTTTGCCTTTCCACTAAACAACATGTGTGTGCAAGGTGGCTATAAGTAGAAGTGTTTGTTTCCAGTGAGTAAAATAGGATTATAGTTTAAGTCTTACTGAACACAAGGGGCTAATTTAACACCATTTTCAAACATCTCTAGCTATAATATATACCACTGTTTACTTTGTTTGTGGCAGAACATCAAGGAGAAACATCAAGTCCTTGGCTTGAGGAGCTTTCAGTTTACAATCTCAACAATATGTTAGACAAAGAATTTGGCATGGCTCTTGGGGCCCCTTGGTGAAGTGTCTTTTGGTTGGTTCACCTGCTGCAAACATTTCTGGCAAATAAGGATAGCTGGAGTCCCCATCTCCAGTGAGACTGCCACTGTATATGACTTGGTAGCCTCCAAAATAATCTACTATAATGTGTTCATGCAGCAAAAACAAATACAAGTACTCAAAAGTAAACCCCACCGTGTTTGATGAGGCTAAATGAGACTGCCCTTGAAAAAAGTTTGAAAATCTCTGTCCAAAATGTGGCTGCAGCACACACATTAACTGGTGCCAATCACAGCATGATTATACTATGCTGAGACATTGTTGCTGACTTGGCTATCAGGATAAACTCAGGCACTAGTTAGTGACCTTTTAAAGCCCTAAATAGCTTGTGTTTAGAGGTCTTAAATTCCATTTAGCACAGTTCACTGTTCTTGTAACACAGTAGAAAGATTCTTGGAAAATTCTAAGACAGTGTTTCCCAAACTGTGTCCTGGGACGCATCAGTGGGTGGCGAGCCAATTTTTGATGGGTCGCGAAAAGTTTTTGAAACATTAAAAAATCCTTGGCAAGCATCCTTGCCTGGTTTGCAGAAGAAAATTGTTAACTGGAATGCTAACTTGTGGTATGAGGCTTCATACTCCCAAATTAAAATGTCATGTTTTCTTGTTTTCTCTAGTAATTGGCATGCCATAGATCACACGTGAACCCAGTTTCAGCCTTTTGTCTGGCCTATAAGTCCCTACCTGCACATCTTGCTCTCCGGTTCAGCCTTCTTGAAAGCCTTGAATGAACTGTAAAGGTTTGGAGGACTGTCCTTGATCTTACACACACCGTATAAAAGGTCTCTAGTAGCCTTGGGAGTACAGGACCCTGGTTATTAATTAGTAATTTATTATTAATAAAATATTATTTCTCTCTAGATCTCTTTTTTTAAGTGGGTCAATGATAGATTGTCATTTTTAAAAGTGGGTCCCAATGCTAAAAAGTTTTGGAAGCACTGTTCTAAGACATAAAATGTTGCACTGTAGCTTTAAATGACTAGCATTTAAAAATAATAATAAAACTCCTATTGTCATAATAATAGTTGCCAGAATACTTTAACACCACTGAAGTTAAAACTTACATTTTAGTTGTTGTTTTTTTTTAAAAGGAATTGGAAAAGCTAAAAGCTAATCAAAATTATTTTAGAGGAAAGGGATCCTTCACAGGTTGTGAATCTTGTTTACAAACTAGGGATTTACTAGAGAAGCCTATCTATCTTGTCATCACATTGGTCTCTCATCCCAACAGTGTCTCAAGTTTTATTATATTCCATGCATTCCTCACCAATGAGAACCAGAGACTGGGTGAGTGTTCCATTTTAAGATTCTAAGACTGCTTTTCTAAAAACTGCACCACCACCCAGGATCCAAGAGGCTGATGGCTCCTAACTGGTGATTCTGCATTCCACTGTTCAGCAAGCCAGGGCAAGGGGAGGGAGGTCACTTTTCTCAAAGCGAGCTGCAAAATAGCAGTTCTAGTAGCCTGGCTCCCTAGAAAAGTGGTTTTTAGAACAGGGATTGTAAAGGCAGGGCTTTTTTCCCCTTCTCCAGGGATCAGCAGGGTCCATCTTATCTGCAGCAGTCATCAGTGTTGAGTCTAATCTGTGGATAAAAAATCAGTGTACGAAAAGGTTGGACCTGTATTTCTAAAGACATGGGCTGTTTGGAGATGAACTGGTTTTCAGCATCACTGCAAAATGCAGATGAAGTCAAAAAGCAGCATATATTTTTGGTAGGAGTAACACATGCAACCTTAGCAAGAACCACCCCCATTTATTCCTCCCCTTTATTAAACTTATGTAAGTCAATAAACCAGAACTGAAGGAGCATGCATTAACTTAGTGTGACTTTCAAGGAATCTTTTCTTCCAGTGGATCAGAACTTAGAACATTTTCATCTATCACCTAAGAGGCATTTCTATCAGCCTCTTTTACTAGTCATAGGGCTAGTAAAAGGAGAGGGCACTTTAAATTAGCTTCCTCCTTAGGCCACCAAAGTATAGACAGACCCACCACAAGTTCTTTCTTGGTGAGCACAAATTTTATTCAGACCTCCCAGATAGCATTTTTGGAAAATATTAACCAACAACTCAAACCAAAGTTCAAAAGCATTGCAGAAATGGAACCAGCTTGGAAGTATCACAACATTAATCATTAGCCTGCCAAAATGAATGTGGTGGGTAAATAAGGAATGAAATATTCCTTTAAAAGGTATATAAAACTAATTCATGTGTTCAGTTAGTGAAAAAGTAGCTAGCAGACTACAAAGCCCTTTGTGTCTTGCCTTGACATCAAAAAGACCTTTTGTGGATGAGACATTTTAAAAAGTCAAATCTTTCTTGGTGGCATTAGAACTTATGGTCAGTTTTAAGGACAGTAGTTACTCTAATCAAAAGTATAAATACCATTGCACGTCATGCTTGAGTAATGTTAATGTGTTGGTTGACAACATGGTTATAAAAGCCAGCTTGATAAGAAGCAAATCAGCTTATCTGCAACATTCTTTTTATGATGAGGTCATTGTTCCATTGGTTCCCTGAAGTGCAACAATTCCAAATCATTCCAAAAATGTCTTAATCAAAAACATATTAATAGCAACATTGACCTCACATAGTTATCTATAACTTGCAGTAGCACTTTTTGTCCTTTAAAGTCGCACACCGAAACTCAGGTGTAGGGTTTTTTCCCCTCGCACAGACCACAGTCACATAATAGAATAACACTGCCAGAGAGGCTCTATACAAGAGCCTCTGTCTTTTTTTTTTTTTTAAGTCATTTCTGCACAACGTTGCATATATGCAACAGGGATCAAAATGTACACTTGTGGGCTGGGCAGAAATGAGTTAAGCAAATTTTTCTTAGCACTCCATGACTATCTGCCCTATGTCTTGTGTGTAATGCCTTGGGAGGGTACTATTGCCATTATCTTGTAGCCAAATGTGTTATTTTGTGTAAGTGTAATGCAGAACTCATCCCATACAATTGGTGTCCTGTTGAGCAGTGAGACTGACCAATGCAAGTGGTCTCACTGAAACACCTGAAGTATGAAAACTTCTCCTCCACTGGGGGCGAGTCAGGGAATTTGAATGTAGATAGTCCTAGGGGCAAAACTACATACAGTAGTACAGGATGTTAAGCATACCCAAGTGTGCTCATTTTTTCTTCCCTTCATAACCACTGTGGGAAGATTTAGACTGACCGGTGGCATGGGGAAGAGGGGCTGCTGCCGTTCCAATCTAGATCAGTCATATTCTCTATAGCTGCTATTGAGCAAAAACACATACAAAATCCCCAAAATCCAAGTATCTACATATCAAGGAGGTGCTTGATGCCATCTGTCATTTGACCCTTAGTCAAAAGCTACTTGCACAATGGTGCATTCGTAGCGACATAAAGAGAACGCACCTTTTCAATTGAAAGAATAGGGAAACCATTTCTGGGACAACTTATCTTCTGCCCTTTGCCAGTGTGCTGTGCTATTTGTAAGCTCCAGGATGTGTGCACAGCTCTCTCTTTCTCCACACATACTGTATAGGAAAAAATCTATAATGAAGACAAATACCTTAAAATGTTTGAAATAATAATATGCAGAAAACCTGCTGTCTGCACATACCTGCACCATCAAATGTATAATTTAAAGAACACCTATTGTGACAGCATTTCATCAGTACTGCCTAATTCTTCTCTTAAATGCATACAGGAAAACGCATTCTGGAATTGGAACATCCACTTAGCACCTTTATTTCATGAATTACCATTTCTTGGAGACAGTTTTGATAAAAATGGTAAAGAGATTTATGGGAAACAGATGGCTACCAATTTATTAATCTGTACAGAGGTATAGATTGATTGCCAACCCCCAGGCCCCAGTGATAAATTTTCTACAAAATTCCAGGTTGGAAGTCAAGTTTGCAATGGATCCTCAACCTAGTACTTGGGGAGTATCAGGGCGGGGATTCAGCTTGTCCATTGTGCTCCTAGCTGGAAACTGAAAGTATAGTACCTTAATTGCAAGTATAGTATAGTATATACTATACTAAAGTATAGTATAGTAATTGCAATTAAAGACCATGTGGCTGAGCATATCAGCAGATGGCTTCATGCTGATAAGGTTTTTCAGATGAGGCTTGTTGCTATAGTCGGAGCAGCAAGAGTCCTCCGTTTACTGCTGCTTCTTACAGCACTTTGCTGAGCTTTGGCCAGTCTCTCACTCTTCGGACCTACTGCCCCAACATAGATCCAATACTCTGGGCTATGAATTTAAATGCAGATAACAAAATGCAATTTGCAAAACAGATGAGTTCTCTCTTGATGGATGAGCTTCCTGTCATTGAGTCTGCAGGGGAAACTTCCAAACATCAAATCACAACTTTTCCATTATGTCTGATCTAAGCTAGATTGTAGCCTCTCTTCTTATTGATCTTCAATTGATCTTCAATTGATCTTCAATTAAGAGCAGCAGTTCTCAAATGTTTAGATCTCTGGAGCCCTCTAAACTCCTAAATGCAGGCTTAGGGAGCCCCACTGTTGCATACACAGAATCTGGGGGCTCCAGAGTGCCAGCACATGCGTGGAGTGGCACAGTGCCAAGAAGATGGTGGCCACTTATGGTGTGCTCTTGCAGCCCCTGAAGGGACCTCAGGGAGCCCCAGGGCTCCTAGAAGCATCCTTTGAGAAATGCTGGTCAAGAGTGCATTTTGAGGGAAACCGAAAGGATGTAAAAGGATGTTAAACCTGTATCTTTCCACAAAGAACATGACAGCATGCTCATTGTGTTTGGTTTTCAAATAAAGTGTTTTCCACACTCCAATTTTTGCAATACTTATGACATATACTAGTCCTGTGGTAGAAAATATTCTTTTTACAGGGAACACAAGAGAAATATTTCATCATTAAAACTTTCCCCTATTTGTAAGTTTGTGTAGAGGCACTCTTTAGAAAATAACTGTGAAGTTTTATTTTTTCAATAGCAAATTCCATGGAAGTTGATGAGATCTTGGAGATAATGTATTTAGGATTGTAGCAAACACACTGTTTAAAAAACAACACTTCTGTTTGTTTTGGGGGGCTGAGACAGCAGCACAGCAGGCCTCAGTTTCATGGACTTGCCTACTGTTTTACCCAAGACATAGACAGATTGGCAACTACGTACATCTATACGAAAGTACCTTCTGTGGAACTGAAGAATTTATTGATGATGGTTCTCTGGTAGGGAATTTGTCATGCATATCTCTCTGGATGCTCTATATTTTCCAAGTACTATTATCAGGAATAAATTTCTCCAAACATCCATAAGTAGTATCTTAATTGCATTAAAAGCGGAGAAAAACAGGAAGTTGCCCAAAGCCATAAAGTGTGGTAACAGCCACTAAGCTGTTCATGTAGTTCCTGTGTCTCTGTTTATCAATGGCCGCTTTATACTAGGATTAAATAATGGTGCTTTGTCCAGGGTTTGGGTGAGTGATGACTTACAAACATGGGAGAAACTTTGAGAAACAGCTCAGCAAGACCTGTACCTTTATTTCCAACTTCCTTACACTTACAGATTTTCCTCATTATGTTTTCAGAGAACAATCTGTTCAATTAATGTGCAGCTTCATAGGAAAACTGACAGAGAAAATATGGAGTGTGTCTATTTCTGCATGCATGGAAACTCATCAATACTGGCAGAACACGACTCCAAGGTCTGATTGGAACTCCTTGCCAAGGATTTGGTACTTCTGCAGATTTTGTGACAGATATAACCATTTGCCACAGGAAAAAAGAAAGACTTTGCTGCAATATGGGCACTACATTCTAAATGCAAGTTCATTGCCTGAAGATTTTGATCAAACTGATGAGAAAAAGCAAGCCACCCATTTAAATATTTTTAGAACAAAAAGGCAAATCTCCAGGAGAGAAGAAACAGAATATTGCAAACCATTTTTGCACATGTAGAAAAAGCAGATAGAAATAAGTCCTCCCTCTCTATTAGCACTAGGACCCAGAGTCATCCAATAAAACTGATGGTCAGAACTTAACTTGTGTCCAACGAATGCATTGACAGCTACCAGCTTAAGGCCAAACTATATACTACTTTAAACACATCATTTGGCCTTGTCTATTTGGTGCTTTCTATACAAACAATAGTGGCAAGAACCCCATAAATTTGGGGAAGGGAATGAGATTTCACCCTTTCCCCTATCCATACTCCTGATCTACAGCTTGTGGATCACTCTCCTGAACCACTCACATAGTCCATTTAGCCAGGGAGGGAAGCTACCACATCAGCACCAAACACAGTAGGTCAAGTGACATGTTTAAAGGTATTTCTAGTTTGGCTCTTAGGTGGTTTTAAAAGGGGATCCAACAAATTCGTAGAGCACAAGGCTATCAATGCTATTTATCATAATGGCAATAAGGACTATTTAGGGTCAGAAGTAATATACCACTGCATACCATTTTACAGGGGGCGACAGCAGGAGGGACTATGGCTATAGAACTTTGGCATAGAATGGGAGAAAAGGACCCTGCCCCAAACTGTTCACAATCGAGATATACCCAAGGGACACCTTTGGTGTGATCCTTATGTTCATGTTTAGGAAAAAAATATAAAAGGTTGTCATCAGTGCTAATTGCTCCAACTATTTCAAAATCTATTTGGTTACTTTTTTTGGATTTTGGAGTCCAACATTAAGGCACTGAACTATTTCAAATATGGGCACTGTAGGGTTCCACCCCTGGAGGGGCCTGGGGCAGGCTTGTTCCAGCCCCAGGCAGCCTTCAGATTGGCTTGAGGGGGGGAGGGGTTCCAGCACCCTTGTCCTCTCTAGCAGAGCTGCCAAACCTGGCTTAGGCTCAGGAGCTGTTCACCTCCCAGCTCCCTGCTTCACACTGACTGCCTCTGATCCCTGGCTTCCCTGTTTTATGGAGCAAGCCTGCCCCCTTTGGCCCCTCCCCTTCCTCCAGGTGGGACAGAAAAGGCTTTTCCTGTTCCTGGCTTGTTTCCTTCAGTGTTACCTGTTTGCCTTACCAGCCTCCCCTGTCTGGTTAGGGTGAGCCAACCTTCTTTGCTCCTCTCAAGGGGAGAGAAGCTTCCCCACCCTGGGCAATGGGTCCCTGCTCCAGGATAAGTCAGGGGTCAGGGCATCTGGGGAGGCCCCCAACAGGCACGTAGAAAATATTGCACCATAAGCAAAGGAGCATTATTTTTCTTCTTTAGCAGATCAAGTAAGAAGTCCACAATGCTAGGCTTGAGGTCCTCCCAGATTCTCTACCCATCTTGAATCTGAATAGACTACTTCAACAGATCCCTTACAAATGCAGAGCTGGTGGCATAAGCACAAAACCTGGATCAAATTCTAGCAGAAATATTTAACTATTAAGCCTCCTCCACCAAATGCTCCCTTGTTCCTTTGCCTTCCTGCCATTCCCTAACTATTCTGGGGGTCAAGGCCAAGTACATCCAAGCCAAGTGGTACAGGCATGGCAATTCTAAGTTTCCAGTAACCATATTGTGCATTTGATATGTGCACAGTGATGGCATACAACAATGCATATGTAGCATAACTGGGGCACATGTGTGCAGCATCCCAAGATAATGGTGGCCACACAGTTTAATTTGGTAAGAAATCATTCAAGATACAGCTGTACGTATCTCAAGGTACACCTAGAGAAGGAAGCAACGAACTGCCCCACTGGCTCCTTAAGCCTTCTGCACTTCCTCCAAAAGTCAACTTGAGATGGTTGGGGGAAACCCCCCCCCCCAGAATAATACTGTATAAGGCACTGAGGACTTAAGGGATGGATGCAAAAATCACCTCCCCCTGTGCTAACAGGAGTACCTTCCATTTGTGGGAAGACGGCTTTTGGATATCATGAGTTGTAGCCTATCATGCAAAATTGTGGGTGTGTGGAAATTTCAAAATGAAGTGAATTTCATAAGTTGCCTTATCTTTGCGAGAGACAGAGAGATGCTAATATGTCTTCACACATATATAATTAACTTACGGAATTTAATTGCCATGGAGCAGCAATTTTCAACCAGTGTGCCATGGCACATTGATGCATTGCAAATGATCTGTGGATGTTCCACAGGAGTTTGGAAGAAGGTAATTTATTAATAGGTTCATTGGTGGATGTGAGGCCCCCATCCCACCAGCAGCACAGTGTTCCTTGTCAATTTCCCCAAAAAACTGATATGTCTTTTTACAAATTTGGCACATTGTCAGTGAGCTGAGAGACAAAAAAATGTTTGAAAATTGCTATGATGGAGTATTAAGACTGCTACTAGCTTATGTCTAAAACCTTCTATAAATGCCATCTAATATGGACTTATCTAACAGCAGTTATGCACTTATGAGGCAGTGTACTTCTGCATAACAGATGCTGAGGAAAACAGTGAGGAAGGCTTTTGCCTTTGTGCCTTGCTTGTGTGTTTCCTGGAGGAATATGGCTGGCCACTGTTGCACAAGTTGCACTAGGTTAGGAGTGGCCAACCCACAGCACACCATGTGCCACGTTTTATGTAGAGAAACTTGAATGTGCCACTCCACCTTAATGTCACTTTTAGCTATTACCATGATAGCTAGATAGAGCCTCCAGGTTCAAGGGCAGTATATCTCTGTGTGACAGAAGGTACAGAGCAAGAAACATGGGAATGCAGTTGTCTATCCGGGGCTTTCTAAAGACTCATGGCTGACTGCTGATAAGGCTAGAAAGGAGGACTGCATGGACCTTTAGTCCAGCACAGCAGGCCTTGTTCCAAAGTTCATAAAAGGTGTGTTCATTGCCCTTCTGCTTGCACAGCCCAGACCCCCTCTGCCTGCCCATCTTCTCATCCTCAAAGATTATCTTAGGCAGGATATATTTGTGGATGATTTTCCTAAAGTTGGTATCTCTGCTTGGCTGGGTCATCTGGATTTTGCTGATCTCATTGGACATCTCTGTGCTACCCCGCTCAGCCCCCACCTCCTTCTACAGCCCACCCTGGCCTCTTCAGCACTCCACCAATACAGGCCTTCTCAAGTAAGTGAGTGACCCCACCAGTTAGCGAAATGCAGCTCACTAGCATCTGCCCTATTGGCTTTCTTGCCTGTCCATCATTCATTTCTCTCATTTTCCAACCAGAACAAATCAAGCGGAGTAGGCATGGCTGCCCTGAGTAAACCCAATACAGCAGAAGAAACTTGGGGACATGCTGTGTAAGGCATAGCAAAGAAATCAAGCAAAGCATTAACTGCTGTGGTGCTCTCATTATAAAAATGTTTTTCGAAAATACATGGTGACTTTGCGCACACCACTTAGAAAGTGTCTGCATGCCATAGGTTGGCTATCCCTGCACTAGGTGGAACCTTGGTCTGATCCAGTAGGGTTCTACTTAAATGTTAAGAAATTCAGCCCATCTTCAGAGACCACACTTGCAAAGATGCACAAGAAAACACCCAGAATAAACAGAGATTCAACTGCCATGTACCCTAATATTTACCCTAATGTTAGGGTAACTGCTATGTACCCTAAGTTTACCTTAATATTATCTTTCTTTCCTGCTCATCAAAATCATGACCATCTCTACTTTGGGTTCAATAATCTCGCTTTATTGCTATACATTGACCATAACAAGCAATTAAGCGGGAACATCTAAACATAATTTATAGGAAGAAGCATATTTTTGTGCAAATCCCTGTAGCAAATGTAGCAGCTTATAAGGAAACCTGAATATTCATATTACCAAAAGGGAATGAGATCTGAACATCATGAGTCACAATCTAGAGAAGCAATTTTTAAAATGTTTGCTAATAACCACTTTTTAAAATCTTTCCAAAGCAGTGTGGGATGCAAAAATTCCATGTACTGATCTGAAAGATTACTCCTATTTATCATGTACAAAGAACAGGAACTGTCATTACATAACAAAAATGTGGTATGTGCGTCTAAGACAACATGTGGGCACCATGAGACTTTCTGTTTGGTATACTTCTGCAGGTGTCAGAAAGCAATTTACTTTCTGTTCTTCAGCATCAAATACTGTATAATTGTTGCATTGTGACTATACCTGATAACAGAGGGCCTGAGATGCTTATCAACATTTATTCTTTATTGCTTCTTTAAAAAAAAATTGATATAGAAACATTTATGTCTAAGTCAGTTTTTTTCAGGTAAAGGGGCCAGCTGTTTGGTGAGAACGTCATCATGTCATTGTTGAATTTAAAGGTTGTTGAATTCCCAGAAGCAGCTATGCAGAGGTCTGCTTGGGAGGCTTTGCTTCCCACCCAATTTGCCATGGACCGGACAGGGAAAAGCAGAACCTGGGCAGGCAGCTCTGCCATTACTTTCCTGGCAAATGGGCTTTGCCTCCTAAGCTAAGCTCCATGCGGGCCAAATGACTTTGGATGGTGAGCCGGATCTGGCTCGCAGGCTATAGGTTGCTGACCCCTGCTGTAAGGGATGGATAGAACCATTAGATACACACACCACCTTTTTGAGTCATGGTGTGCAGAAATAATTTGATACATTTTGGCACTTCATGACGCAAATTAAAACAGGCACTCCCCCATGGTGTTATAAAATATAAAACTAAAGTAATTTTCAAGGTCTATTACCCAAGACAAACTTGCTCACTCTGCTTATTGATAGGAGTAGCTATGCCAGTGTGGACTATTTTCTTCCTGTCAGTCACAGGAACATTAAATAGTTCCTTCTTCTATGTTGTATTTGAATTATGGGGGGAAAGACTGGAACCACCATTAACGAATTCCACAAGCCCCATTCCCCCCATTCACCTTACTTTTAAAGTAAACCATGGTTCCCTCTGTAGCCTTCTAAAAACAATAGGTAAGGAGGCCAAATCTCTTGTGGCCCCCCATAATCCAAGCACTGTTCTACAAGAGAGATAACTACTCTTTCCAAGACTGAATGCCGCTGGAGATATACCAGTGGTAACTAAACACTAGCCAATTCGCTACCAAGTATCTCTCTGTGCCTATTAAAATTGGTGATACTCCTTATGCACAGCCAATAGTTAACACTAAAGTGCCATGCAAGTATAATTTGAGACTCTGTCTAGGTTAGTGTTTCCCAAACTGTGGGTCAGGACCCCCAGTTGGTCGTGAACCTATTTTCGGTGGATAGTAAAACGTTTCTGAATTTATTTATTTTTTTAAGTTTGCAAGCAACTTTGCTCAGTTTGCAGAAGAAAATTACAGCAGAAGGAAATCAAGATGGAGAGTCTGCTCTCATGGCTGCAGTGCTAACCTATGGTGCAAGGTAATCTTTATACCCCCAAACTAAGATGTCACATTTTCCAATTTTCTCAAGTAACCGGTGTGCCATAGATCACATGTGAACCTGGTTTCAGCCGACTGTCTGGCCTGGAAGCCCCAAACTGAACATCCTGCTCTCCAGTCTTCTGGGTACCTTGGAAAGATTAAGGGAACAGTCCTTGAACTCCAGGAACAGATTCCCTGTGGATACCGAAGCACCACCTGTATAGCCAAAACCAAAAGAATAGGGAGGAGAAGCAAGAACCCTTCCAAAAATACACTGCATTGTTCATTATTTGTTTATTCACACAGATATTTTCCACCCTATCCTTTGGCTAAATCTTTAGGAAAGATTCCAACCTCACCCGCTCTGCATTTCTCCTTTTGTTCCCTTTCCCTCTTATTTATCTGATGGCATTCTTCACATTTGTGTGCTCTCAAAACGTTTTCTATAACATTCAAGATGTAAATGCTTCAGCCTTACCTCAGCCATTTCTTTTCAGTATGGTTTCAGATTAACTTCGGACACCAGAAAGAATCGACATGTCTTTCCAGTATCCGGGGTTGACGCGCAAGTCAAGCTTCCAAAAAGTTATCATTCTAGCTGGGGATACGTTGCTTATTCAGCTTGAGAAGACGAGTGGATAGCAATAAAGAGACAATACTGAAAGAACTGCAGAGTAATGTTGGAAGAGTTACAAAGTAATTACCATGCATTCCCCAATAAATACAGCCGACAACAGGTATGGGATTAAATGGGCCACTTTATTAACTTACAACAAGCGCAACAAGGCAAAATAGGAAACAATACCCAAACTAAGTGCGGGGTTCTAAATGGGGGAAACGGCCTAGCCGTCTACGTCCCCCAGTCTCATGGGGCGTCCACCCAACTCCAGGTGCAGCTCAATTGTTATTAAGCCCGCCTTTCACTGTCGCCCAAAGAGGGTAAGCCAGCCAAACTACTCTGCCTTCAGGTCACCCCTGCAAGGCCCCAAAGTTCAGACCAGGGGCTAGCCAGCCTGCCTCCTCGAGCCGGACAAGCATCCAAAGAGCGGTTCTGGCTCACCCCTGCCCTTGCTGGCTTAGATTGGACGCCGGAGAAGGTCTTCTGTCTACCCACCCCGCACTTCTACCGCCACAAGGGAAGGTCAGCCTCGCGCTTGGCCTTCCCTACACCCAAAAAGAGGGCCAAGCCTTGTTGCAACTCTGAAAGAAAGCGCCCATAACCCATAGGAGAAAGGTGAACCCCATCGCCACGGTAAAGAGCAGGCTCCTCAAAAGCAATGCTGGGATGATGGATAGCCGCTCCACCAAGCTCCGTGACGACCCTGCCCAGGTAAGCGTTGACCCCTTTTTCGTGCTACCTCAATTCTTTTTACACAACTCGCCCAGTGCCAAATTCTCCTAGGCAGCATGTCAGACCACAGGATAGTAATCCCGGGAAACTGACGGACGAATGAGTCAAAATCCTTGCGGGCCTGGAGCCTCAAGGACATGGACGTCCTCTGACCCAAGTCGTTTTCGCCCAAGTGCACCATGATTACCTGCGGCAGGGGGTTACCAGCAATGTACTCCAAAATGGCTGGGCAAAATTGGCCCCAACACATACCCCTCTTGGCCAACCAATCAATGTGTGCAACATCACCCAGCGCCAGCTGAGAGCTGAAACTGGATGACATGGCATGCTTCCAGGCCCAAAAAACTATGGAGTGTCCGCAGATCAAGACCCTGGCGGGGCAGCTCCTTCGCGGACCTGTGGGAAAAAGAAGCACATCGAGAGATAAGCTCACTGGACAGGCCAAGAGAAAGGAGGAATCCTTCCTCTGCTCTAATACTCACTCCCATGGCCAGTCACGGACAGTGACCTGGTCCACCTTAGCTAACTTACAGGACCCCACCTACCCCCTGCGCCGACACTGGCGCGGCAAACGCCCTCCAAGCGCTGCCAACAGAGCCTACGCGGCTCTGACACATCTCGCCAACACTGGCGCGGCACACGCCCTCCGAGCGCTGCCAACAGAGCCTACTCGGCTCTGACACATCTCGCCAACACTGGCGCGGCACACGCCCTCTGAACGCTGCCAACAGAGCCTACCCGGCTCTGACACATCTCGCCAACACTGGCGCGGCACACGCCCGCTGAGCGCTGCCAACAGAGCCTACTCGGCTCTGACACATCTCGCCA
Source organism: Tiliqua scincoides (assembly GCF_035046505.1). Classification (NCBI taxonomy): domain Eukaryota; kingdom Metazoa; phylum Chordata; class Lepidosauria; order Squamata; family Scincidae; genus Tiliqua; species Tiliqua scincoides. Next base: position 60,695,196 of record NC_089826.1, read on the forward strand.
ACACTGGCGTGGCACACGCTCACTGAGCGCTGCCAACAGGGCCTACATGGCTCTGACACATCGTGCCAACCTGGCAGTGCATACATTGTGCCTGCTGGCGTTGCACACAGAGCCCTGGCGGCACCTTTCCGCACTTAGGATTTAAAGGCACCAGAGCGCCATCTACCGATGCGCCTGATGCCCTGGGGGGAAAAAACCAATGCTGGCCGCAATGGATGCTGCCCCAATCCTAAATGAATGCTGCCCCAATCCTAAATGGATACTGCCCCAATCCAAATGAATGCAGCCCAAACAATTCAGGCCGCAGGCCTAATTGAGACTGCGCTCGTTTAATAAATGGCCCGAAACTGGTAAAGGGGAAGGGGTGGGGCGATCCTCGTGGCGGAATAGCGGGCCCACTCCTGCAGGAGCCATTAAGCAGCACTGTTCCCTGACAGATACTGGACAAAGACACCGGCTCGGAGCCTGTTACAACTGAATCCACTGCCCACGCCCTAACTGGTATATTATGGATAAACTCCCAGACCGTGACACACAGTCCCCCCACTGAAGGACTCTGTCAGGGGGGGGCAAACCGTGACCTAACCAAAGCAGCCGTGGGGGCCTGGGATCTGGACACAGCCTGGCCGCAAGGCCAGCAGCCAAAAGCGTTCCCCCTGAAATTGAGAGAGAGCGTCGGCCATGCTATCTTCAAGCCCCGGCTCATGTCTGGCTGATAAAACAGTGGTGACAGCAAGACACTGTTTGACAAAGACTCTAACCAGATTCATAACCCGGGACCCTAGGGCGCTAGTCAACATCCCTATCAGCTTATCTAATTTGTCCTCTGGCAGGCGGTTGGTCTGTGTAACCGAGTCCAAATCGATACCTAAAAGGTGAGCTTGCCAAGGCCCTCTGTCTTCTCGTGTGCCAGGGGGACCTCCAGCTGCTCACACAGCACTGTAAAGTCACCCAGGAGCCGAGCACAGACGCCAGACCCAGATGGTCCCATAAAAAGTAGTGGGCAGTGGATCGTAACACGGTTCTGAAACGCACAGTCATTCCAAAATGTACTGGACGCCTCAAATTCCGAACAGGAAATTGAACACCCCATTGGCAATGCCCTATTGTCTGGCAGAAATCCTGGGGGTGCACTAGAAGCGATCAAAAGGCAGATCAAAACCCAGGGCCACACTTCTTGAGGCAGGCAACCACCTTGTCTAAAGAAGTGTATCTGACTGAACACCGGTGGGTCGGTATCCCGTCATTTATGGAGGAACCCTTTGGAAAGGACAGGTGGTGAATCAGTCTAAATTGGCCCTGGGCTTTTTTAGGCACCACACCCAGGGGGGATACCTGCAATTCCTCCGTGGAGGAACCGCAAACGGTCCAGCTACTCTACCCGCTTCTAACTCCTTGGCTATTTTTACCTCGCACCACCTCCTCCATGTCAGTCACTGACTGGAGGTTGCAAGTGAACGTGGGGCTAACTGGAGGCGGGGCTAGGATCTCGAAACCAAGCTGAAAACCCTCAAATACTCTGGCTGCAGAACGATCTGTATAAAACTGCAGCCAGTAAACCAAGGAGGGAATCTCAATTGGCGTCGGGCCCTTTGCCAACACCAGTTGAGGGTCCACCACCCGGCTTTTTACCACGGAAGGGGCGGAAACCTTGCCGTGGTCCACTGATCCGTGGACATTTTGCCACGGGATGCCCAGCCCCACACATGGGGCAGCCATGGGAAAACGAACATCCTGGCCTGTTGCATTTGCCAGTGGCATTAAATTGGAAGCAAGCGCGAGGGGATTGAACCCACTGCGCACCCTCAGGTGACGCAGGCTGCTCGGGTCTGGAACGAGCAATCAAATGCCCGCTATCCACCCTATCCCCCAACGTTGCCCTAGCCGGCAGGACTAATTGCACCCAGAGTTCCCACTGGGGTATAGTCCAGTCCAAAGATGGGTCCTGCGCGGCTCTGATGCGAAATTGACGGTCATAAGCCATCCAAGCCGCACCAGCATGATCACGCAAAGCACGATGAATAATGTCCAGGTATTTGAACAGTTTCCCCACCTTTTTGGGGTGCAACTGGACAGTGACCCCAGCATAGACAATGAACCCATTCGGCCAATTGGTCCAATTCTTGTCTATCTTCCTCTGCCTGACGGTTTCCTCGTCACGCACAGGGTCTCCCACTTTGGGGGTAGGCTCAGGCTCAATGTGAAGGAGACTGAACATGTCTACAAAGTCACCCCGCCATATCTTCTCCTTGACCGACATGGCGAGGTGAGAGCCCAGAGGGATGGCGATCATGCCATACGAAACCGTAGGCTTCTCCCTCTCCACCACCAATCCCAATGACTCTTCCCCCCAGTCCACATCCTGCTGGTCCAACTCTGTGTCGGCCGTGGCAGGATAATGATCACACTGGGGGGGGGGTGCCCTGCTTGCCCTGGGACCAGATTTGGGACAGGGATACGTCCGACCCAGGGCCCAGGGGTACTGGGGGTAATTGGGCCCCTGCCAGAAGGAAGGAGGCCCCCAAGGAGACCAGGGCTGATCTGGTGCAGCCCGGCTAGGTGCCCAAGGAATGCCTTCCTTGTCTTCCCACACAGACTCTGCACTGTGAACATAGACAGAGGGTTTATGGATTTGTGCTATTATATCTTTGAGCTAGTTTTATCATAACCTATTTTAACACCAAGAATGCAAAGAGGGAAAGGGCCTAACAGATTTCCCTCCGAATGCAATAAAATGACATTTCTGGCTTCAAAACAAGGGCATTTCCTGAGGAAATGTAAATCTGACATCCTGCACAAGTCAGGTGGGCATGAGCATTTGACTACGCAGGAGGTGAAATAGATCGGAAGTATTGAATCTGGGCATTGGGAATAAGCGCCTGGGTTTCCCACTAATCACCCTAAAATGCTTGGCAACTGTAATCTCAAAGTCTGGGGAATAAGCCTACAACACCCAGAATTCCCAGGCATTCTCAATGGTATAAGCCTACAACACCCAGAACTCCCGGGCATTCTCCATGGTATAAGCCTACAACACCCAGAATTCCCAGGCGTTCTCCATGTTATAAGCCTACAACACCCAGAACTCCCGGGCGTTCCCCCTGGTATAAGCCTACAACACCCAGAATTCCCAGGTGTTCTCCCTGTCCAGCAGTAACCAGGCCTGGCCCTTGCCTAGTAACAAAATGGCCCTGGGCCCTTATGGGCCCCCCCGTGCCATGCGGCCACCCTAAAATGCCTCCACTGCCCATAAGGCGTGCGGAGCCCGCGGCCTCCTTGCCGGGTGTGCGACTATGCGGGCGAGCCTCAGCCTCCCCCTGCCTCGCCTTTCGACGGGCCTTTTCTTTTTGTCTCACGTCTTAGCAAGCCAAGGCCTGCAACTGTGGCATTTACTCCTCATCATACGATAAGGAGGAAGGGAGGGGAGGGGGGGGCCATGCTAGAGCTGTCTTTTTGGTGGCCTTGCCACCCGACTTCTGGGCTTTCTTCCCCATGTCCACCCCCCAAGTGAAGGAATATCCCCAGTGGGGCCCCCCGCCCCCTGTGCTCTAAGTTTTAACTGGATACAATACGCCTCAGCAGTCCGGAATCTTGGCCTTCCGCGCTGTGTCAGCAGACCGCTGTGACTGGAAGTTGCCCAACTCTGAAAATAAGAGACCCTTTTGGCAGTTGGGGCCCACAAAATGGCCGACAGGCTGTATTTAAATAATCAAAATGGCGGAGCACCATGAGGCAGGGCCCAAAATGGCGCCCAGACACGAGGCACCCCCCCAATGGCTGCCAAAATGCGCCCCAACAGGCAGGCCCGCCCCAGGAGGAACGTGGGGCGGCTGCCCACCACGGGCGCCTGCCGCCCCACCGGACCCCCCAAATTGCACCCGCAGCCGCGGGGTGCGCAGATCTGCGAAGCGCTGCAGCCCCGCGGCCGGCAGAGCGCGCAGCGGGCCGCCCCTACCGCTGCCGCTCGGACAGAGCGCACAGCGGGCCGCCCCCTTCGATAGCACCCTGCAGAGCGTGCAGCGGGTCACCCCCCCTGACGCCGTCTGCAGAGCGCGCAGCGGGATGCCCCCTCAAGCTCTCACGGGGCCGCTCCGACGCTGAGCCCCGGAGCTAAAGTCGCAGAGCGCGCAGCTCAAGAGAGGCTACCCACTGCCCGAAGTGACGGGAGCCTGCAAGCGCGGATCTCCGCGCCTCAAGCCCCGTCGTGGGGCAGCCTCTCTCCGCTCCTGGATAAGCGACCTGCTCGGTCGCTTCCAGGAACGGAACTGAGCCGGGTCTAGTGCCTGCGCGCTAGATCAGGCTCAGTTGTCCCGCCCCCCAAGGCCAGCCAGCCAATCAGCTGGCAGCAAAGCCCTGCTGCCGGCTGATAGGGGGTTTAGCCTGGCAATCAGCGCTAGCGTGCCCATACGGGCACGCTAGCTGCCTTTATGTGCTGTAGGGAAAAGGCACAGTTACAAATACAAACTCCAGGGTACTCTCAAAAAGAAAGTGTGCTGTAAATCAGCTCCATCCTTAGGACCGTTCTAAGCAAGATTCTTCTAACACTGGCTAGAACAGGAGCATGAGTAATAACAGATTTTATTAGGCATGCCTTCAAAGGATCACCAGGTTCTTTTGAAGTCAGCTACAATATCTTATGTGTTCTAAGGGCCAATCTAAATAATATGGCTATCGTGTGTTTGGGGTCTGCATGCTTGATTTTCTAGCATAAACAGCATGTGCAGTGGTCACTGAGATCACACTAAGGGAAGGAGGACTTCAAGGCTTTGTCCCCTCTGCAGTTCCAGTCCGGATTCCCCACAGTTGCTAGCTGCCCCGCCTCCCTCCCAAATACGCCCTGTGTTGAAGGAAGTTCTGCAAATAGATACAACCACCTGTATTATAGAGCAGTGCTTCTCACTATCTGATGTGGAAGCAGTGGCTTAGCTAATGATCGTGTAGCCTGTTGATGAGCTCAAGATGATGCCCCAGAAGTGATGTCATGCTCAGGCTTTTTAAAAAGTGAAAATGGGGGAAAATTCACTTCCTTCCCTCAGCAGCTCGCCTCCCACTTGCTCTGCCACTTCCTCCCAGCCAGTGGCGTAGCTGAAGCACCTGCTACCCAAGATCAAAGAGGATTTGTAGCCCCCCCCACAACAAAATCAAATTTAATTAGTAAATAAATAAAAAGTGTGCCCCGTATTGGTTAGAGACACTATGCTGCGGTGAAAAGGGACGATTATTCTCCCCCTGCAAATTATTCTTGGTAGAACAACAATGTGACTTTTAAAATATACCATTTTGTTCTTCCTGGAGATTCACCACAGATTGGCAGCCAATGGCTCACAGACTGGCAGCGGTCCATAGACCACCACTTTTGAGTAGCATTGCTGTAGAGCAGTGGTCGCCAAACTTGTGACCACTGTGCACAGAAAATGCAATCCCTGGTCAGACTGCAGTTTACCATTCCAGCCCCATGCAGCTCATCATCTGGGTAGATCTGAGCCCTGGGATGCTTTGGGCAGTCACATCTGTTGCCCAGCATCCCAAAAGGCTGTGCAATAGGACAACCAGGCAGATGTGACTGCCCAGAGTATCCCAAGACCCAGATCTACCTGGATGATGAGCTGCACAGGGCCGAAACGGTAAGCTCCACTTACTGAGTGGAAGGCATCCCCCAAATCCTGGATCCGGCCCCTGGGTTATGGTTAGGAGGAGCATAGAGGAATTATATGAGAAAGTTCCAGAAGTTGCAGTCCAGACAGGACTTTGGGTTAAAATGCAGAGGGGAGGGAGAAAAGGCAAGCATGAAAGATCTTAGAACTATTACACAACATTTAATGAATTTTGAATAAATATTAATCTCCACAGAGAGGAATTCACCACGAACAACATTCATTCTCAGAGGCTCACAAGTATTTTATCCCTTCCAATGCTACGTATTAACAGGATTTTTCATCATGGTGGGAGATGCAGGAGCACTCAGACCATGGGAAGTAGCTCTTTGAATACCAATGCATAGATAGTTAAGACCAACTTTTGTTACTGAGTCACTTATCAGTACTTGCCTTACAAAGCTTCAGTTGCTTACAGGAATTTGCGGAATGGTAATATACTGTTTGCCTACACATCACTCTCCAGGAAAGGGAGAGTGTTTATTCTTCTTGATGAGACTCATAAGATACATTCACATAACCACCTGTTCATCGGCTCAAAGATTCTGTTACCGGGTGTTCTGCAAGATATGTGTAACACAGCCACATGGAGGAAACTGTGTGCAGGGACCCAGTGCAGTGGCTCATGGTACAACTCAGTGGACGGATATGAAATTAGGAGGGAAACAAGGATATAGGGCAAATATATCTCACTTTATTGAGGAGATAATAGTACAAAAACCATGAGGGGAAAACAAAAGGATAATGCAATGCAATAGTCACTCACACACATGCACACAACTAGGCCCTTAGTGCTAGTGGTCTCTAAGCAAGAAAGAAGAGAAAGGAAATCCTTACAAGGAAAAAATAGGTACATTGTAACTCACAATGGGGGAGAGAAGAGAGGAAGGGAAGCAGAACATAAGGAAATCAGGAAGATTACCCAGGGGGAACAGGGATTGAAGAGGGGAAGGTTACGTGGGAGCACGCGAGAAGGGGGAATGGTGGAGCAGAAAGAGGGATACAGCAATGGCTCACAACCACTGCTTGAATCTGTCTTCTTGGTAGCCTGAACCAGGGCTGCAGGAGCGAACACCTCAGTGAGCCATAGAACACTTCACTCTTTTGCAATGGGAAGCTTGACTGATGAACCTAAGTTTGGCCTAGGATTGCAGCCTAGGATTGTTAACAATTGTCCTGTTTGATAATGTCACTTCTGGTCATGACATCACTTCCGGTGGGTCTTGACAGATTCGCATTCTAAAAAGTGGGTCCTGGTGCTAAAAGTTTGAGAACCACTGCCCTAAAGGCCTGCACAGGCCACTTCATCAGCTGCACAGTAGCTCAGTAACATTTCTACATGGTGATGACATCATATGTCATTGCCAGGCTTCCAGAAACACTGAGTTCTGTGCTGCATGGAGCTTGACTGGACTGGGTTTTGAGCTATACAAGTTAAAAAGACCAATGCTTGTGGGATCTTCCTTTGCCCAAGCAAAGTGACCCAGTGGGGCTGTTCTTATGTTCTTAAGATTGATACGGGCCACGCTCACCTGGCATGCACCCAGAACCATGAAGATATGTAGTAAAAGATGTGTAAATTGAGCCAATCTGGAGATTATACTTGCTGTGGAAATTGCACATACCTTGGCCACATGGTCTAGACTAGAGCAACTCACACAGGAGTCAGCCTGTTCATATACATGGCAAGTGCCATTGCCTATGACTAGCAGGAAAACTTTCTATGCAAAGGTCCCAGTTCCTATTGCAGGTTGTTCTAAATACAGAAGGGAACAGAAAGAGAAGGTTGCCAATCCCATGGCAAGCAAGTGGCTTCATTGGATTGTAACATGAAATCATGGTTAAGAGTTTATTCCTAAGACTTGGGGTCACAAACTTCCTCCCCCCCCCCCCCCCGGCAGCAGGTGCTTCTGTTTGCAGTTTTGGAACACTACAGTTTCCCATTTCACCTGAATTTGGTTGATATCCTGGTTTGTAAATTAACGATGGCTTGAACAAGTCATAGTTTAGTGTATCTAGACAAAATTAAGCTACGTATGTTGCAAACCACAAATAGAAGCTTTAAAATCTCTTCCCTCGGGCAAGAAGAAAAGCAGAAGCACATCACCACAGCTTGTGGACTTAACCATCCTTTCACATGATGTCTGAACTGGGCAGGTATGAAGACTACAAGCATTATCCCATGTCAGAAAATGAGGTTATGTTAACACATCTGGTACTGAAGGGGAATGTGCTGGGCCCCATTGTCCTTCTGTGTGTGGGTGCTTGGCACGCACACATGATCCTTTCACCACCTGGAGTGTTTTGGATGTTCTTACCTAGATGCCAAGTGTCCAGAGATCTTTTCCCATCTCCTTTCCTGATGAAAAAGCTGGAGAAAGGAGTGGTCTCTGAATGCTTGTATCCCTCAGTGACCCTGTGGCTGGGAAAAAGAAAAGAACAATCGCTGGCCACCATCTCTCTCTCAACATCACCAGGGCACCGAGGAATGTGAGCATTCAGGGATCACTCCCAGCAGTCTGTCCAGAGGACCACAATCTCTGGACACTCGCATCCCTCAGCATCAGTGGTGCTTGAGAAGGAGCAGCCAGTAGACTCCTCGTCTTCTCCCTGCAGACTGGCCTCTAAGGAAGGAAAATTGTGGATGGGGAGGGCAGCAACTGAGCAACTCTTGCCGCCACCTGCAGCACTGTGGGACTTCCAGGATACATTGGTTACAGACTTAAGGCCCCATAGTCAGTGGCCAACCTAATATTAGCACCAAGACTACCAATGAGAGGGAGAGAGCCGGAAAATTACCAGTGAAAATGATTAACTAAGCTTTATGTAGTCATTACTAATATGTCCTCTGAATAAATTGAAGTCAACTGTATAAACACTTCCAATAAATTTCTTAAGTGAACAACCAATCATAAAATAAGTTCATTGGAATTGTTGCACCATTATGGTGTACTTTAAAAGACTATTTATGAGCTAGGGCAATTTTTACAATGCAGTGCAATTATATTGCTTTTAAAAAAAAAGAAGCATTCGCAAAGAAGCATTTTTTAAAGAAGAGCACAGTAAACAAATCGACATGAAAATCACTTTGCTTTCCCAGTTCATATTCAGAGAATTCTGGATTGTCATAGGCATATTTTGCACATATGTAAGTGGGGAGAAGGAGGCTAATGAACACATTGTTTCCTATAACTAAGCAGGAATAAGAATTAGAGACATTTCCACAATCACAAACGACTCTGGACAACAATGTGTCTTGAATAAATGGGTACTTTCAATCAGATTGAAAATTAAAAAGGAGCAAATGTCATATGGACTTTGATTGGATCAACTGGGGAGGGTTTAGCAGGCACAATTCCAACTGTTAATTGCCTTTTATAATCTCTTCAAGTGTCTTATTTAACAGAGAACTCACCCTAATTGATGGAGCACCATTAACCTCATATATAATTTCTCTCTCTCAGCACGGGATGAGAAGAACCAATCAATGATCTAATTTTCCTTTTCCTTTTAAGTTCTCCAATTAACTCCCTTTAGCAATACAGGAACATGTGCTTTTATCACAGCTTTGTCCAAATCAAACACTATTGTTACAAGCAGAAGCCCAGAAACCTAAAGCACCAGTTTCCAAACTATGGGTCAGGAGGACCCACCAGTGAGTCATGACCTAATTTTGGGTGGGTCGTGAAACTGACAAGCTGATAGCTAACAAAGAAAATGTACTTAGCCTTATGGAAACAGAAAGCAGTAGCACACATGCAGTTACTCCTGAGTAGGCGACTGTGCCTTGGTCCACTTGGGCCAGCTGAGGTGAACTCAATACCACTAGAATGGTCCTGATCCGATGAATTCAAGTCCCCAACAAACTCTCAAGAAGGAAAACTTTCCCCTCCAAGTTGACAAGGAAAGTGTATTGAGCCCTATGGAAACCAAAACTGAACCACACATATGCATTTACTCACAAGTAGGTGGATGTGCCTCAGCTCTCATCAAAGGCCAGGCAAAGGGGAATGTAATGCTACCAGAATGGCCCCAGTCTGATAAATGTGGAGCTCAACAAATGCTCCAGATGGTGGCCCCCAACAATAGCAAAAAAAGGCTTGAAACAGATTTTTTTTAAAATCTCATAAAGTTAGGCGGGTTCCAAACAAGTGTTGTTAGTCCCCAGTGCTAAAATGTTTGGGAACCACTGACCTAGAGGATTCTAAAATATAAGATAGTCAAGAAATTAAAGAAAGTTTTGTTACTACAATGAAGTCCAACAAAATTTCAGCATAAGCTCTCAAGGACTACAGTTCATGAAGGCATATTGTGAAATAAATTTGTGAATCTTTGAGGTGCTGCTAAACTCTTTGCAGCAAATGTAGAAACAGACCAACACGTCTACCCCCCTCCACAAAAGATATTCAAGAGGAAAAATAAATTTTGTGTACCAAACATGCTTACTCTTACTCATAATAGCTTGCAGATGTTCTTCCTAGAATTTTTCCAAATGTTATTCTTCTCTTTATGATAAGAGTTGCCCTTTTGACTGGCTCCAATGCCTTTAACAGCAGCTTGATCTATAAACATAAACAGGTAATAACATCCAGGCTGTGAAAACCCTGCCCAGCCAATTCTCATATATTAAGTTTCTGTTAAAGGCACAGGAAGGAACCAGGGTTTTTTTCCCTCCCTGATCAGATGGCATCCATCCTTTACAACAACAGTCTTTTCATCCTTGCCTTTTAGGATAAACATTCCAAATATTATTAGCATATTTATATTTTAAAGTCCCTTCTCCTTTCAGGTGTAGAATAATGTTGACAGACAACCACATTTTCCATAATATGTGCACTACACATAGCACCTTATGAACTAAAATGTACACTGCATGCTTTTCACTGGCCATCAGGATTTTAGGAGTTCCCTGTTTTTGTAACCCATTAAAAAAATAAAATAAAAACATAAGTCTGAAGTCCTGTTTTATACTCAGTAAAATAAATCCAAGCCAAGTATAAGTACAGGTGGCTCCAAACTTTTTCAACTGGCGGTTCCCTTGATCTACTAGCCATTGGCCATGGCTCCCCATTAGGGCTATAACCCTATACATTGTATAGGGCAGTGGGTTGCAAGGATTCCATGGCTCCCCTGGACACATGGCTCAGTTTGGTTTCTGTGGCTCCCCCGGACACATGGCTCAGTTTGGGAACCATTGCCTTATACTGAACAAATTTTAAGGTGGTCAAATCAAAGAGAACAAGGAAGCTATAGCTAGTAGAAATAAATACCTTCATTCAGGCCCTCTCAGAGGTCCAGAGAGGCCCAGATCACTTCTACATTTTGAGGTCCCTAGCCATAATAAAAATTGAGAGATTGTAAAAATTGTGTGTATGTCACATTTTGGTCCATTAAGGATAAAAAAAAAAATGTTAAGTGTTTAAATATGAGGCCCCCTGGGCGTAAGTTTGATGCCCAGGGCAAATAGCCCTCATTCCCCCCACCCCTGCCCAAACTGATCCTGTCCTCATTCTGAAAATGTATTTGGGGGCATACTCACTAATATCAGCAAGATGTCCTTCCAATTACTGCAGACTGGGACTCCACAAAGGTCAGTCCAATAAAGTGAATGACATTTAAGAAAGCTCATTTAGCATAGCAAGAGCTTTAAAAGGAACCTTATATCAAATACTGACTTGTATAACATAATTATATTGTTCCAAAGAGAGCTATATTACTCCAAGAGAGATTAGTACAATAATGAAGCTTCAGAAAGCTGAGCATATCAGGGTGGAGGAGATCATGATCTGAAAAGTCCAGACTTTTTCCTGTCCTGTTCATTTCAAGGGAGCACTTTAACACCTCTTTTTGCTGAAATAAATGGAGTTTCAGGATGCTTAACTGGCAAGACCCATGCTCTAACCAGATGGCTCAATGCCCTGGAGCAACCCCCTGTATTGCCCCTCTTCCTGGATATATTAACAGGCAGAGGCTCTTTTAATGCTCCACATCAACAGTAGCGAATAGCTACTAGGAGATTCAGGGGCTGGCCTGAGGAGCAGAAGCACAAGTCTGGTGCAGAACTTGGGCACCCCCTTGGAGATTCATGCAATATGATCTTCCGCCAAGAAAAGGGATTTGTCTTGGTTGTGCTTCTGGGTTGATTCCGATGGTATTTCAGTCATCATTTGAATAGGAATGAAGTAACCTGGTTGGGGGTGGGAGTATAAAACAGAACCATATGACAAAACTCTGTTCTGCTGCTGTTCCATGAGCCTCAAGGCACAGACCAGTATAGCTATCTGACAGCCTATATGCTTGCTAGAGGAAAAATCAAAAGGGCCTGTAATTACTACAGCAACATGTCCAGCCTGTTTGAACTCTTCTGAAATGCCAGCAGCTATTCTTTATCTAGGATACCAGCCCAGGCTCAAAAGCAAGGAACGTCAGACCTAAAAGCAAGAATAATCTTCAGCTACCAAGAAGAGGTCTCTTGTCTACTGGGACAAGTCTGACTAAAGGATCAGAGAGTTATCACCTGATCTGCTCTTGCATTTTGATGCAAGGAACCATCCTTGACTAGTCTCACCAGGGCCTAGGAGAGGGGGGTAAAGGGGGTAATTTGTACCTGGTCCCAGGGTCAGAAAGGGTGCCCAGGAGCCAAAGGAGGGGCCCAGAAATTTCGTGGGATCTTACATTTTCCTATCCCACCCAGACTCACTGTGCACATGGGATGACATTACTGTGGGCCCATGGCAGCAGCTACTGCCACAAGCCATACATACCAGGCTCAGGAATGCATATATTACTTAACAGTGTCACATCTGAGAGGAAACTGACCTGCTACAGTCGCTCTTCGGCTTGTGGATCCACTTATCATGAAGCAGTGTATAGGAGCTCAGCAACATAGCTGCGGGACTGCACCTGCTGCAGAAGTCAGTTTTGATGTACACAAAACAGGGCAGTTTCCATTCTAGTGTGAGCCTAAATACAGTGATACTAATCTCCTGCAATGATTTTCTATATTTGAAAGATTTTAGAGAGACTTAGGAGTGTGTTTGGTTTTCAATATTACTGTATCAAGCTGCCAACGCCAGGCAGGCAGGTAGACATGAGCTCTGCACTGGGAAGACTGGTAGACCTGGTCTCCAAAGACTAGTCTAGCTGTTGCCACTTTCCCCCACCTGTTTTGCCCTGATTCTGCCCACCCCCATTGCCATCCCACCACTCTGTTTCACCCCCTCCCACTTTGGAAAGGGGCACAAAAGAAACTTTGTACCCCCTGACAAAATTCTTCTAAGAGGCCCTGAGTCTCGCCACACAGTTCTCTCCTTCCGTCAGAGCTGAATGATGGTGCTGTACAGGCCTTAAGGCAGAAAATTTAAGACCACCTCAAGCTAAAGAGTCGCACACACCCAAAAGTCACATACACTACTAAGGTAGTGAAGAAAGTCTGCAGATTAGGCCGCCCACCATAGTTACACTACTACAGAACAAGTCAGATTAGCTACCTGAAAGTTTAATGTCAGTGAAGACAGATGACCTTATTCAACAACAATCCTTGTGAAGTTTCTATTCTATTCCATTTATTTGGTTCTACAAGATAAGGCGAGTGGCAACCTCTAGTGTAATAGTTAATTTTAACCTCCCTATCAACTCCTGGCTGCCTTTTAACTTACAAAACATATTCCATTGTTATCATCCAGCTGGGTGACTTGATATCACTTGTACTGGCACAGTCATAAAAAGTGGAGACATCAACAGAAACTGACACAAGTCCAATATTAGGAACGAAGTTATCATCAGACAAGCAGCATGCTTAGAAGGGACCCTTCAGATATTATTAAGCCAGTTGATGCAATCCAGTGCTTCTGTTAGAGAAGGCAACACACCATTAACACAGCAAATATTATCTAGAAGGAATGCAGGCCATTTGCCACAGAGAGAAAAGAATGGAAGAAAAATATTCCAAGTTGGTGAGCTTCCTGATTTGGGACAAATGGCTGCCATTTCCATGATACTTCAGGGGGATCAGGACTCTCCAGTGCATTCCAAACTCTTTCCACCATCTAGGAAAGCAACAGCCTAACAAAGTAGTAACTTGCAAGAGACCAGGCATGAGACGCACTCCAAACCCTTTAAACCTTCACCAGCTAGGCAAAGCTTGAATGCTTCCGTTATTGCTATAGCCGCTACAGGCCAGAACAGTATTTTGGGGACAGTGGGTGATTTCTTTCAAACAGTATGGCTCAACTTCACTCTGGCACAGAAACCAGGAAAAACACTCACACAGAGAGAGCTGTAACCACTTATAATACTATTCATGGGCACACTTCCATATGCAACCACCACACATTTAAAAAATGAATAGGAAGGGGGAGGGTAACTAGAATTGCTCCTGGTTTCTTTGGCATCTCCATGCCCCAGCCCCAAAGGGCAAGACAAATGTTTCTGTGCTGGCTGGAAACTCTTGCAAGTTGTGAAAGGTGAAACCACATTGAGCAAACATCCTGCACCTGAAGGGGGCAACGTAGCTAGTTAAGCTGCCAGAAGGTAGGTGAAAGCTTCCCCTCTTACTTTTCAGTAAGCTCTCTTTTGGTGTGCAGGCTTCTCAACTTAGGTCATCCTCCCTTCCTCCTACTTCCCAGATTCCTCTTCATAGCTAGGGAACAAGCATGTAGGCACACTCTCTTTCTCTCGTACGCTCTCTCACCCCCATCCAGCTACGGTGTTCCTGTAAATAAAGCAGTTCCTCTCTTTATAACCACATGCTTCAAAGTGATCTTCTTAACAGAAGTCTCCAACCTGCTGTGTAAATCAGAGAAGCTAAATGAAGCCATAGTCAACTCAGCTGAAATGTGTGAATTAGCTCCATGGGATGTATTTGTGGCCAAGATGAAGCAAGGCAGTTCAAAAGTGTTGGCTACACGGCTTGATATGCAATTGCTGTCTCACACTTTCAAGTTATTACTTAACATAACTAACTACCACCACCATTTGTATATTACTGAATGCATGGAGCCCTTCACATATATGATCTTAATGTGGCCTTCAGAACAACTTGGTCAACTGAGTAGATATTATCCCCATATTGCAGACGGGAGGTTGAGGGCAGGGAAAGCAGCTTGCCCAAGACTACCAAGTGAGTTCATGGCAAAAGTGAGATTCAAGATGAGGAGGTCCTGATTCTCAGCTCAGTAACTTAGCCACCATGCTACACCAGCTCACTTGTTACATCACTTGCAGGGCAGGGAAGGCAATGAATTCATCCCAATTTAGAAAGTTGCCAGAAGTACTGAACTTGGCTGTAGTTTGCCCCTTCTGAAGAAAGCCTCCCTGGACTCATCATTTTTTTCATTGCCCAACTTTCATGTGATAGGTGCTCGTGATTCCTTTTCATTTTCCTTGTGGCGAAGAGAAGTTTCTTCCCCTTTTCCCATGTGGAAGCCTTTTGATATTTTATGCCCTCTGCCACACTTTTAATATTCAGGTCCAAAAGGGACATCTTCAACAACATTTTCAACATCAGCAACATCTTCATTTGCTGGTATTTGTACTTACTGCATTTATCTTTTCTGTGAGTATTTAAACAGCAGCCAAATAATATTCCTAACCAGGTAGATGCAGCTATTCAGCCTTTGGGAAGAAGCCATACTGAGCACAGTTACAGAAAAATCTCGAGGAGGGGGGGACGGGGACAGAGGCTGTGCTTTTCTGAGCTCTTGAAAGCTCTTGGGAAAGCATGCTATTTCCTCCCAAAAAACTGTGGGTCTGAGGAGATCCGAGGATCTGTGATCAGGAGAAATTCGATCCTACAGATCGTGTACGGTTTTGGAGAGGAAGGGTTCAGCCAGGGGCTGTTTTTTCTCCAAGGGAATAAAGTCATCAATGTCGGTGTTGGTGAGGATTCATGCTAAAGGCCCCAAGCAGGGAAGATCACAATTTGGGAACCTCTGGATTAGGGAGATATGCAAAACTTCATACAGTCTGCACATTTAGTTCATCTGAATCAGTTTGTGTCAGGGTTATGGCCCATTTAGTTCCCCCTCCACTGATCATGAGTTGTACAAAAGGCTGAACAGGTTACCAAATTTAAGAAGACATTTTGGAAACTGTTTCCAAAAGTCAGGATATAATTTTTTCAAAATTATTTTTATTGTGATGGCCAAAGTATTAACTGCCATCTTCCAAGAGTGAATTTTTTTTTAACTTACATTATAAACCATGCTTAAAACATTCACCATTATATAGCAATGACACTCTTCTTATTAATATGCCTTGGGTTCCCTGTTCCATTAAATACATCATCGTACATTGATGAGATCTGTCTTCAATAGCAGGAAGCAACCCATTTCAAGTAGTTAATTTATGGCCAATATTTTATAAGACCCATCTTAAAAAAAAAAAAAAAAAGGCAAGATGCAGTCGATGATAAAGGATATTGCACCGAAGAGTTCAACACCTTTTCTGAAATGCAAGCTAAAAATATCCACTTACCATTAGCCAGACTACATCTGGGTACTTCAATGCATCCCACAAATGAAAGTAAACATATTTTGCTCCAAAGCACTCCCTGCATTTCAGTTAACTGTGGACTCTGTAAGCTTTCAACCCATTCCTGCCTAATCCTTTTTTCCTTATTCCACCATCACCCCCTTTCTTACTTATGATTATTATCTGTCACTGAATTATCAGTCTGTCACTGAAACAATAAATTTGAACAAATTTATGTATCACTAATATAGGAGGGATTCCCCCCATATTAGTGATACATGAAATACAATATTAATACCTGAACAGGGATCCCCAAACCTTTTGGCAATTTCTTCTTTAAAAGGTCTCCTAGGCCTGCAATTTAATAAGGAGACACTGTTCGTCACATGCACTACTGCAGAGTGCCTTACCAAATGGGATGTGGTCAATTTTTTTTGTGTTCTAGCTGGATACTGCCATGCTCTCTCATATTTACATATTTTTATTAAGTTGTATAGTTCTACAAGTACACCATCTTCCTGAGAAAAGGACTTCAACTCTTATGTGCACACAGTCCCAGAGGGCTTTTACATTTGCTGTGTTCTACCTAAAAGCACTGAGCCCCCATTTTTAATCTTGCATCCCCAAAGCATTAAGGTTATTACATGGAAGCAGATGCTACTGATCTTTGTTGAACCTGCTTGTCAACACAGATCATCAAATCGCTATACAGATGGGATTTCTGAATCTCATCTACAAGCAAAAGTCTATTCCTAGGCACATTTACTTGGGAGTAAGTCCCACTGAACTCAGGGGCCTAGCTTGAAGTAAACATGGATTGCACTGCACATGAGCAACTGAAAATTCCCATCTTCTTTCACAGAAGACTGAAAGTGTTCTAACCTGCACATGTTCAACTGTGTTTTGCATCAGAAAGTAGGAGACAAACTACACGATCCACAGGGCTCAGGCAATAACTTACACAAGTTTTATTGTCAGTGCTGATGTTATTTATATAGTTGTGTTTGCTAGGTGTACTGTGATGCACTGTTTTGAGCTGCCAGGAAATGTGGCATAAAAGTATTTGAAATGGATAAAAAAACTTTCCCAGTCCATCATACCTCTGATATCAGGTAGGAGAATCAAGAACTTCAATGCTTCCTCATGTACAAAGCCTACCTACATTTTCAAAACTAGTAGGTCATGCTAAAACTGTTTCATTGCAAAACCAGAAGTGGCCATTTTTAAACTATTTTCTGCAGTTTGGAGACTTGGGTTCAAAGGCTCCCTGGACCCCCCCCCCCCAAGAGGCTGGCACTGCCTCACGTAAGTAAAAAACACCCCTTTTGCCACCAGTAATGGTCTGATCGTAGTAATCATATTGCTGCCTTCACCCCTCCTCAGCAGTTCCTGAACTCCAGGAGAGTTTGAGAACCGCTGGCTTAAAGTGATTTCGATTGTCTGCAATATAGCTTATATTCCTTTATAAGAAGGAATAAGGAACCTTACTTCATCACTGTAGTGCATTTCCCATTGCTACTAACATCTAGGCCTTAACTATATTACTATTAATGAAGGGTGACAGAGCTAATGCCAATAGGTGTGAATTAACATAGCATGTAACACAGGAGTCCCAACACTCTTTGAATAATACAAGGTTCTTTCTCAGGGGAAATCTGACCAATTTAGTCAGCTGCAAACTACTTTATTCTCCCTGTAATGCTAGCTTGCAACAGTCAAACTGTCTCAAAAAAAGAGTGCTATATGAAAATGTAGTCATTTCCTGCTTACTGAGGTATCCACATTTTCCCAGGCGTCAAATCCAGTGAGGTTTGCTGTGTTCATTAGGACTACTATGCTACTGAAATGAAATTTATTTCATCAATTGGTTTTATCCCCATGTTCTCTGGGAGCGGGGAACAAGCATCTCCCCCTTCAGACAAGACCCATAAGTATAGAGAATGAACTGTGCATCACTCCTACTTCTTCTCTCACTGCTTCTTTTGAATGGCTGACATCCCCCCCCCCCCGAGATTTAATAGCTTTTGAAACTGACCCCATTTTATAAACAAGCTTAGCTAAAATCTAAACACACACAGGCTGGATCTGTGAAACACACACAGGCTGGATCTGTGAAACAGTAAAGAGCTGTTGCTGGTGCAGTCAGCAATAAGCTATGAACGTATCAGGTGATATTCACAAGCACAGCTTAAATTGGTTCTGGCATTATCTGCATTTGCAGATTCAAAATTTTTCTTAAAAAAAATTATATATTGCATTGTCTAAAGCAACAATTCCTAAATGTGGGTCTGGAACCCAGTTTATGTGGGGTAGCAAAACTGACAGGGCAAATTAGGCTATGTGCATCAAGGGTTAAACAAGCTGCTACTTGGGCAGTGTTCTGGCATACCTGAGGGGGACAAGGGGGACAAATACCCTAGGAGCCAAGCTTGGGGGGGTGGCTCCACACTGCTATTAACCCCCACAGTGCCCCCCATGGCACTCAGTTGGCTGGCACACCAATTCAAGGGCCACCTCCTAAGGGCCTTTTGCCCAGAGGCATTCTGAGGGCCAGGGAAGCAGCACACTGCCTTCCTGACCCTTTGAAGCCTTGTAAAGCCATCAGAGGGCCAAAAAAAACATCACTTCCAGTTTCATGGAGGAAACACATGGCCCCCCCCCCCAGACTTCCAGAAAGGAGGCAGGGGGTGGCAGCCCGGCCAGTGGGGAGGACAGCAGTCCAGCCAGTGGGCGGAGGTGACAGCTTGTGGTCGTGGCCCTTGGCAGTACTGGGGCCAGAATTGCCACTGGGTGGGGAGCACTGCTGCCCAATCACCATTATAGCTACACCCCTTGGCATTTATAAACCAAGCAGCAACATCTAGGGTCTCTAAAATGTTTGGGAACCACTGGTCTAGAATGTACATTGTTTTTAAAATGAATTTGGATCTGGAGAAGCTCAAATGAGAAACACGTGTTTCTGTATGTCAGTGGCTTCTCAGTTCAATCTCTATAATATCTAGTTAGAAGAAACACAGGTAGAGCTTAGAGAGTCACTGCTGCAAGCCATAGTCAGTAGGCTGATATATTGCACCAGACAAAGCAGCTTCATGTGCTTCTAGATCACATTATCTATGGATGGATCCAGCCATTTCCTTTCTCCAAATGGACAGAATCTTTTGGATCAAACTCAATATCTTCTGAAAAGCATGCTTTTTAGTCTGAAATGTACTTAAAATTCCCTTTGACAATGGATGCAAGAAAATTCTGTGGTTCAACTGTTAAATCAAAGCAGATAGAAGCAATTGTGGTGGGGGAAAAAGGGGGAAGATGAACTAATACAGCCTTATTCCAAATCTAACTTGTATGACATGCCACTTAGAGAATGCAGTCCGTTTGACTAATGAAGCTCTTCTATTCCATTTTTACTCCCTCCCTCCCATCTTGTGCTTCTATGGTATGTTTACAAGCAACCAACAGCTGCTAGGAGGCCAGCAATTGCTCCCAAGGGATTACGGTTGTCTGCAACGTGGCTAGCTGGCTCCAGAGGAGATCTCCTCCTTTCTCCAGCATGCTTGACAGTTATAGCTAAGTCTCACTAGTGACTCAGCTACTCAAGAGATTTGGACTCATTACCTTAATCTAGCCTATTAGAGCCCTCTTTTACTTAATGATAGGCCAAAAGGGAAATGGGTGTCCTTGAGAAGACTTCAGCATCTCAACAATAAGCTTTGGGAAACAAAGTTCTATTAAGGGTGGGAGTGGAGTTAGGGCATGGTGCCTTATAAATAGAAAACGCTGTACAGGATATCATTAAGAAATACCCAGACACGGGCTAGACATATCCCAATTCAAAGCGAGAATGGGATGAATTTCATTTAGGATACGCCTGCACTGTGCAAATGAGAAGATTAGCATGGTGTAGTGGTGGGTATCAGCCTAGGATACAGAAAACTAAAGTTGAAATTCCTAGTCATCTGTGATGTTCACTGGGCAACCTTAGGCTAGTCATCTTATCTCAGCTCAGCCTAATCCATATCCTTATCTGTCCCAACCAGGAGTCTCCAACAGTTCTGAGCTTCCTAATCATTGCACTTGAATTCCCTCCTTCTTGTATTTCCTTCTGCTGCACCTTAGGACCTCCTTTCCCATTTCAGTTACTTCCTCCCAAAAGATAAGTGATGTGTGGAAGAGATCTGGAGGAATATGGGGAGATAATCAGGCATAGCTCCATCTTGATCTTCTTTCCTAATCCCCAACTTCAGTGCAATGCCTTCTTTGCCAGTCTGCTTGTTTGATTTATATTATCTTCTTTCTTGTGCTTAGGTAGTAGTCTTGTCCCCATAGAATCAAGTAGATAAAAATTATACATGCTTGCAAATCCCTTGGAGACAGGACTACTATTTACATATAACCATTTGAGGGAATAAAAGATGCTAAATTAACTAAAAAATGACACTATAAACCTAATGTCTATTTAAAGAAAAAATAAACTCTGTCCTAAATGCAGTGACAGTATGTCTTTAGTACTCTACCCGAAAGCAGGCAGACTCCCAAGTCCGAATGGCAGATTCTGGTTTATTTAGAAACTTTGCCCAAACTATACGAGGTTCATCTGGTTTGAATGTCATGGCCTATCCTGAATCAGGATTGGAATTGGAATAGTCTGTCCCCTAGTCTCTCCCCTCATGTACTGAAGGGCACTTACCTCAATATCCTGAAGCTACGTAGAAGATACTGTGTGAAGCCTGAATGAGACCACTCTCAAAGGATTCTATAATACTATACCAAATAAGTACTACCAAAAAGAAGCTAAGAAATGTTCAGAAGCAGCACAATTTGGAATGCCACACAATGCTGCCTCTTAAGAACATAAGAACATAAGAACAGCCCCACTGGATCAGGCCATAGGCCCATCTAGTCCAGCTTCCTGTATCTCACAGCGGCCCACCAAATGCCCCAGGGAGCACACCAGATAACAAGAGACCTCATCCTGGTGCTCTCCCCTACATCTGGCATTCTGACTTAACCCATTCCTAAAATCAGGAGGTTGCGCATACACATCATGGCTTGTACCCCATAATGGATTTTTCCTCCAGAAACTCGTCCAATCCCCTTTTAAAGGCGTCTAGGCTAGACGCCAGCACCACATCCTGTGGCAAGGAGTTCCACAGACCGACCACACGCTGAGTAAAGAAATATTTTCTTTTGTCTGTCCTAACCCGCCCAACAATCAATTTTAGTGGATGTCCCCTGGTTCTGGTATTATGTGAGAGTGTAAAGAGCATCTCCCTATCCACTCTGTCCATCCCCTGCATAATTTTGTATGTCTCAATCATGTCCCCCCTCAAGCGTCTCTTTTCTAGGCTGAAGAGGCCCAAACGCCGTAGCCTTTCCTCATAAGGAAGGTGCCCCAGCCCCGTAATCATCTTAGTCGCTCTCTTTTGCACCTTTTCCATTTCCACTATGTCTTTTTTGAGATGCGGCGACCAGAACTGGACACAATACTCCAGGTGTGGCCTTACCATCGATTTGTACAACGGCATTATAATACTAACCGTTTTGTTCTCAATACCCTTCCTAATGATCCCAAGCATAGAATTGGGATCTTCACAATGCTTCACAATGCTCTTCACAATGCTGGTCTCGTCACAATTAACACACACAAAGAAAAGCTGCTCACTATGCTTCTTATGTAATTTCTTCAATTGCAGAAATGCAGGACTTCTGGCTTGATTTGCATGAATGAGAGAGCTCCTTCATTTGCATGGTCCCTGCAAATCAGACTGATGGTCCTGCATGTCTGCAACTGAAGAAATCAAAGAAGGAGGTTGGCCATCTGCTTTATGCTCGCTTTTAGCAGGTGGAAAGGAGCTTGGTACAGACTGCATCCATGGCAGACTGAAGGGAAGTGGTGGTTGCAGCAGACTCCAGGTAAAGGAAACCCCAAATCTACCACTCTTTTGCTCCTCCGCAGCCTGCTGTTGATGCAACCCTTGTCACCTCACCCAGCGGACAGCTGCCCCTGCAAAGGTTTGTGCTATGCATTTCTTTGTGTTTTGCAGTAGTTCTGTAGCCTTGTTTAAGATGTTTCTACAAAAACATAATAGGGCCACATTTAACAGTACAATTCTATGCTTGTCTACTCAGAAATAAGGCCCATTAAATTCAGTACCAGAGAAGTGAGTGTAGGATTGCAGTTTAAGAGCCCAATCCTGAGCTCAATGCGCCGGCTTCCTGCTGGCATGCTCTGTCACAAACGTGCCATGAGACATGTTTGCGAGCTCTAACACTGGGCAAGTGCCCATGCTAGCCCAGTGCTGGGCTAGTGCTGGTCAGGTGGCTGGCCTCCACTGCTCGGTGGTCACATGCCGAGCAGCGGAAAGCAGGGGCGGGGGGAGGCGGGTAGGAGGCATTCCAGGGGTGGGTGGGAGGTGGGCAGAAGACAGGGAGAGGGTGGGGAGGAGGTGTGATGGGGAAGGTGTGGGGAGGGAGGGAGGCAGGACCGATGGAGCAACGCTCCACCGGATCCTGAGCCTTCACATCAGGCTTGGTGCCCGACACAAAAGCTCTTCCCTCACCTCCAACCTTTTGGTTAGCGGTCCCCATTGTGGGACTACTCCCTTTAACTGGCAGAAGGGGATGAAAGTCCCCTTCTCCAGAGGTGCCACCCGCGGCTGCCTTAGGTGTGTAGGATGCGGCGGCAGCCGTTCTCAGTGCCACCGCAGCCGCACATCCCTGGAGCTCAGGATTGGGCTCTAAGTCTTCATAACCTCTGTAAAATCAGACTACAGTAACTATGCATAATTTAAACACACACACACACACACACACACACACACACACACACACACACACACACACACACACACACACACACACACACCCCATAGCAACTGCTTACAGATTTATACTGTAATGTGCTACTGATATTAAACCTAAACTAAATCTAACTAACTAAATCTAACTAAAATTTCTCTGGAGAAACACATGTTAGCTTAATGTAAGCCATTTTCGTGTAGCAGCAAATTTTCATTTAAAAGTATAATTTTCTCTTAAGGAGAAGAGGAGCTGCTAACAAGCAAAGATCTTTGTCTGGCAGCTTAAATATATTTGCAAGACCAAAATGCGCTAATCCAATTTCACTTAGCTGTGCAGCAAAATCTCTCTTAATATTATCTGCAGGCTTCCTTGGTCGTCACATTTTTAAAACTACTACCATACAAATGTTTTGTGAATTAAAGCATCTCAGCTTGCTACATGGTTTGAGGCCCATTGTAATTTGGTTGCATAAAGGAAAGCAAAACAAACTGATTCATACAATAACAAAGATAATCTGGCTTAACGTTTCATATTTCAGGAGTACTCAGAGGGAAAGAATATCTCTTTCATAGCTTTTGTGGTTGTGCCAGACTTCTCTATGAATGAGACCAGACCAATATTTCTATTAATGTATGTCAAGTGGCTTGGAACCAAGGAAGCACCCCTCACAGAACTCTGTCCATAGGATGACTTTGGGTACTCTTGTCTGCAAAGATGAAAAACAGAGAATGAGATTTTGGAGAATTTTTATCCTCTCCATCTCTTACATTCATTTGAACTTTGTTGTTGAAATGTAGTATATATTTATTCTAAGTAATTAATTGACAGTATAGTTAATTTACCAACTGGTAAAGCTAGTATCCATTGGGTCATGGGTTCAAATTCTGCCCTTCCACATGGTAGGAGTCAGCATGTACTGGATGAGGGAGGGCGAGAAGAGAACATCCATCGCTTGGAATCAAGATCCATATAGAAAAGTACCAGATTTAATCCCTGCCATTTCCAGTTGAAAGGTTGTTAGGAAGCAGGGCAGGAACTGAAAAGATCAATAAGGTCTCTGCCAGACCTTCCTTTTTTCACTTGTCTGTGTTTATACCCAGACAGTTAAGTGGCAACCGAAAAGGGTCAAGATCAATTCTCAAAACCAAACGAAGCTTCACAACCACTTATCCACAAGTCTGTCAGAAGTTGTTACCCAATTCTGGGTGGCACCTAGAGTGCAATTAATATTTGGTGCACCAAGTCAATCCACAACAGGTGGAAAGGTTAACTATCTTTGTTTTCCATGGAAAAGAATACACAGCAAATACCCTGAAGTGCAACTAGTCTGCCCTGAGGTAGAGGTACAAGGCTTTTACACAGTACTGAAATAGTCTTTGGTGGGCAGACAATAACCATATAAGGAGAACACCAGAAATTACCACAGACGTAAGTATCAGTTCATATCCCACTCAAGCTATCCACCTATAACTGGCTTGATCAAGTTCTACAGCCTCCTAGTTGACACTCACATCTGTGGGTTCTAAAGTTTCAAGGCGGAGTTCCTTTTCAAGATGTCATGGCTTTGGTTCATACAATAAAGTCAATAGCCTGAACAAAGAGTGTCTTCCCCTCAATCATCACCAACAGTCACCTAGTCCATTGCTACTGATTCCCAACTCAAGACAAGGGAGGAGGCAGGAATATAAATGAAGAAAAACAGCTGTAAGAAGATATCTTGAACCTACTGCTTCATCAAAAGTCAGGAAGACACTTCAGAGGCCATTGTAGCAGGTGGCACTCCAAGCTAAATCTACTACAGCCAGCGGCAGTGCTGGCACCAAGTTGCAGTTGCTCCAGGGGCAAAGCCCATGCACTGGGCCCTCCACCTTCCTCCTGATTTTAACACTAGCAATACCGAGTGTACAAGGTTCAAAGGTCAGCCTGATCAGATGGACTTTCCAACAGGCACAGGCTTCTAGCCAGTGTCCAAGCTGGCCAATCCCTGAAGCTACACCCTTTGTCCTCCTCCTGTGATCAGGGCCAGTTCAAACCATTGAAAGAAACATGCTATATTCCAAACCCTAATACCTATCATTCTGATTACTCTCTTCCATATGAGGCTTAGATGTCCCAAAGAATGTCAGTCAATATCTGAACTGACTGAAGCACCAGGACTTGTGCTAACTGCAAGGAATGAGTAGTTTTAGTTCTTTCCCGTCCTCTTTGTTTTCACGACAAACAAGATAGTAAGGACAGTTGCTTTCATCTCTTGAAAATACAGCTCTTTGCTCTGTTGCGTAGTCAATGGGAGCTAGTATTATTTACTAGATTCTAAAATAGTTCCTTTTGTAAACTGCTCTCTCTTTTATTGATGGAAAGAACAGCTTGTATAACTGAGCTCTCTGAGATTACCTGCTTTTATCAAATAAGGACACTTTTACGGATAGTGACAGGTTCTGAGGAAGCCAGTGCTGGAGAAGTTAATGGCCACAATCTCATTGAACAACTGAAATAAGATTCTTTGTAAAATAACAAAAGCTTCAGGAATAAAAGGACCAAGACAGACCAGCTTCCTTTCAAACAGAGCTCAGGTTCTATGTTTTATTTCTGCAAGTGACTCTGTCGATTAAATAATGGAGAGCAGAAATGCTGCTTTGACTTCTGCAATTATACTATCCTGCAATTTAGAAATTGGTTTCCTGTAAATAAGAACTCCTCTAATATCTATTAAAATGCATATGTTCAGAAATATTTTTTCTGCTACTGTGGATTATTTGATTTAGGGTGCTTGCCTTTCTCCAAATTCCTTGAATAGATGACTTTCATTTCTCCATTTGCATCAGTAATGTCACAGTCTTATGAGCAGGTATGTACGAACTCAATAACTAAATGCTTTAAACTTTTAATATGATGATGCATTCAATTAGGCATCCTTGGGAATAATTAACTATGAATGAACCTAAATATAAAACTGCAGAGAAAGCTTTTATGATTGATACACACACTATTTACCACCTCTGAGTTTCATAGCACATAGGTATAATTATGCCTTGTGCCTAATTGCTTAGGCACACAATTTTCAAACATTTCTCTATGCAGCATTTTGAGCAAGAGCAGGATTCTGATTAAGAAGGTCAAAATACTTTTAATGGGCCAACAAATATTATGCTAAATATCTGTTAACAACAGGTCTTCTAAAGGCTGATTCACACACTCACACATCCATGCCAGCAATCCTAATATAACATGTGAACTGTATGACTACGAATACAGTTGATAATAATTAAGGCTATTTATGATCATAGCTACACTTTTTCCAGCCATTGCACTTCTGGAATATCCATGATCACCATCCTTGATCAGTCTGAGGAATATACTTGGCCAGACACAGGTCCAGCCTCGTTATCTACAGGTTCATTATTACAGACCATGGGTTCCAAATCTGCGTCATTCCTGATGTGCTTGGAGAT
This sequence comes from Tiliqua scincoides, assembly GCF_035046505.1. Lineage (NCBI taxonomy): Eukaryota > Metazoa > Chordata > Lepidosauria > Squamata > Scincidae > Tiliqua > Tiliqua scincoides. Next base: position 60,721,576 of record NC_089826.1, read on the forward strand.
GGTTTCAAGTAGCATTTGGGAGCCTTTCTGAGGTCCATAGAGACCGTGCACAGCTTCTGCAGATCTCAGAATGCCCCCTAAAAGCATTGGAAGGCCACTTCTGGTTGTCGGCAAAAAGTGACCTTTGGTAGTTGGCAGAAGTGGCCTTCCAACACTTTTGTGGGCCATTCTGAGGCCCATAGAAGCTGCACTCAAAGACCTTCAGAGGTCCTAGATGGGCACTTCTGGTTTTTATGAAAGCCTTCTAGGACCTCCAGAGTCCTTTCTAAGACTCATAGAGGCAGTGTGTGGCCTTTACAGGCATCAGAAAGGCTCTAGATGCAAACAGAACGAAATTCCGGTAGCATCTGGTGGCTCTGTGGGTTGAAACCGGTGGACTTCATTATCCGGGAGCTTCTGTATCTGTGAGTTTCAGTATCCACAGGGGATGGGGGGCCAGGAACAGATTCCCCCACAGATAACAAGACTCAACTTATTGTGCAAACTAGCCCTTGAACTCAAGACTTAGTTAGCAGTGGACATTTAACAACCGTTCTTTGTCATAACTCACGGATTTTTCAGAAAAATGGTTGTCTGCACTATGAGAATTCTCTTGAGCTTCTCTGACTCACGAAGTCACTACTGGAGAGTTTCTATCATTCACTCACAAAACATGCCATCTCCATGACATTTAGCACCAAGTTGTTGCATGAAGTCACTGCACCATAGGGTTTTTAGAAGAGATAGGAGAGGGCATTTCAGCTCAGCTCCCCCATCCCACAAGATGTCACTTTAATTCCAGCCATGTTCAGTCCTATACATTCCACTCTAAATAAAACAGGCCTATCAAGTTAAACCCATATAAGTCATAAACTTAAAATGGAAGTACAGGTTCAACCTTGTTATACATGGATTTGACTTAACACAAATGACCACTGCAAATGCGAAGGCATGTACTGATCCCTGGAGAAGAGGAAAAATGCATCCCTTTAAAACCACAGTTTAAAAAACTGCTTTTCTTACTATTGTAGAGAGACAGTCATGCAAGTGATTACAGGTATAACCTAATTATCCAAGGATTTTTCTATGGATTTATCTATCTATGGATATTTCTATCTCAACATGATGAGAAGGGCCCTTTAAATTAAAGAAAAACAGTCATTTAACATTAGCCTTGTTAATGTGAGAGAGGGCAGCCAGCTGACAATCCATCAATCATTCTCTCTCCAGGCACTTAGAATGACTTCACTCCAAGTCAGTGACCCCCTCCCTTCCCCCTGAGTACATGAAAGAAAGATAATCACTGTGCATTCTTTCCCAGCTCTGGGTGAAGGGAGGGGTTGCTGGCTCAGAGTAAAGCATTCCTAAGCACCTGAAGAGAGACTGATGGATTGTCTGCCTAATGACTCTGCTACATCACAAATGCTGTTTTTAAATTGCCTAGCAAAGCAACTGTTTTTTAAATGGATTTGCTTTAATGCGATTTTTGCCATCCAGGTGAGTGAATGAGATTCAATCTGTATATCAGGGGTATCAGACTTGTTTCATTAAGCAGATGATGGCTAGTAATAAGCACTTTGTTCCCACTGAAGCAAAGTGGAAGTGCTTGTCTGTTTTCTCTGGCATTCAAATTTTGGGAAGTGACAATTCCATTTCTTGTGAAAAAAAATAAGATTCAAATGTTCACTGTCTGCTAAACGTGGGTTCATCTGTACAATTAAGAGTACAGATCAGTTACATTGAATCTGTCGGTTTTAAAAATAAAAAGGTAGTTAGGAAACAAACAAAGGAATCATTGAAAGAGTGTGATCATTTCAACCAGAAGCTTGTGCTCTCTTTTGGAAATGAGAAATTGCAAATTATTTCACCTCCATAGAGTGTCTGATTAACTTGATACACTAATTGCAAGGCTGAGAACAACTACACTTTTGAATCCTGCTGTTTTGACAGAGCTGGAGAATGAACTTGACTCTGATGTTTTGAAAGCCCCTGAAAAGAAAATGGAAAATATATGCTTCATTCAGACAGCCTCTTCAAAAGCCTCCTTTGCTTGGCTAACCACCCCCTCTAAAAACCCATGTTTCTGGTGTCAAATATTTAGAAAATGGAGGTTTAAACAGCTACAAAGAGCGACTTGTTTCCAGCATGGCTACAGGAAGAACAGGGAACGAATGAACAGCAAACTTACTTGATTTACAGTGTTTTTGCACACTTGGCTTCTAAGCATATCATGGCCTGGATTCACATAAGCAAGGCAGTATGCAAAATGCTTGTCAAAGAATTCCGCCAAGGTAAGTCCCACTGAGATTAAGCAAAGGAAAAACACAGCACACACTCTTAGGAGCAGACTTCTGAAAACAGAAACCTTTAAAATAAAGACTCTGTTCTTCAGTTTCATGTAAAATGGTTCTATATAGTGTGCCATGCGACTTTATCCCTGCACATTGATCCGAGCCTCCTCTCCAAGGAACAATTGCAAAAGATACAAAATTCTTTTTTATTCTCGGGTGCAATACTGAGAACATTCAAGAAATAGAGGTGTTCTTAAGTATTTTTATTTTTTTCACATATTTCATTCCCCCCCCCACACACACACCAAGGAAAAAGTGCAGAAAGCAGTGTTATGTGGTTTTATTCCAAGAGCACATTTTAATAAATTATAATTATAAATAATAGGGTTTTGAGTGTACTGGGTAGGCGATATAAGTGCTATATGTCAGCAGATGCAGTCACATTACACATTAGAAAATAGTTTTAATTTTTCCTGATACGAGGGTGTTTTTGTTGTTGTTTTACAAAAATGAGAAATGCAGAAAGTGTTGTTTTGTCTTGATTGCATTATCACTAAAAATCACACCTCTATCAATAGGCTAAAACTGGCTTAACACTTGCTCAACTTTAGTAGTGTTAAGGGCAACAGAGAGTGCTCAGAGATCTCTAGAATCTTCACTAAATTGTAATTCCTTTGATTCTTTTTGTGGATGCTTTTTGCAATTAATCTGAATATAAGTGTGTAATGTACATATGCCCTTAATGCCCACTTCTATCCAGTATGCCATTAGCACAATGCTTTGGCCCTACACAAAGAATTGGGGTGGTTTCTCCAGCTTGCTACTGGAGTGGACAGTTTTGTTCTACTGACAGACACACACACACACAAATATAATCAGTGCAAGTCAGAACAATAGCCATTAAGATCCATATTCCTGTACAGATGATACATCCACAACTGGCTCCACATACATAGACATGAACATGCACATTCCACGCTCCCTTGCAGAATGTGGTTCCACTTTTCACAATAGTTGGGAAGAACGTCACCCTGAGCATGCCATTCCATTTTTCATAACTTCACACTGAGCTGCTGTTATGAAAAATGGAATGGCATGCCAGCAGGTGGCAGGACCCACATGTTCATGTCTATAATCACATGTGCATGGAGTGGTTCAGGTGTATTGTCCAAACCAGAACAAGGCAGAGATAATGGGGGGAGGGGCATGGTTGTGCCTGCTGGCCCTGCCTCCATGCACTGATCAGAGCTTCTGCACAGAGACATTTATGCAGTAGAGTTTGTGCTGAAGAGCTGATCAACACATGCAGTGGAGGTGCCCCTTTCATGCCTTCATTTCCCCCACATTTATTTATCTGCACCACATATAAAAAAAGGAAACAATAGAGAACAGCATGGAATTGCAGGGCACTGATGCAGAGAAGGCACATTTGCTGTATTCAAGTGGTTACATCTGTTATTCCAGGAGTGGCATCTCAGGGCTGGTCAATACCTGCCAGTAGCTACTGCCCATATGCACGCTGGGAAAACAGAGGGCCATCGATAGGCTCACAGAGAATACAACGTGGTGTGACCTAGCTTTTTATTTATGTACATGCACATCCAATCACAACAACATTTTTCTTTTCAAGCCACTGCAATAACTCCTCCACATGAGCACAGATTCCCTGTAATGGCCTTGGTGCTCACACAAGGGATGTTGCCTAGTGTGACGCAACCCTCTGTGAACTAGGAAACAGTTCAAGAAGCAACATTCAGAATATAAAAGGAAGTGCACATGCCCCTTGCCATCTGCAGGGGTTTTTTTTTGCTGAAGAGGCACTTCTGAGATTTCCAACGCTTTTCAATTATCTTGATCAGCTTAGTTCCTCCAATGCCCATTTATAAAATATTGCTGGGGTCACTGTGGGGAATTATTTCCAGGTCAGCTTGTTCTGCCCCTATTTGCATTCCTTCTACACAAAAGATTAGCAAATCTAAAGTGCTGTAACTTCTTAGTCCAGCAGTTCTCTATCTGTGGGTCTACGGCCAATTTTTGATGGTTCACGAAATTGACAGGGTAGATTAGGCTGTGTGTATTAAGGGTTAAACCATCTGCTACTTGGGGAAGTACTGCTGCTCAATCAACATTATAGCCACAGAAACTTGAGCAGTTGGTAAAGAGAAACTTTTTTTAGGTGGGTCCCAACAATAAAAAGTTTGAGAACCACTATCTTGGTCAATAACATCCATATGGGCAATATTCTTGTTCTCAAACAGTCTTTGTCCCATTGGAGTCAACAGGATTAAGCCACCCTGAGGAAGAACAGCCATGCCTCATCTTGGGCTCAGTTAACTTGCATGAACTGGGCTTTCTGAGTTTGGCAAACCAAACAAACGCACAAACACAACAGTTTAAATTGTTGTTATACAGGATCGAAAGAGACCACTGACACCAAGGTAAGTTTAAGGCTTTTTATTAGGAGGAATGGAACCTGAACCAATCAATGGAAAGACCTTGTTTTGAATTCCCCCAATTGAGATAGGACCTGAGGCAGGAGGCAGCAGGACTTGAGGCAGGCCAAGGGCTTGAGGCTTGACAGAGGTTCCCCTCTGGTTCTTAGCTCCAGCAAGAAGCTCTCTCAGGGCTCCTTCCAGCAGCTCTGTCCTCAGCTCTCCCGCAGAGCTCTGTCTTCAGCTCCTCTCTGCAGCTTGGTCTCGCCCAGCTCGCTCCTCGCAGCTTCTCTTCCCTGGAGGTCTCTGCAGCTTGCTCTTCCAGCTCCTTCTCTGCAGACACTCCCCAAAGCTCCTCATAGCAGCTAGTCCCTGGTGGTCTCTCATCCTGCAGAACTTGGTCTTGAAGCTCCTTACAGCAGCTCTTCCCTGGTGGTCCGGGAGCTCTCTGTGCTGGTGCAGCCCCTTTTATAGCCTCAGTGGCTCTGCACAGGCAGCCCTCTAGCTTTCCTCCAATGGTACTCCAGCCTTTTTTGCACACAGCACTCAAGTTCTCCTGCCTCATCCCCTCCGAATTCTTAAGAGCTTCTTACAAGGTACTCAGCAAGTGAGCCTATTGGCTCAGACAAAACTATAACAATTGGCTCAGACAAACTCAGGCACGCTGTCTATTGGCTCATGCAAAGCACTGGCTATGATCCCACCAGGCCAAGTTACAGCAGTCAACTGAGCCCATATCATTGTGAAGGTGATTCAACTAACCAAATACTTGCCTGAGAGTGAGCCCAAGAACAGAGAATGAATCTGTTCCTTCAGGCTGCAATCCTAACCTCACTTTCCTGGGAGTAAGTGCCATTGAACATAATAGGACTTACTTCTGAGCAGACCAGGTTAGGATTGTGACCTCAGTTGGTCTCAGTTTCCACCAGCCTCTCTTAATTTTTAAAGAGACTGTCCTTATTTTTCTGATGCAAGGCATTTTCAAGGTAATTTTCTGCAGCAACTGTTGCCCTGCACAAGCCTGATCTCATCTGATCTTGGAAGCTAAGCAGGGTCAGGCCTGGTTAGTACTTGGATGGGAGACCACCTGGGAATACCGGGTGCTGTAGGCTTATACCATAGTCTCTCGAGACTGAAGGTTGCCAACCAACCAATTTTAGCTTTAAGCACCAACTCTGGAACATATTCCTTGAGTAGGACAAGGGATGACTGTATACTGGCTTAAATGTTTTGTGAGCTCTTTAGCCATACATTTAGTGCATAAAAGGGAAAACATGCATCAACTCACTGTTATGTACATTTTGATCCCACCCTTCCTTCAAAGAGCTCACATGGAAGAATACATGGCCTCCCTTGACCATGTGAGGTAGGTTAGGCAGTAACTGGTTTGAACTCTGTCCTTTTATCTAGTCATAGATGTATACTATCTCCAGGTTCAGAGGCAATGTGCCTTTCACTTTCCACGAACTATAACTTCCTCACTGTTTGCAGGCTTCCCAGATGCTATTGTGGGAAACAGAATGCAAGAGCAAATGGGCCTTTGGCTTGATCTAGCAAGGAACTTCTTATGTCTCTGCCTTTATGAGATAAAATTCCTGAGGTCCAAAAAGAATAAGTGCCATAATCATTTATCAAATTCTGAACACAGAAAATAAAATTAGCTCAGATGTTATACAATAACATTACAAAAAATCAGATGAGGATGCAGCAGGTACAAATCAACACTGCAACATACATACAAATGTAGATTGGAAGGGCAAATGTGCTCTGTAGCAGACAATAGAGAGATTTCAGCTGGGACAGAAAGTTGCAGCTGTCCAGTTGGTTGTGGCTGAAGGACGTGGACAAAGTCAACCTATGGCTGCTGCACTGCCTGTCAACTGCCAAGCATGATGCTGGCATTTATAGTAAAAACAAGCATTTTGATGACCTGGGAGCAACAAGCTGCAAAGCTCACCTCTCCCCTTTTAAGATTGTCTGTACAGGCTCTGCTCCATTCTTATGCAAGTGGAGGCCATCTTAACAGTGCAGAGCTTTCACTGGTGTGGTGGTTCCAGGGTTATGAAACAGCAACCTGGAAAAGACTGATTTGAGTAATCCTAGCCTGGAAAGGCTGCAAAACTAATCTGTTCAGGAAAACTCTTGGCTAGAAGGCTGGGTTCAGTTAGGGATTAATGTGCTGCTGCTATTTCCGTGCCAACATACTCTGATTTCAATAGTCTGCTATGGCATAATGTTTAAAATTTTAGGTATTGTTTTATAAGCAAATGGGGAGGCAGGATATAACATTTTAATAAAATGCAACATACATCGCTGTTGGCATGGATGCACATTCACTTCCACCTTATAAGGCAGACAAGAATGCTCATTCTTGTGCTCAGTCTCACATACACCTCTTATCTAGTGATGGGACTATAGACTACATATATGACTATGGTCTAGATCTGAATCAGTAAGCGTAAGGAACTTGGGTTATGAATGGTGAAACCCTGCACCTCACACAACCTCAGCATCATTGTTTCTGTGCCAGATACTATAATGCTTATAAACATGCCTTAGGCGCAAGTATTTGAAATTGGCCCAATGCTGTATGTTGTCTTTCATTAGCCTGCGCCTGATGGATAAGGTTCAGTGCTACTTTTGTTGAGAAATCTATACAGAGGCGCCGAACTGCAAGCAAGAAAAACAAAAGCTGTCACTACGCTTCAGAGAGTGCTCATCTTGCCTCTTTGTTATAGTTTATGCATTCCTAGTTTCCTGTAAACTCCTTGCTTTCTGAGGGAAGGGCTGTGTAATCCTCGACAAATAATTTGTGCACTTCTGGCCAGGTTGTGGGTGGATGTAGTCCAGTAAATGGGATCCTTTTTTTTTTTTAAATGCTGCTACCATAATAGTTTAGAGTGAATTGTCTTGTTGCAATGCTCACAGGAAGCTTTTTAATGGAAAAGACAACTACAGGTGTGTACCGCTTAACAACTATTTGCTTAACAACAGACCGCATATATGACAGTGGTCAAACAAAGATGCTCTTAATGAGGCAATCGCATCTCCCATAGCCTACAACAGAGTGTCTGTTTACACAACAGAGAGGCTCTTAATGCAAAGAAGAGGCAATCTATCTCCAGTAGCCTGTGCAGACAGGAAGTGTCTGGCAGCCAGTGTTTACACAATAAAGGCAATAGTTTGAGCTGAGTGTTCACTTAATGATCTAATCACACAACTACAGGGATTGGAGAACGTGTCCCCATCCTTAAGTGGTGCACACCTGTATATGAAACCAGAACTGGTCAACACACATTCCCCAACCTGAATCTCTCAAGATAACACAAATACAGGAGCAGGAAAGCATTTGTTGAGATTAAACCTCTGCTGAGTAAGAGGCACTTTTTCAAGTGGGTGCTCCTCTTTTTTTAGCAGGGGGAGAGTAACTGGTCCTCCTCACGCCAGCAGTGTCTTTTCTAGTGGCTGTCTGCTGGTGTTCTTTTGCATCTTTTTAGATTGTGAGCCCTGTAGGGACAGGGAGCCATTAGTTATTTGATTTTTCTCTGTAAACCTCTTTGTGAACTTTTTGCTGAAAAGTGGTATATAAATACTGTTAATCCTCCTCCTCCTCCTCCTTCTGGCTTCCATTCACACTCCTTTGCAAATGCACTCCATGTTATTGCTCCCCCTAGATGAACTTATTTCTTGCCTCAGAGTATGACTGCAGGGAGAAGTGAATTACAACCAGCCAGGGGGATAATTTCTGTTAAGAAATGGCAGGTGCAGGAAGGGTTAAGCTCCCCCCCCTTCTGCCTTCTCCTTCTAAGATCTTCCTGCTCCTACTTTAGCATTGTCTTGCAACATGTAGTTCTTCCTCAAGATATCACCATGCCATTACTAGACAATACAAATTCATTACTTCACAATACAAATGCATTCTCTCTTGAGAAATACAGTCTCCCTCTGCCAGAATAAAAAATCCACAAAGATTTATAGCATGCCGTGAAGGTCAACAAATCTAGAGCATTCAGGATCAAACAAAGAGTATACTTTCAAGATGACAGCTCCCCACAGGCAATTTTCTATCAGCAGATCCCTCTCTATGACAAGGTCAGATGATGGTGAATCAATGAGCAACAGCAACTGATGAGCAGTCCTCCTCCGTACAAGAACAGACTGAACATGTGTTTTAATGCAAGTTTTTCTTCCTGAAAAAATTCAATGTTATCAGCTCTATGTGGGAAAACCATGTAGACATATTCAAGACATGGACATATGAAGAACAGCATCAGATAAACAACCTATACACTGTAGGGGGCAATTTGCCCTGGAGCTTCCATTCCTGAAGGAGAAGTAAGGAGATACATTCCAACCTTATTGTTTACTATAAGCCCAAAGCCTTTAATGCTAATCTTAATGCCAGAAGAAGGTGGTAGGCAATTTGACAGGAAGGGATTAAAGACATACAGCAACAGCCGAATGCTGCCAGTTTTTGAACAATGAAAATAAAAGGATGTGCAAGAGCCGCCATGAATAAATCACCTTGGCAGCTGCTGAATTACAGTCCACAAGGGCCTTACACAAGGATATATTTTATGAAGTCCTATATTAATCAAAGAGTTTTATAGTGCTGTTTACATCGTGCTTTTACTGTAAATGCATCTGGCATATTTTCAGAGTAAAGTGCAACCGTACCAACTTGGCAGCTCATTCTCAAACAACCCATCACTGGAAAATAAAAAGCGAGAAGACTACAAATTTAGTACCTCATCCTGTGCCCCATCTCCTTAGGGAGACTTAGAGCTCAATCCTATAGTTTTCCCCACCATAGCATACAGCCACACTGAAATGGGCTGTGCTACATGCTATGGTGGGTGGGGGATTGGGAGGGGAAAAGGAAAATATTTTTCTTTACACATCCATAAGCCTTCTGATCACCAATGGATCTCTTTGGACCTGCATCAGCTCTTTAGCTGGCACAAGTGCAAGGAGGCAAAAGGGGTATGCGAGCTGCTACCAGTGGGGATAGCATCCAGTGCAAGTCACCCCCATTAGGTGCCATCCCTTCCCACACCTCCAACCCTCTCCCCTCCTTCACCAACAGGCTCTCTTTTCCTCGTCATTGTGTGCTGAGCTGCTGAAGCCTCCCTGGCAGCGGTCCAGAAGCATGCAGCTTTGTGTGCTTCCACATCAATATTTACAATGGTCATAAAGCATCTACTGCTGCTGAAATGCTGTTAGCATTTACCATACCGCATCTACCACTGCTAGGCTGTTATATCTTCCTAGGTAATGCCAATGTGGCACTGATCAACGAGGGAGAAGCACTTCAGGCAATGGTCCTTTAAGACTGTGGCTACAATGTGAAGGCAGCTTATTTATTATTATTATTTTCACATTTTTATACCACCCTTCTTCCAAAGAGCTCAGGGTGGTTTACACAGCTGCTCCTCCCCTCTTTCTTGTCCTCACAACAACCCTGTGAGGTAGGCGAGGCTGAGAGAAAGTGACTGGCCCAAGGTCACCCAGGAAGCTTTGTGGCTGAGGGGGGATTTGAACCTGGATCATCCAGGTCTAAGTCCACCTCCCAAACCACTACACCACCCTGGCTCTCTAGCTTTGCTTCTTCAGGCAGTTTTCTCTGCTTGCCTTTGGGGATGGCTGCTCAGAATGGGCAACATGTCTGTGTCTATAAAATCTGGGGATTCAGTTCATGATTTTCTGGCATACTTAGAATCTGGTACAGTTTCAATCCAGATTTGTTATTTTGGACTCAAGCTCCCTGTACCCAAGCTAGGCCGGGTTTGGCAGTCATGAAAGATTGACAGCTTTTACTGTAAAAGACCTGTTGCTACCCACGTTGTCTCAATTAGAATAGTTTAAATACTTATCTAGCATTCCCTGGGTCCAGGTCAGTTTTTACAGGAGTCTGTAAACCATCACTGAGTGACCACTAGAAATCTAGCCAAACATTTGGCTTGTTCATTCAAACCAACAGGTGCAATTTCACACCCACAACTGCTTGCCTCTTAGCTTTCCTAATTCCTTGGCTCTTTAGTCCAATGTCTCCTAACCAGAAATGTTTTCTGGCTTGTTTTCTCCCTTCCTGTCAACACCACACTGGCCTCTTATCTCCTAGACTCCATTTACATTTATTTTTTGAACCAAACTGACCTTCACGGGATCTGCACTTTTTGCCAACATTTTACCAACTTCATCTCTAGTCACCCACAGAAGATTTAAGATCTTAGGCTATGAATAAAAATCCATAGATACAAGCCTCTAGAATAAGCCTGCAGTATTAATCTCATGATACAGTAAGTCAAATGCATCAATTCATAACTCAACTGCATTCTCAGGATAAAAAGGCACCCAATCAGCATTAAAAAGATATAGTAGGCACTGGCAGGAAACAAGCTATAAGTTAGCCAAAATGCTGGGCAATCATATGCAAATTATCTTGCAATGTTGCCTTTGAGCTAGATTTGTTTTAAAAACAAGGGTTAAACTTGCAATCTGTTATTTTCCTAAGACTGAAGGTTACCAGGTTGATTGTAAAGTTAGCAGGTTTCCTTTGTTTTAGCTGAAAAAGGAAGCAACATATGCCTGTTGCTTATCAAATAATACAGTGGCCAGGATGATGATGGGTGGCATGGCAGCCGCTCTTCTCTCAACGCAAGACAGTTCAGCAACTTAGCCAGTCCCTCTAAGCTTCTTCCCTTTCTACCTGTGGACTATGGTGGAAGGAACACTGATCCCCCTTTCACAGGGTACCAAAACAAGCAGAATGGAACTCACAGCGACTATCTATAGTGTGTGAATTGTCTCAGAGATAGATATGGTCTTCACATTATGCAGCTGCAACATTTATATACATATATTCCAAGGGAAATGGATTTCCCCTGACAAATACCATTTGTCAGTACTGGATCTTACAGAAATTGATCACTTTAACTCAGGGTTGCTACAGAGGGAGCACTAAACTGCAGAGTCAGGGGATGTAATTCTTTTGAGCTAGGCACAGCCCTGTGTGAAGATGCCAAATGTCACTCATCAACAGGAATGGGCACTCGCAACCAGACTCCCAAAAATACATGTTTTCCGAGACTCGGGGGGATTCATGTCACAAGCATCACTGACTGGGGCACTGCCTAATGACTTGGATTTTTACCTGAAAAGAGTCATGACTCATAGATGTACAAGTCACAAAGAACCATCATTTTGGGCCCACAACCTGTGTGCACTTGCTTGCTTACTATTTTGTTTTTGCAGCTTCTGTGTCACCCCAAAAGACCTCATGCGCGATCTGGAAGCCGGCATCCAAACCAGCATGAGCAACAGATTTGGTAGGAGGAGGGTAGGTGGGCTGCAACAGGCAGATGCTGGGGGTATGGAAGGAAGGCGGGAGGCTGCACAAGGCTGGGGGGAGGAACCAGAAGAAAGCAGGGCAGCCAGGATGTGAGAGGAGTGGGATCTTGTCCATCTTCAAGGAAACTGATGATTGACTGACTGAATGGATGGTCTGGTTTTTTTCTCTGGGTTAGGGAGGGCAGAAAGAGGAGCCCAAAGGATAGCAGCGAGGGTTCCAGAGGTAGGAAAATGCCTGAATAGGCATTTTCTTACCTTAGCCCAGGGAGGAGACTAAGGCAGTGGGCAAAGTGTTTCCTTATAATAGAAGAGGAACACCTTCCAAACTTTTGGCTCATTTGAAATGAAGGACTTTTAACACATTGCTGAATGGGATGGGATGAGAATAGCAGGGCAGTGTTAAATGAGAACTCTGACATACCCCCACCCCACATCCTTTTTTTCTGTGGATTTGCGCCTGACTCACATCATGACTCACTTTTCTAAAAGACTTGAACTTGAGTCAAACTGACTCTAAAAATGCCTCTGGACAAGTTGTGATAGTCACCCGTTATGACTCGTGAGTAAGTTGGGTCAAAGGAGCAGAGACTCAGGACTTAACTTGAGACTTGGCATTGTGACTCTAACACATCCCGGCTCATCAAATCCAAACATACAATTTTGGAGAGTAGCACACACCTGAATGCCAGGAGCACTGATAATCTTTTCTAAACCACAAAGTGAACAGCAGTTTTGAGTCTTCATGTTTTGCTAATGTAGCTCTCCAGCCTGAAGGGACATATAACAAATGGCTGTAATTATACATGACGGCCATTGAAGATACAAAAGCATCCACCTTCTCAAAAGAAAAAGAAAAAAAACCACCACAAGGACAGAAATCAAAGAACACAAAAATGCTTTGTTCTTAGATTTTGAGAATGACACATTCTATTGAATGAGTCAATAGACATCTTTATGTTTGCCCAGGTGATTTTAGCCTGGGAGGAACATGAGCTGAGGCAGGGCTGGCCCTAGGGCAAATTTCACCAAAATGCAAGATTTCTGGCTTTATTTACCAGGATCACACAATCAAACGAACTCCTTCGTTTATGGTCTTTAAATAAAAACAAAATCTTGCATTTCTGCACTTGTGAAAACTATTCAAAGAAGCATGGTAAGAAGCTCCCCCCCTCTTGTATGTATGCATGTTTCATCCAAACCATACTTCATATATGATTTGAATGCTAAAATTTAAAGTGCATGCAAGGAACTCGTGCAATTATATTGCTGCAGGACAGTGTACTAGGAGAAAAAAGGGGGATGTCCTTAACCTGCATGGCATGATGGAGAAAGTTGACTTAGCCCATTGGGGCCTCTTTAGCAAGTACCACCCTTAACTGAGAAAGAATCTGGGAGTTACCATGGAAAAGATTAACCAATCCTGTGTTTTGATTTATATCAAAAGGGGTGGGGGACTGATTGGTTAAATCTGTAACAAAACCATTCCACAAAATAGTAGGCAATTTATTACAGCACACAAGGTAGGATTCTGCCTACAGCTATTATTTGTATTCATTTGCAAACAGCATAAACCTTGCCTTTGTGATTAAATGCACTTTAGTTCACAGCATTACAGAGAAAATTAGGGTTCTGACTGCCAAAACACAGGAAGGTTTAGAAGGATCTAGCTGAGCTAGAATAAGGTCCAAAGCTACTGCTGCACTAACCAGAATGTACCAGTGCATTTCCCTTAAACTGCTCATTCCCCCTGAAGTTAGTGGTAGAGTTGTCACAGCATTTCATTGCAATTCTTCTCATCTAGCACTCTCTCAGAACAAATGTTTGTGTGCTTCTCATCCATTTGCACTTTCTCTGCCTAGAATTTCAGGTTCTGGTCTGTTCTCTCTCAACAAAGACTAAATTTGCACAACATACTCCACTTCCATAAATTTGGTTTATTGGCAGGAATCCTGAAACACAAGTTGTGTTGAGGATGGTGAGGGAGGGAAAGGGGAGATAAAAGGAGACTTAGAGATGGCAGAGAAATTAAATGAGTTCTTTGCATCTGTCTTCACGGCAGAAGACCTCGGGCAGATACCGCTGACCGAACGGCCCCTCCTAACCGAGGAGTTAAGTCAGATAGAGGTTAAAAGAGAAGATGTTTCAGACCTCATTGATAAATTAAAGATCAATAAGTCACCGGGCCCTGATGGCATCCACCCAAGGGTTATTAAGGAATTGAAGAATGAAGTTGCAGATCTCTTGACTAAGGTATGCAACTTGTCCCTCAAAACGGCCACGGTGCCAGAAGATTGGAGGATAGCAAATGTCACGCCTATTTTTAAAAAGGGAAAGAGGGGGGACCCGGGAAACCATAGGCCGGTCAGCCTAACATCCATACTGGGTAAGATGGTGGAATGCCTCATCAAAGATAGGATCTCAAAACACATAGACAAACAGGCCTTGCTGAGGGAGAGTCAGCATGGCTTCTGTAAGGGTAAGTCTTGCCTCACGAACCTTATAGAATTCTTTGAAAAGGTCAACAGGCATGTGGATGCGGGAGAACCTGTGGACATTATATATCTGGACTTTCAGAAGGCGTTTGACACGGTCCCTCACCAAAGGCTACTGAAAAAACTCCACAGTCAGGGAATTAGAGGACAGGTCCTCTCGTGGACTGAGAACTGGTTGGAGGCCAGGAAGCAGAGAGCGGGTGTCAATGGGCAATTTTCACAATGGAGAGAGGTGAAAAGCGGTGTGCCCCAAGGATCTGTCCTGGGACCGGTGCTTTTCAACCTCTTCATAAATGACCTGGAGACAGGGTTGAGCAGTGAAGTGGCTAAGTTTGCAGACGACACCAAACTTTTCCGAGTGGTAAAGACCAGAAGTGATTGTGAGGAGCTCCAGAAGGATCTCTCCAGACTGGCAGAATGGGCAGCAAAATGGCAGATGCGCTTCAATGTCAGTAAGTGTAAAGTCATGCACATTGGGGCAAAAAATCAAAACTTTAGATATAGGCTGATGGGTTCTGAGCTGTCTGTGACAGATCAGGAGTGAGATCTTGGGGTGGTGGTGGACAGGTCGATGAAAGTGTCGACCCAATGTGCGGCGGCAGTGAAGAAGGCCAATTCTATGCTTGGGATCATTAGGAAGGGTATTGAGAACAAAACGGCTAGTATTATAATGCCGTTGTACAAATCGATGGTAAGGCCACACCTGGAGTATTGTGTCCAGTTCTGGTCGCCGCATCTCAAAAAAGACATAGTGGAAATGGAAAAGGTGCAAAAGAGAGCGACTAAGATGATTACGGGGCTGGGGCACCTTCCTTATGAGGAAAGGCTACGGCGTTTGGGCCTCTTCAGCCTAGAAAAGAGACGCTTGAGGGGGGACATGATTGAGACATACAAAATTATGCAGGGAATGGACAGAGTGGATAGGGAGATGCTCTTTACACTCTCACATAATACCAGAACCAGGGGACATCCACTAAAATTGAGTGTTGGGCGGGTTAGGACAGACAAAAGAAAATATTTCTTTACTCAGCGCGTGGTCGGTCTGTGGAACTCCTTGCCACAGAATGTGGTGCTGGCGTCTAGCCTAGATGCCTTTAAAAGGGGATTGGATGAGTTTCTGGAGGAAAAATCCATTATGGGGTACAAGCCATGATGTGTATGTGCAACCTCCTGATTTTAGGAATGGGTTAAGTCAGAATGCCAGATGTAGGGGAGGGCACCAGGTTGAGGTCTCTTGTTATCTGGTGTGCTCCCTGGGGCATTTGGTGGGCCGCTGTGAGATACAGGAAGCTGGACTAGATGGGCCTATGGCCTGATCCAGTGGGGCTGTTCTTATGTTCTTATGTTCTTAAGTGCAAAGAAGCCAGTTTTAACTTCTCATTATAATATTTACACACACACACACACAAAACCCAGGATGAAATTATAAAGAGCTTAGAGAATCAAATGCATTCATCAATAGAAAAAACATTCTAATAACAAACAAGAGAGGGGAAAATGGACAGTGGCCAAGATATAAGGGAGCACAAGAATTCAGACAGCCAAACAAAAGAGTTTCATTTGATAGCAGATTTTGCATAGAGGGGGTAAAAAAACCACAGAAGGAGAGCACAGTGACAGATCCCAGGTGCATGTGGCACAGTCTCATAGATCTCTTGCAATTTTCCTTCAATTCAACTTCCCTGCTCTTACTACCCATTATCTCATTTGATTCACCTACTGCTTTTGCTGAAACTACAGTATGTCCCTGTTTCTCTGGCAACCCAGTAGGTGGGCTGGAATTCAATGCGTTCAGTATCTAGCCCACCAGGACTCTCAAACCAGTTTGCCCTTCCCTCCTACATCTCAACTGCCTGGTGGACTGAACTGCAAGATGCCTCTTTTTTTTTTTTACAAGGAGATGAACTCTCTTACTGCATAAACAATACTTATTTGATGTTTGCCTATATAAAATGAGTCATGGCTTGTCTCCTTTATTGCCTGAGGAACAGCTCGGAAAAAAAAAGATGAGGAAGGCATCTCTTGCCACCAGATATAGTACCCGGGTTTAATGCAACAGATAGGAACCACTTCAGGAAACCAGGAGAATGGTGAGACTCCAACAAAATGTTGCTACTCCAACATTAGTTTTTACAGCAGCCACTGCAGGGAGATGGTCATCTTCCTGGGGCAATTAAAATGCACATAAGAGAGCAGCACAATAGTGGGATGCTGGATGAACTGTCCTGTCAATGACAGCATACAGTGAGGTCCAACGTAAGAGTTCAGTTACTTTCTCATCACAACTTCTAGGTACTATTAAGGTAGACATAAGTCACAAGAGCATCAAGAGTTAATAATTTAAGTATAACAAAACCACAACTTCTGACCGCTTCATTTGCGAATGAGGAAATATAACAAAGCCTTCATTATGCCTATACTGGCCTTCTCAAACACTTTAAGTCTGTCCAGAAATTCACCATCTTGCATAACTATATGTCATCTGAAAATTTGGCAATTTCACTATTCATCTCAGATTCCAAATTATGTATAAATTGCATATATTGCTCCCAATCTAAATACTTGTGGGAACCCATTACTTCCTTCTCTCTGTTGCAAAACTATCAATTTGTCATGGCTATTTTCTTTTGGTCTGTCCTTTAACCATTTATGAGTCCGTAAGACTACCTTCTTATCCTAGGACAGCTATCTTTCCTTAGAAGCTTTAAATGAAGGACCTACACCATTTAGTATAAAAAAGCTTTTGACAATCAACCCAACTCCCTCTATCCATAAAATAAGTACCTGGATGGGAGAGCAGTGAGAGCCCCATTCAGTCTGCTTGGAGATTTCCAAGGAATTGTAAACAAGTAAAACAGTGCATATTTGTCACCACCTCAAGAATTCCTACATGACACTTTTAACATTTCTGAGACACAAGTGCATTAGCACATACTCTGAAGAGGTGCTTTCAACCAAAACAAACCTTCTTTCAAACAGCTGTTCAGAATAACAATCCTAGCTGGAATTGCAAAACACATAACACAAAGTTTTAAACCTGAAAATTGTCCCACTGAAGCGCAGTTTGCTCCTTCTTCAGTAGGGCAATTATCAGGTTCAAGAGTTGGGGATGGGAGAAGAACTATGGTTCCCCTTTCTGCACACCCCAATTACTACCAGACTGTTGTCCAACATGACTGTTCTAAAAGGAGGCACTTTCTGAGAATGTATATCTTTATATGCTTGTGTGGTTTGGTCTTGAGGTACTAACTTGCCTTTCTAAAACAAAGATCTTTTGCACTAGAGCCTCCACCTTTAATGCTGCAACACATACTCTGTTTCCCAATACCCATATCTTATAAACAAGAAGCAGACAGAATTGTTTACAAACCACACCCTGAAAGGCCATATTAGTACTGTCAGGCTTTTGGCACTCCATGCCCTGAATTGTTATAAGCCAGGATGTGGCAGGAGGGGCCTTGATGTCCAGGCCCGTGTAAAATGTAATTAAAGGAACAGCAGCAGCACTGTATATGTATGCTGATGTAATCAGCTGCACTTGTTACAGGTGGGAGTCACGTGACTTGGGGAGAAATGTGTGCAGAGTCACATAGGCAATGGAGGAGTGGTGCAATGCACCACTGGACAGCCAATCAGAGTGGGTCACAAGACTGTCTTGTGACTATGAGGTCGCCCTACTCTGATTGGCTGACCCCAGTATATATGGGACAAGCACAGACACCATCATGTGCATTGCTGTGTTGCAGTTTCTGTGTGCTGTTGGTTTGTGTACTGATTTGGACTGCCTTCTCATGACTATGACCTGCTGTATCCCTGACTTCTGGCCTGATTGCTCTTCTGCCTGCTCCTTTACCAATACCTGCTTCTGCAACAAACAAGCCCGTGTCTGCTCCTTTGGCTCTGTTTGGGATTGCCTGCTTCTTGTGCTGTCTTCCTATGCTCCCGTGCCCCATTGCTATTGGGAAAGCAAGGGCTATCCTCCCCTGCTGACCTGACAAGTACAATCAGGTAAAAATGCTGATTATCTAGCTTGTAAGTAATTGAAAATTTTAATTGGGCTTTTTTCTAATCCTTATATCACCAGTTTCAGATAGAAAGAGTATTGCATTGCTATGCTTTTCAAAATATCACCCTAAAATTCTTCCTATTAAGGTAACACTTTAGCAAAAAGTACTGTAGAAGTCTTTTAAAAAAAATCAAATCCAACACAATTTTTTCAAACTGCACTAATTAGTTGCTATTTTTCTACCATCTTGAAACATTTACACAATTCCTAGGCATACAAGGAAAAAAGTTGAAGGTTCAAGGATCAAAAAGCAGGATAAGAGTGCCTTTCCTAAATAAAACTGAAATATAGTCTAAACCAGTGTTTCTTGAACTGTGGGTCTAGACCCACTAGATGGGTTGTGAACTGATTTCAGGTGGGTCCCTATTCATTTCAATATTTTATTTTTTATATATTAGATTTGATGCTACCATGGCATGTGAAGGCACTGGGGGAAATGTTACGGATCTCTACTTTCAACAAGCTATTCTCTATATGTGTTTAACAATGATAATGAATAGAACTTACTCCTGTGTAAGTGTGGGAAGGATTGCAGCCTAGGAATGCTAAAATTTTCCTGCTTGATGACATCACTTCTGGTGAGTCATAACAGATTCTCATTCTAAAAAATGGGGCCCAGTGCTAAAAGTTTGAAAACCACTGGTCTAAATTGTTCAGTTTCCTCTCCTGTTGTGAGCGAAGAGTCCATGACTCACTGCAGTACAGAAGTGTACTCAGGATGCAAGCTCTGTAGAGGATGCATCCTCGGCATCACCTGGCAGGACAAAGTTCCAAACAACACAGTCCTGCAGCAAGTCATGGACTCTTCGCTCACAACAGGAGAGGAAACTGAGCGCTTTCCACATGCGCTGCCTCCAACACATCCTCGGCATCACCTGACAGGACAAAGTTCCAAACAACACAGTCCTGGAACGTGCTGGAATCCCTAGCATGTATGCACTGCTGAAACAGAGATGCCTGCGTTGGCTCGGTCATGTTGCGAGAATGGATGATGGCTGGATCCCAAAGGATCTGCTCTATGGAGAACTCGTGCAAGGAAAGTGCCCTACAGGTAGACCACAGCTGCGATAGGACATCTGCAAGAGGGATCTGAAGGCCTTAGGAGTGGACCTCAACAAGTGGGAAACCCTGGCCTCTGAGCGGCCCGCTTGGAGGCAGGCTGTGCAGCATGGCCTCTCCCAGTTTGAAGAGACACTTGGCCAACAGGCAGAGGTAAAGAAGGAAGGCCCACAGCTAAGAAGACAGACCAGGGACAGACTACACTTGCTCCCAGTGTGGAAGGGATTGCCACTCCCGAATCGGCCTTTTCAGCCACACTAGACCCTGTTCCAGAACCACCATTCAGAGCGCAATACCATAGTCTTTCGAGACTGAAGGTTCAGGGCCCAATCATATCCAATTTTCCAGCACTGGTGCAGCTTTATCAATAGGGCATGTGCTGCATCCTGTGGTGGAAGGGCAGTCACTGAGTCTTCCTTGAAGGAACATGTGATCCCTTACATTGGGGCTACATTGCAGCTGCACCACTGCTGGAAAGTTGGATAGGATTGGGCCCACAGTCCTCACATGTTCTGTCCACCAAGCCCTCCTGCAATAGCAACTTTAATCCCTCAATTTCATGCGTCCAGTTAGGATTGCCTACATTCCATGATATCTTACATTTTTATTACACTTGCATCTCACCTTTCTCACATGGTGGAACTCAGGGTGGGGAAACATGGGGATTGCCCATGGTACTGACCAGTTGCATGCTTGCTTTGTTTCATTACATAGGCAGTATCATTGCCCTTGGACCATTCCCTGAAATACACTCTCAAGCATTCAAGAACTGGATCAAACAGACAGCCTAGGTGGGGTAAAGGTCAGGTACAATAAGAGAGACACTCTGATCCAAAGCTCTGCAAGTGCTCCAATGCACACAAGAAGATCCTGCATGGGAATCCCCACCAACTTTAGTGTTGCTGGCAGCCACATGCAGCAAATCAGCCTGCAACTCTATTAAGTGTTTCTATAGTTGCATCTTAGATGTATCAAAATGACATAACTCTTGGGGGAGAACTGGACCAAAAACTGCTACAAATTGTGAACTAACTTTAAAACTGCTTCCTAGAACACTCATTATAGTACTATTTGTCCTGGATATAATGTTTACAGTATCATTTTAAAAAGTTGTTACCCAAAAAACCCTTTAAAAGTTCAGTGTGGAGAAGTACAGCTGTCTGTGCTGTCCTTTCAGCCAATGGGTATCCTGCATATCCTGGCTAGGCTATTTGGCACCAAGAGGTACAATGTATTCTGGCTAGCACAGGCCCCAACATTTGCTCCTGGGAAATGCTTCAGTGGGCAAGGCAATCTACCCTGGATGCTTTCTTCAAGAAGAAGCATGAGTCCTTCTGCAGTTCCCAAGAATGAGTCACATCCTCTCCCATCCTCCTGAGAGCAGCTCCTCCCATCATATTCCACTGCAGCCATGCAAGAGGAGACATAGCGGCAATAGTTAGAGGTGGGAGAAAACAGTGATAATGAAATGAACGCCCACAACACTGCTTTCTGCACAACCCCCCCCCCCAATCTGCAAAAAAAATTAAACTTTTATTTGGATTTTATTATTTAAAATTTAAACTATATTTAATGGGCTGGGGGTGCATGGGTAATGACTATGGCTGCATCTGCTATCACCAGCCTTTGTGGGCTTCAAAGAGGCCCCTGGAGGCAACAAGAGCACAGTTCAGTTACCTTTGGAGGGCTCAGGTTGGGTCAAGTTTGGCTCAACACGGGTCCAGGGGACCTGCCTTGAGTCAGATCCATGGAAGGAAAATTCATGGATAAATATGTTCAGCCTGTATAACTTATAAACACTTTTGGAAAATGTCAAAATCTGCAAAAAAAGTTTTCTCCCACTTCTAGCAATAGCCAATTACGCAGTGTGCTGTGACCCAATGTGCTGGAAGTATCCCAACAGCCTTCTGTTCTTGTTTGCAGGCCTATCCACTTGTTGCATTTCCAACCTGGAAAGGGTTTACTCAGTAACCTGCTCTTGTACCACTGTGACCTGAAACATCAAACAGCCAACCAATTTTAAATGACAGCGGTTCTCAAACTGTGGCTCCTGCAACCCACAGGCAAGTCTTCCTCCATTTTGGAGATTAATGAATACCATAAGTGACTGGTAGAAAACCTCTTCTGTGATGCCAATACAGCTTCTACAAGGGTAAAAGCATTGCAAAATAAAGTTTTCTGTTAAAGACAGGAGAAAGAGTAGTCGCTCTAACCACCCAGAGTCTGTCTGTCTGTCTGTCTGTCTCTCTCTCTCTCTCTCTCTCTCTCTCTCTCTCTCTCTCTGCCTCTAGTTAGCTGGTTTTAAAACACAACACAAAATGGGTCAGATAAAAACCTGAAACCAAGCCAGTTCCCACCATTTGTGAGGAGAATCAAGTTCTGTTCATTGGTGGAGTCAATAAATGCAAGGAAAGATCAGTTTACTGTAGCACACAGAAGTGCTACTATCAGTGAACCCTGGGTAACTTCACAAGGACAATAGCTTTGCCATGCCTGACACACCTATTTGGGATGTAATTGGAGTCAAATGGAGCACAACTGCTGCAAAAGAAGACATGCACTATACTCTGTCATTGGACTTTGTAACAGATCCCACTTTGTTCAATGGGTAGTTAGGAAGAAAAAAACAAACCCAAAACCTACCTCCATTCAAAATATTCTACCTTTGTCAAGTATCCCTGGTATTTCATGGCAAGAGAGCAACGGAAAGCAAATACAAAGTGGTATGTGTGCCCTGAAAGAATGCACTCAGAAAAACAGTTACTCTCTTGAATTCTCACTACCAGCCCAAATGTTTCTGTGGATCACAGCAAGTTTTGTTGTATTGGCAGTGTACCTCCTTCAAGGTGCGTCACTGTGTGCAAGTGCAATACAAAGCTTTGTATTGATTCATACACTCCCAGAACTATCAGCTCCTATTATTTGGGCAAGACATACAGGTGCAACCTATTTATCCATGGATTTTTTTATCTGCTGCTGCTCAGTTTCCAGGCAGCCCAAAACACTGCAAAAAGGCTCCGCCTCACTCAGGCAGGGAAATAGCCCTGGAAGAGGTTCTCCTTGTTCCTTACTGAAGGAACAGTAACACTCCTGGAGCCCCTGAGTCAGCAGAGAGGCTCTGTAGCCAGAACATGTGCAGCAAGGTGGAGCTTGTGTGTGCTCTCACAAACACACAGAGGGGATTGCTTTAAAAACCCCGAGAGTGTTTCCCAATTCCCCCCCCCCCCACTTCAGACTGAGATGGTGCAGGTTCTCTGTGCTCCAGCCTACAGAGACAAAACAGCCCAGCAAGCAAAGCATGAGATTTAAGCTACAATCCTCCCCATACTTTCCTAGGAGTAAGCCCCATTGACTAGAATGGGACTTACTTCTAAGTAGGCAAGCATAGGACTGGACTCTTAAAAGCTCAGCATCCCACCTGTGAAAGAAGCAGGGCAGCTGGCAATGGGGAAGGCTGAGTATGGAGTGGAGGAGGTGGTGGAGAAGGAGGGGATTGATAACTGCTGCCTTAGTTTCCTTTCAGCCCCAAGTGTCAGGCTGCAGTCTATTTGCTTAACTCTATGGAATTTAGCACAATGAGTTTTTTGTTAATTGCTCCACCTGTACTGGATTTTAAAGGACTGCCCAGAATGTGTTTGGGTTAACTGTTTGAATGCAAAAAAGGAAGCTTTGGGGGCCAGAAGCAGTCTCCAAAAGATACTCCTGCTTACCTTTTCTGCATTTGCCTGCTGTCCCTTGCAGTTCCAGTACCGTGTTTTTCCTTCCCACTGAGGCTTAACCTAGTCAATCAGGAGTCACAATGTGAACATGACAATGCACAACACCATACAGAAGTTGGAGGACATGAATGGCATGGAATCAGAACTATCCTTCACTCTGATGGGTGGATGGAGGGAGCATGGTTGTGCCTAAATGTGTGTCAGGAAGGAAAGGGAGCACATCCACCATTGCAGTTAGAGCCTACCACCAAAAATGTTGACACTGTTGTGCACTGTTTGTGCCTACCCATCTGTTATTGCACTTCCTGTGCCTATAAAATGGGAGCACATTTCTCCCCTGTTCACAGCTCTCCCTGCCTAACTGAAAGGGGGATTCTGTTCATAGCCTGTAAGCAAAGCTGGAAATTCAGGTGGTCACTTCTGGCATCTTCACCCCCCAAAATTATCCTGATGATCTGGTCACCTTCACTCTGGCTTCCTAGAACAGAGATGTTTGCATGTTCTTTTTATAATAGATTTCTAATCTTTTTTTTATCACTTGTCATTGTTGGCATACAACGGTAGTCAAGCAACAGAGTGCAAAGGAATGCCATTCCTATAAACTAAATAGAACTCCCTTGGCATTTTTGTATTTTAAATGTCATGGAAGTTTTGCTACAATCAGTTTCATTTAAATGCTTACTTCACAAAGAAAAACTGTAAACAGGAATACAGTGGCCCCAATCACCTTTGGCTAGACACAGATGTAATGAGGAGAGGGGGAAGAGAACACATAGCACATCCTTCAGCTATGAGGGGAACCTGGCTTTGTAACAGTAGTGCCAGGTTTGCATACCAGGGAGTCAAAGACAGATTCACCCAACAGTCTAGCCTCTTCCCCCCCCCCCCCACTCCCTGCTTCTGGTAGACTGCCCAACTTTTTCTAAAGCATTACCATTCATAAGTATCTGCCACCTTACTAATTTTTAAAAGGACATTTTTTAAAAGTACAAAACAAATATTCTAGGAATGGATTGGGGGGGGGGGTGTTTCTTGGTGATATCACAGTATGCCAGCAAATTAGCATTGTGCCTAACTTCCTTCTGTTGGAAATTTGAAACCTAGCCCCCACCCTGATCCTGGAGAGAAAAGGCACTCAACAAAAAGAGATTGGCCTGCTCTTCTATACATGTTATATCCATCTTCTCTGGCTATCACTTGTGCCACTGGACAGTGGGAGATTCCCACCATTACAGCCTCAGGTTCAGTAATTTAAGGCAGTTTGTACAAAGTTTCAGTTTGTAATGAAAAAATGCTGAAGGAAAACTACTTGACTCCATGCCCAAGGTTGTATAATTACAGACCTCACAAGAACACTGCAATTATACTGTCACTGCCAGCAAGACCACCAATAAAAAAAATTGACTCAATTTTCCTGAAGTCATGTACCATCATAAAAGCATTGCTTATATTTTACACAGGCAGATAGATTAGGCAGTTTCCTAAGATCTCAAGCCCAACACAGTAAAGGTCAAACAACACATCTTTTCATCTCACACAGCTGCTACACAATTCATTGTCAACACACTGTTCTTCTGTAAATTGCTTAGAGATATCTTCAATGCCTGTTTCCCCTTCCACATTCAGTTCATCAACAAGCCTACTTCTCTTCAGTGTCTTCATTAATCTCAATGCTTTCCTTAAGGGTTACCAGAATTCATCTATTTTACAGCCATCCCTTTTGGATTTCTGCAGTATATTCCTACCATGTCTCTCCCTCCTTCCAATAACCACCATTCTCTCTTCACTATAATACTTGTTCTGGCAATCTCAGGCAAAGGTTCTGAGCAGCCGTACCCAAACCTAGTCCTGGTGGGCATGTTATACATTGGGGTGATCATGCATTCCTGACTTCGACACAAAACCAAATTGGGTTTTTGTGCACAATCTGAGTGAAAGTCTGCAAAAGTTGAGCCTTTGGGAACCAACAATTCAGTCTTTCAAAGGTTCAAGTGTGCCCACAAAAAAAGGTCAAAGGAAAAAATAACCTTTGTGAGTAGTTGATTCACTCCCAACGGTTTGAAGTTGTGTGGGCATATTTCTGCAGAGTTTGCTTCCACTTGCAAGTATCAAGCTGGGGAGGTTCATATTTCAAGTTCCCCAGGATGAATATTGCAGTACCTTGGTATCCTTAGTATCCATGAGGGATCCATTCTAGGACACCCCCCCCCCAAGTTACCAAATTCCATGGAGAATGAAATCACTGGGGTGGGGCTGTGCCCAGCCCTTCAGATGTCACATGTGACCTCCCAGCCTCCGCAGAAGCCTCACACACGCAACTGGAAGGCACTTCCAATTTTCACTGGCCAGTCAGCCTAATAGTCACATCTGGGAGGCTTCTGAGGCCTCTCTGCAACTCAGAAGAGCTCCCAGACATGACTGGAATTCCAGGCCCTTCAGTGCACAGGCTCAGCATCCATGGATACTCAAATCAGCAGATGTCAAACCCACAGATAAAGAGGGCCCACTGTATACATATACACCACAGGACTCTCCATAGTGTCAGTGACTTAAACAGAATTAGCCTTTCTGAGAGACAACAAACAGAAGGAACTATTCTATTGACCAGGCATGAGGGGGAAAAAAAGCAACCAGAGTTCTGTGGTGAATACCATACCTCATACTACCTGTTGATCACAGGAATCAGTGTTTCACACCCCTGTGTTCTTCTGCACATGAAGAGCTTGCTAGACTCGGGTATGAGGCTGGAACCAGGATCTGCAAAAAAATTTTTACAACCTGCTTTTTATTCTTTCCACAACCTTCTTGGGAAAGTGTGCTGCATTCCATATCAACTCAAAGCTCTGTCTCATTCCACTCAAGGCAGCAACGTGGAGAGCATATATGCTATTTAAAGTTCTTTGCATCTTATTCCTCCCATCCCCACATCCTTTTAACTTGACATTTTCTATCTCATTCCCTCCAATCCATTTTCAACATCCTTTGTTTTCCTATCACTACCTCTGTCTCCTGTAATACCATTAGCTTTTTATGAGCAGTCTCTTCTCCTCTGTCCATCAACTCTCTTCATTCTCTGTCTGCCTTCCTTGCTAGTTTACTTGGGTGTGTGACAGAATCTTTGCTGCTGTGTGGCTCTGTTAACTTTTAGGTATGAATACAGAATGTTATGCAGATGTATATTAAAAAAATATAGAGTTGCATATTTATTTGAGTAAAAGTCCTTGGTGTTTTCACATAATCTGGACTGACCAACTATCAGTTTGCTAGAAAAATCCTTTATCTCTGTTTGCTTTCTCTATTGGATGCAACCTACATCACAGATAAATGGGTTAATGGGCATTCCTTCCCTCCAATAACCATATTCTCAGCAGGTGGACACCTTCATGAAATTCCTAAATGATATACCCCCCCCCCACTTTTTAGCCATAATGTCTGTTAAAGAGCCACCTCAACCCATCCCCACAAACCCAATCCCTTCTTCTCTTGGTGCCCCTTACACCTGTAACTTCCTCCCAATTGACCTGTGCAATGCAATCTCTTTCTTCTAGTCAGGTACCCAGGTACATGGGGTGCCTGTTCAATGAAGGAAAATGCTTTTCCATGAAGCCTTTGACACGTACCTTGGCCCCTTATTCTACAGCAATTAAGCCCAAGTACAAATACATTTTCTTGCTGGCATCCTTCAGTCTCAGAAGACTATGGTGTCAGGCTCTGAATGGTGGTTCTGGAACAGAGTGTCCTCTCCAGTGCGCGAAGCCTGGGTAAAGTAGGTATGGAGAATAGGCTGTTACCCATGCAGCAAATCCCCCCTCTCCACGTCGCTGAAATGGTCCAATGGAAAGGCAGAGGCCAATACGGTTGGTTCCAGCGGCGTCGCAGGAGTTGCCAGAACGTGACTGTGTTCAGCCATGAACTGCCTCAGGGACTCCGGCTCCTGATTTTGCCTCGAGGTTGACTCCTGAAGCCTTTTCCATAACTGGATGTAGCCACAAGGCAGTGGAGGTTTGGGATCAGAGTTTTCTTTCTCTCAGATGAGCTGCCTTCCCAGGCTGACGAGTCCCATCTACCCGGTGGCTGTTTAGTCGCCTCTTACGACAAGTACAGCCAAACTGAGGGCCTGTTCTTATCCCCAGCCACTCTTAAGGCCTATTCTTATCCCCAGCCCTCAGGGAAAAATGTACACTGATGGTGTTATATAAATAGTCAAATAGTTTGTTTATGCACTGCTTTCCAGTGGCATCCAGCCGTCATTGGGGAGTTTCTGGAGGACACAGTATGGAGGACAGCCAGTTGCAGAAAGCAGGCAAGTTTTGTGGGCAGCCTCATTTTCTTTCCATTCTGGAAACAATTGGAATGGCAGTAGCCTTGATGGCAGTTGAGTTGCTGTCTGGTTCTCTCGGTGGTTACATTGTTTGCCAAGCTTTTATTAAGAAATGAAAACTTATATTTATCTACCACTCTACATTGAAAGCTTTATTTTAAAAACACAAAACAAAGCATTACTGATTTGGTATTTTGCTGTTTAAATTGATTTTTTAAGACTCCTATTTTTTGCAACATCCAGAATGGATTTTTTAACTTCTATTTAAAGCATTTCTACACTTACAATGTGCTATAAATTGCATATTTCATATGAGTTCTGACCAACCCATCTGGTACAGGAATGGAAATTGACTTAGTCTGGGGAGAAAAACATGCTTAGTTGACTTCTTCCCCCAAACCAATTGTAGGGTTCCCATTTGCTTGGGCTTTGGGGGAAGACTGAAGTCTACCACACCCAACCCTGAACCCAAGCAATCTTGTGGTTGTGTGCCAAAACCCTTAAAAAACAGCTTTCCTCCCCAACATCACACCACCCAGTTGAAGAATCTCTTCCAATCACAGAATGTAAATGTTCTATGGCAGTGTTTCTCAAGCAGTGGTAAGAGTACCACCAGTGGTACTTGAGGTGGTGTCTGCTGGTACTCGCAGGACCCTGGTCACCTGCCACGAGACCAGGAACATGACAAACAGTGGTAGGAGGCTCAGCTCGGTGAGCAGAGCTCCAAAGCATGCTTTTCTGTGTTTGAAAAAGCCCGCCTGTTCACCCTTACTGGTGTCTGTCACATCACATCTGGCCTTCCAACCCAGAAGTAACTGGTGATGACATCATCGCCACTTATGTCTGGTGGTACTTCAAATAGGTGGACCGTGTGAAGTGGTACGGCGGTGGACAAACATTGAGAAACGCTGTTCTATGGGCCAAAAAAACTTCAAGGTCATTCCATTCAGTTGACCTACTCTGCAAATAGTATGGTTGGGAGTCATTGTGGTGGGGAAAGAATGGAAGAGCTACTCGTTTCCACCCTCTCTTTGTCTTGGCTCTGTGACATAATTCATGGGTTCCCACTTGTTAATGATTAACAAAAATGTCCTAATGCAAACAAAGTACTTTGTTCAACTTCCACAGGCTCATGAAGAGGACACCAGATACAGCCTCGCTTGCTAAGAAAGTTTCCTAATGTTTTTACAGGCATTGGGAAAGATCACAACAGTGTCTGGATCCTGCAGACTTGAAAGATGAAGGTTTATTATGCAATAATCCATCTGTTCATCAATGAAGAACTGATCTGGAGCGAGAACACATCTCAAGATATATAGCCTTCATAAATGTGCTTCATAAGCCTTTTGCAGTTTCATATTTACGTCTGAAGCACCAGCACTCAGCAGAATCTGCTACACCAGTAAAGTAGCCTCACATTTATACTAGAAGGTGATTTGGGAAGAAGCAGCAGTTACAAAGCAATTTCCTTGGCCTTTGAGAGAGACAACTGTGTGGTCCAGTTTTAATCCCATTATTTAGTAACAGCAATCACGTTTTGTGGTTCTCTTTAGTCAAGACAGCTATGGTATTGTACATCTTTCTCCTGCCTGCTCTATTGCAATCTATAGTAATGGGTCATTTGAATAGATGAAACAAGTCCCTATAGTCTTAGAATTCTCTGAAAGAATAAAGTGGATACCCCATTAGATTGTTTCAAGAAGTATGCAGACTTGGACAGAATGACCTGCTCATCCAAAATCAAATTCTGGAGGGTGATGCTGAACATGCCCCCATGAATGTACATGCCTTGATTTCTCAACACAATGGCTCATAGACCAGTAGTTCTTAAACTTTTTAGCACTGGGACCCACTTCCTAGAATGACAATTGGTCGGAACCAACCGGAAGTGATGCCATTAACCTAGAAGTGATGTCATGGCCAGAAATGACATCAAACAGGAAAATTTAACATCCCCCCATATGACAGAATGAAATCAAATCAGTAAATTAAAAAGTTACAATAAGTATAAGTTTAAAATGTACTTAAAATAAAGAACCCTCCTAAGTAGTTGCTGATCTGTTTAAAAAAAAACTTCCCAAAAGGCTGCACTCCTATCCACACTTACCCCGGAATATGTCCCATTGACTATCAGTGTTAAAAGCATGTATGTCACAGGTGGCCAACCTTCCAGTGTTAGAGCCTCTGGACTTTTAACAATGTGAGATGACAAATTGCACCTGATAGCTGCCTTGAGTGCCCTTCATTGGATAGAAAGACAGGATATAAATTCTCTTAAATAAATAAATAAATTTCCCTCCTCTACACAACTGTTAAAGGTCCAGGAACCCTAAAGTTGGAAGGTTGGTCACATATGCAGTAGCCTTTTCACAGTACAGATCTGTAACATTTCCCCAAATGCAGTCACATGTAATCATAGCATCAAGTCTTTTAAAAATAAAATACACATGAAATGAATGGGGACCCACCTGAAATTGGCTGGTGGCCCATTTAGTGAGTCCAGACCCATGTCATAGACAAACACTGTCCTAGGCAAACACATTGACTTATTCTTTCCTCATTGTGTTTGAAGCAACAGGAAAGTTTGGCGATGTCATCTCTGACTCATTCACTCATCAACTAATTAACTTGCATGCATTAACCACCTCCTCCACAACACTTTATTAAGGAAATGGTTAGCCCACATTTTAGGAGCTGCAAAGGCCACATGGGATTGCACACTGGGGGGGGAGCAGAATTAGTAGTATACAGTACTAGTCTTTTCACAGTGCTGCTAAGTCACAAGGGAGAAAGAACCAGGCCAGCAGTTGCAGTACCAAATAAAGCTTCAGAATGGAACTACAGACAGGTCCTAGAACTAGCACAAGAATATTCTCTTGCACTGGATCCTGGAAACTACTGCACAGTTCTGTAGAATGGGGTCCAGAAATAATTACTGTACCATCTTTGTCCAAAAAGTCTATAAAAACACTTGGCCTAGTATAAGTAGCTGCCCACAATCTAAGGAGTGAACACTGTGTTTTGAAATAAGTTCCACTCCTAATTTGCAACAGATTCAGGGCCTTTCCAGATGCTGTGGTTTGTGTGCCAGAATGACACTGTCTTCATTGCAAGATCAGGAAAATGTTTCTCTCTATTCAGACCTTCTGCTTGTGCGTGCTATTAATGCATGCACAAAGTATGGGAGAAATAATGTATGGGAGGAATCATCCTGACCGCCAAGAGTTGATCATTCATTTGTGAATGGAACCTACACATGCACTAGTTGTAAGCTCTCTCAGTGCAACTGGTTACCTGCAGATTTGCAATTGCAGGTAGAGCACTGTCACCCAGGGACTTACCCTGGGCAGTGATCCACAGCCGGGAAGGAGGAGGGTAAAGGAAAGCAAACTGAAGGAGGGGGAGCACAGCCCAAGGGAACCCCCAGGGGAATGCTCTGGGAGGAGTCAGCCAAAGAGGGTAAAGCTCCTGGGCCATCCCTACTGGCAGCCTACTAGCGGCCGTACTTGGATCGTGCTGACCTGGCCACGGTGATCCATGCCTCAGTGACATCGAGATTAGATTACTGTAACGCGCTCTATGTGGGGCTGCCCTTGAAGACGGTTCGGAAACTGCAACTAGTGCAGAATGCGGCGGCCCATGTGGTTACTGGAGGTAGGCGGTTCGACTCTGTCAGTCTGCTTCTCCAGTGGCTGCATTGGCTGCCCATTCGTTTCTGGGCCCAATTCAAGGTGCTGGTATTGACCTTTAAAGCCCTATACTGATCTGGACCAGGGTATCTTAGAGATCGCCTACTCCCGTACAATCCGGCTCGTCCTCTTAGGTCATCAGAGAAGGCCTTTTTACAAGTGCCGCCGCCTAGGGAGGTACGTGGGGCGGCTGCAAGAAATAGGGCCTTCTCAGTAGTGGCACCAACGCTATGGAACTCCCTTCCCCTTGACTTAAGAATGGCTCCCTCTCTTGAGACCTTTCGGCGAGGCCTGAAGACCCTTCTGTTTAAACAAGCCTTCTGAGTTCTCGGCCTTTTTAACATCTTTTTAACATCTTTTAATATTTTTTACAGGCCTGATTCTTTTATGACTTGCTGCTGCTCTATGCTCTTTTTACCTATTTTTTTACTCTGACTGCTGTTTTTTATGATGTGTTAATATGTTTTTATTTGTTTTTAAATTATGTTTTTAATATGTTGTAAGCCACCTTGAGTCCCTTCGGGGAGAAAGGCGGGGTAAAAATAAAGTTATTATTTTATTATTATTACTCATCCATTGGGCTGGGCAGGAGTCTCCTAAGAAACATAGCAGCCCAGGTGCAGCTACCCCTTTTAACAGGTGGGGTGGGGCCTGCAGTAGGGAGACCTGAGATCTCACAAGATCTCAGGTCCAGGTGGGGCCATGAAGAGGCGGGGCTGGAAGGGCTGCCCAGGAGGATAAGAGGAGAACAGGCAGCCAAAAGGGGAGGAAGCACCTTCTTGAGCGCCAGGAGGGGGGAGGAGATAAGGCAAAAGAAAGGAGGAAGGGCGGACCCCTTGCAGTTTGGAGGCAGCTACAGGCCGGCCAAAGCCAGGGACTATGGCCCAAAGAGGGGAGACACTCCCCAGGGCTATGGGAGAGCCCCAACGGGAGGAGACACCAGGAGCCCATCTAGCCTGACCCAACTTACCTGGAGGGAGGACTATTCCGCATCTGGCCAGGCAAGGAACCTTGAGGCCTCTAGGCCATAAACTACCTGGGGGATCGAGGAGGGGATGAGAACACAATCCTGACCCCTCCCGTTCCAAGGGGAAGGCCCTAACGTACCTGCCTTCCAGCGGGGAGCACAACGTACCGGCACAACTTATGGTGAGGATTACTGGAGAGGGGACCTGTGAGGTAACTGACCCCTTTTCAGGGATTGTTAGGGACTTTAACTGACACTGTATGGGTAATGCCCCTGGGGTCCCTGTGATGAAACAGGGCCCCTCAGAATAATGTAAAAACCGCAACTAAAGTAAAAAAGGTCAACAAACCCCTTCTTGCGGTTCCCCATTCTTTGCGCCGGCCAGGGAGAGACTGGGCGGGCCTGGACCGCACAGTGGACAACGCACCCCTTGATTCTGCCCCCAAGATAGACATCACAAGCACCTACAAGCATACAGCTTGGGCTCACGTAGGCATACAAGAATGATCAATGCACAGAGGTCAGACCAGCTTCAATTCAAATTCCCTCACTACACATGGATTGTACTCACAGTAAGTATGTCAGAATAGAGCATTAGCACTACTGTTATGGCCAAAGCACACTTCATTTACATCTCACCTTTCTTGCATAATGAAACTCAAGGGAGCATACATGGAGTTCGTATGTGTCCCCCAGCCAAGGACTGACCAGACCTGCTTAGCTTCAACAAGATGGTTATATCATGTAGTCTCAGCTATGACCAAGCTCTGGGACTACAATTTTTGAGAAAGCCCACTATTTCAAGTGAGTCATGGGTTTTCCTAGCAATTATAGCATGCAATAAGCAACTGGATGGAAGACAGGCAGCCCAATCCTGAGCTGCCCAGCATACGGGGCTGCAGCAGCGCCAAAATATGACTTGCCGCTGCATCTAGCATACCCAAGGCAGCCACCGCTGCCTTCTCGGGAGAAGGGGGCTATTGTTTCCTTCCCCTGGGTAAGGTTAGTAGCCCCGCGATGGGGCTACTTGATTCTACAGTGACCCAAGGGTGAAGCCCCACTAGTCCCACCTCCCTCCCAACCCACTCCCTCCCCCCAGCACACCTCCCTCCTGCCCTCCCTCCTCCTCCCCCCACCCCAGAATGCCTCCTCCCCACCTACCTCTCTGCTGCCTGGCAGTCCACTAGCACTGGCACTGAGAGCCACAAATGTGCCTTATGTCACATGTGCAATAGTACGTGCCAGTGGTGAGCAGCATGCACTGCATAGGATTGGGCCCTGAGCCAAACTGGACAGCACTCATGACATCATTGCAAGGTAAGTCACAAGTCCCTCCACCAATAAATGCTCTGTTGCTTCAGACTCCTCCCCTATTTATTTTATAGGTTATGTGTTCCCCTTTTCCAATGCTGAAATGAACAACATTAAAAAAAAAAAAAAAAGACTATCCCCCTCCAGTTATAAAAACATTGACCAGTGTGTTTAACATGCTTAGGGAGAAGGCATTACATATATACACACACCCTAGAAATTGTCTAAATATACCTTCATGGTTCAAACAATTATGGCTGGAGACCAGAAACAGACCAATCCTTAAAAAAATGCTATACGAATGCAGCAGCGGGGGGGGGGGGGAGAGAAGAAGAGAGAGAAAAATCGAGGACAAGATGACAACTGCTGCAAGGATCACCAACTCTTATAGAAGTACTTGAATGTTGCCATAGTTACTATTTTGCCCTATGAAAGAAAAAGCCAGCTTTTGATAGAGGGATTTATTGATGATTGTGCCATACCAAGAACATCCAGCAGAAAATGGCAGAACTCAGAAGCTGTGATAAGCAATTAGAGTTTCCTAGGCAGGCAGTGAATAAACTTCCACAGTCTCCTGGGGAAACCCCAGAGTAATTATTTGAAAATGCAATACAGTTACAGGGAAATTACAGCCAGATGGCACCCAGTGGGTCACCATCATTTCTCTCTAGCAATAACAGAGGGTTACTTCATTTGCTTAGCAGAGAGGTGCAAGGGTAGAACAATCTTGCCTTTTACTCTGTCCTTGCAAATGCCAGTCACACTCCCAGAAAGTCTGACGTTTAATATTTTCTTGCTCTGAAAGTACATTATTTTAGAAAATGATAGCAATACTCTTTGAAATTCCTGCATTGCCCTTTTCCCAGTTAAGAAATATTACTGGCCAATAAGTTATACAAGTATATTGGTCTGTACTAGTTGAAGCTATGGGGATGGGCTGGCCATCCCTGAGGTCAACTGAAGTAGTTGCTTCAGGCTACAGCTAGTCAGTGAGGAAATCCATCAGCCCCTGTAGACAATATATAAATAGTGGGGTGAGAGCCATTCTGAGGCTGCCTCTCTCCCCCTGGGAGAAGCTAGCAAGTGAAGTGGTTCTAGTGCTCCTGGACCCACTGCTTCACTGAAGTCCTAGGAAGCAGGGAAATGGGATGATAATTTTGGGTAGGAAACTGATAGCGTGATGGCTTTTAAACTAAGCAGAGATGATGGTCCAAAGACCAGACCAGCTCCACCAGGAAAAGCAGCCTTGGGGAGCTGCTCCATGGGCTCACTGCCATGTTGTTTCATCAAATTCTTTTGAGCTAACATTAATCCTGCTAACTGAGCAAAGATGCACTTTTTCAAGTGGTTCTTCTCATATTTAGAAGTAGAATGACCATCCCTATTCACCCCAGTGCTGTGTCTCTTCTAAAGGCTGTTTGCTGGTGTTTCTTCTGCATCTTTTTATATTGAAGCCTTTTTGAGACTGGAAACTATTTGACTTTCTCTGTAAATCACTTTGTGAACTTTTTTTGAAAAGCAGTATACTGTCTAAAATATTAATAATAAGCTCAGCTGCTTGAAGCAAAAGCAAGAAGGCCTATCTGTCTTCATGTACTTTGCAATTGTCTGGGGGAGGGGGAGAAAGACAATCAGGAAATAGGTTTTATGCTAGTTGTCATATAAATGACTGGAAGCATTCTAACTCTGCCATGTGCTTTAGGAGCCTTTAACTAACAAGAACATCAAAATAAAGGTCTGTCTTTTTCACATTTCAAAAATAGAGAAATGAAGCTAATTAAAAAATGAAGCCAAGAGTTAATAATTCTGTGAATCCAGTTTCAAACATTATATTAGCGGGATGAGGAAAGCTATTCCTGCATGGGATCTACCTCTATGCTGCATCTCCATTTTGGGGAAAGTAGCACTTCCTGAATACCTGCTATAACCTGGTTTAATGGTCCAGCTTGCATGCCTCTGTCAGAAAGGACGGCAAGCCTAATCCACTTGATTACTCCATGCAACCAGTTCCAGCAAAACTCCATTTGTTCAGAAGATGTGCAAAGTCTCTAACGGAGTGAAAATACAGTCAGTGGATGAACCAGTGGGGTACAGAGACAGATTAGAGTAGAAAAGGGGGGAAATGAATCTTACATGAGTGGAATTTCAAGGACTGTACATGAAGCACTAGCTACAGGCTCAGAGCCTCTGAGGGCACAGTTCGATTCTTTCATTTGATACTGCATCCTTAAATAGTTCTTACACTACCTACACATGTTTCTAAAAACATCTTAAAGGATGGATCATATCTGGAAAGAATTCAGCAGTCTGCCTTTAAAATGAATTACTGCCAAGTTCTCTTTATCGAAGGAAACCTTTTGAAAGTATTCAAGGTTACCAATCCTGAACCCATCCCTGAACATGCTCCTGTACATTTCATTCCTATAAGACAGTGACTCTCAAACTGTGGGTCTCTGACCCACCAGTGGATCACAACCCAGTTTTTGGTGGTTCATGAAACTGACAGGGTAGATTAGGCTATGTGTATCAAGGGTTAAACAACCTGCTACTTGGGGGGAGCACTGCTGCCCCATCCCCATTATAGCTACAGAGGCTTGAGTGGCTGGTAGTGAAAGCATATTTTTAGGTGGGTCCTGATGCTAAGAAGTTTGAGAACCACAGCATAAAGCAAGGAAATATTCAGCATGCTAGCTGCATATACCTGCAGTTTTCAAACTCTCCCGAGTTTGAAACTCACAGTAAGTCCTTGCGGGGGGAGGCAGGGGGGCTGCAGGGACTGGGGTGGACTCACCAGTCCGTGCAGCAGCCGTCCCTGGGTGTGGGGAACTCTGCGCAAGCCTCTGCAGGACTCCCCAGGTCAACAGCAGTGAAAGTGAGCGATTGTGCTCTGCCTCCACAAAACTGGAAGTGAAGCACGATCACTCCACTTTCACTGCTGCTGACCTGGGGAGCTTTGCAGAGGCTTGTGCAGGGTTCCCTGCACCCCATTCCCTGCAGCCCCATCAGAAGTGAAGGCGGAGTGATCGCGCTCCGCTTCTGGTTTAGCGGAGGCGGGGCGTGATCACCCCACTTTCACTTTGGAAACCTTGGGGAGCCCTGCGGACAGCCGTGCAGGGCTCCCCACACCCCCAGGAGGCTGCAGGAGGCTATGGTAAGTGCAGCCAAGCCCCTGCAGTCCCCTGAGCAGCGCAATCCTGGGGATTGCGCCGCTGCCTCTTCCCTGCCTCTTGGCTGCCCCTGCCCCTTAAGGGCAAAGAGGCCAGGGCCCTCCGACTGGGGCATTGCAATGCCCCAGTATGAAAACCTGTGGCCTATACAATGATTAAAAAGGCATATCTTTGCATGAAAAGTTGCAATATTACTTCTGGTAGTAAATAATACATAGTTAAGACCGTTGAGCAATCCAGGAATTAAAGTTAATGCAGTAGTGTGCCAAGGGTAGGGCAGAGGGCGTCCACTCAGGGTGCACACCATAAGGGATACCAGTGTTCCTGTCTCTTCGAATGCGCAATAGATGTGGCCTCCCCTGTGGGATCTCAAGTAGGAGGCCAAGTCTATCCATGGCTTCAACCAGTCAAGGACAGGGCGGTAGGAGCAGTCCACCCTGGGTACCAGTGGTGCTAGGTACTCCACTGTCTTAAGGGGCAGCCAAAGTGGCTGCA
This sequence comes from Tiliqua scincoides, assembly GCF_035046505.1. NCBI lineage: Eukaryota > Metazoa > Chordata > Lepidosauria > Squamata > Scincidae > Tiliqua > Tiliqua scincoides. Next base: position 60,758,914 of record NC_089826.1, read on the forward strand.
TATCCCAGAGAGTTGTCACTTTTTTTTTTACTATTACTAATGTTGTGCCTTAGCAGAGCAGAAAGAAGAGATAAAACTATCCCTTTCTTCTGAGGCCACAGGAAACCTGTATGTGAAAGGCACAAGGAGACAAGAGTGTCATAGGCCCAAGCCCCAGACTTGAAGAAATCTGTACTCCAGGCTTTGCAACAACAGGGGCCCTGAGGTTGGGAATCCTCTTCTATGAAGCTGCCTCACTATTGGCTCATCCAACTCAGTATTGCCCGCAGTAGCAGTGGGTCTCCAGACTGTCAGACTGAAGACTTTCCCAGCCCTACCCAAGATGCCAGGGATAGAATCTGGGGCCTTCTGCATACAAAGCATTGCAAGGTGAATGGTCTCAAGAAAGTGAAACCTGCCCTGGAGAAAACTCCAAAGATGAAGGGCAAAGACTCCCCAAGCATTGTGCTTCCTCTTCTGCAGGGGTGTCCAAACTTTTTGGCAGGAGAGCCACATCATCTCTCTGACACTGTGTCGGGGGCTGGGAAAAAAAGAATTAATTTTCATTTCAAATTTGAATAAATGTACATAAATAAATATATTAGAGATGGAACTTATATGAATGAATGAAGGTCTTGCAATAGCTCAAGGCCTATAAAAGGCCTTGCACAAAGCAAGGCTAACTTTTCCATTTCTGTTGCTGCTGCATCACAGATGTGAAACAGCAAGCAGTGGTGGGAGCCCTCATCCCACAGCTCATGTGAGAGGTTGAACAGTTGGCCGTCACACTTAGAGCAGTTGCATCAGGCCAGCGCGGGCTCCAACAAGTCTTCAGAGTGCCAGAGGCTCATTGGAGACTGGGGACTCCCTGAGGGCTGGATTGGGAGTTCTCGAGGGCTGCAAGTGGCCCCAGGGCCGGGGTTTGGGCACCCCTGCTCTTCTGCAATGTTTAGCATCAAGGTTGTTTCAAGGTTTGTTTTCAGTTGGCACACTGGAGTATTTGCAGTAATAACTAAAAGTAATCAGTATGTGGTATTGGAATTACATAGTATTTGAATTACATAGTCTGTCTAAGTGGCCAAAAACTTAACAGTTCAGAAGCAATTAATCCAACTATGATCCACAGAACTGTAGTTACTACAAAAGAATGGCGATTACCTAACAATCTCTGTTAGTGCTGGCAAACCCACCCCACCATGTAACCGCTGCGTATGGGAGGGGGACCAATTACCTGCCAAGTTTCTCCTTGTCATGCATCTTTTAAAGGCACAAGAGGCCTAGCCAAAAACATGGCAACTCCAGCTGTCATGCACTAATGGGGAAAACACAATGCGGGAAAGGCACACAAGCTAATGTCACAATCTTAAGTGTATAAAAGGAAGAAATGAGTGCCATTGAACATGGTGGGTCTTCAGAGCTGAACTGAAAACATGATTTACTCATCATGCCATTGCCACCAGTTCAGCAAGTTATGGAATTGGTTTACCAGTATCAGATTTGTCCTGAGAAAGAGTGAAGAGATTGACTCTCTGGAGAATCTCTTTTCAAATATACATTTAATTCCTTTGTGTATCTATAGTTAGATTTCTGTACCCAGTGTGCAACTAAGGTTCGAGCTGTTACCATGGTTTCAGGTTCCACCTACTAGAGAAACAAAATATTGACTATTCCTCACAAGTGCGCACGCACAACACAGCATTTTTACTTTAGAGTAGAAGCATAGTGACTGGGACTTTCTTTTAAAATCGGCTCTCTTTATGGGAGGGGGAAAGAAACCTAAAGAGGAATAAAAAGCAAGCTGAAAATTCTTTATCTTTTGGAAAGAGATTACTGTTCTTCCTTTTCATGAACCTTAAAGCTTAACTCTAGTGCAGTGCAATTCAAGAGGAAGCCCCAAATTCAAGAGGACTTACTCCTGAGAAAGCATGCATAGCATGTTGCACATTAGTTTTCAACCCAATACTTTCCATGTCTACTTATGAGTAAGTTCTAACAAATGCAATTAGACATGTCCAAGTTGGCATGCACGGAGCAATACTATGCACGTCTAAATAGGACATGAATGAGATTCATTTCGTCAGTGTGTTGAATGGGATTTATACCCAGGTAGGTATGGAAAGGCTAGAAGCCTTAAGGTTGAAATCCTATGCACACTTTCCTGGTAGTAAGCCTCACTGAGCACAATGGGACTTCTTGTGCTGTTGGTGATGTAATAAATTCTTTTTCTTCTCAAAGCTAAAGTAATACTTATAATCATAAATCATTCCTTCTAGAGTGGCCATGTTCTTGAAATAAATGGGCTATAGCAGCAATTTTCAGTCTTTCATCTCATGGCACACTGACAAGGCACTAAAATTGTCAAGGCACACAATAAGTTTTTTGAACATTGACAAGGCACACCATGCTGCTGGTGAGGGGCTGACATCAAAAGTATTTCCTTTTTTCTATCCCCAACAGGCATACTAATAAATGACCCTCCCCCAAACTCCCATGGCACACCAGTGGACCATTCACAGCACATCAGTGTGCCATGGCACACTGGTTGAAGATCGCTGGGCTATAGACTAAAGTACAATATTTTAGAAATAATGCTTTTCGCTTCAGGAGCAATCAAGGATTCATGGCAAAATCTTATTACCACTTTGAGATTATATAATTGTTAATATTTATATCTTAGCAAATATTATCTATATTTTATTGAGACAATGTGCATGAAGAGCTGCAATTAGGAACCATGAAAAAGGAAAATAACCTATATAAGTGCAGGTATCCCCTCACTGAGAGTTTTGTTTAATGACCTGGTTTTTTCTGAAACACCAGTGAACACAGATGGTACATTTTCAAACATATCTGAAATCATGAGGGCTAAGAAGATCATTGCGGTCTCCTCAGACAAGCACAGATTCAGTACTGCACTGAAGAAAATGACCTAAAATAATTTTGAAACCACTATTTTTTAAAAAATCGTGATAGGGAAAAAAAGATACAGTAAAGGAATAGTCTTGCGAGTTTCTGGAGAAACCAGCTCAGAGTGCTCTTTAAAAATCAGGGGAGAAACATAAATGGATTTTTGAGGAAAGCAAGTTCTTCTCTGAAGGGTTTGCCACAGTCAAGTTCCATATACCCACTATCTTAATCCTTGAAGATCTCCCACAGCAGGTAGTATCTGAACACAGGGCTACCATATCAATACTCCAGAAAAAGGGCTTGAATGCCGTTTGCAAAAGGCCATTCACAGCCTCACAGGTGCACGCAGACAGCCTTATCAATAGTGCAAGCATGATCAGGCACCACCTGCAGAGGTCCATTTCTCACATAGGGCCTCTGTCAACTCCTGAGGCACTCCTCCCAGACTTATTGGTCCTTCTGTCCTTTGTCAGTTGCCTGACAACTGATACCTGTTCTATCTTGTTGAATTGCCCTTGCTGAGCAAGTGAGCTGTTATGTATGTAAGTTATGCAGGATCAAAATCCTGCATAACTGATTCGCCCAGACTTATGGCTGGCCAATCAGGTGATGGATCGAAATCCTACCATTGGCCCTCTAGTAAGGTTTCAATTGCACCAATCACAGGAAGTCTGGGCAGAGTTAAAGGCTAAAAAAAGCCAGGGGTTTGCCTTGTATTCAGCATATTCACTATGCCTTCCTTTATTTGCATGGACCCACTATATAACAGAGCAACAACAGGAGCAAGAGGGAGCAGCAATCTTTTTACTTGTCCTTTCTCGACAGCCAAGTTGATTGGGCCCAGAGGAAGAGTGTAAGCAAATGGACAAGACAATGAGGAAGGTGGCTGTCTGAGGGCATCTTTCTCCAAGACCCTCCCCCCCCCCAAGCCTGGAGACAGCATTTCTTGCCAGTAGTAGTTGCTTTCAATACAACTCTGCGTATGTTTAATCAGATGCAAGTGACACTGTTTTCAATTGGTTTTATGCCCCAGTAAGTGTGACTGCAGCCTTAAAATGAGCCACTTACCATATACTCTATAATCCACACCAGTGGTTCCCAAACTGTGGGTCAGGACCTGATTTTTGGTGGGTCGCGAAACTGAGAAGGAAAATGTATTGAGCCCTATGGAAATGAAAACAGAGCCACATATACATATTTACTCATGAGTAGGCAATCGTGCCTCAATTCACATAGAAGTGCAGGCTGAGGAGAATGTAACTTCACTACAATTGTCCCAATCTGATGAACTCAAGAAATGCTCCAAAACACTGCCTCCCACCATAGCAAAAAAGGATAAAAACAGAGAGTGGCTAGTAAAGTGAAACTTTTTTGAAATTTTTTTTTAAATTTTGTAAAGCTATGTGGGTTCCAATAAAGTGTCATTTAAAAAAGTGGATCCTGGTGCTGAAAAGTTTGGGAACCACTGACCCACACAATAGGAATTAATTCTCTTTTTAAAATTCTGGTTATGTGTAACCTTGAACCACTTGAGACAGGCAGGATATAAATTTTAAAAATAAAATTTAGGGTCCAATTCTATCCAACTTTCCATCGCTGATGAATTCCTGCCAGTGGAGTGTGCGCTGCATTCTGCAGTGGGGAGGCAGTCACTAAAGCCTTCTCAAGGTAAGAGAACATTTGTTCCCTTACTTTGGAGCTGCACTGCTGCTGCACCTATGCTGGAAAGTTGGATTGGGCCCACAATCTTATTACAGGTTTTAATAGTGCTTTTAAGTCTCAAATGCTATTAATCCAGATGCTAGCCTAAACAGAACATGATTAATGAACACTTCTCCAAGACAATCAGCTGTACTGCAGTGCTTGCAGCTATGTGTATGAAACAAATATCTTGATTTGTTCTTCCTTCCTGAAATCTACTAATATACCTCTTATCCCTGCATCTCACTTTAATAGCAAGTTGATTTAGAGGTGTCACCAAACCCCCACCTATTTCCATATTCTTGAGGGTGATTTACTGTACCAATTGAATTGGTGTTACACTTAAGAGTTGGGCTATAAAATGGTGAACTTTCAGTTAATCCATGCAAATACAAGTACTACATAGCAATTTGCAACTTGATTCCATGTATGTTGATTTGGAAGCAAGTTCTACGGAATTTAATGCAATTTGCATGTACATTGGATACACTGGTTAAGCTTTATGCAGTGCAATTCCAAATATGTATGTTTTCTAAGAAGGAAGTCTCACCAAATTCAATGAAAGAACTGCCACATGATAGTAAAATCCTAAGGGTGCAATCCTAACCCCTTAAGTCAATGCTTTCCAGTACTGGCATAGCAGTGCCAATGGGATGTGTGCTGCATCCTGCAGTTGGGTGTCACTCACGGAGGCCTCCTCAAAGTAAGGGAATGTTTGTTCCCTTACCTCGGAGCTGCATTGCCCTTATGTCAGTGCTGGATTGCTCCCTAAATGTGTTAACTCAAAAGTAAAGCTCAGCTATTTCAGTTGGATTACTCCACAGTAAACAGATCCTGGACAGGATTGCAGTCTTAAGCATTTTATGAGTTGCATTTTTTTGCATGTGCTCTGCAAAGCCTTTTACTGCTAAAGCAAGAAACAGTCATTTAAGTGGTTTGCAATTCCTATCCCCAGGCAGCAGCTCACAAACCATTTAAACTGATGTATTGATAGTTGGATTTTTCAGTAGGACTTTCAGTTTTTAGCTGAAAGGATTAGGATTTTAGCTTTTAGCTGAAAGGATTTAGGATTTTTCAGTTTTTAGCTGGCAGACCTAAACCACACCCAGTGGTGGAAGGCTAGTGGCACTCCATGCCTTCTTTAGATACCAGGGCTTCAGCCCATTCTGAGCAGCTGATCAATATGGATATGCAGGGTAGCTTCCTACTGTTGTTGCACAGCAAGGTGGAAGGGAAGCACTGTACCTGTTTTGTCCAGGCACATGCCTCCTAGTTTCAGGTTATGTGCTACAAAGAATCTGAAGCCAGAGCAGAGAAAGCTGTCATGCAAAAGGCAGCCCTCACTTTTTAGAGGTTCAAAACATCTAAATATTATTTAACGAGAACCCAGCAGCATTCTTACTTTTCAGCCGGCATATTGCTGGGAAGAAGAACACAATACATTAACTGCCAAAACAATGTCCTGCTACAGACTCAAAACTCAAGAAGCAGCTGACTAGCAGTAGACAGTATTCAATTCTAACTTACTACATTGTCTGGAGTGAAGACTGACAACAGTGAAGAAAGAGACAGACACTTCATATAACACACTCACAAAGTCCTTCTAAGTATTTTCTTATTTCTTCATCTCAATTTTTATTGCTGGTCAGGAAAGTAATATTATGTCCTGCTCATACAATACAAAGAGATAAAGCATTAATGACCTGGAGCACAGTAGTACATCTATGACCAGCATAACCCCTTGCCAAGCAATATTATGCATGTCTACTCTGAAGTAAGCCCCACTGAGCTGAGTAGGACCTAATCCCAAATAAGCATACATAGAATTGCTACTTGGGACTCCTTAATCTCCATGCTCAGCTGTAAGTAACACATGCTTGCAATTCCAAACTTGATAGGAGAAAGCTCCACTGAGTTAAATGTGTCCTATTTTATAGTGAGTATATTTAGAATTATAGCCCAAACCCAACCGAAATAAGCACACAGTGTTTCCATTTACCTTAATGTCACTTTCCTTTCTCCATCGTCTCCCCTGTGTTCAATTTTAGACTGTGAGCTCCTCAGGGCAGGGACCTATTGGTTTCCATTTGCATACCAATGAAAATTAGCACCTTGCCAAAACTTTTCTTTCATCGTGGAGAAAAACCTCACAACACAACCATTTGCAACTTCCACTTTTCTCAAGTTTTCTTTTCACACAGGATTTGAGCAAGTGGTTTGAAAAAAAGGCTTCTCATTCTCTCCTTTTTATTGTTCATGGAACAAGATCCTTTTCCCTCACTCACAATTGCAACTGAAACCAAGTTCGAATGGGAGCAACAGGAATAAAGACAGGGTAACATAATCAAGCCAATTCTGGACCAACAATTATCGGATTACTTGACTGAAACCAAGGCTCTGGTTGTGTGTGTGTGTGTGTGTGGTGTGCATGCCATACACAAAAGGATTTATCAAACAACGCTACTTTATCCTTTATCAAACAACGCTACTCTGGTGGTAGCCACTTTATTATTAGGGCTTAGTATAGGACAGTGTTCCTCAACCTTGAGGTTGGGACCCAGTGGGGTCATGACAACTTAGGGGAATGAAATAGGTTGAAGACCACTGAACTAGAGCACCGCCAGGTAAAGGGGGATGCATCTGGTGTACCCTTTCAGGTACCAGGAGGAGATGGCATCCCAGTCCTACTCAGGCTCTTAGCAATTGTGCTAAAATAATTTTCACGAGTGCCAGGTTTTCTGCTCTCTCTAATAAGAATATTTGGTGACAGTGCTGAGAGAGTGAAACCCAGGTGGGTGTGGGTCGATTGGGTCCTGGGAGGGACCCAGTTCCAAGGGGGATGGGATTGACAGTGGGTCCCCAATTTCACACTTTATTTGTTGGGGTCTTGGCACGAAGAAGTCTGAAACCACTGGCACAGGCATGCCCAGAAGGTGGATCCAATCCCCCCCCCCCTTTTAGGGTCATGCATTGACACTATCAACCCCTGCAATTCAGGAATGAATGGATGAGAGCAGAAGAAAGAGCGGGTACCTTGGAAAGAGAGAACATCCCAGCTGCTGAGAAGGCAGGCAGGCCCCCGGCTCCCTCGACCCTGGCCTGAAAGCAGTTAAGGTGCCATCTGCTTGGGGCACTCAAGGCCACTGCTGCCCCTCCCGGCGAGCTGCTCTTCGACAGCAAGCGCACTATTGGCAACCTATAGGCTGCGTCGATGCGCAGCCAAGGAAACCCGGCGGCCCGGCGTGCGTCCTCCTTGCCTGGGCTTGCGCGCTATGATTGGCTGGTGGCGAAGCTCATTGTCTTGCCCGGGCCGCTTCGCAGGGGACGAGAGGTCCGTCCGGGGCAGCGATCGCGGCTCAGGGAGCAATAGCAGGTCGGCAGAAGGAGCTGCGTAGAAAGATCTTTTCCTTCCCCTCCGCAAAGGCTGCAGTGGGCTGGCAAGAAGGAAAACACAGCAGAGCCCCAGCCGCCGAGTAGGATTAGTCCCGGTGCTGGACTGATCCGCTTTAAGGAGAGTTAGCACGTCTAATCGCCCTTCAGCGAAAGGCAGGAGCAGAGCAGACTATATTAAGGACGCTATTTTAAAACAAGCGCGCTAGACGAAACTGTGCAAGCAGGAGGCAGCTCCGCTCCCCCAGCAGGTGCTGCTCAGAGCTGTGCGGGGGGGCTGAAATCGCCCTCTCGCTTCCAATGCATTGTTCAAGGAGAGGGGTGTCTGATGGAGTTCCTTTCTTACCAAAAAGAAAGAGTAGTGGGACAGAAAAACAAAAAAAATCTTATAAAGTACATGCATCTGAATGCAATGAAGGCTCCCTTTGATTGATTGGTTTGTTAACTAATCAATTTTAACAGTTTAAATGCATGTGGGGGTGCAGGGTGACCAGATCCAATGGAGGACAGAGTGCCTATCCCTTAACCATTGTATAGAAGAGGGAATTTGGGCAGGTGCAGCTCAACATGGATGGGTTTGAAAAGCTGCACCTGCCCAAATTCCCACTTCTATACAATGGTTAAAGGGATGGACACTGTTCTTCATTGGATCTGGTCACGCTGGGGAGGGTGACACCTTCATGAAAATGCCTTTTGCAGGAGAATGAATGCAATACATTTCTCAAACTGTGGGTCATGAGCCAATTCCAGGTGGGTTCCCATTCATTTCCATATTTTATTTTTAATATATTAGACTTGATGCTACCATGGCATGTGACTGCATTTGGGGACATGTTACAGATCTCTACTTTTAACAGGCTACTATGTATATGCTTTTAACAATGATAGTCAATGGGACTTACTCCTGGGCAAGTGTGGGTAGGATTGCAGCCTAGGATTGTTAAAAATGTTCCTGCTTGATGATGTCACTTCTGGTCATGACATCACTTCTAGTGGTTCCTGACAGATTCTCATTCTAAAAAGTGGGTCCCGGTGCTAAATGTGTGAGAACCACGGCAATATGAGCTAATCTGCAATTTAATACAGTGCTTCCCAAACCTTTTAGCACCAGGACCCACTTTTTAAAACAGCAATCTGTCACGATCCACCAGACTTAAAAAAAGAGATCTAGAAAGAAATGTAGTTAATTAATTATAAATTATTTATTGGGGTCTTGTGCTTCTGTGTGTGTGTGTGTGTGTGTGTGTGTGTGTGTTGACATTTGCTAGACTCTCCCTAGAATTGGAGACCCTTTAAACTCCATAAGGGCTGTTTCGCAAAATCTTTACAGTCATTCTAAGGTAACCAGAAGGCTGACCTGGAGAGCAAGATGTGCAGTTAGGGACTTCCAGGATAGTCAAAAGGCTGAAACTGGATTCACATATGACCTATAGCATTCAATAACTAGAGAAAATCAGAAAATGTGACATTTTCGTTTGGGGGTATTTACCACATACCACAATTTAGCATCCCAGCTAATGATTTTCTTCTGCAAACCAGGTAAAGGTGCCTGCAAAGTGTTTTGTTTTTTTAATATTTCAAAAACTTTTCACAATCCACCAAAAATCAGCTTGTGACCCACAGGTGGGTCCCAAATCACAGTTTGGGAAATACTGATTTAATACATACAAGGTTTTGCCTTTTTTTTTTTTTTGTCTATTACAGGAACAAATCAGAACAAATATGTAGCAAAATCATAGATCTTTAACATTCATCCCCACTAGTGCAAATTCCTATCCACACTTACCTAAGAGTAAGCCCCATTGACTGTAATAGAAATAGTAGAAATGCCTAGGCTTGGTCTCTTAATCACTTAGCAGCTTAGTCCCATGCATGTTTACCTGGAAAGAAGTCACATTATGTTCAGTGGGGCTTAATCCCAGGCAAGTGTACAGAATTGCAGCTTTTATCTACAACATGATGAATCTGTTACGTGTTCTGTAGCAGCTGTACACAAAAGTGATAATGTCACTTCAGGAAAAAATGCCTCTACAAACACAGATTTCAGAAAGACATATTCTTTGGTTTTCCTCCCCAAAATGCTTTGTGGGCACTCATTTCCCAGTAAGTACTGAAAGAATTCCTAGAGTGGAAAAACAAGTACTTTTCCATGTTATCTGCTCATTTGTAAATGGATATGACAGAAGAGGTAAGGAAGTAGTTTTCTTTCCAGATAGGCAAATGTGAATATTTTGGAATTGAGAATAAAATGTAACACTGGCAAACATACATCCCTTAAACTTATCCTTTGTTGTTCATGTTGGACAAGCAACAAGAAAACCAGCAAGTTTTAAACATATATTAACTAGTGGGTTGTCCTCTTTCCTCGCTGACCTTCCCAGTCGCACATATGCTTACTTTCAAATTGGCTTAACTGGTGGAAGGTTTTAATTCGTAAACATCTGTTTGTTTACAATGAATTAAATTCCCAACAGAAGTGTTTTCGTATTAAGGGATTAGGAAAGTACTTGCCCGTACCTTTAGAGCAATCTGATTTCACCTAGGCACAAACATTTACTATCAAACAAGAACAGAATTCAGGCCAAAGACAAAGGTGGCCTTGAGATTCTTCAGGAAATGTGAGAAGAACTGCACGTTGCAAATCTTGTTTGGGACAGGTGCAAATCTGCCTGGGGAAATATCAGCATTTATTGCAAATGCACTTGACAGTTCTTGAGATTTTCTAGTAATAATAATAATAATAATAATAATAATAATAATAATAATAATAATAATAATAACAACAGGTATTTATATACCGCCTTTCTTGGTCTTTATTCAAGACTTTATTCAAGGCGGTTTACATAGGCAGGCTTTATTAAATCCCTATTAAATAGGGATTTTTAAAATTTCAAAGAACGACTACATTCAAGGTGTTTCATTCCGATCTGGCTTCACATTCTGGCCTCCATCCTCCCACGCTCAGAGCAGATGGAATTGCTCGGCTTCAGCTTGTCAGCTGCTCCAAGGTCGCACGGTGCCGGTGGCCTCGAACTGGTGACCTTGTGGATGTTATCTTCAGGCAGACGCACTGTTATCTTCAGGCAGACGGAGGCTCTACCCTCTAGACCAGACCTCCTGCCAAGTAAGTGTGAGAATGTTCTGAGTTTGCATCACCTTCATGTGAAGGTGTTGTAAATGCTAGATTCATGTGAGGATGTCATCACTGCATTCTTAGATGACCTAATCCTACCCAATTTTCCAGTACCAGTGTAGGTGTGCCAATGGGGCATGCACTGCATCCTGTGGTGGGGAGGCAGTCACAGAGGCCTCTTCAAGGTATGGGAACATTTGGTCCCTTACCTCGGGCTGCATTGTGTTTGCATTGGTGCTGGAAAGTTGGATAGGTTTTGGCCCTTACACTTTTCAGAATGCAGTTCTGCATACATGATTTTGCCCTCCCCAGCTGATCAAGATTGTTCTTTTGTGACTGGTAGAAAGGGGCAAGCATCTGAACTACAAAAAAAATCTCCTGAGTTCTGATTATCTTGTGTCTTGCCATGTCAGTGGGTTGATCCATAAGTCCCACTTAGTTCTTGCCTCTGGTTTAGAAATGTAGAGATGTAGAAAGATACTGACTATGAGATGTAGGCTGCAATCCTAACCACACTTTTCTGAGAGTAAGCCCCATTGAACAAAATAGGACTTACTTCTGAGCAGACCTGTTTAGGATTGTGTCCGTAGAAAGATGGGGCAAAAGAAGCAGATGCCATATCTGGAACACAAGCAATTGTCTCTCTAATTTTTTTCTGTACAGCACAGAGCGATGGGGCCGCCACACACATTGCAGACTCGGGCAAAGCCTTTGGCCTTTTGGGCCAAAGAAGGAGTGCACTGAAATGCTGGCCAATGCATCACCTTCCCTGGCAGCACAGATCATTCCCCAAATGGCAGGGACTTCAGCCAGGGCCAAACAGACCATCATGTCAGCAGGGGAGGTGGAGTTTCCTAGCCATGGAAGGGCATGGCAACCAAATCACATTGTGCAGAAATTGGTTAAGGCAAATCACATTGGGTTAATGGCAAATCACATTGCGCAGGGCTGTTAGTACAAATGCATAGGCATGCTGCCATACAGCTTACAGGGGGCACTGGTCACAGGTAGAGTACAGTATGCGTAGCAGGGGAACAGTATGAAAATGTTGGGAGTGAAGGAGTTGGAGGCAAGGAGACTGAATGGCCACAGATAAGGGAAGGATATGATCCACAGATTTTGGGAGCTGTAGGTATAGTTCCATTTGCCTGCATACATAGTGCGGGCCCTAACTGCCCATCTTCTTTCATGAAAGGAGATTCTAGAGTTGTGATATTTCTGATGCAGAGTGAAATACTGTACCAGCAAATCTGAAAGTGTAGTAATATAATTGCAGGCTTTGTGCTGGCTCAGACACTGCAACTGACAACAGCTGGGAACAGATTGTATAATAAAGTCCATGAGCTTGAAAGACCTCAAACATGCTACTTGCATTTTGCTCCTTTAATAAGAGAGCCTGAGGGAGTGTCAGGTCAGTAAAATTCATCAAGGTCAGGAGCAGTTGACTCCAGCAACTTTTGAATTTATGAAACCAACCCTCTAATGCTTGTGTTTTCTCTTCTGAGATGTTACATAAAAGTAAGAGATGGAAATTTCCTTAGAAACTAGATTTAAATTAAGTAGTTTTCTTGGTATTGCGGAGGAGTAAATTCAGAATGCTCAGAAACTTATTGTTTCTCAGTGTACAAATGCAGTCTTTTCATGCAGTTTGCTGATGAAGTATCAAAATAAAATATGCGTCTCCTGGAGGTCTACAGCTAGGAGGTGTGGACTGATGGTTGAGCTGCCAGTACTGCCTGAAGAGCTGGGCAGGAGAATCTGTGGTTGTGTTTTTGGATGGGAGATGGAATGCCAGGATGTGACAAGCTGCAGTACCCCTTGTGGCAGGATGGCTAGTCAATGTTGAGCTGACTAGCCATGCAGTGAGATAAGCATGGGGGTGTGCAATGAGAATGACCTTGAGGACCTGTCTGGGTTTGATTTACAACTGCCTATTAAAGCTCAATGGCACGCAGCCAGTGGAGACAACCACACTTGAAGGCAACACCTGGTGACTGAGGATTCTGAGATTCGCAGAATATATTTATAAAAGTCCCATTGAAAAATGGTGGTTTAAACTAGCCTGCTGCGTAAACTGCCTTGAATGCTTTCTAAACAACAGAGAAAAGCGGTATATGAATAATGAAATAAATGAATAAAGTAAAAGGTTTTGGATAGTAAATGGTAGTGTGAGACTCCCTTCACATTATGCAGCATAAGAACAGGCCTGCTGGATCAGGCAACAGGGCCATCTAATCCAACTTCCTGTATCTCACAGTGGCCCACCAAATGCCTCAGGGAGCACACAAGACATGACCTGCATCCTGGTGCCCTCCCTTGCATCTGGCATTCTGACTTAGCCCATTTCTAAAATCAGGAGGTTGCAAATACCCATTATGGCTTGTAACCCGTAATGGATTTTTCCTCCAGAAACTTGTCCAAACCCCTTTTAAAGGCATCTAGGCCAGATGCCATCACCACATGCGGTGACAAGGAGTTCCACAGACCAACTACATGCTGAGTAAAGAAATATTTTCTTTTGTCTGTCCTAACTCTCCCAACATTCAATTTTAGTGGCTGTCCCTTGGTTCTGGTGTTGTGTGAGAGGGTAAAGAGCATCTCTCTATCCACTCTGTCCTTCCTGTGCATAATTTTTTATGTCTCAATCATGTCCCCTCTCAGGCGCCTCTTTTCTAGCCTGAAGAGGCCCAAACACTGTAGCTTTTCCTCATAAGCCCATCTCTTTGGGCTCTCTGGCTCAGAGTTTCCAGTTCCAAAATGTCCTTTGTATTTTGAAGTCTACTGGGCTGACAGGTTGTGATGAAAATTCCTGTTTTCCCCCTATATTTCTATATTTCACCTCCTTCAGAGGTTTAAGTGATGCCTTAACACTGCAGAGTCATCCAGAAGCAGGAGCGTAGTTTCTTCTTTGTATTAAGTATTTTCTCCTTCTGCAGCTAATCAGTAAATAACTTGACATGATTGGATCATGAAGCGCACCTGATTTTCAAGAGTGGGCCATTCAAAGTAGCCAGGTGAACCCTCCCACCTATCCCACAAGTGAAAGCTGGTAAACACAAGCTATAAAAAGCAGGGCCACACACACCCTTTTATGTGCTTGTCAGCTGATATTGAAAGCATCTGATGCTTCCCAATAGTGTGCCTGCTCACCTTGCTACAAGTGTGGGTGTTAAGACCAGGACCCTGGACAGCGTGAGAAAACAGGGTAGGGAAAGCATCCAGAGAAGTCAGATCAGGGTATTAGTTTTGTTTGCCTCTTATTGATCTCATCTGATCTCGGAAGCTAAGCAGGGTCAGGCCTGGTTAGTACTTGGATGGGAGACCGCCTGGGAATACTGGGTTCTGTAGGCTTATACCATAGTCTTTTGAGACTGAAGGTTGCCAACCAACCATCCTTATCAATCTTTGCTTCTCCTTTGCTAGTTGAGAAGTGCCTTGTTTTCAACTCTTGCGTTTTTCCTTTCAGTGTTTTGATCTTTCAGCTTTTTAATAAGCATGTTTTCCTTTTACAGTTTACTTGACTCTTTTGCATCCGCTCAGGAGGGAGTGGGTTAAGTCAGTGTATTCTTATGCGCTGAATTTTACAAAGGTCATTGAGTTTCCCTCCCTGTGACTACAAGTTTAAGCAGCTCCTAAGAATATGAAAAAGGCTTAGGTAGCAGGTGAGGTGGTATCCCGGCTAGCCCAGAAGTCCTGCTCTTCCTGACTTCCCAAGCACAAATTAGAATCATATTGTTGAAGGGGCCTTCAAGGTCATCTCGTCCAGCTCCACTGCTTGAAGCAGGAAAATCCTCTGTAGAGTATCTCCAAAAAGTGCCTGTAAAATCTCTGCTTGAAGATGGAGAACCCACCACTTCCCTTGGTCATAGTTTACATTGTGGTTGGCACAATGTACTTGTCGTAAGAGGCGACTAAACAGCCACCGGGTAGATGGGACTCGTCAGCCTGGGAAGGCAGCTCATCTGAGAGAAGGAAAATTCTCATCCCAAACCTCCACTGCCTTGTGGCTACATCCAGTTATGGAAAAGGCTTCAGGAGTCAACCTCGAGGCAAAATCCGGAGCCGGAGTCCCTGAGGCAGTTCATGGCTGAACACAGTCATGTTCTGGCAACTCCTGCGATGCCGCTGGAACCAACCGTATTGGCCTCTGCCTTTCCATTGGACCATTTCAGCGACGTGGAGAGGGGGCATTTGCTGCATGGGTAACAGCCTATCCTCCATACCTACTTTACCCAGGCTTCGCGCACTGGAGAGGACACTCTGTTCCAGAACCACCATTCAGAGCGTGACACCATAGTCTTCCGAGACTGAAGGATGCCAACTAATAGTTTACATTGTTGAACCACTCTTACCATTAAAAATTTCTTCCTAATATCCAACCAGAATTCCCCCTCCTGCAGCTTAAGCCTATTAGACCTAGACCTACTCTCTGGGGGAGCGGAGAACAATTTTTCCCCTATTCCATGTGACAGTCTTTCAGGTATTTGAAGAATACTGAATGCTTCTACTGGCTTTTCTGGTGTTATTTATGCTTCCTGGTTTATTGTAACCTGAGATAAGGATTCCTTTTATCCCTCATCATAGGGCCCAATCCTATCCAGCTTTTCAGCACTGAAAGCAACTGCAATGTAGCCATATGGTAAGAGAACAAGCATTCCCTTCCCTGAGGAGGCCCCCCCACCGCAGGATGCAGCATACACCCCGTTGACACAGTTGCATGGGTGCTGGAAATTTGGATAGGATTGAGCCCTAGATAATGACTAAGGGCCCAATCCTACGCAGTGCACAGTAGCTCACTGCTGGTGCACAGTGTCACAAATGTGCTGTAAGGCATGTTTGCAGGGCTTAGCACCTGCCAAGCACCTGCAGGCGCTGGGCTAGTGCCAGGGGATAGCTGGTGTTCCACCGTTTGGCAGTCGCTGTTTGACAAACTGCCGGGCAGCGGAGAGGTAGGTAGGGGTGTGGGGAAAGGCGGGGAGGAGGCGTTCCAGGGCGGAGGGTGTGCAGACGGTTGGGAGGAGGTGGGGGGGAGGAAGTGGGAAGGGGGGAGGGCAGGACCAGCTCCACTGGTTCCTGAGCTCTGTGTCAGACCATGTGGCCTGACACAGTGTTCTTTGATTCTGCACCAGCTCAAGGGTTGCCACAGAATCAAGTAACCCCGTTGCAGGGCTTCTGTCTTTACCTGGGGGAAGGGGACAAATGTCCCCTTTTCCCAAGGAGCCTCTGCCAGCTGCCTGGTTGTGTGATGGATGCTGCAGCAGCCATTTTTGGCACTGCCACAGTCCCATGCTACGAGCAGCTAAAGATTGAGCTGAAATCCTATCCACACTTACCTGTGTGTAAGCCCCATTGACTATAATGGGACTTCCTTCTGAGTAGACATGTATAGGATTGGACTCTAAGGCTGTAATTCCGTATAGGGTAGACACTTCCCTGGATAAAAGCCCCAGGAACACAATAGTTCTGAATGGACATGCATCATGTCTGGTTTTTTACTGGCAGAATTCAAAGTTTATTTTTCAGTTTTTATTTAAGTCAACTGCTATGCTAGCCTGTCCTCTAAATGAACAGATAAAGTGCTTCTCCCTGCAAGCTGCCCTTTAATTAGTCGTTTCCTACTTGAGGAAAGATGAAATGTGATCCTTTCCTTCAAAGCAGCTTTTGCCCATTGATTAGCTGCAGTCTGTTTACCTGCATGGCTACAGCATTCCTTAACCAGTTCCTGTTCTCTGCATGTGTGCACACACTTTAATTACTGGTTTTGTCTTTGCAGCCAGAGCCATTGTACTACTACTACTACTACTACTACTACTACTACTACTACTTCTTATTCTTATTCTTATTCTTATTCTTATTATTATTATTATTATTATTTTATTAAATAATTAGAATAAATAAAATATCACCATTCTTCCACAGGGAGTAAGAACTGATCCAGCTCTTTTAAGATCCAGTTCAGCAATGCTGTGGTTAAGGTATCTGGAGCATGTAGCTCTGGTATCCTCATGGCCATAGTAGCAACATACCCTGAAGGAGCACCACTGCAACAGACTCTACTGGTTTTTGGCTTCTGTGTATTGTTGGGAGTTGCTAGCACTGTAGGAAGAACACTTGTGCAGGGCCCTGCAGTATTGCAAAGAGTTTGCTGGTCTGCCACTACCATGGGTATCTTCACCAAAGAGGCCTACCAACCACTATTAACCATAATGGACCCTCCATGTTAGGGACAGTTAGATGGTAGGGGACAAACAAAGGAGGAGATTGTTGCCTTCTTGTCCTTCCAGGGTCATCTGGTTGAACTCCGTTGAAAATAGGATGCTTGACTAAAGAAAGATTTGGTTTCATGCACCAGAGCTCTTCTTATGTTCTCCTGGATTGAACCCCTAGTAAGGAAGTACTTTAGACATCTACTCTACAATGGGATCCTGCAACAAAATATAGCCATGTATCCCAGTCCCTTAAAAGGAGTGTATCCCACTCCTTTATAGCCATGTATCCCAGGCCCTTAAATCTTCAGGAATAGCTACAGTCAAAGGAGGAAAACTTAGTTGTAGGAGGAATAAGTGAAGGGGAAGAATGACACCTTTTTACTTTCTCACTCCCTTGAGGTCTTCCCCTGCTGTGCTATAGAGCAGGGGTAGCCTAACTTTCTTAACATAAGAGCCACATACAATAAACTTGTTTGAGAGCCACAATAGTTAAGAAGCATGCAGATTCTTAATTTATTCACCATGAACATTAAATATATGTTTCAATCCAATTGACTCTCTGTTAATACCCAGTAAATAATTATAAAGCTTAAAAATGTCTTATTTACCTACTATATGAATTTTGATGCTAAAAGGAGTTCAGCCAACATGTTTCCGAGAGTCGCACATTATATGTCAAAGAGCCACATGTGGCTTGTGAGCTGCAGTTTCGTCACCCCTACTACTGAGAGTCAGCTTTGGACTTGGGTGCCAGTCCCAAATGCAAGTATTGTCTTTTACTTTGAAATATCCTGGCATAGTGCAAGGAGGAGAGTATTTTTTCCCCTGCATAGCATGCATGCCCCCTTCCCTAGGATACTAGTAAAAACTATTAGGGGCTTGTCTCCAATTCTCTCTCTTACCACCATTCATCCACCACTCGATAAGGCCCTAGAAGTTCACAAGGTCATTTGGTGGCTCTTTGTTTTATTTTTACAAAAACTCTCTTACCTTTATTTTAATTTGCACACAGTCAGCCCAATCCTAAACATCCCTGGAGCAGGCAGGCCGTCTGGCCTGCGCTGCATCCAGAGCTGGGCTGGGTTGCAGTGCAACTTGTAGTAAGAGGAATTCATTCCACTTATCCCGTGTCATAGGATGGCTACCCAATGGGGCTATACAGATCTGTACCGCCTAAAGAGATGGAGCAGATCCAAGTAGCCACGTGCAAGGCCGGGCTGCTCAGGAGAAGGGTTAGGATCCAGCCTAAGTGCTGGATCCTACCACTCTCCTCCTGGGCCTGGTCCTCCCACTAGCCCATCTGCTGCCCATTCTCCCCCGCCCCAGAATGCTCGCCCCAACCCCAATCCCCTGCCTTCCCAAGCCCCCACACTGGCCTTCCCAGGCTGGAACTTACTTAATGGGCCTAGGGTTGGTTCTGGTGGGAACAGGCTGATGCATGTCCTTCTGTCAGTATGGTCTGCTCCTGAGGTGTCACAGAAGTGCCTTATGGCACTTTTGCAACACCCAGAGGCTGACGCAAGGGACTTGCACCTGCCTAGAGTGCAGTTTAGATTGCGCCCTTATATAAATCTGCATCCATAGGGGGTTTCCAAAGTACATAGAAACCAATATCTCCTTTTTTGGGTGACACAATTTTGCTCCTACGCTGATAGGTACTTAATCATCTCTGAACCAGCTATTAGCATATACAGTAGCTAAGGGTCTGTTCAAGTATTACACTTTTTTCCTGGCAAAGACAAGAATTTGTTCCCATTTTTCTAATGAATCTTTGTGAATTGGTAGCCTACCAGGCTGACAGGCTAACAGACTTGGTGTAATTAATAGCCTCATTTGGAATTCTGCATTTCATGAGTAACACAATACATTAATTCACTACCATCTGCATTGTGCTCTTTTTCCATGGCTCAGAGTCTAAACAACCTGTCTCTAAAGCTGGATTGGCAAGCTCAGTTCCTGTTTCTCTTTCACCTGCATCCTTAAACACTTGTTTTTTCCAAGGCTACTTGGAAAAAAGAGGCTACTGCTTCTCTTCTATCCTTGTCTATACTTCCACAGCTGACCCCTCATTGTTCCCTAGACCCCCTTTCAAATGAGGACCACCCTGTTCATAAACTTTTTAGCTTTAACCCTGAGTGTATATCTGGTATTGGGAGCTTCTGCACACATTCATTTGTATATCTGTGGCTTTCTGTAGGCATCTTGCTTCCTCCTAAACTCTTCCCATCCTTGGATGGGGAAAGGAGGATATGTGTTCTCTTCTGCTTTCACTTACAATTTGACTGCTTAGTGATAAAGGTTAATGGGACAGCCAGGGTGCTTTTAGGACACACCAATGTACATACACAAGTATACACCTAAACAGCGTAAGACAAGGGATGTCTATACATAAATAACTTGACAGTAATCTTTGTTGGGGTTTGAAAAGAATTTTTTTTTTTTTGGACTATTGTATATTGGCCTTCCTCCATGGAGCTCAGAGCAATGTACATGGCTCATCTTCCTCTTGTTATCTTCACAATGACCCTGTGAGGTCAGTTAAACTGAGACCATGGTGGCCAAGAGTCACTCAGTAAGCCTCATGGCTGAATTTGGATAGTGATGCTCCCAAAGTTTATAAGTATCTAATTTGAAAGATGACTTTGACCAGCTATAATGTCAGTGTGAGTGGCATTACCCCAAAGATGTCTTATTTCGGTTGGAATGTAAAATTAAGGTCATTCTGCGCATGTATGGCCAGCATTCAGCAGATCAGGTGTCAGGAGCCAGCTGTTTTTAAGTGCATGCAAAAAAATTTTCTTTAATATTAAGCCTTCTCACACACCGAAGCTCTTGATTATCGTGAACTATGTGATAAGATTGCCTGATAAAGCATTCTTTTTTTCAGTCAGATTGGATTTTTTTCTTGCAAACGTTTCATGCATTTTATCCTTCTGCCTCCCAGATCTAACATTACCCTCTCTGGGAAGTTTGCTTGAAACAAGGAATAAGTCAGTTGACTTTCCTGGCAGTTCTCCAACATGCTGAAAACTACAGATCCCAGGGGCAATACAATAAGATGCATGCACCAACATTATGAGCTGGAAGAGAACGCTTGAGAAAATAGACTTGTCTTTATGAATGCTTGCTCAGGGAGCTCATAATTACAAAGCCAATTCTGAATTGGGCTGAAGGGAATTCACCCATCACTGGTTTACAGGGGGTGGAATACGATAAACACAACCTGTGAGTAAAGGCTCTCTGAGTAAAAAAGAAGGTGTTCTTCAGCAGCTGTCTTCATCATGTTGTACCCTTTGGTTTCTTTCTAAATTATGGAATTATTCTTGGTCACCAGTCATTGTTGCCGCTAAATGGAAAAAGGTCCTACTCCCTCCCAAGGGGAAACGTTGATCACACCCTGACCCTAAACCACCAGAATGCATCATGGAGGTGGGAATTCATGGATGATTGATTGATTAAACATGTCTGCACTGTCCTCCTCCTCTGGAACCCAGACTGGTTTATGAAGAGAATTACCAGTAATAATACAGGTAATAATGAAACTGTCAAAACCCACAATAAAATAAAGCAGAAGCTGCCTAAGCAGGGACATTTTTGTGAAAAAAGTGCTAGATTAGAAAAGGATTAAAAGTGGCTCCCATACCACATTTTCACTGGAGATTTCAACCTTCACAGCTTCATTGTGTAAGGAGAGAGAAAAAGCAAGCGCTGACAAAATCTATTTGTAACCCAGGACCATGTGACGATTGGCCCTGATAATGTGATAGGTTGATGATTAGAGATCATCATAGAGATTCCTCCCACTGTCTCTTTAACAGTTCCATATTAAGAACATAAGAACACAAGAACAGCCCCACTGGATCAGGCCATAGGCCCATCTAGTCCAGCTTCCTGTATCTCACAGCAGCCCACCAAATGCCCCAGGGAGCACACCAGATAACAAGAGACCTCATCCTGGTGCCCTCCCTTGCATCTGACATAACCCATTTCTAAAATCCGGAGGTTGCGCATACGCATCATGGCTTGTATCCCATAATGGATTTTTCCTCCAGAAACGTGTCCAATCCCCTTTTAAAGGCGTCTAGGCTAGACGTCAGCACCACATCCTGTGGCAAGGAGTTCCACAGACCGACCACGCGCTGAGTAAAGAAATATTTTCTTTTATCTGTCCTAACTCTCCCAACACTCAATTTTAGTGGATGTCCCCTGGTTCTGGTATTATGTGAGAGTGTAAAGAGCATCTCCCTATCCACTCTGTCCATTCCCTGCATAATTTTGTATGTCTCAATCATGTCCCCCCTCAAGCGTCTCTTTTCTAGGCTGAAGAGGCCCAAACGCCGTAGCCTTTCCTCATAAGGAAGGTAATCATCTTAGTCGCTCTCTTTTGCACCTTTTCCATTTCCACTATGTCTTTTTTGAGATGCGGCGACCAGAACTGGACACAATACTCCAGGTGTGGCCTTACCATAGATTTGTACAACGGCATTATAATACTAGCCATTTTGTTCTCAATACCCTTCCTAATGATCCCAAGCATAGAATTGGCCTTCTTCACTGCCGCCGCACATTGGGTTGACACTTTCATCGACCTATCCACCACCACCCCAAGATCTCTCTCCTGATCTGTCACAGACAGCTCAGAACCCATCAGCCTATATCTAAAGTTTTGATTTTTTGCCCCAATGTGCATGACTTTACACTTACTGACATTGAAGCGCATCTGCCATTTTGCTGCCCATTCTGCCAGTCTGGAGAGATCCTTCTGGAGCTCCTCACAATCACTTCTGGTCTTCACCACTCGGAAAAGTTTGGTGTCATCTGCAAACTTAGCCACTTCACTGCTCAACCCTGTCTCCAGGTCATTTATGAAGAGGTTGAAAAGCACCGGTCCCAGGACAGATCCTTGGGGCACACCGCTTTTCACCTCTCTCCATTGTGAAAATTGCCCATTGACACCCACTCTCTGTTTCCTGGCCTCCAACCAGTTCTCAGTCCATGAGAGGACCTGTCCTCTAATTCCCTGACTGTGGAGTTTTTTCAGTAGCCTTTGGTGAGGGACCGTGTCAAACGCCTTCTGAAAGTCCAGATATATAATGTCCACGGGTTCTCCCGCATCCACATGCCTGTTGACCTTTTCAAAGAATTCTATAAGGTTTGTGAGGCAAGACTTACTCTTACAGAAGCCATGCTGATTCTCCCTCAGCAAGGCCTGTTTGTCTATGTGTTTTGAGATCCTATCTTTGATGAGGCATTCCACCATCTTACCCGGTATGGATGTTAGGCTGACCGGCCTATAGTTTCCCGGGTCCCCCCTCTTTCCCTTTTTAAAAATAGGCGTGACATTTGCTGTCCTCCAATCTTCTGGCACCATGGCCGTTTTGAGGGACAAGTTGCATACCTTAGTCAAGAGATCTGCAACTTCATTCTTCAATTCCTTAATAACTCTTGGGTGGATGCCATCAGGGCCCGGTGACTTATTGATCTTTAATTTATCAATGAGGTCTGAAACATCTTCTCTTTTAACCTCTATCTGACTTAACTCCTCGGTTAGGAGGGGCCGTTTGGGCAGCGGTATCTGCCCGAGGTCTTCTGCAGTGAAGACAGATGCAAAGAACTCATTTAATTTCTCTGCCATCTCTAAGTCTCCTTTTATCTCCCCTTTCCCTCCCTCACCATCCAGAGGGCCAACCGCTTCTCTGGCGGGTTTCCTGCTTCTAACATATTTGAAGAAGCTTTTATTATTCCCCTTAATGTTGCTGGCCATGCGTTCCTCATAGTCTCTCTTGGCCTCCTGTATCACCTTCTTACATTTCTTTTGCCACAGTTTATGTTCTCATTTATTCTCCTCATTAGGGAAAGACTTCCATTTACGGAAGGAAGCTTCCTTGCCCTTCACAGCCTCTCTAACTTGACTGGTTAGCCATGCGGGCACCCTCCTGGATTTAGTGGAACTCTTCTTTCTTTGTGGTATACACCTCTGCTGGGCCTCTATTACTGTTGTTTTAATACTGTTGTTTACTGTTGTTTTAATGTTTTAATTACTGTTGTTTACTGTAGACTATCATGTCTAGTTTTGGAGATATAGTATAGCCTCACTAGTGAATGGTTCAAGCAGCTTCCTCATGAGGAAGCTGCTTGAACCATTCACTAAAGAGGCTGTGCCATGTCTCCAAAACTAGACATGATAGTGCAAAATAGATGCCATTTTTGGAAACCCCAAATATACCCAGGAATTGGTGTAACATTTAAGGAAGCAAAATGTGTGTTGGCCTGTGTAACTGACAAAAGTCATTCTAAATTTTTGTGCATGTTGCAATTTTTGGTGTAAGATGACATCTGATTTGTCTTTGCTGCAATATCTGTCTTTGAGTGGGTTGTACATACACAAAAATTAAATCTAAAGTAAAATTATTTTTATATGGTTTTGATATGCCAGTAGAAGACTCAGGGCCCAATCCTATCCAATTTTCCAGTGCTGGTGCTGCTGGGCCTATGGGGTATGGACTGCTTCCTGTGTTGGGGATGCAATCATGGAGGCGTCCTCAAGGTATGGGAACATTTGTTCCCTTACCTTGGGGCTGCATTGAGGTTGCACCGGTGCTGGAAAGTTGGAAAGGATTGGGCCCGCATAGTCTGCTGATTATTACAAGGGTACCTGAAGTAGTTCAGTTTCCCTGCAAAAGTTAATGGAGTCTACATCTCCATTTAAAAACTGAGGGACAGAGAGTTATGTGCCCTTGGGAGAGTGCATTTCTGCATTCTGTTCTATGAGTGTGCTGCCATCTAGCATCATTTGACTGGATTTTAGCTTGCAAACAGTGGACCGGCAATAGTAACAATTACTTGGTGTTAAAGGCATGCATTACAGCCTTCTGTGGAGAGGATGATTGACCACCATTTTCTCAGTTGCATTTTTAAGCTACAGGAGTACTCCCAAAACACCATAATTCCAGGACCTAACATGAAGCACAGAATGTGATGTTACATCCAGAAATATTGTGGGCATGATGCAGGCAGTAAGGAAGTTGTAAGTTGCTACAAAATGCCAAACTGAGGCACACACTACCCATTTCAAAGAATGTCTGTTGACCCAAACATTCCCCCCTTTAAATAAAAGAAAAGCTGGTACATTAGAGGGTTAAGCAGCAATTGGGAGGTGGAAGGAAGGATAGTTGCTGACCTCTTGGCATAGGATGAGCTTTTTTACAGGGTGGATGCTAGCAAAAGGAAAACCCTTTAACAAGCCCCTGGAGCTTTTAAGTGATGGTTGTCAAGGTCATACATTTTTATTAAAAATAAAGTAATGGCACCTTTTGGAAGGCTAAATGGAAGTGAACAATGATGTAAATATGCATTCAACATCTACTATGTAATGTTTTCTCCCACTTTGACAGATAAGGGACTGGGATGGGAGGTAGGGCCACTTCAGCATGACAGCAGCAAATTAAAGCCATAAAAAATGATAAAATCAGTAAGCACCAAAAGGCAGTAGCATCAAAGTAAAACCGTCATGGAAATGTAAAGGTTTTTCTAAACAAGATGGGTTTCTATGACCACCTAAATATGAGAATGAGTCCCACATATCTCTCTGGTGAAGGCATTCCACATTTTCAGAGCCACCGCTGGAAAGGACTGATCCTGTACAACATTGCAGGAAAAAGCGGAAAACTCAAAATAAGGTGGATTTACATTTCCAACAGTTACATATAAGACTGACCAGGTGTTCAGAAAGTGTGTTGATTTGCCTGAATTTTGGTGGGTTACTGTTTAGCAGATGCTTCTGCAAATCATTTCAAACATCTCCTATGATGCAAGTTAATATATCCCACAAGTAAACTCATTTATTACCTGTCATGAAGATCCATCTTGCCAGCATCAGACTCAGTCTGAATTTTAACTGTCTCTTACTGTGACAAAACTCTGAGTGTATCCTGTTCATGACACATTGTACATGACATCAGAATGTCATGTTTACATTCAGCTTAGGCTATCTCTATGCCAACAGCAGCAGCCTGTAAGCCTCTGCAACGAGGTAACCATCAGCCTGACTCTCCAGCAAGTTTGCTGTTTATTTTAGCTGTGATAACCTAAGCCTTAAGGAGAGTTGCGTATAACCTGAGAATTCGCCTGGTATTAAAAAATCTAGTTGGTTCAGCAAAAGTGATTAACTTGTTTGCAGCATATACTAATGCTAAATTGCAACTCCACATTTATAAAGAGGATTTGTCCATGAAAGAAATTCTAAGGTAAGTGAGACCTCAATCCAAAAGGCCGTTTAGGCTAGTGCAAGTCCCCTGTGCTAGCATACAGAAGCCACTTATGTGTTACCAGGAGAGTCAGCAGGCTGGCACACAGGTCTTTGGCCATAAATCTGACCTCTGCAGTGTCAATCCTAAAGTAAGTTTGTGCTGGTGGTGGGCTGCTATCATTGGGGTCTGGGGAGTGTGGGGGAGGGTGTTCTGGGATGGGGGATGGTAGGTGATGGGTGGGCCTATTTAGGTGGCACAGATCTGAATAGCCCCATGGGACAGCTGCTGTGCGACATAGGTAAGGGGAATGAATTCCCCTTACTCCAAGTTGCACTGCAACCCAGCCCAACCCTGCTCTGGATGCAGCACAAGCCAGCCAGCCTGCCTACCTCAGGGTAGGTTAGGATTGGGCTGTGAATGTTATTGTGGCAACTGCACCATTCAAAATGGTTAACAGCAAAAAGGTGAATTCCATATCATTTCCTTGTTCTCTTTATGCAATGAGTCATGATGCTTTACTCACTGGCACTTCCTTGCATTTTATAATGTTGAAGAGAGACTATTATTTAGGTCCCTTATCCTTTAATTCCTATTCTAAAACACATCATCTGCGAGAATTAAACTGCATTTATGTCTCTGTGAACATTTGTACTATCTTTTCACATGCATGTGAATGTTTCATTATATTGGGTCAAATCATTTTGGGTGTTGCTATGCATTTTGGCAGACAAAAAAAAATAGGAATTGCAGAGCGAAAGCATCGATTTCTGTGCTGCGTTAGATTTATAGTTCCCTTGTTTTCCTTCCTCTGGACCAAGGACTGTTCTGCTGAACCACTACCTATTCCATCACAGTGCACATATCTGCATTGCTTGTGGCACTTGGTGCCCCAGCCAGTCTGCACATGTGCAATAAGATAAGGAGGCTGGAATGAGGCACCAGATGCAATTTGGTACTCATAAAATCTCCTTGCACTTGTGGTGGTCTGTCAAATGCTTCCCTTCCATACCTGGTGAGGTACCAGCCTCATCTCACCCCCCTGGATTAGAAAAAGAAGAGAGGAGGTGGAGCAGGAGAAAAAGCATGAAGGAGAGAAGAGCGGTGGGTTAGAGGTTACCAGTGCTCTTTACCACCTCTCTTCCACACTTCTGCTCCACCTCTGTTGGCCTTATGGATGGACTGGCCCTGGGTACTCATGTGGATGAGGCAGATAACAGTTTTGACCTGGATAAGAGGCTGGCTTGAAACCAAGTACAGATTGAATTACAAATACAGATTAAAACCAGTACAGATTGAATTTCCAGATTCTAAGTGATGCAGATTATGGACTGGTTGGTATGACAGAGAATAAGGAGGAACTTGCTCATTCTAAACTACATCTGCTGCATCACAGAAAGCAAAACCTAGGTGCAGAGTGAAAAGGGGGCAATAAAAGGTTAGTGCAGAACTGAACCTTGGCTCTACATCTTTCCCTTGACTCCTGGCTTGTTATAGCCAGAACAAATCTTTCAAGCCTTGATGTTTTTTCCAGCACAGCTAAATGGACTGGAACAAATGGGCTGTTCATTCAAGGTGCCATCCATAGCTGTTCATTTGCATTGGTACCATGGTATGCACTGAGGACTGGGCACAGTGTCTCCACTTTTGGACCTCTGGGTCTGGGTCTCTGAGGGGGTACTGACTAGTGATTGCACACCTCAATTGCTTCCAAAGCTTCCCTGAACTGTATCCTGTGGACCACTTTAGAAATTGAACAGTTCCTTAAACTTTGGGGGATTTGCACACACTCTTTTCCATGTCCAGGACCAAAAGAAAAGAGAGACAAAATTTGAACCGGGCAGTTGAATGCACACCAAAAATATCCCTCCCAGGAATGCCTTCTGTGAATTATGAAAGTGTAAGCTAAAAATATAGTTTTAGTTTGGCTTTAGTCTTAACCATTATCTACAGTAGTGGCTGTTCAAAATGAACTCTGGTTTCCTCAGAAACCTATTAAGGTTTCTTCAAAGAGAAGATCAGTAGTGGCAAACAAGTTTTTCTGAAAGGGAATTCGTACACCGCTACAGGTCTTTCCCTGCAGGGAATGGACATTGTGTGTTCTTGGGCACAGAACATTCCCAGAATGCTCTGCAATATATAGGACTTTTGTGAGAGATGTTTGAGCTTACTTCAACAGACAAGTTGCTATTAAAATGACATCCTGAAGGCAGAAAATCTGAAAAAAAGTTGAAACAAATTTGACAAACATGTCATAAATTGACCATTTAAAAAATAATAGTACCAGCACTTTGTTTTTGTTATTGGGGCATCTTCTTGAATGTCTGACTTTGCTACTAAATTAGCCAAAGATTTGTAGCCCTTTGTAATAGCCCTAGAACTGCTTTGTAATTCAATCTTGCAGCACTTTCAGAATGAACAAATGTTTATATAATTATTAATACTATGTTCTCTCTGCATCTGTTTGACCTGTTATGGCTTCTTTTTGCCTTGTACAGCCTGAGGATGTCAATAGGATCCTGTGGAGTGTGAGGCCATCTACGTGTGTGACTGACAAGAACAGCCTGAGGGAAGTATGCAAGATCTCTCTAGGAGATAGGGTGTGGTGTCAACAGTGCTCCCTTGCTCTGGCAGGCAAGCATGGGGTTAAAACCTAGGCTTTGAGCAGTAGGTTGCTGTACAGCTGCAGCCATTAGAGGCAACAAGGTCTTCAAGGATAAAAGGAGCACCTGGAGCAGTGAGAGTTGGTGGGTGTAGAAGGAAGGAGGTTGGAGAGACTGAGAGAACAAAAAGAAGGTGCTTGGAGGAAAGGATGGACTGACTGATGGACTAAATGAATGGAGACTACTGAAGACTGCTGTAACAGAGACTGTTGGAGATGCTGACGACTAGTGTGTAGCTGCAATGCCCAGGAGCTGCTGAGAACTAATTTGCTGCTGCCCCCCTGGCTGGAGGAGGAGCAGCTGGTGGAGGAAGGAGGCAGATTGAACAGGCAAACTACCCTGGTGAAGGGGTCCAGCAGTGCATTCTGCAGGATTAGGGCTATTTTGAGTGAAGAGGGGAACTAATACCACATATAAGATTAAAGTGGGCATAAGTTCTCTAGGTCAAGTTTGGAAAGGGAATTTAGCAAAACAGACAGGCAGCCCAATCCTGAGTTGCCTGGTGTGTGGGGCTGCTACAAATACAAAAAGGGCTGTCGCGGCATCCTGTGTGCCCCAAGCGGCTGCTGCTGCCTCCTCAGGAGAAGGGGATATTTGTCCCTTCCTCTGAGTAAAGGAAGTAGCCCTGAAATGGGACCACTCAATTCTGCAGCAGCTCCAGAGCTGCAGGATGTTTTTATTTGTGTGTGTATGTAAAGATCAGGGATTTTATTTTTAAACTGTTTCTCATATTTAAAAATGTCATGTGGGTGTTGGTTGATTTATGTTGGTTAAGTAATTTGGCTGATTTCTGGCATTATTTTACTAACATTTTTCACCCACTATAGGTCCAATCCCTCCCCCCATAAATGCAGCCATTAATTGCTACATATGATGCTTTAGTGCAGAGATGTTAGATGAGCAGTGCTGGGGTGGTGCATCTATGCCTGCATCTCAACAGATACCGTATATGTGGTGGGATAAATGGCTTTTCTCCAGCTCCCACCCTTCCTCACAGTGCAAGAAACTCAAAAGTCCAAGGCAATCTGTCTCCTTTATCTTCTAACCCACAAGAGCTTAAGTAACACAGGTGCAGAAAATGCACACCTTATAAGGTCAGCGACACAGGAGGAGCCTGTCACTAGCATGAAGACGGGAGCTGATGCCCAAGACTCTGTGGAACCAGGGCAAAGAGTACAGCTTAGTGAAACAAGATACCAATGCTTCATCCTTAGAGAGCAGTCCCTGTCAGAGCCCCTAGCTCATTAACGATGTGTTAATCACCCTTGGGTTGCAGACATTCAAAAATGAATCATCGCTGTTCATCTGTTAAATCTGGGATATTAACATGCAGACGGTTTTCTGAGCTTTCCTGTCGCTGAATTCTGACAACTCTATTTTTATTGTTTTACTGCCTTTATTGTAAATGCATTAGTGTGTGACGCTGAGAATTGAGTGAGGAGAGAGAAGTGATAAGAAAAAGGGGGAATGACAGTGTAAGCCAAAGCATTCAGTGTACATGTTGTGCAGAGTATTGTGGCACCTTACAGACAAACCAATGCATTGTGGGACAAACTTTAATGAACCAGAGCTCAGTATGCCAGACAGGCTCTGACCCACAGAAGCTTTATACCACAATACTTTTGTTGGTCTTAGGGTGCCACAGTTCTTTTTTTTTAAAGCACAACAAATATGGTTTGCCCATCTGAAATACTAGCAAAATGGTTATACTGATAATTCCTTGAAGGAGATAGATAGCTTTCAAAATAATGCTATCATTTACCTCATTAAAAGGTAGGAAAGTAGATACCAGAGTAGATGGGATTTCTATATTCTTTGTGGTTTTTAAACACCATCCTGTTCTGTGGTGACTCCCAACTACACTGCACACCCAGAGTTCATTGTTTCATCTTTTGCAGCATCCAGTTGTTTCAATTAAGCTTGCCCAGGAGAACCCTCCTGTTGACTGTGCCCTTTTGTGTTTTGGAGGGTTTATAATGAGATGCATAACACTGTAGTGATGCTGGCAAAAAAGAGTGTCCTGAAATAGACCTGTATCATGTTCAGGCTGACCTTTTCATGCCACCGTTAAGAGCTCTCTTACTAAGCTACCACTGATCAAATCACACTGGGTAACAGTTTTTTCTGGTTCTAATCTTTCTATGGTGATTTTATAGACAGTGTGTTACATGCCAGGAATCTTGCTAGCATTAGACAGCGTGTTACATGGTAGGAAACAAACAGGTTAGGCATCTCGACTTGCATAGCACCTGAATAGGCTTGGGCTGTTAGTTGCAACAACTCTAAGCCTTTTTGGGCAATGTCACACTAGCACAGCCCTTCCGAGTAATGTCAACAGTGTCCATGGAAGTCACAACACAGCTTGTCATCCATGTAGTGGCATATTCAGGGTGTGTCCTTGGTACAACACCCAAGAAGCCAATCACTACACCACCACCCCACAGCTCTAATACCAGTGGCCAAAAAAGCATCAACAGCATGAACCAAGCAGGGGATGGGGACAGGCACAGGGCTAATGAACGGCCATCACTGGGGCCGCCAGTCCCTAGGAATGAACAACACAGCAACAGCTAGCAGGTCCAGCCATTAGTAGATGCCCCAAGGACCCCACACACAACACAAGGATGCTACAGCACCCCACTCCCTCCAGGACCTACTGTGGCATCAGCAACAAATGGACAGGTGCTGAGAACTGTGAGAAATCCCTGCATCCAGGGTTCAAGTCCCTTTATCACACCCACACAAAGGAGCCAGGGTAGAATGATGGCCCCTTGGAAGAGGACAGCTAGCTAAAACAAACACACCAGTCTCTCCATGGTGGGGGTTTGAGACCCTGTGGGAACATGTACCAGCTGGAAGAAATCTTTTCACTATGGGAGAGACTGGGATGAGTCACAAGGGGCACCTCAACAGCACTTGGAGAAATCAAGGGTCTGGTAGCTTACTGCACAAAGTCACAGGTTGGAGCCAGGTGAAGGTTGGAGCCCAGTCAAGGGATTTTCCCTAAGCAGCAAGGTGCTCACCTGGTCAGAAACACACATCAAAGGAATAAAAGAAGAGGGAAATGGGTCTAGAACTCACATTGACTACTCCATAAAGTTGCTCTCTGACCACACAGTCACAGCAGGAGACAGGCAAAGAGCAACTCATCCGGTATTGAACATCTTGCTTCACCACAAATGGGCATATCTGCCTTCGAGGCTGTAGCATAGCGACTGATCACTGGGAGCACAGCAGGAGCCAGTCACTGGGCTGACATGTGACACAGAGCATCTACTGCAGTCACTCGCCCATCTAGCCACACCCACACACATCCCATACTCTGCTTTATCCTGCCAGCATGGCAGGGGGACAGGAAGAGGGCTTTCTCCCTTGCACATAAAACTGTACTCATGGAAAGCTCTTTGGAAAATCTGCCTTTATAGGGCCTGTGATTGCACACAGAAGAGTTTCCTATATAGGTATATTGTTGTATGCAGAGGCGATACAGGACCCTGTGCCACCCAGAGCCAGGACTGCAAAATGCAATCCTCAGTGGCCCCCACCAAGGAAAATGCCTCCCCCCACTGGTCGTGTTTGGAGGACTGGGGAGACCATGAGTGGCTTCTCTGGTCCTGAGAACGCCTCCAGAATGGGAGACAGTGGGCACGGGCGGCCTTCAGGGTGGCATGGCTGGGGGCATGTTGTGCCCTGCTGCTGTGCCTCCCAGGAGCACTTGCACACATGGACCCCCCAGGTATGCCACTGGTGGTGTGTGAGGGGATTCAGATAGTGCAGTGGTTCCTCCTTATCTGTGGTCTTGGTATCTACACCATCTTGAATTACAGTATCTGCAGATTCACAGATCCTGAGACCATGGACTGTGAGGCACTTCCAGGTCATGCTGAAGCCCGCAACGCCCTCCCTTGGCCCTGGTGCACCCAGCGGAAGTATTTGGAAATGCTTCCGCAATGCATTCTGGGGCACACTACGACCAAGGGAGGGGGGTCATGGTCCTTGCTGCATCTGGGAAGTAGCGTCAGGGAACACCAGAGACTACTCTGCAGCCAGCACTACAGGTTGAGTCTCAGTATTCATGAGGGTTCCGTTCCAAGAACTCATGTGAATGGCAAGAAACAAACTACAGGTACAGCCTATTTATCCCTGTTAGTTCTATTCTGTGACTAGGCATGATTAACAAAAAATGCTTTGTGCTAAATCCCATAGAGTTACACAAATACAGCCTGACACTTCCGGATGGAAGGAAACTAAGGCATCTGTTCTCAATCCCCTCTCCTCCTTCCCCTTTCACAGGTGGGATCCTGCTTGGGAGTCCTCTGTGTCCCAGGCAGCCCTCCTGACAGCACTGCAGGTTCTCCTCCTCCTCCTCCTCCTCTCTCTGCTGATGTTGCCCCTGCAGCCCTCCCTGGTCACAGCCATCATGGAAACACCTCAGCCCCAGAGCATTTTGGGTCTTGTAGTCTGACTCTGCTCACCCTCACCTGTCTCTTCAAGGCTTGGCAAACACTCCCAGGGTTTTTTAAAGCAATACCCTCTGTTGCTACTGCACCTGCCCGTGTGTGTGTGTGTGTGGGGGGGGGGGAGAGTGCTCCACCTTGCTGTGCGTGTTCTGGCTACAGAGGTTTTTGGTCCCCCCTTCTCCTCTTCAGCCTTGGCTGGCTCAGGGGCTCCAGGAATGTTACTGTACCTTGGCAAGGGGAGCCTCTTCCATGGCTCCAGGGCTATTTCCCTGCCTGGGCAAGGCGGAGCCTTTTTGCAGTGTTTTGGGCTACCTGGAAACGGATTGTGATGCCAGCTCAGGGCAAAGGAGGCAAAGGTGTGTGTAACTTTCAGTACCCCCACCCCATTCCGAAGACAAGCAGATAAAGAATCCATGGATAAATAGGCTGCACCTGTATAGCACTGGTGATTTAAAAGCAGCCTTGCTGACCTTTGTCATGCACACGGAGGCAATCAATCTCTCTCCAGGAGCTTAGGTTTCACTAGGAGGCAACAATCCCTCCCTTCACCAGCCAGAGGGAAAGAATGGGTGATAATCACTGCCATTTAGCTTTCTTTCACGTGCTCAGGGGGAAGGGAGGAGTGAAGCCTGCAGAGAGAATGATTGCTGGATTGTCAGCCAGCTGCCCTCTCTGGCATTATTAAATGACTGTTTTCCTTTAATTTAAAGAGCCCTTCTTATCAACTTTGAGATAGAAAAATCTGTAGATACTTAGGTTATACTTGTGTGACTGTCTCTCTGCAACAGTAAAAAGCAGTTTTATAAACTGTGATTTTAAAGGGGTACATGTTTCCCTTCTCCAGGGATCAGCACATGCCTTCTCATTTGCAGGTGCCATTTTCATGTTGAGTCAAATTCATGTATAAAAAATCAGTGTATAACAAGGCTGGACCGGTATTTGCGGTGCTAACGTAGGGAACACATTTTAAAAAAACTTTTTAAAAAACATTTTAAACATATTTAAAGTGGACTTGACCATCCATGGATTTTAGCATCCACAGGGAATCTGGAAATGGAACCCCCACAGATGCCAAGGGCCCCACTATACAATGAACATATATATGCTGGGGCAGAGCTCAACATATGCCATGTATGTTCAGTATATGAATAGATAACACAGGCCTACAAAATTGAGGGTCAGAAAAGTTTTTCCCAAACTTTATGGTTTTGATATGGTTTGGATATGAATTTGGGGGGCTGATTCAAAAAATGGCATCCGTTTTGTCCTATCACGTCTAGTTTTGGAGATATAGTATAGCCTCATTAGTGAATGGTTCAAGCAGCTTCCTCATGTAAACCCAGCTATCTGAAACTTTACATACTTTTTTGTTTATAGGTGTATTGGCTCTTAAGGCCCATGTGAGTTATAATTTTGGCACTAAATTATAAAGCATCCAAGGTCAACTAAACAGAATATTTGTATAAAGTACTAAATCAGTGTATTTGGGCTTTTAAAAAACATTTTGTAATATTTTGTGCCATAGCATTGCATTCTTCAGAATTTTTTAAGACACACTTTTTCCATTCGATGAGATTTATTTTCTCCCTCTGTTTCATGTATATGTGCCAACTTAATATAAATTAAGAACTCATTCCATCAGAAGCATGAGTACTGACATTTTGCTATTCCAAAATTAATCTCTTCTTCCTTGGGAACTCTCTCAAACATTTTTTTTTAATGGAACTGCCTGTCAGAATGTGAGTGTATGTTTCCATTTGCAGCCCTAAAGGCTAGAATGCTTTTCTTTGCCTCTTTTCTCTTTCCAAACCATATTTGTACAATCTTAACTATTTTCATACTTGTCTTTTTTCATACAGAAATCTGTGATGTCTCCTGATAACCAAACATTACACATGGGGCTGGGCTTTAAGGTAAGTCCAAGGAGAACCAGTGGACTTTCCAAGGAGGGGTTCTATGGATCAGATCTGGATATAAGTCCTTTCCGCAGGATCCACCCGCTCCCTCCCTGAAACACCCTAACACACCGTTACTCCCCTTCCCTGCCCATGACCCACCTGCTTCAACAACTCACCAGCCCCAGCCTCTAGGAGGTGCTGCTACGTATGCCATGTGCTTCACTCTCTGTGGCAGTGGTCCACCAGCACACGACAGTGGCCTGCCTTTTGTGCCACTGTAAAGTGCCTTGCACTGCCAGAATGCTAGTTCCAGAAGCACATGTTCTCAATAGGATTGGGGCCCTGGCCATGTAGTTCTAGGCATACCTCCACAGAAATAAGTTATTGAGTTCAATGAGATGATATATATAGGATCGTGGCCTAAGTACTGAATCCTAACCAGTGTGCGCCAGTTTACTGCTGGTGTGCACTGTTGCAAATGTGCCATAAGGCGCGTTTGCGAGGCCCTAGTGCCAGTGCTAGCTCAGTGCTGGCCAGCCCTGCTGCTTAGTGTTCACCTGAACCACCGGGCAGCGGAGAGGTAGGTAGGAGCATGGGAGAGGCAGGAATAATGAGTTCTGGGATGGGGAGGGCAGGGGGGAGGCATGCTGGGGAAGGGAGTGGGCGGGAGGGAAGTGAGACTGGTGGAGCTATGCTCCACTGGATCCGGAGCCTCTGTTTTGGGCCGCTGGCACAAAATGGAGGCTCTTGACTTTACGCCAACCCTTGGGTCATCATAGAATTGAGTAGCCCCATTGTGGGGCTGCTCACCTTACCCAGGGAAAGGCCCCCTCTCCCAAGGTGCTGCTGACGCTGCCCATATAGCACTCAGGATGCCTTGGCAGCCATTTTTGGTGTCACTGCAGTCCCGCACTCCGGGCAGCTCAGGATTGGGCTGTAAGTTATTCACAAATTCAGGAGGCATTAATGTGCAGTATTTGGAGGGCAACTGTCTGAATTTTTCTACAGACATCTCTGGTGATGCATCTGTGAAAAACCTGGAAACTCTGCTATGTTATCAGAGCATGATTACTATGTTGGTGAAAGGGCTATGCAAATCATCTCAAAACCAGATACTTTGGGCACAGCACAGCCTCCAAATTCCATTCTTTCTTTCTTAGCTCAATGGCTTAATTATGCCACTGTAGTTTTCTGTGCCACCCTGTAAAAAAAGCGGAAGGAATTTTGATTGCATTGCTCAAGAGCTGCCTATAAGGCTTCCACTGTAAACCTTCAACAGAAGCAGCTGTGGAGAAATGTCCATGCAGAGCTAATTTGCAAATTTTAAACTGCAATCTGAAACATGGGAGTGAGCCCTACTGAACATAATGGGACTTGCTTCTGTGAAACATCTTTAGGACTGTACTGTTAATTAATGAAGATGATATTTTTTCCTAATGGTTATAGGACTGGGTTTTCAAACTCCCAGGGAGTTAAAAAGCCGCAGTAAGTTCTTGCGGGGCGGGGGAGAGGCAGCGGGGGAAGGGGGCTCAGGGGGGCTGCAGGGGCTTGAGTACACTTACCAGAGCTTCCTGCAGCCTCCCGGGGGTGTGGAGAGCCCTGTGCAGCTGTCCACAGGGCTCCCTGATGCTTCACAAGTGAGAGTGGAGCAATTGCGCGCCACTTACAGTTGAGCGGAAGCTAATTCTCATTCTAAAAAAGTGGATCCCGGTGCTAAATGTGTGAGAACCACTGGGATATAGGATACCAGTGGCTGTTGCTATGCAATTCATGTACTCTTGCTCTCAATCCGGCCTGGCCAAGAGAGGGGGGGTGAACAAAAGGCCAGACTGCCCTCACCGAAAAGCACATGGTCAGGAGCACACAAGCAGTCTAGACCTGTCACCACCTCCAGACTAGGCCCAGGAAAAAACAAGCTTGGATTATGCCATTATTATTTATTTTATTGTTTAGAACATTTATGCACTACTGTTCAACAAATAATTTTGCAAAGTAGTTTACAGTAGCAAAGAGAAGGGCATCCCAATCCTATTGGGCTGCCCCACTGGTAGAATGGGAGTTCTGCCAGCGCTAACCACCTTATGGCAGTTGTAGAAAGGACTCTGACAGCATGTGGAGGTGCGTGCTGGCAACGTGCTGGTCGGAAGGCTGGAGCCTTCCTAAGCACACTGGTGGATCCCCCTGAACCCACCATGCTGGGTGAATTGGCAGAAAGTTGGGACAAGGTGGGTGGAGGGCAGAATGGAGGTGGGGGAGGGTGGATCGGGTCTGGGAAAGGGACAGGTGGCCACTGAATCCTAACCTCCTTTCCATGCAGACCTGTGCCAGCAAATTAAGAACATAAGAACATAAGAACAGCCCCACTAGATCAGGCCATAGGCCCATAGTCCAGCTTCCTGTATCTCACAGCGGTCCACCAAATGCCCCAGGGAGCACACCAGCTAACAAGAGACCTGCATCCTGTGCCCTCCCTTGCATTGGCATTCTGACATAGCCCATTTCTAAATTCAGGAGGTTGCACATAACCAGGGCTTTTTTTGTAATGGAACGCACTGGAACGGCGTTCCGGCACCTTTCCCCCCCTCCTCCTGGCCCCCACCTTTTCCCCCCCTCCCTGCGGCACTGCTGGCTAGGGAGGGATTCGAATCTCCAACCTTGTGCTCCAAAGCCCAGCACTCTCTCCATTGGGCTATAGGAAAGCCTAGAGTTAAAGCGTTCAGAACTAATACATAAGGTCTTGAGCCCAGCTGGTGGCTATCAGTGCCCCAAGTATTAGTTCCAAACACTTTGACCCTAAGACTTTCTATAGCTCAGTTGTTAAAGTACTGGTCTGTGGAGCTAGAGGTTGGGGGTTCAAATCCCCATAAGAAATAATTTTTTTTCTTCTTTTGTTTTTTTTTTTTTAGGTGGGGAGGTAAATAAATAAGTAAATAAAAGATTACACTTGTTAATCTTAAACTTGTTCTTGTAAGTGAGTTCCTGCACTTTTTTTTTACAAAAAAAAAGCACTGCCCCTGCCTCACTGCACTCACAGCTCTCGCCTGAGCCCAGCCCGCCTTTCCTCTCCCCACGCTCTGCTTCCCGCACAGCTTCCAAGCGGTGGAGGGCGCAGGGGCATCTGCTGAGGAGGAGGACGATGACGAGGACGAGGGACAGACAGACAGCCAGGGAGACGGGTTGCAGCACCCAGGTACTGGCTTGGCGGGGGGGGGGGGAAGGAAGCTGGCTGGTGCAGCCCCTGCACCTGAGACAGCCTAGGCATGTCTACTGAGAAGTCCCCTTGTGTTCAGTGGGGCTTACTCCCAGGAAAATGTGGATGGGATTGCAGCCCAAGCCTATGCAGGTCTACTGAGAAGTAAGTCCCCTTGTGTTCAGTGGGGCTTACTCCCAGGAAAATGTGGATGGGATTGCAGCCCAACCCCATGCAGGTCTACTCAGAAGCAAGTAATTCATTCATTTTTATAGTTATTAATATAAGGCTTGGCTGATCTAAATTAATTAAACAAAAATTATTACTAATAATTTAGTAGCTTTGTAATGTCATCAACAGGAGATTTAGGTTTTTAACTATAAATGGGGAAGCTGAAGTGTCCTTGCTGCATTATAATAACACTTAGGAAATATGTATTCCTCTGTGCAGTAGGTCAGATCACTGTTGTCTATTAATTTTTGGTTTTTTTAGACTATATTTAATCACTATTATAATGGGGACATAGTACACAGGGGAAAGGGGGGAACCACAAAAGATGGGTTAATGAATTGATTAAGTTATGAAGTTATGAATCAAAAATCATGTGGTCACACACCCTCTGTTGGTTCAAGATGAGTTGTAAAATAGATTATATTCCGGTATTATATAATTTATCTATTTTACAATTCATCTTTTGTGTTTATTCTTCTGCTCCCCCCCTTGTGTGCTTATATTGCGCATTCATTGTTATCTGATCACATATTTCTCTTTTTCTTTTTTTGCACCAATCATGTTTCAATGTCTTGAGCCAATAGAGGGTATGTGACCACATGATTTTTGATCCATAACTTGTTTATTAATCAATTAATTAACCCATCTTTTGTGCCCCCTCTCCCCTGTGTGCTAATTGATTTGGGTTCAAACAAATCTGTAGAGTGATGTAATGTAATCATTTTTTATATTTTGCCTTCCTCAATTGTTTTAACCAATATTTATTAAATGTTTTAAAAGTTTTAATTAATTTTTTTGGTTCTTACATATTTGCAAATACATGCAACAAGCCGTGATATAATCCTTGGTGTGCTCTCCCGAGGTGGTCCGTCTCTTTTTGTTCTTCTCTCTTGAAGATCTCCCCTCATTTTCTGTTTCTTAAGTAGTTGGGGAATGGGGATTTAAAGAGAGAGAAATGAGATGAATAAATAAATAAATAAAAGATTTATTTTATTTTAAATAAAAAAATATTTTATATATTTATATATACATATTATATATTTATATATATATTAAATAAAATATTTTATTTTAAATAAATTTAAAAATAAATAAATAAATAAATAAATTTATAAATAAAAGATTAAATAAATAAATAAATAAATAAATAAATAAATAAAAGATTAACAAGTGAGTTCCTGCACTTTTTTTTTTTTAACAAAAAAAGCACTGCACATAACACATCATGGCTTATAACCCATAATGGATTTTTCCTCCAGAAACTTGTCCAATCCTCTTTTAAAGGCATCCAGGCCAGATGCCGTCACCGCATCCTGTGGCAAGGAGTTCCACAGACCAACCACATGCTGAGTAAAGAAATATTTTCTTTTGTCTGTCCTAACCCTCCCAACACTCAATTTTAGTGGATGTCCCCTGTTTCTGGTGTTATGTGAGAGTGAAAAGAGCATCTCTCTATCCACTTTATCCTTCCCATGCATAATTATGTATGTCTCAATCATGTCCCCTCTCATGTGTCTCTTTTCTAGGCTGAAGAGGCCCAATCGCCGAAGCCTTTCCTCATATGGAAGATGCCCCAGCCCAGTAATCATCTTGGTTGCTCTCTTTTGTACCTTTTCCATTTCCACTATGTCTTTTTTGAGTTGCGGCGACCAGAACTGGACACAATACTCCAGGTGTGGCTTTCCATCGATTTGTACAACGGCATTTTAATATTAGCCATTGTGTTCTCAATACCTTTTCTAATGATCCCAAGCAAAGAATTCGCCTTCTTTACTTGCACCGCACATTGGCAAATTCACTAGTACGGGTCCAAGTAGACCCCTACGTACAGCTGAGTATTACCCCTGGGTAATGGAACAGATGTTCCCTTACCCAGACAAGACCTTCACAACTGCTTCCCTTGCAGGATGTAGTGTTGCTACATCCAAAACCCATTTGGATGGGTTCATTTGGGATCCAAACACCAAACCCATTTTGGTGTTGCTGCATTGGCGGAGAAGGGAAAGAATAGGACTGGGCTGTGAGAAGCCCACAGGGGCTCATAATCTAAATAGAAACACCAACAGAAGCCATCGAGAATGACATCATGTTGGGATGAATAGGTGCCGTTGCTCCTGCACAGCTTAATGTAAGAGAGCCACCACGTTCAAAATCAAATCACGTTAAACTGCCTCTTAGTCCAGTTGGCAGGGATAAATAAAAGGGGTATTTGAACAAGGATAACACTTCATGCATCTGAAAGAGCGGGTACAAGTCCACAGATGTATGTGCTACAAGAGACCTGTTAGTCTTTATGATGCTACAAGAATATCTGTTGGTTTCTACAACAAACTAAGACAGTTATCCTTCTGGAAGCATAAATAATAGTTAAGAAAAATGTATAGTGTTGTTTTTCAGAATTGTCCTGCTCAGTTACCCAACACCATCCTCTTTGCAAAGAGTGTTTTCAAGTGCTTTTCAAATTTGCAGACACCCAGAAACAGCTGTCACAGTACATGGTGCTGAGCAGTAGGTCAGTTTGACTCAGAACACCAAGGGTATTTTTTTCCCCCCACTGGACGTATTCCAGAGATATTCTTAAAATCACCTGATACACAGCTGGGATATGGTGTTGTACTGTTGGCAAAGCTCAGCATTTTGGAGTCTACCCAAATTTTCAAAGTAGGAAGAAATCAGAGGTCATCCAGCCTAACCCTTATTAAAAGGAAGACTCGCCTCCAACAGATCTCTCACAGATCAACCTATGCTACTGACCATATTGTCCACAATCCAGACCACACTGTTTCATAACTTCACACTACTCAAGCTACATGTTGCAAAGAAATATAATAAATTCTTTAATGTCTCCAGTCAATTTGACTAGAGGGAAAAATAGACACACTCCTGATCCTATATTGAAAAATCACGGAAAAGTATTTTGACAAGGTCACAGATACTGTCATTTTGAGCCAGTTCAGAAAATCTATGAGCATTTGTGGTCTCATTTGTTACTGCAGTGGTGGCTGAGAAGATTATTAATGCCTTTATTTGTGGCCCTACATTTCTCATTTTCATGTGCCTTGAATGACAAAGTAGCAGCATTGTGTGTCTCACTAGAATTATGCAAATAGAGCACCAGCCCCACTCCTTTATTATCTGGTGCATATTGCATTATGTGAAGCTGGTGAGGCATGCACATAAGAGTGTCTAAAAAATGAAGGAGAGAAAGCAGGACAGAGTCAAATCAGCATTTTTTCATGCATTTCCAGGCTCCCAAAGTGTTGACAACTTTGAAGGAAAAAACTGGGGACGTCAGGAAAACTGTCCGTCCAAGAAACAGAAAAATTGCACGGACAGCACAAACTCAGCAAATCCACACTCCTGTTGGGCTCACTGACCTTGGCCATGCCATGGGGGTTATTGATTCACATGGAGGTATTTCACTTGAATATTGTCAAGCTAGAGATCTGGCTAAGCTCCTCTGCAATGGGAATATTCCTTTTCTATCAGTGATGCTACTTTAGATTTCTGAAAGCATTTCAAGGCTAATTCTTAGGTACATTCTAAGGTCAAGGTTGCAACCCTGTGCACATTTACTTGGGAGTAAGCCCTACTGAACTCCATAGAATTTACCTCTAGCAAACATGCATAGGGTCAGGCTATAAAGCTGAAATCCTTTGCACAGTGCAAATCTATGTATGTCTATTCAGAAGTAAGCCCCATTTAATTTAATGGAATTTATTCCCAAGTAGAGCCAAGTAAAAGCCTCATGTGGAGCAGAGGGGTAGGCTGCAGAATTGCAACTGAGAACTCTCCCCACAACCTGAGTTTGATCCCAGCAGAAGGTAGCCGGCTCGAGATTGACTCAGCCTTCCATCCTTCTGAGGCTTGCTGGGGGAGAGGTAACATGACTGGGGAAGGCAGTGGCAAACCACCTTGCTTATAGTCTGCCATGAAAGTGTCACAGACACCCCAAGGGTCAGTAATGACTCGGTGCTTGCACAGGGGATCTTTTTTTCTTTTCTTTATTCCCAAGTAAGCACATATAGGATTTCAATCTGAGAGTGAGTCTCATTGGTTTTTCAGTGGGACTTTACAGCACAAAAGCCTGAGATATGTGGATAGACATGACTTTACTCAATCTAGTCTTATTAAGGCTGCTTGAGCACAATAGGACTTCCTTCTGAGTAAATGTGTATAGGGTCAGACACCTCATAACCTTGCCTTTTGTGAAGAGTTCCTTACCATTTTAATAATCCAAGCTTTAACCTTCATCTGTTCTGCTGGAAATAAGTACTGCATATGACTGAACTGACAGCATAATTTAGACAAGGGAAAATAGGTTGTACTGGCTATTGTGGGGAAGGGTGGAGGAGAAAGGCAAATGATAACAGTGTCAGCAAAAATGGTATAAATTGCTCTTTGAAAGTTGACTTTCAAAGCTAGAAGCTCTCAAATTAATTTGCTTGAATAGCTTTTCTTTTCAACAGCACACAAAAAAGGCAACAGTTTCATCTTGCTGCTGTATTCATGGGTAAGAATGTTCAGTTTTACACATCTAGCCCCCATGCCAACTTGGATGGAATATCATCTAATGTTTTGAAATAACTGAGCTATAGACAAGGTTTGGATCACATGAGTAGATCGTATGAATGAATCTGTTTAAATCAAAGTTATTGTCATTGTTTAGAATTTTTATATGCTACTTTTCAACCAAAAAAAGTTCACAAAGTGTTTACATAGCTAAAATAAGTGGTTCTGTGTTCCATAAGAGCTCAGTGTCAAAAACAATGCAGAAGGAACTACAGCAAACACTGGACTGAAGAGGGACAGTTTCTAAATCTATGAGGGACATAACTTGGAAAAGCACTTCTTTCCCCAGTTAGCAGAGTAAAATATTGGGACTTATTTGTCAAAATACATAAAATGATTCTAAGGTATTGGTGCTTTTTTGGGAAGTAAGCAAAATGTTCCACACTGTGGAAATTCCAGGGATACCTTGGTTAGGGCCCGGTTAAAGGAGATGAAGCCCTTCTCTGAGACATAGCTTCAGGCCCCTGACTTCTGTCTGTCTATCTGTAGCATTCTAAGCATAAAGGACAAAACCACAAAGCACCCACAACATCAAATGTGCAATATATTGAAACATCTTAATTGAAATGACTATTTCAAGAGTCAGCCACAAATTTAAAAAAGCAATCTTCCGTCTTCCACCAATGATAAAAACTTGATAGACAAAACTGTCTTTGATTTAACAACAGAAAGGGCCAAATGTGTCTCCAAGTTGGGAGAGGGTGTCCCAGAACCTGAATGTCGCTACAATGAAAGCTTCTGTTCCATGTGCCCATTGGTCCAACGTTGGATAGTGGTGTGATTCTCACCAAGGCCTTGCCAGAAAATCTCAATAGGTGGGCAGACTTATGAAGCGGCAGCTGACTTCAAATGTTGTACCCCA
Source organism: Tiliqua scincoides (assembly GCF_035046505.1). Taxonomy (NCBI): domain Eukaryota; kingdom Metazoa; phylum Chordata; class Lepidosauria; order Squamata; family Scincidae; genus Tiliqua; species Tiliqua scincoides. The sequence goes on from NC_089826.1 coordinate 60,802,355, forward strand.
AACCGGAGCTTTAAAGATGATAGCCAGCACTTTGAATTGAGCTCAGCAGTGAACTGTGAGAATAGTACTAGTGTGATGCATACTTTTTAAAATGTGCAATCTTTTGGCAATCCAGAACAATGAATGGTTCATTTAATAATCATTTGGATTAAACCGATGGGCAGCCCAATCCTAAACTGCTCTAGCACAGCTAGGCTGCATGGCCTGTGCTGCATCCACTGCAACTCAGGAGGTGGCTGGAAGTCTCCTTGGGGTAAGGGGTAAATTTCCCTTTACTCTGGGTAAAGCCCCAGTCGCCCCTATGGGGTTTCAGGGATCTGCGCCAGCTATATCGCTGGCACAAATCCAGGAAGCCCCATGTAGGGCTTAGATGCAGTGTGCGCCACCACTACCACCGATCCCATCACCCTCCTGGGCCCAATCTGCCCTTGTTCCATCTCCACCCAGAAACACTCCAAACACCTTCCTGCTACCCTCTCCCAGCACCAGAACCATCCAGCACAACCTTAACTCTGCCAGTCAGCAGTAGGTTCAGATGTGGAAGTGCCAAGGCGGTGTGGACCTTGCACTGGCCCAGCCAGCTCACAAGTTTGCAACATGAGTTTGCAACACTTATGGCATGTTTGTGATACTCTGAACTGGCACAGGACTGCTGTGCCAGCTGAAGAAAGGCTTAGGATTGGGCTGTGAGACAGCAACAAAATTACAAGTAGTCTACTGAATATAATAAAAGAAAAAAAAAAGAAAACACTAATAAAATGAAAAGAAAAACAAACAACTTTAGAAAATACATAAAGTACAGAAAAAAGGCTCTAAAATATTAAAATTTATTAACATTTATTTATTTATAAATATCTATAAATACATCTATTAAAATAAATCCTTCTTTTGATGAAACTACTAGTGAATTTTCATTAAGTCTGAACAGAACTTCACCTGAATTGAGGCATGTATTTCCTGCACTAACAAAATATGTACCTGCCTAAATTCTATGCACTGTTAAGGTTGCCATCTAGTGGTTGTGAATTAGAACAGTAGATTGCAAATCCTTTGTACTAGAACAGCATTTCTCAAACTGTGGGTCAGGACCCACTAGGTCATGAGTCAATTTCAAGTGGGTTCCAGTGGTGTAGCTAGGTCATTTGACATCAGGGTCCGTACATCTTTGAACATTCAGAATCCGTTTTAAAAGTCATTTAAGCCAGTGACTAACAAACAACACCCAACATTCCCACCAGTGGCATCCCGTAAGAACATAAGAACAGCCCCACTGGATCAGGCCATAGGCCCATCTAGTCCAGCTTCCTGTATCTCACAGCAGCCCACCAAATGCCCCAGGGAGCACACCAGATAACAAGAGACCTCATTCTGGTGCCCTCCCTTGCATCTGGCATTCTGACAATGTTTAATGTCACCCGGTCTGGTAACTCATGGTGTTACCCCCATTAACTTTATTTATTCATTTTACTATAGAAGAGTACAGCCAATCAGTAACCAACAAAAAAACAGTGGCCAACCTGTTGACACACAACTGAATAGGAGATTGAGTATTAGCTGTGATACATGGAAAAGGGAGCTAATATCTTATTGGTTCCATGCTGTGTCATAATAACACTTGATTAGCTCTCAGAACATTCAGACTCATTGGTCAGTTTTGAATTAAGGAAATACACTTTGATTGCAATCTTGTACACACTTTCCTGGAAGTAAGCCCATTGAATACAATGATACTTATTTCTGAGTAGACATGCTTAAGATTGTGCTGTTTGCTACATAAGTTGGTTCTTTTCTTTTTCTGTTTTTTTGGCTATAACTTTTGATAAAGCAGATATTTCAGTATGACTTGTTTCATTGCATTCTGCTGTAAATTACACATCAAATGATATATAACATGATGGTATTATTCCTAAAAGCCACAATTTTCACAATTTTCATCACTAGTGGTGTCACACATCCCCCCCCTCGAGGGTGGCACCCAGGGTGGCCTGTCCCCCACAACTACACCACTGGTGGGTCCCTATTCATTTCAATTTGTCTTTTATTTTTAGACTCAATGCTACCATGGTATGTTACAGTACTGGGGGAAATGTTACAGATCTGTACCTTTAACAGGCTACTACGTATATGCTTTTAACAATAATACTCAATGGGGTTTACTTCCAGGTGGATAGGATTGCAGTCTTTGGGATGTTTGGGGAATTTTTTTTAAACATATCAGCTACTGCTTAGGAGGGTTCTGCTTATTTTAAATAAATTTAGAAATGTATACGTATTGTAAAATTTTAATTTACTTACATGCAGTGCAATCCTATCTTGTGCTGGAACAGGCAGGCCAGGAGGCCTGCTCTGCATCCAGCACAAGATAGGGGCCCAAAGTGGGTCAGCTGAAGGTAAAGGGAAACTCTTCCCCTACCCCTGGGTAAGCCACCAGAGCCCCATTGGGTCTCCTCGGATTTGTGCCACCTCTGGAGGTGGCCTAAGTCTGAGGAGGGCAGAGTGGCTTGCAGCCACTCTGCGCTGCTCAGGAAACGGGGCTGGGGTCTAGCATGACAGTCAGGTCCCACCTTCTGATCCCTGCCCGACAGCCCCCGGGACCACGCTCCACCTTCCCTCCACCTACCCCTGAACGCCTCCCTCTCACCTCTTCCCTGCCCAGCCCAGACCCTTGTGCCTGCTGAGCTTGGCCAACACAATCCTCCCTGTCAGAGTCAGCGTGGAGGCTGCATTCAGCCTCCACGGGCCAGCACATATCCCTGCGGTGGCCCAACCAATTCTAGAGGAGGTGCAAATGTGTTTTACGGCATGTTTGCAACCCTCCTGGGCCAGTGAAAGGGACTTGAACCAGACCAAGGCTCACTCTGATTTGCGCCCTTAATTTATTTGATTTTGATCCAAATTCTAACCAACTTTCCAACACTGGCATAGCAGTGCCAGTGGGATGTGTACTGCCTCCTGCAGTTGGGTGGCACTCACGGAAGCCTCCTCAAAGTAAGGGAATGTTTGTTCCCTTACTTCGGAGCTGCATTGCCCTTATGTCAGTGCTGTAAAGTGGGTTAGGATTGTGCCCTTTGTTATACAGAAGGGGGTGTTAAAAATTGTTCTTCTTGATGATGTAATTCTTGATGATGTAAAAAGCCAAGAGGGAACTTCTTGATATCGCTCCTCTCCCATTCTCCCCTTGCCTCCCCTCCTCCCTGCCTTCCTGGCTGCGATCCCCCCCCCAGTCACAGTGGGCTTGGGTGCCTTGATCTTCCCCTCCTGTCCGGATGGGAGGGAAAAGCTAGCAACCTTCCACACAGCGCTGGGACCAGCACACAAACCTGCAGGGGGAAGGGGGGCAACAGTTAAACCAGTGCGTGCCTACAACTGCAGCCCAATCTAAGTTACTTCCAAGCAGGCATGCATAGATTGTGCTCCAAGGCTGCAATCCTATGTACACTTTCCTGGGAGTAAGCCCCATTGACTATAATGGGACTTACTTCCAAGTAGGCATGCATAGGATTGGGCTCTCAGATGGCTGGCTGGCTGTGATGGGTTCCTTGAGCAGGCAAGGCAAGGCATTCCAGGCAAGCTGAAGTGGGAGCACTGAGCAGCACGTAGCACCCAGAGCAGGCCTGGCCTGGCCTGGCCTGGCCTCTTAGTAATAATAATCATCTCATCATTTATTTGAAATTCATCGATCCCTATTCTATTCAGTTCCTAAAGGTAAGCTGCTGGCTGTTATGATTGTCTCCCCTGCACTTCTCAAACTGTATATACACACTTTCCTGGGAGTAAGCTCCATTGACTATAGTGTGACTTACTTCTGAGTAGACAGACACAGGATTGGGCTCTAAATTAGATATGCCTTTTAGATTTGTGGTCACTTACAGAAGTACGTAAGAGGGGTGGTGGTTTGAAAGAAGGCCCCTTTGGTTTCTTCCCTTTTTGGAAGCCTCCAGTGATCTCTACGAACATTTCTATTTTAGCAAGCCTTGTGATTTTAGTCTTCTGCAGTGCCTGACACCTGCTGCTTTTATTGATGCTTTAATGCTTTATTGATTATTGTATTTGATGTGCTTGCATGTTCATCCATTATGCCTGTGATTGTTTGCTGCTTTTTTACATTGCATTTTACAGTTTTATTTTTACATGTACACATATTTAAATTGTTGTAAACCACTTTGGCTGCCCTTCAGAAGAAAAGTGGGATAAAAAATTAAATAGGCAAATAAATAAATAAATAAATAACACAGTTTTAGTTCATACAACTTATGACCCAATCCTAACTTTCAATGTCCTTGCTTTATCAAAATATTAACTAACATTTCTCACTCACTTTAACAAATAAAAAAGACCCAATTTAATTAATTAAATTTCATTTCGTTGTGGGGGGGGGCTACAAAATGTTCTTTGCACTGGGCAGCAAATGGGTTAGCTACGCCACTGGGGGAGAGGCTATTATTTCACTCTGATAGATGCAAAGAGACTCTGTCTCTGCTGGAGAGAAGGTGGAGTACCTCAAGACATGAGGGATGCAAACATCATCACGCTGTACAAGAACAAAGGTGACAGGGGTGACTGCAACAACTACCGCGGCATCTCTCTCCTTAGCGTTGTAGGAAAGCTGTTTGCCCGAGTTGTACTAAAGAGGCTCCAGGTACTTGCAGAGAGCGTCTATCCAGAATCGCAGTGTGGATTCCGAGCCAACAGGTCCACCACTGATATGGTATTCTCCCTTAGACAACTGCAGGAGAAATGCAGGGAACAACGACAGCCACTCTTTATAGCCTTCATAGATCTCACAAAGGCTTTCGACCTGGTCAGCAGAGACGGCCTCTTCAAGATTCTCCCCAAGATTGGATGTCCACCCAGGCTCCTCAGCATCATCAGATCTTTTCACAAGGACATGAAGGGCACTGTTGTCTTCGATGGCTCCACCTCAGACCCTTTTGACATCCGAAGCGGAGTGAAACAGGGCTGTGTTCTTGCACCAACCTTGTTTGGGATTTTCTTCGCTGTCCTGCTGAAGCAGGCCTTTGGAACTGCAACAGAAGGCATCTATCTCCGGACCAGATCAGATGGAAAGCTCTTCAACCTCTCCAGACTGAGAGCAAAATCCAAAGTCCAGCTGAAATGTCTGCGTGACTTCCTCTTTGCCGACGATGCAGCTGTCACTACCCACTCTGCCAAAGATCTCCAGCAGCTCATGGATCGTTTTAGCAAGGCCTGCCAAGATTTTGGACTGACAATCAGCCTGAAGAAAACACAGGTCATGGTTCAGGATGTGGACTCACCTCCCTGCATTACAATCTCTGAGCATGAACTGGAGGTTGTCCATGACTTTGTGTACCTTGGCTCAACGATCTCCGACACTCTTTCTCTCGATACCGAGCTAAACAAGCGCATCGGTAAAGCAGCTACCACGTTTTCCAGACTCACAAAGAGAGTCTGGTTCAACAAGAAGCTGACGGAACATACCAAGATCCAGGTCTACAGAGCTTGCGTCCTGAGTACACTTCTGTACTGCAGCGAGTCATGGACTCTTCGCTCACAACAGGAGAGGAAACTGAGCGCTTTCCACATGCGCTGCCTCCGACGCATCCTCGGCATCACCTGGCAGGACAAAGTTCCAAACAACACAATCCTGGAACGTGCTGGAATCCCTAGCATGTATTCACTGCTGAAACAGAGTCGCCTGCGTTGGCTTGGTCATGTCGTGAGAATGGATGATGGCCGGATCCCAAAGGATCTCCTCTATGGAGAACTCGTGCAAGGAAAGCGCCCTACAGGTAGACCACAGCTGCGATACAAGGACATCTGCAAGAGGGATCTGAAGGCCTTAGGGATGGACCTCAACAAGTGGGAAACCCTGGCCTCTGAGCGGCCCGCTTGGAGGCAGGCTGTGCAGCATGGCCTTTCCCAGTTTGAAGAGACACTTTGCCAACAGTCTGAGGCTAAGAGGCAAAGAAGGAAGGCCCATAGCCAGGGAGACAGACCAGGGACAGACTGCACTTGCTCCCGGTGTGGAAGGGATTGTCACTCCCGGATTGGCCTTTTCAGCCACACTAGACGCTGTGCCAGAACCACCTTTCAGAGCGCGATACCATAGTCTTTCGAGACTGAAGGTTGCCAATACAAGGTTGCCAATACAGATGCAAACTGTAGCACTGTCTTCACACCAATAGATGGCGATATTGCACAGCAATGTCAATATTTGCTCATAGGCAGAGCTGTTTGAAAATGGTTATTTATTGTACTCAGAAGTAAGGCCCATTGTATTCAATGTTTTAATCATAAGTAGAGGTGTATGTTTCCGATGAGTAAGCCTTAGTGTTACTGAACACAATGGGCGAACTTTTGAATAAAATAAATAACACCATTTTCATCAAGCGCCTCTACTCATAATAAATTGTAGGGTTGCTCTAGTTGCCCTCTTTTTGTGCTGCTAAGCAAACCAGTTTCTATTTTGTCTGTACTTTTTGTATTTTGAGGATATTTGTAGGCTGTTATTTTCCTTTAGCACACAACCACTTGGATTGCTATTCTGTTGTATGAATGCACATACTTCCTCATTCAGTGCACAGTCTGTCATTTCATCCTTTGCCGTCTATGAGGCTCACTTTTAATGTTTAAGTATGATAGCATAGGACAATTGTTTTAGTGCAATGTTCTTTTCACTGTTACATAAAATCACATGACGAGACTAAGGCTGTTGCTAATGATCCAATTGTACTCAGATGCTGGTGGCGCATGGATGCTGGCACAACATCTGTCATATCCTAAGCCCACCCAGGTAACACCACACCAGCACAGTCTTTCCCAGTAATGCCCCATGCATCCATGGAAACCCCAACACAAGTCACTTATGGTGCACCATTCTGATGTCAGTGCATCATCAGTATGATGTCCAAAGAGCCAACCATCGCATCCATGTAGATGAAACAAGCACACAGGCCTTGGCTGTGGCAAGGGTTTGAGTCTATGTGGGGGCTACAGCAAGCTGCATGGAATTCTTTTGCCAGGAGAGGGACTGGGATGAGTCAGAAGAGGAGCCTCAACAGTACTCAGACATAGTAGGCTGCTGTGGCTCACTATATAAAGATGTAGGGTGAAAGTCAGGTAAAAGAGGGTTAAGCCTGGCCAGGGGACTTGCCCTAACTAGCAAGGCACTCACCTTTTACATGACTGACCAGAAACTACTAATGCAGGGGCAAAAGAAGAGGAGGAGGCAGGTCTAAAACCCACATTGGCTACTCTACAAATCTAGGTAACCATCCAATCACATAGAAGACAGGTAAAGAGCACCTGATCTGGCATTTAACACCTTGCATCACTGCAAGCAGGCACATCTGGCTGAGAGGCTGTAGCATATGGACCTATTAGAGGTGAACAACAGGGGCCAACCATTGAACTAGCATGTGACACAGAACACTTACGCAGTGGCCTGCCAAACTAACCACATCCTTACACCCCATGCCCTTTGCTGCATTGCTGGCACCTGCTGGCATGGCTGTCCGTATACTGCTCCTCATCCCTTTGCCATTGCCCACCATACAGTACAGTCAGCCCTTGGCATCTGCAGGGGTACCATTCCCAGAACCCCCAAGGATGCTGAAGCCGGCAGATAACTTAATCCACAGGTCAGGACCCTCACTTGACCTCTGGATGCAACCAGAAGTGCCTTCCAGTCATGACCGGAGGTGTTCTGAGGCCCGGAAAGGCCAATCAGAGAGGTTAAACCTCCAGGTCCTAGAAAGCTCCCCAAAGGTGCTGAAAAGGCACTTCCAGTTTTAATAATACAGATTGAGTATCCCTTATTCAGACTGATTGGGACAGGAAGCAGTGCCGATTTTGGATTTGTTTGGATTTCAGAATAATTCCCATAAATATAATGAGAAATGCTCATTGCATCTGTTTTCTTTTGCAAGGAATTGCAATTTTTCCAAGCATGAAATGAACTTAGAACAAAATGTGCCATGAAAATGAAAAGTAAAATTGCAGAATACGGATATGTGAATGACACAAGGGTAAAACTATTAATGCAGATGCCAGTGCATGAGTAAAAGCTGATGGTGTCACCGTATCTTCCAGCAGTAAATGCTAGTGCAGCTACTGTTTACCCTTTTCAAAAGCCCTTCTACTAAGCAAGACTAAAACATGATGCTCCTTATGACTGGGCAGGAAAACATTCTGTGAGTATCTTAACAAAAATAACTTCTTTGTTGGGAGACACTTCCTCTTACACAAAGCCTAATGTTCCTGTTTTTCAACCTAGGAAACGAAATCGAAAAATTTTATTCTTCGTTTTTATTAATAGCTTAAGGATGCTATTCTAACTGAACCTACCTGGCACAAATTTCCTATTGAAATCAACTGAACTTTCTTCTCAATAGACATGTACAAGATTGCACTGTAAATCAATGCCACAGTTCAATGTTTAGATTTCAGGTGGGTGGGAGGGTGGAATAGTAAACTAAGGACCTGAATTTATCCAGCGTTTCAGCACTGATGTAGCTGTGCCAATGGGGGAGTGCACTGCATCCTGTAGTGGGGAAGGCAGTCATGGAGGTCTCCGCATAGTAAGGGAATGTTTGTTCTTTTCCTTAGGGTTGCATTACGGCTGCATTGGTGCTAGAAAGTTGGTTAGAATTGGGCCCTAAAGGTGCTGTAATTTTGCTCTTGTGAAAACTAATGGAAATTTGTTGTCTCTCAAGGAATAGTGGTTGCCTGATTTCACCAAAAGTCATAATTTACTGGATGTAATTCATAGATCAATCAGTTAAGCATTAGTAACAATCCTTCACCCTTCCCCTACGGTGGGGGAGTAGCTGAAGCTTTGTAAGGAGATTAGATTAGTTTGTCAAGTCACATAGTGAGTCCATGGTGCAACCAAGTTTCAAAAGATCAGGCTGAAATCCTGTACACACTTACCAGGGAGTAAGTCCCACTTAACCCAGTTAGACTTTATTCTAAGCAGATATGCATAGGATTGCACTGTCAGTCTCTTAGGACTGTGTTACTCCAGTTCTTTGACTATGAGCTCAATTCTATGGTTTTCCCCATCACAGCGTACAGCTGAGCCAAAATGGGTGGTCAGGAGGCTAGGGAGGGCAAAAGGAAAATATCTTCCTTTAACTTCCCGTTAGCTCCTTGACCAGCAATGGGTCTCCTTGGACCTGCGCCAGCTCTTTAACTGGCACAAGTCTGAAGAGACAAAGGGGGCATGTGAGCTGCCATCAGTGGGGATAATATCTGTTGCAAGTGGCCCATGCCTGGTGCCACCCCCTCCTGCCTCTAGCACACCCCTGGCCTTCCCTCATTCCAGCCTGTTATGCCTACCCCTGACTGTTCCTCCATGCTGTTCCACCCCCGGCTGACTCACCTCCACTGGTGGGTCTTCACTGCTGTGTGCTGGGCCTCTGTGGCCTCTCTGGTCGTCATCTAGATGCCTGCAATTCTGCAAGCTTACAGAGCACCTTTCACAACAGCAGAAGAGTGCATTCTGTCACCAGAATGCTAGCTCCAGCGCTGACGATGGCCTAGGATTGGGCCATGTGTCCTCTGATAACTCTGGCTCTATCTTCCCAAAGCCAAAGATGGTACTAATTAATGGCTTGTGGGTTTTTACAATTAAATAGCCCGCACATGAGATCAAGACATCAAAGACAATAATTTTGGTAACATTTGATTTTTTAAAAAAAACATGTACCAGCCTCTCAGACCTCCTCAGAATGAAGGGTTTCTTAAAATGGCCACAAATGATTCTGATTCTTACAAGAATTTACAGCATGTCTGTTTTAATTTCCTCTATGAGTTTCTTGGTTCTTGAAAAATGAGAATGCTTAATTTATTCAATTTGTAGATTTCTTTCAATTAAAAATTTATTGGATTGCTCAGTGAAACACTAATAACTAATGTACATGCAAAAAAATTAATACAGACTTACAAAGCAATTACAGATTTTGGCTGTCAGGGTTGCACTGACTCCTCAGCTATTAACAGATTTACAGCCCAATCCAAAAGTGGGCAGTGCTGTCAAACTAGCATTCTGATGGTGCTAGGTGCTTTCTTACAGTCACAAAATGCAATATGCTCTTGCGTGGAGGCTGGCCGCTGCCACAAGCAGCAATATCCAGCTCCGTGTGGTAGTTGCCTTTGGACATGCCCCGGCTCTAGTAAATCTAGGGGGTGGGAGGGAGATGAGGAGGGCAGAATAGGGTGGTGGAGGGTGGAATGGGGCAGTGACAGGGTGGGGAGGAGGGCAGATCAAGACTGGGAAGGGGGTGGGTTGATAGCAGTGCATCTGCAAGATCCAAACCCTCTTCCAGACTCAATCTGCCTTCACAGGTCCACAAAGACTTGTGCCAGCAATATTGCTGGCACAGGTCTAAGTAGACCTAGTGGGTTGCCTTGGGCTTACTCCAGGAAAAGGGAACAAATGTTACCCTGAGGAAGGCTTTGGAGGCCCAAACTCCCCCACACAGTGACAGGATACAGCAGGTACCACATTGGTGCTGCTGCATCACTGAGCAGGGAGTTAGGATTGGGCTGTTACAGTATCTTTCTAAATAATTAGGTTAATTTTTTTAGAAGTAAAACACTATTTCTTTGCTTAAGTTTTGTCACCTTTCTTCTTTCATCATTATATTTTTTTTGTGCAAAGTTTATTTATTTATTACAGATACAGGTGGGGAAAATAGGTTAGACTTAGGGCTGGGACTACACAGGTTACACATGAGGGCATTGGCCATAGATTACAACATACATTGTTCCAAAAAAAGAAATCAGCAACGACTGAAAAGAAAAATTATCATCTTTGTCATTATACTAATTAATGATTTATCTAAGTGGAGGAATTTGCACAAGCGCTTGAGGAATCTCTTCCAGGCCCGGCCGACGCAAACGCATCCAACAGATGGGAACATTTCAAGAATACCGTTTACAACACCGCCTTGTCCATATTCGGCAAGAAGACCAACAAGGCGGCAGACTGGTTTGAAGCCCACTCTGAGGAGTTGACACCAGTCATTGAGGAAAAGAGGAGAGCTCAAGCAGCATACAAGGCCTGTCCCAGTGAGCGCAACCTGCAGGTCCTCCGAACTGCTCGCAGCAAAGTCCAACAGACTGCCAGGAGATGTGCTAACGACTACTGGCTCCAGCTCTGTTCCGAGATACAGATAGCAGCTGACACGGGCAACATCAAGGGGATGTATGATGGTATCAAGCAGGCCCTAGGTCCAACACAGAAGAAAATTGCCCCTCTGAAGTCTGCCACAGGCGAGGTCATCCAGGATCGGGTGCAGCAGATGGAACGCTGGGTGCAGCACTACTCTGAGCTATATTCCAGAGAAAATGTAGTCACCGAAGAAGCACTGAACAACATTGAGTGCCTGCCTGTGCTGGAAGAGCTTGACAGTGAACCAACCCTAGAAGAACTTCACGTGGCCCTGGACTCCCTTGCCTTTGGCAAGGCACCTGGAAAAGACAGCATCCCTGCTGAAGTCCTAAAATGCTGCAAAGAGATCATCGTCACTGAGCTGCATGAAATCCTCTGTCTCTGCTGGAGAGAAGGTGGAGTACCTCAAGACATGAGGGATGCAAACATCATCACGCTGTACAAGAACAAAGGTGACAGGGGTGACTGCAACAACTACCGCGGCATCTCTCTCCTTAGCGTTGTAGGAAAGCTGTTTGCCCGAGTTGTACTAAAGAGGCTCCAGGTACTTGCAGAGAGCGTCTATCCAGAATCGCAGTGTGGATTCCGAGCCAACAGGTCCACCACTGATATGGTATTCTCCCTTAGACAACTGCAGGAGAAATGCAGAGAACAACGACAGCCACTCTTTATAGCCTTCATAGATCTCACAAAGGCTTTCGACCTGGTCAGCAGAGACGGCCTCTTCAAGATTCTCCCCAAGATTGGATGTCCACCCAGGCTCCTCAGCATCATCAGATCTTTCCACAAGGACATGAAGGGCACTGTTGTCTTCGATGGCTCCACATCAGACCCTTTTGACATCCGAAGCGGAGTGAAGCAGGGCTGTGTTCTTGCACCAACCTTGTTTGGGATTTTCTTCGCTGTCCTGCTGAAGCAGGCCTTTGGAACTGCAACAGAAGGCATCTATCTCCGGACCAGATCAGACGGAAAGCTCTTCAACCTCTCCAGACTGAGAGCAAAATCCAAAGTCCAGCTGAAATGTCTGCGTGACTTCCTCTTTGCCGACGATGCAGCTGTCACTACCCACTCTGCCAAAGATCTCCAGCAGCTCATGGATCGTTTTAGCAAGGCCTGCCAAGATTTTGGACTGACAATCAGCCTGAAGAAAACACAGGTCATGGTTCAGGATGTGGACTCACCTCCCTGCATTACAATCTCTGAGCATGAACTGGAGGTTGTCCATGACTTTGTGTACCTTGGCTCAACGATCTCCGACACTCATTCTCTCGATACCGAGCTAAACAAGCGCATCGGTAAAGCAGCTACCACGTTTTCCAGACTCACAAAGAGAGTCTGGTCCAACAAGAAGCTGACGGAACATACCAAGATCCAGGTCTACAGAGCTTGCGTCCTGAGTACACTTCTGTACTGCAGCGAGTCATGGACTCTTCGCTCACAACAGGAGAGGAAACTGAGCGCTTTCCACATGCGCTGCCTCCGACGCATCCTTGGCATCACCTGGCAGGACAAAGTTCCAAACAACACAGTCCTGGAACGTGCTGGAATCCCTAGCATGTATTCACTGCTGAAACAGAGACGCCTGCGTTGGCTTGGTCATGTCGTGAGAATGGATGATGGCCGGATCCCAAAGGATCTCCTCTATGGAGAACTCGTGCAAGGAAAGCGCCCTACAGGCAGACCACAGCTGCGATACAAGGACATCTGCAAGAGGGATCTGAAGGCCTTAGGGATGGACCTCAACAAGTGGGAAACCCTGGCCTCTGAGCGGCCCGCTTGGAGGCAGGCTGTGCAGCATGGCCTTTCCCAGTTTGAAGAGACACTTTGCCAACAGTCTGAGGCTAAGAGGCAAAGAAGGAAGGCCCATAGCCAAGGAGACAGACCAGGGACAGACTGCACTTGCTCCCGGTGTGGAAGGGATTGTCACTCCCGGATTGGCCTTTTCAGCCACACTAGACGCTGTGCCAGAACCGCCTTTCAGAGCGCGATACCATAGTCTTTCGAGACTGAAGGTTGCCAATACAAAGATTTATCTAAACAGTCATATTGTTTAACTAAAGTTATCTATCCAGTCATAAAAAGGCTTCCAATATCTTCTTACTCTACCTAAATCCTTCTCTTTCATTCTTTCTGTTAAAACCTCCATCATTGCTATTTCATAAATTTTATCTATTAAATTTTCTCTAGTTGGAACATCTGTAGATTTCCACTTTTGCGCATACAATATTCTTGCCACTGTACTGATATGTACAATAAGGTGTTTCTTATATTGGTCTTTAATTTCTGATGTCACATTTAGGAGGAATATTTCCAGTTTGAATGGTAATACACAATTCAATATCTCTTGTAGCAATTTATGTATCATTTTCCAATATTTCTTTGCTTTTTCGCATATCCACCACATATGATAAAAAGTTCCCTCAATCTCTTTACCCCCTGAGGGCTGGGGATAAGAATAGGCCCTCAGTTTGGCTGTACTGTCGTAAGAGGCGACTAAACAGCCACCGGGTAGATGGGACTCGACAGCCTGGGAAGGCAGCTCATCTGAGAGAAGGAAAACCCTGATCCCAAACCTTCACTGCCTTGTGGCTACATCCAGTTATGGAAAAGGCTTCAGGAGTCAACCTCGAAGCAAAATCCAGAGCTGGAGTCCCTGAGGCCGTTCGCAGCTGTATACAGTCATGCTCTGGCAACTCCTGCGACGCCGCTGGAACCAACCGTATTGGCTTCTGCCTTTCCATTGGACCATTTCAGCGACGTGGAGAGGGGGGAATTGCTGCATGGGTAACAGTCTATCCTCCATATCTACTTTACCCGGGCTTTGCGCACTGGAGAGAACACTGTTCCAGAACCACCATTCAGAGCGCGATACCATAGTCTTCCGAGACTGAAGGATGCCAACCAATCTCTTTACATTTCCAACAATTGTTTAATGACCCAGGGTTCATTTTTACTATTTTCCCTGGAGTTAAATACCATCTATAAAACATTTAATATCAATTCTCTTTAAAAGATACAACTTTAGTTATCTTAATATTTATATTCCAAATTTGTTTCCAGTTGTAAATCGGTATATTATATCCAAATTTTTTTGCCCAGTGCACCATTGTGTCTTTAACTTTCTCATCCTCCATTCTGATCTCAAGGAGAAAGTTGTACATTTTTAAAATATATTTTCCTTTATCAATCAAAAATATTTTATCGAAACATATCTTCTTCATAAAAACCTATTTTTTGGTCTTCTCGTATTCTTGTTCTTATTTGCATTTTGTTCAACCAATCCAAATTTATTCCTTTCTCTTCTAACTCAGTTTTACTTAAGAGCTCTCCTTTAATATTCAAGAAGTCGCTGTATTTTCTATTTTGGTTTTTTTTTAAATCCAATTCGGATTAGTTGCAATTCCAAGCGGTTTTATCCATCTGGGTAATTTAGAGTATATTTTGTATTTTATCTGTTCCCATATCCAAATTAAAGATCTTCTTAAAATGTGTTCAAATTATCCATACTTTTTAATTTTATCATAAAACAGGAATGCGCGCCAGCCTATTTGTAGATCATGTGCTCCTAATATTAAAATTTTGGAATTCGGCATGAGTCCCCAGTCTTTTATCCAGTTTAAGTCTGCTGCTTGGTAATATAACTCCCAGTCTGGTAATCCAAATCCTGCTCTTTTTTTATCATCTTGAAGTAATTTCAGTCTTATTCTCGGTTTTTTTGCCTTGCCAGACTAATTTTGTGGTGATTTTATTCAATTTTTCAAAAAAAGTTCTCTTCAAAATAATGGGGACAATTCTTTCATCATTATAATCATCATAAATAATTTTATGATAAATAATAATTTCATCATAAATAATTCTTTCGTTATTATAATGAAGGAATCCATTAGATTTTCAGCCCAGTTGTATTCATTATTTATTTACTTAAGTTCACATTTTTATACCTCCCTTCCTCCAGGGAGCTCAGAGTGGTTACATAGCTCTTCCCCTCCTTTTGTCCACACAACAACCCTGTGAGGTAGGTAAGGTTCAGAGATAGTGACTGGCCCAAGGTCACCCAGAAGATTTCACTCTCCCACACCCTGTTTTGCCCCCTCCCCGCCCCCTCTACCCTCATGCCACCTCTCCCACTGACATGTTAGTTGGTCAGCGGTGGAAGATCCATTGTCATGAGTGGGAAGGCACAGGCCTTCCCACTGGTGCTACCAGCAGCATGCTAAGTCGTGTGTTGACTTAGGGTTAGGGTTAGAGTGCCTTTCGTGACTGGTGCTGACTGCTTTATGGCAGTCAATGCCAGCTGAGTGTCCAATCTGAGGACAGCTAGTAAGTTTAAGATTCGGCTTTTAGTGTACCAACTAGAAGCCATATTCCCTATTCATTCCTAGAGAAAGCTGTTGGTAGTGGTACCAGAATCTGCCCATCCATGAAGCCAACTGAGGCAGTTGCTTTAGGAACCATACTGGTGAGGGTGCTCATCTCTGCCTGCCCATTCTTCCCCATTGGTCTTCCTTTTCCTGCTCCCTTGATTAGAAAAGGAAGGGGGGGCAGAGTGGACAAGACAGTGTAGAGGAGGGGATTCTCTCTAGCTCACTCACCACTCTCCTCTCCTCCACACTTCCTGTCAGTGGCATCTTTAGACCAGGGCTTGAAGGGGCACATCAACACATTGCATGAGCCTCCCTTTGGCAATCTTTGGGCTGCTTTGTGCCCAATCACTGTGCGCTCTTGCCATGGATCATGTTTTCCACACTTATCAGTGAGAGCACCTGGCGGCTGGGCCAGAAGATTGCTTAAGGGAGGCAGGCTTTTCACATTCAAATTAATAGGAGACTGCAGCATGTTGAGGTGATGTGATTACATCACCCCTGAACTTCTGGAATACAGAGCTCCAGGTGAACTCTGGATTGCACCCTGGGTGCAATCTGTGGTACATAAGAACATAAGAACAGCCCCACTGGATCAGGCCATAGGCCCATCTAGTCCAGCTTCCTGTATCTCACAGTGGTCCACCAAATGCCCCAGGGAGCACACCAGATAACAAGAGACCTCATTCTGGTGCCCTCCCTTGCATCTGGCATTCTGACATAATAGGGTAGAGGTAGGGACACCTCTTCTTCCATTTTAGGAAGTTGGAAGAACAGGGCCTGGCACATTACCAGGTAAGCATGTGGCACATCTCCTCAGGTGCTAGGAAGTCTCGGGCCAGTCTTGAATGGTGAGGAAGAGGAAAGTTCCCTTGCTTCACGCCCCCCCCCCAACATAACTCACAGAGCACTGTGGGGGGGGGGTGCCCATTTTGAGTGGAGCATAATTATAGATGGAGCTTTTGTGTGTGTTTTTATAACCCCAGCAACCTGAACCTTCCCTATCCTGTATGTGGTCAAAGACAGCTCATTTCAAATAAAGCGCAGGTCTGGTGTGTGTTTAAATATTTGTTCTTGCGCCATTTGTAAAACTGAGTATTCTTAGCTTTCGTTTAAAAAAACACCCCTCTGCATGCTCTTAAAACGTTCTGCCTCATTTAGGGTAGGGAATCCTTCACTCAGCGGGGTGAGGCCACAATCCTATCTACTCTTGCCTGGGAGTAAGCCCCACTGACTATAATGGGGCTTACTTCTGAGTAGACACGAATAGGATTGGCTCTAAAATGTTTGTTCCTGTGGATGTCAAAGGCGGAAGTGATCCTGAGGGCTGGATTCCTTGGAAGCAGGGTGATCATCTGCGAAGGCGGAGCGAGACTCCTGTTAACCACCTCCTCCTCGAAGGTGCCCTGCTGCCCTTCTCCTGGCTTCGAGAGCGGGCGGATTGTGTCGATCTTCGCCGGCAGGGCATGTAGCAGAGAATTTGCCAGTGCAGTGGGCACGGCGCCTGCAGCCCGATTACTACTTGCAGCTGATCTTCCTTGAGCAGGAAGGAGAGCGATCCAGCTGGAAACTCAGCGTAAGAAAGTTTCTGAGTGTGTTGTGGGTCGTCAGCTTTCAAAGGGGGATGCCTGGTTTCCTTCCGTCCTCCCTTGCAGTTCCTGTCGCCGCCTCTGCTAAGAATTGTGCCAATTATTTACAAATTGTACTTTGTTTCATCTTGACGCGCCTGATCAGAGTTCTCTCTCTCTCTCTCTCTCTCTCTCTCTCTCTCACGTAGGGCTCTGGGGGTTCACAGTTTCCAATGTGCTCATTCCTTGCAGTACCCCATTTAGGCTGCGATCCTGTTTCCTCCCACCTGGGAGTCAGCCCCATTGAACTGAATGGGACTTGCTTGGGAGTAAGTGCGCGTAGAATTGCGCAGTGGGAGAGGTGGGGAATCATCATGTTTGGATTCAGCAGGAGAACGGGCAGTTCTGGGCTCCCATTCGCATCCGCGCGGGGCTTACTCCTGAGTAAACGTGCCTAGAATCGGGAGGGACCGTGCACTCGATTCTGAAAAGGTTCAGGCCAGGGTTGAAGCAGTTTGCTCCGGCTTTCTCTGCAGTGTTGGATTGGGCCAAGCAGCAACCAAAGGGAGTGGCAGGCCCCAGCTTGCACTGGAATTGTTTTGATAAAAGCTATGCTTGATTTCTCAGGGGTTTGAATTGCTGCACAAGTGTAATGGTAGTGATAGCACTGACTATCCTTGCACTGACTCACTTTCTCTCTCCAGCTGGTCCGTCTGGCTGGCAGAACACTTCAGGACCTGTGCTGCTGGCTTTCTGTGTTGTGGCCAGCAGTGACCTTGAGGGAATAGTATTGCCTTGGATCCAGAGACACCAAAGAAAGGTGGCACAGGAAGGCACCATGTGGACATGCCATCCAAGCAGCCAGGGTGTCTAACATGGTGGTACATTCAAGTAAGTCGGGCTCAGTGGTGCAGCTGGAGAGGGTGCAAAGCATAGGTTTGCAGGGAGCCTCACCATGGCGTGTAAGCGACCCCCCCCTTCAGAGTCATTCTAGGCAGGGGGGATCAAAATGGAGACATTTGTCCAGAATGACTCCAAAGGAAGGGGCCCCTTTCACACTGCGGTTAGGTTCACTGCGATACTTAGTGCTTTGCACCTCCTCTAGCTACACCACTGGTCAGGCTGCATAAGCACACTTAAGGGAAGCACAGGGAATCAGGCTTCATTTTCAGACTTCATTCTTTTCTGATGCCTTTTATGCAAACATCTTTTAAAAAAAACTGCACAGCAACTTTGAGAAGAGGGTGAGAAGGCACTGACCATTTGAAATAGCTGCAAGTTTTGGGATGCAAGGATGTTGACAAGATGTGCCTGTTTATGTGCTGAAAACATGGCTAGGTTAAAATTAAGAAGAGCCAAACCAGGGAAGACACAGGCAGGCCTGTGTGGTTTTGCCCATCAGGACTGATAGGTGCTTTGGGACTGTGTGTGTTTTAGATCAGGAGAATGACATGAAGTTAAATACACTCTCTCCCAGGACTGCTTCTCCAGTGAAAATCTGAGCCCTTGGCAGCTGCTTTAAAAGTCTTCCAGCCTGACCACCAGAGCCATCCTTTGGGTAGGGCAACTGGAGTGGCCACCTGGGCCCTGAACTTTCATGACCAAAAAACAGCCATAATGGGGTGCCCCCCCACACTGGTTGAGTTGCACCAGGCCTGCACCCTGCTTGCACCCTTCTAGGGACGGCTCTGCTGGCCACCCTCAGTGTGCAATCCTAACCTGTGCTGGAACATGCAGGCCAACTAGCTTGTGCTGTCCAACGCAGGTTTGATGCGGTCTGGGGTGCAACTCGGAGTAAGGGGCTTTTATTAAAGAAACGCCTAAGGCAGCCCAATGGGGCTATTTGGATTTGCGCCCATGATTTTGCAGGTGCAGATCTGAGTGGCCCATGTAACACTGCTTGGGGATGGGATTTAGGATCCAGTCTATGCTGCTGCAGCAGCCAGTCCTACCCCATCCTGGGCCCAATCAGCCCACTGGGTTGCTGTCCCCCTGCCCTAAAATGCCCCCTCTCTGCCTCCTTTCCTCCCTTGCACCACCCTCTTCCACCACCTGTGCTGGCCTGTCCCAATTAGTGCAATCTTAGCCAGTTTGGGTGGTGTAGGGGCTGAATTTGGCCTTCCTGAGCCAGCACAGGCCTCTGTGCTGGCCCAGCCAACTCCCAACCCAGGCCAGCACGTACTCCTCCTGTCCTGGTGCAGGTCTGGTATTGCTAGGCCAGTGCGTGTCCTTGTGCTGGCCTAACCTGCTCCCAGGTAGGTGTGAACATGCTTTACGGCATGTTTGCAACACTTGTGCTGGCTCAGGATAGTGCTAGGATTGTGTTGCCTGTGTACTAAGGTCTTCACATCACTCAGGTGCCTCCACCTGTTCTTCCTTGCTGCCCCTTTATGCCTGAACCTGCCTCCTGGAACTCCTATGCAGTGTTTCCTCCTATAATTCCTTCAGATCCTTTCTTAAAACCCACCTCTCCTAGAAGGCATTTGGTACAATGCCTTAAAACTTTTATGCATACCTAGAGCTTAGGTATGCATAATGGAAATGGTTGCATATTCTTCCTCTGCTCACTTTTTGTCTCCATTGCCCTCGCCTTCCTCCTTTTTGTTTGTCTAGTTTGTAAGCCCCCTGGGGCAAGGATCTGGCCTCTCATTCTGCATAACTCATCATACACATTGTAAGAGTTAACACATAGGACATTTATGATCATTGGCACTAAGGATCTCTTTAAATAAGCAGAACTTTGGAGCCTGTGGCAAAACCAAAAGAGGAACTTCAAAGCATGTGTCCAAACGTGGACAAAAAAGGTACTTTCATGTAGAAGTTGCATGTTTCTTCCCATTTCAATTAGGCACACTGATTTCATGCATCCAGCACCTGCAAGGCATACAGGATTACATCTCAGTGCTGATCTTAGTCTTGTGCTCATCCCTGCCAGTCCAAACAACCAAGAGGGTGCACTAGCTAGATCAGTGTGGATGGCATAATCCAAATGAGCAATTGTTCTGCAGACAGAGCAGAACAATAGGTGCCCTCTTCTTAAGGTTCATTTTGCCCCATGTGTGGTGGGCAGCCCAATCCTAATCTACTTCTGGAACAGGCAGGCAACAGTAGCCTGTGCTGTATCCAGCACACATTAGGAGGTGGCTGGAGATAAACTTGGGGTAAGGGGATATTTTTCACCTTACCCTATGTTGACGTCAGCCACTCCTATGGAGCTCCTTGGATCTGTGCCAGTGATTTTGTGGGCTCAGATCTGAGAAGTCTGTGTAAGACTGCCCAGGCTGGAAGTGTGGTTTAGGATTTGTCATATGCTGCCAATCCTACCCTCCTCTCATGCTTGATAGCCTCCAGTTCTGCCCTCTCCTCACCCAGAATGGCCCTTGTCATTTCCTTTCTGACCTCCCATCACCTTCCCCACCCCCCTGTGTTGGCTTGGTACAAACTTACACCGTTGGCGCAAATGTACTCCGGTGTGGGGACTGGATTTGGCCTTCATGAGCCAGTGCAGGCTTCCATGCTGGCCCAACCAACTCCTGAGTTGGCACAAATGTGACTTGTGGCACATTTGTGACTCTCGGGAGCCAATGCAGGTGGCCTGCTCTGGCTCAACTGGTACTTTGGATTGTGCTCTTAGCAGTACAGCCAACAAGTGTGTTGTAATTGTGTCACTAGCTTCTTATTTTGGATCTCTCAAGGCTTTAAAAATGCTCCTGGGTGATTTGATATTCTTTGACTTATTAGAGCTAGGGTTCCCAATCCGTGGTCCGTGGACCACTGGTGGTCCGCAGCACCCTCCCAGGTGGTCCACGACCTCTCTGGTGAAAAAAGAATAAAAAATGCCCTTCCAGGAAGAAAAAAAGCCTCTGCAGCACCAGCAGCCAATCAGAGCAGCTCAGAGCCAATCAGAGCATAGCCTTTCTCCGTCTCCTGCCTCCCCCCTCCACCTCCCTTCCCTCCTTGTCTGTGAGTGCCCAGACAAGCAAAAAAGTGGGGTGCAGGCACCTTGTAAGGTGTGCGCGTTTGTGCAGCCTCCTGGCTCAGCTGCATGCAGAGGAGAGGTGCCCTGCCGACGCTGCCTCCATTCCTTGACCCTGTGACCCTTTACCTGAGCCCTCGCAGCCTGGTTTTTCAGGAGTCAAATCAGGACTGCAGCCAGCCTGGGAAGACTCTTGGGCGGGCGGGCGGGCGGGCGGGGGGGGGGGGCTGCTGCCGCTGCTGCCAGAGGAGGTGGGGGGGCCTGAGGAGGGAAGAAATGGGAGTAATGAGGAGGAGGAGGAGAAGGAACAGGCTCCCAAAGGCATCGCTGGCTGGCTGGCTGGCTGGCTGGGGGTGGGGGTTCTCTGGGAGTGGGTTTCTCTGGATGTGATTTCCCTGGGAGTCTGGTCTCCAGCTGGCCAGGAAACACAGAGGAAGGGAGTTGGAGGCAGTGTGGCAGAAGGAGAGGGGAGAAACAGTATGCTCAACCCCCATCCCTGGTACCCTCTCCCCAGTTGGCAGGATTGGGCCCCCTGGATGTGCTCTTCTAATGCCCAGGGGTGGAGCAAGGGATCCAGGCAACCAGGTTTTGGCACCCCTTTTGGAGAGGGAAACAGGCAGTACCTCTGCTGTCTTACTGCAAGCTGCCCACCTGGGGAGAAGCAATCCCAGAAGTTGCAGAACAGGCACCACCGTAGTACAGCAGGTGTAACCCCTGACTCTTCCTCCTCAGAGAGCAGCAGCAGCTTTGTCCATGGGGAGCCCTCCCCCACCCCACACTTGGCCAGTTCCCCTATCTCCTCAGATTGCAATACTATGCATGCTTACCTTGGAGTAAGCCCCATTGACTATAATGGGACTTACTTCTGAGTAGACACGCCTAGAATGGGGCTGTTAGTCACACTGTGGCTGTGATGAACTTCTCCAGAAATTTCTCCAATCCCCTTTTAAAGGCATCTAGTCTAGACACCATCATCACATTCTGGGGCAAGGAGTTCCACAGACTAATGGCAGAGTAGGCAGCTGTTGTTTTGTGGCTGCAGCCTACCTATAGGCTTGCTCACACTCTCTTAGCTCCAACCAAAATAGTTCACAAATAGAGCATGACAGCAGTTAGAACAGGAAGCGAAGAGAGGCTTTTCCCCTCCCTAAAGACCTTGTAGTGCACACCAAAAGGACTTTTCTTCCTGAGACATGCAGCAGCCATTCTGAGATGTCTCTCTGAGCTGGTGCTTCCTTCACACTTCTCTTCTCCTTCAGGACCCACCTGCCTAAATTGTGTTGAACACTTTCCTAAGGACTCTGGATTCACAAGTAGGGGGGAGCAGGGTCAGGGCTGTGTAACAAAAGGAACTGTGGAGGGATGTGTGTGCTTTTTGTTGGCTCTTTTAACTACCTTGCATGACTTGTCTGTAATCCCCTTGTGCTTACCCTCTCCCTTTTTGAGGTGTTTTTCCACACTTAAAAGAGGCAAGGGCTGTACATAATGTGGTCTGGTATGGGGGAAAAGAGACTGGATTGAATTGGGTGGGTGTGAAAACCTCTGAGTTGGGGGGGGAATTATTATGTGTTCCATGTATTCCATGTAAACCCAAGACTTTCACAGCTAGTGAAGCAAATGCAAGCACAACCATCACATTAATTATTAAATAATCTTCTTATGTATTACAAATTTAATTGTATTTTTTGTGTGCGAGGGTGGGGGGGTTGCATGTGGTCTCCATCATCTCAAAATTTTGCCTTAGTGGTCCCTGAGCTCCTAAAGGTTGGGAACCACTGTATTAGAGTGAGATTCATTAATAGAAAGAAGCACAAAGCTAAAGAATGGAACTCTGACTGTGGAAGTCAAAATTTTTAAAGGGATGATATTTTTCTGCTGGGTCCTAGTAAGTAGAAAAATTCTGTTTTAGACAGATATCAAATCATAGACTGTTAAGAGTTGGAAAGAACTTTGGAGGAATCTGTTTGGTTCCAGCAGCTGTTATTGCGTCTCTGCCAGATAGCCAGCCAGCATCTGCCTGAAAACCTCCAAAGAAGGAGAGCCCACAAGTGTACAAGGCAGACTGTTTCAGTGCCAGTCTGTTCATACAGTTAGAAAATTCTTCCCAAAGTCTGATCTAAATCTATTTCTGCTGATGACATCACTACTCCTCTTCCCCTCAGCTAGGCTCCCCTGTATTCCCCATTCATTGTAATTCATTGCACAATCATGTATTTGCCTTCAAAATCAATAGCTCACTTTCCCAAATATTTTGGATTCAGATAAATGGGACTTTACTCCATTCTGACAACCGTCAACAGTGATTAAATTCACCCTTAAAACACATAAATATTTTATTAAGATTACATTCATTGCTAACAACAATTGCTGTGTTCCCAAAAGATGCCAAAATCCAGTTCGCTAATGGGGAAAATCCAAACTAACACATGGGGTTTGTCTTTGATGTACTACATATGTTTTAGCATATGAGCACTGGCGTGGGGGGGGGGGGGAAGGAAGAGAACACTAATTTTTTTCAGCCAGAGGGATCCCTGTGTAAAGCACCCCCTCGCTTGCCCCCTCCCTTGCCTTCAAAGCCAGCTGCAACTGTAAAAACTTTTGCTTTCCAGGGAGGGGGCCTTTACACAGATGTCCCTCTGCCTGAGAAAACTTAGTGTTTTGTGTCCCCTCCCCTTACAGGAATGCCAGTGCATCTGAGATTTGTGGAAAATAAGCAGGTGTTGAGGGGGAGAGGAGTGCCAGGACTTCTCCTACAGCAGATGATTTCATCAGCTGGAGTGTTCAGGTGCTGCCTTGGAAACATTTTTCAGATAACCTTAGCTGAGAAGAAGCATCAGCCTCAGCAGGAAACAAACTGAGAAATTTGTGTAGCGACATATGTTAATGTCTAGGCATAATCTTTATCAAGGGCTACCTGAGAGGTAGTATGTAGCTCATCTTACATTAAGGTTGCAGTCCTATGCAGTTGCCTGGGCAGCGCAGGAGCGAATATCACTGACCGGGCTCAGGATTGGGCTGTTTCCTTGAGGTAAGCTCTACTTAATACAATGAGGCTTATTTCTGAGTAAACATGCATAGAATTGCACTGTAATTCATTGAAGGTCCAAGCCACACAAGCACATACATACATACGTAAGACCTTTATTGGCATAGATAATGGAAATACAAAGCAACAACCAAACATTAAACATTCAGAACACACACACACAATAAAATAAAGCACTTGTAATCATCCAATACCCCCTCCCCCCATTCACCATAATATAGCGGAAGACCCAGAATTCCGTCCTGCCAGAATCCCAGAAACAAAGTTGGCAGCCTTGTCAAGAGAGTCAGTTTCCTCTACGGAAAGAAGAGTTTGTAATTGAAATGAATCCTCCCAGCCCTGCATTTTGTTCAGCAGTGGAGCCAGATAGATCTTACGAAGGGTATCATGGAGTGGGCAGTAAAAAAATATATGATGTAATGTCTCCACACAATTCCTGTCACAGGTACATCTTCTTTCTGAGTAGGGAATGCCACTAAACCTGCCCGCTAGCAGAGCTGATGGAAAGGCATTGCATCTCGCAAGGGAGAATGCTCTGCGAGCCTGTGGGCACTGCAGATGATAAAGGAAAGAAGGCGGCTTCCCAAAGCTGACTGGGATGTGCAGATGGAGAGGGGAGCAAATGGTGTTAGCTGCACAGAGTAGCTCTTGACGCTCAATATCGAGCAATCTTTCCTTGATAGTCCTGTAGGCTTCGCTTAAACCAATCATACCCAGGCTTGCTGTGTCTAGTCCTATCGATTTAAGCTTGGTGAGTAAATCCGCAATCTCCTCAGGCAGTACTGGATCAGCCAGAAGCTGGTACATTAGCCCATATTGGGCAGCACTGAAGAGGATTGCAAGCCAAAATTTTACTGATCTCAACCAAGCCAATGTTTTGAGTCTAATAAAACCCACTTTGAGACACATAGCAGAGTATGGAACACATCTGGGAAAACCCAAGATCCTCCGCAGGAAGGAGGCCTGTATGCTCTCAGTTGAACGATTCAAGGCCTTATGCCAGATTGGACAGCCATAAAGAACTTGCAAAAGTACCTTAGCCTTGAATACCTCTAAAGCAGCCAGGACATATCTGTTACCATGGCTAAAAAAAAAACCGGGAAATTGCAAGGGATGAGATTTTTGATGCATTTAGGACAGCATTACGATGGGGAACCCACGAATGCTTATAGTGGAAATTAATGCCTAAATATCTGAATGTCTTTACCTGTTCCATTTTGTTGCCCATAAGTGACCATTTAAATGGTTTCCAATTGTTGGCAAACACCATGATTTTAGATTTAGAGTAGTTAATCTGTAGCTTGTTGGATGTAAAATACTCTATAGATTGATTAAGTAGACGTTTTAAGCCAATTCTTGTTCGAGAAATAAGAGCCGCATCATCCGCATACAGTAATAGCGGCACTGGATGGGACCCAAGTATCGGACAGTGACTATCCACTGTCTTCAAGGCTGGGGCTAAATCATTCAGGAACAGGTTAAATAGCATGGGAGCCAAAATGCATCCCTGCTTAACCCCTTTGTTTATAGCAATGGGGTGCGTGAGGCTACCACCCCTGGTATATCTAACTTTACATGATGTGTTAGAATATAAGATCTTAATTAACATCAATAGTCTTTTATCAATCCCCATGCTGGCTAATTTAGACCAAAGAAGATCTCTATCAATGGAATCAAACGCAGCTCTTAGATCAAGGAAAGCCACGTAGAGACTTGTCTTGGCTTTCTTAATCTGTTTATGGACTAGGTGAGATAAAATTAAACAGTTATCCATTGTTGATTTGCCCCGACAAAATCCTGATTGCTCAGGACCTAGGATATCCTTAGAGTTGGTCCAGGTAAAAAGCTTATTATTTAGGTATTTCGCATAAATTTTGCCTATTACAGAGAGCAAGCTGATAGGCCGGTAATTCGCAGGGAGCTGAAGTCACAACCCTGAAGTTGTGACTAGGGAGCAAGATTTAAGATGCTCTGCCACCAGTATGGCTAAACCTGCTGATGGACGTCCACTAGAATTAGGTTTGATAGCAGGGAGCAAAAAAGCTTTATATCCATTAAGATGCAATTGGCCCTGGACCCATGTCTCTTGCAACATAATTACATCAAAAGTTCTAAGATAACTTAAAAAATCGGTGTCATTTTTCTTGCTCCTCCATCCTGCAATATTCCAAGAAAGGATTCTCAAAAAGGGAGAGACCAAGTCAGGAGAAGGGTTGATCAGTCAAGCTTCATTCATGGGCAGGTTCTCAATTTCCAGGGGGGCATGAGACACACAGCTAGATGAGGCTAAGTTTGCCTCCATGAGTAACACAGAATCTCTTGAATTAGTAACATGTTCCCTGGGTGAAGTCGTTTCTGAATCAGATTGTTGACCCAAAGCTTGCTCTGGAAGAACCGAAGGATGCGTTCTGCCAGTCAGAGCTTCCTCATTAGGGCTAATAAGTTCTGCTCTAACTTTATCCAGGCATTTTATTATGTTTGCTTGTTCCATCCTTGGAAGACTCTTGAAGGCATTTATAGCTCCTTCCACATATGTTAATGTCTAGGCATAATCTTTATCAAGGGCTACCTGAGAGGTAGTATGTAGCTCATCTTACATTAAGGTTGCAGTCCTATGCAGTTGCCTGGGCAGCGCAGGAGCGAATATCACTGACCGGGCTCAGGATTGGGCTGTTTCCTTGAGGTAAGCTCTACTTAATACAACGAGGCTTATTTCTGAGTAAACATGCATAGAATTGCACTGTAATTCATTGAAGGTCCAAGCCACACAAGCCTTTAAATCAAGAGATGGTGTCCTCTTGCTCCCCAATTCAGTTACTTTATAACTGACTGAAATTAATTGTAGAGCCGAGAAGAAATTACAGCCCAATCCTAAGCATGTCTAAATAAGTTCCATTATAGTCAATAAGGTTTACTGCCAGGTAAGTGTGGATAGGATTACAACCTTAGTAAGTGGCAGTGTGGCCCATCTCCTCCCCTTCAGAGTGAGTCTGCCAGAAAACTTGGCCAGTTTCCTTTCCTTTTTCCTTTGTGATGCCTGAAGTGTTGAGTGAGAGGCCAAAAGATGTAAGGAACCCTCTGATTCTCCACAACTTCAGACTGTTTTCCACTTACTGTCCCAGAAGGATGAGAGAAGTTTAAGTCCCTAAGGAGGTTTTGTGTTCTGTTGAGCATACAGTACTCAGTCAAAATGGGAAGAAGCAGGTCAGGATAACGTGCTCCCAGGGGAGGAAAATCATCCTGGCTATGGCATGCCTTGATCTCAATTGTCTGGAGTGAGGGAGGGAGGGAAGGGAAGGGAAGGGAAGATAGGTCAAAGCATGCCAAGGAGATGAAGGTGGTCTGTTTCTTTCACTTTTTCTTTGTAATCTTTCAGGAAGCAAAGATGGGGAAGACTGCTGGTTCCACTGGGACCAGAAGTCAGGATTTGGCCCATGGCAGCCTGTTACTACCCCAAATTGTATTTTCTCTCTTTATATTTTGAAAAGCAAGCATTAAATGTTAAATATCTTCCTTTCTCTAGGAAAATGAGGAATCTTATTATTTTTCGGATGTGCTTGCCTTTCATTCTTTTGATCTTCTGGATTAATTGTGGATCAGGCAGGAATGCTTGCATAATCACAAATGAGATGGCAGACTGTAGTCACTTGAAGTTGACGCGAATTCCTTCCGATCTTCCTATTAACATCACGGCCTTGGATATCTCTCACAATCAGCTAAAAGCATTGCCACCTGCAAACCTTACAAAGTACAGCCAGCTTGTTTACTTGAATGCGGGATCCAACATCATCTCAAAACTCCAGCCAGAACTGTGCCAGAATTTGCCCTTACTAGAAGTGCTGAAACTCCAGCATAATCAGCTGCATATACTTCCTGATGTTTTTGCTTATTGTACCCATCTGCAGGAGCTTAACTTGGGATTCAACATAATAGTAATTCAGAATGACCCTTTCAAGAATCTGAAGGTAAGATGTAGCTTTCACCTGTCATTTGTGGGTGGGGAGGGATGATGGTATAGTTGGATTCAGATCTGCAGGACAGGGGATGGGTAGGACATAGCAGGGACAGGGGACACAGTATAGTTGAGTTGGTGTAGTATAATTGCTAAGAGACACGCAGCCCAATTCTAATTAGCACTGGTGCAGCCAGACCATGCTAGTTGGGAGCCAGCTGGAGGTCTCCTTGGAGTAAGGGGATATTTTCTCCCATATCCTGAGTAATGCCCCAGCCAGCTCTATGAAGCTGCGTAGATCTCTACCAGTGTTTAGCTGGCAGAAGTTGAAGTGGCCCTGTGTAGGGCTGCCTGGTCCGGAAATGGGGTTAGGATAAGGTGGAGAAGGCCTCCACCGATCCCACCCTTCTCCTGGGCCTGATCCGCCCATTTTACCCTGCTCAGAAATGCCCCCTCTCCATGCTCCTGCACCTCTTGGTGCTTTACCTGCCTGCGCCAGTGGCCGAAGGCTCCAAATACAGTGCTGGGGGTGGTGACGCAGGCTCCTCTGCCCGCACTGCTTATTCACCGGGTGTTGCAATGTGCCTTATAGCAAATTTCTGACACCTTTCGCTAGACCAGCAGAGATTTGATTTCCCTCTGAGGTACAAATCAGGATTTCCCCAGCTGATCTCTCGCCTCTGCCATAAACCTACTGGGTGGCCTTAGACAAGTCACTCCTTCTCAACCCAGCTGCATCATGGTGATAATAATTATCTACCTTACAGGGTTGTAAGAACTGCAATAAGATAATAATACATGTGAAGTGCTTTGAACACTCAGAAGAGCTTCTTATCTGAGAAATTTATATCCCGCCTTTCCCATGCTGAAGCAAATGGCGGCTTACAAAGCTCCATAGTAGAGTACAAATGAGTTTTTATGATCTACAGGCAGCTAGTAGAACCCTTTTCTTCCAGATGGAATCCTTCAGTGTGGCCATCACACCTGGCATCTGGGTCTGCCTTCTGAGCTTCTAGCAGGAGCAATTTCCAGTTGACCAAGCTGTAAACAGCAACTCCTCCTGGCTCTGCTGCCTTATGACAGCTTTATCAGCTTTCAGTCTCCCATTCAAAATTCAACCCGCTTAGCATTCTTTGGGCAGCCTTCTGCTCAACAACCAGGCCATACCTATTGCCAATATATTTTTGACGTGCCTGTAAATGACAACAAAGAGCCCAGTCCTATCCTTCCCCCGTGCTGCATCTAGTGGGGGAGAGGGGGGAGAGGTGGATCAGGAGGCTTCAGGGGCAAAAGGGGATTTAAATCCCCTTACAAATCTGTAAGCCTCCCTCTCTGCAATGGGTCTCCTTGGACCTGTGCTAGCAATTTTGCTATTGCAATCTAAGGAGAAAAAGGAGGTGCGGAGGCTGCAGGAAAGGGGGTTAGGATTCAATGTGCGCTGTTGCCTTGGGATCCCTCCTGCAGCCTCCTGGCCCCATTATGCCCCTGCCCTCTTTTGCCCCTCCCTGTCCCTGTTCCACCTTCCCCCACCCCTTCTTGCCTCTCCCATTATCTGTTTTGGCAGGAGATCTGACAATGTGCGCAGGAAGGTTCTAGCTTTCTCACCATATCCTAGCAGTGTGCTGCTGTGTGCACTGCCAGAAAGCACTTTGCAGCAGTGGGCTGAAAGGGACCATTTTACCAGAGATGAGCTTTAATGACATAGATTAGCCATGCTTTTAATTTATTGGCAAATTGCTTTGTGAACTTTTTTTTTTTTGTTGAAAAGTGATATATAAATATTCTTAGTAATAGCCTTCCCGAATTCTTGGCACATTTGAACCAGTCTAAAATTAAGTCAAGAAGTGTTGCCACTTGTTACAAAATCTTAACCTGCAATTGTTTTCTTTCTCAATCTCAGAATTTGAAGATATTGGATGTCTCTCATAATCACCTAGTCTCTGCAAAACTAGGTTCTCAACAACAGTTAGCAAACCTTCAGGAGCTATTAATGTCGGAGAATAAAATTGCTGAATTAAAGAAAGAAGACCTGTATTTTCTTAGTAACTCTTCATTAAAAACACTGGACTTGTCATCAAACCCCATAACGGAGGTAAAAACCTGGCTAGGCTTGTAGTCTTGATAAATAGAGATTTACGTTTGTTAAGACTGAACTGTAGCAAGTCATAATATTGACCTGTATTATTTAAAAATTCTTCTGATAGACATAGATAATTGAGGATCTTGTGGGAAAATTATTAATAAGATCACAGTCCCCTTTATCTGTATAACTTGTATCTTGAATGCACCATTTTGCATAAAGGGTAACACTGCTTCCATAGAGTTACAATGATATCGTGAGACATGAGAGACATGTTATAAATGTGAATAAATGAGTCTGAAGCTTATGGATAATGCTAATTCTACTATGCTAGTTTCTTAAAGATTTAACAGGTTGTCTTTTGATCATGAACTGTTTGGACAATTTGGACAGTTACTGTTTGACAGTAACCACTACCCTGAAACTACTATCTTTTCTCATAAGTTGTCATATTGAGATTTATGACCCAATCCTATCCCCCAGTTCTGCTGCCAAAACACATGTTCCAGTGGCATTATGCACTTTCCAGCTATTGCAGACACAATACACCCAAGAGTGTGACCTGGCCACTGGTGGAAGCGGCGAGCTATGAGGTCTGCGTAGCAATGGATGAAAGATGCCTGCTACCACAGCTTAGATTGAATAGGAGGTTGGAGGGAAATGGGGAAGGGTGGAATGGGGTTGGGGAGGGCAAAATAGGGCAGTGACAAGTGTGGGGAGGGGAGTGGATTGGGCTCTGGCAGAGAATGGGTTTGCCAGCAGTTGCGCTCATTGAATCCTAATCCCCTGCCCTGGCCCAGTGTGATCCGCAAGGACTTGGTACCAGTGATATCACTGGCAAAGGTCCAAGTTAACCTATGGGGGCAGTGGGGGCATACCCCAGGAGAAGGAAACAAATATTCCCCTACCCTAGGGAGGCCTCCTGAGGCCAAAACTCCCCCATAGGATGCAGTGGACATCACATGGACTCTGCTGCATCACTGCATGGGAAATTAGGTAGGATTGGGCTATTATTTCCTTAAAATATTTATGAAAATGGAAACTTACATGTAAGTGGTTCAGGATTGCAACTTTTGTGGTTGCCCTGTTTACAAGGAAAGGAAATGAGGAACAGCACCAAAAAAAGGCAGGGAGAAGCAGAGAGGCAAGGACTGGTACATAAATATAATTATTGATTGGCCTACATAAATTTCCAAAAGCCTTTCAAAGAAACATAGACTTACATGATCATCAAGTCCAACCTCCTGCCATAACCTGTCATAGACTGTCCATAACCACCACATCAGTTTCAATGAAAATGACTTGTTCAGGGACAAGAATTTTACAGAGAGTAGCTGCAAGGATTTATTTAGGACAGTTGTTCTTGGACTACCAATTGAGGTTTTCCCCTCCTCATTTTCGCCTCCTCACTTTGTTCATAACTTCTTTGGGAGGTGTGGAACTCAGTACACTGGAAAAATTGGTCTGTGTTTTCATTTTTTAAATTTGCTAGGTCTTAGGGCTACACTAACAATTTACGATAATGTAACTGGTGAACATGTTATGCTTTCTTGATAATGAGGTGTGAGATCATCAACCCATAATCTCATGAGCTATGAGATTATGGGTTGATGAACTACAGCTGCAGACCATCAGTGCTTACTAAGCTTTACTAAGCTATATGGAGCAATTATTCTTGGAGACTGTACCTTTGGGCACATTGACACTGTAAAATTATACTATGTTTATGCCACTTTAATTCACTGCTTCCTTATGGACTTCTAGGAATTGTACTTTGGTAAGGATGCTGAGAATTGTTTTTTGGACATCTCTAACCTCCCCTCCCTGAAACAAAGTACAGTTATCTGAACATGAAGATTAAATTAGTTTAAGCCTGAAGTGTAGATCTACTGTTAGCCTAATTTAAGGCATGTGTACTCTATAGTAAGGCCCACTAAATTCAGTGGAATTTACTCCCTGGAAAGTGTGCACAAGATTGCAATCTAAGAGAGAGAGAGTAACAGTAGAGACAAGAAGATATCACTAAAATTCACTGAAAAAGTATAGTCTGTATAGCGTAATGGTTAGAGGACAGGAAATGCCCAATCAGCCATGAACGTCTCAAGAGTGATCATGGACCAGTCACTATCATTGAGGGCTCAATCCTATCCAGCTTTCCAGTGCTGATGCAGCTGTGCCAATAAGGCATGCATTGCATCTGGGCTTCCCTGCCAGGTTAGCTCCTCCTCACTGATGTCAGAGTCCTGGCCATTTCTCTGAAGCTGGGGTCATGACAATTGGCTAGGGGTGGACCAATTGTCCTATATTGTCTAAGGGAGCTTCATATATAATTTTTTTTCTTTCTAGTTTCACCCTGACTGCTTCCGTGTTATTGGAGCTCTGCATAGCCTTATCATGAACAAAGTTCAACTGGGACATGACCACACAAAGAAACTTTGTTTAGAATTATCTGGCACAAGTATTTGGAATCTTTCATTGAACCAGGTGCAACTTCCCCGAATTTCCAGCTCAACCTTCAGTGGAATGAATAAAACAAAACTTGCCATTTTAGACCTCTCTAATAACGGTGTGTCTGTGATTGAAAATGACTCTTTTGTCTGGTTTTCAAATTTGGAGAGTTTAAATCTTGAGAATAATAAAATCGCACAACTGCTTTCTCATTCCCTCAGTGGATTGTACAATGTGAGTTACCTGAATTTGAGAAATTCTGGTATCAAAAAAGTTTATGATCGTGCTTTTCAGTTTCTAAAACGTTTGGAGGATCTTACTATGGATGATAACAGCTTTCCTGAGATTACTTCTAATACATTTATAGGTTTAGACAGTTTGAAAAGTTTGAGTTTAAGCAGCTGCACTATAACCTCAGGAACAATAACAAATACAACATTTTCATCTCTTGCCAATTCTCCTTTGCAGTTTCTCAACCTAACGAGAACTAAAACTACTTCTATTGAAGCTGGAGCCTTTTCTTGGTTAGGGCAACTAAAAACTCTGGACTTAGGCTTAAATGGTATTAAGGATACACTCACAGGCCAGGAATTTAAAGGTCTCAGTAATATTGAGACTCTCTATCTTTCTTACAACAGCCAGATGTCTTTGAACAGCAATTCATTCATTTTCATTCCAAGTGTTAGAAAGCTGATGTTGAGGAGAATAGCCTGCAGCAATCTTGCCATCTTTCCCTCGCCATTCCGTATGTTAACAAATTTGACAGTCCTGGATATCAGCAACAACAACATTGCAAACATGAATGATGACCTACTTGATGGACTCCACAAACTTGAAATTCTGGAAATGCAGCATAATAATCTGGCTCGACTTTGGAAGCATGCCAATCCTGGTGGTCCTGTCCTTTTCTTAAAGGACCTCCCAAGGCTGTATCTTCTTAATTTAGAATCAAATGGCTTTGATGAGATTCCTGATAAGGCTTTTCATCGTTTGTCTCAATTAAGAATCTTGAACTTGGGATCCAATGATTTGAATTTGTTCCCTGAGTTTGTCTTTGAAGACCTGACCTCTCTCAACTCACTGTCCCTCCAGAAGAACCTCATCACTGCTATTGAAGAAAAAGTGTTTGGTAAACTTTTCAAAAACTTGAAAGAACTATTTATGGGGTTCAATCCTTTTGACTGCACTTGTGACAGTATAGCTTGGTTTGTTGACTGGCTTAATGCGAGCAAAACTTCTAAGCCAGACTTAAATAACTATCTATGTAACACGCCGTTGAAATACCATAGTGATTCAGTGGCACATTTTGACACCTCACCGTGTGATAGCGCTCCATTTAAAGTAGTCTTCATTGTGACTTTCACCATGACACTCCTCCTTATCATTTTAGTCCTATTCCTTCACTTTGAAGGGTGGAGAATAAAATTCCTTTGGAGTGTTTCTGTAAACAGAGTCCTTGGTTTTAAAGAAATAGACAGACTACAGCAGCAGTTTGATTATGATGCCTACATCATCCATGCTGTAAAGGACAAGAATTGGGTGGCCAAGAACTTTATTCCTCTAGAAGAAAACAATGAATCAATAGTTAGGTTTTGTTTAGAGGAGCGTGATTTTGAAGCTGGAATATCTGAATTTGAAGCCATCGTTGACAGCATAAAGAGGAGCAGGAAGATAATATTTGTTGTAACTGAACATCTCTTAGAAGATGCCTGGTGCAAAAGGTAAATTTAAATGATTGAAAGAACTGGTTCTATGTTCGCATTGTTAGGAGCACATCACAACAAATTTAAACTGTTAAGAGTTTCCAGCTAGCCAAGAAACCCTAGCACTGTGTGTAGCACTGTGAAAGCACTACGTGTCATGAACAAAGAATTTTTGAAATACAGTGAAATTGCATCTTACGTGAGAGTTCGGTTCTAAAGTCAGTATGTAAGGTGAAAATTGTGGATAGTCAAAATCACACTTGAAAATCTCTAAAATCCCTTAAATTGTCAGCAGATGGGGCCATGTTGTACAACAAATATGTGCTGTCTAGTACAGGGTTGGCCAATCCCCATGGCATGCATGTCACTACTGCCAAGCAGACACTTTTTAAAGTGGCACACTATGGGGATCTCAACCTCAAGATCCCCTGGTGGAGACCAGATCTACCCTTTGGTTACCCAGGGTATCCTGGGTACCCAGACAGAGACCAGGTCTACCGTTGGCTTTGAGCAGCCACTCAAAGCATTGACTAGACCTGGCGTCCACTTTGAGATCACGGGGGGCCACTCAGTGGCACATTTGATACCGAGTGTTTCCAGCCCAGCCTTTGATATGCTATCAGTGGAGTGGCTTGTTCAAGATTGTCTACATAAATGGTGGCACATGACATGCAGCGGGATAGCCATCCCTGGGTACATATTTAGACAAGAATCGTGCTTTGAATTGCACTAGGAGAGGTATATGGGAGCTGAGACCAGCCAAGGGAACAGCAGATTCATGTCTCTCATTTCACACTCCTTCACTGAGTAGAGAGGCAGACAGAATCGCCAGCACTATTTAAATTGTTGTTTTTCTCTTTTTTGCAAAGCATGCATACTTGAATTTATGTAAGTTAGATGGCATGTATGATGCGAGTAAGAAATTGTACCCAAAGGACCCTGGGAACTGCAACACAATGAAGCCCATTTCAAAGCAGTTTAACATAACTATCTATCATAACTATCATAACTAGCAAAGGTGCATTTTTAGTCATAGGCATGTGTGGCTTCAGAGGTTGATAGGCTGGGCACTGGCCAAAGGCCCAGTGCCTTTAGGCCCACCCAGTGGATACCTGAAGCCACCTTCAGGATACCTGAAGCCACCTGAAGGTATATTTATGTGGTACAGTAGTGTAGTGATTCACTCCAGCGAGTGTGTTGTTCTATTGCTGCCCTTTCAGTCCTGTCCCCATTAAGTTTCCTCTGTTAAAACCCAGTCACAGACGAATGGAGAAGGTGGGAAATGACAGCAGAGTGACTTGCCCGGCTGTGCAAGTCACTCTATTGTCACCTCTGGGGAGACAGATAACAGGGTGACAGCACAATCCTATGCATGTCTATTTAGAAGTCTCATTGTGTTCATTGGGACTTATTCCCAGGAAAGTATGTATAGGATTGCAGCCTGACTAGCAAAGCTGAAAAAGTCACTCTACCAGCATCTCCCATTGTCTGTGAATGGATTTTCTCAAGGGGAATAGGTGGACACTCTTTTTCCTCAATAGCCATAATGAAAAACTGAGTCTATCCACTATCCTTTTTCACTGTTCTCAATTGCCAAGAATGGTAAAAGAAGCATTTCTTTTCCCTTAGCGGCACTGAAAGAAAAGAGCATCCATTTGTCTGAGAATGGTGAAAGGAGTGTGCTCATTGAAGTGTGCACCTACTCTGTTCCCAGTACATGTGTGTACTATGGGGGTTAGAGCATGCTGTGGGGGTGGGGGCACCACAGGACTTTGCTTCAGAGCCCCTTGTTTTTTGGCATCATTTTTAAATTTTACCATTTTTAAATTTTAAAGTTTTCTAAATTAAGTATAATACTATGGCTTCCTAGTTTTTAAAGTAATACTAGGAAGCCATAAAGGGTACCATTCTGCTATATTGAGTTTCCCCATGTAAACTAAGAGTCAATGAATCCTATACATTTGTGGCTTTGAAAACATATGTGCATGTAAGTGACATATGGTACAAACTACAATAATTTTTATTTCTTTTTTCATTGTTCAGGTTCAAGGTGTATCATGCCATTCAGCAAGCTATTGAACAAAGTCGGGATTCCATCATATTGGTATTTCGACATGACATTCCGGATTACAAACTGAATAGTGCACTGTGTTTGAGAAGAGCAATGTTCAGATCTCGCTGTATTTTGGAGTGGCCAGCACAAAAAGAACGAGCTGCTGCATTTTACCAGCAGTTAAAATTGGCGCTTAAATCTAGTAGCAAGATTCTGTGATATTTTTAAAGGATTGTATTAATGCATATTGGATATCTTATTAAACCACAAAAATACTATTCCCTTAAATTCCACATAGGTTTTTGCATATTTGGTCTGGGCCTTATGCTGCAAACTTATGCATGCTTTCCTAGGAGTAAGGCCCACTGAACACAGCGGAATTTATTTCCAAGTAAACACACATAGTATTGCACTCTAGGACTCACATATTCCAGCTGATTTTTTTCCTTTCTGTTCAAAGTCGGTGTGTTACATGCTAGTCAAAGAGGATGTGTATCTTAATGTTTACAACATTTGTATTAGGAAAAATACAAATTTCAAACAAGAATATCTCCGTGTATGTATGTAAAACATTCTACAAAAGTGCTTCCCCCTCCACTTGAGATACAATTACAAATTGTAAATATGTGTATTTGAATAAAGTTGAGAATGTTTAAAGATGTGCTTTTGTTAATACGATTATAATAAAACTTAGGGAAAAAGAAAAACAAATACTGTATATAGAAACAGAAGCTTTTGTATAGGCATCACTGCCTAAACGGTAGCTTACAGGAGATCTAAGTGAAAATAAAGCATGTTGTTTACAGATGAACTTGTATGTGATGATTCTTTAATTACAGTAATTGGATTATTTTCATTGTGGTGCTTTCATCTCCTCTTTCTGATCTTCCTTTCAGCTGAAGTGACAATTTCTCCATTCTAGTTTAAGCCCTGAAAGCTGAGGAGGCTTCAAGGTGGTAATGCCAAGTAAACTACACTTTCTACTGTTTAAGACAAGCTCATAGATTATTTGTTAAACCTCTGTGTTGAAGTTGAAACAGTGCTTTAGATCCAAAGAATTATGTGACAAAAGAACCATGCAACCAAGGAAGGCATAAATTAAGTTTCTTTCTAGGACAGCCCCTCCAAGTTCTAAATAGAAATCTCTTCTTTTGAAAGTGGGAAAAAGAGTTGTTATATGACAGAAATGACATCTGGTCAAAGGAAAAAAAGTCAAACATTCTACACGGAAAGCCTTAAGTAGGCCTTTGGATCCTGACCAAAAGAATCACTTCTTATTCTGCTTAATTGTAAATTATGATTTATGTTAACTATGAAAAGAGATAATGGTTGGCAACCTTCAGTCTTGAAAGACTATGGTATAAGCCTACAGCACCCGGTATTCCCAAGCGGTCTCCCATCCAAGTACTAACCAGGCCTGAACCTGCTTAGCTTCCGAGATCGGGCATGTGCAGGGTAAAACTATTTAGATTTATTGGAAAACACATAGAATGTAACCCTATATTCAGAAACACAGAAATGATTCAAAATGGATTTAAAAAAATTATTTACAGATCAATTCTAACCTGCTGAGGTGCAGCTGGGCCAAGTGGCCTGTGCTGTATGCAGCACAGATCAGGAGCAGGATGTCTTGGGATAAGGGGATATTTTCCCCTTACCCCATGTTGAGCCCCAGTCTATTCAATTGGGATTCTTGGATCTGCACTAGTTATTTAGCTGGTCCAAGTCCAAGAGGGAGGACAGAATATAGCAGGGGCGTCCACTGATTCCACCCCCTTCTGGGCCTGTCCCACCCCTGTTCTACCCTTCCCCACCCAGAAATGTCCCCTTCCCACCTTTATTCCACCCTCCCCTCTGCTCCAGTGCCACTTGGCACAGCACTCAGCTGATGGCCACAGGTTGGTATACAGTGTTGGCAGGATGGTGCAGGCCTTCCCGCCAACGCTTCTTAGATATGACTTGTTTTGCAGAACAAAATTCTAAAATAAAAAGTAATGAGCAGAAACCAAACTATTACAAACTTGCATTTCAAGAGGATGCATATGTTCAACTCTTCACATTAACAAATGTTCAAATTTGCTTAGAAAACGTGATTTGCACTGGAAATGCAACCCCAAAGGAAGATAGAAAGACTATATACAGTAGAAAGCAGGGCCAGTGGTGCAATGGATAACGTGTCTGACTACAGATCAGAAGATTCTAGGTTTGACTCCTGGTTGGCTTGACTATATACAGTAGAATAGGAATGATATTATATTATTTATTATATTTTATCCCACTACGTTAGGAAGCTCAGAGCATCTTACAAGGGTCTTCCTGCATTTTCTTTTCCAGGCACTGATCATTCTTTTAGAATCAACAGTGCATTGACTGTTATCTCAGGCTTTTCACAAGGCTCACTGTGTGCTTACTGCACA
This sequence comes from Tiliqua scincoides, assembly GCF_035046505.1. NCBI lineage: Eukaryota > Metazoa > Chordata > Lepidosauria > Squamata > Scincidae > Tiliqua > Tiliqua scincoides. The sequence goes on from NC_089826.1 coordinate 60,841,117, forward strand.
CAAGGCTTACTGCGCCATAAGCTGATTGTACAGAAAAGTCAGAGTTGATTCCCAAATATGTTTCTCAAAGATATGCTTCCTAAACATACCCAATCACCATTAAAAGAGTATTTCTGGAAATATGAATTTTGTTTGCATTCAGTATTTTTCATAACATCAGAAATAAATTTCTGATTACTTATCAGAGAAAACAGAGAAATATACGTATTTTCTCCTTTTACCCTTTCTCTTTCCAGAATGCTTAAAATACAATGTCACACACCTGGATGTATTTGAGGCTGCAGTCTGGACTGCGTGTTCCATACACTGACTATACAGCTCCTGAACCAACATAGGATACACTTTAATAATAGGAAATACTGTAATACACTATGCGCAGCTAGATTGTCATGTGCGACTGACTGTTATTGGATGCAAGTATTTGCCCACTATGTTGCCTCTTGTTTGGAATCTTTCTTTTGTAACATGAAAAACAGGCCTCAGGGCTGCTTTACATAGGCAAGACCTGCAACCAATCATAAGTAACTGCTCATGAGAATACTGTACTGCAGGGTTTTTTAACCTTGGGGTCAGGGTCGCAAAGCCTCAGTTGTGAGGTTGCAGCAACTTAAGGGAATGAAAAAGGTTGAAGACCACTGGACTAGAGCACTACCAGATAAAGGGGGAGACATCTGGTGTACCCCTTCAGGGACCAGGAGACTGTATCCTAGTCCTGCTCAGGTTAGTAGCAATTGTGCTAAAATAGCTTTCACTAGTGCCAGGTTTTGTGATAACTTTTTCTGCTCTCTCTAAAATTTGGTTACAGTGAACAGTGGTGGAGGGCATAATGGGGACAGGGTTTGGGCAGTGACACAATTGGGAAGGGCAAATAGGGTCCCAATGGAGAGATCGAGGATGGTTTCCCATTCTCATACTCTTGATTGATTGATTGATTGATGGAGTTGTGGAAAGAAAAATGTTGAAGACCACTGCTATACTGTGTATGCATTTTAACACCTTTTTGCAGGTTTCATCTTTTCAAATGTGAGGTTTCTAAGAGGCACTTGCGAGTAACCAAAACTGTAGAAATCTCTCCCCTGTGAGGCCTGTTTGGCCCTTGTTTTCTTAGTTTTTTGCTTTTGATGAAAAACTTTTTATTCATATGGGTGTTTCAGCTGGGTTAACTCACCATATCATTCCCGGCTGTCATGTATGAGTTTAAGCTGTTAACTGGTTCTTCTAGTTTATATTCTTTTGTTTTAATTATTAACTCAATTGCTTTTCTTTTTTTCAATTACTATGCTAGCCTTACCTTGTAAGCTGCCCTGACGGCTCCTTTCAGATGGCAGGAAGGCAGCTGGCAGGAGGAAGCTGCCCAGAAAATTAATAGTTCTTCCAAGTGAGGTGGCAGGCCTGCTCACGGAGTGTACCCACATCAGTCTGCAGGTGAAGCCTCACATACCAAATTTAATGCTTTGCATGCAGCACACAAACATTGACCCACACAAAGACAACTAGCACATCAAGTAGTGGCTTGAAATAGTTCTCTATGGCAAACAGTCTTCTACCTTTGAGAAGCTTATTTGTATGAAAGTGTCTTTGATTGAGAGCCCCCCATCCCACTCCCACCTTCTGTATGAAGCAGTGATTTTCAAACCAGTGTGCCATGGCACATTCGTGTGCCACGAATGGTTGGCAAGTGTGCCATGGGGGTTTTGGGGGTGTGTGTCATTTATTAATGAGGCCATTGGGGGATATGAGCCCCCCCCAACCATCAGGATGATGTGCTTTGTCAATGGTCCAAAAACCGATGGTGTGCTTTGACCATTTCAGCGCCTTGTCAGTGTGCTGTGGGATGAAAAAGGTTGAAAATGGCTGGTCTGAGGCAATATCATTGAAACACAGACCAAGCCTGACTGTGAGAACCTGGCCAGGCCATAGTCTAGCTTAGGGGTGTCAAACATAAGGCCTATGGGCTGAATGCAATCCCAGAAGAAATGTATCTGGGCCCCATTGTAATTGGGCTCTCCCAGCTTGATAACTGGGCTAAACATATCTTGAAAATATGAACAAGATTTGAAGAACATTTTTTCTTCTGTCATTTGCAGCTCATGAGTCTTTATGTGAGAACCACATCTGCTTCATGATGTCACTTTCTGCTTCATGATACTTTCTGCTTCTCTCTGCTTCATGATGTAACTTTCTGCTCAATGATGTCATTTTCTGCTTCAAGATGTCAGTCTCTGCTCAGTGATGTCACTTTCTGCTGCATGATGTCACTCTCTGCTTCAAGATAACAGTCTCTGCTCAATGAAGTCACTCTGCTTCATGTCACTTTCTGCTGAATGATGTCATTTTCTGCTTCATGATGTCACTTTCTGCTCAACGTTGTCAATTTCTGCTTCAAGATGTCAGTCTCTGCTGAATGATGTCATTTTCTTTTTCATGTCACTTTCTGCTCTATGATGCCGCTTTCTGCTACAAGATCTCAGTCTCTGCTGAATGTCACTCTCTCCTTCATGATGTCACTCTCTGCTCCATGATGTCGCTATCTGCCTCAAGAAGTCAGTCTCTGCTCCATGACGTCACTCTCTCCTTCACGATGTCACTCTCTGCTCCATGAGGTCACTCTCTGCTTCAAGACGTCCGTCTGCCCAACGATGCCACTTCTGGCCCCTCAGCAGGCGCCATGCCTGCTAACTGCATGAAAGGAGCTTGGCCCCCTTGGTGTGGCTGAACGCGGGAGCCGTTTGCCCCCCAGCGCGCCCACGGGCTTTGGCCGCGAGGCGTGGGGAGCGGGCTGGGGCGCGCCTGGGGAGGCGGGCAGGCGCCGAGGGCCTCCTCGTGGCGAGTGGCGGCCCCGCAGGCGCGCTCCCTCCCGAGGGCTGCTGCGGAGGCGGCCGAGGGCCCGTTTTTGTTTAGCTTAGCAACCGGGCGGGCGGGCGGGCGGGCGGCGGCAGGAGGCAGGCCGAGCCGCCTCAGACTTGGCGGCGCCTCCTGACGGCGGGGCGTCGCGTGGCTCTTGCGGCGACATGAAGGTGGCGGTGCTGGACCTGGGCACGGCGTTCGCCAAGCTCTTCAAGCCCTCCGCCGCCGCCCCCCAGAAGCCGCCGCTCCCGCCGCCCGCTCCGTCCGCGCTGGGCGCCGCGTCCCTGCCCGCCCGCAGCGCAGCCCTGGCGCCCGCGGGGGGCTCGTCCCTGGCAGGGGCAAGCCGGGCGGCCGCCTCCTCCTCGGCCAGAGAGCCCGGCGCCTGGGCGGGCAAGCCGCTGCCCTTCCTCACCCTGCCCGACATCGGCGAGGAGGGCGCGCCCGACGCCGACCCCCTGCAAGAAGCCTCCGCGCCCAGGCAAGTGGGGAGGTGTGTGGTGGGACCCTGCGGCGGGGTGGGCAGCAGGTGAGGCGGAGCCTCCCCACTGGAGTCCTTTGGAAGGCGCTGCCGCCTTGTGAGGCGCCCGGGCACCCACAACCCACTGACACACCCTTCCTCCACTGCCTGTGGGTTGTGGGTGCTTGGGTGCCTCACACGGTTGCACTTTTGAAGGACTGCGGTGGGGAGGCTCTGCCTCACCTGCCTCCCAGCCTGCGCCTCATGTAGTGGTGCAGCTTTTCAAAGGACTTTGGTGGGGAGGCTCTGCCTCACCTACCTCTTCTCCCACCTTATGTCCCTGACCTGAAGGGGATGATGATGGTGATGTGCTCATTGCTAGAGGTGATCTTGGAATGTTCTGTTGTCCGGAGTGCTGGAATACAGACCACTGTGGTACTGTGGGTATGACTACTGGGCCAGCTGGCCGTTTGCATTAGTTCAGTGTTCTTCAACCTTGGGGTCAGGACCCAATGCAGGGTGACCAGATACAATGGGGGACAGAGTGCCTATATCTTTAACCATTGTATAGAAGAGGGAAATTTGTCAGGTGCACTATTTAAAGCCTTCCATATTGAGCTGCACCTTCTAAAATTCCTTATTCTGTACCAGCCATTTAAAATCTTTTTCATCACAGGACACTAAAACTGTCAAGGCACACCATTAGGTTTTTGACAATTGACAAGGCACACCATGCTGCCAGTGGGGGGCTCACATCTCCTATTGATCCTACTAATAAATTATCTTCCCCAAAATTCCTGTGGCACACCTGTGGACCACTCATGGCATACCAATGCGCCATGGCACAGTGGTTGAAAATGGCTGTTGTCTACAATGGTTGATGGTTTAGGCTCTCTGTTCTCCATTGTATCTGGTCATCCTGCCCCAATGGGTCGTGAAGCTTCAGTTGTGGGATCACAGCAGCTTATGGGAATGAAAAAGGTTGAAAACCACTGGACTAGCGCACCTGCAGGAAAAGGGGGAGGCATATGGTGTACCCCTTTCAAGTACCTGGAGACTGTATTCCAGTCCTGCTCAGGTTCTTAGCAACTGTGCTAAGCTTTCACGAGTGCCAGGCTTCATGGCTACTTTTCTGCTCTAATAAGAATATTTGGCTACAGTGAACAGTGCTGGAAGAGCATTATGGGGAGCAGGGAGTGGGGGCGGGGTGGGCAGGGAGGGAAGAATGTGTCGGGGGGGATGGGATTGACAATGGGGTCCCCAGTCTCATTATTTATTTATTGGGGTTGTGGCACGAAAAAGATAGAAGGCACTACATTGGCTTGCCAAGTGGCCAGAGATTCAGGTCACTCCTGTGAGTTTCTGAGCAGACATATGACAAGATTTTCTTCACTACCTGGGAAAAGTATTCACCTTGGTACATATGTGACTGCTTCTCAAATGCTGATCTCTATCCCTGTTGTATATATGAACCTGTAAACAATTTTCTCTTTGGAGACAGAGATTGGAATGTTCTGTTTTTCCCGGAAGGGGCTTTCCTTGTTTTTGTAGTGATTCCTCTTTCAAACTACCTTTAACTCTGAAAAAAAACAAAGCCTGTTGACAGTCTTTGATTACTGTATATAATTCTGAAGAATTTACTGAAGAGGCAGAAAATGCCTTGTGCAACTGAGCTTTTTAATTATGGTGTTAAGATAATGTTTAGTTCTAATCATGGTGGATTCTCTGCAACCTTATCAGACTTCATTCCCTGTCTAGGTCCCTAACCTCCATAGAAGCTTACAGCAAGTTCCACTGCTGCAGCTCTGTTACACTTTTGTTTCTTCTTTGACACTTCTGGGATCAGATTAGCCACAGGTGATTCCAGTTGCTGAAATGTAGTTTATTCCACATTGCTTCTCATTTTGTGAAAATCAGTTACATGTATATTTTTGTTTGTAGTTCATTCTGAATATATTTGTCCACAGTGGGAGAAATACATGAGATTTGTTAATTACATATTGTAGTTTCAAAATACCCAAAAGTCACACAGTTGCGTAATACTTCTACTAGGGCCAAACAAACAAACATAAATTTGTTCTGGTTTTGAATTTGCAAGTTTACTAACAAACACTTAAATGTACTTGTTGTTTTTTAAAGTTGAGTCTCCCCATGGAAAGTCAAAAATAGATTTAATCTACCAAATGCTTGTTCATGTGTATTAAACCACCTTATAGGTATCCCCGGCTTGAAGTTTTACTGTTATACTTCTGATTACTTTCCTTTGCATGTGTTTCATAGCAAAGAAAATACATTTTTTATATTAGAAAGGTATGTAGTGAACCTGTATTGTCATCCTTTTAAAAAGGAAAAGATACATAAGAAGGAATAAGATATGCCCCTTAGAAGACGAAAGGCTATACCTTCGCATTAGCATTTTTTTAATTAGACAATTCCACTTAAGCTTTTAAGAAGAAACACCCTAATGAAATATTGATTATCATAGGCCTCCTTATCCTGAGTTCCAATTCAAGTTTACCTAGACTCCCAAATATGCTATTTATTCAATTGTTCTTCAGTCAGGTGTGGAATGAGTCAGCTCATTTGGTTAAGAAAGACCTGTTCCAGTTTATTGTTATTATTTATTTTAATGTAAGTTGGTAGTCAGAGTTTGAAGTCATGTTATGTTACCTAGGACTTTTCCTTAGTGAATGTAGCGTTGATACTACATACTGTTGTGACTGAACGATCAAAAGAATTAAAAACAAATACTGAAGAAGAATCTGTCAGCATTCAGGCATACCTGTAAACAGGTATGGGTTTTCTGCGATAGGCTGTACCCTGCTGTTCCCATTCATTCCTCTATTGACATGTGTACGATCCTGATAGGAAACTGAATGCTGATTCCTTCCTCCTTTTCACCCTCCCCTTTGCTTTATTTATCTGTTGTTCTTTCTTTGTGTTTTCTTCCAAACACTCTGCATGCTTCTCTGATGAAACATTTCTTCTGCACATTATTATTATTATTATTATTGTTCTTGTTCTTGTTCTTGTTGTATTTTTGCACAGTCATGTTGTTTTTGACTGGATTTTGTTTGTATCCACCTATCGAATTCTTCCCAAGGACCTAGGATAGGTAGCTATTTTTTGTCTTCATGATGTTGCATTACAAATATTGCCAGAGTATATGCACTGTTCCTAGTAAGGTGGCCTTTTGTAATTGGCTGATGGTACTTGTGCTCATCCCGGAGGTGTTCAAGTGCTTTCTCAGCTTTCAGGATAGCACCCAAGGCTCCTATGACTATTGGGATTGCTCTTGCTTTCTTGTGCCATACTTGGTGATTTTCTCTAGTTCTTTATCTTCTATTCTACTGTCACCAGGTACTGCAATGTCTACTATCTTATCCATTCTTATCAATGATGGTTATTTCTGGTCTGTTATGTGGCAGATGTTTATCAGTTTATACTCTAAAATCCCAGAGCACTTTGACTTATTCGTTCTCTACTACTCTTTCAATTTTGTGGCTCCATCAGTTGCTACTTGAAGGCAGTTTATACTTTTTACACATGTTCCAGTGAATTATTGTTGCAACTCTGTCGTGCCTTTCTTTGTAGTCAGTCTGCACGATCTTCTTGCAACAGCGTTTCATCAGCATTATTATAATTATAATTATTATTATTATATTCATAATTATATATGAATTATATTATAATTATATATGAATGCCCAATAATAATATGAATGCCCAAGTGTTGCTGGGCTCAAGAGGGTCCACGAGAAGTCTTGGTTAGGTTCTGCTGATGCTAGACCCAGCCTGTAAGCCTCAGTTGGGCTGCGGAGGAAGGGAGCTGCATCACCCTGGTCCCACCCGTTCTAGCCTCCCTTGGAAGCTCACAAGCTAGCTGGCCTCTGCGCCAGCCAGCAGCCTTTGCAGCACTGGCCCTCATCACTGGCTAGGCTGGGTATCATATAGGGGAGGCAAATCCCTGCTGGTCCTGCCTCTTCCTTCTGAGCAGGGTCAGTAGGCAATGTCTGGGACTCTGCCCCTCTTCTCTCTCCCCCCAGGGTGTTGGACCATCCCACCCCCATTGGCAGCCACCCCTGTGGCTGCTCCATCCCATGACAGCTGGGCTGCTGACAGGAGGCCAGAGTTTGAGTGGGAGCCTATCCATAGTGATTGCCATTGCCCCAGCATGGTGGCTGAGGCAAAAGGGACAGGCTGCGGACCCTCTGGTGCCTGCTGGACGTGGCCCTGGAGGAAGCACTGTAGGTGCCACCGCACCTGGCTCTGGGCAGAGCACTGCTGCAGCCGGCACCTGACCAGGGGTGTCTCACAGCATGCTGCATGATGCAACACCGTGGCTTGTCCCTCCAGCTCAGGGCACGGGGTGCAAGAACACTGGAGGGTCTTTGCTGCATCTGGCATCTGGGGGGGTGCATCCCATGCTTCCCCCAACACAACAGGTAAGGTGGATTGCCAGCCCAAAGCCCTACACAGGGATGACCAACCTTTCAACTTTAGGGTTCCTGGATCTTTACAATTGTGTAGAGGAGGGAATTTCAGGAGAAGCAGCCTGCCTACAAGCTGCACCTGCTGGAATTTCCTCTTCTACACAATTGTTGAAGATCCAGGAGCCCTAAAGGTTGGCTGCCCCTGGATTATTACTTGAAAACTGCCATTATATGTTGCTAAGGTTGTATCTTGAGCAAAGAGGCACTTTTTGTAGTGGTATTCCTCTTACATTTAGCCAGGAGAGTGTGACAGCCCAGCACAGTATTTTTTTCAGTTGCTGTTTGCTGGTGTTTCTTCTCCATCTTTTTAGATTGTGAGCCCTTTTGGCACAGGGAACAATTTAGTTATTTGCTCTTCTCAGTAAACTGCTTTGTGAACTCTTTTTTTTGTTGAAAAGTGGTATATAAATGTTCTTATTGATAATAATAAATACCTGGATTTCTCATGGGGTACTTGTACTTTAGAACAGTGTTTTTCAACCTTTTTCATCTCATAGCTCACTAACAAGGCACTAAAATGGTCAAGACTCACCATCTGTTTTTTGACAATTGACAAGGCACACTGCACTGCTGGTGGGAGGCTCACATCCCCCAATGACCCTACTAATAAATGACCTTCCCCCCAACACCAACTGGATCATTTGTGGCACACTGCAGCACACTGGTTGAAAATCACTACTTTAGAAAGCCAGCAGATTTTCTGCTCTGCATCGCACCATCACACTTGCTGCTGGTACTTGAGCAATGTGAATATCACTATTGTGTGAATGTAGTACAGGATGGGCATCCCTTATCCAGAATTCCAAAATACAGAATATTCCAAGATATGGAACTTTTTGAGCACCAACATGACTTTTTTTTTTTTTACTTTTTTGTCTCAAGAAATAAAAATTATTAAAACTATTGTACAAAATTACCTTCAGGCTATTTGTATAAGGGGTATACGAAACATAAATGAATTTTGTGTTTTGTATGACTTGGGCCACATCCCCAAGAACTCTCATTACATATACGCAAGTATTCCGAAACACAGAAAACTTCCACATCCAAAATGCTTCTGGTCCCAAGCACTTTGGATAAGAGATGCCCAACCTATATTAGTCAGCCCCAGTACTCTCTCTCCAACTTCCATGTCTCCATTCTCTGCTTTCTAGTCTGTCACCTTCCTGCCTGCTTTGTCTCCTGCCCTTAAATCCCCCACTTTTCCCCAACTCTTCCCCTTCCTTCTATGACTGGCAGGAGTCCGTCAACTTGTCCAGAGTGTCTCAACACTTGGATATGATGTCTTCACCAAGTGGCTAGGGATGGGATTCATGCTGGTAGCCCATATTTCCTGGAGCAGTGGGATGCCTTGGAGCCATGGGGCACTACAGCCAGCTATCAGTTGGCTGTGCTGTGGGAGATGTTTTCTACATGCACGTGCAACCCCTCCCAAAGTAGTTTTAAGGGTTTGGAGGGAGGCAGGTTTTCATTCTGACCATCCCTGTTATATTGCAAGGGTAGAGACCCTCTCCTGCTCTGTCCTTCTCTGCTTTTGCACACATTGAAGCACCCAGGATGTTTCCAGGTGGCTATCCCACCTGTGGTGTCATGTGGCAGGAAACTCTGTCAGAAAATTGGAATTGTTTAGGATTGATATTTATAAATTGTATAGGTTTTTAGTTGGGATGTCTTACTGTGACTTGCTTTCCTTCATAGGTGGTTTTGGTTAAAAACACACATTGTGTGTGTGTGTGTGTGTGTATATATATATATATATATATACACACACACACACACACACACACACACACACACACACACACACACAATTGCAGTACCTAGTAGAAGAAACCTGATCATTAGAAACTGGAGTCAGAGAATAGTGCTTAAGCTATTTGTGCCCAACATTGCATATACGCAACAGGAACCAAATATGTACACCTGTGGGCTGGGCAAAAATGGGTTACGAGAAATCCATTTGGGAACCCAGCATGGTTCCAGAAAGGCATTGCTTTTGTCTCACAGTTGCCTCTACTCAGATATGTTGTTGCAGATTTTTTTTTTTATAAAGACACAAACCTGGGGGGGGGCACTTAGGCAGAGGCATAAGTGGGCTCTGTATACATTTAGATTGTCGTCTGTCTCCAGTCACAGTGTCCCAGCAGGGCACATCCAGATGAATAGTGAAACTGGTTTTACCATTGCAGGCCACATTGAAAGTGACAGCTTCTAAACAGACTTGACTGCAGATTCCTGCAGACTGCAAAAGCTGGTTATGTCAGCAGATATTCAAGAGAAATAGGTGGAACAAAACTAAGAGACTTGCTTTCTGATATTTCTGGAGGCACAAATATACATATAAACACAGGGTACTTTCCAAAAGAGTCAAATTGTTGCACTGTTGCCCTCATGCAAAATTCTTCATACTAATGTTGTAAGCAAATTTGTAAGCAAATACAGTACACTTTTGTTGTTAATTAGTCACAGAAATATTTTACTGCAACACTGTCAACAGTGCAACAATAAATGCAACAATGAATTGCATTGATTATAGTGCTTTTACAAAAATGTTTGTTGGACATCTATCTGCTGAATATTATTTACAGCCCAATCCTAAGCTGTGCTAGCGCAGCCAGTCTGCATGGTCTGTGCTGCACCTAGTGCTGCTTAGGAGGTGGCTAGAGGTCTCCTTGCGGTAAGGTGATATTTTTCCTCTTACTCCAAGTGAAGCTTCAGTCACCCCTGTGGGGCTTCTTTGGTCCGTGCCAGCTGTTTAGCTGATGCAAATAATGGAAGCCCGTGTAGGACTACCTGGCCTGGGAACAGGAGTTAGGATATGGCCAAGGAGGCCTCCACCAATCCCATCCCCCTCCTGAGCCTGATCCTCCCCCTGTCCTGCCCTCTCCCTGCCCAAAACACCCCTCCCACCTCCAACACATCCACTTGCCACTCTCTCCCACCCGGCGTACACTTACCTGTACCAGCTGGTGCAGGATCGGGATCCGGTGCTGCTGAGCCAGCGTGAACTGCTGTGCCGGCCCAGCCAGCTCTCGAGTAGGTGCAGCTGTGTTTTACAGCATGTTTGTGACACTGCCTGAGCCAGCGCAGGGACAACAGGGCCAACTCACATTAGGATTGCACTTATACTGGTCTGGGAATGTGTGAACTTTCAGTTTTACTCCTGCGTCTTAACTATATGTAGTTTTAAAGTAATAATTTTTTCAAGTGTGTATTGTTTCTTGCAGTTGCCGTTAATGTCATTTTTTAAAAAAATTCAAAAAGCATTAGGCTGTAGTATGGTATTGGGCACTAGTCTGTTTCAGATGATCCAGCAAATTGTGTTTGTTGGACTAAGCTGTATGTGTGCACATACCCTCTTTTCCTTATTTCCTTGCACATAAGCTGAATTCAAAATCCATGATTTGTTCAACCACAGTTTTCCATATCAACACTGAAAACCAAGAAAAGCTAATTCAAGTACTTCCTGCAAACCAGGATCAAATATGGCAGAGAAGTTGGGGAAGGGATGGGATCTCATCACACTTCACACTAAAGTTTGGAAAATGGGAGCTGGATGAGACTGGTTGCTTCTGCCTTCTCCTAAACCTAGTGCAAACTGAGAGACCAAACTTGTCTATTAATTTTCTGCACAAGCCAGAACACCTGTGGTGGGAAGTCTCTCTCCCACCTGGCATGTTCAAAGATTCCCTCTGAGGTCTTTGATGGTTGCAGAGTGTTTGGGGGGGAGGGGAAAGGTGACAGACTGTCAGTGACAGTAACAGCTGAGTTTGTGGGCTACAACTTATGCCAGAATTTATTACTGTCACGAACATCACCTTTGGGGTAGGGAAGGACCAGGGAAGATTCCCAAGCCAACCAGGATTTAACCTTCCTCCACCTATACCATCCTCCACAAACCCCCAAGAGCAGTGTTTTTTATTTAGCTTACTCCAAGCCCCAGGTCCTATTAACATACATGTCCTTGGTTAATTATTGCACTCAATTTTTCATGTAAAAGATTTTTATTATAGCTTTAAGGGAGCTTCAATTGCTCCAGGAAACATAACTACATGAATTACAGTAGCTTAAAAACAAGAAAAGATCATATCTAAAAGAAGCTAAAATTACCAACTTACAGGTCTCTCAGCATTTCTTCCAGTACAAAAGCTATTAATCACCAGCTCCCTTCCTCCTGCTCTCTGTGTCAATTTTCAGGCACCCACGCCCAGGTTTTATTCTCTAAATTACTGATGCACTACACCTGGGCAGCAAACACCCAACTTAATCCATCTTAAAGGGAAAGGCACTTGCCCCACCCCGTGACAATTACTATAGCCACTAAGACATTCTAATAAAATACACAGAAAAACGAAGAGTTGATCATATTGTGACATCATATGACCATATTGTGGATCAGAGTCATTCCTATTATGGAACAGTGGTATTCTCTCTATGGAGGAGGGATTCAGTGAGTACATCTGAGCAAAGATGTTTTGTCTCTGATTAGAACTTGACCTCAGAGGCATCAAAAGACCTCAGAGGTGTCAATATTCATTTGAAAAAATAAACCAAGACCTCCTCTGCTGACAATAGCTACAAGATTTAAATTGTGCTCTAGGTGGGTTGTTGATGATTATAGAGGAGGATGTGATGGAGAGATGTGCCTCTGCTATTTTCCAGGGCAACTAGAACATTGAAAGCAAAATAATACATTCACTTGAGAAATCTCCACAAGACCTGTAATTTCATCATATTATTACAAGAGTGAACAGTAGTTATATCTGTCTGCTGGACTAAAACCTGAGACCTATTACCATTTTAATGGGTACTTAAGGGTTGCTGTGAAGATGAAGGCAAAACAGGTTGCTTCTGCAGTGGTCATCATTAGAAGCCAGACAACATCACTGCTAACCCATTGCATGCAATATGTTTTCCATATTGGCATTCCTTCTTTTCAGACCTGATTCACAATGATTCACCATCATGGAATTTCCTGAATTGACACTTAATTAGTCTGTTCATGGTGGTGGGGGACAGTGGCTTAGCTAAGGGGAGACAGGGGAGTACATTGCCCCAGGTACCACACCTGGGTACCACACCTGGGTGCACCTGGGAGGTGGTGTACCTCCCAGTGGCAGATTCCAACTTGCACCTCCCAATGGCAGATCCCAAGGCATTTAGGAGGAGTTCTGAGGCATGGACAAGCCACTTGTGAAGGCCTCCTGAAGACCTTAGAAAGGCACTTCCAGTTTTCATTATGCTCCTGGCGACATGTGGCTCTTGGGGAAGTGTTAAAAATGTTTTTGACCCCGAGTGCCAATTCCCTAAGCTACACCACTAATGGGGGAGCAGGGAATGTGAATTACTGGATTCTTCTACTCCTCTCCTTAATGTTGTATCATTTTAAAAAAACATTTTAGTTTAGAATGCAATACCTTGTCTGGAATCTCAGTAACTAGCTTGAGGTGCACCTGAGCGGCTTGTGTAGCAGTCTTGATATTTATTTCTTTGAACAGCAGACCCCTTATGCTGTACAACAGACTTTCTTCCAAGTTTCAGAATTGGTTTACCTTGCCTAAGCAAAGTGTAGCCATTAAAGAAACAAACAAACAAATGAAAGACCCACAAGTCTAACCCCCCCTTCAGGGACACATCACTGCTTCATGGGTCAGATTTTTGGCTTTCAAACAGCATGTGGGGGAAAATGTTTTTCTCTGCATCATAACTCTGACCAGCATTGCTTCCCTGCACATGGCTATTTTTACAAACAAGAACAAAGCTTTTGATTGGAAGCATGCTTGCCCTTGATTTTATGATGGTGACTCTCAAGAACTGATTTTCAAAAAGCATTTTTGTCATGGTTTTCAATAGGCTTTTTGGAGAGACCAAAAAAGGGGATAATGCAAAATTAAAACAAAAAGCATCCCTCTTCAAAACATGAAATCCTTTCAACAGCGCAATCCTATCTTGCACTGGAACAGGCAGGCAAGGAGGCCTGTGCGGTGTCCAGCGCAAGATAGGACCCCAAAGTGGCTCAAAGTGGACCCCCCGGGTAAACCACCACAGCCCCAGTGGGTCTCCTTGGACTTGCGCCACCTACAGAGGTGGTATAAGTCAGAGGAGAGTGGATAGGCTTGCAGCCGCTCTGTGCTGCTCAGGGAACAGGGTTGGGACCCGGCATAACTGCTGGGCCCCAGCCACACCTCCCTCTCCCTGTCTACCTGCATCCAGGACTGCCCTCCGCCTCCCCTCACCCCACCCTGGAATGCCTCCCTCCTACCTCCTCCCTGCCCGCTCTAGACCCTTGCATTGGCTGAGCTCGGCAACCCTCCCTGCCAGAGTCGGTGTGGAGGGTGGATTCAGCCTCTGTGGACCTGCGTGTGTCTATGTGCCAGCCCAGCCAACTCATGAGGGGGTGACCTTCCTGGGCTCACACAAAGGACTCAGAATTACACCCAGTCCTAACCTGTGCTGGAACTGCCAGCTGGCCTGCGCTGTATCCAGCACAGTGTTAGAGGTGACTGTGGCACTACTCGGGGCACGTGGATATTTTTCCCCTTTCCTTAAGCACTGTCCCAGTCACTGCAATAGGGCTACTCGGACCTGTGCCAGCTAAATTGCTAGAGCAGATCCAAGCAGCCCAGTGTTAGTCTGGGATGCTTGGGAGGGGCGGTTAGGACCCAACCTAAGTGCCAGAGGCGGTTCCCACCCCCCTTGGATTTGGGCCTACACACAGGCCCACACAGGCCCCTCCAGGCTGTTATGAGCTTACCTTTCTGCCGTTCTGTGAAGGCCAGATCTGGCCTCTGTCAGCTAGTGCACGTCTGTGTGCTGGCCTGCTGACTTCTACGTCATCACAGATTTGCCTTATGACACATTTGCAACAGTCCTGGGCCAGTGCAGGAGACTTGTGTCGGCCTAACCAGAGGTTGAGATTGTGCTTTTAGGGCTCAGTCCTAACCAACTTTTCAGCACTGACATAAAAGTGCCAAAGTGGCATGCACTGCAGTCTGTAGTGGGAAGCAGTCAAGGAGGCCTCCTCAAAGTAAGGACATGTTTGTTACCTTACCATGGGACTGCATTGCAGCAAGGTCAGTGCTGGAAAGTTGGTTAGGATTGTACCCTTAGAAACTGTATAGTGAACAGTGTATTGTTTATCTGTTCTGTGTTTTTATTAATATGGAACTCAGTTTCATTCAGATGTCACAATTGTAGGAAAGGCCTGGTCCCCACCAGCCTCTCCTCCCTCAGTTGAAGGGACTCTGAACAAGGCCCAGCACCTCCAGATTGTAACATAACACAATCAGTAATACAATAGATTCTTGATACCTGCAGTTTGCACCGTGTTATAAGACGTTATTCTTATCGATTCTTAGAGGCACATGGACCATTTCCAAGATTTTTATTCAACCTTTTATCCCTTCTGTTTCAAGGATACTTGATCCTGTTGCAATAAATGCTTTTCTATCTGATCCCAAAGAAATAAAACACCTCTACCAAGATACTAATTAGTCTTCTTTTTGTGACAGTTAATTAAGCTGATTGCATTTTTTCTTGACTTTGTTAAATTATTTATGCATAAAGTATATAGCCATCTTTTTTCCAGTGAGACTATACTTTCCTAATATTCATTGATTTATTTGCTAGTTAGTGAATTTGTATCCAACCCTTTTATTTCTGAAACACTCAAGTTGATTAACATCAAGATAATATAAAATAGTAAAATAACAAATATTAAAATCAAAGAAATAGGCAGAAAAGGTGTGTGGGACAAAGAGGTCTCAGGAGAAAACTATCACTGCCAGAACAGAACTTTTTTGTTTTAAAATAGTAATCTGTTGTGGCAAATTATACTGTTGTTTCAAATGCTGCATTCAGATTTTCTTACCAAGCGTGTGTTTATAATTAGTAGTGCTAAAATCTCCTGTGGTCCAATTTCCATTATTTTTGTAATCTGTTTTCATGCATTTTCATGACTGACTGGTTTAAATAAGTTTCATAATAAACTAGTAATATTTAGTACCCAGGCGGGATTTCAGGTAGCATTTTAATGCAAATGTTAAACCCCAAAGTATTGCCGAGTTTCAGAATTACACTTATATGTGTGTTAATTAACAAAATCAATATATATGTGTTAGCGTACAGAGCAGTAACTGATTATTGTTTTGTTATTACATTGTAGATTACTACATAGAAGTTTTGGAAATCAAAATTGACATCCAAATCTGCATATTTGGATATGGAAAGTCCCCAGGGATCTGTCTGTGCAGCCTTTGTGCAATCACTGTTTCTCAGCTTAATTCACGAGGTTATTGTGAAGCTAGAATACTGCTCCAAGCTCATCTGTAGGAAGAAGTGGAATTCAAATGCTATGAGTGAACATTAATTTTATGATTTCTGTTGCAAATGCTGACTTCCTTTTTAAAGTTTCATAAGTGACCCTTATGAGGTCTTATTTCTTCTTGTCTTTTGCACTTCTTTTATTTTCCATATCACCCATTTCCTCATCATGTATATTAATAGCAAATTCAGGTGATTGAGTTCCTATCAGTTGGGAACTGAAAGTAGGGGATAACCCCAAAACACAGTAGTGCTTTCTGCATACGGTACTTGAGAGATTTCCTAGGAATGTAAAAGTATATAAGGCTGCAATCCTTAGCACATTTATGTGGGAGTAAGTACCATTGAAGAAAACAGAATTTTCTTCTGAGTAAATGTATCCAGTACAGTGTATAGCGGCGTCTGCCAAACCACAGCCCTCTGGCTGGTTCCTGCATGATGTTGAATTCTCCCTACTGTGAGCAGTGCTTACTGTTCCGCTGCACTGCTCACAAGAAGCCCCTCCATTGTTGTCTTGAAGCCATCTGGACAGTCGCATCTGCCCAGAAATCCAGGCGCAATGCCTGCTGGGACAGTGGGCTACAGATGCAGCTACCCAGAGCATTGTGCAATGAAGTTGGAGGGGCTTCTTCTGAGCCATGCGGTGGTAAGCACTAGTCTAAATGGGGCCAGTGTAGCACAGCAGAGCAGTCATGAGTTTGGCATCTGCTGATGTATAGGATTATGCTGTAAGTCTAAATTAAAGGAAAAGTAATTTATTAAAAAGAAAATATTTACATATAAATTATTTAAGCAAAGTTACAAAGTGTAAACTTATAGAATATTGAGGCATAGGAATAAGGAAAATGTTAGAGAAACTAATTTTATTGGATGGGGAAGAGGAATTTGTCTTTTCTGCTGCTTTTTGTGGAGAGGGGAAGGCAACATAGTGCCATCACTTAGTCATAGCCATGCTAAAATTATAGATTTCTCAATTTCTCAAAAATCCTGGATCCCGCCCTGCTCCTGCAGTACAGCAACAAATTCTCCAGAATTTATGAGCAGCTGTCATTTCTGCTGAGGATGAAGGAGAGGGAGGAAAGGAAGAGAACTGGAAAAAAGGGCCTAAAGAAAAGAAAAGTCAGGAATGTTGAGGGCCTCTTCAGCCTAGAAAAGAGATGCCTGAGGGGGGACATGATTGAGACATACAAAATTATGCATGGGAAGGATAAAGTGGATAGAGAGATGCTCTTTACCCTCTCACATAACACCAGAACCAGGGGACATCCACTAAAATTGAGTGTTGGGACAGACAAAAGAAAATATTTCTTTGCTCAGCGTGTGGTTGGTCTGTGGAACTCCTTACCACAGGATGTGGTGACGGCATCTGGCCTGGATGCCTTTAAAAGGGGATTGGACAAGTTTCTGGAGGAAAAATCCATTACGGGTTACAAGCCATGATGTGTATGTGCAACCTCCTGATTTTAGAAATGGGCTATGTCAGAATGTCAGATGCAAGGGAGGGCACCAGGATGCAGGTCTCTTGTTATCTGGTATGCTCCCTGGGGCATTTGGTGGGCCGCTGTGAGATACAGGAAGCTGGATGGGCCTATGGCCTGATCCAGTGGGGCTGTTCTTATGTTCTTAGGTGTGAATTGGAATGCACATGTACCTGTAGATACACCCACACACAAAATATAGATGGCAGGGCGAAAGAAGAACTAGACCTGCTCAAATTGCAATCATTGCAGTAAATATCTTGGAAAGTTGGTGGGATGCATGCACCATAAAAAGCTCCTCTTCCTATGCTGTTCTGGGGTATTTTAGGAGAAAGCAAAGGGAGAATAAAACAACCTTTTTTTTCTGTCTTTCCAGCCTGCTTCTCAGATCCCTTCCTGCCTTTCTTATACAGCAATAAAACATGGTCAGGTTTAGGCCTGGCAACCAACCCTAAATCCAACAAACTCTATAGCATAGCCAGAGATATCTCAAGGGAGCTAAACAAACCAAAAAAAGTGTTTATCTCAGTGTTTCTCAAACTGTGGGTTCAGACCCAATTTCTAGGTGGTGGTGAAGAACTTCCAATTAAAACATGGGTGATGGAAAGATCAGATAACTAATTGCCTCAAGCCCTAAGGCTGTTCAAAAATCAGATAGCTGCTAACTACCCTGCAAAGAGCTTAGCTCCTGCAGTTTGCAAGCTTGTGTAAATATAGGGGCATAATTGTTTGAGTGTCTTTTTTTCCTGGTGTTTTTTCCTTTTTTCCCTTTTTTTTCCAAGTCTGTCAATGACAGGTAGTGGGGGCAGGTGACAGCTGGGTCACATAACTAAGGGCACGATCCTGTCTGCGCTGGAACAGGCAAGTCAATATGCTTGCGCTGTATCCAGCGCAGGATAGGGGCCCAAATTGGCTCAGCCAGAGGTAAGGGGAAATTTTCCCCTTATCTCTGTGTAAGGCACCCTATCCCCTATGGGTCTCCTCAGACTTGCGCCTCCTGAGGTGGCACAAGTCCGAGGAGAGCAAAGCAGCTTCAAGCTGCTCCGAGCTCCCCGGGAGCGGGGGTTGGGATCCAGCATAAACTCCAGGTCCCAGTTCCGCCTCCCACTCCCCACCCGCCCACCCCTTGGGCCACCCACTGCCCACACTCCCCCTGCCCCAGAACGCCTCCCTCCATCCTCTTTCCCTCCTCTTCCCTGCCCACCCCAGAGTCTTCTGTCAGCCAAGCTCGGCCTACGCAAGACTCAGTGCCCGGTCGGCATGAAGGCTTGTGCCATCCTCTGCAGCTAGCATGCCTTACGGCACATTTGTGACCTCAAGGGCACCTCAGGATTGAACCCTAAGCCCCTCAAGCCTTGAGGCTGTTCATTAGGTCTGCCTTATTATGAGAAATGGATCAATTTTTTTTGCTAATAAATAAATCTTATTTTAAATAAATAAAAATATTTTTTTTCTCGATCACTTTTTTAAGAAGTCTTATAGAGCTAGGTGGGTCTCGATAGAGTGTTATTTTAAAAAATGGGTCCCGGTGCTAAAAAGTTTGAGAATCACTGTTTTGCCTCCTTCCCTGCCCCCCCCCCCCACTACAAGACTCCAAGCTGACAGGAGTCCCGAATAACAGCACCCTTTGGGGATATAGTGCAATGTTTTGTTGCAGCTTCCTATCATCTTGTCTGTACAGAAAATATGTATAACATTCATCTTTTTATATGGCTATAGCATACTTGCTAAATATCATCTCCTCTAAAATGTTTTTTCTTTTACTACACTTCTGGCCAGAACTATCATCCAAATGTCTTTATTTCCTTTCTGAAGTAGCATAGAACTGTAATTTTGCCATCATTTCTGTAGAAGTGCTCTTTTCTTTTGAGTAGCTTTTAGAAGACAAAGAAGCTCAAGTATAAAAGATGTAATTGAGCAGACGATACTCTATTTGTCATTCAGACAGATGAACCAAGTTCTCAATTCCCAGGAGTTCAGGGACCTTCATGCGGACCATGAAAATGGAGACCCTGCATGGGCATGATTAAAACTGTCAGAACCACATGTAAAACTTTTGCCATGAGCACTTTGTCAGGTCGATTTGTGTGCATTTGTTATCATGTTAAGCAGACATTCCTGTGGGTTAGTTGCACATATGATTATGTGAATTGGGCCTGGGTTTACCTGAGTAAAGGAATACATTATTTTCTGTTAAATGTACTACAGAGTAAGTCAGAGTAAAAATTTTAAATTTGTTAATATAAACCATTTGGACAAGAAAACTGTGACTTCTCTGTATTGCTGAGACAAATTGAATATTTGACTTTCCCATAAAGAAAAAAAATTGAAAGATGAATAGTTATTGCAGTTTTGTTTTAATTACAAAGTTAGGAACACCTGAGAACAGGAAGGAATATTTAAGTGGGTGCTCTTTTATTTAGCGGGAGGAGAGTAACTGGCGTCCAGCTGTCTGCTGGTGTTCTTTTTGCATCTTTTAAGATTGTGAGCCATTTTGGGACAGGGAGCCATTAGTTATTTGATTTTTCTCTGTAAACCGCTTTGGGAACTTTCTGTTGAAAAGCGGTATATAAATCCTGTTAATAATAATAATAATAATAATTTAGATAAACTACTGTAATAGCTACAGTGTGGAGGTTTTGTAACAGTCAAATAAAGGGGGACACCTAGTGGCAGTTTTGTGTTACCTCAGCAGCAGAGTAAACTAAAACAGTTTTCATGGCAGGCAGCAGTTGTAAAGACTGTAAGATTGTGCTTCTCTCTCCTGAATTCTAAACTCAGTTATTTAGAATTAAACCATATAGCAGTCTGCTGTAGAAATTGAAAACATCCCAATTTCACTTCTCATTAAAGGTTCAGGAGTAGTACCAAGTAAGCCAAGTAAAAGGCTTAAATTTATTTCTGGATTATTTCCAGTTGCCTCATATCAAGAAACTTGATACATTTCACCTTCTTAAAGGAGCCAAGATTGAACCTTATCCTTTAAAACTTCCCAGTGAACATTTGCTGTATTGTTACCAACCGAGAGCCATTCTAAGCAATGGAATGAAACGTAGAGACAAAGTATCTATTATGTGAGGGGTCCTTGACTGAATCTCTCTTGACTTTGAAAAAGCAAAGCATTAAGTGCAACACCATGGCAGGGCAGTCAGATTCTTTGGAGCAGCAGCAGGGAGAAGGGAGAAATAATAACAGTTGTCCTTCCTTTGCAGCTGTTTGCCCCACGAGGGCATAAAAGAGATGATGTATTCTTCCCTCACATGGAAAACAGCAGTTTGGGAGTGGGGATGCAATTTTGACTGGGCATAAATAGCATGGAGGGAAAAAGTCAAAATATCCCTTCCCACCCTCTTCACACTTCTCTGCAACTTCAAATCTCCTATGTGTGGAATCTCACACATAAACAGGGGTGACTGCAACAACTACCGCGGCATCTCTCTCCTTAGCGTTGTAGGAAAGTTGTTTGCCCGAGTTGCACTAAAGAGGCTCCAGGTACTTGCAGAGAGCGTTTATCCAGAATCACAGTGCGGATTCCGAGCCAACAGGTCCACCACTGATATGGTATTCTCCCTTAGATAACTGCAGGAGAAATGCAGGGAACAACGACAGCCACTCTTTATAGCCTTCATAGATCTCACGAAGACTTTCGACCTGGTCAGCAGGGACGGCCTCTTCAAGATTCTCCCCAAGATTGGATGTCCACCCGGGCTCCTCAGCATCATCAGATCCTTCCACAAGGACATGAAGGGCACTTGTCTTCGATGGCTCCACATCAGACCCCTTTGACATCCGAAGCGGCGTGAAGCAGGGCTGTGTTCTTGCACCAACCTTGTTTGGGATTTTCTTCGCTGTCCTGCTGAAGCAGGTCTTTGGAACTGCAACAGAAGGCATCTATCTCCGGACCAGATCAGATGGAAAGCTCTTCAACCTCTCCAGACTGAGAGCAAAGTCCAAAGTCCAGCTGAAATGTCTGCGTGACTTCCTCTTTGCCGACGATGCAGCTGTCACTACCCACTCTGCCAAAGATCTCCAGCAGCTCATGGATCGTTTTAGCAAGGCCTGCCAAGATTTTGGACTGACGATCAGCCTGAAGAAAACACAGGTCATGGTTCAGGATGTGGACTCACCAACCTGCATTACAATCTCTGTGCATGAACTGGAGGTTATCCATGACTTTGTGTACCTTGGCTCCATGATCTCCGACACTCTGTCTCTCGATACTGAGCTAAACAAACGCATCGGTAAAGCAGCTACCACGTTTTCCAGACTCACAAAGAGAGTCTGGTCCAACAAGAAGCTGACAGAACATACCAAGATCCAGGTCTACAGAGCTTGCGTCCTGAGTACACTTCTGTACTGCAGCGAGTCATGGACTCTCCGTTCACAATGCGCTTTCCACATGCGCTGCCTCCGGCGCATTCTCGGCATCACCTGGCAGGACAAAGTTCCTAACACACAGTCCTGGAACGTGCTGGAATCCCTAGCATGTATTCACTTCTGAAACAGAGGCGCCTGTGTTGGCTTGGTCATGTCGTGAGAATGGATGATGGCCGGATCCCAAAGGATCTCCTCTATGGAGAACTCGTGCAAGGAATGCGCCCTACAGGTAGACCACAACTGCGATACAAGGACATCTGCAAGAGGGATCTGAAGGCCTTAGGGATGGACCTCAACAAATGGGAAACCCTGGCCTCTGAGCGGCCTGCTTGGAGGCAGGCTGTGCAGCATGGCCTTTCCCAGTTTGAAGAGACACTTGGCCAACAGTCTGAGGCAAAGAGGCAAAGAAGGAAGGCCCATAGCCAGGGAGACAGACCAGGGACAGACTGCACTTGCTCCCGGTGTGGAAGGGATTGTCACTCTTGGATTGACCTTTTCAGCCACACTAGATGCTGTGCCAGAACCACCTTTCAGAGCGTGATACCATAGTCTTTCGAGACTGAAGGTTGCCAATACAATAAATCTCATATGTTAACATGTAGATTGGTTCTGAGTCATAGTTTGATTTAAGTATGATGCTGGCTATGTAGAACCCTGCCATGGATAACTTTTGACACATGCCTTGCAACACATTTAAACAAGGCTTAGTTGCAGCTAAGCCCCGTTTCTAAAAATGAGATGGACTTCAATGGAGCCTTTTTAAAAACTGTGATGTAAAAAATTCCCATGTGAGGGGTGATGGTGCTGATGGTAATTTCACGCAGCTGGCACCATTTTTCCACTAGATTGATTGCTCATTCCTACAGATACAGGGATGTGTGGTCCAAGTGTACCCTACACTGCTATACTCTTGTTTTTGTTTTGAATAAATATGCAAGCCCACATTACATTTAAGCCATTTTTCCAGAAATGGAGGAAATACTAGTAAAAACATTCTGTTAGTCAAATGTCACTTGTTCTTTTAGATACAGAGGATTCGGTGGTTTTAAAATTCATGCTTTGGTTTCATAGCACCCACAAGAGGCAGAAAGTATGTGGGTAGTTGGTTCTGTGAGCTCAGTTGAGGAGGGTTGCGGCATCAAGAGGCAGGAATACACCCCTTGAAAGAGGGAAGACCACTCTTGTGGGTTTTTGTGGTCCCCACCACTCCTCTCCCTGTTTTAGGTTCTAATTGTCTTTTTATCCTTAAGGTTTCCTATATGCAAAATACTGAGGACTGTATCTTGTTAGTCATGACTAAGAACCATTGAAAATCAATGAGATAAGTTAGTTTGGACAAAGAGCCCAATCCTATGGGCTCGAGTGCTGGTGGTACGAGTGTACCAGTGGTGTACCATTTATGGCACTTGGAGAGGAGGGAGCGCTGGTACTGGGCCAATGCCAGACGGCTCTGTGCCAGTGCTAGACAGCACTGGGCCTCAGCACCAGGAGGATACCAGTATATACTCTCCGAGGCAAGTAGGGCAGCGGTGCGGCTTTTTGGGCCATGAGGAGGTGTTCCTGGATAGGGGGAAGGTGGGGGGCGAACAGGAGGAAGGCGGGGGAGAGAATGGCCCTGGAGTGGATGGGACCAGTGAAGGCCTTCCCCTCTGTATCCTATACCCCACGTGGTGTGACTTTTCGGGGTGGGGGGAGGCATTCCAGGATAGGTGAAGGGTGGAGAGTGGGCAGGAGGAGGCCAGAACAGTGGGAGCGGCTGGCCCAGAAGGGGATGCGAATGGTGAAGTCCTCCTCCTCCAGACCCTATGCCCCACGTCAGGCTGCAAAGCGCCAGCAAAATGGCTGGCACAGACTTGAGTAGCCCCGTTAACGGAGCCAAGGCTTTGCTCAGGGTAAGGGGACAAAAGTCCCCTTCCCTTAAGAAGACCTCAGGTGGCCTCCCTGGTCATGCTGGATACAGCAGTAGCCATTTCCATGTTTCTGTACCCCGTGCTGCTGGGGAGGATAGGATTGCGCTACCTGTTAAGTCCCATTAATTTCAGGGGTCTTAGGGCCCAATCCTATCCAATTTTCCAGTACTGGTGCAGCCATGCCAGTGGGGGGTGCACTGCAGCCTATGGTGGGGAGGCAATCACAGAGACCTCTTCAAGGTATGGGAACATTTGTTCCCTTACCTTGGGGCTTCATTGCAGCTGCTCTGGTGTTGGAAAGTTGGACAGGATTGGGCCCTTAGTCATTTCTGACTTTGTTTGGACACAACCTTGAGAAACCAAAGCAAAAGCAATAATCTCCTGCACTTCAGTATTCATTATTACTAATTACATTTATGGTATTTTAGGAACCTAAAGTATTAGTTTGCATAATCAAGATTTAGAGTCCATTACCTTGGAGTTGTTATCCCAAGTTGTCTAAAGGATTTCTGTGATGCTGTAGTAGTCAAACCCTCTTACTGAGGATCAAACATTGCAAAATTTTAAATGCATTATTAGCCCTGACAGACTTGCGGCTGGATCCCAACACGCACATTAAAACAGCAGAAGACAGTTCTGCTGTTGTAAGTGGCCATTTTGGAGCTGCTGATGCAAGTGGTGGGGGAGGGTGCCCTGTTACCAGCTATCCATGGGACAGCAGGCAATCTGATGCGGGCACAGGAGGAACAGGACAGAGAAGGGGAAGAATAGGTGAGTTCTGGGCAGGGAGGACAGAGGGCAGAGGTAGAACAGGACGGAGGTGGTGAATCCTAGCCGTGTGTGGCTACATTCCCTTTCTCTTTTCTTGTCTCTTACTCTCCTCAGACTTAAACCAGCAAAATAGCTGGTGTAGATCTGAGGAGACTTGTTGGGAAGGCAGTGAGTCATTGGGGAATGGAGAGGCTTACTTTGAGATAAGGAGATGAAAATTCGCTTACATTGAAGAGGCCTCTGTGAGTGCCCCCCACCCCTGCACGCCCTGGTGGTGCAGCTGCATTGGCACGGATGTGGGTTAGTTAGCACTGGGCTGTTAGGCTGCAATCCTATGCACACTTACCTTAGAGTAGGTCCCATTGAACTCTGTGGGACATACGTCTGACTAGACATGCTTATAGTATTGCACTGTAAATTTTTCTTTTGTTGAAAGTACTTTGCAGAATGTGTGTCTGGATCACAGCTTGGGAGCAGGAAGAGGAGAAGAGTTAATCCTATACCCTTACCATGGTTCTGATCCAAATTAACCCCTTCTGAACCTGCTAGTTGCTCCAGGAAGAAAGCTCCCATTAATACCAAAGGAAAATGAAGCTCGTCGGGGGGTGATGATTCATTTAGGGCCCAATCCTATCCAATTTTTCAGTACCATTGTAGCCACAATGCAGCCCCAAGGCAAGAGAACAAACATTTCTTTATCTTTAGGAAACCTCCTGACTGCCTCCTCCCACAGAAGGATGCAGTGAACATCAAGTTGGTATGGCTGCTTAAGTGCTGGAAAGTTGGATATGATTGAGCCCTTACTGTAGTTCGTCCAATTCTCTTGGTTCATTTACATGATCAGTGGAATTGTGAACTCCACATCCCTCCCCAGATGATAATTCAGTTCTTTCAATGATCACAAAGCATAAATGATAATTGAATCTGGAACTTCTGGTATAGCCTGAGGTTTTTGATTTCTTTGCAGCTTGCTTCAACTTGTGATTTGTTCCAGTGAATGCATAAGCAAATTCAGTTTGTGAATGTTCAAGCAAATTAAATCATTTGCTTGCTCCAGAGTAATGAATCAAGCATGCTTGCTTGCCTGCACCCAAGGAATTGGACCCTGATTCATTTTTTGGCCTAGGGGTCACTGTGGTACTATATATTATCTCTGTTGAAGCAACAGCATCAGTGGCAGCTAGAAGTGGCCTTTACATAGTAGTTTCTCATCTCTCCAATAGTATACAGAGTGACTGATCAAGTAGTGATTCTGTCTGGAGGGGAGAGTTTCCATGCCAGCACCTCCTGGGATTTCTAGTGCTGCCATGGAAAATCTTCACATTAAGGAGAAGACCAGCAAAATGGAAAAGCCATCATGCAGAAGATGTCTCCTCTTAGTGTGATCAAGGTATTATGTAGACAAGCCTCAAGAGTAACAGAATAAATACATTTTTTCCATTATGTTTTGTTAATGTGTTATGTTTATGCAAATTATATTCTGTTAATCACAAACGATTAGAAAAAAGATAGTATCTGTAGCCATCTGGCTGTTGCTCAAATCTTCCACAGTCTAACTTTGCAAAAGAAACTCAAGCAATCTTGCCTGTCTTTGGGACCAAGCAAGGTGAATAGATTTCTTTTAAGAGATGTGAAAGGAAGATAGCAATTGTTATTAGTAGAGATTACCCTCTGAGCACAAAGAAATGTTGGGTGCAACTTAGTGCATCATAAAAATTACATTTGCTGATAAGTAATTGTAATTATTATTTAGAAAGCATTTCAAGGGTATAAATTAAATTTAAAATAATGCAGGGCCTTTAGGATGGAGAAGGAACACATAAGGAAGGGGGTTCTGAAGAACAATAGGTTCTGTAGAACAACAGGGTGTATTCAGAACACCAGTATTAGAATATAGTTAGGAATTCTATCTTTAGGAAGCTTGGGCTAGGCTTTCATTATATGGGTGGTTTCAGAGACCTGCTCTGTGCATCCAGGTTTCTCAGTGTGTCTAAACTATAACATACCTGCACAGTCTGTACCCTGCATTTGCCTTGTGTCCTCGGTATGTGGAACATATGGAAATGGATATAAAGTACACAATTTGGAAGGGGGATAAATCTGCTTTTCAAAATCCTCAGGTATTTTGGGTAGGGGGAAGAAGAAGCGTCCAATAATAGAGAATGGAAACATCAGCCAGGCACCCCTGCTTTGCCTGCCTCAGAGAAATCATATTGCTTGCTGGCTGCTGGGTATAATTTCAGATAGGCAACAGTCAAATGATATTCATGTCGTCTTGGCATTGCAAATCAACACTGGAAGAAACAGAGGTAAAATCTTTTTCAGCATAGAGATAGATTTCAAAAGCTGTTAGGGGTAGTGAAATGTAACTTTTGCAGCAATTGTTGATGTTTCACTGCCGTTTCCCTTTTAATGCAGCTGTCTTGGAATTCTCTTCTCCACAAGATGTGTTTACATCTGGTGAGAGCTCTTTGGAGCAGGATGAGGCAGAAGTGGAGCTGGAGCAGCCTCTGGGGAAAGCTGAATACTGCAGACATCTCTTCCTTCTCCTCCTCCCATATTCTCTCTCTCTCTCTCTCTCTCTCTCACACACACACACACACACACACACACACACAAAATCACACATTCTAGCCTCTCTCCTGGAGGGAGATGAAGAACAATATGCTGATTAAATGAGTGTGTGTGTATGTATGTGAGAGCGAAAGAGAATGCATGCAGAGCAGAGCTTATGAAGAGGGAGGGAGGGGCAGGAAGCCTTCCCAGTCTGTGCTTTTCATGCGCTTTGTTAGCGGGGTTCGGTGCCCCTGTCATCTGCCTGTGTCTTCCAACCCTCAGCAGCGTGAGCAAGAGCTGGAGCCAGAACTAGTTGTCATAGGGTAAGTCAGAAGACCTGAAATATCAGATTGCTCAGGATGGGTGTGGGGTGTGTGTATATTTTCAAACTTTAGATCTCTGACCATTCAGTCATCACTTGCACATACACAGAGCAGTAATCTCAGCTGTTTTCATGTACCTGTCTTATGCACAATCTCTGAAGGATGGTGTGGTGGTGAGGGATAAAGAGCTTCTCTGGGTGCATTGTGTTGCATCCTATAGTCAGCTTGCTGCCGTCTTTTTCCATAAATATACTGCCAGCTTGTAAATACTGAATTTGCCATAGGATGTCAAGATTACCGTGTAGAATGTGAGACTGAAAATGGTATAATTGTAGAGTGATTTAACAGCATAAGGCAAAAATGCATTCCTTTTCATTTCTATAGTATAGTGCACTTCTAAATATACTAAGGGCTTTAGAACCTATGGTGTAAGCCAGGGTACACTTCCTGTTTGGAGACATTTTTTGTAAATCAGCTCATCTCAGGCAAGAGCTAATAACAATTCTGTACAACATAGTTAAGAGTTGTGTGGGCGTTTGCCTATCTGTGGGAGAAATTCTAATTAAAAAGGATGGATGTGGTGATTGGTACTATAGTTCCACACATCTTGCACTTCAGCTGCTGCTAGGACCTCCATATAGAACAGGGGTGTCCAAAGTTTTTGGCTGGAGGACCACATCATCTCTCTGACACTCTGTGAGGGGCCGGGGGGGGGAAAGAATTAATTTACATTTAAAATTTGAATAAATTTACATAAGTTTACATAAATGAATATATTAAAGATGAACTTATATGAATGAATGAAGGTCTTGCAATAGCTCAAGGCCTATAAAAGGCCTTGCACAAAGCAAGGCTGGCCTTTCCTTTGCTGCTGCTACTACGTATATCACAGACATGAAACAGCAAGCAGTGGAGGGAGCCCTCATCCCACAGCTCACGTGTGAGGTCAAACAGTTGCCCTCACGCTGAGAGCAGTTGTGTCGGGCCAGTGTGGGCTCCAACAAATCTCTGGAGGGCCAGTGTTTCATTGGAGACTGGGGGCTCCCTGAGGGCCTCATTGAGAAGCCTCGAGGGCCGCAAGTGGCCCCAGGGCCGGGGTTTGGGCACCCCTGATATAGAACAACACCAAAATAAAACTTTGTGAAGATGATGATGTGACCATTTCAAATTCTTATTCCCACCTCCCAAGCATTGTCCTTTTGTAAGGAAGTAGTGGATACTGGATTTTCTTTTTAAAATGTCCAATGCAAGTGACTATTAATCAGTAACTACCTCCTGGGTGAATGAATAAGCAAACTTGTACTCCACAGAAGTAAACAACCTAGATGTTAATCTAAATGGTAACGTATTATGAACTGATTAAAATAATTAACCTTATGTGTACCAGTGTATACAGTATAGCATTTGCGATATGTGACTCCATTTTTAAAAAGATGTTAGAAGGTGGCTTATTTTGTATGGAGCAGTAACATACATATGATTAGTAAATTGTGAGGTGCGCATGCAAAAAAATGTAAGGGAAGAAATGCCTGTGTTAAAGAAAACATATATCTAGTTATATCAGTGTTTCTCAACCAGTGGTACAGGTACTACCAGTGGTACCTGAGGTGGTGTCTGGTGGTACTCACAGGACCCCAGCGACACCAGGAACGTGATGCAACAAACAGTAATAGGAGGCTCTGATCACTGGGCAGAGCTCCAAAGCATGATTTTCCATGCTCGAAAAAGCCCTCCCATCCACCCTGAGCCTCTTACTGGCATTTGTCTTATCGCGCCTGGTTTCCCAACCCAGAAGTAACTGGCAATGATGTCATTGCCAGTTACTTCCATTGGTACTGTGAAAAGGTGGACCTTGTGAAGTGGTATGGTGGAGGACAAATGTTGAGAAACACTTACTTATATAGTGCTATAAAGGATTTCTGCATGAGTTAGGGAGCTGGTGATTGGTTTATGCTCTCTACCAACTTTCTTAAAATATGTGCTTGTTTTCTATAATGTATGTAGTGGCCTTGTTGGGTAAAGTTCTAAAAAAAACTGCTTTTCATAGTTATTTTCAGATATTTCACCATCCACGTCAACTTTGCAATTTTTTTGGGGGGGGGGGAGGAGGTGATTCAAGTTTGTAACTGGATTAAATAGTAACAGGTTTTTCTTCCTCTGCACAATATAAAGCTAAAGTTGTAGAAAATAATATAATATCATGAAAAGAGTGCACTTACTTACATAAGAATCTGCCGTTACAGGCAGCTCAATCCAGTGCATGTTTACTCATGTTTACATGTTTACTCATGTTTACATGTTTACTCATGTAAACTCCACTGTTGTCAATAGGGTTTAATCATTAGTCCCTAGTGTGCTTCTCTTTTTCTGTAGCTTACAGAATGAAACTCAAACTACTTGCTAATTTGGGAGGATGTTAGCAGAAATCTCTTCAACACTTCCTTCCTCTCTGACATATGAACGAAGTGAGCTTCACATAGGAGCAAAATATAAATCTTTTGTACTCACATGTGCATGTTATTTATGTGGGATAGAAAGCAGAAGAAACTCATTTTTGAGTGAAATGTATGCAAGCTCTAAATTCACATCACTCTAATGTGGGGAAATGCAGTAGCCATTAACAACAACAACAACAACAACTTTATTTTTACCCCGCCTTTCTCTCCGAAGGGACTCAAGGCGGCTTACAACAGGTTAAAACAGATTAAAAACATAATTTAAAAACAGATAAAAGCATATTAACACATATCATAAAAACAGTAGTCAGATAAAAAGTAGTCAGGTAAAAAGAGCTTGAGCAGCAAATCATAAAAGAATCAAGCCTGTAACCAAGTATTTAAAAAATATTAAAAGATGTTGAAAAGGTTAAAAAGGCCAAGAACTCAGAAGGCTTGTTTAAACAGAAGGGTCTTCAGGCCTCCCCGAAAAGTCTCAAGAGAGGGAGCCGTTCTTAAGTCAAGGGGAAGGGAATTCCATAGCGTTGGTGCAACTACTGAGAAGGCCCTATTTCTTGCCGCTGCCCACGTACCTCCCTAGGCGGCAGCACTTGTAAAAAGGCCTTCTCTGGTGACCCAAGAAAGTGACCATTATAAGCACTTACTTATATGTGAAAATGCCCAAGTATCTGATACCCCCAATTTTGCATGCAGTAATATAAGTACTCATTTTGTGTAGGCACTTTCTTAGTAACCATGCAGTACATACAGTTCATAATAAAAAATAGCTACTTTTTCATTTAGTCTTATATGGAGTTTGTGTAACTTAGGGCGCAATCCTATCCTGCGCTGGACTAGGCAAGCCAAGAGGCTTGCGCTGTAACCAGAGCGGGATAGGGGCCCAAAGTGGCTCAGCCAAAGGTAAGGGGAAATCTTCAAGCCACTCCAAGCTCCCTGCCAGACCTCGCCTCAAGATCCCCACCCGCCCACCCCTGGGGCCACCCACCGCCCTCCCTCCCCCACACCTCCTGCCGCCTTCCCTCCTCCTCCCTGCCCACCCCAGAGCTTTGCATCAGCCCAGCTGGGCTGACGCAAGGTTCAGTGCCTTCATCAGCACGGAGGCTTGTGTCAGCCTCCACAGGCCAGTACGTCTCTGCATGCTCGCCTTGCCAACTCCTGAAGAGGCGCAAATGTGCCTTATGGGACTTATGCCAGCCCAAGGGCGCCTCTGGATTGTGCCCCTGGATTGCGCCCTTAAAAGCTTGCTCAATTGACTGATCAACATTAATTTTGTGTCACTTAGGGCACAATCCTAAGCAGGTCTACTCAGAAGTAAGTCCTATTTTGTTCAATGAGGCTTACTCTCAGGAAAGTGTGGTTAGGATTGCAGCCTAAGCCACCTTGGTCATTTGCCTTGGCAAGGGAAAGGCGGAACAAACATATATACATTTTATAAAACATTATAATATGAATCTCTCCAAGGTATTGTGAATGGGATTATTATCTCATGGTCTTTTCTGTCTCCGCCCCCCCCCCTTTGGCCTTGTCCTTCCAAGTCTTCTCAGCCATCCTTATACCAGTAGTTTAAAGCAACCAAGCAGAGGATAACTCAAGTTTAAATCTTTACCAATGTAATCCTGGTACTGAGTACTGACAAGGTAGCACCTTTAAACTTTTCTTACAGCACCACTGTGGACTGCTAATAATCTGATCCTGTGGTACAGTTACTTGCGTTAGAGCAATATAAGCAGATGGTCATTGCAAGTTTGTACATTTGCTGATAAGCAACTGGAGGCTCCTATGTTATATCCAGCCCTTAGCTGCCAATCAAAAGATATGCAAAGTCACTTCTTGATCATCCCTCCAGAAGAACTACCACATGGCCACCTTCATCTTTAAATCAGGCTCTCAGTTGTTTTATATGTAGAATTAATGTGCAAAGGTGTCATTCCCTTGGGCCATGAAATCCTTGGTGTATTAATGCTACACACATAGTTTCTGAGGCCCCAGATTAAATGTGGAATATCACGTTGGTCAGCAGCTTTAGCTACCAGTGTCTTGGTATTATTGTAGCATAAGTGGATTTGAAATGGAGCATGCAGATACCTCCAATTATAAACCTCTCTTACATCTTGATATATTCTGGTTCTGTATGCTGGAAGTTGAGGTTGGAGAGGCTATGTGTAATTGGAGGAGACACAACATCTTGAAAATATGTTTAAAAATTGAGTTAATGACATCTGTTTTCTTGTATCTGTTTTTCTTTCAGGAAAGGATTGTCTAAGGGATCTGCAGACCATTGTTTCCAAGGGAAGAGTGAAGATTCTCTTCCGGCACCTTTTACGAAAACTGTGCAAGAAGCAATTGACAGCTGTACATTGTATGTATTAACCAGTGAAACCACACTTGTAAAAAGAAATGGACTAGCAATGGTTTAAAAAAGTGAAAGAGAATGAACCATACAATGAAAACTAAGCAATCAAAACTAAAACTTAAAATAAACATTAAAAAAACAACTATTAGCTCAGACCTATCTCCCCCCCCCCCTCCAAAAGCTGGTGCAACCTCAATGAAAAGGAGCATACTCTATCCAGCAGAGAGGGATGGATTGGTAGGCATTGGAGAGGAAAGGAGATTTAAATCCACTTACCCCTCCTTAAGCCTATTACTTTGTATTCTCAGACCTACTCCAGCTATTTAGCTGGCACAAGTTTGAGAAGAGAAAGTGGGTAGGGAGGCGGCTGATGTAGGGGATAGGATCTGGTGTGCGCCTTCATCACGAGATCCACCCTTGCCACAGCCTCACTGCCCATCTGTTCTTTCTTTCTCCCCACCCGGTTTTGTCCCCTCCCTGCCCACTGCTGCCTTATCTGTTTTGGCAGCTGTGGCAGGGTCTGTCGATGGATGGGGAGTGCTGCTGTCTCATGCAGCAGCGCTCCCAAAATGGTGGCTGTCAGAGCACTCTGCTGTTCAGTTGTCACAAATGCTTCCTGCATAGGATTGGGCTATAAAGCTTAGTCTAAAAATGTAGAAGTTGGGTTTAAGTGCTGCTCAGCACTTCAGCATGTGCATTTATGAATTGGAAAGCCAATGTGTTGTTGAAACTCACCCAAATTCTGATTTCATGAAGAAAAGTTGCCAAATATTGGGGTGTGAGACTGGACTCCTTTCATCAGTGAGATCCTTGGAGTTCCTTCTCTTGAACTGATTTTGTTGACATGTTGGAAATTATTCAGCAAGTATATTACTGTATATTTATATATATGTACATTAATATATTAATGTATATTAATATTATCTAGATGCTTTTAAAAATTTACTGTTAACTAAATTAGACCAGGATGTTTGAAGTAGTTTCCTGGGTCCAGGGTGACTTTAGATTTTGTTTTCTGTAGCAGCTCAAAGTTTTGAGCATATAGTTATAGGCTTCTGATAATTCAGTGTTCATGTAACATGGCAAACTGCTTTTTGGAATAGAACAGAATTTTAAAAGCAGTTTGTGATGTGACATGAGGGTCAACTGATCAAAGGTGGTGGAGGGAAGTCAATAGTTCCCCAGGAATGGTGCGGTCCTTTTGTATGAGCTCAAGCTGGTCTTTGGATTATGGCCTTAATATAGAGTATATTTTAGAGGTTTATCTTTTCAGATTAAATCAAATTATCATTCCTCTATAAGATTTTTTTTTTTTTTGTGGATAGAAGAGAAAAATCAGGCTCTCTTTATGTAATGGAGAAGCTTTATTTTGTATTTTCTGACATTCATCGTATCCAACTCCCTCTATATATCTTTTGTCCTGCTGTGAAGCTTGACCCATAAACAATTTTTTCCTTTTAAAATTAAGCTGCTGCAATATTAAGGTTATTACACCTAGGAATAAAAGCATTGGTTTTGAGTATTAACATGCTGCTGCTAGTCCTCAGTTCAAAGAGGAGTAACGGGGGAATGGGGAAGTATACCAAGTAAGCACATGTGTGAAAGTAGTGCTTATGCCCACTCATACATGCAACATGAGAGAGGTCTCTCAAAGTTTGTATTGGGAATTAAATCTTTATATTTTTCCAGTAGACGTTAAACGAGAAACCTATCTTCTCCCACCAATGTCAATCAATTACATTTTTGTAATTTTATATTTGCAAGTTGCTACTGCTGCTATTAAAGGACTGGGACTTACATCATGAAAAAGGTGCCACAGGACTTTTTATTAAAATGCAATGGTGTTGTACTTGATGACCCATAATGTGAAACAGTAGATGTTGAATTTTGTTTCTGTCCACAGTGTTTCACTTTCATCGCTCTCATCAAGTGGGCAGACAACACCCATAGATTTGAATCGTTCTTGGTCAGGGATACAGAGTTGTACCACTGGCCCATCTACTGAAAGAAGCTCCATTTATTCCTGGAGGGATGATGTATGTCACAATTTATTATTATTAATGGCTTTTGTGTATCCTTTCCTGAGAAAATCTAAGGAATACAGAAGTTTCAAATATTTATTGGGAGCCCCCATAGCCCAGTGGTGGAGAACATGTTCACCATGCAGAATGCCTCAGGTACAATCCCTGGCATCTCCAAGCTAGGGCTGAGAAGAATGTACATCTGAAATCCTGGGTAGCCTTTGCCAATCAGTGTAGGTGAGAACTGAGCTGTCACTGAGCTACAATAGCGGTCTGATTTGGTAGAAGGCAGCTTCCTTTGTATTTTCCTGCCACACTTGTACAACCAGGCCTCAGTCACCTTTACTGGGAAGGAAGATTGGTTTTGGGGAATTGACCACATCAGCTTGTTTTCCATTTGTATACTGAATTTCAGCAATATTCTTAGACTTAGAGGCAATCTAGACATGATGGTGGGAGATCTGTGGTTGGATTTCCTGCTTTTTTTTGTTTCAAATTCACAGTGCATCTATTGGGGAATTTGACCTGAAAACAATGCTGGGAAAGAGGTGATGTAATCCTTTCCACACTGTTTTTGTGAAACAAATCCCCCTACCTACGTTGTAGAGCATGGGGTTGAAGTCACCCTAAGTCCAGTTTGTATTGTGACTTAAGATAACTGCCTCATATTACAGGTCAATATCTCTATCATGAAACCCCTTAGGCTGGGAAAAATTTTTGGTACAGGTGCAACCTTGTTAAACATGGATTTTTTATACACGGATTTGACATGAATGGCCACTGCAAATGAGAAGGAATGTGCTGATCCCTGGAGAAGGGGAAAATGCATTCCTTTAAAATCACAGTTTTAAAAACTACTTTTCTTACAGTACTATTGTAGAGAGAGTCATGCAAGGGATTGCAGGTATAACCTAATTATCCACAGATTATTCTATCTCAACTTGATGAGAAGGGCCCTTTAAATTAAAGGAAAACAGTCATTTAACAATAGTCTTGTTAATGTGAGACAGGGCAGTCTGCTGATTCTCTCTCCAAGGCAAAGTGACCCCTCCCTTGACCACATGAAAGAAAGACCACTTTGTTCTGAGTGAAGGGAGGGGTAGCTGGCTCACCTGGAGAGACTGTTTGATGGATTGTCTGCTTAATGACTGTGTCTTAACATTACAAAGGTCAACAAGGCTGTTTTTCAATCACTGGAGCAAAGGGGCTTTGTTTTTTAAATTGATTTGCTTTATTGGGTTTTTTGCCATCCATGTGAGGAACCCTTTTGAATAATGAGACTCAACCTGTATAGTTCTCCTGGTATATTATGCCACTACAGAAACCTCACTAGTCTTGCTGAGCCAACAGTAAGACTTCTTGCACAGTCTTGTATGACGTATGCAGTGGCACAGTGGGTGCTGCACCGGTGCTTGTCATCACAAAAGACCTAAAACTTCACTTCTGGTTTTCCCCTTTAAGACCTTAGAAGATGTTCTGAGGTCCATGCATGTCTGGGAAGGTGTTCTGAGGTCCACATGCAGGCACGTGCAGGCCCACCTCCAGAGAGACCATGTTAGGCCGACTCCACGGATTCAGGACCCACATATAATCAAATCCATGGGTCCTGAATCTATGGGTAATGAGGGCCCACTGTATTCCATTCACTGTATAAAATAATATTTTTAATACTTGTGCCTTTTATGATTGCTAAATTCAATTTTAAGTCCAGTGAGTAATGTCGAATGTCATTCTATTAATCTTCAAATGGTTTTTGAAATACTATTTGAAAATCTTAACATTCTTAGGAATTTGATAAAGCAAATACACAAAGAGTGCATCAGTTGTTCTGGGATGTGGATGAAATGCTGTTTGAAGGGAAAGCGAGTTCCCAGACTGAGAGTCTTAAAGCAGAATGCAAAGATTGGACCAACAGATCTCTTCACTTAAGGCAAGTCTCTGTATAATTTGTTTATTTTATCTTCTGTGTCTGGATTATTAGTTTCTAGAAGCATTCCACTCCCAAAATGTGTTTACAGTTTATTTTTGTTCTTTGGCTTGAACAGTCAGTCTCCCAAGAATTGCAGACTTTAAGAGTTACAGCCACCAATATTGGCCTAGTTTAGACAAAACACTAAACTGTGGGTTAGTTCCCAGGTGAGCAACATAAGGCTTGGAACCAGACCAAACCTGAGACAACTTCCAGTCCACTTTTACAATTGCTTGTCACCCATTTATACCCTTCTCCAATGCACACATGCACTTGTACAAAAGCTGGTTGCTGTCCCTCAAGTATGGCAGCCTCACTCTCAGACAGTGTCAGATTATGCAAGCGCATGAAAGAAGAACAGACACCACGCTGACTCACTAGCCATGCTGGGATGAGCATGACCAACCTTATTTCCTGTCTGAGACCGATGTAGGTCTAAAAGAACTTCTGTAAACAAGAGGGAGAACAAGCAAGGAAAACCTATTTATTTCAGAAATGTATATCCTACCTTTCATGTACTGCTTGAGAAGTGCTCAAGGCAGCTAACAGTGTAAAAATTAAACCACAACAATAAGATCACAGAGAAACTTCCTATAGTCGGTTCTCTTTATATGCAAATTCACTTATCCATGAGGGGCAGAATTGCTACCTTCTCTCATTATTTGTGCCTCTGTTCTCATTATCCACAGACCCCTTTAAAATGACTGGCAGAAGGGTCTGTTGGTCATTTTATAGGGGGTCTGTGATGGTCTCAGGTACAATTCTGAAGGTCCCTGCAGCCTCTGGAAGCATTCAGAGATATTTTGACACTTCCTACTGCACTCTGTTGGTGTGCTGAGAATCTCCGCTGAATTCTTCTGATGAGTAACCCTTGTACCTAACTCCATTGATCCCATAGAATAAGTGGTTCATTATCTGCAAATTCACTATCCACTAGGTTTTCCAGGTGTCTAACTCTAGTGTCTACTGTCTGTTGTCTACCCCAGAACTCCTTCAATTGTGGTGATATGTGATATCTCTGTGTATAAGTGGTAAGGATTCCCAAAACTGATATTATATATATATATAGTATTGTATGTACCTACATTTTAAAAAATCATCATTAGTAATCCTACATTTTGTTTTTTTTTTCAGGATCTTGGGAAAGCAGCTCCTTTTCCCTAAAGATGAGGGCTTTCAGCATTTCCAGAGCAGAAACGTCAGCTCTCTCTACTCCCGATCCTTACCTAGTTTGAGCGAAATTTCTACTAGCAGTATGAAAGAGTATGTTTTCCATTGAGTTATCCTTTTATCCATACTGTTAACATTTTTGAAAATATTTTGCTTATTTATTATGCCACAATCACTGTTTCCAAAATGTTGTAAAGCCTCATTTATCCAAACTGAGGCAGCAGCAGTGTGTGTCACCTAAGATTAATTGGGTGCCAAAAATTACAGGACTAAGTACCTATTAATACATGGGAGATTTGTTCTGGGCAGTGGCCCACAGGGCAATGCTTAGGAATTTGCCAGAGTTGATGGTAAGCAACCACAGGATGCATTCCCTAGATTTTCCCTCCTTCTCTTAAACCTAGCAAAATCATGAGCCATGTGATGGAAACTACTGAAAGATGTCTGTGGCAGGTATTGTCCCCCATTCAGAGCAAACAAATTAACAGCCCAGTCCTGATCAAAATCCTCTGCTGCCGTGCAGTAGGGCTGGTGCAACCTCTACCACACCCAATATGGGAGGCTGCTGGAGATCTCCTTGAGGGGACCTTTGACCCCTTACTCTGGGTAAAGCCCTAGCAGTCTCCATGGAGCTCTTTGGATTTGTGCCAGCTATGTAGCTGGTACAAATCCAGACCCCCCTTTGTCTCAGGCTTTTAAGGCTTGGGAGAGGGGATAGGATATAGAAGAGGTCTCCTTTGCCATCCCTACCCCCTCCTGGGCCTAATCTGCCCTCCTCCCCCTTAAGCCCACCCACCATCCTGCAGTGTGCCTACCTGTTCTGGTGCTCACTGGCCTCCGCTGTTTGTGGCAGTGCACATGCTTGTCCCCTTGAAGAGGCCAGCATAGGATTAGGATACAAGCATATGCATTTTATGGGGATGTCATTTCATTATTGGTTTTTTTCCTTCTTTGTTGGATGAAAAACACCTCAAGTTGCTTTCCCTTTGACTTATCTTGTTGCTTGGCAACTTTATAAACACAAAAACTTTTTTTTTTGGTTACTTTATATTACTGTCTTTAGGTTATGCATCTCGGGCTCTAAACTGATTCCTGCAGCTTCTCCAGTGCATAAGTCCTTCAGTTCTGGGTTACCAGGAATTCCTTTAGCTGAGTCATCTGTATATTCATTCTTGGAAGAAGAGATCTATGATGCAGAAGGAAAAATGGAAGAGTATCTTGCATTTGACAACAAGGACCTGTAAATGTTCCTTTTAAAAATATATTGAAAAAAAATTATTCTGATGGACTTAAAAAAGGGTCAGGTTTCTCTATGAGGGCTGTTTCATTTGGGATCAAACTAAACATGACTTTAATTCTGTTGTTTGCACTTTCTCTTGTGTGGGTAAATGTGGGAATGGAGCAATCTAGATGAGGACCATGGCATGAGAAAAGGGGTAACTTTTCCTTGCCATGGCTCCAGTGTGGATTGGGGGCCTATGCAACTCCTGTTTGCCTAGCTTGAGGAGCTAGGCAGCTGTGCCACTTCCCCACCTGCTATTTACATGCACACTGTCATGGTTTTCACACTTGCCTCCAGGCCTACAAATCAGTAGTCAGCCCTATTGTCTTTTGCTTAGTGCAAACCCATGGTCTGCTTGCTTTCTCCACAAGCATACTACTTCATATACAGTCCTATATCCAGTTCCTTGAGTCAATTTATCCCCCACATCCACACAATTCACTAATGCAGATTCATAAATTTAAAGGAGTTTTTATTGGTCAAACACACAAAATATCTTAAAAAGAATCCCTCTACCTTTACATAAGGCTAATTCAAGAGGTTTTTCAATCAACAATACATAATAAGTCAAGGCAGCCAAGAAAACAACAAATAACATCTAAAGTCACTCTTGTACTGTACTTTCAATCTTCTGGATCTTCTCATCCACTGCAAGGATAGCTGAAACTGAATAACTTCTCTCTACAACAGCTCACTAACTTTCTCTTCTTTCTTCCTGCAGGCACCTGTTATCAATTCTACATTAAAGCCCACTACCTTACCACCCTCTCTTTACTCTCCAAAAAGTCCCCCATCCTTCAAATCACTTGCAATCTTTACCCTTATCTGGATACTTTATAACAATCCTTCTCCCCCTTTTCCCATACTGACTCAAAAGATGGTAACTGAATATACAACCTCTGTCACAGACAAACACACAAAGCAAGGGCAGAACAACAATGGAATTACTAGTTTGACCCTCTTTGTGCAATGACAAATGCATGTGTGCTAGTGTGTGATCAAGTGATAGGGTGGAACTGAGGCCAGTAGTTATAATACAAGAGACCAGAAACATGCTCACTGTGTGTAAATGTACAGGTAGTAGCAGAGCCAGAGAGGGGGCGGAGCTGTAAGTGCTGCATGACTCCAAAACTTGCCATGTAAGCTGCCCCTCCCCCTCACTCTTGGACCCTGTCTGGAGGCAAAAGCAATGGAGAGGAGAAATCTCTGTGTTGCTTTTGCTCCTCAGAATGGCCCTGAGTGAAGGAAAGGGGCAGCTTACACAGTGAGTTTCGGAGCCGTGTTGCACGTACAACTTAGTCCCCCAGCTCCGCAACTGCATATAGTTTTAAGTGTTCTTAAAGACATTTTGTGTTCAATTGTAAAAATATAGTGTGTGAAGTATCCCAAAATCTTAGTTGAATATAAATTTGATGTAATATATTGCTTATACAAGTAAAAAGAAAACAATAGGGCCTTGTGGTGATCAAGCGACTGGAGAACCTTGGTGTTGGTGGCTCCTTCCTTCACCTAATTTCTCCCTGTTCCAGAGCCCAAATTAGTAGACTCTGCTGCCATCATATGGTCAAAGCAAGGTAAAGAGAGACCATCCTTGGAAATGCCCTCCCATTTACATGGAGAATTCATCCAAAACATAAACTGTAGTGCAGTGGTTCTCAGACTGGTGGGTCATGAACCACCAGCTTGTGTAAAGCTCCCCTGGATCCTTTAAGAGGCAGGGCAGCAACGTGATTTCCAGGATCACATTGCTAATGGGGGGAAGAGGGGTGCTTTTACTTACTGATGTGTGCAGGATGTTGCAGGAGAAGCAGGGGCCTGTGCAGCCCTCCTGCAGGGCTCCCCAAGTCTTAGAATGTTGGAAAAACACACGCGCAAAGAGCTTCCTCTTTACATTTGCAACAAGGAAGTGCTTTGCACTTGTGTGTTTCCAACGTTCTAAGATTCGGAACGTGGCCATGCACAGATTCAGTCTGAGAGGCAAATAACACACACAAGCATCCTTGGGCTTGACCTTAGGTTCAGTGAAGTCATTCTGTCCATTTGGATCTGCCTATTTGGATGGTTTAGAGAACCTTCTGGACATCCCTACCTTTCCTTTGACCTGGTCAGGTGGGCGTGGATGCCTAATTAGAGGGCACATGCCAATCCTAGCTGATGGGTTAGCTAAGAGATACTTTTTTGTTGTGGAATCATCTGATTGGATGATTTAGAACAGCGTGTGGCCAAACACACCACTGCTGCACAACGGAAATGTGGTCCCCGTTCGAGCCGTATCTTTCCATTCCACCCGGACGCTGCATGTAGTCCTCCTCGATTAGGGGACAGGGACACTCTGGACGGTCGCATCTGTTGCTCCGCATCCCAGAAGGCCATGTGACAGGACATCTGGGCAGATGCGACTGTCCCCTACCCTGTCCCGATTGAGTAGGACTAAACATGGCATCCGGGTAGAAAGGTAAGGTCTGCTCACTGGGAGACAGATTCAACCAAACCCCAGATCTAGCCCTCGGGCCGGGATTTGAGCAGCCCTGATTTAGAGAAGCATCTGGCATCCTTACCTGCTCTCTGACTTTCTCAGGTGGGTTTGGATGCCTGATTGGCTGGTAAATGAAACAGCATTGCTTTCAGAGTGTTTCATGGAAACCTCTTTTGGATTGAACCTTATGTTGAGGCTTTCCTTAAAGGAAGCTTATGGGGGGAAAGAGGAGAGGAAAAGGGAACTGTATCATCACAGGCCCTTTCTTTGTCCTAGTAGGACAATATGATTAAATAGACTGTTGATAAAAATAACTGGTCATTATTGGCAACAAAGCTTTAATTTGCTTTAATCATTAGTGATGATGAGAATTTGGAAAAAAAGAGATCTCAGCTTGCCCAAAAGAAGACTAAACATGGCATTCCTCCCATTTCCCCCAATGCCTGTATCAAAGATGCTGTGGCTTTAGAAGTATTTGATCACGTCTGGAAGAATATAATTGAAGTACTGGCAGAACTAATAAGAAAATACTGGGAATCCTCAATTGCAGGTAATTGGAATATTTATCGAAAGGCCAATGGTAGAAACATTTGGAAGTGGCAATCCTGTGTACATTTATATGGGAGTACGAGACCAATCCTGAGGTCTGCAGCATGGCTCTGTGCCACGGACCCCAGTCGCAAACGTGCCATAAAGCACGTTTGCGGGGCTCACCCGCAAGTGAGCTGGGCTAGTGCACAGCGGTCTCCCAGACTGCTGGGCTATGGAATGGGAAGCGGGGGCATGGCCAGGGGCGTGGGGGAGGTGTTCAGGGGAGGGGGGAGGCATGCCAGGGGGCGGGTGGGAGGCGTGTTGGGGGGAGGGAGAGAGGCGGATCCACAGAGCTGAGCTCCGCAGGATCCACGGCACTCATGGAGGGCTGTGCGCCCTTCACGAGTGCCTTTACTTTAGCACCGACCTTTTGGTCGACACTAAAGAGAGTAGCCCCACTGCAGGGCTGCTTCCCTTACTCTGGGGAAGGGGACGAACGTTCCCTTCTCCCGAGGTGCCCCCCGCAGTAGCGCGGGAGGTGCAAGATCCAGTGGCAGCTCTCCATGGAGCTGCCAAGCCTGCACGCTGCACTGAACTCAAGAGGGCTTACTTCTGAGTAGACATGTCTAGGATTGGGCTGAAGGTTTCTTTATATTACCTGTAAATGAACAAAGAGTCAAAGCATTGTAAATATGTTTTAGCAGGACATAGCTAGTCTGAGCTAACATATCATAGTGTTCCTTACCAAAAAATAACCAGCAGTCTTTGTGGCCTGGTGTACCATGGCTTGAATTAACTATGGTTTTTGTTGGTGTACATGTAACATGAAACCATCGTTAGTATAGGGGAAGGGAAGGGGAATGCAAAATTGTTTAAGAGAAGAGGAATAAGAGGAGGGAACTTGTACTGTTTAGGCTGGTTCAAGTTTGCAAATTCAAGTTTGCAGAGAGCCAGAGTTAGGTCTACACCAGTGTTTCTTAACCAGTGGTACAGGTATCACAAGTGGTACTTGAGGTGGTGTCTGGTGGCACTTGCAGGATACCTGGACACCTGCTGCCCAGCAGCAAGACCAGGAATGTGACACAACTAACAGTGGTAGGAGGCTTGGCTTGGTGAACAGATTTCCACAAGCATGCTCTTCCACGCTTGAAAAAAAACCTCCAGTCCACCCTCTTACTGATGTAAGAGCCTCTTACTGATGTTTGCTGTGTTGCATCAGGTCTCCCAAACCAGAAACCGACGATGATGTCATTGACAGTTACTTCCAGTGGTACTTCAAATAGGTGGACCATGTGAAGTGATATGGCACAGACATTGAGAACTGGTCTAAATCAGCATAAGTTTGCATATCAGTTCCAATTTGTACGAGCGTATTTTGTGTGTTTATGTGTATACCTGATTCATGTTTATGTTTTTATATGATGGTCTAGAAAATGACAAGCGAATGGAAAGAATGAAAGCTACTGGAAATAAATTGCCACATCTGCCGGTTTCCCGTGTTACAGTGGATACATCAAGTGTACCCCCATCAAGGGGGTCAGAGGCTCGAGGCACATCTTTTAGTTTGCATTTTGTCACATCACAGGTAAAATATATTTTGACTGGAGACCTGTAGTTAGCACATTAACTCTTCCCTCCTACTGTACTCAGCCTTTCCTGTCCATGGGTCTTGTACCAGGTTGTCCTCCTTATTACCTTTATATCCTTAGCTTCTGATTCTTTTGACTCAAGGTATCTTGTCTTGTTGATCACCTCTGCTGCCCTTTGGTACTGTGTGAAGGTATACTGATTTTCAGCATTTCTAGATTGAGCCTTTGTCTTCAGCATTTATGCTCCCTAGTAGACAACAGTTGCTTTTTTACATTTGTGTGTGTGGGAACAGGCACAAACAAGACAAACAAAACTTGGGTTCCTCTTGTGCTCTTCTTTGATACAACCTCAAAACTATTAATCATGCATCACTCTGTATTTAGGGAAGTTCAATGTTTTTGAATCTGGTGAGAAAACAATTTTGTGGTTTCTTTCTCCATTGCCTCTTCAGTAGGGTCTCCATATCTTGCTTATATTTATTTATAATCTTCAATTATTTTTAAATATTAAAGGGGACTTTTTCATGTTTTCATATATGTTTTTATGCAGGGTGAATTTTCCTTCTGCATCTATATTGGATTCTCCTGCACAATGAACTACGTTTAAATCACACACTGTCTTCTCTGTTTGTTACATTGCTTTTTCTCCATCTTGTATTTTTTCCTTAGGGATTTGGACATACTGATAAATAATCCTGAAAGCATTAATTAATTTGCTTCTATTTCTCCTGTTCTTTAGAGTCACCGGTTCCCCAACAATGTATACAGCGATTTAAATGGTGTCATGACAATTCAGGCGAAACCACTGCAACAGAGATACTCGGGTTTGGCAGAAAAGATACAGTATGTGTTGCA
The DNA here is from genome assembly GCF_035046505.1 of Tiliqua scincoides. Taxonomy (NCBI): domain Eukaryota; kingdom Metazoa; phylum Chordata; class Lepidosauria; order Squamata; family Scincidae; genus Tiliqua; species Tiliqua scincoides. Next base: position 60,885,352 of record NC_089826.1, read on the forward strand.
AAGATTTATGAGATCATATTTAACTATCTCAGGGAATCTTGTATTTATTTTATTTGTACTTTACAGCATGGCTTCATAGAGTCTTTATGATATTAACACTGCATCTCTTACACTTATGAAATACAGATCCAACTTCAGTATTCCAGAAACCCCCTGCCCCGTCAGATACTAAAATCCACTGATAAGAGGACCAAATTTGAAGGGCTTTTTAAAAATGTGCACCAAAACACATTTTCCTACCTTTGCATGGCCAAATCAGCTGTTTCCCAGCTTCTACAGCTATTTTTAGACCTTAATGACCCACTTCTGGGTCACACAGAGATTACTTCCTCCTCCTATGACGTTCCTTGCTCCTCTCAGGTTCGCCCCAGAAACAAACAATGCATTCTGGGGCAAAATTGGGAGGAGCAAGGAACCTCTGTGCGACCCAGAAGGGGCTTGTTAAAAGTCTAAAAATAGCTGTAGAAGCTGGGAAACAGCACGGTTTGATCACACAAAGATAGGAAAACTGGTTTTGGCACTATTTTTTTAAAGTCCTTTAAATTTTGACCCCCCCCCCCCCCCAGTATCAACTGGCATCTGTGGATGCTGGACCTGCAGATGCTGCCAGTTCACTGTACTCATATTGTTTTATAATTTGGATATTGTGAAATTTGTTCCTTTTATTTGAAAGGTATTATTAAAGCTGCACATTCTCTTTCTTGAGGGGGGGGGAGTAATATCTAGGCATAGGGTATGTTGTGGGACTTGAACCTTAGGTCTAACTAGATGTGATTCTGCTTATAGTGGTGTGCTTTCCATTCTAAGAATGCCTGCAGTTGGGAGGGGGGGGGGGAATCCTCATTAGACTGTGGGGAGGAGAAGGTTAACTCTTTCTTGCCCCCTCCCAAAAGCAGCTATTTCCCCTTCACAGTGAAATTGTAACTATCGGGAAGGTTGTGCAATTTTCAGCAGGAAACCAGCATTAGGGAAAAGAGCTCACATGAGGGAAAAGAGCTCACATCCCCACACATTGGGGTCCCAGCCAGGATCTTGCCTCCTCCTATGACTGTTTTTAAAGGAAGAGAGGCACTTCCAGTGTGGGTCATGTCTTTATAGTACAGGGGTGTGCTCCTTAACAACCATTTGTTTAACAACGAACTGCAAATATGACAGTGGTCAAGCAACCAGCTAGTGTCTGCCAGGGAGTGTCTGTTTACACAATAAGGGCAATAGATTGGACTAAATGTTCACTTAATGACATAGGGCTTAATCCAAACTGCACCCTATGCTGGCCCAAGTCCCTTGGGCCGCCCTGGGAGGTTGCAAGTGTGCCGTAAAGCACGTTTGCGCCTCCTTGGGAGGAAGCCATGTTGGCGCTCCAAGAAGCACCGGCCTGCGGAGGCTGACGGAAGCCTTCGCTCCAGCTTCCCCTCAGCTCCTTGACTTTGGCTTGGATGAGCTGACACAAGGACAAAAAGTAGGCATGGGGGAGTGGGGAGGAGGAGGGAAGGAGGCGTTCCTGGGTGGGGGAGGGAGGACGATGGGCGGCCCTGGGGGCGGGTAGGCGGGTGGGGAGTGAGAGGCAGAGCTGGGATCCAGCAGTTATGCCGGATCCCAACCCCCATTCCTGGAGAGAACAGAGTGGCTTCAAGCAGCTCCGCTCTCCTCGGACTTGTGCCACCTCAGAGGTGGCGCAAGTCTAAGGAGACCCATAGGCGCCAGCAGTCCTTACCCAGGGGTAAGGGGAAAAGTTTCCCGTTGCCTCTGGCTAAGCCACTTCTGGACACAATCCTGTTAGGATTAGGCCCATAATCACATAACAACATTGATTGGTGAATGTATCCCTGTCATTAAGTGGTGCACCCCTGTATTTATTTCTAATATATGTCTAGTATGCTCCTTATATAAGCAGCTGCAGAATTTGCTGAAATTGCTTTTCTTTTTTTCAGGAGTGAACAGGAAGACAGGCCTCAGGGTGTAGCTTCCACTGTTAACTCAGCACGAAATCGACTGGGGCGAATGAGTGACAATGGTGTTTTCTCATCATCTCGAGTATTGCAGGGGTTCTCTAGGAAAACTCCAGGCCATCGTAGGCTACCTTCAATTGTAACCGAGCCCCTGCGCTCAAAGACTCCCAATGTTTACAGTGATGAAGTTCTTAGGGGGACAAAACTGTGAGATTCTATTTCTTTTCCTTACTACTGTGACTCTAACAATTTTTTTTCCTTAAACAATAGTGTTTGGACAGGCAATTCCAGGAATCTGTATTACATAAGTGCAAAGATTGGCATTGGGAGCAGAATCTTTGCTCTAATTTTATGTTGCCCTTAGAACTGTGGAGGTAGTGTTGAAACTGTGTGGGCAGAGCCTGGTGAAATCCTCAGAAGCTCTTCTGAGAAGCATATTCACATTGCACAATTCAGGCATTCTTGGTATTGAATCAGGATTTGCCACGCTAAGAATTTTATTTGTTTCTTAAATCTCAGCCCTGGGTTTGGTGCCATCTTTCAGGCACGTTAAGAACCAATGGTTAGACTTCTAAAAGGTTCTTTATGAGAAACAGGGAAAAATAAAATGTGCAGTCAGTAGGGATTGCCAGTAGTGGATCTAGGGCCCAATCCTATCCAGTTTTCCAGTGCCAGTGCAGCTGTGCCAATGGGGCATGCCCTGCATCCTGTGGTGAGGAGGCAATTACAGAGGCATCCTCAAGGTATGGGAATATTTCTTCTCTTACCTCGGGGCTGCATTGAGGCTGCACCAGTGCTGGAACACTGGATAGTATTGGGCCCCTTATTCTTTAAGTGATATGTTAAGAACATTCCCAGATGCTAAGTACCAAATCAGGTAGTTGGTCCTGCCTGCTGAGCACTGTCTACTGTGACTGCCAATGACTCCGCCAGGATTTCAAAAGTGGTATTTTTCTACCTGAAGAGTTTGGACTGGAGCTTATGCAGTTGAAACACTGGGCTGCAGCCTTGTGCATTCTTGGAGAATGTCAGATTTTAAATCTGGTTTCTTGTCACAAGGGCTGTAGTATTTCTCCATATTTAGCAGGAGCTATCTTGCCCACACATTCCGTTAAGAGTAAGAATAGCAACTCCTGCAGCAATTGAAGAAATTGCAGGGCACGTCATCTTGTGTACCCTATTGCTGTCTCCACAGGTGCACTGCCTTAGATCGCTTGTCTTCTCCACTTCCACCTACAACCCGGAACAAGTTGCCTCCAATAAGTTCAGAAACTGTGGATCAATATCTTTCAGTTCCAGGATCCCGGCAAGCCTTTGTAAGTTCTATATATTTATTTATTTACATCCCATTGCTATTGCTAGGGAATGCAGTGGAATGTGTTTTCTGCCAGTGTTGGCTGCTGCAAAAGTGCCGTAAAGTGCTTTGCAGCAGCGCAGAGAGCTGGCTTGCCAGCAGAAAGCCCAGGGCTTTCCTCCACATGCCAGTGGAGCAATGGAGGCCCTGTGGACCAAGTAAGCCAACACCGGGGTGGTGATGCTGGTGCTGGTGGTGGTGGTCGAACAGAGTAGGGGGAGGGAGGGAAGGGGGTTGAACAGGGTGGGGGAAAGGTGGGGCAGCGATAGGGGCCGGGTTGGGAAGATCTGGAGTGGGATCAGCAATGCCAGCATGTGCTGAATCCCGAGGCCATTCCTGGGCCTGATCCACTTGCATGGATCTATGCAGACTTATACCAGTGATATTGCTGATGCAGGTCTGAGTTGCCCCATTGCAGCTGCTGTGGTTTACTGTGGGGTAAGGGAACAAATGTCCCCTTAACCTGAGGATACCTCCAGTGGCCAAGGATTGGGCTGTCTATTTATTTAAAATATTTTATGCTGTTTTTCCTATGCACAAATATGTACCGTACGATCAGTATCTGCAGGGCTTCTGTTCCAGAAACCTTTCACAGATACTGGAATCTGTGGATATCAAGGTCACCATTTAAATGTCTGTAAAGAAGAAAACAAAGGAGAAAATTGTGTTTCTTACCATTGCATGGTCAAACTGCAAGGCATCCTAGCTTCTGGGGGCTAAAAATAGCACTAATGACCCACTTCCGGATCTATGGAGGTTCCTAGCTCTATACAGCATTCAGCCACTAGCTGGGGTCCAATGTAATTCTATTACATTGCTGTATAGAGCTATACAGTGTTCAGCCTCATATACAGCAATGTAATAGAATTACTGTCTTGCCTCTGCATCTGTGGGGGTTCATTTTCTACAACCCCCGCGGATGCAAAAACCTGTGGATAATCAAATACGTGGGTCTTGGCACTTCACAACCTCTGAATGCGACTGGAGCTATGCTCCAGCTGCATCTGGAGGGTCCAGGTTGGGCCAAATACATGGGTTCAGAACCCATGATTAGTTAAAACTGCAGGTACAGAATCCATTGATAGGGAGGCATGACTTATACATTCAGCCCTGTAACAGTAGCTGAGTCTGGGTCACCCTCTCTATAATTTTAGGTAGCCCAACTTTAGGAACAGGGGACAGAACTACTTCATACTTTTAACGTTCGGTCTCAGCACAGTATAGTAATCCAATGGCTCTCAGAAACTCTATCTTACAACCCCCTCCTACAGGCGTCTTTCAGACCCTATCTCATTCAAATATGTTCCTGCTACCATTGCCTGTCTGTATTCCCTTACTTGTGGCCCCAGGCAAAAGAACCAACATACCTTTAAATAATCACTTTCATTTCCCTAGCCAAGTTTTAGCTAAGGCTTCTGAATGTAGACTTCACATACCTTTAGATTCACTCAAGCAAATCAAAACCTGTTTTAAAAGGAGTTTATTTAGAATAATAAAATTACATAAGGAGAAGAAATGCTCTCAAAAATAAAATATATAGGAGATAACACACAGCAATAAAAATAACAAAAGCTCTATCTAAACTGCTAACAGGACTTCCACAGAGTGAGCTTGCAGGCTATATGAATGCAGAGTTCAAGAAATCCATGGTCTTTCTCTTCCAGGCCTATTGACCTATGTTACAAAGCTTGAAGGTTAGCAATCCAGAAGGCAAAGGGGAAGGGAGAGAGAGTGACCACCATATCTGCAGATCCCATATCCATGGTTTCACTTATCCATGGATGGGGCCCCAACCCCCCCATGTGCATTAGCAATGTTTAAGAACATACTGGGGGAAGTGTATCTTCCTTTAGCAGAGCGCTGTAAGCAGTAAAGCTTACAGCACTATGAAATCCAGCTCTGAGCAGCATGGATCCTTGTTTAAACAAGGTCCAATGCTAAACAGGAAGTGGCAGTTAACCCCTTCCCATCTAGCATAAACAGGATGTTGCAAGTGATTAAGCTTCAGAGCAATGCAATCCAGCTGCAAGCTGTGTGAATTCCTTGATTACATTAATTCTGAAGCTAGATGGGAAGGGGTTAACTGCTGCTTCTCCTCTAGCATCTATGTTTGTATAAGCAAAGGATTCACTTCCAGGGAGCCTGATTACATTGAAGTTAAGCAATTTTGCTTGCTGCTTCATGCAGCCTAGCTCGGAACAGAGAGAATTCCTTGATTAAACTAACTCTGAAGTTAGATGTGAAGAGGTTAATTGCCTCTTCCTGTTTAGCGTTGGGGCCTGTTTAAGCAAGGATCCACACTGCTCAGAGCTGGATTTCATTGCACTGGAAGCTTAGCTGCTTACAGCACTTGGTTAAAGGAAGATACACACACTTCCCCTGTAAGTTCTTAAACAGTGTGGAGGACATTATCAATACAGGCATCCCCCATATCTGCGGTTTCCATATCTGTGGGAGAGGGCATTATCAATACCCATGGACTCGGAAGTGGGTCAGGAGTGTTATTTTTATCCCCCAGAAACTTGGAAATCATGCGGCTTGACTGTGCAACAGTAAGAAATGCTATTTTCTCACTTTTTTCTTCTTTACAGGCATTTAAACGGTGACCCTGGTATCCATGGTGAGTTAAATCCATAGATGCCAGATCTGCAGATACTGAAGTTGCATTGTAGTATGTTGTCCTTTAAAAAAAAAATTAGAAGGAATCATGTTGTTGCTGTGTTCTGTACATGAAAAACGGACAGCCTAACCCAGTTTTACTCCCCATGTGGTGATGCAGCAGTGCCAGCATGGTGCCTGCTGAATCCCATGGGGGAGTTTTGGCATCTGGAGGACTCTTCAGGTTAGGGGAACATTTACTCCATTTCCCTGGGATAAGCCTACACCAGCCCGCCAGGTCTACTCTGACCTGTGTTGGCTCTTTAGCTGGTGTAGGTTCACATTCACCTGGTGGGGGATAAAGGCCAGGAAGGTGGTTAGGATATAGGCCGCTGATACCACCCCCATTCCAACCCTGATCCGCCCTCCCTCCCTATCCTGCCCACTTCCTTTCAATTCCCTGCACCAACTTACCAGCACCATTGGGCTTCCCTAAGCTGTGCTGAATGGATTGTCGCCTTTTGTGACCATCTCACATGGCCTTACATAGCCATAACAAGCGTTCTAGCAGCAAAAGGCCCGGTTGTTAATCACCATCTTCATACTTAGCTTGTGTATAATACTCTCTGGGTGTGCAAAGCACTAATATGTATTATCTTAATATTGTTCTGACAACAATCCTGTTATTCCCATGTTGCAGCTGAGGATCTGAGATTGAGAGAGAGCAGCTTGCCTAAGACTTAAATAGTGAGTTCATGGCCATGGTAAGATTTGAAAAGGGCAGTCTTGATTCTCAGCTCAGCTACACCGCAGCAGCTCATCCAGTGGCACAATGGCTAGAGTGTTGGATATGGAATATTTATCTTTCAGCTATGATGTTCACTTGTGCAAGTCACTGTTACTTTCAGCTATGATGTTCACTTGTGCAAGTCACTGTGTCTTAGCCAAACCCACCTCACTAGGTTGTTTGTGAAGCCAAAGTATGCATAAATGTATCAGATGTTTAGTTATATACATATACTTTCAGATATGCATGAAACAGATTTTAACAAGGTATTTTCTTTAGCAAAATATAATGATTTTTGTCTTTCATCTCAAGGAATTGTATTCACAACAGCTGCACTGACACTTCCTCACTTTGAATTGCAGTTACAGTACCAGATTCTGTTCCTCCTTTGTTCTACTAATATAACTTTTGTCCCCTCTGCACCTACCGTGTTTTAGCAGTGTAGTTACAGTTTTTCTTCCTTTTTTTGTGCTCTTATTCATTTTTCATCTTCTCTCTGGGAAAAATAATAGATCTATCCCACATTTCCTTTTATTGGTCTTGTATCATCAAATCTTACAATACATTTAGAGCCCTATAAAAATATGAAGTTGTCAAACTTAGTCCTAACCTGGACCCCTGTTAACTGGGCAGAGAGGCACCTTTAAAGTGGTGTTTTCTTGTATTTTCTTGTAAGGGAGAGAGCAACTATCCCTCTTCACCCCTCTGTGGTACTTTTTCTAGTAGCTATTGCTGATGTCTATTTTGCAAAGGAACAGGACCTTGTGCAATTACTTTTCTCTCTTTCCATTTGAAAAAATGCATGATATCTTCACTTTATTTGAAGTTCATTTGAAAACGCCGAGGGAAGTAATTTTGCAATCTCAGTATTTAGGCGCTAGTTGAAGATTTACATTTTTTGTAATAAAAAAAATTAATTGAAAAGCAAAATTAAACTGTAATAATACGAACTTTTTAAAAAATGATTACCCTTTTTCTTTTCTTTTCCAGCATCGAGGAAGGTATCCTCATAGCCGAATATCCAGTGCAGTACCTGACAGCACAGAACGACGGCCACTTAGAGAACGAACTGTCATAATTGATCAGTTTTCAAGACCCAACACTACTCATACATTCCGGGTAGGCATTTGAAAGTCTGCAAATCTTGAATAAAAACCTAGAAGTAGATAATGAAATAGTCCTTTTGCTCCTCTGTGGAATTTTATGCTATTACTCCTGTCTGAGCACTTATAGCCTGCTGGAGACTGTGCACCTCTTAGTGTAATATTGCAAACACATCTGGAAATGAGTACGGGTAGTTCTCAGAGTTCCCTCTACCACTATATCCTATACTCAGTGGTGTACCTGGGGGGCAAGGGGGGCAAATGCCCTGGGCACCAGGTTTGGGGAAGACACCACACCTCCAACCACTCTCCATGGCAACACCTCCCAGCAGCACTCAATCGGTGTGCCCATGTCAGTGCGCTGATCTGTGGGCTGCCCCCCCACCATAGGTGTTCATAGGGCCAGGGAAGTTGTGTGCGGCCTCCCCGGCCCTCAGAAAGCCTTATAAGGCCTTCTGGAGGCCAAAAATTGTCACACCACTGCCTGTATTGTTACCTTTTTTGCTCTGATTTAGAGGCCTTCTTCTTGACCTGGTTGCATTGTTCCAGTAGTTGCATTGTTCCAAGTTCCGGTTGTTTCCAAGATGTTTGACGTTATTTTGGCCTTCCTGTGGCTTATTGGCTAAGAACTGGGAAAATGAGTATATCCGATGCTGCTCTTGGAACAGGAAGTGGTCTTGGCCACCTGCCAGTGTTCCTTATGGAATAGTTACCTCTCTATAATTCCTGGTTCATGTTCTAGTTATTGTCTGACTTTGACTTGTGAAAAATCTATATGATATAGATAAAAATCTGTGTCTTTCAGTCAGATACCCCTCATAAAAGATCATTGACTTCTATGGATTTTGCTAATCATATGTGGACAGGTCAAGTGGTATTGACAGGTAAGATCTGTATTTTATTCCATAAAAAAGAGAGAATTTTAAATGTGTATGATGCATTTGCCCATGTGTTTGTGTTATTAAATGGAATAAATAATGTTTATATTTTTATTATATAAAAGATTGTTCATAAATTTGCCATATGTAAAGGTTATGGCAAAGTCACTGTCCACTATCACTGGTGTTTGCACTGCTGTAGAAATGTTCCTGCAGTATCCGAACCAACAGAGGGCTTCCTATCAGTAGAGAACACCAGTACACCACCTTTTTCTGTTCCCATTTCTTCAAACAGGCTGGTGTTGCTATTTTAAGCCCTTACAAGCTCAGTCATGCATCTGCACAGCATGACAATATATATCCAATTATAATACCTCACAGTCCAACTATGTGCTACAAAGTGATTCCATTGTTGGCAAATTGTACCTCCAAAAGCGTTTTTTCCCCGATTAAAAAAATAAACTAGGAGATCCTTCTGATAATGTTATTTGTCTGCCTGCCCAGTGAGAGATAACCAGTGCTTGCAATAAGATAAATAAAAATCTCGCAATATTTTCCTGCCTTGGACAATGTTTTTGTATTTGATATTCCAGAAAAAACAATGAAGGAAACAGGCATTATCTACTCTCTGTATATAGTTTTCAAAATGGTCTGTATATAGTTTTCAAAATTATTTTTGGTAAAATAGCATATTTTACTTACTGCTGGTTGTGTATGCCAACAATTTGTAACTAGTCTTTAAGAGATCTGATATGTTTGAATAAAGGACTAAATGTTTATATTGCCATTTTTACGGCTCCCTTATGACTGATGAAATTTGGGCAAATATAGAGATGTAAATTCCTTTCTGCTGTTTTTTGTATTTCAACGGCCAGCATAGCATAGTGGCTGAAGGCCCAATCCTATCCAGCTTTCCAGCACTGATGCAACCCCAAGGTAAGGGAACAAACATTCCTTTACCTTGTAGGGTGCCTTCGTGACTGCCCCACCACCACAGGATACGTTACACATTCCATTGGCACAGCTGCATTGGGGGCTGGAAAGTTGGATAGAATTGGACCCCTGAGAGCCTGAGGTATGACTTGGGACATCCCTGATTTGGTCTCTGCCATTTAGCTTAGGCAAGGCACTCAATTTCAGCCTCAGCTCCCCAGCTGCAGTACGGGGTTCATAATACCTGTTTACCTTATCAAGTTGTAAGTCGACATCAAAATAACAAACATGAAGCACTTTGCTCACTTGTAAAATGCTATACAAATGCTATGTATTATTTTAGATTTTGACACATATAAACCATAGTTTAAAAAAATGTGTTTGTTATTTGCATGTGAGCTCCCATAAGCTGTTTACTGAACTTCTGTGATGTTATGGTATGACATAAAGGGCATATTTACGTCACAACTTAGAATTTTGGCTAACAGTGCAAATTCTGAGAAGAAAAAAAAAAGGCCAGATTGTTGGTTTCAATAAGTTACATAAAAGTCTAGATCTGCATGGACAGGCACTTAGGGAGTTTAAGCTGAGAGACTTTGAAGGTAGAAGTAAGTTGAATGATAAACGTACAACAAACAATTTCACATATCAATTTAAACTTCTAGCCAGTGTGAATGACCTCTTTTTACCATACAACATACACTATTGGCTTCAGTTTGCTGAATATTCTTCTCTCAACATATGACGTAAGTCACTGTTAGCTCCCAGGTGGAATTTGAGGGTGAAAGGAAAGGTCACTCACTGAAAGAATTTAAACTCAGTTCCTGTTGTTTCAAATGTACATTCAACCCTGGATCTTAAATGTTGCCTAATTGTGTGTTTGCTTGCAGGTTCACAATTCCATGCCAAATCAGTCCAGAGAAATCCACCTGTCTCTAGGAGGAGATTTCAAGTTGTTTCATAACATTTAGCAGAAGGCAACAAACTGATTTGTACTTGATGGACAGCTAACCATCAGGATGGATGATGAAGAAACAGTATTGGAGTTTTCTGACGTAGTGTTCTACATCTTTGCCTGTGGCCTTCTGAGAAAGGCATTTCACTAAAGACTAGTTGGAAATATTCATTAATAAGAAAATGAAGACAGCACCCTCTTTGGAATGCAGAGTAAATGTTAGTGCCATTTACTTCCCAAAGGCATACACTAAGTCCATGGAAGAGTGCACACCTCTTCTGCTTTCTTTGTGATCTAGATGCAAGGAACAACCAGAGCCAAATTTTTATGAGCTTTGAATTTTGTGATATTTGTTGAAGCAAACTGTTCCAAAATGGAAAATATTTCTGCATTTTTTATCTAAACCAGCAGACTCCAAACCGTGGCCCAAGTTCCACAGGAATAATTGTTCCAGGTGCAGTGGTGGTGAAGCCTTACCATTTTGCTCTACAGCCACTTTCCTTTGTGCTGGATCACTGCAGAGCCTTGAGCCAGGGAGCCACTTCTGCTGAATTTTGCCCCAGAAGGCTCTGTGCCCCAGTTTCCTAGAGAAGCAGCTCCCTGCCATGAGGCCCTGCACCGACGGTGCAAAGAAAGGTGGCTGTAGGGCGGAATGTTAAGGGAGGCAGATCTATCCCATGGGCTGGAATTTGGAAGCGTCTTATCTAAACATTAATCATATTTAGGCTGTGAACTCAGAATGGTGCAAAAGCCCCACAGACTGATCTTGAATACTTCAAGCAGACTGTGTAGTCTCTGAATTAGCCCATAAAGTATAGCTAAAGAAAACACCTAAACCTTGAAAGGAAGGGAGAATGTATGTGAAATGTCTCTAGTTAAGCTTTAGCCCAGCTGGGTAACGAAGCTTCCCTGACCCTGATCAGACAAACTCAGGAATTGCACAGCTTCTGTGCTCCTTCCAGCCTTACAATTCCACTGTTCTTTCCAGTGGAGTGGTTCAGAGATTGTTCTGCATTGGAGCTGGTGCAGTTGGTGGCAGTAGCTTCTCCTTCCCAAGCTACAGGAGGAGGCTGATGGCTCTCCTCTAAATATTAACTCTCCATTCACCAAACAGCAGTATTGCATATTCTTCACCATGCACCTTAAAAGCTGGTTTTTAGCAGGGCGCTGAAAAAACATTAAAAGAGTGAGGTGCATTAAAAGAAGAACAAGTTGGCTCACTGTGTAGTAACAACCTGCATATGTTTTTTTTTTATTTTACACTCCTGGAATAGCACACATCCTCCATTCCATTTTGTTGTGGTTTTGTGGGTTGGGAATGCCCCACATTATGTTGTACCTGTCTTCTGTTTTAACTTGGAGAACTTCTCAACATTAATGTTGGAGTTGAGGTATGCACAGTCTGCTACAAGTTTTTGTACACATCTTTTCTCTCTCTGTCTCTCTTTTAAAATTACCTATGCAAACAAGCAGCATATATGCACCTTGATTAAAACACTGTGCATAAAAGGAATGTTGATGCAATTGCAGGATGACATCAGGATTTCTTTCTTTTTTTTGCACAGTGACTTACCTATGCATGCATGTCCATGGATTAAATCACAGCATAACAAAAACATTTTACACAGTGTTTTAATTGATGCACATACAGCACTAGTGCATACGTGCATGACCTGCAAGGGGAAAAAAGATGCAGATTGAAAACGATGGCAACCTCTGTCTGTGCAGCAGTCTGAATTAAGTTTGGAAAGCAAGTATGGAAGAATGGCAGCTCTCTTCACATGTTGGTGCTGTTCTGCAAGGATCACCTACTTTGTAACCCAATATCTAAGAGGAAATGTGGTTGTAAAAGTGCATTGTAAATCATTTTCACAATACTGAGTCACCCATTATTACAAACATTTTGACCAGTCTGCACTTTGATTATGTAAATTGTCTTTAAATATTGACTTTTGTATTTCTGATTATGTCTTTTTCTATTGTCAGTTGTTACGCTTTAAAATTGTTTTGTCTCCCTAGCTTCTCTTTGTCCTTAATTAGGCGTTTCACCCCTTGAAGGGTGACTAGTAATACATCAAGTAATAAACAAAACAGCTTAATAGATTTGTTCTCAGAAAGAGAAAACTGATCTGTGTAAGCAGAACTATTCCATAGACCCTCAAGAAGCCTATTTGCTGCCCTATGAATAATATCCTACTTATCAGGTTTTTCCTTCCTGAACATATTTTAACGTCATATGCAAATATAAAATCAATTATTTTGCTTAGTACTCCACAAATTAAAATATTAAAATATTTGCTTCATAAGCCAGTGCTTCTGCAGAAATTTGTACAGAATCCTTTTTATATGCCTGCAGTTTTAAATGCTCATTCAAAGTCCTGGCCATGAGCTGTAACGTGTATAGTATATACACATGGAAAGATGAACTGTTTCTTAAAGAATGGGCCAGTTTCACACATGCAAGCCCACCCAGGATAAAACTAAATGTGATGTTAAATGCATAACTGTGCAGTAGGTAATATGCTTTCCTCTCTAGGAGCAGCCAACACACCCCCTTAGGGTACAATCCTAACCAGGTCTACTCAGAAGCAAGTCCTATTTTGTTCAGTGGGGCTTACTCTCTGGAAAGTGTGGTTAGGATTGCAGCCTCAGTCTGTTTGGATTCACACCAGCTAAAGAGCTGTCGTGGGTCCAAGGAGACCCTCTATAAGTGAAAATATTTTCCCTTTCCCTTCCCAAGCCTCCTGATCTACATCCTTCTCCACCACAGCATACAGCACAGCTAGTTTTGGTGTGGCTGCCTGCTATTGTGGACTCAAAGGATAGGATAGGATTGGGCTCAAAGTCATGGAGAAAAAAATCTTTCAATGGCTACTAGTCACAAAGCCTGTATGCTCCCAACAGATTCAGAGGAAGTATAATCATCAACATATGGGTGGGAAGCAACCAATGAGAGTGAACTGTTTACTTTCATGTTCTGAAAATGTTTGCTTTCATGTTCTGTTTGGTCTTTTTTGGTCTTCCCCAAGGCATTTGTTTAGCCACTGTGGGATGCAGGACGCTAGCCTGAGGCCAAATGAGCATGCTATTCCATGGGTAAACACAACTTTGAGTCACAATGGGTTTCAACTCTTAGGATTTGCAACTACTACTTCACTGCAATCCAGGGGTTTCTTAGGAGCAAAAGCCATGCTAGTCCCTCCTGCATTGCCAAAACACCTTTTGGCTGATTTCCTGTGTCCTTATGTATTTCAGCAGCCCGCGAATATGAAAAGGGATGGAAGTTCCCCTGTGAGTGTTTGCCCTTCTAAGAACAGTAAACATCCTGCTCTTGACACTGGCAGCAGGACTCACATGCTACTTGTTTTCTGAGACTTATGCGTAAGCATTCATAGGATGGTGCCAGAAAGCCTCTTTCCTACCAGGGAAGAAAAAAGTCTCTGTACTCCTCTCTTGCTCTTTGAATCTGGTTAAAAACTTGAGCAGGAGAAACGGGGACCTGATTGAGACATACAAAATTATGCAGGGGCTGGATAGAGGGGATAGAAAGATAGAAAGGTCCTCTGTGCAAGCACCAAGTCATTACCCTTGGGGTATCGCCGCTTTCATGGCAGACTATAAAGGGGGTGGTTTGCCATTGCCTTCCCTAGTAATATTACGTTTCCCCCAGCAAGCTGGGTACTAATTTTACCAACCTCAGAAGGATGGAAGACTGACTTGACCTCAAGCTGGCTACCTGAGAGCAAAGGAAGCAAAACGTGCACACAGCCAAGTTCATGGAATGTCGAAGAGATCAGGGTGGTTCTCTTGGAAGGAAGGGGAAGCCAAACAGAAGCAGGAAAGGTTGTGTCCCTCCTTGCTTTCTCTCTTGAACTCCCACAATATGCCCACTTTCCCAAAAATAAGCCCCACTGAACAAAATGGAACTTGCTTCTAAGATTGATAGGATAAGATAGATGGATGTAAGTGGAGAAGTGGTAGTTTGCAAGACAAATTGCAAGCCACTTTCTCCATGACTGGCTGCAATCCTGTACACATTTTCCTGGGAGTAAGCCCCACTAATTTCTGAGTAGGCATGTGTAAGGAAATATAAACAGGCAGCATTTCCCTGCCTTCTGTAGGAAGATTGAGGTACTTCCTCCTCCTTCTCTCTCCCCATTTGATCCTAAATGGATGGAAGAAAAGATGAAGAAATAAAGCCATGTTTGCTGTTGTTTTTCCTACTTATCATAAGCCATAAGCAAAGGCAAGAAATGACTGCTCTATAAGGCTGAAAACAAAAAGAGGAGGGGCTATGGTGAAGAAGGGCCTGTCCAGGAGGACAGCCTAGGATGCCATCTCACCTACCAAGCACATGGATATCAAGAATCACGTGGGTTTTTGGCTGTATGTTCAAAAACTCATATGGAAGGCTCCAAACTCTTAGATTAAGAGAAGGATGAGTGGGAAAGAGATACTCAGATATTTTGTCCTTACCCATACTCTGATTTTGGGTAACTTATTCAAGTTGGAGAGTATGACTTAAAACTTAGGTATATATTTAAAAGTATTAG
This sequence comes from Tiliqua scincoides, assembly GCF_035046505.1. NCBI lineage: Eukaryota > Metazoa > Chordata > Lepidosauria > Squamata > Scincidae > Tiliqua > Tiliqua scincoides. The sequence continues at coordinate 60,900,462 of NC_089826.1, forward strand.
AACAAATTGATTTTTGTTTTGGTTGCCAATGTTTGAATTAAATCTCTTTACAATCACAATAGTAAAACTATTGGACACTGTGGAGCAAACCTGTGGAGCAAACCATCAGGCTATGGCTAGAAGTTTGTGGTACAGCCACTGCAATTGGTTCAACTTGACGGCCCCAGCGATGACGTCATGGTGTCATTGCTGAGCACTGTTGGACAGGTGGGACGACAGGACTAAGCGACTGCTATCAGCCTTCCAAAGGAGTCCTGATGGAGGAAGAATAGGCAGAGAGAAAGGAGATGGAAGGAGAGAGAGGGTCTGAGAGGAGGACAGGGAGTGGAAGGGGGTGAGGAAAGAGGCCCAAGGAAGGGGGGAGGGGGAGGAATGAGAAGAAGAGCCAGGGACGAAGCAAAGGAGAAAGAAGAGAGAGAGACAAGACCCAAGCTATGGAAAAGGAACAGAAGGAAACAGAGAAATCCCAAGTGAGTGAGCAGGAAACCTGTGAGTGGGAACTGACCCCCTGGGGTCTCAATAGACTGTCCCTTTTGGGCAAGAGCAAGGGAAGAGGACCCTTGATTATGGTCTGCATTCCTAAATCAGGGCTAATTGGGATTGCTCCACCCTCCAACAGGAGAAGACCAAACCAAGTCACAGGGAGAAAGACACAGGGACCAACTTCCATATGGACCCACCCTCCAGTTAGACCCTTCGGAGCCAGAACAGAAGCCTGCTAGGTTACCTGTGCCTTATGTTACCAGCATAAGGTTTTTTTTAAAAAGGCATGTAAGGTACACATGGGGGGAAACAGTTGTGTGTAGGGGCCCTGTGGCCATTGGCATAGCTATATAATTTGATGGAGGGGGGAGGAATTTGATGCAAGGATGAAGGTACAAAAATAATTTACTTAGTACTCAAAATTTTTTTTAAGAGGGCTGTTTCAATCTGGGCCTAACTGGAATAACCCACTCACATCTTATTCAAGACGGGGGATTCTGTAGCTACCATTTGTGCAAAAGGGAGCTCCAGGGGAAGAGCAAAGAGGGGGAAAACATGGTGAGAAAAGGGATGCTGGGAGTTTAGAGGGGTTTTTCAAAGGAACCTGGAGGAAGGAGATAGGGTTTTAGAGGTGTGCAGGGAAGGAGAGAGAGAGAGAGAGAGAGAGAGAGAGAGAGAGAGAGAGAGAGAGAGAGATTAGTTATGAGATTAGTTGAAGATATGTAAATCTTCTTAGTCTTACTATTATCATCATCATCATCAACAAAACAACAACTGTCTACCTAGGTTACCTGTGACAGAACGGAGGAAAGAAAATGCTGGGCCTAAGAAACGAGGATGCTGCAATGGAGGACAAGCAGGCCTCCATTGAGAACATTTTGATGCTGGATGCTTAACTTTACAATATACCTAAGTCAGACCATGACTGCAGTATCTGGGTCCTTCTGTAGGTGTCACACCCCTCAAGATGTGGAACTTCCCCCTCTGAATGAAGGGGAGGCAGTGGCCAGCATAACACGCATGTTTTCCTTGACATCAAAAGCCCAGCCCGGCTTTGTTCAACTACCTCTCCCCAGCTGTTCTAGATGAGAACAAAATGAAATGTATAAAACTGCAGAACATAATGATAGCTCCTTAAATGGCTCCATTATCTTTTGATCTGAAAGGATTATAAGGGACAATTATTCATTAGCACTGAAGGAGTCTATAATACGGCATTCCATTTTTTAATGGTTCTTCAGTAGAGAGTTTCCGGTAAAGTACATTTAATGCTCCTGGTGCTTGGAAGCCAGCCAGCAATGATGAGGAAATGAAAGTACAGGGCTAGCTGGTTTCCCGACCACAGGTTGTTAGACATACTGAAACAGCACTGCCTGTAGGTGCCAGTCAGTTTTCTTCCAGCACCACTGCAGGCAGTAGTCTATTCTGCAAAGACTGTATGAGCAGAACAAACCATTGTTTGAACTATTAAGCCACCTTGCTGGGGGCTAAGGGATGAAGAACGTGTGCCAGGGAATTCACCTGAATAGCTTGGTGAAAATACCTCTGGAAAAATATAGAGCTCATCTATGCTACTTTCTTAACCATGTTCCCCCACACTCCAAGAAGGAGAAATTAGAAATGATGAAAAGGCAGCTCCAGTTCTAGATTCAGGAGGCAACTTGGTTGCAACATCAATAGCTTGTTACTTGCACAACAATCATACTGTGCCCCCTCAGGAGCGAAATATCAGCTAGAATCAATAATGCAACACGCTTGGGGTGGGGCAGAGGGGGGGATATACACCTGCAATGAGAGAACCACACCATCTCTTTGGTTCTTGTATTTATTTTAAATTTATATACATCATGAGCACATGACATGTCACACAATGGAAATGTATGTTACCTGTTCCTTTTCATGCCTTTCTATATAATGAAAATCTAGGGAGCTCTACTAAGCTGATAGAAAGATTAAAGGCACAATCCTGACTTGACGATGGGCCAGCACAAGAAACTTTTAAAATAAAAATCTGTATTTCCCCCCCCCCCCAAAAAAAATCTATATTTCCCAACAAGCCCAGTATTGTTGCAGACATGCTGTAAGACATGTCTGCGACAACATGTGAGTCAGAGAAGCTGGTGCGAAGACACACACCGGCCTTCCAGCACCGGAACAAGCCCTGGGACTGGTAAGTTTACACCGGCCTTTCCAGGCTGGTGTGGGGATCTGGGGAGATGGGCAGAGGGCAGGTCCATGAGTGGGCAGCAGGTGTGGGGGGGGAGGGGCCAGAATCTGGCACCTTTTCCTAGGCATTTGTTCCCAGGTTCCCTGATTCTAACCCTGTTCCTAGGCAGCCTGGGCCAGCTCCAGGCTGTGCAAATCTGTGCCACCTCTTGAAGTGGCACAGATCCAAGTAGCCTCATTGGGGCTGCTGCAGCTTTACGCAAAGTAAGGGAAAGCAATCTCTCTTGCCCTGGGCTGAGCCACTTTTGGTCTCAACCTTGCATTGGATAAGGGACAGTCCTGCCGGCCTCCCCATTCCAGCGCAAGTAAGGATTGGGCTGTAAGAACAATATTTAGGATTATGCCAAATGAAGTTCAAGCCAAACATCCTAACAATGTTACAGTAGCTGAACACACCTCTCCAATTACTGTAATTAGGGATTTGAATTGGAGATGGCATAATGGAATGGCATAAACAGGTATCTGGGTAATTATCTTCAATATCCTCCTTGTGCTTCAGTTTGTTGGTATTACAAATTTGGAACACAAAAGTCTGTGCAAGTTTCTTGAATGTCCCTTAGGGCCAAATCCAAAGGCGCCCATGGGCCGACTCAAGTCCCTTGTGCCAGCCCAGGAGGGTCACAAACGCGCTGTAAGGCACACTTGCGCTTGTTCAGGAGGAAGGCGAGCTGGTGCTCAAAGAAGCGCAGGCCTGCGGAAACTGATGCAAGCCTCTGCGCCAGCTTCCTCTGCGTGGGTTGCATTGGCCCGGCTGGGCCAACGCAAGGAGCAAAGGTAGCTGGGGAGGAGGCAGGAGGGTAGCGTTCCTGGGTGGGGGGAGGGCGGTTGGTTGTGGTCCTGGGAGCATGTGGGCAGGGAATAGGAGGCGGGGCTGGGATCCAGAAGTTATGCCAGATCCCAACCTGGGGAGAATGGAACAGCTTCAAGTTCGAGGAGACCCATAGGGGAAAGGGCGCCTTTCCCAGGGGTAAGAGGAAATGTTTCCCCTTGCCTCTGGCTGAGCTGCTCTTGGCCCCTGTCCTGTGCTGGATACAGCGCAAGCCTCCTGGCTTACCTGGATTAAGTAAGTGCAGGGTAGGATTGCGCCCTTAGTCATCAGCTTCCAGGTGCTTTACCTAAACACAAGAACCTAAATTAGAAATAAAACATTCACTGGGAACCTGGGTCTGTTGCTGTATATACTACTATTCCAATACTATAACTCAGAAAACTAGTTTTGGGGTGCAAATCTGTACTTCATAAATGCCAATCTAGGCAACATAGGATATGGTATATGCTCGTGCAATGACAGTTGCACCATCATAGCCTCCTTTTCTCCAATGAATGTGCTATGAATGCCAGCTCATCACCTGGGCAACATATCTCCAAAGCTGTTGCAATTACCCCAGTGCAAACCCCTCAAACAGGTGGAGATGTAGGGGGCACCAGGAAGAGTTGGTGTATGTCCTTGAAACATCCTCCATGTGACAGTTTCCCCAAATGTCAACAAAACACTATGTAGTTGTCACCACCAGGGTAGGAATTTTAAAAGCCATAGAAAACAACTGGAAGGTCGAAACATCAGAAAATCTCACCTTCTACTGCCACTTTTGCTCTGCCCATTTTCTTCTGGCAGAGTAGACAATACTTTATAGACCATCTCAGCACACCAACACAATACTAAATCTCCTAGCAGGAAGCCAGAACTCAGATAATGAGGGCAAGTTATAATTCTCTGACCTCTTCCTGTGCACATAGCACACCAGGGATGAGAACTCGAGTCAGGTGCCTCAAATCTGAGTCACAAAAATCAGGTGCCAAAAATCTGAGTCACAAAAATGCGTTGATGCCTCAGGTATTGACTCAAGTCTGAGGCCACTGACTTGGCACTCAGCCCCCACATGTGCAGACTTGAGTCTGTCTGTGCCTGGGTGTACTTGCTTACTTTTTCACAATGTGAAAGACCTTGTGGGGCCATCATACAGACGAGGTGAGCAGCAGGGAAGTTCCAGTCAGGAAAAAGGATGGGTGGTCTGATTTGTTTCTTTGGATGAGGCAAGGCAGAAGGAGAAGCCCAAGGGGGTTCTTGTTGGTTTCAGGCAAAGAAAAATTATTTCTCTTCTACCTAGGCTGCTTGCAAACCAAGGCACAAAAACTCAGACCCAAAAATTTAAGACCAAGGGCAGTTTACTCACAATCTGATGCAGACTTACACAAACATTTTTCTCACATCAAGATTTTTAAAACTAGAAGACTGGGAGCCCTAAATAGCTGCCCCTGGATGCATGTAAGTATGATAAAACAATGGTTAAAAGCAGAGATTAAAATACAGTCTCTTGTACTACTGAGGTCAGCAGACAAGAAGCTAAATATAGATAAGGAGGAATCAGCAAAGGGACACACCCTTTAGAAAGACCATTAAAGGGACCACATACAGTTTCATTTTTAAAGAACTAGATACTCAACTGATGACTACTACTCAGTGCTGTTATTCTCCAACACCCCTTTTCAACTCTGAGTAAGTGAATCTAAAAGATTCATTTCTGTTCGTAATTTCTGAAACCTATCTCTTGGTAATGGTTTTGCCAATAAATCAGCTATCATTATTTGTGTAGGACAATAATTGATCTTAATAACACCCTACATAACCAAATCACGTACATGATAATACTTTCATCTATATGCTTTGATCTCACATTATATCCTTCTGATTGCATCAGTTTTATACAGCCTTGATTATCCTCTCTAACTTGCACTGGATTTATTTCTTGCATTCCCATATCATTCAGTAATTTACAAAGCCATGTTGCTTCCCTACACGCCTCAGATGCCGAAACCAATTCAGCTTCTGTAGTAGATAAGGCAACGATAGTTTGTTTTTTACTTTCCCAACTCACTGCTCCATCACCATACATAAACTAGTGTCCACTAGCTGACTTGCAATCTGAAAGATCTTCTGCCCAATCAGAGTCTGTATATACTACCAACTTTGGGCTACCTCTAGCTGGAAGCTTTAACTTAAAATCCAATGTTCCTTTCAAATATTTCACAACCCTTTGAATGCCAATCCAATCTAACTGTGTGGGAGAGTGCATTCTTCTGTTCCAAATTCGCACTGCATTAGCAATGTCTGGTCTAGTTGTAGTTGATAAAGTAATTTCCCCACAGCTTCTCTATACCCATGCCCTAGTGACATCTAGATTAGATTATTGCAATGCGCTCTACGTGGGGCTGCCTTTGAAGACGGTCCGGAAATTACAACTAGTACAGAACGTGGCTGCTCGTGTGGTTGCTGGGGCACGTCGGTTTGACTCTGTCGAGCCGTTGCTCCGGCGGTTACACTGGCTGCCGGTTCTGTTCCAGGCCCAATTCAAGGTGCTGGTTTTGACTTTTAAAGCCCTTTACGGCTCTGGTCCGGGGTATTTGAGGGACCGGCTCCTTCCCTACAATCCTGCCCGTGCTCTTAGATCATCTGAGGGGGCCCTTTTGACTGTGCCGCCACTAAGAGATGTGAGAGGGGCGGTGGCCAGGAAGAGGGCCTTCTCGGTGGTGCCCCCCGAACTGTGGAATACCCTCCCCTTAGAACTGAGAACTGCTCCCTCGTTGCTAACGTTTCGGCGTGGACTGAAGACCTTTTTATTTCAAAAAGCTTTTAATTGTTGACAGGCTGGCTGGCGTTCTTGCTTTTATATGAAAATCCACGGGGTTTGTTTGTTTTTAGATTTTTTAATTATTGTAAATTGTTGTTAATGATTGTTTTTAATGTTATATTTTTTAAAGTGTTGTAAGCCGCCTTGTGTGCCCGTTGGGCAAAAAGACGGGGTATAAATTAATAAAATAATAATATACTTATCATTACTGGGCAGAGGTTCAGCCTTTCCTTGCTTAAAGAAATCACTTTCCATAGGTGTAACAACTGAATAAGCATCTTCAAGTCCCAAAGATTCTATTAAATCTAGAATTTTTGGTTTTTGACTAAGAAAGTAACTTCCCTCCTCATCCTTCTCAATCTGGACGCCGAGATAAAAGGCTGCATCCCCCAATTCTTTAATTTCCATTTCCCTATTCAATTGAAATACAATATATTTATAATCCCTTTCATCCTCATAAATCAATAATAAATCATCAACATAGACCAAAAGATACATCCATTACCATTGCTGTATACAATGATGGATCTGGCTGTCCCTGCTTAAAATTCTGTTGTGTCAGCATTTGGTGAAGTTTTTCATGCCAAGCTTTTGCAGCTTGTTTCAATCCATACAACCCTTTATGGAGCTTACCCACTAAATCTGGTCTCTTTTGATCTATAAAACCAGGTGGTTGCTTCATAAATATTTTCTCTGTTATTCTCCATGCAAAAAGGCAGTTTTTACATCCAAATGCCTGACACACAATCCTCTAGATGGAGCGACACTCAAAAGCATCCGTATAGTTGTATATTTCACAACAGGTGCAAAAGTTTGATCATAATGCTCACCATATTTCTGTGAGTAGCCTTTAGCAACTAACATAGCCTTGTAGCATTGCACCTCCCCCTTTACACCCTGTTTAGACTTAAAAACCCATTTGCAACCTATTGCCGTCTTGCCAGGAGGCAAGTGAGTTACAGTCCATGTTCCATTCTTATGCAACGCCCCCATCTCTTCTTGAGCTGCATCTTTCCACTTCTTTGCTTCATCCATTGGCATTCTTTCAACTTGTTCCCATGATTCTGGGTCACACTCTGACACCAATCTTGTAGAATAAGTTAACCGGACAGGTGGTACACCTTTATTTTCTCGAAGTGATCTTCTAGGTTGTTATGTGGTGACTTGATCTTCCTCCAAGACATCATCTAATCCTGGCAATTCTTCTTCCTTTATTGATGTACTGGTTTCTGGATCTAATTCCTGTATAACTTCCCCTTCTGATTCTACACTAACTGTTGGGGTTAAATCCAAAGATCTAGATATATTACTTTGATAAGCTGGAACAAGTATAAACTTCTCATCTGGTTCTGCCAGTTCATCAAAAAAGGTTTAACTTTTATCTGCTTTCTCATCCTCAATAAAATGTAATACATGTCTTACTGTCATGCAACTTGTATTCAAATCCATAACACGATCATTTTTAGAGTTTTCAGAATAGCCAACAAAAATACCTTCTTCAGTCTTAGGATCTAGTTTAGAGCGCTTTTCCTTTGGAATATGAGAAAGAATCTTACACCCAAACACTCTGAGATGTTCTATACTTGGTGGTTTACCATACCACAACTCATATGGGGTTTTACCATCTGCTGCTCCTTTAGTGGGCAGACAATTCTGTATATATGTAGCTGTATTTACTGCTTCTCCCCAAAATTGATATAGTAATTTTGCATCTATAAGCATACATCTTACCATATCTAACAAAGATCTATTCTTGCGTTCTGCAATTCCATTCAATTCAGGTGTATAAGCCACTGTATATTTATGTACAATTCCCTGCTCTTCTAAATAATTCTGTGTAAGGTGTGAGGAATACTCACCACCTTGATCGGTCTGCAAACTCTGAGGTTTCCTTCCAAATCTATTAGTCACAACTGCCACATATTTCTTAATTGCCTCATGTGTCTCACTTTTCTCTTCAAGTAAGTAAATCATATAATATCTAGAATAATCATCTATAAAGGTTAATAAGTACCTGTTTTTGCCTATAGATGGAACCTGAAATGGTCCACACAAATCACTATGTATTAGCTCTAGTGGTCTTATAGTACACTACTCATGCCTTTGTGGGAAGGATGGAGAAGCCCAGGGAGGGGGAAAACCAGGGAGGTGGGGAAGCTGGGGGGGGGGATAGGTTCATAGAGATCACGTTTTTCAAACACATGGCTCCATTTGGTTCCATTGTTACTTGAGAAGAGGAAGCCTCATTGAACAACTGGCGCAAATGGGACTACAGGTTGAGCCTCATTATTCGTGTGGGTTCCATTCTAAGCACTCATGTGGATGGCAAAAAACGCACTATAGCAAATCAATTTAAAAAACAAAGTTTCTTTGCTCCAGTGATTTTAAAAAACAGCCTTGATGACCTCTGTGATGTAAGATAAAAGTCATTAAGAAGACAATCCATCAATCAGTCCTTCTCCAAGCACTTACAAAGGTGCTTCACTCAGTCCCTCCCTTCACCAATGCAAAGTGATCACCTTTCTTTCATGTGCTCAGGGGAAGGGAGGGGTCGCCTGGAAAGAGACGGATTGATGGATTGTCAGCCAGCTGCCCAATCTCTCTCATTAATGAGGCTATTGTTAAAGGACTGTTCAGTTTTTTAAACTGATTTTAAAGGGGTGCATTTTCCCCTTCTCCAGGGATCAGCACATTCCTTCTCATTTGCAGTGGCCATTTGTGTTGAGTCAAAGCCGTGTATAAAAAGTCCATGTATAACAAGGCTGGACCTGTACTTCAGTTCAGTGCAAAGGATTGGGTTATACTGGAAACCTTCAAAGCTGCTGTGTGTGACCCTCCTTCCTCTTGTGCTTCTGTCCCCACTCTCGCACAATCCGTCCCAATCCCTCCCGCCTTGTTTACAGATGGGCTGGAGACATCAGGGAAATGGTTAAAGAGAACTCTCTCTCTCTCTCTCTCTCTCTCACACACACACACACACACACACACACACACACACAGAGCTGTCTTTTTTAAGGGAAAGACTTGTGACTCAAGTTGCAGGGGAGTTGAGACTTGTGACTCGACTCAAGTCAAGCCGCACTGGACCTGTCCACCCCTGGTACACACACATGGGAATTGTGATGTTGGGAACTATAGAGAAAGGCCACCTTAAACACAAAGGGAGCACTTTGCACAAACAACCTGCTGCACTCTCAGCACAGATAAGGCTGCTGGAGAGAGTCCACTCTCTGGGAACCAGAGTGGAAGGATGCTGGGGAGAGCCACTACAGTGGTGCATCTGGGGGGCAAGGGGTGCAAATGCCCTGGGTGCTGTGCTGTGGAGGCAGCACTGTGACCTGCCCCCGTATGCCAAGAATCGTGCTGAGAGTTGTTGCAGGAACGCAGCCACCTCCATGCAGTTCCATGCAGCTGTAACTGCTGACCCTCCTCTCCCCTTCCTTTAAGGGGAAGGAAAAGGGACTGGCCCTCTCATCAGTGGGGAACCTCGCCCAGCAGCCTTCACTCTGCTCCCCAGAGAGTGGCTCTCCCCAGCATCCTCTCTTCTCAGCAGAGAATGGGCTCTCCCCAGCAGCCTTCACTCTTCTCATCAGAGAAGCCAAACCCAAAACACCTCAGAATTTGAGGGAAAATGAAGCCCCTCAGAATTGGAGGGAAAATGCTCCACAATTAAATGCAGCTGTTAACTATTTCATCACAACAGGGCAGCCTTTTTGCCTGGAGTCTTGCATTTCTCCTGTCGGTCTAGTCCTGTCTAGCCCATTACTGGGTTTGGTGTGCAGGTACTGGGGAGCATGAGGTTTCTGGAATAGGGAGGGCCATTTCTTTGGGGGTTCAGGGGCCTTGGGACCTGGGGATGCTGATCTGAGGGCTTGTGCTGTGGGTTTTTTTTTCTTCTTTCATCTCTGGGGCCAATATTGGGAACCAGAACTGGGTCTAATGCTGATTCTGCCTCCTCAGGATCTTATCCAGATCTATTCTAGGCAGGGGTCATGATGGCTGGCCCATATAATGTTGGTTGCAGTCATCCGTTCTTGAGGTAACCAAGGCATGTATGACTATGCTCATATCAAATAACACAAATAGAGGTGTTTGCTTTTGTTGATAACTAAATAAAAACACAAAGCACCACATTTTGCACTGTAATAAAACCACAAAACACCATCATCCAAACACTGAGTAAGGAACACTGGAATTGTGTATTCACAACAGAGGGATCACTAGGGTTTGCATCACCCAGCGCAAGAGCTCATTGCATGACACCCCCATGACGGACATCCTCCCTTACCAGACCATACAGAATAAATTACAATATCATAAACCTAAATGCAGAGGAATCACTAGGGTTGGTGTAACCTCCATTAACTTTATTTGTTTATTTTAATATAGAGCAGTACAGGTCACCCAACAAATCAGTAACCACCAAAAAACCATTTTGTTGGTATTCACACAACTGAATAAGAATTGTAGTATTAGCTCGGATGCATTGAATGAGAGCTGACTCATACTAACACCTGATTGGTTCCCTGCTGTGTCACAATAACCCCTCATTGGCTCTCGGAACCAATTAGTCTCATTGGTCAGTACTGAGTCAAGTAAACCCACTTTTTGTTACATAAGATAGTTGTGTTTTGCTTTACTAGTTATTTGGCCATGACCTTTGGTAGACTACAGATATTTCAGTGTGGGTTGTTTCACTGCAATCTGCATGAAATTCTGCATTCTGCATGAAATATATAGCATCAAATTATATTTAGCATGATGGTGTTATTCCGTTTGGTTTTCCGAACATTCCAAGCCTCGGGGGAGCGCTGCGGAGGGCTGCGCAGGGCTCCCCACACCTCCAGCAGCCTGCTGCAGCCCTGCCTACATAACATAAGTCACAAGCACCTGGGGATCGCAGAAGTCCTGGGGATTGCGTCACTGCCCTAGCCCGTCTCCCACAAGAACTTACTGAGGGAGTAAAGCTCCCTCAAAGTTTGAGAACCACTGAACTAGGGCATGTTTGCCGACTCATGAGTAAACACACCTGTGTGGCTATTTCACTTTCCATACGGCTCAATAGATTTTCCTTTTCATCTATCAGCTTGTCAGCTTCACAACCTACCAATCAGGTTGCAACCCACTAGTGGGTCACAACCCACAGTTTGGGAAACACTGATCTAGACATTTCTTTTGTGTCTTGGTGGTCCTTGATGGCTCATCCCTGAAGGAGACTACAATCTCTTAATGTGCAGAACCCTGAGAAAGGTGTGACGGGGGCTTCTTGATTGCTCAGGAGGCCTGTATCTTGACTAGCATAGGGTTCTTGATCAAGTTTCTAATGAGATGGTGAGGAAAGTCAGGGCTGAAGGCATATCTTTTCTGACCATTAAAAAAAACAAACCTGTGGAAACAGCTTTATTTACACTTCTAAATAGGATAACCAAGCAAAATGCAGCTTCTCATGGAATTTTAAAAGAAGGCACCTATGAGACCTATTATTGTTAGGTGTACTGCCAATGGAATTAATATTAATCTGCAAACTGCCACTTTGATACATGTAGGTCAGCAAGCTTAGTTTTTATTTGCAGAGAATGAGATCATGAATCATCTAGTAAATGGATTACGCAATGTTGCATAAGCACTGAAGAATTTGTGGCACCAGGCCCATTGAGGTCAAGTTGTTAGGCAAAATGACAGAAAATCTTTTGTACCAATTATTTTAGGCCAATGGGTTTATTGATCTAATGCAGTACTTCTCAAGGTTTGTCCTTTGCCGTACCACTTCACACAGTCCACCTATTCAAAGTGGGTTGAATACCATACCACTGAAGTTGCAGTACCACTTCACAAAGTCCACCTATTCACCACCAGAAGTAACTGGCGATGACACCATTGCAAGTTATTTCTGGGTCGGGAGTCCAGATACGACAAGACAAACACAAGTAAGATGCTCAGGGCCAAATCGTATCCAAGTTTCTAGTGCTGGTGCAGCTGTGCCATTGGGGTGTGCACTGCATCTTTTGGTGGGGAGGCAGTCAAAGAGGCCTCCTCAAGGTATGGGAACATTTGTTCTCTTACCTTGGGGCTGCATTGTGGTTGCACCGGTGCTGGAAAGTTGGATAGGATTGGGCCCTCAGAGTGGATGAATAGGCTTTTCAGAGAATGGAAAAGCATGCTTTGTAGTTCTGCCTATCAAGGCAAGCCTCCTACTGCTGTTCATTGCTTCAAGTTTCTGGTGTTGCTGCCAGGTGGCAAGTGTCTAGGGGTCCTGCAAGAACCACCAAATACCATCTCAAGTACCACTGGTGGTGCCTGTACCACTGGTTGAGAAACACTGACCTATTGGGTTTAAATTTTAGCAAGAGTTCTTTGTACCATAAAGACCCATTTAGACAATATTCATTTCTTAAATAGGAACACCATAGTAAGTTTTTTTAAATGGTGCTACTTCAGCCTTTAAAAAACAACTGAATGCATAGAAAATAGACAAATGAAGCTTCTTTCTGCCATAGAGACCAAGGAAAGCAATAGGATTCATCTACTAAAATTTCATGTGTTCAGCTTCTGTTAAAAGCACATGATTAGGGCCAGTGGCGTAGCTAGTGAGGGGTGGAGGGTGGGCTGCCCCAGGTAAAAGCCTTGGGAGGGGTGACACCACAAATGACCCAACATTGCTAACATCATGGAGGGCACGAATAACCCCATCATGCTATATATAGTTGGATGTGGAATTTCCAGCCGAATGCAACACAGAAAACCAGAGTGAAATATCTCCTTTCCATCAAAAGTTATGACCAAAACACTGGAAACTAAAAAATGCATGGAGCCCTATGGAAAGTGAAAATGAGCCATATCGTGCGTTTACTCATGAGTAGGCGAACGTACCTTGGTCCATCAGAAAGGGAATCCAAAGAAACCTGTTTGGTTCCTATCCAATGAAAGCAGCCCCCCAAACCACCCAAGAAGGAGGTCCCTCCCTCCAAGCAGACAAATGCATTGAGCCCTATGGAAAGCGAAAGTAAGCCGCATGGTCACGCTTACTTGCTAGTAAGAAAATGTGCCTTGGCTCCTAGTCAAGTCAGGCAAAGGGGAATGCAAGGCTAGCTGCATGGTCACAATCTGATGAAAGTGGAGCTCAACAAATGCTCCAGAAGGCAGCACCCCCCAAAGAATAAAACAGGCTTCAGCTGGTAAGCTCCATTTTATTTGTTTTTTAGGCTTGTAAAGCCAGGTGGGTCCTGATAGTTCTATGCTTGAACTATAAGAATTTACATTGAACTGGGCATTGGGGAGGGCTGAAAATCTCACTGATTGTGTGTGTGTGCGCGCGCGCGCGCGTGCGCGAGGTTTATTGCAGGCAGGCTACAGAGAAATAAGGCTGGTTTCCCCTTATTTAATTATTTGTTTTTCTTTAATTTAATTGTTTTTCTTTAATTTAATTATTTATAGTTATTTAATTTATTTTGCTTGATGATGTCACTTCCAGCCATGACATGGGATCACTTCCTGGGATCCCAGACAGATTGTCATTCTAAAAAGCGGGTCCCAGTGTTAAAAGTTTGAGAACCACTGCCTTAACTCACAAAGAGACCAATGAGACATTGGGTGTGTGTGTGTGTGACACCTTAGTGACCAAAATTCTGGAAATCATGGCTTTTAGGAATAATACCATCATGTTATATACCATTTGATGCAGAATTTCTTCCATTGCTTGTAGGGAAATATTCACTGCATTTATTTTCTGGCCATTATTATTACTCATTTCATGTCATGACTATTACTAGCTCTCAGTCTCACTTACCTCACAGGGTTGTTGTGAGGACAAAATAAAGGGAGAAACCATGTACACCACCCTGAGCTGCTTAGCGGAAGGGTGGTATAAAAATTTGAATGACGTAATGAATCAATAATTAATTATGGGGTGACAAACATTTATGGGCCCTGGATGTCAAATGACTTAGCTATGCCACTGATTAGGGATGGAAAAAACCACTGGTACTCCTAATAAAACAACATAATTAATGAAGATGAATATCTATGGAGCAGGCTGCTAGGGAGAGAGGCTTATTCCTCTTCTCCTATAATAACCTCTTTCAGGCTTCCATTCTGTGCATGGCTACCTGGCATTAAGCCTCACTGAGGACAGTGGGTTTTTTTTTTTTAATGAGTAAACACACAAAGGATTGTTCTGTAAGACATTTTAAAGGTGCCCGGGCACAAAACACCAAATTACCTCTTTTCTTTATTTCCTCTTTTTTTTTAATCTTTATTTTTATAATGTTTTGAAAGGAAAAAATGTGGCTCTTATCCTCTACTATATAATTTAGAATAAAATTTGTTAAATTGAGCACTAATTTCATTGGGCTTAATATATACTTGGTTATTCTCGACCTTTATCATTGTAATATATGTTCTCTGTCCTAATTGTCTTACAGCTCAATCCTGAGCTGCTGGGGTGTGCAGCTGCGGGGGCAGCAAAAATGGCTGCTGCCACATCCTGCACACCCAAGGCAGCCACTCACTGGTGGCTCCTCAGGAGAAGGGGACTTTCGTTCCCTTCGTCCGGGTAAAGGGAGTAACCCCACAATGGGGCTACTCGATTCACCACCCACCAAAAGATTGGGGGTGAGGTAAAAGCCTTCATGTCAGGTGAAGCTCTGCCGGTCCCGCCTCCCTCCCTCCCCACTCTCCTGCCAGCTTGCCTCCCACCGCCTCACGCCTCCCCATCATGCCTCCTCCCTGCCCTCTCCCTGCCCACTCCCTGCCTCCCTCCATGCCCCCGCTTACCTCTCTGCTGCTCGGCAGTCCATGCGACCGCCAAGCGGCAGAGGCTGGGCATCTGCTCGGCACTAACCCAGCACTGGCCAGTGCTGGGCTAGCATAGGTCCTCGCCCGGCATTAGGGCTCTCAAACATGCCGGCAGTAAGCAGGTGCGTGGAGCTCAGGAATAGGTTCTTAATCGATATGCTAAAATCTTCCCAGGCCTCTCTCCACTCTCCCACTGTTTCTGACAGGAAATATTTCTGAAAGCCCTTTCCAGTCTTAATGATGAGATTTCCTCAAGTTCATACTTACATATTTGTAACTCTGCATATACCCCTGTAGATGGCTAATTGTTTAACTAGGGCAATTACTTTCCTGGGAGTAAGTCCTATTGAATACAATGTGATTTACTTCTGAGTAGACATGCATAGGATTGTGCCCTAGAACTTTTAATTTATTTCTCAAAGTCTCTTTCTTCGTTGTCCTCATCTTTTTCTTATAGGAAGCATAGGAAATAATGTTACCCCGTATTGTTATCTTAAATGCTTCCCATAATGAAGTTTGATGCTGAACACTCCCCTCATTAACACTCCCTTCAAAATTCTTCAATTTCCTTGATTATGTTAGTTTTAAAATTTTCA
Organism: Tiliqua scincoides; assembly: GCF_035046505.1. NCBI lineage: Eukaryota > Metazoa > Chordata > Lepidosauria > Squamata > Scincidae > Tiliqua > Tiliqua scincoides. The sequence goes on from NC_089826.1 coordinate 60,916,189, forward strand.
TCACTTAAAGCGAAACATCAAAATGCCATGGTTGATATATCTTAGTCTGGCCAATAATTTGAAAAGGCAAAGAAATCGGAGAGTGATCAGATATTGCAATCACATCAATTGTGGATTAGTTAATTTGTAGTAAAAATAAAAAAAGGTAAAAAGGATTTAGATATTAAAAAATAATCCAATCTAGAACAAGTTTGATGTACTGAAAAGACAAAAGTATAATCTCTGTCCTGTGGGTGCAGAGTCTGCCATGGGTCTATCAGACCAAGTTCTTCCATACAGCTTTTAAGAGTAGTTCTTAAGAACTGAACAATCCACAAGCTCCTCAAAGCTCTGGTATCTCTGGCCGGAGAGTATTTACGAGCTGCTGGAATTGGATAAGCACACTCTATATGCAGTTGAAAATCAGAAGGTATTTGCAACAGCTTCCAAAAGATTTTTTCAAAAAAATCTCTCTCCTCTCCCTTTTTAATATCTGCAACCAAGACTCCAATAATATGAAGGTTAGTTTGCTGAGCTACGAGTTCCAGCTGGGTAATACCTGCTGTCATCACAGAATATGAGGCACGAATGCAGTATCCTGATGATCCTGCATTTCAGTCATTTTATTTTCGATGTGTCCCACTTTAGTTTGTAAAGTTGACTGTGTATCTTGGATTTCCTGTACTGTATCAACTGCTTCAGCTGCTGAGTTTGTTGACAAAGTAGTTTCTGTAGTTGATCGTAAAATGTTTTAATTAGGTCTAGTATTTTGCCTATCTTATCCGCCTCCTCAATGGATAATAATGACTGTTTAACAACATTAGCAGATAGGTTGGGAGGCTTCTCCCTAGGTGGCATGACATGTACCGAAAGAAGCTTAAGTTCAGCAAAACAGCAATTAGGAGACAAACAGCCAGCCAGCAGTAACCTTGAACAAGTTCAAAAATAATATACTGTCGCTTTACCAGGTAGACATAGCAGAGAATAGTTCTTTTCAAAGCATAATTAAATCCTCCAGCAAGAAGTATTGGAGCATTTGATCAGTCTGCCATCTTACACTGGAAGTCTTTATTGCCTCTTCACAACAAATGCATCCAATACAAGAGATCGTTGGACTTACTATATCGCTGAAACCAGAGTTATTTTTGCTTAATATTACCTTAGATATTATAGATAAAGAAAATGATGTGTATTTAGTTATTATGATATTAACTGCTGCAAGGATTTTATATGTTAGATACTGGAAAGATATTAAAATTCCAATGAAAGATGAATTAATAGAGAAAATAATGAATGTGGCGGAAATGGATAGGCTTACAGAGATTTTTGGATCAATAGTGCAAACTGACAAAGATAGAGCAATGGAGACCATTTTATGCTTGGTTGAAAATGAAGTTGTAGATGTATAAGATAGGGCATTTAGATGAATATATTTTATACATGATATATTATACAGGATATGATATGATAGATAAATGATATTAAGAGGCTAAACTAGAAGAGGAACAAAATTAGAAGATATGTATGTATTGATTAGATATATTGATATATGATTGCTTGCACCCTCCAACGGTGTGTTTTTGTTTTTTTGTGTGTTTTGTATTGAGTTTGTGTTTGTCATGTGTTTGTTTATATTTGTTGTTTGTTTTTATTTTGGAAAATAATAAAAAAAATTTTAAAAAAGGAAAGGGAGACTGAGAGAAATCCAATGACATCAGAATGGTCCCGATCCAATGAATGCAGCCCCCCCAAAAACACCCAGAAGGAAGTCCCTTCCTCCCAGCTGTGAGTGTATTGAGCCCTATGGAAAGCGAAGCAGCCTCACGGTTGCGTTTACTCGCGAGTAGGCAGACGTGCCTTGGATTGTGATCAGGCCAGGCAAAGGGGAATGTGAGGACACCAGAATGGTCTGATGGAACTGGAGCTCAACAAATGCTCCAGAAGGCAACCTCCCCCCAGCCCTACTAAAAAGGACAAAAGAGGCTTGAACTGGTAAGGGGAATGTTTTCTATTTTGCACTTGTAAAGCCAGGTGGGTCTTTACCTTGATATGCTTGAAATAGAAGAATTTTAAACTGGGGAGTCCTGGAAATCTCACTGATTCTTTTTTTTTGGGGGGGGGGGGGTGTCATTGCAGGCAGACTACAGTGAAAATTCACTTGGTGGAACAGGACTGGCTCCCCCTTATTTAATTATTTCTTTTATTTTAATTTAATTATTTATAATTATTTATTTTAATTTGCTTGATGATGTCACTTCTGGGCATGACATCACTTCCAATGGGTCCTAGACAGATTGTCATTCTAAAAAGTGGGTCCCGGTGTTAAAAGTTTGAGAACTGCTGCAATAAGGTGTTAGTAAGTTGACACAGGGGTGTGTGTGCGAGAGAGACTCTACAAGTTTTCAAAATCACTAAAATCAGAGTTTGGAGGAATAATACCATCATGTTATATATCAATCAATGTGTAATTTCATGCAGAATGCAATCAAATAAAGCACATTGAAATATCTGTGTTCTATCAAAAGGTACAGCCAAAAAATGGGTAATGTACCAGGGTAATGGTACATCACCACGCCCACCACCTGGGGTGTTGCCCTGCCCACTGCATGGGGTGACGTGCAGGCCTTCTGCACTGGGTGATGCAAATAGTAGTGACACCACTGATCATGGGGACATTAACTCATGGATATATCCGACTTTGATTTTGCTTAATTCTTTTACTTTTTAAGAAAAATATATAACCACTTCAAAGATCTCTTTAAGAACAAAACAGTTACAAATGTGTAAAGCAATATTTAATTCCCTCATTTTAGACCCCAAAATGAAGTCATCAGAGATCTCATACTCATCCAAAGTGGAACATGCAACATATTGGAAATGTGGATGTTTTCCCCTCCAACATAGTTTTTAAACTTATAAAAAGAAGTTTTTTTTCAGGGTCAATATCACACTAGAAATGTAGGATTGAGTTTAGCAGGTCTTTTACTCACTTCAAGAGAAGTGACTGTTTTCAGAGCCGGCTCATCTAAAGACCAACTGAGAGGGTTGTATAATGTGGCAAATTGGCCAGGGTACCTGTGGTCTGTTTCTGCCTGCCTGCTTCTGCCACTCCTCTTCTCACTCCCTGGATTTGAAGATGAAGAGGGAAACAGAATTTTTAAAAAATGGGAAATAAGGTTGTCAGGTTGGTGGCACCTCCAAAACTGAGATTCAGGAAGCAAGGCCCGGTTACGTCGCATAGCGGCATCCTGTTGAATGACCAGAAAAATCTGGTAACAGCATGGAGTGTATAGCAAAATGGTGAGAAAAAGAAGGGGGGGGGGAGAGAGAGACTGGAAAAACCCTAGCTTTTTAACAGAACAATTTTTCCAGTTTTTCTTGTGAAAAAAAAATTGTAGTATTTTCTTTTTCCAAACTATGTAAAATACTTGTTAAAATTATGTTTTCAAACCTATCTTGTTCCAACCAATTACATGGCTGTAAAACTCCAAGTGCCACTGCATCACCACCTTCTCATCCTGTTGTCCTTTTAGGTCAATTGGAGGTGGAGGGGCATGCTAGAAATGCATGCTAAATTTTGGATGGGGTTTAGAGGACCACCTTCCCCCTCCTACTATTCATAAAAAGGGAAGGGAGGCAGTGGAGATGACCCTCCAAAACCAAGAGGTGCTCAGTTCCCCTCTTCCTGTTTAAATCCACAGTAGGCATCTGGCAATGCCCACACAAAGGTGTTGGCACACCACTTTAGGTGTCAGGAGGTTTTGGTGTGTCAGCTCACAGCCCCTTCCAGATATTCCCCTTGTCAACTGCAGTCCCCAGTACTGCAATCCTATGCAATTACCAAGGGTTCCCTGAGATTATCTGTGACGTTTTTGGGAAGGGGCTTAGGGGGCTTCAAGAGGGAGGAGGGGGTGGATGGGGAAGGCTCCTTCTCACAGCATGGCATCCCTGAACAAAAAACTCATGGGAATTTCTGTTCATGGAGGCCCAGCATCATCTACTTTGGCCTTAAGATATCTATTTGTACAAATATTGGGGGTTAAATGTTCCAGATTGGGAGATTAATGATTTAACTTTAAAAGTATCAGCAGCAGAGAAGGGAGGAGCAGCCACAGTTACTTACATTGCTCAAGAGAAAAGGGAAGAGAGCCAGGACCTTTGAGAGGAATTTTATCAGGGGTACAAAGTTTCTTTTGGGCCCCTTCCCAAAGGTGGAGGGCAGCAAAACAGGATGGGAGAGTAGAGGGCAGTGACAGCCAGAATAGTCTTTGGAGCCCAGGTATACTGGACTTCCCAATAAGGAGCCCAGGTCTACCTACCCATGCAGCGTTGGCAGCTAGATATACAGTAGTGATACAGAAAACCAAACACACTCCTAAGTATTTCTAAAATCTTTTAAGTATAGGAAACCATTGCAGGAAATTAGCATCAGTGTATTTAGGCTCACACTAGAATGCAAAATGTTCTGTGTCTCCCAAAACCTGCTTCTGCGGCAGCTGTGGTCCTGAAGCTGTGTCCCTGAGCTTTTATATGCTCCTTCATGGTAAGCAGATCCACAAGCAAAAGAGCTACTACAGCAGGCCAGTTTCCTCCCAGATGTGACACCAGCAGTGTGTGCATTCCTGGACCTGATGTGTGTAGCTTGAGGCAGTAGGGACCGCCTCATGCCTGTGGTAGTGTCTCCAGCATCCCTTGTGAGCAGCAAGACTGGGTGAGATAGGAAAATGTAAGATTTCAGGAAATTTCTGGGCCCCCTCCTCTGGCTCTTGGGCCCACTTTTTGGTCCTGGGTACAAACTACCCCCTACTACTCTCATGGACCTTGGAGAGAGATTGGTTCCTCTGCTGCTGCTCTTTTACTGAAATGGTTCAACATCCCTCTCCTTTACTCAACGGTTCTGTGCACTGCCACTGTTACTTTGAAGTAAAACCCAAACTAGACCAGCGTTTCTTAATGTTTATCTCCCGCCATATCACTTCAAAAGGTTCACCTACTGGAAGTGGTTGGCAACCTTCAGTCTCGACAGCACCCGGTATTCCCAGGCGGTCTCCCATCCAAGTACTAACCAGGCTTGACCCTGCTTAGCTTCCAAAATCAGGCATGTGCAGGGTAACGGTTGCTGTCACAGGCAGTGCTGCCTGTTACCACTGGAAGTAACTGGTGATGAAACGGAGAGGACAGATGTAATTAGACAAACTCAAGTAAGAGACTGAGGGGGAACAGGAAGACTTTTCCAAGTGTGTGAAAAGCACGCTGTTGAGCTCTGCCCACGGATCTGAGCCTCCTACAGATGTTTGTTGCATCATGTTGCTGGTCTTGCTGTCAGGCAGCAGATGTCTGCAAGTCCCACATGTACCACCAGACACCATCTCAAGTAACAATGGTGGTACCTGTACCACTGGTTGAGAAATACTGAACTAGATGATCATTGGCACATTTAATGTTGCCTTTCATTTCCTCCAAATCTATGGGGCCCTGTGCTTGTGAGTGAAAGGACCAGGAGCTGCTTCCTCGGATCTGTGAGGTGTCTTCCAAAAACCAAAGCCCTGTTGCACTGAATGAAATGAGACTGTCCTACAACACACATTCACTGTTTTCTTTGTGCCTGGGATGAAGAGGGTTCTGATCCCCCCCCCCCACTAACTGGGCAGAGAGGCACTTTTACAACTGATGTTCCCCTTATGGGGAGAAGGGGGAAGAGCAGCTATCCCTCTTCATCCCAGCACTATACTTTTCCCAGCAACTATTTGCTGGTGTTGCTTCAGTATTTTTTTTAAGCTCATGAGCCGGGGTAACAAGATGTCCTCTTTTTCTAGGACATGCCCTCTTTTTCAGCCTCATGCCCTGGAAAAGAACTTAAATTGTCCTCCTTTTCCTTGTGAGCTGGCCTCTAGAGGCAGTGCATAGCCTTCTTGTAATGAATACATTATATGTAATGTAGTTTTATATTCAATAAGTAATACATTGTTTAAATCAGTGATTTTTAACCTTTTTAATCTCACCGCACACTGATAAAGTGCTAACATTGTCAAAGCACAGCATCAGTTTTTTGATAATTGACAGGGCACACCACATTGCCCTCATATATTCCCATGACCCTATTAATAAATGACTCTCCCCAAAACTCCTGTAGCACACCTGTGGATCATCCATGGCACATCAGTGTGCCCTGGCACACTGTTGAAACTGGTCGGTTTAAATGAACCACATGAAATCCCTATAGGAGTGGTTTTTTTTAGCTTTTGTCATGTCCCCCATTTTTCTTGGATGTCCCACATTTTGGGGTGCCTGGTTCTCTTTGGCAATCGATGCAAACCCCTTTGTGAACTGATGTGGCGGTTGTGGTTGTGGTGATGATGATGAAAACAGGTTTATCAGGCTTTTCCTCCTCTTCCAAGCCAGAACCCAACGCTCAGCCTGGGAGCTCTGCAGGCAGCTGGCCCTGGGCACATCTCGCGGCGGAGGGTGCCAGCTGGACCCCCGGATCGCCAGGTACGCGCTTCGGTCCTGCTGCGCTCGCCAGTTTGGCTTCCTGGTCGCCTCCCTGCAGCCGCGAATCCCAACGGAACATCCCCCTCCCCTTGCCTGCGACGCAACTCGGGGCGTTTCTGCCGGCCCGGCTCCTTGTTCCTGCCTCCTGCCCCCCGGCTCCTCCTCCTCCTCTTTAGCCCCAGGAAGCCCCTTCCCGGAGCAAAGAGGGCACTGGACACCCGCCATGCTGAGCTGGCTGCCGGCGCTTTGGGCTGCGGACGCCCACCGACTCCTGTACTGGGGGGTGGCGGTGGCGCTGGGCGCGGCGCTGGGCGCCTTGGCTTCTCGCTTCCTGCTCGACCACTACCGGACGTGGAAGGAGATGAAGCCCATCCCGGGGATCAGTCCCTGGTACCCGCTGCTGGGCAACGTTCTGCTCTTTGAGCCAGACGGAGCAGGTCAGGACAGCGGGCATCCCACCCCCTCCCCAGGAGGCTGCGTCCTAGGCAAGGGCCAGCCTCGCCCCCGCAGCGCCCTCGCCCCGGCTCAGAGAGGGAGGCTGGTAGAGTTCGGAGAAAGTTAAGACTGTGCGGGGAGCGGGGAGAAGCGTCGGGCAGCCGGGAGAAGATGCTCCCCACTTCGTGTGTTCAGCCCCCGCTCAGCCATCAGGCTTCCTGGGTGACTTTGGCCAGACACCCTCTCTCGGCCTAACCCACCTCACAGGGCTGTTGTGAAGGCAAGAGGAGGGAAGGAACTGCACCACCTATTTTCACCTGCTGTGCCGTGACACATTAGTGTGCCACGAGTGGTCCGCAGGTGTGCCATAGGAATTGGGGGGAGAGTCAGGGGGAGACGTGAGCAGTGGGGTGTGCCTTGCCTATTGTCCAAACCCTGATGCTGCCTTGACAGTTGTGAGTGTGCCTTGTGAGTGTTTCGGGAGATGAAAAAGTTGACAATTGCTGAACTACCCCATCCCAAGCCCCTTGAAGGAAGGGCAGTATAAAAATTAGTTACTGTCTGAACATCCTTCAGCCCAGGGCCTCTGAGAGAAATTTTATCAAGGGGTACAAAGTTTCTTTTGGGCCCCTTTGCAAAGGGGAAGGTTTGAAACCAAGCAGGGGGTGGTGGTGATGGGCAAGCAGAATAGGGGCAGGGAGGGGCGAAACAGGATGGGAGGGAGGGTAGAGACAGCTGGAAAAGTCTTTGAAGCCCAGGTCTACCAACCCAGGTGGCATCAGTAGTGTCCCCAGCATCCCCAGTTGTGGTAGTGTTGCCAGCATCCCATGCAGGCAACAAGTCTGAGTAGATAGTAAAGAGACGCCTGAGGGGGGACATGACTGAGACATACAAAATTATGCACAGAAGGATAAAGTGGATAGAGAGATGCTCTTTTCACTCTCACATAACACCAGGACATCCACTAAAATTGAGTGTTGGGAGGGTTAGGACAGACAAAAGAAAATATTTCTTTACTCAGCGTGTGGTCTGTCTGTGGAACTCCTTGCTGCAGGATGTGGTGACGGCATCTGGCCTGGTTGCCTTTAAAAGGGGATTGGACGAGTTTCTGGAGGAAAAATCCATTACGGGTTACAAGCCATGATGTGTATGTGCAGCCTCCTGGTTTTAGAAATGGGCTATGTCAGTGCAAGGGAGGGCACCAGGATGCAGGTCTCTTGTTATCTGGTGTGCTCCCTGGGGCATTTGGTGGGCCGCTGTGAGATACTGGAAGCTGGACTAGATGGACCTATGGCCTGATCCAGTGGGGCTGTTCTTACGTTCTTATGTTCTTAACTTTCTAGGCCCCCTCCTTTGGCTGCTGGGCCCCGCCTTTTGACCCTGGGCCCAGGTACAAATTCCCCCCTTTACCCCCCTTTCCTAGGCCCTGCTTCAGCCATACTATGGTACACCCCATTGCTTTTGTCAGAGGGGTGGGAAGTCTCCATCTGAACATCACATACCTGTGGCTGAAGTGACCTTGTGATCCTTCCAAACAGGACAGAGTATTGTTTGCCTTCTTTGAGTATTACCTTCTTTGAGTGTCTTTTGGGGCCTTCGTTAATCAGATCAGGACCATTCTGATGGTGTTGTCTTCCCCTCGTCCTGTCCTTGGAAGTGGACAGAGTCACACTTGCCTACTTGCAAATAAACACACTCATATGACTCAGATTCACTTTCCATACCTGTGATTTTGGTTGTTTTAAATATTCCTTGAAGCCTACCATATTCCCTCTTTGGGAAGCAACGCAAAATGTGAATGCAGAGGGTTGTAGAGTGTGGATGAGAGTGTAAAGAGTGTAGATGGGAATGTCTCATTATCAAATTGAATGTATGTTTTTCAGCTTTCTTTCAGCAAGTGATATTATATAGTGAGGAACTGCGGAATTTGCCACTACTGAAGCTGTGGATAGGACCTTTGGTCTTTGTGGTCTTGTATCATGCAGAAACTGTAGAGGTGAGTCCTTTTGTCAGTCTTTATTAAATGTGTGGTGAAACCCTAATCATGACAACTGAAAATGAAGTAGTCAGGAGTTTAGCCTTAGGGTGCAATCCAGCCCTTGACTTGGGCCAGTGCAAGTCCCTTGTGCCGGTCCAGTAGGGTTGCAAACATGCCATAAGGCACGTTTGCACCTCCTTGGGAGGAAGCTGGGCTGGCGCTCAGAGAAGCGCCAGCCTGCGGAGGCTGACGGAACCTCCACACCAGCTTCCTCCAAGTGACTTGTGCTGGCATGGCTGCGCTGATGCAAAGCTGTGAGGTAGGGAGAGGGGGTGGGGAGGAGGTGGGAGGGAGGCGTTTCAGGGTGGGAGAGGGACGGTGGTGGGAAGCGGATGGGTGAGGAGCAGGAGGCAGGGCTGGGATCCAAGCCGTTCTGCTCTCCTCAGACTTGTGCCACCTCACGAGGTGGTGCAAGTCCGAGAAGACCTATAGGGGCCAGCGGTCCTTACCCGGAGGTAAGGGGAAATGTTTCCCTTTGCCTCTGGCTGAGCTGCCTATAGCCCCTATCCTGCGCTGGATACAGCGCAAGCCTCTTGGCTTGCCTGTTCCAGCGCAGAATAGGATTGTGCTCTTAGGTAGAAGCAGGGCTTTTTTTCTAATGGAACGCGGGGGGACGGAGTTCCGGCACCTTTTTGCAGGGGCCTCTCCCCTTTGGAGGCATTCCGGGGGGGGGGAGCAAAACAGAGGCATTTGCTGGAGGGGTGCTGGGGTGGTGCAGCATGGGTGGGCGCCTGGCCCCTGCCTGACCGCACAACGACCCCCTCCTGCCCCCATCCCCAAGCCCTTGCCTGAGCCCAGCCCGCCTCCCCTCCCCCTGCGCTCTGCTTCCCTGTGCAGCTTCCAAGCCGGTGGAGGGCACAGGGGACACGCACCAACGCCGAGGAGGAGGACAGACAGCCAGCCAGCCAGGGAGACGGGCTGGGGCACCCACGGAATGCCCAGGTACTGGCTTGGCGGAGGAGGTGGGGAAGGAAGCTGGCTGGTGCAGCCCCCTTGCCAATTGCAGCACGAGCCTAGGCGTGTCTACTCAGAAGTAAGTCTCATTGTGCTCAGTGGGGCTGCTCCTGGGAAAGGGTGCATAGCCTTGCAGCCTGAGAGCCCAAGCCTATGCATGTCTACTCAGAAGTAAGTTCCATTGTGTTCAATGGGGCTTACTCCCGGGAAAGTGCCATAGCCTTGCAGCCTGAGTAGACAGGCAGAGGAAGGGCTCTGAGGCTGCAGTCCTCTCCACACTTTCCTGGGAGGAAGCCCCACTGCCTCTAGTGGGACTGACTTCTGAGTAGACAGGCACAGGAGGGGCTCGGAGGCTGCAGTACTCTGCACACTTGCCTGGGAGGAAGCCCCATTGACTCTAATGGGACTGACTTCTGAGTAGATAGACACAGGAGGGGCCCTGAGGCTGCTATCCTATCCACAGTAATCCCCATTCACTAAAGTGGACTTCTGAGTAGACATGCATAGGATTGGGCTCTTAGGCTGCAATCCTAGGCACTTTCCTGGGAGTATGCTCCATTGACTAGAATGAGATTTACTTCAGAGTAGACATACCTAAGACTGGGCTCTTAATCCTGGCAGAGATATATATCTGCACCTGTTTTCACATGCTAAGGGCAGGTGAAAAGGGATTCTACGTGTGTACAACGTGCTGTCCAGCCTTGCCAGAGATCCTCCTCATCCTTCCCCCACAAGCATGCCCTCTGCCAGCCAGCATTTGCAGCTCCTCTCCAGCAATGCACAGCAGCTGCTCAGGGCAGCAGAGAACATACAATTGCATGCCAAGCGCCTTCCCAAAGACACAGAGTATTCTGATACTTGAATTAAACCATATTTAATCGCTTGTTTGCAAACTAGCTGTTTCTATATGCACCTAAGGACCCCTCTTGTGTAAGAATTCCTTTTTTGTTCTTACTCCCACAGTTACTTAGAGTAATTTTACTACATGGAACTCATGTAAGCCATTTTTTGGAATCCATTCACTGCTTCCTCTCCTCAAAGTAGTGCCACACTACATACTACACGCTACAAGTGCACCTGTACAGTATTTTTTCCCCAGTATTAAGTATTAAGTTCTGTGTGTAGAAAAAGTAGCTAGGGGGAAGGGGATGTGATTGACAGCCCAATCCTATGCATGTCTACTCAGAAGTAAGTTCATCTTTAGGGGGAAAGCACATAAAAATATTTTATTTCTCCAATAAAAAATGGTTTAAAAATAAATAAATAAATAAATAAATAAATAAATAAATAAATAAATAAATAAAAGATTAACAAGTTGTGAGTTCCTGCACCTTTTTTTTTTTTTTTTTTAAAAATAAAAAATAAAAAAAGCACTGGGTAGAAGTCTCTTAGATAGAATCCTGAAACTTCCAGTGTGAGCACTTACATGTTGTCAAAACTTGGAATTCCCTAAACGTTTGCCCTCTAGATGTGAAGAGCCATTTCACACATTCTTGGAGGCAATTATGGGTTTCCAACCAAGTTTATGCCCCTTGGAGACAAATAGCTAATCATGGCTCTCTGGTTTGTTTGGTTAAAAAAAGGGCCTGTTACATTTGTGCTTTACATTTTTACTCGTATATTTGGAGCATCTTGAGTGTACACCTAAAATATTAATGTGTGAATTGAGTAGGTGTATGTCAGTTCCTGAGTGACAGTAGGTGGACTAGGATTACTTCAACACTGAATAATTAGTAAGTGCTGGTTGTAATGGAAGATCAGAAGATCATCAGGTGGATGATGTGGTGTTGACAGCGATTCCCTGTTTTGACAGCTGTTTGACAGCTCAGGGAAGGGCAGGGCTGGCTCCACAGCTGTAATCAATCAAGGCCAATGGAGACCTGGATGGACACCTGAGCTTCATTTGGCCTTGATGGAACTTTGAATGGACATGGATTGAAGGGATGGCTCACCTGAGCCTAATTTGGAGCTAATAAGGTAGCTCACAGCTGAGCTGCATTTGGATCATGAGACATCCAAGGATAAAAGGCAGCTTTGGGAGGAAACAGAGCTACCCTGACCCAGGACCAAAAGTGGGACCCTGACCCAGCTGGAAGCCGGACGCTGACCAAGAGGGCTACCTGACCCAGACCTACAGGAAGAGAGGACTGCCAGGGCCTTGCTGGAGGAGGCACTCTGCTGGAGAGAACACTGCTGGAGAGGAGGAACTCTACTGCAGAAGATTGGACTGGGAAGACTGGACTGTGCTTTGGAGACTGGATTGGACTTCAGCTGGAGGCTTCAGACCTCTACCCACTAAGTTTAGTGGAGTTTTGGGGAGGGAAAGCCTCTGGACAAGAGGACTTGCAGGGAGTGTATGTGTTTGTAGCAATAAATTCTTGTTAATTGCTATAGATAAGAAGTTCTGTGTTTATTCCTTTGCATACCACAGCTGTGCTTCTTGGAAAAGGGGGGTGTTAATTAGCCAAAAAGCGGGCATTAGAAGGGAGTTGGGATATTTGGCAGAACACTGGTTAGAAACATTTTGCACAAAAAGGGATTGTTTTTCTACTCACAAACACTCCCCAAAGCATAGTACCCAGGGCGATATACCCCTTGTCCCACCCATTCAGCAGCTTCCACTGTACCCCATGAGGGATTTTCTACTGCTGGAGGTCTCCTTGGGTAACATAGGGTCTCCATGGGGCAACTCAGACATGAGCCAGCTGGTGCAAGTCCACGTTGCTCCATGTGGGCAGATCTGGTCCGGGAAGTGGGTTTGAATTTGGCATGTGCTGCTACTGCCGATTTCCCCCTTCCAAGCCTTATCCAACCCTCACCTTCCCCAGTTACTACCCATTCTGTCCCCCTCGCCCCTTTCCACCCCCTCCATGCTCATCTCCCTGCTCAGCTTACCTATTCCAGCAAGCCTCCCAATATCCATCAGCACACATGGGAAGGCTTCAGCCTTCCCACCACCTCACCAGCTGCTTGTGCTGCTGCGAAGTGCTTTATGGCTGCTTTGTGGCAATCTGTGCTGGCAGAACACGATTCTCCAGCGCTACTGTTAGATGGGATTGGGCCATAACAGTCTTTGTGAAAAAATGTTGCATGCAGAACATCCAAACAGTCTGAGAGACCAATCCTATCCTGGGGTTTTTTTCCCAGGCAGCCCTTGGAGCCATATCCATTTATCTTCTATAGAACAGAGGCACTGTGTGCTTTTGAAGTTTGAGTAGCTGCAGGTCCCACATAGTCACTGTTTGGAACCATGGACTTTAGTAGTCTTTGAGCCATTTGGAGGCTGCCCAGGGTACAAATGTACGGTAAACAATATTAGTGTTAGCAGTAGAGCCCTGTGTCATTGTGACCTTGTGTCATCATTACATCATTCTATCTTGGTTAGGTAACCTGGGAGCCCAATCCTATCCAATTTTTCAGCACTGATGCATTTCCAAGGTAAGGGAACAAACATTCCTTACCTTGAGAATGCCTCTATGACTGTCCCCTTGCCACAAAATGCAGCGCATGCCCTGTTAAATGGCTGCATCAGTGCTGGAAAGTTGGATAGGACATCTCTCAGACTGTTTGGATGTTCCACATGTAACATTTTTTTCATAATCTGAATGCAAGTTCTGTCTGTTGTCCTGTGTAAGAATGGTATGTTAATGCTCTAAGTTAGGTCAATGCAACATTTGATCCACCAAACAAAACCCAATGCAACAGCCCTGTATTGTGGTAATCTTCCAGATGCTTTAAAAATCTTTTTTTGTAGTTTTAGGCAGGTAGCAAATCTAGGAGGCATTTTGGGGGCCTGCTGCATGCACCTCAGTGGTCATGGTTGCCTTAGTGGAGGGGTTCCTAAAGTGTCCATCACAATGTCTTGGGGCATTGTGGCATGTAGTGGTTATCTACACAGGCGCTAGCCTTAGCCTTGTATGTTGGCAATGAAGCAAAGCACATTTTACACATGCGCAGAGCAAACTTGTGCGGCCTTGGCGACATACTGAGTCTGAAGCTTTGTAGCCTGTCAACAAGGTGATGTTATAAAGAATCATATCTAGAAATGTGATTGTGGTTTAGCTAGAAGGACTACTGGTTACAGCCAGTGTGAGTCTTAACATCCTCTTAGAAAAGTCCCTATTACGCAGACTATTGACTCATGGGTTAGTATTGTAAACAAGATGAGAGAATGGAAAACCCCAGCCTGTTGTGTAATGTTTGGAGAAGGAATAAAAGGCAGAAAAGGCTGGATCCCAGAACTTCTTCTTCTTCTGCATCAAGCCTTCCTTCTGCATCTAGCTACTATAATTGTCTGTTGTATTCATTGTTCTAACTCTTTGCTGCCTCAAGATCTAACTTTCAAACCCTCAGAGTGCTTCTGCTTTTAAAACTCTCCATCAGGCCACAAGATACGGTCTTGTGTGTCTCCCACCAAGCACCAAGGCCCTCAAAAGCCTTGGGTGCTCCCCAGAGCAGCATCTTGCGCTGCTACATCTGGCGCCCCGGAACAGGGACCAGCTGCTACAGTGGCACACTCACAGAGGTGCTGGGGGATGTTCCGGTTTGCCCATTCTACCTGTTCCCCCCTCCAATGATCTTGTGAAATGTCATGAGATTGGGATGCTGCCATCTTTGATGTCATGAGATCCATGATGGTGGTGCCTGGCTCAGCCAGGAAGAAGAGGCTGTAATCTCTTCTGTAGACCCAGGTAAGTCAGGAATCACTGCCTTAGGGCACAATCCTAACGAGGTCTACTAAGAAGTAAGCCCTATTTTGTTCAATGGGACTTACTCTCAGGAAAGTGTTGTTAGGATTGTATCCACATGCTTTAGTTTGTTCTAGGTCATTGCTATTTTTCATTAGGCTGTGATGGCCGGGCTGGTGTGATCCAAAATGCTACCTGATGCAGGCTTGGGTGCAGCACTCCTGCACTAAAATAAAAAGCAGAATCCGAAATCCTTACCATGCTCCTTGTGTGCGGTGCTGAATCCTGGAAGTGCTGAACTTCTGGTGAAATTGCAGGTGCTTGCGCTTCTGGTTTCAGTGCAATGTGCAAGCAGCCCAGGAAGTAGGGGCATGTTGTCTTCTTCTACTTCTTCTGTAGCATTTGTCCCGTGTGGTGGTGGGGTCCGCTATTTTGGATCAGAGTCACCATTTCTCTTGGTTATAGGCTTGGTCTGGGTGTAGGTGGGTGATTTTCATGTCACCGTGCAGTGTGTCAAGCCAGCGCTGCTTTGGTAGGCCCTTTGGTCATTTGCCGTTGACCTCCAACTGAAGGCCCTTCTGCGCCAGCATATCGCCATTGGCATGCAGAACATGGCCGTACCATTGAAATCGGGTTTCTCTCAACTTGTTGGCTATTGGAGCGCTCCATACCACTGCCGGATGTCGTCATTATGGTTGTGGTCAAAACAAGTGATACCACTGATCCAACACAGCATCTTTGTCTCCATGAAGCCTAGGCGATGTTTGGCTTCTCTTGTCACCAGCCAGCATTCGGCTCCATAGAGTGCAACCGACAGGATGACTGTCTGGTAGATCTTTGACTTGAGATGGTCATGATCTTCTTATTGCAAAGGACACTGGTCATTGTGTGGCACTTTGTCCAGGCTGTGTTTACTCGTGCAGTGGTCTCAGGCTGCTGTCGGCTGTGATTGTCGAGCCAAGGTATTGGAATATTTCAATATGTGGCAGGTCAATGCCATTTACACAGATTATCCCAAGCTCATTGGGGTCCACTGTCATGTACTCTGTCTTCTTGATGTTAAGGCGGAGGCCAAGCAATGCGAGATAGTCGCTCCAAGCTTGTACTTGCTGCTTGAAGTCTGCCTGGTTGTGGGATGCGAGAATGTCATCTGCATAAAGAAGTGTCCACGGCACTGGCTTTTGCAGATCACGGGCGATGACATCCATCACTGTGATGAACAGCAGCAGAGAGAGTGCTGAGCCTTGGTGGATGCCCACAGTAATGTGGAAATCTTTCGACATTCCAGTGACGGCCTGCACATGACTCTTCAGATCCTTGTACAAATGCTTCACCTATTGAATAAGTTCTTCTTGCACTTCTTGGCTATGCAGAGTCATGTAGCACGTGACTGAATGCCTTTTCAAGGTTGATGAAGGTGATGTGCAGTGGCGTTTGCTTCTCTTGGTGCTTCGGAGCAGAAAACAGGCAGCTTGCACTGTGTCTGTTGTGCCACAAACACTAATGAAGCCTCCTTGGTTCATTGTGAGTTGGATGACGTCGTGGGTACAGCAGTCGACAACCCTCTCGAAGATTTTCATTGTGTGAGAGAGGAGGTGGATTGACTGGTAGTTTGCACAATCAGCAGGGCTGCCTTTCTTCCAGATTGGGACGGTCATGCTGCGTTGCCAGTTGGCAGGCATCTTCTGCTTGGCAATGATCTGGTAGAAGAAGCGTGTGAGCTGATCGACCGGGCTCCAGCAGTGCTATTTACAGAGCTTGGCGGCAAAGTCATCAGGAAGCCCGACTTTATTTGTTTCAATGTCTCTGTGACCTCTTCAGGCACAGTTGGCTTCATGGGTCCATGAGTTGCTGCTGTTTGCAGGATCGGCGAGTGTGGAAATTCCTCTGTGGAGAGCTGCTTGAAGTGCATATACCATTGTTCAGTCACCTGTCTCCGATCGCTGATCAGCTGCCCTGTCACGTT
Source organism: Tiliqua scincoides (assembly GCF_035046505.1). Classification (NCBI taxonomy): domain Eukaryota; kingdom Metazoa; phylum Chordata; class Lepidosauria; order Squamata; family Scincidae; genus Tiliqua; species Tiliqua scincoides. The sequence continues at coordinate 60,932,741 of NC_089826.1, forward strand.
GGGTATGCCGCAAAAATTCTTGATATCCTCAGTTTGGCGGTGTCTCAATTTGGCGAGCTGGTAGATGTCGCGCTCACCCTCACACATGTCAGGCTTCTTGCAGACATTGTCATAGTGTGCGGCTTTTGCAGAAGTGACGACTTTCTTCACTTCGCGATGAGCATCCCGGTACTTCTGCCAGTTGGCAGGCATCTTGCTGTCAAGGAAGACATGGTAGAGCTGCTTTTTCTCTCACACATTTGCCTTGACGTCATTGGTCCAGAGCCAGGTGTCTCGGTTAATTCGGTATCTGCTGGGGTTCGTCACACCAAGTGTTGCGCTTGCAGCCTCACTAATGGTGTGTGTTGCCTTCTGCCACGTTTCTTCTGGCGGGCAGTTGGATGCGTATGACGAGTTCGGTCTCCTTCTCTTGTATATGCCACCACTTGATGTGTGTCATTCTGGTTCACTCTTCACGTTGCTGTTTCTGCGGCTTGATGCGTAGCTTAGTGGCCAGCGGGCAACACTGAGTTGTGACTGTTTCAACGGGATGGCTTTGGTGTCAAGGACCATCTTCAGTTGGGGCGACGTATGAGGATGAAGTCAATCTGTGATGACTTGCCTTTGCATGTTGTCTTCGCTTGAATAAATGTGAAAAAGAACTTGCTTCATGCTTACTTCAGCATGAAGCTGATCACTCTTTAACTGAGGGATGGAGCCAGCTGATGGCAGGGTGGCATGGGCAGGGGGGAGGCCCTTTTCTATAGCTTTGTATGTTCTGTTCTCTGTTTCAGCTCCATTAGGAAGAGTGGCTGGACTCTTGCAGGGATCCCAGATTCCAGGGCACCTTTAAGTGAGAAAGGGGTGCCTCTTTCTAATTTGCACAGAGGTACCATATGGGTTGGGGCGGACTTGGCGGCCGTTGGGGGAGGTGGCAGAATAAAGGTGACAGGCACTCTGAGTCTGCAACCCCTTCAGATCCCTCATAGTGTGCTTCTCATGCAGCTTGCGACTACAAGGTGGTAGTCCTTGCAGGGCCTAGGAGAGGGGGTAAAGGGGGTAATTTGTATCCGGGCCCAGGGTCAGAAAAAGGGGGCCCAGGAGCCAAAGGCATGGGCCCAGAAATTTCCTGGGATCTTACATTTTTCTGTCTACTCAGACTTGTTGCCCACATGGGATGCTGGGGACACTACCACGAGATTGTGGCTGCAGTGAATCTGCTTGTGGGTATGCTTATCATGAAGGAGTCTATAGGAGTTCAGGGACACAGCTGTGGGGCTACAGCTGCTGCAGAAGTATGCTTTGGTGCAATCAGGACACTTTCCATTCTAGTGTGAGCCTAAATGTGATGTTGCTAATTTTCTGCATGATTTTCTATATTTTAAAAATTTTAGAGACTTAGGAGTGTGTTTGGTTTTCCATATTACCGTATCTAGCTGCTGATGTCACATGGATGGGTAGACCTGGGCTCCAAAGACTTTTCCAGCTGTCTCCACCATCCCCCCACCCTGTTTCACTCATCCCTGCCCCTATTCTGCTCACCCGTCCCACTCTCCCCCGCTCTGTTTCACCCCTCCCTCTTTGGAAAGGGGCCCCAAAGAAACTTTGTACCTTCTGATAAGATTCCTCTCAGAGGCCCTGTGGCCTTGGATAAGCTTTGCATAAGATGAAATAGACTGCCTGAATCCATGGCTTAGATCAGCATCTGCCAGACTACAGCCTGCGAGCTGCATCTGGCACAACGCTGAAGCCCTCCTAACCATGAACAGCACTGATAATTCTGGCACGTTGCTCATAGGAAGCCCACCTGATTATCGCTGTGTGACCCTCTGTGTAGTTTGCAAAGCCTGCTGGAGCAGTGAGCTATAGGCGAGACTGCCCAGAGGATTGCACTGCAACAATTGGGTGGGCTTCTGAGTGTTCTGCCAGAACAGTAAGCACTAGTCCGAATGGGGACTGCTTTTTTAACACACAGCAGTCATGAGTTTGGCAATCGCTGGCTTAGATCACGGCATGGGGAGGGATTAGAAAAAGGATACTTTCTGCAGTTGTTCACCTACTTACCTGGGAGCAAGGCTCACTCAACTGAGTGGGCCTTACTTCTGAGTAAAGCATAAGATTGTGCTGTGGAATGCACTTGCACATCCTGACCTAAGGGAACCCGAGCAGGTATTGATGGGGTGGTAGGCAGAACTATAGATGTATCTTGTTTTGCTTATCCTGCTCTGTTTATCCTGCTAAAGTTCACCTTTAGGTGAACTAGGGCTGCAATTGTATACTTATTTGTGTAAGAATGAGGCTGAAGCTCTATATGCACTTTCCTAGGAGTAAGCCCCAATAAATTCAATGAGATGTACTTCTTAATTAAACATACATAGGATTGCACTGTGTAGTTGAACACAATGGGTCGTACTTTGTGTAATATGCACCGGATTGCCTGGAAGCCTGCAATCCTGTGCATACTTCGCAGGGAGTAAATCTTACTGAACTCATTGGGATTTACATTTGAGTGAACATGGTGCAGATTGGGCTGTGATATGTGCTGTATAGTCTTGAGTCCCTGAGTGAATGTCCTTGGTTTTGTTGGGTTGGATCTCATGCTTAAATAACACTTTGAATCCCTCTGGTAAAAGATAGATAAGTTGTTTATGCAATGCTTGGACCTTAGCAAACCTTGAACTTTGCTTTGCAGTGGCATAACGGCTGTATCCCATGCAGATGCTGCGTTAATGATCTACTAGTTTCAGAGTGTGACTTGAGTACTCATTGTGCTCTGTGAAGTGGCATTGCTAGGATGGTGTGGGCTGCACCGGGTGATGTGCATGGTCGATGACACCACTACTGGCCAAACTTTTTAAAATCTTGGTGTTTTCGAATAAAACCGTCATGCTATATATATTTGATGTGTAATTTCATGCAGAATGCAATGAAACAAACCACATTAGGATATCTCTATTCTATCAAAAGTTATACCAAAAAACCAGTGGGGCAGTGATACAATGGTGTATCACCATGCCACTGCCTGGGGCGTCGTTCTGCCTACCGTATGGGAGGTGTTTCATCATGGCGGTTACGTACTGACCTCCCACATTGGGTGACAAACCCTGGAGACGCTACTGCCCCTGTGTGCAGGTTTTTAAAATATGTATGTTATTACAGTATTAACAAATGTTATTGAAACCTGATGCATTTTCACTGTACGGTAGTACTTCCCGTATAGCCCAATCCTAACTTGTGCTGGAGCAGACAAGACAGCATGTTTGCGCTGTATCCAGCACAAGTTTCAGGAAGCCAAAGGCTCAGACAGGGGCAAGGGGAAACATTTCCCCTTACTTTGGGGAGAGCCACCGCAGTCCCAATGGGGCTACTCAGATCCACACCACCTCCAGAGGTGGCACAAATCCAAGCAGCTCAGGATTGCCCTGGGCCACCTGGGAACAAGGTTAGTACCTGGCATAACTTCTGGGTCCTGACCCTGCCTCCCGCTCCCTGCCCACCTGCACCCAGGAATGCCCACTGTCTGCCCTCCTCCCCCTGTCTTTGCCCACACCAAAATGCCTTCCTTCCACCTCCCCATGCCCCCCGACCCCTGCGCTGGCCATGTTTAGCTGATGCAAACCTACCTTCCTTGGGGCCTGTGTTGTCGTGGGGAGGCCGTCATGCATCCTTGCACTGGCCTCCCTCTTCTCCTGGTGGTGTGAAAGTGCTTTATGGCACTTTCAAAACCCCAGTGGACCGGCACAAGGGACTTGCATCGGTCCATCTCCTTAGGATTGCACCCCTAATGTGGTGCATCCATTTCAGAAAGTTGAATGCTGCATGAAACAGTGCTCTAGAATACATCATTAATCTTGTGGAACAAAATACACTGCTCCCATTGGCTAGAATAGTTGTTGGTTGTGCCAATTGCATGCTAGCAGTTTCGTTACCAGGACAAAAAGTGTTGTAACAAATCATTTTGCTACAATAAACAAGTGTTACAAGTGCTATAAGAAACAGCATTATGGGAGATATTGCTGTAACTGTATTTTGCTAACTTCAGCTTACTGTTGTTGAGCATATGAGGCAGGTATGCATGTCTAAATCCTGCAAAATACTCGCCCTGCTTTTTTGTGGGTGCTCGGTTTACTGCAATTGTCAGTTGAGGGAAGCAAAATGCTTTGTACTTGCAGAATTAAAAAAGCAGAGTTAAGGCTTCCATCTCTTCCAGTGGGCAGGTTTCAAATCACGCCATGCAGAAGAGACAGGCAGTTGCAATGTCTCCTGCCTAATTTTCTCTCCTGTTGTGTCCTGCCATATGGAGGATGGCAGCACTCAAAAATGAATGGGTGAGAAGAGCTGTGATTGGTCTGTAAACCCCTTGAGGTTTGTGTTAGGACCATCCAGGGCTCTGCCGCACATTGTGAGTTCTGGGATATATGAATAAATAATAAAGAAGGGTACTCCAGAGCATCTCTTTCTGTTGCATTGGCTGACACTGTTCTCTCCCCACATGCATCCCACTTAGGATTGTGGAGCAGATCTTCAGGCAGGCTGCAGATTTTTTTTTCTTTTTAGAAATGAAATGGAAACCAATAAACCCCCCCCCACCCCCCATAGTGTAGGCGGTAGACTTTCAACACAAATGTGGCAGGAAACACACAAATATACAACAAATAATCCTAACCTGCACTGAAACAGGAAAGGCATGCTGGCTGGCCTGCGATGTATCCAGCGGAGGGTTGCCCCAGCCACTGCAGTGTGGCTACTCTAATCTGCACCAGCTAAATTGCTGGCGCTGATTTGAGTAGCCTGGTTTTAAATGCTCAGGTTTTAAAAGAGGAGCTTCCTGATCCTTGTGGCTATAGAGAGATGTTTGAAAGCATGTGGATGACAATGCCTGATGTCCCTATTATTAATTATTATTATTATTATTATTTACCCCTTTTAAAGTGGATGAGTTGTGCCTTGTTCATGTGATACACTTGGGCATATCCCTGTGTGGATAGTGGGGGGAAGTAGTTGTGTGCACATGGTCTCTACCTCTTGCATCTCTGTGTTGATTGGCTTTCCTGAACAGAGCTGAGATGTGTGTAAGTGCTATGTGTGTAGGCTCACACTTGGTTCTTTTCTACTGGTAGGTTGTGTTGAGCAGTTCGAAGCACATCATGAAACCGTTTATGTACAAGTTTCTTGAACCTTGGCTGGGCACAGGACTTCTGACAAGGTAAAGCAAAATGGAACTAGAACTTGGACAAGCTGCACACTCTTTGGTTGGCCTGCCCAGAATTGATTTGACCCCTTGCAATTATTCAGGAAAAGGTGGGAAGATATTAAGTAGCACTGAATTGGCCCAGAGAGTCTACATGTTGAGTGAAAGGGTATGTATTCGAGCAGGGAGACCAGATAGAAGAGTAGGAGGACTGAGTGCCTGTATCTTTAGCCATTGTATAGAAGAGGGAATTTGGGCAGGTGCAGCTTGTTAAACCTGTCCATGTTGAGCTGCACCTGCCCAAATTTCCTCTTCTATACAATGGCTAAAGGAATAGGCAGTCTGTCCTCCATTGTATCTGGTCACCCTGATTTGGGGTCTTTTTATAGTGTCTCCTAGAGTAATCATCTGCATGTCTACTGTGAAGTAAGCCCCACTATACTCAGTGGAGTGTACTTCTAGGTAAATGTGCATAGGATTGCAGCCTAAAAAGGTTTGGCAGGATGAGAACCTCTGAAATTGGAGTTTTGACAAAACAGTCATGTTCAGGCAAACAGTTTGAAGAGGGGAGAAGCAGATCTGGGAAAATCAGGCTTGGCAGTCAGTGTCAATCTGCAAGCATAGAGTTGCATTGTGTGTACACAGTTGATAAATAGTTGGTTCTGGTTTGAAGTCAGGACTTTGATCTGGCAGGCTGGAGGTCTGAGCTGACAGCTGACACAGGAAACACAAAGGACAAGTAGGTGACCCTCTGGAAAGGACAACTTATTACTTGACAATCCAGTGTTGAGGTTCTAATTTTCAGAGTTTAGAATGTGGATGCAAAGTTGATCTGCGGCAGCCAGAATAATGTGCTTGAGAGTCCAGTCCTTCATCCTTCTCCCCCCCCCCCCCGCCAATGCAGCCATCTGCTGAAACACATGCTGCATCCTGTAGGGGGACGGCAGTCTCCTGTGGATAAGGAACAAATATTCCTTTACCTGAGAGTAAGTCTGCAGCTCAGGGACAATCTACTTGGATCTGTGCCAGCGTTTTCACTGGAGCAAGTGCGTGTGGACCTTGGAAGACGGATCAAAGCCAGGAAGTGGAATAGGATATTGGCAGCACCGCTGTCGTTGATATCACCCCCTTCCCAGACTCTATTCATCCTGCTCCCCACCCCAGTCTCACACACATACATACACACACACACACACACACAGCCATGCACACAGACCAAAAAGTCAAGCAGCTACAAATGGCTAACAAAGCAGAGCACAGAGCAGAGGAGGACTGTACAAACTCTGAAGTGATTCTAAAAAGATAGGTTGTGGTTACCATGCAGTGGGGTTGGTGCCATTAAAGTGCCTCAGTTTGTCAAACCCTGGCAGCGTAGGGGCCTTGGCAGTGTGGGCACGGGGCAATTAAGGGCAGCCAGTGGCTGTCTCTTGTGGCAGCATGGTGCTCCCAGCAGCATGGAGCCTGGGGCAATTGTTCCCAATGTCCCCCATACCAACCCCACTGTAGCATAGGATTGGTTTGTGAGAGTGAGACCCCAGTCAGAACTGTGATGCAATGGGCTGGTTTAGACATAATGGGAAAATACGGTTTCCTATTATGTATTAACTGGGGGAACTGTGTTTTAATTAGTCAAAGTACTGTTAGTTAAGAAACCAGGATCTGAAACCATGGTTTGTTGTCCCATTTCATGCATAACTGGCAACTGTTGTTTATTACAAACCAAACATGGAAGCTTTTAGTTGTGTATGAGGGAGGAGAAAGGAAGCATGAGAACATGAAGTGCATTAAGGAGGAGAAGGGGAACATGAAGGAAGAGAAAGGGGAGCATGAGGACATGAAGCTCATATTCATATCATATTCTAATAGCGGAAATTATGGTTTCCTGTTACAACTCAACTGAATCATTTTGAGAACCATTTTAGTGCAATGAAGTCTACTGTAGGTATTTAATGCATTTTGTTTGGATTTAGTAGTAAATAGGGAGATGATTTTTAAGTCTCTGGTTTTGCAGTGTGGGAAGCAAATGGCGGTCCAGAAGAAAGATGATAACTCCCACCTTCCATTTCACCATCTTATCGGATTTTCTTGAAGTGATGAATGAGCAAGCCAGCATACTAGTTAAGAAGCTTGAAAAACATGTGGATGGAGAGCCATTTGACTGCTTTTTGTACATCACGTTGTGTGTGCTGGATATAATTTGTGGTAAGTCTTGATGACTGCCTACTGTAGGAATGTGTGGGCAATTAATTAGAGACCTAGGTGTTCCAGCTGTTATGCTGGCAGAATGTAATTTATGGTGATAAATGAGCCCCAAAGCTGTTTCTCTTCTAAGAGTATTGCTACTTTTCTTGTTAGAGCTAGTATGGCATAGTGGCTTCCTGCCCAATTCTGTGCATGTCCACTCAGCAGTAAGTCGCAGTGAGTTCATTCGGACTGACTTCCGGGTATGTGGGTTTAGGATTGCAGCCTAAGAGCTGTAAAGCAGGACTTTTGAAGTGAAAATCTCTGGAATTCACCCTGTGGTGGTCTTAGCAAGCCTTTGCTTCTCAGTCTTTTCCATCTGCAATATGGGGATAATTATACTTACCTTACTGTAAGGATTCCATCATGATCATCAGTGAAGCATTTGCACACTCACAAGGCACTACAGAAATGCTAAGTATTATTATGTCGAACACATTCCATTTGAATTGCTTTTATAGTTTTCCATTTTGTTAAATGTTGATTCATTTGTCCACATATAGACTAAAATGTAAAGTCTAAAATGATAGAGGACAGAAAGCAGATGTATTCAGGTTTGGAGTGGGAAATAAATACGCATATTATGGACAGAAAAAAGAATCAGCTGCTTCTCTTACAGTCTCTCTCTTGTGTTTCTAGAAACGGCAATGGGCAAGAACATTGGTGCACAAGTCAATAAGGATTTGGAGTATATCCATTCTGTCTATAGGTAAGGATGATTGTGTTATCTGTTCCAGTTAAGCCTCCCAGTTGATAATTACTTTTGTTAGAACAGGATCCTGGGAGAAGGGGTCATTCCCTTCCATTATGTGGATGATCTTCAGTGTGAACAGAGCCTTCTGCAAGATTCCCTGATCACACCAAAGCTCAGTTTTGTATGCTTCTTCTTTTTTCACTCTCTCTGCTCCTTTTTGGAAGGGGGATGGATTGGATGAGCTGGGTCTCCCCAAGGCTGGCTGCTTAGGCAGAAGTCCAGTTCACACTGGAGTTGATCTGTGTGGTTCCACTGTGTGGTTCCACTAGTGTGGTTCCACTAGTTCAGCTCTGCCCCTGCCAAATGTACAAATATGTAAACATTTATTTATTTATTTTGAAACTTTATATCCCACCTCTCCCATGCTGAAGCAGATGCCCAAGGCAGCTTACAAAGCTCCATAATAAATGTATGATGTATCACAACAATAAGTGTATCAGAACTATAAGTAAAAAACATCAAAATAAAGCATTAAAACATTAATATTAACATTAAACACTAAAATATTAAAGCAAAGCAAAACCCAACACACATTGTTGAGTCTTTGGGGTGGGGGAGCACACAAAATAATCCAGGGAAGCAGTCAAGCCACAGCATAATTGCAAAGGTGCAAAGGGCAAACATCAACCAAATGCCAGATGAAACAGGTATGTGTTGAGCCCTCATTGAAAACCCATGAGGGAGGGAATAGTTCTTAATTAATTGTTCTTAGTTCCCTGGAAGGGAATTCCTTAACACAAGCTGCCACCCCTCTCACTTGGGATAGAGCTGGTACTTGAAGAATTGCCCCCTCAGATGAGAAGAGGAATGTATGGGAGAAAGTTGTTCCTCAGATAGCCTGGACCCAAATCATGAAGGACCTTAAAGGTCAGTATCAGCATCATGAGTTGGGACTGGAAACAAATGGGCAGCCAGTGTAGCTGCTGAAGCAGTGGTCCAGTAGAGTCCAAGTGTCTGGCCCTTGTAACCACCTGGGCAACCACATTCTGCACTAATTGCAGCTTCTGAAGCATACTCAAGAGTAGCCCCATGTACAACATATTACAGTAGTCCATGGACCACTCAGAGCCCAATCCTGAGCTCGACATGCAGGCTTACCGCCGGCGTGCACTGTCGCAAACATGCCTTATGGCTTACCACCAGGTGAGCGCCAGTGCTAGCCCACGGACCGCCAAGCCACAGTGAGGAAAGTGGGGGCGGGGGGAGGCAGAGAGGAGGCGTTCCTGGGAGGGGGCGGAGTGCAGAGAGAGGGTGGGGAGGAGGTGTGACGGGGAGGCAGGAGGCAGGGAGACGGCGGGCGGGAGGCGTGCTAAGGGGAGGGAGGCAGGTCCAGTGGAGCTCTGCTCCACCAGATCTAAAACGTTTGTCTGGGGCTCAGCGCCCTACGCGAATGCTTTTACCTAACTGCCAACCTTTTGGTCGGAGGTGAATTGAGTAACCCCATTGGGGGGCTACTTCCCTTACCTGGGAGAAGGAGATGAAAGTCCCCTTCTCCCGAGGTGCTGCCTGCGGTAGCCTGAGGTGCGCAGGATGTGGTGGCAGCTGTTTTCGGTGCCGCTGAAGCTGTGTGCCACGGAAGCTCAGGATTGGGCTGCCCGGCGTGGACCACTGTGGCCAGGTCTGATTGGCTCAAGTATGGTTGCAGTTGGCTCACCAGTTGAAGCTGGGAAAACACACTCCTAGTCACCACTGCCACCATGAAGTCCAGAAGCACTCCCAGACTATGCACCCATTCTTGTTATGTTATTATTGTGATGTGTGAGTCTGTGCTCCTTTATGGAGTTGCTTATGTGGTAGGCTGTTCTGTTCTGCCTATTTGCAAGAAATTCAACCTGTTTGTTGTTGTGTAGAATATCTTTGTGGGCAGATTGACAGTGCAATCTCTTACTCTAGAATGAGTGACATGATTCATCGCAGACAGAAGTTTCCCTGGTTTTGGCATGACTTTTTGTACCGTTTGCATCCAGAAGGAAGAGAATATTACAGGAGACTAAAGATACTTCACAATTTTACTGATGAAGTAAGCTGCTGTATTTTCCCTGTCTGTAGTATTGCATAGACAGAGGCACCAAAATACATCCATGAAGATTCAAGCTCCTACTCCCAAATATTGTTGTTAGATTATTGTGTGCCTTTACCCATTTATCAGAGTGGCACATATCAGGTGTTTCATTTATTTCTTGATATCCATTTTTCTTGGCAACTTCTCTGTTTCTAGGCCTTCAAAGCAGCTGACAATTACGCTTTGTAATTCACACTTTTTTGGGGGGGGTAACAAAATAAATTGTATGAATTTGATTTTGATTGATTTAAAGCAATGGTTTCCAACCTTTAGGAGCTTGTGGACCACTGAAGTAAAAATTGGAATCGTCATGGACTACATGTAACCCTCCCCCTCCCTTGCACACAAAAAATACAATTAAATTTGGTAGTCCAAGGGGGAGTGCTTGGTGAGACATTGGAAGTACAGCTGTGGCTGGCCCATTCTGCAGCCTCACTGGTGGTCTGTGGGGGAATGCTTGCTCTGTGAGTAGCTTCCCCACGAACCACCAGAGAGGATGGAGGACCAGCCGCAGCCAGCACTTTCAGCATCCAAATTCCAGGTTGAAACTGATCTAAGGTTACCTCGTAGACCACTTTTGAGAGTCTCATGGACCACCTGTGACCCAAGGGACCATAAGTTGGGAACTACTGATTTAAAGGTAATGAAGGCTTTATCCTTATGAAAGCTTTGTAGCTTAAGCTAAATGAGTAAAAGTGCTTAAACCCACAAACTGCTCTAAGTGCTTCACAGTTGATTAAGGATTTGAATCCAGGTCCAACTCAAGGACTTACTGCTGAACTCGGCAGAGACACCTTTTAAACCGGTGACTTTCATATTTTGCAGTGGAAGATCAACTGTCCCTATTCATCCCAGCATTGCACGCCTCCTAGAGGCTGTTTGCTTCAGTCTCCTTTGTGCCTTTTGTATAGATCCTTGTCCTGAAAAGGCCCACAGTGTTCTTATTCCTTAGCCATGTAACCTACTTTGAGAGCACTGTTGCTGAAAAGCAGTACATAAATATGATTATTATATAATCATACAATGGTTATTAATCTCTATTATTATGTTGTATAATAATAACAATAAAACAATAATACATGATATAGTAGTAGGGCATGTCCTTTGCATGCAGAAAATCCCAAGATGCCAGGAATTAAGCTTGGTATGGCAAAGGAAAACTCCCCCCTGAAATCCTGATTGTGGTTGGCAGTCATCGTAGACAATACTGAGCTAGGTGCACCATTATAAGTCATTATAAAGTAGCTTCTCATGTTTTTTAAAGCTCTTTGCTTGTATGTGTTCAGTTTTTGCATTAATGGCCAATTATGTTTGGGTTAATTTCTGAATTGAGAATCTTATTTTCAAAACGTGATTTCCAGTTAATAGCTTCCTTGGAATCCATGGTGGGTGAGCAGTATCTTCTGGTAGGAGGGACAAAGAGGCAGCCCTTTGCTTGAATTTACCTCATTGCCTTGTAGTGGTTCTCAAAGGTTTTAGAGTCCCTAGAGGCTGCTGCCTGCCCAAGGGGTGTTTATAATGGTGATTGGGCAGCAGTGCCCCTCCAAGTAGCAGCTTGTTTAACCCTTGGTGCACACAGCCTAATCTGCCCTGTCAATTTCACGACCCAACAAAAATTGGGTCACAAGTCACTGATGGGTCCTGGACCTACAGTTTGAGAACCACTGGCCTAGAGGCTATTGGAATACATTCCACATTTGTGTCAGAGAATTTTTACAGAAATATGATATGATTTGCAGCCTGATCCTACATATGCTTATTTAGAGGTTAACTAAGTGGTTTCCAAATGGTGTGCTGTGGCACCTGAGGGTATTGCAGTGAAACCACAGAGGCACTGTGGGCTATCCCTGGTGGCTTCTTCTTCCCAGTTCTTCCAGGTGCTGCTGTCTTGAATTGCACAAGATCTTTTGCAATTCTTGCTAGATCTTGTGTGATGCAAGAAGGTAGCTTCCACAAAAACCAGGAAGAAGAGGCTACCATGGAGGAGGGCACTGTGACCATGGTATGCCTGGGAACCACTGGGTTCTTCTTTTCTCAGGTAAATCACTTTCTTTCCATTTGCCAGCACAATACATAGCACAAGGTCCAGATACAGTAGATACTGCTTTTCATTTTATACGGCATTGCCTAAAACATACATTAGAGTGTGCAACTGAAGATATTCAGATATTCATTTCTTTTTTTTTATATCTAAGGTTATTGCAGAAAAAGCTAATCAACTAAAGAGCCAGAAGCTGCATCAGAGTGGTACTGTTAGTGATGGGCAAAGCAAGGACTCTGTAAGGAGAGCATTTCTTGATATGCTTCTGAATGCTACTGATGAAGATGGGAATAAGTTGAGCTATCTGGATATTCGAGAGGAAGTGGATACTTTCATGTTTGAGGTATAGGCACAAAGGGCGTGGCAAAATGGTTGCAAATCCGACCGAGCAGCAAATGGGTGTCCAGTTTGTATACCATCTCCGCCATCTGTAGGTAGGGTCACTCTCTCATCCTTAGTTCCCCTACTACAGTAGTTCTCAACGTTTTTCACTTGCATACCCCTTGGCAGCCCATTTCCATCAATTGTACCCCTCATATTAGCAAAACATTTGTAATTAATACAGTTGCTGTTATTTTGAATTTATGTTTCAACTACTGATCCATATCCGATAATATTTTGAACTGATGACCAGAAACTAGCTGTTGCTAGGGCTTTCGCAGCCAGCTAGCTGCCTTCTTTCCTGCCCTGCCAGCCCCACAAGACAGTCTAATACAGACCAGCCTTTTTCTGCTGTTTTTTTCAGTTCTTTTTCAAGTACCCGTAAAAGTCCTAGCAAGTACCCCTGGGAGTACACGTACCCCAGGTTCAGAACCACTGCCCTACTACAATATGAGGATGTGAAGAGAAAGCACTGCCAACATCACCACTACTGACGTAAAGCACTTTATGGCTGTCTCTGACATGCCCCTGGCCCTCCCCCTGATCTGACCTGTTCCATCCACTCCCCCCCCCCTGTTCTGCCCACCCGGCCCGACTTACGCTGGTGGGGCTCCTTTTCGCTACCACCTCACTCAGGGTCTTCTGTATGATCTGCGGCAGCAACCCGGAAGTGTGTGGCTCTTAGCACTTCCAGAATGCTGTAAAACAGATACTGTTGCTGGTAATACCACTTGGGATTGGATCTTTCATTTCATAAATGAGACAATTGCCTGCAGATTTTGTAATTGCTCCAATAAAAATTAAGGCGGATGCAAAGGATTTGAAATATTTGACCTGGGAAAGACAATAAATGTGTTGCTGCTGATTCTGATATTGTGATGAAATGTTAGGCTTTTAAATCTGTTTCTTTAGGGCCATGATACTACTGCTGCTGCCCTGAGCTGGGCTATTCACTTGCTTGCAAGCAATCCAGAAGTCCAAAGAAAAGTTCACTGTGAATTGGATGAAATTTTTGGTAAGTTTTTTTTCTCTATCTCTCTCCCACCTGGGCATATCTTTTGAACAGTATAGCACAGTGGCTCCAAAACCGTGGGTTGGGACCCACTGGTGGGTCACAACCTGATTTTTGGTGGGTTGCCAAAGGGTGATGGATAGATCAGATAACTAATTGCCTTAAACCCTGAGGCAATTGAAAAATCAAATGCTGTAGCTGCTAATTACCCTTCAAAGAGCTCAGGTCTTGCAGTTTGCAAAGAGCTCAGGTCCTGCAGTTTGCAAGATAGCGTCTAAATGTCCTGCAAGGGGCTGAGCTCCTGCAGTTCACAAGCATGTGTAAATATAAAGAGAGAAAGTTTGATTTCTTTTAGGTCATTATTATAAATAAACAAATAAAATATTTCTTTCTAGTTCATCTTTTTTAATGTTTTGTAAAGCTAGGTGGGGCCCCGGTAGAGTGTCATTTTAAAATGGGTCCTGGTGCTAAAAAGTTTGGGAACCACTGGTATAGCATGTTATGTAAAGATTCATAAACCTTGCCCAGTCACCTTCACATTGAGACTTAAGTAGATGCAAGTCTCATCCAGGCTGTCTTGGTGGTCTGGACTGGCTTTGCAGGCTCCTTAAGAGGTGGTTCATAACCTTTTTTGGGATTTTGGACTCCTTTGAGAATCAAATAAAAGCTGTGCCCTCCCTCTCCAGAAACACATAATGCACAATCTTTTTACACACTGGTTTATAGACCCCTTGAAGACCATCCATGGACCCCAGGTTATGACGATCTGCATTAAAGGCTCAGAGCTGACATTTTGGAAATGCTAGTAATGATCTATTGCAGTGGTTCCCAAACATTTTAGCAGTGGGATCCACTTTTTAAAATGATGCTCTTACTGGGTCCCATCTAGGTTTACAAGACTTTTAAATAAAGGAGATCTAGAAAGAAATAATATTTTATTTATTTACTTACATGTAGTAATATTTTTATTTGTTTCTTTATTTACTTAGAAAAAACCAGATCCTTTTCTCATAATGTAGCAGACCTAAAGAACTTTCAGAACTCTTTTTGTTGGCTAAGGAGATGTGTTCTCCTAGAGTTCTGGGGTTCTTTGCTGTAGCAGCCTCTCCTTAGCAGCTGGCAACTCCCAAGTCCTGGCAAGAAGCCATTCTGAGGGTAGGAAGATCAGCAGAAGCCCTTAACGCCATAGTGTTCACAGTTTCAGTGCAGCCAGATCTTTCCCAGGAAAAAGGCAGTATTGTGGTGGTGATCATTCAGTTTGTTGCCTTATGATGTTTTGGTGTGAAAGACTTTTTGACATACAGCCCACTCTTATTGGGCACTGATGATAGCGGATCTTGTGATCTGGTGCTGTAAATTTTGAACCACTGTTGTGTGCCTTGGAGATGCCGATGCAAATGTCTGAGGCTCTGCATACCTGCCAGATATGGATCCAGCCTATGTTGGAGCAGGTAAGGTTCTGAGAGGGGAGGGTTGTGGGTTGTTGGTTCGAGCAGGGGTGGATGCCTGCAGTGGCAGTGCACACTGGGATCCTATCTCAGTTTTCCTAGTCCAACACAACCCCTGCCTGTCCTCAGTCTTATGCCAGCAAAACAGCTGTGGTAAGTTCAAGGAGATGCATTGTTGGCCAGGCAGCCTAAGGAAAGGGAAAAAATATTTCTACTTGCCTCTCCCAGGCTGTTTGGTCCAGGCTCCATAGCATGCATTGTGCACACCAGCAGCATAACTGCATCATGTAGGATGGTGGGGAATATGATTGGGCTGCTCATCACATATTTTACTTCTACCAGGTTACCATTTCCTGAATAAAGAAATACGTTATTAACAGATGTAGCTGGACTAGACCCAGGGTGTCCCACTCTCAATGTCCTCCCTCCCAGTGGTGGGATTCAAATAAATTAACAACAGGTTCTATGTCCTAATGAGAAATGAGCAACTCAGCTTCAATTGTCTGCCACAAAGGAAGTTGAAAGACTATGACTACACTCCTATACTGTACAGTACACACTTTCTGGGAGTAAGTCCCAGTCTACTCGCCAGTTGGGGAGGGGAGGCATGGGGCGGGCAGCTGGGCTGCTTCTCTCGCCCTCTTCAGCAGGCTGCATCTGCGGGCGCGCCGGCTGTTCGCGCCCTTTCGCAGGAGCTCGCAAGGGCTGGTGAGCAGCAGCCGCATCACAGGAGACTCCAGTTGGCCGCATCCGGCTCGCCCCTTCAGCCCCAGCAGCCTCGGCACCCGCTGGGAGCGACCCCCTTTCCCCCGGGACGGGTTGGCCGCACACGGCTGCTGCCCCCAGGAGGGTTAGCCCTGACGTTTCAAGGTGCAAGCTCCCTGGCCAACAAACGGTTCTTAGAACCAACAGCTGGATTAGGTAGGGGTTCTAAAGAATAGGTGAGAACCTGCTGAATCCCACCACTGCTCCCTCCCTAATCATTGTGATTAGAATGTCCACATTTGTTTGTTTTAAAAACGTATAACACTTCTCATCCTTGGATTCGAAGGTAGTTTACAGAATAAATCTTAAGAGTGTATTTAATAAAGATTACAGCATATAAAAACAAAAATAATGCAAAGGAAAAAATTAACTGAAAAATAGCTTCAGTCCAGTAGCGTTGGCTGCAACAGAGCCCCACATTCACAACTAGTAAACACAGTGATCTGTAGTGGTTATTGGAATGCCAGAAGGGTGGGACAGTACAAATCTTCCCTGAGAAGAAATTTCATGTCAGGGGTTATCACAGAAAAGGTCCTGCCCCATGTGCATTAAAGTGAGCTTCAGCTGGCATCAAAACACAGAGCAAGATTTCTTCAGAAGGTATTGCTTGGACTATATGTTTTGCTGGTTATGACTGTTGGTGACCTATGACACTCCACGATTCTGTAAGTGATGGCAGTGAGATGGGGCCCAGTGATGACATTTTTGCCAGACAGAGAGATCTCATGAGAGCTGGCTGACAACGCAGCTGGCCAGATTCCTGCTGATTGGGGCCATTTGGGTTGGGAGACATAAAAACAGCAGAGAGACACTCAGTAGGGGAAAGAGCCTAGGAGGACACAAGGAAAGAGCCAAGGAGGACAGTTGAGAGGTGGGATTGAAGGACAAAAAGCAAAGATGGGGTACAGTGGGGGAAATGGGGAATGAAGAAAGTTGGCAAGCGACAGCAGAAAGGCTGGTCAAGTGGGAGAAGTAAAAACAGGAAGTAAAAGGAAGACTGGAAGGGGAGGATAACTGAAGAGGGAGAGCTGCGGGGTACAGAGGAATAGGAGCAGGGCCAGGAATTCCCCAACTAATCCTCAGGGACTCTGGACAGCCCCAGCTCTCAGCCCCTGTACCAGCTGCCCCAGGATACTCAACACTGGGGGACAGAAGGTGGCCTTGAGGAGAGGCTTCTTGAGGGCTTCCTGCCCTAAAACCAGTTATTGGTATTGAGAGGGGTAGCCCAGTCTTGAGAGGAGTAACCCAGTCACCAAGCTACATGACCCTGACTACAGTGCTTCGCCCCCACCCTTTTGCATTTGCACTAACAAACTCATGTTTAGCAGCATATTCATGACTTTGCTTCATCCATTCCTCACTATGTCATTCCCTTTGTTATTTTATCAGGTGACTCTGACCGTCCCATCACAATGGATGACTTGAAGGAACTGCGATATCTGGATTGTGTTATTAAAGAAGCCCTTCGTCTGTTCCCGTCGGTTCCATGGTTTGCCCGTACTTTGAAGGAGGACTGCTGTATCAGTATGTAAAGCAAACTGTTTGGTGTACTGCTTCACATTGGGTCTGTGCCAAGTCCCAGTGGTCCTCGTCTCATGAGGAGCTGCTTTTACTAATACTCATTCTTTCTTGGCAGGAGGATTTAAAGTACCCAAACAGGCCAGTGCCTTAATTGTGCCTTATGCGTTGCATAGAGACCCTGATGTCTTTCCAGAGCCAGAGGAATTCAGACCAGAGCGTTTTCTTCCTGAAAACTCAGCTCGGCGGCATCCATATGCATATGTGCCTTTCTCTGCTGGGCCCAGGAACTGCATTGGTATGTACAAGAGTGTTAGACTTGCACCTCCATAAAGCTCTAAAGCATGATATGGCCTGA
Source organism: Tiliqua scincoides (assembly GCF_035046505.1). NCBI lineage: Eukaryota > Metazoa > Chordata > Lepidosauria > Squamata > Scincidae > Tiliqua > Tiliqua scincoides. The sequence goes on from NC_089826.1 coordinate 60,950,491, forward strand.
GGATGAAATAATAATACCTAGCATTTGTACTGTGCTTTCTAAGCATGCTAAATATTACGTATTATATCTTATCCTAACAACAATTGTGCAAGGCTGCGATTCTCAAAGTCTCCCAGAGATCAGGAGTTCAGTAAGTCTTGGGGGGGGGGGGAATGCAGCGATGCAATCCCAATTATAGTGCTGCTGCCAGGACAGCAAGGGCCTATCTTTTACTTATGGGAAGGAGCAGCAGCCTCCTGGGGGTGCAGGAAACCCTGTGGAAGAGGCTGCAGGGCTCTCCAAGCCACGGAGAATCTAAAAATAACAATTGGGGCCCACTTCCGATTTTGAAATCACAAACTGGAAGTGGGTTGTGGTGGTTATTTTTAGATTCTCTGCAGCTTGGAGAGCCCTGTGGAGGTTCTCAATTACCATAGGGGCCGGTTAAAGAGCTGTTGTGGCTGCCTTTGGCCTGTGGGCCTGTAGGGGATTTGAAATATGCAAAATGTGATATACCAATTTCCGCATTACTTGTCAGTCTCGCTCGGGATGGCTCAATATGATCGAGCATGGTACTACGTTGTTTTAATGGGAACTTGTTTTATAACATGGCCATTAACATCATGTGCAAATTCTCTTCACAAACCCAGGGGCAGCCCAATCCTAAACTGTGCTGGCACAGCCAGGCTGCATCCAATACAGCTTAGAAGGTGACTGGAGGTCTCCTGGTAAGGAGATATATTCCCGTTTCCCTGAGTAAAGTCCCAGCCACCCTTATGGGGCTTCTTGGATATGCAGCATCTATATAGGTGGAGCAAATCTGAAAGCCCATGTAGGGCTGTCTAGGCTGGGAACGGGTTAGGATGAGGTGTGTCCTGCCTCCCTCCTGGCCCCAATCCTTCCCTTCCCCCAAAACACTCCCTACATGCCTCCAAAATGCCCTTCTGCCACTATCTTCCAGCCCCTGCACCACCTGGCACAAATCTACCTGTGGTGGCTGGCACAGGGTCTAGATGCAGCACACCTGAGCCGGCACAGATCTCCTGAGTAGCTGCAATCATGCCGTATGTTTGTGTCACTCTGAGCTGGTGCAGGGATGGCTGCACTGGCTCGAGATGAGGTTTGGATTACACTGTAAGAAATATAACAATACAGTTTAAAACAGTAACATTTAATTGAACATTTATTTAAAATCTAATTTTAAACTCTTTAATTCATTCAACAAAATTAATGATCTTGCTCCAGTGATACCAGCTTTTCAAAGTCTGATAGTCATTAGCAAGAATCTTAGATACTACATTTAGTAACTACTTCATTAAATTCTTAATGCGATGGATAGATTTGATGAAGTGATACCAGTTCCCAACATCTGGTTTAAAGTCACTTAACAGAAGTCTTAAATTGCTACATTTAGACTTTTGAAGTCTATTTCTTTGCTTGTAGAGAAGTTGGATGGGCATATTAAAACCCTGTTCCACCAAATATGATGTTGGAATTGCAACAAAGAGCTTCTTAACCACCATCCTTAGTTCAGGATAGTGATCAGAAATTTCCTTCTGTATATATACAGGTATTTATATACCACCTTTCTTGGTCGTCAGTTTTCTCCTCAGACTTTATTCAAGGCGGTTTACAGAGGCAGACTGTTCTAAATCCCTGTAGGGATTTTTACAATTGAAAGGTTCTATCTTTCAAGAACCACAGCAACATATCAGATGGATCTTTCTGATCTGGTATCACATTCTGGCTTCCAGTTTCCTCCCACGCAAGCTGACAAGCAGCTCCTTCATCTCTCACATGGAGGGCAGCCAAGATGCTTCTTAGCTCACACCAAAGAGCTGGTGGAATAACTTGGCTTGGCTTGTCAGCTGCTTCAAGGTCTCACCATTCACAGTGCCGGTGGCCTCGAACTGGAGACCTGTGGATGTTATCTTCAGGCAAACGGAGGCTCTACCCTCTAGACCAGACCGCCTGCCTGTAACCAAAACTCTCAGTACAATTTCTTAAACTTTGGCTTCAGCTCAATATCATCTTGCAGCTCAGTTAGTTTTTCCTCCACGAACCCAGTTTTCTCAGTATTTGAAAATGGATTTATCACACAATCTGGAATTTTCATCAGAAGACAATCCTTACATCATTCAGAAATATCTTCATGCAGCATATCCAAATGGTTACAAAAATTTTTTTACAGGCCATCATCTTGCATCCCAACTTTCTCTCCTGGCTGAGATAGGCTCAGCAATTGGTATGGCTTGTGAGAGGCCATATTGGGCTTGAATAGAGTTCGAAATAAATGTAGAGAAAATAGATTCAGCCTTGATAAGACTGATCTCATTTCTTGCAACTGCAAATTCATTGAACTTTGCTTATTTAGCAGAATTATTTGCAATATGAGGCCTGATCTTTTTGAGTTCATCACTGATCAGACCATTCATGTCTTTAAAAACAAAACAAAACAAAAAAACTCCACAACAGTGTCAAAAATATCATAAAATTGTCTCACAAAGTTGCCTTTTGGTACCCAACAGAAATCAGTATGAAGCAGCAAATGTTCAAAATCTTCATCATTCTTAACACAGAGTTTCTGGAATAGTCAATGACTGCGAGCATGTGCTTTAATTTTATTTATGGCAGTAAGGACAGTGTATAAGGACTTCTGCAGGCAATCTCTGAGGTTTTTTGCAGCCAGATGTTGGTGATGAATGACACAGTGAATGGTGAAGACATTTGTCACTGCCTTTTTTCAAGTAAGCAGAACTCCTATGGTAGTGACCAGTCACTGATGGCACTCCATCAGTTGCACAGGCCAGTATGTTAGCGGCATTTGCTTCTCTTTGAAGAACTGCTCGACAACACAAAATATGGACTTTCCTTTAGTATCTGTTCTTAGATGCCTTGCTAATAACAACTCTTGAGCTAGACTTTTGTCTTATATAGGGCCATGAGGGCGGGGGTCGTTCTTAATTCCCCTAGAAGGAAATTCTGTAATTGAGGTACTACTATAGAGAAGATTTGTCCTTGGGCTGCCATCCCTCTAAAGGTGGCACTTGTAAGAGAGCCTGATCAGTTTACCTAAGAGGGTGGGCTGGAATGTTTGGGGAAAGGTGGTCCCTCAGATAACTTAAGTCCAAACAGTGAAGGATCTTACCAGCACCTTGCACTGGGACCGGAAATAAATGGGCAACCAGGGCAGTCGCCGTAGCAGTGGTCCAATAGAATCAAACTGTCTCACTCCAGTAACCACCCGGGCCACCATATTCTGCATTAATTACAGCTTCCAAACAGTCTTCAAGGGCAGCCCCACATAGAGTGCATTACAGTGATCTAACCTGGAAGTCACTAAGGAATGGACCACCATGGTCAGGTTCGATTGACTCAAGTACTGCAGCATCTGGTGCACCAACCGAAGCTGGAGAAACTCACCCTTGCCACCTGGCTCTCCAGGGAGAGCTGTGAGTCCAGAAGCACTCCCAAGCTGTGCACACATTCCTGCAGGGGCAGTGCAACCCCATTCAGAGTGGGCAGATGACTCAGAATCTGCATCAAGGATTTCCTGACCAGGAGGACTTCTGTCTTTTCTGGATTCAATCTCAGTTTATTGACCCTAGTATGCTGCACAATGTATCTTCCACATTTTAGCCATTTCATCCACGTGTCTTTGCACTGAATTGTTGCTGAGAGGAATTGTCTTATAGCCCAATGCTATCCTGTGCTAGAACAGGCTGGCTGGGTTGTGCTGCATCCAGTGCAGCATAGGAGGTGGATCCTGTGCAACTTGGAGTAAGGGAATTTATTTCCGCTTAGCCTTTGTTCCACAGCAGCCACCTCAATGGGGCTATTCGAATCTGCTCCAGTGGAATCGCTAGTGCAGATTTGAGTAGCCCAGTGTAATGCTGGGCTGCTTGGGAGGGGGGTTAGGATCTGGCCTAAGTGTTGGAGGATGGTTCCAACCCCCTCCTGGGCCCCATCTGCCCACCGGCCCACTTGCTGTCCATCTCGACATACCCCCATTCTGCCCTCCCCAATTCTCCCGTGCTGGCTCCCCAGGCTGGCACAAACTTACTCCTGCCATTGGGAATATGGTGCAGAAAGGCTGGTGCAGAGAGGCTGGTACCCAACTCCTAAGGAGGTGCAAATGTGCCTTATGTGACACTCCTGGGCTGGCACAAGGAATTTGCGCTGGCCCAGTGAGCACTCTGGGCTGCGATCTTAATTATACAGTATGCTGACTTATGTAAAACTGTACTCAGATCCTCAAACACCAGTAAGGTGAGTTCTTCACCAATTGTATGCAGCTATCCAGACTTAACAATCAACTATGGGATGCATGCTGTCATGTTTTGTTGTGAAGCACTGCAAAACGTGCTTGACAGTCTTCGCCACTTTAGCCAGTTTCTCAAAATGCAGTGTTCTGGTCTGACGAGAGCTCTGGTAGCGTTTTCCCCTGTAGTTTCCCCTGTAGAAATGGTAGTTTTCACTGAGTTTCCACACTATGCAGATGCAGAAATTTGGAGTGCCATTTGCCAGCATGGTGCCATAATCCTATCATCTCCAGTGCCCCCTACCACTTCCTTGCTTCTTCGCATCCTCAGGTAATCCCATTGCCCCTTTTGGGAACCACTGATGTTGCTAAACTAAGAAATGGTGGTTTGCTTCAAGCAAGGATTGCCTCATGCAAAGGCGGAGGCAGCATGTGAAATTGACTCAGTGACCATGTTTTGGCACTATATCTAAATGGGCTCCATGTTTGAATAACATTTATTTATTCTTGCTTTGGTAAACTGTCACTGTAATTGTTTTGACTTCATGTCCAGGTCAGCGGTTTGCACAGATGGAGGAAAAGACCATCTTAGCCACTGTCCTACGGCACTTCTGGATTGAAACCAAACAAAGGCGGAAAGAACTGGTTCCTGTAGGAGAACTGATTCTTCGTCCACAGAAAGGCATCTGGATCCAATTGAAGAGGAGATCACCTCCCATCTCCTAAAATGAGAAACTTCAGGAAGATTCCCTCGCTCAGCATGTCTGAGACTACTTTGTTCAAAGTTCTTTTTTCATAATGAGACATCATAGGCTCCCCAAACCTACCCATTTTTGGGGGGGGAACACCCAGGTTGTCTTTACAAAACCTGAAAAAGCAGCATTTGATGCTTGTTCAGGTAAAGGGATGTTCAAAATTGTTTGGCACCCTCAATTTTTATTCATAAACCATTGAATGCAGTGCGGTTTCATTCACAGGATTGTGCTACAAAACCTGGTGTGAAATGGGCCAGTTTCATAATTCTACAGAATGAGATGGGTGGATAGAAGCATATGTGTACAGAATGGCCCCAGCACCTGGGTAGTGACATCATGAAGTCACCCCTGGATTTGCTTGGAGGTGCTGACACCCCTGTTCCTTCTTCTGTGGGGGCTTCCCCTTCTAAAGAGAGCCTCCACTGCAGAAGGAACAGGGGCAGCAGCCCATAGTGGTGAGGATGGTGAGGATGCTGACGTTGAAGAAGAGGGTGGAGTTGAACTCCCAGTTCTCATCGCCAAGACATTTTCCGCACCAGAAATGCCATAGCTGCTGGTGCTAAGAAGGTGCTCCAGCAGGGCAGTCAGCTGGTGCTCAGACAGGCATGCCTGGTGTTCAGCCAGCACACCACTCAGCCCCGCCGCTTGTCCACTATTGGAGAAAAAAAATCACACTGCCTTACTAGATGCTTAAATAAATTGAAGAAATATTGCTATACATTTTGATATGAAGGTTGATGAAGTACACACACATTGTTTCTTAATGACAGATGCATAGTAATTTTATTTTGCCATAGCAATTAAAGAGTAACATTTTAAGTCCTTAAGGTGTTGTACGATTCTTGATTGTACATTATGTCTTCTTAATGTGCCTTGATCCTGAACATACAGGTGACCCCTCCCCCCCAATATCCTCAGGGTATATGTTCCTGCATGCCCTGCAGAAAAAAGTGACCTTATACTTATTATGGCATCATATACTTACTGTGGCAGCAAGCGCTCATCTCTCTTCCATTACTTCCTGCTTCCTGTTAGCATTCTCTTACAGCCCAATCCTATGCTTTCTGGCGCCACAGGTTACAGTGGCACCAAAATGGACGCTGTATTCTGTGGGGCCTGGGAAGAGGCCACTGGAGGTTTCCCCACCACCACCTCAGAGGAATACCACCTCCAACAGTACAACTGTATGTCTGTCTACTCAGAAATAAGTCCCATCGTGTTGAATGGCCTTACTTCCAGGACAGTATATATAGTACTGCAGTCTTTCAGCCCAATCTGAACCAACTTTTCAGTGCCATATAGCCCTGAAGTAAGGGAATGTTGATTCCCTTACCATGAGAAGGCCTTCATGACTGCCCCCAGCACCACAGATTGCAGTGTGTGCCCTGTTGGCACAGCTGCATTGGCAGTGGAAAATTCGTTATGATTGAGCTGAAAATAAAACATTTTGATGTCAGGATAATTATTTTTCAACAGATTTGCTGACAATGTTTTGTAATAATCACTGCAATCTTGATTGTGTTGACTCAAGTTCCAGTCAGCCTATTTTCTAGTAAGTGTAGTTGCAGCCTTGTTATACTTGGACACAATGTTATTCACAATGTGTTTTGTTGTGTTTTTATTGCCTTATTTTGTATTTATTCAATCAGAAAGTCAAGTTGTCTTTAAATTTTTTTAAAATTTATTACAAAAGTGAATAAAAAGGCAAATTTCATGCATACAGACCACATCTGTATCATATCATTGCACAATTAATAATTAACCTTAAACATTCTTATTCTAAATATAACAAAAACCAATTATACACTTGTCTGTCTAAAACCTTGCAAATTCTAGACAGTCTACCCACATGCTGTGGGTAGATTTAGTTCTGGCAGTATGTTCTGCCAAATCCCAATCCATTGGGCCTCATGCCAGCTTAAGGCTGATTAGTTTCCCTTCTGAAACTCACCAGTGCAGCAAGCAAAAGTCAGAGTCCAGTTCCAGTCCACAGATTCCAAGTGAACCAGTCCAATCAATGAGAGTTTTCAAATCAGAGTCTAGAGCCAATAAGCCAAGTTACAATCCAAGGTCAGGTTCCAGTTAAGTCAGTCAAATCAGTCAGGGTATCCAAGTCAAATTCCAAAGTCAATATGCCAAGTCCCAGTCCAAGGTCAGATTCCAAAGTCCATAAGCCCAGTCATTCTCCCTTCCTGCAACCCATACTGCTAGTTCCTCCAGGTGCTATTTATATGCTCCCAGGTTCACTTTAGCCTCTAGTGGCTGCAGCTGTGCAGCACACCTCCAGCTACCACCTGGGCTTTAATCCTGCATTTACTTAGAGCACTGTGGACACCACACCCTATCTCCTTGGTAATATCTTCCGCGATGTCACTACACAGTAAGGCATACAAATAAAGAGAGAATTATTAATAATTAAGTGAGGTTTCCACTTAATTATTAATAACACAGTCCAACACACATTTTGCTTCCTTAAACATTACACCAATTTCTGGTATATTTGGGGTGCCGATTCCAAAAATGGCATCCGTTTTGCCCTATCACGTCTAGTTTTGGAGATATAGTATAGCCTCTTCAGTGAATGGCTCTAGCAGCTTCCTCATGAGGAAGCCTACACCATGGCTTCCTCATGAGGAAGCTGCTAGAACCATTCACTGAAGAGGCTATACTATATCCCCAAAACTAGACGTGATAGGGCAAAACGGATGCCATTTTTGGAATCGGCACCCCAAATTCATATCAAACTACCATAAAGTTTGGGAAAAACTTTTCTGACCCTCAATTTTGTAGGCCTGTGTAATGCTTGATCTGAAATTTCTTCTTTTAACCATCATAGAAAGAGAATCCATATGTATTCTGTTGTCCACTGCTCCCAGAACCTGATTCTATTGTCCTTTGTCCTAAACCTTCTCTCCTGAAGAAGGAAGCCTTACAGTCTGTGTTTATCAGGTGGGCTCTGAATAGTAGTAGGGCCATTGGGAGATGTTAGCCCCTGGCCGGCAGAGCAGTGTGCTTTGTCAATTGTCAAAAAACTAATGGTGTGTCTTGACAATTTTAACGTCTTCCTGTTGTGCCATGAGATGAAAAAGATTGAAAATTGCTGACATAAACAATAAATACAAAAATATATTACTATTGAAGTCCCTCAGCACCAACAACCAGGAGCACTCCAATGCCATGACTGAGACCACCCTGGCCAGGTCAGGCAGGGGCACTGTTGGTCAGCAAGGCAAGTGATACAACACATTATTCCAGTCCTGCCTTGCTCAGTCAGCATGGTGCAAAGGCACACAAACCCAGCAAACCCCTAGACCAGGTAGATGGTAAAGAAAATAACTTCACAATTTACTGTTATAACCTCACCTTCCTTCCCATGCAGCCATGGCTGCTTCAGCACATGGAAGCCCGGTGAATAAAGTTGCGAGAGGTGAATTCTGTCGCCTCATCCTACCAGATCTCCATAATGCAAGCCAGGTCAGTGCCTTCCTCCAGAATCAAATCCTTGGTCAGACTGATGTTGTTATTCTCAGACGTGGCATTTAATAATAGCAGCTTCAGGCTTAAGGAGGTCAGTGCTAAGAGTAGTGGTGGTCTGATGGTTGGGGAAAGGCCAGAGAAGGAAAGAGTCTTTGTGACGCAGGGGCCAAACCTATCCAAACTTCCAGTGCTGATGCAGCCATTCTTTTTTTTTTTTTTTTTTTTTGCTGCTTCTGCAACTTGATTTGTTTCTCAGAATCATTCAGACTCAAGTCAAAATGACTCAGTAAGTGGCTCAATGCAAGTAGTGACAAACGTGCAATACGACTCATAGATGAGTCGAGACATGGTGTCACTGGATCGCTGACTCGAATCTCGACTCAAAACTTGGGCAAAATGACCCTGGCACATCCCTGCCATTCTGTGCAAAGTCCAGTTCCTTGGGGGGCCAGGGTCATGGTGACACAATAGGGTCACGGTGACACAATAACTTACCTGAAGCCTGTGCCAGGGCCTCCAGAAGTTGCTTTAGCCTCCCTGCCTCCTCAGAAGGCCTACTGGATTTGACCAGAAGCAACTTCCGGTTCATGTTGGTGACTTCTGGTTGTGTCTGGGAGGTGTTCTAGGGCAGGGGTGTCCAAAGTTTTTGGCAGGAGGGCCACATCATCTCTCTGACACTGTGTCAGGGGCTGGGGGGGGGAAAGAATTAATTCACATTTAAAATTTGAATAAATTTACATAAGTTTACATAAATGAATATATTAAAGATGAACTTATATGAATGAATGAAGGTCTTGTGATAGCTCAAGGCCTATAAAAGGCCTTGCACAAAGCAAGGCTGGCCTTTCCTTTGCTGCCACTACTGCATCACAGATGTGAAACAGCAAGCAGTAGAGGTAGCCCTCATCCCATAGGTCACATAAGAGGTCAGTTGCCCTCACGCTGAGATCAGTTGCATAAGGCCAGAGTGGGCTCCAACAAATCTCCAGAGGGCCAGAGGCTCATTGGAGACTGGGGGCTCCCTGAGGGCCGCATTGAGAGGCCTCGAGGGCTGCAAGTGGCCCCAGGGCCGAGGTTTGGGCACCCCTGTTCTAGGGCATAAGGAGGCTCCACGCAACCTTCCTGCACCTTAGTACACCTCCCTAATTTGACTGGAAATTGCTGGCATGAACCAGAACTGGCTTCTGGTTGCATCTGGGTGGCACTCCCGAGGGTCTCTGAGGTGTGGGCTCGACATCCACAGATGCTCAAATATGCTGTGCCCGCAGATAAGGAGGGCCCATTGTACTTGGCATATGGATAGGGTTGCCAACAGTGCCTGGAGCTATCTTTTCCATAATGTAATGTCATTTAGCCAAGAAGACCCTATTAAAATACCCAGGATTGCTTGCTGCAGTTTGCTGGAGATTTATGCTGATTCCTTGAAATTCCAGGCCTGTCCTGGAAGGTTGGCAAACCTACACACAGAAATTCTTAGGTTAGTCCCTAGTATTTCTAGGTAGGGCTGGGAGAGTTCCCTTCCTAAACCCAAAGAGCTACTATCAATCAATGCAGACAGCACTGAGTTGGAGGCGGTCTGATTCAGTCCAGGGCAGCTTCATACATTTAGCAAAGTCCTTTTCTCTGCTCTTAGAATTAAGGCTACAATCCTATCCACACTCTCCTGGGAGTAAGCCCCATTGACTATAATGACTTATTTTTACCCCGCCTTTCTCCCCTGAGGGACTCAAGGTGGCTTACAACAAAGGTTAAAACAAATTAAAAAACATAATTTAAAAACAGATAAAAACATATTAACGACATATCATAAAAACAGTAGTCAGATAAAAAAGTAGTCAGGTAAAAGAGCATAGCGCAGCAAATTATAAAAGGATCAGGCCTGTAACCAGCTGTTAAAACAGATATTAAAAGATGTTAAAAAGGCCAGGAACTCAGAAGGCTTGTCTAAACGGAAGGGTCTTCAGGCCTCGCAATAAAGTTTCAAGAGAGGGAGCAGTTCTTAAGTCAAGGGGAAGGGAATTCCATAGCGTTGGTGCCACTACTGAGAAGGCCCTATTTCTTGCCACCACCCCATGTACCTCCCTAGGTGGCGGCACTTGTAAAAAGGCCTTCTCTGATGACCTAAGAGGACAAGCCGGATTGTACGGGAATAGGTGATCTCTAAAATACCATGGCCCAGAGCAGTATAGGGCTTTAAAGGTCAAAACCAGCACCTTGAATTGGGCCCGGAAACGAATGGGCAGCCAGTGCTGCTGCTGGAGAAGTGGACTAAGAGAATCAAACCGCCTACCTCCAGTAACTACACGGGCCACCACATTCTGCACTAGTTGCAGTTTCTGAACCGTCTTCAAGGGCAGCCCCACACAGAGCATGTTACAATAATCTAGCCCCGATGTCACCGTGGCATGGATCACCGTGGCCAGGTCTGCACGATCCAAGTACGGCCGCAGCTGGCGCACCAGCCGAAGCTGAGCGAAGGCCCCCCTAGTCACAGCTGCCACCTGGGAATCCAGGAGCAGCTGCGAGTCCAGGTGGACGCCCAAGCTGTGGACCTGCTCCTTCAGGGGGAGCGCAACCCCCATTCAGTGCAAGCCGATACTCCAGCACCTGCATCGAGGATTTCCGAACCAGGAGAGCATCCATCTTATCCGGATTTAATTTCAGCTTGTCAGCCCCCATCCAGATCCTCACTGCCTCCAGACAGCCCTCCAGGACCTCAACTGCCACCCTGGAGTCTGGAGGAAAGAGAGATAGAGCTGGGTGTCATCAGCATATTGATGTCACCCCAGTCCAAACCCCCAGATGACCTCTCCCAGTGGTTTCATGTAGATGTTAAATAGCATGGGGGACAGAATTGAACCCTGTGGCATCCCGCACCTCAAGGGCAGGGTGTCGAACAGGCATCCCCCAGCACCACCGTCTGGGACCAATCCTCCAAGTAGGAGTGGAACCACCGCAAAACAGTGCCTCCAACTCCCAACTTGGCCAATCGGCCCAGAAGGATACCATGGTCGATGGTATCGAAAGCCGCTGAGAGATCCAGCAGGACCAACAGGGACGCACTCCCCCTGTCCAGTCCCCGGCGTAGGTCATCCAGCAAGGCGACCAAGTAATGGGACTTACTTCTGAGTAGACATGCAAGGATTGGGTAACATGCAACCTATATTAAGGTTGTTGCCTTAACACAATCCAAAATGGCCCAAATCTGCTTCCTTATACAAACAACTTAGTTGTCTCATCTGCAGCTGTCATGTTGGAAAGGTAACTTAGGAACCAGTCGTAAACTGGCAACAAAAATATGTGCCAGTACTAGAGTGTGTCAAGGCCATTCTAGTAGTAAAAGCTGATAGTCCTTCTTACCAGAACAAGGTGTGCTTCACCAGTTGTACATCAGAATAGAGCCCAAGTAGTTTTCAATCGTTCTTGAGGCAAACATGAACCAAATGGAAAAGAACTGGACAGATTCCCTCTGGGTAGGTGCTTGTACATGGTTTGTACCTGAGTGAGTGGAACATACTTTGATTTTTCTCTGTTCTGGGTTATGCAATTCCCATCAGAAGCAGCAGAGGGCTGGACTGACATAAACTAGGTAACAGATTTTGATTTCTTGTTGTTGTTTTTTTTAAAAGGAGAAAACTTTGTGCCAGTGGAATTTGGTTAAGCAGGACACTCTCTCCAATATTGACAGTGCAAACTTTCCTCCACAGTGGCACGAGCCACTGCACAGACTATTCTATCCATTCAGGCAGAAAAGTTACGACCAGTGTGACAACTGCAGGTAATGAACGTACTTTATTTGGGGGTTACGTGGAAAGATGTCAACTGAAACCAAAAGAAGGATAATCTGGAATATGCTGCATGACCAACTTTTCTTAACTGCGTCAAGTCATCTAATATGAGTGATCAACAGTTATTAAGGTTAGCTGCGTAACTTAAACAGACATACAAAAATGCTATTCCATTGCATGCATTCTTCAGAGGAAATAGATGGATTAGAAAAGGTAGTAGGGGAGTAGGTACAGCAAAATCTAGGCATATATTTAAGAAATAGGTTGTAAAGCACAATTCTATGCTTGTTTACTCAAAAGTTTGTGCTTCATGGAAATTACTCCCAAATCAACCTTGGGCTGCAGTTCTACACACATTTACCTGGAAGTAAGCCTCATTAACTATAGTGGGACTTACTTCTGAGTAGCTAAGCAGAGGATTGGGCTGCTAGTGTTAAAACTGATTTGTTACATAAGGGAAATTCCAATTCCATTGCTGGTTACATCTGAATTTATTTCAGTACATTTCATTGATATACTTCATGTTTCAACCAAACTATTAATCGTATCTATATAGCAGTGATTCAGGCTTTACACATGGTTGTCTTGGAAGTAGTCTATAGAGAAGCTAGTTCACAAGACCCAATCAAAGCATTCTAAAGCAATTGCTGGGCAAGCTTAAGCATAATTACTCAAAACAAAAATTGCTTAACTCTTCCTTTTAAATCAACTAGATTTATTTATTTATTTATTTATTTATTTCTATCTCACCATTCCCCAAAATTGTGAGCACCCAAGGCAGCTAAACATGCTTAACTGCAATGGATGGTGCCCAGAGGAATTTACTCCAGATTAAATGTTACTTATTAGTGTAATCCTATACGTATTTACTCAGAAGTAATTCCTACTGAGGGCCCAATCCTATCCAATTTTCCAGTGTCGGTGCAGCTGCAGTGCAGCCCCAAGGCAAGGAAACAAATGTTCCCTTACTTTGTGGAGACCTCCATAACTACCCTCCCACCATAAGATGCAGCCCACTCCTCATTGGCATGACTACACCAGGGTGAGAAAGTTGGATAGGATTGGGCCCTGAGTTTGGCATGGCTTATACTTGGGAGTATGTGTGCATAAGATTACACTCTAAGGGCCCAATCCTATCCAACTTTTCAGCACTAATACAGGCACAGTGCGGCTCTGAAGTAAGGTATCTAATATTCCTTTACCTTAAGGAGGCCTTTGTGACTGCCCCCACACTGCAGGATGCAGCACATACCCCATTGGCACGAGTGCATCAGTACTAGAAAGTTGGATAGGATTGGGCACTAAGGGGCCCTAAGTAAGGAGGGGTGAATTTTCATTCCATTCCTTGCAGGGAAATTTCCATTCTGTAGGGAAATTTTCCATTCCTTGCAGGGAAATTTCCATTCTTGCAGATCCTTGAGGATAAGGACCTTGGAGGCCAGCCCTTTTCAATCAGTCAAAAGGGCAGGGGGAGGAGCTAGTAAGAGTATAAAACTAGGTTCTGCTGGCGTGGGATCTTCATGAGCAGTGAGTGGCCTCCTGGAATGGAGTGCCAAGGTACGACATAGTAAGTTAATTGCCTGTGTGAGTTTAGCAGGTGGGTGAGGAAGTTAGGGCCCCAAACACTGCCCTTCACTTCCCTTGAGAAGAGGGGCATCAAACTACCACAACAAACAAAGCTATGCAGTCAGAATCAGCAGCAGGGTGGGGGCTGCCCAGTGTTTTGCAATGAGTGTCATATGTACGACTATGCCTCTTGGGCATAAGTTACGTGTGTGTCCTCGGATTGAAGGTAGGTCTGACCATCATAGCAGAACTGTGGGTTAAATTACCAGACCCAATGAGTGATGTGATAGTGGGGGCCTGCTATCATCCTCTGGACCAAAAACCTCATGGGGACCTTGAAATGAGGAAATAAAGCAGGGAGGCATCAAAGATTGACAGGATTATCATTATGGGGACTTCAATTATCCTTGTATTGACTGAGTCAATTCATGCTCAAGTCATGAAAAAGACTGGATTCCTTGATGTGCTACATGACTGGGCCTTAGAGCAGCTATTCATGGAGTCCACCAGAACCTGTGGTGGTTAGAACCTGGTTGGGGATGTGTTCTGGCCATGCGCTGGGAGTTCTTTTTGGATTCAGAGGAAGAAAAATCCCCTCCAAGGTTGTCATAAAATAGCCTTATTTGTTTAAAACTAAAGAGCATCAACTTACAGGAACATCTCCAGGCATACGGAGGCATCTCCAAGCATAAATTTACAGCATTCCCAGGCATAAGGCTTGTTTTATGCAAGCCTTCAGGCAACTCTACCAGCAACACAACCTGCCAGTGTCCAGTGAGGTGTGAGAGCAAAGCCATGGCTGAATACAGTATGAGAAGGCTAGTTAGAAGGAAATCAGAAGGGAAGGTTAAAAAGTGTCCAGTCTCTCCAGAGTGCATGGTGGCTGTTTAAAATAACAGAGGCCCAGCAGAAGGAAGAAGGGCTTGTCTAAGTCCAGGAGGGTACCAACATGGATAATGAGCAGAGTCAGAGAGACTGTGAAGGTTAAGGAAGCTTCCTTCCATAAATGGAAGTCTTACCCTAATGAGGAAATGATACAGGATGCCAATAAAGACTTTGCGGCTGTAATAAGTTAGAAGCAGGAAACCTGCCAGAGGAGGAGTTGGCCTGCTGCATGGTGAGGGAAGGAAAGGGATTTGAAGATTGCAGAGAAATTAAATGAGTTCTTTGCATCTGTCTTCATGACAGAAGACATCAGGCAATTTTCTGTGTGGGAGATTTTCTGGTCCACAGTCAGGGAATAAAAGGACCTGCCCTCTTGAGGGTTTGGAGCTGGTTGAAGACCAAGAAATAGATCACAATGAAGAGAGATAAAAAGCAGTGTGCTCCAATGGTCTGTTCTGGGACCAGTGCTTTTCAACTTGTTCCTAAATGACCTGGAGGCAGGGATAAGCAATGAGGTGGCCAAGTTTGAAGACAACACTAAACTTTTCCAGGTGGTGAAGACCAGAAGGGATTGTGAAGAGCTCCAGAAAGATCTCTCCAGACTAGGTGAATGAACAGCAAAATGACAGATGCATTTCAATATAAGTAAGTGTAAAGTAATGCACATTGGGGCAAAATAAATCAAAACTTCATATGCAGGCTCATGCAGTGGCATCACTAGGGTTTGCATTACCTGGTGCGGGAGGCCAGCGCATAAACCTCATAATGAACCTCCTCCTATGCCCAGGGTGCGGCAATGCCCTGGACGGTGAGCATGGTAATGTACCATTGCCCCACCCCTGGTGGTTTTTTGGCTATAACTTTTGATAGGTATTTCAATGTGGTTTGATTTCATTCTACATGAAATCACACTTTGATGTAGAACTGATGGTATTATTCAAAAATACCAAGTTAAAAAAATTTTGGCCAGTAGTGGAGTCCCACAAACCCATGCACATCACCCAGTACGCCCCCCTAGCAATGCCACTGGGCAATGGATTCTGAGCTGTCTGTGACAGATCAGGAGAGAGGTCTTGGGGTGCTGATGGACAGCTCGATGAACATTTTGACCCAGTGTGTGGTGGCAGTGAAAAAGGCTAATTCCATACTTGGGAATCATTAAAAAAGGATTGAGAATCAAATAGTTAATATTATGCTGTTGTACAAATTGATAGTAAGACCACGTCTGGAGTATTGCATACAGTTCTGAATGCCACATCTCAAAAAGGACATAGTGGAACTGGAAAAGGTACAGAATACAGCAGCCAAAATTATTACTGTGCTGGGGCACCTCCCTTGTGAGAAAAGGTTGCCGCGTTTGGGGGCTCTTCAGTCTCGACAAAAAGGCACCGGAGGGAAGATATGACTGAGACATACAAAATTATGTAGGGGGTGGATAGAGGGAAGTTCATTTCCTCTCATAAATCACCAGAACCAGGGGACATCCACAAAAATTGTCAGGAGAGTTAGAACAGACAAAAGAAAGTATTTCTTTACCCTGCACATAATTAATCTGTGAAACTCCTTGCTACGGGGTGTGTGATGGTGTCTTGCCTAGATGCCTTTTAAAAGGGGATTGGATAGATTTATAGAAGAAAAGCCCATGACAGGTGACAAGCCATGATAGATATGTGCAATCTCCTGGTTTTAGAAGTAGGTTTCCTCCGAATGTCAGGTGCAAGGGAGTAGCAAAAGATTACAGGTTTCTTGTTTTGTGTGTTCCTGGAGTCCTCTGGTGGGCCATTGTGAGATACATGAAGCTGGACTAGATGGGTTAGGTGGAGGGCTCTTATGTTCTTATGAATAACTTAAGTCCTATCAAACTGACTGGGAGTTACTTCTAAGCAGGCTGGGCTGCCAGAAGGGATTAAATAGGAACCTAAATGTCTGATCTAAAAAGAGCAGACTTAATATGTTGTGTTAAACCTTCTCTGTATTAATAATTTTCAGCAGATTGTTATGCAGATAAGAATGTTCGTCTTTTGGTTACATGTCTTGAGATGACAAACAATGGACTCTGATGCACATTTACTCTGAAGTTCAACTGTGTTCAGTGGAACTTGGGCTGCAGTCCTATCCACAATCCTATCCACAATCCTATCTATTACCTGGGAGTAAGTCCAAGACTATAATGGGACTTCTGAGTAGACATGCATCAGACTGGGCTCTCATTCCCTGTCTTAGTCTTATTTTCTAGGGGAGGTTTACACTTGCACTTTACACTGTTACACTTAACCTGTGGGAGCACCAGGCTCCAAGGGGCGCGGGGAGCCCTGCAGAGACATCAAGCACTGTTACAGTAAAAAACATGATTGAAAACCACTTCCT
This sequence comes from Tiliqua scincoides, assembly GCF_035046505.1. Classification (NCBI taxonomy): domain Eukaryota; kingdom Metazoa; phylum Chordata; class Lepidosauria; order Squamata; family Scincidae; genus Tiliqua; species Tiliqua scincoides. The sequence goes on from NC_089826.1 coordinate 60,967,569, forward strand.
GGTTTTGATTTATAACCAGAAGTGGTTTTTGAACATGCTTTTTACTATTACAGAGGCTTGGGGAGACCTGCAGAGGCATCTGCAAGGCTCCCCTGACACATACTTCTGGAGGTCGGCAGGTAAATGTAAAGCCCCCCCCCCCCAAATAAGTGTAAAGCCCCCCTCCCGGTAGCAGTGTGATCCTGGGGATTGTGTTGCTGCCTTTCTTCCTCCGTTGCTGCCTTTCTTCCTTCCTATACAGCGAAAGCTTCTATTTGAAATTGAATTTTTTTTCAATAAACTAACACAAAACTGGCATTAAAACATTATGTTGCATTTATTTTTAGGATGGCATGGATTTTTCAAACATTCGATTTTGTCATATTATTTTCTTCTGTATATAGTGGTGAGTATCTGAGTAATATAACAACTTCTTATCTGTGATAATTTGTGAAGATATACAAAGTGTGGACATCTTTCCAGATAAACTAGGCAGATAACAATTGGGATATCTATATGGGTGAAAAGACAGGATATACGTTTTTCTAATAAATAAGTTTGTTTAAAGATACTGTTGGATGTTTGGATCCCCCTCCCGCAGCATTTTTTATGCTAACCTCTCTTCAGGTAGACTTTCATTTTCTTTAATCTTGGCAGGTCAGGTTTCATCAGGACAACCCCTCAAAAGACAGTGATACATTTACTTTAAAAGAGGGCTTATCAGCAGCAGTTTGGATGAATCGCTCATTTGCAATAATGGACAATATCCCAAAACTCCCCTGGAATGGGTGGGCGTGGGCCCAGACATAAACACATTCTTGATTATTGCATTGATCTGGGCAGGTAATCAGAGTATCAGACAAACTGGCCCCTTCAATAGAGCCTTATCAAATTCCTGAGGACATTTTCAACAGTGAATACCAAGAAATGCAGCAGAAGAGTTTGAGTTTTATGAAGGAAAAAACAAAACAAGAAAAACCGCAACAGTACATGATCTCAGAGTGTGGATAGCTTTCTGTGATGGGGGGGGGGGGAAGAAAACTTTTCACAAACTTGCCATTGGATGGAAAGGTTAGCAGTGAATACAAACCTGCAGTGTGGTTATACCCCCTTCTCTCCCCACACATTTGTATTGAAAGAGTAAAAAGAATTGTGCCAATTTGGTAAGGGAGCTTTAAAGGACAAGGTCAGAATCAAAGGACTGAGAAGGAAGCTTCTGTACATCTTCCAGTGTTTCTGAGGTTCCCCTTCTGAAAGCACTACCTGCCTATTTATTTCTGTAGTCACTGACTGGCAAAGCTGGAAGTGGAGGGATGCGGGGGGGAGAGAAGCGCCATGTGGTGCTGGTCTTAGAACAGGCATGCAGGGGTTAAAGTTGCATAATGTCCCTGAAGCGTTCAAAAATATCTTTCAATTTGGAATGTCACCTGATTGCAGAAATCTCACTGCCTTATCCTATGCAAGCCATGTTTGTTCAGAAGTAAGTCTCACTGTGTTCAAAGGCCCTTACTTGTAGGCAATTTGCAGCCATGCAGACCGTTCCTACTCACTTTTACTCAGAAATACACCTTTCTGTGTTCAGTGAGGCGTACAGGTAAGTGTGCATTTGATTGCAGCCTTTCTTCATTAATTGCATTTGAGTAAAAACAATAGCTTTTTTTCTAAACTTCCAAAATTTGTTTTATTTTACAATCTCTGCATGCAGGGATGGGAAAATCCAGCAGGGCTTGACTCGAGAGTCAGTGCCCCTGCAACTTGACTCAAAAGAGTCATAATGGGGGTGCTTTCCAAGTTGCCCCTTTGCCCAGTGGGAAAGTATCTTGTCTATATGCAAAAGGTCTCCAGTTCAATCCCAGGTAGCTCCAGGTAGGGTAGAAGAAAAATTCCTGCCTGATATCTTATAGAGCCATTCAGCATTGATATGACTGCACTAGATGGATCAGTGATCTGACTCTGTATAAGGTAACTTCCTATGTTCCCATCTGCAGTTCTTAGATATACAGTACTTGGATAAAAAAAAAAATCAAAATCTGTAGAAATAACAGTTCTTGTGACCTTTAATAACCTCCATTTTTTTTACTAGCCTGCTTGCTGAGGGTATACTTAGCTTTATCATCTCTGGCCTGCAAGGAAAGAGTACAGGTCGGCCCTCAGTATCCACAAAGGTTCTGATCCTGGAACCCCCGCAGATATCAAAATCCATGGATGTGGAAATTCACAGATTTGGGCCCCTTAAAAGCTCTGAACACGACCAGAGCTGTGCTCCACTGAGGGTTTCCCTGGCCCTCAGAATGTCTTTAAAAGGCATATAAGCATCACTTCTGGTTTCCCAGAGAAATTGGAAATTACGCTGCTTTGCCTAAAAGCATTCTGCTTTGGGCATTCTGAGGCCTGCAGTGGCCGTGGGTGAACGCAGAGCTCTGGTTGAGTTTGGAGGGTTCTGGTGGCCCACCCCTGTGGGCTTAGAATTTGCAGATCATGAAATCAGTACTGAATCCTTGGGTGCCCTTCAGGGAGAAAGGCAGAATATAAATCTAATGATAAATAAATAACAAGCGCCACCTGTCCTAACTTTTGTAGTTTTCCCATCCTGTCACTTGGAGGCGATTCTTCTTAGCCACAGTTGATCGGGCAAGTGGATATTTAAAAGCCTGAAATAAGCTGTTGTGCTTTGGGAGACATCCTTCTGCAGTATTTATAAGCATTATTCAGTTGAGTGGACTTCCAGGGGAAATATCAATAACTTTACATTTTAGAACTGTCTTGCTATGAATTAAGAAATGGTGGGAGGTTACTGATATTTCTGAAAGGCAACAACCAAGGGAAAGCTGCAACCCTGCTCTGCATTTTTCAGTGTCTGATTGTGTGAATGATTTACTTTCTTTGGCTGGCAAAACTCGGTTGCAAAAAATTTCCCATTTGTCAAGTTAGGAAAACTACATAACACCAATTATTGTATTGCTTACAAGTGTTTTGGGGCAAGTTGAAACTTGATGTTATCTAACAGACACAAGTTGTGAGACAAATATGACTTTTAAATTAACAAATGTCTTACTGTGAACGGAATAGCTGTAGCACTTCAGATTACTGTGTCAACAAAAGATCTCCAAATGAGGGTGTTTGATATGGGCTGTCTTATTTGGTGCTAACAGAAGGCTGGTACATCCTGAGAAGCATCAAGAAATGGGATGTGGACTTGCATTAACTAAGGAACTAAGATGCAGTTGGGACCTGGCCTTTCTCAAAGGCATTAGTAAACCATACACACACAAAGTGGATGGGAATCAGTATTGTTATCCCTAAAGAGTGTGTCTCTGGAGTACTTTCACAATGATTGTAGATTCAATCAAGTTTTCAGCCAAAGCTTTCAGTAAGACAGAGTGAAGCCAAACAAATGTTGGGGTGGAGGTTTGTTAAAACAGATCACCCAAACTAAGCAAAGATTGAACAAAGAATCCCTACCCACCCCAACCAAAATATGCCAATCTACAAAAATCAGATGTTGCCCATAAGTACATGTCAACATGTACAAATGTAAAGCCCATTTAACAATCTTGGCTTCCCAATCTAGGAGCCCTGGGAACTGTGAAGGGGACTAAGAGCCCAATCGTAAGGGCTTGAGAGCTGGCAGTACGCGCATACCACTGACAGGAGGTGTTGCAAACATGCTGTGAAACACAGTTGCAGCACCAGGGCAGGAGGGATTGCCAGTGCAAGGCTAGGACCAGTTAGCGCTGGGACTCAGTGCTGGGAGGATGCCCGTGACGAACTGCTAGGTGTAAATAGCAGTGCTGAGCAGCAGTGTGGCTTTTCAGGGTAGGGGTTCTAGGGTGGGGGGAGGGACTGGCCCAGGAGGGGGGTGGGACCAGCTGTGGCCCCCTCCAACAGATCTGATGCCCCACATCAGACTGAAAAGCCTGACACAGTGTTTCTCAAATTTCCACCAGTAAAATAGCTGAGGCAGATTCGAGTAGCCCCATTGTAGAACCTGGGGTCTTCCCTGGGGGAAGGGGATGAAAGTCCCCAAGGAGACCCACGGCAGCTTCCCTGGCCCTGCTGGATACAGCGGAAGCCATTTTGGCAGTGCTGTAACTGGTGGCGCCAGGGACGATAGGATTGTGTGATAGGAATGCTTAATAAACCATTTTCAGCATCCTTGCCAATCTACAGCTTCCTGAGTTGGGAAAAACGATGACAGTTAAGCCAGTTTAAATGAAAAGTGTAAATGTGACCCAAGGATCAAATGTGCCTTAGGTTATTTCTGCCCACTATGGAAACTACATATCTCACTGCCTATTTAGGAGGGAAAGAGCAGGTTTTGACATGAGGACAGATCCAATGCCAACTTGGCTTACTTATAAGTTTCATTAGTATTGCTATTGCCCGTGTACTTTTAGGTGACAGAATAGATGCTGACACAAATGACAAGAGCAGAATAACACTGCAACGAACAAGGATGGAATGCTCAGGCTTCTTTGGCCACATTGATCTAAGGTGTGCGATGCCAACTGGCTGCTTGATCAATCTTCTTGAAGCTTCTGTCTTCACAGATAACAATACTGGTCACCTTCTGAAGTCCTTGCACTGGCAGCAGGAATTCTAAAGTCAGAGTTTCAGGAGGACGGGCCTGGGGCGCAGTGGAAAGCATCTGCGTTACATGCACACGGTCCCATGTTCCATTGTCACCAACTCTAGGTAGGGGTAGAAAAACCCCCTCTTTGAAACTCTGAAGTGCTGTTGCCAGACAGCCCTTGGTAATATTGAGGTAGATGGACCAGTGGTCTGACTTGGCATCAGGTAGCTTCCTGTGCTGGACTCCTTAGTCAACTCTCCTGCAGAAAATTTAAATCCCCTACCTTTAGGGGATTAACACTTTGTTTTTTTTCTGCCCCAGAATGTGTGACTCAGGTCTATCAAGACACATCTTTCCAAGGAGGAGATATAGCTACAGTTTTTGCCCCAGATATGGAGAGTTGTCAAATTGTGTGCACATATCACCCAAGGTGCCTATTCTTTACCTACCTGCGAGGAAATTGGACTGAAAATAATTTTAAAAGGTACTGCTAAGATCTCTGTGTATCTGGTCATTGATGTATAGAGTGCCCTCACTGTACAAGGTGTTTTACAATGGAAAATAAGCAGACAGGACATGTCCCTGTCTCATTTGCTTATATATTTGTCTTAAGTAACACACAATTAGATTGTGTCAGTGGGAGACAAAAAAAAGGGGGGCAAAGTTGGGTTTATTTGAAGAGGGCATAAATCTGAAATAATGTTATTTGAATCACTGGCATCTTTCTTTAATCTCAGGTTTGAATGCCTCCTGAAAGACGCTGAAACTCCAACGTTGCCCAAAATATCTGTGAAAGGAGCAATATCTGGACATTCCCGGAAGCAGTGCAGTCGAATCACTGGTAAGTCCTGTTTATTCAGAGACTTCCCAAACTAGTCAAAGGAATCAATGGAATGGTTGATAATAGGTGGCCATGGATAATGATTGTAAGGAGTGATGGAAGTAGAGTATCTAGGCTTGGAAAGGAGGTTTGTTGTGAGTGAAGAGAACAAAGATGTAAACAGATATTGCACTTCCCCCACTGGTTTTTTGCTGTACCTTTTGATAGAACAAAGATAGGACACATTCTGCATGAAATTACACATTGATTGATATATAACATGATAGTATTATTCTTCCAAATTGTAATTTTAGTGATTTTGGTCACTAGTGGTGTCACACCCCCCCCCCCCCGGGTGTCAACTTACTAACACCTTATTGCAGCAGTTCTCAAACGTTTAGCATGTTTAGGACTCACTTTTTAGAATGACACTCTGTCCAAGACCCACCAGAAGTGATGTCATGGTGGAAATGACATCATCCGGCAAATTAAAATAAGTATAAATAAAGTAAAACAAATAATTAAATAAACAGAAGCCAGCCCTGGTCCACCAAGTGAATTTCTTCTGTAGCCTGCCTGCCATAGCACCCCTGCCTCCAAAATCAGTAAGGTTTTCAGCCCTACCCAGTGCCCAGTTCAATTTAAGAACTTCTGTTCAAACCAGATCACTGTCAGGATCCACCTGGCTTTGAATAGTAAAATAATGCATGATAAAATGGGCGCAAAATATAGACCATAATATCACAATAGATCAATGGGAACAGATCTGGAACCATAATAAGAAACTTACTAGAGTAGCAAATTTTATATTATTTTAGATATTATAGACAAAGAAAACAACATATACCTAGTTATTATGATTTTAATTGTAGCGAGGATTTTATGTGTTAGCTATTGGAAGTATTTTAAAATACCAATGAAAAATGAATTAATAGAGCAAGTGATGAATGTGGCGGAGATGGACAGACTTTTGGAAAGTCTCTCTGCAGGAGCACGTGGCCTCTGGGACCCCAAGTGCCTCTGGGAGCTAAGTGCCAGGCAAGGCACCGCGAGTTTAGCATCTGGGCAAGTTCAGCAGCAGGATGAGGAAACCAGGGCCCCAGATACTGCCCTTCCCCTTCCTTGAGAAGAGGGCAGCAAACCAGTGTAGGGTTTTTAAAAGTACCCCTAAATAAAAACAACAAAAAAGCTATGCAGTCAGACAGCCAGCAGCAGGGTGGGGGCTATCCAGTGTTCTGCATCGAGTGTCACCTGTATGACTATTTGCCTCTGGGGCATAAGTCATGGGTGTGTCCTCGGTGCAAGGAGCTCCAGGGTCTCAGGGAACACGTCCGCTCCCTTGAAGCCTTGGTGGCTGACCTGGAGAAGCAGAGGCAGGCAGAGAAGGACCGTGGGGAGACTTCCGGGGATGATCAGGCTTCGTCCCAACCTCAGGCATGCAGCTCCACAGCTGCCTGGGTGGGAAGTCTTGGGGCTGGAGGACGTCATCCTGGAGAGGAGGGAAACAATCCCCTAGGGGGGACCCCTTCTCCAGGGAACGGGCCCGTATCTGAATGCACTCAGGATACTCCTCGGCGGGAGGGGGTTCGGGGGCTTCTTGTAGTGGGGGATGCAATTATTAGAAACATAGAGAGGGGGGTTTGCGACGAATGTGAGGATCGCATGGCGACTTGCCTGCATGGTGCGAAGGTTGCGGACATCACTTCTCATCTAGACAGGCTGGTAGATACTGCTGGTAGATAGTGCTGGGGATGAGGTAGCGGTTGTGGTGCATGTCGGCACCAATGACGTGGGCAAGTGTAGCCAGGATTTAAATTTAAAATTTAGGCTTTTAGGTAGGAAGCTGAAAGCCAGGACCTCAAAGGTAGTGTTCTCTGAAGTGCTACCTGTTCCACGCGCAGGGCCAGCTAGGCAGGCGAAGATCAGGGGTCTCAATGCGTGGATGAGACGGTGGTGTAGGGAGGAGGGGTTTAGATGCGTTAGGCACCGGGGAACGTTTTGGGACAAGCGGGGCCTGTACGAGAGGGACGGGCTTCACTTGAACCAGAATGGAACCAGACTGCTGGCACATAACATTAAAAATGTGGCAGAGCAGCTTTTAAACTTATCCCTGGGGGAAGGCCAACAGGAGCCAAGGGGCATCCGGTTCGGGACTCCTCATCCCTATGGGACGAGGATGGGAAGGTTAGAGAACAACAAGACAAAGGCAGAGTAGGAGAAGAAATTGGGAATGGTAGCGTGATGGGATGTGATAGACGGTTTGGCACAGTGAGAGGATGCGGGGACAAAGGAGCAAATAAGCAGCCCACCCTGGGGCATTCCGTGTACAAATGCTTTTATGCGAATGCCCGAAGTCTCCGAGCAAAGATGGGAGAACTGGAATGTCTGGTGACTAGAGAAAACATTGACATAGTGTGCATAATGGAAACCTGGTGGAATGCGGTGAATCAGTGGAATACTGCAATCCCGGGCTATAAACTCTACAGGAGGGACAGGCAGGGGCATGTTAGAGGTGGGGTGGCCGTTTATGTTAAGGAAGGGATAGAATCCAGCAAAGTAGAGATTGAAGGTGGGTCCGACTCCACCGTAGAATCTCTGTGGGTTAAATTACCAGGCCTGTGGAGCGATGTAATACTGGGGGCGTACTATCGTCCTCCAGACCAGAAATCGGAAGGGGACCTTGAAATGAGAAAACAGATCAGGGAGGTGACAAGGAGGGACAGGGTTGTAATCATGGGGGACTTCAATTATCCTCATATTGACTGGGTCAACTTGTGTTCTGATCATGAAAAGGAGACCGGATTCCTTGACGTGCTAAATGACTGTGCCTTAGAGCAGCTAGTCATGGAGCCCACCAGAGGACAGGTGACTCTGGATTTAATATTGTGTGGTACACAGGGCCTGGTTAGAGATGTCAATGTTACGGAGCCATTGGGGAACAGTGATAATGCTACGATCTGTTTTGACGTGCACGTCGGGGGAAGAATACCGGCTGGTTAGAAGGAGGTTGAAAGGGAAGGTAAAAAGAGTCCAATCTCTCCAGAGTGCATGGAGGCTGCTTAAAACAACAGTAATAGAGGCCCAGCAGAGGTGTATACCACAAAGAATGAAGGGTTCCACTAAATCCAGGAGGGTGCCCGCATGGCTAACCAACCAAGTTAGAGAGGCTGTAAAGGAAGCTTCCTTCTGTAAATGGAAGTCTTGCCCTAATGAGGAGAAAAAAAAGGAACATAAACTGTGGCAAAAGAAATGTAAGAAGCTGATGTAGGAGGCCAAGCGAGACTATGAGGAACGCATGGCCAACAACATTAAGGGGAATAATAAAAGCTTCTTCAAATATGTTAGAAGCAGGAAACCAGTCAGAGTAGTGGTTAGCCCTCTGGATGGTGAGGGAGGGAAAGGGGAGATAAAAGGAGACTTAGAGATGGCAGAGAAATTAAATGAATTCTTTGCATCTGTCTTCACAGCAGAAGACCTCGGGCAGATACCGCTGCCCGAACGGCCCCTCCTGACCAAGGAATTAAGTCAGATAGAGGTTAAAAGAGATGTTTCAGACCTCATTGATAAATTAAAGATCAATAAGTCACCGGGCCCAGATGGCATCCACCCAAGAGTTATTAAGGAATTGAAAAATGAAGTTGCTGTTCTCTTGACTAAGATTGAGAACTGGTTGAAGGCCAGGTACCAGAAGATTGGAGGATAGCAAATGTCACGCCTATCTTTAAAAAGGGAAAGAGGGGGGACCCGGGAAACTATTGACCGGTCAGCCTAACATCTATACTGGGTAAGATGGTGGAATGCCTCATCAAAGATAGGATCTCAAAACACATAGTCGAACAGGCCTTGCTGAGGGAGAATCAGCATGGCTTCTGTAAGGGTAAGTATTGCCTCACAAACTTTATAGAATTCTTTGAAAAGGTCAACAGGTATGTGGATGTGGGAGAACCCATAGACATTATATATCTGGACTTTCAGAAGGTGTTCGACACGGTCCCTCGCCAAAGGCTACTAAAAAAACTCCACAGTCAGGGAATTAGAGGACAGGTCCTCTCATGGATTGAGAACTGGTTGAAGGCCAGGAAACAGAGAGTGGGTGTCAATGGGCAATTTTCACAATGGAGAGAAGTGAAAAGCGGTGTGCCCAAAGGATCTGTCCTGTGACCTGTGCTTTTCAACCTCTTCATAAATGACCTGGAGACAGGGTTGAGCAGTGAGGTGGCAAAGTTTGCAGACGACACCAAACTCTTCTGAGTGGTGAAGACCAGAAGTGATTGTGAGCAGCTCCAGAAGGATCTCTCCAGACTGGCAGAATGGGCAGCAAAATGGCAGATGCGTTTCAATGTCAGTAAGTGTAAGGTCATGCACATTGGGGCAAAAAATCAAAACTTCACATATAGACTGATGGGTTCTGAGCTGTCTGTGACAGATCAGGAGAGAGATCTTGGGGTGGTGGTGGACAGGTCGATGAAAGTGTCGACCCAATGTGCGGTGGCAGTAAAGAAGGCCAATTCTATGCTTGGGATCATTAGAAAAGGTATTGAGAACAAAACGGCTAATATTATAATGCCGTTGTACAAATCTATGGTAAGGCCACACCTGGAGTATTGTGTTCAGTTCTGGTCGCTGCATCTCAAAAAAGACATAGTGGAAATGGAAAAGGTGCAAAAGAGAGCGACTAAGATGATTACGGGGCTGGGGCATCTTCCTTATGAGGAAAGGCTACGGCATTTGGGTCTCTTCAGCCTAGAAAAGAGGCGTCTCGGGGGGACATGATTGAGACATACAAAATTATGCAGGAGTGGATAGAGAGATGCTCTTTACACTCTCACATAACACCAGAATCAGGGGAGATGCTCTTTACACTCTCACATAACACCGGAACCAGGGGACATCCACTAAAATTGAGTGTTAGAACAGAAAAAAGGAAATATTTCTTTACTCAGCATGTGGTTGGTCTGTGGAACTCCTTGCCACAGGATGTGGTGATGGCGTCTGGCCTGGACGCCTTTAAAAGGGGATTGGACAAGTTTCTGGAGGAAAATTCCATTATGGGTTACAAGCCATGATGTGCTTGTACAACCTCCTGATTTTAGAAATGGGTTATGTCAGAATGCCAGATGCAAGGGAGGGCACCAGAATGAGGTTATCTGGTGTGCCCCTTGGGGCATTTGGTGGGCCACTGTGAGATACAGGAAGCTGGACTAGATGGGTCTATGGCCTGATCCAGTGGGGCTGTTCTTATGTTCTTAAGTTTTGGATCAATAATGAAGGCCGATACAAATTGAGTAATGGAAAAAACCTTTTATGCTTGGTTGAAAATGAAGTTTTAGAAATAAATGATAGGGCATTTAGATTGTATTACATATATATTATATTTGATATGATATATTAATTATGGATGAAAAATGATATTGAGAGGTAAATTTAAAAGAGGAAATTGATTAAGATATGTAATGATTTATTAGTTTTAATGATATACAATTGTGACGTATGATTTCCTGCACCCTTTGTTTTGGTGTGTATGTGTGTATAGTGATGGTTTTTGTGTTGTGTGTTATGTATTGTGTATTTTTTGTTTGTGGTTTTAGGAAAATAAAAAAATTTTTAAAAAAGGATCCACCTGGCTTTGTAAGTCTCAAAAAAGTTCACCTTATCAGCTGAAGTGTCTGTTTAGATCCTTCTTAGTTGGGGGGGGGGGGCTGCCTTCTGGAGCATTTGTTGAGCTCCAGTTCCATCAGATCAGGATCATTCTGGTGGCTTCACATTGCCCTTTGCCTGGCCTGACCACCACCCAAGGCACTGCTTACTTGTGAGTAAACTCAACCGTGAGGCTTAGTTGCCCTTTCCATAGGACTAAATACATTCATCTGCTTGAATGGAGGGATTTCCTTTTCAGGTGTTTTTGGGGGCTGCATTCATTGGATCAGGACCATTCTGGTGTTGTTGGATTCCTCTCAGCCTGCCCTTTCCGACGGACTAAGGCAAGGTTGCCTACTCACGACTAAACATGTGATTCAGCTCAGTTTCACTTTCCATAGGGCTCCATGCATTTTTTGTTCTCCAGGTTTTTGGCTGTAACATTTGATGGAAAGGAGATATTTCACTCTGGTTTTTTGCATTGCATTCTACTGGAAATTTTGCATCCAACGGTTTATACCATGATGGTATTATTCCTAACCACCATGATTTCAGCACGTCACCCCCCTGTACACGTTACCCAGTATGACCTGTACCCCTAGCAACGCCACTGCTCTGACCCTTTCTCCCCATGTGTGGGCTCTGTCAGAGAGGGCTTTTAGTTGAGACTATGGCATACGGAAAAGGGTTAAATACCATCTCACTGCATGCTAGAGTCCTGATCCTGATCACCCTGATAGGTGCTATTTAAGTTTGGGGAAAAAGGTGGAGGACCAAACAATTACTATTAACAATAATATTCATATACCACTTTTCACACTGAAAGTTTACAAAGTGGTTTGCAGACAAAATCAAATAATTAAATGGCTCCCTGCCCCAAAGGGGTGCACATGTGAACCTTAGTACACATCCAGCCCAATCGTAACTTTCCAGTGCAATGTAACTGTGTCAATGGATTTGCGCTGCATCGTGATAAGGGGCAGTCATGAAGGCCTCCTCAAGGTAAGGGAATGTTTGTTTCCTTACTTTGGGGCTGCATTGAGGCACTGGAAAGTTGGATAGGATTGGACTGATCTTCTTAGAAGAGGTATTCTCTGTTGCATAACATGGAATGCCTCCTTTAAGACAGTACATGCCGCCTAAAGTTTTTAGATCTACATTTATTTGAATTTAATGGCTTCCAGATTTATTAGTCGTATTTTGAGTGATCAAATGTTTTTTACTTGATTAAATGCTGCAACCTTACTTTATGGAAACTGACTGTGTTCTGTCTTGCTATGTGCTGTTTGTTTTTTGAAAAGCAAAGTGCTTCTCAGCTATAACTGACAGCAGTTGAGAAAGTCTTGGAGCATGCCAAGCATATCGCAGGCATTCGGTAAATCTAAGAACAGACTCTCAAATAGCAAGAGTAACAATCATAATTTATGTGAATACGTTTTTCTTCTTTTTTTCAGCTTGCAGCAAGAACCTCCATGAAGGACTGGATATGCAGGGAACAAATTATAAAATAACCACTGAAGAGAGTTATCAGCAGTGTCAAAAATTATGCACCAACGAGAAGCACTGTCAGTTTTTCACATACACCTCTGCTTCATTTCATACTTCAGCACATCGGTAAATAATGCTTAGATTCTCTTTTTAACCAGAAAGATGACAGTGAACACTGTGATCCTTTGGATTAGCCTTAACAAATTGGAGCTTGTCTGGGAAGAAGAATGGCACAGACTAGGTGGTAAACGGATCATAGAATTGGTTGGCAACCTTCAGTCTCGAAAGACTATGGTATAAGCCTACAGCACCCGGTATTCCCAGGTGGTCTCCCATCCAAGTACTAACCAGGCCTGACCCTGCTTAGCTTCCAAGATCGGATGAGATCAGGCATGTGCAGGGTAACAGTTGCTGTTCATAGAATTAACATAGAATTAATGGTTGTGGTGTGTATGGGCACAACCATGCCTTCAAGGGGAAGAAGAGGACTGGCATAGAAGCATCAGTGCCAGCACTTGGGCTGGGGTCAGGCCAGTGGCAGAAGGAGATAGTCCTTCCAGTCAGTTCTGAAATCCATAAACTTGATTTTATAAGTCTCTGCTTATAGTTTTCTAATTGAGGCCACTTAACTGTGAGCTTCAAGTCCTCTGCCCCAAGTCCATTGAAAATTACAGCACTTAAATTAGTCATAACAGTCTTATTCCTTGGTTCTAATGGAACTGAGACCATGCTGTTACTCCATAGGAAAAACACATGTGTAGGCCACATCTGTTGGCTTGAACTTATGTAGAATTGCAGCCACATATTCACTGTGATCTAGGGCTACCTTCAAGGCAAAAGCTGTGCCTTGAAGTCCCTCTTCTGGTGCTGCCAGTCATCCTTTGGCAGACCTCCTGTGTGTCTATGTATTCTAGCTGAAAAAGGTGGGAGCTACTTCTTGAGGTTCTGCCCTTCTGGGGGGGGGGGAGAACAGCTGTGTGCACAGGACTGACCTGCTTGTGCAGGAACAAGCTGTTGGCAATTCCTTAGAGCTTCTGAACAAGGGGGTATAGGATCGTGCCCCAAAGCAGGCACTCCCCTATCTCCCCACAGCCGTTTACACCCACACACACAAGCAGTGGCATATCTAAGGCATCTGCTCCCTGGGGTCCAAGAAGATTTTATAGCCCCCATGACAAAATCAAATTTAATTAAGTAAATAAAAAGTGTGCCCCATATTAGTTAGAAAAGCTGTGCTGGGATAAAGAGGGACAGTTATTCTCCCCCTGCTAAATCTAAGAGGAGCACTGCTTGAAAAAGCACCTCTTTACCCAGTTAGCTATGATACATAGAAATGAGAGCTGATTCATATTAACACCTTATTGCCTCCAATCAGTTGCTTCATAACACCTTATTGGCTCTCGGAACAATCAGTTTCATTGGTCTTATTATGATTCATAATGCAAATTGGCTGCAACCGAATCCACATTTACCTGGGTGTAAGCCCCATTGACAATAATGGAACTTACTTCTAAGTAGACATTCATAAGCTTGGGCTGTTAGTCCAAGACATTTATGATTAGTTTCCAAAGACATTTTCATCTTTGAATATATGTAGATATAAGGGTTAACATTCTTATTTTTGTTCTTTCTGTCAGAATAATAATCTTTTTTGGGTAATGGGCTGGGACTTTGTAGGCATAGGTTAGGGCCCCAACATGGCTTAATCTGATGCTGATATCTGGTATGGTCCTCTTCCCCCAGTATCTGGATACATTGTACCCAAAATCATAGTGATTGGCTCTTGTGGCACTGAATTCTATAAGTTAATTATGAGCTACATGAAGAAATTACTTTGCCAATCCATTTCACTGGGTGACCCTACGGGTCTAGTACTATGAGAGAAGGGAGGAAAATGTCAGTATTTGACTTGCCTCCTTGCATATCTGTAAGATAAGGAGCCTGAAGGTTTGAATCGTAGTGTATTCTGGGAAATATAATTTTCATCTTTCTCATTCAGCAGTAAATGCTTCTTGAAGTTCAGCCGCACAGGAACACCAACTGTCATAAGACAACTTGAAAACGTTATATCAGGATTCTCACTGAAACCGTGTCACGTTGCGGAAACAGGTAAATATTTATATTTAAATAAATATTTATACTTAAAAGGCATCAGATGAATGGATGGTACATCACAGGGCATTTGAATACCATGCTAGGTATGTTAATGTATCCCAAATAGGAGACAATAAAAATACTGCAGGGTTCAGATATGCTTAGGTAATCTATAATTATTTCATACTGCATACCACCTTTCAGAGCGCGATACCATAGTCTCTCGAGACTGAAGGTTGCCAACAACATTATTAATTGTATTATTATGCACTCATCCCCCACTTTTCTAAGCAGTGAGAAGTTCTGGGGCAGAGCATTACCTGAACTCTGATTCCCTTTGTAGGAAAGATTGCTAGAGATTAACAACCCAATCCGACCTAAATCCCCCATCAATGTAGTATGGCCAAAAGAGTGCATGCTGCATTCTGTGGGGGCAGGGGGGCAGCAGTCTAGAGGCTTCCTCAAGATAAGGGAACTTTTGTTCCCTTACCCCAGGACATGCCTCTGCTGCCTCAATAAGTCTCCTCAGAACTGTGCCAGCTACTTGTGCAAATCTGAGAAGGGTAAGGGAGAGGGAATGGAACATGGAATGGAATTAGGATGTGGTGTACACTAGTGCTGCTGAGATCCACCCTCTTGCTCTCCCATTACACCTTCTGCCCACCTGGAAACTCCTCCATTCCCTGCCACCAGCTTCCCTTCTCTGCTGGAGATAAGTGACAGGGGGCCTCCATCACTGCCATTATTTGTGGTGGTGGACTCAGAATGGTTGCTGGCAATGCACACATCATGCTTCCGTATAGCCATTTACAGCAGCAACATCAGATGAGATGTTTTTCCAGATAATTTCCCCAAATCGTAAGATCCCCTGAACTTTTCCGTTTCCATTCTCTCTCAGATCAGATCTGCCTCTATTTCAACTCTGCAAACTCCAAGCAGAAATACTTCCTTGGTTCTCTTAAGGACACTTGGGGGGAGGGGCTAAGGAAGGACCTTACAGCTCAACCTTGGCCCATCCCGTTAGGTAGAGGTTACTTGAGGTCATACCAACCTCTTTTGGAGCCACCTAGAATGTTAACAGTTGCTAAGCACTTTTTTGTGCAGTGCCAACCAGGCGTTGCCCAAGGATGAAGCTGAAGTGTCGGGCTCCTTCCCTCCCAATACAAATTTCCCAATGCTATATCTATTATTTTTTTCAAGTTGAGGAAGTACATCACTTACTACTGCAGTTTATTACCTAATCTTCACAACAATCCTGTGAGGTAGGATAGGCTGAGAGATAATGACTTACTGTCACCTTTGTTTCCTCTTCCATGAGGGGAGCTCCACCTCCAGGGGTTTTGGAAACAGAAGCAGAGAATCTGTACAGCCAGGATACAACTGGAGACCTCTGGGCTGAATCCTATCCAGTTTTCCAGTGCTGGTGGAGCAGTGCCAATGGGGCATGCACTGCATCCTGTGGTGGGGAAGCAGTCACAGAGGACTCCTCAGGGTATGGGAACATTTGTTTCCATACCTTGAGGCTGTATTACAGTTGCACTGGTGCTGGAAAGTTGGATAGGATTGGGTCCTTTATTAACACCAAAACAAAGGAGTTAACAGAAAAAGGGGAAGTTGTGTGTCCCTGCCGGATTAGCTTCACCATGCTCTGCCTTGACCTCCGCTAGGGAGAGGCCCTTCACATTAAGTGGAGCCCCAAGGTATGGCTTCTGAGGATATCACAGGTTCCAGGCTATTATAGCAACCTTTGGGTCTGCCCCTTGCCCTTCTTCAAGTGGAGCTGAATTTGTGTTGACTGTATCCTGCCATTCCTCTGGCTGTTTGCTGGCTTTTCCTGGAGTCCTCTCCAACTTCCTCCCCTTCTTTCTGTTCATGGGCTGGTTTTCCTTGCCTCTAGCCTCTCCCTTCCTTGTCTCCTCCCCTACAACTGGACTTCTTGCCTTTGCTCAAACTATCCTCCTTCTCCTCTGCTATCTCATTCTTCTCTTTTCTTTCCTCCGCCTTGTCTCTGCTCCTTCCCTCACCATCCCTTTTCCCTGCTGAGACACTTTTGAAGCCCTGTCCCTTGACTGACATCTGGGAGTGGGTGATGACGAATGATGCTGTCAGTCACCACCCACCTGATCAGCAGAGCCCACCTGCAGAATTGCTGTGCCAATTCAGGGCTCAAACCAGCCCAAATCTGTGAATGAGCCACAGGGTTAAACAGAGAATATGGATTTTAGGCCATTGATCTATTGTCTGTAGTGACAAGCATTTTCTTCAGGAATGGGGAAGTTCTGGAAGCATCAGGACAATTTAGCCTCCACACTTCACTGGCTGAAGTGGCTCTGTGTACATTCTTGATACTCTGATTTCTATATGGATTGCACCTTGACCTTGTACATCTTTTTCCTATGCAGATTGTCAGATGGACATTTTTCAACATAGAGTGTTTTCTGGGACTTCTGTTGCAAAGGTTTTCACACCTGATTCAACAGCATGTAGAATACTTTGCACTTACCATCCGAATTGCTTATTTTTTACCTTTTACAACAATAACTGGGTGGTAAAAAAACGGTGAGTATGACCATTCATTTGCAAGTAACTCACCATGACAAGAAAAGGGAGGATCGCACTGTCTTGTAATGTGGCTCCAACATGCTGTAACAGTGATAACTAGGGAATAATTTCAATCCTTGGATGATCCCATGTGTTGTGTGGAGATAAGGGAGCAACATGCTTACAGATAAACACTGTGGCATAGTTACTGCCGGACAGTTATAACTTGGAAATTGGGTTCATGGGCTCCAGATCTGGTATATAGCTCTGTGGTGTCCTGAGCTCCCTTGTGCTGTGAGGAATGGCTTCAAGTTGGGACTTGTGTTGCCAGCTTGCCCTTGATTTCATTGTTTGGGGGCAGAGTCTCGTGAGACTTCAGCTGGACATGGCTTTGCTGATTGGGAGCACAGGTGGGGGGCAGGGAAATTGAAGGCAAGGGCAGAGAAAGAAGGGAGAGAGAAAGCATGGTGGAAAAAGATGATGGGGGCAAGAAAAGGAACAGATGGCGGGGGAAACTGAGAAAAGGGAAAACGGAAATGGAGGATGGAGACCCAAGGTGGGGAATCAAACAGGAAGAAGGTATGGGTAGAGAAGAAGCAGGAAGGAGAAGTGGAAGGAGGTGGACAGAGGGCAGGCATGCTTAGGAGGTCACAGAAGAGAAATGGCAGAACTGGAGATGAGGTGGAGAAGGCTGGAGGGGGCAGAAGAAGAAAAGGGAGAGCAAAAATAGGGACTATAATGGGGAAGGGCAAGAGCCTTCAGTGTGCATTCCCACGAGCCAGTTGCCTGTTCCCTGGAAGCAATCCCCACCAGATTTCTGCCTCTTAGGGAGTGTTAGCCAGGCAATACCATAGCATCCTAAACTTGTGCCTTTGTGCACCTGGAGGACTTCCTTGTAGGCAGACAACCATACAAGGTCATCTAGCTGAACAAGTCACTGCCTAAAAGTGAGACCCACAGCAGTGGCCAGTGCAGAGAGCAGGTGCCCTACACAAGATCTCAGCAAAGAAACCGCTGTCTTCAGCAAGTAAGGCTTCATGCTGCCTGGGAAGATAATGATAAAAACGGCACCAAAGGATCTGCCCCAGGAGAAATAAAGTCTTGAAGTCACTATTGGCATCTTATCAACTTGAGTTTTGAAGTCATTTGTGTTTCTGTTTTAGATATACCTGTGACATGATGACATCCAGAAGTGGAATACCAGATAGAGTTTTAGAAAGAGAAAATACAGCATCGGGCTTTAGTCTCCTAAACTGCCGGAAATCTTTCCCTGGTAATCTTTACAATATACTTGACCACGAGAGAGAGAGAGAGAGAGAGAGAGAGAGAGAGAGAGAGAGAGAGAGATCTTTAGTTTCTTACCCAAGTCATGTCAATTTAGTAGTGTTTAACAATGTTTACAAAATTTTGCAGCCTGCAATTCTTGGACTTACACAGATTTAAACTTTTTGGGGATGGAACTGAGTGTGGAATATGTCAGTGGACCCAAGGCTTGTCAGCAGCTTTGCACAGACACAATCCGCTGCCAATTTTTTACTTATGTTCCTCACAAAACATCATGCAACCAAGAAAGGTAAGATTTTTTTTTCCTAAGGATTAAAATCAATTCCAAAATGCTGCAAACTATAATTTTAGCTTGACTGCTTGATTCCCTTTCTCTACAGTAAATGTAAATGTTCCTTAAGGATGACTGTCAATGGGTCTCCAGATAAAATTGTGCCTGCAAATGGAATGGTTTCTGGCTATTCTTTACGAATGTGTCAAGTAAGAGGTGACCCTGGTGAGTAAAGTTGAAAGTATGCAGCTGACTTGTCCTGTTTGGACATCCCAAGCATGGCCAGGACCAGGTTGCTGGGAGCTCTGGGGCAAAACTCTACCCTAGGCCCATGGCAACCCACCTGAAGGTTTTATTGTGCCCTGACTGAGGGCCCAATCCTTTCCAATTTTCCAATGCTGGTGCATTTGTGCAAGTGGGATATGGGCTGCATCCTGTGGTGGAAGGGCAGTCACTGGAGCCTTCTGAAGGTATGGGAACATGTGTTCCCTTACCATGTGGCTGTATTGTGGCTACACCGGAGATGAAAAGTTGGATAGGGTAGCATCTCCAGTTGCATTGTTCCTACCTCTGCTGTAGATGCATATCTTGTAGGCCTACAGCGTAACATATTAAGTTGAGAAAAAGTTACTTATAACCCCAAATTCAACAACTTTTACTATTCTGGACACATTTATATTTTTTTCCAACTTTTGATTTTCCCCATGCTTTATAAACCAGAGTATAGCTGTGCAATATTTGACTAATGTCCCTGAACTTTCAGTTGTAGCTTTGTGCAAACATTTCTGTGCAAACATTTCTTTGGTAGTTCTTTCTAGCTTTCCAATGACCATCAGCTTCTGTTTGCTGTGTGTGTGTTTACTTCTTCAAAGTGATTCCATGGAGCAGTCCTGTTTAGGGCTTAATCTGTGTTGAGGCTCACCAGGGCTCAGTTGCCAAACCAGTTTTCAAATGGCTAGGGCTAAAAGTTGGGAAGTGATGAAAAAGAAGGGATAGGCTCAGTATGCAGTCCCAAGTACTGTTAAATAAGTACAACTCTTCTCTGCATGGCATCTGTGGTGAGGAAAAGGGACTTCCGGATCAAAGGAAGCATCTTACAGAGAAACGAAAATCCTGGCACCTCTCCCTCTCTCTTGCTAAAAAAGGAAGGCCAAAGCCCCTTCATTTCCAGTACTTGCTGGTTCAAGTGAAAAATGTGTTGATCTGCTCTACCACCTATGAAACCCGTCATCAGAGCCAACTCGTGGCTTCAGGAAGCCTTTGTCAAACTGTCCTTCATGGGCACCTACCTACCAAGGGTCACTCCAGCGCTGCCAAACAAAAGCCATGGGCACAGAAGTGAACCTGTGGATTAGCAGTGAGCCCCTCGTTCACCCTCAATGATACTCAATGATACTGACCTCAATGATACTGACCCTTGATACTGGCTCTGAATATTATATAACCAGTTCTCAGCTTGGACTGCTGTAGATGATACCAACTAGCCATCATGTGTGAGAGTGTGTGCCTGCACATTTCCCTCACACCTGATATGCTGTTCTGCCCTGCATAGTCAGGTGAGGGGTGGTGAAATATCAGAACCTCTCCTCATCGACTGGGAGTATTGAAACCACACAATTAGACATGGAACATCTAAATTATTTCCTATACTGACCTGGAATGTTGCATTGGGGTTTGCCACCTGAATGCTTGCTTAGCAAGGAGCTTCAGCCAATCGCAGCTCCCCTATGTGCATGTGCAGGAATCATGCACGTGTTTGAAAGCTTCAGGTATAGGTGTGTGCTTCAAACATCTTAACGCTCCAAAGACATTACATATACCTAAAGTTAACAGACAACTCTGTTCTTTTGTGCACAAACTTCAAAAATCCCTCTTTCCCGAAGGATAAGCGAATGGTAGTTATAATTCTGAACAGATTTTCTCTTTCAAAACTATGGGCATGATCTAGCTCAAGTTAAGTCAGTTGTGACCAACCTGGCCAGACACCATATCTGCCCAGGGTAGATGAGAAAACTCTATGCCAATTAATTAAGAACAAAACAATTACTACCCAGTCCCCAAGAGTCATCAGCTAATCTTGGACTATCCTGATGGGTGAGTTGGTCTCCCAGCACAGACTACTGGAAACGTGAGGGAAATGCTGAGGTGCCATGCAGCTCTGCCTCCAGCTTCCTGTGACACCAGTGAGATGTCAGCAATCTGTCCTTGCAGGGCAGGACCAAGAAAAGGAAGCCCCCACCCATATTCTAACAGCAGAGGGGCCCTACTGGGGAAAGCATGTTGTTTGGTGAGGGTTTGAGAGTTCCCTAGTTCCTCTTGTTGAAAAGTGTGTTTTTCCCAGTAGAGAAAACTTCCCAGCTTTGGGCGGGGTGATTTAGATTAGGAAAATGGAGCAGTGGAAAGGATTAAGAGCTCTCAGCATTTTTCAGCAATCTAATGCCATTAAACTATCTGGAGATCAGTGATGGGTGGTCCAATCCTGAGCTGCCCGGGGTGCCCAGCTTCGGCGGCACTGAAAAGGCTGCTGCTGGATCCTGTGTGCCTCGGGCTACCATGGGCAGCACCTCGGGAGAAGGGGTTTTTTGTCCCGTTCTCCTGGGTAAGGGAAGCAGCCCTACAATCAGGCTACTCAGTTTACTGCTGACCAAAAGGTGATGGTCAGGTAAATGCGTTTGTGTAGGGTGCTGAGCCCTACACGAGTGGACAGGATCCAGCAGAGCAGACTTCCACTGGACCCGCCTCCCTCCTTCCCTCCCCCGGCACAACTCCCGTCTGCCCTTTCCCCGCCTCCCTGTCACGCCTCTCTCCGCCCTCCGCCCGCTCCCCCTGCGCTGGAACGCCTCCTCCCTGCCCCTGCTTGCTGTGCTGTGGCTTGGCAGTCAGTGAGACTGCCAAGCAGTGGAGGATGGGCACCTGACCAGTGCTAGCCCAGTGCTGGCCAGTGCCGGGCTAGCACAGGCACTGGCCCGGCGGTAAGCCTCACAGATGTGCCTTACGGCACACTTGTGACAGTGCTTTCCAACTAAAAGCTGGAGCACCAAGCTCAGGATTGGGCTCTAAGGCTGCAATCCTTTACATACTTACCTGGGACTCAGTCCTTTTGAAATTAATAGGGCTTAGTAGAAATACCTAGAATTGGGCTGTGGATATTCTGGCCAGCACCTTTGGCCCTTAGAAAATGCAAGAGCACTATATAGTGGTTGAAATTATTAATGTGCCTAAAACTTTACTTACATATTCATTTGTCCCGAGAAAGACATGAGGCTGTACAGTCATGGCATCTGGTGGACACAAAATGAATCTGGATAATCCACGAGTTCTGGAGAATCCGCATTCAAATCATTGATACTCTTCAGTTGTCCACATATTGGTGAGAGAGATCCCAGATCAGTGAGTGGCTTTGGGCAACTCACAGTCACTCAGCTGAACTTTTTCCACAGATGTGTGAGATTGTGAGGGTTGGGTGTGTGTGTGTGTCTGGCTCAAGTGAGAAGTGGATCACCCCCTCCTTATCTTGCTCCCCCTGCAGTTTCCTCAAACCCAGAAGTTCTAGACTTCTTTATTTTATGTACAGGGACAGCATGAATGAAAGAGTTCATTTGTACTGTCCCTTTAAATAAAACTGAAAGTCTTGAACTTTGGAGCTTGCCAAGACTGCAGAAGGAGCTTTTTGTTACTTTGTCTGGAGCACCACAGCATACACAGCAGTATGGCATTGGCATAGTTGCGCTGCCTTTGGGTGTGCTGCTTGCAGTGCACTGGGGAAATGAAGGTGGGAGGAATGGAGAAAAACCTTCCCTCTTTCCATTATGTCACCACAACTTCTCTGGACTGGTACATAAAGGGAAAGGGAAGTTTTGTTTGGGAATAGGAATTGACAGGAAGAGTACTTAACATCACAAGTCTATGTATGTCTACTCAGAAGGAAGCCCCATTATGTTCAGTGGGGTTTAGTTCCAGGAAAGTGTGTAGAGGATTGCAGGCATTTAAGACATTTAATGACCCTTGAAATGGCTTGGTGGATGAACCAGTTCTTCCTTTTGATGGAAAGGGTTGGATTTCTTCCAATCTTTTTCTCTGAGACTAAACCAGTTTGCCTATTACTACCTCTCACAGTCCTTGGAAAAGGAAAAAGGCATGAAAGAACCAGACACAAAACAACCCACCTGAGATATTCCTGAATAAAATCCAGGAATTGTGGAATGAACAAAACTCTGAGGAACAACTACTTGCATTAAAAACCCTCAGAATCCAATAGCGTACAGCTATTTCCCTGCCATAGTGTGCAGCTGTGACATGGGAGGGGGGCAACTGGGAGGGGAAAGAGAAATTATTTCCTGTTACGCCTCGGCAAGCCTCCCAACTGCCAAAGGGTCTCCTTAGACCTGTTCCAGCTCTTTAGCTTGGCCAAGTCCCAGGAGACAAAGGGGGTGTGGTGGCTTACTCTAGAGAGGAGAGCATCCAGTGCAAGTCACCCAGGCCGGGTGCCACTCCCTCTTGCCGCTGACATGCCTCCCAGCTTCCCCCTGTTCCACTCATTCCACCCTCCCTCTATCGTATTCTTCCTGCCCTGCCAACGTGGCATCAGTGGCCAGCCTTCTTTGCCCTGCCAACATGCGCAGGGCCTATGTGGGGGCCTTGGCTATGCATGCTTCCGAATCACCGTTTTTGACATGAGGAAAGTCACGATAGTGTGTTCCACTGTAGGAACACTAGTTCTGGTGGCAAAGAGCGCACATAAGGTTGGTCAGCCCATCAAACATGGCTGTATTGATTTGATATTTTCTTAGTATGTGCACAGAAGCCTAAAGTGAACAGAAGGATTGTTGGAGGAACAAATGCTTCTCATGGTGAATGGCCCTGGCAAGTCAGTTTACATGTGCAGCCATCTGCGAAAGGACATTATTGTGGTGGTTCCATCATCAGTAATCAATGGATAGTGACCGCTGCCCACTGCACACAAAAGTAAGTACAACCTCTGTGAAGTAAATAAAATGGATTTGTTAGGAGATATTCAGATTCATAAGAGATTAGCACAGTCCTGTCACACAAGAGCTATCTTTCTTCCTAAGGGGATGTGACTATACATGAACTTCCATTTAAGGGCAAGACTAGGAATGTGGGAAGCAGTTATCTGAAACAGCACTATGTTATGTGGTGGTTAGTACATCATGGGTGTGGCTGTGCTGCATCATCTAAACCAGAGAATAAACGTAAGGGCACATGGCATTGCTAAGAGTAGGTAGTTCTCTCATGGCCCTTGCCTAAAAGGAAGATTATCTGAGTACCCATCTTATCCATATTTCTTTAATGACTGGTTATAGGAAGACTTGGGTATAAGTGAATCAAAATATTCCAGAACAATGTTTTTAAATGAATACCTAATAATTGCTCTTATACAATAAATTCTGAAAGTAGTTTGCATAAGAAAGGAATGAGATAGTTTCTTGTTCCATTGGAGCTCACAGTATAAAAGGAGACACAAGGAAACAACAAGAGGAAGGAAGTGGAAGCAAGGACAAAGTGGAGAAGAAGTGGAGAAAAAGGTGACCATTTCATGTTCACGTATTTAAGCTTAGTTGTAGTATGTTGTGAGGAATTTCTGGACATGAACATGTTTCAGCTCACAGAGTTGCTTGCTTTGTTGCCTTCCTCAGTGCTCAACAATTATGGCACTGGTTGCTCCTCCTGCCGCATGGATCTTTAATGGTCCAGCTGGCTTGGTGGCAGTTAGATTTCTTTAGGTCTTCGTTCCTAGCTGTATTTTGGTCACCTTCTCTTCACAGCTAAAGTGGAAAAGAAAAGGAGTATGGGAAGCTACAGGCTAACACCCACATGCCAGGAGGGCTTGTGGGGGTACGTGGTGGTGGAAGAATGCACAAAAAACAATCGCTTCGAGGAATTGGCTGTGGTTAGAAGTAAAAGCAGTGGCATCACTAGGGGTGTGTGACACCACTACTGGCCAAAACTTTTTAAATCTTGTTATTTTTGAATAATACCATCATGTTCTATATCAGGGGTGTCCAAACATTTTGGCACGAGGGCCACATCATCTCTCTGACACTGTGTTGGGGACCAGGGGAAAAAAGAGTTAATTTACATTTAAAATTTGAATAAATTTACATAAATGAATTTATTAGAGATGGAACTTATATGAATGAAGGTCTTGCAGTAGCTCAAGGCCTATAAAAGGCCTTGCACAAAGCAAGGCCAACCTTTCCTTCACTGCCATATCACAGATGTGAAACAGCAAGTAGTGGAGGCAGCTCTCATCCCACAGCTCAGGGGAGAGGTCAAACAGTCATCCTCATGCTGAGAGCAGTTGCGTTGGGCCAGCATGGCCTCCAGTAAGTCTCTGGAGGGCCAGAAGCTCATTGGAGACTGGTGGCTCCCTGAGGGCTGGATTGGGAGCCCCTGAGGGCCTCAAGTGGCCCCTGGGCCGGGATTTGGGCACCCCAGTCTATATCATTTGATGTGTAATTTAATGTAGAATGCAATGAAACAAATCACGTTGAAATATCTCAATTCTATCAAAAGTTACAGCCAAAAAACTAGTGAGGTGGGGCAATGGTACATCTCCATGCCCACCACCCAGGGTGTTGCCTGCCCACTACATAGAAGGAGGTTCATCATATGGGTGATGTGCTGGCTTCCCGTACCGGGTGATGTAAACCCTAGTGATGCCACTGAATACAAGAGAGAAGGATTAAAGTACAAAATAGGGATGCAAGCGGTGTTGGTGTGGACCAAGCGTTTCTGTATTTAGCAAATGGAAAGCAGCCTTTGAAAGAGAGAACACGCACAGTAGGATAAAGTGTTTAATCTTGAGATTCTTTGTTTCTTTGCTTAGCCTGCTGTACCCTGAGATTTGGCGTGTCTATACTGCCATTTTGAAGCAGTCACAGATCACTGACGATACCCCTTTCTTTGGCGTTCAAAAGATTGTTGTTCATCCAAACTTTGAGTATGCAGAAAAGGGATATGACATTGCTTTAATGAAACTTGATAGGCCTATGAATTTCACTGGTACGTGAACCTTTATGTTTGTTGTGACATCCTAGCATTGCTAATTCTAAAACTGAAGTAACATTGCAATCCCATGCACATTTTTTAGGGAGTAAGCCCCACTGAACACAGTGGACCTTACTTCTGAGTAAACTTGCCTATGATTGCACTGTAAGTTGACTTTATAAGCTTTAACCTGTTATTGCTCCATCATAGAAAATAAGATTGGGGTACAGTGGAAATCTGACATATTTTTGAATGAAAGTTCCTTTTCCTCCCATTAACTAACTTAATTCTTTTAAATGGAAATTTAGACTTACAGCAACCTCTGTGCCTGCCATTGAATAAAGAACAGAGTATGCAATATACCGACTGCTGGGTGACTGGATGGGGTTACACAAACGAGACAGGTACTAAAATTAACACTTAGATTTAAGTTTTTGAAGATATACAGCCCAAACCTATCCACTTCCCCCACCCGCCAATGAGGTATTGCCAAAATGGCGACCGCTGCATTCTAACGTGGAGGGCAGTCGTGGAGGTCTCCTCTGCATAAGGGAACATTTCCTTACCCTGGGCTAAAGAAATTACCACTTCCCGGGGTAAGCCTCTGGAGCGGGGAAGAGTCTAACGTAACCTGCACTAACTAAATAACTGGCACACGTCCACATGGACCCATGTCACGGGATCAGGTCCGGAAAGGGGATAGATACTGGCAGTGCCATTACTGTCAATCCTGCCCCTCCGCAGGCTTACAGCCCCCTCGCTGCCCTCCTTTGCCTCCCCAGCTGATTTAACTGCTCTGGCAAGCAATGGGGGAAATGTTGACATGGACAGGAAGGTGCAGGCCTTCCCACAGATGCTGCTGGCACCACAGTGAGTGCTGCACCCTTGGAGCACCTTTTTATGACAGGTACTGGCTGTTTTATGGCAGTCAGCTGTGTGTGTGTGTGTGTGTGTGTGTGTACCTCCTGATGTTTTCATTTGATCTGATGAACTGGAAAGTCTTACTATATCGGTGGTAGGCAAATTCCCCTGGGGGCTGGGGATAAGAATAGGCCCTCAGTTTGGCTGTACTTGTCGTAAGAGGCGACTAAACAGCCACCGGGTAGATGGGACTCGTCAGCCTGGGAAGGCAGCTCATCTGAGAGAAGGAAAACTCTGATCCCAAACCTCCACTGCCTTGTGGCTACATCCAGTCATGGGAAAGGCTTCAGGAGTCAACCTCCAGGCAAAATCCAGAGCCAGAGTCCCTGACTAAGTTCATGGCTGTATACAGTCACGCTCTGGCAACTCCTGCAACGCTGCTGGAACCAACCATATTGGCCTCTGCCTTTCCATTGGACCATTTCAGCGACGTGGAGAGGGGGGATTTGCTGCATGGGTAACAGCCTATCCTCCATACCTACTTTACCCAGGCTTTGCGCACTGGAGAGGACACTCTGTTCCAGAACCACCATTCAGAGCGTGACACCATAGTCTTCCGAGACTGAAGGATGCCAACAAAAGTAGGCAAACTCACCCACCCACCTCCAGAGCACTGGGATTCGTCACTGACATTAGCTCTGTCTTGATTCAGTTAAGCCTATTAACCATCCATTCCACCACAAATCCCCAAGGAAAGTTCTAACCTCAGCCATTCTACTGACCACATTCAAGGTCATATATGCTAGCATAGCATTTGTGTGCACATAAATGTTCATGCAGAGTCAGTATCTCGATTGGTGCAGCACAGTTATTTTTTCTGGCGTACAGTGATCACCAGCCTAAGCAGCTCTGAAGGATTATATGCCACTCTTTCTGAATATGCTCCACTAAGTAGCAATGCCATCAGTTCTAAATCTGCACTTCTTATCTGAAGATTGTTCACAGTGCTTTCAATTGGATTCTTCCAAAGGAATCCCAGCTAAAGCACAGATGGTACAGACTTACACACCCATAGTGGAGGCTACATTAAAAAAACAAAAAACAAAAACAAAAACCATGATCAGAGTAGTAAATCATGCAAAAATATAGCCAAATCTTCTGTGAGGGTGGGTCAATACTTCTAGGCTTTTGGACTTTTTGCTTCTAATCTTTTACTTGTGGCATGCTATGGTGTCCTGACCCATAGGCTGGAAATTACTGAGTTAACATATCATTGGTGTCCCCCCCCCCATGTTCTTATTTCTATCATCTTCCACTTAAGGTGAAGCCCACGATGTTCTGCAAAAGGTCGCTCTCCCTCTAATATCAAATACTGAATGTCAGTCACTCTACCAACAACACAGAATAAGTGACTTGATGTTGTGTGCTGGCTACACAGAAGGTGGAAGGGATGCTTGTAAGGTAACAGCATATTATGTGTTACTTATGGCATACTGTCGCTATTGACTTGTACCAGTTTAACTGCCAAAGAATCCTGGAAATGTAATTTGGTGAAGCTCTTAATACGTATATTAGAAAACCCTAGTTTCACCCTCCCGTGTGTTAGTTCCAAGGAGATTTCGTCTGACATGACTAGGACAGTCCAATGCTATACATCTACTTTGGCTGTGGTGGTGTAAGTTGACTACCTATTTGTCAGGTAGATACTGTTAACATAAGTATGGCTAGTGCAAGCTTGCATTGGGCCCTATAGGTCTTATGGAACAGAGAAGGTTCATTGGATTCCAAGCAAGAGTCAAGGTAAATAGTGTTGACCAGAGATGGGCAGTGCAAGTGCAGCAGGTGAGGCAGAACTGCTCCAGGGCCATCCTCCAAAAATTGCCACAGCCTAACCGGTGATCTCACCTGCATTCTGCCCACTCACTCAGGTGCAAGTGAGTGGATTGTATGCATGATCACTGAGTTAGGCTGTGGCAATGTTGCACCAGTTAGGCTGTGTTTCTGCCCCACCCATACCATATGTCCCTGGTGTTTGCATCAACTGGGGATACCTGAGTTCAAATTCTCCATCAGATAGGAAGCTTACTGAATGACCTTGGGTTAGTTGATCTGTCTCTGTTCTTTTTGTGAGGATAAAATGGGTGAACTTCATACACTGCCCTGAGTTTCTGTGAGGTATGGTGAGACAGAAATGTAAATTGAGTATCCCTTATCCCAGTGATTCTCAAACTCTTGTGTAGAGTTTTCCAACCACTAAGTCTCTGCAGGGGTGGGGGAAAAGCAGTGGCGTGATCCCCAGGATCACACTGCTGCAGCGAAAGGGGGGGATTTTTTCTTAAGTTACTTGCTGTTGTGGTTTGGGGTGTGTGTGGGCACTGCAGGGCTCCCCACAGCTTGTAGAATGTTAAAAAAAAAGTTGCAATTCACTTTTGGTTTAGCAATCAGGCTGCAATCATTTTTAAACAGTCTACAAGCCATGGGGGCTCCTCACACCTCCGGGCCGAAGCAAATAACGTAAAAAATAGCCCCCCCTTCCTCTGCAGCGGTGCAGTTCTGGGGATTGCGTTCTTGCTTTCCCCATACCCTTAAAGAAAAAAGGGCAAGGGTTCTCAGGCTGGTGAACTGTGACCCACCAGTTTGAGAACCACTGTCTTATCCAAAATACACAATGGGGATATTGGGTAAATGGGTATCTTGGGGATAGACAGATACCTGTATTCCTGCCCCGTGACGATTGCAAAAATCAATGAGCATGCAGATTAATTGGTGGGGGGTATACAATTATCCCAAAGCCCTGAGTTGAAGCAGAGCTTTCTACTACCCCTACCTGCTTAACTGCAGTTCAAAGACTGGCTTCCTAGGGGCGCTCTCCACCACTCATCCACCCTTTCATGGGGAGGTTTCTATGAGCTGCAACTGGGAACCAGAAGTGAGGGCTAAGTAGAATGCTTTGTATTTCTTTGGTCCTTGCTGGGCCTGATTTCTGGAGGTTTGGCCACTATCACTGGTGTTGAGTGAAAGGTACAGGTCAAGGAGGAGCGGAGCAAATGCACTGCGCACTGGTACAGCAAGCCAGTGGGAGGCTTGAGCTAGCGGGTGATTGCGAGACAGATGTGTTGACTTGTTGGATTTCATGCTGAGGGCAGGGGCTGCGCTTGGGGAGGCCGAATGTTGTGGGAATTGATGTGAACAAAATGTTCTGGATTTTGGAGCATTTTGGATTTCAATGTTTTGGGTTAGGGCTGCTCAACCTGAACTAACAATTCAAGCATGTTAATTTTATTCAAGAGTGAATGAGTACAAGACATTCAAGAGTGGGAATGTCCCTTTCCCACTGTTTCCTTGACCGATGACATACAGCAAAAATGCATCTTGGAAGACCAATTCCAATGACTGCTTTCCCATGGATGGTGGGGCTGGGGTCTGATTTTTAGGGTCTGCACTGGGATCTCAAAGCTTGATCCTGTAAAGTTAAACTAGTGTCTCACAGTAGCAGTTCATGAAATTAGGCGGTAATAGAAATGAAGACAATAAACTGTTGGGCTTTCATTGAACTTCTTAAACTCAAGTTTCTCAGGCTTCATTTAAAAATACAGTTTGGAACCTCTTGTGGGTTAGTTTATATACAGCAACATGGCAGTAGCAGTTGAGTATGAGAACCTATATAATATGGCAGTAGTTTCTGAAGTTGTTAAATTAGGATGTGTTATTCAGTAAGGATCTACAACTTTACATATGCCTACAAATACATCCTGACATTAAGTGCATTTCTCTTTCTTTCTACATTGCAGGGAGATTCAGGTGGTCCTCTTTCATGTAAACATCAGGATACCTGGTACTTGGTTGGTGTTACCAGCTGGGGTGAAGGATGTGCCCGGCAGAGGAAACCAGGAGTTTACGCAAATATAATTGATCATGTAGACTTTATTTTAGATCAAGTAGATGATTTATCTTTATGATGAATGCTCTTCAGGGAGATAAAGAAATATTCAATGGCATACCCATATTCTTAAAATGATGCCATACAAACAGTTCTGGAATTCTCTGAGTTGTATCTGTCGTTTCTATAAATCTGCTGTCTTGATCTGCAAAATGTTAGCTGAGTTAGAAAAGGAAACTAAATTCATTTGAGGAAAAAGTACAAAATAGAAAGGCAATAAAAAAAGGAGTGAGGAACATAAGGAGTTTTGTTTGTAGATGCACATTCTGAAGTTGACCAATGTGTATTCTTATCTGTGGAGACAATATAGAACAAGTACACAGGAATTTATCTCATTGTGAGTCAGTCCATCTGTAGTGGTTGACATGACCAGGTTCAAAAATCAATTACTATCCTGAAGATCTAGTGAATGGTCACAGTTTCCCAGTCTGCCTGCTCATTAAGCCAGGCCTGGGAGCTGCAGGCCCACAGTTTTCTATAAGCACAGAGCTGTGTCTTCCATGATTTATCCCTGCATAGTTGAGAGATGGCAAAACCCAGATAAGGGAAACTTATCTGTGTACAACAAGGCAGGTACAGTCAATTTTTGTTATCTGCTGGGTTTTAGTTTTCCTGGAAACTCCAGTGGATACTGAATCTGCAGATACCAACTGATTGATCCTATGGGATCAATGGGGTTAGTGGGAGGGGTAGCTAGCCTGGTTAGGTATGCTGGATAGCTTCAGAATAGCCACCATGGATAGCCATTTTTAAGCATCCACAGCCATCTTAAAGCTATGGATAGTTTTGTAATGTGGCAGATAGCCAAGAACAGGCAGCAAAAAGACAACTTTGCACTTTGTCCTTCTTGGTTGAGTGAAGCTGTGGGAACAGAGTGCACAAGTAACAAAGATTGACTATAAATGAAAAAAGTGCAGACTTTTTGTTATGAATGCTCTTTGGGAAGATAAAGTGGGTTTTCATTTAGTAAATTAATGAAAAACATCTAGCTGCTTCTAGAATTTTCTCTGGGGGCAAATACAGAACCTCCAGAAATGCCAGTGCATTTCTAGATTTCACTGGTGGATGAGGACTGTGCAGTTACAGAACCCGCCCTACTGGAGTTTGTCCACAGCTGTCAGAAATCTCCAAATAGCTGAAGGGGGAGTTGCTATAAGCTTTCTTTTGCCTGTTGTATCTTCTGTACACATAAACTTTTGTTTGTATAATGCATCCCCTGTATGCCAATAAATCATTTACTTTCTAGCATATAGTATAGTCTGTCTCTCTTTGGCTGCTCTCTGAACCTAGGAAAAGCAGAGTCTGGCTGAAGCAGCTTCTGAACTTATACACAATCTAGCCTACTATTCTTGATACTGATTGGCAGATGATCATTGGATTAAGGTTTTTTCCCTGGTTGAGTGAGAGGAGGTGGTGGGGGGGCATGGAGGCAGTTTCTAGAGAAATGGCTTCAAATAGAGGAGAAATGGTATGGTTTGAGCAGGCTTATTGAATAACTGGCTGCAATGGGACTACTTCTGAGTAGAGTTGCAAAGAATTGGGTCATACCGGTAAGCCTCCCAGCTGCTGTGCATGACCCTCCTCTCTCTTGCTACTTCTGTCCTTGCCCTTCCCCGTTCATCCCACCCCCTCCCACCTTGTTTACAGATGGAATGGGGGCATCATGGGAGTATTAAATGGGAACACACACACACACAGACACTCTGGCAGCAGCTCCATTTTTTCTGTGGCTGACTTTTTTATGGAAAAGACTCAAAATCAGGACTTTTAGAATCCCCAAAACACTCTGGGCAACTTGGAAAGTCTGCCTGATAGGCCTCATTTTTGAGTTGCATTAAACCGGGGGGGGGGGGGGGGGAAACTCCTGACAGTATCTGAGTCAAGCCGCACTGGATTTGCCCATCTCTGCTATTTTCAAAGGCAGCTCCTTGCACAGCACATTACAATAGCTGGTAGTCGATGTAATCAGTGCATGGATAACAGTGGCTCGGAATGATTATGGAACTCTTTGTCCTAAAATATACCATTTCAATAACTGTTTTATTGAAGTGAGGACTGCTTTCTAACTATCCTTTATAAATTACATTATAAATGTACATATAAAGTACATAATAGTTTGGTTACAACCTGAGTGACATCAAATAAGTAATGTGATAACATTTATTTTTAATAGGCTGGGTCCAGACAATCATGTAAACCGGGGCTTTTCAGAGTGGGGCGTCACAACGCCCCAGCCTGTGGGCCCTGGCCTGTTTCCCCTTAAGGGGCCAGGCAGCCAGGAAGCAGGGAGGAGGCAGCAGTGCGATCCCCAGGAGTGTGTCGCTCAGGGGGGCTGTAGGGTATACTTACCAGAGCCTCCTGCAGCCTCCAGGGGTGTGGGGAGCCCTGTGCGGCTGTCCACAGGGCTCCCTGAAGCTTCACAAGTGAAAGTGGAACACTCCATCTCCACAATCCTGGGGATCACCCCCCTGCCCCCCCTGCAAGAACTTACTGTGGCTTTCAAACTCCCTGGGAATTTGAAAACCAAAGGTATAAACCATTATATAGTGAATGAGCTTGAAAGAGTAAAGAGCTCATGCACGCCCCATCCATATTCCTTCTCTTTCATGGACTGAAGGAGGAGTTTGAAAGCATCTGCTATTTATTTTAGACTAATCACAGCTATGCAAGTTGCCCAAACTTGGGGAACTGTGCTTAGTTTTAACTGGGGCTTTTCACAAACCCAGATCTGAAACCACACTTTGATTCTGGTTTGTCTGAACAAATCAGAGGCTTCCCAAGTTCAGGCAACACATGCAACTGTGGTTACCTTAAATTAGAAAACAGATTTTTCAGTCTCCTTGTTCAGCACTAAGGAGAAGAAGAGAGAGGGGAAGAGTGAGAGCTAGGGGATATCCTGGGCTTGTTCATAAGAACATAAGAACAGCCCCACTGGATCAGGCCATAGGCCCATCTAGTCCAGCTTCCTGTATCTCACAGTGGCCCACCAAATGCCCCAGGGAGCACACCAGATAACAAGAGACCTTATCCTGGTGCTCTGCCTTGCATCTGGCATTCTGACATAGCCCATTTCTAAAATCAGGAGGTTGCGCATACACATCATGGCTTGTACCCCATAATGGAATTTTCCTCCAGAAACTTGTCCAATCCCCTTTTAAAGGCATCCAGGCCAGATGCCATCACCACATCCTGTGGCAGGGAGTTCCACAGACCAACCACACACTGAGTAAAGAAATATTTTCTTTTGTCTGTTCTAACTCTCCCAACATTCAATTTTAGTGAATGTCCCCTGGTTCTGGTGTTATGTGAGAGTGTAAACAGCATCTCTCTATCCACTCTGTCCATCCCCTGCATAATTTTGTATGTCTCAATCATGTCCCCCCTCAGGTGCCTCTTTTCTAGGCTGAAGAGACCCAAACGCCGTAACCTTTCCTCATAAGGAAGGTGCCCCAGCCCCGTAATCATCTTAGTCGCTCTCTTTTGCACCTTTTCCATTTCCACTATGTCTTATTTGAGATGCGGCAACCAGAACTGGACACAATACTCCAGGTGCCTTATCATCAATTTGTACAATCGCATTATAATATTAGCCATTTTTGTTGATCCCAAGCATAGAATTGGCCTTCTTCACTGCCACCGCACACTGGGTCGACACTTTCATCAACTTGTCCACCACCACCCCAAGATCTCTCTCCTGATCTGTCACAGACAGCTCAGAACCCATCAGCTTATATGTGAAGTTTTGATTTTTTGCCCCAATGTGCATGATTTTTCACTTACTGACATTGAAGCGCATCTGCCATTTTGCTGCCCATACTGCCAGTCTGGAGAGATCCTTCTGGAGCTCATCACAATCACTTCTGGACTTCACCACTCGGAAAAGTTTGGTGTCGTCTGCAAACTTAGCCACCCCACTGCTCAACCTTGTCTATTATTTAACCTTATTTATTATTATTATTTAATATTATTGTCTGCCTGTCTATTATCTAACCCTGTCTATTATTATTCAACCCTGTCTATTATTCATTATAATTTAAATCATGGTTTAGAGCAGGAGTGTCAAACTCGTTTCATACAGATGACTGAAGATGCAATCATGGTACCTGCTGTGGGCTGGAAATGACATCATTAAGTAGAAAGTGACATCATTAAGCAGATGATGATGATAGGCCAGAAATAAGTACACTGCGTTCAAATAGAAACTCATTAGCTGCAAATGACAAAAGAGACAATGTGCAAATCTTGGTCATATTTTCAAGATATGAGAGAGCCCAATTGGGAGAGTCCAGTTATAATGGGGGCCAGATAAATTGCTTCCAAGAGGCTGCATTTGCCCTGCAGGTGTCATGTTTGACACACCTGGTTTAGATGATTGTCTCAACCTGGTCAGTCATAGACTTTTAAAATGAACAAAGGTTCCTCACCCCATTGTCTTCTGTATTCAGTAATACAATTCATTTTAATAACTGGTAGTTGGGTGAGGGTAGAAACTATTAATGAGCTAAGAATTTGAAATTCCAAAGTTCCATTTTCTTTTGGATGCAGAGAGGTTATTTTTCATGCTCAAACACACATGTACAATCTGCATATCACAGGTCTCTCTTTGGTTCCCCAAGATATCAGAGTCATAACTGTGACATTGGGGAAAAATAACAATACTGCATTTATTCCTCATATTTTACAGTTTAGATTGCTAATGTTTCAAAACACCTCTTGTAACTGTACCTCTACCAGTAGTTTGACATGCAGATATGAACAGGTGTGGCTGATGCTGTGAAAACCTTCCAGTGCTGAGTTCAGCAATCAAGCTGATGAAGTGCAAGAGTTGGTCTGGCAGTTTATTTTTTTAGTCATTTGGCAATCAGATTAACCATATTTAACAACCAAATTTGGCAATCAAATTTTGCGAGAATTCATAAAAAAGCAGCATGTGCAGGCATTTGGAATACACTACCTTGTCAAAGTATAATGGGTCCAAATGGTAAGAGATGACACTGGCTACTTAGTAAATCTAAACTGCATTGCAAATGTATATACAGTACTCCAGTGATTCTCAAACTCTTGTGTTGAGTTTTCCAACCACCAAGTATTTGCGGGGGAGGGGGGGAAGCAGCAAAATGACTCCAGGATAGTGCCAATGTGGGGGGGGGGAAGGGGTGTTTTTACATTACCTATGATGCCTGCTTACCTGTCTCAGACCCCCCCCCCCAAGCCAAACCTGTAGCAACCATCAATACAGTGCAACAAAGAACCAAAAAGGGGGGGGGGAAGAGAAGGCAAGAAGAAGACAGAAAAAGCATGAATTTAGGGGAAAGCTTAAAAGAATTAGCTTCTCTGCTCATTAACTGCTCTGCTATCAGTTGGCAATGTTTCTTGGCAAACTAACAAAGCATCTAGCTAGCTAACCACAGACACCTGCAAGAGATGAACTTTAGAAGACAGCACACATTTTAATTAGATAAGCAAGCATCCTTGAACAAGTCAAAGTGAGACAAGGCTATTCCCCTTTTGAAAGTAATGAGAGGGAGAAGATGAAAGGGACAGAGTGGAAAGTATCAGGAAACTTTTGCTTTTGGAGATTCTTTGTTTGAATTGCATCTGAAATAGAGGCAGGCCATAGGGGACTAAAAGTTACTTGAAAAGTTTAAGAGAGCAAAGAAGCTGGTTGAAGCCTTAGTTCAGAGAGATTACACTTTAGCAGGTGCTAGGCAACCACTTCTTAGGTCACTTCTTAGCAAGGACATACACCACTATATCTGCCAATATCTTTCTTGCTTTTTAGGGCAAAAGACATATACCTTAATACCAATGTACTCAAGGTAACTGGTCACAATAGTTATATAGAATTAAGCTATAAAAGTTTTAGTTTAGTAAAGCTTTTGTAAACCCCTTTTAATAAAAGGAAACAGAAGCTATGTTAAGCAACAAGTGTAAAAGATAAAAGGACTGTATCAGGGTGCACTAACGAGATGGGCATGCCAAGAAACAGGTCTGAAGTTCTGCCAAAGATGAGGTCACCTGTGTTTGTACCCTCTTTTAATTATGTTACCTGTCAAACAATCTGTATAATTGGAAGGTTCAGCACTGGGTCAATACTGGAAACTTTGTAATTCAATATGTTTAATCGTTTAATTTCACCTTTTTTTGGAGACCTGTAACTTGAAGCTCACCTATGAGGTGTCTCTAAGGTTATCTACAGCTTATTAAGAGTTTGCCCCATCTATGATGTGAATTTTCAGCGAATAGAAAGTCTAGATTTCAAACAACAAGCCTAGAATTGTATAAAAAGTGTCCCACTCCTCTGAAGAGGGCCTTCTGGATTTG
This sequence comes from Tiliqua scincoides, assembly GCF_035046505.1. Taxonomy (NCBI): domain Eukaryota; kingdom Metazoa; phylum Chordata; class Lepidosauria; order Squamata; family Scincidae; genus Tiliqua; species Tiliqua scincoides. The sequence goes on from NC_089826.1 coordinate 61,004,392, forward strand.
AGCTGAGTCTCCCAGAGGCCACAGGCATGCCATGCTGAAACAATAAACAGCCTTCATAGCCTTCCACTTTCAGTGTCTTGCTTATTTGGTCTCAGCGGCACTGGATAGACCCACCCCTGCCTACCAACTGGCGCTGCCCTTTGGGCAGGGTATGACACCTACTTGCTGCTGGGGTGCAGGAAGCCGTGCAGAGTGCTCTGCAGGCTCCCCGTGGCTTGTAGAACGTTAAATGATTGTAACTCACTTCCCAGTTGTAATCGCTAAACTGGAAGTGGGTTGCAATCTTTTTTTTTTTTTTTTAACATTCTACAAGTTGTGGGGAGCCCTGCAGAGTGCAATGTGGGGCTCCCCACACTCTCCAGATGTGCAGCAAGTAATGTAAAAAAAAAAAAGCCTCCTTTCCCCCACCGCAGCGTGATCCTGGGAATCACATTGCTGCTTTCCCCATGCCCCTTAAGAGGAAAAGGGCATGGGTTCTCAGGCTGGTGGGTTGTGACCTGCCAGTTTGAGAACTACTGTAGTGCTCTTATAGCATGGTTTCCCAAACTGTGGGTCAGGACTCATCAGGAAACTGTGGGTCAGGACAAGCTGGCTTTTGGTGGATGGGTCGCGAAAAGTTTTTGAAACATGAAAAAACATAACTTTGCAAGCACCCTTGCCCAGTTTGCAGAAGAAAACTGTTAGCTGGTATGAGGTAATCGTGCCCCTAAATTCAAAAGTCACATTTTCCAATTTTCTCTAGTAATTGGTGTGCTATAGATCACATCTGAATCCAGTTTCAGCCTTTTGTCTGGCCTAACTGCACATCTTGCTCTCTAGCTCAGCCTTCTGGGTTCCCTAGAATGACTGTAAATGTTTTGGGGAACAGTCCTTGAACTCAGTTTCTAGGGAGAGTCTAGCAAATTATTATGTGTAAGGTCTCTAGCAGCCTAGGGAGCACAGGACCCCAATTATTATTATTAATAAATACATTATTTCTTTGCAGATCTCTTTTTAGTCTGGTGCAGGGGTGTCCAAAGCTTTTGGCAGGAGGGCCACACTCTCTCTGACACTGTGTAGGGGGCAGGGGGAAAAAAGAATTAATTTACATTTAAAATTTGAATAAATTTACATAAGTTTGCATAAATGAATATATTAAAGATGAACTTATATGAATGAATGAAGGTCTTGCAATAGCTCAGGGCCTACAAAAGGCCTTGCACAAAGCAAGGCTGGCCTTTCCTTTGCTGCTGCTACTGCATCACAGACATGCAACGACAAGCAGTTGAGGAAATCCTCATCCCACAGCTCACACGAGAGGTCCAACAGTCTCCCTCATGCTGAGAGCAGTTGTGTCAGGCCAATGCAGGCTCCAACAAATCTCCAGAGGGCCATAGGCTCATTGGAGACTGGGGGCTCCCTGAGGGCCTCATTGAGAGGCCTTGAGTGCTGCAAATGGCCCTAGGGCCGGGGTTTGGGCACCCCTGGTCTAGTGGGTTGTGATAGATTGTCGCTTTTAAAAGTGGGTCCTGTTGCTTAAAAGTTTGGAAAGCGCTGCTGCATAGTGCTTACAATCATACTTTTACACTGTTGTCACTAGATGGCGCTTTTGCTTTAATAAGTTATGCTGTTGCAAGCTGTGGCAGAAAGAGATAAGGAAGATCTCCACTAGATCTTCTGTTCTCACCCATAGGGCACTGGACAAATATGGATGTTGATAAGGTCTGGAGATATCCTCATCTCATATTCTTCTTGGAGAACTTCTACGTATAACTACCTGCACAAAAAGTTCAAGGTTATATAATGCGAGGTTTCTTGTATTACTTTGCCTGTTTCTCTTGCTCTCTTTTCTCTCTGGGAACAAAAATTATGCAGTCTTCACACTTCCCAGAGCTTCCTCAGGTGCAATGGCAAAAGGAAGAGCTGAGAGCTTTCATCTTGCAGCTGCCCACTTTTGAGGCTGACGTGGTTTAACAGTAGTAATTGAAGCCTCTCACTAGCTCTGTAACTGCAAATCGGTTGCAACAAGGTGGAGTGAGGGGCAGGATATAGTGGAAGCACGGCCTAGAAGAAGGGAGTAAGGGAATAATCCTGACCAGGTATACTCAGAAGTAAGTCTTATTTTGTTCAATGGGGCTTACTCTCAGGAAAGTGTGGTAAGGATTGCAGCCTTAAGCGGGTAATTTGTGCCCGGGCCCAGGATTAAAAAGGGAGCCCAGGAGACTGGCATGCCATATACACTTAGGAGTGCGTTTGGTTTTCCATATTACTGTATCCATCTGCCAATGCCACATGGGTGGGTAGACCAGGGTTCAGAAGACTTTTCCAGCTGTCTCCCCGTCCCCCCATCCTATTTTGCCCTTCCCTGCCTCCATTCTGCTTGCCCATCACCACCATCCCCACTCTGTTTCACCCATCCCCCTTTGCAAAGGGGCCCCAAAGAAACGTACCCGCTGATAAAATTCTTTTCAGAGGCCCTGAGTGGAAGTTAGCTAAGCAAGATTGCTGGCATTCAGTACTGTATATATTAGTGCAGACCACCATGTCTAGTTGTGCATAGGTGTCCATAATATGCTGTGTTTTTTGAAACGGATAGGTCAGTAAAATTGTCCATCCCTGTGTGGATGAGGTCTTGTCTGTGTTGAAGAGCAAGTATTTTGGCTACCAGGAGAACACACAGTATCCAATGGCAGACTGGGGAGGGTTGGAGGGGGCAAAAGCCCCAGGTGCCACACCTGTGGCTTCTGTGGGATGGCACTGCCATGCCTGCCTCTGCTGCAGCCTCCGCCCACCACAGTGCCACTGCCATCAGGATGACACAGGGGCCAGTTTGCAACTGCAGTATCCACCTTTAGCAGTCTACAGAGAGACCCAGCATCTCTGGGATTTACTTCAATAGAATGTCCATACTGGAAAATCTGTGAGAAGTTTCCAAACCCAGCTTTGCCAGTTGACTTTGGCAGTAGATGCACAGGAGGCTACAACCAAGTGGCTTGCAGAATTTGTATCGTTCTCTTTCTTCAGAGCAGCTTACATATGACTTGGAGACAGTCTCCCACCCATGCATCTACGGACCTAGGTCTCCTTTGCTTCAGCTGTAGAACTTGTGTCAAGTGCCATCAGGCAGGCAATATGTGTATTGATCTTCTTAGATCACTCACATCAATTCTGGCCCTGAAGTTGTGGTACCACCGCCTCTGTGGCAAAAGGGACCAGGATATAATGGGACTGTTCCATTATCTCGTATAACCTTTGGTAAACTAAGGTCATCTCCAGCTCACTAAAAAGGGAAAGAAAGCTTCAATTTCTTAAGCCAAATAGCTCACCTCTTGAACAAAATCATAATTATTCTGCTTTTCAGCTCAGGAACTTTCAATCAAGGTTTTATTTTTATTTTTTAAGCATGCATCTTTTTTGTATTGTTTGCATAATTCTGGTCAGCTATCATTTGTCTTTAATTAAAGTAACAGCTTCACAAAGGCAAATGAAGTGATGAAAAATCACATTTACCTTGGCCCTTGCTCTTCAATCTTCTGTAGCTCCCACTGTCTGGTTATTTTCTTCCATTTCCACTGGGACAGTATTCTTTTTAAACTTTCAGCAATTTTCTGCCTTCAGATTCTTATCCACAGACACAGCTTTAGCACGTCAGTGGTGTTTGCTTAACAGACTGAAGCAAACACCTACTAAAAGGTGAATGTGGACAAAGCACTGAGAGCAGCAATTAAAGTTTCAGCAAGATGGGAAGTCGGAAGAATCAGTTAAATTATTCTGCACGCGTATTGTTTTAATCACTGGAGTTACCCATGGGGTCAACTCACCTTGAACATAATTTTAGAGCTTCCTTCACTTGCATACTTTATCCCAGGGTTAGTTAACAGGGAACTGATGTGTTGGGTTGGCGTCTCAAAAGAATTTTATCTAGCCCCTGGTAGCCCCAACCAGCTACAGCATAAAGTTAGCCCTCTATTTCACTCATAAAGAAAAGAAATTTTTTTGTCAAGCTGTAAGAAATAGTGATACTCCACCTCGGTTTTTCTCAAACTGTGTGTCAGGACCCACTAGGTGGGTCATGAGCCAATTTCAGGTGGGTCACGTAGCACCTAGCTAAGCCACCATTGGAAACACAGAGCAGAAAATACAGGGTACAGAGCTGCTGGGCAGGGTGGGAGGGAGTGGGTGTATTGCCCAGTGGGAGGGAGGCATGGTGTATTGCCCTGAATAGGTGGAAAGATGGGGTGCTGGAAAGGGGGGAGGGCTGTGGTTGGAGAATGATCCCATTCTGTGTTCTGCTTTGACTTCTGAGCTGGAATGTTTGCATTTCACTCTATGCAAAATAACAGCACAAGTGCACTGTGCAATGGGACCTTTGGCTGACTGAAGCTTAGGTTTGATGCCTAAATTGATGATGTCGCTTTTGGCCATGACATCACTTCCAGGACAATGGCATCACTTCTGGTGGGTCCTGACAGATTGTCGTTTTAAAAAGTGAGTCCTGGTGCTAAAAATTTTGAGAACCACTGATCTACCCTTCCACATTACACTCCTCTTTTGGATTTGGAAGGTAAGAGCGGGGGATCCTGCTACAAAATGTCACAGCATGCACATCTTCTTGGTGTAAGTTCTACTGGAGCTTACTTTAGAGTAAACATCCCATGAATTACAGAGTTAGGTTGCAGCTCTCATTCACATGCACTAATAATCCTCCCAGATCTTTTCTTTCTGTTTCATATCTGCTCCCCTCTCGCTTTCACACATTCAGCTTCCCAGTGTATTTCAAATGCATTTTGGTTGTCATGCTGAAAATAAAAATAATCTCCCACCCTCCATTTCAGGTCAGAAGGTAAGTGGTCAAATTATTAGTGATGCCCCTCTAGGAATTGAGCCTTTCTCCCTTAAATTCTTAGACTCTTCAGGAAACAACTTTTGGAATTTATTTTTTTTTTTTTGGGAGGGGGGGTGCAAACCTCTATAGTCAAACCTCAGAAACTCTTTCTTTTTTGGTTGTGCTACAATCCTAACAGTGTGTAAGACCTGAGTTTGGTAATAGAGGAAATTATGCCTTGGCTAGGCCTCCCTGACCATATGTGTTCCATCATTTTAAGCTTTTACTGTTGGATAGTATACTAATCTTCTTATGGAGCATAACCACTGTTTTTGAGGCAAAATATGCCTGTGATTCCTGGACCAAAGCTTGTAGAATAGTAAATGTCAGAAACCAGGGTTCCTGGCAGCCAGACTCTGGCCCTTTGCCTCCATCTGCCATGGATACTGAACTGTGTTCATCTTGGCTACACCCCACTGTGCACGCCCCACTACCTGACTTTACCTGAGCTTCAAGGATCAATCTATGTCCTCTAGGTCTTATAAAACCTGTCTCAGATCTTACCCTTCATTCTGAGCCACTTGTTTCATGTGGGAAAGGGCCATACTCCATTCCCTACATTGCAGCCTTTAGAACATGGTCTTTTGACTCCTGTGTGCCTTGGGTCATATTAGTTATTTCTGGCTCTTGTGATCTCCAGTGGTTCCTTCTGAACCTTGAGCAGCTTGCCTGCCTTGAATGAAGCCCTTCTGATAACTTGTTGCCATTGTTGGACTTGATCTCTGGCTGCCTGGGACAGAATGACCAGACACAATTGGGGACAGAGTACCTTTACCATTGTATAGAAGAAGGAATTTTGGCAGGTGCACCTTTTTAAACCCTTCCATGTTGAGCTGCACCTGCCAAAATTCCCTGATCCCTTGGATCCTCCCTTCTGTGGACCTGGACAGAACTAGACTGATCCAGTGGTGTCACTAGGGTTCGTGTCACCCGGTGCAGAATGGCAGTACATCACCCCCCATGCAGTGGGCAGGGCAACACCCCTGGTGGTGGGCGTGGTGATGTACCATCACTCCACCCCCACTGGTTTTTTGGCTGTACCTTTAGATAGAACAAAGATAGAACACATTCTGCATGAAATTATGCACTGATTGATATATAACATGATGGTATTATTCTTCCAAATTATGATTTTAGTGATTTTGGTCACTAGTGGTGTCACCCCCCCAAGGGTATCAACTTACTAACACCTTATTGCAGCAGTTCTCAAACTTTTAGCACTAGGTCCCACTTTTTAGAATGACAATATGTCCAAGACCCACCAGAAGTGATGTCTTGGTGGAAGTGACATCATCAGGCAAAATAAATCAATATAAATAATTAAAGTAAAACAAATAATTAAATAAGCAGAAGCCAGCCCTGTTCCACCAAGTGAATTTCCTCTGTAGCCTGCCTGCAATAACACCCCCCCCCCCAAAAAAAAAACCATTAAGGTTTTCAGCCCTACCTAGTGCCCAGTTCAATTGAAGAACTTCTGTTTGAACCAGATCACTGTCAGGATCCACTTGGCTTTGCAAGTCTCAAAAAGGTTCACCTTATCAACTGAAGCCTCTTTTTGACCCTTTTAAGTGGAGGGGGGAGGCTGCCTTCTGCCGCACTTGTTTAGCTGCAGGTGCATAGGATCAGGACCACTCTGGTAGCCTTGCACTCTCCTTCACCTGATCTGCCACACCAGCCAAGGCACGTTTGCTTATTCATGAGTAGACTGTGAGGCTTCGTTTTGCTTTCCATAGGGCTCAATACATTCATCTGCTTGGAGGGAGGGACTTCCTTCTCAGGTGTTTTTGGGGGCTGCATTCATTGGATCAGGACCATTCAAGTGTCCTTGGATTCCTCTCAGCCTGCCCTTTCCGATGGACTAAGGCAAGTTCACCTACTCACAAGTAAACGCGTGATATGGCTCACTTTCACTTTCCATAGGGCTTCATGCATTTTTTGTTCTCCAGTGTTTTGGCCATAACTTTTGATAGAAAGGAGATATTTCACCCCGGTTTTTTGTATTGCATTCCACTCGAAAGTCTGCATCCAACGGTATATAATATGATGGGGTTACTCCTAACCACTGCAATTTTAGCGCGTCACCCCCAATGCGCGTCACCCCCCCCCGTGCGTGTCACCCGGTGCGGACCACACACCCCCGCACCCCCTAGTGATGCCACTGGACTGATCTCCAAGTATACGCTAACATTTTCTTTGAAGTTTTTGAAATCATGCAAATCTATCTCAGGCAAACCCTTCTGCAACTGGGGCAGGGGTTTTTCATTGTTAAAACGGGTGAAAGGGCTCAAACTGCTTTCCTGATACAGTCCTGATGCAGATTGTTCCCCTGAAGCTGTGCTGTTGGTCACAAGCCAGAGCCTCCTTATTCTGTAAGGAGGAACCTAATCTAGTCAATCACTCAAAGCTCCAGAAGTAGCAGGGTGACTTATACAGACCTATGCTGCCAACTCGGGTTGACTTGTTATGCCATGGATGATTCTGCTGGGTCCCCAGCATGAAGCAACTGTGACTGAATAGGCCTCCAGTGAAGAATTGCTGGCTATGGAGTTCCTCTTTTAGTTAACCCATTTCTACCAAGCCCACAAGTGTACACATTGGTTCGCTGTTGCATATATGCAATGCTGGTCAGGAGGAATTTTTAAAAAAGCAAAATTCCTGCCATAGTTTTAATTATGTGGCTTTTGTTGCCAAGTTGAAAATTAAAGTCATTACGCAAAGAGATATTTTAGGTATGACCAAGGGCTTGGCCATGCCAAAAATCTATGTATGAGATGATATAATGCTGCAAAGTGAGAATATTTTATTGTGGTGTAGAAAGCAGGGCTTTTAACAAGATACTTGCTATACTTTAAAGGGACATTGTGTCCAACAGTTGTACAATGAACTTTGTTAAAGTGCTACTTCATGTTCTACATTTTTCACAAAAGCTGCCTATGCTGAAAAAGTCTTTTTGCACAGTGTGTCTTGCCTTTTTAAATTAGCTTGTCTTTTCTGCTCAAGCAAAATTGCCTCTCCTAATAAAGAAGCTAGCTTGTCTCCCCCATCAAAAGAATTTTTCTTTAAGAGATCAACCCTTATAGTCGTTAACATCCCTTCTGAGCAATTTTCTCTCCTCCACAATTGCAGATCCAGTCACATGATCCCATTTTTTAAAATGCAAAGATTGTGAAAAATGGCCGCAGCACCTCTAGTCCTCAACGCTTCATGCATAAGGAAAGTTACATCCACATGCCAACTAGTTTCTGAGACAGAGAAACTCCCAAAGGAAGCATTTGGGGACACAAAGAGAGGGCATTTTCGAACATCATAATTTAGACATTGCGTGGCCACATACCACATTCTTTTCACAAAGGGAATGAAAATCCGCTTCAATGTGTGGATGGCACATGGGACCTTGAACATTAAGGTATACATCCTCTTCCTTCAACTCTTCCCCCTAAAAAAACAACACCACCGATGCTCAGCTCTTGTTTTTGTTATTAATATTATCTCGCAACTAGGACAGTTTCTGGGGCTGATCCCTTGCTCAAATAAAGCCCTGTGCCTAGTTTGTTTGAACTCTGGACCAAGTGTTCATAAACAGATGTACCCTAAACTTCTTTCAGCTCATATACTCAGTGAATGATACTGAATTTCTGAGGTGAAGTTCATTGGCTAATCCCCAGCAGTCTCCAAATTGGAAACTGCTGCGTGCTGAAAAAGCCCACTCTATCCTGAGTGGTGCTTACTGTTCTGCTGCATTTCTTCAAGTTGATCAGGGCACAAGGATGCAGAACAGTAAGGGAGGGGAGAAGAGCTGTGCTTTTGACCAAAAGCTCTCCTAAGAGCAGCATCTTTAAAAGTTTACGGCACAATCCTATTCTGGCATTGCCCCAGTGCAGAGATCACTGTGCTGGCCTAGGCTGTCACAAACATGCTGTGACAGCCTAGCAGTTAGGAGCACCAGCAGGAAGGTCATGCCATCCCACTGGTGCCAGATTCGGAGGAAACGCGGGCCAAAGCAGGCAAGAGCTGCTCTGAGCAGTGCAGAAATGGGGAGAGAGTGGGGGAGGGCAGATTTGACCCAGTAAGAGGTGCGATCTGTGGCGCTAGAGCACACCAAATCCTATCCACTGACCCAGGCCTGAAAACCTAACATGAGCAGCTCAGACTTGCCCTGGCTATTTAGCAGGTACAGATCCAAGTTGCTCCATTGATCAGGCTGGGGCTATGCCTGGGGTAAGGGGACAAATGTTTACCTTATCTCAAGGAGACCTCCATCCTGCTTGATCTGCACTTAGAATGCAGCCATGCTGGCCTTGCTACATCAGTGCTGGTTAGGCCCACCTGTCTCTAAATAGGAAGCACATTCCTATTTTGTTGCACAGTCACCTGGTTTGGAGAGATTCTTTTAAAGGTTTGCATTTTCTGCTCAGGATTTCACCATCCTGAGTATGTGGCATGGTTCAGGAACTAGACATTACTGTTAATTCATGACACTAGTGCTATTGTTGTTAATAATAATGAAGCACCATCAATTCACATGGCATTTAGCACAGAGTCAAAGAGAAAGGTCCCAGCCCTGAGGCTATCAAGATATTGACTCAAGAGAGACAACAGAAGGAGGGAAGGGGAATGGTGGCAGGGTTGAAACAATCACATAATTTATTGTTTCAGTGGCACATACAGTACTTAATTCATTTACAGCAGGGAATACGAACTTTGGCTGCAATTCTAACCGCACTTTCCTGAGAGTTAGCCCCATTGAACAAAATAGGACTTACTTCTGAGTAGACCTGATTAGGCTTGTACCTAAGGTATATTGCCAAAGTCATCATAAAAAAGGTGTGGTTTAAGAAAGGATTTGAAGGAAGTCAGCAAGGAAGCATCCTACAGATGTTCCAGTAGGCAGTTCTAGGATAAGGTATGAACTAATTAAACAGAACCAGTCTTGGTACAGATCCAGTGGGAACTGCATATTTTACATATTTTGCTGCCCCCCCTCCCATCATTGCAATAGTTGCCAGTTTCTACCATCTGCTTTCTTTTCATAATCAATAAACTGGAGACCTACCTTCCTTTCCCCAGGTATATAATATGCCAGGTGAGTTCAGGAAAATGCAAATTCCTTTCAACAGTCCCCAACCCTGAGGGAAGACAGGGAAGATCTGCACAACAAATCAGGGACAAAAATAATGGCCTTATCATGCAAAATATTTCTTTAATGAAGAAAATATGATCATGGAGAGAGACTCCTAAACAGATGGGCTGCAGATGTTAAAATTACTCGGTTATACTAGTATAACTGCAGTACACCTGTATATTAAATAGACAATGTTTACAAAAATTGTGTGTTGTGCATGCCTGTAGTTTCTAACTGATCTTCCACCAGAGTTCTTCTCCAGTCTATTATTACGCGTACATGGATGGTTGCAGCAGCAATCTGTCATACGAAGGGACACAAGGATATAATATATGCATTGCAAAATGCCTGTCTGTTCAGAAGTATCCTTTTTGTGTGAAAGGCTGCCCACAAAAATAAGAGGTGCGCTTACTCTAGACGCAATGTAAGGAGTCTTTCAAATGCACACGTGCAGCAGGGAATTTATCTATGTTTTTCATAATGTCCAAAGTAGCCCTTGCTGTGCAGAAAGTATACTGGATTCCTGTGTGGTTTAAGTATAAACTTTCAGGGTCTTGTGAAGTTTGCCCAAATAGTCTGAGTTTTAAAACCTTGGAGCTTAGAGAAGGAAAAGCTTCCAAAGTAAGATCTTCTGTGTATGCTCTTCTATAAGGAAACACATTCTTCATCTGAATGGGAAGACTTTTGTGTAGCACATAACTTTTTAAAAGCGAATATGTGGCAACTTGCAGAGAAATGTGGAGACCAAAATATTTATATCTGTAAGAACTGGGTGCATGCAGAAAGGAGCCATTTTTCAGATGAATGTTCTTAATTGCTTCTAATTTTGCTCACAGCTGGCAGATAAGGTGAGGCAGCACATTGTGCATTTGCGTTGGGAGAGAAAAATGCTGTTAGATGGAGCATTTTGTTGCAACAGAGTCATCAGCTTAAGAGGTTTTTAATAAATGCTTTTCTTTCTCATATTTCCAGTACTCTGAAAGGATAAATTTAAGTATGTGTTATGGAGAGAGTGCTATACAGTTGTTTGAAAATATAACATTTTGTACGTTTGATGACTGTCATCTGAAAAATATGCAGCTTACAGCACAAAATCCTGGTGGGCTTCACCACTGCCAGAACTAGCATTCTGGTACCACTTCTTGACCTTACAGCAGTTGGAAATACCACTTTCCCAGCGTTGAGGTTGTGTGCTTCCGGAATGCCTGCAGAGAGGCCGGAGCGGCCCCATGAACGGCAGAAAGTCAAGAAAGGCCTGTGCACTCAGGTAGGTCAGCAGGAGGAGAGAGGAAAGGGGCTGGGGGAATTCAGACCAGGCAGGGCAAGGCATGATGGAGGAAGGACAGGTGGCACCCAGCACAGGTAACTTGTGCCAGATGCTATCGCCTCTAGTAGCAACCAGCATGCACCCTTTATCTCGGATTTGGCACCAGCTAATGAGCTGGGTCAGGTCTGAGGAGACCCATAGGAGGCCATGGTGTGGTGGAGTAGGGTAAGTAGAACTTTGCCCTAGTTGTCTCTTCCATCACATCCCACGCAGGATACAGTTCAGGCCTCTTTGGTGTGGCTACAACTGTGGGCAGCGGGCAAAAGAATAGGATTGGGCTGTTAGAAGTTCTCTTTCATTTCCAGTATTACTTGATCCTGCTTTCTTTGAAAACAAAGTTTTATGCCCTTCTTTCTCTATAGTGGGTAGTCCTGCCATTGGCTACAGAAGCTGAGACTCATGAAACAATGTTCTTCAGCTACTGTTCATCTACTTAGGCTGCAATCCTATACACATTTACAGGCCTAATCCTACCTACCCTGCCCCCCACTGATGGAGCACACACTACATCAGATTGGGGGGGGGGGAGGTGCAGAGGTCTCCTCAGGGTAAGGGAACTTTTGTTCCCTGCCTTGGGCAAAGCCTATGCTTTCCATATGACTTCCTTAGTCCAGTGCCAACTATTTTGCTGCTTTGAAATCAAGGAGTGTAACGGTGGCAAAAAAGGAGAGGGATAAGATCTGGCATGTGAGTGCTGCCAGTCCCACCCCTCACTCATTCTTTCCCCTCCTGAACCCATTTCTCCCTTGGCCCGCTCCCAATATCACTCACGTCATGCAAGCGAATTGAGTCTTCTCTGCAGATTGGCATGCCAGCGAATGTGCTGTTCTACCAGCATATTCTGACCTTCAGCCAGTGGAATGTGCATTCCACTGGCAGCAGATGAAATGGTGGGCTCCCACCATCTCCCCACTCCATGGAGATTATTTCTGAGTAGCCCAGGATTGCACTATAAGACTGGCAAAGAAAGACCTTCTCAAAGTACTTTCTAGCCCAGGGATTTACCTTCTATGCTTATAAGGCATACTTTGAATGCTTTATTCATGACTTCACTCTGCTTTCTTTTCAAATAACCAGGGGAAGTCTCTCTTTCAAAGAAGGGGAAGGAGGAGCGAGGATGGCAGTAGAAAAGCAACACGAGGTGAGAGTGATGAGACTCCAAATTACCCAAATTTCATTTCTGGAATAAATGTGCAATAAACAGCTTTTTAAAAAAATGGGACAGGGTTAATGCACATTTTGTGTTGCAATGTGTGTCCAGCTTATAAACAATTTTTGTGGAAAACCTTGCAGAACACTAGCTTCCAGAATAATGATGTAGCATACAATGATATGGAACTGATATAAGCATCCATGAAAAGTTTCCACATTTTCAAACTGTTTTCTGGAAAGAAGGTGCTGGAAAATCATTTTCCTAGACAGGTGGACCAACCAAAATCACATGTTGCATTGCAGTACTTGGGAGTGATGGAATGAGTCACAAAGCCTCATAGAGATCTATAGTATGGCCTTGTGCCTGCTCAAGCCAAGAAACAGCTTAGCAAAATAAAAGGGAGGGAGCTGGAGTCAGAATGTTTATTTTCAAGGCATCAACAAAATTGGCCTGGTATATAGGGTGTGGTGGAAATACTGCAAATAGCCCGAAGTATTCCAAATAACCAAACACAATTACAGTATTTATTTTTATTTCTTCATAAATGCTTTCCCCACCTTTCCTGTAAACCGCAGCAAGGCTGCTTTTGTACACATGATAGACCACTGGCCTCTTGATGGAAATTGCTTCCCTGTTTAATTATCGGGTACTCTGATGTCTAATGTTCAGTATGTATGCAAATCAGAATATGGATAATAAAATACAGGTGTGCCTCTCTATCTGCGGGGGTTCCATTCCAGAACTCCCCACAGTTACGTGAAACAGAGGATACAGGCAAACACCTCCCCCATACCTCCAGGAATTCCTCAGGCCTCCTAGTGCCTTACAAGGCACTAAAAAGTCACTTCCAGTTTCACAGAGAAACAAGTCACGTTTTTTAAACTGTCGGGCAAGAGTGGTGATCGTCTGCAAGCTTTATTTCGTTGCCAGCAACAGGCCTCAAGGGACTCCTGTCCGAAGCGATGAGAGCAATTTTTCCAGTCTGAGCCTCATATTTCATTTTGGCTCCTTTGTCTGAGGAATTTCACACCTTTCATTGGCTGGAGTTTGACATCATAGATGGGATTTTCTCTGGGTTGGCTACAGATAGCTTTACAAACATTTGATTGGTTGGCTTCAAGTTACAGGTTTCAAATAAGGCAATTCCATACATTCAAACATATACAATTTAAAGATTTCAACAACCAGTAGAGGGCACTGTAACCTCAATTATATTCAGAACTGGCATTTTGGCATGTCTTCGTACTTTTGGCATTCTTAACTTGGTTGACCTTGGCAAGAGCCACCTGTTTATCTCTCCACATTCCTTCCACCAGACACCAAGGGGCTTTCTGCCAACCCTTGTTTAAGCTTTTTGACTTGCCTCTATTCCATGTTGTGATTCTCTATATGTGATCTGTTACCTTTGGTGTATAGTGGTGTAATTTAACATATTTAATACAAGACAAACCAATCTCTTATTGAAAGTAAGGATTTCCTTAAGAAGTCTTTTCTTATTTACTTTTTCCAACCAAATTACAGCTCCCTCTGTCCATTGCAGCCCAGACAAATGCTCTCATGGATGTTTTGGCTTAATCAGGGGGCTTTCCTATAGATGCTTTTGCTTATCTTATGTCTAGCTGTCTCCTGCAGGTGTTTGTAGAAAATGCTATTTCCATCTGCCAACAGATAAAAAGTTGCATTGCTTCTCCACCAAAATGTTGCATGTTCCTTACCAAAATGTTATAAGTTCGTGTGTTTTCAGTCTCATAACTTTTCAATTTTCCTGCTTTCTGGTGCCAACAGATAAGTCTCCCCATCTCAATGTTACAAGTGCACTGAGGCAAGAGTCTATTTTTGAGATGCTACTCCCTCTTGCTTTCCCATTTGCTGTTGCCAAAACAAGAGTATATCTGAGATGTAACTCTCTTGTTCACATTCTAAAAGTATCAAGCAGGACTTTGAATCCTCAAGGTCTTACAGAGAATACAGGCTGAGACAGACCTTTGATTAGAGCTGGAATGGCTTTTTCTGAGTTACATCTGAGACTTGAGGCTTAAGCATTTTTAATAGTAAAATCTAATAGCTTTTTACTATTCTGTGTGTTTTATTAAATATTCTAACAGTTAAACTCATTTCTAAACTACTATGCCTTTATGTTGATTACTTACACTCTATAACTATTAAGGCAGTTAAGAAATATGTTCCAAGCATTGTAATCTCTTTAACATAAAGCTTTGGTATAGCTCTCTTAGTGTTTATACTCTTCTTCTGAAAAATTATGATTTTAAGACTGTTTTTTGGTTTTGAAAGAAGCCTGAAAGACAAGCAGGGCGCTCCAAGATGACTTGGATGCTTTCCAGCATTTTCCCTCCCTGTTTACAAAGTGTGTATTGTAAAAGAAGACTGCTATCTCCTTGCTGGATGCCTTGGTATGCTGCCAAGAGCTACTTGACAGTCTGCCAAAGCTGCCAGGCTGCAGTTTCAAACTTCTTCAGTCAGACACAGTGGATTTTAAGTTCTAAGCATCATTTTCCCATTAAGCTTGTAAACATTTGCTCTTTAGGCTTTAAGCTAATAATGTGGTCTATAGCATAAGTGGCTTTTACTACCTTGCATCACAAGTAGCCCTGCAGCTGCAAGTATTGCAAAGTATGTGTTATTTACTGTAACCGACTTATTCCAACACACCATAAGATCATGACTGAGTGACATGGCCCTGGTTGCTGAAAGTTTGGGTACCCCTGCTTCCGTGCAGTCCTGGAGGACTAGCAACCTTTTCTCAGCATATCCTTGTTTGGACAAGGAGTCACTTGGGACCTCTGGGGGTATGTGGAAGCACAATCCCACTGCATCCCCTCATACTTTTCTGTGCTTGAAAAAGGCACCTGTTTCTGTCATATGCGTGAAGCAGTTGCAACTCATCTCTTGTGGGACAAAGATATTGAAAAATGGAGAAGCTTCACTGGAGGTAGGCGGCCATTTCCATTCTAGAAGCACCATTGACAGATGTGTGAGAACTCCTGAGTATGGACAGGGATCAAGGATTTCCATGCAAGGTCCATTCTTTTGCACAAATATGTGAGAATGCTCAGTGTAGCACTACAGTAACGTTGGCAGTACTGACACAGCCCCTTGTGTGACCTGGAAGTATGCCTATGAGGAAGAATCTACTGGATGACTGAAAAGGGGATCGGGTTCCTCTTGGCTTTGCTGTTGTTGCCCTAAATGAAATGGTAGTTGCCATAAATGGAGTAGCCTAAATGAAGTGGGGGGGGGGCAAAGAGTGGTTCTGTGCCAAGAATACTTGTTTTGGATTGCAATTACAGGGGCCCCCATATTCACGAATCCCATATCTGCAGATTCAGTTATCCGCAACTGTTCCCCCCATTCTCCCCCCCCCGCATGTACCCCCATTCAGAAGGCCTTCTGAACTCAGCAGATACTATCTGTCCCAGGCCTCTGCCAGGGCTTGGACTGAGCTATAGAGCTCAAAACACGTGACTTCTGATTTCATAGAGAGACCGGAAGTGATGTTTTTAATGCCTTATAAGGCTTTAGGATGCCGGAGCATGGGAACGGGCTTTTCCCTATATCTGTGGTTTCCGCTATCTGTGGGGGATCCTGGAGCGGAAACCCTATGGATTAGGGGGAACGCCTGTATTTAGCTTTTTCATGCAGGAGTGGAAAATTCTGTCTCATCAGCAAGTTACTGTTTCCTTTCCCAAACTTGCATTGTTTGGAAACACTTTCTAGAAAGCTGCTTTGCGACTGTAATGGGGATAATCAGTCCCCTGAATACTGCCACCAATCCGACCTTTGTTTGGCCTCAGGCATGCACTTAAGGCCTTGGTCAATGATCCAAGATAAATCATTGTATGTAACTACATGACTCAAGATTTAATTAGGGTGTTGTGGTATTTGCAGCAGGCTCAGCTTCTCCCTGAGGGTAGGGGAATATTGGAAGACAGAGGCATTTCTGAACGAGTTCCTGGCTGCAGTTTCTGTGACCCAGTGTAATAATTCAGAAACCACACTATTGTTCGGTTTTTTTAAATTCTTTGCCATGCCTATGTATTTTTGTATGCCTATGTATGCCTATGTATTTTGTGCCCCTTAATCAAGTTTCTGCAGCACAGGTCATTTTATACCTTCCATTAGGACTTGTTAGATTAATTTTGTCATCCAATCATGTCTTGCTTTGTGCTCTCTCTCTCGCTCTCTCTCTCTCTCTCTCTCTCTCTCTCTCTCTCTCTCTCTCTCTCTCTCTCTCTCTTTGTGTACACATGGGAATATTGTGCTGTATTTCTGAATGCACTCTGGATTTATCACTGTTATTATTCTCATCAAGTGCTACCTTGGTACCACTTAATGTAATTTGTGCTTCGACTGTTAATTTTTTTAATGAGCCATTTGTATTTTGTTCCTTTCACTACCCTTTAAGAAATCTTAGAAGTTTG
Organism: Tiliqua scincoides; assembly: GCF_035046505.1. Lineage (NCBI taxonomy): Eukaryota > Metazoa > Chordata > Lepidosauria > Squamata > Scincidae > Tiliqua > Tiliqua scincoides. The sequence continues at coordinate 61,021,297 of NC_089826.1, forward strand.
GGCATGAAGTTTTCAAGACAAAACAAAAATGATTTTTAAGCCAACCTTCTCCTTGGGTCTTTCTCCCACTCCCTCAGGGGAGGGAATGTAGCTCAGTAGTAGAGCACATGCTTTGGATGTAGAAAGCCTTAGGTTCAATCCCCAGCCTCCCCATATAGGGCTGGTAAAGACCCCCATTAGAAACTCTGGAATGCCACATTGCTGAGATCAGTGGATCTGATTCAGTAGAAAATAACCTGCTGTTTTGCTCCTTAAAAAAAAAGTAGTATCTAACAATGTAATGGAGGTTAGAATTCCCCATCACCCCCAGCAGAAGGCTGCCACCAACAGTTTAATGTTTACAAGGAATGTTTTTTTAACTTCCCAAAGAAACACTTTTAGCATTATACTTCTTGCAGCTTATATTTTTAAGTACCTCAGATCAGTATAAAACATGGTTAATCCAGTTTTATGCAAGATCACTAACAGTGCAAGCATAATACATATCTACTCACTAGTCAGTGCCACTGAGTCCAGTGGAACCAACTTCCATTTTTGTGTCCACAGTCGATGCAGCCAATAAGCACTTACCTTGGATTCCCACTGAAAGCAATTGGGCTTTCCTCTCAGCATAGGGTTGTGCTGTACACACTGGACTTACTTTAGAGCTCCATGCTCATGAGTCTCATTGACGACTACAGCAGGTGAAGTTTCATGAGTGCATAAGACTCTTCCCCTTTCAGTAATACTTTGCAATATAGTGTATGGTTCAACAACAATCACCTTGAACCAGAAGTTCTATATGAATCTTAAAACTTGGATTTGCAGTATCCCCATGTCCTGGGATTGCTCTGCCCCTTCAGAGAATTCACACCCACAGCTGTCCCTTTGAATGAATGGTGAACATGCCCATTCTGAATGTGAGACTCTGGCTTCTGTATCTCTCTTAAAGGCATTGTGGTTTTGCTGGAAGAAATGTCTTCAAGGCCAAGAAATATTCACATCTATGAACCTCTTGCAAAAGAAACTAATGAGCATTGAGAAGCTACCAACCTGTTAAGTACTGTTCTCTAGGCAAGTACTGTTCTCTAGGCAATCCACAGTTTTAGCAGAAGGATAATTTACACACAGGTAGGTCACTAATTAAGATACCTGTCCTTGCCTGCCATTTCCTATGGCTCTGTATTTAAAACAAGCAACATGCCTTTGTTTAGTGCTTAATGGGAAATTGCACGTGCTTGTGAAGTCAATTTACCCAAGGCTCACCAAGTTAATTTACAGCCATACTGCAAATAATTAGACTGTTAGGATTATTTAGATATTTTCTATTGACCCCATGGGGTGTGATTTAATTAAAATAATTGTTTTGTATCTTGAACAGTTAAAAAAAATACCGTTTCAATTTACAGCCCAATCCTGAGCTCAGGAGGTGGCTGGAGATCTCCTCAGCGAAAGGGGATATATTTCCCCTTACCTCAGAAAGGCCCAGCCACCACTATGAGACTCCTTGAATTTGTGTCAGCTTAATCATTGGCCATCGGGTTTAAGCTCTTTGACTAGCCTTGAAAATAAACATTCTGACTCCAGCTCCCTCCCTTTTATTTTGCTAAACTGTTTCTTGGCTTGAGCAGGCACAAGGCCGTACTGTAGGTCTCTATGAGGCTTCAGGAGTCAACCTCAAGGCAAAATCCGGAGCCGGAGTCCCTGAGGCAGTTCATGGCTGAACACAGTCATGTTGTGGTGACTCCTGCAATGCCACTGGAACCAACCGTACTGGCCTCTGCCTTTCCATTGGACCATTTCAGCGACGTGGAGAGGGGGGATTCGCTGCATGGGAAACAGCCTATCCTCCATACCTACTTTACCCAGGCTTCGCGCACTGGAGAGGACACTCTGTTCCAGAACCACCATTCAGAGCATGATACCATAGTCTTCCGAGACTGAAGGATGCCAACAATAAATCATTGGCACAAATCTGGGAAGCTCTGGTAGGGCTTCCTGGCCCAGGAAGGAGGGTTTGGATGTAATATATGCCACCTCTGCTGATCCTGCTCCCTCTCAGGCCTGATCCTCCTGTTGTTCCACCCTTCCCCACCCAAAAACACACCCTCCCCACTTCCAACATGCCCTTCCTCTGCCCTCTCCCAGCTCCTGCACTGCCCAGTGTAATCTCACCTGAGCTGACCAGCGCAGGGATGGGATGCAACACTGCTGAGTTGTCAGCCAGCTCTTGAGTAGCCACAAATGTGCTTTCTGGCATCACACTATTTGGATCACGCTATTAGTTTTTAAAAAAATGAATAGAATTGCATCTCTCTCTCTCTCTCTCTCTCTCTCTCTCTGTATTTTCTTCAATTGCTTTTTCTTATGTTCATTAAAATATATACGGTGCATCTGAATGAATGCACCAGACTCTCGCTGAATGAATGGCACATAGCAATAAAGAAAATTTGGAAGAGTGTTGGGATAGGAGTTGGCAACCTTCCTACTCACTTGGCTGTAGCTGCATCATTTTCTGCTTATCAACATTTCCAGGTGTGTAGGTCACCTCAGAAGAGGCTTGGATGCTGTCGAAGTGAGTGTAGAACTACTCCGGCTTCAGGAACTCCAGGTTGTAAGGAATGAGTAAGAGTAGGCCCAGTCACCATTTTGTTGGCAGAATGTGATACTGCCAACACTTATGTAGAATACAGGGGATATCTTACTGAAGGTTTCATTTTATCCCATTTTCATACATGATAGGGGAAAAATTCCACCAGCAAGTAGGTCCAAGCTTTCTTTTGGTGGATGACACCATTATGGAGATCTTCTTCTCTTCTCTGCAAATCAGATTGGAAGGGACATTAACAACATCTGGTAATACTCAATAGCACCTCTTTTCCTCACAAATAATATTAAACATTCAAATTCAAGTTAGACACTACTTATGCCTATGCTTTGAAAACATGTGCTTGCTTTTTAATATTAAGCCATTTCTGCCCAACATTGCATACATGCAACAGGGAGCAAATGTGTACACCTGTGGGTCGGGCTGAAATGGGTTAAAGTAGTTGAACTGGGTGTCCTGCAGATCAGGACAGGGGTGCATCAGCTTCAACTATCTTCTGCCACTGTGATTTGCCAAGGAAAAATGTCCCCATCAAAACCAACAGCTCATTTGTTTGCTCATTTGATTGCTCATTTGTTACATCAGGTATAAAACAGAACCATGGAAAGTCCAGTATCAAGTGTAATCTGTAGTGATGAATGTGTTTGTCTGAATAATACTTTTCCCAGAAACAAAAATAAAAAATATTTTCAAGGCAGCAAATACAGAAGCTGGTGCAAAGCAATGTACCTATGGCCCAATCCTAAAGAGTCGCAGTGCTGGCGCTGAGGTTCAGTGCTGGCACTGGGTGTCACAAACGTGTGTAAGGCATGTCTGTGGCACCTAGAGAGGAGGGGCTGCTTACTCTAAGCCAGTGCCTGTCAGTGCCTGGTCTTAATGCCATTCGGAAGGCCAGCCAGTGGTAAGTAGTATCAGGGCAGGGAGAGGCTGGGAGTAGGTGGAATGAGGTGGGGGGAAGGTGGGGTAGGGAGGAATGGTGGAACTAGTGGAGGGTTGTTTCTCTGGAACCTGGACTCTAGAATATGGACTGGAGAGACTGGCAAAGTATGCGCTGGCAAAATAGCTGGTGCAGACTTGAGAAGCCCTGTTGCGTGGCTTGGGGCTTTCCCCAAGGAAACCCCTAGTAGCTTTGTTGGTACCACTGGATGCAGTGGTAGCTGTTTTGGAATGCTGCACCAGGGGAAGCTGCTAGCTTTAGGACTGGGCTGTTAATTTGCTGACTTGATTCACTGTTGGTTTCTGCTTGCTAAATCATACCTATTTCAGCACCAGGGACAGATTCAACGCTTCATTGCCTTGTATTGCAGTCTACATTTGGGGGGAACATGCTGCCATTCATAACGGTTAGCATTTACTTCTTCTTAGCAGCAAGCCTTTTTTTTTTTTTTTTTTTTTTTGGCTGTAAGGTCTTTACGGAGAAGATTTTTGAGAAAATGGTAGAAGCAATAAAAGATTTCATAAAGGAGCATGAGCAAGAGAGGAAAGAATATTATATTCAAATTTTGCAAAAGGCAAGCCTTTACTAGTAATGTGTGCTACCCTCTGGGTCAACCAATTTATTAGTACCTGCTTGTGCTCATCCCTAGTCATGAGCTCCTCTTCTGATGAAATGTGCTGATTATCTGCTAAAAGTTCTTTATAGAACGAGAAGTGAATTCAAGTATGGTGCGGTCATAGCATAAACATTCATCCAGTCATTTCATCTGGTCCTTTAGTTGAAACCAGGAAGATTTGGTGGACCAGGAGCAAACAGAAAAACTGGTAGAGAGGATGTAGAAGAGTAGAAAGTAGGTTCCTTGGGGAGGAAAATGAGTGAGAGGAGTTGTTCCAGGTGCTGAAGACTATATGGTGATGTTTCTTTTCTTTTCTTTTTTGTCTCAAAGAGCAGGCACAGTGAGATTTTAATTTATATACTACTTTTCCATAAAAAATTGCAAGCAGTGCAATTCATATTACACAGGATAGCACAGCAACAGCAACGCACACCAACATTTCAGTTCAGGTGGTTACAGGAGCTAGACAACACGACTCTGCTGGACACTGCTTCAGCAGCTACACACTGGCTGCCCATTCATTAGGGAGGGAGCAGGTGTTTTTCTGCATAGGAGACCTGAGAATGCCTTCCCTCCATCTCCCCCATAAGCACTGTACCTCTCTTTGTTGCTGTCTTGAGGAGGCTCTACCCATACCTAGCTCTACCCATACCTGGGAGGGAGTTTCAAACCCACTTACTGTTAAGTCTCCCTCCCCATGCTTTTTGTCTCAGTAATGTCCCAAAAGGCTGGCAGCCCTGTGCAATCCTAACCCATTCTGTGCCCTTCGAGCCCCAAGTATAGTGCCACCAATCTTTCTTTTGGGGGAGGGGTGCAAAAGTCCCTATAAACTGTACCTCACCCAAACACTGCTAGCTTACTGCCATTGCTAACACAAAGAAGACCACTCTTTCACTGTAACCTGGAACACAAATGCTGTTCCTGCTGTCTTGACACCCAAACCAAGGCTTCTGGTGGGAGGGGTAGTACAATGGCTGTCCTACCGCTGCCTCTAGTTGCATAGTTAAGGGGGTGAAGGGGTAGCAATTGCACCAGGCAACAAACTTTAGGGGAGGCAACAAGCTGAGCTTGACGCCAAAATTGTGAAAATCTTGGTATGTACAAATAATATCATCATGTTATATATTATGCTGCTGAATGCAGTGAAATGCTGAATGCATTGAAACAAACCACATTGGAATATCTGTTTTCTATCAAAAGCTATGGCCAATTAATCAGAAAACGTTTTAACTGTGACAACCTTGGTAAGTACGAATAATACCACCATGTTACATCATTAGAAAGGTAATTTAATGCTGAATGCTTTGAAACAAATTACGTTGGAATATCTGCATCCTATCAAAAGGTATGGCCAATTCACCAGAAAACTATTTATTTATTTAATAAATTAAATTTGACTTCATCATGGGGGGGCTACAAAATCTTCTCTGACCCCAGGTAGTAGATGCATTACCTACGCCATTGCCTGTCTCTTTAGTCACCAACCAATATGTACCCCCCCCCCTTTTGCTTCATGCTTTATTGCAGACAGGAGGGGGGAATGGGACCCTGCAGCAGTTTTGGGAGAATGTCGGCATTCTTGGTAAGAGGCAATCTTTCATCAAATTCAAGGTGCAAATGGAAAGTAGGACTGTAGATCAAATGTACTGCAGACATTTGTGCATTAGAAAACTCTTGAAAGTCATTAGAGTTCTCCCCATCATATGCTGTCATCCTGCAGTTTAATTTCGATCCAGTTAGCATTCAAGGATCACAGATGGAGTTCTGTGCGCTGTATGTGTGACTGGAAGAACTGTCACTCATCATCCCAGCACTGTCAGTTGTTTCCTCCTTGATTAACAAATGCCTAATTCTTACTCTATGCCAATCCCTCCAAAAGCAAATAAGGCCATGAATCAGAACCGCAACAGTCAGTGAAAGAGAAGTTCATAGACGCCTAAACAAGGTATGTAATTTAGACATAATGTTAGCTGTCAGACTTTTCCAAGTAGCAGACAGATGAGTGAATGTTGGAAAAATATTAAGCACACAGAACAACTTTTTTTCCCCCCAAGGAGACAGCAAGTGATGCTATTCTTGCTACTAATTTTAACAAATGTGTTAAAATCAAGTCAACTAAAATGTGAATCAGATTTTGAAATACTGTGGGTTATATCTTAAGTTATCCTTCTGCATGCTTAAGGGGGCTTTCCCATGCAGAAGTGATGGAACAAGATCATAAGAACATAAGAACATAAGAACAGCCCCACTGGATCAGGCCATAGGCCCATCTAGTCCAGCTTCCTGTATCTCACAGCGGCCCACCAAATGCCCCAGGGAGCACACCAGATAACAAGAGACCTCATCCTGGTGCCCTCCCCTGCATCTGGCATTCTGAATAACCCATTTCTAAAATCAGGAGGTTGCGCATACACATCATGGCTTGTACCCCATAATGGATTTTTCCACCAGAAACTTGTCCAATCCCCTTTTAAAGGCGTCTAGGCTAGACGCCAGCACCACATCCTGTGGCAAGGAGTTCCACAGACCGACCACACGCTGAGTAAAGAAATATTTTCTTTTGTCTGTCCTAACCCGCCCAACACTCAATTTTAGTGGATGTCCCCTGGTTCTGGTATTATGTGAGAGTGTAAAGAGCATCTCCCTATCCACTCTGTCCATTCCCTGCATAATTTTGTATGTCTCAATCATGTCCCCCCTCAAGCGTCTCTTTTCTAGGCTGAAGAGGCCCAAACGCCGTAGCCTTTCCTCATAAGGAAGGTGCCGCAGCCCAGTAATCATCTTAGTCACTCTCTTTTGCACCTTTTCCATTTCCACTATGTCTTTTTTGAGATGCGGCGACCAGAACTGGACACAATACTCCAGGTGTGGCCTTACCATAGATTTGTACACGGTATTATAATACTAGCCGTTTTGTTCTCAATACCCTTCCTAATGATCCCAAGCATAGAATTGGCCTTCTTCACTGCCGCCGCACATTGGGTCGACACTTTCATCGACCTGTCCACCACCACACCAAGATCTCTCTCCTGATCTGTCACAGACAGCTCAGAACCCATCAGCCTATATCTAAAGTTTTGATTTTTTGCCCCAATGTGCATGACTTTACACTTACTGACATTGAAGCGCATCTGCCATTTTGCTGCCCATTCTGCCAGTCTGGAGAGATCCTTCTGGAGCTCCTCACAATCACTTCTGGTCTTTACCACTTGGAAAAGTTTGGTGTCGTCTGCAAACTTAGCCACTTCACTGCTCAACCCTGTCTCCAGGTCATTTATGAAGAGGTTGAAAAGCACCGGTCCCAGGACAGATCCTTGGGGCACACCACTTTTCACCTTTCTCTGTTGTGAAAATTGCCCATTGACACCCACTCTCTGCTTCCTGGCCTCCAACCAGTTCTCAATCCATGAGAGGACCTGTCCTCTAATTCCCTGACTGTGGAGTTTTTTCAGTAGCCTTTGGTGAGGGACCGTGTCAAACGCCTTCTTGCACACAGAAATCTGAATGGAGTTCTGACTTGGGCTTTGCACATGTGCAACATTTTATGCAATGCACTGCACAAGATGTCACACATAACATTGTTGTGCAATTTTCTTCTGCATGTACTTGTGCAACCACTCGCGGAATAGTGCCAAACGCCATCTCATTTCCACATATGCTCCTTTGGAGGCTGAGATGCTGTCCCATATGTTTAAATCCCAAAGAAGAAGATGATGACACATTGAGTGTACAATTTAAACTGTTGTAACCCACACCATGAGTTCCGAATGAAATGAGCTGGCTCTTTCAATGAAGTAGAGGTAAGCGGCAGGAGAAGAAAGCTCTAATAAAGAAATATAAAGTTGATGTTGTTATAGCCTTAAACCATTTTTGCCTGGCCCACGGGTGTACGCAATTGGTCCCTGTTGTGTATATGAAATATTGGGCAGAAATAATTTAATTGCTATTGCTGTGTCTGGGTGGTGTGTGTGTGTGTGAGAGTGATGACCAGTTCCCCAATATTTAGGATGACACCACCAGGTATGATGATATCCCAGAGGGCTACTTTGATCTGAGTCCATAAGAAGAGACATGATATGCTTACCTAGAAATGCCCCATTCAAGCCATTTCTGCCCAACGTTGCATATATGCAACAGGTATCAAATGTCTACACCTGTGAGATGGGCAGAAATGGGTTAACTTGATTGGACTTACTTATGAGTAGACATGCATAGGATTGGACTGTTAGGGCTCAATCCTAACCAACTTTCCAGCACTGACGTAGCTGTTCCAGTGGGGCATGAGCTGCATCCTGCAGTTGGGGGGCAGGCACGGAGGCCTCCTCAAGGTAAGGCAATGTTTGTTCCTTTACCTCGGAATTGCACTGCCCTTACCTTGGTGCTAGAAAATTGGGTTAGGATTATGTCTTTAGTCTCTGTTTCATGTAATGACCAGCCAGAGGCTTTCAGGATGCTCACAACTCAGCTCATGGAAGGCAGCAGCACTTCCCTGCTGTTGCTCCCCAGCACACAGCCTTTCAATGGCATTCTTCTTCTGAACACAGGGGCCATATGGCCATCAAGCCTAAGAGCAATATTGCATCTAATCCCTTTTTAAAGGCATCTAAGCCAGGAGCCGTCAGCCCTTTTGATGGCAGTGGATTCCTTCTGTTAATGGTGTGGTGGGTAAAAAAAGTATTTTTGTTTATCTGTCCTGCCTCCACTGCTAATTGGTTTCATTGGGTGCTCTAGTACAGGGCTCCCCAAACCCCAGCCTGCAGGCTGGGTCTGAGATTTAGAGAAAGCCCTCCCCGTGAGTGGAGCTTGCCATGGCGCCACATGTTTTCAAACAGAACAGGTCACAGGGACATTCTGGACAGTTGCGTCTGCCCGGACATCCTGTGACACAGCCTTCTGGGATGCTGGGTAACAGGTGACTGCCCAGAGTAGCGCCTGTTGCTTTAACATGCATGAGGCAGAAATTCATCTTCTGAGGGGGCAAAAAGTGAATATCCCTCTTTAAAGAGCAGTTCTAATTCTTCACTTTAAAACTGAAGATCTCTCTCTCTCTCTCTCTCTCTCTCTGTGTGTGTGTGTGTGTGTGTGTGTATGTGAGCGAGAAAGAGAGAGAGTGAGAGAGAGCAGGCCAGTGAAAAACAGAATCCTAAAGAGTCAACCAAGTTTGGCAGAGGACTGTCACAGCAGTGGAGGAACTAAATGGAAAAGGGATTGACGGTGCTGCAGCTGTCATTGCTGTAAACCATCAGCAGTCATTGCAGAGACAGATGAGGCCAGTGCAATGATTAGGACTGCTGCAGTTGGATTAATAGCTGTAAAAGCAGCCCCCACCCCTTGCCTTCCTGCTCTGGATTTCAAAGCCATCAGGAGAAGCTGCTGAAAGGAGAAAAGAGTTCTTATTTCAATAATCCCTTCCAACACAGATGACCGGCAGAAAATGATGAGGCCATGTTGACCGCCTAGGCTGCAGCTAATGAGACTGCATTAAAAAAACAACAACAGAGCGTTCCCTCAAAAATCAATAATACTTTGAGATGCTGTAGCAACTAGCCAGCCAACTGGTCACATTTATTAGGCTTTTGAGCTTTGCTGTCATTAGAATGTGCAACGAGTGCCTGAATGGGATGACAGCAAGGAGATGATGCCATTGCCTCTTCACTCCGTCAGTGCCAATATGTACATTTGTGCTGCATGTCTATTTCTAATGGAGTTCCCAGTGACTGTGCTGGAAATAAATACATATCTAGAGGGCCACAGCTAATTTGTAGGGGCTTCTCATGAGGAAACACTGAGTGCTTTTGTTTACATCTTTTAAACAAGTGATGCACAGTTTTTGCACTCACAATTGCTTTGCTCTGCCAATATTCTTGTCAATGAACTTATTATCCAGACTGTGAGAAATGTCTCACATCCATGCATCACCGAGGGTGGAAGGACCTGCTCTTTTGGGAAATGTGCTTTCCCAGACCCCTGTTCATCAGTGAATCAGTGGAAGGGAGGGGGCTTCATCCTTCATGCACCTTTTAATTCTCCCCTGCTCCTGCCCTGGGAGCTTTCTCCCCAGCTGGGCTTATATCCAGTTTTGGAGCATGTCTGAATGACTTGGGGGCATTTGCAGAATAGATCTAGCAGCCAGGGAAAGCATAAGTGCTCTCTTCGAGTTTCTGCTGCAAATGCTGCATCACTCCAACATTTGCATTATTAGGGGGAAATGGAGCTGGGGAAGAATCCCTGTGTTTCCTTCATTGAGGGCCCAGTCCTATTGAGCTCAGTGTCAGTGGTATGCTCGCACCGCTGGTGCTAGACATCATAAAAGTGCCATATGGCATTTTCCGACTAATGGGAGACACTCTGTACTGGCAGAGGGGCCAGCACCACTTGGTGCTGAACTACAGTGCCAGGAAGACACCAGACTGGAGTGGCCAGCAGTAAAGCTTCTGGGGTAAGGGAGGGTGGAAGGAAGGTGGGGGAGGGTGGACTGAGGGGAGGATAGGTCCCAGGAGGAGGTGGGGATGGTGGCAGAATCTGCTGCTGAATCCTATGCCCCCTCCTATGTCAGAAAGCCAAATACAGACTTCCTTGGTTCTGAGCCTGCTAAATAGAAGGCAGTTTTGAGGATACCCATTGCTACAAGTGGACCTTAACTTACCCCGACCCATTGCTGCCAGCTGCTAGCAGAGTTCCTTCAGTTCAAGGCGACTCCAGCAGCTGCCCTGGCCCCACAGGATACAGCAATGTTGGTATTGCTGTACCTCGTGGCAGCACCAGGGCACAGGATTGGGCTGCCCCTGCCATTCTGCTCTGACTTTGCCTCTTGGAAACACTTGTTGGATCAAGGTTTCATATCAGTTTGATATTTCACACTTTCAGATTTACTCTTTGTATGATACCATGTCCTGATTTGACCCCGAGAGGCACCAAAACTTGTGACTACCAAAATTGCATCAGAACATACTTTCCCACTCTTAGGAAAAAATCCTGTAAGGTCTAACTGAGCCCATTAGGTCTTCCTGTGTTGTCTCCTGTCCATCTCTTGTTGCAGCCCTCCAGCCCACCTCCTGTCAATCTTTGTTGGCAGGCCTCCAACCCGCTTCTTGGTAGGGTTTGCTATAAAACCATTTGCTTCAAACAGCTGCTGGACCTGCTTCTGGTCATCTTCCTTCCAGTGTTCTTACTAATGTTCACACCCCAGAACACCTTGCAGAATGCCTTGTGGTTGACATAGTGAAGGGTTTGCTACTATCGATGGTTTCAGGTATCTGCTGTGGCAGTGGGAACAAGTCCCCTTTGGATACAAGGGGGGATGAGATGAAGACTGTACTGTAATGTGGTGATTCCCAAACTTTTTAGCACTGGGACCCACTTTTTAAAATGTCACTCTATTGGGACCCACCTAGGTTTAATGGCCTTTTATAAAAAGGAAATCTAGAAAGAAATGTTATATATTTTTTTGTATTTACAAGTAATAATAACCAGAAAAAAGACCCTCAAACATTTTATCTCCCTATATTTATACAGGCAGTTAGCAGCTATCTGATTTTTGAATAGCTTCAGGGCTTGATTCAATTAGTCACCTGATCTTTCCATCACCCTTATGGGACCCACCAAAAATCAGGTTGAGACCCACCAGTGGGTCCTGACCCATAGTTTGGGAACCACCAAGTGTGGTGCATTACTGTAGCAGTCATTTTTTAAGCCTTCAGTTGTCAGGGAGCCCATTGCAAACTGGAGAGCCTAATGTGGCTTGCTCTTGTACATTGGAAATAGTTCTGGTGTTGATACATAGTCAGTTCATCTAAATTGCTGCTCTGGCCTGTTGGGCTTCATTATGGCCTTGCATGAACTGAGAGCATGCTCCAGAGCATCCCTGGCATCTCTCTCTATGTTTGATTTTAAGTGAAAATTGGCAGTGGTGGGCAAATCATCTTTTGGGGCATTTTGTATGCCATTACTGAGCGCCTCATGGCAGAACTTCTGATAAGCTTTCAAGGAACTCTCAGGGCTCCCTAGAATGTAATATGAAAAGTGCAATGTGTACTCCAGGGAACTTTCAGCAAATGATCCAGCAGAGCTTAATTCTGAAGGGTTGATTTATTCATCAATCCTTGACACTAGTGCCTGAAAGCTTATGCATGTTTTCTGGCACTAGGTGGGGGTAGACAGCCATGCTGAATGAATGCTTTCTGGAGTCAAATACCATAAAATGACACTTCGTCTGGTTAACAGACAGTGAACAAAATCTTTTGAATGAAGCATCATTTCTGGTACCTATTTTATTGAAGAATATAGAGGCAGTTGATCCGCTGCTTATGGTACTAGCTCTATTTCTTGGACAGTGGTCATGTTGCATCATCCAGACGTTTACAGAACTTTCTGAACCTAAAAAAAAACAAATGCTAAAAGAAGCCCAGATAATTAAACAATTTCCTTGTTAACTCTATCCTCAAAGAAACAAAGCCAACTATGATTCCACATAGAAATTGGAGAAATTGTGGAGTTTATTGACATAAACAAGGAGGAGATAGAATGAACAGGGTTTGATAAAAAATCAATTGATGAGCGATTGACACCCAATCCTACTTAACTCACCATGTGGTAATGCAGCAGCAACAGCACAGTCACCACTATATCCCTTAGGGGAGTTTTGGCTGCTGGAAGTCTCCTTGTGATAAGCGGACATTTGCCTCCTTGCCCTTGGGTAAGCCCCAGCAGCCACTGTGGGTCAACTTGGAACTGTACCAGCTTTGTAGCTGGTACAAGTCAGATTAGATCCATACACATGAATCATAAGAACATATAAGAACAGCCCCACTGGATCAGGCCATAGGCCCATCTAGTCCAGCTTCCTGTATCTCACAGCGGCCCCACCAAATGCCCCAGGCAGCACACCTGATAACAAGAGAGCTGCATCCTGGTGCCCTCTCTTGCATCTGACATAGCCCATTTCTAAAATCAGGAGGTTGCACATACACATGGCTTGTAACCCGTAATGGATTTTTCCTCCAGAAACTTGTCCAATCACCTTTTAAAGGCATCCAGGCCAGATGCCGTCACCACATCCTGTGGCAAGGAGTTCCACAGACCAACCACATGCTGAGTAAAGAAATATTTTCTTTTGTCTGTCCTAACTCTCCCAACACTCAATTTTAGTGGATGTCCCCTGGTTCTGGTGTTATGTGAGAGTGTAAAGAGCATCTCTCTTTCCACTTTATCCTTCCTATGCATAATTTTGTATGCCTCAATCATGTCCCCCCCCTCAGGCGTCTCTTTTCTAGGCTGAAGAGGACCAAACGCCGTAGCCTTTCCTCATAAGGAAGGTGCCCCAGCCCAGCAATCATCTTAGTTGCTGTCTTTTGCACCTTTTCAATTTCCACTATATCCTTTTTGAGATGTGGCGACCAGAACTGGACACAATACTCCAGGTGTGGCCTTACCATAGATTTGTACAACGGTATTATAATATTCGCTGTTTTGTTCTCAATACCTTTTCTAATGATCCCAAGCATAGAATTGGCCTTCTTTACTGCCACCGCACATTGGGTCGACACTTTCATCGACCTGTCCACCACCACCCCAAGACCTCTCTCCTGATCTATCACAGACAGCTCAGAACCCATTAGTCTATATGTGAAGTTTTGATTTTTTTGCCCCAATGTGCATGACTTTACACTTACGTACATTGAAATGCATCTGCCATTTTGCTGCCCATTCTGCCAGTCTGGAGAGATCCTTCTGGAGCTCCTCACAATCACTTCTGGTCTTCACCACTCAGAAAAGTTTGGTGTCATCTGCAAACTTTGCCACCTCACTGCTCAACCCTGCCTCCAGGTCATTTATGAAGAGGTTGAAGAGCACCGGTCCCAGGACAGATCCTTGGGGCACACCGCTTTTCACCTCTCTCCATTGTAAAAATTGGCCATTGACACCCACTCTCTGTTTGCTGGTCTTCAGCCAGTTCTCAATCCAGGAGAGGAGCTGCCCTCTAATTCCCTGACTGTGGAGTTTTTTTCAGTAGCCTTTGGTGATGGACCGTGTCGAACGCCTTCTGAAAGTCCAGATATATAATGTCCAAGGGTTCTCCCGCATCCACATGCCTGTTGACCTTTTCAAAGAATTCTAAAAGGTTTGTGAGGCAAGACTTACCCTTACAGAAGCCATGCTGATTCTCCCTCAGTAAGGCTGGTTCATCTATGTGTTTTGAGATTATATGTTAAGGCATTCCACCATCTTACCTAGTATAGATGTTAGGCTGACCAGCCTATAGTTTCCTGGGTCCCCCCTCTTTCCCATTTTAAAGATAGGCGTGACATTTGCTATCCTCCAATCTTCTGGCACCGTGGCCGTTTTGAGGGACAAGTTGCATATCTTAGTCAAGAGATCAGCAACTTCATTCTTCAATTCCTTAATAACTCTAGGATGGATGCCATCCGGGCCCGGTGACTTATTGATCTTTAATTTATCAATGAGATCTGAAACATCTTCTCTTTTAACCTCTATCTGACTTAATTCCTTGGTCAGGAGGGGCTGTTCGGGCAGCGGTATCTGCCCGAGGTCTTCTGCCATGAAGACAGATGCAAAGAACTCATTCAATTTCTCTGCCATCTCTAAGTCTCCTTTTATCTCCCCTTTCCCTCCCTCACCATCCAGAGGGCCAACCACTACTCTGGCGGGTTTCCTGCTTCTAACGTATTTGAAGAATCAGGCCCTGGCCTTCCTACCACTGTGCCAGCAGCTTGCTCTGGTGTCCAGCACTTTATGGCTGCTTTGCGACAACCAGCACTGGTGGAACATGCATTCCACCAGTGTGGTAGCCCAATAGGATCAGGCTGTGAATTATCTCCATGTACATGAAATCTAAATGCTGCCCCCCTTATCTGGTGATGTGTCAGTCTTTGATCCTTCTGCTCTTCAATATTCTAGTTCAGTACTTCTCTTCCCCCTCGCAGCAGTGCTGGCATGGCTTCTGGTGTATTTTGTGGGGCACCTTTGGCTGCTGGAAGTCTCCTTGGGTAAGGGAACATTTCTTGGCATGGATTCAGTGGTATGAATTCCTGGTTGCAGCCGGGCCTTTGAAGTCTCAGGGCCCAATCCTATCCTATTTTCCAGTGCCAGTGCAACTGTGCCAATGGGGTGTGCACTGCATCCAGTGGTGGGGAGGCAGTCACAGAGATCTCCTTAAGGTAAGGGAACTTTTGGTCCCTTACTTTGAGGCTGCATTGCAGCTGCACCGGTGCTGGAAAGTTGGATAGGACTGGGCCCTCACTCCCCACCCATAGGTTGTGACAAATATAGCTAGCTTGTTGCAGAGTAGGTACAAGCTTGACCTGGATCTTAGAGAAAGTGGTTTCTAGAATCATATTATTGTCTGATGATGTGTATTTGAGAAATAATTAAAAATGCATTGGTGGTAGCATGAAAACAAATGTTTCTACTGAGGTCGTACAAAAGAAGTATGTATTCATGCACATATGCTTGAGCAATCAGGTGACTGTAGTTTTTAAGGATGACCAAACTAATAAGTTCCAATGTTTATGTATCTCATTTTCCAGCTGGAAACAGGATCTCCATCTCAAATGACTAAAAATAATTTTATAGCTAGCTGTTCTTTTTTATTATTTTTTAAAAAAATATTTTTGTAGTATGCATTCATTTTTGTGATAAGTTTTGTCTTTGAAGTTAGAAGTAGATTAAAAGAAATCTGTCCCAGTTGCTTTTAATCCTATCCCAAGATAAAAACTAGAGTACTGACGAAGGGAAAAAGCTCTTCAAAAGGCAGTAAACAAAATCCTCCGTCTTGCTAAAGCTGACCAAGGGACATTAACAGGCTCTGGTAATTTGTACACTCTTCCTTGCAAAAAGGTCAGGTACTATAGAGTTGAAGGGTTGTTTGTTTGGAAGCCTGATTTCCTGTTATACTGCACAGCAGTAGTCTTCAACCTTTTTCATGCCACAATTGCCCTAAATAAATATGAGACTGGCGACCCACCTGCAGTGGCCAGCCCCGCCCCTTTCAGCCTTGCCAGTGCTTCAGTTCCGGCTCATCCTCTCACCGCCTGCTCAGCTCCACACCACCTTCTGTGCCACCCAATGTGAGGGGTCACAGAAGGTGGCCATGGCCAGGCTTGCCTGGCCCTTAAAATGCCACTCCCCTAGCTCTTCTCCTGGGATGGTTGCAGCTTCTCTTGTGGTGAGGCAGTCACCTGCTCTGGACATCCCCTCCTGGCAGCCAACCAGCTTGAAATGAAGCCCATGGCTGTGGTGGCCGGCTCTGGTCATGGTAATTGTGAGCTCATTGGTGCCATTCTGGGCACTCCACAGGCTCCTCCAGCCATTGTAAAATAAGTGAGATTGAAGCTGCCATGATTCCCCCCCACCGTATGAAGCTTTGTGACCCCATTGGGGTTGTGACCCACACATTTTAGATCTACTGCTGTAGAGGAAGGAAGAGGTATCCTGAAGTTTCATGATGTAGCACAAGCTTCTAGCAGTTTTCAGCTAAGGCCGTCAGTTACAGCTCCCCTTTGTGATACCATCAACTCTAAACTTTTATTTTCCCCCAAAGCCGCTTCATGCTGCAGTCCTATGCATGCTTTACTCAGAAGTAAGTCTTTTAATGTTCAGTGAGACTTACTCCCAGCAAACTGGGAGGCTGCATAGGCTTGCTCTATAAGTAATTTAAGAAGTCGGGAAGAGCCTTGTGGCTTTCCTCAATATTCAGGGATAGGTGTGTGTGTAAGTCCAATCCTATCTTCCCACCCCAACTGGTGCAGTTACGCTGAAATGAGTATGCTGTACACAGTGGAGGTGGGTGGATCACAAGGCTTTAGAAGAAAAAGGGAGTTTAAATCTTCTTACTCCACCATGAGCCTCAGATTCCACAATACGTCTCCTTGAACATGTGCCAGTGATTTAGCTGGTGGATATCTGAGGAGAGAAAGGGGGTGGGGAAGCTGCAAGAAGTGAAGATAAGATCTGTCACATACCATAGTGTCCCACAGGCTCTGTCCTGTTGCTCCCCCTCCCTGCACTGTTCCTCCCCTCTCCCTCTCCCATTTCACCCCCCCCGTCCCCTCTGCATCCTGCTTCACCCCTTTCCGCCCCTACCACTGCCTTACCTGCTCTGTCATAAGAACATAAGAAGAGCCCTGCTGGATCAGGTCAAAGGCCCATCTAGTGCAGCTTCCTGTATCTCACAGTGGCCCACCAAATGCCCCAGGGAGCACACAAGACAACAGACACAACCTGTGTCCCAGTGCCCTCCCTTGCATCTGGCAATCAGAGGCAGCCTGCCTCTAAAACCAAGAGCTTGCACATACCTACTATGACTTTTAACCGGTAATGAACTTCTCCTCCAGAAATTTGTCCAATCCCCTCTTAAAGGCATCCAGGCAAGATGCCATCACTACTTCCTATGGCAAAGAGTTCCACAAACTAATTACATGCTGGGTAAAGAAATATTTTCTTCTGTCTGTCCTAACTCTCCCAACACTCAACTTTTGTGGATGTCCCCTGGTTCTGGTATTATGTGAGAGGGAAAAGAGCATTTCTTCCATCCCCTGCATGATTTTGTATGTCTCAATCATGTCCCCCCTCAGGCGCCTCTTTTCTAGACTTAGGCAGCTCCAAAGATGGATTGTGCAACAGCATTCCCAAAATAGTTGCCGGCAGAGCACTCCACACTCTGTCAACAGCCATTTTGCGAGAGTAAAATTGTTGTCCACTGCTGTAAAGCACTGCATAGAACAGCCCAACCCTGCATAGGACTGGGCTGCTAGTGTATTCATTGTAACTCTGGAATTAAAAGTAATAGTTGGGCACACAGCTATTCTAAGATGATGATGATGATGATAATAATAATAATAATAATGTAAGGATTTTTTTAAAAAAATTGGTATAACGTGGAAGTCAGTTGAAATATCCCGGATGCAAATTTAGTGCAGCAGCAAAATAAATGAACACATAATGAAAATAGAGTATTTGAATTAATATTATGGGCTGAGCAGACAGGTAGAAGAGGTCCATGCTTCTAGCAGGATTTTATTTGCTGTGAATTACAAGTTAACAGTAGCAAGAAAGAAAACGAACCTATTGAAATGTAAATCAACTCATTATTAATTTCTACCTGCTTTCAACCAAATTTAGAATCACAGAAGAGGTGGGGTGGTTGGCAGGTGCAGGAGTTACAGGAAGAATGGAGTCCATAATTAATTCAGCCTCTGTCTGTTTCTATCTGGCAATCTGGGAGTGAGGTGTCTTCATTGCTGATGGGTTTAACGCACTTATGTGTCGCAGTGTTGAACATTCTGGACTCCTGCCTTGTGCCTGGAATATCAGCAGATACTCTCATTTCACTCTGGAGCAAACAGAAAATCACAGACGAAGGCAGAGAAACTGAAGGCCAGTGTGAGTGCCCTATCCCCTGCGTGCTTCTGCTGTCTCAGGTGACATGGACAATTGACTAGAGAGAAGGCCTGCTCAGTTGTGGCACCAGAATTCTCTCCCAAAGAGGCTTGCCTGGTACCTACTTTGAATTTGTGTGTGTGTGTGTGTGTGTGTGTTGGACCAAGACTGTTGGTTCTCCCAGACTTTTTAAATCATGATGGAAAGTGTTATATTTGCTGCTATTTATTCTGCTGTTTTTACATAATCTTTTTATTTTTTAAACTTGTTATACTGTTTCCTTGGACCAGAATATAAACATTTTAAAAATACCATTCACTGACACCATCTTATTGTCCATTTCCATGCACCACTCCACATTCCCAGTAATTGCTGGGGAGGGCATAGAGCAGGGGCAGCCCAACATTAAATGCTGCCATCTGCCATAGTGATCTGTAAGAAGAGCACTTCACTATGCTCCTTGCACAGTTTCCTCAAACCTGGATGTCTCAGTGAAAGGAACCTTGCAAATGACATAGCTTCTTTGTTCATGTGGTCCCTGTAAATAAAGTCAGAAGTTCCATACTTGTGGGGTTGGGGAAATCATGTGAGGAAAACAGGAAGGAGGAGGATCCATGCAGCTTCTGTTCACACATTGAAGGGAGATGGTAGCCAACTCAGGATGAAGGGCATCCCAAATTTGTTGCTCCCTCTCTCATCCCACAATCTGCTGCTCATGCAAACTGCTTTAGGCTGCCTTATGGTTGCCCCTGGCATAGGGACTCGCATCATCATGATGGCGCATGATGGCGGCCATGGTGCCAGAAGATTGGAGGATAGCAAATGTTATGCCTATTTTTAAAAAGGGAAAGAGGAGGGACCCGGGAAACTATAGGCTGGTCAGCCTAACATCCATACCGGGTAAGATGGTGGAATGCCTCATCAAAGATAGGATATCAAAACACATAGACGAACAGGCCTTGCTGAGGGAGAGTCAGCATGGCTTCTGTAAGGGTAAGTCTTGCCTCACAAACCTTATAGAATTTTTGAAAAGGTCAACAGGCATGTGGATGCGGGAGAACCCATGGACATTATATATCTGGACTTTCAGAAGGCGTTTGACACGGTCCCTCACCAAAGGCTACTGAAAAAACTCCACAGTCAGGGAATTAGAGGACAGGTCCTCTCATGGATTGAGAACTGGTTGGAGGCCAGGAAGCAGAGAGTGGGTGTCAATGGGCAATTTTCACAATGGAGAGAGGTGAAAAGCGGTGTGCCCCAAGAATTTGTCCTGGGACCGGTGCTTTTCAACCTCTTCGTAAATGACCTGGAGACAGGGTTGAGCAGTGAAGTGACTAAGTTTGCAGACGACACCAAACTTTTCCGAGTGGTAAAGACCAGAAGTGATTGTGAGGAGCTCCAGAAGGATCTCTCCAGACTGGCAGAATGGGCAGCAAAATGGCAGATGCGCTTCAATGTCAGTAAGTGTAAAGTCATGCACATTGGGACAAAAAATCAAAACTTTAGATATAGGCTGATGGGTTCTGAGCTGTCTGTGACAGATCAGGAGAGAGATCTTGGGGTGGTGGTGGACAGGTCGATGAAAGTGTCGACCCAATGTGCGGCAGCAGTGAAGAAGGCCAGTTCTATGCTTGGGATCATTAGGAAGGGTATTGAGAACAAAACGGCTAGTATTATAATGCCGTTGTACAAATCTATGGTAAGGCCACACCTGGAGTATTGTGTCCAGTTCTGGTCGCCGCATCTCAAAAAAGACATAGTGGAAATGGAAAAGGTGCAAAAGAGAGCGACTAAGATGATTACTGGGCTGGGGCACCTTCCTTATGAGGAAAGGCTATGGCGTTTGGGCCTCTTCAGCCTAGAAAAGAGACGCCTGAGGGGGGACATGATTGAGACAAACAAAATTATGCAGGGGATGGACAGAGTGGATAGGGAGATGCTCTTTACACTCTCACATAATACCAGAACCAGGGGACATCCACTAAAATTGAGTGTTGGGCGGGTTAGGACAGACAAAAGAAAATATTTCTTTACTCAGCGTGTGGTCGGTCTGTGGAATTCCTTGCCGCAGGATGTGGTGCTGGCGTCTAGCCTAGACGCCTTTAAAAGGGGATTGGACAAGTTTCTGGAGGAAAAATCCATTATGGGATACAAGCCATGATGTGTATGCGCAACCTCCTGATTTTAGAAATGGGTTATGTCATAATGCCAGATGCAAGGGAGGGCACCAGGATGAGGTCTCTTGTTATCTGGTGTGCTCCCTGGGGCATTTGGTGGGCAGCTGTGAGATACAGGAAGCTGGACTAGATGGGGCTATGGCCTGATCCAGTGGGGCTGTTCTTATGTTCTTATGGTTCTTCATGTAAACTGTGTGCATTTTAAATTGCACAATAGGAAGGAGAATTGCCAGAGAATTGGTCACTGTTTTGGTAGCATCTCAGGATCAAGAGAAATGTATCACATTGCTGTACCCTGGAAGAGGTAGAAATAGAAAATATGACAGATTTGGGTTTTCTTGCTCACCTGAGCAGTGAGTTGTCCCATTCATAAGATTGCTTGAAGTGGTCACTGCAGATGGGGGAGATACCCAGCTTCACCCTTCTTTCCTCTCCTGCTCCCTGGATTTGAAAAGTATCGGACATGCTCTAGCCTACCATTCTCCTCTCCTCCACATTTTCTCTCCACTGCACTCCTTTTGAATCCAGGAAGGAGGAAGAGCAGTGGAGATGGTCACTGGTACAGGTTTAGTAAACCTTTACCCGAAATGCTTGAAACCAGAGATTTTTTCAGATTCCCCCCCCCCCCCCCAGATTTTGCAATATCTTGGTGATGGGACACAAGTCTAAATGCAAAACTAATTTATGTTTCACAGACATCTTACATGCATAGCCTGAAGGTAATTTTATACAATATTTTAAATAATTTGGTGCATGAAACAAAGTTTGTGTACATTGAACCATCAGAAAGTTATCTGAGCCATACATATGGACAATCTGTGGTTGTATTGGATTTTGGAACATTTAGGGTTTACAGATTAGGGATGCTCAACCTGTACATCCTTGGTATGGGAGGCAGCATTTAGTGTGCTGCTTCAGGAGCAGAGTGGCTTGGCTGCTTGAGGTCTAGTTCATGTATGCATCAAGTGATGACTTGAGTATCTGACTGACCCAGTTCTAATCAACTTTCTAGCACTGATGCAGCTGCAATCCCTTACCTTGAAAAGCCTCTGTGACTGCCCTGCCACCGCAGGATGCAGTGTGTGCCCTGTTGGCATGGCTGTATCACCACTGCAAAGTCCATTAGAATTGGGCTGCGAGCTATTACCAGTCAAACCCCACAGAAACTTCCATATGTAGTTGCATCACTTCATATGCAATGCATTCAACAGAAGTTCATATGCAATGCATTCAGCTGAACCGATTCACACACTCAACTGCAAGTCACAAAGTGTTATGAGTAAAGATGTTGCCTAAGCTCATAATTACTTGGTTCAGAATTTGTCCAGCTTGTACTGCTCAGGTATGTTAAGAGCCAATTATAATTTCCTGCAGAAGTACATTCTGACTCAGAATGTAACAAGTGATCTTGCACTTGCAGTGTCAGTGTTCAGGCTGCTTTTTAGGTGGACTCAGAAAAATTCTTTGATGTATGTGCTTCTGCAAAATAGAGCTGAAAAGATAATGTTTGTTGCTTCTACACATGAATAGCTGAGTCCCTTTTGCAGAATAGTGGTGCTAAACTGACAGAAAATGAGGTAGAATGTTACTAATTATTTGATTAACTCTAATTTTTTGTTAACTTGATTAACAAATGTTTTGGCTGTGGTGAACAGTTCTCTTTTTCTTTGTTTTTCTCAACAGACCCAAACTGTTCAAATTAAAGAGTAAAGATCTTTAATTATTAAGGTGCACAAGATAAGAAATAGGGTAGGAAATCTGGTAATTCTGTGGAGCCTTGTTCATTGACAAGTTCTTGGAAGAACAAATTGTACACCGTTTTGAGAAGATCCAATAGACATTTAGAAAGGATTTCATACAAAGAAATGATTTGGGGTTTAACTACATTGCTTGGGGCAAATGCATCTGGTTGTGCAGGGGTTGGGGCAAATTGAAGGGAAGAGGCAGTGGGTAGGTTGGGATTTTGCCCCTGCAAGTTTCCCCTGCAAGTTTCTCAAATTCATGTTCGTGGCTTAGGAATGTGGCAGGGAAAGGGGGCAGGTGAAGAAGAGGTTAAACATTTCCCCTTTTTCAATTTCTCCACTGATAATTGCCTCCTCCCTTTCTGCTTTGCAGTGCAGATGTTCAGTGGAGACATCTCCACTGCGAAACCTTGGTTCTAAGACCCATGTTTGCCACTTGCTGGTTGGGTGGTCCACCCTCAAAGGCCAATCTCAGAGCAGATTATCCCCAACTATGCAGTGCTCCTCAACTAAATTTTGCAGTGGCACACTAAATTTCTATGTGGTACACAGCCCAACCCTAACTTGCAATGTACAGCAATAGGATGCTGCACTGCTGCTGTTAATCTAAGCTGGTGAGGCTTAGAGTGTACCACTGGCAGCCATTTTTGATCTGCTATGCAAAACAGCAGCATCAGAATCAAAGGCCTGCTGCTGTTGCTTATGACCTGCTCTAGTGCAAGGAAGTTAACGTGAGCGGGGGGCAGAGAGGGATTGGAGTGGCAATCATGCAGATTGGATCTCATCCCCTTTAAAAAAACAACAACTGCCTGCCCTTTTTTGCTCCTCAGACATACACCACCAAAATGGCTAGCCTATGTCCGAGGAGACCCGCAGGTAGCCTGTAGATTTACAATGAGGTGAGTAAAAATGTTTCCCTTCAGGTTACCCTCCCACCATAGCATGCAGTGTGCACCTTTTCGGTATGGCGGGGGATAGGATTTGGCTCACAGCATAGCATAGAACTCTCCATGTTCAGACCTGGAATACGGAATCTCTGGTCAGCTTTCGTTGTTTTCTTTGCTGCTGGCATTTGGCTTATTTTATTTTTAGGCTGTTTATTGTTACAGTTCTCAGCATCCCCTCCATGTGCGATGTGTGATAGGTGTTCAATAACACTGCCTCCTAGATGGCTGTTTTGATGTCATCTGTGCATGCTGTCATTTGGGAAATTATGTGATGACAAACTCAAAGTACTGTACTATCATCCAGCGATCTGTAATTGAAACATCTTGTGAGTTTCTTTGTCTGGTGATAGCTAGAAAATGTGTGTTAAGGAATCAAGCTTACCAAGAAACTAGATCTCTAAAATAGCTAAATGTCTTCTTCCCTAGTCTTGGCAAATGGGAACATTGCTTTTCAGATATAATCAATTCTTTTTCTTTGCCCTTCAGCTTGTAGGTAGATTTTCACAAATAATATTTCTTATATACGAATGGATGTATTTGTTACATGTGACTGCATGATGAAAACTTCCCATTTTCCCTATTTTTTTTTTACATATATTTCTTTATTTTCTATCCTTCTCTCAGGAATATCAAACTCATTTCACACAGACAGCCAAATTTAGCATTCATGTGTGCCTGCTGAACACCAGAAGTGACATGATTAAGCAGGAAGTGACATCATTACACAGATGATGGCCAGAAATAAGCACTTTGTTCTCACATGGAAACTCATTAGCTGCAAATGAGAGAAGAGAAAATGTATGAATCTTGTTCATATTTTCAAGACATGAGAGAGCCCAATTATCATGGGGGCTGGATACATTGTTTCCAGGGGCTGCACTTGGCTCGCAGGCCTCTTGTTTGACACCCCTGCCCTAGAGGCTTCTGTGATGCATCAGTGAAAAAGGCTGCTGAGATATCTTTTTGTCATAGCCCTTTTTCTCACATGCTTCCCTGAAACTATTTTGAAGCTAGTACCATGGCAGAAAGCCCTCACGGCCACTTAGATAGGCCGTTTGAGGATTTGCTGGCTTCCCCAGGAACAATAGGTCCTAGCCAGCCCACCTGCTGAGATTGGCACATGACAAACTGACTGGGTATCCAAGACCACTTCATTCACATGCTCATAAGTCTGTCAATGAGATGGACAGTCATGAACCTTTTCTATTGCTTTTTATGACCGTGCACAAGTACACCTTGCCTGCTCACTGTGCTGCAAGCAAGAGTGTAAGGATCAGGACCCTAGAATAGCATAATAAAGGTTGAGAGTATAAAATCAGGGGTTTATCTTCTGCTTATCTTTTAACTTCTGAACTATTATTTGCAAATTCTCCCCTCACCTTTTCTCCTTTGGCAAGGTGAGCAGTGCCTTACATTCATCATTGCTTTTTCCCAATCATTGTTTTGATTCCTTGGTCTTTTAATAAAGCTCTTGGATTTTTGCCATTTTCTTCTGTCTTGTTTCTGTTTACACTGGAGAGAGTGGATTTGCTATGACTCTCAGAGCATTGCGTTCTGTTACTGTTTACAGTACTGTACTTTCTAAGGGGGGGGGCTATCTGAGCTTCCTAGTTCTGTGTGATGGTAGAACTACTGAGTATATCACAATTTCCCCAGTATATGGGTGAGCAGATAACACCAAGTGGGGTATCAGTCAATAACCACTAGGCCTATGCATATGTTGCCTTCTGCCTCCTTGCAAGAACCAGAAATGGTATAAAATACACATTTTAGGACATTGCTAACAGCAATCCTCTACAAGTCTACTCACAAGTAAGCCCCACTGAGTTGAGTGGCACTTACTCCCAGATGAGTGTGTATAGGATTGCACTCCAAGGGTATCAGCCAATGCTTTCCCCCTGTTTAGGCAAGAGTTAGATGAATCATGACTCACAGCA
Organism: Tiliqua scincoides; assembly: GCF_035046505.1. NCBI lineage: Eukaryota > Metazoa > Chordata > Lepidosauria > Squamata > Scincidae > Tiliqua > Tiliqua scincoides. The sequence continues at coordinate 61,046,637 of NC_089826.1, forward strand.
AGACTCAAGGTTCTGGCACAGCTACTTTACTGAACCTAAGCAGGTGTCAGTCTGGTCAGTGTCTGGAAACCCTATGTATGCTGCTTGGAGTTCCATAATGTTAGAAAGGCACGATATAAATTCAATAAATAAATATCAAAACTTCAGTTTTTCAACAACCCTGGAGAAAGGAGGCTTGGATGCTTATAGTGACCCAACTAATGGAATTTTGACTTTGCAGTTATATTATGTTGGTTTCCTTTCAACTGAACTGCTGTTAAAAACCATTGTACTTGATGCCAAAGTCCAGAATGATCTTGAATGTTTAATGCACTTCAAGTTTATGCAACTTTTTACTTACCAAACCATTTAGGACTATTCAATCAATTAGAGCTGCTAGTTTTGCTGTCTGCCTGGGACCACTGCAAAAACAGACGGACTGCCAAGCATCCAGGAAGCTTTAGTACACGACTTGTAGGCTGTGCTAAGCTTGGTGGGTCACAAGGAGTGAAGGCCTGGCAAACTCCATGGATTCACAGCCCGGTCCTATGGGTGCCTTTCATTGAAAGAATGAGCACCCACTCTGACGATGCTGCAGTGACATGCACAGGTGGGCTGCCAGCATGAAAGGTTAGTGACTGAACATGTGTGCTACTGGAACGCTAGCCATCACTGGAGAAGGAGAGTTGATGCAGGGGACTGTGTGGGTAGGATATCAGCAGTGGCATAGCTAAGGGGGGCACAGGAGTGGCAATTGCACCAGGCAGCAAGCTTTAGGGGGGCAACAAACTGAGCTTGACACTATGTATGAATAATACCATAGTGGTATATATATGATTGGAAAGGTAATTTAACGCAGAATGCAATGAAAGAAACCACATTGGAATATCTATATTCTATCAAAAGTTATGGCCAATTCACAAGAAAATGAAAACACAACTGCCTTATGGAATAAAAAGTGGATTTTCTTAACTCAAAACTGACCAATGAGAACTGATTGTTCTGAGAATCAATGAAGTGTTATTATGATACAACATGGAACCAATAAGGTGTTAATATGAGTCATTTCTCATTTCCATCTATCATAATCCCTGCTAACTGGGTAAAGAGGCACTTTTTCAAGTGGTGCCCCTCTTATATGTAGCAGGGGGGAAATAACTGCCCCTCTTCACCCTAGCACAGTGCCTCTAACCAATATGAGGCATACTTTTTATTTATTTACTTAATTAAATTTGATTTCATTGTTGGGGGCTACAAAATCTTCTTTGGCCCTGGGTAGCAAATGCCTTAGCTCTGCCACTGGATGTTGGCTTGGAGGGGGTGAATCAGGGCAGAGAGGAAGAGGATTGGGGTGGAGATTGGGGCTGCTGCGATGCACATTACTGGTGGCAATGGCACCACTGATATCCTATGCCCTCACTCAGACATGCCACCCCACCCCCTGCATGTCCATTAACTTGTTTAATAGACTTACCCCAGTAAATAAAGTCTTGCTTAATAAGGTCGCTGTAAGCTTACAAGCTCATTGCGGTCTCCTTGGTCTGTTCCTTGTTGTTGCTGCCTCCCTGAATCATCTCACAACCAGGCCATTAATACCTACCGATGCATGTGAGCCAATCTTTTGGATTGTAGCTTCTTTATTGCTTTCTAAAAGGGCCTTTCATTTCACTCGAGGTATTGTGTGTTCTGCCTTGTTAGCTCCTGTATTTATTGGCACAATCTGCATATTTTATCATTTGATCTTGGGATACCAAGTTCCCCAAAACTTTGCATTTAAAGGCCCTTTCCTTTTCAGTTGGAAGTATATTGTTCATAGGCCTAATATAGCTCTCACTAAAAAAAAAACAAAAAAAAACACACCATGCTATTTTTAGCCCTTGTGTTCTGTATACAGTTCAAATAGCTTTTGGGAGCTTTTCACTGCTTCCTTACTTTTTCTTACATTAAAAAATAAAAGCAGAAATTGAGCTGCTCAGTTTACTTATTGCAGATATGCCCTTTTCCAATCTGAAAAGTTGAATATGGAGCAAAGTTGCCTCTATTTGCTCTTTTTTCCAGCAGGGGTGATTTGCAAACACTGTACAAACAGATGCAAGATTGGATGTCAGCCACATAGGAATGATGCCCAGCGATGAACAATATTGAAATGGAGCAAGACAGCCCCTATCTATTTTGGTACCAAATTGAGTTTTTTCAGTGCCTGTAGCTAGCTCTACTAGCCAGTGCATCAGATCATTATAGTTCACCTTGAAAGCTAGGTACGCTTAGATTACCATACTAAAGAAGGAAGGTAGGGCAGAGAATAGAGGCTTATGGAATTGCATAGACAAATACAGCAGTCAGTCCAAGCAAACACAGCCTGCGTGCCAGATTTAGTCTACGGAGAGAGTGATGGGAGGCAGCTGGATAAGGCTCACGTGCTGCAGCTTTACTCCCCCCTGAATTGCATGAAAAACGACACTTGCCAGAACTTCCTCTCTTGTTACGTAGGCAATGATGATGCTATCATTAACGGACAAGAGCCCTGTGCTTTATCTGTCTTGCATTATTTTCTCCTGTCAGGCACCTGGAAAGATTTTCAGGCTGTAAAGTGGGGGAATCTTATAACAAGGGTCCTCTCAATCAGGCCCTGGGATTTTTATTCCCATGCTGAAAGCTAGGCAGACTGAGCTCTGCACCTAAGGGGCCTCATCTGTTACCACTATACCACCCAGCCTGAGTATTCGGCAGCAGTATGCATGGAGAACAAAAAAATGCTTTTGTTTTTCTTGATTCAGACCTTAATTTGTTTTGTTTGTTTGTTCAAAAAAAGAATTACAGGTATTAGCTTTTTATTAACTTCTATATGTTTTGGAGCCATAGGACATGCTTTGTCTTGGCTAAGTGAGTGACTTTCCATATGTTTAAGGGCCCAATCCTATGGGCCACAGCATTGGCGTCCCTTGGCTACTGCCAGTTCCAGCTGTCACAAAAGTGCAGTAAGGCACTCTGGCGCTGGCAATGAGCCTGATGTGCCAGCATTGAAGCCAGTGCCAGTCAATGCTTGGCCTCAGTGTTGAGAGGACCGGTTGATGGCGCGGTGGCCAGTAAGTATCCCCACCGGGCAGTGCAGACGCGTTTCAGTGTTGCAAGGTCAAGAGCAAAATTCAAAAGCAAACTCAGTAGGCAAGAGTGGTGATTGTCTGCAAGCTTTATTTCATTGCCAGCAACAGGCCTCTCAGGGACTCCTTGTCCAAAATGGAGAGCAATGAGAGCTATGTGGGAACTCTCAAAGCCCTCAGAGAAAAAACCATGTTTCAATGTGTGTCTCGGTTTTTATAGCATTTTGGCTTCTTTGTGTGAAAATCTCACACTGTCATTGGCTGGGGTTATCACATCAGAAATGGAGGCTTTCTCAGGATTGGTTACAGATTTACAAGCATCTGATTGGTCAGTTTCAAGTTACAGATTCCTTATAAGGCAAATACCTATACAAAAACAGTTTCCAACAACCACTAGGTGGCGCCGTTCACTCATTTATTACAGAACTAGTTTAAATTCCTTTCTGTTTGGTCTTATTTGTGGGCTTTCAACTTCTGTTTAAACTGAACCTCTGGTTTTCTGTAATTCTTAATATGTATATAAACTTATTTTTAATACAAGGCAAACTGAATCCTTATTGTAAATAAGGATTTTAAGAGACTTTCTTCTTTATTTTAATCAATTCTAGCCCCTTCTGCCAGCGTTTACCTCTTGACAGAAATTCTTAGGAATGTTTGCTAATTAGGGCTTTCTCATATTATCTTGTCCAGCTGCTTATCTGTTCCTGTCTGGCTAGTTTCTGCTGATGTCTGTATCTGCCAAACACCATTTTAATTAGCAGCAGATTTACTGTCTTTGTTCCTCATTAAAATGTTAGTGCTATCTCTTTAGCCTATGTATGAACCCTAGTTTTTTCGCTTCTTGCAATAATTTATTGCAAGTTATAATTTATTATTGCAAGTGCAAATTTATTATTGCAAGTGTCAAGAGATATGGCTTTCTTGATTAATTGGTGCAGGTGTATCTTGGCTACCTATAAATCTGTTTTATAATCTGTCTCCTTGTGTCTAATCTTTCTTTGTACTTCCTTAGTTCCAATTAAAATTAACAAGCTGGACCTTGAGTCTCTAATCTCTCTTTGTACTACATTCCAGACCTTTGATTAATTTTTGTTGAGATTGCAATTTGAATTACATCTGAGACTTAAGCAGTCTTAATGGTCTAATTTAATGGCTTTTACTATTTTGTGTATTTCTTTACTATTATTAACAATTAAACTCTTTACTACGCCTTTATACATATATTTTGATTATAATTTTAAGCAATAACTATTAAGCATTAAAATATTTGGCTTGCATGCTAACTGTGTGATCCTTTGACACTTCCATGATGCTCTGGTGTGTTGCCTTTGTGTAATTAGCCTTAAACAGCCCCCCCCCCCAGTGCATATTTTGGAAAGCCTGCTGAGTTATATTTTAAAATTCAGCATGTTCTCTGTTCAGAAGCCTGAATGTTTAAAATACAAAAATCTCCTTCTTTTAATGTGCTTTTTCTGTTCAGAAGCAGGCATTCAAGCCTGGAAGTGTATTTTTAAAATGAAACTACTCTGTTCACCCTGGCTTCATTTATCATTGCGATTAAATTTGACAGCTGGAAAATTCCAACTCTTTAGTGCTTTGAAGCTCAAAATCTTATCTCCTTGTCTTTGACATTCCTTGAGTCTGATTTACTGCCTGCACTTCCTACATCAGACTTCTTCAGACTGAGAGAGGGCAGAAATGGATTTCTGCAAATTGGTTGGTGAAATGTGCCAAGCACATAGGCTTCTGAACATTTGATTTGATCTTAGTATTCATTTTCAAAAATATAAACTAATAATTTGTTTTAAACTAATTCGCTCATAACATAGCATGACATTTGGTTCATTAACATAAGTAAACATTTGAACATTTCCCCACCAAACTGCCAAGCACTTGCTCTGTTTAAATGACTTGTTTTAACATGAATGGCTGGCTTCCATTAGCCTGTATCATCAGGGCAGGGGGAGGGCAGGCCTGAGGGAGAATTGGGCCCAGGAGGGAGGAGAGGGTGACAGAGGCAGATGCCTTATCCTATGCCTTATCGCAAGTTGAAGAGCCCTACATGGGCCTCCTCAATTCTGCACCAGCTCAATAGCTGGCACAGGTCTGAGGAAACCTATTGGGGCTGCCTGGACTCAACATGCGCTAAGGGAACATTTATTCCCTTACCCTAAAGTGACTTCAGCCGTGGCCCCATTGGATATAGCAGATGCTATTACAGTGCCACTGTACCACTAGGTGCTGCTGGGGCTTAGGACTGGGCTGTAACTGTTGTTAAAGCTGAAAAGGAGCAGCTTCAGCCAGACTTTAATGCCCCTGGACATAGTCCAGGACAGTGATTTGCAATCTTTTTCATCTCACAGCACACTGACAGGGTACTAAAACTGTCAAGGTGCATTATCAGTTTTTTGACAATTGACAAGGCACACCGTGCTGTTGGTGGGGGCTCACATCCCCCAATGGCCCTACTGATAAATGACCTTCCCCCCAACTCCCACAGCACACCTGCAGGCCATTTGCAGCACACCAGTGTGCCATGGCACAGTGCTTGAAAATAGCTGGTCTAGGACTTTGTGGGGGAAAATGGCTGCCGCAAAAACATGGCAACCCCCACTGTGGCCATTCTTCCCATACCCCAGACTGACAGGATGGCTTCTGGGAAGTTGCCAATGGAAGGAACTTTGCCAAAGCATTTAAGCATTAAACTTTAATTCACTTTATGACTTGGAACTAGGATAAACTACACCCGTATGAGCCCACTGGGAAGATTTGCCCAGCCCATACTTTTTCTACATTTAAAATGGACCTTAAAACCTGTCTTTATTTCACAAAGTGTTAAACAAACTGACTTCATTGTGATAGATAACTTTGATGACCTTGGGCTAGTCACAAATTTCTCAGCCTAATCTACCACACAGGGTTGTTGTGAGGCTAAAAGGAGAGAGAGGAACCAACCACGTACACTGCCCTGAGCTTCTTAGAGGAAGAACAGTATAAAAATGTCTTTTTTTAGCCAGCTTGTGAGGATTATATCTGTGATAGCAGCATATAGATTTATAATATAAAAATTAACACCCCCACTCTGCCCTCGATTGTCACCCAATGGTATTGTGCCAATCCAGAAATGGATTGGTAATGCAGTAGAACCAACAAACTATGAAAAGAGATATAGAAGAGGAAAGCAGAATGAACATGCTAGAAAGTGATGGCACACAGGTGAGCAATATTTGCAGTGAACTGTCATTTGCTATTTACATTTGGATTCTACCATTTCTTCCATGGCAACCAACAGTGAAAAGTTCCTATTTTGTCACAGATAAATGTAGTTTCATATTCCCCAACACCTCAAACCCTGTGTTGGATTCCACTCAGACCTGGATGGATTCCACTCAGACCTGGAGTCCTGCCTGTTCCAGTGCAGGATAGGACTGAACTATGCGTTACACAATTGATCTGCCCAACTCAGTATTGTCTGTATTGAGTGGAACAGGCTACTCCAGGCCTCTTCCAGGTGAGTCTTTCCCAGTCCTACCTGGAGAGGGCAGGGACGGAAACCGGAACCTTCTGTATGTCAAGCACATATTCTACCACTGAGCATTTACTACTATGTCACATATTAGGCATTGAGTTATGACCTCTTCCTTGTCTGTATAGATATGATATGGTGATACTCCATATTAGTTCAAAAAAACTGTACAAAAGAAATAATTAGGGAAAGTGGGAGTGTTTATTTTTAAAATATGTAAAGGAGTAGCAATTCAGTGAAAGGCTTTCTAATTTGTATTCTGGAATCTCAGCATAATCACAAATACAGGGTGACCTTGTTCTGGTAACAGAACCCACTCGGATTTCAGGGGTCCATACTTGTTTTGTAGACATTTGCAGCATTTTATTTCATGTGGGTGAAATTCAAACATTCAGTCCTGCATCTGGAGTTTGAGACGGTATGACCCAACAAAGAATTTCATCACCAGGGTTTCTGCTCATTTGATGTAGCCATGTGTGTGGTCAGCTGGGAGAGATAAACAGGTGAGAAAGCAAAGTTGACAGGAGAACAAGAAAGCTGGCTGATAGTCAATCCCAAGTAAAAGCGTTCCCAGGGACAAAGGATAAAGAACTAAGAACTTGGGACTGTGAACTGGGATCAGTGTGGAACAGCAATGTTCAAAAATATCTCTGTATAAAACAAGTTGAAAAGAATTATCCCCCCACAGACTTATCGCAGTGTGTTTTTATCTAGAGATAACATTTCAAAGAATTCAGAAACTGATATTGACTAAAGTGGCTTAGCTGCACAGCTGGCTGTCTTTATTTTAAGACAGGCACACATCATCTTTCTTCCACCACAGAGCTCAGCAGCTTACATGGGGTTTCCCAACATCTCCCATTCAGCTTAAATTGGGTGGCCATATCTTGTGCCCTCAGTCCATACCTTGTCTGACAAAAGCTCACCTGTATTATGTACTGTTGAGCTTGGATAGGAAGGGTCTTATTTTTGAAGCACTGTTTGGGTTTCAGGATTGCACCTAATTGTTGTAATTAGGAAGTTGCCTTAGGAAGTCAGACCATTGATTCATTTGTCTCAAGTTTTGTCAACACAGACTGGCAGCAGCTCTCCAAAGTTTCAGACAGGAATTTTTCTCTGTCATACCTGGGGACTCTGGGGATTGAACTTGGAACCTTTTGCATATAGACCAGGTGCTCTTCCACTGAGCTACAATCCCTACACTCATCAGCCTGAGTGAAGAATGTTGACCAAAGATGTTCATACTTCCTCCTCCTCCTTTCTTCAATCTCTGTGGCTTCACTGATTGGGTAGGAAGGAGGTTGGAAACAAAAGATCCAAGAAGTTTCCTGCTTGGTCAGTTTTGAACATGTGGTACCTAGAAGAGGAGAACATGACAGCAGTGATGGGGGTGGGGGGCATATGCACCAAAAACCACAAAAAAGGGGAGGAATTTGAGTGCAACTGCACACACCACTTTGGCTTGAGTTCGGTCTGTCTGTTCTGTGGACTGGTACTTTGTATGTTCTTATTGAATTCTGCATTATTATTTTATGTATTTTGATTGCTAGGCAGCTTGTGTGCCCCCTTTTTGGGTGGAAAAGGAAGGATAAAGATATTAAAATAGAAAGTGTTTGCTGGAACAATATGCCACATCTGAAATCTAGACTTGCAGCAGTTGTAATGCATAGGTAGCCTGCACCCATAGGCTCCAAGCTTTTTTTTTCTTCTTCTTAAACTAATAATAAATATCACCCAAAATACAGAAATATTGTCATTAAGAACATGGCAGAGATACATTCCAATAAAGACTCAAGGCTGTCCATGATTACTTTATACACTGCCAAGTGGTTTGTCAAAACATTCAACTTTTGGCTCCACTCACAGCAAAGATTTCTGTAAAAGCCTGAGCAACGCAAGCTCACAACTGAAATCCAGCAAGACAGACAAGGATCAATGGGATAAGTGGGGATGGGAGGGAAGATAGAAAATAGCCTGTATGTGAACAGTGTGAAAGGAGAGCAGATCAGCTATGAAAAGTATAAGAAAGGTATAGGTTAAGGAAACATTAGTGCTTTAGGAAAGAGAAACTACAAACTTCTAGTAAGTTGTAGCCCTCTGAACAATGGGACTTGAGATCTAAATGTCTTGTTCACTCTCTGAAGTAGCAATTTCTTAGAATGGCTGACTAGATGGAATTCTTCCCACTTGAAGCATTAAGCATACATTTCAGGAGTGCTTAAACATCATGGGGGCACATACTATGCATCCTTTGAACAAGGCTGCATGCCAATTAGAGACAAAATTAAAAATGCTAAAATTGTACTTGACTGTGACCCAGTTCCAGCTTGGAGAATCAATTTGTTTGCCAGCATGACCAACACAAAATCATTAAGGAGGGGAAAAAAGTAGTATTAAAGACTCCTTATCTTAAGGGGAGGTGTACTAAGATAATGGAAATTGCCATGTATTTGATTTCAAAAAGTATATTTTTGCACATCAACTGTTCTACCTTGTATTTAACCTTAAAACTTTAAGAACAGTGCAGAGTAAATTGTTTCCTTTAAGAGATTATGCCCAGTAAAAATTATACCCATGTAAGAAGATCAGGGTAGCTACCTATGAAACATTTATTTCATTTCTCATTCACTTTTTCAATGTCACGATTCCCAAAGCAGCAGGCAGAAAAAAAAAATGTCCATAAAACCAGTACCCTGTAAAACACATCCAAGCCAATAGGCGATGCTATAAAAAATAAAAGACTGTCTAAAACAGCAGTTTCCAAACTGATGGGTCATGACCCACCAGAGGAACTGGAAATGAGTCATTTGCCTTTCAGGGGAGTGGCCCAGGAATGGGTTCCCAATGGCACTGCAGCAATCGCAGTGCTCCAGGGACATTCTAACGTACATGGGGGCATCCTGCTGCCTCCTAGAGGGTCCTAGAGGCTTGCAGCTGCCTCTGCAACTCTCCATGTGGCTGCAATGAGCTCTGATCTGCTCTGATCAGCTTACTTCTGGTTTGCATGATCACAAACCAGAAGTGAGATCTGACAGCAGGATGAAGCTCACTGCAGCCTCTCAGAGGCGGCTGCAAGCCTCCAGGACCCTCCAGGAGGTTGCAGGACGCCCCAAGTACATTAGGATGTCCCTGGGCCCAGCAGCGCCATGATTGTTGTGGTACCATTGGGGCCACCCCCCCCTCCTGCTCTGCCCCTGCCACAACTTAGTGCAGTCGCAAAGTCTGAGTAGGACTTTTAGAACCACTGGTCTAAAGCCATGAGCTTAAAAAGCCTTTTTTTTAAAGCAGAAGAAACGGGAGTTGCTCAGCTGCTAGAATGGCTGCTGCCACCCCGCCCTCTTCTCCCTCCACTCCGAGGCTGCTGCCTTCTGTGTTCGATCTTCAACTCCAGCCCCCATCTGGCAAGTACTGAGCATGCTCAGCTTGCAGTCCTTAACCCTTGCTGATCCTTGTCTGGTTGGTTCCTCGTTCCCAGCCTGGGATCGCTTCTCATCAAAGTGAAATCTCTCTTCAAGCCCCTCCCTCTTCCACTCTCTTTCGATCTCCAAACCTTCCCACTTTCCTCCCCCTCCCCAAATAAAATGCTTCCTATTTTACCAGTTACCAGGGGTCTAAAAGTTGTTTCCATGCAGTTGGCAAAGGGGGAGGAGAGAGACAAGCACACACTTTACTTGGCCAGGAGCAGAAAAGGGGTACTGTTTTTAAAGTGATTTATTAATCTTGTTGTTTGACTGAAGAGGAGAGGCTGTATTTTTAAAGTGATGAATCTTACTATTTGAAGGGAATACTTATCGGCCATTGATGAAGAGATTGCCAGCTCAATACTATCCACACTTTCCTGGGAGTAAGCCCTATTGACTCTAATGGGAATTACTTCTGAGTAGACATGCCTAGGCTTGAGCTGTGCATCTCCTAGTACAGGAGACAAATCAGCTTCCTAACCAAACCCTTATCAGCTCTGATATATTTTCATGGTCTATTTTTGTTTTCCCCACCAGCTGCTGGAAAAATTTAATTTCATTAAATTAATAAAGGGTTCAATCCTATCCAAGGAGAATGGGAGAAATGACTAGTTGGATTGGGGTCCACAGGGGTGGGTGTGTGTAATGTTGGTCAGACTGGTTGTTCACAAAGTTCATTTGATAAAACAATTCTATTGGTATGCTTAAAACAATTCTATAAAACAATTCTATTGGTATGCTTAAAAAAATGAGTCCTCCTGGACCAGACAACATCTACCTACTCCAGCATCCTGTCTCCAATAGTGATCAGCAACTGATCATTTATAAAGCATGTATATTGCTGTGTATTAGTAATATATTTTTAAGATCTGCATTTAATTAATGATATGATTAATATAATTAATATTAATATAGTTAATATATATTTAATATTATATTATAATAAATATAATTATACTATAATATTTAATATATGTAATATACTTAATATTTCTGGCCACTTCCTGTTTAATGATGTCACTTCCAGCCCTCAGGAACATGATGGAGAGTCATGGCCAACAGCCACAGGGGTCAAGGGAGCCACTGGCCGGAAAAGTTTGAGTACCACTGACTTAGGGCCATCAAAACTGAGAAGACAAGAAATGCATCATTACATTTTTTGTCTTTTTGAACCTTTGAGCATTTGTTTTTCCTCTAGGAGCAGACAGCAGTTTGGAGAGGGAAAGCGGTTTCCCCTCTGTGTTGTGGTTTCAGTTTGGATTCAGAGCTCACATGGCTGCTAGTTAAAATATAAGTTTAAAATAGACAGAAATGAAGTGTGATGTAGTTCTCATAGTTTGGCCTCAAGCACTCCTGCAGCTCAATTCAGGGGCAACCTCCCTCAATCAAAACTTACTTTCAAGTAAGAAGGAGTTAGGAAGAATAGCAGTGCTAGTGTATTTAGCCCACAAGTCCCTATGGATACTGGTTGGCAAAGAGTTTAACAACTGCTTATGGATTAAAGTCAGTTGTTTTAAGATTTTAAATCACACTGAACCTCTAGGGCTGCCTCTGCATTAGCTTGATGGGAAACATCCATATTTTTGTGCTGTCATCTTCAGGCAGTCTGGAATGGAAGGGGCAATCAAGCACAAAGACAATGGCTGGTATAAACTCGCATTCTTTACAATGGCACGATTCACTGGAAGCTTCAGCAAAACTGGCAAATGGCACCACCACTGAGCTCTCTCCCCAAAGAAAACTGAAGATTGCTGCTATTTTGTGCCATCACCTACCCTCCCAGTTGCCCATTATTTGTGTAAATGCAGGTAGCCTACAAATAGCATGATGATATCTGAATTTTCCACCTGTTCTCACTTTTTTTATTCTCACATGCCACTTAGGGTGTTTCTGAATGGTTTTTTCATCTTTAATTTAGTGAACATCTGCCATCTTTTGGCTGTGGTTCTTAAATAACTTACTGGGCAGGAGGTCTGGTCTAGAGGGTAGAGCCTCCATTTGCCTGAAGATTAACATCCACAAGGTCGCCAGTTCGAGGCCACCGGCACCGTGCGACCTTGAAGCAGCTGGCAAGCTGCAGCTGAGCTGTTCCATCTGCTCGGAGCGTGGGAGGATGGAGGCCAGAACGTTAAACCAGATCGGAGTGTAACAGCTTGAATGTGGTGGTTCTTGAAAGAGAGAACCTTCTTTCAATTTGTAAAAATCCCGGCGTGGATTTAATAGCCTGCCTATATAAACCGCCTTGAATAAAGTCTTGAATAAAGACCAAGAAAGGCGGTATATAAATACTGTATATTATTATATTATTATTATTACTGAGAGCTCTCTTCTTAAGTGATTCTGAGGGATGTAGTCCTTATCATGAAAATTACAGCTTCAGTGCCCAATATGTAGCCACATGTTCTTGGATTCCCTTCTTCTCCCCAAGCACACATGTAATGCTATTAACCTAAATACTGTGGAAACTAAAGGAATGTAGATTTCTGCAGACACACTTTTTAATCAGGGCTCTTAATTAGATTTGTGAAAGGATGTATAATGCACACACCAACAGAACAAGCCCTCCTCACTCATTTTCTCCATTTAACTCAAAAATACCTTCCTTCTTTTATCCATACACAGGTTCTGGTGTTGTCAGGGAGACTGCAGAAGGTATATTAACTGCTCACGGAAAGAAATCACTTGCAAGCTGACCCTAGTTTTATACTCTCTTCTAGCTCCTCCCCAACTTTTCTGGCTGTTTGAAAAGGCTGGTTTCCCTTGTGACTTGCAAGGATTTGCGGGTCAATTGCTACAGCACTCTGTTAACTGGTTGGGAATTAACCCTTTCTCTAGGTCAGTGGTTATCACACATTTAGCACCAGGACCCACTTTTTAGAATAAGAATCTGTCAAGACCCACTGGAAGTGATGTCATCAAGCAGGAAAATTTTTAACTATCCTAGGCTGCAATCCTACCTACGCTTACCCAAGAGTAAGTCCCATTGACTATCATTGTTAAAAGAATATATGTAGTAGCTTGTTAAAAGTACAGGTCTGTAACATTTCTCCAAATGCAGTCACATACCTTGGTAACATCAAGTCTAATATATTAAAAATAAAATATTGAAATGAATGGGACCCACCTGAAATTGGCTCGCAATCCACCTAGTGGGTCCCTACCCATAGTTTGAGAAACACTGCTCTAGGTCCTTGTCCTCTTATTTAAAACTTTTTGGGGGGTGGACTTTATTTAAACCCAAAGTTTATCTTTTCTTTAAATGTAAACAGCAAATCTTGTCAGGATAAAATAGGAGTGGGGAGAACCTTGTATGGTGCCAGGAGCAACTTGTAAAAAAGATGGAAGATATGTTATAAATAAACATTCCTGGAAGCTCCTCAGTGATTCAACTGGCTTCAGAAATGGGAGACTGAAAAGGGAAGGAGTCTTTCTTGAATCCCCAGGCTGCTCTGGATCAAATCCAGAAAGACAGTTCTGGTATTCTACATAGCCATAGTTATGAATGGAAGCTCTGAAGATTAAAAGCTCTGCTAGTGATGGTCTGAATCAATCCCCTCATGCAGTGGTTTTCAGACTGGGGCATTGCAATGCCCCAGCCTGAAGGCCTCTTTCCCCTTAAGGGGCGGGGGCAGGGAGGAGACAATTCCCAGGAACACGCTGCTCAGGAGGGCTGCAGGGACTGGGATGCACTCACAGCATCCCAGCAGCCATCCTGGAATGTGGGGAGCCCTGTGCAAGCATCTGTAGGGCTCCCCAGCTTGTTAGAAGTGAAAGTGGAGTGATTGCGCTCCACTTCTGCAAAACCAGAAGTGGAGTGCATTCACTCCACTTTCACTTCTAACAAGCTGGGGAGCCCTACAGATGCTTGCACAGGGCTCCCTGCTTTCCAGGAGGGCTGTTGCAGGCTCCAGTGAGTGAATCCCAATCCCTGTAGCCCTCCTGAGCAGCACGATCCTGTGGATCGTATTGCTACCTTGCCTTCCCCCCTCCCCTGCATCTCCCCCCCCACTCCCACAAGGACTTACAGCAGTGCAAACTCTCCAAGAGAGTTTGAAAATCGATGCCCTCATGTATCTCAGTTATTTTCTGCCTGTTTGAAAATGGCATGGCTTTGTAGAGGCTTCAGCAAACATTAGCTGCTGCTGCTGCTGCTTCTCCCTCTGTAAATAAACATAGTCAAAGGAAATGTAAGTGTCAAAAACTTCTTGCTGGGCTAGTGGGATAGCTAGAGGGGGTGCAAAGCACTAAGTTTTGCAGGCGCCTGAATGTGGCATGCAAGCAGCCTTTCCCCCTCCCCTTCGGAAGCGTTCTGGGTGGTGGGAGCAAAATGGAGGCATAAGCTTCTGTTTTGCTCCCCCTGCCTGGAATGACTTCAAGGGGGAAATTCAAATTTCACCTGTTCAGTTGATCTGATGAACATTATGCTTTTCTGGGTCACATGTAAGCAAACTAATTTTGCTAGAAACATGAACAAAAAGGCAAAGACGGAACAAAAAGTCAAGGTCATACCATCTAGTTACAAGATCAAGCCAAGACCGATCAAGCCAAGACCATCATTTCAAATTCAATCTCCTTTCAGTTAATTTTGAAAGCAATTGAAATGAACACTATGTTGAATGTTAGGATGGTAGCATGAATGCCTCTAGCTCTGACTTGTAGCTTGGAGACAGACCTCATCAGGAACTGAAAACATTGAAAGTATAGCTCTCTGAAGAGAAGCAAATTGTGAACCCTCAGAGAGAAGATTTGCTGTTGAAGCCCAATGCTGACTCAAGAATGAAGACCAACTGAGTGAACAGTTCGAGCATTCGGATGAATCCATCAATCAGTGGACTCCACTCAGGACTCCATATTCCTCCCTACCTAATTACTTGCTAAAGTCATGGATGTACCCAGGGCTTTTTTTCTAATGGAACGCACCGGAATGGCGTTCCAGCACCTTTTTTATGCAGCCCCCCACAGGTAGACTGCTGCTGCCCAAGGAGGCTCCATTCTGGCCTCGGCAGCCAGGCGCTTCTCCTCAGCAGGATGCGGTGTGCCCGCCCCGGTCTGAGGCAGCCCACGAGCTGCCACCCTTCTCACTGTCGCGCCGTGGCTCCTTCGTGGCCTTGAGGCAAGACCCAGGCGGGGAGGCCACCATGGTCCTCTCCGAGAGCGCTTAGCAACCGACATGCGCCGCCAATTGGCTCCCTGGTTGCCATGGGCGGGGCTCCCAGCCTGGTCCCGGCTGCCCGACCACAGAGGTAGGAAGGTGGCTAAACTCACTCCTCTACTCTGGTCATGGCCTGATCAAGAGCTTTCACGGTGACATTCGGGTGCGTGTGTATAAATAAGACAGCAGCCACGGGGACGAACACGAGCAGTGCCAAGGACAACAACCTTCTCCAGGCTTTTGCCACCTGACAGCCAGGATCAAGTAGGAGCAAGTTGCTTGCTGTCCCTTGGAGTTGTCCAAGTTCTAGTGCAGGGGTGACCAAACATGCTTAATGTAAGAGCTATATATTATAAACTTCAGACGTTTGAGGGTCACAATATTTAAGAAGCATTTAAATTCTTAAATATATTTACTCACCCTGAACATTATGTTTCAATCCAGTGAACTCTCAGTTGATACAGAGCAAATAATTATAAAGCTTGAAAATTTCCTATTTACCTTTTATATTAATTGTGATGCAAAAAAGGAGCTCAGCCAACATATTTCTGACATTTTACATGTCAAAGAGTCGTATGTGGTTCTCAAGTCGCTGTTTGGCCACCTGTGTTCTAGTGGTTCCTTGCACCTGATGGAACACAGCAGTCCTTTTCAGACTTTCAGTCTGTGAACACTGTGTCAGTGAGAAGTACCTTCCCATGATTGTTCAAAGGTTTGTGTAGTGCCTATATGTATATAGCAGTATAGTGCTCTGTCCAGATGACTATTGAAAATCAAGGTTCTTGATTGTGCAGAGAGAACCCTTCACATGTACTCTCTGTGCAGACCTTCAAGTTGACATGAGAATGTGAGTGGCAGGTTCTCCCACCATGACCCTCCTCCCCTCCTCCATGCTTTCATTGGAAGTTTTCAAGGGCACAGGTGGATTACCAGCCTTCTGCCTACAAACCCAGTCAAAGTGATTGTATATGACACACAGGTCACACACAGGTCAACAACTAAGTAGTGTGTCTTCCAGATTGCTGCTTAAGTTAACAATTGTCAGTAATAATTATTCAGAGTCACAGCTCTTCTGCTTCTTCTGCTCATTTGTCAAGAGATTTCCTTAACAAAGTTTAGTGAAAATTGATTCCTCCCTTTGCTGTAACATGAGCTTTGTGAGATACATAGATTTTTGATTATAGAGCAGGACACCTGTTGCTGGAGTCTTTCAGGATGAGTCAAACAGTACTCTTAAAAAAACTGTAGGTAAATTCTCAAGTCATGCCTCACCAAGGAACACAATATATTGTAATACAGCAATATCTATCATTGCCCTGTTGCAGCAAAATCATTAAATGTGTTTTCTGTCAAAGTATTAGAATAGTAGCTCAACGATAAAGCAACTGATTTGCTTACAGGCAGTCTCAAGTTCAGTCCCTGGTAGCTCTGGGGAAGAAGGTGGAAAAGGGCTGGGGAAGACCTATTTCTGAAACTCTGGAAAGCCACTGCCTGGTAATGTAGCCAATATTAAGTTAGGTGGGCTGGCTGGGTGTAAGACACCCCAATGTGTCTGTGATCAGGCAGGTGCCTCCCCCAGTATGATCATCATCATCATGTTAAATATCAGTTTACAAAAAAAGGTCTCTGAATTTTGGGGGAAAACCTCACTTGGAAAGCTGCAACTGAGATAATGCAAGCTTAACTAGATGGGCATTTGTCCTGATCCAACGTGGCTCTTCTTATGTTCTTATGTAGATAGGACAGAAGATAGAATTTTACCCTGGAAAGCTGGATGTGGGTTTCTGGTTTATTAACATTACTCAAGGGACACAGAGGGGCTTTAAAACAATCTGCCTCTGGGGCATCACAACCAACTACTGAAATTGTGAGGTATGGAAGCTGGAAGGCCAAATTATCCAGTTTATGTAACTTCACTGTGTGATGAATGAAGGAGCTGAATGATGATCAATTGTATTCATAAAGACCAAGAATTGTCCTTTCTTTCAGTAATATTTCTATTGGTCTTTTTATATGCTAACAATAATTCTAGATCACTTACACCACAGAGATTGGGGGAATTGATATATGCCTTAATAATAATTCCTAGTCCTATTTTATTTTTTAAAATATTCCTGTGTCATGATCAAGGGACATGAGGAGGGGTCAAAGATTAATGCACAAAGTAGCAACTTCTGGAAATGTGGGCAGGGAGAAGAAAGGAATAATGCATTAGGAACAGCCATCGCTTTTGTGCAGTAGATTTTTAAACTGAACTTCAGAAGAACCAATTTTCCTGTGCACCCTGGAATAGTATTTAATAATCCTTTCATGTCACTCCTTCAGTATAATGTCTCTTGCTAGTGACATTTATGAATTCATAGAGACAGACACAAATGATCTCCTGGTGACTCGCATTTAAGTGACAAGTATCTAAAAAGAAGTAAGTCTGAGCCTCTATAGTGCAGAGATATGATTTTTATTTTTATTTTTTTAATAATTTAAAACAGGTGCAACATTTGCTGGGCAAGGTGAATATTGTGACTTTAGGAGGGTAATGTACTGTAGAACCTTGTGCTATGTGCTGTGAACTCCCCTCCCATCTGTAGTGGTGAAGCATTCTTG
Source organism: Tiliqua scincoides (assembly GCF_035046505.1). Classification (NCBI taxonomy): domain Eukaryota; kingdom Metazoa; phylum Chordata; class Lepidosauria; order Squamata; family Scincidae; genus Tiliqua; species Tiliqua scincoides. Next base: position 61,064,460 of record NC_089826.1, read on the forward strand.
AACAAGTTTGTTCAGGCTCTTTTGACCTCCCTCCCAGGTAATGATGTTGGTTCAGTAGACATTAAGGTCTCTTTAGCAGTCATTTAGACTGCTTCTAGTCCCATTAACCAAGCACTTTTGCAGTCTTGCTGGTTTCATTAGGGCCAAACTAATTGTTACATGGGGCACATGCTTTGATCTCTGTTTCTCAAAGTGAAACTGCATGGATTAGGGGTGTGGGTAAAATGCAGTTAAATTGTGGTGGAGGTATGGGGTTTTAATACTTCAACTATGTTGTGTTAAGAGTGGGGTTGCAGCTCCCCTGTGCTATTTAAGATAGGAGGAAAAATTCAGTTGATAACCAGTGACAGTCTTTTCCTGTTTAAAATGGTGTGTGTGTGTGTGTGTATGTGGGGGGGGGGTGCACTCCCAGTTGGAGCCACAGTGGGGATGAAGAATGTAAACCTTCCTACCTCTTGCTGTGGTTTCCCCAAACTTCACTGAACCATGCTAAGTTAGATTCACAGTTTCCTTTTCTCTGTGAAAGGAGTTTTCTTGCAATGGAAGGACTCCTTATGCCAAAAGAAACTGCTTCAGTTAGAGGAAGGAAACCTTTGAATAAAAGCTACTGTGCATCAGCAGTCATAGCAATCAAGTTACTTTAAAAGATGGGCAGCCCAGTCCTACGGTGCTCTGGTGCCTCAAGGTCCAGTGATGCCAAAATGGCCACTGCTGTATCCCATGGGGACAAAGCAGCCACCGGAATCTCCTCGGAGGAAGGGAACATTAGTTCCCTTACACCAGGTAAAGCTCTGCTGCCAACCAATGCATGTCCTCAGAGCTGTGCCTGCTAGAGCAGGTGCAGAGCCTAGGAGGCCCAGGAGGCTCAGATTGGGATGGGGCATAGAATTTGGCAGTAGACTCTGCCGCCATACCCGCCCTGCCCCGGGCCCGATCTTCCCTCAGTTCATCACCCAGTTCCTCTCTCCCTCTGTCTCCCCCTCCTCAAAAAACCTCACTGCCGGCCAGGGATTTACTTCTGAGTAGACATGCTTAGGCTTGGGCTCTAACTAGATTACGAGCTCAAACCTATTCTCCCCCCCACTCCAACCCCCCTCCTGTTGCAAGGTCAAAAGCAAAGTTCAAAAGCAAACTCAGTTGGCAAGACTGGTGATCGCCTGCAAGCTTTATTTCATTGCCAGCAACGGGCTTCTCAAGGACTCCTGTCCAAAGCGAAGAGAGCAATGAGAGCTATGTGGGAACTCTCAGAGCCCTCAGAGAAAGCAATTTTCCAGTGTGAGCCTCTCACTTATATTGATTCTGGCTCCTTTGTTTGAGGAGTCTTACACTTCTCATTGGCTGGTGTGTGACATCAGAGATGGGGGCTTTCTCAGGGTTGGCCACAGATAACTTTACAAACATTTGATTGGTTGGTTTCAAGTTACAAGTTCCAAAAAAGGCAAAAACATACATTGAGACATATAGAATTTAAAGATTTCAAAAACCACTAGGTGGCACTATTTACTCATTTATTGGCCTTTGGTATGTCTTTGTTCTTATTTCTGACCTTGACAGAGCCACCAGTGTTATCGTTCTACATTCCTTTCTGTCTGGTCCTATCAAACACTGTGGGCTTTCTGCCAACCTCTGTTTAAACTAAGCCCTTTGGTTTTTCCTCTATTCCATGTGTGATTCTCTATATGTGACTTGTTACTGTGATGTATAATGGTATATATTTAATACGACAAACTAACCTCTTTTTGTAAGAAGGATTTTAAGAGACTTTTCTCATTTATTTTAACTAAATCCAGCTCCTTCTGTCAGGTTAGAGGCTCTCATGATGTTTTGCTGATCAGGGGACTTTTTCAGGAATGTTATTTCTGTTATCTTCTGTATAGCTGATTGTTTGCAGGTGTCTGTATCTTAGAAAACTATTTCAATTAGCAACAGATAGAAAAGGCCTTGGCAAGGCCTTTTCTATCTAATGTTGCTAGTTTTCCCTCATTAAAATGTTTCTGACCTGTGTATAACCTTTAGTTTTCTCGCTTCTTGGTGCCAAGAGATATAACTTTTCCCAATTAATTGTTGCAAGTGCATCCTGCTTCCTGGCTACTCCCTATTTCTTCCATGTGTTGTATCTAAATCTCTTTTTGAGCTGTCACTCCCTAGTTCCAATTAAAAGTGTCAGGCAGGACCTTGAGTCTACAGAGGAGATACAGAGTTAGGAATGTTTTTGCCTAAGATAAAAGTCTTATCTGTGAGGAGTAACTTTATACCACATTCCAGTGTCTCCTTTAATTAACTTTTGCCAGACATCTGCCTTTCAAGGTTACATTTTCAGACTTGTGGCTTTAAGTCTTTTTCTAATAGCTTTTCACCTTTCTGTGTATTTTATGCTTTGATCAAACTATTCTAACAGCCAAAATTCACTTTAAACTACCATATATTGCTACTAACATTAATTTACACTTTTAAGCAATAACTATTAAAATATTGAAGAATGCATGCAAATATTGACACTTTGTTTTCATTTGCCATACTAGCAATTAAGCTTGAGATGGAAATTCCAGCCTCATACTCCCTTTTTGAACCTTATCTGATGCTTTGGCAGTTTGCCAAGAGACATTCCTTGAGACTAATTTAACAGCCAGCTTGCAATTTGCAGACAGAGACCAGAAAAATGCTTTTTTGGTTCTAAATATATAAGTATGCTAAGCATATAAACATAACATTTTCCCTATTTCTTAAACACATAAACTAATACTTTGTTTTAAACTAATTTAGCTATAAACACCCATAACATAGCATTGACATTTGATTCATTAAGCTTGTAAACATTTACAAAAATGATTAGTTTTAGCACAAATGATTTGCTTTCATGGCCTTGTCTCACTCCCACAATTTGAAGGCTTGTGTAAATATAGGGAGAAATGTTTGTCTTTTTTTCTGTTGTTTGTTTTTTCCAAGTCTGCCAATGACAGGCAGTGGTGAAGGCTGGGTCACATGACTAAGCCTCTCAAGCCTTGAGGCTATTCATTAGGGCTGCCTCAGTATGAGAAATAATAATAGTGAGGACTGAGATTTTTCTTGCAAACAAATGCAATACTACTTGTAAATAAAATATTTCTTTCTAAATCACTTTTTAAAAAAGAATTGTAAAGCCAGGTGGGTCTGATAGATTGTCATTTTTAAAAGTGGGTTCTGTTGCTAAAAACCTTGAAGAATTAGTACCGGGACCCACTTTAAAATGATACTTTATCAGGACCCACCAAGCTTGACAAGACTTTTTTTAAAAAGTGCTTCACTTTACCAACTGCTCAAGCCTGTTTTTATCCTTTTTACTATAGGGTGGACCGCCTTCTGCAGCATTTGTTGAGCTCCACATCCACTGAATCAGGATCATTCAAGTGGCCTTGCATCCTCCTTCGCCTTGCCTTTGATAAGAGCTGAGGCATGGTTGCCTACTCATGAGTAAACATGCACATGTGGCTCAGTTTCCCTTTCCATAAAGCACAATACATATTCCTTGTCAGCTTGGGGGAGGGGCTTCATTCTCAAGAGTTTTTTGGGGCCTGGGTTATTCAGATCTGAACCATGCTGGTTGCATTGTGTTCTCCTCACTCTAAAGGCTTCTGCAGCCCTCATGGCTGCTGCCTGATTTATAGCCAAGGGGTGTGGCTATAATAATGATTGGGCAGCAATGCTTCCCATCCCCAAATAGCAGCTTGTCTGAACCTTAATACACTTAGCCTAATTTGCCTTGTCTGTTTTGCAGCCCCTCAAATTTGGGTCCCAATCCACAGTTTGGGAACCACTGATCTAGGCTTTAAGCCATTTCTGCCCAACACTGCATATATGCAACAGGGAACAAATGTGTACACCTGAGGGCAGGGCAAAAATGGTTAAAGGTTAATCGCAGCACTTAAAATGGAACATAGAAATGAATTAGCAAGCAATCTCATGGATTTAAGGATAGGCATGATCTGTTCTAGCTGTCTTGCTCTTAGTGACATTCTGGAGAGTGGATTTTGAACCAAATGAAGTTTCCAGACTGTCAAAGCAACCCCTCATAAAGAGGGCGCATGCAGTCCAGTCTGAAAACTCTGCATGTCACTAGTGCATGGGTAACTGAGGTCAAATTGACCCTTTCCAAATAGGGCTGAAGTGTGTGAGTTCCTGGGGGCCCTGAAGCAAAACCATGCACCAACCGTTTTCAACCACTGTGCCGTGGCACACTGGTATGCCGCGAGTGGTCCACAGGTGTACCACAGGAATTTGGGAGAAGGTCATTTATTAATAGGGCCAATGTGAGATGTGAGCCCCCACTGGCAGCATGGTGTGCCTTGTCAATTGTCAGAAACCTAGTGGTGTACCTTGACCATTTTAGTGCCTTGTCAGTGTGCTGTGAGATGAAAAAAGTTGAAAATCACTGCACCAGACCCTCTCAGTGGTGCTTTGAGCACCACAACAGCCACTGGTCCTGGGGGAAAAAAAAAAAATCAAAGGTCAGTCAGGTGAGATAAGCCCTCTGATGGTCATAGGCCCTCAGCAAGTGCCTGGTGTGTCTGACTTCTGATGCCAACTCTGCAGTGGGTAAATCCCTGCCATCACCTTAACCTCCAGAGACTCTGCTAGGTCCAGAATGCCAAACTGTTCATGTGAACATGCATGGAATACTCTTTATTCAGGCAGGTCTTTTTCTGGGTTGGGGTTCTTTGATCTTTTTTTCTAAATCTGAAGTTGCCAGTTCAGTTTCAAGGAGACTTCCACTCAAATATTTTGTCAAGGAGAAAGCAAAGTCTAGTTTAATAAATACACCCTGCCATTAAATAAATAATGTGCAACTCATAGACTGACACTATTCCTTGTTGATGCTTTGAAAGACATTTATAACCTGTATTGGGATAACCAGTGCATTAATATGTGCCACAGCTAATTGCTGTTGTATTTCAAACTAATTCAAAGATGTCTCTTAATTTTGTGTATCATGTTCTAAATTGAATTTTCCTGATGGAGTATGACTTGGGCAAATGACTTTGTTGTGAGATTATCAACATACTGCAATGGTGATTCGAAATGGAAACCTTTTATCAAGCTGTTATGCTTCATTTGGTTTAGATAATTGAAAGGTTAAATGATGATTAACTTCTAATGCAATACAGTGTAAAACAACTTGTTTCTGACTATGTACAACAGTCTAGTCCAAGCCTAAAAGCTCCAGCCACAACAGCAATAAATTTTCATGGTGTTCCACTTACAATCCTTTGATGGTAGGACAAGCATGCCAGCCTGGACTTGTGAACATGTGTGTTTTGAGGTACATGTGAAGTGATACATATGCAGTAGGCTCTATGATTTAAATACATTTTTTAAACTTCTGGTTTTTTTTTAATTGCTGTTCTGTTGTTTAAATTTGAGATTTTACTATTTGATGTATTTTATTGTTATGACCTACTTTGGGTGTGATTTTTATGATGGAAAGGCAGGAAATAAATAACACATACATAACTTTAAACACAGCCTTACATTTAGGTTTTGCAATTTCAGATTTAATAGGCTACCATATAGGCCTATTATATAGGCCATATAGGCTACCATATGCAGGCTACCATATAGGCCTGCATCCAGTAAGTCCAGAATCCATAGTGCTTTTTTGACCAGCGCAGCTTCCCTGGCCCTCAGAATACCTTCTAATGCCTTCTAGGGGGTAAAAATTAGTTGCTTCTGGTTTTCAGCTAAAAACTGGATGATTTTCCACTCTTAGAAGGCATTCTAGGGGCCAGAGAAGCCACAGGCATGGGGGGACAGCACCTCCAGCTAGGGGGCAGCACCCCTGGAGATGTGGCCTCAGTCACGACGGTGGCTAGGAACACCACTGATTTGGTTACTTAAGAGCAGTGGTTCTCAAACTTTCAGCACCAGGACCCATTTTTTAGAATGAGAATCTGTCAGGGCCTACTGGAAGTGATGTCATGACCAGAAGTGACATCAACTATTAGGAAATTTTTTAACAATCCTAGGCTACAATTCTTCCCACACTTACCCAGGAGTAAGTTCCATTTACTATCATTGTTAAAAGCATATACATAGTAGTTTGTTAAAAGTACAGATCTGTAAAATTTCTTCAAATGCAGTCATGTACTATAGTAGCATCAAGTCTAATATATTAAAAAATAGAATACTGAAATGAATGGGAATCCACCTGAAATTGGTTCACAACCCACCTAGTGGGTCCCAGTTTGAGAAGCACTGCTTAAGAGAATAAATACAGTGCACATACTATGCTAAAACAATAAAGTTAAGCTCGTAGCCTTTCTTATTCCTAATGCTCACCTGGACCATTTAACTCCTAAGCATAAGTAAACCTAAGTGTAGGTTATACCAGCAGTGATACTTACAGGGATCCATGATGAAATGTTCGGAGACAAACAACTGCCTGTTCCAGCAACATTATATATATATACCTTTAAGGTAACTTCTGGCCAACCAAAGACTCAGACCAGCTGACCTCATCAACTGAGGCAATCATCCTTCCCCTCTCAACTGGAGAATCACAGCTGCACCTTGTTTTTCTTAATTGGGAAACTGGTGCCCAGTGTGAAGGCCATTTATCTGACTTCGAAGTTCAGTAGCAACTGAGAAGTCACGCTATCTCCAAACAGCACAACTTTTCCAGGGCAAGTTAAGATGGCTTTTGGTTTAACAAAATGGAATCCAGGTTGACAATGTTTTTCTACTCTGTTCATTACTTGATGCATGTGTAAATAAGCTTGAAAGGATTGCTTTTGTAATCATTGTTTTTGTAGTTTCCTTCTCAACTGAAACATTTTTTTTTAAATATCTCCTGGTAAGTCTGATTTTCTGGATACATTGAGGATATATAAATTACCCATGAATTTTCATAGGTTTCTACTTGTATCTATGTAAATGTCTTTGGACAATGATTAAGCTGAGGAAAGCTGTTATTAAGGTCAGTATAAATGCCCCCTCGTCCATCACGAATCCAGATGGGCAGGGCAAGAATGGGCTTAATTTTTGTACTGATCAAAATTCTGAGTGGCAGATCAAGCAATCAGAAGCATCAGCCCATCATTAACTCTTCTGTTAATGAGGTTATTATTAAGGCTGTCCATTTCCCCCCTGATCATTATGGATTTCAGTGAAATTCTCTCAGCATCATTAGGCTTTTCAGTGCTTTATGTTTAATTAGGAAGCATCTGCATTTGGGATAAGGGCTCATGCAATCTCCAAATAAATCTATGTTAATAAGTCACACTCATTCTGCATAAGCACATGTAGAAAAGGAGAATGAACTAGACCAGCCCTCAATCTGGTCAGTTTTGGAAACAATTAAAAGTTACACTTATTCTGTGGTTAGGATCCAGAGCGTAACATTATTCACACCTAAGACTTGCCAATGAGTTGTTTTACTTTCTCCCTCCCCACCTCTGAGTTGTGGAGCCATGCACCCTATCACAATCACACAAATAGTGTGGTGGTGTTCACAAAAGTGCTCCGTGTAGCAGTGGTAAGTGGAAAAGTGGATTTTAAAAAATCAGATTGAGAAGTCTTTCTTTTGATCCTGGTGCGTCACAAGTACCATCAGTAAGACTGTATTGCATTTGTTCTGGGAGGGAGGGCAGCAGCAGAAACCAGAATGAAGAGGGTCAGGCTGACTTGACCACTTTTTGTGACTATTTGTAGACACTTCAAGGGGTGATTATAGTGATTGCTGTAATTTAGGGGCACATCCTTTTATGAAACATGGAGGAATTGAGCTTGCAGGCAATTCTTGGAGGAGGCAGAGCTGAGCAACACAGCAAAGTGGGAGCTTTGCTAGAACATTTCAGAGAAGCTATGTCTCACAATAAAAACTTTACATTGACTTCTTCACTGATGTCGCCTTCATGTGACTGAACCCACCACATTCCTCCGCATAGCCTTTCCTTCTCCCTCATAGCTTAATTGCAGCTAACTGGGGATCATATAATAAGCAATTCAACATTATGATACTATGTAGCCCTGTAGTATTGCACTGAGGGTCCATGAAGGTGTCTCCATGTTTCCAAGCAGTGGTGACTCTCTCTGTCTTGCATTGAATTGTCAGGGAAGCTTCATTGCAGCACAATAAAATAGGAACCAGATTTAATAATAATAATAATAATAATAATAATTAATACAGGTATTTATATACTGCCTTTCTTGGTCTTTATTCAAGACTTTATTCAAGGCGGTTTACATAGGCAGGCTATTTAAATCCCCCGTAGGGATTTTTACAATTGAAAGAAGGTTCTATCTTTCAAGAACCACAACATTCAGGTGTTTCTTTCTGATCTGGTTTCACATTCTGGCCTCCATCCTCCCACGCTCAGAGCAGATGGAATCGCTTGGCTCAGCTTGTCAGCTGCTGTCAGATTGTCAGATTTGACAATGTGAAATCTGTCAGCTGTCAGATTTCTTGGAAATATAGGGATGCATCACCCCCTCTCCACTCCTGCACACTTCTGTTCATGTGATATTCTGCGCCACCCCACCCCCCCAGGAAGATTGCTGAAAGGGGGCTTTATTGTAGTGAGGAAAAAAGGTTCACAAAAAAGGGCATTCCTACAGCCCTAGGTCATTGGAAAGGCACCAGAGGCTATACTATTTCTTAAACTTTAGCCCAGATAACTGTAAGTGTAAACTGAAAGAACAAGTGTAAACATGGCCTAGGCTTGCACTATGCCTAAAATGTGGAAGTAGTTATACAGATGCATTTGCTTACACATTATAAAAGGGGAAAGGTGAAACCCTCCCCTTGTACAAAGGAAGGTTGGCTCAGTCATTCCCAAACTGGTGGGCCATGACCCACCAGCCAGGGAAGCATTTGTCCCTGTCCTTTAAAGGGGGGTGAGTGAGAAGGCAGCAATGCAATCCCCAAAACATATGTTTGTTATGCATCATCTTTATCCTTCCTAGCCAGCTTCCACACTGAAGGGGAGTTTCATGTTTATGTCAGATCTTGATTTAGTCATGTTTTGCAGGCCAATATAACAGTGTGGGCCCTTGAATTATCATGAAGAGTGACATTTCAGCTACATGCAAACAGTCAAAGGAATTGGTCAGAAAAATCAACACAGTGTTGTCGCAGTTTATTACCCAGGCCCCACAGGGTGCAAATGGAAGGAGTGACTAATCTCTGTTAGACATATTGCTTGCCAACTGACTATGGTGCAGTGGCAAAACTTTCCCCTTTTCAAGGGTAAGAAAGGGGATTGCTTCTTGGCAGAACGTGGGAGCTCATCTTATGAATCTGTGATGCCGCAAAGGCAGCGGACTCTGTAAAATTAGGAGATAGATGCTCATATGAGTCGTGTCGATTATGCTTGGATTGCCTGAGGTGATCCTCCCACCTATATACATTGTCTGGGGATAATAGCTGACATATATCATAAGAGCCAATGTGGCGTGGTAGACAGTGTTGGACTTGGACTATTCAGCACTAAAGTTCATGGGTGTCCCTGGGAAAGTAATTGTCTCTGAACCAAACTTCATATTTTGTTGCTGCATCCCATTCATCCTCCAGAGAATTTGGGGTTTCCTGTATGTGTGGTAAGAACATTTGAGTCATTGTATTTGGGTTGTACTTTTGAAGTGTAAAGTACGCATCTCTTTTGATATCCACATTTTTCTTCATCAGTACTACATACAAACAAAGGACTGATCCATACACGAAGCAAGTGATGTGGCTTATCCTGTGTGGGTATTGGGGGGAGGGCACAGATTTGGGGTGCCCTTCATCCTACCACTGCTACTCTTCAGCCCACCATGTATGGAGTCACATAGGAATGCAGCCTACATTGTGTTTGGATCAGTTATGTACCATATTTTACATAAGTACTACAGCAAAAACTGTATTTGAAAGAACTTAGAAAGCTACTTTATACTAACCTCATTGATCAATCTATTTTATGGTGCAATCCTAGTCTCGGCTAGTGCCGGTGTAGCAGCCACTATGCTGATCAAGGGTGTCCCACTCCTTACCGTGGGAGTAAGGAGCACCTGTGGGAATAGGGTAGAACAGTGCTGGATAGGACTGGGCTGTCAGTAATCTACTCTGATTGGCAGCAGCTGCCCTGGATCTCTGGTGAGAACCTTGCAAGTTCTCTTACTTGAATTCTTTTGGCTGGTGGTGTCAGGGACTGAATCTGAGAACCATCGGCATGCAAAACGTGTCCTGTTCCAGTGAGTGGTGGCTTCCTCCTACTTAACCTTCACTCCACTGCATATTTCTAAGCTAGGAAGGAATCTGTACTTCAGATTGTTTCCAAAAATGAACTATGGTTAAAAGACTAGATTCAGCTGCTATTGAATGCTATGAAGTCACTTTCTCTGATCCAGAGAATCATGGGGCCAGCAGGAGGCCTTGTGCGTACTGCAGCATCTGCAGAAACAGTGCTTATGCATAAACCTGAACTGAGGGATACAGCTTGATTCTGCTCTTGAAATGTTTTTATGGGTTCAGCCATTTGGCCTGGCTGGCTTCTAAAACATTTTGGTGGATTTGGGGATCTGGAGTGAACTTAGAACAGAGCTTAAGAATTGTCACTAGACTTCAGTGTGCATTCATAAAAAATCTCACAGTTGCAGACAGCAACACGCTGCCCCTCAGCAACATGCCGCCTCCCTCAAGAGGATACTTATTCAGCTGTACGTAGCTTCGTACGATATTCCCAGGTTCTCCAAAAGCCTTCTGAGGCCTCCGGAGCGCTAATAAACAGTACTATTAAACAGTTATATTGTATTTTAATGTACTGATTGTTAGCTGCCTTGGGTGCCCTTTGGGGAGAAAGGCGGAGCAAATAAATAAAAATAAATAAAATACGTTCTGTTTCCATTGGAGAGCCGTTCGCTTTGGAGATCTCAGAAGGCTTTTGGAGCACCCACGGATGCAGCGTGAGGCCTCGCTGGGCTACGCAATGGCTCCGGAGGGTGGGCGAGGTGGCAGCAGCAGCACGGTGAGCGAGGAGGTGCAGCCCCTAGCAGGGCCTGGACCTTTTGCTACCCTGACCCTCCCAGGACTGCCATTGAAATCTCAAGTGCATCACTAGATCAAAGGCACCTTGAACAGGATGAAACTGGTAAGTCCCACTGCAGTTTGGGGCTGTCCCTGAGATGTGCTAGGCCTCACTACACATGCACACACGTCTCATTTGTTTGTTCCAACTAGATTTCTTGTGGTAACCTTGTGTTCAGGGGTTGTAGTACCTATGACCCTTCATGTCAAATACTTCTATTTTATAATCTGTTGGAATATCTGGATATAAGGCATCTTACTTCACTTGATGAAATTAGACCAGATGATTGATAGCCTTCTTCCAGCCGCACAATACTGTCATGGTGTGGAACCACTTTTCATTTTTTTCTCCACGACGTTTTAAGAGGAAGTGTCATCTTTATGGAGATGGTATTTTCTTAGGAACCAAGTTTAAGCTCTACATAAGTTATTTCCCAACATCTGTGGAAAGAATGCCATTTTTGAGCTAAATTAATATTAATGAGAAGGGAAAAATCAATAAAAGTTGACCTCCAAAAATTAATTAGTAATACTTCACCAGACAGTCTGCTTGGATGCTTTCCATTAATCTACAAGGCTGAGGGGGGAAAATCTATACAAAGATGCCTCAATGTAGTTGATATTATTCATTAGTGCTGTTAGAACAACTGTATACTTGTTATATGTGAAAAGAATGGCTTTATTGTGTCAGAATCATGTTTCTATTGCCTTTAAGCTCCCTTTTGCCAATAACTGGATAGTGCATGTAACTTAAAACTTGCTAGAATGCACATTTCTGGACTGGTATTAAGGAATGCTTCCACTTTGCTGTGCTATACTCCAGAACAAAATACTATATATAGTTGTTTTCCAATTCAGCAGATTGCACATGGAGCAGCTGAGGTTGCCATTGTACAAATCCATGGTAAAGCCACACCTGGATTATTGTATCCAGTTCTGGTTGCTCCATCTCAGAAAGGACATAGTGGAAATGGAAAAGGTGCAGAAGAGAGTGACCAAAATGAGCACTGAACTAGGGCACCTCCTTTATGAGGAAAGGCTACAGTGTTTGGGGCTCTTCAGTATAGAAAAAAGGTGCCTGAGGGGGGACCTGATTGAGACATACATAATTATGCAGGGGATGGATAGAGTGCATAGAGGGCTGTTCTTTTTCCTCTCACACAACACCAGAACCAGGGGACATTCACTGAAATTGAGTGTTGGGAGAGTTAGAACAGACAAAAGAAGACGTTTCTTTACCCAGTGAGTAATTAGTTTGCGGAACTCCTTGCCACAGGAGGATAGCATTTTGCCTAGATGCCTTTAAACAGGGACTGGACAACTTCTGGAGGAAAAGTCCATCACAGGTTATAAGCCATGATGTGTATCTGCAACCTCCTGTTTTTAGAAGTAGGCTACCTCAGAATGCTAGATGCAGAATGCAGGTTGTTTTGTATGCTTCTTGAGGCATCAGGTGGGCCACTGTGAGATACAGGAAGCTTGACTAGATGGGCCTTTGGCCTGATCCAGCAGGGCTCTTCTTAAGTAGGTTGTGCATGAGTAGCCCTTTTAAAAAGCAGACACTCTATTAGTTATATGGGGAAAACGGATAGTAGAAGGGGACTGGACTTTGCCCAGGAGTGCTGAATCAAGAAGGAAAATCTCACAGACAACACATATTTATGTGCATGACTCTTCCTTTATGCACATGACTCTTGCCTATTGCCACATGTGGATAGCCTCTAGCTGGACTGGAATGAGAGCCTACAATCTTGCATCCTGATTAAATTTCATTGACTTCAGTGGTATTTAAGTAGCTTATCTGTATGTAGGACTGGAGCCTTAATAAATATGATGTGTACGTCTATGATGTTTATGATGTGCACTTTTCCCAGGGTTTTCCACATCAAAATGCATTTGTCTTGTGAACAGCAGTAGAGGTCCTCGAGTCACACTGTATATAGGTCTGCCCTGGAGCCAGGTAAAAGAACTGTTCATTCAGCTAAGACTGACTTGCTGCATCTTTTAAGATGCAGATATGCATCTCCCATATATTTAAAATGTAATGTGTGAGGATGATACTGGGACCATGTAGTAGAAGGTTTTTTGTTACCAGTATTTTGTGATTAATAAGAAATCAACACCAATTTACTAACATAATCAGAGACAAGAAAAGATAGCCATTTTGATATCTCCACATCAGCAAATACTCTTCCCCCCCTTCCCACAGATCAACCCCCAAATCATATTCCACAGATGATAATAATTGATTTTTAAAAAGACAGGGGTACTGTCCTCTGATCATCCAGGTCAGAGGGTGTACTAAGCCCGTGTGAACAAACATGCTCTGGAGGCACATGTATTGTGCAATTACACATGCCCCCAAACTTGCATGTCTGACCATTTTTTTGTAGTCTTTGGTCATGGTGTGCATACCCTACAAATTGTCGCCATAAGAATAAAGAGAGAATAAGGAGTGACTCAAACCACTCAATTCCAATCAACTAATTTATTGAGAAAAAATAATTTAATGACTAGAAGTAATAATATAACATCCCCCCCCCCAAAAAAAAACAACCAAAAGCCTGTTGATAATCTGAGAGGAGTGGTGCTCCTCTTAGCCGTGGGGAGTGACTGTCCCTCTTTACTCCGGCATGGTATCTTTTCTAGGGACTGTTTGCGAGTGTGTCTTCTGCATCTTTTTTAAAATTGGACAGTGCAGCAACAACTATGAGCAATTTTTGCTTATACAGGGGAGCATGGTTACAGAAAAGTTAACTAGAAGAGTAAAACCACTGATAATGATAAATGAAAGAGGAAGTTTATTGTTAAACATATGGGTGAAATTTTTCCCAGAAAAACAAGGGGCTTTGTAGCACAAGCAGCGCTTAAGGGGGGGGGGGCAGGGAGGAGGAACAACCAAGGTGGCACAAAGAAGGGAATATAATTATTTGTTTGTGTGATGATAGACAATTTTCTTGCATCAAGGGAGAGAGAGGTAAGTTGAAACAGTCCCCTCACACGGACACACATTTACATGTTGGTTTATATCTCTGATCACATTCTTGTTCACATTTTCTCATTCTTTGGGGTGTTCTCTAATAGAGTTTTTGTGCTATTTGAGAAGAGGGGTGGGAGAAGAGGGGTGAGACGAGGGGTGAGACAAAGCTTACAGCAATCCTAAATGAGGGTATGCCATTAAAACGTCAGTCATTAAAGAAAAGAAATCTCCTCTTGCTTGATATGCCCCTATCTCTAATCCAGTGAGTATCAGGAATACACAGGCCATTTTTGAGGAAGGGAACAGTCACTTGGCTGTGAGAGACACCCAAATTATTTCTTATTGGAGAGCTCAGCCGGATCTGGGATAACCATCAGGGCCATGCAGAAGCTATAAGTATAGTTGCCCGAGGTTACGCAAAACTCATTCTAATCAGCATTCTAATTACAGCTTCAAAGGCTGCTGAGAGTGCCAGTTCCCAGAGAATATAGGGCCTGCTTTCACAAGGAAACTCAAATCCCTTGATTCTTGAAATTCAGAGAATGCTGGGCATTTCTGCAAACACAGTCAGTGCTCCCATGAGACACTGTAAGAAATCAAAGTTTGGTTCAGGTGATCCAGCAGCAGCTGGGTTTTACATGAGGCTGACCTATATGTTCCTGTCAGTGCCAGGACCATGCAGGCAGGGGAGGCAGAGCCTCATGTGTTCTACTTCGATGAAAATAGCTGCAGGCATGTGCTTATTGCCCCCATTCCACCCAGTTTCTGAGGAGTTGTGCAATAAGAGGGGAGGCCTGCTCATCCCTGCTGCACCTCTCATCTCTCCCCGAATAGTTATAAGCACCGTGCAGCTGTGATGAGATCACTGATTGCAGCTGGGTAGCACCCCAGAATGCCTTGCAGTGCCACAGCAAGTGCTTTCCCAGCCATTGACCTCACTGACCATCACTGGTCAGTACCAATGATAACACCCAATGTGCCATTTGGTTGTGCAATGCACGGCATTGCCCCAGAGCTCCCAGTCACTTGGTTCTGGCATTGGAAAAGGACAAAGAAATGTTTAACTCAGTGAAAAAATATTACATTAAAAAGGAAAAGACAAAATGCCTTTGGGACCTGGGATGAGACTCCAGTAAAGATCAAAATTCAGTTAAAGAAAAACGTCTAGAAAAGGTTGCCAGATCGCATTAATTTTTTTCTGATTTATTGCTCCTGTTGTACGTGATTTATTCTCTCATGGAGAGATTTAAAGATCTTCAGTACAGTTTTCCATTATTGGGACAGACTTCCCAAACTTGCAAAGTCATATGCTTTGTTATCAGTGATGCTCTAGCAATCCAGAATATGGCAGTTTTGGGGAGCTTCCAATTCACAGAAATGTATCCCAAAATGAGGTGGTTGAATGAGAGTCTTAGCACGATTTGACTAAATCAATTTGGACAGAGACGTCTTTCCAAAATAATAGGATATTACCAAAATATATGTATCAAAGTTTGTGAACTATTGTAGCTTCAGTACTTTTTAGTTTGCTCCCATCAAAAAAAGAAAAATAATACATTTGCCACCTCAGGGTAAGAGGATATTTTCCCCCTTATGTTGAGCTCCAGCCTGCCCTATGAGGCTACTCAGATCTGCACCATCTATTTAGCTGGTGCAAATCCTAGCAGCCCATGTAAGGCTGCCCAGACTGGGAGTGGAGGTTAGGATTCAGTGTGCACTGCTGCTGTCAATAGTTCCCCCTATTCCACCCTCCCACCACCCAAAACACCTCTTTCTTACCTCTGGAACACCCTCCCACCACCTTCTCCCACCCCCTGTGCTGCCGGTCATAAACTTGCCCTGGCTGACTGGCACAGGGTTAGATCCAGCTCTGCCAAGTTGATGTGGTCCTCTGCACTGGCCCTGTCAACTCCTGAGTCAGTACAAATGTGCCTTACAGTACATTTGCAACATTCAGGAGCTGACGCGGGGCTTGTGCAGGCTCCACCAGCAGTTTGGATTGCACTCTCAGTGATTAGTTCCACTTCTCTTTGCATTCAGTGTTGATCTGCAGAGATAAGTGCTGAACGTGGGGAAAATTTCCCTCAATATCTTAGAACCCAAGGCCTGCAAAGTTTCTAGGATGATGGGGAGTCGGTTTCTTACACTTGTCTCAGTGTGAAATTGCCCTCCCATCATCAGTGTATGCTTCTGCACAGTACATGGCCTTTGAGCAATTCAGTGTAGGGAGTGTAGCTAGTGTTTGTGCTGTCATTCACCCAAGCACACATTGGTTCTTTATGGGACAATAACGTATGAAAAAGGCCTTAGCGCTTTAATGCATTGTGGTTGTGTACTGTCTTGACCTGGATCCTGAACCCAATCACTCTTAAATAGTTCATGTTTGGTTTGAGCAATCTAAAATGAACTTCTACCACATGACAACTGGCCTAAAGACAACAGCTAAAATCTTAAAAGTTTAGTATTTGGAGGTTCTGAGGCAGCTAGCATATCAGGGCCTAACTTCTGAAGTAGGCATAACTATTGCAGATTTGCAGAGAAAGAGGATTGATCCCCGGACATTAAAATTTAATTTTCAACACATTTTTCTAGTTTATTAACTTCTGTGTGAGAAAAAGGCATGATTTTTCATAAGATCAATGTAAGTAGGGATCAATATGAAACTGAACTGTAGTAGGTAGATTGGCTTTTCAATTCTCTTAAGGCTTTAATAGTTAAATAATGTAAATAGAGTTGGAATTGGCAACCCTGTAAAATCTGGCAATGATATCCATTTTCAGTACTTTGCCCACAAACTCACTGTCAAGGATCTCCTGATTAAGGGTCCAATCCTATCCAAATCTGCAGGGCTGATGCAGCTGTAGTGCAGCCCTGATGTCAGGAAAAAATGTTCCCTTACCTTGAGGAGGCCTCCATGATTGCTTTCCCGCTGCAAGATACAGCGCACACTCCTGATGCACAGTGGATGCACGGCTGCATCAGCGCTGGAAAATTGGACCCCAAGTTAGCGGAGACTTTAGCAAAGAAGCAGCCTCAATCAAGTCTCACTAAGGGCCAACATAGATGTTATGACATTGTGTAAGATGACCCAGTGTGTTTGTTTTCAAAATAGCGCATGAGGGTGGTGAATGGGGTGAAATTGTGGTGGGAAGTTGGGAGGGCTTCAGTAGTTCATGCCTGCCATGCCAGTTCTGAACATGACCACCTTGCTTGTTATTTTAATTAGAAAAAAGTTTCCATTAAAAGTCAAAATTAAAATACAGGCATGTGCCGCTTAATGATCTTCCACTAAACGACAGGCTGCATATACAACAGCGGTCAAAGCACAACAAAGAAGCTGTTAATGAGGCAGTCTGGTCCCCCTTAGCCTGTGGCACAGTGTCTGTTTACACAACAAAGAGGCTCCTAATGCAAAGAAGAGGCAGTCTATCTCCAGTAGCCTGTGCAGCCAGCTAGTGTCTGGAAGGAAGTGTCTGTTTCCATAACAAAGGTACTAGATTGGGCTGAATGTTCACTTAACGACACAATCCCATAACAACGGGTAGTGGCGTCACTAGGGTTCGCGTCACCTGGTACGGGAGGCCAGCGCATCATCCCCTGCAGTGGGCGGGGCAACACTCTAGGTGGTGGGTGTGGTGATCTACCATCGCCCCACCCCACTGGTTTTTTGGCTGTACCTTTTGATAGAATAAAGATATTTCATCGTAGTTTGTTTCATCGCATTCTGCATGAAATTACACATTGATTGATATATATCATGATGGTATTATTCCTCCAAACTCTGATTTTAGTGATTTTGGTCACTAGTGGTGTCACCTCCCCTCAGGGTGTCAACTTACTAACACCTTATTGGAGCAGTTCTCAGACTTATAGCACTGGGACCCACTTCTTAGAATGACAATCTGTCCAGGACCCATCATAAAGCAAATTAAAATAAATAATTACAAATAAATTAAAGTAAAATCAATAAATAAGGGAAAGCCAGCCCTGTTCCACCAAGTGAATTTTCTCTGTAGCCTGCCTGCAATAACACCCCCCCCCCCCAAAAAAAAGAATCAGTAAGATTTTCACCCCTGCCCAGTACCCAGTTCAATTTAAGTTCTTATATTTCAAGCATATCACTATCAGGACCCACCTGGCTTTGCAAGTCTGAGAGCCCAATCCTATGCCTGTCTACTCAAAAGTAAGTCCCATTATAGTCAGTGGGGCTTACTCCCAGGAAAGTGTGGATAGTACTGCAGCCTAAAACAGAAAAAAATTCCCTATCAAGCCTGTTTCATTCTTTTTATGGGGGGGCTGCATTCTGGAGCATTTGTTGAGCTCCAGTTGCATCAAATCAGGACCATTCTGGTGGCCTCACATTTCCCATTGCCTGACCTGCCCAGGAGCCAAGGCATGTTTGCTTACTCATGAGTAAACGTGACCATGTGGGTTAGTTTTGCTTTCCATAGGGCTCAATACATTCGCCAGCTTGGAGGGAGGGACCTCCTTCTCCAGTGTTTTTTTGGGGCTACATTCATTGCACCAGGACCATTCTGGTGTTGTTGGATTCCTCTCAGCCTGCCCCTTCAGATGGAGTAAGGCACGTTCACCTACTCACAAGTAAACACACGATACCCCTTGGTTTCTCTTTCCATTGGGCTCCATGCATTTTTTTGTTTTCTGGTTTTTTGCCAATAACTTTTGATAGAAAGGAGATATTTCACTCCCATTTTTTACATTGCATTCTGCTCAAAATTCCACATCCAACAGTATATAACATGATGGTATCACTCCTAACCACCACGATTTTAGCACGTCACCCTCCCAGTGCATGTCACTCCCCTCTTGCATGGCCCGCACCCCCCTAGCGATGCCACTGACAATGGGGATGGGAAAATGTATCCCCATTGTTAAGTGGCACACACCTGTAGTTGGAGGGGGCATAATTGGTACCAGAACTCTGGGTGGGGGCAAAGCTCCTCTGCCTCCTGCCATGGTTCTGCCCTGTTTAATAACTCCCAATGTCCTATTTTGGAAACAACAGTAACACATACTGAGCTATGTTACATATTCTGCATAAGGAATGTTTAATTCCCTATAGATGGATACTCCTAAGTAAGTTGCTCTGTTCTATGGGCCTTGCTCTCAATTAAGTGTACATAGGATTGCATCCTAGAGATTGTTGAACTCTTGTATAATGAACAGAAGTTTTTGTTTTCTCAGAGAAGCAGAATTCTCTGCAGAGTTGTGGGGATGGGGTGGAGGGAGAGGGAGAAGACATGGTCTCAGAAACTTCTCTGTTCTTCTCTTCTTTTCTGTAGGAAATCATCATTATGGACTGTCAGCTAACAGGCAGACCCCAGGCTGGAAGACAGGTAATAATGTTACTGGATGTGCTCTAAGGTACATGCACCACATGGGGGAAATCTATTGCACTAGTAGAGACCAAGTGCATTGGCTCAACTGGCACAGCTCTGTGGAATGGCATGAAGTGAGGAGGGAGACCAGGTTCTAGGTGCAAAGATCTAAAGGAAGAAGAGGCTTAAAAGGCAAACCTGGCAGTGTTAGGCAGTAGCACTAACTGGTTCCAGGGCAGGGAGCAAGGCAAGGGAACCAAGATTACTTTCCTGGGGAAAGGGTGCATTGAGAGCTTGGCTGAGCAAGTGCTAGAGCTGTGGTTTGCAGTTGCGCTTGAGATGCTGGGGAGGTTGGGGAAGAGAGCAGTCTGGTATCTGTCCTGGCTGTCAGGTGGCACAGCAGTTCTTTGGTAGAACTCAAGAGAATGGGGCTGATTGATGCAGCCCCAACTGGTTTCTAAGCGATCCACAACATCAGCAAGAACAGAGATGACATGAGGGTCTCTGAACCTGCTTTATCAGAACCTAAATTCCTATAGAAAGCATAGAGGCTGCTGTGGGGTGAATCCATCTAAGGCCTTCCTATTGCCTTGATGGCCCCGCATGACATGAGATGGTTGCCTCTGTTGTTCTGCATCCTGCACTGGGTTCCTTGATTGTGCAAGATGAAGGCCAGTGCCTTCATTATCATAACTCTTCACTGAGTTTTCAATGAGTTCAAATCAGGGGAGCCAAAGCTGAAGGAACTCTTATGTATTGCTAATGACTTTGTTTACTCTGAAGCCAGGAAGCTACCAGAATGTGGCTTGTTTCCAGGTTTAAATTTTCGGACCAGACAAGATATTGGAATTTTCCAAACAGAGGAAGAAAGACAAAGCTTCTCCTACTCCGGCCAGCTAGAGTGGTAGGAGGGGTTGCTCTACAGAACTTCAGTTTGGCCTTTTTCCTACGGCCTAGGACTCAAGTCTTCCTTGCCCTTGGCCCAAATGAAAAGCCATGTGACACGTCTGGATCTTACTTTTCTGCCTGTACCCAGCACCATATGCACATGCATAAAATGTGTCCAGTAACAATTCAATGGAAAAAAGAAGCATCTTAATCAACATAGAGCAGAGCAGCCCAAGGCTTCATGGTGCCTGAAGCAGAATTCCTTACCTGCTGATATGCCAGCCTCTGTTACTCCCAGAGTACAAATACTCTGTTATTTACATTGGAAAGGCAACAGAGTAGAAGAGGAAGTGGGAAGGAAAGAAGAGTGGTGGGTTAGAAAGAGTCTCCTATATACTTCCTGTTCCACTCTGTCCCTCTCCCTTTTTCAGTCCACGGTAAGAGGGCAAGTGAGGCAAGGTAATGGGCAGAGGTGAGCAGCCCCCCATCAGTCTGCTGCCTTAGGCAACCACCTTAGTCAGCCTCATGGTAGGCAGCCATGGATTGGCCATGCCTATGTCCCCTCCATATGCCTTGTGGTTGTTGGCAACCTTCAGTCTCGAAAACTATGGTATCGTGCTCTGAAAGGTGGTTCTGGAACAGCGTCTAGTGTGGCTGAAAAGGCCGATTCAGGAGTGACAATCCCTTCCACACCGGGAGCAAGTGCAGTCTGTCCCTGGTCTGTCTCCCTGGCTATGGGCCTTCCTTCTTTGCCTCTTTGCCTCAGACTGTTGGCCAAGTGTCTCTTCAAACTGGGAAAGGCCATGCTGCACAGCCTGCCTCCAAGCGGGCCGCTCAGAGGCCAGGGTTTCCCATTTGTTGAGGTCCATCCCTAAGACCTTCAGATCCCTCTTGCAGATGTCCTTGTATCGCAGCTGTGGTCTACCTGTAGGGCGCTTTCCTTGCACGAGTTCTCCATAGAGGAGATCCTTTGGGATCCGGCCATCATCCATTCTCACGACATGACCAAGCCATCCCTAAGACCTTCAGATCCCTCTTGCAGATGTCCTTGTATCGCAGCTGTGGTCTACCTGTAGGGTGCTTTCCTTGCACGAGTTCAAGGACAATGAATTCAAGGACAAACCTGAGTTGCCTTGTGGTAGTGGTAACAGGAAGCTACCAGTGTTTGTGTGCAGTTGTGTCTTAAAAAGTGAAAAACACATCAAACCTATGGCTTTTGAGGTCTCCAATGCATTGACAAGTAGGATGTCTCTGAAAAGGCAATCTTTTCAGAAAGACCCACAACAATGGCACAGTCTTCTTTGTTCCCTCAGTTGATTCAAAAGAGTAACTTTATAAAATGGTGATTTTCAACCACTTGGCTGTAGCACATTGGTGTGCCTCAAATAGGCTGAAGGTGTACTATGGGAGTTTGGGAGAGTGACATTTATTAGTAGGGCCATTTGATGATGTGAACCCCCTACCAGAAGTGCAGTGTGCCTTGTCAATCATAAAAAAAAAACAAAACAAAAAAAAAAACAACTGATGGTGTACCTTGGGAATTTTAGCATGTTGTCATTGTGCCATGGAATGAAAAAAGAGTGAAACTCACTCTTCTAGAAAAGTGGTTCCCAAACTGATGGGTCATGACCCACCAGCCAGGGAAACATTTGTTCCCAGCTTCTTTAAGGGGTGGGGGAGAGGCAGCAATGCCATCCCCAGGATCGTGCTGCTACCGGGGATGCGAGGGTTTCGCTTTCCTGCAATCAGTGCTGCAGTCCTGGGGGGGGGGGAGGGGAGGTAGTCTAGGGAGCCTTCTTCAGGATTCCTCTTGCCAGCAAATGTTTAAAAAAGGAAAAACGGACACTTCCTGTTTCATCACGGAAACTGAAAGTGCCCCTTTTTTAAAGACTTTTGCAGACAAGGAAAGCCCTGTGGAGGGCTCCCAAGAAAGCCCCTCCCCCAGGACTGCAGCACTAGCTGCAGGTAAGTGAAAAACCCCTTTCCATCCCTGGCAGTAGCGCAATCCCCCCTTCCCCAGGTATACTTACAGTATGTCCAACTCTCTTGTAGGAGTTTGGGAATTACTGTTTTAGAAGAACATGTACCAGGTGGCACTAAAGATACTCTGCTTTGAGTGACTGAATTGAATGTTCTGAAGTAGGATGGAGCTCCCTAAGCTACACTCCTCGAATGGATTCCAAATAGGTTCCTTTCTAATATTATTTGATGGCAATGTATGACACAGCCTACTGGCTTGTTCTCAGAGAAGGATAAATTCTACAACCTCATCTGAAGTACTGTTGAGTGAACTGACATTTCAGATGAGTCCAAAAGTCATGTAACATGCAACTGAAAGAATAAATGCTGTCAGCCATAGGTGACTGCCATGAAGAAGATGTAAGCTGAAATTTACTGGAAATAAAACTGAATTCCTTGTCTGACTCATGCTTGTGAATCATTGCTTTACTGGAGGGGGTTTGAAGGTAAACTGAGTTTTTAACAGGACCTCAAACTGCCATCTAAATAACAGAGTAGGGCACTGAACTAAAACAAATGACACAGAGTTGGGAAAAAAATATACTCTTTGGTATGAAATTAATGCAATCAGCTCAGTGGAATGTTGAATGTATTCATAACTGTTCATCCCAAACAACTTCAGAGCTAATAAAATGCATATTACAACACACATTCATGCCTGTGTGCAAACACGAACAGTATAAGTAATTGGAAGTTGAAGTTGCTCTTGAAGCAGACCCTTGTTGGCAACCTTCAGTCTCGGAAGACTATGGTATCGCGCTCTGGATGGTGGTTCTGGCACAGCGTCTAGTGTGGCTGAAAAGGCCGATTCAGGAGTGACAATCCCTTCCACACCAGGAGCAAGTGCAGTCTGTCCCTAGTCTGTTTCCCTGGCTATGGGCCTTCCTTCTTTGCCTCAGAGTGTTGGCCAAGTGTCTCTTCAAACTGGGAAAGGCCATGCTGCACAGCCTGCCTCCAAGCGGGCCGCTCAGAGGCCAGGGTTTCCCACCTGTTGAGGTCCACTCCTAAGGCCTTCAGATCCCTCTTGCAGATGTCCTTGTATCGCAGCTGTGGTCTACCTGTAGGGTGCTTTCCTTGCACAAGTTCTCCATAGAGGAGATCCTTTGGGATCTGGCCATCATTCATTCTCACGACATGACCAAGCCAATGCAGAATTCTCAGAGAATGGGTCTCTGCTCCCTTAAAATTGAGAGTTACTAACTTCATTTTCTGCTCTTCAAGCTGCTCTTGAGTAGCGCTGGTTGGAGAAGTCTGAAGGAGACAGGAGGCATTTGGTCTCTCTTGGTTAAAGGATTAGGCAAACAAGAAGGTTGTTTTTGAAATAATTGAAACAAAATGGAAAGGCAGAAGACAAACAGCCATATTCTACACTTGAGATCAGAGGCAAAGTTCAAAAGAAAAATAAACCAGTCTCCAGCAAAACCTTCCCTAGCTTGCAAGTACCATTACACAGGCCTACACATGTTTTGCTGTCATATAAGTGAGACTTTTTCTTGGGTACAGTTGGGGTGCTGAATCAACAAATGCATTAGTTTTTCCTGATTGATTCTAGTTTTGGGGGTACTTACATGCCAATTCAAGCAGCATCCTCATTTTTTGATTTAGCACCCCCAAAATACTCTAAATTCATTCAAACAACCTTGGTAACTAATTTTTATTATTTTTTTGGTAGGCCTGTGTCCAGACTACTCAGCTTGTAATCCTCCCAGATCAGGCGGGGTTGGAGATTTCAGGAACTAACCCTCTTTGCTGGACAACATTGATTTTCTTGTTCTGGTGGAATCCTCTCATGCCAGCTTCTGCTGGCTGGCTTCTTTTCTGGGGAACGGTCCACAAACTCTGATAGGATAGTTTCAACTTAGTGGGTCTCTAAATTAACCACTAAGTCAGGTGAGTTGACATGGACCAGTGACTATTGTTGAGCTCTTCTCAAGAATTCCAGAGGATTTTGGTGTTGCACCTTTCTATCCCATGGAGATGCCAAGCCTGACATGGGATAGGATTTGGGGAAGGAGCCAGCTCCAGAGTAGTCACAAATGTGCTTTTTGGCTTGTTCCTGACACTCTTGGGCCACACAGGGGCCTTACGTTGGCCCAGCACCAGCTCTGGATTGCATTCCAATTCACTAGAAGGCAACTTCCTAGGAAATCTCTCTAAGCTTTCTTTCCCCATCTATAGCATGTAAGTAAGTGATTTATCTCACAAGGCTGTTGAAACAAAGGAAGGACATGATGAAAATTGTAAATCATTTTGTATGTAGGGGAAACTATGTGATTCTGCACAAAGCCTGGATCAGCAAGTCCTAGATAATACCTTTGCTATTCTTCTAAGTTAAAATATGTCCTGAATATTCTGTGCAAGGTCTCGGGAGTAAAGTGTTTTTGGCATCATTGCTGATTATTTGTGAAAGTCATATGCAGAGTGGTCTTTGTAATCATTAGGATCCCTTTGACACTTCCGACAGAATGACAAAATGCCTTTCTGAAGTTAATAGAAAGTGTAGGCATTGGCGTTGGGTAATAGAGTTTCCAGGACAATGTGCTATAAAACTGCAAGTAATTTGAGTACTGATCTTTCACTTAGACTCGGATCTATTCAGCCATTTACCAAAATTGAGCACCTTCTCATTAACATTAGAGATTATCACAAATTTGGGGGGTGCACTACTTACTACTGGACCCCCGTCCCAGTGCCCCCCACTACCCATTTTGTGAACTGCAGTGATTCCACCACTCCGGGAAGTGCAAAAGCACACTGACTTTCCCCAACACACAGCATCTCTGAGTCACTTTGCCCACAAGAGTACATTCCTTCCTGTCCCTTATCAATGCTTCTCTTCTCAACTATTATTCAGTAGAGAGGGAAGGACAAAGCCAAAAATTATTGCAGAGATTCAATTAAAGCCAAGTCACTCTGGTGTAGGTTCTTGAGGAAATGGAACCACTGGTCAATTAGTTATACACACTCAATAGTTTGTAAAAGATAGTTATTTGTTAAAGGCAGACGTTAAGAGTACTTCTACCCAGGTTTCCCAGCCTGAGGGAATACAGAATAAATGCCCACATAACATTAGTACCCAAGAGCACATAAAAAACATTTCTGAACTATTCTAAACATGCCTTATCATGTAGCTGAACAACCTGTTGGACAGACTGCTTCATAGCTGCTACCATTAGAGAGGTCAGTTACTAAGGACGCAATCCTATTCTGTGCTGGAACAGGCAAGCCAGGAGGCTTGTGCTGTATCCAGCGCAGGATAGTGACCAGAAGCAGCTTAGCCAGATGCAAGGGGAAACTTTTCCCCTTACCCCTGGGTAAGGGCTGCTGACCCCTATAGGTCTCCTCGAACTTGCACCACCTTTGGAGGTGGCACAAGTCTGAGGAGAGTGGAGCGACTTGGAACCACTCCATTCTCCCCAGGAACTGGGGTTGGGGTCCAGCATAACTGCCCCTGCCTGCCCTCCCCCCACCCAGGAACGCCTCCCTCCCGCCTCCTCCCTGCTTCCCCCATGCCTAACTTTACCTCTTGTGTCGGCCCACCTGGGCAGACGCAAGACTCAGCAGGGAAGCTAGCTGGGAAGCAAGACTCGGTGGGGAAGCCGCCACGGAAGCTGGATTCAGCTCCACGTGTGCCGACACGGCTTCCTCATTTGCAACTCTCCCGGGCTGGTGCAAGGGACTTGCGTCGGCCCAAGGCGCAGTTTGGATCGCACCCTACATCAGACTTCCTGCCCTTAATTTATACTCCTCAGCCCAGGAGCTCTCATAATAACAGAAGAAGAGCCCCGCTGGATCAGGCCAAAGGCCCATCTAGTACAACTTCCTGTATCTCACAGTGGCCCACCAAATGCTTCAGGAAGCACACAAGACAACAAGACACAACCTGCCTGCTGGTGCCCTCCTCTGCATCTGGCAATCAGATGCAGCCTGCCTCTAAAACCAGGAGCTTTCACATACCTACCATGACTTGTAACCCTTAATGAACTTTTCCTCCCGAAATTTGTCCAACCCCTCTTAAAGGCAACTAGACATGATGCCATCACTACTTCCTGTGGCAAGGAATTCCGCAGACTAATTACACGCTGGATAAAGAAATGTTTTCTTTTGGTCTGTCCTAACTCTCTCAACATTCAATTTTAGTGGATGTCCCATGGTTCTGGTGTTATGTGAGAGGAAAAAGAGCATCTCTCTATCCACTTTATCCATCCCCTGCATGATTTTGTATATTTCAATCATGTCTCCCCCTCAGGCACTTCTTTTCTAGACTGAAGACCCCTGAATGCTGTAGCCTTTCCTCATAAGGGAGGTGCCCCAGCCCAGTAATCATTTTGGTTGCTCTCTTCTGCACTATTTCTGTTTCCACTATATCCTTTTTGAAATGTGGAAACTAGAATTGGACACAATACTCCAGGTGTGACCTTACCATCGATTTGGACAACATTATATAATATTAGCCATCTTAATACTTTTTCTAATGATCCCAAGCATGAAATTATTCTTCTTCACCGTTGCCGCACATTGGGTTGACACTTTCATTGAGCTGTCCATCAGTACTCCAAGTTCTGATCTGTCACAGACAGTTCAGAATCCATTAGCCCAGTGTTTCTCACACTTTTAGCACCGGGACCCACTTTGTAGAATGAGAATCTGTCAGGACCCACCGGAAGTGATGTCATGACCGGAAGTGGCATCATCAAGCAGGAACATTTTTAACAATCCCAGGCTGCAATCCTACTGACACATAACCAGGACTAAGCCCCATTGACTGTCATTGTTAAAAGCATATACATAGCCTGTTAAAAGTACCGATCTGTCACATTTCCCCAGAAGCAGTCACATACCATGGTAGCATCAAGTCTAATATATTAAAAATAAAATATTGAAATGAATGGGGACCCACCTGAAATTGGTTTGTGATCCACCTAGTGGGTCCCAACCCACAGTATGAGAAATACTGCATTAGCCTATATGTAAATTTTTGATTCTTTTCCCCATTGTGCATAACTTTACATTTACTTACATTGAAACGGCATATGCCATTTTGTTGCCCAGTCTCGCAGTTTGGTGAGTGGCTTCTGGAGCTCTTCCCAATCTCTTCTGGTCTTCACCAGATGGAAAAGTTCGATGTCATCCACAAATTTGGCCACCTTGCTGCTTGGTCCTTTCTCCAGGTCTCTCATGTCTCCCTGTCTCTCATGAACTTTCAGTCAACAGGCTATTCCCAATTCTGCTGAGTCATTCTCCATCCTCCATTAGATTCAGGCAGCTGGTCATGTAGCAAGATCTCCACATCTGTATCCTACTAGCCGAACTTTCCAGGTCTCTGACATTCCAGCTGACAATTTAACCCTTAATATGCCCATAATACCATGACAGAGATACTCCATTGACCCAACCATTTGTTCATGACAAACATAGAAATGGAAAGTGTGGATCCTTGGGAGAAAAAAAAACAAGAACATTTGATTCACATTTTATAATTTTCACTTAACCCTAAACAGTTTAGAATTGGGTATGCAGGGTCATGGAAGCAGAGGCAGGAGTTGCTTAATGTACAGAAAGATTTTGTACTCTGGAGCTGGCATGAATTCTGCTGGTATAAATGCAGCTTCTATGCTGTCCCTTCCAGCTTGCAAATGTGTGAACAGATTCACAGGAAGTCATTTACTTGGGCTAATGCGCCCAAACATGTTCAGCACTTAATATTTTTTCACTTGATGACTTGATGCTCGATGACTCACAGCTGAAGGTGTGAACTATTGTTAAATGGTAGGCACAACATGTAGGCTTTGTGTGTAACAGTTTCATCTGATGCTCCTTATTTATTTTGTGCTTGAAGCTTTGGGGGCCAGCCAATCTGTTCCTCTGGCAGCGTTTGTGATTCTTAAATCAGCATGGCAGTAATGTATAGTGTAGGCTTCCTTGACTTGTGAACCTGTAACCAGCACAGTGTTTGTGATTTGCCAGTTCCTTGATGACTGCCATGTTTTTGAAGCGCAAGGAAGACAGTAAAAACAGGAACTTTATTGAGTCCCTGATGGGCCGCCATACATGGCTGGAGGGCTGCATTTGGCTTAGCAGGTCACAAGATATGTGTATAAGATGTGGCACTTAAAGTCTGGTGCTTGGTCATGCGTATAAGATATGTGAATAATGTTATTCATGTTCTGAACATAGCAGAGCTATATGTTGCCTCAACTATGCATGTTCCTAACCCCCATGTCCTTCTCTTCCCAAATAATAGGAATATGGGGGTAGAAGTGATCATGAGGCAGGCATAGAGAAGGGCTCCTTAATATCATGATTGAAAAACATGCTCATCTGTGCTAACTATTTATAATTGCTCTTATGTTTGCCACAAATCATTATGTTGTGTGGATGAGTGGAGTTTTGTTTGAAATTTTATTGAACTTAACTGATTCAGGGCGCAATCCTAACCCCTTATGTCAGTGCTTTCCAGCACTGGCATAGCAGTGCCAATGGGACATGATCTGCATCCTGCAGTTGGGTGGCACTCACGGAGGCCTCCTCAAAGTAAGGGAATGTTTGTTCCCTTACCTCAGAGATGCATTGCCCTTATGCCAGTGCTGGAAAGCACTATCATAAGGGGTTAGGATCGCGCCCTAAGGCTGAAAAGAGAAAACTATGGGAAATGGCCATAGTTTTGCCAAATACTTGTGCTGTATATCTGATTTGACCCAAATAGCAATGTTTGAACAGCCTTGTTTGAGCAGGTTAATAAAATCAATTTTGGGGTCCTTGTGTTAAAAACAAAAGGGTAAACCCAGGCCTTTCCCTCCCTTGAAGGAAAAGGCCAAAGTAGGTGATCAGGCTTCCCCAATCAGCCCTGTGACAGGATCTGGAAGGGACAGCGCCAGTCAGTGAAATTAAGGAAAACTTTATAGACTACAAGTGTTAGAATATTGCTTTCTGATCCCTCACTCGTGTTCTTGCAAGTGTTCACCCGCATGGCTGGTACTTAAAATCTGGTGCTTAGTTATGTGGGAAAAAGCATGGGAAGAAGATGCAGGCGCTGTCCTCAGGGTTCCATCTTTTATCCTCTAGGCCAGAACAGAGGACTGTTAGGTCTTCTTCCCATTGACCAGGCTCTGTCCTTGGGGCCCCTCCTCTGCTACCACCTCCCATCACCTGATCTGGGGCTTTCTTGAACTGGAATTTTCCTCTTTTCCTCACCAACACCTGGTGTTTGGATGGTGAGATTATTCTCTCCTTAGCGTGGTGTGCTGCAGTGCCTTTTTACCAAAGGGTCATCAGGTGTGAGGAGTTTCAAGTTTCTCCTTAGGCATCTCCTTGGTTTGGAGATAGTGACTTTGTGAGAACTCTTTGTTCTCCTTTGTTGCATCTGAGAGACCTTGTCTTCTGCTTAGGTTCAGTGGTTCCCAAACTTTTTAGCACCGGGGTCCACTTTTTAAAATAACACTCTATTGCAGCCATTTTCAATTACTGTGCTGTGACTAAACACACATTCGTGTGCTGTGAATGATCCCCAGGCATGCTGTGGCAATTTGGGAGAGGGTAATTTATTAGTAGAGCCATTGGAGGATGTGACACCCCCCCCCATTCATATTAAAAAAGGAAGTTCCCTGGGCTGCATTCTGCAAAAGGTGGCTGACTCTGACACTTGACTCTGCCCAGGCAGGGAGGATGCCATGTTACCTAACATTGGGTGGGGGTGGATTGGCAAGCTGCCATTTTCAGTATGACTCATCCAGGACTTTCCAGACGTGTCAACATCTATGCCATCATCCCCTCCCGATGCTACTACTAGGCAGAAGTAGAAATCAACAGCTCTAGGGTTATGGTAAATTAGAGGCAAATGTCATCACACTGGAGAAGATAAACAGGACACAGCAGAAAGCTGCAGATCACAACTGCCACTATCCTGCTCTGTCTCCTGCACATAAGCTGCAAACTGCCTTGGTCAAGTAGTTGTGCATGACTGTGGGAGGGTGAATGCTTAGTATTCTGTATTTATATCACCATCATCATGAATAATAATAATAATAATAATAATAATAATAATAATAATAATAATAATAAGCGTATATATGCATTTCAGTCTGGTCTTTGTACTCTCCTTCTAAAGATTCTGCTGTTAGGATTTGTAGTCTAATCACCAACCGGTCTTTAGAAGAGGCTCCTTAAATCCATGGTAGCAAGATGTGGGAATAAAAATTTTAAACAGCATATGATAAAATTGGTGTCCCTTTAATTGGTCTATAACAGTGATTTTCAACCTTTTTTGTCTCATGGCACACTGACAAGGTACTAAAATTGTCAAGGCACGCCATCAGTTTTTGGACAATTGACAAGGCACACCTTGCTGTTGGTGGGGGGCTCATATCTCCAATGGTCCTATTAATAAATGACCCTCTACCAAACTCCCAAGGCACACCTGGGGACCATTGGCAGCACACCAGTGTGCCACAGCACAGTGGTTGAAAATGGCTGGTCTATATGGGAAAAAATTGTTGTTAGGAGAATTTTCAATAGAGTCACCTCTTTCAAATTGACATTAATTATTCCCACATCCTTTGATTTCTCCCTGCAAATGCCTCGTGTTTTTCATTCAGTTTGCCTTACTGGTCTCAGAGCCTAGACAGAAAAAAAAATTATCTAAACACAGTCAGTGGGAAAGGTCATTTGTAAAGGAGAATCAGTGTGTGAGAGAAGAAATAGGCAACTCCTGTCTACCCATCTTCTAGAAGTTGTGATTCCGTCTCCCCACACATTAACGTGGTGAGCCCAGCGTAGGTTTGGTAATGTTGTGTTTGCTATAGATAAGTAGTTCTACCCTGAGTGCAAGAGCCAATGAGATTGATGGTTTGGACTTGGATGTTGGAGGAGACCCAGTTTTAATTCCTTTTCAGTCATGATGCTTATTGGGTGATACCGGGAAAGTCACCACCTCTCAGCCTATTCTACTTCACTGGGTAGCTGTGAGGAAAAATGAGGGAAAGCTCACTGATGCCTTTGTGAGCTCCATGGAAAGAAGGGTGGAATGATGCAAATACAATCACTCAAAGGTTATACAAGGCCAGTAAAGTCCCATGCACAATTAGCTTTAATATTGGAACAACCAATGAATGGATCTCTGAGGAGCTTCGCAATGGCAGTGAACTTTAAAAGAGCAAACTTCAAAACTTGGAAGAAAAGGTTGGAAAGGTTTAGCAAGTGGCAGAAGGGTAACATTAAACAAGACAAAAAACCACAGACAAAGTCTGTAGGCTATTTGTTGTAAAAACACTGTTGCACAGGGGCACATAGTTTCCATGTCTGTGAAGGCAAGGGTTGGGGGCACTTAAGGCAATCATTTTCTTGCAGGCAACTTGTGACCAACCAAGCCAAATAAAATTGTAACCATTGATAATTGACAGAACGTGCTTTATGTAAACAGAATTAAGTATTAAGTTTTTTTGTGCATTGTGTTTTTTTTTTTGTTTTTTTTTAATATTTGGCTAGATTTGATTTTAGTGCAGAAAGATACTGGCTACAATTCAACAAAGACTAAAGCCCACTTAAATGTATTGGTTTTCATGGGTTTAATGGAATTTACTTTCAAGTCCCAACTTCTCTGCTTCTCAAAGGAAGATTATGGGGATTTCCATGAGAAAGCAGACAGCCTCCAGCAAATGGAAGATGCAAAGAGAAGATCCTTGTCCTTGCACCTAGCAAGCTGTTCCTAGACCCATGACACACATTTTCTCATCTGAGGTGTAGTATTCCTGGCAGGGTCTGGCATGGTTTGCTGTCAAAAGTAGGTTATACATACATAAGACCTTTATTTGCATGGATAAAGGAAATACAGAACAACAAACAAACATCCAGAACACACACTCACACACAAAAACAATAAAATAAAACAATCATAATCATCCAATACCCCTCCTCCCATTCACCATAATATAGCAGAAGACCCAGAATTCCATCCTGCCAGTATCCCAGAAACAAAGTTGGCAACCTTGTCAAGAGAGTCAGTTTCCTCTATAGAAAGAAGGGTTTGTAATTTAAATGAATCCTCCCAACCCTGCATTTTGTTCAGCAGTGGAGCCAGATAGTTCTTACGAAGGGTGTAATGCAGTGGGCAATAAAAAAAAAAAAGGTCTCCACACAATTCCTGTCACAGGTACATCTTCTTTCTGAGTAGGGAATGCCACTAAACCTGCCCGCTAGCAGAGCTGATGGAAATGCATTGCATCTCGCAAGGGAGAATGCTCTGCAAGCCTATGGGCACTGCAGATGATAAAAGAAAGAAGCCGGCTTCCCAAAACTGACTGGGATGTGCAGATGGAGAGGAGAGCAAATGGTGTTAGCTGCACAGAATAGCTCTTGATGCTCAATATCGAACAATCTTCCCTTGATAGTCCTGTAGGCTTCGCTTAAACCAATCATACCCAGGCTTGCTGTGTCTAGTCCTATCAATTTAAGCTGGGTGAGTGTATACGCAACCTCCACAGGCAGTACTGGATCAGCCAGAAGCTGGTACATTAGCCCATACGGGGCAGCATTGAAGAGGATTGCAAGCCAAAATTTTACTGATCTCAACCAAGCCAACGTTTTGAGTCTGATAAAATCCACTTCAAGACACATAGCAGAGTATGGAACACATGTGGGAAAACCCAAGATCCTCCGCAGGAAGGAGGCCTGTATGCTCTCAGTTGAACAATTCAAGGCCTTATGCCAGATTGGACAGCCATAAAGAACTTGCGAAAGCACCTTAGCCTTGAATACCTCTAAAGCAGCTGGGACATATCTGTTACCATGGCTAAAAAAAACAAAAAACGGGAAATTGCAAGGGATGAGATTTTTGATGCATTTAGGACTGCATTACGATGAGAAACCCACAAATGCTTGTAGTGGAAATTAATGCCTAAATATCTGAATGTCTTTACCTATCCATTTTGTTGCCCATAAATGACCATTTAAATGGTTTCCAATTGTTGGCAAACACCATGATTTTAGAGTAGTTAATCTGTAACTTGTTGGATGTAAAATACTCTATAGAATTATTAAGTAGACGTTTTAAGCCAATCCTTGTTCGAGAAATAAAAGCCGCACCATCCACATACAGTAATAGTGGCACTAGACAGGACCCAAGTATTGGGCAATGACCACCCACTGTCTTCAAGGCCGGGGCTAAATCATTCAGGAACAGGTTAAATAGCATGGGAGCCAGAATGCATAACCCCTGCATAACTGCTTAACCCCTTTGTTTATAGTAATGGGGTGTGTGAGGCTACCACTCCTGGTATATCTGGCTTTACATGATGTGTTGGAGTATAAGATCTTAATTAACATCAATAGTCTTTTATCAATCCCCATGCTGGCTAATTTAGACCAAAGAAGATCTCTATCAATGGAATCAAACGCATCTCTTAGATCAAGAAAAGCCACATAGAATCGTGCCTTGGCTTTCTTAATCTGTTTATGGACTAGGTGAGATTAAATTAAACAGTTATCCATTGTTGATTTGCCCCGACAAAATCCTGTTTGCTCTGGACCTAGGATATCCTTAGAGTTGATCCAGATAAAAAGCTTATTACTTAGGTATTTCGCATAAATTGTGCCTATTACACAGAGCAAGCTGATAGGCCGGTAATTCGCAGGGAGGTTTGGGTCGCCCTTTTTAAAAACTGGGATGATTGTTGCCGAGACCCAATCTTTGGGGACTAAGCCAGTTCTATCGATCATTGTGAAGAAGGGTGCAAGCAAGTGAGCCCACCACTCAGGATCACATTTTAAGAGTTTAGGTGGTATTTGATCCGGTCTGGCAGCTTTCTCTGATTTCAGTTGATCTATTATCTGTATAATCTCCTTGGGCATCACAGGGGGGCAGACAGGTAGATCAGAAGAAGTAAAGTTGGGTCGGGTATCTGGGGATTTGCTCTTATCAAAAAATAATTCTGAAAAATGTTTAATCCGCATAGAAGAAGAGATTACAACTGGGTCATACATTTTGGAGCTAAGAGAGCCTGACACCATGGCCCAAAATTGTTTGTTATTTTTTTGCTGTATCGCTTGCAACAACTTGATCCACTGAGCATGGGTATACTTCTGCTTTTTATCTAACAGTAAGGCATTAAATTGCTTTTTTGGGAAAAAATATTTAACTGCCTCACATGGAGTGTTAGACTTTCTGAAGGCCAAATAAGTTGCTCTGATCAGTGCTTTGAGGTCTCTGCATTCTTTATCAAACTAGTCCTTTTTATCGGACACACCATGTATAGTACTCCGCTTAGGGTTGAACCTCAGGGTCCTAAGGATGTGATCAATTAGGCTTCAAATGACTGGATTTGGGCAAAGGGATCAGGTTCCTTCAAAATGGCTGATAATAAATCTATACTTGTTGACTCCCTAATCAACTGATGGAAATTTAAAGAAAGTGTGTTGTTCACCATGATTTTGCCACTACTCTCTGTGTTTACTTCAACCCCTGGGTGTGCTGGCGTTCTCCCCGAGTGTAGATCATGTACAAGGTTTAGAGGGAAGTGATCACTAATGGTAAGATCCCCGATGTCAAACTCTTTCACATATGGTTTCAAAGACATGGACACTAGAGCATAGTCTACGATGCTTGACCCACGACGGGACATGTATGTAAATTCACCAGCATTGGGGTACTCCCTTAACCCATTAAGCCAGAGCAGATTAGAAATAACGGAAAATCTTGCAAGGGCCAAGCCATTAGCATTGTAATGAGAATCCTTTGACCATCTGTCTAATGTACAAAATGAGGGGAAAGAATCTTCTTCATCCACCATCCGTGCTCTAGAATAGATTTGATTAGAGTTCCCAACCCTGGAATTCAGGTCGCCCAGCAAAACAACTTCAGCTAGAGGATGGTTCCTCTTGTGGTCATCTATACCAGTCAAGAGGTCACTCCAGAGCTGGGATCTCTGAGAACTGTTAAGTAAAGGGGGGATATAGACATTAATACATAATAAATCAATAGCTTCACAGGATATCATTAAAGCTTGCATCGTACAACACCCTGAAGTTGTGGCTAGGGAGCAGGGTTTAAGATGCTCTGCCACCAGTATGGCTAAGCCTGCTGATGGGCGCCCACTAGAATTAGGTTTAATAGCAGGGAGCAAAAAAGCTTTATATCCGTTAAGATGCAAGTGGCCCTGGACCCATGTCTCTTGCAACATAATTACATCAAAGGTTCTGAGATAACTTAAAAAATCGGTGTCTTTTTCCTTGCTCTTCCATCCTGCAATATTCCAGGAAAGGATTCTCAAAAAGGGAAAGACCAAGTCAGGAGAAGGGTTGATTAGTCAATCTTCATTCATGGGCGGGTTCTCAATTTGCAGGGGGGCATGAGACACAAAGCTAGATGAGGCTAAGTTTGCCTCCGTGGATAGCACAGAATCTCTTGAATTACTAACATGTTCCCAGGGTGAAGTAGTTTCTGATTCAGATTAATGACCCAAAGCTTGCTCTGGAAGAACCAAAGGATGCGTTCTGCAGTCAGAGCTTCCTCATTAGGACTAATAAGTTCTGCTCTAACTTTATCCAGGCATTTTAATATGTTTACTTGTTCCATCCTTGGAAGGCTCTTGAAGGCATTTATAGCTCCTTCCACAATCTCACCTTCTTCTTGATAAGGGGAGGGAGGCAAATTTCCTCCACCTGGAGGCTCCTGGTGGATCTCAGCCTGAATGGGCAACTTCCGAAGGGGGTCTGCTTCTAGAGATGATGTTTGAGGGTCTCGTAGAGATTAGCTCTTCAAAGACGCAGAAGAACATTGGGTCAGTATAATGTCCGTTAATTCCTGCCAAACCATCTCAATTTTTTTGACCATCTGTAATTGCTTTAGTCGAGGGAGAACTCTGTATGCCTCCAGAGCCTCCCTGGTTAGTGTGTCCTCGTCTATATCCAGCTGGAGCAGCAGGTCCATGGACTGGGAGCTTGTATCACCTCTGTGAGGACTAGTATTCTGAGGAGGCATTGTAGCTTGTGAAGAAGCATTAGGCAAACACTGAGTGATATCACCAGTGTCTAAGATCTCCTCTGAGCTGAACACAGGATTCCTCAGAAGATGATTCCTGACACACACTCTGTCTGAGGCAGGCAACTCATCCTGTACCTCTGTGGTTGAGTTTGTAATCCTCACAGGGCACCTAGGAGTGGCAGGCATTGTCTCCATTGGGCAGTCTATTTCTGTGTGTGCACTGCTGATGTCCAAAGGTGCACATGCTTTGCAAAGAAGGCCATTTTGGTCTACTGATGCAATTGGCTCCAAGGATACAGCAGTTCCAGTTGTAATCTGTCTGTTCAGAGACCTGTGAGGTCATCTTGGGGTCTGAAGGTCTTCTTCTGTGATGGCAAATTTACTGGTACCTTGGGTGGAGGCTTGGGAACCGGTGATTGAGCCTGGGAGCTGCTGCTAGATGCTGGGCTCTTCCTTTTAGGCTTTCCTTTCCCAGCTTCTGAGTGTTGGACATTAGGTAAGCTGTATGCATCCTTGGGTGCTCTGCCTTGTTGCACTGGAAGCGAGGCTTTTAACTTCAGTAGTAGACTAGCAAAGCTGTCAGTGGCCACTTTCAGATCAGAGACTGTTGACATAACATCCAAGTGTATTGAGGACCAAGGATCAGCTGTGTTTTCAGCAAGCTGATTACACATCACCTGACTGAGGGCTGCGCATCTGGCCAAAATTGGCCGGCCTTGGAAGTGCAGAAGAAACTGATAATGGAGGCTTCAGGTGGTTTCTCTGGAATAGTGGATTAGTATGCATTTCACCAAACACCCGGTTTGGGAAGATACTGCATTTTTCAAGAATGTACTTGCATGAAGCAAGCGAGGAATCCTGTGAGTCTTGAATTTCAACAACATGCGAGAACATTGTGGCATTTGGTGCCACTGAGGGAGCCTAATCAATTCAATTAAATCAATGTTGTGTACGTCAAGACAGAGTAGCCTGGATAGTGAGTCGAGTGCTCATGGTTTATTTGTCCATTTTCCCCAGTTACGGGGCATGTGCCAGATCACTAACATCAGTTGGTTTCTCAGCAAGTGACGGGCCAAGTTCACATGGGCTTCTGAACTCACCCCTTCTACAGACAGGAGTGGGTTTCTTGGATGTCTGAAGTGAGTGTCCAGATGCTGTGCAGGATGGGAGGGTGAGAGAGGAGGGCTCTGGATATCCTTATGAAGCAAGTCCAGCTTTGATAAAATGGAGTTGAACTGCCGGCAGATGTATACGATCGTATTCCCCATTGTTATGGAATAATCTCCTAAAACAGTTAAAAACTGATTACTAGAAGCACTCTCTTCCTGTAGCGAGAGCTTGTCCTATAGAGAGGGGAAATGTAGCGACTGTGAGTTGTAGATATCTCCCAGCTGGGAGGAGGGGGGCCGCTGGTCTCCCCCTTCTGACTCCATGGCAGTATCTTGGACATCAAGGACAGCAAACTTATTAAAGGAGATAAAATTAGGCTCACTCACATGTTGCATCCAGGTGAATTCATCCAGGCGTCTCTGTTTTGAGGACTTGCCGGGAGAGTTACCAAGTTTTGAATGGTTTCTCTGTCTCCTCTTTTTCCCCATAGCCTCCACGTTTCAAGATTTGAAATAACAATCCACTGTAATCCACACGTAGTTGTAAAGAAAACAGGAGCTGCTAGTGCCTTTTGGCTCAGGAACAATTCTAAGACCTCCCGGACAAGAAGTAAACCAGAGGTCTGTTCTGCCAGATTCCCAGTCCAAGCTCTGCCTGGAGAATTATGCCCACATTTAGCTAATTAGCACCCCTTTTTTTTTTACCCAAGAATGGCCCTAGTTCTGCCTTGCAGTCCTGCTAGACCCCACCTCCAGGGTAGCTCGCCTGTTCAACCTGCAGAGGTCCTCTCTCCTGCAAGCAGCCTCCCGCCACTACAGCAGCCCCTTGGTCCTCAGCAAGTCTTGGGCACAGCAGCCACACATCAAACTCCAGTGTCTCCAGCAGTCTTTTCTAGTAGCTTCAAAAGTCCATTCACCCATCAATTCCTCAGTCCATTAATCCAGTCTCCCCTTCCTCAAGCTTTCCTCCTTCTGCTGCCCACAAACTCTTCCTGCCTCAGGTGCTCCTTATATCCGTGAGGGACCTATTGCCTTCAAGTGGCTGCAGCTGTGCCGCACACCCTTTGCTAAAAGCCCAGGCCTTAACTCTTAAAGGGGCCACTGCAGACACCACATTCTATCTCCTCGCCAGATCTTCCGCTATTCCACTACAATGTCCTATCTAGGGAAGAAAAAATGTAGAAATGACTAGGAGTGGCCAGCAGAGAGAACCTACTAGGCGGCCATTTTCCCTGGCTCCCCCCAAGTAGATTATATCCCATGTTGTATTGTAGGGTTGACGAAGGAGACAGGAAGTTCAATTTTCTGTTAGTTTCCCCTTATGGGTTCCCCTTATGGGCTTATTGTCCTTATGATTTACTCCTACCTATGCTAGCTCTGTTGATAGTGTAATGCAGTGATATTCAAACTGGGGCATTGTGACGCCCCAGCCTGTGGGTCCTGGCCTCTGCCCCCTTAAGGGGTGGGGCAGCCAGGAGACAGGGGGAAGGCAGCAGTGCGATCCCCAGGATCGCGCCGCTCAGGGGGGCTGCAGGTAATTGGGTGCACTTGCCCAAGCCTCCTGCAGCCTCCTGGGTGTGAAGGAAGCCCTGCGCGAGTGCCTGCAGGGTGCCCCAGGTCAGGGAAAGGGAGAGTGGGGCAATCGTGCTCCGCTTCTGTTTTTGCGGAGTCGCTCCACTCTCCCTTTCCCTGACCTGGGGCGCCCTGCAGGCGCTCGCGCAGGGCTCCCCGCACACAGGGACAGCTGCTGCAGGGACTGGTGAGTGCATCCCAGTGACTGCAGCCCCCTGAGCGACACGATCCTGGGGATCGCACCGCTGCCTTCCCCCTGTCCCTGCTGCCTCCCCCTGCCCCCACAAAGACTTACTGCGGGTTTCAAACTCCCGGAGAGTTTGAAAACCGCAGGTGTAATGTATTTCCAGTATCGGGAGTATATCATTTGAAAAGGGTTAGGATAGCTGTAAATTGACTCCTTTTCTTCCCTTCTAAAGTATGCCTTCAATCTTCTCCCCACTTGGCCTTTCTGCTGGCAGAGTTGCACTGGTATCTGAGTGACATCTGAGCCACGTTGGCATGGCATTTTTCTGGTACTGTACTAACATCCATGGTTTGTCCATCTGCAGGTGGACTTCTGTGCTGGTGGGGCTTTTGTAGATATGTGGTTAGTTGCCCTTTCCCCATGAATTAAAGCACATCACAGGCTTATTTTCTCATTCTGTGAGTACTTTGTTGAGAATCATGAGCATTCTTATTCCAGTGCTTTGCGCAGCATTTGGAAAGTATATTCCTACATTTTGACATATTAAAGAAAACAGGAGGAAAATCTGGAGTGTTCTTTATGCCAAAGTTCAAGATGAAACAAATAACTTACTTCTCATGCACTGCTGTAAACTATATTATATATGAGCAAGCCACTTCTTAAAATGGCTTATTCAGAGTGCATATCTTCATATGAGTCTTATAAAACTGCTGGCTCATGCTGAAGAGGATTTGCACTGGGCTGTGTGTTCACTGAGATAAGGACTAAACCAAAGTGCTCCAGAGACTCGCATGTCTTAGCACATATGAAAAACACAGTTTTCAGCAACCAACTTGGTACTGGATTCTCAGTATATCATTAATATAAAAAGAGCCCTTATAGAGGAGACAAAGGAAATACAAATGCATTTAAGCATTTTTTAAATTTTATTTTATCGATTTACTAAAACTAGCTTGTGCACTTAAAGCCCTTCAAGGTGGCAAGAAGTAATAAACCATATGAAAATGCAATGGAAAATTCAAGGACCTTCAAAAAAATGTTGCATCTCTTCTCATTCTTTCCCCTTCCCTCTTCTGAGCCCCCCTCCCCCACTAATTAATACTTTGGCTCATGAGAACTACTGAGATCATGCTCAGTTTGCATCAGTTTGTGTTGAAAGAAAGAAAGAAAGAAAGAAAGAAAGAAAGAAAGAAAGAAAGAAAGAAAGAAAGAAAGAAAGGTTTAGACTGTACTTGATTGCCTGGATGAGGCCCATGTATTTAAAGGCATGTACTCATATAATGCATACATACTATAGCCCCCTTCCCTCATTTTTTGGCTAGTTTCCCTAACTGCGTGGGGAATGGTTCATCCGGACTACTCCCATATCATTAGGGAAAGTGGCCTGGAAGTAAGAGGTGGGGCGAGGATGTGTGAATGTGCGGGTCAATCTGAATGATTCAATATCAGGGCCCTCAATATTTCTACTTCTGTGTACCTACTTCTTAGAGGTTCCCCAGACTATACAGAAATCACTGTCTTGCCGTGAGTGTCCCCATTTAGCATACAAAACAATAGACATTCAATGACTTGAATTTGTTGTTGGAATATAGACAGGAGGAACCTACAATAGAAGCCTATATTTTCCCAGCCCTAATGACCATTTGGTTCAAACAGATCAATCCTTCCCATCAGTAGAAATGATTCTACTATTCATTTTTCCAAGCTGACCATTTAATGGTGGGGGGGGGGGCACTGAACATGCTCCGTTTGCAACAGGTTTGTGTGTGTGTTTCCTTTTCTTTTTCATTTAATTTACAACTATATCTTTTGCATATCAAGGGACTCTTCACGTCATATATAATGCATCTGTGGGTGGCCTTCTTTCACACACAAACTGACAGGCACACAGTCATCCTAGCAGATAGATACACTGAAAACAACCAGATATAGTTGAGTCGCATCTTACATGGGAGTTGGGTTCTAAACTCAGTGCGTAAGGCAAAAACCATGTATAGTCAAATATTACCCTTGAAAATCCTTAAATTGCTTGCATTTAAGGGCTATATCCATATCTATATTACCTTTTTTCTATGTTTATCCCATGATCCTTTGCTATCTAGATATCAATCTGCTTCATCAAATCTTTCCCTCTCTTTCCCCCACCTGTGTCCCGTTCTCCCTGCTGCTCCCTTTTACTGAAAAACCCTTCCAACCTGATATCTCTCTTCCTTGTTTTTGCATTCAAGTACCTCCTTGCAACACATCTGCTCATCTTAGACTACCCTGGTTGACTCTCTTCACCTTTTAATTGGCTCTCTTTTCGTCCCTAATGTGTCATGTCTTACACTGTAAGCCTGGGGGAAGGATTATGTTGTTTCTTAAATTTCCATTCAGACTTAGAAATGTTAAGCAATTTATAAATATTGCTACTGCTACTTGTTGGAAGATGAGGTTCTGGCAAGCAGAGCAATCAAGAGAAGAACCCTTTTCCTTTGGTAAATTCCACCAACCAGCCAGTTTGCTGCTATTAATAAATGCACACAGGCAGTTAAGGTTTCCAGAAAAGAAACAGTAATTACAGCCCAATCCTGGGCTCAGCGTGCCGTTTCACTGCCAGCGTGCACTGTCACAAACGTGCCGTATTGGCAACCTTCAGTCTCGAAAGACTATGGTATCGCGCTCTGAAAGGTGGTTCTGGAACAGCGTCTAGTGTAGCTGAAAAGGCTAATCCGGGAGTGACAATCCCTTCCACAACGGGAGCAAGTGCAGTCTGTCCCTGGTCTGTCTCCCTGGCTATGGGCCTTCCTTCTTTGCCTCTTTGCCTCAGACTGTTGGCCAAGTGTCTCTTCAAACTGGGAAAGGCCATGCTGCACAGCCTGCCTCCAAGCGGGCCGCTCAGAGGCCAGGGTTTCCCACTTGTTGAGGTCCATCCCTAAGGCCTTCAGATCCCTCTTGCAGATGTCCTTGTACCGCAGCTGTGGTCTACCTGTAGGGCGCTTTCCTTACACGAGTTCTCCATAGAGGAGATCCTTTGGGATCTGGCCATCATTCATTCTCAAACGTGCCGTAAGGCGACCCTAACCCTAACACCAGGCGAGAAACAGTGCTAGCCCAGTGCTGGTCGGTGCTGGGCTACCGCCAGGCAGGCACCCAACCTCCGCCACTCGGCAGTTGTGTGGACCACTGAGCAGGAAGAGAGGTAAGTAGGGGTGTGGGGGGAGGCAGGGAGGAGGCGTTCTGGGAAGGGGGGAGGCAGGTGGAGGGCAGGGAGGAGGCATTCAGGGGGAGCGGGGAGAGGGTGGGGAGGTTTGCCGGGGGAGGGAGTGGGGAGGGAGGTAGGTGGCACTGGTGGAGCAACGCCAGGGACCCGATAGGGAGGCACTTGATTCACCACCAATTCACTTGATTCACTTTTTGTTGGCGGTGTAGCCCCATTGCAGGGCTACTGCATTTACCTGGGGGAAGGGGAAGAAAGTCCCCTTCTCCCAAGATGCCACCCATGGCTGCTCAAAGCGTGCAGGATGCGGTGGCAGCCATTATTGGCGCCACTGCAGCCCCGCACCCCAGTCAGCTCAGGATTGAGCTATTATGCATCTACAGCGTGCTTCTATGACTTAATGAAAAAGAAGGAGGTGCTCTCCAGCAATGTCTATCTGCCATTGGGGACAGAGCACAGCAGCCTGATATTGTTGCTTTGGCAGTTGAGAAGGGAAGGGGGGAAAAGGCTGAACAAGGGACACACCTCCCACAGGTACCAAAAGTAAGGAGTCTGGACAATACACTACCCCTAGTGCCCTGCAGGTGGCATTGCATTCATATACCAATACTACCACCATCACCACCAATACTACTACTTCCACTATTCTTCTAGTTTAGAGCTCAGCCACTGAATTGGGTAGACTGTGTAGTGGCCTTCTGAATCAGCCCCTTTAACCTAATTCTTATTGTCACCACATGAGGAAGTTGGACTAGATGACCTCCAAGGTCCTTCCAATTCTAGTATTCTATGATTCTAAAATACTTGGTTCAGTTTGGAAGTGTATCAAGCCAAAGTTTTGGGTCCTGTTCACAAAGAGAACAGGGCCCTAAACTTGGGAAATAAATTTGGGGAATATCCAAAATACTCTCACAAGGAGAGTCTATGGCCACACATGTTGTACTTGCATGGGTTCTGAAGG
Organism: Tiliqua scincoides; assembly: GCF_035046505.1. Lineage (NCBI taxonomy): Eukaryota > Metazoa > Chordata > Lepidosauria > Squamata > Scincidae > Tiliqua > Tiliqua scincoides. The sequence continues at coordinate 61,107,724 of NC_089826.1, forward strand.
CACAAAACCAATAGTTTTTGGAGACAGGGACAATGGCTGCAATCCTAATCACCCTCTGTTGATTATACATGGAATTCAAAGATCTAAAAAGGCATTTATAGCTGCAAAGTCCTGTGTTCAGTCCCTGAATTCCCCAGGTATGGCTAGGAAATAGTATGTTGCCATACTATGTGAGCTATGTGACCAGTGGTTTGACTCATTCTAAAGAAGTTTTATGTGCAATATAAAGAGTTTAAATGTTCACCTTATGATTCACAGCTGATCTACAGAATCACTGGAGTCACTAAGGGGGTGCGGGGGTGCGGGCTGCACCGGGTGATGCACTGGGGGTGACGCGCCCTGGGGGAGGATGCGCTAACTTCACGGCTTTAGGAGCTACTGCATCTTGCCATACACCGTTGGATGCAGAATGCCCAGCAGGGTGCAATGCAAAAAACAGAATTGAAATATCTCCTTTCATTCAAAAGTTATGGCCCAAAACCTTATGTCACATTTACTTGCAAGTAGGCAGACGTGCCTTGGTTGGTGGTCAGGCCAGGCAAAGGGGAATGTGAGGACACCAGAATGATCCCGATCCAATGGAGCTGGAGTGCAACAAATGTCCAGAGGCAGCCTACCCCCCCCCCCACTAAAAAGGACCATAAAGAGGTTTCAACTGGTAAGGAGAAGTTTTCTATTTTGCACTTGCAAAGCCAGGAGGGTCTTTATCTTCAGGAGGTCTGGTCTAGAGGGTAGAGCCTCCATTTGCCTGAAGATTAACATCCACAAGGTCGGCAGTTCGAGGCCACCGGCACCGTGCGACCTTGAAGCAGCTGGCAAGCTGCAGCTGAGCTGTTCCATCTGCTCGGAGCGTGGGAGGATGGAGGCCAGAATGTTAAACCAGATCGGAGTGTAACATCTTGAATGTGGTGGTTCTTGAAAGAGAGAACCTTCTTTCAATTTGTAAAAATCCCTGTGTGGATTTAATAAGCCTGCCTGTGTAAACCGCCTTGAATAAAGTCTTGAATAAAGACCAAGAAAGGCGGTATATAAATACTGTATATTATATATTATTATTATTATATCTTCATATGCCTGAAATAGAAGAACTTTAAACTGGACACTGGGGAGGGCTGGAAATTTCACTGATTCTTTTTTTTTGGGGGGGGGGGGGTTATTGCAGGCAGGCTACAGAGTAAGCACCATTGACCACTATGGGACTTACTTCAGAGTAGACATGCATAGGATTGGGCTCACAGGCTGCAACTCTACCCACACTTTCCTGAGAGTAAGCCCCATTGACCACTATGGGACTTACTTCAGAATAGATTCACTTGGTGGAACAGGACTGGTTCCCCCTTATTTAATTATTTCTTTTATTTTAATTTAATTTATAATTATTTATTTTAGTTTGCTTGATGATGTCACTTCTGGCCATGACATCACTTCCAATGGATGTGTAAAAAGTGGGTCCTGGTGCTAAAAGTTTGAGAACTGCTGCAATAAGGTGTTAGTAAGTTGACACAGGTGTGTGTGTGAGAGAGGGATAGACTCTACAAGTTTTCAAAATCACTAAAATCAGAATTTGGAGGAATAATACCATCATGTTATATATCAATCAATGCGTAATTTCATGCAAAATGCAATGAAACAAACCACATTGAAATATCTGTGTTCTAACAAAAGGTACAGCCAAAAAACCAGTAGGAGTGGGGCAATAGCACATCACCACGCCCACCTGGGCGTTGCCCCGCCCACTACATGGGGTGACGCACAGGCATCCCGCATCGGATGACGTGAATCCTAGTGACGCCACTGTACAGAATACACTCAGAATAAGGTGGGTGGAGAGGAATATTCCTTTCCAGGAATATAACTCAAAAATATTCCACTTCACACTGCAGTTGGAGGGATCAACTTTTTAAATCCTGTCCTGCTTTTCAGTAAAATGGGATGAACAGGGGGAAAGGTAACAGGCAGGGAAAAGAGAGGGACCTCTTTGACTGAGCAAGAAGTTTGATATATGGAGAGCAAAAGATTCTGGAATGAACATAGAAGGAAAATAAAAGTAGATAGTCTGAAGTGCCTTGGTCTAGAATTCTATCACCCCATTCTGCATAAAGTGTAGCACAATTTGGTTTTATGGTATAATCACTTCTTTCTCCCCCTCCACTCTCCAGATCAGCATTATTGTCCTTTTCTCTTCATGGAAGTGTATGTGTGTGTGTGTGCTGGAGTATTTCTCCAGGTCCTTGCAGCTGACATTGATACATTCTGTTTCCTACCAATTCTAATCCTTCCATGGAAAGAGAGTTGCTTGTTCAAGGCATTTAGGGCTGATGCATACAAGTAAACACACTAAAAAGATGGCCTGATGTCTAAGTACAATATGAAGGTCACTGGCCTTATATATTATTAACCAGCAGTAGCCGAGTATGATTTGGGAGACTAAATAAATCATCTCTAAAGCCTTGTTCCTTCTGCACTGAAACCCCCCCCCCTTTTTTAAAACTTGGGCAAGCTTTTGTTGGAATCCCATTCCACTGTAAAAATAATGCCAAGTGGTAAAATTATACCTAGACCTCTATATGCATGCTAATAACTTTTATGGTGTAAGCAAACAATGGGAGATTAATCTTGAAATGTCTCTGCACATCATGAAATAGCTGGGGTCATGCAAGGTCTGAGGTGGCCTCTCCAAAATTTCAGTGGAAGTGCTACTTCTGTGGCTTGTATCATCTGCACCCAGAGTGACCAGACACAATGGAGGACAGAGCGCCTAAACCTTTAAGAAGAAGTTTAGAAGAGGGAATTTTGGGAGGTGCAGTTCAACATGGAATGGTTTAAAAAGCTACATCTGCTAAAATCCTCTCTTCTATACACTGGTTAAAAGTATAGGCACTCTGTCCTCTTTTGCATCTGGTCACCCTGCCTGCACCTCCTCTTTGCCTCTTCCTCTGTAGAGTACAGCCTAGACCTTGGGTTATATCATTAAGCACCAGGGATCCAAAGAGACTACCACATAAACCTTGTCATATCCCTACTATAATAGTATCTTTGGGTCAATTTTAATTGGAAGCCAGTGCTAGGGATGGGAAAACCCAGCAGATCTTGACTTGAGTCGAGTCTAGAATCACTGCTCCCTGTGACTTGACTTGAAAAAGAGTCATAACAGGGGCACTTTCAGGGTCTCTCAGTTGCCCCTTCAGAGGGAGGGAAAGGGGAGATAAAAGGAGACTTAGAGATGACAGAGAAATTCAATGAGTTCTTTGCATCTGTCTTCACAGCAAAAGACCTCGGGCAGATACTGCTGCCTGAACGGCCCCTCCTAACCGAGGAATTAAGTCAGATAGAGGTTAAAAGAGAAGATGTTTCAGACCTCATTGATAAATTAAAGATCAATAAATCACCGGGCCCGGATGGCATCCACCCAAGAGTTATTAAGGTATTGAAGAATGAAGTTGCAGATCTCTTGACTAAGGTATGCAACTTGTCCCTCAAAACAGCCACGGTGCCAGAAGATTGGAGGATAGCAAATGTCACACCTATCGGGGGACCCAGGAAACTATAGGCCGGTCAGCCTAACATCCATACCGGGTAAGATGGTGGAATGCCTCATCAAAGATAGGATCTCAAAACACATAGACGAACAGGCCTTGCTGAGGGAGAGTCAGCATGGCTTCTGTAAGGGTAAGTCTTGCCTCACAAACCTTATAGAATTCTTTGAAAAGGTCAACAGGCATGTGGATGTGGGAGAACCCATGGACATTATCTATCTGGATTTCCAGAAGGCGTTCAACACAGTCCCTCACCAAAGGCTATTGAAAAAACTCCACAGTCAGGGAATTAGAGGTCAGGTCCTCTCATGGATTGAGAACTGGTTGGAGGCCAGGAAGCAGAGAGTGGGTGTCAATGGGCAATTTTCACAATGGAGAGAGGTGAAAAGCAGTGTGCCCAAAGGATCTGTCCTGGGACCAGTGCTTTTCAACCTCTTCATAAATGACCTGGAGACAGGGTTGAGCAGTGAGGTGGCTAAGTTTGCAGACAACACCAAACTTTTCCGAGTGGTGAAGACCAGAAGTGATTGTTAGGAGCTCCAGAAAGATCTCTCCAGACTGGCAGAATGGGCAGCAAAATGGCAGATGCGCTTCAATGTACGTAAGTGTAAAGTCATGCACATTGGGGCAAAAAATCAAAACTTTAGATATAGGCTGATGGGTTCTGAGCTGTCTGTGACAGATCAGGAGAGAGATCTTGGGGTGGTTGTGGACAGGTCGATGAAAGTGTCGACCCAATGTGCGGCGGCAGTGAAGAAGGCCAATTCTATGCTTGGGATCATTAGGAAGGGTATTGAGAACAAAACGGCTAATATTATAATGCCGTTGTACAAATCTATGGTAAGGCCACACCTGGAGTATTGTGTCCAGTTCTGGTCGCCACATCTCAAAAAAGACATAGTGGAAATGGAAAAGGTGCAAAAGAGAGCAACTAAGATGATTACGGGGCTGGGGCACTTTCCTTATGAGGAAAGGCTACGGCGTTTGGGCCTCTTCAGCCTAGAAAAGAGACGCCTGAGGGGGGACATGATTGAGACATACAAAATTATGCAGGGGATGGACAGAGTGGATAGAGAGATGCTCTTTACACTCTCACATAATACCAGAACCAGGGGACATCCACTAAAATTGAGTGTTGGGCGGGTTAGGACAGAGGTCGGTCTGTGGAACTCCTTGCCACAGGATGTGGTGCTGGCGTCTAGCCTAGACACCTTTAAAAGGGGATTGTACAAGTTTCTGGAGGAAAAATCCATTACGGTGTACAAACCATGATGTGTGTGCGCAACCTCCTGACTTTAGAAATGGGTTATGTCAGAATGCCAGATGCAAGGGAGGGCACCAGGATGAGGTCTCTTGTTATCTGGTGTCCCTGGGGCATTTGGTGGGCCGCTGTGAGATACAGGAAGCTGGATGGGCCTATGGCCTGATCCAGTGGGGCTGTTCTTATGTTCTTAAGCCTAAAAGACTCAAGTTGCCCCCCCCCCATTTTAAAAACCTGCCATGGAAAAGACAGGACTGCGGCTAGGCGCTCTCTCTCTCTCTCTCTCTCTGTGTGTGTGTGTGTGTGTGTGTGTGTGTGTGTGTGTCGGAGCTCTCCCCTGATGTCTGATCTGTAAACAGGGCATGGGAGGGATGGGAGCAACTGTGAGAAAACCCAGAGAGAAACAGCAAGAGGGAGGAGGGTTACGCACAGCAGCAGTGAGGCTTACCAAGATGACCTGATCCTTGGCAGCTCTATGCATAAGTAGTCCCACTGCAACCGGTTGTTTAATGACACTTCCTTTCCTCCCCCCCCCAAGTGACAATGGAACCATGAGGAGTAAAGCGTGATCGCTATGAACTGCCTCCCCCCTTCCTTGCCTCCTCCTCCTTCCTGGGATTCTGCAGCCAATCGTAAGGCAAGAACCCCCTTGGTTCCTCCTTTCACCCTCCCTTAGCCAAAGAAAATACAAAACCTCCCATCCTTCGTTCAATGATCATCTGTACCTTCCTTCCTATCAGAGAGCCTGCTCCTGCCTCTCCTCCCCCGCTCAGATTCAAATGCAAACATTAACCTTTCCCTGCCTCCTGGCTGGAACTTCCCTACTGCTCACCTGGTCGGTATGATGGCCCCACAAGGTCTTTCACACAGCGAAAACAGTAAGCAAGCACACCCAGATATAGGCAGACTTGAGTCAGTGTGCGTGGGGATGAGTGTTCAAATCAAAGGGACCCTGACTCGAGTGTTTTTCTGAGTCTTCCATGTGCGAGACTCATGAGTGTTGATTTCCCAACCCTGGAAGCCACTTTGGGAGCCAAATTTGGTTGCAAAGGAGGGTATAATTAAGATAAATTAGTCCATTTCTACAGTGAGTGGGTAGATATACGCAAAATCATCTTATTGGGAAATAAACCAATAATGAAGGAAGAGACATGGGACAGGGGCTGTAATACTTGTCCCAGAAGATCATGGGAATGATCGTACAATAGCTGTACAATAGCCATAAGTTACTGGTTCAGTGTAGGAGCAATGAGCAAATGTTAAAACAGCAGTGTTGTGGTGGCAACCACATCACAAAGGTAGCCTGAATTCTTCCTTGAAAAAGTATTTCTTTTGGAACTGGTGAAACAGAAAAACATCGTCTTTAGTGATAGACACTTATTTCTGATTTATATTCAATTCCAGTTTAACATAATTTCGGGACGTTTACATTTTTATAACCAGAAGGCGTTATATTTCTAAATAGCCTGAATTGCAACTGGAATTAGTGCTTTATTCCTACAGGGATTTTATTTGCATTGTGTAAATCCCAGTAATTTATGATGTGATCCAGATGGATTTTAATTCTGGTTCATGGAAAGCATGTTATTTTCCTCCCCCCCTTCTTTCATCTGTGTCCTTATTTCTTTGTATTGTGGGGCTGTACATGCTATCATTATTAATACAAATTCTTCAGAGCACTTTGAAAAGGACAGGAACTGAGGGGAATGCCAAAAATAATGAATGTCAAACGTATCCTGTAGCTAAAATAATGCCTGGTTTCCCTGCAGTTTTGAACTCCAGCTTGGCAGACATCATCCAGTTGGTAAAAACCTTCCTGTTCTGAACATCCATTCCCCATCATGATTTCTTTTTAACTATTCCCACCATTGGAAGATGGAAGAGTGGAAGATTCCCAACATTATATATAATAATAATAATAATAATAATAATAATAATAATAATAATAAATGTATTTATGTACATATATATCATATAATACATGATATATGTTAAAAATATAGGACTGGCATCAAAATTCTTCTTCAGTTGCAATGAAATGAATGGATTAAAGGTAACTAACAATCCTGACCTGCTTGTTGCACTGGGACTACCGCAGTGCTGAAATAGCTGCCATGGCGTCCTGTGCACAATAGGGCAACTGCCGGCAGCTCCCCGGGGGAAGGGGACTTTTGTCCCCTTGCCCTGGCTAAGGGAAGCAGCCTCGCAAATGGGTCTACTTGATTCTGCAGCAGTACTTGGATTCAGGGCCCCAAATGGAGGCTCTGGACAGAGTTCCACACGTCCTGCCCTGCTCCTCCCCCCCGGCATGCTTTCTCCCTGTCCTTTCCCTGTCTTCCCCCACCCCAGAACACCTCCTCCCCACATCCCCCCACACCCCCACCCACCTGTCCGCCGCTTCGCAGTCTGCACAACTGCCGGTGGAGCACCGGCAATCCACCAGTGGTAGCCAGGCGCTGGCTGGATCTGAGTTACCTCTGGCTCTGGGCTGGCGTTGAGGGTTGCAAACGTGCTTTATGGCATGTTTGCAACACACCACTAGTGGAGAGCTGGCAGTATGACCTCAGAATTGGGCTCAATTAGGTTGCTATTCTGGTAAACACAAGAGAAGATATTTGTAGTCTTACACACCTGAGAATTTTGATTTGAACAAATGTTTGCTTATCTTGCAGAGGCTTCTGTTACTACCTTTCCACTGCAGGATGCAGCATACATCCCTTTGGCTGCATGGCCATTGGAAAGTTGAATAGGACTGGGTCCTGAATGCATTTATTTAAATGAAGTCCCTTTCTTCATCTTGCAACTCTGCCTTGTAAATTTATACATCAACCAAGGTAAGGTACATCTGCATGGAAAGTGCGTGAGAGCTTGTAAAGTTGTTTGGTGCTGCATATAATATGAAAATGTTGTTACTAATTTTTAGTTATGCTCTCTTCAAAGGTCAGGGAAGTTGTGAGAATGCTGACAATTTTACATTTAAAGGAAAAAGAAAAAAATTATCTTTCTCCAAACAGTTTAAAACTCCACTCAAACACTCTTATTTATGCATTTAGTTTGCTTATTTATTTTATATATTTCTCTCTCGTCTTTGCTTCTATTGGATTTGCACTGGTTCCACAGAAGATTCCTGTATATCATATAAGAATTACTCTTTAAATATTAACATATGATTAATTCAAAGTTATATAAGTCACAACAGTACAACACTGAATTAATAAAATGCTTATTAAAAAGACATTCTTTCCATATATAAAAATGGTAGGAGACTGACAGCCCAATCCTATCAAAAAAGACATAGTGGAAATGGAAAAGGTGCAAAAGAGAGCGACTAAGATGATTACTGGGCTGGGACACTTTCCTTATGAGGAAAGGCTACGGCATTTGGGCCTCTTCAACCTAGAAAAGAGACACCTGAGGAGGGACATGACTGAGACATACAAAATTATGCAGGGGATGGACAGAGTGGATAGGGAGATGCTCTTTACACTCTCACATAACACCAGAACCAGGGGACATCCACTAAAATTGAGTGTTGGGAGAGTTAGAACAGACAAAAGAAAATATTTCTTTACTCAGCGTGTGGTTGGTCTGTGGAACTCCTTGCCACAGGATGTGGTGATGGCGTCTAGCCTGGACGCCTTTAAAAGGGGATTGGACAAGTTTCTGGAGGAAAAATCCATTACGGGGTACAAGCCATGATGTGTATGCGCAACCTCCTGATTTTAGAAATGGGTTATGTCAGAATGCCAGATGCAAGGGAGGGCACCAGGATGAGGTCTCTTGTTATCTGGTGTGCTCCCTGGGGCATTTGGTGGGCCGCTGTGAGATACAGGAAGCTGGACTAGATGGGCCTATGGCCTGATCCAGTGGGGCTGTTCTTATGTTCTTATCCACACTTTCTGGGGGTAAGCCCCATTGACTCTAATGGCACTTACTTCTGAGTAGACATGCATAGGATTGGGCTGTGAATGTAACATTCCAAATGCTAAATGAAGAAAGAACTCTTAACTTTTTTTTTTTTAAAGCACCAGGAGGAAACAAGCAAGCAACACAGATCTGTAGGGAAAGGTATTTCACAACTGGAAGGAAGGGTTTACTACCAGCAAAGCCCATATTTTATGAATTTATTTTAAAGATTTTTATCCTGCACCTTTTCTGCAGGTCAGAAAAAGAAGATGTCAGAAAAAGATGATGTCAGAAAAATGGAAGACAGGCAGCCCAATCCTGAGCTGCCTGCCAGGCAGGGCTGCTGTGGTGCCAAAATGGCTGCCGCGGCATCCAGCACACCCCAGGCAGCCTGCGGCAGCTCCTCCAAAAAAGGTAAGGGAAGCAGCCCTGCAATGGGGTATTGATTCTATGGAAGCTCTGGAGTGGAGCAGGACACTTGTCCAGTGGAGCAGGACAAGTAGATTCACATGACACGAGGTTGTCCTTGAGATATTTTGGCCCTAAGCTGTGCAAGGCTTTAAAGACAACAACCAGCATCTTGACTCACACTTGGGTCAATATCATATGCATTTTACAGGGGATGAATATGATACCAATATGGTTTTTAGTTCCTTTCAAGCTTTTTCCATCCTTCTTGCTTGCCAGAAAGAGGGTCAAGCACAAGCACACTTAAGCACCAAGGGTGCAATCCTAACCCACTTTGCAGCATCGACATAAGGGCAATGCAGCTCTGAGGAAAGGGAACAAACATTCCCTTACTTTGAGGAGACTTCTGTGAGTGCCCCCCAACTGCAGGATGCAGCACATGTCCCATTGGCACCGCTATGCCAGTGCTGGAAAAGTCGGTTAGGATTTTGGCCCAAAGGTTTTAAGGTACAATTGTAACCATGGTATTTCTTAAGATGTTATTTCCTTGGCTTCTATACCTCAATTCCACATAATCTCTCCCACATTTAAGAAAGGAATTGTAAATTTCTCAGTGATTACAATTCCCTGGATATAAAATTTATCTGTAATCTTACAAATCCTGTGAGCCATTTTAAGTTCTTTTAGATTTGTAAGTAAAGTTAAAACCTCACTACTGATACTTAAGTAGATATATTGAACTGCAGTCAGCCTGTGTGAGCAATATCTGATATTGAAGTGCTGTGTAAAAATGGGAAAAGTGAATTTCTGCTATTTTTCTTAAAAGATTCCTCCTAAATTCTTGTTTAAAGTTTTAACTAATGAGCAAAATCTACTATAATAAAAAAAGTTCAGCAAACTACCTAGCCCTCAGTTATGTCCTCTTAGCTTTAAATAACTGGTGAGCATTACAGAAATAACACAACTCCATCTGCCGAATTGTTTATTTGTCCTAAATTCGACTCCTCCTAAGTTCCACAAGTTTAAAAAAAATGAGATTTTAACACTAAAATTATAACCAACTCCTCTTCCTTTATCTAGTTTGCTTTTCATCATGTATCCTATATACTGTTATACCCTTAACTGAGATTTATAAATGAGATTTATACAAATAAAACTATGACCAACTACTACTATTTAAATACAATTCTATGCATGTTTGTTCAGCAGTAAGTCTTATTTAGTTTAATGGGATTTCCTCCCAGGGAAGTGGTAAGTGCCAGGTAAGGGCCTAATCCTATCCAATTTTCCAGTGCAAACGTGCTAATAGGGCATCTGCTGCATCCTGCATCCTGTGGGGGGGGGGGCAGTCATAGAGGCCTCCTCAAGGTATGGGAACATTTGTTCCCTTATGTCAGGACTCCATTGCGGCAGCACTGATGCTGGAAAGTTGGATAGGATTGGGCCCTAAGTGTCTGTCAGTGTAATCCTATACATGTTAATTCAGAAGTAAACCCCATTAAATTCAATGGGATGTACTCCCAGGAACGTGTGCATAGGGATTTCAGCCAGGCAGCCCAACCTAAGCCCTCAAGCAGATGCAGCCACATGCATCCCCTGCAGGGGGAAAGGGGTGCAGTCCCAGAGGTCTCTTCCAGGTAAGGGAACATTTGTTCTCCTCCCCAGGGCAAAAACTCTGCTGCCCAACTGCATCTACTCTACATTTCTCACTTGCTTCAAAATGTAATGTCAAGTTTGAAAATATTGAACAAACTGAGGAATCTCTCATTCTGCATTTTTTAATCAGTTCTTCATGCCTCTTAAATTTATCTTGATTAATCCCATCTTGCACTTTGTTTTCTTACAAATCTTAAATGCTGATTATGTAAGGCAGAGATCACTGGAGAAATAGCAGGGGCCAACTTCTCTCTATATTTATAACAAATCTTTGAGACTGTATCTGTGCTTCCAGTTTTAGTCCTAGTTTGCTGTTGATTTCTCTGGAGCCTAGCCCAAATCTCTGAGGGACTTCTACTCCTGTCTGCCCAATCTTCATCAAGGTTGATACAATAACACTGTTCCAACATGTTTCCAACCAGAAAAAAACATCTGTCTTGTCTGGTTTTAATTGAATGCCCTTACTCAGCCCTTCACTGAATTCAGACACTGGTTCAGAACCTCCACCATCTCCCTAGCAGAGGATGTTGAAGAGATGTATCTCTGGATATCATCTGTGTACTGATGACACCCTACACCACACCCAGATGACCTTCCTCAGAGGTTTCATGTAGCTGTTAAATAGCTTGGCAGATAAGATGGAGAACTATAGGATACTACAAATCAAAGGCCGTGATGTTGAGTAGGAATCCCTCAGCACCAACTTCTGGGACCTGGCTTCCAGGAAAGACTAGAGTCCTCCTCTTACAGCCAAATTCATGCTAATTCCCCACGCAGTGATGCAACGGCGCTAGTATGGCAGTCGCTGAATCCTGTGGGGCAGTTTTAGGACGTTGAGGCCTTTACTAGATAAAGGAACAGTTGATTCCTTGCTCCAGGGTAAGCCCCAGCTGCAACTGTGGGTCAACTGGCACAAGTCCGCATTAATCTGTGGAGAAGGATAGGGTTGGAGAGGGTGTTCAGATTTGGTAGGCGCCACTGCCATAAAACCTGCCCCCTTTCCCCTTGGGGTGGGGGTAGATCTCCATGGCATGAGAATGCATCAGGATCCTACCCTCTCTTCCAACCCACCCTTTTTCTCACTTCAGATTTGCAACAGCTATATAGCTGGCATAGGTCCAAGGAGACCCATAGGCCACCAGGAGACCTACGCAGTAGTAAGTAGAAAATGTTTTTGCTGCACCATTAGTGTGTTTCACACTCACAACTTCCATGAGTAACAGGAAATTCTAATTTCTTTCTAAAGAGTTACTGGAGACTCTGTTGTATAAATATAGTAGTAGAGCATATTGGAAGCAAAGAGATAGGGAAAGCTTGTCCTATAGCAGCACCACGGCCCAATCCCATCCTATCCTGGGCCCAATCCTATCCCCCATCAGCTGGGCTGCTGATGCAAAGTCAGTTGCATCCTGCAGGTCAGCTAAGGACAAGGCCAGCTGGAGCAGGTAAATAAAGAAAAATGTTCCTTACCTCTCTTGCTGCTGCCTGAGGTGGCAATCCTATCCACACTTACCTGGGAATAAGCCCCACTGACTATAATAGGGCTTAGTCTGAGTATCATAGGACTGGTCTCTGATTCCCTATGACTGCAGTTTTCAAACTTCATTGCTGCCTCCTCCCTGCCTCCGCTCCTTAAGGGGAAAGAAGCCACGGCCCTCAGGCTGGAGTGACAACCCAGTCTGAAAACCTCTGCCCTATGAGATTCCTCAGATCTACCCCAACCCTTTTGCTAGATCTGAAAAGTAACATGAGGTATGTCCAGGATGGGGTTATAGGAATCAGTATCTGTCACTGCCACCAAGATCTGCCCTATCCTGCCCCCAATCTGTCCCTGTCCTGTCCCTTTCCTCCAACAGACACTTGCTGCTGGCCAGTCTGTGGGGCACAGATTCCAGGGCTTGCATAGGTAGCAGCAGCAGAGCAGCAGAGAGGCTTCCATGATGGCAGACTGCACAGACTTCGGGATCTACCAGCATACTGTGAGGATAGGATTGGGCCATCAGTCTCCCAAAAATAAAGGAACCTCCTTGCAGACCTCACCTCCAAGCAGTGGTGGACCTCCCATGGTTGATGGGGCAAATATCCTGGGTGCAGAGACTCGCACACCTTTAGGACCCTGTGGAATCCTCTCTGAGGCCCCCAACAGGGTCAGAAACTGTGCTTCTCTTTTTCCAGAAGCATAGTTTAATGACACCATACATGATGGGTCATTGTAGGCCATTAAAGAAACACCTGTTTTCTTTACTGTCCACTAGCCCATTCAACAATAACATAGGAAGAAAAGACTATCTCTCCTCTTGGCATGCATGTTCCTTCATAGTTTTCATGTTTAGATCAGAAGCAATGCATCAAGATTTTTCTTAGAATGTTCTGTAACATTAGGGTGGAGCATTATAGTGCTCGACTCCGGCTTTGCTTTTTAACTAAATATTGTGAGATGTACTGCCATATAATTAGATACAACACCCTGAAGAAAAGGACAGCTAGATTGCATCTCCATTTGATGTCTGAGAAAGCCTTGTGACTATTCATCCTCATGATTCCTCTCGATGCGGCTTGTCTTCCTTTCATCTTCCTCCTCCTTTTTCTGGGGTCATCTCTCTTTCTCTCATGCACAAATGCACATACCCTAGGAGCAAAGATATCTCCTGCTTCATGAAAATAGAACAATGCCGTGACTCATCTTGTTTGCAGGCCTTTGTGCTCATCATATGAGAAGAACGAAGAGGAGGAGGTGGTGCTGGAGGAGCATGTCCTGACCTTGATGTGGCAATAGTGCTGCCGACCAGAATAAAGCAAATTAGTTATGAGAAGAACTGGCCGATAAAATGAAAGGTGTTGCTAAGAAAAGCAGGAGAATTAAGATCCTGTACCACCATTTCATTACCCTGCTTTATTAATCAGTTCCTAAACATCTGCAAAAAGTGTGCTTTCATACACCTCCCAAGAAAGATACCATTGCAATCCAAGTCTAGCTGAGCTGCATGGCAGCTTGACATGACAATCCTGAAGATGGCCATTTAAATGTGGCACTCCTGCAGTGCATCAGTTTATCCAATTGCATCTGCCTCGACTAACCCAAATTGTTTCCTGGCAACCACAGCCAATGACATTTTGCTCTCATGAGCAAATTCAAGCTCATCATTCTGGAGTCATAGAGAAGCCTGGATCTTTAGCTTTCCAAGCTGGCAGCTTTTACCTTTAATCACAGAACACCTAATGATGACAGTCAACCATGCACGGTTAAATCAGAGGAAGTCACAGCCATGATCGGTTGCTATAGTTAATTTTGCAGAATGGCTCACCCTGCCAGTTGTCAAAAGCAGAGCGCTTCAGACTGGTAAGGGAGAACAGCTTGTTGAAGCAGTATATGCGTATTTTTCTAAGGTCTGGACCATCCATGCGGCCAAATGAAGCTGTTGCTCCTCCCTCCACTCCCTCAGCTGGAAAACGAAGAACAGAACAGCGGGGAAGAAAAACTGTGGAGGAGAGGAGAGTGCTGAGCTAAGACATTGGGGAGTGGGAGGCACAGAGAGTCACACAACATTGGATAAAGAGGGAGAGTATTTGCCATGCTGCTCTCTGGTGTCAGGAGGACTTGGGCCATCCCTGAGTTTTCTGCATAGTTGGGAACCACACAAGTATCTTGGGCATGCATCCAACGTGCTGCACATCCACCTTGAGGTGCACATCTAGCTGGGAATCATCCAGTGTAACCTCTTCTGTTCTGCAGGCTGTGAATTGGGTATGAATACTGTACTGGAATCTGTCTTGCAATGCAATGTAATGCAATGCAATGCAATGCAATGTCTTGCAAAAAGACAAAAGAGCATCCTCATCCACTATCTCAAGCTGCAAGTCACCGTTGCACACAACCGTCTCTGAACCTTCAACTTTTGAACGTGTCACAAATCACACCAGGAGGTGAGTAGGAAAGTACGTTGCAGCTGTTCTTCCCCATAAGGCCACATATTTCTTGGTATGTAACATGCCTCTGAATACCAGGTGTGGGGGAGCAATAGTGGAAGAGTAGGCCTTGCTCTCCTACTTGTGGGCTTCCCAGAAGCAGCTGGTGGGCCACTGTTGGAAACAGGATGCTGGACAAGATGGGCCTTGACCTGATTCAGCAGGGCTTTTTGTATGTTCTTATACAATCACCTTCGTTAATGCAGCTATCTGAGCAACTAATAAAAATGGATTTAAATGGTTCACGTTTTATTCCAAACCACTCTGCAGTTAAAACAATGTTCCCTGGAATGACCTGGTTGTTAATATTTCATTCTGATAAGTAAGCTTTATTGGTATGAATAATATCACCCAAATCAAATTCAACAAAAGAACTGAACAAAGATTTTTTTAAAAAAACACAATCCGCTAAAAGACATTCAGTGAACCCAAAGGCCCAAATTAAATAGATAAATTATTCATTGTTTTTTTACAGCTGCAATGAAAATGTAGGAATTGAGTATTTAATCTTTCACTTTAAAAGTCATGATGAATGTATATTATGGATCTTTTACTCCAATAATCTTCATCTACATCTGAAAATGAAAATTGCCTCCCAAATTAGCTTCAATGGCCAACAGTATTTTCAAAGAGGAATTTGACAATGACTCTCTCTCCCTGATTGCTTTGTAAAATACAAGATACTTGGAAACCCAACCAAATCCCCTGTTCTCTGCTCAGTTTCTTCTTTATTCCAGTGCCATACCTGCCAGATTGCTCCCAGAAGTATCCAACATCCTAATCCAGTGATTCCCAAACTTTTTTGACTGATGGCTCTCTTGACCTACTGGGCCATTGGCTGTGGCTCTCCATTAGGGCTACTATCCTATATACCAGGGGACTCCAAACTTTTTGGCCAGAGGGCCGCATGAAATATCTGGCACAGTGTGGAGGGCAGGAAAAAAATTTAAATATAAAATTTAAATAAATAAATTAGAGATGAAACTTAGATGAATGAATAAATGAATGAGTGTGCTCATTCACTCGGCCTCTCTGGCCCTCAGAACACCCTCTGGATGCTATCAGAGTACAGCTCTGGTCATGTACAGTCAAGTGGACCAGGGGCTTTCAGGCAACAAGAGGCTGGCCACGGGCCAGATAGAGGCTTGCTGCGGGCCGCATCTGGCCCCCGGGCCGGAGTTTGAAGACCCCTGCTATATACGTATAGGGTAGCATATTTTTCACAAGAATTGCAGCTCTCCTGCCTGGTTTCTGTGGCTCCCTGGGCTCAGTGTTTGGGAACCACTGAACTAATCCTAAATAGTTTAGGATGCTGCTTTTTGACAGCAGAACTGTTCTGCAGTTGTGAATGGTATATGAGAATACACAGTGTACTCTCAGCATACATTTTGAATCCATGGCTGCAAACAGCTGCACTACTGGAGGTCCATTGTCACTGCTAGCTACCTCCAGCAGTGAAGGTAAGCAGAGAATGGTTGGGGGTGGGCAGAACGGAGTGAGGAGGAACTGGTGAGTTTCTGGGTGGAAAGGGGGTGTGTAGGAGGTGGAATGGGAGACAGAGGGAGAGAACTTGGCAGCGCCAGTGTGCTCTGGATCCTAAACCCTTTCTCTTTCCTCTTCCTTTCTCTCCTTGCACTTGTGCCAGCAAAAGAGCAGATGCAGATCTAAGGAGACGCAATGGGGTAGGCCTATAGGTGCTCTATAGGTGCTCAGAGCTCTATAGATGCTCTAGCAAATGCATTGAAACTGTGCACCAATTGGTCTGGGGTTACCGTTTCACAGATAAATTTGGGCGTTGGTGTGGGGCAGAGGGAAGTAACTGATACTGACAAAAAAGTATTGTTTCTCAAAGCATGCACCCATATTTGGAAAACTGTAGTTTTATTTTTGTATTGTTGTCTTCTAAATGATTGGCTTGGAGAAGGGGGTGTTTTCAATCTCTTTTGCAAGCTGCCTTCTCCTCCCCCAGCCATCTGTAAAGCAGTGATTTTTTTTTTTAAGGTGTGAAAAGAGCATTGTGTACATGTGCCTGAGGCTTCTAAAGGGCTGATGTGTTTAAAAATACATTTAAGATCTCTGCCTGTCAGGCAAGATGGGAAGGGGGAGGGGGACAGAGGTTACATTGTGCCGGAGGCTGTCCAAAAACTGGTGTTTGTTTTGTAAAGAAGATCACCCTGTCAGGTGTAATAGGCAGGGAGGATTGGGTAGATGGGGCATACATACACATTGTGAGCCTATCAGGCAGAGGGTGATCTTAAAATAAATGGAAAGAAATGTTTAGCACTGTGAGAATCTCAGCATCTGCAGCCCAGCTTACTAAGGGGGTAAATATTTTTGCCATTGGTATCTGTTCCAAAAAAGGGCATTTGCACCATTGTTCACCAACCTCTAAATCTGTATTGTCCCCATTAAGTGGGTTCAGAATATGAACTTCAGATGCACGTTTAAGCACATTCTTCCTATCCGTTGCTTGTCTAATCCTAACTGTTCCCTCGAGAAGCAATTTTTTCTGGTCAAAAGGGCCATCAAGCTACACTTACTAATATTTGTATGGAATCTGTAGATCAGTGCTCAGTAATATTTACTTCCTAGTAAACAGACTTAGGAGCTGTTATTGCAACTCCTACCAGGGAAGAACAAACCAATTCTCAGCTTCCCGCTGCCCACAGGAACAGTGGCACCAAAGTGGCTACCTCTGTATCCAGCAGGCACCGGGAAGCAGTTGGAGGTCTCAGTGGAAGGGGATATTTGTCTCCTTCCCCCAGGGAAAGCCCTAAGCCCACCAATGGGCCTTCTCAAGTCTGCCCTGGTTATTTTGCCAGTACAGACTTGAGAGATTCTGTGTCAGGCTTTCCAGCCCAACATTCCCTGCCCTTGTTCTGCCTCCCCCCCCCGGCCCCCACAGGCCACACTGCAACCCAGCAGTTGCACTTACCCCCAATGACGATGCATTCCTGCCGGTGCTGGGCATGATGCCTGATTGGCACAGGCCCAGCACTCCTTACTGCCGGATGCCGTAAACGCACTAGGGCTCAGCACTGGAACTGGGTAACTTTAGGATTGGGCCCTAAGTCCTCCTGAACTCAATTGTACTTATTTCCAAACAAACATGTGTAGGATCAAATTACAAGTCAAATTGCAGGCCAGAGTAAAATCAATTCAGTTTTATAATCTTCTGGAATTTCATTCTGTGCCTTACCTAATACGTTTTAAAGAGAGAAAGGCAAAAACAAAGCAAAACACCCCCCGAAACAAAAACTTTAAGATAAATTTCCAGTAGGGGAAACTAAATGCGATGAGCATTTTCCATTCTTTGACTAAGCAGCTTTTACAGTAATATTCTGCTATCATGCAACACTGATTTTTTTTTTTGTATAGAAGAAACAAACATTATGAAAACTGCACAACAGGCACACAAACTAATTTTAGGATGTTGAAGTTTATTTGCTCAGAAAAGATAGCGTTATAATAACTGCCATACTTCATGGCCTTCTGGAATATACAAGTTTTTTTTTTTAATAGAACCAAAGTAATATTGAAACAATGCTCCACAATGGGCAAAAATATTATTTTCTTTCCTGTGTGAGAATATAATGATGCAGATACGGTACTGACTGATCACTACTTGAAGAAATAGAATCCTTCACCTAATTTCTTCTCAGGCTTGCCTGATGTAGCTATTTGACAAGAGAACCTGGACAGAAACATCTGCCAGTGTGAGAATTACAAGCACCCAGAGGCACATTTAATACTGCAAAATGCTTACAGAGATTTTAGAAGGCAAACAGTGTTAGACTCTCTCTCTTCCCTGGAGTTACGGCATTCAGCTAGCAGCGGCTGAGCAGCACGTCCCATTGGCTCCTGTACATTTCATTATGCTGGTGGCAATCTTGAACTTGAATTTCTGGAGTTCGCAGAAGGACAGAGAACTACAAAGGTTTCCCGGAGTTGCTCATTTGTCAAATACTGCCTTAATGAAAAAGCAAACAGGCCATGACAGAATAGCAAACAGAGGGAAAGAGAACAGAGCTCAGAAGAACTGAGAGTTTAAAGGTAAAAGTTCAAGAGCTGACTTTCCCTTTCATATTTATGGCACCTTAACTTTTAAAATTGACTGAAAACCCCAAAAGCTCATGTACAATAAATTGTGTAATCCTGAGAATTTGATTATGCAGTGGGACTAGAGTTAAGTAGTTAAACCACTCCTTGCATTTTCAGCTGCTGTTAAGCTCCACTTCCTTGGGAGTAAGTTTTGCTTCAAATGCAGGGTCCTAGAGCTTGCCTTTGCTGATGTGGTCACTACGTGGAGGCTTTTGAAGGATGCTGAGATTGCCACCAGGGCTTTCTAGACTCCAGCCCACCAGCTGGATATGGTGCCCTCCCTAAGCTCTCTCCTGCATGAACAGCACTTACTATCTCGTGGGGGAGCCTCAACAAAGTGCCTCCACATACTTCCAGTCTTTGCTGCATTCAGCCGCTTCTGGCTTCCCAAGTCCCAGCAGGCTTCGCTTTGTAGAAGCGGCTGGACATGGTGAAGACTGGGGATGCATGGAGGTGTTTTGTGGAAATTCCCCGTTTGGTAAATGCCATCCATGCTAGGGAAACCTTTGCCAGTGCTCAGCAGTCTCCATTTTGGAGACCGCTGTTATAGACTGAGGCTGGGACTTGCCCCAGTGACTGGGGACTGTGTATATTCACATTTCAGAGCACTGGTGTTGCTACAGGGGTGTGGGCCGCACCAGGTGACATGCACAAGGGGAGTGACACCACTACTGGCCAAAATCTCTGGTGAAAATCTTGGTATTTTTGAATAATACCATTATATTATACATCATCCAAGCTGTAATTTAATGCAGAATGCAATTAAACAAACCATATAGAAATATCTCTATTCTATCAAAAGTTATAACCAAAAAACCAGAAAAGGAAAACATAACTGCCTTATGTAACAAAATGTGGATTTCTTTAACTCAAAACTGACCAAGGAGATTGATTGTTCCAAGAGCCAGTGAGGTGTTATTATGACATGGAAGGAAACCAGTAAGATGTCAGTATGAGTCAGCTCTCAGGTGCAATTTTAATGATGCAGCTGTGAGGTGATGATGATGCGGAGGTGGGGTGATACACACTGGCTGGGGGTATTGACCCACGCATTGCATGGGAGGAGGTCCATCATGGGGTAAGGTACTGGCCTCCTGTATCAGGTGACACAAACTGTAGTGATGCCACTGTCGCAGAGGCTTCTTCGGGTAGAGAAGGAACAGGTTTATATAACACTGATTTCTGTGAATGAGAGCATGAAGCCTGTTACTGGGTTTCAGATTGGGGTCTTTCCCATCCCTACCTGGAGTGTTCAGGTATTGAACCTTAGCTTTTGACCACCTTGCAAGTGGCTCGCAACCCCCTGGGAATCGCAACCCACACTTCAAGTGATTTTTGCCGTTGTGTCCTAGAAGCGTTCCTTGTTCTTTGGATTTACGATTTACAGCTCCTTATAGTTGGGGGCCTGCTGTGCATGTCAGACTTACTGTCGCCTCAGAAGCTGCAGAGTGAGCTGGTTGATAGCCTTGAAAGTCTCCACATGCTAATATGTCCAGCCTGCTATCTTTATCACTAGTGCTACCCAACCAGCTGACTAACAATTTGTGTAGCTATTCTAATTTTTTTTAAAGCTATAAAACAAGACACACACACACACACACACACACACACACACACACACACACACAATGAAACAACAGGTTTCCAGTTAAGTTTGCTGGCTATCATACTGCCAGGTACAAGGATAAATTTTCAGCCAAGCTCAGCATGTAGCCAATTGAGAATGTTCAAAAATCTTTCCAGAACACACACCACACAAGATGGTGAGAACCCAGCACTTTTGATAGTGTGACATTTAAAGCTTGGGCGATGTAACTTTCTGCCTTAATACCTGACACCCACCATGTCTTTCAAAGCATTCCAGCAGCCTCATTATAAAACAGCTTTTATCAGTTCCGCATAAAGTTGTGCTTTAAGTCTACATTGTCAAAGATTCAATTTTTTTAAAAAGTTATTTGATATTCCCGAATGCAAGTAGTGTTGAGGCCAAGTTCTGGGGAAAAAAAAAAGGGATTCCAAACTGGATTAAGGGGTCAGGTTCGAACGATGGAGGGACTCAATGAATTCTGCACTGTGTCCTTTGTTCAGTCATGCCCTGTTCAGGTTCATGCTAGTGCCTGATCAGTATCCATCCTTCCTCCCACTGCTACCTTTGCAGGGACTGGGATGCATGCCATCTTGGGTCTGCCGTTGCCACCTCTGTATTATATAAAGAAAAAAAGCAAGCCCCTAACAGTGCTCTTTGCGCAGTTTCTTCAAATGCAGAAGTGCAGGACGTCTAGTTTTATGTAAAGGGACCACGTAAATGAAGGAACTCTTTCATTTGCACAGTCTGTGTAAGTCAAATCTGAAGCCCTACACTTCTGCATTTGAAGAAACCACATGAAGAGCATGGTAAGGAGGCAGATGGCCTGCTTTCTGCTTGCTTTTAGCAGGTGGAAAACAGATCAATGTGGCTTGTGTCTGTAGAGGGCTGGAGACAATGGTGGGGTCAGACTTGGGTTGAAGGGCACCCCAAATCTGCTGCCCTCTTGCCTCTCTCAGTCCATTGCTGATGAACCTGTATCACGCCTCCTAATGAATTGACTGCCCCTGCACGCATGTTTCAGCAAGAGCTGAGTTTTTATTAGTTCTCATGCACTTGTGGTCACCATGTAACATCTTAGCAACAGAATATCCATTGTGCCTACTGAATGGTATGGACTGGGTCCTCCCTGCCAATGACTTTTTAGGGGTGGCTCTGTGATCTGGTGTATGCTGAAAAGGGCCATAAGGCTGCAATCTGACAAACACTTACCTTGGAGTCAGGGCTTGCTTCTGAGTAGACATGTGCAGATTGAACTGTAGGGCTGCAATCCTATACACACTTACCTGGGAGTAAGTCTTGTTGAACTAAATGGGATTCACTTTTGAGTAGACATGCATAGGATTGCAGTGTGACTTGCCTGCTTTGCTCCAAGGGCTCTGACGCACTGACATGATGAGCCTATCAATACCAGCTGCTCTGGAGTAAATGTGACGAGAGATTGAGCATAGTAATTGGGCCGCCTTGACACAACAGAGGCGTCAGAGCATGTGCAAACTGGCCTGCTGTGATTTGTCTCTCTGTATATGTTTCTAACAGATTGAGGGATCCAGAGTTTTAGCACAGTGGAATACAGTGACCTCTCTTTATCTGCAGGTTGGGCACCTGTGGGCGGCACCCACAGATGGTTGCTGGAAGCGTGCTTGAGGGCCTCACCTGACCTCCTGGATGCGACTGGAAGCACCTGGAACCACCAGCCCAGAAGGTGTTCTGAGGCATGGGGAGGCCAAACGTGGCCTCTGCACACCTCAGGAGGCCTTCTGGAGGTGTCTGAAAGGCACTTCCTGGTTTTTGTCACAGTAGAAGTGCCTCTCAGAAGCCTCCAAGAAGCCTTCTGAGGTGTGGAGTGGCCATGCACAGCCTTCCTGGACCTCAGAACACCTTCAGAGTGACTCGAAAGCACTTCTGGACCTATCATGTCTGGAGGTCCTCTGATGTCCCTCCCACACGGATTTAATTATCAGCGGATTTTGGAATCCACGGGAACAGATCCGCTGCAAGGGATCAATTCTGCCAAGGGTTCAAGGGTTCAATTCTGCACGGTTCTTATGGGGGCCACGCTGCATGGCCCATGCAGCCTCCCCTCGCTGCATGGCACTAGATACCCCCATGGCACTCAGAAGTAGGTTGGCAATGTTATGCTGACATTGGTGCATCTCCACTAACTGCTTCTGGAGTGGTCCAATTTCAGGCCAAACAGTAGCAGGCGTGCGTGGGAGGGCCCTGCAAGAACTCTGCTTGCTGCGCTGACCTCCGCATGGAGGCTTACCTTGAGGTATGTGAGGTGCCAGCTGTGGGCAGCCCAAATCCCTGACACGTGATGCTCCTGGCATGGTTCCCAATTGGGTAAAATTGGCCCAATCAAGCTAAAGCTGACCCTGAAGAGTGCAGCCTAATGGTTCTGCTCATCTCTAGTATAAGGAGATTGCAAAACTTTGGCAATTGTGTTCAAGAGCTAGACTGCTCTTTTGTCTTCACTTATCAGTGCTGGCACCACCCAGAAGGCTGTACTTTTGCAACAAAGAAGTTCTTTTATAAGAATGATATATTGTCCTCCTTTCCATCTCTCAAAGAAAAGATGTTATTTTGTGTGACGTTTGGAGCTCCAAGAATATGTTCTCAGTTCTGGTGCAAAATTTCAGAACAACTTTTGGTAGGTGGCCTCACCTGAAATAAAATAGGGGGCAATATTTACATCCTCCCTGCATGTTATTCAGGCTGACTGTAAGTACTTCTGAACAAAGATTGTCATTATTGGGATCTCAGCTGGGACCCTGTGTGCTGCTGTGCAATAATAACGGCTGACTGGCTGCCAAAAATAAGCTATTTCTACTAAATAGATAAAAACAAGTGCAAAAAGGAAAAAAAAATGACTGCCTGCTATTCAGCATTTTGTTTTTGAAGAGGCATGCTTCTCTCTGCGCTGGGAATGCTAAAGATTATGTTAGTATTCACCATTTGCAATGGATTAGCTTTCAATAGTTGCTACTGTTAATTGAACTCATTGGGTTATCTTCCAAGCAGTACACAGGCAATGGCTGATAAATATAGTTTTGTATTAAAGCAGTGGAATTGTCCAAGATAGCAGAGCAAGATTATTTTCATCGCTCTGCTCACAACAGCTTCTCCTTTCCTCACCTTAGATGTGTGTTATTTGATGATCAGTGAGGAGCCTTATCAGGGAAGGGCAGAATCCCCAGGTGCTTATCACCAGAGTCTGGTTTTCTTGTGTTTGGTTAATGATGGCCAGACTCTAGGTTTGGGTGTCTGATTTCAGGAGCGGGTTGCATTCTGACAGCTGCAGCTTGTTCTCTTGTTTGTTTAGAGCAGCAGTCGCCATAACTTGCAACAGCTGTGTAGCGCAAAAACAACCCCGTTCGGCCCAGCGCTTACCCTTCCACTATGTGGATCACAAGAAGCTCCTTTCATCTCCACTGTGTGATGCACTGAGCAGTCACATCTGTAGCCCACTGACCCAACAGGCTTTGTGCCCTGATTTACAGGCAGATGTGACTGCTCAGAGGAGACTGCACAGTGGAGATTAGAAGGCTTCTTGTGAGCAGTGTGGCAGAACAGTAAGTACTGCTCACAGTGGGGAGGAAATCAGTGTCATGCCAGATCTGGCCTGCGCACTGTGGTTTGGCAAACACTGGTTTAGAGTGTCTGTAGTCTGGCCTTCATGAAGAGACTTTCCAGGATGCTCATGAAAGGAAAGACAACCAAACAGGAAAGATGGAGGGAGGAAAAGGCAGAGGCTATAGAAAATAAGATAGTGGAAGAAAGTTTGTATTTCAGGCTTGCCTAATGAGGAATAGGCAGGAATAGGCAGCAAAAAATGTATTTTATTGTTCTGGACTGCATGTTATAAGAAACACAGATCAGCTACCCAAAGAGGTAGCCCCAGATCAGGTTCTCCTCTATACTCAACATAATATGTACTACGAGTTGCTCCAGGTACCAGTGCAATTACACTGAGTATATCCCTGCACATGTGAGCAGCAGCCATTGGTGTGGAGTCAGGAGATGGGCAGCATAATGACATCAGAATGCGAAGTAAGTTGAACTCAACACGGGGCAGACGTTTTCAGAGGGATTCTGATATTTTTTGCAACATTTCATTCCATTCTAACCCTACTGAAGAAGCATAGATCCCAAAAATCTGGGGGCTACCAGTTATGGATAAATTCACAAAACAAAGTCCATATACACTCTTCCATCCATCTTATCCGTACATTCACTACTAGGACTTTCACTTATCCATACTATGCATTGCTCTTTATCCATAGCAACGTTTTCAATATAAGGTTTGGGAACAGTAGGGGAGTGAGGAAAGGAGAAGTCTCTCACAGATGGCAAAATCTACCTCCCATTTTACCTAAAAGATAGACCTTCCCTCCACTGTGAGCTCTGGTGACACAAATTTGCCTTGCCTGCAAATTCAAAGGTGTTCCAAGGGGGTGTATCGATTTTTGAATTGCTGGCAGGACAGAGGTCCAGAAGGGGCCCCTTTCAGGGGTATGTTCCTGTGGGGTTTTGGGGAAGTGCTCTTCAGGACCCCTGGAAGATAGAGCACAGTTTGGGAAGAGGCACCCTCCTTCCTGTGAAATGGACTACTTGATGGATAGTGCATCCCCACACTTTCAAGGCACATGCATGGCACATTGACAATGTATCTGTTTTTGTGTTGTGTTCCTACAAACTACTGTGAATATGGGTTCTAAAGAACAGAAGAATATGAAAAAAATTCATGGAAAAAGTAGGAAAACAGATGAAATGTAACTGAAAGCCCAATCCTATGCATGTCTATTCAGAAGTACTCAGACGTATAAATTCTATTATAGTAAATGGGGCTTATTCCCAGGTAAGAGTGGAATAAGATTGCAGCCTGAGGATTGCAGCCTGAGGGCCCAATCCTATTCAGTTTTCCAGTGCCGGTGTAGCCATGCCAGTGGGGTGTGCACTGCATCCTGTGGTGGGGAGGTAGTCACTGAAGCCTCCTCAAGGTGTGGGAACACTTGTTCCCTTACCTTGGGGCTGCATTGTGGCTGTACCAGTGCTGGAAAGTTGGATAGGATTGGGCCCTCAGTTGTTTGTAGTTTGCAACTAAAGTTTGAGGTATTAACCTCATTATGTGATGCTAGAACTTATGAAACATTTTCATAATTGATTTTAATGCTTTATTTATGCTGTATAATGTTATTAACTGTTTATTCTTTTTTTTATCATGCAACACAACTTATTCCTTATGTCAGGGGTGGACAAACTTCCAACTTTAGGGTTCCTGGACCTTTAGCAATTGTCACAGATGACAAACTGCACCTGCTGAAATTCTCTCTCCTACACACTTGTTAAAGGTCCACGTTAAAGGTCCAGGATCCCTAAAGTTGAAAGTTTGCCCACCCCTGCCTTATGGTATTAGGTGTTTAGGGTGCTTGTTGGGTGAACTTGGAATAGTTTGAGAATAAGTTAGAATGTTTTCCCACTGAAATTAATATAATGTTATCTGGATTTCCACTGTAAGGGCTGTTTTCAGGAAAGAATTAAGTGTTGATAAGCAAGAGTGTATAATAAGGTGTATAATAAGCAAGGGTGTATAATATCTTTTCAGAAAATAATAAAAAAATACTTTTATGGAAGACTGGTGCCTAGTCTGCTCTGAGCGTGGGAGGATGGAGGCCAGAATGTGCGACCAGATCAAGAAAGAAACATCTGAATGTTGTGGTTTCTTGAAAGATAGAAACCTTCTTTCAAATTGTAAAAATCCTATGGGGATTTAAATTGCCTGCCTATGTAAACTGCCTTGAATAAAGTCTAAGGAGAAATCTGAGGACCAAGAAAGGCGGTATAGAAATACCTGTATTATTATTATTATTGTTGTTGTTGTTGTTATTAGTGCTTATGTATCTGGATACTAAACCCTAAATGGGATAGGCTAAATAAATTTAGAACAGTTTGCCTGTATAAGAAACTTTAGGTTGCAATTCTCTGCACACTTACGTGGGAGTAAGCCCCATCGAATTCAGTGGAATTTATTTCTGAGTAGATATGCACAGGATTGCACTGTTAATAATGCATCACCAGTTCTTGGCTATTAAATCTTATATGAGTGACAACTGTGATGAGATGGTGGGATGGTATGTTCTCTGATGTGGGAGATTTCTTTTTTGTAGTATACATACCTATTTTAATTTCTTTAGAATTCAGTAAACATTTATTTAAAACAGGGGTTGCCAGCATTTCAACATTAGGCGCCTGGACCTTTAACAATTGTACAACTGTAAAACATAAGCATAAGTTAAAGTGAGGTTTCAGCAATATGGATGACCTCTCTCTGTGCCCTTGTTGTCTTTTGTGTGAGTATGTTAAAATCTGTGGATTAGGCTGCCCACAACACAATTGCCCTAATCCAGAGGCTGTGGTGCATGAGTGGAGTTCCCTAATCACCACATTTCCACCTTTCTTTTCAGTGGAGAAAGCAAATCAGTTTGGTCATCCCTGTGAATTTCCCTCCATTGAACATTTCCTCCATTGGTATAAACAGGGAAACCCTTCAGCAAAAGTTGCATGTCTGAACCCATACAGATCTCTGAACTGGAATTTATGGATTTTACTAGCAGCAAAAATGAGGGCTCTTGGTACATGCTGGTGTGTATCAAAAGCTTATGATGCTGAAACTTCATTTGTAACATTCACATTAGTCCCCTTTGTCTGTAATCACTGGCCTTTTCAGATGCCAAGCTCACAGTATGGTTCATGCATCAACAAACAAAGCTAAAGTACCACTTAGATGTAAACCACTGGCACTCCCTTGGCCTTGTAATTAGCTTTCCCTTCTCTTCACTGTTGCTGTGCTGACAGCCAAATGCCTGAGAGCTGATTTACATGCAGCCGTCCTTATGGGGGGCTACTTCAAAAGAAATCACCAGGAGAGAGGGAGAGCTCTTCTGTGAAGCAAGCTCCTTGTCTGAGTGGCTCCCCATGTGGTTTGGGAAACTTCAATCATGTCGTCAGCCTACTAAAAAGAGAAGGGTGGAGATGAATTAATGTGGGGCACCTGTGAACACAGCTTGGGGCAGTCCCCATGTAGTTCTTTTTCAAGCAGCCACAAACTCAGAAAATAACAGTAGTTGGCATCCTTCAGTCTCGGAAGACTATGGTGTCACGCTCTGAATGGTGGTTCTGGAACAGAGTGTCCTCTCCAGTGCGCGAAGCCTGGGTAAAGTAGGTATGGAGGATAGGCTGTTACCCATGCAGCAAATCCCCCCTCTCCACGTCGCTGAAATGGTCCAATGGAAAGGCAGAAACCAATACGGTTGGTTCCAGCGGCGTCGCAGGAGTTGCCAGAACGTGACTGTGTTCAGCCATGAACTGCCTCAGGGACTCCGGTTCTGGATTTTGCCTTGAGGTTGACTCCTGAAGCCTTTTCCATAACTGGTTGTAGCCACAAGGCAGTGGAGGTTTGGGATCAGAGTTTTCCTTCTCTCAGATGAGCTGCCTTCCCAGGCTGACGAGTCCCATCTACCCGGTGGCTGTTTAGTCGCCTCTTACGACAAGTACAGCCAAACTGAGGGCCTATTCTTATCTCCAGCCCCCAGGGGAAATAAAATAAAATAAAATAAATAAAAATAAAATAAAAA
Source organism: Tiliqua scincoides (assembly GCF_035046505.1). Taxonomy (NCBI): domain Eukaryota; kingdom Metazoa; phylum Chordata; class Lepidosauria; order Squamata; family Scincidae; genus Tiliqua; species Tiliqua scincoides. Next base: position 61,135,780 of record NC_089826.1, read on the forward strand.
TAAAATAAAATAAATAAAAATAAAAATAAAAAGCTACAGAAAATAATAATAATAATAATAATAATAGCTACAAATAATAAAAAAGCTACAAATAATAAAAATAGCTACAGAAAATAAAAAGCTACATATACAGGCCCCCCCCCCGAATCTGTAGATCCAGTATCCACAGTATCCAGTATCTCCCCCCTTCCCCCTGCCCACTCCTCTTGCCTCCAGAGGATCCTCTGAGCCCAGCAGATACCACAAACATACATCTGCAACCTTTGCCGGGCTCAGACTGAGCCCAACAGTTAAAAAAAATGCAACTTTCGATTTCCCTGTGAAACCGGAAGTGATGCTTTAAATGCCTTGTAAGGCTCAGAGGACCCTCCAAAGGCAAGGGGAGGAGGTGTTTGTCCATATCCGCAGTTTCACGTAACCATGGGGGGATCCAGAACAGAACCGTCACAGATACAGAGGCACACTTGTATGCACACACAAAAATACGCTGACTCCTTTCCAGTTGACTTGAGCTGGTGTGATGTCATGAATTGCTCAGAAGCATTCTTATCTCTAGGACATCAGAGCCTCCTGCCCATCCTCCATGTTCATTCTGGTTATTGCTTTCTTTATTCCATTGCACGTGTGAATCAGACTTATAAATTCATGGGTGAAAGAAGTAACAGTGTTGGTGTTAAGTCAGCAATATGGAAACATGAATTCAGTTACATTGGTCGTTTTTTCCTCAAAGCAGGGTAGTCCTTTCATTCAGACTCCCTACCTCCCAATGTGCATCTTATGCACCACTTTCTTGATTTCACCACAGTGCTGCTCCTAGTTGTTCCACTCATGCATTTCTAGGCTCTTCAGCTGTCTTGTAACCAAATGTAACATATTTAACTCACTTCACGTCTCCACGTGAATCGTCTACTTTAGGCTAATCACTGTTGCTGCCCTCAGCGGAGCTTCCTCATTTTTAATGAGTGCACAGAAGCAAATGTAATACATTCTACGTGTCATGTCACTCAGGGCCACAGTCAACAACAGATGAAGTTGTTGAAGGAACCTAAGATTATTGCACATTGGCAAATTAACACATCACAAACCAAGAAGAGCTTCCATCCTCCAAAGAAAATGAATGGCACTTCTAAACATTGTTTAGGAGTTAATTTATTATGATTTTCAGCATTAACCATCCCTTCTTGTGCATGAAGGTTTCTGTGTCTATGCAGAAGGAGGGGATTCCCACAGCACCCAAGAGAGCACTGTAATGAATTCTCCTCCATGCTAGACTATTGGAAATGTATAGCACAGCATCAGATGTCAACAGAATTGAGCTCTGGCAGAAGGAAAGCATCCCTGAGAGAGTTCACTGAGTCAGGCCAACTCCATGAATCCCTGAGTACCAGTCACAGGGTGGCCCATCCATTAGGCAAGGTGATGAGGGTTGCATCAGGGGCAGATTGCAGAGGGCAGCAGATTTGGGGTGTTCTTCAACCTGAGTCTGCCGCCTCCCTCCAGCTTGCCATGGAGCCAGCTTGCACTGATCTGCTTTTTACCCACTAAAAGTGAATGGAAAGTGAACCACCCATCTCCTTACTTTGTTGCTGATACAGTTTCTTTGAATGTGGAAGTGCAGGACTTCTGGTGTGATTTACAGGGACTGTGTAACTGAAGAATCTCCTTCATTCACTAGATCCCTTTTAATCAAACTGGACGTCCTGCACTTTTGCAATTGAAAAAGCTGTGTGAAATGTATAATAAGAAGCTGCTTTTTCTTTTTTAGTTCTGCAGGGACCATGGACTTGAGGTGGCATCGGGCGACATTCTGGGTCACACTGCCACTGAGACCAGTAGCTACCATATATTACCCCCATTTACCATTGGAGAGGATCAGAGGACCCACCATCCACTGTTTTCGCCTATCAGCTTGAATGGAATGATAGTGCAGGGCTTGTCCTGGGGTCTCCAGCAATTTGGAACTGACAGAGTATAAATAATATTGGTGGAAGTGTGTGATTGGCCATGACTTTGAGAGGGAAACCTGTTCGCAGTATCCAATACTCCTCAGGGCCATGCAAGCAGGCTGCTTTTGCTTGGATTGGAATAGCCTATATGTATAACCTTGGGATAACTGGCTCTTGATATGGGAGCACAAATGGGGCTCCCACTGTAAGGAACAAATGAGTAAAAACATAAAGGGAGGGATCCTCATAAGCTGTCATAGACGGATTCAGATATTTGGTTCTTCTAACTCAGGACCAGATCCTCACCTGAGTGCACTGACTTGGCACTGGCGTGCAGTACCACAAAAGTGTCATAAGGCCAACATGAGCGCTGGCTCAGGGCAAGCCCATGCTGAGCCAGTGCCAGGTGGAGGATGGGCAGTTGCCGTTCCGGGTGAGCACTGGGCAGCGGAGAGGTAAGTGGGGTTGTGGAGAGAGGTGGGGGAAGGGTTCTGGAGTGAGGGAAGGGTGGGGGAGAGCGGGGTGGGAGGAAGGAGGAAACTCTGCTGGATCTTGATCCCTGCATTGGGCCTCTTGACCTAAAACGGGACTTTGTTACTCTCTATTGGCTACATAGCCAGTGCAGAGTCTAGTAGCCCCACTGCGGGTCTACTATACTTATGCAGGGGAAGGGGTTGAATGTCTCCTTCCCCTGAGGAGCTGCCTATGCCCGGATTGTCCAGTGTATTTAGGATGCTGCTGCAGCTCTTTTGGTGCCATGGCAGCTCAGTGTGCTAGGCAGCTCAGGATTGGGCTGCCTACCTTGTTGATACTGACAGGCAGTGACTCAGTAGTCTTTCAAATTTGTCTTTCCTAGCCTTAGCTATAGGTGCTGGGGATTGAACCTGGGGCCTTCTACATCAAAGGGGATAATCTGCCACCAAGCTACAGCCCCTGCTTGGAGCATGCTGTTCATTATTTATTTATTTAGTAGATCTGTGTCCTGCTTTTTTTACTGGAGTCCTTTGATGTGACTGACAACATTCACAAAATGCCAAAGATAAATTCAATGCCCCTTTCCCTTAATACAAAACAATGCCAGCTCAGCCAAAGTGGAGGCAGGCACCTGATGCTGTCTCTCTCTGCATCCCTTTCTCTGCAATAAGATTTATATATTTATAGAATTTATATCCCGCCTTTCTAGCCTAGCAAAGGGCACTCAAGGCAGCTCACAAATAAAATCATATTAAAAACATAAAATATATAAATATGTATAAAAACAAGACAATTAAAAACAATGAAACACAACTAAACTTGGATCCTGAAATTAAAATACGTTTAAAAAAAAAACACCATGCCCCCTAGTGTCAGCGTAAAAGGCTTCCCTAAATAAAAAGGTCTTAAGCCCCTGCTGAAAGGACTCTAAAGAGGGAGCTGTTCTCAGTTCCAGGGGGAGGGAGTTCCACAAACAGAGAGCCACCACAGAGAAGGCCCTCTTTCTTGCTGTCATCTCCGTCACCTCCACTGGTGGTGGCATGGTTAGAAGGGCCCCATCTGATGACCTGAGAGGACGGGTCAGACTGTATGGAAGGAAGCGGTCCCCCAGATACCCTGGACCCGAGCCGTATAGGGATTTAAAAGTTAAAACTTGCACTTTTGAATTATGATGGGGATAATACTACTGCTAACCTTCCTACCAAAGATGGCTAGTCAAAGTTACTCTGAATGCAACCTCTAGTGCAATCTTGTCATTCTGTAAAAGCATTCACAGAGTGCCAAAACCAGAAGAGAATGGTGGAGGATTGGCATTGGAACAGAGGATTGTGGAAACGAAAGCAGAGACTGTGGAAAGAGAAGCAGCTAAGGAACTAGAAAAACTACATATGGAACATGAATTTCAGTTGGAAAAGCCTGCTTAGGGTAGTGTGCCAACTTCTTGGATTGGGTTGGGCCTGGCTATGGTTCCTCATGACATTTAGGTTGGGCAACTGTAACACTTTTCTTGGGATTGCCTAAGAAAACTATTCAGAAATTACCATAGGTTTGGAATGCAATTGCTAGCTGGCTGACTTGGACAGGGATCATGACCATGTCTTCATTCTTCATCTTCATTGACTGCCTGTACATTTCTCAGCATAATTCAAACTGCTAGAGATGATATCTAAAATCCATAATGACTTGGGACCCAGACACATGAAAGACCATCTATCTGTATATATGTCTGTCCATTCTTTGAGGTCATCACGGATGGCCCTGTGGCAGGCACCAACACCACTACTAGATTTATGGTTGGTGATCACTCATGACAGGGTCTTTTGTGTTGTGGCACTTGGCCTTTCCATTGAAGTTTGGAACTGTCCCCTCTCGGTGTTTCAAAGTGAAGTTAAACCTTTTGTTCCACCAAGGCTTTGTCACTGATTTTTTCACTCTGTAGATTTAATTTGGCTTTTAATAAGTTACCAATGTGCTTTTATTGATTGCTCTATTCTACTGAAGTAATTTTCTTTGAGCTTTTCCATTTAGTTTTGAAAGGCGGAGCGTAAAAGCTTTTAAACAGACAGACAAAGCAAGACCATATGTAAGATCAGTGGGTATAAAGATGGATATTACCATCTCTCAGTAGCATAGAAATTTGTAACAGCTGCTTTATCACTGGACATATTCCTAGGCAGCCTGATACATAATTGAAAAGACCCATGGCTATTTTAGTCATGAAATAATTTCCATGAGAAGGGCAGCAAGTGGGAATGACACTGAGATCCAAGTATTTGTTGAGAAAGAAACTACCTTACTCCGTCATCACAGGCACACTCTTTTAAAATGATGAATAAATATACTCCCCCACCCCTCGGGTTGACTTGTTATTGGTGAGGAAATTTGTCAAGGTTATAAATGAAGACATGCTTTCTCCGTCATAGGCTTGATTTTCATAACTATACAGAATTAGCCAAGTACGTGTCAGCATCATTGTGACTCAGTGCAAGTATTTTCTTGCATGTTGCCTAAGGTGGCTATTGTCCCACAAATACTCAGATTTGGAATTTTAAGATGCACTGACTTTATGCTATCTGACAGTGCAGTTTATCTGTAGCTGACATCACGATGTACGACTGAAGAAGCAGAGTTTGTTTAGGGAAACGAGGGGGAAAGGGTTGTCAAAAATAGATCTCCATCCTAATTACAGAGTGATAATACATAGTTTGTTTTGGTTGTAATTCATTTATTTTAATTCATAAGTCATGCCGATATTTAATACTATTTGATAATTTGCTTGGATCCTCGACAACCTAATTTGGTAGATCAAATACCTTCCCTCCTTTTCTTTCTAGTTTTAAGCATACAAACATTTATTTTTGTATTAATTGTTAACATTATGGATGGTGCAAAGATATAGGAATTAGGTATATGATTAGTAAACAGGATAGGAGATAACGAAGACTGAAGAGCAATAACTTTCTAGGATCAGAACCTTCTTTCTGTCCTGCTGTTTTGTAGGGAAGGTGATTGTTGTCAACTGGAGTATGGGGTTAAGATAAGCTTTTCAGGAGAAAGGGAAGAGGTATAAAAGGAAGAGTCTGGGAGCCATGGTGGGACTGTTTTTCTGTTTGTCTCTTGGGTTTGCTTCCTACTTTTTTGAGTAGGAACTACTCTGGAGCTGGTAGTTTTTTGAGTAATCTGGGTTTCTGCAGTACTTTGGTAGAAGAGTGTTGGTTTAGATAATTTTTGTTTGTTTAGAGGTTCTGTGCCTGTCCTTGTACTTAGTTACTGAGAACCTTTAGTTCTCACTTGTGTAAAGTTATTTGTGGAGGAAATATCTTTTTAATCAATTTTGTGTGAAGTGCATTGCCTGGAATTTTCACATATATGCTTAGCCTATATTTGGTGGCCTTGAATACTCTTGGTCATAGAGTCCTGAGGTATAGCTACCTTTACAAATGGGTACATAGAATTATAGAGAATTAGAATTGGAAAAAAACCTTGGAGAACTTCTACTCCAACCCCCTAACTCAGTGCAGACACCTGCTGTAGCTGGAGGTGGTTTTTTTGGATGACAACAAAATAAAAACACACTTTTCATTTTTATAAACAAACCCCAAATCTGTGAAAAAATAAAACCATTCTCTAACACCTCTGCTTGCAGGTGGCTGTAGCTATACTACCTAAATCACCCATCTAGTACACTTTCAAACCAATTATAATTTATAAAAATGCATGCTTGGAATAAAAACACTGAAATCCATGAAAAAACCATTTACACACACCTACACTTTTACCCAGCTATAGCATCTCTGACAGGTGGCTGTACAACTTAAAACCTTCAATGAGGGAGAGACTGCAAATGCTCAAGGCAGGTTGTTCCAGCACCAGACTTCTCTTATAGTTAGGACAGTCATTCTCACGTTTAGCCTAAAATCTACTTTTCTGTAATTTCAAACCATTGGTCTTGCCTTCAGGAACCACAGAGATTGTATCTGCAGGGGAAACTCCCAGTCACATGATATAGATTTCAGAAGAGAAAGTCATTGGTTTCTTTCCAGGGTGTCAGGTTGCAGAGTGTCTCAGGGCAGCAGTGGATCTCCCCAGCCCCACACCCTGGTGATGGTCCGTGATGACACCCCCCTGCAGGCTGTTGCCCCCCTCGCTCAAAAAGCCACTCCCCCCTGCTCACCTGAGGCTCATGGAGCCTCATGCAACCGCCAGCTGTGTTGGGGAAAACCTCTGTGAGGTTCCCTGATGCTTTAAACTGTTTCACAGTTTCCACCTCCTTTGGGAGCCTCAGTGAGGCTTCCACGGAGTCCTAGCGGCCAGTGCCTGGAACTTTTGCCCCATCTCGTCTATGGGAGGTCCACTGCTGTCTCAGGGTCTGTTCTCCTTCCTATATGCCTTGGATAATAAGCAAACCTCTGTGTGGCAAGATTCTACAACAGGTCTCCTTCCCACACCACCATAATCCTTTCTGAAACAGGAGAAGTCACACTGTGAACTCTTCCCACATGGTCCCAGGCTTCTCAGCACAAGAAGATATGCTACTGTGGTTTCCATTCTGATCTTTTAATCCCAGAACAGGTGATGTCATCACTCCCCTCAAATTCATCTGGAAGTGTGAGAAAGCTGACATCACCATTCCCAAAGAGAATGGACCAATAAAAGCGCATCTGTTTGGGTCTAACCAGCGACGGCAGTTTCTGGGTAAGTTATTACCTGAAACAGTACATGAAACAGTGTTCTCCTTTTCAGTCACACAACCATGATTCAAAGGAGACAGATACATGTTGGGGTGAAATGTGCCAGTAGGACTGTTGGTACAAGAATGGAAAACTCTAACCCACAAGCTGTAGGCTGTTATCTTTATTATGCTAACAGGAAGAGGAACAAAACAGTACCACTGAGGAGACTCATCTAGCCACCTGCAGTGTGAGACATATGCAGAGCTGACTCAAGAACCCTTGGTACCTGAGACAGAGTGCCAAATACTGTACCCCTTACTTGGTGAAGTGCCAAACTCTGCTCATTCCACTCCCTGAACTGAAAAAGGAAGAAGGGAACAGAGCAGAAAAGAAAGTGTGGAGGAGTGGGAAGTAGTGGGTCAGAGCAGTGGTTCTCAAACTTTTAGCACCGGAACCCACTTTTTAGAATGAAAATCTGTCAGGACCCACCAGAAGTGATGTCATGACCAGAAGTGACATCATCAAGCAGGAAAATTTTTAACAACCCTTGGATGCAGTCCTACCACACTTACCCAAGAGTAAGTCCCATTTACTATCATTGTTAAAAGTAGCCTGTTACATAGTAGCCTGTTAAAAGTACAGATCTGTAACATTTCCCCAAATGCAGTCTCATGCCATGGTAGCATCAAGTCTAATATATTAAAAATAAAATATTGAAATGAATGGGGACCCACCTGAAATTGGCTCTTGAGCCACCTAGTGGGTCCCAACCCATAGTTTGAGAAACACTGGGTTAGAGCATTCAAGGAGGAGGAAGAGATGCAGTGGAAGCAAGTGGGCAGGCAAAACTGGCAACCCTCACAAATCTGCTGTGTGAGGCTACCTTAGTCAACTTCATAATTGCGCTGGCCTTGGCAGTGACATACCCATGGGGGGGCAAATGCCCCAGATGCCACTCCTGCAGAGTGGCAGCACTGTCCTTGCCCCCTCCTCCACCCTTGCCCTTGCCTTGCCACCCTTGCCATCACCTTCCGACCCCCTCCAGAAACATCTGTGGCCCTCCAGTTGAATGCCCCCCACCGGGGAACTTGGAGGGCTGGGGGAGGCTGCATGTGGCTACCATGGACTTCTGTGGGACCTTTAACACCCACTTCTGGTTTTCAGCAAAAACTGAAAGTGACATTTTGAGGCTCTTTAAAGGCCTTTTGAGGGCCAGGGAAGCCTTAAAATTTCAATTCTGGTTTTCACCAAAAACCGGATGTGGGTCTTAAAGACCCTCTGGAGGCCTTAGAAGGACATATGATGAATGAGCTCACCCTACATGCAAGAAGTCTGACAACAGACCAGTATACAGTATCAAAACGTGTGATGGATGTAGTTGGGTGAAAACGCTTTTCTTTTTCATTGGATTTGGGTGTTTAAAGTATATTAGGTAGGTGATTTAAAGTGTACTAGGTAGGTGATATAGGTGGTATAGTGTCAGCAGATGCAGTCACATGCATGTAGAGGTGTTAGAAAATATGTAGAGGTATTAGAGAACGGTTTTATTTTTCACAGATTTCACAGATTTCGGTTTTGTGTGTGTGTCTTTTTTTACAAAAATGAGAAGTGCAGAAAGCTGTGTTATGTATTTTTATTTCATTATTACAAAAAAAAAAAACAACCCATCTCTAGTGATGGAATATAGTTAATTAGGAACACAGCTGTGTGATAGTAATAAAAAGATGTGTGTTCTTATTTAGTTATCAATGGTAAAGAACACCATCTTCATTTCGGCATGACCTCCTGCTTTTTGTGGTAGCCTGACTCATCCTAGTTCCCTCCTGATATGTACTTTAATTATTAAGGTTACTGTGATATTTGCTCTGCTGCTCTTCTCAGTTTGCTTCATTTGAAGTCCATTAGGACCATCCTAATAACATCTACAACAAAAGGAATCACGTCAGTGTAAAAATCAGGTTATTCTTGGAAAGATAAATCTAAGGAATGCTATATATTACGAACTGAGCTCTGCAAAGCCATTTATGACAACATTTCTCCTTGCTGTCCTCCCATATCTGTCTTTGGGATGGAACCCACAGGGAGGGTGGTCCTGGAGTTTGTCCACCATCACAGCTCACCAAAGTCACTACTCTTATTCATAGTACCTCATTCCTCCCTGCCTTTCCCCCCTCTAAGACAGGGTTGTCCAAACTTTTTGATAGGAGGGCCACATCATCCCTATGACACTGTGTCAGGGGCCAGGAAAAAAAGAATTAATTTACATTTTAAATTTGAATAAATTTATTTAAATTTGCATAAATAAATATATTAGAGATGGAACTTACATGAATGAATGAAGGTCTTGCAATAGCACAAGGCCTATCAAAGACCTTGCACAAAGCAAGACTGGCCTTTCCTTCACTGCTGCTGCAGCATCACAGACATGAGACAGCAAGCACTGGAGGGAACTCTTGGCCAGCAGCTCACATGAGAGGTCGAACAGTTGCTCTCACATTGAGAGCAGTTGTGTCAGGCCAGCACGGGCTTCAGCAAGTCTCTGGAGGGCCAGACGTTCATTGGAGACTGGGGGCTCCCTGCAGGACAGATTGGTGGGTCCTGGAGGGCAGCAAATGGCCCCCAGGCCAGGGTTTGGGCACCCCTGCTCTAAGATGATTGTTGCTGACCACTACACAAAAGACAAATGTGCTTTGTGGTTGCCTCTTCAGCATTTCTCCAAATCACTAATTTGGCAGGTGATAAACATACACTGAATGTGCAGTTCTATGTTATGTATAAGAAGATCACCAACAAGCCTTTTCTTTATTTACAGGCAACGTTAGAGCTTTTGTCTTCCTCTCTTCCATCCAGTCTGCTCCCCCCTGACTGTTCCTCTTCCTCACCTTCCCTCTCACTTTCTGCCAAGTCCCTCTAGGGACAAAGTTATAGGAAACAAATGGGGAAGAAACTACAGTGATAAGTCTGAAATATCCAGTTTTGTTGAATGAATGCAAAAATTGCCCCCAAACAATGTTGTTGAGGAACACATACTTGTTGTGTATAAGAAACTGTTAAGCAGGGTCTGAAAAGATCTTGAGTCTGAGATCACTGACAAACAAAGATATCCTAAAATGTGCCCTTACCAGAAAGCCTCTTAAAAAAAAATGCTTTCAAGGATAATGAAGAGAGAAACAGGACCTCAGTGGTATAAAGGCTGCCAGGCACATGGCAGCACACATGCTAGAGAACAACATCTGACAAAGTGACAGTGTGAGTGGGTGGTCTGGGAATAGTGTGTGGGTGAGTGTGATTACAAAAATGGTAAAATATCAAGAAAATAAGTTAAACAAGAAAAAAAAATTGCTCCAAAATAAATTACTGCTTGTGTTGGACGGTTGTATCAGAAGCCAAGAGCATGAACTCGGGATATATTTTTACACATTGCTATGTCCAATTTAAAATCATAATTATATTTGAATATCTAGAATAAGTGCCTTCAGCAGATGTCTTTGCAGTTCATCTTGCTCCCCTCGATCAGACAAGTAACCCTCGTGGGTCTGAATGCTCGTACAGGAAAACTTGTTTATAGCATAGTGGATGTAAAAAAAATGAAGACATCTTTCCTTTTTTTCTTTTCAAAGTTAACCTTCAAAGCTAATTACAATGCCTGGTCTTTTAGTTTTCATAATTCAAAACAATACAGTGATTGAGCCTCAGATGGCCATTAGCCACTGGGGTTAAACTCTAATTTTATGTTCTGTACTGCTTTTCAGAATAGAATCATAGAGCTGGAGGAACTCAAGGACTCATTCTTAGGCAACCATATTTATCCTCTTAAGAATATTTGCAATTCTATTTTCAATTTGATTATTTTCCAAATGCACCCTAGCGAAGCTCTATCGATCTGTCAAAAACTCTTGATAGGATTAGAGAAGATGACTTGTGTAGGATCACAACTGAAACAGACTTCTTTATGGGTTGGCATCTAGGACATCAGAAGTGCCTGAATGGGGATGTGGGGATTCATTTCGGAGTCAGTAGCCTCAGACTCAAGTCAGTGTTGGAGTCATCGACACAGGTGAGTCGAGTGTACATGAGTCAGCAAAAAACAGGTGTTCTTTGTGGCTCGGACTCGAGTTTCCATCCCTGCCAGAGCACACAGAAATGCACTGCAGCTTTCCCCAGGGATCCCTTCCTTCAATATATGGGTACTTGGTACAGTATATGCACAGAAGAAAATCTCACCCCCATCACGAAGATGATCATCATGCAATTTTTGAATAAGCTAGAAGCCATAGTAGATATCTTCATGCTGTAGAACTGATCATGAAAAAGGCTAGGTAAAGGAATGTGATTACCCTAATAATAAGATGCAAATTATTTGCTTCTCTAGGCATAAGCTACACAGAGGCATTCTTGATGTTCTGTGGAAAGTTTTCCTAATCTTATTACTTTCATTTCCCAGTAGAAATTACCTGTGTGACTGGGTAATGCAAAACAAATGTTGCTGACATTTGACAAATTCCTGAATGAATAAATCAAGCTTTCCATTGACTAGCTTATTCATTCTCCTAATAAACGCCCATAACCCTCTCAGTGACATGTTATTCTGTAAGAGAATAATATAATTAGTCTATGCCTATGATAGATTTACCTTTAAGTTCAGTAATTTGGCAGCATTTTCTAATATCTAAACTAGAATTGTTACGTTTTTCACCATGGCATGAGAGAACAATTGCTATTATTTTAATTCCTAAGCTGCTGCATAGTGTTTAATTCTCCTATTTGGCTGGCAACACCTTTTGGCATTCACAGGTGTAACAGACCTGTAGATCTCAAAAAATAAACTGTGCTTATATAAAATGCTAAGAATGTTGTACAATTTTTTCACAGTAACCTTGCGGCCATACATTTCTTTAAAAGTGCCAAATCTAATCTGTGAAGGCACATACATCATATTTTTTTTTCCTCCAAGGGTTCAACTTTGTTTCGATGTAATCAGAAACAAACAACAGCAACAGGAAAATACCCAGATGTTACGAAAATACCCACCTCCCCTCCTCCCTGTGGGTTGAACTCTTGCCACTGTCATAGCTATTGTGCCAATTGCCCTAAGGTAGGATTGAAACCATAAGATAGGTTTTGAAACAAATGAAATTAAAAGCAAATTTCAGGGTTCTTCCCAAGGTTAAACATCTGAGAATTGTCACGTGAACTTTCTCATACTTTCCCAGAGGTATCCCTGCTTCTTTGGGGGAAAGCAAGATGGAAGCATTTGACAACTGCCCAGCGATGTACTTTTAAATGTACTCATTTTCAAAAACTGTGCTGGTTAAATTATATTTAACACACTTTCTCCCACCACCACTGTTCTCTCTAAGGTATGAGGCTGAGCGGCAGTGCACCTTCCTACCAAGCTTTGTGCAGTGTGGAGCTTAGCAGCTCAGAGGTTCTGCAAATACAGAACCTGCTGGAGGGGTCTGCTTACTAATGCAGACCCCTTACAGGAAACACTGCCCACCAGTTGATGAGTATTGCCATGGCCAGTAGAAAACATTGGCAGTTTTGGGCAGTTGCCTTGAGGGCCTTAAGCGACAGGCAGCCCAGTCCTATCCCCAGCAGCTTCACTGGGTGCAGCGGCACCAAAATGGCTAATTCTGCATGCAGGCGCACTGCTGGGGCCACTGGAGGTCTCCTCAGGGGAAGGGGACTTTCATCCACTTTCCCCGGTGAAAGTTCCAGGCCCCACAATGGGGCTTCTCAAGTCCACGCCTGCTATTTTGCCAGGCAGAGCCTCCGTGTCCAACACAGAGGATTGAATATGGCACAGCCGAACTCCACTGGTCCCACCCCCCTCCCGGGCTGGTCCTCCCCCTGCATCCTGGTGCCCTACCTTTCATCTGGCAAATTGTCACAAGGTAATGTCCCCACACTAATGGCTTTTCAATGGCCACCCCATGTAAATGGCTCTGTGATTCCATCTGTGTGTTTGTAGAGCTCAAAGTTTCATTTTGGTTGGCAACCTTCAGTCTCGAAAGACTATGGTATAAGCCTACAGCACCTGGTATTCCCAAGCGGTCTCCCATCCAAGTACTAACCAGGCCTGACCCTGCTTAGCTTCTGAGAATCAGACAAGATCAGGCATGTGCAGGGTAACAGTTGCAAGGGCTGCTAGAATTGTCAAATGTGTTTTCAGAGTCTGATACACAATTCTTCTTTGCTTAATAAGCCAAAGTAGTATTATGGAGCCCTGCGATCATGTTTCACTGACTGCTGTAATGATAAAAAGGAGTCATTTGTGTGTTGAGACAGCATTTTGAAATTCTGTTTTATAACTAAATTGGCATGCTCAAATTATATGAATCACTGCTTTAACTCATCAGGACTCTGCCTGAGTTAAAGTGTGTTCAGAAGGTAATGAGCACACAATTTTAGAAAACCTTTTCAGTGATCCTGTTCGCACAATATAAAAGCTCTAGGTTGGCAAGACTGTACAGTGTCAGGAGACAAGGACAGTCCTGTACAGTTGTGGAAAAATCCTTTTGAAAAAAAACACTACCAATACATTTTTGGAAATACATTTTATTTACATTTCCATAGTAAATAATTTGTAGACTGCAGCTTTTATTTGAGAATCAAATGCATAGATATAAGCAAATGTACTTAGAAATGCTATTGTTGTCAGTGGGTCGTAGGACCATTTCATACATAACAGTTTTCCTACACAGAGAAAATCTCTGTGCATTGACTGACAGATCCATCTATTCACAGAAAAAAAAATATGCTCACATCACACTTCATATATGACAGCATAATTGCTCTTTCCTATCCATATATTACCTCCAGGAACCAGAAATGTCACATATGAAGCCACTCTTACTTCGAGCAGATAGATTTAGTGCAGGGATACAAACCAGACTTGATATATTCTGGCTTCCCATAGCAATTGGCAAATTTAATATAACCCAGAGTTAATGTTAATATATTGCAAGTCAGAATGTTTTGTAACATTAACAGCCCAATTCTAATGGCAGGGCACCATTGGGTACAGCAGTGCCAAAATTGCAACCTCTATATCCAGCGGCCCACCAGGGAGGGATAATGATCATATAATCTCCCCCCTCCCTCCCCAGGGGATGCATCATGGTATTTAACTATGTGTGGGTTTGTTCTTTCTTGCCATCTCTCGATCTGTGAATGAAATTTGAAGTGCAATCTCATGCATACCTACTCAGAAGTAAGCCCCTTTGATTGCAGATGGACTTACCCCCACACAAATGTGTATAGCAGCGATTTTCAACCACTGTGCCGTGGCACATTGGTGTACCGCGGATGGTCTGCAGGGAGTACCATGGGAGTTTCAGGAGGATCATTTATTAGTAGGGCAATTGGAGGATGTGAGCCCCCTACCAGCAGCACGGTGTGCCTTGTCAATGGTAAGAAAAACTGATGGTGTGAGGGAAGGCCCTGGAAGTTACAAGTTGTATGTAGCCATTATGCTGAACCAAAATATTTTAGATTCAAATACATCTCACAAAGAAGACTCATGAGAGAGAGCATTTGGGATATCAGAATTTATATCAATCAAATGTTATGTTATGTTAGAGAGAAATATGTATGTTAGCATGTTCACAAGCACAGTTGCCAAGAAGAGTTTGAATCCATTTTACCCAGAAGCCTTAGAGGAAGGACTACGTGCTGGGAGTTCTCAAGGGAAAAGTCTGTTAGGAAGGAATCAAGGATACTTCCCCAAATTGCTCTTTTAGAAGAACAAAATTAAAGGAGAAGTATAATAAGTAGAGGAAATGCAATGGGTAAATAAGTTTGGAAATAGAAAATACAGGAAAATCAGAATGAACTGTAATTGAACTTTCTAAAAGTACAAGGCAGAGAAAAAACCTTCCTAATTAAGAGAATCGTAAAATTCAGTGCCTAAGCTGTTATCAGACAAGCTGTCATGATGATATACTAAGCTAGGGACTCTGCAATTAGCAGGCTAACTGTCAAATTGAAGATATATAGGGCTCTGCCTGACTTCGTAAACCCCCCCCCCCCAAACCTATGGGTTGCCTTTAAACAGAGGAAAAGCAGTTTCAAAGCTGCTTTCAGAACAAAGGGGAAAATTAGATTTTAGAAGAATTTTAAGGGAAGTTTAATGTGAGAATTAGATATTAATGAGAGAAGAACAAATATGTGGATTTAAAGAGAGGCTTAGCAGTGCTTAAACAGGCAATAGACTCTGAGGCAATTAGCAAAAGTAGCTACACCATCAATTACAGATTCTGCTACTGAACCAATAAAACTTAATGCCTCAGGTCATAAAGTCATTATCTGGGAGCTGACAGCCCTCACAGGTAAGAGAGAAGCAATTTGGATTTCCAAATTGTATTCTACTGAGAATAAAATAAAGTTTCTTTTGACCAAACAACACAGGAGCTGCATGGCTTCAGGAATTGAAGAGCAAAAGCTTCTAAACCATAGGAATGCACATAGTTAATCCTTAGCAGCATGAAATATATAAGATGTCTGCAAGTATTCTGAATCAAAGTATTAGAAGCAAACTGCCAGCCATAAGAGTTTAACAAAAGCCAGCAGAAGTGTTTTGTTAGGGTAAAAGTGTAAAATAATTAGTAGGATAGATTAGAGGTCAACAGAAGCCACATGAAGTCCACAAATGAAAATGCCAGCTTCTGAACAGTTTGATACAGAAGCTCCAGCACCAAATAGGGACCTTAAAAGCTGTTCTGAAGTCATTTAAAAGGAAAGTAGCACATAGAATGTTACAAAATTTATTGTTTGTAAACTCAGAAGTAAGCAAGTATATTCTTTGCTGAATATTAGTTAAATTAATAAGGGAAAACAAAGTTAAAAGGATTTGAGTCTGCCTTAGAGTGAGGCTTGCAAAATTAGATGCTGTACAGCTAATTTGGAATGTGGAATTCTTATCTAAGTAGGAATATTTCAAACTTGACAACTAACTAAAATGCCCAGACTTTCCTAGGTGCCAGAATAGATAGTGAATTTAAGAATATTTCTAGTAATAAGAATAATTAATCTGGGTAGACGTGGACTCATTAGCAGAGAGTCTGTGCATTTTCAAAATTGACAGAACAGATATGAAACTAGTGGAACTACACATATCAAAGTTGGCAGAATCCGATAAGGAAGATGCCTCAGGAATGTGGGGGAGAGGCCTCCAGCTAGAGATTTCTCTTGAAAATGCAACTTATATCAGAGCAGAACTGAGATTTTATAGAAATCAGAAATCTCTTAATAACTTTTTGTGGAAAAAAGATATAAAATATTTTAAATTAGATTGGAAAAGAGGATAAAATGGTGATTAAAATAAGCATAAACACGGATTAAAATAAATGGATAATTACAAAATTAGTGTGATTAGGAAAATTAAGATGGATGCACACTGCCCCCTTTGGAATAGTATTGACATTACAGAAAGGGGAGGAGTTCTCCAAAATGGCGAATACAGTAACCTGAGATATTTAAATGCATTGGACCAGATATGGCAATAGCCAATGAAAAATCCCCATTTCTGACATCATGGGCTCTAACGAATATGATTGGGATTTTCTCGAGACAAAGACTCTACAGGTATATAAGGTCACACCCAGCAGGGAATGTTGCTTTTTCTCTGGGACACTGAGAGACCACAGCTCTCTGTGTTCCCCATTTTGAACCACCGAGAGAAGCCCATTGCTGGCAATGAATAAATGTTTGCTCATTTTCACCAAGCTTGCTTACCGAGTCTATTTTTGAGTTTATTTTCAACTTTGCTCTTCAAGCTCATGTTTGAGCTTGTTTGAAGATTGCTGTGGACACAACAATTAAGCAACCACCTTGCAACAGGTGTTAGTGCCTTGTCAGTGTGCCATGAGATGAAAAAGGTTGAAAATTGCTGGTGTATAGGATTACATCTGGGCAGCCCTTACTCCTAGATGTGCCCCAGCCAGCACCTACCTTGTCCTGGATTCAGTGCAAGCCAGTTGGCCTGTCCGTTCCAACACAACTTAGGATTGTGCCCGAAGCATTTTGTGCTTTGAGGTGTAGTTATGACAAACCACCCCCCCACACAATTAGGTAACAGTGCAGCAGATGGGCAGAATATGTACATTTCTAGGACCTTTCCTCCCCTGTCTTTGAGAGAGCTGGTGGATATATTGTCTGATTTGACCCACTAAATTTCCATACCAGCTTGTTCTCTATTAGAATAAAATAATTCTATTCAGCATAACTGATTTTAACCCAATGCTTTGAGGTACTTGAGATATATTCACAAAGGATTCCATATCCCATTTGTTAAGAGAAATATTACATTACTTACCATTTTCTCTCATTGTTCAAAAAGCATGGGCAATTAAACGTTAATATGCCTTGTTAATGTGCCTCCTTAATTTTTGCACATTATATGCAAGAAATATAGCCTTTGTACTGTCTCGTATATTATGCTCACTTTCCAAAGTATGCACCATGTTCTTACAATTTGCCTTAGTTTTTCAGCATAACATTGAGCTGAGGAAGGATCTAGGCAGAAAGTCAATAGGTGAAGGTTTTGCAGTCACTTGCTAGAGGTACACCTGATAGATGTCTGCCTGCTGCATCTCAGCAAGGTTCAGCACTTCCTCAAAATACCATCTTCTATTATAGAAAATGTAAATATACAGCACAAGTGCGCCAGTATAATTGGCCACTGAAAACCATGTGACTTTTAAAAACTAGTTGCTCAAAAAGTACTTGGCAGATTTTGTTCCAAGCGACAAAAGCAAGCCTGAATTTCTGATCACACTTTAAAGGACTTGGAAGTACTGCAGACACTCACCTATAAGTCGACCCCACAGATAAGTCGAGGGCAGGTTTTGAGCCAACAATCATGGAATTTTCTATGACCCTCGATAAGTCAGGGGTTAAACTTAGGGGGAGTGTCTGACTTTAGTTTTGTCTGATTTTACCCCAGACCAGATCCTGAAAAATAACCTACCACTAATTGTTACCCAAGAAATTTAGTCTCTAATTTAATTTAAAAGTCTCTAATTTAAGTCTCTAATTTAATTTAATTTAATTTAAAAACATAGTAAAAGATCATAAGATACATTTTTATTCTTTTTAAATTCTGGTTTTCACCACCTTTTTGTAAACTCTATCAGAGTAAGTGCATTGTAAACTACATACCAGTAGAACAGTGGTTCCCAACCTGGGATTCATGTACTCCCAGGGATACTCAACAGGACCTTTAGGGGTACTGGAAAAAGAATGGAATAATGGCAAAAAAAAAAAAAAAAAGGTAGGTTGTGCTCCAGAATGCCTTGCAAGGACCAGCAAGGCAGGAAGGGAGGTAGCTAGTTGGCTGTGAAAGCCCCACCAGTAGCTAGTTTTTGGTCATCAATTCATGTATGAACCAGTGATTGAAAATCAGCACAGTAAAAAAGCTGAAACTTAATATGGAAAGTGATCAATCACCCAGAATTTCTCAGCACACCTCTGGTGCAAAACAGTGCAAAGGCAGAGTCTTCTGTTCTTCAAGTAGATAAAAAGAGAAAACACTGTGATGAATACATGAAGTCTGGGTTTTCATATGGGGGAGATGAGGGCTTGTATTATTAATTACAAACATTTTGCTAATAGGAAGGGTACAGTTTATGGAAATAGGCTGCCAAGGGATATGCCAGTGAAAAAGTTTGAACCATGAATCAAGTCCACCTTTAAGGTGTCTGGTGTGTTAAGCCAGAAGCTCTACATACAACATACAACCCATAACACATAACTGGGAGTGTGCAATTCAATTCACAGCAGAGAGATGCAGCTGCATGTATTTACAGCCCTTTTTACTCAGAAGTAGACCCACTGCTTTCCATGGGTGTTCTTCTTAAGTAACGGTGCATTGAATTGTAGCCTGGAAAGGAGGGTCCCATCCTGGTGTTTCCAAAAACAGAACTGCTTTGCAAGCATTTGCCAAGCAGAACCAGGCTGCAGCAGAAGGAAGGAGATTAAAAGGTTAATTTTGGCCGGAATTTCCCAGTTGCTGTAGAAACGATCTCTGCCCTGCCTGCCTGGTGCCTGCCTGCTGCTTGAGAAACTTGGCGCCTGCCTGTCTGCCACTTGAGAAATGAAACTGTTCAGAGTTGAAAGGCTCTGCCCTCAGATTGACCCGGAGATCAGGCAAATCGATAATTGGAGCTTGATTACTTGGCAGAAATTTCACATACTATACCTGAGTATCTACTGTAACTGGAAGATGGCAGTATTGGGGGTTAAAAAAGGTTTCAAGCCAACTCTAAGCATCCCTTTTAAATTTTCAGATTGCTTTTCCTCTCTCAGTCAATGGATTTGCACCAAATCTGGAGGGGTGTTGGAGACTGTGGGCCCAATCCTACCCAATATTTCAGTGCCAGAGCAGCCATATCAAAAAAAAAAAAAGAATGAGAAATCAGTATGCAATAAACATCAATAAAATAGAACACTGAAATATAAGCAAAACAAAAATAACCACAAAACTTAAGTTTCTAAGCATGACTGTCAGGAAGATCTACTGGTATTGAACTTGGATCTGCAATAATCATGTTCTTATCTCTGTTCCGGGGGGGGGGGGGGGAACGACAATGAATGTATCAAAAATAGGCATGTGCTCTTTATTTCTTTGTTGCAGCATTATCTATTTTTCTATAATAGAGAGATAAAAATGTAGAACTATAATGGGCTTTCTCCAAATACTGATGACAAATGGAAGACAAATCTGTGTGAGAAACATTTCTAAAAAATCATCAGAGCACATTTATTCCCACAGTCCTTCATGTGTGGAGGGTGTCCCCTTCTGTGTTCTACCCTCCACTCCAGTAGCCCTCAGTTGGGCGTGTTGATGTTGTTCTCCTCACATTATTTGGTTATTTACAATAATGTGAAGCCCTCCCAAATTTCCCCTGATCTTTTCAAGCAGCCTCCTCCTCTTCAGGCACCCAGGGAGTGGACCAGGTGAGGCAGGGACTACTGAATAACTGTGAGGTATGGGAAGATCTCACCTTGTCAGCGGTGACCAGAGGGACAGCACTGCACTGGGCACTGTGGCAACACACTGTATAGTGGGGATTGACGGAGAGTCATTTTGGAGCTACCAGAGGAGCTACTGATCTAAAGTCACTCCTGAACCTACTGGCTGAGCAGGGATTTGAACCTGGATCTTCCATGTTCCTGAACCACTACCCACCCAAAGTTGATAGGGGGCGCCTGTCAGTTCAGTATGAGTGTACAGTAATGGACATTGGGGCAAATACAGTAATCCGAAGTATAGTTATCCTAACTATGTATTGATGGAAACAGACCTAGTAGGAATTGACTAGGAAAAGGATTTGGGGGTTGTTTTCTATTTGCACACAGCTTTTTTTCACAGACAAATAACAACAACTCAATAATTACCCTCCCCTCCCCCACTCTGAAGTGGTACAGTCCATCCTACCACATCCTCATTCTGCTTTTAAGAGCCAATCTACACATTATGCAGATGGAGATGGTAGAATTCTGGACTGTTTCACTTCAGATAGCAGATGGGGGTGTCATGTTTTAGAATGCTTGCACATGCAACCAATGTGTGTAGACCTTTGATCCTGAACCCCACAGGATCCCAACTATGAAGACAACCTTGATCTACTTTCCACTCCTAAGAATGGGTGGTCCAACCATCATCAACTGTGGCATTAGCAACTTGTCCTCTTTGTGTACAAACATTTATCTCAAGAATAAATTTGCAAGGATTTTAAAAATTCCTACCACCATGTTGCAATTCTATCCCGTGATAGTAATTGCATTGGAATGATGTTCTTTTATATAGATATCTTACACAGAAATGCTTGCCAGCTAAGTTCTCAAGCATTATAATGATTCAGCACCAATCCCAGAATATGCACTTATGCATATTAATATGCTGGGGGAGGGGGGAGATGAAGAAATATGGCATATCTTTTAATATCTCATAACCGCAAATGCATTATTCATGAATGGAGGAAGGGGCTTTTATGTTTGATAGGATGGAGACATTTCTGAATTCTCTTCCATGTATAAATGTGCAGAAGCAAGCAACTTTGCTAACATCTCAGAAGCTTTGAAGAGCAGAATATCCTTGACTGATGAATGAAGATGAAGCTAAGGCAGACTTGTCCCGATCCAGCTAGCAGCCATATGCACATTCCTAGCTGTATGGGAAATCATATACATAAATAGCTGCATTTCATTAGACAGATTCAGTGGCCAACACTTCGTACACCAGCTCCAGTTAGATACTCTGAATTAGGCTGTTTGGAGGCAGGCAGTTATATTTGACCCCCACCCCCACCCCACCATCTATACTGCCCACAGAACAGCTGGTCATTGTCAAGCTGGATATTTAGTTTAGAGCTAAATCTAACCAATTTACTTCCAGGGGCAAGGAAGGGGGGATTTTGATTATCTTTTGGGAACACATAAAAGGGCTAAAATTTTTGCTGCCTTATAAATGGAAATTGCAACTTTCAAAACAGTCCTCTGTGCATACAACGTGCTGCATACAACATGACCCACCCCTTGTCTTGAGATGCCAAGTGGGAAGATTGTGCTCTTCCTAGCATGGCTGGTGGTCTCCTTTAAGCCACTTCTGCCCAATGTTGCATATGCATTTGGTCGCAAAAAGGACCAAATGTGTACAGCTGTGGGCTGGCAAAAATGGATAAAAGTGGTTGTTGCAGTTTACCAAGAGAAGGAGAGGATTATGCTGCATGCCACTCTGGCTTCCCCTCCTTTACATGGCTTTTGTAGTCATGCTAAAAGAAGTGATCTGCAGTGCAATGCTTTGTTGGATCTTTGGAAAGTTCTGTACACAAAGAGGTGGAGAGATTACAAGTCTCAGCAAAAGCACAGCTTTTCCCAGGGGAGCACTGTTTTTTTTTTCAGAAAAAGAAGGGAAAAAATGATGTCCTCTTCTCCAAACATCACTGTTTCATTGAAAAAAAAAAAAAGAAACTATGAAAATGCAAGGCAACAGGGCCAGCATTCAAGACCTCTGAAAGCATCAGCCTGAAATAACATGTGACCCAGTCAACACTTCTGTTGATCTTGGATGAACCCATAAATAACACTGAACTGCTAAGAACTGAGATCTCTGCATTGAGATACCAAGATCTATCTGCAAATGCTCAAAGCGAGGTGGACCACTGTGGAGTCTACAATAACTCTCAACAAAAGGAACTGTGACTTGCTCAAATCCTTCTCAGTAGGTTAAATGCAGGTGGCCCAGAGGTTTCTCAGTCATGGTGACATGGATATGTGATAACCTGAGGAGAAGGTTTCATTTTCCTCACGGACACCCTGCAGGTCAACTATGAGGTCCAGGGAGTGCTGAAAAATTAGTCTTGCATAATGGCAAGTGCATTTGAGTTCTAACCTATTATTCAACACAAAGGGGGATTGTCAACTGGGTTTTATTGATTTAATTAATTCCAATGCAAATAAGGTCTGTGATTGCCCCAGGCACATTTTTAAAAATTACATTAATATATAAGACTCAGGCCTTTATATTAACAACATAGGCTAACAGATGGAAATTAAGTAGGCAAAAAATATTCCTGGCACGAAGATAAAGTGATGAGAGAAAACTGGTTTAATTTCAAGTTGCTATTAAAGTCAGTCACAGGGCCAGTGGAAAATAAATGGAAGCCCAATTGACTTATATCTTTGTTGCAGAGGATTGTAGGGCATATTCTAGGGGACATTCTCAGTTCTTTGGGACACTGGCCACAAAGCCTTCTGGCACCTCACAGTTGCTGTGGTTGCAAAACATTTGCATGGTTTTCTGGAGGTGTACATCCTTCGCATACAAAAATTCCCAGGTTCAAACCCTGGCATCACTGGGTAAGACTGAGAATGACCTCTGCTTGAAACCTGGGAGGGCCTCTCTCAAAAACTATAGAGCAGTGATTCCCAAACTGTGGGCCAGAAACCACCAGTGGATTGTGACTTGTTTTGGGGTGGGTCGTGAAACTGACAAGGAAAATGTATTGAGCCACATGTGTGCATTTACTTGCGGGTAGGTGACCATGCCTCAGTTCTTGTCAAAGGCCAGGCAAAGGGGAATGTTAGGCCACCATAAATGTCCTGATCTGATGAATGCAGTGCTCAACAAATACTCCAGATGGAAGTCCTCCACACTATAGTTAAAAGGATAAAAGCAGAAGCTAAAACGGTTGGTAAAATGAAAATTTTTTTTACTCTCGTAAAGCTAGGTGAGTCCCAACAGAGTTTTGTCTTAAAAAGCGGGTCCCAGTGCTAAAAGGTTTATGAACCACTGCTGTAGACCAATGGTTCCCAAACTATGTGATGCAACCTAATTTTTGGTTGGTCCCTAGGGCTGATCACAACCTCCAAAGAAGACAACGGTGTTCAGATGACTAACTGCCTCAAGCCCGGAGGCTATTCAAAAATCAGATAGCTGCTAATTGCCTGCAAAGAACTCAGCTCCTGAAGTTTGCAAATATGTGTAAGTATAAACAAATAAATAATGCCAGTGGCATGTTTTGTCAGCCACTGCCCTTTGCCCTGCCCCTTCTGTCCAGGCACATGGATAGAGGTGGGAACATGACACAGCCTGTTTGGGGTATGGGATATGTGAAAAGAGGTGGGATGTGTTGTGCTCCTCAACCCCACACATCCAGCCTTCAAGTAGCTGTTTGCCCTTTGTTGGTAGCCAGGTAGGAATGTTTATCTTGTGGCTGGAAGTTTTTTCACCTACCCCGGACTGGCATTGGCAATGTGGTTAATGTTAGGTTTAAGGATACCCCATTGTGAATTGCATGGTCACTTTAGGCAGGTGTTGGGTGGGACAGGCAAGCAGGTGGTGTCCATTCTGAGGTCAGTAAGGTCAGGCTTGATGAGGCTGGTTGGCAAGCCCCTTGACTAGTTTATGTAAAGACTTCCACAAGGCTTGGCCTGTGGAAATTTGCTCTGTCCAGCTGCCTTGACCATTCAAGGTCGGCGCTGAGCACAACTTGGAGTCGGGTGGTTTTGCCCGTTGTTTACCTGGGGGAGGTAGCCGGTAACCACAATTCCCCTATCTTAGTGCCCACACACCTGGGTGGTGGTGGTGGTGGTGGAGATTAAGTTATCTGCTGCAGGTGTTTTGGTATGTTTAAAGATTAATTAATAAAGTGGCCCCATTTAACCCAAGCCTCTGTCTCATATCATTATTGTGGGGGGTGGGGGTACCTGGGTAAAATATTTCTTTCTAGATCTCATTTTTGACAAAGTTTCACAAGCTTAGGTGTGGCTAAACAGAGTGTCTTTAAGAAGTGGGTCCCAGAAGGGGCCATTTTGCATCAGTGTTATCTTAAAAACTTAGCATTTCCCCCCCCCCCCATACCACTGCTCCAAAAAATGAACTCCAGCATCTTCTGGGAGGTGTTTTAGATGATCTTTTAAAACAGCAGAAGTGGCAGAAGTTGGAGCAGTGGCAGCTGTGGAGCAGGGTGGAGAGAGTTGTGTAGAGGGATGCAGTGGTAGCCAGGGAGGTGGCAAGTGGATGTGGGGTGTGTGTGTGTGTGTGTGCGCGCGTGTGCGCGCGCAAGCAAGCGTGCAGGGGGCACCCCCCCACTAATCCTTGACATCCCACCAAGCCTCTGCCTAAAGCAGCCATTTCATTTCATCTTAGCGGTGGGCCAGCCCTGAAGCTGACTGAGTTCTTATCAGACAGGTGAAATTTCTCAGGGGCATTCTGCATGTCCCTAGAGCCTAGCCACAATCCTGACTTAGATGAACCAGCAATCTGACTCAGTATAAGGCAGCTTCTTATCTTCCCAGCATGCCCATCTCATTGCTGCAATTGCACATTAGAGAGGAAGATTCACACAGCAGTAGGGAAGCTGTCCTTCCCCAGAAATGTGTTCATTGTGATATTTTCATTAAGGAATGCCTGATAAGCTGTTGAGGAAGCCCAGGATTCTCCACTGCTTTCAGGGATGCTCTTTATTTTGAAAGGTTTATCTCATTCATACACATGTCCAAGGAATGGCTTTTCCCCATTTCAGTACAGGGGTGCGCCACAGGGAACACACACAGAGCCATTCCAAAATGCCCTTTATTCTAAGGACAGGGCTCCTGCAACTCTTCCAGCAGCAAGGCAAAAAAGACATTGAATGGTCAAAGCATTCCCCAATATTTTCTCCTTCTTCTGGGAACAGAGTCACCTGTTGAATTTCTGTATGTTAAAACCACTGGAGCCTTGCTGGAAAAAAAAAGGTGGCAACCCTGCCCTCTTCTCAAAATACTGATGCAGGAACTGCAGTAGGGGGAGTAGGAAGAGTACATAAAGATGCAGCCACTTGCCTCAGTGGATTTATTAACTAAGCAGGCCCCATTTCTGTACTCCCCACTTAGGAAAAAAAATTACCTTTGATTTTAAGAATAAGTGGCCTCTAGCATCAAAGATCCATGCAGGACGTGGAACTATGTTATAAAAATACTTGAGAGATAATTGCAGGAGGCATGCAGGCATTAACTGCTAAATTGTAAAGTATCCACTTACTGTATAAAGTATGCTTATGTTAATATTTTAATCTGTCAATCAGCTGCTGAAAGCTGCTTTGTATTATACCTGTGAATTATCCAAGAGAGAATTGAAGAGCTGACAACAAAATAGATGGCTGAACTGTAGGTAAATGATTGCATTTATCTGATCAGATTTGATATTTTAAATGTTTGCTTCAGGGGGGAAAAAGGTGCCTAAATGGCACTTTGAAGATTGCAGCAATTCATTATTGTGCCATGCACAAAAAGATGAGGGATTTAAAAAAAAATACATAAAATAAGGCATTGTGACTTTTTTTAAAGCCACCCTGTGAACACTGGCCTGAAATCTCTGTGGCAGATTGAATTTTGACAGATACATTTTCATATGCCATTGCCCTATTCAGCGATTTATCTCTGTGTAGCAGCTGACATGAAGCCAGGGACGGCGGAGCCTCACCAGATCCAACAAGTAAACAAACAAAAAACAAAGCCCAAGGACCCAACAAGCAAAAAGAAAAAGTTTCTTGCCTTTCCACTTTGCTCTTTTCTTCTTTAGCAGAGTCAGGGCCCAATCCTATCAAATTTTCCAGTGCCAGTGCTGCTGTGCCAATGGGGTATGCACTTCTTCCTGTGTTGGGGAAGCAATCAGAGGCCTCCTCAAGATATGGGGACATTTGTTGCCTTACCTCAGGGCTGCATTCTGCCTGTACTGGTGCTGGAAAGTTGGATAGGATTGGGCCCTCACAGCTGCCCGGAGCACCAGAAGCTGCCCGGTGCGCCCAGGCTCGGAGGCACCGAAAAGGGTCGGCAGTAAGGTAAGGTTGGCAGTAAGGTAAAGGTGCTCGTGTAGGGTGCACGTATTGGTCTCTGTAGCTGGGCTTTTGGGTCTCCCTGGGCCTATGTCAGCTTTATAGCTGGGGTAAGTCTTAGGAGGGAAAGGGGGTTGGGCTGGACAAAATAGGAGGATAGGATATGGCATGCACATTTACCACTGAGGTGCTGCCCCTTTGGCCCGCTCTCCACCCCTGTGCTCCTCCCCATAGCAAAACACTCCTGAAGCATGCGCTCATTTGTGGCAGCAGTTTAGCAGCATGTGGCAGCAACCCTGGCTTTTTGCCCCACCATAAATCGTTTTAGATTGCAAATGCTTTTGGAACAGGAAGCCATTTAGTTATTTGATTTATCTGTAAACCACTTTGTAGACTTTCTAATTAAAAAATTGAAAAGCAGTTTCTTCTTCTTGCCTTGTGCTGCTGAAATGCTAGTTCCAAGAGCACAAGGCTGTAATAAGCCTTAGTATGCAGATATTAAAGAATGGCAATAGTCATACTCAGATCACCACTCATGTATAGGGATGAGAGATTGTTCTTGCACAATTGTAATGGTTCTGGGACTCCCTGAAGATACTGAAACCATGTTAAATAAAAGCATTTAAAACAAAACGAACATGAGTCAGTCAGGCAGTCAATTAGAACTGCTATTTTGCAGCTCACTCTGAGAAAAGTGACCCCTTCCCTTTGCCCTGGCTTGTGGCTGGTGATTAATCACTTCCGCATTCCATTGTTCAGTGAAACAATTGTGAGGGCAGGGGATCACTTTTCTTGAACTGCAATATAGCAGTTCTAATAGTCTGACTTCCTAAAAAAAGTGGTTTTTAAAATGGGGATTATAAAGGGACATTTTTCTCTCATTTCCAGGGATCTGCAGGGTTGAGCCTAAACTATGGATAAAAAAAATCAGTGTATGAAAAGGTTGGACTTGTTCCACTTGTCTAATGACAAACCCTGGAATACAGCTCTGTTCTGGGACTCCGTCCCCTCATTGAGTGTTGGGCATCTATGCCTCCCCAGGTTAACAGGAGGTGGCAGCCCACTGCTCCTCCTCAGATTGTGGAAGGAAGTGGAGCTTTTACAGCCAAGTTCTTCAACAAGCCACTACTCTTCCTCCCCCTTTATCATTGCTGAAGTCTTTGGGAGAAAGCCCACTGGCCGATGAAGCAGGCTGGAGAAGGAGGAGCTGCCACTACAGTTTTGGCTCCTGCTAATTTATCCCCTGCCAGCCCTCCCTCCCCATAGCCTAATGGAGCTGTGTTGAGCACAGCAGTGGCTTGAATCTGCCAGTTATGAGTCATGCTATCATGTCTAGTGCAAAAGTGCTACACTGCTACCAGTGAGACAATTGAGGAACCATTGGCCCTTAGATGGGTTTGGGCCCTCAAGCCTTGCCCAGACTGGCCCACCTGTGAAGCCAGTGTTTTTCATTCACATTGGAAGTGATGCTTGGGAGCCTCTTTGTTTAACAGCAAAACAAGTGCATGGTAGCGGAGTGTGGCCACCACCTCCCTATCATGTGCTCTGTCTACCTGTCCTGACTCCAATGCCAGAAGTAGTCAGGACAAGAACAAAGAACAAATGGGGGGGGGGTAAGGTGCAGGAGGTCTAGTTCAGCATCTCTCTCCCATGTTAAAGTATTTTCTCCTTTTACTGTTAAGGTCACCCTCTGTTTTACTTGTGAATGGGGCAGCCATGTGAGACCAATGTGTCTGCCACTGTCTGATCTCCATTGCCTCTAACAGGTCTTCAATCTCAAATACTGTCAGTGAACCAAAATTTACAGAGTTCCCCCCCCCCCAAAAAAAAACTCTATATTTAGCCCTGTTTATACTTAGTGCTGCAATCAGTCTCCCGTAGCCTCTATGGCAATCCCCAAAGTTCTCACTGGGGAAACAAACTGTTTCTAATTCTGCCTGGCAGTACAAGGATTTTTTTTCCCTTTCCAATGTAAGACCTAATTAAAGTCTCCAGGTGCTTTGGAGGGAAAGAGATCAAAGTCAAACTTGGCATTCTGAGCGCTGAGCATTTCTTTTCTTTCCGCATCCGCATATCTGTGTGCATATTTTCTGCTGTCTAAAACTATTTTGCAGAAGTCCAGCTCGCTGCTGCCTTCTGCACTGGAAGATATTCCTGCTGCCTGTGTGAAAGCTCAAGACTCTTTGATGATGGTTTTTATCATTTTAAGAGGCTCAGTGGAACAAATGATGAGCATGCAGTGGCATTTATACACAAGCGGGAGGATTGTCTGACATTGCGGTGGGAGGATGTAGCTTAAAGTCTCCTCTGTGTCACTTTCTGTCTCTGTCTCTCTGCCCATCCCATTCTGGCAGGAGCCCCCTAGGGCAGTGTGCTTTAGCTGAGGTTGGATTGTCCAGTGCCAAGGTTAAGTAGAACAAAGGATGGCACCTTATGCTGTGTCCGACCATTGGTTCATCTAGTCCAGTATTATCTACACAGATAAGACAGCAGCTCTTCAGAGTATCTTTTTCAATCTACATGAAGACATCTGGAATTTTCTCTGTTTAAAGCATGCACTCAGTTGCCGAGCTATCCTTTCATATATTTGTGTGGCAGAAATTAAAGCACTACACTCAGGGAGTGATAGAATATAGGTATTTCTACGTGGTTTGTTTCGTTGCATTCTGCATTAAGTTATGTATCAAATGATAGATAACATAATGGTATTATTCAAAAATACTGAGATTTTTCACAGTTTTGGTATGTCACACACACCCTAAGTACGTCACCCGGTGCAGTCTGCACTCACCTAGCTATGCCACTGCTCACAGGTGGAGACAGGTTCTGTCCTGTCCACTAGAGTGTCCTCAAGTGCAGCGTTTCACTTTTCACTGGGAGAAAGTACAGGGATGCAGTTGCCCTAAGGGTTAAACATATGCCTGCTGTCTCCAGTGACTGAGAATCAAGCCTGTCCCATCTACATCACCTCCTTCTGCTTTCTCTTTCTTTTTTTTTTTTTAACAGTAGAATGTGATGAAATCCTTGGGAGCTGGTTTGACAAGATAATCAAGAAACTGTAGTCCTCATCAGGTATTGAGACTGAATATGTTGTGCCCAGATACAAGCAGAATCCAATGGCTAGGCATGCAGGGAGCTAATGTGTGCTCTGTAACCACATCCTCTGCTTTCGTTGTGTTCAGTGTTTGCTTGAGCACATGGCTGCTGAGAGCTGGCATTGGGCCTGAAGGAAGATGCCTGATTTCCTCTCCTCCCCCCCCCCCCCAAATTTAAATGCATTGAAAGTGGATTAAAGCTGTCTTGGAAACACAGCCCTGGGTAGGCTGAGACTGAAGTACCCAAATTCTGTAATAAATTTGTTTAATACTGTATAGTTTGTTTCGTCATGGCCTGGGCCCTCTGGAAGAGGTACTACATATTTGCATCCTGGACAATTGTGTCCTGGTTAAATGAATCCTGATCATTGGCATCCCTGGACATTTGCATTTGTTTGTCTTTTGCATCCTGGTCATTTGCATCCCTGTATAACCGGGCAACAAACCCCATATATCTAAAGCCTTACCCCAGCCTAACCTTACCTTTATGTTTTAAAAATGTACATCTAAGAATTGGGTGGAAGTTACCCACCTTGGGAATAGTCCAGGATAAGACCTTTGGATGTATCAAAGAGCCCAAAGCAGCTACACAGTCTCATCCCGCAATGTGGCAGGATGAGGCTGGTGGCACTTTCAGAGCTGTCCTCTGGCCCGCCCCCAAGCTAGGAGACAGCTCAGTGGGAGTAGCTTTTTCTAACATCCTTGGCTGCACCTCTGTGTGTTCTTTCTGCTGGGTCTCTTAGGCCAGTCCTGAGTCTCCCAGTTCTCTTTTTCTTCAGTCCTGTCTTTCTAATCTGCCTTTCCTTCTTCTTGCTTGAATCAGCAAGATTCAGTAAGATTTTCACCCCTACCCAGTACCCAGTTCAATTTAAGTTCTTATATTTCAAGCATATCACTAACAGGACCCACCTGGCTTTACAAGTCTGAGAGGCCAATCCTATGCCTGTCTACTCAAAAGTAAGTCCCATTATAGTCAGTGGGGCTTACTCCCAGGAAAGTGTGGATAGGATTGCAGCCCAAAACAAAAAGATTCACCTTACCCTGTCAAGCCTCTGTTTCATTCTTTTTATGGGGGGCTGCCTTCTGGAGCATTTGTTGAACTCTATTTGCATCAAATCAGTACCACTCTGGTGGCCTCACATTTCCCTTTGCCTGACCTGCCCAGGAGCCAAGGCATGTTTGCTTACTTGTGAGTAAACACAACCATGTGAGTTAGTTTTGCTTTCCATAGGGCTCAATACATTCGCCAGCTTGGAGGGAGGGACCTCCTTCTCAGGTGTTTTTTTTGGGCTCCATTCATTGGATCAGAACCATTCTGGTGTTGTTGGATTCCTCTCCGCCTGCCCTTTTGGATGGACTAAGGCATGTTCGCCTACGATACGGCTTGGTTTCACTTTCCATTGGGCTTCATGCATTTTTTGTTTTACGGTTTTTTGCCAATAACTTTTGATAGAAAGGAGATATTTCACTCATGTTTTCTGCATTGCATTTTTCTGGAAATTCTGCATCCAACGGTATATAACATGATGGTGTTACTCCTAACCACCGCAATTTTAGTGCATCACCCTCCCAGTGTGCGTCACCCCCCCTTGCGCATCACCCGGTGCAGCCCACACCCCTCTAGCAACGCCACTGAAGGTGGCTTTTCCACAATAATGGCATTCAACCACTGAAAGATCAGTAAAGCCAGTAATGAAAAAGTCTGATATTAAACTACAAAGGAAACAATTCTGATGAAGGCCAGGGAAGCAGATAGAAGCAGTTGCCGGCGTAGGAAGGGTCTGATTGACTTAAGTGGGATTTGGATCAGGTCCTGTATGAGTCATGGGCTTTTTCCAAATCAAAAGACTTCTAAGAGAGACTGAAGAAAATAATCTCTGCCCCCTTCCTATGGAGGAAGCATTGAATACATTTTTGGGAAAGTTGAAACACAATGCATGATTTTGTTTTCAAAGAGTGCAACGGTCCAAGTCCTCAGCAGTTAATGCACCATCATCAACATTATAATTTTTTAATTGTTCCCACCATAGTTGGCAAATGTGCAGACCTGCAAACATTCTTTTTCAGGTCACAATGTTCAATTTAAGTGCATGGTTTCTTTAAAAAGCAAATCTGACTACTAACATGCTTTAGGAACAGTAACAAAACATTTCTGTAACTAGTGCAGATACTCGCCTATAACTCGACCCCACAGATAGGTTGAGGGCAGGTTTTGAGCCAACAATCATGGAATTTTCTATGACCCTTGGATAAGCTGGGGGTTAAACTTAGGAGGGTGTCTGACTATAGTTTTGTCTGCTTTTACCCGAGGCCAGATCCTGAAAAATAACCTACCACTAATTGTTACCTAAGAACTGTAGTCTCTAATTTATTAAAAACATAGAAAAAGATCATAAGATACATTTTTATTCTTTTTAAAATTCTGGTCTTCACCACCTTTTTGTAAACATGATCAGTGTAAGTGCACTGTAAACTACATACCAGTAGAACAGTAGTTCCCAACCTGGGATTCATGTACTCCCAGGGACACTTAACAGAACCTTTAGGGGCACTGGCATTGCTAGGAGGGTGTGGGGGTGCGGGTCACACCGGGTGACACACCAGGGAGGGTGCCACACACTGGGGGGAGGATGTGCTAACTTTGTGGCTTTTGAAGCTACCCTGTTGTGCCATACACCATTGGATGTGGAATGTCCAGCAGAGTGCAATGCAAAAAACGGAATTGAAATAGCTTCTTTCTTTCAAAAGTTATGGCCAAAAACCCAGAAAGAAAAAATGCATGGAGCCCTATGGAAAGTGAAAGTGAGTGTTTATTCATGAGTAGGCGTACTTGCCATAGTCCGTTGGAAAGGACAGGCTGAGAGGAATCCAACGACTCCACAATGGTCCTGATCCAATGAATGGAGCCCCCAAAACACCCAAGGAGGAGGTCCCATCCCTCCCAGCTGCGAGTCTTTTGAACCCTAAATGAAGCCACATGGCCGCATTTACTCACAAGTAGGCAAACTTGCCTTAGT
Organism: Tiliqua scincoides; assembly: GCF_035046505.1. Lineage (NCBI taxonomy): Eukaryota > Metazoa > Chordata > Lepidosauria > Squamata > Scincidae > Tiliqua > Tiliqua scincoides. The sequence continues at coordinate 61,168,307 of NC_089826.1, forward strand.
CCAGGCAAGGACTGAGGGGACTCAGGGCAGGCTGAGAGGACTCCAAGGACGTCCGAATGGTCCTGATCCAATGAATGCAGCCCCCAAAAACACAAAAAGGAGAAGGAGGTCCCTCCCTCCCAGCCCTATGGAAAGTGCAGTAGTCTCATGGTTGTGTTTACTTGTGAGTAGGCAGATGAGCCTTGGCTGGTGGTCAGGCCAAGCAAAAGGGAATGTGAGGAAACCAGAATGGTCCCGATCCAAAGAACTGAAGCTCAACATATGTTCCAGAAGGCAGCCTCTCCCCCCTCCCCCCAAAAACAGAGGCTTGAATGGTAAGGGGAAAATTTTCTATTTTGCACTTGCAAAGTCAGGTGGGTCTTTATCTGGATATGCCTGAAATAGAAGAACTTTAAACTGGGCACTGGGGAGGGCTGAAAATCTCACTGATTCTTTTGGGGGTTTTTTATTGGAGGCAGGCTACAGAGTAAGCTCCATTGACCACTGTGGGACTTACTTCAGAGTAGACATGCATAGGCTTGAGCTCACAGGCTGCAATCCTATCCACACTTTCCTGAGAGTCCTATTGACCACTGTGGGACTTACTTCAGAGTAGACATGCATTGGATTGGGCTCACAGGCTGCAATCCTACCCACACTTTCCTGAGAGTAAGCCCTCAGGCAAGGCGGGAATGCCTTGCAAGGACCAGCAAGGCAGGAAGGGAGGTAGCTAGTTGGCTGTGAAAGCCCCACCAATAGCTAGTTTTTGGTCATCAATTCATGTATGAACTAGTGATTGAAAACCAGCACAGTAAAAAAGCTGAAACTTAATATGGAAAGTGATCAATCACCCAGAATTTCTCAGCACACTTCTGGTGCAAAACAGTGCAAAGGCAGAGTCTTCTGTTCTTCAAATAGATAAAAAGAGAAAACACTGTGATGAATACATGAAGTCTGGGCTTTCATATGGAGGAGATGAGGGCTTGTATTATTACAAACATTTTGCTAATATGAAGGGTACAATTTATGGAAATGGGCTGCCAAGGGATATGCAAGTGAAAAGGGTTGGGAACAACTGCAGGAGAACCATGAATCAAAGACACCTTTAAGGAGTCTGATGTGTTAAGCCAGAAGCTCTACATACAACACACAACCCATAACACATAACTGGGAGTGAGCAATTCAATTCACAGCAGAGAGATGCAGTTGCATATATTTGCAACCCTTTTTACTCAGAAGAAGACCCCCTGCTTTCCATGGGTGTTCTTCTTAAGTAACGGTGCACTGAATTGTAGCCTGGGAAGGAGGGTCCCATCCTGGTGTTTCAAAAAACAGACCTGCTTTGCAAGCATTTGCCAAGCAGAACCAGGCTGCAGCAGAAGGAAGGAGATTAAAAGGTTAATTTTGGCTGGAATGTCCCAGGAAATTTACTAATAGCAACTAATGAGGTGCCTGCCTGAGCTGAGAAACTAAACTTTTCAGAGTTGAAAGGCTCTGCCCTCTGATTGACCCGGAGATAAGGTGAAGTGGTAATTGGAGCTGGATTACTTGGCAAAAATTTCACATACTATAGGTGAATATCTATGGTACTTTGAATTTACAACTGCTTTTTTTGTAAGAGTATATGGAAAAAAAGTCAAAATGTTTTGTTAAATGGGTCAAAAAGAGTTGGCCGGGCTGATGCTGCATCACCTGGAAAGGTGGTTGGTTGTGATATGAGTGCAGTTTGTTCCAGCAGTGATTGAGCTAATGGTGATGCTGTTTCATCCATCCAGTTCCAGGAGTTCACGAATGGAATTTTCAAGAGCCTGAGTGCATCTCAGGCAAGACCAGTTGATCAGTGTTATCTTTGACTTTCTTTGATTTTGCCTCTAAGCTCAAGTTTCTGTATTTGACTTTGGACTTCCTGTTTCATTTTTCTTTTAAACTTATATTTTTTTTTTAAACAAACTCCTGCCTGATTCCTTACAGTAAGGGTACTTGCTAAGCAGTCCTCCCACTCTCTGACAGACTGCTCTGAGTCAATGCTATCCAGAGGCTCTTAGTTTAAATGCTTGGTGCTGGGATGCCTAAGTGAGTAGCTGATCCCAAGATGAGGAAAGGGTCAAAAGGAGCCTTGTTACCAAGGGAGTTGCATGGGGAATTAGTTATCAAAGATTTATGTTGAGAAGGACACATTATGGCCAGTCCTGCCTCTTCCTAGGAAAAAAGAACAAAACAGCTTATGTGGGAGCCGAATATTGTAGCAGAATCTTGTGTCAACCTGCAAGCTGGTTGCAGGTTAGCACAATGCAGAATAAGCAAGGAACACGCTCTTTGAAGGAAATAGACTGGGAAAGAAGGATAGAGTGCCAATCAAAATTAAAGATTTATTGTAAAAGACCAAAAATAATGTGCACCAGACATACTCTTTTACTAATGGTTCAATAAAAAGGCAGTAAGAAATATCTTAATAGCTATGCATCGGATTATGTTGTTGGAGTGCTATCTTATGCATATTTGCTCAGATTCACAGCCTAGTCTAACCAAACAGCCCACAGTACTGAAACGGCCACTGCTGTATCCCGCATGGGTAACAAGGCTTCTAGAGCAGTGGTTCTTACATATTTAGCACCGGGACCTATTTTTTAGATTGAGAGTCTGTCAGGACCCACTGGAAGTGATGTCGTGACCAGAAGTGACATCATCAAGCAGGAAAATTTTTAACAATCCTAGGCTACAATCCTACCCACACTTACCCAGGAGTAAGTCCCATTTGTTAAATAAATTTGTTAATACCCAGGAGCCATCATTGTTAAAAGAATATACATAGTAGCTTTTTAAAAATACAGGTCTGTAACATTTCCCCAAATGCAGTCACATACCATGGGAGCATCAAGTCTAATAGGTTAAAAATAAAACATTGAAATGAATGAGGACCCACCTGAAATTGGCTCATGACCCACCTAGTGGGTCCTGACCCACAGTTTGAGAAACACTGTTCTAGAGGTCTCCCTGACATTGTCCCCTTGCCCCAGGGCAAGGCCTGGCAGCCATTATGGACTACTTGGACCTACATTGGTAAAATTGCAGATGCAGGATCTCATCTGATCTCGGAAGCTAAGCAGGGTCAGGCCTGGTTAGTACTTGGATGGGAGACCGCCTGGGAATACTGGGTGCTGTAGGCTTATACCATAGTCTTTCAAGTCTATGTCTTCAGAGCCATAGTCTTCAGAGACTGAAGGTTGCCAACCAGGCATACGCAGTCCTGTGTTGGCTGCTTGGGCCTGGGAGAGAGGATAGGATCCAGTGGGAGTTTCTGCTGCTGCTGCTGCTCCTGCCCCAGACAGGACCCAGACATCATCCTGGGCCCAGACATCATCACCAGTTACTTCCAATGGTACTTCCAGCAGGTGGACCATGCAAAGTGGTATGGTGAGGGACAAATGTTGAGTAACGCTGGTTTAGATTGACAAAGAGGGCTTGTCTAGGGAAGCTGGAATGTAATCAGAGCTGAAGACAAACAAGCAAGCCCTTTTTCAGTCCTCTTCATCTTTCTGCATCTTTGAGTATCAGCTGAGTTCACATTGTGCATGTTGACTTGCCAACTTCTTGCCCTAAAAGTGGCTCCTGTGTATAACACATTAAAATTCCCCAGGTGCAACAGCTACTGTGAGCGTATAAGAGAAGTTGCACATTTCCAAGCCAGTTGTGAAGCGTATGGGTTGACTGTAAGCAAATCATTTTCACCATCGCTCTGAGACGCTATTTTGCCGGTGGCTTTCTGCACTTGTTAAGACACCCTCTCTATCAAACCAAAGTCAATGTGCGATCATTACCATCTGTACCTCCAGAGTATTTCACGAAAGTAATTTTCCTCTACCATGTCTTAAAATTAGAACAGGGCAGTGCTGTTGTTCTTCTGTAAAGATAGAAGCTACCCACACAAATTTGGCTATGCTACTCCTCTCCCTCCATAATAGGAGTGCGCCATGGGCAAAGAATAACTGAGGAAGAAAGTTTTAACCCCTCCCTTTGCAGGTAGAATGTTTGCATGCCACATGCATGACACTGCCAAAGCCCTCTACATTTCATACCTATATTCTGCGCCATTAATGTGCAGAAAAAAATAGATTCAACAGATCTGGCCACTACTTGGAATCTTCTAGAACATACGAACATCCCCACTGGATCAGGCCACAGGCCCATGTAGTCCAGCTTCCTGGATCTCACAGTGGCCCACCAAATGTCCCAGGGAGCACACCAGATAGCAAGAGACCTGCATCCTGGTGCTGTCCCTTGCATCTGGCATTCTGACATAGCCCATTTGGGTAGCTTTTAGTCAAGAATATGTTCCATGAAATGTCATAGAAGAGGAAATTAGTGGAGCCAACACTGCTTGTCTGCAATATTATATATGCCAATAAGGGCCACCATCATGTCCAATGTAATGGTTACACAGCCAGCAGTGGCTTTAAAGAGAGGCATTGAGATAATGGGTACTTACTGCTTCCACTTTGCTTTTAGTATCAATATGATACTACTTGATATGAATTGGAAAAACATTACTGCAAACATTTTTGATCTGCCAGTTATCTCCTGCCCCCATTCCAGAAAAGAAAAGTGGAGTTACAGCTGACCATGGGCCTAAATTTCTCTCTCTCATAGCTAAGGGATGCAGGCAATAGCAATTGCACCAGGCAATAGGTTTTAGGGGGCAACAAGCTGAGCTTGATGCTAGGGGCCAAAATTGTGAAAAACTTGGTATGTACAAATACCATCATGAGATATATCATTGGAAAGGTAATTTAATGCAGAATGCAATGAAACAAACCACATTGGAATATTCGTATTCTATCAAAAATTATGGCCGATTAACCAGAAAATGAAAACACAACTGCCTTATGGAACAAAAGGTGGATTTATTTAATGAGTTGACCTATAAGACTGTTTGTGCTGAGAGTCAATGAGATGTTATTATGATACAGCGTGGAACCAATCAGGTGTTAATGAGTCAGCTCTTATTTTCATGTATCATAATAAAATTACCCATTCTAACTGATTGAAGAGGCACTTTTTCAAGTGGTGCTCATCTTATATTTAGCAGGGGGAGAATAATCATCCCTCTTCCCTACAGTACAGTATCTCTAACCAATAGGGGGGGGTCACACTTTTTATTTATTAATTAAATTTGATTTTGTCTTGGGGGCTACAAAATCTTCTTTGACCCCCAAGTAGCAGATAGATGCCTTAGCCACGCCACTGGTTGGGAGGAGACAGCAGAGTAAGTGGGTGGTGAGCTGCTGGGGGGGGGGAAGAGGGAGGTTTTCCTGTGATTTTCACTTTTGAAAAAACCCTGGCATGATGCCACTTCCTGAGCATGAGCTTGGCAGTGAGCTACACAATTATTAGCTACGCTACTGCGCGCTCTCCCTCTCTCTCCCCCTCTCTCTCCTTTCCATTTGCACTCCCTATTTTTCTGCTGCCTTCTCAGAAAATTTCTTTCAAAATACTTCTCAAAGTTCTTGTGCTTAATAACTTTACACCATACCACACTGAGTAACTTGATCAGAAGCTGGTCATGGGCATAAACCTGTTGCAGGCTGTTTGGCAAGAGGTGGTGATAATTCATGACTCACCTATCGTGGTTTGTACCTTATAAAGAGGGATCTGAAGGCCTTAGGAGTGGACCTCAACAGGTGGGAAACCCTGGTCTCTGAGCCACCCGCTTGGAGGCAGGCTGTGCAGCATGGCCTTTCCCAGTTTGAAGAGACACTTGGCCAACAGTCTGAGGCAAAGAGACAAAGAAGGAAGGCCCATAGCCAGGGAGACAGACCAGGGACACACTACACTTGCTCCCACTTGCTCCCGGGATTGTCACTCCCGGATTGGCCATTTCAGCCACACTAGACGCTGTGCCAGAACCACCATCCAGAGCGCAATACCATAGTCTTCCGAGACTGAAGGTTGCCAACCCTTATAAAGTTAGTCATTATAAAGCACCATTGAAGTTATTGATACAATTTGGCTGTGACTAACAGTCCAATCCTAACTTCCTGCACAGAGATGCAGCGGCACCAGTGTTGACACAATTGCACCTTGTTCTGTCCCAATTTTCGACTCCTGCCGACCACGCCAATTTGTCCCGTTCAAATATCCCAACTTCCTTCTAATGCCCGCTTTTCAGCTAATTAACACCCTCTTTATCTCTAGGAACAGCTGTGGTGTGCAAAGGAATGAACACAGAACTTCTTATCTATAGCAATTAACAAGAATTTATTGCTACAAACACATACACTCCCTGCAAGTCCTCTTGTCCAGAGGCTTTCCCTCCCCCAGAACTCCACTTAACTCTGTGGGTGAAGGTCTGACACCTCCAGTCCAAGTCCAATCCAGTCTCCAAAGCACAGTCCAGTCTTCCCAGTCCAATCTTCCCAGTCCAATCTTCTGCAGTAGAGTTCCTCATCTCCAGCAGAGTGTCTCCTCCAGCAGGGTCCTGGCAGTCCTCTCTTCTGTGTCCTCCAGCAGAGTTCTGGCAGTCCCCTTCTCCCAGTGTGGGTCCGTCCGGGTTTCCCTCTGGGTCAGCATCCCGCTTTTGGCTCTGGGTCAGGGTCCTCACTCTGGTCAGCATCCTGCTCCTCACTCTAGGTCAGAGTCCAGCTTCCGGCTGGGTCAGCATCCCGCTCTTGGTCCTGGGTCAGGGTAGCTCTGTCTCCTCCAAAGCTTATCCTTGGATGTCTCATGATCCAAATGCAGCTCAGCTGTGAGCTACCTCGTTAGCTCCAAATTAGGCTCAGGTGAGCCATCCTTTCAGTCCATGACCATTCAAAGTCCCATCAAGGTCAAATGAAGCTCAGGTGTCCATCCAGGTCTCCATTGGCCTTGATTGATTACAGCTGTGGAGCCAGCCCTGCCCTTCCCAGAGCTGTCAAACAGCTGTCAAAACATGGAATCGCTGTCAACACCACATCATCCACCTGATGATCTTCTGATCTTCCATTACACACTTGCAGGAAGTTTTGGCCTTCAGAGGCCTTGGGGTAAGCCCCTGATGACCTGGCAGGCCTATTTGGGCTTACACCAGCGATGTAGCTGGTGTAAGTCAATGTGGACCCATGAAGGTGGATTGGTCCCAGGAAGGGGGTTAGGATTTGGAGGGTGTCACTGCCACCCAAACCGCCCCCTACCTGAGTCCATCCTTCCCACCCCCACTGCTAACCTGGCCTTTCTGCTAGAGTCTCTGACAGCGGCTGAGTCGTATGAATAGCAAAGAGGCAGGGAATAGAAGGGGGAAGACTTGGCTATTTCCCAATAACTGAAATTCCCTAGTAGAGTATGACACCCCAGATTTAGGGGGTGGGTGGAATGCACCCTTCCTCCACAGACAGCAAGGCTTGTCAGATAAGGAACTTGTCTTTTCTCCAGTGGAGGAAGAGTGCATTCTGAGGTATGGCATGTACTACAGCAGTACCCTTCTGGTGGGAGATAGGGATGTTCGCTTAGATTAAGGATCTAAGGGCCTGTTGGTCTGCAAGCCATCTTGTAAGAAGTTCACGACTGTGGATGTGCTGGGATTGGAAGATGAAATAGCCCTGTGGAGACACCAGTGTCTGAATGCTTTCCAGGCGTTATTATAACTTTTGTGATAAAGATACTTTTAAATAAATAGTTACATACAATTTTCATTGGCTGATGAGCACAGAGTTTCAGAGTTCTAAATCTTGTCAGTGAGGCCCACTATGATATTTTCGTGCATTCATGCCAGAGCTTCAGCAGTGCTAAAGCAAAGCTGTTTAGATGATTTATGGCAGCATTACGCACCAACAAGGCTGACTAGGCCAGAACAATACATTATCACTTTCAATTGATAATGATCTGAACATCCATTTAAATCTAGGTGAAAGTTCTTCATCATGAAAGTAAACTATGTAGCACGGTTGTCATGGCTGTATCAGAACACATTCATTCATCTAGCAGAAGCCATAGAAGCACATTTCTGTCACCTCCGTGTTCTATATATTGCTGGTGACAGCATAATGGTATTAACTTGGAAGGCTTTCATTTTGCTTTCTCCTATGAAATGTGACTACAACTTCAGTCTAGAGAAGAGCCCAGAATGCAAAACACACATTTAATCTATTTGAACTGTTAATTCCTTTATTCATGTATCCCCTTGATGTATCCCCAAGGGGAATCAGGAGTTGGCCAACTCATGCTCATCAAAGGGTCCACAGTCAACCCTTGAGGCTCACCTGGCCAGTTCCTGCAGGTGGCTTGGCTGAGGAAGTCACTCTCTTGCTGCTTCCTTCTCTCACCTCCAGCAGAGACCCTTGTGAGGACACAGTGGCCCCTGGAACCAACCCATTCACAGGTGCAAAGAGCAGGAGGAAAGGGTGACAGAAACTCACTCTAAGCAAGATGCACTGTCATTGCTTCACTAGCACCCCCATTGTGGGAAGGAAAATGCAATAGCCCACTTTGGAAATTTAGAGCTTCTCCATGCATTCAGTGAATGCCTATAGGGTGGCAATGGTATCATGCTGGCAGACTCCACACAACCTTAAATGTGCTCCTTTCTATGTCTGCAGGATACTGTATATGCACATACATAGGAACATACAAAACTCCCTAACACCAAATCAAACCATTTGCCCATCTGGCTCAATATAATCTGTTCTGATTAGAAATGGTTATCTAGGAAAGGGGCTCAGACATCTATCCCAGTCTATCCCAGTCCTATTTGGAGGATGCCAGAGACTGAACTTGGGACCTTCTGCATGTACTTAACATGAAACTGTGGCCCACCAGAAATGGCCCCCTACCATTGAATTATGGTCCACCCTATATACAAACATAGGCATGTAGCCACATTGCAAACGTGGAAAAGAACCCAATATACAGCCTTCCACTCCACTCCCCACTCAACTCCAATGCACGTGTTCACTTATACTTGAACAGAATTAACATTTAAGACACAGTGTCTAGCAAAATGTTGTTAAGATGTAAAGCATAAAAGAGAAACAATAGAGAAGAAATTAATGTACAGGTACAGCCTATTTATCTGCATTAGTTTCATTCCATGACTCGGCGTGATTAACAAAAAATCCGTTGTGCTAAATCCCATAGAGTTACGCAAATACAGCCTGCAGCCTGATACTTCTGGATGGAAGGAAACTAAGGCAGCTATTATCAATCCCTCCCCTCCTCTCCTTTCACAGGTGGGATCCTAAGCTTGCTTGGGAGTCCTCTGTGTCCCAGGCAGCCTCCCGACAGCACTGCAGGTTCTCCTCCTCCTCTCTGCTGCTGCCGCTCCTGCAGCCCTCCCTGGCCGCAGCCATCATGGAAACTCCTGTGCCCCAGAACATTCTGGGACTTGTAGTCCGGCTCTCTGCTCACCCTCACCTGTCTCTCCAAGGCTTGGCAAACACTCCCGGGGTTTTTTAAAGCAATCCCCTCTGTTGCTACTGCACCTGCCTGTGTGAGTGAGTGAGTGAGAGAGAGAGAGAGAGAGAGAGAGAGAGAGAGAGAGCCACCTTGCTGTACGTGTTCTGGCTGCAGAGGTTTTTGGTCCCCGCCTTCCCCTCTTCAGCCTCGGCTGGCTCAGGGGCTCCAGGAATGTTACTGTTCCTTTGCAAGGGAAGCCTCTTCCATGGCTCCAGGTCTATTTCCCTGCCTGGTCGAGGTGGAGCCTTTTTGCAGTGTTTTGGCTGCCTGGAAACAGAGCAAGATGCCAGCGCAGGGCAAAGGAGGCAAAGGTGTGTGTGACTTTCAGTTCCCCTACTCCATTTGCGTTGAGACAAATCTTCAGATAAAAAATCCATGGAAAAATAGGCTGCACCTGTAAAACCATGTCTAGCAACCATGTACATGAATAAGAAGAAAACCACATTGCTGTTAAGAATATAACAGATGTTTAGGCATCCCAGTCCTAACCTGCACTGGAACAGGCAGGCCAAGTGCAGGTGCAGGTTAGAAGGTGGCTGGAGCACAACTTGGAGTAAGGGGATATTTTCCCCCTTACATTGTGTCATGCTGCAGTCACCCCTATGAGACTACTAGGATCTGTACCAGCAAAATTGCTGCTGCAAATCTGAGCAGTCTGGTGTAATGCCAGGCTGGCTGGGAGGGGGGGGGGGTTAGGATCTGGCCTAAGGTGTTGAGGCCAGTCCAACCTTTCTCCCAGGCCCAGTTCGCCCACCATCCCACCCTCCCCCTACCCAAAAATGCCCCCTGTTCTATCCTCCTGCCACCCTCTTCTACCCCTCCCCCCTGTCAACCAGTGCAAACTCATCCTCTTTGTTGGTGGATCTGGCACCAGCAGGCTGATGTGCGTCCTTGCACCAGCCTAGCTGGCTCATGAGTCCTTGAGAACATGCTTTACAGCAAGTTCATAGGCTGGCACAGGGGACTTGCACTGGCCGAAGAGCTGGTCTGGATTGAATTCAGCATTTCTGCTATGAGACAATCACAAAAGCAGGCAGAATGTTATGAAGGAAGAGTGAACTCCAGTGGAACTGCCATGTGCTTACTCTGACTATAAATAGCCTCCTAGAAAATATTGTTCTTCCCCCAATAGAGTTTCTACAGAGAGAAGGCAGAACAATACTTAATTTTCTGGGCATTGACGTTTTCAATGCTGAGTTGAATTAATTTATCTGAGATTAAAGCTGAATTCTGTTTCTAGGATCTTTCCAATAAAAGGAAAGGCTCTTTCCAAGAGGAAGAGGAGGAAAAGGAAGAGTAGGAAGAAGAGGAAGAAGACAAAGATGAAGAAGAAGGGGGGGGGAGAGAGAGAGACAACAAACAAATGAATTGTACTATGCTTCCAAACTATGCTTCCTAAAGGCTCTTTGGTTTAAATCAAGTCTTAATTTGACCCGATATCAAATGACTTAATTTTCGTATCCTGTGGTCTTCTGCTTGTGCTGTGTGCACAGTGAGCTCAAACAATGCAAATTTGTTATCTTCAACTGTGAGGAAATATTTACCTCTTCAAATCTTCCATTTTTGATTATTTTCTCACTTCAGACATATCCTTTTATCCTTACAGAAAACAGTGGGAAGATAGTTTTTTTTTAAAAAGAGTGGCTATGGCATGGTGGGGGTGGTGAAAAATATTTACATACCACTTTTCAACAGCAACAAGAAAGGTTAGCGAAACCAGTGAAAAGATGGTTCCCTGTCTGAAATGAGCTCACAGTTTGAGGGGAAAAAAATGCAAAGGAGACACCAACAACAGCAAGTGAGAATGATGCTATGATGAGACAATTAGGGTGCAATCCAGAGGTGGCCTTGGGCTTTGTGCTGGCCCAGGAGTGTGGCAAACATGCCATAAGGCACATTTGCGCCTCCTTGAAAGGAAGCCAGGCAGGCGCTCCAAGAAGCACCGATGGGGTGGCTGACGAAAGCCTCCATGCCAGCTTCCTCTCAGAAAAGGTAGGCAGAGGGAGGTGGGGAGAAGGCGGGAGGGGGGCGTTCCTGGGTGCGGGGAGGGAGGCTGGTGGGCGACCCTCGGGAGCAGGCGGTTGGGCAGGGAGCGGGAGGTGGGAGGCGGGACTGGGATCCGGCAGTAATGCCAGATCCCAACCCCCGTTGCCAGGGAGAATGGAGCGACTTCAGGCTGCTCCACTCTTTGGACTTGTGCCAACTCAAGAAGTGGCACAAGTCTGAGGAGACCCATAGGGGCCAGTAGCCCTTACCCAGAGGTAAGGCGAAATATTCCCGCTTACCTCTGACTGAGCTGCTTATGACCATTATCCTGCTCTGGGTACAGCGCAAGCCTCCTGGCTTGCCTGTTCCAGCGCAGGATAGGATTGCGCCCTTAGTCTCCCACTGCTAAATATAAGAGAATGACCGTTTCAAAAGATGTCTCTTAGACCAGTTAGCTGGGGCAAGTTTCTACCTAAGTGTCACTCTTGGTATTATACAGTACCTATCAGAGCATCACACCTGACAGAGTAAAATAAGGCATCCTTGACAATCTAAATTGAGAAACCTTTATAGAGAGACATAAATGGAGAGACAATCCAAGCTGTCAATAAAGCAGCATATGATTCAGGACGGGCACCCTGGGATCCATTGCAGGGTCAGGGAACTGGCCAGAACTCTTGAGTTGTGTGCTGCACATTCTGGGATATTGCAAGGGATACTGCAGCAGGGCTCTGTGCTGTCAAGGCGGAAGATACAGTGTCTCAGACCAACCCTGTCCAGGTGATCCAAAAAGTCTGTGCCACACTGGTATCAAATGGAATCGGGGCCCGTGCCAGGCTATTGTGTGCCCTAGGCAAGGCTAACAATTGCAGTAGTGTAGCTGGAGTGGTGCAAAATGATAAGTAGTGCAGGTTCCCGAATGTGAGCTTAAGCAGCCCCATCCACCCACCCACCCTCAGAGCCATTCAACCAACGTGTTGCTGCCTGAATGGCTCCAGGGGTGAGTGGGAGGGGGTGCTTACACTCCTATTTGGGTGTACTATTTGGGTGTACTACTAAGCCTGTACTACTTGCCATTTTGCACTGTTCTAACTACACTACTGAACAATTGCAAACCTCCTCATCCCCCCCCCCCCCATAAGACTTTACAGTTAATTACATCCAATTTCACTTGTGGTGGATATTTATAGTCAGCTGCATTTTTTACTTGGGTTAAAAAAATACTAATCTGTATAAAACTGTGCCCCTCAAAGGTTAATATTGTGCCCCTCTGAGGTCTTCACCCTATGCAGCTGCCTAGTTGGCCTAATGATAGCACCAGCCCTGATTGGAATCAATGTGATTGTTTCTGACTCATCCAGTATATAACATGCTTTCTTGGCTAGATCCCTCATAGATGTGGGAAGTATGTGGTGTCCCTCTAGTGCACCAGCCTTTGAGGTGCTATCCTCCCTGTCTACCAAGATGCTGAATCTGCCTGAGGGGGCTGGACTCCCTCGAGTCAGTTCTTTGTCTTTCCTCCTAATGAATGGATGTGACTTTTTGGTCTGCTCTCCAGAGCAGGTGGAAGAAAGACAGTTCAGGAGGCAAGATGTGCCTGCATCAGTGGTTCTCAAGCTTTTTAGCACTGGGACCCACTTTTTAAAAAGATACTCTGTTGGGACCCACCTAGCTTTATGAGACCCCCCCCCCCCAATGTTTCCCTTTACCAGCTGTTAAGCCTCTGTTTTTATCCTTTTTACTATGGTTGAGACACCACCTTCTGGAGTGTTTGTTGAGCTTCACGTTCATTGGATTGGGACCATTCTTGTGGCCTTGAATTTCCCTTCCCCTGGCCTTCAATAAGAACCAAGGTATATTTTGCCTACTCACAAATAAATGTGCATGTGTGGTTCAGTTTCACTTTCCATAGGGCTCAATACATTTTTCCTTGTGAGCTTGAAGATGGGGTACTTCCTTCTCAAAAATGTGTTGGGGCCTGCACTCATCAAATAGGAACCATTCTGGTTGTGTTCTTTGTCAGTTATCAGCTTGTCAGTTTCACAACCCACCAAAAGTGGGGTCTTGACCCACTGGTGGGGTCCTGGGCCATAGTTTGGGTACCATTGGCCTATGTGTTTTTGTGCCCTGTTCCATCTACCTTTTATCATACGATTTCTCAGAATATCACTGCAGTTCGTGTGTTGGGAGCTGACTGTCACCCCCCCCCCCCCCACATACACACTATATTGCATAAAAATGCATGTTGATCATAATGGCTGAACTACAGAACTTGAACAACACATGCTTATTATCTCTTTATAAAAGGCAGGGTTTTGCACAGGATTGCTCTTTTGAGTTTTGCAGGCAGGCAAGCCTTGTTGATTAAGTGCAAATTTATTCCTTCTCAGCTGATGCATTTAGTAAGTGTTAAGTGCACAGAAGCTAGCATCAATGAATCAAACCATCAAAAATCAGCAAAAGCAATGAAGAATAACAAGGTTTTCTAACACCCCTAGCAGAGGTGCAGGGAGGGAGCCAGCCTCAACTCCATATGAAAGAAGTTTCATACCTGTGATACCACCATGAAAAAGCCTCCCCCCACCATGTTGCCACCAACCAAACTTTAGACAGCAGTAGCACTTGCAGGAAGGCCCCCATAGCTGTTGGGGAACTGGCCACCTCATATAGAGGGAGGTGGTGTTTTAGATACCACAGCCCCAAGGTACGTATATACCACAGGCCCCTGTTTGATATTTTTGCTTTCACCAAATGGCTTCCACCACCCTCTCCTGCTGAGTTGCAGTGTATGTGCTTGAGCATTTCACTATTAGTATTCATCCACATCTCTTCAGTTGCTCAGCATGAAAGTTTCCTTGCTGCTTTGGACACATTTGAAGAACTGGACTTTTGAGACCTTCATTCCACTTAGTAGTTCTTTACAAATATTAGGCCGTTATGAGATAATGTTTTACTAGCCTCCCATGGCTGTGCCTTCCAACAGACAGGTTTAAATAGCTTCACTGGCTGCATAACTGTCCTCTGATTAAATAAGTTTGTCTGAAACTTGTACCTTTCCTTATTCAGTGAGAAATCCCATTCCAGGCAGGCCTGGAAGAGGAGCAGGGGGGCAAATGCAGCAAATGTGGACCACATGGGAAGCCTTGTAAGGCTTCTGATGTGATCTTAAGCAGTACTTTGGTTTCCCTGAAGTACTGTTTGACAGCCCAATCCTGAGCTGCCCGTAGCGCAGGGCTGTGGCGGCACCGAAAATGGCTGCTGCCACATCCTGCGCACTTTGGGCAGCCGCTGGTGGCTCCTCAGGAGAAGGGGACATTTGTCCCCTCCCCCCAGGTAAAGTGGGTAGCCCCACAATGGGGCTACTAGATTCACCGCCAATGAAAAGGTCGGTGGTGAATCAAAAACCTCCGTGTCGGGCAGTGAGCCCAACACAGAGGCTTTGAATCTGGTGGAGCATCGCTCCACTGGTCCTGTTTCCCTCTCTCCCTGCTCCCTCCACCTGACACATCTCCTCCCCGTCCTCTCCCCACTTCCTCCCTCCCCAGAACACCTCCTCCCTTTAAGTGAAGGCTTAAAATATTTATTTATTTATTTATTTATTTATTTATTTACTTACTTACTTACTTACTTACTTAGGGCACAATCCAAAACGTGCACTGGAGCAGGCAAGCCAGGAGGCTTGCACTGTATCCAACGCAGGTTTGTTGGCTGCAGTAGCTCAGCCCGAGGCAAGGGGAGGCCCTTTCCCTTACCCCTAGGTAAGGGCTGCTCACCCCAATGGGTCTCCTTGGACCTGCGCCACCTCTGGAGGTGGTGCAAGTCAGAGGAGAGCGGAGCTGCTTGAAGCCGCTCCGTTCTCCCGGGGAACAGGGGTTGGGATCTGGCATAACTGCCGGGACCCAGCCCCGCCCCTGGCTCCCTGCGTGCCTGCCCCCGGGGCTGACCATCGCCCGCTCTCCCCCCGCCCAGAAACGCCCACCTTCCACCTCCTCTCCTCCCCCCACGCCTACTGTTGCCGCTTGTGTCAGTGCAGGTGCGCTGACACAAGTGGTGATGAGGAAGCCACCATGGAGGCTTCTGCTGGCCACGCATTGATGCATCTACGTGCGCCAACGCGGCTTCCTCCCACAGAGGTGCAAACTTGCTTTTCGGCATGTTTGCAACCCTCCCGGGGGACATGCCGGCCTATGTGCTGGTTAGGATTGCGCCCTTACTTACTTACTTAGGGTGCAATCCTATCCTGCGCTGAAACAGGCAAGCCAGGAAGCTTGTATCCAGTGCAGGATTGTGGCCAGAAGCGGCTCAGCCAGAGGTAAGGGGAAACGTTTCCCCTTACTCCAGGGTAAGGGCTGCTGGCCACAATGGGTCTCCTCAGACTTGCGCCACCTCTGAGGGTGGTACAAGTCCGAGGAGAGTGGAGCAGCCTGAAGCCGCTCCATTCTCACCAGGAATGGGGGTTGGGATCTGGCATAACTGCCAGATCCCAGCCCTGCCTCCTGCTCCCTGCCTGCCTGCCCCCAGGGCTGCCCATCACTCGCTCTCCCTCCACTCAGGGCTGCCTTTCTCCCTCCTCCTCCCCACCTCTCCCACGCCTACCTTTTCCACTTGTGTCGGTGCAGGCGGGCTGACACAAGCAGCTGAGGGGAAGCCGGTGTGGAGGCTTATGTCAGCCTCCGCAGGCCAGCGCTTCTCGGAGCTTCCCCG
This sequence comes from Tiliqua scincoides, assembly GCF_035046505.1. Classification (NCBI taxonomy): domain Eukaryota; kingdom Metazoa; phylum Chordata; class Lepidosauria; order Squamata; family Scincidae; genus Tiliqua; species Tiliqua scincoides. The sequence goes on from NC_089826.1 coordinate 61,184,399, forward strand.
TGAGAGCTTCCCCTTCTCGGTGCTTCTCAGAGCTTCCCATTGAGGAGGCGCAAACATGCTTTACTTTAGGATTGTGCCCTTACTCACTTACTTAAGCACCTTTCCCAGGCTGAAGCAAATGCCCAAGGTGACTTACAAAAGTTTCATAATAACTATATACAAACTAAGTAAAATCATTCATAGCTGCTGTTGGCAACCTTCAGTCTCAAAAGACTATGGTATCGCGCTCTGAAAGGTGGTTCTGGAACACCGTCTAGTGTGGCTGAAAAGGCCAATTCGGGAGTGACAATCCCTTCCACACTGGGAGCAAGTGCAGTCTGTCCCAAGTGCAGTCTGGGAGCAAGTGCAGTTTTATGAAATCATTCATAAAAACCAATAAAACAATTGCATGGAGATACTATTTGGTCCAGGGAGAGGCAGAAGAACCAAATCATTTCTATAGAGGCACAGATGGCAGACATCCACCCATCACCCAAACGCCAGACAAAACATATCACAATTAAAAAAAACTAACAGTTGAATCCTAACTAACCCCCTCTCCCAACACCAATGCAGCTACACAAATGGTATGTGCATTGTATCCTGTAGGGGTGGGTGAGTCCTGGAGGCCTCCTCAAGGTACAAGAATTTTTTTTGGGTGTACTCCGGGATATAACTCTACTGCCTCAATGGGTCTCCTTGAATCTGCACCAGCAATTTTGCTTGCATTTTCCAACCTTCTGGTAGGGAGACTGATTTTAGGGACAAGCTGCATACTTTTATCACAAAAGCAACAACAACAAAAAATGCTCAGCAAGGTCCCCACTGCTGACCCCTTGAGCCCCTTGGAGTTTCCACTGCTTCTCCTTGCTGGGTCTTCCTGTTCACCTGTCTGCCAGAATAAGGAGATGCAATCTGCACTCCCTTTGCTGTCTCTCTTTGGGTGACTGAAGACTGGTACCAAAGGACTGTCATGATGACAATGGCAAGGAAGAGGTGGTCCTACTTGAGGACAAAGAGCCTATTGAGGACATCTTGCCCAAAGATTTCTCAAAACCTGGCACCAGTACTGAATTATGGAAAAAAGGGAATCATGTTTGGGGAGGTCATTCTATTGGTAGGGCTCCATCAGTGGGAAAAATGCATTCCTTTTCCCTATTCTCACCTGCCTGACCTCTTGAAATTATGGGCATGTGAAGATGATAGTCAAAAGAAGATACTAAAGTATGGACAGATCCTTCAGATACCCTTTTCTCAGGCTAGGTTTTTATTATGTTCTCTTTCTCTTCATCAGGATTGTTTAGACAGCTAGAGATAATCAAATTTTTTTGAAACTTCTTTACTTAAGGCTGTCATCACAAAGAATGAATAAAACCAGAAGGTTTTATTGTCGAAAATCAAACACTTCTGAATACCCAATGAGTTTTGATGACAGCTTTTTATCAGGAATAGGAGTTTCAGTCTTATGCAATGAGAAAAGAAGTTGTCAGAAAATCGTTTAGTTAATTTTTTTACATGTTGGGCTTGAAAGAGTTTGTGTTTCTCTCCCTTTATTATTGATCATGTGAAAGAGAGACATTTTTGTAAAGTAATTTTATAATTATAAGCTTGTGTCTAAATCAAATTGAAGCAAGAAGTACAAGGGACTACGGGATTTCCCCTTGTTGTGATGAATTCCCTGTTTTTCTCCCTACTTTTTTCTATTTTTCAGTAGTTTTGGACACTTTTAATTCCCCAGAAGATTCTGGCATGTTCAGCACTCAAAAAATGTGCTGGGGCATCCTTTGTAAGCAGCCTTTGGCTACAATCCTATCCACACTTTCCTGGAGTAAGCCCCATTGACTATAATGGGACTTATTTCTGAGTATACTTGCATAGGATTGGGCTCTTCATCCTTTGTTTGAAACTCGATTATCTAGCCCCACATGTGTTTGTAGATTGAGGGAAATTCTCCATGTCTTGAGTACTTAGATTAGCATGTGCTTAGCAAGCAGACAGCCAAATCTGTGTGTCTAGGTCATGGGGGTGGGATGGAGGGACCAGGTGAGTTCCACTTCTACAATCAGGTAACTTGATGACATCATCACAGCAAAATTATTTCCCAGCATACAGGAAGCGGGGGTTGTTTGTTGCCAGTTACCCAAGTGACCTCACTTGGAGTTCAGAGAAGAACATTCACTTGCAGCAGCAGTGTGGAGCTGGCCCGAGCCAAGGCAAACTGACACAATGATGTTGTGACATCACCCCCTTGTATCATTATGTCACTCCCATGCCTGTGAACCACCTCATTCTTCCAGAATTGCTCCAATCTAGAGTCAACTGAAGCCTAGGAGAAGAGCCATTTTTCGCTGCTCTTGCTGCTCTGAGCACATGGGCGGCAAATGCAGTGTACCCCCCTTGCAGAGAGCCCAGGAAATGCTCGGAGCTATGCCATTGCTCTCTTGTTCACTGGTGAGTGCAGTGATTTGGGATTCCTTGAGTAATATAAGTAGCTTAAGCTAGGGACTGTCTAGCTTGATTGCGATCAGGGATCTTTTGTTGCTTTGTCTGCTATTGACTCCAGCGAGTGTGCACACTGTCCCCAGTTTAAAGTAGCAACCTGTTTAGGGGTATTGGTTGGGGGCTGAGGGTTTGAGTAGCCTCCCAGCTCCAACTGCTCGGCTTTGATTGTTAATGCATCCATTTGGTGAAAACTTTGTGCTTTCTAACCAAGCAGAGGCATTTTTCATCAACCTGCTAGTATTCGTACTACCTCATTTCTTTCCCCACATTGTATAATTCCCTTTTCTCTTGGACTTTTTAATCCTTTTCCTGGTCTATGTTCATGGATAGTTCAATGAATTGTCATGTCTCTTTGACCCGCAGACACTATTGTGGGTTTGATTTTTAATCAGAACCCCTGGGGTCCATCATGCTCTTGAGAGGGGTGGTTTCCTAGGCAGCCCTCCTCTGCCTTGTCTTTGTAGGCTGGAATGGTGGTAGCGGATAAAAACTACCAAGGTCCCCCCCCCCCGCCATTCAGCTGCTGGTATAGTGAAAAGAAGATGGGGATCAGGAAGATGTGTTTGTGTGCTAATCACTAGCTACCACGTTTTCCAGACTCACAAAGAGAGTCTGGTCCAACAAGAAGCTGACAGAACATACCAAGATCCAGGTCTACAGAGCTTGCGTCCTGAGTACACTTCTGTACTGCAGCGAGTCATGGACTCTCCGCTCACAACAGGAGAGGAAACTGAACGCTTTCCACATGCGCTGCCTCCAGTGCATTCTCGGCATCACCTGGCAGGACAAAGTTCCTAACAACACAGTCCTGGAACGTGCTGGAATCCCTAGCATGTATTCACTACTGAAACAGAGACGCCTGCGTTGGCTCGGTCATGTTGTGAGAATGGATGATGGCCGGATTCCAAAGGATTTCCTCTATGGAGAACTTGTGCAAGGAAAGCGCCCTACAGGTAGACCACAGCTGCGATACAAGGACATCTGCAAGAGGGATCTGAAGGCCTTAGGGATGGACCTCAACAAGTGGGAAACCCTGGCCTCTGAGCGGCCCGCTTGGAGGCAGGCTGTGCAGCATGGCCTTTCCCAGTTTGAAGAGACACTTTGCCAGCAGTCTGAGGCAAAGAGGCAAAGAAGGAAGGCCCATAGCCAGGGAGACAGACCAGGGACAGACTGCACTTGCTCCCGGTGTGGAAGGGATTGTCACTCCCGGATTGGCCTTTTCAGCCACACTAGACGCTGTGCCAGAACCACCTTTCAGAGCGCGATACCATAGTCTTTCGAGACTGAAGGTTGCCAATACTAGGTACTACTGCCCTGGGTCAGCCTGATTTCTCTTGGGAGTCCTCTTCCCTGACACCTATCCTGTTATTTTATTTTTACTCTGTCCTGAATTCCACTCCCTGAATTTGACAATGTACAGTTTGCCACAGCTTTTTAAGTTCATTTGCATCCCTTTCTCTCTTTCTTCGTTGCTGATGTAGATGTGTGCAGTGTAAAATAGAGCACAGAAGGGATCTTGGTGCAAGCATATATATGATAATATCAATACTTTTTGTTTTACAGTATTTTAGCAATGTATAGTGGTAACAAGGAGAAGAGATAAATGAAACCAAGAGCTGTGGCACACTTCGTATGAACAAAATTCAGACACACAGGAGTCACTAACAAATAGCCGCAGGAAAAGACATGATCTTGGGAAGAACAGGTGAGAACTCTTGCTGTCTCTATGCTAAATATAAGAAAAACACCCTTTAAAAGCTATATCTTTGCCCAGTTAGCAGGGATCCAGTTGGTCAGGTAGCAGGCACCTATGTGGATGCTGGACTAGATGGGCTTTTGGCCTGATCTAGCAGAGCTCTTCTTATGTTCTCATCTTGATAGCAATCAAAACATTTTATACTTACTAGTGTACCTGGGAGGGGGGACGGAGAATACAAATCCCTGGATGGCATGCTTGGGGGGGCTGCATCCACTGCCCGCACCATGCAAAGGTACCACCATACACACCCTGCACGTACACTCCCTCATGGGCATTCGGAGCAGCCACGAGGTGCTTTGGACAGCTACCTGCTTCTTGTGCTTTTTCCTGCTAGTAAAAAAAAAAGTGAAAGAAGCCAGAAGTTGTTTAGAATGGCTCAGGTGTGCAGGAGAGGGTACTGCATTGGCGAGGAGGTCCCACAGCCACAATATGTTCTCCTGTTCCCGTCACAGCCACTTGGAGTGGTTGTGTGCGCCACTCTGAGAAGCCACCTGCTTCTTTTGCTTTTTTCTCCAAGTGAAAAAGTGGGCAACCACTGAAATCTGTGTGCAACTAAATCAAGCAAACGGGAAGTACTTGCAGTGATGTCATAATGCCACAGCAATTACTTCTGGGTCAGGCAGGGGGTGGCATCTGAAGGCATGCCCTGGATGCGAGAAGACCCAGATATGTCACTGTTTATACTTAGGGTTACTAGATTCAAATGGGGACAAAGTGCCTATACCTTTAAACCCTTCCATTGTGAGCTGCACCTGCCAAAATTCCCTCTTCTATGCAATGGTTAGAGGTATAGGCACTCTGTCTCCATTTTTATCTGGTGACCCTATTTATTCTTGACCTAAAGTACAAAAAAGAACTTCCATGAATAGTAGTGCTTAGTCATTGAAGGTTCTAATGGTGTATCTGTGTGCCATGATAAATGCGAAGCACTTTGTACAGCCTATATTTCATTTAAAAAGTGAACAGTCTTGTTGGATTTCCCGCATATACTGAAATTTCTGACTCATTTCCAACGCAAATGTCTAACTGTGATTTTGAAATATTCCCTTTTCGGACAAATTTCATTCTCTGAGCAGTTTCTAGATAAGCATGTGGGAATGCTGAGTGGCATGTGATGTTACATAATGGCATGTGCATTGACGTCACATGTCACTGTTCAGTTGGTAGCACTCTGGCCTCTGGGCCACAAGGTTTTAGGTGCCAGTTCCATTCCAGGCTTTTGGAATCAAGTCTCGACTGACACTAAAAATTCGTACTGTAAGGTGGAATGTATGTTCGCCCTTTGCTGTTTTTCACTAATGCGTCTCTATTGATTATTCAGATGGAAGTTAGTTGTCTCAAGAGGCCTTTTTAGGGAGCCAGAAGCACCAGAACAACACAATTGTTGCTGTCTCTTGTGTTGTATGCATTGTTGGCTTGAAGTTATCAAGCATTTGGGATTGCATTGAAAAGTTCAAAGTAATGTCACTCAGGAAACATTTGGATTTGCTCCAGAATGCCCAACACCTAGGATTTCATTTGTCAGTTTAATTGAAAATATGCTTACCTTTTAACTACTGGAGCAGATCACACCCTTTGTTCTAGGAGCAGATTGGGGGAGGAGTTGTAACTCAGTGGTAGCACTGAATCTCCTGCATTGCCAGACAGAGCTGAGAAAGACCCCAGTCTGAATCCCAGGGAAGCTGCCACCTAGGCCAGTGGTTCCCAAGCTTTTTAGCACCAGGACCCACTTTCAAACCAACACTCTATCAGGACCCACCTAGCTTTAAAAAAAAAAATTTCATCTTACCAACCACTCAAGCCTCTGTTTTTATCCTTTATAACACCAAAGAGGGAGAACCACCTTCTGGAGTGTTTGTTGAGCTCCATGTTCTTTTGGTGGGGACCATTCTGGTGAACTTGCATTCCCCTTCATCTGGCCTTCAATAAGAGCCAAGAAACTTTGCCTACTCATGAGTAAATGTGCATGTGTAGCTCAATTTTGCTTTCCATAGGACTCAATACATTTTCCTTGTCGGCTTGGAGGGGGGAATTTCCTTCTTGAGTGTTTTTGGGGTCGGTGTCCATCGGATCAGGGCCATTCTGGTGGTGTTGCATTCTATTTTATTAAGACTCATTGAAGTCGTCCTTTCTTCTTCCCTTAATTAGTGACAAAAATAACTATGGGACAGCAAAAAAACAAACAAAAAAGAACTCTCAGTGCCCTTACTGTAGCTAAAAGGCTTATATTAAACACTGGAGGGATAAATACCCCCCCCCCCCAATGCTATTACTCAATGGAGTGAGGACCTTTTAATATTTGAATGAATGGGGGCTTACAAATGGCGGCTTATGAATGGATATATTTTTAGAAATTTGGAAGCCTTTTCTAGATAGATATGCACAGTGTATTTATTGTTCATCGCTTATACTATAGACTGCTTACTGTTTATTAATATTTTTTATTTTTTTTATTTTTATGTATCCTACTATGTATTTTCCCCTTTCCCCCTCTGTTTTGTTCATTTGTGCCTTTCTTATTTTGTTTCAATCTATTGTTTTCACGTATGAAACACTCAGGGAAGTTATCGCACTTCTGGTGAGCGCAGTGAGGCCACCAGTGCAGATGCTGGCAACTAGCGGTGAAGATACTGTCCACCAGCACCAGGTAAGAGAGCAGTGGGGGCAGTTGATGAGAGGGATGGGGGAGAGTGTGGAAGAAATGGCAGAATTTCTGGGTGGGGAGGGGGCAGGGAGGGTGGTGGAATGGGAGCAGGAGGTGAAGGGATCAGCTGCACTTGCGTGCACTTCTCCCCCTTCCATCTCTCTCCCTCACTTTCCTCAGTTCTGCACCAGCCAAATAGCAGAGGAGGAAAGCTTAGGCTTAGACTTTCCCCCAGATAAAGGAATTAAAATTCCCTTACTCTGAGGAGTCCTCTGCAACTGTCCCCCACCATAGGATTTGCATGTGTGCATCAGTGGGGGGGGGATTTGGATAGGATAGGATTGGTGCCTTAGCCCTAAAGCCTATCAGATCTACAACCAATCTAAAATTACCAGAGCCTCGTCCACCTTCTTTAAATTCAAAATGCCCAAGAGTTTTAATAACCTTTTGAAGTTGACTAGCTGCTATGATAGCCCTGTTAGCCTCAACATTCAATAAAGAAATAGGCTGATAATTTGCACGGTTCCTATGATCTTCCTTAAGTTTAAGTTTCATATATTGAAGATGACAGAGAGCCACCCGTTGATGACATCATGTCAAAATTCAATCCCATAGTTTCCTACTCGAAAACCTTGCATGCTCAGTAGTCAAGGAGAAGACCGAGGACCAGGCTCCAGTCAGGAGGTTATAATTCAGAGAATATTTGTGTACCTTTAAATCCCACAGTGTAGCAGGAGACAAGGCAGCCATGCCTTCTTCTGCATGTTTCCTTCTTGCCTTGTCATTTCCCCCATCTTGCCCTGCTCATGGCAGATGATAGAACTTCTGAAGGAGCAAGTGGGAGAAGACCTGTCTGCCTTGTTGCCACTGTGGGCCAAATTCCATCCAATTTTCCAATGCTGATACAGCTGTGCCAATGCAGCGTGCATGGCATCCTGTGATGGGGAGGCAGTCACAGAGGCCTCCTCAAGGTATGGGAACATTTGTTCCCTTACCTCAGGGCTGCATTGCAACTGCACCAGTGCTGGAAAGTTGGATAGGATCGGGCCCTGTGTCAAGGGATGTCCTAGCAAGCCTATTCCTAGACTTTCCTAGACTTTTCTATTCCTAGACTTCAGTGGTGCAGCTTATTTCCAAGTAGACATGCCAAGGACAGCAATTCTGCAGTTTAAGTTTGTGTGAGCAGTGAAAAAGGGAGAAGACACAAAGGCTGTTTTCTCTATTTGCATAACAAACAGCTGGGTAAGTCTTGCAAGAAAATACATTTTGCCTCCAGACTTGGGACTATGAGTATTGAAAATTCAAGCCCCAAAGGAATTTGTTTTAGAAAGTTATAATAAAACGGTAAAAAAGGAGGTCAGATGGGAAGTAGAACTCAGCTTTAATTTGTCCTGTCTTTTCAAATATGCTTTATCCTGTTACAAAAGTGAAACACTTCCTCTGAGTTCAAGGGCATGAGTGAAATATATCAAACTGAACGTATTCACCTTCATCCTTTTTTTTCCCCCAGGGGAAAAGCTATTTGCCAGATTTTTTTCTTTAAAGAACACGGCTTTAAATAGTTAATTAAAAGTGGAATTTCACCTGAAGAGAGGCTATTGCATACCAATTTGTGTTTACTGACATATCTGTTTCCAAATACGTGAAATTAAAAAAAAATTCTTTTTTTTAAGATCATGTTTCTCCAGCATATATATATTGAGAGTCATCTCATCTTTAAAAGTCTGAGAATCAAATTTAAAAGCTTTCTGATCTGTTTTTGTCTTCTATGCAGGAACACAGTAATAGTGCAAAGAGCAGTTCACACAGCATGCAAGGAAGTTGCCTATGAGGAAGCTGAATTTCATTAAACAATCTTGTGATAGGGCAGACACAAAGATAGTATTTTTGTTCACATTTGCACACACACAGGGTCTTTATCTACCATTTTCATTTATAGTTTTATATGGAAAATCTATGAATGTAAATCTATTGAAATTCATTTATAGGTTTGCATTCATATATTTTTTTAATAGCTCAAAAGTCTCCTTGTTAACCTTACCATCATACTGCAACAGCTGCTGTTCCTCACTTGCACTGTACCATTCAGAATTTACAGTCCTCAATTAAGCAAGCTGCTCACTCAGCCAGAATTAGCTGCTTGATCAGACCACCAGGTGGAACCCCTGTTAGCTCCTTGTGTCACAGGTACTCTGTGAGCTGGTGGCAAAAATGCCACCGTCTCACCATCTGTGATAGTGCCACTGAAGCATGGCAGAGATCAGGCCAGCAGTTCTACCTGGTAGCATGTTACCATGGTGGTTCAATGACAAAAATACCTGCACCTTAATGCTGAATTCTTTGGCATAGGAGCCACCCCCATGACAGCAGCACACCCCTAACACAACTTGCTTGACACATGGACACCATAGCACCTCTTATTGAAGAAGCTACTGTGGTAAAGACAGCAAGAGGACAAATGCAGACAGAACCAGGAGTCTTAGTCCTTGGGGTTTGAGAAAACCTATGCCAGTCATAAGGACACGCACTACCCGGACATACCTGTTTGACTACAGCAGACCAAGGGAGAGAAGGTGGCTTCTGTTGGAGAAGACAACAGACAATTTATCCGGTTGTTTGAACTGCCAAGCAGCAGAGAGGTAGCATGGGGGGGAGAGGCATGGGAGAGGGGCATGGGGGGAGGTGGGGTAGGGAAAGCAGATAGAGGGGTGGGGAGGAGGTTTACTGGGGGGGGGGAGAAGGTGGGGAGGAGGCATGCTGGGGGGAGGGAATGTGGAGGGAGGAAGGCAGAACTGGTAGAACTCCACCAGATCCAGATCCTCTGTGTCAGGCTCACTGCCTGACATGAAGGCTCTTGATTCACCTCCGACCTTTTGGTCAAGTAGCCCCATTGTGGGGCTACTCAGTTTACCTGGGGGAAGGGGACAAAAGTCCCCTTCTCCTGAGGAGCCGGCAGCAGCTACCTGGAGCATGTAGGATGCAGCGGCAGCCTTTTTTGGCATTGCTGCAGCCCTGGGCAGTTCAGGATTGGGCTGTAAGCCACAGTAGGATATCTGCAGAAGGTCACCTCATGGATCATTTTATATCCTGCAGCACAACAGGCACACCTGGTTGGGAGACTGTGACACATGTACTTATCAGAGAGAACACTGCATGAGCGAATTACGGAGAGCTTGCATGCAACACAGGGATCCTACTGCAGCAGCCCACCTGTCTAGCCCCATGTTCTTTGCATCATTGCTGGCACCAGTTGAGCAGAAGCCACGGTGTAGCTGTCATTATGTTGCCTTCCCTCTCCCCTGCAATGAGCAGACCTCATGGCAGCCGTGGACAGGTGGCTCAAGAGCAGCAAGGGGCTTACCCCTGAAGTGCAAGGAACTGGAGAATGGGGAAGATGCAGACCCTGAGCCTTGTTTGAAGAGGGGCCCAACCGCCCTCTTTTGCTGAATCTCACCTGGAGGCAAGAAACAACCAGGGTGGGGAGAAGGAATTCCTGTCTGCTAACAAAAGGACAACAAGTATGATAATCAAAGTTTTTCTTACAAAGACAGAGCAGTATCTGAAAATGAAACACACATGTGGAGTTGCCAACTATCTCACCCAGCAGGGCTCTGGTGCCTTTGCAAGTTGTATGAAGTCAGCAATGTAGCATGTGTCAGGGAGGTCTGACTGGGCCAGCTATATTACTGCCTGTCTTAGAGTGTGCAAAAAGAAAGGGCCCTGACTAGAAAAAGTAAGTGAGCAACCCCCACTTGCTAGGAATAGCTGGGAGCAAACTGGTCACTATTGTCAGGAATTCTGTGGGTTTCCCCTTGTGGTCTGCACAAGAAGAGTCCTGGATCTTCTGCCCTGTTGGAAGCTGCATGTGGAGAGCAAAGAGAAGCAAAGAGAGCATAACAAGACATAGCTTCATCAGCAACTCATGATCTCTGGATCAGAACACATACTGTTTTTGCCAGAGAAAGTGGTGACATGCAGCATTGCCCTGTTGGGGGTGCCTGAGCATTACCCTCCCCTCCAGTGGCATTACTAGCTACCCTGGTGCCCAGGCAAAGATGAAAATGACGCCCCCCCCACATCACCCCCGGAAGTGACATCACTTCCAGTTATGATGTCATACCTGCAGGTTTTTTTTTTAAATTAAAAAATTTTAAAAAAATATGCCACCTTCTCCCACTGCTCTCTTGCTGACTCCCCAAGTCCCCCAATCACCCAGGAAGTCCAAGGAGCAAGGGGACATGACCAGCCAGAGAGTGCAGTCCCTGCTGAGTCCAATTAAAAAAAACACAACAGAACAGTTTGCCAGTGGCAGCTGTAGTCTCTGGCCCTTGTCACCCCTTGCTCCATTGCCTCCAGCCCCCTTCTGCTCACTCCCCAAGTCCCTCACCCCCAAGCCCCCAAGTACAGTACCTTCTACTGCTACCTCCTTCTCCTTCAGGTTGCAGTCTCCACTCCAGAACATGCTGGCCACTACCATCTTGACTGATGCTGGTGTGACACCCCCCCCCCCATTGAGTGGAGCCGGGAGCAATTGACCTCTCCCGGGCTACACCACTGCTTCCCTCCCCTGATGGGGGTTGCTGTGGAACTCTGAGTGTACCAACTATTATTTCCCATGAGGCAATGCTGCAGTTCTGAAAATCAAAATGGCTCCAGCTGAATGTCTGGCCAGCAGTAGCAATGGTTGGAGTACCTGGCATTTCTCAAGAGATGGCAGACTCACTACTATTAGCTGTTGCAAAAGGAACAGATGGTTATGTAGCTGAGGACCGGATCCTATCTAACTTTCCAGCACTGAAACCGTCATGCCAACGGGGCATGTGCTGCATCCTGGAGGCAAGAGTAATGTGAAGGCATCTCCTCCACATTGCTCTCACCACCCATGAGAAATTATATTTTAAATTTGGCACATAAGCAAACTGGGGTATTTCTGATGTCCTTCAGAATCTCCTGCTCCTTATCTCTGGTTTCATTTGTTTGAAGCTTGGAAGATTAATTCTGTTATACCATTGGGAACTATCTAATACATTATTATCATCTGATAATAATCAGATATTTGACCCTTTGTCATGAGAAATCACCTGTGGATTCAATCATTACACAATCCAGTTTTATTTAATTTTTTTTTAATTTAGAAAATGTTCACATTCACACACACAAGTTTCAGCTTTGTTTGGATTTTGTCATTTGGTGTCATTTCAGCATGTGCAAACCCAGAAAGAATAAAACACTTTTCAGTACAGATTTTTTTTTTTCCTGTTATAATTCCACATTTAAATTCATTCAAAAATAAATCATGACCATTATCTAGGCTACCTTGAGTCTCTGATATTTCAGTTGCTCAAAGGAATGTCAAGATCACTAACAATCTGAAGGCAGCAATTGCTCTGACAGCTGACGCATGAACTGAATCTGTCGAGCAAAATTAGCCTAGTACGGTCAAACGGCTTTTCTTTTTAACCATAGACAGTCATCGGGGAGAAATTTGTTTTTTTCTACTGTTTTAGAATCAAAGGGGGCTGGGGATAAGAATAGGCCCTCAGTTTGGCTGTACTTGTTGTAAGAGGCGACTAAACAGCCACCGGGTAGATGGGACTCATCAGCCTGGGAAGGCAGCTCATCTGAGAGAAGGAAAACTCTGATCCCAAACCTCCACTGCCTTGTGGCTACATCCAGTTATGGAAAAGGCTTCAGGAGTCAGCCTCGAGGCAAAATCTGGAGCCGGAGTCCCTGAGGCAGTTCATGGCTGAACACAGTCACGTTCTGGCAACTCCTGCGACACCGCTGGAACCAACCGTATTGGCCTCTGCCTTTCCATTGGACCATTTCAGCGGCGTGGAGAGGGGGGATTTGCTGCATGGGTAACAGCCTATCCTCCATACCTACTTTACCCAGGCTTCGAGCACTGGAGAGGACACTCTGTTCCAGAACCACCATTCAGAGCGTGACACCATAGTCTTCCGAGACTGAAGGATGCCAACCCAAAGAATCAAAGGAGATTCATTCAGAAATTATTTAACACTGAGTTTTGTTACCGAAGAGAAGCTGTTAGCTGAGGAGTGTATCTGAATATCAGACACACGTACGATCAGAAATGATGGTTCAAATGATCAAATCCTTTTTTATCTTTCTCTTTGGTTTTAGGGCGCATGCTTCATTGAACGGAGCAAATGTTTCCAATGTTTCCAGGGTTCCACCAAAAATAAAAATGAAACTGATTTTGTTCAGTGACAGTGAGAGAAAATTGTCCCAGAGGCACGCTGCTTGTTTTTTCAATTCACCTGGCTTTGTAAAAGCTTAGCTTTTTGTTTGTTTGCTTGTTTCAGAAACTCCTCTGGTTATGAAAAAGTAAGTCTTTGTAAAGCAAATGACCTGACACAGATATGCAAAATAACCAATAACCTTTTGAAATTGGCACTGAAATTCCTCTAATTTAGGCCCAAATCCTAATCAACTTTCCAGCACTGGCATTGCTGTGCCAATGGGGCATGTGCTGTTGTGAGGCAGTCACGGAGGCTTCTTCAAAATAAGGGAGTATTTGCTCCCTTACATCGGAGCTGCATTGCCCCTATGTCGGAAAGTAGGTTAGGATTGTGCCCTTAGTCACCTCAATCAGCCCAATCCTATCTTCTCTGTTGCAATCTCTGCTTCATCTAGTGGGCTGGCTCGGGACCAGGCCAGCAGGGAGAGGTAAGTAAATGGAACTTTAACTTACATCCTTGCCTCTGCTTGGGCCCCTATGGGCCTACTCTCTCTCTCTCTCTCTCTCTCTCTCTCTCTCTCCCTCATATGACTATGGTGCCCTTCAATTGTAACAGTATGTGGCAAGGAGAAATACTCAGTGTGTCCAATTATAAAACTGATGTCTTTATTCTAATAATTACTAACAATGTCAGACAAAGTCAACACAAAAACCTATTCTATAGACCTCCAGACATTTAAAATGTCTTGACTGAAAAGTAACAATTTCTTAAGGAAAATTTTGGCATTTCCAACGGGGGGGGGGGGGGACACCAACTGTCTCCGACCTAAATATACCAGCTGACTTACCTCAGCAGCAACAACAAAATATGCTTAGTTTTGTTGAAATACCAAGGAACCATTCTTCATGGAAACAGGTCTGTTTTGCCATCCAGTCTTAATTGAATCATTTCCGTTGGGTTTTAATGTTAATTATATCTGAAGTACACTGAGGGGAATGACCATCTTCTCCACAGCTGGCTGAGCAGATACCACCATGCTATGAAATACACTTCCTGTCAGGCTTATTCTTGACTTCTGCCTTCCTCCAAAAGCTTGACTCTCCGGTGCTTGTTTTGTTAAGCTGCGAAAAGAAAAAGAAAAAAAAAAAGGAAAAGAAGAAAATCTAATGCCTGTGAGCCTCTGTACAGAAATGTCACTACTGCTGTGCCAAAATGACTTACTCAGATAGGAAAATGTGTATCCGTGAATTTCACACAGTGGAAACAAAGCTGCAGCAAAAGTGCCTGCAGGCAAAACTGGCTAACTTTAGACTATAAAACTGTCACCCATTTCTTCAGCTTATCAGAGTTACACTTTGGGATGGCTTGCTTTGTCAGAAAACAGTAGAATCTCTCATATCTGAATTCCCTTGTGAACCAAGCATGTTCCTGAATGAGACAACAATGCTTATGCCTGGCATTGGGGAGAGTCTGGCAGCCCAATCCTGAGCTGCCGGGGTGCGCGGCTGCAGCAGCGCCAAAAATGGCTGCCGCCACATCCTGAGCACCCGAGGCAGCCACCAGCCGCACCTCAGGAGAAGGGGACTTTCACCAGTTCTCGGTCAATGTGTCTCTAAATATATGCAGAGTGGGGTTTCTTTTGGCACTCAGAAAATACACATTTGAAAGGCAGTGCTATTTTGTGGAAATTAACTACTAGATACAAATCTGAAGCCTATGGTCCCAGACCTAGTTACAGAATAGTGACTGGAATCAATGAAGAAGGGGCCCAGAGCACATGCTGTGCATACCTAAGGCCTGAGGTACAGTCCCCAGCATCTCCTTTTAAAAAAGATCTCAGTGACAGAGCTGGGAATTATATCCTGCTGGAAATCTTGTGAAGCTATTGGTTATCATAATGGTGCATATTAGGTTTTGATGGACCAATGGTTTGGTTCAGTATATGATGGTTTCTTGTCTTATGTGTTGAAACTGGTGGTTTGGTACACTTAAATCTAATTCTGAGATGAAGGATGCCTTAGTTCTGTATTTCGGTGACTTGCCAGGAAGGGAATTTCCCTCCCCCAATAAAACCAAATACATGTTTGCAAGTGTTGGCTTCTGGCACAATCTCATTGTTGGGCTGCAACAGGCTTCAGACAAAAGCCCTTCAGAGTTCAAAGCTTTGCAGAAACAAGAACTCAGAACACAATTCAAAGCTTTGCAGAACACAGCCCTTTCTGTGGTACTCCATCCTTACTCCCCAGAATGCATTGTTAAAGATGTGTGTCCATTGTTTAGAAGCAACATTGTGGCAAAAGCAATTTCTTACATATGGTTGCATGGAAAGACATCTTACAGTGCTTCACCAAATTGTCATGAGGTTGATTCCCCTCCCCCCGTTGTAAATATTGCTGTTTGGGGGCCAAACTGGGATGTGATGTAAACATCATTCACCTCTCCTTCCATGCGTGTCCATGTTAAAATAGCAACAGATTGAAAACTCTTTATGTTTGCCTCAGTCCTGACCACACTGTTTCCTGCATCTACCCTTTGCTTCAGGAGAAGGCTGCCATTGTCTCGCTGATTCCTCACATCCCATGCCAATTATTTCCATATGAGGCAGGAAATTCAGCAGCAATTAAAAAAATATACACAACAAACTTGATGTCATCATATAATGGATTGTTCTTCCTCTTTAGCAAAGCAATCCTGCTACTTTTGAATTGATTCCCTGCTTTATGAATTGGTTTTTTTGCCTCAGGAGTTGGAAAGCCAGTATCATGAAGTGGTTAGAATGCTGGACTTGAACCATGAAGGTTAGTTTCCCAGGTTCAAATCCTTTCCTCGGTGACTTGGCCAGTAATTTATTCCTGCTACTGAATTTGATTCCCTGGTTTGGGGAACTAATTTCGTGAAGCCACATTCAAAATGGCAAGAGTAGCCACAGTCGACTTGTTTCTTTAAGGTTGCAATTCTATACACACTTTCCTGGGATTAAGCCCTATAGAACACAATGGGACGTACTTCTGAGTAGTCATGCATAGGATTGTGCCCTAAAAGACTTAGACTTGAGTCAAACAGAGTCCCCAAAAGGCTCTGGACAAGTCCCCACAACCACCCATTAAGACCTGAGCATAAGTCGAGTCAAAGGGGGCGGGAATTCGGGATTCGACTCAAGCCTTGCCACATGGCTCCGGGCATATCCCTGCTTTCAGATAAGTATTGTTAGGATTGTAGCTCTAAGCATCCAAAAAAGGAGTAACCAGGACATGTAACATTAATTTGTCAGAACACCCATCTTAAATCCTGCTTCCTACCTTGTAATTTCCCCTAATAAGTATCATTACTGGTGTGAAGGGCTGCTAGCGCGCCTGTATGGAGCGCTAGCAATGATTGCCATGCCAGAACCCCTATCAGCCGGCAGCAGGGCTTTGCTGCCAGCTGATTGGCTGGCTGGCTTGAGGGGGTGGGACAACTGGGCTAGTCTAGCGCGCAGGCGCTAGATGGAGCTCAGTTCTGTTCCTGGAAGCGACCCCCGCCTGCCGGCCCTGTAGCTAGTCTGGGATTAGCTGGTTGTTCTCTGGAGGACCAGGTAGGAATTTTTTGAACATCATCCGATTGGCACCATGATGGTGTTTTGTTTTCGCCTACCTCAGACTGGCTATGGAGCGCTTTGGGGTTTGCAATATATGTCTTTAACACCCTGGTCACTGGCGGTAGAAGTGTGGGGTAGGTAGGCAGAAGACCTTCTTGGTGTCCAATCTAAGTCAGCAAGGACAGGGGTGAACCAGAACCGCTCTCAAGATGCTTGACCGGCTCGGGGAGGCAGGCTGGCTAGCCCCTTGTCTGAACTTGGGGGCCTTGCAGGGGTGACCTGAAGGCATAGCAGTTCGGCTGACTTACCCTCTTCAGGTGACAGTGAAAGGCGGGCTTAATAACAATTGAGCTACGCCTGGAGTCGGGTGGACGCCCTATGACATTGGGGGACGTAGACGGCTAGGGCCATTTCCCCCACTTAGAACCCCGCACTTAGGATGGGTATTGTTGATACCCTGTTTTGCCTTGTTGCTGTTGTTGTAATTCAATAAAGTGGCCCATTTTAATCCCATACCTGTTGTCGGCTGATTTATTTGGGGAATGCATGGTAATGAAGAAGGTGTTGCTGTTTAAAAAAAACACAAAGCCACATAATGTAATATGTGAAGTTAAAAAAAAATTGTGTGCAATTTGTATGTTCATGAATGCTGACAGCAGAATTATAGTTGAGCTCTTTCCTCAGCCAGACAAATGAGAAATTATTGGTGGGATCACTCCCAAATTAGGTTTTATACAATGGTAGCATTCGTACTCAACAAACTATTCAATTAGAGAAGAACTTCATGACTAGGTTTTATGGTCTTTAGTAAATTATATTTAGCATGTGACTTTAGAGTTTTATAATTTCCCTTGGGTGATCATTTTTTGTTTGCGCATACAGTATATATTAGGCTTATTGCGAAAAGTATGTATTGGACAGAGGTTACCTATGGAGTGTGCTTTGGAATGGCACAAATGTTGATAGTGGCTACCAAATGTTCTCTGATTCTGATATTCACTTCAAATGTAAATCAATAAACCTGACTGAAGATAGTACCCCCAAATGCTCCCTTTGTTGAACATTGCTTCAGTGCTGTTCGTTCAGAGCCCATATGAGGCTGCCATACCATTTTTCTTCCTCTTCACCCTTAACTTTTGCCCACACTTCCCTGATTGGCTGAATTTCCCCCCCCCCCCACATGTATTCTTGATCTCATCAGATATCATGTCAAGATATCCTTAATAAAACCGCATGTGTTTCTACAGCTAATAGGATTCAACATCGTGGGCAAACAGGTTTGAGAACTGTGAGGGCATAGAAGAAGAAAAATGGCACAGAGAACACATCTGTGTTGGCAATAAGTGTCAAAAAAAAATCCCAGAAATTCTCAGAAACATTTCAGCACTTGTGAAAAAGCACAGGAAATAAAGAGTCTTCTGCTAACTGTGCACAACTCCTGATTACAAGCATGTGATGAAAATAATGGATGCTGGATTATGTTGGTTGCTGCCCTATTTAATTACCTTGGGTGGTAGCGGAACAGGCATGGTTCATCCAACTCATCTTAATGCAATGTGCTTCAGTAGGTCATATATTCTCAGACATTTACATCTGCCATGGGGAGTAAGATGCATTCACTGGGTGCATTCATAGTTAATGTTGGGGTTTGTGCCCTGGCAAAGGAAGGGGTCTGCTTCTCTTCCTTCTCACCACATGTTTCCTTGCAAGTTCTTATCCCAGACCTTGAGAAAGGAAAGGAATCAAAATCACCTACTGATCTCTTCCTTCTTCCTATCCTTGGCTCACATGCTGCCTGCTCAGTTGTGGGTTGTGTTGCCATTGGCCCATCCCTCCTGGCCTTTAAGGAAGTTTAGTAATCTGCATGTGTGCCTCAATGATCCGGGACCTCTTCCAAGACATCTGAGTTTGTCAAGAAGAGAAACGCAGCCTGGTCATTGTAGGTCTACTGTGGCTAGACCACATACCATCACACTTAAGCCCAGCCTGGAATCTTTTCTAAGAGGATCTTTGTTTACTGTTCCAGGATAGGTCCTGAGAGACAAATGGTAATATTATGAATGTTGTCTTTTGATTACAAAAGGCATCAAATTCATTCAATAAATTTCCATATTAATCTGCAATCCAACTTTCTCAAATGCACAATGAAGTGGCCAGCTGTGATGGAGCTCAGTCTTTGAGGCAGGAGTTCTGACGTGCATGTTGCCTCATTTGTTTGATCAGCTCTCTCCAATGAACTGCACTCTTGGGATCCTTTTTAACCCCCTTTTCTGGGTCTTGTTTTTCTTATTCCTTGTGTCACTTACTCCTCTTCTTGGATGCCATCAGCCTGCCAATCCTGTACTTTCCAACTTGATCTCTTATTACCCCATTGTTTCTTATCAGTCTTGGTGCATTTTGTTGTAGTACAATTGGTACAACTGGTGCCCAGGAAATGCATGCAGTTCTCTCCAAAAGTTCCAGCAAGAGAACTTTGCATTTCTAAAACCTTACTCCTTGCAAGGCATTGGAAATTTCTCAAATTAATTTCAACCACATCAGAATCTCTCAGCTTGTTTCAGCCATATTTGTTGATCCATATACACCCTACTATATTCATCTATCATATATTCAAAGCAGAACCCAAAATGACCCATGACGTGGTTGCCATTGTAACATGGCAACCATATTCACCCTCCTTGTTATCCAGCTCTGGCATTGGCTATGCATGGAGTGAATTAATGCAGCCCCACCCCAGGCAGGCTAGAGGGAGGTGGTGGTAGACTTGGACTGATGGGTCTACTGCTCTCCCACCACTCACTGCTCAACACAAGCCATATTGTTCATATCGTGGATGGGCCTGATCTCATTGCTTTCAGGTTTGCCTACAGAGTTGAATGATCTGAAATTGCTCCACTGAAAGTTTGGGGTGTTGGGGTGTGTTTGGGGTGTTGGGGTGTGTTGATCTGTGAGTCGAAAATTCCTCTTTGGCCCCAGCAGTGGGGATTGTGTTGCTGCCTTCTCCCTTCCCCCACCCCTTAAGTGATCAGAGGCTGAGGCTCTCAAACTGGGGTGTCCAGCATCCTGAGGTTGGAGAACCTCAGCCTTAACTCTTGTGCTTTTCAACAAGCTTAAAGATGGTAACACTAAACAAAGTAATGCCATGCACTCTGGATGAATGAAATACTGGTTGCAAATATATTCATCAAGTTCATCTTCCAGTGAAAATGTAAGTGAAAAGGGAACATTTTCCTTACTGAGGCACAAGGGGGCAGTGTTTAATAAAGTCAAACCCATGTGAGTTCTTCCAATCACAGTGTTAGTTCTTGCATTAATAGAACATCAGTGACAGGCACAAAAGATCTATCAAAATGTGTCATTGCATATATCATCCCAATAGCACACAGAGTGAGTTAAGAAAAGAAAGGAAGGCTTAAAAGCTGGGTAGATTAACTTATTGGAAATCTTTTCTTAGACATCTAAGTCAATGGAGGACGATGCCATAGTAACAGCTGAGAAGTATGTTACTCTTTTCCAAGATATACTGAAGATAAATAAAACTGATCATTTTTATCCTTGTTGCTATGAATAGGAATTGAAAAATACTTATACTAGGCAGTGAACCTGGCTTGACTCGTGACTGAGATGATGAGAGGAAAAGATGATGACCTCTTCAAATGTGTTATCAACCTCACACTTTTGTGTGAGAGCCTTGAAATTTCACAACCTCATGGGCAGATGGCAAAAATCAGGGGGCCTTTTGGCAATTCTCAGAATGAGATAAGACTTAGAGCAGTGGTTCTCAAACTCTGTAGCACCAGGAACCACTTTCTAGAATGACAATCTGTTGGGATCCACTGGAAGTGATGTCATTAAACTGGAAGTGACGTGTAGGCCAGAAGTGACATCATCAATTCTGGCTTAAAACTTAAGCAACGATCAGCCAAAGGTCCCATTACACAGAACATTCATGCTGTTATTTTGCATAGCTCAGGATTCAAACATTCCAGCTCAGAACGCCAAGCAGAGCCCGACCTTGGATCCTTCTCCAACCCATAGCCCTTTCCTGTTTCCAGCGTGTCATCTTCCCACCTCTTCAGGGCAAAGCACCGTGCCTCTATCCCACCAGGAGCAGCCCTGCCTAGCAGCTCTATCCCCTGTATTTTCAGCTCCTTATTTTCTGGTGGCTGAGGTAGGTGCTACGTGACCCATCTAGTGGGTCCCAACTGACAGTTTGAGAAATGCTGATTTAGAGAAATGGCGGGGCACTCACCGGTGCACCTCTGATCTCTTTCTTGCTGGGAGGCCTAATTTTTTTTAGTGTGCCCTGGCATGATGCTAGACATTGGACCTCCAGCTTCCACTGGGGTTGACTGATGCTACTTTGTATTACATCAAGGCCTCTGTATTCAAGTTCATTGGCCTGAAGGAATAGGAAGGGTGGAACAAGGAATCCAGCTGGATTATATGCCTGTACAAATGGTTTAGTGGGAGCCGTTTTGAGACTAAAGTCATAGGGACCTGTGGGGTGTGAGAGGATGTGCTGCCAGACTCTGGAAAGAGGTGGAAGGATTCCATTTTACACTTTCTCCTAGGGTGCAAAAATTCCTAACAGTCTCAGGAGATAAAACTTAAGGAGCTAGAACTTGGGAGGTAAAATTTAGCCTTGGGAGGTAAAACAAGTATCTGCAACTTGAAATGAAATTAATGATGGAATCCTTTACATATTTGCCCAGAAGGAAATCATGCTGTGTCCAATGGAGCTCATTCCTAGGAAAAAGTATAGATGATTGCATCCGAAATGGCTGATGCAGAGCTGATTTAAATGGCTGGATAGGAAATGTTGTTTTCTGGTTTTATAAGCACAACAAGTAAATGAAAGTTCATGAAGATTAATAATCATTCATACCTACTTAAGATAGCAATCTTAATTAAGAACTTGCAATTCGTATAAAATGGTCAAGATTTAATGATTTTAAGCTATCCTTTTTTTTTTTATTCTGCCTCGATTGCTTGCTAATCAAATGTGATAAATTAACATATTTTTCAACTTTGAAACTGAAATCAGATTAACTAGACCCTGGCATCTTTCCTTGATAAGTTTGCTTAATTATGTAGGGGGATATATATTCTTGTTACCCTCGGCATAGACTCCCTCGTGGTCTATGGGTCTCCTTCGACCTGTGCCAGCTATTTAGCTGGTATAAGTCTGAGTACCGGTCCAGCGTTGCTCCAATCACCGACAAGTTGAGAAAAGCCCGGTTTCAATGGTACAGCCACGTTCTGCTTGCCAATAGTAATACGCTGGTGCAGAAGGGTCTTCAGTTGGAGGTCGATGGTAAACAACCGGAGGGCTGACCGAAGCAGCACTAGCTTGACATGCTGCACAGCGACATGAAAATCACCTTCCTACACCCGGACCAAGCCTGCAATAGAGAGAAATGACAACTCTGATCCAAAATAGCAGACCCTGCCACCGCACGGGACAAACAATAAAGAAGAAGAAGTCTAAGGAGAGAAAGAGGGCAGAGTGGACTGAAAAATGGGGGATAGAATCCAGTGTGAGCGTTTGCCACTGAGATCCAACCCCTCCAGCTCACTCCCCTCCCCTGATCTGGTCAGAAATTCCCCCTGCCCTTCTGCACACACAGGATACCTCCTGCCAACTTACCTCCCCTAGTGTCCTCTACAGTCTGTGCCAGTGCAGCTCCGATGCTGCTTTCTGATGGCAGCTCAGATTGGCCTGAGGGCAGTGCACGCTGCACACTACTACAGGGCCTTTTAAGACAGCAGGATGAGCATCCCACTGTCATAACTCATGGATGGGATTGGGCCATTTAGCTTCCTTGGTCAAAAATCCATATTCCAGTCCTGTTTCTATTATTTGAACCATTTTTGCCTTGTCAAAATAAACACATTTTATAAACTCTCAGTATTATCTTGCTTTATATAGAATTACTCTTAGTAGAATGTATTTAGTCACTAGCAATAATTTACTGTCTCCGCTATCTCTCAACCACCAGCTATTTTTGCCAACACTGCTCATTCACATGTACACATGTGTCCTACATGTGTCATGCATGCACACACACAATCACTGAAATTGAACCAAATTGGGAGACTTACCATTACTTTCAGAGTGAAAGGTCGACTTTAGCAGTGTGACACTTTGGGATCGTTGACATGGGTGAGCAGCACAAGCAACCTCAGAATGCCTCAGAATTAAGCTAACCAGTATCCATGAAATGGAGCTTTGCAAAAGAAGATAGAGTTTATTAAAGCAATATAAATAACCAGTAATGTCCCCTTACTCGGAGGAAACCTCCAGCAGCCAGAAATCCTTCATGAGATACTGCAGTAGCCACACTGAGTTGGTGCATCGCCACATGATTTAGACAGAATTGGGCTGTTAGAAGCTGGTTGTCATCACCATTAACACTGTATCCTCATTGTACTCCCTTATGGGAGAATAAAGGGCTTCACTGATCTTTTGGGTTATGGTCTAAGCTTGCCTTCTGCACTTGGAAACTGTTGTGGCTGGGTGAGGTTTGCCCCTCTCTATTATTGCCTGATAGCAGCAGATTTAGAGCCCGATGCTGATGGACTCATGCCAGCCCACCACTAGCAAATGTGCCATAAGGCACGCCGGCGACAGTCAGCACCAGCCCAGCACTGGAGCTGGCCCAGCAAGAGCCTGTACTGAGCCAGTGCCGACTAATCAAATGTGATAAATTTGACGTTGCCCGGTGCCCCACATGAGCACTGGGCAGCAGAAGGGTACGTCAGGGCTGGGAGAGAGACATTCTGGGCCAGGGGGAGGGCAGGGGGACGGCATGGTGGGGGGAGGAAGCAAGGCGACAGAGGGGCGAAAATGGCAGCAGGTCTTGCTGCCATATCCTATCCCCCCTCCTGGCCCAGGAGATCCAATACAGGTCTCCTTGAATCTGCACCCTCTCAGTAGTGGGCAAAGATCCAAGGAGGCCCTTTGGGGCTGCCTGGTTGTTACACAGTGTAAGGGAGCATAAGCTCCCTTACCCCGAGTAACCCTGGTTTTGCTTCCCAGTCCCATGAGATACATAATAGCCATTTCGGTGCGGCTTCAGCCCTGGGTGCTGGGAAGCTCAGGACTGGCCTGTTAGTTGTCCCGTAGCAATCAATTGAAGCCACTGGGAATCCAGCTGTACCTACATTGCCTCACCCCCCCCATTTGCATAACCAACCCCAGTTCTATTTCTTGGTCATGCTAGAGCAGCCATTTTCAACCACTGTGCCGTGGCACACTGGTGTGCTGCGAATGGTCCCCAGGTGTGCTGCAGGAATTTGCGAGAGGATCATTCATTAGTAGGGCCATTGGAGGATGTGACTCCCCCATTGACAGCACAGTGTGCCTTGTCAATTGTAAAAAAAACTGATGGTGTGCCTTGACCATTTTATGGCCGTGCTAGTGTGCCGTGAGGTGAAAAAGGTTGGAAATCACTGTGCCAGAGTGTCATGGAAGATATGACCGATCAGGTCTTTCACAGAATAGTGGTTCATTCAAGATTGTCCATTGGCTAACATTGAGTTCAGACCCCATTTTTCAGGGGAAACTTTTGTGCACATGCTAGTCTAGCTTGAAATCATAGATAGGCTAATGCTGCCAAGTGGTTCCAGACTCTTGGTGGCAGCCTGATTCATAGCAACAATGAGCTGAACACTAAAAGGTTCCCAGAGTTCTTTAAGATTTAATTTCCTCAAGCATTAATGCTTTCCTACATCAATCATGCCTAGACAGGTTATTGGCAACTACCAGGGCATTGCCAGGCACATGCTTTGCCTACAGATTGTGCCTGATTATGCACTGAAGTAGCCTTTGACATCTTGCTGGTTCTGGGTAGAACTGATCAGAATCATTATGAAGCTGACGTTGTTGGATGACTCAGAAGAGTCTAACCCAGATAAAGATGTTCCCAACTTTTACTAGCTGTATTGTTTTGCTTTCACTTAGCTTGTGTTCCTGCTTGATTAGGTACAATAATCAGCACTAACTGGAAGCAATAGGTAGCTGACATACAAGGCTGACTCTTTCTGAATTGTCCTATCCTCTAATTGGGCTTCCTATGGTGCTAATTAGGTCAGCTTTATTGAGGCTGCCATTGTGTTTAGTTAACAAATTTCACGTGGATCCTGCTTGAAAGGCTCTTAATTAAGGACTGGAACCTATGAGGATGGATCTTAAGATCTTTATTAGAATGTATAACAATTCTTTTTCCCATTATACTAGTGCTTTGTACAGTTTTGTCCTTATTCTGAGACCTGAGTAGTATTAAACTGAAAGACAAAGTCATCTGAGATGGTGGCAGCGCTAGGGGGTTGCGGAGGGGTGCAGGCGTGCCATTCATGGAGGGTGATACTACTACTAGCCAACATTTTAAAAATCTTGTTATTTTTGAATAATACCATCATGTTATGTATCATTTGATGTGTAATTTCATGAGGAATGCAATGAAACAATCCACATTGAAATATCTCTTTTCTATCAAAAGCTATAGCCAAAAAACCAGCAGGGTGGGGCAATGGTGAATCACCATACTCATTGCTTGGGCCGTCGCCCCACCCACTTCATGGAAGGAAGTCCATCATGGGGGTGACATATTGGCCTCCCACACCTGGTGACACAAACCCTAATGACTCCACTGATCTGAGACAACATACTAGTGGGTTTCACAATCCTGCTAAATCATGGCTGCTGTCTCATAAGAACATAAGAACAGCCCCACTGGATCAGGCTATAGGCCCATCTAGTCCAGCTTTCTGTATCTCACAGCGGCCCACCAAATGCCCCAGGGAGCACACCAGATAACAAGAGACCTCATCCTGGTGCCCTCCCTTGCATCTGGCATTCTGACATAACCCATTTCTAAAATCAGGAGGTTGCGCATACACATCATGGCTTGTACCCCATAATGGATTTTTCCTCCAGAAACTTGTCCAATTCCCTTTTAAAGGCATCCAGGCTAGACGCCAGCACCACATCCTGTGGCAAGGAGTTCCACAGACCGACCACACGCTGAGTAAATAAATATTTTCTTTTGTCTGTCCTAACTCTCCCAACACTCAATTTTAGTGGATGTCCCCTGGTTCTGGTGTTATGTGAGAGTGTAAAGAGCATCTCCCTATCCACTCTGTCCATCCCCTTTATGAGACATAATTTTGTATGTCTCAATCATGTCCCCCCTCAGGCGCCTCTTTTCTAGGCTGAAGAGGACCAAACACTGTAGCCTTTCCTCATAAGGAAGGTGCCCCAGCCCAGTAATCATCTTAGTCGCTCCATTTCTAGTGGAAATGGAAAAGGTATTTCCATTTCCATTTTCCATTTCCACTATGTCTTTTTTGAGATGCGGTGACCAGAACTGGACAGAAATTGCAAAAGGATATGGAGTATTGTGCTTCCTTTGCAAAGTTCTCTAACATCTTACTACATTTTCTATATTTGGGTAGGCTTGCGTAGGGTAGAAAAAAATGTTTAATAATTTATGGAGGACTATAGCTACCATAAATCAGTAGGTTTCATTGTATTGCAAGACTAGTTACACTGACACATAATTTATGTTCTATATAGTGTTGCACCTGTTGCCTACAATTTATAGACATAGCAGATGGAATTGCATAAATCTCAACTCATCATACCATCCTTACTGTAACCTAAAAATATATTTTTATCCCTAAATTGTCAACTTCCATAGACTGCAAATGTCAGTAAGGGCCATCCCTTCGGCAAAAGGATGGAAATGATGCAGCGAAAGGCAGGGAGCAGCAACTGGCACGCTCCGAGATGCAAATAGCTCTCCATGGCAAGGCCACGGAGATGGAAGTCACAGGAGCAGAAGAAAATGCATAATGTCATCATGCTTCAGTGTTGTTCTCTGAGACCCTGAAAGCTGTTTTGAGTTGGAGAGTTCTGAAGCGCCTTAATTAAGGGGTAGTGATTAGTGAACCCCAAAGATGGGAAATTAACTTGAGGTCATCAGATGTGTTTGAAAAATGATGTCAGCTTTCAGTCTATGCTCATAATATATTTTGGCAAGGCTATGAAAATTAACTGTGAATATAGAAATGTAAACAGCAAAGCAAACAAGCATCATCATCATCATCATGTCTTTACCTTTTAAAAGATGAAAAATGCCCTGGTCTCCAACCAACATTACTGATTTGTTTTATCTTCTCAAAACATTGGTGACAACTATAACAGGCATCAGAACTTGTGTGTGTGACCTTTGGACTGGTTCTCACTTTACATAGGGCACAATCCTACCCTGCACTGGAACAGGCAAGAGGCTTGTGCTGTATCCAGCTCAGAATAGGGGCCCAAGGCAGCTCAGCCAGAGGCAAGGGGAAACTTCTCCCCTTACCCCTGGGTAAGGTGCCCTTGCCCCATGGGTCTCCTTGGATTTGTGCCACCTCAAGAGGTGGCGCAAGTCTGAGGAGAGTGGAGCAGCTTGAAGCAGGGAGAGAGTGGAGCAGCTTGAAGCTTGAAGCAGCTTGAAGCATAACTGCTAGATCCCAGCCGTGCCTCCCATTCTCCACTCGCCCACCCGCCCCTCGGGCTGCCCACTGCCCGCCCTTCCCCCACACAGGAACACCTCCCTCCCGTCCACCCCAGAGCCTTGCATCGGCCCAGCTGGGCCAACGCAAGACTCATGGAGGAAGCCAGCATGGAAGCTTGTGTCAGCCTTCGCAAGCCAGTACACCTCAGTGCTGGCCCGGCTTCCTCCCAAGGAGGCACAAATGTGTCCAACCCATGGGCACCTCAGGATTGCGCCCATAGTCATATCATACCTGCTATATAATGCACTTCATCAAATGTAAAGAGCAAGAAAGGGGCATATCTCTCTTTAAAACTTGGAAGCAAAAGCCTGAATTTGTCCTAATTGTACTTGCAATTCATGAGTGCTGCATTTCTGTGCGTTTTTAAAATTAATGTCTGTGTTTTATGTATTGTTCCGCTGCAAATTGGAAGGGATCCAAAAATGAAATTGAATATTTGAAATAGCTTCTTTTTTCAATTATTACTTCTTTTTTTTACAGCATTGAGGATACACACAGTGCAATTCAACTGCTTCTTGTATTGCTAATGAATAAATGGATTCCATACAGTGATTTGTTCTTGGAATGACCATCTGTCAAAGTCAAATATATCTCTCCAGTTTTATTGATTTTTGACACACACAAAAATCCTTGTTTATCAGCTATTTAATAGATGGGATTCATTTATATTTACAGACCCTGCTTTCAGCAACTGTTGCCTGAATAGGAGATTTCCTGAAGGCAGGTTGGACATAACATAACCAAGATAAAGCCATGAAAGAAAAACAACTAGCGCGAGTGGTATTTTTTAGCCAATAATGTCCTTGATTACAGTCAGTACTTGATCCAAAACAGTGATCATATCATAATTAGTTCACTTCAGAATCTTTTACTGGCATATATAACACATACAAGAAAAGTAATGAGTGATAACCTACACATATTCAATGCTGAATTTCCTTCTATGCAGCTCCATTACTTGATTTCTCCATTGAGAAATCATTTAACACAGGGGTGTCCAAAGTTTTTGGCAAGAGGGCCACATAATCTCTCTGACACTGTGTTGGGGGCCGGGGGAAAAAAGAATTAATTTACATTTAAAATTTGAATAAATTTGAATAAATTTACATAAATGACTATATTAAAGATGAACTTGTATGAATGAATGAAGGTCTTGCAATAGCTCGATACCTATAAAAGGTCTTGCACAAAGCAAGGCTGGCCTTTCCTTTGCTGCTACTACTGCATCACAGACATGAAACATCAAGCAGTGGAGGAAGCCCTCATCCCACAGCTCACACGAGAGGTCAAACAGTTGCCCTCACGCTGAAAGCAGTTGTGTTGGGTCAGTGCGGGCTGCAACAAATCTCCGGAGGGCCAGAGGCTCATTGGAGACTGGGGGCTCCCTGAAGGCTGCATTGAGAGGCCTCGAGGGCCACATGTGACCCCCGGGCTGGGGTTTGGGCACCCCTGATTTAGAAGAAGATAGAAGATAAGATAGAAGATCTTAGCAGAACTGGGCAACCCCCAATTAGTTCTCATCATAGAGTCCAAATGTTTTGAGCATATCTAGGCATAGAAGGGGAAGTACAGAAAGACATGGGTGATGGCTTCAATACTATCCTATGATATCTTGGTGTGGTACGGAAATTGCTCTGCAGGGGACAAAAAAGCTCTGCAGAGAATTATTAAGATTGTGCAGCACATCATCAACCTTTATCTACCAGCTTTGGAGGACATCTATACATCTCGCTGTCTGCAGAAGTCACATAGTATTCTGAGAGACCACTTCCATCTGGCTCATAAGTTCTTTGAACTGTTGCCTTCGGGAAGATACAGAACTATTAGAGCATGCACCACACGATTCCTGAACAGTTTTTATCCCACAGCCATAATTACGTTGAATGAGGTGATATAGTTGTTACCATGCTCCTGGGCATTATGGTCTGTTATACTGTTTTTATATTATGATGCATGTTGTATAGAATGTGTGGGTGAGTGTGTAGAGTGAGATTGTTGGAATTGTAGCATATATTTATGCTTGTATCTCAAAGGTGCATAAATTCCGTTGTGCTGTAGCACATATAGCAAGTTACTACTACTACTACTACTATCCGATCTGTATAGATAGCAACTGTCTGCATAGGGAATCTCTTGGAAATTCCCAAACAGAAGAGCAGATGGCAGAACATTAAAACATGCTAACACAGTGTTTCTCATCCAGTGGTATGGTACTTGAGTTAATGTCTGGTGGTACTCACAGGACCCCTGACACTTGCCACCCGGCAGCAAAACCAGGAACATGACACGATAGACAGTGGTAGGAGGTTCCAATGTATGCTTTTCCATGCTCAAAAAAGCCATCCCATCCACCCTGAGCCTCTGACTGTCGCATTGCATCTGGACTCCCAGTCCAGAAGTAACTGGCTATGATGTCATTGCCAGGCACGTCAGGTGACACTTCAAATAGGTGGACCATGTAAAGTGATACAGTAGAGGACAGATGTTGAGAAACACTGTACTAATGAAAAGGCCCTGAGAACATTCCTGAGAGCATTCCTGAGAACAATGCAGAAACTGGAGGTATGGGGCAACGTGGCCATAGATGATCAAACCTGTCAAACCTGTGGGGGAGCAGACTTTGTTCACTGCACAGTATAAATTCTGCATTTCAATATCAATATGTTTAATGCACTGAAACATCTCACATTGGGTAAGCGTGCTCGAGAACTCTAAGGACAACCTAGTGGCTATAAGCATCATAACTAGTGATTGCTACCTTCAGCTTAATTCAGAATGGACTCAGTTCAAACTGGTGTATCTTTAGGAGCATGTATAGAACTAAGGTGCTATTCTGTGTGCAAGTATATTTGACAGAAATGGCACAATAATTGTACGTCTTACATCTTGTGTAACACACTGTTGTGCAGTGTGCTAAAAATAGTGTTATGTGACATCTTGTGTACCTGCAAAACTGAGTCAGAAGTCTATTTGGATTTCTGTGCACACAAAACTTGCCCTATCACTTCTGTGCATGCAGACCCCCTTCTGTGTGAGGAAGGGTAACATACAGCCCAATCCTCACAAATTTTTGAGCATCAATGCAACTGCAATGCGGCCCTGAAGTAAGAGAACCTTGAGATGGCCTTTGTGACCGCCCCCCCATCTCAGGATGCAGTTCATGTCCGGTTGGTACAACTGCATCAGCACTGGAACGCTGGTTAGGATTGGGCTATGAGGATGCAACTCATTTTCAAGTTTCTTCAATGAGTGTTTGGTGAAAGGCATGTCTGTTTTGCATGGACTCCCTCTCAGATTATAACACTGAACTGTAAACTACTGAGAGTACAAAAGAGTAAATTTAGTCTGAATTACAAAGCAGAAATTGAGGCCCAAATCCTAACCAATTTTCCAGCAGGGATACAGCTGTTCCAGTGGGGCATACGCTGCATCCTGCAGGTGGGAGGGAGTCATGGAGGCCTCTTCAAGGTAAGGGAATGTTTGTTCCCTTACCTTGGAACTGCATGGCCCTTACCTTAGTGCTAGAAAGTTGGTTAGGATTGTGCCCTTAGTTTCATTTTCACTTTGGTTGTTGTCAAAACATATCTCTGTTCTTTTCTGAATTTGAAGCTGCCCTGCAAAATTTCATATATTTTTCATCAGAGCCCTGAACATATCAATCACAGCCCAGAGAAAGCTGTTGAAAACTTTCAAAGGAGGGTTTTTCAGGCACTAGGGAATTGTGTAATGTCTGCGCTATAACGCAAATTTATTATTGGCATCCTTCAGTCTTGGAAGACTATGGTATCGCACTATGAATGGTGGTTCTGGAACAGAGTGTCCTCTCCAGTGTGCGAAGCCTGGGTAAAGTAGGTATGGAGGATAGGCTGTTACCCATGCAGCAAAACCCCCCTTTCCACGTCGCTGAAATGGTCCAATGGAAAGGCAGAGGCCAATACGGTTGGTTCCAGCGGCGTCGCAGGAGTTGCCAGAACGTGACTGTGTTCAGCCATGAACTGCCTCAGGGACTCCGGCTCCGGATTTTGCCTTGAGGTTGACTCCTGAAGCCTTTTCCATAACTGGATGTAGCCACAAGGCAGTGGAGGTTTGGGGTCAGAGTCTTCCATCTCTCAGATGAGCTGCCTTCCCAGGCTGACGAGTCCCATCAACCCGGTGGCTGTTTAGTCGCCTCTTACGACAAGTACAGCCAAACTGAGGGCCTATTATTATCCCCAGCCCCCAGGGGAAGAGTATAGTATAGGAATGCAAAGTATACCTCAGGGAAATTCCTGAACCTTTGGAGCAAAATATCTGTGCAATTCCTACACTTGTATAATCAAGCTCAGGGAAGCTGCTGTAAACCTGTCTCCAAGTTTATCTTGCTCCTGTCTGAGCTGGGGGTGGGAATAGACTATATAAAGGGCTTCTGCCAAAGCTGTAGCTCAGTTAGATCAAGATGCATGGATGACATGGCTCCCCTTTCTCTCAAATCTTAGGAGCTGAGGTTCCTTGAGGTATGCTCTTTGTTGGATCAGGCCAAGGTTTCTATTAGTCTAGAATTCTGTTTCCTGCAGAGGTCATCCAGGCCCTTCCAAAACAGAACAGACAAGCAATTACACTCTTGTGCTTTGGCCACCAAGAAACTGGCATTCCATGACATACTGCTTCTGAATCGGGAGCTTTCAGTTAGTTATCATGCCTAATAGGCATTTCTAGGCCTATTTCCTATGAATTAATTCTCCATAATTTGTCTAATCCCCTTTTCAAACCAAGGGACTGCTCAGTTCCCTGGGGCCTTCAAATCAGTGGGGATTTTTGTGCAGTTCTGTCTGAGCTGTGATTAGTATCAAGGACTAGGGTGAAAAATTGATGAAAAGGCTGAGGGGCAGTCGGAAACGCAGCAACTGTGTGCTGAATCTCATTTTGCCTCCCATACTAGAGAAGAACTTCTGAGAGAGTTGTTGCTTGATTCACAAGATACGAGCTCATAGCTAGGCATTTCAAGCTGGACAAACTCATGTTCTAAATTAGGTAAATCCTGAACTTCACTAATATCATTAATTGTAATCCAGGTACAGGATCACCATAAATCTATGCTGTGATCACACTGAACTGGTGGAGCTTAGTGGCTAATAGCACAATCCTATACTTATCCTGTGCTGGTACAGCGACTGTTGCGCCATCACATATGTTCTGTAAAGTATGTTGGAACAGCACACAAAACAGGGGCACTGTCCTACCAGCAGCAGTGCAAAAAGGAACATGCACGGGAGCAGGTAAGAGTCGCTCTGAGCAGCACAGGGGAAGGGGGAGATGGGGGAGGGCAGGAAGGATGCAGAGAATGGGCTGATCAGGTCCCAGCAGGGTCGTGGGATCAGTGGCAGCTATGCACACCATATCCTATCTACCTCCCCAGGCCTGATCTGCAGGCACAGATCAACTCAAACCTGTGCTAGCAATTTAGCTAACGCAGGTCTTTGGCCCGTCGTGCAGATGGGGCTTTCCCCAAGGCAAGGGGATGAATATCCCCTTAACTTGAGGAGACTTCTAGCATGCTCACTTCCAGCATACCCCTAGCCACTGATAAACAGTTCTGTCAACATGTTTCTCTATGAATGGCATGCGTAGGTCATTAATCAGATATATTTCCATTGTTGAATGATTAATTCAAAGCTGACTGAAGTGATCAATTCAAACCTAATTGAAGCCCAAAGCTTGGGCCGGCACAAGTCCAGCAGTCTTTGAGAAGGTAAGTGCTGGGCGGCACAGGAATGTGGGTGGTGGGATGGTGTTGGGGAGGTGTTCTGGGGCAGGGGAAGGACAGGCCTGGGAGAGGCTGGGACCAGCAGAGGTCTCCTCCTTTAGATCCTATGCCCCGTGTTGGATTCAGAAGCATGACACGAAGTCTTTCAAGTCTGTGCCAGTGATTTAGGCCCCTGGGTGGAACAGTAAGCAATCTTCACCCAGGGGAAGGATCACGGCGGGTGCTGGATCCAGCCCATGGGCTGGGCTTGGTGCCCACTATTCTATGCCTAGAAGAAAAGAACTTTGCAAGGACTTTAAGGGGAAGGTAGCAGATTTGAAAACAACTTGGGTAGATATCTGGGATCTTGGCCCTTTAAGACTTAATGCATTATTAGTGATGTATTAATGATTCTGTCATTAATACAGAGTGTCATACCCACTCTGCCAAAGATCTCCAGCAGCTCATGGATCGTTTTAGCAAAGCCTGCCAAGATTTTGGACTGACAATCAGCCTGAAGAAAACACAGGTCATGGTTCAGGATGTGGACTCACCTCCCTGCATTACAATCTCTGAGCATGAACTGGAGGTTGTCCATGACTTTGTGTACCTTGGCTCAACGATCTCCGACACTCTTTCTCTCGATACCGAGCTAAACAAGCGCATCGGTAAAGCAGCTACCACGTTTTCCAGACTCACAAAGAGAGTCTGGTCCAACAAGAAGCTGACGGAACATACCAAGATCCAGGTCTACAGAGCTTGCGTCCTGAGTACACTTCTGTACTGCAGCGAGTCATGGACTCTTCGCTCACAACAGGAGAGGAAACTGAGCGCTTTCCACATGCGCTGCCTCCGACGCATCCTCGGCATCACCTGGCAGGACAAAGTTTCAAACAACACAGTCCTGGAACGTGCTGGAATCCCTAGCATGCATTCACTGCTGAAACAGAGACGCCTGCGTTGGCTTGGTCATGTCGTGAGAATGGATGATAGCCGGATCCCAAAGGATCTCCTCTATGGAGAACTCGTGCAAGGAAAGCGCCCTACAGGTAGACCACAGCTGCGATACAAGGACATCTGCAAGAGGGATCTGAAGGCCTTAGGGATGGACCTCAACAAGTGGGAAACCCTGGCCTCTGAGCGGTCCGCTTGGAGGCAGGCTGTGCAGCATGGCCTTTCCCAGTTTGAAGAGACACTTGGCCAACAGTCTGAGGCAAAGAGGCAAAGAAGGAAGGCCCATAGCCAGGGAGACAGACCAGGGACAGACTGCACTTGCTCCCGGTGTGGAAGGGATTGTCACTCCCGGATTGGCCTTTTCAGCCACACTAGACGCTGTGTCAGAACCACCTTTCAGAGCGCGATACCATAGTCTTTCGAGACTGAAGGTTGCCAATACAAATGATTCTGTACAACCCATTCATGTATAAATACCCAAGTTTTTATTTCCAATATTTTTATATGAGTGTATTTTTAGTGGAAAATTTACAGCTATTGATTTGTACAAGATATATTGGTTGTTTTGTTGCAGAATGAGGGATGTAGTTTCATAATTGTAAGCCATATCTTAACATACTGTTTGATTTTAGGTGTTGTAAATGCATACAGACATCCCAGGTTCAATTTATAGCATCTCCAGGTAGGGCAAATAGAATTTCCTGTCTGGAATCCTGGAGAGTCATCCACTAAAACTGAGTACCAGACAAGTTAGAACAGACAAAAGAAAATATTTCTTTACCCAATGTGTAATTAGTCTGTGGAACTCCTTGCTGCAGGGTGTGCTGATGGTATCTGGCCTAGATGCCTTTAAAAGGGAATTATCTTAAAAAGACATGATGGGTATGAACAATCTGAGATTAGCTGGTCACTCGTCATGAGGGCCAGGTAGGAATTTTTTTTCTGCCCGAATTGGCCGAATCCAAAATGGCCACGAATGGCAGTTTTATTTTTTTCCTACCCAGACTGGCAAGGGAGGGAAGGTGTGTTCAGTAGGTTTCATGCATTAAAAATTAGTCACTTGTGGCCCAAGTTAAACCCAAGTGCAGTCTGGTGTCTTCACTGGGGAGGGGGGGGGAGATTAAATTGAATGCAGGGGAGTGGCAGCAAGATGCAAGTATCTTGCGGTCTTGTGTGTGCTCCCTGAGACACCTGGTGGGTCGCTGTGAGATACAATAAGCTGGACTAGAGGGGTTCTGGGCCTGATCCAGCAGGGCTCTTCTTATATCCTTATGTTTTTAGAGTAGCTGCCAGTCAAGTGTTGACCATGCTGAGCTAAATGGATCACTGGTCTCGGTTCATTTAATTTAATTCCTATGTTCTTAAAACGGAGCTGAGAAAACATATTCACAAATGCGGAATATGCCAGATAGCTGGTTCCTGCAAGCCTGTGAATAGTGAAACAATTAAAAATGTGTTCTTGATCCTGCAATTAATTATATGAGAGGAGTTCATCACCAACAGGCTAACGATGCTGGCAAGTACAGAATGTGTATATCTCATTAATAATGTATTGTTGGAGGTACACGCTGATGACAAGAACAGCTTGGCTACTAACCTCACAGATGGAGAAGAGGATGACCCACAGGTGTGTACAGGAAGTACTGAGCCCAGGACTAATAGAAATTAGAGTCTTGAGAATACTATTAAGTATTATATACTGCTTTTCATCATCATCAACAACAAAAGTTTGCCAAGCAGTTCACATTGCTAACAGTGCCATCCTATGCATGTCTATGGAGTAAGTACCATTGAATTCAATAGTCCTAAGAGCCCTATCCCTTCCCCCTCCATCTTCTACCATGCAGCAATGCGGATGGAAGGCACGCTACATGCAGTGGTTAGGGGGCAAACTGAAGTCATAAGCAGAAATTACTTTTCAAAAATGTCCTCTTTTTACACTGACTGACCATCAATGGGTGTCTTTGGACCTATGCTAGCTTTTTCCTAGTGTATACTGAGGAGATTGAGGGGACCATTATTAACAGTATTATATACTGCTTTTCAACAAAAAAAAGTTCACAAAGTGATTTACAGAGAAAAATCAAATAACTAATGGCTCCCTGTCCCAAAAGGGCACACAATCTAAAAACAGCGCCGCGATTGCTGTGGTGCTGTAGGGGCCACCCTCCCCCCCCTGCTCCTACAACAACTCATTGCAGTTCTAGGTCCCTTAGAAGAATTTGGGAACTGCTGCTCTATAGAATTGGGCTTTTGCTCCCAGGTAATGCGTACAGGATTGCAACCTAAATAAATAAATAGATGGTGCCATGTCCCAAATGGGTTCACAATGCAAAAGAGACACCAGCGTCTTTGTAGGGCACCCATTTTCAACCACTGTGCTGTGGCGCATTGGTGTGTCATGAGTGGACCACAGGTGCGCCACAGGAATTTGGGAGAAGGTCATTTATTAGTAGGGCCACTGGGGGATGTGAGTCTCCCACTGGCTGCATAGTGTGCCTTGTCAATGATCAAAAGCTGATGATGTGCCTTGACAATTTTAGTGCCTTATAAGTGTGCCATGAGATGAAAAAGGTTGACAAGTGATTGTCAACTAATTTATCAGTTGCTCTCTCCTTGATAAATATCAGAAGAATATTACTTTAAAAGGTGCCCAGATAGGAGGGAAGATATTGATATGAGTGTGAGGGGGTGGGGGTAGGGGTTGTTTATAGATATATAATATTTACAAGTTCCTTAGTCCACCTAATACACCAGATGAAGTAGGCTATTGCCTATGACATACAGATGTGCTGCAATATCTCAGTTACAGCCCACATCCTTCATGGGCCTTATACCACCAGAATGAATATTCCAAAATGAATATTCCCTAAGGTCTTTTTATGGATGTCACAAAATGTGACATGCCATACGGTGTGACCTGGCTGCTGCCAAAAGTAGCAAGCTGCCAGGTCCACACACCAGCGGATCAAAGACACCTGCCAGTGATGGTAAGTTGGGGCAGGGGGTGGGAGGGAGGTGGGGAGTGGGAAGAACGGGGCAAGAAGTGGGAAGAACAGGGAGGCGGTGGGGCAGGGAGGCGGGCAATTGGAACCAGGAAGGAGACTGTATCAGCATTAACAGCACACACTGATATCCTATCCCAGTGTTTCTTGAACTGTGGGTCAGCACTCACTAGGTGGGTCGTGAGCCAATTTCAGGTGGGTCCCCACTCATTATAATGTATATTTTATTTTTCATATATTAGACTTGATGCTACCATGGTATGTGACTGCAGTTGGCGAAAAGTTACAGATCTGTATTTTTAACAGGCTTCTATGTATTTTCTTTTAACAATGATAGTCAATGGAACTTACTCCTGGGTAAGTGTGGAAAGGATTGTAGCCTTTGTAATGTTTGGGAAATATTTTTTAAATAGATGAGCAACTGCTTGGAAGGGTTACGAGAGTTCTTTATTTTAAATAAATTTTGAAATTCTGCTTATTAAACTTTTAACTTAGTAAAGTTTTAATTTACTTAATTAAGTTAATTAATTTGATTTTGTTGTACGGGGTTGTTAAAAATTTTCCTGCTTGATGATGTCACTTCCAGCCATATCACTTCCAGTGGGTCCCGACAGATTGTCATTCTAAAAAGTGGGTCCTTGATGCTAAAGCATCTGAGAGCCACTGTCCTATTTCCCTTTCCCGCTTCAGTCCTCCATCCCAGGTTCACCTGGACCTGCACCAGTGATACAGCTGGTGCAGGTCCAAGTAGACTCAGTGGACTGGCAAGGGGTTACCCCAGGGCAAGGGGAAAAAAATTTTCTTACCCTGAGGAGTCCTCTAGAGTCTGAAACTTTCCCATGGGATACTGGACACTCCATATTGGTGCAGTTGCGATACCACACAGGGAGTTAAGTAGGATTGGGCTGCCCACTGCTCAATGCCATGGGTTTTTTTCTATTATAGAGCAACCTAGTTAACTGAATTCTTTGCAGGTTATTCAAAGATGCCCACCAGGAGAGACTGAACATGTTATTCTAGTGTCTCAGCTGGGCATAGTACATGTAGCACAGAAACTTGACTCCAGCCAGCCAATGTAAATAATTCTCATGGACCTTCAATACCACTTACAGGAATCAATATGTTTGTAGGAGCAGCCAGACAAGATTGCTGAGTGGTTTTCCAATCTATAACTCTGATATGGCAGATGGTTGGCAACCTTCAGTCTCGAAAGACTATAGTATAAGCCTACAGCACTTGGTATTCCCAGGCAGTCTCCCAACCAAGTACGAAACAGGCCTGACCCTGCTTAGATTCTGAGATCAGACGAGATCGGGCATGTGCAGGGTAACAGGTTTGGTCCGGGTATGGGCCAAACAGGTTTGGTATGGCAGATACTTGACAGAATATCTGACCCTGCATGAGCCTGGTTTGACAAATGTGTTGTTGTCAGTCTTCCAGGGAAAGTGCAAGGTACTTTTTCTCATTCCTGAATGGTGCAATTTGACAGTGAAATGCAGTGTTTCTCAAACTGTGGGTCAGGACCCACTAGGTGGGTTGCAAGTCAATTTCAGGTGGCTCCCCATTTATTTCAAAATTTTATTTTTAATACTGTATATTAGACTTGATGCTACCATGGCATGTGACTTCATCTGGGGAAATGTTACAGATCTGTACTTTTAACAAGCTATTGTGTATACACTTTTAACAATGATAGTAAATGGGATTTACTCCTGGGTAAGTGTGGTTAGGATTGCAGCCTTGGATTGTTAAAAATTTTCCTGCTTGATGATGCCACTTCCGGTCATGACATCAGTTCCAGTGGGTCCTGACAGATTCTCATTCTAAAAAGTGGGTCCCAATGCGAAAAGTTTGATAACCGCTGGTGTAATGAATGCTGAATGTACTGTATCTCTCAAGCAGTGCCTTCCAGCATCTTCCAGTTTTTGGTGAAAACCGGAAGTTGTATTAAAAGGCTCCAGGATGCATTTTGAGCCTCAGAAAGGTTGCAACAAAGTTCCGGTTGTTTCTGGGAGGTCTGCAAGGAGGCCTGCATGTTGCTGGGGGGGGGGGAGTGGAGGAGAGAAGCCACAGTTGTCTTTCTTCATTGATCAAGTGGGCTCCATCTTAAATGCAACGGAATGCTATATTGGAAGCAGGACATTCACATAAAAAAGAGGTAGCGTGGTTTATTCTCCTCCCCCAATCACTCAGAAACTGTCCTTCATTTCCATAGATCAAGGGTGTCCAAACTTTTTGGCAGGAGGGCCACATCATCTCTATGACATTGTGTTGGGGGCCAGGGAAAAAATAATTAATTTACATTTAAAATTTGAATAAATTTACATAAATTCACACAAATGAATATATTAGAGATGGACTTCTGTGAATGAATGAAGGTCTTGCAATAGCTCAAGGCCTAGAAAAGAACTTGCACAAAGCAAAGCTGGCCTTTAGCTGCCACTGCTGCTTCACAGACGTGAAACAGCAAGCAGTGGAGGGAACCTTCAGCCCGTGCGAGAGGTCAAACAGTCATCCCTCACGCTGAGAGTAGTTGTGTTGGGCCAGCAAGTCTCTGGAGGGCCAGGGCCTCATTGGAGACAGAGGGCATAGATTACTGATTAATGGGTTATGTGAGGAATGGAAACCAAAAGCACAACGGTCCTTCCTCATCGTGTCAGGCTACATTTTAAAATATTCAGATGCTCTTTGGAAGCAGGGCATGCATCCAATCACAAGGAAGAAGTGGTACTTGTCCTCTCCCCTTTCACATTGCCTGGTAAGGTTCTGGGAAGCTTACCGGACAATGGGGGGGGGGGGGGTTTGCAAAAGCAGGTACCTCAGTAAACTCCAGAGGTGGCTCCAAAGGAAAATCTTTCTCTGTCTGCTGTGGGAAGGAGATAGAGGAAAATTCTTCATGCTTCATGCATCCTTCATTGCCCCAGATGTGTTGTTAGCAGGCTTATTTCAGCCTGGGAATAATTAATTCCTTGTTAATTGATAGAGGCTAGTTAACAAGTATTTTGTGTTCCTATTTTATTTGGGGGAGGATCCCAATCCAATGTAAATCTCCACATGGGGATACAGTATTGCAGGCATGAACTATGCTGCATCCCATGGGGGACTTTTTTTTTTTTTTTGGCTGCTGGAGATCTCTTGGGATAAGGGCACATTTGTCCCCTTTCCCCAGGGAAGTCCCAGCAGCCAGGTGAACTTGGACCTGTGGCGGTGATATTGCTGGCACAAGTCCACATTGATTCTTGCAAGTGTATCAGGCTCGGGAAGGGGGTTTGGATACTTCATGCACCAGAACTTCTGATCCCTCCCCGTCCCTGATCTGTCCAGCCTGACCCCTATCGCTGTCCCATTCCTCCCTCCCCCAGCCTATTCTGTGATGTACACCTCCTCTATGAGTTATGGCAAGGGTGCCCAAACCCCGGCCCTGGGGCCACTTGCGGTCCTCAAGGCCTCTCAATGCGGCCCTCAGGGAGCCCCCAGTCTCCAATGAGCCTCTGGCCCTCTGGAGATTTGTTGGAGCCCATACTGGCCCGACGCAACTGCTCTCAGCTTGAGGACAACTGTTTGACCTCTCACGTGAGCTGTGGGATGAGGGCTCCCTCCACTGCCTGTTGTTTCACATCTGTGATGCAGTAGTGGCAGCAAAGGAAAGGCTGGCCTTGCTTTGTGCAAAGCCTTTTATAGGCCATGAGCTATTGCAAGACCTTCATTCATTCATATAACTTCATCTTTAATATATTCATCTATGTAAACTTATGTAAATTTATTCAAATTTTAAATGAAAATTAATTCTTCCCCCCCCCCGGCCCCCGACACAGTGTCAGAGAGACAGTGTGGCCCTCCTGCCAAAAACTTTGCACACCCCTGAGTTATGGTAAAGGTGCACAATGGAACCATTCTTGTATTGGTTTGTTTTACTGGTTGTCATACATGTTAGCCATTTAACTCACCTTTCCCCCCAATATCCATGTATACATAGCTTGGGTAGAAAAAGAAAACCTAGGAAGCAAGCAAGGATGGTCCACAAAATTGCAGTATTTATCAAAATGCAGTTATTAAAAAAAAAAGCATACTGTACACACTGCAGATTACATGTAACTATGGCAACCAGTTCTGTTATTATGCTAAATGCGTTCTGTAGGTTGTGCCTGGCAGCTAGCAATAGCCAATATGTGATTTGAGGATTTACATTTTGTATTTCCTGAGGGAGAATTGACGATAAAGCCTTGTGGCCATCTAGAAGCAACTAAGAAGATGTGTTCACCCTATTAATATGTAAAGAAATTCTAATACTTCCAGTTGTTAACTACTGTTTATCTATAGCAGAGGCCTGCAGCCAACATCTGGCTGGCAAAATCTAACACACAGAACCCGTCCAACTTCCTAGCTGTATAATCAGTGGACTGTGAAAGAATCTTTCACACTCTCCTCCCCCATCCCCAGCCTCTGAGGCTTGTTTCAACTCCCTTCCTCTTCTCCAAATTCCTGCCACCCATATGTCTTGTGTATGCTATCTGTGTCTCTCATGCATGCACATGACCAGTTTCTCTCGGATCACCTCCCCTCTCTCCTTCTCTCTCTCTTTGGCCAGCTATTTTTCTGTCTCTTTAACACCATTCATTCATTCACTCTATTCATTTCTCTCTCACATGCCACCCCTTATGTCTTTTCCTGCTCTCTCTCTCTCATCTCTGGTACCTAGACTGATGTAGGCAATCTTTGCACCAAGCCTTCATTCCCACAAGCCACTGGGCTTGGCTGACTTTTTTGCCACTAAATTGGCCCCATGTGATTGACAGCCCAGTCCTAACCATCTTGCCCGTGTTGATGCAGCTGCAGTGTAGCCCAGAGGTAAGGAAACAAACTTTCCCTTACCTTGAGGAGACCAAAATGACTGCTCCCCCACTGCTGTTCCCGAATGTAGCTGACACCGTTTTCACACGGCTGCCTTGGTGCTGCAAAGTTGGTTAGGATTGGCTGTGTGTATGTTTGCACTCATGACCCACACACCTCCTGGTCCCTTCCCTTGCTCTATGATACCTTTTCTTAATTGTGCAGGAGTGTGGTTTGTCCAAACCTCTCTTCTACATGTGTAGCTAATGCAGCTCTTAAATCAGTACCTTTAAACATGTGGGGCAGTTTGGCATTTTAAAGTACAGGTCCAGCCTTGTTATACACGGATTTTTATATAGGGATTTGACTCAACATGAATGGCCCCTGCAAATGAGAAGGAATGTGCTGATCCTAGGAGAAGGGGAAAAATGCACCCCTTTAAAATCAGTTTAAAAAACTGAACAGTCCTTTAACAATAGCCTCTTTAATGAGGGGGGGGGTAACTCTTACCCTGCTAATTGGGTAAGAGGCACTTTTTCAAGTGGGTGCTCCTTTTTTTTTAGCAGGGGGAGAGTATCTGGCCCACCTCACCCCAGCAGTGTCTGTTCTAGTGGCTGTCTGCTGGTATTCATTTGCATCTTTTTAGATTGTGAGCCCTTTTGGGACAGGGAACCATTTAGTTATTTGATTTTTCTCTGTAAACTGCTTTGTGAACTTTTAGTTGAAAAGCGGTATATAAATACTGTTAATAATAATAATAATATTTGTGGACATTGTTGTAAGCCAGCTTGTGCTCTTTTGGGGAGAAAGGAAGAGTAGAAATATGGTAAATAAATAAATATTCATTGTCAGTGTAGCATTATCAGGGACACAATGTCCCAACACTTTCCAGTTCGGAACTGAATTAATTCCATGGCTTCTGCTGGGTTCAGAGGACCCTCAGGAGGCGAGGGAAGCAAAGCTCTCCTCACCTGTGGAGGGGGCATGTGCGGAGGGCCCCATAGTCCCGATCCACGGATAAGTGAATCCGTGTATACAGGACCCACGGATACGGGGTCCCCCTGTATTGGAACCAAACAAATAAAATATTGCGCTCATGGAAGCCTTAATTAATTTCTTGTTAACCAGCAGTTCTCTCATGGTATTCTGCTGTGCTCTGGTTTGGAACTTCCTGATCTACGATGACTAGCAGAAAGATCTACTTTCTAATGCAGAGAACTTTTCTCACCTTGACACCCAGGATCTTTTAATGCAAATGTCAAGGTTTGAGAGCATGATTTTCTATCTGCAAAGCATGCACTATGCCACTGAACTATGGGTCTTCCCCATGGCTGCAATCATATACACACTTACCTGGGAATAAGCTCTAGTGAATGTGGTGGGGTTTACTTCTGAGTAGATATTATAGGATTGTGTTGTAAGCCCTTCTGGAAAGTGCCCACAGAAACTGGAAGAACTCTTCCTAGCATTGCTGGGTTACCATGATGTTGATCTGAGCACCATCAACTCTGCTTTGCACCCTGGTGATTGTAGAAACATGCGCAGCAAACAGGTGCTGCTGGTATTCTTGGACAGCTTTTTTTCCCCCCCAGTCAGGATTGTCCATGCAAAACTCCTCCTTAGGACTCTTCCTTTAGTGAGGATTACAGCAAGCCAAGGACGTTTTAAAATGACTGTTTAAAAGGTGGAAATTGAAAATGATCAGTGGGGGGATATGAGCTTGTTGTCTTGTGGAAAAATTGGGGAGGGGGGAGAGAGAGGAACATAAGTGACTTAATGTCACCTTTAAATGTCAGGCATGTTGTGAAATAGCCCGAACATCAATTGAAAGGAAAATGGTGCTGCAATAAGTTACCTCAAAAATCTCGCATCCTGGGAGCTCAGTACTCATTTTCACTGTGTGTGACCATAAATCTGTCTAACACCTTCTCTGAAGTGTTCCAGCACAAACTTGTTTTCCAGCAGGTCTCTCACATAATACCATATCCCAGGTGATCTGAAGAGGTGACAATCAGTAAACTATGCTGATTCCACAGTCCCTCTCACTTCACTCTATTTAATCTCTCCACGAGGAAGATGACATGCAGTATCCCCTGCTGAGTACACT
This sequence comes from Tiliqua scincoides, assembly GCF_035046505.1. Taxonomy (NCBI): domain Eukaryota; kingdom Metazoa; phylum Chordata; class Lepidosauria; order Squamata; family Scincidae; genus Tiliqua; species Tiliqua scincoides. The sequence goes on from NC_089826.1 coordinate 61,228,247, forward strand.
TTGCTGTTCCCATTCTCCCCCAGACAGAGGGTGAAATGATGGTGTTAAAAGAGAACAAGAAAAGGCTGCGTTGGAGGTTTGCCACTGGCATGAGGGCAAGGCAGGGCTGCCAGTTCTGAACCCAAGATTTAACCCAGGACTGCCAGTTCTGAACCCAAGATTCTGCAGCTGTGAGACAGTCTACAGCAGTGGCACCTCCTGCCCTGATAATAGACATGGTGACCAGATACAGTGGAAGACAGATTGCCATACCTTTAACCATTGTATAGAAGAGGACATTTTGGCAGGTGCAGCTCGACATGGAAGGGTTTAAAAAGGTATCTGCCCAAATGTCCTCTTCTATACAGTGTTTAAAGGTCCTGTCCTCCATTGTATCTGGTCACCCTGGGTAATAATCCCTTCCACCAGTTCTGAATTTGGCAGCTGTAGTGCAAACCTTGGGTAGTGGGAGATGAATTGCACAGTAAATTGCTTGACCCAATAGGAGTATTATTTATTACAGCATTCGTACCCTGCCTTTCTCATAGATTTAAAGTGGTTTAATTGGCAGGCTGGCATAAACCCCATTTCTTCAAATGGGGTTTTACAAATATTGTTCTATTCATAGAGAACCCTTCAGATGTGGTTATCTCTTGGCTGCATGGCTTGTCTGCCTTCGAGCTTCTGCAGGCAACTACATGTCAAACTGAGGCAGGTTCTCAAGTTGCTATCCATTCTTGCCAGTTGACTTCTCCACACTTCTTCATTCCCTTACTGTGGCTGCTTGTCAGCAACTCTGTTCTCTCACAACGGGTTATAACAGCTTGTCAGTGGCTTCTGATCTCCTCTCCAAAGGCGTGACAGAGTTGATCCTGCTTAGATTTTTGAGGCAGGGTGATAGCTCAACCTCCAGATCCCACCTCAACAACTATCCCACTTCAAGGACTAACCCTGGGAAGGAAAGGGACATAGAGGATAAGTTTCTAGTTTCCTCTCTTAGGGCCAAACTAGGTGTTATTTTTAATGTGTGTTTGGCCTTTGTTTTTCTTTCTTAAAAAAAAAAAATAGCACAGGTCATGTGAAATACCATAAAACTATGATAGGAGTGGGGAAGCCTTTAGCACTTTGCCCCCCACTGTGGTTACAATCCTGTTCACATTGCATTTCAATTGAACCATTTTTTCCTTCTGTAAAGAGTGTGTGATTTGGTTCATAACCACAGAAAGACTTTGGGCTCCACTGTGGTTTTACACTGTTTTCCATGCCCCTTGTGCTGTTTTCAAAAGAAAGAAAAACAAAAGCTAAGCACCTGCATTTAAAGAAGTATATTTACAGGTATGGTACTCATGTCATTATCAGCTAGAATTTTTAACCCTCTTTTCCAAAAAAAACCAAAAACAAACAAACAACCCCAAAGTGGCTAATAACATTAGCAAAAAAAGCTCATAATATCAAAAGAGCAGGTGATATAACAATATAAGAAATAAAAAGGTAATGCTGTAAGCTATTCACCAAATACAAATACAATTTCAAGCGTAGCTGGGCAAATACAAAATACAGGCTGTGGACAAACATTTTGATCTCATTTGCCTGGAAGTTAAACATACGTCTGGCCCAATCCTATCCTCCTTCCCCGCTGGTGTAACTAGTATTGCACTGGCAGAGCCTGCTTTATATGGCTATCATAAAGCAGCCTCTGCTGACAGAGGCCTCCCACATGCTGGTGGACCCATGGACAACTGCTAGAGCAGGTAAGCTGTGCAGGGAGTTGGAGGCATGTGGGGAGGTGTTGAACAGGCCAGGGTGACCAAAACAGAGGATGGGTGGAATGGGGTGGTGACAGGGACAGGAAGGAGAGTGCATCAGGCCCAGGGGGAGGCCCGCAGGCTAAATTGCAACTCCCTTTCTGGGCCTGATCTACCTACAGTGAATAACACAAATTTGTGACAGCAACTGAGCTTGCACAGATCCAAGTTGCCCCATAGGGGCTGCTAGAGCTTACCTCGGGGCAGGGGAACAAATGTCACTTAAGCCATTGAAAGTTGGTGATTTTTTCTATTACAAATAACTTTGGGCTTCCTAGCATTGTCTGGTCAAACAACAATTGGTGCCAGTTGGGATTCCACTACCACTGTTCTCAGTGATATTTGTCACTAAGGGACAATTTGGACATCACATCACTTTATTTAGTCTGAATAGCTAAAATTACTGAGTATGACTCACTCCCCCAAGGGTGAAAATGACCATCTCTTAGTGATTTGTACATTAGGCTAGGATTGTACATTAGCAGAGGGGGCAACTGGTTTCCACATCTGCAGTTTGCTCTAATAAATGTAGTGTCCAAACCTGCCCTGAGTTTGTAATTCAATCAAATTTTTCACTTTAAGAACTATCAGAGCTGTATACTCAAAGAAGGCCACTACAGGGCATTAGACCAAGGGGAAAATGGTTCTAGAGGGTTGTGGATAGAATACTAACAGCATTGGCACAGATTATTGGCTATAAATACATTTTGGAATATAAAAATAGAGCAGTGGAGTATAAATCGCATTAGGATTACTTTGCCGTTTTTACCACTGCAGTGATGACATTGTGAAACTGCAGAGGGCAACCAAATAGTCAGGACATGATAAGTTTGTATATAATGCCATCTTTCATTGTTAAGCATCAAATATTCATTCCTAAAGACTCAGCAGCTCAAAGTTTTTTTTAAGCCATTCCCCCAAATTTTCATTCCGTTGTCGTACATGAGGAGAGTTGCTTTTTCATGGCTGTAAGTAAGTGGGATGAATTAACTTTAGACAGCTCAAAGAATGAGCAGGAGAGGAAGCATAAGCAACACACACACACACACACACACACACACACACACACACACACACACCCCTCTTCACTTTTGAGCTCCAAAGTGTTGTGTGGACCATGCATGTTTTGAAGCCACAGGAGAAATATGTATCTCCCCTTTGGACAAGATGTGAAATGGTGGAGAGGGGAAGCACAAATCATTCACCATTCCCTTCTAACTATTTCTTAGTATATTGAGAGTTGAACCTAGAGCACTGGAGCTTTCCAATGCTGTGAGACTGAATCTGGTCTTATGCATCTCCCATAGGCCTACCATGCCAACCCTTTTTCAAGTTGCACAACTCCACCACCACTCCAGTATAAGTTCAAGGCTATAAAGAATGGCATACTGGACTCTGAAGGGATCCATGGAAAACCACACTGTCTTCTGGGAATGGGAGGGCTATGAGTCTGAGGATGATTCCAGGGAACCGTCAGAGCATGTCCCTACTTCAGCAAAAGCCCATGCCTTCCATTACACCTACCTTGATAGACACACAGCACAATCCTCTGCAATCCTACGTCTGCTCAGAAGTAAGCCTCATTTAATTCAATGGGACTTACTCCCAGGGATGTCTGTATAGCAGGGCTTTTCAAACTGGGGCGTCACAATGCCCCAGCCTGCGGGCCCTGTCCCCTTAAGGGGCGGGGGCAGTCTGGAGGCAGGGAGGAGGCAGTGGCATGATTCCCAGGATTGCACTGCTCAGGGGGAATGCAAGGGCTTGGGTACACACACCCCCTCCCGTCCATGCAAGAACTTAGTGGCTCTTAAACTCTCCCAGAGAGTCTACTCAGAGAGTCTCCCAGAGAGTTTGAGAACCACTGCTGTATAGGATTGCAGCCCTAGTTTCCAGGGAGGAGGACTGTCAGGAGTCACTACGACTAGAACTAGGAACCCTATGTAGGTGTCCTGTGTTGTGAACCTCTAGAACTGAAGTTCAGAACATCTTCCTCTGGAGTGCTCAGGCTCTAAAGTGGCTCCACCCATCTGGTCTGGCCATTGGTCCTCTTACAAAAGGCTTCCTGTTTGGGCTGTCACTTTGCCTGAGCAACGATGGTCTTCCTGATTCTGGTGTTTCATTCAGCTCTGACTGCCTGGCACAACTCCTGGCTCCCTTCTGACAGCACCTGTTAACCAGGAAAACAATGTAAAGAACAATGTACGACTCAGAAAAGTGGAGCAACATTATTTTAAACTTTGAAATATCTTTAGCATATCCCTTTGCCACATTTGATCCTGAAATTCTAGACTTAAAAAAATGTTCTTTATGTGGGAGTGAGAGGGAACAAACAATTTCAGTGTGATAAGCGCTAACATTCTGCAACTGTCACTGCTTCTATTTAGAATTATAAGGGGCGACTGTTGTGCAAGTCACATAAAAGAGCTGGTGACCCAACTACAATTCAGTGAAGCTTTTATGTTCCTTGAGAAATCAAATAACACTCCAGCTTAATTTTTTTTTAAATATCTCCCTATATTGCATTATTGATTTAGCCCGCTGGTTTTTTTTAAAACTAGCTAGCAATTCATCCATCCGAGTTATTCTCTATGGCCTTGGTGCTGACCCATAGGAGCACTTTGAGAACCTTGGGCAAACAGGGAAAGGGGTATATGCCTCTGTTATTGCAAGTAAGTCTGGAGCATGGAACAAACATAAAGATATAATCATGTATCTAGTATGAGGCCCGTCATATCAAACTATTGCAATGTGCTCTAAGTGGGGCTGTCTTTGAAGAATTTGGAAGCTGCAACTGTGTAGAATGCAAGTGTTTTCATGGGCAGAGTTGGCCTAGCCCTAAAGTGAACTGAAGCAACCACTCTGTGGAGCAGGCTGGAGGAAGAGATGGTAAATGCCACACATCCCACATTTTCCTGCTGTCTCCCTCAGGCCACCACCCATCTAGCTGCTTCACTATGTGAACCTATCCATTTCTCGCTCATTGACAGCAAGCAAGAGATGGACTGGGAAAGAGGCAATCTACCTCTTCCTCCATCACCACTGTGGCAAGTAATCACAGCAGTGGTGCTGGTGCAAAAAAAAAAGTCATAGCAGGGCACCATGGGATCCTGTTCTGATCATTCTGCTTCCACAAGAGGAATCAAAACAGTTGCTCCACCTCCTCCTTGCTTGCCTGATTATGACCAAACAGACAAAAAGTAGGTGGAGCCAGAGCTCTCCTTCCCTTTATCTTTTCATTTGCTAACTCCCACTTGGTTCAGACACGCTTGGGAGGAGAATGTTGGGGTTGGAGGAGGACTCCTAGCATGGTCTGCCCAGTCTGCCTCTTTGAACATGGTCTGGAAGGGACAAGTGAGAAGTAAGAGATTTAAAGGTGGCAGGACTGTTTTGGGACCACTGTGCTGTATTGCATTCTCCTTGTCCACTCAGCAGCTTGTTTAAACAGCCAGGTGGATTGGAAGAAGGAAACAGAAGCAGTAGCAGTGAGGCAGGACCTGTGCCAGCTAGAGAGAGAAAAAAAGAGTCAGGGCCAAAAGTACTGGCTTCATCACAATTATCATCTAAACTGGATGTGAGTTTCTGCTAGACGAGTTCTGGGAAGATAAAAGGACAGGACCCTGTCCTGAGGAGCTTACAATCAATTATGAAACCAAGACAATAACAGAGTGGAGGGATGGGGATGGAGACCAGGGTAAACAGGGAAAGCATAAGCAATGGTTTCAGCTACACATACACTACTTCAACTTAGTTACAATAGAGAATGGAGCCGTACAGCAAAATGCTATACATACTTATTCAGAAGTAAGTCCCATTATGGTTTATGGAGCTTACTTCTGGGTAACTGTTTGTAGGATTGCAGCCTAAGGTACGGTGCCAAAGGCTTCATGGCAAAAGTGGAAGTTAAGAAGGGATTTGAAGGAAAGGAGCGAGAAAGCACCTCCTAAGTGTCTGAGAGGCAGTTCCAAGCATAATAGGCAGAAAGGAAAAAAAGACAGAGTTTTGGGGGGAGCAGAAGACCTTCAGAAGGGCTGGCTCAGTACAAGGCAATCTCCTGTGTCATAATTGGTAGCATTGAGTGTTCCAGCCTTAATGCTGCATGGCTCTGGTTCACGTCCCTAGTGTAGAATGCTGCCCTTAGCTATTAAAGGTGAGTTTCTGCTGATGCTGAAACACCTGAGTGAAGATGATGTGAAAGTTTTTTTTCAAGTTTTGGGTTTCAAGGAGAATTCAACTCAGCTGCCTTGTGGAATTCAAATGAGCAGGCAAATCAGTATTTCACCATATGATCCATGCTTAAAGGTTCCTCAACTGCTGAAGGAAAGAAAAAGAAAGGATCCACAACTGGACCCGAGGGCATACTTTTCACTGCCTAATAGTTTGGCAGAGAAATGGCACTCACTAGCATAATCCCATGAACAAGGGCAGCACATCAACTTCCCTTCTGACTGAGGGGCATTTTGGGATGAGGAAAAGACCTGCACCAAACAGGTGAAGCCTGCAATCTCAGGTAGACTTACCCCAGAGAAATGGGAAAGATGTACTTTCACAGACATGCTTATTGGTTAAGGTTGCATAACAAGGGCTGATACCTCAGCAATGCACATAAAAGGCAGCCCTTCTCAAATGTGTTGCTGCTTATTATCTCGATTGCATTTTTCCTTCTGCAAAATGTCCACAGTCACAAATCATCACCATCTTGGCAATCTTCGCAGGGAAAATAATTACTGAGCACTGAAGTATATTAATTGTAGAATGTGTGGGAATCTCCACTGATGCTTTCTATGCTTGATAAGTCATATCTGTGCTGATACCAAGTTGCTTCATTACACATGGATTCCAGCAGCACCTGCATAGCTTATTGGTTGAGAGCAGGGCTCTCCATACCATGGCCCACAGGTCAGGTCTGGCACACAGCTGGATCTGTCCCTTGGGTGAACAACACTTACTGTTTCATTGGGGAGCTGCTGTTCTACGCCACTGACCTCCCTGAAACTGCACCCCGGCCAGCCATTTCTGGGTTCCATCACCCCAGCAGCCTTTGCACTTGGATTTCTAGGCAGGCATGGGTGGCTGGGGCATAGTTTCAGAGTGATTGGTGGTGCAAAACTGCAGCTCCCCACCATTTGTTGTGGGGAAGTCTTTCCTGATGTGCAGCAATCTCCAAATTGGAGAATGCTGGTTGAGAGGAAGACCTGCCCACCCAATTACCAGCTAAGAGGAAGAGACGATGACAACTAAGATGCTGGGAGCCCTGAGCAAAAGCTCTGCAGAGGATTGCACCAGGCTCCCTGCAACATGCTGCAGTCCTAAGTAATTAAAAGCACCTCCCTTCATCCCCCCCTTAGCAACATGATCCTGGGGATCACTTTGCTGCCTCTCCCCTTCTTCTGCCTCTTAAAGGGGCAGGGGAAGTTTTACATGAGCTGGTGGGTTGCAACCCACCAGTTTGAGTGCCACTGGGCTAAGGGATTCTGAGCTGTCTGTGATGGATCAGGAGACAGATCTCGGTGTGCTGGTGGACAGCTAGATGAAAGTGTTGACCCAATGTATGGCAGCTGTGAAGAAGGCCAATTCCATGCTTGGGCTCATTAAAAAAGGGATTGAAAATAAGTCAGTATTGTTAGGCCATTGTGGTAAGGCCATACCACTATGATGGTAACTGATGGTAAGGCCATATCTGGAGTACCGCATACAGTTTTGGTCACTGCATCTCAAAAAGAATATAGTGGAAATGGAAAAAGTGCAGAAGAAAGCAATCAAATGATTAGTAGGCTGGGGCATTTTCCCAGAGGCTACAACATTTGGGGCTCTTCAGTCTAGAAAAAAGGCAATTGAGGGGGGCATGATTGAGACATACAAAATTATGCATGGGGTGGATAGAGGTATGTTCTTTTCCTTCTTGCACAACACCAGAATCAGGGGACAATCACTAAAATTCAGTGTTAGCAGAGTTAGAGTGGACAAAAGAAATGTTTCTTTAACCAGTGTATCATTATTCTGTCCATGCCACAGGATGTGGTGTTGGCGCCTGGCCTAGATACCTTTAAAGGGAGATTGGACAGATTTATGGAATAAAAGTCCATCACAGGTTACAAGCCATAATGGGTATGTGCAATCTCCTGGTTTTAGAAATAGGCTGCCTCAGAATGCCAGATGCAAGGGAATGGCATCAGGATGCAGGTCTCTTGTTGTGTGCTGTCTAAGGCATCTGGTGGGCCACTGTGAGATACAGGAAGCTGGACTAGATGGGCCTTTGACCTGTGGAAGCTCTTCTTATGTTAGGTGACCTTAGGCAAGCTACTGCCTTTCAGCAGTAGCTCTCCAGCTGCAATGTGAACAACAATATTTACAGCCCAATCCTATTGTTTTCCCTGACATAGCATGAAACAGCACCAAAATGGTCTGTGCTGCATGCTAAGGTATGTGTGTATGTGGGGGGGGCAGATCGGGAGGCTTGTGATGTAAGGGAAAATATTAAGCATCCCAATTTCCTGTAAGCCTCCCTATTGCCAATTGATCTTCTTGGACCTGCGGCAGCGGTTTAGCTGGCACAAATCCAAAGACACAAAGAGGATGCGGTGGCTCACTCCAGAAAGGATAGCATCAAGTTGCCCACACTAGGTGCCACTCCCTCCCACCTCTGACATACCTCCTGTCCTCCCTGCTTGACCCCATTCTGCACTTCCCCTGCCCCATTCCACCCTTCTTGCTGACTCAGCATTGTCTATGGGCATTCCTCTTCCCACTGTTGCATGCTAGGCCTCCATGGTCTCTCTGGCAGCAGTCTGAAAGTGCACAGATATGTGGTCTTTCAGATTGCAATTTATGATGGCCAGAAAGTGCTACTTTCTGCCACCAGAATGCTAGTTCTGGCAATGGACCACTACAATAGGATCGGGCCATTACTTACCTTGCAGGGTTGTTGTACAGGTTACAGAGAGATAGTACAAGTGAAGTGCTTGCACATTCAAAAATGCTATAGAAATGATGGTGTTGATGATGATGATGGTTGGTGCTTTTGTATACTCTCTTCAGCAGTTTTACAGATGTGCTGATATCCTTGGTGTGCAAACATGCCCAGTCACTGTGCATTTGTAGGATGTGGTCAGAACTGTTGGGCAACAAGTAGGCATCAGAATATTCTGAGGAATATACAAATAGGAATGATGAAAAACTTCCAACTCTATGGTATTAAACTTGTAGATTTGGAAAATGGAAAAGAAATATAAAGGGGGGAAAACACTCTAAGTAATTGCTTTGAAAGTGTGCTCTGAAAAGAAATTGTAATATGTTCAATATTTATATCTCTAAAGCTTTGAATCTCAGAGCACATATAAGTATCTTAAATTAAATTCATGTTGAGGTCTCAGTGAAAGCACACTGAAAATACCCTTTCTACTGAAAGCACACTGCTGGGCATGAATCAGATGATTACATTTAGATCAACAGTAGGGGTAACAGGTTATGAGTCTTCACTGGGGAATTAACTATTAATGTGTATGACTTCAGCATGGGTTAAAGCACGAGACCCAACTACCTAAGGACCTGCTTTAAAAAAATAACACTTGGAAGAAGCTTTTGCAAAAGCACCCAAAACAAGGCAGCTCATTACACATATCAAAAAGATGGAGTCACTTCAAAGTGAATTCATTTTTCTTACCGTGTCATCAAAGCGTAAAAACTAGTTTATGGTAAATCTGCTTGTAATTGTGTTTTGTTTAATGTATTACTCTGTAAAACAGGTAGCACACAATGTCCTAAATGTTTTATAAATGATTTAATTCAGTGATAAGCATCCAGTGGTACTTATTTAAAAAAAAACAAAAAAAACCTTAGAAAAACACAAACGGTGAGATAAAGGATTCTATCACTTTGCTTAAACATGTTCTCAACAAAGAACCCACACTGGCAGCTTCTAGCATTTGGGAATAACGAACAAGTAGACTTCAATTGTATAAAAATAGGCACAGAGTAAAAAGTTGCCATCGAAGCTTCACAAAAGGTAGAAAAGTTCAGTCCCAAAGCTGAGGCTGTTTCAGAAATTCTCAGAACTTTGGTGGCTATTTTTTTAACTCGAAAATTAATAGAAATCACACCGGGGGACACATCATGGAGTGAATAGTCTCAGATTATAATGAAGTATATACCCAGCAAATTGGAGGTGAGACAAAAGGGCAAGGTATTTCAAACATGTTATAAAAGCATGGACTAGAGATCATAGCATAGTGAGACTGGATGTGCAATGCAAGACTGCGACGGTTGCCGTACCACTAAGTCAACTTTGTAGTGCCTTTGTGTCACAGACCCACAAGGGAAAGGGCAAGAATCACGATGAATTATAAGGTTTCCCTCTCTGTTCTAGTATTAGCAGCAGTGCAGGAGAAGATATTTCAAGACAGGCAGGGTGAAGAAGATGCAACAGGAAAGCCAAGGATTGGGAAAGCAGATGCTGAGTCAGTAGGATACAAGGCAAGTGTGGTAGTGGCGTAGCTAAGGCATCTGCTACCCGGGGTCAAAGAAGATTTTGTAGCCCCTCTCACCAGGACAAAATGAAATTTAATTTATTAGTAAATAAATGAATAAAAAAGTTTTCTGGTTGATTGGCCACATATTTTGATAGAATGCAGATATTTCAGTGTGGTTTGTTTCAATGGATTCAGCATGAAATTACCTTTCCAATGATGTATAGCTTGATGGCATTATTTGTACATACCATAGTTTTCCCAATTTTGGCACTAGTGTCAAGCTCAGCTTGTTGCCCCCCTAAAGCTTGTTGCCTGGTGCAATTGCCCCTCCCTGCACCCCTTTAGCTATGCCACTGAGGAGTGGCATTACTAGTGCTCCATGCTGCAGTATTCTCTCTCCTGCTTCCATTTCACCAGGGTTAAGTCCATTGCACCAATTTACACCATACATTGAGGCAGTGGGTCTGGAAGAGTCCTGAACCATCACAAGACCGATCTGGCCAGTTGTTTTTTTTTTTGTTGTTGTTTTTTTTTCAGAAAAAGTCTTTTTTAAGGAACCCCACCAAGTTTACCTTTCCAACAAAGGAAAGGTGCTTTTTTTTTTTAAAGAGTGGTCAGGCTCTGTATATCAACAGTACTGGGCATTATCCATGTGCATTTTTGCTCTTTGGTGCTGATCAGATAACATCATATTGTATCATGTTTAGGATTTTGCTGTTAATCTGCATTTGTTCAAATATATTACTTTTGTTCCATAGAGGACCCATTCCAAAGGCAGATGACCATAGCAACTTCATTGGCTGCTTTAGCATGTGTAAGGCATTCCATTGCAAGGTAAAGTACTTTTAAATTAAATTAGCCACTTTCCAAAAGATAGGGGGCACAAAAGAACTCTTCAACTCTATCCAACATCCTGTCATAAAACTCCTCCATCAGTTAAAAGATGTGTTGGCACAGGAGTGATGGGACTATTCTGGAGGCCCCTGAGATGTAACACAAAGTGCCAGTACTTGTATCGGTCTCTCTCCATTCTCATTCTGTCCCCTTCCTGGCTCAAAAAGCGCCCAGCATAGGTGATAGTTTCTACTCATAACGCTGGAGAAAGGGGATGAATCATTCCTTTGCACTGATGGTGTTAGAAGCCTAACACCTTATCCTATGCTGCAACAAAGAATATAGGGTGAGATAACAGCAGTAGGACTTCATCATGACAGTTCTGATTGTAACTGTTGCTTTCCTTCCCCATATTCCAAAGGATATTTCAAGAGAGGCAGGGGCAGTAAATTGGTAAAGGGGCAGTAAATGGGTCATCAGCTTGCAAACAGTGTGTCTTAAATGGTTTGTGACTTCCGTTCTTGTCAAGTTTAAGGTAAGACAATTGCATTTTGCAAATACCAGCATCATGGTGACCCTGATGACTGCAACAGATTCACTGATGCTCACATGTATTATGTTCAGTCTGTCTGAAATTTCCTGAGGGCTGTTGCCTATCAAGACTTATGAGTACATGATTAATGACTGCAATTTTTGAAACAAGGGAACTCATAAAGCAAAAAGCAAATTAGCCATGATAGCAGACTGAAGTTTTAGGGTCTGAATTATTTAAAAAATAATAACACTAGATGACTTCTGAAAATATGTTCTTTTTACAAATGTACGGGAGGGTTGAATACTTTATTTCACATTCCTGTTATAACTACACTAATAACTATTTCACATTATAACATAACTACTTCTGAGAACCATAATTTTTTTGGATAATGAGGTGGATTCATTAAGATAAAAGTTCAGACATAATTTTAACAAAAAAAGCTAGTATTTATCAAAAATATTGGAAATCCACATTGTACTCTGATATGAGACCACCCTGTTGAAGAATTTGGTAGAAGAACAATGACTTTAGGCTAACAATTTGTATGGTAATATTAGGTTGCATGCAATTTCAAGTTGATAATATACTAAAAAGTTGAAACCAATAGAAGAATAAGAGACTGATAATATTCTGCACCACAGCAAAAGGTTAACCCTGGACATTTATGAGAAATACCTATGTAGAATTTTCATGCCTTTCCGTATACAGTAGTTACCAAATCCCATTTTACTATAGTAATGTTTTGTATTAACAGCACTGTTCTATGCGTGTTTAGTCTTATTACATTTAGAGGGTCTTACTCCCTTGTAATGGTGTTCAGGATGGCAGCCTTATATTGCATCTTATGCATAAGATACCTACACAGAAGTAAGCTGTATTCAGTTCAGTGGGGTAAGTCCCACCAAACACAATGGATATGTGTGGATATTTCTGACTGAACACAATGGGACTTACTTCTGAGTAAATATGTATAGGATTGTGGTGTTAGTTTCTATTCATATAGATTGGACCTTGTCATCTGTGGATTTGACTCAATGTGGGTCCCCCTATCTCTGAACATGACGAGAGCTGTGCTCTGGTCACATCTGGAGGATGTGTTGAGGCCTCCAGGAGACCTCCAGGAGACCTCAGAGAATGTTGCTTCAGTTTTCTTCTGCCTCCTTCCCTGCCCTTCCCCTACCCTGTAATGCCTCCCCCACCCTGATCTGCCCTTCCCCATCCCCATTGCCCAGTGGAGCGCTTTCCTGTTCTAGAGGGTGCATTCTTTTGAGGGGTGGTGGCAGGTTGTCACAGGCCATGCTGCCTGCGCCCTGGGCCTCCATACTGCAACAGCATGCTTTACATCATGTTTGTGACAGCGTGTTGCAAACACAGTTAGCCAACATAGGATTGAGCTGTAATTAGTTTCACATTGAACAAGCTGGCTACTCTACAAACAGTGGGATGAGATGCAATAAAACTGCTAAGGGAGAAAGGACCATGAAATACAAAGAAACTTCCATTTTTAAAAATTCATTTGCTATCCTTCAAGTACAAGCTATATGTTGTAAAGAAAATGATTTTGAAGAATATGATTTCACCTAAGCCTCTCTAAATGACAATACATCCAACAAAAGTAATGGGAAACAAAATTGTTAGGCGTCCTGCAAGGGGATCCTGGTGGTGGAATACAAAATCATCAGATGTATTGGCAGAAAAATCGCAAGTGACTCAGAGTTTGGTTTCTTTGCAATCTCCGAGTGCTCCTTTTCCAGGTTATTTGTTCTCTGGTCAGGTTCCTACTTTTGTTGCAAGGTTTAATTATCCTGATTGTTTGTTTTTTCTAAATATTTTGAGTCCGTTTGTCTGAATGTTTTAACGATCCTGTTTCATTTTGGTGTACAGGTTGAGTCTGCTTATCAGCGAATTTTCTGTCTGTGGATCTGGCTCAACGCTGGTCCCCTGGACCTGCATTGAGCTAGACTTAATCTAAACTGAACCCTCTGAAGGTGACCAGAGCTGGGCTTCCCTGTCCCACAGAATGCCTATTAAAGGCATAAATACATCACTTCCGGTTTTCCTCCAAAAACTGGAAGTAGCTTTTTTTGCCTCTAGGAGGCATTATGAAGCACACAGAATGAATGAGTGGACACGTGGTGCCTCTGCGGGCTTCAGAAAGGCCTTTGGAAGTGACTGGAGGCTTTAAGGGGCCCTAAACTGTGGATTTGCTTATCCACAGTTTTCTGTGTCCGTGGGGGGGGGGGGGTCCAAAAACAGATTCCCTGTGGATATCAAGGCCCCACCTGTATACATTAGTCACAACCTGTGTGTGCTCTTTGGTTTTGTGGATTTGGATTACCCTTTCTCCTTTTAAAGGATGCCCATTTTACTTTTAGTAGATCTACTTTTGATCTACTATTTTGCTATGCTAGCTGCCCATTCATATTCCCCACCATTATGGATGATGCAGCTGCAGTGATGGAGCATGAATTGCATCCAGTGATGGGGACGGGTAGTGATGCAGCCTGCCAGAGTAAGTAAAAATATTTTCTACTTACCTCTGCGTAGGCCTACCAGTGGCCTATGGGCCTTTTCAGACCCACACCAGCAATATAGCTGGCATAAATCCAAGGAGAGAAAAGAGGTGAGACAGGTTGGAAAAGTGGAAATAGGATCCTGGTGCATGCTGATGCCATTGGGCTCCACCCTTCCCTCCTCTTCTCGGCCTCAAAACTCTCCCTGCCTTACTCCCTGCTCCCACTGCCAACTTACCTAGAGCAGTGGTTCTCAAACTTCCCAGGAGATTTACTCCCGGAGCAAGTCTTTGCGGGGGCAGGGGCAGCAAAGCGATCCCCAGGATTGCGCCCCTGTGGGGGGAGGGAGTGCTATTTTTAACAAAACATACATGTCTGCTCAATTCCTTTTCAGTCTGCTCAATGTTGCAGCTGCTAAGGTAATGACTTCACACTAAGCAAGGGGGGATATTCTAAAACCAGCACAACATCTCTAATGATTTGCAGCCTGACACATCCATTAACAATCACTTTTTGACATCTATGTATATAAGCCAGGTGCCATCCCTCTAAATTTGCACTCTGTCAGTCTCACAGGTGTCTCTGAATGTAGACGGACCAGTAATATGTATTCACATCACTGAAGCTGTTGATTCTGATACACAAAGACATCCATATGGGCTTCTTCACCTGATCTATTTCATTATGAGTTAAGTAACAGAGTCATTCTTAATCCATGCACAAACACCTTTACATAATGTGAGATGGTCAAACAATCAAGATGGTTTTCTAGTTTCAATATCTAGCTCTATGTCAGACGTGGTTCTCCCAGGACAATATACTTCAGATTGCAGGTGACAGCTCAGATGTTTGAATGTTCCTTCATACAAAATATTCCTGCTTTGGAAAATTAGATGTCCAAGGAGGACAGTTCTAGTCTAGCCCTGTCTTACTAGAAAGGACCTTTCTTTTGTTTCACGACTAGTGGGAGGAAAAAAAGAATGGACCACTACGTGCATTTTGTATAAGCAAATGTAGAGAAGTCGTGAATGATCCTCCCCATTCATTTTCATTTTTGTAAAGTGACCTTGGACATAAGAACATAAGAAGAGCCCTGCTGGATCAGGCCCTGGGCCCATCTTGTCCAGCTTCCTGCATCTCACAGCAGCCCACCAGAAGCCTCAGGGAGCACGCACAAGGTACTTGCATCTCGCTGCTACCTCCCTGCATCTAGCAGTCTATTTACGCTCACACACCCCAGCAACGACACCAGATTGTGATTGGGTTTAATTGGGTTAAATTGGTGCTACTTTATTAAAAAGCGTGACCAATTTTTAATGCATGAAACCTGCTGAATATACCTTCCCTCTCTCGCCAGTCTGGGGTAGGCAAAAAAAAAACTGCTATCCACAGCCAATTCGGATGACTGAAAAGAATTCCTACCTGGTCCTTGTGATGAGAGACCAGCTAATCTCAGGCTGTACATATCTTGCAGTTTGCATTAAACTCACAAAGCAATTCTTGCACTATATGAAAATGCAGGAACCATTTAACAGAAGGTAATGAATAAGGCATAATACTTCTCCTGTTTTCCAGAGATACTGGTAATTTGGAATTAAGTAGCCTGGTTCAGTGCTCTGGGCATGACTTACCTGAAGACCTTAGGATAGCAATTCAGTTCCTAAACGTGTTAGGTGCAAAAAATTATATCTGGTTTCTTACATATTGTGTGTTGAAGTGTGCATTGTTGTATATAATTTATAATGTGTACCTTTCAGAAGCCGATAGTTTTGCAACTCTCCAAATTACAGTTCAAGTGACACCGTTTAATAGTGGCAAAGGCTGCTCTAAGTGTTGAGACTGAATACAAAACCATTTCTTTTTTATAATAGTCATAGGTAGGAATCGGTTTAATAGTAGTAACAACTGGTGTCAAAGCAGGTGAATATCAGCATTTCTCTTCTAAATACCTGCATGTTGCAGTATATCGATTAAGGAAAAGGGTGATTAGAGCATGTCATGTGTATGTATTGCAAGGGTGGTGTAACTAGGAGCCCAATCCTATGCATGGGCAGTACCACTCTCGTGGGTGGGGGTGGGGATGGCAGTAGAAGCTGACATCGGATCCTATCCCTCCTCTGACACCTGAAAGCCCTACATGGGCTACTGAAAGCTGCCCAGCTATGGAGCTGGTGCAGATCCAAGTAGCCCCATAGGGGCTGCCTGGTCCTGACATGGTGTAAGGAAACCAATGTTCCCTTTCTGGGGAGGCCTCCAGCTGCCTCCTGGGCCCCACAGGATACAGCAGCGGCCATTTCAGTGCCGCTATACCATGGCACCAGAATCCCAGACAGGATTAGGCTGCCTGTTTTTACAGTAATAGATCTCCCTCTAGCAAGGAATGGCAAAGCACAAACATTGTCCTGAAATTGTTAAGGTCTAAAGAGCCATATTATGAAAACCACTACCTACATCGAATACTTTACTCTTTATTTTCACTGCTTATTAGAAGCTACTCTATCCATTCCTCCCGTTTTGTTTTGTTTTTTCAAAAATTAACTGACAGCAGGATGTTCAGCACTCTTTAAGAAATGTTCACCTATTCTTTGGTAGTACCCTAATTGGTCTCACACTCAATTGATTTTACCTGCCATGAGCAGTGAGGTTGCAAAGTTTGCAGACGACACCAAACTTTTCCGAGTGGTGAAGACCAGAAGTGATTGTGAGGAGCTCCAGAAGGATCTCTCCAGACTGGCAGAATGGGCAACAAAATGGCAGATGCGCTTCAATGTCAGTAAGTGTAAAGTCATGCACATTGGGGCAAAAAATCAAAACTTCACATATAGGCTGATGGGTTCTGATTTGTCAAGAAAAATCCATTATGGGTTACAAGCCATGATGTGTATGTGCAACCTCCTGATTTTAGAAATGGGTTATGTCAGAATGCCAGATGCAAGGGAGGGCACGAGGATGAGGTCTCTTGTTATCTGGTGTGCTCCCTGGGGCATTTGGTGGGCCTCTGTGAGATACAGGCAGGTGGACTAGATGGGCCTATGGCCTGATCCAGTGGGGCTGTTCTTATGATCTTGGCATACAATAAATCCTGCGCTATGAAGTTTGTGTGTGTGTGTGTGTGTGTGTGTGTGTGAGAGAGAGAGAGAGAGAGAGAGGGGTTCAGGCTGTGATTTACAGAGTGACTTAGCCCTATTTTATATCTATGCTGCAATTAAAAAAATAATCAGCTACTCTTTTGTTTGTCTTTTCAAAACACAATCCATAGGAATAAAGAGACAACATCAAAGGAGAGGTTAAATTTTCCTGCAGTCCTGAAAATCAGGTTTAATTAGATTTCTGAAAATATCATTGCATAGCCAGTCTTCTAGACTATATTTCATGAGGTTTTTTTACATTGATCCCCAAAGGATTTATCTTGTCAGATTGCTGATGACCATTCTGAGGAAACCTTGTTTGCATATAGTGATTAAACAAAAGAGATTCCACTGTTCCTGTGGATATGGCATACACTCATTTATGAACTGTGGGCTCTCATGAGTCACTACATATGTTGCTGAATTTTGATGAGGCAAAAATAAAAATATTTAGAATGTCTATATTGAAAGTGCTGAATAAACATTAACAGATTAATTAACACCTGCCAACCCTTTGGGGAGGTGAATAAGTGGAACCCGGGAGAAAAGACTGTTATCTCTATTTAGGCCACCTAATTGTATTTCATTTTCTTGTATTTGCTACATAGATAATTTCAGGACAAAACATCTTGTGTACCCTGGTTCATATCTGTAAGGGTGTTTGTAGCACTTCTTGGCAGAAAAGAAACCATTCTCAGTTGACTGGTATGAGTTATTATGGAACCACAAGGATCCATTTAGTCCCACATTATCTTCATCCATGGCTAGCCAGGTGTCCTAGAAAAGCTAAAAAGCAGGACATTGTGGAGACATATTTCCTTATTTTGTTCCAGTATTTAGTGGTCCTTCTCAGTGACGGACCTACCATTAAATGAATGAGGCAAATGTCCCCGGTGCAAAGCGTCGAGCATCTCTAGGATTGTACGGAAGCCTCCCTGAGTCTTCTGACGTGGTCGTAAACTGTGCTTCTGGTTGCTGGAAGCACAGTTTAAAATGTCAAGGAAGCTTCAGGAGGCTTCCCCAAAGCGTCCTGGAGTTGCACGAGGTTGCATGTGCTTCAGATAAGTGGGGGGAATTTGTGCACAGGGGGGAGGTGGCATCCAGTGGGGGGTGCCATCGCAGACTTTTGCCCTGGGGCACGGAACTGGGGAGGTCCGCTACTTGTCCTCCTATATGCAGAGACATCACTGTCCTCAGCTCCAAATGCAAACCTTAGTTTTCAGCTGAAAACCAGATGTAGCTATTTTTGGCCTCAGAAGGCATTTGAACGACTGAGGAGGTGGCACTTGGCTCTAAAGGCCTCTGTACAGTGGAGGTGCAGCACCCTATAGTCCTGGCCCCAAGTGTTAAAGGGGCCAGGATCACCAGTGTACACAACTAAAACAAGAAAGCTGAGTTTTCTAACTCCAATTGAATTCTAACACTCACCAGGCAGTTGCCCTCTGAGCATAGCAAAAGCACAGATCTTTCACCTGTTCTCCCGTGTCTGGTAAGATGACACATCCATTGCTAGCAGTTGGTAGAAGCATCCAGAAGAAGCCCACTCCTTCTTTTCTGAGGGTATCTTTATACCTCTATGGCAGTGAGCATCCAATCAGGGGGGCAGGCCTGCAAAACGTCTGGTAGAATGATACAATTCCTAGCAGTCACTTGAAGTCACTCATGCCCCTCCCCCCTGGTGGATCTCAGCTGTGTTAAATCACCTTCATTTTGGGGTCCTTGGGCACCACAAGAGAACTCACTTTTTATCTCCCATTGCTCTCACCAGAAAGTGAGATGAGATAAGAAGCTGAGTGCCTTCTTGCTGCTAATCACAGCTGGAACTAAGCGAGCCAGAGCTGTCACAATGGAGTCAACTTCATAAAATGGACTCAGACCAGGCCTTGCTTATTCTTTACACACACACCCACCACAGCATAAGCTCTGTTGGGACAGCTACATGCTGTAATGTGGCAGGGGATAGGGTTGGACAGAAAGTTGGGTGTTTGCCTATCTAGAAGCATTCTTGTTTCGCTCTTCTCGTGCGACATAGATACATAATGTTTTCTGTTGCACCAGCAGATAGGTTTTTCCAAGCATCTTAGAGGGTGTTCTTCAGTGGGATGTGTGATCAAATGCACAACCTCGTTAGTGATGTTGCCAAATCAAAATTTGTTTGGATGTATTATGAAAAGAATCTAATTTCCCCAACAGGTTCTTCTTCAGCTCATAGTATAAAACTGGGTTCTGCCCACGCATGGCCAGTCAGCATTCAATCTGACTGCATAGATTTGTCAGGGCATGCACAGAGGTTCTGTAACCCTAGCCCCCAGTGGAACTCCCAATGACTGCTGTGAATGAGATATAACCCAGCCAGGTTATAACCAGTCAGGCCGTACAGCCTGACACAGAGCTGCACAGCTCTGCCAGTTCCACCCCCTCCCCCCACCTCTCCCCCTCACCTCCTCGCTGCCCTTCCCCCTCCCCAGAACTCCTCCCTGCCTCCCCTCACATCCCCACTCACCTCTCTACTGCTCAGTGGTCCTGTTGAGCCGCTGGGTGGCTGACTATGGGCCCAGCACCAGAGCCGACCCTGCACAGGCTTGTGCTGGGCTAGCTGTGGCACTGGTCCTGAAGTAACGATCACAAATGTGCCTTCTCCTTCCCAGCTCATTGACTATACTCCAGCCATCCCTTCACTTACAGATTCCTTCTCATGTTTAATATCCGCTGTTTACTATAAATGTGTACCACATTGTTAAATTTGTTGGCATCCTTCAGTCTCGGAAGACTATGGTGTCACGCTCTGAATGGTAGTTCTGGAACAGAGTGTCCTCTCCAGTGTGCGAAGCCTGGGTAAAGTAGGTATGGAGGATAGGCTGTTACCCATGCAGCAAATCCCCCCTCTCCACATCGCTGAAATGGTCCAATGGAAAGGCAGAAGCCAATACGGTTGGTTCCAGTGGCGTCACAGGAGTTGCCAGAACGTGACTGTGTTCAGCCATGAACTGCCTCAGGGACTCCGGCTCCGGATTTTGCCTCGAGGTTGACTCCTGAAGCCTTTTCCATAACTGGATGTAGCCACAAGGCAGTGGAGGTTTGGGATCAGAGTTTTCCATCTCTCTGATGAGCTGCTTTCCCAGGCTGACGAGTCCCATCTACCCGGTGGCTGTTTAGTGTACCACATTACACAAATTCATACATTACATACATACAAAGTTAGAGTTGAAACACATTTTTTTTTTAATGCAACTCTCTGTATGAGCTTTGATGTCTGGCTTAGGTAATCATGGATGTCACTGCAAAACATATCTAAATTTAATTTGCACTGATGCTTTGCCTCTTTGACATCAAGATGACAACAGTTTTCTTAATTGATTGAAACATCATTCAATGTGAATAACGTGTTCTTGATCACTACGACTGACAGGGACTGGCATGATGTACACTCAACCTTCTGAAGGTCTGGTATGGAGTAACCTCTACATTTTCCAGACAGTAGCTTCTTCCACCAACCTGCAGAAAAGTTTAGTTGCCACCAATGCAGTGTGTGTTTGTCGATGGGGGGGGGGGGTCAGCATTGGTAGATAGATAGCAGTTGTGCACTTAGGTTAGTGGGAATAGAAACCTGGTTAACAGGGATATTTGGGTTGGCAGCATGGGGGAGCAGATGTTTCTTTATAGGGGTCTTTTTATAAGGCAAGCAGTGGCCTGTGTGAATAGAACTGAGATTGGGAGCTGCTTGTCAAGCAGCTGGAGACAGTAGTGGTGGTGAAGAGATGTTGGCATAAGAACATAAGAACAGCCCCACTGGATCAGGCCACAGGCCCATCTAGTCCAGCTTCCTGTATCTCACAGCAGCCCACCAACTGCCCCAGGGAGCACACCAGATAACAAGAGACCTCATCCTGGTGCCCTCCCTTGCATCTGGCATTCTGACATAGACCATTTCTAAAATCAGGAGTTTCCGCATACACATCATGGCTTGTACCCCATAATGGATTTTTCCTCCAGAAACTTGTCCAATCCCTTTTTAAAGGCGTCTAGGCTAGACGCCAGCACCACATCCTGTGGCAAGGAGTTCCACAGACCGACCACACGCTGAGTAAAGAAATATTTTCTTTTGTCTGTCCTAACCCGCCCAACACTCAATTTTAGTGGATGTCCCCTGGTTCTGGTATTATGTGAGAGTGTAAAGAGCATCTCCCTATCCACTCTGTCCATTCCCTGCATAATTTTGTATGTCTCAATCATGTCCCCCCTCAAGCGTCTCTTTTCTAGGCTGAAGAGGCCCAAACGCCGTAGCCTTTCCTCATAAGGAAGGTGCCCCAGCCCCATAATCATCTTAGTCGCTCTCTTTTGCACCTTTTCCATTTCCACTATGTCTTTTTTGACATGCATTATGTGCAAAGGCTGCACATCAGAGCTGGAATCAAGGGGAATAATAACACATCATCATCATCATCATCATCATCATCATCATCATCATAACTTCTTTCACTCAAGATAGAGTACATAGTTTTCCCAGGGCTGGTGCTATCATTAGGCCAACTAGGCAGCTGCCTAGGGTGCAGACCTCAGAAGGGTACAGTGCTGAACTTTGAGGAACACCGTTTTATACAGATTAGTTTTTTAAATGCATATTAAAAATGCAGTTGACGTTTATATTTTTATTTTGAGATAAATACCACAATAATAATAAATAATAATATACAGTATTTATATACCGCCTTTCTTGGTCTTTATTCAAGACTTTATTCAAGGCGGTTTACACAGGCAGGCTTATTAAATCCACGCAGGGATTTTTACAAATTGAAAGAAGGTTCTCTCTTTCAAGAACCACCATATTCAAGATGTTACACTCCGATCTGGTTTAACATTCTGGCCTCCATCCTCCCACGCTCTGAGCAGATAGAACAGCTCAGCTGCAGCTTGCCAGCTGCTTCAAGGTCGCACGGTGCCGGTGGCCTCGAACTGGCGACCTTGTGGATGTTAATCTTCAGGCAAATGGAGGCTCTACCCTCTAGACCAGACAACATACGTAAAAAGTGAAAATGCACTTTCTTTTTAATCTTACAGTCATATTTTGGGGGTGTTTCCCCCCTGCTCTTTTCTCCTAACAATAGTGAAGTGGGGAAGACGAAACGATAGTAACTGGTCCAATCAGAAGCGACTTGCTGATCATGCTGCTTGCACTGGCCCTCCAACCAATTTGGGTGTTATTCTCCACCATTAATGGTCCTCTTGTCTGATGTTTGAAATGAAGAGGATAAGATCCCGCATGTGCCATTGCTGCTGGATCCAGCCCCACCACCTGCTCTCCATGCTGGTGACTTAGGGCCCAATTCTATCTAACATTTCAACACTGATGCAGCTATGCCAATGGAGCTTGCGCTGCATCCAGAGCTGGGGGGAGCAGTCATGGAGGCCTTCTCAAGGTAAGGGAATGTTTGTTCCCTTATCTCAGAGCTGCATTGCAGCTGCATCAGCACTGAAAAGTTGAATAGGATCAAGCCTTTAGAGCCCAATCCTAAGAGCTCTCAGCACCAGTGCAGGGTGTCATAAATGTACCGTAAAGCACATTTACGACACCCTCTGTGGAAGGAGTACCAATGCTGGCCCAGCGCCAGATGGACGCAACTGGGAGCAAGGGAAGAGCTCTGGGTGGTAGTAAGGACGTTCAGGGTGAGGGAGTCATTCCGGGGTGAGGGGGAGGAACCAGGGTAGGAGAGAGATAGGACTGGTGGAGCCCTGCTCTGCCATATCCTATCCTCTGTGTTGGGCTGCAAAGCCTAACACAGAAGTTCTCAAGTCTATGCCAGCAAAATAGCTGGTGCAGACTTGAAAAGCCCTATTTGTAGGGCCTGGGGCTTTCATTGGGAGGTGGGGCAAAAGTCCCCTTCCTTCATGGAGACTTCCAGCAGCCTCACCAGTGCCACTGGATACAGTGGTAGCCATTTTGGCGCCACTGAACCCAGTGGTGTCACCAGGGATCGGATTGGGCTGCCACTGTGTCCAGTAGGTACAGCAGGGTCTGGCAACAAAGCTCTGATGCTGTCACCTCTTGAGGCAGTACTCACAGAATGACCAAAATGACAAAGCACCAAACCAATTGGAAGCCATTTTACAACAGTGGAAGACTCTTCTACTGTTGTAAAGACTCTTTTAACAAACCCTTCCTCCTGACAGCCCAATCCTATGCTGCCAATCATGGCCCTCCTTCAGTGCCTTCTTTCTAGACTAAATAGCCCCGAACATAGTGTCCTTTCTTCATAAGGGATGTGCTCAGCCCACTAATCATTTTGGTCACTCTCTTCTGCATCTTTTCCCATTCCACTATATCCCTTTTGAGATGTCATGACCAGATAACTCTGGCTTACATTCAGATTGCATTAAAAAAAATAAGTCTTCACAAGGAATTTTCTGGGTCTTAGGTCATGACAACTATGTCAGGACTAAAGTTAACAACACCTATTGCAAGTACCCTTCCTCTTATAATCCGTACAAGCCATACAAGATGATTCTATTTCTATCTAGACACGAATACCTGAATGTACTCACTATGCGCGTCAGTTTGTTTCAATTTCTTTCGGGGGTTTTTGTCAGTGAATCCTGGCATCCTGGTTCATTTTAATACATACCTAGCTCAGTAATAGCAACCAAGTGAAGGGTTAGAGGGGGTCCATTTGCACATCCCATCTCACTGCCTCGAGAACAACTACAAACCATTTAGGTCAGAAAGCTAAGTTGATAAAAAATGTATAATGTGACACGTGCATTTTGACCTACTTAAAGAGAGAACACAACGACTACAAAGGAATGTGGGCCTTTGGATGAGTCACGTGTAAAGCCACTGAGAGCAAATTTCAGAATGGGAGCATGCTGAAAATGTCTTGTACTGAATTCTTCATTTAATGAAAAATTATTGTGAAGCAAAGTACACAGCCTGAAGTCTTTGTTACTCATTCAGTCTTGTGTGTATGGGTAAAAATAAGGTATACTGTTATCCCCACTATGGATGTATGCAACTTCTATCTTCTTTGTGTAGGCATAAGGACATTTTTTTAAAAAACTTGCTGGATAAGGCAGCAAGAAAGGGGAGGTGAAAATGACCAGGCTGTTTCCTCACCTTGTCAGTCTCACTTACCAGAGAGTAGAGGGGTGGATGGTGAGGGAAATGATGAGCAGGCAAGCAGTTAACACAGGGTTATTTAAGAGTATCTCCAAACACCTTTGTGTGCCTGTACTACTCTGGCATAACTGTACTACTGTACTGTACTAACTGTACTACTCTGTTCCTGCTGGAAAAGATTGTACTGTAATAGTATTAGATACATTTTAAAACCTAATAATAAATAAGAACTTGGGGGTGGTGGTGGTGCAACAATACACCAAATATAGAAATGCAACAGTTTGGGAGGAATATCAGGTAGATTCTCAGTAATGAATGTCTGAGCAACTAGTATCAATAATGGAGAGAAAAAGAAATTAGTGTGGAAGTATACGCAAACTGAAAGTACCATTAATTCTTGAAAATGATGGCAGTTACAGCTCACTGGATCCTATCAAGCAGACAAAAGAAGCAATTTGGTCCATATGACCAGAACACCATGACTCTGAAAAAAAGGACCTTTAGGAGACTCTTATAGGTTTGGGAAGGAAGGGAACTAGGCCCTGCCCCATAGTATGTGGGAAGTGCCTTTCCTTCAAGTAACCAAAGGTGTCCAGCAATGATGGAGGAGGTGGGGCACATTTTTCAAGGGGCACATTTGCCCTCTGCTGTCCCCCAGCACTGTCTTTGCCTAAAGCTTCAGTTTGGTGATTGATTGTTGCCTCTATTGCCATCATGTTGCTCTGGGGGCCTTCAGGGGTGTGAAGTGGGAGTACATCCCCAGGCTGCCCTATGCTTGTGTCTTGCATGCCGGTAGGCCTCTAACAAAACAAGAGGGAGGAGATGTCATCTCTTGTCACACTGAGATGTCATCCTTATCACAGCAAAGCCTCAGAAGCAGGCAAGCGAGCCCTAGCCAGGCCTCTTTGTGCACATACAGAATAGACTACAGCATTGATTTTGGATGCCACAGACAACTTCATGGTTTTGGCACAGTGGAACATAACTCGTCAAAATGTCTGTTCTTAAAAAAATATATATATATATATATATATATATATACATTAAAAAGCAACTAATCTCCAAACCACAGTGGACATGCCCTGTGATGTGTCTGAAAATTGCTAGGCAAACAAGATGTGATTTCAAATTGCACCAGGAATTGCACAAGGCTATGGTTAAATTACGTTTTTCCTTTAGTTGAAAGGGCCTTTCTCATTGCATTGAGATAAAACTGTGGGTGAAAAAATCTGTGGATAATTAGGTTATATCTGTGCTGTTCCCTCCAGCAAGTGGAGAGGGTTTCTGCTGCATGGTACATGTTACTGTTTTCCAGTCTTGTGTGAAGCAGGACTGCTTTGCTTCTTTTGTGCCTTGCCTCTCCTGTGCTTTTCTCCCAGATCTCACCAGGAATCCACAAAACTTGCTTGCATATTATGCGGAAATTCTTCTGTGTGAGGAAACATGCTCAGGAGCCACTATATCACCCACTGATAGATAGGGACACACCATTTTTGGGATATTATTGGGTGCCTGACCATACCACAGATGCAAGCCTATTTACACACACATCTTCATCCTTTGATTATTGACCCATGTGGTTGCTATTATCGTATGCATCTACTGGTGCATTCCTGAAATGGTAATTCTGAAATAATCATTATACCTTCTCTGAAATCATTCATTGCCTTTGTGATGCAGTTACTAAACCTGAAAGTCTTGACTTGTTGATGGGTATTAAATGCTCTTAGGATTTCTGGATGTTTGTTAAATGCATACATACACTTAGCAGTGCCTCTGACCCAGAGAAACAGCAGGGCATGTGCATTATGAAAATGTCAGCTGGTTCAAGCTGAGATTGCCTGACCAAGCACCGGGGAACAACTGTGAACCTAATCAAATATTAGAGACACTTTCTCGGCACCAGGATAGTATTCTGGCAACAGGCGGAGGGGGGGGGGGTGTTTGCAATAAATTGCTCTTTCTCCTTTCTTCATAAGTAGGGTCAGGGAAAACCCAGGCCTGGCTGAAGAAGGCCTTTTAACTGTCATGTGTCAAATGCACCAGGATAAAGCTATGCTTGGCTTGCATTTGAGTTGCCCAGATTGATGCCTTGGGCAACTCTGAGAAATATGTAGGGCTTTTTTGGGTGACTGAACACAAGGCCTGGGAAATTGTCTCAGCATGCAGAAGGAGCATCATGCTTTGTTTGAGACCAGAGTCTGAAGGAAGGTAGAAAGGTTGCTGAAGAGGAACCTTTGCTATAATCTAGCTAATTGATTTCTGCTATGGTCCGTGGTGATGCTTGCATACCTTCTAATTAGGATACATTTTAAATCCTGGCCAGTGCCAGGTTGTGCTGGGCCCTGGGGCAAAACAGAGATCCAGGCTCACACATGCACAGGCAGTCCTTCAATGCTGGCACCCTGGCACCTGGATAGCTGGCTGGCTAGGGGAGCAACTTCTCAACCTCCCACCCTCTATGGGTGAAAGGGAAGGAGCTGGTGCTCCCCTGGCTTGCTCCCAGGGCCCTAATACTGCAGGCACCACCATTTGGGAGTAAATTTTTTTGGCTGTAGTATGAGTCACAGCACCATATGCTGTGGTGCTTTCTTTCTTTCTTTCTTTCTTTCTTTCTTTCTTTCTTTCTTTCTTTCTTTCTTTCTTTCTTTCTTTCTTTCTTTCTTTCTTTCTTCAAAATGGGTTTTTACAAGTATTATTCTATGAGAGAAATTCATAGAACACTCCATTTCTCCAGATGTTTCCCTTCATGATGAGATCATCATCCTGGCTGAATAGCACTTTCCAAGCTTCCACAGGCATTTTCGTACAATTACTGTTTCAACTTACACAGAAGTTCCCTTCACCTTCTCTTTACCCTTTTCTACTGGTGTTGATAGATGGTGGTGGTGGTGGTAGCCAAAGAATGTCTTTGTGGGGAGGAGAGAGAGCTTTTTAACCCTCTTCCTCCCTCCTCCCCCTGTCCCAATTTTTGGCATGGCTTAGCAACAAGAGAAGGGCAGTTGCTGTATCAAGTGGGTCTAGGCCAGGGGTCTCCAAACCCCAGCCCAGGGCCAGATGGGGCCCGCAGAGAGCCTCTATCCGGCCCATGGCCAGTCTCTGATCCCCTGAGAGCCTCTGGCCCAGTTGACCAAACACAACCAGAGTTATGCTTGTGGGGTAGGGGAGCGGGGGTCCATTTAAGTGTGTGTGCTTTATTTCTTGGGCTGTGTTGGTGCTTGGAGAAATCCTGGACATTTGAGCCCATTCATTCATTCATTCATTTCAGTCATTTATCCAAGTTCCATCTCTAACGTATTTATTTAAATTTTATATTTAATTTTTTTCCGGCCCTTGACACCATGCAAGATATTTGATGTGGCCCTTCGGCTGAAAAGTTTGGAGACCCCTGCTCTAGGCAAATGGGTTTTCCCTCCTCCCTCCCATGTTGTTGCTCTGCAACAGTATCAGAATGACATTAAAGGGGGATAGGGCCCAATCCTATTCAGCTTTCCAGTGCCAGTGCAACCATAATGCAACCTTGAGGAAAGGGAACAAACATTCCCTTACCTGGAGGAGGCCTCCATGATTGTCCTCTCACTGCAGGGTGCAGCACATGCTGGAAAATTGGATAGGATTTGACCCTGAATCTTTTCTGATTTGGGGGAAAAGAACTCAGATCATTTTTAAGCTGATCCAAGATGTGTTCAAGCCAGCTCATTCATTTTTACAGATTTTTCATTTTTCATCTTGCTTTACATATATTTCATTCATTTTTTCCAGTGGTACATAAAATGTGCCCATTTCCAGAAGTGGGGTGAAAACCCAGTTTCTCTTCATTTTTCTGAATTTTTTTCTGTGGAAAGTGAAGAGATGAAACTTTTTCCTGCACTTTTTTCAGGGTGTAAGGGTCATCTCATTTTATACACCAGGAGGGAACCTAAGGGATTGATTAGGCAATACCTAAGGGTATTCTCCAGTCCCATCCCCCATAAGTAAGAATGAAACTTTCACATTCTTTTTAATGCCAAAAAAGTGGACTAGAAACCGATGTACTGCAATTCTTTGCAGGTTATCCCCCACTGTAAGTTAGAATAAAACTTTGGCATACTTTCAATGGTAAGGGACTAGACTTTGTAATCCACTTTGATTGAAACCATTCAGAAACAGGTAAAATACCTGTAATCAGGTGTGGAACATGCTGGTGCACAAATGTGCCTAATTGAAAAACAGGAGTCAAAATTTGCAAAGTGAGAAATAAGCACCCCTCAGACTCAGCCCCTTCAGGAGATGCTTCATCTGTAATTGAAAACCTGCTTCCAGCAATGTACAGGTTTTTCATGGTAGGTGAGTTATGTCTAGGTTTGTCTTATTTAAGACTTGTGTTTCCAGCAAGTGACAGGGTGGTGATAGGTTCTGTTTTTGTTCTGAGGCTGCAAAGCAGTTGAGCTGTTGCAGCAGGCAGCTCAATGTAAAATATGAGGGGTTTTTTTCTCTAGTTGTTTACAGGGTGTTCAGAGGTCAAACAGACACCCCCTTAAGGCTTAATTTATTGAAGGAATCTGTTCCAGCTAACCGCAGGGTGAACAAAGGTAATTAGCTGAGCTGCTGCAACAGGCACCTCAATGTAAAATATTAGGGTTGGTTTTGGGTTTTTTTTTTTTGTTTGTTTTTTTTTGCACCTCAAGTTTTGTACAGGGCATTCACAAATCAAAGAGGCCTCCCCTGGATATTCTTGTGTGAAGTCAGCTTATGTGCATGATTTACATAAGGATCTAAATGTCAGTACCTTGGACAGCACTGCAAAAAATATCTTAGGGCACAATACTAACCCCTCATGCTAGTGCTTTCCAGCACTGACATAAGGGCAATGCAGCTCTGAGGTAAGGGAACAAACATTCCCTTACTTTGAGGAGGTCTCTGTGAGTGACACACAACTGCAGGATGCAGCACATGTCTCATCAGCACCGCTATGCCAGTGCTGGAAAGCACTGACATAAGGGGTTAGGATTGCGCCCTAAATCCTTTTAGCCTGAGGCGCACATTTTCACCAATTTTGTTTCAGGAATAGGGAAATTTTTGAATTTTTTCTGAAGTCTTTTTCCTCATCTTGGAGGTTCCCTGACACTTTTGTGCAAACACACTTTTGGCAATGCTGTGGTAACACAACCTTGGTCGAATAAGGTTAACTTCCATTCTCTGTTTCCACCATGATCCTGAACTATCCGCGGGCCTGATCTATGGTCCTGGTCACCCACTGATCATCTGGAAACTTCCCATTTTACTACCAGTACAGCCAAGGCTTGGGACAGGTCAGACTGCCTTGTTTCCTGTGCATCAAACCAATTTATAGTTATAAGGGCCATTTACAAATTTCTCCTTACACTCCATAGAGGAGAAAGTAGGACTATAATTGCCAATCTTTCCCCCTAATATTGACACAGCTCCTAACCCTGCATAATATCTGTGCGTTGAGCAAATAGCACACATATGCATCTATATATGCATTAGTTGCCTCCACGGTGACATTCCACTCAAAATATGGAAGTTGGAATCTGGGAACATAGTTGGGTCGAGATGGCAGGTGCAGTCCCACTTCCCTCTCCATGCATTGGATATTCATGCAGAGGGGGACCTGTGAATGGTCCAATATTTCTGAGTCCCAGATTGAAAGATGGTAACTCAATTTGGGCAATATCTTTTTTCTTTCTTCCGTTTTAAAAGATCAGCATACTTTGGGTTTCTCCCTCCCCCTTCCAAATCATGACCAAATTCTCTGTACTATTTCTGGGTCTATTTTTCTCTTGTTTTTTTAAGGTTAGTTCCTGGGGATGGAACTCTGTACCCAACTTTGGAAAAACGTGCTTGGCAGATGAAACAGGGTTTTTTTTTCCTCCTTTAAAGTAAAGCTAATTTTAGGGCAGAATCATGCTGTACATTACAGCTTTCATTATAGTTTGTCCAACGGTGCCCACATACAAGCTGTCCCATGGCTCACAGTTTCAGAGGCCTATATTGGGAACACAGTTTCAGAGGCCTATATTGGGAATATATAATATTTTGTGCTGAACCTCCTGTCAGTTGTTGGAGCACAGTGCAGCTTCTGCTCCACATTATCTCATTCCTTCATGACCTTTAGTCATCACCAGTGTTTTCCCCCCTTTTAAAAATAAAGTTAATTCTCTGCATCTTATTGGACCAGTGAGGACTTTTATAGATCTTTTCTGTTGTTTTCCTTTCCACTTTTAAAATACAAAACACATCATCGGCCCAATCCCCTGCAGGGTGTGCACCAGCAGAGTGCACACTGCACAAGTGCTAGCTGTCACAAAAGTGACTTAAAGCCCTTCAAGATGGCCTAGCAGTTGTTGGCTCTGGCACAAAGGCCCACACCGTCCCAAGTGCAGGCAGAAGGAGTGGTGCATGCCACAGAAGGTAAGAGGAGACAAAATGGGTCAGGGGGAGGGCGAGAGGAGGGTCGGAGGGGTGGAACAGGATGTGGGTAGGGAGGCAGTGGTGTGAGCCCAGATCGGGCCTGGGAGGAGGGTGGGATTAGTGGCAGCCATGAGCGCCATATCCTATCCCTCTTTCTAGGCCTAATCTGCCAACACAGATCCACTTGGACATGCACCAGGTACTTAGCTCGTGCAGTTCCTAGTAGACCCATTGCTCAGGCTGGGGAGTACCCCTGGGCAAGGAGATGAATGACCCCTTACCTTTAGGAGCCTGAGAGAGAGAGAGAGAGAGAGAGAGAGAGAGAGACTTTTGCACTGTCTAAAAAAAGAATTGGCTCCAAAAGCAGTCCTGGAGTTTGACCCCTTAATACAAGTTTACTGCCTATTTTTCAATACATAAACTGCAAGACTCATGATTCTGAAGTCCTGTATAAAACATATATGAGCAGAACGAAAGTTCTATTTCTATGCAACGGAGCGAAAGTCTCCATGGTGCATGAGATTTTTTCTTTATGAAGCGAACAGATAAATTTTGCAGAGAGGCAATTGGTATTTGATCACAGAGAATGTGTTGCTAGAGATATTGGATCATCGTGTTCATTTTTCTGTGATTATTTTACAGTTATGTTTTCTCAGTAGGTTTTTTCCCCCCTTCAAAGACACAGCTCTAGGGATGTGTGGCATGTCTCTGAGAAATGTCTCTAGTCTTATTGAAAATGGTTTTGCAGTCCTCCAAATTCCTTGACTTTTTCTCTTGAGAACTTGTTATCAGGTGTGCTATTTAAGACATGTTTAACTTGTGGACATGGGAGAATTCTATATTGTATGCAGGGACTGAGCAGTGCAGCCAATGGCACAACTCAGTGAAAACTCACTTGGGCTTGCCTTGAAAAAAAACAAGCTTTCCTTTCTGAGCTTTCCTTTGAGGAAACTTGAAATCACTCATAGGTAGGGGATGTTACACAGTCATTACATTACTTTATGTGCAGGAGACATTTATGTATGCATGTGTGCCTGCCAGAAGATCATGGGCAGGACACATGGCTGTTACAGCGCGACTTACCTCTCAGATGACAATGATGATGGCCCAATGGACAGAGAACCAAACATTTTGAAAGAAAAAGCAAAATGACCCATGGAGAACTTGCCAAACAAGAAAACCCCAACAATTGATAGGATATCTACAGAACTACTAAAACCAGTGTCAACCTACATCATCATTGCTCTGTGTCAGGAGACATAGTCTACCTGCAAATGACCTAAGTACTGGAAAAGATCACATTTTATCCCCTTAGCAAAAAAAGGCAATGCCAGAGATCGCTACAACTGTGGCACAATTGTGTTGATTTCTCATGCAAGCAAGATTCTACAAAAGATTGTTTAACAGCACCTACAAAGCATTATCAGAGCTACCTGATGTATCTGATGTACTGATGTGAGTGGTAGATATAAATTTTCCCCTGCCTAGATGAAAGTGTGAATGAAGAACTCAAGCTCAGCCCCAGTTTTGAACTTCGGGCATGGGAACGCCTCAAACAGAGGGGCCCACTGGGTCCCTGAGATGGAATTGTTTGAGGATGATACTTTTTTGGAAAGTTTTTACGAATCCATGCCCGAGGAAAAAGACCCACGGCAGCGTTTTGTAGTTCGAATGCAATATAAAGGGCAGGAGGTAGAGCAGAAACTGTCTAGGGATTATGTAGAAATAGATTTCTTGGAAAGATATTTGAATTTCCCAAAAGAGGAAATCCTGGCAATTACCATCCCACCAGGAATGAAGGAGATAGACCTTTGTTTCATCTCCGAAAAGGCCTATCAGCACTTCTGGGAGCTCTCTAGAGCCGCTTTGAAGTGTGACGCGAGCTTTCTGCAAGAGTACAATGTCATCCCACTCTTCAGTGGAAAAACAAAGGTCTTAATGGTGTTCTTTAGAACCACTGTTATCCCGGTGGAGGATCTCAAGTGCTGGCTAAAACAGAGGTTTAGAGTGTTAATGTCACCAGAAAAGAAAAGAGACAACCGAGGGTATTGGATGGGGGAGTTTAGGGCAATTATTTCGCTGGAGAGGGATCCATATATGGGCCAAATCAGGCACCTCCCAAAATACTTCTTCATGGGAGCAGACAGAGGCACCACCAGGTATAGTGGCCAGCCCTGGCATGCTTT
This sequence comes from Tiliqua scincoides, assembly GCF_035046505.1. Classification (NCBI taxonomy): domain Eukaryota; kingdom Metazoa; phylum Chordata; class Lepidosauria; order Squamata; family Scincidae; genus Tiliqua; species Tiliqua scincoides. The sequence continues at coordinate 61,261,220 of NC_089826.1, forward strand.
CAATGCGGGACCTTTGACCACATTACAAAAAATTGCTTATCGCAGCTGTGCTCTAAATGTGGGGTCAGGGGACATAGGACCAGTATGTGTCATAAAGAGGTGACCTGCAGTCCGTGCCTCGAGTCTGGACACGCTTACAGATACTGCCCGGAATCCGAGTTCAACAAACGACACCTGGAGGTTTTACGAAGGGACATGGAGAGAGCAGCATTGGTGAGGATCAAGGATGACCTGATGCAACAGGGACGGGAGGAGAAGGAGGAAGGCAGAGAGCCCTCAGGAAGGGAGGAAAGGAGGGAGTTGGCGGCCGAGGGCTCAGGAGGAGCGGGCGAAAGAGAGTCGGATGCCCAGAGATGAGAACGGTGGGAAACCGCAAGTAGGAAGAAGAGAGGCGGTATGAGATCTAGAACGCATCACCAAGAAACCCCGTCCAAGGTTCTCGTGGGGACCAACAGGTTCCAGGTACTCCAGACGCAAGAGGAGGAAGAGACAGAGGGAGAAGAGGGTCGACACAAAGGATCAGAGGAATGGAGGAAAGAATGCACAGGTCAACAAAAGAAGACCAGGAAAATATAAAATAAGAAAGACCATTGCCAATCCCCCAGGGAGACGGGGACCCAGGAGGAAGATCCTAAGCCTCAAAGACCAAGAAATCAGGAAAGAAAGAAGGTGAGAAGGGACTTCCTGCCTCCGGAGGATGCGAAACAGAAGATTCTCGTGGACCTGTGGAAGGAGCGGGAAAGTAAATATAAGCATCTGGTTGAAACCAATAAATTCCTAAAAGTGTGGCAGGAGAAACTGAGAAAGAAACACTCCACCAAAAATATCTTTGAGATCAAGAGGCTGGAAGCAGAAATAACGATCACCAACGCACAGCTGGCACGGCTGGAAGAGGAGACCACAAGGCTGGAGGAGGAGATAGAGAGGGGAACTGCGTCCAAAAGACAGGTAGCCCGGAGGGAATTGCAGGGAGGAGAAGCGGCACTGGGAAAGGAAACCAATGCAACGGTGCAGAAAGAGAAGAGCCCCCCCCCCGCCCTGTCCTCCTGATCCACAGACAAAGAGGGCAGACTGAACTGACTTTCCAGACTGGGAAGCAGAAGATCGTGCTTCAGCTGAACGTAGGGCTACGCCTCAGGACCTGAACCTTGAGGAGGTAGAATTAATGGAGGTTCAAAGATCTGTCCTGTCTGACGCACACCACATGATGTGAGAGATGGAAACAGCACAGAGATAAGCAAACTGGGCACATCAGACGTCGCCAAAGCCATAACAGTCAAATATTTGATTTGAGTAGGATTTTTAGTAGTAATTTTTCATTGGAATTCTGTTATTTTATTATATTTTATATCAATGGCTCAGTTCAAATTAAAAATATTAACGTGGAACTTGAGGGGTCTGAGACAACAAAAAAGGAGAGAGAAAATTCTTGACACTGTGAATCATCTGAACCACGACCTTGTGATCCTGCAGGAGCTAAATTTTAAGGGTGAAGAGGACAGGAGCAATGCTCAGAGGTTCTGGATGTGGGGTCCATCCATTTGGTCCTATAAGACCGAGGGTTCAGGAGGAGTGGCTATTCTAGCGCGAAACCAAGATGACCTGCAAATTCAGAAGTTGGTGGAAGTGGTCCCAGGCCACCTGGCCGTCCTTGATTTTAACATTATCGGGATACAGAAGGACGGGAAGGAATATCAGAAGCGCTATAGACGGTGCAATCTACACCCCGATCCAGGTCGGACCTAGGAAAGAACTGTGGGCCAAACTCAAAGATTACACAATCACCAACAGGTCCCTCATAGTCACCAGATACTTCAATAACAGGTCGAGAATAGAAGACAGGCGTAATCTGAGAGATATGACGACGGGACGCCCGGCTAAAGATTGTCCTCTGACCCTGGAAGAAAGGAACCTAAACACCTTTTTGCTTAATTTAGATTTAGAAGATAAAGCGCTTTTAATTGATAACGGGTTAGATTTTTTTCCTTTAAGTTGCAGGAAGGTTTATATGAGTAATTTTCCACAGATGGCAGGCGGACGTTGGTGGCCAGCGGAATAGACATGGTGTGGGCGGAGAAGAACTGGATGGTGCAATCTTGCAGGATAGGACTGACCCCTTGCTCAGATCACAGGTACCTTTCCATAGAGTTGTACGGTGATTGCCTGACCCTTCGTGGCAAACCAAGGTGGAGACTTCACTCCTGTATGCTGCGTGAGCAGGAATATAAAGAATTCATAGAGAAGTGTATTATCACTTGGAGAGAATTAACTGAGGTCAGAAGGAACGTCCCGATCAGATGGTGGTAGGAGCTAAAGGAGGAAATTAAGCAGAAGTGCTTTGCGATGTCATCGCACATGTACAGGAAAGAACTGGCCCAGTACCATAGAGGTCTTTTTGGCTTTCTGAAGGCCCATCAGAGGATCAACAAAGGACTGGCATGGAATAAGAAGAAATTAGAGAGGGATGGGAAGATTATCCAAGAATATCCAAGAGGAGGAGAGAGGCCAGAATACAAAAGCAGAAATACAGATCAAAGGGGCCAATTGTGGAGTGGGGAGAAGAAACGAAGGGGGGGGGAAGGACGATCAGGAACTTTGAAGGGCTTCGAAAGTCGGGAGAAGAGGTGATAAAATACTCAACCGATGAGATGTTGAGCATCATGAATAATCACTACCAGGAAATGTACGCTGAGAAAAAGATAGAAGAGCAAACCATGACTGACTTTTTGATGAAAATGCCTAGGGATGCCTATGACTCACCCAGTAAGGAAGAAGCCGAGGAGATGACTAAACCCGTAACAGAAGATGAAGTGCTGGAGGTGATAAGAAAGGGACGAGACGGCACTGCTTTGGGTCCCGATGGACTAAATTACACCTTTTATGTTTCAGAAAGAACTGGCCGAACCGCTAGCCGCAGCTTTTAATAGAGCCTTACGGGAGGAGGACAAATTTAGAGATAGTTTTTATGGAGGAATCTTAACCTTCATTTATAAAGAGGGGGACCCTACTCTGCCTAAAAACTGGAGGCTCATTACTCTGACAAACATCGACTATAGGATTTTAGCAAAGATTTTGAATGACAGACTTTCCAAAATAGCCCCTAAGTTGATTATGAGGACCCAGACTAGTGCTGTCCCAGGGAGGAAGATGACTGATTCCTTAGTTCTGGTTAGAGAGATCTTTCAGATGGTGGAGAAGGGAGAGTGGAAAGGGATACTTCTACAAATGGACCTATCTAAGGCCTTTGACAGAATAAACAGAAAGTATCTCTGGCAAACGCTGATGGTAAAGGGTGTCCCAGAGGTTTTCATAAACTATATAAAAACTCTGTATGAGCAGGCATTGGTTATACCACAGGTAAACGGATGGACGGGAAAAATCATACCCATAGAATCAGGGATACGCCAAGGATGTCCATTGAGCCCGCTCCTCTATGTTTTGGCATTAGATCTGTTGCTGGCCATACTCCAGGCAGAGCCCAGAAGGGAATCACCACGGGTAGGGAAGGGAATAGTGCAGAGGCTGAGAATGCCATAAAAACGGTAGCCCATGCAGATGATGTGTACATTATGGTTAGAGATGTGGGTGAGATGGAGACATTGAAGGGAATAATAGATGAATACAGCAGGGCCTTGGGAGCGGTGATGAACGAGGATTTATTCTCTTGTGTCGAGGGGGAAAAACATAGAGTTGAGGGCCATGGGGACTGTTTTTGAAACGGATGAAAAGAAACAAGAAGTTCAAAAGGTGGAATCTGTAAAAATTTTAGGTATAATTTTTGGACTGAAACAAAGAGGGTGGGAAGAGTACTGGAAACTATGGGCCTCTAAGGTGGAGGAAAAACTGAAGAGGTGGAAAAAATGGAACTTGAACCTGTACCAGAGGGCGCGTTACATCAACATGTATTGTGTTCCGATGGCATCCAATTTGGCGGCGATCTATCCCCTGCCGAAACAGGTGGTAGACAAGGTTACCCATCAGGTTTTTATTTTCTTGTGCGGCACTGCTTTCTTTCCTCTTGCCCAAGCGATGGCATATAAGAAATTGAAAGAAGGAGGACTGGGGTTTGGGCCCTGGGGCCCTTGTTCTTGGCGACCTTTGTCTCCTATAACTTTGACAAATGGGTGAAATGGAGACTGAGGCCGCAAGAAGGGGGAGCCTTTGCATCTGTATGGGCCCAATTCGGAGACACTTGGGAAAAGACGACCTGGGGACAGAAATGGTGGGCGAAAGAAGAGACAGGATACATAATCACTCAGGCGATAAAAAGATCTTTGCCAGAGTACATGAGGGAGGCGGTGACTCTGATGAAGGAGATGGGGCTCTCGGCCAAGCCATATAAAACCAGCGGGCTGGAAGGGAAACAACTCAAGCGTTACATGTATGAAACGACAGTACAGGAGTTTATAATGAGGCCTCACCAAGAGAAACAGCAAAGTAAGATGCACCTTTCCACGTACCTCTTTCAGGAGAAGGTGGCGCACAGTGCCTTTAGCAAGAAGAGAATCCCCTTTAGTTTATGGGAATTAAGGTGGAGGGCTTTCAATCAGGTCCTCAGGGTGGCAGCGGAAAACCCATGGTTGCAAGAAGATCAGAAGAGGTGCAAGAGGCCGACCTGTTCGGGGTCAGGACCCTCTAGATCGGTAGGTGCCCCTCCGCTGATAGAAATGATAGTCCATTTTGTCCAAGAGTGTATGCCTGCGATGGAGTTGTGGAGGGGCGTAGCGAGGGCCTTTAAGTGGCCCGAACTGGCTCAACAGGCCTGGGAGACTACCGTCTCTGGGAAGGAGCCAGCGGGAGGTATGAGGGGACCCAAGAGGACGAGTAATGTGGGACAACAGAGGGGAGGAGACAATAGGTGGGAGGTGCCATGATCTACGGTAAGATGGATAAATCTGTATGTTCTTTTTGCGCTGGGCATCCAAAGGGGCAAAGAAATAAAGAAGAAAAAGTCCACCAACACGCAGGGATAGATTCGCTTTGTGGTCTCCAGAGTATACGGTGTCGTGGCTTACAAAAGGGTGAGAACCGGTAGAGACAGGTGGAAAAAATGGTGGGAGTGGTTAGATGGGGTGAATCCACCTATAACGTGATATATCTGTGTTCTAGTTAAACAGTTGATGTAATGTGACTGTAGTTGAAAATGTAAAATGTGATTTCTTTCCTTTGTATTATTTATTGTAGTATGAAACTTTTTAAATAAAAATCCATATTCTCCCCCCCCCCAAAAAAAAATCTATATTTCCCAGTTTTGAATTCCATTCTGGTTGAAATTACTACAATAAATCCTTTTGTTGCACTATTCATCCTTCCCTCCCCGTCCTTTCCCTGCCAAATTATATGGCTGTGCCATTGGCCACAATGCAGGATCCCTGCACACAATTGTTTTCACCCCATGTCTACATGTTCAAAAAGCACTTTCGGTAACAGGGTTTTAAAAATGTACTCTCAAGAAAATCTTACAGAAACCGAATAGGTGAATTGTGCCCCCACTGTGAGCCTGCTTCCTGCTGTTGTTCCCAAGCAATAAAATCCTTACTGTTAAGAAGGTGTAGGAGAGCAACCAGCTGTGTGAAAGACCTTTCCAGCCTCTCCTTAACTGGAAATGATTCTCAGGAGAGTCATTTTCTGCCAGGAAACAGGAACTTTACAGCTTTCACTGCCTAGCAGATTAAATCAGGAGGCAGAAAAAACTACAAAGTCCATGATCCCCAGCCATCATTTCTCATCTGCTAGCACAGATAAGTACTACTGAAGAGATGCTTGTTCAACTTTTTTCCTTTGATAGGAATTCCATCAGGATGGGATTAAGTGGCTACCTAGGCTTAGGTCACTGCTCCAATATTTCCCATTGTCTTTTATTTGACCATGCTACAATATTTGTTGAACCACAGATTATCTTGTGTGGCCTATCTTAATTTTGATTGGCTGGTTCTCTGCTCTGTTCACAACGCTCTGACCAGTCTGGTCAAATAGTGTAGGGCAGTGTTATTCAAACTGTGCGATGCGGCTCTTTAGGGCAGCACCAGGAACTCAAAGGGGAGGTGCGGGATGTCCTCTTGCAGCGATACAGTCACACCCCTGGGCAGAATACGAGTCCGTCTTCTGCCTGTCTCTGCACTTTTTTTTAAAGCAGAAGAAACAGGAGTTGCTCAGCTGCGAGAATGGCTGCTGCTGTCCCGCCCTCTTCTCCCTCCGCTCCGAGGCTGCTGCCTTCTGTGTTCGCTCTTCAACTCCAGCCCCCATCTGGCAAGTACCGAGCATGCTCAGCTTGCAGTCCTTAACCCTCGCTGAACCTTGTCTGGTTGGTTCCTAATTCCAGCCTGGGATCACTTCTCATCAAAGTGAAATCTCTCTTTTCAACCCCCTCCCTCTTCCACTCCCCCTTTCAATCCCCAAACCTTCCTGCTTTTCTCCCCCTCCCCAAATAAAACGCTTCCTATTTTACCAGTTACCAGGGGTCTAAAAGTTGTTTCCATGCAGTTGGCAAAGGGGGAGGGGAGAGACAAGCACACACTTTACTTGGCCAGGAACAGAAAAAGGGTACTGTTTTTAAAGTGATTTATTAATCTTGTTGTTTGACTGAAGAGGAGAGGCTGTATTTTTAAAGTGATGAATCTTGCTATTTGAAGGGAATACTTATCAACCATTGATGAAGTGATTGCCAGCCCAATCCTATCCACACTTTCCTGGGAGTAAGCCCCATTGACTCAAATGGGACTTACTTCTGAGTAGACATGCATAGGCTTGAGCTGTGCATCTCCTAGTATAGGAGACAAATCAGCTTCCTAACCAAAACCTTATCAGCTCTGATATATTTTCATGGTCTATTTTTGTTTTCCCCACCAGCTGCTGGAAAAATTTAATTTCATTAAATTAATAAAGGGTTCTATCCAAGGAGAATGGGAGAAATGACTAGTTGGATTGGGGTCCACAGGGGTGTGTGTGTGTAATGTTGGTCAGACTGGTTGTTCACAAAGTTCATTTGATAAAACAATTCTATTGGTATGCTTACAAAGTTAAAAAAATGAGTCTTCCTGGACCAGACAAAATCTACCTACTCCAGCATCCTGTCTCCAACAGTGATCAGCAGCTGATCATTTATAAAGCATATATATTACTATGTATTAATAATATATTTTTAAGATCTGCATTTAATTAATGATATGATTAATATAATTCATATTAATATAGTTAATATATATTTAATATTATATTATAATAAATATAATTGTATTAGCAACCTTCAGTCTCGAAAGACTATGGTATCGCACTCTGAAAGGTGGTTCTGGCACAGCGTCTAGTGTGGCTGAAAAGGCCAATCCGGGAGTGACAATCCCTTCCACACCAGGAGCAAGTGCAGTCTGTCCCTGGTCTGTCTCCCTGGCTATGGGCCTTCCTTCTTTGCCTCTTAGCCTCAGACTGTTGGCAAAGTGTCTCTTCAAACTGGGAAAGGCCATGCTGCACAGCCTGCCTCCAAGCGGGCCGCTCAGAGGCCAGGGTTTCCCACTTGTTGAGGTCCATCCCTAAGGCCTTCAGATCCCTCTTGCAGATGTCCTTGTATCGCAGCTGTGGTCTACCTGTAGGGCGCTTTCCTTGCACGAGTTAATAAATATAATATAAATAAATATAATATTATAATATATTTAATATAGTTAATATAGTTAATATTTCTGGCCACTTCCTGTTTAATGATGCCACTTCCAGCCCTCAGGAATGTGATGGGGAGTCATGGCCAACAGTCACAGGGGTCAAGGGAGCCACTGGCTGGAAAAGTTTGAGTACCACTAGTGTAGGGGGAAGAGGTGAGTGCATAGTCACCCCACCTGAGCCACTATCCTACTGTCCTAACCAGTCTAGGGAGATGGTTCATTTGAACCATCCATGACACAATTAGAGGTGCTTGAAAATGGTGTTTTCATCTTACTCAACTCAATGTGTTCAGTGAAACTTACAGGCCAATCCTAATAGGAGCAGTGCAACTGGGTGCAGTGGTGACAAAAAGATTACTGCTGCATGCAGTGGCACTGCAGGGGCTGCCAGAGATCAAGGAAAGCCCCAAACCCTGCAATCAGGTTTCTCAAGTCTGCGCCAGCTATTTTGCTGTTGCCAGTTATTTTGCCAGTACAGACTTGAGACCTCCATGTCAGGCTTTGCAGCCCAGCATGAAGGATAGGATATGGTGGAGCAGTGTTCTGCTGGTTCCACTCCCCACCTGCCCTGGTCATCACGTCACCACAATCACTTTGCCAGGAGTTGAACCAACTCCCTGCACAATTCCACACCACTCTGGTTGCCCCCATTCGTCTCCTCCAAGACATTGCCTGGAGCAGCATGGAATTGTGCCAGGAGTGTCTGCAGCTTCCAGTGCAATGCTGCTCTGGGGCATGTCTTTCCTCTTCTTGGAGGAGAGGAAAGACACGGCCCAGAGGGGCATGGAATTGTAGCCACCTCAGGCATGATTCTGCACCATTCTGCGTCACCTCCTCCCAGGGCCTAGGAGAGAGGGTAAAGGGGGTAATTTGTACCCGGGCCCAGAGTCAAAAAGGGGGCCCAGGAGCCAAAGGAGGGGACCCAGAAATTTCCTGGGATCTTACATTTTCCTATCCAGACCTGTTGTCCACATGGGATTTCCGGGGATACTACAACGAGTGTGCAATTGCAGCTGCTGGTAAGCCATATATGTTGGGCCGAGGAATGCATACATGACACTCCTGGACAGTGTCAAATCTTAGAGGAAACTGGCCTGCTGCAGTAGCTCTTTGGCTGGTGGCTCTGCTAACCATGGAGCTCACGGACACTGCTGCAAGTCTGCAGCTGCTGCAGAAGCAAGTTTTGGTCCACCCAAGACACTTTCCATTCTAGTGTGAGCCTAAATATGATGATTTTCTGCATGTTTTTTGAGAAACTTAGGTTTGGTTTTCCATGTTACTGTATCTAGCTGCCAATACCACGCAGGTGGGTAGACCTGGGCTCCAAAGACTTTTCCAGCTATCTCCATCCTCCCCCACCCTGTTTTGCCCCTCCCTGCCCCCATTCTGTTCACCCATCACCACCCTCCTCCGCTCTGTGTTCCCCTTTCCCCCTTTGCAAAGGGGCCCAAAAGAAGCTTTGTACCCCCTGAGAAAATTTCTCTGAGGTCCTGGCTGCAATCCTATCCACACTTACCTGGGAGTAAAACCCATTCAGGGCCTAGGAAAGGGGAGGTAAAGGGGGTGATTTGTACCTGGGCCCAGGGTCAGAAAGGGGACCCAGGTGCAAAGGAGGAGGCCTAGAAATTTCCTGGGTTCTTACATTTTCCAATCTCACCCAGACTCATTGCCCTCACGGGATGCTGGGGCATTACTGTGGGCATATGGTGGCAACTACTGCAACAAGCTGTACACACCAGGCCTAGGAATGTATACATTCCTTAACAGTGTCACATCTGGGAGGAAACTGACCTGCTACAGCAGCTCTTTGGCTTGTGGATCTGCTAACCTTGTTTCGGAGCTCAGCCACCCAGCTGCAGGACTGCAGCTACTGCAGAAGTCAGTTTTGGTGTACGCAGGACACTCTCCATTCTAGTGTGAACCTAAATACAATGATACTGATCTCCTGCAATGATTTTCTATATCTGAAAGATTTTAGAGAGTCTTAGGAGTGTGTTTTCCTTATTACTGTATCTAGCTGCCAATGCCAGGCAGGCAGGTAGACCTGAGCTCTGCATTGGGATGACTGGTAGACCGGGACTCCAAAGTCTATTCTGGCTATTGCCACTTTCCCCCTGTCTGTTTTGCCCCCATTCTGCTCACTCCCATCCCCCCCCCACTCTGTTTCACCCCCTCTCTCTTTAGGAATCGGCCCAAAAGAAACTTTGTACCCCTGATAAAATTCCTCTCAGAGGCCCTGCCTCCTCCATCCTCTTCTCTTTTGTAGGAAGAAAGGAAAAACAAATCCCAGAGCAGCATGGAATCGCACCTGGAATGGCTGCAATTCACAGTCACTCTTGACTCTATTCTGGGCAGCCTCCTCTTTTGTCAGAAGGTTTTTTGCTTTTGTTATGTTTCTTTTAAGTGAAAGAAGTTGCCAGAGCTGCCGGCTTCTTTCTCTTATATAAAAAAAAAAGATAAAAAATGAATCATTTGCCCCCTTGCCGCCTCTTAGGTACACCAGTGGTTTAATACCACTGAAATACCATCTACGAACCTTGATTTGTTTCCATGGTACATGAAAAATCCTTTACTTCTGATTATTCAGTGAGATAATTATGAACATTCCTGAACAGGATCCTGTTATTTTAAAAGGAGTTTGATTAATGTTTGGTGTATGGATGGTGATCTGACAGCCTTACTGCAGCTCATAGTAAGTATACAAGGAGATATTTCTACACTGAAATGAGGCCCAAGGGCTCATGGTACCCAGAGGAATTGTGGCTGCTTCAGTAGTCTCGACTTTACAGGCCAAACTGCAAGGCACTCATAGAACGTTGCAAGGAGATGATCAAAGCAGCTCAGCAGCAGAGAGAGGAGGCAGGTTTCAAAAATAGAATGTGGGGAAAGCAAAAGTGAACATGCATATAAAATCATCATTGCACTTGTTGCTGGCACGAGGCAAAAAAGGCAGGGTTTCCCTAGCAGGGGAAGCAAATTAATAATATATCAGGCTCTGGGAAAAAGTTTGAAGCAGCTGTTCACGTTTCCTGCTAGGTTTTCCTGCTCTGAGTCTGCAAGGCTTTTAGACATCACTTGTGGGGCTTGAATCACAAATTCCCATTTAACTTCTTTGAAAGTGCTCCTTTGAGTCAAATCCTGTTGGTTTGGTCACACTCGGTTTCAAATATGATAAACAGTGCAATCCGATGCCCAAGTAGTGTGTCATCCCTGCTCCGCTGGTGCAATGTCTGAAGCCCATATGCTATATCCTAAGCATGTCCAGCACAAAGGGGGGAAAGGGAAACAAAAGCTTGAGCAACCCTGCAGTGACAAAGCCCTCTCAGCAACTCTGCCAGTTTTAATGGAAACCCCAAGCCCACCCACCCAATATGGCTTGTAGTGGCCCCACACAGACCCCATGTCATCCAGATGTGCAACAAGCCAATCAGCAAACAGTGTTGCTGAGATGCCCCCCCACCACATGCCACAAAATCTGCAACCCCACAAGCATCCCTGGAAACTGATGGGGTGGACCACAGCCCCACATGCATTGTAGTCACCATGAGCTAATCATTCCAACCTGCCCACACCCAATGCCAGTGTCCAAGGAAGGGCCTCTAGGGTGACAATCAGGGGTAGTGGCTGATGAATGACCAATGAACAGCTGTCACTGAACTACTGGTGTCCTGGTGACTGAGCAGACTGACAGTGCAAGTCCATCTGCACCAACCTGGGAATAAATGCCATGGAACAAAATGGCATGTGTGTCTTAGGAGATATGCAGAGACTTGCACTGTGGTGCCCACATAGGCAGATGGCTGCACGCACATAAGTGCTGATGGAAAACTGCTTTAAACAGCCCCCACCCACCCCAACAGTGCAAACATGCTGCATCCCAGGAATGGTGATGATAGGGTACAATTCAGGGACGGAAGGAGCAATGCTGTGAGGAAAAGGGGAGTAACAGGAGTACAAGGAGCAGAGTGAGGAACCCAGAACCTGGCACAAGTGGAACGGTCCTGAACTCCCAACAGAAAGGCACTCTGTGCATTTGCTACATGCTGCAGCCATATCACCAATCTCCCAGGACAGGCTGCACACAGAATTATGGCACTGGCCATGTTAATGCCAAAACAGTACTAAACCACCAGCCACATGCTCCTATGCGTAGTAAGGCTGCAGATAGTATTCATGATGGGAGGAAGGAGGAAAGGAAGAAGACTGGGAGAGATACAAGGGTGGGAGAGATACAAGGAGGATGCCCTTAATTATGCTGATGTGTGGAGCCTATGGGCAGCAGCTATTTGTGCAGGGTGACCATGCTGTATTGGAATCTGCTGGAAGATCTGGCGAAGAGGTAGATGTGGTATCAGCAGTGGCCCCTTTAAGGGTAAGGCCTGGGCATCCAGCAGAGTGTGCTGCACAGCTGCAGCCCCTTGAAGGCAATAGGGCCCTCAGGGATATAAGGAGCACCAGAGGCAGGAAGAGTTTGTGGGTAGTAGAAGGAGGAAAGCTTGAGGAAGGACAGACTGGATTAATGGACTAAGGACTTGATGGCTAATGGACTGCTGATGAACTGATGTGTGAATGGGCTTTGGAAGCTACTGGTGCAGGAACTACTAGAGACACTAAGACTAGTGTTTGGTTGCTGTGCCCAAGATCTGCTGAGGACCAAGGGGCTGCTGTAGTAGTGGGAGGCTGCTGGCAGGAAGGAGGACCTCTGTAGGTTAAACAGGTGAGCTACCCTAGTGGTGGGGTCCAGCAGTACTGCAGGGCAGAACCAGGGTCACTTTTGAGGAAAGAAGGGGAGCTAATTAGCTAGAAGTGGGCATAATTCTCCAGGTGGAGCTTGGACTGGGAATTTGGCAGAACACATGGCCACACTGAGTTCCATGGTCAATGGCCTACACGAAGACCTCAGCAGGTGCCCCAAGAGCCAGCAGCCCTCCCTCAACAGACTGTTGCTTTGTCCCACTTGTGCTACTCTACCATATGCTGCACCCATGGCAATCCCTGCATCACTGTGCCTAGTTGCTCCTGCTGAGTCAGCACAGCCTGCTGGATGTACAGCAGGATCTCTCACAGCTTGCTCTGGCCCTACAGTGAGACATTCACTGCCTACTGTCCACCCTGATGCAACTCCAAAAGGAACAGGTAGAAGTTGGAGTGACTGTGGGTCATGTGCACATGGCACAGTTTCAGCAGCAGCACTGGTGCCTTAACCAGTGGCTGCAGAATAGGAGGCAGCAGCTGAAGTTGTGGAGGCACAAGAGCCAGCTGCTCCAGTGGTAACTTCTGAGTCAACCGCTTCACTGATGGAGGTGATAGTTGCTGAGGCTATGGTGGCATTGGCACCCACCGAGTTGCCTACTCAGCAGAGATGATGAGGAAGCCAGGCCCAAGGATGCAAACAACCCCATCATCCAGAACGTATATGCTCAAGAGACCTAGCTGATGATGGAGTTTTATCAACTTCCCCTGGATCCATGGCTGGTCGGGACCTAGGGTGGGGAAACACAGCACAGGTACACAATAAAGGGTTCAGTCCTTACAGCAAATGGCTCCCCTGAAGACAATCCCAAACCCCAGCTTTCTCACTTGCCACTTGCCCCAGCTTTCTCACAGCCACTGGAAGCAGGACCCCCCAGCCATAGAGGCACAAGCTCTATGGCTGGGGGGTCCTGCTTCCAGTGGCTGTGTGGCCAGCTGTACTGCTCCGTCTTGGCTTTTCCAGTGTCCCTGTGGAATGGCAGGCAGTCCACAACCTCATCCATCCTGGTTCCAAGCACCCAACCAGAGACCCACCATCCACCTGCCAGAGTGTATAGACCCCAACCCTGAACAGGTTCCTGGAGGATGAGGGATATCTCCCCCTGCTGAGCACCTTGGCCATGCAACCCCATGTTCTAAGGGGTTGCATGGCCCTGTTCTAAGGGCCTCCCTTATTCATTATTTATCATTCATTTCTTCAGTAGCCTCAGAATTTTTTCCTCAATTATGTGAGGCATGCGTTTCTATCATGAGATAGTGCCCAACAGTGACACTGCACCCAGTTACTGTGGTGAGCCAGACACTGCACCACAGTGCATTATCCAACTCCTTCCCCTGACCAAGGGCAATATCTGGATTCTCTGCAGCAAGCTAGGAGATGTTTTTTCTTTCTTTCTGCTTCTATCCAGTGTGAGGCCCTGGGTCCCCATGCACCCCTCTCTCAATGTCTGCAGCCTCCTGGTGCTCCTGTTCAAACCACGGTATGGATTTTGGCAGAACACAGGTGTGTTTCTCTCAAATAGTTTTCAAATACACATGGCAATGACATCCTTCTGATATCTGAGAGGCACATAATGACTGCCAGGCTCCCTGGAGTTCCCTTTCCATCACAAAATGGTGGACAGAGGACACCAGTGGTAGCAATATATCCAAAAAGAAGAAGCAGCTGCTGCTGGAGTTATGCTGGGAGTTCCATTGAGTTCTGGTTCATGAACTCCCCCTTAGGCAGAGACCCACATTAGAGACCTGGAGCAGGAAGAGCTGGCCTGGGCAACCCAGGCTGCCTGAATGGCCTGGAGGAACTAGGAAGGAGCACAATTTAATACAGTAGGAAGCAATTCCAAAGGATGCACCTGGGACTCATGAGAAAATGCTATACCTGGCCTCATTTATCCTTAAACAGGAGTGGGGGTGGGGGCTTATGTCTAAGTAGCCATGGCTAGGACTGGGAAGCCAATGTGCCTTGGCATATTCCCACACATGTGGCACGTACCCAGCTGCCAAGAAATATCCCACCAGGCTCTCGCTTCATGGTAGAACTACTAGCCACCCTTTTTCTCACTTTCCCCACCTGCAGGAGATGTGGCTTCAGGATTGGCCCCCCCTCCCCAGTCAGACAGGGTGTCCTGCAAATGTTGCTCTTGCAATTCTGTACTGTGGGCTAGCAAAAGAGACCGAGATAGTAGCAATAGCGATCTGTTCCACCAAGTGTCAAGGGAGTTCATCTTCGCCACACAGTGGCAGTCCTCTGTCATGCTAGTGGGCTTCCACTGAGCTACTTGCATAGACCTCAACCAGTTTTTCTTTTGCTTTAGCTCCAAAAACTCATTGCCTGCCTGCACACCTCTCATTTTCCTACCCCTGTCCCTGACTACAAAGACCATGCTTGTAGAAGAGTGACCCTGGCAATCTTTTTTTTATTTGGAAATATTCCCTAAGTAAAGGAAGTGCTTGAATGCAGCAATTAGCACACCTAAGTAGGAACCTGATTTCCTTAAAAACATCTCTGTGTTCAACCTTTATTGATCAGTGAAGCAGCTTTAATTATCTCCCCCCCCCCCACGGCTGCTCTTGCAGCCATAAAGCAAAGTAATTAACAACTTTCTTTGTTATTTAGAGACTTAAAAAGGGAAAGAGAAAATCTAGATCAGAGATGCTTGTCACTTGTTTTTACTGATAGCAAATCTGGCCAGCCTGATTCTAGTGTTACAAGATGCTGTCATGCGTGGGTTTCAAATTAAGGTTAGGCTTTCCAGGTTTGGCAAAAGAGAAGCGTACTGGTAACCACTGGTGATTCTGGGGGGGACGGGACACTAAGTTTCTTCAGGCACTTGGCTGCTGGTGTAAAGTGGCCCCTTCTCCTCACCTTCAGAGCCAGTCATGACTGCAAATGCAAAAGCTTTTGCACATGCAAACATAGTGTTTCCACCCCTTCCAGAAACACCAATGCTTGTAACACAAAATGTCTATGTTCCTCAGGAAATTTATAACACAATGTGATGCATGCCTACTCAGAAGTAAGTTCCATTGTGTTCAATGCCGCTGACTCCCAAGAAAGTGTGCATAGGATTGCAACCTTAACCAAAAAGCATATAGCACTTGGATTCCTTTGGATGGGAGACTGGCTTTAAAGAAATATGTCAAAGGTCAATTGTTACTATTTCTGCAGTCCAATCCCATGCATATTTAATCAGAAGAAAATCCCATTGTGTTCAATGGGGCTTACTCCCAGAAAGTGTGTATAAGATTGCAGCCTTCTCCCAGGACTGTCCAGCATAACACTTAGCTAGCTTGCATTTAGAATAATCAATACAAATAAGATCACAATCCTGCGATGAGTTGGTGCAGGCCCCCTGCATCAGCTCTCAAGAGTCACAAACATGTCATAAAGCATGTTTGTGCCAACTTAGGAGCAGGCTGTGCTGGCACAAGGATGTGCATCGGCCTGCTGGCATCAGATCCCATAGCTGTGCTGGCCAAGGCAAGTAGGTTTGCACTGGGCGGTGGGGGAGCATGCCAAGAGGCATGGGGGGCATTTCTGGGTGGGAGAGTGCATAAGGTGTTGCAAGGCCAAACAGCCACTCAAATAAGCAACTCAGAATAACTCGGTACACAAGGATGAAAGTTCACAGGCTTTTATTGAATTGTATACAATTGGTCCACAGGACTCATGTCCAGAGCATGGACATCGTCTGGCCAGTGGGTTTTAACCTTTGTACCACACAGTCCTTTTGTCTGAAAATCCAGACTTCTCATTCGCTGAAGGTTCGACATCATAAATGGGGCTCAATTTTTAATAGGACATAGATAAATACTATTTACATACAAGATGGAAAATAGGTGGGCAACAAGTGAGCAAAACCATTGATTGGCTCTAATGATACAGGCTAATGAAAGCCAGCCATTTATGTTAAAACAAATCATTTAAACAAAGCAAATGCTTAGCAGTTTATGAGGGAAAATGTTCAAATGTTCATAAGTTTAATGAAAGCAAACGTTAATGCTATGTTATGGGTGTTTATAGCTAAATTAGTTATTAGTTTCTATGTTTAAGAACTAGGGGAAAATGTTATGTTTAGCATGCTTATATGTTTGGAACAGAGAAAGCATTTTTGGTCTGTAAATGGCAGACAGGCTGTAAATTAGTCTCAAGGAATGTTTCTTGGTAAACTGTCAAGGACATCAGATAAAGTGAAGGAAAAGGGAGTATAAGAAGCTGGAATTTCCATCACAAGCTAATTGCTAGTATGTCAAATGATTTAAGCTTCTCTTGGAATCAAATTTACAGCCTTGTATATTCATTATACCAAAGCAACATACCCAAGCATCATAGAAGTGCCAAATAAATTACTAAGTTAGCATGCTTGCATGCCAATAGTTCTTTAATGCCTCAATAATTATAGAGATTGTTTTTAAAAATGTAATCAATATATAAAGGCATAGTAGTGAATTTTTTAGCTGTTAGAATAGTTTGATCAAAGCATGAAATACACAGAAAGGGGAAAACTATTAAAGAGGCTTATAGCCACAAGTCTGAAAATGTAATTCAAATGTAACCTTGAGGAGGCAGATGTCTGGCAAAGTTAATTAAGAGAGTCTAACAAGGAGACTCTAAGAAAAGTTACTCCCCACAGATAAGAACTCTGTATATCTCTGTAGACTCAAAGTGACAAAATTAGATACTTTAACTGGAACTAGAGAGTTACAACTTAAAGTGAGATTAGATACAACATACAGAGGAACTGGGAGTAGCCAGGAAGCTGATATCACTTGGCACCAAGAAACGAGAAAACTAAAGGTTATATAAACATTTTAATGATGAGATCTAAACAGACAGTTTATCTTGTTTGGCAGATACAGACACCTGCAAATCAGCTAGACAGGAAGAGATAAGCAGAAATAACATTCCAGAAAAAGTCCCCTAATTAAGCCAAAACATAACAAGAGCCTCTGTCTGAACTAAAAGCTAACAAAAGAAGCTGGATTTAGTTAAAATGAATAAGAAAAGTCTCTTAAAATCCTTTTTGCAATAAGAGGTTAGTTTGTCTTGTATTAAATATAAGTTTATACCACTATACATCACAGTAAACAAGTCACAAATAGAGAATTACACATGGAATAGACAGAAGACCAAAAGGCTTAGTTTAAACAGAGGTTAGCAGAAAGCCCACAGTGATTGATGAAACCAGACAGAAGGGAATTTGGAAAGATAACGCTGGTAACTCTATCAAGGTCAGAAATAAATAAATGAATAAAGAATGCCATCAAGTGGTGGTTGGAAACAATGTTTTCTATATGTCTCAAATGTACATTTTGCCTTTTTTGGAGTTTGTAACTTGAAGTCAACCAATCAAATGCTTGTAAAGTTATCTGTGGCCAACCCTAAGAAAGCCCCCATTTCTGATGTCACACTCCAGCCAATGAGAAATGTAAGACTCCTCAAACAAAGGAACCAGAATCAAATATGAGGCTCACACTGGAAAATTGCTCTCTCTGAGGGCTCTGAGAGTTCGCACATGGCTCTCATTGCTCTCTTCACTTTGGACAGGAGTCCCTGAGAAGCCCGTCGCTGGCAATGAAATAAAGCTTGCAGATGATCACCACTCTTGCCTACTGAGTTTGCTTTCGACCTTGCAACACTTATGTACATACAGGTGGGGTCTCATCTTAAAACTTTGCCAAAATTACACAGTTTCCAAAACCAGCAGGGTTCACTGTAACATCATTTTATCCAACACTGACCCTCACTCACATTTATTAGCCTAATTAGGGACCTCTTTGAGAAAATAAGTTTTCATATTATATTAAAGAGAACACACAAATACTTAAACATGGGTGTGAAGACCTTAATTTGGCAGAGCTTCTAACCCATTTATTGACTTTTATTCCTTTAAACCCTTTCCTAATTACTTATGCTACTCATCTGCATCTTCTCCTGGTTTTAGTATATTTCTTGTGGGCCCTCTTGCTAACTTGTGTAAACTAGAATCTTTAAACTCCCTTTTAACAATTTTACTATATAATTCTATATAACTATTTACTTTAAGTATATTGGTATTGAGGGCTTTATGACCTTCCTTTTATGACTGGCTAGCACTTATTAAAGTGTCATAAGGCTTCAGCTAGTTTTCTTGTGACCTTTCTACACTCCAACACAAAACAACCCAAGTAGTACTCTGCATATGTGATTTCTCTCAACAACTCCTTGCTCTATTTACTTTCAAACACATTATATGTATTAATATTATATAGCAATAACTATGACAAAAACAAAAGCACCGCTAATGTTTACGCAGAGTACAAAGACAGATCTCTGCCCTAAAGGGCTTACAATCCAGGCAAGCTGTTTTGAGGCAGCTCTCCACCTGCTCCCCCTCTGTTCCATCTATTCAAACAAAGACTCTTTCTTTAAGGATGGTCCATCTATCTTAACTAAATGTTTCAAACTTGTTTCTGCAGGTGTCTGCCAAGAACAGGCCGACTGATAAAAATGTTTGCTAAACTAAAAGTTTCCTAAAATTAAGCATTTTGGCTTTTTAAGACTTAATTTAATTATTATCATGTATTTATTCCATATATGTTGGTTATACTTTAAATGCAAAAACTAAATACTTATATTTGTTTGCCTTCTTTTGAAAGCTTAGAAGAATAAACAAGTGATTTTTGGCACCTGGCCTGGAGACCTGTGTGCCTGCCAGAAGCAGCCTGCTATCTTTTGTGGCCTTGGTTTCTTTTCTAATCTCTATGTAGCTTCTATGAAACTAAAAATACTGGTTTTTTCCATCCTGTTCTCTGTGAGACCAACTTATGATGACTTTTCTGTGCCTTAAAAAATGAGGCAGTTAGCAATGTGGTTTTTCAAGCTGTTTAAGCATTTGTTTCTAAAAACCAAGCAGCTCTCTCTTCTATTGTGCATATGCTTATAATATTAAACTAATTCTTAATACTCTGTTTATACTCTATTGGGCTATCCAGGTCTAGGTTCAGAGGTCACCTTGCCTTATTGGGAGTTGGGTGGGACCAGCAGGGGCAGTGTGCACTTTGTCCTAATCTCCATCCTCGATTCAGGCAGCCTTACATGGACTTTTTGGATTTGCACGAGCAAAATAACTGGTGCAAATCCAAGTAGCCCCATAGGGCAGGCTGGGGTGTTACATAGGGTAAGGGGAAAATATTCCCTTACCCTGAGGTGACCTCCAGCCTGCTCCTAACCTGTGTAGTATACAGCGCAGGCTATGAGGCCTAGTTGTTCTGTAACAGGTTAGGATTGGACTCCCTATGATCTACTGCCCAATCCTATGCATGTCTACTCCATTCCATTTCTACTCTAGTTCCATTGAGTTGAATGGGGCTTACTCTCAGTAATGTGTATTTAGCAGTGGAATTCAAACTGGGGTGTTGCAACGCCCCAGCCTGTGGGTCCTGGCCTCTGCCCCCTTAAGGTCCGGGGGCAGCCAGGAGACAGGGGAAGGCAGCTGCGCCACTCAGGGGGCCTGCAAGGGCTTGGGTGCACTTGCCCAAGCCTCCTGCAGCCTCCTGGGGGTGCTGGAAGCCCTGTGCAACCTTCGGGAGGGCTGCCCAGGTCAGGAAAAGAGAAAGCGGAGCGGTCGCGCCCTGCTCTGCAAAATCGGAAGCGGATCATGATCACTCCGCTTTCCCTTCTGACGGGGCTGCAGGAACTGGGGTGCACTCACCAGTCCCTGCAGCAGCCATCCCTGTGTGCGGGGAGCCCTGGGCGCGCGCCTGCAGGGCTCCCCAGGTCAGGGAAAGGGAGAGTGGGGCGATTGTGCTCCACTTCCACTTTTGTGGAGGCAGAGCAGATCACTCCACTCTCCCTTTCCCTGACCTGAGGTGCCCTGCAGGTGTGCGTGCAGGGCTCCCCGCACACAGGGATGGCTGCTGCAGGGACTGGTGAGTGCATCCCAGTCCCTGCAGCCCCCTGAGCGATGCAATCTTGGGGATCGCATTGCTGCCTTCCCCCTGCCCCTGCAAAGACTTATTGTGGGTTTCAAACTCCCAGAGAGTTTGAAAACTGCAGGTATGTAGGATTGCAGCTTTACAGAGTTATTGTTCCATAACAACCTCTTTGCATTGTACCTCCTCTCTGCTTGTAACACGTTGTGTTCTGGAATGTACGGGATGTGGAGAGCTGATGGATTGGTTGTTTGGCTTGTGGGCAGCAGGCATACAGAAAGTCTTTTTGGTCCCTTCCATCTCCCTGTCTCAAAAGTTGCATCCCTGGCAGTACAATCCTAGGTATGTCTACTTGAAGGTAAACATTTTTAGCTCTTTGCTCAGGCATAGTCAGAGGCATAGCAAACAATTGGTTCCAGGAAAGTTGCAAGCAGCTGGGTCAGCTGGATTACACTGCACCTGTGATTGCCACACCCTAATTAACTGGGCAGACTCTGATTGGGTGCTCAGCCCACTTAAGCCTCACTAGGCAGCTCCACCAGTGCAGTGGGTATAAACTGTAAAGCTGCTGCTGGAGATTTTGACTGACAATTACTGTACATGAACTTGGACTGACTGTGATCTGTGGATACTGACTAGGCTAAGGTAACTCTGGACTGCTATAATCTATGTGTATGGCCTGAACTGCTTTGACTACTCTGTATGTAACTCCTTGCTCAAAATGCAACAGCTATTCAAAGACTCTGCTGTGTCTGCTACTTTGTAGGCACCCTGCTCTGCAACAGGACATACCCAGGTTTATACCTAACAAACATCACTGAGTTCAGTGTGGTTTAGGATTGCAGCCTACGCCTTTTCAGTTGCATCAATCCCATTGAAAGCAACAGGTAAAATGCATGGTTACCTACTTATTTAATTTTTTAGCTCACACTTCCCCCAGGAGATCAGTGAGATCTAGAGCAGCATACATGCAGGGGTGTGGCAGGGGGTTATAGCTCAGTGGAAAACCACCTGCTTTGTATGCAGAGGGTTCCCAGTTCGACCCCCCCAGGGGATGCACAGAGGAGAGAAGAGTGGCCAGCCCCTGATGCTCTGGCCCACTACCCTGTTACCCTCTTTCTTTTCAATTTCAGAAAGCAAGAGGATATAGATATGACATTCCCCAGATTGCTTAAGGTCTTGTATCAGTCCAACATGAATGGCTCTCCTGTCTCACTGTCACAACAAGCCTGTGAGGCAGGTCCAGGGTGATCAGATACAGTGGAGGACAGAGTGCCTATGCCTTTAACCATTGTAGAGAAGAGAGAATTTTGGCAGGCACAGCTCAACATGGAAGGGTTTGGAAAGCTGCACCTGCCTAAATTCCTCAGCTTTGCTACAAAAGTTAAAGGTATAGGCACTCTGTCCTCCATTGCATCTGGTCACCCTGGGTAGGTCAGCCTGCGAGAGATCACCCAAACAATTTTGTGACTGAGTGGAGATTGGAACTCAGTCCTACTAGTCCCCTTCCCTATCTCACTACATCACACTGGCTAATACATACTTGACAATGACTGCTTATGGCCCTATAAGAGGGGTGTAGCAATATTCTGTTGAATAGCAGAGATACAATAAATGATTGCAAATGAAATCTTAAGGAAATAATTACAAATGTCACACAATTGTTTTCCTTACAGATGCCCATGTTTGTAACTTATTTTCATCAGGACTTGACATTCTTCGGATGTATTCATACTGCAGAATTAATGAATAAAATATGACTATAGGCATTAATGTGCATGTCAAGCTACATTTCTTCCCCAGGCGCTTGAAGATGTAAATCTCCAGCATCAGAGAGTCTTGTGAACAATCTCACCACAATTTTCAGGGATCAGCAGATAAAAATAACTAGTAATCTTTCTACCCATCTAGCCATGCTTGGGCAGAGCAATGAAACTATTTTCATGATTGAGCCAAGTTTGGTCCTGGACTGAGTTCAGCTTGGTATTTGGAAGGTCTCAGGATGATTACAGACTAGTAATCCATTCCAGGCCTTACACTGGGCTGAAGGGGCAGAGAAAATTCAAAGTAAGGAGTGGACATCAGGCTGTTTGTGGCCATCTGCAGAGAAAGAACATCCACAAGAAACTCTGCCCTTTGTTAATGCAGTCTATTCTGCTTTCCTACTCTCATTTTGAAGAGTTGCTGGCACTCTGATATACTGTCCTCTTTAAACAGGCCTTGCCAGTGTTCCAATGCCACTTAACCTAGCCACACAAAATGCCATCCTCACCCATGAGCCCTGCACAAACATCACCACTGCCACTACCTCCCTCCAGAAATAAATACAAAAATCTTGCAAGTGCCTGTCTGCTGCCTGGAGAGGGGCAGTGAAGAAGGTGAGTCAAGCCAAGCAGCCTTCCACCACTTAGGCCCAAATCCTAACCCATTTCCAGCACTGGCATAGTTGTGCCAATGGGACGTGTACTGCATCCTGCAGTTGGGGGACACTCATTGAGGCCACCTCAAAGCAAGGTGTCTTGTCCTATTTTCCCTATCCTGCCAACTACGCCAATTTGTCACATCCGATTATTCCAACTCCCTTCTAATACAATTGCAAAAATGTTCCATCTCCCAATGCCCACTTTTTTTGGCTAATTAACACATCTTTATCTCTAGAAACAGCTGTGGTGTGCAAAGGAATAAACACAGAACTCCTTATCTATAGCAATTAACCAGAATTTATTGCTACAAACACCTTCCCTGCAATCCCTCTTGTCCAGAGGTTTTCCCTCCCCAAAATTCCATTTAACTTAGTGGGTAAAGGTCTGAAACCTCCAGTCCAAGTCCAGTGTCCAAAGCACAGTCCAGTCTTCTGCAGCAGAGTCCCTCCTCTGTGTCCTCTCCAGCAGAGTGTCTCCTTCAGCAGGGTCCTGGCAGTCCTCTCTTCTGTGTCCTCCAGCAGAGCACTGGCAGTCCCTTTCTCCTCGTCCTGGTCTATCCGTGCCCCATAGGTGTGGGGTCCTGTAGGTCTGGGTCAGGTTCCCTCTGGATCAGGTAGCTTTTGGCACCTTCTGAAGCTGCCTTTTATCCTTGGATGTCCCATTATCCAAAATGCAGCTCAGCTGTGAGCTACCTTGTTAGCCCCTTGTTAAGTCCAAGTTAGGTTCAGGTGATCCATCTCTTCAGTCTGATCAAGCTTTTGTACTTTCACCTGCCAGATATTTTTATAATATCCTAAATTTCTAATCCTAATTCCTAAATTTAGGATTGCTTTTACCAAAGCTAGGTGTAATATACTTTTATCAGCAGTTCTTTTGGGCACTATGCAAGGCGTCCCTATTCAGAGAGACTGTGCCCCTGCCCTCAAAATGTGGTGGAGACAACTGCTCACATTCTTTGCAATGTCCATATTACGATGATTTGAGAGCTAAATTTATCATCAGTACTGAAACTGTTACGTGAAAATCCCCTTTTTCCCTTCCAAGTTGTGATTTTTACTAAAATGCAGGCCTAAAACTTCTCTTTCAGGCCACAAAAGGAGTCAAATCTTAAACTCACTCATTTCTCATGTTGTTTGTCAGTCTGGGGAGACTCATTTCCTCTAGAGACACTGGAAATGTCTTTATTGTTTAAGTCAATCACTGAATATGCAAACACCTTAAAGAAGGAGGACTTTGGCAGCAAAGTCTACCACCTATTGTTAATTAAATCACAACCGTTAAAGCCACCTCCAGACTCAAATCCAGTAGCAACAGGAAGTAAGCTACTCCCCCTCCCCCAGAGTCAAGCTTTGCTGATAACTGAGTTTTGGACCCTTCCACCTTTTCATCACATACTCCACGTGTACCATTGTGTGTTACTGAGCATGCCCACAGCTCTGGGATACTTCCGGTCAGTTTAGATTGACTTCCAGGTCAGACAACTCTTATAAGAGAGAACGCAGAGCTCAGGTCTCTCTCTGACTGCCCACCTGCTAGAGGGGCCATACCCAGGACTCTCTTCCTCCAGCTCCCCCCCCCCAGGTAAATATATCATGCATCTAAACTTCCCCCCTTCTTCCCTACCTATTCTTCCCTTCTCCCCCCATCTTTAGTCAGCAACTGGGTTTAGCAGATTAAGGAACCCCTAAAATACCTTCCTACACCCTAACCATTTCTGTTTCTTTTTTCGGATGCACTCAAATACATAGCACATGCATCCACCATGCGTTAGGTACACCAGACAAGTATATACTTATCGATTCTCCATGTGTATTATGTTACCTTTGTGTGTTTTTGCAATAAAAATATAATCCTTTGATTGAAAGTTACCTTCCTCCCAGTCTCCTCATTAAGCTAAACAAGGGATTTCTTTGCTCTACGCTGTCTTGTATCCAGCCTATGGTCCCAAAAGTTTCCAGAAGGCTAATATAAATAATTCCCCTAAACAAAACAGCATTTTTGGTAACAAAACAGGTACTGAAACAGGGATGCAGGTGGAGGAGCAGCTTGCTTTTCTGCTTTCTGACGTATACTCTGATATATCATTCAGGGTTGCCCGCTTTTGTTATGCTGCACAGTTGGTAAGAAAGAAAATTGAGAGTGTAAACTTCTGATTTTATGATTTTATATATATGTAAAGGGGTGTTGGTTTTAATTCTGTGTATTTTGTTTTGTTGTCTGTGTTTAGCTGGTTGGATGACCATAAATAAAGTCAGTCTGTCTGTCTGTCTGTCTATCTAGTCCATGTCCATTCAAAGTCCCATCAAGGTCAAATGAAACTCAGGTGTCCATCCAGGTCTCCATTGGTCTTGATTAATTATAGCTGTGGAGCCAGCCCTGCCCTTCCCAGAGCTGTCAACCAGCTGTCAAACATGGGATCACTGTCAACATCACATCATCCACCTGATGTCCTTCTGATTTTCCATTATACAAGGGAATGTTTGTTTCCTTACCTTGGAGCTGCATTGCCCTTATGTCGGTGCTGGAACATGGGTTAGGATTGTGCCCTTAGTCTGATCTATAACTTTAGCTGTCCTGGACACAATCTCTTTGCTTCTTTCAGGTCCTGATCCACATGACCTAGTAGAGCATTTTAAACAGGACCTGGGCAGAGTGAAGAGGCGACATCCAGGGCAGATAAAGCTGCAGGTAAGAGGAAGAGGCAGAAGGCTTTGCCTCACCATCCCTGGCCCACTTGGCTGCTTCCACAAGCAGCTGCAAGGCAGGGAGGAGGAAAGGCAGTCACAATCACGTTTCTTCCTAGAAAAAGAAGAAGGGGGCTGCCCCTGCCTTGATCCTCTTCCTGCTCCTTTGAGTGAACGTGATCAGCACAGCGGGATGATGTCTGTAGGAACTCTGTGAACATTTGATTAGAACAAACTGGAACATCTGATTGGACTGCCCACCACTGGAAACAAGAGGTTGGGCTAGATGCACTCTTGGTCTGACCCAGCAGAGCTCATCCTATGTTCTTGTAGACTCACTAGCAATTGTTCACTATATTGCACTCTTAGTCACAAGAATTGTTGCAGTAGCTACACCACTGCTCTGAGCTACCTGCAGTGAGGTTTGTAGTGCTCCGCCCTCCCAGGTTTTACAAAGTTTTCAAATCCGTTCTTGTCCTGCCAGGCCTTTGCTGCTGTTGATGATAGACAGTTTGGCAGTATATTAGTGATTAGTTGGATGTCTCCATGCTTCAATTTTACTGCTGCTGATTACTTGCCTTTAAAACTGCTGTGGCTTTATTGTTTTATTACAGTGTTTCTCAAACTGTGGGTCCCCATTTATTTCAATATTTTATTTTTAATATATTAGACTTGATGCTACCATGGTATGTGACTGCATTGGGGAAAATGTTACAGACCTGTCCTTTTAGCAAGCTACTATGCATATGCTTTTAACAATGATAGTAAATGGGACTTACTCCTGGATAACTGTGGGTAGGATTGCAGCCTAGAATTGTTAAAAATTTTCCATGTCACTTCCGGTCATGACATCACTTCTGGTGGGTCCAGACAGATTTTCATTCTAAAAAGTGGGTCCCCAATGCTAAATGTGTGAGAGTCACTGTTTTATTGCATTATGTTGTCAGCTACTGTGGAATCTATGGGTGAACATCTGGGTAAAAAATCAGAAAAATAAATAAAATATTCAGAAGCCACCAATATACTGTTAAGCAAAGCTTAAAATACTTTTGTATCCCTTTGGGAATACAAATTCAGCTATTATACATTTGGGTAATCTACACTGTGATATCAATTCTAAGCTTCTCAGCACTTTTGAGAACACTTAGTAGATTTCCATATTAAGGCAGTCAATGTTAACTTCAAAATGTACCCATTTGAGCTTGTCTGTCTTGAAGAATTAGAGTATCGAGAAAGCTTCACCATTAGTGCAGGCATATCCCATAGGAATAATAATGTAATCTCCCTTCAGTACAAAGAAGACATTAACTGATATGCTCCTGACAATACGTTCTCAGTAGCACATCATTTCAGTGATGCTAGCTGACAGGTCTTGTTCTGTGGGAGACTTCTTTAGAGAGATTAATTTAAATGCCTTTAGTTTTGCTTCAGTAGTATAGCTAGAGGGGGGCAAAATGGTAAGTACTGCAGGCTGTGCAACATACTGTGTAAGCAGCCCCTTCTACTTGCCATAGGAGCCATTCTGCAGCGATGGCAAAATGCAGGAGACCCTGTTTGGTTCAGCCTGTACATTGCCATAGCTGACCAGAATGGCTCCAATGGCAAGTGCGGGAGGAGCACTTACACAGCACATTGTGGCACCTGCAGTACTTACTGTTTTGCCCCCCCCAGCTATGCTACTGGTTTGCTTTATAACTCATGTGGTTTGTATTGTCCTGGCAGGTTAGCTAGCAAGAGGGAAGAGTGGAAGGAATGGGAAGTTGGAATAGGGCTGGGCTCAGTTGCTGAAGGCCAAGGGCCATCAGAAAGCACAATGCCAGTCTATGAAGTGTCCCAGCCCAGGTGTGCCCCACATTGATGTAGTAGGTGTGGCAGGAGTATGGCTTCCCTGCCCAAGATGGCCATTCTGTAATTCTCTGCTCCCACAGCCTCTCATGGGCCTTTGAGAGAAAGCTCCCATTTGTGGATGGAGGGTTCCTGGCAAAAATGATGGTTGGCAACCTTCAGTCTCGAAAGACTATGGTATAAGCCTACAGCACCTGGTATTCCCCGGCGGTCTCCTATCCAAGTACTAACCAGGCCTGACTCTGCTTAGCTTCCGAGATCAGACAAGATCGGGCATGTGCAGGGTAATGTTTCCTGGCAAAAATGAGGTGATTGGCTTCTGTGGCTCTTATGCTCAGTGTTGTGGGAAGGAGAGAAGAGAAAGGATTGGAAGACAGCCTGCCATAGAAACCTTACTGCAGACTCATCAGGACTAATGAGGACTAATAATAATCAGGACTAATGCCCAGGAATGTTATTCATTCAGCACCATCAACTGAGGAGGCACTGACTGGCCTACTGGCTCCAGAGGCATTGGAGCAGGGGCAAAGAGATGTGTGCAACACAAACTCACGGAGTAAATAAGAAGAGCTCAACCTTCATAATCATTTAATAATTTTAAAATATTATTTATTTTTGATAGACCATTGGATTAAAACATAAATTTAATGTTCATGGTGAGTAGATATACGAGTATGTAAAATTTACGAGTAGATATACAAGTATTTAAAAGATATAAGTATTTAAAATTTAAATACTTCTTAAACATTGTGGCTCTCAAGCATCTGAAGTTTAGCCTATGTGGATCGTACATATGATAGTTTGACAGGCTGTGCAATAAATTTAAATAATTTATTTAATTTAAATATTTAAATAAATAAATAAAGCCAGACGAGTGCTTGCCTTTGGTCTGTTCCTCTCAGTAGGATGGTAGGATAAGGCAGTGTCCACTTGGGTGTTTGCCACATTTGATATTTTTATTTCTATGTATCCCTAATGTGGATATTACTTAGGATTTAAATTGCCTAAAATCAGGAAGCTCCTGTTCTTATTTGGTTGGCGAATTAGTAGAACATCTCAATTTTTCATGTTGATTGGAAAACAGAAAAATTACAGGAAGCAGAATTATGGCCAGTTGCAGCTGAAACAGTGGAAAACATGAATGAACTAGGCCCAAGAAAATGGATAATATTCATTACACAATGTGAGTTGTGAGTTGGCAGCCTTCAGTCTCGAAAGACTATGGTATCGTGCTCTGAATGGTGGTTCTGGAACAGCGTCTAGTGTGGCTGAAAAGGCCGATTCAGGAGGGACAATCCCTTCCACACTGGGAGCATGTGCAGTCTGTCCCTGGTCTGTCTCCCTGGCTATGGGCCTTCCTTCTTTGCCTCAGTCTGTTGGCCAAGTGTCTCTTCAAACTGGGAAAGGCCATGCTGCACTGCCTGCCTCCAAGCGGGACGCTCAGAGGCCAGGGTTTCCCATCTGTTGAGGTCCACTCCTAAGGCCTTCAGATCCCTCTTGCAGATGTCCTTGTATCGCAGCTGTGGTCTACCTGTAGGGCGCTTTCCTTGCATGAGTTCTCCATAGAGGAGATCCTTTGGGATCCGGCCATCATCCATTCTCACAACATGACCGAGCCAACGCAGGCGTCTCTGTTTCAGCAGTGCATGTATGCTAAAAAAGCAAATATCTAACAGTGCAGTCCTAGGCATGTCTACTCAGAAGTAAGCAGCATTGAGTTTAATGGAACTTACTTTCAGGTAAATGTGCAGCCTTATCAAACTCTCTAATATAGGGAAAGCCCTATATTATCAAACTCTTGGGGAATTTGGGAACTGAGATATGTCATTGCAGGGGAGGGGAAAAGGCAACAATGCGATCACGAGGATCGTGCTGCTGCCAGGGAAAAGGAATGGGTTTGTACACTTACCTACAGCCAGCTCCAGCCTCCTGGGGGGTCTGCAGGGCTCCCCAAGCCTCCAAACTTCTGAAAAAAGTTTTGTTGTTTTTTTTAAAAACCACTTCCTGTTTTCGTGGTGAATCCGGGAGAGGGCAATTTTTAAACTTTTTTCAGAAGTTTGGAGGCTTGGGAGGCCCTGCAGAGGTGTCAACAGGCTCCCCAGACACCGAGATGGTTGGGGCTGGCTGTAGTGTACAATCCCCTTCCTTGTCCTTGGCTGCAGCATAATCCTGGAGATCATGTTGCTGCTTCCTTCCTCCCCTGCCCATTAAGGGAGACTTAAGGTCTTCTTGGGCTGTCTGAAGGGCTTCCAAGGCTAGTCGGATGTGACCCACCAGTTTGAGAAGCCCTGCTATAGGGCACGTACAATAGCAGAATTCACAGACCAACACTGCAAGTGCCTCTGAGGCATTGAAAAAAGAACACCACAGTCAGGGGTTTCAGGGCCATTGGTGCAAACAGCCAGAGACCTTGCATGTGTGGCAGCAACTCCTGGATGCCATTCTGCAGCAGGTAAGGTGGCAGAGGTGGCAGTTTGTGGGCAGTTCAGGCGAGATCCATAATGATGAACAGGCC
This sequence comes from Tiliqua scincoides, assembly GCF_035046505.1. NCBI lineage: Eukaryota > Metazoa > Chordata > Lepidosauria > Squamata > Scincidae > Tiliqua > Tiliqua scincoides. The sequence continues at coordinate 61,291,005 of NC_089826.1, forward strand.
AGGTTGGGGGTGGGCAGATCAGAGGCTAGAGAGGGTGGGTCTCAGCTGCAGCAGTGCATACCATGTTTCCCATCCCAACATGCCCCCTGCCTTTCCTTGTGTGCACACCAGCTAAATAGCTGGCGTAGGTCTGAGGAAACCATTGATAGCCAGATGGCCTGTGGAAATTTAAATAAAAATAATTTTTACTCACCTTTCCTGAGCCATCTAGTTGTTCCTCCACCATAGCATGCTCTGTTGGCAGTGCTGCATGCTATGGACTGGTGAAGGATAGGATTGGACTCTAATTGAATGAAGCTCTAAAGAACAAAAAAAGAATGAGTGGTGCAAAGACACACTTTTCAAATGCTGCTTATCTTATATTTAGTAGGGAAATTAACTATTAATAAAATATAATTTTAACTTGTATTTAGTAGGAAATTAACTTTCCTTATTCCCTCAAGTAAGTGTATTTCTAGTGGCTGTTTTCTGGTGTTTGTTTTGCATCATTTTGGAATGTGAGCCCTTTTGGGACAGGGAGCTCTGCCAGCTGAATGGTCCTACATAGATTTGTGCCTGTAATGCTGCCAGCACATGTGGACCCAGAAAGGCCGATGAAGACCAAGAATGGGTCAGTATTGGCGGCACCAGTGCCACCAATATCCCACTCATGCTGCAGTTTTCAAACTATCGGGGAGTTTGAAAACCGCAGTAAGTGCTTGCAGGGGATGGGAGGGAGGGAGGCAGCGGGGGTGCGGGGAAGGCAACAACGCGATCACCAGGATCACATCGCTCAGGGGGCTGCAGGGACTGGGATGTACTCACCAGTCCCTGCAGCAGCGTCCTGGGGTGTGGGGAACCCTGCGCAAGCATCTGCAGGGCTCCCCAGCCTTCCAAAAATAAAAGTGGAAAAATCGTGGTTCACTTCCGATTTTGTGGAAGTGGAGCATGATCACTCCACTTTCCCTTTTTTTAGAAGCCTGGGGGGCCCTGTGGACACTCGCGCAGGACTCCCTGCACCCCAGGACAACTGCTGCAGGGATTGATGAGTATATCCTAGTCCCTGCAGACCCATTAGCAACGCAATCCTGGGGATCGCGTCCCTGCCCCTCGCTGCCCCCGCCCCTTAAGGGGGTAGAAGCCAGGCCCTTCAGGCTGGGGTGTCTTGATGGCCCAGTTTGAAAACCACTGCACTCATGGGATATTATTCACAGGAGTTAAATAATGACTTCATAAGCTCATCATGACTAGTGGCAGAACCCTACTACTACTAGAACAAAAAATGGGGGCAAACAGAAGGAAGTGATAAACTATGTCGAATTTGAGTTGTATGTTGTGTTAGATAATAGAGAAAGGTTTTGTATACATGAGGAATAATAGGGGATAAATCATTCCTGCCTGGTATGAGAGCTCTCCTGCTTTCCTTCAGCCTGAGTGACAGAGATAAGAAACTTAAATGACATTTTTATATTTTTATCTATTTTATTTTTATATTTTATGAATATATATATATTTTATATATATATATATATATATATATATATATATATATATATATATATATATATATATATATATATATTCATATATATATAGGTATTGGCAACCTTCAGTCTCGAAAGACTATGGTATCGCGCTCTGAAAGGTGGTTCTGGCACAGCGTCTAGTGTGGCTGAAAAGGCCAATCCGGGAGTGACAATCCCTTCCACACCGGGAGCAAGTGCAGTCTGTCCCTGGTCTGTCTCCCTGGCTATGGGCCTTCCTTCTTTGCCTCTTAGCCTCAGACTGTTGGCCAAGTGTCTCTTCAAACTGGGAAAGGCCATGCTGCACAGCCTGCCTCCAAGCGGGCCGCTCAGAGGCCAGGGTTTCCCACTTGTTGAGGTCCATCCCTAAGGCCTTCAGATCCCTCTTGCAGATGTCCTTGTATCGCAGCTGTGGTCTACCTGTAGGGCGCTTTCCTTGCACGAGTTCTCCATAGAGGAGATCCTTTGGGATCCGGCCATCATCCGTTCTCACGACATGACCAAGCCAACGCAGGCGTCTCTGTTTCAGCAGTGAATACATGCTAGGGATTCCAGCACGTTCCAGGACTGTGTTGTTTGGAACTTTGTCCTGCCAGGTGATGCCGAGGATGCGTCGGAGGCAGCGCATGTGGAAAGCGCTCAGTTTCCTCTCCTGTTGTGAGCGAAGAGTCCATGACTCGCTGCAGTACAGAAGTGTACTCAGGACGCAAGCTCTGTAGACCTGGATCTTGGTATGTTCCGTCAGCTTCTTGTTGGACCAGACTCTCTTTGTGAATATATATATATATATATATATATATAGCATACATGTGCACTACATATAGCATGCCCCACTGCAGCAATTTAATATAATTATGAATTTGATGATAAAAACCACTGTCATCCTAATCAAGGGTGATCTCTACTTGCCAAACTGATAAGCAGGATATTCCCAAAAAGCAAGTATTTTATTATTTTGATGTACTATAAAAGGAAAGAAAATGGGATAAGGTAGATGCTTGAATATGAGATACCAAAAAAAAGGGAAGGAGAAAAAGAAAAATAGTCGAGCACAGCAAATATCAACTTTTGAATTCTAAAACCCACCCTAGATCTTGCAGTCAAAGGCTGTAATATTTTATCTTCTATAATGCAGCCTGATCTCTTTTTAAGCAATTGTCTCCCTATAGTTCCATAGACAGATAGTTGAATTGGACCTAGGTGTTCCAGGTTCAAATCCTGGTTAATTTGAATTTGCTAGCTCTATATTTGCTAAATTGTTTTTGGGTTGCAACACATACTTGCATTGCAATTTGTCATAAGATGGCCATCTGTAAGGGAAACCAGAGGGAAAAACAGGAACAGCAGTTAGTGATGTGTCCCACCTCTTCTTTTTCTGCTTCCATTTTTTACTGGGAAAATATGAGGTTGAACTGAGAAACATGATCGCTTTTTCTGCCACCACTCTAAGCCAGGAAGCCAGACAGAAAGATGCTGCTTTGAGAAAGCCTCTCCCCTAGGTTAAGAGACAGCCCCAAAATCTGGGAGAGGGTGTTCTCTTAACTAGCCAGTTATGGGACTTGTGTAATCTGGTAGGTGTAGTAACTTATCCCTTCCCAGGTGAACTTAGAGCAGGCAGGTGAGACATTGAAAATACAGGATGTTTATTAAAAGGTTGAGGAATCAAAACAATGCATGGGAAAAGGCAGAAGATAAAAACCATGTGCTGATCATGGAACAAAAAGAAGGAAGGGGCAGGTGGCTGGCAAATGTTGGTGTAGCATTTAAAAAACAAGCTGAAAACAAAAGAAATCCCTGATATGACTAACTAGGTACAATCCCAACTGAAATATCCAGCATTGTGCCAGGGTCCCGATCCCTACAAACATGTAACAGGGTGATTGGGTGTGCTTCTTGTGGAACAGCAGCTGGATTTCAATAATAGATCTGGGCTATAATAACTCAGGGGAATTGGTGTACTCCTGCTTTATATGGCCTGTGGGCATTCACCCTGCCTTACCTGGAGGATTGTTCAATGAACAAGTTTCTGAATCTCCTGCTTTTAGACATCAGGTTGGGAGGCTTAGGAGAGTCCAAAGTAGATGAACAATAGGCAAAAATATATTCCAATTGTAAAAGCAAAACAAAACTGCATTCCTTCCTCCTTCCAATCTGAAACCTCCAGTAATTCCACTCTGTCTTTTCTAATCACCCCTTCAGTGCCCTGCTTCTCACTCCTTTTTTTCTTCTTTCTGCTGCTCTTTTAAGACTCACCAGACTTAGTATGCCTACCAGCACCACCTCCTCACAAATTATCTGAGGCTATCCCTGTCTCCCACTTTTCCACCCACTATCTTTTCTGCTCCAATCAGCAAGGGAAAAGAAAGAAAAGGAACTCTCTCAGGTGAACAGTCATATTCTCAAAGCAAATTCAGAAACAAGAGGAATTAAGGTTTCCTGCCCTCCCCACCTCCCTGCACATGGTTGACCTCTAACTATTTTCAGTCTGTAAAATACAAGAGCATTGCTGATATAATGTGCCTCAGGCACTTTGCTATGGAGCTTGAGCTAGGAACTTGAGTGATCCCTGCCCCCGCTACCTTTCCCCCCCCCAGAACTTCGAGCAGCTCAAACTCTCCCTGAGAGTTTGAAAACAGCTGGGCTAAGGCACAAATCAATCAAGCTCTTACAGCCTAATCTGATACAGCCTCCCCCCAACAGATGCAGCCATACTAAAAAGTCTTATGTTGCATCCTAGTTGCGGAAATCCCAGAGGTCTCCTCTGTGTAATGGAACATTTGTTCACTTATGTGGGGTAAGCCTCTAAGGCACAGAGGGGTCGACTCAAACCTGCACCAGTGAAATTGCTGGCTCAAGAGCACATGGACCCAGGCCACGGGATCAAATCTGAGAAGTGGGTTTGGGGTTTGGTGGCTGCTGCTGAACCCATCCCCTTCCCTGTCCCAATCTATCTGCCCTCCTCCCTGCCCCAAGGTGTTATCTCTTTACTGTGCTGCAGTAGCACCTAAGAGGAGAAGGGTTTGCTGTGGTGCCCTTATGTTATCTGCATCTGCCGTGGGGCACCTCCCCATAGTTGATGGTAATGGCTGTTGCTGTGTTATTCATTGCTGGGGGAACATTGTCCCAGTGGCGGCCACTCATTGGACTTAAGAATGTCTTCACCCCCTGCATGGTTAACCCTGGCAGTATTTCTCTGGCAGAGTATTTCTCTGCCAGTGTTGGGGCTGGGTAGGTGCAGTAATTAGCTTATTGTGTGTTGGGCCAACATCAGGCTGACATTGGATTGACATCGCACAGGCATCAGGTAGCCACCCCATGATTGGTGGGCTGTGTTGGAGTTTCCATGGATGCTGGCAGAGTTATTGGAGGGCTGCACCATCTTGGATTTGTCTGGACTGTTGTTTTCCCCTCCCCCTTTGTGCTGGATGGACTTTGGATATGATAGATGTCACAGTGATACTGTAGCAGCAACATGGAACTTCAGAATCAGATTGCACTGTTAACAGCCCAATCCTACGCATATCTACTCAGATGTAAGTCACATTACAGTCAATGGGGCTTACTCCCAGGTAAGTGTGGATAGGATTGGGCAGTAAGTTGATTAAATTCTGTTAGGTGCAAGACAGACTTTAGCTTATAGTACACTGAGGGCTACTGGGACAAAGAAACAAAAATGGCTATTATTCCCTTTTATTCAAAATTTAAAATCTTAATGGGGGGGGGGGAGTTCCATGCTAACACCTGTGTAATTTAAATTGTCCTTACAAAGCAATTATCATCTCACCAGCATTGGAATCAACAATTAGATGGTAAGGACTCACATGACTTTTTGGATGTTATGGCAGTGCTATGGGAAGAACTTATGGAAAAGTGACACCCATACTGCTGTTGTAAGTTGAGAGGACCCTTTGATGCACTGGAAACTTTGTAAAGATATGGCATCTGCAAATGTGAATGTGGGAACTTCATTGGAAAGGAATTAGGCGTGGATGTTAATGACTCAGGCCAATTATGGTGGAGGGGGCTTATGGAATTTGGAGTCATATCTTGTGTAGGCAGACTAGTATCTTTCCAGCATCTCAATATGAACATTTAACTACTGCTGAGGCTTATGGCCATGCTTGTGGTTGATTGTGTTCAGTATCCATGCTGTTTAATCCTACTATTTGGAAACATTCAGAGCCCTATAATTAAGGTATGGACAACAACAGAGACAAATGGAAAAAAAAAAATTCTTGTTAGGAAACCTAGCAAGTTATTAAAAGAGCCATCTGTAATAATAGATGTTTATACTTCTGCAATACTTATACTGATTGTTTATACTTTTCTTGACAGTGGACAAATTTCTTTCTTTTATTAAAGTCAGGAATGGGGGGGTTGAAGAGGCAGAAAATTGAAACATCAGAGAGAGAGAGATTTACTTGCATTAGGTTCAGAGTGTTTTATCCAGCTTAGGTGAGCATCAGTACAAAATAATTAAGCTAAGGATTTTAAAATAATCAGGCAATGGTTTGTAAAGAATTAACATGTGGAATCAGGGTGGTCATGGGCATATAAAGTAAAAGCTGCTCCCACACTCTGTTGGTTCAGATGATACTTTCAACTCTGACCTGGTTCCAAGTGATAAATCACATATAAAAGGTGTGCTACTTATCATAAGAAAAATGGCCCACATTTCAGGGTTGATGTAAAGTCATGTGTGATGTGTTTTCAACAACATAGAGCAGTGGTTCTCAAAATTTTAGGAGATTTAGGTCCCAATCCTATCCAATTTTCCAGCACTGGAGCAACTGCAATGCAGCCACAAGGTAAGGGAACAAATGTTCCCATAGCTTAAGGAGGCCTCCGTTACTGCCTCCCCACCACAGGATGTAGTGCATGTCCCATTGGCACAGCTGCACTGGCACTGGAAAATAGGTTAGGATTGGGCCCTTACTCCCTAAGTAAGTTTTTGCAGGGGAGGGGTCAGGGCAGCAAAGGAATTCCCAGGATCGTGTTGCTAAGGGGGGTGAGGGAGGGTGCTTTTTACTTACTTTACTAACATAGGGCTGCTGCAGCCTCCAGGAGGTGTGGGGAGTCCTGCGCAGCCCACAGGGCTCCCTGATGCTTTGAACGTTGAGACATAAGTGCGCACAAAGCACTTCCTCATTGTGTCACAAAGAGGAAGTGCTTTGCACATGCTTATGTCTAACGTTAATGAAAGTAAGAAACACTCCCCTTGCTCTCCCTTAGCAATGCGATCCTAGGGATCACCTCGCTCCCTTATGCAGCACACCCTCTGTTCAAAGCCCAGGCCTTAACCCTTAAAGAAGCCACTGCTGACACCACATGCTATCTTCTTGCCTGATCATCCGTGATTCCAATACAGCATGTGTATCCATGGATTGTTTGTGGGATTCATATCAGTATGGCAGGGAGTGCTTCTCTATGCATGAGCTGCTTTTTGTGCATTCCTTGTGTCTGTGTTGGTGGCTGTATATGAATAGACTGACAGCCCAATCTTATTCTGAACCCAGTCTTATCTTGCGGTCTGCTGCCGTAAGCCTAGTTATAGTGGTGCAAAAGGCGCACCTCTGGTGGGTGCTCCAGGACAAACAGCCAGAGGCTCAGAGGCCCACCAACAGCCCTCCCAGGCTGCACTAGAGCAGGTAAGGTGGCAGAAGGGACAGGTCATGCTTGGTTTAGGTGGGTCCCATAGCAGCTGTGCAGAGCCTCCAATGAAAATACAGGTGATGGAAAGATCAGTTAAACTAATTGCCTCCAGCCCTGAGGTCATTCAAAAATCATATAACTGCTAATTGCCCTGCAAAGAGCTCAGCTCCTGCAGTTTGCAAACAGATGTGAATATAGGGAGATAAACGTTTGAGCATCTTTTGAGGGGTTGTTATTATTCAATAATTTCTTTCTGGACGTCTTTTTTTAAGTCTCGTAAACCTAGGTGAGTCCCGATAGACTGTCATTTTAAAAAGCGCATCCTGGTGCTAAAAAGTTTGGGAACCACTGATATAAGGCATTTTATTAGCCTGCTCTCCTTCAACTAGCATCTGATAAATCTGAGAGATCTTTGTTTATTAGATGTGCTTCTTGGAGTAGATTTTCAGAAGTGCTAACTCTTAGTGTATGGGACAAGTTCTACTGCTTCAATAGCCATACTACAAATCTCTGATGCCTGCATTTGGAAACTCATGATCAAAAACAGTCTGCAGCCAGGGAGTTTCTGCTCTCACTGTTGAAGCAACACTCTCCGTACATGGTCAGGGATTCCCCACTGCATGCATGAAGTATTTTCCAGTTTGAGAAGACGGGGGGGGGGGGCTTTACATAACTCTCTCTATGTATCAGAACTGTTGGATGGCATTCTATATTTCTCATTGTTCTTCTGTGTTGCCCATTGGCTAATGAAATTACTTTTGAGAAGCTTCCTTTCACAATGAGCCTGAGAGAAACCATTCTATGTATTTCTCCAGCACATGGCAAGCAACTATATATAAACTCAAACAAGACTGGATTGTAATCTCGGGAAAAGCAGTTCGGTGAATGACACATAAAGTAACAACAAAGGCATCACTCAGCCAAGCTGAATCATCAGTATAGGATGTTATACATATAATCACTGCAGACAGAGCAGTTTTGAAAGGAATATATTATTTTATCAAATGCAAAGAGTTTTCACAGTATCTAATAATAAAAAAATACCACATAAAGTGGCTTCCCTGTGATTAATGGCGTTTTCCTGTAATCAGCTGCACACTTTTCATCAGCCAATGGAAAAGCACTTCAACATGCCCTTTTAAGGTTTAATGCGGCATTTGTCACTGGCACATAACAAAATTGGTGAATGTCCAGTCCAGCAGCATCCTTCCAGCTGGTTATCGTCAGAAACGACTGGCACTGATCCTTAAACTATTCATTTCAATGGAACTTAACTGGCTTATGCGTCTGGATGTTTAAGCCCAAACCTCAGTTGCTATTCATCCTCTGTGCTTTTCTCCACAATGCAACATAATTTAGGTTGCACTCCTACATGCCATTTCCTGGGAGTAGGTCCTACTGAAGACAATGAGATTTATTTCTGAGTAAACATGCATAAGATTGTGTTAGAAGACTGTGATAATTAACCCTTCTGCCTCTCTGCAAACTCCCCTCCCCATCTATTTCACTTAAGGAAAGCCTCTGTGCAAGGTTGGGAAACTTCCCTGAGACACTGTAAATTTGGCACTGTCACAGAAAGATGGCATGGCCAAGCAGGAAGGTCGCTTTGTGGATTCTCTATCTTCTGTGTCTGGGTCCAACCAGGACAATAGCCATAGCCAGCTTATTGCCTGAGGGAGCAAATACGTAACAAGAACACCCACTCCATTCCTACAACAGGACACAGGAAAGCAAGGGAAGTGGAAATTCATACTTCCAAGATTGGACTGTTGTAAATGTTTCCCATCTCTTCCGCCTCCCTACTGCAACAAAGTAGAAGAAACAGCTAGTTGATTCACAACATTTCCTGCCAGGTCAGCACTGTACCCTAGTGAAACTGTTTAGTTTAAACCTGGGGTCTCCAGGGGGCCACTGAGCCTCTATCCAGCCCACAACAGTCCCCCTGCAGACCTCTGGCCCACTTGACTGAATGTGTCTGGAGGGCTGGGGAGGCCACATCTCAGAACACCTTCTAAAGGGCTAAAAACATCCTGGTTTTCCCAGAAAACTGGAAGTGACATTTTTGGGCCTCTGGGTATGCTTTCTGTGGGTCAGGGAGGCCTCCACAGCACTCAGAACATGCTCCTGGTGTTTCCTGTGATGTGCTGGTTCTGAGAGTCTAATCCTGAGCTTGCACCGCCAGCGCTCCGCCAGCAATGAGTGCCACAAACATTTAAAGCACATTTGTGGCCCTCAGCAGTGGTGTAGCTAATGATCGTGTAGCCTGGTGCCAAGCTCAAAATGTTGTCCCAGAAGTGATGTCACAACAGGAAGTGATGTCATGCCCAGGCTTTTAAAAAAGTGAAAACTGGGAGGAACCCACCTCCTCCCCCAGCAGCTTGCCACCTACTTGCTCTTCTGCCTCCCCTCTTTCCGTGGCATAGCTGAAGCATCTATCTGCTACCTGGGGTCAAAGAAGATTTGCAACTCCCTCAGACAAAATCAAATTTAATTAAGTAAATAAATAAATAGTATGCTTCTTATCGGCCAGGGTCACCATGCTAGGGTGAAGAGGGATGGCTATTCTCGCCCTGCTAAATATAAGAGGAGCATCACTTGAAAAAGTGCCTTTTTACCCAGTTAGCAGGGGCAACTGTATTATGATGCAAGGAAATGAGAGCTGATTCATATTAGCTAACACCTTATTGGTTTCATGCTGAATAATGATAACATGTCATTACAACATGTCAATAACATAATAACATGTCATTGTCTCTCAGAACAATCAATTTCATAGGTCAGTTTTGAGTTAAGCAAATCCACTTTTTGTTCCATAAGGCAGTTGTGTTTTCATTTTATGATTAATTGGTCATAACTTTTGATAGAATACAGATATTCCAATGCAGTTTGTTTCATTGCATTCAGCATAAAATTACCTTTCCACTGATATATAACATGATGGTATTATTCATACATACCAAGAATTTCACAATTTTGGTCACTAGTGTCAAGCTCAGTTTGTTGCCCCCCTAAAACGTGATGCCTGGTACAACTGCTACCCCCTGAACCCCCTTAGCTATGCCACTGGCCCTCAGCACCAGCCAGCACTGGGCTAGTACCAGTGGATCACCGGTACTCCACAGTTGCCCAAACTGCCAGGCATCGGAAAGCGGAGAGGCAGGGAGGAGCAGTTCTGGGGTGGGGGGAGGTGGTGTACTGGGGAGGGAATGGGGCATGACCAGAGGAGCTCTGCTCCTCCATATCCAGAGCCTCTGTGTTGAGCCATGGGCCCAACACAGAGGCTCTCGATTCTGCGGTAAGCCAAGGTATCACATATGAGGCCAGGCCCCTCCTGCTACAAAAGGCAACCATGTGGTTATAAGGGTCTCCAACTTCTAGATGCTAACCAATCTGGATCTGAATGAACCCAAAGTCCTGCAACATCAGTAACAGAAGGGTAATTTATTTCCATATAATGACTTGAAGCACATTGTATTAAGAGGGTACAGAATTTCAATAAGCCATACAAACACTAACAGCATAAAAGACTAATGAGAAAACACTAATTCTCATCTAAGAGGCCTTTCTTCCTAATACTCTCTAAGTAAGAGTTAACAAGAGACTCAGCAGAACCCAGGAAAGCTCAGCCTGGGGGGGGGGGGGATTTTATAAGTAACATAACTCACTCCTACCTCTTCTCCATTTTGCTTCACAGTTGCTTTTAAGTTCCCAATTATAGGCTCAACCACCCTAGATGAAGAGAGAAGAAATCTCACAGTTGATAGTTAAAGTAAAACAACTCTAATTCTTACTTTTCCATGACACAAGGGTTGCCACTGAATCAAGTAGCCCCATCGTGGGGCTACTTGCCTTACCTGGGGGAAGGGGACGAAAGTCTCCTTCTTCCAAGCTGCCATCAGCGCTACCTGGTTAGCGCTCAGGATGCTGCAACAGCCATTTTCTGCACCACAACAGCCTCACACTCTGGGCAGCATAGGATTGGGCTGTGAGTTATTTATTCCTGTACAGGGAAGTAAGCTGCTTGTGGTATGGGGAAATAGGAGTCCATTTCAGTGTCTTATTTTTGTGGTGTGTGTTGGTGTTTGGAAAAATCCTGGAACATAGAGCCTATTCATTCATTTAACTCATCTAAGTTCCAACCTTACTGTATTTATTTAATTTTTTCCATCCCTTACACTGTGTCAGATATTTGATGCAGTCCTCTGGCCAAAAAGTTTGGAGACCCCTGGCTTAACCATTCCCTCTTCACTTTTCCACACTCATAACCATCTTTGTTGCTCAACTCCAAACATATTCCAATTATCTACACCAGGGGTGCTCAAACTTTCAACTTTAGGGATGCTGGACCTTTAACAAGTGTCTAGAAGAGAGAATTGCAGCAGGTGCAACTTGTCATCCCACAGATGACAAGCTGCACCTGCTGAAATTCTCTCTTCTAGACACTTGTTAAAGGTCCAGCATCCCTAAAGTTGAAAGTTTGAACACCCCTGATCTACACCCTTCTTAAAGTACAATAACCAGAATTGGACATATATTAGACCTTTTATATATATTTTTAATCCATAGTCACCTGCCCTTAAACCTTTGGGATACAGATTAAAAAAGAAAAAAAGAAAAACCTCCACTAACATCAGAATAAATAAATTGCTTCTTCAATTTTCCAATAGAGACTTCCTAACATTTGTTTGAACTGTGTAGCTGTTGGCACAGTTCACTGTTATAGTCAGGATATTGGATTAGGTGAACCATTTGTCTGATTAGAAGAGCAATTCCTGTGTCTTAAAACAGAACCAACAATAGACTCCTTAAAAAAAAATTCCATATGTGTACCAAAGCATGTTTATAAATAGGTTTGACATCATTGGTAAAGTCAAAGGCTATAGAACTCTCAAAGGCCAACTGACTTACTTGTGTCAACTGGGAAAAGAATGAAATAAAGGTCTTCCAGAGAGAGAAAATATATTTACACCTTTAAGAGCTGGAGTGCTTTCAAATGAGCATTGAAGAAGAAGATGGTGGAGAAGTTTGTATTTATTATACTTCTCATAAGAATTGCTATTGTTGCAATTCTGTTGCTACTGTTGCTGTTGTTCTATCTAATAGAAATTTTGGGGCTAAAATTTGATCCTTACTGTACTAGTTGATGCATTGTATGTTGGCAACCTTCAGTCTCAAGAGACTATGGTATCGCACTCTGAAAGGTGGTTTTGGAACATCGTCTAGTGTGGCTGAAAAGGCCGATTCGGGAGTGACAATCCCTTCCACAACGGGAGCAAGTGCAGTCTGTCCCTGGTCTGTCTCCCTGGCTATGGGCCTTCCTTCTTTGCCTCTTAGCCTCAGACTGTTGGCCAAGTGTCTCTTCAAACTGGGAAAGGCCATGCTGCACAGCCTGCCTCCAAGCGGGCCGCTCAGAGGCCAGGGTTTCCCACTTGTTGAGGTCCACTCCTAAGGCCTTCAGATCCCTCTTGCAGATGTCCTTGTATCGCAGCTGTGGTCTACCTGTAGGGCGCTTCCCTTGCACGAGTTCTCCATAGGGGAGATCCTTTGGGATCCGGCCATCATCCATTCTCACGACATGACCGAGCCAACACAGGCGTCTCTGTTTCAGCAGTGCATACATGCTAGTACATACAGCACGTTCCAGGACTGTGTTGTTAGGAACTTTGTCCTGCCAGGTGATGCCGAGAATGCGTCGGAGCCAGCGCATGTGGAAAGCATTCAGTTTCCTCTCCTGTTGTGAGCGAAGAGTCCATGACTCGCTGCAGTACAGAAGTGTACTCAGGACGCAAGCTCTGTAGACCTGGATCTTGGTATGTTCCGTCAGCTTCTTGTTGGACCAGACTCTCTTTGTGAGTCTGGAAAACGTGGTAGCTGCTTTACCGATGCGTTAAAGTTGATGCATAACTTGGTGAGATATAAGTATTCTGCAGTGTGGACAAGTCTAGGCAGACCTGTGACAGCTATTTTGCTGTTGGAAGTGTGATTGACCCATGCTGAGGACTGAGCCTGGGAAGGGGCTCTAGCATATCAGCAGTGCAGTTGCTGCCAATTCCATCCCCCTTCCAGGACACAAACCCTCCCTTGTTTCACTCTCTCTTCACTCCTGTTCTGCCTCCCACCACCCCTCCCAGCTTGTCCAATGATGTACCTATGTCATCCAGTGGCAGGAGACCCTTTGACATGGGTGGGAAGTTGCATTTGTTCCCACTGACTCTGCTGGTCACGCAAAGTTCCATGCTGACAGAATGCCTTTTGTGATAAGGCTCTGAATGCTTAATGGCAGCGCCTTCACAAGGCAGGATCTGAGGACAGGTGGCTCTAGGAGTCAAGTATAAGATTAGGCTGAAAGTTTCTTTTTTCCAGAGCGAAATGATAGGTTAAAAGAAAAACATGCAATTAAAATATATTCATCTCCAAAAATAATGAATGTACTCTTGCTAAGTGGACAAAGAGGACATTCAAGATGATGCTTCCTTTACATTTTGCAAAGAGAATTCTCTTATATTTTGAGCCTGTTCAACTCAGCATGGTATCTTTTCCAGGGGTTATGTGCTGTTGTCTCCCTCGTGTCTTTTGGTCTCTTGTGAGCTGCTTTGGGAGAGGGAACCTTTTTCTGCTATGCGAACCAATTTATGACCTTTTTGTTGTTGTTTAAAGCATTATACAATATTCTTAACAACAATTATGTTAGATACAAAATGATATTTGTATCAGTTTTATCATTTAATTTTACTTTCAGCTCTAGAGGGGATGAACATTTAATTATGTTAGGATAGTTCTGTGTTGCTTGTGCAAGAGTTGAGAGAACAGAACCTCCTCAATGGGCAAATATCAGGTATGTAACAGTTACATTAACTGGAGTAGTTACACCTGTAACATGCAGGAGTGGTCAATTCCAACAGCTATGCCAAAGGTAGTATCTCAACCCCAATGCTTTAAAGGGCTTTCTAAGATACACAATATATAAGCAATGACAGTACTAGCAATAAAGCAAGACCTTTCCCTCCTTTTAGGCAAGAGACAGAAGTATTTCACAAATTCCTTTTAGCCTGGAATTGGTTGTCTCATTACTCATGAGAACACAAAGCTTCACTTTCCCACTGTAAATAGATTTGTTGATAAAAATGTCGGGTATTGTCATAAAGTACAAGTACGCACTGAAATCAGCTAGTTTTTTTTAGTTTCTGTGGGGGGGGGGTGAGGGGGACCATTGGCTCTTAGCTTCTTCAAAAGAATATGTAGCTCTATCAAGAGCTAATGGAAAGATATAGTCAAAAAGTACTTACAGGACCTGAACAAATACACTGTGCTTTCAAGGTATAGAGATTATGACATTTGCTTTTTGGGGGACAGAGTGGGTTAGAAGTGTAAAACAGAAGTATAATAAAAATAAATACCCAACCCTTTGGAATAATGGAAGTATAATTTCATGCTCTTGGTCTTTGATTTTTTTTATTCTTAACAACTGAAAATGTTAATAAAAGCAAAAATGAAGGTAGATTACCGTAGGGCCCAATCCTATCCAACTTTGCAGTGCTAATGCAGCCTTGCCCATGGGGCATGAGCTGCATTCTGTAGTGGGGAAGAGCAGCTACAAGATAGCTCCTCAAGGTAAGGGATGGTTTGTTCCCTTACCTCAGAACTACATAGTGGCTGCATTGGTGCTGGAAAGGTAGATAAGATTGGCAGGGATGGGAACTCAAATCAGTGAATCAAGCTTGAGTTGTGAAAATGTGCATGTGTTGCGAGCTGCTGCTCAGGCCGCTGGGACAGCTCCGCTCTGCTGCTGGAGCTCCGCCGACGGCATGGCATGCAGATAGCTGCCCAGTTGATATGGTGCCTATCTCCCAAGGTCGGCGCGCTCTCACTCCTGGTGACAAAGAAGACTCAAAGTTCTCCACCACATGCCTCCTTTACTATGTACAAATATTTGCAGTCCAAATAGTACATACAGCACACAATTCACAGTTCAAACGGACGTAGCCTCCGGCTCAACACTGTTCTGCTTCTCCCACACCTTTGCATGCCCCTGCGGGAACTTATACTTCTGACACCCAATCAGAGTGTAGGAAATAGTGCACAGTCATGCTGACTATGCAGGTGCTGTCACACGCACACACACTCACACAATGTCACCTGATGCACATCACCCGATGTTGCATCAGCTCCAGGTTCCCAGGGTGCTGTGCTGGCTTGCTGTGGCCAAGGCTTCAGGCCTGCTACTATGCAGCCAGTAAATTACATGTTGGTACTGGGGATCAACCCTTGACAGCATATTTTGGTGTCTCGTTGACTTGTGAGTCGCACTCATGGAATGACTCTGAAAAACATTTGATTGGGGGTGGCCCTAACTTGGCACTCGTTCCCACACATGCAGATTTGAGTCTGCCTTGTCTGGGTGTGCTTGCTTATTGTTTTTGCAGCATGAAAAACCTTATGGGTTTTTCAGACCAGGTGAGCAGCAGGGAGTTCCAGCCACAAGGCAGAATAGGGTTAATGTTTTCCTCTTGCAATGTATGGGGGAGGGGTAGGAGCAGGTCTCTGATAAGAAGGAAGGAACAAATGAATGGATGGTCATTGGATGCAAGAGGAGGAGCCCAAGGGAGTTCTTGCCTTATGATTGACTGGAGAAGTCCAGGGAGGGGGAAGGAGGCAGTTTGTAGCAATCATGCTTGCCTATTTTTTAATAGCATGAATAGGCATATAAATAATATAAATAATATACCAAATATAAATAATATAAATAATATAAATAAATGAATAGGCATATAAATAGGCAATCCTGCTTGCCTATTTATTTTAATCATGCTTGCCTATTTTCTAATCAAGCAGTCCTATTTTTTCCATGGTGGGCTTAAAGGGAGGGAGGTGTTTTGACTCGAGTCCTTTAGAGTTGCAAAGGGGTGACTCAAAAATTGTCCTCATGATGACTCTTTTTTGAGTTGAGTCACGGAGGGTGGTGACTCTAGACTCAACTCGAGTGAAGCCCCACTAGACTTTCCTATCCCTGAGTATTGGGACCTTAATTACTTTGATTAATTTGATGTAAAATGGAACTAAAAAACTAGTGTTAGGCAACTGTGGAGGTCCCCAAATTGGACTGAAATTGCAGCAGAATGCTTCAAAACTTTGCCCCTTTCTTCCATGACACATTCCAGTCTAGATTAGGGACCCCGTGGCTGCTATTTATTTATTTTTTTAAAAAAGACCACAGAGTCAAAAAGTGTAATTAATGTTACATCTACTTTGACTTTCAGTGGTTTAATTAGGCTATATCATTGTTGAAGAAGACTTACTTTAACTGATAGAGAATGAAGCTGTGAAAACTGCTGTCAAAGATTTAGCTTCAAATAGATTAAATCTGTGTGCTTTCGCACAATAATTATTGGGCTATTTTTAATACCACTTGTGAAAATATAAAAAAGAAATGAAAAAAATCTGGTTAGTGAAGGACTAATGGCAGGGAATTGTAGACCTCTAGGATATTGCAACACATAGTATAATGTGAATATTATGAAATGTTCCCATACCATGAGGAGGCCTCTGTTTCTGCCTTCCCACCATAAGAACATAAGAACAGCCCCACTGGATCAGGCCATAGGTCCAGCTTCCTGTATCTGGTCCACCAAATGCCCCATATGCATGTGTGATTTGAATGAACAAGGTCTTTATTTTCATATTAAAGAATAATCACATATTACAGTTCTTGTTATCTGCCAAGGTTAAGTTCCTGGAAACCCTAGTGGATAGTGAATTCACATATAACAAACCATTGATCCTATGGGATTGGGTTAGGTACAAGGGGTACCCTGGGAGGGGAAAGGAGTAGCATCAGAAGAATCCAGCAGAGACCCTCAGGAAGGCAGTAGAGTGCAGTAGGAATATCTCTGAATGCTGCAGACACCTTCCAGAGGCTGCAGGAACCTTCAGAATTGTACTTGCATCCAGCGCAGACTTCTTTAAATTGACTGGCAGACACTTCTGCCAGCCATTTTAAAGGGATCTGTTTTGGTTTCAGGCACCATTCTGAAAGCCCCTGAAGCATCCAGAAGGTCTCTGCATAGCAGATAACGAGAACAGAGGCACGGATAACAAGGGAAGATAGCAATTTTTCCCCTTGCAGATAAGTGAATTTGCAGATAGTGAATTCGTGTATTGTAACGGGAACTGACTTTAGAATAAAGAAATTCTTGCACATTCCTAGTGAGCATTACCAGCATGTTTCTTCAGAGAGGCCAGCTGAACTTGAACTGTTTTCAGTTTCACAGTCTATTTGGAGACACGCTGTAAATCCAGCCATGTGAATCGGTAATATGTACATACAGAGATCCTGCTTTGGTGAAAGGGATCAGATTCACTGTACCTGGTAGTGACCCACTTTTATGCACATAGACTTTCTGCACAAAGGGACAATGACAGTTTGGAGATCAAAAGTGGAGACGGTGTGTGAACCCACTCCTTCAACTTATTTCAATAGCTCTTGATTCGAACCAGGGTTATGCAGTAGCGTAGCTAGAAAGGGTAGAAAGCACTATGCTTTTCAGGGAGCCTCACAGTGCCATGCAAGCAGCCCCTCCCCCTTGGAGACATTCCAGGCGAATGCCTCCATTTTGCTCCAACAGCCAGGAATGGCTCCAAAGGGGAAAGGGAGGGGCCGTTTGCACAGCGCGGTGAGGCTCCCTGCAAAACTTAGTGCTTTGCTCCCCCTCTAGCTATGCTACTGGGGTTAAAAAAAGGGTTACCATGTTGTCTATTTTAAACAAAACCAAAATCCAGTTTTTGTTATCTATATTGTAGAATTCTAAATGAAGGCACTGTTTTTAGAAAATAGTTAATTACTAACTGTTGTAGAAAACACACATGTACCTCTTATTAATCATGTCTATTCACCTCACCAAGCAGCATTGCATTTGATTGTTCAGCTTGCCTATAAAGGTATTACTTTCCAGCTGAGTGGGGTGGTACACTTGAAAGCTCTTTTGGTTGTATTGATTTCTAAGTTAGGCCAACTTGTTGTTTGATCTTTTTGTTTAGCATAATTGATTTTCTCCCCATCTATACTTCTCTACTTGCTCTAAACTTGCTCGGCACTCTCAGTCTGCTACTGTTTAACATTTGCACTGCTAACTTGGGCATTTTTGATATATTTGACTTGTGATGAATTGTGGGGCCCGCACTGAAAAGCACTACTAATCTCCAGGCTGTTCAAGGTGTGATAGCAGGCTAACTTTAGTCATTGTCTTCAGAGTATTATCATTGTATTAAAACACATACAGCAGGGGTGTCAAACTAATTTCATCCTGGGGGCCACATGGCACTTGTGACATCCTGTTTTTTTAAAAGCTGAGTCTTCCGCCTTGCTCTGCTACCTCCCCCACCGCAGTCTCCATTCTACCACCAAGCATCCCCTGCCCACAAGTCAGCCAAGCCTCCCAGTCACCCCCAGCCCCCCCAGACACCATTCTACCATCAAGCATCCCCTGCCTCCCCCTACCCCAGACCCCATTCTACCACCAAGCATCCCCTGCCTGCCAGCCAGCCAAGACTCCCGGTCACTCCCCCAGCCTCCACCTACCTGCCACTAGCCATGGCCGGAGGGAGTTCCAGGGCCAGGGACGCCACACACAGCGGCTCTGGCTCCCAGACCCCCTCTGGCAGCGACCGAAGCTCGGGAAAGCTCTGACTGTGGCTGGAAGGAGGACCGAAGGCCAGGGATGCCACGCACGGGTGCTGCAGCCCACAGTTGCCCCATCTGGCTGCGGGTGAGCCCTGCTTGCGCCCAGAGGGAGGACAGAGGGCTGGGGACGCTGCGCGTGGTTGCTCCAGCCCTCGGAACTCTCTCCAGCTGCAGGTGAGCCCTGCTCGTGCCCAGAAGGAGGACTGAGGGTTGGGGACGCTGCGTGCGGGTGCTCCAACCCTCAGCTACTCCTTCCAGCTGTGGGCGATGCCCATTCGCAGCCGGAGGGAGGACCAAGAGCCGGGGATACCCTGTGCGGCTACTCTGGCCCTTGGAACTCGCTCTGGCCGCAGAGCTCTGGTTGCAGTTGGAGCGAGCGGGGGTGGGGCAGCCCCAGAACTCCCCCAAAGTCCAGGGGGCCGCCTGAAATGGCTCTGTGGGCCGCATCCGGCCCGCGGGCCGTATCTTTTACATCCCTGATGTACAGGCTATGCCTCTTGCAAACCTCAACTGCTGTTGAAAGGGGGCATGGTATTCAAAGCAAGAATTGAATTTTGTATTCAATACAAAATTACCACTAGCAAAAGAGACAGTGAGGGAAGCCTACAATTCAGCGAGCTTTTCAGATGTCACTTGGAGCATATTATGTCTTTCCTCTTGTGAATGGGCTATATCTACCAACATGCTTGGAACACCCTGTTTGGGGAAAAATAAGCATCCATAGTAAAGCTGTTTATATGTTGGAGTCAGTAACAGACCTATAATGCCACCCCCCACACCACACCACCCCCCCAAGGGCAAACTTACCCAAGCACAACAGTGCAATGCTCCACAGCACTAGGAAAACCTTCTGAGGTTTCTTCCAGTTTCCCGACGGTTTCCCTCAGAAGGCGTTTTGCACGCTGTGGAGCACCACTCAGGGCTTCACCTGCCTGTGGAATGGCTCTGACAGGGAGTCGTGGTGGTGCAGCAGGCAGAGGTGGCAGAGGCAGGTGTGGTACCTGGAGCTTTTGCCCCGCTGCCCCCCCTCAGCCCAACCACTGATTGGAGTTATTCTGTGTAGTCACAAACCACTTGAAGCTTCAAATAGTTCCCCAGCCCACCTCATAAGAACAGCCTTTCTGTCATTGCCACAATCAATAAAGTTTTGAAGGAAGAAATATTGTACAGTAATTGTATGAGATATATACTCTTAAATTCAGCAGCAGATGTCAGAAGTGAAGCCTGGTCAAGTCCATGCCAATTCGGTTCATGCCCCTGAAAGGGAGAATGCTCATGCCTGGCTACAATCCACTTGTGCCACTGATGCTGCAGCCATACCCCCTCCCCCATAATCTATCCACTATCCTTCTGGCTTACTGGGCTTACTGGAGGGGGGTTGAGCAGCAGCATAATTCTGCCCTCTTGTGGGGTTTGTAGCTATTAATCTTGTTATTGCTTTATCAATAAGACCATTATAGAACATCAGATCTAGTGCAACATTTTTTTTCTGCCAATGTTGAGTAAATTCATCATGTAAACATTCTGCAGTTCTAACTTATTGCTCTTCCTCACATTCCACTACTACCTGCTCTTATTATACAGCAAAACTATGCAAGCTCTGGCTATCTGTCAAAGCCAACTGAGAATAAAGTAGCTACAATGAAAACACTTTGTAAAAAGAAAATAGAAAGACCTGTCTTGTTGGTTGATATAAGAGTCCATAGTATAGTATAACCAGGAATAAAAAGAAAACAAAGAAAAAGGGGGGAGATTTGCTCCTAACAGCTTTACTAATAAATGAGCCTCCCACAAACTCCCATGGCACACTTGCAGATCATTTGTGGCACACCAATGTGCCATGCAGCACTTGCAATCTGGGCCTCTATGCTGCCCTGGGCCAGGACTACAGAATGCTTCCTTCCAGCCAACCCCCCCCCCTTTCTGTCACCTCAGGGCCAGAGAGGCTGCATGCAGCCTCCTCTGGCCCTCCAGAGGTCTTCTGAGGCCTCTAGAGGGCTTTTAAACATCACTTCCGGTTTTCTGAGAAAAACCGGAGGTGATATTTAAAGGTGTGCAGCCTCCCCAGCCCTCCAGAGAACTTCCAAGACTTCCGGGGGGTGGGGTGCTTTATATGTCACTTTTCATCAGAAAACCAGCAGTGATGTTTAAAAGTTCTCTGGAGGCCTCAGAAGGCATCCAGACGGCCAGAGGAGGAAGCACTCAGCCTCCCTGGCCCTCAGAGAGCTCTGGAGGGCTGTGAAAGGCAGTGGCGATGAAGGGGTGTGGATGGTGGAGGGGGACAGCTGCACTGCTGCCCCCTGAGGTGTGGCACCCCAGGGCATTTGCCTCACTTGATCCCCCCCCTCCAGGTATGCCAGTGCCATGCCACAGTTGAAAATAGCTGATCTGGGTGTCATAAAATAACTCACCTCCTTAGGGGTGTAGTGATAGACCAAGCCTCTGGCAAAAAGGTGAGAAAATGCACCTGAATATATGTTCAAAAAAGAATGGTGTAAATCTAAATATCTATATCAGAATGCAGTTATATCCTAGGGGGTTAATAGTTCAAGCAGCAATAGAATTTAGATACAAGACTTTTTTCTAGTTAATGCAGTGTAAACCATCCTGGAAGGAGACTCAAGTTCTCATAAAATGAACATTTTGAACATTTTGTCCATTTGACTCCTGAACTCTCAGTACTCATGGTAGCTGTACCAACAATGCCATTAGGGTGCACCACAGAGGATATTGGGATGTGCTTCCTCAATTGGCTACAGTGTACAAATCCAAAGACGTTTTCTGGTACCTCCTGTGGCATTAGAGAACAGCACTGACTAAGTTGCTGGACCAAGGCAAATCCCTGAAAATGCCCCCCTTAGCACCCAACCTGCCCCCTTTTGACACATTGGGTACAATCACTGGTACTAAGATTTAGATATCAGTCCAGCCTAGGGTTGCCAAACATCCAGGAATGACCTAGAGCAGTGGTTTTCAAGCGTTTAGTTGGGACCCACTTTTCAGAATGAGAATCTGTCAGGACCCACCAGAAGTGATGTCATGACCGGAAGTGACATCATCAAGCAGGAAAATGTTTAACAATCCTAGGCTGCAATCCTACCACACTTAAGTGACTATCATTATTAAAAGCATATACATAGTAGCCTGTTAAAAGTACAGATGTGTAACATTTCCCCAAATGCAGTCACATACCAGTCTAATATATTAAAAATAAAATATTGAAATGAATGGGGACCCACCTGAAATTGACTTGTGACCCACCTAGTGGATCCCGACCCACAGTTTGAGAAACACTGACCTAGAGGCTCCATGAACCAGCATCAATCTCCAGGTAATTAATAAAAAACAATCCAGTAGATTTGAACAGAGCCTCTGGGAATATCCAACACAACATCATGTTAGGAAAAGAAATCTCCAAGACAAGCTTCAGCCAGAGTTGGCAACCCTAGCCTAGTGATGGGGGTCCTCAACTAGTGCCCCAATTTGGCCAAACCCTGATGCCACCCCTCAGAGATTTTACTAGGCCACAGCTAGTATCGGAAGCAGTGGAATTGAATGGATTGACAGTTATAGTGAGAGTGTTTTCAGTGTGTCACTGAAGTAGCAACTGAAATAGCAAATGGACAGTTTTGTTTCCAAGAGCAATCTCCAGTCATCTGTTTGGGGAAGCCATACTGCTCAGATCTTACTCTGCATTCATCCTACCAGTTGAGCCCTAGAATACCCTGTACAGTGTTCCTTTTAAACCATTCCTGCCCCATTGCATATATGCAACAGGGATCAAATGTGTACACCTGTGAGCTGGGCAGAAATGGGTTAAGCTGAGCAGCCAGGCAGCCACACAGTGCAAAGCCCTAGAAAGCCAAGCTCTGTGTAGCCCAGTGTTCCCAGAAGTCCAGTGATGACATATGACCTCATTACCATGCATCTGGAAATGTCACAGGACTCCACTGAAGTAGCAGAAGGGGTCTACTCACTGGCACACCTCTCGGATTGAACTCTTCTGGGATCTCAGCTCCAACAGAAGACATGGCAAAGGATGTTGGGTACTATTCTTGAACTGTGTGCTTCCAGCAGAGCTTTCTGCTTTTCAGAAGTGTTTTGAAAACTAATGTCAGCTGCAATCCTAACCACACTTTCCTGAGAGTAAATCCCATTGAACAAAATAGGACTTACTTCTGCGTATACCTGGTTAGGATTGTGCCCTCAGTTGCCGTCAGGACCAAAGCTGATCCTCATGCTTAGTTCCAGAATTTGTTTTCAGTACTTAGGCTGTTTCAGTACCAGAACTGTGAAGTAAAAATAAAACATGCCATTGGGCATGTGCAGAATATATTTCCCTAAACTCTGAGCATGCCAACTCACTTAGATTTGCAGAGCTTCAGAGAGGACACTCTGGTCTCCCAGCTAAGATGGTGACCCAGCACACAATAAAACGTGAGCACTGGATGCAGTTTGCGTTTTGAAGGGTTCCTATGAGTTTCTGAATACTGAGGATGACACTTGGAAACATTCTCATAAACTGGAGGGCAGCAGCATGCTTTAATATTTTCATTTGCATTTAATTAATATAATTTGCTTGTCTTTGGCATAGTTGTGGAACATGCTGGTCCACAGCTGGTAAATTTGTTATACTTTTTTTAAAATATGATCCCAGAATATTTGCTTCCATTTATGGAAACCCTTGGTGCTGGCAATGAATCTGTCACCTAGACGATGTTATAAATACCCAATCCTGTGGGATCGTCATACTGGTGGAACTGGCTGGTAGCTTTCCACCAATGCTGGCTGCTAAAAAGTAACTCCGACAGCATGCCAAGTAGTGTACTGCTGGAGCACAGGCGGGAAGCCAGGCTGGACTGCTGGCTACCTGTCAGAGTAGGTGGGAGGGGTGGAGAGAAATGAAAC
Source organism: Tiliqua scincoides (assembly GCF_035046505.1). Taxonomy (NCBI): domain Eukaryota; kingdom Metazoa; phylum Chordata; class Lepidosauria; order Squamata; family Scincidae; genus Tiliqua; species Tiliqua scincoides. Next base: position 61,314,744 of record NC_089826.1, read on the forward strand.
TGGGCAGGGAGGAGGAGAAAAGTACAAGGGGAGAGATAATGAATGGACAAAAGTTGAAAACACCTTGTTTCCAATTTACAAGTCCGTCCGTCCCCATCTGAATCACTCACCAATTCTGGGGAGAGGGGAAAGGCAAGCAGGCAGGCATCTGCTCCAATGCCAGTCACAAAGCTGGCTTTAAGGCAATTGGATTGATTGGGCCCATTTGGGCCCTGTGCCGGAGGGGGTCCCATGAAAGGGGGGTGAGCAAACTGCCCACTGATGCAGCCTGAACCTTACTTTTCATCTGATGCTTGCAAGGCTGATGCAGTGAGCAGAGCATCTCTGCTGGTGAGCCCTCCTGCCTGCCCCTGCATTGGACTGGCGCAAAATCACAGCCCCCAGAAGCAGTTGGCGGTAATTGTCGTCATGCTGTGCTTTGTGGCTCAGGCACCATCTGTCCTGGGCCTGCTGCTGCCACTTGTCCTCATGAGTAGAGAGGTCGGGGATGAGGGCCCCGTGCAAAAAAGTTTGCATTGGGCCCCTCATCTCCCAGGGTCGGCCCTCGCCAGTCACTGAGCAACAACTGGAGGAAGGGAGGGGGGCAAGAAAACACAAATGACTTTTGGTTTCAAAATTTAGAAAGGGCTGCCACATTAAGAGGACAAATGGAGGAGAGGAACAAGCAATGGCATTAATTTAAGGCTGCAATAATTTTCCTGTGGGTAAACTTAGAATTGTGATTGAACTTAACAGAACTTACTTGTCAGTAGACATGCCTAGGCTTTCACTGAAAGGAAGAATGCCAGGTGTAGGCAGAGAGACTTTTGCACTCATGAAAATAAGAATTTGGCCCCCAAATGCCATCCTGGGATGGCATCTTAATCTCACCTTAATCTCTGCTAGTTGATAATGCTCAATATGGGACATGTCTGTTGCTAGAGTTTCCATTGAACTGTGCAGAAAGCAAAATGGAAGGAACACACAGAGGTGAAACATCCGGTAGTCTCTGAGGAATGTTTACCAAAGTCAATAAGTTTAGATAAATTTATCAGTGATTCCTTTTTTTCCCCCCTCTCCAATGTGGAGAACAAAATGCTATATGGATAGAAGATGGTGGGCATGTAGGCTTTAAGGAAAACCAGAGATCATTTATCTGTGCCCGACTCAGTGCATAGACCAGGGGTGCTCAAACTTTCAAGTTTAGGGACCCTGGACCTTTAAAATTGTGTAGGAGAGATAATTTCAGCAGGTGCAGCTTGTCATCTGTGGGATGACAAGTTGCACCTGCTGAAATTCTCTCTTCTATACACTTGTTAAAGGTCCAGCATCCCTAAAGTTGAAAGTTTGAGCACCCCTGGCATAGACAGTGCTTCAAGAATGCCATCTGGATTCACAGCAGTTTCCCCTCCATAAAAAAATGGCACAAACTTTCACTTTCTTTTCCCCAGTATGGAGAATGAGATATTTGAGTAGGGGGTGCTGGCAGCTGTCACCCGCTGCACAGACATGCTGTGAGAACAGATGAATCAGAACCATACTTTACACACATTGACACAGAAATGATTGATAATACCTAACTTAAGTGTGAATATGCTTCAGATCAAAGCCTTAGTTAACAGTTCCTGTTCTCTTTTCTTGCAGAACATGTGCTCTTATCTTTGTCTCTGGGTTGCAGAGCCCTGTACCAACCACTTACAAAAGCATCCTTCGATGCCATTGGTGAGCCTTTCGTTGTATTGTTCTTTCATGTTTCTAAAAGCAAACACTGTCCCATCAGCTCAGTTACCTGTGGTGGATGATAAAATATCAGTTTAAAATGTTGTGTAAAATAATATATTTCTGGTGAAATTTCTTTGTGTCTCCCTGGTTTTGCATAATGTTGAGCTTGCTGCATTTCTAACATTCTCATCTCCATAGTCATTGCTAAGGGCTTTGAAATATCTGTTCACCACATTTTTGAATTTAAGATGAGCTGTGACCTAATTTTTTTTCCTCCAGTGCCAAAAGCATTACATTTCCAAACAAACGGCAAAAATTGCATATTTGATGAAACTTATTAGGATAAAGCAGTCATTCATAATGCACCAATGCAAGCTCACAGTACATTAGTTTATATTAATGAGTATGCCATCATGGCCAGAAGCATAATCAATGACTTCAGTGAATCTTTTGTGCCTAAGAGAGAAATTCAGAATCAGGATCAAAATATAGAAGATCCTTCCTCTATTACTTTCTTCTGAATAAGTCTGTGCTGTAAAACATGACCTTTTCTTTTTCTTACTCTAGAGTCTCTTCACCACACCACTCTTTCTATGTCATATAATTCAGTATTCTTTCTGCAAGTTGAGGCCTTGAAGGGCAAGGGCTGGGAGTCCACAAAGGGATAATCCACTCCCCTACCAAGCAGCTGTATGAATTTCGGCAGCCTAGAATTCTACTGAGAAAGTATAGAGTTGCACTGTCACTCAACACGTTCTCGCTTTTTTATATGACTCTGAGGTTGCCACCACTGTCTCACCAGCCAATGGTGATGAGTTGCTCTTTGGTGGCCTCTGAGTTAACTCAGGAACCTCCCCTTGGGATCAAACCAAAATGGCTGGGTCAGTCCTCTCCCTTCTACTCTCTGAAGGTGGGTAAGGAATAAACTGACCTTGGCTGGCACCCACCTGGCTGCCTGTAAGACTCTAGTGAATAGGCAGGATAATGGCAGAGGAGGAGGGGGGAAGCCAGGCAAACAGAAAATGGGAGAAAGTCACATGGGGAAACCTTGGGGGTGGTGTCCCCCAGGGGCCTAGATTGAGCTAACACCACTTCTGCAGCCTTGTTAGGGCTTCTGTTTTGTACTGAGGTGTGAGGACTGACAGGGATGAAGGAGATCCTGGAACTAAACTGTTGATGTTGAGACATGTTATATTTCACCCACATCCTCTATCCAGGAGCACAAGCTAGCCAAATGATGTGAAATACTGTACATTTAAATCACATCAAATATAATTAGAGTTAAGCAGATAAAAGCTGATAATTGGTACACGTACTATTCAAAACACGCTGGTTATTAGGAATGTTTGAAAAATAAGACATGTGCACACCTAGTTGGGGTGGAGGATAAATGCACCTGGTAGCAGGTAGCAAGGATAGACACTGGTTTCCCCAGGGTCAAATAACCAATGGTGTTCAAATTTCAGGAAGGACACAGAATGTTCAATGCCAACAGTTCCTTCTTCATAAGCAATTCTCCAGTCTTTCAATGTATATTAAAGTCATATCGTAGAAGTCTTGGAGAAGCCTGTGAGGCTTAAACAGATGGGAGAGAGATAGCTCTGCACATGAGCTATTTAAGAAGCAGACAGTGCAAGGGTGGTCACTGGTCATCAAAACTGTACAAGGGTGCCCAAAATTATTCTCTTGGGATATGTGGGCAATACCAGTGTACAGTACAATACCCTTGTACATTGTTGTAGGTTCAGAGAGTTGAAGGCACTTCTTTGAAAGTGTTAACTATCTTGTGATGTCTGCACTTTTCAGAGTTGCCTCCTCCAAAAAAATCTTTCACATATCCTTAATGCCTTCCCTTGAAAGAGTAAAAATTATCAGTCTAGGCTTCTTATCAACCTGCTCCTTTATTAAACATTGATAATAAAATATGGCCAAGGGTTCACAATAGCCATAATCTCCTTTTACCTTATCGTGTTAGTTCAGATCAAACTGGCCTACTTCATAATGGAGTGAGTGCCAGAGCCAATATTAAACATGATACATTGTGTTCAGAGAATTCAGTTGCAGTCTTTTCAACTAATCTTTAGTTCTGAGAAGCCTTTGACCTGGTTAAGATTGGAACTCAGTTTCAGATATTAGGTAGTGCTGATCCTTGCAGTAGAATATAACATCATGTACTTTTACTTTCTCCCTGGTTAAATGTACAGTATTTTTTCCATTCCAGTCAAGCATAGTACTGTACACTGGTATTGCCCACATATCACAAGTGAAGAATTTTGGCAAATGGGTTATAGTTTTATTGGCCATACAACATGAACTGCAGTGTGGTGTTATTACAATGGGTAGGGACATGCTAATTCCAGTCCAGGTTAGGGTGACCAGATACAATGGAAGACAGAGTGCAGGTGCAGCTTTTCAAACCCTTCCATGTTGAGCTGCACCTACCAAAATTCCCTCTTCTCTACAATGGTTAAAGGTCTAGGCATTCTGTCCTTGATTGTATCTGGTCACACTGGACCAGGTACTTGTGCAGCAATCCAAGAGAGGAGGAAGTCTGAGTTTTATATGCAGCGGTATGTTTGCAAAAATATTACTGATTTAACATTAAATTATTTGAGAAGTACAGCTTAACTTTACATATGCCCAACCCATGCACTACTGGAACTAGCATTCTACAAGCTCAAGGTCCTATGACAGCACAAAATCTGAACTGTTGTGGGCACTGTTGGGCCACTGCTGTACATGGCAAGAGGCCTGATTTGCATGGCAGCAGCTTCTGAAGCCTTTACAGGCACTGATAGTTTGGTGGCAGGGGAAAGGAGGGGAGAGGGCAGACCAGAGGGGGAGGAGCCCAGTGCAAATGCACATGCCAGATGTTATCTTCCATTTTTTGGAGATGCCTTGTCCCCTTTCTCTCCTCTGACTTATACCTATAGCTGGTGTGGACGTGCAAGGAAAGCGCCCTACAGGTAGACCACAGCTGCGATACAAGGACATCTGCAAGAGGGATCTGAAGGCCTTAGGAGTGGAACTCAACAAGTGGGAAACCCTGGCCTCTGAGCGGCCCGCTTGGAGGCAGGCTGTGCAGCACGGCCTTTCCCAGTTTGAAGAGACACTTGGCCAACAGTCTGAGGCTAAGAGGCAAAGAAGGAAGGCCCATAGCCAGGGAGACAGACCAGGGACAGACTGCACTTGCTCCCGTTGTGGAAGGGATTGTCACTCCCGAATCGGCCTTTTCAGCCACACTAGACGCTGTTCCAGAACCACCTTTCAGAGCGCAATACCATAGTCTTTCGAGACTGAAGGCTGCCAACAGGGAGGTGTGGACCCAAGGAAACATAGGCCATCAGACATGATGCAGAGGTAGACAAAAAAAAATTTTTTTTACCTTCTGATTGCCCACCATCACTGTCACAGTGTTTACACTTGCCTCTGGGCCTACAAATTCATCGCTCTATTGGCTTCTACTTTGACCATTCAGAGCAAACCTGTGGTATGCTTCCTATCTCCACAAGCATGTTACTTCATATAAAACCCTAGATCAGGTTCATGGAGGCAGTTCAGTCCCCACATCTACACAATTCACTAATGCTGACTCATAAACTTTTGAGAAGTATATATTATTATGACAACAAGGTGGTTTCCCAACTGTTATTTGGCGTTCCTATTTGGATCGGAGCTGTTAATCATTTATTGGACAGAGTACAGGCTAAATTCCTCAGGAAAAGATAGGGTCTTCCTAAGTGTGTGTCGTATGCTGCAATCTGTCTGGAAACTGGACAAATGGTAATTGAAACAAAGCATGGCTGAGGACAGTTAAGTACTGGCTCCAAGTACATTATTGTTCAGATCCACGGAGCCTTCTCCATCAAATGCTCCTAGAAAGCAGTGTCCTGAAGTGGCTGACTATTGTGGAACCATGGGTATAGATTTAGATTCCTTGTGCTTACTGTCTCAAATAGAAGCATTCCGGAAGAGATAGATGGTTGGCAACCTTCAGTCTCGAAAGACTATGGTATAAGCCTACAGCACCCAGTATTCCCAGGTGGTCTCCGTCCAAGTACTAACCAGGCCTAAACCTGCTTAGCTTCCAAGATCAGACAAGATCAGGCATCTGCAGGGTAAGATCAAGCAAAGATTTTTAGATATAGAAAATCAAAATCTATATTCCATGGCTAATAAGATTTGCTCCCCCTTGAATCTGATGGTGGCAGTGAAACCTGGAAATAGGGCCGCATATTTCTTGTTCCAAACTAGTTGTGAGGAACATCATGTTTTTTCACTCGCTAGATTTAATGTTTTACCATCAGAAGTCCTGTTTGGTAGATTTAGTGGGATGTTTTATTCCACTAGGTGCTGTTCCTGTAATCAGGGCTGCGTTGAAACTCTCCAACACATTCTACTGCAATGCCCTATATATGATGATATCAAAGCCAAATACTTAAACCCGATTTCAGTAGACAAGAAGGAATATCCTGATGATGTTAAAATACAGTATTTGTTGAATGATGTTTCCAGCAATGTAACTGAGAGGATGGTGGTTTATTTACAGCAAATGTGGTAAAAAGAATTAAGAGATAACACCTGACAGTATGTCTTTATGAGATAAATACCCTGAACCTCCTTGATCATCATGTAACCCTTTGTATTAGTATTAATTACCTTAGGTCCATATCTGCTGTTGTTGTATCTGTATTATATGCCAGTAAAGATCTGTTTGAGTTTATTATGACAAACAGATAAGATATTTAAGAACAGTTCCTCTACCTTTACATAAGGCTAGCACAAGAATGTTTTCAATTAAAAAAAAACAACATAATAAGCCAAGGCAGTCAAGAAAATAACAAGTAACATCTAAAGTTGCCTTGTTAGGGCCCAATCCTATCCAATTATCCAGTGCTGGTGCAGTTGTGCACTACATCCTATGGTGCAGGGGCAGTCACTGGGGTCTTCTCAAGGTATGGGAACATGCGTTCCCTTTCCTTGGGGCTTCATTGTGGCTAAACCAGAGCTGGAAAGTTGGATAGGATTGGGCCCTTAGTGTACTGCACTCTCCATTCACTGGGTCTTCTCATCCACAGCAAAACTCCTAGCTGCAGAGTTAGCTAAAACAATACAATGGCTCCCTAACTTGAATACTCTTCATTCCTCCTACCAAGACCTGCTATCAGTTCCACATCAGGACCTATTATTACCAACCTCTCATTACTCTCCAGAAAAGTCCCTAATCCTTCAAATCACTTACAGTCTTTACCTTTATCTAGACACTTTACATCAACCTTTCTTCTCCTTTACCCCATTCTTACACAAAATAGGGCAACTAAAGAGATGATCTCCAAGAAAACCACCATTGAATGACAACCACCACTGCAGCTGTATCAGTGCCGATTGTGGGGAATAGGATTGTGCCGAAAGTCTTGTCAGTCCCTGAACAGATGAAACCCTGTGGATATTTCCTTGAATGCCATGACAAAAGGTCAGGTATTCAGTAAATGAAATAGAAAGCAACAGATTAAATTATGTCTTTGCAAACTAGCATAGATCACAATTTTTTCCTCATGCATTTTTGATAAATCATCCTTTCCTAGACTCTGAAACTCCTTTTGTAGAAAGGCCTTTGTGACAAAATATTTTTTGATTAATATACAGGGTAATCACCAGCATGACTTGAAAAATGACATTTTTTTCTTTCTTGGGCAGATGTAAAGAAGCAAATATTCTTTTCATTTGCTTCAGTGCTATAAAATATTTCAGTCTTTCCCCCCCCCCCCTAAATTTCTAAAGAGCAATTAGGTGGAAATTATACATTGAGAAAGAAAAAAGACTAATGATACCTCCCAACAAAATATAGTTAAAATATAATTATCTACGCACTACTGAAACAGAGATGCCTGTGTTGGCTTGGTCATGTCATGAGAATGGATGATGGCTGGATCCCAAAGGATCTCCTCTATGGAGAACTCGTGCAAGGAAAGCGCCCTACAGGTAGACCACAGCTGCGATACAAGGACATCTGCAAGAGGGATCTGAAGGCCTTAGGAGTGGACCTCAACAAGTGGGAAACCTTGGCCTCTGAGCAGCCCACTTGGAGGCAGGCTGTGCAGCATGGCCTTTCCCAGTTTGAAGAGATACTTGGCCAACAGTCTGAGGCTAAGAGGCAAAGAAGGAAGGCCCATAGCCAGGGCGACAGACCAGGGACAGACTGCACTTGCTCCCAGTGTGGAAGGGATTGTCACTCCCAAATCGGCCTTTTCAGCCACACTAGACGCTGTTCCAGAACCACATTTCAGAGCGCGATACCATAGTCTTTCGAGACTGAAGGTTGCCAACTACTAATTATCTAAAACAGATGTATCATCAAACTTCAGACAAAAACCACATAATTTATTATCTTTCATTCCTATGTATAACAGTTCAGTTGAAATCCAGCTCTGCCCCCAAATTTAGCAAACAGGCTGGATCCTACCCCCCCCCCTTCAGTGCTAGGCTACTTGGAACTGTGCCACCTATTTAGGTGGCACAGATTCGAGTAACCTCATTCAGCCCAGTGCTATGTTACTTGGGGTAATGGGAATTACTTTCCCTTGCCCCAAGTTGTGCTGCAGCCAGCCCCAACCCTGCTCTGGATACAGGGCAGGTCAGCTGGCCTGCCTACTCCAGGGCAGGTTAGGATTGGACTAATCTAGGATTAGATTCAAGGAGGAAAGCAAGGCAAGGGAGCCAGGACGGTGGAAAGTGTAGATTGCAAGGCAGCTCGGTGGACACTTCAATGGTGCCTTACAAAAAGGACAGTTGCTCAATGGGTGCTGAAGTAGTGGTATTTTTGTTCCACTCAGGGAAGGGGAATGGGAATGAGGGGAGAAAGGTTGGAAAGGGCCTGATACCTCTCCTGGGTATTGGCTGGCACAGTGGCTCTTGGATAGAAGAGGGAATGGAGGTTCTTCATGCACCACCTGTGAACAGATAAAATAGTGAAGTGGCCAAAGCATGGGGACCAACAAATGAACATTGAACATGAGAATTCTGTGACCACCTTTTTATATTCTAAATTTCCATAAGGAAGCATAGGGGTTCTTGTGAGTGTACTCATCTAGGATCTTTCTTCTATTCCTGAATGGCCCTAGATGGTCTATCCTCAGCTTTAAATGGGCACTTGTTTTTCACCTTGCCAAGAATTAATTTGCACCTTAATTAGGCCTTGGCCTCCAGATTAGGACAGCTAGGGCTGGGGAACCTTCTTTTATGTCATTAACATCTTTGTTCCAAATAAGAAAGTTCCCAGGATGTGGCTTTTTCCCAAAAGAGAATCCCCCCTCCAAAGAAAATGGGGAAAAGGCAAGGCTTCTTTTAACCCAGCCATCTGGGGGGGGGGGGGGTAAGGTGATTGTACTGATCTCCCAAAATTATGGTCTTTCTTGAAGCTGAGGCATCTTGCCATCAGCCCTGTTTGAATGCGATGGGACTGCGAGCCCAACCCTGAGCTGCCCAGTGTGCACAGCTGCAGCGGCAATGAAAATGGCCGCCACTGCATCCTGCACACCAAGGCAGCTGCAGGCAGCACCTCATGAGAAGGGAACTTTTGTCCTCTTCCCCCAGGTAAAGGGAGTAGCCCCGCAATAAAAGGTAAAAGCCTCCATGCTGGGCGGTGAGCCTGATGTGGAGGCTTTGGATTCGGTGCAGCAAAGCTCCACTGGTCCCGCCTTCCTCCCTCCCCGCTCCCTCCCCCCAGCATGTCTCCCCTGCCCTCTTCCCGCCTCCCCACAATGCCTTCTTCCTGCCTCCCCCCACACCCCCGCTTTCCACTGTGCTGTTCAGTGGTCCTTGCAACTGCTGAGCAGTGGAGGCTGGGTGCCCGCCCAGCGCTAGCCCAGTGCCGGCCAGCGGTGGGCTAGCACGGGCATTTATCCAGTGTTAGGGCTTGTAAACATGCCTTATGGCATGTTTGCGACAGTGCGTGCAGTCAGTAAGCCAGTGCATGGAGCTCAGGATTGTGCCCTAAGCTGGGTCATGCTTTCCTCCTGGTTTACACCCAGTGCCATATTCACTTAAAAACATATATGTCACCAAAATTACAACTGGTACGGCCATAAAAATGAAAGAATCAACTTCTGATTTAATTCTGTGGTTCATTAAAAGGAGTTGACTAAGATATGCAGGCAATTAATAGAAAATGAAGATTTGAGCAAGGCAACAGAAAAGAAAATTAAGAAACAGGTGTCAAAATGCCTCCATAAATTACAATGATGCACATCAGCAAGGTCAACAGCTACCAGGTGGAAAACCCACAGGGAGTGCTACTGAGATGAAATAGCTGAGCCAGAAATTTGCTATGTGTTTGCTGAACCCAGGTGGAGAAGAGGAAATGTGGTAAGGGGACTGGGAAGAGATAAGAGAAGCATGTAAAAATGGTTGATCAGTCAGGCAAAACTCCTATTTAAATACTGGAAGTGGCAGGAATTGATCTGCATTCTCTCCAGTGACTCTCTTGATAAGCAGTTCTGAATAAAGCAAATTTCTAATGGAACTAGATAACCGTGTTTTGCTGATACATGGCATGCAAGCAGACACTGTAGTTGAGGAGTTATTTAGCTGAGAAAACCAGTATGAGTGTGCTGGGGAGTAGCTCCATTTGGGCAGCATCAAAGGGCACTGGCCATTTTGACTGCCAAGAAAGCAGCCAAGTGTGCAGGGGCATGGGGAAACATGTAAAATGCTCTCTTCTGTCTTCCCCTTTGCTTTATTGGTTGGGATATTCCTGGGAGGAAAATTTGTATTTTTCTTGACATTAGTGCAAGAAAGGCTGGATAAAAGATAAGATGGGTGGGTTAGAATGTGGGTCTTTCAAGGAGGCATATGTAGGGAACCTAGGGTTCAGCAGAGAGAAAAGGGGGGCTGCTTGATGGAAGGCATAACGTACAAAGAGTGAATGGGATATCATGTTGTTTTTCTCAAACAATTGCAATCCTAGACTCTCTCCTCCTTTGAACTAGCATCACAAACTGATACTGTGAGCGCACAATCCAAAGGCAGTGATCTGCTAGGGCGGCATGCAAAGTGTTGTAAACATGCCATAAGGCAAATTACAACAGCGAGTGAGCAGTGAGCCTGCAGTGAGTGAGTGAGTGAGTGTGCACCTCTCCACCAATGCTTCATGCAAAGGAACGGGAACACTGGGCAGTGGATGGATGGCAGGAGTGTAAATTGGAGGCAGGGAGGGAGAATTTCTGGGGGGGTGGATCAGGCCTGGGAGGGGGTGCAGGATTGGTCAAACAGGGCTGCTGTCCAGGCCTGGCAGCCTAATATAGCTGGCAAAGATCCAAATAGCCCCATAGGGCAGGCTGGGGCATTACTTGGGGTAAGGGGGAAAATATCCCCTTAAGCCAGGGAGCCACCCAACCTGTTCCTGATGATTGCTAGACACCAAGCAGGTATGAAGTCCCACCGCACCAGTGCTTGTTAGGATTGGGCTATGAGTGGGTACAGTCCTTGCCCCTGTGTCATCAGAAGCAGCAGCACCCATTTGCCCTCAATTTTTGTCTATGGCTCTAATGACAGCCAAGTTGTGAATCAAGTGCATTAGCTCACGCCTATACAGCTTGTGACGCATCAGGCAGAATGAAGCGTTGTGTTGCAGCCTGTCAGATGTTTGATAAGCCTCTCTGTTTTTGCAATTTTAGGCAGGAAGCAAAAACAGGAAGGAGCTTGATGGTCTACTGTGCAGAGCTGATCAGATACTTTCAAGTTGTTGAACCATAATTCATGCAGGCTTGTTTTAGGTTGTAAGGAAAAATAGGAGTTTCCATTATTATTTGAATACGGCTTCATGAAGTCAGGTTAGTTTTCTCAAAACTTTCATTCATTCATTTATTCATTCATTCCTATCCTGCTTTTAACTAGGTAGTCAGTTCCAAGGTGGCTACCAAAAGTATAAAAGCGTTTTTAAGAAACCTCACCCATTTACAATAAAACCAGATCAAACACTTTAGCAGCACCAGGAATAGTTCTAAAGCCAAAAGGCTGACAGAATAACAACCCAATCCTGTGCTTCCCAGCCCCCAGGGCTGCAGTGGTGCAGAAATGGCTACTGCTGCATCCCATGGGACTGAGAAGCAGCCCAGGGTCTCCTTGTACTCCCCAGGCAGCCCTGATGGGTCTCCTCGGATCTGCGTTCACTATTGAATGGGTGCAGATTCGAGGAGACCCATGTCAGGTCTCCCGGGTCAGAAGGGGGGGGGGTTAGGAAGCCCTGCTTCCTCCCCCCGCCATGCCTTCCTCTAGCCCTGCCCCAGAATGCCTCCCCCCTGATCCAACTTACCAGTCCGCCACCTAGTGCTCACCTGGAGCTCTGAGTGGTAGTTATCGGTCCTCTGCCCGGTGCTGGCTCAGCGTGGGCTTGCGCTGAGTCAGTGCCCATGCTGCCCAGTAGTGTTATAGGCAAGCCTTATGACACATTTGCGACACTGTTTACTGGCACTTGGCTGGTGTGGGCCCATTTGGATCAGGCCCTAAGTCTGACCTAAGTACCTTTTTGAAAAAAAATGGTGGGGGAGGCTAATGTCCTGAGGCAGGGAGTTCCACATCTGTTTGTCTTTTTCTCTTTGAAAAAGAGTAGCTGTGGCTCCACAGAAGACTGTAAATGTCCTATTTGAGCATGCTTATGCATGATTAGTAGTGTGTAAGCCCCAAATGAACACAGTGAGTTGATAAATGTTGACTGAGGAGTGAGTCAAAATACATGGGACTAAGCTGCTTGTTGATTATATAAGTTTTTAAGGCATTTGGAATCCAGGAGCTACATGAGGAGTCATCGCTTGAACCTATGTATACACATGAATTCTTGGAAGCTGTTCACAACATTTCTAGGTTATGAAAATATATGTGTAAATGTTTATTCTTTTAAAAATGAAGAAAAAGTGGTGCCTGCTTAAATAAATATTTAAAATTTATTCCATGTTTAAACTGCTGGGGCATTCAATGCTGTTTTCAAAAGGCTGACTCCCTCTTTTAATTACTAGGAAAAAAAGATTCTTAGTATTCAGCCTGCTGTGAGAAATAAAAAATTCAACAGAAAGAAAAATTAAATTATTGGAAAAATTACCCACAATACAGGTCCCACAGTACAGATGTTTAGCTATTTTATAGTTGTAGTTCCTACAGCTATAAAATCACCAAAATGCATTTTCCTAATGGGTGCAAAACACATTAGAAAACTAACCAATGCCAAATATTCTGGGGTGAGAGTTACAAAAATGCTATAAAATAATTTTTTCAGTTGAGAGGAATTTTAAGAAAGAAGAAGCATATATTTCAAAATACGTTCAGGGTACACCAGACACTACACTAGACCTGTGTCTGCAGCTGAAAACATCTGCTCCCACAAACAGAAATTTTCTGTGACCGAACATCAAAATGTTCCATGTTTTCCCACCCCATGACAGCAGCAGCACTTGATAGGGAATACAGTACAGCTGGGGAAATGCAAAATGTCATGACATCTTCTGTCAACAGCTACAAGTGTAGTGTCACATCTCATTTAGCCCTTGGTTTGCTTGAGTTAATGTAGAGTTTTCTCTTGTATAGGTACCGCAGTGTGAAATGCAATGTCCCTCTGATTATGGAACACCACAAGTTTGATTTGTGAGGGTTGTGGAAGCAGGATCAGAATTGATTATAGTTGCCTTCTTCTATTGATGTACTTCAGCCAATCAGGTTGTATTCTACTATGCTTACTACTAATCCTAAATATACCTGGCAGTGTATTCTCAGCCTATTGTCTTTTTGTTCTGCTTTTTTTTTAGGACCTTAAGAGTAGATCTCATGGGGAAATACATGATTCCATATTTATTACATTAGATCTCTTCGGGCAGCTAATCCTAAGCTTCCCAGTGCCCGCTGGAGCAGCAGTGCCAAAGCAGCTACTACCATATCCAGTGGGCACCAGGAAGCACTCAAAGGGGACTTTTGTCCCCTTCACTCAGGGAAAGTCCTGCAAAGGGCTTCTCAAGTCTGCACCAGTTATTTTGTTGGCACAGACTTGAGAGACTTCGTGTTGGGCCAGAGTTCAGGATTCAGCAGAGCAGGGCTCCACTGATCCCACCCCATCCTGCCCCAGTTCCTCCCCAGCCCATCCTTCCACCCTTGTTCCACCCTTCCCCTGCCCCCAGTGGCTGCACCACCACCCAGAGGTTGCACTTAACCCTGGCGGTGTCCTCTTCCTTCAGGTGCTGGGTTCAGCACCTGACTGGCGCGGGCCCAATGCCAATGTTCCTTACTCACAAGGTGCCATAAATGTGTTTTACAGCACATTTATGGCACCCCTCACCAGTGCTACATCTCAGCGCCGGTGCTGGGCCAGTTTGGGACTGAGCCCTAAATCTTTTATTCTATGATATGAAATGTGTTTCTGCAATAGTTTGACCTACTGCCTTGTATTTAGAAATCTTACACATATAAAAAAAATCTAAAGGATTTCACATTACACAGACCTTCAGGCTCACAAATATTTTCCACATTTACATGTGGCTTCATGAAGATTTTGCCCATCAGTGCATAATTTCGCCATCGTGCTCACCATATTTCTACAATTAGCCTTTGAATCATTTCATAGTGTATTTAATACTAAAGGGGTACATTCAAGGAGCCTTTCTATCTTCTACAAAAACACTTTGCTGACCCACTCACAGGACCTTACATGCACACAAGCATGCATTCACATGCATACACACAAATAGCTATGCAAAGAGCTTATACAAGCATTCCCCCCCCCCCATGCTGTGATAGTTAGTTTCCATAGCAGTTCTTAGCTTTCCAATTAGGCAAACGGTTACACAAGCAGGGGAAATTTTTGGATTGTGTTTTACTCTACCAATGCAATGTATGTGGCATAAATCTTCCATTAGCAAAGCAGAAGTGCACCTTTGGCTCCAATCCATGATAGGGAAATTTTAGGAGTTATTCTAGAAACACAAACATAAACATGCCACTGTTAACGATTATACACTTACATAGTAATAAAATAAACTTAGTGCTGGTGCCATTCAGGCCATGGGATTACTTATGAAAGGGGTGTGATAAGTGGAATGATAATTAAGTGAAACCAAGTGTGACAGGCTCACATCTATCTATCGCACAGTTAAATTAAGCAGATATCACAAATATTGCAATCTGTTGGCCATTCCACACTGTCTAGAATTTGGTAATGGACCATGGCTGGTACACCAACCTACTTGGAACCTATGCATATTGTACCGATTGCACACATACAACACACTTCTTGGCATGTGGCCTTTGGAAGATTTTTGGAACTCTTGGTTTTGCTGAAAAGTTGCCAATTAATCATTTGGGGGGGGGGGGATACAGAAGAGGAATTCATTTTCTTCCTAAGAACAATCTAAATCTTCAGTTAGAGTTTTGCAGATCCTTTAGTGTGACTGAGGGGGGCGAAAAAACCAGCATGTTGAAAATAAGCAAGCACAATTCTTGGCAGCTGATATTTTTCTGTAGTTAACTGGGCCAAGAATCAGCATATCAGCAGGGCCTCTCACAGACCATCTTGTTTGTTTGACCCTGCTTGAAAGATGGAGCTCAAACACATGAACTTCCTTAGCAGGAGATATTGATTTGCTGTTGCAGAGCAAACACTTTCAAATCTTGGTATCGCTGTAGGAAAAGCTATGAAATCTTTCTCTGAATACTGTACTTTCTCAGCGCTCGTCACTCTTACAAGCTAAAAAGTTAAGCATATTTACTGAGACATAAATGCCTTTCAATTCAATGGAGCTTGCCTGTCCTGTCCTTTTCATCAGCCTTTCTCTAGCTAGTTATCTACCTGGCATCCTTCTCAATCCCATTTGTTTGCCTTTTTGACTTGAAGTTCCTTGTCACTGCCCTACCCAAATCTTTCATATCAGGTCCCTGAGCCAGGGTGCAATCCTAACCCCTTATGTCGGTGCTTTCCAGCACCAACATAAGGGCAATGCAGCTCTGAGGTAAGGGAACAAACATTCCCTTTGCTTTGAGGAGGCCTCTAGGAGTGACACCCAACTGCAGGATGCAGCACATGTCCCATTGGCACCGCTATGCCACTGCTGGAAAGCACTGACACAAGGGCTTAGGATTGCGCCCCCAACAACACTGCTTCTATCATGATGAGCCCCAGACAACAGGAAAGAATAAAGGGTTCTATTTAGTCCTGTGAACTTATTTTTAAAAACAGGTTTAGGCAATGTGAGCCATACTACTTCACTGTAGTTAGCAATAGTAAACAACCCTCCCCTCCAAAATCTTTCTGCCTTGAAAAGCCAAATCTATAGGTCAGTGGTTGCCAAACATGCAACCACTGTGTACCAAAAAACCTGTCCCCATTCAAACTGGTGCTTACTGTTCCACCTCTGTGTCACATTCTTTCCTGGTAGATCTGGGCACCAGGTTGCTTTGGGTGGTTGCGTCTGACTATACAACAGGATGTCTAGGCAGATATGACTGCTGAGATTGTCCTGGTGCTCAGATCTACTGAGGAAGAACAGTGCGGAGGTGGAATGGTAAGCTCCGCTCACAGAATGGAGGGCTTTCCCCAAGCCCCATATATGGGGGGCCAGCGTTTGGAAAGCCCTGCTGTAGGGGATAGTAGATGCCATCTACTTTGTGGCTGCTTCGTGGGCTCAGGTCAAAGGAGGACTTTGGCAAGGCAAGGTAAGGTATGGCAATGCTTGACAGAGAAAAAGCCATTTATATTGATAGTGGAGTTAGCAAAACTGTGCTTAAGAAACACCCTAAGCCCATTCAATGGGAAGATTGTTTGACCTTGGGAAAGAAGTGGATGTCTTCAAGTAGCAGAGGAAATTATATTTCTCCCCCCTCCCCAGGTGATAAAGGAAAAACATATTACTTTGTTCCATTTAAAGAGCACTTATATTCAGGAAGGTAACGAGGCCATTTAGTTTAATCCTAGTGAAGCTCTTACACTTGAGCAATATAAATGCTGTTAACTCACTGTTAGAAACTAAAATATCCAAAGGAGCTTCTCTGTGTGGTATACTGACAATGAGATGAGTGGTTAGTATTGAATGTTTCCTGCAAGATGGGACTTTGTGGTATTAGTGCTTTCTGCTTGGCTCCATGAAAGTTGTTTAATGTGCAAAAGGGTACAATTTGAAAGTTAATCCCTACTGCTTTGTGGGACGGGATGCTACACATACTGCATTAGCAATATGCATAATTCCTGTTCTTCTCTAGTCTGTTTTGGGATCCTTTGTTCAAGTCTGCTAGGGAGGGAGGGAAGGATATCCTATTTAAATGTAATTAAAGACTTCATGCTGAATGTTACAGATTTAATTAATTTCTCTAGTTTCATATAAGGATGACTAAGCCTTTCCCACCCCCCAAAATTTTTGGATGGGCAGCATTCAGCTTTAGAGGGAATGCTGGGTAGCTATTTTAAACCTTGAGTGTGGGGAAATAGGCTTAGCCACCCTCAAACAGCAGTATCCGGACACGCTTCTGAGCATTTACCACACTGAGTTTGTCATGATTTGGAAAATTTTCATTTTAAAAAAGTAGATTATCTCATTTAAAGCTGTATACTCCTCAGTCTCAACTCAAGACCATATCCCATTTGCGAGAATTTGGCTCCATGACTGAAGTAACAGAGCTGGAATATACTTGAGATATTCAAGGAAAATAAAGAGCTGGAAGTTTTCCTACAATATTTTATCCTGTTGGCCTTTATTGTGTAAATTTATTATCTTTTAAACTTATCTTTATAGATAAAAGAGAGGGGAGAGGAGGGATGCATTTTGAAATATGTGCTTGTGGCATGTGCTAGCTGTTAAATTGGTGTAAAGTGGTGGCTGAGAGCACAATTTTGTACATATCTAAGTAAATCCTTCTGAGTTAATGGGATTTAGTACCAGGTAAGTGCATATAATACTACAGTCTAATAGCCTACTCTTATCCGACAATGGCCCAGAGTGTGTAGCACTTCCGACAGAAAGTGTGCTGTATGAGACCAGACAGCCCAGGGGAGGTAAGTAAAATCTTACTTATTTTTACTTACCTCTCCATAGGCTGCCTGGTCCTCAATGGGTCTCCTCTTTAGTTGGAATAAGTCCAATGAGATTCCTGGGGCTGGGACTGGACTGGGAAGGCGGTATAGTATCGGGGGGATAGGATTTTGCACGTATGGCTACTGCGGAGTGCCTACCCCTCCTGTCCCCAAATTGGTTCCCACCCTATCCACCCCAGTTGTCCTCCAATCTGCCCCTGCTGCCTACTTAGCAGCAACAGCAAATGGTGGAGGAGGTTCAGGGCGAAGCTGTTGCCTGTGCACAGCTTCTAGTCATTTGCAGCCTGCCCAATGGCAAATCAACTTTTGCAGGTTTGCAGAATGGTGAAACATTCTGGGACTTATGGTGACAGATTGTGGGATCTATCACCATAAGGCTCAGATAGAATTGGGCCATAAGAGACTGAGCTGAAAATCAGGACTCCCCTGGTCTTGCCTTTGCCATAAACTCAGCCTTACAGCTCAATCCTATGCATGTTTACTCTGAAGTAAGTCCCATCATGTTAAATTGGCCTTACTTCCAGGAAAGTGTGTATAGGATTGCAACCTTAGGCCGACTCTTCCCTCTCATACTCAACTGCAACAGTTATTGATATGGGGATAATAGTGCTTACGTACCTTACGGAGTCAGTGTAAGGAGTCCAATTTCTCTGGGCTACTTCATCAACGTATAAGTGAACATATTTCACATGCTGATCTAAAACAATTATTTCACAATATCCCACTCTGCAGAGCTAGAAGTAACACATTGCTTAGACCACAATATGGCGTTATTCATTTTTTTATCTCTCTAACCTTATAACTCTACCTTAACAATTAAATACAAAGTTGTATTATATGGTGCTCCTGGCAATTTTATTTTCATTTCTGTTTTGCCTGGAACTTTTTTTTTTTTTCTTTCAAAGCAAGAAACTAATCAATGTCTACCACGGGACATGTAAAAGCTTTTAATCAAACTCTGCTGAATCATTCTGAAAAGTGCAGATTTTGTTTGGGGCTTTTTGCTTCTTACTGTTCAGAAAACCCAGTAGGACAGCTCAGACTGATCTACCTATGCAATTCCAATGCTGATCCATTCACAAATGCAAATAGGTAATTTTCCGTTGTCTTCTGTAGTGAAAAGTCACTTTGAGAACCATTCATAACTTCAAACTTCACAACTTTCAATATCCCTCTTTGCTGTTAACATATTCAGCAGTGTCCTACTTAACCCACATACCTGCCCTATTTCTTATTTATTTTGTTCCCAAACCCACACCAGGTTGAAAGACCTTAGTAAACTTTTCAAAGTTCTGAAGTATAAGCAATGAACACTTTCAATTATCATTTCCCATCCTTTCTTCAAGAGGCTAATGTTTAGGGTGGGAAACAGTTCTCTCTTAACTATATTTTTACTGAAGTTACTGGAAGTTACTACATCACTGACAGCACGCTCCAATCTTCAAGCTCCACCAGCACAGTGGTCTCTGCACAGGTAGAAGGTGTTGGAAAAGTGCTATAAAGTGCTCCATGACACCTGGTGACTAACCATTGGCAGAGCAGCCTGTACCTCACTGCCAATGCTGCATCCCTCCCGATGGCTACTGTTATGTATGTAAGTTATGCAGGATCGAAATCCTGCATAACTGATTGGCCCAGACTTATGGCTGGCCAGTTGGGTGATGGATCGAAATCCTACTGTCCAATTGGCTCCTAGTTAATGTTTCAGCTGCACCAATCATGGGAAGTGTGGGCAGAGCTAAAGGGTATAAAAGCCAGGGGTGTTTGCCTTGTGTTTCTTTGCCAGGTTTTGTTCTGAAGATGGAATAAATGTATTGAGCTGTTATTTCTATGCCTTCCTTTATTCGCATGTACCCACTATATAACAGCTACCAGTGCAGACAGGTAAGGTGCAGAGTGTTGCAGGGATTGGGAGATGGTGGTGGGAGGGTGTATTGGAGGTAAAGAGGTGGCATTTCTGGGTGAGTGGAGGGTGGAATGAACTGAATCAGGCTCAGGAGGGGGCGGAGGCTTCCTTCTAGGCCAGCCGGGGGCTACTCAGACTTCTGACAGCTATATAACCAGTAGAGATCCAAGTAGCCCCATAGAGCTCTCTTGGGAGTTACTTGGGATAATGGGAAAAATATCCCCTTACCCTGCAGAGACCTCCAACTGCCTTCTAACATGTGCTAGATGCAGTGCAGGCCATGCAACCTGGTTGTGCCAGCACAGGTTAGAATTGGGCTGTTAGTTCATGAGAACCATGGCAGAGTCCATCAATTTTCCTTCAAGTACACACCAAAAAATGTTGGTACTGGAAACATTTATTCATAAACCTGTGAGTACACTTACATCAGAGTATGCTGTACTGAAGACAGTGGAACATAATTCTGAATAAACATATATATGACAAGCTGGTAGACTCAGTTACCTACAGTTTTAGAGATGCGTGGTTTGAAAAGAGGCATCTAAATTCACCTTAAATTTTGTTTCAGCAAACTGTAGGGGCTGGTCTCAGAAAGGCTGCTAGTGCGCCTTCCTGGTGCGCTAGCAAGTATTGCCGGGCTTTCCCCCCTACAGCCAGCAGCAGGGAGTCGCTGCTAGCTGATTGGCTGGCTAGCCAAAAGGGGAGTGGGACAGGAGTGGCGTGCATGCGCTGGAAGAGCCAAGTCCATTCCTGGCGAGCAACCGGTGCGGACGCTTAGCCAGGAGCAGGAAGGAGGCTTCCCTGGAGAAGGGCCTTGAGCGGGCATGCACACTGTCAAGCCCCGTCAGTGCCTACAGCCGCCGAGCCCCAGGTGCGGGTGAGGGCAGCCCCGCGGGCAGCCCAGGTGATGCAAGCCAGTGGCAGCCAGGACTGTAGCCTCTGTGTGCCCAGCGGGCGGCGGCGGGAGCCTCCTCCCAGCCACACCAAGCAGCTGGGTGCCGGGGGGCGGCCACCTGCCAAACGGACCGGGCGGTGGGTCCCTCTGGCAGCCAAGGCTGCGGGCTCAGCTCATCCCTTATCAGGCAGTGGCGGGTGCTCCTCCTGGGTGGCGGTGGCCATTTTGGGGGACTGTGTGGCGCTGCAGGGCCCAAAGAGCCTGGTGCCATTTTCTTTCCCCGCACTCCCCCCCAGTCCTTGAGATTGGCGGCCTGACTCTCTGTTAGGGGCTGCTGGGGGGGCTTAATTAGAAGGGAGGTATTCACCCCCCCATTGCACATTAGCCTTTGGCTGAACCCACCCCCCTCCACTGGCTGGCAAAGGCCCCTTATCGCAGCTGCATAAGGGTTTTCTCAGAAGGCATCAACTCCTGCTGGCCACCCCCTCCCCCACTTTTTTGGGGGTATATTTCCTTGGCATCTTTGGTGGCAGCAGGGCGATCCAGAGCACCGGTGACAGCGGAGAAGTTCTTCAGCAAGGCTGTCGTGCCCTCCTCACGGGGCTACTGTATCCTACTGGTTAAAGTAAGAACACGGGGGTGGTGGGCCCCAGTCTCATATACTACCTTGGGGGATGAGGACAGGGGGAAAAAGATGCAGAAGTCAGGTGATAAGGCTGCCAAAAGGCCTACCCCTGTGCGGCCACCCCCTTCCCGCCCTTCTTCCTCAGACGAGGAGGACCAGATGGCAGAGTTTCGTGCCTTTATGGCCCATTACAAAGCCAGACAAAAAGAAAAGGCACTCAGAAAAGCTGGTCAGGGCGATGGGGGCTTGAGTTCCAGTATGGCCCCTGGTCCTTGCAGGTCTGCTAGAAAAATAAAGGCACATTGATGGCTGCCTCTCTCCCTCCTAAGCAGGTCGCCGCCTCAGCTGGTGCGCTGGTCACTGCCGAGGAGGGTGACCCACAAGAGGACAGCTCCCCTGAGGTTGAGGTGGACAGCCCAGACCACAGGCCTATAGAGGCAGCAGGGAGCAAGGTGAGCCAGTGTTTGACTTTGACCAGAACCTGGAACCGGTTTGGGATGCACGGGAGGACCAAAGCTGGCCTTCTGGCTGGGCTGTCCCGGAGCAACCCTGATCCCCTTGGGGGCCCCCTACTTTCTGGTATGGTCCTAGCTATCCACCGTACCCTTGGACATTAGGCTGGAGAAATCACTGGTAGGTCAGGTTGAAGGAAGCAGGTGTCCGAGCATCGCCTGTATCCCCCCCTCCCCACACAGATTTGGATCCAAAGGGTCAGTGAGCACTCAAGAGTAAGTTCTTCCCTCCAGGAATTACCGTGAACCTTGTTGCCCATAATTTTCCCCATCTGCAGGTTGACAGTGCTCCTGCAGTGCCCCTCCCATGGAGTAAGTGATAGGTTGTTAAGTGGGAGGATAGGTGAACACCTGACTCAGCTATATATTTATGACTGGTGGTGCAGCTCCTTGGTCACCCAACAGAGAGAAAGAGGGTATCACAAACATTACCTGGGAATTTTTTCCTATGGTGATTGCCTTAGCACTGATGAACTTGCCAAATTCGACAGCCCATTGCTACTGCAGCAACTATGGCAATGGTGCATGTTATTAATCACCTGACTTCTAGGTCACCCTGGGTTAAGAATGTGGTCAGAGCTTTTGTTGCTCCATACCTGGCCACCCGGTTTCATTCACCGGAGTCAGGTACCTGAGTAAATCTGTGGCTTCAGCACATTTTGATCGTCCACTCCCCTCCCTGACAATGGGGGCTTTAACCCCTCAAACCATTGTCATTCCTACCTGAGCGAGGGGAAAGGGGATTGGCAGCTAAGTTAAATGGTGCCTACCTGGCTGCCTCATCCTTTTTGCTGGCAACCTTAGGGGGAAGAGGCCACACCTAGGATGTTTGGATTTGAAAGATGCTTGAAGGATTTAGGAGTGATGTTCCTGTGGCCTAGCTTCTGCCTGACTTGCGTTGCAACGATGGTTGCAGGTGGGACATTATGCTCTATAAGGATTTCAAGTTAGTCACTAATACTCTTTATGGTCCACAAACTGACTTTATGACCCACAATATGACCTAACCCAATTTTGATGGGTCATGAAACTGACAAGTGGCTAAGCTATATGCATTAACATTGCAACAGCCCACTCTTTGGGGAAGAGTATATAACCATTATAGACACTGCGGCATGAATGGTTAGTATAGCCTTAATTTAGTGGGTTCCAATGCTAGAGTTTGCTTGCCACTGTGCTATATTGATTCCATGTGGGCACTAATATTCCACACCGATACCACTATGGTCAGTCTGACCGACGGGGGCACAGGTGGCAGTGAGGATAAGGTGTTCCCCAGTTAGGAAACTGGTCCAAGCCTTGTTACTCCTTGTACCTGGCTATAGTCTTAAAGGTTTCAACCTGGCTTGTTCTGGGAATTCATAATAGCAATACCAATACCAATACCAATAATAATAATAATAATAATAATAATAATAATAATAATAATAATAATAATAATAATAATAATAATAACAACAGGTATTTATATACCGCCTTTCTTGGTCTTTATTCAAGACTTTATTCAAGGCGGTTTACATAGGCAGGCTTTTATTTAAATCCCTTATTAAATAGGGATTTTTACAATTTCAAAGAAGGTTCTTTCTTTCAAGAACCACTACATTCAAGGTGTTTCATTCCGATCTGGCTTCACATTCTGGCCTCCATCCTCCCATGCTCAGAGCAGATGGAATAGCTCGGCTTCAGCTTGTCAGCTGCTCCAAGGTCGCACGGTGCTGGTGGCCTCGAACTGGTGACCTTGTGGATGTTATCTTCAGGCAGACGGAGGCTCTACCCTCTAGACCAGACCTCCTACCAACACTCATTTTTTGGAGGAGCGTTTTTAGTTGCTAGCTCCAGAAGCCCACAAAAGGTCTTAAGTGTATGCCTTTATGGCTATCTGAGCCTGGCCCAAACAGGGTCCAGTGGCTACCTGATCATTTCAAGTTTCATCCACCTGAGTCAGCTACCTGAGTAAATCGCTGACTTCAGCACATTTTTGATAGTACATAAGAACATAAGAACAGTCCCACTGGATCAGGCCATAGGCCCATCTAGTCCAGCTTCCTGTATCTCACAGTGGCCCACCAAATGCCCCAGGGAGCACACCAGATAACAAGAGACCTCATCCTGGTGCCCTCCCCTACATGTGGCATTCTGACTGAACCCATTCCTAAAATCAGGAGGTTGCGCATACTCATCATGGCTTGTACCCCATAATGGATTCTTCCTCCAGAAACTCGTCCAATCCCCTTTTAAAGGCGTCTAGGCTAGACGCCAGCACCACATCCTGTGGCAAGGAGTTCCACAGACCGACCACGCGCTGAGTAAAGAAATATTTTCTTTTGTCTGTCCTAACCCGCCCAACACTCAATTTTAGTGGATGTCCCCTGGTTCTG
This sequence comes from Tiliqua scincoides, assembly GCF_035046505.1. Taxonomy (NCBI): domain Eukaryota; kingdom Metazoa; phylum Chordata; class Lepidosauria; order Squamata; family Scincidae; genus Tiliqua; species Tiliqua scincoides. The sequence goes on from NC_089826.1 coordinate 61,338,821, forward strand.
GTATTATGTGAGAGTGTAAAGAGCATCTCCCTATCCACTCTGTCCATCCCCTGCATAATTTTGTATGTCTCAATCATGTCCTCCCTCAAGCGTCTCTTTTCTAGGCTGAAGAGGCCCAAACGCCGTAGCCTTTCCTCATAAGGATAGTCTGCTTCCCTCCTGGAAAATGGAGCTTTAACTCCTCAAACCATTGTCATCCCTACTTGAGCGAAGGGAAAGGGGACTGGCAGTTCAGTCAAATAGTGCCCACCTGGCTTCCACATCCTTTCTGCTTGAAACCTTAGGGTGGAGAGGCTACACCAAGGGTGTTGGGATTTGAAAGATGCTTGCAGGTTAGAGGAATAATGCTCCTGTGGACTTGCTCCTACCTGCCTTGTGTTACAACAGTGGTTGCAGGTTGGGCATTAATGCTCTTTAACTATGGTCCACAAACTATGACTTCATGACCCACAATAGGTCCCAACCCAATTTTGATTGGTCATCAAACTGTCAAGTGGCTAGGCTACATGCATTAAAAATTGAAACAAACAACTATTTAGGGGAAGAGCAAATAACCATTATAACCACAGAGGCTTGAGTGGTTGGTATAGCCTTAACTTTAATTGGGTCCCGATCCCAAAGTTGGGGTGCCACTGCTCTGTAAAGGGTGCACAGGTGGCACTTGAGGACGAGGTATTCCCTATCAGTATGGTTGCCTAGTCCATGCCAGGTCAGCTTTTGTCTAATTAGCTGCACATTGGCACTTGGACTTCTACCCACTGTCACTGGTCTCTGACACAGGCCATCAGTTCCTGCCAGTAGGGAGCATCAGGATGGCAGGACTTCACCAGGGGTTTTCAAATTAATGTAGCAAGGAGAATTTATTAAATCTGCCCCTGTGGTGGCTGATCGCCCCAGGCTTATTGCCCAATATCATATACAGGGATTACCATGAAGTTTTAGCCCCCTTTAGTGGGGGGCATCTCCCCCAGCAAGGTTGCTATATGCTTAATACCTAGGTGTGGTAGCCCTGTGCAGATAGGCACAGATGCAAGGGCCTTGGTTAAGGCTAGGGTCTTTGCAATTATTAGCCCACCTAATGTGGGTGCGCTGCCTCTACTCCTTGAGAGTGGGGGGATGTTCGGTTACCAATCCCGCCTAGCGGGTGTGTTCTCCCTACTCCTCGAAAGTGGGGTGATACCTTTGGTAACCTGCTTAACAGGCATGGTAGTGCAGCCATGCATTTATCAGGTGCAGTAGCCCTGTGCAGATAGGCACAGATGTAATGGCCTGTGCCAAGGCTAGTGTCTTTGCTTATTAACCCACCTAATGGGTGCCCTGTCTCTATTCCTTGAGAGTGTGGGGCTATGTTCTGTTACCAACCCCGCCTAACGGGTGTGCTGTCCCTACTCCTCATAAGTGGGGTGATGCCTTTGTGTTGGCAACCTTCAGTCTCGAAAGACTATGGTATCGCACTCTGAAAGGTGGTTCTGGAACAGGTGATGCCTTTAGTAACCTGCTTAACAGGCATGGCAGTGCTGCTGCACATGTACCAGGTGCAGTAGCCCTGTGCAGATAGGCACAGATGTGTTGGCCTTTGCCAAGGCCTTGTGTCTTTGCAATTATTAACCCACCTAATGGGTGTCCTGCATCTATTCCTTGAGGGGGGGGGGATTTTGTCCCTTCATTTGAAGGTGTCCAAGACTGACCAGACAGGGCATGGGCAGTGAATTCAGCTTAAACGGGCTCCTATGTGGTACCTTTGCCCTGCATCTGCTATGGAATAGTATTCCTTGTTGGCTCCTTCTGGAGCGGGCCCGCTATTTTGACATTTGGATCGTTCCCCCTTCACGATTTATCAGTTTCAGGCCATTTTTAAAAGGGCATTGGCTCACTTGGGTTTGAGGCCAGAACTATATAGGCTTCATTTGTTTAGAATTAGGGCAGCATCAGCAGCAGCTCACATTGGTTTTTCGCTCTAGGACATCAAGTGCATCGGCAGATGGCACTCTGGTGTGTTTAAATGCTACCTTCATTAACACTAGGCCTGTTAGTATAGGCCGTGACTCCCTGGGTGAGACTCGGGGGTAGTTATTCTGCAGTGGCGTTTACCCCAAGTTGCTGTGCCACATGAGCGCGATCTGTAGGTGCCGTCTTTGGTCTATAAGGACCCCTGTTGATCAGGCTGTGGCCTGGATTGTGTTTGCCCCCAGTCCTGTTTTGGATGGGGGTGATGTGTTTGTGTTGACCAGGTTACTGGCCACGCAAGTGTTTGCCCAGACCCATTTGGGTAGGGCGATGTGTATTCCTTACAAGGTTGAGGGAATGGGTTATACCTTTTTAACCATGAGCTATTCTAAGTGGGTGTTAAGTGAGTTCGCCTCACAATGTGCTTTTCTGTCAACAGGTCCATGAGGGAGGTGCCCAGCCATGGTCCTGATCTGCGGACATTCCATAGTTTTTTGTGCCTGGAAGCACGCCATGTCATCCAGTTCCAGCTCTCAGCTGGGTGATGTTGCACACATTGATTGGCTGGCCAAGAGGGGTATGTATTGGAGTCATTTTTTCCCAGCCTTTCTGGATTTTATCACACTCAACCCCCTGCCCCAGGTAATCATTGTCCACTTAGGCAAGAATGACTTGGGCCAGAGGACATCTATGTCCTTGAGGCTCCGGGCCTGCAGGGATGTTGCAATGCTCATTAATCAGTTCCCTGGAATTACTATCCTGTGGTCTGGTATGCTGCCTATGAGGATTTGGAAGTGGGCACGCAGCATTAGAATAGACGTTGCTCGCAAAAGAGTTAACGCTTACCTGGGCAGGGTCGTCATGGAGCCCGGGGGAGCTATCCATAATCCTGGAATTTGTTTTGGGCAGCCTGCTCTTTACCATGGCAATGGAGTGCATCTTTCCCCTATGGGTTATGGGCTCTTTTTAGCAGACTTGCAATAGGGCTTGAGAACCTTTTTGGGTGCAGGGAAGGCCAAGCCCTAGGCTGACCTTCCCTTGTGGCAGTAGAAGTGCAGGGTGGGTAGGCAGAAGACCTTCTTGGTGTCCAATCAAAGTCAGCAAGGACAGAGGGTGAACAAGTACCGCTCCCATGATGCCTGACCAGCTCGAGGAGGCAGGCTGCCTAGCCCCTTGTTTGAACTTGGGGGCCTTCAGGTCACCAGGGGTGACCTGAAGGCATGGCAGTTTGGCTGACTTACCCTCTTTGGGCGATGTTGAGAGGTGGGCTTAATAACAATTGAGTTACGCCTGGAGTCGGATGGATGCCCTATGAGATTGGGGGACGAAGACAGCTAGGACCGTTTCCCCCACGTAGGACCCTGCACTTGGGATGGGGTTTTGTTAACCCCTTTGTTGCCCTGTTGCAATGTTTTGTATTCAATAAAGTGATCCATTTTAATTCCATACCTGTTGTGAGCTGTATTTGGGGAATGCATGGTAATTGTGTTTTCATTGCCTCTGTTAAAACTTTCCCCATTGATTCGATAATTCTTTCAGATGTTGATGTGATCTGGGTTCATCACATGCAAGTTATCTTGAGAAGTCTTGCTTTCGTGGGTTAAGAAAACATGAAGCTCATTAGAAAAATTTTCTGAGTTTAGAAGTGAAATGGAGCAACAGGTCAGAAAATTATCTGAACAAATGAAGCAAACAAACTCCTCCCTGATAAGCAGGCAGGAACAGATTATAAATGACAAGAAAAAAGAATGGATCAAATGTCGGATGAAACTAAAGAAGTGGAGTATTTTGAAATGAGACAGGAGACAGAAAAAGCAACCGTCACTATAGGAATTAAGAATTTTAAGGAAGAAAAAAGAGGGAACATCCAGAGAGCACGCTGTCTCAAGAAGAGGAAGAATTTTTGGATTAGATTCAAAAACAACAGAATGAAGAAAAAGAAAGAAAAAAGAGAGGGGCCAAGAAATTTAAGAGATTTAAGAAGAAAAAGAAGAAAGGGAAGGAGCAGTGGGAGGAACAGGAACAAAAACACTGTAAGACAGAGAACAAAGACAAGACAGAAAGCTAAAATGGCTGAAAAACAAGTAGAACTTTTTTTTTCTTTTGTAGATATTAGTGGATCAATTTTTTTTAAGAAATGAAGAGTATTCTATTAATCATATTAAATCAAAGTAGATGTAAATGAAAATTTGGAATACAAATATTGCAAAAATAAGATAAAGGGGTTATTTTTTAAAAGATAAGTTATATAAAATAATTTACAGATGGTATTTTATTCTAGAGAAAATAGTAAAAGAGTACCCTGCGTCATCAAACAAATGTCAGATGAGTAAAAAATTGAGGGAATTTATTATATGTGGTGGATAGGCGAAAAAGTAAAGAAAATTTGGAAAATGATACATAACATGTTATAAGAGATATTGAACTGTGTATTACCATTTTAACTGGAGGCATTCCTCTTAAATGTGATATTAGAAACTAAGAATCAGACAAGAAAAATTTTATTTTAAGTATTAGCTTAGTGGCAAGAAGAGTGTATAAGTAAAAATTTGAAGCCTTTTTATGATTGGATAGATAATTTTAGAGAAAAAATAGTTTCGTTAAACTATTAATCAGTAGATTAATAAATATGATAATTTTTGTATTGATGAATAATCTCGTTGGGCAATGTATGTTGTAATTGATGGCCAATATCCTCATGTGTAACCTGTGTAGTCCCAGCCCTAAGTTTTTCCCATGTTCCTTACCTGTATCTGTAATAAATAAATAAAGTATTGCAAAGAAAGAAAGAAAAATTTTCCTGAGAAGGAGACCACTAAAGTTGCATGCTTTGAAGAACTAGTTGGTGATATGTGGCAAATCAGAGTCCATCCAACACCTTTTGTGCATGCTTCCATTAATTAATAATTCATTCATTCACATTTTTATACCACCCTTCCTCTAAGCAGCTCAGGATTTGAAATAAATAATAATGGCCAGAAAATAAATGCAGTGAATATTTCCCCACAAGCAATGGATGAAATTCTGTATCAAATGGTATATAACATGATGGTATTATTCCTAAAAGCCATGATTTCCAGAATTTTGGTCACTAGGGTGTCACCCCCCAGCCCAATGTCTCTTTGGTCTGTTTTGAGTTAAGGCAGTGGTTCTCAAACTTTTAACACTGAGACCCACTTTTTAGAATGACAATCTGTCCAGGACCCACTGGAAGTGATGTCACAGCTGGAGTGACATCATCAAGCACAATAAAATAAATTAATTAGAAATAAATTAAAGAACAATAAATAAATAAAGGGGAAGCCAGCCCTGTTCCACCAAGTGAATTTTCTCTGTAGCCTGCCTGCAAGAACACCCCCCCCACACACACACACACAAATATCAGTGAGATTTTCCCACCCACTCCAGCACTTCTCCTGCCTCTTGCCAATGAAGGTAGGTCAGTGGGAGAGGAAGGAGGCATGAGGGAGGGCAGAACAGGGGTGGGAAGGGGCAGAAAGGGTGAAGGAAGGGTGGCAATGGGGTTAGGGGATGAGTGGATCAGAACCAACAGAGGGTGGGATTGGTGGTAACATCCACTGATATCCTATCCACCTTCACAGATGCCATCCCATGGTGCTCCTTACTCAGAGGTACTCCTCCTGGACTGCCTTCCCACCATAGGATGCCAGCGGTCACTATTTTGGAACCATTGCATTGGCAGGGAAAGAGGGTCATGGATATGATTGGGCTGCAAGTTCTTTTTTCTCTATAATTCAATCCTTTATCTTCCTCCTCAATCCTCTCAGAATCTCTTCCAGCTCCTTAGACAGCTCTTCTGCCACAGCTCCTGTAGGTCAAAAATAGTTGGTACAAACATCCAAGAGGGCATAGGTGTACATACAGTTGTAAGGGCATATGTACATTCAATTGTTTACAAAAATATTCATTCTGTAGTTAGAACAAGAAACCTGGAGGGGGAGGGAGAGAGAGAGAGAGAGAGAGAGAGAGAGCGCCCACCACGAGGTCTACAACAAGCCAGGTTCATTGGCTGACAGATCATGTTTGGAAAGGAATGGTTTTTCTGTGAGTTCTGTACTTCAGAAGAGAACTACCAATTGCCAACTTTTCCTGAAACACAGTGGTTCTGTAGCTATGGATAGTTTCCATAGCAACGGAAGAACATGCTATTACATCATGTGTGGCAAAACTCTGCACTTACAGCTCCGCACTCTCTATTTCTTGTAATAGTTTTTGAGCCATGGAGGGTTGCAGGAGACTTTCAATGAAAACACATTTGCTTTCCAATATTTTGTATGAATAAACAGTGATGTTATATGCGGTTCCTATATTTTCTACTCTCTTTTCTGTCATTCATGTCTGTTATAAGCTTCTGTTATAACTGACGTGAACGACAAATAGAATTGGGAACCTGATTCCAAATGTATATTTCTGAGAAGGTGTTAATTTCTTTTATTTTTATTTTAGAGCAGTGGTTCCCAAACTTTTTAGCAACAGGGCCAGTTGGACCCACTGAGATTTACCAAACTTTTTAAAAAAGGAGATCTAGAAAGAGAGCCTAAAAGACATCAACCAAGTTGGCTGCTGGAATGCTGCCTGGAGTGTACGAGCCACAGCTCTATTTTCGTTTTATTAATACCATCCAGTCTGAATCGCCCAATTTTAAAATTAGGAACCCTGGCAGATTTCATAGACTTTTATGTCTGCTGTCTTTTTGTATTGAATTCAAGGATTGTTTTGGATTCCGGTGGATTGTTTGCTAGGCTTTGGACTGTCCGCCCTGATTTGCAGACTGCTGGTTGACGGGACCTGTGGAAAATGGGGAAGAGAAAGAAAGAAAGAAATAATACTTTGTGTATTTGTTTACAGGTAAAAACAACCGGGAAAAAAAGACTCACACAACCCAATCCTAAGCTGCCCTGGAGCAGGCAGGCTGGTGGGCCTGCCCCACATTCAAGGTAAGGTTGGGGCCAGTTGCGGCTCAGCCTGGGGTAAGTGGAATCATTTCTCCTTACCTCGAGTAAAGCGACAGCAGCCCCAATGGGGCTATTTGGATCTGCACCACCTCAGGAAGTGGTGCAGATCCAAACCACACAGAGCTGCCCAGGCTGCCTGGGAATGGGGATAGAAACTGGCATAAGTGCCAGATCCTGGCCCTGCCCCCTCACCCGTCACCCATCCACAGGCCTGCCCACCCACACCCTTCCCCCACTCCAAAATGCCTCCCTCCCACCCTCCTCAAGTCCCTCCAACACCAGTGCAGACTCACCAGTTGCTCTGGACAAGCACGTCCCATTGTGTCCTCCCTCCTCTCCCACTGGTGTGAAAATGTTTTATGGCAATTTCGTGACACCAGTGGGCCAGCGCAAGGGACTTGTGTTGGCCCAAGAGTTCTTCTGGATTGCGCCCACAAGCATTCATCTCTCTATACATACACATGCTTGCAAACTGTAGGAACTGAGCTCTTTAGCAACTATCTGGCTTTTGAATAGCTTCAAGGATTGAGGCAATTTAGTTAGCTGATCTTTGCATGACCTACCAAAAAATCAGGGCATGATCTATCAGTGGGTCCTGCAGGCATTTGGGAACCACTGTTTTAGAGCATTAGAATTCTGAAGGGCAACCCTTAGGAAGAAGTCTTTAATAAAAATGTCTGTATTGTACTGAGCATATGGGAGTGAAGCCTCTGAAACGGATGAACTGACAGTGATGGACTGATATTTAGGAAAGGGGAAGAAAGAGCAGGTAGCTATCAGGCAAGAATACCAGAGGCAAAGTGGAAGAGTGGGGGGGGGGGAACAGAGCAGTGACTCTCATAGGGGACAGGGAACTCAGAGCAAAGATGGGTACAGAACAGGCCACAAATTGAGAAAGAGAAACCTGGGAGAAGGGCAAATGCTGGAGAAGGAGGCTCAAGGACAAGGGAGAAAAGATAGAGGAGTGACATAGGAAGGGACTTTGGAGACTCTTCCAAGTGCATAAGACTAGGAAGACCTATGTGTCATGGTATATACCAAAAATATGTGCAGAGAGAGTACCAGGGATGCTGACCAAAAGGCAAGAGGGTTAAAACAAATGGAAGGAAGTAGCAGCGAGATGAAAATCAAGACATTTCATACATTAATTTGAACTAACCAGCCAATTCTTTGTCTGCAGGCTCCTAGTGACAAAGTCATTTCCATTTTTCTGCAGGAACAAGAATTGGAAGTACCCAAGACAGAGACAATGAATTCCGTTGGTTGTTAGGACTGAAGCCAAGGCAAAGTAGGGAAATGTGAGAATGGAGTCACATGCATGGAATCTTTTTGACTGGGTGATGTGTTTGATATAGTCTTTGGTTGCTATAGCAATGACATCCAGGAAGCTGGGCGATTCATTATTTCTTCCTATGAGATACAGAATTTCTAATTCGTAAACACTAAAGGGGGCTGTTTTTGTCCTGTCAGGGAATAAGCGTAAGTCATTCAGGATGCCTTTAATTTTGTCCTGAAGTAAACATCCAAAAACAGATATTATGACTAATTTCATGACTTTCAGATCACCTATCCTTATTTGGCCCTCAAACAAAGAGCTACGTCTTAGGCCCGATTCTGTCATTACCTCATGTAGTAGCTGCAGCAGCACAGGAGCATACAGACTTCGGAACCCCAAAGTGTAGCTATTTCCCATGCCAACTTCACTGTTCTTGGGTCAACATCAGAACTAGCTGAGCTGACAGTCTCTGCAATATAAGCTCAGCTCTACTGAGGGTCCAAGAACTGGTTGGCATAAGACAGTAGCCTTCCCAAAGGTGGGGGACAAAATGCTAAGGTTTGCATCTCCTCCATGTTGCTCTTACCACCCAGAATGGCTCTGAACGTGAGGAGGAAGGGCTGCTCACATGGCACATTTGAGTCATCTGCAAAACTTAGTGCTGCCCCCCCAACACTACTGACTTGAGAACATTACTGCACCCACTTCTTTTTGGACTGCTTTTAATGTGTGCAGCCCTTCTTGTGTTGGTATAGTAAACACAGCCACCATGCTAAGCCCCTATAGCAATGGTTTTCAAACTCTCTTGGAGAGTTAGCACCATTGTAAGTCCTTGGAGAGGGAGGCAGTGACACAATTCCCAGGATCAAACTGCTCAGGAGGGCTGCAGGGACTGGGCAGGGGGGAGTTCTCCAGATTCCAAAGCCAAGCTCTGCCTGGAAAATTATGCTCACTATATGCAAATTAGCTCCCCTTCTTTCCCCCAACAAATGACCCTGGTTCTGCCCTGCAGGACCCCACCTCCAGGGTAGCTCACCTGTTCAACCTACAGAGGTCCTCTCTCCTGCCAGCAGCCTCCCACCACTACAGCAGCCCCTTGGTCCTCAGCAGGTCTTGGGCACAGCAGCCACACACCAAACCCCAGTGTCTCCAGCAGTCTCCAAAGTCCATTCACCAATTTCTCCAGTCTGTCCTCAAGCTTTTCCTCCTTCTGCTACCCACAAACCCTTCCTGCTTCAGGTGCTCCTTATATCCTTAGGTACCTCATTGCTTCTAGTGGTTGCAGCTGTGCAGCACACCCTTTACTGAAAGCCCAGGCCTTAACTCTTAAAGGGGCCACTGCAGACACCACATTCTACCTCCTCGCCAGATCTTCCTCAATTCCACTACAGGGGGTGCACTCACCAGTCCCTGCAGCAGCCATCCTGGGGTGCGGGGAGCCCTGCAGGTGTTTGCTCATTAGAAGTGAAAGTGGAATGATGAAAGTGAAACCCCACTTCCGGTTTTGTGGAGGTGGAGTGTGATCGCTCCACTTTCACTTCTAACAAGCTGGGGAGCCCTGTAGGCATTTGCGCAGGGCTCTCCGCACCCCCAACAGGCTGCTGCAGGGATTGGTGAGTGCATCCCCCTGCCTCCCTCCTGCCTCCACCCCTTAAGGGGAAAGAGGCCAGGGCCTTCAGGCTGGGGTGTCACGACACCCCAGTCTGAAAACCACTGCCCTATAGTGAAAGGCACACCATACTCCTTAGGGAGCCAAGATGGTGTAGTGTTTCTGATATTGGACTTAAACCTGGAAGATCCAAGTTCAAATCCCCACTCAATCATGAAGCTTTGTCACTAACTCTCGGCCTAACCATCCTCACAGGGTTGTTGTGAGGACAAAAGGGGAGGAGAAACCATGTATACTATCCTGAGCTCCTTGGAGGAAGGGTGGTAAGAAAAATGTGAAAAATAATTCAGAATTTTTTCATCCAAACAACATGTCTCTTTCACAGCATGAAGTGCTGTTGACACAAAGCTATGGCCATCTTCCATCATTACTATCACCTGCCTGCCTGGTATTACTCCTCTGCATCTTCACAAATTCACTTCCTGTAGTAATTCTGGTAGACAGAAGAAATGAAGGCACAAGCCATAGATTTCAGGCCAAAACACATAACGTTATGTGCATGAGCGGAACATGGTGGAATTGCAGTGAGGAAGGGGTTTAAAACTTTGTCCTGCCACAGTTCCAATCTGGATTGTGCACTTCTCCCCTCATGTGCTATTTACTGTAGCAGAAAAGCTTAATTTGAAAGTCATTTGAAGCTTTTCCCTTGTTGTACATAGCATGTGGAGAGGGGCAGAAACAATATTGTATCCATCCCAGGGGCAGAGTTAGAGTGTCCCCTACCTTCACATTGACAGTTTTTGTTACGTATGTTTTCCACCACCACCCACATGCTAGTTTTTAAAGCATATTCAACATAGCATATGTTTTTCCCCTTGTAAATGCAAAATTCATGTACAATGGTGGGAGTAAGGGAAGAAGGGAGGAATTCCACTCCAGTTCAGATTAAAATTCAGACTAGAAAATAACTTTTGGATGCTAATATTTGGCTAGCATTGGAGGCAAACATAATTAGCTTGCTAGATTCAGCGTTCAAGCTGCACTAGGATCAAGTTCAATAGTGTCACTAATATAGGGCCTAACTACATGTTACAGGAGATGTGTGGGTGTATTGGAATAGTAGAAGATATTGCGAGGAGATAGGATATGGTGTCTGCAGTGGCCCTTTGTTCTAGTGAATCTGGGAGACATGGGGTTAAAGCCTGGGCTTTCACCGGGGAGTGTGCTGCACAGCTGCAGCCACTAGAAGAAACTAGGCCCTCAGGATTATAAGCAGCTCCTGATGCAGGGAGAGTTTGTGGGTTGTAGTGAGAGTGGAGGAGAAAGAGAGGAACTTGCTGGTGCATGGCTCTACTTATTGGACTGATTTTCTGGCAACTAGTTCTTGGACTGGTGGACAAACCATGAACTGGTGCACTGACTAACAGACTAATCCAACAGAGACTACTGAGTGTTGGAGAGCTGAAGTGGTGCTGCTGCTGTACCTGAAAGGACTGCTGCTTGAATGAGGGGTGCTGCAGACTTACAGGCAAGCTAGCCACCTACTAATCTCCTTCCTGCTGGGGGACAGTGGTAGTTCTTACAGCCTGCTAGACCTAACTGGGGAAACTAATTAGTTTAGTGGGTCTGTGTTCTTTAGGCAAAAAGCTCAGAACAGGAGTTTGGCAGAACAGTAGGCAATGCCAATCATTGCCTCAGGAGTATGTCATTGAAAGATACGCATGTGATGACATCAGTGTGTTAAAATATCATTGCCTTCCCCTTGGCTGCTAGTTCTGGGGAGGAGGAATGCTGCCAAAGGCACCTTCTTTGTGTGCAGAAAGTCCTAGCTATGATGACTTATCACTTATATTTCAACCATAATTAGTGCTGTCAAATACAAATGGGGACTGAGTGCCTATACCTTTAACCATTGCATAGATAAAGGTATTTTGGCAGGTGCAGCTTTTTAAACTTCTGTGTTGAGCAGCATCTGCCAGGGATGAGCAGGGAGTGGGAGATGGGGCTGGGATCTGGGATAAGTGCCAGATCCAAACCCTGGGGTTCCCAGTTAGGCCTGATCCCAACCCCTGTTCCTGGGGAGAATGGAGTGGTTTGAAGCCTTTCTGCTCTCCTTGGACTTGTGCCACCTCAAGAGGGGGTGCAAGTCCAAGGAGACCCATAGGGGCCAGCGGGCCTTACCTGGAGGTTAGGGGAAATGTTTCCCTTGCCTCTGACTGAGCTGCTTATAGCCCCATCCTGTGCTGAATGCAGCGCAAGCCTCTTGGCTTGCCTGTTCCAGTGCAGGATAGGATTGCGCCCATTGGCACTTAACACCCACAGTGGTGACACTATAGGTGTTAAGTGCCATTGTATAATAGTGTCTATATGTTAAATGAAGACTAAAATTAATAAAGTTAATGAATGAAAATGTATTTTATAATTTTACTTTTTGATTTTTTTGACCCTAGTTGTGCCTTTGGTGGTTCCCTAAAAATGTTGCAAAAACGCAACTCTTTAAAAATGCTTCGCAAATGCATCTGTGCTAGGAAATGGGTGTTAACCTGTTGATATGTTGAGCAGCTTTTAAAGGTTGATTTGCACTGCCAATGTGTGCACATGGTCCTGGGTGCACACTCATTTAGTGCATGACTCAAGTCAGACTTGTGTTATCTTTCAACAGGATTGTACTAAAGGTGTTTGAGGCCCACAAGCTTCTAGCAGAAGGTAAATCTTGGTTCTTTGGAGCAGCCCATCCCTTCCTCACTCTGGCTTGGAGAAACATATAGTAAAATTCCAAAAATGGCTACACCTTGTCCTGCCATCCTATCCAGACTTGCAAGACAATGTCACAATGCTATATTTCCAGCTTTAAGCTAACCATAACTATTTGGGGTCACAAAAGATTACTTCTGACCCCTGACTCCCCCTCACTGACAACTTGGTCAAAATTCATATGCTAACTGAGACATTGGTCTCATGAGCAATAAGAAATGGCCAGTGACCAGTGGCGTAGCTAAGGGGGTAGCAGTTGCACTGGACATCAAGTTTTAGGGGACAACAAGCTGAGCTTGACACTAGTGACCAAAGTTGTGAAAATCTTGGTATGTATGACTAATACGATCATGTTATATATCATTGGAAAGGTAATTTAATGCAGAATGCAATGAAACAAACTGCACTGGACTATCTGTATTCTATCAAAAGTTATGGCCAATTAACCAGAAAATGAAAACTGCCTTGTAGAACAAAAAGTGGATTTGCTTAACTCCTAACTGACCTATGAGACTGATTGTTCTGAGTATCAATGAGATGTTATGCTACAGCTTGGAACCAATAACTATTTATTTACTTAATTAAATAAATTATTTAATTTATTTAGTAAATTAATTATAAGTTTATTAATTTAATTAATTAATTAAATAAATTAATTATAAGTAAATTAATTATAAATTTATAAGTAATTATAAATATAAGTAAACTATTTATTTACTTAATTAAATAAATTTGATTTTGTCATTCAGGGGAGACTATAAAATTTTTGACCCCAGGTTGCGGGTAGATGCCTTAGCTATGCCACTGACTGGGGGGAAGCAGCAGAGGAAGTGGGTTGTGAGCTGCTGGGTGGAGCAGGTGGGTTCCCCCCAATTTTCACTTTTTAAAAAGCCTGGGCATGATGTCACTTCTGCTTGTGACATCACTTCTGGGGCAACATTTTGAACTTGGCACTGGGCTACAAAATCATTAGCTATGCCACTGAGTCAGTCACATCCTGCCCAAAGTGTGGCACCGTGGGAAATGACCATCTTCAGCAGGGATGGACCATAGAAATCCATGAAAGACCGCCTCTGGATGATAGAATGGTCTAGAAGCTCATCCCAAAAAGACGGTTAGACTTTTTGGGGGGGCACTATAGAAAGTTTGGCCATAGGCCCCCAAAGTGAGCATTTGTTCTCCCATTTACACTTCGTTCTTCTGAGATTTGGTTTGCTGGGGCTGTACCACTACCTTCTCATCAAGTCACCCCAGAATCTCCATGTCAACCCTAGCACCTGCTGAACTATTCTACAAACCCTCACTGTCTTCTCCCTGAAAAGTGCCTCAGCTTCCTTGCCTTACTTCCCATTTCTCCCCTTTTCCCCACTCACACCCATCCTGAGCATCCTTTAGTGCCACTTCAGGGTGTGCGCATGTATTTATAAATCTTTTTTTCACAGGTTTGGGTAGAAGTCCAGATATCAGTTCATAAAATACGGTCATCTGGTTTCCCTCAATTGACACTTCAGCTCTGGGATGTCCTGAGGAATAGGATGGTCCCAGGAGCTATGGTAACTGTTGGGAGCAATCATACTGTGGAATAAAACTAACTCTCCCACTGGAAGTGACTGAAGTGCTTATGGTCCTTTGACAAGCTCACTCCTTGCCAATAGCTGCTGTTTCAGGCTACAGTGAATCCCTGCCCCAGCCATGATCCTGCTTCTTAACTGGAATCCTTTGAGATTCATTTCCCAACTTCCATTAACGTAATGTCACTGATACTGCATTGTCTACATCATCTCATGTTCAGAAGAAGAGAGCACTTCTAGAAGGTCAAACCTGAAGTGTTATTTCCTTAAGGCAGGACTCATGGGGCCATATTAATCTCAAGCCTTTTAAGATCCTGAGGCAAATATAAGCAATTGGTTGTCAAACTGATAGTGTCAGCAGTTTCTCTTCTCTTTTAAAGCAAGGTTTCAGAGTATCTAAGACAGCTATGCTTTTCTTATTGCATTTTTAAAGTCTGTTGGCCAGGACCCAGACAGTTACACAACTTTCTATTATCATTTTTTTCTTTTTAACTTGTTGAATTCAGCCAGTGGCGTAGCTAAGGGGGTGAAGGGGGTAGCAGCTTCACTGGGCATCAAGCTTTAGGGGGGCAACAAGCTGAGCTTGACACTAGTGACCAAAATTGTGAAAACCTTGGTATGTATGAATAATACCATCATGTTATACATCGTTGGAAAGGTAATTTTATGCTGAATGTAATGAAACAAACTGCATTGAAATATCTGCATTATATCAAAAGTTATGACCAATTAACTAAAAAATTAAAACACAACTGCCTTAATGGAACAAAAAGTGGATTTGCTTCACTCAAAACTGACCAATGAAACTGATTATTCTGAGAGGCAATGACATGTTATTATGTTATTGACATGTTGCAATGACATGTTATCATGATATAGCATTAAACCAATAAGGTGTTATATGAGTCAGATCTCATTTCTATGTATCATAGTACAATTATACCTGCTAACTGGGTAAAAAGGCACTTTTTCAAGTGGTGCCCCTCTTGTATTTAGCAAGGGGATAATAACCATCCCTCTTCACCCCTGCACATTGTCTCTGACTAATAAGGGGCATACTTTTTATTTATTTTTTAAATGGAATTTGATTTTGTCTTGGGGGGGGGCTACAAATCTTCTTTGACCCCAGACAGCAGATAGCCTTAGCTATGCTACTGACTGAGGGAAGGCAGCAGAGCAAGTGGGTGGCGAGCTGCTGGGGGGAGGAGGTGAGTTCCTCCCAAGTTTCACTTTTTTAAAAGCCTAGGCATGACATCACTTCCTGTTGTGACATCACTTCCCGGGCAACATTTTGAGCTTGGCACCGGGCTACGGGATCATTAGCTACGCCACTGAATTCAGCAACAATTTAATCTGAGTGAAGTGCGGCCTTGGAAGATTAAAATATAAACTTAAACTGCTGCTGTCTCCTCTGACTTCTGTGGATACTTCCATGAGGTACGCAGCGTGTACATTTTTCTGCAAGCCACATATTTTTGAGTGTCTGTGGAGCTTGCAGTATTTAATCTTTTGATTTCATGTCAGATGCTAATTACCTGACTGATTGCTTGAAGTTATTTGATAGACATTATTCCACATTTTTAGTAAATGAATCCAGTCTCGCACTTTCTGCAAATGCCGAAGTCTAAAGTTTTCCATCCAGTCTAAAAGGATCTTCAGGCACAAATCTTCAGAGTACCATTGGCCCGGCCCTTGAAGAAAGGCCCCTTTTACTGTTAATATGATCTTGAATCAAACTATATGTTATGATTAGAGGTGGGGTTTTTTGTTAAAAACACGAAACATCACATTTTGTGTTCAAAATATCCGAATAAATACCACACTCTGGCGTTTACGATGTTTTGCAGAAATTAAAATAGATTATTTTTTTCCGTTAGAAATAATACAGTGGCTGCATTTGCTGACACTATATCAACTACCTAGTATACTTTTAAAGTCTTTAAAATTAATGAGAACTTGGAATTAAAACACAACATCCCTTTCTACCGTCTTCTTTTTTTATCATAAAATATGTGAAAATACATAACTAGGGGTGTTTCAGAATCGTTTTGTTTAATGTATTAACCCCTGCTAACTGGATATGAGGCACTTTTGAAGTGGGTGCTCTTCTTTTATTTAGCAGGGGGAGAGTAACCGGCCCACCTCACTCCAGCACTGTCTTTTCTAGTGGCTATCTGCTGGTGTTCTTTTGCATCCTTTTAGATTGTGAGCCCTTTTGGGACAGGGAGCCATTAGTTGTTTGATTTTCTCTGTAAACCGCTTGTGAACTTTCCGTTGAAAAGCAGTATATAAATACTGTTGATGATGATGATGATAATGTATAGTTTGAACTTGCATGACTTACAGCTCCATCCTATTCTCCCTGCCCCCCCCCCCGGCCAATGCAGTGGCAACAAAATGACAATCACTGCATCCTATGGTGGGGGGTGCAGTCCAGAATGTCCCCTCTAAATCAGGGAACAATCATTCCCTTCATGGGTGTAAGCCTCTGTGTTGCAAGGGTAGGGAGATTAGATAGACCTTCACTAGCTAAATAGCTGGCACAGGACTGTGTGGACCCAAGTTACAGGATCAGGTCTGGGAAGGAGTCTAGGAGATTGGGAGTGGTGCCGAACCTGCCCCCTCTTGAGCCTGATCTGCCTACCCCATCTCTGTTGTTGCCCTCCCCCTGCCTTCTTTCACCCCTTACCCACCACTTACCTGCCCTCCTGCCAACCGTCCTGCCTCTTCCCCTGATTTACCTGTTCCAGCAAGTGGTGGGAGAAGTGCTAGAGCAGGTGGGAAGGCCCAAGCTGTCCTGCCATAACTGCTGGCGGTGCCCCAAGTGACACAGTATTGGAGAGCCTTTTGTGAATGGTGCCGACTGCTGTACAGCAGTCATCAGCTGCTCAGGAGGCATGCTGCCATCATAGTTCACATGACCAGGTGAAATAGATACCAAACATTCTGTGATGATGCTCAAAGTGATGATAACTCAGGAATTAGCTATACAGTCTCTTCTGAGCTCCCTTTCTGACTTTGGCTTTGACCATTCTCCTGGCTTCCTCACCATAGCCTCCCAGAGAGAGTTTCTCCACTCTTGCATGCAGCTGGTGGGTTTGGGGACCCCCTCTTTGCTTCTGCCTACTATCTTACCTCTAATTCTCTTTCCTTCCATTGTTATTGCTCTAGTCCTCAGATTCTCCTGCTGTCCCTCCTTGTCTCTGTTCCTTCAGTATTCACCTTCATCCTTCTGTCTCTGCTTTTTCCTTTCTTTCTCATTCCTTTGTCTTTGTCATCTCCCAACACCTCATTTCCTGCCATGCTCACCTCTCTCTCTCTCCATCCTCCCTTCCTTCCATAGCTCCACTTCCCGTTCTCTGTTCTCTCCCTCCATGCTCATGTTCACCTAAGCCTGTCTCACTCTCCTCCTGTTTTGTAGCCTTCCTAAGCCCCAACCCACCCTTCTACAGAGGCTGGCTGGCATCCCCTGACTCAGCCTGCCTCCCTTGATGCTTGTTGTTGATGTCATTGCCGAGTGACTGGGATAGAAGACCAGTCGTTCCTCAGAGCCTTAGGCCACAGCGGGATACCACAAAACCTTACAGGCTAATGGCAGCTTCAGGGAAACCATTTTGTCAAGGCTGAAGTACAGTCAATCCTCCTTATCCACTGGGGTTAGGTTCCTGGAAAGCCCAGCGGGTACCGAATCCACAAATATGATCCTATGGCATCAGTGGGGTAAGCTGGAGGAGTAGCTTACCTGCCAGCAGCATAGACCTTCAGAAATCAGCTGAGACCTTCAAAATGGTACCCGCAAGTAGCACAGATAACATTAAAATGGCTATGGGAAGATTCAAAATGCCAGTGGATGGCTTCTGAAGGTCTCCACTGGCTTTCTGAAGCTTCTCATGGCAATTTTGACTGTACAAAGCGAGAGGATGAAATACACCAGAATGGTGTAGTAGTTTGGGAGTTGTACTTAGAGCTGAAATATTGAGGTTCAAATCCCTGCTCAGCCACAAAGCTTCCTGGGTGACTTTGGGCCAGTTGCGTTCTCTCAGCCTCACCTACCTCACAGGGTTGTTGTGAGGACAAAAGGAGGGGAGGAACGATATACATCATCTTGAGCTCCTTGGAAGAAGGGTGGTGTAAAAAATGTAAAATAAAATAAGAATACTTGCCCCTGGTCACTGTTTTCTTGAACCTACTTCCTTCCAACCACTGTGTCTGCACTATAAGTGGAAAAAGACTACAGAGGGACTACTCATTTAATGAAACATGGTCATTTGGCTTTATGTGTAAGCATCGCGTGTATATGGTTGGTGCGTTGCTGCCATATTTATCAGTTTTAAAAAATTAAGTACAGTCTTATCAATTCACAATTCAACTCTAACAATACTATGAGTGTAAAGAAGATATCCTTAAGATGCAGAAAATGTTCCGCACAGGTGAAGTGCGGTATCTCATAGGTGAATGTTTTGTCAATGTACCGGATTCATTTTGATGAATGTCCAATTTAGCCCTTATGTCCTCGTAACTCAGTGCAATTAAAACACCACACAATTCATTTGTCTGACAAATTAATTTCCTATTTGAACATACTGCCTTGGCCTACAATAAATGGTTTGAAAATTACTAAACGAAAAAGGAAAAAGCAATAGCTATTGTACAGGATACAGAGGTGACAAATGGACACCGTGTACAGTTGTAGGGCATTTTGAAGTGACTTTGCTTCCTGGCAGTGGGCAGCATCCAGAAGAGGATAAGGGAAAAGTAATACTGGATGCTATTCACTGCCTGGAAATGCAGGTGTTTTTTTTTGTCCTGGATATTCTTGGTTCCTTTGCTGTTCTTGTAATAAGAATTACTGCCTCCTCTGATACGCTGGTATTTAGCTTATTAGTGAATTCCTGGTTTCACAGAGCATTGAGTAGTTAAGTGGTAAGCTCTCACAATAAGCTAATGATCTGTTTCAGAACCATTACATTCGTCAGAAAGCTAATTGCCCCGTGTGATTTGGTTGGCTTAGAAAAGGAATAGCTTCCCTAGTTTGTAAATGTTGTTGAACTCTTGGGAACATAAAGCCATGGTGCCATGTTAGTACAAAGCTTCTTTCCTTTTTCCCCCTTTCCACTTCAACCATCCTCTGAGGCATCGATTTTCAACCTTTTTCATCTCATGGTGCACAGAAAAGGCAGTAAAATTGTCAAGGCACATCATCAGCTTTTGACAGTTGGCAAGGCACAGTACACTGATAGTAGGGGCTTGCATTCCTCAGTGGCCCTACTAACAAATGATCCTCCCCCAAACTTCTGTAGCACACCTGCAGACCATCCATGGCACACCAGTGTGCCACAGCACAGTGGTTGAAAATGACTGCTCTGGGAAGTGAGCTGTACTTAAAGGTACAATGCCCAGTTAAACACAGTACCTGAAGAGAGCACAAGGCCAATGTTAGCAAGCCTTAGCGATTGCACATAAAGCCGTTGATGTCCCAAGCAGCATCAGGTGCTTTGTCAGTTGTTTGTTTGACAGGATGCATGCCCACTGGCGGCTTACTAGCGCTGCCAAGTTTACTATTGGCACTACTGATGTCCATGCCCCGGCCACTGTGGAATTCATAAACAAGCCATGGTAGCCCATTTTGTCAGTCATTCATTTAAGATGTTTCATCATCTGTAATGAGAATTAATAATAGAAATGAAGGAGAACATTACTAACTAAAATTAAAACAAAAAGCAAAAATTAAAAAACAATACGTCCTCCTTTGGGGTATTTATCAAATTATCAGGAAGAAAAGCAAGTTCTAACAAATTAGGACACAATTCTAACTTGTGTTTGAAGAGGCAGGCTGAGTTCCCTGCACCCTATCCAGCATGACGAAGGTGCAGGCTGGGGCACAACTTGGAGCAAGGGGATTTTATTCCTCTTACCCCATATCACGCACCAGCCAGTTTTATGGGGCTACTTGGATCTGCACCAATTTTGCAGGTGTAAATCCAAGCAGCCTGTGTTTGGGGCTGGGCCAATGGTTAGAATCTGGCCTGTGCTGCTGCAGCCGGTCCCACCCCCTCCTGGGCTTCAGCTGCCTCCTGGGCTGCCCTCCCTGCCTCTGTTACACCCTACCACTATCCTTTTCCTACCCCTTTCACCCGTTTGCCCAGGTACAAACCTACCCTGTCCAGGCGCAGGTCAATACTGCTAGGCCAGCACATGCCCTTTTGCTATCCTAGCCTGCTCCTGAGTAGCATGTTTTATAGCATGCTCATGACACTTAGAAACCAGCACAAGGGATTTGTGCCAACTCAGGGGTAAGTCTGGATTGCACTGTTAATCGTGTTCCTGTTAGAATTGTTTGATACCTAGGCTTCTGGTTTTTTTTTTATACAAATTGGGAAAAAGGAAGAAGATAGAAGATGTGAATGGGACACAAGAGTTGGAAAGGAGGAAATGGGTGGCAAGTGTATATGGGCAAATGTCAGCTGAGTAAGGACTCAGATCATCAAGTTAAAACAACTGCTGTAATCATAGTAGCCCTCTTCATACATTTCCTGTCATACAGCAAACTTATAGAGGAGGAAGAACAACCTTGCCCATTGCTGTGCACTTGGCACAACATCTTAAAGGAAAGCCTGCTCTTCAGCCCATCTGGAACCCTGCAAAATCAGGTTGCCAATTGCATGGAGAGGCTACACATGTACAGCCAGTGCTTGTGGCAAGTTGCTGGAGGCTCTGGGGCTAAATGCTACAATGGGCCCCCATGGAATTTCTCGCCTGACCACTGATGGTGCATTAGGTGCTACTGCTGTCATTTGTACTGACAGTTCAGGGGTGGGCCTGACCAGGTGAGCTCCCAAATGTGTGTATACCCTTGGCCAACCTCTGGGGTGCACAGCCGTATGGCTGGAGTTTGGGTTTGGAGGCCACGACAGCAGGTACCCTGTTGCTTTTCCTTTCGTACATTTGTTGTATCCATAGAGGACAAAGGAGTGAAAAGGGATAGTAGCTGCCTTAATGTTGAAAAATCAAATTGTACTGATCTTTCCCTTGCAATGCTTGAAAGAGAGATGTCCTATTCAGAAGTGCTGTAACCATGGAGATATGGTTACAGCATGTCCATGAGTGTGCCAGCAAGCTCTCTTCTTCTGCTTCTGGCATGCTTTAAATCCCTGTCCGCACTCACCACAGTTAGTGTTTGTCTGCAGTGACAAACACTGTATCAGGGAAGATCTCTTCCCAGAGAGGTTGAGAATGCTCGCTTCCCAGTGTTTCCTGTCGTACAAAGATCTGTTTCCAACTGCAGCGTGTTGCTGCTGAGAAATTCTGTAACCTTGCTGGATTGAGCAGTGGTGAGGCTTGGAGGAATGCACCTTATGTGTCCTGTACTGTGTACAGCATCCGTGGAGATTAGAATGTTTGCATCCTGTTACATTGTGGATGGTTTTGTGGTTGGTTTATCTAATGACTGCAGATGTCAAGGTGAACAATAAAGATGCTTTCAAATTCATCTAAAGCTGGAAGTTTGCCAGGAAGGACTATTAGGTAAACAAGGGATAAATAGGATGCAGAGACATTGAATGGATTGTTTGCAAGTGTCTTTGCTGCAGAAGACATGGGGCAGATCCCCATGTCTGAAATGACCTTGTCAGGGAGGAAGTCTGAAGCTCAATACTAACCTGTGCTGGAACAGGAAGGCCAACTGGCTTACACTGTATTCAGAGCAGTGTTGGGGCTGGCTGTAGCTCAACACAGGGTAAGGGGAATTAATTCCCCTTGCCCTGGGTAACTGGTCAGCAACCTCAATGGGGCTACTCGGATTTGCCCCTTCTAAAGAGGTGGCACAGATCCAAGCAGCTGGCGCTATACTGGGTCACTTGGGAGTGGGGTTAAGATCCAGCCTAAGTGCCGGACCCTGGCTCCACCCCCTGTCCAGCCCCAGTCCACCCATAGACCCGCCCATCACCCATTCTCACCGAATCCCCACAAGACCAGTGCAAACCTACCTGCCTGTGTCGCGTGGGCTGGATTCACCCCCGTGGGCCAGTTCATGTCCTTGCAGCAGCCCAGCTGACACTACAGGAGGTGCAAAAGTGCCTTGTGGCACGTTTTTTACATTCCCAGGGCCGGCACAAGTGACTTGTGCTGGCCCAACACCAGCTCTGAGCTGTGCCCAGAGTCAAATAGCTATGACAAGCAATAGGGTTCTAGAGAACATATTAACATAGCAAAAATTAACAAATTTGTGAATCCAGATGGCATCCACCCAAGAGTTCTTAAAGAAATCAAAAGTAAAATTGCTGGTCCTCTAACAAAAATATATCCTCAGTGCCAGAGGATGAGAAGACAGCACTGATATTGAAAAAATGGTTCTAAGGGAGATCTGGAATATGACAGTGATAGTCCAACTGTACCTTTGATACTGCATGCCACTGACAATAAAATAGACCCTCTAAAATAAAAGTTGGTGTCAGTTCTTGAAGTCCAAACAGACTTGTAAATGAATCAGTGCACTTAGTGTTTGTCTTGAGAGTGTGTTTGTCCACTCAGGTAGGCCGTCTTGTTTGCAAAGTTAGCTATTTCAACCACCACTTATATATGCTATTATTTCTCATTCATATTGATTTTTCATAATTCATTTCTTGAATTGTTCTTAATGATCATATGAGGGATCATATTAAGGGAATGCATTATTATTTTGTATGATTCTAGCAGATCCCTTAAGAGAATGGCCATCATTAGCTGTTTCTTATATTTTAACTTCAGTTGTTAGCTTGCCCCTGTAAATTGAGAGCTGGCATACATAGCTGATAATGATAGAGTAATAGGATCACACTCCCTTTGAAGTTTTGTGTTCATAGATTGGGATAACTGTTGGGTCTGGCCTTGCACCTGAATGTCCAGGTACAGCTGTGGCCAGGAGTGCTTCTACCCAGCTTTGGCTGCTATGTGAGCTGTACCCATTCCTGTCTCAAACAGACCTAGCCACAGTGGCCCATGTCTTAGTTAACTCTCAATTAGATTATTACAAGACACTTTACATGGGGCTATCCTTAAAGACCCTCCACGAACTTCCACTGAAATGAAGCTTTAAGAGATCTGTCCTGCACAAGATAATTTGACACAAGGGAGGGCACAAGGATACAGGTCTTGTATGCTCCCTGAGGCACCTGGGCCCTGAGCCTGATCCAGCAGGGCTGTTCTGATGTTCTTATAATCATGTTTTTATTGCTCTGATTGCGTTGGTTGATGAAGGTGCTGATGGTAACCTTTAAAGCCATTAATGGATTAGGTCCAAAGTGTCTGATGTGTCTGATGAAGTGTCTTTCACCACACCCAATAAGATCTTTTAGGGAGGCTTTCTTGTGGGTTCTGCCACCAACAGAGATCTGGCTGGTGGTGAGTCATGAGAGGACTTTCTTGGTGGTAACCCCCACTCTGTGGAACTTCCTATTCTGTGAGATGAGACTGGCACACTTCTTGCTACTCTTTCAACACTTCCTCAAGATGTACTTGGGTCCTCAGCCCTGTATTGGTCTACTATGAGTCTGGCCCCTCCCCCCATGTTTTGTAATTGTGTGTTTTTTTTTTAAATTAGGCAGCCTTACAGCCCAATCCTGAGCTCCGTGACAAGCAGCTTCGGCGGCACAGAAAACGGCTGCTGCTGGATCCTGCACATCACGGGCTACTGCAGGCTTTTGGACTTCCGTCCCCTTCTCTCAGGTAAGGGAAGTAGCCCTGCAATGGGGGTAAAGACGTTTGTGTAGGGCGCTGAGCCCCACACGAACGAACAGGATCTGGTGGTTTCACTGGACCCGCCTCCCTCCCTCCCTGCTGCCTTCCCCGGCACGCCTCCCGACTGCCCTCTCCCCGTCACACCTCCTTCCCGCCCCCTCCCCCTCTTTCTGTGCTGCAGCTCGGTGGTTCATGCGACCACCGAGCGGCACAGACTGGGTGCCCACCCGGCACTAGCCCAGCACCAGCCATAGCTGGCCTGGTGGTAAGGCTTGCAAAAGTGCCTTATGGCATGTTTGCGACAGTGCACTCTGGCAGTAAGCCGGCGCGCACTGATCAGGATTGGGCTTAGTCGGTTGTGCAGCTTTTGGTCTTACAGTGTTTTTATTTTATTTTTTTAAATATAATCTGGTTGTTGTAAGCTTTCTTGGCTCTTTTTTAATAAATAAAACAAACAATTTTCTAAAGATTCCATTCTGTTGGTTATATGCATTAATTTTCATGCAAATTAAACAAAGAACTAACAAAAACAGATATAATAGATCTTTAAAATTATTGCTATATTTAGCAGCTTGTTAACATCACCAACATGCATATTTCCTGTGAGTTTATATTCAATACAAATAGTTTAAAATACCAGATCTGAAAAATGCTATCCATTTTAACAACTGACCTTTTCACCAAAATATAGACCTTTGGCATAATTTACAATTTTGTTTAAATTGCATATAGCAAATGATATTTTCAAAATAATAAAAATATACTTTAGCATTTATGAATTAAATACTTTAGCTCCTTAGATAACCCACACTGATTGATATACTATATTCTCGTTGGAGCAATGATTTCAAGGCATGGTCATTTTCTAGTTTGATTTTGCAGTTTGTACAGGGGAAATGAAAAACATCTTAAAAAACAAAGCAAAACTGAAGATCAAGCTCTTGAAACTACATTTATGCAACTTTCTTGGATGTACCATAAAACAGTACTTTCTTAATAGTCCTAATAATATTGTTTGAATAAGGCAAGATTTTGGTAAGAATTTCAATAGTGTCTCTCATAGAATTAAAATTTGATAGATTGGCCACCCTTTTTATTCTGATATCACTACAGACAAAGCAATGCCAATGTACAACTAAGCATCCTCTGAGGATGAAATCACAGTGAAGGAAGCTGTGGTACAGAATTTATTTTGTCATTCATACCATATGATGTCACAATAGAAGAGCACTGGTTATTTACACAGTAGTTTGATTGGCAAAGACAGTTTGTGTATGAGCAAACGTGAGTCAAAAGTTTTGGGAAATTAATTGAGCAGCTTGTTCAGATACAGCAAGTTTGTTGTACTTAAAGTAAGCTAAAAGGCTTTTGTTTTTCAGATTAAAAAAACCCAAAACCCTACCCAACATAAGTCGGGGTTTCAAGTATATATGCATGTATTCTGTTTACTTCATGAGCTACCCTAAATTGTACAGTTATATTATGCCTCAGAAAAGAAGAGATTTTTCAACTGTAGGCTTAGAACTGAAAGAAGTCTATAGAGTATGATGTCTATTGAGCATCTCCAAAGGCATTGTGCCTAAAGTGTTGGAAAACAAATCTGGCGTTATGTATAAGTGATTTGATAAACCTGTTAAGCTAGACTGTACAATTTTAACTTACAATAACCCAAGTCAGATTCCCCCCCCCCCCCCAAGATGTTCTGAACTAATACAGGTCAACATTGACTCCATTTGAGAAACAGGATGTTGGATGTTTAGAAAGTCAAGATCTGGGGAAGATTTGGAATGTAATGGGTTGTATCCAAAGAAAGTTAGTCACAGTTAATGGCCCAGTCCTACTGGTCACGTGCCACTTCAGGGTCACCAGCACAAATGGCCAGAGGACCCACATGCACACCAGCAGCACTAGATGCCATATTGGAACAGGTAAGGTAACAGAGCAGATGGCTCAATGGTGGGAGGGGGAGGATCAGGGCATGAAGCAGGAGGCATTTTGAGTGCAGGAGGGGGTGCATCCTAGTGGTGGCAGTACACATCAGGATGCTATTCCCATTTTCCCAACCCAACACACCCCCTTCCAATCCTTAGACTGACACTAGCAAAGTGCTGGCTTAGGTCCGAGGAGGCCTATTGATTGCCAGGCAGCCTATAGAGCAGGGGTCTCCAAACTTTTTGATCAGAGGGCTCCAAACTTTTTGATCAAATATCTGCTGTGGTGTTGAGGGCTGGAAAAAAAAAAATTTAAATATAAAATTTAAATAAATAAATTGGAGATGGAACTTAGATGAGTGAATAAATTGAAACCCACTTTCAATGAGTGAATAAATTGAACCCACTTGAAAAAGTGCCTGCTAATTGGGTAAGGCACTTTTTCAAGTGGGTGCTCCTTTTTTTAGCAGGGGGAGAGTATCTGGCCCACCTCACCCCAGCATTGTCTGTCTAGTGGCTGTCTGCTGGTGTTCTTTTTGCATCTTTTTAGATTGTGAGCCCTTTTGGGACAGGGAGCCATTTAGTTATTTGATTTTTCTCTGTAAACCGCTTTGTGAACTTTTAGTTGAAAAGCGGTATATAAATACTGTTAATAATGTTAATTAATAATAAATGAATGAATGGGCTCATTCATTCAACCTCTCTGGCCCTCAGAATACCCTCCAGACACAATCAGAGCACAGTGCTGGTCATGTTCAGTTGAGTGGCCCAGAGGCTTTCAGGGGACAAGAGGCTGGCTGTGGGCCAGAAAGAGGCTTGCTGCAGGCCGCATCTGGGTCCCAGGCTGGGGTTTGGAGACCCCTGCTAGAGAGGAACAAGAAAAAAAAATATTTTCACTGACCTCTTCCAGACCATCTGATTCCCCACCACCACCATTGCAGGCAGCACTATTTCTGTTGGCACAGCTGCATGATAGAAGATGGTAGGGGATCGGATTGGGCTCTGTGTTCCACTCAAATTTATGGGGCTTGTTAGCCAAGCTAACTCATCCCATTTATTTCAGCGTTGCCCAGTCATAATTTTCTTTTGATACAACCCAAAGTTATCAGTTCAAAATGCTGGCATATTCCTAAATAGAAGGGATTACAATTTGTAAGGAATATAGATCATTCATCCAAGGAATAGATCATTCCTCCAAGTGCCTCTCTATTACCAAACAGCAATTAAGTAGAAATAATCAATTTGCTTTGTATAGCTTCTAAATCTATCAGTTTAAAAAAAAATCCCCAAACATACAAAACCCAAGCAATTTGGGCAAGGCCTGAATCTGTGAGACATAACTGTGAATTACTGACCCTTGTTTTTCTTTAATAGGTAGTGCCACCTTCTGTAATATACATCCAAGCCTGTTATTGTTGTCTACCTGTTGTCCACTCACCATTTATCGCAGGTAGGTAGCAATGAAATTTTTGTGTTTATTTCTCTGATCTCAATATGTCACAAAGTTCAGTTTAACAGGCAGTAGCCATAGCATCCCATGGGGACAGATGCCCCTGAACAGATGCCCCTGAGAGCTCCAGTTCTGTTATTCAAAAAGAGACTCAGTGGTCACAATTTCTTATCAGCATGGAATGTGCAGATTTTTTTATCCTTGGTGATTTCAGTGTGCATCATACCATTTCCTCACACATATGCAACTATGGAGGTTTCTTTCCCCCTTTCCTCTTTTCCAGATAATGATAATGTTTAGGATTTCCCTATAATTCAAAACTCTTCTTGATAGCTTATTAGCTGGTGGTTTACTAATGCATATGCTTTGATTGACCAGCACCACTTTGGTTTTGCCTCATTCCTTGGTATGGTGGTTTTAAAAAAATATATTATTATTACTAGATGCATGTATTTAGAAAATTTTCTTATTCATATATGAATTGTCCCTATTTTAATTTAGCAAGAGCTACTTAAAATGGAAAGTTATGCTACCATAACCCTGCTTTGTGTCATCAATGGCCCAATCCTATGTGCACCTTGTGCTGCTAGAACAAGCGTTCCAGCAGCAGAAGGCCCCCTCCATTGTGTCACAGATGCAGCAATGATGAGTGCAACAGGACTGCCAGTGCAAATAACTGGCAACCATGAATGCCATTGGAGTGCCCAGACATTGCTGGAGGAGGTATGTTGGCTGCAGGGCAGGGAGGTAATTTGGAGGAACTGCAGGCAGGGAGGGAGAAGGTGGATCCAGCAACAGTCACATGCACTGGTTCCTGTCTTCCATTTTTCAGTCCACCCTGCCCCTGGCTGTCCTCAACACCAGATATAACTGGCATAAGGCCAAGGAGACCCAAAGGTCATCAAGGAGCTTATGTAGTAGGAAACATATTTTCCCTTACCTCTTGCAGGCCTCTTGATCTCCCCCACTGTAGCAAGCAGCGTGACCTTCCATGGCACACTGGCATGATACACTGTGGAAGGGGATAGGATTGGGCTGTAAGTTACAGTTCAAGAAGATGAGTGTGGTACTTTCATAAAGCATAAAATATGACTCTATTCCACTGAATATGACTCATCTCCACTGAGTTTCTAAACAAAACAGAAGAGTTACAACTATTTGTTCTGTGATTCTATAATGACCTAAATTTGTAGTTGTTTCAATGAATTACTGGGCTTGTGCTAACCAAAGGAAAATATTTAAGACCCACTGATTTCAATGGGAGATATTTAACCACATGTGCAACTACTCCTGTGGCATCAGTGGGTCTTAAAAGTGCTTAACATATCATGTCTGCCCTGTGCAACAACATCATGTAGTGCAATAGGTTCTTTAAAAAAAAATACTTTGGCTCAAAAATACCATACATAGAACCTCATCTGAGTGCATTTGTACATTAGAGGATCAGGGCCCAATCCTATCCAACTTTCCAGCTCCAGTGCAACCCTGAGATAAGGGAACAATTCCCTTACCTTGAGGAGGCCTCTGGGAATGCCACCCCTAAAATTAGAATGCAGTGCCTGTCCCATTGGCATGACGGCATCAGTGTTGGAAAGTTGGATAGGATTGGGCCCTCAGTGTCTCAATGCAGAGTTCGAAGTATAGGGAAAACAATGCAGATTTCACATTTGAGTGTTGTCCACCAGAATGTCTGCAAATCAACAGTAACAGTGTTTCGATTTTCACACCGAGTCGACCTTCACTAAATTGTTGTTTGTGATCAGTGGTGAGGGTTTGCTTTTCATCCTGTCGACTGCATCATTAGAGCTGTCCTGGAAGAAAACTTTTGCTGTACAGATTGTCACAATAATTCGTTTGTATTCTCGTCTGAAGTTCTGGTTCAGAAGTCCATAAATGATTGCATTAAGGCAGCTGTTGAAGTATGCCATATAGTAACTAGAAACAAACAACCATTCTGGAATCCTGGGCGTTACTGTTTCTGGGTTGACAGCCACCGCAAGGCCTATAAAATTCAAAGGAGCCCAGCAGACAGCAAAGAGTACAAAGACCACAAACATTGTGATGAAGTTCCTAAAGTCGTGTGGCTTTAGTTTGGGTTTATTGTCAGGTTTAACTCTCCTCCGTACCTGAATGACCAAAATCCATATCCTCAAGTAACAAAACGTCACGATGGCTATAGGAAGCATGAAGTGGAAAAACACAACTGCTATTGTGTATGCAGAGCTCACTGACTGTGAAAAGGTACATGAGTAGATCCTGGCATCATACTGAAGGGATCCCACAAAAAGATTGGGCACTATGGCAACAAATGTTAAGACCCAGATAAGAATGACATAGCACAAAGCATTCTTGTCGCTGTATAGCTTGTCGAAGATGCGAATGTTGAAGATGCTACCATAACCCTGCTTTGTGTCATCAATGGCCCAATCCTATGTGCACCTTGTGCTGCTAGAACAAGCGTTCCAGCAGCAGAAGGCCCCCTCCATTGTGTCACAGATGCAGCAATGATGAGTGCAACAGGACTGCCAGTGCAAATAACTGGCAACCATGAATGCCATTGGAGTGCCCAGACATTGCTGGAGGAGGTATGTTGGCTGCAGGGCAGGGAGGTAATTTGGAGGAACTGCAGGCAGGGAGGGAGAAGGTGGATCCAGCAACAGTCACATGCACTGGTTCCTGTCTTCCATTTTTCAGTCCACCCTGCCCCTGGCTGTCCTCAACACCAGATATAACTGGCATAAGGCCAAGGAGACCCAAAGGTCATCAAGGAGCTTATGTAGTAGGAAACATATTTTCCCTTACCTCTTGCAGGCCTCTTGATCTCCCCCACTGTAGCAAGCAGCGTGACCTTCCATGGCACACTGGCATGATACACTGTGGAAGGGGATAGGATTGGGCTGTAAGTTACAGTTCAAGAAGATGAGTGTGGTACTTTCATAAAGCATAAAATATGACTCTATTCCACTGAATATGACTCATCTCCACTGAGTTTCTAAACAAAACAGAAGAGTTACAACTATTTGTTCTGTGATTCTATAATGACCTAAATTTGTAGTTGTTTCAATGAATTACTGGGCTTGTGCTAACCAAAGGAAAATATTTAAGACCCACTGATTTCAATGGGAGATATTTAACCACATGTGCAACTACTCCTGTGGCATCAGTGGGTCTTAAAAGTGCTTAACATATCATGTCTGCCCTGTGCAACAACATCATGTAGTGCAATAGGTTCTTTAAAAAAAAATACTTTGGCTCAAAAATACCATACATAGAACCTCATCTGAGTGCATTTGTACATTAGAGGATCAGGGCCCAATCCTATCCAACTTTCCAGCTCCAGTGCAACCCTGAGATAAGGGAACAATTCCCTTACCTTGAGGAGGCCTCTGGGAATGCCACCCCTAAAATTAGAATGCAGTGCCTGTCCCATTGGCATGACGGCATCAGTGTTGGAAAGTTGGATAGGATTGGGCCCTCAGTGTCTCAATGCAGAGTTCGAAGTATAGGGAAAACAATGCAGATTTCACATTTGAGTGTTGTCCACCAGAATGTCTGCAAATCAACAGTAACAGTGTTTCGATTTTCACACCGAGTCGACCTTCACTAAATTGTTGTTTGTGATCAGTGGTGAGGGTTTGCTTTTCATCCTGTCGACTGCATCATTAGAGCTGTCCTGGAAGAAAACTTTTGCTGTACAGATTGTCACAATAATTCGTTTGTATTCTCGTCTGAAGTTCTGGTTCAGAAGTCCATAAATGATTGCATTAAGGCAGCTGTTGAAGTATGCCATATAGTAACTAGAAACAAACAACCATTCTGGAATCCTGGGCGTTACTGTTTCTGGGTTGACAGCCACCGCAAGGCCTATAAAATTCAAAGGAGCCCAGCAGACAGCAAAGAGTACAAAGACCACAAACATTGTGATGAAGTTCCTAAAGTCGTGTGGCTTTAGTTTGGGTTTATTGTCAGGTTTAACTCTCCTCCGTACCTGAATGACCAAAATCCATATCCTCAAGTAACAAAACGTCACGATGGCTATAGGAAGCATGAAGTGGAAAAACACAACTGCTATTGTGTATGCAGAGCTCACTGACTGTGAAAAGGTACATGAGTAGATCCTGGCATCATACTGAAGGGATCCCACAAAAAGATTGGGCACTATGGCAACAAATGTTAAGACCCAGATAAGAATGACATAGCACAAAGCATTCTTGTCGCTGTATAGCTTGTCATACTTGAGGCTGTGGCAAATGTAGCAATATCGGTTGATAGCAATTCCAGTAATGTTGAAGATGGATCCGATAACACTGAGGCCCATCAGAAAGCCGCTGATTTGACAGTGGACGTATCCTAGGTTCCATCCATTGTGAAAGACAGATGTCAGGACCAGAGGGTATGGATAGATTGCCACCACCAGATCAGCAATAGCTAGGCTGACAACAAAGACGTTCCCTGAAAAAAAAAATACACAGAGTTGTAAGTTAACAACAGACTGTTACTGTTTTGTTTGGAACTGAAGTCACATTCTAGCTGAACTCCCAACATAATGCAACTTTCAAACAGCTTTCTCACAGGACCAGAATAATCCTGTGTCTTATCATGAACCAGAATGAGGTGGTAGAATCTTAAACTGACAGAGTGGGCTGTCTCACTACAGCCTACAAGAAATATTTTTTCAGGTCTATCCACTGAAAAGCTGGCAGCTTTGAGAAGGTTGGTTTAGGTGTGAGGAGATGCCCTGGTTATGCCCACTGCCAGATCTACTACCCAGTGAGGGATCCAACCTTGGCTACCAACCTACCTTGGCTACCAACCACCCCTCTTCCTCCTACTGCAGTGCTCCGTTCCCCATGGCAGAGCTTGGAGAGTGAAAGAGGAAGTGAAGAGAGTAGGCTTCTGCCACTCTTTCCTTCCTTTCCTTTAGCTCCACATGCATTTGCTACCTGAGGCAGTGCTTGTGCAGGCACCAGTTTTCAGTGAATCTTTGTGAGTAGAAAACTAGGACACCATAGAGCAGTTGGGTTACCAAACTGTGGATCAGGATCCATTGGTGGGTTGCCGCCTGATTTTGGTGGATCGCCAAAGAGTGATGGAAAGATCAGATAACTAATTGCCTCAAGCCCTGAGGCCATTGAAAAAGCAGATACTGTAGCTACTAATTACCCTGCAAAGAGCTCCTGCAGTTTGCAAGATAGTTGCTAACTGCCCTGCAAGGAGCTGAGCTCCTGCAGTTTGCAAGCATGTGTAAATATAGTGTTGGTCTTTTTTTTCTGGTTATTATAAATAATTAAATAAATAAATTTCTACATCTCCTTTTAAAAAGTCTGGTAAACCTAGGTGGGTCCTGATAGTGTCGTTTTAAAAAGTGGGTTCTAGTGCTAGAAAGTTTGGAACTACTGCCATAGAGGTTAGCATTCCCATCTTCCCCCTCCATGTTAGTTTTTCTCCTTGTAGAGATGGTGCTTTGTTTTACACAGGAGAGCATTAAAAACTTGCTGTTTTATCACCTCATTTACTTGGGTCATCCTAATATTACATGCAAGTATTTTGGAAACAGTAACTTCAAAGATTGTTTAATTTCCAACCTAGTCGCTCTTCACAATAAATCATATTACTACATTCCAAAATTAAATTACAAACATTCTCAGTAAAGGAGTGTTATGAAGTAGTTATATTTTATAAGTGTACTTTTGCCTGTTCTCTGTGGAATTCTGTGTATGTCTCATGGTCTTAGGTCCTTTTCCTTTCTCCCCCTTTCCTATTGCTAGCAGAGTCTTCCAACAATCTTTGTTTGCTTCAGTTAAAACTTTGTTTGCTTCAGTTCACCAACCAACTTGGTTGGTTGTGCCGTCATTGAGAATGATGAAGGGAATGGCAGCCAGAAACGGGGCCTTTTCGGTGGTGGCACCTACACTGTGGAATTCCCTTCCCTTTGAATTGAGAGCAGCTTCCTCATTATTAGCGTTCCGGTGGGGCCTGAAGACTTTTTTATTCAGGAAAGCCTTCGAGGTACCATAAGGGATTTTTTTGTGAATTTGTCTTTTACTGCGTGCTGTGTATTTTATCCATGTATTTTATTTTGTTGTTTTTAACTGTTTTGTATTTTTAATGTTTATCTGTTTTGTGTTTTTAACCTGATTGTTAGCCGGGAGAAAGGTGGAATATAAATCGAATAAATAAATAAATAAATTATATGGCTCTTTCTGTTTAAATTCAATAATGTCTCAAGTTACTGCTAGCTGGTCTCCAAGCAGAGTGGAGGTAGAGGTCAAGTTTCAAGGGGCTAGTAGTCCTACAATCAGAGGGCAGGCTGACATCCTTCCAACTCCCAAGTAACCATAAGTTCCTTCTCTAGTCAACTACAGCTCTAGATACTAGCCCACTCACTGAGACTGTAAGCAGAACAAGCTGGTGGCCTCATCATCCACGTATAATCAGTTAATCAGGTTGTGTAGGTAGCACTGTTAGGTTTTGTTTTATTTTAGAATTGTCTAAATTAGCCTTCCATTTTGCAGACCTCCTTTGTGCCAAGCTCATTTGAACTTAGTGGCAAGAGCTTTAAGAACAATGCATGCATGAGATTCTGCAGCACTTCATCACCATCTACTGGTGAGAATTATTATTGCAGGTTAAAAAATTAAGTAACCCAGGGGTTTCCAAAGTGTTCATTACAACACCTTAGGTAGGGCAATTGTTCTCAAACTGGGGCATCACAATGCCCCAACCTGAGAGCCCTGGCCTCTGCCCTCTTAAGGGGTGGGGAGGGGGTAAGGCAGCAATGCAATCTTTTGAATCATGCCACTTTGGAGGGCTGCAGGGCTTTTTGCCACTTACCAGAGCCTGCAATAGCCTCCCAGGGGCGCAGGAAACCCCCACGCCAGCCTTCACAGGGCTCCCCATGCTGCAGAGTCAGTGAAAATTGTGATTGCGACCACTTCTGGTTTGCGAACGTAAAACTGGAAGTGGTTGTGATTTTGAGGGTCTCTGCAGCATGGGGAACCCTGAAGCGGTTGGCACAGGGGCTCCCCGCACCCACGGGAGTCCGCTGCAAGCTCTGATAAATGACAGCAAGCCCCTACTCCCCTCCATAGTGGCGTGATCCAGTGGATCGCATCGCTCCCTTCCCCCTGCCCCACTCACACTTGCTACAGCTCAAACTCTCCCTGAGTTTGAGAATCATGGTGCACTCACAGGGGTACTGCAGGATGTCTCCTACACATTATCCTAGGCACCGCCATCTTGGATCTTGCAAAAGTTCATGAGATTTAGATGCTTCCTTCTTGGATCTCATTAGATTTTGCGACATCCAAGATGGCAACACCTGGCTAAGCCGGCAAGAAGAGGCTGCAGGGGCGCTGTGACCTGGGTAAGTTTGGGAACCATTGCAGTAACCCTTTGCTTTGCCAAATTCCATTCTCATTGTTCCTTGTTCACTAGATTTTATTTCTTTTATTGTATTAGCATTTTAATAAATTTTTTGCAAATAATTCTCAGCCTGCCTTGTTTTGAGAAAAGAATCAGTGGATTGTCAGCTCTCCTTGCTCTGCAGGCACTATTGTGATGGTGATTTTAATACAGACCCCTGAAGTTTAATATTCTGGGTGGGGAGGGATCTGCCCAGAGAGCCCCTCTGGCTAACCTGATCTCCTGGGCCTGTGACAGTGGATTCAAGCTACCAAGGTATTTTCCCAGTAAACTGTGTGACCAAACAAGGGGAAGAGAGAAGAATGGGAAGGGAGTGAGAGCTAAACATGAGGTGCTATTGCCCTGGATGAGTTTGCAGTTGCTGGTGATGCGCCGGGGTGTGTGTGTGATGTGACGCGCCCTGGGGGGATGATGTGCTAAAATCGTGGCTTTAGGAGCTACCCTGTCATGCCATACACTGTTAGATGCAGAATTCCTAGGGGAATGCAATGCAAAAAATGGAATAGAAATAGCTTCTTTCCTTAAAAAGTTATGGCCAAAAAAACTGGATCCCTATGGAAAATGAAAGTGAGCCGTATTGTGTGTTTACTCGCGAGTAGGCATACTTCCCATAGTCCTTCAGAAAGGGCAGGCTGAGAGGAATCCAATGGCACCAGAATGGTCCTGATCCAATGAATGCAGCCCAAAAAAAACACCTGAGAAGGAGGCCCCATCCCTCCCAGCTGCAAGTCTATTGAGCCGGAAAGGAAGCCACATGGCTGTGTTTACTCATGAGTAGGTGAACTTGCCTTAGTCCTTTGGAAAGGGCAGGCTGAGAGGACTCCAAGGATGTCTGACTGGTCCTGATCCAATGAATTCAGCCCCCCAAAACACCTGAGAAGGTGGTCCCCCCAGCTGTGAGTCTGTTGAGCCCTATGGAAAGCGAAGTAGCCTCACAGTTGCATTTACTCGTGAGTAGGCAGACGTGCCTTGGCTGGTGGTCAGGCCAGGCAAAGGGGAATGTGAGGACACCAGAATGGTCCTGATCCCAATCTGATGGAGCTGGAGTGCAAGAAATGCTCCAGAAGGCAGCCTCTTCCCCCCACCCCACTAAAAAGGACAAAAAAAGAGGCTTGAACTGGTAAGGGGAAAGTTTTCTATTTTGTACTTGCAAAGCCAGGTGGGTCTTTAGATGGATATGCCTGAAATAGAAGAACTTTAAACTGGGCACTGGGGAGGGCTGGAAATCTCACTGATTCTTTTGGGGGGGTTGTTATTGGAGGCAGACTACAGAGTAAGCTGCATTGACCACTGTGGGACTTACTTCTGAGTAGATATGCATAGGCTTGGGCTCACAGGCTGCAATCCTACCCGCACTTTCCTGAGAGTAAACCCCATTGACCACTATGGGACTTACTTCAGAGTAGATTCACTTGGTGGAACAGGATTGGCTCCCCGTTATTTAATTATTTTTTTTATTTTAATTTAATTATTTATAATTATTTACATTAATTTGCTTGGTGATGTCACTTCTGGCCATGACATCACTTCCAATGGGTCCTGGACAGATTGTCATTCTAAAAAGTGGGTCCCAGTGCTAAAAGTTTGAGAACTGCTGCAATAACCTGTTAGTAAGTTGACACAGGTGTGTGTTTGTGTGTGTGAGACTCTACAAGGTTTCAAAATCACTAAAATCAGAATTTGGAGGAATAATACCATCATGTTATATATCAGTCAATGCGTAATTTCATGCAGAATGCAATGAAACAAACCACATTGAAAAATCTCTGTTCTAACAAAAGGTACAGCCAAAAAACCAGTGGGGGCAGGGTTATGGTACATCACCACACCCTCCACCTGGGGCGTTGCCCCGCCCACTGCATGGGGTGATGCGCAGGCCTCCCATGCCAGGTGATGCGAATCCTAGTGACACCACTGCTTATTCCCTAGGCATAGGGAACCTTCCCTGCACCCTCTTATCCACCTCCTGTCCTCCTCCTTTTTTCCTTCTCTCCTTTCTTCTTCTGCACTGGTCTGTCTCTTTCCTTCTCTTGTTGCTTAGGAATTTCTATTTCCATCCAGCTCTGTTCCTTCTTCCTGGCTGATCCAAACCTTCCCTCTCTCCCAGGATTGCTAACCCACTCCAGACTGTCCCTTGTCTGTCTCCTTCTCCTTGAGTATCCTCCTTCCTCTTTCTTGCTCTCCTTCTCACCCAGGCTTTCACCCATGCAGCACAGTGCAAAACCGCCCTGTCTGCAGGGCATGACCAAACAGTCACAAACCTTTCCAAATCCATTTGTTCTCTCTTTTCTCACAGGTTCCAATCTCTGCTCCTGCTCCTCTTTCAAACAATGCTCCTTAAACTACAGTTGAAATTTTTGCTGGGATTCATGTTGAAACAGTAAGTTCTTTCCCCTCATTATGTCCACCCCAGCGGGTTACAAAGTGATGCATCTCTAGCAATCTTGGCTTTCTCTCTCTAACATTTGACTGCTCAGAAGCAAAATGTTTTGGTGGGTATTTGTCCCTCTTGTGGACTTTTTTTGTTTTAAAGCTTTAAACTTCTGCATCTGGGGTATTCATAAGTACCTAAAAACCTCCAGCTTCTTTATGGCAGGTAATTTTGACTGTAGTCCTGTCAATACTGGGGTGGTGCTACAGGAATAAGAGGGTTCCACCTTCCTGGATGGCCATTTGCACCACAATGTGGATGGGAATGCTCATTTAGTGGTGCATCCAATCAATGGAGTCATCAGGGTTTGCTCACTTGGTGTGGGAGGCCAGAGCATCACCAATATGATGAATCTGCTCCCATGCAGTGGTTGGGGCAATGCCCTGGGTGGTGGGCATGGTGATGTACCATTGCCTCATCTCACTGGTTTTTTGGCTATAACTTTTGATAGAATATATTTCAACGCTGTTTGTTTCATTGCATTCTGCATGAAAACATGCCTCGATTGACAATATAACACAACGGTATTATTCAAAAAAATACCAAGATTTAAAAATTTTGGCAAGTAGTGTCACCCCCCTGTGTGTGTCACCTGGTGCAGCCCACACCCCCTGCACCCCCTCTAGCGATGCCACTTGAATTGATCCAATCCAATTGAAAGTAATGCAATCAGGATGGCCATCAGCAATTGCATTCACTTCAGTATGCACGTCCCATTCTGGCTCAACTAGGTGCAACTAGATCCGTAGCAGGACAATGGTCTGTAAGTTCAAAAATGGTCCACAACAGTAGAAAAGCAGCAGAAATATTGTATAAACTCCCAAGTACTCCTGGAGTACACATTGTACAGGAGTACACATTGTACAGTTGATATCTCTCTCAGATGTGAAATGTCTATTTTAGAATCCAGGTTCTATATATAAACCTGGCTTGTATAAAAAGAATACATGTGCATATGAAATTTTAATTACATGGCAGGGGCCCATGGGATTTACTTCTGATTAACAAATTAAATCTGGTACTGCAGGTGGCCTTGCAAGAGGATGTGAATGGCTCCAAGCCCAGAGTGTACATGTCGGCATAAAACACGTGTGCTGAACCATCTCTTCCACTTTAAAAATAGGTCTTTTCCGTTACATTATTTAGCAGTTTTCACAAGGTTCTATTTTAGTAGCTCAGCCAAGAGATTTCCACTCAGTGGCAGCAGCTGTCACGTTAGTGGCTTGACTCAGTCAAGTGACTGCATGCAGGACCTAGAATAGAGCCTTGCCGGTTGGGCAGGAAGTGACCCAAAAGGACTGGAGACCAGACAGCTCCAGAAACAAGCGTTCTTCACTGCCAGATGAAGATCAGTGCCCACAATGCAGAAGGCTGGTCATCAAACTAGAAGTGAGACCGAGGGAGCTGCTTTTGAGGAAAGGATTGAATGGGTCCATTCCAGCAGAGGCTAGATGTGTGGGTCCAGTACAGAATATTTTATACATCAGTGTTTCTCAAACTGTGGGTCGGGACCCACTAGGTGGGTCGTGAGCCAATTTCAGGTGGGTCCCCATTCATTTCAGTATTTTATTTTCAATATATCAGACTTGATGCTACCATGGTATGTGACTGCATTTGGGGAAATGTTACAGACCTGTACTTTTAACAAGCTATTGTGTATATTATTTTAACAATGGTAGTCAGTGGATAGTCAGTTGAGAGTTGAGAGACCCTGTGTCGGACCAGGAGGTGGGGTTCTGGATCTGCCTGAGCTCTGCCTCCCTCCTGCCGCGCTTCCTCCTCCCACCTTCCCCCACCCAAGAACGCCTCCCCCCCCCCACCCCTACATACCTCTCCACCACCCAGAGCTCATCCCTTGCTTCGGGTGGCATGCGCTGGGCCTTCAGCTGGTGCTGGCTCAGCATGAACTGGCCCTGAACCAGCGCCAGCACTGACCTGGCTCTGAGTGTTGCAGGCATGCCTACAGCACATTTTCAGCACTCAGCGCTGGCAGAGAGCTGGCGCTGAGAGTTCAGGATTGGGCCCTGTGTAGCATTTAATTTACAGGTAGGAGTGAATATGAGAAAGTCTTTCTTCTCAAGCTATCTGATCATGTAAACTTTATAAGCATGAGTAGTGCACAGTTAAATTTTAGCATAAGTAAAACCATACAATGTTTGCTCATTTTTCTATAAGCATATTAAAAGCTGTCACAATTTGGTAATCTGCCACTTTTTCCCTTAGGAAAAAAATTATGGTACATTTGAATGAGGTCCAGATAATTAGGTTTGGAAGAAACTATGAGGTATGGTTGGAAACCTTCAGTCTCAAAAGATTATGGTATAAACCTACAGCACCCGGTATTCCCAGGCAGTCTCCCATCCAAGTACTAACCAGGCCTGACCCTGCTTAGCTTCTAAGATCAGACAAGATTAGGCATCTGCAGGGTATGCATTCTGAATTCCTCAATGTCTTCTGAAAGCTTCCAGTGCCCAGTAACTGCTGGCAATGCATTCCTTCTCATTACATTTCTGTCATAATCACTGACAAGTGCCACAAGTTAATCGTCGTCTGACTGATAGCCAAAGTACTGCATACTGTGTACACCCCATCTAGTATGATAGCCCGAATGAGGAGATTATTGCCTTCCTTTGATTATCTCAGCTATTCATTTTAGATATGTGGAAGGAATTTCAGAGCTTTCAATTTGTTTGCTCTCACTAAGGCTCCAACTAGATGAAGTTGTGTGATTTTTTTCTCCCCCCTAATGGTTTTGTGTGACCTTTTTTTATTTTTTGTAGCAGGCTTAAGGTTATGGTCAGGGCAGGTAAAGCAGTGTGTTTATGTGTGTGGGGGGAGATGCCTAATCCATTACTTTCTTCCACTTGTTCATTGAAAATTTCTCCTCTCCCTCTCTCCACTTCCTCACTCACGGGGAGAAAATAAGGGAATAAAACAGATATAGAGTGCAATCCTAACCCCTTATGTTAGTGTTTTCCAGCACTAGCATAGCGGTTCCAATGGGGCGTGTGCTGCATCCTGCCGTTGGGTGTCACTCACGGAGGCCTCCTCAAAGTAAGGGAATGTTTGTTCCCTTGCCTCAGAGCTGCATTGCCCATTTCCAGAGCTGCAGTGCTGGAAAGCACTGACATAAGGGGTTAGGATTGCGCCCATAGTTACTCTGTTCATGCAACATGCATGTATGGGAATGCATTGAAAAGACAAGGATTTGGGATTGTACCCACCGACCCTGCATACATTCAACAGTGAATATATTTAAACCTACATACGTCCAAGAACTATATGTCCAAGAGCATATGCATTGAATGCAACAAGTTTCATGCTGAAGTCCTTGCACCTCCAAATAGCACAATGAAAGATTCTGGTCTAAAACCATGACTGCTGCCAGTCATAGTCCAGAAGACTAGTATCAGACCAATGGACTGACTCGCTCTACAATCCTACATGCTAACTGACTATGCATGATCTGGGATCCTGCCAAACTCCGGTATGGACAATTATTTGGATGTGAAGTGGATATTGAACTGTGGTTGTGGTTGCTGCCCCATCAGCCATCCAAGGCATGACAGCAGATCTGCCTCAGTGATGCTATCATTTGGTTTAGCACTACCCTGAGGGTTGTGCTGCCCTCATAAACTCTGGAAAGAATGTGGCTCTCCACCTCCCAATCTCTCCACACCTCATCAGGAGAGTGTTCAGGCTGTTGCAGGCTGGCAAGTAAAAAACCACAGTTGGGGAGGCAGAGGCCATGGTGCGGCTCAAATAGCATGGCTAGTTCTGGAAGGACTTGCAAAGGCAGGAGGGGGCAGCTGCTTTGACCCTATCCCATGTGTGTCTAGTGTCTGTAACCTGCCATGGATTCCCCAGTGTAAATGCCAGAGCTGATGCTTCTCATTTCACAGTTCCTTTTCTCAGTGACGGTATGTATTGCAGCCCACAGTAACCGATCTAGGAAATTTCTGTGAGAAAGCAGTCCTATGTCTATATCAAGCAGCCAGAAGTGATAGCTGTGACAAATAATGGCATGACAAAAAGCTGTATATTCTAAAACTGCAGTTCTCAAACTGTCATGTAGAGTTTGAGCTGCCTCTAGGTGATTGTAGGGGCAGGGAGATGGTGGCGATGCGACCCCCAGGATCCTGCTGCCGCTGGGAACAAAGCGGATTTTTTTTACTCACCTCCACCAGTGCCAGCCTCCAGGGCATGCAGAGAATCCTGCAAATCCCTCTGCAGGGCTCCCCACACCAGGGCCTAGGATAGGGGGGTAAAGGGGGTAATGTGTACCCGGGCCCAGGGTCTAAAGGGGGCCCAGAAGCCAAAGGAGGGGGCCAAGAAATTTCCTGGGAACTAACATATTCCTATCTACTCAGACTGTTGCCCATATGGGATGCTGGGGACACTACTGATGCCACATGGGTGGGTAGACCTGGGCTCCTAAAACTTTTCCAGCTATCTCTACCCTTCCCTCACCCTGCCTTCATCCCTCCCTGCTCCTATTCTGCTTGACCATCACCACTCTCCCTTTCATCCCTCTCCCTTTGCAAAGGGGCCCAAAAGAAACATTGTACCCCCTGATAAAATTCCTCTCAGAAGCCCTGCCCCACGCCTCAGACTGTCTAAAAATAGTGAACGCGACCTATTTCCTGTTTCACAATTGCAACCCAGAAGAGAGTCACGATTGCTATTTTTAGACATTCTGAGGCATGGGGAGGACTCT
The DNA here is from genome assembly GCF_035046505.1 of Tiliqua scincoides. NCBI lineage: Eukaryota > Metazoa > Chordata > Lepidosauria > Squamata > Scincidae > Tiliqua > Tiliqua scincoides. The sequence goes on from NC_089826.1 coordinate 61,380,622, forward strand.
GTTGTGCTCCCCAAACCCTCCTCTCCCCCCCTCCCCACCGCAGGCCGTCACTGGCGAAGGTAAGTAAAAAGAAAAAGCCCCTTTGTCCCTGGAGGCAGCATGATCCTGCGGATCACATCACCACCATCCCCTGTCCCAGCCATTAAGAGGGCAGAGACAGGGCCTCCCTGGCTGGTGGATTGCAACTCTCCAGTTTGAGAACCCTTGTTCTATAGCATCCATTTCTCCTGGCACTTACCGGTGACCTAGTTTTGAAAATGAATAATAACATAATTATCTGTTCTGGAATACTAACTGCAGTCATTATGATGCAGCTAAATACGAGCATTTCTGCTGAAAGGCAACTAGGCTGTAACGTGTATGTTCATGTGTTTAAATGCAATTTTTGAAAATAAATAATGTTAAATGAGATATACTTTCATTTGTGCCAACAGTGGAAGAAAAACAACAATGCATGCAGTCATTTCTAACGTAGACGTGTGCTTCTAGAGCAAAATCTAGCAGTGGTGTAGCAACTTCAAAGTTCCAAAGCACTTCACTTGTATACTACATAGTTGTTATTCTTATAACAGCTTCCATGTATCAAAGTAAGCTGTTGTCCCATCCCCATTTTGAAGATGGAGAAAAATGGGACTGAGAGGTAGTGGCTTTCCTAAGGCAACAATCTAAGGGCACAATCCTAAACTAGGGTTATGACGGAAGCGCGAGTACTCTGCCAGCACGCACTGTCGCAAATGTGCCATAAAGCCCGTTGTGACAGTGCACCATTTAGGCACCATTTAGGCTTGGGCCTTCCCACTGGTGACAGTTTAAAGAGCGGCACCCACCAGAGCGAGTAAGTCCTGCGCCAAGGGCTTATCAAGAGAGGGCAGAGAGGGGCATAATGGGGTGGGAGGAGGATGGTGATGAGACAGGGTGGGTGGATCAGGTCCAGGATGGGGTAGGATTGTTAGTGCCAGTGCATGCTCTATTCTTTTCACCTTCTTGGACCTGATCTGCCAATATGGATCAGCTTGGACTTGCGCCAGCAATTTAGCTCGTGCAAGACTGAGTAGACCCATTGTGCAGGCTGGTGCTTCCCCAGGGCCAAATGTCCTCTTACCCCAAATAGACTTTCTGCCTGTTAGCTTCCCCCACAGGATACAGTGCAAACCACTCTGGTGCCGCTGTATTGGCACAGGGAACTTAGGTAGAATTGGGTTGCCCATTCATGACAGAGGTGAGATTCAAAACAAGGAAGTCCTGACTGGCAGCTCCATCCCTTAACCACTACACTACACCAGTTTGCAATGCTAAGTAAATTCACATCAGAAAATTCACATCAGACTCATAAATGCACCTTTTTCCTTTTTCAATAGCTTTTCTTTCACACTGCCTTATGGGATTTTCAGTATATGTTTGATTTTTTAAATTCAGTAGTATATCACATCAATGCAGATAATTGTTGACCATTCAACCACCCTTCATGGTCCTATAACCTTTTATAGCTGGTTTATGAAAACTCATTCTTTGGACTATTATTTTATCACATAACTTATGCAAACAGAAAAGTGAAAAAGTCATCATGAGCTGTCTGGTCAAAATGTGGAATTTCTAAGCAATTTTAAAGATTTATGAATGGAACCAGGTTACTATTATTGTTTTTCAGGAAATAGTAAAAGAATGTCCCTGTTGAAGATTCACAGTCTCTTGTGTCGCAGTGCTCTTGTGTTGTCTATAACACTCTGAATACTGGAAGGGGATACTCTCTTACAGCCCAGTCCTAACCAATTTTCTAGTGTCAATGCATCCACAGTGCAACCCCAAGGTAAGGATGCAGTGCCTTCCCCATTGGCACAGCTGCATTGGCACTGGAAAGGTGGTTAGAATTGAGCTGTTAGGGCACAATCCAAGCTAGGTCTTCTCAGAATAAGTCCTATTTTGTTCAATGGGGCTTACTCTCAGGAAAGTGTGGTTAGGATTGCAGCCTTAGCTGTTCTCTACAGTGAAAGGTTGTAGCTCAGTGACAGAGCAAATAGTGTGCATGCAGAAAGTCTCAGATACAATCCCTGACCTTTCCAGATGGACTGGGAAAGACTCCTGTCTAAACCTCTGGGGAGAATGGAATGGTAGGTAATACACAAGCTCTGCAGTCTTATCTATGAAGCTACAATGCAAGAAATTCAGACAAACCCTACTGCTCAAGATATTATAGTTCTGTTATTGCAGTGATCATCACACCTCAACTTTTCATCTTCCTCAGACAGTATTCATAAAGTTGACTCATCACAGCATTGATAAGTAAGCCCAGGCCGTCAGGTCCTAGACAATCATCATATAGTGAGTGAGGCCATTCGTCCTAAATCAGATTATTCACACTGACTGGTAGGGGCTTTCCAGGGTTTCAGACAGGGGTCTTTTTCCTGAACTACATGGATATACCAGTGATTGAACCTGCTAACATCTGAATACAAAGCAGGTGATTTGCCACTGACTATAGTCCTCTCTCAACAACAAAACAAGGCAATAAGTGTTACTGATAAATGGAATCTGAAAAAGTAGTTGCAAGTCTCCACCAGGGTTGGACCATCCATGAGGCCAATTGAAAAAGTTGCCTTAGGCAGCAGACTGGCAGGAGGCATTCACCTCTGTCTGCTCATCTTCCTACTCCCTAGCTTGGAAAAGGAAGGCAGGACTGAGGAAAAAAAGAAATATGGAGGAAGAGTGTAGGATAGAACAAAAAGAGGAAGTATGGAGGACAGAAGAATGGGGAGATAGAGCACAGGAGAGTGGGAGGGGATGCAGGTGCATCTTCAGGTGAGAGTGAAAGCATTTAGCACTCTGCCTCAGGTGGTCTTGGGCAATGCCTTGTCTCCACTCAAGAGAACCAGATGGGGGTGGGGTGGGGAGGTCCAGGGTTTTAGTCAGCCTTCATCACATCTTATGGGCCATGGAAGCCAGCTGCCAGTTCCTTATAATGAGGCTGGTGATGACCCATTAATTAGCCACTTAATTTTGCTTTCAAGGCAGCACTGACTGTGATTTACACTGCCCCAGCATAAAGCAGCTAAACAGGATCAGCAAGGATGTCTAACAAAATAAATACAGACAGGAGAAGAGTAGAGTAGTAGACAGGACAAGAGCTCAGTAGACAGGACAAGAGTAGTGCCTTTAAACAAATGGAAAGGCTATATATAGATGGCTAAAGATAGTTTCCTTTTTAAATATTCACTAAGAACTTAGTACTCCTGAACCTTAGTTGTAAGTTCACCATCCATTTTTAGCTACACATCTAGAGTTTACAGACCTGCTTTATTATTTAAGAAGATCTAACAAAGCAGAAAAGCAACAAGGAAATTCTCCACTTAGAGAGCTAAAAATATAGCGAATGCACAAATAAAAAATGGAATAATCAACTTTTTGTATGAGTTAAGGACAGGCCAGCCAGGGCTGAATTCTCAAGACAATCAAATTCTCTCTGTAATGACGTGCAGAAGTGGAAGTGGAAGAAAACTTTTCCTGCTGGAAGAGGTGATAACGAAATAAAAACACATAACGCCTCTTTGGCATCGTGTCACCCCATAGGCTGGCCCCACTCTCTCTGGGCTGCAGCTATGCACCAATCACATTCAAAACTGCACACCCAGTTGGATATGGTCCATGATGATTCTGGTTTTGCCTCAGTGGTCCATGGTCTTCTGAAGATTGGGAACCACTGACATAGAGACTCATAAACCAGAAAAATGCACTCCAGAATCATGGTTTCAAAATGTCATTTAAAATCCCCTTTTAGCCTTCTGAGGAATATATTATTATTTCAAATGTTGGAATTATGTTTTGTTGCTCTGTTTCTGGACTCCTTTTGTGGCATCCTTTGAGTCTTTTGTGCCCTATCTTATGCAATACACAGCAGAGAACCAAAGCATGGAATAGATTGCTGACGGTTTTCCCCTTGGGAGCAGCAGGTCTCAATCTTTTGAAACAACACAGGTCATAAGACGGAAAGCGGAAAAAGTACTGGATAGAGGTAGACTCACAATGAATGTTTCACCTAGAGTTTCACCTCCAGGAGGTGCATTATTGTGACAGTTATTTCAAAAAGGCTGATGGTAACCTGAGGGCACATAATAAAAATGTGGTATCGTGTCTTATTTAATACATGCATTTCTTTCTGGAATATGATATAATGGCAGCAGGGAGAAGATTTATGGACAGCTAATCTCCACGGTACTTGTATTTTTCTTCAGTTCCACAAACTTTGTTTGATTCCTCCCCAGTAATTGCCTTAGGGCTGCAAGCATATTTCATATTTAAACGTCTTTATAACTATATAGGGACAATAAGAGCCCTTTTGGAGAGAGATACAGAAAGGAGAATGAACTTTAATTCCAGAATCAAATCTGTAACAGACCCAGCAGTGGGAAGGGTGGGCTTCTGGATCAGGAAAAGGTTCTCATGGTTCATGTACATGTGTCTCTGTGTGCCAAGCAGTAACATCTTTTACAAGGAAGTGTTACTGCCGTCATATGGAGGTCACTTAAAACTGCACAACTTGCCATTCAAGTGCGTCCTTAGAAGGCATTAAAAGTTCTACAGTGGCACGGAGAAAATTGCCTGAGCTACATATTGGGCCAAGTCACTAGAATAATGCTATGGATGATCTGGTGTCTGTAAGGAACATGGAGAATCTAGCATTGTCTTATACCAGAGTAGGTCTTGCACAACTCAGAAAAGCCCTGTTGGATGATAACGTGAGGATGCAATGGTGATGATGTAAGATTTCTTTGCCATCATCACCACCACAGAGTGGTCTTGATTTCATACCTGTTTTCAATCGTGTTTGAACTGAGTTTTATGACACTTGCATTCTAGCTGTCTCCCAGCCTGCTTTGTTGTTCCCATTTCTCTGGTAAACCAAAGCATTCTATGGCAAGGGCAAGAAAGGGCAAGAAAGGGTGCTTAGGAGCAACAGTGCTAAGTCATACTCCTTAGAACAGTGGTTCCTAACCTGTGGTCTGTGGACCACCTGATGTCCACAAGCCCCTGAAAAGTGGTCTGCAAGGTGTCTGAAAAGAGAAAGATCACCTTTGATCACTTTCAGTGTGTTAGGGAGCATGCGTTCCCCCATGGATCACCAGAGAGGGTGGAGAATGCACTGCCCTCAGTTACAGCTGGTACTTCCAGTGTCTCACTGAACACTCCACCGTGGACTACTAAATTTAATTATAATTTTTGTGTGCAGTGGGTGGGGGTTGCATGTGGTTCATGATTATTCCAATTTTTGCCACAGTGGTCTGCGGGCTCCTAAAGGTTGGGAACCACTGCATTGGAATGACTATGACCTCAACAGAAACACCTCTATGACAATTGTAAACTCCCTTAGTGCTCTCAGCAATCCTTTACATTCCATCATCTTTCATAGGGAAGAAGTCAACACCAGGCTAAATCAGCCTAAACAGGAACTGATCAGAGCATTACAAAGGATTACAATAAGAATCAGCCCAACCATGAGGCTACCAGATTTGACTTGCATCAGTGGAGGATGGTGAGGCAGCATATATGGAGTTATCTTTAGCCTGATTCTGCTGCTGCCTCCCTCCAGCCTGCCACAGGTGTGTGTGACATTGATGTGCTTCCTGCTCACTAAAAGCAAGCAAGAAATGGATCATCCTCTATACACCAACCTCTCCTCATTCCTTTTCCTGGTCAGACCACAGGAGGAAGGAGTGAGGGAATTGGCTTGCCACTGCCCATGCTGAAAAACCTGCACATCCCTGATCTTGTCTGATCTTGGAAGCTAAGTAGTGTCAGGACTGGTTAGTACTTGGATGGGAGACCACATGGGAATACCGGGTGCTGTAGGCTTATACCATAGTCTTTCGAGACTGAAGGTTGCCAACGATGCTGAAAAAACAGCATGAGCTGAGATGGGCTGCTTTACTACCCCTTCCTTCCTCATGAAGTCCATTTAAACTTAAAGGGATCACAGAAGGATGAAGTGAAGGGAAGTAGTCACTTACCTGGCTCTTTCCTTGCCATCCCTTTAAGTAAAACAGAAAGTGAAGTGCATACTGGGAGTTCCCTGAACTTCCTGTTTTATCAAGAGGATAGTGTAAGGTAGGTAGCTGCTTTTCTTCTTCTGGGGGGGGGAGCAGCATCAGGCAGCAGCACTGATTCAGCGGACCCTGCCAACGGTTTCCTGCCCCATTGAAAACACGTCAGAAGTGTGATCTGCCACATGTATGGGGCTAGAGATATGTTGGCATGCCCAATGGTTGTCCTAAAGGCCATAAAGTCCTGAGCTGCCCAGGATAGGTTCCCTTGGTACTGGTGCTGAGGTTCACCTTGATCAGTTTAAGATTTTTAGGCAACAGGATGGTTACATTAAAAGAAACCCTCTGTAGTGCCCAATAGAAGAAACAAATGTTCAGTACTGAAGTACTGATGGATAAGGAGCCTGGAATCCCTATAGGCTGTGACAACAATGTCCCCAATTCTCAAAACTGTGTTGGTGCTTTACAAAATTCCAGGTGGATACAAGTGAGAGAGAATCACTTCTCTCAGCTAAGCCATCAGGTCTCAGTAAAGTGCACCGTCGTGAATGAGAGGTTCCTCCTCTCGCCCATGAATTTTTAGCAACAGTCCTAAAAGGGGACCTACAGGATGGAGGGCCAGCTTCAGATGGTAAATGAGCAGAATGTAAGCCAACTCTCTTAAGAAGCATTTGTAATGCTGACTCCATGTTAGGGAATGGTAGAACTGCCTCTGAGACAACTGCTACCCACAAATATATGAAAGCATCCTAGTAGTGCTATGTTGGGTTTTGATCTCTAGCTTACCAAAGTAGATTATGAAATTTTATTCCACAAAAAGAACCATCAATATATGAACTCAGGCATTCCCTAATTCACTTCCCTCACACGGAACAATTACATGAATCATGCTCTAAATTTCTCAAAAAAGTAAGACAGATTTTCTTTTGGAAATAGGCTAAACAATGCACTGCAGAGATAAACTCTGGTATAAAAACTCTGGTTTTAAAGACATAGCAGCTCTCGGGAAATAATGAAGTCACAAACTATTCTTTACTGCATAGAACAAACCTTCCCCTAGAATCCATTTCCTGTCTCTCTCCTTATGATTACAACAGACAAATTGCTATTATTGCCCATGTTGCAAGGGGTGTGTCCACCAAAAAGGCATTTGCACCCTGTATTTAAAATAATGAATGACTAAATAAGTGTTCAATGGCTCAGCACTACCTCTCATGCACCCCTTGAAACAAATCAGAGGTTGATTATAATCTAATGGTTATTATCCATGTGAAAGGACCCTGTGAAAGTTCCTACATCTGGGACCAGGCTGCCATTCATTTTGAAAGAGCAATGTAATTTCTTTGAAAGACAAAGTTTCTCCAAATGTGCTGGAACACATGCAAAAAGCTGGTACAATAAACAAGATTTCAGGGTCTGCTAAAGAATTTACATGTGCCTCAAACTTTCTTGTTCTTCGAAGTTCACTTGCCTTCCCAGAATCCTCCTGACAGACATATTTTGTTACAAATGCTCTTTCTAATGACTTCCACAGAAAATGTCAGGCACTTATATTTTGTATCTCTTGGTTTGAGTCCAACTACATACTAGTTGGACTAAATTATATTTGACAGTTCTTACACTTGGTTTTTTGCTCCTTCTCAGCATAACTGCAATTGCTCCACTGGCAATGAGAATGGGCAGCTTTTAAATGAGTCCATATCTTTGAAACAGAACACAGTACTTGGCCCAACTATATTATGTGAGGCCCTTCTTAAGAAGGCAATGTTTCCCTTCAGGGTTACGATGTATAATTACTGTAAAGAACACAGAAGCAGGAAACTTCTGAAACTGCTGTCTACTTACATTTCCTTCTAATACTATTGCTTTACCATCAATGTACAGCATGCAGCACATACTTTAAAAAAGTACCAAGAGGAATGGAAATATAAGTTGTTCATTTCCATTCAGTGTGGAGGCATCTTCCATAAGTAAAGACAGGTTTGTTTCTAGATACTCCCCACTATTTCATGTGCTTCTGCCTCATTTTCCATAAGAACATAAGAACAGCCCCACTGGATCAGGCCATAGGACCATCTAGTCCAGCTTCCTGTATCCCACAGTGGCCCACCAAATGCCCCAGGGAGCACACCAGATATTTTCTTGGGGCTCATGCTCCTTGAACAGTAGCATGTTGTGTCTTTATTTTGAGTGGAGACCCAGGAGAACATGCCTGGGCTGTCGCAAAATAGCAAAGAAAGTCACAGTCTCAGGACCCTGGACAGTTCTAAGGGAGCAAGAGCCCAGTCCTGAGCTCCACGTGCCAGCTTACCACCGGTGTGCACTGTCGCAAACATGCTGTAAGACACGTTTGCAAGCCCTAAAGCCAGGTGAACACTGGTGTCAGCCCAGCGCTGGCTGGTGCTGGCAGCGGAGAGGTAAGCAGGGGCATAGGGTGAGACGGGGAGCAGGCTTTCTGGGGACATGGGAGGTGGGCAGAGTACAGGGAGAGGGCAGGGAGAAGGTGTGATGGGAAGGTGGAGGGAGGTGTGCTGGGGGAGGGAGCGGGGAGGGAGAGAGGTGGGGCTGGTGGAGCTTTGCTCCACCGGTTCCAAAGCCTCCATATTGGGCTTGCTGCCCAACACGGAGGCTTTCACCTCACCGCCGACCTTTTGGTCAGCGGTGAAACAAGTACTCCAGGGGTTTTCAAACTGGGATGTTGCCCCGGCTTCTGCCCCCTTAAGGGGCGGGGGCAGCCTGGAGGCAGGGAGGAGGCAGCGGCGCAATCCCCAGGATCGTGCCGCTCAGGGGGTTGCAGGGGCTTGGGTGCACCTACCCTAGCTTCCTGCAGGCTTCCGGGGGGCTTCGGCAGGGCTCCAAGCAGCAGTGAAAGTGAAAGTGGAGCGATTGCGCCCCGCCTCTGCTAAAGCGGAAGTGGAGTGCTATCACTCTGCTTTCACTTTCTCCGGGAGGCTGAAATCCGGGAGGATTTCGGATTCAGAAAATCCTAAATACGCTTTCCTGGGAGTAGGTCCAATTGAAAACAGTAGGACTGATTTCTGAGTAAACATGCATAGGCTTGTACGTTTTACAGTTATTCATCCATTTGCTAGGAAGATTCCGCTGATGCATTGTGCAATAGACATAAACTGTCACTGCGTACACACAATTTAGTATGGAAAGGTTACCAAGATTTCTCATAAAAGTGTATAAACACTTAGCATTTACATTGAACTTTGGAGCATTCAAGATACTTTGAATACATTATCTAAGGAAATGTTACAACAACCCCGATATATCATTCATCTGCTATGGTCAGATGTGCTTCTCAAATGAATTCTTTCTCCTCTGCACTAGAGCTCCCTTTTGTGTCAGTTCTCCTCCACAGAAAGAATATTGAAATTGACATAAAACTGCAGTAGAACAGGAGAAAATAACTTAGAACTGTTTCACAGCTCAGTTTACTAACTTGACATAGGTGAAGCTATGAAACTGCTACTTTTATACATGGTCTTGAAATAATCGTGGTGTGCACATGCCTGCCGCCTTTCAGATGCACAGACAGAGGCTGACTGAGGCCAGTTGCCTCATGTCGGGAGGGGGTTAGAGCCAGTGCTGTGGCTCCATTTCATTATATAATGAAATATATAATCAGCAAAAGCATAGTTACTATCTCCAATGTTAATCAACATTCAGTTCTGCTCAATACTGCAGAAGGTCGGTTTCCTACTTGGTAGTAACAATAACAGCCCAATCCTATCAGGACTTTTCACTGATCTTGTGGGCTAGGAGGGGGAGGATCTTGATGTCAGCCATACACACCAAGACCTATCCCACCCTGGACTCTCCCCTGAGAGTGTCCTTGGAATTATGCCAAATAAAGAGCTGGCATAAGTCCAAGGACAGCCACTGGAGACCAGGCAGCCTACAGAGAGACAAGTAAAAGAGATTTTTGATGCAGTGAGTGCTCAGTGGTGCTGTATACTCTGCTTGGCAACCTTCAGTCTCGAAAGACTATGGTGTAAGCCTACAGCACCCAGTATTCCCAGGCGGTCTCCCATCCAAGTACTAACCAGGCCTGACCCTGCTTAGCTTCTGAGATCAGACGAGATCAGGCATGTGCAGGGTAACAGTTTTATACTCTAGGCTGCTGGTAGATAGGATTGTCCCTGGGCAGCTCAATCCTATTGAGGTTACCGCAACACAGTACAGCGGCACCAAAAAGGCCGCCACTAGATCCCGCAGAGCTGCTAGAGGTATCCTCAGTGGCTCGTAACCATCCTCCTGGCTTGGGAGACCTGACACTGGTCTCCTCGAATCTGCAGCTGCTCAATAAGGGGCGCAGGTCCAAGGAGACCCATCAGGCCACCTGAGGATTACATGGGGTAAGGGAGCATGAGCTCCCTTACTCCTAGTAGACCCCGCACTGCTTCCCAGTCCCATGGGATGCAGCGGTTATCATTTCGGCGCTGCTGCAACCCTGGGCAATGGAAAGCACAAGATTGGGCTGTTAGTCTGTTACTAGAAGTGTGGCTACAAAGAGCTTTAAGAGTTTTGTGGGAAAGAACCCTGTCAGTTCACTGTACATTTTCATTTGTCACTGCTAATAGAATTTGATACTGCCATTCTTTTCACCACTGAAAGCTTTGGTTTTTTGATTGGTATTCCTAAGGGCAAAAATAGAATAGCATTCTACTGTATACTGCTGAAGCAAAATATTGACGGCTTCATTTGAGAAATTAATTTGCACACCGGAGAGAAGAAGTAAGTTGCTTGGGGAATATAGGGGCCTATCACCCCAGTGATATTCTGCCCATAGATCGCCATAGCCCCCTCTAGGGATACATGCAGTTAACTGTCAGTTCAAAGATGTCATTAATTCAATGAATAACTTGCCCCTGAACAGTTTCCTACTGCTTCATGAAGTTTTAATTTACATCTGTAATTTGTTTTTAATCTCATTTTTGCTTTGAGTCATGAGTTAAAAGCCAAGACAGGCTCTTCTTCCTGGCACTTGTTTTTTTCAAACAATAAATCTCACCTAATATTTACATACCTGCCAAAATACGCACATTTGAAATGAGACTAATAGCTGGCATACTCTCCAAATTTAGTTACCCTAAGAAAAGTCAAGTCAAGTAATGCTGATGCATCTAAAAAAATGTTCGGAAATATGCTGCATGTCAAGATTTCAGTAGTGGAGTCATTCTAAAGCACCACTTAATAGGTTTACCTGTTTAATTTTATTTTTTTTAAGAATGGGAACAAAAGTCTTTTTTTAGCTAGAATCAGACAAGTCACATGACAATGTTTCAATTGTTCTAAACCAGGGGTGTCCAGACTTTTTGGCAGGAGGGCCACATCATCTCTCTGACACTGTGTTGAGGACTGGGGGGAAAAAAAAGAATTAATTTACATTTCAAATTTGAATAAATTTACATAAATTTTCATAAATGAATATATTAGAGATGGAACTTATAGGAATGAATGAAGGTCCTGCAATGGCTCAAGGCCTATAAAAGGCCTTGCACAAAGCAAGGCTGGCCTTTCCTTCACTGCCTCTGCTGCATCACAGACATGAAAACAAGCAATGGAGGGAGCCCTCGTTCCACAGCTTACGCGAAAGGTCGAACAGCCTCCTTGCACTGAGCGCAGTTGCGCTGAGCCAGCATGGGCTCCAGCAAGTCTCTGGAGGGCCAGAGTCTCATTGGAGACTGAGGGCTCCCCGAGGGCCTGATTGGGAGTTACCGACAGCCACAAGTGGCCCCCGGGCCAGGGTTTGGGTGCCCCTGTTCAAAACCAACAATTTTCAAGCCATGAGTGGTCTGAACGTGAAAGTTTGTGGAGGGTCATTTATTAGTAAGGTCACTGGGAGACATAAGCACCAGCAGAATGGTGTACTTTGTGAATTAACAAAAAAAAACTGATGGTGTGTTTTGCCAATTTTAGCACCTTTTCAGTGTGCTGTGAGATGAATGAGGTTGAAAAACACTGCTCCAACCTCTTATTTAATGCTTATTGAATTCATCATTTGTGAAGGATCATTGACAAAAGAGCTATTCAAGTTCTCAGATACATACAAAGACAATGTGTGTCAATAAGCCATGAGACTTTTTTTTCCCCCAGAGGCAGACAAAGCCATTCATACACGAAATCATTCTTTGCTTATAATGCAGTGGCTTGGAGCCAAAGAATCTACTCACGCAGGAGGGACCATTCATTTCCCCTCTAACATTATGTCTGCCTTCTAAAAATCTGGTTTAGAGATTGTACCAATCATCCAGAGATAGTTTTAATCGATTTTATGATTATGCAAAGGGGGGTGCTGGTTCAGCCATGAGGCTGCTTCCCATGGTGGGCTGGAAGGGGGAGGGAACTGATGAGAAGTACTCCAACTCTGTGTCTGCTCACCACCACTCCCCTTCAGCCCACTGCCCATCCAGATGCTTCAATCCATGCTCCGATTCCCTTCTTGCTTTCTTAGATCACTTGAGAGGAAGACCTTCCCTTCTTGCTTGCTGAGAGCACTTGAGAGGAAGATCAGGGCAGTGGCAGCCCACCACATCCTCCAGCCCGGCTGTCATTGGCAATTGCAGTGGAAGAAACGTTGCCTTCTTCTGCAGCTTTGCCTTCTTCTCCTTCTTGCCTACTTGGTCTTCTTTCTGGGTGGGAAAGAAGGAGGAGGTGGAGGAGGTTCAGATTCCTCAACTCCTTCTTCTCCTTTCCATCACTTGGGTCATCTTTGTTGCTCCTACTGCTTCTGTCACCGCCTTCCACTTGTTTCCACCCTGCCCTGTTGAAACAAACAGGCTGGTTGGAGCACACTGGGAGTGGAGTTTGTTTTCAGGTGGCCAGAAAGGAACAAGTGGAAGTGGCAGCAAAGGTAAGAAACTCCAAGATTGCTGCACTAAACTCCAGAGAGGCAAGAATGTAAAGGCCTTGTTGTGCATCCTCATTTTAATGTCTTTACTATATATCCTTGGTTGTAGCTCGGAGAAATGTAGTCAAATCATAATGTATTTCCTTCAGGAAGGTTAGTAGACCTTGTTATGCTTGTCTTCCCAATCTTCCCATTTTGGTTGAAATGCCAATGAATCAAGATTACTGAGAGACTTACACCATAAGGATGAATCCATGTGCCTCCCTGCCTTACTAGTTAGCTACCCCCCTCCCCCAAGAAGCCAAGTAAAGACAGAACCCGAGGCAGTAGATTATCAAGGGGAGGGAAGCCACCTCCATTCAACTGCTCATCTCTGCTGCTTCACACATTCTCTGGATTGGAAAAGGAAGAGAGGGATGGACTGGGAGTCGGCATGTGGAGGAGAGAAGAGTGGCGGACTAGAGAGATGATTGCCTTTCCTCTCCTTCATACTTCATCTACTGCTCTATTCCTTTCTTCCCTTTCCAATGCAGAGAGTAGGAGAAGCAAGGCTGGCACATCAGTAGGCAATAGGGCATTTGGCACACCATCTCAGGTGCCAGGAGGTCTTGGGTCCTGAGTACCATGAGTACAGGCAAACTAGGCAAAAGGAAAGCTTCCATGTTCAGAACACCTCACAAGCCCCATGTGTGCCCCATTTGGCACATGGAAATGTACATGTAGTGTAGTCATGTCACATGCACTTGATAGTCAATATTGGAATTGATAGTCAATATTGTTAGATACAATTGCTGGGTAGCAACCCAAAGAACTATCTTGTATGTGCAACAGAGAATGCAGCCATACAGGCTTTTCTGCCTGTTTCAGTCCCATTTCATAGCCCATGCTCCTTTCCCATCAGCTGTGGGCCACATGATGTCAGTATCATCTGCTGCAATTGTGGGACTGTTAAAGTGACAGGATGATTCTCTGGCTCACAACATAGCAATTCTGGGTCAGCTTTGATGGTGGGCCCAGAACCCGCCACCAGAAGATCAGAGTTGTTAAAGCTGACACCACATACGATCTCTTTGTCAGGGAAGATCTGCCCAGACACAGCTCCTGTGTCTGGTACATACAATAAGCTCTGAATGATACAATAGATTTTTGGACATTAACATTTCACACAGTCAGACTGCAGAAAGGCATAATTTAGAAACATTTGGCTAACACAAGTATTGTCCCATTAAAGTACAACAGGGAACATACTTTTTCATAGGACATGAACGTAGTACGGTGTGCTGAATTACTTGAACAAGGTCAATGAGAAGCAGTGGTGCAGCTAGAGGGGTTGCAAAATGTGCCCCCCCCCCACCTTCAGAGCCATTCCAGGCAGTGGTACAAATGGAAGCATTCAACTCTGTTATGCACCCACTGCCTGGAAAGGACCCAAAAAGGAGGGGCCGCTTGCATGCCACAAAGAGGCTCCCTGCAAAACTTAGTGCTTTGTACCTCCTCTAGCTACACCAATGCCGAGAAGCTCAGGACTACACACCTGGTTGTGTCTGACATTTTTGTAAATATTAACTCCCCCAAAGAATTGAGCTTTTACACTGCAAATTCATTTGTATAAAAGAGATATACGTGCCAGAAGGGAGGCCGCTTTGAAGAAGTTAGCTTCAAGTGAAATTGATGAGCATATCCATGTAATTACAGGCACATATTTCCAGTGGCAGCAGTGTAAATAAAACTTAATCATCTTAGCCATAGGAACAAGTTAAAGGCTGCACAGTAGGGAAGGCATGCGAACACAGTCATATCACAGCCGGGACTGTCATGCTATCCGGTGTGCGTGCGGAAAAATATAATTTTGGCACATGCAGTTTTTAATTGCTTCCAGCAATAATGTGGCTAAATTAGGTTGTTGATCTGCCACAGGAATGAAGAGAGAGAAAAACATAACCTGTGAAGATAAACGTGATCTTCTAAGTCAGAGAGGTTGCTGTTTGGAGGCAACAAAAGGAAAAGAAAAGCCCCTTTCTACTTATGTTTACTAATAAGTCCCATTGATTTCAATGAGATTTACTTCCAAGTAACTCCTGTGACACCGCTGGAACCAACCGTATTGGCCTCTGCCTTTCCATTGGACCATTTCAGCGACGTGGAGAGGGGGGATTTGCTGCATGGGTAACAGCCTATCCTCCATACCTACTTTACCCAGGCTTCGCGCACTGGAGAGGACACTCTGTTCCAGAGCCACCATTCAGAGCGTGACACCATAGTCTTCCGAGACTGAAGGATGCCAACAAGGAACTTCCAAGTACATATATTAAGGATTTTTGGCTAAGTGGCTTTGATTCTGCTTAGAAAGAGTTTTCAGAATCCAATAATACTGGCTTCAGATATATTCAGTACTTCCTATACATAATAATTAATATTTATATAACCACTTTTCAACAAGAAATAGTTCCCAATGAGGTTTACACAGTAGCTCCTAGCTCAAAGGGCACATGCTTTCCATGAACAAAATCACAAGTTCCATCTCCAGGTAAGGCTGGGGAATCCCCTGTTACCACGCCTGCTCAGGGGCATGTGAAAATGAACTCACAAGTTTACCAAAACCTGCACTTTCTTTGACTGTTGGCTTGTGAAACACCCCAAAGGGAAGTTGGCATTCCAAAGATTAAGAAAAAGACAGGATTAACCAAATTACAATTTATTGAGGGATTTTTACAATAGGAGGAGGGGGAAATGAAAAGAGGTGAGAAAGGCAAATATAATGCACAAATCTCAATTCAAAAGGAAACAGTCTAGAAGTGGTGGGAGAGCTATGGTACATGACAGATCTATGGTACATGACAATCCTATCACCTTCCCCCACTGGTGTAACTAGCATTGTGCCAGTCACAAAACAGCCTCCGCCAATGCACACTGCGGGCCTGCTGGCAGGGAGGCAAGGGCAGCCTCCTGTGCGCCAGTGAACAGACAGGAACCGGAGCAGGTAAGCCTGCATTGGAGGTTGATGGGAGGTGGGTTGAAAGGGTCAGAGGTGGATTGGAAAGCATGGCGATGGGGGTAGGGAGGAGAGCAGATCAGGCCTTGGGGAGTGGGATCAGCGGCAGCAGTGCACCCCAAATCCTGACCCCATTTCCCAGTCTTGATTCACCTTCCTGGGTCAACACAGACTTGTGCCAGCGATTGAAAGAAATGAGGGTGCAGTTGGGTTAGCAAAAGGCAAACAGGAAAGCAGGAAGAAAGTACTGCACATGGATCACATATGAGAACTTGGAGGGATGGGAAGGATGGGTTAAAGGCCAAGATTACTTCTCCTTATTCTGCTGCGTTGGTTTCTCAAAGATATGGGGTGCAACGTGGGTGTCTCAAAGCCAGGTAGCCCAATTCCTGAGAACTGCTGTCTTTACAACTGGGCGACACAAATCCTAGTGATGCCTCTGGCACCAAAATGGCCACCAGTGTACACCATGTGGGCAGAAAGGCAACTGGAGGTATCCTCAAGGTAAAGGAACATTTGCTCCCTTACCCCATGTCAAGTTCCAGCAGCCACTATGGGTCTACTCTAAAGTGCTGGTGCAGAACCAAGTAGCCCCATGTAGGGCTTTTGGGCCTGGAAGGAGGGATAGGACCCAGTAGCAGCCTCTGCTTCGGTTCCCACCCCATTCTGGGCCTGGTCCACCCACCTCCAAGCCACACTTCTGCCACCAGGTTCTGCCCCCTTCTCACCTTCCCCTGCCCTCTGGAATGCACCACTCAGCGGCAAACTCACCGTTGATGCCACCCGGGGCCTCTCTAACTGGTGCAGAAGCCCAGCACACACTCACACTGACCTGTGCACTGGCACCTGCCTCCTCCAGGCTGCTACAAAGTGCTTTACAGCACTTTTGCAATAACTGTTGCCAGGGCCACACACCTGAAACTAGTGCTGCAACCCTGGAGGCCTGGGCGATAAGAGCCACAGGTAGCTATGAAGCAGGGCATTTGAGAGCCTAGATAAGCAGACATTTGAGATAATTAGTGGATGAAATGACTTCCTGGAGGAAAAAGGACAAATGTTGTTGACAAGCTGCTTGGTGCAAAAGGACAAGTGAGGTTTTCTTAAGTGCCAGAATCATGGCACTTACACCGTGACTGAGCAGTTGCAGAGAAAGGCTAGGCAAAGAAAAAGAAGGGAGGAAATGGGAATAAAGTGGGCAAAGAGGCAGTTTACCTTTTCTCCATGGAAACTATGAGGTTGAAAGTGCGTCAACACAGCCCAGCAGGAACATCACTTCACACACTGCAGTGAGTAGTGGAGGAAGGAGGAAGAAACATGAAGAACAATTTCAAGTTCTCTGGCCAGGCTTTTTCCTGGATTTTTATACTTGAAAGGGGGCACCATCCCCTGAGCCAACAGGACCTCGTTCCTGACTTTCTTTGGTTCCCCCCTCCCCCCAAAATACCGTCCAACAGTTGGATCCACTGATTATTTTCAGCCAAAGAAAGTTAAACTAATTAAGGGCACAATCTTAACCAGAAGTAAGTCCTATTTTGTTCAATGGGGCTTACTCTCAGGAAAGTGTGGTTAGGATTGCAGCCAAAGGCTGTTAGAGTGTCAGATGTCTCCAACTGGATAAGGGAACTTGATGACTGCACTTTCTTCAAGACTCAAAGCTGGTGGAAGACCCCCCAGAGGTAAATGTCCATGGTCCTTTTGTTGGCTTCAGTGCCTCATTTGCTTCTAGTAGTAACAAGATGTACCAAGGTCTGAGTTATGTCCAGCAAGTGAGATAATGCCATCAAGCAATTGCAGTCCCTTTTGGAAATAGCTATAGGATCTCTCACACCAAGAAGAGAAAATAGGAGAGAGGAAAGAATGCAACTCCCACCCACAAGAGGGTCCTATGGTCCTCTTTATCTCACAGTTTTGGAAGAGCTGAAGATGTACCTTTTTTTATTTGGTCTTTGATTGTGTTTAATTTCTTGTGTGTTGCTGGTGGCCTGTAATTTCTGCAACTTGTTTTCTTGGTGGGTATTTCTTATATGATTTAATGGTATTTTACTGTTGTATTTTTAATCATGCTTATGAATTGCTTTGGATTGCAAAAAAAGGCAGGATATAAATCTTTACACTAAAATAAATAAATAAATAAATAAATAAATAAATAAATAAATAAATAAATAAATAAATAAATGTATGTATGTATGTATGTATGTATGTATGTATGTATGTATGTATGGTTATTTTAAGTCAGGTTTGAGCTCCACACGTTCCTAGCATTGAACCTGGATAAAAAGCATGTTGGGCAGCCCAATTCTAACCTGCACTGGAGCAGCTAGGCCAAGTGTCCTATGCTGTATCCAGCGCAGATTAGGAACAGGCTGGAGGGTAAGGGGATATTTTCCCCCTTACTTTGAGTAGTGCTGCAGCCTGCCCAATGGAGCTACTCTTATCTGTACCAGCTAAATAGCTGGCACAAATCCAAGCAGCCCCATGTAGTGCTTTCAGGCCCAGGATGGGAGTTAGGATACAGCAGAGGCCTGCTCTGCAGCCCTGCCACCCTCCCAAGCCTGAACCGCCACTTCCCCGCCTCCATTCTGCTCTCCTGCCACCAGTTGTGGACCTGCTGGAAGGTCCAGTAGGGTAAAAGCCGCGGGCGCGAGCTGCCAGAACCCCATGGAAGCCTCTCTGAGGTTTTCCAGAAGCACAGTTTATAGCATCAGGGAACCTCAGAGAGGCTTCCCCAATGTGGGTAGAGGTTGCGTGAGGCTCCGTGAACCTCATGTGAGTGGGGAGGGGGCCAGCTTTTTGTGTGTTTGTGAGGGCACAGCCCACAGGGGGGCACCAACGCGGACCTTTGCCCCGGGCATGGGAGCTACACCGCTGCCTGCCACTCTCCCCCGTTCCTCTGCCGCTTGACAGAGGACGCACTTCCTGTGGCAACCAATGGTGGGAATGTAGCACTGGCAAGCTATCTGCCAGCACAGCTTGCACTAGAAAATGTGCTTTATGGTACATTTGTGACACTCTGGGCTGGCACAGCAGCCACTGTGCTGGCAGAGGCCAACAATAGGATTGCATTGTGAGACACGTTAACACAGGTAAGGGGTGCTTAAAAGCTACTGTCAATCAGTATAGGTGCTACTCAAATAGATAGACCAATAGGCTCAAATCCTATTCCCTGCCAGTAGTGCCAATGCAGCCATACCAAAAAGTTACACACTGCATCCAGAGATGGGGGGCGGGGGTCTGAGGGCAAATGGGATGTAAGTAAATAACATAAGCCCTGCATAAGCCCTGGGGCCACTTCTGGGTCTCCTTGGACACACGCTGCCTCTTTTGGTGGCATATATCCAAAGAAAGGATTGGGGCAGGGGGGTTTACAATAGAGGGGATAAGATTTGGTGCATGCAGAAGGCTCTTCCATTATCATAAACCCCTCTTCCCAGTGGCCCAATCCTGAACAGGATTGAGCTGTCAGTTTAAACAAGCTCCAGATCTGACAATGGATCTTAACAACATATGCTTTGTTTAACAACCAGTATATGACTGAGTTGGGATGAATTTCTGGATTTCCATATTCAAGAAAGTATGCACCACACCTCATACGTTCTCATGCGTTTATGCTCGTCCTAACATTTAACAAATGAAAAGCTGTGCAAAATGCTCATGCATTTCTCACAGATGGACAATGCAAAAAAGAAATGTCAAGACACAATTGTTTTTCAAAAGCAATTAAAGTGAAAACAAGTGTCTCCAAAGTCATTCCAGTTCATTTTCACTCTCCTTATTCCATATCAGCAACCTTCTATTCTTCTACTGGTATCTATCTTACTCACATCTTTATGAACCCCCAAAAAATGGAGATAAAATTATCAATTTCGTGGTTCACAAGCATTCTCTTTCATGATGTACACCTGATGGTACTGAGCCAGAAATTGCCGGTGTGATTAATCAAGTCAGTTCCTCAGGGAACAGAGTGAGCCATCTATCTGACTACATGTTGAAGTATTCAAATGTCACTGTAGCAACAGAAGTGTGTTGTTGAGTTCATCATTTTTGCAAATCTAATGAATGTGGCTGGCGTAAATCTAATCAAGCAAGTCCATCTGAACTCTACTAAAATGGCTAATTAATTAGTCATTGCTTTGGTGGCTAACAGCAGGAGCCAGCAATGAAGTACCGAGAGACTAACAGATCAGGCCACCTTTCTGCAAATGTAAAAAAAACAGAACTAACAAAACCTTTAACCCTGCCATGTTTTCTGCAGACAAAAAACAAGTGAAAGAGGATACTTCGGATGAGTTCAGATAGATAGCTGATGCCCAGTTGATTCTGGCTGACTCCATCGCTCAATGGAGGCTCTTCTGTGTTCCAAAAGTTATTTCAGAGAGAACCCATTTCAGATGGAGCTGCCATGTACTAAATCAGACCGTCAATCCATCATGCCCAATACTGCCAGCCTCTTAATGTAGAGGTTTTCTCATTAATTGCTATCTGACTCTTTAATTAGAGATACCAAAGACTGAATCTGGGTCCTTTGGCATGCAGATACATGTTTTTCCATTGACCATCCCTGTGTGGTGGAAGTTTCAAACACAAGGGCGTAATCATACCCTGCGCTGGAACAGGCAAGCCAAGAGGCTTGTGCTGTATTCAGCACAGGATAGGGGCCCAAAGCGGCTCAGCCACAGGCAAAGGGAAACTTTTCCCCTTATCCCTGGGTAAGGTGCCCTGACCCCAATAAGTCTCCTCGGACATGCGCCAGCTCCTGAGGTAGCACAAGTCCAAAGAGAGCAGAGCTGCTTCAAGCTGCTCCAATCTCACTGGAAAGGGAGGCTGAGATCTGGCATAACTGTCAGATCCCAGCCCTGCTTCCAGTTCCCCACCCGCCTGCCCCTGGGGCTGCCCACTGCCCATCCTCCCCCCACCCAGGAATGCATTTCTTCTGCCCCCCACCCACCCCAGAGCCTTGCATCAATTCAGCCGGGCAGACGCAAGACTCGTGGAGGAAGCCGATGCGGAACATTGAGTCAGCCGCCGCAGGCCAGTGTACCTCTGAGCGCCGACCCAGCTTCCTCCAAAGGAGGAAGGGACTTGCACCGGCCCATGGGCGCCTCTGAATTGCACCCTAAGCTGTCATGTGATTAGTGATTAATTTGATGTGATTTCATGTGATAAGTTCATCATTTGAAACTCATGAATGTGTGACCCTCTTCTCCCCCTGCCCTTCAAGATAACTGCAGTTAACAGCAAATAACACTCCAAGATGGACCACAACTGTTTGTCTATACAATTCTATGAGACACTAGGTAGCATCCTAAGAAGGTTCAAACTGATGCAGTAGAATTGACTACTGTGGTTATACAAGGAATAGTCCTTCCTTGGATTTGAAAAACTCCAAGGCTGACTGGGCAGATATCCAGGATGATTGCAGAATAAATATGTGGTAGAGTGGAAGATCAAACTAATCACCCATAGGAAATATAAAATTAATGGGCTACGATTAAAAGTTCTACTTCAGTGCATGGAGGGGAAATCTTCCCTCTGAACTGCTATGCCATATCACAAACTTCTTTTGAAAGTCCTTTCGACATTAAAAGTAATGTGTCAGGAGCCGCATCTCAAAAAAGACATAGTGGAAATGGAAAAGGTGCAAAAGAGAGCGACTAAGATGATTACGGGGCTGGGGCACCTTCCTTATGAGGAAAGGCTATGGCGTTTGGGCCTCTTCAGCCTAGAAAAGAGACGCTTGAGGGGGGACATGATTGAGACATACAAAATTATGCAGGGAATGGACAGAGTGGATAGGGAGATGCTCTTTACACTCTCACATAATACCAGAACCAGGGGACATCCACTAAAATTGAGTGTTGGGCGGGTTAGGACAGACAAAAGAAAATATTTCTTTACTCAGCGTGTGGTTGGTCTGTGGAACTCCTTGCCACAGGATGTGGTGCTGGCGTCTAGCCTAGACGCCTTTAAAAGGGGATTGGACGAGTTTCTGGAGGAAAAATCCATTATGGGGTACAAGCCATGATGTGTATGCGCAACCTCCTGATTTTAGAAATGGGTTAAGTCAGAATGCCAGATGTAGGGGAGGGCACCAGGATGAGGTCTCTTGTTATCTGGTGTGCTCCCTGGGGCATTTGGTGGGCCGCTGTGAGATACAGGAAGCTGGACTAGATGGGCCTATGGCCTGATCCAGTGGGGCTGTTCTTATGTTCTTATGTTCTTAGGAGGTATGAAGATCTGCTGTTCAAGAAAAAAATAGCCACAAGTCATGAATTCATGGAGCAAAGTTTCACAGTTTGGGGAACCTGACTACAGAGTGCATCTACCTTACCATGACTTAGTTTTACTTTGTCCCCAAACAAAGGTGAGTCTGCAGCAAAGAGCAAAGCTGAAGGAAACCTGTGGCATGCCAAACAGAGATTGCTGGAGCTGTCTCCATCCAGTTACCACTACTTTCCAGCAGTGGCATTGCTAGGGGGTGCAGGGGTGTGGGCCGCACCAGGTGATGTGTACGGGGGGGGGGGGGAGGAGTGACACCACTACTTGGCAAAAATTTTTAAATCTTGGTATTTTTGAGTAATACCATCATGTTATACGAGGGTTATAATAAGTTTTGAGTAATACCAAGTTTTGAGTAAGGGTTTTGAGTAATACCATCATGTTTCCTCGTATATCAACTGATGCATAATTTCATGCAGAATGCAATGAAACAAACCACATTGAAATACCTCTATTATATCAGCTAAAAAACCAGTGGAGGCAGGGTGATGGTACATCACCATGCTCACTGCCTGGGGAGTTGTTCCACCCACTGCATGGGAGGAGGTCCATCATAGGGGTGACGCACTGAACTTCCACACTGAATGACGCAAGCCCTAATGATGCCACTGCTTTCCAGAATGCCCTGGGAATGACACTATATTATGCCATGTCATCATTGCCAGGGCATTCCAGGAAAAAAATTGCAGCTGGGCAGAACCAGGTGCTGGGAAGAGAGCCAGCACTTTCAGCACTGCTACTTTTGTCACCCACAAAAATATAGCACAAACTATTTTTTTAATAAAAGAAAATACACATGCCACTCCTCCATGACACATAAAGAACATCACACCCCCCACCCCAAAAATACTGAATAGGCTCTCCCATTTTTGTGATCAAAATGGCAAAAATCAAAGATGTACATTTGGATCAGCACTGTACCTCACCCCTGTATGCCCCATTCATTCTGGATTTTTCATTTCTGAGGCTGAGCATAGAAACCTTTATTCCTTCCCACCGAGTGAGGCATGATGATTTTTAGATATGCATGAAGGTCTAAGATAAGGTTGGGGATAAGTGTAATGATTGCTGATGTCACAAAGCTTTCAGTGGCTACATATAACAAGAAAAACTGTGCCTCTATGCAGTTTCTCAGGTAAAGAGGCTTAGATTTCCTCACCCTTGTAAATAGTTAATTTCCCCAGACATAACATATTAACACCCACCCACTGTAAGAGAAGAGTACCTCTCCCATGCACAACGGGAAAGCAATTCAGGAGTAGCAAACAGACAGACTTGCAGAAATTTGATAGGTCATTACAGAAGCAATGAGAAATTACACTGGAAAGTGTGCATTTCCAGCTTTGAAAAATTTGATGGATTAGCTAGGTCATCATGGGCTAATTGGATTTGGAATCCAGTTCTCATTCCTATTAAAATGGATTGTCAAGCTGTGATTTGGTCATAGCAATTTTGTATGAAGGCCATTTCCATCCATGCTGTAACTAATTTGCATTATGATGGAACCATATAGTATTTTTGTTTCAGTTTCAGTATGTAGTCATATGTTATCATTTTAATTAACTCATTTCATTATTGCCAAAAGGATATCAAGATAGCGAGGTCTTAAGACAGGCAATTCTACTACCTGTACAGCATGCTGATAAAGGTTATCTGGGGAACGTGTAATTTGTTCATAGTCCAATCCTAACTAAACTCCGCCCCCTGCTGATGCAGCAGATGATATCATCGCTGAGCGCTCTGGAGCTACTCCTGTGCAGCCATGGTAAGGCTCCACAAACTCAGGAGGGATGATTAGAGGGAATATTGGTTGCAAAACAGTCATGAGTAAGAATGAGCAAAGGTGCTCCCCAAATTCACTGCCCCGTTTGTAGATGACAAAATTCATGGCAAGTTCATTGTATCACCACTTTCTGGCATCCACAGTAGCAATCCCCCCTCCTTTTTCTGCAGCTGCCAGAAGCAGAAACACTGGGCTTCTGTCAGAGGTCATGAAGTTCCTCTTAATGGTCATCTCCTACGGGTCACAACTTCCCCCTGACAATTGCCTGAATGTAGCACTAATCCAGGGCATTCTGGGGGAAAATGGCAGCCATCACACCACAAACTATAGCCCAGTGGTTCTCAAACTTTTAGCACCAGGACCCACTTTTTAGAATGAGAATCTGTCGGAACACACCGGAAGTGATGTCATAACCGGAAGTGATGTCATAACCGGAAGTGACACCATCAAGCAGGAAATTTTTAACAATCCTAGGAGGCGATCCTACCCACATTTACCCAGGAGTAAGTCCCAATTACTATCATTGTTAAAAGCATATATATATTAGTCTGTTAAAAGTACAGATCTGTAACATTTTCCCAAATGTAGTCACGTACAATGATAGTATTAAGACTAATATTTTAAAAATAAAATATTGAAATGAGTGGGGACCCACCTGAAATTAGCTCGCGACCCACCAAGTTGGTCCCAACCCACTGTTTGGGAAATACTGCTATAGCCCACTATTGCTATGAATGGGACGTTGCATGTAAAGGCTTGATTTCAAGTCGTTTGGTCTCTTCTTCACTCTTTTTCAATCCACACTTGGCCATGAGCGGAGGTGAAATGTCAGCCACGGGAAAGGTTTCTGGGGATCTCCATTGGTACTTGCAAATCAATACATGGACCTGCTTATATGGACCATAGTATATGCAGGAATCAAATCCAAACTTTCACTGGCGTTACAGCCAGTTTTGGACTGGGCAAGTCATTTAAATTTCTTTTTATCTTAGAAAAAAAAAATCAATACATATCTGAAATGTGTATACATTTGGTGTAAAGCAGATTGTATTCCCGAAGGAAAATCAGTGCCAAATATTACCATATGACTTCAGTCAAATCATTGCAATCGTATAAATTTTGCAAACAGTATGCTATTCTTTTTTAAAGAAATACACACTCAGACAGCAGATTCTCCAGTTCTTTTACTGCCATTCTTGCTGATTGAGGATTACTTTCAATGCTATAAAACTGCTAGCTTGACACCATGTACTGAAGCGTTCAATTTTGTGGGATACGGGTTAATCCATCTTAAATTGCCCTTAATCTTTATTACTAGATTAACAAAATATATGTCCCCTGTTTCTTACAGATTACAGGGAAATAACTTGCTGTAATTGAAAAAAACTCACATAAAACGGAGCTCCTTCTCAAAATCTCCAAATGTGTCCTCTGAACAAAAACCATCATTAACCTCTACTAGTCATCTTTGAGAAGCATGAACTCTTACTGGAACCAAATCTCTCTTTTCTCTTGGATGTTCAGGAACAAACACAAACAGAAAATCAAAGCAATAAAATAATAACCGCAATAGCAGCAACACAAGAACAGAAACTCTGCCATGGCTTGCATTCTCATAATACTTTTTCCAAAAGAACCCCACCGCAATACACCATAGTCTATGCTGCATCAGTCTTTGATATGGGATCTTTGGAATTCAACTGGGATCGTTAATAGTAGCCTCTCAAAGCCCCTTAGTGTGCAGAATGCCTGCTGAGCAAAAGTGCAGTTTGTGATAAGAACTTGATGCAACTGAACCACAAAGAACCTCAACAGCTTGGGGGTGCTCCAGTAAGAAGATGATCATTAGTAAACAAATAATTTAAGTGATTAAAAAAAACACAATGATCTCACTATTTAAAATATTTTTAATGTGCTTCCTGAGTGGTCCAAGAAAAGAATGTTCCTATGCCCAACTTTCAATCTTCTATGGACCAATCCTACCTTGGGATGGTGCACTGGATGCAGGGCTGCCTAGGGAGCAGGCTGGTCAGATTCACACCAGCTCTTTTGCTGGCTTAGCTTTGCGGAGTGTGGACAGGTCCAGGTTGGACTGGGGGTGCAGTATATGGCAGACACTGGTGCCACCACGACCAGCTTCATCCCACCCTTGTCCCACCTCAATTCGCCCCATCCCCGTCCACCCTAGCCTTCCACCAGTAGCTCACTAGGAATCACTGATGATCGGCTGGCAGCGCACAGATTTCTAGCTGCTGTACCATCAGCAGCACTATGCAGACCAATGAAGAGCTGCCAAGCTGGCAGACCTCACAGAGGATTGGGCTGCTAGGCTGCAATTTTAAACACAGCTACAAGGGAATAAAGCCCATTAAATACTGTTAAACTTACTTCTGAGTAGACGCGTCTAGGATTGCACTTAACCTTGCTAAGAGACTGGCAGCACAGTTTCTGTACCAAAGCAACACTGCTGCGTATTCAGTACTGAAACAGTTGGGAGACACTGATTCAAAAGGAAAGTTACAATTTTAAGTATACATGAATAATCACTTGGTATCCTTGTTTGAAAACATTAGCAAGTCCTATTTAAGCTATCTGACTGCTATTTAAACCTGCATCTAAGGGAGAAGGTGGGAACTGCTATATTTGCCTTGTTCTTCACAATTCCAAAAATGTGGACCATTTTTCCCTCTAGTGTCTGATATTGTAAATTGCAGCTGCTTGAATGCACTCCTGAGCAATTATTTTAATGATTTCTAAAGACTGAAATTTTGCTACAGGTCAGAAGGCAAGACTTAACTAAAACCTGAGCTGCAATCATCTTCTTTCTGAAGTCAGTAAATGTGTGGCCAGTGACCTCAGATAAACGAGGATGTAAAGAATATTGTGACGAAAAGTATGTAAGAGACCCTTCTATTTCAGAGAAATGACATTCCATTTCTGTTCCAAAAAGATGTCTTCACTAATGCTCTTATGTTTCCAGTCATATTCTGTGTGAGATGTGTTAACTCCTTTTTTCCCCAGTCCTACCCCCCAGCAGCCTATATAGTACAGCGGCGCCAAACAGAGTACATGCTCCTGGATTCCCAGGTGGCGGCTGTGGCTAGGGGGGCCTTTGCTCAGCTTTGGCTGGTGCGCCAGCTGCGGCCGTACTTGGATCATGCAGACCTGGCCACGGTGATCCATGCCTCGGTGACATCGAGATTAGATTACTGTAACGCGCTCTATGTGGGGCTGCCCTTGAAGACGGTTCGGAAACTGCAACTATTGCAGAATGTGGTGGCCCGTGTGGTTACTGGAGGTAGGCAGTTCGACTCTGTCAGTCTGTTTCTCCAGCAGCTGCATTGGCTGCCCATTCGTTTCCAGGCCCAATTCAAGGAGCTGGTATTGACCTTTAAAGCCCTATACTGCTCTGGGCCAGGGTATCTTAGAGATCGCCTACTCCCGTACAATCCGGCTCGTCCTCTTAGGTCATCAGAGGTACGTGGGGCGGCTGCAAGAAATAGGGCCTTCTCAGTAGTGGCACCAACGCTATGGAACTCCCTTCCCCTTGACTTAAGAATGGCTCCCTCCCTTGAGACCTTTCGGCGAGGCCTGAAGACCCTTCTGTTTAAACAAGCCTTCTGAGTTCTCGGCCTTTTTAACATCTTTTTAACATCTTTTAATATTTTTTACAGGCCTGATTCTTTTATGACTTGCTGCTGCTCTATGCTCTTTTTACCTATTTTTTATTCTGACTGCTGTTTTTTATGATGTGTTAATATGTTTTTATTTGTTTTTAAATTATGTTTTTAATCTGTTGTAAGCCGCCTTGAGTCCCTTTGGGGAGAAAGGCAGGGTAAAAATTAAGTTGTTGTTGTTGTTGTTGTTGTTGTTGTTGTTGTTGTTATGCTGCATCCTATGGTGGGGGGTAGGGTGACCAGATGGCCTGGGAGAGGTAAGCAAAAATTGTTTTACTTACCTCCCCATAAGCCCCCTAGCTGCCAATGGGTCTCCTTGGACTTACACTAGCTATTTAGCTGGCATAAATCCATGGAGCCTCCAAGGTTATGTCAGGCCAGGAAAGGGGGTATAGAATCCTGGCAAGCATTCCTGCCACCTGCCACCAAGATCCACCCTCTCCTGCCTTAATTCTCCCTTAATTCTCACTCCCTCCCCATCTTCCCTGCTCTTCTCAATGGGCCATGGGCATGAGGCCAGGGCTTCCAACAGTTTGCACCAGCTGTGTTGCAGCGTGCAACAGTGGTGCACCTTTTTTGATGCCACGCTGGGACTTAACGGTGGAGGATTGCATGATCCACCACCATAGGAACCCAACAGGATTGGGCTGTTAGTCTTCTTTACCTGCATTAGTCATGTTTCTTATACACACACATTCATCTTCTTTCCAATAAAAGTTATTATTTGAAGTTAGCAATCCAAATGTGCATACACACCAATACACTTTACTAGGTTGTGCAAAATAAGGAGAGGAGTATAAATCAGATACTGTGGCTGCTAACTACCCTGAAAAGAGCTCAGCTCCTTCGGTTTGTAAGCCAAGGTAGATATAGGGAGATAAACATTTGAGGTTTATTACATAAAAACAAACAAATAAATAAAATATTTGTTTTTAGATCTCCTTTTTTAAAAGTCTGCTAAGCCTAGGTGTGCCCCGATAGAGTGTCATTTTAAAAAGTGGGTCCTAGTTCTATAAAGTTTGGGAACCACTGATTTGGGTTATTAGATTATTCTAGAGCGGCCAAGTGGCCCAAATAGTAACAACTGTGATTGATTAAATACTCTTGATGCTCATTCGAGTCTCATGCAAAGATTTTGCCAGATTGCTTTGCTATTGATTTCAGATCCACTCCCTGTAACCTCAAACTCATCCTGTAGTTGAAATATGAACTTAGACACACGGTATTCCATGCTGGATCCACATGCTTGAAGCCAGGCTCATTGTTTACTAAGATACACTCTTCATGTCCCCTTGAAACAACAGAAAACACGATTTTGTATAGGAGTGATGAAGTACCAATTTTGAGATTCCCTAGATAAACCAAAAAACAAAGCAAACCATACACCAAAAAAGGCAAGCCTCAAGATATAGCTGAAATCACATAAAGCTTTCTCTTTTTTTTTTTTCTCCCAAGTAAGTAACCATTCATGCACGGTAGCTGAAAGACAACAACAACAAGCAAACGAGATGATGGACTTCAATTTGATTATAACAAAATAAATGCAGAAATGTCCTGACTATTTCATAGTTCACATAACACTGCAATGTGCACAGCCGTACATGAAGGACAGATGCTGCTTCCAAGTATTAGAATAATCCTCTGTGAAGGCACATCTATTTATATAAATGATATGGACCCAGGGGAAAATAGATACTGGCAATATGAAAAGCAACCAATGAGGGCAAGTCAAGAACCAAGGTGCGGGGGACGACGACGACACTTTTGGGCAGCAAGGTCGGATTAAAGGCTAGCCGTAGGAATAATTTTAGCATGTCTGATCTGATGTTCAAACAAAGCACATGAATGCTTTCATACAAGCATTGCCCATGCTGCACCAGTTCCTAACATTTAAAAAGGGTAGTTCCATGAGTCCATTTCCTCTGTAACCAGAGTTGGGGTGGGGAGAGAAAGATGACGGGCAGGTACAGGTGGCATTTATTTTGCTATGTAAACCACTTTGTGAGCTACATTTAGTTGAAAAGCAGTATATAAGTGCGACCTTGGTATCCGTACCAGAGGCATCACTGGGGCTGGTATCACCCAGTGTGGTAACTCATGGCGTCACCCCCATGGACTGCCTCATAAATGTAATAAATAATGTAATAATAAATAATAACAAAATAATAATAATTGTCACTTTAAAAAATCCCATAATTTAAACCCTGAAAATCTGTTCTCATATATGTTTTGAGTGCAACAGGTTGTTTGTGCAAAATGCTCCAGTATGGCGGCAGCCATTCTGACAAACGCTGAAACAAAGTGTGACTTGAAATGATTGAATGGTGCAGGATGTTTCTCCTTATATTTAATATGCATTAAACTTTGCAATTTTTTACGTTAAATACCCATCACATGTTTATGAGTTTGCTTGCATCTATTAGAGAGTGGCTATATCAGTCAGGTTGAGCCAGGCCTGAAATGTATGTAAACAAATATTTAAGAGGATGAGGTCTCCCTCAGCTCAATCAGAAGCAATGCCTGGAAAAGACCCTGTTATTTTTACAAGAGCCCAGTAAAAGTTTTCCCACGTCTTAAAGCACTATCCAAACAGAAAACAATTAAACAATGTAACCCCATCAGAAGGCATAGGGTGCAATCCTAACCAGCACTTATGCCTGCATAGGAACCCTGGGAGGCTTGCGTCTCTGTGGGAGGAAGCTGCGTCGGCACATCTAGATGCACTGATGCACGGAGGCCAGCAGAAGCCTCTGGGGTGGCTTCCTCCCCTCCACTTGTTCCAGCGCACCTGCGCCAGCAAAAGCAATGAAGGTAGGCGTGGGGGGGGCAGAGAGGAGGCAGGAGGAGGTGTTTCTGGGTGGGGGGGTTGGGTGATGGGTGGCCCCGGGGGCGGGCGTGCGGGGAACCGGGGGCAGGGCTGGGACCCGGCGGTTATGCCGGATCCCAACCCCAGTCCCCGGGGAGGACGGAGTGGCTTCAAGCTGCTCCGCTCTCTTTGGACTTGCACCACCTCCAGAGGTGGCGCAGGTCCGAGGAGACCCATTGGGGCCAGCAGCCCTTACCCAGGGGTAAGGGGAAGAGCTTCCCCTTGCCCCTGGCTGAGCCACTGCTGGCCAGAAACCCACATTGGTTGCAGCGCAAGCCTCCTGGTTTGGACTGCGCCCATTTATGATTTAAATCTGATGAATAAAGCATTCCTGGAAGTATAATTAAAGTAGTGTATATGTGAGATTGGGGGGGGGGATTGGATTTTGAAATCAATGAACTTTCAGATTCCCCCCTCCTTTACACTGCTATGCTTTCCTAGATGATCCCAGGCCAGTTAGTACCTCACGGTGCTGTTATGAAGATAAAAAGAGAAGGGGAAGAATTATGTGCACCACCCAATATAAGGGTGGGATATAAATGTTATAGATAAGTTCTATGTATTTGAAAATGCGAAGAACACAGATAAAAATATACACTGAAATGTCCTCAAGGGTACTAAATATGAGTAAACATGCATGTGCTGCTCAGTTTCTGTGCCCATAGGACTCAGTATATTTTTCTTGTTAGCTTGGGGGGACTTCCTTTTTGAGTGTTTTTGTGGGGCTGCTGTTATCAGATCAGGGCCATTCTGGTAGCTTTGTGTTCCCCTTTGCCTGGCCTGCAATAGGAACCAAGGCCTAGTCCTGAGCAAACATTTGCATGCAGCTCTGGTTCAGTTGACATAGAACTCGATGCATCTTCCATGTCAGTTTGGAGGGGGAGACTTCCTTCTCTGGTATTTTTTGGAGGCTGCGTTCATTGGATTGGGACCATTCTGGTGGAGTTGTGTTCCACTCAGCCTGCCTTTCAATGTGGACCAAGGCATGGTCACGTACTCATGAAAAAACACACACATGCAGCTCCGTTTCACTCACCATAGGGCTCAATATATTTTCCTAGCCTGCTATCAGCTTGTCAGTTTCACAAGCCATCAACAATCATGACCCACAGTTGGGAAAACACTGAATTAGCATAGAGGAATTTTTATAATTGGCAATTTTCCTTGATACATTGTGCCATCCACTCCCTGTTCTTGGCTATCCCTAGTCATTTTGTAGCTATTTACTGGATCTGTGGTGGCCATTCTGAATATGCAGTGGCTATTCTGAAGCCATCATCTACCATTTTTGAAAACTCACAGCAGTTTCAAAGCTATCCACAGCACTTATGAAGCTATCTGAAGCCATTCTGAAGTAATCAGCAGCCATTTTTGAACATCCACAGACATTCTGATTAGAGATAACGTAAAATTTTATTTATGCCATTATTTTGGTGTCACCTCCACCAGGTGACACCTGGTGAGGCCCACACCCCCTAGTGACACCCCTGATCCATGGGATACATAATACCTATGGTCCATGAGACACCCCCCCCCCATGGATACTGAAATTTGCGAATACCAAGGTCCATATATAAAGAGCTTTTATCTAAAAAGTGCCAACATTGCCTTTCCTACCTTTGTACGGTGAAACCATGCCGTTTTCCAGCTTCTGCAGCTATTTTTAGAGCTTAAAGACCCACCTCTGGGTTGCATGAAGATTCCTGGTTTCTCCCAGCATCACCCAGAATGTAATTTTTGCCTCATCTCACCTGCTGCCCTCACACTGCATGTTCCTGATATTGTGTGCTGGCTACTCTGGAGGGCAAGGAAAATTTGGAAGGGGATTTGGAAAATAAATCCAGGTGGGCATATTCATCAGAAAAAGCATGCAGGTTCATCCTGGCACAAAAGATGGCAGCATGTATCAAGGCAACTTGCTGAGATTGGATCATGATTCAATTTGGGAAAAATTATCTTAGGCTTACAAGTCCCATTAAACTCAATGGGGCAAGTAAGCATGGATAGGATTGCCCTGCCAGTGAAAACAGTTATTAACTTATGGGTCCCTCTGGGGACTTGGATCCCTTTGGGGAGAAAGGCGAGATTAAAATACTGTAAATAAATAAATAAAATAAAACTAACATATACAGTATCTGCAGATTCATGAAGGCATAAGATGAATCCAGAAGCAGTTTCCAGATATTGAATTTGTATACCTTGGGCTTATCCCAGGGTTGCCAAAGCTCTTTGGGAAAAAATCCAAGATCTTCAAGGATCTTGGAGCTGCCCAGCACTGCAATTATCTGCTCAACAGCAACAGACTTGTCAGCACAGCTGAGGGATTAAAGCAGACTGACTTTTGCTAAGAGTTTTATGATAACCAGGAAAGAGCTGCTACCATTATTACACAGGTAGAAAACAAGACTGAAAGGGAACCCAAAGCAAATCTTACAGGCCAACCCACAAGCCTTAAACTAAGCAACAACCCACCCACCCCCCGCCCCCACTGGCCAACATGTACATACTTCCTGCCCGTATACTGTACACACTGGGTGGCTCTGCTCACATGATGTTGCTCTTTCAACAGGATTAAGGCTGCAATCCTAACCACACTTTCCTGAAAGTAAGCCCCATTGAACAAAGTAGGACTTACTTCTGAGTAGACCTGGTTAGGCTGGTACCCTAAGGATAGAAACAGTCACTCTGTCACGTACAAATTTGCATCAATGCTTTGCCATTTCAGCCTGACCACTGGAACAGGGTTTCTATTTGCTACATGTGAGTCCCTGTAGTTATTTCTGGTGCCCAGCGCTAAGTGTGAGAAGTGTTGTTGTCTGTTTTCCCTCTACATTTTGCCTATGTGTGCATGGATCTTGGTTTCCTACCCCCTGGGGTGCTCACTGGCGGGAAGAGTGTACATGGAAATACCTAATTAAAAATGCCACAATTGCAAAGTTTGGATGACTTTTTTTGTTCCCAGAGGCATATTGATGCAACAACATCCAATCATGCGGAAAGCATACTATTAATACACAAGCTTTAGAAGAAGGCAAACATTAATTAGCCTAATGCGCTTGAAAAAACTACCAATCCCTGGTACTCTTGTTGGCGGTCAACCGCTACTCCAGAACAATTTGAGGGTAAGTGATGTGTGGCTAACAATATCTAATTTAATTAAACCATCTATCTCTGTTTTTTTAAAAAAAAAATTCAAAACTCAACAAACAATCTCCACAACAAGAAAATTTAAAAAAAGAAAAAGGAAGGATTCCCTGGAAAGGAGACTAACATAAGATAACCTTTATTGCCCCTTGTCCCTCACTTCTATGAATTCCTTAGGGCCCAATCCTACCCAACTTTCCAGTGCCAGTGCAGCTGCAATGAAGCCTGGAGGTAGGAGGCCTCCATAACTACTCTCCTGCCACAGGATGCAGCACACGCCCCATTGGTACAGCTACACCAGGGCTGGAAACTAGGATAGGATTTGGCCCTTAATCTTTACAAAATGCCATAGTCCCTGATAAATGACCTTGAGCAAAATTGAGTGTATGATGCATTTAGAAAAAGCACCATATTATGGAATTGAAAAATCTACTTTTCAATTTGTTACCCTTTTGTCACTGAAGATTTACTTTTTTCCCCAACAAAACTTAGCAGCACAAAGAAATTTTATTTTCCTCAATATATAAATACAAGCACCCTAAAATGATTATCCAAGCCTATGGCAACTCTAATCTTCCTAATACTTGTGTTCCTGGAAACACTTATGTCTGGGCTTTCTTAAAATGCCATTGTTCCATAGACATATGTACACACTCTTTCAGCCCAATCCTACTGAAGGCCTATGGCAGTGCATCTTGTGATCTATTGCTGTTCCCAGGCTGGCATCATTAAAGCTGTGCCACTGTTGTATGCTGTGGGACCACTAGCACAAGCAGATGAAGGCCTCACACGCATGCCAACAGCTCACCCAGCCCAGCAAGTAAGGTATGAGCAGGTGAGGTTCAGGGGAGGATTAAGGCAGGGAGTAGGCCAAGCCAGGACAGTTGGGGGCAGAAGAAGGAGGATTTCGGTGCATGCCAATATCCTATCCCCCTTTTCTTGGCCCAGCATGCCCCCTGAGGCTCCTTGGACTTATTTCAGTTTAAATAGGACTTATGCCATTACTTGCTAAAATGGGGAATCATATTTCAATTGTTGCCTTGAGTGGGATTCCTCAGCACAATCAAAATTAGGGCCCAATCCTAACCCCTGGTAAGACTGGCACAAGTTCCTGATGCAGGCCCGGTGGTGTCGCAAATGTGCCAGCTGCAAAGACTTAGGAGCTGGTGGGTAAGCGCACCAATATGCACCAGCCTCTGCATGCCAGATCTAGCCTCTGCGGCGCCAGCAGAAGGATAAGTTTGCACCAGCCTGGGGAGGCCGCTGCATGTGTTTGCGGAGAGCAGAGGGAGGACAGAACGGGAGGCTTCTGGGGTGGGTGGAGGATGTGTGGCAGGCGAGCAGGTGAGCAGACCGGGCCTCGGAGGAGGGTGGTGCCAGGATCCAGCACTTGGGATGGATTCTAACCCCCCTTCCCAAGCAGACCAGCCCAAAACTGGCCTGACACCAGTCTATTTCAGTAGTGTAGATCGAAGTAGCCCCATTTGGGCAGCAGCCGCACAAAACAGGGTAAAGGGAAGTTATTTCCCTTAATCTGAGTTGCACCACAGCTAGCCAGCCTGCCTGTACAAGTACAGGTTAGGATTGGGTGAATCATGTGCATGTATCCCTTTCTAATGCTCTAATTCTTAATGAGCTGTTTGAGAAGGGGAATTGGATCAGCCATTCCTCTTCTGCTTTGCCCTTGTCAAGCAGCTAATTGGTGGGATTCCAGTATTTTGTAAAAACAATCATGCCAAGAGCAGCAAAACAAAACTCAGAGAAAAAATCTATACCAGATATACTGTACTCTTTATGGATCAAATAACTTCTGTTGTACACTTTTATAAAGGAGGGATAGTGTCATCAGTACATTTTATTAAAGACTTGTGGGACGCATGCAATAAGGCAAAAGCACTGGTGGACCCAGGGGAACAGGGGTGCAAATGCTCTGGGCGCCAGGAATTTAGGTGCCGGGGGGTGGCACCATGACCCGCCCCCACCACTGGCTTTTTAAGTAGTCAGGGAGCCACACCAACACACCCACCACAGGCAGGAGGGCAGCCACTGTCAGTGCAGTTCTGCACCAAGCTGAGGGCCACCCTCCTCTCCTCCTCTTTCTTTAAAGCACTCCTGCAGCCACTCTAGGCACAGTTCGCTGACCATGTATGAGGGCTACTTCCCTCACCTCCCCTTTAAAGGGGAAGAGAGATGGGTGGCCCTCAGAACAGGCGAAGAGCCCACCTGGCAGGAAGCAGCGCACGTCTCCTCCAATTTCAGAGGAGGTGCGCACTGCTTCAGGCCCCGAAGGAGCCATTCACACCACTCCGAGCAGCGCAGATGGCTCCTTCCAAGCTTTTCCATGCCACTGGAAAGTGCCCAGGTGGCGGTGGCACTTGCCTCCTAGTGCCTTCCAGCGGCATGAAAAAGCTCTGTTGGAGCTTCCACGCCGATAGAAGCGGCACAAACAGCTCCTTCAAAGCCTGGGCACCAGGGCATTTATCAAAGGGGGAATGGAGGAGGCAGCACACTGGAGGTAATTGTGGTGACAATGACGTCATCGCAGTTATTTTCGGGTTGGGTGGGCGGTGGGTGGCATAGTGGCCCCTGGCGTGAAAACTGCCAGGGCCACCACTGGGCAGAAGACAGCTAAAAATTAAACAAAAATATTTGTAGGAGTATACTTTAATTCCTTGTACTCATCTAAAGAAATATACTGTGTGTATATTAATAATGTCTAGTACACAATTTAAAAAAGTTAATAGAATCATGTCGTATCTTGTACAATCTAATAAAGATTAGTATTCTAGGAAGAATTAGTAGTACCTTGATCAACATCATGAGCAAGAACAGATTTTAACAAGGCAACCTGTGGTCAACCACCAAAACCAGATTTATTTATTTATTTATTTATTTATTTATTTATTTATTTATTTTAGCACACGGTTGAAAATAATCCTACAGTGCTTTTGCCAGCAAGGGCAAACATCTGACATTTGTTGAACTTTGACTAAGTGGTGCCAAAGGAAGTATAAATCAAATACTTTGCCTAAAATGGCTTTTTAGGAAAATCCCTTAGAGTTTGCTGTAGATGAATTAACAAGCAATTGGTTGTAAAGGGAGTTCTCCATAGACAGTAAGCTAATGTAATCTGACAGGTTGAATGGTGCAAAACTAATGGTCGCAGCTGTCCAGTGACTGTAAAACAGAAGCTGGATAAGGTGAAGGTATTTTTTGTATGTACAGAGTTCTGCTTGTCTATGCAAATAACACCCCAAGCCAGAGAGCAGCAAGTACAACAAATATTGGTGGGCTTATGGAGCCCCACCACCTCCCTTGGGACATATCATATTCTCCTTTCATCTCCACATGTAGGCTTAGAGTTCCCAGATTGGATGCATGTCAAAGCCTGAGATTTCTAAGATGGGGCCTGGTGATTTCATAAGGCTGACACACCATGAAAAATGGAGAAAAATCTGGCACTCGGGAGGTACCCTAAACGGGTAGGATTGCTTCCACAGTGGCCTCCCCAAATGTTCCAAGATGGGCAGCCCAATCCTAACCTGTGCTGGAACAGGCAGGCCAGCCGGTCTGCCCTATATCCAGCATGGGATGGGGGCTGGCTGAGGCACAGCCCAGGGAAAGGGGAATTGATTCCCCTTAACCCAGGTAATACAGCAGCAGCACCAATGGAGCTACTCGGATCTGCACCACCAATAGAAGTGGCGCAGATCCAAGCAGCCCAATGTTGCATGGGTCACCCGGGAGTGGGGTTAGGATCTGGCCTAAATGCTGGATCCTGGCAACATCCCTCCTTCTGGGCCTGTCTGGCCCATGGGCACGCCTGCCACCTGCCCCCACTTCAGAATACCCCAGCTCCGACCTTCCCCCGCCCTCTCCAGATCCCTGGACCAGCCTGAGTCGGCCAGCGCAAACTCACTGGCTTGGGGCTTGCTCCAGCACGGGAAGGCCGGTACACGTCCTTGCACCACCAGCCTGCCCGACTCACAAGGAGGCACAAACATGCCTTATGGCATGCTTGCAAAACTCCTAGGCCAGCTCAAGGAACTTGCATCGACTCAAACAGTGCTTAGGCTCTAATTAACCTTGGGTGACTGCCTCAGAGAAAAGGAAAATGCTGGAGAAACAGGGGCAATTTTGACAAACAAGCCATTCTATCTGAATTTCTACAACTACATCACACCCACAAGGCACCCTAATGACAGAGCCAGAAACTTCATAATTCTGCCACCTCCAGCCAAAAGCTGTTGGTTTCTCTCTACCTCACTATTACATTTGCCAATCAGTCACTCTTTACTAACCAAACCAGTAAACCCATATTCAAGCAGGCAACCAGAATGAGGTCTGGAAAGCCAATAAACATCAAGCCAGCGCTACAAAAATGTAGGCTTTCTTCCAGACTGTTACCCTGCAGATGCCTGATCTTGTCTAATCTTGGAAGCTAAGCAGGGTCAGGCCTGGTTAGTACTTGGATGGGAGACCGCCTGGGAATACCGGGTGCTGTAGGCTTATACCATACTCTTTCGAGACTGAAGGTTGCCAACCATTTTTCCAGGCTAGCCTATCTGCTCACAGCTCATCAGGTTTCACTCTTGATTAGACCCTTGACTTGCAGTGTTCTGCCAGGTTCCACTCATGATTTGTCCTGATTCCATTCACTGGTGTGTCTCGTTACTGCCCCAGCCCTACCCAAGAAGTCAGTGTTTTCGAAAGCAAACATTGGCAGCCCAGCCCCACTGCCAATCATTTTCAGTTTGCTAATGTGGCCCGCCTTCTGCCAGAGGACCAGGAAAAGGCTTGTCAAAATAGATGTTAGAGATGTGACTAAAAGAGAATGATGGAATGTTCAACAGAGGAAGCTCAACTCCAGCTAACTGTGCCATTCTTTCAAGAAACCCCATTATTACATAGTTAAAGTGAGACAAATCTATCATTTAAGTAAGGAAAATGGAAAAGGCTGGAGAAGAGTTTGGCAGGCTGTTCTTAATTTCAATCATACAGATAAAAAAAAAATATACCAAAGAGGAACAACAGATTGAAGGACTCAGTGGGAATCCCTTCAAACCCTTTTCTGAAGATAAATACACCAGCAGGGCTGCACATATTTGGAGGCATTTCACTTCAAAAATTTGTAATTAAAGTACGGATGTGTTAATTAAATATCACATGTCTATTCGGAAAGGGTGGATTTGATAATAATAGACACATTTTCAAAAACTGACTGCTATACAGCTCTGCCACCTCTGAACTGAAACTGCAGTTTATAGCTAGGCCACAGATCTGGAAATCCAAGCCTAGAAACAGAAAACCTAAGCGTAAATTGCTGGAATTAGCTTTCTTTTTCTGAAAGATTTAGGGCCCAATCCTATCCTGCGCTGGAACAGGCAGGCCAGCTGGCCTGCACTGTATGCAGTGCAGGGTTTGAGGTGGATCCCGCACAACTTGGAGTAAGGGGATTTATTTCCCCTTACCACATGATGCACAGCAACCACCTCAATGGAGCTACTTGGATCTGCGCCAGTGAAATTGCTGGTACAAATCCAAGCAGCTGGATGCAGTGCTGTGCAGCTTGGAAGGGGGTTAGGATCCTGCCTAAGTGCTGGAGGCTGGTTCCACTCCCCTCCCAGGCTTGGTCCACCCACTGGTTGGCCTCAGCCGATACCAACTCACCTCAGCCGGGAACAGATTTGACAAAGAGAGGCCGACACATGCCCTTGTGCCAGCCTCCCCAGCTCCTGAGGTGGTGCAAACATTTCCATCTGAAACATTCACCTGAACGTTTCATCTGAAACGTCCACGATTTTGAAGTGCCTGTGTGCTGCACTCCCGTGGCATATCGCATTGCCACTCTGTTTGGTGAAACTAAGCACATCTAGTGACCACCCAATCAAACTCACAACATTATGTGGTATCAGATTTGAAATTAAAAAATAGGAGGCGTTCCTTTTGTACCAACTCTTGTATTTATTTTCCTTATAAAGTTGGCTAATGTTCCGTGATAAATACATGGCAGTGGCTACAAGCCCTGAGAGACTGATTAGAAACGTTAGAGTAGTTCTAAGGAGTTAAGGAGCCATCTTTTAAGTGGTGGTCCCCTTATGTTTAGTAGGAGAGCAATTATTCCTATTCATGCAGAGCAGTATTGTTTCCATTGGCTGCTTCCAAGTGTCTCCCTTGAGGCTCCTTGGGACAAAGAACTATTGTCTTATATCTTTGCTACTGCTTTTGAGTTGATTCCCTGCTTTATGAATAAGTTCTTAATTCTTAAATAATAGCTCCCAAAGCCTTTGATCAGGGACTTCCGGTTTTCATGACAGGCATTTGTGGGGGGTGGGGGTGGGCAGGCTCCAAAATCTTCTTTGACCTTGGGTATCAGATGCCTTAGCTATGCCACTGACCATAGCTTCCAAGTAATGAGAAGTTGTGGTTCTGCTTTGGTCAGACCTTGCCTGGAGTACTGTGTCAGATGGTGCTGGGCCTCAACATTGGAGGATGGCTGTCCCGAGCTCCTGGCAGATAGCCACTGGCCAGTGGCAATGCTGTCTGGAGTGGGGGGAGGGCAGGAAGGGGAAGGTCTGGGGGGGCAGGCGGAGGAGAGAAGCAGGCCCAGGAGGGAGGCTGTGTTGGCAGCAGACTCTGCTGCCGTATCTTCTCTGCAGCCATAACCTGACCCCCCTCCGAGGCGCGGAAACCCGACACAGGTCTCCTCAGTTCTTCATCAGCTCAATAGCTGGTGCTGATCTGCGAAGACACATTAGGGCTGCCTGGGTGCTACACTGTTTGTTCCCCTACCCTGAGAAGAACCAGCACTGCTTCCTGGTCCATAGGATACAGCGGTCACCATTTTGGTGCCGCTGTAGCCCTGGGCACTAAGGAAGCTTAGGACTGAGCAATAAATCATTCAAAACTTGTGAAAGATTCTTTCTCAGTGCCACTGATCTGTAAAGTAACAGCAGCAGCAAAGAGTAAAGAGAAGGTTAGTTGCAGTCTTGACAAACTGAATCTTTACAAATGTTGAATAGGACACAAGAACCATGGCACCAAATGCTGATTCAACTATCTTTCTTACCTCTCCTCCCTTCTACACATCAGGTGCACTGTCCTTTCCTTTATTTTTTAAAAGTGCCACATTAACAGACATGCATTGCCCCATTCATCTGTTGCCCATTTAGAGAGAGGATTTTTAAAAGTGAAAACCTCCTCCAGAGACAGAGTAAAGGATTCCTGGTGATACTACAGAACCTAACCACTCCATATTGCACACAATTTCCTTGAAATGTGTAGGATGATTTTTGCAGACCTCAAGTTTGGAGACTGACAGATATGTTTTAACTGAGCATGTTGGCATTGACATGACTGGCACTTCAGAGCAGCCTACATAGAAACAAAGATGGCTGCTTTTTACTAAATAAGGCCATTAGTTATTTATTTATTTAATTTATTTATTTACTAAATAAGACCATATTGAACATATATATAAGACCACATTGTCTATACTGACTGGCAGTGGCAAAGCAGGCATTCTGTCTTTGAGCTATGACCTTGTCTGCAAAAGGATAACATTATTGACGAGTGTGTGTGTGTGTGTGTGTGTGTGTAATATTTCCTATTGAATTCAATAACCTTGGCTGGATTATTCTCCAAGCTAAATTTATTCAAGGAGAAATCCTACTTCTATCACTTCTTAATTAGCCCTTCAAGCCAACTTTTATATTTCCTCACATTTTGTGAAGCCCCAGTTCAATCAACTGTACCAAAACATAAAAAGTTGCTAGGCACTCAGCAGAAGTTAGCTTACCCATAAAAGACTGAACTATAGTTTGAGGTAGCTAAGCCAGAATCAGGCTGGATCAGGCCCGTGATATAAAACAAACTTCTTTTAATAATCAGTGCCTTTTGTTTTGGTCATTATGCCTTTTGGGGTGTTAGATGGGCAGCCCAGTTCTAACCAATATCCTGCGCTGAGAATTGCAGCACGGGAATTGCGGCTGCTGGGAGGTCTCCTTGGGGTAAAGGGGTGATATCCGTTTTGCTGGTGCATATCTAAGCTGCCCCATGTCAAGCTTCCAAGCCCAGGAAGGGGGATAGGATACGGCTGTAGCTGCAGCTGCTGTTCTGCCCCTCTCCTGGACCTGATCCAAATCGTCCCTGCTGTCCCCCACCCTATAATGCCTTCTCCCAAGCCTGTTCTGCCCTCCTTCCGTCCCCCCGCTGGCTGGGCACAGAATGGCAACCAATGGTGGGAAACTGGTACCAGCCTTACCATAGGTGCGACAATCGTTCAAACTGCCGCAACGTGCCTTACGGCACATTTGCGACAGTGCACACACCTGTCCCATCAGCAGCAGCTGGCTTAGAATCAGACTGTAATTTTCCTCTGATTTAAGGAAGCATAATTTCACAATCTAGCCAGATTGTATCCACAAAGAAGGCAGAGTGATTTTTTTAAAGATGCATATTAGGTTACATGGACCACCCACATACCTCTATGCCTCCCCTCATGGGGTCAGTGACTCCATAAAGCATCTCAGCATATCTACAGCAAATTGAATACATGGATGTGCCAAACATGGCAGGCTTTCTGACTGCACTGACTGTTGTGATACAAAAACACAATCCCCCATATAGTCTAATGTCTGAGTCATCATCTAAGACCTGTAACATTGCCAGAAGAGTGGTATCTCATTTTGGCAGTCCGTTACTAACTGCATACTGACTCTGCACAGAATTAACTCTGCAATGTCTTTCTTTATATGCACATTCACCTGCCATTTCAAGTTAGCATCAAATTCGAAGCCCAGGCCTAAGGTAAGCATGCCACAGTGACGATGCACAGAACAGTGCGCATTGACATTACTCGGGGCAGTATGCCGTACCAAACAAATGAGTCAGTCTGTCCTGTTATGGTGCTTGCCATTAATAACAGCCTAAGCCTAGGCATATCTACTCAGAAGTAAGCCCTTGATTTCCATTGGAGATTACTTCCAGGTAAATGTTTATAGGAATGCAAGCTAATGCTATTTAGAGCCCAGTCCCGAGGCTCGTGGTACACATGTACCGCCGGCTCCGATGTCGCAAACATGCTGTAAAGCATGTTCACAGCACTGGGGGAGGAGGAAGCGCTGGCACTGAGCCAGTAGGTGCTGAGTCTCAATGCTGAGAGGATGGCCAGCCAGCACTCCTGTAGCACCAGCTGGAGGTGAGTGTTTTCAGGGTGGGGGAAGAGGTGGGGAATGGCCAGAACAGGAGGGGAGGGAGGGCAGAGGGAGGGTAGGGGAAGAACAGGCCCGTGAGGGGGTGGAGATGGTAGCAGCATCTGCTACTACATCCTGAACCTACCCACCCACCCACCCCCGGGTGCCTGGCAGCCCAACACAAGCCTCCTCAACTCTGTGCCCACTCAAACATGGGTGCAGAGCCAAGAAGACCCATTGCTGCCAGCTGCTGTCTGCCCAGGGGAAAAGAGTGAACGATCCTTTCCCCCGTGGAGACCCTAATGGTAGCCACAGTGCCCATAGGATCCGGCCTTTACCCTTTTGGCTGTCACCCTTTCGGCACCACTGGTGTCCTGAGTGCTGTTGGGTTTAGGATTGGGCTGCCTAGGTGCTTATTGTATCCTGTACCTGCTTTAAACTGTTACTAATAGAGTCCTATGACTTTGCACTGATTTTGATGACTGGAATGCCTTTAGGATGGTTCCTGCCCATCCATCCTAATCATATCACACTCCATGCCCATATTTTCTTGTGCTGCCAAAGTATCTTGAATCCCAATACCTAGCTGATGGTTTGGCTAACAGTGGCCATTTCCAAAAGACTGGTTTTGACTCATCCTGCCTATTGATACAAGTCTCAGGCACATGTGGAATGCTGACACCATGCTGAAAGAGGTCACAGTGCTATGCCAGTGAAATGGGTGCCATGCCTTAAAATCGAGCACATTATTGCCACAGGTTCAGGATGTTGGAATCCTACTATCTTTTAAAATTGTATTTATTTTCATTTTCCTATTTATATCCCACCTTCGGGACCCAAAAGGTGGCTCAAAAGTTAACTACTGATCCGGTATTGTAAAGCGAAATCAACTTAGCATACAATCACCCATATAAAACAATAGAGTAAAAGTACTCTGGTGGCACATTTGGAAGCAAGTGTAGGAGTGTCATGACCTGGCATTCAGATCAGCAGTTCCAGAGCAAGGTGCTCACTTGGAGCTACTGGAGGCCTTCTTTGCTGCCTTCTAGGTGCCCCAACTTTTCCCTT
Organism: Tiliqua scincoides; assembly: GCF_035046505.1. Taxonomy (NCBI): domain Eukaryota; kingdom Metazoa; phylum Chordata; class Lepidosauria; order Squamata; family Scincidae; genus Tiliqua; species Tiliqua scincoides. The sequence goes on from NC_089826.1 coordinate 61,424,513, forward strand.
GGGTTTCCATTCACGGGCAGGTCAGGGAAAGCCCCCACTCTGATGTCCCGCAGTTCTTACATATTTCCTAGCATGACTGTTTTGTTTCTGATTGCATTTTATTCAACCATCATTTTCAAAGAATTGCAGCAGCTGTTACCCTGCACATGCCTGATCTTGTCTGATCTCAGAAGCTAAGCAGGGTCAGGCCTGGTTAGTACTTGGATGGGAGACCACCTGGAAATACCAGGTGCTGTAGGCTTATACCATAGTCTTTCGAGACTGAAGGTTGCCAACCATTCATTTTCAAAGTTTCCTTCTGAAAGGAAAGAAAGGGAACTTTTCCATCTAACCCACTGGGGTTCACAGTTGCTTGAGCAGAAGCAAGGCATCCACTAGCCCATAACTTTGTGCAAACTTGAAAAAGATACCTTTGTGGACATTAGGAAAAGGTGCCCCTTCCTCCCCACCAGAAGTGACATTCCCCTGATATTCCTCCTCCATCCAATGTGAATGGTGCCCCATTATACGTGGGACCCTTGTGCCCCATTGTACATGGGACCTTGTGAATGGTGCCCCATTGTGTGTGGGACCTACACAACTATACACAGCAGTCCTGAGCAGAAGGAAGCAATATGACTTGCCCACCTTCCAAAGGCAGCTACTTTCCAAAGGCAGCCGTTCCCCATGTCCCAAAAGCTTTTCTTGAGGTGTCAGTGGGAGAACCTGTTCAAAAGTGGGCAAATCAGAAACTGGAACTTCACTTTCAGGTGGTGCCTCAACCAAATTCCAGAAATTTCCCCCTTTTCCTATAGCTCCCCCACCCACCTCCCACTCCATCCCACTCTCTTCTGTCGCCCTGACATTCTGGAGTTGATTTGGGGGGGGGGGGATGCAAAGGACTGCTGTGGAGAGGGAAGTTCTCTTCCATGGGCTTCCTCTAACTCATGCAGCTATGGATGCAACTCAGCTGAACAAGTTGCCCAATATTCATTCAGATGATGATATGGAGGACGCTGGATCAAGCTCAGGAGACTTTAAAATGGTCCATCAATGATGACCACCAAGCAACATTTTGATAAATTGTCAGCCCAATCCATAGCCCAGGGCTTTTCAAACTGGGGTGTTGCAACGCCCCAATCTGAAGGCCCCAGCCTCTGCACCCTTAAGGGGCAGGAACAGCTAGGAGACAGGGAGGAGGCAGTGACGTGATCCCCAGAATCAGGTCGCTAAGGGGGCTGCAGGGGCTTGGCTGGACTTACCAGGGCCTCCTGCAGCCTCCTGGGGATGTGGGGAGCCCTGCGTGGCTCCCCAGCTCTGCAGGGCTCCCCAGGTCTTCAAAAGTGAATGCGCAGTGATTGCACTCCACTTCCGGTTTTGAGGAGGTGAAGAACAATCACTGCACTTTCACTTTTGAAGACCTGGGGAGCCCTGCAGATGCTCGCGCAGGGCTTCCCGCATCCCCGGGAGGTTGCAGGAGGCTCTGGTAAGTCCAGCCGAGCCCCTGCAGCCTCCTTAGTGACAAGATACTGGGAATCGTGTGGTCCGTCCCCCCGTCCCCCCACAAGGACTTACTTCAGGGCTTGAACTCCCTTGGAGTTTGAGAACTGCTGCCATAGCCCAGAGGCTACAGGTTCTGGCTGGCAGTATAACATGTAAAGCAAGCATTTCCTTCTTTGTACAAATGGTAACTGATATGCATACGACCTTGTTTTATTCATGTTTTCTTTCAGTAATATTTCCCTTGAGAGAAGCGGGGGGTGATATTCTGACTTGCTGTGTAAGGACATTGGGTTACAATTTAGCACTCCCACCTTAGAAATATGTTTTGAAGGCAGCTCTATTGATTTAAACGAAACGGCCACCTTAGGGAAGTAGATTTAGGGCGCAATCCTAACCTTGAGTTTGGCCGGCCCAAGTCTCTTGGGCCAGCCCAGGAGGGTCGCAAATGTGCCATAAAGCATGTTTGTGCCTCTGTGGGAGGAAGCCACATTGGCGTATCTAGATATGCTGATGCGCGGAGGCTGACATAAGCCTCCGTGGTGGCATCCCCACAGCTGCTTGTGTCAGTGCACCCACTGCAAAGGTAGGCGTGGGGGGGGAGGAGGAGGGAGGCAGGGTTTCTGGGCAGGGGGGAGGGCGGGTGATGGGTGGCCCCAGGGGCGGGCGTGCAGGGAGATGGAGGCAGGGCTGGGACCTGGCAGTTTTGCTGGATCCCAACCCCCGTCCCCACGGAGAACGGAGCGGCTTCAAGCCGTTCTGCTCTCCTCAGACTTGCACTACTTCCAGAGGTGGTGCAGGTCTGAGGAGACCCACTGGGGCCAGCAGCCCTTACCCAGGGGTAAGAGGAAGAGTTTCCCCTTGCCTCTGGCTGAGCCGCTGCTGCCCACAAACCCACGTTGGATGCAGCGCAAGCCTCTTGGCTTGCCTGCTCCAGCAGAGGTTTGGATTGCGCCCTTAGGCTCACAGCTCAGAACTCATAATTCATCCAGGCCAATCCTACCCCAAGAACAAAAAGGCAACATGTAAGTGTCCTTTTCGTCATCTTAAGTATAATTGCACAGAATTATAATCACACTAATGGCTAGTGGAAGTTCTGCAAATGTATTTTCTCCATTCCCTGGATTTTGCTCGATTTTGTGTTTTATCCCCTCCCCCCATCCTCTCTCAGATCTACAAGGGAACATTTTTTATTTTGCCATTTGAGCTGCACTATAATTATTTTTAGCTGAAGACAGTTGTGCTATCACAATCTATTGTTCGGAATGCATTTAAATGTGAAACCAAGGATTAACAATTCATGGGAAATAGGAAGCGAGGATTTTTTCAGAAAGAAAAATCCTCTCTGCCAGTTTGGCTACTGAGAACTGAAAATATTTTCTAAGACTGGAGATGGATTGAATTCTTTAGGGCTAAAAAATATTTTGGCTGCATCTATTGACACTATATCACCTACCTAGTATACTTTTCAAGTGTTTCAAATTAATAAAAATGAGAACTTGGAATAAAAACACATAACATTGCTTTCAGATCACAAAATCTGCAAAAAAAAACAAAAACCATTTTCAAACACCTCCAACTATGACACAACCCAATCCTATGCATGTCTATTCAGAAGTAAAGTCCCATTAGTGTCAATGGGGCTTACTCCCAGGAAAGTGTGGATAGGATTGGGCTGACAGTCCTTTAACCATAGTATATGGTGCACTCCCAAGTGCAATGCATTTGGTCACTGAAGTGGGGTGGGCTCCGTTTTCTCTGTGACAAGATACTGCAGTTTTGAGTACCAGGGAAAATGTGATTCCCCCAGAATAGATGCATTAATGAATGGATTTCCCCCAGTGACTGAGTCGTAGCTATGTGTTCAATGCACAATGAAATGATGATCTGGAGGGACCTGCGTTCATGTAAATAAAACAGATCTGATTGACTGATAGATTGAGAGCTCTGCTGCCATTAATATTTCAGTCTAGAGCATTCCATCACTGCCCTGGAATCTTTTCAGGCTCAGTCAACAGTAAGGCTGCCTAATGTTCCTTAAAGATTTTAGAGATTTCTCTCTCTCTCTCTCTCTCTCTCTCTCTCTCTCTCTCTCTCTCTATATATATATATATATATATATATATATATATATATATATAAAGAGATGTGAGATGTATATAAAGTGATGTGAGATCAAGCCACAGGACAATAATGATATAACTGCTAATTATAATGATAAGACAGGATATATTCCATATAATAATGAATGCTATAGATACATGTTTTATATACATTTAATATAGATAAAATGTTTACAAATGTTGCATCTCTGCAATGTGACAAGAAGGTCTTTTCTTTTTCACTTGTTACATATTAACAGATATATAAAATGAAATAAATTTTGAAAAAAAACAAGCTTTGCAGAGATGCGACATTTGTAAACATTTTAATCATGTATCTATAGCATTCATTATTATACGGAATATAGCCTGTCTTATCATTATAATTAGCAGTTATATCATTATTTTCCTATGGCTTGATCTCACATCACTTTATTGACATTCAAAGGATGGAATGATATAGGATTGCTATCATTCATACATGCATTTCTGCCATCCCCATTCTGATTTGTGCTCCCTGGGGCATTTGGTGGGCCACTGTGAGATACAGGAAGCTGGACTAGATGGGCCTATGGCCTGATCCAGTGGGGCTGTTCTTATGATCTTATCAGCGATGCTCCTATCAGTACTGTGATAGTGTTGAGTGGTGTCAAGCCAAGTGATCTTGCAACGCCAAATGATTCTTTCCTTCAAAAACTTTACTGTGAAATCCAGCCATGGGAAAATGGCACCCCTATGAGAGCACAGGTTTACATCCCTCAAAATTGATGATAATATTTAGTGATAGGCTGTGTTCCCTGAACTACATCATCTATCTCTTGACAGATATCACTTTAAATGGCCAGTTAAAAAGATTTTGCTGCCATCCTTCAGGATCTTGGTTAGCCCAAGCAGCATCAATTTGGGGGCCCGTGCTCCAGGTCACATGACCTCTGAGTAGAACATGGTATAATATCAACACATTTTAAAATACTTAGCATGCAGTGTACGTCCTGGCAAAGAGCAGTAAGTACACTGAACACTGAACACTGAACACTGAACAGTGGAAAAATGTGCTTCCACATCACAAAAAGGGAAAACTCTTCAGTAAGAGAGCTTGAGAGAAACATCTGTGCTATTGTGGCCAGCTGTTGAGGATGGTAACTGAGGGGAAAATTATATAGTAAATGTCCAACAAGTCAGCCTCAACATCTTCCACAGCCCTTATCTTTCCTACAATAGTGCATAAGACAGGTTTCTACGACTCACGTTGCTTGCCTTTGACACCAGGTTTCCTATTTGTTGAAGTGGTCAGCATAAAAACAATCTCATGAGCAGAAAAGAAAAGCAGAAAAGTGGGGTCTTCTGTGTCACCTGACAACCCCAACATCATACAGTGAATAGCTGAAAGCTGGTGCTGAGCCCTCATTTTTGCTCTTTGTGCTGCAATTTTTTTTAAATTAAAACATCAGAGGCACTGATGATCAGAGGCAATGACAGCCCAATCCTGAGCTACCTGGAGCATGGGGCTGCTGTGGCGCCTAAAATGGCTGCCACAGTACCCTGCGCAACCTAGGCAGCTGCCACCTTCTCAGAAGGAGGAGACTTTCATCCCTTTCCCCAAGTAAGGGAAGTAGCCCCACAATGGGTCTACTTGATTCTGCGGTGGCTCCAGAGCCGCCGCAGAATCAAGGAGTCTTGTGTTGGAACACACAGCCCAACACAGGGCTGAGACTCCACCAGTCCCACCCCCTCCTGCCCTGCTCCCTCCCCTGCCACGCCTCCTCCCCGCTCTTCCCTCACCTCCCCCACTCCAGAACACCTTCCCCACCTTCCCCCATGCCCCCACTGACCTCTCTGCCGCCCAGCAGTCTGGGCGACCGCTGGGTGGCAGAACATGGGCCCAGCGCTGGAGCTGCCCCAGCATGGGCTTGCTCTGGGCTACCTTTGTCACTGGGCCCACGGTAAGGGCTTGCGAATGTGCCTTATGGCATGTTTGCCACAGCGCATGCTGGTGGTAGTCTGGCACACAGTGCTCCGGATCATGCCCTAAATCAAATGCTTTCTGTCAAGCTGTGTGATAAGGAGGGGGGAAAAAAACCATCTCACTTGTCAGGTATATTATTCTGCAAGCTGAAAAGGAATGTGATCATCACTACCTTTTTATTAAGTAAGAAAAATAAGCAAACACAAGCACAGGTACTAATATATTTTATGTCCCACTTTGGGCATTTGCTTCAGCATGAGAAAAGTGGGAGATAAATATTTTAAATAATTAAAAACTTTTGCATCAGTTGGTTACTTTTGAGACTTTACCTTTCCATAGTGACCCTTTTCCAGTGCCAAGGAAACTCTTAAAGCAAACTTAAGTTGGCAAAGTAAATAATCTGCTTGGGTAATTAATAAAGCATGGGTTACTACATCCAAACAGCTTAGCTGGAGTAGGATTTTTTTTTCCCCTGATGCTAGAGGAACCCATAATCTGAAAGAGAGCAAGAAGCGAAGAACACTGTTCATTAATCCCTTTAAGAGTCTTTTACAGTATTACCATATTGAAGATAAACTGAATTTGTTTCTCGGTTTATGACCAAAACACTCTTCTTCTGACACCCTTCTGTCAAAGTGAAATACTGCCATTCCTTTATGCCCACAGCAGTCAGTGTAATTATTAAGGCTATTAGAAATACTGTCAATATAGAGACTGAGGCAAAGGAGTAGTCACTTCTGGGGATTTTGTAATGGCCTACGCAAGAAAGCAATTTGGCGCAGAAGTCATTTGAGGAGAAACATGGAACTCACGGCTGCAATTGTAAAAGTCTAGTTCTCCCCACCCCCATCATTCTAGTCACACTTTACAATGCGCAGAATGCACACTGGGTAGAAAAGCGATTGCCTCAAGAATGCAAAGGAGAGAAATGCCAATGAATTGTGTCATTTTTCCGTACTGACATCTAATCACACTGCAAGAAGCCATAACTCAGGTTTCCTTTTTCCAAAAGCACCAGAAAATATTGCTATCCCAGAGACAACATTCAAAACACAATTACAGCACAATTTAGTTTTCTGTGGCATTTTTCCTTAGGTTTGTGGGAGGGGGTATTGCAGAGAAAATGGGCATTTAAAAGTGGGGAAAGTTGGGGTGGTATTGCTTCAGTTGACCTCATGGATGGGCCAACCCTGACCAGGAGATAACAAGGATTAAACACAGGACGTTTTGCTTGCCAAGCATGAGCTCGGTCAAGGACCAATTGTCCCTCTTCATAGTTAAAAGTATGGGTCTGCTGCTGTCACATGTGGACTAGGTCTAATTTGTGGAAGTACCATAAGGCTGAAATCCTATACAGCTGAGAAGAAGAGACCCATTAACAGGTGTTTGTTCCTGGTGAGTAAGCTAGGAAAATAGCCCAACTGAACACAATGGGCTTACTTCTGTGTAATATAAAGAATACCATTTTCTTGATCCCCTTGAACAGTAGATTGAAGGGGTGGAGGGGCCGTTTGCCCACTTGTTTTCACTGCTCTTCCTTCTCCTTCTGCTCCCTGGAAGAAGGGGACAGCGAGGAAGAGGAAATGTGGAGGGGAGGAAAGTGCTGAACATTGAAGCGTGGGGGAAGCAGAGACTGGGTCCCCATGCTAACCCCTGGTCCCTGTTTAACACCTGCTAATTGGGTAAGAGGCACTTTTTCAAGTGGGTGCTCCTTTTTTTTAGCAGGGGGAGAGTAACCTCACCTCACCCCAGCACTGCCTGTTCTAGTGGCTGTCTGCTGGTATTCATTTGCATCTTTTTAGATTGTGAGCCCTTTTGGGACAGGGAGCCATTTAGTTATTTGATTTTTCTCTGTAAACCGCTTTGGGAACTTTTAGTTGAAAAGCTGTATAATAATAATAATAATAATAATAATAATAATAATAATAATAATAATAATAATAATAACAATGGGGGGCAACCTTTGGCAACCTTTGGCATTCAGCCTGCAGAGTCAGGAGGACTTGGGCCAGCCCTGCTTCAAGTACTACTGAGAAAGTGTTGCCCGAGAGTCTGGAAAGCTACTTCAAGTCTTTTTAGACCATTTTGAGCTAGATGGACCTATGGTCAAACTCAGGAGCTGCCAAATCCCAGCCCATAGGCCGGATCTGGCACACTGAGAAAAGTCTTCCAGCAGAAGTGGTGGTGAAGCCTTACTGTTCTGTACCACAGCCTCCTACCTTCACAGCCGATCTTTGCAGAGTTGTGCAGAGCAGCCGCTTTTCCCCAGAAATCAGAGCACAGAACCTTCTGGGGTGATATGTGGCTGAAGCAGCTGCCCCATGTCCCTCTTTGCAAAGATAGGGGACTGAAACATGGAATGGTAAGGCTTTGCCACTACTGCACTGCACCTGGTGGGTCACTGATCTAATATAAGACAGTCCGTCACTGATTCAACCTGAGGTCCCCTCACTTCCAGAGGCTTTTCTGAGCCCCGCAGAGGGCACATGCAACCTCCCATGGCCTCTGCAGGACTCAGAATGGCCATTAAAGCAAAAAAAAAAAAATAGACGCTACTTCTGATTTCTGGAGGTAGGCCTCCTGGAGGGTTTCTCCAGGCCTCAGAATGTCTTATAAGGTATAAAAACATCACTTCTGGTTTCCCTCCGGAAAACAGAAGTAGCTTTTTTTTTTGCTATAACGGCCATTCTGAGCCCTGCAAAGGCCATGGGCAGTCACACATGGCCTCTGTGAGGCTCAGAGAAGCCTCTGGAGGTGAGGGGAGCACAGCTCTTCCTGACTCTGGAGGCTTCAAAAGGGTGACATCTACTTTTAACATCTACGTATAGTGACGGCGTCACTTAACAACAGGGAAGCAAGGATGCGTCCCCATTGTTAAGTGATGCTCAACTGTACTGTATTTTGATCATTATCTCATTCCTGATTTTGGACAGTGGTAAAATGCCACTGTATTAAAAATGAAACTCTTAAAAAACCTTCATCATGAGGATCACTAGTAGCATGTGAAACTCATGATAAAATGGTTCTGACAACCTGGAGGAAAAGGGAAAGCAACCAGCCAAGTTAATTGCTAAGTAATCAATAAACAAACTTGGTACTAAAGGCTAAAATTTTCAGGCAGGCATTCCTCATGCCTCCCCCAGTCTCCAAGACATATCTGCAGCTCAAGTATGGCTGTTCTCACCTGATGTGCATTTTAAAAGCCAAATAATGAGTGCCAGATGGCATCTGCACGAGAACCCTAAAATAACTCAGATATGAAAATGCTACTAAGAATAATAAGTAACTGTACTTCCTTATCAGCTTCTATACCTAAGGTATAAAACCTGCTACTCCAAAATCAAGAACAGTCTTTGAAAATGGTTCTGGAGATTAATGTGCAGGTTTGTGTTAGTTTAACCACCAGCAGCGGACCTAGCTCTGGGTCCTGAGCCCATGTGGGGAGCCTCACTGAGGCTCCCGAAGCAGTTAGAAACTGTACTTCCGGTTTTCTGGAAGTACAGTTTAAGACTGTGGGGAAGCCTCAGAAAGCTTCCCCCTGTCAGTCCTCATGTTGCGTGAGGCTCTGTCGTGCTCGAAAGATGGGGAGCGGCTTCACGGACATTTGCTCCGGGAGCAGGGAGGGGTAAGTCCACCACTTTTAACAACAGCTGTTTATTTACGGCTAAACATATGGATGAACACAACAGGTGACAGAAGAAGTAAAAACTGTTAGAACCTAAGAGAGCTATATAAAATGCACAGTAGATTTTATTAGATGTTTCCCCTACCAAGGAGCAATAAGGCAATACTGTACTACTGAAAGTCAACATTGGAAGCTGTCTTCTACTAAGTAAGTCCATTGGTTCCGCCAGCTGAGGACCATCTTCAATGATCAGCAGCAACAGTTTTGTCCATGCAAAGTATCGGTATATGACTTTGGGTCAAGCCCGTTCATGTCAACAGGGTCATGCACAAGCAAAATTCCTGACTTATTCACTGCATTGTTTAAAATACTGTGCTCTTACAGATTTCACAGATAAAGGGCAGAGACTGGAAACCAGTCAATTGCTTGGATCATTCAGCAAGTATGTAACTGAGGGACAAATCCCATTGAACTTTCCAGCATCAATGCAGCCATGCCATTGGAGCATGTAGTGGCGTACCTGGTGGGGGGTCCAGGGCATCACATGTCCAGGGTGGCAGATGCCTCAGGGCTGCAACTGCTCCCCCCATGCACCACCCCCTGGAGGTTCTGCCCCCCCGTCCCCTCTACCTCCCCTCACAGAGGCCTTCTGAGGATTGGGCAGGCCACATATGGTCTCATCTGCCCTTCTGGAGGCCGAAAACTGTCACTTCCAATTTTCGTTCCAGAAGTTATCCAGAAGTTATCAAAAAAAACTGCTCTTGGTGCCATTCCAGGCGCAGCCTCTCCAAGGCTCAGAATGGCTCTGGACATGACCAGAGCAAGGCTCCAATCACATTTGGAGCAAAGGTGGGCTCTGAAAACCACGTGTTTTGTTATCCACTGTTTTCGGTATCCATGGAGGGTCTGGAAATGAAACCCTTGGGATAAAGAAACTCCACCTGTATATGTAAAGTATGTTTAGCCAACCCTAGAAAATATTCTAGTAGCAAAGATCTGAATAAACACTAGAAGTAACATTGAGAGGTTTGACAAATGGGCAACTTTTCCTGAAAGATGTGAAAGGAGAATTTTATATTTGGTACATACAGTTCCCTGGATCTGACTCTCTTAATGTAAGGAATGCAAATTATGTCCATGATAATTAGCATTACCTTCTTTTACTTGACAGGTGATTTCAGAAGATTGATTTGGGATTGCTCTTCTTGGATCGACAAATCTTACTTACACGTCATGTCCAGCTAGACTTGAGTGCACTCTCATTTAATTCTGTTTTTCATGGCTACCCAAACTTGACAAAAATGTATGCAAGACTTCTCAAGCATTATTTTTATGCAGTCCTTTCAACAGGACTGTAAAATAAATTGAGTATTTTTATCCCAGTATTGCAGTTGAGACTGTGAGTGGCTTGCCTAAGGACAGCAGGTGAATTCCTGGTAGAGGTGCAATTCAAACTGAGAAAGTCCTTATTTACCATTCAGGTTTAGCCTCTTTCACAGATCACAGCCAAGCTAAATTTGATCTTGCTGTGAAAACAGCAACACATCCAAAATCTCGGATTATCTAGGGGTGTTCTTCTTGCTTTCTACTTGGTTCCATCTCCCAAGGCCTTTTCCAGGCATGTCTGTACATCACATCGTTTCCAACAACTTGATTACTCCAAATCTTGAAGACTGGCAGCTAAATGCGTGAGCTGCTCCCTGAGAAGCACTGTTTGTACTGAGGTGTTATAAAAGTTCCATCTGTGGTGTTAAAGCTGTGATGGTTTATTGGCATATCTAAGCCATCACTTGATATTTAAGTCACCAAGTGATGAGCCTGTGTATGTGAATGAACCTGATGAGCCCCTAATGATGAACATGGACTCCTAAGAGTTAACTAAGCTAACGGATGTCAGAGCCACGTATTCTAGCAAACCAGCACCAGTTTCCTGCCTTATAACCAAAGTCATCTCCTATAGTGCTGTTTCAAACTGTGCTCGGCTTTACAGGAACAGATCCCCCGCATTATTGGACATATTTCTGTATCTGGTGGTCATCTTTATCACAAAAGGTGATAAAGGAGCCTGCCAGTATCCTGCTGTAGCATGTAAATGATAATGAAGTACTCTTTTTCCCTTAGAACAGCAATAATGCAAACACAAAAATGTTCTTGAGGTTGAAAAACAGAATTTCTAAATTAGGCAGATACCTTCTTAAAATACAGTAACAATTTATCCAAGAATACCAGCATCCCCAAAACTTATCCAAAACTTAACTTATTGTAGTATGAAGCTTTTTAAATAAAAATCTATATCTCCCCCCCCCCCAAAAAAAAAAAATCTATATTTCCCAAAACTTATCCAAGCCAACACTATTATCAGACGTTGCAGACCGGTCCATCAGGAACATATGTTGAATGTGGAAGAGGCAAGAGAATCAAAATGCAACAAGCCAAACTGCTAGGCCATGATCCAACTGAGAAATTAGATCAGAGTGCAGTCCATGCTACAACTAATATTGAAGAAGTCCATCAGTTTTAGAATACACACACACACAGGAGGCCAGCATGACACCCTCATGATGGACCTCCTCCCATGCAGAGGGCTACTACATGGCTTCCTGCCTCTCTGCTCTCCTGTCAAATTCCCTCTCCTGCCACCTTCCTTCATTGAATTTGACCATGGTTTAGCATTACATCTACAGTTATAGTAGCTCGGTTCCTTTGTAACCAACATTTGAAAACCTGTTCCTAACTCTGGTTTTAAATCCTGGTTAAAAAGATTAGTATAACAATTGTTACTACTGGTGAAGCTCTATGCAGTGTTTCTCAACCAGTGGTACTAGTACCTTCTAGTGGTACTTGAGGTGGTGCCCGGTGGTATGTGTGGGACCTCCAGACCCCTACCTCCTTGCAGCAAGACCAGCAATGCAACAAGCAGCAGTAGGAGGCTTGGCTCAATGGGTAAAACTCTAGCGTGCACTTTTCATGTGCTCAAAAGAGCCCCCCTGTTTGCCTTGAACCTATTACTAGTGTTTGTTGCATTATGTACAATCCGGAAGTAACTGGCAATGACAACACTGTCAGTTACTTCCGGTGGTAATTCCAATAAGTGGCCATGCAGAGTGATACAGTAGGGGACAAATGCTGAGAAACACTGGTCTGACGCTAAAACATCATGTTTTAGCCAATGAGAGAAGCAAAATTGTGTTGAAGAAAGGCAGAGGCGATGGGATAGAACTCACAGATAACTCGTGATATAATGAGAAGCATTACGTTCACAGTGCAGAAATATTTTGCTAGGGTAGTAAGGGTAGTAGTAGGGTAGTAAGTGGCGTATACAAATGGTTGAAGTTGGGGAAAATGGGATGATGATAAACAGAAATGGGACAAGAATCTAAGGATATGCCAAGGAGAGCCTGCCAAGGAAATGCCACTCCCTTCCTTGGAGGCTTAACTTGCTTTTTAATTAAATTAGCTTTACTCTCCTCTAAGCCAAGTACTGTAGTTTTAAGATTCATTTTTCTCAAAGCCAAAACATTCAAATTTGATCTTAAAAGTCAACCACAGCCATTAGTGTTTAAAGGAGATTTAAGCCTATCCTGCACTATCAAGCCTAAGACATTTATAGCATGTTTGTGTATTTGTTTAGTTTTTCCTGTGGCAAATACATTTGAATGGCAACAATAAAAAGGAAGACATATGTTGTTGTTGGCATCCTTCAGTCTCGGAAGACTATGGTATCGCGCTCTGAATAGTGGTTCTGGAACAGTGTCCTCTCTAGTGCGCGAAGCCTGGGTAAAGAAGGTATGGAGGATAGGCTGTTACCCATGCAGCAAATCCCCCCTCTCCACATCGCTGAAATGGTCCAATGGAAAGGCAGAAGCCAATACGGTTGGTTCCACCGGCGTGGCAGGAGTTGCCAGAACGTGACTGTGTTCAGCCATGAACTGCCTCAGAGACTACAGCTCTGGATTTTGCCTCGAGGTTGACTCCTGAAGCCTTTTCCATAACTGGATGTAGCCACATGGCAGTGGAGGTTTGGGATCAGAGTTTCCCTTCTCTCAGATGAGCTGCCTTCCCAGGCTGATGAGTCCCATCTACCCGGTGGCTCTTAGGACAAATACAGCCAAACTGAGGGCCTATTCTTATCCCCCAGCCCCCAGGAGTTAAGACATACAGTATGTAGAATTTGCCAAAAAAGAAAAACAAAAAAGGGATGGAGGAGCCATCCTAGAGCCCTGCTGTTACAAAATCTTTACCCCTGAAGGCTTTAAATGAATCTGTCAGTTTTAAAAGAATGCAAATACAATTGTATTATCAGCTGGTAGACTGCTGTAATTATTTAAATACCCTTTTGTTAACCATTACATTCCTAAAATGATCAACTTGGCTGTTTTAGTAGTGAATCATCATTACAATAAACTTACATATATTAACAGAATTACAAGGCTCCAAACATAATACCGAGGAAGATCAGTACAAAAGGTATAAAATAATTTTTGCTATCTAAACATTCTGCAGAGCAAATTCAGACTGCAAAGCAGAATAGACAGAAGGAACAAACCTGATAGCAGGCACGCACCACATAATCCTGAATATGTCTCAATATGAAACAATAGGTTGGTTTCCTCTGGTTGAAGGCACTGATCTTTGCAATCATCTCATTTCGCTCTGACAAAGAAAGGGCATTTGGCAGGCCCCTTTCAGAAGCAGATTGCTGGACGAATAGGAGCCTTTGGTCTCATTCACTACATCGACAAATCTCATATTCTATGATTGCCTGCCCAGTCAACTAGGGCTGACATAGCACTCAGTCAATCGGGGGTCCAAAAATATGTTCTGTTCTCTTGTCACTAGGGATGCTCTCTTCAGCATGCTAACAACCTGCTTGCTATTCACATAGTTACTGAGAAAATGAATGCATGCTAACTGGGAAAGAAGCATGTTCTAAAGTGGTGTCCTCTTACATTTAGAGGATCTGTCCCTTTTTATCTCAGTAGGGCATCTTTTCCAGTGGCTGCTGCTGGTGTCAATATTGCATTTTTTCTTGGGGAAGGGGCAGGAGGGTTCATTTTAGATTGTGAGTCCTTTGGGGACAGGAAACCATTTATTGATTTATTTTGCTATATATTCGTGAACTACTTTTTATTGAAAAGTGGTATCTAAATATTCTTGATCAGGGGTGTCAAACATAAGGCCCGGGGGTTGGATGCCACCCCCGGAGGCTTTTTATCCAACCCTCAGTCTCTCAGCTGCTGAGGTATTACAGCTGAAATGGCAGCCCACAAGAAAATTGGGCTTTCCTAAATCTTGAAATATGATCAAGATTTGCATACTTTCTCTTCTGTCATTTGCAGTTAATGAGTTTCTATATGAGAACAGGGTCTGATTTCTGGCCATTAGCTGCTTAATGATCATACTTTCTGCTTAATGACATCACTTCCAGCCCTCAGCTGGAGTCCTGAATGCTAACTTCAGCCCTCTGTATGAAATGAGTTTGATACCCCTGTTCTTGATGATGATAATACATCATAAACCACAACCTTATAGAAATCATTTTTTTGAAAGCACATTTTATTTCTGGAGATCTCCAGTTAGAGGAAAACTAGTTGGTCAAGTTGGAGCTGCCGATAGCTATGTGTATGAAAAGACTTCTTTTCCTATAAACATTCTTTGATTTCTGAAGAAACAATGTAACTTAAAGATGTGCATTACACAGCTTGGTCATTAGGTCACTGAACTAACTATACACATTTTGAGAAAAATCTCCATCGTGGGACCTTATTTTGACTGTACCTACCAATGCCAATAAAGGACATCAAAAAAACTAGTTCTCTCCTAAATCATTAACACAGACCTGCACTTCAAGCAGTTCTCCATTGAATGGGTGCAAAAAAACAGCCCTTTTCACCACACTTTAATCATGCTGTGAGTACATTAAGAAGACATCATCTCCCCATGTTCATTGAACCATATTTCCCATGCTTACTACAAACAAATGCAGAATGCTAGGAGGCTTTAGCCACATAAAGTGATGCCTTGAACATATCCTGCCCATGTGCAGCAATGCTTTCTGCAGAGAAGAAGCCCACAAGCAGGGCATGTGAGAGGACTGGTGAAGGTCAGCTGGAGCAGGAGAACATCATGGCCTCATGAATGGGCTGGTCCTGGTATGCCCAAAGATTATCTTAACTAGCTCTGGGTCATGACATCTGGTTTCTTGTGTCCAGCTCAACTCCGGCAGGATTTGACCAAGATTTAACAAAAAGTTTGTTCACATCATTCCATACTCTAGGTACGTAATAGTATGTTGCTTTATTCACTTTATGTTAGGAATGTATGCATATCTTGACTTTAATACCTAAATAACAGAATTAATGTCCTGTTACTTTCAAGGCAATTTCCCTTGTGAACAATTCAAGTGTTTCAGGAAAATAGTTATCAAAAAATAAGCAATCAATCAATCCTTTAGCCCTGCAGTTTTCAAATTCCCAGGGAGTTTGAAAGCTGCAGTAAGTTCTTGCGGGGCAGGGGGGAGGCAGCGGGGGGAAGGCAATGGTACTATCCCCAGGATCGTGCCACTCAGGGGGCTTGGGTACACTTACCAGAGCCTCCTGCAGCCTCCCAAGGGTGCGGGGAACCCTGCGCAGCTCTCTGCAGGGCTCCCTGATGCTTCAAAAGTGTAAGTGGAGTGATCGCTCCTCACTTGTGAAACCATCACACCTCCCACCCACCCTCTCTTCGCCCCCCAGGCCTCCCCCCTCCCTGAAATGCCTCCTCCCTGTCCCTGCTTACTGTGCTGCAGCTCTGCGGTTTGTGAGACTGCCGAGCAGTGGAGGACGGGTGCCTGCCCAGCGCTAGCCCGGCGCCAGCCAGCGCTGGGCTAGCATGGGTGCTGGCCTGGTGGTAAGCCTTGCAGATGTGCCTTATGGCACATTTGCGACAGTGCACTCTGGCAGAAAGCTGGAGCGCTGAGCTCAGGATTGGGCTCTATGCCCTCTCCTGGGAGGCAGGGGCAGATCTAAGGGGAGCCATGGGTATATGCTCTTCCCCCACCGTCACACCAGTGGGGAAAGGCACCAGCCAGGATGGGAAGTGGTTGAGGGTGCCAGGGGAATGCTCACTGGATGGGGCGAGAGGGCAGAGTCAGAATGGAAGCCCAGGTCTACCTGACAGGTGGATCTGGTCTCCCTGGATGGGAGCCCAGGTTTACCAGCCAAGCAAACCTTGGCCATGGAGGCCAAAATTCAACCAGAAGCCCAGGTCTACCTGCCTGGAGTTAAGGTAGTGCTCATGCCCCACCCCCCTAAACACTAGATTCACTCCTGCTAGTAGGCGACCATAAAGGTGGCAGTTTGTTCACCTTTATAGGTTCATCCTTAGGTGTACTTAAGTCTTGATTTAGACTTTAGAGAGATTCTGCCCAACAACCTCTGCCTCCAGACCAAACATCACATACGAAACACATAACTGAAGTCTCAACACTACAGTTGGAGTGATTCAATCGATCACCACAATCTTCCAATCTTTTTGTATCTAGTTATATCAGGACGGGTCAAGATAAATAATATCAGGTAAAAGTGACTTCTACCTTTGTAAAGATCATCTTTAATTTATGAAAGTAGCATCTGTCATACATTTTGCACATACACAGAGCTGCTCCAAAATTCTCAGGATAACAAAACAAGATTTTAACATCAAAATAAACTTTTTTTCACTCTCAATTGCTAAAAATTATCTTAAATATTTAAACACAAATTAAGAGGGTTAATCAGATTTTTTTAAAAAAAGTTCTTACATAAATCAGTTACAGGAATTTCACTAATCAAATACAGATATCCTTTATTCATTAAAATGGCATTTAAGGGCCCAGTTCTATCCAACTTTCCAGCACCAATGCAGCTGCACCAATGGGGCATGTACTACATTCTGCAGTGTGGGGGGCAGTCTTAGTTGCTCCTAGTTGTATCAACTCTGGGAAGCTGGATAGAATTGGAAATATATAAAGCATTTCTGTAATCAAAAGGTTTAGGTGAATGAAGTGGAGAGCTATTTATAAATGGTTACACTGATATGGACCACAGAAGAATTTTTTGATATGAGGCGTACTATTGTGTCTGACAAAACCTTCAGCAGGACATTTAAAATAAGGAATATATTTTTGTTATGGCTTGAGCTTAAAGTTAATATGATTTCCTTTTACATCTTTTTACCAAATCAAAAGACAGTGGAATAGATTCTCTGTTGTCTTGTATACTGTTGTCTTGTATACTGTTACACAAGGCTTTCACTTTAGAAACATTTCCAGGGAAGTGGTTTGTCTAAATGTGTTAAATAACTAATTTTAAAACGCAAGGCTGTAAATCCTTATGACCAGTTGGGAATACACCTCTTTGAACTCACTGAAGTCACTTCTAAGCAAAGATGCATAGAACTGTAAATTAACAACATCCAGGACTCAATTTTAAATTAGGAAATGTGGAGAGAAAAAAGAGCTGCAGAACTTTTTTTTACAACTCCATAACCAAAAACCTAAGTGAAAACTTGCTGGATTCAGACAACAGAGAAAGATAGTTTGCCCCCTTTCTGCATATCAGCGTAATGAACGGAGAAACAGTAATAGGGTATGTCATGGAATAATATGAAATAAACTTAAGGAGGACAATAAGAAGGCCAGAAAGAACAAGAAACAAAAAGGGACATGCAAAGTATCACAGATGGGAAAACAACGTGGGCGAGAGATCATGGAAACCGTTCAGCACAGGTTCATTATGATAAAAGCTTGTTAAAAGCAACAAAATGGGACATAATTCCAACTCAGTCATGAGTTCAGTGAGGCTGAGCTGCAACTGACCTCTGCTGGATTGTACCTATTTCAGAAGAAATCATATTTCAGTTAAATCAGGGATGTCAAACATTTAGTTATTTGACTTTGAGTCCAATCCTGAGCTCGTACTGTTGGTGCTCCGCTGATGGTGAGCATTGTAAACATACCGTAAAGCACGTTCATGGCCCTCAACACCAGCCCAGCACTGGAGGTAGCTCAGCACCAGCTGGCGCTAAACTACCACTGGTGGATCGCTGGTGCTCAGCAGGTGCTGCAAATGCTATTCAGCCCACTATATAAATGAGTTTGACACTCCTGTGTTAAAACCCTCAATGGCAAAATGCATTAGACAAAGTAATAGATAGTTTGCATACATAACAAGAAGTAATAATATTTGCATATAAAACATTGTTTAAAAAGAAAGCTCAAAAAAGCAACACAAAAATGTAAGTCTAGCACATGAAAATCTAGATAACACATAAATAAAACAGCAGAACAGACAATTCAACATGTATAATGAAAAGCCATTCAAGGCATGAGAGAACAGAAGTGTCACCAGGTTTGGATTGGGAGGGACTGCCACAGTTTGGGCCAGTGGCATTGTCAATGAATAATGGCATTGTGTAGCCCAGTGCCAAGCTCAAAATGATGCCCCGGAAGTGATGTCACAACGGGAACTGGCGTCACACTTTTTAAAAAGTGAAAATTGCAGAAACCTGCCTCCTCCCCCCAGCAGCTCATCACCCACTTACTCTGTTGCCTCCCCCCAGCCAGTGGCATACCTAAGGCATCTATCTGCTATCGGGGGAAGATTTCGTAGCACCCCCCACAACAAAATCAAATTTAATTAAGTAAATAATAAAAAGTGTGCCCCTTATTGATTAGAGACACTGTGCTGGGGTAAAGAGAGATGGAGATTCTCCCCCTGCTAAATATAAGAGAAGCATCACCTGAAAGGGTGCCTCTTTACCCAGTTATCAGGGATATTATCATACATGGAAAAGAGAGCTGACTCATATTAACACCTTATTGGTTCCATGCTATATCATAATTACATTTCATTGGCTTTCAAAACAATCAGTCTCATAGCTCAATTTTGAGTTAAGTAAATCCCTTTTTGTTCCATAAGGCAGTTGTGTTTTCATTTTTCTGGTTAATTGGCCATAACTTTTGATATAATTTGGATATTCCAAGATGGTTTGCTTCATTGCATTCTGCATTAAATTACCTAACATGATGGTATTATTCATACATACCAAGGTTTTCATAATTTTGGCCACTAGCATCAAGTTCAGCTTGTTGCTCCCCTAAAGCTTATTGCCTGGTGCATTTGCTAACCCCTGCACCTCCTTAGCTACTCCACCACAGAAAATGCCTTCTTTCTCTCTCTGGTCATTTCAGGTGGAGTAGGTTTCTGTTCCATAAGACTCTGGAGGATGACTAAGGGCCCAATCCTATCCAATTTTCCAGTGCCGGTGCCATCATGCCAATGGGGCATGCACTGCATCCTGTGATGGGGAGGCATTCACAGTGGCCTCTTCAAGGTATGGAAATATTTGTTCCCTTACCTCAGGGCTGCATTGCGGTTGCACCAATACTGAAAAGTTGGATAGGATTGGGCCTTAAAATATCAGATATGTCAAACACAGCTGAATGATATTCATCACCCCTACTTATCCTGCACACTTGTCTAGACCAGTGTTTCTCAAACTGTGGGTCGGGACCCACTAGCTGGGTTGCAAGCCAATTTCAGGTGGGTCCCCACTCATTTCAATAATTTATTTTTAACAGATTAGACTATGCTATCATGGTATGTGACTGCACTTGGGAAAATGTTATAGACCTTTACTTTTAAAGAGCTACTCTGTATATTCTTTTAACAATGATAGTAAATGGGACTTACTCCTGAAAAGTGTGGGTAGGATTGCAGCCTAGGATAGCTAAAAATTTTCCTGCTTGATGATGTCACTTCCAGTCATGACATCACTTCCAGTGGATCCTGACAGATTCTCATTCTAAAAAGTGGGTCCCAGAGCTAAATATGTGAGAACCACTGGTCTAGACATTGGAAAGGTCAAGAAAAGACTTTGGAAAGGATTTAGAGAAAAGGAAACAACTAAGAACCTAAGCACCTGAAAAAATAAGCAGCTTATTTCAGCATTAACTTTCATGAAGTATTTTGTGCAGTGAAAGTTTATGGTGAAATAAACTGCTAGTTTTTCAGGTGCTACAAGATAATGTGTTGTTATTCTTGCAAAAGATGAGCAGCCCAATCCTATTCAGTGCTGGCACAGAGGAGCTGCGTGGCACTGTATCCAGTGCTGAATATGGGCAGGCTGAAGGTCTCCTCAACAGAAGGCAACCTTTGTTCCATGTCAAGCCCCAACCTTCCCAATGGGGGTGCTCAGATCTGTGTCAGCTAAATCATTGGTGCAAGTCCAAGTAGCTGCATATAGGTCTTTTAGGTATGGGACAGGGTTCAGATACAACAGAGGCCTGGTCTACCATATCCACCCCCTCCCGGGCCTGAATGGCCCCCTCCCCAACTCAAAACACCCCCTCCCTGCTTCCTTCCTGCCTTCCCGCCACCCTCCCCCACCCCTCTGCTGCCTGGCACAGCACTTTACCTGCTCCATGCCCATTGGGTTGGATACAGTGCCAGCGGGATGGGGCAGGCCTTCCTGCCAGCACTGCAGACTCTTAAGTCTTTGCAGACATGCCTTATGGTACTTTTGCAAGGCTAGCGCCAGTACAGTACCTGCTACACCAACAGTGGCAAATGTTAGGATTGGGCTGTCAGGCTGCAACCCTGTGCATATTTACATGAGAATAAGGGTCTTTGCATTCAGTGGGACATACTCCTAAGTAAGCATGCATAGGATCGCACTGTAACATGGCCACATCTCAGAAAGCTTAAAGAAAGGGTTACTAATTTCAATAGGTCTTAAGTATGGCATCACACACACACACACACACACACACACACACACAATACTTACTAATTAATATGCATACGTACATCATACATACTAATTAATATAATAGTTTTCAGTGTTACGTATTAACTTCTCAGGGAAAATGCATAATGCTGAGAATTATTATATTAATTGTGATGCATCGTTCATCAGTGACATGGCATTAAGAACATAAAGAACCTGTCCCAAACATGGATTATTATTATTTTCTGATTGCAAATTGGATTCTAGCAATGCATCATGTTTGCTGTCAACGCCTAGGAGAGCAAAATCCAACAGATTTATGTATGTTATTAGACTTCATTTAAAAGTTCCATGGTTGTCTGGGATTAGAAATATTGGGAAAGGGAAAATGACAGTGGGAAGGATAATAGAGATACAAACTATGATGGCTGTGGATGGAAAGAAGGAAGGATGGGATTTTTTGTGACAACCACTTCATCCAGCCGTCAGTTGGAGGGAGGAAGAAGGTAGTGTTGTGTGTAGGGATAGGAGCTTAGAGCGCAATCCTAACCAACTTTCCAGCACTGACAGAGCTGTGCCAATGTGGCATGCACTGCATCCTGCAGTGGGGAGGCAGTCAAGGAGGCCTCCTCAAGGTAAGGACATGTTTGTTACCTTACATTGAGGCTCCATTGCAGCTAGGTCAGTGCTGGAAGGTTGGTTAGGATTGCACCCTTAGTGTAAGAGGTTATTGTACGCCACCATTTCAAGGTTCAGCAGGATGAGGAAGTACATTTTAAAAACTGTATAGTGCTGTTCTCAACACCAGACAAAACGCAATAATTCTGGTAGACATCCCTCTCCCACTGCCACACACACACAATTTGCTTACCATTTTTGCTACCTGATGTCATGAAAGTCTGAAATACCAGTATTCATCATCATCCATTTTTCATTTCTTCAGCTCCTGAGTTTGTGGGTCATGAATTGGACTTCTAGAGGTGAAACTGAGCTTCTGAGGCTCCATGTTATTGCTTGAGTCGTCCATTTTTGCTTGGGGCATCCAGAGGCATTTCAAAAAAAATATCTGTAATAAAGATCAGGACTTTCTTACTCCAAAATGAAAAAAACCAACAACTATTTTGCAAAAATCAGACAATGAAACATATTTGATCAAAAGGTTAGTTTAAAAACAGATCATCAAGAACACTGAGAGTCAAAGTAGCATCTTGATTCTCCGAAGAGAGTTTCTACTTTGCACTGGGCATTTGCCTTCCAACACATGCCTATGCAACAATGTAGAAGGCTCTTTTGTGAACCATTACAAATCTTGCTACCCAAAATATCACATATAATTTAGAAGAAACCAAAGTCCAATTCTGCAAGACCATAAGGTCAGGAATGTTTGAAGGGCTTGACTGTAATTTGAAATTCATATTAATGTTGACTAGAATGCAGTTATTTGCTTTTTTAAAAAGACCAAAAGCTGAGTGCCATATTGTGTAGAATCACATGGTGCAGCTAGACTGTATCACTTCAGACTGGAGATGACAGAATGCCCCATTGTCACAGAGGTGGTCACTTATTTGGGTTTTAATTTAAAATGTGACTATGGCAGTATTGAGAAATGACTGCTGTTATCTGTTGAAAATAATAACTAAACACCTCTGTGTGAGTAAGGGGTTGAAATGCCTTTAAATGCTGAGTAGCAGTAGTTTAGTAAAATCATGGCTTCCACATTGCAAGAAGCAGTGGCTCTGCTTTACTCCACGCTTCATTAGAACTCATGTTGAGTATTATGCCTATTTCTGTGCATCACACTTTAAGAAGGATGCAGACAAACTGAAAAAGATTTGGAGAAGGGCAATGAAGATGGTCAGGGTTCTGGAAAATAAGTCTTATGAGGAAAGATTGAGGGAACTTGGCATGTTTAGTCTAGAGAAGAGAAGGCTGATGAGGGACATGGTAGTACTCTTCACTAGAAGGTCTGTCACATGAAAAAGGACAAAGATATGCTCTCAGTTGCCCCAGAGAGTAGGACTAGACCTAATGGGCTTAAACTGTACAAGGAGAGATTTTGGTCATACATCAGAAAAAAATTTCTTAAAGGTAAGAGTGGTTCAACAAAGGAACCGATTACCAAGGGAAGTGGGGGATTGTCCCTCTCTGGAAGTGTTCAAGCAGATGCTTAACAGTCATATTTTGGAGATTCTCTAGAGAGGATTTTCCTGATTAAGCAAGGGGTTGGAACTGATAGCCTTGAAGGCATCTTCCAACTCAATGATTCTGTCAGGGGGGAAAAAATGCTAGTTTTCTAAGTGCAGAGAGTATTCTTAAACATGAGAAGATTCTAAAGTGATACCGTCTAGAAAAATTACATCATGCAGATCATTTTGCTTGGGTATATTTTGTTTAATACTGCTGCTCCTGTTGGTCTGGTGCAGACACATTTCTGCCTTTCTGCAAAGTTGAGTTTTTAAACTGAAAACCTGTCTCAGGAATGCATCCTGCTTCATTCCAGTTCTAATGTGAATTTCCTTCTCTCACCTTGTCAGCCTTAAACTACACTTAGCCCTTAGATGAACTGATACTAACCATGGTTAACACTAGCCAGGGTTTCAAGAAGATTTGCAAACACTAGCTAAGAGCAGATCCTAGTCAAAGTGCAGCACCAGTATAGATGTTCTGTTATACCAGTAGGCTCCAAAATGTGGCCAGATCTGGAATTTAAAAAAAACTTCCCTGCACCAACAGCACTCTGTCCCATGCTCTTGCCTGTTATCTTTCAACTTGATCTCAGAAAGTTGTACTGGGCAGCCACTTCCATCCAGAAATCAGGGCACAGAGCCTGATGGGGCAACAGGCAGTGGAAGCAACTGCCTGGCACAACTTTCTGAGATTGGCTTGAAAGATAACCAGTAGCAGTGCAAGAACAGAAAGTACCGCACGAGAACAGCTTTTTCTTAATGCGGTAGTGCACTTTGAAGTCCACTGCTCTATACCAGGGGTAGGCAAACTTTCAACTTTCGGGATCCTAGACCTTTAACAATTGTGTAAGAGAGAGAAATTCAGCAGGTACTGCTTCCCTCTTCTATACAGTTGTGAAAAGTCCAGCATTCCAAAAGTTTACCAACCCCTGTTCTACACTGATCAGGCTGATCAGAAAAAAGAGGGGGGGGGGGATTTATACAAAAACAAGGGAAGAAGGAAGAAGTGCAAGTTCCCTAAACTGGTTTCCAACCATTGGTTGAACTGAGCCAGTGCTACACCTGTACTACACTAGCAGCACAATCCTAACCATGTCTATTCATAAATCAGTTCGAACTGCATTTACTCCTGTGTAAGTGTGTATAAGATTACAGCCCAAGTACAGTTTGGGTCAAGGGAAGAGTAATGACCCTATTCATTCAAAAGGCAACAGACATCACTCACAGCTTCCTCACAAGTCTTCCAACACTTCTATCCTGTCTTTGATCATTGTACCTTCCTGTTCTCACTGATACCTAGAGAGGGTGCAAAGCACTAATTTTTGCAGGGAGCCTCACTGCAGCAGGGAAGCACCCCCCCCCAGCCATTCCAGGTGGTGGGCACAAAATGGGGTGTCTGTCTGGCTCTGAAGGGGAGGGGGCTGCTTGCATGTTACGATGAGGTTCGCTGCAAAACTTAGTGCTTTGCACCCCCTCTAGCTATGCCACTGCTAAAACTAGATGCCCAAGTCTCAATCTTAAAATCTCAAGGAAATGAGAAGTGGGCGCTGGGCAAACATCCTCAGGTTGCTTTGTGCTTCCCACTTTGGCAACGAAACTCAGGCAAAAGTCAAGGCTCCTCCAAACTAAAGGCTCCAGCCCCAAAACCACTTCAGTTAAAATATTTTTTTTGTATAATTTCTTCCTATTTTGTGGCTGAGCCTGACCATAGAAAACTGGCTTACATTGGTCTATCAGCATTGTCTATAGTAACTGGTAGCAGCTCTCTAGCATTTTCGAGACAGGTCTTTCCCTGTCTCACCTGAAGACACCAGGGAATTAACCTGGGATCTTCTTCATGAAAAAAAAAACTCTGTACCACTGATCAATGGCAGCATCGCTCAAAGGTTGCAAGAAAACTTTTTTTGTATACCAATGCATTTCTGCAAACCCTTCAATAAGCTGCATTCTCACCTTTTGCCCGTGATGCATAAACACATTGGTGGTAGGAAGGGGAGTAAAAAAAAAAAAACGACCCCACCAATTTTTCTGATCTTTTTTTCTGTGCGAAGTAAACAGCTGAAACATTTTTTCTGAACTTTTTTCAGTGTCTTCAGAGTCACCCCAATTTTAGGGTCACCCCAGTATACTTAAAAAATAAAACTTTGGCACAGTTTTTATGGTAAGGGGCTTGACTTTGGAATCAATTTTGCAGCCCTTCAGTTACAGGTAAACACCTGTATTCAGCTGTACAACATACTGTTGTGCAAATGCAATTATGGTAGGAACAGGAGTCAAATTCAGCAGTATTTGTCACTTTTCACAACTTCCTCTTGTTCTTTGGGGTCATTCTGCTGGTTATTAGCTACATACAATGCTTGGGAAGATAATGAAAGCACAGCTTCAGTTTCAGAGGTTGCCTTGAGTCTCTGGTCACAGTGAGAAGCTATTTATCTCCTCTATTGTTATGTTCAGACAATAGCTAAATTACTGAGCCATCAGGCTTTTTTTAAACTATGTTTTCCTAGCAACACTGAATGTGGCTGTTAGGAATTATACTGATTTACCAAGTTTAATTTATAGCTCACTGTTAAGTAGAAATCAACCTTCAGTCATTAGGAAATTCTTTTTTTCCCTATGTTTTTTAGTGCTTATAACCAAAAAATGTGTTTGCAACAACTACATTGCTTGACTTCACAGCACAACCAGGTAAATTCTTTTCTCTTTTTTCTTCTCCCAAGGTTTCTGTTTCCAGCTCTGCAAATGTGTTTATTGACTGTCATTAAATGCTTCACACCTCTTTGTTACCTGAGGAAGGTTGAGATAAAGAACTATTCAAGCCTGCAATTCTTTCCCTAGACCAGTGTTTCTCAACCAGTGGTGTGGGTACCACCAGTAGTACTTGCCAGTTTGCTCTACACCAGGGGTGCCCAAACCCCAGCCCTGGGGACACTTGTGGCCCTCAAGGACTCCCAGTGTGGCCCTCAGGAAGCCCCAAGTCTCCAATGAGCCTCTGGCCCTCTGGAGATTTGTTGGAGCCCACACTGGCCAGACGCAACTGCTCTTAGTGTGAGGGTGACTGTTTGACCTCTCCTGTGAGCTGTGGGATAAGAGTTGCCTCCACTGCTTGTTGTTTCACGTCTGTAATGCAGTAGCAGCAGCAAAGGAAAGGCCAGCCTTGCTTTGTGCAGGGCCTTTTATAGGCCTTGAGCTATTGCAAGACCTTCATTCATTCATATAAGTTCATCTTTAATATATTCATTTATGTAAACTTATGTAAATTTATTCACATTTTAAATGTAAATTAATTCTTTTTTCCCCGATACAGTGTCAGAGAGATTATATGGCCTTCCTGCCAAAAACTTTGGACATCCCTGCTCTACACCAATATCTCTTCTGTGTAATAAGCCCATGAACTTCACAACATATGATAAATGTCTCTCATACCTTGATTGCCTGTTGATTCCTGTTACAAAAGCCTCAGAGAAAAAGGCACATGTTCATTTGTCACACATGACCAAGTGTTTTCTGTGTAGGAAAATCAACAAGTATCAGCCCAATCCTATCCAGAGCTTAAGGTGGCAGATGTTGTGATCCATCACCATAAGGCCTGGAATGGTATCACAAAAGCTGCTCTACTGTCATGCACACCAGGACCACTGGTGTGAATGACCAGAGGCCTCGTATGCATGCCAGTGGCTCCCTGATGCCCTATCAGAGCAGGTAGGTTAGTGGCACAGGCAGTTTGGCGTAGGTCCACGAGAGGTTTGGGGTGGGCAGTGGGCCAGGCTGAAGCGGGGAGATCTTGACAACAGTCGTGCATGACAAGATCCTAGCTCCCTTTCCCTGCACCAAAATGCCCTCTGTGTCTCCTTGGTCTTATCCTAGCTAAATAGCTGGCATAGGTATGAGGCAACTCATTGGCAGCCAGGCAGCCTACGGCGAGGTAAGCAAGGAAAATCTTTACTTACCTTTCCAGCACCATCTGGTCACACCTCTCCATAGCATGCAGCCTGTGCTCTGGCAGCAGTGCCACATGCTATGAACTGGCAAGGGAAAGGATTTGGCCTTATGTCACCTGTGTGAAGTGGCCCTCATTTTCTTGTTTAGCTAAGGATACCATTTGAGCAGAGTCAAGAAGGAAAAATGGTCACCTCAGAAACACTGATAGAGTAGACCAGGGAGGGTCAACATCCATATTTTCAAGAGATATTCTGTCCTTAGGGGGCCAGAAGTGTATTTGCAGCACAACAAAACCTTACATGAGTGATAAGCTTCTGTAATAAAATTAGGGTGCAACCTAGCAGTAAGCTATTTGTAGTTACAAGTCTCCGAGGTTCTCACAGTAAGCTCTGCACAGATATGGAGCGCATGTGTTTTGGCATGTTCAGCGTATCACACCTGAAAAGCCAAGGTGTTATTTTAAAATGTCAAATCTCTCTCACACAACTTTTGAAAAATAATTTCATTTTCCATATTAGGAGCTTCTGGTAGCCAGATAAAATTCCTTCATAGGAGGGCCACAACTTGGCCATCCCTGCATTAGGCCTTTGATACCTGCAGAAAAAAACCTTCTCTCTGGTGATAGAATATAGTGGAAGAATATAAGAAAGACTATAAGGGTGATCCTAAGAATATTAATGTACATAAATGTTGTTGTCTCCCTCCTTTCCTCCAATTGGCCAATAAAAATGTGAGAGACAATAAAGTTACAAGATTTTGAAACTGCCCCCCCCCCACTGCATTCAACAGAGATAGGACATTCTGACAAAAGAAAAAGAATTATATTCTATGGAGTTATGGGATTCTGCAATATTGACAAGAGCAGCATCAAACTTCAGGTGTCTTCATGTAACCCAAGAGACAATACTGGTAATTACACAGAGATCTTTATGTTCAATATCATTAACACACCAAAATCCTTATGCCTTCTATGTATCCTCTGCAATTTGTAGAAAAGTTACAGTCCAGATAGACAGGTCAAAAAGTTACAGATAAGACAGGTCAAAACTGAGCCCTTCACCCTGATTCACTTCAGAAATGGAAGCTCTCATGTATGGATACAAGACTGCTTGTCTACAGGAGCAGCCCCAGTCACTTCAACAGTGTTTGTCCACCATCTTCAATGAAATGAATGGGACAGCCCATGCTTGCAAGCCCTCTCTGAGTATGCATCAGGATTAGGTGTTGGTGTAAACTAGAGTAAGCACTAGCACCAGTGACTGTACTTTTCTCCTGGACTCTCTTAAACCCTAAAACAGATCAGATTACACTTATCACAGTCAAGTACATTAAATAAAAGAGGATCATACCAGCAGCATCACCAGCTTCTGGGTCTAGAAGAGCATCTACTGAAGCCATGCCTGAGACTATGAAGGAGCCCTCTGTATCAGACTCGCATCGCTTGCTGGGACAAGACTTCTTTGGGATACTGACTCCTCTGTTTTGAGTACTCTCACTAAAGTTCTGATTGTCAGGCAGAAGAACCATTTCTTGTCAAGGTCCTTTTAAAGCCTTCCTACAACGCAAGGGTATTTTTTTTCCAGTGCCAATAAAAAGAAGTCCAGAGCTCCACTGTGAAGTTTTCTTCAATCATTTTGTAATGAGAAGGGTGGATAGAAAGAGACACACAAAAGCTGCAGATAAGGCTAACACAGTATCCATTTTTTAAAATCAAATGTTAGGTTGTGTTAATTTGTCTGTTCTCGTTGTAGAAAAGTAAAAACTGTCACCAAGAGATATTTTCTTCAGGATGCATCTTCTGTTCCTTCTTCACCTGATCCAGGTGTGATATAGAGTCCAAATATTCCATAAAGGGACTGCCAGAAAATGATCAATTAGCACTCTTCCATTTGGGCGTTGCAAATAGTTGTATTTTCTTTGTAATCAGAAAACCACAAATCAAAAGATGTGTGTGTGTGTTCACCCATCTATAAAAATGATTTTAACAGCATAGGTAGCATGAACAAAATCAAAGGAAAATCCTTGCTCACACAACAAACACGCATGCACAAAACCACAAAGTACCCAGCGCTGGATGCCCTCCTGCAGATATGCAGTTTTAGTCCCATGCTGCAATGCTGTGCCTTGCTTTATAACAGTCATATTGCTATAAAGTTGCACAAATATGCCAATATATATGACTATAAAAATCACAGAATTTACGGCATTTCTAGCCCAATACTACATGTCAGTAAACAAACCTCGCACTGAAATGAATGGTTAGGAAATGCACTTTAATTTTTTCCCCATTTTTCAATAATCCACAAACCCATAATATCTGTATAATGAAGTATAGCTTACAAATAGGAAATTTTTTAATGTACTAGAATAGCGGCTCTCAAACATTTGAGTCTCCGGAGCCCTTTATACTCCTAAAAGGATTCTCAGGGAGCCCTCCTAGTGCATGTGCAGAGTATCGGAGCCCCAGAGAGACAGTGCAACTGGGCAGTTGGGGGCCACATATAGCATGCCTATGCAGCAATGCTAATGTGGTGCCTGCTGCATACCATGGAGGAGTTTTGGCCTCCAGAGGCCTCCTTGGTTTACAGAAACACTTGTCCCCTTGCCTCAGGGTAAGCCCATGCTGGCCTGCCAGCTGGCACATGTCTGTCTGTGTGGACTCAGAAAGTCAAATTGAAGCCAGGAAGGGTTTGGCAAGCACCACTGCCATTGACACTGCCCCTTCCTGGTCCCAATTCACTCTCCTCCCCACCCTTGTTGCCAACCCATTCCTCCCACTCAACTTCCCTTCATCATCTGAGTGTTCTCACCTGTACTAATGGTCATCCATCATCGATTGGTGTGCAGAGCAAGCTGCTTGCAACTTGCGGCAATGGCAAGGCTGTGCACTCTGGAGTGCTACATTTTATGACAGCCTGAAAGATCCTAACGCTGACAGAATGCTCATTCCAACAGCATTAGATGCCAGCCTTAGGGCCTGATCCTATCTAACTTTCCAGTACTGGTGTGGCCGCAATGCAGTCTCGAGGTAAGGGAACAAATGTTCCCATACTTTGAAGAGGTATCTGTGACTGCTTCCCTACCACAAGATGCAGTGCATGCCCCATGGGTACAGCTGCACAGGCACTGGAAAACTGGATAGGATTGGGCCCTTAGAACCCAATCCTATCCAACTTTCCAGCCCTGGTGTAGCCATGCCAATGGGGTTTGCACTGCATCCTGTGGTGGAAGGGTAATTATGGAGGCCTCCAAAAGGTAAGGGAACAGAAGGTATGGACTGCATTGCACCTGCACCGGGGCTGGAAAGTTGGATAGGATTGGGCCCTCAGTTAATTATAGCAGTAATTGTCCCATGATCCACCCTATGCTTCAAGATCACAAGAGTTCCCAAGTTGTATACAGTGACTCTATTATGACATTTGCTCTCCATCCACAACTGTAACTATGAGGTCAACCAGAGAGACTCATGCTTCTCATAACAGGAAGGTTGTCCCCTAAACAGTGTAATAGCCCAATCCTATGCATGTCTACTCAGAAGTAAGTCCCATTAGATTCTGTGGGGCTTACTCCCAGGAAATTGTGGATAGGATTGGGCTGTAAGTTTCTTGGGAAAATGTAAGTTCAAGCCTGACTGCCTCCCACCTTTGGCAGCAGGGGGGTTCCAGGCCTTGTGGGGGTGTCAAAGAAACTTGACATCAGTGGCCAAAATTGTGGAAACCTTGGTATTTATGAAACATACCATCAGTACATATCATTCAGTTTGTAATTTCATGCAGCATGCAATGAAACAAACCACATTTAATTATCTGGACTCTATCAAAAGTTATAGCCAAATAAGCAGAAAAGGAAAACACAACTGTCTTATGTAACAAAAAGTTACATAACTTTTTATGGGGCTGCCCTTGAAGACGGTTTGGAAACGACAATTAGCGCAGAATGCAGCGGCCCGTGTGCTTGCTGGACACGATGGCTTGACTGTTAGGCCACTGCTCTGGCCGCTGCACTGGCTGCCCATTTGTTTCCAAGCCCAATTTAAGATGCTGGGTTTGACTATTAAACCCCTATAGGGTCAGGATATCTGAGAACCCACCTTCTTCCATATAATCCAGCTCGGATCATCAGAGTGTACCGTGTTGCCTCTGTGCAGGGTTCTTTCCAGCCAAAACACAGAAGGGAGGGAGTGCGCCCAGGGCCGTGGGTGAGGGGCTGCCACTGCGGAGTGCCTGGGCTGAGGCACAGCAGAATGGCAGAAGACCCCTGCAGCCGCCTGCTCAGCTGGAGAAGGGGGAGACACAGCTGAGTGGCCAGCTGCATCACCACCTCTCGGCTAGAAGGCAGGGGCAGTAACAGGCCTGCAAGGCGCAGCCAGAGGAGTCAGCTGGCTTGAAGTCCCGTGAGAGCGGGGGAGTGGACCAAAGCTGGAAGGGGCAGTGCTGGCTGCCAGCTTCAAAGGGAGGTAGGCCGCCAGGGCAGGGGGAGGCAGGATGAGGAACTGGAGTCACAGGAGCAGGCCAAGTGACCTGGGGGATGAGGACAGCACTGAGAAGAGCCCTGGCTTCAGGAAGAAGCTGGATCTGGAGGCCTGGCTGAGGGACAGAGCCCTGGGTGGAGGAGTGAGAGCCAGGGAGCAGGAGAGACCTGCTAGGTCTTTCCAGATTCCACCCTTCCAGTGATTGAAGTGGGGTCATACCCAGTGGCAGCAACTGACAAGGGCCTCAGGCAACCTGCCAGGGGAATCAACACCGCCTTCCAGCCCTCCCAGAGTCAATCATCTGCTGGACCCGGGTCTACCCTCAACATGGCCAGCTGAACACCCAACTGATATCACCCTGGGTGAAACACCTAGGTTCAAACTGATGGTCAGGATGGCATCCTGTTGAAGGTCAGACACAGGGGGGTGCGTGAGGCAATGGGCCTGACAGAGATTGGCATCAAGGAATTCATAATGTAACACAACCCCTGAGCCAACGTTAAGGTCAGAAGCAGAGACTGTGTGGGAGAAACGGACTCTTCAGTGACTGGGAGGTGGGAGATGGAAATACAAGAGCTGGAGGCTGACTAGCAGGACTGCCTCATGAATGTAAAGGCTCTCACTGAATAAAGCACATGAACAGAACTGTGAGGAGAGTCATTCTTGCTCACGATCAGAAGACCACAAGGGCTGAACCCCCCATGGGATGCGCCCCTATGTCATGTCTATGGGCCAAGGGCACCCATGGACATGACACACCTATTGTATGGAATTTCCTCCCTCTTCATTTAAGAACTGCTTCCTCCTTGCAGGCTTTCTGGCTGGGCCTAAAAATTTTACATGTCTTCTAAGTTTTGGGCTTTTATTATGGATATTTAAGGTTTTTATGGGCTGCATTCTTTTTACTGCCTACTGCCAGCTTGTAATGAGATTTTTAGGGTGCATATTGTTGTTCAGGTAATTTTAATGCTTATATTTTTATATTTTTATGACCTGTTGTAAGCTGCTTTGAATGGCCACTTGGGAGATAAAATGGGATGTAAATGAATGAAGGAATGAATGAATGAAAAGTGTATTTCCTTAACTCAAAAGTAACCAATGAGGCTGATTGTTCAGAGAGACAATGAGGTGTTGTTATGATACAGCATTGAACCAATAATGTGTCAGTGTGAGTCAGCTCTCATTTCCATGTATCATAATACAAGTACCCCTGCTAACTGGGTCAAGAGGCACTTTTTCAAGCGGTGCTCCTCTTATATTTAGCAGGGGGACAATAACTGTCCCTCTTCACCCCAGCACAGGGGAGATAGATATGTGATGGCAAAGGATGGGCAGCTCAATCCTATGCTTCCCAGCACCCAGGGCTGCAGCAGGGCCAAAATGGCAACAGTTGCATCCAATGGGATAGGGAAACAGCACCAGGTCTCTTCAGGGTAAGGGAACTTACAGCGTGTAGCACTCCGTGGTCCCAAGGCGTCTCCTTGGATCTGCGCCCACTATTGAGCAGGCACTGAGTGGAGGAGACCCGTCTGATTTCCCAGGCCTGGAGGGGGATTAGGGTATGGTGGCAGAGTCTGCTGCTGTCTCCACCCCCTCCCACTTCCACCCCTGCCCTTCCCTCTTCCCTACTTACAGTTCTGGGTGGCCTCCGCCTGGTGCTGACTCAGCGCAGGATTGTGCTGAGCCAGCAAGGCCCAGTGGTGAGTGTTTGCAACAGTGCTGGCAGAGGACCGGCATTGGCCCAACAGGATCAGACCCTGAAGGCTCTTCCTGACATGGTCCCAATCTGGATCAAGGCTCTGGATCATGCCATTCACGCAGAATAAAAATCATGCAACTGCAACTATGTCTAATTTGACTATAAGAACAACTTTAATCTGGGTCATACCACTGTTGAATTGAGTCACAACTTCCCACTCACACCTCAAGCAGAAATTTTTCTCAGTCTTGCTACTTCAAGTGCAACTGGGACTGTCCACTTAAGCATATACTCTTCTCCTGAACTACAGGTCTACAACCTGACAGATGCTTCATTTGTTGGATCCAAAGAGATCCAACAATGTATTAGAACAGGTTATGGTTAATGATGTAAATTTTGCAATTATGCAAGTACGGTTGCAATCTTTTACATACTTACTTGGAAGCTGCACCCACCACAACTCCCCAACATGTGTGCTAGTACTGGAATGCTACATTGTCCCATATGAGGACCCATAAATGGGAGTGCTTCCCTTGTCAAAAAACATGTCATGCTTGAAGCTCCCCCCAAAAGGTGTAAACTTAATGTTTCGGCTGAGTTTGAAAACTAGCCTTATTTTTGTTGCTGTCTCTCATCTCATTCCAGCCTCATTCATAGGATAATCCAAGTCAACTTCTAGGTAAACAGATCCCCCAAAACCGAAAAGAACAACCACAGCAGATCACAGGCAACACTTTGAACACAGTGTAATCCCTCCCATTAAACCGACAAAATTCATCCACATGGATGGTAATTACTTTTATTCTAAAATGCCTTAAATGAAAACCTGCTTGCTCTTTCTAACAGAAAGCGACCACCAAGCCACTGATGATCTCTCAGATTTCTCAGAAAAGACCAGAGAACCCCCAGAATATGTGGAACTCATCCCACTGACACAACAGAAGCTACTTAGAGAATTGGTCTCAGGATCTAGCATTTATCTTGTCTTACCAGACAGCACATTGCAAACTTACATTGCAAGTAAGTTTCTAGGTTACTATCCGACACAACCCCGGGGAAGCCATCTTCAACTTGGCTCATTCACAATGCTGGAGAAGGGGGTGGCACAAGGGGGAAGGAGATTTTTCTCTGTGTTGCTGATGCAATTCTCTGCACGTGTTTCTCTCTGAATAGAAGTTTAAAGGGGGTTTGGAGTGCATAGATTGAGGACAGCATAGACTGAGGACCGCGTGCGCACCAGCTGGTCTGAAATGATAAAGCAGAATGACTCTGAAGGAGAAGTTCCCTGTCTGCCAGGCCATAAAGTCAAGCAGATTTCCTCAAGAGACCATCACTAATTTATCCTGTACAAAAAATTAAATTAAATTAAAATTAAAAATAAAATAAAAACCAGCCATTAGCCACACCACACACTCAGGCCAATAAAATATGTAATAAAACACCCCCTGAGTAAAATCTGCGTTGCTGCTGGAGGTTCCCTCTCTAAAAAGGGTCCATCACGTGGGTGGGGGGAAGAGGGTGAAAGGAGGTGAGGAGCCCGGCGGTGACTCCAGCCAGGCCCAGCTGACTTTGCACCGCGACGTCACAACCCCCAGGCTGCTCTTGAGCATCACACTGAAAGCGAAAAGCTATTGAACGGCGGCGATAGAGGCGATCGCCCTTCTCGGTTGCCACCCCAGACCGGCATCCCACAGCCCGGCAGGCGGGGCTCGGGCATCCCCCGCTCTCCCCAACCCCCGCCTCCGGTTCGATCGCAACGCGAAGCTCCCCCAGCCCCCCCCCCCGTCTCGCGGAAGATCAGAGTGGGCTGGAAATAGCAGGGGGGGGGGCTCCGCCGCGGTGCCTAAAAATACTCATCGCCTCGGGCCACGGATCGCAGCGGAGAAGAGCTTCAGAGCCCAATCCTAAGCATGCCTGCTCAGAAGTAAGTCCTATTATAGTCAATGGGGTTTACTCCCAGGAAAGTGTGGATAGGATGACAGCCTCAATCCTAAACTGCCGACTCAGAAGGAAGTCCTATTATAATCAATGGGGCTTACTCTCAGGAAAGTGTGGCTAGGATGGCAGCCTCAGAGCCCAATCCTAAGCCTGCCTACTCAGAAGGAAGTCCTATTTATAGTCAATGGGGCTTACTCCCAGGAAAGTGTGGCTAAGGGCGGCAGCCTCAGTAACTGCCTCGCCACGGATTTGCCGGTGCCCAAGAGTTGGGAAGCCGTTCCGAGTTCGAGGGCGCGGAGAGGACGCAGCCCAGAGCCAGGACCGGGGACCGAGAGTGGCGACACGCGCGGATCCCACGACAGCAGGGGAGATCCCGGCCAGCCTCCCGCTCCCCGAGCGGCTCTCCTCGCCCGGCCGGACGGAGCTCCGCTGTCCCGCACTGCCGCTCGCCTCCGGCCCCGCACAGTCGAGGCAGCCCCGCGCGCACCTCCTGGATGGACGCGCCCCTCGCAGCCAGGCGCACCGAGCACAAAGCAGAGGGGGGAAGCACCAAGGGGGGGGGTCCTGCACCGCCAAGGCAAGAGGGGGTCTTCCCGACGCCTCTCCCAGCCCCCTCCCCGGACTCTCCGCCGCCGCCCCCCAAGCCCCCTCCCCGCCGGCAGGCACGTCCGAGGCGAGCTGCTCTGCTCGGTCCCCGCTCCTCACCGGCGTTCCTCAGCTTCTTGTTCCTATAGACGGACAGGATGACCAGCAGGTTGCCCAGCACGTCCACCACGATGGTGAAGATGAGGGTGGCGGCCAGGGTGGAGGCCACCCAGGGGGGCCGGTCCAAGGTGAGCGCGTCCTGCGGCCGGGAGCCGTTCAGCTCGCTCCCATTGCCTCGCATGGTGCCGGGGCGGGCTCACTTGGCGGGCATCCCGGGGCGGGCGAGGAGCGCGCCTGCTCTTGCTGCCGCCGCCGCCGCCACCCACTTGCAAGAGGCGTCACCTTAACTCTGCCCCAGCCGGGGGGATGCTTAAGTGGGTGGGGGGCACTAAGGCCCCTCCTGATCCCCCTCGGGCCAGCCCGCCGCCCTCCGCTCGTCCGCTCCTGCCATGTCCCCCTGGCTCGGACGGGCAAGTTTCGCTCAAGTGTACATGTGCCAGGGATAGTTACTTTTATAGCATCCCCCTCCTCCTCCTCGCTCGCCCGCCCCACCGCTACAGCTGCTGCAGCTGCCGCCGCCATCCACCACCAACCCTCCTCCCCAAACAGCAGCAGCAGCCCCCCCCTTCAGCCGCCACTGCTGCCTCCAGGTGACATCTAGCGTTAGCGCCTGGCCTCCCCCTCCCCGGACACGTGCGCTGCGCGGGGATTCCAGCTGCCGCCTGAGCGGCCAGTGTGTAGCAAGGGCGCCCCCGTGAGGAGCTGGGGGGAAGCGGCGCCTCCATTCACGGGCGAGTTGTAAGCGGGAGTGAGTGAGCGAGCGCGCCCCATTCATTCTTTTCCTCGCTTTCCCCATTCATTCATTCATTCATTCATTCATTCATTCATTCATTCATCTGTCCGTCCGTTCATTCATTTTTTCGTTCATTGAAAAAAAGAAGCCGGCCAGGTTCATTCACAGTTTTGGCAACTGCAAAGCACTAATAGAGATAGAGACTGCATGGGATTGGCGGGGGGGGGGGGGCAAAGGGTGGTGTGTTTCTTTGTGTGTGTTGTGTGAAAAATAATGCTTTGGGTTAACACTGCCGTTCATTAAACTCTTAGTCCCGATCCTTATTTGGAGGCTACCGACGAGACAGAAGTCAGAGTTGGCTTGAGAAGGAGGGATCTAATCTTGGTTCTGAGCAGAGTGAGCTATAAAAAGCTCCTCGCACAGATATTTGCTCAGCAAGGGGGGCACCTCAGGACCCGAATCCCCCAGAGCAGCACGTGCATTTGCCTCACAGACGAGGGGAGGGGGAGAGGAGGAGGAGGAGGCAGGGAGATGACTAGGAAAGACTGCCTCGTTTTCTGGGGGAGAGGGGTGACCCGAAAGTATACCAGAAAGTCCGGATCTCTCCCTTTTTGGCGTTCCATCTCCTCTCTTTCTCTGACTGGGATCCGATATTAGTCAAGGGGGGAAGGGGGAACTGAGGATCTGCTATTAAGGCACACTGCCTCTAATCTCCGGAGTCAGCAATGGGAAGATGCCACTGAGCTCCAAGCTGGGAGATGCTTTGTTCCCCATCGGGGCAACTACTTGGGGGGAGCGAGAGGGGGGCTGTCAAGTCATTCAGTAACCAAGACGTTTTCTCCTAACGGGGGGGGGGGCACTCCAGGGCATGATGGGCTGGTAACCGACCCAGGACTCTAAGCAGACCGATTTGCATTTTCAGAGTGTGGAAATACATTCCGCCCCCCGACTCGAGCAAAATACCTGCTGCGATTTCCAAAGGTGTGAGCTTTAAACTGTGTGCTATTCAATAGGAGAGCAGTTCATGCAGCCCTACTGCATGCATATTCTTCCAAAAGCCCAAACACAATTTGCAGCCCAATCCTGTGCATGTCTACTCAGAAGTAAGTCCCATTAGAGTCAATGGAGCTTACTCCCAGGAAAGCGCGGATGGGATTGGGCTGCTAGCCCCCAAATCTGGCTGAGAAAACAGAACAAGGCTAGCCCATTTTAGCTCTCCCCAGTTTGACAGAAAGATATTAATGCTTTTTTTTTTTTTCTTTTTTGGCCAACGGAGAAAATTGCTGCCATTTGTCAAATGGCACCAAACCTTCTGGGCTGAACAATCTGATCCTTACCATTTTGTGATTATAATGGCATTTCATTTCAAAGCTCTTGAGCCTGCATAATTAAAACTACCATTGCGGGTAAGGAAAAAAAATGGAGGAGGGAGATCAGATAATTATGAACTACAGAGCTGCTTAACGAGCTGCATAACAAGCAAAAAAAAATAAAATCTAGGAAATGATTGACACTAAAATAAGCAAGGTCTGAGAAGATGCAGCAGCCCTGTTTGCCATCGCATTGGCACACCATTCGTTGGAGGGGAAAAAAAAGACGGAAAAAAAACCTTGTTGCTAAAAATAGCACCCAGTGCTCTAACACGTGCCCCGTGCTAGAAGGAAACTTTTATATTATTTGTATTCATCACAGATTCGTAGGAATGCAGGGCCAGGAGGAAAGTGAAGGGCTTCTGGTACACCCCCTGCACGGAGACAGGCGTATCCATCCTCAGACATTCTATCACTGGAAGAAAAGAGGGCTGCTTTGAAAAAGCCTTTTCAGAATCCAAATGGGAAAGAATCAAGTGGCAAATCTGCATGGCCCATTCGTGCAGGATTTTATTCACATCCCTGCTCCCAAATCAATCAGAAATCAGTTCTGGAGAAATGCTCAGGTAACTTATCTAGTGGGTTTGTCTCAAACCTCATTCACTATTGTGTTGTGCCTGCTGATCCCCCCCCCCTCTCTCTCTCTCTCTCTCTCTCTCTCACACACACACACACACACACACACACCATTCTGGATATGGACCTTAATTTGTGAATGCATGGAACACTTAAAGGGCATTCCTCCAACACAACCCGTAGTAACGCACAACCACCAGCAGGCGGAGCTTTAGTAGTCACAGAATCACTCTTCTAGTAAAGGCTGCTTCAAGCCTGCCCATAAGATGGGTGCAGGGTGGGTCTGGCTGAACAAACATAATAAAGTACTTAATATGAGGGTCTGCTCGTGTTCAAAATGCAGCATGAAATCTTTGGCTTCCCACCAAACTCTTTTGCACCTTGGCTGCTCACGAAAAAAAAAAAATGCGTTTTTGGTGCAGAGAGCACTTCTAGGTAGGAAGGCATTGCATGGAAACCTGGAAATATCCACAGAGTGTGTCACACTAAGAAGGATGCAACTGTATCAAATAAGGGATTGGCCACTGGTTAGGACGAAGGAAGTGTGACATGGGGAGGCGAGTTAATGAGCATGGCATGCTTTATTGGCAAGCCTTCTGTTCCCCTCTGGGTATAAGCTGGGAACCCACATAAGCTTCTCAGTTAATGGGCATGCTTGAAAAAGTAGGTACGTGCAATAATCAGGTGCAAGAATCATTATGCCTAGAAACATGGAGCAGGGAATAAGTGTCATGAAAGCCAGCTTGCTCAAAAGGCTGCAGGAGGCACATGCTTTCCATGTCTAAGACCTCATCTCTGGTATCTTCAGTACAAAGTATCTCAGGTAGCAGTGTTGGGAAAAGACCCTGCACGAGAACTTGGAAGGCCACTCTTTGTCTGAGTGGGCCCTCATAACCAAGATGGATCCAAGATCTGTCTCTGAAGGCAGGTTGTGTAGATCTTCAAGCCAACCATGCCATGTGCCACAGAGGATAGTGAAACACTTGCAGTGTCATATATCAGTCTGTTCTGGGGAGAAATTTGTTCTTAATTCTGATGAATGTGTGATAAAGGATTACCTAATCAAGGAGGCAACACTGGGGGGGAGGGGAATCATCTTACTTAAAGCCCTTTGCTGTACTGTGGACATCTAGTCTGGTCTCTGGAGTCCCTTGAAAGTCCCTTGAAAGCAAACAATGGAAGAATCACCAACTTTGAGAATACTCAGCTGTTAATGAGAACCAAAAGGGATGTGCTGGAGGTTATCTGTAATCAGATCCCCCAACTTTGTTTTTTCTTTAAAAACATGTGGGGGTGGGGGGAGACTCCAGTGTTGATCAGAACAGTAATACTTAACGCATGCCTGTCTTTTTTCCTCCATTGATCCCACAGCAGTTTGGGGTGGGAGGGATTTAGATGAAGGAAATGGTGGTGAAACACCCTCTCCCCCAGTGTTGCTATTGCTCTGAGGAAAATCAGAGTGTCCTGCAGATGCTTTAAAGTGCCAGAAATCATACACTTCACAGAAGCGATGGGGAGCAGGGCGATTGCACACCTGGTAAGTTAGGGAGAGGCAAAGGGAAAGGGGCCTCTCCCTGCCCACTGCAGGGGAAAGGGAGCTGCTGCTGCTATGATCCTCTTCCAACTTGCTCTCTTTATGTCACAAGAGACTCAGAGTCTCCAGTGGAGCAGCAGGCAGATGGGTTGGGGCTTGTCTGCTCACCACCCTTCCAAAGGTGCCACTCCATTTCATGTTGCTTCCTGGCAAAGTCAACCCTGCTACTTCTCAGCTCCCTGCCAGGAAGACCTCAGCCCCGTCAGTGACCCAATGGGGAGGGGAACAGAGCAAGAGCATGCCGTGTACTGAGTCAAGTCGTAGGTCCATCAAGCTCAGATTGTCAACACTGACTGGCAGCAGCTCTTCATGGATTCCAACAGGAAGGTTTCTTCTCCCCCAGTGGTGTCACCAAAGGCCAAAGAAGAGGAGAAAGAACAGGGTAGCACCGAGATCTGAAAGCTGCCAAAACAGGAGGAGGTAGCAGACATATCTATGACTACATTGGTGCTGCTGTTGCTTCTTCCCCATAGCCACCATCTTGACTGGGCCTCAGAAGGCACCCCCTTCCAGCCTGCCCCCCCCCCCACTTGCCACACCTCTGCCTTACTTGGAGATGCTGGGTCACCAGGACAGTTTGCATGCAAAGCAGGT
The DNA here is from genome assembly GCF_035046505.1 of Tiliqua scincoides. Lineage (NCBI taxonomy): Eukaryota > Metazoa > Chordata > Lepidosauria > Squamata > Scincidae > Tiliqua > Tiliqua scincoides. Next base: position 61,465,241 of record NC_089826.1, read on the forward strand.
ATTTCACCACTGAACCAGGGGCTCTGCCAATGACCAGGGCACCAAGAGCCACTAGGGCAGGAGGTCTGGTCTAGAGGGTAGAGCCTCCATTGCCTGAAGGTTAACATCCACAAGGTCACCAGTTCGAGGCCACCGACACCGTGCAACCTTGAAGCAGCTGACAAGCTGAAGCCGAGCTATTCCATCTGCTCGGAGCGTGGGAGGATGGAGGCCAGAATGTTAAACCAGATCGGAGTGTAACACCTTGAATGTAGTGGTTCTTGAAAGAAAGAACCTTCTTTCAATTTGTAAAAATCCCTGCGTGGATTTAATAAGCCTGCCTATGTAAACCGCCTTGAATAAAGTCTTGAATAAAGACCAAGAAAGGCGGTATATAAATACTGTATATTATTATTATTATTAGGAGGTTGCAACCCCTCCCTTCAAGCAAGGGAAAATCAGCCTGGCCATAACTGGAGGCAAAACCTGGTGAATAACTCACTACTTCATTCTGGAACCTCAAACTGGCCTCTCTGCCTTTTCTCACCCTACCATCCTTCCTTCATACGTATGTCTTGTCTTTTAGTTTCCAAGCTTTAGAGCATAATCCTAAAGATTTGATGGCCCCCCACCATATCCCCTCCAGGCAGGGGTACGTTTGTACCAGCCTTGGGAGGCTGGTGTTGGGGGTTGGGGAGGAGGGAGGGCAGAATTTGGGGATGGGGGAGAGCAGGCGGCGGGTGCACCTGTGGACAGACCAGACCCAGGAGGGTCTTAGGCCAGATCCTAATCCTTTTCCTGAGCAGCCTGGCATTACACTGGGCTGCTCAGATCTGCCCCAATGATTTAACTGGCACAAATCTGGGTAGTTCCATTAAAGTGGCTGCCACGCGACATGGAGTAAGGGGAAATCAATCCCTTTACCATAGTCTTCCAATACCATAGTCTTTCGAGAATGAAGGATGCCAACTGCCACTCCAAGTTGTGCTGCATCCACCTCCTACCCTGCACTGGATACAATGCAGGCCAGTCTGCCTGCCTGTTCCAGCACAGGAGAGGATTTGGCTGCCCATCTTGTTTTTCAGCACCTGCCACCAGCCCTGTGTTCTGAATTTTGAGTGATAAAAGCTGCTCTGAGAATTTTTCTCTGTTTTCTCTGCAGGTCCAGATCATATATGGACCTGCAGAGACTACAAATAAATGTCCCCTTTCGTTTGGAGAGATTTGCTAGGCCGGCCACAGAGATGCATTTTTATTCTTCTGATGTGGTGCCGGCTTGCTTGGTGTGTGCACTTTAGACGAATGGCTCTTCTGACAGTGAGGAGAGCAGATTTGGAATGAGCATTAAATTTCACTCTGAACCCATTTGATTTTGAAATAGTAAAAGATGAATGATGCTTGCAGAGCAGAACCTAATTCAGTGGCAATTTAGCAACTATAGCCCCAGTTGTATTATTGGCAAGGTGCTGAGAATCCACAGCCACATTGTGCAATCAAACCATCTGGAACGTTTCCACCAACAAGTCAACTTCAAAAGCAGCACAGATGTAGAAGGATAATAAGCTGATCTTACATGTGATCATGTCTGTGTCTTTAATAATTACAGAATAAATGAAAAGACAATGAATGGACAGTTGAAATGTACATTGGAAGATGTTGCAGGAAGAGCCTCTTCATGGGCATCCACTCCAAGCATTGAGTAGGCTACTCTCTTCACTGAACTTGTCACTTGTCACTTAAGATTTCCTAGCTTCATAACAAAGGGTGTAGTGGGGTGGGGGAAGCAGAGAGAATGGAGCTTCTGGACTTCACCTACAGTAGGAACCAGAGCACTCAGGTGCTGCTTTTGAAACTTTTACTCAAAGGATCTTAGCTGAGAAGGGGTGTCAAAATAAGGCCCATGGGCCAAATGCAACCCCTGGAAGCAATTTATCCAGCCCCATTTAAATTGGGTTCTCCCAGCATGGCTCTCTCTTAACTTGAAAATAGGAACAAGATTTGCACATTTTCTCTTATGTCATTTGGAGCTAATGAGTTTCTATGTGAGAACCAAGTGCTTATTTCTGACCATCATCAGCTTAATGGTGTCACTTTCTGCTTAATGATGTCACTTCCGGCTCTCAGGAGGCACCATGAATGTAACTTTGGCCCTCTGTATGACATGAGTTTGACACCCCTGGTCTATCTATGTCATAATCTTTTCCAAGGGCTGCCTGAGAGACAGTATGTAGCCTATGCTGCATTAGGACTACAATCCTATGCAGATTTTTCTGAGAGGGCACAATCCTAACCAGGTCTACTCAGAAGTAAGTCCTATTTTGTTCAATGGGGCTTCCTCTCAGGAAAGTGTGGTTAGGATTGCAGTCTTAATGCTTCAGAACACAGTGGGTCTTACATCTGAGTAAATGTGCATAGGCTAGCACTCTACTAGATCTTTTGTGTTCTTCTGGGATATTTCTAAAATTCATTTTCTAGTTTTCAGACATTTATTTTTAACTATTGCAAACCCTCTCCAAGAGCTTGGAATGAAATGAGTTAGATCTTCAAATGGAGTACAGCATGCTTCAAAGTTGTAATAAGTGGCAGAAGAAGAAAATGCTCTAATTAAGACTTTTCAGTTGACTTTTGTTGTTGTTGTTGTTGTTTACTCTTAGTGGAGCATGGTTATGGAGGGCAGCTATGGGGTGCCATGACAAGCTCCTGCACTTCAAAATTAGTCACTGTACACAGCACTTCTCTAACACCAACTAGAATCTAGAGAGGAAAGAAAAATAGTGTCTGTAATCGCCATTAACAGTTTAGAAACATTCCCTTATATGGGGCACTAGTCAACCCTTTTAAGAAAATAGTAACTTGTAGCCATACTCAAAGGTCATAGGAGGCTGACTGAGAGCAGAGGAAGACTTGAGATTGCTACACAGACTGTTGAGTCACTCTGCAGATTAAAGTGGTGTTTTATGCCAATCCCGATGCCTGTGGTGAATACTGATAGACCCCAAAACATTACAGATCCCAATGGTGATTTTCTGAGACTAGCCACTGGAGATTTTCAGTGTCACTTAAAATAATCCATTGTAGGAAATTCCGACAATGTACTGGTGTCCCCACTGTCATCAAGAAGCCTCTAGGTACCAGCATACACTGCCAATGTCTTTGGCATGCACCTCACAGATTTCAGAAAAGAATTGTCAAAATGTACATTTGAACTACATTCCTGGGGAACATTCCCATTTTCCTACAAGCTTTCTGGAGGAGAAGCTTGGTGGTGTGCTCCTTCTTACTTTTCAGCCTCATCACCTGCAGCATGCCCAGCTGGTCTCCCTGCGCAAGCTGGGGTAACCTTAAAAGCTGCCAGGCCCAATGTGGCATCCATTTTCATAGGGCCCCCCTACACCCCCCACCCCACCCCCACTTACCCAGATAAGTGGCAGGTGCCCCTTTGGTTGATAGCAGCATGCTGCAAAGGGCGGCACTACCCAAATGTAGGTTGTGATGACGTGATGATGTCACCACCAACCTCTTCCAGGAGGCCCATATTGGGCCAAATGGACTTGGGTGGGCATCTTCATGCTTCCATTAATCACACTGGATTCCTAATGAGCAAGGTACTGACTGGAGCAAGGTGATCTACTCATCAACCCAATGCAGGGTGGGAGGCACAGGGCTTGATTCCGTCAAATGGGTCCAATTGCCTTAGGGCCAGCCCTGTAAGCAAGCATGGTAGGAAGGGGCTAAATCTACTGGCCAACTGGTTTACCAGCTTCCATAGGGCAAAACAGCCATGACACTATCTAGGACAAAGGACCAGTTCTTACACAGGCAGCTGCTATGTATCAAGTCAGACCATTCGCCCACTTTGCCTGTTTCAACTGGCAGCAGGCTTCCAGGGTTTTAGACAGGAATCTTCCCCAGTTTGACCTGAACATGCTAGGGATTTAACCTGGGCCCTCCTGAATACAAAGCAGATGCTCTATTACTGAGCTACAGCTTCTCTTCCTCACAGTAGATGCCGCTACCTGGAGGCAGGAACTTCTGACCAGGTGCATCCATGGATGCAGGGACTGCTTTCCAGCAGTGATGCCAAGGCAGGAAAAGACTGAGAAATGGGCCACCGCACATGCGCATGAGATGCCAAGAAGAGGTGCCTGACCTTTTGAGCTCATGGTGGCTGCAATTTCCATGTTCCTGGACTGGCTGTTCCCTATGCAGCCATGTGCTCAAATGTCAGGCAAAACCCAACCACTGCTATTGGATGTATGCTGAGCTCAAGCTGGATTAGCTGTGAGCATTCAGGCACAACTGCTCCGAAAAGCGGCTGGGAGGGAATGGTATGAATGGCTTGGAGCTGAGGCATGTCATCCTGATTCCAGTGGAAGGTGTGGGTCGGTTTATTACACATTGCAGGACTTTATGGCATTTCAGTTTGATTGGATTTTAAAAGTTTAGCATGCAGCCTGTACTATTATCATCAGTTGTACACACACACACACACACACACACACACACACACACACACGTTTGCTTAATGAATCTGAAGGCATTGCTCTTTGGCAGGTCCTCTGAGCATGTGCAGAGAATTTTTCCTAGAGTCCTAAAGTCAGCACAGCCAATCTAAACAGATTTAGATGTTAGTAAGGCAAGCTTCTAGCTGGAGGTATGGCTCTCTGATAGTCTGTTATAGGCATTTGCTATTGCTTTGTGTTTCATTTGTCCCTTTTCCCTCCTGCTTCAGAGTACAGAAATCCAAAAAGCAGTTGCCCAGCCTGCCCCAAGAAGGCTTCAACTCCAGCAGCCAGGTGGTGCACAACTGTGAACAATCCCTGAACTTTTATCCTAGGAGAACAGAAAATCTGTAGGAACAGATGGTGATTTGGAAACCCAAGTAGGTCACTCTCTAACGCTAACGCTTGTGCTAATGCTGTCCTTTCCCCACTAGCATGTGCTCCATTCTGTTTTTCCCTCAACCATCTTCAGTGCTTTGGGTAACTTTTGATCTCCTGCAGTTGCGAAATGCATTTGGGTTGATTCCATGCTTATTTTGAGGTTCACGTTCATAGATGTTAAATAAAACCAGGCTAAGACAGTACTCTTCTTCATAACTGTTAGTCAACTCCTCCCCGTCTGATGCTTTTGCAATTTCTACTGTAATTAGTTGGTCTGATCTCCAATCAACCAAATCAATTAATTAGGCACATCCAGTATAGTGAACTATCACAATATGGGTAAATTTGCACGGTTTGTAAGAGGATGAGCTGTCACTATCAGGGCAGAAGTGCTCCAGAGGATCCTGGAATCAGAGCCACAGAGGTGGTTGGATATCCTGCAAGTTCCACATTTATATCCCACTCTGCCCTGTGGTCTCAGAGGGGTTGTGGTGTTTTTCTATATGTTAATAGTCCTATCCCCATCTGACTCATTATTGCCCCCAAAGGATTTGGGGAGATAAAAGAAGACAAAGGAATTCAAAATTACACTATAAACTACAATATACACACTATAAATTCAAAATTGCATTATAAACAAGAAATGTGTTTGGGGGGGGGGGGAACAGCCCAGTTTGAAGTGTGAATGTGGCAATGCAAACCCAAGTGACACCACTGCCAGTATCAGTCGCCAATGCCAACCACTAGAGTTGTGGCCCTTTAGCTTGTCAACAGCTGGGACCCACTTTAGACCTTCATCAGCAACTTGAGACCCATCTTCAAAAGCCAGTGCACAAGAGGAGTGGGTTTTTCCTCTTCTACCCTGCTTTCTTTGCAGGTCATTTGGAACGAGAGGAGGGGCAGAGAGCATCACGGTAACAGTGTGCAATTGATTTTGAAAAGTGGAGGGAGAGAAACAGGAAGTGAGGTGGAGTAAGGAGGAGCTGAGGGAGTGCCTAGAGTAGGGGAGAGCAGGAGGATGTGTGAGCAGAGCAAGGGGACCTCTTGAAGAATGACGCACTCTCTCCAAAGCCCAAGACTGGGGGGGGGGGAGATGACCTAGCCCCTGCTCCTGTACAAATTGTGTAGGCGTGAGTCTCAAAATAAACAACAATAGAATGATTCTGGGCACCACAGTTCAACAGACTGCAGTTGTTCAGAGGAGGGTGACCAGAATGGTGAGGGGGCTGGAGACCACGTCCTATGAGAACAGATTGAAGGAACTGGGTAAGTTTGGAGATGGTTAAAGGGTGGTGTGATGTAAAGGGTGACATATATCTCAGAGGGGCTGTCAAATGGAAGAGGTAGCAGATTTGTTCTCAGTTGCCCTGGACGATAGGACCAGTGGGCCCAATTATGAGGCCACCTGAAGTGACTTCATGGAGCAGCACCCTTAGAGGGAGAGCAAACAGATGAGCCATCAGTTCACTGGGACAGGAGGTCTGGTCTAGAGGGCTTGAGCCTCCATTTGCCTGAAGATAACATCCGAAGGTCGCCAGTTTGAGGACACCAACACCGTGCGACCTTGAAGCAGCTGACAAGCTGAGCCGAGTTACTCCATCTGCTCTGAGCGTGGGAGGATGGAGGCCAGAATGTGTGGCCAGATCAGAAAGAAACATCTGAATGTTGTGGTTTCTTGAAAGATAGAACCTTTCAAATTGTAAAAATCCCTACAGGGATTTAAATTGCCTGCCCATGTAAACCGCCTTGAATAAAGTCCAAGGAGAAATCTGAGGACCTAGAAAGGCGGTATAGAAATACCTATATTATTATTATTATTATTATTATTATTATTATTATTATTATTATTATTATTATTATTATTATTCACTGCCCTCTGCAACCCACCACTTCACTGGGTGCTCAGATCCTCTTCAGACTTGCTCCAACTTGTGCTGCTGAAGGAAGAAGTAGTGGGGGCAGACTCCTGAACTAATCTCCTCACCTACTACCTGAGGCTCAAGTAGGCAGGGAAATGTGTTTTGGACCCCACCTGCCCATCCCTGCACTTAAAAATGTCACTGCATGCAGCATCCCCTGCAGCCATTCATTTTAAACAAGGAGGCTTCATGCAGCTATCTTTGTAAGAAAAAGCGGGATTGAATGAGCACATCTGTTCATTTGCCTGCCCACTAGAGGAAGAGTGTGTGCAAGCAGAAGCAGCACGGGGGGATGGATTCAGGCAGTCCGCTCAGTCCTGAGCTGCCCAGTGCACAGGGCTGCAGCGCTACTGAAAATGGCTGTTGCTGCATCCAGCACACACCAGGCAGCCACTGCTGCCTTCTCAGAAGAAAACTACTTATGTTCCCTTCCCCCAGGTAAAGCAGGTAGCCCCACAATGGGGCTACTCTATTCTACGACAACCCAAGGGTTGGCGTAGAATTTATAGCCTTCATGTCGGGTGGCTGGACCAACATGGAGGCTCAGGATCTGGTGGAGCAAAGCTCCACCTGTCCCACCTCCCTCCAGCCCTGCTCCCTCCCCCCAGCACCCCGCCCTCTCCCTGCCCTCCCTCCAGCTCCCATACCCTGGAATGCCTCCTCCCCACCTCTCCCCATGCCCCCACCTACCTCTTCGCTGCCCTGTGGGCTGCGCGACTGCCAAGTGGTGGAGCTCCAGTGCTCCACTGGCACTAGCACAGTGCTGGGCAGCGCTGGGCTAGCACCAGTGCTCCACCAGTGCTAGGGCCCACAAACATGCCTTACGGCCTGTTTGCGACGGGATGTGCCAGCGGTAAGTCGGCGCGCACTCTTTAGGATTGGCCCCTGAGTGAGCAAAGTATGATGATCTCAAACTAGCCACCCTATTTGAAAGTGCTCCCAGGTCTGTCCCCAGATGAATGTTCTCTCATATGAACACAATGACTGCCATTTATCCCAATGGGGAAAAATGACATGCTGCCCCCAAAGACATCCCTGTAGTGGCAGCAGAGCAGAAAGAGAACAGCCTGGCCTCTACTGATGAGGAGCCCTGGGAATGGGGGAAGGAAAGTTAACTCCCTGCAGTGCTTTAACCTTCCTCTGTCTCTTCATCCTGATGATATTTTTTTTAAGAGATTTGAGCTTTTTTTTTTTTGTAATGGCAGCAATAATTTATTTTTCAAAATACTGATGCAGTCTAGTTCCAACAGCTGTGAACACACAGTCTGCAGCCGTTAAATAGAGACAGTATCAATATTTTGTCAAGATTCAGCTTTCTCATAATAGCAGCGGTAGTTGAGAGCAGGCCTCCTTTCTAAGAGATCTTTTCAAATGACAAGTCAAAATCTTGCTCCTAATGTGATGAGTAATAACAGTGTGATTTTGCAAGTCTGGCAATCTCTATTCAGCCCCCCTGTTTATCATATTTCTTGTTTGTTTGCAGAGGCATCTTTGGTGGTCTGATTAAAAGAAAGAAAAAGAAAAACACCTTTATAAAGGACTACAGTACTTGGGCTTATCTAGCGCCTCTGGAGACTTCTCTGACATTTTAAGCTGTACCAAGCCTGTACAGAGGCTCCTGTGCCAGAAAGAGGAGATGGTAACATGGCACTCTGGTACAGGAAGAGGCAGTGGTGTCATGTGGCTGGGACAGTTATCTCCCCCCACATGGTGATCTGGAGGTTTGTTGGGCTGTCTCCTGGGGTGTGCGCACTGTGCTCACTGCTCAAGTGGTGATGGGAGCACTGAGAGGCTCTCCTGCCCATGGCTTCGTCTGGCTCTAAATTGGAGCCATTCCAGAGTCATGCAGTAATGACTCTGATGTGATGCAGTGATCAGTGATGCAGTGATGTGGGGGATGACCTCATGGCATCATCATGTCATCCTGCCCTGGACACTGGCCAGCCTGGCAACATCACTGGGAAGAGATTCTGTACATACCTGGTGTGGGCTGTAGCATCAAAGACCCCAAGACAAGTAGCCTACTCGGATTGTAGTGTCATATGAGGACATAACTAGTGCAAGAGACTTATTCTAATTCACATCAGGTAAATTGCCAGTGCCAAATTGATGGGTCCCTTGGGGAGAGCCCTCAGGCACTGATGGTGCATTGGGTGCTATCACCGCTGCTTTGTATTGAGGAGTCAGGTCTGGCCAGGTGTGCTCTCTAATGGGCATGAGTTTTCAACCACTGGCTGGCCAACCACTGATGCCACCTTTGATTAGGGGGTCCTCTGGGATTCCAGGACTCACTCAAGTATTGTAAGTAGTTGGACAGGACTGGTTGCATCTGAATCTAAACCAGATTCCAAAACAATTGGTGGACTGAATGCTAGAAGAATTGGTGGACATTAAGGTGAAAAATTCTGTTCAGCCAAAGAGTTTTTTTGAATACAATATAAACAATAAATAATTCATCATTAAAAGAACTCACTTTTCATCTCTATGTTGGTTTGATTCCCACAGGTTTTCATTCCACACTATGAGGAGAAAAATTGAGTGGCTATCAAACAGCTGAAATAGGAGCAAGGATTTGGAACACTTAATGTTGAGAAATTATTATTCAACCATTTCTCAACATCATACAACTTCAAGCCATGCCTTCAGTGTATATCTGGGTATAGGTCTATATCTGACCAACAGAAGACCACCTAAGAATCCCACACCACCAAAATAAAAATAGGATAGAAGAAAATCACCGCAGACCCCTGCCCATAAATCGATCCTACAGATAAGTCGAGGGCAGGTTATGAGCCAACAATCATGGAATTTTCTATGACCCTTGGATAAGTCGGAGGTTAAAGTTAGGGGAGTGTCTGACTATAGTTTTGTCTGATTTTACCCGAGGCCAGATCCTGTAAAATAACCTACCACTAATTGTTACCTAAGAACTGTAGTCTCTAATTTATTAAAAACATAGTAAAAGATCATAAGATACATTTTTATACTTTTTAAATTCTGGTCTTCACCACCTTTTTGTAAACACTATCAGAGTAAGTGCACTGTAAACAACATACCAGTAAAACAGTGGTTTCCAACCTGGTATTCATGTACTCCCAGGGACACTCAACAGGACCTTTAGGGGTACTTGGAAAAGAATGGAATAATGGCAGAAAAAGGCAGGTCGTGCTCCAGAATGCCTTGCAAGGACCAGCAAGGTAGGAAGGGAGGTAGCTAGTTGGCTGTGAAAGCCCCACCAATAGCTAGTTTTTGGTCATCAATTCATGCATGAACCAGTGATTGAAAACCAGCACAATAAAAAAGCTGAAATATCATATGGAAAGTGATCAATCACCCAGAATTTCTCAGCACACTTCTGGTGCAAAACAGTGCAAAGGCAGAGTTTTCTGTTCTTCAAACAGATGAAAAGAGAAAGTATGTGATGAATACATTAAGTCTGAGAAGAGATGAGGGCTTGTATTATTACAGACATTTTGCTAATATGAAGGGTACAATTTATGGAAATGGGCTGCCAAGGGATATGCAACTGAAAAAGGTTGGGAACCACTGCAGGAGAACCATGAATCAAATCCACCTTTAAAGTGTGTTAAGCCTGAAGCTCTACATACAACATACAACCCATAACACACAACTGAGAGTGTGTAATTCAATTCACAGCAGAGAGATGAGATATTTGCAACCCTTTTTACTCAGAAGTAGATCCACTACTTTCCATTCTTAAGTGTTATTCTTAAGTAATGGTGCACCGAACTGTAGCCTGGGACTTTGTTTCAAATGGAAAGGAGGATCCCATCCTGGTGTCGAAAAAAACAGACCTGCTTTGCAATTATTTCCAAAGAAGGACCAGGCTGTAGCAGCAGCATTTGCAAAAGGGAAAGAAGGAAGGAGAATAAAAGGTTAACTTTGGCTGGAATTTCCCAGTGAAGTTTCCGTAGAAACAATCTCTGCATCTCTTCTATGAGAGCTGCTGCTTGAGAAAGAAATGAAACTGTTCAGAGCTGAAAGGCTCTGCCTTCTGATTGACCCAGAGATAAGGCGAAGTGATAATTGGAGCTGGATTACTTGGCAAAAATTTTACTTACTATAGGTGAGTATCTACGGTAATTGATCAAGCATGCTCAGGTGGGGTGAATATTCTTTCTGGGATGCAATGGTACTGCAGAATTTCAATGGCAAGCTGAAATTTGCTAGCAAATCTCCATGTCACAGAAGACTATAAACTTTGGAATTGTTGCCATGTCTCAGGAGATGTAAGATATCCTGAAATCTAATCATGAACTGACTTTAGATTTCATAGCAAACAACAGTACCGTATATGATTCAGTTCAGTGCCGGTTAAGTTCCCCTGCTGCCATAGCCCTTGTCTCAGAGGTGATGCATCTACCTGTGCACACACTCCTGTCATGTCCTATTGTGCAACTATCCCAATCAAATGCTTTACTATAAGACTGATCAACTCAAGTAGGAATTAGAATTCCTCTCTGCTTGTCATTTTATTATCATCAGGGAGATATGCTACCCCATCTTCCTCAAAACAAAACAAAAAAATCAATACATCACAAGATGTCTCTTGGTGAACATGTAATAATCAGCCTGCAAAACAACAGCTGTTATACAATAATTTGGCCACAGAAACATTCCACTGCCCGGATTGAGCTGCTCACTGAAGATTATCTTGACTCATTGGATTCTTATCTGCTTCACCTGCAACTTTAAGAAAACGGATTTGTGTGCCTATGTAGATTATTACATGACATGCAGACCCAAATCAGTGCACATGCATCTGTCCAAAGGAGAGATGTGCATGAATGCATGTACACATCTATGCAGATAAAGTGGACTTTGAAACCAAACCTATGGGGAGGAAAAAGTGATGCCAATTCACGCCCACTGCTACTAAAGGAGTCAGAGTGTCTAGTGATATCCAAGCAGGAGACTTCATGCCTCATTACCAAAATATGTATAAGGTTGTTTTTCCTGGAATATTGCCAAATTATGGAAGCACCAGAGCAGACTATTGTACTTAACAGTCTGTTCAGATGCTGTCTTATGAATTCTGCTGATGTTTAGTTAAAGGCGTTCCAATTGCTCCCATTTTAACTCCCATGAGGCTACTGTCAAGGAGCCTGGTCACCTACTGCACTCAAAAGACATATAACCTTTTCCTGACAGAGCATACCTAAACTGTGGGGAGCAAAATGCTTTACTGGTGGCAATTATAGCCTCGTTAAATGTGCATCTCAAGCATTTTTGACCACTTGAGATATTTTGCTTCTGGCTACAGTCCTTCATGCTGCATTGGATGCCACCCCCAAACTCATGAGACTGGCTGGGGAGAATGGAGAGAGTATAAATTCTCCTCCCCTTCTCAAACTGTAGGGCTCCCCTCCCATACACACACACACACACACACACACACACACACACACAGAGCCAAGACAGCCACAGCAATGATCCCAGGCAGACCAGCTCTTGCACCCACATTCACCAACCTTCCCAATGTGTAGCCTAGGGTTTCCCCCCCCCCCCCAGTAGACCTGGCCTCCTGGTTAGGCTAGTGAGGAAATTTTCAGCTCCCCTCCTTTGGTTTCATCCACCATGTCACCAGATACAGTCCACACATGCTGCAAACCCCTTAGTGATGCCACTGCTCTGAGGTACTATCTAATGCCGAAGCATAACCTGTTATCCAGAAGACTTGCAAACCCCCCTCAAGGGCTGCAGGATATAAAAGGACAGTTGGTGTGCCCCATGTGAACACAGAAATGCTTTAGGGGCTCTTGGGGGGGGGGAAGCTACAGTCTTTGATAGCAAAGTTGTAACCTGTGACTAGTGTTTGCCCTGAAATCCAGTTGAGTTTACGAGTGAAAAGCAAGGTAGCCAAGTGTGCAGATGACACCAGTCTATTCAGGGTGGGTAAAGCCAAACTGGTTTGTGAAGGGCTCCAAAAGGACCTCTCCAGACTGGGTGAACAGGCATCCAAATTGCAAAGGCAATTCAATGTCAATAAGTGTAAAGTGATGGGACAAAACATCTCAGCTTCACCTATAACTGTCCTTTGACTGTCTTTTAACGTCATTCAGCATCTTTAACAGACAAGGAATTATGTTGGCCACGCAGTGATTGATAAAAGATGTGACGAGCCCAAATGAGCTCAATTGCTCTGTCAACCTTGACTTTGGTTTCACCACTGCAGATTCATTTTTGCCTTCCCCGGGGTGTTGGGTGTGAAACATTCCACACCAATAGGCTGAGCATGAAAGGACACCGGTTGTGTTCTCAAGTCAGCTGTATTCATTACATGTCACATACCAGCCTGCAATTTCTCCTGCTGCCAGTCTGTGTTACACTGATCTGACCTAAAGCCCCTTGGTTGACTGAGCTGATGTATTCCAATTGTTAATTAACTGAATATAAATTGAAGGTATGCTGAACTGTTGCCACCAAACCTTTCCAGCAAATGTGCTTCAGAATATCTAACAATAAAACCCCGCTCTCCAGTTGCATGAACTGTGGGAGAAACAGGGTGGACACGTGATAAACATCCCTGATTTTTCCCTCCTTTTTGCCTTTCCCTATCCTATTCTAACTCCTACATTCTTCTATGATGTTACAGCAGTCTAAGAGCAGCTGAGGCACCTTCCTGGATGAAGACTTGTTCTTTTCAGAATGCAGTGCCATTGCCAAAGAGCTGCATGTCAGAATGTGAATTTGCTATTTTCATATCTGAATTCCCCAGAGACACAGGATTCTGCCAGCCCTCCTGCTCAGATTGGCACATGCCCACTGATTGGATAGCCAAGCCCACCTGATTAGGTCAAAGTGGTAGTTGGGAAGCCAAGGTGGTCCTCATTCATCCAAGTGGAGGTCCCTATGACATAATCAAACCCTGGTTTTTAAGCCCCCACACCAAGATGCTCTGTTATTCTGATTTGTCAGTTGATGATCCGAGTCCATGCAAAACAAAAAAGTTCACCTTCCCCTCTTGGGGCACAAGATCTGGTCGCTGCCCTGGCCCGTGTGAGTAAGGAAGATATCCAGCCAGTTCACATTCAGGGACACATCTTGTCTCCTTGTCTTTTAAGCTCTATGTCCATTTTTTGTGTACGTGTGAATCTTCCATTTTGATCAGTCTTGTTTTATTTTGACATGTCTTTTTTTTATTCTTCTGGCTCTCTTCCCTATTTCTTTTGTTTGTTTATCCACACCTTTAATAAACTCCTTTTTCTTTTGTACTGATTATTAGTCTGGCCTCAGTTGATGAGGAAGAGCGTGTGTTAGCCACAGTGTCCCAGTACACCAGTTCTCACTGCTGTTTGTTTCAGTGTGTAAGTGGGGATTTCCCTTGATTTTGGGAAGTCATTTTCAGACCAGGGTGGGAAGTCTTCCAAAGTGGCTTCTACTCCATCTAGTTTCCTCACCTATCTCAGACCAACCAGTGGACAGAGCTGAAGAGAGAACAAGGGGAGACAGGGCCAATGCTAACCTCTAAGTATTGTACCTATTTGGCCCACTATGTCCTTTCCCACCACAGCACTATATAATGGCCTTGCTGGATCCGGCTGAAGGCCAATCTCATCCAGCGCTCTGGTTCACAGTGGACAGAAGGATCTCTCTAGAAAGCCCATAAGCAAGGCGTGAAGGCAATAGTCCTTCACTGTTTCCTCCAGCAACTGGTATTTAGTAGCAAACTGCCTCTGAAGCTGAAAGTTCTATGTAACCATCAGGTTAATATATTGATAGACCTATCCCCCATGGAACACTATGATCCCCTTTGAAAATCATCTAAACCTGTGGCTAGTAAAACTTGTAGCAGTGAATTCCACACAAATTATATGCTGTGTCAACTACTTTCCCTTTTTCTTCGGACTCTGATAAGTAGAATAATGTCTTTTATGTGAAAGAGTACCCATGGCGCCTTTCCGAAAGAGTATTTATAACTGCACTTATTGAATATGTGAGAACTACAGCATAAACGAGACTCTTTTTGTAGGTGTACTGCTTACAACGTACTAGAAATGCCTGCCTAAAGGCCCTAGAGATCATACAAACCCAACCACACCCACAGGCTTCTGTGTTGCCCGATCCAGGATCCACATGTGCTTAAAGAACTTAACCACAGCTAGGTCTAGCAGGCTGCAAAAACTACCACTGTACCCCAGCACCAGCAGGAAGAAGACTAGCAGGTGGCTCGCTTGCCTGTAAGTCTGCAGTGCCCCTCCTTCAAGCAGCAGTCCTTTGGGGTACAGCAGCAGCTCTCCAACACTCGGCAGTCTTTGTTGGATTAGTCCGTTAGTCAGTGCGCCAGTTCATGGGTCTTCTTCCAGTTCGTCAGTCAGGGTGTCAGTTAGTTGTTTGTTTGCCAGTCTGTGAATTAGTTTGCCAGAAAGTCAGTTAGCCAGAGAGTCAGTCTGATAAGTAGAGTCATGAGTCAATCCATGAGTGATCAAGCTAGTAGGTCAGTTTAGCCAAAAAGTCTCCGTTCCCGCCTCCACTCCAGCTACAACCCACACAACTCTCCCTGCATCAGGTGCTCCTTCTATTGCTGAACATTGCTTCTAGTGGCTGCAGCTGTGCAGCACACCCTCTGTTGAAAGCCTCGACTTAACCCTGTGTTACCCAGGTTCACCAGATTAAAGGACCACTGCTGACATCACATCCTACCTCCTCAACATATCTTTGGCAATTCCCATACAGGAGGCAGAAGCTTGTGAGCTTACAGATCAATTCCTTAATTGCAGTTAATGGATGGATGGCATTACATCTGCCCTAGGTCACAACCAGCACCAAAGCATCTTTCTTCTTAGTCCCCAGTTTAAGGGAACCAAATTCAAAGAAGGACTGGAATCCTGTGCTTTCAGTCACGTTTGTGTTCTATTGTGCATGGCCAATGGTGCAAAAGGCTGAAACAGAGCTACCTGCCCATCTGGTTCCTCCCCCCAGCCTGATGCAGCCTCCCTCCTCCCCTCCACCCCCCCACTTCCTGGAGGCAACCTACCCTCCTCCCACCATCTGCTGCTTGTGCTGGTGTGGGTGATGGCTTCTGGATCACCTACGGGGTCTTTCAGGATGATGCGGAAGCAGTGAAAAAAAATTGTAAGCAGGCATGTACACTAACAAAGCTGAGTTGTTGAGTCTTGGGCCCAAAAGTCTTTGTGACTTGTACATCTACGAGTTATGACTCTTTTTGGGTAAAAACCTCAAGTCGCAAGTCAGTCTCTGAGTCATCGACATGCATAACTTGAGTTCCCACAAGTTTTGAAACACTTGTGTTTTTGCAACTCGAGTTGAGTCACAAGTTCCCATCCCCATGACTCAATCCCTTCCATTTGTACAGAATTCTTCACCCTCGCTTTCCTTCTACCTAAAAATCACTGATGTTTAGGGTCTAGTTGTATGAATGATTGCTGTGTACATTGCACTCCATTTTATGTGTTGATTCCCCCTCCCAGTTATTGTGTTTTTATCCCTACAATAAAAGCTACATGTTATTACACCTGGAACCTTGCCTCCCTCTTCGTTTCAATGCCACTTAATTGTGCCGTGAGCTTCTGCACTTGGTGCCTGCACCTGGAACAGGCTCCCCCCATGCATGCATGTTATGCACATCTACAGCATGCTCCCATAACACAACTCTTCTGCGTGTCATGTCTTTACTGGCAGAAGAATGAAATTGACAGTCCCCATGTCTTGATGCTTGCTCTGAGTTACAATATATTCCTCTCTCTGAATAGTTGTAAAGTGACATAAAGTACAGCCAGGGCAGATCTGTATATAAAACTGAGAACATTTTGGGTTTGAGTATGAACAGTTCTCAGACTGGGAAGGAAGTGAAATCCTTTGAGCTTCACAAGTCGAGGCAAAACAACTCATTCAATATCTCCCTGTGGTTTTATTTCTGGCACTTATACCAGAGGGAGGGATTATAATTCACAATTATAGACTGGATTAAGGAAGAGAGCTTCAGCCCTTAACTCTGGCTTCTATGAAAATTTATAATTTTATTCACCATTGGATAAAGAATTGTTTGGAGGGTGGATGTCAAATAACAAGATGGTGATGGATAGCAGACTTTCCAAAACCGATGAGAGAAAGTGAGGCGGATTTCAAAGTGAAATGTATGGCAGATATCCTTCAACATCAAAGGCTTGTAAGAGTTATTAACGCACATCTACCTGGGGCAGCTGCTGGAAAGGAAACTTTTGTTTAGTTAAGGTTGTGACTTGAGTTATTTTAAAAGGGGGTGGAGAGATGAGGTCATGTTTCCCAGGTTATCAAGCACTATACAATTCTCAAATGTGCCCTTTTAAAAGGGGGCTTAATTTAGTTTGATAATCAGCCAGCTATTTTCTCCTCCATGTGATCATCCTCCAAGGGGTTCAGATTTGCATGAATTAGTGACGGCGCATGTGCCTGTGCTATTTACTTACATTGAGCAGGCTATGCGTGTTTTAGTTACATGATTAACGCTATATCTGAAATGATTTGAGAGCAGCAGGTCAGAAAAGATGGTTTCACTGAAGCGCAAGTCAAATCTAAATACAGTGGAATCAGAACTTATAATGAAGATGATAATAAAATGTGAATATTTCCCAGTTTGATCATGGGAAGGGGGAAATCAAGAAAATACCTAATTTGATTTCTGTGCAAGATATGAAAGAGCTGCTCTGGGGAATACAAAATAAAAGTTTTCAGCAGAAATGGTATTAAATGCAGGCTAAGTGGAAGATAGCTGACCAGTTTTCAGACACACACCATGACAAACAGAGAGATCAAAAAATTCTCCATAGCCTTATTTTCCCTCTCCTAGATGTCTCCCTTCTCTGTAGAAAAATCAAGTTGACTTCAAATTCATTTTCTTCCTTAAACCAGGGAAATAACATAACATGTGAATCAGTATCTTTTTAGATTTTAGATCTTTTTAGATTGTGAGCCCTTTTGGGACAGGGAGCCATTTAGTTATTTGATTTTTCTCTATAAACCACTTTGTGAACTCTTAGTTGAAAAGCGGTATATAAATACTGTTAATAATAATAATAATAATAATAATAATAATAATAATAATAATAATAATAATATCTTCTGCTATCTTCAAGGAAATGTAAATAAGGATTCACAGGGGTAGAATCTGGCTCTCATTTTTGACTTCTGTTTGAATTTGCACCATCTGGTGGTCAGAGTGTCAGGGGAAAAAAGATAATACAGGTTGAACATCCCTTATCTGAAATGCTTGGGACCAGAAGTGTGATGATGTGTTGTTTTTTGGGGTGGTGGGGATGGGGGGGATGTGTGTGTGTGTAATATATGCATCATGAGATATCTGGAGGGATGGGACCCAAGTTTAAACACAAAATTTATTTATATCTCACTTATACCTTATACCTAGCCTGAAGGTAACTTTATACAATATATTTAATAATTTTGTGCATGAAACAAAGTTTCTGTAGATTGAACCATCAGAAAGCAAAGATAGTACAATCTCAGCCACCAATTGTAATCCCGGTCCCTGTGTCCTCTGGGGCCAGGACTACAAAGTGCTACCCCCCCCATGCCGTCCCCACCTTTCACCATAAAGAGGAACAAAATAGTCTCAGAAATTTGGTGGGTAGATGGATAAGGATTAGGAGAGGAGGTGGGTAGTCTGAGCTCTCTTAGAATAGGTGAAGCTTGCTCAGGCGTCACCTACGTAAACTGGTCCGTACTCAGTCACCTTTGGCGCTGGACAACTTCATTATAGGCTTTGTAGAGATAAAAGAAGTTTCAGAAACACATGAAAAGCAGGGACCAAAAATAGTATTAAGATAATAAAATGGAACCAGGAACATATTTCAGAATTCAGCTAGTTGGTTCCACTCTACCCCACCCCACCTCTTTGCCTGCTATTTGACCTGGGAGAAAAGCTCCCAAAGGTGCCAACTCTCAAACGTACTATGCAAGTGCAAGGCATTGGTTTTTAGTAATTATTATTATATGGTGTTACATTCTACCAGATGTTTGGACTGGGATCTTTGGGTGCTCACCAGTTCAAACTCTATTGCTGAGTTTGAATTTAAGAACTGGTGAGTTACTGTCATATAGTGTTCAGTGTTCCTATGATGATGATGATGCACAGCCCTCCAGATGTTGGTGGCTGGATTTGGCCTGTTGAATTATTAAGCTAAGCAAAACAAAAATGGAAAGACCATTTTAGGTATGTCTCCCTCCCTTTGTTTTGCACATTATACCATGCTAATGGGTACTTTTCAGTTGGTGCTCCTCTTATATTGAGCAGAGAAAGCGTAACTGTCCCTTTTCACCCCAGCACAGTGTCTTTTCTAGTGGCTGTTTGCTGAAGTTTCTTCTGCATCATTTTAGAATGTGAGCCCTTCTGAGAGAGGAAACTGTTTTAGTTACTTGGTTTTTTTCTGCAAACTTCTTTATAAACTTGTTTGGTTGAAAACTGATATATAATTATTCTTCATAAAATAAAATATTAAAACAATAGCCTGCATGAAGAAGTGTTCTGTAGAACTAAAAAGTCTCCTACTATTTTAAGATATTGTAGGGTCAAACTAGAGGTAACCCAGAACAGGCAATTTGGCCAGGTTTTTTGTTTTTTTTAAAAATTAAATAGAGAGAAAACCAAACCAGGGGGTAGGGAGAGGAATTTGCCCTGCTAAAAGAATAATCTCAATCACGCTTTTCTACAGTGGCGTCACTAGGATTCGTGTCACCCTGTGCGGGTGGCCTGTGCGTCACTCCATGCAGTGGGCGGGGCAATGCCCCAGGTGGTGGGCGTGGTGATGTACCATCACCCTGCCCCCACTGGTTTTTTGGTTGTACCTTTTGCTAGAACACAGATATTTCAATGTAGTTTGTTTCATTGCATTCTGCATGAAATTATGCATTGATTGATATATAACATGATGGTATTATTCCTCCAAATTCTGATTTTAGTGATTTTGAAAACTTGTAGAGTCTCACACATACACCCCGTAACAACCTATTGCAGCAGTTCTCAAACTTTTAGCACTGGGACCCACTTTTTAGAATGACAATCTGTCCAAGACCCATTGGAAATGATGTCATGGCCAGAAGTGACATCATCAAGCAAATTAAAATAAATAATTATAAATAATTAAATTAAAATAAAAGAAATAATTAAATAAGGGGGAGCTAGTCCTGTTCCACCAAGTGAATCTACTGTGAAGTAAGTCCTATTGTGGTCAATGGGGCTTACTCTCAGGAAAGTGTGGGTAGGATTGCAGCCTGTGAGCCCAATCCTATGCATGTCTACTCTGAAGTAAGTCCCATAGTGGTCAATGGGGCTTACTCTCAGGAAAGTGTGGGTAGAATTGCAGCCTGTGAGCTCAAGCCTATGCATGTCTACTCAGAAGTAAGTCCCGTAGTGGTCAATGGAGCTTACTCTGTAGTCTGCCTGCAACAACAACCCCCCAAAAAGAATCAGTGAGATTTCCAGTCCTCCCCAGTGTCCAGTTTGAAGTTCTTCTGTTTCAAGCATATCAAGATAAAGACCCACCTGGCTTTGCAAGTGCAAAATAGAAAACTTTCCCCTTACCAGTTCAAGCCTCTTTTTTTTGTCCTTTTTAGTGGGGTGGGGGAAGAGGCTGCCTTCTGGAGCATTTCTTGCACTCCAGCTCCATCAGATGGGGATCGGGACCATTCTGGTGTCCTCACATTCCCCTTTGCCTGGCCTGACCACCAGCCATGGCATGTCTGCCTACTTGTGAGTAAATGCAACCATGAGGCTGCTTTGCTTTCCATAGGTCTCAATAGATTGCAATTGGGAGGGACGGACCTCCTTCTCCCTTTTGTTTTTGGGGGCTGCATTCATTGGATCAGGACCATTCCAACGTCCTTGGAGTCCTCACAGCCTGCCCTTCCCAACGGACTATGGCAAGTACACCTACTCGCGAGTAAACGCATGATACGGCTCAATTTCACTTTCCATAGGGCTCCATGCATTTTTTCTTTCCAGTTTTTTGGCCATAACTTTTGAAGGAAAGGAACAATTTCAATTCTGAGTTTTGCATTGCATTCCGCTGGATGTTCTGCATCCAATGGTGTATTGCACGATGGGGTAGCTCCTAATGCCGTGATTTTAGTGCATCTGCCCCAAGGGCAAGTCACCCCCCCATGTGTCATCCAGTGCGGTCCATGCCCCCCGCACCCCCCTAGCGACGCCACTGCTTTTCCACATAACATTTTAATTGCAAAAAATTCTGTTGAAAGCCAACTGTTGCACTAAGATGGGGGTGGGTTGGGGTGGATGATAAGGATTGGAACCACAGCAGGGTCAAGATTTTGGGCCCCCAGTGCATTATTTCATAATAAAGTCCCAAGGCCCACATGCACACGCAAGGGATGCCTTTGTGCTCCAAGGCATTATATTTTACTTTTAATGGGATTTATGATGTGCTAGATCACAGCCTTGCTCTGCTCAGAACACAGAGTTCAGGCCAAAGCTATAATGTATCTGTCCTGTAAGGGAAGATAAAGACAACATTATGGTCCATAAAATACAATTTGTGGTATGAAAACAGAGAAAACAAGTGAAGGGCTATAGCGCAATGGCCAAGCCCATGCTTTCAATGCAGAAGGTTATAGGTTCAATCTCCAGCATCTCTAATTAGGCTAAAGAAAAATTTCCACCCAAAACCTTCTGCCAGTAAGCTGTTGACAGAACTGAGCTTGATGGCCCAAGGGCCTGACTCACTGTAAAGCAGCTTCTGCATTCCTATGACCAACAAAAGAAAAGCTTGCTTCACACAGCAAATAATTAACCTCTGAAATTCACTACTTCAAGGTGTGGGGATGGACTGAGAGACTGAGCTGTGAATCAGGATTTTCCCTGTTCAAACTGTGCCTATGAATTCATTAGTACCGTGTTTTTCAGGTCATAACCTGTTTGTTGGTGGGTTTCGAAACTGAGACTGACAAGCTGATAGTTAGCAAGAAAAATGCACTGAGCCCTGCAGAAAGAGAAAATGAACTGCAATGCACAGTTACTCATGAGTAGGTGGGTGTGACTCAGTACACTGATAGCAGGCTGAGAGGAACGCAACACCACCAGAATGGTCCAAATCCGATGCATGCAGGTTCCAAAAACACTTGAGAAAAGAATCCCCCCCTCTCCAAGAAGACAAGGAAAAATATATTGACAGCCCTATGGAAATAGAAACCGGTTCACACGTGCATGTTTACTCATGAGTAGGCAAGTGTACCTTGCCTCTTATTGAAGGCCAGGCAACTGCAAGGCCACCAGAATGGTCTTGATCCGATGTATTTGGAACTCAACAATGCTCCAGAAGGGGGTTACCCCCCACCACAGTAAAAAGGATAAAAACAGAGACTTGAGTGACTGGTAAAGGAAAAATTCCATGGGTGGCAGCACCTTGCTTGCACAGCACATTTGGCCCTGACAAAAGCCACATCCTGGAGCTTCCTGTGTTGGACCAAACAAGTTGTGAACACCACAAAAACTGGGTCCCCAACCCTAACTGTCTTCGCCAACTCAAGCAAAGACCCATGCTAATGAAGCAACTGGCCTCTTGAGCTAACCGCCATAGTTACCAAAAGGGCTGTTTTGTTTAGGGGAATTATTACACTGCCCTTATTGGAACCTCAGGATCGCAGGCTGGATAACAAGACGGCGTAATGCAGAGAAATTCACTTTTGCTTAAAGAGGAGACTGAGAAAAAGATAACTTAATAAAAGATTAAAATTTTATTACAAAAGCACAAAGGTAAACATAATGCACATGGAGAAATGATAAATGTATGTTTCTTGGTCCTAATACTTGAATCTAGTGTACCTAGCTTTCACACTAGACGCTGTGCCAGAACCACCATCCAGAGCGCGATACCATAGTCTTCCGAGACTGAAGGTTGCCAACCTAGCTTTCATGGTGGTTGCGTGTGAAAGAGTATTTGGTCCATCCGAGGAAATAAGAAAAAGGAACGGTTGTAGGGAAGGATTTTAGGGGTCCCTGATCTACCAATCCCAGCTGCTAACTAAAGATGGGGAGAGAAGGGGAGAAAAAGGGGGGGGAGAAGGGAAAGAGTTCCAGTCGGAAGGTAGTTACCTGTCCTGTAGAGCAGTTGGAGGGGTGGGGGAGAGTCCTGTGAAGAGGACCCTCTGACACAACACAGGTGTGTTGGTCCTTGGAGGGAGAGCCAGAGCGCATGTGAGAGGAAGCCCTCTCTTAAAAAGGGGTTTTCAGACAGAGCTGAGCTGGATTGTAGTTTGCTTACTACCACCCAGCAGGGTGTTTGGAGTGTGTAAAACATTGAAAGGGTCAGGCTGTCCCTTATCAGCAAAATTCAATGGGGTCTAATGGCTGGCTTCCTAGATGGGGGAACTTTGGATTAGGAGACACTTTTGCATACAGTTCTTGAACAGTGATTGGGTTAAAACAATACAATGAATACAGTAATGTAGGAGACACTTAAACAATGATTTAAGATGCCAGACTTCCTCCCATAATGTGTGACCACAGGGAGGTGGAGGTTGTGTAACCATGAGCCTTGCGACTTGACTTGAGTTTTGGAAATGTGGCCTGTGTGAGGTTTAGCCTGCATGATATTTTAGTCCATAACCAGATAGAGAGAAAATCACAACTAAAAGGCAAAAGGGGATTTTCACCTAACACCATGCCCTCAGCGACAACCATAGAAAGACTGAGATAAAGCAGCTTCCGATCAAGGACCATCAAACCACAAAAGAAGGTTCCTGTTGAGCTCATCCTAAAAAGATTCCATTGAACCCCCTGGGAGAAAAAAATATAAAAAGCTGGGTCACTACACCCATGTGTCCTTTAGGTCACTAGACCTATATTTTATCCCTTGCTCATCTGCCTGTTTTGCTGTTGCTGCGTTTGTTCGTTTGACCTGCATTGTCTCCTATTCTGTCTGCAACCCAAGGGCCAGCATGCCAAGCTGACACCCAGGATCGGTGACACCCTCTGCACTCTCTTTTCCATCCCTTTCCCCTGCTTGTCCCACTGAATGCAGCTGAAGCTGCTGTATCAGAATGGGCTGGATAGCCATCTTTGTGAGACACGTTGCAAAGCATCTAATGGGACAGCAGCTCCGACTCTCTTGCCTGGCTGCATGGTGGCTTACAGTGAGATAAAACAATCAAAACATAAATCACACAGAACCACCAAATAACCACAAACACGGCACCAGACCAAACCAAACCAACCAAACTCTGCAACTGAACAGCAACAAGTTACTATCTCCATGGCCACTACCAAATATCACTTCCCTCTAACACAGTGATTTTCAGCTGGTGTGCGGTGGCACACTGGTGTGCTGCAAAAGATCCACAGGTGTTTTGGAACACAGCAGTTGAAAATTGCTGAAAAATTCTTCTAAAGCTTTGTCTGTCCCTCCCCCAGCTCAGACCAGAGGAGTCTCCCAGAAGCTGGAAGTGACATCGCAAGAGGCAAAGACCACAGAGATCAGTGTGCCATGAAAAGAAAAACCTGGAAAATTGCTGCTGTAACTGCTGAAAAGAAAAGCAAGGTCATAGTACACCTCCTGAAGGAGTGCAGGGTAGGGCTTCCATGTGGAATGTCTTCCACCTGGTCAGTCTCACCATTGAGAAGGCCTTGCTTCTAATGGATACCTGATGTGCCTCTTATAGCAAAGGCACCCACACAAAGCCTGAACGGTCTTATGTTCTCTTTCTGTTGCTTTCTTCATTGCAAACATCTGGGACAGCAGAGCTGGCTGGACAGATACCTTCCCCCAAAATGAGTGAAGTCAGTCTCCTGGGCAGGTGTAAACTGCCATTACAGACTTGATGCTAATATTTTTCCTTGTATCATGAAAGGTACTGGAGAAGGCAGGCTCATTGAGGGAAGTAGGGACTTGTGCATGTGTGCCCTTTCCTGCTCCACGCATTTCCTTTTACTGCGTATTGGGAGAAAATCAGTAGTTTTGGGAGAAAATCAGTAGTTTTATCCACTTCCACCATCCCAGGCTAAAGAGACCAGGCAGAGGGAGGGAGACCATTTGAGAAAATTCCCTTTCGAGAAAAGTGGCTGAAATAGGTCTAGGCATCTTTTTAACCCATTTCTGCCCCGGCCCACAAGTGTACACATTTGATCCCTGTTGTGTATATGCAACGATAAAAGAGGGACAAAATAAAGGTTCAAAAGATGTGGCCTCTGAATCATCTTCCTCCTGGACAATGCACTGTCCTGTTGCACCTACATTCCAACAGAAAGCACAGAACCCCAGGGATTCTTATTGAAAATCAATTTGCAGTAGCATCAGTGAGTGATCAGATGTGACAGCCCACTGGATTACACATGAACTAGGTAAGCAAAGAATCAACATGTAACTAGTTTATTAAAAATACAAGAGAGACAGAACGTGGAAGGTGATGGGGTAGAAAAAAGTCCAAGCCGCCTGATGAAAAAGGCTGAATTTGGCATGATGGATACAAGGAAATATCTTAACCAAACTGGATACAATAACTAGTAATGCCCAGCAGAGGGCGCCCAGAAGCTACTTGAAAACAAAACACACAAACCCCCCCAGTGTGCAGCCTGACTTGGAGTGAAAAGAGAAGACAAAACAAACTTAATTCTCTGAATGTGTCTAGCTAAAAACGCAGTCTTTTTGCTAGTTTACTTACTTTGTCCCAGGAATCCCAGCCCTTGCTAGAGAGTTAGTGGGTGTGTCTTCTGTAGACCAATACTATAGCAGATTTCATGGCAGACCTGGCGGAAATAGTCAGAAGCATTCCAATCCACATTCAGCACATGGTCTTCTAGCAATGCCATTTCAAACAAAAGACCAAGATTGCAGCAGGTTCATTTCTCAGCAGCTTTTAGGCTACTGAAACTGCACAGGAGCTTCTGTCAATCTAGAACAGGGGTGTCCAAACTTTTTGGCAGGAGGGCCACATCATCAATCTGGCATGAAGAGGTGCTGATGGAGATTAAGAAAGTTAAGATGGACAGAGTAACAGGAGTGCACAAATCACAAAATTTGTTGGAACAAGAAGGAGAAAATATATTCCAGTTAATTGGAAGAATGAACACACCCTATATAAGAAAGTGTGGATTTATCAGATTCTGTTATAGAGATAAATTAAAGATATTACAGGAGAAAAAATGGAAAGTAAGGAAGAAAAAGAACCCTGAGGGGTACTCTGAGGGTTAAAGAAAATTGGAGGATTTATTCAGCTAATAACAATGGTCCAAATTTATTTGAAGAAAAAAAAAAAGAATACGTATGAAATTGATAAATATGAATTAGAATGTATTAAAAATTAGCTAGAAATGTAAATGTGTGAAAGCATTGTTTTATATGTGGTTATTATGTCAAAGAAAAAAAGTATAATTAGATTGGAGAATTAGATTGGAGTTGAATTGGCTGAGGTGATAATTTTGGTAATTTGATTATTTTGTTTTAATATTAATGAGCAATTGAAGTTAGTTTACGATAGGTAGAAAGTGAATATTTAGAAAATATAGTATAGGGCATTAGGGAAAATTTATTGTATATTATATAAATAAATGGATAAATCAATAAGAGGTAGAAATAGATAAGTAGATTAGGAGATATAGTATGATTAATTAGTAATGGTATATGGTATTTAGCACTCCTAAATGTATGTTATGTTTGTGTGTGTTAATAAAAAAATAAAATAAATAAAATAAAAAGGCTATGCTGCGACATTCATCCACTTTTATTTTCATCCCTGCTCTGGTCCTTAACCAGACAAAAGTGCCAGGTATTGCTGATAGCTGCTCGCTTTTGCAGTTACCTTGAGCAATAAGTAATATATACGAGTATTAGCTGTTCAGTTAATCAAGATGACTATCTGCCAATGTTTAATACAGTGCTTCCTCTTTCTCCATGGATCCAGAACCCATGGATTTGACCCACAGTGGGTTCCGAACCCACATCTGGAGGATCTAGAGAAGACATCCCAGATGGGACCAGAGGTCACATCCGGGAGGTCTTCTGAGTCATGGGAAGGCTGTGCACAGCCTTTTAGCAGGCACTTTCAGTTTTTGAAGGGAGAAAATAAGCTCTGGCAGGCATTCTGAGGCATGGGGAGGTCACACACTACCTTGCCACAAATCAGAAAACAGGTGACTGTGGATTAGATTACATTACATGCTGATTTTGAATGGAACCCCCATGGATGCCAAGGGCTGACCTGTACTTATGATCATCTGTACCATTTACAAAGGATCTTACCTTTACTTCTACACCTTTCTTTCAGGCAAAGGTAAGTTGGATGTAAATCCTTCTCTGTTATGAGGGTGAAATTGATTCCTTAGTTGTAGTTCCCGATTGCTAATTCACAATAAAAATGTGTTTAAAGACCACAACAGAATGATCTAGAATTTTATCAGTTATGCACTCCCTGAACAAGTTGGATACCCCCAATGCACATGTCAAAACCACAGAGAATCTGTCACCTATGAGCTGCTCTAGCATGTCTCTTGATCCAGAAACCTGCTTTGGTGAAATCCACTTGTGTTTTGAGGATGCACAATGGCACCATTGGCCTCATTGGCACCATTGGCCTTTAAAATCTTGCATTGAAGCTAAAAGACAAGATGTATCTTGTACCACTACCTTTTTGTTTCCCTTTCCATTCAGTCCTTTGAAGAGGTTAGGGGATACATTGGTTAGTTCTGCACAGCAGTTTTTTGAAGACTTCCTATTTATAGCTGTGCCAGCCTTTGGGGCTGCATCCATACACTCACCTACTCTCACCAATGTACTGCTGAATAAAATCAAAAAGTAGCTGCTTAGCTTTGCTACAAGTCAAACTCGCCGCTATGTTGCCTTTGCCTGCCATTAGAAGTCACCACCTCTTGGCTTATTCTCACTATTTACCGATGTCAAACAAAAACTCCATAAGAATGCAAGACCTTGTATATAGCTGGCTTAAACAAACTTACAGGAAACAAGGCTTTAACAAGCATATGATCAGTAACTTGTCTGATTGCCTGAACAAAGAATCATATTTAAGCGACCAGACAGAGGACCTCTTGCAAGCTGGAAGTAAGACTGTCCTTTTTTCATTCCAATCTGCCAACACAGCAGGGTTAATTTCCAAATCAATACGTATAGGGCCAGGCTGCAGCACAGGTAATGTGGGGGCATGCAGATTAGTAAAAATGTTTGTAACTTAGTTTAATTATGTTAAAAAAAGAATAAAACTGTCTGCCTGTAAAACAAAACGGGCGGCTTACAATAAAATAATGTAAAATCATATCATGATATACAGTACAGAAAATGATAGCAATATTTGAACAAAAACCAGTCACAGCAACCAAAACTAAATTCTTTAAAGCACCTTATACAAACACATACACTTCCAAAGTTTTAGCATTTGGGATGTAATATGTAATTAGATTTAATAAGATGCTAATTAAAAAAAAAACTCCACTTTGCCTCTTGTAGACATTTGACACAGTGGTTCCTGACATGGGGTAAGTCAAGATACAGGTAGCAAGAGCAGCCATTTTCAACCACTGTGCCATGGCACACTGGGGTGCTGCGAATGGTCCCCCATTGTGCCGTGGGAATTTGGGAGAGGGTCATTTATTAATAGGGCCATTGGGGTATGTGAACCCCCTATTAACAGCACAGTGTGCCTTGTCAATGGTCAAAAACCTGATGGTGTGCCTTGATCATTTTAGTGCCTTGCCAGTGTGCCATGAGATGAAAAAGGTTGAAAATCGCTGAGCTAGAGTATCACACAAATGGTAGTGACCACACCCTGGCCCTCTTCTCCTTTTGAATGAATTCAGTTTTGTTCTCCAATAGTGACACAATGTGAAGACAGAGATTGAAAAGCAGAGGAGAAATTGTATCAATTCTATACTGCAAGTAAATATGAAGATTTGTATATAATGATAATACACCAAATTTGCCCATTGATTATACCTGAAATTTCTTCAAAAAACATTCAGTTCCACATATACTTTGAATTAAATATTTATTTATACAGGCATTTATCTACCGCCTTTCTTTGGTCGTCAGATTTCTCCTTGAACTTTAATCCAAGGCGGTTTACACAGGCAGGCTGTTCTAAACACTGTAGGGATTTTTACAATTGAATAGCTCTAGTCTTTCATAGAACTCCTCCTTCCAGCTGTATTCCTTCCCAGTCTGGCCTCTCTCTGGCCCTTCGCCTCCCACGCTCCACTTGATGGCAACTCCTCTCTGCCACCTAGGGTCAGCTCATCAGTATATCAGCGTGTGGTCAGTTCTTGGGAACTTCTGGTTGTTTTGAACTGGCAGCTTCAGATCTTCAGGCATATAAGGCGGCAGCTCTACCAACTGAGCCAGACCTCCTGCCCTTTTAGAAAACTTTTATTAGGTATAGTGTATGCCATGATTGATTGCAACATACAGCACAGTAACACTAAACTACTACAATTATTTCCTTAGTGGAAGTAAATTGCTGAATCCACTTGGAAGCTCTGCTTCTTCACAGGTTACAATTAAATCAGTTTATTACAAAGAGGCTTGCATGGGAAAAGTCCCCATCCAATTGTGCCCAGAGGGTTCAAGGAGAGAAAAAATGGACAGGATATATATCAATTAAAATTCTGAAAAAACAATCCTAAGTGTGATAAATATATTTAATGTAAACTTCTGATTGTCAAGGGCAATGGCGTGCACATTTGCAGAAACAATCCTCTAAGTTCACGCTACAGCATAGGGCTCATCACAATTAAGCCCATTGATTTTAATGGGCTTAAGCACACTCAATGCTGTGTTGGGATGTGGCCCGGTAATGCATTTTCAAGACGCCAAATCCGCTCATAGATTTCAACCTTGCTGAGCAGACCACCATGTCATGTCAATACTGCTGTTTCAGAAAGAGCTTGCCACGCACCATGAGGTGGGGTTGCTGTTTAAGAAACACAAGCACAAAGCTCCTTTTTTAAAATTTATTTTTTATTATTTTCCAAAATAAAAACAACAAATATAAACGAACACATAACTAACACAAACTGAATACACAACACACACACATACACCCAAAACACAAAACCACACCATTGGAGGGTGCAGGCAATCATATATCAATATATCTAATCAATCAATACATATCTTCTAATCTTCTTCTAGTTTAGCCTCTTAATATCATTTATCTATCATATCAAATCTTGTATAATATATCATGTATACAATATATTCATCTAAATGCCCTAACTTATACATCTAAAACTTCATTTTCAACCAAGCATAAAATGATCTCCCATTGCTCTATCTGTGTCGGTTTACGCTGTTGATCCAAAGTCGCTGTAAGCCTATCCATTTCCGCCACATTCATTATTTTCTCTATTAATTCATATTTCATTGGAATTTTAATAACTTTCCAGTATCTAGCATATAAAATCTTTATAGCAATTAATATCATAACTAAATACACATCATTTTCTTTATCTATATCTTTATTATATATTTCTTTATCTATAATATCTAAGATAAAATTAAACAAATAACTTTTGCAATTGAAGGAAGACTTTCTTTCGTTTTTGAAGTTAATTTAAGCCATTTATGTCTTGTTGCTATCCGTGAGAGCCTCCTTGCCCTAGTTTCTTCCTCCTCTGATTCCACAATTGTCTCTGAATCATCTGTTCTTTTCTTCCAGCTCCATTTCTACACTTTCTAGTTCTTTTCTTCTCAATTCCTCTTCCTCATTTTCTTCATTTTTGTCTCACCTTTCATCACTGTTCTCAAAAAATTTTCTGCTTTCATTGTTGAATTTATATTATATCTCTGTGACTGGAATTGAAAAAAACACCTTCTGGGAGAAGCCAACTATATGGTATTTGCTTTCCTCTTAAAAATTTTACTAGCTCTTCATATTCTTTTCTCTTCTTTCTCACTCTCCATGGGACATGTCTCAGAATTTTCACTTTGCTACCCTCCACCATCCATTCCTTTTCCTATGAGATCTTCAATATTTCATCTCTGTAAAAAGTTCTGATGAATTTCACATGGATTTCTCTTGGTAGTTCATGTTTTCTTCGATAGAAAGTGCTCACTCTTCTCACTGAATTCAGATCCATGAGTATCTCCTCTGTTGGCATGTTGATCCACTCTGATATTAAATCACCAATCAGACGTCGCATATCTTCCTTTCTGTTCTGGTACATTTTGTATTCTCAGCACTCGAGCTGCACCCTCCATCTGAATTTCCATTAAAGTTGCCTCTCCATCATATTGGTTTTGTTCTATCTCCAGTATTCTAGATTGATCTTTTGTTGTCTTTCTTTTCTAATTTTCTAATCTTTTGTGTATTCTCATCTGCTTGATCTTTAATGGCTTTCAGTTGCACACTAAGATCATTTAGTTGTGTAGTTAAAACATCCAGACTAGCTTGAACCAGCAAAAATTGATTTGTGTGCTGCTGTCCCATCATCACTAATTTTTCTATATTGTCTTGTAATGTCTGCTTCCAATCTTTCCCTTTCGGTTTCTCTTGTGTTAGTTTTCCCAAGCTTGACTCCAGGGTGGGAGAGCCCCTAACTTTCGCTCCTTTTCCTATCATCCTTTTTCTTCCTTAGCAGTGGAGAGACAAACGGGATGCAGGGGGAGGGGCAAGAGAGGGGTTTGTGGGTATCAGGAAATTGAAGACGGAGCAGTGGTGAGACAAACGGGTAGATGAGCCTCGTCAGCCTGGAGAGGCAGCTCATCTAAGAGAAGGAAAACTCTGATCCCAAACCTCCACTGCCTTGTGGCTACATCCAGTTGTGGAAAAGGCTTCAGGAGTCAACCTCGAGGCAAAATCAGGAACTGGAGTCCCTGAGGCAGTTCGTGGCTGAACACAGTCACGGTCTGGCAACTCCTGCGACGCCGCTGGAACCAACCGTATTGGCTTCTGCCTTTCCATTGGATCATTCCAGCGACGTGGAGAGGGGGGATTTGCTGCATGGGTAACAGCCTATCCTCCATACCTTCTTTACCCAGGCTTCGCGTATACCATAGTCTTTCGAGACTGAAGGTTGCCAACACACACATATCTTCTTTCCTGTAAAACTCAAATATCTGTTATCACATATATCACTATCAGTTACCCATACATCACATCACCAAAAAAAAATTCATTCACCCATAAAAACCAACACAGGGAAATTTTAAATCAAATAAACCTTTGCCTTGCAATGTTTTTTTAACGCCACTAGATATCAGTCCTGTTCTTATCCTTGCAATGTCTTTTTAAATCCACTAGATGTCCCTGATGTTCTGTTGCTATCTATCTTGGTTCTATTGCTTACATTTGTTGCTATATCAACCACATTCTGTTCCAAGAGATAGTCCAAGAGATAGGAATTCAAAACAATGAAACCGCTTTTGCAAAACAAAGAAATGCAGATCTCCAGCCCCCTCCATAGGCACTCCAAGATCTCCACAGGAAAATGAAGTTTCAAAGCAAAGTTTATATTCCAAAATGATTAATTTGTAATCCAACGAGTTTTAGATTTGTAAAGTTAGAGTTTTGCTCTCAGATTTCCATAACAAGCTCAGCAGGTCTCCTCCAAAGCTTCTTCTCACACAAGCAAACAAATGAGCGAAGAAAGCCTCCCCCCTCTTCCTCTTCCCAGAAGGGGAGAACCTGCCCCTCCTCCTCCTTCCCTCGGGCAAAAGCTTAAT
The DNA here is from genome assembly GCF_035046505.1 of Tiliqua scincoides. Taxonomy (NCBI): domain Eukaryota; kingdom Metazoa; phylum Chordata; class Lepidosauria; order Squamata; family Scincidae; genus Tiliqua; species Tiliqua scincoides. The sequence continues at coordinate 61,497,677 of NC_089826.1, forward strand.
CAGGCAGTCAATTAATCAATCAATGCCAGACACACACAGCAGAACAACACTCACTTAGTTCTTCCAAGGTCCTTCCCTGCTTGGGGCCTTCAGCTTAGATTCAACATGAATCCTCACCAACACTGACACTGATCTCTGGGTTCCCTTGGAGAAAAAACAGCCCCTGGCTGGACCCTTCCTCTCTGAAACCGCACACCATCTGCAGGATCAAATCTCTCCTGATCACAGATCCTCGGATCTCATCAGACCCACAGGTTTTTTTGGTAGGAAATAGCAGGCTTTCCCAAGAGCTTTCAAGAGCTCAGAAAAGCATGGCCATTTAGTTGCCTCTGGCCCTGCCCGCTCCTCACAAGCACAAAGCTCCTGTGGACAAGTGGGTCAAATTGCAAGGCTCTTTCAACCTCAGCCGAAGAACCCAGCCAGAGTCAAACATAGATGAGGCAGTTGAATCTCATACCTACATAAGAACATAAGAAAGATAAGAACAGCCCCACTGGATCAGGCCATAGGCCTATCTAGTCCAGCTTCCTGTATCTCACAGCAGCCCACCAAATGCCCCAGGGAGCACACCAGATAACAAGAGACCTGCATCCTGGTGCCCTCCCTTGCATCTGACATTCTGACATAGCCCATTTCTAAAATCAGGAGGTTGCACATACACATCATGGCTTGTAACCGTAATGGATTTTTCCTCCAGAAACTTGTCCAATCCCCTTTTAAAGGCGTCCAGGCTAGACGCCATCACCACATCCTGTGGCAAGGAGTTCCACAGACCAACCACATGCTGAGTAAAGAAATATTTTCTTTTGTCTGTTCTAACTCTCCCAACACTCAATTTTAGCAGATGTCCTCTGGTTCTGGTGTTATGTGAGAGTGTAAAGAGCATCTCTCTATCCCAGCTAACACTTATCTTGTCTCTTGGGGAATATTGTCGTCTCATACTCCCAGATAATTTTATTATGAAAATAATAAATAATTTATATAGTATTTTGGGGGTGGTGGTGTTCAGTCTTGGTAAATGATTGTTCTTGGTTTTCACCCACCCCTCTTTTTTTTTTTAAAGTGAAAAAAGGATGCTGCAGTACAAAAATTTTAAAAGGAACAGGAGCAACAAACATTTGTGATGAAGCTGTGAAGATGTACAAGATGACCATAAGTCACTGGCACTAATTGAAAGGAAAGATCACAATTACAAAATAACTTTTGTGATTTCCTAAATAACTGCAGGGGTAAAATTATACTGCAAAAAAGAAAACATAAAGCAATTCATTAGAATGACACAGTCATTGTATTAAAAAAATAATAATCTGAAACATTATGCTCATTCTTAAATCTAGTGCCCATTCATCCAATTTTTGCTAGCCAGACGGCTGTGCTTGATTTTAAACAAGTAGGCTCATACCGCCACCTAGTGGCCATATGGCAGAAATATTTAAAGAACATTTGTTTTGGCAGTGCAAACACACTGTTTGCAGTGTTAAACCTGTATAACACATGTGAGAGATACAGTAAACAAAGCTAAAGTATTTTATTAATAATTTATTGTCAGTAAGAAAGACTGGCTAATGGTAGATTTCAGTAAAAACCTTTACAAGACCATTGCATCACAAATATACAGACACTATAAAAACTGTGCCAGGGTGGTTTTGGTTCTATGCAGTGGGCCCCCAACATACTTTTCAAGAAAGGAAAAAAAGGTATAGCGTTGTAAAGTACAGAAATCCATGTAAGACCTTTCCATGTTTCTTACCCAGAAAATATCACGGTATCTTTTACAACTGGAATTATGTACACTTGGAAATGCACAATTACATTAAAATCTATAAATGAAATGTCAAATTCCTGTGTGAACAAACAAAACAAAAATACAGTGAATTCCTGAATGTATTAAAACCCAGAGTGTGCTGATTTAATGGCACACTAAAACACCACTAGAGCCAGTGGAAATCAAATTTGCAAAGTATCTACAAAACTCTAGTTAAAATTATTGAAATCAAAACTGTACATAAAATTTACAAAAAGATAAGAAAAAAATGATTTGCTTTGAACTATATAAATACATTTATCATGCTAAAATGATGAAGTGGTATGTGTTTTGCTTTATTTCTTTAACATAGACAATGCAATTACAAAAAACACTTTCAGGAATGGCACAGCCAATGGGAGACCTGTGATTAGCCAGATTGCAGGAGGTCAAGAAATGGGAAATCGGTTAATATGCTGAAATGAGCTGCATGATCCAGTGCAGCCATGCCAGTCTTAGCTCACTGAAAAGCACTCAAGCACTGCTGATGAGAAAAATAAGCTCTCCAAGATTGCTCTAGTATCCTTTTTTTTGTTCATTAACATCCAGGCACTTTTTATTTTTTTTTGAGGAAGAGTGTCAGACTTCTGTGTGCTGCTGAGGATCAAGAGGAGGAATGATCACTTCTTCAAAATGTCCATAATCTCCACTCTCATAGTCACTTATCATTACCTCAGACTCCATTTCACAGCATGCCGACACATCAGAGCATGAAGCCGTGGAAGCGTACACAGACATGGACATGTTGTCTACAGGGGGTGCTTCAAAGTCTCTATTGTACCCTACAGTGTAAGGAGCATAGGGTTCTCTGAAATTACTGGAGATTCCACTGGTTGGTTTCTGAAGTTCCGACATGTCTGAAGGATAGTGATGGGGAAGGTATTGGTTAAGATTGAACCTTTGCCTGCCCCTTGTAGAGGACCCCAAGCTATCTACAGCAGACATGTCCCTGGGTTGCTGTATTGAGTCAAACTGATCACTGTATTCTGGCGGCAATGGTGGAAGATCATCAGGCACTGGGAAGTCTTCTGGTGGAGGTGGAAAGTCACTTTCAATGTCATAGCCTCCAGGGTAATAGTCTGCATCAATGGAGTTTGGATCTGCGTACAGGGGTGCTGGCTTTTCAATCACCTCGTAAGTTGGAAACTCCTGTATGCCAGGCAGCTGGACACTTGGCATCCAGTCAGAGGTATCCCAGTGATAGCCTGCAGCACACACATTAAAATAAAGAAAAGACGTTTCAAGATCTGGTCTGTAACACATCAAGAACACTGAAAAACCAATGCACTGCACTCAGGACAACACAACCACCAGCGATTAGCGCATAAGCATTCTATGGAGCAATGTGCTCTCAAGGTTAACAAAGACATTCAAGGTTACAACCACAAGTTCACAGTGTGCCATGCAGTAGAGAGTTCATTATATTATTCAAGTCTGGACTAGCTGTAATTTCAACATACCTCACCCTAAAGTGAGAGGAGCTGTGGTTCACCTAAGAAATGAGCTGATACACAATGGCAGAAATATCATTCCTTGTTTAAAATAAAAATGGCTAATAGCCTCTCTGGTCCCACTACAGCTAGTGTGTGGTAGCTGAATAACCACTTGGCCATTTTATCGGAATTCAACAACAGGCGGGCTTTTTTCTTCCCAATGGCTCCCATATTAATAAAAGCATATTTTGAGCCTATGCCGGTTCAGTCAGTTCAACTGTACCTACTCCCAAGTAGGACTGCCCAGAATTATAGGTTAACAGCCCAATCCTAACGGGCAGCCCAGTCCTGAGCTGCCCGGGGCGCCCTTGCTCCGCAGCACCATGAGGGCTACCGCCGAATCCAGTGCCTCCCGCGCTACCACGGGAGGCACCTCGGGTTCGTCCCCTTCCCCTGGGTAAGGGAGGCAGCCCTGCAATGGGGCTACTCTCTTTAGTGACCCCCAAGGGGGGCCGCTAAAGAAAAGGTGCTTGTGTAAGGCACGCAGCCTCCACGAGCGCCTAGGATCCTGCGGAGTGGAGCTCTGTGGATCCTCCTCCCGCCTGCCCCAGACCCGCCTCTGGCATGCCCCCTCCCCGCGTCATGCTGGCCTGCCCCCTCCCTGGAACGCCCCCGTCCCCACCCCATTTGCTGTTCCGCAGCCTGGCCGTTGCAGGCACCACCGAGCTGCGGAACGTGGGTGCCCGCCGGGCGGTGTTTCAGTGCCGGCCGGAGCTGAGCCACCTCTGGTGAGAGCCTGGTGGTAAGCCCCACAAACATGCCTTACGGCACCTCTGTGACTGTGGTCCGTGCCGCGGAGGCGCGGTGTGGACCATAGGATTGGGCCCTTAGTCCAACGAAGTGAACAGGATTTAAGGTATTTGTGGTTAACTTCCAACTTACATCAATGGCCTTATGCACAACTCACTTTCTCTGCATCAGGATTAATAAATTTAGGGTTTTCTAATTAGTAAAGCATCCATAACATTTACCATTTTATCATCAATGCCATTAACTAATTACTAACTACTAATTACTTCCCACTTAACAACAGTAAGTTTTATGACAGAATCCTGCAAAAAGATGGTTGAATCTTGGGGTTTTTTGTTTGTTTTAAAAAGAGACTATTAGTAAAGACATTCCAGCATTCAGATGTGAAAACAAAACCTCGGAAAGTATTAAGCTAATCATGCACAGATTGTGGAAATGCTTTATGCTGTAGAACATCAGACTGCACTGGAAACAAAAAAGAACTCTGGTTGGATGGATAGAAACATCACCACGTTACAAGCATCTTAATTTTGTGATAGCTTCAAAAAAAGGAAAATTGTACAGGACTAAAACAAGGTGTGATGTCTAGTTCGTGGAGGAAAAATAATGCATAAACACATTGAGTAAACAACCAAGGGCAAGTTAGTGTTGAGGGCAAATATTAATGGAAACATTTAAGTGAACATCAACTACATGCAGAAGTCACCTCTTGAATTGCTCAGGTCAGGAACAGCAAAAGACTCTTTAGATGGCAAAGTGAAAAGAAAAGGAAGAAAACATGTAGTTAAGAATCAGATGGTTCAAATGAACACAATGGCCAACAGCAAAACCTTATGGACTGGCAGTGGTAACGACACCCACAGGCACCTCTGCTTTTGTCCCTTTACAATGAGGAGAAACCTGACGTGAACACACCTGTGCAACTACATTCAATGAGTAATACAAATGGTGACAGGGGAGACTATTACTTTCCATGTCTATTGCATTAAAAGGCTTTATAGCTTTAAGATTAGATCCCAAGAGCTATTTTAGATATGCCCGAGAGCCTGTTTATACCCACTAAGACTTTTGACTTATTTTCTTTGAAAAGCCATTCCACAAACCACTTGGAATGTTTCCTGCATTTCAAGAGGGGTTTGTCACATGAGATAGAGGGAAGGGCAGGCACTGCTCTCTTAGGCACACTCTCTGGATCCTGTTCCAAGAAAGTGCCTGGAGGGTGAAAAAAATGGATGGAGAAACCACAGAATAACTTCTGAAGAAGTCCCACATTTAAAACGTTGGGCACAGATAAAAAAAATTAATAAAAGATGCTTGAGTGCATGGTTTGTTCATATATATCTGTATTTTATAAGATTATTACCAACCCTAGAATTACATATCTATTGCTTCGGGTTTTTTTTGCCAGAATAAAAGTATCAGTGGGCAGCCCAATCCAAATGATAACTTGGGGCTTCCCTACATTCCCAAATGATAACTTGGGGCTTCCCAAGTGTTGCAAACATGCCATACACTTTTGCGCCAATTTGGGAGTAGACCACGCCACCCTGCTGGTGGCAGATCCTATCCCTGCACCAGCCAAGGAAGGTACACTTGTGCTGGGCAACGCAGGGGGTGGGAGAGGGCATTCCAGGTATGGGGAGGGCTTTTCTGGGCAGGGGGAAGTAAGAACGGGGATGGATCAGCTCTGGAGGGGGCAGGATCAGCAGTGGCAGCACATGCTGTATCCTAACCCCTGTCCCCGGCCTAGACAGCCTTACAGAGGCTGCTCAGATTTGCGCCAGCTAAATACCTGACAGAGATCCAAGAAGCCCCATAGGGCAGGCTGGGGTATTACATGGTATAAGGGGGAAAATATCCCCTTACCCTGAGGTGACCTCCAGCAGCCTCCCAACCTGTGCTGGATACAGCACAGGCCATGCAGCCTAGTTGTGCCAGCGCAGGTTAGGACTGAGCTCTAGACAGATTATAAAAATAGTGCATTTTGGAGACAGGGTAGAATTGCTGTTCTATTGTATTAATTGTACTTCTTGTACTAATGACTTCAAAGATTAAGAGCTCAATAACATCGATTCTTTAATCAGTTATTAACAGATTTAAAGAAGACTTTTAAGTAAGTACTGAGCCCTAATTGTCAGCTCAAGTCACTGGTGCCCAAACACCTTATGGACCGATAGCTTTGTTGTAAGAGATTATATTCAATTCTTGATAGTGCTAAAATACAAATTTTCCAAAATAGATGCATGGGGACAATGCATTTAGATATTCTCACTGGGTAAACTCTTTATGAATTTAACCATTCTCTTACATCTTAGGGCCCAATCCTATCCAACTTTCCAGTGCCAGTACATCTGCAAACTTTCCCTTATGCATCTTCTTCCTTCTTTACTATACAGAATCTTGCAATACATGAAATTGCAAATATCTTGCAATACACAATATAAGATTTCAGAACTATGGTACTGGGAAATATTTATCAATTATAGCGCAGCACAGGATAACATTATGGCATACTGCAGTATCATATTATAGAACAATCTACTCATTTAAGTAATGAGTAGATAGTTAGGTATGGGCTACAACCAAGTGTAGTTGGTCTATCAGTGATCTATTGGGCTCAGTCGCATGGGAAGCGAAACAGTACCACCCTCTTGCAATCACCTACAATATCCTGAGAAATCGAGTGGTCTGAACTGTTAGCTTTCCACATGGGTGAACTGATTTTAAGCACCTAATAGCACACTTAGTAGGTGTCAGTTTCAACCCTGACATACTGTCAAATTGCTACATGCCCAGAAACTGATTCAAGGCAGTCATTTCACTGACTGGATCTTGTATTGCATAGGGAGTACATAAAGATAAATATTTAACTCTTTAACAGACACTTTCTGAAGTCTATGCATTGTATAACATAGGAAACATGGAAAGATGGATTCTATACTAAGAAGAGGTTAAATCCACTTGTCTTTTAGCAGGGGGACTAAATTTAACTGGTGAACAATTTAGCATACTTTGCAGACTGTCCATTTTATAGCACTTTTCCTGTGTGTTAAAAGTGCTTCACATACATTCAGTAATGCTTACTGATTCACTAAAGTACGCAATGCTATTATCATCACTATTGCAGGTGAAAGCTAGGAATTGAGGGAGAGTGATTTCCTACTGAATCACTGGTTGAACTAAAATAGGAGACAGGAAAACTCTTACCCGTTTCTTCACACCAGTTCTTTACCTGCATGCAATTACTTTGATACAATAGCCTTACACAAACGTATAATTTAAACAGCTAAGGGCGCAATCCTAACCCCTTATGTCAGTGCTTTCCTGCACTGACATAAGTGCAATGCAGCTCTGAGGTAAGGGAACAAACATTCCCTTACTTTGAGGAGGCCTCCATGAGTGACACTCAACTGCAGGATGCAGCATATGTCCCATTGGCACCCCTATGTCAGTGCTGGAAAGCACCGACATAAGGGGTTAGGACTGCACCCTGAGTTGCATTGGCTTACTACAACCAGCATTCTCAACTGTCCACTTTTACTTCCTGACTTACGCAGAATGAAACAGACAACATTGTTGAGATAATTGTTTTCTTTCTATCCTAGTTATGTGAGATTCTCAAGGTTCTTGTAATCTCAGTCTAAAGCTACTATCCTAAACACACCTACCTGGGATTAAGCCTCATTTCACGTCACAGGACTTATTTCTGAGTAAGCACATATGGGATTGTACTCTAAGAGGTATTAAACAAATAGTACTGTACACAGCACTTCTCAGTGTCAGTGGTGTAGCTGAGGAGAGGCCAGGGGCCACACTGCCCCCCCCCTCATGGCGGAGTGGCAGTTTCCTGCTATCACTTTTGAGATGGGGTGACCACATTTACCTTGCTCATGCAGCAAACTCCAAAATTAGCCCTGCTGCCCGCCGTAATCTTTGTACAGCTCCAAATGGAACTGTTTTCTGAGAAGAGGGCTGCGCATGGGCTGGGGAGGGGGTGACAGCGCAGGTGTGTGTGGGGTGTGCCACACTGCTCCATGATGTCACCCAGCTCCAGGAGCCATCGGGCCTGACAATGCAACTGCTCAGTGTGAAGTGTGCTTTTCAATTTTACCTTATTCATCTTCATGACATTATAGAGGATTAATTCATATTTGTGGTGAATGGTGCGGGAACTGGGTGGGGTGAGCAACCACAATTATGAATTGGACCTATAAAGTACTGTTCACTGAGTGTCACTGTGTTTACTGGTGATTACTGTTCACTTGTAAAAAAAAAAAACTGAGTACACATCTAATGCATTCCAGATGCATATCTAATCTGGAATAGCCATCAGAATCTCTCATGATCCTCTCCTGCAGTTCTAATTCTGATTGTACAATGGCTCTCATTCACAGACTTACACAGAGATGGCCTTTTTGGAAAGCAAGCCAAAACAATATGAGAATACAGTGGGCCCCTCTTTATCCACAGGTTTGGCATCTGCAGATCTGAACAACCACAGATGCCTCCCCATGCCTCAGAAGGCCTCCAGGGTGCGGGGGTGGGGGTGGGGGAGCGGAGGGCTGCAGAAATAGAATCCGTCTTTATCCACGATTTCCTGTATCTGTAGAGGTCAGGAACGATACTCCACAGATACCAGGGGATGACTATACAACTATACTCAGTATACTAAGCTATATAAACACATACACAGTAATAAAGCAAATTATGTATATACACTAATCCAATTTATTCACATTTATCTACCGTTAATAATTACATGCAATGCTCTGCCAAGACAACAAATAAATGTGAAAACATATTAATATATACCTTCTTTTCCCACCGAGTCAACAACAGCATTGACAAGGTGTATTACAGTCACTAGGGAAGCTTGTAAAAATATGGGGAGGAGCAAATTAAAAAAGAAAACCTATGATTAGCAGCAGTTTCAAACAGCATATAAAGACATGCCACAAAAAAGAACACAAGGCTTAGAAATTCTCTACAAATAACACATGCTGTAATATTAGACATGTCTACTGTTGTCTTAGTAGTCACAACCAGACTGGCACCACTGACATGCTGTTCTGACTAGATAGAAATATTCAACTTCTTTTCTCCCTCCTATGCTTATACATTTGAGCAATGATCAGGGCCCATTCACACATTGCCATTATTACCTGGAAATGGATATTCGAGCACAAAAATACATGCCACTGAGTGGCAATTGTGAATGGCTCATAACTATTTAAATAATGATTTAACAATATACATAGAAGCCCAATCATTGCTGTCCTCTTACAGAGAAAGTATCAATTTAAATGGATAAGGATATTCACAAATGATGTACTGTGTATTTACTTTTCTTAACAAAAGTTAAAGAATCAGTCATGTTGCATATTCATGACTACTGATACAAGCAATGGATTTGAAAAGATTGCAGATGGCAGTTTGAAGTACATTAAACTCTGAGGTCCCTTCTGAATAACTGAAACAAATTATGTTTTGTGAAATATTCATCTAAACAAATGTTTTCTACCACTGCTTGTCTGTGATCATCAGTCATTGGATGACCTGCTGTAAAGCAGAGAATGTTCACAAACATTTCAACTTCCAAAAGGAATAGGAGAAATAAGCATAATGCTAATGGATACTGCAGCTTGTATGAGGGAAATAAAGGTCCACTTGACTGTAGAAAACCTCACATAAGACCTAGGACAAGGAGAGGCTGCAAACTCTTGGTAGGAGAACTAGGCAGTTTTTATGGGAGGCGTGTACAGAGAGTCAGCAAGCTAAGAGGGAACAGACTCCAGAATTGAGGTTGACTGAAGGAAGGATTCAGAATAAGCAAAGAGATGCAGGGATCTAAGAGAAGGATAGAAGGGTTGGTGGGAAGAGAAACTTGAAGAAAACAAAGAGGGACAAGACTGGTTTCAGTTCAGCTTTCAAGGGGTGGAGCAGCAGCAGGGATGCCAGTCAGAAAGAATGACAGAAACACAGGAAAAGAGCAGACATGAGAAGTAGATTGAGAAACAGTGGCCTGGGGGAAAACTAGATAAGAGTAGCAGTGGTTGGGTGGGGCATGGTTCCAATGGAAGCATTTTTATTCGTGGAAACTGTGAGTGCATGCTTCATGAGGGCATGCATGTATGTGCATGATCTGGATTGTACCCATGGAGAAGGCAAAGTATTAAAGTTCCCTCCCCCCAAGTGGCCCACCACGGTTTTGCTCTAGATCACCACTATTCCACTCCAGCACACTGCTATTAAGACAAACAAAACTAAGGGGCAACTCGCACATTTATCATCATGTGTAGCTTGACCCTTAATGGAGGAAGCAGGAGGTATAAGAAAAGGGAAAACAGACGACACAGTTGGAGAGGCAGGGAGAGTGTGAGCAGGAAAGCCAAGGAGACTGGCAGAGGGAACAATTTCAGCTTGTTGGCTACAGTTCTCAAGTCATATTTCATTATTTACCTAAGCAGAGAACTGGCAAGCTACGTTTGATGTTTATAACTGAATAATTTTTCAGCTGTGACCTTCTGTTATGATATTCACCATTTGCATTCCTTTCTTATCCCATGGTATCTTAATAAGTTATTTCACACTTGTAATCAACCACAGGGAGAGGTTGCCACAACGTCAAGAGTAAACACGGTTGAAAACACTTCTACAGTTTTCTATATAAAGTATTTTTTTTTTAACCATGGATTTTCACCGTTAAAAACCACTTCACACACACACACACATACAAACTTCACTAATAGTGCTGGTGATCAGTAAAACTTACTTTTGGTTAAGTAATAAAAGGAAGTTAGTCTACAAACAAAACATCAGTAGACAGGCCTTTTGAATGACGCTGAATAAATTACTATGCATTTGGAAATTGTGGCCAATTAATCTGGATTTTAGCTGCTCCCAACACTTTATAAACACATCAGAGAAAGGGCTTTGCACTACTTTAAATGGAACAATAATCTAAGGAAGGTCAAATCGGAAAAGATAAAGAGCAAATTCGCTGAGGATTATGATAGGACAGACCCACGCCCCTCTGACTGGTTATAAAACAGGACTCTGGTTCTATGACGTGGAATGTTTTTTTTTTTCATGCACAGAGATCTGGCACGCATTTGCTCCTTATCATGGCACAAGCCAGATAGTTACAAAACTACAAGAGAAGCCCTGTTGGAGAACTTCCTTCCATTACTAATATAATCAGACTTACAAGCAAGTCCCTCATACTCTGCTTTCACTCAGTACTGCTCTGATCCATATGGGAGCTGAGGCAGCAGCAAAGGAAAAAAGGAAACAAATGAAGCTGTAAACCAATTTTAAACATGTTTAAACCTTATTGTATTCCAAACCTCCAATATTTATAACCCAGTTACTTCTATTTTACAAAGAAGTATTTTATTTGAATGCAATTAACTCCACATGAAATGTTAAAAGTTAGCAACTACTGGTTTAAATGATTTACAAAAGCAGCCTGCGTTCTCTGCAACTTAAAATGTACATTCATAGAGGAATACAACGTGATTCTTTGATATTAGCAATTCAGTGTGGGGCATCTACATGGAGACCACAGGCAGGGAGATAAGGCAATAACAAACAGAAACATGAGTTTCACCTACCATTATCATCACATGATTCTGACTGGAACGAGCTAAGAGACTGGATCTCAGACATGCTCTCTCTAGCACTGTAAGGCTGAGAGATCTTCTCTTCCAAAGGCTTCTTTGACAGGCAGGAATCAAGGTCCACAACTTTGGCTAAAGAAAGAGTTCTAAAGTTAAATTATCAATGTGATATTCAGAACAAACATTTCCTATAAAAATCATACTAGAAATAAGAATGCTAGATAAAATTTGCTTATTAGTCAAATGAAGAGCCCAATCCCATGCATGCCTACTCAGGAGTAAGTTCCATTATAGTCAGAGGAGCTTATTCCCAAGCGCACAGGACTGCAGCCTAAGAGCCCATTCCTGAACAGCGCGCGCTGGCTTACCACTGGTGTGCACTGTTGCAAATGTGCCATAAGGCACGTTTGCAAGCCTTACCGCCGGGCCAGCGCCTGTGCTAGCCCAGCGCTGGCTGGTCGCATGGACCACCGAGCCACAGCACAATAAGCGGGGGTGGGGCGGTGGGGAGGAGGCGTTCTAGGGAGGCAGGAGGCAGATGGAGGGCAGAGAGGAAGCGTGACGGAGAGACAGGGAGAGGACGGGTGGGAGGGGTGCTGGGGGGAGGCGGATCAGGCGGAGCTCTGCTCCACTGGACCCTTCGCGTTCATGTGGGGCTCGGCGCCCTACACAAATGCCTTTACCCAGGCTTTCCATGCACGCCTTTTCGTGGGACTTTACCCACGAAAGTCCCCGTCTCCCAAGGTGCCATCCGCAGTAGCCGATGGCGCACAGGATCCAGCGACAGTCGTTTTTGGTGCCACCAAAGCTGCGTGCCACGGGACCTCAGAATTGGGCTGCCCGGCTGCAATCCTAACCACACTTTCCTGGGAGTATGCCCCATTGAACAAAATAGGACTTACTTCTGAGTAGACCTGGGTAGGATTGTGCCCTAAGTGGCTTAAATTCTAGAGTTCTCTAGTTACTTGGTGTTAAGTTCTAGAGGTGTCTCTCCTGATATAGGCGCCACCCTGGATGGCACTTACCTGAAAGAGTTTTGGGGTGAGGTAATGATGTCATCACATTGCTTCCAACCTTCTGAGTTATTGTGCTGCATTAAATGTGATAGCTCACTTCTGAACCACCTCTATTCGGTGATCTTCAGACCCTGTAGCTTCACGTTCTCGTTGGCAAGCAGCGAAAACATGACTGCCGGTGGGTGCAGAAGGCGGCTGGGCCCAGAATGGGCCAGACATCACCAAAGGGTGGTGTGGTGTGTCGCTCTCCTCAGAGGATGTCACCAGGACCCGCCCATTTCCCTTGCCCCCCCTTTATGACGCCACTGGTTCTAATTCAAAATCACTAGTGATGCCACTCTTATTTCACATCTAAAAATCCACATCATCTGTTTCAATCTGAAAACAACTCAGCATTTGGTCATCAAAACATTTTTAATCCAAAACCAACAAAGAAAATAAGGTGGTTGCTTACTGTCATAATCAAAGTCCCAGCTGGGCTTCTGTATAGAATCACTGTCTGATGGAGAGTTAGATGGAGGTGGGGGAGGCAAATTTGGGGCCACACTGCACACAGCCACTGCTTTCCTATGGCCATGCACAGAATCTGGATTAAAAGTACTAAACTCTGGATGCTCTGGAATAGTGGATCCCTCAAAAGAATTCCTATCCAGATTGTTCCTTGAGTCGCTTGGAATGCTTGGAGTATACGAAATGGGACGAACAGGCACCTGGGGTGGAATGTCAGAATAAATGCTCTTATTCAGTTTTGAATCAAAGTATGGTCTTTGCAAAAATGCTGTTGTTGTTCCCAGATGTTTGTCTTCAGGGGTTGGTTGACTTTTCTTCTTCTTCCTGATTACTTGGCGACAGAAAACAAAAATCCCAACCAGCACAAAGACTCCTGCTATGAAAATGATAATTCCAATTACTTCTGCTAAACTAATGTTCCAAGAAGTTGAAACGTATTTATTAAGCACATCAGCACAATGTTTTCCTCCAAATCCACGGCTACAGTTACAGTTATATGCACCATAAGTATTTTCACACAGGGCGCCATTCTGACATGGGTTTTCCACACACTCATCCACATCGGTCATGCACCTGTAAGGAATATAAGAAATAAGAAAGACTGAGTATTGATGCCATGTCATTCAGATCATAAAATCACAAGATTGTATATACTGCTGCTTTTTGTTCTTTCATGCGTTATTTTTGGCTTTTGACATTGTTTTGATTGTTCTATTTTGCTGATATATTATTTCATTTTTCTGTTGTGAACTACCTTAGGAATCCTCTGTTCAGGCCAAAAAGTGAGACAAAAATCTGTAAATACATACAATTTCTAAATATATACAAAAATCTGGAAATACACACATACACAGGATGGCATTCATAATGTCATGAAACGAGTTTTAGCAGCTGTGTGTTGCACAATGTTGCACATCCAGAGGGTAACGTTTTAGCCTGCAGAAGTTGTGCAATGAACTTGTGGAAGAGGTTGTGCAAAAGGGAATGTACCAGTGTGTGCAATGTGTTGTGCAACATCACCCAAGAACTGGAAGAGAGGTAACTTTTCCTACTAAAGAAAGCAGAACGTCCTTCCACTCACTTAAGACTCTTTCTGCTAGTGCAAGACACTACAAAGAAGGCCCTGTCCCTTGTGTTTGCCAATTTGGAATTTTGCAAGTCTGAGAGCATCTTTTGAACCATTCCTTGGATAATACGTTTTGAATACATTTTGAAGAAGAAGAAGAAAAAAGGAAAGACAAGATAAAAAAATAGAACAGAAAGAAGCCAAATCTACAAAACACCTTCAAATAATCTGTACAAACTTTTCTTTAGGTAAAAAATCATCTAGTCAGAATTACTCCTCTGGTTCCTTTTTCAAAATGCCAGTATTTTTCTGTTTACAAATGTGCACAAAAGGATTGAAAGTTCAATGAGTTTTACATTCTTTCCCCTCAAGTACAGACTGATCAGTACAAATCCCCTACCTGATGAGAGACTTTAAAGAAGAGCTAATCCCAGTTTGTTTGTTCAACATTGTGTTCTATCCTAACAATATTTCTGAAGACTTAATATCTGGTATAGTGCAATGAAGAAAAATCCATAAACATACACACTTCCTTTGTAACTAAATGCAGGCTATATCCAAGGGAGTTAATCTGCTTAATGCAGAAGTGCTACAAAAACTGAGCATATTATATTTTTACAAGATACAGGTAGTATTCCATGCCAAACTTTTTCTCACAGACCTATTTTATTTTGTTCAAATGCTTTGATGCTAAACCGATGCTCTGATACTTTTAAACATATAGCTACCAACCTTTCTCCATGAAAACCTGCCTCACATTCACAAACAGGTCCGTCCAAGCTATCAATACACTTGCCGCTGTTTTTGCATGGGTTGTCTTTGCAATATGGACCAATCTGACACCTAAAAAAGAAAAAAAATCTTATAAATTAAGTTCTAAGTGCCAAATGGTATAAGATTGATTATGACCTTGGTTACCATCAATGTCTGGTTTACTCCAGTATTTGGAAAGATTGTCTAAAGAATGCTTAAAGGATTCCCAAGACCAGGGCTTTAAGTAGACACAGTAGCACAAAATAATTTCATATAATATACAGGGAAGAACTGGTTTGCCCGTAAAAGGTACACTCAGTTCAGAAACGTGCGGTATGAGGGGTGGCAGGTGAGGCAGAAATGCCCCATTGTATTCCGTGGAAAAGCACTACAGCTGCCCTGCCTGCTTACACCCGAGGAGGTTCTCCTTACACCTGAGAAAGCATTGTAAGGAGAGCCTCCTCAGGTGTAGGCAGGCAGGGCCGCGGTGGTTCTTTTCCATGGAGAACAGTTCAGCCTCACCTGCTACCCTTGCATCTCAAGTCCCTGACTCATCTAGATGCTACGGGTTATCCTGGTTTCCTGTGCATATGAGACACTCCTGTACCCATTCACTGTTTACATTTTCCAAGAATACACATAAAACATTTCAGCTGTACACTTTAAAAATATGTAATCTGTAAAACCGACTAAAAGAATACGTGGACAAAGGCAACCATCGCAGACAAAATAATATTTGGAAGACAAAGCATACACAAGAAATTGATGCATATCCTAACAGCAAGAAAAAAGTTATACCTTTGACCTGTGTACAGTCCTCTGCACTGACAGATGAAATCATCATTGACAGGAATGCAAGTTCCACCATAAAGGCAAGGATTAGAAGCACATGGATTGATGCTTACATCACAGTGGGTACCTATAAATAAAGCTGGACATGTGCAGTAATAACCTGCAATGAAAAACATAGGATGAAAACCATGCCACTGCCATTTTAAAGCAAAGCAGAACACTCATTTCTGTCATGCTTGGAAAGGAGAATTTGAGGTGGTTTTTTTTTGTTTTTTTTAAAAAGCCATTTCTGCCCAACATTGCATATATGAAACAGGGACCAAATGTGTACACCTGTGGGCTAGGCAGAAATGGGTTAACTAAACTTAAAGAAAGCAGAAAGTAGGTATGTTCAAGCTCCTGGTTTTAGAGGTAGGCTACCTCAGATTGCCAGATGCATGGGAGGGCAGCAGGACATAGGTTGTGTCTTGTTGTCTTATGTGCTCCCTGAAGCATTTGGTGGACCACTGTGACATATAGGAAGCTGGATTAGATGGGCCTTTGGCCTGATCCAGCAGGGTTCTTCTTATGTTCTTATAACGCATTCTTGCATTCTTCTGTTGCTTTTTTGCTTGGTTATTTTTTTTTTTTTGCTGTGTTTTTGTTTAATCAAAAGTAGCTTTTTTTGATTAAACAGGAGCTCAGCAAGAAAACAAAAGTGAACAAGGAGTATTTGGGAAAAACTTGATAAACATCTTTTGATCTTAGGAAATATAATGAGATACGTCATGGCTGTAACCAAAAAATAACATTTACAGAATCAGCTAACATAATCCAATTAATGCAATGAGTCTATCCAAAGCAAGTTAGTCATGATTAACTTGACTGTTAGTCCCGCACTCTGATCCAGTGGGACCCATGCAAAATCTACTGCATCCAGCGGAAGACTAGCGCCTGCTAGAGATCTCCTTGGGATAAGGGAACATTTGTCCTCCTCTGCCATTCATGTCTCTTGTCTGGGCCTGATTCGCCCTCCCTGCCCCATTACAGCCCCTCCCGCTCCATTCCATTCTCCCCCTGCTGACCAGTGAGCGCCTACCTGCTTTAGCAGGTGCTGGCCTCTGACCAGCATTGGCAGGTTAGTGCAGGCCTTTCTACTGGTGCCAGGGTCCTCTGCGCTGCTACAAAGGACCTTACACTATATTTTTGACAGTGCACACACCCATCCCGTCAGTGGAGGAAAGCCGGCAAAGGATTGGACAAAGGATAAAGTTGCATTTCTAAACACATTTGCTTGAGAGAAAGTCCCATTGAGACTGACTGAGCTTACACCTGAGTAAACATGCATAAGTAAACATGCTCTGTAAGTTCAACTGAAATTAATGGGACTAAAGCTAGTATAATGACTATCTTTTCTTACTGATTTCAATGATGCTGTTAGTCATGACTAGCGTTCTTATAATATAGCTCAATACATTCTGTCCAGCTTTAAAAAAAGAATCCAAGGGATTTACAGGATTTAAAACTACTACACTATGTCAAAAAAAAAATCATCATTAAACACTGTACAATTCTAATATATAAGATCAGACACCAATCAACTAAATAGTTGTTAAAATAAAGTAGCTCAGAGGTACTGACAACATCACCATCTTATAAGAAGGAGTTTAAATGAGCATGAGTTTAACCAGAGTATCCTAATTCAGCGGTTCCCAAACTTACCTAGGAAATTTCTTGATATCCAAGATGGCAGTGCCTAGGGTAACAGGTAGGAAGAACCACTGGGGACATCCCATAGTGCCCTGTAAGTATGCTGTGATGCCTTATACATCACAGCGTATATTTTGGGAACCTCTATCCTAACTTGTTTTCTTCTGTTGGTGGGAGCCAAGAATCAATCTATCTGTTATGGGTCATTAGGGAAAAAAAAGGGGGAAAGGAAAATTCTCCTTGTTTAGATCAAGCATCTTGAGATTTCAACCTGTCCAGAATTCCTTGCACTAGGCTGAACTGAGGACATAAAAGCCATTTTACCACAATCAAAAAGCTCACCTCCACTGGATAACAGATTGCAAATGCCACCATTTTGGCATGGATTGCTTGAACAATCCTCTGTAGTACTCAGTAAACATCCAGGTGATACATCCACAGACTCTTCCATGTGAGCGTAGCTCCGTGGTTTGCTGTTAAGGGGCAATTCTTGACCATTAAGTACAATGGAATCCATACAGCCTCTGAAGCCATTGCTAACCTGTGGGCTTCTCCCATGCCTTGTGCCCTGCTGCCGAATGTGACCACCAAAAAATACAAAGTTGTCTAAGTTTAGTGTCCTTAGAGTACCAGGGGCAATTCCAG
Source organism: Tiliqua scincoides (assembly GCF_035046505.1). Classification (NCBI taxonomy): domain Eukaryota; kingdom Metazoa; phylum Chordata; class Lepidosauria; order Squamata; family Scincidae; genus Tiliqua; species Tiliqua scincoides. The sequence continues at coordinate 61,515,814 of NC_089826.1, forward strand.
ATGCGGTGTGTACCCTGTCTAAGATCAGCTTGGCATAGTTTCCATCCACTTCAAGAGACACCGAATGCCACTGGCCATCATTGATTTGAATGCTCTGCACAGACACAATTCCAGGACCACTTCCACAGTCAAATTTATATTGCAGTCTCCCATGATGTATCTAAGGAGTTAAAGGACAATATGCAGAAACATTGTTGATTTTATTAGCAGTAGTGCAAGAATGTGAGGCGGTAGCTTTGTTAGCTACCACCATTGTTGCTGTATGTACAACATGCAAACGGAAACCATTTTGTCTACCTACCTGTCACCTGGTGATACCAAGTGGGTGCGTGTGTGCATGAATACCTCTTAGCGGTGGCTGGAGGGAATGAGAAAGCAGGATGCACTGCTGCACAGGCCACAATACTATATTAGCACATTATGCTATGACTAAATACCAGAAATATACAAAGCAGTGTTTCTCAAGTGTGCCAGTAGGAGCCCTGGAGCTCCCTGAGATCCCTTCAGGGGCTCAATGAGCACACCATCAATGGCCACCATCTACCTCATGCCCAGTCCCTGAAACTCCATGCATATGGCAGCAGGGCTCCCCAATACTCCTTTCTGGAGTATAAAGGGCCCTGGAGTATAAAGTTCATGAATCATTGATACAAAGCAAATCATCTATTACCCACATGTTAGTAAAAGATCCCAGTCATATTAAACCAGGCTTAGATTTTGTTGAGGGTTCCTTCATGCATTTCAAACATACCTATGGTGATAATCTTTCGGTATAAGCAAGTTTTTTAGCTTAATTATAGTGCTTTTCTTTATTTCTTCCTCCAATAAGGTAGAATAAATGATTGTGATGACCCTTAAGCACAACATTTTATAAATGCTTGAAGGTTTAGGATTTTGCCTGAATAGAAATGACTGATGCTTTAAATATACTTTTGCAATGCCCAGTTATGCCCAGGCATGCTTCCCTTCCTGTACCTTTTATTCATTTCTCCCTCTCAATTACATGGGAATCTTTTCATAGTGTTTCTTATTGTAGAGACACTAATTTAACAACAGCAGCAACAACAACAGTCCGGCTATAAACAGTCAGCCATTGCAAGGCTAAGTACAGATTTCAATTTTCTGAAAGGCAAATATTTGCTATATTTGTATGTTCACCTGCTTAATGTGCAAGATGTGTTCCTTATGTTTCAATTATAATTGCTATATAATTGACTGGAATTCAACAAGTCATTCTAAGCTTGTACTGATTTAGATGAAAACTGAATTTACTGAAAACAAAAAACTAGATATAGCTTTCTGTGCAATTAAAGATGTCGAGTATTAGCAGCTGCGTACCTCTAAAATGCTATAGTCTGTTCCTCGTGCATACATGACAACCGCATGGGTTGAATATGTTCTGAGTCTCATAGTGAGCTTCATTTCTTCCTTGTTTTCATTTTCCATGAGACGATACTTAACATAGCTGCTTCCAGTAAAAGTCATTGATGGTCCAACTGATGCTTTTAAAAAAAAAAATGAAGACAGACAAGAAAGACATGATACAAGACTGCATTTCTCTGTGAGAAGGCTACATTCTTAGCCAATGGGTATTAAGGGTTAAAAATCTCACCAGGGCACTGAGCAGAACTGCTTCCATGGCAAACACAAGTGTATTTTCCTTCTCTATGATCAGCGATACACTCAGTTCCTTCAGGACATGGGCTTCCTTCACATGCACTGTTTATGAGAGGGCATCTTCCTTCTGCAAAATACAGAGCAAGGTTTTATTTTTACTTTCTTCTTCCCAAACATGGCACTTTTTAAAGCAGGGGCATCTAAATCCTATTCTCTTCAGGAATGTAATGGAAATGACAGCTGTATCAAAGAGCGTGACAAAAAAATAGGTCAGGCAACAAGAATGGCAGAGATGGAATTTCTAAACTACTATAATACCAGCTCCTGCTAGGAGAATTGCTCACTTGATACTGTGCTCTTTTTTTTGTCCCATTATAGTACTATTATTTTATCTTACCTAGCCAAATCCACATGCACACTTTTACTGTTTTCATGTCTCTTAAGGTCAGTAATCTGACTTCTCAAGGAAATGAAACTTTCAAATGAAGCTAGAATATTACAGTATTCGCCACTAAACATCATACTGAAAATTTCTTGTGGCAGAATCGTTGGCCATGAAATCCGTCAAAAGTGTTATATTGGGAGAAAAGTAGAATTCTAAGTTGTTAAGAACCCCTTTGCTGGTGCAGCCATGCCAAAAATAAGCACTGTATCGGGGGGGGGGGGAGGAATCAGGACGCTTCAGAGGTAAAAGGCAAATCCCCTTATACCTCTGTATGCCTCCTGCTCTTCAATGGGTCTCCTCAGACCTGCCCTTGAGATTTTGCTAGCACAAGTCCAAGAAGAAAAAGGGGGCAGGGAAGCTGCAGGTTCTCCTTAACAGGACTGTATTAAGCACAGAGGGCTGTAGGATTAAGGGAAAATTGGCAACAATTCCCTTCACTGCTCGCAAATGCAAATACTTCACATTGGCAGAAGTGAAAGTTAGGATACAACCCATTTTCCACCACAATGCACACATTTTCTTTACCTTTGCAAAGACAAACCGCAGTTCTCTGGTGATGTGGGGTGACAAAACTCAATCTAGCTGTGCTGTGGGTTGACATGATATTTTTATCCACAGTCACTTTTTCTTCACAGAATTTCCATGGGCAATCCAGGCCCAAACACAGCTTGTGGAAAACGTTAAGTATCCGGACACCTAAGATCTCTTCAAGGTCAGCTACAGAGGAGTTTATCTTGTGGAGCAGGGCTCTGGTTGGATGCTGAGCATGCCCAGACCTTTCGACAAACAGGAGAACATCAAGGTTTGATGGAGAATCAGAGGGTTGCAGACTAATGATCTGTATGTCATTCCTTCTGACTCCCAAGATATTCCTTAAAGCTCTTTGGAAATTGCGCCAATAGTCTCCAATGAATTCCTCTGGGGCAAGGTTGGCAAACTGGATAGCTATACTGTGGTTCAGTAATTCCTGTGTGATTTGTCTGATATGTACTGTAATGACTGCTGAAGTAGTAAACTTTCCATCAGTAACAGTAACATTCAGGAAGTATTGCCCTATATCTAGTCTTTTGTGAGCTATTAGCTTGCCACCTGTACTAGAGACAGAGAACTGGGATTCCACGCTAGGATCCAGACTGTACGTTAAAGTGTCGTAAACATCTTGGTCAGTTGCATGCACTTTTCCAATGACACCGCCAGAATATTCTTCCCCAAAGGCTGTGATGAAGATCTCTAGGGGTAGAATTGCTGGAGGGTGGATGCTTTCCTCAATAACTCTAATGTCAACATAAGTTAAAGATGATAACTGAGGCCTCCCATTATCAGCCACCTAGTAGAAAATGATAAACAAAAAATAAATGAATTTTTGCTCAATTTCATCGGCTTTTAATTAGAGGTATTACATATCAACAATCAGAGAAGCAAAGGTCTAAGAAAAGACTTGTACATCAGAATAGAACTTGACAGAAAGATTGTAAATGAACAGAAAGAGCTGCCATTTTAAAATATTGCTACAATTTGGTTCCAGCTTCTAGAAGGCAACAACCAGCCACACATACATGTGTGGCACAATTTCCAAAGGGCTGTCGATGGCACATAAGAGCCTGGAAAGCATATAAGGCAGTTTCTGCAGCTGAAAATGGGAGAGATTCACATCAATGGATTGCAGCCCTATGTCCACTCCAAACACTGTATGAGTCTGGGGCGTATCAGATGTGGAATTCCTCTGACTGAAAAAGTTTCCTCATTCATTTCAGCGGAGCCCAACTATCACACACACTGTCCTTGTGCACTTGGATTAGTTCCCTCCACTAAAATTAATAGGACTCTACATAAACACAGGAATTTGGTACATGTAACTGGGACTACACTGTCATTAGTTTTTCAAGTCAACTGCAATTCAAATAGTTATTCTCTAAGACCATTCATTTTAATGACATTAAATTGCAATTAAACTTGAAGTAAACCATTATTAAAGAGATGCCCTTTAGAATTCTGGAACTTGACTACAATTTCAGAAGACTGTTTTGCACCTACATTTTTGTCTTGGATTCCCAGTAATTCAGAAAGTTCTGGAGTGAAATGAAAAATATCAACAGTGCAGTAACCAATTTCAAGCAGCAGATGGCACTTAGGATTACCTTTTCTTCTTCAAAATTCAAATAAAGCTATTTTTTCCCCCACAGGGCTCTTAACGAACCACATACAAAACTATACAATTAATATATCTTTTGATATACTCAAACTGTCCAGTAAAAATTTCCTACTCATTTTACTAAGCATTCTATCAAAATCTGTCATCATCTATTTTGGAATCAGACAGGAATGTTCCTCACTCCCTTCTCCACAGTTCAGCTTAAAGAGGGTGAAACGTCTGAATTTGTTTTTGTGTCTGGAATGCTTCACAGCTATGCCTTAGAGCCAATTCCCACAAATAACCGTGGGTTTTGATCAAGCAATTGCTCATGTGACTGGTGTATTTACACAAGAATGTCAGGAAAGTGGCTAGAATCTTGTGTGTAAGGTCACTGTTTCAATGTAACACTGCTTGTGACAGAAGACTATGCAAAAGTGGGCTACTTCAGAATGCCAGATGCAAGAGAGAGTATGAAGGACTCATTTTGTCTTGTGAGCTCCTTGAGGCACTTGGTGGACCACTGTGAGATACAGGAAGCTGGACTAGATAGGCCTATGGCCTGATCCAGCTGGGCTCCTCTTATGTTCTTATGTAGACTATGCCCTGAACAGTTCACATGCAAAGTGAGCTGGCTGCTGAGCATGGGTAAGTCTTCCAGGGCAATCCTATGCATTTCCACTCAGAACAAAGCCTGGCTGATTTCAATATGAGTTACTCCCAAGTGTGTATATAGGACTGAAGCCTCAGTTAATGTTTGTTTCATCATAATATTAGCCCCAAGTTGTAGCTGTGCTGGAATAATGCTAAGTTTCAGTAAGACCACCCTGTGAAGCTACTCCAAAATAGTGACTGGTTTGTGCAATATAAACTGAATCAGCACTTGAAACATGGGGCAGCATTCAAAAGAATCAGAAAGTACCGACAGCAACAACAACAAAACCCCCACGGAAATCTAAAAGATTTCTAGCACAATTACATAGTACTTTGTACCTTAACATGAAGAAAATAATGATCCTTCACTTTGCGATTTAGTTGAAGAGCAGTAGTAAGGACTCCTTGCTGGTTAATCTCAAAAGCATTATCTTCATTTCCACTTACAAAAGTGTAAAGGAAAGGTGGCCCATTGTGGGAAGAATCCTTGTCTGTAACCAGCAGCTGCTGGACATGAAACCCAATAGGCTTGTTCTCCTATAAGGATGTTGTGGAAATAGATACAGTGAAAGAAGAAAGATACTTTGTTTAGTCATAGAGTTCAAAACTGGCTGAGTGGTGAAAATCTCAAAGCATGGTGACTATTATCACTTGGAAACCTGTTCATTGCTTGTCCATATGAATGAGGCAATTTCATCCACAGTACAAAGCTTTCTTTCTCCAGTGTTGCATAAGCATCCCATGAATCTTCACTAGCACCTTCACACAATTGGTCTACCATGTAACAGAACCATACAGAACTACTGTATAACAAACTTTAATGCAGTGCTTCCCAAACTGTGGGTCGCTACCTGATTGTTGGTGCGTCATGAAACTGACAAGCTGATAGCTAAGGAAAAATGCATTGATCCCTATGGAAAGAGAAACTGAGCCACACTTGTGTACTCATGAGTAGATGATAGTGCCTCAATCTATTTTGAAGGGCAGGCTGAGAAGAATACAACAACACCAGTACAGTCCCAATCTGATGAATGCAGGCCTCCAGAAATACTAGAGAAGGAAGTTCCCCCGCACTGAACGGACTAGAAAAAAAATGTATCAAGTCCTACAGAAAGCAAAATCCAGCTGCACATGCATGTTTTCTCAAATGAGTAGGCAAATAGGCCTCAGCTCTTATTGACGGTCAAGTGAAAGGGAATGCAAGGCCACCAGGGAGGTCCAGATCTGACATATGTGAAACTCAACAAATGCTCCAGAAGGCAGTTCCCCCTACCATTGTAAAAAGGATAAAAACAGAGGACTGAGTGGCTAGAAATGTGAAACTGCTTTGTTTTTGTTTTCAAGTAAAACTAGGTGGGTCCCAATTCAGGGTCATTTTAAATAGTGGGTCCTGGTGCTAAAAAGTTTGGGATTCAGGGCTTTACTGTTTCAAGAACTAATGCTCAGACTGATACGGATTTGTTACAATTACTATCAAAAAAATTTGATTCAGAATATAACTGTTCTTAAATGAAATGACATTTTCTTAGAATGGTCATGTTTCACACAGATGCATATATATATATATATATATATATATATATATATATATATATATATATATATATATATATATATATGCCGAGGATGCGTCGGAGGCAGCGCATGTGGAAAGCGCTCAGTTTCCTCTCCTGTTGTGAGCGAAGAGTCCATGACTCGCTGCAGTACAGAAGTGTACTCAGGACGCAAGCTCTGTAGACCTGGATCTTGGTATGTTCCGTCAGCTTCTTGTTGGACCAGACTCTCTTTGTGAGTCTGGAAAACGTGGTAGCTGCTTTACCGATGCGCTTGTTTAGCTCGGTATCGAGAGAATGTGTGTCGGAGATCGTTGAGCCAAGGTACACAAAGTCATGGACAACCTCCAGTTCATGCTCAGAGATTGTAATGCAGGGAGGTGAGTCCACATCCTGAACCATGACCTGTGTTTTCTTCAGGCTGATTGTCAGTCCAAAATCTTGGCAGGCCTTGCTAAAACAATCCATGAGCTGCTGGAGATCTTTGGCAGAGTGGGTAGTGACAGCTGCATCGTCGGCAAAGAGGAAGTCACGCAGACATTTCAGCTGGACTTTGGATTTTGCTCTCAGTCTGGAGAGGTTGAAGAGCTTTCCGTCTGATCTGGTCCGGAGATAGATGCCTTCTGTTGCAGTTCCAAAGGCCTACTTCAGCAGGACAGCGAAGAAAAGTTCCAAACAACACAGTCCTGGAACGTGCTGGAATCCCTAGCATGTATGCACTGCTGAAACAGAGACGCCTGCGTTGGCTTGGTCATGTCGTGAGAATGGATGATGGCCGGATCCCAAAGGATCTCCTCTATGGAGAACTCGTGCAAGGAAAGCGCCCTACAGGTAGACCACAGCTGCGATACAAGGACATCTGCAAGAGGGATCTGAAGGCCTTAGGGATGGACCTCAACAAGTGGGAAACCCTGGCCTCTGAGCGGCCCGCTTGGAGGCAGGCTGTGCAGCATGGCCTTTCCCAGTTTGAAGAGACACTTTGCCAACAGTCTGAGGCTAAGAGGCAAAGAAGGAGGGCCCATGGCCAGGGAGACAGACCAGGGACAGACTGCACTTGCTCCCGGTGTGGAAGGGATTGTCACTCCCGGATTGGCCTTTTCAGCCACACTAGGCGCTGTGCCAGAACCACCTTTCAGAGCGCGATACCATAGTCTTTCGAGACTGAAGGTTGCCAATACAATATACAATATATATATATATTCTAACCTCAATATATTCTGAAAACTTGCACTGGAGTTTGACTAGAGACCTTTATGAATGGAGAAATGTTGCAGGGTAGGAAAATACACTGACAATACCTACTCTTTCAAAAGCTCTTATTTCAAATTCACAGTGCGTTATTTGGAATCAAGAGAACTGAAAAAGTAATTGGGGATTATGAATTGAAACTTCTCAGAGAAGTTTTTGGATCATGATCAATGCCTTTAGAACTGTTTAAAAAAAATTAAAACATTGAACAACTCTTCTCTTCCATAATAGCCTTCAAAATGGCCAGATTTTGTTTAATTGCACTGAGGATCAGGATCTGTGAAGATATAGAACAAACCTATGCATGTCTACTCAGAAGTAAATTCCACTGTGTTCAATAGGGTTCACTTTCAGAAAAGTATGCATAGAATTACAGCCTTAATTAACTCAATGAATGTTACAGAACCCCTAAAATATGCTGAGAAAAAATGGATATACACTGTTTTCAAGTCCAGACTTGTTCATTAAAAAAAAATAAAAACCTTTATACAGAAGATTATGCAAGCAAATGAATGTATGGCAAGGAGAAAACACTGTTTGCCAATATCAGCACAACACAATTAAGCGTAACATTGATTCAAACCCGGGGATTGGTTTCTTAGGCACAGGTCTTCTTCCCCAAGAATAACACTTGGTCTGTGATTTGCTACTACAAAACTCTAGCAATTGGAAGAAAGCTTAGAGAAATTACTATTTAGTATGATTTCTCTTGAGACAGCCACTGCTGAAGTAGGGTGCAGAGCTACATGGTTCACTGAGCTCACCCATTAGCACAATCCCTATGTACACAAAAGACAGATATCCAAAAGATCCAGGATTACATCCTGTCTCCGCGTCACAACCTTCTTGTGAAGTAAATCTTTTAATCTCTCTGTCATTCCACTTCCCATCTGATTAAAGAAGAACAAAGCTTACTGTCTCCCACCCTCTGCCTGGCTCATACATTTATGCTGTAACCTTAACATGCCCAACTCATTTGTCACACAAATGAAACCAACTTTGACTTGAATGCCTCTTTCTATCAATAATTTTTTGCAGTGGTGACATCAACGTTTCAGATGCCAAGCACAAAATTCAAAACAGTGACCATCAAAAAGTAAGTCAAAAAGTTAGATAAATATTGTTTGATTAAAAAGCTACAATGCCATCAAAGTAAACTAGCATCCCAAAGTCAGATTTCTGTACATAAATTAAGTTCAATCAAAGCACTTTGCATCTCTTAACTAGCTTCTGTATAATAAATACCTTCTACTTTCCCATCCCCTTTCAAGTTATCCTCTCTATTTTTAAAACAACTGTATTAAAATGACACATTTGCCAACTCAACTCTGCCATTTCAGCTCAATCTTTTTCTTAACAAAATAGATTTCAGCGGTGAGAATTTCTTCATCATTATTGCTTTCAGATGACACTATACAAAACCTACCTCTTGCCATGTCAGTTCTTGATGTGGAAGCACACACAGAGCTTTCAACAAACTCAGGGAACACTGATATTTATAGGCAGACTACAAACTGTTTTAACAAGTACTAAATCTATCTGTGCAGGCAAAACGTTGCAGAGATCCTGCAAAAAGATAACTGGTAACATCTTACCATTGTTTATTACTTGGTCAATATAGCTTTCCAGTGAACTAGTAGTACTGCTGAATCCGTTCCTAATGTAGTTCACTCAGGCCGAGGTCCTAACCAACTTTCCAGCACTGACATAAGGGCAATGGAACTCCAAGGTAAGGGAACAAATATTGCCTTACCTTGAGGAGGCCTCCATGACTGCCCCCCAACTCCAGGATGCAGCACATGCCCTAATGCCACAGCTATGCCAGTGCTGGAAAGTTGGTTAGGATTGCACCCTCAGTTAGATAAAGTTTCAGTTTCTCCATTTATCACCAGCACAGTTTGAGAGTATTCCTGGACCAGCTCAACTCTTAGGAGAGAAGAGGCAGCCATGACCCAGAGAATCTTTGCCCAACATATTTGGGTCCTCAACACACTAAAGACCACCTTCCTCCATATGAAGCTGTTGCATCAGCTGCAGCCTTTCCTAAAGAAATCAGATCTCGCCATAGTCACCAATTACTGCAATGTGCTTGATGTGGGACTGCCCTTGAAAAGTATTTGGAAACTGCAACTGGTTCAGAATGCTGCAGGTGGGAGAGATGGAGGGAGAGCATATCACTTCCATTAATGCAAGGATCACACAGATGCCTACCAGTTTCCAAGTTCAATTCAAGAGGCCAGATATTATTTTTAAGGCCCTACATAGTTTGTATCCTCAGCACACTAAGGACCACCTTCTACCATATGAATCTACTCATTTGTTACGATTATTGGGGAAGATTCTATCCCACACGTCACCACTGAATGAGGCCAGACTGGTGAGAGTGCTTTTAAGATGCACCTGTTCTGCAAGTTTTGGCATTGAGAAGCTGGGCTTCCTCATAACCGCTGTTGCTAGAATATAATATTTTAGTCAGTCTCTGATTTCTTTTAAAATTGTTGAATTTGTTTTTTTTATTGAACATTGTTTCATGCTTTTACAGTTTAAAAAAAAATCACCCTGCAACTGACCAGTGAAAGGCAGGAGAGAAATGATCAGGCAAACAATATCAACTCCTCCCAAAATAGACAAAAATTAAAATATTAATAAATGTTACCATTGTCAGCAACAATTGTACTGTCAGGTCTCATGGAGAACTGATTGAAACATTTATTGATTGTGAGCCCGATCCTGTGGTCCGCGCCGCAGACCACAGTTGCAAACGTGCCATAAGGCACGTTTGCAGGGCTTACCGCTGGGTTCCCGCCGGAGCTAGCCCAGCTCCGGCCGGTTCTGAGCCAGTGTGCAGTGGGTGCCCAGGTTCCGCGGCTCGGTGGTCCCTTGGACTGCCGGGTTGCAGAACGGGAGATGGGGGCATGAGGGAGGCGTTCTGAGGAGGGGGAGGCGTGGCTTGGGGTGTGGCTGGAAGCGTGTCAGGGGAGGAGGAGAGGCAGATCCGCGGAGTCAAGCTCCACAGGATCCAAGGCGCTCAGGCAGGGCCGCTCGCCCTACACAAGTGCCTTTACTTTAGCAGCGACCAAAAGGTTGCTGCTAAAGTGAGCAGCCCTATTGCAGGGCTGCTTCCCTTACTCGGGGGAAGGGGATGAATGTCCCCTTCTTCCAAGGAGCCTCCCACAGTACCACGGGAGGCATACGATCTCGCGGGAACCCTCTGAGGAGTCGCCAGGTCTTGGAGCTCCAGACAGTTCAGGATTGGGCTGTGAGATAGTACATTTCCAGGCTCCTGTGACCTGTATGACAGTTTGCTCATAATATTTATGCATTTATATTCTGCTACAGTGTGATATGTAAATTACCTGTATAATAATACTATAATTCCCCTTTGAGAACTGTGGTGGGTTGTCATTCACATCAGATACATCAATGTTGACTGTAGTCGTGTTGACTCTTGGCGGGTTCCCATTGTCTGATGCTTGAACTCTCAGAGTGTAACCTGAAATCTTAAGAGTAAAATATACAAATGCACAGACTTAAGAAGAGAAATAGGCAGTTTTCTTTTGAAATAAGAAAATAAATGTATAATAACCCACATATTCTGAGGCTGCTGCCTTAAAACATTTTAAATGGAGCACTCGTAAAACACAACATCTGGACACTTTTATAAAGGTTACTTTTACATAGCAAAAGTCTCTTTATACATATGCTGTTCAGACCTGACCACCTATCTATTAAAACAGTGGTTCCCAAACTTGTGACCATAGTCCAACAAGATTTGGTCACCATTCAGAGCAGAGTTTACCATTCCACTCTGCGCTGCTTGCAGTTTGAGTAGATCTGGGCTCCGGGACGCTCTGGGCAGTCGCGTCTGTTGCCCAAAGTCCCAGAAGGTTGTGCAATAGGACATCCAGGCAGACACAATTGCCCAGAGCGTTTCAGTGCTCAGATCAACTCAGACTACAAGCAGTGCAGAGGTGGAATGGTAAGCTCCGCTCACAGAGCAGAGGGCTTTCCCCAAACTCCAGATCTGACTCCCAGACTGGGGTTTGGAGGAGCCTGTATTAAAACACTCAGTATAGATGTGTTTAATTTTTATATAGTATTTAATTTTATTTATTTATTTATTTAAGAGATTTATACTCCACCTTTCCATTCTACTTAAGGGCCCTCAAGGTGGTTTACAAACAATATTTCAATACAATAGAAACAGTGCTAAAAACATTCATATAAAACAATTAAAACCATAAAAACAATAAAATATAATTGGACTGTGAATTAATAGATGTTTCATATAAAGCGCCAGCTTACAGAACATGCCACAACATTAACTCTGTTGCTTCACCCAAAAGTAATTACTCTTATTGACCCAGTTAAGACATTATAAAATTCAGGACCCAATTCTAGCTGGATTGGGCCACCCTTCTCTAAAACAACGAACCAGAGGCTTGGGAACATGCCGTGGGCCTGCATGACCTCTCCAGTCCAATTGCATATTGGTTCACCCCCACTTCCTTAGCTTGTCTAACCATTGTTTGTCAATATATGTGAATCAGCAAGCCATAGTGCAGGGACAACGCTAGGAAGAAGAGAGCAAGTTATGGTTAGTACCTTGCCTCCAAACCATGATTTGAAATAGAAGAAAGGATGTTACTGAGTCTTAAAACCATGACTGGGAAGACTAGGTTCATTATGTCTGAAATGGACCACTGTTTTTACCTACATGTCTAACAAAGCCCCTCAAACATATATGCCTACAAAAGGTCTTAGTTGCCTTCTTGATGGGGAACACTTGCTTTTGGCAGCAACAGCAGTCATGAGGCTTTCCTCTCTTTTTAATAAAACTTTGTTTATTAAAAGTTTTATAAAACTTTGTTTCATCACATGGATACTAGTACCTTCTAAAGCAGTTTAACAGCGCAATCCTAAACTTCCCAGTGTCCGGAGGAACAGCAGTGCCAAAATGGCAACTGCTATATCCTGTAGGGACTGGGAAGCCACTGTTGTAAAGGTGCAGGCCCCGCAACAGGGCTTCTCAAGCTTGCTCAGACTTGAGAAGTACTGTGTCAGGTTTTTCAGACTGACACGGAGAATAGGATCTAGTGAAAAAGGCCCCCAACAGTCCCTGCCCCTCCTGCCCTGACCCCTTCCCCGTTCCACCCTTCCCCACCCCAGAACGCCTCCCCCTTGCCCCAAACACCCACACTCATTTGTGCCACCAGGTTTAGATGGAAGATCTTACCTTTTCTCTGTCAAGAAGTTTAGCCACTTTTACTTCACCCAATGTAGGATCAATTGTGAATGGGCTTCCTTGATTACCGTCAATAATTGAGTAGCGAATGTGGTTGTTTGAAGGCCCATCAGCATCAGCTGCCATCACCTAGAGGACATCCAGTTTTCATGTAAAACAGGCTGAGTAGACACCGGTGTATTTTCAAGAAACCACATTTTAGATATAGTATATTAAAGATTTCTCAAGGTTAAAAGTCCATTGGGTTGTATCCTAAGCTCTGTGACTTTAACAGCACTCACACAAATGATCATCCCTGCCCTATGGCAGCAACTTGAGTTCAAACCATAGCATTACAGCTTCTCAAGAACAGCATGGAATACAGAACACAGGGCTGCAATAAGAGAGAGGAATTCCCAGAAACAGGCTCAAGCACTTTCTACTAGCTGAAGTCCCACTTGTTGTTTCTGGGGAAAATACCCACCCACTGCAGCCCTGTGTGCAGGATCCCATGCTGTTCCTGAGAACCTCCAGACTTCATGGGAAAGGAAACTCAGGGAGCTGCCACAAAGGTAAAGACAATCACTAGCATGAATTCTGTTGAAGTCAAAGCACTTAAGATACAACCTGGCAGTGCATCCCACTTTCTTTCCAAGGATTGTCCAACACTAGGAGCAGTTTTTCAGTGGGCTCCAGAAGCTACTCTAGCAAAGAATTGAAAAAGATCAATTGTGTGAGTCCTGTTGCACTCACACTACTGTACAACTCAATATTCAGAAGACATGAAAATCAGATAAATTGCCTTTAATCTCTCTGAAATGCATTAAAAATAGATTAGAGTTGCCATTCAGATATTTTAGTTTTCTCCGTTCTCTTGTCTACAGTTTTAGATAGTTTTTAAAAGCTACAAGCCTAGCGGAGCAAAACACATTTCCCATTATCACACCCCTTAAATATAATTTTTATTGTTTCAAAATAAAAAATACCATAAAAGAAAAAGGGGGGAAAGGGGGAACTCAGGTATACATACTGTGATAACTGACTGTTCAACATCAGCATCTTCACTGATTACTGCTGTGTAAGTGTCTTGACTGAATACTGGAGTGTTGTCATTGATATCTGTTACATTTATATTCACGGTTACAACATCACTCAGGGATGGTGTTCCTCCGTCTGTGGCTTCCACTGTCAAATAATACTCAGGGGAGCTCTCATAATCAAGGCTGCCAATAATAAAAATAGCACCTGCAAGAAAAAGAAGATTCCAAATGCTGTTCTGCTAAGGAAAACATGGTACACCATGGCAACTGGAATGTTTGCAGCTTATTTCAGGGCCAATGGTTTCATCAACACTTTCAAACATATTTTGTGCTTATCATAATACACCATTGCAATTCTTTGCTTTAGGATTTAGGTTTTCGTGCTTACAAAATAACTGAAAATTCTGCACATAATAACAGAGACATGCTTCTAAAAGCTAAATTCAGGCTCATATACTCTCCCTAAAGAATTTATGTATCTTAGCATGAAAGGAATCTAAATGTATTTGATTTTTCTTAGTGTTCTTTCTGGAGGGTTTCATTAAAAAACCTTTTACGCTGCCTTTTGTCCCACTGAAGCGACCACCAAAGTGTTTACAGCATTTCAATAAATATTAAAAATCAGCTTTTAAATCAACAGTAATCAAACTATCTATTTAAATAACTATACTCACGAAGCTCCCAGAGCAACTTAAACACAATCAAACAAGGGGAAATAATTACAGTAGAAAAGAGGGAGGAGGGCAATGCCTCACTGCTCCTCTTCCTCCTCACAGCGCAGTTGCTGATTCTGTGGTCTCTATGATCACAACAGAGCAGTGAACAAAAACACACAACAGACCAAGGAACAAGAGAACTAAAAAGAACTCAAGAAAAAGCTAGAGAAACATGAAGGTTGACTGTATTATGACTCTTAATATAGAATAAAATGACTGTTCATTCAAAACATAACACAAATGACTTCTGGCCTCTGCAAAAACCTCAAATGTTCAAGTTGGCTGTAATCCAAAAACAGATAGCTGTGTTCGTTCCACAGCAACTGAAAGGACTGGGGATGTGACTAACTTATCCTATTTGCTTAAACAGAACAAATTTGCTTAAGATCAACAATTTTCGAACTTTTTCATATCACGGCACACACTGACAAGGTGCTACAATGGTCAAGGCACACCATCAAGTTTCTGAAAAATTGCAAGGCACACAGTGCAGCTGGTAGGGGGCTCACATACGCCAATGACCTTCCACCCATACTCCCACAGCATATCTGTGGACCATTTGCAGCATACCAATGTGCCACGGCACACTAGATGAAAATCACTGCTCTAGATCAGTTTTTCTCAATATTTGTCCCCCACTGTACCACTTTGCATGGTCCAGTTATTGGAAATTGTTAGCTCTTTGCTCCGACGTAGCCAGAGCTGGTTGCAAACAATTGGTTCAGGGCAAGTTGCAAGTGGCTGAGTTAACTGGAGTGCACGAACACCTGTGCAGCCACGCCCTAATTAACTGGGCAGACTCAGATTGGGTGCTGAAGTCCACTTAAGCCTCACAATGCAGCTCCACCAGTGCAGTGGGTGAACTGTAAACCTGCTGCTGGAGACACTGTCAAACAAATACTGTATATGACCTTGAACTGACTTGACTTT
Organism: Tiliqua scincoides; assembly: GCF_035046505.1. Lineage (NCBI taxonomy): Eukaryota > Metazoa > Chordata > Lepidosauria > Squamata > Scincidae > Tiliqua > Tiliqua scincoides. The sequence goes on from NC_089826.1 coordinate 61,531,372, forward strand.
GCTTAGTGGATACTGAACAAGAACAAGGTAACTCTGGACTGCTATATTCTATGCTTATGACTGTGTATGACCTGGACTACTTTGATTATTCTGTGTATGACTCCATGCTCAAAATACAACAGCAAATTCAAGACTCTGCTGTGTCTGGCAAATTTGTATGCACCCTGCTCTCAAACAGGACATACCCAGGTTCCTACCTAACAGAAATACCACCAATAGTGATGATATCATCACAAGTTACTTCCAGATTGGGAGGTCAGACATGACACAACAAAAACTGGTAACAGGCTCAAGGTGGGTGGGAGGGCTTTATCAAGTGCTCAAAAATTGCAAGCTGGAGCTCTGCCTGCCAAGCCGAACCAAACCTCCTACCACTGTTTGTGTTGCACTGTTGGTCTCACTGCAGGGGTCTGGAGATCCGAGTACCACTGGCTGAGAAACACTGCTCTAGATTAATAGTGAAATCCTATGGATGTATACTCAGAAGTAAGTTCTATTTATTACAGTAGGATTTGCTCTTAGGTAAGTGTTTATAAGTAGAGGTGTTTTTTTCTGGTGAGTAAGATAGGTTTATAGCATAAGTCTTACTGAACACAATGGGCTTACTTCTAAGTAAACAACACTTTTTCAAAAACCTCTACAGAACTGCAGTCTAAGAGCACTATGTTATGATAAACACTTCAACAGTAGTTTTTATATGTTTAACGGTCACATGACATGGCTGCTCTAAGAAAACTGCTGAAAGACTGGATACAGCAGAATCCGGGCAGGCTCTGAGAAAATAAAACAAGTCCATAAAGACTGTTTCATGCACACCGAGCCTGCCCCTAATGCAGGTATTAGGAACCTGCATTCCTTATACATGGAAATACCACAATTCAGCATAAGGCAAAGCTGAACCCAAATAAATTCACTGGAAACTATAGAATTAAAAGAGCAGTAAACATTTCAAAATCTTAGGGTCCAATCCTATGCTTCCCTAGCGCTCTGTGCTACAGCGGTGCCAAAATTGCTACCGCTGTATCCTATGGGAAGCAGCTACATGTCTCCTTAAGGTAAGAGAACAAACGTTCCATTACCCCATGTCAGCCTATCAGAGCCCTAATGGGTCTACTCAGATCTGTGCCTTCCTTTAAGCGGGCACAGAACTGAGGACATCCATGTTGATTTCCTGGTTTGGGAGGGAGCAATGGGTTCAGTGGCAGAGTCTGCTGTCACCTCCACCCCCCTCCTGGGCCTGGTCCATCCCAAGGTCTGCCCTCCCTCTGTACCCTTCCCGCCTCCCTCCTGCCCCAAATTGTTGCCATCCGGTCATCTTCACGGTGCTGAGATCCAGCACCAACTGGTGCTGGCCTCAGCGCCAGTCCCATGCTTTCACCACCTGAGTGCCTTGCGGCAATCTTTGCAACACCTGGAGTAGGCGGTGGGTATATAGCATGCGGGGGTAACTCAATAGAATCAGGTTGTCCGCTATTTTTATCATTCCAGGATTAACTGAATAAATAAAATTGAATTCTATGTAATCTAAGTATATTAAGTGAACCTGTTTTCTAAAAGTATCCCAGAGGGATGAATGCAAAAATAAAATCTAGATTTAGATTGCTAAATTCACTCATTAGTAGTTATAGTATGTTTTACCTGTTTTTGAATCAATACTGAATTTTCCATGTTCATTTCCACTGACAATAGAATAGGTAATTTCAGCATTGGCTTCAATGTCCCGGCTAGCAGCATAGACCTGAAGAACCTCCAGTCCAATCATGGTGTCCTCTGATACAGTTGCACTGTACTCTTTATACTCAAAAACAGGTGGATTATCATTTATGTCCAGAACTGAAACTACAAGAGTTCCGGTAGAGGACATTCTTCTAGGGGAACCTTCATCTTCCACTTTTAAAGTTAAAGTATATACTGCTTGTAACTCTCGATCCAAAGGCTTTTCCAGTCGAACTATTCCAGAGAATTCATCAATAGAAAACTGCCCATCTGCAGAGTCTACCAGGGAATAGTGTATCTTTTGATTTAAGCCTATGATTAAAAACGAGACGAACATAAGGTTAAAATGTATTTCTTCAACAACTATTTTGAACAGCTACATACAGGAACCATATACAGTGGATGACAAAAAAACGTATACAGATTTCTGCCAAGTTGAGAAGTGGACACATACAATACACAAAAAAGAGTAAAACCCTAAATTCTAAAAATGACTTCCCCAAAGACTTACATACAACATTTGCAGAAAGAATTGGCTCTATTTTCTTAAAAGTGCAAGATGCACACATGTTCAGGGTATACCTACTGTTCCAGAGTTAGCAGAATTTATTGCCCTGATGCACAACTCATATCACATGCCATCACTTAAAACAACTTTACCCTTAAAGTTGGTTTGCCCTCAAGGTCTCATAAGATGCATCTTCAAAGGTGCATCTTCCATTTTACTTCTAAATTCTCTCTCCTTAAAGCTGAAGCCCCCCCCCCCCACAACCTTATACCTTGAAGACTGATATAATGAGAATATTTTTTTCTGAAAACAGAATAAAGCATGATAATACATCAAACATTCATACCCACAGAGTTGACTACAAGGAATTCTGACATTCTCTGGAATACAAAAAGCAAGCCACTATTTTTCAAGAATCAGTCATGAACATAAACAGGAAATAACAAAAAATTATTGCAATATACCGTAACTATCAGAAGACTTGCACCACCTTTTTGATTTCAGGAGGAACAAATTGTCTTCCTGATACGCAACTTCCTGACATGCTAACATGGACTTTTCCTTAAATTAAGTGTTGCTAGTCATTTACCCTGAATTCCTTTTATCACAGTTATTATAGGCAACAGTTTTATGCCATATGGAAAATACCATATAGCAAATCACTCTCACCAAGGGAACACAATAATTTTTCAATTGACTATTATCATATCGTTGAGCCAAGGTACACAAAGTCATGGACAACCTCCAGTTCATGCTCAGAGATTGTAATGCAGGGAGGTGAGTCCACATCCTGAACCATGACCTGTGTTTTCTTCAGGTTGATTGTCAGTCCAAAATCTTGGCAGGCTTTGCTAAAACGATCCATGAGCTGCTGGAGATCTTTGGCAGAGTGGGTAGTGACAGCTACATCGTCGGCAAAGAGGAAGTCACGCAGACATTTCAGCTGGACTTTGGATTTTGCTCTCAACCTGGAGAGGTTGAAGAGCTTTCCGTCTGATCTGGTCCGGAGATAGATGCCTTCTGTTGCAGTTCCAAAGGCCTACTTCAGCAGGACAGCGAAGAAAATCCCAAACAAGGTTGGTGCAAGAACACAGCCCTGCTTCACTCCGCTTCGGATGTCAAAAGGCAGTTTGAAGAGACACTTTGCCAACAGTCTGAGGCAAAGAGGCAAAGAAGGAAGGCCCATAGCCAGGGAGACAGACCAGGGACAGACTGCACTTGCTCCCGGTGTGGAAGGGATTGTCACTCCCGGATTGGCCTTTTCAGCCACACTAGACGCTGTGTCAGAACCACCTTTCAGAGCGCGATACCATAGTCTTTCGAGACTGAAGGTTGCCAAGGTTGTTATTATCATATCCTACTGAAAAAAAATCTGACCTCTATGTCCTCAAATCAGAACTTAACAGCCCCTTGCCACTTTTTCCTTAAACATGAATTTGCTGAAGTCAGACATATATCAGAAACGTTTCCAGTACAGTACAATCATGTTAATGAATCTGAGCTACTTTGTAGAAGTAAGAACTGCACCAATGGGACTATTCTCACATCTGCATATCTTATGGCCCAATCCTATCAGTACATAGTGGCAGTGCTGAGCTCCTGTGCCAACACTAGATGTTGTAAACGTGCTGTAAAGTGCATTTACGGCACCATGGGAGGGGCCCAGAGCCAGAAGGACACCATCTGGTAGTAACACCACTATAGTGTAGCTGTTTGGGGTGGGGGGGGTGTTCCGGGGCAGGGGGAGGGTAGAATGAAGCAGCTGGGGCAGGAGGGGGTGGGACTGGTGGAGGCCTCCCCTGCTGGATGCTTTACTCAGAACACCATCTGAAAACAAACCATGATCCACAGTAGCAATTAAGGAACTTTTCACCAGTGAAAAGACAAGGAAGTCAAAAGGGCAAGGACACATTCTCAGCTGTATCAAAATTATGGAATTTCCTTTGCCTGAAAATGTGACACCTTTTAATTGCTGTGATTATTTTACTTGGACAGGTGTCTGATGGCTGGGATTAAGCTGTTACAGAGTTGCTCTAATTTAATATGCTTTACAATTGTGCACTTGTTAAACATATTATGAGGACAGACAGAAAAAACAACAAAGCAAATAATGTTCAGGTTGTATTACAAATGCTCCTCAATTAATTATACCTGCATCTGCATCTGTAGCCTGTACCCTTGTCAGCAGAGTCTTTGGTTCTGTGTTTTCAAACACTGTGATGGAGTATGGATCAGCTGTAAACTCTGGTGCGTTATCATTCATATCCTCTATATTCAAAATAATATTAGCCTGGCAAAATCTTCCTCCACCATCCGAAGCCTTAATCATTAGAGTGTAAGCTGATTTCTTTTCATAGTCAAGTGTTGCAAAGGTTTTTAGCTCACCTACAAACAAAATGAAACAACAAAAGCAAAGCAAACACTTGGCTTTAATAACAAGAACGGAGTGTCCCGGACAGAACTACAATTCATTTTAAAGAAAAACTTTTGAGTTCTATTTTCTTTTTGCAAAACCTAAACACATATAGCAAGCAGCAGTCTTACAGAGCAAATTTTCCCTAGTGTCATAATCAGCTATAACTGTTGTCTCTAACAGTGGTGCCACACTAAAAGGCCAATGCAAGGGAAAAAAGGTGCAAAAGAGAGCGACTAAGATGATTACGGGGCTGGGGCACCTTCCTTATGAGGAAAGGCTACGGCGTTTGGGCCTCTTCAGCCTAGAAAAGAGACGCCTGAGGGGGGACATGATTGAGACATACAAAATTATGCAGGGGATGGACAGAGTGGATAGGGAGATGCTCTTTACACTCTCACATAATACCAGAACCAGGGGAAATCCACTAAAATTGAGTGTTGGGCGGGTTAGGACAGACAAAAGAAAATATTTACTCAGCGTGTGGTCGGTCTGTGGAACTCCTTACCACAGGATGTGGTGCTGGCGTTTAGCCTGGACGCCTTTAAAAGGGGATTGGACAAGTTTCTGGAGGAAAAATCCATTACGGGGTACAAGCCATGATGTGTATGCGCAACCTCCTGATTTTAGAAATGGGATATGTCAGAATGTCAGATGCAAGGGAGGGCACCAGGATGAGGTCTCTTGTTATCTGGTGTGCTCCCTGGGGCATTTGGTGGGCCGCTGTGAGATACAGGAAGCTGGACTAGATGAGCGATGGCCTGATCCAGTGGGGCTGTTCTTATGTTCTTATGTAAATGTCAGCTGCTGCCTGTTCAGCACTTAAAGAGCAGACATAGTTGTCTAAGACACAAGTCTATGAAACATATCCAGAACAAAAGGGCCATTCTGTCAGGCTTCTCACAGAAAATTCAAGCTGACTGCTCTTGGAAATGCCTGGATCAACAGTGTAAGTAGGAATGGCTTAAGGAACTGCAGTGCATGATGACAAAACAGAGGAAATATTGAGGAATAGGAATACAGGGAAGGGTGTACAGGGAGGGAAAAGGTGTCAGATGGAAGAGGAGCTGTTAGTGGCAAGCAAAGATTCTGTAAAGTGTCTGACTACTTGAGCCCGTTCTGTGAGTTCTGACAGTGCAGCAACAATCAACTCTCTAGATGCAGTAATAATAATAATAATAATACAGGTATTTCTATACCGCCTTTCTTGGTCCTCAGATTTCTCCTCGGACTTTATTCAAGGTGGTTTACATAGGCAGGCAAATTAAATATAGCTCACTGGCAGTGCAATCCTATGCATGTTTGAAACTAAACCATTATATTCAGCAGGGCTTATTCCAGGGTAACTGTGTATAGGATTGCAGCCAAAGTGAATAGGAGCAAGACAATATCTCACAGTCAACCTAATATCATTGGGAGCTCCTTAGGGAAAGGGTAACAAATAATGGTTAAATATATAATACATCCACCAAACACATATAGTAGGGCTCTTGGTGACTGCTCCATAATGAATTTCTTTCCCCTAAAGATTCAGAAGTCTAAGTCTTTTTCCAAAAGAGTTGCAGAATCAGTCAAAAACATTAGTCAATTTTTATTATTAAATTTTATAATGATTCTATTCAAAAGGAGTTTAAAAATCAGCCAGTATGCAACTTAATAAATTGATACAGTCTGGAGGAGAAAAGTACAGCAGGCCCTCCTTATTGCAGGTTCAGCACCCATGGATTTGACTCAATGTGGGTACCAGACCCACAAGAAGGGTTTAAATTCAAGTTAACATAGTTAAACAAGAGGAACAGCATCACTTAAACCACAAGATAGTGATTACTAAAATAAAATACCTCAGGTCATCCACCCACCTAAACCCCTCCTTAAAAAGCTGCGAAGAGATAGGCAAATAGCATTTTAATTCACCGTTTTCTCTTTTAGTTGTACCTTAGAACTGATAAAACTTTCAGAAGAATAATAAGTACTATAAGCTTTGATGTTAACTGAATACTACCTGTATCTGGACTGAGTCTGAAATCTTCTGCTCCAGCACCATGCAGTGTATAAGTTATTTCTGCATTGGAACGAATATCTGCGTCTGTGGCCAAGACCTGCAAGATGAGTTTGCCAGGAGAAGAATCCTCTGGAACAGCTTCAGTGTACAATGCCTACAAGATGTTAAGAATAATATTGAAAAGAGAAAAAAAAAAACATATTAAGGAGCAGCATAAGGAACTCGGATCTGAACATAGTGAGATGGAATAAATGACATTTAAAAACATTCTGAAATGTGAGATGTGTCAAATAGGTTGTATATTTTCATGCATTGTAATGCATGAAAATATACAGCATTTTACACAGCATTTTAATGTTTCAAAATTATTATCTCAATTCAGTATACAGGTGGGACCTCGGTATCCACTGATTTGACTTACCACTGATACCGAGGTCTACCTTTATATGCCTTGTAACAAGGGAAAAAAGCACCAAAATCCAATTTCCTACCTTCGCACTGTTAAATAATTATAATTTCACTCCATTAATTTCATTATTCACCCCATCTAGTGGCTGAATGTGGTATAGTATCTATACCAATGCATTCTGGGAAGACTATGAAGGAGTAAGAAACCTGAAGTGGGTCTTCATAGCTATTTTTCCACTGATATGGTATCCACTGCAGGTTTTACACACTTTTTTTATATACTGGGGGTTCCGGAATGGAGCCCCAGTGGATAATAAGGCACAACCTGTAAACTGTTGCCAGAGCTTTGGCTCTTTTGAACTTCTAAAGCAGGGGTGCTCAAACATATTGGTAGGAGGGCCACATTATCTCTTCGACACTGTGTCGGGCGCCGGGAAGAAAAAAAAAAGAATTAATTTGCATTTTAAATTTGCATAATTTACATAAATGAATATATTAGAGGCGGAACTTATATGAATGAATGAATTTGAACCAGTTCTTAAGCACTTTCACACACAGAAAGGGGGGCATCCCCCAGCCAATTCTTAAGCACTTTCACAAACAGAAAGGGGGTGATCTTCCAGCCAGTTCTTAAGCACTTTCAAAGTCAGGTGGGGGGGCAACCCCCAGCCATTTCTTAAGGACTCTCACACACAGAAAGGGGGGGCCATCCCCCGGCCAGTTCTTAAGCACTCTCACACACACCCGCCAGCTCACCTGCCTCTTCGTCCTCTCTTCCTCCCATGTGCTTTTGCCTGGCCACTCACCAGGTCGGCTGCCTGCCCACCCTCTCTCCCTCCCTTGTGTGGCTTGTGCTGCAGCCTGGTCGGCCACCCACCCGGCTGCCTCGCCATCCTCCCTCCCACGGCTTGTGCTGCAGCCGGCCGGCTGGCTGGCTGGCCAGCCAGTCGCCCGCCTGCTCACTCGGCTGCCCCCCACCTGCTTGCTCAGGCAGCTTGTGATGCAGGTACCTGCCCGGTTGCTCACTTGGTTGCCTGCCCATCCACCCGCCCTCCCCCCTGCCCGCTTGCTCAGGCGGCTTGTGCTGCAGGCGCCTGCCCGCTCGCTTGCTCGGCTGCCTGCCTGCTCATCCAGCTGCCCCCCCACCTGCTTGCTCAGGCGGCTTGTGCTGCAGGAGCCTGCCCGCTTGCTTGCTCAGCTGCCTGCCTGCACACCCAGCTGCCCTCCCAGCCTGCCCGCTCACTCAAGTGGCTTGTGCTGTCGTTCGCCCACCCCCCCCGGCCAGCCACCTGCCTGTCCTCAAACGGCCAGGCAGGGAATGACGGACCCAGTGTGCACGCAGGGCTTTGATAGTGGGAAGTAACGTGACACTTGCAAGGCTTGAACTAATGCGAGACTTGCAAGTCTTGCGTTACATTCCCACTATAAAAGGTCCTGCGTGTGCAGTTGGCTGGTCTCTTGGGCATTCAGTACTTTGATGATTCAGGAGAGCCATGATCAAGATCTAAATAACATAATATGTACTATTTATGTTTCCATTATTCCTTCTGTTTTATGTACATTGTTTTCTTTCCCTGCCATCTTACAGATGTTTTTAACACTGACTCAATGAATAAAAAGAATTGAGCTAGACTCTATAGCATTTAATTTACACACAACATGTGGAAAGGTACAAATTAATTTGGAAAAAAAACAAAATTAATTTTCTTGAGTTCCTTTAACACATACCAGGCTATTACTGTAAGAGTCACCTGTGGTGAATTAAGGCAACCAGGCAGCAAAGCTTTTAAATGCCTAGAGGCAGTTCTTTCTTTCAGATGTTTGCATACTTCAAACAGTTAACACAGACATATATTAGCAGGGAGTTTCCTAAATGTTTGTGAGCTAGCCATTTTGGTTGACCTCAAAGATGATCTAAGAAATAATAATTATCGCTTGGTTTATTATTTTATATATGTAAGAAGACTGTATAGTTTCTCATGTTAAAAGTAAATGAATTTTCAAAATTTATGCTAGTACCTTTTCACAAACAGGGCTATTGTCATTTGAGTCAAGTACTTTAACCTCCACCACAGCTTTTGTTGCAAACATCCCATCAGTAGCTGTGATATTTAGAAGATAATTATCCTTCACTTCTCTGTCCAATGGCTTCCTGACATACACTTTCCATTCATTCTGTATATTTCCTATGGCAAATTGTCCCAATGGATCACCTCCTAAACAATTAGAAATAAAATGGTTAATAAACCAAAAAAAAAAAACATAATGTTATTAGATTGTGAAGATATGAATTCTGTAATAATATAATACCCATTTTAGGAGAGTTTAAAAATATTACTGGCTCCTTTGATAATACAAATATTTTAAAAGCTGTCACTTCAGTTTAGCAAGAATTGCATTCTCAAATGATACTCTTTGCAGGCAGAAACAGATGCCTATGGGGGAATTCGCATGCAATAGCTCAGTATGCATCAACTCTGTCAGAACCAACCAGACAGATCACATGTCTAGTGACTTGGGAATGAGAGAGTCACATACGCAACAGTAGGTGAACACTGTGTGGTGACACAAGAGCCATACTTATAGTGGGGTCTTAGAATTTTTTCATGATCATTCATTTTAAGTGGTCAGTTACTTGTAATTAAGGGAGCATCATAAGTACAATAAAATATTTAAACACTAAATAACTGGAAACGTCATTTTAAAACTTCACTGATTATTTACCACCTTTTCTCACATGGCTCGGCAAAGCCAGGGACTATGGTTTAACTCTGGTTTCCAAATCGGAGTGCCAAACCAGAGTTTGAAGTTGGCTTCACATCCTGGTCTGGAAGCCAGGATAATAAACATGGTTTCACCTGGTTGAAAGAAAACCAGAACTGAAACATCACTGTTACACAATGGAGCTAAGCAGGTGAGGGAATAAGAAAATTAATGAGTTTGAATAGTTTCCTGTTCATCTGAACTGGCCCAGCATCTCATGAATAAGTGAAGAGGAGATAATACAGAGGAATAATATTATGTAGCAGTCGTATAAAGAGTCTGGGACCAAATATACATGGCTGTGTTGTATTTTAAGCATTTACCTGTAATGAAATAGTTGACTTGTCTGTTAGTGTCTTCTGAATCAGCATCTGTTGTGCTTAAAATAGCAACTACTCCTCCAGTTGGATCATCTTCACTAACTGTTCCTTTGTAAATCTCTGCAGTGAAGCGAGGAGGGTTGTCATTCACATCAGTCACAGAAACCTGAATGGTGGCAGTAGAGGACAACAGAAATTTCTCACCACGATCAGATGCAATCACAGCAATTGTGTATTTGTCCTGTTTCTCATGGTCAAGTTCTTTCAGGGTAGTAATCCAGCCTGTTTCGGTATTTATGGCAAAGGACTCTATGATTTCAAAATCTTGTGTTGGGTCCAACTTGTAAGTAACTTGTCCATTGATTCCAGAATCCTGGTCAATTGCTTTTACTTCTATGACTTTTGTTCCAGCAGGCATGTTTTCTACAATATATGCTTCATATGGATTGGATTCTAAAATTGGTTTATTATCATTTGCATCTTTTATTTGAATGCTTACGTCTACTGAAGAAACAACTTTGTAATCTTCATTCATATAGTAAGCTAGCACTGAAAACTGGTACCACTTCGTAGTCTCATGATCAAGACTCTTCTCAAGTTTCAGCTTTCCATTCTGCTTGTCTATCACAAAATATTCATCTCTGTTGCTTTCAGGTGTATTCCCTTTAACTAACTTGTACAGCAAGTTCTGCGCATGATCTGCCTGCAGAATATCAATTTCCGTTCCAATAGGAATATCTTCAGAAAGAGTGTAAGAATAAAAGGGCTCTGAAAATTTTGGAAGAGACATGTCAGGGGGGAGTATTCGAACATAAAGAGGAACAAAGGATTCCTTTTGTGGGGATCCACCATCCAGTGCACGAACAAAGAAAGTGAGGAACTCATTTTCTAAACCAATTAAACTTTCTTTTGTGGTTATTACTCCAGTCAAATTATCAATTTCTAAGTTCTCTCGAACATTTTCATTATCTGTTTCAATAATATAAGTAATATCCGCATTGCTGCCCTCATCGGCATCGGATGCTAGAACTTTAACGATGGACATGCCTTTTGGAATATCAGATCCAATACTGACTTCATACTCAGTTGCTCGAAACAAAGGGGCATTATCATTAATGTCAGTAAGTATGACATTAACACTGCAGAAAGCCACTTTTCCTCCAGAATCTTTGGCCATTAACCTGATGAAGATTACTTTTTCAGCTTGTGTTTCACGATCAAGCTTTTCAGAGGTAAATATTTGCCCTCTCTCATTAGTATAAAACCTATCTTTTGCGAAATCATTCACAATATGGTATGTGATGTGGCCGTAGCTCCCAGCGTCTTTGTCTGTTGCTTTTACTTCTGTCACCAGGGTATGTAGCGGAGAATTCTCAGCTAATTCCACCTCGTATTCATTCTGACTGAAAATGGGGCTATGCAAATTGGCTCCGATCACAGTTACAAGAACACGAGCTGAACTTCTAAAGACTCCATCAGAAACAGACACGTTAAGACTATAAACAGGCTTCATAGTTTGTCTGAATAGGCTTGAGAGGGTGATGACTCCAGTTTTGCTGTTGATTACAAAATTCATGTGATCGTTGCCAGTTAATATGGAATACTCCAGCTTGACTGCATCTGAACTGTCTGCATCCGAGGCCTTGATACAAGTAACAAAGTGCCCACGGGGAGCCAGTTCACTAATGTTAGCTTCATAAAGCAGCTGGTTAAATACTGGTGGGTTATCATTGAGATCTGTTACATCGACAGCTACAAAAACATCACTGCTCAGTGGAGGCATTCCACTGTCTATAGCTCTTACTAGCAATATATGTTTCTGAATGCTTTCATAATCCAAACTCCTTGCTGTCAGAATAAGCCCAGTGCTACTATCTATGTGGAAATAATCAAGGTCCTCGCTGCTGTTTTCTACCAAGTGATAAGAAATCCCTCTGTTTACTCCAGAATCAGCATCTGTAGCACTGACATGTACAACAGATGTTCCAATTACAGATGCTTCAGAAAGAGTGACAGCATAAAATTGCTCTGTAAAGAGAGGAGGATTATCATTGATGTCTTCAATTACTATGTCAACGAATACCTCAGCATGGGCTCCGGTCAGAGAATCAGTTGCACGTATGCTTAATTTGTAGGCAGGGTGGACTTCAAAATCCAGAGAAGCAAAAATATTGATGACTCCTGTATTAAAGTTGATTGTAAACTGATTGAAAGGATCGCCATCTGTGATGCTATAAAACACTTTCATCCCTTCTGGGCTGTTTGCTTGTACATGGACAACAGGACTATGAACCTGGATGTTTTCTGGTATCTCTGCACTGTAGAAAGGTTTTTCAAACACTGGCATGGCTTTATTCACAACAGTAATTGGGACTGTCACTTCAGCAGATAAACTTGGTTCTCCTTCATCTTGTGCCACCACAGTGAGAAGGTACTCTTTATTCAGTGTGCCCAGTTCAAACTCCTTCTTGAGTGAGATTTCACCAGCAGCTCCTATTTGAAAGTGGTCATAATGTTCTTTGAGATAATAACGCACTTCTCCATTTCGACCAATATCTTTGTCTATAGCAGTGACACGGTGAATAACATGACCTACCTCAGTGTCTATTTTAACTGTAGCATAATATGGAAGATTGACAAAAATAGGGGCATTATCATTTATGTCTTCTACAGTGACTTTTACCACAACATAGGCAGTGAGTGATGGCTTATGCTCAGCTGTCACTTCTACCACAATATCAAAAGATTCCTGCTGTTCACGATCAAATGGTATTCCAGTGGTCGAAAGGACTCCTGAAGTGTGGCTCATTTTAAATCTACTGTCTGGGTTTAGTATATGATAAAACAAAGGCTCATTTATTTGACTTCCTACAGCAGCGATAACAGCTATTGTTTTTGCCTCTGTGGAATTCTCTTGAACTATAGCTTTGTAGGAGCTATGCATGAACTTCAGTTGACTTGCTTTGTTTTCTTTTACATTAATTTTTACAGATGTCGTACTTGCAAACCTGCCATCAGATGCTCTGACTGTCAATTCATATCTGCTTCTCAACTGAGTTGTATTTTGCATGGTTATCCACCCAGTTTGGGTATCTATTGAAAATTTTTCCCCAATGTTGCCTTCAGTGATCGAATACATCAGTTGTGAAAAAGGCCCTGAATCAGCATCCGTAGCATTTACCAAGACAACTTTTACTCCTTTATAGACTGGCACCAAAAGAGTTGCTTCATATACATCCTTAGAAAACACAGGAGGGCAATCGTTGATATCAATTACATAAATAGTAACATTAGCTGTGTATTCTGCAAATAAATGTGGCACTCCCATATCATGCACTTGCACACAAAAATGAAATATATTTGTCTCTTCATAGTCCAAGCTCATTACTGTACGGATGGCACCAGTACTAGAATCAATGGCAAAATACTTGTGGACAGATGGCTCAACAATCTGATAGACAAGCAAAGCGTTTGTTTCTTTGTCAGCATCTGTGGCTCGGATCACTAATGGGACATTCCTGTCTGTTAGAACCACACTGTTAACTGAAGCAGATTCACTGATGAGTCCTGTGTATTGGGCTTGCGTAAAAGTTGGTGAATTATCATTTTCATCTTGAAGGTGCACCAATACAGTAGTGTTAGCGGACTGACCGGCCATGTTGGTTCCCTGAACTGTTAGAGTATAAAAAGGCAACATTTCAAAATCAAGCATCTTCTGAGTGGTAATGACACCGGAATTAGGGTTGACGGTGAAGACATCACCTATATTACCATCTTTAATCTCATAAACTACAGAAGACTGGCTGTATGCAGTAACCATTCCAATGAAACTCCCAATGCTGCTGCCTTCACTGATTTCTGTAGAGTATTCTTTCATTGTGAATCTTGGTGGTGCATTATCAGAGATTGTGACTGAAATATGCACAGATGTTACTTCGCTCATTGGAGGGGTCCCCTTATCTGTTGCCTTCACCATCAAAGTGTACTCATCCTGATTGCTGCGGTCTAATTCCTTTGCAGTTGTAATGCTACCTAAGACAGGATGAATATTAAAAGAATTTCCAATGTTCCCTGTTAAAAAAACAAAACAAAAACAGAAAAGCAAGCAAAATTAATGATAAGATACAGGTATTAACAGCTATAAAACTTTTAAAATGCATGCAAGATGATAAAATATATCTATGCTTAAAATTTTGAATGAAAAAATACATTGTATCCAGCCTGCATGCAAGATGTTTTTGAAATTCTCCTTGTAGTAAATAAAATATATTTCCCCTTATTTCTCATATACCTGATATGGTATAAAGCCAAGAACACCCTATATAAGTTAAATTTTATTTGGAAATCTGATTGTTTTAACATGCTGCAGTCAGTTCTCATTTAACCGCTAGGGTTAGGTTCTAGGAAACCCTCTCAGAAGCAGAATTTACAGATAATAAACCACTGATCCTATGGAATCAATGAGATTAGGTACAAGGGGTATTGTGGGGGAGGGGTGCCTTTCTGCTCTCAGAAGAATCCAGCAAAGACCCTCAGGAAGCCAGTAGAGTGCAGCAGGAAGTGCCAAAATCTCTGAATGTGGCAGAGACTACAGGGACCTTCAAAATAGCACCCTCAAGGCAGCACAGACCCCTTTAAAATGACCGCAGAAACTTCCACTGGTCGTTTTAAAGGGTTCTGTGCTGGTTGCAGGTGCCATTCTAAATGTTCCTGCAGCATCCCAATGGTCTATGCCAGAGTTTTTCAACCGCTGTGCCGCAGCACGCTAGTGTGCCAGAAGGCAGCCTCAGGCAGGGCCAGAGGAGGCAGGCAGCGGCTGCTTTGACCCTCATGCGGCAGGCAGAAAAAGTAGCAGCCTCGGCTGAGCAAGAGGAAGGCTGCAACCCGATCCTCATTTACCTGGGAGTAAGCCCAGTAGACTATTATGGGGCTTACTTCTGAGTAGACATGCCTAGGATTGGGTATCAAATCCATTGTTTGCCCTGCATGCTGATTGGGCAGTGAGAGAAGACTGGACGTGGTCGGAGTGAGTGAGAATGAGAGAGCCAGGGGCGTGCAAGCAGGTATGAAGCCAGTGAGTCCCTTCTCCTTGCCACAGTTGCCTGCAGCTCCCCAATGCGACCCTCCCTGCCTTGCCTTTGTCTTTCAGAGGAAGGGTGCTGGGCCACAATCCTATCCACACTTTCCTGGGAGTAAGCCCCATTGACTATAATGGGACTTACTTCTGAGTAGACATGCCTGAGCTGGGCTGGGCTCTCAGGTTCCTCTCCAACTCCACTTTCCTGGGAGTAAGCCCCATTGACTATAATGGGACTTACTTTTGAGTAGACATGCCTAGGATTGGGCTTTTTTCTGAAATACAGGAGCAGGCAATGGGGGGGAGAATGTGAGGCAAGTGATTCTGGACCTTTGGAAGGTGCAGACAAATGAGGGGAGGGACAGTAGGAGAGGTGCTAACTGCAATTATGAGATGGGGGAATGTGCCTGTGGGAGGGAGTGGGGTGGGGAAGAGGAGGAGAGAAAAGTGCCAATTGCCTGCTCTTGTATTTGAGAAAAAAGAGTGCAACCAAAAGCCCAATCCTAGGCATGTCTACTTAGAAGTAAGTCCCACAGGCACATTCCCCCCCAGTCTTTGGCTCCAATCCTAACCACACTTTCCTGAGAGTAAACCCCACTGAACAAAATAGAACTTACTTCTGAGTAGACCTGGTTAGGATTGTGCCCTTTGTCATGTAATGATTTAATTACTGTATTTTTCGTTCCATAAGAGGCACCTGACCATAAGACGCACCTAGTTTTTAGAGAAGGAAAACTTACTTTTAAAGTAAGCCTGCCCTCCCCCTGTGGCGCCTGCGCAAATGAGGACCTTGCCCCCGGTGCGGACCTTGCCCCCTTTGCCGCACATACTTTTCCCCCCACTTTTTTTAGGGGGAAAAGTGTGTCTTATGGAGCGAAAAATACGGTATATTAATTAAAAATTAACTGTAATGAAGTAACTTAATGTAAGTAAAAAACTGGGAGTGTGCCTTGACAATTTTAGTGCCTTGACAGTGTGCCATGAGCTGAAAAAGATTGAAAATGGCTGGTCTATGTATATGGATAACCAGAACAGAGGCCTGGATAATGAAAGAAGGTAGCAACTCTGCCCTTTGCAGATAAGCTAGTTCACTTATAAAGATAACTGACTGTATGTACTAAATTGGCAGCCATTTGATTGAATGCTTTTAAACTTTACTGCATTGTAACCTGATTACAGAAAACTCAGAAAAACAGTTTTTCTTTTCATACTTTGTGGGCAGGAGGAGGGCTGATGGGTGGACAAGGCCTGGGAGGAGGGGGTGGGACCAGCCTCCCACACTTAGGCCAGATTCTAACCCCTTTCGCAAGCAGCCCAGGCTGCTCGAATCTGTGCCAGCGATTTAGCTGGTGCAGATCCGAGTAGACACACTGAGGTGGTTGGATAAGGCGACATAAGTCCCCTACTCCACGTTGCATTCCTTCCACCTCCTAACCTGCGTTGGATATGGCTCAGGCCTGTTGGCCTGCCTATTACTACACAGGTTAGGATTGGGCTGCCCATTTCTGAAAAACACTGCCTTAAAATGGTCTTAAGTGAATCTCAATTAAGAAGTTATGACAGTACACTTTATAATATTATTTCTAAATTAGAAATTTTTTAGTGAATTAGTTTAAAATGTTTTCCAAATTACAGTCAATTAACATGTACAGAGTATGTGCCCTGTATTAAATATCAACTGCAATTTGGCCACTTAACAAAAGGGGCCATAAACAAGCCTTTCAAAATTAAGGCAACAATGTTATTTATATTCCTTGCAATTCCCATGAAATTAGATGGTAAATTAATAGTAGCTTTATTTCCTTATATGTTAATTATAAAGCATAGCAAACATCAGTCATTGCTAAAGCAATAACTTCATCATGAAAATATTTTATTTAAAGCATTTCAGTTATGTGTTTGGGTAGGCAGTTGATATTATCTTGTTGCTTACTGAATGCCATACACAGAGTGCCATTCTTAGAATACCCCATTACTAATATTATAAGCCATTACAAGCATTTAAGGAATGTTCATTTCATATGCTTAGAACTTCAATTCTAATGCTTTAACTGTACAGAAGTTTAAATAGTAGAAAAAACAAAGCTGAGAAAGTTTTAACATTTCCTCCCACAAAGTGCTCTGACTAAAGGAGGAAGAGGGGGTTTCTCTGTGTGTGTGTTTGAGAGAGAGAGAGAGAGAGAGAGAGAGAGAATATACATGGACAAATTCTTCACTGATAAAACACAACTCCCAATAAAATGTGCACTCATTTTTCATAAGTTACACTTGTTGTTTGTTTTCAGTTGAATCCAAGCATTAAGAGCTAAGAAATATATTGCGTAGTGCTCGGACAATTCCATCTCCTATTCTCTGCTGATCTGTGAAGTTAGATAGCAGAAGAGACGTGATCTGCTCACTGAAATATACTTAGCATATTGCAGACAAGGTTGATCAACAGAGAGATGCACAAAAAGAAATACTTTTCACACTGCACATAATCAGTCTATGGAAACTGCTACCACCAAGATGGTAGTGACAGCAGCCACTAGCTTAGATGGTTTTAAAATGGGATTAGGCCCATTCACGGAAGACAAGTTACATGGCTACTAGTCGTAGTGGCCCTATGCTATCTCCAGGTTCAGGAGCACCATGCCTTTGAAAACCAGCTGAAGGGGAGTAATGACAGGAGAGGGCTACTGTCTTCATGCTCTGCTTGTGGGCTTTTCAGAGCGAACAGTGGGGAACGGGATGCTAGATGGACCACTGGCCAGACTGAACAAGGTTCTTCATATGTTCACATGTGCTCCAGTTACATTTCCAACAATTGTCACAACTTTGTACAGAACATATATATACAAAGAATGGAATATCAATCTCATGAAATTAACATGGGATTTTTTTTCAGTAACTTTTCAAATTACATCTTTGAGGAAGGATGCATTCCAAGATGGAGCACACTGATGCAAAGGACAATAAACAAACATCGACATGATTTTAAGCACGCCTAAATTGGTGTTTGATTGTGTGCGGCCTTGAGTTTTTTGCTGCAATCAAAATTTAGCGTCATGAGTGTCGTAAGCAATAGAAATATAAACACACACCAAAAGATCAGAGTAACTTTGCAGTGATTATATAGCAACTTGGGTTGGACATAACTGGTAATTAAGTTGTATGACCAAATAAACTATCTTAACCAAACATTCTTTTTTAACAGTAACATGAAACTGAAAGCTTGGGAAGCATACCTGATTCCATAGAATACACAATCTCTGCATTTCTCCCTTTGTCCTTGTCCAGTGCTGTAACTTGGAGAACTACTGATCCAATAGCTGCCGACTCATAAACTCTTCCTTCATAGGAAGAACTGGTGAACCATGGTGCGTGATCATTTGTGTCACTAACATTAACGATGACTCTAGCAAAGTTCCGTTTGACAGGAACGTCTTGATCCCGTACCTAAAATAATTAGTACATTACTCATAGCTGATGACAAACAATAACTGTAACAAAGAGTAGTAAGAACTATTGATCATTTAGAGAGAAATTCTATACTGAAAATACTCTGCATACTGTCCACATGACATCAGCAATGGAAAGAGTAACCAGCAAGAAGGCTCAAACCCTCATCTACCAGAATTAGAAGTTAGGCCGAAGAGACCAAATGGAAATAAAGAACATCTGCTTTTGAACGTACATCTGACCACTCCACAATTCCTGATTCAGCAAGTGATACCTATGTATAGATCACCTTAGTTAGGTCAGGCAGGAAAGCAGGTGGGGGGGGAGGTGAGTGAAGAAGGGAAGAAAATATTTCCTCTTTCTGCTGTATCTCTCCTCTATATCCTTGAGGGTAGAAAACAAAAAGCGGAAAAAAAAACTTCCCATAAAGCTGGAAGGAAAAGACACATACCACAAAGCTTTTGTCATTGAGCCTCCTCAATGCTAATGCTCAGCATTTATATAGCACTTTAGAAAGTTTGAAATCCTTCATGTGCATCATCTCAGTAATTCTTAAAGTCAAAGTGCACAGTATGATTATCTCCCAAACTGCAGATAAGACGCTGAGGCTGAGAGAGTGGTTTGCCTAAGTCCACCTTAAGTGGGATTGTGGCAGAAGTGAAATTTGAACATGGGTTCTTGGATCACCCCACTTAAGTAGCTTTCAAAAGTCTCTTCTTATGACTAGCACTCTGTGAATATTTTGCATAAACAAAGGATAAACAGAACACTTAATTTACCATCACTGTTAGAATGTGCTGATTCATGACTTCATGATCCAATTTTTCAGAGGTATAAAGAGAGCCAGTGGCAGGATCCAGGCGAAATTTCTTCAGGCTGATGGGATCAACACTACTCTGCATTGTATATATTAGCTTATTCTTCTCATCCCGGTCCGAGGCACTGACTTGCAAAATTTCTGTTTCTGGCTCTGTGTCTTCTGGTATAATGACTTGGTACTCTGATGTAGAAAACTCAGGCCTGTGATCATTTGTGTCTATTACCTTAATGTATACCTGCAGTGACACAAAGATATAATGTGACAGTGATAAAATAAAGACGAAAATGCAAAAGCCTAAACAGAAAGCAATGACGATATGGTTCGGCGGAATACATCCTAATACACAGGATTTTGAATGGCACCTAGAAAACAAGACAAAACATACAGAAGAAGAACAAACACACACTGAAGTTTTCATTTCTTAAAGGCTTATCAACTTTATCAATTAAAATGCGCAGAGGTCTTCAGAAAGAGAGCTGATGTTTTCTCTCATTTAGAATGCTGTGATACGGGAATATGGAGAAGGGAAAGAAAAGGGAGCTTAGAAGGGACTCTGCTATTCCTTACCTTTTGAAGAATGGCAGTGGAAACAAAACCTGGAGAGGGGATCTGTGAGGTGCCGACCCTTGGTGAGTATAAGAATGATATCAGATAACAGCTACAGCTGTTTTTTCACAATTTTAAATACATCACTACCTGCACAATCCTAACCCCGTTAGGCCAGCACAAGTCCCTTGTACTGGCCCAAGGGTGTAGAAAAAGTACTATAAGGAGTAGGGAGGTCAAATCCAGCCTCTGCTGCACCAGCAGTAGGTAAGTCCGAGCCAGTTGAGTAAGGATGACTGCTACATTACTCGGGGTAAGGGGATTCATTCCTGTTACTCTTGAGTTGTGCTGCAACATAGCTCAACCCTGCCCTGGATACAGCGCAGGCCTCTGTGGTCTGCCTGTTCCAGTGTAGGTTAGGACTGGGCTTTAAAGCTTCAATCCTACGCAATTACCTGTGTCAAGTCCCATTGAACAGAATGGGACTTACATCTGAGTAAACACTCAGTAAAAAACACTTTTTACTGAGTAAAAAGTAAGCAGTTAGTCAAAAGAAAACTAAAAAGCAAAATTTAAAAACAACACATTAGAAGACAATTTAATTGCACTCTGGATCAGCGATCATCACTTAAGATGTTTGGCCTTTATGTTTAAATGGACATAATAAATGAGATTGGGGGGGGGGGAGAGATTTCCTTTATTAATCAGGAAGTCAGATTAAGTAGTATGAATGTTCTGAACATAATGTACTATGATAGAATACAATTCAAGAAATAGGAAAAAGGCAGATATCATTTAGAAGGCTTACTGCCCAAAGTAAGCTTCCCAGGACTGGGGCGGTGCTCACTTGGATTTCAGAAAAGTGATATATGGCACTTTCCTGCCAGCGGAAAACACCCAATGCTGGCACAGAAGACAGTGTCAGTCAGCAGTGGCCTTCAGTGCCAGATGGACACCGGTGAAGAGCTTCCTGTGGTAAGTATCCCCATCAAGTAGCAGGGAGGCTTTTTGAGGTGGGGAAAGACAGCAGGAGGGAAGGGGTGGGTCACCAGGTGAATTGGGCCCAGCAGAGGGATAGTGACAGGACCTTCAGCTAAATCCTATGCCCCCCCCCCCGAGCTACACAGCCCAACACAGGTCTCCTTGGTCAGCTCAGGAGCTAGCACAGATCCAACGAGATCCATTGGGGTCAGACGAGTTCTTCACGGTGTAAGGGAACCAATGCTCCCTTACCGAGGAGACTCCAGCGACTGCTCTGGTACTGGGAAATACAGTGTCAGCCATTTAAGTGCTGCTGTATCATGGCGGTAAGATGGAAATAAGGAAAACCAGATCCAGTCAAAAAGTAAGGTAAAGAAACCTACATACCGATGAACAGAGCCCTCTCATCTTTTAATGAAGAATAAAAGTAGCAACCAAGCAGAGCTATGACAATGTAGACAGACTGTATTACATTTCTGCTTCAATTTTTCACTGAATGGTACAATATGAACTCCAGAACTATTCTTGGCAAGATCTCCAAATGAGATAAAAAAAAGCAGCACTGTAACTGAGCAAAATAATGTCAAACTAGCCAGGAAATAAATTATGAAATAAAGACAAACAAAATTATGCATCGGAAGGATAAAGTGGATAGAGAGATGCTCTGTACACTCTCACATAACACCAGAACCAGGGGACATCCACTAAAATTGAGTGTTGGGAGGATTAGGACAGACAAAAGAAAATATTTCTTTACTCAGCGTGTAGTCAGTCTGTGGAACTCATTGCTGCAGGATGTGGTGACGACATCTGGCCTGAATGCCTTTAAAAGGGGATTGGACAAGTTTCTGGAGGAAAAATCCATTATAGGTTACAAGCCATGATGTGTACGTGCAACCTCCTGATTTTAGAAATGGGTTATGTCAGAATGCCAGATGCAAGGGAGGGCACCAGGATGCAGGTCTCTTGTTATCTGGTGTGCTCCCTGGGGCATTTGGTGGGCCACTGTGAGATACAGGAAGGTGGACTAGATGGGCCTATGGCTTGATCCAGTGGGGC
Source organism: Tiliqua scincoides (assembly GCF_035046505.1). Classification (NCBI taxonomy): domain Eukaryota; kingdom Metazoa; phylum Chordata; class Lepidosauria; order Squamata; family Scincidae; genus Tiliqua; species Tiliqua scincoides. The sequence continues at coordinate 61,553,426 of NC_089826.1, forward strand.
TGTTCTTATGATCTCCTGAAACCAAGTAAAATAATAATAAATGTGGATTCCTGGCCTCAGGATATTCTACCTGTATGGGAGGTCAGGTCTTCTCAATCTTTTAGACATGTCCGACAGGCCTTCTGAAGTGTTCCCATACCCCAGAATACCTCCTGGACGTGACTAGATGGTATTTCCTGGGGACCATCCTACATGGGCTTGGCATCCATGGATATTCAAATCCGCTGGTGCCAAGCCGGCAGATAAGGAAGTCCCAATGCACACATATTTAGGCTTTCATAAGAAATACTGCACTATAATTTAAGAGCCTGAAATTAATAATCTTATTTTGTTTGCAATAAAGGCGTATGTTTAGAATTGAGATAAAATTTGCAATATAATTAATGAACAACTTATTTTTCATCCCCATTGATTCCAAAGAGCAATGTACTGCATTATATAACATAAGTAATGCATTCATTAAATTAAGTATGTATGCATCTCAAAAGGGTAATATATGCATTTATCTTGAGTGCAAGATTCCACCATGCGAAAAAAACAACACATAAGTGGCAACAGTTTAGACTGAAATACATATTACTTCTTATTGAAAAGCTGACAACCATATCAATAACTATAACATGGATGGGGCGGTAAATTCCATAAATATCTACTAAATTACTCAAGCACTTAGTTTCATTACCCATGAATAATAATCTTCATTTAAGTTCAGAAGGAAAAAGGATTAGGACCCAATCCTATTCAACTTTCCAGCACTGATGCAGCCATAATGCAGCTCCAAGGTAAGGGAACAAATGCCTTGCCTTGCCTTGCCTTAAGAAGGCCTCATCAGCACTGGAAACTCAGATAAGATTGAGCCCTTAGTGTTTTGAATGTCTTTAATTATTTTTCCATTGCTCAGTTACCTTTAACACAGCCAAGATTACTACTGAAAGTCCCTGATGTATTTATAATTTCGGAACAGTGATTCTCACACATTTAGCACTGAGACCCACTTTTTAGAATGAGAATCTGTCAGGACCCACCAAAAGTGATGTCATGACTGGAAGTGTCATCATCAAGCAGGAAAATTTTTAACTATCCTAGGCTACAATCCTACCCACACTTACCGAGGAGTAAGTCCCATTGACTATCATTGTTAAAAGAATATACATAGTAGCCTGATAAAAGTACAGATATGTAACATTTCCCCCAATGCAGTCACATGCCTTGGTAGCATCGTCTAATATATTTTTAAAAAAACCCTAAAATGAATGGGGACCCACCTGAATTTAGCTTGCGATCCAGCTAGTGGGTCCTGACCCACAGTTTGAGAAACACTGTTTTAGAACATTTTGTGTTCAACATTGTACTTTGTTTGAGATTCTAACAGCAATCTTGCTTACTGCCTCAATACGTTTTTCAAACAAAGCTATTTAAATAATTTCACTACAGAGTCAAATGTTCCACAGATGCTCATGGCCTGCAGCCAATCACAGTCTTCTCATTTAGTAGTCATACTCAATAGGTTACTTTTTCATAATGAGGCCATATATTTAGTTTACTATTTTTATACAAACAATTTGATGTTGCTGACTAAACTGACAGAATGGAGGGAAAGGGAGAAATGGTTGTTAATCAAGGCTTGTTAAACTATTGTATTTCAACTGTTGAGTCAAGTAATTCATGACATGGACAATATAAGACAACTTGCTGTACTTAAAACAAATTTTAGCACATCCCCTGCACACAACTGTGTAATTTAGTTCATTTGTGATTATCACATTTTTCTAACAATTACTGTATCTGTTCTTACAGACATTCAACATGACTTTGATGGATAAACCAAGTCTTATTTAAAAGGCTGCTATTTGAGTAGGGTATGGTTCACTTTACATTTTGGTACTTAAAAAAACACATTTATTTCAATGGAAACTAAGGCTGCAATTCTATCCAAAGTTACCTGAGAGTAGGCCCCATTTACCATAAGGGAACTTACTTCTCAGTAGACATGTATAACATTGGACTCAAAATGTTCTCAGTGAGATGAAAACAGAAGAATTCGAGTGTAATTAGATTTTTCTTAAACTTTCTAATAGGGTGGAAATTAGGGAACTTAGGCCAGAGAGGAGACATGTCTAGATTAACATCCAAAGTGTGTCCTGTTCATGTGTCAGAAATTTTGTTGCTTGGGCTAATGGATATAGTTATATTGCAGTTAGCACAGAAATGTGAAATTCTAAGAGCCGGGCTAATCCCTCCAAGAAGGGATCAAGTTAAATCCAATTAAAAATGAGCCTTGGTGCTATCTTACAAAAGCTGCCTCTCCAGTCTCTGCCTCTTCTACAAAAAGACATGAAACAAGAGAAGGCACAGAAAACCAGTCTGTCAATTCTGAAACTGAGAAAACAAAGGTGGATAAATCCATGCTGACTGCCCCTAAAAAGGAATGTAAACTCACCTTAATTTGGGAAATGCAGATTTAAATATCCATTCTGATATTAACAAAAAGCATTTTTTTTCCAATTTCTAGGCAACATACAGACTATTTCATAAACATCCCCAGTGATACAATTTGGTTTGAAGTTAACAGTCTTGAGAAAGAAGTTAACTTCTGGGCTAGTTCACATGGTCAACAAATCATGATTTTTTTGGGAACAGTGAATGAAGTTTCTAATCCTCCTGAACCTGTGTCACCCTCCTCCCCCTTACAGCTTAAGCTCTAGCACAGAACTCTAATAAGGACATCATAGTTCACTGAGCCACAATTCCATTGCTCATCTGACTCTGGAGCCACTGTTGCTAAACTTCAATTTACAAATTAAACCAGAGTTGAATCTTCATTTCACATGCTGGTTTAATTGTGGTTTGTAAACCACAGTTAAACAACAGCTTAGAGCGTAGTTGTTTAACAAATCATAATTCTCCCAGTGCCCAAGCAAAAGCGGTGAGGTAAGGGAAAGAGTGCCTGGATTTGTAAGGGTTAGAAGTCATGTTCTAATACCTGAACCAGAGCATTGTCAACTTATTCTCCAATTCAGATCTCAACCCTCAAAATTTGTAATACAATGCTTAAACATTGGGTGAAAAGAGCCATAAAATAAACAGTTGGCTATTTCGACTTCTCTATGATATTTGGGAAGGTAGGGCTGCCTTTCCATAGTGGGGGCAGTGGAAGATTCTATGAAAAGAAATATACAATGGCAATAAGAAAGAAAGAAAGAAAGAAAGAAAGAAAGAAAGAAAGAAAGAAAGAAAGAAAGAAAGAAAGAAAGAAAGAAAGAAAGAAAGAAAGAAAGAAAGAAAGAAAGAAAGAAAGAAAGAAAGAAAGAAAGAAAGAAAGAAAGAAAGAAAGAAGAGATATATAGCTTCAAAACTTCAAATGCATCAGTGTATGCAGATGTAGGACAGATACCTCTGTCTGAACTGACTTTCTCAAGAACTGGATTCTAAAGAACCTAGTCAACCAGATGCAACAAGAGATGAGGTTCTAAAAGTATTGACAAATAAAATATGTAAATTGGCATTTCAATCAGTCTTTGTGACACTGGAATGTAACACTGTTAAGGTAACACTGGTAGTTAGAAAAGGATCCAGGAAATTACAGTTTGATCTGCTTAAGTTCTCCTCTGGGTAAACTGGTGAAAAGCATAATGAAAGATATAATGACTAAGCAGATCATCTGCTACAGTTCTTGAAGCATCAACAGGGATGTGGATTGAGGTGATCCACTTCATACTGTATTCTTGGACTTTCAAAAACCATTTGACAAATACCATCACTAAAGGTTATTAAGTAAATTGGAGCCATGGAATAAAGGCCCAATCCTATCCAATCTTCCAGTGCCAGTGCATCCGTGCCAATGAGACGTGCACAGCATCCTGTGTTGAGGAGGCACTCACGGAGGTCTCCTCAAGGAATGCGAACATTTGTTCCCTTACCTCCGGGCTGCATTGCAGCTGTACCGGAGCTGGAGAGTTGGATAGGATTGGGTCCTAAGAAGGTTAGTCCTTTTATAGATTGGTAACCAATAAAAAACAGGAATTAGAAAATATATGGGCAATTTTCACAGTGGAGAGAAGAAAGAAGTGGAGTCCCTCAAGAGCTGTATTGGGACTGGTGCTTTCTAATTTGTTAGTTGGTGGTAAAAACTGAAACAGATTGTGAAGTGCTCTAAAATGGACTTCTCCAACCTAGGTGAATGCATAACCAAAAGGCAAATGCAGTTCACTGTCAATAAGTACTTACTTATTGTAAGTAATGGACATTGAGGCAAAAAAAATTCTAACTTGATTCTGAGCTGCTGTGTGATAAACCAGGAAAGAGATCTTGGGGACATCTTGGCTCAATGAAAACATGTGTGGTGTGTTGTAGCTGTGAAGAAAACAATACTCTGTAGAAGTCTGCTCCACCACAAGAAGGGTATCACAGAGCTGGAAAAAGTGCAAGAGGATCCCCAAACTTATCAGAGGGCTTGCACATTACTATAACCAAAACTGATCAACAGGAGATTTAGAATAGGAAAAAGGATGAACTTCTTCACATAGTACATATCGCTAATTAGTATGTAGAATTCATAGCCACAACTGTGATGATGGCCATTACTTTCAAGCCACTGTATGGCTTTAAAGAAGATTTAATGCATTCATGGAGGTCTATTAATGGCTCAAGATGCTAGACCAGTAATTTTAAATCGGCATGCTATGGCATATTTGTGTGCCACAAATGGTCTGAAGGAATTTGGTATTTATTAGTAGCCATTTATTAGTAGCCATTGGAGGATGTTACCTCACTGGCATAATGGAGTCTTGCCAAATAGGTGAGTGTGTGCCCTGAAAATTTTAGTGCCTTGTCAGTGTGCCACCAGGTGAAAAGGGTTGGAAATTGTTGTGGTACACTCTAGGAACCTTTGGTCTGATCCTGCAGGGCTTTTATTATGTAGTTAAGGCATTATGTGCTTTCTCAACCATTCATGCAAAAAAAAACAAAAAACCCAGCAGGAATAGTTTCCTACTTTGATCGTATTACTCAGTTAAAGCTGCAAATGGTAGGAAATTATACATGCATTCATGTTCATTCTGGAAGAGCACACCAGCCTAGAGAGTATAACCTCACTGTAGGAGCAAACTGTGCCATTACAGTAACTCATGTCTTCAAGAACAAGAGATACTATTAAAATGCTCTCATGACTCCTCAAACCCCACACAAACTTCAACATCCTCCTCCCTGAAAGGATACAGCACACGAAGTTTTTCAATGTGACAATCACAAGAAGCTTAGAGGGTTGGTCTACATGTTAAAATCCCCATATAGAAACCATCTGAAGCTACAGAATGGCTCACCAAGGAGTTTACTATTATTCCACAGGGCTCTCCAAACAGTGGAGGCTGTTTCAAGTGGTTTCCATGCGGTAGATGTAAAATACATAAGAACATAAGAACAGCCCCACTGGATCAGGCCATAGGCCCATCTAGTTCAGCTTCCTGTATCTCACAGCAGCTCACCAAATGCCCCAGGAATCACACCAGATAACAAGAAACCTGTATCCTGGTGCCCTCCCTTGCACTGACATTCTGACATAGCCCATTTCTAAAATCAGGAGGTTGCACATACACATCATGGCTTGTAACCCGTAATTGATTTTTCCTCCAGAAACTTGTCCAATCCCCTTTTTAAAGACACCCAGGACAGATGCCGTTACCACATCCTGTGGCAGAGTTCCACAGACCAACCACACGCTGAGTAAAGAAATATTTTCTTTTGTCTGTCCTAACTCTCCCAACACTCAATTTTAGTGGTTGTCCCCTGGCCCTGGTGTCATGTGAAAGTGTAAAGAGCATCTCACTATCCACTTTATACTTCTCATGCATAATTTTGTATGTCTAAATCATGTCCCCCCTCAGGCATCTCTTTTCTAGGCTAAAGAGGCCCAAACACTGTAGCCTTTTCTCATGAGGAAGGTGCCCCAGCCCAGTAATCATCTTAGTCTTTGCACCTTTTCCATTTCCACTACGTCCTTTTTGAGATGTGGTGACCAGAACTGGACACAATACTCCAGGTGTGGCCTTACCATCGATTTGTACAATGGCATTATAATATTAGCCATTTTATTCTCAATAACTTTTCTAATGACCCCAAGCATAGAATTGGCCTTCTTTACTGCCACCGCACGTTGGGTCGACACTTTCATCGACCTGTCTACCACCACCCCAAGATCTCTCTCCTGATCTATCACAGACAGCTCAGAACCCATTAACCTATATGTGAAGTTTTGATTTTTTGCCCCAATGTGCATGACTTTACACTTACTGACATTGAAACGCATCTGCCATTTTGCTGCCCATTCTGCCAGTTTGGAGAGATCCTTCTGGAGCTCCTCACAATCACTTCTGGTCTTCACCACTTGGAAAAGTTTGGTGTCGTCTACAAACTTAGCCACCTCACTGCTCACCCCTGTCTCCAGGTCATTTAAGAAGAGGTTGAAGAGCACGGGTCCTAGGACAGATCCTTGGGGCACACCGCTTTTCACCTCTCTCCACTGTGAAAATTGCCCATTGACACCCACTCTCTGTTTCCTGGTCTTCAACCAGTTCTCAATACAGATCAAGTATTTTTTTTTTTAACCAAAAAGACACTCTTAGGGGTCATTCTATCACATGGGATTCAAAGACCAAATTACACTATGGTAAAAAAGCCAATTTGAATTTACCCCAAGGTTCATCCTAGACTAGCTAGAAGCTGACTGATTTCTGTGAATGTTGATATCACTAACCCAATACACTCAAAATATCAAAGGAAAGGTTCAAATTACACTTAAAACACCAAGTACCAATGGGCAAATACGTATGCTAACACCTGCATCCTACTGGTAAGTCAGTGAGAGTGAAGTGATTGACTACAGCTCAGTGCTGGACAAACACTTGGAGGTAAACCCAGCTGTGCTGCTACATAAGGCCACATTACTGTTTTCAAGAACAATTCTGCATTCTTTTAAGTGAGACAGCATCACTAAACCAATTTTAAAAGTCTGAACAAAAACCAATTTCATTCGTTCATCATGGCCAGGGTGTTGATGGTGGGGTTTTATTATTATTATTATTATTTTTAATTATTTTTTAAAATTTAATTAATCCTTTTCTTTCTATGTGAAATGCAATTTGCAAAGGCTGGCTTCCATTTCTCATTTACTCTACTAACACCAGAACATGATATGACTTTAAAGCTGTCAATTCAAAGCACACTTATCTACTTACACAAAACCTTTCCCCTTTGGCCATTTAACATTAGGACCATTGTACTTTCTGGGTATTGGAAACCACTTCTTTTTCAAATAAAGTCCTTCTAATTTATACATGATGTAATTCTGCCAAGGGGAGAAAAAATAAAGAAACGGTTTCAAATTCCTCTTTCAATAAACACTTCATTAGAAATTCCATTACCTGAGTGCCAATAGTTCTAGTTCCATCTGTTGCTTCTACTGTCAAGTTGTAATTTGATTTTTGTTCTGCATCAAGAGGTCTAGCGACAACAATGGTTCCAGTGCCCTTGTCCACATCAAAGCGACTGTCATAGTTGCCACCTGTCCAAGAAATTATCCAAGAGAGAAGTTCATAAAATAATGCTCTGCATTTTCATGCAGAATATATTTTTTCTTGATGCTTAACACAAGCTTAAAACAAAATAATCTCTAAAATAGTTGGAGTGTTATGCTGGAGCTGTAGTCTAGTGGCAGGAAATAATCAAACAGCCAGTAGGGACAAAAAATTTCCTCTCTCTCAATATTTATTTAGCTCTGCTCAGAATTAACTTGAGTGCATAAGGAACTCACGTGATGGGAGAAGGGAGAGCATGCCAGCAAGACCCACCCCACGTTGGTTTGTTCCCAGAGCCCTACCCACCCTTCCGCCATCATGTTAGCATTTGTTCCTGCAAACTGAACATTTGGGAGTAGGGCTTGCTGGTGCTCCATCCCTGCCTCCCCAACCATGTGTTCCTTATACACATGACTCAACTTCTCAATCTGGCAAAGCGAAGACATAGGGCTGCTCTCTAAGAATGTCTTCTGTATGAAAGAAGTTCCATTTACACAAAGAGAGCGATTTTTACACACACCCCCTTTGCCTCTTCATTTCCTTGCGCCTCTCAAAACCTGCTCCTGAGGAGTCCTTCAGGAGATAATTGGGGGAGGGGGAGACGGTTGCAAGGGGAATTGTGAAAATTGTTCTTCCCCCTTTGCATAAATGGAAGAAGTTCTTAGAAAAAAAAGACGCCAGTGTCTTGCACATTTTGATATATTTTGTTTTAAAAGCTGATTGTCCTTCTCAAACAGCCTTGCATGTAATTACATAAATGTTACTAACCCACACAATTTTTATCAGCATATTAGCCCACACATGCCTGATGGTCATCTATGCCTCAAAACTTTTTTCTTTTTTTTTTGTAATGAAGAGCTAAGTTTTGAAAGGCTTCCTTGCATGGTCACCTGGAGGATATTCCTTCTTACTACAGGGGACCAGACATGGAACTACTTATTAGTTTGTTCCAAACATGTTCAAAACAGAAGAACCTATTAATTCACTTAAGAGAAGGGTCACTGATGTTGCTCTATGACATCTTTATTATGGTGCTTTCTTGCTTAAATCAAAGCACTTTGGTTGAATATCAAAATATTAGGCATGCTTACCATGGGTGCAATCCACTGAGCACTGCTGCCACTGAAGTGCTATTGAACTTATGTGGCTTTCACAAGAGCAGTGCTTGGTGGATTGTGCCCCCAAAGACCGGCATGTTCTGGGGCACTGGGAGAGAAGCTTTAGGAAAAGACTGAATTAAAGGCTGAAAGAGAAAAGGAAAAAGAGCGCGAAGGCTTAAAAAGACTAAATACTTATGTGATGAATTTATTTTTTTCCTTTACAAAACTTCTAAATGTCCTTTGATATATAGTTCAATAATGAAACTCAAATAATAGTTCAATAAAACACAGCCAATCACCTAAGCATTTAACTGATCACACTAATAATACTTGCAACATTCTGAACAGATTTCCCAAACAGCACAATAGCCATTAAAACCAAATGTTATTAGCCATGATAAATACTGCTATTGGTTCTGACTTTTAGACAAACTATTTGAAAACGAAGAAATTAGTTTCCATTATTGTCAACCCCACACTATGGCAAAGCCATTTGTCCTAATTATGTAGTTCATATGCCCTGTTCTGTTCCTTTAGAAGTATGCCCAAAGCGCAAAGTCATTGTTTGATGAATTAAAAATGCTTATCCTTTCTTAATGACACACTGCAATTATTTTTTTGTCTTGAATCATATGCTTGACACAATAAAACCATACATAGCCTCTAATCATAAATGTTTTACTCGGAATTGGAAGTCTCAAAATGTTTAGAGTTATATCTTATTCTAACACATCAGAAAACATCGTTTAGAGGTTGTTTCTGCCTTTCAGACAAATCAGTCTGGACTGATGGGCTGGATGCTGCCTCACTGCATGCTTTTCAGCACTGTCGAGTTTCTGGCACTGATTGCAGGAATTCTTCAACGGTCCCAGAGGATGCTTCCCTAACATGAAACAACTCCACACATCTTATCTGCATTGCTTGTGCAACACATTTTATTTGGAATGCTTCCACAACAAACAATACCACCCACTGGCATTTACCTAGAATCCTAGACTACCTAGAATCTTTAGGCTGCATCTACTGTAGACGTCAGCTTCCCCACAGCTGATTTAGTGGCATGGTGGCAACACGAAGGGGAGATGTCAAGTAGCACTGGAGCTGAGTTCTAGAGTCTCTGTGCCACAACGGATCCTTAGAACACAAAAAGAGCCCCACTGGATCAGGCCAAAGGCCCGTCTAGTCCGGCTTCCTGTATCTGATAACAGCCCACCAGATGCCTCAGGGGGCACACATGACAACAAGAGACCTGCATACTGGTGCCCTCCCTCACATCAGGGATTCTGAGGTAGCCTGCTTTTAAAATCAGGAGGTTGCACATACACATCATGGCTTGAAACCTGTGATGGACTTTTCCTCCAGAAATTTGTGCAGTTCCCTTTTAAAGGCATCCAGGCCAGGTGCCATCATCATGTCCTGTGGCAAGGAGTTCCACAGACTAATCACAAACTGGGTAAAGAAATATTTTCTTTTGTCTGTTCTAACTCTCCCAATACTCAATTTTAGTGGGTGTCCCCTGCGTTTGGGGTTGTGTGAGAGGAAAAAGAACAACCCTCTATCCACTATTCATTCCCTGTATAATTTTGTAAGTCTCAATCAAGGACCTTTTTTCTAGATTGAAGTGCCCCCAATGCTGTAGCCTTTCCTCATAAGGGAGGTGCTCCAGTCCAGTAATAATTCTAGTTGCTCTCTTCTGTACCTTTTCCATTTTCACTAGAGGCTGAGACTAATTCGCGTGGGTTTCGTTCCAAGTGCTCATGTGGATGGCAAAAAACGCACTATAGCAAATCAATTTAAAAAACAAAGTTTCTTTGCTCCAGTGATTTAAAAACAGCCTTGCTATCGTTTTGACTCTAAGATAAGAGTAATTAAGAAGACAATCCATCAATCAGTCCTCCTCCAACTGCTTCACTCAGCCCTTCCCTTCACCAATGCAAATGTGCTCAGGGGGAAGGGAGGGGCGGCTGGAGAGAGAAGTGTTGATGGATTGTCAGCCAGCTGTCCCCCCCCCCCTCATTAAGGAGGCTATTGTTAAAGGATTGTTCAGTTTTTTTAACTGATTTTAAAGGGGTGCATTTTCCCCTTCTCCAGGGATCAGAACATTCCTTCTCATTTGCAGGGACCATTCGTGCTGAGTCAAATCCGTGTATAAAAAATCCAATAGGCTGGACCTGTATATCCTTTTTGAGATGTGGCGACCAGAACTGGACGCAATACTCTAGGTGTGGCCTTACCATCAATTTGTACAATGGCATTATAATATTAGCAGTTTTATTCTTGATACCTTTTAACTGTTTCTGTTAACAGTCCTGTTAAAAAGTTTCCAATCTGGACTAACAGTGACTATACAGGGATCTTCACAGGAATGGCTTGCACCATGCCAAATCAGCACACTGACACTTGATTATCCATTCATCTAAACGTGCCTCAAGAATCTGGTATCACCAAAATATTTTTTGCAATAACAGTTCTGAAGGTAGCATACAAAAGCTAATCAGTCTGAGTGAACTGAAAGGCCAGAAGAAACCATTTTGAACCAACCCAAGAACAGCATTTCTAAGTGGTGCTTTGGTTCAAATGTATGATAAGCAACAGTAACAAAAAGCAAATAGCTACAGGAAAGAAAGAAAAAGTTCTGACGAGAAACAAAACAAAATCTATTTTTAAAGAGTTATTAGAATATTCTAGAAGTTTCGGTTTAGATCTCATAATTAATTATGTGATCTCAGCAGATACCTTCTGCTGTACAGTTCAGGTCACAAGCCATCTGAAAGATGTAAAAAACGTCACTAGCAAGCTTGTCTCCTGGCACAGCCAAAAAGAAAGACAGCATGAAAAGCAAGCACAGAAGAAAGAAAGGGAGTCAATCAAATTGATTCATGCTATTAGTAACAGTAAAAAGGTGCAGTAAGATAAGTTAAAACAGCAGTAATATGGTTAACTTGATGTATTATCATTTATAGAGGTGTGCATATGTTCACAAGCATTTCCCTGAGAAAACACTAACATTCATGCCTCAAAGGGATTTTTAACTATTCCTTACAGCATTTGTCAATCAGTCTCCCAATGGAATTGTCCCTTAAGTGGAATTTACCACCCATTTTTAGCTGCCACCCAAGTCTGAGAGAGATTGAGGTTTTGAGTCTTTGGACATCTACTGGTCTCACAACATTCGCAGGCTGTTCCTTGATCAGGAGGCCCTGGACCACCAAAGATAGAAAAGTTGGGGGTTGCTGTGGATTCCAGACCCACCACAATGTTTCCCCACCTAAAATGCACAATACAATCAGGGTGCCCTGAGGAAAGTACACCCAGGTTGACATATTGGAAGGAAGTGGGAAGACACCCCGTTGCAGAACCTCCTATGCCACAGTGGACAGAGGTGGGTAAAAGCAGTTACATTTTTTCATGGATTGGTGCTTTCCAAAGTTAGAAATGCAGAAAGAGGTATAATTGTGTTTTTATTCCAAAGGCTGCATATAGAGGTGCATAGAGAAGGGTCTTAGTTTTTGCAGATTTGTGCATTTATTTATTTATTTTTCTACAAAAATAAGAAGCGCAGAAAGAGGTGTTATGTGTTTTTGTTTTGTTATCACTTTAAAGACCCACCTCTAGTAATGGGCAGAACATGTTAGGAAATGGTCAGCCAGTTTTAGAGCCCGATCCTATGGTTGAGCAGCGCTGGAGCTAGGTATTGTAAAAGCACCATAAAGCATTTTTGGACACCCGATGAGTAAGTGGTGCTGGTGGAAAGGCATGTGTCATCCTGTGAGTGAGGCATCCCCCCAACAGCCACTGGGACAGGTAAGTATGATGCCGGGCAGAGAGAAGGGAAGCAGGCGGAGGTTCTGGAGGTAGGAAGGGGTTGTTTTCGGGCAGGGATGGCAGAGCAAGCCTCTACTGCATCCTAACCCCTCCCTAGCCTGAAAGCCTTACATGAAACTAAACAGTTCTGTACCAGTTAAATAGCAGGCGCAGATCTGAGTAGTCCCATTGAACAAGTGGAAGTGCTACACAGGGTAAGGGAACAAACATGGGGAACAAGTGTGGACCTCCCAGCCCCGCTACAGCAGTGTTGGATAGGATTGGGCTATTATTAGTAATTTGTCAATGGTACTTTTTTTTTTTTTTTTAAAGAAATACAAGTCAGCCCTTTGTATCTGCAGATTTGGGACCCATGGATTTCATGATGCATGGCTTGTGAACCTGCAGGGTCATCTGGACCTGGACCATCCAGCAGTGACCAGCACTATGCTCTGCTAGCTTCCAGAGGGTGTTCTGAGACCTGTGCACAGCCTCTATGGGTATCAGAAGATTTTCTAAGGAAGCCTTAGATGGTCATTTAGATCACTTTGACACTTTACTGTTAAAATTGGACATTTAAAGGCCTTTGGAGGGCTAAGGAGGGCTAACTTGGCCCTTCAAAGGTCTTTTAATGCCTTTAGATGTCACTTCCAGTTGACCTTCTAAGATCTGCTGAAGGTCTTAAAAGAACTTCTGAAGGCTAGAGGATGTTCTGAAGGCTGGGAAGGCTACGCACGGCTTTCCCAGCCTTCAGAACATCCTCTGAAGCTGAAGGAAGCACAACTCCCACTGCATCCAGAGGGGCCAAGACCCGCTAATTCCATTATCCATGGCTTTTGGTATCTGTGTGTGGGGGGGAGGTTTTCTGGAACAGATTCCCCACGGATACTGAGTACATGCACTGTACTCTTTATGACATATAGGAGATGTTCTTAATTAATGGAATTGCCCCTAAAAGTTGCTTTCATCAACTTTTATAAAGAAAATGATGGTCAGACATTCCTTACAGTTACAAAAGACTTGGAACAATTATGCAAAATTATTTATAAATTCCTCAATAATTGGGAGAGGACTAAAATTTTACAGCCCAATCCTATGCATGTCTACTCAGAAGTAAGTCCCATTAGAGTCAATGGGGCTTACTCCCAGAAAAGTGTAGATAGGATTGGGCTGTGAGTCTGTAACAGCAGCCCGGATAATCAACACATAATTCCCAGTGAACATATTCTTACCAGTAATATCAAACCAGAGTGGAATGCCAAGTGGCTCAACAGCAATTACACCAATCATGTGAGATACTGGATCACTCTCCATAACGGTAAAAGAAAAAAATGATTCCTCAAAACTAAATGGTTCAGGAGATGGATTGGGTTTGGGAATCCACTCTATATGAAGTCGAGTTGTTGATGATTTTTGTGGGCGACCATTATCCACAGCTTTGATCTGAGAAATGTAGCATAAGATATTTAATAAATTTTTAATTATGTCAATAATAGCACAGGCCATACAAAATGTACACATACTGAAATTTAAGTTGACAGCACGCACACAACAGATATCAGAAGACTATATCACTATCAACAGCGGTTCAAATACCATGACACTCGTTCTATAAACTCAAGAGAGCTTTACATTCATTTCTGGCAAAAGACAACTCTCCATGCAACATAGCAAACTCCTTTTCAAACTCTTAAAAACAAAAAAAGGAAAAATTTCACAGTGCTAGCAAAAGCACTTGCAAGAAGTTCTGTGAATTTTGGCCAATGTTTGCTCATTTTTAATTTCTGAATAACATTTACAAAGATCATTATCATACTATGGATAGTATTGCATTTATTTATTATACAGTTATTTAGAAAGATCTACGAGATCGTATAACACAATCACAATCAACCTTTATTAGGCATAAAACTTAACAGTTGAGCGGCTTACAAGAGAAGTTGCATTCAAGCAGGTCATCAGAACAGAAATAGGTGTAGATTAAATAGGATTTCCCTCCATTTTACGTTTGGTTAAAATCTCATATAAAAAATCCGCCATTGGTTTTACCATTTTTCCATTTGTACATAGTATATGTAGTTTCAAATCAACATGACAGTCGGAATGATTGGCAAAAAAACAGGTCCAAATGCATAGATCTGGACTTCTTGTAAAGCAGGCAATAGAGTACTGTGTGGGTCAGAGACTCCCTGTATCCCAGCTCACAGGGACAAGTCAATCGCTGTTGCGTGGTTTTATTAAATTTCAGATCCAGTTCCCGAGAAGGGAACATATTACAAGAAAGATCTATATAGGAATTAAGCTTATTAATTCATATTTTCACCAGATGAGGAACACCTGCATTCTTTTTTTCTTTCTTTTCTTAAAAGAAGGCCATTTGTTTATATTGCCATCTCTGTACTTGATGCTTTACACTGAATGAAAAAACCATGTCCCTGCCTGGAAAGTTGACAATCCACAAAAGGCAGAGAGTTCAGAAAGGGAAAGAAAGAGAATGAAGGAAAGACTGGGGGAAAATATGCAATTATTTATAATTTACACTTACCACTTGTGTAGATAAGGGGGGGTCACAGGACCCGGGGCAGCACTCTATGGGGGGCAGCAATGCCGCCCTTGCCATGGTCCTGCCCCCCTCACTTGCAGCGGTGCAGTCGGCTTGAAGTCAGAAGGAGTGACTGTGCTAAGCATGGCTGAGGTGGTAGCAGCCAGTCTCAGCATGGGTGAGCACATCTTTTGGAGCAAGGTTGCCGACCTCAAGAAGTGGGTGGCATCAGTTCAGCTATGAGCCAGTGTGCTGAGACTGGCTGTGGTGGCCGCAGCCAGTCTTGTCATGGTTGCTCAGAACGATGTGCCTGCTTTAGAAAAGGCAGCATTGCTCTGACTGTGCTGAAAGTAACTGATGTGACATCATCATAACCACTTCCAAGTCGGGGGAGCGGAGGGGGCAGCAGCATAGTATGGAGTTATTTAACTCAATATCAGCTTGATGTTTATTAACTTACAAGTATTCCAAGACTTAAATATCACATCTTAAATTTAAAATGAGTGTTCAATAGATGTTTTAAAAAACTGATGTACAATGAAATCTAGACTTACTGTAAGAATGTCATATTCTCCAGCTCCAGAATACTTCCTAGAAGAGACTACTCCAGTTTTGGGTTCAATAAAGAAAAGGCCTTGCTCATCTCTATCTTCAATGCTGTAAGAGATTTCCGCATTGGGCCCTTCATCTTTATCAGCAGCCACAACACGGTAGACAGGCTCCCTTCTGGCATTCCTCTCCCTTTCTGGTCTTCCACGTTCTGGCAATTTGATTTGATAGAACTTTTGCAAGAATTGAGGTCTATTGTCATTTTCATCTAAGATCTTCACAATGACCCGGGCAAGGGTTGATTTTGGTGGCATTCCACTGTCGGTAACCATTACCTTTAGATAGTAATTAAAAGTTTACAAAAATGTTACTATTTGATTCGAGTGCTGCCCTTTCAAGACTTTCATCCCAATAATAGTTCACCCCCATTTCCCCAATTATAATATTTATTCATTACATAGCACTTAACATTTTACAAACTATAAAATATGAGAGGGAGGGTCATCAAGATGTGTCTCAGTAATGACACATTAACCATAGCAGGCAACTATTAAAGCCACTATTATAGAACTCCTGTTGAGTTTCTTCAATCTTGGAAGATCCTAGAAGTTTAAAGCATTTCATTTTAAGTACAGCCAGTTCTCTTTGTATGCAAATTTGCTATATGCGAGTTTGCTTATCTGCAAGGGGCAGAACTGCTATTTTCTTTCATTATCTATGCCTCTGTTCTCATTATCTGCTATGAAAGAGACCTTCAGGAGGCTACAGGAACCTTCAGAATGCACCTGTGACCAGTGCAGACCCCTTGAAAATGGCCAGCGGAAGCTTCCATCAGTCATTTTAAAGGGGTCTGAGCTGGAAGTAGGAGCCATTCTGAAGATCCCTGCAGCCTTTGGAAGGTTTCTACAGCATTCAGAGACTTCCTTCTGCACTCTGCTGGCTTCCAAAGGGTTTTTGCAGGGTTTTTCTGATGTCAGGGAGGGTACCCCTTCCCCTCTGGGTACCTTTGTACCTAATCCGATTGATCACATAGGATTATCCGTTCGTTATCTGCAATTTGCTATCTGCTAGAGTTTTGAGGAGGAACCTAACCCTAGTGGATAATGAGAACTAACTGTATACTGGCAATAGTTATATTTCCCCTAAACATGGTTATATGCTTTTGTTTCTCAAAAGATATAACCCATCCAAGGCCAAGACTAGTTCAGATTTTCAAATTTGACAGGGTTATACATTAAAGCAAATGCATTTTAAGAATATCATTAATGCAAAACAGAAAACAAAAACCAGTTATGTGACACTTTAAATTATTTTTGATGTTTAAATATGAAAGAACTGCAAGTCTTCACTCAGCAAAAACCCATTTTGGCACACCTTTGTTAAAAGTTGCTTTTGAAACTCAGAAGAATTACCAATCCTAGCAGAAACTGTTTCATTTTTGGAGCAGAAACCTGCATGTGTGGTTGATGCAGATTGATTTTTTCAGGAGCCTGAACAGGGCCAGCATTTCTCAAACTGTTGGTAAGGACACACTAAGTGGGTCACAAGCCAATTTCAGGTGGGTCACATGGCACCTAGCTCAACTACTATTGAAAATAAAGACCTGAAAATACAGGGTACAGAGCTACTGGGCTGGGAGGGCTCCCAGTGGGAGAGAGGCATGGTGCTTTGCCACGAATAGGTGGAAAGAGGGGAGGACTGGAAAGGGGGGAGGGGTGTGTGGTTGGAAAAGAATCAGTGTTCTGCTCTGACTTTTGAGCTGGAATGTTTCAATTCTAAGTTACACAAAATAACACAAGAATACTGTGTAATGGAACCTTTGGCTAATCGTAGCTTAGCTCTGAAGCCTAAATTGATTATGTCACTTCTGGCCTGATATCACTACCAGGTTACTGACATCACTTCCAGTGTATTTCAACAAACTGACATTCTAAAAAGAGGGTCCCAGTGCTAAAAAATTTGTGAATCATTAGTATAGGCCAGAGTTCTCCAAACCCCGGCCTGGGGGCCAGATGCGGCCCACAGCGAGCCTCTATCCAGCCCTCAGCCAGCCTCTGATCCCCTGAGAGCCTCTGGCCCAGCTGACCAAACACAACCAGAGTTGCACTTGTGGGGTGGGGGAATGGGAGTCCATTTAAGTGTGTGCTTTATTTTTGGGGCTGTGTTCGTGCCTGGAGAAGTCCTGGACATTTGAGCCCATTCATTTATTCATTCATCTAAGTTCCATCTCCACTGTATCAACAGGCCTTACTCAACTTCTAACCTTGTGCAAATAAGCACGCTCACACTTTACTAAGTCTAAAAAACCCATCACATATAACTATTTGCATTCTCAAGCCCTGCATGTAGATAGCATTACATGTTGAATCAATTCAAGCCCCCTTGGTGATTGGTGTTTGCCTTATCCTTAGAAAGGAAAGTTGAATTGCCACTATTCTGAGAACATGCTTGGTCCCACCTAGGCAATTCCAGGGCAAAAGTGGCTTACAGTGGTATTACCTACTATTCCTTGCCTTCATGGCAGACGCTTATAAAAGGTACCACTGCTGATCTAATCCTATTCATTCTAGGGAGATCTCAGACTGAATAGTATAGCAGGACTGGTCTCTCTCTGTGTGACATGCAACCAGTACATGGCAAAACCTGTTGGTAAAGGAACAGGAGTGGAAGTGACAAAGAGAAGAACTGCATTTCCTCCCTCTTTCTGACCTCCTACATTGACCCAGCAAAAATTTAAACAGCTTTCTGCTTACTTTTCCTGCTCGCTGTTGCTTGCCTGCCTCCCTGCGCCTCTCTCTCTCTCTCTCTCTCTCTCTCTCTCTCTCTCTCAAGTGTTCAGACATTATTTTTATCCTCCATTTCATTCCCTTTCTCTTATGATTTTGCTTTCTAATGTGCTTTCTTTGTCAATCTGTGAAACTGCAGTAAAATAGCTGACAAGTCATTATTGCTTGTCCTGCTGCAATCAGAGTGAGTGGATAGAAGAAGAGCCATTCAGCTATTTTAAAGAAATATTTTGCCCAACCTACTAGGAGAATTCAAACAAACAGTCCAATCAACTAGCAATGGACACTGCTGAAATGTTCTCAAAACACAAAGTGCTTAATTTTCTATGTGACATTGGCAATGAGATAGTATGCAAGCAAAAGAGAATGTCTTTGGCAGAAATTCCTAATGGGAGGGTTACTGCTGTTTTAAAAAAAATATTTTTCTAGGGCAAGTAATTCCTGAGACATTTCCATTAATAATACACACCCTAAATATTTGAGCCTGTGTATTTTGCTGTAAGACTAAGGGCGCAGTCCTAACATGGAGTTAGGCCATCCCAAGACCCTTGGGTCAGCCTGGGTCAGTAAGGCATGTTTGCGCCTCTTCGGAAGGAAGCCAGGCCAGCGCTCCCAGAAGTGCCGGCCTATGGAGGCTGATGGAAGCCTCTGCACTGGCTTCCGTTGCCTTGCGTCAGTCCAATAAAGGGGGGTCCCCCTTAAACAAAGGCCCAGAAGGTGAAGTTATGGAACTTGCTGCACCCCATGGTTATGGTCCTTGAAAAGATCTCTCCCCGTGCCCCCCCATAAGAATGTTCAGGATTGTGCTGGTAGCTTCTGAAATTATGACTAATAAGCTTATATTAAATTGTTCTGAAAAAAAATTCAATCTGATATTGTTTTTCATACTTAAGGGGGAAAACCTGATAAGAAATAAGTGTCCTACATGAATAAGATGCAAATAAAATGTATTTAAAGCCACGACTTCATTTAACAGTTTCATATAAAACCAAAGTAAATGTTAGCATGACAAAGAATCGCACATATTTATGTTTGTTACCATGCAAACAAGAGTGAAATGCAGGATTAATTTTAATAGCAAACAAAGAACAAACTTGCCAGTCCATCTGGTCAACACTTTAATGCTCAATTACACAGATACACAGCATTTTGGCTCACACTGCTTATAGTATTGCCACAATTTTGTGAATTTTTTGGATTAGATCCCAACACCTTTTTTTTTTAATTTATAAATATCAAACAATGGGGAAGGGAGATGTTTGAAACATTTCATAATCTCTCTCTCTCTCTCTCTCTCATACACACACACACACACACACACACACTATTTTCCCTGTTTAATACACTGCAGTGCCCGATTCTCAAGTTAATAAAGAAAAAAGAAGCAAAGGGAGGAGAGGAGAAGGGGACAGCAGCAGAACACTGGTCAATATACAGGTGTAGCCTATTTATCCATGGATTTTTTATCTGCCAATTTGTCTCAACCTGAATGGGGTTTGGGTACTGAAAGTTACACACACCTTTGCCTCCTTTGCCCTGCACCTCATCTCATCTCCACCTGCCCTGCACCTGCATCTCACTCCATTTCCAGGCAGCCCAAAACACTGCAAAAAGGCTCCGCCTCGCCCAGGCAGGGAAATAGCCCTGGAGCCATGGAAGAGGCTCCCCTTGCAAAGGAACAGTAACATTCCTGGAGCCCCTGAGCCAGCCAACGCTGAAGAGGGGAAGGGGGGCCCAAAAACCTCTGTAGCCAGAACAATGTAGCTGCCAAGGTTGAGCTCTCTCTCTCTCTCTCACTCACACACACACGGACAGGTGCAGTAGCAACAGAGGGGATTGATTTAAAAAACCCAGGAGCGTTTGCCAAATTCCTCCTCCCCCCCCCCAGATGGTGCAGGCTCTCCTGCTCCAGCAAACCTTCCCAAGCAAGCCTTGGGAAGCCTTGGAAAGACAGGTGAGGGTGAGCAGAGAGCCGGACTACAAGTCCCAGAATGCTCCGGGGCAGAGGAGCTTCCAGGATGGCGGTGGCCAGGGAGGGCTGCAGGGGTGGCAGCAGCGAAGAGGAGGAGGAGAACCTGCAGTGCTGGAGGCTGCCTGGGACACAGAAGACAAAGCTTCCCAAGCAAGCTCAGCATTCCACCTATGAAAGGGGAAGGAGGGGGAGGGGATTGATAACAGCTGCCTTAGTTTCCTTCCATCCGGAAGTGTCAGGCTGCAGTGTATTTATGTAACTCTATGGGATTTAGCACAACGCGTTTTTTGTTAATTGCGCCAAGTCACGGAACAGAACTCACGTGCATAAATAGGCTCCACCTGTAAATCACTTGTTCTTCTCTCCATTTGCATGTTGCTTGACTAGAAATGAATATAATATCTTCTTATCCAAAAAAAAAGAAAGGATACCTACCATTCAATCTACAATCTACTTCAAGATTCAGTGGTAACATTTGTTTTTATTCGTTTGTTTTGGTTATTTTGTTTTTGCTCATATGCCTTGTCAGGAACATAATATGTAGGTCATATTACATAAAACACCTCATATGAAATCTCATTATGTGGTGTCCAGAAAATCCACTTTTGGATGCACTGCGCCGAAGTATGTTGGTGAGCTTAAGAGTCATCTAAGTAAATAGCCGCAGTGGAGCGGCACAGAGTCCCCTGCAGCTGTGATGGTACAACTAATCATATAGCTACAGGACAATTTGCACGGCTAGGCTTGGTTCTCACAAGTTCCTCTATTTGTTGGCTGGATTACGTCAATGTAGCTGGGTTATCCCAAAAGATGGTGGTGGAATATGCTTGCACCAAATCCTTCTAGAAAAAGCTTCAAAGGAGGAAAAATAATATCTTGGGAAAACTGTATCACTGAGAACCCTTCAAAAGAGCTCATTTGTCTGCTTATCCTGTAAGACTTAGGGCGCAATCCTAACCCTTTATGTCATTGCTTTCCAGAATTGGCATAGCGGTGCCAATGGAACATGTGCTGCATCCTGCAGTTGGGTGTCACTCATGGAAGCCTCCTTAAAGTAAGGGAATGTTTGTTCCCTTACCTCAGAGCTGCATTGCCCTTATGTCAGTGCTGGAAAGCACTGACATAAGGGGTTAGGATCGAGTCCTTAGAGAAATAGAATTACAAACTTAAATTCTTTCTTAAGACCACCCTGGGCTGAGTGGACATACCTTTTTAGGGCTATGGCCTGGATGACTTCAGATCCAGCTCATAGGCCGTAGGTTGCCTACCCTGAAATCAGAGGATAGGATAGTGGATTTCCACACCTACCCATCAAGAAAGAGTTGAAAGTTTAGACATCCATCCATTTGAAGTTGGTACATTTAATACAGATGTAGTACTGTAGACAGTATTTTCTCTAAGGGATTGATAATTAAATGTGCTGGGACTTTGTGTAATTCACAAGTGGGTGGAGGTTATCTGCGGGGAACATAGTGGGGACGAAGGGAGGCTCAGTCCCCTTCCCCTTCAAATTGATTGGAGGGGAGGTTGTATTTTTGAACATAGCTGTGAAGCTTCTAGCAGAGTCACAAGACTGAAAAAAACTTTTTTGGGGAGGGGGGGTCCAGATGGCAATCAAGCTCTATGTAGTCACCTGAAGTATATGTACCAGATACCTTGTGCACAATGTTGTATCATCCATTCCCTTTTTTTAATATAAAAGAGTAAAAAAATGTATATAAGGAGAGTATTTGGCAACCATTCTCTTTTTCCTGCCTGCCTTTTGTCTCCTGAAATGCTGATTTTCTGTCTCTGCACTGCAGGATATAGGCCTAGAAGAAGGAGCATGTATTTTCTGAACTCTGCATTGATTTAGCCTACAAAGCTCACTGTAAAAGTCCTGTTAGCAGTTAAGTAGATAGTCAGAACATTTATTTTTATTGCTATGTGATATGTCATTTTGAGAGCATTCGTTATCCTTATGTTCTCCCCTGTTATTCTAAATAAACTGTTTTAAAATGAGATTTGATTTGTTAGGGTGAATCTAAAAATACAGTAAGCTACAATCCTTATACAATTCAATAGGACTCAACTAATTTGGGAAACAAAAGTAATTACAGCATATATGAATGATATAGGGTTTGAGAGAAATCTGCAGGAGACAGTTCTGAAATAGAGTTTCTGAGATCCAGCAAACTGGGCTACTGTACTGTTAGTGCTAAAGCTGGGAGTACTGTAGTAGCTTTGTCTCTGCTCCTAAATTTGGTTTATCTGAAAATAAGAGAGGCTGTCCCAACACAGTTACCACAACACCTAATGAGATTATTGTAAGGAAGTTTTTTTTTTTTTTGCACAGGTCAACCCATCATGTGCAATTCTTCCCACCTTCTATCACTCTGAAGGGAAAGCTCAGGCCAGCCTCTTTTTGCCCTTGAGATGCCTGTTGTGGGAAGTGATTTGTGACTGCAAATATTGAATGAGGAACAACATGCTGAATTACAAGTGCCAGTTATAGAAAGTATGCCATCCATAGGCAGGCACAGTTTTTGGAGATACGAGTTCCTCCTACTATAGAGATGACAAAGACATAAAGAAGACTAACATCCAAATGCAGAAATTCAACTGCAACATGTACCTCTAGTATGTGCTCTGCTTGCTGTTCTCTGTCAAGTTTTCTTGATGTTGTTGTAATAAGACCTGCAAATGTAAACAAGTTATTAGTCAGTATTTGGGCTGGAGGAGGGGAAGGAATATATTAGGTGGTTCAATGTGACTGAATAACCAGTGACAAAAGGCTTTGGTGGCAATACTCAAATTCAAAAACCTTTATTGGCAATAGCAATAAAACCAGGATGTTCAACAGAAATTTAAACACTCCAATTACATTTACATTACATTACTTTTCTAATCTACTGTGGATAGATTACCATCTACCATCCTGGAATTTATAGAGGAGTCTATAGACCAGAGTTAGGCAGAAGGCAGTTTAGAATCTACTGGAAGACTTCTGGATGATTTGCAATAGATCTGCAAGAGTTTCTAACTCTCATTACATACAATGGGTAGCCAGACTGAACCATTAAAAAAAAAAGATAGCTTTATTAAGATCAACTAAAATAATCACAAAGTACTAAGCAAGTTCTTAGTTCTCCAGAATTCCCCCGCTGGCTATATGTCGAGCAAAACAAAGGCAGGAGGAGAGAAATTTGGGCTCAAATGTCTCAACATTTGCAACAACAAAACATGGTTTTTCCTCCTGCTGAAAAATTAAATTTTCCTCCTGCTGAAAATGTCTATAACTTGTAATGCAAGTTATAGACATTACAACTTAGTAGTAGCCTTTTTTGTGGCCAAATACAGTAAAACTGTTTTCAGTTGGTTATAATTGGGCACAATAGTACAACTGATGAACTGAACACAAAACTTTTGACCAGCTTGACCAATCCATTCATTTTCAAACACATCTACATACTGCAAAATAGGCATCACGCATGACAATGTATATTTGCATCCTGCAATTTTCCTTCTATATCCATGTGAGAAGAGATAAGAGACTAGACCTCAAAAAAGATACTGCTAAGTTCTGCTTGTGTCATACAACTATTTTACTCTGCTAAATGCCATTTCAGAAGATTAGGCAGAGTAGCATGTCAAGCAATGAAGGAGGGGTACAACAGAAGGAGAAACTGGCAACTCTCTCTCTCTCTCTCTCTCTCTCTCTCTCTCTCTCTCTCTCTCACTCACTCACTCACACACAGACACAGACACAGACACAGAGAGAGAGAGAGAGAGAGAGAGAGAGAGAGAGAGAGATGCTTTCTATGCACTAGTGCACTTTCTATGCACTATCTAGATACTGGCCAATGTGTGAAGTAGTCCTTAGAATAATTGCATCAATTGGTTAGCTACCCTAAATTACTGAATACCTGAAACCAATGCTGTACTCTTATATTTTGGTCCTTCTGCTTTGGACAATAATAATTTACAAATTATTTAAAGATGGTCATTGCACTGCAACAGCAGACTATGAAATAAGAATGCTGGTTCCAAAACAAACAAACAAACAAACACTTAACATATTCACCCTAAACAATCACAACCGGGGGGAAATGCTTTCAGTTGCTGACTTTCATGGAGTCTGGAAAAATGAGATATACTTTCAATCCATCTCTTTTCATCTCTAATCTTCTAGTGCAGTGGTTCTCAAACCTTTTAGCACTGGGACCCACTTTTTAGAATGTTGGGACTCACTGGAAGTGATGTCATTAACCTGGAAGTGATATCATGGCCAGAGTGACATAATCAATTTAGACTTCAAACCTAAGGTTTGATCAGCCAAAGATTCCATTACGCAGCATGCTCATGCTGTTATTAGGCATAGCTCGGAATTGAAACTTATATTCCAGCTCAGAAGCCAAAGCAGAAGGCAGACTGGGATCCTTCTCCAAACACACAGCCCTCCCCACTTCCAGTGCCCCATATTATCACTTAATTAGGGCAAAGCACCATACCTCTCTCCCACAAAGAAACTACCCTGCCCAGTAGTTCTGTAACCTATATTTTCAGCTCTGTATTTTCAATGACAGCTGAGCTAGATGCTGTGTGACCCACTTATTGAGTCCCAACCCACAGTTTGAGAAACACTGTTAGTAGGTTTTCAACAGATCAAAGACCCACATATGTTTTGTCCTTTGTGCCAGCATGCATACGAACACATATCCTTCAAGGCTTTCTGTCCTAAAAGACTTCCAAGGGCATGCATGTTAGGACCCTCCAGAGAAGGGATGTCAAACTCATTTCAAACAGAGGGCTGAAGTTAGCATTCATGGTGCCTGCTAAAGGCTGAAAGTGATGTCATTAAGCAGGAAGTGACATCATTAAGCAAATGATGGCCAGAAATAAGTACTTTGTTCTCACATAGAAACTAATTAGCTGCAAATGACCAAAGAGAAAATGTGCAAATCCTGTTCATATTTTTAAGATATGAGAGAGCCCAATGATTATGCTGGGAGAGCCCGATTATAACAAGAGTCAGATAAATTGCTTCTGGGGGCCGCATTTGGCCCACAGGCATTATGTTTGACACCCCTGATCCAGAGCATCTCACCTGCACATCTTCACCTTTGATTCCTGTGGTTGCCATTCAACAGAGATGAATCACTCATGAAAAGGGTACAACTGTGGCAACAGTAAAAGCAGCCTGATCTTACTTATGTGCTCTCTAAAACTGTGATACTTCCATCAAACACATGCACAAAACACAAAAGGTGCCATTTTAGAAAATCTGTCTTGCTCTGGAATTCACATGCATGTTCCAAGACCAGTTTGGGGATTCCATTCATCATGTCTCAGTCATCAATGCATTGACAGATATCTTCATTCGGTAAAATGTTATTGAATGTTTTTCATTTTAAGCACGAAAGGATCTGTTGGAGTGTTGGTTTAACTGGGACTTAAGTTCTTTTGTAGCACTCTTATCCACTAAGATCCATAAAGAGAATTATTATGATCATTAGGTCAAGTCAATGCTGTTGGGATTGGGATGCCTTTCTCTTTAGTATTAGCCTTCTAGGTAATTTATTCTTCAAAAGAATTTGTATTCATATGAACAGAAGTAGTGATAACAGGCAATACCTGAGCATATAAGTAACAATATAACACTTGGCAAGCTATCAAAGTACACAGTTGCATCATTGTATGAGTACCCTGTTTATGTGTGTTGCTAAGGAAGACTGTAGGATTTAATGTACTGGATCAAATGCATGGATCAAAGGTTATTACTTTATCTCATACCTGATACTTCACAGGAACACTCACTGCGTTATCAGCAGCCAGGAAATAACAAGTTTCAATAAAACTACTGCAAGCATGAGACTGTATGAACTTGCAAGTCAGACTGTTCCCTCACCCTTCTAAACAGTATTGAGAAGCAAAGGTCAAGAATCCGCAAAAACTAGTCTCTGAAGAGGCAGAATCTGGGGTGTGCAGAAAGATGGCCAGAACTAACAGCATATATAGGTTAGAAAAGTGCACTGAGAGACTCAAGTCACCAACAGAGCAATCCTATGCATGCTTACTTAGAAATATGTTTCATGGGTTCAGCTTCTATTTTAAAATACCTCAGGGATCAGTTTATAGATTATACCTGCCACACCGATACAATTTCACACAGTAGCTGGTCTATGTAAGTGGAGAAACAGAAGGGAATGCAGAATAACCATCAATGCAACACATTTCTGGAACTGTGAATTACTAAAGTTAAATGATCCAACAGCTAAAGCATATATTCACTTTCTGTGAGCAAATTTCATCAGGTGGAATCCAGCCTGTAGCAGAGTGTCGTCTCATCACGTGGAGTTTCTTCCACAAAGATCTTTGGACATGGCATGTTGCTCTCCCAAAGAACTGGATGCCACCCATCAAAAATATTTTTCCTATAAGGGTGCAATCCTAACCAATTTTCCTGCACTGACTGCATTTCCACAATGCAGCCCCAAGGTAAGGTAACAAACATGCCAATACCTTGAGGAGACCCCCTTGACTGCCTCCCCACTGCAGGAGGCAGTGCTCACCACATTGGTAAAGCGATGTAAGTGCTGGAAAGTTGGTTAGACTTGCGCCCTAAGTATGTTTAGAATTGTTGATCCTAACTGCAAAACATTCTTGCAGTCCAATCCTATACTTCAGAAACACTCTACTGAGCCATAGAATATGGTGTATGTCCTCAAATGCTGGTGCCCCAGATATCGGAACCACTGTGCCTGCATATCCTCACTGCCAGCGAAACTCCAGGAAGCACAAGTTCTAAAATGAATGGAGACATGAGTAAGACAGAGAGGAGTCAGTAGCCACTATTTCCTAAAAACTCTAGTCTAGAGTCCAGTGTTTCCCACCAGTGAGTCACGACCTGATTGTTGGTAGGTCACGTTAGCAGCTAACAAGGAAAATGTATTCAGCCCTACGGAAAGTGAAACTGAGCCACATGTGTGTGTTTACTCAAAAGTAGGTGAACATGCCTCAGTCCACTTTGAAGAACAGTCTGACAGGAAAGTAACAGCACCAGAATGGTTCCAATCTGATGAACATGGACCCCAAAAAACAGTGGGGAGTATGTTATTGACAGTGTGTGTCTGGGTGACTCAAACCCTGGGTGCCGGGAATCCTGGTTGCTCTTTGTATTTGCCCCACTGTTATTGTGCTACAGTAGTTCCTGTAATAGTAAAAAGCATAGCATCCTTATATGAGGCAGACTGTATGTGTGGATTGTGCTGCTGTCAGTGGTAGTGGCCTCCAGTAGCTCCTCCAATTGAGGGGCACCAACCCAACAATGGCCACTCACTGAACCTGCATCTGCCACTGCCCCAGTTGGTTCACCTTGGTTTCACTTCTCCAGCTGCCAGCTTAGAGTTCCGTGGGTTGTGGTGAATGGTTCTTTGAATAACTGACCAACTTGGGGCCATTGCCAGGCTACTACCCTGTAAGTGATAGGACGAATTAGTGTTTCCATGGTTGCGGGCAGAGTTACTGGGAGGGCAGCACCTGCATGGAGTTGTTCAAGGCCCTGGTCTTCCCCACTCCCTTAGTGTTTGACAAGTTCAGGATATAACAGACATTGCTCAAACGTGCTGCCAACATACTAGGGATGCCAGCACCACATAGGATGCCACATTTATTTTTGTACCCCAACTAATAAGCAAGTATGTCCAATGATGAGTGAGTGAAATTAACTGCGAATGTACTCTTAGACGTTCTAATCTTAAAGAAATATCACTCACCTAAAATGAACTCTCTTAAAAAATCAGGTTGATAGTTTCATAAAGGTTTCTGAATAGTACCTAGCAATCTACTGGCAACCAAGCAATAAGAACTAAGATAAATGTGTACCACACAGAGGCTCACAGGAATTAAAGCCAGAAGTAATCCCAAACGTTTGAGCATTTAAATCCTATTATCTCCTTTAAGACTCATTAAACTCCTTATTAAGACTGTCTCAAATATATATCACTTGTTATGCTATCTAAAAACACCAAAACAATCAAACAGGGAATATTAATTCTGAATTATTTAAAAAATGTTTCCTAAATGTTTTCTAATATTTAGCTTTTTAACATCAAATATGTATACTTCTTGCTCATATCTTTCATAATTGTAACAAGACAATTCCAAGCTGCCATCAAACACTGTAATAGCTACTAAAAACTGCTACTGTGATACATTTTTGCTCTGCCTATGAAAATGCCAGCTAAGGTACAGCTGATGGAAAATAAAACTTAGAATTAGACCACTTCTAGTTTGCAAACACAACCAGAAGGTGGTTTGCGCTCACTGTTTCTAAACATTCTGAGCATCCAGGAGCCCTGAGGAGGGCTCCCCGCACCACCTGCTGCTTGCAGAAGTCTTAAGTACAAGCATCCCTCCTTTGCCTTCCTTAGCGACGTGATCCTGGGGATCACTTCGCTGTCCTCGCCCCCTCCCCTGCAAAGATTTACCTCAGGAGTAAATCTCTCAAAATGCTTGAGAACCACTGTTCTATAACATTCTGCACTACCATGAAATTTAAGGACAAGTTCCACAAATTTTGCAATCTTTACATGCAAGACAGCATCATGTACTGTTCTGTATGTCTTGATAAGAACTTGAACAACCAAAGTTTCACTTCTAATATACTATAACAGTGGTTCTCAAACTTTTTAGTACCGGGACCCACTTTTTAGAATGACAATCAGTTGATAGCCACCAGAAGTGATGTAATTAACCTGAAAGTGACATCATGCCAAAGTGACATCAATTTAGGTTTCAAACCTAAGCCACAATCAGTCAAAGATCCCATTACACAGTGGGACTAGAGCTGTTATTTTGCATAGCTTAGAATTCAAACATTCCAGCGCAGAAGTCAAAGCACAACATAGACTTGGATCCTTCTCCAACCACACAGTCATCCCCCCTTTCCAGTATCCCATCTTCCCACCTATTCAGGGTAAAGCATCATGCTGTCTCCCAGCAGAAGCCCGCCCTGCCCAACAGCTCTGTACCCTGTATTTTCAGCTCTGTATTTTCAATGGTGGCTGAATTATGTGCTATGCAACACACCTGAAACTGGCTCGTGACCCACAGTGTGAGAAACGCTGTGCTATAATTCTGTGCATGAAGTAGCTGTGACAAATGCACACACTATAAGGGGAACCTGAGTTACAGCTACAGTGGCATCCTAGATTAGGTGTGTCAAGCAGATTTGTTCTGTGATTCTATATGTCAGGAGAAATCACAGTCTGCTACTACCACATGGCAGGCTTTTACAGAAACACAGTAGACTCAGTAGTAGCCAGAAGACCTTTATATTGGCATGTAAGTGAGTCATCCTTTCCTCCCTGCGTCATGTTATCACCTATACTTTTAGCTCAGCAAAGGCACTGTAGCTGGTAAATAGCTTTAAACTGCTGCTGTTTCAGTGTAATGATCTGTTGTAATGCCA
Source organism: Tiliqua scincoides (assembly GCF_035046505.1). Classification (NCBI taxonomy): domain Eukaryota; kingdom Metazoa; phylum Chordata; class Lepidosauria; order Squamata; family Scincidae; genus Tiliqua; species Tiliqua scincoides. Next base: position 61,583,201 of record NC_089826.1, read on the forward strand.
TCTTGCGAGCACAGAAGACTTTGCAGCCAGTCCAAAAACTTGACTGCAGTGGTTCTCAAACTGGTGGGTCGCAACCCACCAGCCCAAGAAACACAGGGCCTTGGTTTTTTTTCCTGAATCTGTGCTGGCCTTGGAAGGGTGCAGGGATTCCCGCAGGCCCTGCACCTCAGAAAACTGAAAATACATATAATAAACTTCCAGGCCCCAACAAAGACTTATCTCAATTATCAAACTCCCTATGAGTATTAGAACCGCTTGCTACCTTATTTAACAGTTCCCATATGATCAGGTCATCAAGTAACCCAGCAGAGAAAATTAGGGGCCTGTAAATTTTTTTATAAGACAAATTAAATTGTGGCCCATTTTGCAATTGAACGGCTCTAAAAGCAAGCAAAGAAAATACGTCAGATTATAAAACTTTGTACCTTTGGACAGGCACCCAATAGCAGGTCTGGAAGGGCTGTACCAGTACTGCAGGAGCTGCATTATACAGGGTTTGTTTATTTTTTAATGTGCTATTCCACTACTCCACTCCATTATATTTAAAGTAAACATGAGAAGGGGACACGAAAGCACAATGATAACGATCAGAATGCAGTTTGACAGCTAAATTACCAGTTCTGATGGCTTCTATTGTTTTACATTAGGTTCACTAGACTGGTTTTCTTTTTCCCTAGAAAAGCTAATATTTGAACAAAATGTGTCTACAGGTCTCCGTGAGAAAGCTTTTCTAGATGTCTTTCTTTCACTGACAACAGCAGCTTTCAAACAGGTTCAAAAAATGCTAATTTTGAAAAACAAGAACAAGAACAACAACAAGAAGAAAAGAGTACAGCAAAAAAACAAACTAAAAAGGCAGTTTTTTATGCCTCTTCTTTTTATAACAAAAGGCTTTATTTTATTTCCAGATGTGCAGTCTGACCACATTCCTCTTTACTCAGAAGAAACTCCCACTGTAATCAGTGGGGCTCAATCACAGATAAGCACTGCAGCCAAAGTTTTAATTACTAGACACATCAAGAAAAAAAATTGTATTATTTTGCCTTCTTAGCATGTGGCAAGCACTGACTCCACAAGCCCAGGGCTACGCAGAAGCTAAGCAGGACTAGGTATGATAAGTGACTACACAGGGAACCATGAAACCAAAACTGGATATCAAATTATATATTTATGAGGGTGAGGAGCTACAGATTTTGAAACTAATTTCAAATAATTCTTGAGTGAAACAATGCAAAACCTTCCAACAAGAGAACTTTCAAAACCAGAGAAGTAGATGCTACAATATCACCTGTAGGCAACCTTCAGTCTCAGTTATTTTGAAGTGGTTCATTGATTACTCTGTTAGAAGCCTCATTTAGCTCTCTTCTTTCTTGCTTATATTGAGAATCATGAACAAAAAGAACAACAATAAAAAGCAGTACTTCTCCCCCTCTGTGCAAACAAGCAGATTTATAAAGCACAGCTCTGACTATCTTGATAGTTTTTCTGACAACAAATGCTTTTTGTAATTGTATGTGTACATGAACATACACTTGAAATACTTACCATTCACTGGCATTTAAAATGACAGCACAACCTTTTGTGCTCTATTATCAAATACTACTAAGAAATTAGATGACTACTGACATAAAGCTTCACCAGATGTTCACTGCCTTTACGACAGAGTGATAATATAAATGATGTACCTGAGAATGGTACAGGAAATCTATTCCTAGCACAGAGTGAATCACTGAAAACAGCAGACAAATGAAAATTCAGGTTTTCCTGCTGATTTAGTATGTGACTTAGCAAAACTCACTGCAGGAAATATAAAACCTCAAGTCGTTAAACAATGGAGGCTTCCTCTATGATAGCCTATTGTGCAACCACGGGTCATTTATTTCCTCACTAAGTAGTTTTCCAATGTTATCGGAAGTCCTTGGAAGTTATTTGCAGCTGTAGCCATTTCCTATTTTGCTTTACTCAATCTTCAAATTACTCACAATAATTGCTCTGAAGGGTCAAAAAGGTTGTAAGTTTATAGCAGAAGTAATATGGACTTTATGCCCTTGATTCTCTTCATTTTATGATTTTATAGTGCTTAAAGGATAGACACTAGTAAATTGGGGTGAAATTCTTCTACTTTCATAACAATTCAACTCCTCTATCTAAAATATACTGAACTCATTCAGTTGTACTCAGTACAACTGAATTAAGTATTGAATACACTTTTGATAATACAAGTAGATTACCCCTTATCCAGATATCCAAACCTGAACTATTCCAAAATCCAGACATTTTTGTTTAAGATTTTTCAAAAACTTCCTGTAGTGTGAACACTAGTGCTCATTTACACATACAGTGCAGACTCAGACTGTACGTTCTCTGCTCTGTGGTGCATACCTGTACAGACAATGTTGAAAAATGTCAAAGAGGCCAACAGACAAACACCTATAAAGGTGACAGAGAAAGAAGCAAGAGGAAAAATTTCTCATTATATTTATTCTGAAATCCAGACACCTTCCCATTCCAAGCAATTCAGATAAGGGATACTCAATCTATATTATTAGCAAGAATAAAGAGATCAGAAAATTTCCTTCTGAATAAAAAGACAACCCTACTTGACAGGATCACACACAATTCTGAAATTAAGTTCACATCTAAAGTTTTTGAAATTGCATAGATGGAAAAAAAAAAGCAAATAGATATTGTAGAAATGCAGTTACAGATATAATTCAGACTTACTAAACATTAATTCTGCACATGTTCCCACAAAGGTATCATGCCTCTGAGCAGCATTCAAAGGTGCCTTCCACAAGCAAAACTGCTCTTGCACAAGCAGAAGGACTTTATGTAAGATTATTACACTGAGAAAGTTATCTCTGTCCCATAGCACATCTTCTGATAGCAGAAAAATGTTTCACAACAAGTTGCAGTACCTCTTCCCCACACTCGTTCTACTACCTCTTCCACAAGTTCCCTACACAATCTCCACCACAATCCACAGCTCTTCGCTTACTAGTGTTTGTGCAACATATTGGAGAACTACCACAGCTAAAAATTCTTCCACAAGCATCAGTGTGGATTCCACCCTAGATTTTTGGATTTTTCAACGAAGGCTTGCAATCTCAAGCAAGCACATATTTTGACTTTTCACTGAAAATCATAAATCTCATCACAGGTGTGTGCCACTTAACGACAGGGATATGTTCTCCAATCCCTGTTGTAATGTGATTAGGTCATTAAGTGAACATTCAGTCCAATCTATTGCCTTTGTTGTGTAAACAGACACTCCCTGCTAGACACTAGCTGGCTGCACAGGCTACTGGAGATAGATTGCCTCCTCTTTGCATTAAGAGCCTCACTGTTGTGCTGTAAGCTATGGGAGACGTGATTGCCTGATTAAGAGCATCTTTATTGTGCTTTGACACCGTCATCTATGTGGTGTCCATTGTTAAACAAATAAGAGGTGCATGCCTATACCTAGAAAGAAGAAACTATACTGACCAACTCTCTAATAACCAACAGCACAGGAAGGAAGCTTGTTGTCAATTACCAAGCTAACTAGAAGCCTTACCTTCATCATGGGTTAACAGCACAATTCTATGCTCAGGAGTAAATCTCACTGAATTCAGTGGAATTTACTCCCAGGAAAGTGTAAACAAGGTTGGATTGTGACCTAAGTGAATTTCACCTGCTTGCTCCACTTCCTTGCCTTAAAGTTCTCAGTAGGAGTTGCTACCTAGCAGCACTGCCAAAATTCTACAGCAGGGAAGATCAATAAAAAGGCAGCATGAATTATAAATATGAATAACAACTTTAGCACCATGTGGACGTTGTGTTATTTCTGACCCTACCTTACTGTGCTTTTTTAAAAGGAAAATATTTGTAAAACACCATGAGAGCTTCTGGAGGTGATATAAAGTGGGATATAAGGATTTTGAATGTATTACATCCATTTTATTTTTTTATTTCTAGTTAATTTTTTTTTCCATTTCGGTCCTAACTTTTGCCCATGGCAGTCTACAAAGGCTGCAACTTACAAAGGTACACCCGCTTCCTGAGAGTAAGCCCCACTGAATATAAAGGGACATTTCTGAGTAACCATGTATAGGACTGCACTGAAACCAGGTTTAAACATGACTGAGACACAATAAAACAACATATTACACAAATAAATGAACCCTATTTGCATCTTCACTACACAGAAAATTGGCACTTAAAATTCAGTTTGACGCTTGCCAACCAGGCTGAGTAGTTAATACAGGCTATCATGTCAACTTAACTGAGCCTGTGTTCTGAGCCTGTGTTCTGCTTGTGTTCTGATAGGCAGCCCAAATGCCTATTTAAGAGACATCAACTATTTCATGTGGGCTACCACTGCTAAAATCACACCTTTCATAGAGCAGCTAGTTCCTATGTATGATAGGCTCCTTTCTAAACACCTCTTTCCAACACAGTTTAGGTCCAAGTCTCTCTCTTTTATTGTAGTTTCACATAAGTAACCTTTAAGTAGTGCTGGGTTAACTTATCTACATTTAAAGCAGATTCAGAGCCAGCTCTGCAGTGAGCCTATCAACCCTTTTGCTTGTGAGTTGCAATTGAATGGGTACAGTCCCCAGGTAATTAACAGGGCTCTCCTTCTCTCCACTTGAATTCAAGTGGCTCATGTGGCTGAGCCACTACTATTTAGTAGGCTTAAATCACAGTCATTGTCCTCAAATTTCATGTGGTGCTTTCATTCAAACAATAAAATAAAGTTGAATGCTTTCCTTCTTCAAAGCGTAAGGAGACAGAGAGGTGCAATTTGTTCAAAATACAAAAGCCACTCTGCCCAAAGGGACTCACAGAAACAACTTCATAAAAATTGACAGCTAGTGGGAGACAACCACATCCAAAAAGAAAGGATCAAAATACTGCAAACAGTAGTAAATTTTTCTTGTGTTTGTAAGCTTCATATTATTATTATTAACTATATTTATATTCCATTTTTAAACTAAAAGTTCACAAAGCAGTTTACAGAGAAAAATCAAATAACTAATGGCATATTCTCATTTATAAATTATGTACTGTACTAGATGCCATCATTCTGTTTGCAGCCCTACCCACAACTCATTTAATTCTATTTAAATTCCTCTCTTGACTTCTGGGGATTCCCCTCTCCCTCTGCAACCCACTTTATGTTAGATATACCTATGCTAAAGGTGCCCCAACCCTTGCTAGCAGCTTTTTAGAGGGCTTGGGAATACAGATAGGGGGAGGGGCGAAACTTAGTTTGAGTTGAGTAGGGTAGGGTAGTCTGGATGCTACCCACTGATAAGTAAATTGGAAAAAGATCAGAGAGGCTGCCTTACTGTTGATGTGCATCCTGATTTTTGTTAATGAAATGCTTAGATCTTTGTTACTCAGACTAAGCAATCTCAAAACTAGCTTGTAACCCAAATAATAGAGGGTGGAAACCAGCAGGAATGTTTAGTGCATATGGCTCAAGACTTTTGAAAGATTTATTCCCCTTGCTACCAATGCTATTAAAAGGAAGATTTAGACAACAAATATACTCCAAGGGGAGAGGCAGGAAGAATGTACAGGGATGGAAGAGAGCTGTGATTGAGGTACCAACATTAACTGAACAGATTGTGTGCACTGAGAGAGATCAAAGACACAAAATTCATAGCATATTTAGCCTTAATCCACTGCTTCAATAAAGAAGGGCAGAGAGGTGAAGGAAAATGTCTGAAAAGCTAATGAATGAGATAAATCGTCCTTTCAGACAGATGGATCCAAGGATCAAAACTATGAATATACAAATAGCTAGCTACTTTTGAGACTAGATAACCACTGAAGTTTTGTAGTCAATCTCAGCTTGAGTTTCCCCCATACCCTGTACACTACAGTTTTACTCGCCATTGACAAGATTAAATCCAGGATGGAAAAAATGTAGGTCCATATTAATGAAACAGTACATGTTGCTAAACAGGCACAGATTAGTATGGTCTGTGTGTTGCTGCTTGGAAACACTGGCATGATTGTCAACATCTGGCCTTATGTAATTTTCATATCAATACAAACTTCACATGCAAGATACTACAGCGGTTCTTGGTGAAACAAGTTTATAGCAGTGGTTCCCAAACTGTGAGTCATGGCTCCCTGGGAAGCTGCTGAAAGCAGCCAGGGGAGCCACAGAATCTTTCCTTGAACCCCCCCCCCCCCTTTCCACAAAGCCAGCATTCTCAGATAGAGCCAAAGAAAGGCAGAGCCCTCAGCATTGCGGTCTCCTTCATGACTGGCTGCTCTGCCTGATCCTGGCTGGGTTTTACACTCCTGTTATTTTATATTCACCTTTTTGGTGCAATGGTTAGCAATAAAGGTGTTCTCACAATGGTGAATCACAGAAAAGAAGTGGGGAGGAAGATGACAGATTGACACTCTGAATGGCTTCCCTGACCTCTCTTCCAGGAGGTGAGAGCAAGGGGAGAATAACCATCCCTCTTAACCCCAGTACAGTGTCTCAAACCAATCAGGGGCACACTTTTTCTTTATTTACTTCATTAAATTTAATTTTGTCTGAGGGGTGGGCTACAAATCATCTTTGCCCCCCAGGTAGCAGATAGATGCCAAGCAGCCCAATCCTGAGCTGCCTGGGGCGCGTGGCTGCAGTGGCGCTGAGAATGGCTGCTGCTGCATCCTGCACGCCTCAGCCTGCCACGGGTGTTGCCTTGGGAGAAGGGGACTTTGGTAGCCTTGCAATGGGGCTACTCACTTTACCGCCGACCTTTTGGTCACTAAGCCCTGCACGAACGGACAGAATCTGCTTGGCTCCACTGGACCCGCCTCCTACTTCCCTGTTCCCTCGGCCGGCACGCCTCCAGCCCGCCCCCTCTCTGCCTCCCGCCTCCCAGTTACGCCTCCTGTCCACCCTCTCTCCGCCCTACCCACGCTTCTCCCTGGAACACCTCCTCCCCACCCCTGCTTACCGTGCCGCGGCTCGGCGGTCCATGAGACCATCGAGCAGTGAAGGACAGGCGCCTGCCCGGTGCCAGCCAGCGCTGGGCTAGCACAGGCACTGGCCCGGCAGTAAGCCTCACAGATGTGCATTATGGCATGTTTGCGACAGTGCACTCTGGCGGAAAGCCGGAGCGCCGAGCCCAGGATTGGGAGCTATGCCACTGACTGGGGGAGGCAGCAGAGCAAGTGGGTGGTAAGCTGCTGGGAGGAGGAAGTGGGTTCCTCCTAAGTTTCATTTTTTAAAAGCCCGGGCATTATGTCACTTCTGGTTATAACATTTTAAGCTTGGCACCAGGCTACACGATCATTAGCTATGCCACTGCTGTGCAGTCCTCTTTGAACACATCTCTTGAGAAGTGCCACCTATCTAAATGTGAACTATCTTTAAAAAGCTCCCACAAAACATTAGAATGCCAGGAAAAAGTGGTTGTAGCCCTGTCATAATTTTCAACTTTCAGGATTATATGAGGAGAGCATTTAGACAAGATACTTCACTAAAACAGTTGGGACCTTGGTATCCACAGGACTTCCATTCCAGAACCCCACCCCCACCCTTCACATGCAAATACCAGGATCCCAGTTTAAATGTCCTTTTAAATACTTCTGGGCCTCCCAACTTTGTGCCAGAATGCATCCATACAGCTATAGCACACTCAGGGCCCAATCTTATCCAATTTTCCAATGTAGGAGCAGCTGTGCCAGTGGGGTGTGTGCTGCACCCGGTAGTGGAGAGGCTACACTGGTGTTGGGAAGTTGAATAGGATTGGGCCCTCAGTCACTAAATGGGGCTGAATGGAATTATTCCATCTCATTTAGCCCATCCAGAGGCTAAATGTGATATAGCTCGATACCTTTGCATTCTAAGGTGACATCAGGAGACCAGAAGAAGGTCTTTGGAGTTATTTTTAACCCATGAGGCTTAGATAAGGTGCAGTGTTGCAACGCGAAGGTAGAAAACTTGATTTCCACAAACTTTTTTTGTATTTGAAAGGGCATTTACACTGGGACCCCAGCATCTGGTGAGTCAAATTCACAGATGCCAGAGTCCCACTGTATTGCAAAGTAGTATAGTCCAGGACAACTGTACCAATGTATAGATAGGCTCTTAACAACCACCACATTGATGACATTCCGGTTTCTTATGCATGCACAAAATCACAGGTGGTTTTTCACCCCAATTTTGTCTCCTCATTTCTATTTAAAAATTGGAAAATCAATTCATTAGTGCAAACTTTCTGCCCAAAAAAGTGTCTGGTTTTACTTACCAGTTTTTGGATTCATGAAAAAAAATCCCTGTGGGTTTCCACTAGTAATCTTGTAGCTCAGCTTATCGTTACCACTCAAGTCTGCATCAAATGCCTCAATCTGAATAACTGACACATCCTTGGGTGAATTTTCCATGATTTCAGGATAGTAAACAGGTTGAGTAGGCTGCGGAGCATTGTCGTTAACATCCCCAACTTGTATGTAGATTTCAGTGAAGGAAGACAGAGGTACCACTCCCTGGTCCGTTGCATAAACTGTTAGCCAGTAATGGGAAGTAGTTTCACGGTCAAGAGAATCCACTGTCTCTATGGTACCTGTTTAAACATAGAAGGAGAAGACACATTAGATCTACATAATTAGTTATATCAAACAATGAAGCTTAAAAAAAAAAACACATTGCTACAAATCACAAAAAAGTATTACTACTTCATAAGCTTCTAATCCAGTGTTTCCCAAACTGTGTGTCAGGACCCCCCCCCCCCAGTGGGTCAAGAGCCAATTCTTGGTGGGTTGAGAAAAGTTTTTGAAACATTAAAAAAAAAAAAAAACTTTGCAAGTACTCTTGTCCAATTTGTGGAAGAAAACTGTTATCTGGTACGAGGTAATCTTCATAACCCCGAATTAAAATGTCACATTTTCCCATGTTTCCTAGTAACTGGTGCACTATAGATCACGTGCAAATCCAGTTTCAGCCTTTTGTCTGTCCTGGATGTCCCTAACTGCACATCTTGCTCCCCAGTTCAACTTTCTGTGTACCCTGGAATGACTGTAAAGGTTTGGGGGAAACAGTCCTTACACTTCATTTCTAGAGAGAGTCTAGCAAACATCTACACACACGATATATAGGGTCTCCAGCAGCCCACCAATTATTTAATTATTAAATATTATTAATTAATAAAATATTTCTTCCTTATTATTATTTATAGAATTTATATGCTGCCTTTCTATCTCAATAAAGGGTACTCAAGGTGGCTCGCAGATAAAACCATAGCAAAAATATCAAAATATGTATATATGCATAAAAATAGGACATTTAAAAAAAACAAGTTATTTTAAAGATATCATTAAAGATACATTTAAGATCATTTTTTTCCTAGTGGTTCATGACAGATTGCCATTTTTAAAAGTGGGTCCCAGTACTAAAATATTTGGGAAGCACTGTTTTAATATGTTCAAATCAAATTAAGCATCCTACATAGTGCAAGCTTCAATACAGGCATTTAAGTAAACACAAATTATAATTAAAATAGAGGATGATGCAAGGGAAAGCAGTAGTCTGCTCAATTCATCATTTTGGCACAGGAAGTTTAGAAGAGGGAGGAAAAGAAACAACATTCCAGTTGCAATCCTAAACACTTACTTGGGAGTAAGCTAAACCAAACCCAATGAAACTTACTTCAGAGTCAAAATATGTATGATTGCACTGTAAAATATATCCAAGTGCTAAACAGTCGCAATGTCTGTTCACATACAAGTTTGCACTTAGTAACCTGCAGAAAGTAAGAATGCAAAGGGTGAACTCAGAGATCCCCCCCCCGACTTACGTCAATGTAGGAGCTCCCTTCCCCATGAGACAGAGCATGCCCAAAGAACATCATCTTGATGGGAAACACCCACATACTCATGGAACTAAGCTCCAAAGTGATCACTGGTTTATCTGAGCACTTTCAAAGCCGCTTTGTAAAATTTACATTAATTCATAAAGGGTACTCAACCCCTTAGATCAGTTATTTTCAACCTTTTTCATCTCGCGGCGCACTGGCAAGGTGACCAGAATGGTCAAGGCAAACCTTCAGCCTTTTGATAACTGACAAGGCACACCAGGCTGTCAGTGGGGGCTGACATCCACCAATGGTCCTATTGATAAAAGACCCTCTCCCAAATTCCCACGGCACACCTGGGGACCATTCGCAGCACACCAGTGTTCAGCAGCACACCATTCGCAGCAACCACGGCACAGTGATTGAAAATGGCTGCCTTCGATTGTAAGTGACCAAGGAACATGGATAGTTTCTGAGTGGAGAATAGGCACACTAACCAGGTGATGTGATAAATAATTGATAATCAGATGTTCTGCACATTTGGAGATTCTGCCCACTGACTGAGCAAAATCCTCTGTCAGTGAAAGTTCTTAGTGTGTATTTTCTACAATGTTTCTCAAACTATGGGTCAGTGGGCCGTGGGCCTATTTCAAGGGGGTCTCATTATTTTCCATTTGTATTTTATGTTTAAAATATTAGACTTGATGCTACCATGGGATGCTTGAGGATTTTTTTTAAACAGATCAGCAACTGCTTGGGAGGATTAGGAGGGTTCTTTATTTTAAATAATTTTTTAAACTTATATCTATTGCAAACTTATACTTACTTACTTGATTTGATTTGGTCATACGGGGGTGTTAAAAAAATTTCCTGCTTGATTTTCTGCAGCTGAGCAGTCCAATTTTATCCAACACTGGCACAGCAGAGTCACTAGGTCCTCAGGGTATCCAGTGTTGAATTAGAGCAGGACAGAGGTCTCCATGGGGTAAGGGAACATTTGCTGGCGCTGAATCGAGTAACTTTATTTAGGGCTTTCAGGCCTAGGACAGGTTAGGATGTGTTGGAGGTCATTTTTAAATGTAGCCATTCCAACAATTGTTCCCTATACCTACTTAAAGCCTATCTTACATGCAGCTTCAAATATACAGGTAAATGAAATTTCTGACTACCACTAGATGTCACTGCAGAAGCTCTAGCAAAGCTGAGATAATATGATTTGAAAGGAGAAATTCATATCCTGAAAACATTCCCATCCAACCACATCACCTGCCCCTCAAACAAAAAATGGTTGTGCAGTTCTGTTTTGTTGCACAGAATCAAATAATGTCTATAAAGCACAACAAACCATGTTATTATATTTAAAACAAATTGTTATTTTATACTTTCCAACCTCTTCAACTCATTAGCTATACATTATTCCACTGCAATTTTCTATATACACACCTACTGTAATCGCATACCATTACTGTATCACAGATATTGTGCAGCTGGATTTTATTTCTGCTTTTAGTGCTAGTGTAGAAACACAATAATTATACACTTATTGTAAAAGAGTAAAACTAAGAGTTCTCAGGACTCTGTCAAAAACCAGCAGGTTTTGACTAAAAAGAAATATCAAAAAGCTATGTTAAAGCTGTGACTTCCTGCAGACCCTAAGAGGCTGCAGTGATAGTTTTCTAATATAGTAGGGAAGTCAGTCTATGCTATTGCTGCCATTTCTTTAAGCCACAGACACTTTCCAGACAGTCAACTTATAATTCAATCAATATACAGTACATTTGCTACTAATTTATTAAAGGAGATAAAGACATCTTCAAGGTTACAAGTCTGTCATAGAAACCAGGATTTTGACTAAAAAAATGTATGTTTCCCACAGACAGTGCATCATGTGACCCTGTGTGCTATGTAGACTGATTACATAAGTGTCAGTGGTATCTACTGAACGTGCCTAGGATACTAATGTTAACACAATTCTGTTCCTCCAACCCATCCCTATTTTGCCTATGCCATGTTGTAACCCACTATTCAGTCAACCCAGAGGGTTCTTGCACAGGAAACGAAGCCGACTCGTCTCAAGTAGTCTGGAAAAGCCCTTTGGGAAATTTACACCACCCATGATGTTATCTCATGTGATCAGCCCAAATGTTTGCAGCATTCATACACATACCACAGCTGGGTGGGATAGTACCACACATAAGGTGCTCCCAAGTGGTTTTGGGTGTGCGAGAACTATTGTGTATGGCTGGATGCTTTCACTGGTAAAACTGAGTAAGATCTTTCCCACACACTGCATTTAGACATCATATCCCCAGTTCTCCAAACCATTACCTGGAAAGCTGGGAACAAGACCTGTGCTTGTGCGTTCTGTCCTTCCTTCCCATTCCCTAACAGCAGTGGTTCTCCAACTGTGAGCCACGGCTCCCTTAGAAGCCTTGGGAAACCAGCCAGGAGAGCTGCAGAATCCTCACAAAAAACCTATCGCCCTAAACAATGTATAGGATTGTAGCTCTAATGGCGACCTGCAGCCAATGGCCCAGTAGGTCAAGGGAAACACCAGTCAAAAACGATTGGGAACCACTGCCCTACAGCCAAAATAGTGCATGTCCCCAAACAAGGATTTCAGGACTTCTGGTTAACTGTCATTTATTTACCTTACCATTTCAATCCCATCTTTCGGCTTTAAAAAGTCAATGAATATGACTGCCCCACTCACAGTAGCTCCTTGCTCCTTTTCTTATGGCTGCTTCTACCAATTTTACATGGTAAACAGAAATTACAATATAATATGCCAAAGATCAGCACCGCACTTGAAGTTCTGAACTGATTTTGCTGCACAAAAAATTTCATTTTCTGTTTAAGGCAAATGAGGTATTTGGGTAAGTTTACCACAAGCAAAGAACACCAAATAAAGCCACCACTGTGAGAAGGATGGTTGTTTGAATTTGTCCTCAGGAACAATTATCCTATCACACCTCTTCCACATTCAAACAAATGGTCATCTCAAAAATGTTAAATGGTTCAAATTTTCCAGGCCTTTTTGGTGGGTAATTAAAATCTTTTCCTGTTACATTTTACAATATTCCATTACTGCAGTTAAAGGGGGGATGCTGGAATCTGTTAAAACAATATCTTAGTGAAAAGGAAAGTGTGGGGCTTCCGCTAACTTTTTATACTTGGCCGAGTCAGCAAAACTTACACATAAACGTCGGGTCATCACCCTACATTGCTTGAGACATCACCCTACACTAATGAGAATGCAATCCTATATACACTTTCCTGGGAGTAAACACTAATGAACACAATGGGACTTACTTCTGAGTAGACATGCACAGGGTTGCACTGTGAAAAGCCTAGATGAAAAATTGTGAAAAGCCTAAATGAAAAACAAACATTCAGGTAGCAACACAAAATCAAATGAAGGCCCTGATTTCTTGAGAAATATGTGATGTTCTGAAAAGATTTAACATATTTACATGTTCCATTTACAATAAAGACCAGACCCAAGACAGAAGTACAGACAGCCTTTCAAAATAGTAAAACCTGTAAAAAGGTAAGTTGCAGTCCATGGCTACAAACATATTCAATCCCTAAAGACTACTCCTAATTAGCATCAATATTTGTTGCAAAAGGGTGACCTTCAGGGACAGCCTCAGAAAATGTGAGGCCCAATGCAAAACATTTTTACGGAGGAGGCACCCCACATACACACCCCCACTTACCAGGATAAGCAGCCACGGTGAGGCACCCAGCAGTGCATCACCACCAGTCGCTTCGGGGGGGGGCAATTTCAAGCTATCAGACCCAGGGGCAGGAGGAAGGGCCGCCCAGGGGCAATGCTCAGCTCACTGTGCTCTGCTGGTAATGCCTCAGAAGATTCCATGCTGGAGCATTAGCTACAGAGAGCAACTGTTACCCTGCACATGCCGGATCTCATCTGATCTTGGAAGCAAAGCAGGGTCAGGCCTGGTTAGTACTTGGATGGGAGACTGCTTGGGAATACCGGGTGCTGTAGGCTTATACCATAGTCTTTCGAGACTGAAGGTTGCCAACCAAAAGCTACAGAGCGAAGAGCTAGCTGGGGCTGCAGGCTGCGATGACTGCCTCAGTGCAGGACCCCTCTAGGCGTGGAGCTCAATTTGGCCAAATTGGCCTAAAGCTGGCCCTGGTGGCCTTGGACCAGGTTTCAGGCACAGCGTTCCCTCTAATTCCTCCCTGAGGTACACAGACACCTACCATGGCTGCACAAGGGTGGCTGTGATGTGCTCAGCGATGACATCATTTTCATGGTCAAACTCCAAAGTGCCAAGAGGGAAGCTGCACAGGACTTCCACTATAGGTACATGGTTTGTGCAGCTTAGAAGGAAAGCTAGCTACGTGGTGGCAATTTTAAACCAAACACCATGAAAGTTCCAACCATATGACAACTCTAATTTTCAACAAGCTACTACCACACATCCTATAAAATAAGAGCATATAGCAAAAAGTAGGAATCTTGCAAGGAAGTACTGCTTAATGGATGACAGTCCAAGTAGAGCAGGATGGACTGGCTGGCTAGGGTTGCAGGTGTTGTCAACACACAGTCAAGTTGCCTTGATCTTTAAGGGTTGGGCATGACAGGTATGTTCTGAGTCTGACAAAACGTATCCTGGAGCCAGGTGATAAGCCCATATATGCAATAAACATTTCAGGGGAAGTAGACGGCTAGAGCTGTTTCCCCCATCTTAGATATCCGTGCGCTTGCAGGTTGTGGGTTAATACAGTGGCCCATTATATCCCAAGCCTGTGTCCTGTGTGCTCATTTGCAGGTTTGGGGGTAAATGACTTTTATGCTTAGACTTGGGCCCATCCCCAAGCTATCTCATTAGGTTTATGCAAGTTTTCCAAAATACGGAAAAATCCAATATGCAAGACGCTTCTGGTCCTAAGCACTTTGGATAAGGGATGCCTAAGCTGTATACAGATTTCACACTCTGTCCCCCCAAACCACCTAAGCATAGTCCTGAATGAAGTTCTTTATTCTCATAATTGCCTTACTTATTTTTGAATTGTTTCATTATTTAATTTGGGAATTACTAAATATGTCGTCAATTTACAGTCACTTTTATGAACCTCATCTTCCCTTCTGCAAACAACTCTTTGCGCTGCTGTGTTCTCCTGCCTTTTCACCTAATGATACCCTTCCAACCTCCTTTTTAACTAAGTTCAACACAACTTCCTTGACCCTCTTCTTTTAAGTAGAAAAATAAACGGTTTTATTTTTTCACAGATTTCAGTGTTTTCCAGTGTTAGAAGTCCAGAAAGCAGTGTTATGTGTTTTTATTTCAAGGGTGCAATTTTATACTCATAATTATAATCACTTTAGAAGTGTACTAGGTAGGTGATATAGGTGATATATAGTGTCAGCAGATGCAGCCACATGCATGTGAAAGTGTTAGAGAATACTAGAGACTTTAGTGAATGGTTGTATTTGTTTTTTTGCAGATTCCAGGTATGGTTGATCTTGCAAAAATGAGAAGTGCAGAAAGCAGTGCTATGTGTTTTTATTTCATTGTCAGTGAAAAAACCCACCTCTACTCTTAGAGCAGGTGCACCATTCCTGTGATCATGCTTTTTGCGCTTTGCACTTGTTCCAGCTTGACTGCATTAATTGACTGACTATTACATTAATGATTACCATGAAGAAGCCTGAACTGGCTAGCTAAGCTTTAACAAACTGAAATGATTCATTTGTCCATTGTCACACTCACACACACAAAAAAAATCACAAAATGTTAAGCAAATATTTCTTTTGTGCATGATGCTGTTTAGAAATCTGATTTGGAATCAGTCAAGCCACTGAGGATCATCATGTAACAGAACGTTTTAGTCATAATAATTTTTATAGTCTTCAATTACTTCAAAAGAGCCATATAAAACAAATGCATTCACCAAATGGAGACTAAAATTATTTTGTCCAATTTAAAACAAACATTGCAGGGGGAATTTTAATCAAGAAAACCTCTTGGGGGGAAAAATTAACCTTCCACTATGGTCCCAATTCAAATCCCCCAATTGGGGGATTAATAGCCCCCAAGGCTATTTATCCTTTCAAAGCAGCAGATTATATCCATGAATTTGTTGTGTCACATCTACTTTGGCCCAAATGCAAGGGGAAATTTGAAGCGGACTTAATCCTCCCCTAGCTCCATTTGCAAGGAGGAATAAATGGTCTCAGGAAGTATTAAACACTCTTCTTTTTCATTCATCTTCCCCTGTAAGTGGGAAATCCAAAGCACTGAATTCAATTTTTAAAATATTGTTGGTATTCAATAGTTATATCTCTTTTCTAACAAAACAGGCCTCCAGGCTAACCATGGCAAAAGAAAGTGGTAAAAGTCATATCTTGATCTTGAAGCTTGTGTACTTACTTGCTCTCATTCTAGATCAGGGTTTCCCAAACCAGTGGCGAGTCAATTTTTGATGGGTTACAAAGTTTCAGAAGCTTTAAAAAATTTTTTTGAAAGCACTTTCCCCAGTATGCCCAAAAAAATTGTTAGCTGATATGAGGTACCCCCAAATTAAAATGTCAATTTTCTGATTTTCTCTACTAATTGGCATGTTGCAAATCGTGCGTGAACCCAGTTTCAGCCTTTTGTCTGGTCTGGAATTCCCTAACTGCATATTTTGCTCTCCAGTTCAGCCTCCTGGGTACCCTGGAATGACCGGACCCTGGAGTTCTTGAACTCTATTTCTAAAGAAAGTCTAGCAAATGTCTATGCATGCGTAAGTTCTATAGCAGCTTTGAGAGAATAGGACTCTGATTATTATTAATTAATGATTAATAAAGTTCTCTCTCTCTGGTCTAGTGGGTCGCAATGGATTGTCATTTTTAAAAGTGGGTCCCGGAGCGAAAAAGTAATGAAGAGGAGATCTACAAATTTAAAGTTTGTGATGCAATTAATAAAAGACAGGGTATGACAACCATAGGCAAAATCATCCATAACAATCTATGTCTATGGTTTGCAAAATATGAAAGCTGTTTGGTTTGTCAAGAAGTTAGCAAGAATTGACTCATCTCCTCCCATTTCAGGAAGAAGAATATTAAAATCAGAGCTACCATAAGGACAATAATTTATAGTCCAACTGCAGTATGACAGAATGAACCTAACAGTCTTCATTCAAGAACCTGAAAAATGTTTGTTATGCATGACAGAATCAAAGAACGTATTTCAGTTCTACTCAGATAGAGCATATGAGCTTGTATATATACACAATGAATAAATTAATGAAAGGCTCAAATTCTCTCTTAACATGCACTTGTGATTAGGGTAGGAACATGGATGTTTTATGAAAGGTACCAAAAGCATGAGCCTTTAATATACAGCAACATTTCAGAAAGAGATTAATTAGTCCAGAATACTGCAGTTTATTGAAGACAAATTATACTTCCCTTTACAATATGACAAATCAATACTGACCAAAAAAATGAATTGTTACAGTAGGAAGAGGGTTGATTCACCTAAGTTAAGTATACCATTCAAAAGTAATTATTAAAACAAAAAATAGGTTTATTAATTTGCTAAAAGCTGACACAGCTTTTTGTATGCCAATTTTATCCCATTAACAAACTGTAATACTCCCAATTCCCATGGATTATCCTCCTTAATTGTGCTTCTCAATGAGAACTCTCATTAACTGTATTAATGACTCTGTTAAGGAAATCAAAACCTGCAATCATTTTTCAGCAATGCATGGGAATGCAGTTTAGCAAAGCATGTCCTGTGAGTGACATATGAAATAAAGCAAAACAGTATTCAGATCTGGAACATGGATGCTCAAAATTTGATTTCAATTCTAATTAATCTGAATGCTAAGAAGCTAGGTAATTGAAGAAAGAATAAAAGTACAGCCATCTTCAGTCACTCTTTGCACTGTTACTGCAATGTAGCATATTATACCAAAGAATGAATAAAGGTATTTTATTCAAACATAAAGGTATTTCACTCCTGAACACAGGTGTGTGTTGCTCAACAACAGGGATGCATTCCCACACTCCCATCATCAAATGACGCCGGACGATAAATAATGCAATCTATTTTAAGTCTCCGAAGCCAAGGGGAGCTGTACTCCCCTCACTTCTGGAGACTTAATGATGTTCCGACTAGCGACAGGTCACATATGCAACGGTCCATGTGGCCTGTTGCTGATCACTGACCCCTGCCCCCAAGCCTCCAGAACAGGAGCGCTGTCCAGGGCGCTTTCCCAGGCCTCAGAATGCCTTATAAGGCGAAACCACGTCACTTCCAGTTTCCACTTCTGGCTTTTTGGCCAAAAAGGCAAATCTGAGTCTTGCGCAGTGCTCGGACATGTGCTGCCTCTGTGGGGCTCAGAAAAGCTCCTGGAGGCGAGCAGAGGTCCCCTCAGCTCCAGAGGCTTGGGGGGGGCAGTAATCGGCGACGGGCCATATGGATCATCGCACATGTGGCTCATCGCTGGTCAGAAAAAAAATGTCAGAAAGAAACATTCACCTGTATATTTTAAAAGATTGATTTACAGTGTGCAAAACTGAAGGTTTCATTTTTCCCCCTTCACTTTGTCTTAGAAATTATGTGAAGAAATGTGAGTAAACAGAAATGGCAGCCAGGATCAGCTCTTGCATCTCTGGCCCAATGAAGGAGAAGCTGTGTCCCCTGCAACTGACAACTGCTGACGTTTTTTCCTGGGGAGTTATTTACATTAGGCCTGCCTCAGAAGTCAGCAGCCATCAGAACATCTTGGGTAAAAGCTGCTGCATCTTGTCCAAACTTTTTCTACAGTTTAGCTACTGTATGATGAAGAAGAGGTGGCAGCCTGAAGTCACTCTAACATCTACAGCATCCATTTTCAACCACCGGGCCGTGGCACATTGATGTGCCACAGGAATTTGAGGGAAGTTCATTTATTAGTAGGGCCAAAGGGGGATGTGAGCCTCCACTGGCAGCGTGGTGTGCCTTGTCAATTGTCAAAAACCTGTCGCCTTTAATGACTTGTCAATGTGCCGTGAGATGAAAAAGGTTGAAAATCACTTGATCTACAGCCTTCAATAAGAGAAATTCTGATTTTTTTTTTCTATTGTATGTAAACCACTTTGAAAAGCTTTGGTCTGAGTACGAATAAATCAATATGCAGTCCCTTGCCAGGAGCTTCTAATTTGTAGGCCTGTGCACTCTTGATACCAAGCAACATCCAAGCAGCCTGAAAACCAACATTAGGCAGCACAGATAGGGTTTTCTGTACATGTAGTCAGTTATATGCGAACTTGCTATCTGCAAATGAGGAGATAGGGAGCATGAATTGCTACCTCTCTCTCATTATCTGCACCTCTGTTTTCGCTATCCACTATGCAGAGATCTTCCAGAGGCTGCAGGGACCTTCAAAATGGCACTTGTGACCAGCACTGACCGATTTTAAATGGCTGGCAGAAGTTTCTGCTAGCCATTTTAAAGGGGTCCACAGTGGTCAGGGGTGCCATTCAGAGATTTTTGGCACTTCCTGCTGTACCCTGCTAGCTTCCTGCGGGTTCCAGTTGGGTTCTTATGATGGCAGGTAAGGCACCCCTTCCCTCCTAGGATACATCTTGCACCTAACCCCATGAATCACATAGAATCAATGGTTCATTATCTATGAATTCACTATCCACTAGTGTTTCCAGGACCCTAAGTCTACCAGATAACGAGAACTGCCTGTATTTATGTAACAAAACCTGTCTACACCATGAGCAGGATTTGTTACCAAAGGTAACAGAGGGACTACAAATAAGGAACTCCTAGGCCAGAAGGATATATGGAACAAGGAAGAAGAACCAACTAATTCATAGGGCACATTTTCGCTCAAGGCAAGTTGGTCTTGTGAGGGCTGTCTATTTGTTGCCCTGATTATACTCCCACTCAGAAAAAGCTCCCAGTACCAGTAAATTTAAGAAATGTTAAAGAAATTTCCCCATCACCTACATCTGTTCAGAGCTACTGAATCACATTAACTCAATTAAGATACAATTAAGATATGTGAGGTGAGCTTACATACTCTCCTGTCTCCCCCTTCTCAGTTTGTTCTAACCACACAGTTGGCTACAATATCAGAATCAAGCAACTATGGTTGGGATCAATCTCCAAACCATGGTTTACAAACTCACTTCAAAACCCAGTTTCAAATGATTGCTTGGAAGTTGATGCTACTCATAGTTCCTCTGATTTGACAAACCATGGTCAAAATAAATAAGACAACAGAGGATGGAATTGGCATGTAAAAGAAGAGGATGTTACATGCCTGTGGCACATTCCTGGCCCTTTGAACTGTAGCTTACAGCATCAGAACATGATCAGTACATGAACCAGGCCAATGAATTCACTCTGTTAGCATGTGCATGTTAACTCAAGCTCTAAAAACTCGTCTTTTGAACTACCAATTCAATTTCATTAGAAAGCTTCTGCCTTCAAGATCTAAGAAGCAATTAATATTTTAAGTACAGAGACAAACAGAATTGCCATAGGCACCTAAAGCTCCAGGCTGCAAAGCATAAACTGAAATGGCAAGCTGCAATACAGTCTCAGAAGCAAAATAACGAATTGCTCCCCGTGCCATAAATTTATTTTTAACAAAGAAGAGACAGTACAGTGCAGAGGTGTCATTGAAAGCATGAGCTAAGAGCTGAATGCAAGCTCATAGCCTTATGCAAGCTACAATATTTCAGTTTCTGCCCACTACTTCTGCCCATTAAACACAGTGGGATTTTCTTCCAAGTAAACATATATAGGAATGGGGATGTAAGTCAGCTAGCATGATTAGTACAGTCTGACTTGGATCAAGGAGACCTTGACATCTGAGTTCAAGTTCCCACATCCAGTGTGAAAGCCACAGGTTGACCTTGGGCCACCAGTTACTCTCCCACACCCAAACTTCCCCAGAGAGGTATGTTGCAAGGATAAAATATACTAACACCACAACCACCCTCCTATGCCCTCAGGAGCTCATGGGAGGAAAAACACAGAAATGAATGACTAACAACAGATAAACTAGGTGCAGGATTACAACCTTGAGCCATTTGTTCTTTTATAGTCCAGTTCATGCAGAAACACAATGGACAGATTCTCCTTACTCTAAGAGAAAACCATTTTGACTATAAAAGTGCATTTCCAGAAAGAGAAGTGTTACACAGATTTTGGAAACAGAGGTCTAAAAGCCATCATAAATACAGTAAGGTTTCTCTATGTGTCTATTGGGCCAGTTTATGCTTAGCTTTTCCAGCAGCGAATTACAGAAAGTAAGCAACTCCAAGTCACAGCTAGTTACTTAAAGAACTGTTGCTGCAACAGTGCTGCTTTTAGTAGGCAAAACCTCAGAACTATTTCAACCTGTAGAATTCCCAAGGGCAAAATTCCTCCCTTCTCTCATTCTGAAACAGCCAGATTTTGCATACCTTCTCAGTCTAGGCCCCTGAGAGCACAACCAAGGCCTTTGTTTGCAGTTTTGCTAACAGTATCCAATCGTGATATCAACAAAACAGAATATTACTGAGCTGCCTCTATTAAAAATGCTAACCAAACAGCACTGTGTGGCTTTACTGGTTTTTCAAGTAAGCAAAATAAGTTGCCCCTAAGCATACAAGCTGTAGAGTGCATCCTGTTATGGAGACAAGGAACTATTCAGCACTTAAAATGTCCATTGAGAAAACCAAATTTCAATCCAGTAAAAAAAATAAAAAATAAAAAAATAAAATAAAATAATAAATAAAAACCCTGAAGGTGAAATGAGCCTCTTGGGGAAAAAAAAAATCCAAACTGGAATGTCAGCATATACACCGTATAAATAGACCAGTATATCAAGTGCAAAACTACAATAAAATGATTTTAAGTTGGAAAACCTGTTGTAAACAATGGGATGCATCTTAAGCAGCACACACTGCTTAAATAAGGTGGCATTTTGCTCTGTTCCATATGTGGTTGTGGAAACACACGCGGAAAAAAAAATGCTCAACTATGCTATACTAACAACTGTATGCATGTCATCTTGTGCAATGTTTTGCACAAAGTCATCAGGATTCCATGCAGATTTCTGTGCAGAACAACCCTATGATAACACTTTCATATGAACTTAGCACAACTGGAAGGATAATTTAGGATACAACCTACTGTAATTTTATTTTCAAAGTCGTTAGGGGTGGCTTTTCTTTTTAACTGAGTAAAACATTGTTCTTATTCTCATTTACTTAGTGGACACTTCTGTTCAGGAAGAAATGAAAAGTTTACTTGTATTTGCTCAGGAACAAAGTGCAGTGAGGCAGCATTATTTGCATATTACTGTGACGTTTTAAGTGTGCGTCACTGAGAAGACTGGCTTACCCAAGTAACTTGCTCATTTATTGACACAAATTAACCAACAGAGTTAAATTGCTATCTTATTATAACTTTGCCATTTTTTATACAGGAGAAAATGGATCTACAAGATTTGAATTAACTGCTAATGGATTTTCTAAATTTAATATTATTCACTGCCTTCTTTCAGCTGAAATTTCTAAACTGATGGAAACGTGGGTTGAAAAACTGCCCAGTTTGATGCATGTAATCTCCTAGATTTCAACAGTACAAAACGCATGGAACCGGGAACAGTAATGCACCACTAGTAACCAAGCAACAACATTATTCCCTTCTGTGTTAATGATACATGTTCAAAACAACCATTTATTCATTTACCTGAAGAAAAATACTAAGAAAGGACTTGGTTTTGTTAAGTTTTTTTAAAAGCTCATACAGGGGGGCCCCATATCCATGGATCCCATAACTGCGGTTTCAGTTAACCATGGATTGGATTCATGGGGCCCTCCTGTGACCCCGCACATGCCCCTTCCATTTGGGCCCCAAAAAAGTGACTTCCATTGCCCTTATAAGGCAAGACATTCTAAGGCCCGGGGTCATTCTTATAAGGTGGAAGCATGTGGTCTCTGCAGGCCTCAGAAAACCCTCTGGACCTACTGAAGCTATGGTCGGGTTTGGAGGGCTGGGGGGGGAGAGTCCCCAGGTATCTGCAGTTTCAGTTAACTGCAGATCCTGGGGCATGCCTGCACTTATCAAGTACAATGGAAGCTGTGCTCTACTGAGTCAGATAAGCAGCTCTATCAAGCTGTTCTCATCATTAATTGGCAGCTGCTCTCCCCATTTTCAGGCAGGGGTTGCACCTACCCCAGCCTGAAGAAGTCAGGGACTGAACTAAGACCTTCTGCATGCAAAGCCACCACTACAAAACAGCCCCTTCCCTAGGCCTCCCACTTTATCAGAGCACAATGGGACCTCAATATTCACTGATTTCACATCCACTGATCTGACTCACAACTGATACTGAGCTCCAACTTTAAATGCCCTGTAACAAGGGAAAAAGCACCAAAATCCAATTCACTACCTTCGCACTGTTTAATAATTATAATTTCACTCCATTGGATTCCATTATTCATCCCATCTAGGGGCTGAATGCGGTATAGCCTCTATACCAATGCATTCTGGGGTGACAATGGAGGAGCAAGAAACCTGAGAGTGGGTCTTCAAAGCTATTTTTCCATTGATTTGGTATCCACTGATTTTTTTTTTTTAATCCACTGGGGGTTTAGGAACAACCTTAACTGGATAATGAGGCACAGCCCGTATTGCTGTTTAATATCATCCATAAAAACAAACCTTTATTAGAAGTAAATGAACACCAAACAAAACGGCATCAGCCTTTTAAGATTTATTTTTCCCATTTTTATATCACCCTTCCTCCAAGGAGCTCGGAGTGGTTTACACAGTCCCTCTTCTCTTTCTGTTCTCACAACAACCTTGTGAGGTAGGTGAGGCTGAGAGATAGTGACCAAGCTGAGGTCACCAAGGAAGCTTTATGGCTGAGCAGGGATTACGAACCTGGATCTTCCAAGTCTTAAGTCCAAATCCCAAACCACTACACCACCCCTGGCTCCTTCAAGATTTTAATAGTCATGCTCAGGTCTACCTTCACCAATGCCTAAATCACGAGTCTCCAAACCCCAGCCCAGGGGCCAGCTGAGGCCCACGTCAAGCCTCAATCCGGCCCACAGCCAGCCTCTTGTCCCCTGAAAGCCTCTGGCCGACTTGGCCAAACATGACTGGAACTGTGCTCTGGTTGCATCTGGAGGGTGTTCTAAGGGCCAGAGAGTTTGAATGAATGAGCCCATTTATTCACTCATCTAAGTTCCATCTCTAATTTATTTATATAAATTTTATATTTAAATTTTTTTCCAGCCCTCAACACCATGCCAGATATTTGATGCAGCCCTCTGGCCAAAATGTTTGGAGACCCCTGGCCCATATGATCTCATTTTAACTGGATAGAATTAGCAAATGAGGATACACCTAATGGTTCCAATTGCCCTTGAGTATCTTAAGCATTCTCTGTCACATAATTCTTCTTTCATTCCAAAGAATGTGAGAAATTCTTCCCTGGCACTTTCTAACAGCTGACACAAATATGCTACACATTTCTTTGCAGACAAATAACACTTATCTGCAAAGGTTTCACAGCATTCTTAGTCTGAAAACAAAATGCCCTTTCCAAGTGGAAAAGCTGATTAAGCTGCATTGGTGTTAGTACAGTACATAAGCAATGTGTTTGGGTGCAATACACAGTCTCTCTACTACATGTCCTAGAGCCAAAAATAGCTCTGAATTCTTTTTTAAAAACATATACCTGCTGGCTGAAGAACAGGGTTGGTTGTTCCTTTGCAGGTATGCACTCAAAAAAGATTAAGGCCCAAATCCTAACCAACTTGCCAGCACTGGTAGTTGTGCCAATGGGATGCGTGCTGCATCTTACAGTTGGGAGGCACTCAAGGGGTCTCCTCAAAGTAAGGGAATATTTGTTTCCTTCCCCCAAAGCTGCATTGCCCTTACCTCGGTGCCGGAAAGTGGGTTTGGATTGCACCCTAAGTGCTCTACTCACTTGGTAGTCTTTGGGTAATACAAGATTAGCCAATTGAAAGACAACACAAAAGAACAAAAGAAAAGCACACTTTGGAACCTTTGAAGTGTTAATAAATGATATGGCCTTCTCCACATATACAGGTCCAGCCTATTTATAGAAGGACTTTTTATACAGGTCTTTGACTCAGTATGAATGTTCCCTGCAAATGAGAAAGAATGTGCTGATCCCTGGAGAAGGGAAAAAATGCACCCCTTTAAAACCAGTTTAAAAAACTGAACAGTCCTTTAACAATAGCCTCCTTAATGAGAGAGAGAGAGGGTAGCTGGCTGACAATCCATCAATCCTTCTCTATCCAGGTGACCCCTCCCTTCCCCCTGAGCACATGAAAGAAAGGTGATTACTTTGCATTGGTGAAGGGAGGGGCTGAGGGAAGCAGACAACTGATTGATGGATTGTCTTCTTAATGACTCTTATCTTGCATCACAAAGGTCAGCAAGGCTGTTTTTAAATCACCTGAGCAAAGAAATTGTTTTTTAAATTGATTTGCTATTGTGCGTTTTTTTGCCATCCACGTGAGTGCTTGGAACTCACTCTAAAAATGAGACTCAACCTGTATATGTTCATGCCTTCATGACCCAAACATCAAGCAGTGACTTGTTTGTGTAAATGAGCCATCACAGATCATCTGATGCATACCGAAACTTTAAGTTTTGGTATTAATTAAACTCTTTGGTGGATTCACAGTTCATAGGTTCAGTTGACATTTATCAGGTGATGAGTAAACAAGCAGAGCTGAATCAAGTGAAACACACAGATAGGTGAGCCAGACTGCCAGATTTCCAGCATGCCTGTATCTAAAGAACAGGTCTAGTGGTAGGCTGAATACATAAGGACTAATGACATACACACAAATCACAGTGATGACTGTGGCAGTCTTGATAATGTCTATTGTCCTTATATGTCTCATCAAACTGATGGCCATGTTGTCAACAATTTATTTATTCTGTGCTAGAGCCTTTACTAATAACTGCATCTTATTTCCCAATGTAATGAACAAGACAAGAAACACCACATGTCATTTCAGTTATATTAGAAAGAACCAATTTGACTCAGAGCGCAATACAATACTTACTTTACACTGGTGCAGCAGGTTTCAAGTGTTGCAAATGTACCATAAAGCAGATTTGCAGTGACTTGGGAGCAGGTCATGCTGACAGAAGTGTGCCAGCCTGCTCCTGCCATATCCTGTCCCTGTTCCTTGAACAAGGTAGGTTTGCGCTCGCCCAGGGAAGCCAGCATAGAGGTGGGAGAGGGTAACAGGAGGGTAGAATGGGGGCGTTTGGGGGCAGGAGGAGGGCATGCTAGTGGGTAGACAGGATTGGGGGTAGGAGTAGCCTCCAGCACTTAGGTTGGATCCTAGCCCTCCTTCCTCCTAGCTAAATCTGCGCCAGCAATTTAGTTGGTGCAGTCCAAGTAGCCCTTTTGAGGTTGCTGCCTCGTGACACAGGGCAAGGAGAAATAAATCCCTTTACTCTGAGTTGGGCAGGTAACCTTCTACCCTGTGCTGGATACAGTGCAGGTTAGCCAGCCAACCTGTTCCAACACAGGATAGGACTGGACGACTCAGCACTTAGATTAAGGAATTTATGCAACAAAAGCATTACCATTCACACCTACCTAACTTTTGCATTGCAAACAGATGACAGACAAGGCGAGTTGAGTTCAAATGGAAGGCCACTATGGACTTTGGCCATGCAGCTGCTGTTTGTTTTTTACCAGTCTTGTACATTTGCTTTAACAAGTGTTTCGTGCATCAACAGGAGAAATTTTTCCAATAATTTCTCTCCCATTACAGAAATAACTTAAATTGCTTAATTTTTGAGTCAGGGTGCTGCTAAAGGCTTAGGAGTAGGACCAGTAAAAAGAGGAAAGACAGTTCTGCAACAAATCTGCAGCACCCTGGTACACGGGAGAACATTTCACATCAAACAATGGCAACAACAACAAACATAGACTAATCCATATATTTGTTCTTTTTAACAAACCAACCAAGTATTGTTTACAAGAATCAGAGAGCTTTAAGAAAATCAGAATTTTTAAGTGACTTTTTATATCTTTGACAAAAAGGGAAGCTTTACATATGCAAAATTTGGGGACCAAATAAACCAACCTTACAAGAACACACTTCAATATTAATTGCAGGTAGCATTTGAATTACACCATATTGCTTTGTGAAGCAAATATTTTCATAAAAATAAATCTGACAGAATTCAATGTTTGCAGTTTGCTCAGCAAAATACATTCAGAAAAGAATATTTTCAAAACTAAATTGTTAGGGCATTCTACGGAAAAGTAATTCAGATTCAATACAAGGGGGAAGTAAGGGCAGTTAGGAAAAGTCTGTTCAATCACAAAGTGAAAGCACACTTCAAGACAATGAACAAAAACAAGGAAGCAATTACAGCCCCTGATGAGGCTGCCTTCGAACTCAACATATTACTTCCAGTTCAGGAAATCTATTGGAACCAAAGCAGACAGCACCTATTGTTATCTCAGTTATTGTACCACCCTTGGCTTTTATTTTTTCCAATCAACTAGACTGCTTGTACATCAAATTTTGAGACTACTAATACATTTGTTATATACAGAAACAGTTCTATGTTTATCAACCTTTGATGGAGGATAACAAGGAAAGTTTCATGAGGAAAACTTCACAGAGAAATCAAGAGTTAACTATTCTGTTGCCAGGAAAGTTTTCCTGAAGTGCAAACAAAAGTGCAACCATCATTTCTTAAAGGCAGCACAAATAAAAATGTATATCAAGGGTGATATGGAATAATCAACCAGAGCTTGGATGAAAACCGTAGAACATAGTTTAGATTCATGTACCACAACAGAATTAGAAGGCTTTTTAAAAAGTTAAATTTTTAGTAAAAATATACAACCACCACCAAACTCCAAGAGCAGTGAAAAACATCCCTTATTTAACAAAATAAATAATATTAGAAATATATCTTGCCATTAACACCACATTCAGATTCCGATACAAAATCAGCTAGCAAAATACATGCTAGCAAAGCCATATTTTTACAAAATTCATTTTTGAACATTTATTCAGTAAATCATTAATGAAACTAGCATTAGTTAAAACATCACAGTAAATTACCAAACCTTGCTTACATAATTACCCATTCTTTTCACAAAGCAATCAACATTCCTAACCCAAGTGGCATGGCATTTGTTGATCATTAACTGTCCAAGTCATTATAAAAAGTGCATTACCTCCCCATCCCCATCCCTATTCCTTCCATCTGACAATGAACTTTAATTTCATGACAGCTGAGAAAGTAGTAATGCATAAGGAGAATGACTTCCATTTACCAGGGAACAATCTGGAAGTAATGCTCTTCTTCCAAGGAGCTCAAGGTGACATACAAGGTACTTGCCAATATCATTCACATTGGGGATGGGGCAGGTTAGGCTGAGAGACAGTTCAAGGTCGCCCAGTCATTGATGACTGGGAATTGAGCCTGGTTTTTTTCATTCCCAGTCTGACACACTAACCGTTGCACTACGATGGTTAAGCCCTTGCGCTACAAAGCTAGAGTGACAATGAAAATGACATGCTTCTGATAGATACAAGAGATGAGAAGTGATCCATTGCCATTACTAATCTTTTGCGCAAGTACAGTATAGTATAAAGATACAGCTGTTGTACCAACAAATTGTAAAGGCATAATCACTGCATGCATTCCACTCTTATCAACTATCACTTTGATGCAGTATCTCTCTCTCTCTCTCTCTCTCTCTCTCTCTCTCTTCTTTTTACAACATATGACAGGCACTACAAGGACACTGCTACTGGATCAAGCAGAAAACTCCAAACAGAATTTTTCACATTCCATCAAATTGGCAACAAAAGGAGGAAAGAAAGCAAACTGAAATTCATGAACACTGTTTAGTCTGCATTGCTAAAGCAGGTTGGGAAAATGAGATAGAGTGGGCCCTCAGCATCCACTGGGGATCTGTTCCAGGACCCTTTCTCCCACGGATATTGAAACCTGTGGATGATGAAATCATGGGTCTTGGGCCCTCTAATCCTCCAAAGTCATCTGTGCTCCTGTCACCTCCAAAGAACATTCTAAGGACCAGGGAGACCACACACGGCGTCCCCAGCCCTCACAAGGCCTTAGAAAGTAACTTTTGGTTTATTCTAAAATTGGAAAGTGACATTTAAAGGTCTTAAAAGGCCTTTGGAGGGCCAGAGACAGTTTTTGTTTTTTGTTTTTTTACAATAAACCAGTTTTTACAATAACTGGAAGTTAACTTCTTAGGTTTCCTGAAGGCCTCATAATACCTCCAGAGGTGACTGGAGCACAACTCCGGTTGCCTCTGGAGGGTCTATGTCAGGACGACCCCATGGGTTCAGAACCCGAAGATTGTGATCTGTGAGTCCCAAATCCACAAATACAGCAGGCCCACTATATATACAAAGATCTTTCAACACCAAATTATAGTTGCCTGATCACCTCTTTCTGTATGCTGGAAAAGACTGCACAGTTCTGGTGACATCCTGCAACCCAGAATTTGCTTTCAAAAAAAGCGACTGAAACAAGAATGGCTTTAGATTTACAAATCCAACAATCACAAACACCAACATAAAAATCTAGTAGAAAAAACAATCCACTGAAAACTACAGACATTCATCAGATGTAATGCCAAACCATGGTTTTAAATAATGCCTGAACCCACACTGTCTGCCAAACCAGTTTGCAAGTGCAAATTGATTTATTTCATGGTTTGAAGCTAGTTTGCAAACCACAAACTGTGATTTAATGTAACATCAGAACCAACAAATTGTGACTGAAATACTGCTGCATTGTCAGAGATCACTGTTTGGAATATCATCCTAGGATTTTCAAGAAAGAGAAACACTGCACAAAATGATTTGCCTGTATAACTGGAACACATAACTGTTTGGGGTCTAAACTGTGTTTAGTGCAACCTATGGTTTGGTACCATGTTTTAACAAATGTAGTATGCAATTTCAGCCAAGTCACGCATGACTAAACTACACATTACACTGTTTCTTAACTTCTTTGTCTTCACAACTCTCCACCATAAACTTCCTGCTGTAATCTCTAGCATAAGTTACCACATGCCTTCTCCCTATTTAATGAAGAGCTTTTACACCAGAAATAGATGCTTTCCTTGGGTCTGAGGCTGGTGGAAAGGAAACCTTCCACGAGGTTGTGACTAGTCAGGTAGTCACCCACTAAATTATATAGATGGGTGTGGATAACACATAACAGGAAACTATCTTATAATGAGTCACTGGTCCATCTTAGTTCAATATTGTCTATACTTGATTCTGGAGTTGTAGATGGGAGTCTTGTCTGAAGAAAGCAATGCTGGTAATGCTAGACACGGAACCCAAGATCTCCCGTATGGAAGCAGGTATTCTACCACTAAGCTGTGGCCCCTTCCTCTCCCCCATATATCAGGCCCAAGACAGAAGAAACTGTGAAGCTGTACAGAGTGGTTCAAGTATAAGAATTTCACAACTGAATGCTGAACATCAGGCAATATCTATTCTTCTGTGCTGCGTGTTAAGCCTATTTCTCACAAAAAACAGATGAATAAACCTATTTCTAGCTGTACCACCTTACATCACAAGGGGTGTGCAGGAAATGGGTTGTGGGACCATTTGGATGTTCTATAGGATGCATGAGGGTCTTTGGAAAGTAACTTAGGCTACAATCCTAACCTCACTTTCCTGGGAGTAAGTCCCATTGAACACACTAGAACTTACTTCTGAGTAAACCTGGTCAGGATTGTGCCCTTAAATATCTAGTGCCTTGAAGTAGAAAGAATTCTATATGCTTGGAAAGCGAAATGCTGGGTCTGGAACAAATGTTAATGTGGAAATGTGAAAACTTTGAGTCTTTGCAGGACTGGAGCCCTATAAACTGAGAGAATAAAACTGTCATTTAATTGAGAGAGATTTTGGACACCTGGAGGAGGAGTAAAAAGAATAAAGTGGGCCAGGTGTGCTCAGGAAGGGAGGCCCTGAGCTACAGTACAGCTGGGAGGTCTCTGCTTCCAGTTCATCTGGTAGGTTCTGCTGACTGGAATAGGAATTTTACTCTATTACTATGCAAACCTTGTAAGTTTAAGTTTGTAGTTAAATAGTCAACATTATTATTTTCCTTGTTGCCTTCAAATTTGTCTATTTTTTGGACTTCTTCCTATTCTGGCACAGTTCAGGTGAAAGAAATCTCTTGTTTTACTACTAACATGTTTTAAATAAAGCTCTCTATTTTCACATGTTTCATTACTCAGCTAGAAGTGCACCTACAAAGAACTTGAAGGAATTGAGTGGAGAAGTGAGTTACTCTTCTCCTCCTTTCCTGGCATCCACCTCCTGAGGAATTCTGCCTACACTGGAGAATTTGTGAAGATGGTGGAGGGGAGTACTTGGTGGTTTGTTGGGCAGACAACAGGTTTAGGGAAAAACAGGGATTTGTGCGTTTTGGGAGTTGGGAAATTGCACCTCTCATATTGCCAGTACCCCAAACCCTTAGGTAGAAGGGCCAAGCTTGTTGGGGGGGAGGGGGTCACACAATTGAATTTTTAAAAAATCCCTACACACATTAAACTAGGTATCGGAGACAGTCTTTCCTATCCTGTATGTACATGTTGGATCTTGTCATCCACAGATTTGACTCAAGACGGGTCCCCTGATCACATTAAGGCCTGAACTGTATGCTCGAAAAGCAACTGACGCTGTATGTTTGGAGGGTGTTCTGATACCTGGGGAGTCCACAGGCGGTTTCTGCAGTCCTAAGAAGGTCCTTTAAGGGTTCCTGAAGGCCTTAGAATGGTGCTTCATTTTTAAACAACATAAGGCTACAATCATATGTGCACTTTCCTGGGAGTAAGTTCTATCAAATATTATAGGACTTACTTCTGAGTAGACATGTATAGAATGGTGCCTCAAACCACTTAATCCTAACCCCTATGTCAGTACTTTCTAGCACTGACTTAAGGGCAATGCAGCTCCAATATAAGGGAACAAACATTCCCTTACTTTGAGGAGGCCTCTGTGACACTCAACTGCAGGATGCAGCACACGTTCCATTGGCACCCCTATGCCAGTGCTGGAAAGCATTGACATAAGGGGTTAGGATTGTGCCCTTAGTGAACTACTCTTGGTGATAAGCGCTCAATACTTAACAGGCCTGGAGCAGACATGGAGTTAGGGCTACCACCAGCCTTCTACCATCTGTGCTTCTTTATATATACAGTCAAAGATGGCATCTAAACAATGACTATAAAGAGCATACTTTCAATAAGAGCAGTCTTGATTAGTATGCAGCCACCACTAAATGAGGGTTTGGTTTAAACTTCTTAAGCTTAGGTTTGAGACTTGGGCTTTATTCTTTATTCACATGACGCAAATCCCTATTACTGTAGTCACTCATTTCCAAGTTCTTCCTCCCACCATTGTGGCCAGAATCAAATGTGCAAATTCATTTCAACCCCAGGACTTTGGATCTATAGTATTTAATACGCAATTTCAACAAGCTTCAGATGTAAGTGTGATAACCACATTCACATTTTCTTTGCAGTGCTCAAGTTGAAGGAAAGGGTGAAGAGGTGAGTAAGAAAAAAAAAAAGTTTCAAATTCCTCACCACCTCAGCAAGCTGAAGAAATGGTCCCCAAGGCTATGAACATGCCCAATTAGTTAAACTGTTGCTAAATTCCTGTCTGCAACAGTAAGTTTGACAAAGCATGCCAATTTCAATGTCTAAAAGAAAATTGGAAGCAAGGCAGGCAAAAGTCCTGAATGGAAATGCCTGCTATTGTAGCATTT
Source organism: Tiliqua scincoides (assembly GCF_035046505.1). Classification (NCBI taxonomy): domain Eukaryota; kingdom Metazoa; phylum Chordata; class Lepidosauria; order Squamata; family Scincidae; genus Tiliqua; species Tiliqua scincoides. The sequence continues at coordinate 61,615,809 of NC_089826.1, forward strand.
GGAAAGTGATTTCACCAAAGATAAAGGATTCTGCTTCTTTGAAAAGAAACTTTTCTTGTCTTCATAAAGCAATGTTGACCAATATTTGATCCTAGGGTTTAAATCCTATCCTTTGTGGGAATTATTGCCCACTTTGTAACTTTCATTGCCCCTTAATATAGAATACAGTGGTGCCTGCATAACGAAATTAATTCGTTCCATTAACATCGTTAATTAACGAGTCCTTTCCTTATGCAAATTTTTTTGTTTTGCGAAGGTGTTTTCCCATAGGAATGCATTGAAATTTAATTAATGCGTTCCTATGGGCAAGAAAAGTCAGAACAAAGTCAAATTTGGTTTACAAAGTGTTAAGTGCTCTTTAAAGGCATACATACTGTACTGAGGATTTCAAAAACGGGGGGGGATGCTGAGTGGGGAGCTTGAAGGCTGTAATCCTGTGCACACTTTCCTGGGAGCAAGCACAATGGGACTTACTTCTGAGGAGACAGGCACAGGATTGTGCTCTAAGCTGGGGAGGACAGAGCAGCTGCACTCAATTGCTTGCTTTTGCAATTGATCATGCAGGGAAACGTGAAGGAAATGGGGCAGTGAGAGGGTGAATGAGCGATGGGGGGGATGCTGAGTGGGGAGTTTGAAGGCTGTAATCCTGTGCACATTTTCCTGGGAGCAAGCACAATGGGACTTACATAAACTGACATGAAGATCCCCCCTTATTAGGGTGAATGGGATCAGGCTTGGGGGGTTGGGAGGCTGCGATGGCAGGTTGCTGGGGAGGGCTTACATTCAGATGCTGGATGAGGTGAGTGAAGGCACCCCTCCCCTGCTGTGTGTGTAAGAGAAGGGGGCAGCCTGTGTGTGTGAGAGAGGGGGAAAAGTGTTTGTGTTGCAGAGAAGTTGTGATGCTCCAGGCTTGGGGTGGGGGGAAAGAGAGGCTGGGATGCTCCAGGCTTGCTGGGGGGGGCACAAAAACGGGCAACCCCTGACAGGCACACAGGAGCCTGGCCCTGTGAGTGAGTGAGTGAGGGGTGGTGAAGAGAGCGTAAGTGTGTGTGTGAGAGGGAGGGAGGGATGCTGAGTGACCCGCTGCTGCGCGAAGAAACCCCAAGGACTCATCATCCTTCCTTAGGGTGAATGTGAGCATAAACTGGCATGAAGATCCCCCCCTTAAAACAAACCAAAACAAAATTCATCTTGCGAAGCACGGGTCATAAAAATTTGTTGTGCGAGTCACCAAAAATCGCAAAACGCTTTCGTTCTGTGAGTTTTTTGGTGCGCGAGGCATTCTTTATGCGAGGCACCACTGTACTTCTGTGTAGGAAAAACCATGCACACTATCGCTTGTGTAATATGGTAGAACTTTTTATGTAAATACCATATATGAGCTATGTAGATACACAGAGCAGGAAGCTGCTCCCAAACTATATACCTCTAGTAAAATAGACATCCATCCATTTAATTGACACTGCTCACAAGTTGATGTTACTTCCTACTTATGAGCCTGTACACCTCTTTAAAAATGTGTTCCCTCAATACATGAAGGGAGTGCAGGGTTGCACTCCCTTGGGTTTTGCCTTCAACAGCTACCTATTCAGTTGAAGGTATGAGCAGTGCTCTATGCCCATACAATTGCACATGCAAAGGTTATGTTCCCACAACATGCTTCTCCAACAATTCAGACCCTAACAGTACACGTAATGAGTTCTTCAAAACGCAAGCATGTTGGCAATACTTCAAACATTTGCAGTAATAGTCTCATGAATACATGGCTAATGACCTGCGAGATCAGGAGCACCTGGGAGCCGGACACTGGGTTCAGATGAACCTGTCTGCCCAGTGAGTGGATCTTACCATTCTGCTGGGTTGCTATGTGTAGTCCTCCTTGATCAGGGGACAGGGACACACTGGGCAGTTGCATCTACCCAGATGTCCTGTTGCGCAGCCTTCTGGGATGCCGCGCAGCAGATGCAACTGCCCAGAGTGTCCCTGTCCCCAATTGAGGACTACACAGGGCAACCTGGTGGAACAGGAGGTGAGTTTGGCGACTGCTGCGCTAGATCTTACATTACAATCAAATTCACAAATGTTAGTAGCAGCCAGGAGCACAGAGAGAACCTAACTCAGACTATGACCAGGCATCTTCTTCCTCATGCACTGGGAACCTCTGGCTTCAATTACTGTCTTGCACTTAACATCTGGCTTCCTCAAAAAATGGTTTGGAAGCTTCCATTGGTGCAAATGTACGTTATCTATTGCCCAGAATCTGAAATCATATAAAGTCCAGTTTTTTATTACAGAGCTTCCTCCTGCATCCAGACTCAATTTAAAAAGGTGTTGGTTCTTACCTTTAAAGCCCTCACTTTGATGCTGCTTAACTTCCAGATGTCTCACTGCTCATTGAAGCAATCTAGAAATGCCTTGCTCAATATTTACTAGTGTATACTCTCTGCACTCCGAAGTGCAGACCTCAGAAAGGGTGTGTTCTCTTGCTGCACCCGTCCTAAGGAACTTTTTTACTTATATAGCTTCTAATATCAAGTGGAAACATTTTTATTTGCAAAACATGCCTAGCAAATTCTGTTAATATGCAAGGGTAATTTATGATTTTACTGGTATGTTTCTGCTTTGCTTTTTAAGAGGTTTTTAGTAAGGTTGTTGTCAGAAGCACCATATAGAAAGGAATCCAAGAAATATTAATAGCAAAAAGTCTCCAGTGCTTCTCCATTAAGGAAATCAAAGTTTATTCCTGTTCTTCTCTTATTCAAAAACATTCTCTATCAGAGTCTTTTTGCCTAACTGTTCAACTGAGCAGTAAACAACCTCTGCACACGTACGCCGACCACATATTTGAATGAAATATCATTCCTTTGAATGAATAATTCATCTGCTGTTTCTTTCCAGAAGTTACTGCTGCCACTGTGATAGTAATGAACTTTATTTGTACATGAATGCATTTGACAAGACCTCAGATACTAGACTATTAACTGTCAATAACACAGATTGAATTATACATTCAATACACAGGACTACATAAAAATTAATTTCAAAATCTAGCTGCCGTAACCAGCTATACAGGCATTCCCCTATATTTGCAGATTCAGTTATCTGTGGATCAGAGGGGAGGGGAGGGAATGTAGGGACATGCAGTGGCGTAGCTAATGATCGTGCAGCCAAGTGCCAAGCTCAAAATGTTGCCCCGGAAGTGACGTCACAACCAGAAGTGACATCACACCCTGGCTTTTTAAAAAATGAAAACTGAGAGGAACCCACCTCCTCACCCTAGCTGCTCACCACCCACTTGGTCCGCTGCCTTACCCCAGTCAGTGGCATAGCTAATGCATCTATCTGCTACCTGGGTTCAAAGAAGATTTTTCAGGCCCCTCCCCCGCATGATAAAATCTAATTTAATTGAGGAAATAAACAAAAAGTTATTGGTTCCATGCTGTATCATAATAACATCTCATTGGCACTCAGAACAATCAGTCTCATAGATCAGTTTGGAGTTAAGCAAATCCACTTTTTGTTCCACAAGGCAGTCGTGTTTTCATTTTCTGGTTAATTGGCCATAACTTTTGATAGAAATATTCCAGTGCCGAATATCCACAGATATTCCAGTGCCGTTTGTTGCATAGCTTTCTGCATTAAATTACCTTTCCAATGATATATAGCATGATGGTATTATTCATACAAACCAAGGTTTTCACAATTTTGGTCACTAGTGTGGAGCTCAGCTTGTTGCCCCCTCCCTAAAGCTGGATGCCAGGTGCAACTGCTACCCCTGAGCTACACCACTGGGGATATGCCCATTATAGTACCCTCATTTTTCGTTAGTAGTAAGAATAGTAGGAACTGTCCTGCTTCCTGTTAACATTCTGTTGGTCTCATCCCTGTAGCATGAAGGTTGGTTGCCTGCATATCACATTCTTCAGTTAACCCACTTTTGCCCAACCCACGGGTGTACACATTTGGTCCCCGTTATGTATATCCTTGGATAGAAATGGCTTAAGCAAGAATGTTCCTTGTTAAGCACCAGTGCTTCAATCACTACTAACAAAAAAACAAAGATAATGGGCATGGGGGACCACAGGAATGCTAATTATACATGGTTCCCCCATATCCATGGGGGGCGGTACAGTACCTCTGCAAATATGGGGGGACTCCTGTATAAAGCACAAGTGTGCCAAGTATCTTATCCCTTTTCAAAAGGCTTCCAAATGGTACATGATTAGCTTCAAGAGAAAGCACACATTATAGCATGTCTACCTATACTTGCTGACCTTAATATATTCTTCAGAAGCTAAGTAGATGCTTCAGTAGGAAATTAATCTGAAATATGACAGCAGTATCAGCAGCAACGAGAACGTCTATAGCTTTAGACAATTATTTCATTTCTTTGCTTGTCAAAAGGTTTTCTAGAGGGAAGAAAAGGCCTGGAAAAACATTAATTCACCTCCATGTGTATTATACTGGATCAATCGATTCCTACTTATAAGAAATTCTCATTCCAAATGGGATTGTTTGTTTCAAGTTCAGCAAGTCTCAGTAATTCTCTGGGCAAGTCTGCTTTCATCAGAGACAACACAAGTCATTGCACAACAATGCTTACTTCCAACAGGAGAAAAAGGGAAAGAAAGAAAACCTAAAACTTTCATGTTGAGCCCCCACTTACCAATCACTATGAAGTTCTATCCAGCTAACTATTTAAAGGAAGAGCTTCCCATGATCAGCAGACGCTCTCTGCACAATGTTTATTTAAGAGCAGCTTCCTCTGAAGTAGTGGTTCCCAACCTTAAGAGTCCACAAACCACTGAGAGAAAAATTGGAATTGTCGTGGACCACGTGTAACCCCCCCCCCAACACCTGCATACAAAAAATGCAATCTATTATTTATAGAGAGGATTTGTGGATTGCTGCTTTGGTTGCAGGCCGTGGGTGGCCCTCTCTGTAGGTCCATAGGGGAGCACTCCTCCAGTAAGATGGTGGAAATTATCAAAAGCAACCTTTTTTTTTGTCCTGAGACCTTGTGGATCACTTCTCCAGGTCTCACAAAGCAGGGGCTGGGAACCATGGGCTCTAAAGGTATCCTTTCAGAATTTAAACACACACACACACACAAAGAATTTTGTAGTCTTGCAAATTTTTTAGACTATCAACTGCTTAGTTTTAGGGTTTTAAAAAAATGTTTCTTTGCAGTACTATATTAAAACATGCTTAACACATACCCTGCATCCAATATAATAATTCTAGGTCAGTAGGCCAGAACAACATTTGGAGCCTTTGTCTATTAATATAACTAACTTTATTGCAAGCTTGGAGATAATTCACAGCTGATGCTAGAAATACTTTTCTCCATGGGCCATTTCAGATATGCCCAAATACTGTTAATGTAGGACAATTTTAAAAGTTCTAGTAAATGTAAATCTTTACATTCAAACCTAGATTATCTAAACCTATGGAATCTCCAGCCCAGACAACAGTATCTTGTTTCATCTGCTGCATTTCATTATCCAGCTGAATCTTTTCTTTCTTTTTAAACAGTCACTGAAACTGCCTGCAGTGTAATAGGCTTGTTTTGTTGGGTGAAGTTGATTTTTGGAGATTCAGTTATATGGTGACTTTGAGGAATACAGGATACAGGAGAGATATAGGAAGCTGGACTAGATGGGCCTTTGGCCTGATCCAGCAGGGCTCTTCTTATGAATACCCCCTGCTAATTGGGTAAGAGGCACTTTTTCAAGTGGGTGCTCCTTTTTTTAACAGGGGGAGAGTAACTGGCCCACCTCACCCCAGCGCTGTCTGTTCTAGTGGCTGTCTGCTGGTATTCATTTGCATCTTTTTAGATTGTGAGCCCTTTTGGGACAGGGAGCCATTTAGTTATTTGATTTTCTCTGTAAACTGCTTTGTGAACTTTTAGTTGAAAAGCGGTATATAAATACTGTTAATAATTAATAATAATGCAGTTTGGTTTTTACATTCCAAATGCTTTATTCCATTTTGATTGCACTGCTTTGGGCTATTTTTTTCTGTACAGGCATGCCCCAGTATCCACGAGGGTTCTGTTCCAAAACACCACACAGATACTTTAAACCGCAGATACCAGAGACACCCTCCTTGCCTCTGGAAGCTAATCTGAGCCCTGCAGTGGCCATGTGCCCCACACTGTACTCGGGACAGCCCTGGGGAGGGGCCCTTGTAGTACCACAAGTTTATAACGTGCATGGAACCAAATTATGTACTCTTCTAGATTATGACTGTGAGCTCTTTCCTTAAATGCGAATAATGGGGTTCACAAACAGAAAAAAATGTTGGAAAAATGTGCTGACTAGCTTTCGTATTCCATGGTTATCTCCTTGCATTGCCTCTCCAATTTCCAATAACTATTCTTCCAACATCTGTAAGCATCAGTGAGCTTTATGACCAAGTTCATGCTATGAGTCCAGGTCTCCAGAGTCTGAACCACTATCCACTATACTACCCTGTCATTAAGATTATAGAAGAGAGTGAAGTGATTCTGCTTCAGTTAGGTTTGGGGGCTCCTTTTTAGTCATTTCTAATACATCACTATCTCATCTGTTTTTCTAGTGGCCCATGGGGGGAAAAAATGAGTACTAGGTCATAATAGACATCACCACAATACACTATTTCAAAAGCAAGAGAAACAAGGTTAGTCATACACTATCAACATTACAATAGCCCTTCGGTCAAATAATTGTTACTATACATAATGCACTTCTGGGAACACATTCTAGGGTAAATGTTTATTTTCATTGGCTATGAGGAGACAGCAGTGGAGTACAGCAGTCATTCCCAAACCTTTCAGTTTGGTGATTGGGCAGCAGTGCAACCCCATACAGCAAGTTGTTTAACCTCTGATGCACATAGCCTACCTGATGTACATAGTCAGTTTTGCAATCCACCAAAATTGGGTCATGATCCACTGGTGGGTCCTGGACCCACAGTTTGGAAATTGCTGGAGTTTAATCCCCCTCTTCTCTTTGACACATGCACAAATCAATTACTGCATGATATGGACACATTAGTAAGTCTTTAATGAACTAACAACTATTTCAGCAAGTTACACAGTGAGGGCACCTGATTAAGATACATAGCGATAAAGTTTTTTTTTTAAAATGAAAACGTTAAGGATCTGTTTTAAGTTTTCTACAAAAGTGTACAATACATGCAGGTTTCTCCCTTCCCAAAACAAAAATTAGGATATATGAAGTTTTCCAGTCAAGCCTTGAGCTGTTAAATTTTATAGTACTATCTGATATATAAATGTAACCAACAAAATTAGAGATACAAAAACTGACTTTTCAACTAAGGGCACAGCTGCAATGCAGCCTCAAGTTAAGGTAACAAACATGCCCTTACCTTGAGGAGGCCTCTTTGACTACCTTCCCACCGCACGTTGCAGTGCATGACACATTGACACAGCTATGTCAGTGCTCGAAAGTTGGTTAGGATTGCGCCCTAAGTTACACAAAGCTTCTAGGTCATCCCCGGAAAGCAGGGATGGAGAATGACAGGGACACATTTTTCCCCCCATGTTGGGCAAGGCAAAAAAGTACAGGGAGGTTCCTCCTGCCATCATACCACTGTTGTGGAACATTTGAAGCATTTCTTTAATCTTAAATTAATCTTAAGGAATGAGCCTCTCCCATATTCTTTACTAGAAAAAAATCTTAAGATTTCCTAAGATCTCCAGATTTTTTAAATAGCTTTGTGCCTTTTATCTGTGCTTCTGAACAGACCATAAACCATGTTGCAGACCTATGCAGCAATGGAAAAAGATTATATGTGAGTCTCCTTCTTAAAAGAATTACAACTAGGTATTCTTTTGGGGCAGGGGATCCTGCATTTGACATGACTCCATCAAACAGGAGCGCAGGTAAAACTAAAACTTTGGTTCATATTCAGTCCCAGGAGAGGAAGCGTCCCCACTTCTTGCAAACACAAAGTTTTTGGTCCTTTGTAGTCAACTGGTAGCTGGCTCCAGGAAGCATGTTATCCAAGCATATTCTAACTAGATTATGGCAACGTGCTTGGTCAGCTGAAAAAGAAGCTTCTTTAGAACAAAGAATTAAGAAGCTGTTTCGTTTTGAATAAAAAGGCAAATTTATAGTAATTTCTACAATAGATCAGAAACAGCACAGACGTATGCTGCACGCTCAAATAGCATTAAGATCCTTGCAAATCTCATGCTTGATTCACAATGAGTGAGAGTCCATAAATTCTACTACATTAGTTGGAGGCTTTTGTCTGACAAGCTTTTGTCAGAGTCCTTGTGACAAGCCCACTGAAAAAGTTCATCCCTTTCCAAACACACAAGATTAATTTTTTCCTACTTTCCTTCAGCACCATGTAAGGCCAGGTAGCCCTTCAAAGTAGAGGGACCAACACAGTTGTCTGATAAACAGACCTCCCACTTAACACACTCAACAGGTGAAGCTACATTATATTTTAATTCAAAATTGGCCCGTGAGCCAATTTTCTTCCCCCTCTCAAAATTTCTACAGTAATGTTTCTCAAACAGTGGGTCGAGATCCACAAGGTAGGTTGTGAGCCAATTTCAGGTGGGTCCCCATTCAATTCAATGAGTATTTTGTTTTTAATGTATTAGACTTGAGGCTACTATGGTTTATGACTCTATTTGGGGAAATGTTACAGATCTGTACTTTGAACGGGCTATAATGTATATGTTTTTAGCAATCATAGTCAATAGGGCTTACTCTGCGGTAAGTGTGGAAAGGACTGCAGCCTTTGGGATGTTTGGGGATTCTTTAAAAAGAGATCAGCAAGTGGTGGAGAGGATTAGGAGAGTTCCTCTTTATTTTATGGGCAGGAGGTCTGGTCTAGAGGGTTGAGCCTCCATTTGCCTGAAGATAACATCCAAAGGTCGACAGTTCGAGGCCACCGGCACCGTGCGGCCTCGAAGCAGCTGACAAGCTGAGGCGAGCTATTCCATCTGCTCTGTGCGTGGGAGGATGGAGGCCAGAATGTGCGACCAGATCAAGAAAGAAACATCTGAATGTTGTGGTTTCTTGAAAGATAGAAACCTTCTTTCAAATTGTAAAAATCCCTACGGGGATTTAAATTGCCTGCCTATGTAAACCGCCTTGAATAAAGTCTAAGGAGAAATCTGAGGACCAAGAAAGGCGGTACAGAAATACCTGTACTATTATAAAGTAAATGTTTAAACTTATACTTATTGTAAACTTTAAATTTACTTACTTCATTAATTGATTTGATTCTCGGCACAATCCAAACCCCTTATGTCAGTGCTTTCCAGCATTGATATAAGGGCAATGCAGCTCTGAAGTGGAACAAACATTCCCTTACTTTGGGGAGGCCTCTGTGAGTGACCCCCAACTGCAGGATGCAGCACATGTCCCACTGGCACCGCTATGCCAGTGCTGGAAAGCACTGATATGAAGGGTTAGGATTGCGCCCTTAGTGAACTACTCTTGGTGATAAGCGCTCATTACTTAACAGGCCTGGAGCAGACATGGAGTTAGGGCTACCACCAGCCTCCTACCATCTGTGCTTCTTTACATATACAGTCAAAGATGGCATCTAAACAATGACTTACATAAGAAAGTCATTACATAAGAACTTACATAAGGGGTTATGATTGTGCCCTTTGTTGTATTGGGGGGGGTGCTAAAAAATTTTCTGCTTGATGATGTCACTTCTGGCCATGACAAGACTTCCGGTGGGCCCCGACAGATTGTCATTCTAAAAAGTGGGTCCCAGTGCTAAAAGGTTTGAGAAGCACAGTCCTAAAGAAACCATGTTGTGCATAGTGTTCTTGCAGTGCAATCCTATGAATGTTTATTGTGAAGTCCCACTGCTTTCCATGATGCTTACTCCCAAATAAGCATGCAGAGGATTTTCAGGCTTGCAGCATAATCCTATACATTTTCAGAAACATTACTGGTAGGTACATGTAGAACCACAGACTTCATCTTGCAACAATGTTCATTCCGCTCTTCAGAAGGGTTGCTAAGTTAGCTTTTCACAGCAAACACGAAGAGTCTTGTGACACTTTGAAGACTAACAAATTTAATGTGGCATAAAATTTGTGGACTATACTCCAATTCAGACACCTGCAATTAGTAAAAATTATCCCCGGCAGACTAGGCAGGCCAAAGTTAGTCACTCCCTCCTGCACACCACAAATGATGAATATAAGCATGAGACAGGTGCCTCTGTCGAAATTGTAGAATTTTGTAGGGTTTTGTCATTTTGTCAAAATGACATTTTGTCATTTTGGGACTTAAATTGGGACTTAAAATTGGCTGGCAGTCTTTCCTAGAATACGTACAATTCATGGAACGATGTGACCAATATTGTTTTGATGTTTTATTACTATTATTATTCCTTCCCCACAAAAAAAAGTCCTAAAACTCAGAGTTCCAAAATCAATCTGACACAATACCCTAAAGGCAAGGAAAAGCTGCTGGTTAATGATAATGCTTACACCCTGTAAGGCTTGCAAAAAAAAAAACCAAAAACAGACCCCTAGATATGGCTAAAGCAGGTCTTTGGATTGCAAAATATGAAAGCATAGCATAAATGATAATTCCATGCAAGAATACACAAATGGAGCTCATTCTAGAAGCAGAATCCTGAACCAAGAAAAAAACACCAGTAATGGTTACAGTTAAAGAAGGATTAATTTTAAATATGCACTGCATGCTTTGTTTTCCTAACCCACATTGACACTTGCAGTTTTAGTATAGATATATTCACATTCACTTAGGAACAGGATGAATGCTGCAAATTATACATGATCTGACACCACGACAATTTACTTGTGAAATAATGTATTGAATGTACTTCATTAAGTATTTTTTTCCTGCTTTGTAGTCCAACAAGCACACTTTGTAAGATGTGCTTTATATAATTTGAATAGTAGAAGCTGAAAGGTTTAATTGCAACTCTTGGGACTGTTTTTAAAAAGAGCATAAACTATTTTGTATAATAATACATTTGCAAGAACAATGCCAATACCACAAGTGGCATTTTGTTCTTTCAAATCTCAAATTCCAAGTATATCTTTTCAACAAAGCTAATAAGTACCCACACGACACCTCACGAAGAGCATACAATACCTAATGAATGTAAAATTAGATGATTCAGAAATTACTGTCATTCTTTAATTCTAGGTATGATTTATTAACTGTGAGACAAATTAAGACAATAGTCAAAAGTTTCAACTGGTTCTAATCCAAACTTAGCATAAATATAGCAATAGATATTCTGGCCAAGATTTTCACTTCCTCAGTATCACAAACTAATTACACCACCATAATCACCAATTCTTAACTACAAAAACTTGTCTTGTGTAACCAGGGTTTGGTAATACAAACATCAGGACCCGTGTCTACTCCACAGTTTCCAGTTTGTACTTACTACATCATCAGTCACATTTTGTGGGTTGACATGAGGATAGGGTATGAGGGGGAGACATGGAACCGCAAAGATCTGTAAAGTCAATGTTTTAGTGTCTAATTTCTCTAATAGAAAATGTATATTCAAGGTTTTGCTGAACTCTCAGCCAGTTAACTATATCCTTTGCACAACACATTTCCTGGAGAAGTTGGCATTGCATACAATGTCAATAAGCATAATTTGATGTTCTGAACAGCTATTCATGGAGTGGTCCATCAGCACACTTCACAAACGCACACACTCACAGGGCATAGTATTGAAATGGAATCTAAACACAAATCCTATGCATTTTATGCATTTAGGCCCCATAGAAATATCATGATGAGATTGTAATACAGTGAGCCCACCCTATCTGTGGGCTTCACGTCCATGAATTTATTAACTGTGTATTGAAAAATACTGTATTGAAAAAATTATTCCTCCAATTCCACTAACTCTAGTTTTACTTTCCCTTTACAGAGCTGGAAAAATAATTTAAAAAAAAAAAGTTTTTGTTTTTTTTAAACCGGGGTAGTGCCCCAGCAAGACTTAGGGCACAATCCTAACCAGGTCTACTCAGAATTAAGTCCTATTTTGTTCAATGGGGCTTACTCTCAGGAAAGTGGGGTTAAGATTGCAGCCTTACTGGCTTCCAGCTGAAACAGAGTGGCCACCACCATCCTGAGGAGAAGGAAATGGCCAGTCAGTCAGGTGGGCAGGAAGGTAGAGGGCACCAGTGTGAGTTCCACTCGTGCAGCCACTGGTCTCTGCCTGCTCTTTGCTTTCCCTTTATGGAGGGAAGCAGCTGCAGAAGTAGAGGGAGTGCTGCCACCCCCTCTGACAGCAGGCAGCTCCACATTTGTCTGGGTTGAACCACAGCACCTCCTTATTCACTGGGGTGGCAGCACCACCTCCACTCCTGCAGCTGCTGCCCTCCATAAAGAAAAAGCAAAGAGCAGGCAGAAAGTTGCTGCTCCTGCAAGAGTGGAGCCCTTCACTTCGCACTGATGCCCTCTGCCTGCCTGCCAGACCTTCTCCTCTTCAGGATGGTGGTGGCTGCCCAAACAAGCTGGAAGCCAGTAAGTCTCATCAGGGCGCTGACAAGGACAAGGCTGACATGCCTCATGTAATCTGCCTCTCCTCTTCCTGACTTCCCTTGTAGTTGACCCTTTGCATACAGTATACTGTACACTGTACAAAGGATTTGAGTACCCATGGATTTTGACATCCATACAGAATCCCAGAACCAAACCTCTGCAGATACAAAGGGACCTCTGTATTTACTTCTGCTGGTACCGTGACCGTCTACTCACCAGCAGAGGCAAGAGTCAAACATGCCTAGAAGCAAGCTCCAATTCTGTTTCCATATTGTACACTTCACACCTTCCTAGTTGTGCTCTCCAAGGTATGTGGACTTAGGGGAAGGGTTTCAAATTTGGCTTAGGCCATCTTGGATTCCATGACAACATGCTTTGGACATAGGAGGTTTCTCTTATTAAGAGAAGATATAAATTATTTTACTCATATAAATGGTTTTATAGGTACAGATACAGATATACATCTTTTCTAGCAAGAATTTTATGAACACTGTGTTGCAGGATATCTAAAATGAATGATTTGAAATATGTTTAAAAGCAAGAATCATATCCTTTTGATAGCAGTTCTATATTATGCAGTCTAAAAAACAGAATAACTGAACAAATTCTTACCTTTTCCTTCATCTATTCTGAAAATTCCAACACCAGATCCATCCCTTATTGAGTATCTAATCTCACCATCTCTTCCTGCATCCTCATCAAAAGCAGATACAGTCATCACTGAAGTACCAATAGGAACATCTTCACTTACAAAACCTTTATCCACAAAGTTGGAAAAATGTGGAGCGTGCAGATTTTCATTTACATCAACAACTTCGATCTCAACATAGCAGGTAGAAGACAATGAAATTGGTTTTCCTTTGTCCTTGGCTCGTACAGTTAGATTATAAACTTGTTTCCTCTCAAAATCCAGTCTTTGTATAATACGAATTGCACCACTAAGCTTATCCACATCAAAGCTTCCATTTCCGCCATCTAAAAGGCTATATCGTACTTGGCTTGATTGGCCTAAGTCAGGATCGTAGGCTTCTAGCCACATGATAATTGTGCCTTCTGGGAGGTCCTCTCGAATTTTTACATGATAATTTGATGGAATAAATTTGGGAGGATTGTCGTTGACATCTTCCAAAGTTATCTTCAGTAGTACAGTTGAAGACAACTGAGCTTCTTCTTCAGCTTGGTCCCTAGCTTCTATTTTCAAGAAATGCACAGGTTGAATTTCACGATCCAGAGGTCCTACAACTTTCACAACACCAGTCACACTGTCAATAGAAAACTTATTTGTATCTGTGAGAAATGAATATCGCACTTCCCCATTAGACCCCAAATCGCTATCAAAGGCTTCTATTTGAATGATTTCTGCGTTTAGGTCCGTGTTTTCACTTACATGAACAAAATAACTTTCCTGCAAAAATTCTGGACAGTTGTCATTGGCATCTAACACAGTGATATCTAAAAGGCGCCAGTCAGATTTCTGTGGTATTCCAAGGTCATAAACAGTAATGTTCAATGTATATTTATATTTTACTTCTCTGTCAAGGGGGGAGAAAATTTTTAACATTCCTGTTTCCATACCAATGATAAACTTGCTATCATTATTACCTTCCGAGATAGCATAGACAAGTTTTCCATTGAAACCAGTGTCAAGATCAGTAGCGTTAAGATGCACAATGTTGGAACCCACAAAGCGATCTTCTTTCACTTCAACACGACTGGGAAGATTATTTCTAAACCGAGGCGCATGCAGGTTCACAGAGTGAGTGTCAAAAAAAACATCCTCGGCCTCATTACGACCATGCAGTTTATTTGCCTGCAGGAGTTTCTCTGCCAGCATTTTGGCCACACCAGTCTCTTCACATTGTAAGTTTACAGGTTTGCGGCTGGCAACTACAGTAATGTTAATATACAAAGGTGTTGCAAAGTTTTCCCCATCTGTAGCCATTATTCTCAAGCTGTGAAAAGATGCTTTTGCACCTAACCCATCTAGTAATGACTGCTTCAGAGAAAGCACCCCAGAGTTTGGATTTAAACTAAATAAATCTAATTCATTTCCAGATGCAATTTGATACTGCACCAACTGGAGTTCATCAGCATCGATCGCTGATACAGTCGTTATTTGTTCTCTAATACTGAGTTCCCTAGGAATAGTTCCCTCACAATTTATTTTCTCAAACAGTGGTGTATTATCATTCAAATTGTTTAATACAATAGTAACAGGAACTTCAACTTCTCTGCGATATGGTGTGCCCCAGTCAGAAGCTCGAATCCTTAGTTTGTAGACTCTTGGCATCAATTCATAATCCATGTTTTCAGAGGTGCTGATAAGCCCAGTGAAGTGGTTTATCACAAAAGGAACAGGGCTTAAGTTTGCAATGCTGTATGTCACATAGCCATTTTCACCTTCATCAAGATCTTTTGCACTGACAGTCATGACACTTGAACCTATAGGAACATTCTCATCAAATGAAGCTTTATATGATGTCTGGGCAAATTCAGGGGAATGAGTATTCATATCTATGACTTTAATCAATACTTTTGTAGATGCCTTTCTGTCACTTGTCATGATGTCAAATTCAATATGGGATGCACGCTGTGCTTCAATGGGATCTAAAGTAGCAATAAGGCCAGTATGTGGATTCAAACTGAATCTGATTTTTCTGGGTGCATCTTTAAATACATATTTTATGTGAGGGTAAGTAGGTACCATTTTCAACATAACCACAGGAGTGTTTGGTGGAGCAAATTCACTTATTTCTGCTCTATAAACTTCTTTTTCAAATCTGACTGGTCCAGATCTAAGCTGGGGGGATGCCACATGGATTACTTTTACAGAAGAAAACTTTGGGGGGCTTCCTTTATCTTTAGCCTGCAGGGTAAGATTATAGCCAAACGGTTGGTTCTCCCAATCAATACTGCCAAAAGCTTTGATTTTATATTCTTTCCCTCCTGGAAAAGTCCTCACAGCTTTGAACTGCTGGAGTGGGTCACCTGCCACAATGCTTAGAGATGCTACCTCCCCATTTAAGCCCTGATCTCCGTCTTCAACTGTTACAACTGCATATGCTGGATCCTTGTCCAGCTCTGAAGGAGCCAAAGTGAGAGCCGTGATAACTGGTGCGTGCTCATTAGCCTGCTCTATGTGAACAGTCAACCTTGCCATGCTACTGATGCCACTGCTGCCATACAATTTCATTCCACGGTCCACAGCAAGGATTTCCATCTCATACACTTTTGTTTCCGAATAGTCGAGTCTGCCAGTTAGAACAACTATGCCACTGGTTGGATGTATAGCAAACATATCTGTCCTTTCTTTAAAACTGTAATAAAACTCTCCATTAGTTCCAATATCTGCATCTGTTGCACTGACTCTTGCGATGCTGGTCCTTATTGCTGTATTCTCAGGCAACAAAACACTGTACGAAGTTGGGGAAAACAAAGGCCTTAAGTCATTTGTATCCAGTACCTGCACTCTGACTTTTGTGCGGGATTCTGCATTTGTATTCTTCTCTATTGCTTTGACAGTTAATATGTAATGGTCTTTTACTTCTCTGTTAAGGATGGCTGCGTTACCTCCCTTGGTCCGTATTCTCAAAAAGCAAAAGTCTCCCAAAATGTGCTCTTCGGCTTTGAACAAGTTCTCATTGTCCCCAGAAATTATTTTGTACTTTATATCCCACAGCACGTCTGTGATATAAATGCCCATTTTTACTGGATGACCAACATAGGTCTTGGCTGCAGAGTTTTCATACACTGTGGCATTGTAATGAGCTTGAGTGAACTGCATTGGCAATGGGAGATACGGCCTTGGATTTCCTTCACAGTTTCCAAAATGCTGCCCAAGCAGCAACAGAAGCAACAGCAGCAACATGGTCAAATGGCTCTCCATGGAGGCAATTCCCAAAATCCTGAAACAAAAAAAAGGATATTAAAAATCTGCACACTATTTTGTACTTTCGGAGTTTTTTCTTACAAATTTTAAATAGTATACTCATTGTACAGGCATAGGTTTGTTGTCACCCCCCCCCTACCCAATGCATAAATACAGAAAAAGTGGTTACAGGGATGCCTGGATGAATAGTAGCTCCTGAATGCCTATTACAGGAACTCCTGTTAGTCACCCTCTAGAATGCAGGCTGGTCACCTGAACATTCAGCTCTTTAGTTAAGCAAGACTGTTTTAAGAAAAACCTACGCTGCAAGTGTTTCTTCAGTAAAACTCAGGTAATGTAATGGGCATGCAGGGGAGCGAATCCTCAGGTAACTGAATCCATGGATATGGGGCCCCACCTGTGTAACAACAATATCACAGTTCATTACAGCATATAATTCTGAGATGTCCCAATGAAATTAAACAGCAGATGGAAAAACCAAACAACCATGCCATTGTCACTTCTGTGCAAAATACTACTACACACAATCTCTTATTTTTTTTAATCATTAGGACAGCTCAAGATGAACTGGAACAGGGATTCCCTACACAAGACACTAATATGACAGCAGTTCAACCAAGCAAGGAAGTTTTGAAAGAGTGATGAACAGAAGTCAAACATTTTGTTTCTGCTCTAGCTAGCTCAAGTGGGGTGGAGAGAGAGGCAGTGCTTCATTCTGTTCTCCTAACAGCTGTGAACAGCTATAGCCAGAGGGATGGGGAACAGAGGCTCTAGGAAATTCCTAGTTACAGACATTCAATGACTCAAACAACAAGTATGACTTGAAATTGATGGCCCTCACAAGTAGAAATTCTATCTAATATGACAAACTGGAGTTTTGTGCTGAATTCATTGGCAAGCATGTTACATTCCAAGTTAGTCTTAAACATGGCACACAACTTATTACAAAGCCATTGCAGCCCATTTAATTTACCTGGTTAAATATATTAACTTATTTACTTCTACCAAAAGTATTTCTATCCCCAAAGAAAACTCCAAGTGATACAAGTCTTTTACATCACGGCCCTACTATGGGACATTTTAGTGACTCACTGAGACCAATTTGCAAGGTACTTTCAAATATAATCTCTCCTCTCTAGTATGGTTTGGATTTCACATCAGCAGTTCTGGTTGAGGTGCCTTTAGCTGTAGGATTCTTTCAGCTTAAATAAAATGAGAATGTAGACTGCATCCTTAGAAGCAAGTCGCTCATCTTGCTGAAAGAAACAAATTTTCTGGAACCATTTCAATTTCAGTTTAGACCTAGTTTTGGGACTAAAACAGCTTTGGTCACTCTAGTGGATGATTTACACCAGGAACTGGACAGAAGGAGGTCAAGTTCCTGTTGGTTCTGCTGAACCTCACAGCTGTATTTTATACCACCAGTCACTGTACCCTCCTGGTTACCTTGCTGGGATGGGTACTGGGATTAACGACCCTGGTTGTTAATGGAATGTAGGTTCTAGAATGTAGTGTTGTCAATCCTGTGCAAAGCCATGGCTACTAGATTGTGGTATCCCACAAGACTTCCTTCTGTCCCCCATGCAGATTAACATCTCCCTTAGTGAAGTCACTAAGGTGGTATGCTCTCTGCCATCCCCAGCGGGAGAAACTATGGATATCTTGAACCATCCATCAGTAAAGAGCTAGATGTGGACAAGAACAAGATCAAATAAAATCTAGACAAATCAGAAGTCTTCCTAGTCAGGAGATCTACTAATTGAGTAATGGAATCTTTGCTTGTTTTAGATGAAATTGCATCATTCTTCAAAGTTCAGGTTCACAGCCAGGGATGCTCCTGAACCCAGTCCCACACATGCATGCCCAAGTGTTGGTCACAATCTAGGGGGCCTTTACCCAGCTTCAGCTGACATACCAGTTGAGCCCAAATCAATCAGAGCTGGTTTTGGTTGCCCATGCCTTAATCACCTCTTATCTGGATTATAGTACAGGTGTGCCACCTTATCCCCTTTATTGCACTCCAGAACCCCTCATAGATAGCTGAAACTGTGGATACGGGTGAGTGCCCATGGTCCTGGGGAACTGCCCCCCCCACTCCAGAGGTGAGACAGGCTCTGCTGCCCTCACCTCTGGAGGGTTCTCTGAGCTCAGCAGAAGCCAAGGACAGCCATCCCCAGCATCTGCCAAGCTCAGACTAAGCTCTGAGGCAAAAAAAACAAAACCACAACTACTGAAACAAACAACTTTCAGAAACCAGAAGTGATATTTTCAATGCCTTACAAGACTTTAGGAAGCCGGGGAAAGCCTCCCAAGGGCCTCCCTCCCCAATGCCTCCCAAGGCTTCCCTCCCTGGAACTCCCAAGACCTTATAAGGCATTAAAAACGTCACTTCTGGTTTCTCCATGTAACCAGAAGTTGTGTGTGAGTGTGTGTGTGTTTGGACCTCTGATCTCAGTCTGAGCTCAACAGAGGCCTAAGTTGGACAGCCTGTGCTGAGCTCAGAGGCCCCTCTGGAGGCGATCCCAATCCCCTCTGGATTGCGCACTAGGTCAGATAGCAACTGCCTCGTAGCTATCTTCCCTAGTGCTCTTTGCTAACCTGGACAAAATTCATCAATCTGTTCCAAAGTATCTCCTGCCTCTTCTAGTACTTTGAGTATTCAGAAGGGAAAGCATGTGAAGTTGCAATAGCACACAGCACTTCTGGGCAAAAAGGAATGTTAGAACAAGGCCCGTTCCCTGGGTAGGGCAACTGGGGCAGCTGCCCTGGGTACTAAGTTTGGCAGAGCCTGCAGAGCACTGCACCTTACTCTTCTGAACATCATTAAAATGCCATCCTCCCATTCTTCATTTCCTTTAAGGATAACGTGGACACCTTTTTTGAATGTGTCTGCCGTCTATTCTGTTTTAACTATAAGGATTTGAACTATGTTTTAACTATGGCAGGTTCACTGCAGCTGCTATCTTTGATCAGAAACTAGGCAACAGAGAAGGGGGCCTTAGTCATAGAACTGAAACTCCCACAAGGTCATCTAGTCAGCCTCATGCCTGAAGCAAGAAATCTTCCTAGAGTACCTTCAGCAGGTGCCTATTGAACTTCTGCTTGAAGATATCCAGTAAAGAAAAATTTACCACCTCCCTTGGCAATACTACTGAACCACACTTACTGTCAAGGATTTCCTACTGACATCCAACTAGAGTCTCATATCTTGCAGTTTGATCTATTTGATCCACTGCTACTCTCAGAGGCAGCTAAGAACAAATTTGTTCCTCCTTCCACATGACAGCCCTTCAAATATTTGAAGAGTGTTATCTATCAGCCTTTTCCAGGTTAAACATACCAAGTTCCCTCAACCTTTCCTCATAGGGCTTGTTCTCCAGTCCTCTGACCAGCATAGGGCGCAATCCTAAAGGTGCCTCAGGCTGGCCCAAGTCTCTTGGGCCAGCATAGTAGGGCCGCAAATGTGCCGTAAAGCACGTTTGCGCCTCCTTGAGGGGGAGCCGCGTCGGCACATTTAGATGCACCGATGCGCGGAAGCAGGCAGAAGCCTCCACAGCGGCTCCTGCGCTGCCGCTTGTGCCAGTGTGCTCGCGCCGACATAAGTGGCAAAGGTAGGTGTGGGGGGCAGGGAGGGGGCGGGAGGGGGTGGTTCTGGGCAGGGGGAGGATGGGCAATGGGTGGCCCTAGGGGAGGGTGTGCAGGGAGCCAGGGGCAAGGCTGGGACCTGGCAGTTATGCCAGATCCCAACCCTTGTCCCTGGAGGGAACCAAGCGGCTTCCAGCCACTCCGCTCTCCTCGGGCTCGCACCACCTCCAGAGGTGGCGCAAGTCCGAGAAGACCCATTGGAGCGCGCAGCCTTTACCCAGGGGTAAGGGGAAGAGCTTCCCCTTGCCCTCTGGTTGAGCCGCTGCAGCCAACGAACCTGCACTGGATGCAGCGCAAGCCTCCTTATAAGTTACCAGCTTGACAGTTTCACCACCCACCAAAAATCTGGTCGTGACCCAGTTTGGGAACTACTGCTTTAATGCCTATGATTCTAGCAGTGCAATCTTAGGCATGTCTACTCAGAAGCAATTCCCCTCCTGTGCAATGAGGATTACTTCCAGGAAACACTGCATAGGACTGCAGCCGAAACCAACAAAGACATATCAATCATATTCAAAACTGCTTAACATTTTTATAGGGCAGAAATAAGACAAATCAAGTCTTGTTATAACAATTTAAACATTACCAAAGACTGAGTTCACAAGTTCACAATCATAATACAGGTTTAGCATCCCTTATTCAAAGTACTCTAGACCAGAAGTATATTGGATATCAGATTTTTCCATATTTCAGAATACTTGCATATACATAATTAGCAATCTTGGGGAAGGAGTCAAAAACACAAAATTTATTTATGTTTCATATACCCCTTATACACATAGCCTAAAGATAATTTTTTACAATATTTTTAATAATTTTATAGCTATTTTTATAACTATAACTATTTACACAAGAGAGGCAGATCAAGGAAATAAATATACAGTACTAAGTCTGCAATCCTATGCACATTTACAAGGAAATAAGTCCTATGGAACATATTTACAAGTAGACATGCAAAGGAGTATGCTGTAAAGCATCTACTCTAGAGACTTTCTTCCTCTCTGAACTCTGGTCTTTAGCCTTCCAAAGGTTTTGAACCAAGCTATTGCAGAAACTGACAACAAAAAAGAAAATAAAACAAGGATCAAGGGCATAATTCTGCTAAAAAGAAGCACTCTGAAGTCCCATTGGAAGTGCAACAGAATCTGACTGGTCACTGCTGACATCAAATCAGATGAACCTTTGGACTGTTTCAATAAGTTTCTTAATGGTGGGAGTTTTAAGCATGGCCTTCCCTTCTGGAAGCAACAAAAATTCAAAGTGCATAAGTAGGACTAGACCTCAAGATATGCCTTTAATTCAAATTAATGTAGCTGCTGGCTTGTGGTTATTAAGTTTACACTTTGTCAAAACACAGATCATTCATGCACACCCACAGGATATGTGCACCCTCCCTTCAGGCCATTATATTTACTTCTCATGCTCTTTCTCAATGCAACCTTAGCAGAGTGACAAAGGAAAAAGAAAAAAAAAAGCTTGTTCAGAGAAACTTTCCCCTCTTGCTCAACTCTTAAGGCAAGAAATAATTGCCAAGTAACAGCAATCATTATCAATTTGCTTCCAATGTGTTTCAGAAAAGATGGGAGGGTGATTTCTAGTATGATATTTACTATCCATCAGTGGTCTTCAACCTTCTTCCTGCCATAACCCCAAAAAAACAAAGAAACAAAGAATGAGACTGGGGACCCACCATCAATCCCACCCACCCCACCCCCCAGGACCCTATCTGCTCACTCCCTACCCATCACCACCTGCACTCTGTGCCCGTTATGCCCTCCCAGCACAGTCCACTGTAACCAAATATTCTTATTAGACAGAACAGAAAGCCTGGCACTAGTGAAAGCTATTTAGCACAATTGCTGAGTAGGACTGGAACACCATTCCCTGGTACCAGAAGGGGTACATGGGATGCATCCCCCTTTACCTGGTGGTGCTCTAGTCCAGTGGTCTTCAATGTTTTTCATTTGCATAAGTTGTGCGACCCCACAACTGAGGCTTTGCAACTCCACTGGGGTCCTGACCCCAAGGTTGAAGAATGTAGTTATACTATACATTAAGTATATATATAAGTATATATATTAAGTATAGTATGTATATACTATACATTATTACTATACATACTGTGCGCTTGATGATGATGGTAATCATCAGAGACAAAACAGAGACAAAAATTTGAAAAGATCCTTCAGATAATTTTTGTTAATGGAGCAGCTGTACAGGGGGGCCACTTTCTGAGAAGTACTTTATAGCAAGAGCACAGCTGCCCAGGAAAAACACAGCACATCAATTCACAGTTAAAGGGTTGCCCCCAAAAGACCCCTGCCTGAAGGGACCCCCATAAAACCTCTGCCTGAAGGAGCTAGCACCCCTGTCTGAGGGATGCCCCCAAAAGAGCCCACCCTGGAGCTAGCACCCCTGCCTGAGGGGTCCCCCCAAAAGACCTCAGCTTGAAGGAGCTAGCACCCCAGCCTAAGGGGTCCCCCCAAAAGACCCCCTAAGGGGCTAGCATGCCTGCCTGAGGGGTTCCCCCCAAAAGACCTCTGCCTGAAGGAGCTGGAGCCTCTCCAAGAGTTCGCAGACAGCCCACCTCTCTCGAAGCCGGTTCTCTTTCCCAATATGGCCTGGCTTTGTGCAGCTCTCGTGGCAGCAGGCAGGACAATACCCCGGCGCAGCCACAGCCCCCCCCCCTCCGGTGTGCCCCCTTTGCTATTCCCCTCACGTTCTCCCGCTTTGGCAAGAAAGCGAGGGAAGCAGGAAGAACTTGTGCTACAACCAGAAGGCAAGAAACCCCCTCCCCCCTCCGGGCAAGGGACGGGAACTGCCCACCCTGGAAAGTTTGCTCCAAGCGGGCGCCTGCGGTATTCCCCTCCCCCCCGAGCAGCAGCCGGTCCTGCGCCCTGCACAACTTTCTTGCCACGAAGTTTCCTTGCCTGCCCGCCGCTGCGACACCCCGCACGGGCCTCACCTTCTCCGGCTCGCTCTCAGCGCCTCCCGCAAGGAGGTTTCCGAGCAGGGGAAAGAGCCCCGCGCCCCACAGCCCGCATGGTGTCCGGCCCCCGCGCCTTCTCTGCGCAGCCCCGCTTGGCTCTTCTCCCCGGATTCCTCCGCCAAAGCAGAGGCTGCTCCTGCTGCCGCCGCAAACCGCCTCCGGAACTCATTTCTCCGGCATGAGAACCTCCTTCCACCGCTCTTTCGGCTGGCAACCATCTGGCCACGGAGTGATCCGAGGCAGCGCGCCCCTCGCGTCCTTGCCAGGGAAGTGGGAGGGGGGAAGAAGGTCCCAGCCACACTGCAAGCCCTATCTACACCCCACTTGCAGCCCAAGCCTGTGCCTGGCTGCTCAGAAGTAGGACCCATTATAGTCAATGGAGCTGACTCCCAGGTAACTGGGGATAGAATGGCAGTCTTACTTCGTTGCTACTAGACTTACATCCACATTAACCATCCGATTCTGAGCGTGTCTACTCCGAGGTAAAGTTCCAGTGAGTTCAAGTGGCATTTACTACCCATTAAAAAAAAAAAACCTGACATTTCCCCCACTGTGCACTGAGGCTGCAATCGTATTCACACTTACTTGGGAGTAAGTTTCACTGAATGTAATGGAGCTTACTTCTGAGTAGTCATGCATAGGCTTGGGCTGTGAGAGCCCAACTGAGTCTACTCAGAAGTAAGTCCCATTCTAGTCAATGAAGCTTACTCCCAGGAAAGCGTGGATAAGATGGCAGCCTCAGACGCTTACTCAGCAGTTAAACCGGGTGAACTAAGGGCACGATTCTATGCATGTCTATTCAGAAGTAAGTTCCATTGTGCTCTCGATGGGACCTCTTACTCCCAGGAAAGCATGACTCGGAGCCTGAGATCGGACAGCCAGCGCAGTCACAGCGCACTCCTGCATGTTTACTCAGAAGTAGTCTCACTATGTTCAATGGTCTTTACTCCCAGATAAAAGTGCTCAGGATTGGGTGTCTGTGCGTTGTGCTCTAGAAAACCCCTATCAAAATAGTTGACTTTAATTCTTGAGGTTGGTGTTGCAATCAACCAAGAAAGAGAAAACAAGGAATCCTTTATTGCTTTTTTTAAAACTTGGTTCTCAAAGTGTGTTCCCACCCCTCGGGTTTCCGCAGAGAGTAGCTGCGATCTGCCTTTGAAGACATCTCATCCCATTTCCCAGTCTATAATTGCTTTATAATTCGCTGATTATGCTACAAGCCCTTAAAAGGAAGCCTCCGCGAACCGAATCTTTGCCTCCTCCGAGGCTTTAACACTCCCTCGCCCAAACCTCCCAGCGAGACACACGATCGGAAAGCGCAACAAATAGTCGCTGGGTTAACGCCAACTTTGCAAGGTAGGCTGCACGCGAAGCCCTACCTCTCCGGTGTCACCGTCATCCAGCCAGAAATTAAAGGCGGAACCCAAACCAACTAAAGAGGCAGCTTTGAATGCAAGGATGTATTTGAATTCAAAGGGGTTCTTTCTAACTTCAAAGAGGGGAGTAAAATTACTCCGGGTAGTAATGGGGACATCTGTACATCTCTCAGAGAGGATCTAGAATCATCCTGCCCTCCCCCATTAAAGTTCGTCCAGCACAATCTCGAGGCCCCAATGGGACTTACTTCTGAGTAGACATGCCTAGGATTGAACTATGTGTCCACATGGCAGGCTTGGATCAGTACTTGGATTGAAGCCGACCGCCGATTTAAATCGATGGCAGTGCTTAAAAAATAGACGTTATGGCTGCTTACTCGCGAGTAGGCCCGATGGATTGCTGTAGGGCTCCCTGTTCCCTTCTGGGCACTGCTGATGGCAGTTCATCCTGCTATCAGCCCAAGCCTATGCGTGCCTATTCAGAAGTCCCATTATAGTCAATAGGGCTTGCTCGCAGGTAGGTATGGATAAGATTGATTTAGGCTACAATGGACCTAGGGTGCTTCTCACCCTATGGTAGATCGGCCTTGTTGGCTTACCGGAAGCTCTCACAGGGTTGCAGCATCAACTGAGTTACAGATTATAGACTACAGGCCACAGTCCCTTTCTAAAGGGAAACTCAATGGAGAAAGACATTCGATTCATCTACATCAGTCCCTTTTAACTCCAGATCCCATTGGAGAAAGGGGGGCGTTTTCAGGAAGTTTTCAAAGCTTAGCTACTTACTCTTAGGAGTAGTGAGTTCCACGCAGAGACCCAAACGCATGACTGCCTTATTTCTGAGAGACTGAACACCAGATGGGATTTTCCAATAGGAACAGAGAGAGACTTTTTTTTTCCTGGGGGCGGAGAGGGAAACTCAGAGAAATGGAGAGAGTATCAGATTCCATTTCAGGGTTGCAGTATTTTGAAAGTGTGCCAGCCCTGGCAATGGAAGTGTTAACATTCTCAGGGTCTCTCCAAACTGGGGGAAAGGGGTGTTTTACCACTGACAAACACAACGGAGTAAGAGCCGAATCTTATGCATGTCTACTCAGAAGTAAGTCCCATTAGAGTCAATGGGGTTTACTCCCAGGAAAGTGTGGAAAGGATTGGGCTGTAAAACTGCAATCCTATGCATGCTTTCCTGGGAGTAAGCCTCATTGAACTCAGTGGGGCTTACTTCTGAGTAGGCACACATAGGATTGGGTTGTAAAATAAGCAGCCCTAATGAATGGATTCTCCCTCCCCCCACTTTCTTTTGGGGGATCATCAGTAACCTGCACGCGCTGGCCATAGTAATTAATAACTGTCAGTCCTATTAGATTCAATGGGGCTTACTGCCAGGAAAGTGTGGATAGGATTGGGCTGTAAATTATTTAATCCCAGTGTGTTTACTTAGAAGGCGGAGAAGCTGCCAGCCCTACAAGCGCAGGACATTTACCCAAAAGTAAGCCCCATTGAACAACACCGGACTTACTTCCAAGCAAACTTGCACAGTCTATACACAAACAGGGGCTGACAGGGATTCTCCAGCCACCTACTCTGTTAGTAAAAGCGGCGCTGCCTGTGGGTCTACTCTAGAGTAATGAGAAAGCCAGGTTAACTTGCGAGTTTTGTTGGCCAAATGATCAGATTCCAGTCCAACTAGGTGACGGTTTCTACTCTCTACTGAATCTCACCCGATTCACAGCCTACTGGGGTTGAAACGTGCGGGGCGGGGGGTTTGTGTCTGCCCCTGTGGTCCGCTTCCCCTCAGGGATACTCCGATCTGCAATCCTATACGTGCTCACTCGGGAGTAGGTGCCATTGAACGCAACAGGACTTACTTCCGAGTAAACCTGCCTAGGCTTGCGCGTGGGGCTTGCACAGAGTGACCCTGGGCTTACATCCGAGTAGAGAGAGTCGGGCTCAGTCAGGACCCAGCCCCGGGGGAAAGGTCCGCGATGGCCAACTTGGAACAAACCCCGCCGGAACCCGTGTTGTCCTTTATGAATCAGTCGCATGAAAGTCAACGCTGCCGGCTCAAAAGACCTTGAAGAAATCCACCCTCGTGCATCGTTTAATAACGATCAGGCGCTCGTTGGGCTGGTACAGTTCCGATTTCCACCCCCACTGCCTCCCCAGTAACTCGCAAAGCAATCCTATGCCTGTCTACTCAGAAGTAAGTCCCATCATAATCGGTGGGGCTTACTCCCAGGAAAGCACGTATAGGATTTCAGCCTTAGAGCCCAATCCTATGCACTTCTACTCAGAAGTTCCATTATAGTCGGTGGGGTTTACTCCTAAGTAAAGCGTGGAAAGGACTGCGGCCTTAGGCACACTTTTTTGGAATAAAGAAGTAAGTCCCATTGTAGTCAATGGCGCTGAGTAGACAGGCATAGTATTGAGCTCTAGCCACACTTTCCTGGGAGTAAGTCCCACTGACTATAATGGGACTTACTTCTGAGTAGACATGCATAGACTTAATCTCTTGGAAGGAAGCTGGAGTTCTTTTTTGCCACCGCAAAAAAAGAGCTGGAGCAGAATGGTCTGCCCAGATTAACTTCACACTGGGCTCTCCTTTGCTTTCCCCCCTTGCAATAAGTGGTAAAGACGAAACATTCTTGTTGCATCTTAACACAGCGATCCAGGGAGCATAAACTGCTCACTGTAGAAAGCACATCTCTTTCCCCACCCCCACCCCCACCCCCACCCCATTGCTTGGTATGTGTAATGAATGAGAATCAACTGTTTGCCTCGGAGCTCAGCTCACCTGAAGAGTTTGGGACCGTCTAAGAAACCGGACCCCTCCCCCCAAAGCCCAGCAACTGAGAGGACAATGAGGCAGGAGTCCTCGTGCTCCTCTCCCGCGTGTCTCCGGACAATGCCGGATTTCACTGGCTTGTGAGTGGGGCCGGCCAGTGGCGATGAAGGAGAACGGGATTCGGCTGGGCTCGATTCGGCAGCTAGAGGGCGCTGCGCCACAATAAATCCTCGCGGATAGTGCCCGGTTCTCCAGCCCAGAGGCCCCCACATCTCAAACATGTTGCACTCTGCCATGAATGCAACACCCGGTAGCACATCTTTGCAACGCAAGGCTCCAGAATCGCAGTTCTGGAGACTGCAGATCAAGATAGCTCTCTCTCCCCCCTTAGAAAGAGGTGCTGGGTTGTTTTATTAATAATATGTATTATTTTATTATATAATAATAATAAATAATAGTGGCAATCATGCAATTTCAAGGGACAAATCAATGTGCAATCTCTTGCGATGAACTAAAGTGGAGGGGAAGCGCGGCAGTGCATTCAAGTGGCCACATACTGACTATTCCTGGTTCCTGCAAACGGCGAGGTGACTCGGAGCCCAAGCCTATGCATGTCTACTCAGAAGTCCCATTATAGTCAATGGGGCCGACTCCCAGGAAAGTGTGGATAGGATGGCAGCCTTAGAGCCCAATCCTATGCACGTATACTCAAAAGTAAGTCCCATTCTAGTCAATGGGGCTGACTCCCAGGAAAGTATGGATAGGATGGCAGCCTTAGAGCCCAATCCTATGCATTATAGTCAATGGGGCTGACTCCCAGGAAAGCGTGGAAAGGATGGCAGCCCCAGAGGCAACGCGCAAATAAATCGGAATGTGCAGAAATAAAATCAGATTTGGGGGAGGGGGAAGGGGAGAAATGAAAGGAGACTCACCCACCAGGCCAGCCGGGTGCGACGCCGGCTCCCTTCCCCTCCAGCCAGGCCCCCTGGGGTCTCAGTCCCCGCCAGCACACTCGGGTCCCAAAGAGATGCATATGAAATCGGAAGCCAACTTTGCCCAGCCTATTCCATCGGGCGCGCCTCTCCAGAGCCCGACCCGGAGTGAAGCCATCCGCTGCCGCTTCCACTGGAGCTTCGCTGAGGAGGAGGAGGGAGAAGATCCAAGTTCTCAGGACATGTCCAGGCAAAGAGTGTGCCGAGAGTTGACTCGCAGCGCCGGGCAGAGCGAGGCGAGGGCTCCTGCCTGCCTCCCTCCCGCTTGAAACTCGCAGGCTGGAGCGCCGCCCACTCCCTTTTCCCACCGCTGGACGGGCAGGGATTCTCCAGGCAGCCGCCGGGGCTGGGGCTGCTCGCCTGGCTTCAGTCGGTCTCCACGGCGAGGGCGGAGCTCCCTCTCCCCGCCCGCCCGCGGAGTTGCCTGAAGTCGGCTGCGCGCCGCTTGAGTGACTGCAGGCAGGTGAGAGATGAGCCTCTCCGGCTGCGGACAGGTGCCCGGGCAAGTCCCACCCCTGGAGAAAACCACGGGTTCTGGGCAGATCCTCAGGGTTCCTACATCATCATCAGTAGTTTGCACACAGTCATGTTGTTTTTGACTGGATTTTGTATATAGCCACCTATCAAGTCCTAGTATTTATTTATTTATTTATAGAATTTATATCCCGCCTTTCGATCCCAACAAAGGGCACTCAAGGAGGCTTACAAATAAAACCATACTATATATATAGTATAAAAATATATGTTTTATATATTTATTTATATGTTTTATATATTTATTTATATATGTTATATATACATATAAGTATATGTTTTATATATTTATTTTATATACATATGTTATATATTCACTTTCACTTGGCAACCTTCAGTCTCGAAAGACTCTGGTATCGCGCTCTGAAAGGTGGTTCTAGAACAGTGTCTAGTGTGGCTGAAAAGGCTGATTTGGGAGTGACAATCCCTTCCACACTGGGAGCAAGTGCAGTCTGTCCCTGGTCTGTCTCCCTGGCTATTCCTTCTTTGCCTCTTTGCCGCAGACTGTTGGCCAAGTGTCTCTTCAAACTGGGAAAGGCCATGCTGCACAGCCTGCCTCCAAGCAGGCCGCTCAGAGGCCAGGGTTTCCCACTTGTTGATGTGTATATACATACACAAAGATATTTAAAAACTATTATTATTATTATTATTATTATTATTATTATTATTATTATTATTATTATTATTATTATTATTATTATTATCCCACCTTTCTATCCCAACAAAGGGTACTCAATGCAGCTTACAAATAAAACCATACTAAAAACATATATATTAATATAATATATATTAATATAATTAATAATAATATTAAACGTGACTTTTCCAAAGTTCGGCTGTGTGTCTGTCATGGTCACATCCACACACAGAGACACTGGGCCAAATCCTAACCAACTTTCCAGGCCTTGTGTAGCCATGCCAGTGGGGTGTGCGTTGCATCCTGCGGTGGGAGGGTAATTAGGGAGGCCGCCACAAGGTAAGGGAACATTTGGTCCCTCACCTAGGGGCTGCATTGCAGCTGCACCGGTGCTGGAAAGTTGGAGAGGATTGGGCCCACTGTCTTTCCCCTTTCTAGAGGTGAAAATGCTGAATTTCTCTGTGCATGGATGCTGATGATTTTTTGCAGACCCAGAGCTCATAAGGATGCATTTTATTTGTCAGCACTTACACTGGAGGGGGGGGAAGAACAGTAATCCCTTGCAACAGCTAGGCGTGTTGCAGGAGCAAAGAAAACCGAAACAGAACAACCTGAGTTTGAACCATGAATGTGAATCATTTTCTTCATTTGGGTATTGCAGGTATCCAGTTTCAATGAAAAAAGAAAGAAAAGAGGAAGGAAATGGGCAGAGTGGGAGGGGGGCGGGGTGATCATTTTTGCCTACTCCGCTTGCCTTTCCCTATAAACATACAACAGGATGCACAGAATTATGCAACTGGACCAACATGAGTTCAGATGATAGGTTTAGGTTACAAAACTTTGCCAGGAGCCAGCCAAAGCCACACAGCTTCAGACTCTCTCTTTGCCTCTCTCAAAAATTGACTGTGATGTGTCATTCTTGGGATTCCTGTGGTGCCATGGATAATGAATGTCCAGTGCTTGTTTAGACAGTTGACTTGGGGAAACAGTATGAAAATCATCTTCAGGATCCAGCTGGAGCCATGTCCTTCTCTGGGAAGTCTTGGGGTAGTGGTTAGGCTGTTGGACTCCTGCTGGGGAAAGCCCAGTTGGAATTGCCACTCAGTCAAAAAATCTACTGGGTGAACTTTGGCCAGTCACTCTCTCTCAGCCAAACCTACTTCACAGGGTTGTTGTCAGGATATAACGGGGCTAACCTGAGGGTCACCCTGAGATCAACAGCAGGAGTGTTTCCCCTGAGAGGAAAGGAGGGCTACAAGTGTGAAAAGCAAATAAATACATCTGAACTCTCAAGATCAGTAATTCCCAGATTTTATTCCAAAGCACAGTAGTGCAAAGTTGAAGGGCTTGATATTTCCTGTGAATCCAAAGTGTTCCTGCTCCAAGGAAGCTTCATGCTATATCTCTGCACGATTTGCCATTCTGGCCTGACCTCCTTCCAGTCAACCTCTGAAAGAAGTGGCTCAGCATGGTGTTAATGACTCCTGATGTCTGTCTGTAATGCAGACACAGCAGAATTAACCACCCCCAGTGGAAGCTGCCTGCTACAGGACTATATGAGTCATGATTCTGGGTTTACCTCCTTCTCTTCAGGAATAATGCCCAGATTGGTGATTCATGGGAGATGCTCTTTATAGCATTCTTACTCCTACACACTCTAAAAGTGCTTCTTTTGGGTTGTCATGTGAGTTGTGTAGTGTAATGTCCGATTTAAAGTCGGAGAAAGAATATACCACATTAATTATATCTGGGAAATATTTTCCCTAGTTATGTAACACATGGTTAGGTTTGAAGGGGTAGACTATGCAGTCTAGACTTGCAGTGATTTTCAACCTTTTTTGTTTTTTGGCACACGGACAAGGTACTAAAATTGTCAGGGCACACCATCAGTTTTTGGACAATTGACAAGGCACACCTTGCTGTTGGTGGGCGGCTCATATCCCCAATGTCCTATTGATAAATTACCCTCCACCAAACTCCCGCGGCACACTTAAGGACCATTGGCAGCACACCAGTGTGCCATGGCACAGTGGTTGAAAAATGGCTGGTCTAGAGGGAGAGTGGAAGGGCCCATCCAAGCTGTGGCCAGAATGGGGCACGGATCAGTTTCCCATCAAAGTGAATCCTGCCAACAGGGGAGGAGGCGAGCTAGGGTGGCTTGCTAGCCCCTTCCCCTGGGCACTGAGGCTAGGCCACCCCTCACCACCAGTATGGCACTACCTCAATACTGTGGCCACCCCATGGGGTCCCAGGCAAGACAGACTGGAACCTTGGTTGTCAAGCCCCCCTTCTGCTTGCTGTCCTGGGGCAGTGCACTGCACACCTGATCTATTTTATTAGCAGGTGAGACCCTACTGAAGTTTCCTCAATTTGTGAAGTAAAATGAGAGGATGAGATTAGGGCTTGCATGGTCTCTTGAGTACTAGCTTTCTGGTATTTCTGTGTCCAGTTCTGGTCGCCGCATCTCAAAAAAGACATAGTGGAAATGGAAAAGGTGCAAAAGAGAGCGACTAAGATGATTACGGGGCTGGGGCACCTTCCTTATGAGGAAAGGCTACGGCGTTTGGGCCTCTTCAGCCTAGAAAAGAGACGCCTGAGGGGGGACATGATTGAGACATACAAAATTATGCAGGGGATGGACAGAGTGGATAGGGAGATGCTCTTTACACTCTCACATAACACCAGAACCAGGGGACATCCACTATAATTGAGTGTTGGGAGAGTTAGAACAGACAAAAGAAAATATTTCTTTACCCAGCGTGTGGTTGGTCTGTGGAACTCCTTGCCACAGGATGTGGTGATGGCAACTGGCCTGGACGCCTTTAAAAGGGGATTGGACAAGTTTCTGGAGGAAAAATCCATTACAGGGTACAAGCCATGATGTGTATGCGCAACCTCCTGATTTTAGAAATGGGTTATGTCAGAATGCCAGATGCAAGGGAGGGCACCAGGATGAGGTCTCTTGTTATCTGGTGTGCTCCCTGGGGCATTTGGTGGACCGCTGTGAGATGCAGGAAGCTGGACTAGATGGGCCTATGGTCTGATCCAGTGGGGCTGTTCTTATGTTCTTATGTATTCAGAAGGCAATTAAAGACTTCTTAAAGAAAATTAAGCAAACATTTGGAAATATGGTAGAGGTAATATAGAAGTGTGTATATCCACATATTAATATTTATATTCTGTTAGTGGTTTTGGATATAGTTTGGAAAAGGAACAGTTGCAATAAACCTGAACATATTTAAAAATAATCATGGGTATAGGGGTATAAGCAGAATGTTTGGTTTAAGATAATAACTTTTCAGTGGTGAATCCTTTGGGACAGACATATGTCTTTTCACTCTTTGTAAAGCACCATGCATTCGGATGGGTTTTATTCTGATAATGATAATGGTACAGTTTGGTTTGCAGTGCTCTGATTCAGGTATAACGAAGGTTGAACCCACTTTTTGATTCAGGCTCTGATTCAGTTTGCTGAAACTGACCAAAATAAAATGAAAGAAGCAAAGCAAATATTAATTTGTCTTTAAACAGGATTTGACACCAAGATATGCTGAATTAATGTTTTTTTTCTTTTCTCTGCCCTACAAAGGCAGGTGGTAGGTATGTGGTGCTTTTGAGGAAAGCTTTTGGAATCTGGTAGGATCATTTCTGCTGGAGCTCCTGATTTTTGGTAGTCTTTGATCAAGGACAGTAGACAGATGTGTGTGTATAGTGTGGTGTAGTGGACATGAGATGATGGATTTGGAGGGTCTAAATGAAAATGATCTGGCAGGATCTGGCATGTCCTTCTGTGTGTGCTTTTTCACTGATGCACCAGATTCATTACTGCTGTGTTGTGATGAAAAATGACAGATGTGACAGTAATGTGACCCTAGATGATGGATTTGGGCAATGGTGAAGCTAGTTAGAAAAAAAAATGATTCTGTACAGCAAACATAATGATTTTCACGACTGTATTGACAGTATGCATCTGATTCATGTATAGTAAGCTCAGATCTGATGTGCAAGCATCTTGTTTCTTACTAGGTGGTGATCATGGAGTTTCAAGATCTGATGGAACAGAACAAATCAACAACTGATCAGATGGAAACCAACAAATCAACAACAAATCAACAAATCACCCCAGACTAGCAAGGGAGGGATAGTGTGTTCAGTAGGCTTCATGTTTTAAAAATTGGTCACTCGTATTTAATAAAGTGGCCCAAGTTAAACCCAAGTGCAGTCTGGTGCAGTGGCATAGCTAAGGGAGCACAGGAAGTAGCAGGTGCACCAGGCAACAAGCTTTAGGGGGGCGACAAGCTGAGCTTGACACCAGTGGCCAAAATTGTGAAAAAATTTGATATGTATGAATAATACCATCATGTTATATGTTATTGGAAAGGTAATTTAAAGCGGAATGCAATGAAACAAACCCAATTTGAATATCTGTATTCTATCAAAAGTTATGGCCAAATAACCAGAAACCGAAAGTGCAACTACCTTATGGAACAAAAAGTGGATTTTCTTAACTCAAACTGACCCATGAGACTGATTGTTCTGAGAGCCAATGAGATGTTGTTATGATACAGCATGGAACCACTAAGGTGTTAAAATGAGTCAGCTCTCATTTCCATGTACTGTGTTCCATGTACACAGCTACTCCTGCTAACTGGTAAAGAGGCACTTTTTCAAGTGGTACTCCTCTTATATTTAGCAGAGGGAGAATAACCATTCCTCTTCACCCCAACATAGTGTATCTAACCAATAAAGGGCACACTTTTTATTTATTTACTTAATTAAATTTGATTTTGTCATGGAGGGGGACTACAAAATCTTCTTTGATCCCAGGTAGCATATTGATGTTTTAGCTATGCCACTGGCTGGGGAGAGGTGGCAGATCAAGTGTGTGGTGAACTGCTGGGGGGGGGGAGGCAGGTTTCACCTCAATTTGCACTTTTTAAAAAGCCTGAGTGTGATGTCACTTCTGGTTGTGACATAACTTCCAGGGCATCATTTTGAGCTCTGCACCGGGCTACATGTTCATTAACTATGCCACTGGTCTGGTGTCTTCATTGGGGGGTGCAAGGATAAATAGAATGCCAGATGCAGGGGAATGGCATCAAGATGCAAGTGATCTTGTGGTCTTGAGTGCTC
Organism: Tiliqua scincoides; assembly: GCF_035046505.1. Taxonomy (NCBI): domain Eukaryota; kingdom Metazoa; phylum Chordata; class Lepidosauria; order Squamata; family Scincidae; genus Tiliqua; species Tiliqua scincoides. Next base: position 61,650,319 of record NC_089826.1, read on the forward strand.
CCTTAGGCATTTGGTGGGCTGCTGTGAGATACAGGAAGCTGGACTAGATGGGCCTATGGCCTGATCCAGCAGGGTTCTTCTTATGTTCTTAACAACCCTGTAGCCTGTACTTTTTTTTTTTTGCCATTTTATCATCTTCATCTAAATTGTCTTACACAGTGTTTCTCAAACTGTGGGTTGGGACCCATCAGGTGGGTCATGAGCCAATTTCAGGTGGGTCACCATTCTTTCAATATTGTATTTTTAATATATTAGACTTAATGTTACCAAGGTATGTGACTGTATTTGGGGAAATGTCACAGATCTGTACTTTTAATAGGCTACTATGAAGATGCTTTTAACAATGATAGTAAATGGAACTTACTCCTGGGTAAGTGTGGGTAGGATTGCAGCCTAGGATTGTTGAAAATGCTCCTGCTTGATGATGTCACTTCTGAGCATGACATCACTTCTGGGGGGTCCTGACAGATTCTCATTCTAAAAAGTGGGTCCAGGTGCTAAAGGATTGAGAACCACTGGTCTTACATGCACAGTTTAGAGAAGTCTCCAACAAGCAGGTCAGGACCCAGAAGTCGGTCACAACCTGACCTCAAGTGGGTCATAGCAGTGCTCTTGCCACCGTTTTGTTTTGAGGCTCAAGTCTACACAGTCTGAACAGTAGGCATTGTAATCTTCAATGAGCCCCCTTGGTCTCCCCCTTTGCCACCTGCTTTTTCCTGCTGTGACACTCCTTGTGCTGTGCCTTGCCCTGCCTCAGTTCTTATGTCTCTCCTTCCATCTTTCAAAATTGAGTGCGCACTGTTGCCATGCTACTCTCTGCCACACCTCTCCTTCTAACTGTAAACTGAAATGCAAAGCACTTAGATTTGAAACAAAAAAGGAGAAATGTAGTCAGAAAGATTGCATCTTGAGTTCAGAAATGGACAAAGTTACCTGTAAAACACATACGTACTTATAATTACATGTCAATATCTGAACTTTTTTGTAATTTCGTTTAATTTTGCAGGAAATCAGAGCTATCAGAACACTGGCTTCAGGTTATTGAAATGTCAAGTGATCTGCTGAAACAAAATGTTTCATTCCCGCCCCCCATGCCAAGTCTCAAGCAGGTCCTCCCCAATTGTCAGTTTGCTTTGCTTACTCAATGGCCATCTTCCATATTCAGTGGTTCTGGAATGCCCCTGAGGATCCTGGTGCTTTTTTCCTTTCCTTTAAGATTTAAGAATTGTTTTTCTTTATTATTGCATTAATAATTCTACATACTTAAAGTATATAGAAACCTTTGTCTTATTGTTGGATGGCTCCATTTTATTTCCAGAGTTTCCACAGAACCACTTGGGTTCACAATTAGCATATGCCATTTTCTCTCCTGCTATTGATTGAGATATGATGTCATGGAATATTTGCAGGCATTCTAACTTCTCAGGAGTAGTAGTAGTAGTAGTAGTAGTAGTAGTAGTAATACAGGTATTTATATACCGCCTTTCTTGGTCTTTATTCAAGGCTTTATTCAAGGCGGTTTACATAGGCAGGCTTATTTAAATCCCCATAGGGATTTTTTACAATTGAAAGAAGGTTCTTTCTTTCAAGAACCACAACATTCAGGTGTTTCATTCTGATCTGGTTTCACATTCTGGCCTCCATCCTCCCATGCTCAGAGCAGATGGAATAGCTCGGCTTCAGCTTGTCAGCTGCTTCAAGGTCGCACGGTGCCAGTGGCCTCGAACTGGAGACCTTGTGGATGTTATCTTCAGGCAAATGGAGGCTCTGCCCTCTAGATCAGACCTCCTGCCTGAGTAGATGCACAATTGCCTGAGTAGACGCACAATTGAGTCAGAGGGAGCAGAAAGAGAGTGGACTGGACTTCTGTGTGTCCTCTCTTCCTTACAGCTGTTTGCATCAAATCCTGGTGACCTTAATTATTCTGGGGAAGCCAGAAAATTTTTTCAGGACAGTACCACAGTATATAAAGATGTACTAATGGTGGAAAGGTGAATGGGATAATCCAAATGGAACAAATCTTTCAGTGAATTTCCATGGGCTCATATATAAGTAATGCTAAACTTCAGCATGTTCTGGGCTGCAGGGAATATTTTGTGCTGGGCACAGTATGCACAGTATACCATGTACCTCTCAGAATCAAGTGATCCCAGTTACTCTGGATTGCATTTTGAATGAATCTGTCCAGAGAATTTAACATCAAGATTCCTGTTCTTATATGTTTCTCGCAAAAGGCACAGATGACTAACTTAGTACCTTAAGGCCTTCTATAGACATTGCTATGTTTCTGGGGATAAGTGTTTGAGAACCAACTGTATTGTGCATATTTGACTGCCTCTCACAGCTCGTTGAAAAATAGGGGGGGGGGAATAGACTTACATGACTGAAAGTGATGGGTAAGCAAGGAAGAATCACCCATAGACTTATTAATATGCTCTTAACAGCTATCACATGACATAGACTAGTCATATTCTGCCCTACAGTGTGATGCTCTGAACAGGCAGTGTGGAGTTGAAGAGTTAACAGCTACACAGTTCCTTCTTTAGCCCTTCTGAAATACAGAATTAAATTAAGTATACATGTAAATCTTTCATTGATGGGAATTTTTACAGGCAACAGATGCATGTTTCACAGATGGGGTGGATTTTTCAGTTGTTGTGAAACTATGATGGCTGCAAAACACACACACACACACACACACACACACACACACACACACACACACACACACACAGAGCGCCCTAGCCACTGAACTAAATAATGTTTCCCTGCAAACAAATAATTCCCAGGGTGAGTTTATACTAACTGTAGTGCTTTAGTAACTGAACTTTTTCTGACCACAGAGTTTAAATCTGAGATCTATCTGGCATTTTTTTGTGTGGGTATTGCTTGAAATGATAAGAACATAAGAACAGCCCAACTGGATCAGGCCATAGGCACATCTAGTCCAGCTTCCCGTATCTCACAGCGGCCCACCAAATGCCCCAGGGAGCACACCAGATAACAAGAGACCTCATCCTGGTGCCCTCCCTTGCATCGGGCATTCTGACATAGCCCATTTCTAAAATCAAGAGGTTGCACATACACATCATGGCTTGTAACCCATAATGGATGCCCTATACTCCTGAAGCCTCAGGATAAGATCCAGCCAACACCAAACTCTTCTAGGTCTCATTTAATTTTATTTATTTATTTCATACTTAAGCAGGCATTTAATTCTCCCATTGAAACTAGTGAAATTTTAGGAAGTTCTTAACAGCTCAATTGTATTGCTGTCTGTTTAGAAGTAAGTTCCCCTGAGTTCAATGAGCCTTACTACCAGGTAACAATTTATAGAACTGCAGCTTAATTTTAATTGGATGGTACCCTCATCATTTATGAAAACATGGGTATATGACATCATTTCTATCCTTTTCTGTTTCAAAACTTAAAAAATAACATAAAACAAAACTCCAAAACTCCACATCAGCAACTATTGGGGCACATCCTGATTCCCACTAAGCTACCTTAGCTTGGCCACCTCCACTAAAAAAAAGGGGAAAAGCAGGGGATCATTTTCTCAAATATGCTTTACTTGATTTTAAAATTAAAAAATTAAACACAAAATGTTGGTAGCCATTTTTGGTAAATGTCGTTGGTAAGCCATTTTCTTTTCCAGGGTCAGTTCAGATGATAGTCCAACCAGCCCTTAGTGTGAAGGATGATACTCTGACCTGCCCTTTTAAATGGATGAAGGGGGAATGCTGGTGTCATCGGTGATGACTTATCACCTACTCAGGCTGGGGGAGGGGGCACTTAATGACATCTCAGTGTGTACATCAAATACTACCAGGCTAGAAGTTCTTCCACAACATGCTAGTCTGCTTGCCCCATCCTCACCAAAGCTGAGAATTGCCAGCTAATAAGATAAGCACCACAGGTTGTGAACTCTCCTGAAGATTGTTAATCATGATTTGTTTGTCAACCTCTGACATTTGCTTTAGGTTCTCTGGAAGCCTGATCCTGTACATCTGACCTGAGTTTGGATCTTTATCTGGTATGCAAATGTTAGTCTTGGAATGATTTTTTTTTTAACTGGTTGTTGCATAACATTTGATATTTAATATTTTAACCTTGTTATTTTAGAGTCAGGCCTGTGCCTTAAATGTGCAATTTTTGGCAGGCAGCTCCTTCTGTCCTGATAAAACCCAGGGCAATCACAGTATCTGACTAGTTCATCATGCGAACATTTTCTTCCCTATTGCATTCTCATTGAAATCCTAGTGTTGGGAAGAAAAAAAAGTTCCCAGTCAAAGATGGGAAGGGACCACCTCCCCAGCTTTTAGGCATATAATTCTCTTTGCAAATGCCTCAAGCAAGCAAATGCCTGGACAACCTTTCACTGCATCTCAAATGATAACAAACTAGCACCCTGTCAGATAAACTAGGAAAGTGATTTATGAGGAAAACAAAGACTGAAGGCAAGGTTCTTTTCCAGCAAATACCATGGCAGCAACCCCTAGACAGTTAAATCTAGAAAGGACTATCTCAGACATTCTGCTGATAGTGTAGCTGCCATACATAGCAGGCATGCAAGAAAGGGAAGCCTGAGGCTGGCACCTAAACCACACAAAGCTTTTCCAGTATTGGATCTACACTTTGACTAACTTTCAATTTGATAATGGCAAAGAGAAGCCTGACAAGACCACTCTACAGTGGTGTTACTGTAGTAGCATAGTGGTAAAGAGACTGAGATGTGAATTCTGAGCTCTGCCATGAAACATCACTCTGTACCCTTAGGCAAGCCACACTCTATCAGTCTTCCCCATCTGCAATATAATTGTCCTACTTATCCTATTGGATGATTTTGGCCAAAGGGCCACATCAAATATCTGGCACAATGTCAAGGGCCAGAAAAAAATTAAGTATAAAATTTAAATAATACATTAGAGATGGAACTTGAATGAATGAATGAATGAATGAATTCAGATGTCCAGGATTTCTCCAAGCACCAATACAGCCCAGGACTAGATCAGTGTAATTCAACCTAGGGGTTGAGACTCCAATGAAAAATCAGAAGTGGCCTTCTAAGGGGGCCTTTTGGAGGCCTTAGAAGACCTTCTGATAACAGTTTGATGATGAAGATGGTGATCATCCTCATCGATATAACATTTTTCAACAGAAAGTAGTTCATAATGCAGTTTACACAGCAAAAAAAATCAATAATAATGAATAAAAAAAGTGGTAGTGCAGTGGAGTAAGTTTCTCATTGCTGAATAGCCATAGATTTCACCCCAGTATGTAGGAAAAAAAGAAATACTAAATGCCTCCTTGGGCAGCTCCCAATGGGGAAGGAAAATGTGGGATATAAATCAATACATTATATTTTGGGAGCAGTGCTTTCGTAGTAGGATATGGACTCTAGGTGGGCTTGAGTCCCAGAACCTCTTTTCCCCCCAAATGAAAACTCAACCCAACCTAAAAAAACCCCAACCTGTCATACTTTAGCACCTTCTATTTAGAACTGGGGTCTTTAAACTTTTTGGCCAAAGGGCGCAATCAAATATCTGGCACAGTGTCAAGGGCCAGAAAAAAATTAAATATAAAATTTAAATAAATACGTTAGAGATGGAACTTAGATGACCGAATGAATGAATGAATGAATTCAGATGCCCAGGATTTTTCCAAGCACCAATACAGCCCAATAAATAAAGCACACATTTAAGTGGACTCTCATTCCCCCACCCCACAAGCACAACTCTGGTTGTTGGTCAACAAAACCAGAGGCTCTCAGAGAATCAGAGGCTGGCTGTGGACTGGATAAAGGCTCTCCATGGGCCACGTCTTGCCCCCGGGCCGGGGTTTGGAGACCCCTGATTTAGAAGAAAGAAGCTCTTAGAATATTGATACGTGCACCCAGGGATGGTCCCAATGGCTCTGCTGCCTGGAATTAATACAATTCTGCTGCCGTCTGCTAGCATGTGCAAATTATCCCAGTAACTCCTCAACCCTTTTTTTAAATACATGTGCATTGCTGCCTCCTCCTCCTCTTGCACCTGATTGTTTAAGGAAGCATTGGGATAGGCAGGGAAAGAGAAGCAGAGTGCAGTGCAGCCAAGTGACCTGGACCCCCTTCTTCTTCCTCTTACTGTCAGTTCCATCTATTCATCATGCATGGACAGATCTAAAGGTAAAAGAAAGGAGGAGCTGCAGGATTTCACTTCTCCTTCTTGCCCACTGGGTCTTCTTGCTGTGTGGTCAAGGAGGAGGCAGGTCAATCCTCTTTCTATCACGCATAGAAGTGAGTGATCAGAACAGCTTCATTCTGTTCCTTCTTTTTGCCACACTGCTGCCATAATTGCTTGGTGCAGAACTGCTGTGGGGAAAGGTGGGCTGCCTGACACTGTCCCAGTGTAGCAACATCACGGAAGATATCACTGAGGTGATAGGGTGTGGTGTCCACAGTGCCCCTTGCTCTAAGTAAATGCAGGGTTAAAGCCCAGGTGGTAGCTGGAGGTGTGCTGCACAGCTGCAGTCACTAGAGGCTAAAGTGAACCTAGAAGTATATAAACAGCACTTGGAGGAACTAGGGCCGTGTGGGTTGTAGAAGGAGTGTAGGTTGGAGGGGATGGGACTCTGGTTTGGTAACTCTAACTGATTGGAGTGACTTACTTGGAATCTGTGGACTGGGACTTGACTCTGACTTTTGCTTGCTGCACTTGTGAGTTTAACAAGGGAAACTAATCAGCTTTAAGAGGTCCAGTGGGGAGGAGCTGTGGCAAGACACCCAGTCATCTTCTCACTTGTTCTCAGTGAGCAAGAAGAGAATCAGAGCATTGATTGAAATGGCTGGGTGGACAGCAGGTTGGATGGGGGAAGGGTGATGGGCACCTCTTCTCAGTTGCCACCCCCATTCAGCCCACCACTAAAAGTAGCTGCTTCAGCCAACCTCAAGGTTGGGCTGGCCCTGCGCACCTCCCTCTCTTCTCCAAGAAGCAAGATGTTCTAGGTGCAGTGCTGTATGACCTTGCTTCTTTTGAGGAAAGAGCATTGGATGCTTATGGTGCCTCTGGGATAGTCTATTTACAAATGCACTAGTGATCAGATGGAGGTAGATAACAGAGCAGCCCTTATGAGCAACAACAGGTTGCCTCCATTTTCCAGAAAAGGTATTTCTGCCTCCTACAGGTGCTACTAGCTTCCAGCTCCTTCTCTTTGCTTCTTTTTCTGGTCTCCCTCAACCAGGCCTTGCTAGCAATACATCCTTTGTTACTCTGACCAAACAAAAAAAGGGGGGGGGATGTGTAACCTTTCACCTCAGCCCCTCTCATCAGTTGGAGACACATAATTTTTTTCCTGCTTTCATGGAGCTCCCATTAAAGAAATATCATGGACCAGTGTTTCTGAAACTGTGGGTTGGGACCCACCTGGTGGGTCACGAGCCAATTTCAGGTGGGTCGCCATTCATTTCAATATTTTATTTTTAATATATTAGACCTGATGCTACCATGGTATGTGACTGCATTTGGGGAAATGTGACAGACTTGTACTTTTAACAAGCTACTGTGTATATTTTAGCAATGATAGTAAATGGGACGTACTCATGGGAAAGCGTGGGTAGGACTGCAACCTAGGATTGTGAAAAATTTTCCTGCTTGAGTATGTCACTTCTGGTTGGTCCTGTCAGATTCTTATTCTAATAAGTGGGTCCTGGTGTTAAATGTGTGAGAACCACTGTCCTGAACCATTCAGGGTTGGTCAGAAACAGTGGCTTCAATAGGATTTGCATCACTTGGAAGGCCACAGCGTCACCCCCGTACTGGACCTCCTCCCATGCAGTGGGTGGGGCAACACTCTAGCGGATGGCATGGTGATGCTCCTTTGCCCCCCCTGCTGGTGTTTTGCCTATAACATTTGATAGAATAGAGATATTTAAACACTTTCCTCCCATTGCATTCTGCATGAAAATACGCATCGAATGATATATAACATGATGGTATTATTTGGAAAATAGCAAGATTTTAAAAATTTTGGCCAGTAGTGATGTCATCCCCCTATACCCATCCCCGTATGGCCCATACCCCCTGCACCCCTCCAGTGACACAACTGTTCAGAAACATCACTAGTCCTCTTAAATCATTAGCCTAATAAAGCAATTGTCAGTCAATATTCATGATTGCAATCTCATTACAATATGATCGTAATGCTGAGCACCCCTCCCTGCATGGGGAGTTTCAAGGGTGCTCCATGGTCCTGAAAATTAGACTAATGTGGTGAAGGTTTCCCTCTCTATCTCTCTGAATGTGTACCCCTCTCTCTCTCTCTCTCTCTCTCTCTCTCTCTCTCAGCTTTAGCATTAATCATTCTTTTTTTTGCCTTGCTAAATGATGGATTCATATTACTTCATAGCTTAACAATTGCACTGTGAAATGCACTTTTTATAGAGGAAAAAGCATGAAATTATGCTCTTAATGAAACTGATTCTCCAGTTTTATTGCATTCAAGAGATTCTGTCAACATATATGCATGATGAAACAAAGGCAAAAATAAGGGGAATTAATGTAAAAGATGTAAATGTACTCTTTCCTGAGCTCTGACTTTTATGTTACAAAAACCAGGTCTGTCTCCCAACGAGAAGATTCTGGGTAGGTTTGGCAGGCACACCATTTAGATCAGGTGTGGCCAACATGCAATACATGCGCCACTAGTTGTACGCTGATACTTTCTAAGTGGCATGCGCAAAGTTCCCATATATTTTTGAAAAACATTTAAACAATAACAAAGTACTGCAGCAGTTTACAGTGTGTGTGATTTGTTTGCTGCTCCTTACACAGCACGCCCCAAGTTTGTAACGCTGCAGTTGTCGCACTCAGAGTGGTTACAGCTACGCTGTTTGATTTGCTCTGGTTGGAAAACAGGGAGAAAGGCAGGAGAAGAATGATGGATAGGAAAGAAAGCCAATAGCATGGATGGTAGTGAACTGCATGTTACTAACTGGCAGATCACTCACTTACCGGAGAAGGTCTGATTGGTGGAGCACTGAAGGGGTGAGGGACTGGCAATAGAAGGCATCAGTGGCCCAAGTGGGACAGCACAAAGATGGATGATGAGATCAGCAAAGCCCAGGAAGAGGTGGTACTAGGCTACCAGAATGCTCCTGATCTGATAAACTTCTTGTAAAGCTGGGTGGGTCCCGGTGCTAAAAGGTTTGGGAACCACTGCTATAACTCCACTTTCCCTGGTACCTCTTTCTGTGATTGAGATGCCTTGATGAAATTGTTCACCAAGTTTATCATGGACGGTGTCAAGATTCACAGGGAAGAAATCCATATTAATCCCATTTCTTTGAATGAATGTGATGGACAGTATGTGGCAAGGAGTTCCGGAAGCTATCTGGATGATTTAAACCAGCGTCTGCCAAACTATGGCCTGTGGGCCTCATCCGGCGCAACATTAAAGCCCTCCCCAATGTGAGCAGTGCTTACCATTCCAGCGTGCTGCCCACAGGCAGCCCACCAGATTGCTGCAGAACGACCCTCTGCACAGTCGTGTCTGCTCATAAATCTGGGTGCAAAGCTTGCTGGAGCAGTGGGCTACAGATGTGACTGCCCAAAGCATTGCTCTGCAGCAATCGGGTGGCCTGCTTTTGAGTGTCACACCAGAACAGTAAGCACTGGTGCAAACAGGGACTACTTTTTTAGTGCACAGTTTGCAAGTTTGGCAACTGCTGATTTAAACAGTTCCTTGGCATGACGCAGTATCACCCTCAACACAGTTTCATAGTAATCTAATCACTACTAGACAAAAGAGAACTTAAATTCTCTTAGTGCGTTCACAGTGAATGTCAGCTCACAACTCGCATAGTTGCTGAGACTAGTGATATATTTATTTTGGGTCATCATAAATCCAAAATTCATCTGTCTGCCACCTGCCTGCTTTCCAGTCAGCCTGCCACCTGCCTGTATATACAGTACTAAAAAAACTAGCAAAAAAAATCTGGTGGAAAATTACATAACCCATTGTGACAAAATAGACCAAATCTTTCAATATATTTAGTAAGAAAAAAGCTTCTATTTGCCACAGAAAAACTGTGGGTGATAGAAAAATTCTGACTGCATATTTGAATTCGGCACATAAAGTTATATTAGAAAGACCTTCATCGCTCCATGTGCCAAAAATCACATTGACCAGTGTTAACATTTTAACAGACTTGTATATTTATTATTATTATTATTATTAACAGTATTTATATACCGCTTTTCAACTAAAAGTTCACAAAGCGGTTTACAGAGAAAAATCAAATAACTAAATGGCTCCCTGTCCCAAAAGGGCTCACAATCTAAAAAGATGCAAAGGAATACCAGCAGACAGCCACTAGAACAGACAGTGCTGGGGTGAGGTGGGCCAGTTACTCTCCCCCTGCTAAAAAAGGAGCACCCACTTGAAAAAGTGCCTCTTACCCAATTAGCAGGGGTTATATATAGCTCACAGTAATGCTGTCCTCCGTCTTATTTTGTATTATTATTATTATTATTATTATTATTATTAATTTATCACATTTTTATACCACCCTTCCTCCGAAGGGCTCAGGGCGGTGTACACAGCTGCTCCCCTTTTTTTCCTCACAACAACCCTGTGAGGTAGGTGAGGCTGAGCGAAAGTGACTGGCCCAAAATCACCCAGGAAGCTTCGTGGTGATTTGAACCTGGATCTTCCAGGTCTGAGTTCACCTCCCAAACCACTACACCACTCTGGCTCTTAATCTTTAGCATGTTATAGTACCTCAGATAATGCTATTAACATGTAAATTAGATTGATAAGGAAGACTGCTGAAATGCTCATTTAGACCAATATATATATATTAATTAATATATATATTAAACAGAATGTGCTGAAGTTCCTCCGCTAAATGAGATCATGCAAAGGTCAATGACTGTAAAATAAAAGCACAATACCCAAGAAGCGTCTAAGTAAAAATCAATACCAATCTGCTTTATTTTCACAGCACTGAATGTACATAAACATGTCAGTCACAAGAAATATGACACGTCCTTTTCTGTTGTGAGTGAACCATCAGTTTGTTTACCTACTTTTTATGCCTTTTGGCTCAAGATAACCTTTAAGCGACGTGCAAAATATAGTATCATTTCAAATGTTCAGGACTTATACTTTAGCATTTCAAAAACCAAACTGAACTTATTCTTAGCATTTTGGTTGACATAAACAGGCCAACCATTCAATCCATTGAGACTTTAATTCAGACTGGGTGCGGAGTCTGAATTAGTAACAGGATTTTGGTTGAGAATAGAACAAAATGGAATGGAATAGAACTGTGAAATCTATCTTTAGTTAGACTATAAAGAACTACACACCCAGGTAAATTTTGGTGGGTTGCTTCCAGGGTGACATTGTCCCTTGCCACATGGTAAACTTTTGAAACTGAAAGGATTACAGAAATCAGACTGCGATGTCACATAAGAATTGGCTGTTCAAAGAAAAAAAGTTTAAGAAAATTCCTAGGGATCTTAGGATTTTCAGCTTTGTCTCTTCCTTTTGTGACACCTTGTAGACCTTTTCTCCATGTAAATGTGTTTAGGTCAGGCTGTTAATCTAATTCCTGTGCACTATCCTAGATGTACAACAGAGTTCATTGTTCCACTTGCTAAAACAAAATGCTATGAATAGCAATGTCTTTAATTACAATGCCTACAATATCGTTATCCTTTTGTTTCAGATGGGGAGTTGTGTTAGGGCCCAGTCTTAAAGAGAGTGCCACTGCTAGGTGCAGTGGCCCCAAAGCAGCTACTGCTGCATCCTGTGGCACCACGGCAGCCATTGGAGGTCTCCTCAGGGGGAGGAGACTTTCCTCCCCTTCCCCTGAGGAGAGCCCCAAGCCCCACAATGGGGCTCCTCAAGTCTGCACCAGCTATTTTGCTGGCACAGAGTTGAGAGACTTTAAGTTGAGCCAGATGGCCCAACACAAAGTTCTGGATCTGGTGGAGCAGAGCTCCGCTGATCCCACTGCCTCCTGCCCCATTTCCTCCCCCGCCCCATCCTCCCCTACCCTCCCCTGGAATGCCGCCTCCTGCCCTGACGAACCTTACCGCCACCTGGAGCTCTTTCCTTGCTCTAGGCTGTGTGCAGCTGGTACTGGGCTCAGCGCCGACTGGCGCTGGACTAGAGCCAGCGCTGACTCAGTGGAAGGTGTCACAAGCATGCCTTACAGCACGTTTGCAACAACCAGCACCTCTGGTAAGCCCGTATCGCCAACACTGACGAGCTCAGGATTGGGCTCTTGGTCTCTTGCATCAGAAATGACAAGAGCTGTGGCATTTCTAAAAGGCTAACAAGTTCAATATAGTACCAATGACTGTTTGATGTGGAAAATTGACCCCATCCAGACTACTTTCTAAAAAAATGAGGAGTAAAATTGCTGAACGCAGTTACCACAACTGCCCCTCGCCCCCATCGGCTATATACTGTATAGCAGCCATTTTCAACCACTGTGTCATGGCAGCTGGTGTGCCACAGGAATTTGGGGGAAGGTCATTTATTAGTAGGGCCAATGGGTGATGCGAGCCCTCCACTGGCAGCATGGTATGCCTTGGCAATTGTCAAAAAGCTGCTGGTGTGCCATGACAATTTTAGTGCCTTGTCACTGTGCCGTGTTATGAAAAAGATTGAAAATTGCTGCTGTATAGGCATCTGTTCTTCTCCGCCTTGCACTTCACCCTCTTCTGTTCATGAGGACACCGCTATCTCTTCTTCTCCTCCTGCAACCACTCTCACCCTTACCCACCTGCCTGTTCCTAGCTGTGCCGAGCCCCCTAACCCTGAGTGCACCAGCACAGTATTCAAAGATAACAAGAACAGAGGCACAGAAGATGAGAGGTAGGTGGTAATTCTGCCCCTCACAGATAAGCGAATTTGTGGATAGAGAATTCACATATAATTGTGAATAGACAGAAACTATCTATAGAAATAGAAACTGACTTTAGATCTATATGCTAGCCTTGCTTTCAGCTAGACAGCATTTGTGTGTCTTGCAGAAAACAAATTTACCTCAGCGGCAATGGCCAAAAACGCAGCACGTACCCATTACACTCAGGAGTCCATAATGCCTTCTTTATAAAGGATATTTCTGGCATTTGCAGTGATAAAATGCAAGTCTCCAGGCTGAACCTGTGAGAGATGTAACAATGGAGTTAATGGAGTGTAGCAAAATAAAATATTGGCTATTAAAGAAGGCTATCTGGAGAAGGAAGAGCTATAGATGACATACTGAATGGGATCCTGACATCAAGGAGGGAGGGTAGATAAAAAATGACTGTGTTGAGCCCAAAGGAACCCGGTTGCTGATACAAATATGTTTTATGCACGAGCTGAATAAAAATTTAGAGCTGACTCCTTGCATCATGATCTATAGTGCAATCCAATCAGTATATCTGGTGTATATCTTATCAGGTATCTGGTGAGTCACTGTGAGATTCAGGAAGGTGGACTTCATGGGCCTTTGGCCTGATCTAGCAGAACTCTTATGATCTTATGTATATTCAGAACTTCCTGTCAAGTGTGCATAGGACTGCAGCCCAAATGTGTCACATGGTATGGCTTACATACTGTAGCACTATAAAATCTAATCAGCCTGCCACCCAAGGGCAAGGTACCAAAGACAGGGAAAGAAAAGCAAGGGAAGTAGACATGAAAGAACAAGGAATAAAGCCCCATTTATAGGAAGGTTTGCTAAAGGTTAGTATCGACTTCTTTGATTATGCTTAAGAAGTCCAATTCATTCTCACATTCTTATTTTGTTTTGCTACCAGCATGCATGTATGAAACAATCTTGACATTGAGAAGGAATTCTCAGGCTGAGTAGGTCTTTTGAGACGAAGATTTGCTGGGCTGAGCATCTACGCTGTGTGATAGCAGAAAACATGATGTTTTACAACCCTGTTTCTTTTCCTTCTTGATTTTTTCCCCCTTCACCATGTATTTTGAAGCACACATTATGGTGGTTTGATAATACCCATAGGACAAATGTGAAGATAATTTTGGAATAACCTGAGAAAAAGAATCTAATAACTAGCAGTCGTGTGGGTGGTTGATTAATGTTTTATGAGCACTGGCGTCAATAAGAATTTACTCCACTCTGAAGCCAGTTTATACGAACTAAAATATTTTTGTCATCGTTTACGTGATAGATTTCGTTTTATTTGATTTGTATCACAGAAGATATGTTGCTATCACCTTGAAAAATGCCGTATTATAACAGAAATTATGGCCTTATTGGTATTTTCTGGAAGTAGAAACCCATGGCTTTTAACTGTGGCAAAGACAGGGATTCCTTTTTGCCTGCCTTCGAGTGAGGAATTTTCCCAGTGTTCAGAGTAGAGGGTACACAAGTAATGTCAACTTGACTGATGGCAGCTGATGTAGAGAAGTGCATGCAGAGTTGCAGAGCATTTTATTGTGGATATATAACATAACCTCACAGGGTTTTTGTGAGGACAAAAGGAGGGAGAGAACTATGTAGACCACCCTGAGCTCCTTGGAGGAATGGCTGTATAAAAATTTGAAAAATAAATATATAGATTTCCTTTTCTCTTGACATGTATGAGGAATGAGAAGAGGCAAAACCTATTGTGTGAACATCGAGAAAAGGACAATGCACATGCTCAAGCAGGAGTAATGAAACAGGGACATCCACCCTGGGCAATGTGAGCACAAACAGACGAATGCCTGTTATCTGCCTGCAAAGACAAAGCAAGTTTTGGAGAATCGTTTAAGGCACTGACCAGGGTTGTAGATAAAATGAATGAACTATCAATATGAAGCACAGCATGGGTCAATTTGCAATTTGCTGGATTTGAAATCGAACTAGATGATATGCCTCTAGTGTGGTTGGGCCCTGCGTTTTTAAAATGTAGTTGTGTGGGGCCCTGATCTGGATCGGGACTGCAGTAAGGGGAGGGGATCTTTAAACTTTTGTCCCCATAATGATCAGCATCTAGGCTGGAACCTCCAATCTAGTGGCATAGCTATGGGTTGGGGGGGGTTGGCGTGGTAAGTACTGCAGGTACTGTAATGTGCTGTGAAAATAGTCCCTCCCACTTGTTGTCAGAGCCATTCCGGGCGGCAGCTACAATGTGCAAATGCTTGCCACCAGAATGGCTCCCATGATGAGTGGGAGAGGCTGCTTACACAGCATGTTGCAGTGCCTGCAGTACTTAGGGCACCACCCTTCCTGCAGCTATGCCACTGCTCCAATCTACTATTGGAGGAAATTTCATTTTGACCAATTTTTTTTCCCTTTTTCCCCTAATCAAGTAGCAGCATGGGGTGGGTATGGAATCCAGGTCTGGACTCTAGCAGTAGCAAAAACTTAAATCCCCTCTACTTACCTGTGACCCTATACCTGATCAGACCCCTGCATGTGTGGTGTTTACTTTTTAAAAGAGAAGTATGGAAGCCCCTATCATTCAGCAGAGCTGCAATCCTATACACACCTTCTTGGGAGTAAGCCCCACTGAACACAATGGGACTTACATCTGAGTAGAGATGCATAGACTTGTGCTGTGGGTGTATATCTAATTTTGCCCTGAGAGTAAAGGTAATAGAACCAAAGCATGGACTCTTAATGTTCATGCAAGGGGTGCAGCTTGGTATCAACCAGGGGTCACCAGGGCATGCCTGTGTTGTATAAGGGCTTGCACAACTGTGTCAAGTGAGTCAACAGCCAAACAGCAGTAGGCTGCATTTTGTGGGTTGTTGTCTGAGCAGCATGCATTGCTGTTTGTTACTAGTAAGGGATTGTGTGGTACAAAGCAGGAAAAAGATGATTTTCCTAACATCACTTGCCAAGTCCATGATACTATTTTAGTGGTGCCACAATAAGGAAAGCGCACATGTGGAATTGGACTATTAGATATTACTCTTAGATACCCACCAAAGCTGTGGTAATATGACACACATCTAGGGTAGCTAGCAGAGATTATCTTACATCAGATATATGATTTCCTTTCTTCTTTTCCATCTGTCTGGCAATATTTTATGTACAACAAATATTTTTTGGGGTCCATTTTTCTTCACTTGTATTGTATTTATTTATTTTTCACATTTTTATATCACACTTCCTCCAAGGAACTCAGGGTGGTGTACATAGCTCCTACCCTCCATTTGTCCTTGCAACAACCCTGTGAAGTAGGTGAGATAGTGACTGACGCAAGGTCACCCAGGAAGCTTCATGGCTGAACAGGAATTTGAACCTGAATCTTGCAATTGGAGCTCACTGCTGCAAAGGGCAGGCTTGTGGCAGGGAGCTGCAAGCCTCCAGGACCCTCTGGGAGACTTCTCGACACCTTCAGGAATGTCCCTGCAGCACCACGATCACTGTGGCTCTGTTGGGGCACCCCCCCATCCAAATCCCCACTCCTGCGAAAACTTACCAGAGGTTCTCAGACTCCCATAAAGTTTGAGAACCACTGGACTGAGGATATCTGTTTTCACCTGCAATCCTATAATGTTTTCCTTGGAGTAAGACCCACTGAACACAGTAGGACTTACTTCTGAATAGATATGCATAGGACTGTGCTGTCACTTTCAGGGCTTATTCCTCTCTTTAAGGGGAGTTACATTTTGTCGTCCCATGGACTGGGAATCTGAGAAGGGGTAACATGATATTCAAGCCTGCTGAAATCACAAGAGCTGAGGATCCAAACTTATTTCACCCCTCGCAAGGCATTACAAGATCTAGTATGCCCTTTGCAAAGACATCATATGATCTCCACTTCTTTACTGTTTATGTGGGAAAGCAGTTGTACGAGTGTTCTGTAATGGGATAAATGGGAAGGAAGTGCTGGAAATGTATTGCTCCGTCTCTACCCCAACCCTAGATCTCAAATGGTGGGGAGGCACTGCATCTTTGATAGATTGCCTCCTTACCATCACTGCCAGCTGTCTTTCTTACACTTCATTGCCACACTCTGAATTTTCACATCCAGGGCCTGTCAAGAGAGAAAATGTTGAGAATTGGCTTCTATAGATACTCCTTTTAAAAAATGATTTACAGTATCAACATGTTTAACTACCAGGCGTTGGTAGAGCATGTCAAATGACACAGCTGTCACCTGCACTTTGACCAGGCAAGGTCACCTGTTAAGGACTGACAACCACCAGCTTTTCAGCACTGCTAGTGCCTTAACAAGTGATCTACATAGCTGGCACTGAATTCTCCAGCCATGCTGGTATCAGTTAAACACATTTTCAGATTGAGCCCATGCTTGTTTTCTTAGGAGTAAACACTATTTTATTCAATGGGGCTTCCTCCCATGCAAGCACCATAATCTAGTAATTTAAACAACCCTGTTATCTGGCCTGGCTTGAGTTGTGCTGAATTTTTTATCTTCCATGCTGATTTAAGATCCTCTTTTAGCAACCCATTTTCTGTTTCAGGATCCCATGCAGGGTAAGAACTGAAGCTTGACAATAACAGTAATACTGGCAAAAAATTGAATTTGAGTTGGATATTGTAATGAAATGCAGTTCAGAAAATGTTTGGTATACTTTCTTAGCCAGAAGTTTCACTGTGGTTGTATACACTGAAAAGCATGTTATAGTCTCATATAGCATTCTTGCTGCATTTTCACAATAAAACTAGAATGGCTAGCATTTTTGTGACATTTATGTACCGGAGGTTGCTTCCGTCTCCTATCATCTTTCCATATTCTGTGACTCAAGGTAGGACTTAGAGCAAAACAGGCATATAAATGGATAATATGTTTACTCAGCCTTAAGGCTACAAGCCCTATGATGCTTTGCAACTGCAAAATCATGTGCATTTGAAAAATCATGTGCAAAACCATCCTGGGCCTTTAAATTTGTGACAGCAATTGACAGTACCAGAGTGTGCCTGTGCAAATAGAACCAGGTAATGTTCAGATAGACAATTGTCCTGCAGAATTCTGCAGCTTAGGATTCAGAAAAATGGACCTGAAAAAGGGGGCAACCTTTCCTTCTGCACCACCTATTACAACTTCCACATAGCACCGCGCTGCCTTTGACACATGACTGAGCTTATTGGAATGGAACATGCAGGAATTATTTACCTAGCAACTGGTCTAAAAAGCACTGACATTAAAAGGAATTTGCCCCCCTAACCAACATAATAGTGCCACATGCAGGTGATCGATTCATTCTGGCGGGATTGAGATAAGTACATGGTATCTTGAATCCACTTGAACAGTATGTTTTGGGTTTTATGACTTTTTGTCCAGAACTGCCCCATGCAATTAAGGTTGTATGTGCTCATGAAGAATGCACAGCTCCTCTACTTCCTTTCAGGTGAATTTTCTCCATTGTATATGAGGGAAGGCAGTTTGTCTGAATTCCCCTCTGCAGAGTGATTGGGGAAATTGGCACAGACATGGGCAGAGGGGTCGGGTGTATATGTGTGTCATGAGTCAACACATCCTTAATCATGTGGAGCCAGTCCTGGATGAAAAATATTATCCAAGATGGCCCAGAGTCCTCTTTGACTCTCAGGTATAGGTTTGTTCTATGATTGTTCTTAGATACAGGTAATTGAGTCAAGACTTCCACAGTAGTGCTTAAACTGGTGCCTGGAATGATAGCAAACCGGAAGTGGTTCACAATAGTTATTTTTAGACTTGCAGAGGCATTGGAAGCCCTGCGGAGGGGTCCGCAGGGCCCCCTGCACCCCCCCAAGAGACCTGCACTGTGTTAGGTAAGTTCAACCCCTCCCCCATCCCCAGCAGTGGCATGATCCTGGTGATCGTGTTGCTGCCTTTCCCCTCTCCTGCAAGCACTTACCTTGGTTCCCAAAGTCCCCGCAAGTTTGGGAACTGCTGTACATACACGCTTACCTGAGGCTAAACCCCACTGAATATAGTGGAGTTACTTCTGAGTAAACATGTATAAGATTGTGCTGTAAGGCAATCTGCAGAGAGAAGCATAATTAGCAAGACATTGTTCTTTTTAACTGTACTCCCTTAGGTTATAATCTTGAAGTATTTTTAAGAACAAGTGCATCTAAACTATCTGATGCTAAGCTAAACTGTCATGGTGTAATTATGTGCCTGAACATTCTACGACAAAGGAAGTGCTATGTTTTAGCAAGGTGACCTTACAGTTATCAAGTAGATGCCATGCTGCATGGGTTCAAAGCCAATACATTAGCATTTAAGCCATGACTAGCTGCAAACTATTATGATTTTAGTTCATCTCGACACCTCTTTCAGACCTTCCACAAAGTCTGTGCCAAGGAAATGCAGATGATGATGACAAATTATGAAAATGTGTGCACTCTTATTCAATTTTTCTCATTTATTTCATGCTAGCTTTAATTTACTCTTGTTGTTGACCTTCTTTTTGGATAATGGAAAGCATTATTTCTTCTTGGATACCACACTGAAAAGCATGTGAACAAATCATTTTCCACAACTCAACGCTCCACTTTATGGGTAGAATCCAGTACTCGGTCAAAGAAAGAAGAGGTCCAGGACCTCTCCTAGAGCAGAAGTGCTGATGTTGTCAGGAGGAGTACTCAGATGATGCCTTTGGAACTTTTCCACAGGACCTTAGCTGAAAAGAAACATCAGGCTCAGCAAGAGGCAAACTGAGAAATTTGCCTATTGCCATATGTTAATATATCAGCCATTTACTTTACCAAGGGCTACCTGAGAGCTCCTGTTTTCAGAGCTCATGTTCTGTAATGGAGCTCATGTTAACATTAGGGCTGCAATACTGTACACACTTCCATAGCAGTAAGTCCCACTGAGTTGAGTAGGGTGTACTTTGAAGTAGATTGCAGTGCAAGGGTACAATTCCTATGCTAATTTGCATATTGGATGCAATGGGTAGTCAATGAACATGACAACCACTCTACTATGTTTCAAAGTATGAATAAATAATGGGAAAAGAAAACAATCTAATGAAGAAATTTAAAGTTTATTACACTGGCCAATAGCATAGCATTACCCTGCATATGTCTGATCTCCTCTGATCTCGGAAGCTAAGCAGAGTCAGGCCTGGTTGGTACTTGGATGGGAGACTGCCTGGGAATACCGGGTGCTGTAGGCTTATACCATAGTCTTTTGAGACTGAAGGTTGCCAACCAACACAGGCCAACACACATTTTGCTGTCTTAAAACTCAAACCTATTCCTGGATATATTTGAGGTGCCGATTCAAAAAATGGCATCAGTTTTTCCCTATCCTGTCTAGTTTTGGAGATAAGGCATAACCTCATTAGTGAATGGTTCAAGCAACTTTCTTGTATATAAAACAAAAATAAATTTTGAGAGAAAAAACGTTTTCTCACCCTTAGGGCGCAATCCTAACTCCTTATGTCAGTGCTTTCCAACACTGCCATAGCAGTGCCAATGGGACATGTGCTGCATCCTGCAGTTGGGTGTCACTCATGGAAGCCTTCTCAAAGTAAGGAAATGTTTGTTTCCTTACCTCTGAACTGCATTGCCCTTATGTCAGTGCTGGAAAGCACTGACATAAAAGGTTAGGATTGTGCCCTTAATTTCATAGGTCTGTGTTATTTGCTGTCTTAATGGAGTGGCTATGAGGGCATGTCATGAATGAAGAAAATTAAAAGGAACACAAATTCTGGCAAAAGAAATGTAAAAAGATTATATGGGAAGCCAAGGAAAAACTTCAAGGAGTGTATGGCCAGCAACATTAAAGGACATACATAATAGAAGCTTCTTGTTAGAAGCTGGAAACCTGCCAGAGAAACAGTTGGCTCACTGGACAGTGAGGGAAGGAAAGGGATAATAAAAGGGGACTTGGACATTGTGGAGCAGTGTTTCCCAAACTATAGGTCAGGTCCTGCCAGTGGGTCTTGAGCTGGTTTTTGGAGGGTCACAAAATTGTTTTGAAATATTAAAAAAATAAAACAACTTTTCAAGCACTCTTGCCGCATTTGCATAAAAAAAATGTTAGTGGGAATCCTAACCTGTGGCAATATTCATACCCCCAAATTACCATGTCAACAGTTTCCAATTTTCTCTAGTATTTGGCATGCCGTAGATCACATGTAAACTCAGTTTCAGTCTTGTGTCTGGCCTGGAATAAACACACACATACATACTATACCCTAACTGCACTTATTGCTCTCCAGTTCAGCCTTGAGGGTACCCTGGAATGACTGTAGTGGATTGGGAGAACAATTTGAACTCCATTTCTAGGAAGAGTCTAGCAAATGTCTAAACACATGTATACTATACGTAGGTTCTCTGGCAGCCTTGGGAGCATAGGACCTCAATTACTATTCATCATTAATTTATTAATTATTATTAATAATAGCAAAATTATTTCTTTATGTGGCAGTGAAGGAAGGGCCAGCCTTGCTTTGTGCAAGGCCTTTTATAGACCTTGAGCTATTGCAAGACCTTCATTCATTCATATAAGTTCCATCCTTAATATATTCACTTATGTAAATTTATTCAAATTTTAAATGTAAATTAATTCTTTTTTTTCCCTGGCCCCCAACACAGTGTCAGGGCAATGATGTGGCCCTCCTGCCTGGACACCCCTGCTTTATTCCATTTTTCCTAGTGGATAGACTGCTGTTTTAAAAAGTGAGTTCTAGTGCTAAAAAGTTTGGGAAACACTGTTGTAGAGTAACTAAATGAGTTCTTTGCATCTTGGGAAGTTCTGCTGCCCAAACAGCCTCTCCTGACTAAAGAAGGAACACTGCAATCTTAACTCGCCTAGAGCTAGCAGAATGAGCTCACATACTGTTGCAAACATGCTGGAAATTCAGTGGCAACCGTGTAGATGCTACTGGCACTGGTGCTCAGGTCTGTGCTGGTCTGCTGGCACCAGGTCCAAGTGGAGCACCTGACAGAGCAGGTATGCTCCCACCAGGTGGCAGGGCAGGGGGAGGGCAGAACAGAGCCAACGAGGGGAGTGATGGGGCAGGGAGAGGTGGATCAGAGAAGTCTGCTTCTGTGAGATTCCTTCAACTTGTGCTCCTGAGGATAAAACCCTTGGTCATCTGTGGCTCAGAGAGAGGGGGGGAATTTCAGCTTCCCTGCTTTGTTATCCAGAGGTTAAGGGCCTGCCCAAGACCTCCTAGCACCCGAGGAGACATGCCAAATGCTGCTTCTCTTACCTGGTGATGTGCAGGCCTCTGTTCCTCTGACATTTGCCCACCAATCTCCTCTCCTTCACACTCCTGCTTTGTCCCCCTCTACTTTTCCAATCCAGGGTGTGGGAGGAAGATCATTGGAAGTAAGCAGGTGGGCTTACCCTGCTAGTCTTCTGCCTGAGGAAACTGCTTCAGTTGGCCTCATGGATGGGCTGGTTTTGCAGGTAGCTATGCCTGCTATGCTATGCCTAGCTATGCAGGTAGCTAGGTAGTTATAGAAAAGTCTCATATAATGTGGACAGTGGGATGGAAGAATTAAGTGTATACTGCATGTAGATTATGGTCCCTCTTTTCCATTGGCTGCTATCTCATCAGTGTCTGGACCTCTAATCCGGTCTTCACAACTTCAGTCCAATTGCTAAAGTAATAGCATCTATCTAGAAAGGAGACGCCTGAGGGGGGACATGAGTTAGGACAGACAAAAGAAAATATTTCTTTACTTGGCGTGTGGTTGGCCTGTGGAACTCCTTGCCACAGGATGTGGTGGCGGCATCTGGCCTGGATGCCTTTAAAAGGGGATTGGACAAGTTTCTGGAGGAAAAATCCATTACGGGTTACAAGCCATGATGTGTATGTGCAACCTCCTGATTTTAGAAATGGGCTATGTATCAGAATGCCAGATGCAAGGGAGGGCACCAGGATGAGGTCTCTTGTTATCTGGGGTGCTCCCTGGGGCATTTGGTGGGCTGCTGTGAGATACAGGAAGCTGGACTAGATGGGCCTATGGCCTGATCCAGTGGGGCTGTTCTTATGTTTTTATGACATTACATAAGCCGCTAATTTCAATCCCAACTGATAGAAAAAGGTCATGCACTTAAAATACGTTTTAAATACAATACAATAAAAAGAACGAGCAACTTTGATCCTAGTTATAATTGACTGCACATGGGAAACATTTTAGTTCATACAAATGTTGAGTGCAGTAGTCAGTTTTCTGTAAGCAAATGATTAATTGCAACACATGAGTGAATGTTTTTCCTTGGAAGCAGAAGAAAAAGAGACCCCTGTAGCCATCTAGGTGGGGCAAATGCCAATGTATTGTCTAACAGCCAAATCCTGAGCTGCCCAGGGCTGCAGTGGTGCTGAAAATGGCTGCCCCCCATCCTGTGCTCTTTGTACAGCTGCTGGTGTCTCCTTGGGAGAAGGGGACTTTCGTAGCTCCGCAATGAAAAGGTCGGCGGTGAATCAGGTGCCTCCATGCAAGGCGGTGATCCGGTGGAACATCAATACACCAGTCCCCCCTCCCTCCCTCCCTCCCTCCCTTGGCATGCCTCCCTCCGCCCTCCCCCTGCCTCCCTCCCACCTCCCTGTAATGCCTACTCCCCACCTTCTCCCCACCCTCCACCTGCCTCCCCCCTCCCCAGAACCGTCCTCCCCACCTTCCCCCATGCCCTCACTTACCTCTCTGCTGCTCAGGTGCCCGCCCGGTGGTAGCCCAGCGCCAGCCAGTGCTGGGCTACCACTGGTGCTTGCTTGGCGGTAGGGCCCGCAAATATGCCTTACGGCACATTTGCAACAGTGCACACTGGCGGTGAGTCAGCGCACCAAGCCCAGGACTGGGCTCTGAGTCAGAGTTTCTCAAATTGTGGGTCGGGACCCTGTACGTGGGCCACGAGCCAATTTCAGATGGGTCCCCATTCATTTCAATATTTTATTTTTAATATATTAGGCTTGATTTTCCCATGGTATGTGACTGCATTTAGGGAAATGTGACAGATCTGTACTTTTAACAAGCTACAATGTATATGCTTTTAACAATGATAGTAAGTGGGACTTACTCTTGGGTAAGTGCAGGTAGAATTGCAGCCTATGATTGTTAAAAATTTCCCTGCTTGATGATGTCACTTCCAGTCATGACAACACTTCCAGTGGGTCCTGACAGATTCTGATTCTAAAAAGTGGGTCCCAGAACGAAATGTGTGAGAACCACTGGTCTAAGTAATGTTGTAGTTGTGGTTACATCTCTGATGGCAGGTCGCTGAGGCTGTATCATTGGCCTGTTATCTGGTGAGAGTGGGGCCATCTGCAACCTGTGAGCCTGGGGGTGGTTGCTGCATCAGGTATTTATCACGTTTGCTGGCTGGGCTTGACCCAATGGGCCCAACAGTGACTGTGTTGCTGTTCTAGGGGGGATGCTGCGCCTGGGATGCCCAGCGACGGGCTCAGTCAGGTCGTGGCAAAGACCAGCAACTGTCAGGGGCTCCAGCCTGTGAGGATGACCGTGGAGGTTCCTAAAATCTACAATGGTATCTAAGCCAACCTTCCAAGAGTACAGAGGGGGCAATTTCCCATCTAGATTCTGGCCGGCAGACCAGACTATATGTAATAGGAAGAGAGGTGGAAATGAAGGCTGCCATAAATCATTTTGAAGTGGTTTAGGAAATAGGCTATCGCGGCACAATCCTATGCATGCCTACTCAGAAATAAGCTCTATTGAGTCCAATATAACATATTCCCAGGCAAGTTTGCAGAAGATTTCAGCCTCGGTAGAATTAAATGATGATGACTGAAACTTTTACATCACCTTTCCTCTAAGGCAGGGGTCTCTAAACTTTTCTGCCAAAGGGCCACATCAAATATTGGGCACGGTGTCATGGGCCGGAATAAAGAACTTAAATACACAATTTAAATAAATACATTAGAGATGGAACTTAGATGAATGACTGAAATGAATGAATGAATGAATGGACTCAAATGTCCAGGATTTCTCCAACCACAAACACAGCCCAAGAAATAAAGCACACACACTTAAATGAACCCCCATTCGCCCACCACACAAGCACAATTCTGGTTGTGTTTGGTCAATTAGGCCAGAGGCTCTCAGGGGATCAGAGGCTGAACGCAGGCCAGATAGAGGGTCTCCGTGGGCCGCATCTGGCCCCTGGGCCAGGGTTTGGAGACCTCTGCTCTAAGTAGCTCAGGGCCCAATCCTATCCAACTTTCCAATTCTGATGTAGCCATAATGCAGTTCTGTGGTATGGGAACATGTTACCATTCCTTGAGAGGGCCCCAATGACTGCCCCAACACCACAGGATGCAGCACACACCCCACTGGCACAACCACACCAGCACTGGAAAATTGAATATGATTAGGCCCTCAGGCAGCACATATAGACCCCCTATTTTATCTTTGTAAAATAGATTAGGCTGAAAGGTAGTGACTGGCCCAGGGTCATCTAGTGGGCATCATAGCTGAGTTGTTATTTGACCCTGGGTCTCCCAAGGCCTAGCCCAACAGTCCAACTACTATGCAACATTGTTTCTCTTTTAGTTCTGGTGGGTGGGGTGAAAAGCCGCCCCCCCCCAAGTGACCATAGTCATGATTTATTTTCAGAGTTAGTGCACTTCTCATCTTTGCAAGGAAGTCAAGGGCTTTTGGCTAGCCTGGCTCACAGGGGACTTCTCTGTAGGCTGTTTCACAAGTCAAGCAAAAGATCAAGGCTTTACCTTCAGTCCCTGCTGCCATTCACACAATTGGCTTCTCTGAGCTGCCTTGCTTCAGCCATGAAAGAATATTCATGTGTAATGATACTTGCCTTTTGTACTTGATATTTATCGTTTGTTTTTCATTGTTCTTGTTTCCAGAAGTTTCGCCCAATCAATGAAGGACCAGAAACATGTGTCGTAGGAGGCAACAATGAGTAACAAACTTTAAACTGTCAGAATTATTAGTTACACAGAGGGTGTAGGCTGAAAATTGCTTAGAGAATATATTTGGCAAATCAAGCCACCGATACAATATTTTTAAACACAGAATCTATTTCTACAAAATGGGACTGATTCCCACATAACTTGGAAACAGAAAAAAGATGGAAATGTAATGGATAATTAATTTGCAACGAGCCATTTCACCAGCATTTTAAATTATTAAAAGCTTACACAGTGCTTTGAAGATATATCGCACTATATAATTGCCATGTATTACCTTGATTTTTATTATGCCTGCCTTAGTCCTTTCTTTTCCCTCAAGGAATCATGCAAAGACTTTACCTTCCAAACAGGAAGTATATATGGTTTCTTTAAGTAGTAAAATACTGTAATTGCTTTATAATTCAGAAAGTGGAGCTACATAATTATAAAAGACAATCCGCAGCTAGGCAGAAAGAGAAAAGGGCTCAGTTAAATTAATACATGGCTTGGAAAGAAAAATAGTTCAAGCAATAACTTGGAGAGGGTGATGCATTGTTATTCAAATCTGTGTTGTAGATTAGGAAAAGAGAAAAAAAGATTCCTTTTTTTATTTTACTGATCTCTAAATGTAGCATAGAAAATAGGAAGGGCCAAAATGTATATGGAAACAGAATAAAATCAGCTCTAGCAAAGAATTTTGTAGCTCTTTGGGAATCACCCCCACCAAATGATGAATTTGTGAACATATTTCTATGTTTTAGGTGATCATGTCTAGTCAAACACAATTCTGGTCATCAAACCCTTTTTCAGATAGGCAATGCCATAGAAAGCAACATTTTTTGTATGAGATCTAATTTGGTGCTGAAGGCTGGGATGTAGGAAACAGGGTGAAGAGTATGGGGTTGTCTGGGGAAAATCGTTTACTCAGTTCAGACATAATAATAAAGCATGGGCTTGCATGTTCTTCATTCCCTTCCCTCATCCTTCCTGTGCAAGGAAAGGAAATAGAAAACTCCTGTTCCATTGGTAACAAGCCACAGTTTCTGTTTCTTCAGATAGCTCCAGGAAAATGCCATTTGCAGAAAGAAACCATCGTTTGTTAAGAAACCAAGATTAGATCTTCTGTCTCTCAGCCTAACCCAGGGCTTTTCAAACTGGGGCATTGCAATGCCCCAGCCTGCGGGCCCTGGCCCCTGCCCCTTTAAGGGGCGGGGACAACCTGGAGGCAGGGGGTACACGTACCCAAGCCCCTGCAGCCTCCCGGGGGTGCGGGGAGCCCAGCGCAACCTGCAGTAGGGCTCCCTGCAACAGTGAAAGTAGATGCGGAAGTAGAGTGCGATCGCTCCGCATCTACTTTTCACTGCTGGGGGGAGCCCTGCTGAAGGTTGCGCTGGGCTCCTCACACCCCCGGGAGGCTGCAGGGGCTTGGGTACGTGTACCCAAACCCCTGCAGCCCCCCTGAGCAGCGCGATCCTAGGGATCGCGCCGCTGCCTTCCCCCACCCCTACTACCTCCCCCTCCCCCACGCAAGAACTTAGTGGCTCTCAAACTCTCCCAGAGAGTTTGAGAACCACTGGCCTAACCTTATCTCACCAGTTTATTATGATGATCAAACAAGGCTCTAAATTTCATAGCAGCAGGGTAGAATAGAAACATTAGACATAAATAACATCCTTGATCGATTGACTTTCTGCCTAATGCAATACAATTTCTCTAGCCCACTATCTAACCCAATTCATTTCTCTGTAGGGATCTATGCATAGTTTTCAACCCTGGAAACCCAGTAGGGTATACATTTCCAATTTCCAGTATACATACCTTTGGATATCTTTATTGGAGATATCAAAGTTATCTATAACTGTTTCCAAGGAGGACTTAATAAAGGGTCTTCTGAATCATGACAAAATACTGTAATGCATTAAAAATGCAATGCAATGTAATGCTACTTAAAGCTCAAAAATAATAAAAAGATATATAACTTCCTGTACAACTTCCCTTTAAATAAAACTTAATTCCTCAATAGCCTACATCTTTCTTCTGTACTGTACTGGCAGAAGCTGAGGAACAAGGATCTGAACTTCTGGTGCACTGAATGTACTGGATTAACATGGAGTTTATTTCAGTGGCAGTGTTTGCATGTGCGGATAGAGTGCGTGGTGAGTGCATGGAGTGCACAGTGCACACTGAATGTTCATTCTGTCAGAAGAATAGCGTGAAACAGGAGGGCAAGTACCAAAACACATGAAGTGACAAAAATAAATTTTTTTTTTAACATAATCCTGTATGTATCTAGCACCTCAGCATACAGGATTTGCAAGCAAGATAAAACATAACACAGATAAACCGGTATAAATTGTCCATATGATCTCTGTTAAACACCTGCATCCCCAGAAAATATGAACATTTTCTTTGTTATGATAAAGATGATAAAATATTTTGACATGGTTCAAGTAAAAACCTATTACTTTTTTTTTTTAAACTTGTGTCAGTCTTATTATCCACAATGATTTCTTCAAATAGCCACATGTTTCAGATTCAGTGTAGGGAAATTCCATGGAAATTATTTACTGTGCTTTTGCATTGTGGTCACTAGGTAAAGGCAATTTTTAAACTGTCATATTAACTAGAATATCTTTTTTCATCCGCAGGTGTGATACACATTCTTTTAAAAGGATAGAATTTCAATTTTCTCCAGAAACCACATTTTAATGCTGTTCTTGCCTGCTGCAACTATCATTTTCGTGCATTAGAAGAATAAATCGGTCAATCGTTCAAATGCATAGTTTTGGAATTCCCATGAAAGGTTGTGGCAAAACTCATACTGACTTCAATGAGATCAGAATCTTCCTATCAACATCCCTTTCTTTCTTCCTTTCTCCATGAGTCTGCATTGTCTGGTTTTAAAATAAATGTTTCCTGGGGATTGCAATAATAGAATCTTGCCTCTACTGCCAGAATCTTTAACGGTCATATTTACATGCCTTTACTGGCATGCCTTTGCTGAGTGTCTCTCATCAGTAAAGAATGTGCACATAAACATTCCATTCTTCCCTGGAGTTTCTATATAAAATGGAGCACCCAAAACCTAAAATAACAGCTGTCCAATCTTCACAATTTTAATGGAATTCATTAATTTGCTTCTCCCATTTTCTTCCTTCCCTGCTTTCAGCATTATGTAGATTGACCTTGAGGAAGGTAGCTGGTTGATTGGCATTCGCAGAAGAATGTTAGATATAATTCTGCCTAGTAGACACTTGGGTGGAGAAGGTAAAGGTGGAATGGCTCATTCTTTCCTAACTGTTCTTCATTTATCTAACCTGTTAGGAATGTGGGAGGGGGAACAGATTTAATAATTTCCTTTTTTCATCTTTCCAACAGCTGCCTTCATCAAAGAGGAGGCATCCATCATCTGGTTTGATGTTCTTATTGACCAAAATTCAAACTATTAGCTTAATGAACCTGGCTAAAATCATTCCTTGTTACTTTAAAGTGCCTGTTGAATTGCTTGTATGGAAGGAATAATGAACTAAGCGAGAAAGGATTTTTTAAATCTGCAACATCAATACAATTTATGACAACGTCTAAGCTATTTTACAGAAGCACAAAGAATGTCTGTCTTTCTAAATACCATTTTTTCAGATGTGATAAAGCTGTTATTTGAATAGGATCTATGCAATTTACTTGGGAAATATTATATTGTCGCCACTCCCCACCCATCTGTGTTTAAATGAAACAAAAGTCTTGAAGAAGTAATTCACCCAGATGCATGAATATGCCACATCAACTATAACTACAAGTGAATTATTCAGGTATCAGAGACAATTTGGCTTGTGGGTTATTACATATGAATGTAACATAAAATCAACAAAATTTAAATTATGCAGAATGAGACAAAAATAGAGCTATCCCTGCTATTATTTTATATGCAAAATTTGTTCCCTACATTCTCTCCTAACCATCTATAACAAAGCTTGTCGAAAACCTCATTGTAATAAGAAATTGTTTATCAGTACTAGGTTTGCATAGCCATTATAACATAAGAACAGCCCTGCTGGATCAGGCCATCGCTCATCTAGTCCAGCTTCCTGTATCTCACAGAGGCCCACCAAACGCCCCAGGGAGCACACCAGATAACAAGAGGCCTGCATCCTGGTGCCCTCCCTTGCATCTGGCATTCTGACATAGCCCATTTCTAAAATACACATACACATCACATACACATACTCATCATAGCTTGTAACCCGTAATGGATTTTTCCTCCAGAATCTTGTCCAATCCCCTTTTAAAGGCATCTAGGCCATCCTGTGGCAAGGAGTTCCACAGACCAACCACACACTGAGTAAAGAAGTATTTTCTTTTGTCGATCCTAACTCTCCCAACACTCAATTTTAGTGGATGTTCCCTGGTTCTGGTGTTATGTGAGAGTGTAAAGAGCATCTCTCTATCCATTCTATCCTTCCCATGCATAATCTTATATGTCTCAATCATGTCCCCCCTCAGGCACCTGTTTTCTAGGCTGAAGAGGCCCAAGCGCCGTAACCTCATAAGGAAGTTGTCCCAATCCAGTAATCATTTTAGGGCGTAATCCTAACCAACTTTCCAGCACTGGTATAGCTGTGCCTGTGGGGCATGGGCTGCATCTTGCAGTTGGGAGGCAATCATGGAGGCCTCCTTAAGGTAATGTTTGTTCCCTTACCTCAGAGCTGCATTATGTCAGAGCTGGAAAATGGATTAGGATTGTGCCCTTAGTTACTCTCTTTTGCACCTTTTCAATTTCCACTTTGTCCTTTATGAGATGTGGTGACCAGAACTGGATGCAATACTCCAGCCCTTATAAGATTAAAAAAATAATAATAGTAAGATACCGTTGTTCCCACTGATCCTCCTGTAGACCTGCTGTTCACAGGTATTTTGTGCAACCCTATTTGCCATTAATGTCCATGTAGGTATAGAGTCATTCTGTTCTTTACATAAGAACATAAGAACATAAGAACAGCCCCACTGGATCAGGCCATAGGCCCATCTAGTCCAGCTTCCTGTATCTCACAGCGGCCCACCAAATGCCCCAGGGAGCACACCAGATAACAAGAGACCTCATCCTGGTGCTCTCCCCTACATCTGGCATTCTGACTTAACCCATTCCTAAAATCAGGAGGTTGCGCATACACATCATGGCTTGTACCCCATAATGGATTTTTCCTCCAGAAACTCGTCCAATCCCCTTTTAAAGGCGTCTAGGCTAGACGCCAGCACCACATCCTGTGGCAAGGAGTTCCACAGACCGACCACGCGCTGAGTAAAGAAATATTTTCTTTTGTCTGTCCTAACCCGCCCAACACTCAATTTTAGTGGATGTCCCCTGGTTCTGGTATTATGTGAGAGTGTAAAGAGCATCTCCCTATCCACTCTGTCCATCCCCTGCATAATTTTGTATGTCTCAATCATGTCCCCCCTCAAGCGTCTCTTTTCTAAGCTGAAGAGGCCCAAACGCCGTAGCCTTTCCTCATAAGGAAGGTGCCCCAGCCCCGTAATCATCTTAGTCGCTCTCTTTTGCACCTTTTCCATTTCCACTATGTCTTTTTTGAGATGCGGCGACCAGAACTGGACACAATACTCCAGGTGTGGCCTTACCATCGATTTGTACAACGGCATTATAATACTAACCGTTTTGTTCTCAATACCCTTCCTAATGATCCCAAGCATAGAATTGGCCTTCTTCACTGCCGCCGCACATTGGGTCGACACTTTCATCGACCTGTCCACCACCACCCCAAGATCTCTCTCCTGATCTGTCACAGACAGCTCAGAACCCATCAGCCTATATCTAAAGTTTTGATTTTTTGCCCCAATGTGCATGACTTTACACTTACTGACATTGAAGCGCATCTGCCATTTTGCTGCCCATTCTGCCAGTCTGGAGAGATCCTTCTGGAGCTCCTCACAATCACTTCTGGTCTTTACCACTCGGAAAAGTTTGGTGTCATCTGCAAACTTAGCCACTTCACTGCTCAACCCTGTCTCCAGGTCATTTATGAAGAGGTTGAAAAGCACCGGTCCCAGGACAGATCCTTGGGGCACACCGCTTTTCACCTCTCTCCATTGTGAAAATTGCCCATTGACACCCACTCTCTGCTTCCTGGCCTCCAACCAGTTCTCAATCCACGAGAGGACCTGTCCTCTAATTCCCTGACTGTGGAGTTTTTTCAGTAGCCTTTGGTGAGGGACCGTGTCAAACGCCTTCTGAAAGTCCAGATATATAATGTCCACGGGTTCTCCCGCATCCACATGCCTGTTGACCTTTTCAAAGAATTCTATAAGGTTTGTGAGGCAAGACTTACCCTTATAGAAGCCATGCTGACTCTCCCTCAGCAAGGCCTGTTCGTCTATGTGTTTTGAGATCCTATCTTTGATGAGGCATTCCACCATCTTACCCGGTATAGATGTTAGGCTGACCGGCCTATAGTTTCCCGGGTCCCCCCTCTTTCCCTTTTTAAAAATAGGCGTGACATTTGCTATCCTCCAATCTTCTGGTACCGTGGCCGTTTTGAGGGACAAGTTGCATACCTTAGTCAAGAGATCTGCAACTTCATTCTTCAATTCCTTAATAACCCTTGGGTGGATGCCATCAGGGCCCGGTGACTTATTGATCTTTAATTTATCAATGAGGTCTGAAACATCTTCTCTTTTAACCTCTATCTGACTTAACTCCTCGGTCAGGAGGGGCCGTTCGGGCAGCGGTATCTGCCCGAGGTCTTCTGCCGTGAAGACAGATGCAAAGAACTCATTTAATTTCTCTGCCATCTCTAAGTCTCCTTTTATCTCCCCTTTCCCTCCCTCACCATCCAGAGGGCCAACCGCTTCTCTGGAGGGTTTCCTGCTTCTAACATATTTGAAGAAGCTTTTATTATTCCCCTTAATGTTGCTGGCCATGCGTTCCTCATAGTCTCGCTTGGCCTCCCCTATCACCTTCTTACATTTCTTTTGCCACAGTTTATGTTCCTTTTTATTCTCTTCATTAGGGCAAGACTTCCATTTACGGAAGGAAGCTTCCTTGCCCTTCACAGCCTCTCTAACTTGGCTGGTTAGCCATGCGGGCACTCTCCTGGATTTAGTGGAACCCTTCTTTCTTTGCGGTATACACCTTTAAAAGGGGGCAGGGTCTTTATAGGGACAGTTGATCTCCTAATAATATATATGAGAATTGCTGCTTTAAAAAGTGCCTTCTTGCTTGGTTACCAGGATTTTGGTTTGTTCTAGGAGCTCTTTCTAGTTCAGCATGTATTTGCTAAGGAATTCTTGCATGTTGGATATAGAAGCCCTATGTGGCTGCAGGGGATGCTTGGTTATGTTGGTCAGCTGCTCCCACACTATTGCCAGGTCTATTGGACTTGATCATTGTTTCCTGTGAACAGAGGCATAAGACACTGTCCTAGTGCCTGGGGCAGTGACATCACATGAAATGTCATGTGACATCACTTCCAGGTTCTCCCTGGAGTAGAGGTGCTCATTGCAGTGGCTTCGCATCCCATTTTCCTTCTCCTGTGGAGGGGAGAGGAGCCTCCATAGGAGAAGGAATAGGGGGGCATGAAGCCGCTAGTACCTCCTGCATAACTGAGATGGAGCCAGGGTGACAGTCAGGTGCCCCTCTTGGCTTAGCGCCCAAAGCAGGTGCCTCTCAGGCTCCATCATAGTTACACCTCTGCCTGTGAACTTGGTTGCCTTCTGGAACACACCTTTCACACACATTTCAGAAGCGTATTGCAGGGGAACAACACCAGTGGTGGACAAACGGTCTTTCTGGGGAGCATGTCTGCCATCACTGATCATGCTGAAAATTTTTGGGAAGCTTCCAAAGTTTTACTGGATGGCAGCTGAGCTATACTGTCAACTGAGTTACTGCATTTTTTTGTTGTTGTTGCTATGAATGTGTTTTTATCTTGTTTATAAATCATGTTTTTAATTATGCTCCTTTTCAATTGTTGTTGTAAGCTGCCTTGGGATCCTCCGGGGAGAAAGGCGGGGTATAAATGAAGTAAATAAATAAAAAAATAATGGGCAATAACCTCATGTCAACCATTTCTGTGTTGGCAATATTTTCTGTCTTCTTGATTTCCCCAAATTAGATGCTTCATGGCTTGTTTCCTTAACAAAAATGGATCCAGAGGTATCCTAGTGGTTGCTATTGTTCTTCTAACGTGTACATGCTGTTTCTAATTTCTGTTTGTTTTGCTTGAGCGTTCTAACCAATGTCATTATCATCATAACATTTAATTATTGAACATGATTTATCGGGCCAAACTCAGTTTGCTTCATGTACGCCAATAGTTCAAAATGGCTTGATTGAGCCCCATGATTTAGGACAGCAAAAAATATCTGGTTTGGATGGATTGCTTCACTAAGCTGTGGAATTCAGTACTGATGAAGCAAACCATGTTTCCTCTGCATCTGAGGTTTGATTGGGACCACTTGAAACTGCTTGTTAAAATATTAACAGATGCAATAACAGATATATAGCTCCAGTTTCTGAACCATGGACTCATTTCAAAGAATACTTTCCCACCTCTAAAATCCAGTAGACATTCAAAACTCATTATCACATTTGCATTTCCTTATTTATATTCAGATTTGCATTGGGATTTCTGCTTACAAGGTTTAAATAAAAGAGCTATTTGTGTGCTTTCAGATTCTTAGTTGATCGTTGACAGTATTCAGTGGTTTGTGGATATGTATATTCTTTTGAGTTACCTACCTATTTTATGGAAGCTGTTTGAAGGATAATAAAAAGGAACTCTTTGTGCCCTTTTTGTTGCCAAAAGACTTATATGGAAAATTTGGAAAGACAAGTGCCATGGATTTCTCCATTGATGGAGGACCTTTTAACTCTTTTTGTATTCAAATCTGTAGCTTACAGAAAACAATTTTATATGAATAAATTTTTAGGATATTTGGAAGCCATTTTTAGACATCTGTGTATAGATTTTCACTAGTGATATCTATTCCAGTGGCGTCATTAGGGTTTGTGTTACCCGGTGTGAGAGCTCATTGTGTCACCCCCATGATGGACCTCCTCTCGTACCAGACCATACAGAAAAAATTACAATTATTATATACCTATGCACAACTTAAATGTTATCACCCTCACTAACTTTAAAAAAAAATATATACAACAGTACAGGTCACC
Organism: Tiliqua scincoides; assembly: GCF_035046505.1. Classification (NCBI taxonomy): domain Eukaryota; kingdom Metazoa; phylum Chordata; class Lepidosauria; order Squamata; family Scincidae; genus Tiliqua; species Tiliqua scincoides. Next base: position 61,685,288 of record NC_089826.1, read on the forward strand.
AAACAAATTAGTAACCAGCAAAAAAACAACAACAAATGTTTAACTTGATGGCACTCACACAACTAGATAAGAGTTCTAGTACTAACTCTGATACATGGAAATGAGAGCTGACTCACAGCCCAATCCTGAGCTTCCCAGCGTCCTGGGCTGCAGCAGCGCCAAAATGGCGACCGCTACATCACAAGTGACTGGGAAGCACTGCTGAGACTACTCTCCATGTAAACCCCTGGTGCTCCAATGGGTCTCCTTGGATCTGCACCTGCTATTGAGCAGGCGCAGATTCGAAGAGACCTGTGTCTGGTGTCCCAGACTGGGAGGGATGTTAGGATATGGCGACAGGGCCTGCCGCTATCTCTGCCCCTTCCTACCCTGCCCCCTCTCTGCCATGCCTTCCCTGCCCTCCCCCACCCTGGAATGCCCCCCCCAACCTAGACTTACCTTTCCGCTACCCGGCACTTGCCCAGAGCTCCGGATGGCGGTCTGCCATCCTCCACCTGGCGCTGGCTCAGCGTGAGCTCGCCTCTGTTCTGCTCCCACTGCCTGGAATGTCTCTAAAGGAGAGGGGGAGGGGCTGTTTGCACGCTGCAATGAGGTTCCCCGCAAAGTGCTTTGCACCCCCTCTAGCTACGCCACTGCTCCCGGTAATGTTTAGTAAATCAAATTCAGTATTAGGGAGTAGAGAAATAGAGATGGGGACTGTTAGAAATTAGAGAAAAGATGAGGACATGGAAACACTTCTTTTAGTGGTAACTGAGCTGCATATCAGTCACAATTTATAGTTCCAGCCCCTGCTGGCAAGAAAGCAGTAGGGCATGGATAGCGTTTGACTGCATGGTGCGAGTGGAGGCGGGGAGACAAGCTATGTCATTCCATATGAATTGTATATGTTAGTATTTAAATATGGAAAAAAACCCAAACAAACCATAAGCCCTTTTGAAGAACACGAGGAAAGGATATGATTAGGTCTTGCGTGCCTGTGAATTTGGAATCTCTTCACAAAGAAAATCTGCTTGAAAGCCATTCAGTATAAATCACATCATTTGACTTCAAAGAGCCAGCGTGTGATGCAAACAAATGTATGAAGTCCACAGACAAGCAAGTTCGGGATGCTAACTTAGGGCCCAATCCTATCCAATTTCCAGTGCCGGTGCAGCTGTGCCAATGGGGCATGCACTGCATCTTGTGGTGGGGCAGCAGTTACAGAGGCCTTCTTAAGGTATGGGAATATTTGTTCCCTTACCTTGGGGCTGCATTGAGGCTGCACCAGTGCTGAAAAATTGGATAGGATTGGGCCATTAGCTGTGCTTATACTTGCATTCTCACTCCCTAGTGGAAAGTGTGAAGTCAGTGAAATCCATTCTATAGACCAGGGGTGTCCAAAGTTTTTGGCAGGACGGCCACATCATCTCTCTGACACTGTGTCAGGGGCCGGGGGGGGGGGAATAATTAATTTACATTTTAAATTTGAATAAATTTACATAAGTTTACATAAATGAATATATTAAAGATGATCTTATATGAATGAATGAAGGTCTTGCAATAGCTCAAGGTCTATAAAAGGCCTTGCACAAAGCAAGGCTGGCCTTTCCTTTGCTGCTGCTACTGCATCACAGACATGAAACAGCAAGCAGTGGAGGGAGCTCTCATCCCACAGCTCATGCGAGAGCTGTGAGAGGTCAAACAGTCGCTCTCATACTGAGAGCAGTTGTGTTGAGCCAGTGTGGGCTCCAACAAATCTCTGGGGGGCCAGAGGCTCATTGGAAACTGGGGGCTCCCTGAGGGCCGCATTGAGACACCTTGAGGGCCGCAAGTTGCCCCAGGGCTGGGGTTTAGCCCTGCTATAGACTGTGCCAATGTCTTTGAGTTCTTGTTGAAGGGACTGGAGTTGGGAAACGAAAAAAACAAACAGATTTCTTCACAAAAGGAAACATTTGACAACACATCCCCAGCCCCAGTTCGAATAAGATATATTTCACAGACTTCACATGCCAGTGAAATATATGTAAATATGCCAAGAATGTATGCTTGCTTCTTAAATCTGCTCCTGATCTTACAAATGGAAGATAGATTACTGTATTTTACAGGAGGCTAATGCACACATAGACACAGGCACAGGCACGACACAGACGAGAGAGAGAGAGAGAGAGAGAGAGCACAACTTAGACCACAGATTCCTTTATCCAGAAAATAGTGTATCAAAGGCATATGCCTATACACACACATTTAAGGATGAAAAAACTAAACTCTCCGGAAAAACCAGATGCAATCATGCAAAATGCAAACCATTACACTGCCATTAGTGCACTCATGGGTGCAGCAACTCTGTCACCCTTCAACTATGAATCTGATCCGGAGCTGATCAGTTAGCAAACTCATTTTTCCAACTACCACAGTATAAGGTGAGCATATGGAGGAGTATGGAGGGTGAGATGCTGGTAAACATTCTGGTAAGTGTTCTTCTGATTGTGATTTGTAAGACCTCATTAATGGAAGACATACGAAAAAACATCAGGCTTTGCCTTGTAACAACAGTGAGGCTCTGCCTTTATCCCACTAAGACTATGGAAAATGTTTCCATTTCAATAGAAATAGGATCAGGCCAAGGCCATATAGCTTACATAAGTCTTTATTAGAACAGATTTACTTTTAAAATGGATTTTTTTTTATCATAGGCTGCAGACATTTCCAGAATCAATAACCTTCACCTTTGAAATGTGAACTGGTTGCATCTGGAGGGTGTTCTGAGGCTTTAAATGTTACTTCTGGTTTTGCCACGGCCTCCCTGGGCCTCAGGACACCCTCTGGACACAACCAGAGCACAGCTCCAACTGCATTTGGAGAGGGGGTGGAGGTGGCCCAGCTCAGGGGACAGCTCTGGCAGGTGTTCCCTGGGGTGTTACACCTTCCAGCTATGCTGCTGTTTCTCCCCTCCATCCGCTCCCACCTGGCCTGTTGTTTTTGCTGCTGTCATGCAGGCACAGGGGAACTTGAGGTTCCTGGTGTGGGCAAAGCTCTTAGGATGTAGGGAAGCCCTTGTTCTAGGGTCTCTTGGCTGGCAGGCCCTTGCTCTGGTTTGGTGTTGGGGCCTAAGTTTGCCTCCAGTGTTGTCTCTCCTTGAAACTGGATCTGAAGGGCTCAGGGTGCAGATCATTTTTTTTGCAGAAGTTCTTCAGCTCCAAACGTGAATTGAGATTCTGTGCATTCAAGGCTGGGGAATCCAGCCATTCAAGTTCCCAGCTACTGTGCAAGTGGGAACAACTTCTTTAAAGTTAACTCTTGGTTCTGGATAAAGGTCATTGATTGCCATGATCTGTGTGGCCGTTTATGTTAAGGAAGGGATAGAATCCAGCAAAGTAGAGAGTGAAGGTGGGTCCAACTCCACCGTAGAATCTCTGTGGGTTAAATTACCAGGCTTGTGCAGCGATGTAATACTGGGGACGTGCTATCGTCCTCCAGACCAGAAATCGGATGGGGACCTTGAAATGAGGAAACAGATCAGGGAGGTGACAAGGAGGGACAGGGTTGTAATCATGGGGGACTTCAATTATCCTCATATTGACTGGGTCAATTTGTGTTCTGGTCACGATAAGGAAACCGGATTTCTTGACGTGCTAAATGACTGTGGCTTAGAGCAGCTAGTCATGGAGCCCACCAGAGGACAGGTGACTCTGGATTTAATATTGTGCGGTATGCAGGACCTGGTTAGAGATGTAAACGTTACTGAGCCACTGGGGAACAGTGATCATGCTGCGATCCATTTTGACATGCACGTTAGGGGGAGAATACCAGGCAAATCTCTAACAAAAACCCTTGACTTCTGACGGGCAGACTTCCCCCAAATGAGGAGGCTGGTTAGAAGGAGGTTGAAAGGGAGGGTAAAAAGAGTCCAATCTCTCCAGAGTGTATGGAGGCTGCTTAAAACAACAGTAATAGAGGCCCAGCAGAGGTGTATACCACAAAGAAAGAAGGGTTCCACTAAATCCAGGAGGGTGCCCGCATGGCTAACCAGCCAAGTTAGAGAGGCTGTAAAGGGCAAGGAAGCTTCCTTCTGTAAATGGAAGTCTTGCCCTAATGAGGAGAATAAAAAGGAACATAAACTGTGGCAAAAGAAATGTAAGAAGGTGATACGGGAGGCCAAGTGAGACTATGAGGAACGCATGGCCAGCAACATTAAGGGGAATAATAAAAGCTTCTTCAAATATGTTAGAAGCAGGAAACCTGCCAGAGAAGCGGTTGCCCCTCTGGATGGTGAGGGAAGGAAAGGGGAGATAAAAGGAGACTTAGAGATGGCAGAGAAATTAAATGAGTTCCTTGCATCTGTCTTCACTGCAGAAGACCTCGGGCAGATACTGCTGCCCGAACGGCCCCTCCTGACCGAGGAGTTAAGTCAGATAGAGGTTAAAAGAGAAGATGTTTCAGACCTCATTGATAAATTAAAGATCAATAAGTCACCGGGCCCTGATGGCATCCACCCAAGAGTTATTAAGGAATTGAAGAATGAAGTTGCAGATCTCTTGACTAAGATATGCAACTTGTCCCTCAAAACGGCCACGTGCCAGAAGATTGGAGGATAGCAAATGTCACACCTATTTTTAAAAAGGGAAAGAGGGGGGACCCGGAAAACTATAGGCCGGTCAGCCTAACATCCATACCGGGTAAGATGGTGGAATGCCTCATCAAAGATAGGATCTCAAAACACATAGATGAACAGGCCTTGCTGAGGGAGAGTCAGCATGGCTTCTGTAAGGGTAAGTCTTGCCTCACGAACCTTATAGAATTCTTTGAAAAGGTCAACAGGCATGTGGATGCGGGAGAACCCGTGGACATTATATATCTGGACTTTCAGAAGGCGTTTGACACGGTCCCTCTCCAAAGGCTACTGAAAAAACTCCACAGTCAGGGAATTAGAGGACAGGTCCTCTCATGGATTGAGAACTGGTTGGAGGCCAGGAAGCAGAGAGTGGGTGTCAATGGGCAATTTTCACAATGGAGAGAGGTGAAAAGCGGTGTGCCCCAAGGATCTGTCCTGGGACCGGTGCTTTTCAACCTCTTCATAAATGACCTGGAGACAGGGTTGAGCAGTGAAGTGGCTAAGTTTGCAGACGACACCAAACTTTTCCGAGTGGTGAAGACCAGAAGTGATTGTGAGGAGCTCCAGAAGGATCTCTCCAGACTGGCAGAATGGGCAGCAAAATGGCAGATGCGCTTCAATGTCAGTAAGTGTAAAGTCATGCACATTGGGGCAAAAAATCAAAACTTTAGATATAGGCTGATGGGTTCTGAGCTGTCTGTGACAGATCAGGAGAGAGATCTTGGGGTGGTGGTGGACAGGTCGATGAAAGTGTCGACCCAATGTGCGGCGGCAGTGAAGAAGGCCAATTCTATGCTTGGGATCATTAGGAAGGGTATTGAGAACAAAACGGTTAGTATTATAATGCCGTTGTACAAATCGATGGTAAGGCCACACCTGGAGTATTGTGTCCAGTTCTGGTCGCCGCATCTCAAAAAAGACATAGTGAAAATGGAAAAGGTGCAAAAGAGAGCGACTAAGATGATTACTGGGCTGGGGCACCTTCCTTATGAGAAAAGGCTACGGCGTTTGGGCCTCTTCAGCCTAGAAAAGAGACGCCTGAGGGGGGACATGATTGAGACATACAAAATTATGCAGGGGATGGACAGAGTGGATAGGGAGATGCTCTTTACACTCTCACATAATACCAGAACCAGGGGACATCCACTAAAATTGAGTGTTGGGCAGGTTAGGACAGACAAAAGAAAATATTTCTTTACTCAGCGTGTGGTCGGTCTGTGGAACTCCTTGCCACAGGATGTGGTGCTGGCGTCTATCCTAGATGCCTTTAAAAGGGGATTGGACAAGTTTCTGGAGGAAAAATCCATTATGGGGTACAAGCCATGATGTGTATGCGCAACCTCCTGATTTTAGAAATGGGTTATGTCAGAATGCCAGATGCAAGGGAGGGCACCAGGATGAGGTCTCTTGTTATCTGGTGTGCTCCCTGGGGCATTTGGTGGGCCGCTGTGAGATACAGGAAGCTGGACTAGATGGGCCTATGGCCTGATCCAGTGGGGCTGTTCTTATGTTCTTATGTTCTTAAACCATGCGCCCAAACAACCTGTTGCGTGGTGCATACACTCTCTGAGTCAACTGTCACCACGGTTTCTTGCAAACATTTTATTTGGTTGTTGTCCCCCATCCACATCCAAAATCACCCCTTGTTTTAGGGGTGGGAGGGGCAGCTGATTTCCAAGTAACTCTCCACACCGCTGGTGCTGTGGGATAGGTAAAACAAAGCTGCACATCTTGGAGGGCACTATTATAATGCATTTGTGTGCAGAACCACATTGGACCAATATGAAAAGCAGAGAGGAAAATTAAAAAGGTTCCCCCCCCCCCAAATGCTTACCAGGCAAGCTCATAAATACCCAACTAATTCTGAAATGAGCTGAAGGAAGTTTGTCCATTACTAGTCATCTCCTGTTGTCACTGCAGCAGTCCCCATTGTCAAAGACTTTTTAAAAAATGAACAGTGGCTTGTCTTGACAGTGGAAACTGCTGCAGAGAAAACAAGAAAATCTCTGGCTATGCCTGTGGTTTCCCCTCCCACACACATACCACATCTTCGGATTCTGACTATTATGAAATCTGAATACATATAACGTGAACCAAAAGCATGACGGCCAGAGCTAACAAATGGCCCCGGGGCAGCAGCTCACAGGATACAGCAGGAGAGATATCGTGAAACTCATGCAAGGACAGTGCATGTCCCCTTGTGCTGGTGCAGGACTCTTTTTGCACTGCTGCATGACATTCCCTTCTTATTCCTGCCCAGCTGATCTGTGCCTATCTCAGGACAAGGAGAAAGCAGTGCAGGGTAAGAGAAGGAGCCTCGACCCTGGACTACATCCAGTGGCGTCACTAGGATTCGCATCACCCAGTGCAGGAGGCCTGCACGTCACCCCAAGTAGTGGACGGGTCAACGCCCCAGGTGGGCGTGGTGATGTACCATCACCCTGCCCCCACCAGTTTTTTGGCTGTACCTTTTGTTAGAACACAGGTATTTCAATGTGGTTTGTTTCATTGCATTCTACATGAAATTACGCATTGATTGATATATAACATGCTGGTCTTATTCCTCCAAATTCCGATTTTAGTGATTGTTTAGTGATTGTTTAGTTTAGTGAACCCCGCGATGTTAGCATGTCCTCCCCCAGGGTGCGTCACCCCCCTGGCGCATCACCTGGTGTGGCCAGCACCCCTGCACCCTCCTAGCGACGCCAGTGACTACATCACCAACTCCCTGGGACTAGGCACTAGAGGATGCCACAGAGCAATGGAAAGACGGCTTCTGTGGGCTGGTACCTTTGATTTCACCCAGCTCTTGAGTTCATCTGCAACTTAACTCCCATAAACACTCCATCCTAACATACTTTACATTATTATTATTATTATTATTATTATTATTATTATTATTATTATTATTATTATATTTGAATTCATATTATTGTTTAACGTGCAAGTTACTTTGACAGCCTGTACTGGCTAAAAGGCAGTCGCTTTTCATACAGTGGCGTCGCTAGGGAGGTGCGAGGGGTGCAGGCTGCACCAGGTGACGCACAAAGGGGGGTGACGCACACTGGGAGGATGACGTGCTAATATTGCGGTGGTTAGGAGTAACACCATCATGTTATATACCGTTGGATGTGGAATTTCCAGCTGAATGCAATGCAAAAAACAGGAGTGAAATATCTCCTTTCTATCAAAAGTTATTGGCAAAAAACCAGAAAACAAAAAATGCATGGAGCCCAATGGAAAGTGAAACTGAGCTGTATCGTGCGTTTACTCGCGAGTAGACAAATCTGCCTTAGTCCATCTGAAAGGGCAGGCTGAGAGGAATCCAACACCAGAATGGTCCTGATCCAATGAATGTAGCCCCCCAAAAACATCCGAGACGGAGGTCCCTCCCTCCAAGCTGGCGAATATATTGAGCCCTATGGAAAGCGTAACTAAGCTACATGGTTGCGTTTACTCGCAAGTAAGCAAACCTGCCTTGGCTCCTGGGCAGTTCAGACAAAGGGAAATATGAGGCCACCAGAATGGTCCTGATTTGATGCAAATGGAGCTCAACAAATGCTCCAGAAGGCAGACCCCCTCCTAAAAAGAATGAAACAGAGGCTTGACAGGATAAGGTGAATCTTTTTGTTTTAGGCTGCAATCCTATCCACACTTTCCTGGGAGTAAGTCCCACTGACTATAATGGGACTTACTTCTGAGTAGAGAGGCATAGGATTGGGTTCTCAGACTTGTAAAGCCAGGTGGGTCCTGATAGTGATATGCTTGAAATATAAGAACTTAAATTGAACTGGATACTGGGTAGAGGTGAAAATCTTACTGATTCTTTTTTTTTTTTTGGGGGGGGGGGGTGTTATTGCAGGCAGCCTACAGAGAAAATTCACTTGGTGGAACAGGGCTGGCTTTCCCTTATTTATTGATTTTACTTTAATTTATTTATAATTATTTATTTTAATTTGCTTTATGATGGGTCCTGGACAGATTGTCATTCTAAAAAGTGGGTCCCAGTGCTAAAAGTTTGAGAACTGCTCCAATAAGGTGTTAGTAAGTTGACACCCTGGGGGGAGGTGACACCACTAGTGACCAAAATCACAGTTTGCAAAAATAATACCATCATGTGATATATTAATCAATGTGTAATTTCATGCAGAATGCGATGAAACAAACTGCGTTGAAATATCTTTATTCTATCAAAAGGTACAGCCAAAAAAACCAGTGGGGGCGGGGCGATGGTAGATCACCATGCCCACCATCTGGGGTGTTGCCCCGCCCACTGCATGGGGGTGATGCACTGGCCTCCCGCACCGGGTGACGCGAACCCTAGTGACGCCACTGTACAGTTATACAATTTATACAACCTTAATACAATTAAGGGCACAATCCTAACCAACTTTCCAGCACCTAGCAGCAATGCAGTCCCAAGGTAAGGTAACAAACATGCCCTTACCTTGAGGAAGCCCCCTTGACTGCCCCCACTCCGCTGCAGGATGCCGTGTACGCCACATTGGCACAGCTATGTCACTGCTGAAAAGTTGGTTAGGATTGTGCCCTAAGAAAATCAAACAAGGAAGCCATCAGTTGCCCTCTTGAACCACTGAAAGGGTCTCATTAGCAATTTGTAGTAGTCAGACGAAGAAAAGGGTGTTCCTCCTGTATGAATGGCAAATGGGAATCAATTGGTCAGTCCACTTACTGGGTTATGGAATTTGTTACCCACCTTCCCCTAAGGAACTCAGCACAGCATGATGGGGCAATTCCATTTATCCATTCTGAAACCTACCTTTCAGGTTGACTAACAGTACCCCAGTGAGCACTTGGCTCACTCTCTTATCCAGTGAGCACCATGGTTGAGTGAGGATATGAGCTGCAGTTCCCTAGCCTGTGTCCAGTGCTCTACACAGGCTTTCTTTCTAAAGTCTTTCCCCAATTAAGAACATAAGAACAGCCCCACTGGATCAGGCCATAGGCCCATCTAGTCCAGCTTCCTGTATTTCACAGCGGCCCTCCAAATGCCCCAGGGAGCACACCAGATAACAAGAGACCTCATCCTGGTGCCCTCCCTTGCATCTGGCATTCTGACATACCCCATTTCTAAAATCAGGAGGTTGCGCATACACATCATGGCTTGTACCCCGTAATGGATTTTTCCTCCAGAAACTTGTCCAATCCCCTTTTAAAGGCGTCCAGGCTAAACGCCAGCACCACATCCTGTGGCAAGGAGTTCCACAGACCGACCGCACACTGAGTAAAGAAATATTTTCTTTTGTCTGTCCTAACCCGCCCAACACTCAATTTTAGTGGATGTCCCCTGGTTCTGGTATTATGTGAGAGTGTAAAGAGCATCTCCCTATCCACTCTGTCCATTCCCTGCACAATTGCTTGGCATAAGGTAAAGCAGTGTCACAGTCGGCCTCCATTTGCTCCGGCAACTGAAGCAACCTCTTTGGATCGGGGAACAATAACCAGGCAAAGTGCAACCAAAAGGTGCTTCCAAATGATAGCTTGGCACAGTGTATTCTGCTTTGAACTGTCCTTGTTTGCCAGCTCATTAGATCATTAAACAGCTTGCGTCGTATTGATAGCTGAATGTTGGCATCCTTCAGTCTCGGAAGACTATGGTATCGCACTCTGAATAGTGGTTCTGGAACAGAGTGCCCTCTCTAGTGCGCGAAGCCTGGGTAAAGTAGATACGGAGGAAAGATTGTTTCTCATGCAGCAAATCCCCCCTCTCCACGTCACTGAAATGGTCCAAAGGAAAGGCAGAAGCCAATACGGTTGGTTCCAGCGGCGTTGCAGGAGTTGCCAGAATGTGACTGTTCAGCCATGAACTGCCTCAGGGACTCCGGCTCCTGATTTTGCCTCAAGGTTGACTCCTGAAGCCTTTTCCTTAACTGGATGTAGCCACAAGGCAGTGGAGGTTTGCGATCAGAGTTTTCCTTCTCTCAGATGAGCTGCCTTCCCAGGCTAACGAGTCCCATCTACCGGTGGTAGCTGAATATGCCAGATCTTTAAAAAAAAAAGCACCATACAACAAAAGGTTTTGCGCACACAGAAAAAAAATGTATCTGCAGAACTACCCATACCAAAGTTCCAAAGATCAAACTTGGGAACATCTTGCACGTTCTGAAGTTTTCAAATGTTCCCAAGATTATCTGGATAAAGGAGGTGGTACCACAAGCCAAAACACAATTAAACATCCTTAAACCATTCAATTTCAATGGACTTAAGAATGTTCCACTCCGCATTTGAGTGCAGACTTGTACTTGAAAATATATTATTATTTCCCAATTATTCCTTGTCAATCTCTTTCTAAAACAGTCCGGGAATAAGATATGGCTTTTTTTTTTAGAACGTTAATTTTAAAATGAGCAAATACAGAATCAGTCCAAGAAAACTCATTGTGAATGGGTGAATCATTTGAAAGCTTCCATAAGGCTATGCACAGACCCAGTAGCACACCACCTGTTTTCTTTACATTCTTTAGCCATATGTGGTTGCTTTAAGCCTACAATGAACAAAATCAAGCTCCAACATTATTCTCATTTTGAGATGAAATGTTTTCATAGCTGCCACAGATTGTCCTTCTAAACAGGATCATGATGGAAAGTTTTGAGTGAGTGTCAAAAATTATCACATGTCAGCAAGTTCATGCAAGGTACGAAATTCAGTTGACAGATTCTGTCCCAAGCTGAATATTAAGGGGTCTTTGAACAGGGCTGGAAGGAAGTGCAGATGGACACAGGTGTTGCACAGTGTCCCGTGGATCAGGACTGAGAAAAGCATGCTGGGTGCAAAAAAATTATATTTCAAAATGGAAGTGGATGGACAGCAGAGCAAGTCAGAAGCACTATGATCAGGAACTGGGTACAAGGACAGAAATCAGGAAGGACAGTTGAATAGGCAGAAAAAAGAAGTACGAAAGTGGGAGATCAAGGGCCAGTTTGGACAATACTTGCCTAACCAGCCCCTTTTAGTGCCCAACCAGCCCCTTGCCCAACCATGTTCCACTTCTTCTGAACCACATACACCTTTCTCCTTTTCTAAGGTGAGGGGGAGTCACAGAGTCCAACCCTAAGGACTCAAGTGCCAGTAGTATGCTTGTACCACCAGCCTTGGGTGTTGCAAATGTGCTGTAAAGCATGTTTATGACACCCAGAGAGTAGGTAGCACTGGTGCCAGGCAGCGACAGTTGATGCTGGGCCTCAGTGTTGGAGGAGGGTGAAAAGGAGCTGCTGGTAGTAGGTAGCACCACCAGGCAGTGGTGTGGCTTTTGGGGTCAAAGCGATGTGTTCCGGGGTGGAGGGAGGGCAAGATGGAGAAAGGCCTGGGCTGGGAGGAGTGGAACCAGCGAGCCTCACAGGGCTTTTCTCGTCTGTGCTGGAAAAATGGCTGGCACAGTCACGAGGAGCCACATTGTGAGGCCTGGGGCTTTCCTCGGGGGGAGGAGACAAAAGTCCCCTTCCCCTGTAGAGACCTCCAGTGGCCTCCCTGTCCCCTCTGGATGTAGCGCTAGCCATTTTAGTGCCATTGCACCCGGCGTGCCAGGAAGCTTAGGACTGGGCTGACAACTGATTTATAACTTCCAAGTAATATATGGATCCTGTGTAAAGGGTCTGCCCCCTACTTGCTGCAACTGTGTAAATCTGAAAGTGACTACATAAGGCAATCAAGTAACCTGGTATCCATAATACCTGATAGTTATGACCACACGTATCACATCCTTATTATCTATACTAGAAATAGAAAATCATAGCACACAATTATGCATTCAGCATTTTCAATTTCCCTTCTTTAATTTACATTCCCACATCAGCCTCATTTTTATTATTATTTTTTAAAGGATAAATTGTAGAAGCAGAAAGATGGAGGAGGCAGAGCCATGGGAGGGAAATACAAGCACATCTGAAGTAGCAAACTAAATGAAGTAACAAAACATTTCAACAGCTAATTGACAAGAGCCATACTTTTAAGCCAAATTCCATAAAACAACCTGCACTGATGGGAAAAAAAAAAGTGTGTGATTGAACAGGTGCAAAGAAAAATAATTACATGCCAAGCTGTATTTCTCCAGCTGAAGGGTATCACTGACTTCTAGTCACGTGTTGAAAACAAAATACAAATAAAATGACTTGATGGGAAGAATTAGAAATGACTATTTCAACATCACATTCCGACTAGAGATCTGCCCCCCCCCCCAAAAAAAAAATTGGCGTAGGAAGTAGCTAATTTTGGTGGAGTTAAAATGTTTCAGATATTTGCCTTCTAAACATCTTGTTGGTGTCTCTGTTGGTGTCCATTAGTTGTATTTTCTTGGCACCTTGCTCCCCTTGGCTGCATGGGCAATTGTATTATGAACCAATCCTATTCCTCACCAGCAGGCTTGATGCGGGGTCACCAGCATCTACTGCACCCTGCATAAAGATTGGGGACCAGGCTGGTTGGGAGAGGTCAGAGAAGAAAAAGTCATCTTCCTGTCCAACACTGGTCTCCGATGGGACCCCTCAGATCTATACCAGGGAGCTTGGGATACAAAGGACTCCAGTGCTGCCGAGATCCACCACATCCCACCCCAAATTTTCCTCAGTGCTTCCAATTCACCCCAATTCCTGGACCTTCACAACAGAACCTGTGGGTGGCCAATTTGCACTGCGCTACTGGCAGTGCATGACTTTTTGGCCCTTGCACTGACTGCAGCACTGTGCAGATGTTGCGGAGTAGCAGCTGTGACAGTGAACTTTGCAGGATGGACTTGGACTATTAATGAGACTATTGGTCCATCTAGCTCAGTATTATCTATTATTTTCTGCAATGACTTTCCAGAGTTGGGCAGCACAATCCAATGCTTCCCAGAGCCCAGGGCAGCAGCAGTGCTGAAATGGTTTACGCTCCCTTACCCCATGTAAGATCTGGGTGGCACCAAAGGGTCTCCTCAGATCTGCACCTGCTACTGAGTGGGTGCAGAACTGAGGAGACCTGTGTCAGGTCTCCGGGCTAAGAGGGGGAGTCAGGATATGGCAGCAGGGTCTGCTGAAATCTCCACCCTCTCCTGCCCTGCTCCCACCCACACACCCCCTTCCTCCCGCCCTTCCCCACCCCAGAATGCCTTCCCCCACCTCCACTCATCATTCTGTCACCCAGTGCCCACCCAAAGCTGGCCTGCAACTCTGACTGTTTGCTACTGCCAGGCAGGTTTGGTCCAGTAAAGCCCTACTTCACTTACAAACAGTTTGTAAGTTACAAACCGTGACACTTACCGCTTGACCGGTACCAGCTCAGTGCAAGCCCAAACTGAACCAGTTCTGGGCGGCACTTTTGCAACCCTCCTGGGCCGGCGCAAGGGACTTGCACAAATGAAGGGCAGGATTGTGCCCTAAAAAAAAAAAAAAGAGTCATCTTCCCAGCTCAGCTTTTATCATTTTTACAGTACAATGGTGGGGGCGGGGGGGGGGTATGTGCCTTGTGGAGCATTTGTTGAGCTCCATGTTCATTGGACAGGACCATTCTGGTAGCCTTGCATTCCCCTTCACCTGGCCTTCAATAGGAGCCAAGACGTGTTTGCTTACTCACAAATAAACACAAACTTGTAGCTCAGATTAGCTTTCCATAGGACTTAATACATTTGTCAGCTTGGAGGAGCGGAGCACTACCTTCCTGTTTCTTTTGCTTTTTGCCTGCATTCATTGGATTGGGACCATTCCTGTAGCATTGTGTTCTTCTCAGCTTGGCCCTTCAAAGTCAACCGAGTCATGCTCACATGAGTAAATGTGCACTGCAGCTCAGTTTCACTTTTTCATAGGGCTTAATTCATTTTCCTAGTCAACTATCAGCTTGTCAGTTTCAGTTTCACAGCCCACCAGCAATCATGTTGTGACCCACTAAGTGGTTGGTGATCCACAGTTTGATAAACCCTGGGCTAATTTTTTTTTTAAGCTGTTGGTTTTTTCTTTTCTATCCCCCCCACTCTTGTTTACAGCATCCGGTACTGCTCTCCCTTATGCAGAATTATCTCTAATACTACCTCTTACTAGCCTGCCAATTTACACATAAGTCTGCTGTGTTCTACTTGCCCGTTAGGACATTCCTTATAAATTAATGAACTTGTGCACAATTGTCATGAAGGACTGTTTCAGTGCACAGTCTATCTCTTCCCTGTTGTCTGCCTTTGTCAGCCCCGCAAAAAATAGTTTGCATTTGCCTGAGTCTGCCATGAATAATGCTTGTGAGATCGGAGGCTCTGACCTTACTTAGAAAATGATCAGGTGTAACATGGGGGGGGGGGGAGGAACAAATTAAAAAATGCATTTAAAAAGATTAATGCATCTCCTGTAATTAATATAAATCCCCATGTTTAATTTGGTACAGTTGATGGGAAACTGCTTCATTTGGCTAAGGAAAAATATACAGTGTTGATAAGAGCTAAATAGCCAAGGAATATTAGAGCTCTCCTAATGAAAAATATTAATTTTCTGATAACTTTTTTCTATAGTTGCACGTGCAGATGGCAGAATGTAACTTGTCCATAGAAATCCTCCGTTTCCTAATTTATCAAGCTGCTTTGTGACTTGTATATAGTAAGGCCACATTGCAAGGCATAAATAGAGTTGGTGGTGAGGTTTGCCATGCTCAGCACCAGATATGAGTTTGGAGGGTCATGAGTTCACACTGAAAAAGGAAGAGAATACTTTGAGGTCCTTGAATTCTTTTCCAGTTTGGATTAAGAGCTGAGCCAGAGATGAATTCCTAGATCGTGCTCATCCATTTGTTAACATCAGAAATCCCTCCTTTCCCCAGTGATGAAATGTATGAGCACCACAAGCAACTCATGTTCACCCAGTCTCAATGTGGGAAGATGTGGAGCCTCTCTCTTTGGAAACATGAAAAGGCAAAGGCACTTGTACATGCACTCAGAGGCTTCTGTATAATATCTGAAATCACTGCCAAGCATGTCTTGGTTGGACCAGGGATAATCTACCTTTCAGTGCTTCCAGGTAATTAATAAATGACTAGCAGCCAACACCTATGCAGGTCTACTCAGACGTAAGTCCTATTATACTCCATGGGGCTTACCCCCAGGTAAGCATGCATAGGATTGCAGCCTTAAAAAGCAACTCTCTGTTTTCTCTATTTTTCATCAATTTTTTTGGCTTCTTTGAGATTCTTCCGCCCAGCATTCCATCATCCTGGCCTTTCCCTTTTCATTTGATTTGCTTACTTCCTGAGCCATACACAAGACCAACAGCTGTCTGGCATAATGTAATTGACCTTTGTTAATCCCAAAAGGCTCAGCAAGTTGATGGAGCCTCTCCAATATCTTGAATCTCTGTCCTAGCCCAACCAACTGCACTGATGAAGGGACCCCGTCGTTGGCTCCCGCTATGTTGTAGAGCAGGAAATTTTATCTCAAAAGACAACTTGAGCTTACAGATTGGAGCCAGTCCAGCTTGTACACTTGGAGCAACTTGAAGGATCAGCACAGCTGATACATGATACACTTGTGTCACCCACAAACACGGTCAAGAGAACATCCATATCTGATAGGACACTTTTGCATCTTTTGTGAAGATTTGTCTCTCATTTCAGTGCAGACTATTTTACACAAATGAAGGCCAGTGATTGGAAGGAAGCCATGAATGCCTAAGTAACCAGAGAATTGAGAATGGAATTTGAAATGTGCATATTTTTCCATCTGGCTTTGGAGGAAACAAGTATCCCTTTAGTATCTTCCTTCTTAAAAATAAGAGAATAAAAGTGCCTGAGCTCCTGTAGTTCTTTGTTTTCCAAATTTTACAGTATTCTGTCAGTCTATAGCAACTGGAGATCTACAGCTCCTTATGTCTTCTATATTTGTGACTCTAAATCCTCAAGGAATGCTTAGCTCTGACCAGATGGGATTAGCAAATACAATAAAGCCATTTATGTCCAAATGTGCAGAAAAGCCAACATTTGTTGAAAGCATATTCCTAACATCCAGCGGATAGCATCTGTTGCCAACAAGAGGTACATCTTCCTGTTGGTGTCTTAAGGAATTACCTAAAAATGGGTGCAATCCAGCTAGGGCTAAATACTAAATAAATAAGGTTACAATCCTCAACACACTTCCTAGAGAATAAACCCCACTGAACACAGTGGGACGTACTTCTGGGTCTGCATGTCTGGCAGCCCAATACTATGCTGTCCTGGCCCAGCTGCTGTATCCCGCAGGGACAGAGCAGACACTGGAAAACTCCTTGGGAAAGGGAGCCTCATCCCCTTACCCATGAAGAAGCTGCTGGCCCCTATGGGTCTCTTTGGATCAGCCTCAGCTGCTGGGGCTCTGTGGCTGGAAAGGGGGCAATAGGATTGGGCTCGGCTTCCATCACCATCTTTGCCCTAGCTTGCCTCCTGGGCCCAATTCTCCCTCCAGCCTGCCCTCCTCCTGCCCAGTTTCACCCTTCTTCACCTTCACATCCCACCATCCCTCTGCCCCCAAATGCCTCCCCACTAAGTAGTGGGGACACTTTCCACTGGCCCCAGCAGCTACTATGGGTCTACTCAGATCTGAACCAGTTCAGTTGCTGGTGCAAATCTGAGCTGACCTATGTAGGGCTTTCAGGCATGGGAGGGCCAATAGGATGTGGCAGCGGCAGAAGCTGCTATCCCCACCCTCTCCCAGGCCTGAACTGCCCTCCTCCCCAACCGCCCCCCACCCAGTTTCTGCCGATCCCTGCCTTCCCCTGCCCTCCCCCTGCCTTGGAATGCTCCTCTGCCATTTGGTTTCCAGGTTCCTCTGACTGGCATGAAGTCCCAGCGCCCACCCACTCTGGCCTCCAGGCTGGTGCCTCCATTGTTCTGGGTGCTGCAAAGTGTCCTGTGGCACTTCTGCAACAGCCATCTCCTGAACAGCAGGCATGAGACTGGCACTGGCCCAGGTTTGGATCAAGCTCTTAACTTTAAAAAAATTTAAAGTTTTTCCATTGAAATCAATGTGATTTAAAAGAGTTCAATTTTGGCTAAATTGTGCCTGATTTTTGAATTTAAGAATGGCTGATTGTTGATCCTGGGGTGAACTTGTGACCCCAACGGTTTCTGAGAGATCTCAGAGTTGAATTTATGAATAAATTATTCACTTGTAGTTGACGAACACAAAGTTCAGGATATGTCCTCTAAAAGGAAATGTTTGATGTTGGATCTGCTGTGATATTGGCATCGTCCAGTTTTGTAACTGTTTTTTAAGTTCCTAAACCAAAGAGTAAAATCATTAGTACACAGTTTTGACCCAGATATTCTCACATAAAAGCGAGCTCCTTCAGACAACAAAAATCTGCCAGCCTGATGTTTTGATAGAAACGAAAGGGAAAAGAAGAGGAAGTCTCCCAGGCATTCATTAAGATGTATTTTTATTTTTTTAAGTGGAAAGGCAAAATGAAGCATGGATCTTCAAGTTCTTGACATTAAAGAAGGAGATTACTGGAGTAAGTGGCAAAAACAGGATTTCCCCATCATGGTTCATTAACATTTGTATGTTTCTTTTCCATTTCAGGATTAACAAAAAAATGATGACCACACACTGCACTGAAGCTCTATTGGAATGTAGCAATGCATAATATAATGAAGGACATTAAGGTCTTTAGTTGCATTTTATGCAATTTAGAAAAACCGATATGCTGCTGTATCTATTTCCAGATCCAAATTTGTCCTTAGCTATCTAACCATGTACAATATCCCTATACGGTTTTATAACATATGAAACATTTATCTGTTCAAAAGTATCAAATGACATTTTTGTAGATAGTCTTTTGAAAACATTTTCTTATTTTTTTTTTTTTTTTTGCAGACTGGAATGTTTTTTCTTCTTAACACATTTATTGGGAAGTGAAGGCTGCTTAACCTGTTCCTTTCTGATATGGATATTAATCTCTATTTTGGAACATGGTTAGTTTAGGTTCTTCAGTTTATATCCACATTAACAGATGTGTTATAGTCAGTAACTTTTGCACAAGTACATCCCTATCCTATGCACATTTACCTGGAAATAATCTACACTTTGTTAGTGAGGTAACTGGAACAGGTAAGTTATTCCCATTTTATGGATAGGCAAGTAAAGTGAAAACAGGCCAAGATCACAAACTAAGCCTGTAGCTGCAAAGGATGTGAAGGGAGTATGTTTTCTGTCAATAGTTGAAATATTGCCCCACTCATTCCACAGTTTCACTATTCAGCTATTCAGTACTACCCTGAGAATCTTGGGGAAGTTTGTGGTATGGTACAGGAACCTGGTGTTCCATGGAAAATAATTAGGAATTCCACTTGGTGTGCAGCAGCTTAAACACATGCTGTCTGGTTTGTGGACCAATGACATCATGCTATTCACCGGACCACACCAGTTGTTTAGGTATAATGTTATATTGGACAAATAAATCAAGGAAAATGCAGATGTGCAAAGCAGTTAGAAAACAATGAGTGAGATGAGTTATATGTAAACAACTGTTTCTCAGTTCACAAAATTATTTAATAAGTAGCTGATCTGGAACTTGGAGCTTTCATACGCATGGGCTGTTGACCCACATTAGAGAATAATGCACCTAAAAATCCATTTTGATGTTGCCTGATTTTCCATATATTAGCAGTGTCTGCAATTTCTGTATCTAAAGAGCACATACTAACCAAAGGAATTTGACACATAGACCACACTACAGCCAAGAATGAAAGAAAATCCTGAAAAGGGCATTCTCTCATTTAAACAAGTAGTATGTTCTGATGGAGATATGTTCTACATAATTACTGAAGGAACAAAACCCTTGGACAAAAATGTCTATTAATAATAGAGCTAAAAAGTACAGCCAGATCTTGGAATCTATGGAGATTTGTTCCTGGACTCCCCACAGATACCAACACCCATGGATAAACAAATCTGTTGGTCTATTCCATAGGACCTTCAGCAACCAGAAATGTTCTCTGGTTGTCGTCTGGAGGTGTTCTGAGACTGGTAGAGACCTCTATCAGTCTCAGAAAGGCCTCCAGGGGTACCAAAAAGACACTTCTGATTTGGGGGAAATCCAGATGTGTCTTTCTGGCACCTCCAGAGTCCTTTCTGAGGCTCATAGAAGCTTCTATGGACCTCAGAAAGGCATTTAGGTGTGCTTGAAGAGCACTTCTGCAGTTTGGAAAAATGGGAAATACTTTTCTAGCACCTCCGAAGGCCTTTCTGAGGCCTGCAGAGGCCTCTGCCAGCTTAAAAAAAGTCTCAGATGCGACCAGAGAACATCTTCTTGTCAGCAATCTCCCTCAAGGAAGAAAATGCATCTGGGATGGAGTTACAGGAAGGGGAGGTAGAGTTATAGGAATAGTTAGGGCAACTGCAAGTGTTAGGTTATACAATTTCAATCCCATCTTCTTGTCCTGTGCTTTATTGGGGAGGTATGTTAGAATTTGCTGTGTGCAATGGCCCCTCGAGCGTAGACCCTGCTAATACTGCCATAGTGTTGCCACAGGTTCTCAAGGAAAATTGCAGCTTAAATACCCAGTTTGATCGCTATGATACTTATTCTAATATTCCTAGAGCATCTTAAAGATGATCACTTTTACTGATGCTCTGAAAAAATACAATTGATGAACCATTTGATGACACCTTTCTGTTTCTTTCTAGTCATATTGTTGGACAGAGAATAACAAATGAGCACTCAGCAGAGATCTAGTTGTTTATTGAATGTCCATTTCTAATCATTTCAAAATGCAATAGAAAATGATAGATCATATCGCTGATGATATTTATCTATAAGCCAGATTTCCAATTAAGTATCTAATGATGCCTTAACTACAGAAATTAATACACGATGCACACCATATCCTATCCCCATTCCCAGGCCAGATTCACCAACATGGATCCACTCAGACTTGTGCTAGCAATTTAGCAGGTGCAGATCTGAGTAGACCCATTGTTACAGCTGAGGCTTTCCCCAGGGCAAGCGGACAAATTGTCCCCTTATCATGAGGAGACGTCTAGATTGCTTTCTGCCTTGAAGTGGGATAGCAGATACTATAGGTGGCTGGACTTGGAATCAAGCCTTTTCCCTAAGTATAGTGACTCTCTGCTACTCAAAATGGGTTCACCCATTGAACCAAAATGGCTTCAAAATGGAGTTCAGAACAAAATGGATCTTGAGCTTTCTTGGCAGTTAGTTAACATTTGGTAAATGCTCATCTGTAATTGTTGCAATATATGTTTATGTAAGTCTAGCAGAATATGTGGGGTCAAACTGGATTTAACATAATCCTTTCCCAGGTCACCAAAAATGGTAACTGTGCATCTTGCTCCCCAATGCACTTCGTAGCATTTATTACAACTTCAAGTTATAACGTCATCAATTCTATATTTTTCTTGCCCTGTCCAAAAATGGCCAATGATGTAGAAGCAGGGTGGGGAAATCCAGAATGTTGGGGGTTATGATGTAAAATCTACTAGCTGTTCTGGACAAGATATCATGATAGGGAAGGAGCTAGATGCATTATTGCCATTGAAACAGCTGTCATGACTGCCATCGTGTCTAGGTTGACCCTTAATTAGGTCCAATCTCCATCTATGGCTATGGCTACAAAGCCTCATAGAATCCGGTTCATACATTCTTGACCAAAAGAAAATTCAGATTGCATTTCTGTACAGTACACACAAAGGCATACACACACATAGGATTGCACTGTTAGACTGCATTCCTCCATGTTCCTTACTTCAGAGTAAGTCCCACTGAACTCAATGCAAATAACTTCAGAGTCAACATGCATGGTTGTGCATTGTAAGTAAATAATGGAGGCTTTTACCCTACCCCACAGAGACAATTTCAGTTTTAATTAAGTGATCTTAGTTTAATAAACATATTTAAGAAATATTACTGCTGACACATCATGAAATAATCTCTTGAATCTGGGGATTCAGAACTTTTGAAATGAAAAGTGCTACCTATGGTGGAAAAAATGATACAATACTCAAATATTCCAACTGCTCAGAGCCTCTCAGCAGAAGCTTATACATTTCTACTCAGAAGTAAACCCCACTGAGCTCAATGGAACTTAGGGTCCAATCCTGTAGGCCAGCAACGCTGACGCTAGAGTGTAGTGCTGGTGCTAGGTGTTGTAAACATGCCATAAAACATCTTTGCAGCACCAGGGAAGTCGGGAGAGCCAGTGCCAGGCCAATGGCAGTGAGTGCTGGACCTCAGCAGTGGCGGGAAGATTACATGTGGCTGCCAGGGGTAAGTAACACTATTGGGCAGCAATGTGGATTTTTCAGGGCAGGGGGGAGGCATTCTGCAGCAGGGGGGAGAGGGAGAGGGAGGAACACAGGTGGGATTGTCCTGGGAGGGGGCAGGACTGGTAGAGGTCTCCTCTGCCAGATTCTATTCTCCATATTGGACTGAAAAGCCTGACATGGAGCTTTTCCTGTCTGCACCGGCAAAACAGCCAGTGCAGACTCAAGTAGCCCCATTGTGGGGCCTGCACCCTTACTCAGGGGAGACTTCCAGCGGCTGCTGGGGAATGGGGCCCCTGGAAGCAGCAGTAAGGAAAGGCAGATACTGATTTTCCTTTGAGCAACCTTAATATTGATTTCCTTTATTGAATACTTTTGTGACATTAAAAGACAGAAACAAGTAAGAAAGGAAGCAACAATCCAAGTTCACATTTCTGTTGTAAATCAAGTCACCAAAGCCGGTCTGGATCTTGTCCAGGGGAGGAGTAATTGTTAATCAAAGGAAGTGAAAGAATTGTCGCACTTCAGTCATTGTAATTAGAAATGCACAGGTAATGAATGTGATACATGCACAAACAGCCCATGAAGAATTCAAATGAGTTGTTTTAACGATGCCTGCATCGTTAAAATGATTAAATGGAACAAAAACTAGATTTTTCTTAGCTTTAAAATAAACAGGCCAAAGGGGATACAAGGATTCTGCATCATCTGAAGCCCTGAAGGCAACACCATAATTTCCAAATGTGTCTGTGAAACTGACAGTTGATTCTAGTCAGGGGAGGACGGGCGGTGGGTGGCCCTGGGGGCATGTGGGTGGGGAGCGGGATACAGGGCTGGGATCCAGCACTTATGCTGGATCCCAGCCCCCGTTCCTGGGGAGTTTGGAGTGGCTTCAAGCCTCTCCGCTCTCTTTGGACTTGTGCCACCTAAGGAGGTGGCGCAAGGCTGAGGAGACCCATAGGGGCAAAGGCGCCTTACTTGGAGTTATGGGAAAAAGTTTCCCCTTACCTCTGGCTGAGCCACTTCTGGCCCCTATCTTGCGCTGGAAACAGCACAAGCCTCTTGGCTTGCCTGTTACAGCACAGGTTAGGATTGCGCCCAAAATAAAATAAAGTTAATGGAGGTGACACCAACCCTAGTGATGTCACTGCATTTAAGCTGTGTGTATGATATTGTAATTTATTTTGTGTGGTCTGGTATGGGAGGAGGTTTATCCTGAAGGTGACGAAATGAGCTCTTGCACAGGGTGATGCAAAACCTAGTAATGCCTCTGAATACAGTATATGTGCTATAAGCAGCAAGCGATACCTTTCGCACTTTTTACTTGAAAGCTGAAACTGTTTTCTAAAATAGGTTAATTAGTTTAGGATTGCATTAAGTGAAGGATGTGGGAGACTTTTGCTTCCTACTCTTCATCTGCAAACTGATTTACTGTATAAAGGGAAAGGCATATATACAAGAGCTTAGCAGGCACAGAAACCCAAGCAAATTTTTCAATTAAAAATTGTCTGCAAACAGCTTGTGATTGATTTTGTTGAAAAGAAATTAATTAGTACACTGTGTTCTTGACAAGTAATAGATTAGGAGAACAATAGGAGCGAGGTGGAGGAGGGAAAAATAAAAATGGGATGAGCAAGAACATTTCAAAAGAGCCAGTAGACCCACTGATAAGCTCAAATAGCAACTTAGGCACAGGAAAATATGCAAGAAGGGCAGGCACCAACTCACAGATAGGAAATCTTGCTTGCATGCGTAGTTCACTTTAAGGAAACTGCGTAAACACTTTTTGCAGGGATTCTGATAACAAAGACTTTTAATAACACCACACCAGGTTTCTTCTTTGCTTGCTTCATGTCTCATTCCCCAGCCTCATTTAAGGCCCAATCCTATTCAACTTTCCGGAACCTATGCAGCCTCAATGCAGCCTCAAGGTATGGGGAAAAAAGTGACAGTCCCCCTGCAGGAGCAGTTCCAGTGTTTGTGTTGGGGGGGGGGGTGCATGACCACTACCAACTCCAGAGCCCAGGTCAACCAGATGTGTAGACCCGGGCTCTGGATTGAACTTGATGGCCTCCATGACCAAGATTTGCTGGGCGGGTAGACCTGGTCTCCTGGCCTGACCTTGTAGCCCAGATGTACCAGCTGAGTAGACCTGGGCTCCTGCCTGGCCTTGGTGCCCAGGTCTACCAGTTGGGTACACCTGGGCTCCCATTCCAGCCAATCATGCTGGCACCCACCCTGTGGGTGTTCCCCTGCTGCCCAATTTTGCTCTCCAGTCTGGCAGGTGCCCTTGCCTGCTGGCAGACAGTTTGCTGGCATACTGCTGGCATGGCCACACACTCATGGCCCCCCCCCTTGGACCCTTCCCTGGCCACCTATCCCATTGCAGGATGCAACACACACCCCAATGGTGTGACTGCATCAGTGCTGGAAAGTTGGATAGGATTGGGCCCATAACAATAAATAACCTGGAGTTACACAGTTGTAGGTTGATTTGCTATTTCTCCTACACCACCACTACCTCTTTTTGGGGGGCTTTTCCAGGACTTTCCCTCTGACAGATGTCAGCAGGCTTTGCAAGTGATATCTTTAGACCTCTTATAGATCCATCACAGAGGTATCCTTGCCTCCCTGCTGCTCTGTTTTTCCTCTGTCCTTTAGAGTTTTCTTCTTCACCCTGTGGATGGAAGTCACAGGGGGCAGCTGAACAAGACACTTGAGGAGAGCATACTAGAGACTTGCAGTATTTTTGTACTATCCAATAATTTCCAAATAAAAGGTTGAATAGGAGGTCGAATGGGTTCAGCAGACACATGGGATGATACTGCTAGTTCTCTAGTAAGAACAGCTACCCCTCAAAAACACACTCTTGCAGCCTCCCAGGGCTGTTCCTTGCCAGCCACTACCCAAAAAATGCAAACTCTTTACTCAGATTAAAAATGGCTTCAATATTAGCAAAATCAGAGGCGGAAATGTTGGGATTGTTACACTATCATCTCCTTCGAACACCACAGTCACAAAACTCATTTTCACTCAAACCTCCCAAACAAAATCCAACACATACATAGAATTGTCATGACCCTGCTTGCTGCTTCACTACTATTTTTCCATCATTTAATACAGTACTGATTTTGTACTACTGACAAGAAGGGGGAAGATAACTGATTTTGTCAGTTCTGATTTTTTTTCAGCAAGATAAAGTCCAGCCTTCTGAACATAAAGGCTTGTTCCATTCAAAGGAACAGAAGCTGAATCACACCTGGGCAGCCCAGTCCTACCTGACTGCTTGCACAGCGGCACTAACGTATCCTGCAGGGGAGTTTTGGCATGCTGGCACCTCCTCAGGGCAAGGGAACATTTGTTCTCTTAGCCTGGAGTGAACCACTGCCATGGGTCACCTTGGACGTGTGCCAGTGATATCATTGGCGCAAGTCTGCATTGACCATTGAAGGCCATCAGGCCTAGGAAGGGGATTATAATTTGGTGGGTACAGCTACCACCAGAGCCACCCCCTACCTGGGCCCAATCTGTCCTCCTCTCTTCCCATCGCCTTCCAGTTCCACCCACCCTTTGCCTCAGGGAGCCCTCCTGACCTCCCTCCCAATCCCTATATGGTCTTACTGTCTGTGAGTTTCTGGTGTCCATTTCTGCACCAAGAGAGAGTGAAGTACCAAGACTCTCTTCACTTGTGGCAATGACCAGACCACGCTCACTGACATTGTCTTCTATGCGATAGCTGTACAGCTGTTTATGCCTCCAGAATGCTAGTTCTGGTGGCATAAACAGCCTATAGGATTAGGCTGATAGTCTTTACTCATTCCAGTGCCTCTTGTATTGCAGATTCAATACATCCTTCTTGCTATTTCTCATAGCATGTCAGCAGTTGGTATTTTGGTGCCTCCCGCTAATAACATTTAGTATTTTGGCAGCAAGAAGCACATTACCGCCATGGCTCAACCCATCAGTACTACTTTGGGATCCAGAGGAAATTTGTAGCTCATAATTTTATATGTAAGCCACAATTTTTCCCCCAATATATTCAGAAATTATTAATAAAAGATGGACAAAGTCTGGAAACTGCTTATTTCAGTCCCAAATACTCTGATATGTGTTTCCTGCTATCCCTGTCTGTCTGGATTGTGGTATGATGATGGCAGTTTACTTATAATCTGTAAACCCCAGTTACTATAATCTGGTTCCTTTATTGATTTCACAGCCAGGTTAGATCTTAGTGTGAGAAAGTAATGGATCATCTGGGCCAGCAACACTGATCTATAACAAGAATCAAACAACTTCATCAAATAAGACTTTCATAGAAAGATCATAAATTGAGTTTAGAAGAAATACAGTGTTGCAGATGAAAATGCTAGTGATTAGACCAGTACTTTCCAAACTTTTTAGCTTTGGGACCCACTTTCAAAATGACAATCTATTGTGACCGCACGAGATATAAAAAAAAAAAGAGATTTATAGCCCAATAGTATTCTGTGCTGGAACAGGCAGGCCAGCTGGTCTGTGTTGTTTCCAGTGCAGGGTTGGGGCTGGCTGAGTCGCAATCCAGGGCAGGGGGAATCTATTCTCTTTAGCCCGGGTAATGTGGCAGTGGCCCAAACGGGCTACACCTAAAGAGGTGGCACAGACCCAAGCAGCCTAGCACTAGGCCGGGCCACCTGGGAGAGGGTTAAGATCCAGCCTAAGTGCCAAATTCTGGCTCCACCCCCTCCCAGGCCCGGTTTGCCCAAGGGCCCTCCCATCGCCTGCCCTCCCCACACTCCGAAATGCCCCCAGACTGCCCTCCCCCCACACTCCCTGGATCCCTGCATCTATGGTAAGTTGAAAAATTGGGTAGGATTGAACCCTGAATCTACCTATGGTATTGTTTTCCTAATTGTTTTGAAAAGAAAGCCTGTTTTGCCCCCCTAAAGAATACATTGTAGGACAATAATTCAGTATTAGTGACACAGGTATGCTTTGTTTAGTGATCTGCTGAAAAATGAGCAATATACAACAGTAGTAAACACTATGAAGTAGCAAGTCATTATCGTTATAATTCACATTTAATGTTTACAGAGCTTCAGCTTATGCAGCAGTCAGGAATGGTAAGTGGGAAGAGAAAGGGGCATTGTTTCTGGGTTATTTTCCATTGCTGTGTCAGGGCTTGCTTCTAGAGA
Organism: Tiliqua scincoides; assembly: GCF_035046505.1. Taxonomy (NCBI): domain Eukaryota; kingdom Metazoa; phylum Chordata; class Lepidosauria; order Squamata; family Scincidae; genus Tiliqua; species Tiliqua scincoides. The sequence goes on from NC_089826.1 coordinate 61,712,271, forward strand.
AGTTACCTCTGCACCACAAAGGCTCTTGTGCTTTCCATATGTGTGGAATGTACAGTAATTATAGCCATTTATCATTTTGAGTGGGTTTCTCAAAATTTTGGATAATGGAAGTTGAGCAACCGTTTGCTTTACCATCTTGGGCCATTCATTGCCTCACTTTAACGATGCCATTGTAGTACAGGAGGCTTTTTACATAACACCTTATATTAGTAGGATCCATCATGACATTTTACAGAACGATAATATTTTAGCCATTTTTAGCGGTTTTAAACTATTTTTAGCTAGTTTAGCTATTGTGTACTGCATTCATACAAAATAATTCCTTTTTTTAAAAAAAGTACTGAAAGAACATATAAAATATATGAAACATATAAAATATATGAAACATATAAAACATATGAAATATATGAAACATATAAAATATATGAAACATATAAAATAACTGGAGGAAAACGGGATACATTACAACCAAGGAAAAAGTCACATAACTTACGAATGATGTTTCCATCATTACCAGCACAATCCTAAGGCTCTGCTGAGCAGGCACAATAATCTCCACAGTGGATTGGAGTGTTGCAAACATGCCGTAAGGCACGTATGCAGATATTAAAGAGCTGGCCGGACCAGCATGAAGGCCCACACCAGCATGGTAGTGCCACATCCCATCCCTGCACCATCTGGCACAGGTAGGACTGCCTGCTGTGCAAAGTCATATGATGTGATTGGCTTTGAACACCTGAACATTTCCTTCTGTTCTTTTTGCTGCTTTCATTTACTAGCACCACTTTTGTATTGCTTACTCGTTAGTATCACCACAAAGGAGTTAAAATTAGGTGATTGCAGCCCTCCTGTTGCTGACTCCAGTGTCAGGTTGTCTGCTTCCTGGAAGCAGAAAATGGTAACTGGAAGTTTCTGGTGTCCATTTCTGCATGTACCCGTAAAACAACATAATGCTAAGTTCTATGAACTCCATTATAAGTGCTGGTTGTTTTACTTTACTAAACAGTAAGTATGCACTTGTGTAACTGTTATACAGTCATATATGTCACATGTTTAAGCAACTGAACCTGGATAGTAAAATCAAGGATTCAAGAGCGAGTATGTTTGGCACTCCCATCAATGCATCCCCGAATTTTGGATTTGTGCTTACACATTGTTTTGGGTAGATTGAGGGGCAGGAATAAGCCTGCATGGATTGGAACTTTCAGTAGTGTAGCCATGCTGGAGTTGGAGCATAACTTCCTCCAAACTTAGAGCAACTCCAAGTTTAAAGGGAAAAAAGGGAGGCAAGAGAGACAGAGGCCCCAGGAGTCTAAGAGAGGGGACATTACACAAGCACCCATCTCTATTTTCTGAGCTGCACAGAGTGTGTTTGCAGCTTCACCAGACTGGCTAGAGGGAATTAGCCTGTAAGCTTAAGCAGCATCAGGGTTGGTTGCAGCTACACCAGCCTGGGTAGGTTCAAGGGAGGGAATAACCCTTTATTGAATGGCACTTCCAGTGGCAAAGCCCTGCTGGAGTTGCCTCCACAGAGGCAATAACCTCCTTCAAACGCAACTTATCTACAAGTCACAGGAAATGTCTGGATTTTTGGCTCCAAACGCCCTCGACTTATCTATGAGGTTGACTTATACCTGGGTGTATATGGTAGAATTAATGGTAATTTGGGGGGGGCAGGAGGCTAAAGCCCCCCAAGATTGTGATGTACACTGGGCTTCCTAGATTTCCATCAGCAATATAGCTGGCACAGATGCAAGGAACCCTATATGGTGACTGGGGCTTTACCAGGGGTGAGAGGAAATATATCACCTCAAGAAGACCTCCAGCCACCTCCTGAGCTGCACTGGATGCAGCATAGGTTATGCAGCCTGGCTACACCAGTGCAGCTTAGGATTGGGTTACCTAGCACCTATGCAATCTCTCTCTGATATATGCACACATTTTTTTTTACATTTTTATACCACCCTTCCTCCAAGGAACTCAGGGTGGTGCACACAGTTTCTCACCTCCTTTTGTCTTCATAACAAGCCTGTAAGTTAGTTGAGAGTGAGAGGAAGCTTCATGGCTGAGCGGGAATTTGAACTTGAATCTTCCAGGTCTAAGTCCAACTCTAGAACCACTACACCATACTCTCCTACATGCACAATCTTTCCTCAGGCCAAAGTCCAAACCAGTTTCACCTCCCATCCTGGCTTGTGGGTGCAACATCCCTAGCTGGTTTTGATTTCTGATTAATGGCCAGTTGAAAATGCTTGACAAACTCTTCCAAAGATTTTGAACAGCAGGGCAGCATGATCCATCACACCATTCTAGTTGAGAAGGAAATATCTCTTCATTCTCCCACCTGCAACAGAGGTGAATAACTGGGATAAGCAACTCTGGAACTGCCACATCAAACTCTGAGTGTGTGTGTGCAAGTGTGAAGGACCATTTTACAACACTGTACCAAAGGCTACAGTGAAGGCTACTCTTCACAGGAGACTAAGCAAAGTTACAGAATCTTCTACAAGGTGTTCTTACCCATGGGGCAGTAGGCACATGGGTACACTTGCAGGGGTGGCAAATTTGGGAGGATTCTTAGATTTGGCCCTGCGTTGGTGCTTGCATGCCTGAAGTACTTTGTCCTGAGGTGTCTCCTTGTTCCACACACATTTAGGCACCCTCCACTTCCCAATGCACATCAGAGAGGGGAGCACAGGACTGAGCTGGCACTCACTTCTTCTTCCTCTATGCCAGCTTTATCTTCCCCACAAAGAGAGCAAGGTTGTCATCTATATGCCCTTTCCCTCAGCTCCCTCTTTTTCCCCTTTGCACACAGCAGAGCACACTTCCAGGCTCTGTCAGGAATCTGGGAAGACTTCTATAGGCATGGCCCACCTTATAGCTCTCTGGCAGTACTGTCAGAGAGCATGTTGTGGCATGAACGCCACAGGGGCCAATCATTGCCAGGGAGCGTCTCCATTTTTCCCCAGATAGGGGCTGAAAGGCTGCTTGCTAGAGGGTGAGTCATCCAGAGTGCTGTTGGGGCAGATGTGGGGGAGCAATCCTGGATACTGTATTACCATAAAGTTACAGATTTTAGTATCTTTCCTAGATACAGTATTTTAGCTTAGAAGTTCAAATTAAATTCATTTCCTATGATCCTGAGGTACAATTTCTTACACTAAGGATGTGTGTCATGAATCAGACGGAGGAATCTCTTTGTAAAAACTGTTCCCTGCTCTGATGAAAACTCTTTTAAAAATCAGACCTAATTAAATATCCAATCAGCTCATCTTCCTTGATTTCTATACCCAATTTTTAACTTCTTGGTCCTTTCAAAAACTCTTGCTATTCTGAACACGGCACTGAGTTCTTACAGCTCTTCTAAATGTAATATTTTAAAATAATGTAAACATTTTACATGGCGCAAGGATGGATAGGAGAAAGCAGTGGTGTAGCCATTGGGGGGCAGCACGGTGAGTATTGCAGGTACTGCAACCCAATATGTACTTGGCCCCCACTACTTGCCATCAGAGCCATTCCAGGTGTGCAGGTGCTTGCTGAACAAAATGGGATGGGCTGCTTACTGGCGCATTGCAGTGCTTGCAGTACTTACCATGTAGCTGCACCACTGGGAGAAAGAGAAATGGGGGATATTGGGAATGAGAAAGAGTCATTGGAAGGCAGAAGCCTCCTTGGTATGAAATCCTCCAATTTGGGAAAGGCAGTGAGGCAGAGTGATTCTCAGCCAGCACTCAATTTGCTGGCTACTTGTTCTTCCTGCCAATGGCCATGTGGTTGGCTTTCAAGAACAAGGAGTTATTGCAGTGGTTCCCAAATCTTTTAACACCAGGACCCACTTTTTAAAATGACTGCTGGGACCTACCTAACTCTATAAGTCTAAAATATTAAAAAGTTTCACTTTACCGGTTGCTCAAGCCTCTGTTTTTATCTGTTTACTATGGTGGGGGGCCCACCTTCTGGAACTCCACATTCATCAGATCAGGACCATTCTAGTGACCTTGACTGGCCTTCGATAAGAGCAGAGGTAAGGACACCTACTCATGAGTAAACACACACGTGTGGGTCACTTACACCTTCGATAGGGATCAATTGAGCTTTCCATAGGATTCAATACTTTTTCCTTGTCCGCTCTCAGTTTGTCGGTTTCGTGACCCACGCAAAATTAGGACCCACTGGTGGGTTTTGACCCACAGTTCAAGAACTGCTGAGCTACTGGAAAATAGGTGTAACATTGCCTGCAGGTGATTTATTGTCCAGGAGGCAGAGGCTGTCTGTCTCAACCCTTTACTTTGTCCCTCTTTGACCTGTGGGGCTGTGTCAGACCTGGCTTCCTCTGTCCCCCTCTTCCCTCTCTCTCTCTCTCTCTCTCTCTCCCTCCTGCTCTTTTAAGCATGCAGGACCTCTCTCCAGTAGCTCTGACCAGCCACATGGAGCCCACCATGCCATCAAATGTCACAAATCTAAGAAGGTTTTGAGGTTTTGTGCTCAAGGTTTTGTGTTCCAAATCTACAACCTGTAAAGCTAACAGAATTGTACATGTTTACAAATTGTAAGTTTTTTAAAAAAGTGTTTTTGGTAACTTTTTTTTTACTGCTATATGATTATGATTATGTTCAAATTAGACCCCTTTTTTCCAGCAGGAACCATAGAAACCTGCAGCAACCCTGGAGGATGACCAGATCTTTAGTAAAGACAGGAGAAGATGATGAGAGAGAACAGCAGATTGGTGCGGTGGAAAGGGGAGAAAGAAAGAGACAGGGTGATATTGGCAGGGGACAGAAAGAGGATCAGGGAAGAGAGGATAGGACACCTGGAATGAAAGGGGTCTAGTAAATTGGTGGAATGGAAAGAGACAGGACAAAAGACTGAAGCTCTCCTTTGACCTCTGCCTCCCCTCTTCCGCATGACATTTCACAGGTCTCTCACTAATAAATAAAGTCCTTCTTTCCACAAGGACACAATGGACAAAAAAAAATGACTCTGTAACTGTCTCAAGATTAATTCTTAAATGTTTGCATTATGGTCAACTCTTTATCAAAATCAAGCTTAGGTATAAAAAGGGATGAGCTGCAAAGGAAACTTCATGGGCATTAATAATGGCAATACCCCTTTTTGTGGATAGTGGTCAAGCACCTTTTCCCTTACTATAACACTCCCATTGAAACAGAAGTCCCCATCCTGAACGTGTAGAGGAACGTGCACAAAGAGCTTTCACTCTCCTTCAAGGCATTAGTAGTTGTCACCGTATTGCTTGAGACTTATGAATGGCAATATTGTTGCCAACGGCTGTAGCACGAAGTCATTTAAACTAGACATTACTGCCTGTGGCGTCCAGTGATCAAAATGTTTCAAAACATCAAAATGACAATGTATAGAAGTAAAATAAGAAACCTGCAGCCTGCATAGCATATTTAGACCTTTTTACCTTTGATGGGCTGGTTCTGAAGTAATATCGTTTTGTCGACCGTGTGTTTAACCCCAACAGCTCAGCACAAGATGAGAACGGCATGGGAGGAAGGTTGTTTTCATCTTACAAGCAATAGTCTAATAACTTTTGAATCAGGAAGATAAAATGCAGTGGCAATTATAGCACGCTCTTGGGATAGTAATTACGGTTCCTCTGCTGGCTCCGGTAAAATTAATTGTCTTACACATGCCGACAGTGAAATGTACGGAGAAAGCTCAGCATGCTGCTAATTATTAATGCATTTCAAAATATCTGCTTATGTAGATTCCAGATTATAAAATGATTTCTTCAGTATGTTTTGGGATCTGGCACTACCAAAATACAGCAGAACACTAGCGCCGAGGAGCAGCAGAGTCATTGCCAAAAAAAAAAAGCCATTCTCCTTGTTCATCCAGCAGCTGCTTCCCTGCATATTCTGGTTTTCAGGACTCCATACATGATCTTCAGCAGGGTATGCCTGAACAGCACTGTTCTCACTTGCGTTTCATTTCATTGGTGCCAAAACTGTAAATACCAGAGGCAGGCCCTTCAAGTGGTTCAAAGGAGGTCCCTTTGTTTCTTGCATTGCAAACTGCGTAGCCCGTGGTGACCCCAACAATCATTCTGGCTACTGTGTGCATGAGTGGGGACAGTGAGGCGCCCTGTGTGTGCTGAAACTGCAGATTGCCAGGGGTCAGTAATGTGTTGGCTTATCTATTAATGATACTTATATCGTGATTTCAGAAAAGGGCTTATTGTAGGACTTTCAGTGATTTTCATCCAGGTAGCTGACAATGCAAGACCTGTTTCATTTTAACAGTATAACTACACGATGCTACAATCTTTAGACTATTCTCTGGACCAGTCTCTATTCATATATCTGACACATTCCTTCACAGATGGTGCAGAGACACATATTTCATTAAAAGTTTATCCATTGATACCAATGCAACTCCGAACTAATTCACATACATAAGGACACTAACCAGGATTTAACGCTGTGATGGTCTGCAGCTGAACCTGTAAGCTGCTTATTCTCTTTGAGGTGACATGATATCTCTCTCTCTCCCCCCCCCCTTCTCATTCATTATGGCTGAAAATGTATGTGTGGACTTCCCCTCCTTTCAGCCACATGTACAATGCAGGGAAAGCTAGGCCTATCAGATTCTGTTGAAATCAATTAAAGGGTGGAACCACACATTAGGTGTAGTTCCATGAGACTGTCCATGAACCTTCTCTGCCTGTGGGCCCCCCCCCCCCAGCTTTCTTTTATCAGACAGTACAATTGTGGGTGGCTTCCAACTGAATGGAAAATCAACGTAAGGGGCTCTCCTGTCTGGTGATCTGTGCACTCAGAATTGTTCCTCCAAATTGCCTTTCAAAGATTAGAAAATATATGAGGAAGAGTCATAGATGCTCTTAATTTTCATAAGCACTTGCTGATTTTCACGTTACATTTTTAAGATCCAGTATTCACTTCCACATTTCCGCATGCTCAAACATTGTATGCAAATGAGTAATACAACAACTGGCTCCAGAACAGATCCATGAGAGTGTGCATGGTAATGTGTCTGTCTAGCAGCTAACTGTGTGTACATAGATGCACAGACATTACTTATACTGCTCATTGTTAAGAAATGGAATGGCTATGATGCATAATTTGAGACTCAATGATACCAAGGGAGACAGAAGTCATTTCAGTGATTACTTCTATTCAGTCCTGCAAAACTACTAAACGCCTAAAAGAATATCAGATTATAAGGAAAGTTCTGAATCACAAAGCACTGAGCCTCTAAAATATTTCCTGGAGCATGTTCTTTTATTCCAAAATGGATTTCCATTTGCAAAATCCATTCAGACAGTGTAATTATAGCAAAGTTGTCTGATGGGTAGGATGTTCTATGGCTGTCTCCATCAATTTTCGAGCAAATCCACAGGGGATCAACTTGATATTCCTGGCTCCAGTATCTACTTTGTGACTACCCCCCCTTCCTGCTTACCTACTGCAAGCAGCCATGACTGTAGCAGCCATATAGTATGTCTGACCAATCCCAGGCAGTTGATGATCACTGTTGCTTAACCCTTCCCTGTCTAGAAGGAAATCAGACAATTTTTGGCTTCTTTCTGGTGGTTCTACAAATGAGTGGAGACATGGTATAAGTTTTGTCCCCACTACACATTTTGATCTATTTACATTGCATCTAAACTATGAGCAGCCCAATCCTATCCCCAACCAGTTTATGTGATGCATAAACTTATAGCATCTGCATCTTATACACACACTGTATCTTATAGTGAAGCAACCAGGCAGCCCAGGAGAAGTAAGTAAAAATGAGGGTTTTTTTTAACTTACCCACCTGGCTGCCAAAGGGTCTTCTCAGACGTCTGTCAGATATTTAACTGGCATAACTCCAAGGAGCTTTGGAAACATCAGACCTGGAAAAGGAATTTTACATGTGTGGCTGCAGCTGAGTTCAACCCCCTCCTGCTCTCAAACCATCCCTTGCTTGCCCTGCCCGACCCCAAATCCCCCTGTGCACCACCCCTGTTGCCATCTTACAGTGCAAGCATGAGCAGGGTGAGCTATGGCGCATGTGTGGAGCTTCCAGAAGTTTGTGCTGGTGGTCCTGAAGTGCTAAACAGTGCTGCGTTCTTTGCTGCAGAGGACCAGGACTTATGGTAGTGGATTGCAAGATCCATCATCGTAAGCCCCAGGATTGGGGGGGGGGGGGTGAAAGACATATCTGATGGAACCTAAGGAACCATTAAATCCCCTATGGACACAAAAATACCCTATTAATACCACCTAAGGACCCCTTAATACCTGAACCTATGATGCAGATACCAATATTAACATTGGTTAAGGGGCCAATCCTGTGCATGTCTACTCAGAAGTAAAACCCACCCTGGTTAAAGGGTTACTCCATGACCTATTCCCAGGTAAGTGTGGATAGAATTGCAGCCTAACCCACTCATATGAAAGTCATCCTGGGCTACTTACAGTAAGCCCCTTCATGTAAATCTGAACTTGTGCAGGTAAGACTGTAAGAATGTTGGGGCAGGGACCCGTCTCTTCATTCAATGTGAGGATTCATCTGAGGCGGCACTGTGCAAATAAATAACACGTGCATAGTTGAGTTCCTTTCTGACCATTTTGGAATACCATAGAACAAAGCACACTTTCTTCCAGCAGGACAATTTGACAGGCTTAGGCTTCATACTTCTCTGCCTTGCTCTGGGTAGAGGATGAGAATTTTTTTTTAAACTAGCCCTGCGCCTGTGTCATGTACTTCCAGGATTGAACTAGAAGCTCCACAGTGGTTCCTTGCATAATCATCAGGGCTGTTGGCCAGAGAAGAGAATTCGAGGCAGCTCCAGGCAGGCAATATACCTGCATCCATGATTCTTCTGGCCTAGGAAGCCTGGTGACAGTAGAGGGCAGGTCTGCTGTCCCCAGCTGATGAAAAACTTTCATATCTTCTGCCTATCTTTAGTGTGGGCAATTGTATTTATTTATTGGATTGTAAAGTTCTCAAAGTAAATGACATGGCAAAGGAGCAGGAAGATGATTCTTTTTGCCAAAGGGGCTCACAAGCTTTAAAAAAAAAAACGCACAAGAGAGGCAGCAGCAAATAGCTACAAGGAAGACCACTGTGCTGTGATGCGCAGGGACAGCTGCACTTCCACCTGCTGAATAGAAGAAAACCATGACTTTAAAAGGTGCATGTTCCCTCCCTCCCCAGGTAGCAAGGCTTGCTCAGTCTTCCAGTGTGTTGCGGAGGAAGAATACGACCTTCCTCCATTAGGCCTGTACTTATAACAGCTGCTTGAAATACAGAATTGCATTACAGTACTTCCATCAGATTCTCTCTCTTTATCAATCAAATATGCATTAACCTATGGTAGTCTGTCTTCCTTCTTTTTCTTGATAGTGTGGCTTTTGTGATCCATCAGGCCACCTTTAATCTCTACAGCCCAGCTTGAACAAAATAAGCCTGGCTATTTCCACCCCTGCTTGTGACATCAGTTATTTGCTGACCTTCACCAGAGGCCTCTGAGATCTTTCATTGTTTCTTTTGAAACTTTTTTCTTATTGGCTTCTTTGACCTCAGCTGCTTGCATATCATTTTGTATATGAGTATTAGTACATAAGCAGTTTGTCTTTTTTATTTCATGTTTCTCAGTTTTGTTGTGATAAATCCTCTCATCTGTGAACTTTGAAGCTAAAGGCTCTGCAGATTTCCCTCCAAATGCCCAGGTGATTACTGAAATATTTAGGAGCTACACATTGGACTGGAAATATCAATGTTAGGTTCAGAGACAGCTTTACTATTGGTTGCACTCAACAATAAAAACTATGCAGTCAAAACTTGGCTATGATCCAGAGAGTTACTTTCGGCGTGCCTAAGAGCTTGGATATGTCTGGTGGGATTTTAGACTTTTTTCCTTTGAAAATGGGTCAGGTGACTTGGGAGGAGGTGTGCTTCAGGAAAGACCAGGTCAAAATTGCCTTGTGCACATATAGTAGAGTAACTCGCACAATTGTATCCTGGCTTTTTGGTTAAATGTTGTGCAGGATCTACCTCACTTCACCTCCAGGAAAGTGCGAGAACTAGTCCATGAAGAGGGAAGGTCACCACTCCAAAAAGGAGGGTACTTCATTGAGCAATAAATCTACAAAGTAACACAGACTTAGGATTGTATCCAGAGAATGTGAATCTTCCTGTGAAGTGAAGTGAAGCTTCTGACTAAGCACTATTGCAGTTATTGGAGAGAAATTAGTTGTGACTACCCTAATCCTAACCTGCACTGGAACAGGCCGGCCAGTCGGCCTGCACTGTATCCAGCACAGGTTTGAAGAAGGAGGGAATGCAGAGTAAGGAGACATGTCCCTTTACGCCAAGTAATGCCCCAGCCACTTCAATGGAACTACTGAGATCTGTGCCAGGAAAATCGCTGACACAGATTCAAGCAGCCCAGTGCAGCACCAGGCTGTTGGGGGGGGGGGTTAGAATCTGGCCTAAGTGCTGGAGGCCAGTCCCACCCCCTCCTGGGTCTGTCTGCCCACAGATCTGCCCTCTCCCTGCCTTCCCCTACCCCAAAATTCCCGTTCCACTCCCCAAACGCCTCCCCCAGCCTCTCCAGGCCAGCGCAAACTTAACTTGTGCCAGTTCAGACCTGGCAGGAGCAGGCCAGTGCACATTCTTCCACTGGCGCAGCCAAGTCATTGTAGAACAGCACTTCTGCGACACTCGGAGGCTTGTGTAAGTGATTTGTGCTGGCTGAGCACAAGCTTAGGATTGTGCTCTAAGTTCATTAATTTCAATGGAACCTGGGGCCCAATCTTATTCAATGTTCCAGTGCTGATGCAGCTGTGGTTCACCCAAATCCCTCCCTTCTGTGAGCAGCTCTTGCCATTCATCTGCTCTGCGGCTTCATTCCTTAGCCGTGTGAGTGTAGGGATGCTCTAGGCAGTCATCAGCAGTCATCTGGGCCTGGCATCTCAGTAGGCCTTGCACCAGACATGACCACCTAAGCAGGGGTGTCAAACATAAGGCCTCGGGGCCAGATGCGGCCCGCAGAAGCTTTTTATCCGGCCCTCAGGCTGGTGGTGAAGTGTTACTGCTAAAAGGGCAGCCCCCACAAAAATTGGGCTCTCCCATACCTTGAAATATGACAAAGATTAGCATGATTTCTCTTCTGTCATTTGTAGTTAATGAATTCGTAAGTGAGAAAAAGTGTTTTTTAATGAGTTGTTTAATGACATCACTTCCTGCCTAACGACATCACTTCCGGCCCTCAGCAGGCATCATGAATGCCATTCGGCCCTCGGTATGAAACAAGTTTGATACCCCTGGCCTAGAACATCTCTATGCCCACATGACTGAAGAGTGGTGCAGCAGAGCAGTGGAACGGTGTTTGGGACAGGGAGGAGATTTTGTTACCCAGCGGTATCCAGTTTGGAGACAGTTGGACTAGATAATCAACCCATTGCTGAGCATGCCACTACAAGGAGAGGCAAATTAAACCATCACCAGAAGAATACTAATTCAAGTGGCAATTTATGGGTATCATGTTTCAACTTTGCAAAACCAGCCTTTCTGGCTAATTTCTGCTTGGGAGGGTGGGAAAGAAATGGTGAACCTTACAGACCTCAGGATCTTGAATCTGCATTAAGAAAATGATAAGTATTACAAATACACATTGATTTGTTGCAAGGAAGAACCAGTAAAAGAAGAGACCCCAGTACTCCTTTTGTAGACTAACAGGGTAAACTACAAGCGTCATCGATCTCAGCACACTGGTAAGTAATGCAGTGCAAATACAAACTGTTATTTTACAGCAGCTTTCACACAACTTGTCCCAAGGTGCTTTCCTCCTTGTCAATAAAAGAAACAACAAAGCTGGTATTGAACTGGATAAGCCAGAGAAAACAGATATTGCTTAAACAGTCTTAAATACAGCCAGTCAGATCCTTGGGTCCAGCTAAGCACAGTTCAAGAGCAATGGGCAGGTTCATTAAAATAACTTTTAGTCTCTCTGTTATGGAGCAGTCTGGAGTAGTTAAGTCCAGGTGTGTCTTGGGTGGTCATTTGCTGACGCTGGTGACCTTGTCAAAATTCACAGTAAATCTCAGGAAAGGAAGTGGAATTTGCTGAGGTAGGGCTATTGTATGGATATATCAGAGCTTTTCTACGACTTGATGAGAGGATGTATATTTTTGATATGTATTTGATGTGGTGTTTTATATGGGTGTTCAATATTTATAACTCTGCTATTTCTCAATGGCATGACTAGGCTTTGCATCACCTTCTGCAGAAGCAAGCAAGTCACCCCGATGATGAATCTTCTCCCATGGAATAGGCAGGTGGTGGGTGTGGTGACATATCATCGCCTTGCCTCTGCTGATTTTTTGGCTATATTTTTTGATACAATAGATATATTTCAACGCAGTTTGTTTCATTGCATTCTGCACGCAATTCCACACTGTATGATATATAACATGATGGTATTATTAAAAAAAAAAATTAAAACACTTGACCAGTAGTGGTGTCACCCCCCCCCCATGCATCACCCAGTGTGGTCCGCACTCCCCTAGCAATGCTACTGCTGTTTGTAACAGTCATGCTACTGTCCTCATTCTTCCCCTTATTCTTTTCGAGCATACCTACATGATTTAGGGAGCAGCTGTAGTTCAGTAGCGTGCTTTGCATGCTGAAAATCCCAAGATGGTATAGTCTTTGCCATCTCCAAATAGGGTGGAACAAGCCTCTTGGGAGAACTGCTGCTAGCCTGTGTTAACACAGAGCAATGGTCCAACTCAGTATCATGTAGTTTCCTATTTCTCTTCTCTCCCTCCCCTGCACATCCCTCTTCAAAGCCCAGCTTTTGTGTGATGTCTTTGGCCCAATTGCTTAATTCTTCAAGCCATGATCCAGCACACCCCTGAGAGCTGAGATAAACCATAGGAAAGGATCTACTCTCAGAGAGTAAATTCTCTGAGAGTAAATTCTCCATTTAGAAAAGTTCTCTTTGCAAAAACTTATGCTTTGATGGAGATTAATCATAAAACCAAGTGCAGAACAAAACAAATGTAAAGGCAATGGAAACAAGACATGTATACTGGTACAGAAACAGTACAAGGGGCTAGCAACCACCGCTACCCTATAAATAAATGAACAGGCCCAGTCTGAGACATTTCTGTTAATGTTGTATTATATAAATGCAGGTTAGACCATTTTGTTCAATACAAAGTGTTTTATGTAGGGACAGTGCATCTTACTACTGGTAACAGAGCCAGGGGACAGAGCTGTAAGTGCTGCACAGCTTCAAAACTCGCCTTATAAGCTGCCCCTCCCTCTCATTCTCGGAGCCTGCCTTGAGGAGATACCTCCGTTTTGCTTTTGCTCTTCAGAACGGCCTCAAGTGCGAGGGGGAGTCTCTCGGCTACAGTCTCTTCAGGCAATAGGTGGCTGCAACTCTCCCAACCCAAACAGCACGGCACTGGTGAAGTGTGTGGTCCTCAGTCCAGGTGGGAGCCCGCTACTCTTCATTGCTCTCCAGCCCTTGGCGCTTTGCTGCACATTGGGCCATTCCTTGCTTGGTGCCCCCATTTGCTCTACCTCCCCAGTAAGGCTACTGGAGCAGCCATGGCTTCATGCCCAACTCCTTCCTGGCTTCCTGGTTGTAACGCTGCAGCTACAGCTTTTCTGCCTTCCAAAACGAAATCAAAGCAGCTTGTCGCAAACAAGGTGGGCATCTGCTGCCATCACTGCCGCCGCCACCACCCACACTTGTCTGATTAATTCACCAAAACAAATGGGAGAGTGGTAGCACTTCTACTCCTCCTCCTCCGTGCGCAGTCGTAGTTCATTTGCCTCCCAACAGACATTACAAAGTCTGCCTGACCCTTGGCACTACATTTTTCAGCAAGCCACTGAGATTGGGGCACACAAAGCATCATGGGGCTCATAGCCCACCCACTGTCACAAAGTGTCTTGGCCTTGCAAGACATGAGTGCCAGGACTTCAGCTTCCAGAGGACAACATGATGGCAGCACTGGCAACTGCTCAGAGGGTGAAACAGAGCAAGTGATTAGTCAAGGAAAGGAAGATGCCAGGCAGCCGACTTTCCTTCCTCACTTCTTTGGGCAGTGATTTGCTGGAGGTCGGAAAAGTGGCATGGGAAATTGGCTGTTGGGAGTTGGGGGGTGCAGAGGACAGTCCTTTGAAGAGTCTTCTTCTCCTGGACAGGTTGCAATCGTGCATGGTGGAGGCACAACTATTTTAAATTACTTTTAAAGGGACTGCCTTGGCTTGTCACCCCCTGCAGTAATGGTACCCGAGGCAATTGACCCCACCAGCCCTGCCTTAGCCATGCCACTAGGTAGGAGGCAGGCTTTCACTTCTGGTTGCTTTTAGTGAGGGGGAGTGGATTGGAAGGGCACTGCCCACAGGGAGGTGGCAGCAGCTTTGGGGTGAAAAGCACCCTGTCCTTTTGCCACAGCTTGTAGCTCCCTGCTCACTGTGAGCTGGAACCGTTGCCTCACCCTTGGGAAACCTCTGAATGAGGAATGACTACTCAGTTCAACCCAGTATAGTCAGTTTATTTTGCATTTTGCACACACCTCAGAGGCAAATCCTTGTTTATTTCATTGTTCAGAAACAGAAAGAAGTTCAGGCAGGCACACCAAATATTTGGATGCTTCTCTATCACTCCAGCTTCCCCCTTAAACCAGCCCAGCCAGCTGTGCCTTTGATAATTGTTTAGGAATGGCACATATAAATCACAATCAGGTGACAGTGGCTACATCGTTCAAGCTGTTGTTATTTAAAAGAAAGAGAAAAATTCTTTCCCTATTAGTTGAGCGAGTTACACCATGTGTTACTGGGGACTCCATATGTTCAAGAGCACTTTCCCTTTTAGACCTCAGGAAAGTATAACATCATGCGTATTGGACTTGGTGAATGCACAGTTTTTAAAAATCTGATTTTATCTTTCTCCTGTTTGACTCGAACACAGGATAATTTTCGATAAACTCACATCTGAAGGGCTATCTTTCCAATCTTGTGCATCTTCATCTTGAATTTCAATGCTGCTGACTTTCCCTCTGTTCTGAACTGGTTTTCATTCCTCAGCATCTTTCTGGAACCAGCTGTAATATTTTTGCCAGCTTTAAATGCATTTATCTCACTTTCAAAGTAATAATCTTCAAAATCTTAAGACTGAAAGTAAAATTTAAAGTAAAAAGGGTTGTTGTTTTTTAAACCACAGTAGCATTCTAATGGCATGTATCATAAATTTAAACACATCATTATGATACATATTTAAATTATTTGCTGGAGGCCAGGACGATGCAGAATAATTTTTAAAAGACTTGTCTGAACAAGAACTCTGTGCCTCTATAAAATACCTGGAAGTATGTTATAT
The DNA here is from genome assembly GCF_035046505.1 of Tiliqua scincoides. NCBI lineage: Eukaryota > Metazoa > Chordata > Lepidosauria > Squamata > Scincidae > Tiliqua > Tiliqua scincoides. Next base: position 61,727,653 of record NC_089826.1, read on the forward strand.
AGATACCATCTATTGAGCATTCTCTCTCTCTCTCTCTCTCTCTCTCTCTCTCTCTCTCTCTCTCTCCTTAGCTTTGATAATATTAATATTAACTTGTGCCAGATCCTAACCCTGGTCCCAGGCAGCCTGGAGCAGTTCCAGGCTGCTCAGATTTACACCACCTCTTGAGGTGGCAAAGATTCAAGTAGCCCCATTGGGGCTGCTGCAGCTTTAACCCAGGGTAAGGAATTCCCCTTGCCCCTGGCTAAGCTGCAACTGGCCCCAGTTTCACTCTTGATGCAGTGCAGGCCAGCCAGCTTCCCGCTTGAAGCGGGATAGGATTGGGCTGCCCATCAAATGCCAACTATGTATAGGGTTGTGCTGTAAAATGGTTTAAATCCAGATTTCGAATCTTGGATTTTTAGATTTTCACAAATTCCAAATAAATTCTGAGTTAGAAGAAAAGTGTATATTATTATCAAGAATATTTATATACCACTTTTCAACAACAGTTGCCAAATGCTTTACTTAGCAAATAAATACGTTCATAGCAAATACGAATTTCATAGCAAATAAATAAATGATTCAGCAAATAAATAAATGATTTAAAGAGCTTCTAAACTGAAAAGATGTTCAAAAGAACACCAGCAAACTACCATTAGAAAAGTATTTGGATAGGATAAGAATCCTGACAGCAACCTTCTTGCTTGCCCTGTTCATAGGATGGGTCTGAAACAGGAAAAATAAGGCACCCCATTGGTGCCTTTTGACAGGAGATAGAGTCTAGCCAGCTGTTGTTGGGGTCTGGAAAATCTTCCCTCAGTCTGGCTCCAGAGCACAACTGGATGAGGCCCCAATCAGATTATTACAGTGTCACATCACAAACCTGATGAACCTGATGAATTTGATATCAAATATATGATGAACCTGAAAGTGTTTTAAAGCATTTAAAAATGCAAATACTACTAACGAATTCAGAGCACCTTTGTTTCAGATCAGTATGGAGTGAAATGTTTGTTTCAGCACAGGAGAATAATGCTACCCGAAATTAGACTTGTTTATCATTTGCATTTTGTGTAGGAAAAATGAATATTTATAAGGTCACTTTCAGTCCCTCCACAGAAATGAGCAACAAGGCAACTCTCTTTTTATTGTTCTGTTCCGTGGCTTTTAAAACAGTGTACATGAAGAACTTCATAAATGAAGGGGAGCAACACGAAAAATGGTTGTGGCAACTATTTTCTTTCCCAGGTTGTTTTCATAAACAATGAAATTCAAAAGATATGCAGTGGATGATTGATTGGAGAGGAGGGAAGAGTAAAGAACACCTTTTATCCCTGAGTGAAGCTATGTGCTTATTGGAAATATTCCATTGTGAGACATGCAAAATATACCATTCTTCAATGGCATCATCTCTTATTTATTTTTTGCTCCAAATGTAAATCCACAGTATCCAAGAGAGATATCGATTGTGAGTATATCTCACAAGACTTCATATGTCAGAGCTTCAGAGGATTCATCCCCTTATGTTGAAGCTGGCAGTAATTTAAAAAATGAAGTATCCAAGCTCATGGAAGCCTGAGTATGCTCTCTTTTTTCACTCTTAAATGAAATTTTAATCTTGCAAAACCAAAAATGAAAAGGGGTATTTGGTGTTGTGAAGAAAGATCATTACGAATGGGATGGACAGATTTATATGTTCTTTTTCATCAGTTTTTTCTTTTATGTTGAATATACACATGTGTACCATAAAATGCTTTCCCAAGGAACCAATATCTGTACTTAAGGAATACTGGGCTATATGATTTAGTCTAAAAAGACTCTAAAAACATAAACACATTTGACAGCATGCAAAGAAATCCCACCATGTAAATACAACTTCAGCAATGAACTCAGTTCCCTGCCCCCCTGTTGCCAGACCACCCATAATGGTACAAATGATCACAGGAAGGGAAATGTTTTCTTTGAAGTTTAGTCCATCTTAAATTGTCGATTTCTTTTGGCCATATACCACATCTCTGGATGCACCAAGAAGTCAACCAGGTGTCTCGGTTTAGCTCTAAATATATGTTTACATGTTTGAGTTGCATACTTGCCATGATTCTTCTGGGGGAACTGGCAATTTTCAGATGTCCGTTTAAATACTGGTGTTGAAAGGTGGTACAACGGACAAATAATTCCACCAGAAACAACAGAAATGGGAAAGAATGTTGCTGGCCCTACTCAAAACTCCAGGTTCTCTTGCATCTTATCACATGGTCACATTCCACATAGACCGAAAGCATTAAATAGTCATTTATGGTCCAACCACTAGTTTCCCATGAAATAACCCCTCAATCATTTTTAACTGCAAAGCTTGACACTATGCTACATTCATTTCTTTTAACATGTACCTGCCTGCCAATTGTATGAGGTGTAGCCTCGGGCAGTGCAAATTATGAAGAAAAATAGAACAGCAGTAGGAAAACTGAGAAACAATTTAAATTCATTTTTCCCTTATTCACTAAGTGACACTATTTAGAGCAGTGGTTCCCAACCATTTTTGAGATGCTGCCCTCTTAACCCATTTTTGCCCAGCCCACAGGTATATACACATTTGGTCTCTGTTGCATATATGCAACATTGGGCAGAAATGGCTTAAGGAGGGTAGCAACCTGACAGGGGACCTGTCGTGCATTAGTACTATACTTCTGGGTTTTGCTACCACAGCCACCAAACACAGATAAGTAAAATTTTAAAAGGCACCTGTTATTTTTTACGTATTTACCCATGTTTGATAGTGTGGCATCAGCAGCGAAACTTGGAATGTTGTACTAAGGGCACTACAGGTCCCTAGCTGGATCCCTATCCTCCTTAAGGGGGAAGCATCTGAAACAAGAATGTACATGCCTGACCTTGGGGGTGTGTGTGCACGATCCCCAGGTTGGAAACATTGATTTAGAGCAGGGGTGCTCACACTTTTTTGGCTCGAGAGCTACTTTGAAACCCAGCAAGGCCCAGAGATCTACCAGAGTTTTTTTACAATGTTTGCGCCATCATAACATATAACATTTATGTGTACAATGTATGTTGGTGTACCTTGCATGAGCCAATATTGCACAACACAACATAATTAACTATAAACATTTTTTGTAATTACTTGAGTTTACTTTGATGACTTGCACTGAAGTGAATCAGCCAAGGATGCATAGTCGGACAGTAGCTGCTGACAGCCAGCCTCAAGCACACTTCCAAATGTTCATCAGTCATGGTGGAACGGTACTTGGACTTAATGATCTTTGTGTAGGAAAAGGCTGACTCACATAAATAAGTGGAGCCCTTCCTGCCTCAGGTGCTCTTATATCCCTGAGGGCCCTATTGCCTTCAAGTGGCTGCAGCTGTGCAGCACACTCTGCTGGATGCCCAGGCCTTACCCTTAAAGGGGCCACTGCTGACACCACATCTACCTCCTCACCAGATCTTCCTTGATTCCAATACAAGTGGGGGGGGGGAGCAGATCTCTATACAGACCAGTGCAAAAACAGGGGAAAGGTGTGGGGGAGGGAAGATCTCTATATAGACATCACAGCAAGACCAGTGCAAAACCCCTTGCACACAGAACCAACAGATGGAAGTTGGGGGGGGCAGATCTCCATACATACCAGTGCAAAAACAGGGGAAAGGTAAGTCAGCCCCAGTAGAGTCAATGGGGCTCACTCCCAGGGATGCGTGGACGGGAGAGAAGCCTGCCAGCAGCTCTTCTCCCAAGGAGGAGCCTGCCAGGTGCTCACTCCCTGGGCTCCCTGGGCTCACTCCCTAGGCTCACTGGACTCGCTCCCTTGGCTCGCTCCCTGGGCTCCCTGGACTCGCTCCCTGGGCTCACTTCCTGGGCTCACAAGCCTGCCAGGGGCTCACTCTCAGGAATGTGTCACTCCAGGGAGCCTCACTCCCAGGGCGGGGCTCACTCCCAGGAATGCTTGGACGGGAGAGAAGCCTGCGATCGACTCATTTCACCTCGAGATCGACTGGTAGCTCGTGATCGACATATTGGGCACCCCTGATTTAGAGCATTTGGAAATGGAAGTTTGGGCCACATCCCACTTATTCAAAGTCCCCTCTTACTTGCCCCTCTGTGCAGCTCAGTGGAAACACCACACACTCAGCACCATGCTGAATAAAAGTCACAGCAAGATACACTTAAGAGTTCAGTCTTGGGCTTGGCGCGCCGGCTCACTGCTGGTGCACAGTGTCGCAAACATGCCATAAGGCACGTTTGCGGGCTCTAACGCTGGGCAAATGCTGGTGGTAGCCCAGTCAGTGGCGTCGCTAGGGGGCGGGGGGTGTGGGCTGCACCGGGTGACGCGCACAGGTGGGTGACGTGCACTGGGGGGTGACATGCTAAAATCGTGGTGGTTAGGAGTAACACCATCATATTATATACCGTCAGATGTGGAATTTCAAGCAGAATGCAAAGCAAAAAACCAGAGTGAAATATCTCCTTTCTAACAAAAGTTATAGCCAAAAAACTGGAGAACAAAAAATGCATGGATCCCTATGGAAAGTGAAACTGAGCTGTATCGCATGTTTACTCGCAAGTAGGTGAACTTGCCTTAGGCCATTGGAAAGGGCAGGCTGAGAGGAATCCAACGACACTGGAATGGTCCTGATTCAATGAATGCAGCCCCCAAAAACATCTGGGAAGGAAGTCCCTCCCTCCAAGCAGGTGAATGTATTGAGCCCTGTGGAAAGCGAAACTAAGCCTCATGGTCACGTTTACTCATGAGTAAGCAACCATGCCTTGGCTAGTGTGGAAGATCAGGTGAAGGAGAGTGCAAGGCTACCAGAATGGTCCTGATCTTATGCACCTGCAGCTGAACAAGTGCTCCAGAAGGCAGCCTCCCCCCCACTAAAAAGGATCAAAACAGAGGCTTCAGCTGATAAGGCGAACTTTTTTGAGAACTTGCAAAGCCAGGAATAGATAGCATGTGTTCTAGGGATAGAATGTGTTCTATCTTGTTCTATCAAAAGGTACTGCCAAAAAACCAGTGGGGGCGGAACACACCCACCACCTGGGGTGTTGCCCTGCCCACTGCATGGGGGATGACGCGCTGGCATCCCACACCGGGTGACGCGAACCCGAATGACGCCACTGAGCCCAGTGCGGTCTGGTGCCAGGCTAACACCGGGCAGGCAACCGACCAGTGGAGAGGAAAGCGGGGGCATGGGGGGAGGTGGGGAGAAGGCATTCTAGGGAGGGGGGAGGCAGGGAGAAGGCGGGGGGAGGTGTGCTGGTGGGAGAGAGTGGGGAGGGAGAGAGGCGGGACCAGTGGAGTGACATTCCACTGGATCCAAAGCCTCCGTGTTCGGCTAACCGCCAGACACAGAGGCACTTGATTCACAGCCAACCTTTTTGTTGGCAGTGAACCGAATAGCCCCATTGCGGGGCTACTGTGCTTGCCCAGGGAAAGCAGATGAAAGTCCCCTTCTCCCGAGGTGCTGCCTTTGGCTGCTTGAAGTGTGTAGGATACGGCAGCAGCCATTTTCGGCACTGCCGCAGCCCCGCACCCTTGGCAGCTCAGGATTGGGCTGCCTGTGAATTACAAAAGCTTGTTCAGCACACCAAAGGGCAATTACAACAATATTTCTCATGGACATGCCAATAAACCCTGAGTGGAAATTCCTTTTTGACAATAAATTTTGGCATTCAAATTTCACAAGAATCTTCTCAACTTTGTTTCATGAAAAGAGAAGGTGGCTGTTATTTCCAGTGATAAATAACTGTAAAAGCGATGCTGTATTGTGCTAATGAATCTTAGTGCTACAGCTGCCCAGTCCAGTTCATGTCTTTCACCTTCAAACACATGGCTAATTATGTGCGCAGAGATGTAACTTTATTATATAAACAAATATGGATACAATTAAGGATCTGTGTCTCAGGAGCATTTTTTTTTCCTTTTGTAGAATGCTGGATCCATAACAGAAACTTTCTTCAGGGAAGTAACTTCTTTTCATGTATCCAGGCCCCTAACACAGGGCACATGAGAGGGAGTTAAGGGAGTAATTTGTACCCAAGCCCACAGTCAAAAAGGGGGCCCAGGAGCCAAAGAAGGGAGCTCAGAAATTTCCTGGAATCTTATATTTTCCTATCTCACCTGGACCTGCTGCACTTGTGCGATGCTGGGTGTACTGCTGCTACCAAAAGCCATATGTGCTGGGCCAAGGAATGCATACATGGCACTCCTTAACACAGTGTCAAATCTGGGAGGAAACTGGCCCGCAACAGTAGCTCTTTGGTGTGTAAATCTGCTTGCCATGAAGGACTGTATGTTAGCTCAGGGATACAGCTACGGGGCTATAGTTGCTGCAGAAGAATGTTTTCGTGCAACCAGGACACTTTCCATTCTAGTGTGAGCTTAAGTACGATGACGGTAATTTTCTGCAACGATTTTCTATATTTAAAAGATTTTAGAGAGACTTAGGATTGCATTTGGTTATCCATGATATTGTATCTAACTGTAGACACTGCAAGGACAGGTAGACCTGGGCTCTGTATTGGGAAGCCCAGTAGACCTGGGCTCCAAAGTTTTTTCCAGCTGTTGCCACCCTCCCCATGCCCTGTTTTGCCCCCTCCCCACCTTTGTTCTGCCCACCCTTGTCATCACCTTCTCCTGCTCTGTTTCATCCCCTCCCCTCCCCTTTGGGAAGGGGCCCAAAAGAAACTTTGCACACCCTAATAAAATTCCCATCAGAACCCCTATCCTAACATCACCAACAAGGTGCAACTGTTAAAACGTTTTTTACAAAGCAAAACATCAATCGCAAGTCCACCCATGTCATGCATGTTATTGAATGCAAGCATCCTGGATGTCACATTCAATATGTTGGCAAAACAAGAACACACTTTGGCACATTTCCAGAATCATGAATCAACAAGAAAAACAAAGAAGCTCAAGCAGCCTTTTGCTAAACACAAAAGATCACAGAGACAATTCCTGTTAAGCAAGCATGACACCCTGGGGTATTGCGAGTAAGTGAAAATGTCTGGATGCACAAGCTAGAGACCCTAACACCTCATTAGTTGGACCAGCAATTTTCAACCAGGGTGCTGTGGCACACTGGTGTGCCATGAATGGTCTGCAGGTATGCCATGGGAATTTGGGTGAGGGTCATTAGGGCCATTAGGAAATGTTAGTCCCCCACCAGCAGCATGGTGTGCCTTGTCAATTATCAAAAAGCTGATGGTGTGCCTTGTCAATTTTAGCAACTTGTTGGTGTGCCCTGAGATGAAAAAGGTTGCAAATCACTGAGTTAGACCCTTACACATGGTTTGTGGATATCTCTTTAATTCTCCGCTCTGGTGAAAATTTGGCCACCTCCAGCATTCTCTGGCCTGTCCATGAACACTTTTGCTTGCATTTAGAATCATAACTGTATTACTGATGAAAGTGGAAGTTGAAATATGTAATTGAAATGTTACATGTTGTTAGGTCAACTATGTCCATGCACACATACGCATGTGTTTGTGTGTACGTGCATGCATTAGATCTACTTTTTTGAATGTAGACAATGCAAATATTGGGCCATAGCTTGGTTGCTCTGCAGGGCATGATGTGTGCAGCCAGCATTAATTAAGTTAAGCATTAAGATCACCTTTATCCTGTTTATATGAGCAGCTATGCTGTTTTCTGGGGAAGAGAAGGATAGGATAAGCATAGGATGGTCCCATGCAAATTCACTCTCGGGAGCAAGAATTATGGAGCATGTTTTTCAGGAGCAAGGTACTCATTCAGCCTATACTTATTCATCCCACTTCCTTCACTGCAATTAGAAAGATGAAGCAATTGGCACTCATTATCCAACTTTTAGCTCCTTTTGCCAACCCTTCCCTCTCCATTTCCCAGTTTCCACCCCCAGATCTGTCCACTTACCATATCGCTCTGAATGAATGATTCAAGCAGAGTTGGAATGCGCTTATGAGCTCTTAAAAAGCAAATCAACAATGCGGTGGTACGATAAAGGCCAGAACTGCTGAATATGGATGGGGCAAAACTCTTTTCTTCTGAATGTCTAATATATATAACTGACTGAAAAGGGAAAATGGACATCACTGTTTCATAGAGACTCTCAGATAACAAGCCCTTGTAAAAACTTGCCTTTGTTAAAAATGCCATGATTGCCCATACACTGTGTATTTCTAAAAAAGCAAAGAATACTCAGAAACTAATGACCTTTCAATGAACAATGAACAATTAACTCTCTTCTGTGACATTAGGCTGTTTTTGTTTGATGTTCCACCGTAGAGCACAGGAATATTCATCTGTTGGAAATGCTGTATGTCCCTTCAAGAAGGCCAAGAAAGTTCAGAAGCTTGGAAAGAAATTGAAAATGACAATTGTGAAATCATAGCTCCTGGAAGAGACCAACAAGATGTGTTCTATTTCAGTCTTTGGTCAGAGTCATGGCCTACCACCACACACTGCCTCACTGGCTCCCACAGGTAAGCTTACCCTATCAACTTTACACCTAATCGTGAATGCACACTGTCAGTGTCCTTTCATTGAAACACGTCACCAGGGCTGGCCCTAGGAGCTGTGGGGCCCAATTGGAAACATTTTGGCAAGGCCCCAGATTCACAGCCAAGCTCTGTAGAATCTTAGAGATATAAAGAGCATTTATTATAGAGTTTATAACTATGGTAGAATGGAAAGCAGTCAAAATGTACACTTAAAAAGTGCATGTGAGCTAATGGACCAAATGGATCTATGGCACATAGATAAAATGGCACATTTTAATATAAAATTGCATACATGTAAGCCTACCTTACTCTACCAATGGGGCACCGGGTCCCAGAAGGCACACTCGCAGCTCATTGAAAAGGTAGATTATCTTTGAAAAGTACAGTTACAAAATCACCTGTTTTAGTGACTGTGAAATGATTTAGAAACAAATATCTATTTTTTTGTTTAGAAAAAAATCAAAATGTCTGTTGCAACTTGTTGTTGTGTATATTTGACTACAGTAGATTACCCTAGTGTGGGGCCTCTTTAGGTGTGGGGCACAGTTGGAAGCAATTGGCTCAAAGCCGGCCCTGCACATGGAAACATCCATACAATTTGGCTGCTATTGTTCCATGCATCCCTTTTTAATTTTGTTAAATGGTTTGTTGTTTTTGTCATTACTTATAATTAAAAGGCTTTACAGTTGAGTTGAGTTAAATATCATAGAAATTAAGGCTGCAGTCCTTACCACTCTTTCCTTAGAGTATGCCCCATTGAACAAAATAGGACTTACTTATGAGTAGACCTGGTTAGGATTGTGCCCCAAGTCATTTGTGAATTGATGATCCCTACTGAGAAATAGGTAGCACCAGTGTGTGTGTGTGTGTGTGTGTGTGTGTGTGTGTGTGTGTAGATTCAGGTCTAAGAGCACAGGCCTATCCTTGTCTACTCATATGTAGACAAAGGGGTTTACTCTCAGGAAAGTCTGGATAGGATTGTAGCGCAGTAGAGGATTGTTTTTCTTAACTTTCGTTAAGAGGAGCAGAACCATTCCAGTTATTTGGGAGGGGGTTAGACAAGAATAAAAATGTTTCTACTGAATGCCTTGGATTTATTTCTTTTTACTGTTTTGTTGTGTGTTACCCATAATCACATGAAATGAAACTTCTTTGCAGGAACGGATACCACTGGAATGTAGAAATTATCTATGGTTATACTGAGTACAAAATGGCTGGCAAATGCTATATTTGGGTTGAATGTGCAGTATACAGTCTCATTTTCCCCTCTGCCTTCAAAAGGAAATTCAACGTTTTAAGAAAAGGAAATATGTCATTAACCGTCTGTAGTTCTGTTTATAAGCTAAACTGTGTACTGTAATTTAGGGGGAAAAAAATAGAAAATTACTTCAGATGTAAAGGTTTAGAATTTACCCACAATTTTCTCAAAAACAAAATGAAACACAAAAACCCACAAAGTTGGTTGATAGGGAAGCACAACTTGAGAATTAGCTTCACTCTCTGAAATCCTATACACACTTAGGAGTAGGTCCCAATGAAATCAATGGGACTTTCTTCTGAGTATACATGCCTAAAGGGGAAAAAGGAAAGGAAAACTAAGCTTAAATGCAGTTACTGTGAGTGGAGACAACCACCAATATTTTTCCCAATGTAGATTTACTTCTGCTGTTACAAATTGGTAGGAATCTAGTAGAACAGTGGTTCTCAAAATGGTGGGTCATGACCCACCAGCACTTCCCTTTAAGAGGTGGAGGCAGGGGGAAGGCAGCAACATGATCCTCAGGATTGCACTGCTGCAGGGGAAGAGAGGACTTTTTAAATCCTCTCCACTAAAGGAGGACATCCACTAAAATTGAGTGTTGGGAGAGTTAGAACAGACAAAAGAAAATATTTCTTTACTCAGCGTGTGGTTGGTCTGTGGAACTCCTTGCCACAGGATGTGGTGATGGCGTCTAGCCTGGATGTCTTTAAAAGGGGATTGGACAGGTTTCTGAAGGAAAAATCCATTATGGGGTACAAGCCATGATGTGTATGTGCAACCTCCTGATTTTAGAAATGGGTTAAGTCAGAATGCCAGATGCAAGGGAGGGCACCAGGATGAAGTCTCTTGTTATCTGGTGTGCTCCCTGGGGCATTTGGTGAGCCGCTGTGAGATACAGGAAGCTGGACTAGATGGGCCTATGGCCTGATCCAGTGGGGCTGTTCTTATGTTCTTATAAATGGAATTTTCCTGCTGTTAGGATCTGGGGGTGCAGGGAGCCCTGAAGGGCTCTCTGCGGCTTGTACAAAGTTAAAAAAAAAGATCTATTTTAGGTTTTGCGATCACAACCCAAAAGTGGCTTACAATAACTTTTTTTTTTTACTTTCTACAAGCTGCAGGGACGCCTGCAGAGGGCTCTGCGGGGCTCTCATACCCCCTAGACCCCAACACAGGTACACTATGTTTAAAAAGTGAACTCCCCCCCCCCACAGTGGCACAATCCTGAGGATTGCGTTGCTGCCATTCTCCCCGCCCTTGCAAAACTTTCCTTTGGGCCCAAACTCCGAGTGAGTTTGAGAACCAATGTAGTAGATCAGTGTTTCTCAAACTGTGGGTTGGGACCCACTGTTGGAGGAAATTAAAAATAGTTTCCTCTTTGGGGGGGGGAAGCAGAGTAGCTTAAGCAGCAGGCCCCCCCCTTTTGGGTATCACCCCAGGGAATCTCCCTCACCAGGTTGACTGCTAATCAATAAAAAGACAAAGAGGCAATGGCTTGTTAAAATTGCAAAGAAGTTATTTACTTACAGTTTCACTGAGTACATATTTACAGCTTCTGATTAGGATCAGAGGTTCAGCGAATACTTAGGGATAGCAAGGCCCTAGAGCTGCCTCATTCTGCATGCCTTGTGCTCAAGATGGCGTGGGCGTTAAAGCCCTGGTGTGCACATCTTAACAAGTCAGTGATCAGAGGGCATAGAGGAGGTGCTCAGAGGAGAAGGGTAAAGGTTTAGGGCCACACCCCACAAGGATCACAGAGAGAACAGATAGAAAGGTCAGGGTCACTGTACCATAGTTTCACCTCTTTTTAGACAGCATCCTGCCCCCTCTGGACAGCAGACGGAGTTGCACCAACACCCACTAGGTGGGTCGTGAGTCAATTTCAGGTGAGTCCCCATTCATTTCAATATTTTATTTTTATTATGTTAGACCAGGGGTGCCCAAATTCCAGCCTTGGGCCACCTGCAGCCCTCAAGGACTCCCAATCCGGCCCTCAGGGAGACTCCAGTCTCCAATGAGCGTCTGGGTCTCTGGAGACTTGCTGGAACCCGCGCTGGCCTGATGCAACAACTGCTCTCAGCATGACAGCCAACTGTTCAACCTCTCGTGTGAGCTGTGGGACAAGGGCTCCCTCCACTGCTTGCTGTTTCACATCTGTGATGCAGCAGCAAAGGAAAGGTTGGCCTTGCTTTGTGCAAGACCTTTTATAGGCCTTGAGCTATTGAGCTATGAGCTATGAACTTCATTCATTCATATAAGTTCCATCTTTAATATATTCATTTATGTAAATTTATTCAAATTTGAAATGTAAATTAATTCTTTTTTTTCCCCAGTTCCGGACACAGTGTAGAGAGATGATGTGGCCCTCGTGCCAAAAAGTTTGGACACCTCTGTGTTAGATAATGCTACCATGGTATGTGACTGCATTTGGGGAAATGTCACACACCTGTACTTTTAACCGCTACTATGTATATTCTTTTAACAATGACAGTCAATGGGACTTACTCCTGGGTAAGTGTGGGTAGTATTGCAGCCTAGGATTGTGAAAACTTTTCCTGTTTAATGATGTCACTTCCGGTCATGACATCACTTCCAGTGGGTCCTGACAGATTCTCATTCTAAAAAGTGGGTCCTGTGCTAAATGTGTGCGAACCACTGTAGTAGATCATCAGAAGGAATCTAACATGGAAGAGACCATGTGTTGAAAGAACTGGTCACTGGTTTATCAGTAAGCTAAGTGACACTGGACAAGTTGTGCAAAGCTAACGTGTGCAGTGGGTGGTGGCAGTGGATGACATGTCTCCATGATCTCCACAGATCTCTAGTAAAGTCTGACAACTAGGTGACTGCCAAAGCTAATCCTTTTTGGAAAAATGAAAACTGATGGGCTCAATGAACTTGTACTATATATATATTTTTAACATTTTGCTTTCCTGAGTGACACTTTTAACTCGGAGAATTGATCGGTATTCTCCAGGTGAACAATTCAGCATCTTGTGCTATATTGTTCTGAGCTTTCCTGTTTATGTAGAAAGTGTTTTTATTGTGGTTTGTTGAAATTGGAAAGCTGAATTATCTGCTCCTCTCTTACTGTACTTTCTGTTACTTGATTCTTTCCTCATCTACATCTTGATTCTGTCTGTCTGTCTGAAACCTTTATTGGCATATCAACACAACACAATTAAGACATACTTTATAATTGTCGCAACAACTTGCATACCGACCCAACAACTTAAAAACAAGATACCAGAATTATTTAAATTCTGACAACGTTATTTTAAGAATCTCAGATAAATAACCAGCAACAGCTGCGGTTAAAGAGTCACAAACATCACTCATGAACCTAGAGAGGGTAATATCAGAAGGGGTTAGGTCAGGAGAAATCCAAGAATTTAAATAATGATTACGAACGTCAAGATGAACTGGACAAAAAAAGAGTATATGAAACAAAAAATCAGGTGACTCATGACAAAAGAGACAGAGCCTTTTCTCCCGTGGAATGTTAAAAAAACGGCCAGAATGAACTGCCGAGGGGAAGATGTTAAAACGAGCTAACATAAAGGCTCGCCTATGTAATGGGTTGATTAATGTATAAAAATAATTTGATACATGATTAAAGGATGGGGCCAAGCCAAAAGAAAGAGGGGAACAAATAGGGTTAAGATTAATACTTAAATAATTAAATTCAAATGCTAAAAGCTTGTCTTTTATCAATGAGTATGCTCTTGTAAGACTCAAATCTGCCAAGGATTCTAAAGAGAGATAAAGAGAAACAAGTTTATTTTCTATCAACCGAAACCAAGGAGAAGAATAAGAATCACTTAACAAATATATAAAAAAGAACCTGAATGAGAATTTAAAAACAATTTAAGCCAATATTTAAAGGTGAGTAACCAGGCTGTAGTTGATGGTAAATGAATACCTAATTCTAGGATAATTGTGGATACCCGAATTAAATTTGGGATCCCTAGAATTCTGCGAAAAAAAGATGTTGCAATCTGGTCAATATCCTTGTTAATTGCTTTAATCCAAATTGGAACACCATAAAACAAATGGGAGAGAATTTTGGACTGAAAGATCTGGATAGCAGCTGGAACATATTGATTACCTTCATTGTAAAAGAAATTTAATATTGCTTTAAGTTGAGGGGAAAGAGATGAAATGATAGCTTTCTTATGAAGAGACCAAGAAAGTTTGTAATGAAAAATAATACCTAAATATTTATACGACTGGACTTGTTTATATATGTTTAGACCTATCGTCCATGTTATAGGGGACCAAGAACGGGAAAACACCATAATTTGAGTTTTGTTCGAATTAATTGTTAGGTCATTTAGTTTGCAGTACTCCTGAAATGTAGCCAAGATGCAGCGAAGTCCCGATTTAGTTAAGGATAATAGTACTGCATCATCTGCATCTAAAAGAGTAAAGACAGGGACCCCATTTAAAACCGGAGTAGAATGAATAGAAGAAGAAAGAAAAGAAGGTAAATCGGATAAAAATAAATTAAATAATAAAGGAGCAAGAATACAACCCTGGCGAACACCATTGTGAATAGGGAATCTGTCAGAGAGAGTATTAGAATTTGGAATTCGAACCTGACAAAAATTCTGGGAATGTAATTGGCGTAACAAAAATAATAAGCGCAGATCTATTCCCCATTTGAGTAGTTTGGACCATAAAAGGTCTCGGTTCACGGAATCAAAAGCACCTTGGAGATCAACAAAGGCAACAAAAAGGTTAGCTTTATTATAAATGAAATACTTCTCAGCTAAATGAGTCAATGTAGAAATATGGTCAAGGGTAGAAGCTCCTGCCCGAAAACCAATCTGTTCCTTTCCAGGGAGGTTTTTAGAGGTTGTCCAGGAAGAGAGTTTTGTTAAAATGTACTTTGAATACAATTTCCCAATATTAGATAATAAACTTATTGGGCGAAAATTTGAAGGTAATGAAGGATCACCTTTTTTATAAACTGGAATAAGGATGGATGACAACCAGGCATCGGGAAAACAACCAGTGGAATTAACCAAAGTAAAAAAAAGATGCAAGTGGTTCAGCCCACCATTTGGGATTATTAGTCAAAGTCTCATTCAAAATGTTATCGGGCCCAGGAGCTTTACCGGGTTTTAAAGAAAGAATTAACTCATGTATTTCATCGGGGGAAACTGGAGGCCATTCCAAAAGATCCTGAGGAACATTATTAGAGAAATAAATTGGAGGCAGAGATGAAAATTTTTTTGAAAAAAAATCAACCCAAGTAGCTGCAGAAATAGATGGAAACAAATTTGAGATTGAGCGGGTTGATCTGGAGACTAAAGACCAGAAGGCCTTATGATTATGAGAAATAATTGCAGAATATAATTGATCCCACTTATTGTTGTCCATTTCTTCTGTAGGGTCAAATGATCCTTGCTCCAGTCAGCCTCCTTTAATACCTATTATGTCGAATTTAGAAATCCCTTCTGATGTTATGGTTTTAAATGATGTTTTATCTCCTCCAGCTGTTTCCCCTAATCCTAATCCTATACCCCTTCCACATACATCCCTTTTTCCTGTATTATTAAGAAAACTTCTTTAACTGATTCTTTTCGTTTAATTGATGCAACTGCCCAATATCCCCCACCTCTAAATTTCGATTTTACTGGATCTAGTCTGTTAAATAATACTATGAGTAACAATTTTACATCTGGACTTTCTTTAGATATCCAGAACACCTCCCCTATTCCAACCATAAACCAGCTAGAGGTTTCTTATGATCCTCAAGCTTCTCCTAAAAGTTATATCGTTCCTTCTTCTAATTGTTGACTAACTGATTGTTGTTCTTCTTCTTTGCATAATGTTATGACTATTACTTTAATCTCCTGGAACATTTCGGGGTGGTCCAGAAAAGCTTCAGATAAAGATTTCATCTGTTATCTGAAAACTTTTGATATAATTTTATTTCAAGAGACATGGTCTTTGTCTTCTCTGACCATCCCTGGTTATGTTCCCTATCACTTACCTGCTTTCAAAACCAACATCTTGGGACATCCACGTGTTGGACTCTGCTGTTTTGTAAAGTTATCATTACCTTTTTCCTTTTCTCATATTCCAACTCAATCTGTGTATTTTCAAATTTTTCTTTTACAGATTAATCTTTTTAAGATTTTGTTGTTCAATGTGTATACCCCCCCTGCTGCTATTACTCCTTCTAATCTATGGGAATCTCTTGAAAAACTTATAGAAGATAATTTAAAAGCTTTTCCTTCTGCTCTGTTGATAATAATAGGAGACCTTAATACTAGAATAGGCCCCAGTAATACTGCGCTCGCTCAACACATGAATTGGTATCGGATAACCAAATCCCCCCTTGGTTTCATTTTCCAAGGGTTTCCAAAGATTTATCTTTTAATAGTTATGCTGCTTCCTTTATTGATCTATGTGCTTCTGCTAATGTAGTTACATTAAATGGTTCTAGAGGTAATGATTCCTCAGGAGAGTTTACCCATTTTTCAGTGAGAGGCCCGAGTGTTATTGATTATGCCCTTGTTTCCCCTGATCTCTTACCTTTTCTTTCTGACTTCACAGTGGGCCATCGTTCTGAGGGAGATCATCTTCCACTTATATTAACATCTTCTTTTCCCTATGATGTCCCTTATTCTTCTTCACTTTCTGTTAACACCAGTCGTTCTTATAAATGGTCTTCTATTTCACAACAAGCTTTTTCTCAGTGGACTCGTCTCCCGGAGACTACTGTTCTTATTAGTAATCTTTTTTCCCTTTCTTCCCCATCCTCAGCTATAAGAGATTATAATGCTTTAATTGATTCTCTAGTTAATTTTCTTAGTTCCTCTAGTCCCTCTCAGTCATCCAGAGCTCCTTCTAACCATAATTCTTGGTTTGATGCTGACTGTTGGCAATTAAAGAAACAAATACGTTCCCTTTTTTTTTTCATTCGCTCCCATCCAATCCCATCATTTTTAAGAGATTATTTTTATTTGCACAGATCATGCTATGATTTATTTGATGAGAAGAGACATCAGTATGCCCTACATCTTGATTTATACACAGTGTTCCAGTGTGAGATGCAAGACATCTTTCCAAGCAAATGGTTAGCCAATTCTGCTCTTTAGCGATCATACGTACAGTATCATGTCAGAAACTTCCTTAGAGTCAAGATGATGGTCAAGCTAACCATCTAACCAAGTTAACCATACTTAATATGGTTTTTAATTATTTATTATTTTATTATACATTTGATTTAAAAATGAGAATCAGAAAAATGGTATTGCTAAGAAGACCAGCCAGAATTGTTTTTGCATCAGTTTCTATATTCCAGATGATCATACAAATACCTGCAACTATGGCAAAATTGATCATTTTGCATGTATGTGGTGGTAAAAACCTTTTTTTTTTTTTACAACACTGTATGCTTGACAGAAAAGAACAGCCAATCTCAGCTGTCTGTTGGCCACTTGACCTGCGCAATGTATGTAGCTGTAAAACTCGCTTGTTGCATTATTCATGCACCCCCCCCCTCCAATAAGCTTATGACACAGAGGCTTGAGTTAACTGGGCCACTTTAAGCCATTTCTGCCCCACATGGGATATACTCAACAGGGACCAAATGTGTACATTTGTGTACATGGGTGGGCCAAGAAAAAATGGATTAACCTGACTCAAAGCTACCCACCTATATACAGTGAAGCAAGAGTCACTGTCAACCTTTACTTTCTCTGGCAGTGTCATTTTGATGTTGTAGGGTGGAGATTGGGGGGGGGGAGGAAGAGATTTCAATCTTGAGTCAAGGAAAAAGATTCTTCACAAGATTCAGAAGAAGAGGCTTGCTCTTGGATAAATCAAGATTAAGTTGCTTTTAAAAAAACAAAACCCAGCAGGTATGTTGTGATTAATTTTTATACTTCTGGATAACCAGAATTATAGATTCTCCTGGGAGAATGTGTGTGTGCATGTGTGTGTGTGAGAGAGAGAGCTCCCTGAGCTCCCCTAAGTGTTGCTATTGCACTAATCCATTTCTTCCTGTAGTTTTGATGGCCAGGGTTCCTCTTTTGGATTCTTTTTTGAGTCTGGGCACTTCTTCTCATCTCTATTATAGTCGCTAAAGCATTATAGTCACTAAAGGTTTTTATAAGCCATATCACAGTGCATATTCTATTCAGATCTATTTCAGGTTTCAAACGTTTATAAGTATGGAAAAAGGACAAGTCACAATTCCATCCTGAGCTTTTGGATGTAATGATGCTTTTAGGGTAATCTGAATAATGACTAAGAGATAAGAAAAAATGCATCATGGTAAGAAAAAAAGCACCATGGAAACTTCAGGGGCATTCTTCCATTAGTTTTCTTAAAAAAAGTTTTTCATTTAATATTTTGAGGGTGAGGGGAGTCAGGTGGGATTTTGAAATGTCTCATGCAATGTCCCAAACCAGTGGTGTTGCTAGAGAAGTGTGATGAACACAGGGGGGAGGTGATACCACTACTGGCCAAAATTTTTAAAATCTTGATATTTTTGAATAACACTGTCATGTTATATATCATTTGATGCACAATTTCATGAAGAATACAATGAAAAAAACTGCACTGAAATATTTCTCTTATATCAAAAGCTATAGCCAAAAACCAATAGGACAGGGCAATGGTGTGTCACCATGCCCGCTGCTCAGGGCATTGCCCCTCCCACTGTATTGGAAGAAGTTCATTATGAGGGTGACATGCCAGCTTCCTGCACCGGGTGACATAAACCCTGGTGACGTCACTGTCCCAGACAGCAGTCTGGCATGCCTCTGCTTTCCGATGTAAGTATGCTGAGGCTTCTTTTAAAGGCTCTGTTGGAGGTCACCAATGCCAAACACCTTCAAAATGCGTGATAATAAATTCTCAGATTTAGTTAACCATCTGAGTAAAGAAAACATAGCAAAGCATACAGGGCACAAAGACGTGGTCTCTGGGAATTTTCCCCATGATTTGTTTATATCCACAATTGTCAAAGTGGATCTCTAAAGCTGAGACGATCTTTTCATTCTTCCGTTCAAAGAGGGAGCGGGGGTGGGGGGGTGGACTACTCATGTAAGCATTCACATTTACTGTAAACATATTTATAATTTCTTATATTCCCAGCTACCTTCTGGTGAGTACAGTTTCCACAATATTCTGGTTCTCTGTTCCACTTTTTATTGGTGTCTTGGTTGCTTGGACTATCCTATAATTTTATATTCTGAGTCATTCCGCATTCCTCCGAGAAAAGAAAAGAAAAATCTCCTTCTTTTTACACACATGATTATATATTGCAAGAATGGATATGCTAATTTCTCAACCCCGATTTTCTATGGTGGCTGTCTGGCCATGGCTTTAACAATACACCCATAGCAACAGAACTTGGTAAGCAAACTACAACTAAGTCATTAACTTGGCCTACAATGTTAGACAGAAAACAGGAAAAATGTCCAACACAACTGTGGCTGAGAAGAGGAAAATGGAATCCTGGTGGGTGAATGTGCAAATCTATCAAGTTCCTGGACTAGTTCAACTTTCCCCCCTCCAAATGTCTTTTACATTTTTTTAGAAGTAATTTCATTGCCTTTTCCATTATGAGGCTCAAGAAGAGCAAATATTTGCTCATATTTTAACATTTTGCTCTGCAATGTGCAAATGCTTTCTCAGGAAAGGATTATTGTTGTATACCAACATTCACTCCAAAGGCAATGTCCCCTCATAAAAAATGAGCTCAGAATATAGCTCTACGATGTGTTATTCATGAGTCAAGAATTCTCCTGTCTGAATACGACTTGAGTTGATTGTGAAAGCCTAGACTTGACTGTTAATGCGGACTCTCTTTCTTTCAGCACAAGACAAGTTCCCCCTGCGGATACCAAATTCTGCAGATAATTATTAAATCCGCAGAGAGGCCTGGCCAGAAAAACCGGAAGTGCCTTTCAGAAGGCTCTGGCAGGTCTTGTGAGGTGTGCTGTGCCTCAGGAAGACCTCCTGCAAGCAACTGGAAGGCACTTCTGGTCACGTTTGGAGGTCCTGTAAGGCCCTCCACCTGTCGGGTTAGCACCCGTGGACCACAGATACAGAGCCCACATCCTAATAAGAAACACCCTGTGCATATGTGAGCAAATTCTTTTCAAGTGTACCAAGTCCAGCATCTATGATGTGTACATGGAGGCCCTTACGCACATAAGGCTCAAAATGACTACAGACCATTGGTGTACCTGGGGGAGAATGAGGGAGTAAATGCCCCAGGTGTCACCCTGCAGGAGGCAGTGCCGCAACCCTTCCTTGTCTCCATTTTTTCTTTTTTTGTGCCCATTTTGTGCCCTTTTTTGGGGCCTTAGACAACCTAGAGGGGTAGAGTCTGCAAGCCTGCCTG
The DNA here is from genome assembly GCF_035046505.1 of Tiliqua scincoides. Classification (NCBI taxonomy): domain Eukaryota; kingdom Metazoa; phylum Chordata; class Lepidosauria; order Squamata; family Scincidae; genus Tiliqua; species Tiliqua scincoides. The sequence continues at coordinate 61,747,756 of NC_089826.1, forward strand.
CCTGCCTAATTGGTCTCCTCTCTCCCCAGGTATTTAGATCTGCTGGGCTTGCCAGAGGCGCGAGCCTTTGGCAAGAGCCGAAGGGCAAGAGCCAAAGGGGCTCTTGGCCCGTGGCTCTTAGCCTGGGGCTCGTGCCCGGAAGATCGGGTGCCCTTTTGAACAGTGGACCAATTCAACAGTGGTCAGATTTCCTCCCCTTCTGTTGCGGCAGGGGAGAGAGGAGCAACAGCTGTCTTATAGCAGAGGATCTGCCTGCAGGCCAGTCTCAGAAGGTGGGCCTCACCACATGTCTCTTTTCTCGGGAGGGAGCTCAGGGGAAGGGAAGGGTGTCACTATCAAGAGTGTGATGGGCCAGGGGAGATATGGTGGGGGGGGGTCGGACAGGCCATTATAGGAGAAGGAGAGTTCATCGCAGACAGATCATCTCCCCTTCTGGTCCTTCCCCCAATTCTCGGATACCTGGTGGTCCTGGCGGTGAGTCCCTGGATCTGAAGCTGCTGCTTTTGAATGCCAGGTCGGTGAATAATAAGACCTGTATCATACGGGATGTGATCCTGGATGAGAAAGCCGACCTGGTATGCATTACGGAGACCTGGTTGGACATGGAGGGAGGCGTTAGTCTCTCTGAACTTTGTCTGCCAGGTTTCCAGGTGTTGCAACAGCCAAGATTGCAGGGACGGGGAGGGGGAGTTGCAGTGGTCCATCGTGAGTCCATCTCCCTTACCAGGTGCCCTGTCCAGCAGTCTGCTGGGTTCGAGTGCCTGCATGTTGTGTTGAGAGGGCCGGACAGGATTGGGATTCTGTTGGTGTACCGCCCGCCCTGTTGCCCAACAGTCTCCCTGCCTGAGCTGACTGGGGTGATCTTGGGGGTGGCATTGAAGGCCCCCCGCCTGTTAGTGCTGGGGCACTTCAATATTCATGCCGAGGCCACTGCAGCAGGTGCAGCTCAGGATTTCATGGCTGCCATGACAACCATGGGCCTGTCCCAGAAGATCTGGACCCCAACACATACAGCAGGACACGTATTGGACCTGGTGTTCACAGCTGGGCACGGGGGCAGCAATCTGGATGTAGAGGAGATCAAGATCACTCCATTGTCATGGACAGATCACTTCCTGGTAGGGTTTAGGCTTGTTGCGACTTCCTTTCTCCGCAGAGGTGGGGGGCCGTTTTCTATGGTCCACCCCTGGAGGCTAATGGATCCTGAAGGTTTCCTGAGGGCCCTGGGGGATTTTCCCACTGCCAAGACTGGCGCCTCATCTGTGGCCCTGGTTGACCTCTGGAACGCGGAAATGACCAGTGCAGTGGATGAGATTGCTCCGGAGCGACCTCTGCCACGTCGCAGACTTGGAGCGGCTCCTTGGTTCACTGAGGAGCTGCGAATGATGAAGCGGCAGGGCAGGCGTCTAGAGCGATGGTGGCAGAAAACTCACGATGAATCCGATCGAACACGGAGTAGAGCTCATTATAGAGCCTACTCCGTGGCGGTGGTAGCAGCGAAGAGATCGTTCTTCTCTGCTACCATTGCGTCTTCTGATAGCCATCCGGCAGAGCTGTTCGTGTGGTGCGGGGCCTCCTTCATCAGGCCCCTCCGGTTGTCCAGGAGGAATACACGGTCAGCAGCTGCGATGTGTTTGCCCAACACTTTGCAGATAAAATCGATCGTATTCGTCGCAACTTGGATGCCACATTGACAATGTCTGATGATGTCCCCTTGGCAACTGCTTGTCCAGTGTTGTGGGATTCTTTTCAGCTTGTGCAGCCTGAGGATGTGGACAGACTCCTTTGGAGTGTGAGGCCGTCTGCCTGTTTGACCCTTGCCCAGCTTGGCTGATTAGAGCGGCCCGGGGGGGACTGGCTGAGTGGACGGGGAGGGTGGTCAATTCTTCCTTGGTGGAGGGGACGTTGCCGCTCGCCTTGAAGCGGGCGGTGGTTCGCCCCCTCCTGAAAAAGCCCTCCCTGGATTCCACTGTGTTGAATAACTACTGGCCAGTCTCCAACATCCCGTTTCTGGGCAAGGTAATTGAGCGGGTGGTGGCGACCCAACTCCAGAGGGTCTTGGATGAAGCGGATTATCTGGATCCTTTTCAATCTGGTTTCAGGCTGGGCTTCGGAACGGAAACTGCCTTGGTCGCCTTGGTGGATGACCTACGCCGGGGACTGGACAGGGGGAGTGCGTCCCTGTTGGTCCTGCTGGACCTCTTGGCGGCTTTCGATACCATCGACCATGGTATCCTTCTGGGCCGACTGGCCAAGTTGGGAGTTGGAGGCACTGTTTTGCGGTGGTTCCGCTCCAACTTGGAGGGTCGGTCCCAGATGGTGGTGCTGGGGGATGCCTGTTCAACACCCTGGCCTTTGAGGTGCGGGGTGCCGCAGGGTTCAATTCTGTCCCCCATGCTATTTAATATCTACATGAAACCGCTGGGAGAGGTCATCCGGGGGTTTGGAGTGAGGTGCCATCAATATGCTGATGACACCCAGCTCTATCTCTCCTTTCCTCCAGATTCCAGGGTGGCGGCTGAGGGCCTGGAGCGCTGTCTGGAAGCAGTAAGGATCTGGATGGGGGCTAACAAGCTGAAATTAAATCCGGATAAGACAGAGGCTCTCCTGGTTTGGAAATCCTCGATGCAGGTGCTGGATTATTGGCTTGCTCTGAATGGGGTTGCACTCCCTCTGAAGGAGCAGGTTCGCAGTTTGGGGGTCCTCCTGGACTCGCAGCTGCTCCTGAATTCCCAGGTGGCGGCTGTGGCTAGGGGGGCCTTCGCTCAGCTTCGGCTGGTGCGCCAGCTGCGGCCGTACTTGGATCGTGCAGACCTGGCCACAGTGATCCATGCCACGGTGACATCGAGGTTAGATTATTGTAACGCGCTCTATGTGGGGCTGCCCCTGAAGACGGTTCGGAAACTGCAATTAGTGCAGAATGCGGCGGCCCATATGGTCACCGGAGCTAGGCGGTTTGACTCTATCAGTCCGCTTCTCCGGGGGCTTCATTGGCTGCCCATTCATTTCCGGGCCCAATTCAAGGTGCTGGTTTTGACCTTTAAAGCCCTATACTGCTCTGGGCCAGGATATCTTAGAGACCGCCTACTCCCGTACAATCTGGCTCGCCCTCTCAGGTCATCAGAGAAGGCCTTTTTACAAGTGCCGCCACTCAAGGAGGTCCGGGGGGCGGCTGCAAGAAATAGGGCCTTCTTGGTAGTGGCAGCAACATTATGGAACTCCCTTCCCCTTGACTTGAGAATGGCTCCCTCTCTTGAGAGTTTCCGGCGAGGCCTGAAGACACTGCTGTTTACACAAGCCTTCTGATTCTTTGGCCTTTTTAACATTTTTTATACATTTTGTAGTTTTTACAGGCCTGATTCCTCTGTGACTTGCTCTTTTGTACTCTTTTTATTCTGTCTTTTAATCTGACTACTGTTTTTTAAGGTCTCTGTTAATGTGTTTTTAATGTTTTTATCTGCTATTTGTTTTAATTTATGTTTTTAAATGTGTTTTTTATATGTTGTTAGCTGCCCTGGGTCCCTTTAGGGAGAAGGGCGGGATATAAATAAAGTTTATTTATTTTATTTATTTATTTAGAGCCAGGGAGGCTGTCCATGGCCTTCCCAGCCCCCAGAACCTTCTGGGGCTTTCAAAATGCCAAAAACAGCACTTCTGGTGTTCCGAAGTGACATTTTTCAGGCGGGGTAGCATTTTGCAGTCCTGTACCCCTGGGTGGCACCAAATCCAGGTTCGCAATTGCCAGGAATTGCACCAGCATCAGGGTATGCACACACAAAAAGTCATTACTCAAGTTGATTCATGTCATGACTCATTTCTGAATTACTGGTCCTGAGTCACACACTGATGTCCGAGACTCGAGTTAACACAAGTCACAAAAACAGCATTTTCATGACTCTAGTGCCCATCCCTTGTAACAGCCCAGTCCTAACTAAACCCCTCTGCTGATGCAGTTGTGCAGAGTGTGAGCAGGTGCAGTTGTGGCTATCTCCTCAAGAAAAAGAACTTTTGTTCTCCTTGAACCTACGCAAGCTATTTTGCTGGCACAGAACTGAGGATTGTACAGGAGAGTGAAGAGGAGAGGGAATGGGGAAAGAATCTTAGTTCACACTGGTACCATTGAGATCTAACCCTCCCCCATTCCACTTCTCGCCTGCCCTCTCCCTGCTCAGAAAGTCCCTTGTTCCTCCATTCCTCCCCCTCTCTACCCTTTTCCTCCCACTGCCCGCCACCCTTGCCAGCTTACCTGCACTCCCATGGGTAGCAGCAGCTGTTGCAGCAGCAGTTCCAAAATGGTGACTGGTGGCACAAACAGTGTGGTTGAATGATGGGTCAGCCCACGCCTGTCCATTCACTAGCCAACATTAGTAAGAGAAGGCTAACTTAAACTGGACTGTGACCCCCTCCTCACAGTGGCTGTATTAATACAAACAGCCTTGGGAGACGGAGGAGTAAAGGGAGACAGCAGGCCAAAATCTTCCATCACTACTTCTATTGTTGCTTCCTCCTTAAGAATGGACTTTTAAAAATAAGATTGTTTGCCCCTTGAGGGCAAGGCAACTAATATATAGTTAACCTTCACCCAGTCACCTCCACTGGAGCTTGCACTTGAAGAGGTCTTCCTTTTGCTGCTGATCTCAGTTTTCAAAAAACATGAGAAGGCAGAAAATGGAGTACCAGCCCCTCTAGATCTGTAAGAAAGAAACAGCAGCGTGTGGCTGGCTGTTAATTTCATTTTTTTTCTCGGCCGTAAGAAATCCCTTGTTATTTCTCGAATGCTGGGAAAGCACAGCAGTTTTCCACTGGTCTTATTTTAAAGGGGTGTGCATGTATTTTACAATTCTACTTGGTCTTGCTGTTCCCACGGTGAGTAATAGATGAAATATGGAAGTGGTGTAGAATCTCTCATTAATCACTCAGCCTACAAAAACAACAAGCAAGTGAACAAACAAACTCACCAAGAACACATGTTTACAAGAGCCCAGCCTTGCAATAAGATTCATCTTTACAAAAGCTCATGTCTGGATAGAAAGTTAAGAGCTTTGTTTTAGATTCTCACATACACGCAAAAAGCAGAACTGAAAAACTTTTCTTGTGATATATTTTACCAGCAGTGCTTTCTAAAATACACATGATATGAGCGCATTGGGGGGGGGGGAACAATTGGGTGCAGGCGCCCAGCATGATAGCTAATAGCACAGTGTCTGGTGGCACAATTCAGTGATGAAAGGAAAATGGGAATGAGAGTGAAGGTGCACAAAAATATATTATATTGCTCAAAAATAAAGGGGGGGGGGTTTCCAACTGGGCCTAGCTGAATCAGCTCACAGACACTTAGCCTATACAAGGGGAATTATACAGCTAGCTAGCTCTGGAGTGGAGCCTTGGGGAATGTGGTTTGTAGAAGGTATGAGGAGATGGGAGGAGAGAGGAACTCCTCAGGAGGGCAGGCAGAGTGCTACGTAGTGTGTGATGCCTGAGGTGAGGTTGGTAAAAGTTTTGGCAGCATTCGAAGTCTGGAAAGGGGCAGGGCAGGGCTGTTCCCACTTAGGGCAATCTAATCATTGCCCAAGAGCAGCCTAAATAAAGGCAGTGACTCCTTTGCAGCAAAGTTGGGCCTTTGATGCCCACTCCGACTGCTTCCAGAATTCCTGATCCTTATGATAATTGTATAGGAAGGTCGCCGCTACTTTTGCTATGCAATGGGCTTAAGGTTTCTCATGCCTGCACATCTCTCTTAGTGTCATTTTCTTGCTTCAGATCTTCTATGAATTTAGATCGGAGATGGAAGATGTGTGAATTTTGTCGCTCCCTCCTTTTTCTTCCTGTACTGGTAGCATGCTTTAACATTTGCAAGGAGAAATGAAATCTACGCATTCCTTTCAACAATTTTGCATATTAGGTGGAAGAGAAAGGACCTTGGGAGTCTTTACTCTGAGGTGGTATCTGAAAGCAGTTTTGCTAGCTCCCGCTGCCTCTTTCCTTTCACCCTTACTCCCACTTCATTTTGTAAATAATTCAGAGAGAGAGAGAGAGAGAGAGAGAGAGAGAGAGAGATGAAATCAAACCAAATCAGCAACAGCACCCCAAGCTCTTGTATTGGCTCAATACAAGTTCCTCTTTCCTCCCCTCTCTTCATTGCTCCTTGGGCTCCACTGTTGTACATCTCTTAGCCATGGAGTCCCCCTGTCTAGATCATATTCATATATGTATGATATGTATGAGCATATTCAGTTACACCTAGATTGGATCCCTCTTTTTAGTTTTTGAGTATTTTTTTTAGTAAAGTTAGTGCACTTTCACCTTGTCTCCATTTTTCTTTCACGGCTAAATTATAAAGTTGCAGAATTGGTCATTGCACTGAGTTCTTGCACACAATCATTTTTCTCCTGTGAGTGCATGTTACATGTGTTCTAAACGACACTGGTGGTAACGAGAAAGAGGGCTGTAAACCAAACTCTTAGCATTAAACTTGAGGCAGTAGCATGAAGAGAGGAGGTGACGGGAGCTGAGCTGCCTCAGAGAAGCATGGCAGTAATACTGAGTAGAGTGTACTTCTGAGGATGCTTTTGATGTACATAAAACAACTCAACAATGTACCATCTTGTACAAGCTGCCATTTTGTGACTGTCTCCTCATGCCACCATGTTGTGCAACACAAACAATTTCTCCTCTAAGCCACCCTATTGCACTGGTATCTTCCAAAACCTTGGCAAAAGAAAAATAGCTCCTGGAGCTTAAAGCCTGCCCAGCCCGATCTAGAATCTGTTTTTCTACATATTTTTTTAAAAAATTCACTTTTGTTGTCTCTGAAACATCTTACACTTTTCCATCACTTATATTTCTTGCAGCAGTTTGAAGTTGGGGGGGGGGGCCTTGATACTGATCTCATTTGTACCAAGGAAAATGTCACAGACGCTACAATTTGCAGTTATCGTGACACTTGCTAAACACAAACTCCTGTCACCTACTCTAATTTATATTTACGCCCCTTTTGCTGATCAGATTGCACCTCGTGTGAGTGATGAACACATCTGATGAATTTTACAGCAGTTTATGAGTGTTTCAAAACTAGCTGTAATGTTTCTAAACAGAAAAAGGAAGCCATCGTGATTTAAGCATGGTATTGGTGGAAGTGTATATGGTTGTATAAACTGGATATGTGACCAGTTTTTTGACATGAGGCTGTGCACATGATGGAATGAACATGAACTTGCTATATCCCCCCACCTTTCCTGGTTTTTAGTCCTACTCCTAAACTGTTTAGTCATGTGTTGTCACCAGAGTAGGATTCCCTCCACTCCTAGATTGCCCCTGTCCATTATGGAAAGAAGGATTGTTGCTCTAAAAACAGAACAGCACATGATTTTGATATATGATTTCTGGCACAATCCAATAAATGTCTACTCAGATGTGAGCCTCATTTTGTCTAATAGTGCTTACTCCCAGGAAAGCATATATAGAATTTCAGCCTTCACTGAACACAGTTCTCCTTATGAGGGAAAACTGGGGCATCGCTGGGATACAAAGAGTATGTGAACAGAGCAATAATAAGATGCACCTTTATGAATAACCACATTGGGAGTACCTAAACCTTGTTTGCCTTTGTTTATGTGGACTCAGTGCTGGTCTGAATTCTAGGAGTGGTGTAAAAACCAGAAAAGGATTAATGGTACATCTGGAGTTGAAGAGGGAACATAGCTGGAACTAGGAGCTGAAGAACAAGATATTGAAGCAGACTATAGAGATGTGGGATAGGGATGTGGAAATGTATATCCAGGCATGAACAGAAATGGAAAATGGAGGAAGGGACATTATGGTTTAACCAGGTCAGTGGCAAAAGCCTGAGGAACACAACTTGGGGAGGCACCAAGTTGGACCTTCAGTGTGCTGCAAAATGCGCTAACTCTAAAAAAGTGGTAAAAGGGTAATAACTTTTATTTTACCGGAAGAATTTTTAATTATTGTATTGCTCAACTGTGTTATAAATTCAAGTTTCAAATAACAGCACTAGAGGCAATTATGAAATTAAGGCTGCAGTCTTATGCACACTTTCTTGGGAAAAAGCCCATTGAACACAATGGAACAGCTGGATAGACTTGCATAGAATTGTGCTATTTGAAATGTAGTTGGAATGTCTTTCTTTTGATTTCTTTTGTAACTTACAGACACTTACATAAGAACATAAGAACATAAGAACATGCGGCCCACCAAATGCCCCAGGGAGCACACCAGATAACAAGAGACCTCATCCTGGTGCCCTCCCTTGCATCTGGCATTCTGACATAACCCATTTCTAAAATCAGGAGGTTGAGCATACACATCATGGCTTGTACCCCGTAATGGATTTTTCCTCCAGAAACTTGTCCAATCCCCTTTTAAAGGCGTCTAATCTAGATGCCAGCACCACATCCTGTGGCAAGGAGTTCCACAGACCGACCACACGCTGAGTAAAGAAATATTTTCTTTTGTCTGTTCTAACTCTCCCAACACTCGATTTTAGTGGATGTCCCCTGGTTCTGGTATTATGTGAGAGTGTAAAGAGCATCTCCCTATCCACTCTGTCCATCCCCTGCATAATTTTGTATGTCTCAATCATGTCCCCCCTCAAGCGTCTCTTTTCTAGGCTGAAGAGGCCCAAATGCTGTAGCCTTTCCTCATAAGGAAGGTGCCCCAGCCCAGTAATCATCTTAGTCGCTCTCTTTTGCACCTTTTCCATTTCCACTATGTCTTTTTTGAGATGCGGCGACCAGAACTGGACACAATACTCCAGGTGTGGCCTTACCATAGATTTGTACAACGGCATTATAATACTAGCCGTTTTGTTCTCAATACCCTTCCTAATGATCCCAAGCATAGAATTGGCCTTCTTCATTGCCGCCGCGCATTGGGTCGACACTTTCATTGACCTGTCCACCACCATCCCAAGATCTCTCTCCTGCTCTGTCACAGACAGCTCAGAACCCATCAGCCTATATCTAAAGTTTTGATTTTTTGCCCCAATGTGCATGACTTTACACTTACTGACATTGAAGCGCATCTGCCATTTTGCTGCCCATTCTGCCAGTCTGGAGAGATCCTTCTGGAGCTCCTCACAATCACTTCTGGTCTTCACCACTCGGAAAAGTTTGGTGTCGTCTGCAAACTTTGCAACCTCACTGCTCAACCCTGTCTCCAGGTCATTTATGAAGAGGTTGAAAAGCACCGGTCCCAGGACAGATCCTTAGATCCTTCACTTTAGATTGAAGGGATGTTGATAGGTTGTGGTTTGGGCAGGCTAGCATTTTAGCCCTGACATTTAATGTGCACACATTTAGAAGGAAGTTCCTTTGAAGTCGGGGGGGGGGGGCTTACTTGTGAATAAACAACTAGCTGTCTTAGAGCAACTCTTGTAATAGGAGAACATGGACAAGACTCCTCTGATGAAGACATTTGGTAATTTGCAAGATGGAATTTGAATCAAATGCATATCCCTTTAGGCACCAGTATGTGGTTTAACTTTCTCTGGCACTGAGAACTGCCATCACGTATGCAAACTTATTGGTGAATAAGGGCCCAATCCTATCCAACTTTCCAGTGCCAATTCACCTTCAGTGCAGCTTTGAAGTAAGGAAACAAACATTCCATTTTCTTGAGGAAGCCTCCATGATTGCCCCCTCCCAGCAGGGTGCAGTGCACACTCTGTTGTCATAGCACAACGGTGCTGGAAAGTTGGCTAGGATTTGGCCCTAAGTGTCTTTGAATTTAGTGGATTTTACTTTAGGATAAACATGCTCACTGATTGGCTGAGATCTTTAATTTCTCCTATATGCAGCATTTATACTCCTACAAAGACAGGCTCCTGGGAATGCTTGCTCCAGGGAACAGCATGTGAAAAAGGAAGCATCTTGAAAGTAATTGAGAAACAGAGCATGCCTGTTATAGCAAGTGAGCAAGAAAGACATGTGCAGCACATTGAGAGGCAAGATTACAACAGGTCAAAGGATGGATTGTCAGCCTTATGCTGTGCTGTTAATCAGTGTGTCATTATTCTTAATGGGCCAACTGCTCCTTTAGCAAATGAAGGCAAGCCTGCACCTGCAGTTGCCAGGCCAAGGGTGCAGATGTCCACAAGGCTGAACATGAAGGTGCCCTAATCTGCATGGCTGTATTTTAGACAAACAAGTGAATGCAGTGTGGACAAAATAATGCACTTCTATTTTAAAGGAGTAACAGCTGAGGCTGAGGTTTAATAGTCATAAGCAGAGTGTTAGAAAGGTTGTGTTTTATGTATTTTAGATACATTTTTCTTGATGCCCTTGATCCTTAGATGATATACAGGCATAAAAGCAGACGGCTGCGCAAGCAGCTGCAGCTGGATGGAGAATGGGCAGCGCAACTGGGTGCTGTGTGTGAGATTCCCAGCTGAACTGGCAGCCAGAACCGAATTGACCAGATCCTGTTCAGGGGATTGAACTGAGAATTGAATTTGGTCTCAAACAGCTTTTGAAAAAGGAACCACACACATACAACCTGCACTGCTCTATGCAAACTCCATTGATGTGGGACTGATCTATTTAATACAGTGGTTCTCAAAGTCCTACTCAACTTTGGGAACTCTGTAAGTATTTGCGGGGAAGGGGAGGGGGTAGCAACACAATCAGAACTATCATGCTGCTGCCAGGGAGGCAAGGGTTTTTTAAAACTTATCTGGGGGTTGCTATGGCTCTCTGGAGGGTCTGGAGAGCCTGTGATTCCCACTCACTCACCCCCTGCTCTGTAGCCCTCCACAAGCCTCCAAACTGATTTGGAAAAAAAAAATAGAAACACTTCCTGTTTTTGTCACACAAGAAGTGGGTTTTGTTTTTGGTTATGTTTTTTAGCAGCAGATAGGAGTGCCGGGAGAGCTGCAGAGGGTGTCACAGGCTCCCCAGACCTCCGGAGAGCCATAGCGACCCCAGGTAAGTTTAAAAAAATCTTCCCTCCCTGGCATCAGCACGATCATGTTGCTACCAATTTCTGGTTCCCCTGGTGGGTTGTGACTCACCAGTTTGGAAACCTCTGATTTAAGATGTTAAGCTTACCTTGGAGCTGTATTGGCACTGCATTGGTTCTGGAAAGTTGGATAGAATTGAGCTCTTATGTATTTATATTTTTATGCTGTGCTTTTTGGTATCATAAGGAATCTCCAACTTGGATCACACGCTATCAATTAGATCCACAAAATAAAAAAGCAAAAAAGAGAGAGAGTCAAATCTACAGATCAGAGCCAAACCCATGAAATCAACACAAAGGGACAAGGGATTGACTAAAGACACAGCAGAATAAGGTTTTAACAGTTCCAAAAATGCCATTAATGATTTGTGGCTGTGGCTTGTATATCTAGGGTAGTGCATTTCTGGCATTTCATGGTAAGGCAGTGGTGTATGTTTCCCCTGGGGGCTGGGGATAAGAATAGGCCCTCAGTTTGGCTGTACTTGTCGTAAGAGGCGACTAAACAGCCACCGGGTAGATGGGACTCGTCAGCCTGGGAAGGCAGCTCATCTGAGAGAAGGAAAACTTTGACCCCAAACCTCCACTGCCTTGTGGCTACATCCAGTTATGGAAAAGGCTTCAGGAGTCAACCTCAAGGCAAAATCCAGAGCCGGAGTCCCTGAGGCAGTTCATGGCTGAACACAGTCACGTTCTGGCAACTCCTGCGACGCCGCTGGAACCAACCGTATTGGCCTCTGCCTTTCCATTGGACCATTTCAGCGACGTGGAGAGGGGGGATTTGCTGCATGGGTAACAGCCTATCCTCCATACCTACTTTACCCAGGCTTCGCGCACTGGAGAGAACACTCTGTTCCAGAACCACCATTCATAGCGCGATACCATAGTCTTCCGAGACTGAAGGATGCCAACAACAATGGCCTTGTAGATTATTCTGCATGATTGTGAAGCCCTGCTTCTACCACTGCTAGAGGGATCAAGCAGTCCTGCTCTGTCTGGTTCAGTCTTAGATGGAAGTGGAGGTGGCTCCAGGATGCAGTAGTAACTGCAGGTAAGATTATGCTGTGAGCCACCCAGTCTTTCACAAAGCAGCCAGTAGAATCAGCAAAAAATGAAAAGTGATACTTACCTTAGATACTACCTGAAATTTTTGCCAAGTAATCAAGCTCCAATTATCACTTTGCCTTATTTCCGGGTCCATCAGAGGGCAGAGCCTTTCCATTCTGAACAGTTTTGTTCAGAGCTCAGCTCAGCTCAGCAAAGCTCAGGCAGGCACCTCCTTAGTTGCTATAGTTGCTTTCCAGGGACATTCCAGCCAAAGTTGATCTTTTATTCTCCTTCCTTCTGCTGCAACCTGATTCTGCTTTGCAAATGCTTGCAAAATGCATTGTGCACCAAATACTTGCAAAGCAGGTCTGTTTTTTGAAACACCAGGATGGGACCCTCCTTCCCAGGCTACAAATCAGTGCACCATTACTTAAGAAGAACACCCATGGAAAGCAGTGGGTCTACTTCTGAGTAAAAAGGGTTGCAAATATCTCATCTCTCTGCTGTGAATTGAATTGCACACTCTCAGTTATGTGTTATGGGTTGTATGTTGTATGTAGAGCTTCTGGCTTAACACACCAGACACCTTAAAGGTGTCTTTGATTCATGGTTCTCCTCATGTCCACCTTAAAGGTAGATTTGATTCATAGATCTCCTGCAGTGGTTCTCAACCTTTTTCACTTGCATATCCCTTGGCAGCCCATTTCCATAAATTGTACCCTTCATATTAGCAAAATGTCTGTAATAATACAAGCTCTCATTTCCTATATATGAAAGCCCAGACTTCATGTATTTCACAGTGTTTTCTCTTTTTATCTGTTTGAGGAACAGAAAACTCAGCCTTTGCAAGGTTTTGCACCAGAAGTGTGCTGAGAAATTCTGGGTGATTGATCACTTTCCATATTATATTTCAGCTTTTTTACTGTGCGGGTTTTCAATCACTGGTTCATAGATGAATTGATGACCAAAAACTAGCTATTGGTGGGGCTTTCACAGCCAACTAGCTACCTCCCTTCCTGCCTTGCTGGTCCTTGCAAGGCATTCTGGAGCATGGCCTGCCTTTTTCTGCCATTCTGCCATTCTTTTTCAAGTACCCCTACAGTTCCTGTTGAGTGTCCCTGGGAGTACATGAATATCAGGTTGGAAACCACTGTTTTACTGGTATGTAGTTTACAGTGCACTTACTCTAATATCGTTTACAAAAAGGTGGTGAAGACCAGAATTTAAAAAAGAATAAAAATGTATCTTATGATCTTTTAGTATGTTTTTAATAAATTAGAGACTACAGTTCTTAGGTAACAATTAGTGGTAGGTTATTTTTCAGGATCTGGCCTCGGGTAAAAGACAAAACTATAGTCAGACACCCCCCTAAGTTTAACCCCTGACTTATCTGAGGGTCATAGAAAATTCCATGATTGTTGGCTCAAAACCTGCCCTCGACTTGTCTGTGGGGTCGACTTATAGAAGAGTGTCTGCTGTGAATGAAGAAAGAAAACAAGAGTCCTGAATGAAAGATTGGGCTCAAGTAGAGGCCAGTCAGTATTTCAAATACAGGCAAGTTGTACATAATGCATGTTATGTTTGTGCAAATTCAAGTATACATGCTCAGCAACAACAAAAGGAAAGAAAAGCAACAGATTAGCTTCCATTGTCCAAGTTTGTGCCCCAGAGTGAGCATGAGATGGGAGAATGAAGCTGCTGTTCCATCAGTTGTCTCAGTTCCCACATGTCTCTCAAAGTGGGATTTTAGTTCTTAAAGTGACAGCATGTATTTTTTGTGCTTAAGATAGTTTTGACCGTATGCGATTTTTCCTTTATGTGCTGACTCCAGAACCTAACCCTTGCATGCAGTGGTGCTAACATAGTGATGTCATGAGATGTTGCCACATCACTACGTCACCTCTAAGGAAAGGAGGATGTGTCAGCCTCCTAATGTCTCAGCATGGCTTCCTCATTGGGATGGGGTATGGTGGGTGATCCCTGGAAAATACCAGATACATTTGGATTCCATAAGAAAAAAAAATTAATATATACAGGGGAATCCCCATATTCATGGATCCTTTGCTGAGCTCAGACTGAGCCCTAGAAGTGAAAAACATCATTTACATATTTTTACATCATTTACATATTACATAAAACCAGAAGTGGTGTTTTAATGCCTTATAAGACACTAGGAAGCCTAGGGGAGCCATATAAACATTAACTGTGATGTTATGGATGTTTTGAAAATTTTTATAAGCTGCCCTGAAGCCCTTCTTAAGGCCATGTGGTAGTATATAAATGAATGGGTAAAGAAATAAAAATGGATATGACTAAAGCCAGTTCACTTGAATGGACACAATAGAATGCAATGCATGGCCAAGACAAATGGAAGCATTTGTGGAAATGCCCCAGCTCGATGTTCTTTCAGTGTCTTAGAAGGCAAAAGATTAATAGTCCTGTTAACTTCCCTGTGGAGAAGATACAGTGTCCATTATGAAAAATCAGAAAGGTGTAAAGAAATAAGCTTGGCTTTCAACTGTTTATCACATATAATTTAGCCAGCTAAAATGCTCATGGAAAACTTTCGTTTTATGTTTTATTCATGAGCTGAATTTTATAAATAGGTTGTTCTCATAATGTAGCTCCACCCCTTTTTGTTTCCTATAATTTTGTTAATGAAATAAAATATTAAAATGCAAATCTGGGGAGCGATACAGATAGGATGATGAGAAGTTCCACTCCAGTAGTCTCTTCACTTCGCCTTTCAGTTCAATTTCTCCCTATTACAATAGTTTTGAGCAGTGGGCTGCACCTATCTTCACCATCCTTCGCATTTTGGGAGAAGAATGCAGCTAGCTCTAATGTTGCCTTCTTCATTTTGGCTTCTTAATTACCAGTGAGGTTTTGCATCTCTAATTCTCTACAGTTATGAAAGAGATAAATCTGAAATCTGATTAACCTTTATATTGGGGATGTCCAGATTTGGGCCGCAATCCATCTTTTTCACATATGCATCTTTATGTTCTGCTAAAATCCATGAAATTTCAACAGCTGATTGCAAGACAAGGCATGTCTTTCATCACATCACTTATCACTATGTTGGTGGACCTGTTCTTTTTTTCCCCTTGTGAACAGCGTCCATGGGGTCCGGTACTGGATTGGGACTTCAGCAGAGGGTAGGATGAAAGGCCCTGTCCCTTCCACAGTCCCATTTGGGTTCCAGTATATATACTTGTTTACAGAGGGGAAAAATACTAGTGCTCTTGGGGCAATGAATGAGACTGCATAAAGTTGCATCATGTTTGACTCTAAGCTTTGGTTTCTTTTTATATCCCACATCCTAGTGTATACAATATCCTTTTCACAGTGAATTTCTATTTGAAGCAAATTGCATATCTGAAAAGGTTTATTAATGGCAGTTTAATTCAGGAAAATTGTGTGATATTTACTCAGTCCAACGGGAGAATAATTAGAATGCGAAGTCACTTGGAACTAATTTGGTTGCAAGGCTGGTCTCATGAGAACGGGCAGAAGAGAGGTGGAATGGAATGGCAGCTCTACCGCACCTCCATGGACATGCAGATAAGCTAGGCATGACATGATGTCACATGTACCTTCCCCCCAGTTTTCTTTAAAGTGAAGAGCAGCCTGTGGTGGCTGAAAGTTCAAGGGGGGAAACTGCAAGGGAGGCACTTTGTAACCTTTTCTTATCTCCTGTTCTGCTCTGAAACATGAGCAACTACTTCCCACCCCCCCACCCCCCGGAACAAAACATATGGATATCCATATCTTCCCCCTGGGAGGAGGGGGTAACTGTTTTTTAAAGTGGAAAATGTTGGAAGGGAAACAATTAACAGCTTATTTTTCTGTTGCTCTTTTGCTTAAATTTTCTATGTCCTGAGATGACTTTTGTTTCTTGTTTTAAAGCAGGCTAAAGATACATGTGACTGCATGTTGCATCTAATTTGAACTGTGAACAAAGCAGCCTTGGCAGTGGTGGGTCCCCCTTTTCTCTGTTAGCTGGCATAGCCTTCATGTGATTAATAAATTATGTGTAATAAATTATATGTAATATAGTTTTCAATTTAATAATAAGTAATACAATGTTTAAATTAACCACATGAACTCAATACACAAGTGTTTTTAGCTTTTATTTTGTCATGTCCTACATTTTTCCTGGATGTCCTACATTTTGGGGTGCCTGATCCTCTCATGCGGTTATGACGTCTGGTCACCCTGTCTGACTAGCTTCAAGAGTTCGTCATGGAAGGGTCAGTTAAGGCAGATAAAGAGCATAACAGAGTGGTGTTAACCATAAATGACAAGCCAGATGTTTGCAATCTACTTTAGTGTGGAGAAAAGCAGAACAAGTTAATGTAGCACTATGGTATCAAGATCATCTACACTGCGCAACATATGGAAACGGAAAGATGAACTTCTGAAATTATTTTCTGCCACTGGATTTACCAAGGCCATTTCTCAATGACATAGGCTGCAATCCTGACCACACTTTCCTGAGAGTAAGTACCATTGAACAAAATAAGACTTACTTCTGAGTAGACCTGGTTAGGATTGTGCCCATAGTATACAGACATTAAAGCTGGAGAACTTGACTTTCAGCCCAATCCTATCCAGGGTTTATGGTGGCAGATCTTGCAATCCATCATCAATACGGACATCTAGCTCTATCTCTCCTTTCCACCAGTTTCCAAGGGAGCATTGTCTGGAAGCAGTTGGGGCCTGGATGAAGGCTAATATGCTGAAATTAAATCTGGATAAGATAGAGGTCCTCCTGATCTGGACGGTGGCTATGCAGGTGCTAGACCCATTGGCTGATTTGCGGGTGAGGTAGCACTCCCTCTGAAAGAACATATTAGCAGCCTGGGAGTCCTCTTGGACCCACAGCTGTCCCTGGATGTTCAGGTGGCTTCTGTGGCCGGGGAAGCTCTTGTCCATCTTTGGCTGATGTGCCGGCTGAGGCTATACATGAATAAATCAGACCTGACAATGGTGGTCCATGCCCTAGTGATATCTCATTTAGACTACTGTAATGCATGCTACATGAGGCTACCCTTGAAAATGGTTCAGAAGTTGCAGTTAGTGCAGAATGAGGAGAAATGGTTGGTCACCAGTGCTCGATGTGGTGAATTGGCTATGTCATTGCTCCAATGGCTACACAGACTGCCCATTCCTTTCTGAGCAAGGTGTTGGTGATGACCATTAAAGCCCTATACAGCATACGGCCAGGACACCTCAAGGATCGTCTTCCTCCATAGAATCCTGCATGTTCCCTGTTACCATCAGAGAGGTTACCTACTCAGGGTACCACCACTGTCTGAGGCCACTGGGATGGCTGCAAGGTGTAGGACTTAGTTCATTGTGGCACCATGACTCTGGAAACAGCGACCACAAGACCTGAGGATAGTTCCCTCATTACATGATTTCAGGCAGGGTTTGAAGACCCATCTGTTCCACTTGGCCTTTGAGGAGGGAGATATTTCCTAGTGATCCTAATTTCCCTAATCAATTTGATGCACTGGAGAGGCACAGTTTGAAAACCAGAGCCAGGGTGGTGTAGTGGTTTGGAAGGTGGACTTAGACCTGGAAGATCCAGGTTCAAATCCCCTCTTAGCCATTAAGCTTCCTGGGTGACCTTGGGCCAGTCACTTTCTCTCAGCCTCACCTACCTCACAGGGTTGTTGTGAGGACAAAAGGAGGGGAGCAGCTGTGCACACCGCCTTGAGCTCTTTGGAGGAAGGGCAGTATAAAAATGTGAAAAAAAATAAAATAAAACCACTGTCATCAGGCATCACTTGGCATGAAGTATGAATGTATCAAAATCAATACCAAGAATGTCAGATCCCAACTTTCACTTGCCTGTACAGTGAATAGCAACTACACTGTGTCGAATGAGTAACATGACACAAACTCTGAATATTCTTTTATAGTAACTGTGCATGAAAGGCAGAAAAGGTTTATTCTAAGACTATTCTAAAACTTTCTACTTAGCTCTTTCAATGTGAACTGCATTGAAAGCATAATTTTTGAATGAACATTAACTGGCAAAAGGGTTTTTTGTTTTGTTTTTTAAGCTGCACAGTCCCTCTTTTGTTCTCTGAATTCATTATCTTAGCTGGCTGAAGTTCAAGCAACTTCTTCAGCACTTAGTACTGCTAAATATCCTGTCTTTGCAGGTAAGAACAATTGAATCCTGGTCTTCTGCCAAACAGCCTGAGCAAAGGTAGGAGGAAGCAAATCAGACCAAGAACAAACTTACCAATTATCCTATTTCTGATTTGAATGACAGGCTAGTACTCCAACACTAAGCTGAATATTTGTGCATGAACATTTCAGCCGTATTTTGGTTTACTGGTGCAAGGAATGTATTTTGTGACAAAAACCATTAAGGAAAGTGTCAGTATTAATTACTCTCTTAGAGAATTCCAAGAGAATGGTTGACACCTGGTTAGAGCTGTTGCTGGGGACAACTGATTAATAGCCCAATCCTGAGCTGCCCAGTGTGAAAGGCAGCAGTGGTGCCAGAAATAGCTGCCACAGCATCCTGAGCATGCCAGGCAGCCTCCAGCAGCTCCTCAGGGCATTCATAAGGGAAGTAGCCATCAATGGGAACTTCCCCTGAAATGCCCCCTTCCCATCTCTGGTCCACCCCCCCTCCCCAGCCCCTGTGCTGCTTGGCACTTTTCTTACCTCCACCAGCATCAGTGACCTACTGCAGAACAGGAGGCTTATGGAAAAGTAAGGGGAAATAAATCCCCTTCCCACTCCCAATCTACTCCTCTCCCACTGGATTCAGCATGTGCCATTTTGGGTGGATGCACCAGTGGGGGAGAAAGGATAGGATTGGGCTCCCAGACATATAAAATTCAATGCACAGTCCTTTCTCCCATTATATGCCTCCTTCTCCTTATAAGGATTTCATTCTCTTTCCTCTTTCTCTTACCTTTTCTCTACAGCCAGCTGACATTTGGGTTCTAGTTGCACCAATGATTGTTGTATAGGTTGTATTGTGTAACAATACCATAACTGGGAACAGGAATCAAAATAAAATCCAAATTGTTGTATTTTAAGCCTCAATATTAGATACCTATTGTTGCACCATGAACCTTTCCCCCTTCCTTATTTATGCAATTCCGTTGAGCTATGCTATGGGGATTGGGCTCAGTTTGGGATTGGGCTATGGGGATTGGGCTCAGATTGGGATTGGGCCCAAGGGACTGGGCTCAGTTTCAGTAGCAGCACAGAGGGACAGCAGGTTTCTTAGTGCTGGTGCTGACAGCTTTGATTGTATGATTGCACCAGTCCTGGGGTATCATATGCAGGACTTGAGATTCTAGGATCTGTCCTATGATATTACAATACACCCAGGCATCAGAAAACAGAACTGGGCTTTTTATACTATCTGGCTTGGAAATTATGCATTTTTAATAATTTTTCTTTATATTTTCCTGTGCCAGAGTTTCCAAAGCTTGGGCTTGATTTATTTATTTCACATTTTTATTTATTTATCTCCATGCTTACAAGGCTGAATCCTGGTTTAATTTGTATTTTTTAGATTTTAAAACAATGTACACAAATAAAAGGAAAAAAAATGTTAAAATATTGTTTTGCTTACTGTACAAATCACCCATTCTTCTTCATATTCATTATATATTATCATTAACAAAGAAATAATAGAACTGATTCCGGAATCTTAAAAAAATAAAACCCGTGCTGTCACTGGAGCTGGAGCTTCCCATTCATCCCATTCACAACAAAGGGAACATTTAAACATTTTTTTTTTTCAAGCTAGTAAATACTTATGTGGCGGTTCTGCAGAACTTTCTGTTTTTGCAGATTGAAAGTGGAACAATCCATGATAGGAATTAGAGTTTCAAGAGACAGTACTTTGGAAACAAGGTTCACCATTTCATGAATACAGTGATAGCTTTTGTTGTCAGAGTTTGCCTCTTATTTTGGATCTCATTTTTCAAACGGTTTATGCCTCCATGGAACATTTTTTTCCCATATAGTAGGAGGTGAACTTTGTATCTCTCCTTAAGATATATCCTTATCAAAATAAGACAGAAACATCTGCATATACTAATTTAATCTTGGGTCTTGTGATGGTCTCAATGTGTCAGCAAAGTATGTCTGAGACTCATTTCTGCAGAACTTAGATGGATAAATAGATACTGTAGATAGATTTTAGTGCTGTATTCAGATTTGAGTTCTATGCGCTTTTGCTCAATTAGTCTGTCATGACATTTTAGAAAAATGTTCTAATGCTGCTGATGATTGTAAAACATCAGACTCACAATGGATAAATAATAACAGTAATAAAAAAATCACCATTAGCACAGCTTCCTATTAAACAAATAAGGTGGCAATTGCTCTGTTTTGAATGTAATTGGACTGTTGACTTGTCAAAGGAAAATGATTCTGAAATGCCTGCTGCTAGAATTATAGCGCAAACGAGATGGCACGTCAACCTGTTAGCACGGCAGAATATACAGTCAAATTCCCATTATCCACTGTTATCAGGGCTGCTTCTGATTTGGACCTTTGACTTACATGGCTCAATCCTATCCTTCCCCCTCTGCCAAAGCAGCAACATGGCTACAGCTGCATCCTGCTGGGAGAGAGGCAGATGCTGGGTTTCTTCTGGGTAAGGGACCAACTGTTCCTGAACAGCTCTACTAAATAGCTGGCACAGGTGGAGCCCCTGTGGGTTCAGTACCAGGAAGGGGATTAAGATTTGGTGACTGCTGCTGCTGCCACTGAACCGCCCTCCTACTTTCCTGGACCTGATCCTTCCTGACTTCCTGGGACTGATCTGTCCATCCTCCACCTCAGCACTGCTGCGTTTTACCCTCCCCTCCCCTGTGCAAGGGGATGCAAGGGTAAATAGAATGCTGGATGTGAGGGTAAATAAAATTCCAGATGCAGGGGAGTTGCAGCAAGATGCAAGTATCTTGTGGTCTTGTGAGCTCCCTGAGGCATCAGGTGAGCCTCTGTGAGATATAGGAAACTGGACTAGACGGGCCCTGGACCTGATCCAGCAGGGCTCTTCTTATGTTCTTACCTTTTTCTGCCATCTTCTGCCCCTGTTCCACCTTTCCAACCCTCCTACCTACCCTGCCACCTTACCTCTTTCAGCAGCATCTTCGTACTGCTCCAGTGAGCAGGAGGATGGGTGGAAGAGTGAGGGGGGCCCACAAAATCAAAGTGTCCAGAAAGATTTACCTTGTCTGGGACCCCTGGCCCCAGCTACTGTTCAAACTTTGCATGCACCAAAGCAAAATAACAGCAGCACTGCTATAACCACCTCAACTTGAGTGTGTCCCAACCCATGGGCTACGCACCTCTGCCCTAGAGCTATTTCTCCACCAAAATCCACCCTTGAAAGAAAAATTTTGCATGCAACAAGCAGCCACTTCAGGGTTTAGGGGGATTTTCAGAGATTAACCTCCCCTTCCCTAGTGATTAACCACCCCTTTCCTCATGTCACAATGAAGATTGGGCTTTTGATGAAAATGGTGATTCCAATTGTATGCACACCTCTTAAAAATGCATCAGAAATGGGTAGTTTGGCCCAATGGAGTGAGTCTGGCTGGGAGATGGTGGCTTTCCAAGGCCACCCAATATGTTCCATTACTGTGTGGGTGATTGCATCCCAGTTTTCCAAGCCTGTTCTATAACACCATGGCTCACACCTGGCACCATACAGTAATTAGTGCTTATCCTGTTTTTCTCCTGCCTTTGCAGTGCTCCATGCTATTGCACCAACTTCTGCAAAATTCTTTCCGCCTGCCTCTTACCACTTCTCTTGATATCAGGATTTCAGGACCACATCACATCACTTGGTGTTGTGGGATCTGAAAGTACATCTCTCATTATATTGTGTGATCCTCTGGGATTTGAGTGGGATGGGAAGGGAGTGAAAGAGATCACTCGACATAAACCACGTAGTTGCTAAGAAGGATAATTGCTTCCAAGGCTTTCAAAGAATGCTGTTTTGAGGAAATGATGAGAAATTAGTAATTCCCATTATAAATTCCTGAACTTAACAGGAAGGCAATTTTGAAAGTTACTTTTTATCATCATTCTGGCTTTGTGGGTATAAATACTTGTTAAGAACACAAAGATTTGCCTATTTGAACAGGTTGTTCTTTGCCAAATGGTGGGGGGGCACTCTTGCCAGTTATAATCTTTCCAGAGCATTTGAAATCCTTCCCAAAGTATTTAAAATTGTGACTCATCTATGGTTAATTTGTTAGAACATGTACTAAACAATTTCGGATGAGACTTGCTAGGAATCTAATGATGCCTTTTACCTGCTACTCTCATTGATGTGGCATCTTGCAGGAAGCTGTTCTAAACATGCTGCTCTTGGTGCCAAATTTAATTGGCAGTGGAAAGGAGCTCATTGTAGTTAACTACCCAATGGGGTTTCATTGTGTTTAGAATTCAGATATTGATGGGGGGAAGAAAATGGTAGCATGTAATTTCCTCACACCATATGCCAGTAATGATGCAAACTCTAAGTACTCCTACTGTTTTGTTGCCTATGTAGAGTGGCAATGTGTCATACTAAACACCATCAATGGAACAAAGAAATGAGGCTCTTGTTCATTCTTCTTCCTGGTTTCCTAACACTTTGTGTTAGATGCCACATCAAGCTGAAAGTGCCAACTTTTCGATTCCCATTGGTTTGCCAGCAGGTGCTGAGAACTCCAAATCAGTGGCTTTCAGACTGTGTTCTGAGCAGCACGGCAGTTCCTTGGAAGTTTATCATGGGTTTCTCCATGTGAAAATCCATCACGGTGGCCAAGCTTTCCCGAAAGAGAGGCTCTCGCCCCACAACTATTCCCTTGAGAAATGCAACAGCAGGAAAGTATTGTCCATGTTCTTCTAGAAAGTACTCTCAATTTACAGAGGGCATTCACAAAGCCAAATAATCCTCCCTGCCCTCCAGCCCCCAGAATCTCCTGTAATGCACAGGATTCTGCGGCAGACACACAGAGATCGTTTGACACACAGATCAGTGTGAAAAGGCTTTCCTGAAGGTAGAACATTTGACAACTGCTGCTGCAAGCCAAACAGTTGCTAGCTTATCAATTAACATGGAAGTGTGTGTATTATTATTGCACAGACCAGCCTTATCTGTTTTAAGGGCAAGTTGTTTTAGATTTTAAATATTCTATGTTGTAAAAGCATACTTGCCAGTCTTACATGATGTACTACACCTGTTGGTTATGTGTCACAATATATGGTAGGAAGTGAAGATCCTATGAGTTGCCTTGCAAGGATTTAACACGAAAGGTCAGCGAAGCAAATAAGGCCCAAATCCTAACCAACTTTCCAGCTCTGATGTAGCTGTGCCAATTGGGCATGTGCTGCATCCTGCAGTTGGGAGGGGGGCAGTCATGGAGGCCTGCACAAGTTTGTTCCCTTACCTTGGAGCTGCATTGCCCTTAGGTTGGTGCTAGAAAGTGGATTCAGATTGTTCCTTAAGTGAATCACGGGAGTGACCAGATAGCAACCTTTTGGGGATTTTTTTTTTAAATTTATAAATCTTTAAATTTTTATAAATTGATAAATCTATATCAAAATAAATAAAAAATAGGAGGCTTGAAAGTTAGAGGCAACCATTATTTTCTCATTTTTGCTACTAATATTTCTTCCAAGTCCAACATGGAGGACAGGGTTCAGCAGAGGAGACCTCTACCGGTCCCAACTCCAGGCCAGGCTGGTTCCTCCCCCCATTCTGTCCTCCCCCACCCAGAAACACCTCCTCCTGTCCTCCCTCCACCCTCCCCCATACTCCCACATCACTTGGAGCTTACCTCCTTGCCAGCTGTGGCCAGGGGTTGTTCTGCAGCATCGATGGGGCAGTACAGTTCTCCTGCTAGTGCTGCTTCCTCCTAGTGTGGCCCAAACATGCCTTATGTCACATTTATGACACCCGCCGCCAACAAAGAGACTGCAGTGCCAGCAGTATAGTTACTCAATGACTCTTTTCCTCTACACTGTCTTTTTATTTATTTTTATTTCTAGTTCATGCACAGAATTTAGTTCTGACCAATATTTGAAATAGGAGAGAGAGAGAGAGAGAGAGAGAGAGAGAGAGTCCTTACAAGATTTACAGAATGGCTTTGGAGACACAAGAGGCTTGGAGAGTACTTTGGATAAGCAGCCAAATTTTGGAGTGCTTGTCCAATTCAAATTCTGAATGCTTCATTATATGGCCAGTTGTTGCTAAGCATTCATGCAACCAGAAAAAGCCCTCAAAACATTGGGTGAATTTTGGAGCAAAAACCAAAATCCGATCAAATGAGCAAGCTAGTCCTAATCAAGCCTGTTGCTTCTGCAACCTCATGGGTGTCCCTTCGTTTAGAACCAAATGTACAACATATGACACTGATATTACATTTGTGGCACAGTGCAGACACAAGAGGTACCATTTGACTGTTGTTGCTAAAAGTTGCTCCACATTTGTTAAATGGCCTGAATAAGGGATAATTTGCACTGTAATCTCATGATGTCAACCTATATACAGATGAAGACCTTTGGAGGTGTTTTTGTGTGTTGACCTGATCTTGTGAAAGTTCCAATGTGCAGGGATGGAAAGTCAAGTCAGATGACTCGAGTCTGAGTCGCAAAAACCTGTGTATTTTGTTGACTTGTGTACAGTCGAGCCAGGTGTGTCAAATACTCCGGTACTGGCTTACACTTTTCGTGAGGTCCTAATTCAGATTGGGTGAGCAGCAGGGAAGTTCCAGCCAGGATGCAGGCATTGAGCAGGAGGGGTGAGGTGGGAGCGGGATCTGTTATCCATCTTGGAAGAGACCCATGATCATTGGACCAAGGCTTTTTCCCTGAATGAGTAAGGGGAGAAGGCAGGGAGGGGGAGGCAATTCCTAGCCATCCAGGAGAAATGGCATGGCTCCAGCAGGCTCATTGAATGACTGACCACAATGGGACTACTTCTGAGTAGAGCTGTAAAGGATTGTGTCATACTGGTAAGCCTCCCAGCTACTGCATGTGACCCTCCTCCCTCTTGCTGCTTCTCACTTTCACGCAGTCCATCTCACCCCTCCCAACTTGTTTACAGATAGGATGGGTACATCAGAGGAGTGGTCAAATAGAACACACACACATTCTGGCAGTAGCTCCGTCCCCGTCCCCGTCCCCATCCCCGTCCCTGTCCCCCCCGTGGAGCTGCAGCTGACTTTTTAACAGAAAAGAGTTGGGATTCGAGTCCCCAAGTGTCCCCAAAGTGCTCTGGGTGACTCGGAAAGTTCACCCGTTGGGACTCGTTTTTGAGTCAAGTTCAAGGGGAGACTCATGACTCAACTTGAGTCAAGCTGTGCTGGATTTGCCCATCTCTGCCAATGTGTATTCTATATTATTAGCAGCTGAAGTATATGTGAGGAGTGGCTAGATGGAACCAGATGGGACATGGCACATCATGGAGTGAAGCTGTTGGTGTTAGAACAGGTAGCACCAATCCTCCCCTTCTAAACTGGGACTACAAAAGGGAACATAGGATTAGACCTCCCCACAACAAGTATGACATTCTAGGCCCCAATATGCTCGTAAGGGATAAAGAAGCTTCCTGTTTCCTGGTAGTTGCTATAAATCTTCAGTCTTCAGTTGGTGAATTAGGACACACAAGGGAGGTGTGGTATATTCTAAGGTGGGTTGCCTCAAAGGGGAAAGAAGACAGGGGAGCAAGAGGGAACCAGAGAGGAAGAAAAACAGGGAAACATATATAACTTTAAAAAAAATTAAGAGCCCAGTCCAATTATTTCCTTCACTTCTGATGCAGCAGTGCCAAAATGGATACCACTGCATTCTGCAGAGGGACAATTGCAGAGGTCTCCTTTCCTTGGGGTAAGCTTCAGCAGCACAGCTACTTGGAAATGCACTAGCTAAATAGCTGGCACCGGTCCTCATGGATTCACATTATAGGATCAGGTATGGGAAGGGAGTTAGGATTTGGCTGCCGCCACTGTTGACAAACCCACCTCTTCCTGGATCCGATCCACCTTCCCCTGCCCCTATTGCTGCCCCATGCTGCCCTCCCCTGCCTCTATTCCATCTTCCCACCACTGTTCCACCTCCCCCACCACCTTATTTTCAGAGTTGGGAAGTCCGAATCCACTGGTGTGAGCAGGAAGACTCCGGCCTTTCTGCCAGCATCCTGGCAGTGCACTACTAAGTGTGCTGCCAGAGCGCCTTCTATGATTGGCACTGACTGCTGTAAGAGATTGGCCAACGCCCCTTTGGGATTGGGTCATAAGAAAGGTGCCAAGACAAGAGAGCTTGTTTGGAGAAATTGCCTGGCACCTGGGCATCCCAAGAAGGTTTATCCAAGAAAACCCTGTGACGGGCTTCAACTGGAAGTGGTTGCAGCATGGAAGACTGAAGACAGTAACAGAGGGATTGATATTTTCTGCCTAAGGCCAGAAATTCCAAACAAATGTTATGAAGGCAAAAGTGGAAAAGATCTCAAACGGTGCTCAGAGTAGGCTTTGTAAACAAAAAGGTGGAACAACTGATCACATTTTAAGTGGGTGCAGCAAAATTGCACAGAGGGATTACCAGGGATGAGCAATTGACTCATGCAACTTGTTCATAAGACGCTCTCAAGTTGCATCCTTCAAAGACTCCCACTTGACTAGCGACTCAAAGTCAGTAACTCACTACTTGACTCAGGAATTGGGGGCATTTTGGCTTCGAGTTCCTTATACTGTGTTCTAGCTTACTCCTTTTTTTTCTTCCCCACTTCTATGTCTCATGACCTTGTGGGCAATCCAGAAGGAGGCATCTAGAAGGATGGCAGCAGCGCTATAATGTTTGCAAGCAGCATGTGCTGTTTCTATGCTGACTACTTCAATGTGCTCAAAGGCTCAGAGGGAGATAAAACACCCCTCAGCCTCCTGTCAAAAGGTCTTCTTGGCAACCCTCGTGACCAGTGAGGCAACAGCTGTCACAGACAGATCACTCTCACCTCTGAAGAAAATGTGCGCCAAATTGGTATATAAACCTCCCTCCATGCTACTGCAAGACCAGCTGTTTCTGCCAATTTGTCTAAAAAGCTATGCCAGTGGCCAGATTTTACCTCTGGCCTCATTGGGAATAAAAGGTGATCTGGCCCAATCTGTCCCTGAGTTTACACAAAGGTACAACCTGCAATCAAATGACCACAGAGTTGCAGACAACTAAATTGCTTGGTAGGGAAAAGTCTATTTAATCATCAAGTAAAACGACCTTTGCTGCTTCTCTAATTATTTACCTGCATGTATGTGCAATAAATTCAATACCCTTTGGTTTGCAGCCTCTGTTCATTTCTTCCTATTAGCCCACATTGCAGGAAAGTGCAGTGAAACCTGTGTTCAAGTGACCACCCAAGGGAAAGAACCAGGAGGAAAAAAAAAATTAAACAACAAAAAAAATCAATTACTTAGCAGAGAAAGGCATTTGCAGAAGGTCATAAAAGGTTGTACCAGCACCCTCAGGGATTCTTTAAAATAGTTATGTGAGTTAAGACAGTCACAATTCAGAACTGTAGGTTATTCTGAGTTTGAATGTTTCTCCATGCAAGGCTAGCATAGGATTTGGAAGATACTTGCCCCAAAGTTTGAATGTGATCACGAGAGGCTGGCAACAGTTTGTTTTCAGAGGAGTTGGCAGAAGATCCCCTGGATATGGCCACAGTGAGAATCGGATAACATCCCAAGGCCTCTTTGTTTGAATATGGACCAGTCACTATCTCTCAGCCTAGCCCACCTAACAGGATTGTTGTGAGGCCAAAAAGAGGGAATTACCCAGGAGCAAGCCCCACTGACTGTCATTGTTAAAAGCGTATACATAGTAGCCTGTTAAAAGCACAGATCTGTACCTTTTCTCCAAATGCAGACACACACCATAGTAGCATCAAGTATAATATATTGAAAATAAAATACACACTGAAATGAATGGGGACCCCTCAGGAATTGGGTCCCAACCCACAGTTTGAGAAACACTGTCCTAGGAATATGCAAACAATTAGTGAGTTGATAGGTGTGAGTGGTACTAATTAGAGGCACAAGCCCAGTAGTCTGCTTGTTACCAATACATATGTCAGGCTTTCTCCTGGCTGAGAGGGCAGTCTGAGTGTGTACTTTGTGCTCTCAAAATCTTTGAGAATGCCTACCATATATGTGGGTGAAACATCAGGAGCTATAGGGCACAATCCTAACTCACTTTCCAGCACCGACATAAGGGTAATGCAACTTCGAGGTAAGGGAACAAATATTTCCTTACCATGAGAAGGTCCCCATGACTGCCCCTCAACTGCAGGATGCAGCACATGCCCCACTGGGACAGCTATGCCAGTGCTGGAAAGTTGGTTAGGATTGCGCCCTAAATTTTTTAATATCTCCATTTTTAATAGGCCATTAAAACAGCATAATTTTAATTGTAACAATAGCAGTGTCCATCACAAAAGCCTCAGAATGTATGGCTAACCAATGCTAGGACATTGGGAGTGGCCTGTGGGCTTGTATTTTTCTTCTGCCTTATAAAGGCAATTCCTTTTGCCATGGACTTTCCAAGCTAACTACGATTATCTTTACATGTTCAACAATCTTAATACTAATGATAGTTAACTTAAGCCATGGTTTGAACACATCTGTTTCTAGCATGGTTCCAAACAGTGGTTTCTTGCATTAAGTTTGGTGGCACATATCCAAGACTGAAATGGATGAAAGTCAACAGCCGTTGCAAGAAGGGTGGAGGCTGGAGGTATGCCTTGAACCATAGGATGCTGCTGATGGGTTAACCATAGTTGGTCTGTTGGCAGGATTACATTAGTATCAACCGACCACACAATCTTCTCAAATCTTACACCTATTTTTTTTTAACCAGTAGTAAGAATTTTTCTAGACAAACGAGGCAGTTCGATATGGCCATATCCAGGGGATCTTCTGCCAACTCCTCTGAAAACAAACTGTTGCCAGCCTCTCGTGATCACATTCAAACTTTGGGGCAAGTATCTTCCAAATCCTATGCTTCCATGCTCACACTTGCTTAATTTGGGGTCATCCAAGGAAACTGCTTAAAGTCAGGCTCAGGAGTGACAAAAAGGTGTTGTTTTTTTTTTACACAATTCATAATTAACAGTAATATTCATTCATTCATTCATTCATTCATTCATTCATTTAAAACTATTTCTATCCTGCCCTTCCACTCCCACAGGTACCACCAGGATGGCTTACAACAAATATTGAAAATCAGACAATATAACTGACTGTCCAATTCTATCCTTTTCTTCACCGTAGCCACATCAAAGTAGACTGTGCTGCATGCTATGGTAGGAGGGGAGATTGAGAGGCTTGGGAGAGGCTGTAAGATCATCAATGGGTCTCCTTAGACTGCATCACTTCTTTAGCTGGCACAAGTCCAAGGCAAGGCCTGTGGGGGATAAAGGGGGTAATTGTGCAAGGCATTCTGGGGCGCAAGAATGTTTTGCGGTTCAATAGGAAAATACTCAGTGAGCCCACCGCTTGAGAGAGTATTATTGGGCCTACCTATGATAAAACAGCTTTCGTTATAAGTCATTTCACTTAAAGTTGCAGTGAAATGCTAGGTTTCCAAGAACCTAGCAATAGCTTTAAGTGTATATGGGGAGGTCATACTTTGTATGAGCACGGAAGTGTATATTCTTCATGAACACACTGACAGGAGAGTGATGGGATGCAAAGTATAAGAGCCTAGAGTTAGCATTTAGGAATTCAAGACTCATCCCAAATCTTACACTTCCCAGCAGTTCTTAGTGATCAAAGAAATGTAGTTTATCTGTAAGTAGAAATGAAAGGCTCATCATTATACCATGAACACAGCTCTGGGTAATGTAGTTGGTATGATGTGATTAAAAAAAAAACACCTCACTAGAGATTTTTTAAATTAACAGCTTGACTGATGCTAAACTTCCCTGCTATTCTACGTTGCTGAGCTCAAGGTACTAATATTTCATTAATTATAACAATAACTGGGGCAGCAGAGTAGGTGCTAGAAACAGAAATTTAAAAGGCTGTAAGAAAGAATCACATGCACCTGTTTTCTAAATATGCCTCTTTTCTATATTTTGATCCTTTCCCTTCATTCTGTAGTGGTGCTTAACTCAACATTTTTTTTTTTTTTAATTTAAGCATACCAACATTGTGAGCTTGTAATGAAGCAAGTCAAAATGTTTCATATATATTGTCTATACCAGTGGTCTCTGAAGTGGAGACTGCTGTGTTCTGGAAAAGACTTCCCAGGTGCAAACAGCACTGGGGAGCCTCCTGGTCATGGCGCCAATCTCCCCCAAACTGCGCCCCAGCTTGCTGCTTTTGGGTTCTGTTGCCCCAGCAGCCATTGCACCCAGATTTTCAGGTAGACATATCAAGCCAGGATGCAGTCCTCCTTTCCCTAGTACCTGAGAGCCTCTTGAGCGATCAGAGATGGAACCTAAGGCCCTCTGCATGAATTTTATCACTCAGCTATGGGTCTTCCCACTTGTTTCCAACTGTCAGGCATTAACTGTCCAATTTCAGGCCTTTCTAGTGCCATGTGAGCACCAAATGTCATCCACCAATCTGTGGTGGAAGTGTCCCAACAATTTTGGTATCCCATAAGTAAGTTAACTCAGTAAGAGTTACACTGCCTAAATGTGTTAAATGTTTGCTGGACAGTGCACACAAGGTAGATACAAATCTACAGATAGATAATTCTTTGTAGGCGACTAGTGACCTCGATGTTTGCAAGCCCCAAGTCCTGTTCCTGGTCTTTAGCTGAGACATCTGAAATGCCATTTTGACAATGGGCATATATTTCTGAAGCTGTCAAATTTAACTCATATATGCATTTAGCCTGTTTTCTTTTTCTGACTTTGAACTGGAGGGATGAGCAACAGGTATCGCAGTTTCTTCTTGTTCCCTAGTGGGAAGAGCTGTGCCATGCTGACTCTCCCCAAACATCCCCACATGTAAGAAGGGAGAGGAATCACTGTGCCAACTTGTCTCTTTTAAAGAGGATTATCAAAATCTGTATCTATTTTTGATATATCGCTCTCACTATAGCCTGTCATTGAGCAGACTAGAAAGCCACTGCTGTGAAATAAAATGCTCCCATATCTCTGCCTGAAGCTGTGTTGCCTCTCCACGCACCCCCAGAAAATGTACAACAGATGCCTTATGAATTATGGATGTCACATAACAGAAGCCAATTGCCACATGTGTATTTTGATACTGAATTATTCATGGCTAATCTGCTACAAGTGCAATGGGACTACTCCACCCTGCATTGTAAAAGTCATTTAGACGAAGAGAGTTAATTTTGGTTTGCCCTTGGAGAGATTCAAGCCACAGTGATGCCACACCAGCCACACTGAGATTTCATTAACTTCTGCAATCAGTGGGGACTCTTGAAATAGGAAGAATGCAGGAACATCTCCGGGGATTTTTCATGACAATTTGCTCAATTACTCAGGCCTACTCTGAGGACAGAGATAGGTACCATTAGACTGCATTCTGCCAGGGCACGTCATAGGCGAGGAATGATGTGCTGTAGGTGCTGTACACCTTAGATGGACATTGTACTGCACACCTCACAACTGAATGTCTCAATTCTTGATGACAGTCAACTGGAAAAATGAACTGTATCCACTCAAAAGTATTGCGGTGACATGGGGAGATATGAGTTTTTCCTGAGTGTTACTTGTGATGGCTTACTTTGTGTCACTTGCCACCTTGCATGGTGGCAGTGACACAAAGTAGCACACTGGGGAAAGAGCACAGAAGAGTTGCTGACAGTAGTAAGGCACATTGTTTTTTCTGAATGAATATTGGATGGACGTAGTGCAATGATCTAGCGGTCCTTGAGGATTCCCAATCCTGTGGGGGGCTCTCAGACTCCAATGAGCCTCTGGCCCTCCAGAGACTTGCTGGAGCCAGTGCTGGCCTGACACAACTGCTCTCAGCATGACGGCCAACTGTTTGACCTCTCGTGTGAGCTTTGGGATTGGGCTCCTTCCACTGCTTGCTATTTCACATCTGTGATGCAGCAACGGCAGCAAAGGAAAGGCTGGCCTTGCTTTGTGCAAGGCCTTTTATAGGCCTTGAGCTATTGCAAAACCTTCATTCATTCATATAAGTTCAATCACTAATATATTCATTTATGTAAATTTATTCAAATTTGAAATGTAAATTAATTCTTTTTCCCCCAGCCCCCGACACAGTATCAGAGAGATGATGTGGCCCTCCTCCCAAAAAGTTTGGACACCCCTGATCTAGCAGGTAGCTGCTCTGAGGACAGTTGCTTCTTACAGATGTCTGCACAAGAATAATGAGAACATTCAAGCACACCTGGTGGGGAGACACACAAGGATTACCTCCTTTCAGAAGATCCTGATTTGAAGGAGCCATACGAAGAGCTTCAAAGGAATAATTAGTAAATTCATTTCTTGTGGCACACCTGCTGTTCTCTCAAGTCACACTGGAGTGCCCTGGTTCACACCATTTTGGTAAAGACAAAGGTAAAAGCACCCAAAATCCTGAATCTAGGCAACTTGGAGTCATTGTTTCCTGATGTGTAAAGCAAGGCAAGGCCTGCTTAGTGCTGCAGTAAGAACTGTTTGAGCTGATTTGCTCTGGTCTATGAACATTTTCACTTCCTAATGTTTCATTCACAACTGTGGTGGGCATTTTCAAAGGACTAGAGGCAAGAACCACAGACACTTTGTGTCTCCCCAGAGCAACTGACAATATCCACTGATCCAGTTTACCATGTTTTCCTTAAAAGACTATGCACTTCCTTTCCACAATCCAGTTCTTTTCCTGTTCCAAATTCCTGGATCCCTGCATTTCTAAGGGCTGGTAGCCAAGCATTGCTGATGCTCAAAGTCTCCTCTTTTCATATCATCACAGTGTTTTTGTATCTCTATCAATTCCCTGTAAATTCAGGTATGGTATTGGTAGACATAGACAATAGTTGTGCTTGTTGGAAATCCATCCTATGGCCTGTCTTTGCCATGTGTTCAGCCACTGCCGGTCAACCTGTAGCAACTGACAGTGCCTGTCATGTGTACACAGCACTGAGTGCATGTGAGGAGAACATGATGCAGGTCACTTGTATTGGACTGATGGCAGGAGTCCTCAGGTCCCACAGGCTTCAAGGAATGCCAAAACTTTGGTTGCCTTAGCAAAAAATAACACAACCCCTCAATTCTAGCTGGTTGGCTTCACAGAAGCCTTGCCTTTCTTTTGTTTTGTTTCTTTTGGGAGCATTCCATGACTGGCTGCACCTTGCTTGCCTAGCCAATTTGCACCTGTAAACAAAACCCACATAGTGGAAGCTTCCTAACTTGGAGCAAACAAGGTAATTACAGCTCAATCCTATCCCTCACTACTCCATAGTATGCAACCTTGTCAAAATTAGGAGGCTGCCCAAAAAATCAGTAGCTCTGTGGCTACTTCAGTAGTCAGGGGCTACAGAAGCTGGTGGTGCAAACAAAGATGTGGGGGTTCTGGAATAAACATGACTAACAGTCCACTCCTATCCTCCTATCCAAAACAGGCTGCACTGCATGCTATGGGCAGCAATTGGGAAACTTGGGAGAGTTAAAGGAACATATTTTCCCTTACCCCTCCATAAGCCCCTTGATTGCCTATAGGTCTCCTCGGACCTGTGGCAGCTCAGTGCTGAGTGCTACCTCCTGCCTCTAACATACCCCTGTCCATCACCTGATCCTCTCCAATCTGCCCATCTTACTGCCCCAATCTGCCTTCCTTACTGACATCAGTGATGCTTCTCCTCACCGTGTTCATGGTCCTCTTTGGCATTGGCATCAGTGGTCCAGCTGCTACATGCTCTTCTGGACCACGTTTGTGACTCCCATGCTCTCCCACCAGAATGCTAGTTGCAGAGCCACTTGATTCAGTTGGGCTATTTAGCTTTGGAAACATGTTCTGATTAGCATTTTTTAATAGAGTCCAAAAGAATAGAGTCTTCATAGTTAATGCAGTCCACACCAGCAACAGATGTTTATACACAGTGAAACACCTGGTAGCAGACATGAATACTGGGTGTGTGCGCATGTGGCCTCTAAAATATCAACTGAAATATTGCTTCCCTCCATCATAAGCCAATGCAATCCAAAGTTTCTCAGATCAAAGTTCTAACACGCACCACTTTTACACACCTTTCCCTCCTACTCACCACAAGCGGGGGAGGGATGTCTTTGAAAGGCGAGACCAGAGAAAGAAGGAGCTATGGAAAAGGAAGTTTCCCCATGCAGATGGTATAGATGCCATCTCACTGACAGAACTCACAGGTATCAAGATCCGCGTGGGCTTTGCAACCACATGTTAAAAAATGTGGTTCCAAATATGTGCTTGTTCTCTAGAAAATACCCATTACCATGTGGGTTTCTGCACATGTGGTTTGGGCCTAGGACTAGTATTTTTAACTACTTTAGCAGGAGGCTTGGGGATTAGCCCCAGGTCTTTCTTTGGGGATTCTCTTAATTGTCACAGCAGTTGCTCAAATTGCTGGATTTCTCAGCAGAATAGTGTAAGTCCCTTCAAGCATAGCAGTACCAGCTGAAAGGAAACACATGTTGAGAAAGACTAGTCCTCTCAATCCAAGTGAATGAAGTGATTTCATGCCCTGTTGAAGTACTCACTCCTTGCCCGTAACTCTGATTCAGACTACAGAGAACTGTGATGCTAAACTGCGCCAGTGCAGTTGGGGTCACATGGCCTCTGCTGTATCCAGCACAGCTTTGGAGTAGGCTAGAAGTCTCCTCGAGGTAAGGGGATACTTTCCCCCTTATGCTGAATAAAACCACAGCCTGCCATATGGAGCTACTTGAATATACACCTGCTAAATAACAAACACAAGTCTGAGCATTCCTATGTAAAGTCAGGAGGCCTGGGATAGGGGTTAGGAAATGATGGAGAACTGCACCACTGACCCCACTCTCTCCCGGGTCTGATCCCTCCATTCCACCCCCACCCCACCCAGAAACACCCCCTCCCTGCCTCTGAATTACTCTCTCACCTTCCCTCCACCGCCAAGAACATTATTTTTCTTCACCAGTGGCCATCATTATGGATGCAGTGTTGGCAGGGAGCCACAGGTCTCTCCCCCAGCACTGCTTGCTCTCCAGGTGGTGCAAATGTGCTTTATGGCACATTCATTACACTGTTAGCCAGCAGAGTGGCTGCTGTGCCGGCAGAGTTGTAAGTTAGGACTCTCAGCCATGGTTTTGTGCTGTGGCAGAAACCATAATAGTTCCCTGCTTCTCCTCTTCTTTCTCCCAGTTGAGGACCTACCATAGCCATCTATGGGGCAAATGCCGCAGGCGCGAGCCTCTAGGACTCCGCAGAAGCCTCTCTGAGCCTCCCAATGGGGTTGGAAACTGTGCTGCCAGTTTCCTGGAAGTACAGTTTATAGAGTCAGGGAACCTCAGAAAAACTTCTGCAACATGGGCTCAGGTCGCGCGAGTCTGAGAGTCGCGTGAGACTCTGTGAGTCTCAGGTGAGTGTGAGGGGGCAGATTTGCATGTGGGGCAGCAACAACCCGCAGGGGGCACCATCATGAACCTTTGCCCTGGGCATCGGGCTACAGAGGTCCCCTGCTGCTCTCTCCCAGTCCTTCTCCTTCCCTCCTCCCACTACTGCATCACCCCCAGATTCTCAGCTCCTATCCCCCCTGGGTAACCTTATGGATTTCCCTATGGTCTATTTCTCTTCTTTTCCCCTGCTTTGCTTGAACTGTTATGCATCCCTTCTCTTTCCCTTTGTACTTAGAAGCCACATGTTTAGGGCCTAGGTGTGAATACTTGAACATGCCTGCAAAGATTGCATTGTATTTTATTTCTGATTGTCTTTCCCTTCCCTGTCACTGTATTATTATCACCCACAATAAAATTTCTGTACTGGGGCACCTTTAACCTCACTTTTTTCCTCATTTCATGCCACTCTGTTGTTTCACTTCTCAGTGCAGGTCCCAGTATTTTGTCCTTGCACACATAATACATTTCCCCTTGTGAACATGTCTTAAAATCACACCCAGTAACATAATTCAGGTCTTATCTGAAGTTGTAAAGTTGTACAGCTTTAGAACTCTCTCTCTCTCTCTCTCTCTCTCTCTCTCTCTCTCTCTCTCTCTCTCTCCTTATCTTGCACCATTGTGCACAGTTCTAGAACTCTGAAGATTAGTCACCTGCCTACAAGAGCAATGAGCTAATGTAGGTTCTGTAGGCTATAACATATCTCAGAATGATCAAAGTTTAGATGTGGGAGTTTTCTGAGCTAATGGGCTGAACTAAGCTGAAGTTTCATGGGTAAATATATTTGGTGTAGAAAAGGGAGTTTAGGAGAAACTGAAATGTTCTTTGAAAGATTCCCCAGAATTTTGTCTTTTCTTGACATGTTTTTATTCCATTTCAGCTGCTTTCACACAATGACATGTAGTCAGACTTATGGCCCAAGTCTATTCAGTACACTGCTGAAGCACCGTAGAGCCTAGAATCTGGAAGCATGTGCTCTTCTGCCCCAAACTCAATAGAACAGCCGGTGCAATGCAATCCAGCCTGCAGTATGCCCCAAGTAGAAAACAGGTGAGTTAAACCTGCCCCCTGACCTCCCAGCTCACATCATGGCAGGAGTTCTATATCAAAGGAGTTAAGCAGGTTCAGTGGAGGCCAGCATTACTTCTCCAGTAAGAAGTGCCAGCTCCACATGGCCTGATCCAATTATCCCTGTTCTCCAAAGGACCTACCCAGAGTCTGTCTCCAGTCACACCTGGCGTTAGGTGTGGCCTTGTGGCAGTGGAACAGCTGCTAGATGGATAAGCAGGACTCTTTACCAGTGTTGCCCAGGACAAAAGAGTGGGATCCCAGCTGGATGCTGCTCCTAGGAAGTCATGCAGTCTCTCACATGTGCTACCTTCTTCTACCAAGATCCCTGACCTCTGTAACTACCCCCCCTCCCAGACCCATTTATACCCATTCTCAGCTGATTTAAGGGGTGGATTGCCTTCCCCCTGGCGCTCAACTGCAGCCACTCATTACTAGCTGCTTGAAAAGGATTTATTGTATTAAAAATTATCAGAAATTCTTTGAAATTACTTTCATGTTTTACTTTATACAAGTCCCTATGAACTTTAGCATGGTCACTAGTTTCTAAGGAATTTAGAATTAAAAAAAAACAACACCAAAAATATCACTTTTTTTTCCTTTATGGATTTTTTTTTGTCTGAGTGTGAGATGAATATGAGATCTCTTAATGCAATTTACAGTTTGAGTATAAGAATCCTGCTTCTCCATACAAATAAAGAGATCTATAGAGAAGTAGCTGGAATAATGGGGTATGCAGTCCTTGTGGGAGAAGCCCTTCGCAGCAATGTCAGTTGAATTCGAAAGCTTTGTTATTTTTAAGTGCCTTTGAAATAAAAAGCACACACTCAGTTTCAGGTTGATGCTTGATTACATAACCTTAATAAAATATAAGGGCCTGTTTCATTAATCAGTAACACACTCGACACTGTACACTGATTATAAATGGCATTTCCTCTCACAGGGTTGGGAATGAAGCAATGTGAAGGAAATCCAGTGGGTTTTCTGTCCTTTAAAGGACACTACAATGATGGTTTATTTTGAATGGAATCCCCTAAAAAGCGCCTTATTCCCAAAGGGTTGATACTCAGAAAGGAAGTTTTTTAGATTAAAAACAACAGATTTTACACAACTAATAAGTTTTTATTTTAAGTTTTAAAAACTATAAGTTTTAAAAAGGATTGTAATATGTGCTGGTTGTTTGAAAGGAATGTCAGTTTTAGCCATTTCTGCCCAACGTTGCATAAACGCAACTGGGACCAAATGTGTACACCTGGGTGCCGGCAAAAATAGGTTAAAGTCTAGTTTGGAAGCCTTGGAACAGGTCTGAACAAATTTTCAAACTCAGAGCCAAATGCAGCAAACTAGCCATGTGCAGTGATTTTTAAGTGGCTCAGTAGAACTTACTGCTTGCTCGGGCTGCAAAAGCATAAACTGTGGTGTGTGGATGAGGCAGAAGTTGCTGAGCACCTAGTAGGCCACAGTACATACTTCCTGGATGCGCTCAGATTGGAAGTCTACAAGTTGTGCAGGCCTGCTGTAGAATAATAGAAGATATTATGCTGTGGCATCACTAGGGGATGTGGGAGGTGCAGGCCGCACTGGGTGATGCACATGGGGGGGACGGGGACGGCGGGGACATCACTACTCACAAAATTTTTTAAAATCTTGGTATTTTGGAATAATACTGTTATTGTTATATATCAATTGATGTGTAATTTCATGCAGAATGCAATGCGACAGTCCGTGTTGAAATATATCAATTTTATCAAAAGTTATAGCCAAAAAATCCGTGGGGGTAGAGCAATGGCACATCACCACATCCACTTCCCAGGGTGTTGCTAACATTAGGGGTGCAGGATTCTGCTCATCCCTCAAGCACTTGCTAATTCAAGGAGGGGAAATGCTATGAGAGGAGTACTACTATCTATAAACTCTTGTGGCCTACTTATTTCATAAATACCCATAGTACTATGACTGACAACGTTATCCAGATTTTGACATATCACAATTTAATTCCATGTGCTAAACACCCCATGTGAGCATCAAGAAATGTGAGGCTAGGAACTACAGTATATATCAAACAGAATAAAAAATTTAATGAGCTAATATTAGAGTGAGTCTGTTTTCCAGGGATATTAGATTAGTTGAATTAACACAATTTTAAAGAAATTATATTTTATGCAAATATTTAATGCTGAGTACCAGTACTAAATTAGCATATTCAAATTTCCAAAAATGAATATTTATATCAAAGAATTTATTCTCAGAGTGGTACTTCTGCACCCAAGCTAAAGAAATATATCCGTTTATAACTTCAGTGTTAAATGACTAACCAAAGCTTCTCTTGGGAAGAAAAAAACAACAACACATTTTAAATCTCCAGAGATGCAAATTTGGATATCTCAAACACCAGATAATACAGTTTAACACCTCACTATACTATATATTTTATAGCACATCTTACAGAAATATATTAACTGATTTTTGAGAAATACACACACACACACACACACACACACACACACAGTAAGAGTTGAAACAGAATGCAGTTCATTATTGATTGCAAACCAGCTCCACAGCTAACATTTTCTAAAACAAAATAAATGGAACACTGTTGGCACATTTCAGAGTTGATGTTTCCACTTGTTCTCGAACAGTCACTCTGATTTAAAGCTCTAGCTGAAATGGTTTCAATCAGAGACTGGTTTCCTCCATTAACTACAGCTGCAACCCTAAAGAACACTCATGTTGAAGTCAGCAAGACAATATAATTTAAAAAGACCAGACTGTAGGTACCCAGTTCCAACTCATGTAAGGAAGCAGACGAACAACACAAAAGAAGGTTGACTTAGTATTAGCAGTAGAAAAGCAGTAGAAAAGGATGAATTACCACCTATCTTAATTTGGAATGGATTTGTTCATTCTGAGCATTTTCAAACAATTTCTTGGAAATTGTCTTTCCAAAGGTTTGCTAGAAACTCTGAAAGACCTGCCCTGTTTGAAATGGTTCTCCAACAGTCCTTCAGCATCCCCACCCTTCCCTACAGCCACCATCATCCGTTCTTTACCATGCAAGCCCTTCCACCTCTTCCATTCCCCAAAATTTATACCATCTCATACTCGCAAGACACAGGACTTCACCACCTGATTCACCACTGACAACTTCATTTAAAAAAAAATACAGTAACAATAGAAGCAGTAAAATAAAAATTTTAAAGATACAAAAATTACATAATGAAAACATTCCAAGAGAGAGAAAGTAAACCCTAAACTAAACAGTCATAAAAAGCTGGGCAAAAGAAATAAGAGCCTAATCCCATCTAAATTCCCCAGTGCCATTGCAGCTTGCACATATCCTGTGGGGGAATTTTACAGTCTGAGGTCTCCTTGAGGCCATTTGTCCCCTTGTCACAGGGAAAGCCACCAGTACAATGGGTCTGCTCAGATGGGTGCCTGCTAAATAGCTGGTGCAAGTTTGGTGGATCTATATAATAAGACCAAGCCCTGGAAAGGGGATAGGATATGGCATGTGCCACTACCACTGATCCCAGCCCCTCCTGGGCCTGATCTGCCCACCCTGCCACCTCCCTGTCCTCTTCATCCTATTCCACTCCATCCCCAACCCTGTGCTGCTTGGAGAAGCTCTTACCTGCTCCGGGGTGTGGTAGGTCTTGCACTGGTGGGATGACACTTTATGAAGGTGCAATGTCACAACACATTTTACGGCATGTCTGTGACAGTCTGCGCCGACAGAGTACGTGCTCCGCTGGTGCAGAGTACAATAGGGTTGTTCCATAAGTCTTCAAGGAACACAGGAACAAGAGAAGAAATAAATGGGACATATTGAAACATATGGAAATAAAGGGGAATAGATTGGGTTTCATCAGCACGCGGAGATGACCAACAAATATTTGGTAACTTTCCATTAGGGTGCTTATTTCAGCAAACAAGGGCAAATTTATTGCCCAAATCCCATAGCTCTTGATATGGCTGTATGGATTGACATAACTATATGAATTGACAGATTGGTTTTGATCCCAAAAGCCATCAAGCACTTTATCAAGACTAATAGTATATTTTTACCAGTCCCATGTGAAAAATATAAGGTAGGGTTGAGTCCTTCCCTGTAAATTTCATAGTGGTTGATTTGTACTGTACCTTATGAAAAATGACATGACTGGAGATAGATCAAGATTAGCTTGTTTCCGCAGCCCAATTTTTTGTTTGTTTGTTTTTTGCTCCTCAGGTTTATACAATTTCTTGCTGCCTTGAGGGTTGAATGACGAAGTAGGTGATCTTTCTCTATTATTTTCTCCGTATATATGTGATACATTGTTTATGATGCTTTCATGATATTCGGAAGGTTGTAAACTATCAACAGTCATAATGAAACCTCAGTAAAAAATAATTTATGATGGAACAAGGCTTTTAAAGGATGCTCAATTATAAATTAGATAAAGTGGTAAGGCTCAGATTGACCTAGACTTCTTGAAAATGTGTTCAGCACTGATTTTATTTTCAGTTTTTATATCTGTGGTAAAGGCTTATAGCAAAAGTAGATATTTTTTTTAATGCCTTTCATTCTGGAAATGTATTGCCAGAAGCAAATTGCTTTTCATCTGTTTAGATTAAGACAGAAAATTATGGCACTTCAAATCAGATCTTGAAACAGGTGGACACTTTATTCTCAATTTAGTGGCCTAGATGTAATTCAAAATATCTCAGACTGTCTATTGATTCAGCAAAATGTTGATTGTACAGCAAAGGATACTGCCCCTTAAAAAAAAAAGTCACTTTTTCCCTTTCTGGGAAAAGCACAAGAAAAAAACTGATAACATACTTGGAGACACACTATTAAATTGTGCTTTTGTCTCACTGAATTGCATGTTGATGGAAACTGACATATGGTTTGCTGACAAAGGATGGTTTCAAAGTTGGGTCCTTGCATGTGTCCTCTAGGGTAGTGTTACTCAAACTGTGGCCCAGAAACTGGGGCTAGTGTGAGAGTCATCAGCTACTGGTCCACAGCATAGGTGCTATGGCTTCCTGCTTCCAGTTTTTGGGCCCCTCCCAAGGCTTGCCATGGAACTTGGGTGCGTGCCAAGCCTTGTGAAAGGCTACAAAGCAGAAGAAAAAGAAAAGGGAAGCTGGCATGCTACATGCCTGCCTTCCAATCTGTAACACATAGGACAAAAACAGCTGAGAAGCACTGCTCTAGGGAGTTGAGAACAAATGGAGATGCTTCTATTTTTATGTTGCATTTTCTGACAGGATCCAGGTCCTCTTTTTTTTAAAATGGGGTGATAAATACAAGAATGATGGCTGTGGATTCGGCAGACAGAGCTGCCACTGAACCCGCCCCTTCCAGGTCCCAACCTGCCTTCCTCCCTGCCTCTGCTGCCACCATGTTCTGCCCACCCACACCTCTCTCCCCGAACCTGCATGGTGTTACTTGGATGGTGAGTATCTGCCATCCACTGCTGTGCGGAGCTGGCCACTCACTGCTTCTGGCAATGGCAACGCACTCCAGTGTGTTGTGTTTTGCAACTGCCAGAAAGCACCTAGCCCCTCTGGAACACTCATTCTGGTGGTGCTGGGCACTATTTGACACTAGATCAGGCCAAAAAACATCTGTATAAAAGCAGTTACTGTTCAAAATAGGAGAGATTTTCCTTCTGCTTTCATGCCGTGACTATTACTTTCTCAACTGTCTGCTTCCTTGCACCGTGTACCTCTGGGGTGGTGCAACTCAGAACACCGCTTGATGTCACCTCAGGTCTGCTGCCTCTACATAAATTAAAAAGATAAGAGCCATTTACATGCTCCTTATGTGGTTGCTTCAGTTGAGGAAGTGCAGGACTTCCAGTCTGATTTAAAGGGACAGAGTGAATGAAGGAGCCCCTTCATTTGCATAGTCCTTGTAAATCAAACTGGAAGTCCTGCAATTCCATGTCTGAAGAAATTGCACCAGAAGCAAGGAAAGGAGATAGGTGATCCACTTTATGCTCCCTTTTAGCAGGCAGGAAGTGGATCAGTTCGGGGCTGTTTGCAGCAAGCTGGAAGGAGGTGGCGGCGGCAGATTTGGGGTAAAGGGCACCCTCTCATCCCCCCTTCATTGTGTTTGCCTAATGGATGGACAGCCCCTGCTGCACCTATATTTTATTATGCAAATATATAAAAATGCAGCACAACTATTTTCAAAACAGTTATGTTTGTTACCCAGAAAGGGAAATGCCACAAATAGCATTAAGAGGGGCTTAGTGATATGCTTCTGGCTAATTACTTGAGGAGTTGAATGGATTTTCTCTTTGATTCCAAAACCTGAAAGAAATTCCAGCTCCTTAAAGGCTTTTCAATCAGCCGGTAAAATGCAGCAGCAGGAAATACAGTTATTGAACAACGGAAGCTCATCAGTGACTGGAGTCTACTGGTAGCTGCACAAAATAATTTTTCAATCCCACAAAAAGTCTGATGGAACATTTAATGTCTTCTGGGATTATATTAGGCAACAAAAGCGTCACGGTCAATGTAAATGTTCTCTCAGACACTAAAGAATCAGAAAATTCAATGGCCAGTTTCTTCTTACATTGGAATCCAACAGGAACCCCTCCCCCCCCCCGCCGCCAATCTGATCTGTTACATAAATTGAAGGGTACAGGCTATCTTCAGAAGTGTATTTTTATCATTACTCCTACAGATAGGCTGATCTTATCCTGCAGCTGTGGCAGTGCAGACAGATGTTTCCACCACAACAGCTTCTACGGCACCCTGGGGGAAGTAGATGGCTTTACAATGAAACATTCACTGCAAGCATCAGATGTCAGAGGGGGTACCATTTTTCTTCCACTAGCCTGCCACGTCTTTGTGTCTTTCTTTCTTGCCTCTTTAGCCATTCATTTAAATGTTGTGTCCAGGCAAGCAGTGGCGTCACTAGGATTCATGTCACCCGGTGCGGGAGGCCTACACATCACCCCATGCAATGGGCTGGGCAACCCCCCAGGTGGTGGGCATGGTGATGTATCATTGCCCCGCCCCCACTGGTTTTTTGGCTGTACCTTTTGTTAGAACACAGTTATTTCAATGTGGTTTGTTTCATTGCATTCTGCATGAAACTACGCATTGATTGATATATAACATGATGGTGTTATTCCTCCAAACTCTGATTTTAGTGATTTTGAAAACTTGTGGAGTCACACCCGTGTCAACTTACTAACACCTTATTGCAGCAGTTCTCATACTTTTAGCACTGGGACCCACTTTTTAGAATCACAATCTGTCCATTACCCACTGGAAGTGATGTCATGGCCAGAAGTGACATCATCAAGCAAATTAAAATAAATAATTATAAATAGTTAAATTAAAATGAAAGAAATAATTAAATAAGGGGGAGCCAACCCTGTTCCACCAAGTGAGTTTTCTCTGTAGTCTGCCTGCAATAACCCCCCCCCCAAAGAATCAGTGAGAACTTCAGCCCTCCCAGTGCCCAGTCCTTCTATTTCAAGCACATCAATACAAAGACCCACCTGGCTTTACAAGTCTGAGAGCCCAATCCTATGCCTGTCTACACAGAAGTAAGTCCCATTAGAGTCAATGGGGCTTACTCCCAGGAAAGCGGGGATAGGAGTCCAGCCTCAGAGCCCAATTCTATGCATGTCTACTCAGAAGTAAGTCCCATTAGAGTCAGTTCGGCTTACTCCCTGGAAAGTGTGGGTAGGATTGGGCTGTGAGGGAAACTGCAAGTGCAAAATAGAAAACATTCCCCTTACCAGTTCAAGCCTCTTTGTTGGTCCTTTCTAGTGGGGGGAGGAAGCTGCCTTCTGGGGCTTTTGTTGCG
The DNA here is from genome assembly GCF_035046505.1 of Tiliqua scincoides. Lineage (NCBI taxonomy): Eukaryota > Metazoa > Chordata > Lepidosauria > Squamata > Scincidae > Tiliqua > Tiliqua scincoides. The sequence goes on from NC_089826.1 coordinate 61,792,242, forward strand.
CTCCAGTCCCATTGGATTGGGACCATTCTGGTGTCCTCACATTCTCCTTTGCCTGGCCTGACCACCAGCCAAGGCACGTCTACCTACTCGCGAGTAAACGCTACGTGAGGCTGCTTCGCTTCCCATAGGGCTCCATACACTCGCAGCTGGGGGGGAGGGACCTCCTCCTCGGGTGTTTTTGGGGGCTCTATTCATTGGATCAGGACCATTCTGAGTTGGAGTCCTCTCAGCCTGCCCTTTTGGATGGAAGAAGGCAAGGTCGCTTACTCCCGAGTAAACACGGCCACATGGCTTCCTTTCCCTTCCCATAGAGCTGAACACACTCGCAGTTGGGAGGGGGCACCTCCTTTTCAGGTGTTTTTGGGGGGCTGTACACATTGGATCAGGACCATTCCAACGTCCTTGGAGTCCTCTCTGCCTGCCCTTTCTGACAGACTAAGGCAAGTGCACTGACTTGTGAGTAAACGCAGCCACGGGGTTTCGCTTGCTTTCCACAGGGCTGAATAGGGATCTCCTTCTTGGGTATTTTTTGAGGGCCGAATTTACTGGATCGGGACCATGCAGGTGTCATTGGAGTCCTCTCAGCCTGCCCTTTCCGATGCACTAAGGCATGTTAGCCTACTCACGAGTAAACGCGCGCTACGGCTCACTTTCACTTTCTATAGGGCTCCATGCATTTTTTTCCTTCCGGTTTTTTGGCAATAACTTTTGAAAGAAATGAGTGATCTCAACGGGGCTTTTTGCATTGTGTTCCGCTGGCCATTCCACATCCAACGTTGTATGGCACGACATGGTAGCAATTTTAGCGTGTCACCCCCCCAGGGCGCCTCACCCCCCCGTCGCGTCACCTGGTGCAGCCTGCATCCCCAGCACCCCCTAGCGACGCCACTGCAGGCCAGCAAGGGCTACTTGGACTTCAGGGTTCAAGTGCAACCAGTCTCCTTCTAGAAAAATATATTGATATACGTATGTTACACCAGTGGTTCTCAAACTTTTAGCACTGCGGCCCATTTTTTAGAATAAGAAGCTGTCAGGACCCACCGGAAGTGATGTCATAACCAGGAATGACATCATCAAGTAGAAAAATTTTTAACAATCCAAGGCTGCAATCCTACCCACACTTACCCAGGAGTAAGTCCCATTTACTATCCTTGTTAAAAGAATACACATAGTAGCTTGTTAAAAGTACAGGTCTGTAACATTTCCCCAAATGCAGTCACATACCATGGTAGCATCAAGTCTAATATATTAAAAATAAAATATTGAAATGACTGGGAACCAACCTGAAATTGGCTCATGACCCACTAGTGGGTCCTGACCCACAGTATGAGAAACACTGTATTACACTTTAATATTTCTCCTGTTCCCTGCCTGGTGCACTGGCAAATAGGTTGGGAGGCTTTGCCCCCCAAGCCAAGCTTCGTGTGAGTAGGATGACCTTGGATGGCCAGTCCTGCCGGTCGTAGGTTGCTGACTCCATTCTATAAGTTGCATTTTTATACTGCACTTAAGCAGTGTGAAAATAATCATCTGACGACTTGCAGAGTCATTTTTGGGAGTCTCTTATACACAGTTACACAGAGGCCATGTTTCTAATGACTCAGAGGAGCTTTATCTTGAGTTTTTTTTTTTTTTGTCTGGTCCCCATAAGGACTTGCAATTTGGAAGGGAAGATGGGCACTGCTGTCATCATGTAACTTCTAAAAGGGCACGCCCGATTGCTTGCATGAATCACATGGCCCATGACAGCTGCCCAAATCTGCACAGCAACATCATTCTGGGATTCCCCTTTTTCCCCTTAGTGAATTCTGGGATACATGCCAGGAAAACAGCACATTTTATGCATCGTTTTGCTTGCGCAGAACTGTCTACCAAAAGTTGACTCTTTTCCGGCTCCTCTTTCCATTTTTTAATTCATTCCTCTCTAGCAATGTGCTCCTGCGCTGACCATCACCTTTGTAGCTTTGCCTTGGATTTCTTCTTCTTCCCAGTTTCCCTTCTAATATTTCTGACATTAGTTTCTTTGCCTGTACTCTTTAAAGTCTTTTTCTCCCCTTCTTATTTTCTTTCCAAAAGAGAAAAATTTCTCTTTGCTTTGAGTACACAAACTGGATGAAAACAACATCTTCTTTTTATCTTCGAAGTGCTTTTTATCCAACATGTCCTCATGCCTGCGTTGTTATCTCTTTGCTCTGCTTCTCTTCTTGTTACTCTGTTCTTTGGCCCACTTTGAGCCTGGCACATTCTTGGGTTGAGTTTCAGTTCTTCTCTCCCTGTAGTTGTTTTTCTTTCTCAAGCTGCCTGGCTTCAAAAGGGCAGCCACAATAGTGAGCTACTTAATGCAGCACTACTGGATGCAGAGCAAGAGGGGCGGTTGACAGCCATTACCTTGTCACAAAGTGATATTAACTAAACTTACCTATAAACAAATGTTTTCCATTAGTGGGGAAAAAGAATGTGGGTCAAGCTATTTCTTTATCGAGGATTGCAGACCATTGTAAGAAATGAGAACCAAGCATCTGACTCCAAAAACTCAGTGACACTGGGATACTGTGTGAACAAAAAGACAGTCTGTCAGCCATCTGTAAAGGATTGTTTGACATTGTGCATCTAGCTTAAAAAGGAGAAAAAAAACAACACTCAGAATGTTATAGAAAGAAACTAAAAAGTGTGACTTGCAAGGGAAGAGAGATTTGTGGGGCATTTGATAACAGTGTTCCTAAGGTGGAGGGATTCTTTGTACTGGTTTATCACATTGAGAGACTCAAAAAGGACTTTGTCTAATTCTTTCATTGCTGACAAAGCCAGTGTTTCTCTTCCTGCTGAGGATGCCCTCAATCTTGACTTTGCCAAGAAGGTTTCTCCACATGAGGAGGCCAAATAACGAAAGAGAAAAAAAGAGAGAGAAAAGGAACAGCACAAAAAGCCATGTTGGTCACAGAAACGATGGGCTTGCATTTAGCCTAAAAATAATATTCTGACTCCTGGCAGAGGACGAAGCAGAGGCTTGACTTTGAGCATCATGGGAATGAAAGAGGAAGGAGAATGATTCCAAAGGCCCATCCCCCCAAAAAGTCTGAAGAGCCTTCTGAGAAGCGTCTGGGGATTCCAAATGACTGACTAAATAAACTTATCCAAAGCATCTCATCTGCTCAAACTGTATTTGCGCAAATGCACAGGGAGCCTTGGCAGTTGACCAAAGGCTTGTCAGAGAGACTCGGCAAACTGACAGTCAGTGACCATAATGGTACTGCTGTAGCACAGGCAGAGTGAGAGACATGACAGCTTGCAAGTGGGCAGGCACGCTACGCACAGGCACCTGTCGAAAACGGTATCTATAGAGAGACAATGGAGAAATAGGCATTGATAAAGCTGGCTCTCCCTCACAAATAACTATCAATGCTCACCAGCATAACTGGGAGGGGAGTCAGTGGGGGCAAGTGGCCCACTGCCATCCACTGCCCCCCCCCCGCAGCCACTCGAACCGGTTGCACGTTGTTCTGAGTGGCCGCCCGCTTCTTCGAAAGAGAAAAAATGGGGGCCACTGCTTTGAGGAGTGTGCTCAGAACATGCCGGAAGTAATTGCGGTGGTGTCATTTAAAGGGGGTGGCATTTAAAAGGATGGTCCCAGGGTGGCAGAACACCACCATATGCATAATTATGGACCACCATAATTGACACATTATGACACATTGACATTGGTGTCAGTGCTAATTGGCTGTTATCCAAAGAGCTACTTTCGTTGTGTCCGAGAGCTTGTTTCTTAAGGGAAGGGGCTTGCTTGGCAGACCCCTCTGCCATATCACAAATGGCTCTGAAAAGTCCTGTCTGTGGAAAGAAGGAAAAAAAAAAAGGGTTTTCCATGTGGACAACAGAATTAATGCCTTTTCTATTGGTGCAGAAACAGAACAGACAATATCCTGAAATGCCCCAGTCCTTTTTGCTGACGTTTTGAGCCACAAGACGCATGGCTCACGAGTCTTACACTTACATACACACAAAAGGATATTCCATTCCATATTTCCATTCTTGGAAAGAAAGAGTCCTTTGACTGGTCACCATTGGTTTAATATCAAATGTTTGGGGAACTTGGAGGCTTCTGTTGATGAATATTGAACCTAGACTGGCTTTTGTGGTTGTTTTATTTGATACAGATAAATCTGTGGATTATAAAATAATACATTTCTATATTATTATAAATAATTTTGGATATAGTTAGATGCCCCTGGCGGGGCTCTGGATCCGAATGCAGCATATGCATTTTAAAATGAATTGGTGTTGATTGTAAAAGCTTTCTTTTGTCTTTCAATTTGGCTCTATTTGCCTTCATACTAATTGTAGATATATGTGGGTATCTTATTTCCTTTTTTGGCTTAAAGTGTGTAAAGAAAACACAAAGCATTGTAGACTTTAGGCTGGAACCACATTCTAATTACCATTTTGAATCCAAGCTGCTTTGCTGCTACTCATCTCGTAGTGCCAAGATTATATTTCTTTCCAGACACTTATCATGATTATTCATGAATTCCCAACATGTTTAGATTATTTTTTCAGGTAATGCTATGAGTTCCAAGATTTTCTTAGCAGTGGCACCCATTCCCTGGAACACTCTCCCTCCTTACTGGCTTTTTGGTGTCCACACACTTATTTCCAATAGTATTCAGATAATAATAATTAAAAATATATATCCTGCTAGTTTGTGGCTGGAGTTTATCAAGTACTGATTTTGTGTTGCATTTCTGATTTTTTTCTTTTTTAATGCATGTGGTTTCTGTTTTGTAAGCCAGAAGTTTGGTGTACAACAAATCAGAATAAAACATTGTACTATATGCATACCCAAATGTGAATAATACAAAACATGATGAACAAAATATTTATACCAAGGAAATAATAGTTGATTCATGGGGAGACCAAATAGTCTATTAGTAATGTCACAATAGCCAAATAAAGGGTACTCATTCAATCTAAAACACATCTTTGGTTTGTCCAGTCCTTTTCATGTCAGGGTGATATCCATGCTTCCTGAAGCTATTCTTCTATGTTGTATTTGAAATTTTCTTTTCCAGAATTCAATTATTTGTTCATGAGCTTGAAGGCCTATATGCTTGGAGGCCTTTTGTTTGATGACCTCCCTGAAGTTTAGTCAGTGTTTTTGAGATGTGCTTTCAATTCTTTAAGTCTTTGATGGGTTGAGGGTTTTTCTTAAATCCCTCAAAATAATCCCAGTTGTGATAATTCACAGCCCAATCCTAACCAACTTTCCAGTGCTGATACAGCCATGCCAATGGGGCAATCTGCAGTGGGGGACAGTCACAGAGGTCTCCTCTTAGTAAGGGAACATTTGTCGCCTTACCACTGGGCTCCATCGCGGCTACATCATATGCCACTCATATATGTAGTGAGGGATGTTTTAAAACGTTTTAGAAAATGAGCTGAATTTCATTTTATGAGTACATTTGTGCATTGCCCAACTAGAACATATGGCTCAAATGAATTTTTGCCTGTGCATCCCCCAATAAACACACAAGACAAATTGTTTGGAATATAAATCGGACCATTTTATTGAGAAAACCAATTACATACCTGAACAATCCTCACAAGCCTCACAACGCTTTCCTCCTGCCAACCAAGGTCAATGGGATGTATAGCAAAAATTCCTACCTGTCTTCATAGGCAACCAGACTATGCAATGACATGGTAGGTGGGGGTCAGGCACAGAAGCACAGTGACACCAAATGGGAGGAGTGCTGACACCCAAGGAAGTCCCATCCCCAAGAACAGAGCATCCAAGAGGATCTTCCTGACCATGCCTTGTGTGATATCAGAACTGGGCAAGGAACACTCCCACCCAAAATGACAGTGGCAGGGTGCCATTCTAGTGATGTACTAGTTCCTACTTCTCCGGTGAAACTTACAGAAAAATATCAAAAATAGGAGTGGCATTCTCAGGTGGCTAGTAAAAAATTGGGGGGTGAAAAGCAAGCCTACGTGGGTGATGGCTGCTAATTCTTGTGATTTTTTGTTTAAGGGAGCAGGTTTTGGTTGTAAAGTTAAGAGGTTCAGGAAAAAAAATAACTGGCCCAAGATCTCCCACAAGATCTCCACATGTTATCCTCCAGTCACAGAACATATGGGAAAAAAACTATTGTATTAGAGAGGCATTTCTAACATTCTCACCAGCCAGTCCTTTTTTTCAAAGTATGCATATGATATTTTTGTGTATTGTGTATGCCATAAACAAGTCTGCAGTGTGTATCTGAATAATATAAACACAGCAAGTGGTGAAATAGTGTAAATATGAGAACCGTTCAGACATACTGCCCTGGACAGGGAGGTTTCATTTAGTGATCATGACTAATATCCTGAGTTGATTAGCTAGTACAGTATTAGCATACCTGGGTGGTGTTCTCCCCCCTTTCATTTACGGTTCTTATTTGTATTAATTGAATTTTCATACAGTTCATCCCTTTTGCCATCAGGCCATTTAATTTCTCCTTTCTCTTGACTGGATACATATGTACAATTTTCAGTGCCATTAAATCATTGTGAGATTTTCAATTTTAGGCGTGATCCACATTCTTACCTCCTTTTTGGTACTAATTTAAACATTTGAAATGCAGTTGGTTTTTCATTGTGCTTAGTATATGCTATATAGGCTACATGCTCAGGCCTTAAAAGAAAAGACAGCCAAGTACATATAACTTGCAACTTTTAAATATACATTTATTTGTATAGCAGAACGCATCTTGAAACTCAATCCATGGGCTAAAGAGCCTGCATTGCTAAAGACATTTAGCAGAGCAATTGTATTATTCTACTGGCTATCTGTTCAGTGTCAGCCTACCCCAATTAATGGGTATGTTGAAGAAAGAGAAGGGGTACAGAGGCCCATATATGCCACAAGAAATGTGCATTTATCATGTCAGCTACTCCATCAATTATGCTGTAATGATCACAACCGCATTTGTAGGGATTAATGACTAATGGGGAGGATTAATGGCCCTGGGTAAATATGAAGGTTGTTAACCTCAACCAGTCATTAATTCACTCAGATATGTAGTGAAATGAAATCTTTATTAATCCTGCAACAAACACTTTGCTTAAAAATGTTCCTGCTCTTTGCATTCTTTTTGCTGTCTTGGCAAGGTATGGACAATATGTGTGTCCTTCCACTAGGCATTTGGGTTAGATCACTGTGTGGGTTTGCAGTTTTCTGTTTTAACATTTTCAACATTCTAAATATTTTTGTTCACATTCAGACTTGAAGACTATTATTCAAACCTTTATACGAGACTGTGAGGCTGGACTGCTTCAATGTGCTCTATGTCAGACTGCTATTGATGGGTACTCTAGAAGACTTAGAAGAGATAGATGCCAGTCTTCTCATGGGCATAGGTCCTCGGGAGTATAGGTAAGATACAAGTGAACAGAAAGTGGTAGCATGCACAGTATTCTGCACAAAATTAGAAAATTAAAAAGAACAATGGAGGTTCCTGCTTCTTTGGAAACATCAAGTAGTTCAGAATTCCAAAATCCAGGGAGAAATTTGGAAAGATTCCTTGGTCTTGTATGGATTCCTGAACCAGTATGTGAACTTGAGTTGTATCCCAGCAATAACTCTAGGATGTGTTTGTCCCTTCCTGGGAACCACAACAGCTCATTGGTCCAAGTCATAAGTCTTTTGGAACTGCAGTTTGGAATGCAGCTGGAATGTTAAGCCATTATTACGATTACTATAGATTTTTACAGTCTGAAGGGTGTTATGAACTGGTTTCTTTTACCCAGACATTGAGTCCTTGCCTGACTTCTATCATATTTTGATGTTATAAATATTGTCGCAAAATGTAAGCTGTTCCTAATAAAGCTGATTTTTGTAGTTATAGGTAAGTTGTAGGTAATTTTGTAGTTATAGGTAAGCTGTGGCCCTGATGCCGTCCAGGTGCTCTTCAAGATGTTTTTGAATTACTTTGATTTCATATGCCACAACCTTTCGATTTCTACTACTACTAAAAGTTGAGCACTCCTCATCCAGAATTCTGAAATTTGCATTTGGTGGGAGCCAGCTAGCATAGCACAATGCATGCTGGGGCAGTACCCAGCTGAAATTCGGATGTTAATGAGCCGGTTTTTTTTTTCTTTTTACTGCTCTCCCTCCTGCTGATCTCTCCAACTAAGAGTGGGGAGAGAGATCCAGCAGCAGACAAGGTTAGCAAGAGCAAGAGCTAGCAGGCATTAACCCCTCCCTCCCTCCCAGCACCAGCATCTCTAAGGCTTTGCTGGTGGAGTCTGAGCTGCTGCCTCTCATAGGCATGGTGGTATTATAGCACACAGCCTCACTGCTCCATTCCACTGTGCCAACAGCCAACTTTGAAATATTTATTTATGCAAGGATTCTAAAATCTATAAAATTCCAAAATCTGAACATTTCTGACCCCAGGTGGTCTGGATAGGGGATACCTAACCTGTACTACTACAACGACAACGACAACAAAGATGATTGTAGGCTTATTCTGTTGTAAGACAACACAGATAAGCAAAAGAAAAGTTACTTTCCCATGATTCAGCTGGATGCCAATTCAGAATATAGTCTAACATAAGTTCCTTGTACCTTTAACTCTGAACAGAACACTGGGTATTATAACTTCTGAACCAAGGGCTGTCAGTGATCCATCTGCTGCATTGTGTTGCCAAGAAATTGCTTGTTTCCATTATTCACACAGTTCTAGATACATGGCAAGTCAGCCAGGGACAAAACAAACTAGAGGACAAAATAAGCGTGCTTAAGTTTCGCATAGAGAAAAAGAAGGCAGCCAGACAAGCGGACAGGTTCCCATATCTTATAAGTTACTGCTGTACTTGGGTGATGAATGGATGAATTGGAAGTAACCAACTCCTCCTGGAAGCACAGAAACTGAATACAAAACTGCCCCATTTTTCAATGCTAACAAATTATTTGAAAAACCAGGAAGTGAAAGTTGGACTTTAAGTACTGGGGATCTCAGATTTGTGCATATGACTCCTTTTAGCTTTTGAGCCTTCAGAAAGCTTAAAATGTTTCTGCTCCTTTCTATGGAAGTACTGCACCTTCTTGCTGCTAGTGCCTTTGAAATAGCTCTGGGCATAATGTACAAGTACTTGTATGGGGGGAATGTCCGTGGCTCCCGTATCCATGAATTCAGTTATCCATGGATTGGGTCCACATGGCCCCCCACGCGTGCTCCCCCTGTGCACCCCTTTGTAGGCCAGCAGGAGCCGCAGTTGTTCATCCATGGCCTCTGCTGGGCTCAAACTTATAAGGCATCAGGAGGCTTTCCCCGGCCTCCCAATGCCTCATAAGGTATGAAAAACATCACTTCCAGTTTTTCTGTGAAACCAGAAGTCATGTGTTTTGAAATCTAGAGCTCAGTCGGAGTCCAGCAGAGGCTATAGATGGATTCCACGGTCTCCTCTGAGATAAGAAGCCCCTCTGGAAGGGAGTCGGGCTCCCCTTGTCTCCGGAGAGTCCAGACTGCAGGAAGTGTGTTTGCCTGTATCTGCAGTTTCAGCTAACTGGTGCAAACCTGTATTGTACTTATGAATTGAGCTTGATGAATTACACCAACTTAAGACCCAATCCTATTCAAATTTCTAGCGCTGATTTTATTTATTTATTTATTTATTTAAAGGATTTTTATGCTGCTTTTCTAAAAACTCAGAGATCTACCACAAAACATAAATACATCAAAATACAAACACCAGCATTAAATATTAAAATGGAAACCATTAAAACCATAAAAACAATTTAAAAAACAACAACAATAAAAGAGCAGATAAAATAATGTATGGCAGCATAATAGTTAAGGAGTCCCGAGGGAGTATCTCCCTTCCCAAAGGCCAGGCGAAACAGATGGGGTCTTCAAACCCAGCTGGAAACGATATACCAAAGAGGCTGCTCTCAGATCTTCTGGCAGCTGGTTCCAGAGGCATGGTGCCACAACTGAGAAGGCCCTACGCCTTGTTGCCACCCCCCTGGCTTCCTGAGAAGGGTCTTCTCTGATGACCTCGGGGGAAAAGCAGGAATATGTGAGGGAAGGCGATCCTTGAGTAATCCGGGTTCCATGCCATATAGGGCTTTAAAAGTCATCATCAACATCTTGAATTGGGCTTGGAAAGGAATGGACAGCCATTGTAGCCTTCAGAGCAATGGCATAGCACAGGGCTTTTCAAACTGGGGTGTCGTGACGCCCCATCCTGCAGGCCCTGATCCCTGCCCCTTTAAGGGGCGTGTTATGTGAAAATCTCCTTTTCCCTTCCAAGTTGTGATTTTGTATGTATTATGGACTAAAACTCATGCAGGTCAAACCTCAGAATACAGGACACCCTTCCCCCCAGTACACTTTTCCAAGGCCCTGGTAGAAGTCACAAGTTTGCACAAGCTCTAGCAATGCAGGGATGCCTCCTGATTCAATCACTATTATGCAAAACAAGCATGCACCTCCGGAGGAAGAAGTCTATTTTTCTATTGTTGTAGCTTTATCACTCTTAAGCTCCTTATGCAAACTGCCTCCCTCCCCCAGTCATGGCTGATACCCAGTCATTATGTTCTTGCATGCTATACGTGTCCTACTGTGTATACTGAGCATGCACACAGCTCTGATACATCCGGTCTTTCTAGGTCAGCTTCCAGGTCAGCCAAGCCCCTTTTAAGACAGAACTCCGCTACATGGCTCTCTCTCTGGCTGCCCCCTCCAAGGCAAAAGGTCCTCCACAGAACTCTCCCCTTCCCAACTGCTCCCCAGGACAGGTAATTATCCTGTGTTTCTGAAATTCTTTCCCTTCTTCCCCATCTTTAGTTAGCAAACTGGGTTAAACAGATTAAGGGACCCCTAAAATCCTTCCCTACAACCTATCCATTTCTGATTCCTTCTCGGATGCACCAAATACATAGCACATGCAACCACCATAAAAACTAGGTAATTTTTCAAGTACTAGAACCAAGAAATCTGTATTATGTTTACCTATGTGTTTTTGTAATAAAAATATAATCGTTGATTGAACGTTATCTTTCTCCTAGTCTCCTCTTTAAGCTATACAAGGGATTTTCTCTGTATTACGCTGTTTTGTTATCCAGCCTGCGATCCTATAAAGTTTCCAAAAGGGGTAAATAAATAATTCCCCTTAAAACATAACAGCCCTTTTTGGTAACAGGCGGGGGCAGCCTGGAGGCAGGGAGGAGGCAGTGGTGCAATCCCTAGTATCGCACCGCTCAGGGGGGCTGCAGGGGCTTGGGTACATGTACCCAAGCCCCTGCAGCCTCCCGGGAGTGCAAGGAGCCTGGCACGACCTGCAGCAGGGCTCCCCGCAGCAGTGAAAGTGGATGTGGAATGATCACACTCCACTTCCACTTTAGCGGAGCACGATTGCTCCACATCTACTTTCACTGCTGCGGGAAGCCCTGCTGCAGGTTGCGCCAGGCTCCCCGCACCCCCAGGAGGCTGCAGGGGTTTGGGTAAGCGTACCCAAGCCCCTGCAGCCCCCCTGAGCGGCATGATCCTGGGGATCGCGCCACTGCCCCAGGCACTAGACAGCTGGGCTTTCACTAAGTGTCAGGCATGCACATTTGAAACACCCCAGCTGTCTAGTGCCTGTTAAGCATAGGGAGGTAATTTCCTAGGGCCCTAATCAAATGGTTTAGTATAGAACAGTGATTTTCAGCCTTTTTCATCTGATGGCACACTGACAAGGCACTAAAATAGTCAAGGCACACTATCGGGTTTTTGATAATTGCCAAGGCACACCATGCTGCCAGTAGGGGCTTCACATCCCTATTGGCCCTACTAATAAATGACCTTCCCTCAAATTCCTGTGGTACACCTGTGGACCACTCGCGGCCAGTGTGCCATGGCACAGTGGTTGAAAATGGCTGGTATAGAATGACCACTTTTGCTTTGGACAAATCTTGGTTCTTTGGAAAAACCTTGGTGCATGAACTGCATGTTCAGAATCATACAATGTCAGGGTTGAAGGGACCCAGGAGGTCATTTGTTTCAAAATCCTGTCCGGCAACTATAGCTTCTTCCCCACAAAGTTATAGGCCCCAAGCAACTCCCAAACTGCTCCTGGTTTTCTGAACCTTGCCAATGATCATTGAGAGAAAACTGCAATCAAACAGAAGTTTTTGCTAACCTCCCAGCTGATCCCCTGCATACTTTTTTTTTAAAAAAAATCATAAAAACTGTAGTGCCAGACCCACTACTCCAAATGTAGTACCACTGCTACCACACAATCATATTTTCCTTTTTGCCCTCTTTTTGTGTAAGGGATGGCCAGCATTTCATATAAAACCACAATATCAACTGGCTCAAAAAAAGTTTCACAACAGAGCATTGAGGCTGTAGAAAAGGATATTGAACCAATCTGAAACTGGTTACCTTGCACATTCCCGATCTTGTCTGATCTCGGAAGCTAAGCAGGGTCAGGCCTGGTTAGTACTTGGATGGGAGACCGCCTAGGAATACTGGGTGCTGTAGGCTTATACCATAGTCTTTTCGAGACTGAAGGTTGCCAACCAGCTTATGAAAAACCAATCAAGAAAATGTATGCAAATATGTGGTTCTATTCTCCCTTATAATCACAATTGATTTGCATTATTAGGAAGAACATAATTTTTACTTCACACCCCTCCACCTGGCAACGAGACTGACCTGTGGTTTAATCTTTATGTGTGATTACTTGAAAGTGAGCTTCACTGTGATCAATGGGACTTACAGCCTTGTGCCACTACAGAAGCAGGTTCCACTGCTGCAGAATGGCTGTTGATGGCATGATGGAGAAGCAGCACTCCCAATACATCATTGGAGCTGCCTACACCTGCTGGACCAGATAAGACAGCAATGGGGGGTAGGAGAGGGCAAAATGGCAGGGGGAGGGGGATGTAATGGGAGCCTCTGTGAAGGGGTGGATCTGGCGGTGATAGTTTGCACTGGATTCTATTCTCCTTTCCTGCAACCTCCCAGCCCCTTGTCTCTCCTTGAACTTGTGCAGCTATTTCACTGGCTTAAGTCCAAGGGGACCCATTGTGGAGTGGGAGGCTTATGGAGGTGTGAGGGGCTTTTGATCCACCACGCCCCATTGAGCGCAGCACACCAGCAGGGGGTAATTGGCATAGAACTGTAGCCTAAATAAAACCCACATTTTTACATTTACCGTATTTTTCGCTCCATAAGACGCACCTAGTTTTTAGGTGAGAAAAACAAGGAAAAAAATATTCTGAACCAAATAGTGTAATAAAATATTTAATAAACTATAACAGAATAACATTTGAACCATGTAAAGTGAACAGCAGTCAACAGTGGCATTAAGAACCATTATCACTGTCATTAACAAATGGAGAGACTTAAAGGTTTGAGCACTCTAGTTTTCTGGAAACCCCAAGAACTCATCATCGCTAGAGTCAGAATTTATGAAGCTCACAAAAGCAGGTGCACACAAATAGGGGATCACATTACCTTTCTGCTACAATGATGTTCTGCCAAATTCCAATCCACTGGGCCTCGTGCCCACTTAAGACTGATCAGTCCCCCTTGTGCAACTCACCAGTGCAGCAAGCAAAAATGAGTCCAGTTCCAGTCCACAGATGCCAAGTAAATCAGTCCCATCATTCAGAGTTACCAAATCAGAGTCCAGAGCCAATAAGCCAAATTACAGTCCAAGGTCAGGTTCCAGGTAGGTCAGTTAAATCCATCAGGGTATCCAAGTCCAGTCACAATCCACAGTCAGATGCCAAATTCAATAAACCCAGTCAGTCTCCTCCCCTACCTCCAACCTGCACTCCTTCAAAACCCACAAACCCTTTCTTCCTCTGGTACTCCTTATATCCCTGAGGGCCCTATTGCCTTCCAGTGACTGTAGCTGTGCAGCACACTCTGCTGGATGCCCAGGCCTTACCCTTAAAGGGGCCACTGCTGACATCACATCTACCTCCTCACCAGATCTTCCTGGATTCCAATACAAGGGGGGGGGGGGAAGCAGATCTCTATACAGACCAGTGCAAAAACAGGGGAAAGGTGTGGGGCAGGTAAGATCTCTGTATAGACATCACAGCAAGACCATTGCAAAACCCCTTGCACACAGAACCAACAGATGGAAGTGGGGGGGGGCGCAGATCTCCATACATAGCAGTGCAAAAGCAGGGGAAAAGTGTGGGGCAGGTAAGATCTCTGTATAGGCATCACAGCAAGACCATTGCAAAACCCCTTGCACACAGAACCAACAGATGGAAGTGGGGGGGGGTGCAGATCTCCATACATACCAGTGCAAAAGCAGGGGAAAGGTAAGTCAGCCCCAGTAGAGCCAATGGGGCTCACTCCCAGGGATGAGTGGACGGGAGAAAAGCCTGCCAGCGCCTCCTCTCCCAGGGAGGAGCCCGTCTCAGTCCCTGGGCTCCCTGGACTCACTCCCTGGGCTCACAAGCCTGCCAGGGGCTCAGTCCTAGGGATGCTTGGACGGGAGAGAAGCCTGTGATTGACTCATTTTGCCTGGAGATCGACTGGTAGCTCTCAGTCGACATAATGAGCACACCTGCTCTAGGGGCTTGCTCAGCAAGACTACCATCCCACCCACGCTTTCCTGGGAGTGAGCCCCAGTGACTCTGAGACTTACTTCTGAGTAGACACGCGGGCTTTCTCAGCGAGCCTGCCACGCCACCCACCCACCCCCGCTTTCCTGGGAGTTAGCCCCAGTGAGTCTGAGACTTACTTCTGAGTAGACACTTGGGCTTGCCAAGCGAGCCTGCCACCCCACTCCCGCTTTCCTGGGAGTGAGCCCCAGTGACTCTGAGACTTACTTCTGAGTAGACACATGGGCTTTCTCAGCGAGCCTGCCACCCCACCCACCCACCCACCCCCGCTTTCCTGGGAGTGAGCCCCAGTGAGTCTGAGACTTACTTCTGAGTAGACACCTGGGCTTGCCAAGCGAGCCTGCCATCCCCCCCCTTTCCTGGGAGTGAGTCCCAGTGACTCTGAGACTTACTTCTGAGTAGACACATGGGCTTTCGCAGCGAGCCTGCCATCCCACCCACCCACCCCCGCTTTCCTGGGAGTGAACCCCAGTGACTCTGAGACTTACTTCTGAGTAGACACGCGGGCTTGCTCAGCAAGACTGCCACCCCACCCATGCTTTCCTGGGAAGCGGAGCCGAGCAGAGCGGGCAGGGGGCGGGGCCAGGGGCGGAGTTTTTTTTTGTTTTTTTTTTGCAGTATTCGCTCCATAAGACGCACACACTTTCCCCCCCACTTTTTTGGGGGGGAAAAGTGCGTCTTATAGAGCGAAAAATACGGTAAATTTTCTCACCTACTTCTTTGTTAAAAGGGAAGCTTGGAACCTCTCTCTCTCTCTCTCTCTCTCTCTCTCCCCATACAGCTCATTCAGGTATGTCTCCAACTTACCCTATTCTTTTGCGCTTTTCTTCTTGACCTCAGGCTTGCTTAAGGAACTTTTCTCTCTCCCTCTCTCCGTGGTCACTTCAAACACTAATTCATTAATTGCAGATTAGTGCAATGAAGATTAGTACCATCTTGGCAAGCATTCATAGAAGGTCTGGGATCCCTCCCCCCAATAAATCTCTTCATGCTTGCAATATTGTGTATTCTATATTTTATTTATATTATTATTTCAAGGAGCTAACAGCAAATAACCTTTATGTACCTACAAAGTAGCTGATTTAAGGTACCTGATCTTCTGCTTGGCAATGGTTAAGTCTTCAGTTCACAACAGTAAATGAAATTTGGGTAGGAATGAGGCATGATTAGACAGCAATCAAGCAATATGATCTGTGACAAATGAGACTACAAATAACGTGATGAAAACTTCAATGCCATAAATACTGGGGACAGGGACAAATGAAATCCTAACATGGTGTTTGCATTTGTGAGCAAAGACGTAGCAGGCATAGCAATTTGAGGAGGACTGACAGCACTAATGTAGTTCCAGATTGCAAGATTAAATCGCCAGTTGGTAGAGTATTAATTTAGAACCCTCATCCCAGAGTTTCTATTTTTGCTCAAAGCTCATATACTAGTGTTTGGAGTTTCCATTCTGGTTGTTGGGCCCAAATCTTCAATATTGCAATCTTGAGATAATTGTCAGTTGATGAGTCTTTGGCATCTTTACCATGAGCTGGGAAGCTATGTCATTATGAGTCATGACTGTGAGTCTGTTCTCAGGCTCACAAGAATAATGCAGTGTTACAGGCATGCCCCTTTATCTGCAGGAGTTCCGTTCCAGAACCCCCTCCCCCACGGAGAGCTGGAACTGCAGATACAGGCAAACGTCGCCCCTGCAGTCCAGGGGCTGCCCCTCACCTTCGAAGGGGGGCATGAAGGGAGGCCCATGGGTGGTCCATACCTGATCCTCAGATAACTGAATCCATGGACATGGGATCCGCGGATATTGGGGGGCTCTACTGCATGACGTGAGAATAATTCAGTGGGGCACACATATTGTCAAGGAACATAATAAGGTAATAGGAGAACACATATAGGCACTATGGAATGTAGGTAATTTGATACTACAGAGTTGTGGATGTGGATTTTTTTAAAGGATTTTGAAATGTATGATGTCTCATAGACCAAACTTAACTTGCGTTGGTGCAGAAAGGTCGCATGGCCTGCGCTGTATCCAGTGCAGATTAGGAGGTGGCAGGAAGTCACCTTGGGGTAAGGATATATTTTTCCCCTTATCTTGAGTAATGCCCCAGCCAGTTCTATGGGGCTACTTGGATCTCCGCCAGCTATATAGCTGGCAGAAGTTCAAGCAGCCTGGTGTAATGCCAGCTGGGCTGGGAGGGGGGTAAGTATACAGTGGAGGAAGCTTCTATCAATACTGCCCCCTCCCAAGCCTGATCTGCCCCATTCTGCTCTCCCCATCTCAGAAATGCCATCCCACCATTCTCTCTCAGTTCTGGAGCCACTTGGCATGAAATTCACCTCTGCCACTGGCCAGGGGCTCCAATCCAGTGCTGGTGGGCCAGCTCAAGTCATCCTGTCAGTGCAGATTCTTCCTGAGATATCATTCAGCCCTTTACATTGCGTTTACAAAAATTTGTGCCAGTGTAGTGACCGCAGTGTCAGTGCTTTGGAAAGACAGGTTGCGCAGAAAGTATCAGGGCTGGTGTGATGTCTTATACACAGATGTAGAAGAATATAAAAACTGAATGCAAACACCTTTCATGAGTAAGCCCTTGGCTTGGAAGGGTAAAAGCTAAACAGGATTGCAATGTCTTGTTTGCAGTGCTATTATGGCCCCTGTAGCTGAAACACCATAATAAATGTTAGACATCACAGAGTAGAAAACCATGCCCACAGGACATAAGCCAAAGACAGTAAGAGGGAGTAAGGTGCATCTTGGAAAACAATAATCTTAACAGTCTGTAGAAAACATCAAATTAGAGTTGAAGCCAGCAACTAATTTCACATGTTTGCTATCTTCTGTTCTTCCGCAAAAAGAAACAAAAAAAAATCTTTCTTCTCTCCCTGGAGTGAGAGCTTGGCTTGTTTTTTGTGGCCGCCCTCCACTCCCGTTGCTGGCACTGTGTATTTGGAGAGAAGCCAGCTTCAAAGGAAGCCGAGAGCCTGCTCCCCTGAACTACTGCTGTTAGAAAGTCACACTCAAGGGGCTTGTGATTCCAAACACAAGATTCAGGTCAAATGTCTTCAGATTAAATTGGAAAGGTTTTTTGTCCTCCCCTCCTCCTGCCTTCATGAAGAGAAATGAACTCTGCTCAAGCTGGTTAATCTTACTGACACTCACCTCCTCGCATGGAAATAAAAACTTTTTTTATTTGCTTTCATGTCTGAAATCAGGTAATATAATATTTGCTCTGCATTTGTATCACTTTGCAAGGTGTTTTAATTTTATTTTGTTTTTATTTTTAAACATGTCTACTCAGCCTTTCCTTCCCAAAATAGAGAAGTGCCCAGATGGCTTACAGCAATACCACTGTTGCTCAACACTTCTAGTGGATGGTGCATAACAATATCAGGCCATGACATCTTTCCCATTGGTACACACAGGTGGATCTAGTGCCCGTGGGAGCCCAGGTCTACTCACCCAGCAATCCTTGGCCACAAAGGCCATAAATTAAATCAGGACCCCGGAAGGTAGATCTGGGCTTCAAGTCCAGATGGGAGCCCAGGTCTACCCAGCTGGTAATCCTGAATCCCACTGGAACTTGAAGCCCAGATCTACTGGCTAGGTAGACCTGGGCTCCCATTCCAGCCAATCTCGCCAGCACCCCACCTAGTGGGCATTCCCCTGGCACCCAATTTTGCTCCCCAGCCCAGCAGGTGCTCTTCCCTGCTGGCAGACAGTTTGGGAGTGCTGTACACCCACGGATCTGCCCCTGCTGAGTACAGTGTGCTCCAATTGTTTCCTATAAAGAAAGCAAGCTGTAATATCTTTGAACAATTAATAGCATTCTGAATGATGATCAGAGAATGAGACTCAGTGACATTTTATCTAAATGTAGCTTCCCATTGCTGTTTTGTGTACGTCATTAGTTATGAACTGAGAAGCTAAATGGCAATGGCCGAATATTTTGTACAGGAATTTTAAGTTAAATATGAAGTGATTTTTTTTTCCTCACTTACATCATGACATGATTCACAAGGGAAAATAATTTTGTAAATACAAAAAACATATTTATTTTATTTAACCTTTATTGGCACAAACAATATCCACTAAGACATAATTATGTTGTATTCTTTGCAAGACACTTCTTAGACTGTAAATGAGTCCAAATCACAGGGGGTATCCACACCAGTGGTCTCAGACCTTGTAGGTATTGTGACATTGAAGTGATTAATTCCAACAGTCCAGTGGACCCAGATGAAAAAGTGAATTAAAAAGTTTCACAATCACAATTTCTCTGGACAACAGTTTAAACCAGGGGTGTGAAACATAAGGCCTGCAGGCCAAATGTGGCCCCCAGAACCAATTTCCCTGGCCCCCATCATACTGGGGCTCTCTCCCAGCTTGATCATTGGACTCTCATATCTTGAAAATGTGAACAAGATTTGCACATTTTCTCTTCTGTCATTTGCAGCTAATGGGTTTCTATGTGAGAACAAAGTGCTTATTTCTGGTCATCATCTGCTTAATAATGTCATTTCTGCTTAATAATGTCACTTCTGGCTCTCAGCAGGCATCATAAATGCTAAATTTGACCCACTGTATGAAAAAAAGTTTGACATTGCTGGTTTAAACTGTTTTTAAAATCACATGGTGCCTTGATACTTTAGTGGATGTACACTGTATATACTTGCTCTGGATGGTGTTAATGGCTGTGCTTTTCAAAATATGTGCAACCAGTAGCGTAGCTAGGGGGTATGGGAGTATGGGTAGCAACATGTGACATACACGGGGGGGGGGGGTGGCATAATTACTGGCCAAAATTTGTAAAGTCTTTGAACAGTACCATCATGTTTGATCCCACTCCATGCTGCTCAGGAATGGGGGTTGGGATCTGGCATAACAGCCAGATCACAGTCCCGCCTCCTGCTCTCTGCCTGCCCACCCCCAGGATCGCCCTCCTCCCACCCTCCCCCTCTCCCAGAACCACTAATCTGCCCCAGTAACCACCATTGCAAATGTGCAATGGTACTCCTGTGCCAGTGGTAAACCCATTTGGGCTGGCCTCAGTGCCAAGAAGCTGAAGCGGCTCTGATGGTAAGTTCTCCCGCTAGCTGGTGGTGAGGCTTTCTGGAGTGGGGGAGGGCAGGGGAGAGGAAGGGAGGAACTGGGTGGGGGAGGAAGGCTGGTGGGAGAATTGGGCCAAGGAGGGGAGGTGGGGAAAGTGGCAGACTGCCTCAGAAACCTATACCCCGTCTCTGGCCGGAAAGCCCAACATGGGCCTCCTCAGTTCTGTGCCACCTCTTCTGAGAAGATCCTCACTGCCAGCTGCATTCTACCCAGGGTAAGACAGAAATGTTCCCTTGCCCCAAGGAGACTACAGCCATTGTCCTGGCCCCACAGGAAGTAGCGGTGGCCATTTTAGCACCACGGGGTGCCTCCAGGACTTAGGATTGGGCTGCTCATGGCTGCAGTTCTTTCTTTGTCCCAGAAGAGTTCTTAACAAGAGTCAGTTTGCTGTGTGTGAGACTGCTTGGCAGCCCAATCCTATGTGTGTCTACTCAGAAGTAAGTCCCATTAGAGTCAATGGGGCTTACTCTCAGGAAAGTGTGGAAAGGATTGGGCTGTTAGGCTGCAATCCTATACACTCCATTGAAAGAAATGGGATTTATCCTGAGTAGTGATGCATAGGACTGCACTGATATTCTCTCAGCTCTGCTAGCACTTTCAAAGTTTTCTCACATTTCAGCTTTAAGAGTACTGAGGGTGATTATAAAAACATACAGTTTTGCTCTAGGCATTTAAATCAAGAATACTGTATTTCTTTTTTACGGGAGGTGCATTAGCTTTGTATCTGCAAAATGTTTTCTGTTCTGTCAACCACTATGCAAGCGAAGTCTATGTCAGTTCTGTTTCACAAATAGGAAAATGGGCTAATCTAATACGTACAGGCTTCTAAAATTTGGACCCACTGAGCTGAATACAGTCCACCATCCATTTATTGTGCTCTCCTCAACACTTGACTTGCCCCATTCCTAGTTTTTGCAGCCAAAGCGGAGCAGGAGGATATGAATGGAGAAACACCAAGTGAGGACCCCTCAAAGAAGTACTAGAAGTGTGATTTATTGGCAGGCTCAACAAGTTTTGAGTGGTTTAACTTCTGATAAGCAAAGCAGATATTACCTGTATTACAACCAGGGCTTTTTTTTCTAATAGAACGCACTGGAACGGCATTCCTGCACCTTTTTTATGCAGTCCCCCCCAGGAAAAAATGAATGGAGCCCTATGGAAAGTGAAAGTGAACCGTAGCGCGCGTTTACTCGTGAGTAGGCATACTTGCTATAGTCCATCGGAAAGGGCAGGCTGAGAGGAATCCAACGACACCAGAATGGCCCCAATCCAATGAATGCAGCCTCCCAAAAACACCCGAGGAGGTCCCATCCCTTCCAGCTGCGAGCCTGAGCCAGAAACGAAGCCACGTGGCCGCCTTTACTTGCTAGTAGTCCATCAGGAAGGGCAGCTGAGAGGACTCCAAGGATGTCAGAATGGTCCTGATCCAATGAATGCAGCCCCCAAAAACACAAAAGGGAAAGAAGGTCCCTGCCTCCCTCTCAGCTGCATTCTATTGAGCCGTATGGAAAGCAAGCAGCCTCACGTTGCATTTACTTGTGAGTAGGCAGACGTGCCTTGGCTGTTGGCCAGGCCAGGCAAAGGGGAATGTGAGGACACCAGGATGGTCCTGATCCCATGGAGCTGGAGATACTCCAGAAGGCAGCCCCCCCCCCCCACTAAAAAGGACAAAAAAGAGGCTTCAGGTGGTAAGGGGAAAGTTTTCTATTTTGCACTTACAAAGCCAGGAGGGTCTTTATCTTGATCTGCCTGAAATAGAAGAGCTTTAAACTGGGCACTGGGGAGGGCTGGAAATTTCACTGATTCTTTTTGGGGGAGTTATTGCAGGCAGGCTACAGAGTAAGCCCCATTGACCACTATGGGACTTACTTCAGAGTAGACATGCATAGGATTGGGCTCACAGGCTGCAATCCTAACCACACTTTCCCATTAACCACAATAGGACTTACTTCAGAGTAGATTCACTTGGTGGAACAGGACTGGCTCCCCCTTATTTAATTATTTCTTTTAATTTAATTATTTATAATTATTTATTTTAATTTGCTTGATGATGTCACTTCTGGCCATGACATCACTTCCAGTGGGTCCTAGACAGATTGTCATTCTAAAAAGTGGGTCCCGGTGCTAAAAGTTTGAGAACTGCTGCCATAAGTTGTTAGTAAGTTGACACAGGGGTGTGTGTATGTGACTCTACAAGTTTTCAAAATCACTAAAATCAGAATTTGGAGGAACAATACAACTAATACAGAATGAAGGGTGCTTTGCTTTCCCTATGCCCCAGAAGAACAGTATCAACTCAAAATCATTGGGCTTATTGAATAACATTTCTCTGGCACCTTTGACATTTCCTCTCTTGCTGTAGCTTTTACCAATGCTGGGTGCATCACCATATATGGCTGGCAGCCTGTATGGGACATAATGGCCTATTCTACAGCTATACCATACCATATTCCTGGCAGTTGGGGTAAAGCCCTGAGGCACTCTGAACCACAAGCGAAAACAACTCAAAACAAAAATATCAAGACTCATTTTCATGCAGTTGCTTGTTTTAATTTGATTTCACTGGATGTTGAAATGAAGACGGAAACATTTTTTCAGCATTACATTTTGAATTACAGATCATATAATAAAGGGGAAAAACATGCAGAGATAAGAGCTGTAAAAAGAACGAGAGAAATGAAAATGTTCCTATATGCAAAAAACAAATTCATCCCTGTTGACTTTTTAAGAGAATGCTGCAGTGGAATTTATGATTCTCTTGAATTTAGAGATTTCCTGGGAGCTTACATGTTGCTTCATGAGAGAGAGAGAGAGAGAGAGAGAGAGAGAGAGAGAGAGAGAGAGAGAGAGAGAGAGAGGCCTTTCAACTGTTGTGCTTTGTAATTCCTTGTGTAGCCTGGGTACGCCAACCAGCAAAGACTTGCCTATATACAGTGCAGGGTTTATTTGAGATCAACCAATTCTCTGAGCACCCATGGATGCTGATGGGATCTTCACTGAAATGCATCACCCACTTTTAAAAATGCTAATGACAAGTATCTATTTGATTAACAGTCTAGTCAGGCAGCATTCCTTGAGCCTTGGATGTTGTGGATGATGATTGACAGGGAAGGGAGCAATAAACCTAGCGATCCCAAACCACGGGACAGCCGTTAGCAATCTCAACTGCAACCACATATTATTTCATTCCTGCACTTCAGGTTGCTGGAAATGCCTTTATTTTGCTTCCCTCCTCCCTATGGCCAAAAACTTTAAGCAGCAGCCTGCTTGCTTGAAACTGTGTAGCGGGGATAGGTGAATTTACTACAGCCACCAGCCCTGTGTCGTCTCAGTGATGTGCTGGAAATAAAGCAGCCAAAGAACATTTTATTAAATACAGTAAATTCTATGCCAAGTAGTCTTAAGCATGCTGTGTCACCCTGCTGACAACTTTAACATGTCAGAACACAACTGGAATAGAACAAGGCACGACAATGCTAAGAAAACCTTTATGTGGATTTTAAGTATATTCAGAATTTGTGTCCCTTACCGAGAGCGTGGCTCTTCCAGTAATTATATTTCGGGAAAACACATTTCTCACTTGACTAACTATGGCATAAAAGAGCCAGCAGACATCAAAAGGAGAAGGCCGGGGCAGGAGCAGCTTTTCCTAGCTTGTTACTGACACTTTGGGGAAGACAGAAACACATGGCCCTTGTATTTATCTCAATGGGAGTTTCACAGCAGAATCAAAAATAATGCAATTCAACATCCCTGTTAGCATCCTAATATTTTTACTCCTCCATAACTTGAGGAAAGTGTTTTTCAATTCAAGGAATGTTTCTTTCAGTGAGAGAGCTGAACAATAGGATATCTCACATATAAAAGAACCACAGTGCCTGTCAGCCGTCTCTTTCTTTCTTGCTGCAGGAAAAACTATTTAGGTTGGCTGTTTACGTACTGAACAATGTTAAAGGTGGGGGGGGGGTGTGGAAGGAGTTCCCAGCGACATGATTCCAGATGACCCACTAGGCAATTTAGCTCTGAACATACATTCAATCTTCTTCCAACAACGACGTGTTTGCTTGGTTGATGTCCATGCAGACATGCCACTTGGTACACACAAAATCAAGACCATTGATTATACTCATGAACATGTCACTGTGTATTACTCTAAACCAGGGGTGTCCAAACATTTTGCCAGGAGGGCCACATCATCTCTCTGACACTGTGTCAGGGGGCCGAATTAATTTACATTTCAAATTTGAATAAATTTACATAAATGAATATATTAGAGATGAAATTTTTTTAAAATTGAATTGAATTGAATTCAATTAGAGATGGAACTTATATGAATGAATGAATGGTCTTGCAGTAGCTCAAGGCCTATAAAAGACCTTGCACAAAGCAAGGCCAGCCTTTCCTTCACTACCACTGCTGCATCACAGACATGAAACAGCAAGTAGTGGAGGTAGACCTTGTCCCACAGCTCAGGTGAGAAGTCGAACAGTCGTTCTCTTGCTGACAGCAGTTGTGTTGGGCCAGCACAGGCTCCAAAAAGTCTCTGGAGGGTCACTGGAGACTGGGGGCTCCCTGCTGGCCTGATTGAAAGCCCCTGAGGGCCACCCTGATTGAAAGCCCCTGAGGGCCAGGCCGGGGTTTGGGCACCCCTGCTCTAAACCAAGGTTTCCTGACCTTTGTCCCAAGGTACCACTCTGGACAATGCAATTAGCTAAGTACCACTGGAAGTAATTGGTGATGACATCGTTGCCAGTTACTTCCAGGTTGGGAGGTCAGATCTGACAAACAGCGGTAAGAGGCTCAAGGGCAAGTGGGAGGGCTATTCAAGGGCATAAAAAGTGCACTCTGGAGCTCTGCCCATGAATCCTCTTACCATTGCTTGTCATTTCACAATCTTGCTGCCAGGCAGCAGGTGTCCGCGGATGCTGCGTGTACCACCAGAGATCATCTCATGTATCACCAGTGGAATGCTTACCATCAGTTGAAAAACACTGCTCTAAACACAATAGCTAGGGTTATACTCTGCAATGTTAATACTGTATAGCTTGTTGAGACAGTCCTTTTCTTCCTTTTTTAATCCCGCTCTGGGAGTCTATTCATTGGCTGTAGAAGGGGAGATATTTCTATTTTGTGTGTAGGCGCTGCAAAGTTTGTACATGCTCCATTACAATGGAGAATACGCAAGCCATGCCAGTCCATTGCCTTCAAATGCTTGTCTTTTCCCTGTATGCCACATGTTTCATGCAGCTGTATCAGTGTGCTAAAATATTTATATTTTAATTCAGTGTTTGCCATGGCTTGCTTTGAAAAAGGTCTTCATGATTTCCCTCTGATTTTTGACATGTTGTTAAGGACCATCTGAAAGCTTATCATGGACTACTATCAATTAAAGAATTGCTGTCATGTGGCTTAGAAGCCAGGAACATTTTCAGACTCGCTTGCTTGAAACAACTCTGTTTCTCTAGAAAGTTCAGTTCAATAAATACCGCATTCCTGCACAGACTATTTTAAACGATGCAAGAGAAATATTTCACATAGTTTTCCCATGGCATGGCCTCTGTCATTTGAGGCAAAGACACAGTTCTTGGCAAAGGAGAAGTGCTAAAACAGGGGTGCTCACACTTTTTTGGCTCGAGAGCTACTTTGAAACCCAGCAAGGCCCGGAGATCTACCAGAGTTTTTTTTACAATGTTCGCGCCATCATAACATATAACATTTATGTGTACAATGTATGTTGGTGTACCTTGAGCCCCACTGAGTATAACAGGACTTACTCCTGAGTAGACATGCCTAGGATTAAGCTGTGAGGCTGCAATCCTAGCCACACTTACCTGGGAGTAAGCCCCATTGAGTACAATGGGCCTTACTCCCGGCGTTTCCTCCCAGAGGCACCTGAAGGGGGGGTCAGCACTCCACGATCTACTCATTTTGCCTCGCGATCTACCGGTAGATCACGATCCACCTATTGAGCACCCCTGTGCTAAAACAATTCATCCACCTCACATCCTACGTGTTTGCAGACCAGAGTCATCCCCCCCCATGTATGAGCTCTTTAATGTGGTTTGTTCCCTAAACAAACCATATATAGGCATTTATTCAAGGTACATATATCTGCAGTAGGTAGGTTTTCATGGAGAAACAAAAAGGATTTGTGTCATTGGTGGTGTGTCATTAAGTGTTATGGAGGAAGAAAAAGTTATGCTCTAAATCTTGCCTGACATGCGTAGGAGAGGTATATCAATAAGGTGCTGACTTGCCTGCCTCTCACCACAAAGCCTGTCTGGCTTGTTGCAACCTACAGTGGCCAAGAATGGTGCCTCTTCACCACCCTGCTGGTGAAATGATCCAGTGAGGTATGAAAGTGAAGGAGAAAGGCCTGAGAAGGAGAGGAGGACATGAGAGGTGAAGCTTCAGCAATGGCATGAATGCAATCCCTGGGGTAGAGTAAAAGCACCAGTGTAATAAGAGTAATGTTCATTGGACAAAGGATGGGTGGTCTGATTTGTTTCTTTGGATGAGGGAGGGCAGAAGGAGGAACACAATGGAGAGAGGTGAAAAGCGGTGTGCCCCAAGGATCTGTCCTGGGACCGGTGCTTTTCAACCTCTTCATAAATGACCTGGAGACAGGGTTGAGCAGTGAGGTGGCTAAGTTTGCAGACGACACCAAACTTTTCCGAGTGGTGAAGACCAGAAGTGATTGTGAGGCGCTCCAGAAGGATCTCTCCAGACTGGCAGAATGGGCAGCAAAATGGCAGATGTGCTTCAATGTCAGTAAGTGTAAAGTCATGCAC
Source organism: Tiliqua scincoides (assembly GCF_035046505.1). Classification (NCBI taxonomy): domain Eukaryota; kingdom Metazoa; phylum Chordata; class Lepidosauria; order Squamata; family Scincidae; genus Tiliqua; species Tiliqua scincoides. Next base: position 61,818,769 of record NC_089826.1, read on the forward strand.
ATTGGGGCAAAAAATCAAAACTTTAGATATAGGCTGATGGGTTCTGAGCTGTCTGTGACAGATCAGGAGAGAGATCTTGGGGTGGTGGTGGACAGGTCGATGAAAGTGTCGACCCAATGTGCGGCGGCAGTGAAGAAGGCCAATTCTATGCTTGGGATCATTAGGAAGGGTGTTGAGAACAAAACGGCTAATATTATAATGCCGTTGTACAAATCTATGGTAAGGCCACACCTGGAGTATTGTGTCCAGTTCTGGTCGCCGCATCTCAAAAAAGACATAGTGGAAATGGAAAAGATGCAAAAGAGAGCAACTAAGATGATTACGGGGCTGGGGCACTTTCCTTATGAGGAAAGGCAAAGGCGTTTGGGCCTCTTCAGCCTAGAAAAGAGACGCCTGAGGGGGGACATGATTGAGACATACAAAATTATGCAGGGGATGGACAGAGTGGATAGGGAGATGCTCTTTACACTCTCACATAATACCAGAACCAGGGGACATCCACTAAAATTGAGTGTTGGGCGGGTTAGGACAGACAAAAGAAAATATTTCTTTACTCAGCGTGTGGTCGGTCTGTGGAACTCCTTGCCACAGGATGTGGTGCTGGCGTCTAGCCTAGATGCCTTTAAAAGGGGATTGGACAAGTTTCTGGAGGAAAAATCCATTATGGGGTACAAGCCATGATGTGTATGCACAACCTCCTGATTTTAGAAATGGGTTATGTCAGAATGCCAGATGCAAGGGAGGGCACCAGGATGAGGTCTCTTGTTATCTGGTGTGCTCCCTGGGGCATTTGGTGGGCTGCTGTGAGATACAGGAAGCTGGACTAGATGGGCCTATGGCCTGATCCAGTGGGGCTGTTCTTATGTTCTTATGAACCTAATGGGGTTCTTGCCTTGAAATTGACTGGAGAAGCCCAGGGGAAAAGTAGGCGGGGAAGTGGGGGGGGGGAGGTTCAGAGCAATCATGCTTTCCAACCACATGGCTGCTGTGAGCTCCATTGTTATGTGGGAGAAGTTAGCCCCATTGAATGACTGGTACAAATGGAGCTACTACTGAGTAGAGCTGCAAAGGATTGGAGCTGGTAAGCCTTGCAGCTGCTGCACTTGACCCTCCTCCCTCTTGCCGCTTCTGTACCTGCTCTCATGCAGTCTGTCCCACCCTTTCCCGCCTTGTTTACAGATGGGATGGCGACAGCAGGAGAGTGGTTAAAGGGTACTCTGACACAAACACACACCCCAGCAGCAGCTCCTTTTTTCCCCCCATGGAATTGCGGCTTGCTTTAAGACAGAAAGACTTGTGACTTGAGTCTTTTCGAGTCCTGAAAACACTCCAGGCAACTCAGAAATTGTCCCCCTTATGACTTGTTTTTGAGTTGAGTCATGGGGACGGAGACTCGTGACTCAATGCGAGTCAGGTCACACCTCTATGGAAACTGGACATCATCTCTAATAAATATTATTCCCCACTATTAGATTGTCTCCGACGTTATTTGAACGTATTGTATTGTAATTCCTTTTTTGCAAAAATCCTCCCAACCTCTACATTATCAAAGAGATTCATCGCTTGTCACATTGGAAGGGGGCAGCATCTACAGTGGCAAAATTAGGATTCTCAACCCAAAAGTCAAATTGCCTGTTACAACTTTGAAACTACAGGTGTGCCCTTTCAGTGACAAATGTGATTCCTCTTAAATCTGCCAGTGCTAGAGTACAGTGCATTTCAGGCAATCATGTTGCAGGGATTGGCAGATACAATTCACTGGTCATAGTGATTGCCCTGGAAATTGAAGTTTTACCTCTGTCATGTTCTTGTATCATATCTTAGTACTAATAGGCTTGCTTCTTTTTTTTTGTACCCTTCTGTACTATTCTAGTATGACACAACCCTTTTATGTAGATCAGGGGAGCCCAAACCCTGACCCGGAGACCACTTGTGGCCCTTGGGGACTCCCAATCAGGCCCGCAGGGAGCACCCAGTCTCCAATGAACCTCTGGCCCTCCAGAGACTTGCTGGGGCCCATGCTGGCCCGACGCAACTACTCTCAGTGTGAGGACGACTGTTCGACCTCTCACCTGAGCTGTGGGATGAGGGCTCCCTCTACTGCTTGCTGTTTCATGTCTGTGATGCAGCAGCGGCAGTGAAGGAAAGGCTGGCCTTGCTTTGTGCAAGGCCTTTTATAGGCCTTGAGCTACTGCAAGACCTTCATGCATTCATATCAGTTCCATCTCAAATATATTCACTTATGTAAATTTATTCAAATTTTAAATGTAAATTAATTCTTTTTGCCCCCAACAGTGTCAGAGAGATGATGTGGCCCTCCTGCCAAAATGTTTGGACACCCCTGATGTAGATTATAGAGAACTAATTATCTAGGTTTGCCTTCAACTTCTACAATTAACTGCCCTATACTATCCCCCACCATCATAACAGGCAGCCATGCCAATGGAGCACATGCTGCATGCTATTGGGGGGGGGGGTGACTAGAAGGCCAACAAGAGAGAAGTAAAAAACTGTTTTACTTATCCCATGGTAGACCTTCTGATTGCCTGTGGGTCTCCTTGGACCCACACCACCTATGAAGTTTGTGTATGTCTGAGAAGAGGAAGCGAGTGGGGTGGGTTGGACAATCAGGTACTTATGCACTTTTGCTGCCAAGATCTATACCCTCCAGCCTCTCCCTGCCCCCTTCCATCCTGAACCACCCCTCCCCACCCATGACTTGTCCCCTCCACGGCCTTACCTAGTTTGGCCCTGGCTGGGTCTGTCAGTAGCAGATATGTGGAGCTGCCAACTCTGATGCTCCTAGCAGTGGCACACCATTTATGGTGGCATGCTGCGTTTATAATAGTGGAGCATGAGTTTGTGGAGCATGAGTGGAGCATGAGAATAGGATTGGATCATAAGAATGATACTACCATCACTTATATGTATTCTGCGCTATCAGTTACAATATGTCATGGGAAAAAAATCCATTGAACCCCTACCCTAATAACCTCCAGATTCAGGACATGCTGCAGTGTTGAACCCTATCTCGTAGCATGAAGGGAGTCTGCATTTATGTTGAATTTATTCTACTATGGTACATAAGTGAGAGAGAGAGAGAGAGAGAGAGAGAGAGAGAGAGAGAGAGAGAGAGAGAGAGAGAGAGAGAGAGACTTATGTGAAATGAGAAGGCACTGTTTTAACAATAATCTGTTTGATCATAATCACACTTCACACTCTACTTGTTTTATTGTCAGTAAACCCAAACTGATTCAAGACACTTATGTTTTGAGATACTGGAATCCCTCCATTGATTTGTTTACCTCCTTCTAATCTGATGGTTTGGAGTGTATTTTGTAGCCTGCAGCTCCAGCTACTTAAAGCAATACTATCTTCTCACAGCTAAGCATTGGGTAAAATATCACTAAAGCTGTGAAAAAGACCAAATGGGCTCTGAAATGAGACATTCAGAATAGTGGTTTTGTATATACAGTCAGTTCTCATTATCTGCTAGCGTTAGGTTCCTGGCAAACTGAGTGGATTCCAAATGGACAGATACTGGATCATTGAGCCTCCGGGGAAATGCGGTTATATTCTAGGGGACTCACCCTATGGACTTAATGAACCTTGAAGTCTATGGGGCTGGGTGATTCTTAGGCATTACCAACATCTGATGCTTCCTCTTCTGTACTGGCTATCTCTCAACTCATTGAAGGTTGCTGGCCCAACAATGAGATCTCAGAGATGAGCAGTGGAGAGGAGGTTGCTTCACCTCTCCTCCTCCATCTGTCTCTTGGCTCCTTGTCCCGGGCTTGTCCCAACCCCAGAGCAGTCCTCAGGTAGCCTTCCAGAGGCCTCTCATAATCACTAGGGTTGTGAAGGTACAACAGGAATCCCCGAGATGGTGCCCAAGATGGCAGGGCAAGTCTGGAAGTGGACACAAATGTGTCCAGTGATTCTCCGTGCTCCAATACTAGTGCCCGTTTGATGTGGAAAAGTTTCAGCTTGCATTGGCACAGTACTCAAAGATAACGAGAAGAGAGTTGCAGATATCAGGAAATAGCTGGCAATTCTGCCATTTGCAGACAAGCTAATTCGCAGGAAGCAAATTCGCATATAACGAGAACTGACCATAACGTTTTAAAACTCAAGGCAATCCTGCCTAGAGTGCACCCGGGGCAACAGCAGCAGGACTTACCTTCAGTGGCTTTCCAGATGCTTGGGGGTAAAATAATGACAGCATTAAGTGCCACCAACTTTCCAGGCTCTTGCTTTGGTTTAAATGCAAAAAACCTGCCTCCCTTTGTCAATCTGTAGGATACTTCTGGGCCAGCCACCATGTGTTCTTGCTGGAGAGCAGCAAAAATGCAGTCAAAGCTGAGAACGGGCAGAAGCTGGGCCTGAGGCAGCCCAGAAGATTGCCCAAGGGAGGTATCATGTTGCCCCTACTGAGCCGTGTACCCGGGGAGGCCGGCCCCCATCACCCCAGTGACACCTCTGCTCAAGGCAAAGTTTTAAAGTTGTATTGACAATTTATTGAGTCAGAATGGTGAATTTTAAAAGTTCACAAAAGTTAGCCTTTTCACACAACTAGAATACTTCTATGTGGTTATATCCCATATTAAAATATGTATATGCCCCCTAAAAAAAGAAAAAAAAAACCTACACAAAAAAGAAGAGTTGAAACTGTAAAATGGAGCTGTTTCTGATACTGCAACAACTGCTTTGTACTCCATTCTAATATGCATAGTAATTTGAAAATCTGTAAAAGGTTAGGTAGTGATCTGGTGGGATTGCTGTGGCCCACCATGTGGGATTGGAGAAGAAGCAAAGCACCCCTGACTATCTTCAAGACCTTCATTCTGGGTTGACTATGACATACCTTGGCCAAAGCTTTCTGAAGTCTCAGGTACTTTTCTTTCCTAGCCTTGCTAATAGGAGGTTTTCACTGGACATAACCAGGATTTGAACTTGAGCATCAGCTTCAGCACTGAGTTACAGTTCAGTTCACAGCTCTGAAATTTCACTTTCTGTAATCTTAATGTCTTTCCCTTCACATTCCTTTTTTTTTTTCATCCAATGGATGAAAATGGGAGAATTTTTTTTAAAAAAAATTGTATTATTGAGTTCTGTAGAAATTTAAAAAAAACCTGTCATAATGCATTAATTTTTCCAGTGAAGTCACATTTTTTTTCTTTAATTAAGTTTTCCATTTGCCTCATTCACTTTGATTCCTCAATCTTACAACCACAATTGAGAAGAGAGTAAAATGTTGATTTCAACAACGGCATATAGAAAGTCTGCTTTGGATTGTGGCCAATGTGTATCTATTATGAACAAAGAAATAAAACCTAATTCAATGTATTCTTCTCCCTCAGGCATTTGCTAAGTTGTCAAAAGTGACATGATATTTTCATAATCTTTTTTCTTGGATTAGGCAAGTGAAATGTAATCCAATTAATTTAATCTGCCCAAGGATCTCCTATTTTCTCGGAGCAGTGAAATGACAGGCCACCATCAACCCTTGAGATGTACAATGAACAGAAATCTTGGTTTTGTTCTAGTAATAACATCTTTTCCTGCTGCAAAATATTTCAGAATATTTTAAGCACCCTGTTTTGCAACAGCGACAGATATTTTGGATACCATTGAACCAAAACGACCATATGGCTCCTTCCTTCCAACACAAATCTATGGCTCAATCCTAAACCCAGCAGTGCCCAGGGCTCCAGTGCCACTGAAATGGCTACCACTGGATCCAGCGTGCAGCAGGTTACGGTTATGCTTCACCGGGCCTCCCAATGCCTTATAAGGCGTTAAAACATCACTTCCAGTTTCATGTAGAAACAGTTTCATGTAGAAACTAGAAGTGACTTTTTCACTGTCAGGCTCAGTCTGAGCCCAGCCGAGGCTGCAAACGGACTTCCCCTGCTAAGCTCAGAGGACCCTCCGAAGGTGAGGGGAGCAGAGCTCTCCTTGGCTCGGGGGGGGGGGAGGCATTCATCTGTATCTGTGGTTTCACTTAACCATGGGGATAGCAGCTTCCAGTTTGCCAGAAGCACAGTTAAGACTGTGGGGAAGCCTCAGACGGCTTCCCCAGTCGGTCCTTGAGCTGCGTGAGGCTCCGTTTTGCTCCAGGTGAGTGGGGGTTGTGGCTTCGTGTGTGAAGGTGCCATTGCGGACCTTTGCCCAGGCCGCCTTGAGGGGAGGTCTGCCACTGTGAGGAGGGTTCTGGAATGGAACCCCTGTGGATACAGGGGTACACCTGCATGTTTTTATATGTGCTCTTTGTGTTTTCAAATACATAGGGCCTTATCTATGACATCCTTATATCTAAGGGCACAATCCTAACCCACTTTCCAGCACCGACTTAAGGGCAATGTAGCTCCAAGGTAAGGAACAAACATTCCCTTACCTTGAGGAGGTCTCCATGATGCCCCCCAACTGCAGGATGCAGCACATGTCCCATTGGCACCACTATGCCAGTGCTAGAAAGCTGGTTAGGATTGAGACCTAAGGAGCTTTTCCCCTTCCCTTTCTATTTTCACAACAGCTCTGTGAGGTAGTAACTGGCCTGGAAAGCATAGCAGTGTAAAGGAGGGGGAAATCTGAAAGCTCATCGATTTCAAAATCCAATTTCCCCCGCCTCACATGTACAGTATTTTAATTATACTTCCAGGAATGTGTGTATAACAGTGCATTATGATATCATATATGCCTCCTGATGGGATTACATTACTTAATTGTCTTCTGCTTGAAGGCTGCTTTAGGATGTGGGGAAGCTTTTACTGAGCTCTTGACTCTTGTAAACATAACAGTGTCTTTGTCAGGCATTGCTTCTGATTGAGCAGGGAGGCGGGGCTTGATTTGTTTTGTTTACATACATTTTGAGCCTGGATCAACCTGTCCGATATAGCCAGTCTCTAATAGATGCAAGACAACTCGTGAACACGTGATGAGTATTTAATTATGAAAAATGACAAAGTTTAGTGCATACAGAATATAGGGAGGCACCCCATACATCATTCAATCATTTCAAGCCACACTTTGTTTAAGTGGTTGTCACAACCCACTGCTGTGCTGAAGCACTTTGCCCACACAACCTTGCTGGCCTCAGAGCATATATGAGAACAAAATTTTCAGGTTTAAGTTTGAATTACGGTTTTAAAAATTAGTCACACATTATTATTATTTAGTGTTGTTGCTTATTATTACATTATTTATTACATTTATGAGGTGGTCCATAGAGGGGTGACACCATGACACTGGGTGACACCAAACCTCGTGACGCCTCTGGTGTGGAGGGAGAAAGGATCTGGTGTGGATCTAAAGCCTCCAGGCCTTGACATGTGATTGTGCACCTGGGATTAAGACCTAATCCAGACCCAATCTAGAGTTCAGCTAGATTATCCAGTCCCCTAGAGAAAATTAAGAAAATGAATCCATTTACCCTCCAGCATCCCATGGAGAGTGTGAGAAACTACTTTTCCCACACAGTTTTTGTGCCTACACTTAGAAGTCTGTGTTTGTGTAAATGAAATGCTTCATTCATGGAGGGTCCAATCCTGTCCAACTTTCCAGTGCCTATGCAGCCACAATGCAACTGTAAGCTAAGGGAACAAATGTTCCCATACCTTGAAGAGGCTTCCGTGACTCCCCCTCCCATTGCAGCACGCAGTGCATGCCCTTTGGTATGGCTGCCTTGGTGCTAGAAAGTTGGATAGGATTGGGCCCTGAATCTTTCAGATCTCTTGATTCAGGTACCATGTGCTGCTTGTAATTCCTGTACTTGCTTCTCCTGCAGTCATCAGATCACTCTCAGAGTGCCTCATTTACAAGAACCATGGGGCATCTCCTATTAGTGTAAAGGACAGAGTAACCCCATGGGCTGCCAATGGCTCTTCCAAGCTCCCCAACATTCTCTCCTCAGAAAACAACGAATTCTGGGGCTTACTTATGACTTTACAACCACCTCTCTCCAGAGTGCAGTGAACATTTTCTCTTATTTTCTCTTCCCATTATTCCTTTCTTACTGAAATGCATTTTTGTGATGGAATCCATTTGTTCAGCCTAAGTGTGGCAGGATGTGTTGCGGTCATGACTGAGATAACAAACTGCCCAGGTTAAGTCCAGTCTATCAAAGATGTGCAATTGAGAAACCGCTCAGGTGATGGTTTCAGGTCAGTTTACGGTGGTTTTGTGATATAGAAAGACAAAATGTTCCAGTTGGTTTGTTGCACTGGAGCAAGGACACTTCCCTGCTGTCAATTGGTAAGAACCATGTCTCTGGTTCTTAATCTGACTACATCTTTCTCTCCCCAATTCCTCATCCTCAGGGGTAGTGCCTGCTCTTGAATATTTTCTGCTGAGACCAGTTCAGATGAAACAAATTCAATTTAATGCACTGTAAAACTGAGCTGGCTACCCTTTTACAGCCTTTTACCCATTTCTGCGCAGCCCGCAGGTGTACACATTTGATCCCTGTTGCATATATGCAATGTTGGGCAGCAATGGCTTAAAAATGTTCTTTTACCCAAAAGGGTTGAAGGGCAAAGGCATGTCCTACTATTTTTTTTTAACATTTCATACAGGTGAACTAAGAAATATCCCTTCTGTGGCTCCCTGAATAAACACCCTTTAATTCAAACTCAAGGCCTGACAAGTTCCCAGCTATCTGGTATGGGGAGGGGGGCTATTTGGGCACTGGTTTTATTGGGTTGCTTAGGAAGGATCTTTTTTGTTAGTTTATCTTTTAGGAAAGAGTGGAACTCTTGTCTGCTCCTCCACTGCATCCAAACAGCACATTGTAAATATCGCAGCAAAGGCAAATTAATTTGGAATGAGTAAAGTTGCAAAAGGATTGAGAGGCAAAAATCCACTGAGACTGTGAAACAATTCTTTGAGCTTGCCATACATGGAACTGGTCAACCCTGGAACGTATCATGCGGCCTTATTTTGAGGCAGACTATTGATCCATGTAGGTTACTGAGGGCCCAATCCTATCCAATGTTCCAGTGCTGGTGCCGTTGTGCCAGTGGGGTATGTGCTGCATCCTGTGGTGGAGGGGCAGTCACTGGGGCCTTTGTTCCCTTACCTAGCCTGGTGCCTTTGTCACTGGGACATTTGTTCCCTTACCATGGGGCTGCACTATGGTACACCGGAGCTGGAAAGCTGGATAGTATTGGACCCTGTGGCTACAATCCTGTCCAGACTTTCCTGGGGTAAGCCCCATTGACTATAATGGGACTGACTTCTGAGTTGACATGCATAGAACTGGGATCCGAGTTGGTTACAGCTCTCCAAGGTATGATATGTGGCTGTGATCCACTCATGTGTTTCCTGTGTGGTTTCTCCTCCTTCAGGTTTGCCTGTAAGGCACAAAACTACATTTAAAGGCTGGCCTTGTTGAAAATGAGAGGCCCTGCAATTCACTGGAACTGGTATGAGGAAAGTGAGACTTCCAGTTGAGCAGCCTGGGTCTACGTAAGGTCTGGTGCTCACTCGCCTATCAGGTGAAACCGGGGAACCAGAAGAGAGGTAGGCAGGACTCCATGACATTCCAGAACTGACAGGTTGCTTAGAGAGCCAGTGACATGTAGTGGAGAGAATGCCAGATTAACAGCCCAATCCTATCGCCTGCCAGCCCGGAGCATGCATGTGGCTAATAAAGCACACACTGCATGCTATGATGGGGGAAAGACTGGATGGCCTAGGAGAGGTAAGTTAAAGACTTTTTTTACATGCTTACTGTAGGCCACCTGGCCTCCAGTGGATGTCCTTGGAACTAGGCATGCTTTTTTTTTTTTGCTCGGGTAAGTATTAGAATCCTGGGGGTGGATCCAGGCCTGGAAGGGGAGGATAGGATCTTGGTATACGCTGCTGCCACTGACATTCTCCCTCTCCTGCATATTCCTGCCCCTGGTTCAGCCCACTCCCTGCTCTGATCCTCCCCAAACTGACCTCTCTGCCACTTTACCTGCTCTGGCGGGGCATCTGGGAGCTGCTGGCATGTGCATGGAGCCTCTGGCCATTTGCACCATCATCTCCATGGTGCATAATGATGGTATGGGGTTTGTGGCACTGCACCAAGACTTATGATGGCAGATCATAATATCCACTGCCATAAGAGCCTGGTAGAACTGGGCCGTCAGAGTGGTAAAAACTAGATTCAAATCCTCATTCAGCCCTGAAGTTCATAGAGTGAGTTTGAGCCAGTAGCTAATCCTTTGTCTGACCTATTTCACAGGGTGGTGATGGTGATTAAGCTGAGGTAGTTGAAAGAACCTTATATTCTCCTCACTGAGTTGTTGGGGGGGGGGTAAGGGTATAATGTACTTGTAATAAATTGAGAGAAGGAAACAAAGAGTCTGTGTTGTAGAGATAGTGGGCTTGCATGGTGTGGGCTTTAAGTAGTGCTGCTTGGTCAGTTTATAATTGGGGCTTAATGTGAACCAAGGGTCAGTATTCTGCATCCCAAGGGTACAGTTTAAGACCAGGGCTCAGCACTAAAACATGTTTAATAATATGATACCTCTTTGCTTGTGGAAGGTATCTTTCCTTCAGTCTTGGGTAATCCTTAGGACCTCAGACTGTTGGCTGACCTCCTTTCCATGGAACACAGCTCAGCTGGAAGGGGTGTATGAGAGGAGGACTGGAACACTTGGTAATTTATTACTGCCTTAGAATTATCTGGGTGAATAAATGGGGCCAGAAGACCAGAAGGAATTAGAGGAAGTATAGGAGATTCCTGCTGACTGGACTTTGAATATCCCTTCAGTTCAGTCCCAAAGTTCCTTCTCCAGAACAGTAAGCTGCACACAGAGGTGCACTGAATCTCCCAGTGCTCTTTCACTAGTGGCCCAATCCTATCTGGGCCTTGTGCTGATGGAACTTGTGTTCTGTCAGCTCAAGACCTGGTTTGCTGGCATTAAGAACATAAGAAGAGCCCTGCTGGATCAAGCCAAGGGCCCATCTAGTCCAACTTCCTGTATCTCACAGTGGCCCACCAAATACCCGAGGGAGCACACAAGACAACAGACACAACCTGCGTCCTGGTGTCCTCCCCTGCAGCTACAGTGATCACATGTGGACCAAGGCTGCCAGCTTGAATAGTTGGCAGCCCCCAGCATGCAAATGGAGCACCCAGCCCCCCCCCCCCCCGAGCAGAAGAATCATTATGGGGGAGGATCAGGGTGAGAATCAGAGTTGTCTAGGATTGTGCCGAGGGCAACCTGGGGGTAGATACTGGCAGCAGTAGTTCCACTGATGTCCTATGCCATTGGCCCCGCATCAACACACAACCCTGGATCTGGGAGGGGGGTGTTAATTGATTATATTCCTTTTAATGCATTTTGTGATGTCTCAATGACTCTAACAGTCATAAGTATGGCAGATAAGTATGGAAATTTTTAATTTGTTTCATGTTATGGTATTTTATTTTCTTCTTAGCCACTTCGGAACATCGGGAGCAGAAAAGCAAGATATAAATGCTTGAAAATAAAATTAATTAAATATAATACCTGCAGCACACTGATGGTGGCTTAGATGTCACCATTTGATTTCAGAATTCATCCCACTTCCAACATTAAACTTGTTCAAACTCCAAAATAAACAGTGCAAAAGAAGAATGCTATGGGTTACGAGATACAATAAACTGAAAGAAACCCAGCAGTTCAAGGAGAAGCTTGACTTCTTTGGCAGAGAAATGATGGCATTTCAGAAACCACCGAACTTGAAAATACTAATTTTTACATTAAATGACCAGAAAATCCAAACCAACAGTTTCAAGCTGTGGTTTTATTTACTATTAAAAGCTCTATAATAAGCAACTTCTAAAAACAGCATGAAACCCAATTATAGCAGACTCTTTGCAACCACAGCTTCAATTTGCATGTCCCAAACCGCGAGAGCAGATAATCTACACTGTCCTACAACATCAGCATGCTCTTGGCCTTTGCCTTATTTTCAGATGATCCCATTAGAATGCATCGTTACATACTCCAGGTCTGTCATACTTACAGTGAAGGCTTTAGCCAAGCAACTCCACAGGAGAAAGAACAAAACCTGTCTTTACAGTACTTGAAAGCTCTTAGAAGGGCACATGCATTTTTGTTTAACTAGTGTTATCCCCGTGGTAGCATTCACCAGAACAGAACCCTCATACTTAAAATAGACCAGTGGTTTTCAAACTTTTTAGCATTGGGACCCACTTTTTAGAATGACAATCTGTTGGAACCCACTGGAAGTGATGCCATTGACCTGGAAGTGATGTCATTGCTGGAAGTGACAGCATCAATTTCAGCTTCAAACCTAAGCCATGATCAGCCAAGGATCCCATTACACAGAGCACTCAGGTTGTTATTTTGCATATTGGAATTCAAACATTCTAACTTGGAAGTCAAAGCAGAATGCAGACTTGGATCCTTCTCCAACCACACAGCCCTCCCCTCTTCCCAGCTTCTCACCTATTCAGGACAAAGCACCATGCTTCTCTGCCACCAGGAGCCCATCCTGGCCAGCAGCTCTGTCCTCTGTATTTTCAGTGGCAGCTGAGTTAGGTGCTATGCCACCCATATGAAATTGGTTCGCGACCCACCTAGTGGGTCCTGACCCACAGTTTGAGAAACTCTGAAATATTTTGAAATCCCTAAGAATTTTGCATGCTGTCGTGTTGTATGAGATTTTTATTGTGATTGACTAGAATTTTTACTATGATTGACAACTATCAGGATGTTGCAGGCAATCTTTGGGGTCAGTTGCCAAAAACAGATGATGCAACTGTAAAATCTGACAAAGCCATTTTTGCTATTACTGCACATGTGTGCGCTATTGTAGTACATTGATGCACGCTATGGCATTACATGGGGGAAGTTGCTGCATTGGTAGTGTTGTGTACACATGTGTGCATATGAACATCAATGCACATGCACTGCATCACCATCACCACTACCACCACCACCACCATCCTTCAGAAGAGTTGCATCAGGTAGTCCATTTTTCCCTGTAAATTTGCCTGCACATGTAAGTGTTGGATCATCGGTGAAGAAATCAGCTCCAGACAGGCATTGTGTCAGTATAGTTTGATGCATGGAAGCTATCAGGGCTGGATCGAGGAGGCTGAAGGACAAAGCTAGGATGTGGAGCAGGCTGCAACAAGAAAAAAGGGCAGTGTACTACTTTTATGAGCACCAGTCAGATTGTCTGACTGGACTGTGGCAATTGTATGCTAATTACGTTTTTCAGTACATTTCAATAATGTCTAGTCATACCACTTATCTGCACTTTTGGCAGGCACTGCATTTTTTAACAATCTTCTCTCTAGTTATGTTTACAGCACTGCAAGACCTACTTTACTGAAAGGTAGGGGAAGACACACAGATTCTCACATCTGTGTCAGCACAATAGCCGGTGCAGACGTGAGGAGACCCTCATTGTCAGGGCTTTCCTCAGGGGAAGAGGATGAAATCCCGTTCTTCTGAGGAGACTCCTGGCGGCTTCCTGATGCCCGCTGGATACAGTGGTAGCCACTTTGGTACCACTGCCTCCAGTGGTGCCAGATGGATGCAGAAGAAGAGCGTCGGGCGGTGAGTTCCCCTGCCAGGAGATGTAAAAGCTTTTCAGGGTGGGGGGAAGACAAGGGGGGGATGAAACTGGGCGAAGGGAGGAAGGGTTGGAGGGCAGATCGGGCCTGGGAAGGGGGAGGGGATGGCGGCAGAGGCTGCCACTTAATCCTATTCCCCATCCTGAGCCGCAGATTCTAATAGACTCATTGGGGCTACCAGAGTTCTACACGAAGTTCTATGGAGGAGTTATCCATCGGCTACCCTGGCCCCAAAGAATTCTGAGGCAGCCATTTCAGCACTGCTGTACAGCACAGCACCAGGACAGCATAGGACTGGGCTGTAAAAGTGGTTAAAGAACATACATCAAACCACTACTACCAATGTTAAGTGGAAAGCAGTCTAACTCTACAGTAATTTGAATGTATTTGATTTCTTTTTAACTTAAAACTAATTTCACAAGATTGTGCTCAAGAAGTTAAACTCGTCCATTTCCCTCTCAGCTGTGAGTGCTGTTGATTTGCAGACAGTTTTTTGAGGCTTGGGGGACTCAATTAACTGTTTCACCCCATGGCTGCAGAAATCAACATGCCTTTCCTTTCTAACTGGTTGGGTGGACCCAGTCTGGACACCAGATCAAATATGTGAATGTGTGCATTCATACATATATATGAAAAGAAAATGGGCAGTCTGCTCAAAGCAGCATCCCAGGACATGTTGTGTGTGTGTCCCCCAGTCTTGGAAGTTTTCCATGGGTAGCAGCAGCAGCATCTTGCAAAGCAGTTTCTTTGGGGATAACTAATAATGCAGACTTGTGTGAGTTTGCACGGATGCTTGAAATGTTGCCATTCTATTGTAGTAGTTTAGTCCAGGGGTGTAAAACCTGTGCAATATACTGGGCCAGAAGTGACATCATTAAGCAGGAAGTGACGTCATTAAGTCGATGATGGCTGGAACTTTGTTCTCACACAGAAACTCATTAGCTGCAAATGACGGAAGAGAAAATGTGCAAATCATGACCATATCTTCAAGCTATGGGGAAGCCCAATTATCATGCAGCAGCATTGCTTCTGCCGAGACATCACTTTGCAGCTCAGCAGCTGAAAGCAGGTCTGTGAAGTGACACCGCAGCAGAAGCGGCAGGGCCATCGTAGCAAAAGTAGCACATGTTATGGGCCCGCATTTTTGAGGCCTCTGCACGAAATGCTTGCAAGCTGCTGTCACTGATGAAATCCGCATCTCACCCTGTTGCTTACTTGTCGATGGAGCTGCATGGCACTTAATCATTATGGACAACATTAATAACATGATGCGAATAAACAAGTTCATTCAAATTCAGCTTCACTGTGGGCACAATCCTATCATGCCTCAGCACTGGCAGAGCACTGGTCCGCTGGCACTGGCTGTCACAAGTGCTCTGGAAAGCACCTTGCAACAATGGAAGAGTTCAAGTTGCCAGCAGGAGGGCCTGCTGCTGCCCACAAAAGACCAGTGCATGATGGAACAGGTAAGCTCCACATGGGCTGGTGGAGGGGTGGGGGAGAGATGTAACAAGGATGGCAGGGTTAACAAGGTGGGAAGAGGCGGCCCATTTATAACATATGCTACAGACACTGCACTAGCTTACTCCAGCCTTGAGATGTGGTGCTACTGAAAGGGTGGCCGAAGTGATAATTGGATTCTCTTAGCAGCTGAGCAGCATCTCCTTCTCTCACCCTCTTGGTCTGATCTTTACCCCATAGCATTCCTTGCCTCCTGAGGACTTCTTCTGTCTCTCCCTCCCAGAGCCGCAAAAAGACAGTGCTGCTGAATGGGTGGCACTGGGAGAGCCCAGTTGTCACAGGGGCCAGATAAAGAGCTTCTGGAGGCCACATCTGGCCGACGGGCCTTGTTTAGCCTATTTCAATGTCTCTTCCATCTCGCCTGCTTTCTCTTGGTTCACTTGTATTTAATGAATTGAGCATGGTAATAAGCACACATTATAACTTTTTTTGTCTCTTTCGTGGCTTGTGCTGAAATGTTCATTTAAAAAGTGCTTAATCATGAACAAGATTATCCAGCTGTCCTTTTAAGGAAGTATTCCTGTCCTTACCATTCTGTAGTCATTTAGTCTCATCTAAATTGTATTCTAGAATGGCATTGCTCTGAAGGTGAATATAATTCCTTTTCTGTGTATAAAACTCAATTCCCTGCCGCACTGTTCATTGTGAATGTACTCCTGGAAAAACCATAGAGGCTTGTGTTTGTGCTACATCCTGTAGCTTCTATTCTATTAGCAGTCTCCTCACATGTTCTGGAAACTGCGCTGATATGGCAGTAATAAGTGATCATGAACTTGCCTTTACTATCTGATGATATTACTTTATGCGATGGCCCCTGGAGTATACTTGCTGAACCCCCATTGGTATGCACCATAAATCTACCACATAATTTATTATTTGCCATATGTCTGGGAGTCTCTGGAGTGCAATTATAGCAGTGATATAGGTTAGGACATAGTGGCGATACAGGTTATGTGCACTGGCAAATCGCATAAGGATATTTGTATAAACTTATACGTACAGGAACTGGATGAGAATCTTCCTTTGTTAACCCAGCAGGTCATAACAGATTTGAAACAGAAATTGTTTCATTGTTTAAAGCAGGGGTCTCCAAACATTTTGGCCAGAGGGCCACATCAAATATCTGGCGTGGTGTGGAGGGCCATAAAAAAAAATTTAAATATAAAATTTAAATAAATAAATTAGAGATGGAACTTAAATGAGTGAATAAATGAATGAATGGACTCACTCATTCAACCTCTCTGGCCCTCAGAGCACCCTCCAGACACTTTCAGAGCACAGTTCTGGACGTGTTCAGTTGAGTGTGCCAGAGGCTTTCAGGGGACAAGAGGTTGGCCGTGGGCTGGAAAGAGGCTTGCTGTGGGCCGCATCTGGCCCCCGGGCTGGGGTTTGGAGACCCCTGGTTTAAAGGGCTGCCTTGTTGTGATTGTCTTTGGAGGATCATTTCCAGGTGTCTCTACCTTTGGAGATTGGGCAGATCTGTGTACAGTACAAACAAGAGGTGGAGGCATCCCTCTCTCTCAGTTGCTCTCCTGAACCCTGGAGGTAGCACAGGTGTTTGCTGTGATGATCTCTGGTTATAGAACATGCTCACTGCAGCCATTTAGGTGGCCCGATCCTGCATATTTTCAGGTGCCAGGTTGAAATGACCTTATTTTCCCATGCTGCAAATGATAGATGCTCATGTCACGCTGCCACTACTGATGTGAATGTACTCCTGGAAAAATCTGTAGTTTCTAACCTATTAGTAGTCTCCTCACATGCTCTGAAAACTGTGCTGATATGGCGGTAATAAGTGATCATGAAAAATAACTTTTTTTTTTTAAATTTTAGCAATGCTTTCTGCTGATCTTCTGTTGTTTTTATTGATTTGATTTTATATTGGGATTTGATGGGGGTTTTCTTTTTTAACCATATTTTATATTGCATGTTTTGACAGGAAGATGCCTTGCTCTTCCCAAGGGGGGGGGGGGAAAGGTACGCGTGTTTGTTTGTTTTTAAAATCCTACACATTAGTCATATGATAATACTTAGTGATAATGTGTTCATTTTGAAATATGGTGAGGGAAGTTAGGAATCTCTCTCTCTCAGGCACAATCTTCCTTGGAATGGAAGCTTAGTTGATACTACTTGAGCTTCGTTACACTCAGTGGCATTCCTGGGGGGGGGTGCAGGGGGTAGCAGTTGCACTGGCCATCAAGCTTTAGGGGGGCAACAAGCTGAGCTTGATACTAGTGACCAAAATTGTGAAAATCTTGGTATGTACGAATAATACCATCATGTTATATATCACTGGAAAGGTAATTTAATTCAGACTGCAATGAAACAAACTGCACTGGAATATCTGTTTTCTATCAAAAGCTATGGCCAAATAACCAGAAAATGAAAACACAATTGCCTTACGGAACAAAAAGTGAATTCTTAACTCAAAATTGACCTGTGAGACTGATTATTCTGAGTCAGTGACATATTATTATGTTATTGACATGTTTCCATGACATGTTATCATGATACAGCATGAAACCAATAAGATGTTAATATAAGCCAGCTCTCATTTCTATAATACAGTTACCGCTGCTAACTGGGTAAAAGGCACTTTTTCAAGTGATGCCCCTCTTTTATTTAGCAAGGGGAAAATAACCATCCTTCTTCACCCCAGCACAGTGTCTCAAACCTAACAGGGGCACACTTTTTATTTATTTACTTAATTAATTTGATTTTGCCTGGGGGGGGGGCTACAAATCTTCTTTGACCCCAGGTAGCAGATAGATGCCTTAGCTATGCCACTGACTGGGGGGGGGAGGCAGCAGAGCAAGTAGGTGGCGAGCTGCTGGCGGGAGGAGGTGGGTTCCTCCCAATTTTCACTTTTTAGAAAGTTTAAAAAACTTCTGATTGTGACATCACTTCCAGGGCAACATTTTGAGTTTGGCACCGGGCTACATGATCATTAACTACACCATTGGTTATACTTGTTGGCTCACAGCCACCCAGAAGCACATACATGAAGAAGCAAAAGCAGGCTGCTAGCATGCTGGTCAAGAGTTTGTATTGGGATTTCCTGCTTGGCAGTGTCTACTCTTTTGCTTGTATCTTCAAAACAGCCTGTTCTGCTACTTCTTTTTGTCTTGCTCTGTTCCTTCAATGAATTTCCAAGCTATGATTCATCTGGAATCTTGTTCAAGTCATGCCTACCTGTTTCTGGGTTGCCTCCATAAACGTCACTCCTTCTTGATCCAGAAGTGTAGTCCATATCCTGTGGCTTGCCGATACAAGAAAGCGGGTCTGGACCCTAGTTTGAAAGGTGCACACATGTGCATTTGATACAACACCAGTGATTGGGGTGATTATACCCAATCCCTATATGAAGGTGAGTCATATGCATATGACAAAATTGATCTAGGACTGTTTGGTGGCAACAGATTCCATGGTATTGCCAATTTGAACTGAACTAGGGCCTACCTCACAAATCATATAGATATACAGGCAGCCATCAGTAACCAGGGAATTGAATATCTGCTGGTTCCAAATCCGCAGGGTGGGCCACCTTTTGCCATTCATAGCCTGGTTACTTTTTGGCCTTTGGAGGGCCAAAAAGCACAACTTCTGGTTTTTGGCTGATAACTGAAAGTTGTGCTTTTTGGCCCTCAGAAAGCCCTCTGGAAATTGCCAGCTCTGGTTGTGTTTGGAGTGCAACAGCGTATCTGATCTGTGGCTATTGGCAGGGGGTCCAGGAATGGATCTGCCATGGATACTGAGGGTCGTTCTAGGACCTTGGTGTCCACCGATTTGGTATCCACTGATTTGATTCACCACTGATACCAGGGTCATAAATGTCTTATAACAAGGGAAAAAACACACCTAAATCCAATTTCCTACCTTTGCGCTGTTAAACCGCACTGGTTGTAAGCTTCTTGGAGTTAAAGATACGTAGATTTAAAGACCAACTTCCACGTTTCTTGAGCCTCCATTGTCACCCCAGAATGCAATGTTATAGAAGCTATACTGCATTCAGCCAGTAGATAGGGCGAGTAATGGAATCTAATGGAATAATTTCACCTCATCTAGTGGCTGAATGTGATATAGCATCTATATGCATTCTGTGCAACAATGGAGGTGCGAGAAATCTGAAAGGGGGTCTTTAAAGCTATTTTTCCACTGATTTGGTATCCACTGATTTTTTTTTATCCACTGGGGGTTCTGTTCGGGAACCCCAGTGGATAACAAGGCACAACCTGTTCACTGAACTTTGATTTTTAAATCTATCTTATCTTTTCCAGCTCTTGTTCTTCAATTCTACTATCTCCAGGGGAGTGCCACATCAAGAAATTTCACTTTTTCTTCTTCTTCTTTTTTAATATAACCACAGTTATGTCTGTCATATTATGATTGATTTTTTTACCAGTTTGTATTTTAAAGTCCCACAGCATCTTCACCTACTTGCTTTTGACAATTTTTTAAACAAAATTATTCTTCACTCGATCAGAAAATTCTCTTTTCCATCTTTTGCTCACTATATTATTATATTATTCCCTTATTATGTTCTCCATATTTGCATGTTATATTATTCCCTTTTATTTAATATTATTATTATTAGCTATAATCAACTGATATCAGCTATATCAACTGATCAACTGATATCAGCTATAAATTATAGCATCAGTCAACTACAGATTGATTCCCTTGCTCCCAAGAACAATTATAGTTTTCATTTCATTAAGACAAATAATGGGGTTGTTTCCTCATGGAGTTTCACAGTCAAGGGCACACTGATAACTATGGGCTTTACAATTTAATGAAATGCCACTTTTTCCAGCCATGTTCATTCAAAGCAAATTTCAAACTAATCTCACTGACACAGTTCTTATATCTGAAGTGAATAAATTGTTCCGAACTGTTCAACATTATGTTGAAGTTTACAGATGTTCACCCCTTTATAGTTTGGTGTTCATTCGCATCCTCACATTTCTTTCACTATTACAGTCCCTTTTCTGTCTTAAATGTTGTACATTGCTTATTGGTTACATTCTTGCAAGAGGGCGGGTTCAACAACATCCAGCTAGAGTTAGTTATAACCAAATTCCACTGAAATCACTGAAATCTCACAAAGAGAGTCTGGTCCAACAAGAAGCTGACGGAACATACCAAGATCCAGGTCTACAGAGCTTGCGTCCTGAGTACACTTCTGTACTGCAGCGAGTCATGGACTCCTCGCTCACAACAGGAGAGGAAACTGAACGCATTCCACATGCGCTGCCTCCGACGCATTCTCGGCATCACCTGGCAGGACAAAGTTCCAAACAACACAGTCCTGGAACGAGCTGGAATCCCTAGCATGTATGCACTGCTGAAACAGAGATGCCTGCGTTGGCTTGGTCATGTTGTGAGAATAGATGATGGCCGGATCCCAAAGGATCTCCTCTATGGAGAACTCGTGCAAGGAAAGCGCCCTGCAGGTAGACCACAGCTGCGATACAAGGACATCTGCAAGAGGGATCTGAAGGCCTTAGGAGTGGACCTCAACAGGTGGGAAACCCTGGCCTCTGAGTGGCCCGCTTGGAGGCAGGCTGTGCAGCATGGCCTTTCCCAGTTTGAAGAGACACTTGGCCAACAGTCTGAGGCAAAGAGGCAAAGAAGGAAGGCCCATAGCCAGGGAGACAGACCAGGGACAGACTGCACTTGCTCCCAGTGTGGAAGGGATTGTCACTCCTGAATCGGCCTTTTCAGCCACACTAGACGCTGTTCCAGAACCACCTATCAGAACGCAATACCATAGTCTTTCGAGACTGAAGGTTGCCAACAATGTTAGAGCCCAATCCTATCCTTCCCCCATCCACCCTGCTCAAAAGGCACATGCTGTAATCAGCAGGGGGCCGGGAATGGGAGGCTTGGGAGGGGAAAGGGGATTTAAATCCCCTTACACATTTGTAAGCCTCCCACTTTGTAATGGGTTTCCTTGGACTTGCGCCATCAATTTTGCTAGGTCAAGTCCAAGGAGAGAAAGATAGCGGGGAGACTGTTCACAGAGGAGATAGGATCTGTCAAACACTATTGCTGCTGGATCCACCTTCTCCTGTAGCCTCCCGACCAACCCATTCCTCCCCCTTCCCACCCAGTTCCACCCTCCCTGTCCCATTCCGCTCCCCTACACCTACACCTTTCCGCTCCCCTACACCTTTCTCACTTCCCTGCTGTTTTACCTGCTCTGACAGGTGGCCTGTGATCCCCTGATGTATACAGGAAGGCTCCAGCCTTCCCACCAGTGCTCGGGCAGTGCACTACTTTTGCAATGATTGTAAAGTAGGTAGCACTGGTGGAATGCTTGTTCCACCAGTGTTAAAAGCCCATTGGATTGGGCTGTTAGTTATGGTTGACTTCAGTCCATTCTTCGAGTTACCTATTCCCACAAGTAGTGAATGAGACATTAAACTTGTGTCTCCATACAACTGTTTCTCAACTTCTGACTTACACATGTACACACACACACACACACACACACACACACACACACACACACACACACACAGAGTGTCAGGCACTTTCATGGTAGAGGTACCCTCATGTCCCTAGCCACTGTTACATAATCCAGTATATGAAGCAACTGCTCCAGTGCATCTCACAGGCAAGTTGATGCTGGGAATAATTGATTTCCCCGTCATATATTTGAAACCCCCACCTAGAAATGTGGTGGCCCCACTTATTAAGAAGCATTTTGAAGTAGCACAGATGATAGAGGGGTTTATCAAATAGTAACAATCGGGCCCATGTCACAACTCAGTTTAACTGGATTGGAGCTGTCCCACCTTAGCCCAAAATATGCCATCCTGGGCTCCTCCCATTCTCAGAACTCCCCTCCACTTTTCCTCTTCTTTGGCCAGTTCAGGGAGTGGAAGTAGAAATAGGAGCAGTGGCAGTGGCGGCAAGTAGGCACAAAGAGATGGGTACCCGACCAATCTGCTGCCTAAGATGACTGCTTTAGTTGGCTTCATTAATGGACCGGCCCTAAGTACGAGAAGGGTTAGAATAGGCACCCAAAGTACTGAATGTTGAATTTCATACAACAAAAAGTTCACATTTCACAAAGTGCAGAGCTCACATATGCAAGTATTTGCCACAGATATGGATTCATAGAATTGGAAGGGGCCTTCGAGGCCGTATTGTCCAACCCTTGAATTTGAAGCAGGAAAATCTTCTCTAGAGTATATTTACTTCTCAAATTAAGACTTTTTAATTGATTCTGTGATGTCTGCTTTTTTCAGCACAGGTCAATTTTCAACCATAATTCTAAATAAGTGTATATGAGCCCTTCTTAATATTAGTGACTTCAGACAACAGTGTGTGTGAAGGCTTAAAGCCATGAGGGAAGTATTCCTTAGAGCAGGGGTGTCAAATATAAGGCCCATGGGTGGAATATGCCCCTCCAGATGCTCTTTATCTGACCCATGTACTAACTGGGCTCTCTCAGAGCCACCCTTTCAGCAGCACCACTTCTGTCAAGGCTCTGGGAGGGAGAGATGGCCTCAGAAGGCAAGGAGTGCTATGGGAGAAGGGGCAAACCAAGAGGAGTGAGAGAGGAAGATGTTGCTGAGGTTTTGGGAGTACCTAGTTATCGTGCAGGTCAACCTTTCAGCGGCACCACTTCTGCTGGGCCATCACTTCACCGATCACCTCCCAGCTGCAAAGCTGCAAAGCGGCACTGCAGTAGAAGTGGCATTGCTGAAAGGGCATCTAATATGATAATTGGGCTCTCTAGTATCTTGAAAATATGATCAAGATTAGCACATTTTCTCTTCTGTCATTTGTAACTAATGAGTTTCTGTTTAAGAACACTGCCCATTTCTGGCCACCAGCTGCTTAATGACATCACTTCCTGCTTAATGATGTCGCTTCCAGCTCTAAACAGGCACCACGAATGCTGTTTGGGCCACTAAATAAGTGGAATCTGACACCCCTGCCTTGGAGCAAAGATGAATGCTTTCACATTGGCACCCTTTTGTAATTCACTTTCAGTGGTCTGTGTCTTCTTGTTTTGTTTTTGTTGGAAAAGTTCCTAAGAAAGTTTTTCTCCTCCACTGTTGCTGGAAAAACAGCATGTCTTTATTCAGTTAATTACTTTTCCCTTCTTATTCACTGCCTCTCCTGTGTCACATGGAAGCCATCATTGTCCTATATAGCTATACTCATTTCAGACCAGACAAACTGGCTCTTATTTTGGATACCACTACAATCAACGCACTTACTATAACACAAATCCATACATCTTAATTGGAAGCACTCTTAACAGTAATTTGGGCAACAGTTTACAGATGCGAAAGATGGAATTAAGCATTGACAGGCTATTAGAAAGAAGAAAGGGCAAAAAATATGTTGCCAGTCAGACTGTCTGTCTGGGATATATGAAGCAGCACAAGGGATTGTAGAAAATGTCATATCTGCATTAGCAAAGTACCTCTAAAATCCCAATACTTTTGCAAGATGCTGGTGAGAGAGCTGGTCTACTACTGTGTGCTCACACGGGGGATGACGTGACAGTGTCATTGCATCACCCTGCCCTGGGCGCCGGCTGGCCTCTCAATGCTATTGCCCCAGAACACTCCCTGAATAAACACCCTATAAATGTTTAAGGATTGAACAGAGGAGAGAGCAATTCAGTATATGCTTGGTGTACTGAAGCAAGGGTGAATTCATACAAATATGTACATTATTGACCATCTATTGTGACTGGTTTGAATGCAGGCATGGGGTAGTGGCAATTTGGACACTGGTTCAGACATGGGATGATTTCCTCCTGGATGCACCTGAGTTGAGAGAATAGAATATGAACATGAAGTACGTGTGCCCTTAGTTAACACACATTTGCAGGAATACAGCAACTGTTCCTTGTGGACCTGTCCCACAAGGCTGGAAGCAATAATGTAATTTGGATACTGATGTACTTTTGCTGCACCCACTAGTTCCTTCACGAGATCACAGATATGTGTGCTACTCAGGATGGCCAAATGGAGGGCTGCTTCATGTCTAAGCTGGCCCCAAATGTCCTGTTATTAACCAGGTTTCCAGTGCTTCATCTACTATTAATAAGTTGCCTTTTTGAAGCATTTGTTCTACATTGAGATCTAGGTCACAGAAAGGTCTGACGGCTTGACCTGAGATTTCAGAGTTAAGTTTCCCCATGAGGAAAATTTAAATATCAGGGTGAGGAACCAGTATCAAAGGAGGAAAACCATTTTCTGCTTTGCTTTAGAGCTTTTATTATTTGCTCCACCTCGAATCTTGGTAGCAGCCACACACGCCAGCTCTTATCCTTATCCCCCTTTCCTGGCCTAGACCCACTTCTCTTCAGACATATGCCACCAAAAGAGCTGGTTTAGGTCTGAGGAGACCCTTTGGGTACCTGGTAGCCTACAGGGAAGTAAGTAAAACATATCTTTACTTATCACTCTCCTGGGCTGTCTGGTCCCTACAGCTCACTGATAGCATGCAGTTGGCTGCAATGAGCTCAGATTAGGATGACAACCTCAAAAGACCTGTAATGAAGGAATTGTATGAAAGAGTGCTGCCCCTCTCATGCCCATTGAGATCTGACTCCTCTCCACTCAGTTTTGTTTCATATTTCTGAATCTTTGAGCTATGGTTCACTATTTTTTTTTTAATTATTTTGAACCACCATCTAAATAGGTGATGTTATTTAACATGTGTAACACAATCACATTGCAATAAGTAAACCAAACCGTATGCACCCAATTCTGTACTCTATGGTCTTTGTCTACTCCACCTTCCTACCTGGGATTCCAATTCTTTCTGAGTGTTTTCAATGAAGTACATGAACTTCTGGAGGCAAATTCCCCTGTGTTGTGCAGTCTGATCCTAATTCCAAGTGGTTGTGTTGTAGCTATGGGCATGAATTGCAGTGATGGTTCTCCATTCAGAATTGTTTATGAAATGTTGGAATTGTTAGCAACGATTTGCCCTGTGTCCTTCATGGTCTTAATTTTCATGAAAGCAGGCAAGTGGAAAGTGGGCAACCAATCCCAAACCATATAGTGTATTTTAATATACAAAATACCTTGAATTGCATCCAGGAGTAAACGTTCAGTATGCTTTTTATAAGAGACTGAGAACAGATTGTGCCTTCATCCCTCTGCATATGACGATCATTATGAATATGGCAATCGTCTCTTAATATTTTGTCTGCACATTCTTGGCCACCAAATTTCGTCGTCAACAATCTGACTGTAATTAGGTAAGTCACGTAGTATTTTTCTGTTCTTAACGACAAACAATCTTGGAAAACACACAAAAGTGAACTCCAAGAAACGAAGAGTGTGAGTCTGAATTTTAGTCTAGACTGAGTACCATGCTTCCCATTATAAAGTAAGGTAAAGGAATTGAATGGCACTTCTCAAAACATGTATCAATGTATTTTCAACTGAAATGGGGATGTCTTGTGTTTAAACACTATTCAACATAATGCATTTAACTATGGTGAGAATGCTTCTTAAGTTAAAAATAGCTGCAAGTTTATTTTTTTAATCTTTTTTCCCCCCAAAGACATAGTTTAAAATGAAATTCAGGGTGGGAAGGAATCTTTTTGACAGGGTAATAAAAGGTCAATGAGCTATAAATACATTCCTACAAAAATACGCAAATCGTATCTTAAATTTTTAGGAAAACATTTCAGTGTATTGACAATTGAGCTAAATTATTGATATGGCCATGTTATAAAGGGAAGAAAAACTACATGCCAGACTTAAATTAAAACTGGATATAGCCCAAAGGAAAACATTATATAATTGAAAGGCAGTTAAGATGGAAAAGACATAAGGGACAGGAAAAACCTTAAAAGAGACATTTAGAGTAGAAGTGCTTTTGGCAATGCACCATTGCAATAAATAATCTATGTTATTGGTAATTATATTTATGGTTCTTTTTATTTTATTAAGTTTATTTTCAGATTATACAGAACACAAGTACAGTTGGGGATGGAATGTAGATAAGCAAGCTGAAACTGCATACAGAGAACATCAGGACAGCTGGCAGATTCTATGATTCAAGATTCATTTTACACATATGTTTCCCACTCTGCGATTTTCCCATGCTGGTCCAGGAAGTTCATGTAAACAACCCTGCTTTACTTGGTTCAGCTTCCGGGTGTGTTTACAAAGCATATAAGTGATGGACATCCAAAGGGGCCTGCTATTGCTTACATGGTTTGTAAACATGTCAAGAAGATGAAGCACATTGGTTGAAGTCTTTGCATTGATTGAAGTCTTTGATCCATATGGAAGCAAACAAGAGATAGCAGCAACCACGCTGGACAAGGTGAAAAGGGAGCCTTAAAGGGGACAAATTCACTATCTATACACAAGGAGTAGTTGTATCTGGAGAATCACAGGTATGCAACATCAGATAATCTTCTGAGATTTCTGAATTGAATTCTGCAATTGGACCTGCAGATAGCCATGGTAGTAACACAACACACAGCTAGTGGTCTGCAAGGGTCTACAAGTTGTGGGAATATGTGTGAACTTGCACAGATCCTCAGGACTGAGCTATATCATTAAATCACAACTACAAGTGGGGCCACAGTATCCATGAGGGATCTGTTCTCAGACACTCCGTGGATAATGAAAATGGCAAAACGAAAACTGCTGCTTCATCCCGGTTAAACCCTCTGAAGGCAACTGGAATTCTGCTCCAGTCACCTCCAGAGGGCTTTCCAAAGCTTGCAGAGGCCATGTATGTCCTCCTGTGGCCTCAGCAGGCTTCAGAATGCCTCCTAGATGCAAAAAAGGTTTCTGGTTTTCAGACAAAATCTGGATGTGATGTTTGTATGCCTTTAAAAGGCTTTAGGAGGTCTGGAGAAGCCCTCTGGGATTTGTCTGGCCCTCAGAATGTCTTTTAAAGGCATAAAAAGTCACTTCTGGTTTTTGTGTAAAAACAGGAAGTCACTTTTTTTTTTTTTGGTTTGGCCTCTAGGAGGCATTCTGAAGCCTGCTGAGGCCATGGGAGGTTAGAGGTAACTGGAGCGGAGCGCCATTCACCTTTGTAGGGTTCAGGTAGAGCAAAGT
Source organism: Tiliqua scincoides (assembly GCF_035046505.1). Lineage (NCBI taxonomy): Eukaryota > Metazoa > Chordata > Lepidosauria > Squamata > Scincidae > Tiliqua > Tiliqua scincoides. Next base: position 61,845,940 of record NC_089826.1, read on the forward strand.
CTGGCTCAATGCGGGTCCAGGGGATCTGTGTTGAGCCAGATCCGTGGATGGAAAATCTGTGGACAAGTAGGCTCAACTTGTATTATATTTCAGTAGGAATGTTAGAGGATTCTTCTGGGCTCACATTGTATTGGTATTGCAATAGCCCAAGGGAAGGACTCAGAACTCAACCACCACTGGGACATTACTATAATATAGCAACAATGGAGAAGTCGGGGGGAGTCTCTGAGTCTTTAGGATGGCTTCTGTTTCTCCTCAGGTTCTGGTCCTTCCTTTTCAGACAGGTGTTTCTGCTGCTGCTTGTGGTTTTTTTGCTGCCCCACTGATGATGAAACAGAATGAGGGTCATGGAGAATGTCTTCAAGCCATCTAGGACCAGCTCAGCAAGTTATCCCATTGTTTTCTAATGGGGGGGGGGGATTGGATAATTTCTGAGAAAATTCAAAATGAGATTTCAGCAGCTTGCCCACCCAGGGCAGAAAAGGGGCAGGAGGTGGGCAGAATGGGAAGGGGATGAGGCAGGGGATGGGCAGACTAAGACCGGTAAGCGGGCGGGTTCAGCAGTGGCAGTGCCATTCGAATGCAAACCCTTTCCCAGGCCTGATCTGCCTGTATGGTTCAACTCGGACTTGCACCAGTGATATCCCTGGTGCAGATCCAAGTTGACCCACAGCAGCTTCAGCGACTTACCCCAAGGAGACCTCCAGCAGCCAAGACTTCCCTGCATGCAAACTGCAAGGGAGGATGCATTGGCACCACTGTGTCACCCTGCAGGGATTTAGGTAAGATTGGGCTGAAAATTTCTAAACCAAGAGGAGTTTCCTCTTGATATTATCTGCTAATTTTATAAATCTCTTACTTTAGAAGTCTTAATTATTATTACACAATGACTAATTTATCTGTTCAAGTAACACTAGGAGTAATTTGCACCATAATAATTTTTGGCAAAATTAAGCAGTAGTGAAGTACAGATTGTTCTTATGACTCAAAAAGACAAGTTCCCTTCCCAATCCAGTCACTTAGGACTCCTTGCCCCTCAGCTAGTTACATAAAAACCTTAATTTCCAGATAGACCTCTTACTAAAGGCAAGTTGAGGTGGCACAGGCCCCCTGCACCTGTTCTCAAGTGTTGCAAATGTGCCATAAGGCATGTTTGCACTGACTTGAAAGCTGGAAGCGCCAGTACAACAATGTGCGCCGGTATGCTAGCACCAGATCCAGTCCAGCACAGGTATGTTTGGCCAAATGGCATGAGGGGTGAAAGAGGGTGGAATGGAGGTGTGGAGGGAGTTTTTTTTTTGGGGGGGGGGGGCGAACAGGGGAAGGATTGGGGCCAGGAGGGGCACAATCAGTGGCAGCAGTGCACACCATATCCTGACCCCTGTCCTTGTCCTTGGCTAAATAGTGGGTGCAGATCTGAGTAACCCCATAGGGCAGGCTGGGGTGTTACATGGCGTAAGGGGAAAAAACATCCCCTAACCCCACGATGACCTCCTGCCTGCTCCTAACTTGCATTGGATACAGCTCAGGCCATTATGGACTGGCTGGACTGAAGCAAGTTAAGATTGTGCTGTTAAAAGTGTTGCTAGTGGCCGTTTTAGGGCAAAGTCAGTATTTGTGTTAGGACCAGTATGCACATCAAGGCAATTGGCTTTTGTTCCTTATATTTTTGTTCTTGTTAGTGTACATTCAGGATTGTGTGTCATAATAAAAATACACTCATTGGCTATTAAGATTTTCTAAAAAGATACACAGTACATCTCTTCTTGACTGAACAAATAAAGAAGAGTGGTATCTAATACAATTAGTCATAACATGAGCTGAGAAGTAAACACACTTATTGGGAAGCACTTTTCATTGACATCAGTGGAACCTAAAGCCTTTCATGATCCTGAACACAGCATCTGAATACAAAATTGTATCTAACAGTTGCTGGGGAGACCTCCAGAAGCCAAAACTCCCCTGCAGGCTGCAGAAAAGGCTGTGCTAGTACTGCTGCACCACTTCATGGGGGTTTAGATAGGATTGGGCAGCAAATCTCTAAAACACAAGGAGTTCCTGCTAGATAATCATCTGCTGCTTTTGTGAATCTCTTACTTTAGAAGTCTAATTATTCTTACCCGATGACTAATTTATCTGTTCAAGTGACACCAGGGGTAATTTGCACCATAATAATTTTTGTCAGAATTAAGCAGTAATGAGGTACAGATTGTTCTTATGACTCAAAAAGACAAGCTCTCAAGTTTGAACCCTCAAGTCTGTTTCCATAGGCTTCCTGATGATAACACTATCTGGCCCAGGGATATAGTAGAGGAGGAGTGGGAGGGGGGATGGCACTCCAAAATTTTCCCTACAGCAGGAGTGTTGACTTCATCAGCAGGAGCATTCTGGTGCTACCTTTGGAACTGTCCCCCCCCCCCCAGAGGAATCTGAGCTTAGAAGAAACATTGGACTCTGCAGAAGGCTGACTGAGAAAATTGTTGGGCAGCTCAGTTCTACCAAAATCAACTCCATGGATGCAGCTGTACCAATGGAGCATCATGGGGTGGGGGGGGGAGTTGCTATTTTGCGGGCATAATTCCAAGGCATATGATGGCAGCTGAAAGGGAGAGGGAAGGAGCTAGGATTTGGGTGCAAGCGAGTGCTTACAATCCTGCCTCAGTCCCCCTCACTCCATGCCCCCTGTTCCACTTGGGAACCCTCCTCTGTCCTGTTCTGCTTCCACTCCTCTCAGCGGTCTGGTGCATCTACTTTCCCAGTTCCGCAGTGGGCCTCCTGCACTGCTACCGGTTGCAGCAGTGAGTTTAAAATAGTTGTTGGTTGCATGCCGTATGACCATCCAGAGGCCATTTTACAGCAGCGGAATCTTGAACAGGATTGGGTCATGGGGCATTTGTTAATATTTAGGCTATCACCTTTCTTGGGGGTTACCTGAGAGACATTCTGAAGCTCACGTTACATTTGGCAGCCCAGTCCAATGTAACTCCCCACATGGTGATGTAGCAGAGCTGATATGGGCTACGCTGCAACGTGTGAGGGATTTTTGACTGCTGGGGTCTCCTTAGGTAAGGGGACATTTATCCCCTTGCCCCTGAGTAAGACCCAGCAGCTGCAACTTGGACCTGTGCCAGCTATATTGCTGGTGCAAGTCCGCATTGATCCATGCAGGCAGATAAGGCCTGGGAAGAGGGTTTGGATACAGCACTTCTTGCACCACTGATCCTGCTCTCACCTGGGCCTGACTGTCCACACCTGTCTCAACCACCCTGTTCTGCCCTACCCCCCCATTCAACTCCATCCTTACTCTTCCCTCACCCCAGTGTAGGACATACCTGGTTTTGCGGGCCTCTCTATGACTGCTAGGACTAACAGGAAGACATTGGCCTTTCTGCCAGCACGTCTGGGCTTTGTGGTGTTGCAAAGTGCTTTACAAATCTTTTGCAACAGCTCACAGCATCAGAATGCACATGGGCCATCAGCCTTCAATCCTATGCACATTTACCTGGGAGTAAGTCCTATTGAACACAATGAGACTTACTTCTGAGTACTTATCTCATTTAGTTATTTGCCATTTAGTTATTTGATTTTTCTCTGTAAACCGCTTTGTGAACGTTCAGTTGAAAAGCGGTATATAAATACTGTTAATTAATTAATTAATTATGCATAGACTAGCACATTAATATACCTTTTATCTTTCTTTGGAATATTTTAAATCCCATCTTTCCTTGTTTATGCATTTGCTCTAAAACTACAGTTGACGTCAAGGCTTGGGATGAAATAAATCTTTAAATGATGTATAAAATGTTTTTGACTGTAAAGACACATGGCAGGAGAAGAAAACCCTCAAGTGAAGACATTTAGCATGCTGTGGTGGTGATATCTATGTAGGTGTAGCTATGCTGTGAGTATGTATCATGATGAGCTGTTTAATTTATCACCACACCTATGATGTTGCTGCATTCCTCAAGATTAAAGCTTGGGCAGCTGCATGAAGATCTTATGCTTATCGAGCTTGCAAAGCCCTTCTCTTTGACCTCATAAACCTACTACAGAGAAGGGATGTTGCTAATGAATCTTCAGTCTGTTCAGCTACAGGAATTCCTGAAAGGTGTGAACTGTCTACTTCCTGCCAATAGGATCCCCCTTTCCCTTTTTAATTTTTTTAAAATATTTTTTGCTGTAGAAAATTTCGTTAGTTTTTAACAACTCAGTGATTAGCCCCAAGATTCAGGCAAGGACAGATGGACAGCCCAATCCTAACCTGTGCTGGAATAGGCAGGCCACATGTAGCCTGCACCACATTCAGCACAGGTTAGTAGGTGGAAGAAGCGCAACTTGGAGTAAGAGGACTTATGTCACCTTACATTGAGTAGTGCCCAATAATGCTTTTGTATTGCACCTTAATTTTATTTTTTAATGGAGACCCATGAATAAGGGTTAAGTATGTTAAGCATATGAGCATGTTTTGTACAAAGTGTCATGAAGACACTGGATACTCAATTAGGTTCACTAGGAGTCTTCCCATATTATTTCCCAACTAGTTTCCAGTGGAAAGCCATTCCACCATCTGCCTCCAGTAGCAGCACTTATGAGTAGTATATCTGCTCCAGGCAATAGGATAGGAAACAAAGTTGATGTTTTAACCATGCCAGGTCAGTGTTGAGACACCTTGCAAAACTAAGTGCTGTACTCCCCTGTAGTTACTCTACTAATAGTTCTTAATGAATCAAGCCATATTCTGCAAACATGCATTTCAGCACAATATAAACATTTATTTTGATTTTTTTTGGTGGGGTGTAGGCATTATTTTGTGCATGTATAGGCTCAGACCTGAAACTTAAATTACATGCTACTGAGGTAAATGAGACTTACTTTTGAGCAGTCATGCTTTGAACTAAATGGTTTGTGACTTCTTGGGTCCTAAATATTACTTCGAGAATGGATTTGCACTGCATTTATCATTAAGAACGTAGCCTGCACTGCAATACAGGAGAGTTTTTCTGTACAAGTGCCAGCTCAGAGTACTTGCTTAAGTTAAGAGCAAGGTTTGGTTCAGAAGTCCCAGCCAAAAAAGTGCCAAATGTTCTTCCCAGATCATTTCCATATCCCCCCGGATGAATCAAGCAGTATGCGTTACAGCACCCGGCTGTTAACTTTGATCTCTGAGCTCTGGGGATTATGAAGCTCTGATGTGGAAGACAACCTTGTGAAGGCTACTAATTACAAACTTCCCATTCCATGGGCTGAACTATGAAAACAGGTTTGCCATAAATTATATGAAGAAGCTTGCTTTACCCATTTGTACTGATTTAGCTTGTGGAAATAGGCTCACAGACACCTAATTATAAATGCACAGATAATGTTGTCAGACTGTGCTGACTTGATTTACACTTCTTTTTAAAAACAGAAGTACATAAAATTCAAGCTGTTGGCCATTATTTTGAGGTACTATGCATAATTCGGTTCTACACAGGCTAGAACAAATCTTGGTTGAGCACTTCAAAAGAAAGATCTCTCTCTCTCTCTCTCTCTCTCTCTCTCTCTCTCTCTCTCTCTCTCTCTCTCTGTGTGTGTGTGTGTGTGTGTGTGTGTGTGTGTGTTTAGTGAAAGAGAAACAGCATGAGACTTGGAAACACTGTTTTGGATGTCATCCCAATTGTATTCACTGCAAGAGCCAAACTACATGTTACACTGGAACTCTCAATGTAATGTTCTTGTAACAGCAGTCTTGGGGAGTAAGTCTGATCAGGTTCACAGTGGGTGGGTGGGTGGTAGGGAGGATAGGTTACAAAGGAAGTTATTTCATACTGAATCAGACCATTGTTTCACCTCATTCAGTATTGTCAACACTTATTGACAACAATTATTCAGGGTATCAGATGGATATTTCCCAGCTCTGCTGCAAGGATGCTAAGAATCAAATTTCTTTTATGGAGCCAAATCTTCTCTTCCCCCTGTCCCAAAACAAATTGATGCTACTATTAGCAGAGGTGAAAACTAACAGGAAAATATTGTAGCTAGTAGCAGATGGAAGCATGATTAGGGTCAGGAGTGAGCAGGCATGTGCTCCTTTCAGTAAACTCAAGTTGTCAGTCAGCGACCCCTCAACTTGCAAGTCTTAACTTATGAAACATTTTGAGTCTTTCATGTCCTGAGTATGAATCCTTTTGAGAAATGAATCAAGTTACGAGTCAAGAACTTCCATGAGCAAAACTTCACAGCCCACCCCCCAAAAAAAACTTTAAGCCTTCCTCCTCCCTTCAACCCCTCAGCCCCACCTTCTGGAACCAAAATAATAATAATAATAATAATAATAATAATAATAATAATAATAATAATAATAATAATAATAATAATAATAATAATAAATGTATTTATATACCGCCTTTCTTGGTCGTCAGATTTCTCCTCAGACTTTATTCAAGGCAGTTTTCATGGGCAAGCTGCTCTAAATCCCCGTAGGGATTTTTACAATTGAAGAAACGTTCTATCTTTCAAGAACCACAACATTTCAGATGGATCTTTTTGATCTGGTACACATTCTGGCCTCCGATTTCCTCCCACGCAAGCTGACAAGCTGCTCCTTCATCTCTCACATGGAGGGCAGCCAAGATGCTTCTTCGCTCACATCAAAGAGCAGGCGGAATAACTCGGCTCAGCTTGTCAGCTGCTTCAAGGTCTCACCATTCACGGTGCCGGTGGCCTTGAACTGGCGACCTGCGGATGTTATCTTCAGGCAAACGGAGGCTCTACCCTCTAGACCAGACCTCCTGCCCAAAACCTACTTTCCTACCATGTCTGCTGCTGCCGTTGGTGTGAAGGCCAGCTTCTGGACCGCCGCAAGGTCTTTGGAGCAACATGGAAGTGGCAAAAAAATTAAGCAATAACAGACATACTAAAGAGATAGGAACTTGAGTCATTTCAAGTCCAGACTCTTTTTTGAGTCGCTGGTCCTGAGTTGCAAGTTGAGTCGGGGTTTGTGACATCCATAACTGAAGTTGACTTGAGTAATCAAAAACAGCATTTTTGCACAACTCAAGTTGAGTCACCCCAAGTGCCCATCCCTGAAGGAGTGTAGCGGAGAGGATTGGATCTTGGTATCATAGTTCTAAATGAAATGTTTACCACAGCTGCTTTTATAAGAAGAAAATAAGAACATGTATTGTAGCTCACTGGTAGAGCTCTAAGCTTGTGTTCCAAGGGTCTCAAGTTCAATCTCTGACATCTACAAGTAGGTTTTCCAATCCAGGCTTTCCTGTTCGAAACCCTGAGATCCCCTATCAGTCAGTGTTGACAATACTAAGGCAAATGGTCTGACTCAGGGTGGGAATAGGATTAGGCTCCTAGGCTTAGAAAGATTCATGGTGGATAGGCCTATCAGTAGTTATTAGTAGTGAGTGAAATATAACACTCCGAGTGTTTTCCCTTTATCAATTCAATGGAAGTCAGTTACATCAGTCATCTGATGAGGCAGATGAGGCAGGTACTAGATGAGATTACTGGGGCAGATGTAAGAGTTTTTCTTTACTACAATAATGCCTTTTGCAAATGTATTTAATGGATAAATTATAAATTATGGTTTACCTAGTGTTGCATGGTTTGTATCATCAACATTTGCAATTCCATTTATCTGAAGTACACAGCAGCCCTCATTATCTGGGGGTTCCGATCCCGGCACCCCTGCAGATACTGAAATCTGTGAATGTGGGATTCAGCAAATTTCAGGGCCCCAAGCCCTTTTGAACAATGCTCTGGTTGGGTCTGGAGGCCCTTCTGAGGTCTTCTAAGGGAAGTCTTCCAACTGAAAGTCATAGTTTTCAGTCCTCAGATGGCCTCTTGACTCCACCGGAGCAGAGCTCCTTTTGGGTTTGGAGACCTACAGTTTGCCCAACCTGCGGGTTTGGAACCAGCGGGTATTCAAATCTACAGGTACCAAACCCATGGATACCAAGGGCCACCTATATGTCCAGTGAATTCAGTGGGACTGTATCAACAGGGTTGGACTATAAAACCTTCACCACAGTTATTCTGCTTATGATGTATGAGTAAGTTAACACAATAATTTATGACAGGGAAAATTTTTCTGGATCTCCTGTGTCATTCTCTAATGAAAAAAAGCTTCCCTGTACATTTGAATGCATTGCTGAACTTTGGGGTGTAAATGTAACAATAGCTAAATGAAATAGTTTTGTGACAATTGCCAACAGGCTGAAAATGAAAACTGAATTGGACATTTGCCTGAAAGCTGGAATAGTGGCTTTATTTCATTTTTCTTATGATATAGCTAGTGTACCAATGAAGGATCATGAATTCACCTTTGTTTCCATTCTCAGCCTCAGGTCAATGAATGGGTCGACGTGTCTGTTTTCTAGCTTCATTTTCAGTGCAGACAAAAATTTGTTCCATGTGGCTTTAACAAGTGTGCAGACCAGAGATATGTGAGGTTACTGATGATAATAATAACCTTCGTTACAGATCTCATCTCATTTTCCTTCAAGCATTTTTATTTTTACAGTGCTGCTTTAATCAGAGTCTTCCAAACACCATGACTAACAGCTTCACCAGAAGGACTTTTGAAAAACTACTAAGCAATTTATCATCACAGATAAAATGCTAAAACAGTAGCAAAAAGTGGCAAGTCGCATTTAAACAAATGGAGCCTGACAGACTTTTGACTAAAGGCTGGGCAATGGTGGTGGTCCTTACTCTTAAAATAGAATTGGAGCCTGTGTTTCATAAGAACATAAGAACAGCCCCACTGGATCAGGCCATGGGCCCATCTAGTCCAGCTTCCTGTATCTCACAGCAGCCCACCAAATGCCCCAGGTAGCACACCAGATAACAAGAGACCTCATCCTGGTGCCCTCCCTTGCATTGGCATTCTGACATAGCCCATTTCTAAAATCAGGAGGTTGCACATACACATCATGGCTTGTAACCCATAATGGATTTTTCCTCCAGACACTTGTCCAATCCCCTTTTAAAGGCATCCAGGCCAGATGCCATCACCACATCCTGCAACAAGGAGTTCCACAGACTGACCACATGCTGAGTAAAGAAATATTTTCTTTTGTCTGTTCTAACCCTCCAAACACTCAATTTTAGTGGATTTCCCCTGGTTCTGGTGTTATGTGAGAGGGTAAAGAGCATCTCTCTATCCACTTTATCCTTCCCATGCATAATTTTGTATGTCTCGATCATGTCCCCCCTCAGGCGTCTCTTTTCTAGGCTGAAGAGGCCCAAACGCCGTAGCCTTTCCTCATAAGGAAGGCGCCCCAGCCCAGTAATCATCTTAGTTGCTCTCTTTGGCACCTTTTCCATTTCCACTATGTCCTTTTTGAGATGTGGTGACCAGAACTGGACACAATACTCCAGGTGTGGCCTTACCATCAGTTTGTACAATGGTATTATAATATTAGCCGTTTTGTTCTCAATACCTTTTCTAATGATCACAAGCATAGAATTGGCCTTCTTTACTGCCGCCACACATTGGGTCGACACTTTCATTGACCTGTCCACCACCACCCCAAGATCTCTCTCCTGATCTGTCACAGACAGCTATTAGCCTATATGTGAAGTTTTGATTTTTTGCTCCAGTGTGCATGACTTTACACTTGTAGCTACGGAGTAGAATCATTCTGCAATCATGTGTGAGCTTTTTGGTTTTTCCTTGCTTGAATAGTAGCTGAATGGGGGGAAGGGGCTATCAGGCTCGGGATCAAGGACTCTTTAAAGAATATTTCTCCCCGTACCAGGACCCCCATGAAATTTCCACGAATATCAAAGGGAATTCTTACTACTTCATGTGTGTGTAATGTCACCCACAAAAAGCTGAAGCAACTAGCAATGACAAATAGCATGCTGCCTGCTCTGTAGCTCCTTTTGGGATAATAGTCTGCAATTTTTATTTATACTTACAGGAAATGTATAAATATTTTATACAAAGAAAAATGTGAGCCAAAGGTTGCTGGCTTTCAATTGAAGCTTTTGTGTTTTGAATGAAAATAGTGTGTTGGGGGGCCATGATCCAGATTGGGAGTGTGTTGGAGGCAAAATGTTAAAGTCCCCCTAACTACTGTCACAGTTTCAATTCTGTTTCAAATGCCCCTCGTGTTATTGTTTAAAAAAGAAGGGGGGGGGAACAGACCATGTCACACATTAGTCATTGCATGTGTGAAGTGCAATAATTTTCAGTACATAAGGGAAATGTAACATGACTTAGAGCGCAATCCTAACCCCTTATGTCAGTGCTTTCCAGCACTGGCATAGTGGTGCCAATGGGATGTGTGCTGCATCCTGCTGTTGGGTGTCCCTCACTGAGGCCTCCTCAAAGTAAGGGCATGTTTGTTCCCTTACCTCAGAGCTGCATTTCCCTTATGTCAGTGCTGGAAAGCACTGACATAAAGGGTTAGGATTGCGCCCTTTGATTTCCGGTCAATACAGATTTTTATTTTCACATACAAACTAAGTTAAGAATCCTCCCTGCACCCCACACATAACTGTAACAGCCCAATTCTATCCCCCACCAGTCCAGAACATGCTTTGCTAACAGAGCATGCACTGCATAATATGGGAGCGGGGGCAACCAGATGGCCCAGGAGAGGTAAGTAAAAATATTTTTACTTACCTCTCCATAGGTCGCTTGGCTTCTAGTGGGTCTCCTCAGACCTACACCAGCTCCTTTGTTGGTGCAGATCCAAGTTCAAAGATACACCTGAGAGTGAGTCCAGGCCAGGAAGATGGTTATAGGATCTTGGTGTGCGCAGCCTTTCCAAACGAGATCGAAATTGTGATCTAAGGACACATAATACAATCACCTTGCTGAAACTAACCAGGTGTAGAAAGGCAGGGTATAAATGAAATAAATATATCCATCACATCGATTGTGCCTGTATTCTTCACTGAGAGAAATTGAGCTTTACAGATATTCTTTCTCAATTTCTTCTTCTCCAGGATGGCCTTGCAACAATCCATTGTATTTTAAAAGTACAATGGCATTGCATGCGGTGCTTCTTTGAGTTATTCTTTCAGGAATAACACAGAGTTTTGTTACCAAAATGCATTTGTTTTAACCTTTTGACTTGTAGGGTGGATTATCTGTGAAGGTAATTATCTGTGAAGGTAATTCACATGGTTATGATAGGCTGAGAATTCATTTCTAACATTCTCTTATAGCAGATCAGAAGTTCTTCCACAACAGGAACCTGAATATATGGGACACTACTTTATATTCATCATCATTCCAATTTTCAAGTTAAAATGAGTCATGCATCTCATTCCAGAGGCATCTTACTGATACTGCCTATCGGAAAAGGAAAAGTCAAAATAATCCATGCTGCTGTTTGAGAGAGAGAGAGAGAGAGAGAGAGAGAGAGAGAGAGAGAGAGAGAGAGAGAGAGAGAGAGACTTCCGCCTTCAGGGAATCCAGCCCATTATCAATTTTTCTGCTGAGCAAACTCTGCGTGTGCTATTGAGGATTCTGGGATATACAGTGTACTGAATATGAAGCACTGAGTACATGCATAGCAATAGACAGGCATGTTTCTACAAAAACCGAGAATCAGCTCTGGGACACACCCAGGCTGCTGTGCTTTGCAAGGCGACACTGGTCATGATGGGTAAGTCATTGCCAGATAAACTCTTCTGCTAGTACTGATCTTAACAAGGAATTTCTAATGCAAGTCTGTGGCTACTGGAGCTAGATGTTGAAGTCCCAGCCTTCACAGCATCACTGCTGTGCATTGGAACATTTTCCTAGGTAATTCATAAAGTCCAGGCACTAGAATGGCTCCATCTACCAGGCAGCCCATAGGTTCTCCACAATAGGAAGGGAGGACTTGCTCTTAAAATCCAGAAGAAATATAAAAGATTCTTGTTCAGTTGGGATTTTGCCTGGGAGGTGTTAAAATCTGTCTGGTGTGTGAGCTGAGCTCTGATAATAGGTCATTTAAGAACAACGCCAGTTAAAAAGTTTTTTTAAGCAGAAGATCCTGCTTTAAAGGGACCTTCTGGCTGGGGTAAATTCCCCTGACCTACTGGGCCATTGGCCATGGCTCCCCATTTGGGCTACAATCCTATACATTGTATAGGGCAGAGGGTTTTTCGTGAGGATACTGAGGTTCCCCTGGCTGGTTTCCATGGACATCTGGAGAGCCACGGCTCACAGTTTGAGAACCACTGGGTTAGGTGTGGCATTGTATATCAAACATTTCATGTAGTGGCTGTACTGTTCACAGGACTTACATGGGTATCATCCCACTTTACATGCAGAATTTGCACACCACAGCTAGCTAACCGCAACAAAAGATTTGTTGTTGGAGACCTCCCATGTGGTATGGATGATACATCCAATGCCTAGAGACATGATTCTCCCACTGTGAACCTTTTAAAGACTGAAATTGGACAATCAAATACAGCCATTTTCAACCTTTTTCAGCTCACAGCACACTGACAAGGCACTAAAATTGTCAAGGCACACTACCAGTTTTTTACTTACATTAAATTACTACATTACAGCTAATCTTGAATTAATAAAATTAATACAATTAAATCATTACATGACAAAAAAAAATTGACAAGAAGCATAGAGAGGGAAGTATATGTGGTTTCTGAAAAGGAGGAAAAATCCTATGTTCAAATTCTTATCAAAAGTGCCAGAAAGTGTTGGCAAGGGCAGGGCAGTTGATCACATAGTGGGTGAGGGGCAGTAAGGAGACATGATTGAAACAAGTGCAGGATTAAACTGGGGGTGGGGGAGAGAGAGAGAGAATGTGAGGCAGATTCTGTATCTTTGGAAGGTGTGGACAAATTAGGGAAGGGACAGTAAGAGAGTTGCTAACTCTGATTGTGAGATTTGGGGGGGGGGGAGAAATATGCCTGGAGAAGGGGGTGGGGTGGGGGAGAAGAGGAGAGAAATGTCAATTGCCTGCTTGTGTATTTGAGAAAAAAGAGTGCAACCAAAAGCCCACTCCTATGCATGCCTGCTCAGAAGTAAGCCCCATTATAGTCAATGGGGCTTACTCCCAGGAAAGTGTGGATGGAATAGCACCCCCAGAGCCCACTCCTATGCATGTCTGCTCAGAAGAAAAGCCCGTTATAGTCAATGGGGCTTACTCCCAGGTAAGTGTGGATAGGATTGTGGCCTAGCACCCTTCCTCTAAAAGCCCTGAAGTGCAGGGAGGGTCGCTTTGGGGAGTTGCAGGCAAACTGGCAAGGAAAAGGGACTTTCAGGAACCCTTTTCAGCCAGCCAGTCCTTTGGCTGGGGGCCTCAGCAGACTCGCCTGCTATGTACCTGCTTGCCTGTTTCTGGTTCCCCCTTCTTACTCACTCCGCAGCCCCCACCTCCTGGCTTCTCTGGCTGCGCAATCAGCACACAGGAAGACAACAACCGCCTTCGTGTCCAACCCTATGCATGTCTACTCAGAAGTAAGCCTCAGAGTAGCCAATGGGGCTTACTCCCAGGAAAGTGACAATCAGGTTGCAGCTTGAGTCGTGCTCAGTAGCAGGAGCAAGCTCCAAGTGGACCCTTCAGCTGCTGCGTGGGATGCAAAGCAGCCCCAACCAGCCCTTTCCCTGGCTGCTCCCTTGCTTGTTCTCCCTGTTGAGGGAGGCTCAAAGCAGCCACTTCTTCCACACACGGGCACACAGCTGCTGCCTGCCTCCTCGGATCCCACGGCACACCTGAGGCAGCCTTGCGGCACACCAGTGTGCCCCGTCAAGGCGGTTGGAAACCGCCGATCATATACATTCATTGAGATAAATGCCAGATTATTGGGGAAATTATCCAAGCCACATTGTCAAAGCAGTGTGATCCTAATTGCCATTGCCCATACAATACTGATACAATTTTGTCTTCACATTTCCTTTAAAGCCAAGACCAGTGACTTATCTACCATTCACTTGTTTCCTTCAGTGACTGCTTGAAACAAACCCTGCTTCATGAAGCTAAACAGGCATCTGTGAAATGCCTGCAGCACTAGCTAATCCCCACTTCCTTTCAGGTAGCTGTTGTTGATAGGAATCTAAATATAAATGTGTCCAGCAGTTCGGAATCTTTTCAGCCCAAGTTTGTGCCCACACCCACATTGGTGCGCATGTGGGGGTGGGTGGATGAGTGGGTGGGCAGGAGGTGTATTTAAAGCACCAGAAGGGGATTAGCAATTCACAGAAAAATGTAGAATCCACATTCGGAGTTTCCTGAAGCCCATGCAATCTGAATCATTATGGACATGGTTTGCGTATGTAAAGCAAAGCGTAGAAGACAGCAATCAAGCCCCCTCCTCAAGTTGACAAGGCACATGCATGAAGTGCAGAGTGAAAAAGGTAGATCAGTTAGTGCATGATAAGCTTAAGAATACCAAATACATCTCTGATTACAGAATCCCTCTTGAATATCTGGTCCTCTTGATATGTGTGCCTCCACTTTTTTTGTATTTTTGCATGTGATTTCACTTTCATCAAGCAAGAAGAGGATTGGAGAGCCTGAAGGTGAGTGCAGATCACCCATCCTCAGTTTGCCACTTCCCTCTAGCCTGCTGCTTGGCCACTTTAGTCAGACTCATGGCAGACCCTGAGCAACATGTCCACTTTTATGCAGTGTGAAGTTATGCAGGAGAGAAAACAGGTCATAAAGTTCTTCATGTTGGATTGGCTCTAGGCAAAAAGGAGTAGCTATTTTGATTGAGAACCATTTTACACATTATGCACTGCAAACGCAGGGCCAGCTGACTGAGGGAAGGGATACGTCGATGTGGCCACCGATGCTCCACCCCTATAGTGGCTCCAACAGTCCGCCTCCCTAATGATTTTCCCAGTGCCATGAAAAGATGGGCCAGAACATTCCCCACGTTCAGCCCTCATGATTGGCCGCTGTGCAAAGGTCAGCAAACCTAAATGGCATATGTCCATCCAAACGTGCCAGCTTTTTCTAACCTGTATTCTGCAAGTAATATTCAAGATTTAAAAATGTCACCAAAAAATAGGAAATCACAAGCTCAAAACATCTTTTAAAAATGACAAATGAATTCTTGCAAGTAATTCTAGTACTTGTGGGCCCAATCCGATCCAACTTCCCAGTGCCAATGCAGCCACAATTCAGCCCTGAGATAAGAAAGCAAATCTTGAGGAGGCCTCCATGAATGCTGCCCCACCACAGGGTGCCACGCCTGCCCCATCAGCATGGCTGCATCAGCACTGGGAAGTTGGATAGGATTGGGCACTGTGCCATTAATTACAGCAAAGTGTGTTCCTGCAACCCAATACAGGAATGAAGCCATATCTATACTGCTACAATAGAACAGGCCAAAGGATGTCTTGCATGGCTCAGTGCAGTTTACCTAGATCTCTAGATCACTGGATTGTCACATATGAGGGTCGCCCAGAAAGTAATGCACCACATTTTTTTCCTCAGCCTACAGTAATGGTACGAATGCGAAACTTTAGATATACATTATTTGAATTTTCAGGAGTGCCCACACAAATTTTTGGTTTCTTCAGACAGATAGCGTAGCTGCAGCAGTGTTTCGAAATGGCGTCTGTAAGTGATGTACGTTACAAGCAGCGTGTCGTCATTGAATTTCTCACTGCGGAGAAAGAAACTGTTGGGAACATTCACAAACGTTTGTGTACAGTTTATGGAGAATCTGCAGTTGACAGAAGTACGGTTAGTCACTGGGCACAGAGGCTGAGGCCATTAGAAGGCGGTTTGGCAGAGCTCCAAGATTTGCAGCATTCGGGGCGGCCATCCACGGCTGTCACACCTGACAAGAAGCAGCTTGCTGATGTGCTCATTCGCGAGGACCGACGCATAACGACTAGGCAGTTGGCGCTGAAGCTGTCAATCAGCAAAGGAAGTGTGGATGTAATCATCCGTGCTCTTGATTACTCAAAAGTGTGTGCACGATGGGTTCCGCGCTGTCTTACGGTGGACCACAAATCTCTCAGAAAAAACATTTCTTCTGAGTTGCTGAAACATTTTGAAGATGAGGGGGAAGCGTTCTTGTCCAGGATTGTGACAGGTGATGAAACCTGGGTTCACCATTTTGAGCCCGAAACAAAATGACAGTCGATGGAATGGCGTCATCCTCAATCTCCACAGAAGAAAAAATTCAAAGCAACTGCTTCCGCCGGTAAAGTCATGATCACTGTGTTTTGGGACTGTGAGGGCGTCATACTCATTGATGTGATGCCAAGAGGCAGCACCATTAATTCAGAAGCTTATGTGAAGACATTAACCAAACTCAAGAAGCACTTCCAGCGACTTCGGCGCCATAACAACCCAGGTGAATGTTTGATTCAACATGATAACGCTTGGCCTCACACAAGTTTGAGGACTTTGGAATACATCACTAAACAGGGTTGAACTGTGTTACCCCATCCACCCTACAGCCCTGACCTAGCTCTCTCAGACTTCCACTTGTTTGGGCCATTAAAGGATGCCATTCGCGGAAGACATTTTGAGGATGACGAAGAGGTGATTCGCACAGTGCAGAAATGGCTTCGTGACCAGAACAAGGAGTGGTACCGACAGGGCATACATGCCCTTGTGTCTCGCTGGAGGAAGGCCATAGAACTGGACGGAGATTACGTGGAAAAATAGGGAGTGTAGAAGAAACATCATTCTTTCTTGTGTGTAAGTTTCATTGTGTTCAATAAATAATTGTTGAAGAAAAAAAATGTGGTGCATTATTTTCTGGGCGACCCCCTGAGCCTATAATCCCTCAGTGTAGCGCCCCTAGCTATGTGGAGAGATGCTCAAGCAAAGTGAGCTGTTACGCAGAAGTGTACAAGACATGCTTCCACATAACCTGCAGCTGTCTTGTGCTGCTGCTAAAGACCACAGCTGTGTTGGTAAAAATAAAAGTGTCCAAAGCTTCCCACCTACTATGAATAATTTCATCTTCACACATGCATGGTGGGGAATAGTACCAGACAGAGAGATGTTATGATCTCAATGAATGTATCAAAGACAGCCCAAAAGAGTCAGGCTGCAAAATGACTTTCACTCCAGTTTGGAGACTGGTTCATGAGTTCACATATGTCACAGGATTTCTCTGATGGGAATACGCCTTCCTTCGGTGTTGGAAACCAGTGCTGCCTTTGAAGTGCAGCATCAGTACACCGCTGATGCTGCCCAAGGACCTGCTAAGACAAGATGTGAATGGCATAGTTGTGCCATGGAAGGGACTGCTTCAGCAAAAGGAAGTGACAGGGAAGTGGTATTGTTCCTACCTCTTGAGTGGCAGCTGTAGTTCCACCTCTCTAGAACTGGCACAGAAAACGACGCAGCCTCAAGGAGCTTACAGAACAATGTTGTCAAAATTGTCAATAGCCAGATATTTTTCTGGATTAAAACTGGAGGCGCACTTTACTCCCACATTGTCTCAAGCGGCCTGCAGAAAATTATGCAGGAATTCTCGTCGCACCTACAGGCAGCCCAGTTAATACTGCTTCACTGCATCTTGCCCTTCCTTTCATTCAGTCAATCAGGGATCATGGATTGGACCATGCCATCTGGGCTGTTATGATGCTTCTGGGATCTCCATGCGCCTGCAGCATCAGGGACTCCAGTGCATCCTTCACCCTAATAATAATAATAATAATAATAATAATAATAATAATAATAATAATAATAATAATAATAATAATAATAATAATAATAATACAGGTATTCATATACCGCCTTTCTTGGTCGTCAGATTTCTCCTCAGACTTTATTCAAGGCGGTTTACATAGGCAGGCTGATTAAATTCCCGTAGGGATTTTTACAATTGAAAGAAAGTTCTATCTTTCAAGAACCACAACAGTCCAGATGTTTCACTCTGATCTGGTCGCACATTCTGGCCTCCATCCTCCCACGCTCAGAGCAGATGGAATAACTCGGCTCAGCTTGTCAGCTGCTTCAAGGTCGCACGGTGCCGGTGGCCTCGAACCGGCGACCTGTGGATGTTATCTTCAGGCAGACGGAGGCTCTACCCTCTAGACCAGACCTCCTGCCCTAAGAGTGCTTAGATGAGAGTCGGGTCTAATGTTGTGGTTGCCATGTTGTTAGCAAAGACGGACTAGTGGAACTGTCCAAAGTGATCGCTTAAATTTTCAAAGTGCCCCAGCTCCTCTTATGGCATGCAAGTGCATGCACAGTCTGGGAAGCATTGTCATAGGACTGGAGCAAGAGCTATGTTGTTTAGCAGCGTTCGGTTGTCAGCAGATGTGCCCGTCTGCTCTGCTGCAGTTTCAGTAACAGCCTATAACCGGGCTGAACCAACTTAAAAATATACCATGACAGAAGAAGCAAGAGCATTATGTAAAGAGTAACATGGAATGGTCTTATGTAAAAGTGGTGCATTGTTCGCCATGCCTCAAGTTTTCCTTTGGTCGTTTACCAAGAGATCCAGTTAAAAAACAGAGCAGACTTCAAACAAGAAAATATCAAATTATTGATCTGTTGACTGTACTTGTTTTTCAATATCCCTTCTATGCTTCAGCTGCAATTACACCAGCCAGTGTTGAAGGACTGGGAAGGGACAGGTGTTGCCTTTCTTCAGTTATGACTCGAGAGGCAGCATATTCTCCTCAAGGACAGATTTAGAGATGCAATCTTGTAGAAAAACCTTGTAAAACTGCTGTAACAATGAAGTCTCCGTTGCAAATATAAAATGTCTTTAAAGGTTCAAAGTGATTTCTCTGTGAATTATACCGTTTCAGTAGATTAGCTGTAATTCCAGAGCTATCATTCCTGTTTCTCTACAAAGCTGTTTTATTGTCAAGCAGGGACATAAATACTACAGGTCTGCAACCAAAGGCCAGTTATTTCACACCAAACGGTGAAATTAGCATCTCCTTCCTGTCATTTCCAGTTTGTCTTCCCATCTGACTTCACTGGTCTCCCCTTTGTTTCTGAGTATGAGGAGCCAGTGTTTGTGTCAGCAAACCCACCGGTGTTATGGATCAACTTTTAATCATTTCTTTTAATTAATGCTTGTTGGCCCAGTCCGATCCAATTTTTCAGTGCCGGGCAGCTCTGCCAATGGGGCATGTGCTGCATCCTGTGGTGGGGAGGCAGTCACAGAGGCCTCCTCAACATAAGGAAATGTTTGTCTCCTTACCTCAGGGTTCCATTGAGGCTGCACTGGTGCAGTAAAGTTGGATAGGATTGGGCCCTGTGTCATAACTGTCAATATACCACAGCCCTTCACCCATAAGTCGACCCACAGATAAGTCGAGGGCAGGTTTTGAGCCAACAATCATGGAATTTTCTATGACCCTTGGATAAGTCGGGGGTTAAACTTAGGGGGGTGTCTGACTATAGTTTTGTCTGATTTTACCTGAGGCCAGATCCTGAAAAATAACCTATCAGTAATTGTTACCTAAGAACTGATCTAATTTATTAAAACCATAGTAAAAGATCATAAGATACATTTTTATTCTTTTTTAAATTCTGGTCTTCACCACCTTTTTGTAAACACTATCAGAGTAAGTGCACTGTAAACTACATACCAGTAAAACAGTGGTTCCCAACCTGGTATTCACGTACTCCCAGGGACACTCAATAGGACCTTTAGGGGTACTTGAAAAAGTGTGGAATAATGGCAGAAAAAGGCAGGTCAAACTCCAAAATGCCTTGCAAGGCAGGAATGCTTTGCAAGGACCAGCAAGGCAGGAAGGAAGGTAGCTACTTAGCCGTGAAAGCCCCACCAATAGCTAGTTTTTGGTCATCAATTCACATATGAACCAGTGATTGAAAACCAGCACAGTAAAAAAGCTGAAACATAATATGGAAAGTGATCGATCACCCAGAATTTCTCAGCACACTTCTTGTGCAAAACAGTGCAAAGGCAGAGTCTTCTGTTCTTCAAACAGAAAAAAGAGAAAACACTGTGATGAATACATGAAGTCTGGGCTTTCATATGGAGGAGATGAGGGCTTGCATTATTAATTACAAACATTTTGCTAATAGGAAGGGTACAATTTATGGAAATGGGCTGCCAAGGGATATGGAAGTGAAAAGGGTTGGGAACCACCATGAATCAAATCCACCTTTAAGGTGTCTGGCTCTGCATACAACATACAACCCATGGCACATAACTGAGAGTGTGCAATTCAATTTACAGCAGAGAGATGAGATATTTGCAACCCTTTTACTCAGAAATAGACCCACTGCTTTCCATGGGTATTATTCTTAAGTAATGGTGCACTGAACTGTAGCCTGGGAAGGAGGATCCCATCCTGGTGTTTCAAAGAACAGACCTGCTTTGCAAGCATTTGGTGTAAAATGCATTTTCCAAGCATTTGCCAAGCAGAACCAGGCTGCAGCAGAAGGAAGGAGAATAAAAGGTCAACTTTGGCTGGAATGTCCCTGGAAAGTAACTGTAGCAACTAAGGAGGTGCCTGCCTGAGCTGAGCAACAGCTCAGCCAGAAACTAAACTGTTCAGAGTGGAAAGGCTCTGCCCTCTGATTGACCCGGAGATCAGGAGAAGTGAGAATTGGAGCTGGATTACTTGGCAAAAATTTCACGTACTATACGTGAGTATCTATGGTAAGCATTACTGCCATGTAACACAAGTACCTGCTTGATGTGCCAGCTGAGCATGATGAACTATTTTGCCCAGAAATCTTACACATAAAAAGGACACCAGGATACTGCTGTTCTGAGCCACAAGCTCAGTTTCCAAAGAACACTGGTCAAACCTCTGACTGTGTTATTCCTTCCAGTCACATCCTGGAAGAAAAGATAAATCCAATTTGTGTGACCTCCTGTCTGCATTGTCCTCACTGAATATATACTTCTTCATTTCCCTACATCAGCAGTCTCCAAACTGGAGACGGTTGCACAACGGCAAAGTTCTCCCCAGCGCAACCAGCTTACCATTCTGCCTGGGAGCCATCCATTCCTGCCACTCATCTCCCCCAAACTGAGCACCAGGCCACCACACCTGCCCAGAAATACAGGTGCAGTGGCTACTGGGGTGACTGAACTCAGAAGCAGAGGGCCAGAGCTCAGTTTGGGGGAGACTGGCAGTGGGGAAGGATGGCTGTTCCGTAGAACGGTAAGCATTGTTCACGCAGGGAAGGGAAAAGGCAGGGCACTGGATCAGGCCCACGGGTCTGGAGTGCCCTGCCATATATATCTCCCCCTATTGAATGTCACTCTGTATTTTGCCCTTCAGACTATAAAATATCTGCATTTTATCTGTTTAAGGGTGCAGTCCTAACCAACTTTCCAGCACTGACATAAGCTGTGGCAATGTGGCATGCACTGCATCTTGAGGTGGGGAGGCAGTCAAGGGGACCTCCTCAAGGTAAGGGCATGTTTGTTACCTTCCCTTGGGGCTGCATTGCAGCTAGGCTAGTGCTGGAAAGTTGGTTAGGATTGCGCCCTAAATGTCACAATGTAACCTCCTGCCTGTATCTGCTTTTGCTATGATGTGAAAGATTTGGTATGCGAACATTTGCATTTTAGCTATTCCCAGTATCCACGCTGGGCAATATCCTCTGTTCTTCCGCATTTTCATTAAAAGGATTTCCCCTTAATTGTGGGTTAGGAATAGGCACATCATCCCTCTTTCCAAAGCCATTTAACTACCATCACACATCTGCACCCTCAAACAGAGTACCCCAAACTCTATTCTTCCTTCCTGATAACAGCATAGTTAATGAGCACATAGCAGAAATTCTAAAACTCCTGAAATACAGAAGGATTTAAACTCTATGCCTAATAAAGTTTTGTTGAGTGTTACAAAAGGATTTTGAATGGCTAGTTGTTACTCTTCTTATGTCCAAAAATCCACTGTATATTGCAACTGGACTGACAGCCCAATCCTATGCATGTGTACTTAGAAGTAAGTCCCATTAGTGTCAATGGGGCTTTCTCCCAGGAAAGTGTGGATAGACTGTGAGTCTCCGTGCTGTTCAGAACCTCTGAATCCCTGCAAGGAAACTCCGAACTCTGCATGAAAAGCGACTGCCCAGTTGTGCACCTGCCATAAACTTACATGGGGCAAAAGCAGCCTCTAGGACCCTGTGGAAGCCTCTCTGAGGCTCCCGATGGGATCAGAAACTGTGCTTCCAGTTTTCCAGTTTTCCGGAAGCACAGTTTATAGCATCGGGGAACCTCAGAGAGGCTTCCCCAACATGGGCTGAGGTTGTGTGAGGCTCCATGAGCCTCAGGTGCATGGGTGGGGGCGGATTTTCATGTGGGGAGGCAGCAACAGCGCGCGAGGGGGCACCATTGTGAACCTTTACCCCGGGCACAGGGCTGGGGAGGTTTGCCCCTGCAACCACCACCATAATTTTAGGGTAAAAAAAATAGTATTATGCAAGATTTCTATCTTTATTCTTTTATAATAAAACTCTGTGTGATCTCTGAGTAAAGTCATCTCTCTCAGTCTGCTAGTTTGTCAGTCAGATCCAGTAAGATCCATTGTTCCAATAGAGCTGTGTCCTATATTAATTCCTCTAAAACCAGCCGTTTGGTAACACTGGGACAGCTTGTGCTGCAAGTGGGTCATCCCATTTCAGGGACTGGACTTTTGGGCCCTGCTCCATTCAGTGACCCAAGCAGATTGACTGCAGCTTGGATGAAACCAAGAGGAGAGTGGCCCTGAGCATTTGCAAAGTCCAACAGAACAGAGGTAGGCCCGCACCTATCGCCCAGTCAGGGCAGACCCAGCATAGGACAATCCCTGGATAGGCCTCCCTGTAGCCAGGGGAAACTGCCCCACCTATTGGAGAATTAATGCCAGGCTCCATCTAAAAGTTTGATGCATGCATGTGAGAGGGACAGGCACCAATCAGCCCACCGCCATGAAAGAGGATTGGCAGAGGGGGATCAGGTAAACACATCCACTGGAATACCTGTGATAAGTTAGAATAAAGAAGACATGCAGCAACATTGGGATAAGCATTTTTATTTATTCCTGCAGGAACCAGCCAAGGGCCCATGAGATTGTCCAATGCCCTTCGAGATGGAGCTCCCATACTGGGACCAGTTACATTGGGGCACCACTACATTGTGGCCGCTCCCTTTTCTAACATTACTTTTTTTAAAGAGCTTCCTACTTCCTTCAGTCTTCTTGGGTTCCTCAATCGTGGCTCTGGGGGGGATGGGACAAAGTGTATTTGTAGGGGTGAACTTTTTCCCACACGTTCGATTTCTGAAAGACAAACAATGGCATATTTCACATTCATGCTAAATAATCTATATAGGATCTGGCCTGGGACCCCACTCGCCTGGATCACCTGACATGACTGAGCTCCCAATCAGTGAGCTTTCCCACAGGGGCAGTAACAGTGACATGGGGCCTCCCTATCTTGCCAGCTGGGCCAACACAAGGTGGCAAAAGGTGAGGGATCTCTGCCCCTTCCTGTAATTGATGTCCCACTGTGATCAAAGGAGAAGCCCAGTTGGGCTACTGATGTCTGGGGCAAGGGGAGTAGAGCCACCATCAGCAGGCTGCAGAGAATCAGAGGCAGTGAGTGCTCATAGGATCAAGCGTCTGGGAGACTGTCTAGCTGGGTTAGTGCAGCCCGGCTGGGAGGAAGGGGTGGAGCAAGGGGATGGTGATGCTTTATATAGCCCCAGGTTAGCTGGTGATGAGGGCAGTCTGGAGGAGGCTAGGCTGCAGGAAAGTCAGTGATCCTGAACAAGGCTACTGGTAGGGAGGCGGGTCAGTGGGTGGTGGACCCTCCTGTTTATGTCTGAGGCTTCAGGATCCCTTGATAGGCTGAGAGACTGGAGGGAGCCAGGTCGCAACCGTCTTTGGTTCCAGCTGCAACCTTCCCCAATGCCTCAGTATTGGGGGCAGCTGGTCTTCTCCTGGCAGTGAACCCATGGGAAATTACTTAATATATATTGGTACTTTTGATATATACAGTGCTGCGAATCCTCACTTAAATTCATTTTGTTTTAAGTCATTTCATTATAAAGTGGATGAAGAAAAAAATTGATTTATTGCCAGGATCACTATCAGTATGGTGTTTGCACATTCTTCCTATGTCTGCATAGGTTTTCTCAAGCAAGGAAAGCCCATGTTTATTAATATTAGAAGTATTTTGGGTCTTTATTTAGAAGTTCGGTGATGTTTCTGTAACCAGAATTATGCTGTAGAAACTTAGATCTTGCTTACGTATATCAATGAGCCGAATGTAAAATTGGCTTCTTTTAAGTGGTTTTGCTTAAAGTGGCAGTTTCTGAGAAACTTTTGACAACTTTAAGCGAGGACTTGCTGCACTATTTCCCATAATACTGCAGATATGTTCCCGCAAAACAGAATGCTATGTGAAAACAATGATATCACGTATTTGTAACACTGTTCTAATGCAGATGTGTCTACAGTACTGTATTCAGCAATGCACTAGGCTTAGGCCTGCTGTGAAATCCAGGACCATTGCTTTCACTCCTCCTACATGGCAGTGGTGGAAGGCAGTGAGAAGGGCAACTTCCAGCAGGATAAGCCACGTTGTTGCTGCTGCTGCTGTTTTGAAGAAGGCATCTGGATAGGTTGCCTTGCCACTGTTTCCTCTCCAGCATTTCCTGGTAGCAAGCGATTGGCCCTTTGCTAGCCAGAACACACTGCCCCCCTTGGCCTCATGGTAACCAGAATACCCAGCCTCTGTCGGCTGAAAGCACATCATAGACAGCTGTACTTTTCTGTACCAAACTTTGGAAAGATGTTATGGCTTTTTGCCTTTCTTTAATAATATTGTAAAAATCACACTCGGGCCAAAGCGTTACAATGTTATAGGAGGCAGTACTATTGTTTTATAATGATGGAGAAAAGAACATGGGAGATGTATGTAAAAAGTAGCCTTCATTATCACAGAAGTTCAGTGATGGGGAGTGCTGGAGATGGACACTTGCCCACTCACCCCTCGCCTCTGGGGCTGACTATCCTGCCTCCTCCTTTCCCAGGCCTTTGCTTCTTCTAACTCTCTTTTCATTGTACTTCTGCCTGCCACCCTGAGCAGCCAATGGCAAAAAGACATCCTTCTGCCTGCCCTGCACCTCTGCAGTGTTAGGGGAGCTCAGCCAATCACCACCACCACAAAATGCTTTAACATGTTAAAATTATAGATACTTCAAGTGCTTCCTCTTCCCAAATCAACCTCCCTCACTGTTGAGGTCATCCTCAGAGACCTTACTCTGGATTCATGTGGTGAGTGGAAAACTCAGGAGATGCATCTTCTATGGTTACAACCTATTTCTGGAATCCCCTCACTGGAGAAGCTCACCTGGTTGTTTCCTTTTGACTTATTGGTTTGTTCAAGCTCACAGTGTTTTGTTTGAACTGGTTTTATTGCTGTGGTCGATGTGCTGCAAAGATGATTTTCTGTTCATTGTCACTGATCATTGCTTTTAATTATTGTATGCTGTCCAGAGTGGTAAACCTCTTAGGGGTTTAAAGAGGGGTAAAAAAAATTGTGAATATATTATACATTTAAAAAATAAGCACATGAAATAAATATCAGTTCTGGCTCTGTAAAAGAGAAGTTGAGTTGACAAACCCAGAGTTGAGACTCCAGCAGGGCTGTATTAACCCATGGCTGGGCCCCTAGGCTTTCAGGTATTTCAGGCCCCCTCCAGCACTTCAATCTTTCACCCTTCTAATGCTGACAGCCTAACCCTGGTACAATAGGTACTAGACCACAGAACATAGCCCTATATCTACAGTGATGCCTCGTATAACAAAATTAATCCATTCCGCGAGTCCTTTCGTTATGCGAGTTTTTCGTTTTGCGAAGCGCATTTTCCCATAGGAATGCATTGAAATTTAATTAATGCGTTCCTATGGGCAAGAAAAGTCAGAACAAAGTCAAATTTGGTTTACAAAGTGTTTATTAAGTGCTCTTTAAAGGCATACATACTGTACAGAGGATTTCAAAAATGGGGGGGATGCTGAGTGGGGAGCTTGAAGGCTGTAATCCTGTGCACACTTTCCTGGGAGTAAGCACAATGGGACTTACTTCTGAGGAGACACGCACAGGATTGTGCTCTAAGCTGGGGAGGACACAGCAGCTGCACTCAATTGCTTGCTTTTGCCGTGATCATGGGGGGAAACGTGAAGGAAACGGGGCAGTGAGAGGGTGAATGAGCGATGGGGAGATGCTGAGTGGGGAGTTTGAAGGCTGTAATCCTGTGCACACTTTCCTGGGAGCAAGCTGACATGAAGCTTACTAGGGTGGACAGGATCATAAAGGGACATGAAGATCCGCCCCTTACTAGGGTGGACGGGATCATAAAGTGACATGAAGATCCGCCACTTACTAGGGTGGACAGGATCATAAAGGGACATGAAGTTCCCCCCCTTAAGACAAACCAGGACAATAAAAAAAAAAATTCGTTATGCGAAGCATAAGTCATAAAAATTTGTTATGCGAGTTACCAAACGTTGCACGCCGCTTTCGTTCTGCGGGTTTTTCGCTGCACGGGGCATTCGTTATGCGAGGTACCACTGTATTTTGAGGGTTTCCTGAAGAATTCTATTCACATTGGAGCCCTAGGGCTCGGGTAACAGTGCCCCAACAAAAAAAGTAATAGGCCCCTAGTCTGTGCAGGTCCCCTAGGCTTCAGCCTAGTTAGCCTTATGAATAATACGGCCCTGCTTCAAAAGATACAAAAGAAATGCAATTGCCAGAAATCGGTCATGGGTTGTCTCTCATAAGCACCAAAAAATGTAAAGGGGAAACGTGTGTGGGGCAGCTATTACCCAAAGAAAGTTCCCAAACACAGACTATTTCCCCCCATTTTCTGTATATTTTTAACAGCTTCTCACCTGCCAGTGAGCCATTCGCAGCATAGTCTGAGACATTATTATAGAGATAGACTAACCTGTTCGCAGTGATTGCTTTTCCGTCCACACTCTTACAAAGTGAGAAAACCTTTTCACATCATATAATAGGAGCTTTTAACTGTTTTATTTGTAAAAAAAGGAAGGTGACCAACTTTTGATCCACATGCAGTGTCAAAATGTTGTCTCCAAGGAATTCCTGGACACTTTCCCATAAATCAGTGCACAAAAAGGGCTTGCCAATGTCAAAAGACTTGTTTGAATAAAGTGCAATGTCAATACAAGTTGGTCCTTTTTATCCATGGGTTCAGAACCTATGGATTTGACTCATCATGGGTTTTGAACCTGCTGTATATGACTGACCTGACCTCCTGGATGTGACCGGAAGTGCATTCTGGTCATGTCCAGGAAGCTTTTGGAGATGCAGAGAGGCTGCACGTCATCTCCCCATGTCTCCTAAGTCCAGTCTGAGGCCTCTGAGAAGCACTTCTGATTTTTTATTTTTTTTAAAAACTGGAAGAGTGTCTTAGAGGCCTCAGGCAGGTCCTCCCAAATACAAGGAGGCTTCCTTGCATCTTGGAGGGCATGCCGGAGGCCTCTTTCTGGCCTTCGGAGACATGGGGAGGCCACGTGTGGCCTCCTTACCCCTCAGAACATCTCTGGAAATGATTGGAGGGTACCTCTGGTCACATCCAGAGGTCCTCTAAGAGGCCCAACTGTGGCTCCCATTATCTGTGGCTTTTGGCATCAGTGGGAGTTCCAGGAACCCAAGGGCCAAGTGTAATGGCACCCAATTAATATGGCAACAGCCAACAGATGTTTATAACGAACTAAACAAGATGTATACAATTTTTGGTCCACCAGAGTGTACAGCATTCTTTTAATTGTGGCTCCAGAGAAGTATTTTGGGAACCAGTAAGCCAAAACATATGTTTAAGGATGCTGTGTTTTGAAAAGCCAGCATCCCATATGAATCTGTTTGTCAAATTTTTCTATAAATAGTTTTCTGCCACATGGTGGTGATGAGTGGCTGTAGACCTTGCTAAGTTACCAATTATGGTTTCCAGAATTAGTCTCTTCAGAACTTCACAGGCATATGAATGATAAACATGATAACCCCGCTGCCTTGCAGGTTTGGGTGAGCATTTTTCCAGGAGCAAGTTTCACCCTTTTATTCTGAGATTAAAAATGGCGTTTTCATACTGTGGTCATTTTAATCGGACAATGCAATGTTGTTTGGAAAAAAAATAATCTCCAAACAAGCAGCTTTCAGCAAAAGAAGCAATTATAGTTTCAGAACCATATCTGCAGCCTTGAGAGCTTCTAGTTGGATAATCTTGAAAAGTTTTGTGTAGATGAGATTAGAGTTTTTGCAGCAGTTCCAGATCCTCCATGTTGAGAGCCACTTAGAGGCTAGTAGCGCATGCTGCAGATGTGATATGCCTTTAAAAAACAAACCAGCAATACAGGAAAACCAATTAAGAGTCCTGCAAACCAATTTGCCTTTGCATATCTCAAGAGCAAAATCAAACACACATAACTGGTATTTACTCCTATTCTTTCCTCATTACTCCCTTCTCTCCATATTTTATTAGCTTTTCCTCTCTGTCTCTTCCCTTCTCTTTTCCTCAGTCTTCCACTGCTGAAATTCAGACTGCCAGACCCTTTGCTAATATTACTCCTATTATTATTATTATTATTATTATTATTTTTTTGGGGGGGATAGTCTGGCTTTCCTGTCCTCATGGAAAAGCCCCAGGAAGCTTACAGTAAGAAACTAGCAGAGCAATGAAACAAACCCAGCCAAAATACAATCCATAAGTCGTGTCAGACATCAATCAAAGAAAACACAAAGCTAGTCAAGATAACCACAGAGAGTCAATCCAGGACAAAATCCAACCAGGAGTCTAGAAAAATAAACCACGAAGTCAATGAAATGCTTGCAGCACAATCCTAACTTGTGCTGAAACAGAGAGGCCATTAGGCCTGCCTCATATCCAGGGTGAGTTTGGGGCTGAAAGCAGCTCCGCTCAGGGCAAGGGGAATCACTTCCCCTTACCCCCAAGAGAGCTGCTGCAACCCCAATGGGTCTACTTGGATCTGCACCACCTAAAGAGGTGGTGCAGATCTGAGCATCCAAGAGCTGCCTCAGGCTGCCTAGGAATGGGGTCAGGATCAGTGGTGGGATTCAGCTGGTTCTCACCTATTCTATAGAATCCAGCTGTTGGTTCTAAGAACCGTTTGTTGGCCAGGGAGCTCCTGCCTTGAAATGTCAGGGCTAACCCTCCTGGGGGCAGCAGCTGTGCAGGGGCCAACCCGTGGGGGGGGGGGAAGGGGGTCACTCCCAGCGGGTGCCGAGGCTGCTGGGGCTGAAGGGGTGAGTCAGACGCGGCCAACTGGAGTCTCCCACAGCGCGGCTGCTGCTCACCAGCCTTTGTGAGCTCACTTTCGCAGCTCCTGCGAAAGGGCGCGAATGGCCAGCGTGCCCACAGATGCAGCCTGCTGATGAGGGCAAGAGAAGCAGCCCAGTTGCTTGCCTTGCGCCTCCCCTCCCCAGCCAAGCTGGCCAACTGTCGAGTAGACTGCTCCTGCGCCTGGAGTCTCCTTGGGATCAGCTCTCCCGGTGGGTGGGTGGCTGGGGGCACGGGCGGGACAAAGAGGAGGGCATCGGAGCAGCTCCCGCCCAAAGAGCCCCCCCCACACACAATGGAACTTACCTCTGGGTAGGCACTGAGCACAATCCTAACCAGGTCTACTCAGAAGTTACTCCTATTTTGTTCAATGGGGCTTACTCTCAGGAAAGTGTGGTTAGGATTGCAGCCTCTGTCAATCAGAAGGAAAGAAGCATCTCATCCTCATAGCTGAGTTTGCCACACTTTCCTGGGAGTAAGCCCCATTGAATACAGTGGGACTTACCTCTGAGTAGACACTGTCAATCAGAAGGTGAAGAAGGAAGCATCTCATCCTCATCACTGAGGCTGCGATCCTATCCACACTTTCCTGGGAGTAAGCCCCTTTGGCTATAATGACTTACTCCTGAGTAGGCATGCATAGGATTGTGCTCAAAGGCAGCAGTCCTAGCCACACTTTCCTGCGAGTAAGCCCCTTTGGCTATAATGAGACTCTATAATGAGTAGACATGCAAAGGCTTGGGCTCTCATGCTGCAGTAAGCTCTGTTGACTATAATGGGACTTACTTCTGAGTAGATGGGCATGGGGATTGTGCCCTTACTTCCCACAAGCATAGGACTGCACCATGGGGTTGGTTTTCATCCTTTTGGTTTGGGAGTGCAGTTTTGTGCCTGGGATCTTTTCATTGCAATACAACGTGTTGTTACACAACGATTGTATAATACACTATCAGACACATAGAGGTGAAGCTCCCACAGCTGAAATTCCTCAGGTTAAAAAAAGGCAGGAATGTGGCACAACACATTACTTCATTAAGGGTACAATCCTATGCAGGTCTTCTCAGAAGTAAGTTCTATTGTGTTCAATGGGTCTTACTCCCAGGAAAGTGTGGATAGGATTGCAGCCTTTGAGCAGAATCCTATGCATATCTACTCAGAAGTAAATCTCATGGGGCTTATTCCCAGGAAAGTGGAAGTAGGATTGCAGCCTTAGGGCACAATCCTATGCATGTCTACTCAGAAGTAAGTCCTATTGTGCTCAGTGAGGCTTTCTTCTAGCACCTGTGCAGTCACAATGCAGCCCTGAGGCAAGGGAACAAATGTTCCCTGCCCCCCACCTATTGGTACAGCGTTATTGGTACAGCTGCACTGGCACTGGAAAATTGGATAGGATTGGGTCCTAAGTCCTCTTAACTATAACTCTCCAGAACCAAGTCCTGGAGGTCTCCTTGTGACAAGGGAATGTTTGTTCTCTTACCTCGGGACTGCAATGTGGCTGCATTGGCTCTGGAAAGTTGGATAGCCCTTAGGCTGCAATCCTACTCACACCTGGGAAGCAAGCCCAATTGACTATAGAATGTGATTTACTCCTGTGTAGGCTTGCATAGGATTGGGCTGCTATTCCCAGGTAAGTGTGCTGAGGATGGTACAGTTAGCATTGCTCCTTCTCTAGCAGAAGAGTTCCTTTAGGTTATTCTCTCTCCCCCCCCCCCCCAATGGCAGGCTGACTAGAAATTGAAGATTTTTTGAACAAGTTTGCAAATTGGGTTTAGGTCTTTATCACCTAATGAAGAAGAACTGGAGAAGCACTGGGAAGAACTTGTGATCAGGGTGAACCTCAAAACCTGCAAGGCTTGTTACATGTGCTGTTAATTTTCATTTTTAGGCTGGGTTGTGGGTGCTTGGGCACACAGCTGCAACACTTTCGAAGGACTATGGTGGGGAGGTTCTGCCTCACCTGCCTCCCCACCCACTGCAGGCCCCTGCTTTGCACTCCCTGGTCAGTAGCAGCAACTTGTGGGAGAATTGCCATTAGAGTAGACCAAAGTGATGGGTATTTGCTGTTGCCTGTGGGAAAGCAACCTAGAAGAACAGTCCCCTCATAGTACCTTTTTGCTCATTAGTGAAACTGTCCTTCAAGGCTGCCATTCTCTCTCAAACCCTGGAAATCAACAACTCCCCTTGAACTTGTTGGGCTTCTGAGTAGACGTGCATTGGATTGCAGAGTTGGAAGTTGGAGGGGGAAGCTTTAGAGTTCACTGGAATTCTTTTTGGGGCTGGGTGGTAGAAGCAATAGAGCAGCATTTCTCAACCAGTAGTACTCATACCACCAGTGGTACTTGAGATGGTGCCCAGTGGTACTCATGGCAGGACCCCTCCCCCCAGACCTCCACTGCCTGGCAGTGAGACCAGCAATACGATGCAACGAACAGTGGTAGGAGGCTCAGTTCTGCTTTTCTTACACTCAAAAAAGCCCTCCCATCTAGTACCCTGGGAGCCCAATCCTATGCATGTCTACTCAGAAGTAAGTTCCATTATAGTCAATGGGAAATACTACCAGGAAAAAGTGGATAGGATTGTAGCCTGAGCCTCTTACCATGGTTTGCTGCATCATGTCTGGCCTCTTAGTATGGAAATAACTGGTGATAAAGTCATTCCAGTTACTTCCAGTTGTACTTCCCAGAGGTGGGCCATGCAAAATGGTACAGCGGGTGAGAGGCAGATGCTGAGGAATGCTGTAATAGAACAAAAAAGAAGGGGAGATGTAAAGATGTTACTATGCGGTTGTTGCTTTTGGTTGATGATGAGGTGTGTGCTCAGTGCACTTTTGCTGACCAGATGTTCACCACTAAAAGTGAACCAGATCCTTGAGAGGATTGACTGCTCTGGTAAAAATCACCAAGTTCCCACTGAGAAGGAAGGTGGCCCAGCTCAAAGCCCAGTGCAGCAAGTTGGTTTGTGCAGATGTGAAGGTGCTATGCTACTGTGGTGTCTCCAGAGGTTGGTAACCTGGAGCCCTGGCAGTTCCCACCTCCTCTTCTTGGTGCCTTCCTGATTTCATTATACAACTGCCTTGAGAATTCAAGACAAAATGTCCATTTGAAGTGTGCATTTCAGCAGCATGTTCATCCTCCTTGGAAACTAGTGGCCAGAGGCCTGTAAGTATGACTATAGAGGACAGAATTGCAGCCTTGCAATTTAGATTTAGACATTGGGTTAAAGTTACAGTAACTTGGTTAAAGTTACAGTGAAATCCTATGACTGTCTACTCAGAAGTAAGTCCCATTATGTTCAATGGGACTTACTCCCAGGAAAGTGTGTACTGTACAGTATAGGAGTGTAGCTGTAGTCTTTCAACTTCCTTTGCGGCAGACAATTGAAGCTGAGTTGCTCATTAGGACATAGAACCTGTTGTTAATTTATTTGAATCCCACCACTGGGCAGGATCCAGCATAACTGCCAGGTCCTAACCCCACCCCCTCTCTCCCAGTACCCACCTGCTGCCCGCCTTCCCCCCCCCAGTCTGGAACACATCCTCCCCACCCTCCCCATGACCCCAGCCAAACTTGACTGCACCAGCCAAGCTTGGCCAGCATGGACTTACCTTCATTCATTGGTGCAGAGGCTGAATGCAGCCTCTGCAGGCCAGTGCATGTCCTTGAGCTGGCCCTGCTGACACTCGAGGAGGCGCAAAGTGTTCTACGGCATGTTTGTGATCCTTCTGGGCTGGTGCAAGGGACTTGCACCATCCCAGCGCAATGTTATGATTTCGCTCTTGGTGAAATAAAAGCAATTTAACACTTCTGCAGACCATCAGCAAAGGGGGAGCCATCTGATCTCTGGAAGGAAATTAAATAAACCCAACAACAGAAAAGACCCTGCCACTAGTTGCCAACATAATCTATACCCCTGGCTCAGCCTTGACATGCCCTCCCCGACCCATTTGGATTTACACCAACCAAAGAACTGGTACAGATCCGAGTAGGATCATTGGGGATCATGGCACAGCAGAGTAAGTGGTAACAGATCCGAGTAAACTGGTACAGATCCAAGTAGGCCCATTGGGGATCATGGCACAGCAGAGTAAGTAAGTAAAAATGATCGTTGCTTATCTTTCCTTTGTTGCCTGGTCCCAGCTTGTCCAGTGGAGGCTGCTTTAGTGCCAATGGATGCTATGGGTCAGCCCAGGATAGGATTGGGCTGAAAGTCTATACCATGGCACAGCTGGGGAAAAGGCATTGGAATTAGCTGTTTTTATAGCTGCAGACATGCCATGTCTTTGTGCATTTGCTGCAGTTTAGCACGTGATAGTTACCGAATTGTATCTTAGTCACTGGCCACCTGCACAGAATAAACATTATGAACACGGTTGCACTTCTATTTTCTGTCTTTCTTCCATCTACATGGTATCTTTCTTTGGGGATTTGATTTCCCTAGGCTGGAATTTCACAAGAAAGATACAAGAAGGCGGCTTAGGCTGCATAAAACCAAACAATATCTGTGAGTCTAGGCCACTCATTGTTGAACCATCTGCTCGCCAGACTCCGTCTCTGGATGCCCGTTTGCCAAGACATACGTGCCAAGAAAGCACTAAGTAACATCTGCCATCAAACTGTGGGCAGAAACTCATAAACTGTAAATACCGAAATATATCTGGCGGTGACAGTACGTTTTTTCATTCAAGTCCTATAACAGCTGACAAAATGGAAGGATCTCGATGTGAAGCAGAGTGGCGTCAATGCCCATTTATGGCAGTCAGTTAGCATTGTATTGGGAGTATTGCATCAGTTTTCTGAGTATATCAGAAAAGGGGGGAGTATGGAGACAAACAGACAACTAAAGAAAATTATTATTGTTATTAAAAACTACATGAAACACAGTCAACAACAAACAAAAGATTGATAATATCATTGACTGGCATTGAGTAGTTGGTATAAGTCTCAGTCTGAGATTTAAGTATCAACTAGAATATTGGCATAGCATGTACGATGTTCCTATTATTATTATTATTATTATTATTATTATTATTATTATTATTATTATTATGAGATTTTCACACAGTCAGATAGATGTTATTGACTGGTTTGTTTTATCCAGACATTGAGTCCTTCCCAAAGACCTGGAATGCCTGGTTCTTGTCCTATTTTGCTGTTATAAATATCACATGATGTAAGCGGTTCCTAGTAAAGTTGCTTTTTGTAGTTGGTGGATGGTAATTTCTGTGGCCCCAATGCTGTTCAGGTGCTCTTCAAGGTGTTTTGGAAGTAGCACTGAGGGCGCCAATCACTGCTGGGATCACTTTAGTCTTCTTCTGTCACAGCCTCTCAATTTCTATTTGTAAATCTTTGTATTTTGTTGCTTTTTCCAGTTCTTTCCCCCCACTCTGCTATCACCTGGTATTTCTATACCAATGATTTTAATTTGTTTTTCTTTCTTCTCGACTACAGTTATATCTGGTGTATTGTGCGGTAGATGTCTGTCTGTCTGTAGTCGGAAATCCCATAATCTTTTGGCATCTTCATTTTCAATTACTTTTTCAATTTTGTGGTCCCATCAGTTTTTGGCTGCAGGAAGCTTGTATTTTTTATAGATGTTCCGGTGTATCACTGTTGCCACCTTATCATGCATTTGCTTGTAGTCTCTTTGTGCAATCTTTTTACAGCAACTAATCAGGTGATCCACTGTTTCATCGGCTTCTTTGCAGAGACGGCACTTGCTGTTAGTTTTTTTTTTTTTTCTACTTTTGATTTAATTGCATTTGTTCTTAATGCCTGTTCTTGTGCAGCCATTATTAGTTTCTTTCTTCAAGTGGCCTTTTTGGAGCCACTGCCACGTCCTGGTGATGTTTGTTTTTCCAGTAATGTCTCAAATATTGTCCATGCAATGGCTTATTTTCCCACTTTTCCACTCGGTTCTTTATTTGTTCTTTTATGTTACCCTAGATGTGCCTGATCTCGTCTGATCTTGGAAGCTAAGCAGGGTCAGGCCTGGTTAGTACTTGGATGGGAGACCGCCTGGGAATACCAGGTGCTGTAGGCTTATACCATAGTCTTTCGAGACTGAAGGTTGCCAACCATTATTATTTTATTCACATCAAAATGACAACACAGCTGATAATAATTGTGTATGTACACACTCAAACCACAACATTTATCAACTGGAAAATTTGCACCCACAAAGACATTTGCCTGACGTCTAGGTGTAGAGGAGGTACCGACCAAGGATGGATGCTGTGCCAATTATGGCGGTCTTTTGTAATTCAACTGGTGTTATTTCCAGGGCATCCAGTTGTGCAAAGTACTCGTTAAATTATGCTGATATTGTTCCTACTGCATCGATTACTATCGGCATCACTTTGACATGCTTCATCCTGATTCATGTCAATTCTATGCACAGGTTGTGGCATATGGATATTTTCTCCTGTTCTTTCTCTTAAATTCGCGAGTCGCCAGAAATGGCAACATCTAAGATTAACATGCACCTGGCTTCTATTATGTTAATATCTGCATTGGCCTCCATGCATCTGTCAGTCTGTATCTGAAAGTCCCACCGAATTTTGACCTCTTCATTTTCTACTACTCTTTCCACCTGGTGTTGCCATGGCTTTTCTGACGTGGGCATGTTGTACTTTTTACATAAGGCCCAGTGGACTAATTTGGTCACATTATTGTGCCGTTCTTTGAAATCAGTGTTGGCTATTTTGGGACATTCGCAAATGAGATGATTGATTGTTTCATTCAATTTTTTGCATAAATGACATTTACTATCATCTCTGGTGCCATGTATTTTTGTCTTCATTACATTTGCTTGCAGAGCCTGATCTTGTGTGACTAGAATCAGTCCGTCACTCTCCTCCTTGATGGTGCCTGTTTTTAAACATGCCCAACTCAAGCTGTTCTTGTTCTTGCCTTCTGTAACTTTAGTGCATTGTCCGTGCAATGGCTTTTCACTCCAGCTGTTGACGCGTCTTTCCTGTCTTTCCTTTCCAAATTCTTGCTTTTTACACTCCTCTTTGCTTTCTGTAATTTGCATCAAATTTTCCAACTGAACTGCTTTTATCAACTTTTCCAAAATTTTCATGACATAGTCATTCAGTCCTCGCTTTTCCTCTTGTACTGTTTTTTGTATATGCAAAAGCTCCTGGTCTCCTTGGTAGGTACAGTCGGTCACTTCTAGGATACAGAGAGTGCTGAATGTACATCGGTTTATGGGTTTTTCGGTCAAGAGTCTCAAGTTCATTTTGGGTCCATTCAACAATGCAAACTGGATACCTAATCACTGGAATGGCCCACGTATTTATTGCCTCTATGATGTTCCCAGCATTCAGTTTCTATTTAAGCACTTTTCGTATTCTTCTTTAATCTCTTTGGGTCACATTTTTTATTCTTGAGTGCAGTATATTGTCATTCAAGTATGCCAAGATATTTGTACTGGCCATCATGTGCAAGTGTTTTTATTATGTCACTGTTGGCGAGTTTGATACCTTTCAGCTATTGTACTTTCCCACGCTGCAATGACAATATTGCACATTTATCAAGTCCAAAATTTATCTGTATGTCCGTACTGAAGATTCACACCGTATTCAACAAGAACATGAATTCAGCAGGGCTTCTGGTGTATAATCTCAAGTCATCCATGTACAGAAAGTGGCTTATTTTGCCCGCTTGCTTGTTATAGCCCATTCCAGCTTTGTTCAAGTATCCGTCACAGGAATAAGAGCAATGTTAAACAACAGGGGTAAGAATGAATTTCCCTGAAAAATCCTTCTTTTGATGTTGACTTGGCCTATTTCTTCTATAATATTCAATAACATAGTAGTCTACTTTTTCATATTCTATTTTATGAACTTTCGGATGTTTTCCCTGATTCTGTATTTTTCCAGGCAAGTATTGATCCAGCTGTGTAAGGAGTCAAAGGCCTTCTTGTAGTCAATCAAGGCCATATTGAGGTTCATTTGTTGTCATTTACAGTTTTTAAAATCATTTTATCGATCAACAGTTGGTCTATGATGATGATGATGATGATGATGATGATGTAACTGTTTGGAAAGCTCATCATTTTAACTCGTTGGCTCTGGTAGGTGATCTTGTATGGTACCCAATCTTAAGTCTCCAGTTCTCATAGATGCAAAAATTCTCATGATATTCAAATTTATGGGGAAAAAATTCAGTTACCAGAATATAAATTCCAAGAGGTTTGTGCTTTGTATGATACCAAATTTGCTAGTTTCCCAAAGCCACTCCATAATAATATCATAATTAGAAAAGAATAATTTTGTGACTTTAAACATTTTGCACTAGCAGGATGGAACTGAGACATATATTTCCTTTTAAATATGTCCCAAGTATCTGTCACATTTTTTTGAAAATGACATGAGCCATGACTGAAAATTTGTTTTAAAATTACAGAACAAAGAATAGTAGCTATTAGCCAATGGATTGCAGTGCCTAACTTCTAACATAGATCTATCAGTTTCCAAATATCTGTGGAAGCAGTATATTTATATTCAACAAGTCATGCTCCAAATTCAAGTTGCATGGAATCCATCAGATAAACAGGGGATTGTGTTCCAAGCAAATTGAGTTATGTTATTTGTTCTCAGTGGCTATTTCCAGAACTAAAGCAATTCATACTGAACAGAGTCCCAGTTCCATAGAAGTGTTTACTTTATACGTATTTTAAAAACATAAGAAATGTTCAACATCTGACAGGTAGTTATCTTAATCATCATGCTACCTTTCCTTCAGATTAAGGGATTACACACAACACTTCAACTAAGATTCAGATATTTGCAAATACCAGGCTGCAATTATCTTGTTTGACCATCAGTCAAGCAGGTATTAAGCAATCGGATAATGTCCCCAAGCACTTGAGAAATTAAATCTTTTTATGCAGGTCTACACTTGCTGTTAACAGTAAGTCAAGCACTTAAAACTGTGTGATAGCAAATGAGGATGTTTAAATATTACACAATAAGGTTTGGTTGTTGCACAGTCTTTTCTCAAATGGAAGCTGGGAAAGGGCATCACTACTCTGGAGTTATTGCAGGGTGGCAGATTACACTGTTTCCTTGAGTTTATATCTGTATCTATTATTTACAGTCATGTTCACTTCCTTTTCTGGATTGGCAGAATTTGGTCAGCATGAACCTTTTAATCACTCCAGGGGTGTACCTGGGGGGGGCAAAGGGTGCAATTGCCCCAAGCACCAGGTGCTGGGGGGGCGGCACTGTGACTCACTCCCCTGCCACTGGCTTTGTTGGCACAACCAGAAACCATGCCAACAGTGGCTGAGCTCTTGCAGGTACTGTCGGCATGGTTGTGCGCCAATCTGAGGGCTGCCCTCTTTTCCTCCCTTTTCTTTTTTTTCAAAGGGGAAAGGAGGAAGCAGCAAAGCTGAATTAATTGCAGTGATGAAAACATCACTGCAATTACTTCTGGGTCGGGGGGCTGCAAGTGAGGGGTTGACCCCTGGGAGGACTGCCAGGACAGCCACTAAATCACCCCTTGTTGCCAAATGAAGGGTACATAATTACCCTGGGGAAGGACCTCCATCCTACTCAAGTGGTGGCCACACCACCAGAACATCACTGAATGCAGAAGCCAGACTGGAGGCATACAAGACATCAGAACTACTTAATACTACGTACCATTTATATAGTGCTACCTAGTGTTCAAAGCACATCATTTTGTGTTATCTAACTTTTACTAGTCCAACAGCCCTGAAAACTAAGTGCATATTATCCTCATATTGTAGCTGGGGAACGGAGGCTGAGAAACAGTGGCTTGCCTAAGGCCATCTAGTGAGATCATGGTAGAGGCAAAATTCAAGCTGCTGATATCCTCATTCACAGTTCCGTCTCTTAACCACTAGTCCAAACCAGCCGTCCTGCACTTGTAGCTCCCAGCTTCCCAGTACCTTCACTCTTTTCTAATTAGGATCCATTTTGGAACTTTTCTTCAGAACTACTGCTTTTGGTGAATGGCAGGTTCTAAAAACCTGTTCCGTCCTGATGAAGACTCCACACCCAGCTTTAGCACCACCACATCTTACCCCCATCATGAGGGAGATGAAAGTGTGCGAACCAAAGCAAGCATAGTGCTTCTGGCAACTGAGTTTCTTTGCTGAGAATAAGGACAGAAAACGTCATGTTTCAGGTTCAAGGCCTCCAGACACTAAGGGACAGTCACCAGTAGCTATGGAAGTAACTAGACTGTCAGATGTGAAATAGCCATTGTGCAACATCATATGTTGGCTGAGCTCCAGAATCCTCTTTAAGCCCTACCCCTCGTTCCTTTGGTTTGGCAAATTTCCAGATCCCTGATACCTATTCTTTTTAAATTCAAGACTTGGTTTAATACTGTGAGTTCTCCAAACCTTCTTAATCCATGGTTGCAGAATTCATTATTTCTCTCCTCAATTTTTGGTGTGCACAGCTTGAACACAGTGTCTGAAAATGGTGTTATTTTATGCAGAAGTAAGCCCATTGTGTTCAGTAAGACTCAGAGCCCGATCCTGTGGTCAGCGGCGCCACAAGTGGACAAGACTTGTCATGCAAAAATTCTGGGTGCATAAATATGTGGAGGTGGGAATTTTTCACCCTGAAAATTCAGAGGACAGAGGCAATTTATATACTGTTCATATTGCTACCTCTTCACAATTAATGATTTTTGTGAGTGCAGAGCACTTCATATATATTATATGCATGTTATCACAACAATCCTGTAAATTAAGTAACTTAATTTATTAACTTAATTAAGTAACTTTGCATTCCAATACATGCAAAGAAGGCTGAAATGGAGTGGCTTGACTCAGGGCCTCTGAGAAGAATTTTATCAGGGGGTACAAAGTTTCTTTTGTTTCTCCCAAAGAGGGAGGGTGTGAATCAGCGTGGGGGGTTGGCAATGAGGGTGGACAGAATGGGGGCAAAACAGGCAGGGGGAAAGTGGCAACAGTCAGAATAGTCTTTGGAGTCCAGGTCTACCAGTCTTCCCCATGCAGAGATCAGAACTATCTGCCTTCCCAGCATTGGTAGCTAGATACAGCAACCTGCATGGGCAGTGAGCCTGGTTGAGATTGGAAAATGGAAGATCCCAGGAAATTTCTGCGCCCCCTCCTTTGGCTCCTGGGCCCCCTTTCTGACCCTGGGCCCTGGTACAAATTATCACCTGTACCCCCCTTTCCTAGGCCCTGGCTTGACTAAAGCCACCTAGTGATTTTATAACAGAGGCAAGAGTTGAACATAAGAAGTCCTGGCTAACAGTCCAGTCCTTTAACCACGACACTACCCTAGCCTTCCTTTGTGCTCTATGCAAAAGCAGGCTTTATATCTTGCACTGCAAAAGCCTTACCTACTTGAGTGGTAAACAAAAGTAGTCCTGTGAAGGCAGTAAGCTAAATATTAGATTATGTACCAATCAGTTACAGCAGCACTGAAAAAAAAAATCTGATCAAATGAATGAGACAGAAACCAGCACAAGATGGTCATTAAAAATAATCAGGGATATGAGAAGATGACACTACCTCTGCCTCCTTCAAGGTGGCTCAGGGCTTGATGTTGGTAAAGATCACAAGAGAGTTCTACAGTGAGTGTAATATAAGGGAATATATGGCAACTCTTGAGGCAAGAAGCAATAAAGAGCTACTCTTGAGGGATCTATGTCTAGAAGAACCCAAGAAGAACTCAAAATTACTCAGCATACCTGTAGACAGACACAAGGGTTAATAGGGAAACAGCCCTTGCAGGGTGAGCTACAAGAAACAATCAGGCATAGTGTAGATGGGATAAGAAAGACAATTTGCTATTACCTGTTAGGTAGGTCACAGAAGTATGGGACTGTGGCCTCCTTGTGGGGGAGGTCATCTTGGGAATTTGGCGGTCAGTGCCATCAGTATATGGATGGCATCAAAATGTGGGTATCTTCCTTTTCCAATTGGAAAAGCTGTGGATGTCCTGAACTGATGGCTGGCTGTGGCAACTGGAGATGGGTTAATAAACTCAAATTAAATTTAGGCAAGGCACTGGCCCCTGGTCAGTAGGCGATCTAATTTGGAGGATGGGAATAGAGTCTGTTCTAGATGGGGTTTCACTTTCCTTGAAGGATCAAGTGTGCAACTTGGGAATGCGCTTGGACCAAGATTTTACCTTGGAAACTCAGGATATGTGGAGTGCTCTCACCTCGCTTCTGCTGCTGCATCTATTTCTGAAGAAAGTGAATCTGAGCACAGCGCTCTATACCTGTACCAAAAATGATTCTGTTTCTTCTATGAAAATATTTGGATTACGTGAAAATAGCTCTCTCTCTCTCTCTCTCTCTCTCTCTCTCTCTCTCTCTCTCTCTCTCTCTCTCTGCTGATCCTTTGTTAATATTTCAGTTGGAATTGCATTCAAACTTGTAGCTGACAGGCAGAACTGAAGTCAGCAGGCTCAGAAGGGGTCAACATTTGACAAAGGTGGAATTTGAATTCATGAAGAGTCCAGTCTTGTCAACTCCCCATCCTCCTCCCAAGGGGGCGATTCTACCTCCCAGGGAGCTTGGACAGCCATTGGGGGAGTGGTGGTGGTCACAACAGGCAATCAGGCAAGCTCCTGAACAAATCAACTTTGGATAACAGGCAGAGCAACAGAAAAAGGTGCAGCCTCCTGACCTCTCTTCTGGGTTACTTCACCCTCTTTTGCAATAGCCTTCAAGCGAAAGTCAGATAGACGCTTTCTTCCTCAGGAATAAACCAGGATAAGCCCTTGGGGGGGGGGGGGAAAGACCTGCTTTTAGCCAAGTGGACCAATTGGGCCCTGCGCCTAAGGGGCCCCTGTGCTAGGGTTAAAATAAAAAAATAAAATCAATATTTTTACTAAATCATTTCACAATCACTAAAACAAGTGATTGTGTTAATTATTTACTTTTCAAAGGTAATCTACGCATTTTGTTTGTTTACTTGTAGGCTTTCAAATGCATGCAATTTTATATTAAAATGTGCTTAGATCCATCTGGTACATGCTCTTTTAAAGTACACTTTTTGATTGCTTTCCATTCTATGATACAGATATAACGTCTTTAATAAATTATATTTATAGCTCTAAGATTCTATAGACCTTGGCTGTGAAGCCGGAGCCCTACAAACATGTTTCCAGTTGGGTCCCCATGGCTCCTAAGGCCTTTGTCTGTGGGTATCCCCCAGCCCAAGACACCTTCTGGGTCTCTCTTAGGCCGACCCTGGTTCATCCAGTTATCTTTCTCTCCACTCTAATTCCTCCAACCTACTTTCTTCCTTCTTGCTTTTTCCAGTTCCCTCTTCGTCCCTTCTGTTTATCTTCCACTCGCCTCACCAGTTTTCTAACCTGGCCTTTTATCCTTCTTCTTGATGCCCCTTCCTTCCACCACTCCCTTCCTGCCTGGCTCCAGCCCCTTCCCCTCTCAGCTGAATGTCATTAGCTGCTTTTCCCCAAGGCTGGGATGCCCCAAACTGGTTGATATTACAGTAATCATATCATTAATTATCTTTCAGCAACTATCATTCTGTAAAAAAACATACAGGCCAAGAGGTGAACCAAATATAAATTATGAGGCATTCTGGAGCCAGGTGTCATTTATTTAATGGAGTGTGTGCATATTTATTTAATGGAGTGTGTTTGGAGGCGGGGGAGCTGACAGATGGACATTAATTAATTAATTTTAAAATTTAATCTGAAATTTCATTTCAAAACACTTTGTTTTCTGTTCTAATATTTACTTTATAATCTCTTCTTATATTTACAAGGTTTAATACCAAGTTAAATACCAAGATCCCAAAATGATAATGAACTCGTTTTAATGGGCACATCTTTAAGACAATGATGGATTTACCTGGGTTCCCCCTAATTATCCCCCTGAAAGCAAAAGTGGAAACTTTATTGAAGAAATTTAAATGAAGAAATAAAGTTTTTGCTGAAATCATCATAATAGTCCTTCAGATTTCCTCAAAAATTTCATGCCGCCATTACATTCTACCATTCAACCCTGGCTCAGTTCATACACATCCAGGGCTGGGAGTTGAGTCTGGGTGAAAAACCATATACATAATTTAAGTCGCTTGCTCTGCATGGTCAGCCCAGTTCTAATTTTCTTGGAAGCTAAATTTCCACCCCCCTCAAAAACGGGGAAACCTGTAGGAAATAACTGGATTGTTGCATATCTGGGCCTCTACATTAAATATTCCCCTCAGATGCTATATTGTATATGCGGTGGAGATGAAAGACCTTTGGGAATGTGGCTTCTTATGCCAATGTGGCTTCTCTGACAAGCACAGATATCATGCAAACCAATCTAAGACATACAGTTCTTATTGTTCAAAGCAATTTCCTGATCACGAACGACTGTTCAATACACCTCATATTCTGAGGCTCAAGACAAATAGGTGTTCGCAGATGGGCAGCTTCCCCAAGACATTTTAACATAAAGCCATGAAATCACTGAGAACTCTTCCCCGTGCAGATTAATATCTAGAACGAGCGAGGAATGAAGTAGAATAACGGTAACATTGTACCAATTCACAATGTTTACCAAATAAGTATTGGATTTTCTTTCCAAATGCTGGATTGATTTTTCATCTGCCCCTTCTAGTTTTACAGCTGTGGCAACTATAAATAAGTTTCAGGAAAATTACTTCTCCACTGTTTTCACAACGCTTTTCTTATCTAACAGGCACAGCTGTCACATACCTAAATGCTTTTATTTACGATATCTATAGCTAAAAATTGTAGCGACAGTGTCCTTTAATCAAGGGAGTTAGCATTATCAAAGTACTTTATGAATTTTAACTAACTGCCAATTTGGGGCTTATTATGGTGGCTATTTATCTTATCTAACTAAAAATATTTCAACTTTTCCCTTCCTGGAATAATTGCTTCCAGTGGCTGTATCAGGATTAAGGGACTGAAGTGTTCTCATTTTGGGGTATATTAAAGGTCAGACTCTATCTCCAGTTCTTTACCTTTAAGAAAACTGGACCAAGGAAAAATATCAAAAAGGAGTGCAAAGCAATGCTAAATAAATTTGCTCTCCAGAAGTCACAGCTGCCCGGTGTTTGGAATAGGTAAAGGGAAAAGGCAATGTATAAGGGGAAAAAAATTCTTTCATAATTTATCTCCTTTATTGATGTTTGCATGTAATTTAATAAAAGCTGACATCAGTCAGGTTAATTCTGTCTAGAACCCGCCTTATTCATACATTTACTAAAGGCCAAAATGAAGCAATTTGAATACTGTGACCCTGAACAGGTTTACTTGAAAGTAAGCTCGACTGAACTGAATTGGCTGACTTTTGAGTAGACTTTCTTTTGAGTAGAC
The DNA here is from genome assembly GCF_035046505.1 of Tiliqua scincoides. Lineage (NCBI taxonomy): Eukaryota > Metazoa > Chordata > Lepidosauria > Squamata > Scincidae > Tiliqua > Tiliqua scincoides. The sequence continues at coordinate 61,890,461 of NC_089826.1, forward strand.
ATGCATAACATTGTACCAAAAGCACCATTAGTTTGAGCCTCTGCTTTGGGCAGATGCCAGTCATGCGCACTACTGTGAAAAGGACAAATCTCAGGTTTGAAGGCGAAGTTCAGATTTACACTTAGCTTTCACTGAGTAACGTTGGGCACAATCCTAACCCCTTATGTCAGTGCTTTCCAGCACTAACATAAGGGCAATGCAACTCTGAAGTAAGGGAACAAACATTCCCTTACTTTGAGGAGGTCTCCATGAGTGCACCAAACTGCAGGATGCAGCACATACCCCATTGGCACTGCTATGCCAGTGCTGGAAAGCACTGCCATAAGGGGTTAGGATTGCGCCCTTTGACTACAATCCTTAATTGTACTTATGCTGGCACAAGTCCCTTGTGCCAGCTTCTGGATATCATGAACGTGCCGCAAAGCACATTTGCACTACCATAGGATTTGGGAGGGCCAGTGCAAGGATGTGTGCTGGCCTCCCTGCACTGGATCCAGCCCTGGCAAAGGTAAGTTCATGCCACTGGTGGGCCGCAGGTGAAGGGATTTGGGGCAGGGGAAGGGCATTACAAGAGTATTCCGGGACAGGGTGAGGGAAGATTGCAGGGGGGTTGGGCCAGGGAGGAGGGTAGGACCGGCCTCTGGCATTTTGGTCAGGTCCGAAGCCCCCCTCCAAGCAGCCCAGCCTTACACCGGGCTGCTCGAATCTGCACCAGCAATTTAGCTGGCGCAGATCTGAGAAGTCCCACTGAAGTGGCTGGGACATTATATGGGGTAAGGAGACTGCAGTCTTCTGGCTCTTTTGCTGACATAAGCCTGAGGAGACTCAGGAGCTGTTCAGGGCAGGGAAAAGATAGGATCCTGGTGCACAACTGCTGCATAATTATTCCCCCTCTTGCCCCCAAACCGCTCTCTGCCTGGACCATTCCATGCCCTGAACCACCCACAATCCCCCCTGAACCACCACCAACAACAACCTACCTGCTCTGGCAGGGCAACAGGGAACCACTGTCACATGCGTGGGATCTTGAGATCTGGCACCATAAGCTCCGAATAGGATTGGGCAGTGAGTAGAATATCTTCAAGTCATCAGGTTAATTGACCTTACTGCAGTTATAATATGGAAGGGGAGAAATTCAACATGGGACTGCTTTTCTAAGTAGGAGTCCTTTGAGTTTGTAATGTCTAGTTTCTCTCTGAGCTCTTGAAGGAAGGGTGTGCTGCAACTGTAATTAAAAACAACACATAAGACGGACATTATAAGAATGGAGTTTATTACCATTATGGAATTTTTGTCAAAATTAGTACTTTCCCACCTTAATGTTCCATGCAAACATGATGTTACGTTAGTCCCATCACTAGTGACGTCCCATCACTAAAGAGTTTGTGTGAAAAGCGTAAAGCATCAGTACAAGGAATTGATTAAAAAAATACTGTGGACAAAACATGTGGAGTCTCTCAAAAAACACGTAATAGAAAATGGCACACCATTAAACCATTCTCATAACAACATCTCTCAAGAGTTTTTAAGAAATAGCACATAGAAAAGGCAATAACCTATATTTAGCCCGCCTCTTGGTAACTAGATACCACAATTTGTTTGGAAGAAATGATCACAGGAGTTTATTTACAATGCACTTTTTTGGAAAAAAAATAATTCTGCAGGATGCACTAGTTTTGCAGTGAAACTACAGGAAGTAATTACAGCAAACTGGCTTTTTCAAAAAGGAGGAGAGCATCACAGTGAAAAAGCTGGGTCCTCCCGTGCCCGTATATATTGCAGATATTACATTTTGTCCATTTTAGGATGTCGCAGAAATAAATAATGTGTAGTGGAAATAGAATAATACACAATCCATCATAAAACCACTGATGATAGAGTTCAAATGCTTGAATTTCAAAGTCAGCGCTTAAAACTCAAGCAAAAAGGATCTAAAAAGCTAAAGGCTTCTGCAACCAGCAAAACTCTCAGTGTGAAATTTCCGTAGTAGAATGGGAAAAGACTGGGAAATGGAAGAGCCAAGGAAAATCTCCTTGCCTACAAAACATTCTGAGGTTCTATGAAGGGCATTTTTATTCATCTTTTGAAGGACCCTTTGGGCACAAACCATTCTGGGAAGAACAAGCCAGTCCAAAGTCACCAAGTAGCAAGATTTTCCCATGCAGAGGGTTCACCTGATAAAATATGGCACAGAGGGGAAATTCACAATTTAACATGTGATTGAAGTCGATGTAAACTGCTATTGGGGTTCTCAATTAGACTGTGGGTTTAGTAGATTTTAAATTGCTCAGTGATGTATTTTGTACTTCTCACCTTAAAGTTCTCTGCAGGTTTTGTGCACAACAATCTTAAAATCTCCATAATTGGAGATTACCCTCCCTTTTAGAGATAGAGGTGTGTGCCACTTAATGACAGGAATATGATCTCCAATCCCTGTTGTCATGTGATTAGGTTGTTAAGTGAACATTCAACCCAATCTCGTGCCTTCGTTGTGTAAACAGTCACTGTCTCTCAGATACTCACTGGCTGCACAGACTACTGGAGGTAGATTGCCTCTTCTTTATATTAAGACTCTCTTTGTCTGTGTAAACAGACACTCTGCTGCAGTCTATGGGAGACCTGACTGCCTCATTAAGAATCTCTTTGTTGTGTTTTGATCACTGTCGTATATGCGGTCCATCATTAAGTGGAAGGTTGTTAAGTGATGCGTGCCTGTATATTTAGGGGTGGGCCATGAATGCTAAATATTTATGAGCCTGAAGTGTGAACAATTTTATTGTCCAAGTTGATTGAAAACTTGAGCACAAGTTATGCGCAGATGATGGACTTTGTGCTGGAGAAAGTAAATGTGATGGGTATCAATAAGGTCACATTTGTCTCACAGAAGACTTCATATGGATACGTAATAGTGGTTTCTTAATCAATGGAGTCCTTCAGGGCAAGGTGAGGTTTACTTGAAACAGGTCACAATTGAATGAGACAAAGAGAAGGCAGCAACTAGCTAAGACCCTACACTGGATGGCTGTTTTGAAGGTGGGTGTATAAAGAGCAACTGAAGAGGAGACTGCCAAGGACATGGAGAAAAAATGGCTTTGATCTGAAAAAAAACAGAGGCCTCATTCAACTCAAGCCCTCCTTTTTTAATTCAGTTCCTGCCCTTTGGGCTTTGATTCACCTTTTAACCTTTCTCCCTGTGAGAAAAGCACATTCACTTACTAGCAAAACAGTCCTATTTGTTTCTCCATCTCTTACTAGGATTAAACAATGTATGGGAGTCAAGAGGAAGGTTAGCGAGCTATTGAAGAGATTCTGGGGAAGAACAGTCTTCTTTCAAGATAATGGTTGGAATGTACAAGAATCAGAGGTCAGTAATAAAAACCGATTTCATATCAAAGCGGAGGATCACCTTTAGTCCTGGAAATGCCAGAAAGAATTTTGAAATGGTTGCTGGGACATTTTTTTCTTCTTCTTACCCTTGGGAAATATTGGTTAAAAAAAAATTAAGACTATTTGCCCTCAGTGGACTGGTTGGAATGAGATTCCTCATTGTTCCTCATTTTGGCTCTGAGGAGAACCATGCAAGAACACCTTACTCGGAGCTGCATACAGTCTGACTGAGACTATGATTTCTAACAGTGCTCCAGGAGCCAGTAGTATGATGCAGCTGCACAAAACAAACAAATTAATATAAAGCTATTGCAATGCTGGACTACATCAACACAGGCAATTACCTATGTCTGTGTTTTATGCCTAACATTACACTATTTTTATATGTAAGGGAAAGTAAACTAATTTTTCAGAAACTTGTCTGCTGAGTTCTTGGTATAAATTCATAGTCATGCTGTACTTCAAGCGTGAACCCATGGAACAGAGAGGTGCATATTCCTCATCGTAAACTTCACACTTTTTGACTCCTGAGTAGTCATAGCTCATCTAAACATCGGGGACATTGGGCATGAAAATCTTATCTATAGTGAGCATAAACTGTGACAAGGTCTCAGGTAAGCAGGCAGTGGGACAAATCAGGTGGCAGGACAAAGAATCTGCTGAACCTCAGGTATCTTCAAGACAGGCAGGTTGCTCCAATGACTATCTGCATCAAATTAAACCCTATATTTAGTGCTGACCTGGGTGTCTGAACTAAGTTCTTCCTCCTCCTGGTAAGCAGTAACTCTGTTGGAGACTAGGTCAAATTTAGCAGAACTCTGTGGTTTCCTGGTGGACTCTCTGACCTCTCAGGCAAGTGAGGCTGGGGTCCAAGGCAGTTGGTAGGGCAATTACTAACAGTTGTCATGAGCAGAGCAGAGCTTCACTGGTCCCACCGCCTTTCGGCTCTGGTTTCTCCCCTTACCCTGCCTCATCCACCCTGTTTCACCTACTCCCCCCCGCCTGAACATTCTTAGCACTGGCCAGTTCTCCACGCAGCGCTAAGGCTTTGTGTCGACTAGCGCTGGCTCAGTGCTGGCAGCCCCTTCTCTCCGGGTGCCGCAGATACACCTTACGGCATGTTTGCAAAAGCCAGTGCCAATTCTGGAGCTCATCATTGGCACTGAGAGTCCATAGGTTTGGGCTCTTAATCCTTCACCCTCTTTTCAGGCATTCATTCTATGCACATTTGTTCTGTGAACAGAATTGCTCTGCTACACCTTAAATGATTATTTTGCTTGTGCTGTAGTACTAACAATTGCATTCCACTCCAAGCCTCTTCAATGAAATGTATATCAATTAAACTAAATCAAGTGTGTCTTTTTGGTTTACATTGTATTCTCACCCTTTTCTCTTATTCGTCTCCAACATTGCTGCTTTTGTATGTCATTACTGCATCTTTCTCCATTTTGTTTAAAATAACATAGTGTTCTTTTTCCAACAACAATAAAGAAAACAGAATGGAAAGAATTCTTCCAACAGCTGAAAACAATTTATAGAAATACCAAACAGGTAGCTGCCAAGATCTGAAGCTGAGTCCCTGTAAAGATGCAAGTTTACTGTATCTTCTTTGTTCTCTAATGGTGTACTTGGAACCAAACCACAAGTTACATTAAATGCATAATTTGGCCCTATATTTTTTTGACTTAGTCAATGTGCCCCCCCCCCATCAGGACTGGAATAATCGCACATAGACGGGGGGGGGTAGTATTTAACTCTTCCCTGAATGAAAATTCTTAACGTTGCTATTGAGTTGTGTCAATGAAAGCTTCTCTCCTTAGTTTATCATCTTCAGGGGCACACTTTTTGTTAGAACTGTGGCACAGTGGAAAACGGTTACTCAATCTCTCCCTGAATGCCACAATCCCAATCCCGATACTCTTGCAGCTACTATTTCTATGTTTGTATAAAGCAGGTGCAAATTATATGTGAATGGGTAGTTTTGCCATGAGTTGTTCCAGCATGGCTGGTGCAATTTGTGTGCAAAGATGTTCCTGTGATTAACACAAATGGGAGTATGACAGGCTGCTGTGTGCTTTCGGGCGCAATACTAACTGTGCCCTAGGCTGGCACAAGTCCCTTGTGCTGGCCTGACACTGTCACAGACATGCCATAAAGCATGAGGAGTCAGTTGGGCTGGTGCACAGAGGTGCACAGACCCACGGAGGCTGCATCCAGCCTCTGCCGTGCCAACAGAAGGCAAGTCTGTGCTGGCTGAGCTTGAAAGGCGTGGGGATCTGGGTGTGTGTGGGGAGGGTGGGGAGGAGATATTTCGGGGTGGGTGGAGGGTGGGAGACATATGGACCCATGGGAAGGTGGGAGCGGGAGGCTGGGCCAGGACCCGGCACTTGTGCCAGAGCATGACCCCATTCCCAGGCAGTGCAGAGCAACTCCAGGCTGCTTGGTACTACTCAGATCTGTGCCACCTCTTTACATGGTGCAGATTCAAGTAGACCCATTGGGGCTGCAGCGGCACTACCCAGGGTTAAGCATTTCCTCTTGCCCCAGGCTGAGCCGCTTGTAGCCCAAAACTCGCACTGGATACAGGGCAGGCCTGCCAGCCTCCCTGTTCCAGCACAAGTTAGGATTGTGCTGTTAATGACTCAGGTCAGATTCAGTATAAGGCAGCTTCCTATGATAACAGGGGACAATCCAGATCCCTGCTTCCCAGATGTCCCAGAAACACCAGAAAGAAGCAGCAGAACCAAAACAGTATCACAGAGCCACAGAGGGCATCAACCCATCACCCAAATGCCAGACGAAACAAATGTTTTGTGCCTTTGCCCAAAAACCACGAGGGAGGGGGTAGTTTTTAATTCCCCTGGTAGGGAATTCCATAATTGTGGTGTCACTACAGATAAGTCTTGCTCCCAAGCTGCCACCTCTCTATCTTGAGACAAACACAGCACTGGTAGGAGAGACCCCTCAGATGACCTAAGAGGGCAGGCCAGAATGTATTAGCAGTCCCTTAGATAGCTTGGACCCAAACTGTGAAGCACTCCCTACACTGCTTGGCAGAGTTCTCAGTTCTGTTGGGGGGCCTTTCCTTTGCACCGGCAGGCCAGTGCAGGCCTTCCTGCCATTGCTGCTTACTCCAGGGTAGTTGCAAATGTGCTTTGCAGTATGTTTGCAGCACTCTATGCTGGAATGCCGGCCACTGCACCGGCAGAGCTGAAGAGCAGGATCAGTCAGTCATCCAGCCTGCAGAATAAGTTGGTGCTGAAATACATAAAAGCCATTTTCTTACCACTGTCTATATGTCAAACATTTAAATGGTGATTTGCTCATTATTTCTATCTTTTCTATTTCCATATACACTATTCTTATCTTACAGTGGAAAGGTAGAATGGAAAGATAGGGATATTGCTGCTAAATCAACATGAAATAACTGATTTCAACTAGCTAATTTCAACTAGCCATAGCAAGAAAAATGTTCTTTTAGGTGTCTCAAGGTGCACCTAAGAGGACTTAAAAGTATGGCAAGATATACACAGGAATGTTCTGGATTGTCCTCATTTATTGCAAGAAGGTAAGCCATAATGTAGATGACAATAATCATTCAGTAATACTATAACAAAAATACAGAGTGCAGTTTTTTTCACCTTTGTGACAGTCAAATTATGTTGCTCTCTAAGGATGTTTGGTGACAGCACCCTGCCAAAAAAAAAAAAAAAAGCGAAAGGAGCACTTTTATAGCTCTGCTACTGTCACCACCATCCAATAAGTCATCAATTTTTCAATGAACTGACCAGAAATTTGCTCAACATTTACTGGACACAGTAAGAGTGGAGTGGATGGCATTCACTGCCCCTGCTTCTGACCTCCACATGCTCATCCAAAGACGTGACTAGCACCTGAAAGTGTACTGTAACTGCGTAGGCATTGTTCAGCTGAATGCGTGAGAGCTGAGGACAAAAGATCTTGCTCGGAGATCAAAGTGGACTACCCAGAGGTGTCACTAGGGGTTGCCTCACCCAGTATGAGAGCTCACTGCATCGCACCCCCACCCCCATGATGGACCTCCTCCTGTACCAGACCATACAGAGTAAATTACAATATCATATGCATAGCCTAAATGCAGAGGCATCACTAGGGTTGGTGTCATCCCCATGAACTTTATTTTAATATATACAGTACAAGTCATCCAACAAAACAAGAGTCAACAAAAAACCAGTAGCCAACACTCATACAAGTGAATAAAAGTTCTACTATTAGCTCTGATATATGGAAAGGAGAGTTGATTCCTACTAACAGCTTATGGGTTTCCTGCTATTTAATAACAACACCTCACTGGTTCTCAGAAAAATGAGTCTCACTGATCAGTTTTGAGTTAAAGAAATCCACTTTTTGTTACATAAGGCAATTGTGTTTTTCTTTTCTGGTTATTTGGCTATACCATTTGATAGAATATGAATACAAGTGGGTCCGCTGTATCCGTGGATTTGGGACCCACAGATTTCAGTATCTGCAGGTCCCTGAACCTGCAGGTCAGACCCACATGGCTAGCGCATGGCCTCCCCGACCCTCAGAATAACTTCTCTGTGTTCCCCTCACCTTCAAAGGATTACAGGGCCCCCAAACCCACATATTTCATTGTCCATGGGTTTCTTTATCCACAGGGGTTCCTGGAATGGAACTCCCACAGATAATGAGGGTGGCCCTGTATTCCAACGAGGTTTGTTTCATTGCATTCTGCATTCAAGCACATATCAAATGACATGACAGCATTATTTAAAAATACCAAGATTTTCACAATTTTTGGTCAGTAGTGCTATTACCTCTCCCCTTCCGAGTGCATCATCCAATGCAGTTCACATGCCCCACACTTTCCTAGCGACGCCACTGGGGCCACCATTAACTAGTCTCCCTGATGCCCATAAGGACATCATAAGCCCTCCATTCGGTCAGGAGGCAAAAGGCCTGAACAGCTCACTACAAGGGGTGGAAGAATTTAATTCCTCTGGAAGTTCCTGTTTCTAGTCCTGTTGGCTCTATCATCTCCCCCCACACACAGATAGGTTATTTACACCTTGTGCTGTGCAATCCCAGTTAGTCTTAATTTGGGTGCAGTTATTCACCCTTTCAATCAGTGCAGGTACGATCTGTGTGTGTGGATTATTGAATTGCAAAAATGTACACAGTCACAGTCATTCATACAGAAGTGTATACCGGTGTTCAGACAGCTGTATACCGGTGTTCAGACAGTTACCAACATTCTTTATCTGGGTATGGCATAATATGTGAACAGACCCAGTGTCCTGACTTAGAGTGTTTCACTAAGGGCGCAGTCCAGAGGCGCGTCACAAGGAGGGTCACAAGCATGCCGTAAGGCACGTTTGCACCTCCTTAGGAGGAAGCTGGAGGCTGGCACAAGCACCGGCTTCCTTGGCAAGGCTTGTGTCAACCCGGCTGGGCCAACACAAACCTCTAGGGTGGGCAGGGAGGAGGTGGGAGGGAGGCATTCCTGGGTGGGGGGAGACCGGGTGGGGGAGCCAGGCAGGTGGGGAGTGGGAGGCGGGATCCCTTATACTGGATCCCAACCCTCATTCCTGTGGAGTTTGGAGCGACCTGAAGCCGTTCTGCTCTTCTTGGACTTGTGCCACCTCAGGAGATGGTGCAAGTCTGAGGAGATCCATAGGGGCAAGGGCGCCTTACCCGGAGTTAAGGGGAAAAGTTTTCCCCTGCCTCTGACTGAGCCACCTTGGGCCCCTATCCTGCGCTGGACACAGCACAAGCCTCCTGGCTTACCTGTTCCAGCACAGGATAGGATTACGCCCTCAACCAGTTGCCTCACACTTCAGACATAATTTGTTGGTGTTTGAACTAGAGCGAAAATTCTTGCAGTGTGCAGTATACAGTGTTCTGCCATTTAATTCTCAAAGTCCCAGATAGGGCTTTATCTTGTGATAACTTGGGGCTAGCAAGCTAAAGACATACATGGGGGAAATGTTCATTTTGTCACATGACATGAAACTACCTCTACATGATATCAGACTATTTTTAAAGATCTGGTTTCCCTTAGAGCCATAAGCTTTGTTGCTGTCAGAATATTTGTTTGAGTATTTTGTTTTCTTAGGGGAAAAAGAGTCTTGCAATATGCTGGTCTAATTATACCAATTTAACAACATCAATATAATATAAAATGGAACAGAAGGAAGAAGAGCTTTTCAAATGCTACAGCTTGGCTGTCACCTCACTAGCAAACAGTGCTCTAGATTGCAGTATAAAATATGCGTGTTCATCAGAGTAGGGGGGCAGCTTTGCAACTGCTTTCATTTAGATATTGCTTCTGCTGGAGATGTCTATGGTCTGGGTCTCGATGCTAAACTAGGAGAGGAAGGAAGGAGATCTTACTACTACTGGATCACTTACTTGCACTGCTCCCTTAGAGCCTCATCCTGAGCACGTCAGCTGGGGCTGGGTGTCGTAAATGTGCCATAAAGCACATTTACAGCACCATCTGTGTAGGAACCGCCAGAGTGGGCCCCGTGCCAGTCGGTGCTGAGCCCAGTGCCAGACGGATGCTGCCCGGAGCAAGGGAAGAGCTCTGGGCGGTGGTAGGGTGGATGGGAGGCATTTTGGAGCAGGGAGAGAATGGGAGAGGGCAGGGCAGCGGGATGAACTGTGGCAGGAGGAAGGAGGGACAGGAGGAGCCTGGTTCCACTGGATCCAATGCTGCATGAAAAATGCTCACTGAATTTAAATGTGTATTTTATTTTTAATATATTAGATTTGATACTACCATGGAATCTTCGCTCACAACAGGAGAGGAAACTGAGCGCTTTCCACATGCGCTGCCTCCGACGCATCCTCGGCATCACCTGGCAGGACAAAGTTCCAAACAACACAGTCCTGGAACGTGCTGGAATCCCTAGCATGTATGCACTGCTGAAACAGAGACGCCTGCGTTGGCTCGATCATGTTGTGAGAATGGACGATGGCCGGATCCCAAAGGATCTCCTCTATGGAGAACTCGTGCAAGGAAAGCGCCCTACAGGTAGACCACAGCTGCAATACAAGGACATCTGCAAGAGGTATCTGAAGGCCTTAGGAGTGGACCTCAACAGGTGGGAAACCCTGGCCTCTGAGCGGCCCGCTTGGAGGCAGGCTGTGCAGCATGGCCTTTCCCAGTTTGAAGAGACACTTGGCCAACAGTCTGAGGCTAAGAGGCAAAGAAGGAAGGCCCATAGCCAGGGAGGCAGACCAGGGACAGACTGCACTTGCTCCCAGTGTGGAAGGGATTGTCACTCCCGAATCGGCCTTTTCAGCCACACTAGACGCTGTGCCAGAACCACCATTCAGAGTGCGATACCATAGTCTTTCAAGACTGAAGGTTGCCAACTATTTATACTACCATGGTATGTGACTGCATTTGGGGAAATGCTACAGATCTGTACTTTTAACAGGCTACAATGAGTATGCTTCTAACAATGATAGTCAATGGGGCTTACTCCCTAATAAGTGTGGAAAAGGTTGCAGCTTTTGGGATGTTTGGTGTTTTTTTTTGTTTTTTTTTAAAAACAGCGCAGTAACTGTTTGGAAGGGTTAAGAAGGATCTTTTTTATCTTAAATAAATTTTTAAACTTATACTTATTGTAAATTTTTACTTAATTTGATTTTATCATATGGAGTGTGTTAAAAATTTTCCTGCTTGATGATGTCACTTCCAGCCATGACATACAAACATACCTTCCAGGTTAATGGCATCACTTCCGGTGGGTCCTGACAGATTATAATTCTAAAAATTGGGTCCCAGTACTAAAACGTTTGAGAACCACTGCAATAGATAGAACAAGAAATATATTTTGTAATGATTTATGGTAGTTTTCTTCAGCCTTGGGGTTAGGACCTCAATGGGGGGTCACAGAACCTCAGTTGTGGAGTCATAGCAGTTTACAGGAATTAAAAAGGTTGAAGACCACTGGACTAGAGCACCAACAGGTAAAGGGGGAGGCATCTGGTGTACCCTTTCAGGGACCAGGAGATTGTGTTCCAGTCATGCTCAGGTTCTTAGCAATTGTGTCAAAACACCTTTCACTAGTGCCAGGTTTCATGATAACATTTTCTACTCCCTCTAATACGAATACTTGGTTACAGTGAACAGTGTTGGAAGGGTGTAACTGGCAGGAAGTGGACAGTGAAAGAGGCAGAGGGTAGGCAAATAAAGTTCCATGAGGGGGTGGGATAAAATGTGGGTCCCCAGTCTCATACTTTATTTATTTAGGTTTAAAAAGGCACAAAAAAGGTTGAAGATCACTGATCTACAGAACTCACCTATAAAGCCTATGCATTATTTCTGGTGAGGAGAATGCAGCAATGGAATCTGGGTATTTGAAATCCCGTGCAATCAGACTTGAGCAAACAAGTTCTTATTCATTGGCTATCATGATCAGTCTGGGCTTGTGGGTGGCCACAGTAGAAGCCAGTCTCTAGCGGGTCTCTCTCCAGCCTAAGATCCCTTTAGTCAATTGCTGATGTTAGAGCAATCCTATCCTAGATGCTACTCTGTTGACTGTATGAGGACAAAAGGCAAGCTACTGTTATTTATGCATGGTCTGACCAATCTTGAGACAACATGCTGCTGCCTTCCAATCACAGAGACTAATGTGTACATGAAGAAGATTCTGGACTCAATCCTGTCCAACTTTCCAGCACTGATGCAGCCATGCCAGCTGAGCGTACGCTGAATTCTGCAGTAAGGAGGGTAGTCATGGAGGCCTCCTCAAGGTAAGGGAATGATTTTACCTTGGGGCTGCCTTGTGCCTGTATCAGCACTGGAAAGTTGAATAGGATTGGGCCCTCTATGGCTTAAGCACAAACAGACCTGGGCCCTTCACTTGGCTAGTCCCCAAGCTCACATCCACTTCAGACCTCAGTGTCCCTGACAATAGCTTTCTTTCTCTGGATGATGCCCCGAGTATGCTTTTCTCCAATAAATGGCTTTATTAAACATTCACTGACAGTGCTTTTACAGCAATACGGTACTATATTTCTGTCCCTGTCATGCAAAAAGGGAAATCAATTATAGACACTAAATTTTAGCACTCTCGTGATCCAAACCCATAGCATTGTAGAAAATAAAATCAATCTCCCAGGGCCCAATGTGTCTCGGCCCTGCTGAACTTTTCATCTAAAACAATTATATTTCGTCTGACCCATTTGATTCTTTATTTCCTCTCATAAAGCTCTGTGACCTTTATTGTCAGGCCAATTCATTGAAAATGGCAGCATGAAAAGTGCCTGTCCACCGCAGCAACTTTAGACCAAGCATATAAAAAATGCCATCATTTTGTTCTTATTTTCCAAGACAAATCTATATAGCATCGCTGTCATCCCAGTGCAATGAAAATGAAATCAGGGCCCCAGTGCTGAAAAGCTATAGACCTATAAGAAACAAGACAAGGTTACTGCTGGGAGTGAAGAGGGCCTGCAAAAACACTGCTGGGCTGAGGAGGGCCAGTTACTCTTCCCCTGCTAAATAAAAGAGGAGCACCCACTTGAAAAAAGTGCTTCTTACCCAGTTAGCAGGGGCCAACTCTAATGAAATTATCACCAGCCCATTGAAAATAAGATACAAATAGACAGGACAAAGCACTGGTATAGAACCAGTAGTGGCAACAGGGTCCTGAGAGCTCTTGGACAAAGCCCTTTGCCAAGCCAATGGTCATAGTCAGTTCAAGTTAAAGCTTGTCTGCTGCCTGAGGCAGACCAAGCTCCCCCCATCATCACCATCATCATCAACAACAACCACCATGCCCCCCCCCCCCCGTGTTCACATTTATTCAATATGTTCACATGTTGCTTTGAAAAAGAGAAGAATTGGCTCGTAACATGAATCTCTCATAAATCTCTGGGCCAAAGTTAACACATAGTCTTGAAATAAGATCCTGATCTGCTGGTTTATATGGACCTCAGCCTCAAAACAATCCTGTCTGGGATTACTCTTATTCTCACCATTTAGATGGAAGAACATCATTGAGATGTTTAACTCACCCATGACCTCTGACATATTTCCATGGATTGGAGGATCAATGGGATGGCCAGCCAGTTCACTACAGCCAGTCACGACAGAGTCCAAGGGAGAACATAGTGGAGACTGACATCTTCAATGCCTGGACAACCATTTACATCTCTACCTGAGCCCTCTGGTCATGTCCCCCCCCCCCGAGACTCTACCTTATAGAGCAGGGGTACCCAAAGCCCAGCCCAGGGGCCACTCCTGGACCTCGGGGAGCCCCCAGTCTCCAATGAGCCTCTGGCCCTCTGGAGACTTGCTGGAACCCTTGCTGGCCCGATGCAACTGATCTCAGCATAAGGGTGATTGTTCAACCTTTTGCATGAGCTGTGGGAAGAAGGGCTGCTTCTGTCTGACATCTGTGCAGCACTGGCAGTGAAGGAAACACCAGCCTTGCATTGTGCAAGGCCTTTTATAGGCCTTGACCTATTGCAAGACCTTCATTCATTCATATAAATTCCATCTCTAATATATTCACTTATGTAAATTTATTCAAATTTTGCTCCCGGCCCCCAACACAGTGTCAGAGAGATGATGTGGCCCTACTGCCAAAATGCTTGGACACCCCTGCTATAGTGGACAAAAACAGCTTCCATGTGGAAAAATTAGACAGAAATTAGACTGAAATGAGACTGGCAGGCAGAATCTAGGGCTGTCTGGACCAGACAAAGGTGAAGGAATCCAACGGGTATAGGAGACACTCTGATTTTTGGTTGAAACCAATTTAATAACAAATATCACACTTAAATTTCTGCATGACTCACTGAGTGCTAGGGCCATGACTCTCTCAAATCCCTTTGATGAAGGATTTGCCCCAGTAAGGGCCCAATGCTGGCGCTGACTTCCAGCACTGGTGCTGGGTGTTGCAACTTGCCATAAGGCACACCCACGACACCCTGAGCAGAGTTGGCACCAGCTGGCCCAGCGCCAGTTGGAACTGAACCCAGCATTGACTGGCTGCCACGCAGAGCTAGGTAAGAGCTTCAGGCAGCAGTGAGGGCTTCAAGAGAAGAGGGTGGTATTCCAGGGAGGGAGAGGGTGGGACAGGGGGAGGAACTGGGGTGGGAAGAAGCAGGATCGATAGGATCCTGAACTACCACATGGAGTCCTTCAAGTCTGAGCCTGCAGAATAGCCAGCACAGACTTTAAAAGCCCCATTGTGAAGCTTGGGGCTTTCCCTGGGGGAAGGGGACAGAAGTAACCTTCTCCCAAGGAGACCTCTGACGGCTACCATGTGCTGCAGGATGCAGCGATAGCCGCTTTGGTGCCACTGCTTCCTGTACCACCGCTGCCTTTAGGATTGGGCTGCCCGAGGAAGAGCCAAAGCAGTCAGGTCTGCAAATGCATTCACATTGGTGCTTCTTTTATGAGAAGATCAACTTGAATGAATGCTGAGGTCTGACTACAACTCTGGCTTCCAGGGAGACCTAAGCCTTGCTGGTCCAGAGCTGGTTGGTTTCTGAGCCCACTTGAAATAAATAGTGACTGAAGGAAGTGGCATTTTTGCTTCCCTCTCCCTGCCATGGAGGCCATGTGGAATGTGAGGAAGCTTCATGCTAGGGAAGCCCATGATGGCCCTTAGGGATGCTAGTTGTGGTGTTCCCAGAGAGGGATAAAGGCTAAGTTTTACAAGTTGTCCCAAAGTGCCTTGTAAGCTGTCCCTCCCACTCACCATTGGAGCCAATCCGAGCAGCAAGAGCAACATGCATTGCTCCTCAGCATTGCTCTTGCTGCTCAGAATGGCTCCAATGGCAAGGGGAGGGAGAGCTTACAGAGTATTTTGAGGTGCCTTGCAAAACCTAGCACTTTGCTCCCCCCCCCAGGAATGCCACTGGATGCTAGACCTCCATGTCACATGCCCTAGGCCCTTAGATGTTTTGAGAAGGCAGTATATTTATTGCTTCTTTGCTGCAGAGCAACCCAATCCTAACTTGCGCTGTAACAGGCAGGCCAGCAGGCCTGTGCTGTATCCAGCACAAGTTTCAGACTGCTCATGGGTCAGTCTGAGGCAAAGGGAGGCTTTTCCCCTTACCCTGGGGTGAACCACAGTAGCCCCAAAGGAACACTCGAATCTGCGCCACCTAAATTGGTGTTGCAAATCTGAGCAGCCTGGGACTGCCCTGGGCCACAGGGGAACAGGGCTAGGATCTGGCATAACTGCCAGATCCTGGCCCCATCTCCCACTCCCCACCTGCTCTCAGGAAGACCTGCTACCCACCCTTTAAAAGGGGATTGGACTGATTTCTAAAGCAAAAGTCCATCACAGGTTACAAGCCATGATGGGTATGTGCAATCTCCTGGTTTTAGAAATAGAGAAATCTTTCTCCGAATGCCAGGTGCAAGGGAGTGACACCAAGATTCAGGTTTCTTGTTGTCTTGTGTGCTCCCTGAGGCATCTGGTGGGCCACTGTGAGATATAGGAAACTGGACAAGATGGGCCTTTGGCCTGATCCAACAGGGCTCTTCTTATGTTCTTAAGGCAACAGCTTTGGAGGTCAGGGCATCTAGGAGTTGAAAAATACTTCTGGGTTTTGGATGGTCAACTGCCACTGCAGTTAACTTCTACCTGGGAAATGTTCCCCCAGGATTCCATTCAGCAGTGGTCTCTTGGTGCCAGCAGCATCAAGGATTAGTCAGGCATGGACTCCCAAGGCCTCACCTGTGGCACTGCCTCTGCAGTTACTTGACCCTACATAGGAGCAAGGAATCGAAGGATTTTGACTGCAGCAGGGGAAAATCCATATCTTTGAATTTTACAAATCAAGTTATACTAATGCTGTATTAAAATTAAAAGCTCATTTAAGTAATTTGCTATTTGAGAATCTAAGCCGTAACTATCAAATAGAACTTCTACTTTTTCTATTCCCAGCTTGCAATTCACAGAGGACTAATTAAACAGCCCAAGGATGTGAATTGCCCAGATTTAATAAAAGTCAGAACATTCTCATTGTTTCCAGGATAATGATTTGTGTGTGCCTTTGATAACTTGTTGTAACCTGGTTACCACATTCTTTAGAAACCTTCTGAAGTTCTTGGATACTAATCCATATAAAGACATTACAATGGGGGACTTACGACTGGAGATAATGTGTAGTTTTTTTCCTGAGTCATTTGCTAGTCACACAGTTTTAAATAGCTATTAGAGTTGGAATGACATGTTCTCCCCCCACCCCCAAGATGTTTTATGATTTAAAATGATCGCTTAGGTTGATGGCAATGTTGTGTTTAATTTCCATCCGACAGCATTTTCACTAGGTAATAATTTTCATATGATGTCCAGAAAATGAAAGTTACCGAACAACATTACATTGAAGCATAAGAAAAGCCCAGATGGATCATGTCAAAGGCTCATCTAGTCCAGAATCCCGTTTCCCACAGTGCTCCACCAGCTTCCTCTGAAAAGCCTACAAGCAGGAGAGAAAGGCCTACTTCTCTCCAACCATTGCTCCGCTGCTGTAAAAAGACTCCAATGGAGACTATTGCAAGTGGTATTCAGGGGCATAGGGCTGCTGGATTTGGAGGTAGAAGGTAGACGTTATGATAGGGAGCCATTGATAGACTGCAGGATGGACCCGAAACATTCCAATTCCCTTTTGAAGCTATCCTAGCTAGTAGTCATCACATATGTTTGGACAACACATTCCAAAGACTAATTATGTGCTATGTGAAGAAGTACAAGCATCTCTCCATATCTGTGGATTCAGTGTGTGCAGTTTAACTTACCTGCAGTTTTCTGTGCCTCTGTACTCCCCCTGCGCCCATTACCTTCCATTTTTTTCATTAATAAGCAAACTTGTTTCTTACTTTTACAGAGGTTAGAACAAGAATACGACATGCAGGCAGTCTGCATGCTAGAAGGACACAGTCAGGAAGCTTCCTGCTTCCTGTTAATATTTTGACTGGGTTCCTTGAACATGGAGACTGCCTGTCTGCATGTCACATTCCTGTGACATGGAATGCTTGCTTAGCCCAGATTTGAGAAACTAATGATCATTCACTAATGAATCACTCTATATTTCACGGATTATAACCAAGGATAAGGAGCTTATACATGAGTCTGATTAAATGGATTGTAGTCCATAAAAGTTTGTGTTGAAATAACTTGGTTAGTCTTCAAGGTGCAACAAGAGTTTTTGTTGTAAATGTATGTGTTACATTTACAACACATTCTGTTTGTTTCTTTTGTTTTAGGTTTTGTGCCCTGATTTTGTGCCCTAGGGGACCTCACTTGCAGACATAGGTTCAGTCAGAGGCGTAACAAAGTTGGAATCTGAGGGGCACCTGCTCTGGGCACTACATCAAAGAGGCCAGTCTCTCTTCCTCTGTGATTTTCAGGTTCTCTGGAGAAAGAGGAGGCACTGGTGGCAGCTACTTTCTGATCTCCCCCATTCTTTCTCCTGTGGAGGTGGGCCACAGCTTGGAGCCCTAGCCAGGAGAAGCTGTGTTCTCGCTCACTCTCTTGCTTGCTTGCTTGCTTTCTTGCTTGCAAGCATACTGCCTTGCCAGTGGGGTAGCTGGCGGGGGATCAGCACCGAACCTGACATCAGTGCCTCCTCCTTTTCCAAGTGAACCCAGAAATAACGGTATCATGTGACAATGTGATGTCACTGCCCAGGCACTGGGGCAGTTAGCTACATCCCTGAGTTCAGAGCACACTTCCTTAGGTATGCATGTACAATTTGCCAGACAACTGTGCCTGTGCATGGGTCACCCTTTAGCAAAAGGTCATATCCTCCTGATCAACTTTGAGTGAGCAGCTGTGGATGGATGGGTTCAGTTTCCCACCAATCCGCAGACTGGTGCAGTCCTAGTTTCCTTCCAAGCTGTAGCATATCTAGTGGGGGGAAATGGTAAGTACTGCAGGTGCTGTAACACACTGTGTAAGTGGCCCCTCCCACTTGCTGTTGGCGCCATTCATGGCAGCAACGTCAACATGCAGAAGACACCATTTGTTTTGTCAAGTGCCTGTGCATTGCTGTCGCTGCCTGGCTCTGACAGCAAGTGGGAAGCTACACAGCTACATGGCATGTTGTGGTGCATGACATACTTCGTGTTTTGCCCCCTCTCTAGCTATGCTACTGCTTCCAAGCTTTCCCCACAGGCAGCTCCAGCTGCACTCACCCTTTTTGACTGGGACTTTGTACTTCGGAGTTTGCCAAACTCCTAGATATTAGGAGCACTGCTGTAACCATGGCTTGCAGTATTTACAAGCGTAGGGGTGCTATCGGTTGACAAGAGCTTTTAGTTTTACATTTTTCATTTTGCCTTTTCCTCTCAGCATTCTGCATTCTATAATTGTACCAGAGCGTAGCAATTAAACAAATGGCTGGATCGGTTCAGCACCACAAGGTTATGTTACTGCTTAATGGTGCGGAAGTCGAGTCAATCAAAATCGTCATTTCAGTTATATATTCTGAAGCGGGTTTGCAGGCATCTGTTGGCTTGGCCGGACAATCTCTGGCCAATGCCATGCAATCCCATGCCCACAACTAATGCATCAGCAGCACATCACATTTCTTTTAGATCTGTTCTGTCGAAACCTATGCCTTAAAACCACATTATACTGAATGGCTTAAAGACAAATGGGAAAGTTCTTCTAGGTGACTTAAAAAAAAATTAAAGGTGGGTTGTTGGGCAATTACAGCATTCTGTCTTACTTTACTGCCCTGACAGAGACAAGTGACCCTATTCTTGCTGATGTGTTGGCAAGAGTAGCTTATAACAAATGGACAAAGGCCCAAATCCTAACCAACTTTCCTGCACTGACATAGCTGTGCCAATGGGGTGGCACTCAAGGAGGCCTCCTCCAAGGGAATGTTTGTTCCCTTACCTCAGAGCTGCATTGCCCTAACTTCAGTGCTGGGAAGTTGGTTAGGATTGCCCCCAAAATCTCTCCCATATACTTGACCAATTAACTGTAGTAGATAGAAGACCATTTTTTCCGTGCGTTCTCTAAGGAACCAGCTTGACCATGACAGGTAGGTGGGCAGTAACCAGAATATCACTAACCAATTACTGGTAAATCCACCACTTTGCAGAGCCATTGATTAAATGCCTGTGGTGGAAAAGCTGGGAGGCCAAGTGGACGACTGTCATGCAAGGGGGAGTATGGGAGGCATATAGTTTCCATCTTGTTCTTAACAGCTGTGGAATGGGAGTGTGCCCAAGCTATCAAGAATTGGCACTTTTCTCTGGCCTACATATCCTGCTTCTGTGGGAGGCAACAGTCACTCATTTTTTACTATCTCTAGATTACAATGGCAAAAGACTTTGGGATGAGACATAATTGAAGATAACTGAGTAATTTTGAGACAGGGCTGGAAGGAGATTGTAAAGTAATGAGGAGGATTTGGTGGCTAAATGAGGTGGATATTTATCGTTTGAGAAGACTCATACTAAATTCTCTATGAATATAAGGGCTTCACTTATCTAAGTCATTACTGCTTGCAAATTCCCTCTTTCGAATGCACCTTTTCATCCACTGGAATCAACAGAGCTGACATTACCATACTGTTTTATTTTGACTTTTGCCACTGCAATTATTTTCTTATGTATCTTTTTTTCTTTTCCTTTTTGGTAGAACTGACAATTGTAGCTTTTAAACTATTTCTGGGACAGGTATTAATCATGGTTTGGAAATAGCAGTGAGAAACCGCTTGGCTGTTTCCCCAAGGAGAATTGAAGACAGAGATCATGTGTTGGCCAAATGACTATTTGACATCAACCACTGGCTCACTTTGGAAACAATTGAGAAGATGCCAGAAGCCTTGGCTGCACTTGTCTGTTTCCAGTACGGGCTGAGTCTAGATGATGCAAAGCAAATGTGGTTGTCCTTTAAAAATCAAGACTTTTTTCCCCCCAGTGAACCATTTGCTAACTGCATTGCTGAATAGATGCTTGTGGCCCATTTTAATCATTTATTAACAATCCTTTTGGCTCTGCAGTCTAATATCCCCCCACAAATCCCACATTATGTGAACTGAAGAAGTCCCATTAAACATGTAGATAGGTACTAAAACTAACTAGCGTACTGTGGTCAATTTGGCCTTCTATATCATCTTCTGAGTGGAACTTTCAAATTTCAGCGAACAATGGGATGTAATCAAGGCTTCTGAATCATTTTGTATCAAACAAGCCCACAACTTTGTTCCATTCTGAAGACTTAATGTGAAGTCTGAGAAAGCCTGGGAGTTTTCCTAGAGAACCGCATTCCATGGTTACAAGCTATGAGTGTCAATTCCAGTTGGTTCTTTCAGAAGGGGGAGTTTGGCAGATCGGCCAGTCCAATCTGGGACACAGCACCAGCTGTCACCTGAAAGAAAAGTGGAGCCTCCCTCTTCTATTCCCAACAAGCAAAAGCAAAGCAGGATTAGAGTTGTGATAGTGGCACTAGTGGTTGAGATCTGAAGATGGAAAGTGCTTGCTGTTATTTCAAGGGGCTACTGCATGTACTGAGTTTCAAGGGGGGATCCTTTATGCCCTCTTTCCAGCAAGGTTGTCAACTCTGATTGCAGCTATTTCTGAAGATATTTTTCCCCTAAGATAAACAGATATTTTTTTCCCTAAGGTCAACAATCCTAACCTGCCCCAGACCAGATAGGCCAGTGGGCTTGCCGTGTCGGTCCAGTCATGGGGAGGATCTCTGCTGCAAACATGCATGCCAGATCCCAACTCCTGTTTTTCAGTCTGTCCTGCCCCCTTTCTGTCCTCAAGCATACATCAGCTATATAGCAGGCATGGGTCTAAGGAGATCTATAGGCCACCAGGAGGCCTATGTAGAGGTATGTAAAATATACTCCAGCAATCTTCCTGACCACCAGTATTGGATGCAACATGCACTTTACCAGAAAGCTGTATCAGCACCAATGGTGAGGATATCATTGGACAGATACTTATACCAGTGGTTCTCAAACGTTTTAGCCTAACCCAGGGATCCACTTTTTAAAATGGCACTCCATCAAGATCCACCTACCTTTATGAGAGTTTAAAAAAGGTGATCTAGAATTTATTTATTTATAGGGGGATAAAATCTTTTCTTGTAATCAATTTCTCATCATGAGATAGCCCTAATAAATAGCCACAAGGCATGATGGGCTTATTTATGTGACCTAGCCTTTACCTGCCCCCTGCCACCTGTCATTGACTTGGAACAAAACTTGGAACTTGAAACAAAACTTGGAATAAAACACACCAGGAAAAGATGCTCAGGTCAAAATTCTAAGCAACTTTCCAGCTCTGATGTAGCAGTGCCAATGAGGCATTTGCCACATCTTGCAGTTGGGTGGCATTCCTGGAGTCCTCCTCAAGGTAAGGGAATGTTTGTTCCCTTACCTTGGAGCTGCATTGCCCTTACCTTGATGCTGGAATGTTGGTTAAGATTGCACCCTCAAACATTTATCTCCCTATATTTACACAATCTTGCAAACTACAGGAGCTCAGCTCCTTGTAAGCAATAGGAGCTCAGCTCTTTGCAGGGCAGTTATCAGCTATCTGATTGTTGAATAGTCTCAGGGCTTGAGGCAATTAGTTATGTGATCTTTCCATCACCCGTATTTTCATTAGATACTCTGCAGGACCCAACAGAAACTGAGTCATGAACCACTGATTAGTTCCTGACGCACAGTTTGAGAAACGCTGCCATATACTATACAATACGAAAGAGATTTACTTCTCAGTAACTGTATATAAAATTGCACTGTAAAAAATATAACTTTGTTGACATAATAATTAAAAAATTCTACTAATATCCTGTTTTTCACATGGAAAGGTACACAACCTCTGGGAGGAAAAAATGTTTAAAAAAATGTTTCTCTACTTTGTCACACACACAAGTGGGCTTTTTTTTTTTAGCATTTTCAAAGATCATTTTTACAAAACATGCTGCACTTTGCTTATCATCAAAGACACCCAGATTGCAACCATAAGTGCTAAATTTACCACTACTTGGGGGGAAAAGGAACACTTTGATCATTATGTCACCAAATTGCTATGTAGGAAACACATTCCAAACTAATATCAATTCTTTTTTAGAAAATTGCCGTACTTATTACATTATCTGCACAGTTTAAATGGAGGCCATTATTTGATTCCTGGTTTAAAGAGACCCCATTGTCAGGAATGCATAACTTGTTCTGCCTTTGACTGTTTCTCTGTTGGGAAGGCCACCTGAGTAACAGATAATTCTTATGAATCTGTTGGTACATCGTTATCTACGCTTGGCTGTGTGACATTCCTGTCTTCTAATCTGAAGGAAACACAATTCATGTGCTAGGGAATGAGCAAACCATTTTCAATTTTGTGCAATCATATGGTGCTTTAAATGGGCTACACTCTGGGCTGGAGCAGATGGTGCACTTAACCAAATTCCCTACATCTGGCATGGAGCAAGATTGTTCCTTCCCTCCCCACACACCTGGTGGACCTGTTCAGATTGCAATGCTTCCCCATGTTCTCATGTTAACATTACAAATGGTGACATTTACAACATTATAAATGATGAACACTCATAAAATCCAGTGCACATAAGGTCTAGAGCAGGAGTGTCACACTCGTTTCATACAGAGGGGTCAAAGTTCGCATTCATGCTGCCTGCTGAAGGCCAGAAGTGATATCATTAAGCAGATGATGGCCAGAATAAGCTGTTTATTTTCACATAGAAACTCATTAGCTGCATATGACAGAAGAGAAAATGTACACATTTTGTTCATATTTTCAAGATGTGAGAGATCCCAATTATCATGCTGGGAATGCCCAATTATAACAGGGATAAATTGTTTGACTCCCTGGTCCAGAGATTAGACTGTTTTGTCAGCATTTCAAATAAAATTTGGCATTTGATTGCATGACTTGGTGAAATGCACATATGCCTTTTTTTTAACACTATAGTTCACATATGAAATTGTGGCACTGGAGGCAAGACAGGTGTGCCAAATAGATGGAGAAGGCAGGCATGCTCTTGATCTTTACTACCCACAGGGGAAAATACAAATGATCTGGTCCACCATATTTAAAAAGAAACAAGTATCTATATATTTGAAGTATAAATTTCACACATATAATGTACGTTACCTTAAACATTGGACAATGTGTCTGGCTTCTATCAGTCGATTAATAATTCTTTGCCCATAAGACTGGAGGCTGAAACTCTCTTCTCAACCCACTCCAAACCTTATGGTTTAGAACATTATATATTGTTTCCGCACTGTCCAATGAACACTCGAGACAACAGATATGGAAGAAAGGGCAACTTTATTTCATGTTACCAAGAGAAGCAGAGGCTGAGACCTGCAGCATCCGAGGCAGCGAAAGCCCCTGTGGTGCGAGGAGGGACCTCTGGGCGGTACCAGAAACCTCTGCCCCCAGGTGGGCATGCACCACTGCTGGGACGGCGCGTCTCATCCATGTCTATCCCTTAAGGGAAAGGCAGCCGGACTGCAGACTGCGCCACCTCGAGCCGCTGAGCCTCTGAGGTGTGCCCTGCGGTCCCGGCCAGGGCCCCGTTTACGTCCTCGTGCCGCCAAGCCCCTGAGGACTGAAATAGGGTTCCACCCTGCCTATGCCGCCTGAAGGTGCATGCCAAAAGTCCCATTCACGCCTCCTAACCCGCACCACCTGCCACAAGGAGGGGTCAGCCTAGCGCTTGACCCCCCCATCCCAACCAGGGGGAGAAGCGCCTTAAGGCCATCCTGCAGGTCTCTCAGAAAGATGTCCGCCCTCTGCTCAGACAAGTGCAGCCATCTCCTCTGTAGAGAGCAGGCATTGAGAAGGCAATGGCTGGATGCACAATGACCCATCCACCGGTCCGTACCACAAACTGGCCAATCTCTTTGGCAACTTTCCACCTCATCCTCTCCACCTCAGCACAGTGGCTGGCACCATGCCACACCCGCTGCTGTAGGAGTCCAACCAGACCATCGTGATGCCGGGCAGCCAACCCTGAAGGGTGGCGAGCTCCTTGCCTGCTCTGGGCCTGAGCGGCAGCCCCGGACATCCCACACAGATCATTTTGCACAGGTGGATCACCAATATGTCAGACGACAAGTTCTCCTTCAATTACTCCACCATTGCGGGTAGCAGCTGGCCCCACCGCATCCCCTGCTTGGCCAGTCAGCCAACTTGCATGGCAGGACCGTGCCCGAGCTGCATTCCAAAATGCCTCATGGCTGCCCACTTGCGGGCACAAACTACCATGGACTGGCCACAGACAGTTCATGAACCAGCTTCTCACCACATCCTGCAGAAGAAGAAAGATAAGTTACTGCCACAACCCCTGCCCGTTGCAGTGCCCCCCCATAAAAGGGGGGTGCCAATGAAGGAGCCTGCCTCTAAAAGATCCGAATGTAGCATCTATAAGCTGTAGAACGCCAAGGTCTCTACCTGGAATGAAGACTATACTCCTTTAGCTGCAACTCCAGGGCTATGAGGGCATATGAAAAGACCACCCTAGACTGGGATAAAGTCAGCGGGGAGCCGCCCATGTGCTTAAACAGGGCTCCCACTCGTACTCCTGCAGTGCCTCAACTGGGCACAGCAGCAACCCGCCTGTCAAGCAGGTTGGAAAACCTCACCCCTCTCTTAAAGGAGTAGGGGTAGCTAAGCAGGTTGTCACCCGAACTTCGCCCCTCCCTCACCAGAGCAGGGACCATCTACCTGTTAAGTGAGTTAGCGGCATCACCCCTCTCTACAATGGAATAAGGGCTGCGTACCTGTTAGCAGGTTGTTTACAGCACATTCCACCTTTCCCACTGAAGCAGGGATAGTGCGCCCATTAAAGTGGTTGGTAACACTGCCTGTTAAGCAGGTTGGTAGCAACTTTGCTGACATAACCTCACCCCTCCCCCGCTGGAGGAGGGACCGCTCATCATTAAGTGGGTTGGTAACCTCACCCTTTTCTCAAGGAACAGGGGCAGCATACCTGCCAATGTGTTGTCAATCCTGACAAGCAGGCTGGTAACAGAAAATTACCCCTTTCCCAGGCGGGGGCAGAGCACCCATTAAACAGTTGCTAATAGAATGCCCCCCTCTCGAAGAAGAAGGGGCCACCAATCCGTAAGGTGGGTTGTAACCAAACATTGCCCCTCCCCCAGGAGCCGGGACAGTGCACCCCTTAAGTGGGCTGGTAACGAAACATCACCCCTCTCTAAGGAGAAACGGCTACGCGGGTTGTTAACAGAAACCTCCTTCCTTCTTCCAAAGGCCTAGTGGCATTATGCCCACTAAGTGGGTCTGCACCAGAAGACCCCCCTTCTCTGAAAGGAGTAGGGGCAGTACTCCTGGTACGCACATTGTTGACAGAACACCACCACCCCACAGAAGTTGGGTAAGCACACCCATTAGGCAGCCTGGTAACAGATTATCATCCTCACCTCAGGAGAAGGGGTAGCATGCCTGTTAAGCAGGTTGGTAATAGAAAGCCACCCCTATGCCACTTAAAGGCATAGGGGGCAGCACACATATCTCCTCTCTCAAGGAGCAAGGGCAGCATGCCCACCAAGTGAGTTACTAAATGCCCTGCTGATGCTCAGGGAAAACATAATATTAAATGCTATACTCTCATATTAAATGCCCCATCCACTCTGCCCCATTTCTTGGGTGCTGAAGCCTGGCCAGGCAGCTTTCAAAGCGGCTCCCACATAGATGGAGCGCTTGCTGTAAGCAATTCGAGATGGCCAGGGGCTCCCATATGCCTCTAAATATCCTCCAAAACTGATGAAGTATTAACAAGGAGGAGGTCAGGTGCCTGGGAGATGATCATTGCGGGTGGTTGGGCTGGTGTATCTGTACTGGCTTGCACTCATTGGAGCTCATTTTATGCCTGCATACTTATCATTAAGTCCCATTAAAATCGATGGAACACACTCCCAGGAAAGTGTGGACAGGATTGTAGCCTTAAGTCCAGCTATGTCTACCTGGATAAAAGACCCCTTATACTCCTGAGACTTGGAAGTTGGAGCCAGGATCTGAGCCCTATGCTCTAAGCCTCTGCATGCCCCATCAGAAGCAAGCCCCCATTATCACCCAAGGGGCTCACTTCCCGTAAAGTGGGCGAGGACTGCAACCCTATGACAAAGTCTCTGTGTGCCTGTTCAGAATCAAGCCCCCTTATAGCCCCAAGGAGCTTACTCCTTGGAAAGTGGGAAGAGAATTGCAGCCCTATGATCCGGAAGCAAGGCCCCTTATAGTCCATGGAGCTTACTCACAGGAAAGCGTGGCTAGGATTGCGGCCAAAGTCCAAGGCTCTGCCTGCCTCCTCAGAAGCAAGGCCCATTATAGACTATGGGGCTTACTCTCAGGAAAGTGTGTCTAGGATTGCAGCCAGAGTCCAAGGCCCTGCCTGCCTCCTCAGAAGCAAGGCCCATTATAGTCCAAAGGGCTTACTCCCTGGAAAGTGGGGCGAGGACTGCAGTTCTATGGTCCAAGCCTCTGCATGCCTACTCAGAAGCAAGCCCCATTATAGTCTAAGGGGCTTCCTCCCTGGAAATCGTGGTTGGGGTTGCAGCCCCAGCATTTAAGCCTCTGCCTGGCTCCTCAGATGCAAGCCCCGTTATGGTCCCTGGGGCTTACTCGCATGCAAGTGGGTGACGTGGAGGCGCTGAGCTGGCACCCGCCTCCCATGGCGACTCCCCATGTGCGTGATCCTGCATGCAGCAGGGATCCGGGCTAGGCGGGACACCTCTTGGAGCCCCGTGCTGGCCTGCAGCCGCAGCTCGAACCACGTGCAGCCAGGCACCTGCTCCGTGCCATGCAGATCCTGCTCCCACATGGAGCGCACTGGGAGCCCTGGGCTTGCCTGCCAGCCGCATGCAGGGAACTGCAACAGTCCTGCAGCTCCACGGTCAGGCACCTGCACCTTCGGGAGGGCTCCTCGTGATGCGGAGCCTGCTCCCACGTGGAGCGCACTGCAACCTGCTACTTGGGCAGGCAGGAGCCCTGGAGCAGCCCTGAGATCACAGCGCCCCTCTCCGGCAACCCTTGTGGGCACCCTCCCAGGAAGCAGCAGCAGGAGCGCAACGGAGACCCGGGCAAGGCCAGCAGGGAGTCCTGGCTCTGAGCTAGAAGGCGCAGCCTGCCCCCTCCGCCCACCAGGCCAGGGACTGATCGCACACTCCAAGCATGTCTGCTTGGAGCAAGTCCCCCTGCCATCCCCGGGGTTTACTCCCAGGAAAATGTGGGAAACTCCCTGGGGCATACTCCCAGGAAAGCAAGTCCTCCTGCACTCCCGGGGCTTACTCCCAGGAAAGTGTGCCTGGACTGTACCTGATCCTTCCTTGGGCAGAGCCTGTCCAAACCCCCATCCCCACCTTACAGATCAAACACGCTGCACATGAGATCCAGCGCAGGAGGCCTCCTCGGGAGTTGCACTGGTCCTAAGGTGGCTGGATGGGGTCAGGTCCACTCTGTTCCCACAGTGCCCACGTGCACAAGGAGGAAGAGGGCTGGGTCTCGCCCCCTTTTAAAGGTCCGCTGTGGCTGCCAGACCCAGCCCCCTTCACCTTCCCCTTGGGGAGGGGCTGGACTCTCGTGTCCAGGCCAGACCAAACAAACTCCGACCGCCTCTTTAATTGGGTGATCGAGATTATCAGAGCAGCATGGAACGATGGAGGAGTGAGTGGAACGGGGCAGTGACACTGGCAGATAGTTTCAGTGGTGGTGGTGCTGAAGGCCTCGTCTGCCTTCATAGGTTGACTTGCACCAGTAATTGAGCTGGTGCAGGTCCAAGTTGATCCATAGCAGCTGTTGGGGCTTACCCTGAGGCAAGGGGAAAAATGTCCCTTTACCCTGAGGAGGCCTCCAGCAACAAAAATCCCACATGGGGTAAAGCAGAAGCCATACAGGCATCACTGCATCACCATGTGGGAATTTAGTTAGGATTGGGCTGTTGTGAGTTTAGTTAGGATTGGGTAGTATATTAAACTATAGACATAATTGTTGTTGGCAACCTTCAGTCTCGAAAGACTACGGTATCGCGCTCTGAATGATGGTTCTGGAACAGCATCTAGTATGGCTGAAAAGGCCGATTCGGGAGTGACAATCTCTTCCACACTGGGAGCAAGTGCAGTCTGTCCCTGGTCTGTCTCCCTGGCTATGGGCCTTCCTTCTTTGCCTCTTATCCTCAGTCTGTTGGCAAAGTGTTTCTTCAAATTGAGAAGGGCCATGCTGCACAGCCTGCCTCCAAGTGGGCCGCTCAGAGGCCAGGGTTTCCCACTTGTTGAGGTCCACTCCTAAGGCCTTCAGATCCCTATTGCAGATGTCCCTGTATTGCAGCTGTGGTCTACCTGTAGGGCACTTTCCTTGCACGAGTTCTCCATAGAGGAGATCCTTTGGGATCCGGCCATCATCCATTCTCACGACATGACCGAGCCAACGCAGGCATCTCTGTTTCAGCAGTGCATACATGCTAGGGATTTCAGCACGTTCCAGGACTAAACATAAGGTGTCCTGGAAAACCCACATTTTCTAGGGATGCTATCACAGCAGCATTCTAACAGATAAGTGGTTCTCAGGTGTGAATCCAGTATTTGTGATGGGGGACATGAACACTACCTTCTCCTGAGCCCAGGTCAACCAGGTGAGTAGACCTAGGCTCCTGGTTGAACCTGTGGCCTTCATGGTTTGCTGGGCAGGTAGACCTGTGCTCCCACCCAGACTTTGAGCTCAGATCTACCTTTCAGGTAGACCTGGGCTCACAGTTGAACTTGTGGCCTCTGCGGCCAAGGTTTGCTGGGTGTGTAGATGTGCCCTCCCACCCAGACCTGGAGCCCAGATCTACCTGCCAGATAGACCTGTGCTCTCTTTCCAATACTGCTCCACCAGCTGAGCACAACCTTGCTAGCGCCCCACCCAGTGGGTACTTCCCTGGCACCTGACTTTGCTCCCCATCCCAGCGGGCTCCTGTCCCTCTTCCACAACAGTTGGGGGGACATGCACCCATGGTCCCCCCTTGAATCTGCCCTGGTGGTTCTCAAACTTTTTAGAGGTCCTAGAGGCTGCTGCCTGATTTATAAATGCCAAGTAGTGTGGCTACAATGGTGATTGGGGGGGTGCACTGCGGCCTAAGTAGCAGCTTGATTAACCCTTGATGCACATAGCCTAATCTGCCCTGTCGGTTTTGCGAACCACCAAAAATTGAGTCACTATCCACTGCTGGTTTCCAGACCCGCTGTTTGAGAACTGCTGCAATGGATTGCAGGGAGGAAAGAGAGAGACACCACCATCTTCACAGAGGTTGTCCTGTCAGATAAGTAGGAATTGGATGCTAGGATAGGCTATAATGACCAGTGCAGTTCTGGAATTAATGGGGAGTTGGGGTATGTTCAGAGCCATCATGCTCCCAATTACATCACAGGAGAATGATGGGGTCAGAACTGCACTTGGATTCCAACTCAGAAGAAATCAATTTAATTCTGGAATTGTCCAAAGTGAATGAGGGAGAATTTACCCGTTATGTCTCCCAAGGATTTAATTTTTTAAAGGATAAGAAGAAACAGATGTGCAGTGCAATAGACACTTTTAATATTAAAAACTTGTCCACATAATTTTTTAGAGGTAAGAAAGTGAGATTGGCAGCCCAATTTCCCTGTAACTCCCCGTGTGGCAATGCAGTGGTGCCAACGTGCCACCTGCTGTATCCCATGGGGGAGTTTTGGGCTCCGGAGTTCTCTTCTGGACAAGAGAATATTCCCCTGCTCCAGGGTAAGCCTGTGCTGGGCCACCAGGTCTGCCTGAACCTGTGCCAGCTCTATAGCTGTCACAAGTCCGCATGGACCCAGGATTGATGGGAGTTGGGTTTAGGCAGATGCTGCTGCTGCTTCTGAACCCATCCCCTTTCCAGTTCCAATCCGCCCTCCTCCTCATTCCCATGAGCACCCTCTTTCACCCACCCCTGCCCTGTTCCGCCCACCCCTACGCATCCTCACCGGGCCTGGCGGGTGATTGAGGTCGTTGCCCATCACATGGGGTGGTAGCCAGACCACACACTCTGGCATGTCGCCTTTTGTGACTGCAGGAAAGTCCCTAGCACTCTGGAGTGCTCATTCTGGAGGTGCTTTAGGATTGGGGCATAAGTAAAATGGATTTTCCCCATGTCTACTTGGTTCTGTAAAAGGGCCTGATACTCACTGTACAAAACAGGACTGAGGCCAAAAGAAAATGTATCAGACAATCATATACAATGGTTAACACCATGTCTTTACATTCGAAGTTTCTTTACACTGGGTAACACACAGGAATTTGATCGACTGCAAGCTGGTTTTACAGAAAGAGCTTCCGCAGGCAAGAATAATGACTTCATCCACTCTGGGTGATAGAAGAACGGAGATGCAAACAGCTGCTAGAATGACTGCATCCTTCACCTCGAGCCAGAGAGGTTTGGCTGAGAAAACCACTTCTTGGTAGGTGCTGCGAGTGTAGCTTTCCTCTTCCCAGTCCACCCCTGAGGCATTTTGGACAGAGATCATAGAGAGCAGGTTTATTGCTAACAAGGGGTGTGGAGCCATTTCTGCACTGTTCATATCCTGTTGCCACTCAGTAGAACACCACCACTTCCTCTCATGTGTGCCTCAAGGAAGGAAATGGAGAGGCACTGGCCTAAAGTTACTGGAATTCCCCTCTGCAGTTTGCATACTTTCCATAAAACACAATACTGTGCAGCGCTATTAACAGTACTCGTCTCAAGCTGTTTTCACGTGTTGCTTTGTGACAGAAAGGAAAGAGACAAGGAGAGGGGACAGAGGGTGGATCAGGGACAAAGCCTAGAGGCTAGTAGTTTAGTCTACCAGTCTGCTACTGGCCAGGCTGAGATTAGAATGGTATTCTCTTTGCCGCCACCACCCAAAGCTAAGATGCCCAGGCAGACAGAGACTGTCTTGAGAAAGCCTCTCTATCAGTGTAATGAAAAGCCCCTAAATCCGAGTGGGGGGCAGTTGTGGACCAGCCATAAGGTCCGATGGGGCAAAAGCCCCAGGCGCGAGCCACTAGGACCCCGCGGAAGCCTCTCTGAGGCTCCTGACAGGGGCGGAAACTGTGCTTCTGGTTTTCTGGAAGCACAGTTTATAGCATTGTGGAATCTCAGAGAGGTTTCCCTGACATGGACGGAGGTTCGACGAGGCTCCATGAGCCTCAGGTAAGTGGGGGGGGGGGCAGAACAGTGACAGACCTTTGCCCCAGGCATGGGGCTGGGGAAATTCACTGCTGGGGGAGGCAGTACCCATAGTAATCAAACAGTAGCAGAATATGATGGCCTGAGAGGGGTGGCAAACCTGCCCTTTTCCTGAGTGAACTTAAATAAGGCAAGTAAAACAGTGGAAATACAAGAGGCTGAAGGAACAACATAATAAAAGGAGGGGATTTGCAAAAGGATCAGAGCAAGGCACATAACAAAAATGATCAGGCATGTTCCAAGGGAAAGGTGACTGGCAAAGGGCTGAAGTAGAGACATAAGGGTCAGGGCAGATGGTCAGCCCAGTCCTAGCTAGATTCCTGCACTGCGATGTAACAGTTCTGGCTCAGTCTACATAGCATCCGACAGGGAAATTTTTTCTCCTGAAGGTCTCCTCAGGATAAGGGGACATTTGCACACATTGCCTTGCCTGTCCCTGAGTTCATTCTCTTCAGAGGATGAGGATGAGCTGGTTAAGATGAAGACCTCCTTGCTGTCTGCTATGAAACCTGGTTGTGCGGGACTTCCTGTTTCATTTATAGCAGGGGTCTCCAAACTACAGGGATCTCCTGGGAGCCACATCTGACCCACCACAGTATTTTATTCCAGCAGCAATTTAAAGTATTTTTTCCCAACCACACGGTTGGACAATTAACACCTGCAGTACCGACCACCACACTCCTTTCCATATGGCTAGAGTGGAGTCAGCCTGGCTAACTCTCATTTTCAGTCACCTGGGCCATGTGGTTTAAGACCCTCAAACCATAATTATTCAATATTAACCTCACCCCTGCTGATAAAACAAATCGGTTTTCCACATGTTTTCTTTTCAACAATGCCGTAAATGATTGCGGTGAGGAAATGGCATAATTTTTGCCCATGCAGAAACAACTCATAGCAAACCGGGCTTCCACAACAGATCGGACAGACAATGTGCCACTTGTTCATAGTCTCTGCCCTATATAAGCGGCTCACATCGAACATTTTTCTTTTATTCTGAACCATGTCATGCTGATGACAAAAAAGATCCAAGTAAAACTTATTAATTCGTTTAAATTTCATTCATACATTTAAAAAAATGGATTTTTTTCGACCTGCGAAAGTGCATAAAATACACGATGTGGCCCTCGTACTGAAAAGTTTGGAGACCCCTGATATACAGGGTTAGCATATTTGTGAACCAGAGAGGGCATCAGGCAGCCTTCCAGGTTATACCACTCCTGTATATACTAGTATTTTGTCATGTGGACTTGCAAGTGATAAAGAGTTGGTCTATATCATCAAAGACAAACAGGTGGTGGACAAACAGGTGCTGGCTTCTAACCTGTTCCTTGCTGCATATTCACCATGTGACTCTGAGTATTTGAAGAAGCAACTATCCCTTTCATAATTTACAACTGGCTCATGGCAAGTTATTTCTCTTTGTACTCTCCCACCCACACACGTACATGCTCCTCTCGTGGCTTTCTGTCGCACTATTTCTTTTCATGGCACATTCTCAGTTGTGTTTCCCTTAGTGGTCTCATTAGAGTTTGTGTCACCTGGTGGGGGAGACTAGACCATCATCCCCATAATGGCACTCCTCCCATGTAGTGGGCAGGGCAATGCCCTAGGTGGTGGGCGTGGCGATGCTCCATCCCCGCCCCTGCTGGTTTTTTGGCTATAACTTTTGATAGAATAGCGATATTTCAACACAGTTTGTTCCATTGCATTCTGCATGAAAATACACATCGGGTGATATATAACATGATGGTATTATTTGAAAATACCAAGATTTTTAAAATTTTGAGTAGTAGTGGTATCATTATCCCCTCCCTCCAAGCACATCAACTGGTGTAGCTCACAAGTCCTTAGCAATGCCACTGATCTCCCCTACAGCACATTGCTGGACATTGCGCTCAATTACTGGGGATGTGCATTATAGTTTTCTTTGACACCGTGTGAAAAACATCCCCTCTAACATTCTTGCTTTACAGATCATTTACATAAGAGATACAATGGTGTAATTCCATAAGGCCAAGGTGAAAACCTCAGTGGCTAAACAACTTAATTGTTGCCCTACCTCTCAAAGCATTTAAAGACTGTCACTTGTAGAATGGTGTTTGGGAGGGTCATTTTCTTTTTTGGCTATTCCAGGTGTTGGCTTCTACCCGATTTACAAATAGGAACTATAATAAATAGCTGGAATTATATTTTCTGTTTCACAGTGCACTTGCTCAGCTACCTGGCACAAAAACAGAATTGCCTGTGACTGCCAAACTCATTTTAAGTCCCAGCTAATCCCTTTATCTGTTAAACACACCAGCTTTCTGCATATGATCTTTCTCCCCTTTTTAAAGGATCTCTACCACAGGCAGTACAGAAGAGCCATTAGTAATAAAACGTAATGAACTACTTTGAGGTTCTCTACAACAAACTTTCTAAGAGAGAGCCCTTTCTTTCATCAGAGCCCTGGTGTGCCCAACTTAATAGGTTGGTGGTCAAAGAGGAAGTGCTCAGAGGAGAAGGGACAGATAAAGGGTTAGGGCCACACCCCACAAGGATCACAGAGAGAACAGGTAGAAAGGTCAGAGTCACTGGGCCATAGCTTGACCCCTTCTGGACAGCATCCTGCCCCCTTGGTAGCAGAGGATGGTTTAATTTCCTCCAACAAAAAGGGTATAAGGGAAAACAAGTAGTGAAGAGAGTTGTGATTCCTCCACTATTGGAAACTCCCTGGAATCTCCTGGAATCAGCATCAGTAGCCAGGTAACCACTGAAAGCAATACCACCAGTTTTAACAGGGCCTCCAAGAATGTTCAACATTGCATCTTGTTGGGAAAATTTTTTCAAGGAATAGCTTCTGTCTAGTTGGCAAACCCAGTAGTGGGACTGTGAAAAAAGATATGCATGGCCAAGCTGAGGAGCAGGAACAGGTGGGAACCAGAAGGCTGTGCAGTCAGCTGTGGAATGCATACTTATACATACTGTGTTTGTTGCACAGACAAGATATTCACAGGAAGGGAAAGTTGATATAAGGTCAGGGAATCATGCGGATGAGACATAGAGGTAGGTGAAGCTACTTCAGGCCCCGGAGATGCACTAAGCTCAGCAAATGTGCATCGGCTCTACAGCTTTGCTTGGTTCCAGTTTGATGATATCAATTCATATAGGAAGTACAGTCAGTTTTCGTTATCCGCTAGGGTTAGGTTCCTGGAAACCCTAGTGAGTAGCAAATTTGCAGATAATGAACCATTTCAATGGAGTTAAGTACAGAGGGTGCCCTTGGGGAGGAAGAGGTACCATCAGAAGAATCCATCAGAGACTCTCAGGAAGCCAGCAGCATGCAACAGGAAGTGCCAAAATATCTCTGAATGCTGAAGAGACCTTCTAGAAGCTGCAGGGACCTTCAGAATGGCTCCCGCAACAAGTGCAGATCCCTTTAAAATGAACAGCAGAAGCTTCTGGTCCCAGGGGGTACTCACTGGTCCCAGGCACCATTCTGAAGGTTTCTGTAGCCTCCAGAAGTTCTTGGCATAGGAGGTAATGAAAACTGAAGCAAGAATACTGAGAGAAGGTAGTAATTCTGCCCCTCGCAGATAAGTGAATTCGCAGATAGTGGATTTGCATATAAAAAGAACTGACTGTAATTCAAAATGGTACAACTAGAAGAGAGATTTGCTAAAAACAGCTGTTTGTAGCAGCATTCATGGCAAGCATCCAGGACATGAATTGTTTTCTTTTGCACAAAGTCACTTCAAAAATCAATAACCCTTTTGAGGACATTTCTTCTCACTTACAGTTAACATTCAAACAACATTTATAATTGGATTCTTCGTGTTGTACTAAGGCACACAGGAAAACAAGATTTATGAAAAGGAGAAATGGATTTTGCTCATTTTATACACTGCCCCAAATGCTAACTATGTTTTAAATGTGTTCAGTTATTACTATGTTTTGAGTTTCCGGTATGTCCAGACCCCTTGTTGGATTTTCCAGTTTGCAATATCCTTCCCAGTACCAACTCTCCACTTGTGTCAGATATAATGGCAGAGCATTCCTCCCTTGTGAAACGGGAAAGCAAAACTAAATTATAATTATGGCAGGCCATTGAAACATGTGTCAGGAATATTACTTTTTTCCCTGTTAACCATGGCATGCAGCTGCTAGATTTGCAATTAATCATTATGCTGATTTGTGTGGATGCCAACTTGAACAAAAAAATACATTTCCCAAAAGGAAATTAATGTACTTTTCATAATTATAGGTGTGACTGTCTTTTTCATATTGGATGATGAATATAAGAGCAAGTCTTCAGAGAACCGTTATCAAAACCCAATTTAATAAATTCATTTGACAGCAGAGAGAGAGAGAGAGAGAGAGAGAGAGATTTACTCTTTGAGTTCCAACTGGTGCTTTCCAAATATGCCACAAAATGTTCTAAGCCAGGGATGTCATACATAAGGCCTGCAGGCCGTATTCACCCCTGGAAGCAATTTATCTGGCCCCCATTAAAATTGGGTACTCCCATTAAGATATTTGGGTTCTCTCATATCCAGAAAATATGAACAAGTTTTGCACATTTTCTCTTATGTCATTTGCAGCTAATGAGTTTCTATGTGAGAACAAAGTGCTTATTTCCGGCCATCATCTGTGTAATGATGTCACTTCCTGCTTAATGATGCCACTTCCAGCACTTAGGAGGCACTATGTATGCTAACTTTGGCCCTCTGTATGCAATATGTTTGACACTCCTGATCTAAACTATGACATAGATAGCCCCTGTGACTGGAAGATAAAACATTTCATTCCAATGCAATGGTTCTGAAATGTACATTTTCTCAGTTACCCTAAAAATGACATTTTATAGTCATTAATCTATGAAGTATGTAATGTGGGAAATAGCCAGCTGCATTATGACTGGTACTGACTATGCATCTGTGCAGAGGGGGCTTGTATATTTCAGGGAGCTGTTTGGCAATGAATAGTTGGCAAAGTGTCTCTGCTCATAGTGACACACTGGCTGGACTCATTGACAGGATTTTCTGTTTATGGAAGCAAAGTTGGGTTGTCACAGGTGGTGAGTAGGTTTGGCCTCATTGTAAAATTGCCCTTAAGTGCAGCACTTTAGTGTTGCCTACATGGTTGAGTGGCATTCATTAATTTATGGGAAGAAAGCCTGGACTAGGGTTGCCAAGACACATGCAAAAACCTGAGATTTCTGCAACTGATGTCACAAAACTGAAAAATAGTAATATATATATAGCAAAATATTTTGGGGTTGAAACCAATCACTAAAGAGCTGGTGGAAGGGTGACAAAAATGACACCCAAATGTCCCAGATTAACTTTAGCTACCTGAGAAAAAGGCTGAAAAAACAAGGTCATTTTGGGCAAACTGGTCACTGTGAGCTAAATTTGTCCCTGGCTTCATGACCCAATATTTAGGGTGCTATGATGAGTGACAGGCTTTGACCCCTTCATTCTCTGTTCCATGTAGCACCCTGTTTGATTTTTCCCTTAGAACTCAACAGGAGCAAGTGAGAACAGGACTAGCCAGGAGAGGCAGGTATACTGAATGTAGAAAAGTGATCATACTTCATTTTTATGTATAATAGTAACTTGCATAGCTCCATCCATTAACATAAGAACATAAAAAGAGCCCTGCTGGATCAGGCCAAAAGCCCATTTAGTCCAGCTTCCTGTATTTCACAGTGGCCCACCAAATGCCTCAGGGAGCACACAAGAGACCTGAATCTTGGTGTCCTCCCTTGCATCTGGCATTTCAGATATCTGGCATTCTCTGCATTCCTTTATTATAACGTTTGTTGGGGGTTGAGATTTGGTATTACTATAAAAGATGACAGAAACCAGGGAACTAGTTTATCTTCATTGATGATCATCCCTAGAAAAGTTTGGTCATTTTGTGTGTTGTTGTTAGTTGCTTTGAAGTCTAGGAAGCCTAGGAAGAGAGGCATCTGATAACCCATCTTCTGGAAACAGGAATGGAAACACTCTTTTAATGTAAAGGATGCTTAAGCCTGCATATAACTGAACTACACGGTGGTTCTACTATCTGGTTCTGCATGAGACACGGCTGAAATCATGAGTGGTGGTAAATAATTTGTATTAATTCTTATCTGCCTATTTCTTGCTCTATTGTTCTCTCATCAACGTACTGCAAGCCCCCAGACTTTCATAAAGCATGAAAAAAGAACTCCCAAAGAAAAATGTGAGTTGCAATCATGTTCCTTTTCTTTTGAGAAAGAAAAATAGTGTAGGCTAATATAGGCTAATATAGGCAAAATCGGCTAATTTGAAGCCTTCTAGACATCTTGTAACCTTCCTTTACATCTATCTAGTTTGGTTCCTCATTACATTGTCTGGCTAAAATCAACTTTGAGTTCTCTGAGACAGTAATAAACAAGAGTAACAAACAACCAGAGTACTGGTGTGAGGCAGTGTCTGTTTCTGAGTATTACCATTTCAGGCACTGGGTCAGGTCAGGGTGACTTTCCTGAGAGGTGGTGTCAGGAGTTGGCCAAGTCAGGGGAAAGGCCCATCAGAGATCCCACATGGCCAGGCCAACTCTGAAACGTCAGCATTGCTTGTAGTGATAAGCCAATGCTCCAGCAAGGGGCTGGGGAGGCCACAAGAGGGCCAAGTGCAGAGCTTTCTCTGAGGTCCTGTTAGCAACATTTATGCAAATGTTCAGCCTTCAAGATGTATCTTGTTAAATAATACATTTAAAAAGTAACAGGGAAAAACATTCTATGGGTGCAGCTGTTGGGTGAATTGCGAATTCTGACTTCTTGGCTGGAAATGCACAGGAGCTCTGGCTATCAAAAAGATATTCTGTAGGACACACAGTCACTGCCAAAAACATTTATGCAATGTTACCAATGCCATCTCTGAAAAAGAGAAACAGTGCCTTTTCTAGCTGAAGATTAGAATGCCTTAAATTGGCAACTGTGCAGCAAAAATGATAAGGGGAAACTGAATGGGAGGCAATTTCATTATAAACAAAGAAGGCGACATTCTTGGCAATGATGGAAAATGTTACAAAACCTTTTTGACTTGAAGAATGAACCAGGCCTAGAGAGCTGTCAGATGATGACCTTGAAATAGCAGAGCTCCCATCTAACCACTGCTCATTTGAATCTGTCTTAGGTGGTACCAAGTGCTCATCCACCTTTCTTCGTAATACTCCAAACACACTTCCTAAATATTGAATATGATCTTTCTCCCTTTCTGAGCTGCTAAAGTGGCCTGATGTTATTTTTGTATTTTCTTCAGCTGCCAATGGAATTATCTTCAGAAGTATATTTCTTTGCATTGCAGAAAAATTGGCACTTGCTTGCCTGCCTTAACTACGTTGCTGAAATTTGAAGAGCCCGACAAGACTAAATGACAGAAACGAAATAGAAATTCTGAGCCAGATGTTAAAGACTTAAACACTTATTTTTTTTTTTCAGTTGCAGGGAAGGCTGTTAAACAGAACAGTGCCCTTTCTTTAGTTGAAAGAATCTGCAGAATGAGAGGAGGTAAAGGAAACAGGTATTTCATCTGTTCTTGACAAAGTTAGAGAGGGCTGTTCACATATTAAACTGTACCTGGATACATATGTGTAGCTGGGAGCCCAATCCTATCAACTTTCCAGCACCGATGCAGCTGTGCCAATGGGGCATGCACTGCATCCTGCAGTGGGAGGGACAACCCGATAACAACACAATCTTATCAGGTGACTTCTGTGCACTATTCATGTACTGCTGGATCTGGATGTGGCAAAATGTGCATAAGGCACCCCGAGGCCAATGGTAGGGCAGCAGCACCCTTGCTGAAGCCAACGCCAGTAGCACTGGGCCTCAGTGCCAAGAACTCGCACGCACCACAGGAGCCCTGGACCGTAAATTTTGCCACTGGTGAGCCATTTGGGGGTGGGAGAAGCTGGGGGAAGGTGAACTGGGCAGAGGGATGGGTACCAATGGGAGGATCAGGCCTAGGAGGGGCGGGGAGATGATGGCAAAGGCTGCCACTGGATCCCGAACCCCCTCCCAAGTCACGGAGCCTCCTCCGTTCTGCAGCGGGTACAGATCCGAGTAGATCCATCTGAACCACCTGGCTCAACATGAGGAAGCAAACTGAAGTTCCTTTCCCCTGAGGAGACCTTGGACTGCTTTCCTGGCCCACTGAATCCAGCAGTGGCAATTTCAGTGCCGCTGGCTCCCTAGGTGCTTGGGAAGCTTAGGATAGAGCCCTAAATCCCCATGTGCTGATGCAGTGCTGCCAGCATGGCTTCTGCTGCGTCCCATGAGGGTT
This sequence comes from Tiliqua scincoides, assembly GCF_035046505.1. NCBI lineage: Eukaryota > Metazoa > Chordata > Lepidosauria > Squamata > Scincidae > Tiliqua > Tiliqua scincoides. The sequence continues at coordinate 61,930,356 of NC_089826.1, forward strand.
TTATGGCCACTGGAGTCATATATATGAATGGCAGACCAGGGACATGCAGTGTGGGGGTGGCACGTGAGGCGGAACTGCCTCCAAGCAAAAGCACCGCAGCCTTCATTGTGACTGCGCGCACGTGCTCCACCCACTTTCTGACTCTGTGTTTCTGCATGTGTCTCTGTGTGTCTGTGTTTTCCATGGAGGTAGTTCTGCCTCACGTGCCACCCCACGCTGCATGTCCCTGGTCTGTCATCCATATATATGCCTCCAGTGGTCCAAAAGCCCCATGAGATACAACAGAAGCCTCATTGGCAGCACTGCACATGGGAGGTTGTGACGCTTTTTTGGTGCACCATCTGCTTCCCCCCACAGCGTACATCCCTGTGACACACCCTGCATTATGATTAATAACATGTGTTATTATTTTAAAATATACTTTATTCTGATACTATTCTTGATGCTCTCATGATATCTGTCTGGTTAGGCAGACTTTGTCACTGCATATTTTGAACCTTGTGGTGCATGTCTTTTCCTCTCACAGAGACCTGAGCAAAACTAAGAGGCTGCAAGTTGATCCTTTACAGCAGCAGCTGCAAAAAACAAAACAAAAAAAGGTCTGTACTGATTCAAGTCTGTAATAATAATAATAATTAATTATTTAATTGATCTATAGTTACCTGCCTCAAACCACAGGCTTGGGGCGGGGTGGTGATGGTGAAACAATATAGAATTTTTTAGGAACCTAATTAACATTAATAATTACAATTTTTATGAAATAATTATTAAAACATAACTCATGTTCCACTACTGCCATCCTCTAGGGCTATTAAACCTCAGTCTCTGTCTGATTTCCTGCCCTTCCTTGTTTCAATCAGTGGGCACAGGGAAATGGAAAGACCTGGATGATGAAAAGAGCACCTCCTTTGCATTTAGCCCAGAGAATTTGGGAAGCAAAGTTTAGATGCATGAAAACGATATTTGAATTTGAAAGAATAGGTTTTATCCGTTTCTTTGCTGGACTCTTAGCAAGACTTTATACATAGATAATCACCAATTATGCTTCTTGGAAGTCCCCGTAAAGCAAACCGTTACCCTGCACGTGCCTGATCTTGTCTGATCTCAGAAGCTAAGCAGCATCAGGCCTGGTCAGTATTTAGATGGGAGACCACCTGGCAATACCGGGTGCTGTTGGCTTATACCATAGTCTTTCGAGACTGAAGGTTGCCAACCAAAGCAAAATATATGAAGATTTCAGAGGTTTGTATACAGCTTTTGGCAGACCTTTATTCTGTGAGGTCTATTCCCAGGGGCTTCAGCTTTAATACATACATGTCAAAAACATGTTCTAAACTGTGGTTACAAAAGGATAAGAAACCCTACAGCTATGAAACACCTGCCAATAAGTGAACAACACCCTCAGGAGGGGAGCAGGCATAAGTAAGACAGTGGTGTTGTTAGGGTTTGTGTCACATGGTGCTGAAGGCCACCGTGTTATCCCTATGATAGACCTCTTCCCTTACACTGGACAGAGCAACACCCCAGACAGCACCCCACTCCAACTGGTTTTTTGACTATAACTTTTGATAAAATAGAGATATTTCAACGTGGTTTGTTTCATTGTGTTGTGCATGAAATTACACATCAATTGATATACAACATGATGGTGTTATTCAAAAATATCAAGACTAAAAAACTTTTGGCCAGTAGTGGTGTCACCCCTCCCGTGCGCATCACCCAGTGCAGCCCGCACCCTCCTGCACCCCCTAGTGCTGCCACTGAAGTAAGAAACTTTCCAGCACGGCAACAAGGACATGTTTAACAAGCAGTCTGCTTCCCATATTAAAGAAAATCCATGCAAAACTTGGGGGTAGTGATGCTTGTAGTGTCATCCTGTGTACACACACAGTGCAACCTGTGAAAACCATGGGGACTCCTGCTCCCATTTGGAAATTCTGCCTCTCGTTTTTTGGGTTCAGTCTTATGCCTCATGTAGAGATCCTTCCTTCCAGGATCTGTGCAAGTGCCAGCATTTGTAGCCTCTAAACGTGAGCACTGCCATCTCCCTGGTTTTAATTGTCTGCAACTTTAGTCCATTAGTGTTTATAGGGTAGCCATTTAACCACCAGTGTAGCTCCATGAAAACAAATGCATAAATAACTGGCGTTATCATAACAGGAGCTAAGAATATTGCTCGGCTAAGTGGTACAGTAGTCAATGGTAAAATAAATGCTGTGTTTATGTCCGCAGCTGTTTTAAATAGCCAGCCTGTTTTAATGCAGGCATCCTGGGAGAAAATCTGTTTTTATAGAAGAGAGAAACCTGCTCCATGGCAGAGAGGCAACCATGCACACTTGGAAAGAAAGGAAAATACTCTCCTCCGAATATTACCATTATATCATAGAAGACAGCATTATCATAGTGCTGTTTTGCTCTGCACACCAATTACCTTTAATATTGAGTATATTAAATTGCATTCAGCAAATTCCAAAAGATAAGCCTGGATTCAATTATTGCCTCCATTAACTTGGCATATGCGCCTCAGATCGTGCCGATTTTTAGTTCGTGGCAAACAGCTTGCAGTGCTCTTCATGTCAAAACAAAACATTAGAAATGCTTCCTTGTGTCCTGAGGTGAATGTGCTGTTCTTCAGGAAGAGTCGAAAAGAGCTAGAAAAACCAATGCAATCCTTGAGTGAATATTAATATCTTCTTACGTAACCTCCACATTGCTTTCAAGAACTCTGCGTTTTATTACCCTAGCACTGGGCATCTCTATGGAAAACAAATACATGATGAAATACCTGTGCTTTCAGTAGCAGACCTCCCATTGAAGGAACGGAGCAAATGCCCCTGGTGTGAAACCTCGTGCGCCTCTAGGACCAAACGAGAAGACTTTTGGGGCTCCTGACAGTGCTTCCAGTAGGCTTCCCCAGTGCATCCTGGAGTCATGTGAGGCTCCTTGTATTCCAAGTAAAGGGGGGGGTGAATTGGAGCACAGGGGGACAGCAGCATCCCACAGGGGGTGCCATCATGGACCTTTGCCCTGAGGCACAGGGCAGGGGAGGTTCGCCACTGTGTGGTTTGATATGATATTTTGCAACATGAGAGAGGCTACTTTGGTGTTGTGTGCTGTGTTGTGTATTGCCTCTGGAAGGCAGGAGCCATAAGAGGGGCCATGTAAGGAATGGGAGGAAGCAGTTTCATTTTTCCAACAGAAGTCCCTGTGCATGGTTGAGCCTGGATGTTCTCAAACGCCTGACTTCTAGACTTAGGCAGATCAACAACCACAGACAATCGTTAGAGAAACTGCGATAGTTATATTTCACCAATATAAATGTTATTACACTGGATATTTCCAGCAAGTTGTATGCCAGGCATTTTCAACCACTGTGCAGTGGCACACTAGTGTGCTGCGAGTGGTCCACAGGTCTGCCACAGGAATTTGGAGGAAGATCATTTATTAGTAGGGTCAATGGGGCATGTGAGCCCTCCACTGGTAGCATGGTGTGCCTTGCCAATTGTCAAAAACCTGTGGTGTGCCTTAACAATTTGTGTGCCTTGTCAGTATGCCATGAGATGGAAAAGATTGAAAATCGCAGCCTTAGACTCTAAGCAATAGGAAACTGAGTTCATGACTGGCCCAAGATTTCCTGGCTTCCATGCAGTGGGTAGCATTGCCAGCCATTTAGGTTTGCCCTGGCACCCCCAGGAATCAGTGACAGTGTCTAGATCAGCAATTTTCAACCGCTGTGCCATGGTTGGGACATTGGGGGTATGTGAGCTCCCTGCCAGCAGCATGGTGTGCCTTGCCAAAAAACTGAGGGTGTGCATTGACAATTTAGGCACCTTCTCAGGCAAGCCATGAGATAAGATTGAAAATTGCTGGTCTAACTACAGAAATCAACTCTGCTGATTTTAACAGGGTTTCCTGGAATTTCTGGCACTACATTATGTTGGGGGGGAAAAATTCTTGAGGAATAGCTTTAGTCAGAGTTGGCAAACTAAGCAGAGTCCGTCCCTCTTGAATAAAAACACATAACACCGCTTTCTGTGCTTCTAACTCTGAAAAACATTGAAATCCACAAAAAAATAAAACCATTTTCTCCCACCTCTATCCATAGGGAATTAGTGATGCAACAATATAGCAGTCCAGCATGGCTGTTGTTGTGGAGGATATAGATGCTAGTATGTATTTGAATAGACAATATTGAATTCGTATGGAAGGAGAGCGCAAGAATTTCACACAGTCTTGGTTTTCTTGCCTATCTGTGTTTACTAGTGCAAGCAGAATCCCATACACTGTTCCGCTTTTTCTAAAGGTACAATGCCAACTAGCAGGCCGGATTTTGTCTGCATACACAGGAAAAGTGAGCCTTGGCTATTACAGTTCTCTGACACATTCACACACAATATGAAATGCACTTGTTTCCATCACAGTAACATTGTATGCACAGAGCTGTAGAACAGAAGGCCACCAGTTGTTATGCATTTTCTCTGCCGAAAGCTTGTCAGTGCACAGGAAAATATGAAAACAAAACATACATTGCCATGTTTGCTCTGTGTATTTGTAGACTGTGAAGCTGACACTGGCCCTTTCCAAACACTGAAAATATGATGATGAGGAGGATGAAGAATATCTGTTGGCAACCTTCAGTCTCGAGAGACTATGGTATCGCGCTCTGAATGGTGGTTCTGGAACAGCGTCTAGTGTGGCTGAAAAGGTCGATTCGGGAGTGACAGTCCCTTCCACACCGGGAACAAGTGCAGTCTGTCCCTGGTCTGTCTCCCTGGCTATGGGCCTTCCTTCTTTGCCTCTTTGCCTCAGACTGTTGGCCAAGTGTCTCTTCAAACTGGGAAAGGCCATGCTGCACAGCCTGCCTCCAAGTGGGCCGCTTAGAAGCCAGGGTTTCCCACCTGTTGAGGTCCACTCCTAAGGCCTTCAGATCCCTCTTGCAGATGTCCTTGTATCGCAGCTGTGGTCTACCTGTAGGGCACTTTCCTTGCATGAGTTCTCCATAGAGGAGATCCTTTGGGATCCAGCCATCATCCATTCTCACAACATGACCAAGCCAATGCAGGCGTCTCTGTTTCAGCAGTGCATACATGCTAGGGATTCCAGCTCATTCCAGGACTGTGTTGTTTGGAACTTTGTCCTGCCAGGTGATACCGAGGATGCATCGGAGGCAGCGCATGTGGAAAGCGTTCAGTTTCCTCTCCTGTTGTGAGCGAAGAGTCCATGACTCGCTGCAGTACAGAAGTGTACTCAGGATGCAAGCTCTGTAGACCTGGATCTTGGTATGTTCCGTCAGCTTCTTGTTGGACCAGACTCTCTTTGTCATATATATATATATATATATATATATATATATATATATATATATATATATATATATATATATATATATATATATATATATATATATACACACACACACACACACACACACACACACACACACACACACATACATACATACACAGCTGTTCAACTAAGGGCGCAATCCTAACCCCTTACGTCAGTGCTTTCGAGCACTCGCATAGCGGTGCCAATGGGACATGTGCTGCATCCTGCAGTTGGGTGTTACTCTCGGAAGCCTCCTCAAAGTAAGGGAATGTTTGTTCCCTTACCTCAGAGCTGCATTGCCCTTATGTCGGTGCTGGAAAGTGCTGACATAAGGAGTTAGGATTGCGCCCAAAGGCAGTTCATAAAGCAGTTTACATAGTATAAATCAGATGATAAAATAAATCAAAATAGGCACAAATGCAATCACCATGTAGAATCACAGAATGTTAGAGTTGGAAGAGACTTTGGAGGTCTCTTCTCAATACAGGCAACTGTTACAGCATCCAAGACAGGTGGCCACCCAAACTCAGACCAACACTGAGTGTAGGCTCTGGTGGAGCAGGGCTCCACTGGTCCAACCACCTCCTGCTCCCATTGCTCCCCCACCACAGAGCATTTCCCCCCCATCCTCATGGCCCTCACTGCCACCCAGAGCTCTTATGTGCTCCGTAAATCATCCATCCAGCGCTGAGTCCAATGCCGACTGGCACTGGGCCAGCACCAGAACTGACTCCTCGCAGTGTCGCAGATGTGACTTACAGCATGTTTGTGTCACCCAGCACCAGTGCTGGAGCTCAGCACCGGCACTGAGGTGCTTTAGGTTTGGGCCGTAAGTCCTGCCCTTCTCCTATGTGATATTCTTTCAGATATTGGGTCTTATAGTCTTGACCTGGCAGTTCCACACCTACAAATGATATGAGACCAATGGGCCACTGTATTAATTAACAGATCAGTAAGCAACAGGTTCTATCAAAGGTGACATCTCCCAAACTTTAGTGCAGGCACCTACGCTAAACCCAAATGCTCTCCTTCATCTGAAGAAGAGACCTGGGCAGCAGGTCTGGGGACTTCTGAACTTTGCCCCAGCCTCCTTTGAAGATTTTGCTATGGCACCCCCCATTATCACTTCAAGGTCAATGCAAAATATCTACCTGAGCTCAACTTTTCACAGAGCTCTACTGCAAACCCAAATTCCTTCAAACCCAGTGCCCTGTTTCCTCTTATTACTCCTCTTCTTCTCCTCCACTTAAGAAAAATTTAAGTTCCACAAACTCCTATGTGTATCTAGTAACTGATATATTTTATTTTATTAAAAAAAACAACCCCAAATGTTTATATAGCGAATATATCAAGAAAACAAATGATTTTACATATAAACTAAATGGACTAAAGTGATTATCCTTTAGGTACCACTCCAAATCTATATAAACGTACCACTTTAGCTACCACTTTAGGTACCACTTCCAAATCATTAAAACAAAATTGTAAAAAAACAAACAAAAAAAAAAACACCAAACAAACAAACAAACAAACACCAAATTTTAATATGTGATGTAGGAAATTACATTCCAGGATGTTTGGTTTTTGATTTATTGTCTCCTATGTCCTTTTATGCAAAGCAGGCAAAGCTCCTGAAGATTAAAACTGATAGCAACTCTAGTTAGGAACCAGCTCTGGAGTTGACGTATTAAATGGATTTTCAGATTAATGGAAATGAGTGTGAAACTGAAAATTTATGAGCTTATTCATTAAACTTCCTCATGCCCTTAATAAACCCTTTCGGCTTGGGGAAAATAAAAGAAAACAACAATGAATTTGTGGCACATTTCTAAAGTGAATTAAATTTCGCATTAGTGCAGGATCAGTGCTTTTATTATCAGAGCCCTTCAAATGCTTTCAGCACAATTCCCTTAGCAGAAGTTCAAAGCACAGAGAACCAATAGTGACGTCTTCACCATGCTTCCCAACGAAAGCGGAGGTGAGGTGATCTTTACTCTCCAGACGTAACACTTTGGCGTTGTTCAAATGGTTTGATAACGAGGAGGTAATACGGAAACAGACATGAGGAGTGGAATTAAATTGGCTACAGATGTATCAAAAGGCAATTAACCCAAACAAGCCTAAGAAGTGTGTGAAGGGAAAGTCTTAATAACCTAACTTTTATCAGGAAAATGGGCATGGCTGCCCAAACATAGATGTTTCCCAAAGGCTTCTGTAGTGTCCTAATATGATTGGGAGTGCATTTCTAATGCACTCTTCAACCAGCACATGTCCTTTGTGCTAGTCCAAAATAGCCTGCATAGACTTGAGAAGCCCCATTGCAGGGCTTGGGGGTTTCCTCAGAGTGACAAAAGTTCCCTTCCCCGGAGGAGACCTCCAGTGGTCCCGGTGGGGCCGTTGGATACAGCGGTAGCCATTTTGGTGCTACTACACTTGGTGGCACCACTGAATATAGGACTGGGATGTCCATTTCTCAGTGGTAGGAGGATAGGGGATTCTGCATATCAGTAAGCAATATATATCTCATGGACTGTCCAGAGCATGGGCAAAACCACACCTTGTCAACAGCAGTGGGCTGCCACAGAAACCTGTCTTTGAGGAGGACTTGGTTTTATTTTGATTCAATTAAATTTTTTCCTATCTTTACAGCCCCAGACCTTTGTCTTATGCTTGGGCAGTGATAGCAGCAGCTGCTGCTATAGAAAGTGCTGGTTGAGCCAACTCTTGTAGCCTTTTAATAATAATAATAATAATAATAATAATAATAATAATAATAATAATAATAATACAGGTATGGTTGGCAACCTTCAGTCTCGAAAGACTATGGCATAAGCCTACAGCACCCGGTATTCCCAGGCGGTCTCCCATCCAAGTACTAACCAGGCCTGACCTTGCTTAGCTTCTGAGATCAGACGAGATTGGGCATGTGCAGGGTAACTGTTACCCTGCTCCCACGCTCAGAGCAGGTGGAATAGCTTGGCTCAGCTTGTCAGCTGCTTCAAGGTCGCACGGTGCCGGTGGCCTTGAACTGGCGACCTTCGGATGTTATCTTCAGGCAAATGGAGGCTCAACCCTCTAGACCAGACCTCCTGCCCACCAGACCTCCTGCCCAGTAGATCCAGTAGGAGAAAACTGTAGGTAATAAGAAGCAGAGGGAAACAGTTTGGGAACATCAGGGTATAACTCTACATTTTCTTGGCTAAAGTTTGCTTTCCCTGTCATGTGCACTCCCCCCCACCCAAAGGTCACCTGATGTTCCACTGCTGTACAGAAATCTATGACGTTTGTGTTCCATGAAAAATAATGTATTCTCCAGGTAGAAGGCATTCTAAAATTAGTAACAACCCATATGACTGCCATTAATGCTTTTGATGCAATTACTCATACAAAAGGAAAACCAGTATAGACATCTTTAAGTACATTCTGAGAGCCAGGCATACATTGTGTAGGGACCTAGCAACATGCAAACTGCATCTCATCTTTTCTGCACAATTGCATTTCGCTGCTGATGCACTCAAAAACTCAGGGGGCTAAGCACCCAGTCCTATCTAACTTTCTAGCACCAATACAGACACAATGCAGCCTCAAGGTAAGGGAACAACCATTCTCTTACTTTGAGGAGGTCTCCACGATTTCCCTTCCTCCACAGGATTCAGCACATGCCCCACTGGCATGGCTGCATCAGTGCTAGAAAGTTGAATAGGATTGGACCCTAAGTCCTCCTGCTTTTTTTAAAAAAATTGGATAAAAAGTTAAGAGGGCTTTCCCGCATAAATGGTATACAAATAATGAGAACAAAACCAACCAGTTATAAGAGATAATTCATTTTTAAAAACCATTACTCCTGAACATTAAAACTCACATTTTTACGCATTGCGATTCAGAGCCATATTGAAAGGTCGAAGCAAACAAGGTACTGGGAGATCTATGAATGGAACTCCTGTAGGTTTGTTTGAACTTCAAAGCAGCCATCATAGAGCTGAAATCAGATGTGGAGTAGTGCTGGGGCTGTATCATACTTGGCATTCATATAGTGTTTTTTCCATGCACAAAGCACTTCGTGTATATGGTCTTTTTTTCTTTTTTAAATTTCATTTATTTATAGTAATAAAGGAAAAAAGGAAGAAAAAACAGTAAAATTAGAAGAAGAAAAGACAACAACATTGATGACACATAAAAAAATAAAGAATACAAAGAATACCTACAATAGTATAGCATGGGAAAAGTTGAATGTTCTAATTACTTACAGCTTTATATCTTAATAATCTAAATTTCCTTCCATATACTGTATATGTTATATCTCCAACAGCCCCTCTTATCTTCTCATTGTAAGTATTCCATTTCAGATTAATGTTCTCTTTTCCTTTCAATCTAATTCTTCAAATCCACAATTTGTTAATTCATTATTCTCTCTCTCTCTCTCTCTCATGCAGAAAAAATAACTGATATCCAGTTCTTCATAAATTTTTTTGTTGATTTATCTTGTAAATTGTAAGTTGGTCCATTTTTGCATAACTTTCATCCACCATTCTTCTTTTGATGGAATGTCTGTAGTTTTCCAATATTATGCATAAAGTATTTTTGCCACACATATATAAAAATAAAATTTTGAATCTTTTTTCCATATGTTTATCCATATTCATGCCCAGCAAAAAGACTTCAGGTTTCATTTGCACATTTGTTCTTAAGATCAACTGTATCTGTGCATGTATCTGTATGCAAAACTTTTATGCTTTAGTATAGGGGTGCCCAAACCCCAGCCCTGGGGCCACTTGCGGCCCTTGAGGACTCGCAATGCGGCCCTCAAGGAGCCCCCAGTCTCCAATAAGGCTCTGGCCCTCCAGAGATTTGTTGGTGCCTGCACTGGCCCAACACAACCACTCTCAGTGTGAGGGCAAATGTTTGACCGCTTAGGTGAGCTGTGGGATGAGGGCTCCCTCCACTGCTTGCTGTTTCACATCTGTGATGCAGTATCGGCAGCAAAGGAAAGGCCTGCCTTGCTTTGTGCAAGGCCTTTTATAGGGCTTGAGCTATTGCAAGACCTTCATTCATTCATATAAGTTAATCTTTAATATATTCATTTATGTAAACCTATGTAAATTTATTCCAATTTTAAATGTAAATTAATTCTTTTTCCCCCCCCAGGCCCCTGACACAGTGTCAGAGAGATGATGTGGCCCTCCTGCCCAAAACTTTGGACACCCCTGCTTTAGTACATGTCCACCACATACGATAAAAAGATCCCTCCTTTTTTTACATTTCCAACACTTATTTGACATATTTTCATACATCTTTACTAACTAACTTACTTACACTCCTGTTTTTGACACTCCTGAGCAGGTGCAGGGCAGTGAACAGCAGCAAAGGGGCAGGAGGGCGCAGCCAGGGGAGGCTACCAAGGATAATTTGCCAAGGCCCCCCCCCAAAGCCTGGAGTCAGAAGGCCCCTTGATATTGTCAGCAAGCAAAAGCAAGATGAGAGCAGGTTCATGCAAGATAATGTGTGCTGGAAAACCTGTATAATGATTTTAATAGACCTTTCTGTTTAATCTATTACATTTCTTCCAAGCCCACTTCATTCACCCTCATTCCTCCCTAGTCATGGAATGAGAATGTGCATGCATGCGTGTGTTTGCGTGCTCACAGACACATGTGAGGGGGTGGAGGACGAAATTTCATTAATTTTAGTGCAGCCCCATAACAGGAAATCATACAAATTTGATGTCATGCAACTAATGCATGCATGTGCTGTTAAAATATGTTTTCATTGTTGCTACATGTTGAGATTATTTAATTGTTGCTACATATTTGAGAGTATTTAAATGAGGGATGTAGCTTATTAAAAACTATTTATTTTGCACAGAGATATGCTTTTAACATTCGAAGGGAGATTTTAATTGGTTTTTTTCTGGCCATTAATAATATATTTTTAAAGTCTACATTACGAAATTTGATTGATTCATTATTTTAAGTCTCAGAGTACCACATGAATTATTTTATAATAAAACTGCATTAATATCAGAAGTTATGACAATTATGTTTTTAAATTGAGCACTAATGAAAAAAGGTCTCCTGCATAAATGTATAATTCATCTTTTTTGCTCTCCAAATAATTACACTGGTAAGTAGTAATAGCTGTGCCCCACTTAAAATCTTTTCAGCTTTTGCATTATGAAATGTTTTGTTCAAATCCATAAAGTTAAAAAAGAAGAAAAATTGGGGTGCATCTTTTTTTAATGCAACATGAGCAATACAATTTGTCCCCTGAAATGAATGGGAGTTTCAAGAAAACACAAAATGCCCATATAAGCACATTCGCAAAGCACAGTCTTAAAGCTGCAATCCTGTGCACACTTACCTGGGAGTAGTTCTCATTGAACTCAAGGACACTTATTTCTGAGTTGATATGCGATGGTTTGCATTGTAAGCCACTTTGGTTTTAGGACCCTTCACATTGCCAGAGGGCCTCTTGGAAAAGTGTGTGGTCCCAGGACATGTTCTGAGGGAACATGATACAGCCACTTCAGGAAAGTATATAGGTCTAGATGCAAGTGGGAGACTGCTGGGGAACCTATGTAAGCTGCCTTGAGTTCCATGATGGGAGGAAGGTTAAATATAAATGGAATATATGAAAAGGGAATTTTGAGCAAAAACTCACACTCCCAAAATACAACCCCATTTACATGTCTTTCTGCTCAGTCTATCCTGGGCCAGCCCAACACATATGACCATGTTGTTGCAGTATCTGCTTAATGCTATGAGCCTGATGGCACCAGGCAATGACAGAGACTACTCCATTGCACCATGATTCCCAAAGGGTGAATTTGGATTTGGCCCAGCTCTTTGGCTGGCATAGATCTGAGTGGCTCCGGGTGTGTGAATTGAGGCTGGGCCAAGGATATATGTTACCCGTTCCATTGTTGCACACCTGGGGTTGCTAGCCATTCATGCTGACCTGTATGCTGTCCCTAAAGCTGCCACGCCAGTGACCCAGGCTTTGCACTGACAGAATGAGAGTTCTGTCAGTGCAAGTCTTAGACAGCATTGGACCAACTACCACTTCTTCCCTGCTCCTTTTTCAAAGTTGAGCTGGCATCCAGGGAACCACTTTGCTTTCACTCTCGGAAGTTGCTGAATCCTGTTTTATAGTATATCTTCATGACAAATTTCCACACCCCTGGGTTGCAATCTGCTACCCTAGCCTGAAAATAAAGCCAGGGAAACAAGGCCTTCTACATGTTTAAATGCTGATAGGAAATGCGATTGTGTGGTTTTGCCACATTAGGGTGTACTAAAGGCTAATGTGGTTTCAGCCACTGCTAAATGTTTATGGCTCTATTAATTTTATGTTAGAAGTCAAACGTAATGTAGTTTTAATGTACTCACATGCATTCAGCCATAGAGCATATATTGATCTTCTATCAAACCATAAAATAAATCCTTGAAAGTAAGCAGGTGATACTATGTAAATATATTTTTAATTGCATCAATAAAAAAGGCATTGGCCAATCGCTTCCAGTAACATTGCTGGAGGTTTTGTATATCTTTTCTCCCCTTTCTTTTAAGCAAAAGCTTTTTTTCCTTCTTCTTCTTCTGTTACTCTGTTACTCACTTTGGAGCTTAAGCTATCTCCAAACATCAAGATGGAAATACCAATTCCATGACAACATTGCTGAATCTTCGGCTTTCCAGACAACGGATTTATTTTTAAATGGTGTGAATCCAATCTGCACTGAGAGGCCAACTTTGAAACACAAAGGAGGTATTGGCAATGGGAGGTTTTCTCTGGCTCAGCTGAAGTGAGGCTCTCCACTGCATTTCATCCCAGCAGAGCGCGAAACTGTGAAAATCGTTCAAATTGTAATTTTCTTTGGCTTGCCAAAAGGGGATTATGAATTAAAGTCAGTGTAGCAGGAAATGTCACCTGCCCTTCCTGAAAAAGAAAAACAGACAATAAAACCAAAAGATCTTTTTGTTCAGCCTTCAAATAAATAAAATAATAAATAAATAAATAAATCTTTCCTGCTCATTCATTGTCTTATTTATTGTCTTATTTATTTTTCCTGCTCATTCGTTGTCTTATTTATTCTTATTTATTTTATTAAATAAATAAATAAATAAATCTTTCCTGCTCATTCGTTGTCTCGTTGTCCTGCTCATGTCTCAGGGCCCAATCCTAAAGAGTGAGCCCTAGTGCCACTGCTAGCCCAGCACTGGCTGGTGCTGGGCTAGCACCGGTGGAGCACTGGAGCTCTGCCAGGGAGAGGCAGGGAGAGGAGGCGTGCTAGGGGAGGGAGCGGGGCAGGAGGGAGGCGGGACCAGAGGAACTTTGCTCCACTGGATCCTGAGCTTCTGTGTCGGGCCATCCGCCCGACATGGAGACTTTAAATTCTATGCCGAAACTTGGGTCATTATAGAATTGAGTAGCTCCATTGCAGGGCTACTCACTTTACCTGGGGGAAGTCCCCTTCTCTCGAGGAGGCGGCATCAGCTGCCTGGGGTGCTCTGGATGCAGTGGCAGCCATTTTCGGTGCTGCTGCAGCCCCACATGCTGGGCAGCTCAGGATTGAGCTGATAGTCATTTTCTTATCAACATTCTTTTACAGAAGACATTTTATTGATTTGCTTCCTAAAAGAAAGGGACATAACAAAACCAACACGATGAACCACCTCTTTGTGATGGCCCACAAAGGAAACTGCACAAGGAAGACAAAAACGAACCAACAATACTGAGCGTGTGTGCCGGATAGCTTAACTCTGAACAAGGTGTTTCAAATGAGGCCAGAACACAGACACTTTGTTTGGTTCTGCCGTCAATCCAAGCCAAACATAAGAATGGTGTGCAGACAGGCAGAGGAGGTGAAGACTGTATTGGAGTAATAGGTTGAATTTAATGAGGACACACTTATGAAATCAACCCAGCAAGAGTTCTCTGTGTGTGTCCACTTTCTTTTTCACTGTATCACCTGAGGCTGTGGCACAAAAAGAAATGCTTCCCATAAAGGCCTTTTGGCTGAAGAAAGGGAAATCACTATCTTCCTAGGGATCCTCTTTGCATGTATAAAAAGATGTTAATACATACTGTTGTGTTCACATCACTCCCGTCTCAAAACAACTTGAGCTTACATTTAAAAGGTTGCCTGCTATTCCAAATGTATGGGGAAAAACACAAGTCTGTTGGAAGTTACACATTCAGGAATGCGTAATGTCACCTTTTCATCAGCCGAAGGTAACACTCAGGGTACACTAACATCACAAAATAGAGAAGGTAATCAGAACTCATGGTTGAAGGAATGGGTACTCAGGATATGGAAAAAGCAATTAAGGGTGCAATCCTAGTTCACCCTTGGGCCGGCACAGTCCTAGTTTGCCCTTGGGCTGGCGCAAGTCCCTTGCACTAGCCCAGGAAGGTCGCAAACATGCCGTAAAGCATGTTTGCGCCTCCTCTAGAGTAGTCTGGGCTGGTACAAGGATATGTGCCGGCCTTTGGAGGCTGCATCCAGCCTCCTCACTGACTTAGGCAGGGAAGCCTTGCATTGGCTGAGAGTCAACACAAGAGTCTAGGGTGGGCAGGGAGGAGGTGGGAAGGAGGCAGGAGGGAGGCATCCCGGAGTTGGGGGAGGGCAGGTGGAGGGTGGTCCCGGGGCAGGCAGGGAGCGGGAGGCAGGTCTGGGACCCAACAGATATGCTGGATCCTAGCTCTCGTTCCTGAGTGGTGCAGAGCGGCTGCAAGTCGCTCCACTCTCCTTGGACTTACGCCACCTCTGGAGGTAGTGCAAGTCCAAGGAGACCCATTGGGGATGTGGTGGCTTACCTGGGGGTAAGGGAAAGAGTTTCCCCTTACCTCCAGCTGAGCCACTTTGGCCCCCTATCTTGCCCTGGATACAGTGCAAGCCTCCTGGCCTGCCTGTTCCAGCTTAAGATAGGATTGCACTGCACATCTCCATAGGAGTCAGCAGGTCCTATGGAACTATCATCTAGACAAATTCTCAGTCTTTTGGCACCCAGGAAACCTCATCTTTGAGAACTCTGCACTTTTGCATCTCTGCTTTGAAGGAGGAAACAGACAACCCCACATCTTCATAGCAGCAGGTGAAAGTGCATAAAATGAAGAAAACCAACCACATGGGATAAAACGTGAAAGAGACTAATGGCAAAACACCTGATCAAAACACAGTCAATCTCCAAAATGACATCTAGTAGAAAACTAAAGACTGGACAAACTCCATAAGAGATAAGAGCTCTGGCACAGCTGAAAAAGACGTTCCACTGCCTCCTTTTATATCCCCTTCTGATCTGAAGCAACCATCAGATATTTTTTGGTTTCCAAGTTTATGGACAATGGGAAATGGTCAAATGTCAGTGGGGTGCAGGCCCCACTGTCCATATCAAAGTCATCTTAAATTGTAAGGATGTAGAAAATGCCAGGCTGCAACACGTGTTAAATCAAATCAAAATAGTGAGGATGAGCAAAGCTTCATTCTGACTCCAGACCACAAACAGGAAATCCATCTTCATATAATAATGAACTGAAAAACAAATTTAAAAGCGTCATCTCATTCAACAGTATAGCAGGTCTCTTCCAGCTTTGAACACTAAGCCCGTGCTGTGACAAGCCATGTGTAACCTCTTTTCTCAGTGTAACAAGGAACTTAATTCTGCAAAATGCAGGCAACAGTGACACCAAATCCTTTTTCCAAGTTGGTCAGAGCAACATACAAGTGCATGGACCTTATACTCAGGCAATATACTTGGCAAATTAGGCTAAGAAGTGGTGCCTTTTTCAAGACAAACCCAGTGAGTGCAATGGTTGAGTGTGAATTTCATCCTAGGTCTCCCGTACTGAACTGAATACATTAGCAGGGCCACTGATGCCTGAAGCGGTATGCCAAGTGCTGCCCGCAGGGCTTAGGAGAGGGGGGTAAAGGGGGTAATTTGTACCTGGGCCCAGGGTCAGAAAGAGGGCCCAGGAGCCAAAGGAGGGGGCCCAGAAAGTTCCTGGGACTTGATATTTTCCTATCTCACCTGAACTTGCTGCCAGCGCATAATGCTGGGGCACAACCACGTGCATGCAGTGTTAACTGCTGCTGCAAACCACACACACCAGGCCCAAGAAAGTTTCCATGACTCTCCTTGTCAAACCTGGGAGGAAACTGGCCCGCTACAGTAGCTCTTTGGCTTGTGGATCTCATAACCATGAAAGAGTGTATAGAAGCTCAGGGACCCAGCTGTGGGGAAGCTCATTTTGATCCATTCTAGTGTGAGCCTAAATATGATGGTGCTAATTTTCTGCAATTGGTTTTCTATATTTCAAAAATTTTACAGAGACTTAGGAGTGTGTTTAATTTTCCATATTACTTTATCTAGCTGCCAATGCCACATGGTTGGGTAGACCTGGGCTCTGCATCAAGAAGCCTAGTAGACCCAAGCAGTGGCGTTCCTGGGGGTCCCCGCACCTGGGGCAACCCCTAGAATTCTGCCGACACAACCCATTTTGTCCCCCTTCTCCACCCCCCGCGCACGTGACCCAGAAGTAATTGCGGTGATGTCAGCGTCACTGCAATTACTTCCACGCAGCTGCCTCCTCCCTTCCCCCTTTGAAAACAAGGGGGAAGGGAGGTGGCAGCCGAGGCCCCCATGGAGCCTTCCATGCTGTGGGGGTCTCTATGGCAGCAATCTGGGGCTGCTCCCAGCAGTCCCAGACTGCTGCAGTGGAGACCTCCGTGCAGCTTGTAAGCTGCACGGAAGGCTCCGTGGGGGCCAGAAAGAGGTGTGTGTCCCCTCCGACATTGGAAGGGGCGTGCGCCGCTTCCACTCCACCCCTGAGGGATGCCCCCAGTGGCGGAGCAGGGTGACCCGGCTGGGAAGTGGCACGTGTCCCCTCTGAAGTTGGGACACCCTTCGAGGTGGAGTAGGGGCACCCAGGAGCGCTCCTGGCAGGCAGCCAGATGCTGCCTCCCAGGCAGTGTCTTGGCGCCTACTGGACCGCCCCATCTCCTCTATGAGGAGATGAGATGGGCGTCCTAGAGCATAAGTGCCTCTCTAGGGCGCCTGTCTCCTATCCTCTTGAGGGGAGGGGAGGGGCGGCTCAGTCAGCACCCAGGCGCTGATGGAGAGGCAGCAAGCTACCTCTCCGCAGCGCTCCTGGGCGCTCCTCCTGGTGGAGGTAGAGGCGGGGGCGGGGCAAGGCTCCAAGGCCTGCCCCCCCAGGTATGCCAGTGGACCTGAGCTCCAAAAATTATTGTGTGACTGTCAGCATTCCCCTGCCCTATTTTGCCTCCCGTACTACCTGCCCCCATTGCCCCCCTTCTCCTTTGGGAAGGGGCCCAGAAGAAACTTTGTACCCCCTGCTAAAATTCTTCTCTTAGGACCTGGCTGCCCCCCTTATCTGATGATGTGCCAGCCTCTGCTCCTTGGACTGTCCAATATTCTAGCTTGGAACTCTCTTCCCTGCCACATTTCCCCTTCATTTCCGATCTCCCCCTTCCTTGTCCAGTCCATGCTGTTAAAGGAGAAGGCGGGATAGTGGAGGCAGGGAGGCAAAGATGTCCCCCTCCCCACCTCTAATACATAAGAACATAAGAACAGCCCCACTGGATCAGGCCACAGGCCCATCTGGTTCAGATTCCTGCATTCTGACATAACCTATTTCTAAAATCTGCCTTCTGCTAACCTCTTCCATCCACCAGCGTGGATGCAGCACCAGCAGGCCTGTGCGGTATGTTGGGCCTGCACTGCTGACTCATGAGTAGCTGCAAACATGTTTTACAACACAGCTCATGGACAAGTTAGGATTGCGCTGCAATCTTCCTTCACACTCAAAAAGCAACTTTATGCAAGGTAGTGTTAAGGAAGAGAAGAGATGGGACTATGAAATGATATCCAACTGCACCATGTCAACCTAAAGCTTTGCCAAATGCCTGACAAAAAAACACAGAAACACAGTTATGAATTGAGTTATGGACTAACCACTGCACAAACATTACAGTAGAATTTCAAAATAAGATAACAAGTGTTGAAACTTGTCTCAATCTAAAAGCCATAATTTTTTCCAGATTTTTTTTTTTTTAAATCAAGAAAACTGGACTTGGAAAACAAGAGGATTGTGTATGAAAACAAAAGATGTCTTTGACACTCATAATGTTTTTTCGTGTGTAGTGTGATGTTGCAATAAGATGAATGGAAGCATATAATCATCATTAAGTAGTGTGAACAGATTGCAGAAACAAACTTTTTTCTATATTCTCTATAATTCACTATCTGCCTCTGTTAGTTCTTCTCATTTTAACTCCAAGGATTATTCTTCACCCTTTAAGAACATTTAGGAATACATTAATATCATATTGCAACACTCACTGATATTTGCTGACACCTATGTCCTTTTGAATTAGTTGCCTGTTTTATAGACGTTAACAGTAGCAAAAATAGATTTCCAGTGCCTTTATCATAGCTAAAGGATTTCTATTAAAGCACTGGAAGAATAAGTGGCCTGCTACCATTTCTCAATGGACTGAGAATCTTTTAGTTTTATCAAAATTTGAACAAAAGGCTTATAACTACCAATTACAAACTGACATTTTTTAAAATATTTGGAAGCCTTTCTTTTATCTATATATGCATAGCGTATTCATTGTTTATGGTTCATAGGATAGCTAAAATGTATTTTTATGTATCTTATTAATAACATGCATTTTTTACCTTTTTTGCTTTTTGTTGATTGTATTTGTGTTATTTTGTTTTGATGTATTTTTCCTTTCACTAGTTCAGGATTAAAAAAAAAAAGAACTTAACATAAGTGTCTTTCTTGATCAGACAACGAACCCATCTAGTTCAACTTCCACATCTCACAGTGGCCCAACAGATGCCTCAGGGAGCAAAGATACCTGTATGATGCAGCCACTCCCTTGCATCTGGCATTCAGAGATAGGCTAAACCAAGCAGTTGAACATAGTCAACATGACTTATATCCTGTGATGAAATTTTTCCCTCCCGGAATCTGTCCAATTCCCTTTTAAAGTCATCTAGGCATCTAGTATAATTATATCATGTTATGAGTGGTATAACCCCTGCTAATTGGGTAAGAGCCACTTTTTCAAGTGGGTGCTCCATTTTTAGCAGGGGGAGAGTAACTGGCCCACCTCACCCCAGCACTGTCTGCTCTAGTGGCTGTCTGCTGGTATTCATTTGCATCTTTTTAGATTGTGAGCCCTTTTGGGACAGGGGGCCATTTAGTTATTTGATTTTTCTCTGTAAACTGCTTTGTGAACTTTTAGTTGAAAAGCGGTATATAAATACTGTTAATAATAATAATTAATAATATAAGTAGACATTAGGAGGAAGAGGTGGGAAAAGAGACATGCAGCCGAATCCTCTATAAATGCGCTCCCACCATTGCAGCCTTGCGACTGAAATGTGGGCTGCATTCTGCAGAGGGAAGCAGTCCCAGAGATCTCACCCCAGTAAGCCTCTGCTGCCTGAATGGGTCCACTTGGACTTGTGCCAGTGATTTTGCTGGGGCATGTTTGAGTGGACCTGGGAAGGTGGATTGAGGCCAGGAAGGGGGATAGGATACTGTTGGAGCTGCTGCCACTGATTCTGCCCCATTCCTGGCATCCCTTTCCAGCCCCAGTCTCTGCCCTGCCTGTGCTAATTTACCAACTGTTCCTGGGGCTGCTGGCACAGCTGTGGCCACCTGATGCTTGCAGCTGCAGCCCTGAACGGCACATTGTCTTTGTGACTGCTGTAAAACATGCTTTCCTCCTGGAACACGAGTTCCAATGACGCAGCTTGCCCTTAGGATTGGGCCCATTGAATGGCAAAGCTACATCTAATTCCACCCTGACTGGTCACTGTTGGAAAAGAATATTAAAGTGGGTGGTCTGATCCAGCAAAGTAATTCTTTATTTCTAAAAGCTGTTCTCCAATGGAAACATGCATGACCTATGCTTATTGCTGTTTCCCCCATTCCACCATAGAACAAAAATGCTGGGTTTGCTTGTAGTTTCTCATAAGCTGACTTTTCATGTTTGTTTTTCCTTTGAACCTCTCCTCTTAGGGGATCACTGTAGTCATACTTCTTGATGCCGTTAAGACTATCTAATATCTCGTATGCAATGTGTTATCCTCACAGAAAATTGTGATGCTATATGTCACACTATTTCAGGTCAATCAAAGAATTACAATGAATCCAGGATTTCAAATTGTCAAGGGAGATTATTATCCTTTGGAGCTCCCCAAGGCAACAAACAGCGAACAAGTAGCTGGAGATAGGTAAATTGAATGTTTTTCCAGATGAGTGGGGAAGATATTTTAAAAGCTTTTTTCCGGACCTCTGTCCAGCAGTTAAAAATGCAGCTGGTAGATTGAGTCATAGCTAATGAGACTGTTTAATTGATAACCATGAAAGCTCAGGAATCTTTAGAGACAAGAAACAGGAAATGTCTTAAAGCTAGAGCTTACCTCCTGACAGACTCCAAGAGAGGAAAGGGAATCATCTGAAGCTGGAGGCTTCAGCTCCAACTGAAAATGGATAATAAAGAATCCAAAGGAATCCCCACTTGGAAGAAATTCAGTGCTGTATTTAGGATAGAAAGGAATTGAGCTACGTTTAAAAACAAGTCAGCATGTTATTATCTGCTTTTAATAGGCATATAGACATTCATTGTGGCAAAAAGCATGACATTTTGTGAAGTGCTGCTATAGGCCTTGCCATTGTCTCTTCTGGGCCTTCAAAACAAAATAGAAAATGGGTTATTCAAAAATGGTAAGACGTTATTGAGGCGACGTTAGATACCATTGGCTAGAATGAGTGGTTCAGCAGTCAACACAGAATTTGAATCCCATTTTCTCCACCAGTGCACAAAGTGGTTTTGGAGGCCGTTCGCAAGGGAAATGAGGCAGCTGAGAGGACATACTTAACTTTTTGCCACATGCTACTTTTCCTTTGCAAAATTTCTTCCTAGCAGATTTTCCTCATTTGTGTAGGACATCTGGTCTCAAAATCAGGTCAGGTGAAAGCTGCCAGGGGCTATAAGATACCAAAGTACTTGCTACTTTAAAGTTAAAGTAGTTGCTACTCCCTCCCCCTCAAAAAAAAGATGTCTATGTATTCCTGTATTGGTTGATGAGGGAAAACAAATGATTGAGTATCCCATGTTTGTCACCCTACACCCAGTTCTGGTCTTAGTTTGGTATGAAAGAAACCCAAAGTCATAGCTGTTCATAATTTGAGGTCTTGGAACATCATGCTATTAGTACTTGGGCAGTTGACAGTGTTGAAAAGTTAATTTAAGACACGATGCAACTCTTAAGTACTTACACAATTTATTGATTCCAACTTCTGTTCTTTACTTTCCTAATTAGTTTTTTTCATATTTTTTTCATTGCTGCTTGGTCAACACTCAGGTTTTTATTTTTAAAAGACAGCTGGCATAAATTGTCATGCTGATTTCTTCATCACGCCAGCAGATCAAATCCAGAAGGTTAAGCACAGAATATCAAAGGATTAAAAAAGAGAACATTGAAGCAACTTTCTCTAACAATAGCATTTCAAATCTGCTTTGACATATGAGACAAACCTTCAGTAATAGGTGCTCACCTACAGAGAATGGAGAACTTTTCTGAGTGGTGAAGACCAGAAGTGATTGTGAGGAGCTCCAGAAGGATCTCTCCAGACTGGCAGAATGGGCAACAAAATGGCAGATGCACTTCAATGTCAGTAAGTGTAAAATCATGCACATTGGGGCAAAAAAATCAAAACTTTAGATATAGGCTGATGGGTTCTGAGCTGTCTGTGCTGTCTGAGCTGTCTGTGACAATCTCTCAATCTCTCATGGATTGAGAACTGGTTGGAGGCCAGGAAGCAGAGAGTGGGTGTCAATGGGCAATTTTCACAATGGAGAGAGGTGAAAAGCGGTGTGCCCCAAGGATCTGTCCTGGGACCGGTGCTTTTCAACCTCTTCATAAATGACTTGGAGACAGGTGGCTAAGTTTGCAGACGACACCAAACTTTTCCAAGTGGTGAAGACCAGAAGTGATTGTGAGGAGCTCCAGAAAGATCTCTCCAGACTGGCAGAATGGGCAGCAAAATGGCAGATGCGCTTCAATGTCAGTAAGTGTAAAGTCATGCACATTGGGGCAAAAAATCAAAACTTTAGATATAGGCTGATGGGTTCTGAGCTGTCTGTGACAGATCAGGAGAGAGATCTTGGGGTGGTGGTGGACAGGTCGATGAAAGTGTCGACCCAATGTGCGGCGGCAGTGAAGAAGGCCAATTCTATGCTTGGGATCATTAGGAAGGGTATTGAGAACAAAACGGCTAGTATTATAATGCCGTTGTACAAATCTATGGTAAGGCCACACCTGGAGTATTGTGTCCAGTTCTGGTCGCCACATCTCAAAAAAGACATAGTGGAAATGGAAAAGGTGCAAAAGAGAGTGACTAAGATGATTGCTGGGCTGGGGCACCTTCTTTATGAAGAAAGGCTCTTCAGCCTAGAAAAGAGACGCCTGAGGGGGGGACATGATTGAGACATACAAAATTATGCAGGGGATGGACAGAGTGGATAGAGAGATGCTCTTTACACTCTCACATAACACCAGAACCAGGGGATATCCACTAAAATTGAGTGTTGGGAGGGTTAGGACAGACAAAAGAAAATATTTCTTTACTCAGCGTGTGGTCAGTCTGTGGAACTCCTTGCCATAGGATGTAGTGATGGCATCTGGCCTGGATGCCTTTAAAAGGGGATTGGACAAGTTTCTGGAGGAAAAATCCATTACGGGTTACAAGCCATGATGTGTATGTGCAACCTCCTGATTTTAGAAATGGGCTATGTCAGAATGCCAGATGCAAGGGAGGGCACCAGGATGCAGGTCTCTTGTATCTGGTGTGCTCCCTGGGGCATTTGGGGGGCTGCTGTGAGATACAGGAAGCTGGACTAGATGGGCCTATGGCCTGCTCCAGTGGGGCTGTTCTTATGTTCTTATATAATGTATTTGGTTTGTCAACTTAGCTTTCCTTTAACTGGGCATCACAGGTGTCCATTTCATACCAGGAGAACTTAAAAAAAACTGACATGTAGGACTTGCATGTTTGTTCAAGTGTTTGTTTTTAAAATCTACAGCCAATTTCATAGTACCATTTTTTCATTTTTACCGATTATTTCCTTCCTGTGTTTAAACATTAAGTTTCACAAATCAAGAGGCTGACTCAATATCTCAATTAGTTAATAATTTAATGCCTAGATAGTTCTTAGATAGCTTGCAATTAAAATATTCAATGAAGACATGTTACAGCCCTTGATTTTAATTTGTTTCCCTTCCTCATTCTCCCTGGCTTCTTTTAGTTGACCAAGAGCCTAGGCTTACACATGTCTACTTAGAAACAAGTACCACTGAGTTCAGTAGAGCCTACTCCCAGGTAAGGCTGCAATTCAATCTATACACCAGTGGTTCTCAGATGGTTAGCATCCGGATCCACTTTCTAGAATGAGAATTTGTCAGGGCCCACTGGAAGTGATGTCATGACCGGAAGTGACATCACCAAGCAGGAAAATGTTTAACAATCCTAGGCTGCAATCTTACCCACACTTACCCAGGAGTGACTATCATTGTTAAAAGCATATGCATAGCAGCCTGTTAAAAGTACAGATCTATAATTTCCCCAAATGCAAGTGATATTTATTAAAATATATTAAAAATAAAATATTGAAATGAATGGGGACCCACCTGAAATTGGCTTGCAAGCCACCTAGTTGGTCCCGACCACAGTTTGAGAAACACTGCTATACACATTTACTTGGGAGTAAATCCCATTAAATGTAATGGGACTTATGTTTGAGTAGACATGTATAGAATTGGGCTATGTCTATGCTGTCAGGAACCACTGAAGACACATCTCTCATGCATGCCCCCTATTCCATCTTCCTTCTCAGAACAAAGTTTCAGCTTCTTGCAGTAATGCAAAACAACCTTTTCTCAGCCTTTAGCCTTCCTACCCAAGTGTCTCTTTAACACCTGCCTCACCCATTCATTCTGTCCTGCCTCCAATTATTCATAGCATTGTTTGCACCTGGTGAATTTGTCTTTGAAAGCAATTCACATTTGAATGAGTTCATATCCCACAATGTGCAATATGGACCTTTAGGTATGTATAGTACATTATGGTGCATTCATCCATTTCATTGTTTATTATTCTTTTAACAGGTTTATGGTATTGCAGAGGCAGAGCGTTTCAATGAAGTACTGAATTTTCAAATTGTATTGCATCCAAGTGTCGAAGTTCTGAAGTAAAGCAAAATAACAAAGGAAAACTAATTTTAAGCCTTCAGAGGATATGAGCTGGAACTGCTCATTCATTTAAAGGCACACATGCCTGAGACTGGTTCCCAAACATGTAACATTTGCCTGTTTAATCAACTATACTCTCTCCAGTTCCTCTTAGTTCTAAAACAGTTTATGGACACTTGCTGAAACAAAGTTTCAGTTCTGTAGGGTGGGGTGAAGGCCCTGTGTGTGCACTGCATAAATCCTGCCTGTATCCAGTTTCACTGGTTTTCTGCCTAGATCAGGGATCTCCAAAGTTTTTGGCCAGAGGTACTGGCAACCTTCAGTCTCAAAAGACTATGGTATCGCGCTCTGAAAGGTGGTTCTGGCACAGCGTCTAGTGTGGCTGAAAAGGCCAATCTGGGAGTGACAATCCCTTCCACACCGGGAGCAAGTGGTCTGTCCCTGGTCTGTCTCCCTGGCTATGGGCCTTCCTTCTTTGCCTCTTTGCCTCAGACTGCTGGCAAAGTGTCTCTTCAAACTGGGAAAGGCAATGCTGCACAGCCTGCCTCCAAGCGGGCCGCTCAGAGGCCAGGGTTTCCCACTTGTTGAGGTCCATTCCTAAGGCCTTCAGATGCCTCTTGCAGATGTCCTTGTATCGCAGCTGTGGTCTACCTGTAGGGCGCTTTCCTTGCACGAGTTCTCCATAGAGGAGATCCTTTGGGATCCGCCCATCCCATGAATGAATGAATGGGCTCATCCACCCATCCCAGAATGAATGAATGGGCTCATTCATTCAACCTCTCTGGCCCTTAGAACACCCTCCAGATGCAACCAGAGCACAGCTCCAATCATGTTTGGCCAAGTAGGCCAGAGGCTTTCAGGGGACAAGAGGCTGACCACGGGCCAGATAGAGACTCGCCACGGGCCACATCTGGCCCCCGGGCTGGGGTTTGGAGACCCCTGGAATAGATCAAGGAACAAAAATACCTTTTCTTTTCTTTCTCCAGTAAGTTGATTGTGGAATGTTAGATGTATTTTACTCATCCAAGTTTTATTTCTGTATAACTGTTGTTGGTGCCAGGCTATTTTGCACCCAAGTAATGTTAACTACTTGCACCTCCATGGTCCAAATAGCCATGGTCCACCCAGCGTGTGGCATCAATGATCAGTACTGCACCCCTCCGTGGTCTGCATCCTAGGCAGCAGCCTAGTTAGCCTAATGATAGGACTGACCCTGTGTGTAACAAGTGTGACTAGAAACAACTGCCAAAGTATGCCAGGGCTGGTTTGCTCACAAAGCTGGAGGAAGAGGGCAGCTTGAACCAGGTCTGATGACAGTGGGACAAAATAAATGTGGGTGTATACCAAGGGCCTCATATAGGAAGCCTCATATGGGAAAAACCACCCTCATCACATTCCACTGCTGTCTGGTCCTTCCTTCCTAGGCCTGGACCCACCCTTGTAGGTTCTAAGAGGAGGCCATTGTTTGTCCTCCTTCAATTCTTGCTTTAACTCAAACTCAATACTCTTGCTGTGAATCATTACTATTCTTTGTGTAGTAAGATTCACGGACTACATCCCTTCCATCCCATAGCCCTTTGACTTCACTTTTGTCTTTATACCCACATGAGTGTGTAAACACATACACCCCGCTAATAGAAGATGTCTCTTTGTGTGTCTGATGCAGTAGACTGTAGGCCATGAAAGTGTATGCTCAAATAGTTTACAGCACTCTTTGCTGCAACAGAATAACATAATTGCCTCTATGGAAGCTGTTACTAAGGTCAATGGTGTTTCTATCATACCACTTCCAACTCTTTTAAAGCTTCCTGTCTCTAGCCTAAGAGGATCTACGCACAAAGTCCAGTCATGTCTTAACACAGACTGTGGTGCTTTCTGCTGCCAACCAGCCTTGGCCTCAACCAACCTAGGCCTCAGTTGAAGATCCTGTACCTAAATCAGTGCTTTCCAAAACTCCCAGTAATTAGGAAATTGTTCCACATGGATTTACCCATTGAAGAAACTCAAGACATTTGTCATAGAAACTCTGTATGTTGCAGAGGATTATGGGACATATTCTAGAAACAGAAGTTAGTTCACACACAATTACCATAGTCCTATTTGGCTTATAATTTCACATGAGTTCCCTGCCACGTATCCAACCTCTCCTGCAGCTATGGACTGCAAGGAATAATTGATCAAGCTGCCTTCCACCTAAATTTGTCCTCCGCATTGATTCTTCTCATTGCATAATCTCTGAGGTACAGTGTTCAACTACCAGGTTCCTGAGACCACACTTTGAAATCCATTGCTAGACATCAAGGGTCCCCAAACTTTCAGTTGCTGAGCTACAACACTCACAACCCAATCCTAACTAATTTTCCAGCACTGACATAGCCACACACACACTGCAGGATGCAGTGCATGCCCCACTGGCACAGCTGTATCAGTGCCGGAAAATTAGTTACTTTTGCCGTTATGGTGGGCCAATAATAGAAAAATTTATAGGGGTTGAGTCTCATTCATGAGGGTTCTGTTTCCAAAACGCACATGGATGGCAAAAATCTCATTAAAGCAAATCCATTTAAAAAACAATGTCCCTTTGCTAGGTGATTTAAAAACAGCCTTGCTTGCCTTTGTCAAAACAGAGTCATTAGGCAGACAATCCACCAATCAGTCTCTCTCCAGGTGCTTAGGAAGGCTTCACTCTGAGACAGAAACTCCTCCCTTCACCCAGAGTTCAGCACTGGGAAAGAATGTAAAGTGATTATCTTTCTTTCACATGCTCAGAGGGAAGGGAGGGGTCACTTGCCTTGGAGTGAAGCTCTTCTAAGTGCCTGGAGAGAATGATTGATAGATTGTTAGCTGGTTGCCCTCTCTCGCATTAATAAGGCTATTGTTAAACAACTTTTTTCCTTTAATTTAAAGGGCCCTTCTCATCATTTTGAGATAAAACCATGGGTGAAAAATCCATGGATAATTAGGTTATTCCTGTGTATAGTTTGTACACAACTCAAATGATTTTCACAATAGGAGATAAATATTTGAAGATGCGATAAGGGAGACAAACCGAAAATATTCACTTGGAAGACTAGGAAGCCTGATCTGATGGCCTATGCTAGGAATAGGTCAATAAATAGTTTTTGCTAACCTTAGTGACACCTTTTTTTCCCCTTCTGTAGTGGATCCAAAGCCATCTACTTTGATGTTTCATAAAGCAGATTGCCACCCCATTTGTATACCAATGACATCAATCCAAAGTGAGGGCTCAATATTTTCATGCCTTAACTGATACTGTATTAGAGACATAACCTGTAAGCATAGCTGCAGTGCACTACTGAATAGCAAGAGGCTGTAGGCCTGTTTAAGGGCAGGTTGTGCAGAATGGCATGGCACTGCTTGACCTCCCTGGAGAAGATTGCTTGAGTTGCAACACCTCAAGCGTCAGTATCACAGCTAAATCTAGGACCTGGGCTGCTTGCCAATTAGCAACTCAACTGTTCTCTAACACCGAAGGAAAAAAAAATCCTATATGAACATCAATGTGTGATCCGACTAGTAAGACAGTGTGATTTCCTAAATGATTTCTTACTGACTTACTAGAAAAGACGGTGTCCTCTCCTCCCATTCGGTATGTGCATCCATCTTATGGCCATCACAGTCTATTAAAAGGGTTCAAACAAATTCAGACAAATTCTCATTAGCACTTCGTTTTGTTGGAGCAAGACATCTTTTGTTTGTACCACAGCAAAAGCCAAATAACCACTTGAGTGTAAATCAAAGCTAACATAACAGATATAACAGATTTTATGCCCGACTGTTCACACAGCATAAGCTGCCAAATGGTTTGAAAATTTAAGCATTGCAACAATTGCTTTGTTTCTTATGCTGCTGATGGCAGCTACATTCTGTGAGACTTTTCCCCAGTGTCATTCAGCGTAGTTTCATGGTGCTTCTGACAAGTTTCTTCCTAATTGCGAAACTACAAACAGCAGATTATGGAAACAAACTAGCGCAGTGATGACTGCAATTTATGGCCTAGAACAATGGCCATTTCCTCCTTTATAATGATTTGCTGAAATGTTGGCTGGAATCCTCATTATTTGGCTGACTTTTAAAGTGTTCTCCCAATATAACTTTTCAGATTCATTACATGGCAATGGCTAATAAATGCTAAAAACTTTATCAACTCAACCAAGCCACTCAAAGGAACTTGTAGACAATGTTTAAATAGTGCCATGGAACTATGAACACATTACTATCAAGTAAGTCACGATTGCCATTTTCTTGAAATCGTGAAAGATTAATGTTGCCATGCCTTCATTCATTCATTCTCATGTATGGCTTTAAATTAAAATATACCCGCACTTTCTTCAAAGTCACATGTGTTGCGGAAAATGAGAAAATGTAAGAACCTGTATGAGAAAATGTAAGAACCTATAATGTAATGTGGTTAATCACTACTTCTTTATCTCTTCAGACAAAGGAGTGATTCATTAGAATGTTCACATGTCACAAGTTAATGAGAGAAATGGCTCTTCAGTGACTGGTCAGCTATGAACCTGTCCCAGCTCATATCAGGTCCCATGCTTGTTTCAGCCCACACACTGGATTTGCTTTTTACAAGTGGGCATGCAAAATGATCTGGAAGTGGAGGAAATAACAGAAGCAAGAAGCAGCCTTCAAGGCCATCTGGTCCAAGAACCTGTTTGAAGAAGGAAAGTCTTCTCTTGAAGATGTCTGAAGCAGGAAAATCTTTTTACTTACACACATGTTGTGGTCATGTCCCATTAGGGTATGTTTTGGGAGAGAAATAATTAATGCTATTAAGGTAGTGCTACAGTAACCTGTGATATTTACCAATATGTATGTAATCTTAAATTATTTACATGTTACCTGGAGATTAACAGGTGGCCTCTACAGGGCTCAGGAGAGTCTACTAAGGCAAAGGAAGTGCAGCTACCCTTGCCTCATGACGCCCAAAGGTGCAGGAGCTGTTGGGGGGGCATCCCACACATCCAGTGTTTCCGGTATTTACAGGGGGTTCCAGAACGGAAATCTCATGGAGCACCACTCTATACTAATTAATGTCTTGATCGCCTACAGATCCATTTCCCCCACTTTTTCCTTCTCTTTTTTTCTTTTTAAATATGTAACTGTATAAGAACAAATCTATGCATTGCTTCTTTTTTGTCAGTTTTTTTATTTACACAGAACAAACAAATAAAGCATTTTTTTTTAAAGGATAAAATTGGGTCATTAGTTTCCTTACAGATATTAAGTTAGTTGAAGTCCCTCATTACTACTGACATGTTTCTTTGTACATTGACACGATTCATTTGTCATGCATAGACAATTGCCTGGTTAGGATTATACTCTTCATTTCTACCCCAGTAGCGAACCAGTTAGGATGATTCATCTCTAGAAGTTGATGGATCCCGTCAGTTTTTGATGGTTCTGGAAGGGTTTCAATGAGCATAGTTGGCAATTCTGTTGATACTGCGGGTGATCTGTGACAGAGATGATCCAGGCAGTAGGTATGATTGCTCTCAAATATCCTCCCTCTTTCTCCTTCAAGCTCACACTTCTCCCTTGTTTTCAAATGGCACTGAGAGTGATAAAGCAGAAGGAATGACAGCTTTAGGGTGTCAGTGGAGGAAATCTTGTAACTAATTGAATTGAACATGGGAATGAGGCCATTTTAGGGCCTATTCTGTGATGGTGGCAAATATCTTTTCTCCTTGAGAAAAGCAGCTGGAAGAGTTGATCATCACACAGAATGAAACTGCAAAACAGTTTGCAGCTAAAATCACTTGTATCCACTATTGGTAACTTTTTCTCAGATTTTGATGGATATCTTTCAGTTTGTTCAGCTTCTTTCATGGACAGAATTCATTGAGGTGTATGACTTAGCTACTAATTGGGTGTATTTCTTTGGATGCATTTTGATTGTTTCTTAATCTAAATATTCACCTTGCACTGCATCATCTGATGCTAGCTGAAAAAACCAGATAACTGAGTGAATTCCTATTTGAATTCCAGTTTTGTATTTTCCATTAATAACAATAACAATAATAACTAGGTATTTATATACCGCCTTTCTGGTCATCGGATTACTCCTCTGACTTTATTCAAGGCGGTTTACATAGGCAGGCGTTTCTAAATCCCTCAAGGGGATTTTTACAATCATAGAGGTTCTCTCTTTCAAGAACCAACAACATTTCAGAATGGATCTTCCTGGTTTGGTCTCACTTCTGGCCTCCAGTTCTCCCACGCAGGCTGACAAGCAGCTCCATCTCTCACAAGACGCTTCTTGCTCACACCAAGAGCAGGTGGAATCACTCAGCTGGGCTTGTCAGCTGCTTCAAGGTCTCACCATTCTCAGCCATTCAGGGAGCTGCTGGTGTCCTCGAACTGGCAAACTTCTGATGTTATCTTCAGGCTAACCAAGGCTCTACCCTCTAGACCAGACCTCCTGCCCCCCTCCTATAAATAGTGAGTTATATCCCTCCTAATAATATGCTTCAGAACATACAAGGCCACAAATATTCTATATAAGTATTCATTGGAAATGCCACAATATAAGGAGTAAGCAGTCACCACTTTCAGCATTTCATGCATATTCTCATCCATTAATTATTTTCCTATCACCTTTCTGGGGATAGTAATGATCCTTTTATAAACTCAGGGCACAATCCTAACCAGATCTACTCAGAAGTAAGTTCTATTTTGTTCGGTGGGGCTTACTCTCAGGAAAGTGTGGTTAGGATTGCAGCCTCTGACTTTTTTTTTAAAAATTGCTGTGGATTTCATTTATAGGCCATTATGTGGTATTTTAAATTCTATTTCATGTTTAAACTCTGCTATTTTTTTTGCTGGCAGGGAGATACCATATAAATAAATATATTGCATTAAAGCGTTGCTTGTTATTTTGGGGGCAGAGGGTGGAGGTAAGGAGAGAATGGGTTTTACATCATGCATACTGGACTTTAAAAAGTCTAATTGCTTGGAATAAGCAAAAAATTAACTGGAAAAAATATTAACTCCCAAATTCTTCTCAAAATATTTATTTCTGAGAGAGCAATCCAAGAGACTTCTGCACCAGCAGAGGGTGTCACAAACATGCCGTGAAAGCACATTTGCGGTACTTGGAGTGGAGGCAGCGCTGGTGAGGAGGTGTGCACCATCCCAACAGTGCTGCATCCTGATTGCCAACAGAGGTAAGAAATGTGCCAGGCAATGGAGGAGCACAAGGAGGGTTGAATGGAGGTGGGGAGAGGGCATATGGGGTAGGGAAGGGAAGAATGGGGGCAGATCAAGTCAAGGATGGGGGTAGGATTGGTAGAGCATGCTTCTGCCATATCCTAACCTCTATCCTGGGCCTGCTGACACTACACAGGGCTGCTTGGATGTGGTGGTATTGGCAGCAACTGTTACCCTGCACATGCTGGATCTTGTCTGATCTTGGAAGCTAAGCAGGGTCAGGCCTGGTTAGTACTTGGATGGGAGACCACATGGGAATACCGGGTGCTACAGGCTTATACCATAGTCTTTCGAGACTGAAGGTTGCCAACCATTGGGGCAGACTGGAGTGTTACTTGATGTAAGGGGAAAAATATCCCCTTACTTCAAGGAGACTTCCAGTCTGCTCCAGAGCTATGCTGGATACAGTGGAAGCCATGTGGCCCTGCTGACCAGTGAAGCTGAGGATTGGGCTGCCTGCTCCTGAATTTTATTGTTGAATAATCACAAAATATTCTCTGAACTTTGCTCAACAATTCTCATCAATTTGCTGTGCACTTTGTACTTGTACTTTATATTCAGTGGTATGTGAATTCAGTCTTTAAAAATCTGATAGCATTTGATGGCTGATAATGGTAATGAATATCTTCCAGTATTTGATAGCTGATATACAGTGGGATTTAGTACTTATTGATGGATGTCATCCTATATTAATATGGAACACCTAGCAAAATCACAACAGTAATGTGATACCAGCAACAACACTACAGCATTATACATTATGAAGTAAATTTTAAATTCAAAATGATGTGGGATCACAAGTAGAGTGGGTCCCTCCCACCTGAGCCCTAGTAAATCTTCTAAAGTTGAAACAAATGATCAAATATTTCATCCCCTGCTTGAAGGCAACACTGGCTTTCCTGCGTTCATTGATTGCTTGGTGCTGTTTTAAGTAAGGCAAGACTCTAGAGGCAAGCAAACACTCTGATGAGTTCAGTATCTCCACAGGTGAAATGATACTTTTAAAATCCAATCACATGGAGCCGGTCCTATTCATAAAAGGTGTTTTAAAAAAGTTGTAACAGCTATTGCATCAATGGACACCATATGATGTTTTTTACCACATGTGCCCTAAAGCTGTGATTCTCACACATTTAACACCAGGACCCACTAGAATGATGATCTGTCAGGATCCACCGGAAATGATGTCATGACCGGAAGTGACGTCATCAAGCAGGAACATTTTTTAACAATCCTAGGCTGCAATCCTACCCACACTTACTCAGGAGTAATTCCCATTTACTATCTTAAAAGAATATGCATAGTAGCTTGTTAAAAGTACAGGTCTGTAACATTTCCCCAAATGCAGTCACATATCATGGTAGCATCAAGTCTAGTATATTAAAAATAAAATAATGAAATTAATGGGACCCACCTGAAATTGGCTCATGACCCACCTAATGGGTCCCAACTCACAGTATGAGAAACACTGCCCTAGAGCATTTGTGGTAACAAGTTTATCGCTGTGGTCTTTATGTGTTTTGCTCACAGGAGTGTATAATATAGTGTATTTTTAAATGGTCCAATCCTATCCCCTCAAGTTTGTAGCATGCAACTGTGCCAATGGAGCGTGTGCTGCATACTATGGTGGGGGTGGGGTTAGATGGTAAGCAAAATGTAAGTAAAGACATATTTTACTTAATTCCTGGTAGGCCACCTGATCACCTCAGATCTGTGCCAGCTATTTTTCTGGCATAAGTTTGAGGAAAGGATGGGGGTAGGTCTGGGCTGGGAAAAGGGATAGGATCTGGTGTGTGTAATTACTACTGAGATCCTCCCCTCCCACCCTCATACCTCCTTCTGGTTTGGTCCACTCACTGCTGAAAACTGACCCCTCCACCACCTCATCTGCACTGATGGAGCATCTGAAAGTTTCTGGCACACACAGAGCTCCAGACATTTCCACCAGTGGGCTCTGTAGTGCGTGATAGTAAAATTTGCAATATTGCCAGGTCACTTATGGCAGGAGCAGGTGTCGAGATCCGTTGCCATAACTAGTCCACAAGATTGGGCCATCAATTGCCTTGATAAATTCTGAATTAAAACAGTGGCATAAGCATATAAAAGGGAACTGCCCACCTACGCAATAAGGAAATGCCTCAAATTTCTCTGGGTTCAAGGGAAAGGACCAGGAATGTGCACATCTTTTATTGTGGGAAGGGGTGAGGAAGTTGGATAGATAAAAAGTTGGACATCTGAACCAGCTCACTGATTTGTGTCACCTCCCCGTAGAAAAGGAAAAGAAACAGACTCTGGCTGCAATCCTAAGCACACTTTCCTGAGAGTAGGCCCCATTGAACAAAATAGGACTTACTTCTGAGTAGATCTGGTGAGGCTTGTGCCCTCTGTTACTTCTGCACTTGGATATCTTACAGTGCAATCCTAACTTGCGCTGGAGCACCACCGGCACACACTGTTGCAAATGTGCAGAAAGGCATGTTTGTGAATCTTAACCTGGGCCCTGCTCTGGTGCTGGGATGTCAAAGATGACATCCTCACCTTTGGAGGTCAGGCCAACCATTCCAACTGCACTGCCACCCAAGTCAGCCAAGCAGGGCCGGCTGCTGGTTCAGCAGGTGCAAAGCATGCTGTGGCATGACTTCCCATGTGCTGCCAGTCACAGCAGTAGCATCTGATGTTGGGAAGACCCAGGCAAGCTATGAATGGGCAGTCCTCACTCTGCTACTGCACCAAGGGGAGGGAGTTATGGGTGAGAGGGAAAAAGAGCAAGATTAACTCATTCTTGCCCAGCCCACAGGTGTACGCATTTAATTCCTGTTGCATATATGCAACGTTGGGCAAAAATGAATTAATCAGGAGGCCACCACAGGAAACCATTTGGGCTGGAGGAAGAGAAGAAAGGACCAGGGTCCCTGAAGAGTCTTTCTGTATTTAAACACACTTGCATGGTTGATGAGAAGGCTCAGTATTGGGAAGGTGCTGATCCCAAGCAGACAGTGGCCAGTGACCCTATAGAAGAGTCAAGGCTTTCTTTCTATGCCTCAGGAGGTGTTCCACCTCACAACTTGGAGGCCCCGTTTTCAACTAGGACCCTCAGAACCACAACCCCTTGAGCCATGTGCCGCTGCCTGACCCTGCCTGACAACCACTACTCTGGGCGTGGACAGTTCAATTTCCAGTTTAGAGCAGAGTTCGTGAAGGAAATTTTTCCTTTGTGAAGGAAATTTTTGGTTACAAGATGGGGAGACAGGATTTTGTTCAGAAACAGGAACATTCCTGTGAAAACAGCCAAAAGGCAATAGCCTTGTTTTGCCAGTTTCAAGATGGCTGCACTTTGTGTTCTTGTACCTCAAAGTGTTTTCTGAATAAAAGGTATTATCCAGTCACAACATATTATGAGTCTGTTCTGTCATACATACAAATACACATTACGTTGTCCAACTCAGGTTAAGAGATACATTTGATACAAGGTTGAGTGAGTGCATTTGTCATTCAGTGATGAGGTTTACACGGATCATTTTGTGTCCTCCCCATGAAGGACCAGATTCAACTACTGAGCAAAAGTGCTTTACAGTGCTTTTTCATCAGCTAGTGCTGGTGGGTGGAGCCATGTTCCATCAATGCTCACCACCCAAGAATTGGGCTGTAAAGCAGACTGCGCAATTAAGTGTTGGAGGTGTACATTTGGAGCATGTAACTTGATCATGAGAATCAATGTTAGAGAAGATGGAGAGGCTTCTTACAGTTTGGATTGATAGCCTTGAACGCTTGTAAAACACTCACACAACTTTTAGCCCAGTGGTTCCCAAACTGTGGTTCCCAAACCTGATTTTTGGCGGGTCACCTAAGGGCGATGGAAAGATCAGACAACTAATTGCTTCAAGCCCTGAGGCGATTCAAAAATTGGATACTGTAGCTGCTAATAACCCTGCAAAAGAGCACAGCTCCTGCAGTATGCAAGCATATGCATATATAGGGAAATAAATATTTGAGGGTCTTCTTCTAGTTATTACTTATAAATAAATACAATGTTTCTTTCTAGATCGCCCTTTTTAAAAGTCTCGTAAACCTAGATGGGTCCCGATAGAGTGTCATTCTAAAAAGTGGGTCCCAATGCTAAAAAGTTTGAGAACCACTGCTTTAGCCCTATCCAAGAAAAGGCTATTTCTTTGTTTCAAGATTTGAAGAAGAAGGCAGTGGAAGAAGGATAAGAAGTTCCTGACATGGAATGTAAAGCATGCCATGGCTGGTTTGTGCGATACAAGAAGCACGCCAATTTACAGCATGTTAAAATGACAGAAGTAAAGGCTAGTGCTGATATTGTATCAGTGACACTTTTCCCTGCTGAGTTAAGAAAAAAAATTATCCATGACAGAGGATATTCACCAAAGCAGAACTTCAGTGCTGACTGAACAAGACTTTTTTTGGGAATAAAATATCTTGTACATTCTGATGACAAACAGGAACCTAGGTTTAAGGTTTTGAAAATTTGGCACCTTTTCTTCTTGGTGCCAATATCAGAGGTGATTTGAAGCTGAAATCACTCTTGGTGTACCATTTACAAAACCCTCAAGCACTCCTAGGCATTCTGAAAACCAAATTACCTGTCCTTTCATATTTGAATAAGAAGGCTTAAGTAACAGATGTTTTCCTACCATCACAGAATACTTCTCTCTGATCATTGCTGAATATTGTGTCAAGAATAACCTCGATAAGCAAGGCAATTTTGATTTTCGATAACGTACCTGGTCAATTGAAAATGTAGCACCCAACATAAGAGTTGTTTTTTGCCTTCTTTTTTGCCCATGAATGGAGATGCCATCCCATCCCTACTGTCAAGGTCTTTAATACATGCAGCAGGTGATGTACAGGTCTTTCCACAGGTCTTTCCACAAGGACATGAAGGACACTGTTGTCTTCGATGGCTCCACATCAGAGCCCTTTGACATCCGAAGCGGAGTGAAGCAGGGCTGTGTTCTTGCGCCAACCTTGTTTGGGATTTTCTTCGCTGTCCTGCTGAAGCAGGCCTTTGGAACTGCAACAGAAGGCATCTATCTCCGGATCAGATCAGACGGAAAGCTCTTCAACCTCTCCACACACTGAGAGCAAAGTCCAAAGTCCAGCTGAAATGTCTGCGTGACTTCCTCTTTGCCGACGATGCAGCTGTCACTACCCAGCAGCTCATGATTCATTTTAGCAAGGCCTGCCAAGATTTTGGACTGACGATCAGCCTGAAGAAAACACAGGTCATGGTTCAGGATGTGGACTCACCTCCCTGCATTACAATCTCTGTGCATGATCTGGAGGTTGTCCATGACTTTGTGCACCTTGGCTCAACGATCTCCGACACTCTTTCTCTCGATACCGAGCTAAACAAACACATCGGTAAAGCAGCCACCACGTTTTCCAGACTCACAAAGAGAGTCTGGTCCAACAAGAAGCTGACGAAACATACCAAGATCCAGGTCTACAGAGCTTGCGTCCTGAGTACACTTCTGTACTACAGCGAGTCATGGACTCTTCGCTCACAACAGGAGAGAAATCTGAACGCTTTCCACATGCACTGCCTCCAACGCATCCTCAGCATCACCTGGCAGGACAAAGTTCCAAACAACACAGTCCTGGAATGAGCTGGAATCCCTAGCATTTATGCACTACTGAAACAGAGGCGCCTGCATTGGCTTGGTCATGTTGTGAGAATGGATGATGGCCGGATCCCAAAGGATCTCCTCTATGGAAAACTCTTGCAGGGAAAGCGCCCTACAGGTAGACCACAGCTGCGTTACAAGGACATCTGCAAGAGGGATCTGAAGGCCTTAGGAATGGACCTCAACAAGTGGGAAACCCTGGTCTCTGAGCGGCCCGCTTGGAGGCAGGCTGTGCAGCATGGCCTTTCCCAGTTTGAAGAGACACTTTGCCAGCAGACTGAGGCAAAGAAGCAAAGAAGGAAGGCCCACAGCCAGGGAGACAGACCAGGGACAGACTGCACTTGCTCCCATTGTGGAAGGGATTGTCACTCCCGAATCGGCCTTTTCAGCCACACTAGACGCTGTTCCAGAACCACCATTCAGATCACAATACCATAGTCTTTCGAGACTGAAGGTTGCCAACTAAGAACAATCAAGAATTTATGGGGGAACTGCAACATAAAAATAGCGATTGACAAAATTGATATTGCTTGGAAGGCGGTCACTCAACAATGTTGCAATGGAATTTGGAAAAATCTGCTGCCCAGGGTGGCTCATGAATGTGATAATTTCCAAGATGAGCTTGCAGACATTTGCAGGATGATTATGAGGCTTGCAAATCAAGCAGGCTTCAAAGAAATTGATAATGAAAATGTTTAGGAGGTTGTAGCTCCACATGAGAGGAGTTAACAAATGAAGAACTGATACAGCAGTTACTATAAGAGAATGTCAAGGAGGAGACAATGTACGTAGTAGTCATTTGACCCAGAAAAATGGTCAGATTGTTCTGCTAGAGTACTGAGATGTGCACAATAGTGGAAAAGAATGATTCAGACATGAGTCAAAGTTTTGAGCATGCATTGCACGAGAGCCTTGGCTGCGACCAAGAACTTTACAGGATAAAAAAATCAACAGCAAACAAATAATGGACCAGTTCTTTGTTTTGTGGCATCTGTTCTGTGTTCGCCTTCAGATCCTCAGCCATCTACTTCTGGCTAACAGCCGTCCCCTTCTTCTGAATCCATAGAGATCATTTGGAGACAAAGTATATAAATAGTTAAGTATGAAATGTATTGTTTTCATAATTAGGTATCATTTTGCGTTCTATTTAGATCAATTTTTGAATTTTGGAAATGAAGTTTTGAGTTTAGGAAGAATCTATTAGACATTATAACATGGGATCCTATGAGAAAAAATCTTTTCACTAGACAAGTTCTTCATCTAATGAACAATTTTCATGGAACACATTAAGCTCATAAAATAAGGGTAAATATATAGTTGTTAGTTTGATCCACACAGACCCCAGGGGAAGTTCTGTTATAAAGTGTTGAATTCCTGTTATATTGAGGTGCTTGAAAAATTTATTACACACCCTACACCCTAACAAAGTTTGAATTAAAAAAAAAATACATGTCTTTTTCATAATGTGAAAAAGAATCACACATAGCATATCTCTAAGAATCAATACCTACTATTTTCTTGGTGCAGCAAGAAAAGGTGCACCTTTTCATACTGAACTTTCAAGCAGAGGTTAACTGGTAATCATGCTGTGGCAAACAATTCCCAATTCTGTTTCTCACAGTGAGAATAAGATCTTGCAAATCAGACAAGCAAGACTACCTGTCTTTTGACCAAAATGATTACTGGGCTGGGGCACCTCCCTTATGAGGAAAGTCTACAGTGTTTGGGGCTCTTCAGTCTAGAAAAAGGAGCCTGAAAGGGGGACATGACTGAGATGTACAAAATTATGCAGAGGATGGATAGGGTGGATAGAGGGATGTTCTTTTCCCTCTCAGACATCAGAACCTGAGGACAGCCGCTAAAGAGTGCTGGGAGAGTTAGGACAGACAAGAGAAGACATTTCTTTACCCCGTGAGTGATTAGTCTGTGGAACTCCTTGCCAGAGGATGTGGTGATGATGTCTGGTCAAGATGCCTTTAAAAAGGGATTGGACAGATTTATGAAGGAAACGTCAATCATAGGTTACAAGCCATGATGGGTATGTGCAACCTCCTGGTTTTAGAAATAGGTTATCTTGGAATGCCAGGTGCAAGGGAGTGGCACCAGAATGCAGGTCTCTTGTTATCTTGTGTGAGGTGGACTAGATGGGCCTTTGTCCTGATCCAGTGGGGCTCTTCTTATATTCTTATGTTATGTACTTGACATCCAAGGCTCCTTAGAAGTAAGAGCTATAATGCTGTTCCATGGGAAGAAGCATCTTCATACCAGTGCAATCCCATGTGGAATGGAAACTGAAAGTTGGGGAGTTTAGCACCTTATTTGATAGTTCCTGTCATCAAATCTGTGTTGTCCTCTGACTGCCATTTTCATTGCATCAGCTGCCAAAATGTGGTAGCTCATAATAACAATGCTATTCTCAGGCAGTTACAGGCACAAACTTGGAGATTCCCAATGGGAATGTCCTCAGGCTAACAGAGAATACAAATCCTAACAGAGAATTTTGAGGTAGACCATCTAGTTATTGCTTACATTATAATACAGTCCATAAACTCTGTAGCATGGAAAACACCCTTGTCTGGGAAAATGCATTGGTGAACTCTCACTGAAAGTATATGAAGCCAGCAACTTCTGAAATCTTTATTTGTTCTCACTACTGTTACAAGATCATCATGCACTCCTATTGCAATCAGGGCAAGGTTAAATCAAAATCTCTTGTTTGAGCGTTCCAATATTTTGAGAGCTGCTAAAGAAATTATAGAACAATATCCTGCTTAGCAACTTCCAATCTTCCAGGCCACGGGTGCATATGGGGAGGTGCAAATGGAAGCCGCAATGTTGGTAAGTCTACAGATTATCAAACGAGAGCTTTTATAGGAAAGCCATTTGTATTCACTTTGGATTTGAAAGATTATTTCCATCCACTGACAGCTTTGGACTCTATCCTTTAACTATAAACAGCATGCAGATGTGAGGAGAGGTTGCCAAGAGTCTTTTAAAAAAGAAATTCTAACCAAAAAAACCCAAACCCCTCCTAAAATCAATAGAAGCAGGTCATGTCTAGTTTGATCTAGTTTGACAGTAGAACAGTAGGAAAGATCAATTTTGTGGGAGAAGGAGTGCATCCATTTGAAAATAATTGCTGGATCCTTTTTATTCTTTTCTTGAGGAAAAGCCATGAATACTGCTATACTTGGGATGTTCTGCTGGTAAGTTGTAGTCTGGTAAAAACACTGTAATGAGAGATGGATGGCCCCAATGGTAGCTTTCCTTCTGAGACAAAACCACGTGGGGTGATTTTCATCAGAATTGCAGTGTGGTAAGTAAAAGGTTAAAAGCTCTCTCTCTCTCTCTCTCTCTCTCTCTCTCTCTCTCTCTCTCTCTCTCTCATCCTACAGAAGGGCAAACAATGCAACTCACATCTAGTTAAGTTTGGTCCTGAGTGATGGTTAAACTAGGAACAGGGAAGCAAACAGGACAGTGGATATCATTCAGGAGACATTGCACCCCCCACACATAAGATCTGAACCAAAGCAAGTTTCTTGCTGGTGCAGCAGCCCAGTCCAGCCCAGAAGGTACTGCCTGAGTATCTGCCTTTTAGTGCTGGTTATACTTCCTCCCTATCCCATTTTCCTGATTCACTTGTGGAAGCCCATGCTTTCTTGCCTCCTTCACAGTGCTACCCTCCTGACATTCACCCAGTGAACTGAGAGCGCAAT
The DNA here is from genome assembly GCF_035046505.1 of Tiliqua scincoides. Lineage (NCBI taxonomy): Eukaryota > Metazoa > Chordata > Lepidosauria > Squamata > Scincidae > Tiliqua > Tiliqua scincoides. Next base: position 61,971,579 of record NC_089826.1, read on the forward strand.
CCTATCCTGAGGTTGCACCAGCGTAAAAGGAAATCTGCCAGCCCAGTGGCTGAACAGAAGACAGCTTGCACTGATGGATGCCAGAGTAAATCTTCCCAAACCCTGTGCCTGTGCAACCAGGATGCGGCTTGGGTGCCGGTACAGTTAGACCAGCACAGGGGGCATTCAAGGGGTATGCCATGGGACGGGGGCTGAGTGGTGCAGCTGCGCCAAATCCTATCCTCCACATGTTAGGCAGACACACCCCCTTTTGCTGAGATTTGAAATGCTAGTCACAGACCTGGAGCAGTTTAGAGGAATCCGATAGGGACCTATGCACATGTGACAAGCATGAAAAACTCAACACCTGCAGACCGACTTAGCCACTTACCGAGCGTAAGATACAGCACAATGCCAGCAGCCAATCAAGGCATGCCCACCTCACCATTAAAGCCCACACACTCTCAGAGGAAGACCCTGTTCTCAGGCACGGGGCCAACCCTGTCCTATGGCATGGAGCCATATCACCCTGCCTTCTCGCAGGAGGAACTTAGGTGGAGGAGAGCACTTTATGCACAAACTCACACCTCTCTTTGCAGTCTGCACTCACAACTACACTCTGCACCAAACACCCACCTCACCCTGGGAATAGGCTCACAGAGCCACACCATGATGTTTACACTTGTCTTCTCAGTACTCTCCTTGCAGGCCTTCCTGTCTGCTAGGCATGTCCGTGGCAGTGATGGTGGAGGCCTAACAAGAGACCAACTGCCTCCTTGCCATCTGTTTTGCCCGGGGCTACTGGATCAGGGCTAGAGGTTCTTTTGGGATCAGAGGAAGAAGCAAGTCTAGTCCAGGACTGTCATAAAAGAGCTTTATTTATTATATAAAAGAGCTGTCATAAAAGAGCTTTATAAAATACAAGAACATAAACTTACAGGAACACCTCCAGGCATCCAGAGGCATCTCCAGGCACAAAACATACAATGTTTCTAAACATAAGAGCATCAACTCACACAGGCCTCTCTAGGAAATTTGCAGTGACCCCAAGCCTCTGGCATCCATCAGCAAGGCCTGAGAACAAAGCAATGGCTAAATACAGGTTCTTATATAGGCTAGCTATTTATTTTGACTCACTTATCAGGAAATGGGTGCTATTTGACTAGAAATAGACTAACTGGCAGCAAGGTGATTTATATCACTGTAAATGTTGCTACTGCCAGAGGTCTCACCATTAAAAAGACACCCTAGCAGACATGTGCAGTGGATAAGGGCCAGGTTGAAACCTGCATGAGACTTTCCCATCATTTGGGAGAAGAGCTATCAGGCAGTCTAAGTTAACACAGGTAAAGAAGCTAAGTTAATGCATATCTAAGTTAATATACATAAAAATAAGCATAGCCTGGGGCTTTGAAGTAGACAGGAATCTTAGCATTCTAATCTCATGACATCAAGCAGGTGCAGGGGCTGAGGTCATTGGTTTTAGACCAACTTCTCAAGCTTCCCATGGGAACAGTTTAGATAGCTCCCAGGGGCTGGGAGACTCAGAGAAGATGGCTGACAAGCTCACAAGATGGAAGATGGTTGTCAAGCCTTGAATCGGCTGTAACACCAACCTGGCAGGCGTGGCTTCACCAGCAACCAAGCCAACAGTAGCCTGGGGGCATGGTGGTTGTAGACGATAGACTGCCCGTGGCCACTGTCCCTGTCAGTAGTGCTCCACGGCTATGGACAGGGGGCGGTGTGTGAGACTTTCCATGAGTTTTTTGCTCATTCCTTCCCATCCCCCTCCCTGCTTCATCCCCCATGAATCCCATGTGTAGCCTCACTGTGGCATGTGAGGGGCAATGCATGCTGCAGATGGGGTGGTGCTTTGGAGGCCTGATGCTGGGAGTGGCAGTTGCCGGCCATGGGCACCCTGGTGGGGAGGCAGGCCAGGAGCTGGGCACTGACAGCAGCCCTCCCTGCTGAACACGACTGATGCATAGGGTACTTTGGAAAACACAGCACTGGGTTGTCTGTTCATGCCACTTCTGTGCACCATGCCTGCACACAGCATGGACCCCGTACATGTGAGTGGTGGCACTGTGCATGTGGATGCGGGCATCTGTGCCAGGAAGGGGAGTTGCTGCAGTTGCATCAGGTCACTGGCATGCGTGTCTCTTCTGCAGTACAACTCTCAGCCCTCAGGCCAGCTGATCATTGAGATAACTACTATGAGGTAAGTACCATTCTGGGCCATGGCCCTTTCGCTCCCCAGTTGGTGTGGATCAGATGGCTGCCTTGATTGCCTGGTGGTCATGATGCAGGTATGCATGGATTGCAAGGGATACCTGGACTCAGTTGCCTGGTAGTTGCCTTAGGTCAGTGTTTCTCAAACTGTGGGTCAGGACACACTAGGTGGCTCACAGGCTAGTTTTAGGTGGGTCTCCATTTATTTCAGTATGTACTAGAGTTGATGCTACCATGGTATGTGACTGCATTGGGTCTACTCGGATCAGTGCAACCTAAATCAGTGGCGCAAATCCAAGCAGCTCAGCATTGCCCCAGGCTGCCCAGGAAGGGGACTAGGAGCCTGGCCCCGCCTCCTGCTCCCCGCATTCCTGCCCTGGAAACGCCCACCACCCTCCCCCCAAAACGCCTCCCTTCCACCTCCACCCCACTACTCCCCACTACTCCCCAAGGCCCCTGCACTGGCTGAGCTCAGCTGACGCAACTCATCTGTCCCCCAGGCCCGCGTCGGCGTGGGCATGCTCCCAAATTGGGGTGCTCCCCTTACGTTGGTGCAAAAGTGCTTTATGGCATTTTCATGACAACGTTGGGCTGGCACAAGAAACTTCCATTTGATTGCACCCTCAGTAGTATTGCACCCTCAATCTTATTGCACCCTCAATCTTAGACTTACTGTAAATTTTTAATTCACTTAATTTATTTGATTTGATTTTGTCATATGGGGTTGTTAAAAATTTTCCTGCTTGATGATGTCACTTTCTGCCATGACATCACTTCCAAGTTAATGACATCACATCTGGTGGGTCCCAACAGATTTTCACTCTAAAAAGTGAATTCTGGTGCTAAAAATCTTGAGAACCATTGCTGTAGGTGCAGGCCAGCCATTGTGCATGCTTTGCCAGTGCCCCATTTTTCTCTCTGTGCTTTGTTTTTCATCTTACTTCCATGTTTAGCCTCCTGGCATCTGAGGCCCCTTGGGATACAGTGGAGCCATCACAATAGAATATGGCTTTTGCTGGCACAGTTAGGATTGAGCTGTCAGTCACGTATCTCCAATTTGCAACTTTGCAGTAGCTCGTGCACAGACTGGTTTCTCACAGAAAAAACTTCCTTGAGGAAAAGGCCAACTGGCTGTGCTGCTTTGGATTTCAAGAACTGGATCCAGTCCCCATAGACTGGTGTGTTTCTGCAAACATAAATAGCTTCACTGTGCCTGGAAAGAGCGAGTGCTGAACTATAGTTCTGAGCTGGAAACCCCTTTCAAACAATCATGTTAAAAGAAATATGGTAGTCTAATAAGGAATGTCAAGGTTATGCATCCCCCCTTGCTACATTTGTAACCTAGGCCAAGTCATACATGATTACACTTGAATGCATACAGTTAAATTTTACATAGTAATTCCTAATTACAGATGACACATCTGTAATTCTCTCTACAGAGAATTTTGTAGTATCTCTCTACAAAAAGCAGCACACTTTTTAATGCCAGCTATGTTGATTTGGATTCACTTCAGTACAAGTGATGGACTGTATAAATGGCAGCTCCAGTTTTTGCCTCTATGAGAAGTGTTTATATTTTATTCCTCTGGTGGAGCAGGCATTGATATTACCCATTTGGGGAGAAAGTCATTGATCTCTTGGATACATTGGATCTCTTGGCTTAGAAAGTGGAAAAACCTGTAATTTTTATACTGCAAGCAAGACAAACTTCCAAATGTCTAATGTAGAAAGGCATCATGGCAAAAGACTTCATTTAGTGTATAAAGAAATGAACTCCTTCCAACAGTTATTCCTTCCATAAGGAGCTATGGTCTGGGGAGAGGACCTGACAACCCAGAACATGCTTTATGCATCCATCATTACTATAAATAGGCATTAGGAGCATGCATTTGATTTGGTAACAGTCACACTCCAGACCAGATCACCCCATGCCAAATCACTCTGACAGCCATAAATAAAGCAAATCTCCCTGAAGCACTGTGGACTGAAGCAGAGTCATCCAAAACCACTTTGGATGGATAACCACTTTGGGTTTTCTCTCTGTCTTTTCTTCATCTCTAGCTGCCTTGCACCTTTTCTTCTTTAAATGGAAGATGACTTCCAGGTGAGGAGAAAGTCAGACAAGAGACAATGCAACTGATAGCTTTGACTTGTCAGTAAGGCACGCAGGAATTGCTCCAGGGTCAGCTATGCACTTTCAACGTTGGTGCAAACTGGGCACAAAACAAAACAATCATAAGTTCAAACCTTTGATGTTTTTAACATAACTCTTGCCCATCTATACCTATTTTTCTAAAATATAGCCATGATCTTACCTAGTGGCATCACTCCATTACTGTTGAAGTTTCATATAAATTGGTCCCAAAAACATATGACAGGACCAGCAGAAACCTTTTAAGATGAACAATTTTCAACTGCCCTTAGAATGAAAAGACCAGTGCCATTGTGGATGAAAGTTATGGAGGGGGGGCTAACAGGATGTGATCACTGAACATGTGATCCTTTTTTTCCCTTGAGCATGTGGTTATGACAGGGAGACCAGATCCAATGGAGGACAGAGTGCCTATACCTTTAACCATTATATAGAAAAAGGAATTTGGGCAAGTGCAGTTTTTTAGACCCTTCCATGTTGAGCTGCACCTGCCCAAATTCCCTCTTCTCTACAGTGGTTAAAGATACAGGCACTCTGTCCTCCATTGGATCTGGTCATCCTGGGTTATGATGATCTTAACTCACAGCTGGAACTTGATTTTTCACTACAATTATATGTTGTTGACCTGGGGCTTACTCTGCTTTTACAAAGCACATAGCAGTGAAACAAATTTCTGTCTGAGCTCCTTGCAAAACTCTGATGTGACAATTGTATCACAAACCTAGATGCAAGCTATACAAACTCAAATTTGCATATTATGATTTCCAAATGTTCATGTGAATCATTCCTCAGATCAAGAAACTCTTGCATTCCAAAAATCAGTCATGGCCATGTTGAGAATCTTTTCAAAACGGAGTAACATCCATAGTTTCCTTTCCTCATAGTTTCTTTTCTCTTCTTCCAGAGCAAGCAACTGTGCTTTCCATATATATTTTAGGTATACTTGCAAGACTTTTTAAATTGTAGGCTGAATCACGTAAAACGCGACAAGACGTTTTGAAACATGTATCTTGTATAAGGGTATTGGTTGAGGACTTTCAGTTCATTTAGTGGCAACCCCACAGCTATTGCTTCAAATTGTGTGAAATTGTCCATAGCGAAAACATCTAAAAACATAATAATTACTGAATGCCCGTATAATGATAACACCTGTGAAAGTAAATCATGTTCGGCGTAAAAAAGTTTATTAACTGACATATGAAACTGCTGGTATCAGACCATTTGGGCTCTTAGAAAGAAGGAGCCAGTGGGTGCTACTGTGATTGAGAAATATAAAATTAAGCATGGGATGTACAGAGTGGATTATGATTCTTTTCTCTCTTACATAACACCAGAAACAGGGTCATCCACTAATATTGGCTGGCAGGAGAGTCAAAACAGAATGTTTGTTTACCCAGTGCATAATTAATCTGTGCCATCCCTTGCCACAGGATGTTATGATGACACCTGACCTAGAAGGTCAGGAAGACCTTTTAAGGAAGACATTAAAAGGGGATTGGACAGATTTACAGACGTAATAATAATAATAATAATAATAAACTTTATTTCTATCCCGCCCTTCTCCCTAAAGGGACCCAGGATGTAAAGTCCATCACAGGTTACAAGTCACAATGACTGTATGCAACTTTTACAGGTAGCCTTTCTCTGAATGCCAGATGTAAGGGAGTGGTAACAGGATACAGGTATCTTCTTTGTTTCCAGGATACAGGTATCTTGTTGTTTTGTGTGCTCCAGAGGCACCTGGTGGGTGCTGTAAGATATAGAAAGCTGGACTAGATGGGCTCTTGACCTGATCCAGCAAGGTTCTTATGTTCCTATGTCCATCTAAGTTTGACAGTGACTCTTCCAAAGGCCCAGCAGAGGTCCTTCTGAACCCTATTATTGACTGGTGTTCTTACCAGGGTTGCAAGATATTGGACCTGGGACCTACTGCATGCAAAGCATGCACTTTCTTACAGTTGTATAAGAGTGGGGTCACAAGGGTCACAGGATTCCAGGTGGCACTCTGTGGGGATAGCAATGCTGCCCTCGCCACAGCAATCCAGTTGCTGCAGTCCGGCTGCCCTTCAGCTGAGTCAATCTGAGCAAGGCCACTGGCCTAGCTCCCAGTGGTTTATGCCCATGCTGAGCATGACTTTGGGGGTGGTGGCCAGGAGAACTTGTCCACTGCCTCTGCAGTGGTGTAGTTGCTGGGAGAGAAACTGGCCACTTCAGAAGAAGTGGCCAGCCTTGTCCCGAGCATTCCAGAAGTAACTGCGATGACATCAACTTCTGGGTTGTCCATAGCGGCGAGGGCAGATGGGGAAGTGGGGTGACCAGAGTGCTTCAGGGCAGCACTCTCATGGCAGGTTCACAGCAATTCCTCAGGGCCCCATTTTTTCACAATGGCTTGTCAGCTTCAGTCTCCCATCCAAGGCATGAAGAAAGTTACTCCTGCTTAGTTTCCTTTGGGCAGGTGACGGCTCAGCCTCCAGGCTACATCTCCTGCTCCTGCTCTTACTGAGCCATGGCTCTTCCACTCCAAGTCAACTCTCTAAGAAACATGGTAGTTACAGGGGACCTCCATGTTTAGAACAGGCACAAATTCATAAAATAAAAATCAAACTAAAACCTAGCAAGCAATGTGCTTAGAAAGATTCTGGCTAAACAGTTAGAACTTCAGCTGAGTTTCAGTCTGCAATGACTTAACCAGTTGTCTTGAATAGGCAGTTTCTTCTCCCCCACTTCCAAAAAAGTGTCCGTTTATTGAGATACATACACCAGAGAGAACATCTGTTTCATGAATGTAGCTAAACCATAACACAAGGGAGTTGATGGAGAGATATACAACACTCCTATTCACATTCATAATCTGTTTGTAGAACAAAAGGTGGAGCAAAACACTCATTTGGAATTATGTGAAATAGACTTTGTTTTAATTATTGTCCTTTTCCTTCATTTTTCTTGTGCTTCCTCCAAAGGAGACTCTCCCAAGTCCATCCTCTGTTAAGTGCCAAAATTGTTGCTGGCAACTATAAAATATAGGAGGATTAAACAAACAATTGTGTTACTATAAAGCTATTCTCATTTATCATCGCACTGCATTGTGATTGTGGAGGGGGTTCTCAAATAATATTTAATTAAACTTCATGTTATTCTTCCAATAAACACCCATGGGTGCAGGGGGAAAAAAGAGATACAGAAGACTGTTTTCTGTAAAGCATTCATAATCAAGCACTGGGAGAAATCCAAATGCCAAATGACTGACATGGAGTTTAAAGAAGTCAGTGTTTATTGGCATTGTCACCAAAGCTTTTCTGACTTAGAGACCCATGGAGGTTTCACAGTTATAACTTTAGTAGAAGCAGACTTGGTAGTGTCTGCTTGCAAATAAAGTTCCATGAAACATCCAGTAACTTAATCAAAAATAATACCAGGGTAGTCTCATTTTTTTTTTCTCCAGAGTGATCTGGGGATTACAGCCTCCACTTGTACTCTTAAAATAAAGTTTGAAAACTTTATTTCACATCAGTTTGAAAACATATTGTTCTGAAATTGCTGTTCCAGGAAAAGAAATAGTAGCAGGGTATCTACCATGTCTCGAGTTAGCAGAAGCCTCATACTGTACGAAATATGGAGGACCACAGTGGAAACCTACCAGTTGCCAACAGACCCGTCACTATATACAGTGTGTTGAAAAATTCAAAGACATCCTGAAGACTCCACTGGAAGTTCTGAGACCTAATAATGACCAAAGAACTTTTGTGTCACAAGCCAAGACAATATTTTGAATTATGGCTTCCCTCTCTCAGGTCTCTCTCAGAAAGACTCGGTGTTGATTTCTATGCAAGTGAGTATTGATTGATTGATTGATTGATTGATTGATTGATTGATATGGCAGCATCAGTATGCATAGCACTTTAGATGTTATATACCAGGCTCATTACATTCTACAAAATAGGGATTCTTTTCTTTTAGAAGTTCTCTAAACACACAATATTTCTTTTTCTGGTTTTTTATTATTTTTCTTCATAAATCACTTTGTGATGTTTTTTGAACACTTTTTTGGTGTTGAGATATATGTGAATAGATTCATAGTATTTGTGATCACCCCATGCAAAACCTAGTAAGTGACAATCCAATCCTGAGCTGACCAGTGCCCAAGGCTGCATCCTATGGATGCCGGGAAGCCACGAGCAGCTCCTGATGTCTCCTCGGAGAAAGGGAACATTTGTCTCCTTCCCCTGGGTAAGGTAAGAAGCCCTGCAATGGGGCTACTCGACTCTGTGCCAGCTATTTAGCCAGCGCAGAGTAAAGTAGTCCCATGTTGGTCTTGGAGGCCCAATGTAAGGTTTTAGATTCAGCGGAGCTGAGCTCTGCCAGTCCTGCCCCACCCCACACTGCTCCCTCCCCCTACCATACCTTCCCCTAACTCCAGAACACCTCCCTCCCTACCCCAACTTACTGTTCCACTGCCTGGCACTCTCATGGAGTGCCAGGTGTCATCTAGCCGACTTCTGAACAATGTGGGTCCAGTGCAGGCTTGCATCAAGCCTGCTCCAGTGCTGGGCCAGTGCTGACTGACACTAGTGTGCTTTATGGAACACTTGCAACCATGCATGCCGGCAGTGGGCCAGCACATGTTGCACAGGATTGGGCTCTGAGGCCAGTATTATTTTAGGTCATTTTTCTCTCCGAGATCTCAATTTCCACTGCAGTTAACATGCTTTACTGTTACCTCAAAATTTAATATATTTTCTGGTATGGCCACCATAGATAGATTCCTTTTAATACCACCGTCTCAATTAATTTGTGGTTGGAGGTAACAGAAAAATATCATATGGCCATGAAAAATGATACAACTGCCACCTTGTTCACAGAAACCAGAGACTGGCCTTGGATATGGGGTAATAATTGTACTATGGGAACAGCTTATTAATTTCCAACATTATTTGTAAACCATTAATTCCAGTATATGTATTAAAAATAAGCATCCATTTTCCCTTCATTCACTTTATGTTAGTATTAGTAAGAATAATATCAAAATTATTTTTTTCCTGGATTCATAGTCCGTATAAAAGTACTATAATGAAACAAGTTATTATGAATCGGGTCAGTGTGAAACTGTTGGCAGAACCTCCTAACATTCAAATGAGAATTGACCACACAAGAGAAATTCCTGGTATCACAAAATTCTCATAAATTTCACCCACGACTTAGTCATAATTCCCAAATCACAGCTTAAAATAATAGTATTGGGTTTGTGGCCTAGATATTCTTTTTAAAGCAAGCAGGAAGAAAACCCACAGCAAGTTCTATTTTCAGCCCTCTTCCCCTCAGGACAGATTGCACCCTGCTTTCTTCGGGTAGCAAAAGGAGGGTAGGCCTTGCTGGATGACAAGGAAAACAAACGCTCAGTGACACAAGAAACATTTTCACAGCTGGGAGCCATCTGGACTGTGTCCTCCAATGCCACAAGTTATCTCTTAATTGCAGCTGCACAAGGCAGCCTTCCCGTAGAAGGCAGCATTCCTACAGGGGCAAACTTTAGGCAACTAATCGGAGTTTCCACCACACCAAGCAGTTACGATGCTGCTGATTTGAACCCACAAGGAGGCGGCAGACAGCCTGAAGTGTTCATTTACACAGGCATCCCCCAGTGAGTGCACGAGACAGAGGCTTGAATTGATAACTTTATTAAAACGATACAATAAACTGCAGCGGGGAAACCTAGCTAAGAGGGAACCCCCACAAGCGTGCTGGCTGCTAGTCATTTTGGGGGGAAAGGCCTGGCCATCTGCCTCCCCCAGACCCCATGGACGTGACATACTGACTCAAAGCCTCACCCAATCGGAGACTGGGGGCCAAATCCTATCCAATTTTCCAGCCCTGGTGCAGCCATGCCAACAGGGCATGCACTGCATCCTGCAGTAGGGGGGCAGCAATGGAGGCATCCCCAAGGTAAGGGAATGTTTGTTACCTTTCCTTGCGGCTGCATTGTAGCTGCATTGACACTGGAAACTTGGATAGGATTGGGCCCTGGGTAATCTTATCATGGCCAAGCCCAAATGGTCGAGGCAGCTGGCTAGCACCGACCCACACAGAAAAAGCCTTGAGTTGGCCTTTGCTCAAACCAGTCAAGGGGCTTGCCAGCCAGCTTCACCAACCCGGACAAGTGTTGTCAGAGCGGTCCTGGCTCACCCCTTGACTTTACTAACCTCAGCATGCAAGCCATCCCCATTCCTGGCTACCCTGCCAGCACGCCACCTGCCTAACCCAGGACAACCGCATAAACTAACATTTCTGCTCAGCTCAGCCCAAATGCCAGTCCGGGGTAAGCGAAAAAACTGCCAGCCAAAGGCCAATCAAGTTAACAGCAAAAAATTCCTACACGGCCCTGTAAAACAGCAGCCGGCTAACCTCAGACTGTACATCGGGAGGGCGGGCGGGCGCGAAGATCCAAGCGTGGACTGAGGCTGGGCACCTGAAACAGCCCCAGCAACAGACACACCACAACTACCAATCACCAGTCACCCACCTCTGCCCCGCACACCCTGAGGGAGCAGTGCAAAGAGTGCCGGGACTCTATGCACCCCAGCACCATGAATTGGATATATCCATAATTATGGATATCCATATCCATAATTAATTGGATAATCTGAGTTGTTGTTGTTGCTGTTGTTGTTGTTGTTGTTACTTATGTTTCCATGGAGATGATGGCAGTGGCTTTTCCCATCTGCCACCTCCCGACCTGGAAATAATTGTGGTGATTTCATCGCGTAACTGAAATTACTTCCATGCCACTGCCTTTTTTCCCCCTTTTAAATAAAGGGGGTTGCCCGGACTCTGATGAAGCCTTTCATGTCACTGCTAGCAGTGCAAAAGACTCCACTGGAACTTTTTCGCATCTCTAGAAGTGGTGTCCAGGAGGCAAGTGCTGTCTCTAGCGGTCGCTTCCAGGAGGCTGCTTCTAGCTAGGCGGCACCAAAGGCTCTATCAGGGCTAGAAGTGACCACTAGAAGCCTCCAAAATCAAAGGAAGCAAGTGCCACTTCCAACTAGCTACCTGGCTGTTCTGTTCTGTTCTGTTCTGTTCTGTTCTGTTCTGTTCTGTTCGTTCTTTCTTTCTTTCTTTCTTTCTTTCTTTCTTTCTTTCTTTCTTTCTTTCTTTCTTTCTTTCTTTCAAGGGGAGGAGAAGAGGGCAGCCCTCAGACACAGCTGGGAACAATGGCAATAGTGTGGAACAGTGCAGGCAGAGGATGTGCTCCTGCAGCACGGTTCCCAATCGCGTCAAAAATCTAGAGGCGGGGAGAGCAAGTCATGGCGCCACCCCCTCAAGCCTGGTGTCTGGAGCATTCAGCTCAAGATGTACAGTTCCGCATTTGCTTATTTATCTAGTTGACAGATGTGAACCCCATCTTTCCTAACCAATATCACCCAAGGGCAGCTAAAAATGTGTACAAAATATCATCTATACTTTGAATTATATGAATAATTATTAGAAAGTTTGGTTAGAGCAATGTTCTACTGCCCAATTCTATCCCCCACCATTTGTGCTGATGCAGCCAGGCTGGCGAAGCATGCATTGCATCCAGTGATGGCGGTGGGGCATCAGGAGGCCTGCCTTAAGTAGGTATTTTCTGCATAGACCTCCTGGTGTTCTGTGGGTCTTCTCAGACCCATGCCAGATATATAGCTGGTGTAAGTCCAAGGAAGGAAAAGGGGCCTGGGCAGGCCAAAAAAAATGGGGTTAGGAAATTTTGCCACCAACTTTTCCACCTTCTGGACTTCGATGTACCTCCTGCCCTCTCTCCTCCCTGCTCTGTAAAGCCCCCTGAACCTCCTCACCCCCAATTCACAAGTGTCTCAGGAGCCTCCAGATCTGCAGCTGTGTGTGCCATGCCTCTAGCTGTTTGTAGCAGCAGCCTGGCAGCACCTGGTTGTAGCCAAGCTTTCTCACCACCACGAGAAATGTGACAAAAGGTTGTGAGAAATGCTCGTTCCAGCAGCACACCACAATAGGATTTTGGTTGTGACTAAATAAGTAGAATCCTTCCAGCACAATCCTAGGCAAGTCTACTCAAAAGTAAGTTCCATTATGTTCAGTGGGGCTTACATCCAGGAAACTGTGCATAGGGTTGCAGTACGGTTCCTATTTGAATCGTTTCGCTACCTGGCTTTCATTTTGTCTCTAGCATTAAAGTTGCTTCTTCTCTAGCTTGTGGCTGATTTCCCAAACTAGACAATCTCGATAAGATGATTGCTATAATGTCTCTTCAGGGGCTAATTTTATAAACTACACTCTCTCTTGATTGTCACCTCTTCTAACCTTATGGTATGGTACATTATGCTTACTTTTCTCGTGGCTTCCAAAGGACCTCGTGGGCAATCTGGAAGCTACATTGAAACCGGAAGAAGCAAGAGACTTGGAGAGAGAATGGTAGATTGACTCTAGGAGACTGGGTGGGGGATGGAGGGGAGGAGGAAGGCTTAAGTTTTGATTTTGGGGCCTGCCCAGTCACTGCTTCTGTCCCCTCCCTGCCTTGTTGAGCTGGAACACCTTCCCTTCAACCCTCATAGGTCTGTTCATGTTCAGCACTCCTTCTGAGGGTGGAATCAGGAGTCATGATGTGAACAAGGGTTATGGGCTGGGGTTCTCACCAGGGGAGAGAGGGGATAAAAGGAATATTTTGTACCCATGTCCAAGGTCAAAAAGAGGGCCCAGGAGCCAAAGGAGGGGGGCCAGAAATTTCCTGGGATCTTACATTTTCCTATCTTGCCCGAACTCTCTGCCCACACAGGATGCTGGGAGCATTACTGAGGACATGCAGTGGTGGCTGCTGCTGCAAGCTGTAAGGGCCAGGTGGAAAAACTCATACATCACTCCTTAATACAGCATCAAATCTGGGAGGAAATTGGCCTGCTTCCATAGCTCTTTGGCTTGTGGATCCACTTACCATGAAGGAGTGTAGAGGAGCTCAGGGAGGCAGCTGCGGGGCTACAGCTGCTGCTGCAGGTTTTGGCACACAAAGGACACTTTCCATTCAGTGGCAACCTAAACGTAATGATGCTAATTTTCTGCAATGTTTTCCTATATTTAAAAATTTTAGAGAGATTTAGGAGTGTGTTTGGTTTTCCATATTACCGTATCTACCTGCCAATGCAATGCAGGCTGGTAGACCAAGGCTCCAAAGACTATTCTGGCAGTCACCACCCTGTATTGCCTCTCCACACCATCACTCTTCCAGGCCCCATCATCACCCTCCTCTGCTCTTTCGCCCCCTCCCCCTTTGGGAAGGGGCCCAAAAGAAACTTTGTACCCCCTGATAAAATTCCTCTCAGAGGCCCTTATCAGCGATTGATGCACTGCTGCACTCATTCGAAGAACAGCAGATGGGATGGGGACATCAGGGGAGTGTTAAAAGAGTTAAAACTCGGGTTAAAACTCCAACATACGCACACACCCCCAGCAGATCCATTTTTTCAGTGTGCTGAAACTGAAACTGACTCATTAGCCGAAAAGACTCTGACTTGAGTCAGAGTCCCAAAAATGCTCAGGATGAGTGTCCACAGCCACCAATGAAGGTGTGAGCATAAGTCGAGTCAAAAGGGGCAGGGTGGAGCTAGACTCTAGCCATGGTGAATTGGCACATCCCTGTCTAGTACTATCGAATTTGAAGTTGCTTGCTGCTGAAGAAAAGGCAAAATGCAATAGACCACATGGTCACCATCGAGAGGAATCCAAGTGTAAACATGGATTTCTACACGTTAATCCACCATTCTTTGAAAAACTTGATTCCATATTCATTTGCGATGCCTGCATTTATGCCTTCTGTTGTAGCCGTGTTGTAATACTGTAGTGGTGGCTCAGAGCAAATTCTGGGGGACAAATGCCAACCCCCTTTCACTTTTGTATTACAGGAATTGCTTTCGAGAAACATGCCAGAAGTCTCTACGTTCCCAAGTGTAAGAAGTGGTGGCAGAAAATTCAGAAACAGCATGTAAACACAAAGAAAATCAATTGTGCACTGCTTTTGTTTCTTGAGTAAGCTCACGAGAGCATAAGCTTGCTCTTGTACTTAGTATCAGCAAGTCAATAATTATTTGTCAATAATTCATATATCAGAGTAGAACTAGTGTTAAGCACGGATTATAGGATTACATAAGGCTGCCTCTTAAAGCAAGTCAGGAGGGTCAGTGCCAGACTAGAATTTAATTAGCACTTCCCAAAGTATTCTCACTTGGAAACTAGCATTTTCTCTGAGGGATAGGCAAGACCTTCACTGGGAGTCAGGAAGTTTACCCTGAGAGGAAAATATATAAGCTAGAAGAATTTAAAAGATGCTACTGGAGAAGATGAAAAGAACTGATGCTAGCCTGTTTGTCACTTTTCCCTATTGGTTGTAGAAAAAGGAAATACTGTTTGTTGGAAGCCCATTTTAAACAAAATCAAGCAATTTATTGTAAGTGCAAGATTCAGATCTTGCATCTAGCTGCATTAGCTGCTGTAAACATCCTTCATCTTCACAGCCAATGATGGTTTAGGAGGGGATTGCAACAAAGGTTAATTACAGCACAATCCTACGCATGTCTACTGGGAAGTGGCAGGAGAGGTGCGGTCTGGAGGTTGAGCTAGCACCTTGACTGAAAAAGCGAAGCAGGAGTCTTGCATTTGATGCATTTGATCAGAAGTCACTGGCAAGAGACAAAAGAATGTGGAGGAGTCAGCTGGCAAGAAAATGGATAACACTGAGAAAACCAGCCTGAGGTGTGTTTTGCAGCTGCCTGGGAAAGCTTGGAAAATGTATTTATTATGTGCATTATGTGCCCCAGTATTATTTTTAGCTACATACTGCAGCTGAAGAGAGAACAAAATGTGAGTTAATTTGTCTGGGCACAGTCCAATGAACACTGGAGACAACACACGTGGGAGAAAGGGCCACTTTATTAGCATTTTAATACAGAAAAAGATGCTGAGACCTACCGTTGCAGGGGCAGTGAAACCCCTGTGTGGTGCAAAGGTGGGACCACTGGGCGGCCCCAGAACCAACTCGGTCCCCCAGGCAGGATGTGCACCTGACTCCAAGCTGCGCCCCGTTCTTGGGCGATGAAGCTCATCCAGGTCTGTCCCATAAGGGGAAGGCAGCCGGACCGCAGGCTGTGCCACCTCGAGCCGCTGAGCCTCTGAGGAGGACCCCCACGGTCCCGGCCAGGGCCCCAGTCAATGTCCTTGTGCCGCTGAGCCCCTAAGGACTGCTATTGGGTTCTGCCCTGCCTATGCTGTCGGAAGGTGCACTCCACAGTCCCAAGCATGCCTCAACCGCACCACCTGCCAGCATAAAGTGACCGATTGTATAATAGGGGTACAGCCCCGTACCCATGGCAGTCTGGGGTAGGCGAAAAAATGGTCTGTCACCGTCCAATCTTGACAGGCAGCAAAAAATTCCTACCCGGCCCCAAACGGTGACTGCGTAGTGGGTGGGTGGGTGGGGGTCCACTCGGTGCCCACAAGCAAAGAAGGAAAGGGGCTGTTGCTGTGTCCTTAAATTACCTCTGCTCTCCCCAGCCACAGCCCTCCGCCAGTCCCCTCAGGGGAAGGGGCTCGTGTGTTCCGGCCTGGCCATACAAACTCCGATCTCCCTGCTGTAATTGGGCAATCGGGATTCTTACAGCTGAATTCTTGCATCCAAATTTAAGACAAGAATTTACTCAAGGGGCAGGGAGGACAGGAATCTTCCTACCGACGGGCCCAATACTCCTGGGTTTGATGCAGCCCAGAGATCATGTAATGAAATATTGGATGCTTCTTCTTCCCACTCAGGCTTATTTTCCATAACAATTATGTGATAGGCATTTTCTAACCTGTTTATTGAGCTTAAGTCTTCTTTTTTCTGGTTGACTATCTGAAACTTCGTGTGAATCACCAAAATGAATCCTTACGACTAGCGTAATCACACAGTTAGGGGCTATGATGTGGTCTCTTCCAACTGTCAGTGAGCAAGCAGGGATGTGGGAGTTGTAGATGAAGTATGAGAAAGGAGGTGCATTTTAAGGGAATCTGGATCAGGAAAATTCAGATAGAAAGCAGGTAGACCACTCGGAATGGCAATCAAAGCAAGTTACAGGCTTGAAGAAAATAACTAACTGAAAGGATGGTGTCAAGGGCATGAGTCCAAACAATTCAATTTCAAGCCCCTGAGCAGCCTCTAAGAACATACGAACACAAGAAGAGCCCTGCTGGATCAGGCCAAAGGTTCATCTAGTCAAGTTTCATGTATCTCACAGTGGCCCACCAAATGCTTCAGGGAGCACACAAGACAAGAGACACAACCTGCATCCCGGTGCCCTCCCCTGCATCTGGCAATTAGAGGCAGCCTGCCTCTAAAACCAAGAGCTTGCACATACCTATTATGACTTGTAACCTGTAATGAACATTTCCTCCACAAATTTGTCCAATTCCCTCTTAAAGGCATCCAGGCAAGAAGCCATCACTACTTCCTGTGGCAAAGAGTTCCACAAACTAATTACACGCTGGGTAAAGAAATATTTTCTTCTGTCTGTCCTTACTCTCCCAACACTCAACTTTCGTGGATATCCCCTGGTTCTGGTGTTATGTGAGAGGGAAAAGCGTGTCTCTCTATCCACTCTGTCCATCCCCTGCCTGATTTTGTATGTCTCAGTCATGTCCCTTCTCAGGCTCTCTCACTGGTCTCTCCCTGCTTCCTGTTATAAAAGGTGTGAGGAAGGAATCTGGGCAATGTAGTCACTTCTGCTGAGTTTACATTTCAAGGAAGGGTGGAGCAATTTCAGATGAGAACAGAGAAATGGCAGATGCTGCCAGCAGTCTTACTTCCTTATAGAACGGGCCTCCAAAAGCTGGTCCACAAGCCAGATCAGACGTGCTGCAATATTCATTCCAGGTGTGGTGGTGGTGAAGCTTGACTGTTCCACTCGTTGGCCACCAATTGTCACACTGGATCGTTGAAGAGTCTTGCTCCGGGGAGCTGCTTTCCAGGGAAACTGGGGTGCAGAGACTTATGGGACGATATGGCATGGAAGCAGGTCCCCAATGCAAGGCTCTTTAATGATGTGATACAAAAATCAGTGACTGTGGGGCAGAATGGTAAGGTTTCTACACTGCTTCTCCCGGAATGAATATTCCAGTGCATCTTGGGCTGTGGTTTGGAGACCACTACCTTAAAAAAGACTCACTTGAGGAGGAATAAACCAGACCACTGAAGCCTGTGGTGGATTTGTCTTTCTCTTGCACTTAACACTTCTCTTACCTAATTCAATCGGGCACTGAACTAAAGCTACAGCGTTGTTTTTATATCTGCTTCTCATTACATATCATTTTAATCCCATGTATAACAAAGTGAATAGATAGAACTTAATGGCTCCAAGGGAACGTTCATACTGTCAAAAATGGTTGATGTACATGTGAAAAGTGCCTTTGCTGAAAGACCTTCTCTGTTTAGTTCCCAACGTACAAGAACAGCAGATTTTCCATCTCAAACTGTAAAGAAATGTCTCATTTTCCAGGTGCCCAGTCCGAAGCTGGGTTTTGACAGCAAGTCAGAACAGTAAATAAGCTTTTGTTCATAGCCTGTCTTTGACAGCTGATGTAACATAATGGCTAACAGCCCAATCCTATGCATGTCTATCCAGACATAAATCCCATTAGAGTCAACAGGGCTTACTCCCAGGAAAGTGTGGATAGGATTGGGCTGTAAGGCTGCTATCCTATACACACTTACTGAGAGTAAGTTCCATTAAATTCAGTGATGCTTATTCTGAGTAGACATGCAATTGAGCTGCAAGACAGTGCTTCAAATCAGGAGTGTCTAAGTTCAAATCTCACCTCTGTCATGAACTCACCAGACAGCCTTAGGCAAGCTGCTCCCTCTCGGACTCAGCGGCAAAATGGGGGACAATAATAATTCTTATTTACCTTATAGGACTTTTGTAAAGATTACGTTATAAAGATAATGTATGTTAAATGCTTTGCATGCTTGGAAAACATTGCACAAATGTTAAATACAACAACAGTATAGGGGATACATTTGTCTAAAGTTGAATGCAGTGAATCAGCTCTATTGGACATATTGTTGATCTCATTGGCAGGAAATGGGTGCTGATTGGCTTAGACTGAATGTCAATTATGCTGGGACAAAGTCCACTGTAATGAATCAGCACTAAAGGAAGCAGTGTTAAGGAAGGTATGGCTGAATTAATATTAGGTGAAGTGATGTACATCTACACCTTTATGTTGTACTATAATAATCAGTGGGTCTACATGCTGCTAAATCTACATAGATTGGGTTGAATGTTGAAGAGGGAGGCAGTTGTTAGGAATGGCACATCTGCTGTATAGTATTATTTGCTTATTTATTTTTCACATGTATGTATCTCTCTCCAAAAAGCTCAGGGTAGTGTACTTGGCTCCTGTCCCTCCACTTATCCTCACAATGACCCTGCAAAGTAAGTTGGTATAAAATTTCACCGTTTAAAATTTTAGATTTGTCTTTTCTGTTTTCAATCACACCTCCCCAGAGTTTTAAATGGGTTCCTACTACAAATAAATTAACTTGAAACTACTCTTTTTAACACTGTAGTAGTTGGCAACCTTCAGTCTCGAAAGACTATGGTATCGCGCTCTGAAAGGTGGTTCTGGAACAGCGTCTAGTGTGGCTGAAAAGGCCAATTCGGGAGTGACAATCCCTTCCACACTGGGAGCAAGTGCAGTCTGTCCCTGGCCTGTCTCCCTGGCTATGGGCCTTCCTTCTTTGCCTCTTTGCCTCAGACTGTTGGCCAAGTATCTCTTCAAACTGGGAAAGGCCATGTTGCACAGCCTGCCTCCAAGCAGGCCGCTCAGAGGCTAGGGTTTCCCACTTGTTGAGGTCCACTCCTAAGGCCTTCAGATCCCTCTTGCAGATGTCCTTGTATTGCAGCTGTGGTCTACCTGTAGGGCGCTTTCCTTGCACGAGTTCTCCATAGAGGAGATCCTTTGGGATCTGGCCATCATCCATTCTCACGACATGACCGAGCCAACGCAGGCGTCTCTGTTTCAGTAGTGCATACATGCTAGGGATTCCAGCACGTTCCAGGACTGTGTTGTTTGGAACAGATTCTGGGCTTCTAGGCTATATAAATGTTAGCCTAAATAAAAATCCTTATTAAAATATTGTATTTTGAAAATTAAATGAGTGTGGTACCTTATCAAATCTAATTCAGTTAGACCTTGTTTTTAAGCTGTGACATAACTAGGGTACATTTGATTAGTAATTCCAAGTATTTGGGATTGGGTGGGGAGGTGGTCTACCCCAGAGCATCATGTGAAGGGGTGCCCCATGAGGGCAGCTAAGATAGTGGCTGCCACCCCTTCCAGCAGCTTCCCAGTCAACTTTTGGCTTGCTGCCAAGCCACAGCAGACCTCTGAGTATAGCTCTGTGCTTGGAGGCCTGCAGTGGCTCAGCAGAAGTTGAAAGGAGGCCGGCAAGCTAGCAGTCTCTAAGCTGCTGCCACCTTTGCAACATGAAGTGAAAAAGCCACTGCCCCAGCTAGTCCAAGTGGGATTTCATGCGAGTTAAGCTCCCAAGAACACAAAGCCACTTGGCCAAGCTCCAAGCAGCTGCTTTTTTGCTTCTCTCTTGAGAACAAAGAGAAGCCAAAAAAAAAAAAAAAAAAAGCTGCTGCTTTTGCTGGGCCAAGTGCTTTCTTTGGGTTCTTGAAAGCTACAATCACAAGAACACTAAGCCACTAGGTCGAGCTCTGAGCCGAATGGCTTCAACAGCGGCTTGCAAACCAGAAGTAACTGATGATGAAGACATTACTCCACCATCAATTTCTTATGAGTCTGTGCACTTGAGCGTGCATGTATGATGCCATGAGTTACCATGGGGCCACAAAGCAACGCCAGGCCACAGAACAGCTAGGTATGCCACTGAGGTTACGCTAGGATTTAGAAGTGACCGGAGGTACAGTATTTATATAGTGGTTATGTCGGAAGGATGAAATCAGCTCCTTGACCAGAGAGGGCTCCTTTAGGTAGTGGAAAGTCTGTTGTCACTTGGAAGTATGGTGTTGTTGCTTACCTTGACCATATATTTATCGGTTTCTGCACCTTATTCATATTCCATGGAAATCACAATGCCTTCAGATTTCTGCAGAATGCATTGCTTCACGAGAGCAGGCCAGGTCGGTATTTTTGGCTCAGTTAGCAACTCCAATATTGCCATTCAGCCCATCCTGTGTTGCCTGCTGTGAAGTTTGAAAATTTGCAATAGGGAAAGTGTGAAAGAGAGGGAACACAAAAAGATAACTTTCCCCAAAAGCAGTTTCTTTGCTGCCCTACCTGTTTGTTTTTTAATAAAAAACAATTGTGATGCTTCAATACCAGAAAAACTATAAACATACTGTATATGTTGTGTGTGTGTGTGTGGGGGGGGGTGTCTTGTTGCACTTCAGAACTAATCAATCTATTATGCAATAAACTTTTGCAGCATAAGAAAATTCTCTTTCCTTTTCACTCCCCTCTCAGGGGAGCAAAGTCTTAGGCTTAAGGTTTATTGTGACTCAGCTGAGGTCATGATACATCAGAGTGTTCCGAAAGGAGATGAGTGAATGTTACTCTTTTGCTATGCAATGCTCTACAGCAGTGATTCCCAAACTTTTTAGCATCGGGACCCACCTAAAAATGTTTTGATTCACCAGCCACTCAAGACTCTGCGGCTATAATGATGATTGAGTAGCAGTGCTCCCCCCCAGTTGGAGGTTAATAGCCTAATCTGTCTAGTCAGTTTCACGATCCACCAAAAGAGTCATGACCCACTGGTGGGCCACAGACTGAGAATTTGGGAACTACTGCTCTGCAGAAAAAGATGGAGTTCAGACTCCATTTAATAAATACATATTCTAGTTCTTTAGAATAAACTGTGAATCTTGGTATGCTTGTCAATTAAGGTAGACACCCTCAGGCATACTGCATGTGGGTGTTCAGGTCACAGTTCTCTGGCATCTTTGTACTGATAATTCCCAAGCCGTATGCCACAAGAGAACTGCAAATGTGCTGTGAGAGATGCATCCATTTATTTAAAACCTGTATGTCTTTGGTTGTGGCAGAAAGAGACGTACTGTATTCAAACAAAACAATATAGCACATAAATATTCTAAAAACTGAATAATGAAACACACATTAAGGGCACAATCATAACCAATTTTCCAGCACTGGCATAGCTGTGCCAGTGGGGCATGTGTTGCATCATGCTGTTGGGGGGGGGCAGTCATGGAGGCCTCCTCAAGGTAAGGCAAAGTTTGTTCCCTTACCTTGGAGTTTCATTGCCCTTACGTCAGTGCTGGAAAATTGTTTAGGATTGCGGCCTAAATGAGTGTTCAGTATTAAGCATGTCTTGTTGTTCCAGGAAACAGAGTAGTAATCTCCTCTTAACTGCAGTAGTAAGTTAATGTTTGCATTAGCCTCAAACTCAGGTCACTGCATAAAATTTTTTGGTCACCTGTTGCTTCTGAATTGCGCTGGTGCTATGGGCTGTCTTTGCACATCATGGCAAAGAGCGTATCATCGAATTGTTAGTAGCCCTGGGTCAGAGCCCTGGTTTGGACCATCATCTTCTTGTTGGCAACCTTCAGTCTCAAAAGACTCTGGTATCGCGCTCTGAATGGTGGTTCTGGAACAGCGTCTAGTGTGGCTGAAAAGGCCGATTCGGGAGTGACCATTCCTTCCACACCGGGAGCAAGTGTAGTGTGTCCCTGGTCTGTCTCCCTGGCTATGGGCCTTCCTTCTTTGCCTCAGACTGTTGGCCAAGTGTCTCTTCAAACTGGGAAAGGCCATGCTGCACAGCCTGCCTCCAAGCAGGCCGCTCAGAGGCCAGGGTTTCCCACTTGTTGAGGTCCATTCCTAAGGCCTTCAGATCCCTCTTGCAGATGTCCTTGTATTGCAGCTGTGGTCTACCTGTAGGGCGCTTTCCTTGCACGAGTTCTCCATAGAGGAGATCCTTTGGGATCTGGCCATCATCCATTCTCATGACATGACCGAGCCAACACAGGCGTCTCTGTTTCAGTAGTGCATACATGCTAGGGATTCCAGCACGTTTCAGGACTGTGTTGTTTGGAACTTTGTCCTGCCAGGTGATGCCGAGAATGCGCTGGTGGCAGCGCATGTGGAAACAGTTTCCTCTCCTGTTGTGAGCGAAGAGTCCATGACTCGCTGCAGTACAGAAGTGTACTCAGGACGCAAGCTCTGTAGACCTGGATCTTGGTATGTTCTGTCAGCTTCTTGTTGGACCAGGCTCTCTTACCCCCTCATGGTATGTTGTGTGCTACAGCTGCCACCAGCACTCAGATTTCAGAGGCTGGCCTAGCTAAGTGAGCCTTCTGCTAGGAATGGGCTGCCAGCCACTTCTCAACTTGACCAACATCTCAGCCAGCCCTAAGTACTCTGTTTCGCTCTCCTTCCACTCCAATTCCATCTTCCTCTGCTAGTGTAAAATTGTTTCGTTTACCTTTCTTCTCAATGCATTCTTTCTTTGGACCATGGTGCATGCATTTCTCAGTCTGCTGAATGATTGGATGGCTCTTGCCATCATCACTGGATTTTAAACTTCCTTAATATCAGAAGGAAAAGGCTCTTGTGAATCCAAAGTAGCTCTCATACAGGAAGCTGTTCTACTGCACTTTCATTCTACATTGGCCTTTCTCATTGGCCAAATTGCATCACTAACTAAAAGCATGTGCACTCCAGCAATATTTTTCCTAAGGTTATGTGGATTTTATTGCTGTCATTGGAGCATGTCTTTAGCTAAGGTGTCAATGAGGTCAGGCTGCTGCTTGTAGTCTTGTTTTCACTGAATCAAGGCATTTGTGAGCTAACTTGAATGCTTTCAGATGGGGGGATATAAATTTTAAAATAACAAGTAAACACCACATGTACACAGTGTTTTGGTTTTTTGTTTTGTTTTGTTTTTTTTTAAACAGACTTCTGCTTGAGAACATCTAAGCCAGAAGCTTCCTGGGGCCTAGACATGGCCAGGAAAGAAGTGGTCTGTATAGGTGGAATGGGTGGATGATAGGCAGAATTAAACTGCTTGCTACATCAACCTTTCAGCTGGAGTGCTCAGTGTAATGCAACATCATGTATAAGAATGCCACCTCATGGACCGGATAACACATTTAAAGGGTCAATAGCAGAGCTTATATGCAGAAGGTCCCAAGTTCAATTGGTGACATCTCCAGATAGGTCTGGAAAACACCCTGTCTGAAACTCGATAGCTGCTGTCCGTCAACATAAATGATACTGAGCTAGACCCAGTGGTCTGACTTGGAGAAGACAACTTTCTGTGTAATATAGAGTGTTCTTCTGACTGCCACTCCAGTAGAGAAGTTTGAGAACAAACTGAGTGGGAATCCATTACACAAAGTATTTGTCATAGGAATGGCTCCTGATCTACATGCAGCCCTCAAGCTAGAATCTCTGATCCTCACTAATGAGAGCAGGTAACTGTCATCAGTTCCTGGAGGGTGTTACTCATTCTATCCCTTTCATTTTCTGGAAATATGAAATCACGATATACTATGGTGGATTGTGACTCATGCTCTATGAGGAATATGATTACCATTCTAACCTAACAATGTGTGCTTTCCTCTCTTGAATTCTTACCAAAAAGTGTGTTTTCTTCCCTTCTGTGAAAGGAAAGCATTTATGTCACCTGTATTGGATATGAACGCACAAAAGGGCATCCCTTGCCAATCAGGCACAGAAACCTGTTTCTGTAGGCCTTTGCCTCTACGATTCCTTTCCCAGGAGCTGCAATAAACAGATAACATTTTAAATGTAATGATTTTTAAAGAATAAATCTGAAACAGATGTTTGCTGCCTTTTGAGCACATGGGAGTCCCAAATAAAGGTGTAATATCTCATCTAAATTGCAATGTTGCAGTATAATTGCACTTAGCTGGAAAGAATGTGTGAACATTTCATATTTTGTTACATATGTTAAACTACTAAGAAACAAGGGTATTCTGGAGGCAAAGACCACCAGAATGGCTTCTTCTGTAGCCACATGCGTCTGATGGCAGGGTCTTTGAGAGGAATTTTCTGAGCGGATACAAAGTTTCTTTTGGGCCCCTTTGCAAACGGGGAGGGGTGAAACAATAGGGGACGGTGGTGATGGGTGAGCAGAATGGGGCAGGGAGGGGCAAAACAGGGTTGGGGGAGGGTGGAGACAGCTGGAAAAGTATTTGGAGCTCAGGTCTACCCACTCATATGCCATCGACAGTTAGATACAGTAATACGGAAAACCAAACACACTCCTAAGTCTCTCTAAAATCTTTTAAATAGAGAAAATCATGCAGAAAATTAGCAGCATCCTATTTAGGCTCACACTAGAATGGAAAGTGTCCTGTAACTTGCTAAAGTGTACACTTGTAAAGTGTAAAGTGTACCAAAACTTGCTTCTGCAACAGCTGTAGTCTTGCAACTGTGCCCCTGAGCTCCTAAATGCTGCTTCGTGGTAAGTAGATCTACAAGCCAAAGAGCTACTGTAGCAGACCAGTTTCGTCCCAGATGTGACACTGTGTTAAGGAGTGTCATGTATGCATTCCTTGGCCCAGCATATATGGCTTGCCAGTAGCTGCAGCTGCACACTTGTTTGATTGGAGCAACTGTTACCCTGCACATCCCTGATCTTGTCTGATCTTGGAAGCTAAGCAGGGTCAGGCCTGGTTAGTACTTGGATGGGAGACTGCCTGGGAATACCAGGTGCTGTAGGCCTATACCATAGTCTTTCGAGACTGAAGGTTGCCAACCAACCAGCTTGTGGTAGTATCCCATGTGGGCAACAAGTCTGAATAGGTAGAAATTTCTGGGTACCCTGGGCCTGGGTACAAATTACCCCCTTTGCCCCCCCTCTCCTAGGCCCTGTCTGACAGGACTTCATACTCTTCTTTCTGTACTGGACTAAAAACCCATATCAGAGCTGGTGTTAAAAGGAAGAAGATTTACCAGATTACATAGGCAATTTGATGACTCTTTTGTTATAATGTTATGCTGTATGCTTGGTTCTTCAGTGCCTGTAAGGCAGGGCTTTTCAAACTGGGGCATCGCGACGCCCCAGCCTGTGGGCCCTGGCCTCTGCCCCCTTAAGGGGCAGGGGCAGCCTGGAGGCAGGGAGGAGGCAGCGGTGCGATCCCCAGGATTGCGCCGCTCAGGGGGCTGCAGGGGCTTGGGTGCACTTACCCAAGCCTCCTGCAGCCTCTTTGGGGTGCAGGGAGCCCGGTGCGACCTTTGGCAGGACTCCCCACAGCAGTGCAAGTGAAAGCAGAGCAATCACGCTCCACGTCCGCTTTAGTGGAGGCGGGGCGCAATCGCTTCGCTTTTACTTTCACTGCTGTGGGGAGTGTTGCCAAAGGTCACACCGGGCTCCCTGCACCCCGGGGAGGTTGAAGGAGGCTTGGGTAAGTGCACCCAAGTCTCTGCAGCTCCCTGAGTGGCGCAATCCTGGGGATCGCGTCGCTGCCTTCCACCCGCCCCCACTGCCTCCCCCCACACCCCTGCAAGCACTTACAGTGGCTCAAACTCTCCATGAGAGTTTGAAAACCACTGCTGTAAGGTAAAGTCATAGGTGGGTTTTTGAGGGGGGAGTGGGATTGCACCCACAATCCAAGAGCTGGTGCATCATGGTGGCTAAGAATGATAGCCCAATCCTAACTTGTGCTGGCATAGACAGGACACATGACCTGAGCTGCATCCAGCATAGTTTAAGAGGCAACTGAAGGTCTTCTTGGGGTATTTTCCCCCTTTCCCTCCTAGTAATGCCCCAGCCTGCCCTACGGGGCTATTTAGATCTCCACCAGCTATATAGCTGGCAAACGTCTGAGCTGCCCATGTAGTGCCAACTGGGCCTGGAGGGTGGTTAGGCTATGGCAGAGGATGCCTCCGCCAATCCTGCCCTCCTCCCAGGGCCAATCTAGCCCTGTTACACACTCCCCCCTCCCAGAAATGCCACCTCCTCACCTCTGGAATATGCCACCACCCTCTCCCCACCCTGTGCCACTCAGCATGAAACTCACCTCTGCCTGTAGCCCTGGATCTGAATGCAGTGCTGGTGGGGTGGTGTTGCTTACTCGTCCTGTGTCAAAGTGTGCCTTTTGGCACATTTGCAATACCCTCCACTGGCACAGGGGCCGCTGCGCTGGTGGATAGTCAAAAAGGGATTGCACTGTCAGTTGAGAATCAGCAAGTTACTTAGCCACAGCTGCAACATGAGGTTAATAACACTTTCTTACTTTAGGGTTGTTGCAAGAACAATATCAAGCTGATACAAGTGAACTGCACACTCATCGCTATAGAAATGCAGCGCAGCTCCCTCTTCGGCGCAGCTGCCATAGCTCAGCACACATAGCTCAGAGCACATGCTTCATATGTAGAAGGTCCCAGGTTCAGTCCCCAGCTAGGATAGAGGAAAAGCGCTTCCCTGAAACCATGTTGAGCCACCACTGACAATCCCAGCTAGACAGACTTATCTCTGAATGACAGCATCCTATGTCCCATTTTGCTCTGAGGAATCTCCTTGGCTATACTTTGGCTCAGCACTAAGGACCCAGTCCTAACCTGCTTTCCAGCACTGATGCAGCTGCAGTGTAGCCCCAAGATAAGGAAATAAACATTCCTTTACCTTGAGGAGGCCTCTATGATACCCCCCCCCCCCAGAACAGCCCATGCCTGGTTGGCATGACTGCATTAGCACTAGAAAGTTGGATAAGATTGGACCCTAATTTAAATGCCTATGAATAATGTATGTGCTATTATTTAACGTGTATAAATAGGCAAGGCATTCATCACACATAAAACAAGTTGAAGATGATTGCTTGACACAAATGTCTGCTCGGTTGTTATGTACACACACACACACACACACACACACACACACACACACAGAAAAGCACAGATCTTTTATCATTCATAGAATAAAATATAGAGTATGGAGAACTATTGTATGCCAATATTTGAATCTGAAATACCTGATAAGTTTTGTTAGCTAAATGCACAAGCACAGAAGAGAAATGTAAACATAGTCCAGTGGAGCCATAGACTAATGCAGCTGATATTCTTCAGTAATATGAAAACTCTTTTCTGCTAAGTAATCTTGGGAGAGATTGGACCACTTGCAACCTCACTGAATTAGCAGATACACCTGCACAATAACTTTTAATTGATTTGGAACTGGTTTAGCTTCCACTACTTCTACCAAAGAACCTGAGAAGCGTACCTTGGAGACTTGGTGCTGAGAATTCATTGTTCAAAATCCTAGTCCGTTCATGACTTAAACCTCTTAGATGGGTACAGTCAAGCCTTATCTGTGCTATAAATTTGAATCCGTTTCCAACCACTGCAATCCTATACACACTAACTGCCCAGTCCTCCAGGGCCGCAGCATCAATCTCGGGTACATGGCCTGAGATGACAACGGCCATTGCCAAAGTGCTGTAAAGCACTTTAGGGCAGCCAGGAGGAGGCAGGTGCCAGTGTGGGCAGGTGCTGGGCCTTCAGGTTAGTCAGAGAGGCCCTGGGAACCAACAGCGGTGAGTTTGCCACCAAGAAAGAAAGTGGTGTTCTGAGGTAGGGGAAAGTGGGAAGGTGAAAATAGGCGGCGGAGGGTGGCATGGAGGCAGGAGGTGGGAGGACAAGCCCAGTCCTATACCCCTTCAATTCTGCCCCCCTCCCAGGCCTGAAAGCTCTACATGGAGCTACTTGGTTCTGTACCAGCAATTTCACAGGTGTGGATGCGAGTAGACCCTTATTGGCTGCTGGGGCTCAACATGGAGTAAGAGAACAAATGTTTCCTTACCTCAAGGAGATCTCCAGCTGCCTCTCTGCCCATGTGACAGATCTCCAGCTGCCTCTCTGCTATTTTGGTGCCACTACATCGCTACACAGGCAGTCTGGTTATGATTGGATAGTTATGATTGGATAGATTAAATCCCATTGAACTCACTCGTACCTAATTTTGGGCAGACATGCATAGGATTCTGCTCGGTACTATACCTTCCAACCAAAGAACCCTAGTAGCTCATAAAGACCTTAGAGCCCCTCCTCAGTTGGGTTGTGAGAGAGTTTAAGTGGTTAGAAAGTGGTTTAAATATGGAGTGTAGAGATGCTGTGACTACAGCACTCTGAGAGGTGTATAAATCACCCCCTTCGAGTATAGAAGAGAGCCGTGTATTCCCAGTATGGAATATAAAATCAAAAGAAATTATGACCGAAGCATAAATACAGAACCAACACATAGTTATCTAAAATGTCACAAGCTGCCGCAAGAATAGCTACACAAGGGAAGGTTTAAACAAGTACCATAAAAAAGATCCAAATGTCATGCAGAGAATTTCCATGGGTCACAAAACTAGCTATTATTGTAAAAGTAAAGGTGGCTGTGACCTATGAAAAGGAAAAAGAAAAGAAAAAGGTAAAGTTAGAATTACTTCTGCTATATTTCAAGTGTCAGAAATCTGTTAGGCAGATGCTTTATTCTAGCAACACTGACAGGTGGTTAAATTGGTGCATGCCATGTGAAAAACTCCTTGAAAAATTGCTATCCTAATACTATGTGATTGACAATAAATGGGGTAATATAGTGGCTGTAAGGGAGGTTATGAGGAAAAGGACACTTCAGCATGTAATGAGCTGGGCACATTTCGTGTGAGCAAGACAGTGTAAATAAAATGGATGCTGGTGTGGATATTTGAGAAGCTGTCAGCAGTAAGAATACTGGGGACCTTCCAAGTTCCTCCCCCATATAAACCCCAAGCCGCACCCTTCATAGTGTTGCTACCAAAATTTCAGAGAAAAATTGGAATTTATAGTGAATTTTAGAATTTCTTCTGAGGGGAAACAGCTGAGAGTTTTCAAGAGAAGACAAACAAGTTTCCATAGAAGACGTGGAAGTTCTTGAGAGGGGGAGAAAGGTTGCACACTCCTGACCTCCAATAAGTGTCTATGTCAGAAGTTCCCAAACTGTGGGTCGAGACTGATCTGATTTTTGGTGGATAAAGGGTGATGGAAAGATCAGATAACTAATTGCCTTGAGCCCTGAGGCTATTCAAATATCAGATACTGCTGCTGCTAATTATCCTGAGAAGAGTTAAGTTCTTGCAGTTAGCAAGGAGGTGTAAATATAGGATGATAAATGTTTGAGGGTCTTTTTTCTGGTTATTACTTATAAATAAATAAACAGATCTTTCTAGATCTTGTTTTGAAAAAAAAAGTCTGATAAACCTAACTGGGTCCCAATACAGTATTGTTTAAAAAAGTGGGTTCCAGTGCTAACATGTTTGGGAACCACTGGTCTGTGCCACATGCAATTTCATTAAACTTTGTATGGAATCAAGGATATACTTCTACTCTCAGACTCCGCATAAAAATAGTTTTTTTTTCAGAGATGTGCTTTGCTCGAATCATCCGTTGTACACATATTCAAGGTGTGTACCAAGGAAAATTGAGCATTTCACACATTGATGTCCATCATATTGCCTTCAAGTCACTCTACTCAGCCTCAGCCGCCATCATAACCTAGCATCAGTACTGGCTCTTCTAATGGAAATGTAGGTTGGTCCTCAGATGAAACTAATTATTACTACCTCCAGACTGTATTGCATAGTGGACAAATGACAAGGGAGGGAAAAGTTCACTTTAATCAGAATGGTGACTTTTATCCATAAGTACATCAACCCATTTTTGCCCAGCCCACAAGTATGCATGTTTGGTCTCTGTTGCATATATGCAACGTTGGTCAGAAATGGCTCAAAAGTTCAACCTGGAAAGAAGGCCTTTAATTTTTGTGGTATCCTCTAATTAGTGTGCTGAATTGCTGCTTGCAAATGACTTACTAAGTTGATCACTATGTTGATTAAATCTTTTTTCTGTTGTCTCCAAACAGCCATTTCATACGAAGTGGACTCACTACAGACTTTCAACCCAGTTCATACACTGGGCAGTGATTCTACATACAGGTCCAACCTATTTATACACAAATTTTTTATACCCAGATTTGACTCAACGCAAATGGCCCCTGCAAATGAGAAGGAATTTGCTGATCCCTGGAGAAGGGGAAAAATGCACCCCTTTAAAATCAGTTTAAAATACTGAACAGTTCTTTAACAATAACCTCCTTAATGAGAGAGAGAGAGAGAGAGAGAGCTGGCTGACAATCCATCAATCCTTCTCTGTCAAGCGGGCCCCTCCCTTCCCCCTGAGCAGTGAAAGAAAGGGGATCATTTTGCATTGGTGAAGGGAGGGGCTGAGTGAAGCACTTGGAGGAGGACTGATTGATGGATTGTCTTCTTAAAGACTCTTATCTTACATCACAAAGGTCAGCAAAACTGTTTTTAAATCACCAGAGCAAAGAAACTTTGTTTTTTAAATTGATTTGCTATAGTGGCAGGACAGAGGGTTAGAGCCTCCATTAGCATCAGAAGGTCAACAGGTCAACATTAGCATCAACATTAGCATCAACATTAGCATCAGAAGGTCAACAGTTAGAGGACACCAGTTAGAGGGTGGAAAGGCAGGGTATAAATCTCTTAAATAAAATCTTGTGAATTGAGTCATTGTGTGCATGGGTGTAGAACATCACATGTTGCTTTAGGTGGAGAGATTCATAATGCCACCATGCAAATTGGATTGCCATTCAGGTATGTGTCCAAAGCAAACATTCTTTGGAATCCAAAGTCTGATTTAGTACATTTTAGCTTTATAATTTTTTTTTTCTAGAAAATGAACATATATCCTGTTATATAGCAGTTTCTTCTTCCCTTATATTACAATTTGCATTTGAAAAGCATCACTAGATAGAGTCTTCAAAACAAAAGAAGTGTTTTAAGGCCTTTGAACAGGCATACTTTATATATTTATAAAAAACATAGATATCCAAATGGGATTCCCAAGTGCTATGTCACTCAGACACTCCTTAAGAGAAGAAAATGAAAGACACATTGAGACTTGAAAAACCTATTTTGGTGTACCAGTGAGTAAAATAAAAGGGAGCACTGGGGAATAAGAAATCTTAAATAAGAAGTCTGACAAAATATTTACCTTGATTTTGTACTGCAGTGCTTTGGTGGTTCAGAAATTCATCTTAGCTGTTTCAGGAAAGGTTTCATGTTTGGTTTACAGCAGCTGTTACCCTGCACATTCCTGATCACCTGTGATCTTGGAAGCTAAGCAGGGTCAGGCCTGGTTAGTACTGGGATGGGAGACTGCCTGGGTGCTGTAGGCTTATACCACAGTCTTTCAAGACTGAAGGTTGCCAACCATCCCCATCCATGTTTGGTTAGTAATGCAGTATGTTTAGAATGTGAGGGACACAACCCGTTTTATTATTCTCTTCTAGTTTTAACAATCAAGGTGATAGAATTTTGCTTGGCTTAGGCTCTGCAGATTGCTTTTGTTGAGAAGAACACTAGTGCACTTGGCCTGAGCATTCTTCTTGCACAAGATTGTATGAACATTTGAGGAGTGCAGAAACCAAACCACCTGGAACATTCTCCTTCATTAACTATTACTGGCCAGTTGTGGTCTTTAGTAAATGAGGATTTTTGGCAGATTTCATTGTAGTGAATTGCAATTGCAGAGATTTCCAGTGTGAATACCTGTTCTTTTCTAACATCTTACTGAAACAAATAAATTGACAGAGCAGGACTTTGTTCAAAATCGCAGTCATGGCATATATCTACTCAGAAGTAAACTCCATGGTATTTAATGGGGTTAAGGGCCCAATCCTATCCAACTTTCCAGTGCTGGTGCAGATGCAATGCAGCCTGAAGGTAAAGGAACAAACATTCCCTGACCTTGAGAAGGACTCTGGGACTGCCTCCCCACTGCAGAATGCAGTACACACCTCATTGTGCTAGCTGCATCAGTGCTGGGAAAGTTGGATAGGATTGGCCATCATCAGATACTCATCACATAGCAAGATATTCCTGCAGCAGTTTGCAACCAGTGTGCTGTGAATGGTATACAGGTGTGCTGCAGGAGTTTGGGGGGAGGGTCATTTATCAGTAGGGCTATTAGGGCATGTGAGCCCCTCAAAAGCAGCATCATGTGCCTTGTCAAAAAACCAGTGGCATGACTTTTAGCGCCTTGTTTTATGTGTGTCATAAGATGAAAATTTTTAATCTAATTTTAGCGCCTTGTCAGTGTGTCATAAGATGAAAGAGATTGAAAATAGCCAATGTAGTGGCTTAACTCCTAATAGAGTACTAGATGGTCAGATACCTAACAGCTGGGCAATGAAATGAGCTGCTCACAGGCTAGGAAGTGGTTCCTGCATACACAGGGATCCCAGCTTCACAGAAAAGACTTAGGAAAAGAAACAACCTCTGCCCTGTGAATGCCCGTCCAAACTGCCATCTCAAAGGCACAGAGTGTTGAGGGTCTAGGAGGCTGCCTCCTCAAGCTATTTCAGACTACTGTGGTCTCTAGCTCAACGCTGTTTACATGAACTACCTGTGGCTGTCACGGGCTCAGACTTTACTATTACTACCTGAAGATGCCATGGAGTGAACCTATGACCTTCTGTAGCCAAAGCATGTGCTCTGCCACAGAGCTATGACATCTCCCTCAATTGGACAAGAAAAGGAGTTGGGAGGGAGCGTTGCCCTACACTAATCCCTAACAGTATGTAGTATCCTAGAGGGGGTGGAGCACTAGGGTTGGGCAGATATTTGCATCCTTTGATCCTAACCTCTGCTACAAACCAAAGGTTAAACCACATTAAAGTCAATAGAGTCCTAAAGCAGGAGAGGAATTACTTCCTATCAGTGAAAAAGTGCTTCCTCCAATCCTAATGAATCCCCAGTCAAATACTGCATTTACTTACCTGTTAAGGGGGCAGCACAACACACACCACCTGAACCCACTTCTCCCTTCTAAACTCTCCATAGGGATGGAAAGATGAAAATACTTCATCACATTGTACCACTCGGGTTTGGGGCTAGGTGAGCAACTTTCTGTACACCAACCCTAAGTTTCAGCAGTCAGAGATCAGGAATCTCATGGAGGGGGGCAGATTTCCCACTCCTTTTACTCTCTTAATTATTTCCTGGACCCTCAACTTCTTTACTTCCAATAAACATGTGTTTATGTTATGTAAACATGCTTAACTGTTTAACTTGCAGAACGATTTTTCAACCTTTGACTTTCTTGTGGCATCAAATGTTATTTTAAATAAAGTGTTATATGATGATTCTTAATATGGTAATTTTTAACAGTATGTAAGGGATAACCTGAAATAGCCCAGAACTTTGGTTTTCAAGCTCTCAGGGAGCTTGAAGACTGCAGTAAGTCCTTGCTGGGGGAAGGGAGAGAGATAGCGGAGCATAGGGAAGGCAGTGACGTGATCCCCAGGATTGCGTCGCTAAGGGGGGCTGCAGGTATATACTCACCAGTCCCTGCAGCAGCCTGTTGGGGGTATGGGGAGCCCTGCATGAGCTTCTGCACCGGGTCAGTGCAAGTGACTTGCACTGGCCTAACCCAAAGGTTTGGATTGCGCCCTTACAGCCCAATCCAAACCTGCCCTGGAGCAGGCAGGCCAGCTGGCCTGTGCTGCATCCAGAGCAGGGTTGATTCTGGCTGGAGAGCAACCTGGGACAAGGCAATCAATTCCCCTTACTCCACGTAACGTGGCAGTGGCCCAAATGGGGCTACTCTGACCTGCGCCACCTGAATGGCCCATCATCACTTCTGGATTGCATCCTTAGTTTATTCATTTGATTTGATTTTGCCATATGGGAGGGTGTTACATATTTCCTGCTTGATGATGTCAAGCAGCCATGACATCACTTCCAGGTTAATGACATCACTTCCGGTGGGTCCTGGCAGATTGTCATTCTAAAAAGTGGGTACTGATGCTGAAAGGTTTAAGAACCACTAAACTATACAGTAGAAAACAAATTTATTATAAAATAAATTTGGGTACCTCAATTTCAGGCTCTCCAGGTCTGCGTTTCCACTATAGCTTTAATCCACTTTCAATTACTCCAATGCATTTAGGAAGGGGGGGATTGTATCTTGCTGCAGACCCAATGCCAGCTCTCAGCGGTCCTGCTTAAATAACAACTATTAAAGATTAAAAGCCACATATTACTGGAGCCCAATTTTAATGCTTCTGGACTATACCTGATGTGTCCCTCTGAACCTGTCCTATGTCCTGCACCATCCTGAAATTATCATTTTTATTTTTTTCAAAATTTGCAGCCACTGGATTTTTAGCTTTATGCCTAAACTTTAACTTTATGCCATATGCTTAACCAAAGTGACATCAACATTTCCCAACTGGAACACTGAAAGGCACTTGAAAGTGCATTCTTACTGGGGGAAGAGAGAAATGGTTCCAATTTCTTATTATAACAGCAGATGCTCCAAATTCTGTCACGCTCCTAGAAATTACTACAGAGTGAATGCTCTTATATGCAGAAAAAGAAGACCCCTAAAATGATGGTGACTTCTTTTCCTTCCTCCTCCCACCCCATATACAAGTGCAATAGCCAAATCTAAAGAGTAACAATGAGTGTTGACACTGCCCAAAGTGTCAGGAATAAAACCAGCCTTTAGCTGTATTAAAGCAGGCCGCTGCTTGCCTACTGTAGATAGCTGTTCCACAGAGATCAGGCTGTGCAATGTTTTTGTTTGCTTGTGTGTGTTTCCCCAGACAGCAAGACATTCAAACACTTTTTGTATGCTATCTTTGATTTCCTTTGCACTTGTTTTTCATGTGGGACACAGAATGCTTTGATTCTTCCTATCTGTGTGTACTGGGTTGAACTAGATTACATTTAGGCCCTTTTCCAGCCTGACTGACAATCAGCCTGAAGAAAACACAGGTCATGGTTCAGGATGTGGACTCACCTCCCTGCATTACAATCTCTGCGCATGAACTGGAGGTTGTCCATGACTTTGTGTTCCTTGGCTCAACGATCTCCGACACTCTTTCTCTTGATACCGAGCTAAACAAACGCATCGGTAAAGCAGCTACCACGTTTTCCAGACTCACAAAGAGAGTCTGGTCCAACAAGAAGCTGACGGAACATACCAAGATCCAGGTCTACAGAGCTTGCGTCCTGAGTACACTTCTGTATTGCAGCGAGTCATGGACTCTTCACTCACAACAGGAGAGGAAACTGAATGCTTTCCACATGCGCTGCCTCCGACGTATTCTCGGCATCACCTGGCAGGACAAAGTTCCAAACAACACAGTCCTGGAACGTGCTGGAATCCCTAGCATGTATGCACTACTGAAACAGAGACGCCTGCGTTGGCTCGGTCATGTCGTGAGAATGGATGATGGCCGGATCCCAAAGGATCTTCTCTATGGAGAACTCATGCAAGGAAAGCGCCCTACGGGTAGACCACAGCTGCGATACAAGGACATCTGCAAGAGGGATCTGAAGGCCTTAGGAGTGGACCTCAACAAGTGGGAAACCCTGGCCTCTGAGCGGCCCGCTTGGAGGCAGGCTGTGCAACATGGCCTTTCGCAGTTTGAAGAGACACTTGGCCAACAGTCTGAGGCTAAGAGGCAAAGAAGGAAGGCTCATAGCCAGGGAGACAGGCCAGGGACAGACTGCACTTGCTCCCAGTGTGGAAGGGATTGTCACTCCCGAATCGGCCTTTTCAGCCACACTAGACGCTGTTCCAGTGCCACCTTTCAGAGCGCGATACCATAATCTTTCGAGACTGAAGGTTGCCAACTATTCTATTTCCCCAGTCCACCAACTGATGTGGGCATGGTTGGGCATCGGCATGCCTTTGAGTAAGGGTGCAATCCTTACTGCATCCCAGGCCAGTGTGAGTCCCTTGTGTTTGTGCCTCCATGGGAGTAGGTTGCGCCACTGCATGGAGATGCACTAGCCCACGGAGGCCAGATCCAGCTTCTGTGGCAGCAGCAGCAGGTGAGTTCATGCCTGTCAAGTTTGGCCGGCACAGGAGTTTGGAAGGGGATGGGGAGGAAGGGGGAGGAAGCGGGGAGGCATTCCAGGACAGGGGCAGGGTGGGCAGTGGGCATTCCTGGGGGTGGGTGGGGAGCAGGAGGCAGGGCCAGGACCCGGCAGGTATGCCAGATCCTAGCTCCGTTCTTGGGCCGCGCAGCGCAGCACTGGGTTGCTCTGTTCTGCGCCACCTCATCAAGTGGCACAGAGTCAAATAGACCCATTGGGGCTGCTGCCACTTTACCCAAGGTAAGGGGAAAAGTTTCCCCTTGCCTCGGGCTGTGCCACTCTCAGTTCCAATCTTGCGCTGGATACAGCGCAGGCCTCCTGACCTGCCTGTTCCAGCAAAAATTAAGATTGTGCTGTAAATGTAGTTTGTTCTCTATTACCGTGTTTCTCAAACTGTGGGTTGGGATCCACTAAGTAGGTCATGAGCCAGTATCAGGTGGATCCCCTTTCATTTCATGCCTTTTAAACAGAGAAGGGATGGACAGATTTCATTCACGCTTGTGCAGCATACTTAACATAAATATTTTAAAAGAAGGTTTTTCACACTTCCTTTCCAAAATTAAAAATGGATAGCAGATGGGGCAGCTCAGTCTAAAGAGCTGCTTTCTATAGTTCTATCATACTGAGCTGATAAAACATTGACATGCTTCTTACTTGAAAAGTGATCTTCACTCAAGTGTCCATGTGGACAAAAGAGCAATAATAATGTGGTCCTCAGCCTGCACATATATTTCTAGAGAGCTCCTGCTGCATATGCAGCCAGAAGTCGAGATTTTGGCTTGATCAGGTCAAGCAAAACACAGGGGATTGTGGGCCCTTTCAGGACCCCCGGAGCTCATTTCTAAAGAAAAAAAAAATGTACTGTAGTTTGGAGCTTGCCAACCTTTCCCATAGGCACATATATGTTGATAGGTTCAGCTTGCACAACTGCCATAACACAGGGCTCTATATTCAGTTAAATAATAGAAGTTTAGGAAGTACTCAACCATACATACAAACTTCACACGCTAGACATTCTAATATTTGTTTTTTATTCCCTTCCCATCACAGCGATGTTCTAGAACTGACATCTTCTCCCATCTTTGAGCAGGGGAATAGTATTCCAAGTATGTGTTTAAAAGCCCATTGCTAGGCTAATTTAAAAAGTAGACAAACATTGAATTTGTGTTAGAGAATAATCCAGCACCGAGATAACAGACAAAGATGTATTCTGTCTTTCATTTTGACTGTGCTAAAGGCCAAACCGCAGGAGAAGAGAAACCACAGGATCATGGTACAAAGGTGGAAGCATCCTCCTGTGAAGCCATTTTCTACATGCTGTTTTCCTGCCAGCCACAGCCCCGTGCAGTGTCTATTTAAACCTCATTGAGTGCAATGGCTATTTTATCCCCATAGAGTGCAGTTCTAACCCTGCATCTGTATAGCCAGGCTGCATGGCCTGCACTGTATCCACCACAGAGTAGGAAGCTGCTGGAGGTCAACTTGGAATAAGGGGATATTTTTCCCTTTACTCATGACCAAATCTTTCCCTCATCACCTGAGGCTCACTCGTTACCTGATGCTCCTCCTGATTACCTGATGCTCCTCCTCATTAAGCAGTCAGCACCTATCATAAAAGATGCTCCAGTGGTGCATGAGTTGGAAGCGCCAGTGGGGAGGCCAGTGTGTTCTCGCCCCCACCAATAAGGGACTTACTGCTTGCCAGAGGAGGTAGGATGATGGAAGAGGCAGAGGGTGGAATGGAGGTGGGAAGGGGGAGTAACCGGGCATGGAGAGAGGTGTAGTGGGAGTGAGGAGGCCGCAGGTTGCAGGCAGCCCATGGTGGATCTTATCCCTTCCAGCAGCAGCCTCCCTGCCCTGTTTCTCCCCATGGACTTGTGCTAGCAAACCTTCCAGTGCAGATCCAAGGAGATGCATTGTGGGTTGGGAGGCTTAGGTGGGGGTAAGGGAATTTTACAATCCCCTTTCCCTGCTGAAACCTCCTGGCCCACTTTCCCCTCCCCCCCAGGGATGCAGCATTTTCCAGTTTGGCATCGCTACAGTGGTAGGGGAGAAAAAGGATAAGATTTTTGGGCTCTCAGTGTAACTCCCCAGTCTGCCCTATGGGGCTATTCAGATCTGTGCCAGCTATTTAGCTGGCACAAATCCAAGCAGCCCATATAGGGCTGTCTGACCTGGGAGGAAGGGTTAAGCTTGTGCTGTGGACGTCAATCCGGGTCCCAGGCCCAGTGCTCCCACCGTTGTGCCCTCCCCTCCCCAGAAACACCTCTCCCCACCCCAGAATTCCCTCCCATCATCCTCTCCCACCTGCTGTGCTGCCCAGAGCAATCCTAGCTGCTCCAGCCAGCCAGGGACTGAATCTGACCCTGGCAGGCCTTGCACATGTTATTGTGCCAGCGCAGTAGGCTCTTGAGTCTGTGCAAATGTGCTTTACAACATGTTTTGGTTGCTGATAGCAAAGGCTTGCTAGAGTGAGCTGATGAACTCTGATGGACTGGCACTGAAGCAATATGCATGGTCCTGAGTTGTAGCTGCATGAGTTGAGAAACACCTCAACAGGTGCTGCAAAAACACAACATGAAAACAGAATGGAAAGGTGTGGTGGGGTGAAGAGAAAACATGTACTGGTGCCTAGGTCCATTTGTTTCTCTTTAGGACACTGTGTTCTGCCAAATCCCAATCCACTGGGCCTCGTGCCCGCTTAAGGCTGATTAGTTTCCCTTGTGAAACTCACCAGTACAGCAAGCAAAAGTCAGAGTCCAGTTCCAGCCCACATATTCCAAGTAAACCAGTCCAATCAATGAGAGTTGCCAAATCAGAGTCCAGAGCCAATAAGCCAAGTTACAGTCCAAGGTCAGGTTCCAGGTAAGTCAGGTTATCAAAGTCAAAGTCCAAAGTCAATACACCAAGTCACAGTTCGAGGTCAGATTCCAAAATCAATAAGCTCAGTCAGTCTCCTCTCCAACCTGCACTCCTTCTACAACCCACAAACCCTTCCTGCCTCAGATGCTCCTTATATCCCTGAGGGCCCTATTGCCTTCTACTCTACTCTACCCTATTGCCTATTGCCACACTCTGCTGGATGCCCAGTCCTTACCCTTAAAGGGGCCACTGCTGACACCACATCTACCTCCTCGCCAGATCTTCCGCAATTCCAATCCACACTGCTATGACCATTCACTGGACTCCCAAAGCTTTTTCCATGATGCTTTTTTCATCTCCTTTTCTTTGACTCCAACTCACTGTGTAACATTGCTAGGAATGGAAACCTGCAGAGTGCTCTGATGGAGATAGATGGAGCTATATTTATGGGCACAGCCCCATTAGCATCAAACTGCCAGCTACACCCTTGATTATCAAACGATTTTTCATTCTAATGTTTTGTCACAGAATACTTATTGTAGGAACGAAGATATGAGTAATGAACATTCAGCATTTCCAGCCAGACAGTTGCAGAATCAATATCATTTATCTGATTCTGAGGGTTTTTTTTTTTTTCCTGCAGACATTTAGAACTCAGTCTCCAAACCAATCTTGAAATGCCAGGTATTTGTTAATTAGGAACAATTTATCTTAATTAGTGTGTGGGGGGGAAGACTATTCTAACAAGAAATAAATTATTTCAGCACAAGAAAAAAGCAAGTTTTGTGAAATGTTAATGCTGGCTTAAGTCACTGTCCAACCTCTTCTGCTTGAATTGTTTCAAGCCATCCAGGTGTTGCAGGTGATGCAGCTAAACTTTTTAATAATATACCATCCTCTCTCTGGATCATTACTGTGCCTCCCTTGCAGAAAGAGGGATGCAATGTCTCAATGCTCATTAACTTTTAATATGCAAAAGCCAAAGTCCAAAGCGCCCTTTTCTACCTATTTGTTACATGCATTGTGTTGCTTTTATCTGTTTTCAGAACAAGGAACCCTTAATGATAGATACAAGAAACACTTATTGGCATATTTAAAATCCAAGCAGTATAAAACAAAAGATTGGATGGAGGGATACATGAATCAGACAATTCACCTACAACCATGACCAACCAGGCCTTGCCGCCACATATCAACCATTTGTGACCATCATAGAAATACGTCTCTTAATTATCATATTTATATATTTGGCCACCACTCCAGAAAGCTCTTCATTTACCAACCCTTAATGCAATGATAAAGCATTAAGCAGTGGTTTCCAATCTGCAAGGCACAACTCCCAAAGCGAGCCGCGGGGCACTCACAGGGGAGTCATGGGATGTCCTCATTCTGGGCGCCATCATCTTGGATCATGCAAGATTGCACAAGATTCAAGGTGGCTTGGGAAGAGGATGCCATGGGAGCTGTGATGCCAGTAAATCTGGGAACCTCCACATTCATGAATTGTAATGCATTGGAAGAGACAGCTGACATTTCAGTTTGATGGTTAACGTCAGTATTATAGCAGTTTCTGCCATGAGGAATCTTGGGAGTTTGAGTTTGCAATGCTAGCTTGCACCTTTTAGAGAACTACTTTTCCCAGGGTTCCCGAGAGAGAGAGAGAGAGAGAGAGAGAGAGAGAGAGAGAGAGAGAGAGAGAGAATAACTATTAAAATGTTTTTAAAACTTACATTGTTTGGACTAATAGGCTGCGGTTGAATAAAACAGTGGATACCTAATGTTTCACCTGTATCTTTATCTTTTGAGAATGCCTGCCACAGCAGCAGGCGAAACACTAGGTATCCACTGTTTTATTTGACCACAGCCTATTAGCTTGAACAATATGAATTTTACCTGAGAATTTGAACAATGTACCTGAGCATATAAAATCACCGTATTGCATCTTCAATGTAACCAACTTGCAGACTCTCTCTAGAAGAATTTGTGTCTGTGTGTGCACCAAGAATGAGAATTGTGCATGATTTTCAAGCAAGCATCCAATTTGCTTTAGTATCCTGTGGTATATGTATAAGAGTCCTTTACATAAATTCAATTTCTAGATCCCTTGAATCACAAAACATTATTTGTTCTGCTGCTTGTGATCCTTCAGCCTTTAAAATACCAAACTCACATTCTAATTATCATGGAAGGATCCTATCTGTTGACTGCATCCCTCATTAGTAGTTAAAAAAACAAAAACAAAAAAAAAAAAACGGTTTGGAATTCCTGTTTTATCCAGCATCTATCAAATGCACAGGGCGGATGGGTGGGTAGAACAGATTCCTTTCTGAATGGTGCTCAGTGCACCCAATTATTTTGAGTTCTTTTGCAGGTGAAATATAGACTAGTTTAAAAAAAAGAAAAGAAAAACAAACTTAAGTCAAGTGTCTCAAGTGCCTGGGGACTAAACAGAACTGTAAGTGTGGCTTATTATGGTAATTAGAGCAATACCAAAAGATTTTGGGAAAAATTGTTTCCTACAGAACAAGTTAAGTAATTAACCACTGACAATTAAGGGTAATCCTTGATGCTACAGGTAATGATTTTAATTCACCCAGACTGTGTGGAAAACTAAGAGAACAGGAAATATTTTCAATAGGAACTTGCAAAATGCAACTGGTCTAAGATTCCAAAAGCAACATTGAAATGTGCTGGGTGTTCTGTGGGATATAATCTGTGCACTACATCGGAAAGTATAAAATGCGAACTAACAGCCCCATCCTATCCTCCCCCCTCCACAATGCAGCGGTGCTAAAAAGGCTACCATTGCATCCTGTGGGGGGAGGGGTGGACCAGGAAGCTTGTGAGAGCTAAGGGACAATATTGTCCCTTACCTCTTCATAAGTCCATCAGCCAGCAATGGGTCTCCTCAGACCTACAAACATGGAAAACAAATGGGGCAAAGGAATTAAAATATATATTTTAGTACACTCCTGTTGTATTCACACATGCATTTTGCTGCAAGTCTTGTGTGCATGCACACTAGGAACCAGTGGCCATCTTCAGCTTGCCAACACATGTGAAGCACAGCAAAATGCGTGCATGCATACTGTGCAATGCTTAAATTAGCCCTTATTTTAGCAGAAAATGACAGATTGCTCCAGTTACCATTTTCTGCAGTTGTACTCATAACTATCCCTTGTGCATGCAAAACTGGGTCTACTTTGCAGATGCTTGCTGAAAATCCATACAATATGGATATTGGGTCTCTTTGAGGAGAAAGGCGGGATATAAAGAAAGTAAATAATAATAATATTCTTTCGTCATTTGCATAAAGACGAATTTTCTGAGCTTTTCTTTTTTTTAAGATGGGTGAAGAAACAGTGATCTGGGCACATGAAAAAGAATGTCTGCATCCATGACTTCAAAAAAAAAAAAAATAACTGATTGAAGCTTTTATTCTAGCAAAGCTCAAGAAAGATCCAGGTATGGATCAGCTTTCTAGTAAATGATTGGCTGTAAAAGGGGGCAATCAGAAACACAGCCTATTCATTCTTAAACCAGGTGATTGTTTGAAAGCATGAATATTGCATGGAGGTAGTCACTCTGCTTAAATATAGATTTCTAGCTCAATCCTTTTCAGAGGGCAGATTGAGACTTCTACTGTAGATATGACAAAATACAGTTCCCAGCGTGTT
This sequence comes from Tiliqua scincoides, assembly GCF_035046505.1. Classification (NCBI taxonomy): domain Eukaryota; kingdom Metazoa; phylum Chordata; class Lepidosauria; order Squamata; family Scincidae; genus Tiliqua; species Tiliqua scincoides. The sequence goes on from NC_089826.1 coordinate 62,014,457, forward strand.
CCCACTAAGGAATTTTCTAATGCTATGCTTGGCACTTCTTAGCAAGCTTAATGTAGTTGAGATAACTTTCTTATATTGGTCAAATCACACTTCATCATATCAAAAACTAACAAGGTTTACGCAATAGGATTTGTACCTCTAAGGCAGTGTTTCTCAAACTTTTTCAGTTGGTGGTTCCCTTGATCTACTGGTCCATGGGTTGTGGCTCCCATTAGGGCTACAATCCTATACATTGTATAGGACATCAGATTTCTCACTATTTATTTATTTATACAGGTATTTATATACCGCCTCTCTTGGTCATCAGATTTCTCCTCAGACTTTAATCCAAGGCGGTTTACATAGGCAGGCTGTTCTAAACCCCCGCAGGGATTTTTACAATTGAATAGTTCTAGTCTTTCATAGAACTCCTCCTTCCAGCTGGATTCCTTCCCAGTCTGGCCTCTCTCTGGCCCTTCGCCTCCCACGCTCCACTTGACTCCTCTCTGCCACCTAGGGTCAGCTCATCAGTATCAGCGTGTTGTCAGTTCTCGGGTACTTCCGGTTGTTTCGAACTGGCAGCCTCAGATCTTCAGGCATACAAGGCAGCATCTCTACCAAATGAGCCAGACCTCCTGCCCACTGCCCTCCAGACCACTATGATTCTGAGACTCCCCTGGCTGGTCTCCACAGCTCCCCAAAGAGCCACAGCTCACAATTTGGAAACCACTGCTCTAAGGGCTGAAATTTCAACATTTATTTGGAAGCAAAGCCACAATTCTCAAGTTTCACAGTGCCTTCAGAAGCACAATGTAGGACTCTTGTTTTCCTACTGGAAGCTGCAGAAGAAGAAAGGGGTTGTCCTCTAATAACCTTCTAGACAAATTGAACAGCTGAAGCAAGAAAGCAAATTAAATTGAACACCATGGAACTTACTTCTGAGTAGATGTGCATACGATTGCTCTGCTTATCTCTTGTGCCCAATCCAAAGCTGAGGGAGAACAGAATCGTGCCCACTTGTTTGTGTGCCTGGTCTCCATGAAAATTTTGTGGTCAGGCATGCAGAAACAGAAGCAGTAGTGGGCAGCAGGTTCAGGTGGCATGAATGCACACACTGCCTCTGCATGTTATGCCCCAGAAATCTATCTACATATAATAATAATAATAACTCGGTATTTATATACCGCCTTTCTGATCATCGGATTACTCCTCTGACTTTATTCAAGGCGGTTTACATAGGCAGGCGTTTCTAAATCCCTCAAGGGGATTTTTACAATCCTAGAGGTTCTCTCTTTCAAGAACCAACAACATTTCAGAGAGGATCTTCCTGGTTTGGTCTCACTTCTGGCCTCCAGTTCTCCCACGCAGGCTGGCAAGCAGCTCCATCTCTCACAAGATGCTTCTTGCTCACAGCAAGAGCAGGTAGAATCGCTCAGCTGGGCTTGTCAGCTGCTTCAAGGTCTTGCCATTCTTAGCCATTCAGGGAGCTGCCGGTGTCCTCGAACTGGCATCCTTCTGATGTTATCTTCAGGCTAACGGAGGCTCTACCCTCTAGACCAGACCTCCTGCCTCCTACATATGATCTACATGCTTCCAGCTCTCTGAACCTTCAATGTAATGCTGATTTGAGGTTTACTCCAGGTTCTGACCCATTTCCTGAGTTCCCCCTTGGATTGGAGTTCAGCCCCATTTGGATCTATCTCCTGGACTTTTGACTCGGTTGCCAAAGTTCCCTGGAGACTTCCCCAAGTTGGGGTGCCCATCCTGGTTTCCTGGAACCTATTCATCAGATAAAGGAAGGCATACTTTGCTATCTTCATTCTTCCATTTTCTTACATCTGTCTAATGTGCATGATGCCTTTTTTGTCACTTCATTTTCCGCCTAAGCCTCTTGGGCTGCAGTTCTATTTTTGTTACAGTGAAAGGCTGGGATTCTCTACAGAGACCCCTTGTTTGCCTTTTATCCTCCCAAAGTTAGTCTCTTTGATGGATGATCTCAAGGTCCTAGAATGTTGTTTTTATATCAGCTATGCTGAGCAGGGGGTTGGACTTAATGACCTCCAAGTCCCTTCCAGTTCTAACATTCTTTGATTTTATATTTGGTCTTACTTCAGCATCAGATGCCCTATTACAAGACACTACATTGTTTATCTAGAAAGCCAAATTGTTCAGAACAAACCTCTTGACCAGAAAATCCAGTATAACTAGCCCTGTGCCAACAGGCCTAATATCCCTCCCCTCTGCATCCTTCTAACTCAAAATCCAAACTTTGTTCGTAGGCTCAGTTTTGTCCTCCTCTCCATTCACCATAGGAATTCTGCCCCTACCTTCTTGCTTCGTCTTGAGGCTTAAAGGTCTTAGAGATGTTTGAGGATAGCATCACTATGCATGCATGCAACATTTCCCTACCTAGCATTTCCTCACTCTTCTCCACTGCCATCCTTATTCTGAGATGGCCTCAGTGTCTAGCCCTAGGGAGTTGGTGGAGTCTGTGAGTGTATTGTCACTGTTTCCTGACTCTGTCTTATCGTATTAATTCCCCATAATAACATTAATATCGTTCAATGTTATTGATACCAAGTTTTCCCTTGCAGCTCCCCTTTTCTGTCGTACCCATTTGTGAGGTGCATGCACCGTGGCCAATGGTGAAAAGTCCCTGAACACATGTGCTTTGGAAACAGATGTGTGTGCTTGGGCTCAAGTTCCCTGAACACCTGCGATAACAATGGAGAAGCTGGGTGCATATGACACCCTTTCTTGTATCTTGTGTGAATACCACTAAGGCTTTAAAGGTTAAAATCAGCATATTAAATTGGATACAGAAAACAACTGCATTGAATAATAAAGTTGTTTTAACTTTGGCAGGAAACCTTTAGCTCACCTATATCTTGTACTACTTAATAAACTGCATTTCACCGAGTGAAAATCCCATGCTACTTTTTGAACCTCCTTGGAATGAATTAATTTTCAGTGTATTAAATGAATGTGATTGCCAGCTGCAAAACAACTAAAGTGGGACATTTTTTTAATTTAAAATTCCAGAAAGAAGTAGCCAAAGTTTAACAGCATCAGAATATATTTATGTAGGTAATTTCCATTAGCTGATAAATATGAATTAATGTGTAAAGAAGGACAGAGCAAGTACTTCGCTAAAAGTCAAAGAAGGGATGGCAAGCAAAATTGAATTAGCAGCATTACAATGAGAGGAATAAAAGTGATGTGAGATAAAGGAACTATCTTCTAGGCTAGTCTTGACTGTACAGACAGATTTTTACAGAAGTTCCTCTTTGTGCTGATCAATTCTTTTGACTCAGTTTTCCTCCAAGATGAGCAGGAAAAGCAAGAAGTAGAGAAAGGACTGGTGTTCAAACTTTTCTACATTGAAGAAGGCCTTTCCACAGTGATCAACCTCCCAAGGATCTTTGTGCATTGTTGGAGTTTCTGGGGTGGTTTAAGGTACATATGTCACTAGTACATAGTGCTTGGATTTTGGTCTTTGTTGCCTTTTGAAAAATGAGTGCACTGCCCAAAACCAATCAATATCCAACTGTTCAGAGGTGGCATTCAACATTCAGTTGGATCAGGCACCAAACAATGGCCTCAACCAGTCCTACCCTCTGAGCTCCCTGGTACTCATCCCTGGGATACTCCCCGGCCACAGATTCAACTCCCATTGAGGTGGGTAGGAAAAGCCCCACTGCCTTCAGCAAGTAAGCTTAGGGGGAGCAGTGAAGGACTTTGCCTCAGGGCCTTTAGCAAGCTGACCCTGGCCCTAGCTACCCTTTGCATGGAAGATTGATAGTGGTAGGCAAGCTGTTTCTCCAAGAAGAGTGTCTGTCATTACTGAACTTGTCCTTGAGGAATCTCTGATAAGCTTTGAAGGAAGTTTGGACCCAGTTTGAAAACCGCTGCCATGGCAAAGCACAGCAAATGTAAACCATACTTTAATATTCCATCTTAATCAGTCCTCTGAGAACAACGATTGATCTTCACTCTAAAATGTATGTCACTTTAATGGCTTTCCAAGAGAATCCTCTCCATTGACCTACCCTCTCATTATGATTATGGTTGTGACTTATTATTTTTACGAAACTAGCAGTTTACTACAAGATAAGACACCTACTCTGCTTTCAGGCCTTACATCAAGCGCACAAGAAGAGGGGAAGGAAGAAAGGACAGATGTGTACAAATTTTTATCAGACATTGAAATACAGCAGTAAAAGGAACCAGATGGAGTCAAATTAAGACAGTTAATAGAAGTTTAATTAGAGTATGAAAGAGAGCGAACTAACACGATCATAACGATGAGTGAGCCAAACAAACAAGGCAAGCTGAAGAAGTCACGATGAAGGCAATTTGCCTGAGAGAAGAAGTGGGAAGTTTTAAGTGTTGTCATAACCATCCTCTATGGCAGCCCTCCAGGAACATAATACACCTCCTGTTCTTGCTGTTTGCCTAGGACATTGAAAACATGGAAGTTGCCAAGCATTTGCCAACAATAAATGAGTGGTAGACAGTATTCGGGATTGGTGGGTCACAGGTTGTAGGCCTGATGTGGATATAACTTCCCCAGGGTTGTTCTGCTGGTGCTTCATCCTTTACCGCTCTAAAACCACAAGTTGTAAAAGTACTATTTACAAAGCATCATATGGTCACTCATCATAGATCAGTCATTTTTAACCCGTGCATTGGAGAACCCTTGAGTCATTCAAAAGCTTATCAAGGATTCTCATTGAGGAGGTCCATAATGACAAACTTCCCTTAAAGATAAGTTTGCCCACCTGCTTCCTCAGCAACCTGCAAGAGGAGCGTTCTAGCAATATGCCCTCTTCAGGCAATGCAAGAGTTAAATCCAATAGAGCTGCCCATTACCCCACATGCAACAGCAGGAGAGCATTGGGTGTGTCCCATTGTGTCCCTCCATGGCCCCCAAGACCAGTAAGTCACCATGGTGTGTGGGAAGGAGGTGGGGAAGGGGTAGAAAAGGGCAGGGAGGTGGAGGAATGGAGAGGAGATGGGGCAGAATAGGAGGTGGAACAAGGGCTGGAAGGGGGTGGAATTCTTGGCGGTGACACCACTGAGATCCTATCCCCTTCCCAGGCCTCCTCAGGACCCTTCCTGGGTCCACTTGAATTTGTGATAGTGAAATTCCTGGTGCAGGTCCAAATAAATCCATTCCCATGTTGGAGGCTTACCCCCAGGTAGGGGAACAAATGAGGAAGGGAAAGAACAGGACTGGACCTTTAGAATGTTAAAGGTTCGAATGACTTTTCTTTATTGTGGTCACTCTTCTTCAAAATACCACAAATTCAGGGCTTGCTTCAAACTCTGCAATAAAACTCTGGCTAAAAAAAATAAAATAAATAAAATTATGGTTCTGGTGCTGAGTCATATTAACACAAAGGGCTTCTGTTCTGCTGCAGTTAATAACCACATTATTAGCAAGTGGCCTTTGCAAATAGGAAGGACTGTAAAAAAAAAAAATCCAGTTTCCTATTTTTAACTTTTCTTTCATCTTTCTTTAGCTGCACTATCTGCATAACTTAATGTCCCATTATTCAGAAGTTGTGGAATTGCTCAGTGACCTCATTAACATTCTTATCTCTTCACTGTTACATTGTGTATGAGGCCTGCCTGGTTATTATCTTTGCCACCCCAGAGCTTAAGGCACTGCTATCTTTGCCACACATGTCTCGTGCGCAGCTGCTATCTATGGTCTGCATGCACCAGCTATCTGACATTCGCAACATGTACAAGGTTCCAGCAGGGTGAGGACAGAGCTAAAGGAAAAAAGCAAGCCATTCTCTTGATTCCATGTACGTCCTCACCTTAACTTTTGAGAAGGGCACAAAAATGTTAATGCAGCAGTAAGCATTTCACCTAGACGCTATATTTGAAGAAATGGAGAAATGCAACAGAATCAGAAGGCATTTCAATTTCTTGTCATTTCACCCCAAATATAAGAGTCATGATTAATTTTCACTTCCCGATCTGACCCTGGGCTCTTGACAAAAGGAAATGGCCATATTAGTTTGCGTTTATAAGACCTTTTGAGCTTTCCTGCATGTAAAAATTATGGAACAGACTCTATAAGGAAGATAAATAGTGAAGATTACAAGGAATAGTTAAGGTAATGAGAAGGACAAATGGGTTTAATTAAGGTAACTGATGAATAAGAGGAAAAATGGGGATATCCGCATGACTGAAAATGCAATGAATGTGTAGATGCTTCAAATACTGAGCTATTCTATGGTCAACTATTCCTTCAGTTGCCCCTGTTGCTGTATAACGTGAATATATACATGGTCCTTTAAGTATTGTAAAAATGCAGTATTGGCTGTCTCCTTAGCAGTGCATGCAAGATTGGTGCTCCTGACAGGTAGGATTGGGTTCTAAAACAAATCTCAGTTACTTCATCTCTTAAGAGTGCAATCCTAGGCATGTCTACTCAGAAGTAAGTCCTCCCCTGGAAAGTGTGGATAGAGTTGCAGCCTTACAGCCCAATCCTGAGCTGCCTGGGGTGCTCAGCTTCGGCAGCACCAAAAATGGATGCTGCCAGATCCTGCGTGCCTAGGGCTACTGCGGGCAGCACATCAGGAGAAGGGGACTTTCATCCCCTTTGGGTAAGGGAAGTAGCCCTGCAAAGGGGCTACTCACTTTACCGCCAACCAAAAGGTTGGCAGTAAGGTAAAGGCATTCATGTAGGATGCCGAGCCCTAAACAAACGGACAGGATCCGGTGGAGCAGAGCTCCAACAGACCTGCCTCTCTGTCTCCCCGCTCCCTCCCCCCGGCACGCCTCCCACCCACCCTCTCCCCGCCTCCTGCCTCCTTGTCACGCTTCCTCCCCGCCCTCTCTCTGCCCTCTGCCTGCTTTCCCCCTCCCCAGAACGCCTCCTCCCCACTCCCTCCCTGCCCCCGCTTACTGTGCTGCAGCTCAGCAGTCCATGCAACTGCTGAGTGGCAGAGGACGAGCACCCGCCCGGCACTAGCCCAGCGCCAGCCAACGGAAGCCAGCACACTGAGCTCAGGATTGGGCTCTTAATCTGTTCATTTTGTAGTGATTTCAGCTGTTCACCGTGAACTAGTCTGCATAAATCTGATTGAGTTCTATAGGAGTTCTGCAGCCAAATATTGTGGCGGATGGCAGCTTCTAAAATTGGATGCTTTCCCCCAACACAGCTCCTCTCCAGGAATATAAGCTACTTGTGGGCACACTCGCAATTTGTTTAACAAGTTGGCACCTTTGCACATTAGTCCTGTAAGTCTCTTTGTAATGTGCCACACTTGCATGGTTGCTTAATACTGCTGAACTAAGACGGCAGCCTTATCCCTGGTGATGCCAGACATACCTTGCACCATTAGGGATGGGCTGTGAAGCAAATATCATTAACATGCAAGGAAAGGAAGCAAAGCTGAAGAGTCATCATTGACAGATTTCACTCCATGTGTTCATCATTCCTTACTTTAATAACTTTAATACCAGCATCTTGGGAAGAGGGGAGTTGCCGTCATCTTCCACCATAAAAAGCAATATTGTTTAATTTTAAACTTGCCTTTGGGTTTCATTCAAAAATGAACACTGCAATTCTTGTGTGCTGTCATGCAATGTCTAAATGAACATTAGTAATGCCATGTAACAATAATACTCAGGTTGAGATGTTGAAAAAATGCACAGGGAAAAACTCTGTGCCTTCATGAAACTACAGGACTCTTTCGGAAAAAGCTGCAAACCAAGGACTTAACCAAGGGTTACAGGTGTTCCTACCTCCTCCTGCTATAACCTGAAAGCAGCTAAGCAATGACAGAATGTAAGTCATCCACATAGATGGACAGCCCAATCCTATCCAATTTTCCAGTGCCATTGCAGCTGTGCCAATGGGGCGTGCGCTGCATCTTTTGGTGGGGAAGGAGTCACAGAAGTTTCCTCAAAGTAAGGGAACTCCCTTACCTTGAGGCTGCATCGCAGCTGCACTGGTGCTAGAAAGTTGGATAGGATTGGGCCCTGAGACTCTAGATTAATTGCCGAGTAATGTGATATAACAACAAGCTTGCAAGGTATCGCTGCAAATCAGTGGCATCACTAGGGTTTTCATCATCCGGTCCAGGAAGCCAGCACATCACCCATATGATGGACTGCCTCCCATGCAGTGGGCAGGGCAATACCCTAGGTGGTGGGCGTGGTGACGTACCATTACCCTGCACCCACTGTGTGTTTTGTGTTATTTTTTTTGGCTATAACTTTTGATAAAATAGAGATATTTCAGCGTCATTTGTTTCATTGCATTCTGCATGAAATTACACCATCAACTGATATGTAACATGATTTTATTATTGGAAAATACCAAGATTTAAAATTTTTTGGCAAGCAGTGGTGTCACCCTCCTGTGCACCCCCAAGTGAAACCACTGCTGCAAATAGATGGTTAACTGGGCATGGCACAATAAAATATAGTGACTACTTGATTTTATTATTATTATTTGGCTACTTGAGTCCAAATAATGAATTGGCATCTTTTCCAAGACTGAACACCAATTCACGTGACCCTCGAGCAAGCTGAAGGCTGATTCTAGTGAAGCAGAGCTGGCCCAAGACCTCCTGATGCCTGAGGTGGCATGTCACTTATCAACGTGTCTGCCTCTGCTCCTCCCACTCTCTAATGTTCTAGCTCAGCACTTGTCTTCCGTCTTGCCCTCTTTTCTTGCCTCCCTCTTCTATTTCCAATCCAGGGAGCCGAAGGAGGAAGTGGAGGCGATAGGTGCACAAAGTTGGGTGCTTCCAGTGGCATTGCTTGTGCACTTTACACCTGAAGTGGATGTCATCCCCTAATACACGACATTACCCCCCCCGCTACATGATGTAACCCCCACTCATGATGAAGAGCAGCAGGAGCTACTGGCAGCAGGTCTAGAATCAATGGTGCATGGCATGAAGGCACAGATTGTATCAACCAGAAGTAGGTTGACGATGATCTGAAAATGTCATCAGGTCATTGCATCACCATCAATTGCTTCTGAAGTTCCCTGGTTTGAGGCCAATTGGAAGTGAAAGTGGACTGGTCAGCCCATCTAAGTACAGAGGTCCACTTGCTGCTTTGGGTTGAAAACTCAGACAGTGATGGCACTGCCCCCTTAGCGTGGGCCGCCCTGGCTTTGCTACGCCACTGGGTGCCCTTCTCATCAATCTGCTTCTTCATCAATCACTTCAGTTAGCCTCATGGACTAACTGCAGTGCAGTGAAGTCCTGCAGTGAAGTTGTAATAAATTAACATGTAAATCACAAAAATAACCAACAAACCAACCTACAATACAATTAATAGTCGATACATCTGGAGGAAAAATCCATAATCTCCTACAAGTAACTGCACTATATCACTTTAACAGGAAACTCTTCAGCTCAACTTCTAAAGCTTGACTCAAAATATATGACTCACTAAGCTTTGTAAATCTTAGCACACAAGCAAACTGGCAAACTTCCTCCAGCATTTCATTCCTAGGCCTCAGGGTTATTATGGTCTGTTTCTCACTACCACCATTGTAATCTCTTTGGATCTTTATTAATATTTGAGTGGCACGTTAAATTTTAAAAACACATATGAAATTGCCATACAAAAGTTATTGGTAGTTATCAAAGACAGAAAAGCAATATTCAACATCATTCCCTTCAATGAGTCAAGTTAAATTTACATGTAAATGACTGTGATGTGACACTCTCTTCATCAATTCAGAATATCTATCAAGTCCAAAGTGATGTTTTAAATGATTTATTTCCTAATAAAGGACAAAAAAAAAAAACAACAACAACACAATCACTTTAGAATATCAATAACTCCTGATATTTTCTTCTCTGTATCTAATAAAATACGTTAAATTTAAGGAAATTATTGACTAGCATTTTTTAATTTTTTTCTTCCAATATTTGGATAATTAACATTCTAAGATGAACGAAAATGGCCAATGCCTGCTAGAGTTTTGCTATCATCAAGGTCTCTGCATCCGTAACACATTCTTCAACAGAGACTTCAACATAGAGTCTCTTGGAGATACCCAAGATCAAAGCACTGGCACCAGCTTGACCTGATTCTCACCAGATACTCCAGCCTTCCCAGCATCAAGATCACACGCAGTTATCAGGGTGCTGCCTGCGACACTGACCACTTCCTGGTGTGCAGCAGAGTGAAACTGCGAACAAATTGACTGTATCACACGAAAAAGAAAGGAAGACCTCGCATTGACACCAGCAAGGCCCGGGATCAGGGAAAAATGGAGGAATTTGCACGAGCACTTGAGGAAATTCTTCCAGGCCTGGCCGATACAAATGCATCCAACAGATGGGAACATTTCAAGAATGCTGTTTACAACACTGCCTTGTCCATATTCAGCAAGAAGACCAACAAGACAGCAGACTGGTTTGAATCCCACTCCGAGGAGTTGACACCAGTCATCGAGGAAAAGAGAGAGCTGTAGCAGCATACAAAGCCTGTCCCAGTGAGTGCAACCTACAAGTCCTCCGAGTTGCTAGCAGCAAAGTTCAGCAGATGGCCAGGAGATGCGCTAACAACTACTGGCTCCATCTCTGTTCCCAGATACAGATAGCAGCTGACACAGGCAACATCAAGGGGACATATGATGATATCAAGCAGGCCCTAGGTCCAACACAGAAGAAAACTGCCCCTCTGAAGTCTGCCACAGGAGAGGTCATCCAGGACCGAGCGCAACAGATGGAACGCTGGGTGCAGCACTACTCTGAGCTGTACTCCAGAGAAAATGTAGTTACCGAAGAAGCGCTGAACAACATTGAGTGCCTGCCTGTGTTGGAGGAGCTTGACAGTGAACCAACCCTAGAAGAAGTTCACGTGGCCCTGGACTCCCTTGACTCTGGCAAGGCACCTGGAAAAGACAGCATCCCTTCTGAGGTCTTAAAGTGCTGCAAAGAGATCATCACCACTGAGCTGCATGAAATCCTCTGTCTCTGCTGGAGAGAAGGTGGAGTACTCCAGGACATGAGGGATGCAAACATCATCATGCTGTACAAGAACAAAGGTGACAGGGGCGACTGCAATAACTACCGCGGCATCTCTCTCCTTAGCGTTGTAGGAAAGCTGTTTGCCCGAGTTGCACTAAAGAGGCTCCAGGTACTTGCAGAGAGTGTCTATCCAGAATCGCAGTGTGGATTCCAAGCCAACAGGTCCACCACTGGTATGGTATTCTCCCTTAGACAGCTGCAGGAGAAATGCAGGGAACAAAGACAGCCACTCTTTATAGCCTTCAAAGATCTCACGAATGCTTTCGACCTGGTCAGCAGGGACGGCCTCTTCAAGACTCTCCCCAAGATCGGATGTTCACCCAGGCTCCTCAGAATCATCAGGTCTTTCCACAAGGACAGGAAGAGCACTGTAGTCTTTGATGGCTCCACATCAGAGCCCTTTGACATCCGAAGCGGAGTGAAGCAGGGCTGTGTTCTTGTGCCGACCTTGTTTGGGATTTTCTTCACAGTCCTGCTGAAGCATGCCTTTGGAACTGCAACAGAAGGCATCTATCTCTTGACCAGATCATACGGAGAGCTCTTCAACCTCTCCAGACTGAGAGCAAAGTCCAAAATCCAGCTGAAATGTCTGCTTGACTTCCTCTTTGCCAATGACGCAGCTGTCACTGCCCACACTGCCAAAGATCTCCAGCAGATCATGAATCATTTTAGCAAGGCCTGCCAAGAATTTGGACTGATAATCAGCCTGAAGAAGACACAGGTCCTGGTTCAGGATGTGGACTCGCCTCCCTGCAGTACAGTCTCTGCGCATGAACTGGAGGTTGTCCATGACTTTGTGTAACTTGGCTTAACGATCTCCGACACTTTTTCTCTTGATACCGAGCTAAACAAACGCATCGGTAAAGCAGCTACCATGTTTTCCAGACTCACAAAGAGAGTCTGGTCCAACAAGAAGCTGATGGAACATACCAAGATCCAGGTCTACAGAGCTTGCGTCTTGAGTACACTTGCAGTACACTGTACTGCAATGAGTCATGGACGCTTCGCACATGACAGCAGAGGAAGCTGAACGCTTTCCACATGCGCTGCCTCTGATGCATCCTTGGTATCACCTGGCAGGACAAAGTTCCAAACAACACAGTCCTGGAACAAGCTGGAATCTCTAGCATGTATGCACTGCTGAAACAGAGACACCTGCATTGGCCTGGTCATGTCATGAGAATGAACGGTGGCTGGATCCCAGAGGATCTCCTCTATGGAGAACTCATGCAGGGAAAGCACTCTACAGGTAGACCACAGCTGTGTTACAAGGATATCTGCAAGAGGAATCTGAAGGCCTTAGGAATGGACCTCAACAGGTAGGAAACTTTGGCCTCTGAGCATCCCGCTAGGGGGCAGATTGTGCAGCATGGCCTCTCCCGGTTTGAAGAGACACTTGCCCAACAGACTGAGGCAAAGAGGCAAAGAAGGAAGGCCTGTAGCCAGGGCGACACACCAGGGACAGACTACATTTGCTCCCAGTGTGGAAGGGATTGTCACTCCAGAATTGGCCTTTTCAGCCATACTAGACGCTGTACCAGAACCACTTTTCAGAGCACGATACCATAGTCTTCCGAGACTGAAGGATGCCAATGATGATTGATACATAAAAAAGACTCTCACTAACTTATGTTGGTCCCAATATTTGACTATATATTCTAAGACCACAATCAAGGTGCCGATTGGTGACTCCTGTTACTTTTGTCATTTTCCCCTCGAGTTTTGGACCTCCAAAACCTTAGTATGTTGACAATGTCACTGTATAGAGAGCAAGTTGACTTTCATTGCTACTCATCAATAACTGTCAGATGAGACAGTTTAGGTCCCAGTCCTGATCTTCGCGTGCTGGCTCAACACCAGCACGCACAGTACCACAGGCCCAGCGCCGGAGCTAGCCAATGCGACCCTGTGCTGGGCAAGCTCTGTGCTGGGCCCGTGGTCTGCCCTTTGGTGCTTGCCCAGGCAGCAGAGAAGTGAGTGCGGGCATGGAAGGAGGCAGGACTGGTGGAGTTCAGTTCTGCCAGATCCAGAGCCCTGTGCCAAGCCACGTGGACCAACATGAGGCTTCTTGATTCTGCGACAGCTAAATAGCTGACACAGAGTGGAGAAGTCCCATTGCAGGGCCATTTCCCTTACTTGGGGGAAGGGGACAAATGCCCCATTCTCTTGAGGAGCCACCAATGGCTGCCTAGTGTGCTTAGGATGTATGCCTGGCAACGCAGGATTGGGCTGAGTCAGTTCAGTTCATTTTTACCACTCAGATATACTTCCACGCAGCATCCTTCTGGTGCAATCTTGCTAATAGTAGATCTTCCTTTGGGCCAGAAATTATGTTTTCCCTTTCTCAGTGAATTCACATTTCATTTTTTCTTCTGTCATTCACTCTGCTAAAAATACTAGAAAAGTGAGTGTTGAAATTGACGCAAGTCCATCTGCTGTCTAGAGGGGGCAGGATGCTGTCCAGAAGGGGTCAAGCTATGGCCCAGTGACTCTGACCTTTCTACCTGTTCTCTCTGTGATCCTTGTGGGGTGTGGCCCTAACCCTTTATCCTTCCCTTCTTCTCTGAGCACTTCCTCTTGTCCTCTGACCCTGATCCTGTTAAGATGTGCACACCAGGGCTCTGATACCCAGGCCATCTTGAGCACAAGACATGCAGGGCGAGGCAGCTCCAGGGCCTTGCTATCTCTAAGTAATAGCTGAACCTCTGATCCTAATCAGACGCTGTAAATATACACTCAGTGGAACTGTAAGTAAATAACTACTCCTTTTTTGCAACTTTAACAAGCCATTGCCTCTTTTTTTTGTTGATTAGCAGTCAGCCGGGTGAGGGAGGTTCCCTGGAGTGATACCGAAAAGGGGGGTCCACTGCTTAAGCTACTCTGCTCCCCCCCCCAAAGAGGAAACTACTTTTAATTTCCTCCAGCAGTGAGGGTCTTTATTCCTCATTCATTGGATATGATATTATAATCTACCAAATGTTTTAAGTTTGTCAACATACACAACTGTTAACTTTGATCTAGTATGTTATTTTGTATTAAAAGATTCCAAAGAAGATATCACTGGACTCAACTTATCACTGATTGTATTCCAAGTTTCCAGTGTCACATCCGTGTAATAATACTGCCCTTTCTTTTATGTGCTTAGACCATAGAACATATTTTGAAGGTATAGAAATGCTCTGCTTTTCCTGGTAATTTCTATAGCAGCTCTTGATGATAAATTAAGGCACATGGACAAAAACATCTTTGGATCTAACTTTCCCTTTTCTCACTAAGTGCTGTAGTGGAAGAATGTAAAACAGATCTTTTGTGAGCAAAAGACTCCCTTGTCTTCTTCCAACAGTGGAAGGAACATTCCATCTAATGTTTCTTAACATTTGTGCTACAAGACTGAAGAATTCTCTGCCATTTCTCTAATTATGTCTAACGCTGTTGGCACAAATGTAGATACTAGGCGCATCTTGATTAAAGACATTTTCCTAAAACATGGTCATTAATTACAACCACCATAACTCTAGATCATGTTGAATTGCATTGATAAGTTGCAATTAATTAATATTACAGACTTGATCAAGATTAGGGTTAAATAGCATAGCTAAATATTTTATAAATCTTAATTTTTTTTCAAAGACTTTATCCAACATCTTATCAAGGAGGCACATCACTAAACCTCCTCTGGCATTTCATTTGCAGACCTCCTGCAGCATATTTATAAAATAAATAAAATAAAGGCAGTTTGTAGCCTGACTTTCTCTTCTAGACTAATACACAAAACAGTTCACAGCGCTTAAGAAATAAATACAGTCACGCCTTCCATAATGGTGCTTTCATTAGTGCTGGATTCATGACAGATTTCTTTCTCCCTTTGTAATTGACAGACATTGTAACCAGTGGGAACAGTGCATTCTGAGGCAGTATTCATCTCCTGTTGTTGGAGAAATGGAGGTCTAAGGGGCCCAGCGATTCGTGGCCCTGAAGTGCCTCTTACCTGCTGGCTGCTGGTTCATTTTGTGTGTGTATGAGTATTATGTATCACAGGATTGTAAAATCTGTTCAGCCTTTGTGTAACTGGAAACTGGTTACAAAATAGAGAGAAGAAGGAAAATTATACCGGTCAGCTAAGGGGTCCTCTCTGCCCTGGTGCTTGACCTTATCGCAGGACCTTGGCGAGGCATGTGCTATGGTATGCATTGCCAGGTAACTTAGAGTCCCATGATTTCAGAGAAACAAAACTTTTCACAGGAATCAGTATTACACTCTGTCAAAGAAGTTGTATCTTAACTTCAAAGTATATACACTATTTCATATAGCAATGACATAGCGTGTAGTGCTCATATTCATGTTTCCTACAACAATTTACAGTGCAATCTTACCCTTGTCTACCTAGAAGCAAGTCCCATTGAGTTCAACTGAACCTACTCTCAGGTGAGTGTATAAGATTACAGACTTAATTTACTTAAATTGTAAAAATGCAATATATTCTATCAAGAGTTTAGTATTTTCATATATACAAACAATGAAGGCACAGTTGGCTGGCAGACCTATGAATATTATTTCGGTGCAACATGTATCCACACAAGGAAGGATTGCAGAGGTCTTCAACATGTGGTTCAGGTCCTAGAAGTGGACCACAACCCAACTTCAGGATCATGGAAGTGCTGCCATTTTATTCGTGGTTCAGACCTGCACAATTTGAGCAATAACCAGATCTAGGAGTCCAAGATGAGGTCAGTCCAACTGGATACTTTTACTTTGGAGGGCTTGTTTGACCAAACCCTCCAATTTTCAGTTGTCTCCTCAGTCTCCCACCCACCCACCTCTCTCCCCTGCTGAAGGCACTCCCTCTCCTTTAGATCTTGCCTCACTTTGCTTCCTCTGTCTCTCTATCCACCTTTTAAAATTGAATGCACACCATTGCCATGCTACACCCTGCCCCTCCTTTCTTTCCAATTGGCCTTTAAGGACAGAAGGGGCAAAACTACAGAGTAGCAAAGCACAGTGATTGGTTGGCACCTGGCAGAGAAAGAAGAGGAACCTTGGCTGCTCACTCACTGACCCCTCTTTCCCTCTGGACTCGTGAAAGTTGGTTTGACTCTGGGACCATTGCTGCAGATCACTGAGTTAGAGGATGTGCATTCATATCATGCACAAACTACCAACAACTTTTTCCATGGTAGCTACTCCTGAAGTCCCTTCCAGAATATAAGGATCATTTTAGATGTCACTGTGTAAATAGATACAGATATAGGTTCTGCAATCCAGAAACGTTAAAGTTAATGGGAGTTTTGCCTTTTCGCTTGCGTAGGATGTGGATTGCCTTCCTGGTTGTAAAGCAACAGATAACAATTACATACTACAGTCATAAATAGGATGAGAGAGAGACCAGTGCCATAAACAAGTCTTGGTGTTAGAATCTGCACTCATAAATAGAAATTGCTGACAAGTATTCATCATAGGGAGCGGGTCTATTAAACCAGTTGCGGTCACCAGTCTTATTCATGATAATCGAAGGCAATGTTTCTATGACATTCAATTACTGTGCATCATTCCAGTACAGTGGAATAAATGATGCAACAAGAATAACTGTTATTAAAAAATATATATCTGATACTCCAGTACAGTTATTTCCCCTTCTGTTTCACACCAGATAAAGCCAGTTGGAAAGGGAAAAAATTAAAATAAATCATATCTGAAAGTGAATTATTTACCATTAATCAATTCAGTTCTGAATCTGGGATTTACACTTTGGCCTCAAACACAACTTTGATTATGGCAGGAATCCTCAACTTGCAAGGAATTGAAAAGATGTTTCCATATTACATTTCTTACTGTACATATCTCTGATCTCTGACCTATGGTGTGCCACAGGGACCTATTCAGTTGCTCGTATTTTTCAACATGCCCATGAAACTACTGGTGGACATCATCAGGGGTTTGTGGTTGTCACCAATTCACAGATGATACCCAACTCTATATCTCCATTCCAATCAATGCTAGTGAAGCTGCAGAAGTCACAAACCACTATCTGGAAATTGTAAGAGGCTGGATGAGGGTGAACAACCTGAAATAACATCCAGATAAAACAGAGGTGCTATTGGTCAGGAGACCTGCAATTCAGGTGATGAATTATTAACCTGTTCTGGATTGGGCGGTACTCCCCTTGAGGGAACAGGCCCTGCAGTTTGGTGGTATTTCTGGGTCCAGTGATGCTTCTGGATCATCAGGTGACAACAGCAGACTAAGGGGCCTTTGCATCCATTGTCCAGTATGGACCACAGTGAGCCATGCTTTTGTTACACTGAGATATAATTATTGCAGTGTGCTCTATGTGGGACTGACACTGAAGACTACAGCACCAAAATTCAGCTGCATATGTGGTAACCAAAGTGGCATTTTGATGATGTCATGATGCACTGCTTACCAATCCATTTCTGGGTGTAAATCAAGGTGCTGGTGTTTACATTTAAACACATTAGCCCTGACATAGGGCTAGGATTCCTGACGGACCGCTTCCCCAATATGAAATGACCTGCTCCTTAAGCTCAGTTGGAGGGACCAGTTGGAAGTGGGTGCAGCTAGTGGTGCTGCTGTGGAAGGTCTTCCCATGGTGGTATCCCACATGTGGCACTCTCTTTCTGAACTGGTTTACTTTTATCAGTAGTTTTGATTATTCTTAAAAAAAAAAAAAACTTTTTCAGATTTAGGGTGATTCCCCCCTTTTCTTCTTGGTTTTTTGACATGTTTTGACTGGTGCTTTTTTTTTTTAATTACTGTTGTTGTTGTGGCTATTTTACTTTGTAATTTTTGTTGTTTTTTATCACTGATGTAAGCCGCCTTGGCTATCTCTATTGGATACGGAAGGATAGGATATAGCACTAACAGCCCAATCCTATTGGCCTCCTCCTGCACGATCTATACTCACTGCTGGCTCCAGGTGTCACAACGAGTGCCGTCATGAACTCCGGTCCTGGAGGTAAGTGTAGGCCAGCACTGGATCTTAGTACCGCGAAGATGATCGGACAGTGCTGCTGCACCACCAGCCAGTGGTAAGCTTATTCAGGGAGGGGGAAGGTGGGGAGAGGAAAGAATGTGGGGGAGGGAGGGCAGACCATAGAGCAGACAGGGCCTGGGAGGGGAGTTAAGAAGGCAGCAGATTCTGATGCCAAATCCAATGCTCCCGCCTGATCCAGAAAACCCAACACAGATCTCCTTGGCAGGGCCTCTGAGAAGAATTTTATCAGGGGGCACAAAGTTTCTTTTGTTTCTCCCAAAGAGGGAGGGGGTGAAACAGAGTGGGGGGTTGGCAACGAGGGTGGGCAGAATGGGGGGCAAAACAGGCAGGGAGAAAGTGGCAACAGCCAGAATAGTCTTTGGAGTCCAGGTCTACCGGTCTTCCCCATGCAGAGCTCAGATCTACCTGCCTGCCCAGCATTGGTAGCTTGATATAGCAACCTACATGGGCAGTGAGCCTGGTTGAGATTGGAAAATGGAAGATCCCAGGAAATTTCTGGGCCCCCTCCTTTGGCTCCTGGGCCCCCTTTCTGACCCTGGGCCCAGGTACAAATTACCCCCTTTACCCCCCTCTCCTAGGCCCTGCTGCTTGGTTCTGCACTCAAAGGTGGACACAGATCTGAGTAGACCCATTGGGGTAGCTATAGGTTGAAACAGGGTAAGGGAACATTTGTACCCTTATCTCAAGGAGACCTGAAGCTGCTTCCCTGGCCTCATAGGATATAGCAGTAGCCATACCCAGGTGCCACTGTAGCCCTGGGTAGCTAGGAAAAAATAGGATTAGGCCCTTAAACTTGTTTCATTTTAAGTAGTTTCATGATAAAGTTGATAAGAAGTAGAATAGATTCCTGGACAGAATATCCACACTATCTGTATGATGTTTGCACATTCACCTAATATATGTGTGAGTTTTCTCCGGCATGGAAAGCTCACATTTATTTCAGTGTCTTGGGGTCTTTATTTAGAAGTTTGGTGATGTTACTGTGACCAGACATATGCTTCAGGAACATAACTCTTGTTTACATATAGCCAATGGTAAAATTGGTTTTGTTATAAACCGTTTTGATTAAAGTTGCAATTTCCAATAACCTATTGAGAACTTTAAGTGAGAAGTGGCTGTATTCATATTTTCAGTGAAATAAGTTCACAATCTTGTTTCACAGGCCGTTGCCCTAGAAGCTGTGGACGGCTTCACGGAAACCACAGTTTGCAAATGTCAAAAGCAAAGGGCTTGTTTAGGAATGCTTACTAAACCATCTCCTCATGTTTGCACTCTGTGTAGGCTAAGAGAGTGCATAGCCTCTCTTATATATATGTGTGGATATATGTGGGCCTGTGGGCCTCATATGTGGGCATATTTGGACTCCATATATTGTAATATGTGGAGGAAAAGTAGCAGAGGAGCTGGTACTGGAAAGCAGTAATTAATTTTATGACAAATCCATTATGCATTTCCTCTTCAGGGTGTCTTACCCTGATACGGCAAAAACAACTCAAGAACCCTTTCCAGAATTTTAGTGACTTATTTGAATGACTCTGTTTGATTGCTTGTTTTGCTGTATCAGAATAAGACACTTGAAAGTCCTTTGCCCCAAGGAAAACCTATGACGGAAACAGATTCATAATAAAATAACATACTGATTTTGAGCATCAGCTTGAAGCCTGCCTTTCCCTTTGCTTTTGTGTGTTGTTCCCTTCTTCTTGCTCGAGGAAAAGGAGCAACCAGGGCATACACCTGAAAGAGCCTTTAATTATGCGGGGCAGCAATCCTAGCTGCATAAACAGCCCAATCTTATCCAACTTGCCAGCCATGCCAACAGAGTGCTTGCTGCAGTCTGGCAGGGGAGGTGGTCATGGAGGCCTCCTCAAGGTAAGGGAACTGGGCTGCATTGTGGCTGTGCTGGAAAATTGGTTAGAATTGGGCTGTAGGCTTTCTTACTAAGGGTAAGCCCCTCTGCCCATAATGGGAGTTACTTTTGATTAGACATACATAGGATTGGGCTCTGAGAGAATTAGTGGAGGTAATCTACTGCAAAATTTCTTAACGCATGAACACAGTAGCAATCGAGAAGGTGTGGGTTACATAGCAAGTGGGTCAGGGAGTAAACTACTGAGAATGAGGGTGGCAGCTCTGCCGGATGCAGCGGTACCAAAACGGCTACTGCTGCATCCAGCGTCACCACCAAGGCTGCCAGAGGTCTCCTCAGGGGAAGGGGAATTGTGTCCCTTTCCCTGGGGAAAGTCCCAAGCCCCGCAAACCAGCACAGACTTGTGAGGCTCCACGTTGGAACGTCTGGCCCAACGCACGGTTCAGGATCTGGTGGAACACGCTGGTCCCTCCCCCCATGCTGGAACACCTCCCCAACTCCTAGCTAGCTCTTACCTAGGCTTCAGGGGTTGTCCAGCTGGCACTGGAGTCAGTGCTGACTGGTGCTGGGCTGATGCTGGCACTGACTCCATGCGGAGTGTTGTGGATGTGCCTTATGGCACATTTGTGACACCCAGTGCTGGTGCAGGAGCTCAGTGCCAGCACTGGCCCAGTTTAGGATTAGGCCCTTTGACAGCACATGTCAGAAAAACTAGCATAGAAGGACGAAGGAAGAAAGGGCCAGAACTCTTTCCCTGAAGTGCTAGTTTTATCTATCTATCTATCTATCTATCTATCTATCTATCTATCTATCTATCTATCTATCTATCTATCTATCTATCTATCTATCTATCTATCTATCTATCTATCTATCTATTAATATGTTTTTATTTGTTTTTAAATTATGTTTTTAAATATGTTGTAAGCCGCCTTGAGTCCCTTCGGGGAGAAAGGCGGGGTAAAAATAAAGTTGTTGTTGTTGTTGTTGTTATCTATCATGTGGTTCCACCTCTTGCAGTCTAACATAGTAAACCCACAAGTACTATGACTGGAAAAATATATTGAAATCTAGCTAGCAGGATTGACTGAAGGCATGAGTGTCAGACATTGTTTTCTTCTCCAGCTTCAGGAACATAACCAGCAATAAATGAATCTTCCTAGTTAGCTCTTCCAGTTGCCACGTAGGATCAATCTCCTGGATGTGCTGGCACTTAAATGTTTCCAGCACGCTTTTGTATCAAGCTAACATGCAAAATTGCCTCTCATTTATTTGAAGAACCTTGGGAACATATAAAACTTGCCAGTATTTAGACAAACGGGAATATTCTTTACATTAAAAAAGTTACATTGGCAATGACAAAACCATCTCAAGAACAAGAAATTTGGATAACGAAGTATTTAGGAAGAGAATAAAATTAACTGCTGCAGCTCTGATATCACCACATAATTTTTCTATCCCAAAGTTTCATGGGTGAAAAATGTACAGCAATGTAGATTGTCAATCAAATTTTCAATCTGATTTTTTTTGCTTGGCATGCTTTTTTTTTTTTTTGGGTTGACATGTCTCCAGTTTATCACTCTATAAATGAAGATTGTCAAATGCATGCAAAACTTCCTTCTATACACTGCCTTTCATATGGGCCACAGTGGGTGGCACCACTAGAGTTTGAGTCACCCGATGTGGTTGACCAGCATGTCACCCCTATGATGGATCTCCTCCCATGCAGTGGGTGGGACAATTCCCTGGATGGTGAGTGTGGTGATGTACTATTGCTCTGCCCCCACTGGTTTTTTGGTTCTTACTTTTGATAGAATAGAGATATTACATCGCGGTCTGTCTCATTGCATTCCTCATGAAATTATGCAACAAACAATATATAACATGATGGTATTAGTCTCAAATTCAATGATTTTAAAAGTTTTGGTGAGTAGTGGTGTCATCCCCCCGTGCACATTGCCAGGTGCATCCTGCACTCCCCGCACCCCCTAGCAATGCCACTGGAAGGGAATATTTTTTTGTTGTAATTGTTACTATGCTTGATGTAACTTGAAGAGTTTTGTTTAAAACAAAACTGAAGTTTGGTGCATCTTATTCTGCAGCACAAGCAAATCTCTTCCAATCAGGGTAAACAGTAGGGCAAAAATAATCCCTTTTAAATAATTCCTTTCACTTCAGCTACTATTGACCAAGACCTCTTCCAGCAAGGCCTCCATTTGGTAGGGCATTTGCAAGAGAAGATTCCGGATGATTACGCCTTTTGTTTTCACACATTCTTTTGAAGTTTATAGGTCTGTGAGGAAAAACCCAAGAGCCTGGACTGCACTTCATAGGGCGCAGGTGTTTTTGAGGTACTTGCTGACGAGGTATAAGCAATTGAAGTCCACTTTATTTCCTGGCACTATTAAGGACTCCCGCAGTCTGATTTAGTGCTGGCAGAAGAAAGTAAACCTTTGAAAGGACTGTTGCAAGTTACTTGAAAGAAGGCAGCTTTCTCCTCCCCACCGTGGTACATTCAAAAACTGCACAAAAATCCACCTCACATGATATCACTAACCAGCCAAATCCTGCTTCCACCTTTCTTCCTCTGTAGTCAAAATCACATGATAGAAAATGGGAGAGTTTTCATAACATTTTATGAAAGTTTTCATAATAATGTGCTTTCAGCTTTGGCGGTCTGGGCATTGAAAACCTTAATCATGTAGTCCTATTGAGTAGGAGAGGGATGGCCAACCCACAGCTTGTCACATGTACACCACTTTTTATGTATAGAGAATCTTATAATGTGCCACTCCACCTCAACATTGCTTTTAGCAATTACCAAGATATCGGAAATCGCCACCAAGTTAAAGGGCTGTATATCTTTGAGTTCCAGAAGGTACAGAGCAAGAAACATGGGAGTGTTGTTGCCTATTTGGGGCTTTCCAAAGACATCTGGCTGATTGTTGATGGGCCTAGAAAGGTGGCCTGCATGAACCTTTAGTCCAGCCCTGCAGGATCCATTCCAAATTCCTTATAAGGTGCATTCATTACCCTTCTGCACAGGCCAGGCCAGGCCAACCCCCCCCCCCCCCATGCCTGCCCACCTTCTCATCCTAAGAACTTTCTCTCCTATCTATTATTCTTTCTCTCCATTTCCCAACCAGAGTAAACCAACAAAGTAGCTATGGTCACCCTGTCTGCCCATAGTAGCATTAGAAACTTGATAGTGTGCAATGTAAGGAGTAGCAAAGAAATCAAGCAAACCATAAACTGCTGGGCTGTTTTCTTTGTTATTATTTAAATGTTTTAAAAAATATATAATACAACTTTGCACGTGCCTCTCAGAAAGTGTCCATGTGCTACTAGTGGCACCTGTGCCATGGGGTTGTCCACCCCTGGTATAGTACATGTAAAGTAACAGCAAATTATCTTTTTTAAAAAACCATAAATAAACTCTCTAAAAAGTGTTTCTCAAACTGTGGGTCAGGATCCACTAGGTGGATCGTGAGCCAATTTCAGGTGGTTTCACCTTCATTTAAATGTGTATTTTAATATATTAGACTTAACGCTACCGTGGTATGTGACTGCATTTGGGGAAATGTTACAGATCTCTACTTTTAGCACGCTATTATGTATATGCTTTTAATAATGATAGTCAATGGGGTTTACTCCCTGGTAAGTGTGGATAGGACTGCAGCCTTTGGGATGTTTGGGGAATTTTTTTAAACAAAATGGCAACTGTTTGGGAAGGTTAGGGATGATAAAGATCTTCAATAAATTTTTTAATCTTATGCTTAATGTAAACTTCTACTTTACTTACTTATTTAATTTGATTTGATTTTATTGTATGGGGGTGTTAAAAATTTTCCTGCTTGATGATGTCACTTCCGGCCATAACATCACTTCCAGGTTAATTACATCACTTCCAGTGGGTCCTGACAGGTTGTCATTCTAAAAAGTGGGTCCTGGTGCTAAAAAGTTTGAGAACCACTGCTCTAAAACAGTGGTTGCCAAACGTTTTAGCTCTGGGACCTACTTTTTAAAATGACACCCTGTTGGAACCCACCTAGCTTTATGAGATGGGGGGGGGAAGATTTCACCTTACCAGCTGCTCAATCTTCTGTTTTTGTCCTTATTACTATGGTAATAGTAATAAGGACAAAATTACTGTTTTGTCCTTATTAAATGCTCTGGAGCATTTGTTGAGCTCCATATTCTTCAGATCAGGACCATTTTGGTGACATTGCATTTCCCTTTGCTTGGTCTTCAATAGGAGCCAAGGCATGTTTACCTACTCATGAGTAAATGTGCATGTGTAGCCGGCAACTCAATCCTACAGCCAGGCAGAGCTAGTGGTTCATGTGCTGCCCGACAACGATCATTGCAAACATGCTGTGAGGCATGATATGGCAACTGGGAGACAAGCAGTGCCGGCGGAGAGGTCAATGCCAGTGGGTGCTGGGCCTCTTAGTAGGATGACCATCGGAAGCCCACAGGTTGAGTAGTCCATGAGTGACTGGGAGGCATTCTGGAATGGGGGAAGGGAGACAGGTGCGGCAAAAGGAGAAGGCAAAACTGGGCAGGCTTCCAGTATCAACTGCTTAAAATTTTGGTGCCAGTCTCATTCTCAACAGTACAACACCAGATTCAGTATCCATTTAACTGTATAACCACAGAGAGGAAACTACAGACCATTTCAGGATAGGCACCGTTGTTTGTTCAGTGCTCATAATTAGCTGATCTTTGGAAAAACATCAGAAACTGCAAAGATTTAAGAATCATTGTAGCTATATGGTTGGCAGATACATTATAGTGCTTCCTACGATCAAAGCTTAATTTTAATACACATTTGGGTAAATCAAAGTACTAGTCTATTTCTTTCATGAAATGGGAACTTTGGAATATAAAGAAGTCATTTATTTTTATTAGTTTCATGCATCATCTTTATTTGGTGAAAAGTAAGTGGTGAATAAATGGCTATGTGAGATTCAATCATGCTTCCTTTACTGAAACATATCTGATCATTCATTTTGCTCATGTTCACACATACAAAAGTATATATATAGTATATTGAGTATACACAATTTTCGGTATTTACATATGTGTTGTGGTAATGGTGAGATTAATACCCTTGTGGTAACAATCTCTGCCCTTTTCCACACTTCATAAAAGTGTACTGGGGACTGAAGATCTCTATAGTTAACACACTGGCGTAACTAGGGGAGTGCAGATCGCACCAGTTGATGAACTTAGGGGTGGGGGTGACACCATTACTGCCAAAATTATGACAATCTTGGTATTTTCAAATAATACCATCATGTTATATATCATTTAATGTGTAATTTAATGCAGAATGCAATTAAACAAACCACGTTTAAATATTTGTATTCTATCAAAAATTATAGCCAAAAAAACCTGAAATGGGAAGCACAACTGCCAGGCAGCCCAATCCTAAATGCAGTGCCCCCACTGGGCACTGTTGCATCCTGCAGCACTATGGCAGTCACCAGAGGTCTCTTCGGGGGATGGGGACTTTTGTCCCTGTCCTCCAGGGAAAGCCCCAAGCCCCTCATTGGGGCTTCTCAAGTCTGTGCCAGCTATTTTGCTAGCATCACATGACATCTGCTCATGTGCCTATCACACAGCTCCTTTGGTTGTTTAGTTTGCTGCAAGCTGACTGTGTGTGCACAACATTTCATTTAACATCTGAAAAGGACTTTTAGGGAAATGATGCTTGATTTGTAGTAAAGCTGAGCACTACTTCTGAAATCTGTATACTGAAACAGGTAATCTGAAACTCGGGGGATATGGCTTGCCACAATATACATGTAACCACTTAGTAAGCCAGTTGTATGTGTCAGTGTATCAGTGGTTTATATCAGTAAACTAGTACTACTGCTTCTCAATATGGCACCTAGTACTTGGCTGCACCTGGCCCAAGCCTGATGGAAGTGGAGATATCTGTGACTGGGGTACACCAGTGACTGATGTGTCTTTGCAGCTACCTGGCCTATCTAAAGAGGCATAGTTTGAGAAAGGAGGGTGCAGAGCAAAACCACTAGTGTGGGGTAAATCACCCAACTCCTGTGCTCAGCTTCTGAATGCAGTGGGGATATTTGCAAAAGTGACACCCACAAAGGTGGTATTTGCTTACAAAACAAAACCCCAAAAGGAATAACAGGGTGAAAAGCTCTGGTCTATATCATCCTCCCAATTTGTGGAACAGTTCATTAGGGACTGGTCGCAACCTGTAGTCCTGGTCAGGCAAGTGCCAAACTGCTATTTTGTTGCAGATAAAATGTTACGACGTCTATAGCACATTGACAACAAATGTCCATAAATGTTGGGAGATAACAAGCAACAGACAGCAGCCTGCCTGGTAAAATAATTGCATTCTCTACACCTTACTTCTTGTAGTTGCCTCTTGGCTGCTTATTATCTCCTGGGCGATAGAACCTTCTCTGCCAACGCTCAGACTTCATGGTTGTCCAGGAGCTTACAAAATAACAGCTAGTCATTATGAGAATAGTCTTTCCCTGCTACTGTTTTCTCAGAATCCGCTGACTCAGTGCTGTGAGGTCCTTCTAATTACCAGCCTGCCGCCTGTAGCTCCAGACACCAAATGCTTTGATACAGACTATCAAGCTTCAGAGACCAAGCCCTAAAATGCCAAGGATTTGTAGACATGTGATTTGCAAACCAATTAGCGATATCAGAAAAGAGGCAGAAATCTGTTCATGGCAAGGAAGGCAGCTGGAGGCTTGGCTGCAATCTCTTCGAAAGTCGGCCTGTTTTGGAGGATCAGACTGTCTGACAGATATTTAATGTCATTTTAGTCATCCAAATAATTGCCAGCTTAAAAAAAAAATGTATGAGTTCTGTAGATGTTTAAGCAATTACCTCTTGGACCTGCTACAATCACAGTTCCAATTTTTCCCCCCTGAAGTTCTTTCACTCCCTGTGAATTTTTTGGCAGGTTCTAACAGGCCCCTCTCGGTGCTGCCCTGTCGGAGCCCAGGCGACTGCAAGCAACAAGGTCTGTGATGGCTACATAAGCAGGGCCAGCCCATCCATGATGCAGATGAGTGGGTGGTGGAGGAAGGGAAGAATTGGGGCACCCTTCAACCCGCATCCAACCTGCTGAAGATGGAACAGCATCAATCTGCTTCCCTGCCCCAGTCACTTTGCACCTTCTTCCCTTGCTCTCCTTAAACTTAAAGGGATCACATGAGGAAGGAGTGAAGTGAGTGGGTGGGGTAGTGAATCACCGCTGCTTGCACCCAAAACAACTGCATAGGCAGCAGTGGTCTGCTTCACTCACCTCATACCTTTCTCACATGGTCCTGGGAGTTTGCAGCAAGAATCGCGCTTCCTGTTTTGTCTGAAAGGATTGTGTAGGAAAGAGTGAGGTCACTCTTTATTTCTCTGCTTGGTTCTTATTTTTGTGAGGGGGGGAAGCAGCAGTACCCACATCAGACAGGTCAGGTTTGTCCTGCTTACAAGCATGATCTCTTGGGTTCCTGTTCCTCCTTGACCACCTCCTTTTCCTATGAATTTCTTGGGAACCAGCTTTTGTATGGAAGGAAGGGTTCAAGGCAGTTTGAGAGAAAGAATGGCAGGGGGCAGTTGCTTTGTTTTGGTTTGGAGTCCTTTGGACAGTCTCTGCTTTCTTTAGGGCTTTGTCTGAAGTGGCTGGATTTGGTTTGGAGTGCCATTTTTTCCAAATCAAATGTAGAACCCTGCTGCAAGGTACATTTGACCATAATTTGGTTATCCTACATTTCAGGGCTTTGGGGAGGCATAATGTGATGCTAACTTCTCTCAGTATGACAGTATGACTTGCTGACCTGGCCCCTATACCGCCTTGGGGCACAGGACCACAATATGCTGCTGTCCCACAACACACTGCTCCTCAGGAGACTTACCCCGTCAAACAGAGCTTTGAGTGACCTTTCCAGGTGCTCTGAAAGCCTTCTGAGGCCTCCAGAGCTCCATCAAACAGTACTTTGGGTTTTCTGAGAAAAACTGGAAGTACTGTTTATGAGCCCAATCCTGTGCTTGGCAGCACGGCTCCGTACTGGGTACTTTTGGAGCATCTAGTGACACAGTGTGGGGCTTCACCAGTCCATGGAATGGCTCTGGAGGATGGGCGAAGGTGGCAGCAGCAGTGCCACAAGCAAGGCAGTGCCACCCTCATAGGGCCCACAAGTGTGCTGCCTGGGGCTTTTGCCCCTCCTGACCCCCTCAGGACCACCACTGCAGTATACAATGCACATGACTTCTGGGATTTTGTAACTGCAGCTGACACTTTTTCATTCCTATCTGGCCCCACACTTGAATGGATGAAGATGCTCACATCATGTGCTCACCCTGGTCCCTCCTCTTGCACCTGGAATAGTTTTCTAAAGTACCTGTGGGTGGGCTGTGCATGGTATGTATACAAGGGCAGCATCTATACAATTAACCTCACCTGGATGCAGAGGGAGGAGTTAAGATATGCATATGCTATGAGATTCCATGTCCTTAATAACATGAAGCTGGTTTGGACCTTAAAGTATTGTCTGTATCAGTCCCTTGTCTCTCAGTCTACATTTTGCTTTGATGAATGGAAACTTTCTAAACCATTTTCTGAACAATTGCATTAAAAATATAAGGACAGGGCTTTCTTTGGAGGGCTTCTGAAACTATAACTTCTGAAGGAAAGTGCAGTGACTATTTATCGCCTCAAAATGGGCAGTTTTCTTCGAGCCATCACAAATTTTTTGGGGTCTATGTTGCTGCCCTATAGTGAGTCAGACCGTTTTTTCCCCCCTCTAGGTCAGTATCAGCTACATTGACTGGCAGCAGCTCACCAGGGTTTCAGATGGGTGTTTCCACGCCGCTCATGGAGGTAGAACTTGGCCCTTCTGCACACACATCAGGTAGTTCATTCCAATGGACAGTATACGTTCATTGACTGTATCTCATTCTCAGTTGGTGAAACGAGAAGCCAGTTTCATCTGTTAGAGCAGTGATTCCCAAACTTAGTGTGGTCACGGCCACCCTTCTTTCACAATGGCCTCTTCTTCCTGGCTCTCCTCGATGCCGCCATTTTGGATCATGCAAGATTTAGCACAGCTAAATCCCATCCCTGTTGTTGTATTTTGTAGTTTGCTGGAGAAAGACACCTAATCAAAGTTGGGCACAGTGTCACAACCCAGGGGCCCATGCAGGCCAATTTCAAATGGGCTCCATGTGTTAGCCATACCCTTAATGCAGAAACCACCAATGCAGAAGCAACAGGTGGTATGGTGTGCAGGATGGTGTTCTCATTTATACAGTATCAACTAGGCAGTTGACATTAAACCTGGTAGGTGGCTACGTTTAGCAGAAGTCTACATTTACAGACTAGTAATGTAGCGACAAGTAAATGATTTAAAGGTGTGTGTAACCAGCCACAAGCCGATGACGTAAGGTATATGTAATTTACCAAATTAGAACAAGCACCTGTTCCTTTTAATGAAATGTTTATTCTGAGCAGGAGTTCTCTGATTTGTTGGTCACAAAATGCAGAATTTTCAGTGTTACTTTCAGATATTGTATTACAGCACGAGGCAATTTTTATATCCCTTGGGTTGTCTAAATTGCCCTGTAGCTTTAATGAGCCTTACATAAAATTTCCACCCGTGAAGTGGCTGTGAAGAATAAATACAAAGATTCTGCTCTCCCATGTCATATCTATTTTAAGATCTTAGCTTCAAAAATGAAAATGTGTTACAACTTTTTTTCAATTTTATCAAAGTTTGTATCCATATTGAGACCTCATAAATCACGTCCTTAATAAATAAGGCATTTTATGCCTTACTTTGGGCATGGGCGATCTTTTCCATTCAGAATATGGTGTGTATGTGTGGGGTGAGGTGGAAATTCAGTGTGCCACTGTGGGCCAAGAGCTGTATCATGGAAAGTCAGGAATATCACACTCTAAGTTATGGGAATTATGATAGATATATAAACTTCAGTTGCATCTTTATCTAAGCTGGTGGACCTCCATTTCTAAGAGGTGAGGTTTCAAGCCACAGTCCTTCAAGTCACCTCAGACACTGTTTTGGCCAAGACAAGCTCAGATTTTCTCAGCTTTAGGCCTGGTACCAAGGAACCAGTGGCATACGAAGGTCATTTGGTACCCCACCATGACAAAATTATTGTCAGTAATAGTCATTACACGAAATGACAACTGTTACCCTGCACATGCCTGATCTTGTCTGATCTCGGAAGCTAAGCAGGGTCAGGCCTGGTTAGTACTTGGATGGGAGACCGCCTGGGAATACCGGGTGCTGTAGGCTTATACCACAGTCTTTCCATGCCTGATCTCGTCTGATCCCGGAAGCTAAGCAGGGTCAGGCCTGGTTAGTACTTGGATGGGAGACCGCCTGGGAATACCGGGTGCTGTAGGCTTATACCACAGACTTTCGAGACTGAAGGTTGCCAATCATCATCATCATCATCACGAAATGAATAATAATAATAATAATAGCCAGAGAAGAAGTGCAGACAGTGAACATTATTTAATTTTGTATTTATACAAGATATATGCTAACTTTGTAAGTTTGAATATTTATATTTGCTTATTTATATATAACTTGATAACTCCGTATATATAATCTCACCAATAAATAACTGAAAAATAAGTTTAAAAGAAACAAGTTTCAAGAATAATCTTGAAAACTAAGTATAAACATCTTGGGGCAGTCTCTCCCTGCAGCCTGGCACCTGGGGCCGTCCCCCTCCCAGCCACCCTTTTCATACGTCACTGCAAGGAACCATAACCTAAATCAGCTTATGCTGATTTAGAATCGTTTCTATTCAGAATCGTTTCTATCCAGATGCAGGCAACTTCAAGGCAGGGTTACCTGATGTCTTCTTCTTCCAGGAAATGTCCTCTTTTTTAGCCTTGTGTCCTGCAAAAGAACTCCTTTTCCCTGTGAGCAGCTCCTGCGGGGAGTGCATAGCTTTCATGTAATTAATAAATTATATGTAATAAATTAATAATAATAATACAGGTATTTATATACCACCTTTCTTGGTCGTCAGATTTCTCCTCAGACTTTAATTCAAGGCGGTTTACATAGGCAGGCTATACTAAATCCCAATAGGGATTTTTACAATTGAAGAAGGTTCTGTCTTTCAAGAACCACAACATTTCAGATGGATCTTTTTATGATCTGGTATCACATTCTGGC
Organism: Tiliqua scincoides; assembly: GCF_035046505.1. Lineage (NCBI taxonomy): Eukaryota > Metazoa > Chordata > Lepidosauria > Squamata > Scincidae > Tiliqua > Tiliqua scincoides. The sequence goes on from NC_089826.1 coordinate 62,045,540, forward strand.
CTCCATTTTCCTCCCACACAGGCTGACAGCGGCCAAAAAGCAGGTGGAATAACTTGGCATAACTCAGCTAGGCTTGTCAGCTGCTTCAAGGTCTCGCCGTTCATGGTGCCGGTGGCCTTGAACTGGCGACCTTCGGATGTTATCTTCAGGCAAATGGAGGCTCTACCCTCTAGACCAGACCTGCCCTCCTGTACATATAATACATAAATTATATGTAATATAGTTTCAAATTTAATAATAAGTAACATCGCGTTCAAATTAACCACCTGAAATCAACATGTGAGTATTTTCAGCTTCTATTTTGCCATGTCCTACATTTTTCTTGGATGTCCTACATTTTTGAGTGCCTCGTCCTCTTTGGCGGTTATGACATCTCGTCATCCTGCTTGAAGGATTTGGCTGCAAACAATTTTTAATGTACAACAAAAGCTAGGCAAATAATCTTGGGACTACAGAAACAAAGTCTAAATAAAAAAGTCCATAAAACATCCATGTTTATGAGTGTGTGTTTTTATCTACGTTTATTTATGGCTGGCATAAATACAGCATGTATGTTCGTGTCTTTTCTGAATTAGGAGCCACTGATACCAACAGATGAAACTGGTTGCCTGATGCATTGATAAAGAAAACATGCGAAACAGAGCTTTATGTCATGATGTGGAGAGTAACATGCACTTTCTTATGCTCCTTATAAAAACCAGAGATGTTATTGACCTCTGGAAGCATACCCACAGTACTCAGATAAAACAAGGAACTGGCTCAGATTACAAATTTTGTGATATCTGCTGCAAACTGATGGGCCATTTTCCAGGCTTCCTCCTCCCCCAGTTATGACAATAATATTGTCATAGAAAGTTGAAATAGACCAAACACCAAGAATGATATGGCAATCCCTTATGGGTGACCTCTACATACCATTAAATAAAATACAGAACTCCAGATGTATAGATAAGAAAATATACCTTTCTTAGGGTTAAGAGAAGAGAGCAGACACCAAGTCATAAAAATTCATAGAAGTCTGTATGAACTGTCTTAGAAAATAACCCTGAAACAAACCATCTTCAAAGAGTGGTAGTCACCAGATAGCTTATACGTAGCAGGACATATGTAGCAAGTATCATATGCAATAATATCTGCTAGAGATTCAGACTGAAATCTTAACACCTGTGTTGGAACAGCTTAAAAAATATGGGCCTCTAAAAGGGAAATGTCAGTGGAGAAACCTTTTTCCAAGCATGCATAATAACAAGAGATTCATGGCTGTGATATTGCATATTATATTGTCTCTTTGCACCATCGCAGAGCAAAACAAATATACAGTACTATTAGACTTGCCTTTAACGTCACCCTACTTCTTTTCACTAGAAGAGTTCATCATTGAGCAATCAAGATAGATTGCAGTTGAAAAATGAAATGCATAAAAGATAATGGATTCAGCAGTGGGCTACAGACTAGTGTAGGGTTGACAGTGTAGTTATTCGGCAGGTAGCCCAATCCTAGCCCGCGCTGGAACAGATAGGCTCCTGCCCTGCCCTGTATCCAGCGCAGGGTTGGGACTGCCTGAGGCTCATCCATGGGCAAGCAAAATCAATTCCCTGGTTAATGCAGCAGCAGACCCAATGGGGCTACTTAGATCTGCGCCACCTAAAGAAGTGGCGCAGATCCAAGCAACGTGGCACTGCACTGGGTCACCCAGGAGTGGTGTTAGGGTCTGGCCCAAGTGCCGGATCCTGGTTCCACACCCTACCCAGTCTCAGCCCGCCCATGGGCCTGACTGCCACCTGCCCTCCCCTGCCCCATTCTTTCCCCATTCCGCCCTCCCCACACCTTCCCCAAATCCCTACACTGATCTGACTCGGCTGGCAGAAACTCACTGTTCCACTGACTGGAGTCAGCCTCTGGAGGCCAGTACATGTCCATGTGTCAGTCTCCTGACTCCTGAAATGGCACCAAAGTGACTTACGGCACTTTTGTGATGTCTCTGGGCCTGTGCAAGGGAATTGCGCCCACCCAAGTGCGTGTTAGGATTGCATGCCTAGTTATAGATGTGCCAGTCTTTCACTGCTATTAATTTTCTCCACCTCCTTCCAGTGCCGGAAAGGCTACAGCATTTGGGCCTCTTCAGCCTAGAAAAGAGACGCCTGAGGAGGGACATGATTGAGACATACAAAATTATGCAGGGGATGGACAGAGTGGATAGAGAGATGCTCTTTACAGTCTCACATAACACCAGAACCAGGGGACATCCACTAAAATTGAGTGTTGGGCGGGTTAGGACAGACAAAAGAAAATATTTCTTTACTCAGCGTGTGGTTAGTCTGTGGAACTCCTTGCCACAGGATGTGGTGACGGCATCTGGCCTGGATCCCTTTAAAAGGGGATTGGACAAGTTTCTGGAGGAAAAATCCATTACGGGTTACAAGCCATGATGTATATGCGCAACCTCCTGATTTTAGAAATGGGCTATGTCAGAATGTCAATGCAAGGGAGGGCACCAGGATGAGGTCCCTTGTTATCTGGTGTGCTCCCTGGGGCATTTGGTGGGCCACTGTGTGATACAGGAAGATGGACTAGATGGGCCTATGGCCTGATCCAGTGGGGCTGTTCTTATGTTCTTAAATTTACCTACTGGAGACAACTGTTAATAGCCTTTAGATGAAATGTCTCTCTGATGGTTTTATTTAGTACATAGACTTTCCAAACCAGGACTCTTGGTACCTGCACATGCAGTCTGCATGTGAAACACATGTCTTACAGCAAGCCTGATAACAAGTTCGGTATCAGGATCATAGAAGGACTAAATGAGGATTTGGGGTTAGGACAGGAAAGGTGGTGGCTGATACCTTAAGGCATACTATAGACCAGGGGTGTCCAAAGTTTTTGGCAAGAGGGCCATATCATCTCTCTGACACTGTGTCAGGGGCCAGGGAAAAAAAGAATTAATTTACATTTAAAATTTGAATAAATTTACATAAGTTTACATAAATGAATACATTAAAGATGAACTTATATGAATGAATGAAGGTCTTGCAATACCTCAAGGTCTATAAAAGGCCCTGCACAAAGCAAGGGTGGCCTTTCCTTTGCTGCAGCTACTGCATCACAGACGTGAAACAGCAAGCAGTGGGGGAAACCCTCATCCCACAGCTTATGCGAGAGGTCAAACAGTCGCCCTCACACTGAGAGCAGTTGCATTGGGCTAGTGCTGGTTCCAACAAATCTCCGGAGGGCCAGAGGCTCATTGGAGACTGGGGGCACCCTGAGGGCCGCATTGAGAGGCCTCGAGGGCCGCATGTGGCCCCAGGGCCGGGGTTTGGGCACCCCTGCCATAAACAATGGAAAAAACAGAACTAGTATGGAAACCCACGAGTTGGCATGAGATATATTTTTTGATTTAAATGAGTTCTGTTTTAGAAGCCAGTGAAAATTTAGGAAGCAGAAGTTATAAGCACAAAATGGCATAAACTATCGTATTGCTGCTTCCTCTCAGCAGTGGTTCTTAGCAAAGCCAAAAGTGAGTTCTGATTGACAAGAAAGTTGATTCAGAATGTGGAAGATTCCTCAGGGATAAGTCAGGGAAGCATTTCAAAGAAAAATGGGGATTTTATTGAATGACTTGGGGCCCAATCCTATCCAATTTTCCAGTGCTCATGTCGCCTCACTACAGCCTCTGGGGAGACAGCAGAAAGAGTTGCCTTTAGCAGGTTAGGCTGTAATCATGGGTGTCTTCCAATTTAAAAAGAAAAAGAAAAAAAGCAGGGCAACTGACTTCTAACAAAAAGCAGCAGAATCCCTGCATCAGAAAGCTCTGGGGAGGCAACAGGAAGAGTTGCCTCAGCTCTGTTAAGGAAAAAAAAGTCATGAAAAAGCATGGATCCTGCACAAATGACTGCTCTGTATAGCACCAAGAGAGGCAGTTTTTTTGGTTGCCTCAGGAGGTTGCCTCAGCTGAGCTCTCCCTTGGTTCAAGTGGGGGAAGAAGTAGTGAGTTTTTAAAATTTACTTCTGGGGGGAGGAGAGTGTTTCAGAGACTGAATTTAAGGAGGACGGAGTGGGAAGAGTGAGTGTGTATTGCCTCACCAGGTCTGAACTTCACCACCCATCACTGGTTGCTGTTTCCCAGTTTCTGTTCTGTATTCACTTTGGAAGTGTGTGTGTGTGTGTGTGTGTGTGTGTGTGTGTGTGTGTGTGTGTGTGTGTGTGTGTGTTTGTGTGTGTGAAGCAAATGCAACACTACCAACAAAAGAAGCAGCAACAGCAAGACTCATGCTCTCCTTAGCCAAGGACTTGTTTTAAAAAGTCATCTTGCTGAGTTTAAAAGTACTATGAAAGCTCAGCATATCTGCATAGAAGAGAGCACAATACAAGGCCTCTGCATGCAACCCCACTTGGAATTTGGCTTGGAGAGATGTGACACCCAAGCCTGGAGAGAGTGACAACCAAGGCTTCCCAACTAATGCACCCTGTTGAGCACTGGGATCCATGGCAACTTCTGGAAGGGCCAGCCCCTGACTCCCAGGCCATACCATACTGCTGTGAAACATCTGCAACTAGTATTTCTGTCAGTGACCAGTGTACCTAACCAGTCCCTAACCCAATGGCAGCAAAAGCAAAGTATATGAATATTACAGTCTTAGCTGTGACTTCCTATAATGCAGGCATGGGCAAGTCTAGCACAGCTTGACTTGAGTCGAGTCACGAGTCTGTCCCATGACTTAACTCAAAAACAAATCCTGTCAGACTTTCCAAGTCACCCAAAGCGTTTTGGTGACTCAAAAAAGACTCAAGTCTTATCTTATCTGTAAACAAGGTAGGAGCAGGTGGGACAGGCTGCATGACAGCGGGGACAGAAGTGGGGGTCAGAAGCGGCAAGAGGGACGAGGGTCACATGTAGCAGCTGGGAAACTTACCACTATGACCCAATCCTTTGTCACTCTACTCAGAAGCAGTTCCATTTGTGCCAGTGGTTCAATGAGACTTCCTCCTCCCAAATAACAACAAAGCCAAAAGCTTCCATGCCATTGGAAAGCGTGACCACTACAAACTGCCTACCTCCTTCCACTTCCCTGCCTCCTTCGCTTCCCTGGACTTTTCCAGTCAATCCTAAGGCAAGAACCTCTTCTTGGGTTACTCATCCAAAGAAACAAATCAAACTGCTCATCTTTCGCCCAGTTTCTTCAGAGATGGAAAATTCCTGCCTCCCCTCATCCTACGCAAAGCAAAAGCAAAAGAGTAACCCTTCCCTGTCTCCTGGTAGGAACTTCCCTGCTGCTCACCTGGTCTGAATGATGGCCCCATGAGGTCCTTCACACAATGAAAAAAGTAAGTAAGCACACCAGACACAGACAGACTCAAGTGTGCATGTATGAGGGCCGAGTCAATGGCCTCAGACTCAAGTCAATGCCTGAGTCATTGACATGGGTGACTCAAGTGCACATGAGTCAGCAAAAAGCACATGTTTTTATGACTCAGTCACCTGAGTCAAGTTCCCCTCCCTGCTACAAAGCAGCAGAAAATAGGATTAGGTTTGTTTCTAATTTATCAAGGTAGAATACTGCCTTTACATTTCTCATTATATCTCCATTTTCAAAGCAGCTGGAAAACTTGCTTTTTAATTAATTAGCTAACTAACTAATGTTTAAAAAGATAACGTTGTAGTTTGGGTCAAATAATGGGACTGGGAGAATGGCTACAATCCTTGGAGAAATGGTGATCCTGGCTTTATGGCAACCCCAACTTTATTTATTTATTTACATTTTTATACACCCCTATTCTTATCCAAGAGGCCAAAAGTTAGACCTGGTTTACCTTAGAAGCATTGTGAGGTAGTAACATTATGAGCTGGTAAAATGGATTGTACCACTTTGGATCATAGGTAGAAAGATCTTTTTTTTTTTGAATGCTTTCTTATGTAAAATGTCTGCCTGCAAGTCAAACATTTGCATAGAAGTCAGAGGGCGGAGTATACCATTCTCTGCGATGTGCTAATTTGCTGCCCAGTTTTTACAGGATGGAGCATTCACAAACTCTGGCCCCTACCTGCAGCCTAAAGTGGCAAAGTTCACTCAACCACCTCTTTCTCTGGCATGTGCAGACCAGGCTGCAGTCACTGGTGATAATTGATGACATGGGCTTTTTAGTGGAAATCTTCCATTGTTCTAAGTCAGTTGAAGACGGGAAATTGGTAGAGGAAGATTAGATTCACGTTCACTTACTTATTGTTTAAGCCAAGTAGCTATTATCAACACATAGGAAGAAAAATATTTTATGAAAACAACCTTGTAGGAGGGGAAAAGATAATATATCAATATTTTTTTGCACATAAATAGGCAACACTCCAGCACCGTTATTATCTTCCTGGAAAAGGGTGTGTGTTTGTACTGATGTGAAAAATCAAAGGCCAGTTTATGTTACTGAACCATTAAAATGCATAGTCATTTATGGAGGAGGAGGAAAAGTCAGCAAGGCAAAGAGGTTCCATCGCCATCTCCACCAGCTCATGCCTTTTCAGATGGAACTGTGTTGTGTCGTTGTCGCCCCCGCCCCGGCAAGGCCATAGGACCACCAAGGTCATAGAACTCATCTCATCCTATGATGAGAAGGAGGAGAAAAAGAGTTCAGAGAGACAGCCCCATCTTTACTTATGGAATGATTTCCCATTGAATTATTTCATGTAAAGCACACTGGGAAACAGTTGGCAGAAAAACATGGCACAGATGCTTAAAATAAACACATGTAAGCATGCACTTGCACATTCACCCTTGAGCAGAATGCTGACTTTGAGTCCCCAAACAGGGTTTTGTTTGATAAAATAATCTTTTAACACCTTAAGACCAGTTATAAGGAGTCACACACGCACACGCACACAGACAGACAGAAGAGGCGCAGTCAGTGTGTGTTATTATATGTGCAGTGATAACTTTCAATGGTGATAGTAGATACAACAGTTTTCCCTAACTAGGCTGAGTTAATTACAAGAAGCACTGAATGAGGAACAATGGTGTCCTGTTAGAACCTATTTGGGCAGGCCTGGGCCTGTGAACAAAGGGAGTATGGAATATGAGAGGTACAGAGGGTGACTGTTCTTATGTGAAGACATGAGATTAATGATCATTTACATCAGCAATAATATATGAGAAAGCTGAGCTAACTTACTTTTCAGTGTAGTGAGCTATCTCCATTTCTGATAATGTTGAAATGAATAGAATCAAACTTTGGGACACACGCTGGCTCAGCACTTCCCTGCAACAGTCTCCCTTTAAAATTCCTTTGTTATAAAATGGTAACTTTTGGGTCGTCGGTGGAGTGTCCTGAGAGATTTGAGGTACATGGGCTGAAACATACACAGTAATGATGAGGAACACAATAACCATTTATGGCCAAAGTCAGAAAATCTAGTGTGTATTATTGAATCTTGAACAAGCTGAGCTTGCATGCCCTCTACAGCCTACATTGAGAAGGGCTGATAACCTTCCCGGCTTCTGCCTCCTCATTTCCTGTCTCTTTGCTCCCATTTGACCTCCTTTGACCTTTGCAAGAGAGAACTGTTCCTTCAGCAAGAAGTTAATTACCTTTCATAAACTTTAGTGTCAGTCATATTTAGAACCGTTTTCAACTCCTATACAAATAGATCAGGTGACTTGTCTGGGGGATAGGAGTTAGATGGTAGAAGATTAGCTGGGTTGCAGTATGGAAGCTTAAACAGCACAGTTGTAAAGCTGTTTGCATGCCCTTTCCTCCAGGTTCTTTGTTTTGTTTGTCTCTCACCATTTCACGAAAGAGTTGTGAAATCAATGGGACTGACAGCCAGATTTTACCGCAAGCACTCTTGCCTTACTGCCGGCTATGGGTGTCATGAAAAGTGCCATAAGGTACTCTGGCACCAGCAGTAAGGCTGCAGCGCATGAGCTAGCACGCCAAGAAGATGTGTCAGGGGTCCTTCCAGGCAGTGAGCATTGCTGCTGATCAGTGGCAAGGCTTTTTGGGGCAGGGGAAGGCAGGGAGAAGACGGGGTGGGTGGAACTGGGTAAGGAGGATCAGCCCTGGGAGGAGGGCGGAGACACTGGCAGTGGCTGCTGCTGAATCCTAAACCCCTCCCAAGTTGCGGAGACTAACATGGTTCCAAGTGGATCCATTGGGGTCATCTGAGCTTGACACAGGCTAAGGGAACTGAAGTTCCTTTCTCCCAAGAAGATCTTGGGCAGCTTCCCTGTCCCCACAGGATACAGCAGTGGCCATTTGGGTGTACATGTTCCTCTGGGCACTAGGGAGGCTTAGGACTGGGTCATTAAATTGATTGCAAATAACCTGCCCTTTTGACTTGGGGGAAAGGCTGTTGTCACCAGGCATGCTCTGGGACACGTGTAACAAGTACATTTGAGGGAATAAAAACACCATTGTACAATTGGCTCATGGCACACCTCAATGGGAACCCTATTTTACAAGCTCAAAAAAGGCAGCCCAATCCTGCATAACTTCCTGTGTACTGATGGACTGTATTTGATTGTCCTTCCCCCCCCCCCCCAAATGAAAGCAGTAACATATTGGCTCTTTCAACTGTGTTTAGCACAGACATGCCTAAATGACAGTATCTCGCAACGAAGTAAGATGCATAGTTACCATTTTCCGCAATTAGCAAAATACCATAATCTAAGCTATTGGGAAATCATTCCAAAGACTCAATTGTGGTGTACCATTCTACGGCGAAGCTCTGAACATTCTTTGAAAAATAGCAGGATCTCTATGTGAATGCTTGGTTACATTTGGGAGTGTAATGTTTCTTAACAGGCTATATTTATCAGTAGTAAATACACACTCAAATAATAGACTCACAGCCCAATCCTATGCATGTCTACTTTGAAGTAAGCCTCATCTAACTCAATGAGATTTGCTCCCAGGTAAGTGTCTATAGAATTTCAACTAGAAGCATAGAAGCAGGGAGGTGCAGAGTATGGTGATATTACATTATAATGTGTAATATAACCAGAAAAGTCCTGGTGAGTGGCCATCAGCAAAACCCAATGGTAACAGGCCTCTATTCAGGTAACTTCTTCCCCAACTTCCACTTTGCAACGTGAAAAAAGCCATGGGGAATGCAACCATCTGGACTCAGCCTTTGTGTGAATGGAATGGTGTAGAATGCTGCCGTATGGCTATACTATCTGCATCTAAATTATGCTTTAGGGACAAAGAAATAAGCACAAACATGTCTGCTCCAGCTGGCCTTCAGGCCTCTGAATGCTGTGATTCTGTAGAATGAACATTGCAGAACGTGGAACTGAGCACAGAATCCATCCTCCTGAGAAGCTGAGATTTATTTATTTTTCTTTACAAATTTCCTAAGCCTAGAAAAAAGATATTCGAAAGGTTGAGGGTGAAATTTCAGCGTAAAAATTGAAGAATTATTTATGCAAAATAGTAGTGTCGTCTGTTACCCCCATATCTGTGGGTGATAAGTTCTAAGATCTACCTCTGATACCAAAACTATAGATAGTAGCAAACCCTATATATTGTACAATATTTGCAGATTCTTGACTTTAAGACCCAGAGGCAGCCTGTCTGAGAGTGATGGGTTGGTTGGCTGCTCCCTTGTTGATAGCTGCCAAAGTGTCTCCAGACTGGGTGAAGCACTGTAGAAAGCGGTGAGGGAAGTGTGGTAGCTCCACCTGCTCCACCTCAGCATGGCCATCATGGAAAAGAAGGCCCCCGGTTGGTAAAGTACTGCTGAATGACATGGCACCACTGAGCATGGTGATTGAGGGGAGCCAGAGCCTGCAGTCACACATGGTGCATTTCAAAGGGCAGTGCTGGTGGAAGAAGGAAGGAAGGAAGGAAGGAAGGAAGGAAGGAAGGAAGGAAGGAAGGAAGGAAGGAAGGACTTTCTGGATATTTTTCAATATTTTCAATCTGCGGTTGATTGAATCTGCAGGAATGGAACTGGCAGATAAGGAGGAAGTACTGTAGTAGACACCATGCAAACTCAGTCAATGTGCATGATTTATACAACATGCAGAGTTCCATTTTCTTGGTTCAGAATTCGGAGAGTTGAGCAGCAACGTTTCATTTGTTTTGCATGGAAAATGCACAGTCTGATTTTCAACTGTAACTCCATTCATAGACAAGGAACTACGAAAGGTGGCTCAAGTGGTCTGGCCTTGATTGCGCAATGTAAGTGGGAAAAGGAAGGCTACCTTTGGTAATATGAGGTATGGCTCTGGGTTTATTGCACGGCTGGCTTTAGTCAAATTCGGTTAAATTGGGCCCCACTCCTAAGGACCGTGCTAGGCCATCAGATTGTCGCACTCGCCTGAACCTAAGGGATCACTTCCAGGTAGTGTCAGGCCAAGCCCTCAGAAGAGTTGCTGCCTGGACTGAATGAGCACTTGCAAAGCACGTGTGTCCTGCCTGGCTCCAGGAGTGGATGTATTTGAAGAAGGATGCCGACTACCCTGTGTCCTTGATTTAAAAGACTTACTATTGGATTAGCACTGAGCAGAGCCAAAATCAGACTGAGGCGTGTTTTGCAGTTGCCTGTGGAAGCTTGGAAAGTGCAAGAGCTGTGCAGCCGGAACAATGATTGTACCATGAAGGGAAACATCTGGAGAAATGGAGGGTCCTATGAATTTCACTCAGAGAATAACACTGGTAAAAACCCCATTTGAAGAAAGGGGATTTATGGTCAGCCTGTCTCTGTAAGCCACCTTGATTCTATGTGACACAAAGTCTATGAGTCTTCAAGAAAGGTGGTATATAAGAACTGTAATAAATAAATAGATACTATTGTGATGGGCAGCTGAACTTATTCATGCCCATTGGAATCCTAGCCATTATGATTTGTTCATAAATGCTTTAAAAAAAATGCTTGTGCTCGGTGTGTGTGTGGACACACAAAATGTGTGTTATAGGGAGGAGCTGTAGCTCAATGGTAGAACACCATAAGGTCCCAAGTTCCAAAAACTCTGAAAAAAGCCCTGCCTTGTAGCTGAGGCCCACCAAATGTCCAGACCAGAAACAACAGACCAGAAAACAGTGGCCCCCACCCCATATAGTCAAGGATCCTCTTTTCCACAGGATCTAGTCAGATTCTTTCAGGGAGCCTAAAGGCAGGACATGAAGACAAGATCTTTCCCCTGTTGCAGATGTTTCCCTGCATTTAATGGAATTCAGTGGCATAATGCTTCTGAACCTGGTGGATCATTGAATCATCATGGCTAATAGGTACTGAAACTGCTATCATCCATGAGTGATGGATCATCCTCTTCAAACCATCTAAACTGGTGACTATCACCAGATCTTGTGGCAGAGAATTCCCTAAATTAGCCGCAGGTATAAGAATGACAGCGTGGCAGGCCTTCTTGAAAGTAAAAGATAACCACTGAAATGAGTATGACTTCCTTCAAAGTAAATCTGTTTGGTCTGTGTCCTTCGTTTCTGATTAAATCAAATGAGAGGTACGTCTTCCTAAACATAAAACACTAATTCATATGCTTTCTTACTAAGGCAGTGGAAAGAAAATGGCACATATGATAAGCATATTGCAGTGCCCCCTCTCCCCGCTTTCTGGCAAGTTAAAAAACAAATGGAACAGTGTGTTTATGAAACAGATTGCAGAAAGGCAAACACTGACACTTGGTATTCTTGGCTGAAACCCAGGCAAATGGTCTTATGATTATGTACTTGTAGAGGTACACTTTATGGCTTTGAAGCAGTCAATTTTATGAGAAGATAGACTCTGATAAACGCTCAGGTTAAACAAATATTTTGGGAAAAGTTTAAATTCAAAACGGATGTTTTGAACGTCAGAGTTTTAGTACAAGCCTCATGACATGTATCAATAGAGTGGTGAGAGAACGGTGAGTACTTAAAACCATACAGGGGGTGTCCAGATGGGCAATTTTTTGAATGCTACTGCTACTGGTTGCAGAGATGGTGCACACAACACTTGACCTGTCAATCTGTCCCCCATTGTCTCACACCCCGCAAAGAGAGCCCCATATAAATTGTTTTGTGATGAAAGTACTTGCTTAGAAAGAAGAATTAGTGTAACTTAACCTCAAAATGCATTAGGTTCTAAAAGTTAGTAAAAGGAGTAGAATATAAAAAAAAAAATCAAGATTTTTTTTAAAAAAATTTTTTAGTTGATCATCCACAATATTGTTGTTAGAGGTAGATAATGTAATGTTGACATCCTCAGGTGGACAGTGTTCTGTGTGTGTATCTGGTGGGCCACTGTGAGATACAGGAAGCTGAACTAGATGGGCCCTGGGCCTGATCCAGCAAGGCTCTTATGACAATCTGTATAATAACAATTTCAAGCAAGGGCTTGCAGTTTGCTGCCCAATATAAGGGTTGCTTGGTGATTTGGTTGCCTGTCACAGATCACAAAAGGGAAACAAGCCCTGCTTTGTTGGTTATATAGAGCAGAAATGAGTCCATAAGGTATTACCTTAGCAGCCTGGTATGTGCCATTCAGTCGCATTCCTCATTAATTACCCTTCTAGCATGACTAGAAGAACTAGAACTAGAACAGAAAATCAGCATCATTACTGTAGCAACTGGAGAGATTGAGATTTCCCCTTTGCCACCAAGTCTTGCAGTGATGAGTCCTGTCCAGGGGGTTGTGCAAAAATAAAAATAAAAAAGGACAACATCTTTACAGTCCTGATGCATAAACATAATCATACTTATAACCATAAATCACACATATAGACAATGTGCAGTTAGACACAACCATTGTGAACAATTCCATGAATTTTACAGCCTAATCCTAAACTGTGATGGAACAGGGAGACCAGCTGGCTTGCTCTGCATCCAGCGTGGGGCTGGGTCTGACTATGGGGCAAGTCAGAGCAAGGGGAATGAACTTCCCTTACCCTGTGTCACATTGCAGCCATCCCTAGCGAAATTGCTGATGCAAATCTGAGGGGACAGGGGTTTGGATCCAGCTTAAGTGCCGGAGTCCGATCCCACACCCCTTCCCAAGCTGGTCTGCCTACCAGCCCGCCTGTCACCTGCTCTCCCCCTGCTCTGAAATGGCCTCTTTCCACCTTCCCCCGCCCTTCCCCCACCCTTCCCAACTCCCTGCACTGGCTGCTGTCGGCCAGCACAACCTTACCTTATCTTCCGTTACCTTTACCTTTACCTTACCTTCTTGGAGTGGCATGAAGGTTGGATGCATGTGCATCCTTGTGCTGGCCCAGCCGACTCCAGAGGAGGCACAATAATGCCTTACAGCACATTTGTGACAGTACTGGGCCATCACAAGGGACTTGCACCAGCCCAAACAGCACTTCAGATTGCGCTCTCATTTTCATTCTGGTAGTTTCTAAACAACCCCACACCCATCACTTTATGTCTCAGCTTAAAATGTTGAGAATAGGTAAGAATCGTAGAGTCAGCTCTGGGACATCATTGTAGGTAGGTCATTGAACCCCCTTCCCCCCACAAATAGCATCAGGACCTCACCTGGTTAGGGTCAATGGTTCGGATTTTATCTGCGATATGATAGGGAATGGGTCTAACAAGAGACAATTTACTTTCTGCAGCCAGATGTGTATGCATTCATTTCTGCACAGCCAGAACATTCCCTATCATACTTCATTGCAGAAGCCAGGAGCATTGGACAGTGTCCAGCGTAACCTAAACCAAGCAACTGCTGTTTTGTCCCAACTCCTTGGAAATGAAGCTGTTTGTCCGTGAGTTGCACTGTTGTTGTCAGATGCTACACAGCTGGTGGACAGTAAATGATAACATTAATTCCACCTACTGTCCACCTATGTTTGGGTCACCCTGTATATATATACTATGTCTGTGTCTCTACACATTATCTTGTTTATGGCCTAGTTCAGACAAAATGGCATTAGCAGCATGCTTTGGGCTCATAGGTTCTCCCCTTTATGTTGGCTCAAATTTCTAGTTTGCAGTTACCACAGTTTGCTTTCAGAACTCAAACTATGGTTTGCTTGAATCTGCTCATGGCAAATGATGGTTGCTGCAGACCAGGAAGTAGAGGAGGAAGTTGGCATGGGGTGGAGCAGTGGTGTCACTAGGGTTTGCTTCGCCTGGTGTGGAAGGCCAGAACATCGTCATGATGTCAGGCAGGAATCAATTCAATTGCACAGAAGTCCCCAGAAAGGCTTGATTTGGGGACTGTTACCACCTTGATAGACAGATCAAAGGGGCTTCTATTTGTGAATCTGTTACCCTTGGAGTGAATCACATTTGGCCTTTTGAGTTACTAAGATATTGACCCAGCCCATTACACCAACGTGTTCCTAAAGTTCAAGCAATGGTGAGGCCAGTATTATACTCACTGCATCTGGCCATATGTTCTCAATTCTTCTTTTGCGATGGTGCTGACTGCTGCAAAGTCAGTGCCTATTGACAGGCAAAGCAGTCAGTGCCTATTGCAAATGAAGCTGTGACAGTGTGTGATTTAGGGCACAATCCTAACCAGGTCTACTCAGAAGTAAGTTTGTTCAATGGGGCTTACTCTCAGGAAAGTGTGGTTCGGAATGCAACCTTAGTGTGCTGCCAGCAGGATTCAGGGACATGCGGTGGGGGGAGGCAGGTGAGGCAGAGCCTCCCTGCAGTAGTTCTTCAAAAAGCAGCACCGTGCCATGTGAGGTGTGTAAACACACTCAACCCACGCATTCTGCTTGTGCACCTCACACAGTGGCAGCACTGCTTTTCAAAGGAATACACGGGAAAGATCTGCCTCACTTGCCTCTCCCCACCGCACATCCCTGGCAGAACTGGCAAAAATGCCTGTGCCTTTCCACCTGCATCTGTTTCCCCAAGTGCAGGGAGAGGTAAGATGATGGGGTAGGCAAAAAAAGGGTGGTGGGAGGCTGGCATAGGGGTAGGGAGGGGTGAAACGGATTGGGAAGGGCAGGAGAGGGTGGGGGATGGGTGGATCGGGTCCGGGGAGGGGGTGGGATCGATGCAGACTGCATCATTAATATCCTAACTCCTTTCCCAGGCCCAATCCTACAGCGCAGGGCAATGTGGATTTACACCAGCAAAATAGCTGTCATAGGTCTGAGTGGACCCACTTGCATCATGGCAGTTTACCTCTGGGTAAGGAAACAACTGCTCCTTTACCTAGAGGAGAAGAGTAACCAGCCCACCTCACCCCAGCAGTGTCTTTTCTAGTGGCTGTCTGCTGGTATTCTTTTTCATCTTTTTAGATCGTGAGTCCTTTTGGGACAGGAAGCCATTAGTTTTTTTATTTTTCTCTGTAAACCGCTTTGTGAACTTTTTGTTGAAAAGTGGTATATAAATACTGTTGTTGTTGTTATGTAACTTTGTTGCTGAGACACAGCACTGTAATCATGCATTTACCTAAAAAGCCAGATCCACTCAAAGGTTTGCTTTTTGCCAAGTTCACTGAGATGTGTACACATTTTTGAGAGGGCTGAATTTCACTGACTCATTTTTCAAGAAAATGCCAACCTCTAGGGTTGAGGTTGACCCCAGACTGTCAAATTCAGTAGTTCAGCCTAGACTGACTTGTGATTTGTGTATTTGTGCTGAAGGGTGGAAAAGAGCCAAAGAGAAGAAATGCTCTTTTTTAAAATGCTTGTTCCCATTTAAGTTCTTATAACCCAGCTTATGCATTTGCTCACAGAGATTTGGCTATTTCCAAGGATACCAACAGCCATATCTTACCCACACAATATGTGATGTTTTTCAAATTGACCTGGCTGAGCCCCAGTTCTTGCTATTTCATTCAGCTTTCAGCAAGAGCAGATACATGTCTTGACCCATACCATAAGCAAAGTCCTATGAAAACACAAACAACTCATGTGCTACCTTGCAAGGTAAACCTTCTGTTCCTATTAAAAGCAGAAGCTTTCACTGTCATTTTGCATTCATGCTCAGTAATCATTTGAGGATGAAGGTATCCCATGCGCTTTACATATTTTTAACATCATGCAACTCAAGCACTAAAGGGAGTAAGGACATCCAACCCCCCCCCCCCCATCAGATGTCATCGCTGGTTGTGGTACTACTTAAGTGTATGCTTTTGAAAGGTCATTATCTGACATAACGAATTGCACGTGTAGAAATGCATGTTGCATTTATCTAGACAAGCAATCTCGTGTTGGAACCAAAGTGAAACTTTCAGCAACAGCTTTATTGTTCTTTTCCAAAATATAACATATGTGCAGGTTCTCTTGAAATGCTTCCATGTTTGTGATGTCATCTTAAACTTGCTATTAATACAGAAGATCAAAGACCACGGCCTAATCTCTTTTTGCCTTTATTTCTTCCAGCAGCATTCTCAAGATGTACTCTATGTTATGAACTGCAAACAATATTTTTTCAATGACTCACAGATGGAAGCTTCGTCTTCAATGTGTATTATTTAGAATACTTATTCATTCTTTGTATGGATTTTGTGGGAAACAATCTCCTGTCAGCTTAGACTATCGCAACAACGGAAATTGGAACAATTTGCTGGCATTGCAGTGACATGGAAATGATTACTAATTATCAACAATGTGAGTTTATACCATGCACTTCAAAATGTATATATGGGGGGGCATATCCGTGGATCCCGTATTCGACGATTCAGTTATCCCTGGATCAGGTCCACGGAGCTCCACCTCTGGAGGATCCTCTGAGTTCAGCATGGTACCTCTGCCAGGCTCAGACTGAGCCCTACAACTAAAATGTCACTTCTGGTTTCTCCGTAAAACTGGAAGTAATGTTTTTAATGCATTATGAGGCATTGGGAGGCCTGGGGAAGCCTCTGTAAAATATTTTTGAGACTGTATAGTCCAGGGGTCGGCAACCTTAAACACTCAAAGAGCCATTTGGACCCATTTTCCAAATGAAAAAAAAACCTCAGGAGCCACAAAACGCTTTTGACATCTAATATAAGATAACGCTGCATATATAGTTTTTTTTTTTACCTTTATGCTCTTATAGGTCCCATTTTTATAATGTAGCCCCCTCTTGTAGCTTTTAGTTAGTTTTGTCATACATTCTTGTCCTGTGTTTTCAGGCGCCTGGTCCTCTATGGTGTTTTGCATGATTCCAAGGCCATTCTCTGCCTGGAGAATTATGCCCACTTTAAGCAAATTAGCTCTCCTTCTTTCCCCCAACAAATGACCCTGGTTGTGCCCTGCACTTCTGCTGGACCCCACCTCCAGGGTAGCTCGCCTGTTCAACCTGCAGAGGTCCTCTCTCCTGCCAGCAGCCTCCCGCCACTACAGCAGACCCTTGATCCTCAGCAGGTCTTGGGCACAGCAGCCACACACCAAACTCCAGTGTCTGCAGCAGTCCGTTAGTCACAAAGTCAGTCAGAGTATCCAGGGCAGAGTCCAAAGTCAATAAGCCAAGTCACAGTCCAAGGTCAGATTCCAAAGTAAGTCAGTCAAATCAGTCAGAGTATCCAAGTCAACGTCAATAAGGCAAGTCAGTCTCCTCTCCAACCTGCACTTCTTCTCCAACCTACACCCCCCCTTCCTGCCTCAGGTGCTCCTTATAGCCCTGAGGGCCCTATTGCCTTCAAGTGGCTGCAGCTGTGCAGCACACTCTGCTGGATGCCCAGGCCTTACCCTTAAAGGGGCCACTGCTGACACCACATCTACCTCCTCACCAGATCTTCCAGGATTCCAAAACATATGGCAGTTATGACATCTGCTTATCTTACATGGATACTAAAGAATTTCCCCCACCTTCCAGAGGCACCCTGCTGGAAGGAAAAAAGGACACAGATTCCAGAGGTGGGGAAGAGAAGAAGCCAGAGGTGGGGGGAGCCACAGGCCAGCTTCTGCCCTGCCTGCCTGCCCTACCTCACTCAGGCTGCAACCCTCTCCACACTATCCTGGGAGTAAGCACCATTGACTACAATGGGACTTCTGAGCAGACAAGTTGGTTGGAGCTCTCAGGTTGCAGTCCTCTCCACACTTTCCTGGGAGGAAGCCTCACTGACTACTTGTGAGTAGACCTGCATAGGAGGAGGCTGAGGCTGTAGCCCTCCACACCTTCCTGGGAGGAAGCCCCACAGACTGCAGTGGGGCTTACTTGTGAGTAGACCTGCACAAGAGGAGGCTGAGGCTATAGCCCTCCACACCTTCCTGGGAGGAAGCGCCACTGACTACAGCTTATTTGTGAGTAGACCTGCACAGGAGGGGGCTGAGGCTACAGCCCTTCACACCTTCCTGGGAGTAGCCCAGGGACTACATCGGGGCTTGCTCTAGAACAGACCTGCGCAGGCTCCCACTCACCCGTCCTTGCGATTGGCCTTGAGCAGGCTCCAAGGCTGCCATCCCAGGCACCCTTTCCTGGGAGTAAGCTTCATCCTGTAATGGGGCTTACTACTGGGTAGACACACAGGATGTCTCCTCAGCTGTGGAGTAAAAGCCTCTCCTTGCACTGAGTGGGAACCTGTCAGGGAAAGGTGGGCTGCAAGGGCTTGCAATGGCTGAGGAGGAGGGTGTCCTGCTGGAGAGTTGGGGAAGGGAAAAACAGGGAGCTTAAGCCTGCAGAGCGGGCAAAATTGAGAAGGGAAACCAATGTGGGGCAGGTGGGGGTGAAGGGAGAGGAGGGAAGCAGTCTGCACTCCCAACACAGGTGCCTCCTGTTACCCCCTTTGCCACTTTCACCTGGAGGAGCCGCAGCAGACAGCTGAAAGAGCCGCATGCTGCTGACCTCTGTTATAGTCCCATATATAAAATTACTGCCTTGTATATAAGATCACACATTTTATTGTAATATAAATGTGCTTAAATCATATTATCTGTTAAAATTGATGTTTACTCTGTATTTTCAAATCTGCGGTTGGTCTGGTTTTCTTTCATTTCAAGAATGTCTCTTTATACATCTGTAGGGTTAGTGCCAGGGTTCATTGGCCCTGGGGCACTCAGTTTGGTTTAAAGTCCTTTTGTGTGCATGCATGGCCTTGCATGGTGCCCTATGTCTCCAATTCATTCCCTCCCCCAGCCCAGGTTCAGCTTATCTGAGGGCTGGGGTAGTGTTGGTGGAGGTAGTTCCCCTGAACCTCACCCTGGCTTGCTTTCCTGTGGTGACCTTCCTACAAGGGAGCCTTGTCAGATGCAGATGCATTGGCCACTGGTGAAGGGAGAGAAGCGCTCGACCCAGTACTTCCTTTCCTTCCCCAGCAGCCAATGCACTGGATTCAACAATGCTCCCTGGTGGTTAGGCCACTTCCAGGGAGCAAGCTAGGGCTAAGAGTGGCTACTGATGTGGTGGGTCTCTGGGAGGTTGTTGGCTCCCAGAATATGCCTGGGTATGTCTGCCCTCTCTGTGGGTATGTGCTGGGTAGACCCAGCTCTGTGGGAGAACTCTAGGACAAATTCACACACCTCTTTTTTAGCTACACATAGTGAGCAGTGATGGCCCATCTAGTGTATTTTCATACCTGAAAGTCATAAACTCTCTTCAGACATTAGAACTGCCAGAGACATCAAAGCACCAAATGGGAGCACCCTAGCCAGCCTTTCTCCCCAGTAGCTAGCATTTTCATGCATTTGCTACTGAAGACAGAGTTGAACATGGAAAGGGTTCTTCAATGTGATTCAGAACCCTTGGCATTCTAGTGTTCCAGTGTGCATGGAATAAATATCGCTGCATTCAGCATTGCTCTCTGCAGACGAGTGCTGACCTCAGTGATGTCTGGGAGACTTGGCCAATGAGCGCTTTGGTGTGTGTGGGGTGTGTGTGCGTGGTGCATTCCCATTTGCCCCCCTCGTGTTGGTGTTGCCAGCAGCCTTCAAGAAGCTGTTCTCTTGTTTCTCTGTACAAGCTCTAGCCTTTTAACATCTCTGTAGTATGTGTGATGTACTATGTTTTATTAGCTTTATAACAGTGTGATCTTATGCACACCTGCACACTTACCCAGTTGTAAGTACCATTGAACACTGGCCTTATTTCTGAGGAAACGTGCATCAGATTTCCTGTTAGTCTCTGTGCAATTAACTTCACTCCCCAGGATGCTCAAGGAGAAAGAGGAGGAAAGTAAGGAGTAACTGAGGAAACAACAGATGCAAAATTAGGGATAATGAAATACACGCAGTTTGTGTTTCAGTCCTGCCTAGTGTGCTGTCTTTGCCAAGAACAAAGACATCTGTGGTCACTTGTGTATCTGTGACTTCACTGGAAAATATTAGTGGGATTACTTTTCATGCAGGCCCATCCAGCAATTGTTTCATTTTCCACAGTTGTGGCAGACCATTTTCAAATTACCATGATTACAAGAATCAATGCAGTTGTGAAATCATGTGAAATCACCCATTTTACACTTAATTTTTTTGTCAAAATTAGCAAAAACATTTCTAAAAATGCAGAACATTGCAGATTTTCAGGACCTCCTGTGGTTTCCTAAAATGATGGCAATTGATCCCATACTCTGTTAAAAATCAGGGTGGGATTTAAGCTCCGACTAGATATACTTTAAGCAAACGCACCCTTACAGTACAACCATATGCAAACTACTCAGAATTAGGTCCTATTTACACCCATGTAAGCTGCCAAGCAGCCCATTCCCATGGAGCCCCTGTGGTGGCTGATCTGGCAATCTGCTGTGGCATCGCAAAAGCCTTGTTGCTGTTGTGTGCTTCAGAGCTGCTGGTGCAAATGACCAGATGCCCCGCATGTGCACTAGCGGCTCCCAGTCACCAGACCGGTGCAGGTAAGGTGGCAGGGTAGGCAGTTTGTGGGTGGGAGGCGGAGGATCAAGGGAGGATTGAGGAGGTTAGTGGGGTGGGCAGGGGGTGGGCAGATTGGGCTTTAGACAGTCTGGCCATCTAGGGTGGTATGGTAGGGGATAGGATTGGGGAATAAGTCTATCTTCCTTCTATATTTTACGATAGATGTCTAAATAAATCAAAAAGTATTTCACCATACAGCAATTAATATTTAGCATTTGTGAATGCAATTTGCTGATGTTGTTACTGGGGATTACCGGATGATTCAGGTTTTCAGATCTATGCTTCAGGTCTCTGTCCTGGACATTTTCACTGGCTAAGTAAACGACAGTTCATTGAGCTAGCAATTTTTCAGTTTAATGATTCCCACCTCTCTCTTTGTGCCACCTCTGATGCTCTGGGGTCAGAGAGAAATATTCAGTCTATGTTAAGTGAGTGTGTAGGTGGTGGAAGAGGGGTGACCTTCCAGGCTCCTGTGGGTGACAGAAACATCAGGTTAGGAGCACAGTATCCACAGCTACTCACAAAGCCATCAAGCTCTTGTTTAAAACCAGGCAGCTTCTATATCCCCCTACAATTAAATCAATGGGGCTGCTTGTGCAGAAAAGTTCTAATCGTATCATTAAGGCATCCAGATCTGGCCCATAATGGCAGAGCCTGACTTGAAAAGAGGAGAATCGGATTGCCATTAGCATCAAACTTATACTGACAAGTTAAACAGGAAGCCGGGCCAGCAGTTCTTGCATCTGTCTGAGTCATACAGCAGGCTGCTGACGAGCTGTCTCTTCTGCTGCTTCGCCTCAGATGCTGCTTTCTTTGATTCTGCTTTGATTCCAAAGGGTTTGCACACTTTTATCCATTTGAGAACAAGACTCCATGCAAACCCTCCCAAGACTGACAATATATGCATGCCAATTTCTTAATGAAACGGAACTTGCCATTCTGCCCTTCAAGCTTTCCACATTTCCCCTTGTGTATCAAAGTTGTTTTATGCCTTCGGGGCAGAAGACACACAGCCTTCTGTGCTGAACAGTGAATACATACTTTGAGAGAGAGAGAGAGAGAGAGAGAGAGAGAGAGAGAGAGAGAGAGTCTTTGTAATGTGACAGCAGTTTTGATGAAACGGGATGTATGATGCAATGTTCCTTTCTGCACCTCTTTCTGTTGTAAATTTATTTAGTTTTTTGGAAGAAGCCGAAAAAGAAAGTCCCCGAAGATGCCAGCTACCAACATACTTTGAGGCTCTATTTTTTTTTTTTTTTTTTGAGGGAAATCATTAAAACCTGCAACCCATTCCATGCATAACAACATCCTTCAACATCAGTGAGCCTGGGATCTTTTATTGAACTCCATGAATGTTGAAATCGTAATATCTTCTTGGAAAATTGAAGAGAAGGATATGCAATGCCTGGAATTTAGCATTCCGAAGGTAGGCTTACTTTGTCAGGTGGTACACTAGTACCACCAGTGCTGATGAGCTCAGATTTGGGCTCTGAGTCTCCGGGTTGGGGGGGGGGGAGGAAGTTGTACTGCTGCAAAGCCATGTATGAAATGTGAGACCACAGTGAAATGTGTGTTCTTCATATGAAGCATCAGAAAGAATCATGCTTGCCCTGCATGTCTCATTACAGAAGTGATGGTAACTTAAAGCCCAATCCAACATAGGGCTGCACTGCCCTTTATGACATTGTTTTTTAGGAGTTTAATGTTTATATTGTGTTAATGTGATTTTATGCTTAGAAGTCGCTTTGAAAGTCCTTCAAGAAAAAAAAAAAAAAACAAGGTATAAATTCAGTAAACAAAATAAATAAAAATAAATGGTTGCATGCACCACTACCGGCCATATTGGGTCTGCCGCTGCAAATAGCGGTGGTGCTGGAGGCTGGCCGCCACTAGGCCCAATCCTATCCAAATTTCCAGTGCCAACACAGCTGCAGTGGAACCCTGAGGTAAGGGAACAAATGTTCCCTTACTGTGAGGAGGCCTCCGTGACAACCCCACCACTGCAGGATGAAGCACATGCCCCATTGGCACAACTGCATCAGCACTGGAAAATTGGATAGGATTGGGCCCACTGCTAGCTACCTCTGGCACTGAAGGTAATCAGGTGACAGTGGCAGGGGTGGGTGGGATGAGGTGGGAGAGGTTTGTGGAAGTTTCTTGACATGGAAGGAGGTTGGTTGGAGGCAGAATGTGGGTGGATCCTAACCCCCTTCCCTTTCCCCTTCCTTCTCCCTTACTGTCCTCAGACTTGCACCAGCAAAATAGCTGGTGAGAATCTGAGGAGATCCATTGGTCCAACAGAGGCTTGCCTTGGCCTAAGGGAAACAAAAACAAACAGTCATCTCTTGACAGATTTTATCTTATATCAATGTGCTTTTTTAATGTATGTGGGTATGAAGATGAGATGTGTTTATGCAGGGGAAAGAACAACATTGTTAAACATGCATGCACGATGAGATGAAACTGACTATAACTGATTTATGAGTCACATTATCCTCCTTTCTCTACCCTTCACTCTGAATTTCAGGGTTCCTTCCAAGGTACAACTTCACTGGAAGTCAAATGCATTTCTACGAGGCAAGAGATATGTCTAAAGTTTCTGCACAGCCCTAGGCACTAAAATTTCTCACTAAGTTAACTTTAAGGTGAATTTCAGGGTTCCTCCCAAGATCAAACAACTGAGAATTTCCAAGGGAGGCCAAACACATTTCTGGACCATAAATGACATTTCTCTGGGTGGCACCAAAATTTCACAAAAAAAGTGCAATTCAAAGCAAATTTAAGATTTCCTTCCAAAGAAGCCTCCCAACAAATCAGGTAAAACAATTGAGAATGTTCAATGAGAACCAAATGAGTTTCTATAAATACAGATAAATTTCTGAAGGGTTTGTTCACATTCATCCTCTTATAAACCATTTTACCATTTATGAATGCAAACTACTGCATATACTTAAACTTTTCCTGGTTACATAGGAGAGTCCCCAATTATTTTCTGAATTCCTCTTCCTATGTTGTCCCTATTTTTGCCTTCTGGGGACTTGTCAAAATTTTGTTATTGTGAATTGTTCATGTTTTCATTCTGTAGAATTCAGTCCTCTCACTAGCATCTCTAGAAGTTGAGGGCGCAATCTTAACCAATATTCCAGCACTCACCCAGCCACAATGCAGGCCCAAGGTAAGGTAACAAACATGCCCTTACTTTGAGGAGGCCCCTTCTTGACTACCTCCCACTGCAGGATGCAGTGCATGCCACATTGGCACAGCTATGTCAGCGCTGGAAGGTTGGTTAGGATTGTGCCCTAAATCTCTGAGGGAGGGGCAGATACAGCCCAACACTTTTAAGTTCTCTTATGCAGCATCGCAAAAGGCATGTCGCTGTTATACACTGCAGGACTGCTAGTGCAAATGGTGGCTGGCCACACTGTGTGGCTCTCAGACACTGAACTGGTAAAGAATATATTTCTTTACCCAGTGTGCAATTAGTCTGCTGAACTCCTTGCCACAGGATGTTGTGATGGCACCTGGTCTAGATGCCTTTAAAAGGGGATTGGACAGATTTCTGGAGGAAAAGTTCATCACAGTTTTCTTATGTTTTTATGTTCTTAAGGTGATGGAGGGGGTGGTTTGAGGAAGAGCAGTGCAGACAGGAAAGGATGGAACTCAGTGGCAGTAGTGTATGCCAGATCTTATCCTCATTTTCCTGGCCCACCCACCCCTGAGACTTCTCAGACTTATGTAAATAGCTGGCATAAGTCCGAGAAGACCCATTCACTGGTGGTTCGGTAGTCTACAAAGAGGTAAGTAAAAAAGATAATTACTTATCTCTCCTGAGCTGTCTGGTGGCTGTCCTGCATGCAGTGTGTACTCCAGCAGCACAGTTGCATGGTGTTAACTGGTGGAGGATAGGATTGAGGCCCTACTTTTTAGTACACACACATAGCAATACATGTTACCTAAACACTAAACCTTGCGTAGCTCACAACCTGCCATTTAACAAACAGCAACTGCTGATAAACTATTGCCAAGTAAATGAATGCAGTGTGCATTGAGCAATGGATTATCCTTCAGCATAGGATAAAAGTGTGGTGGAAAAGCGCAGGGAGTGACGACTGGTATGAGAATAGAGGTGCTGCAAGCGTATTTTTATTTTTGTCTGTGAAATGTGAGAGAGCTTGCTATTGCCAAATAAAATATGATGATGGGAGGTCTGGAAATGAAAAAAAAATCACAAAGCACAGATGCACATATCTTGGCTAGGTGGATAAAATGCGGGTTTCCAACTGGTCTTGTGTTTGCCTGACAAAATGGTTTGTTACAAAGGAGGAAGGAAAATAAGGCCCTGGTGTTAAAGTTTTAATATACATAATAGATGTATAACTTTAATGACTACAGCTGCTGATCCATGCCTGAATACCTCATTACCTGTATACAAGGGACATTTGAATGTATAAAATATGAATGTTGAATTCCAAATGGCCATACCTGTTTTAACAGTGAGCACACCGAG
The DNA here is from genome assembly GCF_035046505.1 of Tiliqua scincoides. Classification (NCBI taxonomy): domain Eukaryota; kingdom Metazoa; phylum Chordata; class Lepidosauria; order Squamata; family Scincidae; genus Tiliqua; species Tiliqua scincoides. Next base: position 62,070,728 of record NC_089826.1, read on the forward strand.
ATGGGTTCATTGACTTCTTTGTGCTTCCGATATAATTGGGCACTCCTAAATTAAAATGAATATCCTTTATTTAGTATGCATGGAGCCATTACATAGTCTACAAATTCACTCCAGATGCACACTAACTGCTAGAATAAGCATTTCAGAATACAGTTTTACATAATATACTTATCTGCTTCATTTAGCTATCCCCATAAACTCAATACACTGCAAGCATAAACAGGTTGTTAAGTACATTTAAGGATTTAAGAATGAATACCAGAGCTGCAGTTATCATTAAAATGAAGTGCTAGTATTGGAGTCAGGCCACATGGAGCTGTTTATCCAGAACTGTATTAGAATTTCAATCCTTTCTTTTTATTTAGTCTGTGGAGTATTGATGCCTCTGATACATTGCTCGTATGAAATTCAACACTGGAAGTGTAACTGTTGAATGAAATTCACATATGTCCTGGCATAAAGCTGAGGGCAGAGCTAAACCACATATCTAACTAACATAACTAAGCCACATATTTAAGTTTGTTTAATATTCTTTCCCTCTCCCAGGGAACTCTGGGAACTGTAGTTTGGCAAGAAATGCTAGTGACCTCTAACAAAAATGAATAGCTCCCACACCACAATACAATTCCCAAGTTTCATTGTTGTGTCATTACAGTGGAACAGTTTTAAAACAGATGACATTGAGATACAACCAACATATGATTGTAGTAAAGATTGACCATTGTTTACTATAGCGATATACTGGGGCTCCTTACTCAGTGCTAGATTTAATCTGAGCATTCATGAACACATTACAATGCAATTTCACACAGTGATAAGGTGACAGAGACTGTAGCTCAGTGATGGTAGGGAGGGGGCATGCAGTGCATACAGAATATCCCAAGGTCCAATCCTGAGTCTCTGGGTAGGGCTGACCCTGGAGAAACTGCTGCTGGTTAGTTTAGTAGACCTGGTGGAGCCATGGTCTGGCAGCATAGGGTGTTACCAAAAGGGGTGTTACCAAAAAAGGGCTGTTATGTTTTAAGGGGAATTATTATATTACCCTTTTGGAAACCTCAGGATCGCAGGCTGGATAACAAAACAGCGTAATGCAGAGAAAATCCCTTGTTTAGCTTAAAGAGGAGACTGGGAGAAAGATAACGTTCAATCAAAGATTATATTTTTATTACAAAACACACAAAGGTAAACATAATACATTTCTTGGTTCTAGTACTTGAAAATTGTACCTAGCTTTTATGGTGGTTGCATGTGCTATGTATTTGGTGCATCCGAGAAGGAATCAGAAACGGATAGGTTGTAGGGAAGGATTTTAGGGGTCCCTTAATCTGCTAAACCCAGTCTGCTAACTAAAGATGGGGGAAGAAGGGAGGAATAGATGGGGAAGAAGGGAAAGAGTTTCAGAAACGCAGGATAGTTACCTGTCCCTGGGAGCAGTAGGGGAGGGGAGAGTCCTGTGGAGGACCTTTGCCTTGGAGGGGGCGGCCAGAGAGAGAGCCATGTGGCGGAGTTCTCTCTTAAAAGGGGCTTGGCTGACCTGGAAGCTGACCTAGAATGACCGGATGTATCCCAGAGCTGTGCGCATGCTCAGTATACACACAATGGTACACGTGGAGTATGTAAAAAAGTGGAAGGGTCCAGAAATCAGCTATCAAAGGCTGACTCTGGGGGGGGGGTAGCTTGCTTCCTGTTGCTACTGGACTTTGGACTCAGGATGTAGCTTAATGGCTTGCTAGCTACACAATAGACAACAATAAACAACTATTTACAGTGATTGAGAAAACAATTTACTCTTCCAGATTCCTTGACTGGGGGATGGGGATGTGATTACCATGAGCTTGACTTGACTTGATTACCTGTGTTGAGGTTTAATGGGTTTGCATAACAGTGAATGGATCAGGAGGCACAGTGATTAGGTTAAAACAATACACATTTTTAGGGGACATTTAGGAGAATATAGAGACATTTGCTTGTCCCTAGAGAAAGGAGCTTGATACCATAGTCTTTTGAGACTGAAGGTTGCCAACAACATGAGAAATGAGTGAGCTTATGATTTTTGTGGCCTGTAAGAGAAGTTTTAGGCCTGCATTTTAGTCCAAAATACATAACTAGATATAAAACCACAACTTGGAAGGGAAAAGGGGATTTTCACGTAACAAGGGTGGCACCCTAACTATGAAATCATGTGTCCAGAATAACATTTTGTTTTCATTTTAAAACAAAAAAGGAACTGTCTAGCACAGTTTTTCTCAAGGTTTGTTCTCTGCCATACCACTTCACATGGTCCACCTATTTGAAGTACCACTGGAAGTTACTGGTGATGACATCATTGCCAGTTACTTCTGGGTTGGGAGGCCAGATGCTATGAGACAAACACCAGTAAGAGGCTCAGGGTGAATGGGAAGGCTTTTATGAGCACCAAAAAGGATGCTTTGGAGATCTGTCCACTGAGCCAAGCCTCCTACCGCTGTTTGTTGTGTCGCGTTCCTGGTCTTGCTGTCTTGCCAGTACATAGGAAAATAATGTGCCCTGCTTCTGACCAGGATTACTACCCCAAGTGACTGTTTTGAAGGAAAAAGGGGTGCTTCCAGTTGGCTGAAAACATGTATCTGTGGTCCTAAGCGGTAACTTTAAGAACTTAACCACCAACTGTGGCTAATACCATTGTCATTTTAATGCTGTTCATCATTATCATTAACATATAAAGACACAATAAGGAGGATGCAGGTCACTACAGTGCTACCCCAACACACTGAGTGCCTTATGTTGATATGACTCCAAAATTCACTTCAGACTACAAGGAGGTCTTGAATGATTGAATGTTTCTCCAAAAAGACAACATAAAGAATGTTTCTGTGCTTTTCTCTGCACTGGTTAGACTTCGCCTGAAATACTGTGTCCAATTCTGGGCACCTCACTTTAAGAAAGATGCAGGCCAGCTGGAGTGGGTTCCGTGGAGAGCCACGAGGATGTTCAGGGGGCTGGAAAACAAGCCCTACAAGGAAAGGTTGAGGGAACTTGGTATGTTCAGCCTGGAGAAGAGAAGGCTGAGAGGGGATATGATAGTGCTCTTCAAATACCTGAAGGGCTGTCATATGGAAGAAGGGACAAATTTGTTCTCAATTGCCTCTGAAAGTAGAACCAGATTCAGTGGGTACAAACTGCAAGAGAAGAGATTCCGATTGGACATCAGGAAAAAATTCCTGACAGTAAGGGAAGTTTGGCAGTGGAACAGATTGCTGAGGGAGATGGTGGACTCTCTCTCACTGGAGATCTTCAAGCAGAGGCACGACAAGCACCTGTTGGAGATGCTCTAGGAGTAGGATTTCCTACTACAGGCAGGGGGTTGGACTAGATGACCGATTAGGCCCCTACCAACTCTATGATTCTACTCGTATGACAATTTTCTCCATGCAGAAAACTAGCAGGCCAGTGAGAAGTATGCTTGCCTAGCTTTCTACTTAACAGGCTTGTTTTTTAAGTGCAGGGATTGTTGTTTGTTGAGAAGCATTCAATGATGTAAGCCAACTCCCACCTGTATGCACTGAACTTTATAGACCAGTCACAGGTTTACTATCTCAGTGAGAACTAGTTATTAGACAATTCCTAGAAATCTAATTAGATTTATTAATCCAAACTATCCAAACGTTTTGGCAGGCTACTCTAGTCTTTTTATCCTATGCTCAAAATGTAAATGAATGATCTGCAAACCACCATACTGCCTTTCATTCTGCCCTTCCTATTCTCTCTGATGAATTTAGAGTTTGCTGTCTTTAAATCATATTTCCGTTTGCCAGATACTGGTCCAGATACTGAGGCCCGTTCCCTTGCACATTTGCGCCTACTACTTTTCCTAATCTATCAAATTGACTTTTCTTCACAGGTGCGTAAAGCTATTCTCTTGAGAACTATTACATAGAATTACTCACTAGTGTTTGATCTTCCATCTGTTAACAATCTCTGCTGAATTAAAGCTACGCACATTTCCAAGTAGCTGTACTTTCAAACAATTTATTTTGCAATTAGTTAAGGCTAGGACTGCTATAAACCTTGTGTGAGAAATGTGGGTCGTCTTATTCATCAAATCTTCCCCAGTAAGGTGAGAGTGCAAATGGACCTGAACATTTGCTGTAGAGAAAATCCAGTTATAATATAGGGAAGCCTACTAGTCTACTGTATCAAAATTCTTTTGCCTTCTCTCAGAATCTTAAGAATAGTCTCTCTCCATTCATTTCAAAACTGCACTTTGATATTATTACTAATAATGATGGGATTAAGGCATACTGCAGAAAAAATGTGTTAAAAATGGCAAATTCATTTTTGCCCCATACTTTTGGATCCTGTATCCACAGGTTTACTTATCAGAGGATGTGGGAGAGCCCCCCATGCCCCACCCCTGCCCTCTGAGGGTGGGGAGAGCTCTGGAGGGTATTCTGAGCCCCACAGAGGCCATGCACATTAAAAATGTCACTTCCAGTTTCGATTAAAAACTGGATGTTGCTTTTTTGTCATTCTGAGGTACGCAGAGGCCATGGTGCACATGCATCCTCTGTGGGATTTGGAATACCCTCCAGAGGCGACTCAGAGGGTGGGGAAGGCGTCCCCTATCCGTGGATTTACGTGTCTATGGGGGGGTTCTGGATCTGAACCCCCGTGGATATGGGGGCATGTCTGTACCTATATAAAGTTACTAGTAGACTTTCAGTCAGTGCATCCTATAAATTTCCTTCAGTGTCGCTGAAGGAAAATATTGCAAAGCAGTATTAAAAATGTTATGGTTGGTAATATGATTTAGATATTGATTTATAAAGGTCTTAGATAAAATATCACTTTCTGCTTGGAGTTCCAATATTTACCAGATGGGTGAAGAATTCAATTAATGTCAACTGAAGTGATACTTTCAATGATATGGACACCAGTCAACAAGTAGCTGGACTAAGACCAAAATCTTATTTTGTATAGGTCACCAAGCAATGCTCAAATCATAAAAGGGAAGAACACATTCAGTACAGAGTCAAGAAGATTCAGAGCAGTGATTTAAAAGGTGAACGACTTCATATACCAGTTCCATCTCACTAAGCTATACAGTCTCTTCCTCCACTCTTTCTCATTATATTTTGACAGTTTGTAGATTGATCTTGGTTCCAGACTAGTAGCTTGTATCTCCAGGCTAGTCAGACACGACTTTACTAAGATACAGAACATAAATATGAACAATGCATGAGGAAATTCATATGATACGTTGGCTGTGTTTGCCTGCTGCTGAAATAAAAATGTTAACTTTGAATGCAGATCTATGCCAGATCCTGTTTGATGCCCTGATCATTCTAAAAGTCCTGACGGGTATGATGTTCCTTGGATGAAACATGCTGGGGAGGCACAGTCTAACCAATGTATTTCACAACTAGGGCTAAACTGAAAGGTGGCACCTTTCAAAAACTTTGCCTTCCCTTTTAAGGCAAAGGTTTGCTTTGGAAGGTGTTGCTTATGTTTGTGTGCAGACCAGATACAATTGCAGAGTAAGGGCTAGCAAATGTTCCCTGACCTTGAGGAGGCCTTTGAGACCCAAAACTCCCTGATGTCAGCCCAGCTGCATTGGCACAGTGGGAGTTAGGTAGTATTGGCCTGTGGATCTGGCAAAGAGAGCATCAGCCTAGTAGCCTCAGAAACATGGATGCATTCCCACTTCCTGTAACAACCACCCCGCTGAGAAAAATTTGTGGAATGTAAAAAATCAGAGCAGGGGGGAAGAGTTTCACAGAAGTGAAAATATCACTTTAAAAAAAAACAAAAAAACCATTAGTTCAGCACTAAGGCAGCCCAATCCTAACCTATGCTGCAGGCCAACTGGCTTGCTCCATACTCAGCACAGGTTAGGAGGTGAAAGGAGCGCAACTTGGAGTAAGGCGACTCATGTCCCCACACCCCAAGCATTCCACCACCTCAATAGGGCTATTGAACTCCCAACCCCCCCACGCCGGCCACCCTCACCCACCTCAACATTACCTTGTTCGGGACGGCGTGGAGGCTGGATGTGGCCTCTGAGAGCTGGCATGTGCCCTCTCACCAACCCAGCCAATTCCTGAGGGAGCATAAATGTGCCTTATGGCACGTTTGCGACATCCTGGGTGACACTCCATTTCTTTTTCAGGATTGCACTCTCAGGTGCAAACACTTGCAAATTCCTTCAGAGATTACAGAGGTGGTGAAGATCAGTAGTCAAAAAGAGAGGTTTAGTCTGTGTATGTTGGTGTTCTGCTGGCGGCATTCAACAGGAAAATATGTATTTTCGTGATGAATTATTTACTCAGCTGTAATTGAGAATTTATTGTTCTCTGGCATCTGCCAGCCACACACACATGGCTAAACTCAGCTTATTTACATTCTGTGGAACTGCATTGATCTTCCCGGAACCTAACGATGTTGAAATATCATGCCTGTCGTCGCTTTGAGTTCATATGGCTTTTAGATGTCCTGCCACTTCTGTGGAATATAAGAGAAAAATCAGAAACATCTACCCTTCTCTCTCAAAAGGCTGGCACAGACAACTAAGCTTTCACAGAGGTCCTGTTTTGAACAGAAGGAGAGCTCTAAATACCATAGACCACTGGTTTTCAACGTGCTAGGACTCCCTAACCTGGAATGTCAAACCCACTTTCAAGAATCTGGCAGGGATGAGAGCAGTCACGGTTCCTTTTCTTTTCCCACCCAGTCAGCATGCATAGCTACTGTGTTGCGTCACCTCTTCTTTCTTTCCAGGCCAATGGTAAAGAGAGGATGGGCAAATGGTAGCATGGCAAGAGCATACACTCAGTTTTGGAAAGGCAAGGGGGACACACACACAAAGAGGAGGTTAGATGAGGCCAGGCACGTGGAGTGCCATGGCAGTGGAGGTGGATGGAGAAGAGACTAAAAAGGCTTACTCGAGACTTGAGGGCTTGGCCCAAGCAACCCTACAAAACAGAAGTATGTGATCATCTGAGACATCTATCCTTGGCTAATGTTCAGACTGCGCAAGGCTGAGCCTCAAACAACAACAACAACAGCTGATACTGCACTGCCACAATCCACCTCAAGTCAGGTCATAACTTGAGGACCATGGTGGAAATGCATACATTCATATAAGGGCCCTTTAATTCAAAAGGTCTATCCTAGGGAAGGGGTGGAACTCAATAATATAATAAATAATAATAAACTTTATTTGTATCCCGCCCTTCTCCCTGAAAGGGACCCAGGGCGGCTTACAACATGTACAAAACAATTTTAAAAAGCATGATTTAACACAGATAAAAACATATTAAAAACACATTAAGAGAGGCCATAAAAACAGTAGTCAGAATAAAGTCAGAATAAAAAGAGCATAAAACAGCAAAATCATAGAGGAATCCAGTCTGTCAAAAAGAAACTAAAAGATGTATAAAAGTGTTTAAAAAAGGCCATGGAATCAGAAGGCTTGTTTAAAGAGCAGGGTCTTCAGGCCTCGCCGAAAATACTCAAGAGAGGGAGCCATTCTCAAGTCAAGGAGAAGGGAGTTCCACAACGTTGGTGCCACTACTGAGAAGGCCCTATTTCTTGCCGCCGCCCTCCTTGGGCGGTGGCACTTGTAAAAAGGCCTTCTCTGATGACCTGAGAGGACGAGCCGGATTGTACGGGAGTAGGTGATCTCTAAGGTAGCCTGGCCCAGAGCAGTATAGGGCTTTAATGGTCAAAACCAGCACCTTGAATTGGGCCCACCCTAAGGAGCCAAAACAGTATATATTGTTGGTGAACTCCAAAGCCTTGCTGGCCATGCAGACTACAAAATTCAGTCTAAACTTCTTTTTCCTCACCTTGGAGCTATCTGAGGTCTTGACTAGCTAGCTAGCTACTAGGGCTTTCACTTCAGCTTGAGCCTATGCTCCATACAGATCACTGGCCTAGCCCAGAACCCTGCCTGGAACAGAATAGAGCCAGATATGGTCAAATGTGGACATTAGTGGTAATGGAATCCAAAGCCAGCTTCCAGCCAGTTTTGTGAGGGTAAAAAGACCCTTTCTCTTGCATCCTTGTAGCACCACATATAATGCACTATACTCAGAATCTGGTGAACCATATGCATGCAGTATGGCATGTTCTTTTCTATTGAGAGCCAGGACAGTGTAGTGGCTAGGGAGTTGGAGTTAGACCTGGAAGATCTGGGAGCAATGAAGCTTTCTGGTGACCTTGGACCAGTCACTATCTCTCAGTCTCACCTGCCTTACAGGGTTGTTGTGTGGACCAAAGGAGAGAAGGAACCATATGTACTACCCTGAGCTCCTTGGAGAAAGGGCAGTATAAAAATGTGAAAATTAAAATAAAATAAATAGTAAAAATATTCTGATTCTTAGCAATGACACCACAATCAAGTGTTGTCTAGACCCCAAGCAGTTCATGAAGAATCTGGTTCTCCAGGCTTAGGAAGTTAGCCATTTTGAATCGTTGTGTAGTGTTTTCATTTGGAGCTAAATGCAGACCATCACTTTACAAGTAATGGCAAAGCAATCCTAAGGTAATGGGAAATGTTTCTTAACTTTTTTCCCCCCTGAGGTCATTTTTGGAAGCCAACTTTTAACTGCTGAACAGTTGCCTTATGGTCTCTGCAAGTAATGTCTTTACAATAGTGATATGTGAATATCAAACAACTCACTACAAGAGTCCTGTCTCTCACCGTTTTTGCAGCTGGACCAGAGAAGGCGACAACTTCTGATTTCTGGGAGTCTGGAGGACAAGCTCAGTGCCCAGTAAATCATAATGCTAAAGCATCCACAACATTTCAAACACCAGGTGCTTAGACAGGATTGCTGCCCTTCTCTAATCACTTCTTTGCAGCAGACTCTGAAGTCAAATAATGAGAACAAAAATGTTGGGTATTCATGTGCAGAAATGTAATATTTCAAGGGCTTCCCAGCTTATATTACTCAACAAAGCACTGAGCTGGAATGTTGATGTTAAAATATGTATATTATCTATAGCATTGCAAGGATTGACTTGGGAGCAAACATGGTTACTGTTCCACTGTCACCTAAAATTCTCAGATGTTTTTCCTAGATTTTTCTCTAATCCAGACACCTTAAAGTCTTTTTACGACAGTGATTTTCAACCAGTGTGCCTTGGCACATTAGTGTGCCACAAATGGTCCACAAGTGTGCCATGGGAGTTTGAGGGCAGGTCATTTATTAGCAGGACCATTGGGGGATGTGATTCCCCCCCACCTGCATCAGGGTGTACCTGGTCAAAAAATTGATGGTGTGCCTTGACATTTTTACCAACTACTCTGTGTGCTGTGAGATGAAAAAGTTTGAAAATCACTGCTTTATGGTCTTCTTATCTATATTGATTGCTTTCCCTCTCTTCTCCTCAGAACCCTCCATTCATCAAATGCTAATCTTCATACTAAGCCATTGGTCCCTGGTGCTGTTTGTTCTCATCTCTGTGCCTTCTTTCAATGCATGGAACACTCCCTTTAGATAGTCAGTTTTGCCTCCTCTCTGTCCCTCTTTAAGAAATTATGAATCACTCATCTTTTCTCTCTTGCATTTCCTTCTTGATGCTCTGTTTCACTTATTTGATTATTCTCCTACTCTTACATTAATTATTTTAAACTTTAATGGTTTCTGCTTCTTTTCATGTCCGCCAACTACTGCAACACTTTCTCCTTTTCACTTCAAGTTCTCTCTCCTTTTATCTCATGTTTTTAGAGCATGAAACTGCAAGTGAAGATCTCCTCTTCATTGTTGTGTTTTAGGTAGGGATGGCCAGTGGCAGGCCTAGAGGGGCAAATGCTCCGAGCAACGTGTCCATGCAGCATTGCAGACAGTGCAGGAAGCCTTCTATGGCTTCCAACATGGTCTTAGTCTGGTTTCCCATGGGGCAAAGACCACAGGGAAGTCTCAGAACACTTTCTCAGTCATCCCCAATGCCACATAAGGCTCCATTACTCTGGATAAGTATAGAAGGTGAGACATGGTGTGTGGGGGGATGGCATCGCAGACCTTTGCCCCAGGGTGCATCAAGGGGCAGGTCCATTACTGGGGATGGCCGTATGGGTGGGGTGGGGTCATCTCAGGCATGGTCCCACAGCCCATACACAGGTAAGGGTCCACTCAGGGATAGATGCTGCCCTGGAGCTGCTGTTGAACCTTGGTAGCACAGAGCTTGTCTCATAGTTTAGTTGAATGTAGAGTTGCACAGTGACTACATTTTTTTATCTCTATATGTCACAAGCACCTCAACCCTATCCTTTCCCACCCATACTGATGCAGCCATGTCAAAAAGGCACATACTTTATCTAGCAGATGGGGCAGACTGGGAGTGTTTCCCCTGAACTTAACAGCTTTTCAGGATAGGTGCTGTGGTCTAGATTTTTTGTCTAATGAGCCTAAACCAATCCCATGGGGGGGGGGGATAACTATTACCAACACTAAAACTAGGTTAAAAACTGGAAACAACAACTAAAAGTCAACCTAAAATGCTAAAACCAAGCTTGAAAACTCCAAAAACTAAAAACCCAAGGCACATGAAGCTAAAATAACTAAGGATTAAAACTAAAACTAAACATGATATAAAACTAGAGACTAAAAACTGGAATAAGAAACCAAAAACTCCAACTAAAAAACTGAAACCTGCCATTTTGCCCACAGCTTTGATGAGCTTCCTCAGAGGCCACAGTTTTCCTCATGCACTGGAACTTGGTGCTGTTGTACAGGTTGTAACTGATTGCGAACTGAATTAGGGAACATTGTTGTCAGCTGTTAGCCCCACCTGGCTCCTTACTCTCTGAGTAATTATTTCTCCTTATTGCTCCATCAGCCTCCCATTCTCAAATGGGTCTCCTCATTCCTACGCCAACTCTTTCAGATGGGGAGACTGTGAATGGAGGCCATAGGATTGGGTTGAAGGAGTTGCAGTTTGTGAAAAGAAAATATATCTTCAAAGCATGCTTTAACATTCTTCCACAGACTAGTTCTATGCTTCATAGTATCTTGCATATTAACTAGTGGGCCCTGGGAACAAGCCTGTTTGGCCATTTGGGAAGGTGGGTGAGGAGACTTCCTCTTAATCACCTCCCCACTGACCAACTGGACTTTCCCAGACAGCTCCTCATGCACTTCAGCAAATTTTCATAAGTGTTTTTTTTTTTTAATGCAGTCTATTTTTGTGGATCATACTTTTAGTGGTGCTTTTTCTTCACCCCCCACCCTCCAGAATATATAATTTTGCAATGGGTAAAAAACTTTATCTGTAACCCAAGAACAGACGTCCTCAACCTAATCTTACCTCTTCCCACCTTCTGATTCACAACCTTGCTCACTCTCAGCCACAATGTGGCTCCCAACAGAGCACTTCCAGGCTTCTCAGCTGCCCAGTCAGCATCCAGCCACCTCCTTCTCGCAATACAGCACAAGCTTCAAAGCAGAAGGTTCTACTTGCACAATGCAAGCACAGCCACATCTTTGCTCACTGCTTCTTCTCCTTGTGCTGCTGCTCAAGGCCTCATTTCTTCTCCTACACCACCGCTGCGGCTGCTGTCTTTCTCGTCTAGCTCTGCGGCACACCTGAAGCCCATTCACGGCACACCAGTTGAAAACTGCTGTTCTGACTGCTCCTACCTCAGTTGCTTACTTCAGAAAGCAACTTCACTATAAAGCTGATTGAGGTATCAAGCTTAGCTAGTTGCTAATCTATTCCATCTCTGTTCAGTATCAAGCCTCAGTTGATACCGAAAACAGAACACCGGAATGATTAACTCAGCTCTTTTTTGTGAGCAAAAATGTGTGAATTTTCCAACCGAGGCTTGTTCAAAAGTCTTCATGTTAATGCACTTTTCTGTGCTCACCTTATGTTGGCTTCCAGGTGTTGAGATGTAGGTTACTTCGAATACAGGAGAGTTGCTGTATTGATGGCTATGGGATTTCCTGTTGTCATATGGAAAAAGGAGAGCTGAGAAGGTGTTATGTCATAAATAATGTCATTAGTACTATCCAAGAGAGGCCTGCGACATTCACACACAGCATGAGAGTCAGGGTGGTGTAGTGGTTTGGGAGGTGGACTTAGACCTGGAAAATCAAGATTCGAATCCCCCCTCAGCCATGAAGCTTCCTGGGTGACCTTGGGCCAGTCACTTTCTCTCAGCCTCACCAACCTCACAGGGTTGTTGTGAGGACAAAAGGAGGGGAGCAGCTGTGTACAGGGCGGTATAAAAATGTGAAAAAATAATAAATAAATAGTTTGCCATAGTAATGGAAGGATATTCCTCCTCATGACCTGCATGATCCAAGCAACAAAGACATTGTACCTGGAAATCCCTGGGGAAAGGTAGCTTGCCTGCAATAAAAGCTTGAGATGAGAACTGCTGCCTCAAGACAGTGGAAATAAGAATTGACAGCACTCATTTTGTATACACTTGCTGTCCGAGCTGCGGATGGTTGCATTGGTGCTTTTGTGAAGGCACAGTAGTGCCTTTGGTAGTGCTTTTGCACGGACACAACAGTGTGGAGCTGAAAAGAACTGGATGTGTCAGCTCAAGTACGTTTTGACTTAAGAACAGAACCCTGCAATTTAGTCTGTATGTAAGTAGGGGACTTAAAGCCCAATCCTATACCCTGCCAGCCCACAGTGCGCTATGCTGCTGCTGCAACATACACTGCATACTATGGTGGGAGAGCAACCAGTCAGCCCTCAACAGCAGTGGCATAGCTAGAGAGGGTGCAAAGCACTAAGTTTTGCAGGGAGCCACAGCGCAGCATGCAAACAGATCTCCCCTTCAGAGACATTCTGGGCAGTGGAAGTGGCAGGGAGGCAAATGCCTCTTTTTGCTCCCACTGCTGGCAATGGCTCCAAAGGGGAAGGGGAGGGGCGGGGTGGCGAGGCTTCCTGCAAAACCTAGTACTTTGCACCCCCTCTAGCTACACCACTGCTCAAGAGGTAAGCCAAAAAAAAAAAAAAATTCCTGGTTGCTAATGGGTCTCTTGGACCTATGCCAGCTGTTTAGGTTGTGGATGTCCAAGGAGAATCAGGGAGCATGTGGTTCTAGGAAAAGGGAGGTAGGATCTTGACATGAGACACTTCCACCAAGATTCTCTCCCTCCCACTCCCTTCTGCCCCAGTTCAGCCTGCTGCCTGCCCCATTCTTCCCCAAGCCACCCCTAAACTGCCCCCACCATCTTCTTATCTTCTCCAGCATGGGCTAGGTAAGCTGGGGAGATGCAAGCAAGGTGTCCAACTGTTTGCACTAGTAGCCCCTCCCCCCCACCCACACACAGGGAGTAGTCCTGGACATACAGCAGTAGATCAGAAGATCTGCTGCCATAAGCCTCAGGTAGGATTCAGGCCTTGGCATACGATCTGTTCTTAAAAACATGTTACTGTGTTTAAGTCCTAAGGAAGTTCTGTTAATTGAAATATGTTAAGAATGCCAGCTGAAAAAGCATCATTTTACTATTACTATCCTGCTAAAGTAAAATGAGGGGTAGCCCAATTCCAACAAGTGCCAGTGCAGTAGGGCCACAGGGCCTCCACTCTATCCAGGGCTCATCAGGAGCAGGCTGGAGATCTCCTCAGGGTAAGGGAATATTTTTCCTCTTATCCCAAGTAAAGCCCCAGCCTGCCTTATAGGTCTACTTGGATCTCCATCAGCTATTTAAAAGTGCCTAGCAGTGTAGGGCTGCCAGGCTTGGGAGGGAGGATAGGATACGACAGAGGAGGCCTCTGCTGGTTCCACCCCCTCCTGAAAATGATCCACCCCATTCCACCCTGTCCTGCCTTGCCCCGCCCCTAAATGCCCCTTCCCTGCCTCTGAACCACATTCCTGCTACCTCTGTGCCACTCAGTGTTTCACTTACCTCCACCAGTAGCTGAGGGCTAGAATGCAGCATTTGCAGGAGCAGCCCAGGCCACCCCACTAGTGCTGCTTTCTTTCCAGATGTCGTAACGTGCCTTGTGGCACGTTTGCGATACTCTGTCCCAGTGCAGCATCCGCTGCACTGGTGGTAGGTAGGAATAGGAATGTGCTCTGAATCAAATAAACATGAATTTCTGAATGTTTGACAGTAAACTTTTATAATCTCTTTCAAACAGTAAGATGCAGTGTCCTTTAGAAGTAGTCCAAAATTCCAAAATGTTATAGTGGTAATATACTGATAAAATATCATACTTTCATATTACTTCTAAATGTATGTATCCAAAATGGATACATTATTGATTTGAGTGCTACTTTGGTGCAAAACAGGTTCTGCTTCCCTTTGATAATGGTTTTTCTTTGATTTAAAAAAGGCATATTTTTTTCTGAAAAGCTCTTATCCACAGTAAAGTCCAGGAATGTCATATAATTTGCTAATAAGAATCATTTTCTAATGATTCGACATTCTTCTTGCATTTCGAGTTAGGTCGGGGTCTGCAGCATCATTACTAAATGACCTGTCATTTCTAGCGCAGTGGCCTCAAACTATCATCATCACCTTCTGCCCTTTTTCTACAAACCCATCCAAAAGCAGATGTTGAAATAATTGTTCAGGTTGGCTAGGATTTCAGCCTATAGCATCTTATAACAATGCACTCAGTTTGCAACATCTCAACAAACCTGTTGAATTTAACTCAGTTTCACTGAGTGAGTGAGGATTCCGTCTTTTTATTAACTAAGGGTACAATCCTAGCCAACTGCTGCATCGGCGAAGTGTGCCCCGTGCCCTGTTGCAAAAAGTGCCATAAAGTGTAAAGTGCATAATGGCATTGCAATTGGGCACACTAGCAGGAAGGCCAGTGCCAGCAGAAAGAGCAGTGTGTGCCAGGCACAGTAAGTTCCTGCTAGGCACTGCAGGGGCGGGGGGAGATCAGGGAGGAATGGAATGGGCAGGGATGGATGGCAATGGAGTTGGGTAGGCAGACTGAGCCGGGGGAAAGTGGGATTTGCTGTGCCAGTGCATGCCACATCCTACCCCCTTCCCGGTCCTGATCTGGTGAGATGGGTCAATGAGGACTTGCACCGGCAATTTTGCTGGTGCGGGTCTGAGTAGACTTGTTGCACATGCTGGGGCTTACCCCAGGAGGCTTTCCACCTCAAGGAGGCTTTCCACATGCTAAATTTCCCTGTGGGATACAGCGCAAGTCATGCCTCTGCCACTGCATCATTGTGGGGGAATTTGTGCGGGATTGGGCTATAATTTATTACATTTGGATTCCATTCTTTTTCCAAGCAACTCAGAGTCATGTGCATGACTCTCAGTTTCCCATATCTCACTTTATATTCACAGCCTTTTGATTTTTTCTTTCTTTTAAAGATCAACTTCCTTCTCTTCAGAGGAGAACTAGTGATAGCAGCAGCCGCTACTGGACAAAAGGAGGAAATCCTCTTCCCAGCACTGCCTCTGCCACAGTCCTGTTACCTGGTGTGGTGGTTCTTGCTGCCACCACCAGAGATGAAAGACTGTGAAGTTGTTTTGAACGAAAGGCTGTGATCCTGTGCACACCAGCCTGGCATTGGCTGGCCCTGAGTTCTCCAACTGCATTGGGAGCATAAGAATTTGGGAAATAACCAGGGATGGACACTCGAACTCTGCTGACTTGACTCAAGTTGCTAAAACATGCATTTTCCATGATTCATGGGAACTTGAAACACACATGACGTTGACTTGGACCTTGACCATCCAAAATCTGGCATTCAGACCAGCATGAGCAGCAGATGTGGTGGAAGGAGGGTAGGTCGGTTCTAGGAGGTGGGAGCTGGAGGGGAGGAGGAAGGCTTAATGAGGTTGGGGGGACGAACCAGAAAACAGCAGGGTCAGCCAGGTCACCAGGGAGGGAGTGGGATCTCTTGTCCATCTAGGAAGGAATGAAGGATTCTTTGGATGAAGAACAGGTGGGCCTGATTATTCTTTCTAGCTGGGGGGAGAAGGAGGAGCCCAATGGAGGGGGCAGGGGGTTCTTATGATATGACTGAATAAGATAGATTCAAGCCCAGAAAGGGAGCAAGTAAGATGGGCAAGTCAGGGGAGAAGCATTTCCTTGCAATAGAAAAGACGGAAGGAAAGGAAGCCCTATTGACTGCAATGGGACACAAGAGCTTGGGTTGTAAGCCTCCCGGCTGCTGGAGGCAACCCTCCTGCCTGTCACTTCTGTTCGCTCACTTTGTCCATCCCCTCCTGCTTTGCGGAGCTTGGACACCTCCCTGTTGCTCCATGTGTGGTGTGCTGCTTGGTACTCCTGAAGGTGGAATTGGGAGTTGTGATGTGAATGGGAGTGGGGGGCAGTTGCTAGAGTTGTAAGGAACCAATCATTTTTCTGCACTGCTATATTCACTCGACTAACAGCGCAGCTTTTGTTTACATAAATGAAATGAAAATGGTGGTTGGAACGTGAAGGACTTCAACACATCACTAGCTGGGAACATCAGGGCAGTGTTAAGTGAGAATTCTGACACACATACACCCCACCAGCAACTCTGTCTTTTCTGCGGAGCCACACCTGAATCACTCCTTAACTCGTTTCTCATAAAGACTCAGACTTGAGTTGAAATGACTCTTAAAAAAGGCTCAGGACGAGTCATGTTGGCTATCTGTTATGACTTGTGAGCAAGTCAAGTCAAGGGGGCGAAGACTTGCGACTTCAGTGCAGTGACTCTGGCACATCCATTGTGTTTGGGCTCTCAAAAGTGTGCAAGAAAATGGTTTGATAAAAGTTGCTTTGGAGTTCTTCTGTCAACTTACTTTCCTGAGAGATGCTCCTAGTGGAGACAAAAACCAAAATTTGAACCTGGTGAAAGCTACTTCCCACCACAGGACCACCTTGTGAAGACTACTTAGAACTGCCTCCAGCTCGTAGCTGCTCTGTGTAATGAGCCATTTCATCTTGACTGGCTTTGCCATGTGCACCTGACCCTTTGCGGCTTTCTGCAGCAGGAGCAGCCACATTGTATGTTTCAACCCTCTGTGTGATAGCCCTGATTAAAGAGTAAGAACCTTTTTGTTTTCATTAGTCAGCTTAGCAAAGTGAAAATTGTCCTTAAACTCAGCAAGGGTGACAAGTTAGGAGGACAGCACTTCACTATAGCAATGCACAGTACAAGCCTGGTGTAATAGATCATTCAATCCCCTTCTTTTAAATAGCTGCTGGTATCTTGCCATCTGGAGAACACTTCAACATCAAGGACAAATTTATCTGCTCGATGCTCCCTGCCACAATACAGCATAACGTACAATATGATTCAATCACCTACATTATAGCTGCAGACAATATGCTTACATCTGCCAAGCCTGAGCACATCAGAAGGGATATTTCTAGTTGACAGAATCCATGATTTGGATTTATTTTTTTTTAAAAACATGAACTCAGAAAATGAAAATTTGGAGGTGGTAGAGGTGGTCTGTACGGGAAGGGCTTGCCTTAGATTGCTGGAAATCTTGCCCATCTTTCTTCTGGGCATCTAAAATTTCCCTCAAGTACTTTTACACATTTGCAAGACTTTACTGGGAACTTTAATGCCACCAGGCCTACTTTTCACAAGTGATCCATGTGTTTGCTCCATGCGCGAGAGGGAGCTGGGTTTGTAAAACTCTACATTGCTGCACAATCTCACAGTAGCACCCCCAAACTCTTTGGGCTGTTCCTAACCCTGACCATTGTGCATTTAGGCAAAAGCAGGAATCCAGTTTCTGTGTCTGTACAGCACTACATGCCTAGACACCTGATACTAGCCACTTCATGAATGTACAAAGGTTGGGACAGGGCTGACCAGAGCAATCCCACACTTTCTCTGTGTATGCAGTGAACACATGAACACACATGGGGAGGGTGCTACAAGTAGGATTTACAGCATGAAAAGTTGAACATCTTACCATTTTTCATCTTGCACCATTTTATGCTTGTGGAGGAACTTGCTTGGAGCTGTTATGTAATCTTGCAACCCAATCCTATGGGCTGGAAGTAGTGGCAGAATGCTCATTCCAACAGTGCAGGCTACTGTAAAGCGGCTGAAAAGTGATTTCTAGCAGCACACAAGGTAGAGCACTGCCACAGCACCAATGAGAAGGCTGGAGCATTCCCCAGCAGATCTCCAGCCACCTACCAAAGAAGGTAAGGTGGCGGTGGAGGGTGGAATGAGGTGGAGAAATAATAATAATACTGGTATTTATATACCGCCTTTCTGGTCATCAGATTACTCCTCTGACTTTATTCCAGGTGGTTCACATAGGCAGGCTATCTCTAAACCCCCGAGGGGATTTTTACAATAACAGAAAGGTTCTATCTTTCAAGAACCACACAAAATTTCAGATGGATCTTTCACGGTCTGGTATCACTTCCGGCCCCCAGTTGCCTCCCATGCTGGCTGACAAGCAGCTCCTTCATCTCTCACTTGAAGGGCAGCCAAGATGCTTCTTTGCTTACACCAAAGAGCAGGTGGAATAACTCAGCTCAGCTTGTCAGCTTTTTCAAGGTCTCGCTATTCACGGAGCTGCCAGTGGCCTCAAACTGGTGACCTTCAGATGTTATCTTCGGGCTAACAGAGGCTCAACCCTCTAGACCAGACCGCCTGCCCTGGTCAGAGAAGGGGCATAACAGGGTGCGGAAGCTGAAGGAGGGGGTTGATCCAGCGGTAGTGGTGCATACCGAATCCTATCCCCTTCATCTGCAGCCTCCCTGCCCTCTTTCTCTTCTCAGACTTGCACTAGCAAAATTGCTAGTGCAGCTCCAAGGAGACCCATTGTTGAGTGGGAAACTTATGCAGGGGTAAAGGTATTTAAATCTGTTACAGTGCGGGTATAGTTTCGGCAGCAAGCAGCTGTCCGGCTGCACTCTCCACCTATCTCTCAATGTCAGACCGTAGGCACTCCCGGGAACAAAGACGACACATGGCAGAAGTCCTCCACCAAATGTCTCTTTACTATGTACAATATATACAGCAACAGTCCAGATAGCACACAATTCATGGATCACACTGACGTACCCTTCGGCACAAACTCCACTCTGCATCTCCCACAACCCAGCTTGCCCTGGCTGGAGTATATACTTGTCACAGCCAATCAGAGTGAACTAGAAAGTGCTTAGTCACTCTGATGGCACATGGGGTGACATACCTGGTGACGGTCACCTGGTATGCATCACCAGATGTTGCATCATCTCTTCCCATGATGCTGTGCGCAGTCAGGCCCAGGCTTCAGGGCCTGACACTATCCAGCCTGCAAATTACCTGCAGGCCCGGGGATGATCCCTTAACATTTCCCTGCTCATTTCCCTGCTAAGGCCTCCTGATTCACCCCTCCTCCACTGGATACAGCGCCTCGGTTTTTGGCACGGCTGCACCAGTGGAGGAAGGATATGATTGGACTGTTTTCCTGAAAGAGTTCCTCTGGAAATGCTGCAGGCAGTCCTGCCAAGATAAGTCCAGAGGGTGCCCTTCACTTATTCCTGAGTTATTCTGCTACTACTGACATGGTACCACCTATATCACCGCCTATATCACCTACGTCGTACACTTTTAAAGCGATTATAATTTATAATAATAGTGTAAATTTTGAATAAAAACACATAACACTGCTTTTTGCACTTCTAACTTGGAAAACACCAAAATCCACACTAAAAGTAAAACTCTTTTCTCCCACCTCTAGCTATAATACTACCAGAAACGTAGTATGACAGGATGTCTTGCTACCTAAGGGTTTCTGCCCAAAGAAACCACAAAAGACTGGCTGTCTCATCAAATGATCACTGACCAGATAGTGCAAATAAGTAAGAGAGACATAATCATGACAAATCAACCCATAAAAAAGGACTCACTGGAATTATTGGGAACTTTGCACTGAAGGCACTTTGTTGTGCACAACCCAATGTTTTGCTTGCGACAAAATGATTATATCTATGGCGGGGGATTACTGAGTGCATAGGCTGATCTTCCAACAAAACAAATAGGCCTCTTGGTGCATTCAAAATAGGCTTTTGTGGCATCAAGAAAAAATGCAGCCCTGTCCTAAAAAGAAAGCCTGTGTGGGGGGGGGGGGGGAAATTGACCATAGGGAAAGAGAAGCATATCTGAATGGCTGAGACATCACTGCTTGGACTTTCACCTGAGCTCCTGGATGATTTAGAGAAGCAAGACAAAGCCTTTGGTTTCTTATTCTAACACCGGGCAAAGGAATTTACACTCTCACCATCTTGGGAAATATGTTCTTTACACTGTCTAGTTTCTCAGGACCAAATCCTATTTCAAGGAAATATCGGACTTGTACAGTTTCATACAGAAAAAGCAACACCTTATCAGCCATTGTCTCTAAACTGTAGCAGACCCCCACACACTTTGAGTCCCCTCTCTCATAGTCCTCTCCCTCCTTTTCTTTTAGAAGGGAGTAGAGATCTCTCTATTTCATTGTGACTATACCATTTGTTCTTACCCAACAGTTTTAGAGTGTTGACACAGTGAAATTGTGTTTTTATCTGCTATTTGCTGTTCTGCTTGTGTGTGTGCATGCGCGCAAGTGTGTATTATTATCAGTTGCCATTTTAGCTTAATGGTTGTCTTAAATTGACATTTTCATTGCTGTATTGCTAGCGTGAACAGTTTTGAGAACCACTACGGTAGAAGAGTAGTACAGAAATAGTGTACACGCAACATACATAACTTCAATTAAATTTTACAGGCATTTGTTTTAATTCAACCAGGAGAATCTATATACAGAAGCTGGTTGACAGACACACAGTTGATGTTGGTGCCTGGATGTGCACATCACTTGCAATGGACATCTGGGTCCAGCTCCATCCAATTGGATGGATGGAGCTGGATACCTCAGCTGTCTGTGCTGTGACTTTCTTTTTTTTCTCCAGCCTGGTAAGTCAGAAAAAGGATGCAAGTGGAATACTGGAGCAGGGTCTGCCCAACTGCAGCAACCTTTGCTACTCATTCCCCCTTCCTTCTTGTGCTGGACCTTGTCCTGCCACCATTTTTCAAATGCTATGAACGGAGTTGGCCAGCTGAGGCAAGGAGGAGGAAGCGTACATTCAGGATAGTGGTGGCCAAAATGGGAGGGAACAGGAGGTGAGGGGGAAGGCACTAAAATCCAATACAGTCAATCAGCATGGTCTGCTTTGTTCAAAAAAATGATAAGATATGAACAGGGGGAAGGGCTCATAAGGAGAGCTTTGGGAATCTAGTTCAGCATTCCTGTATCTCACAGTGGCACACCAGATGCTTCAGGGAGCACTCAAGATAACAAGATGCCTGTATCCTGTTGCCACTCCCTTGCAACTGGTATTCTGAGGTAGCCTACTGTACTTCTAAAACCAGGAGATCCAATTCCCTTCTAAAGGCATCTGGGCCAGTTGCCATCACCACATCCTGTGGCAAGGAGTCCCACAGATTAATTACACACTAGGTAAAGAAATATTTCCTTTTGTCTCTTCTAACTCTCCTCCAGTCAATCTTAGTGGATGTCCCCTGGTTCTGGTGTTGTGGAAGAGGGAAAAGAACTTCCCTCTATCCTTGTATCCATTCCATGCATAATTTTATATATCTCGATCATGTCCCCTCTCAGGCGTCTTCTTTCCTGGCCGAAGAGTCCCAAATGCTGTAGCCTTTCCCTATAAGGGAGGTGCTTCAGCTAGTAATCACTTTGGTTGTTCTCGTCTGCACCTTTTTCAGTTCCACTATATACATTTACTTTTTGAGTTGTGGCAGCCTGAACTAGACAGAATACTTCAGATATGGCCTTACCATTGTTTTGTTCAATAGCATAGTAATATTGGCCATTCTATTCTCAATGCCTTATATAATTACCCTGAGCATGGAATTGGCCTTCTTCACAGCCACCACACACTGGGATGACACTTTGATTGAGCTGTCCACCAGCACCCCAAGATCTCTCTCCTGATACATCATAGACAATTCAGAACTCATCAACGTATATGTGAAATTTTGATTTCTTGCCCCAATATACTTCACTTTATACTTACTTACATTGAAGCACATCTGCCATTTTGCTGCATATTCTTCCAGTTTAGAGAGATCCTTTTGGAGCTCTTCACAACAAATCCCTTCTGTACTTCACCACCCAAAAAAGATTAGTGCTACCCACAAACTTAGCTACCTCACTGCTTACCCGAACTCGAGGTCATTTGTGAACAAATTGAAGTAATCGGTCCCAGTACAGAGCCTTGGGGCACACTGCTTTTCATCTCTCTCCATTGTGAAAATTGCCCCTTTATACCCTCTCTCTGTTTCCTGGTTTTCAACCAGTTCCTAATCCATAAGAGGACTTTCCCTCTTATTCCCTGACTGTAAAGTTTTCTCAGGAGCCCTTGGTGAGGGACCATGTCAAACACTTTTTGAAAACCCAGGTATATCATTAGGTTCGCCCATATTCACATCCTTGTTGACCTTTTCAAAGAATTCTAAAAAGTTCTTGAGGCAAGACCTATCCTTGCCAAAGCCATGCTGATTCACGAGTGCCAGATTCTGACGTCGTCCTCTGCTCAACCATCGCCTGCCCTTGAGCCTTCCTTATGCCCACCCCCCACCCCCCGCTCCAGAACCCACCCTCTAGTCGAAGGCAGCAGGCGGGGAAGGGAACAGCAGCCTGGCCAATGGGAAGGAGTCAGCTTGTGGTCATAGCCGTGGGCAGCACCAGGGCTGTAGCCTTGTCCACAGTTTAACAGATGTTGACTTCTCTGAACTAAAATACAGTGCATGGATGTAAAGCACTGAAACTCAAAGGCATAATTGCAAATATGTCTGAAATGGTTGCCCAAAAGTTCACTTAATAAAGTATGTTGTGGGAATGAGTCTTATTAAAATCAATAGGTTGCCATCACATCTAGGTTTCCCAAACAAGGTAAAAAGCAGCGTCATCATAGAAAGACTTTTTCATTCAATGCTGGATGCATGGAAGCCTCTTAAGAAAATCAGATTTAGAATGGAATCTCCTGGGGTTTAAAATTACTTGTGTGATTTGTTTGAAGGTGAAGGAGAGTGTTTGTAAATCTCGGGAGCCCTTCAAAGTCACAACAGGGCTTGAATTCTTTTAGTGACTCCTTTTAAGCTCCATGCTCATAGCAGACAATTACCTGAAATTAATTAACATGAGAGTATAATTTCAAGTTCCAGCAGTTTTGCCATTTGAGTTTAAAACTCAAGGAAAAGAGGATCTGGCAAAGGTAGGAAAACTCACCCACTGGGTTGTTTGTATGAGATTCTCTCTCTCCCTCTCTCCCTCCCCCTGTGTTATTTTCCTCCGTGACATTACACATATAAATTACTATGTAAGGTTGGCATTGTCTAGGTCCAGCCTAGATGCAAGGTCCAGCCTAGACCCAAACCTAGACTATGCAATGCTGGGATTGTTTAGGTCCAGTCTAGATGTCACATTGTGCAAGTCATAAGAATTAGTCATAAGAATTCTTATAATCTTTGATCACTGAATAAGACATTAAACATATATACATTATATTATGTAACTGCTGTGCTATATTAATCTTTTAAATATCCTTTATTTTAGTCAGCTGGTAATGTTATTCCTTTGGAAAGGTTTCTAGGATGGAAGAAGGAATGCCTAAATATAGTCTGGCCCAGAAAATAGACAAGGTCAAAGTGGTATAATGATTTTTTTCCCCCCACAAAATGCTGGGAAAATGTCACCCCAATCTAGAGAGTTGGAGATCCACACATGAAAGCAGGCATCCATTCACATGTCAGGAACCAGAAGAATACAAGCCCAATCCTAACTCCCCCAGCACCAATGCAGCCACACCAATGGGGCTCATGCTGCACCCTGCAGTGGGGGCTCAATCATGGAAGCCTCCTCAAGGTAGGAGTATGCCTCCAGGCAAGCCTCCACTTTCCCTTACTTAGCAGTATGCCTCTCCAATGGGTCTCCTCAAATCTACACCAGCTATTTTGCTGGTGTACATATGAGGAAGGTAGATTGAAAAGTTGATGGAAAGGGGATTGAATTCCGGCACAAGCCACTGCCACCAGAGTCCACCCCCTCCCTCCCCTGACCCACCTCCTGCCAACCTCCCTCCCTGCCCAGATACTCCCTGGTTCATCCCTGTCCTCACTCCATTCCTCCCACTGCCTTTCCCCCTGCTGGCTTACCTGCACTCCTACAGAAGGCAGGTTGGGATGTGCACATCCAGAAGTACATCCCAATGAAAGTGAAGCAGAGTGTACAGGCAACTTCTGGATTCAGATGCTCACCTGGATATATCCTATTGGAACATATATGAACACAGGAAGCCACCTTCTACTGAGGAAGAGCATTTCCAGTTAGATGAGTGTTATCTACTCTGACTCAGTGGTGTACTTGGGGGGCAATGGGGGCAAATGCCTTGCACACCAGTCTTGGGGAGGAGACGGTGCAACCAGCTGTCTCTCTGCCACTGGTTTTGTTAATGCAACCCAGAACCACGCCAACAGTGGCTGCACTCCCACAACCACTGTCGACATAGTTCTGTGCCAGTCTGAGGGCCACCATCTTCTCTTCGCCTTTCTTTAAAGAAAGGGCTGGGTAGCTGGCCAGAGACAGTGCCCACCTCCTCTGATTTTAGAGGAGGCATGTGCCGCTTGTAGCTCTGATGGAGACTTCTGCATCACTGCTAAACAGGAAGTGACACCCAGGAGGCAAGCACCGCTTCCAGGAGGTGGGTGGCATTCGCCTCCTGGGTGTCGCTTCCAGTGACAGAAAAACTCTGATGGAGCCTGGGCTGCTATTTCCTCCCCCTTTTTTTCAAAGGGGGAAAGGAGGAGGTGGTGCAGAAGTAATTGCAGTGCCAATGAGGACACCACAATTACTTCCAAGTCAGGGGGGTGGCAGATGGGGGGGGCCCCTGGCAGGAAAAACACCAGGACTCCTACTGCTCTGACTGGCAGTAGCTCTTCCAGGTTTCAGGTGAGATTTTCCCCAACCTTACCTGCAGACATGATTGGACGCTGGACCTGATATAGTGCAAATCTCTTAATATTGCTATCTAATCTTGAAATTCTACCTCTCTTATAAACCCAAGTTGAATATCTTATAATCTCAAGTTTTAGAGGTAACCAGATATTTGCACAGTCATGCAGCCTAATCCTATCATTTTCCCCACCATAACATGCAGCTGCGCAAAAATAGGGTGCACTGCATGTTATCATGGGGAAGGAGGGAACTGACTGGGAGCCCTGGGAGAGGTAAGGAAAAAAATATTTTCCCTTGCCTCCCCATAAGCCATAATCAACAATGAGTCTCCTTGGACCTCAGAAAGCTCAAGTCCAAGGAAGGAAAGGGGGTATTTATGACGGGTTACAAATAGGTTACAAATGTTAGTTATGGTGGCGGATTGAAGCAGAAGGATTGGTTGCCTATAATCATTGGATAGCATTACTGTTCATTAGGACTGTGAAGTCAGAGGTACCTCCAAACCTGAGATTCAGGAGGCGTTCCATACATTTTGTAAGCAGCTTTGACCTCTTCAGTGGAAAAATGGGATATGAAAAGGACTATTGTGATATCTTTTTGATTTCCCCCATAATTCTCCATGTTTCAGAATGCTTTTGCCATGTTTCTCTACCAGGCGAACTGGTTTGCTATTATGTATTATTCTTTCTACTGCTCTTCATTTCAAGGACATTTGTAGCAAAAAGAGAGCTTCCTGGTAGATTATGGCCAAGATTACTGGGGGTGGGAGCATAAAGGGGGCATAAAGCCAAATTTGGGTCTAAAAAAAACTGGCACCATTTTTTGAACCACATAAAATAATGACATTGTATCGAATTATGATTTTGGCTTGTTTCAGCTCTGATTTCATTGCTTTCTTTACCAACATTAATAGCACAACTAGATAGATCTCATCCCACCTACAGTAGCAAGAAAACTTTCCAATGCTTGTTTAGAAGTATTCAGGCCACAGCTTCGATCAAATTATAATACGATCGTTAAAACCTCTGATAGCAAGGCAGCCTTTATTTGAAGAAAAACAATCCCTTGAAAACCACATACATTTTGAGGGATGGAGAGAGGGTTGGAATCTGCAACTTTCTTACCTGTGCTTCATAAAGTCTGCACCCTCAACGCATAAGCTGTAACAGTCTGTCGCTTATCAAAGAGTGAACATTTAATTAGATGTGATGGGTTTTAAGTTTCCCATGCTAAACATCAAACAGGTATTGTTGCAGCTCAGCTTCCATTCCAGCAACTGCTTAAAAGAAACTGTGGTTTTGTGGAAGATTTTTTTCTTTTAAACAAAACTTCTCCTTATACTGATCTTCATTAATATCTACGCCTTTTCTGTCATGGTTCACTCACTTAAGACCATTTAGCATCACATTTTAATTATTCTACACACCTGTGCCTATCATAAGATTTTTTCTTTTTTGATTAAGGGTGAACAACTCCTGGGGCTATAGATGAAACCAGGTGAAAACTATTTTTTTTTATGACCAAGTTAATTATGGAGAATGTAATTACAGAAAGGATTAATATCTTAGAATCTACATGAATGAGAACAATGAAAAGTCCAATGTCATTCAAAAAGCCAATCAATCAGTCCTCTGAATTTCACTTTACATCTTTAAAGGCAGGTGGGAACTGAATAGGTCTTTCAGTCTATCTGCTATATGATTCTAATAGCTCTGTGATAACCATGATGCAATCCAAACTCTAGATTAGAGGTGTGGATGGTGTTAAATTGGATAGGGATGAAAAATCTCTCAGCTAGAAGATGTCAAAGAGCATACAAAATAACCCTGTATTTTACAGGGATTTTAGGAACAATACATAGAGACAGTTGGGGACAAGCCTTAATGGCCTGTAACAGTGTTTCTCAACTAGTGGTATGGGTTCCACCAATGATACCTGAGGTGGTGTCTCATGGTACTTGCAGGACCCCTTGACACCTGCTGTCTGACTATGAGACCAGGAATGTGATGCAACGAACAGTGGTAGGAGGCTTGGCTCGGTGGGCACAACTCCATAGTGTGCTTGTCCATGCTTGAAAAAGTCTTCCCATCCACCCAGAGCCTCTTATTGGTATTTGTCATGTCATATCTAGCCTCCTAACCCAGAAGTGACTGGTGATAATGTCACTGCCAGTTACTTCTGGGTGGTACTGCAAATAGGTGGACCATGTGAAGTGATATGGAGAAGGACAAACGTTGAGAAACCCTAGCCCAGGGTTATTCAAACTGTGCAGCGCGGCTCTTTAGGGAGGCGCCAGGAACTCAAAAGGGAGGCATGGGATGTCCTCTTGCAGCGATACAGTCACACCACTGGGCAGAATACGAGCCCGTCTTCTGCCCGTCGTCTGTGTTTTTTTTTAAAGCAGAAGAAACGGGAGTTGCTCAGCTGCGAGAGTGGCTGCTGCTGTCCCGCCCTCTTCTCCCTCTGCTCCGAGGCTGCCGCCTTCTGTGTTCGCTCTTCAACTCCAGCCCCCATCTGGCAAGTACTGAGCATGCTCAGCTTGCAGTCCTTAACCCTCGCTGTACCTTGTCTGGTTGGTTCCTAATTCCAGCCTGGGACCGCTTCTCATCATAGTGAAATCTCTCTTTTCAACCCCCTCCCTCTTCCACTCCCCCTTTCAATCCCCAAACCTTCATGCTTTCCTCCCTCTCCCCAAATAAAACGCTTCCTATTTTACCAGTCATCAGGACTCTTAAAGTTGCTTCCGTGCAGTTGGCAAAGGGGGAGGGGAGAGACAAGCACACACTTTACTTGGCCAGGAGCAGAAAAAGGATACTGTTTTTAAAGTGATTTATTAATCTTGTTGTTTGATTGAAGAGGAGAGGCTGTATTTTTAAAGTGATGAATCTTGCTATTTGAAGGGAATACTTATCAGCCATTGATGAAGTGATTGCCAGCCCAATACTATCCACACTTTCCTGGGAGTAAGCCCCATTGACTGTAATGGAACTTACTCCTGAGTAGACATGCATAGGCTTGAGCTGTGCATCTCCTAGTATAGGAGACAAATCAGCTTCCTAACCAAACCCTTATCAGCTCTGATATATTTTCATGGTCTATTTTTGTTTTCCCCACCAGCTGCTGGAAAAATTTAATTTCATTAAATTAATAAAGGGTTCAATCCTATCCAAGGAGAATGGGAGAAATGACTAGTTGGACTGGGGTCCACAGGGGTGTGAGTGTGTAATGTTGGTCAGACTGGTTGTTCACAAAGTTCATTTGATAAAACAATTCTATTGGTATGCTTACAAAGTTTAAAAAAAATGAGTCCTCCTGGACCAGTCAAAATCTACCTACTCCAGCATCCTGCCTCCAACAATGATCAGCAGATGATCATTTATAAAGCATGTATATTGCTGTGTATTAACAATATATTTTTAAGATCTGCATTTAATTAATGATATGATTAATATAATTAATATATATAATATAATAAATTATTAAATTATAATATATATTTAATATATTTAATATAGTTAATATTTCTGGCCACTTCCTGTTTAATGATGTCACTTCCAGCCCTCAGGGACATGATGGGGAGTCATGGCCAACAACCACGGGGGTCAAGGGAGCCACTGGCCGGAAAAGTTTGAGTACCACTGCCCTAGCCTATAACCAACAACGTAAGACAGAGTTTGGACTGACCATCAGCTTAAAGAAAACACAAGTCATGGTTCAGGATGTGGACTCACCTCCCAGCATTACAATCTCTGCGCATGAACTGGAGGTTGTCCATGACTTTGTGTACCTTGGCTCAACGATCTCCGACACTCTTTCTCTCGATACCGAGCTAAACAAACGCGTCGGTAAAGCAGCTACCACGTTTTTCAGACTCACAAAGAGAGTCTGGTCCAACAAGAAGCTGACGGAACATACCAAGATCCAGGTCTACAGAGCTTGCATCCTGAGTACACTTCTGTACTGCAGCGAGTCATGGACTCTCCGCTCACAACAGGAGAGGAAACACTTTCCACATGCGCTGCCTCCGACGCATTCTTGGCATCACCTGGCAGGACAAAGTTCCTAACAACACAGTCCTGGAACGTGCTGGAATCCCTAGCATGTATGCACTGCTGAAACAGAGACGCCTGCGTTGGCTCGGTCATGTCGTGAGAATGGATGATGGCCGGATCCCAAAGGATCTCCTCTATGGAGAACTCATGCAAGGAAAGCGCCCTACAGGTAGACCACAGCTGCAATACAAGGACATCTGCAAGAGGGATCTGAAGGCCTTAGGAATGGACCTCAACAAGTGGGAAACCCTGGCCTCTGAGCGGCCCGCTTGGAGGCAGGCTGTGCAACATGGCCTTTCCCAGTTTGAAGAGACACTTGGCCAACAGTCTGAGGCAAAGAGGCAAAGAAGGAAGGCCCATAGCCAGGGAGACAGACCAGGGACAGACTGCACTTGCTCCTGGTGTGGAAGGGATTGTCACTCCCGGATTGGCCTTTTCAGCCACACTAGACGCTGTGCCAGAACCACCTTTCAGAGCGCGATACCATAGTCTTTCGAGACTGAAGGTTGCCAATATATATATATAAGACAGAGAATTGGATTTAAAACAAAAAAAAAAACACCAAACTTTAGTTCCCTGAAAGTAAATGGGTCTAAAAGCCTATATTGCCATTTTAAGCCAGAGCCACCCAGAGATTGTGCTTGGATTTTTAAAGGCTCTGAGGCAGCCCCAAAAGGATGCAGTCAGTGTGCCTCCGACCTTGCAGCTCCACCTCTTCTGTTATCCGTATTCAGTTAAAGCCCCTTTGCTTCAAAGAATTGTGACTCAAGCTCTTGCTATTCTAAATACAGTCTTTTTCAAATGTTCTACCTAGAAAGAAGCTTTCCTGGGGATGGCATCAGGGTTCAGCCAAGTCAGGCATTGGTTGAGAGTCTAGGACCATCAGAATTCCCGGGCCCAGCCCAGTGGTCAGTTCAGTTGAGAACCTGGGAATCTGGCCTGGGAATCCACAGTGTGATCTGGAACTCTTCACTGTGGCCATGTGTGTCACTGCCATCTATTTTAACAATGCAATTGTCCCATTGCTGTGTGAGTATGATGCAGTAATGGGCAGGTGTGTTACACTGTTAAATAAAGATAAACAGTGGACCTCTTCAGCCCCACACCCCGGGGCAAAGGTCCGCGATGGTGCCCACATGAGATGTTGCCCCCCTATGTGCAAATTCAGCTCCCCCACTCACCAAAACATTGTGGAGACTCCAGGACGCATCAGAGAAACCTCCTGAGTCTTAAGCACATCTTAAATTGTGCCTCCAGCAATTGGAGCCTCAGTGAGGCTTCCGCATGGTCCTAGAGACATACGAGGCATTTGCCCCGTTCAGTGAAAGGCAGGTCTGCCACTGACAAAGATGAAAGTAGTAAGGGCAGCTGCTAGTAAGTATTCTGTATGATTGCCACTTTGATAGTCAGCCATGGGAATGGTGGAGCAAACCTGATAATTGGGGAGTCCAGCACAGGGTGTTGTTCAAGGGCCCCTGCAACCTGGTGCCAACTTTGACATTTCCCATATTGTCCTGTCTGACTCAGAACCTCTGTACTTTGTAAAAGATTCTTCAGCATGTTCTAGGCCTTATTGCGGCTCTGCGGGAATGGAGAATACACCTTGAGATGCACAAGCTCTATAATGTAGGAGAAAACCAATAATGGCAGACAAGTTACTTTTCAAGGAAGCTTGTCTGTCAATACCGAACGTCTCATTGAGGAATCCTTGATTGGTTGTTGCGGGACTGTAGAGATTACCCAAACCACAACTTGAAAACTACTTCCTAGAAGCACACCCATACTGAAATCTTGTGACACTTGTGTGCCAAGTATTGAAATGCTAGTAAAAAAGTGCCAAGAAACTAAATTTTCTTTAAAAAAAAAAAATCGAAATTATAAAAAGACACATTTTCCGCTGCAAACTTCTTTTTCACCTGGCATAATGACACTTGGCAATTCTTTTCTCCTGCTCACCCCCCATCAGTAGGAATTGTCTCATTATTATTTTACATTTTGGCTCACACAATTAAGTTCCACTTCTACAAGAGCAAAATTAACTTCCTTGAGCTAAGAGTTCTCTTGTTTCATCGGAGGTGAGATCCAGCTACTGTAAATTCCTGGCAGGAGCAAATGCTTTCCTGTATCCCTCCACTTTATGGGAGCTGTCTTAATATGATTTTCTTTTTTGGCTCTGAAAATTACTGTAACTCCATCTCAGGGCAGAAAATGTGTTTCCTTGAGACTGGAGCTCTGTTGTTACATTCATACTGAAGTTCAGCCTAGATCCACTTCTGATTCTGTTAATTAAGTGCTAACTTATGAGAAACAAGTGAAGGCCAATTGCCCTGAATATGTAGCTGAAGTTCTTAAGTGTTTTCAAGCTATTCAGATGAAAACTTTCCAACAGAACCCAAGATGGAAGTGCTTCTTTTTTTCTTTGTCCTTTTATCTTCTTCTGGAATTTGTTTGTTTTGTGTGTTTATTGTTATAGACCAGCCATTTTCAACCACTGTGCCGTGGCACACTGGTGTGCCGCAGATGGTCTGCAGGTGTGCCGTGGGAGTTTGGGGGACAACCATTTGTTAGTAGGGCCACTGGGGGATGCAAGCCCCTGCTGTCAATGTGGTGTGCCTTGTCAATTGACAAAAAACTGATGGTGTGCCTTGACAATTTTAGTGCCTTGTCAATGTGCCATGAGATGAAAAAGGTTGAAAATCACTGTTATATACTGTTATGCTATGTAGCCATATTTTAGGTGGGAGGGTAAAGATGCTGGGCTGATAGGGAGAAGCTCCTCTGGAAGGCATCAGTGGGGGCCTGGTCCAGTGTTGGAGATATCATGGCAGAAGAGTGTTCCCAAAAGCAACCATACAGTTTTCATTACATACCTTAAAGGCTCAGGACTTGGATACCTTAAGGAAAGCCTACTTGCCTATGAACTTACCTGGATCTTCAGGTAATTAGGGGGCAAGGCACTGCTCTCTGGTCATTCAATGGGCCCCAGTAGAGATAAGTTCTTTTTTGAGGTGACACCTCATGTCTGCAACGCCTTTCATTGGGATTGAGTCAGACTATCAGTCCATCTAGCTCAGTACCATCAATTCTAACTGAAAACAACTCTCCAGAGTTTCAGACAAGAATTTTTTTCCTGCCCTATCTGGAGATGTCAAGGCTAAAACTTTCTGCTGCTGGAACTGAGCCACAACTCTTTGAGGTTAGACTGGCTCCCTAGCAAATACCGAACACCCTTTTATTTGATCGAGTTTTACCGCTAATGAAAATTAATTGTATGTTGTTTTTAATCTGCTTGTTGTTCTATTGTTTTGTTTCATATATTTTGTAAGCTGCTTTGAACTCTTCTGTGGAAAAATGGGATATTAATCTCTCTCTCACACACACACAATGATGAGATGTGGGACCTAGTAAAATAAAGTGGTTTAGTCTTATTTATATAACAACTCTGATACAAAGGGATCTGAATGAAGAAGACAGGCTCTGTGATCTACGAGGGTCGCCCAGAAAGTAATGCACCACATTTTTTTTCTCAGCCTACAGTAATGGTACAAATGTGAAACTTTAGATATAATTTGAATTTTCAGGAGTGCGCATACAAATTTTTGGTTTCTTCATACAGTGTAGCTGCAGCAGTGTTTCGAAATGGCGTCTGTAAGTGATGTACGTTACAAGCAGCGTGTCGTCATTGAATTTCTCACTGCGGAGAAAGAAACTGTTGGGAACATTCACAAACGTTTGTGTACAGTTTATGGAGAATCTGCAGTCGACAGAAGTACGGTTAGTCACTGGGCACAGAGGGTGAGGCCATTAGAAGGCGGTTCGGCAGAGCTCCAAGATTTGCAGCGTTCGGGGCGGCCATCCACAGCTGTCACACCTGACAAGACGCAGCTTGCTGATATGCTCATTTGTGAGGACCGACGCATAACGACTAGGCAGTTGGCACTGAAGCTGTCAATCAGCAAAGGAAGTGTGGATGCAATCATCCGTGCTCTTGATTACTCAAAAGTGTGTGCACGATGGGTTCCGCGCTGTCTTACGGTGGACCACAAATCTCTCAGAAAAAAACATTTCTTCTGAGTTGCTGAAATGTTTTGAAGATGAGGGGGAAGTGTTCTTGTCCAGGATTGTGACAGGTGATGAAACCTGGGTTCACCATTTTGAGCCCGAAACAAAACGACAGTCGATGGAATGGTGTCATCCTCAATCTCCACAGAAGAAAAAATTCAAAGCAACTGCTTCCGCCGGTAAGGTCATGATCACTGTGTTTTGGGACTGTGAGGGCGTCATACTCATTGATGTGATGCCAAGAGGCAGCACCATTAATTCTGAAGCTTATGTGAAGACATTAACCAAACTCAAGAAGCGCTTCCAGCGACTTTGGTGCCATAACAACCCAGATGAATGTTTGAGTCAACATGATAACACTCGGCCTCACACAAGTTTGAGGACTTCGGAACACATCACTAAACAGGGTTGGACTGTGTTACCCCATCCACCCTACAGTCCTGACCTAGCTCCCTCAGACTTCCACTTGTTTGGGCCATTAAAGGATGCCATTCGCGGAAGACATTTTGAGGATGACAAAGAGGTGATTTGCACAGTGCAGAAATGTCTTCGTGACCAGAACAAGGAGTGGTACCGACAGGGCATACATGCCCTTGTGTCTCGCTGGAGGAAGGCCATAGAACTGGATGGAGATTATGTGGAAAAATAGCGAGTGTAGAAGAAACATCATTCTTTCTTGTGTGTAAGTTCCATTGTGTTCAATAAATAATTGTTGAAGAAAAAAAATGTGGTGCATTACTTTCTGGGCGACCCTCGTAATTGTGAGTGAAGATACTAGGACTGAAACAATTCACTGAATTACTTGTTGCTCTATGGACATACTGTAACTCGATTACAAAACGTAAGCTTCTATGGAATTCCTGCAGAACAATTGACTGGGAAGTTGGCCTGCAAAAGAACCACTGAAGCAAATTGGAAGCACATAAGAACACAGATGTAGTCCTAGAGGAGTCTCATCTCTTATAAAACAAAAAAAGACACAATGCGCACACACGGTATGTCCCATCGATCTTCCTCAATCTAGATCTGAAATAAGTAATTCATTGTACAGTCCTCAGAACACGATCTGCCCTGTGCAGTGCACCTGTGCTCGTGGAAGGTATTGACAA
The DNA here is from genome assembly GCF_035046505.1 of Tiliqua scincoides. Classification (NCBI taxonomy): domain Eukaryota; kingdom Metazoa; phylum Chordata; class Lepidosauria; order Squamata; family Scincidae; genus Tiliqua; species Tiliqua scincoides. The sequence goes on from NC_089826.1 coordinate 62,104,838, forward strand.
TGTGCTATAAAGCATGGTGGCAACACTATGCCGGTAGGCAGCACCAGTGGGGAGGCCTGCGCCACCCTGCTGGCCCAGCCACATTCAGAAGTAAGTACCATGGGCTAGGAGAGGGTGGGAGGCGGGCATTTTTGAGGCAGGGAGGGGCATTTTGGGGTGGGGTAGGGTGGAATGGGGTGAATTTGGCCTGGCAGGGGGAAAGGGTCAGCATAGGCCTCCTCTGCTGTGTCCTAACCCCTTCCTAGTACCAGCTGGTTTTACACCAGGCTGGTCGGATTTCTGTCAGCTATATAGCTGGTGGAGATCCGAGCAGTCCCATAGGGTAGTTACTTGGGGTAAGGAGAAAATATCCTCCTAACCTCCTGCTGCCTCCTAACCTGCACTGGATACAGTCCAGGCCATGTGGCCTGGCTACGCAGGTGCAGATTAGAATTGGGCTGTCATTCTGGTATGTAAGTGCTATGTTATGTCACTCTCTGTTGTCATGTCTACTCTTGCTCAGAAACCAGCTACAAAGGGTACAAATTAATAATTCCAGCAGTGACAAAGCCTTTCGTTTTAGGACATTTCTTCTCCATTAAGAGCCAGACTGAAAGTATGACCAGCTGCCTCACCCAACTCTCCACCTGTCCAGTGACTCAAATCAGCTATTTCTCCATTCTCTTCTTGCCACTTCATCTCCTTCTTCCACCTCCCCTCCTGCAAAAAGGAAAGGTAGAGATGATCCTGGGAGCGGAAAAGATTTTACCCAGGAAGGATTCCATCTGCTTTGCAGAAGCAGTGGTGGACAGTGGTGGGGTGGGGACAGTAGTGGGAATCAGCAGTGATGATGGCAGCAGTGGAGAAAAAAAGACGGTTGGCACAGTGGCATCGCTACAGAGGTGCGGGCTGCACCAGGTGACGCAAATGGGTGTGTGTGACATCACTACTGGCCAAAATTTTTGAAATCTTGTTATTCTTGAATAATACCATCAAGTTATATATCAATTGATATAGACTTTCATGCAGAATGCAATGAAACAAACCTAGTTGAAATATCTATATCCTATCAAAAGTTAAAGCTGAAAAATCAGCAGGGTGGGGCAATGATACACTAACATGCCCACTGTGTGGGAGGAGGTCCATCACAGGGGTGACAGTCTGACCTCCCGCACCGGGTGACACAAATCCTGGTGACACCACTGGGGTGGCAGAATTTGAGTGTTGCTTCAGATAAAGCTTTGACTTGGGTCAGCTCAGATTGCTTGATTATTTTTTAACAATTATTTGATTTTTTTTCTTAGTTTCTAAGTGGTCCTGAGAAATTCTGTTTGTTGGAAAAGGAAAAACAGGATATGCATGTGCAAATAAATAAATATTGATGGGAGGGGCAGCCACATCTTTCGTTCCAGGCCTCTAGCTGTACTGCAGAGCACAAAATGTTCTTGGAAAACTGCATCCTGATAAGACTTAACATGCTTAAATAAACCTTGTATGATTAGAGTTTTAACTCTGGCTGATTGAGTCTGACTTGTGAGATCTGCCTGCATGGTTCGAGGCAGAGCAGTCTATGGCTAGCAGTGCGCATTAAGCTGCAATAGAAAATACGTCGCATTTTACATTATGTTGCCTTCAAAACCTCACCAGTTTCTGACTAACAGCTTGGCCAGAAGGTTTGTCTGACTGAAATGCCCATTATGTCTGCTGCTTGGGGAGAAATAAACATGTCACTCAAATGCAGGAAGAGCTTTGATGCCTGAATAATTTAATTGTGCTATAAGAGTGGTGCAACAAAAAAAAAACAACTATCTTTTATGAGAGAAGGAAATAAAGATCTATTTTTTTCCTTCAGAAAGAATAGCAAATCCTTTTGAAAATACCATCAAACCTACAAAATAGGTTGATGTTTTGCATTGCATACAAAGACACAGAAAGCCTAACTGCCTGAAGTCCTAACCTACTTCTGTGTAGCTCCATACTACGTGCCCTCCACTATTCCACCAATGGAAATAGGGACATTCTTATTTTCTTGTAACACTCATTCGCTCACCAAGGAATATTCTGCTGAAGACTATCCCCTGCCCTGTGTTTCCCAAAAGACTGGCTCCCAAAACAGGATACCAGGTCTAAGGGGGTCCTGGCAAAGTGCCTCATGGGCTCTCCTACATGGCATCTCCACCCACCCAAAGGTCCATCCTGGTGGGACTTACATTTTTGGCCCTATGCCGATGGGAAGGAGAGAAGGTGGTGGCAATGTTGTCACCTCCTCACCTCTTGCCCACCCCTTCTGCCAATGTCCCTGACAGCCCCTAAGAAAACGCCAGACTGTTTGGGAGACAGGGGGACAGCTCTTATTTGTAGACCTGGAGGAAGTAGTGATGGCCTGGAGGAAGTAGTGATGGACTGACTCCCTTAGCTACAAGAGTCTTCAGTTTCAAAACTTTTGGAATGCACTGGTAAGCCCTATCACCACAGGGCCTGCTCATACCATGGTCAAACCGACCCATCCACCAGGATCTCCCTGCAGAGAACATTTACTTGAATTTGCAAACACACCCCAAGGGGAGAGCAGGGGGAGGTGCAACAAAGCATGGAGGTGGGGTTTGCCATCATGCTTAACCTGCATCCCTCCATCCATTCATCAAATGGATCGTAAACAGCTTTCTTTTCTGTCAGACTTTGCTTTCACCAACTGTTCTGTTTGTTTTTTCTCTTCCTTTCTGTTTTATTATAGTTTTTTTTTGTTGGGTTTTTTTTACTGATTGATTATTTTTAATTCATTTGGAATGGTTTTTTTTACTTTTATTTACTGTCATGATCTGCCTTGGTGGTCCCTTGTTGGAAGCAGAAAAGGCAGCCTCTAAATATTTTAAATCAATAAATAAGTCTTCCCAGCATGTTGACTTTGTCTTCCATCCCACATTCCCTCTCTGCTGAAAAGGAATGTATAAAGAAGTCTCTAGCAATATGGGAAGGAGTAGTGCGTATGTCATGAAAATGACATATTCAATTGAGCATTTTTTTGTATTCTTAGAAAAGTGGGTACATTTCTCAAACCTTTTTTAAAAAAGCCCTTTTAAAACCTCACGCATCTTGTTGTGGCTACTAATTATCAGGAGAAAATAATAATTTATGTACAGTCAGTTCTTGTTATCCACTATGGTTAGGTTCCTAGAAAAACTAGTGCATAGCAAATTAGCAGATACTGAATCATTGAACTTATGGGAAAAATGGGGTTAGGTTCCGGGGACCCTCTTCATCATACACTCTGAATTTTATGAACCTGAATCTTGAAGTCTATGGGGCTGGGTGAAAGATAGGGCTCATCAACATCTCCAACATCTGATGCATCCTCCTCTATGCTGGATATCCCTTGATGCATTGAAGATTGTGGCAATGGCTATTTCTCTGTGCTGGTTATACCTCGACTTGTTGAAGGCTTCTAGCCCAACAAGGAGGCCTCAGAATTCAGCAGTGAGAAGGGGATTGCTTCACCTGTCTTTTGCCTCCTTCCTTTGGCTTGCCCCAGTCCCAGAGCAACTCTTATGTAGCTTTCCAGAGATCTCTCATCATGGGTTTCTTATCATAAGATTGTGAAGGTTCAGCTGAAGTCCCCGAGAAGTGCCCGAGATAGTGGGACAAGTCCAGAAGTGGGCACAAATGTGTCCAATTTTTCATGGGCCAATACCAGTGCCTGTTTGAAGCAGTACCAGCACAGTATTCATGGATAATGAGAAAGGAGTCACAGATAATGAGAGGTAGGTAGCAATTCTGCCCCTCACAGATAAGCAAATTTGTGGATAGTGAATTCACATATAAAGAGAACAGACTGTATCAATTTTCTCCACAGGGCATATTTGTTTTTATCATTTTTTACATGCAGCTTCAGATGAAAAGAGACTGTTTAACCCAAAACACATCATGCTTCGAAGGACACCATGTTGCATTCAACACAAGCACATTCTCATCCCCATTAACAGACATTCCCATCAGAGTTACTGAACAAGGACAAGGCCGCAATGAGCAGTTGTGCGGGCTGTGCTCTGTACAATGGTGCCACATCTAAGGGGGTGCTATTCACATAGGAATGCCAGTGGAACATCGCTTCCAACGGGGAGGAAAGGGAGCCTTTTTCTAATGTGCACAAAGGCTCCGTATGGACTAGTTGCAGCCCTGCTTCTGAATGAGCACTGCTGTATAGATGTGCACCTGCAGTGCTGGCACGAGACTGCAACAGGCCCTGGGTTGAAGGCCTGCAGAGACTCCTATGGTGCTCCCCACTAACCCTCTGATGGGTAGCGGTGCCACTGGTTTTGAAGGTTTTGAATGCCTTACCAGATGGTCTGATAGGTATGAGGAGGACTCTTGGCCAGTACCTGATTTGGCTGGCTCCTAACACCACATACATGCACCTGGACCTGTGCACCTGTATTGTATGCAACCTCCCTTGCTGGATTAGCCTGACTATGTCCACACGTAGAACTCAGGGTGAGCACAATCTCCAAATTATATCTTAAAGCAGGGGTCTCTCAACTTTTCGACCGCGTCAAATATCTGGCACAGTGTCAAGGACTGGAAAAAAAAAATATAAAATTTAAATAAATACATTAGAGATGGAACTTAGATGAATGAATAAATGAATGGGCTCAAATGTCCAGGAATTTTCCAAGGACCAACACAGCCCAAGAAATAAAGCACACACTTAAATGGACCCCCATTGCCCCACCCCACAGGCACAACTCTGGTTGTGTTTGGTCAACTGGGCCAGAGACTCAAAGGGGATTAGAGGCTGGCTGCGGGCTGGATAGAGGTTCGCCACAGGCCGCATCTGGCACCTGGGCCAGGGTTTGGAAACCCCTGTCTTAAAGGCCAGGGTTTGGAAACCCCTGTCTTAAAGGATTAGCGCAGTCAATATGATCTTGGAGTCTTGGAGCCCTTTATTTACGTTAGATTAACAAAAAGCCCATCATAAATATTTAGAAAATTACACTTCAATGTTTTGTTTAATATTATTTCTCTCTCTGTGTCTCTCTCTCTCTCTCTCTCTCTCTCTCTCTCTCTCTCTCTCTCTCTCTCTCTCTCTCACACACACACACACACACACACACACACAGAGAGAGAGAGAGAGAGAGAGAGAGAGAGAGAGAGAGAGACCATTAAATTACTACGAAGGCTCTCATCTAGAACTTGTTTATTTCATCTCTTGGGCTTTGCTGAATGCTGAACAGTGGCCTGTGAGCAATAATTACTATGTAGTTAATACCACACGGTTTTACTCACATGCACAATACCCCAGTTGTATGATGCATTCCAAGACCCATGTGCACTATACCACAACACCAGTTTCAGCCCCTAACCCCAATGGTTTGCAGCATCTACCTGCTTCTCGAGTTAGAATTCCACTCCTGGATATGTCGTAATTTTGAATACAAATTCCAAATTGCAGCAACCCTCACCTAGACCAGGAAATGAGATTGCCCAAAGCTACATGGCACTTGTGAACAGGAGTTTCCATTGAATTGATGACTTAATAAAACTGTTGGAAGGAGCTGCTCCTCTGCATCAGGCTGACCCACAGAGGATTCTCTGCCTCATCCAACTGCACATTTGGGTCAGTTCCACAGACAGAAGACTCCTCCACCGTTGTGGCGATTCCATTAGCAGAGTTGGATTTTTTCCCCTTTGTTTAATCTGAATATATTTTCGGCTGCAGCTGTGTTTCCTAACAGCAATAAAGAGTTGGCTCATGTGATCTGGAGTCAGCATGTTGATTTCCTTTGGTATTGGCTGAGCTCTGGCCTCTTCTGCGGGAGTTGGTATATTATCACTTGCTGCAAGTCAAGTCTGCCACCCACTTGATCATGTGACTGTGTTCTAGCCTGTACAGTTTCCAGACTAGCACATGCTTGTAAATTCAGCTTTCATTACCTTTGCTGCTTCTCTCTCCTAAATTGCTCTTTTTACGAATAACCCAAATTAAATCCAATGTCACAATTAGCAGATAAACTGAAAAAACAGAGGGCTTAAGGAATCTGACTGCCCAATCCTATTGAGGACTCACACCTTGAAAGCCACACTGACACCATGAACTTCAGAGTCACCAGAGGCTCCACACACACTCCAACAGTTCCTGAGTGCCCCACCAGATCAGGAGGTGTTTTGGAGGACGATCAGGACTGGGAGTGGGCCAGGAGAGGGACAGTTCAGGGTTGGGAAGGGGAGAATCTTGGTGGTAGAGGCACACACCTAGATCCTATCCCACTTTTCCTAGCCTGACACATCCCTTGAGACTTCTCAGATGTATGGAAGCTAAATAGCTGGCACTGGTCCAAGGAGACACATTGGTAGCCAGGCAGCTTATGGGGAGGTAAGTAAAAAGGTGTTTTTTTTTGTTTTTTTTTAAACTACTACCCCATAACTAAAAATACTGCTTATTGCTAAAACTATTTCTTATTGCTCCTGGACAATCTGGTTGTACACCCACCATAATATGAAGCACACACTCCATCAGAGGTGCTGCATGCTATGGGATGACAGGGGATAGAATTGGGCTGCCAAAGATACAGAAACAACTCCCAAAACCCTGTGAGAGATTGAAAACATCTCTGGTTCCATGCCTCACAATCCATGATCAGTTAGACTGTGACATTTCATTATCTGAATCCTTTCTTACATAAAACTACATGGGAGAGACTGTAGCTCAGTGGTGGAAATCATGTGGTAGATTCCAAATTTATTTCAGGTAAGTCAGGGAAAGGTCCTTTCTGAACCCCTGGAGACCCATTGCCAGACAGCGCTGACAAAACTGAGCATGATAAACCAAAGCTCTGAATCGTCAGAAGACAGCTTCTTATGAAACTTGAAAGAGGCCCAATCCTATCCAACTTTCCAGCACAATGCATCTGTGTGAATGTGACATGCGCTTTATTCTGTGGTGGATGGACCATCACAGAGGCCTTCTCAGGGTAAAGGAATGTTTGTTACTTTATCTTGGGCCTGCATTAGCATCGGAAAGTTGGAAAGGATTGGGCCCCAAGGGCCTAAGGGCCTAACCCACTTTCCAGCACAGACATAAATGGCAATGCAGCTCCTAGGTAAGGAAACAAACATTTCCTTACTTTGAAGAGCCCCCCCCATGAGTGCCCCCCCAACTGCAGGATGCAGCACACGTCCCATTGGCTATGCCAGTGCTGGGAAGTGGGTTAGGATTTGGGTCTAACGGTGCAATCCAAACCTGCGCTGGAGCAGGCAAACCAGAAGGCTTGTGCTGCATCCAGCACAGGTTATTTGGCTGCAGTGGCTCAGCCAGTGGCAAGGGAAAGCTCTTCCCCTTATACCTGGGCTGCACACCCCAATGGGTCTCCTCGGACCTGCGCCACCTCTGGAGGTGCCGCACGTTCAAGGAGAGCGGAGCGGCTGGAAGCCGCTCCGTTCTCTCAGGAGACAGGGGTTGGGATCTGGCATAACTGCTGGGTCCCAGCCCCACCCCGCCCCAGGCTCCCTGTGTGCCCGCCCCAGGGCTGCCCATCGCACTCCCTCCACCCAGAAACACCCCCTCCTGCCCCTCCCCCCATGCCTACCTTCGCTGCTTGTGCCGGCGTAAGCACGCCGACACAAGCAGTGGCACAGGAGCCACCTCGGAGATTTCCGCCTGCCTCCGCATGTCGGCACATCTGAATCTGCCGACGCGGTTCCCACCTACGGAGGCGCAAACATGCCTTACAGCATGTTTGTGACACTCCAGGGCCTGCTATGCCGGCATAACTGCAGGTTAGGATTGCGCCCTAAGTGTCATAAAACAACAGAGGCAGCTCAAGTGAGTGAGCCACTTCTCCTTTAATTTGTTCTGTTTCTATGATGCTTCTGATAAAAGACAAGAGTTTTCCACCCCTTGCCCCAATTCATGTAGTCAGGATGAGGAGGGAAGAATCTTTCTAAGTCACAGAACTGAGAGTAGGGAAGATTGGTGATCCCATTACTATTTTTGGAAAACCAAGATTTTATAGTAAGAATGCAATTTATGGAGTGTAAAGGTGCAGTCATTTTCCTGTGTTCTAATAATCACATGTGTGAGTATTCCTCAAAAATATCTGTAATTCAGGCAATAAAATGTAGCCAAAACAAATACACTGTTTCATCGTCTTTGCACTGCTGGGAATATCTTTGTCCCCCAACCCCTTCATCTCACAAACCTGAAACGGTGCCCCAGTCTGGCAAATGAAATGCTTTTTATACCCAGCCCAGCATTGCTGTACCATCAACTATTTTGTCAGTGGAAATGGATACTTAGCTGTGATTTGTAAATTTGAAAGGCACCATTATTTTGGTTCTACTGAAACCGCACTCCAAGGCCAAAAAAAAAAAAAAATCATCTGCAACTAGCCAGTTCAATATTTATTCAGTGTACTTGTCCCAGACGTTACACACCCTCAAAAAAGATCACTCTGCCTGATGAAAAGAGTGGAACATAATATCAAAAGACAGATGTTCAGTTCTGGCATTTATAAATCAAAAGGACCAGTATTTGTTCCTTACAGTGTGCAATGAATACCGTTTTTATTATCACACCATCCAGTGAGAAACTGGAGTGACTCCATTTGCAACTCTTTCAAGTCTCCTATAAAACACGACATTTCAGGCCAGGGATGGCTAACTAGATCCAATATAAAAAAAACAACAACAAGCCAGTAATCACTGGCCTTGTTCCTTCCCATGTGATCCTAATTTAGACAAAACTAGAAACATGGATCATGCTGGGAACTCCCAACATACACTGCACTTTCTGTTTTCTTTAAAGGGTCTGATTGCAAGGAGCTGGTAAGCGGTTGCTTTCCTACCCCTTTTCTCACTTCCTTCCCACAAGGTTTAAATGTACTGTGCAAGGAAAGAGTAAAGTGGATTGCAATGGCCTTTGCAGTTTTTTGAGACACTTCCTCACCCACTCACCTTACTCCTTTAAGTTTAAAGGGACAGTGCAAGGACAGAAGCAAACAGAATGGGCAGGGAAGCAGGAGCAGATCAATATGGTTTAGTCCATGGTGAAAGACACCCAAATCTGCTGATGGAAACTGAATCATCTCCTTCATGGCTGGGCTGAATAGACCACAGGTTACAACTGCAGGTTACAACTGTGGCCCGGCAGTTTTGGCATGATTTTTTGTTGCTAACAGTGTATCAGGAGGGCAGTATGTGGAACAGGACAAAAAAGTGCATGCAGGGGGTCTCTCCTGCTGCCATTCTGATTCAATTGTGCATTCCATCAGACACTGTTTGCACTGGAAAACTTTTCAATTGAAAGTCTTTGGAAGGGATTTTCCCAAGAAAGATAGCAGATAGGGGGGACCAATCCAGGTCAAAACCATGGTGAGAAAAGTACTGAAGCTCCCTTACTTTTACCCAATTTTACTCCTATTGAGCATGCTACTTAGATGCAAACACATACCATATGCAGTACATGCCCCAGGCTATGTTACATGTTTTGTGTAATGTCTAGTTTGGTCATTATGGAAAGTTTGTGTATTGATAGCAATCCATTCATATATTTGTGCCAACGCTTCTTTGATATCATTGGAATTGTTTTTGGCTTTAAGTGGAAATGCTTTGCAGTATGTCCTTTTTTTACGCCAACATGAAACTGGCCTTTTTATATAAAAAATAGAATCAAATATAAAGCTATTTGGTTTTCTCCTCCCATCCGATCCTGGAGATTTAGGGCAAGCAAGCAAGCAGGCTGTGACTTGTCTTTCCCATTTATCTCAGTCACCTAAGAACTAGTGGGTGAATCCGAGGCTGTGATGTTTATGCCCAACACCCACTCACCCTTCTATGATTGCCGCTGAAGTCTATTCCACTCGTGCCTAATAGCATCTCCGCAGTAATTGCCAGGCCAACCGTGCTTCTCTTGCATTCCGAACTCAAGTTCTGTTTCCTAGCTCTATAAACACTTCAGTGACTTGGCTACCTGCTTTCTCATTTTGTATTGGCTAATGAGAACTTAGCTTTGGCTCCTCCAATTTCCTCCTCATTTTTGACAGGGCTGAAGTGCCAGACTTCTGACAGATGCCAAGTAGAAGCCGGGAATGTACCCCCTCCTACACCCTTCCCAGAAAAAATATTACAGTGCTGTCACTCCCCCCACCCTTAAAAAGCAGAGATATGAATAGAGGAAAAGGTGTTGGAAAGAAGCTGTTCAGGTTTGAATGTGTTCACAGACTTATTGGTTCCAACAAAGAAGTGTACTGATTAAGCTGAATACAGACTGAACTGAATGCAGACAACTGGTTTATGCCACTCCTGCTGAAGTGCCACACTTTTTCACCACTATTACTGCATCATACCACTCTAGATGTGCATAACTTTGTAACAGTTCATGCAAAAAACCTAACTATATATTGATTCAACCAAATTTCATGGGTTTGAATCTTCTGAGATTTTACCTTTTCAAACCTGAATATAAAAATGATTTTTAATGCATTTAAAAATGATTCTTTAATACACTGCCATCTGCATTTTGGGATGAACTGCAATTGCGAAGCATTTGCAGAAAAAAAATTGCCCCCTGCAAAAAAAGGTCACGCCTCCCATTTGGCTATACTGGAATGGGGGAATGGTGTTTGTAGCATGAATGTGCAGCTACCTTCCCCCAGCACATAATCAGGCTTCCCTCTTGGTATTTAGTATTCAGGTGGTATCAGCAGTTCAAACTAGACTGTGCTTCTTTGTAATGCTAACTGGGGACTGCTTTGGCCCCAATTATTTCTACAAATGGTTGTCTTCTTTGTAAGAATGATTGTGTCATTACATAACCAATCCATTTTACCTGTGTGACAATGCCACTGAAGACAAACTCAAATTGGAGTGAGGGTAAGGATGAGGATGCTTCTAGTCCTCATTCTGGCACTGTTGTGTTGTCAATATGTTCCCTGTTTGGCTAGGATTACATTACCAAGGAGATATAGGAAAGGAAAAAAAATGATTCAAAGCTGTGAACTCTGTTCACACATACACACCCACCCAAAAAAGTTATGTGGCATAACCCTAGTTTTACAGCCCAATCCAACCTTGGGTTCAAGGCCACATATCTCACGGTCCACCACCATGTCCTGGTGTGGCATTGCAAAAGACACACCACTGTCAAGCACTGCAGGACCACTAATGGAAATGGCCGCAGGCCCCTGCATGGGTCAAAGGCTCCCCCAGGCTGCACTGAAGCAAGTAAGGTGCGGGTGGGTCACAGGCAGTTTGGGTGAGGATTGGGGTGAGGAAAATAATGCGTAGGGGGTAAATCAAGGCAAGAGGGGGTGGATCTCAGTCACGTATTCTGGAATCCTATCCCCCTTTTCCAGCCTGATGTGCGACCTGCAGTTCCTCAAACGTACACCAGCTGTCATAGGTCTGAGGAGACCTACTGGCATCCCAGCAGCTTATAGGGAGGTAAGTAAAAAAGATTTCTCTCCTAGACTTATAAGTCTCTCAGCCTTGCTGTTTGCCTCCTAACCATACAGTGCAGCATGTGCTGGTATGTGGGATAGGATTGGGGCATTAGTTTAGCACATTCTTGTTACATTAATTTGCTATTAACAGGGAAGTTTTGACATGTGACAATTATCTTTAATAAAAAACCATTTTTCACTGCATTCTTTTCCTAATGAAAATGGCTCTTGCCCCCACCCCAGTGGTATATACTCTGACAGGGAAAATTATATCTTCAGTCTGTAGACACAGGTCTTTCCTAATGGGACAGTTGCTTTGGGCCATTTTAGATGGGTGATGAACAAGACCAGACCCAGTAATTCTATTATCCTATATGAGAGTATAAAAACTCTGAGCTCTGAATACAGGAGATGAGCATGGATGAAGAAATGACTATACTCCTTTCTTGCCTGTCAGTGTACTGGTTAATTACCTTGACCCACATGACCAGGGAAGTACTGGAGTCACAGAGCTGAGTTTCAAGTCGAGTCCTGAGTCCATGCTCCCGAATGTTTGTTCTCGTACCTCGAAGCTATATTGCCCTTAGATCGGTGCTGGAAAGTTGGTTAGGATTGCGCCCTAAGTGTGTTCCCATTCCTGCATATTACAGCTTACCTAAATATGCTGATGCATTTTTAAATTTAAATCTTATTTCTGAAGATATACTGTTAACTTAGGAGGGGAAAAATACCCCTTAAGTGTTAAGCAGACATAAAGAATTTGTAAATGAAAAAAAGAAAGCATTGGATAGAAAACCTTTATTTCCTTTCTCACCAGGGTTGATCATAATAGCCGAAGAGTACTTGGAAGCATTACACTATTTCCACATGGTTTATTGTCCAATTCGTAGTGCGGTACCTGCTCGCTGAGTTGTGTTGCTGGTGCTGTTTCCTCTTAGCACTATTTTGTAATGTAACACACAATCTCTTTGGATCAAAATAGTAGTCGGGATTCTCTCTAGTGCTTCCATCTTAACGTCCTCAAGATGTTCAAACCTACTCATAGTTGAACACATACTGCCTTTTTTCCCCCATCACAAAGGTGAACCTTTCTGTCACCCAGGTTAGCACTCCATAGAGATTTGAGCTTGCTTGTCGGTGGCACTGATCTATGACACCTTATATCTCAGTTCAGCTTTACAACTTCCTTGCCCTGCAGTATTCGCTGCGAATGAGACAGTAGCAGCTTAGGGCTCCCTGCAATCACAGATCAGGGCAGATAGCCTCATATACCTTGCCACCTATATTGTGGAGATACTTGGAATTCTCACTGAAAGAGATCAAAGGAGACCAAAGGAGTTTAAGCCTGAGATTTAGGCCTGACTGTAATTGTCAGGTGCCGTGAAGCATGATAATGTACTAAAACCAGCCATGATTCTGTGTTAAACCCAGCATTCAATGCTATTAAATGGCTCTTAACCTTCTACTCCTTCGTAGACCCCCCCCCACACACACACACACACATGAGCAGAATTGGAGATTATTTTAAGTGAGTCAAAAAATCCGTCAGCTTTTCAGAAGAGGCTTTTTTCAGCAACACACTTCCTAGAATCTGTGGCAGAAAATTTATATATCTATATATCTGACCTGTTCTGGTTGACTCCTGACACTGCCCCTCAGTGTTGCATTCTTTTAGTACAAAGGCAGTATGTTCCATGTACCTGTATATATGGGGCAGTTCACATCATGGCAGCACCAAAACAATCGCCTTGGGAATATGTGAAGCAGTCCAGTTTGTATCTGGGCCACTAATTGCTTGGACTCATTCATTTTACAGGTGTAGTAAATATGTGTGTATCACAAAATCCACAAAGGTGGATTTATCCTTCAGGGGCCTCAACCAGGACAGAAATATAGCTGCCATGTGCACAACAGCCATCTGAAGGCATTAATTCACAGGAATTGTCCTACCACCTAGCCATGACTCAGCTACTTGCTTCATGGCAGCCCCATATTCTACCAAGGTGATTGCATAGGAGCTTCTCTGCTGTGCACACTAGTTCCTTATTTGGTTTTACACGCACGCAAGTGGCTGGGTATAGCCCAGGGGTGCCCAAACCCTGGCCCAGGGGCCACTTGTGGCCCTCAGGGACCCTCAATCTGGCCCACAGGGAGCTCCCAGTTTCCAATGATCCTCTGGCCCTGCAGAAACTTGCCGGAGTCCACTCTGGCCCAATGCAACTACTCTCAGTGCAAGGGCCAACTGTTTGACTTCTCGTGCAAGCTGTGAACTGAGGGGTCCCTCTGTTGTTTGCTGTTTCACGTTTGCGAAGCAGCAGCAAAGGAAGGACCAGCCTTGCTTTGCACAAGCTCTTTTATAGACCTTGAGCTATCGCGAGTCCTTCATTCATTCATATAAGTTCCATCTCTAATATATTCATTTATGTAAATTTATTCAAATTATAAATGTAAATTAATTTTTCCCTGCCCCCCCAACACAGTCAGGGTTGATGTGGCCCTCCTGCCAAAAAGTTTGAACAACCCTGACCTAGACAGATCCATTGTCTGACTCAGTATAAGGCAGCTTCTTATGTTAATCCCACCCCCCAGTGAAGCCACACCTACCACACTTTTCCTTGCTATACCCATTCAAAATTCCTTCTACTTACTCCATACCATCGCTGTCCATGGGAAACCACTCATGTCCATCATGATTTCTAAATGGAACTTCCATGCTCATTTTTCCCCCCATTCCTCCCTCATTTCATTTATTGTCCCATCTGCTTCCGCCCCAGAAGAAAGGGATATTTCAACTTTTCTCACACTTGCCAGCAATGTTTCCCCTTCAGCCAGGGTCTTCGTTAATCCACACAGTTCAATCTTGCCCCCTTTCAGTTCCTTACCAGAATGCCAGCTCTTCCTCTCAGTCTTATTTAACCCACTCACTACCGTCTCAACGCTTTGTTTCTCTGCTTTCCCTCCAAATGGGAGGACATTATGGGGCAGGAGCCAGCTAGCAGTGCTGCCATTTGCCAACTTGTCTGTCTCAACCTCTGTGGCACTCGAATAGTACCCATCAGGAAACATCTAAACCTGTACCAGTGTTTCTGTCTAGGGCCAAACCCTGCACATGCACTTTTTAAACTGTTTTTTTTCTCTTTAACCCTTCAGATGTCAGCTCAACACACTATGCACGCTACACAAAGCTCCTGAATAAGGATCTGCACCTGGGTGGCTGCTGTGTTTTTTGACATTGGCAATCCATTTGTGATTTTTTCCCCCAGTGTTTGTCTCCTATCAATTGCTAACTTATTCAATAAAGACCATTGATTAAGTGCCTTCTCCTTGATTTGCCTCTTTCATTAAGCTGAGCTGGCTGGTTGTTCACAATTGAAATCAAATCGAATGCATATTAACTCCTGAAGAACCAGCAGTTCTATTTAATCCAAGCCAAACTACAGTGACTTGATTATCTATAGTCATGTCACCATGTATCAGTGCTGATTTAAGCCTGGTCTACATCAGAAGTATGTTGTCTACACTGCCAGGATGTAGGTATCCATATTGACATAGTATATCACAGTGTTAATGTGGTGAAACCTGCTGGCTTGAAAAAGAGCAGATTTCTCAAACTCAACATACTGGCACTATCAGAAGCTGAGGATTCAATCAAGGTATGGGTGTCATTTCATTTCCTAGTTATATCATGCCCTGAGGCACCCGACTGGTCCGAGAAAGGGTACAGTATTGTGCTTAAGAGGCTGAGCTGCAAATCAATATATAATACATAATGCATGGGAAGTGCTTTGCACACTCAGTTAAACTATATACAAATATAAAGTATTATCAGTAGACAAGCATGAGCCAGAGGCACTTTCACTTAACCTAATTTGACAACTGTTAGGTGCTTCTCATGAACAGATGGAAATTTCCTGAACGGAGACTACCAATGGATGGATCTGCAGTATCCCCATTGCAGATGCGTATTTGATCTGGAAGGAATTGCAATCTGAACCAAATCACATTGTTTTGCAGGGGGTCCTATATGAAGCATGGCCCCTCTGAAGCATCCCAACCAAACAATTCAAGGCTTTGGATAGATGGATGCTTTGGTTGCCCTTTCTGCCCCTTCTTCTTTTTATCCATCTCTAACTACTGGGAGACCTTTTTCTCATGCATGGAAGATGGCTTTTGAGCAGGGCAGGGGAGGGAAACAATAAGGGATAATACAATTGATGCATCCCTGGGGTTAGCTCAGTATTTCCTGTGAATTTGGTGCAAATCATGCTGCAAACAAAACAGGCACCACCTCCCTGTATCTGTGGACCCCATATCCACAGTTTCACTTATCCACATTCCCCCCTTCCTGATAGTGAGGGATCATCAACAACATCTGATGCTTTCTTTTCTGTTCTTAGTGTCCCTTGATGCACTGAAGGTAATGTTGATAAGGCTATGGTGATGGCAATTTCTCTTTTATCACAACCCCCTCCCTCCATCAGTCGTACACTGAATACACGTCTCTACTGCTCACCCCTGCATGATGCCGGTGCTACTTTCTGCCCGTGAGAAGGTCATTGTCTCTTCTCCTTCTCCTCTCACAACCTTTTTTGCTCCTGTCTGCTGTGCCAAGACCCCACTGCCCTGAGTGCATCAGCACAGTATTCGTGGATAATGAGAGCCAAAAATAATGAGAGAGAGGTGACAATTCTGCCCCTCGCAGATAAGCAAATTTGCAGATAACAAATTTGCATATAAAGATAACTGCATACAAACAGCAGATTCTTTCTTTCTTTCTTTCTTTCTTTCTTTCTTTCTTTCTTTCTTTCTTTCTGTCTTTCTGTCTTTCTGTCTTTGATCTGATCTGATCTGATCTGATTTGTAGTCCGCCTTTCTCTCTGTAGGGCACCCAAGGCAGCTAACAACAAATAGATAAAAACCCAAAAGAGTGCTAAAATGCAGATTAAACTATAAAAAGACAATAAAAACGGACCATATAAAACAAGGCAGCCAGCAGTAAGAAGCAACAACAAATACATTAAAATAAATTCCATTATAGGGCCTCAAAGGCTTTCCTAAATAAAAATGTCTTTAGGCCTCACCAGAAGAAGCTGTTCTCAGACTGGTTAAAAGATAAATGAAATAGTAGCTGCTGGGGTATTTGGATGTAAAATTGAAGGTGCAGTGCTGCTACAATCCAACTGCTTTCATATATATTATTATCACAAACTACGAATTCATGAAACGATATTTAGGTAGCAGCTTGATTCTTATTTCCAAAAGCTTGCTTTAGAATGGATAATTCTCACATTTTTGAAAGAAGGACATCCAGGGGAACATTTGATAAGTTGTAAGAAGTTAAAAGCTTTCTGAACTATTTTTTTCTTATAAGCTGAGTAGTGTTTTTCCATGCCTCCAGTCCCAAGGGTGATAATGAAGACGTTTTCCTATTCTAAAGTGTGACTTCAAAGGTTTAGGAAAATGATTAAAGGTCTATAAATCTTTCCAGCGGTCTCCTTGAGCAGAGCTCTATCAAAACATAATTTTCCACTGCTATCGTTATCCTGAGCTATGTGCCCATATCTCAGCTAAACAGGGAAATAGACAAAGCTGAATAAACAGAAATGCATGTTTCAGTGGGTAATAATGTGCTGAGGAGCAAATGCACCATCATAAAATAATTGATGGCGCACATCAACCTCTTCAGTCATTTTTAACATCTCAATCACTCTGCAGCCTATTTTGCACATTGTGCAATAAAGCAATAAAGAAAAGGTAAAGCTTTTTCTAGATTAGACCACTTCAGATTGCAGATGGAGTTTGTATGTTTGCTCATTTCCTTACATGCGAACAAACAAAATTTAGCACATCCCTGAGAAGGTTATGCTAGAACTGTTCCTGGCACCTAGCTTTCTATTAGCAGTGAGTGTTTACAGTCGTCCGTTGATGTGGTCTCCCCACTTGCAATTGATAATGATGCCATCCATTGTACTGTACTGTAATAGCTCCAGTAACATTGGGAAACTCTTCCTGGCAAACTGGGTATTATCTGAATCAGTGCTATAAGAAGAGCTCTGCTGAATCAGGCCCAGGGCCCATCTAGTCCAGCTTCCTGTATCTCATAGTGGCCCACACATAGTGGCCCATTAGGGAGCACACCACAAGATACTTGCATCTTGCTGCTACTTCCCTGCATCTAGCATTCTATTTACCCCTGTACGCCCCCAACAAAGACACCAGACTGCACTTGGGTTTATCTTGGGCCACTTTATTAAACACAGTGACTATTTTTTAAAGCATGATACCTACTGAACTTGAGGTGTACCTCTATATATAGAGGTGTCTGGTTTCCATGAGTAAGATAGGGTTACAGCCCAAGTATTACTGAACACAATTGGCTTACTTCTAAATACAGTAACACCATTTTCAAACACCTCTAGCTATAGGAGACATCATTGACTGGCAGGAAACTGGCACTGGTTGACAGAATACACTGCTCTCATTGGTTACAGTAGCTGTCAATCAACCCAGTGTGACAAGTGCTGTAGCGAAACAGCACTGAAGGAAGCGGCTTTATCAAAGGTGTTACTGTACTGTCTGTCCTATTGCTGAGTCATAATAGGAAATCTGTCCTTTAGGCCAGTGTTTCTCAATGTTTGTCCTCTGCTGTACCACTTCACTTGGTCCACCGATTCAAAGTACCAACGGATGTTACTGGTGATTACCTCATCACCAGTTACTTCTGGGTTGGGAGGCTAGTTGGGACATGAAAAACACCAGTAAGATGCTCAGGTTGGACAGGAGGAATTTTTTGTCATGGAAAAGCGTGCTTTGGAGCTCTGCCCTCCAAGCCAAGCCTCCTACCACTCGGCGCCCTACACGAGCGCCTTTACTTTACCACCAACCTTTTGATCAGCAGTAAAGTGAGTAGCCCCATTGCAGGGCTGCTTACCTTACCCAGGGGAAGGGGACAAAAGTCCCCTTCTCCTGAGGCACCTCCTGCGGTAGCCTGGAACACACAGAATCCGGCGGCAGCCGTTCTCAGTGCCGCCGAGACTGGGCACCCTGGGCAGCTCAGGATTGGGCTGTCACCTGACTCATATGCCACGACAGAGTGCTTTACAGCCCGTATACTGCTCAGGATTGTGCCCTCAGTCCCTCTGCTTGGAAGTTGCCAGAATGAAGGAAAGCTAGGGCCCAGGAAAGCTGGAACTGTCACCTGAGCTCTCACTCAGGAATAGTGCTCTGGTGTAACACAAAATGGCAGCCTGCAGAGGAACTTGATAGGTTGAAAGGTGCAAATAAAAGATTTATACCCCTGAGGTGCTCTTTACTCCAGGGAAAGTGATCTATTGAGGATGCCTCTGATTCCTCTCATGGAGACCATTTCGCTATGCCTTCAGGAAGCAGGTTAGACAGCATGAGCTCGATAACCCACCCAAAAAGTTTTAAAGGTTTTTAGATAGCTTCCCCATCATCTAATGTTTTTAATCAACTTCTCTTCCCTCGGAAAAAAGAAATCCTACAGACAGATTTTTGTTTGCTTGCTATCCTAGCTGCTGGATTAAAATTCACTGACTGGTTGTACTGATCAGTCAGGCCATCATTTGATGGCATGCACCCTGTGCTCAAAGTAGATGATTTAGAATGGAATGCTTTATCTAGCCAGCGTATATCTTACTCAACTTGTTTCGATTGGGTGCTGGACAGAACAATCCATCTGGATTAAAAGCAACTGAAGGATCTATTGGTTCCCCTTGTAAATCATCCTTGTGTGTTTACAGCTCTCTGCATTTGCCTACGTGCTGATGACAAGAGCCCCAGACAGAGTTATAGTATACAACTTTAGGGCATATGTGCATGATTCAAATAACAGACGTTGTTGACATTCTTTAACAGAATTGACATTAGCAGCTAATAATGCTTATCTTCATGCTATGAAACACCTCATTTCACAGCAGTGATTGAGATTTGTACACATAAGTTGCTGTTAAAAGAACAAGAGCATGCTGTCTGTCTGTCTGTCTGTCTACATATGCTATAATGTCCTATAAGCCATCTTCTAGTGACATGCTCAGGAAAGACAGGCAACATATTCAAATAATAAATACATCTGGCCTACCAAACTGCTAGTAATTTGCCTCTGCTAGACAAACAACTGTTTTATGCGATACAGGAATGCCTAACTGAACAGTGAAATCCTATGCAGGTTTCCTCAGAAGTCACTCCTCATACCTTCAGTGGTGCTTACATGCTAATACATACATTCAAGGTTGCAATAATTCATTAGGAGTAAGTATATGTTTTTACTGCAAGCCTACAGGCTTTAAAAGCTGAACAAAGACAAGAATGAGTAAGTTTTGATATATGGATCATAGGGTGTGGGGCCCAATTCTGAATGGTCCTTGTGGAGAGGGGCACTGTGCAGACCTTGCAGGACTGTCATCACTGCCTCCCCATTTACCTGCATTGAACTGCATTGAACTGCCCAAGCCAGGCCCAGAGCATCACCACCTACTGTTTCCTGAGTGTCCTGATTTCAAGCCAATCAGAAGCTGCAGTAGGTGGGAGCTGCTTCCACAGTGGCCTGTTTTGGGCCAATCAGAAGCAGCAGTGGGTGGCTGGGAAGGCCTCCATCAGGCTCCTGGCCCAATTGTTCTTTAATGCAGACCCTAACGGGTCAGGAATTAACTGATGGCCCAATCCTACCCAACTTTCCAGCACCAGTGCAGCTGCAGTGCAGCTGCTAGGCAAGGGAACAAATGTTCCCTTACCTTGTGGAGGCCTTCATAACTACCCTCCCACCACAGGATGCAGCACACACCCCATTGGCACGGCTACCCACCAGAGCTGAAAAGTTGGATAGGATTTGTCCCTAATTAAAGGCCCAGTCTATGCCCTGCCAGTCCATAGCATTCAGCACCACCAACAGAGTGCATGTTTCATGCTTTGGGGAGGGGGGAACAGATGGCCCAGGAAAGGAAAATAAAAATCATTTTAACTTGCCTGTGCGTAGGCTTCCTGGCTGTCAATGGGTCTCCTCAGATCTATGCAACCTCTTTAGCTGACACAAGTATGAGGAGAGTCGTGGGAATGGGTCCAGTCCAAGAAAGGGGGATAGGATCCGGCTTGCTCTGTTGCCACCAAGATCCACCCCCTCCTGCCCCCTGTCCTCTCCATTCCCCATTGCAAACTGCCACTCCACCACCTTACTTACTCCAGCATAGCATCTGGGAGCTGCTGCAGCACACACAGGGCCTCTGGCCATTTGCACCAGTGCCCCCAAAACCTATGACAGTGGTGAACCTTTTATAACACTGCATCGGCACTTGTGGTACTAGACTGGGAGTTCCACCACCATAAGTGCCCTATAGGATCAGGTTGTACGGACTTAAAGAGCTACTTAAGTAGCATGCAACTCAGCCATCTTCCGCTTAAGCAACCGTGTCTTCTACTCCTCTGCTGCTGTATCACAACAGGAAACCTGTCCTTTACATGCGTACTCTCTCACACAGCTTTCCTTCCTCATCCTTTCTAATACATGGCAATAATAATAATAATAATAATAATAATAATAATAATAATAATAATAATAATAATAATAATAATACAGGTATTTATATACCACCTTTCTTGGTCGTCAGATTTCTCCTCGGACTTTATTCAAGGTGGTTTACAAAGGAAGGCTGTTCTAAATCCCCGTAGGGATTTTTACAATTGAAGAAAGGTTCTGTCTTTCATGAACCACAACATTTCAGATGGATCTTTCTGATCTGGTATCACATTCTGGCCTCCAGTTTCCTCCCACGCAAGCTGACAAGCAGCTCCTTCATCTATCACATGGACGGCAGCCAAGATGCTTCTTCGCTCACACCAAAGAGCAGGTGGAATAACTTGGCTTGGCTTGTCAGCTGCTTCAAGGTCTCACCATTCACGGGTGCTGGTGGCCTTGAACTGGCGACCTGCGGATGTTATCTTCAGGAAAACGGAGGCTCTACCCTCTAGACCAGACCTCCTGCCAAGACCTCCTGCCAATTCTTGCCACACTGTGAGGTTAAAAGAAAATCAGACCAGAATGGTATTCCTATTATAAAAATTGTCAGCTCTTAACCTCCTCTTGCCTATCCACATCTTTACAGGCCAATTTAAGCATACACATACATCACTCAGCATCATCTCACTACTCAGTGGTACAAACCTAAATGTAATCCTTGACTTCTATATTTGATGTGATGCGATGGGACAGTTCTGCCTGCATTATTTCATCTGCTTCATCTGTCTTTTATTTATACTGCCCACTTTGGTTTTACAAGTTTTCAGTTTTGCTGTTTGTTTATCCATTCCAGAGAAGCTACAATACTTCCTGAATCCACATTCGCCAGAAATTTAGGACCCAGTCCTAACAGGCTGCTGTGCCATCAGAACTCATGCTCCAGTGGCTCATTGGCCTTTATGGTGTTGAAAAACATGACACACTGTCAAGTGCAACCAGTTTACCCCTGGAAAAAGTGTACAGGAGTGGCTGTGTGGCAGCAGTGACCTCAGATGATCTGGTGCCAGTAAGTTGGTGTGGGAGGTGGGCAATGGGCGGGTTGGGTAGAATATGGTGGAGAGAGGGTGTGTTGAGGGCTAGAAGGGGGTGGGTTGTTGGTTATCAGTGGCAGTGACTCTGCCAATATCCTTTCCCCCTTCCCAGCCTCGATCCACCTCCCTATGTTCACTCAGTTGCACCAGCCAAAGATCTGGCACAAGTCTGAGTAGGCCTATCAGGGAAGCGGAGGCTTACTTTGAGGAGGCCTCCAGGATTGCCTCCTGCAGGATATAGTGCGTGTTCCATTGGGGCGGCTGTATTGGAGAGGGAGATTTAGTTAAGATTGGGCTGTTAGTTCAGAATGATTCACTGGTTCACTCACTGCTGTGTTGAAGCAAGTGAGACGATACCCAATCATTTCAGTCCATGAGTAAAACCTAATATTTTTAAAGCCTCACTGCATCCACAAGACAAAATCCAATTTTGTTAGAGCTCTCCAAATCACTTTCCCAAAGAAGTCTGTCTCAGCAAACTTGCAACTTCTTGTGCACATACACTTATTTGGCTTACTCAAAACAGCTCAGAATAATTTTCCCAGGGGGAAGATTATAATTGTTGCTTTTCTTTGGATGTGCAAAAATGCACCAATAACAGATCCATTTGTGTTTCTAATCTTTCTTTCTGAGCACATTTAGAGAAATCAAGCCAGAAAACCGTTTGCCTCCAGTGTTCCGTGTTTTTGAAAGTTCAGAGCAATTGAAAGCAGAGAGCTTTTGAAATAGGGGAAACTTTTATGGAGCTGAAAAATGACTATCTAGAAATCTCCACTTTTGTGTATTTAGAATACTATCTGCCAGCAGAGTTGAGGAAAAAAAAATAAGGCTTTCTTTAACCTGTTAGGCAAACAAAGCTGAGACATATATGAACAAATGAGACAGTCTACTTTTCCTCTCACCCACACACAAAGGCAGTCAAGGCTTCAGAAAATCTGTATCAATGACATTTCCATTCATTTTGATCAGTGGCGTCACTAGGGGGTACAGGGGGTGCGGGCCACACCGGGTGATACGCACAGGGGGGGGTGACACCACTACTGGAAACATTTTTTAAATCTTGGCATTTTCAAATAATACCATCATGTTCTATATCATTTGATATGGAATTTCATGCAGAATGCATCCAAACAAACCGCATTTGAATATTCCTCATCTGTCAAAAGTTATAGCCAAAAAACCAGCAGGGGTGAAGCGATGGTTCATCACCATGCCCGCTGCTTGGGGTGTTGCCCTGTCCACTGCATGGGAGGAGGTCCATCATGGGGGTGATCCACTGGCCTCCTGCACTGGGTGACACAAACCTTAGTGCTGCCACTGATTT
Organism: Tiliqua scincoides; assembly: GCF_035046505.1. Taxonomy (NCBI): domain Eukaryota; kingdom Metazoa; phylum Chordata; class Lepidosauria; order Squamata; family Scincidae; genus Tiliqua; species Tiliqua scincoides. The sequence continues at coordinate 62,128,136 of NC_089826.1, forward strand.
TGATGCAGGTCTGTGGATAGGTGCATTAAGCCAATTCACAGCCCATTCCTATTCAATTTCCCAGTGCTGGTGCTGCTGTGACTATGGGGTATGCACTGCTTCCTATGTTGGGGGTGCAGTCACAGAGGCCTCCTTGTATGGGAACATTTGTTCCCTTACCCCAGGGCTGCATTGCAGTTGCACCGGTGCTGGAAAGTTGGATGGGACTGGGCTGCTACTCTGTCTCACTTGGTCACTTAATACTACCATTGTCACTCAGTATTGCACTTTGTGAATCTGGATCTCAGTTAGTGCATTCACATTTGTTACAATTGCAAGAAGCTATTGAAGTTACTGTCAGCCTGATCCTGTTCTTGGCTAGCTCCAGTGCAGCAGTCATTGCACCAGCCTAGAGTGTGGGAAACATGCTGAACAGCATGTTTTCAACTCTGTGGGCATAAGGAGTTCCAGCAGGAAGGTCTGCACTATCCCACTGGTGCTAGATCTGGAGCTGCATCTGGCAGAGCAGGTAGGAGCTGCTCCAAGCAGCACAGGGGTGGGGGAGGTCAGGGAAGAGTGTAACGAGGGAGGAGATCCTGGGTGGAAGCGGCGGAGGAAGACTCAGCCATATCCTGTTACCCTCCCAAGCCTTTTCCTGTGACATGGGGTTTCTCAGACTTGTGCTAGCAGTTTAGTTGGCACAGATCCAAGTAGTCCCATTGGACAAGCTGAAGCAGATCTCCAGCCAGCTCAGTCCCAGCACTGGATATACCATGGGCTGTGTGAATTAGGCTGTGAATTTGCACAGGTGACACTGAGGGAACAATAGGAAGAAATGGCACATACTGCAGGCCAACCTGAGCAATTAATATGACCAGCAGAAACTTCCTTGCTGTTAAATAGGCACAAGCAATCTAGCAAAATATGATGGCATTTAAAAAAAAAAATGCCATTCCAAACATCAGGTCATTGTCAGCATTTTTCCATCAGATACTGCTGCAGCCAGGTCAGTAATCATTCCACAACAGGACACAACAGCAAGATTCTGAGAATATGCTTGAGATAGTCCCAAATCTCATGGACTTGTGGGGAAGTTTTGCTAAGTGGCTTATATTCAAACTATCACTGTTAGGTACAGCTTTCCTTATTCAGTGTGTTTAGGATTGCAGCCTTATAGCCCAACCCCAACAATGGTTTACGCCAATGGAACACGTGTGGCAACCACGACTAGGCCAGTGCAAGCAGCAAACAGCCAGGTCTGTACTCCAACAGACTGGGGACCCCTGCTGGAGGGGGGCATAAGGCTGTGAAAGGGTGGAACAGGGGAGGGGAGGGTGAATGGAGAAGGGTTGGGCAGAACAGGGTGGTAAAGGGTGGGGAGGAGAGTGGATCAGCAGTAGGAGGGGGCAGGTTCAGCAGTAGTGATGCATGCTGAATCCTAACCCCTTCCTGAGACTGAATTTGTCTCCACGGATCAACTCAAACTTGCGCCAACTATTGGGTTCACCCATTGTGGCAAGTAGGGGTTACCCCAGGGGAAAGGAACAAATGTTCCCTTACACCATGGAGGCCTGCAGTGGCCAAAAATCCCCTGTGGAACAAAGCAGAAACTTTGTTGTAGAGCTCATTTGAATAGCTCAATCTATTTGAAACCATGAACCTGAGCTCATAATGTTAAATCTGCAGTATTGTGAAGCAGCTTTAGTAAACATTTGATTGATCTATATGAAAGCTCCACATAAGAACTCTCCCTTTTTGGGAGAGCAAAGAGTTCTGCTTTTTCAATACTGAAAGCTAAGAGATTTTTTAGAGGTGGGAGATTGCTCCAGAAGTGCTCTTCTTACTAAATTCAGTTCAAACATTTCAGTTCCTTCCTGACACTGAGTACTGGGGGAAAAGTAGTCTTGTAAGTTTCAGTGAGAAACTAGCTGTACACAGTACTGACTGGCTACCACTGATGATGGCACCAAGAAAGCCTCCCATCCCTGGAACAGTGATGCAAACAAGCAAGCAAGAAATCCACTTTGAATGAATAAGGCAAAATATGAATGGTAAAAAGGCATTCATGTTCCTGCCTAAGTGATAAAAACTGATAGAAGCAGACATCTCACTGAAAGATAGGGAAGGGCAAGACTGCTATTCAGCCCCCTGTTTGATTTGCTGATACTTAAATCTTTTGGTTGCATAGCCAGAAGGAACCAAAATGCAAAATATTTGATTATATCTTATAGCCACAGCAGGAAATTTGGCCCATTGAAACCCAAGGCTATTAAGAACCCATTTTGAATAGATGTTTTAAGGCAGGGGTTGGACCTGAGATGCAGCGATTTAAATTAGCTATTGAGTGCAAATAATTAGGCATAAGGCCATAACTACTATTTTATAGATTAAGATAATGGGACATTCAGAAGGTTGATTTAGCTTCTGTTTGCTTGCGAATAAAATGAAATTCAAGTGGGAGTCTGGAGGGAGGCTTCATCATTAGCTAATTCGCGGAACAGCAATATTAAATATAAATTAGTGTTATCTTAAACCAGGCTTTGCATCTTGAATTTCCAATTTAACAACTGCAACTGCATGACTGAAGATGTTTACAAATAATGTTTTGCTCACTTCTGGTTGGAGGCAATTATCAGCCCTGAGAGTCTGATGCAGTGCTTCAGCAGAGAGTCATCATTCTACTGATCTTTTGGAAACCATCTGCATAATTCTAATGCTTTGTGACACCATAAAGTAAGCCATGCAAAAAGTTTAATCAGCAACATTGCGTATTTTCACAGGCATACCTATATGCAAGATAGGAGTGACGTATGTTTGTTGGGAGTGAGGCATTGTTCAGCAGTGGGGGGGGGGGAGAGCAATAATTCTCAATTTGAGAGCCAAAGGCTTGAATTTGGAGATTAGAAGTGAGGCATGCCAGTATGTGATCAATGTAACTAGGTGTGAACATGACTGAAAGATAAACAATCGCATTGCTGGCAGAATCTAAGTTACAGCAAGTCAATACTGAGCATTAACCACGCTGTCTGTATTACAGTGCACACTGCCAATTCATATACACATCCCTCAGCATGCTTCCACAGAAATCTGCTAAAAATCAACAGAATATTCCATCAAGTAAATGGAATTTACTTGAATGCTGTGTAAAAACAGAGGAAGGCGATATATAAATATCTCTCTGTATGTATATATGTGTTGCATCTGAACATAAGTTTCCACAAAGAAGCCCATACCAAGAAATGACAAAAGTTGTGATCCCTAAGAAGTAAATAGGGCCCACGAGAGGGAAGTTAAGAGGGTAATTTGTACCCAGGCCCAGGGTCAAAAAGGGGGCCCAGGAGCTAAAGGAGGAGGTCCAGAATCTTAGAGGTCTTGGGATCTTACATTTTCTGATCTCACCCGAACTTGCTGACTACATGGGATGCTGGGCACACAGTGTAGCTGCTGCTGCAAGCCATATCTGCTGGGCCAAGGAAAGCGTACGTGACACTCCTTAATACAGTGGCAAATTTGGGAGGAAACTGGCCTGCTGCCATAGCTCTTTGGCTTCTGGATCTGCTAACTATGAAAGCGTGTATAGGACCTCAGGGGACACAGCTGCAGGACCACAGCCGATGCTGTGGTTTTCCTTATTACTGTCTTAATACTACATGTATATTACATATAATAATACGTATTAATATGGTTTTCCGTATTACTGTATCTAGCAGCCAATCCCATGCAGTTGGGTAGACCTGGGCTCTACATCAGAAAGCCCAGTAGAGCTGGACTCTAAAGACTTTTCTGACTGTCGCTACCTTCCCCCTGCCCTGTTTTGCTTCCTCCCCACCCCTGTTCTGCCCACTCTCTTGTCACCCTCTCCTGCTCTGTTTCATCTCTCCCCACCCATTTGGAAAGGGTTCCAAAAGAACATTTGTACCCCCTGACAAAATTTCTCTCAGAAGCCCTGGGAGTAGATCTCTAGATCTCTAGCTCAAGAGTCAGGTTCTGAAATGAACATGATGCATTTCTTCAGCTAGCAGCTTCAACCAATTATATAAAGTGTTGTAGCTGTGAAGTGTCACATCACAAAAGGTTGCTATTTAGTACATGCTTATGTTGTCCATTTTGCCGTGCTTTTAAGAAAGCTTCTTTGGGTGCAATCCAGAGGCACCCTTGGGCTGGCGCAAGTTCCTTGTACCGGCCCAGGACGGTTGCAAACGGGCCATAAGGCACATTTGTGCCTCCTCGGGAGTCAGCAAGGCCGGCTCACAGTGGTGTGTCGGCCTGCAGAGGCTAACACAAGCCTCTGCACTGACAGAGGCAGCGAGCCTTGCGTTGGCCCAGCTGGGCCGACACAAGGCTCAGTGGTGGGTGGGGAGGAGGTGGAAAGAAGGTGGGAGGGAGGTGTTCTGGGGTGGGGGAGGGTGGGCAGTGGGCGGCCCCGGGGGCAGGTGGGTGGGGAGCAGGAGGCAGTGCTGGGATCGAGCACTTATGCTGGATCCCAACCCTTGTTCCTAAGGAGTTTGGAGCAACTTCAAGCCGGTCCACTCTCCTCAAACTTGTGCCACCTCAGGAGGTGGTGCAGGTCTGAGAAGACCCCCCTTAGAGACCAGTGTGCCTTACGTGGTGGTAAGGGGAAAAATTTCCCCTTACCTCTGACTTTGGGCCCCTATCCCATGCTAGATATAGCGCAAGCTTCTTGGCTTGTCTGTTCCAACACAGGGTAGGATTGCGCCCTTTGTTATGTTCCTTATTTAAGGCTTTTCTGCCTAACATTGCATATACACAACAGGGATCAAATGTATACACCTGTGGGCTGGGTAGAAATGGGTTACAGGTAAGTTTGGGGAGCTGGCTCCAATCAGTCTGTACCAGGGAGCAAAGCCATCAGAGAACATGCCTAGTGCTTAAGCGACTTCCGCGTTATCAACTGCAGTGATTGAGCCTGCTAATGTTCCCATTGGCTACTAGAAAAGGTAGGGAGAAAGTCTGATTATATAAACAAATGGATTAAGTAATTCTGATGTCACTCAGTGAATGAACAGTAGAACAATGCCTTGTGCGAGCGGTGCTATTTCCTGTGTCCTCATTTTTCTTTCATGCCTGAAAGCTTAAAACTATTTGACTTCTTTTGTAAGTTAAGCTTGGCATCCTTAGACGCCCCATGAAATCTGCTGCGGCTGATTTGTTTGAAAGCAAATATCACCATCAACCTGCCTTGTGAACGTTCCTGCCCACTGGGGCATGTTGGAACGACCATCATTAGAAAGAATGCTTTCATTTCAAGAGAGGAATAGGGATTGAAGAGGACCATTTCAGCTGAGGTCCTGCTGCCTTTTAGTAAGGCCTACAAGGAGGGTCAAATTCTGCAGGTTTTCAGAAGGGTTACTTGAAAAAAACCTCTTTCTGTAGATAGGCTTATGTTAGGGAGGGACAGTCATTTTTTTCAGGTGCTAGCATGTCCTGAATGTTTAGTGTCTGGTCTATTGCTTTAAATGAAGAATTTTATTGCTTTTAATTTAATGTTTGGACTACCTCCTCGCATGGCCTAAATACTACTAAACAGAGTTTCCCAAACTGTGGACCATGACCCCACTGGTGGGTTGCAACCCGATGTTCGATGCTTTGCTTGCAAAGCCTTTCTGTGAACCCCTGAAGGTTCACTTCTAGGTCACACCAGGACCCAACCCACTCCATTGGCCTTTGTGTGCCCAGAAATCTCCTGGAAGTGATGTACAGTTTACTTACGGTTTGCATCCATGACTTCCAGGAGCTTCCGGGAAGGTATTCTGGACCTGTGGAGACCACCGGAGTGGGTCACAAGCATGGTGTGACCCAGAACCAGTCTCTGGGAGGTCCCAGAAAGGCTTTGTGGGCAAAGCATTGTGCTTTGGGTTGCAACCCACTGTGGAGGATGGGTTTGGTCATGATGCACAATAGTTTGGAGACCACTATACTAGAAAATAGTATGTAGATCAAATATGATGGGATGGTTCAAACAATACATCACCCCTTCTCCACTATTAAAAGAAATGGAAAAATGAGCCAGGAAGGAAAGTGGCACATGCTCTTGAATATCTCTAATTGTAACGGGGATAGGGGGCTTGGGTGGTAAATCTGTAAATATTTTGTAGCTTCATGACTACATTGTTAACCAAGGCTTGCAAAAGAGATTTTTAGAGCCATGGGGTAAAGACACTCTCATCCCTGTCCCATGATGCTTAAATGCCACTTTGGAAAGTCTTCCAAAGGACACACACATGATGGGTTCATGATCTGGCACTTTACTGAGTAACAAATACAATATATAAAACTAATATGTAAACAACAGAATGGTAGATTCAACTCAGCCAGCTACTAATTGAAACATAACTAAAGATTCATTTAGGCTCATTCAGTATATACAACAGTGTGGACACGCATGTGTAATTTTTCAGAACCTGATCATTTGTACATGTCATGTGCTCCACTGAATAAGCAGGCTATATAAAAGGGGAGCTTCCTGTTGTTGTGTCTTGTGCATCTGGCTCATGGTGGGAACGAGACGCTTAAGGGAACAGGCCTTTATTCTACACAAACAAATAGAATGGCAACAAATAATAAAATTGTGATTTTAATGTATTGTGATAGCACAATGACTGCTAGCTACCTTGCATGTGGAAAGAAACCTGAGACTTTTGGTTGTTTTAGTGTGGGGAGCAGGGCCCATGAGAGGGGTGCAGGAGGTAAATCGTACCCAGGCTTAGGGTCAAAAAGGGGGCCCAGGAGCCAAAGGGGATTCAAAAATTTCTTGGGACCTTGCATTTTCCTATCTCAACAGGGCCCATGAAAGCGAGTGCATAAAATGAGCCCAGGGTTGAAAAGGGGCCAAAGGAAGGGACCTGAAAATTTCCTGGGATCTCAAAAAAAGTTTGTATATATTGTGTGAAGACTAGCATTTACATGTTCTGCGAACCTACATAGGTTTATATACTGTAATTCATAGAAATTATGATCCAACAATTGTATGAAATTATGGCTCAATGAAGAAGGGAAGAGGTGCAAAATAAATTTTGCACCCCCTGATAAAATTCCTCTAGGAGGTGAGGACCAAAGGGGTTCACATATCTAGAAAGCTTGACCTGAAGCTGTGAAGTGAAGCGAGATGGTTTTAGAACAGTACGAAACATACACCAGTCAATAACCAAACCGTTGAAACAGATCTGGTTTTGATGGTGTTTCAGAGTTTGGACACAATTCTACAAAGCTTTTGTGTGGCTTTTTTAATTGGATTGCCCATCAATACCTCAGTTTTGGCAGCAGAGAGCACAGTCGTTTTCCGAGAGCAAACACTGTCAATATTTCCCCCTTTTGGTTTTAAAAGTTGCCTGCTTTAAAATCTGGGGGGGGGGGGGGAGTGTGATGAAGCTGAGGTCATTCAGCAGCATTTGCAGTGCCAAAATTTCATTAGTGTGTAGATGGCAAGAACAGAACCAGGTTTACACCGAACAAAGCAAGTGGTGGACTTCTCGTTTCAAATGCAGGATCTCAGCCATCTCGTTAATTTGGCTGCTAAACAAAGTACATCAATAATACAAGAAGGCCAATTTAGTAACAGGGAAGTTTCAACATTATGTTCAGGCAATGGGTCCCAATTTGGCATTCTGCCTTTGGGATTTGCCAATGTCTCGCACGTTAGAGAAAAGGAGAATGTGTAAACATTCATAATGGAGCTTCCTGATTCCCACAGGTGATCTATTTACATATAAAACCAGGACATTAAATGCTAATTCTCATTGAGATGCATACATTGCATAAGCTTTTTAAAAACATCCTGCCATAATAACAGACCCAACAAAATTCTGAAGCAGGTGGTCACAAAGATAATACAGTACATGCAAGGTAATATTTCAGTCTCCTGGTTCAAAATTCTTTGTTACAGAAACACAAGTGTGTCTCTCTTCTGGGAATCGCTGTTCACCGTTGAATGTTTCAGCAACCATAATTACAGCCACAATTACAGTAAACAGACACAGAATGTAGCCAACAAACAATTGTGGGGTTCATAGACAACTCAGTTTCAGTGACCACTTGCAGGCATAGAGATTCTGATAAACTCTCATGTTGCCTTTGAATTCAGTGGATTTCACTGTAGATTTCAGTGGGCAGTACAAGAGCAGTTCCATCCAAGCAAAGAAAGTTCCATCCTCACAGACCTGCTCCTTGTATGGGAGTGAATGAGGAAACCTACAACCTTCATCATAACATACAAATGCAAATCACAATATACACAGTAGGGCCTCGGAGAAAAATTTTACCAGGGGGTACAAAGTTTCTTCTGGGCCCCTTCCCAGAGGGGGCAGAAAGGGGGTGAAATAGGGCAGGGGAAGCAGTGGTGTAGCTAAAGGGGTGCAGGGGGTAGCGGTTGCACCTGGCATCAAGCTTTGGGAGGGGGGCAACAAGCTGAGCTCGACACTAGTGACCAAAATTGTGAAATCTTGATATGAATGAATAATACCTTCGTGTTATATATCATTGCAAAGGTAATTTAATGCTGAGTGCAAAGAAACAAATGGCACTGGAATATCTGTTTTCTATCAAAAGTTATGGCCAATTAACCAGAAAATGAAAACACTACTTACTTGTGGAACAAAAAGTGGATTTGCTTAACTCCAAACCGATCTATGAGACTGCTTGTTCTGAGTGCCAATGAGATGTTATTATGATTCAGCATGGAACCAATAACTTTTTATTTATTTACTTAATTAAATTTGGTTTTGTCATGCATGTCTGTCATGTATGCATTCCTTGGCCTGGTGCGTATGACTTGTGGCATCAGTCACATATCTGCATAGCGCCCCCAGCATTCCGCATGGGCAGCGAGTCCAGGTGAGATTGTCAAATATAAGATCCCAGGAAGTTTCTGGGACCTGACCTTTGGCTCCTGGGCCCCCTTTTAAACCCTGGGCCTGGGTACAAACTACCTCCTTTACCCCCCTCTCATGTGCCCTGATACCACGGAGCTGGATAAACATGCTAGTGTTCAAATTAAGGAATATCCTTTCTTATGTTATCTTTCAAAAAAGAGCCATTCAAAGCTAAACTAGATGTGATATGCAAAATCCGTAAAGATGGGAAAGGATTTATTTCTAATTTAAAGTTTATTCTGGGGAAAGCAAGGCAGCACCTTGGGAGAAGGGGACTTTTGTCCCCTTCTCCTGGGTAAGGAAACTAGCCCTGCAATGGGGCTACTCAATTTACCGCTGACCAAAATGTCGGTGGTGAGGGAAGAGAGTTCGTGTAGGGTGCCAAGCCCGCATGAACACTCTGGATCCGGTGGAGCAGAGCTCCACCAGACCCATCTCCCTCCCTCCCCACTCCCTCCCCTGACATGCCTCCTCCCTGCCCTCTCCCTGCCCCCCTCTCCGGAATGCCTCCTCCCTCCTGCCCCTGCTTACCTTACTGCAGCTTGGCTGTCCATGTGGTGGAGGCTGGGCATCTGCCCGGCACTAGCCCAGCACCTTACGGCACGTTTGCAACAGTACACGCCGGCGGTAAGCTGGCACGTTGAGCTCGGGATTGGGCTCTGAGTTGACTACATGCTTAGTGACCAAAAGCCAGAGCAGAAATTACAGATTGTTCAGCTATCAGGTGTCACTTATGCAAGGAGGGTGTCAGCCATCAAACACGTTGGACACTGGCCAAGGTCCAAAGCCCATTAGTGAGTCTAACTGGACATTAGAAAACAAAGATATTTACATCTGGCACTCATTTTTTACATATAAAATGTAGGAATCTTCCCAGTCAAGGAATAGTTTTGGACTTCTGTGTGCTCCAAACCCCTCTGGTAATACACGAACAGTCATAATACGTCACCATGCTACTACAGACATGACGACTTAGTTCACACCAACCTGCAACCAGACAATGCACATTTAAAACCCACAACTTATGAAGCCTGTTCAGTGCTGTGAGCTTTCTGCATGAGGCCGGCAACTGACAGGTGCCTCTGAAGATATTCACACCACTGCAAAACACGGGAGGAAATCGTTTGCAATGGCAGAGAAAAATACTGGTGCCACACGATGAGCTGCGGTATGAACAGTTCTCCTTCCGCTTGGAGTGTCTTCTGCAAAGTTGGCACTGAAAGTGGACACCCCACAATTCTTTCTGTTTTAAAAACATGCCCCTGTGAGCCAAAGATCTGTCTCCAATGGCATTGCTCACATGGGTGGAACATTTTTAAATGGCCCCAGTAAGTAGGAGCACCTGTTGCCATGGCATTCTTGAAGCCAAACAAGTCTGACCAGTGCTTGGATAAGAAGCCCCTCAAAGCTGCTCTAAGATGTCTAACCAAAAAGCAGGATATAAATAAGTCAAGTACGTGCTGACGTTTTCTTTGACAAATGTTCACTATGAAAAGAAAGCCTCTAACATGGATGGCTCGTTAGGAAGCCTGATTAGTGATTTTGATCTGTGTTTTACTGATTTTATGTTGGCTTATAGCATTGATATTATCTCTGCTCACTATTGTCAGAATTGCATAAAAACAACACTAGCAATACTCTGTAACCTTTTGAACTACATTTAACCAAAATCCAGCATACTGCACTACGTGATTAATATGAATCAATAAAGCCTTCCAGATAAACAGATTTCCCTTTTTAATGGCAAATATTCTTCATTTTAGGCATGCATTAAAAATCTTGTTCCCTGCCAATGTCATAGGCTCAGTAATGAATGGAGGGGTTTGTTGTTGAGCTCAGAGTGGTTTATTGGAGACAGATAGACTGCATAGGCAAAACGTCAAATCCACTTAAAGTACCAGCAAAGCACTCGTGTCATCTAGAAAATGAGTGGTCGTTTTAAGTTTGTTTACAAATGACAGCCATGCAGTATTCATCAATTAAAGTAATAATAAGCTCCTGTTATCTTGACTAGGTTCAGGCATAACTGTAAATGATGGTCTAGCTTTCCATGTGACAGCAGCCCCCAGCAGCTTCAGGAACACATTTTCCCTCCTTCCCTCCCTCTGCACTCAAGAGGAGGAGATTAGACGTTTCGAATTCCGATTTTTGGCAAACCATGGTTTGCTGTTTTGTTTTTTTTCAGCTGTGGTGTCCCATTTCTGGAATCTCACCCTTGGAAGTTCTACATTGTGCTTTTGTTGCTAGACCACAGATGAAGATACTCCTGTTCTTCCAGGTGTTTGAATGTGGTCTTTTAATTGCTTCCAAAATGGTTAGGTGCCCTGCATGTTAAATGCTTTACTAAATGTTGCGACTGTTTGAGGCTTTGTTTCCCCTTGATCTGCCTCGCTGCTCTGCAGCTATTTTTTTTTTTTTTTTAATTAATTACTGCGTTCTTTTGGTAATTTTATTTGTCCACCCTGCTATTTTTGACAGAGGATGGATGGATTGTATGTGTGTGGTGCATGTGTGTGATTGCCAGATTTAGCATTCTAAAATTTCTTTGGGGCCCCTTCCCTTCTCTATTGGATCATAATTTCATACAATCATTTCTATGAATTATCACATTTTCACAAAATGGGAATGCTAGTCTTCATACATTATATGCAAACATTTTCTGAGATGCCAGGAATTTTTGGATCCCCTCCTTTGGCTCCTGGGCCCCCTTTTTGAGTCCGGGTCCCAATACAATTTACTCCCTGCACCTGCCTGGGGAAGAGGAAGACAGAGGAAATACTGATGGCAGACATCCCATTGTTATCATTTCCAGCCAGGGAAACTATAACTTGTCAGAGATGAGAAGAATGTCCTGCATGTCCATACAAGTGCCTGGCTTCATCTCCACCCCGTGTCCGGAGGCAGGTTTTTTGCCTTGGGGGAGTAGAGGGGAGTAGGAGAGGGGAGCACCTCTCCATGTCTTCAGCCACTCCAAGTCTCCTGCATATCCTGCTGGAAAAAATGGAATGTGGAACAATACAGAAAACAGCATCTTCAGAGTAATATATGGCCTGGGAGAAGAATCCCACACACACTTAACTGGGAGTAAGCCCCATTGAACAGAATGGGACTTACTTCTGAGTATACATGCATAGGATTGCACTGAAAACCAGTTATTTCTGAACAGAAGCAGCAGTTAGAGCAGCTGTTATCTCTCCCTTTTGTGTACTGGACTACAGGTGGAAAGAGTTGAAGGATTTGGGCCAAAGAAAGGAGAGCTCAATGCAAACATCAACACAGTCAGACCAATTCAGGCTACTATAGTGTACTATTCTGGGAATCCATTATGAAGCTCTCTTAATTGCTGTGCTGAAGTGTGCAGGCTTCTGATTTTTTGGACATGTCCCTCATCTGGAAACATTTTAAAAGATTTAAATAACAGATTTTTGTCATTTATCTCTGTCAGAGTAACCATTGTTCGTCACTCTTTTTTGGGGGGAGGGGGAATACATACACATGAGTTTTCCCCATTGCCTTTCTTCCCGACCCACCTATGTTCCTTTATTCTCCAGTATATCCTACTGGGCAATATCCCAGCAATGTTCATTCTCATTTAGGCATCCCTGATTGCTTACATCTGATAATAAATAGCAATTGTTGTGGATCTGTTGGACATCAAGTATTTTCTGTGGATCAGACTGTAGAACATTCAATTTTTAAGGATGGAAAAAAGTGACCTGAGAACCAGTAAAAACGATTAAACCATCACTAGTAAAAAAAACAAAAAAAACTGCAGGTATCTGTTAAGTTCATTTTCAAAAGATATGGATGGTTGTGACTCACTCTGCAGATGGTAGCCACTAATTGTTGAAAGGACTGTCATGTGCCATCTGCAGAACAAAAATCAAGTCACCAGAATGAGGCTTGACCTCTCATCTTGTATTAAATATAACACACCTGAGAATAGATCTAAGGCTCTGTACACTGTAATTCAGAAATGTGCATCATAAAACAGGATTGGGAGTGTAGCTGAATTTCTAGGATGTGAGTTGATGGAATCCATTGCCACACTCTGGCCACAATCTCCCTTCTAAAACATTGATCTGCTTTACAGCTAAGGTGTATTTATTTAATAGCTAAAGGCCCATCTGATTTCATGACAGGGAGAGGGAAGCAGTGCTGACACCAGGTTGCTAGCAGCCTGGGAACAAAGCCCTTCATTGGGTCACACCTGGTGGCCCCACCCATTTTTGGATGATGCTTCAGGTGGGCCTTCTGATGGTCATAGGGTTGCCACCTGTCCAGTATTGGCCTGGAGTATCTAGGAATCGGTGGTTCCAGGAATCTCTACATAGTTAATGAAAGTAATCCTGAAGATTTTAACAGATCCTCCTTGACCTAAGTGCCAGCGGCTGGTCCCACACACCTCCTGGACCTGCCTTGTCCACTGGTCCACCCATCCTTCCCCCACCTTGGAACACCCTCCCCCACCCTCCCCAACCCCCTGGGCCAGTGGCCTGCCACCAGCATGAACATACCTTTGCCGGGGCTTGCTCCGGTATGGGGAGGCTGGCATGCGTCCTTGCGTGGGCTTTCTCAACTCCCGTGGTGTCATGGATGTGTTTTATGGCATGTTTGCAACACCCAGAAGCCAGTGCAATGGACTTGTGCCGGTTTCAGCACAATCTAGGATTGTGCTCTTAGACTTCCACAGAACTCAAAATGCTTTCTAAATTTTCCAGCCACAGAAACTGGTCCTCTAAAAATAAATCACCTTACTGTAGGTACTATCAAGTCAAAGCTAACAACTTTTAAATCCCATTGATTTCAACTGGACAGAGTTTAAGCACTTGCTCTTAAAATCAATGGGATTTAAAAGGTATTTAACTCTGCCTGGATCCCACTCTATTCTCTGGGGCCATCATGGCAATAAATATCTATTTTACAAGCGATGAGCAATGGTATAGCTGCAATCCTGCTACTTGTCCATTAAAACATCCATTTAGGCATTAAACCTTCTAGGACCTTTCTGTCAAAATATACACACACATCAGTGCCAGTACAATAGAACAAAATCATTCTCATATGGTACAAGTACTAAAGAAAGAAAGAAAGAAAGAAAGAAAGAAAGAAAGAAAGAAACTACAGATTCTTAAAATGATTCTTAAATTGATACCAGTTCTTCCATGGCAATCAACTGATCGAATTCTTTGCCAGTTCTTGGATCTCAGCACTGAGATCAGGTCACCTCAAATGAAGAGAAAATGTTGGGGAGCCCTGCAGAGGGCTGTTTGGGCCTCCCTGCAACTCCTGGAGTTTGCTGCAGCCCTAAGTGAGTAAAAGCACCCCCTCTCGCCCCTTTAGTGACACAATTCTGGGGATTGCTATTATCACCTCTCCCCCGCAAAGATTTACTCCTTTCCGAAAAGTTTGAGAATCACTGATTTAGGGCATGGGTCTCCAGACTATGGTCCAAGGACTACACCCAGCCTGCCACAAGATTTTATCTGGCCCACAGCAACTTTTTTTTTCCCCTAGGGCATTTGTTAATGTTTGACATTTTTACTCATTATATACCATTTCTCCTTTTTTGTTCTGAATCGTATCATGTGGAGTACAAAAAATATCCAAATAAAACATTTTCATTCATTTAAATTTCATTTATTCATTATAAAACTGATTTTTTTTTTTTTGGCCAGTGAAAATGTGTAAAATATAATTGTGGTCCTTGTACTGAAAAGTTTGGAGATCCCTGACTTGGGGTATAAGTATTCAACCTTTTACTTATTTCAGTCGACAGAAAACTACCAAAATGTTTAGCAAATTAAATTTGGTTGTTTTTTTTTTACATCACTTGTACCGGATCCTAACCCTGGTCACAGGCAGCCCAGAGCAGCTTTGGGCTGCTCAGACCTGCACCACCTCTTGAGGTGGCACACATTCGAGTAGCCCCATTGGGACTGCTGCAGCGTTACCTGGGATAAGGGAAATGAATTCCCCTTAGTTCAGGCTGAGCCACCAACAGCCCCAACTCCGTGTTGGATACAGGGTAGGCCAGCTGGCTTCCCCGTTAAAGCACAGTTACTATTGGATTGTGAGTCATGCTGCCTAAACACTTGGAAAATATGTCCCAAAAGAGATAGTTCTTCCAGCAGTACCCTGAAATCAAGACAAAGGAAAGATGAGTTTTCAAATACACACACATCAGGCTTAAGGCTTAAGGCTTATTAGTTTCCCTTGTGAAACTCACCAGTGCAGCAAGCAAAAGTCAGAGTCCAGTTCCAGTCCACAGATTCCAAGTAAACCAGTCCAATCAATGAGAGTTGCCAAAACAGAGTCCAGAACCAATAAGCCAAGTTACAGTCTGAGGTCAGGTTCCAGGTAAGTCAGTCAAATCAGTCAAATCTTTGCAGGGGAGGGGCGATAATAGCAATCCCCAGAATTGTGTCACTAAAGAGGCGAGAGGGGGTGCTTTTACTCACAGTTTTCAAATACAGTGAAAAGTGCTAGATCATGTAGATTATTCATGCAGTGTTTTGCTTTGTTCAGATGTGATTTGCTTTCAGTGCTGAATATGAAAAATTTGTCAGGCGTTTGAGCAGCTCATGGCTACTGTCTAATCCGTACAAACGTGCCAGCAAATTAAGAGCATTTTCAGATATCAGTAGCACCATTGTCTTATTTTTTGTTTTATGGAAATGGTTTTGTTCATTTTCAGGATGGGACAAGTCTAGTAAGCTGCCTTGTTACACAGGCGTCTGTATATTTTGATTGAAAGGTTTTAGAAGACTCAGTGCTGAAAGGAATGCTTTAATAGGCATGTAACAAGGTTGTAGTTATAGTATTGCTCAACTCTGGGAACATCCTGTTTTATTGGAATTCAGTGGTGGCCGAGCTCTAACATGTTGTCTGCCACTATCGCATCTAATTTAGCCCTTAGTTGCTACTGAAGATATAGGACTAGGTACATATTCCATCAATAATCCACAAACCAGGAAAGGGAAGATTATGTGCATGTATCATTTGAGAGGCTCACTCCAAAGACAGCATCCATTAAGCTTAACAGCCAAAATTGTATCATAAAAGTTTGAGTTACGTGCATGTCTCTCTTTTTATGTAAAGCTTCAGAATCTTTATGTTAAGATTCATAGGCAATGTGTGCATTTCTTCTGTTCTTACATAGCAATATCCAAAACTGCAACATGTTTTCTTTGGGTTCCTCTTCTTCTTTGGTCAGCCAGCTGTTCTGCCAAATCCCAATCCATTGGGCCTTGTGCCCGCTTAAGGCTGATTAGTTTCCCTTGTGAAACTCACCAGTGCAGCAAGCAAAAGTCAGAGTCCAGTTCCAGTCCACAGATTCCAAGTAAATCAGTCCAATCAATGAGAGTTGCCAAATCAGAGTCCAGAGCCAATAAGCCAAGTTACAGTCCAAGGTCAGATTCCAGGTAAGTCAGTCAAATCAGTCAGGGTATCCAAGTCAAAGTCCAAAGTCAATACACCAAGTCACAGTCCGTGGTCAGATTCCAAAGTCAATAAACCCAGTCAGTCTCCTCTCCAACCTGCACTCCTTCTACAACCCACACCCACTAGTTCCTCCAGGTGCTAATTATATGCTCCCAGGTTCACTTTAGCCTCTAGTGGCTGCAGCTGTGCAGCACACCTCCAGCTACCACCTGGGCTTTAACCCTGCATTTACTTAGAGCAAGGGGCACTGTGGACACCACATTCTACCTCTTCGCCAGATCTTCCGCTATTCCACTACACCAGCCAGCTGTTCCAGTGTGGGTTAGGATTGGGCTGTCATATGGATAAATTCTTTGAATTGAAATGTAAACAACCTCCCCAATTGTCTGAAGCAGAGGCAGCATCACAGGTGGGGCCCTAGTAAAGCATGTGCAGAGCACTCATGACCCTGAAAGGGCCCACATTTCACCCCACCAGTCCCCTGCAATTGGCCTGTTGCTGCTCTTTTCTGTTGCTCAGTAAACATCCTCAGGGGTGGAATGGGATGGGCAATGGGGGAATATTATCAGGGTATTACGGGAAGAAAATCACAAAGTTATGGCTTCCATATCACTGCTGTATATGTATGAATGTTCTTCAGTCATGAACTGAAAATGGAAGATAACATTCATGGGGAAAAATGTGTAGAGTCTAACAAGCATCATTTATTATTTACCACTATCAATTTTTAGTTCATTTGAAGTAAACATTTGAACATCTGAACATTTAGTTCAGTTACTATCAATTTGGTTCAGGATGTGGACTCACCTCCCTGCATTACAATCTCTGCACATGAACTGGAGGTTGCCCATGACTTTGTGTACCTTGACTCAACGATCTCCGACACACTTTCTCTTGATACCGAGCTAAACAAATGCATCGGTAAAGCAGCTACCACGTTTTCCAGACTCACAAAGAGAGTCTGGTCCAACAAGAAGCTGACGGAACATACCAAGATCCAGGTCTACAGAGCTTGCATCCTGAGTACACTTCTGTACTGCAGCGAGTCATGGACAACAGGAGAGGAAACTGAACACTTTCCACGTGCACTGCCTCCGACGCATCCTTGGTGTCACCTGGCAGGACAGAGTTCGAAACAACACAGTCCTGGAACGAGCTGGAATCCCTAGCATGTTTGCACTGCTGAAACAGAGATGCCTGCGTTGGTTTGGTCATGTCGTGAGAATAGGCGATGGCCGGATCCCAAAGGATCTCCTCTATGGAGAACTCATGCAGGGAAAGCACCCTACAGGTAGACCACAGCTGTGATACAAGGACATCTGCAAGAGGGATCTGAAGGCCTTAGGAATGGACCTCACAGATGGGAAACCTTGACCTCTGAGCGTCCCGCTTGGAGGCAGGCTGTGCAGCATGGCCTCTCCCAGTTTGAAGAGGCACTTGCCCAACAGACTGAGGCAAAGAGGCAAAGAAGGAAGGCCTGTAGCCAGGGAGACACACCAGGACAGACTACATTTGCTGCCACTGTGGAAGGGATTGTTACTCCCGAATTGGCCTTTTTAGCCACACTAGATGCTGTTCCAGAACCACTTTTCAGAGCGTGATACCATAGTCTTTCGAGACTGAAGGATGCCAATTGATTGATCAATTTTTGATTAACTACCACTCAGTGGCATCACTAGGGTCTGTGTCACCAAGTGCGGGAGGCCAGTGCATCAGCCCCATGATGGACGTCCTCCAATGCAGTAGGCAGGGCAATGCCTTGGGCAGTGGGCATAGTAACATACAATCACCCTGCCCCCACTGGTTTTTTGGCTATAACTTTTTGATAGAATAGCGATATTTCAACCAGGTTTGTTTCATTGCATTCTGCATGCAATTCCACATTGAATGGTGTATAACATGACAGTATTATTTTAAAAAATTAAAATTTTGGCCATTAGTGGTGTCACCCCCCATGCACATCACCTAGTGTGGCCCACACCCCCTTAGCGACACCACTGCTACCATTGCTACTTCACTTTGGTAACATAAGAAAGACTGATCATGCTTTTTTCTCATGTTCCTTTGTCTCTTACACTCTTGCTGACCTTCCTTACCACATGTAAACAGGCCTAGAATGCAGACATTTAAAAAATGATTTTAGTGTTTGCTTGTGGATGTTTATCCATAATATTTTTATTATATGTTTCACTGATGTGTTAACCACAGATGTGTGCGCTACATTTTAAAGTAATTTAACTGAAATAAAAAGGAATATATTTTGACTTTGACTTTCATATCTATTAAGAAAGAAATGTATATATTGACTCTTTGTACTAGATAATGTGTTATGCTAATAGGTACCAATCTAAACTCCCAAGACCCTAGTGGAGTCATCCGCTAATTATATTTCCAAGCTGTTTTCTTTAAGTTGTCCTACCTGACCTTCTGTTCAAAAGTGACATACATACAATTTGTATTTTTGATATGTTAATGTAAGTGCTATGTTACTTCCTTTGTTTTCAGGGCCTTAATCTTTACTGCTGGGCGCTGCTTGAAATTCCCAAACAAGGAATATTTGAAACTCTCCATATAGGAAGATCATAATATATCCTTCAAATAACTAGGTCACAATCCAGGCCAAGCACACTTAAGCCCATAGATTTCAAGAGGCTTAAAACTTTTTAAATACATGTTGGATTTGGGGGAGGGGGTGTGTGTCTCAGTTTAAATATCTGATAAAAATTAAAGTCAATTATTTCTATAAGTTTATATTCCTAGCATGTGACTTTGTACTCTGGGTTCAGTGGAAATTATTCCCAGAGCGAATGTGCATAGGAATATAGCCTTGGTTTTTGTCCCCCCAGTGAGTTTGCATAATGGGAATAACTTAAATGTGTACTTTAGGGAATTGTTTGTTAAGATTACTGACAAATGCAACCTAACAAAAAGGACTCACAACGAGATCACAGAACTGAAAGCCAACATTACACTTCAGTTGAAAGGTGAGAATATATTGAATACCATCCTCTGTTGACCTGTCTGCTCCAACCCTTCCATCTCTACTCCTGACTCCATCTCTGACTGGGAAAGCTAACAAATGACCCAGTCCTAGTCCCCATCATTTATGTTGTTGAAACCACACTGATGGAATATGTACTGCATTCAGTGGGGTGGGGGGAGGTCTGGAGGAGGTTCTGGAGGCCTGCCAGAGGTAAGCAAAAATTATTTTCTACTTACCTTAGAGTAGGCCTTCTGGTGGCCTATGAGTCTTTTCAGACCCACACCAGCTTCATAGCTGGCGAAAGTCCAAGGAGGGGCTGGTCACTGGCAGATCTGGCTGTCCTGCTGTGCCAGGGCCAGGGCATGAAATGCTGCCCCCTGACCAGAAGTAATTGCAGTGGCGTCATCATGTCACACAGCGTTTACCCACCATCTCCAGCTGTGTGCCGTCCCCTCTCAGGGGCAGGCACCTTGCAGGACCTCCAGGTGACACCCCAAGGGCCAGGTGTGACAAATTGGGGGCAGCCGTGGTGCATCCCAGTGGACTGACCAGTTGGCCTGGGACAGGACCACTGGCCACATTGCTGGCTACAGCCCTGCCCCAGAGGAAAGCCAGGCTGGCAATTTTGCAGTGGGCATTTGTCCAAAAGCTGCCCCAGAAGGTCCTGGTGTTGACCTGCCTCCTCAGCACCAACCTTTGGGCCGGTGGGATTGCAACAGGGCTTCTCATCCCGCACCCCTCCTAGACAAGACAAGAGCAGCCCGAAGTAAGCTCTCTCTCTCTCTCTCTCTCTCTCTAAGGAATAGAGGTGGGCAGCTCTATTTTTTTAAAAAAAGGTAGGTGGTAACAAGGGGGCATCATATGGTGAATGGAAGGCAACACATCATTCAGGAGGCACATTCAGGAGGCACACTGAGGGGGCAGTGTCCCTCTCGAGGCATTGACCTCTACAAGGTATTCCAGTGGAACTGGTTGTAGAAAAGAGGAGAAGTTTCTGATGCACACTAGTGCCCCTGTGGTCCACTCTCTCCTTGAACCCTGCCCTCCCCCCTCCTTCCTGCTGAAACTCCCCCTACCCTCCTCCTCCCTACATCCAACATACTGATACTGGCAGACCCTCTGGAAACTGCTACTTCATATGATGTGCCACTGGCCATTTGTAGCAGTGTCCTGGAAGTTGTGACAGCAGCCCAGCTGCAAAGGTTATTGTCCTTTCATACTGTGAGTTCCAGCAATGCAAGGTCCAGATAGAATTGGGCTGAAATAGACCTCATCAGGTTGCTACAATTCAACCCATGTTCATTTCATTGTTATGCTCAGGGCTTTTTTTCTAATGGAACGCGGAGGGACGGAGTTCCGGCACCTTTTTGCAGGGGCCCCTCCACTTTGGAGGCATTCCAGGAAGGGGGGAGCAAAATAGAGGCATTCGCTGGGTAGGTGCTGGGGGGTGCAGGGTGGGCGGGTGCCTGGCCCCTGCCTGACCGCATAAGACCCCCTCCTGCCCCATCTCCAAGCTCTCGCCTGAGCCCAGCCTGCCTCCCCTCCCCCCGCGCTCTGCTTCCCAGTGCAGCTTCCAAGCCAGTGGAGGGCGCGGGAGACATGCGCCGATGCCGAGGAGGAGAACGGACAGCCAGCCAGCCAGCCAGGGAGACAGGCTGCGGCACCCACGGAATGCCCAGGTACTGGCTTGGCGGAGGAGGAGGGGAAGGAAGCTGGCTGGTGCAGCCCCCGTGCCAATCTGCAGCACGAGCCTAGGCGTGTCTACTCAGAAGTATGTCTCATTGTGCTCAGTGGGGCTTGCTCCTGGGAAAGGGTGCATAGCCTTGCAGCCTGAGAGCCCAAGCATGACTACTCAGAAGTAAGTTCCATTGTGTTCAATGGGGCTTACTCCCAGGAAAGTGTCATAGCCTTGCAGCCTGAGTAGACAGGCAGAGGAGGGCTCTGTGGCTGCAGTTCTCTCCACACTTTCCTGGGAGGAAGCCCCACTGCCTCTACTGGGACTGACTTCTGAGGAGACAGGCAGAGGTGGGGCTCTGAGGCTGCAGTCCTGTCTGCACTTTCCTGGGAGGAAGCCCCACTGCCTCTAATGGAACTGACTTCTGAGGAGACAGGCACAGGAGGGGCTCTGAGGCTGCAGTACTCTCCACACTTTCCTGGGAGGAAGCCCCATTGACTCTAATGGGACTGATTTCTGAGTAGACAGGCACAGGATTGGGCCCTGAGGCTGCCATTCTATCCACAGTAATCCCCATTCACTAAAGTGGACTTCTGAGTAGACATGCGTAGGATTGGGCTCTTAGGCTGCAATCCTAGGCACTTTCCTGGGAGTAAGCTCCATTGACTAGAATGAGACTTACTTCAGAGTAGACATACCTAGGATTGGGCTCTTAATCCTGGCAGAGATATATATCTGCACCCGTTTTCACATGCTAAGGGCAGGTGAAAAGGGATTCTACGTGTGTACAACGAGCTGTCCAGCCTTGCCAGAGATCCTCCTCATCCTTCCCCCACAAGCATGCCCTCCGCCAGCCAGCATTTGCAGCTCCTCTCCAGCAATGCACAGCAGCTGCTCAGGGCAGCAGAGAAATACAACTGCATGCTAAGCGCCTTCCCAAAGACACAGAGTATTCTGATACCTGAATTAAACCATATTTAATGACTTGTTTGCAAACATAGCTGTTTCTGTGTGCACCTAAGGACCCCTCTTGTGTAAGAATTCCTTTTTTGTTCTTACTCCCACAGTTGCTTAGAGTAATTTTATTACATGGAACTCATGTAAGCCATTTTTCGGAATCCATTCACTGCTTCCTCTCCTCGAAGTACTGCCACACTACATACTACACGCTACAAGTGCACCTGTACAGTATTTTTCCCCTTGTGTAGAAAAAGTAGCTAGGGAGAAGGGGATGTGGAGATTGACAGCCCAATCCTATGCATGTCTACTCATAAGTAAGTTCATCTTTAGGGGGGAAGCACATTAAAAATATTTTATTTCTCCAATAAAAAATGGTTTTAAAATAAATAAATAAATGAATAAAAGATTAACAAGTTGTGAGTTCTTGCACCTTTTTATTTACAAAAAAAGCACTGGTTATGCTTATCTGTAAGTTGATTTGTGAAAGAGCACTGTGAAGCCTCTGTTTCAATGAGGATGGTCTCCTGTCATGTTTTGCGAATTGATCTTAGAACTAGGCGCCTGAATTCTTTTCAGATCTGATTCTTTGGTGCAGATGAATAGCAGTTCATTTGTATGTGTTTAATAATGCTTGAGATGGTCTGAGCAGAAGCAAGTTTAGAAACCAAATCCAATATTGACAAATAAATTACCTTTATAGGCTGGTTCACAATGCTTGTTTTTACTTGATTACTATCACCTGAATGCGTAAAAGGATTCCACTGAAAAGCATTGGGATTGAAACAATTAGGGGATTATTTATGGCCCAATCCTGTTGGGCCAGCTGTGACGTCTTAATGCTTACATGCCTTTCTGCCCTTGGACTTTTGCCAGCCAAAGAGCTGGCACAGGTTTGAGGAGACATAGGGGGCTTATGGGGATAACCTCTCAATCCGTGCCCCCCTCCCTATAGCATACAGCACAACCTGTTTTAGTGCAGTGGCTTGCTATCGCAGAGGAAAAAAAAAATAGGATTGGACTGTTATTTATTCATATAGCACCAACAGTGTGCATGGCATTTCACAATAGAAGACAGAGCCCATAATCTAAAAATAAGAAAGACGAGATAACAGATAAAGGGGAAGGAATGGTGTCAGGGTAAATGAGAGGTTCTATCCTGGTTGTCATATCAATGATGGTCCATTTTTGCATGCAAGTGATGACTTGAGGTTGCTGTACTGGTCCTATTTTTAAAGGGATAGTGTGAGAACAAAACTGTGACCATCACTGAAGTAATGAAACTTGATTTATCCATTTTCTAGTTGTTTTGGAAAAATAAAGGGTATTGATGTAAACAGAGATGAAGCATCACTTCAGATCCATTTTCTAGCCCATTTCTGTCCTTCTACAAAAGGGTATGCTCAAATCAAAGATACTCCACTGCAACCAAAGTTAAACTTTTTTTAAAAATGTTTCACAATTTTGCATGCTATTTATACAGATTTGTTTCTATGTGCCTAGTCTAGCTGACATATGTTCCATTGCCTTCTAATGTTTGAACAGCTTTCCATGATAATAGATGATCCCAGAGTTCGGCATTTTTTTTTTTAATATGCCAAAATATCCAAGTATATTTTTGCATTACTGTTATGTTTCCTCCACTCAACAGCTTGTGCTTTGCTCATACGAGAAAATGCGAACTGTAAGCTCTTTCTATAGAGTAATTTATTTGGGATGGCAAAGAGCGGGTTACATGCATCCGTTCTCAAATACAAATGACAGAAGTAAATTTGGTTTTTATGGAGGATCCAGACATGTACAGAATACTAATGCATCCATAAAAGGCATTCTGACTACATCCATTTGTTATTTTCCAAGCTGTGTTTACAGACATCCAGAAAAGGGCTGCAAGAGGAAAGAATTCCCTCCCACCCCCCCAGCCAATGGCTTTATTTCTCATTTTATCACATTTTTTTGTCTCTTGAAATTTAGAAACATTGGCTTGCAATATGGACTACGTCACATCCCCAGAAGCTCAATCCAGCTGGATATAGAATCTATAACTTCCTAACGCCTACATGAAAATCCTGTGAAGGTTTCTTCAGTGCTTTGGTGACAGACATATAGTATATGCATGGTAAATAAGATAAATACAAATTTATCTCATGTGTCAAGAAATGTCAGTATTTAGTACTTTTTTTTTAACTTAGAACATTTCACAGTTTTCAGCAAACTGACCTTGTGAAAGTGCTGTTGAACTCAGTCGATCTTTGTTCTGACTCACAGCTTAAGATCGTGCTGTTTCAGGATGTGTGGAAACTTCCTGAGGAATTCTGATATCTTATGGAAACTATTTTGGCATCTCTTGAAAATTCTTGGATATTTAGCTTCAGGAGGAACCCTGACATTCAGTTTGAATTCCAATTTGTATGCCATTTTGATGCCAACCCTAGGGGTGTTCACCAGTCCCAAGAAGGTAACAAGGAGTCATCATTATGTATAATCATCTAGGACCTTTCTCCCAGGAAATGCATGAGACGGTCATGTCGTGAGAATGGATGATGGCCGGATTCCAAAGGATCTCCTCTATGGAGAACTCGTGCAAGGAAAGCGCCCTACAGGTCGACCACAGCTGCGATACAAGGACATCTGCAAGAGGGATCTGAAGGCCTTAGGAGTGGACCTCAACAAGTGGGAAACCCTGGCCTCTGAGCGTCCCGCTTGGAGGCAGGCTGTGCAGCATGGCCTTTCCCAGTTTGAAGAGACACTTGGCCAACAGTCTGAGGCTAAGAGGCAAAGAAGGAAGGCCCATAGCCAGGGAGACAGATCAGGGACAGACTGCACTTGCTCCCAGTGTGGAAGGGATTGTCACTCCCGAATTGGCCTTTTCAGCCACACTAGACGCTGTTCCAGAACCACCTTTCAGAGCACGATACCATAGTCTTTCGAGACTGAAGGTTGCCAACACTCATTGGAGATAATTCCATAAACACTGTCATATTCCCACATATGAAGATTTCATGTCACTGGTATCAAAGGCCATAGATCAGGGTTGATCTTGCCATGAATGACCTGAAACGGTCACGTGGAGTGGCACCCTTGGAGGGGCATCAAACAGATACACCTTTGCTCATCTGTCCACTGTCCTCTCCTGGTTGCTGCTTCACTGGGGACTCTCTCTTCTGACTTGTTGAGAACACATTGGAGGAGGATCATGACAGCAACATCCCCCTCCTTGGGCACTGCTGGATGGAAGAAGAAGGAGGAGAAAAAGCTAGCACGGCTCCAAGTCACTTCTCCCTGCCAAGTTCCTAACTTGAATGTTTCTTTTTTTAACATTACCAATAGAGATTTGCTCATAAATTTCTCTCATTTAAATTTTCTGGTTGAAAGTGCTGCATGGGAGGTGGCAAGGCATGCCCCCCCCACTTTAAATTGAGAGTGTTTGCCTTTGTTTCTTTACTGTTTCCTGCCATTTGCTTCCTCTATCTGGTCAGCTTCTACTGTTCTCCAATACTTCTCCCTTCGTATTATGATTCTCCCAGCCAATCAGGTCAATTCACGTAGTGGATGAGATGTCACAGTGCAATCAAAGTTGGCTATATGGTGATGTCACTCATGGGTGAATGCAGCTTCTTGGATTATTATATCCAAGCCAATCAGGGATCACATGGTGAACGGGATGTTGTCATGCTACGGGGTCAATTAGCTTGCCAATATGATATCAGTGAACATAAATGAAGCCTATTCAGAATGAAGGCAATGCCTCTTCATAAGTAATGTGTTTGGTTCCTTTTGGAAGTTATCACCAAAATTATTGCTGAAAGAAGCTAAAATTTTGACACTGATGAAAATGTTTTGAAAACCGCCCCTTCTTTAGCTCAGCCCTTATTAATAGAGGATATAGCCAATTTTCCACTATGTCTAGTATTTGCTTTTATATATATATATATAAATTATTATTCTGGATATTGTGCTTAACCAACCTAAAAATATGTAAAAAATATTTCTTCCACCCTGAGCATTCTGTCATATTTTTGGATTAGAAGTAGAGGAAAGATTTATTAGACTGTTAAATTTAAATAAGGAAGCTCTAGTAGCTCTTTAAGAGTTATAATTTTTCACTCAATTTTTAAGCTATTCAAGAACAGGCCTAATGGGGCGTTGAGAGAAACTGGAACCTTTCTCCTACTGTGCCAGTCCTCAATATTGGAGATTAACCCAAATTCTGTATTGCAAGTCATGTCATATGAGCATGGCAGCATGGGAAGGTCACCATGCTTTTTGGACAGAACAATGGCCAGGGGAAAACATGTAATGAGTATGTTGAGTTTAATGCACATGGATTCTGTGTCTCTCCTATGGAAAGAGGAGTGCTGTTTATGGTCTCTGGGTAGTTTAAGGAGCCTGGATGCACTGAATGTATTCCATAAATCTGAGACCCTGCCCTTCTAATAGCCCAATCTTATCCCTCAACTTTGGCGATGATGACACTCTGTTGATGGAGTATGCAATGCATCAAATGGTAGGGGTGCAATCAGGAAGCCTAGGAGACGTAAGGAACAATTATTTTCCTTACCTCTGCATAGGCTTCCTGGTGGATCTATAGGTATCCTTGGACTGGTATATATAGCTATATAAGTCCAAGGAGTGGAAAGGGGAAGGACAGGTTCAAAAAAGGGGTAGGATCCAGACACATGCTGGTGCCATTAGGATCTACCCCTTCCCTCTCCTGACACACCTGCTTCCTTTCCCCCCCCCACCTAAAATTCTCCCTTTCCACCCCTTCCACCATCTTACAGAGCACAGTGGGGCCTCCAGGAGCCACTGCTGTGTGCTCTGTGCCTCTGCTCAGTTGCCGCCGTGGCCCAGAAGTGTACAGTAGTGGACCTGTTTTGTTTCACTGACAAGGGCCTTGCACTGATGTTCAGTTCCTATCAGGGTGAAGGACCAGTTACAGTGGCTAACTCCCAAACAATATGGAGTTCATTCAGGCTACAAAACTGGGAAGGTTTCCCTACTGAACTGCTCAACAAAAGGAAGGCTGGAGCCATGCCCTATGCTTAACTTCTGGTGTGCTCTTTTTTTGCTACATCTCTGCATCACCAGGGATCAGCTCAGACCCATGACAATAGAAATATCCTGCTTGCTAAATCCACATCATTCATCCATAGATACCAGCTTAGAACATAGCTATAGATGGAACAGCCATCTAGAGTCCTGCATGCAATCAGCTAACGTGATTTGCCCTTTCCTGCATACTCCACGTTTGTACAGAGAACACGTTCTTTGAATAGAGGCCAGGCTAATCTCTAAAGCACCCATTTTCAACCATTGTGCCGTGGCACATTGGTGTGCCACGAGTGGTCCACAGGTATGCCACAGGAATTTGGGAGAGATTCATTTATTAGTAGGGCCAATGAGGGATGTGAACCCCCCCCCCCCACACTGGTAGCCTGTGAGCCTTGTCAATTGTCAAAAACCTGATGGTGTGCTTTGATAATTTTAGGGCCTTCAGTGTGTCTTGTCAGATGAAAAAGGTTGAAAATAGCTGCTCTAAAGCTACACATACCTTTTGCTCTATGCATTACATAGACTTTACAGTGATGGTACGAAGTTACCCTACATTGGGTCTCCCCATGGCACAATGGATTCTTTCCACACCTAACTAATGGTAGACAACAGGTGACAGTGGCAGATGATAGCTTCTTCCTCCCCATCAGCAAATGGGAGAAACCTTCAGTATCAACAATTTCTCATCATGATTGGCTAATGTCTTTTTGTCAACGGATGTCACTCCTATCACCAGTATGGGGGGAGGGGTTCGGACTGGGTCCAGCTGTCAGCCAGTGCCCAATCCAGCTGACCTTGCTGTACCAACAATCTAGGCAAAGTGAATTGTTTTTAAGTTTCCATTCACAATGAACAATGTCTTCATGACTTTTTTAAATAGCACCAATTACAGAGATCAGGAACTGGGCTTTTAATGCTGCTGATTAATCATTTATAAAAAATTTCAGAGGCACGGTGCCTGTTAGCACTTTTAATTTTCACCCACTCTATCTTTTGCATCATTGCATCTTCCTGTATTACTTGCCAATTGCCCTCAAAATATTTTACTGAAGAACAGTTTATGCATTTATGAAATAAAGTTGGGAGAAAATTCTAAGCTTAGATAAATTAAAAAAAAGAAGGAAGTATTCGCTAGATGCTGACAAGACTTCATAGTAGATTCCAAGATAGACTTCCCAAGGCAAGAATTTCATAAACTAGTGTCACATCCCCCAAAATGCTGATTCTAAGAGCTGTTGGGAAATTGCTACAAGTTCCAGCCAGCAGATTTAAATAAGCTTTGCTATCCTGGTTGGCAACCTTCAGTCTCGAAAGACTATGGTGTAAGCCTACAGCACCCGGTATTCCCAGGCAGTCTCCCATCCAAGTATTAACCAGGCCTGACCCTGCTTAGCTTCCAAGATCAGACAAGATTGGGCATGTGCAGGGTAACAGCTATCCTACAGGTGCAATGAAGCTACAAGGTTCTTGAGGGGGCAAAAAGGTGAAGGAAGAGACAGATAGAAGTAATGTGAATTCTTCACCCTCTGGTATGAATCCAACTTTATAATTTATGCAACAGGCAAACCTGAAGTGGGGATATGGTTGAGCCAAAGGAGGCACATAAGCAGTGAACCTTTAGTGATAATTCCAGTTCCCAATTGAACATGCCATTTTGTCGGGCTCTCCCATTCCTCATAACACTCTGACCTGTCTTTATTTTTGACACAGGGCTGTAGCCCAAATCAGCATCTCCACTTCAAATTTCTATCTCCCCCACCTTATGTAGGATCACATACCCAATGTGCTAGCATTATCACAACATATATATCCCCACTGCTCAACATAGACGAGGAGAGGCAGGAAACGTACAAACATGATGACACCAAGATTCTAAATGTTACCATGGAAAAGGTGGAGAACTTGATGTGAGCATGAGCTTCCACAAACATCCCATGTTGAGGGTAACATGTAGTTGAACCTTTATTTCCTGTCTCTTCTTTGAGCCTATTAAACCAAAGTCATTTGATTTTAGCAGATCTCTCCCATTCTTCTGCATTCACCACTTCCATACAACCTCATCAAAAAAGCAAAAAGTGCCAAGGATACTTGCATGTGCATAAGGAAGAGTCACTGTGAGTATTATATCCATTTTACTCTCTGTAATGCTGAGCCTGAGGAGAAACCAAAGAGCTGGAGGCAGGGAGAGTATATATGATAAAATGTTATATGACTCTGAATCTGCACAGCTGCAAAGCAACAAAATGAGCACCTTAGTGTGAGAGGTAGTATATTTAGGAATATTATCGTGACAGAGTGAATCAAGGAAAAGGCCTTTAAACCCTTTAATTTATACTGTGGGCTTTGCAAATTGTATTGGAACCAGGGAATGTGTCAGAATAAGCTGCTTCAACTGGACGGCTAACATCTGTGGCAGAATAAAAGAGCTTAGTAAGCCTTGTTTTGAGACAATCTCAATATTTTTTCACTCTGTTCCTTAAAAAAAAAAAAAATAAGGCCAGGGACCTTGGATCCAGACATGTGCTTTATTACAAAACCTACTTTATGGACAAAGTGAATTATATTATTACAGCACACACACACACACACACACACCTCACACTTTCATCTATTTATACTAGTGTTGTCAGCCAAATGGTTGCAGCTAGGTTGGTGCTATTTTCCCCAATTAATCTCAGTTGTTAAGAAAGACCTCATTCCCCCGCTAACCATGACCTAGTTTATAAACCACAAATGTGTTGATGTGTTCTTTTTCATTTTGATCTAAAATTCTTCATGCCAGCTGTTGGGTATTTTTGCTATTGGACAGTAAGCACACTGTTCACACAGAGATTGTATTTCGTGGAACCTACACAGAACACTGTGGCCTTTTATTTGAAACACTGTAAAGTGACATGGAAATCCTAAAGGGAGAAGGAAGTGTAGCTCCTTTTATGAATTCCATCAGGGACTTGGGGCCCAATCCTAATCAGTCACAGCACTGACGTTGAGCTCCAGCACCGGGTGTTGCAAATGTACCATAAGGCACATCTGTGGAACCCAGACAGGAAGAGCCATTGGCACTGGGCCAACACTTGTTGGTGCTGAGCCTCTGCACTGCTCAGAGGGCTGGCTGGCTCTTCAACAGCACCAGCTGGCAGTGAGTAGTATTGGGAAGGGAGGGAGGGAGGGAGTGGCTGGAACTGGGGGGGGGGTGGAAGGCGGATCAGGTGAGGAATCAGGTGGGAAGGTGATGTGACTGGCGGAGCTCCTCAGGCTTTCTGGCAAAATAGCAAAATGGAGCAAAGTAGAACAAAATTAGCCAGCGCAGACTTGAGAAGCCTATTATGGGTCTTGGGGCTTTCTCTGGGGGAAGGGGACAAAAGTCTTCTTTCCCCAAGGAGACCTTTAGTGGCCTTGGCAGTGCCGCTGGATGCAGCAGTAGCCATTTTGGCACTGCTGCACCCAGTAGAGCCTCCAACTTTAGGATTGGTCTGTTGGAATGTTCCAGAATAACACATCCTACTCCTCTATGCAGAAATTGTGGTACATTTGCATTTATCAGTAAATTTCCTGTCACCCAGAACTTGGGAGCAGGGGTCTTCTCGGGAGCAGGGGTCTCCTCAGGAGCAAGTAGTGGGCATTGTCTGGATGGCTCCCTTGTCGAGAGTCTCACCAGTTTTAGGACCCAAGATCTTGCGGGATCTTGATCTGGTCACATGGCTGAAAGTGGGGGCAGTTGGGCTGGCTGCTGAGCTCATAAGGGGATTATGCATGGGATGGACAGAGGGATGCTCTTTACACTCTCACATAACACCAGAACCAGGGGACATCCACTAAAATTGAGTGTTGGGAGGGTTAGGACAGAGAAAAAAAATATTTCTTTACTTAGCGTGTGGTTGGTTTGTGGAACTCCTTGTCGCAGGATGTGGTGATGGCATCTGGCCTGGATGCCTTTAAAAGGGGATTGGACAAGTTTCTGGAGGAAAAATCCATTATGGGTTACAAGCCATGATGTGTATGTGCAACCTCCTGATTTTAGAAATGGGCTATGTCAGAATGCCAGATGCAAGGGAGGGCACCAGGATGAGGTCTCTTGTTATCAGGTGTGCTCCCTGGGGCATTTGGTGGGCTGCTGTGAGATACAGGAAGCTGGACTAGATGAGCCTATGGCCTGATCCAGTGGGGCTGTTCTTATGTTCTTATGTACTGATCCAAATTGGCTCCATTTGCAAGCAGTAAAAAGGGCAGTGGTTCAGTATTTGAAGGCATAGAGGGACAAAATTGTTGCTTTCATAGAGAGGTGGCTTACCACTGGTTAGTGGCAGGAGTGAGGAGGAGGAGGAGGAGGCTCCTCCACTTCAAACATAGTTTGAAGTGGAGGAGCATGTCACAGGAGCCTTCTTGTTAACCCATTTCTGTCCAGCCCACAGGTGTTCACATTTGATCCCTGTTGCGTATATGCAACGTTCGGCAGAAATTTAATAGCAGTCATCCTCAAAGAGGGCGCTGTGTGGCTTAAATGCTTCTTTCATGCACTGAGAGGTAGCTCAGATTACCACCACCCCCTCCATGGCATAACTAGCCAATGGGATGGAGCAGCAGGTGGAGGGGAGATGTGCATGCCCAAGCTCTTCTGACACATGTGAATGCAGTCCTGCCACTGCCATTCTGCCCAGGGGTGCTCCTTACCTGGCCCTGCCATCACTCCCAAGGCAAGGGCAGGAAGACTGAACGGTCTGCTTTTGCAGGGTAGGGCTATCTCGGTCATTGACTGGCATTTTTGTCCTTTGGCTTCAGTGTGCTTCAGCTGGCTGAGCTGGGCACAGGCCCAATGGCTCTGAAGCATTCTTGGGCCTGCTTCTGAGGATTCTTTGTTTTTGAGGAGCCTGGGGTGGTTGGCCTCTGCAGTGGATTGTATCCTTGTACTAAAGAGAGAGGGAGCACACATGCAGCTTTGTTGGGTTTGGGCAGGAGGGTTTGCAGGGTTTTGTTTGGCACAGGACCACAAAAGGGAGACTTGTGCCTTTTACTTTTCATTGCCTCACCCCTTTTCTTGTGTTTGTTCAAGTTTGTTTGGGTTTCACATTGTTGGGCCCTTTCTCTAGGCCCTGCTGGGAAGAGTAAGAAGGGGCCAACATTGGGACCACCACTCCCTGAGGTCTCAGAGTTCAGGCAGGGAAGGAGTTTACAGCAGCTACGCTGTCCTCTGCCATGTAGTTCATCCTGCCTCCTTGGGCTTAAGTGGCCCACCTGGCCCTGTCACTCCTGCTTTCACCTCCTTGGTTTTTCCTACTCTTAAATAGTTCATCCGTTCCTTTCTGTGGATGTTTTATGGTATCAGAAAAAGCCCTCCAAAAGCACACAGAGCCAGGCACTTCTGGGCTGCCAGAAGGCAGGGATGAGGAGCTGTGCTGAGATTGGTAGCAAGGTGGATAGAAATGGGGGACCAGGAGCATGCTGAAAGTGGGAGGGATGGCACCCAGCATGGGCAACTTGCACTGGATGCTATCCTCTCTGGAGCAAAGCAACACAGCTCTTTTGTATCCTCAGACTTGTGCCAATTAAAGAGCGGGCACAGGTCTTAGAAGACCAATTGGTGGTCAAAGGGCTTACAAAGGGGTAAGGGAAACTATTTTCCCTTTCCCCTCCAAAGTCTCCCAGTGTGTCCCTCCCCACCACAGCATGCAGCACTACCTGTTTTTGAAAAGGTTACATGCTATGGCAGATAAAAGGATAGCACTGGGTTGTTAATGTGGTCAGTGTAATGGGAAAAGTTAATTTACTTACCGTAGATACTCACCTATAAGGCAAAAAATTCATGCCTTGAAATCCAGCGTGGATTGCCTCTTCGTCTTATCCCCAGGTCACTAATGAGCTTGGGCAGTTTAGGGGTATCGCAGCAGCTATCAGAAGCCCAGAGAAGCTTCTATCTGGCTTGCAGCACCCCTCCGTTTGCTGCCATGCTTCTTTGGCTGCTAGAGACTGTAGCCTGTACTTGCAGGCGTGACGCAAGCAAGTCATGGAGCCCAGAGCTCTCCTGCGTTCTGCAAAAGAAACAGGCTGCAGCCCCAGCATGGACACAAGCTGCAAAGTCCGACTTTGCAGGAGTGTGGGACTGGGAGCACCACGTGGACAGGCTTTCGGAAGAAGAAAGCGAGGAGCTACACATGGTAGCAGCAGTGGCTGCATTAGAAATCTCTCCAATTTGTGCATTCAGCTGGAAGGTAGGGTATGGCAATCCCTTTTCCTCCCACTCAGTGTTCCTCCCTTGTGCCTTTGTTCTGGTTATTTGCACTGTAAAGATAAGATAAAGTCTATCTGCATTTTAAAGAGGGACATACTCACACTTTCCTGGGAGCAAGCCCCATTGACTATAATGGGACTTACTTCTGAGTAGGCATGCATAGGATTAGGCTTCAATGGCTTTTGCAATGGTGTTGTTGGGATGTCTGTATAAGGATCTGCCCCCACCCCACTTCCAAGTGTTCGTTCTGAGTGTACAAGGGCTTTTGCACTGGTGTTACTATGTTGTCTATATAGAGATCTTCCCTCCCTCACACCTTCCCTCTGTTTTTGCACTGGTTTGTATGGAGATCTGCTCCCCCCCCCCACTTCCATCTGTTGGTTCTGTGTGCAAGGGCTTTTTCAGGATCTGGCCTCTGGTAGAATCAGACAAAATTATAGTCAGACACCCTCCTAAGTTTTATCCCAGACGTATCCAAGGGTCATAACAAATTCTATGATTTTGTGCTCAAACCTGCCCTCGTCTTATCTGTGAGATCGACTTATATGTGGGTATTTGCGGTAGCTGCTGTCTGGTTCACTGTTGTGGTTAAAGGTCAGTTTTGTGAGTAGCTGGGTTGTTTTGGGGGCTTTGTGTGTTGCTCCTGGATGTGATAATGTCTTCAAAGCAGCAAAAGTCTGGTGGCAATACGGCCGAGTTCCCCCCCTGTGCCTGCACTGCAGCTGGCCTCACCTTTGGATGAGGATGTTGATACAGGACAGATTCAAACTCTTGCAGCTCACATTGATGCCCTTGAAAAGGAAAGGGTGGTGTGCAGACAAGGCAGTGGTGATGGGGCGAGGTGTTGGCGGGAGTTAGTCTGGGCAGTGGCCTCTTCACAAGCTTGCTAGTACCAAGCTAATACAGGCTGAGAAGTGCCAGGATGAAGGTGTGCAGCAACAGAAAGTTTTTGTGGAGCAGGGACTTGCATTTGAGAGTAGGTTACCTAAGGAGACACTCTCAGGGAGGAGGTGAGTAATCAGGCCCCTGAGGAAGGCCTACTTTGAGATGAGTGTTCTCCAGTGAGTGATGGCTGGCCGGTCAGTGACACTAATTTTAGAATTAGTAAGCAGTCTTGGACCTGAGACTGAACTGGCAGATGCAGCTGATAGAGGTTTGCCTTCTGATTGTGGTGATTGCCAGGCCTAACTAAGGTGATAGTTCACATAATAGTCTTTAGTATCTATCACATCACTTAACATAGGATTTTACTGTTAACAATATGACTGTGATATTATCAACTGTAGCTGCCCCATCCCCAGGAAGAAGGGGAGGGTGTCACAAGAGTTAGGAATGGTCATGGCCAGAGAGAAGAATGTGGCAGGGCTTCCTCTTCCTTAAGCCTCCCTCCTGTCCTTAGGTAATCAAGCCACAAGGCACATGGTTTGCTGAGAGGAGGAGTTTATTATACTGTTGAGAAAGTTTACACCAGGGTTGATATCTCAGTCCAGTTAGGGCTCAGGCAGGGCTCAGGTGCCTGACCCCAAATCTCTAACTTCAGTACTTGAGTAGATTGCCTTGGGGCTATTGTTGACATCTTCCTTGCCCCAGACTTCCCATGGCTTTGAGTGGATAAGCCATTCCAGTCTGCCCAGCAGGGTCCTGCAGTGAGAGTGTGGCCAGTGCCGTGGTTCAAGCCCCAGTTATGGGGTCAAGTCTTTCCTCCAAGTGGAGTCAAGGATAGTCCCCAGGTGGAGCCCAGTGCAAGAAGCAGGAGTTTCTGACTTTCTGGGGCAAGCTTCAGGCATGTTCACAATGTTCTGTCGCTTCCAGTTTGCTCTGGTCAGGGCCTCGCCCCTTCAGCAGCTGCAGCCAGTGTTGTGGCCAGCGTTCTTATTAGCCTGGGTGCCACCATCTTGTCGGTGCTGGCAGTGGTGTAGCTAAGGCATCTGGTGTGTGGGGTCAAAGAAGATTTTGGAAACCCCCCCTCCATATGAATGCCCAATGCAAAAATTTGCTAAGCAGGAAGCACCATTCATTAAGTGAGAGAGAAAATATGAATGAATGAATGAATGAATGAATGAATGAAATTAAAATCATTTGCTGACCAGGGAGATTGAACACCTTGAGTAAAATTCATTCTCCCAAGCAGGGAATCAAATTCACTTGCAAGAGCAAATTACTGGCAAAAGATCCCCTAGGGAGCTTTGTGCCTAGGGAAGGATTTGAACTTGAGAAGCCAAACTTCCTTGACGCTAGTCCAGCATTCTAAGTACTACACCATGCTGGCTTTCTAACTCCTGTGGCAAAGGAACAAATTCATAAAGCAGGGAATCAATTCTAAAGGAGGAGGGATTGCTTTGTTAAGTAGGGAGAACAATCCATTATGCAGTGAAATCAAGCCTGCTTTGTTTGTTTTAATCAATTTTAGCCAAATGTCCTGCTTCTCTATGAAATCTTTGCCTATATCCTGTCTCTTTGATCAGATATTCTCAATGGTCTTAAATGGCCCAGCGGGTTAGAACAGGTGGCTGGAGAGTCTTGGAACATAGGAGCTAAACTCTGCTGGTGTCAGCAAATATTATGTTTAGAAAAATTAAAAAGGGGATAGGGTTGCATTAGGCAGGGACCATGATGCAAAAGTAATTTTAATGTGACCAACAACCTTGCTGGGGAACCCCAGGAAATCCCCTGAATAAATCAATAAAAGACATGGGGAACCCCCATGGGGAACCCCAGGGAGGGGGGAGCTGAGAGCAAAAAAAGGAGCTGCTTCTGAGCTGGCTTGGAGCCCCCCAGCAGTGTGGAGCCCACAGGTAATTGCCTCCCCAACCCCCCTTAGTGAAGGCACTGCACTCTGGGATCTTGTGAAGCCACCTGCCTGTCATGCTTTTTCCCCTCTTATTAAACTTTTAAACTGGGTGGTTTCTTACTCAGTGCATCTTAGCTCCACAGTATCATATATACTAACGACCATTGTTTCCAGTGTGACCCTTAATTTTGACATTGATCTGATCGCAATTTCATGTGCCTTTTGAAGCAGAGCCCTGTGTAACACAGTGACGACGATGGCATTATGTGCATTGGGTACTGGAAATCCCAGACATATGAAAAGTGTGTACATGTCTACACTGGAATTCTCAGGTAGTTAGGATGCATCCTTCTGCCTGAGGTTGTCATGGCAGTGTAGATGTGCTGGTGGAGAGGAAGGCATCAAAACCTAGTTTTATATGTTACATGTACATGATGACTCATTCTGCATCTTGCTGAAGTCATGTAAGTACTATGTATGTATCTGAGCTGGAATTCTCATGCATCTGTCCACTTGTGGTGGCATCTGTCCACTTGTGGTGGCTTGAGGCCACTGCTACGGAGTGGATATTGGCATGGCATCAAACGTATATGCTGTGGATGCTCTTCCTTAGTATCTGTGGCTGGAAATCCCTGGGACTTGGATTGCAAAGTTGACCTTAAAGGCTGTCTGGCTTGTGGAAGCCAGTGCAAGTTAGCTTCACCTACGCCCTTGGGAGTTGGCCGGGAGAAACTGGGGCCATCAGCAAATGATCTACTTTTTTGAGTCATGGTAGGGATGCTGTAAGGGGGAGAAGACAATAGCATGCTGTCTCCTCTTCCAAGATAGGTGTCTACCCGAAAGGGAAGAGTCTGGAGATAGGACCAGCTTCAGAGTTTACATTGTTTTGCTGATTGGCACTATATTCAATAAATGTGGCCCAATTTTAATCCAAACTTTGTGTCTGTATTGCCTCACTTTGGTCTTTTTCCCACTGCCTGCTTGTCTTACCAGCCCTGCCTAAGCTCCCTGTTCCACCAACTCAGCACCTCCCGATGTTCTGATCCCATTTCATTGGGACTCATCTTCCCAACTATGCACACTCCAGCATTGAAACTTATAGACATGTAAATGTGATTAAAACTCCAATCTTACATCCTCATCCTCTCCATAATTTCCTCAAAGTAAATCCCATTGATTTCAACTAAGCTTCTTTCCGAGTATGCACTCTTTAGGATTGCAGGCTTGTCTGTATTTTGTTTTCATTTCCTTCACACCTTTACAGATAAGGATGAATAATGCAAAATTGCAGCTTCTGACTCATCCCTGTGCTCAAAATGACACCCCTTTCCCCCTTCCACTTACACATCTCAGCTCTTTTTATACTCCTATTTTCGTTATAGATTACTAAGCAATGAGCTTTATTTGTTATAATGGTAATTGTTGAAATGCTCTCTTAGCAAGAAGCCAGCCTTTCATAAATATTAAACTCTGACTTTGTGTAGCTGGGTCCTAAGCTTGTGAAAATTCTGTAATTTTGGAGGATGAATCATTTATCTGTTTTCTCATTTGCATAAAGAGGAATGCTGTTTGCTCATTAAAATTAAAATGACAAGTGGGAGGGGGAAATGGCTGGCCTTTTCTTTTTGATCAGCTCGCACCATTCTGAGTTTTGGAAGCTGTACATGCAAGTACGCTTCGGTGATCGCTTTGCCATTGTTGGAAACCTGATTCACCTTCTACAGACTTGCACCCACTCAAGTGTCAACCTAGCTGAAGTGATCGTCTTTCCTTATTTTGTCTCTCCGGGCAGGTTTATTCACGTCTCAAATTAACATTAATTTATCCTTGAAGATGCTTATGCTCCCCCCCCCCTTTCAGTTGCTAGCAATTCGAGCCTTCTGTCACTAAAACCCACAGTAGCACAAGCAGGAAAATAAGCTCCATAACTTGGTTATTGATGAGTTGTCACTTTCTGGCAGCATTAATACCCACCCACATCTCTAAAATAGAGATTTCCAGCCATCTCCATTGACGTTTCAATTACAGTAAGTCTCCCATCATGACGACAACTATTATTTCATGATCACTATTGCACTGTAATGGTGCTCATTTTCTACTGTGTTTAGATATGCAGGCACTGAGAATGCTGACTTTCTTTCTAGCCCAATCCGATTAACTGTTAAGAGTGGATCACAGCAACAACTTCTCAGTTGGAAGGTCACAGAAATCGCATTACGATGATGCTGCAGGCATTCCTGCTTGCACCAGAATTCAGGGTTTAGAATGATGTGTTTTAATTTTGGAAAAATAGCATTTCTTGTTGACAGATTTTTCCAAAGATTCAAAAGTAATGCTCATACTAACCTATTTTTCTTATAGTTGACTCTTGTCTTGTTCTGTGTGACGGTTGGGCAGCCCACTCCTAACTTTAGCTGGAACAGGCAGGCTGGTAGGCCTGCACTGTATCCACTGCAATTTTGAGGCTATCTGAGGCTTGGCCCGAGGCAAGGGAAAACATTTCCCCTTACCCGGGGAGAGCCGCAGCAGCCCCAATGGATCAACTCAGATCTGCACCACCTAAATCAGTGGTGCAAATCCAAGCAGCCCAGGACTGCCCTGAGACACCCAGGAACAGGGCTATGATCTGGTACAAGTGCTGGATACTGGGCCTGCCTCCTGCTCCCCATCCGTCCGCCTGTGGGAACACCTGCCACCCACCCTCCCCTGCTCCAAAACGCCTCCCTCCTGCCTCCTCCCTGTTCTCCCCATGCCCCCCAGTCCCCCACGCAAACTCACCCTGCCCGGGGCCCACGTTGGCAGCCTATCTCCATTTATATTGGCATGGAAGTGCTTTAAGGCACTTCTGTGAGGAAGTGCTTTATGGCACTTCTGTGAGGACCCAAGGGTGTCTTTGGATTGCACCCTTAGTTAAATGTTAGTGACCTTAACGCACAGGGCATGGAGAAGTCCTGACTTTGCTGATGCTGGAAGTTGAGAGCATAATGAATAAAATTTCCTTACTATGGGTTTTGTATGATGGTTTTGTTCCATGAAGCTTCCATTCATGGAAGGAATGGAAAGAGCCCTTCTGAGTTCAGCTCTCCTTCCATGAATGCAGACTCCTTTGGTTCAGGGAACAAAAACTTTGGATTCCACTCTGTGTTGTAGCCCTCAGCACATGCAGGAGTTGCTCAACATGCAGCAATATAGAGCAATACCAGGGTGTAATCTGATAACACATGTTGTAGCCATTTTGTTGAAGCTAAACAGGTCTAAGCAATGTCTGGGACTGTGACCAATTGCCAGGGAATTCCATGGAAGCTGCCTTAATTTTCAGGATAGGAGGAATATGCAGTGGCATACCTAGCCGCTATGGTGCCTGGAGCCATACCTCCAGGGTTGCCTCCCCCCATCAGGAGGTATTGCCCCGCATGCCCACTGCCTCCCTCCTGTGGGTTCTGAGTGATGGAGAGGCTGCCTGTGGTTTTCCTGGCCCTCAGAATGCCTTCTAGGGGCCGAAAATCATCACTTCCAGCTTTTGGCCAAAAAACCGGAAGTGACAATTTTCGATCCTCATAATGCCTCTGGGGGAGGCCCTCGGGGCAATCCTCAGATCGGTGCATCAATACTATCGGCGGCCAACTGAGTGCCACAGGGGGCTGTGCATATAGACAGGGCTTCCAGGACTTGACACCCTATCTGCCTGTGAAGTGGCTGGGTGCTCCGGCTGTGGTCCAGGTGGAGCAGCGCAGGCTGCTTCTCCAGTGCTGCTTACTCGAACAGTGTTGTGACATGCCATGCAAATTCAACAGAAATGGAACTTGAGACCAGTTGAAGAAAAGGTCTCATAGAGATCAACATTTTCACTGCAACGATTGTGCATAATGAACAATTGGAGAAAAAAAGGCATCCTCGCCTTACCAACTGTCAGGTTAAATTAAGGGTATGAATGCATGATGCATATTCCTAGATTACATCACTGAAGTGATTCAGAAGACTTGTACAATATAGAAGCACAAGAATAGGAGCACACGTGACTTTTCCATTAAGGTATTTGTTCAGCTATTTCTAACCCTTGCTATTAATACAGAGGACACTTATTTTGTTTACAAAATTACCAATTTTATATATTGTACTTCTTGTTGTTGTTGTTGTTATTAAGAATAATTATATACTGATTTTCAATAAAACTAGTTCACAAAGCGGTTTATGTTGCAAAATAAATCCATAAATGGTTCCTTTTCCCCAAAGGGCTCACATTCTAAAAACAAGTGCAGAAGAGACAGGAGCAAGAGCCACTAGAAAAGACGCCAAACAGGGGTGAAGAGGGTCCGTTGCTGTCCTCCTGCTAAATAGAAGAGGACACCACTTTAAAAGGTGCCTCTTGCTCACTTAGCAGGGGTAATTATGAATTTTCAAGGCATATTCTTAATGCTTAAGGTTACCGAACCCCACATTTGTGCTCAGTGTTGGAGCGCTTAATGAGCAGGTGCACACAATGTATCTGTTCTGTTTAAGGCTGAGTTTTCAGTTTTTGTTTTGTTTTTGCTAGGAAAATTGCCTTTGGTTAGGGGATATGTTTATACAAATATCTGCAACCTTCCATCTTTTCATGCATTTTTGGTGCTCGTTTGTAGCCATTACTATGATGAGCTGCTCATGGTCAGAATAGTAGTTACTTATTATTACTGACTTCCAAAACATAACAATATTATTCAGTTTTAAATTCAGTTATACCAAAATCCAGGTTAAACACCTTACATGCCACTACCTTTGAAGACTGTTGAGCATGGATTCATATACCTATGTACTCCGAAGTAAGTCCCATTGAAATAAATGGGAATTATAGCAAGGTAAGTATGTACATGATCAAAACCTTACAGTCTACCAAATCCCCCACATGGCAATGCAGCGGAGCCAACTTGGCATTCAATGTATCCTGCAGGGGAGTTCTGGCATATTGAGGTCTTCTTGGGGGAAGAGAACATATGTTTCATTCCCATGAGATAAGCTCTGCTGCTGCCGTGGGTCAAATTGGACCTGCACCAGCGATAACACTGGTGCATGTCTGGGTTGACCGCTGAAGGTGGACTGGGCCCGAGAAAGGGTTTTGGATTCAGCAGGTTAATATAAGAGCACTTGGAATTTTGAACATATTATTAATTTTATAATGTATCATATAGATAGTCTAGCAGTAAATCCAGCTCCGTCACTGCTAGGCCATGGGGTTATTGAAAAAGGTGTTGTGGATACTTATAACATAAATAATGACTCTGTCTCCAAGATGCACAGTGGAGTATGATAAGGAGAGAAGGAAACACAACATGAAACTGAAAGAATAATGAGGTCACTAATGATCTGGACTCACAGTAGACTGGTTACCAAATCAACATCTGCTTCCGCTGATATAACAGAGGTGAATGTAATAGGGCATTTGAAGGGGAAAGAAACATTTAGGAAATTGGAGTCTACTATAGTTGGGTCAATAAGTAGTTATTGCCCTTGGAAGAGTGGAAAATTGTCCACTCTGTTTTTTGAAGCAGCCATCGGAAACAAAAAAATTTGAAACGTTCAGAAAATTTTTAAAAAATAATGTTTAAGCACATGGTCATTGGGTTGGCAAAAGACATAAATGGCTTGTCATCAGAAGATCCAAGCTGAGCTTTGTTATCACAGTTAACACAAAATGGGGAGGGATCCTCAGAAACGAAGTAGCTGGCAAAATAAGTGGAAGAAACTTTCACAACAGTCAGTCAGAAAAAAGATAGTTGAAAACATTGATTAAAGACATGGTAGAAGCAAGAGTCACTGACTTTGCTTTGATTTTCATACCCTAGGCAGGTTTTGTTTTACTCAAGGTGGCATTGAATCTTTTTCATGACTGAACACTTCCCTAGATTTATAGTAAGCCTTCACATTATTTTCTTTGACACGTTAACAAGCAAATGCTGCATCCTCCGGATGTGGCATTTTGGTCAGTCAAGCTGATTTTTTTGTTCAGGATGTGGGCTCTTTTGATGGCCTGGGGGAATAATTTGAATGGCACATTACAGTCCATGGAACACACCAAATCCACGCCCCCTCTTCCTGCAAACAGCCAAGAGCTTTTTTTTTTTCTAATGCATTTGTCAGGATTATCTTCAGCAAAAGATTAGTTTCTGCAGCATTCTCAGTGCTAATAGGAAAAAAAAGTGCATTCTCTTTTTCTCCTCAAGGCCTAATTAGCCTATTATACCATGCCCTGGTAAAGACTGGATAAATACTTCCTGATTCTGCCCCATTTAACTTTCTTGCTTCAAAAATATGAACATCTTCAGGTGATGGTTTACGCAGGAAAAACTGTGATACTTATTTTCTTTCCCTTGTATTGATTCTACTCCACATGTACATACTGCATCGTTTTGTAACCTTAAGGGGGGAAACCAGTAGTTAAGACCTAAGATGTTTTCTGTAATAGATCAGAAATAATACAAAAAGGATACAGTTGGCAAACAAAGAAAATTCTACTGCTAAGATACAGAAGAGTGGAATCATTTTAAACAGCAAAGAGCTACAGAGAGCAAGAGCTTCCTCTTAATAAAGACAGTTTTCTTCATATTATTTGAAGAATTTGAAGAATGTCACATGAGCTCTGTGACTAATGGATTAAATATATACTAGCATTCAATGGGATTTCTCCAGTGCAATTAGGTCATGAAAGCAGCCCTCTAAAAATACTCTGTCAAACTTTATTTATATGGAGCTTATGCAAAATTAATCCAGCACATGATATGTTGACTTGATGCATGCCCCCAAAACACATTCTTTAATAAATGGGTGTCCCATATATTTTGAATTCATTATAAATGTCCTCTTTTTCCCAACACATTTGCAACCTAACCTAACTCCATCTTGATTTTTGGCTGGCATTCCTGGGAGCCAGACTGGACTTCACTCTGGAAGGGATGAGGTCAGGCTGAACCCTTAGGAGAGTTCATGCTAATTAAGGGCCATTAAGGGGAAGGAATGTTGGAGCTTGTGGGACATCTGTGTGTCTCCTTTACTCTAAGGCAGTGTTTCTAAACCTGTAAATCAGGACCAACTAGGTGGGTAGTAAGCCAATTTCAGGTGGGTCCCCATTAATTTCAATGTCTATCTTATTTTTAATAATATTATTTTTAATAATATAATAATAATATTATTTTTAATAGACTTGTGACTGCATTCGAGGAAATGTTACAGATCTGTACTTTTAATAGGCTACTATGTATATAACAATGATAGTCAATTGGGCTTACTCTGGGTAAGTTTGGATAGGGTTGCAGCCTTTAGGATGTTTGTGGAATTTTTTTAAACAGATCAACAACTACTTGGGAGAGTTAGGAGGGTTCTTTATTTTAAATAAATTTTTAAACTTATTGTAAACTTTTACTTACTTAATTTGATCTGATTTTGTCATATGTGGGTGCTAATTTTCCTGTTTGATAATGTCACTTCTGCCATGACATCACTTCTGGTGGGTCCTGACAGATTGTCATTCTAAAAAGTGTGTCCCAGTTCTAAACAGTTTGAGAACCACTGCTCTAAGTTTTTGCAAATCTGGGTGCTCTATTCTGACAACGTGCTGTTGCAAGTAAATAAAATAAAAATTAAAAAAAAATAAAACACATACACTCTTTTTTTTTTTTTTTTTTTTTTTTAATGATCATACAGGGCTCAACAATGCAAAGAAAACCCATTTCTCCTGACAAGTTTTCTCTGACATATATCATATGCATTGGCCATTATATTAGATATTCATGTCAATCTACAAAATTGCTATTGGATTTGTCGATAGCATTCAGAGTCATTACGCCTGTGTGTTCTCAAAAAGAAAGGCTACAATATCCACTGGCAAGTTCTCCAGGCTATGCGATTATGATGGCTTTCTATGAAAGATGATGCCCTGTGAGATTTTGTGGGTTTGAATCAGAAAGTTAGGTAGAATAACAGAACCCAGGGAGAGTCTAGGCAATTGGTAGCATTCCTGGAAAAATAGTTTCAACCTGGATAAGTAATAAGAGGTTGGAAAGGGAGACTGGATAGTATCATCAGCCCACAATTATTAGCTTATTTTTGCTTGACCAATATTGACATTTTACTTGAGGAATTAATTGCACTAGACAAGTGGCTGGCTTTTAGAATAGTTGGATTTTACTGCCTGAATTTCATTGCACTTATGGTCAAAAATAGCACTGTGAATAAAACTCAAGAGCCAGTTTTGTCAAAATTCTTGAAGCTTGAACTGATAGAGGCATTAATTTTAGCTGGCTTCAAATCCAAATACATGTGCTTAATTGATTTGTATAGATTTGGTTGTAAAAATTATTATTAATAATATTTATATACTGCTTTTCAACCAGAGTAGTTCACAAAGTGGTTTACTTAGTAAAATAAAACAAATGGCTCTGTCCCCAAGGGCTCTCAGTCTAAAAACAGATGCAGGAGATACCCCAGCCACTATAAAAGACACCATGCTCCCAGTTCTCTCCCCCCCCCCGCTATATACAAGAGGACACCACTTTAAAAGGTGCCTCTTTGAATCAACTCTCAACAGAAAGAGATGCAGAAGGCATATAGCGAAATATGAGTTCATTCAAAAATGTGAGAGAAAAAAAGACTAAAAAGCTAAAGTGCTAGGAGGAGAAGGAAGTGGTGCCTCCCATTAAAGGGAGCGGTACCCCTGATAGCTATACACCTCTTACATCCCTGAAAGTCCCACCCACCCCACATGACAAGAAATGCCACCA
Source organism: Tiliqua scincoides (assembly GCF_035046505.1). Classification (NCBI taxonomy): domain Eukaryota; kingdom Metazoa; phylum Chordata; class Lepidosauria; order Squamata; family Scincidae; genus Tiliqua; species Tiliqua scincoides. The sequence continues at coordinate 62,172,883 of NC_089826.1, forward strand.
ATTGGATATCATATCTGCCCCCCCCTTTATATGACACTAGGAGCTCACCAACCGCAACTATGTCACCCCTTGTAATTCAAAGCTCTCTACAAGGGGTTCCTAAACATTCAAAAACTGAATATAACTTTCTTTAAAACCTACTGCACATCACTCACCCCTCTGAAAGTTTATATTGCCCTGAACTAGTTACCTGTGCTAGCATGCTCTCAGGCAAAATGGTTTGTTTGTGCACCCCCCAATGAACACTCGAGACAACGGAGCTGGGAGAAAGGGCCACTTTATTAATAGGTAAGGTCAGGGCTTTTTTTCTAATGGAACGCCGGGGGACGGAGTTCCGGCACCTTTTTGCAGGGGCCCCTCCCCTTTGGAGACATTCCAGGAGGGGGGGAGCAAAATAGAGGCATTCGCTGGGGGGTGCAGGGTGGGTGGGCGCCTGGCCCCTGCCTGACCACACAACGACCCCTCCTGCCCCATCTCCAAGCTCTCGCCTGAGCCCAGCCTGCCTCCCCTCCCCCCGCGCTCTGCTTCCCAGCGCAGCTTCCAAGCCGGTGGAGGGTGTGGGGAACACGTGCCGACGCCAAGGAGGACGGACAGCCAGCTAGCCAGCCAGGGAGACGGGCTGCGGCACCCACGGAATGCCCAGGTACTGGCTTGGCGGAGGAGGAGGGGAAGGAAGCTGGCTGGTGCAGCCCCCGTGCCAATCTGCAGCACGAGCCTAGGCATGTCTACTCAGAAGTATGTCTCATGCTCAATGGGGCTCGCTCCTGGGAAAGGGTGCATAGCCTTGCAGCCTGAGAGCCTAAGCATGTCTACTCAGAAGTAAGTTCCACTGTGTTCAATGGGGCTTACTCCCGGAAAAATGTCATAGCCTTGCAGCCTGAGTAGACAGGTAGAGGAAGGGCTCTGTGGCTGCAGTCCTCTTCACACTTTCCAGGGAGGAAGCCCCACTGCCTCTAGTGGGACTGACTTCTGAGTAGACAGGCAGAGGAGGGGCTCTGAGGCTGCAGTCCTCTCCACACTTTCCTGGGAGGAAGCCCCACTGCCTCTAGTGGGACGGACTTCTGAGTAGATAGACACAGGAGGGGCCCTGAGGCTGCTATCCTATCCACAGTAAGCCCCATTCACTAAAGTGGACTTCTGAGTAGACATGCGTAGGATTGGGCTCTTAGGCTGCAATCCTAGGCACTTTCCTGGGAGTAAGCTCCATTGACTAGAACGAGAGTTACTTCAGAGTAGACATACCTAGGATTGGGCTCTTAATCCTGGCAGAGATATATATCTGCACCCGTTTTCACATGCTAAGGGCAGGTGAAAAAGGATTCTACGTGTGTACAATGTGCTGTCCAGCCTTGCCAGAGATCCTCCTCATCCTTCCCCCACAAGCATGCCCTCCGCCTGAATTAAACCATATTTAATCACTTGTTTGCAAACCTAGCTTTTTCTATGTGCACCTAAGGACCCCTCTTGTGTAAGAATTCTTTTTTTGTTCTTACTCCCACAGTTGCTTAGAGTAATTTTACTACATGTAACTCATGTAAGCCATTTTTCAGAATCCATTCACTGCTTCCTCTCCTTGAAGTAGTGCCACACTACATACTACACGCAACAAGTGCACCTGTACAGTATTTTTTCCCATGTGTAGAAAAAATAGCTAGGGGGAAGGGGATGTGGAGATTGACAGCCCAATCCTATGCATGTCTACTCAGAAATAAGTTCATCTTTAGGGGTGAAGCACATAAAAATATTTTATTTCTCCAATAAAAAATGGTTTAAAAATAAATAAATAAATAAATAAATAAATAAATAAATAAATAAATAAATAAAAGATTAACAAGTTGTGAGTTCCTGCACCTTTTTATTTACAAAAAAAGCACTGGGTAAGGTAGTATAGAAGGAGAGGCTGAGACCTGCAGATGCTGTGGCAGTGAAGCACCTGTGATGCGGAGGCTGGACCCTTGGAAGGCACCAGAATCACATCTGTCCCCCAGGCTGGGTATGCACCCAACTCCAAGCCTGGCTCCTTTACAGGCAGCGCAGCTTATCCAGGTCTTCATCCGCGTGCTGGAACAGGGCCCCAGTCCTTGATCCGGAACCTGCCAGGTACTCTTGCAATGCCTGGGCATAGTGGCATACCCGCCGCCTCCCTAAGGAGCACCACCTGGTCCATGACCCTTTGGTCCATCTTAGACCTCCTGAGGGTGAGGGAAACACTTCCAGTCACCCAAGGAACGTCTGTCCTCTGCAGGGCCCAGCCAGATTCGTCAGATTTGCCCCTAGCCAAGAACTCACTGGGTCTAAAAGCGCCAAAGAACACCGTGAGGAGGGCTGCTCTGAATAGTAGGACTTCGCTCAGGAACCAGCAGAGACTCCCAAAGGCCTGCGCCAGGCCCCCAAGTACCTCTGGTGAGATTGGACACCTCTGATCTGGAATTGGGGGTGCCCTCCTGAGGCTTTGGAAACAAAGGCTATGGCAGACATGAACTGACTGCCCTGCCAGCCTTCTGCAGGTGCAGTAAGAAGAGCACCAGGTGCTCAGCTGGTGCTGGCCACAGGTCAGCCAATGCAACAGCTCGCTGAAACTATACAAATGCTTTCACCTTATGGGTGTATCCCCTCTGGGTGCTGGGTGCCAATGAAGTACAGATGGCAGGAAACCAAGTTTACCTCAGGAAACCAAGGTCCCAGAGCCATGGAGGCATGGGGTCCAGGCATGATATGGCTCTGGGGGATGAGCTCCCAGAAGCGCTCCTCCTGAAATTGAGACAGGGCACCCGCAATGCAGTTCTCTACCCCCAGGACACGCTGGGCTACGAACAGGGCGTTGATGCGCAGGCACTGGAGGACAAAACACCTGACCAGGGCCATAACCCTGGGGGACTTGGAGTACAGGGTGTTCGCTATTGCCACCACCACCTGGTTGTCACACCAGAAGTGCACTGTGGTGTTCCAGAACTCTTGAGCTCAGATGTGCACTGACACCAAGATTGGGGAAAAAGCTCAAGAAAGGTAAGGTCAGCAGTAATACCATCCCACATCCAGCTCTGGGGCCAGGGTGCCACATACCAGTGTCCCCGGAAGAAAATCCCTAAACCGTGACCCCCTGCCGCATCTGAATGCACCTGGAGGTCAGACTCCAAGAGCTGCTCAGAGCACTAGAAGGAGACCCCATTAAACTCCTCCAGGAACTTAAGCCAGACGCCCAGGAACTTAAGCCAAACCTCATGGCGGAGGTTACCCGCACCCTGTGGTAGCGCTCTGAAGGGGCACTCTGCTGCTCTCCCAAACGCCATGCAGGCAGGCATCCAGAACAGCCTTGGGAGGGAGGGGCTAAAAATGGGAGGGGCAGGCAAAGGTCTCCATCCCAACTCACATTAACCCCCAAGATGAACCAGTACTTCCACTGTCCCAACCCCCAGCTGCACCCCAACACCTTACCGAATCCAGTAATGACCCAAGAGGCACAGCTGGGGTGGGTACTGAGTCAGTACTGTGCCCACGTGCAAAGGAGAAAGAGGGCTGGGCGCTGATGCCCTAAGAACCCACCCAGCTCCCCGTCCTCCTCCAATTCCCTTTCAGGGGAGGAGATTCTCGTGTTCCAGGCTGGGCCAAACAAACCCCAATCTCGCTGCTTACATTGTGGGATTGGCATTCTTTCACAAGACGTTCCCAGGGATCCTTCCTAAAGGTTTAATTCCTTTTTCAATTGATCATGCATGCCAGGACATATTTTTAGAGGTGTCACATGATACCCCAATCACCAGTCCTGGGACACTGGGGAAATGACAGCCTTGGAAAGATGACGTTTCCAGCTATGTCATGACTCTAAAACTGATTTCTGTTGATTCAGGGCAAGTTTGGAGAGTGGTTATTTGGCAGCCCAAAAGGTGATCATGGAGTGAAAAGAAATAGCAACCTAGAAGTGCCATTTCTGGCCATCTCCTTCCTCTAATTACCCCAAATCTCATTTCTCATTCCATGGCAGTGAGGCTCATTCATAGAGGGGGTCACATGGTATCTCAACAGGAATCTTCCAAATTCTGAGAAATGTTGGGAAAGGTGAAATGGTGCCCTGCAGGTGTCATTTCCAGCCATTTGATTACTGCAGGTGAACACCTGGTGATTATATGGTGGGAGGGGAAACATGACATTCTAACGCAATATTCCCAGTCATGTGGAGGGTTGGACTTCTGGTGACATTGGGGAAAATAAAATTGTCAAGGGCTAGAACTTCCATTGTTTGAAGGGAGGCAGTTATCCTTTTAACACCATTTTAGAGAAGAAGTATATGAACTGATCAATTTGTGGAGAAAAAGTTGTTTTTACAGCTGCATTCAAACACAAAGGAAAAATATTGAACAAAGTTGCCAAAGCAATTAATGTTCCAAATGAGGAGGATTCAATTTGTTCACTGGGAAGAAAAGGATTTTGCAAGGGATTAGTACTGGAAAAAATGTGATCGTGGTGAGCAGTCTCATGTTTTACAGTCTCAGAAACAGAGAACAACCTATGATCAGTCTCAGTGTTCTGGAACGACCTCGTCATTCCAGTGGCTTGGTTCCAGAGATCTTGCTACATGAAAGGAACATTTTGCCTCATGCTGCACATCTTGCTCATGGGAGACACACTGATGAGGGATGACCTATGACTCTTGCAATCTGTCAATGCCCTTCTCAGTCCCACCACCTGACCCCCACCCACCACCACCTCACATTCTCTCTCTCCACCACCATCACTTGGGTATAGCACAAAGAATCACTCTGAGTCTTTCTTCTTTTCTTGGTGTAATAGATTAGAAAAGGACGAAAGAAGCAGAAGAGAAAGTGTGAAGAAGAGGGGAAAACATGCCCCCAGGCTACATGGAATTAGCTACAGGGAGTTGTAAGGACTTTTCAAGCCTCCCTCTGCACTAGGAGCAAACCTCTTGGATTTTGCTTTAGACTAGGCTGCCCTCCTGTTGACAGGCAGATCTTTGATTTTCTTGTTCTTGTTCTTTTTTGCTTTCTTTTCTCCTACTCTAGCATATCATCCTCTGACCCCATCCATCTATTTCTGTCCTGTTAATAATCTGAGTTTTGTTCGCAAGGTCACACTGTAAACTTGTGTCCAGAGATAAAGGACTTCTTTGAATAAAACATAACTGAGATATGCTAATATATCTGAATAACTTGCTTATCCATAATTTTCAAAGCCTTTGCAACCCATAGTCCTCTGGTGCAGTTCTATTTTGAGTAGTCACCATACTACTCAATACAGTAGTACATACTACTCAGTACAGTACATATACATCGTAGTATATGCCCCCATGGAATCCATGTTGCACAGAAATGACATCCTGAGTTGGAAAATGGAGTCACAATTTTCTTAAAGAAATCTTGCTCTGATAAACCTCAGCTGATGTCCTGAAAAGTCTTCTGGATTCCTAAGTGACTGAAAGAATGAGAGGCTCTCGTGGGCATGGAGGTAACACCACTTCTGAGAGTCGATCAGGGTTACTGTGGAAGTGACTACAAAACAGGAATGCTAGACCAACATTTGCAACTAGGGGAATCTGCAAATGACAGGACTGAGAATTTATAGACATATATCCCATAGTCAAGAGATTCTTTTGCAGACTTGGTTGTTGCAGAGTCTTCAAATTCAAACACATGTGTCAGATAAATTTGCAGATTCCAACAAAATAGAACTGTACTCTAAACCCAGGACTGGCTGAAGCTGTTGGGCTGATGGAGGCAGCATATGGTTCCAGGGACATGCGGTGTGAGGGAGGCAGGTGAGGCTGGACTGCCCCACTGGCATCCTCCGAAATTCACCTCAGCCTAACCTGGTGATCATGCATGTGTTTTGCCCACTTACTCAAGTGCAAGTGGGCTGAATGTGTGTGCAATCACTGGGTTAGGTTGGGGTGATTTTCAGAGGGTGCTGGTGGGGTAGTCCTCACCTACTGCCCCTGCACCGCACGTCCTTGCATAATTCCACCAGCTCCCCTGCCCCCACATGGCTCCTTCTTTCACACAGACTCTTGAAACATAGCAAGACATGTGAAAAATAGCTCCCAGAGTGCTCTACATTTCATCCTTTGTTTAAAATGCCAGAGTAGAGAAAATAATGATTTTGCTCCTGCCTCCATTGGACTCTTTCAAAGTGCCTGGTGGAGGAAGGCAAGGGAGCCAGATGTCTGTTCCCCACGGATCAGAACACAACAATCATGGGGGCTTCCTTTGTATAAAAGCAGGCAATGCAGGGTGAACTTGCATTCCCTGTTTTGATTGAAGAGCCATGCAGAGCAAGGGGTTGGTAAGCAGACCAACCCCACCCATGGCAGCAGAATGGGGGAGGCAGTGGGTGTCTGTTCCCCACCCCTCTGCTCAGGTAGGGTCCCACGCCTACCACTAGACACCACCTCAAGTACCACTGGTTGAGAAACACTGGTCTACAACTGTAGATTAGTGAATGGCACCCAAGTAGATGGGGAAATAACTTTTATATTACACTCTGCTTTCAAAGCTTCTTGCACTTATTCTAGCAAACCAGATGGTCTAGTCTCTGTGCTCAAGTTGATGAGATTCCCTGGCCAATCCTGTCCTTTTTCTGGTATACGAATCATAATTATCCAAGACTGTATTTACTTTAAAACATTTGCCATCATGTGCTATTTCGATCATTAGTGAAGTTGCCAATTTCACTGTACCATTATGAATAGCTCTGAATTCCATGGAAGAAAAATAAATGCAACAATAAATAACAAGATGAGCATAAATGAAATAAAAAGAAGAAATTAAAGCCTTATGCTCGATTTTGAATGTTCTTTTTACGTGATTTTAAGAGCCTATTCACATATAGCTCTGGTTTGGCGGAAGCAGAGCGCGATCGCTGCACTTTCACTTTTCAAGACCTGGGAAGCCCTGCAGCTCCTCGCGCAGGGCTCCCCACACCCCAGGAAGGCTGCTGCAGAGACTGGTGAGTGCATCCCAGTCCCTGCAGCCCCCTGAGTGACACAAGTCTAAGGATCGCATCACAGCCTTCCCCTACCCCTTAAGGGGAAAGTGACCAGGGCTCACAGGCTGGGATGTCACGAAGCCCCAGTTTGAAAAGCCCTGGCTTAGGTCTTGATCCGGGAGCAATTGCCTGGAGAAGCCTGGCAAGCATCCAGGGCAGTCAGTGCCTTCTTGCCACGAATGAGTGACCTGTTGGAGTGCTCGACCTAGGCCACCTACCACAGAGGCCTTCAACCTTTTTTGTTCCACAACCCCAATAAGTAAATAAATAAAGTCTCTCAGTATGAGACTAAAGACCCCACTGTCAATCCTGCCCCTTTCCAGGACCCTGACCACCCAGGCCTGCCGCTGTTCCGTCCTCCCAGCACTGTTCATTGTAACCAAATATTCTTATTAGAGAGAACAGAAAAAATTACCATGAAACCTGGTCCTCATGAAAGCTATTTGCTCACAACTGCTGAACAGGACTGTGAACCCAAGCCTATCCAACTTTCCAGCACCAGTGCTGCCGTAATGCAGCAGGCCTCTGTGACTGTCCCTCCACTACTGAATGAAGTGCATGCCTCATTGGCTGCAGCAGCACTGGAAAATTGGATAGGATTGGGGTCTGAAACACAATCTCCTGGCACCTAAAGGGGTACACTCGTTGCCTTCCCCTTTACATAGCGGTGTTCTAGTCCAGTGGTCCTCGATTTATTTCATTCCTGTAAGTTGTCGTGACCCCACAACTGAGGCTTCATGAACCTGTTTGGATCCTGACCCCAAGGCTGAAGAATACTGACCTAGCTCATTCATAACAGGGTGACATCTGGACTAGAAACACCCTGATACAGTAGCTGTACAAAGAAATGCGTGGGTTACTCCTCAGGGCAATCTGAAGAATATAAGCAAACCAGTGAAGTTTTGATAAGGACAGTAATTTTTTTTTCAGTGTTTCACATGCGCCTGTTTTCTTTCAAGTCACTCATAAATCTTTTGAAGTGGAAAGGAATGAACAAGCCAGCATCTGTCAAATGAACACATTCGCAATCAAAATAATCAGAGCACAGTCATGGTAAGTCATCTCTGTGGAGTTATTCTGTATTCCTGGTAGATGTAGCCTGAGATTGCAAGCTTATACACACTTTCCTGGGAGTAAACCCTTCTGAACACAGTGGGACTTACTACTTAGCACAGGGATGTGCTGTTATCTGTTCTTGTAATTCTGAAGTAAATGCTTAGAAAGAGAAATGGAAACTATTTTCTGGGAATTGCCTATAAACCAGTGGGTCAGGACCCACAAGGTGGGTTGCGAGCCAATTTCAGGTGGGTCGCGTAGCACCTAGCTCAGCTGTCATTGAAAACACAGAGCTGAAAATACAGGGTACAGAGTTGCTGGACATGGCGGGCTCTCTATGGGACAGGAAGATGGTGGGATAGGTGGGAAGATGGAATATTGGAAAGGAGGGAAGGCTGTGTGGTTGGAGAAGGAACCAAGTCTGTGTTTTGCTTTGATTTCCAAGCTGAAATGTTTGAATTGCAAGCTCTGCCAAATAACAGCTCTAGAGCACTGTGCAATGGGACCATTGGCTGATTGAGACTTAGGTTTGAAGCTTAAATTGATGATGTCACTTCCAGCCATGACATCACTTCCAAGTTAATGACATCAGTTCCGGTGGATTCTAACAGATTGTCATTCTGAAAAGTGGGTCCCGGTGCTGAAATGTTTGAGAACCACTGGCCTATATCTTTGCTTTATATAAACTTTAGACATATGCAAAAAGTAAATTACAGTATGCGGTTAAAAGAAACTGTTAAGACATTCATATGATACCATTACGGGCTAATCATACTACATCAATAACACATTCTTTCATTTTAAAAAAGTGAAGTTGCTCATAACGGCCACTGTGTCCTGAAGTTAAAACTAGGGTTGCTGCCAGTGAGTTTTGCATAGTGAGATTTTGTGGTGAAAATACATATATGGTTTGTCTCAGGTACATCTGATAAGGCTGTTGCACACGTTACAGGAAAGGGCGAGTTCTCACAGCTCCACAGCGTGCCAGTCACTTTATTATTTTCTGTTGTACTGGAAGGGAAGACTTGTCTCCCTTCCCTCTTGAAGACTTGTTCAGCATATGTGAAAAACGAATCTGGAAGGTCTTGACCAAATGCAGCTGGTGTGTCAAACTAATCAAACATCAACACAGTATCCCACTAGACCCTGGGGATGAGGAAGAAGGATGAAGTATGAGAGCATGCAGGCTTACCACTTCCTCATATAATTAACATTTAACAATTCTGGGAAGAGGGCTGGGCCATCCGGCAGGCACTTGAGACTTAGAGAGTTCTGGTGGTAACAGAATATCATTCTCATTCACTTTTGTTTTTGCTACAGCTATGGATAATAGTTCTGGAAAGCAGCCACTCACCCAATGTGACAGTAACAGACCAATCCTATTCCTGCAGCTTTATTACGCAGGTGTGCCATGGATGCATGCGCTCCGTGGTATGGGGCGGGTGGATCAGGAAACCTGCAAGAGGTAAGGGAAAATAGTTTTGAGCCTCCTATAACCTATGGGTCTCCTCAGACCTCTGCCAGCTATGTAGCTGGTATAAGTCCAAACGGGGTTAGGCAGGCCAGAGAATGGAGAAGAAGATCCAGTGCACATGCCTACTACAGGATCCACTTCCTCATCTCCCAACAAGCCCCCTAGTTCCTCCCTCAAAACAGCCCCTTACTTTTCCTCCCTGCCCACTGCCCACCCTGCCGCAAACATACTTCCTCAAGCAGTGCCTGGGTGCCAGGGTGGTGTGCATCTGTGCTGGTAACCTCTTTGTGCACAACAATGCATCTGAGGCACTGAGAGAGAGGACCCTCCACTGACTGAGCTATCAGCCAAAGTTGCCCATTGGATTGGCCCCAACTGCCTTATGAATCAATTTGTCAGCCCAATTTGGGTAGACACACTGAATATGGGCTGCACTCAGAAAAAAGCCCAAACCAGGTTACTATGGTATATAGAGGAAAGAGTTTTGTTTGTGATCAAGAAAATCTGGATTCAAAATCTTTCTTAGCCATGAAACGCAATGGGTTGTCTTTGGTAACTCAACATCTTGAACTCCTGGAGGAGACATACAAACATGACCAACAATTAAATATATTGCAGTTCTTCCCATTGCTCTTCATACTAATAAGGGAATAATTACACAGGCCAACACCCATTTTGCTTCCTTAAACGTTACACCAATTCCTGGGTATATTTGGGGTGCCAATTCCAAAAATGGCATCTGTTTTGCCCAAAAATTCCAAAAATGGCATCACATCTAGTTTTGGAGACATGGCATAGCCTCTTTAGTGAATGGTTCAAGCAGCTTCCTCATGAGGAAGCCTACACCATGGCTTCCTCATGAGGAAGCTGCTTGAACCATTCACTAATGAGGCTATACTATATCTCCAAAACTAGATGTGATAGGGCAAAACGGATGCCATTTTTGGAATCGGCACCCCAAATTCATAACAAACCACCATAAAGTTTGGGGAAAACTTTTCTGACCCTCAGTTTTGTAGGCCTGTGTTATCTGTCATTTTCTGAAAGCCTAACACTCTAATCGAGGGGTGCCAAAAACTTTTTGGCAGGAGGGCCACACCATCTCTCTAACACTGTGTCGGAGGCTGGGGAAAAAATAATCAATGTACATTCAAAATTTGAATAAATTTGCATAAATTTACATGAATGAATATGATAGAGATGGAACTTCTATAAATGAATGAAGGTCTTGCAATACTCAAGCCCTATAAAAGACCTTGTACAAAGCAAGGCCAACCTTTCCTTTGCTGCTGCATCACAAACATGAAACAGCAAGCAGTGGGGGGAGCCCTTGGCCTGTAGCTCATGCAAGAGATTGAACAGTCACCCTCATGCCGACAGCAGTTGTGTTGTGCTAGTATGGGCTCCAGCAAGTCTCAGGAGGGCCAGAGGCTCATTGGAGACTGGGGGCTCCCCATGGGCCAGACTGGGGGTCCCCAAGGGCCACAAATGACCCCCAGGCCGGGATTTGGGCACCCCTGCTCTAATCCTATGCACACTATCCTGGGAATAAATCTTGTTCAAAACAATAGGACATATCTAGGTAAACAGGCACAGGACAGTGCTGTAATTTTTTTTTTTTCCTACTGCTTTCTGGAGATCAGATTAAAGACATTGCATCTTTTTTTTCCTATTTTAGTTGTGACAACTCTCGAATCAAAAGTTACATGCACTCATTATAAGAAAGACGACAGAGCATGTCTGGGGACAACTTTCCATTTATATTTGCCTCAGTGATTTAGGGAATGCAGAAGAGTGACTAAGCTTCTATGGAGGTGTTGGAAAGTGAGCCTTTCATAACAGCTATGAAGTCTAAATGAAAATTTTGTGAGGAGAGAAAAAAGCTCCTTTCTTAATCGCTGGGCCTATCTCCTGAAGAAGAAGACAAAAAAAAAAAAAAAAGCTGACATTTATGTGATGTATATATGTGCGCCATTACCTTTTACTGTAATATACACATGTCAAGTCATCTCATATATAGCTCTTCTCTCTGGCGGCTTAACTGATGGAAGTGGTTCTTTAACTCAGTGGTTAGGGACATATGTTTTTTGTTGTGTTTCTTTTTGCCTTTGAATCTGAGCAGCACAAGTTAAGATTTCTGTGTAAGAGAGCTAGGCAGTTGCTTGGTGACTGGAGTGTGAAATAAGATTCTGCCAGCCCTTGCTTTCAAGTACCTATTTTTCTTCAGCAGAACTGTCATGATTAACTGACAACCTATTTGTTATGTATCTATCTGTAAATGTGAGCAGAGGGCTACTGAAACTTTTTATTTTTCTAAAGTAAAAATAACTCATCTGGGACCATGTACTTAATATTTGCCACTTTCTTATAAACGGGATATTTTATCAAAAGAATACGCCCACAGATCAAGACAGGAGCTAGAGGAATAGTGAGGGAAAAGCATCCTCCACAGGGATAGATAAGAACATAAGAATATAAGAACAGCCCCACTGGATCAGGCCATAGGCCCATCTAGTCCAGCTTTCTGTATCTCACAGCGGCCCACCAAATGCCCCAGGGAGCACACCAGATAACAAGAGACTTCATCCTGGTGCCCTCCCTTGCATTGGCATTCTGACATAGCCCATTTCTAAAATCAGGAGGTTGCACATATACATCATGGCTTGTAACCCATAATGGATTTTTCCTCCAGAAACTTGTCCAAACCCCTTTCAAAGGCATCCAGGCCAGATGCCGTGACCACATCCTGCGGCAAGGAGTTCCACAGACCGACCACACGCTGAGTAAAGAAATATTTTCTTTTGTCTGTTCTAACTCTTCCAACACTCAATTTTAGTGGATGTCCCCTGGTTCTGGTATTATGTGAGAGTGTAAAGAGCATCTCTCTATCCACTTTATCCTTCCCATGCATAATTTTGTATGTCTCGATCATGTCCCCCCTCAGGCACCTCTTTTCTAGGCTGAAGAGGCCCAAACGCTGTAGCCATAAGGAAGGTGCCTCAGCCCAGTAATCATCTTAGTCTCTCTCTTTTGCACTTTTTCCATTTCCACTATGTCCTTTTTGAGATGTGGCGACCAGAACTGACACAATACTCCAGGTGTGGCCTTACCATCGATTTGTACAACAGCATTATAATATTAGCCGTTTTGTTCTCAATACCCTTCCTAATGATCCCAAGCATAGACTTCGCCTTCTTTACTGCCGCCGCACATTGGGTCGACACTTTCATTGACCTGTCCACCACCACCCCAAGATCTCTCTCCTGATCTGTCACAGACAGCTCAGAACCCATTAGCCTATATGTGAAGTTTTGATTTTTTGCCCCAATGTGCATGACTTTACACTTACTTACATTGAAACACATCTGCCATTTTGCTGCCCATTCTGCCAGTTTGGAGGGATCCTTCTGGAGCTCCTCACAATCACGTCTGGTCTTCACCACTCAGAAAAGTTTGGTGTCATCTGCAAACTTTGCCACCTCACTGCTCACCCCTGTCTCCAGATCATTTATGAAGAGGTTGAAAAGCACCGGTCCCAGGACAGATGGTTGGGCACACCGCTTTTCACCTCTCTCCATTGTGAAAATTGCCCACTGACACCCACTCTCTGTTTCCTGGTCTTAAACCAGGTCTCAGTCCAGAAGAGGACCTGCCCTCTAATTCCCTGACTGTGGAGATTTTTCAGTAGCCTTTGGTGAGGGACCGTGTTGAATGCCTTCTGAAAGTCCAGACATATAATGTCCACAACCACATGCCTGTTGACCTTTTCAAAGAATTCTAAAAGGTTCATGAGGCAAGACTTACCCTTACAGAAGCCATGCTGATTCTCCCTCAGCAAGGCCTGTTTGTCTATGTGTTTTGAGATTCTATCTTTGATGAGGCATTCCACCATCTTACCTGGTATAGATGTTAGGCTGACCAGTCTATAGTTTTCCAGGTCCCCCCTCTTTCCCTTTTTAAAGATTGGTATGACATTTGCTATCCCTCAATCCTCTGGCACCGTGGCCATTTTGAGGGACAAGTAGCATATTTTAGTCAAGAGATCAGCTATTTCATTCTTTAAGTCCTTAATAACTCTTGGGTGGATGCCATCCGGGCCCGGTGACTTATTTATCAATGAGGTCTGAAGCATCTTCTCTTTCAACCTCTGACTTAATTCCTTGGTCAGGAAGGGCTGTTCAGGCAGCGGTATTTGCCCGAGGTCTTCTGCCATGAAGACAGATGCAAAGAATTCATTTAATTTCTCTGCCATCTCTAAGTCTCCTTTTATCTCCCCTTTCCCTCTCTCACCATCCAGAGGGCCAACCGCTTCTCTGGCAGGTTTCCTGCTTCTAACATATTTGAAGAAGCTTTTATTATTCCCCTTAATGTTGCTGCCCATGCGTTCCACATAGTCTCGCTTGCCTCCTCTATCACCTTTTTACATTTCTTTTGCCACAGTTTATGTTCCTTTTTATTCTCTTCATTAGGGCAAGACTTCCATTTATGGAAGGAAGCTTCCTTGCCCTTTACTTGCCCTTTACTTGGCCCTTTTCCTTGCTCTCTAACTTGGCTGTGTTTGTGTGTTGTAGTAAAAGCAACAAAGTGTCTTGTAGCACCTTAAAGACTAACCCATTTTTTTCAGCCTAAGCTTTCATGGACTACAGCCTGATGAAGTGGACTGTAGTCAACCAAAGTTTAGGCTGCAATAAATTGGTTAATCTTTAAGATTTTTTTTCCCCCAGGGAAAGTACTCATTCATCTTTTGATGGCTCTTTGTCATCTGTCAGCCCAATCCTATGCATGTGTACTCAGAAGTAAGTCTCATTCGAGTCGATAGGGCTTATTCCCAGGAAAGTGTGGATCGGATTGGGCTGTCAATCCCTGGAAAGCCATGGATTTGATCTGTCATTGTGGGGCAATTTGAAAATAGTAGCTGGAGTGGAAGATGGAGGGTGGGAACTCCTAGTTACCAGTGCTACCACTCTTTCCCCATTTAACTTGTTGAACTGGAATGGTACTTGCTGTCACCACCCAAAGCTAAGGAGTTCCAGAAAGAAGGAACAAGTCCTTAGGAACAAAACCATCCTCCAAGGCTAGCAGATAGCCCCCAAGTTCAGGGGAGCCCATAAGACCAGACCATAGCTGAAGGCAGACAACACCAAATCCAATATCAAGCACAACGTGGATCAGATTGCATGTCTGATGATTTTCAAATCCCTCCCCACAAGCTTCTCCCATGAGCCCCCAATCCCCCTTCCCTTCCTTTCTCTTTCTGCCATCACAATGATGATGGAACAGAGTCAGGGAGGAAAGTAGTTTTCGTGGTACGACAATCCTTTGGAAATTCACAGTATTCAATGTACAAGGAAAAAAGGGAGAGCGAGGAGGAGGAAGAGAGACTGTCCTGCCATCACCATTACCATTACAGTAGCCAGCATTAGGTGTGTGGTGAATGAGTGAGTGGAAGGCAGGAGTTTGACTCCAGAATTTGAGGGAATGAAGAACTATGGGGGGGGGGGAGTTGGCTGGTTATGAATTCATATTCTGAACCAGGTGATTCCAAATGTCAACACAGGAAGTTGAATCATGGAAGTTATCTTTCCCTTCAACACAGGTGTGTGTGTGTGTGTGTGTGTGTGTGTGTGTGTGTGTGTGTGTGTGTGTGTGTGTGTTGTGTGTGTGTGTGTGACCCTTGAGACCACTTCTAGATAAATGAATATAATAACAATAACCTACCTGCAAGGCTCTGGGAAAATATTTCCCAAGGTTTAAATTATGTCTAAATCCTGGCATTGTCTGCTAGAAAAGGATCTTCTGAAGATGTATCTGGTTACTGCTGAATATTTCCAGTTGATAACATACATCCTGTAGTTCAAAGTCAAGGTCAAATATGAAGGGTATGCACAGAGGAGATTGTTTGATGAGAAGCGTGAAAGAGGAGAGGAAACAAAGTGGAGAACATGTATCTTCTTGTTAATTAAAATTTACTCAATTTGTTTATACTGCACTAATAACTGAGCAGTTCTCTTTATTATGTTGGATGGCTCTCATAACCGTTGAAAGGCTTGGTTTACAATATGGGTTGGTATTCACATGGTTGAAAAAAAAATAAACAGAGGAACTATCAATTCCAGATGTCCCCACCCCCTTGCTTTGAGAAATAAAGTTGTTTGCCAAAGATTTACTGGCTCTGTACCTTTCTTTAGAGAATGTGGAATGATATAAACAATTTTTTTTAAGGGAAAGCCATATGTTCTCATATAGCTGGCAAAGTTTTTCAGGTTTATGAACACTTATTTTGCCGTCATCTTGTGGCTTAGCCACAAACTCAAGTGGTTCCCAAACTGTGGGTCAGGACCTGCCAGTGGGTCGCGACCCAATTTTTGATGGCTCGCAAAACCGACGAGCTTATAGCTACAAGGAAAATGTATTGAGCTGTATGGAAATTGAAATGGCGCAGCATGTGTACATTTACTCATGAGTAGTCAAATATGCCTAGGCTCTTATTGAAGGCCAGGGGTGAAGGGGAATGCAAGGCCACCAGAATGGTCCTGATCTGATGAACATGGAGCTCAACAAATGATCCAGAAGGTGGTCCCTTCCACTATAGTCAAAAGGATAAAAACAGAAGCTTAAGCAACTGGTAAAGTGAAACCTTTGTTTTAGTCTTGTAAAGCTAGGTGCGTGCTGATAGAGTATCATTTTTAAAAATGGGTCAATGCTAAAATGTTTGGGAACCACTGCTCTAACTAGTTTTGCTGTCATGTTGTTCAAGCGCTCATTCATAACTAGCTCGTTTTCTATAAACATACACAAATCCTTAGTGAGACAAAGATCTCATTTTAAGTTCTGATAATTACTGTTTTTCTCTTTATGTCTGAATAATTTAAGGATAAAATCATTTGCTAAACTGTCCACTGGAGAGGATTGCAAAAAAAGAAGAATGCATGTTTTATCATTATATGCGGCAAATAACTTTTTGCTGGAGATAAAATTCACTAGGTAGAGGTGAAACAAAGGTCTCCAACTCTGGATCTGAAACAAAAGTCTCCAACTCTGTGGAACTTGGATCCACAGTCCAAAGCCACATGCGCACTCAAGTTAACCACAGGGGAAATTCTGCAAATGCAAAAATGGAGTGCAGTGTCTTTCTCTTCCTATAGATTTCAGATAAGAGTTTTGTCCAATGCATTATAATTTATAAGTTATGTAGTAATTACTAATTCATGCACAGCTGAGCATGCAACAGTGTTGGGAGGTGTATGATTCCTTTCTGCGCCAACCCATTTGCTAAGGAGCACCAAATCCTCTTCATCTTTCCTTCAGATTCTGAATACACTTGCTCCCTGTTAACTTATTGAAAGCTTGATGACCTCAAAATCCATCCAGATGTACTATGCTTTTGACTCTCCAACCTTTGATTATTCACTTCACCAACTGCATCAACTAGTTCTCCTACAAGCAATGGATGATTCCATTGTTGGATTTTAACTGGTTCCAACCCAGACTAACATGTAATTTCATGCACAAGTAGGATTTCCATTTTTTTAAATGACAATATACCTCTCTGCCTGCTATCTTGTATTTTTCCACAGTAGTTAAATTTCTTAACAGAACTCTGACACCAGATCATCTGAACAACGTATAATGTCATGGCAATGTATATTTATGTCTGTATTTTTCTGAGCAGTCACCATAGCCAAACTATAAGCTTCTTGCAAATGCTCCTTCATCTTTGTCATAATTGGATCATATGTTTCCAGTGTATCGCCATCATCTGAAATATGAAACAGAGCCCAGTGCTGGGCCTGCATTCTGCCACCCAGTAGTCACCTGGACTGCATGGTGGTGGAGTGGTGAGTGGGGCTTTTGGGGGAGATGAGGGGCAGGCATTCCAGGGCAGGGGGAGGTGGGGAAAAGTGGGCAGAGGGTGGGGAGGAGCTGTGGTGAGGGAGGGAGCAGAGCGGGAGGAGGGTGGGACCAGTGGAGTTCCACTCCACCAGATCCTGAGCCCTGTGTGGGACCATGTGGTCTGATATGGGACTCTCCAATTTTGCAGCAGCTCCAGAGCTGTTGTAGAATCAAATAGCCCCATTGCAGGACTGCTTCCCTTACCCAGGGGAAGGGGACAAAAGTCCTCTTCCTCTGAGGAGCTGCTGCTGGTTGCCTGGTTGCATTCAGGAAGCTGCAGTAGCCATTTTGGCACTGCAGCAGCCCTGCGCTCCGGGCAGCTCAGGATTGGGCTGCCCATCATACTATGCACTGGTTTCACTGCTGTCATTGGAATCCCCTCTTTGTCAACTACTGCAGGATAGCAAGACAAAGCACCAGCATCTATACTACTTTTTTTTTGAATCCTGAAACTGTAACCATCCAATGATTCAACCCTATGTCTAATAGCATCTAATTTGGCAGTTGTTAATACATGTATAAGTAGGTTATCATCAGTTTACACCTGGCATTTGGCTCCATAAAAATAATCAGGAAATTGTTCAGTAATGGCCCATTTCAGTGCCAAGAACTCCAGCTGATGTATGGGATGGTGAGATTCACTACTAGAAAGTTCTCTGCTAACAAAAACTACAAGCTTCTTTCTCCCATCCAATTCTTGATATAACACTGCATCCAAAGATTTGTGCCTGCATCAGTATGTAGAAAAAATAGCCAATGTATTAGACCATCAATAATGTCCTGGAAAGCTTTCTCATATTTTTCAGTCCATTTTTATTCAAAGATCATGATTTATCCCAAGTGCTCTGTTCAACTGCTGTGAATGGACTTTTCTTGGACTAATGGAAGCTATATCTTTCTGTATCTCTCCAACAGGCAAATCAGGTTTCTCAATCAGATGCTATCTTTTTCCAGGCAGTGACATAAAGGAGGGGGAATTTTCATTTTGAAGTGGTTGTTCTTTATGATCTTCTGTCAGCATACATTTGCCCATGCTTTAGCCCATTTCTGCCCAGCCCACAGGCGCACTGGTTGCCAGAATGCTTCTGGGTCCAGTTCAAGGTGCTGGTTGTTCCTTTTAAGGCCCTACATGGCTTAGGACCTGGAGGCTTGAAGAACTGCCTTCTCCTATATGTACCTGCCCATAAATTTCATTCTGCAGCTTGCTTTGGATGAAAGCCTTTCAATGAAGTATGACTGGCAGGAATGAAGGGCAGGGCATCCTCAGAGGTGACACCTTAATTATGGAACTCCTTCCCTCAGGAAATACAGATGACTCCCTCTCTGGTAGTTTTTACAGAAAGTTAAGACTCCTTTATTTCAATAAACCTTCTGCTTATGGAGTTGCCTTTTTAAAATAGCTATTATTCATATTTTAGATGTGATGTACTTTCAAGATCTATCTAAATATCATTTTAGATGACATTAGTTGTATTGACTAATTTTAAATATTTGTTGTTAGTTGCGCTGGATGCCCCTGCAGGGGTGGAAGAACTGGCTAGAAGTATTTCCCAAAATAAAAATAAATACGTTTATCAAACCAAACATTTACGTTTCTAGGCCTAGACTTTCTCAGTGTTTGGTTCTCTGCTCAGTGGCTTCCATTTTTCCTTAAAATCACCAGATAACTTCGAGAAGAAATGTAGACTCAACAGGATAGTGTCTGCATGGAGAAAAAACAGTACAGTGTGAGGATGAATCTTCGTCAGTAAGGAGAATTCAGCTCTGAACAGAAAGACAAAGACGCTTCTGTGTCAGCTGCTGCTGCAAAAAAAAAAAAAAAACGTTCAGCAGGATCTTGTGAAACAGAATGTTCTCCTCTCAGGCCTGAGGGAAGATAAGAGCTGTCATCTTGATATCCCTGCCTTTTCCTTGCGGCAGTTCCCGTAATGATGCAACCTGAAGATAACGCGTCTCAGCCAGCATTTCAACTTCAGTCTTGTTCATTCTGTCTGACTTTCTTTCTCCTCCTCCTCCTCTCTCCTCTATGTGTACCCCAATGTTTTCCTCTTACCTTGACCACCACACAAGTATTTGCCTTACGTGTCATCTATAGGTCCTAAGATTCTACAAAGCTTATGTGGCAAGCCACAGGCCCTGACCTTGTTGGTGCCTTCCAAGGGAGGCCTTAGATGTAGGGGAAAGAGGGTTTGCCATCCTGGAGCCTTCTCTTCAAGGTTCTTCTCTGAACATTGTTCAGAGAAAATGAGGAGAATCTGCCCTTAGCCCCTAGACCAGGGCTGCCCAAACTCCGGCCCGCAGGCCACGTGGCCCTCGGTGGGTCCCCATCTGGCCCCCATGGTCTAGGGCCTAGACCATCTCAATTTTGAGTGCATTCCAGAAAGCAGCAGTGCTTTTCCCTTCCGCCCTCACTTCTCATGAGACTTCCTGGTTCTGGTGTAAATGGGGAAGTATCTATCCCCGTCACCTGTGCAACTGAGCTTCTACGCTTAGGCCCAATCCTGTCCAACTTTCCAGTGCTGCTGCAGCCACAATGTAGCCCCAATGTAAGAGAACAAATGTTCCTCAAACTTGAGGAGGCCTGTGTGACTACCGCCCCACACACACCTTAGGATGTGGCACATGTCCTGTTGGCACAGCTGCACCAGCACTTGAAAGTTGGATAGGATTGGGCCTGCAGTCTCCGTCTGGCAGCAACCTCACCCATCTGGCATGAGGGCTTCTAATCCTCCAAGTTGGCTTGGAAATGCCAGGAATCAGCATCCATCTCTCCCGGTGATCACTGAAAATAATCTTGGAGATTTAAACAAGGCCTCCAGGAATTGCCAAATTTACATCAGACTGGAAACAAAAAAATCTCCAGGAATAGCTTCCGTCAGAGCGTTGGCACACTGGCAATGTTGCTAGCAATACCTGGCAACGTTGCTCAGGGAACGCTGGCATGCTATCCCATGAGCTGTGCCTCTCCTTACAGCCCCACCCTACCAGCTTCATCGGCTGGTTATGTGAGACTGAGATTGGATCCCAGGCAGTTTAGTGGCAACACATTTTCAATGCTAATCACCATCTTCTATAGCAGTGCTTCTCAAACATTTTAGCACCGGGACCCACTTGTTAGAATGGCAATCTGTCTGGGACCCACCGGAAGTGAAGTCATGGCCAAAAGTGACATCATCAAGAAAATTAAGATAAAGAAATAAGTATAAATAATTAAGGCCCAAATTCTAACCAACGTTTCTACACTGACACAGCTGTGCCAATGGGGCATGTGCTGCCTCCTGCAATTGGGTAGCGGTGACGGAGGTCACCTCAAAGTAAGAGAATGTTTGTTCCTTTACCTTGGAGCTGCACTGCCTTTACCGTGGAACGGGAAAGTTGATAAGGATTGTGCACTAAATTGAAGTAAAACAAATAATTTAATAAGGGGAGATGAGATAGGGAAGCCAGTCCTGTTTCACCAAGTGAATTCTCTCTGTAGCCTGCCTGCAATAACCTCAAATCCTCAGTTTCTATTTGCATAGGACTCCATGCATTTTCCTTCTCAGTTATCAGCTTGTCGGTTTCAGCTTCAAGATTCACCAACAATCAGGTTGCAACCCACCAAGTGGGTCATAAATTAGTTTGAGAAACCCTGTCTTATAGTAACGTCCTAGATCTCTGCGCATTGTCAGTCAGTCTGCCTGCGCATTGTCAGTTAGTCTGCCTTCTCCTCTTGAAGTATTTTACCAAGTGGAGGGACTCACGATCTCCTCACACCTGAGGTGGCATACCAAATGCCCCTCCTTACCCAATGAAATGTCAGCTTCTGTTCCTCCCATTCTTCAGTGCTCTAACTCAGCACTTCACTCCATTTTTCCTTTTATTCCCTGTCCCTGGCTTTCTCTTCCAATCCAGGGAGTGGAATGAGAAGGAGGAGCACTAAAGGCAAGGAGGTGGACAGAGGAGAGTGTCCAGCACCCAACCGCTGCCTCAATCTACAGCTTCAGTTGGCTTCATGGAAGGGCCGGCCCTGACCAAGTGTTTTGTTGGAAAGTTGAGAGGAATAAGAAGGTAATATGCAGAGTTAGGAAAGCTTGCAATTTCACTAATGAATGGGGGCAGGCAGATGTGAACAACCAGAACCAGAACTGATCCACGTATTCTCACCATTTGGTGGGCATTTCACTGAGACATCAATAATTTCCCAGCACAGGATTTGACATTATCAGTTCTTAGTACCTTTTCATTTAATAATTTGAATGAATTTCTTTTGGTTTCTTTGGGTTTCTTTTGAATTAGGATAAAAAAAAAACTTTGGATGTCAACAGTGGACCCACATGAAAAATACTTTTGACAACATTTGAGACACTCCAAATAGATGAGTGGTTAATCAGGCAGCTCCTGGAGTACCAGTTCAGAAATCAGAGTAAAGTATTTGCAAAATTAGATTCAGGGCAAGAGTTTAGCTAGGATCAGAATCAAAACACATGCCAAGCATGCAGTGCAACGAATCCAAGCCACAGTCTGGGAATTAACCTAGAGGTCCCAGAGAGGGAAGCTCTGCCAAGCCAAGCAAGGAAGCTAAACTGTGAGGAAAGACCACACCACGCTGCAGCTTCTGAAAGCAAGATCGAAATAAGGTGGTTTACCCATCAAGTGAATAGGAGCTAATGCACAGGCAACTGGAAGAACAAGGATGGGAGGTGCAGGCCTTGAACACCAATAAGGACATTGGTAGCCCAATTGTATTTAAAGGAAGTGCCAGTAGAACACAAATTTTTGTTGGTGGAGGTTTCCACAAAGCAGTCGTAAAGTGCTTGGCAGCAGTGCTGGCTGGAGCCTTCCCAGATATGCCGGTGGAAGTTAGGAGGCCTGCCAGTGTAGGTAAGCCTGGTCCAGGGAGAGTACCGGGAGGAGGAGAGGGCGTGGAAGGAGTAGACTAGGCTGGGGGGAGGGCAGAACAGGGAGGAGATGGGACCGGGGATGGGCACCCACTACCGAATCTAGTCCCCCTTCCCAAGCCTGATCCGCCTGCATGGATCACTGTGTGGAGTTTTAGGTCAGATTGGGCTGTCAGTTCATATGAAACAGATGCCTCGGTCTAAGGTATCTCATTGGAACAAGAGACAAGTGAAGCAACACTAGGAAGTACACATCAAGAGAGGAATATTCTATGATTAGGGAATTCATGAGCAGATCGGAAACACAAAATCCAAGATTCTAAAGTCCATTTATTTTTTTGCTTGCAAACCTAGTGGTTCTAGTCCTACAACTCTTCACAATTATTTAGTTTGGCTTTCAAAAGCTTCCCCCAAAATCCCTGATTGCCTTTTCCCAAAAAATATAACCAAGGCCATTTTATAATAATAATAATAAACTTTATTTATATCCCGCCCTTCTCCCTGAAAGGGACCCAGGGCGGCTAACAACATGTAAAAAACAGATTTTAAAACATAAATTAGCACAAATAGCAGATAAAAAACATATTAAAAACACATTAACAGAGACCATAAAAACGTTAGTCAGATTAAAAGACAGAATAAAAAGAGCACAAAAGAGCAAGTCACAGAGGAATCAGGCCTGTAAAAAACTACAAGATGTGTAAAAAATGTTAAGAAGGCCAAAAAATCAGAAGGCTTGTATAAACAGCAGTGTCTTCAGGCCTCGCCAGAAACTCTCAAGAGAGGGAGCCATTCTCAAGTCAAGGGGAAGGGAGTTCCATAATGTTGGTGCCACTACCGAGAAGGCCCTATTTCTTGCAGCCACCCCCCGGACCTCCTTGGGTGGCGGCACTTGTAAAAAGGCCTTCTCTGATGACCTGAGAGGGCGAGCCGGATTGTACGGGAGTAGGCAGTCTCTAAGATATCCTGGCCCAGAGCAGTATAGGGCTTTAAAGGTCAAAACCAGCACCTTGAATTGGGCCCGGAAACAAATGGGCAGCCAATGTAGTCCCCGGAGAAGCGGACTGACAGAGTCAAACCGCCTAGCTCCAGTGACCACACGGGCTGCCAGATTCTGCACTAACTGCAGTTTCCGAACCATCTTCAGGGGCAGCCCCACATAGAGTGCGTTACAATAATCTAACCTCCATGTCACCGTGGCATGGATCACCGTGGCCAGGTCTGCACGATCCAAGTACGGCTGCAGCTGGCGCACCAGCCGAAGCTGCGCGAAGGCCTCCCTAGCCACAGCCGCCACCTGGAAGTCCAGGAGCAGCTGCGAGTCCAGGAGGACCCCCAAGCTGTGAACCTGCTCCTTCAGAGGGAGTGCAACCCCATTCAGAGCAAGCCGATAATCCAGCAATTACAATTTGATTTTTGTAATACCTAAGTTAGAATTTTCATTTTGAAACCTAACTGAAAATCCCATTTAGGATGCAATCCTAACCTGCCCTGGAACAGGCAGGCCCACTGGCCTGTGCGGTATCCAAAATGGGTTTGGTGCAGGCTGGGGTGCAACTTGGAGTAAAGGGATTTCCTTCCCCTTACCCCAAGCAACACCCCAGGCAGCCCTATGGGGCTACTTGGATTTGCACTCACGTTATTGCAGGCGCAAACCCAAGCAGCCCAAGTAATGCCGGGGCCGGGGTTTGGGATTCAGCCTGTGCTGCCACCCTCCCTCCCGGTCCTGATCTGCTCCCTGGTCACTCTCCCCCCCTGCCCAGAAACAGCCCCTCACCACCTCCGTTCCTCCCTCCCACTGCCCTCTCCCACTCCCTGTGCCGGCCTACCCAGGCTAGCACAAACCTACCTCCTCCGGACATGGCCTCCACAAGGCCAGTGCATGTCCATGCTCTGGCCTATCCTCCTCCTGAGTTGTTGCAACTGTGCTTTAAGGCACATATGTAACAGCTGGGAGCTGGAGTAGGGATTAGGATTTTAGGATTGTGTTGCTCATTTATGTTATCTTTGCATATAGTATTTATTCAATTTTTTAAAGGTAGATAATGTTTATTGAAAAGACCACAAGAAACTATCTTTGCTGGCCATTCATCCCAGCCCAGGACATAGCCAAATGATATTGTAAAAAAGTAAGTGTCTCCCTATAGCAAATCTTTCAGTGTCTGATTCCAGGTCTGCTTTATAGTTACCGTATGAAATCGTGTAAAAGCCAAGAATGCTCCTTACAGTTATATGAGTCTGTATTTTATTTCATTTCAAAATAAGGAGCAAACCTCAGAAGACAGAATATTCTGTCTGAATATTCTGCAATCCCAACGTTGTAGCTGATTGAACTAGATTAAAAACCCAATCCTATCCCAGGCAGGAGTGCACTATGCAGGGCCACTAGCATAGTATCTGCTGAGTCCTGTGCACCATTCAGGGAGATAAGAAATGAAAAACGTCATCTACCTTTCTGGTTGTCACACCATCTCCAATGGGGATGTTTCTGGGGCAGACTGGGGTTTGGGATATGGCAGACACTGGTGCCACTGCAGTCTGCTCCCAATTCACCCTGATCCTGGCCCCTCTACTGGCTGAATCCTGTTGGCAGCCAGTAGCTGACAGCGTGTGGCTTTGGTACCAGTAGCAGCACTGCACAGACTGATGGAATGCCCACTGCAATGACATAACTTGCAGTACGACTGCGTACCACGATGGTAGGACTGGGCCGTAAATCTTCCAAAATTCATTTTCACTTTATGTTTTGGTAGCTAGAGTTCTTTTTAATTAATGATATTTCACTGGCTATATTCTTCTTCTGTTCAAGGGATCTTGAGACTCTGATGTGATTTTAAAATCTCATTAGATTGTTCCTGTCTTAATTATCCATATGTTGATGCAACAATGAATGTGGCTCACCAGCAATATGGAAAACAGAAATCTAGATAATGATAAGAATGTAAATTGTACTTTTTGCCCAGGTTTTTACACTTCACATTCAAAAACAGAAATGTCCATCATAACTGATAGTGGATGTTAATGGTCTGCCTTGCAGGTAGTGGAAAATGATTTATTTTTTAGCTGGATCTTTGTATTCCCTTACTCATTCAGCTTGATGAAATAAGTTCGTTGCTTGACTGCAGCTTGACTGCAATAATTTCTTTCTCATTTTGTGTTGGCATAGTGAAAACCACTAGAGACAGAGGAAATGACTGCCCACAAGTAGGTGCCACTTGACTCTGTGTTCATATAGTTATACTGTCATGTGGCTTTCATACCACTGTCTGCATGTACCTGAATATATGTGATACATTTGTGGTCTGAATGTATACACTATAGCAATGTTGCTGACGTCAAGCAGGTCTTGGGCATGGGAATGGGAAGACATCTGGTACTCCTATGTACGTATGCCCCCTTGAGTTCCATGATGGAAGGAAATTAAATATAAATAACGTAAGCAAGTTATATGGATTGGGAACAAGGGCACATCAGTAACAATGTTCTGATGAGACAATCTCTAATAAATACATATAGGAAGGGGTAGCCCATCCATTAGGTGGGGTGATGTGGGTTGCAGCAGCAGCAGATTGCAGGAAGGGGGGAGGAAGACTGCAGACTTGGGGTGCCCTTCATTCTGAATATGCCACTACCACTGCCTCCTTCTAGCCCTATGTGGACATTAGCCACACGGATCCACTTTCTGACCACTAAAAACCAGCAAAAAGCAGACCATCCACCTCTTTCCATTGCTTCTGGCACAGTTTCTTCAAATGTGCAGGACTGCCAGTTTGATTTCAGGGACCACATGAATGAAGGAGCTCCATCATTTACACAGACCCTTTCAATCAGACCAGAAGTCACTTACTTCCACAACTGAAGAACCTGAAGCAGGAATGTGATAAGGACCTACTTAAAAAAAAATGCACATAGGTGGAGGTGGCAGAGGCAGTTTGATGCAGCATCATGCAGCATTCTGGGTGGTGCCTTCCCTACCTTTAGGTGCAGATTTCCAGTGAACAGCAACGATCTTGTCTGCCCTGCAATCAATGTTTCCATTCCACTTACAGAAGTTATTTTCTCACTTGGCTTAGACCAGAGGTTCTCAAACTGGGGCATCGCGACACCCTGTTCTGAGAAGCCCTGCTGATGGAGATTCATTCATGCGGATTAACGCTAAGAGAGAGGAGGGTTTGGGTATTCATTATTAAAATTTCTAGATGCTTCACACCTCTTTCTAACTATATAATGCTAAATGTTTGTTATGCATGAAAATGAACTGATGATGTGATGGAACAGGCACGCAGTGGATTTGTCTCATTGTCTAAATTAGCACATCTGAGATTTAACATATTATGAACTATGCATTTGATTCAGTGGATTTTGTGGGGCAAGTTGACTAAAATGGGTCTTGATAGAAGACTGATTTTGTTGATACAGAGACTCCACTCTGGCACTGCTGGTCATATCAAATTGTCCTCATGCAGCAATTTGTCTGGGGAATAAGGGAATAAAACAGGGTTGCATGCTTGCCCCCACCCCGTTTAATTTATTTGTTAATTATTTTGCCACTCGCTTGCACAAAGTCCTAAAAGTTCCCTGTCCTAGCCCACTGTCCTAAACTTGGCTCTGCAAAAGTTCCCATGCTGGTTTACGCAGATGATATGGTCCTGCTTTCTCGAACCAGAATTGGCTTACGGCGCCTGGTACAATCTAGTTTGACATATTTTGAACAGAACAAGTTCTCTTTGAACTGTGAAAAGTCCAAAATCTTGGTATTTGGCAGATCATGGAAACTTCGGCTTTGGACTTTCAATGGCCAAACAATTAGGCAGGTCAAGGAATTCAAGTATTTGGGCATTCTATATCGTTACAGACTCTCTTGGAGTCTGCACTGGCAGGCAAGGATCCAGGCTGCAAAACTGTCTATGCAGGCCATTGTACGTTTTTTCTATGCATGGGTCAATTCTTATATCCCTTCCGCCCTGCAAATTTTCAGTGCTAAAGTTAAGGCCCAAATTTAGTATGGAATACCTATTTGGATGTCTGCATTTGGTGCCAGCATTGAGAAACCATGCATTGAGGAATCATGACTGGATCCTATATAAAATATTTGCTCTTACCACACTGTGTTCCATAAGCAGTATTATGTTTGGAAGTGGGCCAACACAAGTTAGCAACCATGGTCTGGGTGAGTTTGTGCAAATTTTGGCTGAGGGTTTGTTATGCATCTGAGCAAGGTATTCTGCTCAGAAACTTCTTAACCGATCCAAGATTCTCCCCGGGTCTGTTATTGTTCCTAAATAAGGTTCAGGCCATAGGTCTCTCTGCAGATCTGCTAGGAGCCCTCTCACCAGAGTTGGCATTTAAATCTCTGAAAACCTGGTTTGAGGATATAGAGCATCAGGAGCTGTTTGCAGCCCCGCAACCACAACCCGTTCTCTCCTCAGGTTTTCGCTTTTCCCAATCCCAGGTAAACAGGATTTCCTATTTCCTATTTAATTCACAGGAACGGAGAGCCTTCTCCCTGGTGCGCTGCAATGTTTTGCCATCTAATTTTACATCAGGGAGATACAATGGCCTGAGTGTGCAAGCAAGGGTGTGTAGCTGCAACTCCCCGGACATTGAATCTCTTTCACATATGGTTTAAACTTGCAAATGGTTTGACGATCTGCGCCTGCAGTTCCTCAGGCCAATTTTGTCTTCCATACGTGGGTCGGGGGACTTTGTGCTTCATCAGTTGCTATTAGGAAAGGATGAGGCATGTACATGCCAGGTTGAAAATTTCTTTACGCAATTTTGAGGAGGCGTGGTGTAAGTAAGTAAGGGGGGGTATTGGTTGGGTTTACGGGCTGTTTTAGGTGTGGTTTAAATGTATTGTCCTATGTTATGTTTATTTTATGCCAATAAAGGTTCCTGAATCTGAATCTATTATGAACTGCTAATATCATTTACCTTTTTTCTGACTAGTGAGTTGTGCATCCTGGTTTCAATGTCAAGACACACTAGCATCTTTCTTCCTTACCACTCTCTGTCCATGAACACTGTCATCTTTCTTTGAATCTTGTTTCCCAGTGTTTGCAAACACACTATCAAAATCCTTTCACTGGAAAGGAAAATGGATCCCAGCACACTAACAGTGAAAGCCTTTGCATGTCTACTTAGAAGAAAGCTCCACTGAGTTCAATGGTGCTTACTTCCAGGTAGGTCTGAATAGGATTGCAGAGTACCTTGCCAAGAGCTGACATCCCTAATTGGCAGGAAAGGAAAATGGATCCCAGCACACTAACAGTGAAAGCCTTTGCATGTCTACTTAGAAGAAAGCTCCACTGAGTTCAATGGTGCTTACTTCCAGGTAGGTCTGAATAGGATTGCAGAGTACCTTGCCAAGAGCTGACATCCCTAATTGGCAGCTGCTGCTATCACATGGAAGGTTGATTAATAAATTAGTAAATTCTCCAACAGCAAGGAACTGTCTGATATTATTAAAAACTACCTGCTCATCCCAGATGCTCATTCTGCTTATTTTCTGTATGAGTTCAATACAGAATGGCTCTGATCTACATTTGTCATTATTTAATGCACAACCAATGGGTATTGACAGAGATTTACATAGCTCAGCAGAAAACAGAATGGAAAGCCTCATATGTTGTTTGGGGAAAAAAGAAAAAATGGCTTTGAAGACATTTAAAAGTGCAACTTACAAAAATGTTGAAGAAAGCAGGGAAGTGAAGAATTGGGAGCTAAAATTAGCACTGCAAACACAGTATACACACTTTTCAGTGATGAAAAATTCCCTGGAAGTATTAACTGTTAAAAAGAAAAAGAGTCCATATCTACCAATGGATATAGTTCCATTGGTAGATGAAAATCAGTGATAATTGATTGATTGATCCATGATTGCCCAAAGCAGTGTTTTGTCCCCAATGAGGTGATTTCCACTCCAACTTCCTTAAACCCCATGCAGAATCAGATGAGGCTCTGACAGTCCAATCCTATTGGACTGCCCCAGTAGTGGATCTTCTACCACTGTTAATTTCCTTATGGCAGTCTTAAAACATGTTCCAGCAGTACAAGGAGTTGCACACTACTGGAGCACAAGCGGGGAGGCCATAGCCTTCCCTCTGTGCACAGGAGGATGCATGAAGGTCTGTTGATCGAGATAAGGCGGTGGTGGAAATGGGAGGGGGAGGGTGGAATAGGGGAGGAGTGTGGGATGAGAAACCAGAATGTTGTGGGTACACTAAGAGGCCATACAGATGGACCACTGCAATCCCAAGCTCCTTCTGCAAGTAGGTTCTACAAATTTAGAAAAATAATTGTAATATAGACAAAATTTTCTATGTCTTAGTAATGCTAAACCAATTAAGAGATTCAAGGATAAAAGAGAATGTCATGGCCTTCTAAAAATTTTCAACGGTGTATATGTTAGGTTACAATCCTATGCAAACTTTCCTGAGATTAAGCCCAACTGAACTCAATGGGGCTTACTTATGAGTAGATATGCATAGGATTGTGCTGTTAGTGTGTCTGTATTTATCACCAGTTTTATAAAGTTGGTTGAAAACATAAAAGTTCCATAGAATATTGTTTTCATAAAACAATGTTTTAAAACCCTGCAAAATACATAAAATGTGGCAGGCCATAACTGACCATGTAGTGCAAGCCTATACAGGTTCACTGAGAAGAAAATCCCATGATGGGGCCAGTGGTGTAGCTAGAGGGGGTCAAAATGCTAAGTTTTTCATGGCACCTCACTGCATCACGCAAGCTGTCCCTTCCCCACATCATCTGAGCCAGTCCAGGTGCGGAGAGCAAAGCCTCTGCATTGCTCTCCCTGCTAGGACTGGCTCTGATGGCAAGGGGAATGGACAGCTTGCATGGAGCGGTGAGGTATCATGTTTTGAATCCCCTCTAGCTACGCTACTGAATGGGGCCTACAATTCTCGTACACACATGGTTGTAAGTCACATTGAACACAAATAAGACAGCTCAATCCTATCATCTTTCCAGTGCTGATTCAGCATGGGGTGTGCACTGCATCCTGCAGTGGGGAGGGGGCAGTCACAGAGTCCTCCTCGACACTTGTTCCCCTACCTCAGGGCTGCATCACTGCAGGAAAGTTGGCTAGGATTGGGGCCTTACTTTGCAGTAAACCTGTACAGCATTGCGCAGTTCACGCCTAGTAAAAACTTTGCTTAGAAAACTGGTGAACAGAACCATTGATCGTAACCGAGACAATGGATCTGCTTCTCCCTGACAAAGAAAGAGTCCTTGGAGTGCAAATCAGGTTGATGCATTGCAGAATTTCATGCAGGATGTTTCTTATTTTCACGGGAGGAGACTGTTTGGTGCCTATGAATAATTAATTCATTCTTTATGGATATATTTAATTTGGGAATGGATACATGCTTGTTTGTAGTGACTCACTCAATGCGAGAAGCCTGGCTAGGCTAGCTGTGATTGAAACCATGCTGCCTGGAACAGCTGAACAGACTTCTGAGTCTAGATGGTGTGAAAGACGTATATTATTAGTAATTGTGAGTCTAATTATAACTGTGCTAAATAATACAAACACTGAGTGAGCCATAACAGGAAAAAAATCTGTCACCAAAAAAGAATTCCATGTAGCCTCAGACTCTCCTCTTTTCCCCCATCAGCTGGCACTCACTCAAATATCAAGCATGAAAGTACAGTATCTGTAGAAGATAATTAAAACTATAATTTTTTTAAAATGACAACGCATTTGAGAGGTGGGTGGATAGATGCATTTTCACTTGATTTTCACAGAAACGTAAGGAAATGGTTGTAAGGAATTGGATCTTCTCAAAGGAGAGGAGATCTTCCTGGTACTCACAGGGAGTGCAAATCATTGCAGTAACAATCTGTAAGATGTAAATAACTAGTACTGAGCTGAGATGGAGTTGCCAGTTGGGCCAAGTGCTCTGGACTTCTTTGTTTCTCTTGGTGATTCATTCACTGTGGCTGGAAATATCTTGGCCTCCACCAGCTCCAGAACTGGAGCGTCTATGTTGCTTGGGCATGCGTCAGATGGGACAGCACAGGAACATCATCACTTGAGTTTTTAACCACTTTAAGGCGCTGTGTAAGCTGTTACCCAGTTAATGCATGGGCAGGGTACTCACCGTTAACTTAATGCTACGTCTGAAGTGGAGGCACCTATTCTGCAGTCATGCGAATGGACTTCCCAGCCAAGGATCAGCAAACCTCAAGAGCTTCACATGAGCCAGTCAATGAGCTAAAGAAGCAGCCTGGGGTCAATTTTTGGGTGTGGTCAGGGAGTTGGGTTGGATGAAGAAGCTAAAATGTGAAAATGTTGCTGAGAAAGTTCTCTTGGCCCAGGGAGAAGTTCCAATCCTGGTTGCAGCTCCACCAATATCCTCTTCCGTTTCCTGACCTCAGTCTGCCTTCCCAGTCCACTCAGTCATGAGCCAACAAAATTGCTGTTGCACGTCTGAGCAGACCCATTCAGGCATTGAAGGTTTACCAGGAGAACACCTCAGAGACTGCCTCCCTGGTGGTGTAACTGGTGGGAGGTGCTGGTATTTAGAATTGGGTTGTTATTGTAGTTTTAGGTTAGTCATTTTGATTTATAGGAATTATGTTAGAATAGCAGGACACAATTTTAGGGTTGTTATAGATATTGAGGCATTTTGGATATCAGTGACAGGTCTGGGGAGGGGCGTGGTGGGGCAAAAGCCCCAGGTGCCGCATCTGTGGACCCTATGGGGGGGCAACCACAGTGCTGCCGCCACCTGCATGCCAACGCTGCAGCCTCTGCCTGCCCTCAAGTGCCTTGGAACAATGAGGGGAAGGTTGCACGAGGCTTTGTGTGACTGGGTAAATATGGGGGGTGGAGTGTTGGGGTTGCGGCATGTTGTGGGCCTGGCCCCAGGCGCTACAGCTGCCAGGTTCATAACTGTTGGATAGGAAGAGAAAATTGTGGATTCTTCCCCACCTCATACTAGTTGCCTCGCCCTTGTGGGGCTTCAGTGGAAGTCCTCTTTCTTATTCAAGTACTTGCAAAATCCATGGGAAGAAAGTGCGTATCATTCAGCTATAATTTCATGCAAATGTCATTATTAGCTTTCAGGCCAAACCTACAGAGCACTAAGCCAGATCTCTTTCTGTGTGTTCACGTTCCTCTGAGCAAACCTTTGGTGCAAAGCCAATGAACCACTCCCCTGGTAGAACACACTGCGGACTTGCTGCCAAGCACAGAAGAGCAGTCTGATCACAAGATCCAGCTCAGGAGCTTACGACTGTGCCTTTGCTTATACTGTTTCAAGCTACACAGACTCCTGTTCTCCCAGTTGTGAATGACACAGTGATGCAAACAGAAAGCAATAACAGGCAGCATCATAATAGCACTAGAACAGTCAACAGTGCAACTCGTACAACACCCACAGTCACTGTGAAGATTCAGCACCAACTGACCTGACAAAACTAAATATCATAGGAACTGTTCTGAAGGTTTTTATAGATGAGCTTTATTGTTGCTCTGTATTTTACATGTGTTGCTTTCTTCTTCTTCTTCTTCTTCTTCTTCTTCTTCTTCTTCTTATTATTATTATTATTATTATTATTATTATTATTATTATTATGGGGTGATTGCAGCTGGTTGTTTTTTATGTTGGTTTTTCTTACACTGAAGTTTATATTTTTAAACATTTAAAATTGTGCATTTTATATGTGTCTATTTTATGCTATGTTTTAATTCTATATGATACCGTTCTCATTTTCTGAAAGCCACTTTGCATGTCCATTTGCTAGAAAAGCAGAGTATAAATTGCATAAATAAATAAAATGTTTATGTAATGCACACGTCAACATATTGCAGCATCTCCCTAAATCACTAGCCAGGCACTTATTGCCAGGGATGTACCGAAGCTGCAGTACTGAGACTCAAGTCGAGTCCTGAGTCTCTGCCCCCTTGACTCGAGTAGCCCACAAGTTGTAAGGGAGGCCGCCTCAACTCATCCAGAGCCGTTTTTTTGAGTCATTTTGACTCAAGTTCAGGTCTTTTTGAAAAACAAGTCAGGCCACGGAAGCAGCACACACACAAAACAGAGTCACATGCACACACAAAAATGTGTCTTGACTTGGAGTCATATTGTTTTTAGGGTAAAACCCTGAAGTCCTGCGTATTTTCATGACTGAAGTCTGAGGGTCTAATCCTATGGTCCGCACCACACCTCCACGGTGTGGACCACAGTTGCAAATATGCCGTAAGGCATGTTTGCAGGGCTTACTGCCAGGCTCCTGCCAGAGGCTGAGCCACCGCCCGGCGGGCGCCCGCGTTCCACAGCTCGGTGGTGCCTGCCACCTCTGGGCAGTGGAATGGCAAACGGGGTGGGAACAGGGGCATTCTGGAGAGGGGGGGAGTCCAGTGTGATGTGGGGAGTGGGCGGGGAGGCCGGCATGATGTATGGAGGGGGGCATGCCAGAGGCGTGCCTGGGGGCAGGCAGGAGGAGGAACCACGGAGCTCTGCTCTGCAGGATCCTCGGTGCTTGTGGAGGCTGCATGCCTTACACGAGTGCCTTTACTTTAGCAGCGCTAAAATGAGTAGCCCCATTGTGGGCCCGCCTCCCTTACCCGGGGGAAGGGGATGAACGCCCCCTACTCCTGAGGTGCCTCCTGCAGTGGCGCGGGAAGTGCTGGATTCGGCAGCAGCCCTTGTGGTGCCACCGAGCGGGGGCTCCCCGGGCAGCTCAAGATTGGGCTGCCCATTAGGATTGGGCAGTGAGCCATCAGAGTCTCAGCCCATCTCTGCTTCTTGCACATGTCACCAGATGTTTGCAGCAGAAGCACTGTTGTAGGGAAATCCCAGAGGTTGAAAAAAGACACCATAGCCCTCTCCTTTCTTGCATGGTTACTACCTTTTTTTTTTTTTTTTTTTTTTTATTGGGGAGAGCTAAAACTTTGGTCTATTAGAAAATCATTATTTGCCATTGCAGTATTTACAAACTATCATTATTTATTTATTTTAGAGATTTATATCCCGCCTTTCTATCCAATGAAGGACATTGGACATTAGATGAATGGATGTGTAAGTAAGACTTCTGCTAGATCTATCACAACTGAAGAACATGAGCATTTCCCTCTCCAAGGCCATCTGAGTCCCTCACCACAGCAAGCAGTGCATGTTCCATCAGGGGTGCTGCATTTTATGGACTGGTAGGGGATAAGACTGGGCTGAAAGAATAGTATCAAGCTGCAAGATTACTTACTTTTTAATATATTTGCTGCACTAGACTAGTAACCCCTAGTAACCGACAGCCCACTCCAAACTTGTGCTGGCTGCTTGGCCTGTGCTATATCCAGTGCAGGTTAGGAGGTGTCTGGAGGTCTCCTCCAAGTAAGAGAAAATTTTTCCCTTTACCTTAAGTAAGGCCCCATCCTGCCCTATGGGGCTACTTGGTACTCCACAAGCTATACAGCTGGCAGAATTCCAAGAGACTGCCTGGCCCAGGAGGGAGGATAGGATATGGTAGAGGAGGCCCCTGCTAAACCCACCCCCTCTCGGGCCTGATCTGCTCCCATTCCACCCTCTCACCTGCTGAAAAATGCCCTCTCTCTCCAACAGAAACACCCTCCTGCCACCATCTCCCAGCCCGTGCACTGCTTGGTGTAAAACACACCTCTACTGGTGGCCAGGGGCTCTGATGCAGTGCTGGCAGGCCAGAGCAGGCTGGCACTGCTTGCTCACAAGTTGTCACTTTATGATGCCTCATGCTGGTGTAGTGACCAGTGCGCTGGCATACCGTGAGAATGGAATTGCACTGCCAGTCTCTTTATATTGTTCCTGTAAAGAAAAATAGGATCAACCGACATGTATTCAGAGTAAAGCATTACATATTTCATGGAGATATTGGTTGATTTAATAAAGTAAGTTCTGTCTTAAGGGTTCTCAAAGAAGATACTCATACATTTCAGTGTGACACGTTAAATAGGAAGTTACATTATCATGAGATTCATCTTGATGAATCTGAGAAGGCACTAGAGACAAAAAAGCATAATCATATATATTCAAATAAATTGGCACAGGAACTACTAGGAAGTACTTGTCTTCAGTAAGATAATAAAAATAAAATATTTAAATAATTCACATGGGATCCTCCATGTAATCAGATTTTTCATCCACAGAAGGTACCCAGATATAGATGAGGCTTAGCAGACAGGAAACCTAGAAAGTAGTCAATGAAATGATCAAGCTACTGTAATGCTGTTGTCAGTCCCTATTACATGATCCGGATATCAGGACAGCAGTTCTCAAACTGGTGGGTCATGACCCACCAGCCCAAAAAGACCTACCTCTGTCTCCTTAAAGGATGGGGGAATGGAGACGGCACAATTGGAATGATTGTGTCGCTACCGGGGACACAGGGGCTTTTGTAAAATTTACCCCTGTCTACAGCAGCCTCTAGGGGGTGCAAGAAGCCCCGCAGATCCCTCTACAGGGCTTCCTGTGCTTCAAAACATTTGAAAAAATGCGACTGCAACCCACTTGCAGGTTGCAATCGTAAAACAGGAAATAGGTCGCAATTAATAATGTTTTGAGGTATGGGGGGTCCTGCAGAGTGCTCTGTAGGGCTTCCCGCCCCCGCCCCCCAAAGCTGCTGAGGACAGGGGTAAGTAAAAACAATGCCTGTGTCCACAGCAGCAGTGCAGTCATTCCGATCGTATCATCCCCATCCCTCTGGCCCCGCTATGACTTACCTTGGTTCTCAAAATCCCTGTGAGTTTGAGAACCTCTGGTGTAAGAAATAACCATGGTGGAGTGAAACTATGCCAGAAGAACTGATCCTTATGGTAAATCCCTTTTCCCAATAACTTGGTGGTGGTGGTGGTTATTAAGAATACTTATATACCACTTTTCAATAAGAATAGTTAACAAAGCAGTTTACATAGTAAACTAAATAAATAAATGGCCCCCTGCCATTAAAGGGCTCACAATCTTTATAAAGAAAAAAAAACACAAAGCAAAACAAAAAGATATCAACGACAGGCACTGGAAAAGGTGTCATGCTAGGGTGAGGAGGGGCAGTTGCTCTCTCCCCCCGCTACATGTACGTGGGCACAACTTTGAAAGGTTGCTCTTTGCCTCTTTAACAGGAGCACTCACTTGCTACTCACTCCCTTACTATATGTTTGATATAGCCTTAACTCTGCTTTCTACTAAGGCACTTGCAGCAGAGTTAGAGTCACAGATCGGAAGTTGCCCAGGTTACTCGCTGCAGAAAATAATGGTTTATTCTCTCATTCTTTCATGGCTTGACTATTGCGATTTTCATCTTTCAGGATTGCTTCCCTCTTAGCTTTCCCCTTTCTTTTTCATTCTGCTGCCTTCACCCTTCCAGGTGTTCCTCTTTTCCCCCACCTTTCTTTTTTGTTACATTCCATGGACTTCTGTTTCTTCTTTAAATTACTATTTAAAGTAAATACACTTTAAGTTACTATTTCTTAAATGTTGCTTTCTCTGCTCTGCCAAAACTCTCTTCCCCTCAGATACACCTTGAGTCATCACTTCTATCTTCCACTTCTGTCTTTTGTCCCTTGCTGTCCCTTTTCTCTAGAACTCAGTGCCTCTAGACATCTGAACTTCTCCCTCCTTGTAAGTGCTTAAAC
Organism: Tiliqua scincoides; assembly: GCF_035046505.1. Lineage (NCBI taxonomy): Eukaryota > Metazoa > Chordata > Lepidosauria > Squamata > Scincidae > Tiliqua > Tiliqua scincoides. The sequence continues at coordinate 62,209,811 of NC_089826.1, forward strand.
AGGGTCTGAAAGCACACCTTTTTTCTCCTGGGCCTTTAGCCTCTAATTCAGTGGTTTTCAACCTTTTTGTCTCATGGCACACTGACAAGGGACTAAAAATGTCAAGGCACACCATCAGTTTTTTGACAATGGACAAGGCACATCATGCTGTTAGTGGGGGACCCAAATCCCCCAAAGGCCCTATTAATAAATGACCCTACCCCAGACTCCCACGGTACACCTGAAGATCATTCACTGCACACCAGTGTGCCACGGCACAGTGGTTAAAAATGGCTGCTCTAATTGCTACTTCTTTTCTGTTCCCCTTCATGCTTCTTCTCTTTCCCAATGGCCATGTCTTCCTTTCTTTGGGAAAACTAGTGGTGTAGCTAAGGGGGTGCAGACAGTAGCAATTGCACCAGGCAACAAGATTTAGGGGGGCAACAAGCTCAGCTTGATGCTAGTGACCAAAATTGTGAAAACTTTAGTATGTAAGAATAATACCATCATATTATCATTGGAAAGGTAATTTAACGCAGAATGCAAGGAAACAAACTGCACTGGAATATCTGTATTCTATCAAACGTTATGGCCAATTAATTTGAAAATGAAAACACAACTGCCTTATGGAACAAAAAGTAGATTTCTTCAACTCAAAATTGACCCATGAGACTGATTGTTCTGACAGCCAATGAGATGTTATTGAGATACAGCATGGAACCAATGAGGTGTTAATATGAGTCAGCTCTCATTTCCATGTATCATAATACAGTTACCCCTGATAACCAGGTAAAAAGACACAGAAGTATTCAAGTGATACTCCTCTTATAAGAGAATGAATAACCATCCCTCTTCACCCCAGCACAGCATCTCTAGCCAATAAAGACCACACTTTTTATTTATTTACTTAATTAAATTTGATTTTGTCATGGAGGAAAGTCTACAAAATTGTCTTTGATCTCAGAAAGCAAATAAAAGCATTAACTATGCCACTGACTGGGGGGAGGCAGAGTAAGTAGGTGTTGAGCTGCTGGGCGGAGGAGACAGGTTTCCCCCCTATTTTCACTTTTTTAAAAGCTTGGGCATGATGTCACTTCAGGTTGTGACATCACTCCCGGGACATCATTTTGAGCTCTGCACTGGGCTACACAATTATTAGCTACACCAGTGGGGAATATTGTGGAGAGGTCATGTTCATTGTAACTTAATGGGCCCAATCTTATCCAACTTCCCAGCACTGATGCAGCTGTGCCAACAGAGCATGTGCTGCCTCCTGTGGTGTGGGGACAGTCACACTGAGTCCTCCTCAAGGTAAGGGTACATTTGTTCTCTTACCTCGGGGCTGCATTGCAGCTGCATCAGCACTAGAGCGTTGGATACGATTGGGCCCTTAATCACTTTGCAGTGCCTGTGGTTTGACGTGCTTTATCAAGAATACATACTGTTTTAATAGAGGTTGAAAAACAGCCTGTGCTACTGCCCTCACATCTTTGGGTAAGCTATTGAAACTTCAGTTTTATCATTGCCCCCTGAAGCTGCCTTGCCCTCCTAGTTCTCTGACATCAGACTGTAAACAGACTTAGTATTTTTATTCCACTTAAGAGCAATGGCTTGGAAGGGAGGGGACAAAACACTCAAGCCAAACCTTTAATAAAACACTCAAGCCAAACCTTCAACAGCAACTGTGACAGCTAACCCAGTAGCACTTGTGATTGTATCAGGTCAGGAAGCTACTCTGAAAGCCAACCTACATGAGCCCTGTTGCTTCAATGAAAGTTTGTACAGTACTTTGCATGTCTCAGCTTCATTTTACTTTACTACTATAATTTATTACTTTGAAACCCAGTGGCTAAATATTTCAAGCTATAGCTCTTTAAAGCAGATTGCCTTAATAATTCTTTGGAACCAAAGTGATCGCCTTTGCGATTTTTATTCTGTATGTCCTTTTTAGGCCCTCTACCCCCTTTTTTATCTTTAGATTATTCTTCTGTGGCAGGTTGAATTAAACAGCAAATTAGGTTTGATGCTCCTTCACTGCAATGGATCGCTTACCAGACATTTGCATGGTAATGCATAACAATCCTTTAGCCTTACAACTTCCCCAACTCAGCAAAATAAAAAAATACTTTTCAAAGAAAGCACAATATAAACTTGAATAAAGAATGCTGAGCCCTTACATATAGCAACAAAACGAAGGGGGGGACAATAAAGTGGTAGAAGTTCTGATACATTCTGATTTTACAACATGGATAAAGGGCAATTCACACCAGAGGCATTGTGAGGCCAACAGCCCCGGGGTGATGCGATTCAGAAGGGTGACATGACATTGGGGGGGGGGGGCAACATCGCTGCCTGAGTCTTCAGCTAGCTACATTGTTGGCAATGAGGCCCAAAGCAGTGATCAGAGCTCTTCGCTCAGGTGTTTCTATGCATCAGTAGGGCTCTCCCACCTGCCCTTGCTTCTGATTGATTCTAAATCGGGGCACTCTGGAAGCAGTTGGCAGTGACCCAATGATGTGACATCATCATGTCACCCCCAAATTTCCAGAACACTGAGTCTCTGTGAAGTAGGTTCCACACTGGGTGCTGGTCAGATGAGCAATGCTGCCGATTCACACAGTTGTATATTTATTGTATGTACACATTCTTTGAGCTACATTTGTTGCCAATTTATTTCAAATTCAACTCAAGATGCTGGTTATTACTGTGAAAGCCCTAAAATGCCTGAGTGCCTTCAGTACTGCCTTCTCCTATATAAACACTCTCATGATCAGGTAGTCAATGGAAGTCTTATTCCAAGTGCCAGAGGAAGGCATCCACTAGGAGCAGTGCCCTCTGGGTGGTGGTGCTGATGTTCTGTAAGTCTTTCTCATCAAAAGCCTGTAAAGTTCCCAATCTCTACTCCTTTTAATACACTAAAAATCTGGTTTTTGTTGTCTTTTGGCAAATGATTTTTGTTAGCTGCTGATCTAGGTTGGTGGACTGGTTGGTTTTGTTTTTTGAATGGCTTTTATTTATTTTGTGATGTGGCACCATTTTAAAAAAAAGTTTAACTGATTTTTTTTTTTAAATTTTGAACACATTTACAGTGCCTTGGGCTGCCCTTTCAGAGGAAAGGAGATTATAAATGTTCTTAAGTAAATAAAAATGTTGTGTGCTCCTCACTTCATTGTGCTAACTTGGTTTGTGTTTATTTGGATTAGAGAACACTGGAGACATGGTGCTTTTGTAATATTTGCTTTACTTACAAAGATGTACACCCAGAGGATAAGTATAGGCAAACAGCAGGCACTATTAAAAGGCAGCAGATCTACTACCCTACATCAGATCTAAAGGAAGACCTGCCATGGTGCCTTTCAGTCAATTTTCCACTCTCTCTCTCTTTCACTGTCCCTTCAAACAGCAAACTGCTTCTCTCTCTCTCTCTCTCTCTCTCTCTCTCTCTCTCTCTCTCTCTTACAAACACAGACAAACAAACCTCCCTAACCGGATATATGAGTGCAACCTCTCTCAAGCTCCGATATGTTTCTCATTCATTTCATACAAACACAAACCCTGTGAAAACATTACAAATTAGTCCACAAGAATGTGCAGAGGGGGATCCTGCAATTGTTTGAACAGAGCTTCACCCACCGATAGAGTTTCCAAAGCTCTTTGGGGGAAGAATAGCTAATCCAGCTTAAAATGTGAAGCTTGAAGAATAATGAGATAAACTCCAAAAGAGGGGGCTTTGGGCTCAAATTTGATATGACCTTCCATTTTGGATTGAACCTAGGACCAATGGCGTAGCTAATGATTGTGTAGCGTGGAGCCAAGCTCAGAATGATGTCTCAGAAGTGATGTCACAACTAGAAGTGACATCATGCTTGGACATTTAAAAAAGTGAAAATCAGGAGAAAACCTGCCTCTTCCCCCTAGCAGCTCATCACCCACTTGCTTTGCCGCCTCCCCCCCCCCCCCAAGCCAGTGGCAGACATCTATCTGCTTCCTAGGGTCAAAGGAGATTTTTGTAGCCCCCACATGACAAAATCAAATTTAGGGCGCAATCCTAACCCCTTATGTCAGTGCTTTCCAGCACTGACATAAGGGCAATGCAGCTCTGATGTAAGGGAACAAACATTCCCTTACTTTGAGGAGGACTCCATGAATGACACCCAACTGCAGGATGCAGCACGTGTCCCATTGGCACTGCTATGCCAGTACTGGAAAGCACTGACATAAGGGGTTAGGATTTTTGCCCTTAATTAAGTAAATAAATAAAATGTGTGGCTCTTGTTGGGTAGAGACACTGTGCTGAGGTGAAGAGGGACGTTTATTCTCCCCCTGCTAAATATAAGAGGAGCACCGCTTGAAAAAGTGCCTCTTTACCCAGTTCGCAGGGGTATGATACATGGAAATGAGAGCTGACACATATTAACACCTTATTGGTTCCATGCAGTATCTCAATAACATCTCAATGGCTGTCAGAACAATCAGTCTCATGCGTGAGTTTTGACTCGAGGAAATCCTACTTTTTGTTCCATAAGGCAGTTGTGTTTTCATTTCAGGTTATTTGGCCATAACGTTTGATAGATACAGATATTCCAATGCAGTTTGTTTCCTTGCATTCTGCATTAAATTACCTTTCCAATGATATATAACATGATGGCATTATTCATACATACCAAAGTTTTCACAATTTTGGCCACTAGTGTCAAGCTCAGCTTGTTGCCCCCCTAAAACTTGTTGCCTGGTGCAATTGCTACCGTCTGCACCCCTTTAGCTATGCCACTGCCCAGGGCTATTCACAGGCTGCCCAGATCTGAGATGTACCCCTCATTGCTTGAGTTTTAGTTGCAGCATCCTCTGGAGTCCTTCCCACATCCTACCCAGGATGTGGCAGGGGAGTGCTCCAAGAAATGCCAGAGTGACATCTTGAAACTGCCATGTTTGCTCCCTACAGCAGGGCCCATAAGATGGGGGTTAAAGGGGGTAATTTGTACCCAGGCCCATGGTCGAAAAGGGGGTCTAGGAGCTAAAGGACGAGGCCCAGAGTTTTCCTGGGATCTTACATTTTCCTGTCTCACCCAAACAACTCACTGACTGCATAGGATGCAGGATGAGCTTCTGCTGCCGCAAGCCATACCTGCTGGGCTGAAGAATGCATACATGACGCTCCTTAATACAGTGTTAAATCTGGGAGGAAACTGGCCTGCTACAGTAGCTCTTTGGCTCATGGATCCTCTAACTATGAAGGAATGTATAGGAGCTCAGGGACACAGCTGTGGGACTACAGTTGCTGCAGAAGTTAGTTTTGGACACAGGGCACTTTCTGTTCCTGTGTGAGCCCAAATACTATGATGCTAATTTTATGCAATGATTTTCTATATTTAAAAAGTTTTAGAGAGACATAGGAGTGTGTTTTATTTTCTGTATTACTGCATCTAGCTGTTGATACTGTGCAGGTAGGTAGACCTGGGCTCTGGATTGGGAAACCCAGTAGACCTGGGTTCCAATGACTTTTCTGGTCGTTGCCACCTTCCCCTTGCCCTGTTTTGCTTCATCCCCACCCCTGTTCTGCCCACCCTGTTGTGTTTCACCCCTCCCAACCCCATTGGAACAAAAGAAAATTTGTACCCCCTGATAAAAATCCTCTTGGAGACCCTGCCCTACAGTGTCTACAGATGCAGTGAACCTCTAGATCAGAGGTGTCAAACCTGTTTCATACCAAGGGCCAAACAGCATTCATGGTGCCTGCTGAGGACTGGAAGTGATGTCATTAGGCAGGAAATGATGTCATTAATCAGGTCATAACCAAAAATAAGCTCTTTTTTCACTTAGGAACTCATTAGCTGCAAATGACAGAAGAGAAAATACACAAATCGTGATCATATTTCAAGATATGGCAGAGCCCAATTTTCATATGGGCTGTCCTTATAGCAGTAACTCCTCAGCACTGCTCAGCAGCTGAGAGCCTGAGGGCCAGATAAAAAGCTTCTGTGGGCCACATCCGGTCCCCAGGCCTTATGTTTGACACCCCTGCTCTAGATGCACTGAACTTCTAGTGAAGTGACCATGGTTCCTAGCATCCCTGGGTACTGCAACTCCTCACTAGCAAATCAGCCTCTATGTTTTGCTAAACCTTTGTAATGTTAACTACAATGATGTTTCTCCAGACACATGTGATTTGCTTGGGTTGCGGGTGAGTAGAGATGTTTGTATGCCTTGTGGCTTTTGTTCCACTTCTTCAAACAGCAGCCATCCTCCCTCACCACATGAGGTATCCTGCTGAAAAGCAGCAGTCCTCTGGCATGAGCACAACTCTTTGGTGTACAAGAAGACGCTCACAAGATCATGGTTGGTTGACCTTAGTCCCTTTGTTCAAAACTTGTCATATAAAGGTGAGGCACTACTGTAATAAAAAAAAGAGATTAGCTTTTGAAAGCAAAATGACATTTTATTCTATGTATTGTCGCAAAACCATCCCTTTCATATAGCACAGACAGTGAAAAGCATTTCACAGAAAGCAGAGATGATTTTTGGCTACAGCAAGCTATAAGTAATGTCATCTTGCTTGTCCAATATTTTTTTGATATATTAGTATTCTAGCCCAGTTCAGTTGATAGGCCATATGGAAATAGCTGCAGATAAGTGAAAGACCACTGACATTTGCGGAGTTTTTCTAGCCTCTTGGAAGTCAATGAAAGACATTTCTGAGAAGTCTGTGAAACACTATAGCATGCTGGAGTTGGGTCCGCACATTTATTCCATGCAGACATGCAACATGTGGAGAGGAAGCAAGAGAATGCTGGCTGACCCTGCCCTGACCTCTGGGTGTTGAAGCAAAAGTGAGAATAGAGATTCTGTGTGCACACAGTCGTGTACACATAGACCCACCCACAACCTTGGGAGCTTTGATTAGTAACAGGATCTATGCATGGAGTGAAACACGAAGATGGGATATTAGCAGCTCTCTCTCTCTCTCTCTCTCTCTCTCTCTCTCTCTCTCTCTCTCTCAAGTGTGTGTGTAAGCTACTAACATACAGAGGGAAGTGCCAAGTGATAACACAATCTTTCATATGTTTACAGTTTTGCACAGTTCTTAGGGTTTCATTGACCCTGGTCTTACACCATTAGAGCAGATATAATGGTCTTACACCATTGGAGCAGATGCTCAGGCAGTAGGTTTTTCCCAAGTATTTGCTTGACTGTCTTTAGCTAGGCTAGACAATGAATGCACTTGGCTCCATGGAACTGGTACCTCACTGGCACCCCACTCATAGTTCTTCAGGTGCCCAGGGGAAAGAAGGCCAGACCTCCAGTGCTGCCCAGCCCACCAGCAGCCAGTGCTTCCCAAGACAGCAGATGGTGGAGTTGCAGAGAAGGTGCACTGAGCACAGTGAAGGAAGTCCACTGCCAAGGCATGTGTGAGCAAGAAGTTGCATGTGGTGCCACAGCCAGGGAAGGAGAATGCAGAAATTAAGGTGTGGATGTGCTGGAGAGTTAGGGAGTCAGGGCCATTCTTTCACATGCCAGAGCAGGGCAAGGATGCTGGTGTGGTGGCTCATGGGAGAGCTGGTGGCAGAGCCAGAGCAGGAGCACCTGTGCAGGCCCCTTGGGACCACCTGTCAGATGTGGCGCTACTACGATGCCTCCTTTCAGATCCAGCTGGGACCCTGCTCCACATACAACAATACTACTCCAAATAACAATACTGCTTAAAAAAGTGGGGGACACCTAAGGGGGAGCTGGGGCCAATGGACAATAAGTCAAGGGAGCTGCCAGTCGGAAGATTTTGGGAACCACTTGCATAGTCTGTACCGGGGATGTGTTTGGAAAAGGAACCCTCTCATGACATCAATGCTCAGAGTCCAATTAAAAAAATATTTGCTTCTTAATGACAAAGATAGCTATTTCCTTCACAAGGTTTGCACCAGAAGCTCTTGTTTCTAGCTACATATGAGGGGGAAGCCTCTTTTGCCACATATGTCTTTAAGTGAAGAACTCTTACAAACCACATTCACACACATAGTAGCATTCTGTGTCGGATCATTCTTCACCTTCTTAAGAAGTCCATAGAGACCTAGCATGGAAAAGTTGCAGGTCCAAGAGAGAAAAGGTCAGGATGAGGGGGAGGTACTAGTATGGGGCTCTTTAGAGACCTGAAGAGAAGATGAACTGGGAAACAGTGCAACGTTTTGTATGAGAAGGCAAGATCTGATTACCATTGGCTTCACAAGGTCCCTTCAGCATTTATGGTGACACAAGGATTGGTATTCCAGAGAAAACACCATAACCCTCTCCCCCATGACATTCATCTGAATAAAACTTTAAATTGTCAAATATCAGGTGACATTAGAATCAAATCACAGACAAGTGAGTCATAGGCAGGACTTTTACTTGCTCTTTAGAGAAAAAAAAATTGGAGGGATTTGATGAGGTAGACTTTTTTTTTTCCTCTCAAGGCCAAAAATGTAATTATGAAAGAGGCCTGAACTACAAAATAGTGCTGTCAGCTTTTTCCAGGATAAAAGATCTTTTTAAGATAAGGAGGTTACAGATAAAAGAAAGGCAAAATTAAATTTTAAAAGTAAGCCTACAAATGTTTGGCACAATTGGTCATGAAATGCACAGGAGCAAAATTAAATATTATAATTAGAAGGGGGACATTGTCCCACCTGTGCTCGATATATGCTCTTAAATTATTTAACTTATCTCCCCTATTAATTCATTGTATGATAGGTGAGAAGATAGATTAGAATGGAAGTAATAAATCAGTAGGTTAATAAATGTGCTGTGGAGAGATACATGAAGAACTACTGACAGAAATCTTAAGTCTAAGGTTCATTTAGCTCTTGTTCACACTGCCTGTGAATCACTTAGTTAAAGCTCTGCAAAGTCAAGGGTGCATATATTAAAGTGAGTTCATACCGGCATTTTAGAGGCAAGGATGTGTTTTTATGGCGTTTGCTAATTCTTCCACATGTAGAATCTGCAGATCTATACCATCTGAATATGTCTTTTCAAGTACTTAGATTATGGGGCAGGGGGAATAGGGGACCTTAACAAAATCCCCAGGTTTGGCCCACTGATTTCCCCCTACCCACTTTTACCCCGATCATGCCCTCTGAGGGTCCAATCCTATGCTGCCCACCCACCCCACAGTACAGTGGCAACGAAATGGCTACCACTTTATCCTGCGGGGCAGAAGAAGCACCCGAAGTTTTCCTCAAGGTAAGGGAACACCCATTCCCTTGCCCTGTGTAGTGCCCCTGCAGTACCTATGGGTCTACTCAGATCCTAAAATCACTGGTGCAGATTTGAGTAGCCTGTGTCAGGCTGTCAGGTGTAGGAGGTGGGATAGAATCCAGCAGCAGACTCTGCCACTGTTCCCGTCCCCCTCCTGGGCTGAACTGTCCCATGGGCTGCCATCCACCGCCACAGAAAAGCCTTCCCACCTAGCATTGGTTTACTTCCCACTCAGTGGTCCTCATTATCGTCCCACCAGCGCAGAGGTTTATCGATTGGCACTGGCCTCCCCACTGGCACCTCCCCCTCTTGGCCACCGTAGCATGCCTTATGGTATATTTGCAACAGCCCTTGCCTGTGCAGTGTGCAAGTGAACGGTGCTGCCCTTGTGAAGAATTGAAAACTCAAATAGTAGCTGAGAAGGCTATCAGAAAACTAAGACCTCTGTAGAGTCCCCCTTTATTTTGTAACAAGTCACTTTTAAAAATGATACCTGCTTCACAGCTACTGTCAGGATTTATTTGTTTGGTTGGTTGGTTGTTTGTATTATTTAAAATTCATTATCAGTAATATAATATAATATTCAATGTATTCTAGACCAGTTGACTCAGGGGGGACAGGCTGTGCCAATGACAGTAGGTTCTGGCATGGACAACTGAGAGCTGATGCTCATCCAGTGGCAGCAAACCACTAGAATTCAGAAGACGGAGAGAAATTGCAGGTAAGCTGGCATCAGGAATTAACACAAGGTGAGTTGGGAACAGAGAATTGTTCAGTAATAACTATGGAGATTGCCTGCTCTCAGGAACAGGGATATGCAGAGCCTCTTCAGTGTCTTCTGTAAATAATCTGGTCACCAGAGCAGCTCTTATCGTCAAGTGTGGTGCAGATTAGGTGTTTGTGTCAGCTTCCCTCACTGTGTTGGAGAAGGCAAAACCTTGAAATGACCGTGTATGATAATGAGCAGTTCAATTTTCCAGAGCAGCGATTTTCAACAGCACACCGATAATCTATGGTTTTGTCTATGACAGTGATTCTCAAACTGCAGGTTGTGACTCACTTGATGGGTCATGGCCCAAGGCCTGGTGGGTCACAAGTTGGGCCCAAATTGGAGCCAAATAGATGCAACTGGAAGTCACTTCTGGGTTGCAACTCACCTCCAGAAGCTGCTCCCTCATTGTGCTGGACCTGGACATCCTCCAGAAGCCTGCAGAGGCTTCCAGTTGCATCGAGAGGCCCGTTTCAGCTCACGGCGGAGGCTGGAGGCCAAGGTGGGTCATGGCTCCACTAAGTCTGAGAACCACTGCTCTATGGTATTCAACTCTTCTGATGTCACTTCCAATTTCCAGGAGGCTCTTCCAGTTTTGTGACTCTGTTTCCAGGGTAACAGTCTGTAGTTGCAAATTATCTTCCTTCCTCTGCCAGCAAAGCTGGCAGAGTAAGAAGGACAAACAATTTGTTACTACAGCTTATTGCTCTAGAAACAGGGCCACAAAAACTGGATGAGTTTTTCAGCAATTTTCAACTCCAGACTGCTGGTGGCACACCTGAGGAACTTTCATGGCACACCAATGGTGAAAATCGCTGTTCCGGAGGGACTTCAATAAGAATGTTGTGGGATTCCACCAGATAGTGCAGCCCTGAAAAATGTCACCATGGGGACAAACTTTATGACAAATAGAGACCATTCAGATGGGGAAAGGGAGCAGAGAAGGAGGAGAAACAAATGACTTCCAAGCAAGAACTCCATTTGTGGCAAGTCGTCATGGGGATGGCACTCTGTATATAAGGGAAGCACAGCTGCAATTCACTATCATAACCCCTGTGTCAGCCACAGGATGCAGGTCTCCTGTTACCTGGTGTGCTCCCTGAGGCATCTGGTGGACCACTGTGAGATACAGGCAACTGGACTAGATGGGCTTTTGGTCTGATCAAGCTGTGCTTTTCTTATGTTCTTATGTTAAATCCACCATTTGTTTCTATTTTGTAGTGGTGGAGGTAAGCCTATCTGTGGCTGTAGGACAGGGAAAAAAAAAATCACTTTCAAGGAAAAAAGATTTCAGGTGCTATAAACGGATTGACGAGGCCTGCAATGAGGCAGAACACAAGGCTTATGCAGTGTGCATCAGATAACACATATATAGGCCTCGGTACAGGTTTATTGTTCTGACAGAGTCGCACTGTCAGTGCCAACAAGTGGAAATTTCCACTGAGTGGAAATTCACAAGTCATCTCTCCACTTGCAATGAACTGATAAATGCTGCCATCCAAGTCATCTGCAGAACACATGACAAGCCCGGGCTTAGTTGCTTTTAACTGAGAATCAATAGCTCTTTCATTTTAAATGGCTCTTCTTTCCATCATGAGAACAGCCGCATTTCATTTGGCTTCTCATTAGCACAGTGTGTTTCCTTTGCATATTCTGCTGCCCACCTTCCCCTCTACACAGGAATGTTTTGAAAAACTTTGGCAGAGCTGTGTGAATTTGGCAATTCTGTGCAACCTCCTAAAAGCCACAGAACTTGGTGCTGGCTTCAAAGAACTCCCTAAGGTGTTTTGTTTTTTAAAGAAAAGTTAGGTTTCTAGTCCTTAGGGCTATGTGAATATAGACTTGAAAATACAGATTTTCCCTGTTCTATTCCTTTATTGTTTCGTGGGTTTGCTTTGTTCTTCCTTGCAACAAAAAGGCTCCTTTTTGAAAACAAGATGCAGGCACAGAAGAGACTGGGATCATTTGTGAGCAAAACCGAGGCAAATAACACCATGGGGATGTGGGCAATTTTCTATAGGAAAATGGCATTTGGCTAAAGGATGTTACTTCTCCACATACCAGTGACCTGAATCAAGGGTACCCTGTGCCTACATTTTGTTGGCAAAAGACACAGGCTGCAAGTCTAACCACACTTTCCTGAGAGTAAGCCCCATTGAACAAAATAGGACTTACTTCTGAGTAGACCTGGTTAGGACTGTGCCCACAGTCAGTCCCAGCTACATTATTTTAGAACGGGGTCTCCAAACTTTTCAGTATGAGGGCCACATTTTGCAGGCTGAGAAAAAAAAAATCAGTTTTATAAAAGAATTAATAAAATTTAAATGAATGAATAGGTTTTACTTGGATCTTTCTTGTAAACAGCATGAGCTTCACCCAATAGGCCTGAACCCCAAGGACTGTTCCATTACAGACCACCTAGTCACTCAGAATATATATCACAGTTCACAGACGTGGCAGCAGTTATCCCTAGTGGCTGTATCAAGATTCATACTAGGCCACGTTTTACATTGTCCATCAAATTTCATTCCTACAGGAAGTCAAGACACAACACATGGATGCATATTGAATGAATGAAACCAACCTTTAATTCTATCTCATTTCCTGTAGTCACTATTTGACTTGACATGTTTTCAGTGTGGTAATGCAGCAATTGAATGGACTCAGGTGAAAAGTGTGGTGTTGTGCTCTGGAAAAAAAAATCTGAGAAGTGTTGCTTAACATCTATTGGGTTTTTCATGCGGTATCTGTCAGTTTTGATTACGAGCGTGCTGCTCTCTGAGACAAACATTCACGGGCACGCGTTCTCTAAAAACCCCATTTTGACATCTGTGAAGGAATACAAGGCTGCAATTACAATGCTAAGAGCTGAAGAGAAAAAACTAAGCTGTGGCATTGATAGTGAAGTGGCATTGGAGTATGCCATGTCTAATGGAATTACACTTTTGTCAGACTGTCAAAGATGGCACTGGAAGCCCTGACTGAGAAGTGGGCTCAGACAAATCCACTTTCTCATGCTCTGAGTTCTCATGCATCTCCGGACTTATCACATTTGTCGAGAGACATAAGTGCAGCTTGTGACAACCAGGGTGGCAGCCATTATAGCCGGCCTTTGTGAGCCCTGCTTTCCTTGTATTATATATGTGTTTCACTATACAGTATCTGCTGATTTACAGAATCAAGGGAACAAGGGGAATTCCTGATTCCTTTCAGACATACACCCTTTCTCACTGCTTATTGTTAATTCTCAATGGGCACAATCCTAACCCCTTATGTCAGTGCTTTCCAGCACTGGCATAGCGGTGCCAATGGGACATGTGCTGCATCCTGCAGTTGGGTGTCACTCACAGAGACCTCCTCAAAGGAAGATAATGTTTGTTCCCGTACCTCAGAGCTGCATTGCCCTTATGTTGGTGCTGGAAAGCACTGACATAACGGGTTAGGATTGCGCCCAATGTCTACTTGCAGTGAATTCCACAATGGTACTTCCAGGAGCTATTATATATATATTATATCCAGGAGCTATTTTATACAAGTGTACTACATTGACAGCACATGTGTTGTCAAGCTTAAGTTTGAGTCACAAACTCACCTGAAGGCCTGTGAAAAGCCTCTACTTGCCCACCTCTGCTCCATTCCACCTCCATCTGTATATGGGAATGATACTGTTGTTGGAGATATTATAATAATACTTTTTTCAGGACTTACTTCCAAGTCAGTGTCCTTACAACTGCACTCAGGTCACTGTGAAACTGAAAATCAATGCCATGATAAAAGTGAAGAAAATAGGCTTCCTGAGTTATGCAGAAATATATACTCACCACCATGAGCTCCTTGGAGAAAGGATGGTATATAAGTAAGTAAGTAAGTAAGTAAGTAAGTAAGTAAATAGGAATTTGTTTAGCTAATTTACAGCCCAATCCTATGTCTCAGGGCCGCCATGAGGATCAGTGGTGATGAAATGGCCATTGTTGAAATCTATGGGGCCAGGGCAGCTGCTGGAGTTTCCATGGGGTAAGGGAATATTTGTTCCCTTACTGCAGGTAAAGTCTTGGTGGCCCCAATAGATCTCCTCAAAGCTGTATCATGCAGGGCTCCGCAGGCCAGGAGGGGTCATAGAATTCGGCAGCAGAGTCTGTCACCGTCTCCCCTCCTGGACCCAATCGTCCCTCCAGCCCTCCCTCCCATGCCCAGTCTGCCCCCTACCTGCCTTCCCCTTGCCTCAAAAAGCCTCTCCACTGGCTGGCGGGACCACCGGCCACTCCACAGGGTAATCTTCTTGATGCTGAGGCCCACCACCGACTGGCACAGGTCTCAGAATCTGTGCCACGTCCTCACTGCCAGTGCAGTGCCTTATGTGCCCTATGGCACTTTTGTGATGGCAGTTGCCCAGGCAGTGCAGCAGCCTTCAGCGCTGCCCAGGAATAGGATAAGGCCCTTAGACTATTTAGACTGAGCTCAAAATTCTGCTCAGTCCTTCTAGATCTTTCAGCTTCTGAACACTGCTCACATATTCTTAACCCTCTCCTTAGGGGCTAGAAACTGGCTTGTTTAAAATGACATCTGTTGATATGCAGAATTCTAAACATAGGGTATATATTTGAACTTGACGTGTACAGCACAATCATAGAATACACACAGGGAATCCTGAAGATAATAACCTTGCAGGGAAATCCCATGTGTGTCAACTCACAAGTGAATCCCCTTAAGTTAAATGGAACTGAATCCCAGGTATGCGTGAATAGGCTTTCGATCTTGTAACTTCGTTTTGTTCCATCTGAACATGAATAGAAAAAAAGATTAAAGACTTCTAATTAACATGAGGTTATACTAACATGATACTTTAAAGCATGCAGTGAATAGGGGAAGCAATGAGCTCTTGACAGTCTGGTGTGAAGTCATTCTGCTGCCATCTATCATATTTTCACATTGGAGATGCATTTTTTGGAAAAAAAAATGCCTTTACCTTTTTTATAGAACAACAAATGCTAATATATAGTTTTGTTGTGCTTTATGGTCCATGCTTAGTGAATTTCCAATTTTTCCAATCATATATCTTGACAATGGGGATTTTAAGATGTGAATATTCACAGGCAATATGCCATTAGCTGAGCCATGGCACCTCCAAAGCTGGGCTGCTTTGACTTTTTCAGCTGTTTTCTACATGATTTGCTAGCTTCCCATTTCCACTGTGCCAGTTTCTGAGGCTGTAAACAAAGAACATTGTGGCATGCCCAGACCTTCAAAATGCAGCATACTGAAAAGGCCAGAGTTGTGCATTCCAAACTATAATAATTCGGAACCTATCATGGGCATTAACGTTCTGCTATTTCTTTCTGTGACACCAGTTGCAACAAGAATAGAAAAATAGCGTGACCTTATGCTGAGCTGCTGACAAAAAGATTGTAACGTCTGCAGAAAATGGTACAGGCTAAATACTGAGTTACATAAAGGATATAGTTAAGCAAAAGTGCCCAATAAATTACCAAACACTGCAAGTTCTTTTTTCTTTTCTTTTTAAACACGAGATGGTATGTATTAATAGCATTTGGGATCTGCTGTTGGCATAGTGTAGAGGCAAAGGGTGTGAACTGGAAGTCATTTCAAATTTCGCCTTAGCCACAAACTTAGTCAACCCAATCAGCCCAATCCTCACTAACCCCCTCCCCAATGGAACCACACCATCAGAATGTATGCTGCATCCTGCAAAGGGGAGGGGCAGTTGTGGAGGTCTCCTCAAGTTAACAGGTGTTCCAATGGGTCTCCTCAGATGTGCACCAGCCATTTTGCTGGTACAGAACCAAGAAGAGTAAGGGAGACGGAATAGCGGAAGGAATAGGGATAAGATCCTGGAATGTGTCAGTGCCAGTGCAATCCACCCCTCCCTCCTTCATTCCACCTTCTGTCCTCCGCCTCCCTGCCCAGATGATCACCTGCTCCTTGCCCTCCTCCCCACCACCTGTCCTCAATGCCAACTTACTGGTGCTGGCTGTGGGAGGCTCCTTCATTGGCGTGTGTGCATAGATGCCAGCAGTCAGATCTGCCAGTTAGGACTGGGCCCTATGTGACTTTAAGCAAGTCACTGTAATGTCTGATCAATTTCCCTGTCTATGATCTGGGATTAATAATAAAAGGAGTCTACTTTACAGGAAGACTACCTTACAGGTAGTCGTAGGATTACAAAGATAATGTATGTGCTTTGGACACATGAAATATGTCATGTACATATGAAATGGTGCTGTTATATGTGATTTAGCTTTGTCTGCTTCAGAGCACCACTTTGCTGAGGATCATTATTATGAAAGAGGCACAAGTATCTAGAACACTGTTTCTCAAACTGTGGGTCAGGACCCACTAGGTGGGTCGTGAGACAATTTCAGGCGGGTCCCCATTCATTTCAATATTTTATTTTTAATCTGTTAGACTTACTGCTACCATAGCATGTGACTGCAAATGTTACAGACCTGTACTTTTAATAGACTACTGTGTATATACATTTAACAATGATAGTAAACAGGACTTATTCCTGAGTAAGTGTAGGTAGGATTGCAGCCTAGGATTGTTAAAAATTTCCCTGCTCGATGATGTCAGTTCCGGTCATGACAACACTTCCAGTGGGCTCCGACATGATTCTTTTTCTAAAAACTGGGTCCCGATGCTAAATGTGTGAGAACCACTGATCTAGAACCAGTAATTGTGATACCACCTTCATTTACCTGTACACCATGTAATGCAGTGTTTCTCAAACTGTAGGGTTGGGACCCACTAAGTGGGTCATGAGCCAATTTCAGGTGGGTCCCCATTCATTTCAATATTTTATTTTTAATATATTAGACTTGATGCTGCCATGGTATGTGACTGCATTTGGGAACTGTTACAGACCTGTAGTTTTAACAAGCTACTATGTATATTCTTTTAACAATGACAGTAAATGGGGCTTACTCCTGGGTAATTGTGGGTAGGATTGCAGTTTAGGATTGTTAAAAAATTTTCCTGCTTGATTATGTCACTTCCGGTCATGACATTATTTTCGGTGATTCATGACAGATTCTCATTCAAAAAAGTGGGTCCCTGTGCTAAATGTGTGAGAATCACTGATGTAATGTATTCTTAAGAAGGCCATTGATGGAAACTAATAAAGCCACACACCATTTACAGATCCTGTTGTGATTAAATAGCTCCTTAAGTGAGTCATGGTGCCTCAGCTTCTCTCTGTTGCGTACTTGTTTGGTTGTGGACTGGGGGGGGGGAGAGCATTATCCATCGAGCAGCGCTACAGTGAAACATTTTGAACAGAACCCGCACTGTTTTCTTTTAGGACTGGCTCTGTAGTTCAGGTGCCATTAGAGGCTTTCTTTTTTCAGAAACTTGAGCTATGAACCAAAGAAGGACAGGCATTATATGTTTGAACTAGGAGGAATTCAAGGAATGAGTGGGTGTGGATTGGGATCCTCTAGAGAGGAACAAGGGAAGCTACATGTGGTGACTATTCCTCTGCCATTTCAGAAGCTTCTTTGGAGGGGGGACACATAGAATTCCCTCATCATAATTCACTTATAATGAAGGGATGTAATCCTGTGTGCAGTAATATTGATTTTAAGTGGACAAAGGAAGGATAATATATTCCTGAGGAAAGGTTGTCTTTTGTAATGAGTATAGAGAGTCTGAATAAAAAACTGTGGTAAAACAAAAAAGGACATTGATAATGGCAACGGATACAGACATCAGCTGGTATAAGGCACAAAACTCTTCATAGCTTTGTAATGGTCCATATCCCCCACGGAACATTCCCAGACCTGGCACTGAGCCCGACTGAGCTGTGCAGATCCCAGAAAACTCAATATTTATATAGCAGAGAGTAATGGAAAAGGAAGTCAGACATTTCTCACATTCAATTCATGGGGAAAATGCGCCAACCTTTTTGAGCATGGAAAACACTGCCTATTTATAGGCAGTGCAATATTTTAGGCCTATTATACTGAGCTGTGATAATCTCGCTTTTGTACAGTGGCAAAGTTTCCTGAGCAAATTGGTTTTTCACCTTGTCTAGCTGCATGTGATACAGGATATGTCTCTTTAAGGGGATGGCTTCATTTCCTAACACGGCGTTCTAAATGCTTCCAAGTAAATGTTATAAAGTAGACGGAACTCTGTAACAGAAGAATTGAGTACTAATCACAATCTACAAATTATCAGCAATTTGAAATGTAAGAATGTGTGGAAGAACCTCAGATACAGAAGGCTCTACATCACCTGGAGCTTGTTCATCCAAGGGCGGCCCATCTCTGAGGCTGACTGAAATGACTGCTTCACAAGGCAGGTTGTAGGAGATGGCAAGCTGGCAGAGGTACCTGAGTTCACCCATTATTTAGGGCACAATCCTTACCAAGTCTACTCAGAAGTAAGTCCTATTTTGTTCAAGGGTGCTTACTCCCAGGAAAGTGTGGTTAGGATTGCAGCCTTAATATATACACATACACACAATTATATTTGTAAATAATTTGATTATACACATGTTGCAAGAACATGTGTATAAGCATTGGCTTTTGCGCACTCCTGTTCTGTGTGAAGACTCTTTTATCAGGAATTGTACAGTCATAAATAGTCATAGAACTTACACAGGTAAGCTGAATTCACAGGTGCTGCTGCAAAAAAAGTGAACAGATCATGTCAGAGGGTTGCCATGCATCCAATATCCATGTCCTTTAGTTCAGGTCAAATGAAAGTGTGTACACCTTTGTAAGTTATGTATTACTTCAGCTGGCCCCAAGGTGGGACTCACGAAGAACAGCCCACAGCATCCCCGCTTCATGATTTCTTGGGCTCCAAAGGGAAGGATGCTTCTCAGTGGTCATGAGTCCTCTGTATTCTGGTGCCATGGCAAATGGTGGGCAGTATCATGGGAATAGGAGGGAAAGCATTCTGGCAGCCATGCAGGTGCCAGAAATGAAGTAAACATCATGGGATGAATGGGGCATGGCTAGCTGGGAGGGCTGCTGCAGTAGGCACCTGTGGCTTATGTTAGCCCAGTAATTGGCCCATGCAGTGCTTTGTCTGATAGAGCCATGTGCTACAGCCCCCCAGCCAGGTGTGCTTGTTTGTGGTGATGCAAGGTGGTAAAGGCTGGATGCGGTCCTCTTTGTCTGCCTCTTGCTGTGGTTGGATGGATAAAGAACAGGTTTGTGGAGTACCTGGTGTTGTTTCTAGACCTGCCCTTCCCTCTTTTTTCTTTTTCTTTTGGTCCCTGCTATGGGTATTTATATCCACTAATGCAGAAGTGAATGCCTTGCAGTTGGGGGAAAGTCCCTTGACCAGGCTCCAACCCATCTTGCCTGGCTCCCTGCTTGTGTCTTTGTATAATGAGCTACTAGCACACTGTTTTGCTTGAGTGCTATTGAAACCCCCCCCCCTTGTGACTTGTTTCAGGTCCCCCCACCCAGCTCCTTTCACCTGGAGCTGTTCCCACACAGACTCAAACCCTTGCCCTGGAGAGACTTGTGTGCTTGTTCTAGCTTTTTTTTTAATCCTTTGCTGCTGATAACACTGTAACTTCTGTAGGGGTGCTGTGGAATCCTTATGTTGTGTATGTGTGTGTAGTGTTCTTGGGGCATCATCCCTAGATTGCCTGTTGCTATGTTGCTCATTCCTAGTGGTTGATGGGAGGGGTGTCTCCTCAGCACTGGGCACTCTTTGACCCTGCACCTGCCTCCCAATCCATTGCTCATTTCACCCTGGTGACACTTTCTGGCTGGCAGTGTTGGAGCTAATCGGATGCAATGATTGGCTCATTGGGCATCACACCAATGACACACAGATGTCACAGTGATGAAGTACCAATGGCATGTCGATATCTTGTGAATGATGCAATGATGCTAAGACTCTGCTCCATAGCGAACAGGCTATGTTAGTATTTCCATGGATGCTGGGGGTGTTAGTGGGAAGGGCTGTGCCAGCATTGCTTTGCCTAATTGCTCACACACTATTGCACTGTTGGTGAGCTGTTGTCGGGAAAGGCTTAGAATATGAAGGATGACATGCTGGCATCCGTGCGACATCCAAATAGGATTGGGCTGTGAGTGGGACTGTGGAAACCTGGATTCATATGATAGTTCATTCACTACAAATAATTGCACACAGTTTGTATAATGGTACATAATTTCTCAATGCAACCATACAGTTTTGAATTGGACTGAATAGTTCTTTAACACAATGATTTGTGAAAAGAATAAATTCATAAATGCTTTTACATATAGTTAGACTATATGTATTTCAGGAGGTGAGTGTGGCATTAAGCTAAATTTTATGTAGTAGGAACAACAACAAAAGAAACCCCAAACTGAGAAGGTACAAAAAAGAGAAAAGAAAAAAGGGGGACTGAGTAAGTATATTCTGTTTATTTCCCTTCTAAATCAGCATTCACTCAACCATATCTCCTATCTGTTAAGAGAAGGAAAAGGCCTCCTAGATTAGCATTTCAGGCAGGCAATGATATGTAGGAACATGCCAGGAAATCAGATATGTGTAGTCATGCCAAATGAACTTTTCGGATCTAAATACCAAGTACTACAGGATGACTTGATTTTTTAAGCTCTTGACAGATACACGATGTAGTTTGTTAACTCTGGCAGTGCTTATAGAGTTTGATGTGCCCAGTAAAGATTGTAGCTTTGAAACTACATGTCACAGCTCCTGTGCAATTTTACTTTCACATTTGTAGTCCTTTACAGATCTTCGAGGAGATATAAGAAATTAGAAAAAATTCTACAGGTTACCAATTCTCAAGGCAACTCCAGAGACACCTCGAGCCAATGGTGCAAATAGGGTGGGCTACCTTCCTCTGAGAAGCAATGTGAGATATGGACAGTGATTAAACCATTTCTGCCCAGCCCACAGATGTACACATTTGATCCATGTTGTTGATCAACGTTGATCCATATGCAATGTTGGGCAGAAATGGCTTAAAACAGCACTAAATAATGTAAAGCCTTCTTCTGTATGAATGATTAATTAGGCATGTTTTTGAAGAGGGTAGTAGACTATCAGTCTGCTCAGAGACCCACAGGTTAGAGTTTCTCATTGGCCCCATGTCTCAAGGCAAACCCAACAAAGTATATTCAGCCACGGAGTAGTGGGGGGGGGGGATGAGAAAATCAGACTCATGAGGCATGGGACAATAGTGGTCAACCAAGTTATTTTAATTTTCACTTTATTTAAATATTTATATCCTGTCTATTGATTCAAACAGTCTATTGGTGGCTCACCAGCTACCTAAAATAGTATCATGCAAATTAAAGGAGGAATCAAAAACAGAGATGCAACAGCAGGTGAATAATCAAACTGGGAAAATCCAAGAAGGCACAGCAAGGAGCACTGATTCCGTCTGATACTAGAAAAGAATCAGAGGGCCCCCAAGTTGCTCTGAGAAAGAACCACTTTCACCTGACACCAAGTTCTAAACCTATGATTGCCGAATGCCTGAATAGGGCTCTAAAGACCAACATATATGGTAACAGAACACTGAATTTCACTAATTCTGGTGGCAGCCTGCCCCTGTAGGATTGGCCCGTAAGTTGAGTACAAGTTAGCTTTCACTGTATCAGATATATTCATTGAGGGTCATACACATCTATCTGCCTCTAAACCCTCTAAACCAGGGGTGCTCAGTAGGTGGATCGCGATCTACCGGTAGATCGTGAGGCAAAATGAGTAGATCGTGGAGTGCCGACCCCCCCCCCTTTCAGGTGCCTCTGGGAGGAAATGCCAGGAGTAAGGCCCATTGTACGCAATGGGGCTTACTCCCAGGTAAGTGTGGCTAGGATTGCAGCCTCACAGCCTAATACTAGGCATGTCTACTCAGGAGTAAGTCCTGTTATAATCAGTGGGGCTCAAGGTACACCAACATACATTGTACACATAAATGTTATATGTTATGATGGCGCGAACATTGTAAAAAAAACTCTGGTAGATCTCCAGGCCTTGCTGGGTTTCAAAGTAGCTCTCAAGCCAAAAAAGTGTGAGCACCCCTGCTGTAAACCAAACTAACAAGGGCTATGCAACTCTAATAAATAAGCACCACTTCCAAATAGACTGAAATCCTATGCACAGTTTTTTGGGAATAAATGCTATTGAACAGAGTGGGACTTACCTCTGTGTATAAATCCATAAGATCTGGCTACAAATCAATGGTAAGGCCACACCTAGAGTATTGTGTCCAGTTCTGGTCACCACATCTCAAAAAAGACATAGTGAAAATGGAAGAGGTGCAAAAGAGAGCGACTAAGGCTGCAATCCTAACCACACTTTCCTGAGAGTAAGCCCCATTGAACAAAATAGGACTTACTTCTGAGTAGACTTGGTTAGGAGTGTGCCCTAAAATGATTACTGGGCTGGGGCACCTTCCTTATGAGGAAAGGCTACAGCTTTGGGCCTCTTCAGCCTAGAAAAGAGGTGTCTGAGGGGGGACATGATTGAGACATACAAAATTATGCAGGGGATGGATAGAGTGGATAAGGGGATGCTCTTTACCCTCTTACACAACACCAGAACCAGGGGACATCCACTAAAATTGAGTGTTGGGAGAGTTAGGATAGACAAAAGAAAATATTTCTTTACCCAGCATGTAGTTGGTCTGTGGAACTCTTTGCCACAGCATATGGTGATGGCATCTGGCCTAGATGCCTTTAACAGGGAATTGGACAAGTTTCTGGAGGAAAAATCCATTGCAGGTTACAAGCCATAAAGGTTATTTGCAACCTCCTGATTTTAGAAATGGGCTACATCAGAATGCCAGATGCAAGGGAAGGCACCAGGATGCAGGTCATGTCTTGTGTGCTCCTTGAGGCATTTGGTAGCCACTGTGAGATACAGGAAGTTGGACTAGATGGGCTTGTGGCCTGATCCAGAGGGGCTGTTCTTATGTTCTTATGGCTACACGTCTTCTTAGAATATTGTCAATGCACCAGTGGCTTCCTGTATTCTTGGCAGCTTCAAAGCAGTGTTCATATTTGTATGAACAAAGAACAATTTTCTGGATTTCTGATTAGCCCTTCAGATTGGGTCTTTAATTTCTGTTCACATCTTCTTGTCCAATTAGCACAGTTAGGCTGAAACACTTACTCAAGCTGACATGCAGTATATACCATTTCAAGAACCTAATATTCCTGGGCTTTATGGATTTCAGCTCCCAGCATGTCTTCATAGCTCATAACCTTTAATCCTCACATCAATCTTGGTGCTCTGTTCAATTACTACAGTGCTGTCTACTGAAAAGTAGTAGGAGCTCAAGGGAAGTTTGTGCAAACTTGCAAGTTTCTCATTCATTTTCATTAAAAACAAGAAGGACAAAAAATTTCATTCAGATGTTCACTAGAATTCCCACTACCCCTCTGTGATGTATGACATCTAATCTTGTTTTCAGTACTGCTAGCCAAATACTGTGCCTGATTGTTTCAGAAATTTTTATTAGCAAGCAGTGTATGGGATTCTCCAAAGAATTCAGTGCTGTGGATTGATTTTCTTTTTTTTAAAAAAAACAAAAGATTCCATATATTGTACAAGATGAGATCAAAAGAATCATTTCAGAATAATTCTTTGAGACCAAGAGCTCACTTTGTTCACCTAGTATTTCAAAAATATCGGCAGGTTCTTTCACCAGTTCAGCATTTGGGTGGAGGGCACATGTTGTGTAATGCCTCTTTGAGAAGGAGGCCCAGAAGGCCTCCAGATGAGACAGACCATGTGAGGAATTTTACTAGTATAGAAAAGGTCTGTATGAGGGTGACTCCTCCGATACCATCTCCTCAGGGGCCTGAGCAGGCCTAAGCATGAATGGAATGGAATCGGGGACAGTCACCAGATAAACTGCATTGGTTTTGCCCATCTAAATTGTCCTGTTCTGAGCCTTCACTGTAAGTTGTAATGAGTCTTTAGAAGTCTGGAATGTGCTCCTGCTGTCACATATTGTCAGAAGTTGCCTGGGCGGCAGCTGTGAACTATGAGTAGCTGCCCTGAGTGGTGAACTCCTAGAATGTCAGCAATAAGCTCCAGACTGGCCCCACCTACTCAGGCTGGACTATGCCTTAGCAACATTGGGGCAAAACTTTGTTCACTGGCTCTGTCATGGCAAGGGGTACATTACCAGTCATCCAACCTGGACTCTTCAGCATCCCGTAGCCATGGATTGGCTCAAATCTGACCACACTCTTGACTCCTAGCCTGTTTCTTGGTCCTGACTATTGGCTTGATTCCTCTGTCCTGACTCCTGCTTCTGTTCCTGACTCCTCGATCCTGATTCCTGGCTTGCCTTTCAGGTCTGAGTGACTTCTAACTCTTCCAAGGCTGCTGCCCACAATCCAGCCCTCACACTAGGATTGCCAGTACTTCAGAGCTGGCCTGGACTCTCCATCAGGAGAGTCAGCATCAGTACCAGCGCCCATCTCCATGCGACTGCTGAAGCACTCCTGGAGATGTTAACAGGACCTCCCTCATTGAATGGCATTACATCATCTTGAAATTTTCTGGGAATAGCTTCACTCAGAGGTGCCAACCCCACCTGACACGCAACCAATAACAAGAGCAATACTAAAACACTCACAATCAGTTGTGTGAGGGAAAACTCCCAAGAGCCTGTCACTTTAGTTCATCGTTTGGGTATGATTTTTGATTAGAATTGACGTTCAAGAGAGCACTCCTTTGGCTGACTAGTGTGAATCTGGAGTAGTTTTGGGCAAGTTTCCCCAGTGCCTGGAGTCACTATGCATTGGCAGAGGTTTCTGGACACTGTTGCACCAAATGCAGTTGCCAAAAAGCCATCTTACAAAAGCTGCAGGGAGCGCATTACACATCCAGTGCAGGCCACAACCTACCATACAGAGGCCTAGGGTATTTCTGCAAATTCAGAAACACTTGAAAACCAACTGAGAATGATAGACTTCAGTAGCCCGTATTTGGCCCTGTATTTCAGTGCTTCACTGAAATCTACAGATTCCGGAAAGTTCGCAAACATCTCCCATGTTTTCATGTCATTGCCCCCCTTCTCCAATAGTAAATTGCATTTTTTACAATTTTCTGTGTGCAATTATCATGACATTCCTGGCTGTTACACATTCATAACGGCAACAAAGGAGATGTTTAAGCGATCATTTGCCACGCGAGGGCTTGTTGTTTGATTGGTGAAAAAGGCTCAGAAAGTGTGTGCTATCTTTGGAATACACTGTGTTATCTTCTTTGCTTCTCTTCTCCAGCCTGAGTGATATTTAAATGTATGTATATTTCTGAGAGTGTGTAAGGAATTTGTTTTTTGGGGAAAAAGGAAAAGAAAAAACAAAGTCAATCTGGAATAGTGTACTCAGAGAAAATCATGGGCTCCAACTGTCCCTAATTACTGGGGACAGTTTCCATTTTCTGGTAACTGACCTTGGTAAAATGCTGTGTTGATTTTCAGTGTCTGTGTTGCCAGGGTTTTTTTTTTTTTTTTTGGTCCCCCCTTGAAACTGTTTTATTACTGTTATAAACTGCCCTAGGAGTTTTATTAAGCTGAAGGACAGCATAAAGCTATTTCCCAGTAAATACACAAATAAATAGTGCCCAAATCTCCCTTTGCCAATAGAAATTCCCCAGAGTAAGAAATTCACAAGACTGAAGACATGCAGACTGTACCATACCACTAGAACAGGGGTGTCCAAAGTTTTTAGCAGGAGGGCCACATCATCTCTCTGACACTATGTCAGGGGCCGGGGGGAAAAATAATTAATTTACATTTAAAATTTGAATAAATTTACATAATTTTACAATCATGAATATATTAAAGATGAACTTGTATCAATGAATGAAGGTCTTGCGATAGCTCAAGGCCTATAAAAGGCCTTGCACAAAGCAAGGCTGGCCTTTCCTTTGCTGCTGCTACTGCATCACAGATGTGAAACAGCAAGCAGTGGAGGGAGCCCTCATCACACAAGAGGTCAAACAGTCACCCTCACTCTGAGAGCAGTTGCATCGGGCCAGTGCAGGCTCCAACAAATCTCTGAAGGGCCAGAGACTCATTGGAGACTGGGGACTCCTTGAGGGCTGCATTGAGAGGCCTTGAGAGCCGCAAGTGGCCCCAGGGCCGGGGTTTGGGCACCCCTGCACTAGAAGATGTATCCTTTAATTCAGCCTTTCAACATAATGAAAATATCTTCAGTGAAATGAGACCAAAAGCAAAATATCAGGAACAAACAAGATGAAATTGAACAGAAACCTGGTGGGACGAGATGCATGAATGAAACGTGTTAATTGAGATCTTATTCAATATCTTATTCAAGAAGGATAGACAAAACAGGAAGGATGAGGGGGTAGTGCTATGTGGAATTCCAGGAAGGTGAGAGGCAAAAGCTCAATGAAAGAGAAATGAAAGTGACAGTAACAGTCAACAAAACCTTTATTAGGCATAAACATTTGATGGGTGAAGACTCTGTACAGAAACTGTAGAGAGAATAGAAACCTAAGCAGTACACAAATACCGTCATGTACACGCAGATACAGACATACATTACATTATACATACACACACATTTAAAAGACAGAAAACAATCAGTTACTCTACAGATATTGCCAAGATGTAATCTACTCAGTGGTTGCTTGGTACAGAAAGCTTGACTCAATTCAAATTACTTAAATTTAAAAACTATGCGACTGAGAGGGTTGTATGCTCGACATCACCTGCCAGAAGGAATTGAATTATAGTGTTCTCAGGGGACCTGCATTGAACCAGATTCATGGATGTAAAATCCGCTTATAAACAGGCTCCACCTGTATTTCTGTTATACATGTCATGTCCAAAACACAACACATATGATGCACTCTAATGCGCTGCCCAAGAGAGAAATACAAGTTGTTGAAATAACTCAAGGCCATGAGATTTCTGATTCACCAGTATTCTCTGATATTCAACAAGGTTAGAAGTTTCAGTTCCCAGAAATGTCCTTTAAAGAAACAAAGACTCTCTTTTGATTTTTGGAGCTGTAACGTAGTCCAGAGTGAAATGGAGAGGGAGGTGGCTCTGTGTATTAGGCACAGTGTAAAAGGTAGGCATTGGCTGTCTTCAGTGCAATACTAATGGATTTTTACCTCCCCGGTAATGTCAGGTAGGCAGACCTGTACCTCTGTTGTGCTGCCTCACAGCAGGAGGGATTATGCAGTAGATTTTGCTTTTAAGTGCAGGAACAGTGGCCTTCTAAAGGACCCCATAATGATACCACTCCAGATCCCAGTTGGGGATTTGCAAAACCCTGTTATTTCCACAGACATTTTTGCCTTACTGAGAAATGTCACTGTGTTTTTGACTAGCAAAAGGAGATAGGCAATTTTCATGAGGGTAAATTCTTGACAGTTATTTCACATGGCTGCTTTGATCCTAGCATTATTGTACTATCCTCCACTATTGTACTATCATGCCTAGGGATCTGGCTTATAGCCCAATCCTATGCCGGATAGGACTGGTGGAACTGACGTGTGCTGTTGCAAACATGCCTTTAGGCACACTGTGGCAGTATGGAGGCCCACAGCACAGGTGGCAAGGCCTACACTAGCCTGCCACTGCCACTCAGAGGCCTATGCCTGCTGGAGCAGGTTGGCTCTCCGTCAGGTGGCAGGGGCAGGGGGGTACAATGGGGGCAAGGGAGGCATTGCAGGGTGGAGGGAGGGGCAGTTCAGGCCTGGGAGGGAGCAGCTGTGGCCACTGCTGCATCCTATCCCCCCTCCTGGACCTGAAAGCACAGTGGACTGGCACAGATCTGAGTAGCCCCATTGATGTTGCTGAGGTTGTACCTAGGGGTAAGGGGATGAATGTCCTCTTCCCTGAAGAGATCTCCAGCAGCCTCTGTTCCCATGCTGTGCATCTTTGCTGTGCTGGGTGTTAGGATTGGGCTGTAGTTGGTTGATTTGTATATACTTTGAAACTGAGCCAAATACTTTGGCTATTGCTCATCTTTGTTTGCCCAAAAAGGGCTGCCTAGCCTCCTCATCTAATACAATCAACTTAATCTTCACCATCTCTATTCCCCAAATTGGACACAACCTAGCAAAATTCAAACTTCCCACCTTTTTTCTATCATTATTTAAACGTTGTCAGCAAGTGTTATCGTACAGGTGCTATATTTAAATCAGCACATTCAAAAATTCTTCCTACAAATCCTTTGTAGTCATAGACTCTAGCACTGTTCCAGAGAGAACTTTATGATCTTTTAGTGGCTTTGCAAAATCAGAATGGAATTACGCTGTAAATTGTATTGACAGCATTTTGATTCTTAAACTGACTTTTTATTGCATCTATATCCTTGTACAAATTGATGCACAAGTTCCTATTAGATTAGCAAGACAAATTGTTTGACATCCAAAGGAATACTAAATGTCACTGTATTTATTTTGATGAAGGTCAATCAATAGTGCTGGCTGCAGAATGTACCCCAAGTGAACACGTGTTTTTTTTTCCTCCCCAGATATTAGGCATTTTGATTGGAAAATGTTGACTTCTCAATACTAGCAAAAGATGCAAATGTCAGATTTCCTAAATAAATAACCTGATGCTTGAAAGAGTGTTGGTACTAATTACCTAGAAGTCTTCCACATGTTAACACACAATTTAATACAAGAAAACTATTGAGTTACACAGGGTAATTTGTTTAAAGCCTGCTGATATAATTTTAATTAATCTTACAACTTCCTATGGAATCTTCTTCAGAAAATAGAGACCTAGCTTACCCTCAGAATGAAGCAAAAATAGACAACCTTTCTACAAAAATGGGTCTTGTGTGCTGCATTAGAGACTATCCAGTTTATTTCACCCTAAGCTTTCTTAGATGACGGCCACCAGGTGATGCGCTGTGGTGGGGTGGGAGATGACACCACTAGTGGCCAAAATTTTTAAAATTTTGGTATTTTTAAATAATACCATCATGTTTTTTATATATATATATATATATATATATATATATATATATATATATATATATATATATATATATATATATATATTGATTTCATCCCTCACCATCATCTTTTCCACTTTCTCCTTCTGTTTATCTTCTGTTTTCTTCACATCTTCCAATTGCTCCTTGCACACATCTATCTGTTGAGAGAGTGTCTTTAAACTGGCTTGAATCTGCAAGGACCAACTCAACTGCTGTCTTCTCATTGTGAGCAATTTTTCCAAATTTTTGAGGATCATTTGAGTCCAGATCTCTAACAGGCTCCATCTTGCAATTCTATCTGATCCACAAGATGTCCACAGCATATCATTCTCCTTACTTCCATCACATGTTTTTTCAGTCAGGCATTTTTCGAATTTTTCTTAGAGATAACAGTGTGATTAATGGAGAAAAACAAAACGAAAGAAACAATCTCAAGGAGACAAAACTCTTTCAAGTCTAATAAAAATTATGTCCACAAGTAATTCTGGATTTTAGTCCACAGACCAAATTATATTTATAATTATAATCCACGACCAATTTATTCCACTACAAAGATAAAAGCACTTTCAACACCCTTAAAAAATTTCTCATTAATACCTTCAGTGTATCCAGGGCTTTTAGACAAATCAGTCAATCAAAGCCGGGGACAATATTAACATATACTTATCTTAAATTTCCAACTTAAACTTTACGCTTAATGCTTTTTCCTCCATATGGTATCTTAGCACAGAGCCAGCAGCTTGATTGCATAAACTGCAACTCCCCCAATACTGTCCCTGACTATTAGGCTTCTGAGAAGAAAGCCCCCCCCCCCCCCGGTCAGGCTTTCAAAATCTCTGGTACCTGCACCATGGAAAGATCTTATCTCTCCTGATAAAGATCTTCAGATCCTCTTCAGACTTGCAGTTTTTGGGGGGAAAACAGACTGTCTCTCAGGAGCCCCTGGAGACATGTCTGTTCATCCACTCTTGGCTCCTCCTCCTCCACTTTTACTTTCAATGCTGCGGGGAGCCCTGCCGAAGGTCGCGCAGGGCTCCCCACACCCCGGAGAGGCTGAAGGAGGCTTGGGTAAGTGCTCCCAAGCCCCTGCAGCCCCCTGAGCAGCGCAATCCTGGGGATCGCACCACTGCCTCCTCCCCACCTCCAGGTTGCCCCCGCCCCTTAAGGGGTAGAGGCCAGGGCCCAAAGGCTGGGGGGGGTCACGACGCTCCAGTTTGAAAAGCCCTGCTATATACATTTACATGGAAATCCCTGAACTGAATTCATTTGGGCTTATTTCTAAGTAGACATGCATAAGATTGCTCTGTAAATCTAGCCACCACTTGAACTTAAATTGTATGTTTAAGTCCAAAACAAAACCATAAAAAGATTTATTCCAGTGGTTGATCAGCTGAAAACTGATGTTTATCAGAAGTATCATGAGAAGACATTTACGTGTACAATACGCACATTTTAGCATAATTAAGTAAGAAACCCAAGGCTGTCATACCCATCAATCTCCCTTCCATTTCAGTAAGTTACCTCTTTAAGTTCAATCAGTTCAATCAAACCTCTTTAAGTTCATCAGAAGAGTGGTTACAGAAATTAGAAGAGTGGAAAATCAACAGGATCTAGAGGAGACTTTGATTGAAATAGAGAAGATGGACAGAGTAACATAGGTGCACAAAATACAAAATTTGTTGGAACAACAAGAAGAAAACATATCCCAGTTAATTGGAAGAATGAACATACTTTATACAAGAAAGTGTGGGCTTATTGGATTCTGTTATGGAAATAAATTCTGTTATGGAAATAAATGGAAATAAATTCTGTTATGGAAATAAATGGATATTACAGGAGAAAAAATGGAAAGAAAGAAAAAGAAACCTGAGGGTTAACGAAAATTGGAGGATTTTATTTAGTTAATAACTGGTTTAAATTTACTTTACTTTTTTTTCCAATTTACTTTAAAAATAAATATATACGAAATTGATATATATGAATTAGAATGAATTAGAAAAAATAGTGGAAAATGTTAGCGTGTGGATGAATTGTTTTATAGGTAGTTATGTTAAAGAAAAAAATGTAATCAGATTGGAGAATTAGATTGGAGAATGGTAAAGGACATATAAGAGATTGCTGGTTTTATTATAATTTGGAAATTAGGTTATTATTATTTGATATTAATGAGTAATTGAACTAGTTGAGATGATAAAAAGTGAATATTTAGAAAATATATTATAGATTACTATGTATATTCTTTTAACAATAGTAAATGAGACTTTTACTATTGTTAAAAGAATATACCGGGTATATACCGGGTTAAAAGAATATACCGGGAATATACCGGGTTAAAAGAATATACCGGGTCCCACCGGGTAGATGGGACTCGTCAGCCTAGGAAGGCAGCTCATCTAAGAGAAGGAAACTCTGACCTCAAACCTCCACTGCCTTGTGGCTACATCCAGTTGTGGAAAAGGCTTCAGGAGTCAACCTCGAAGCAAAATCAGGAGCCGGAGTCCCTTAGGCAGTTCATGGCTGAACACAGTCACGTTCTGGCAACTCCTGCGACGCCGCTGGAACCAACCGTATTGGCTTCTGCCTTTCCATTGGACCATTCCAGCAACGTGGAGAGGGGGGATTTGCTGCATGGGTAACAGCCTATCCTCCATACCTTCTTTACCCAGGCTTCGCGCACTGGAGAGGACACTCCAACTTCGCCATACGGCGTCGGCACAACACGGGAAGCAACAGTTTACCGGTTATAAGTCTTTGCTCGATTGGCGTAGAGCATGACGCCAGGGACTGCTTCCGACGGTGGGAGAGATCATTGCATCTCATTGGGCAGCTACCACCCACCTTAAGCTGGGCAGTCCCCAGCCAGTAAGGTGTTGCCTCGCCACGGTCCGTTAACCTCATGGGGTGCGTGGGGTTTAGGGTGAAAACCGACAAGCGGATCGACAACTCTGCACCATGCAACAGAAAACAGAAAACTACTGCCCTAAAGCTGGGCACCTGGAACGTTAGGACAATGACACCTGGCTTCTCTGAAGACCTGCAAGAAATAGACGATGCACGCAAAACAGCTGTCATCGACATGGAGCTGAGCAGTCTGCAGATGGACATCGTCGCCCTTCAAGAGACTAGGCTGCCAGATTCCGGATCTGTCAAGGAGAGAAATTTCTCATTTTTCTGGCAGGGAAAACCACCAAACGAAACCAGGGAACATGGCGTTGGCTTTGCGGTCAGAAATACCCTGCTGAAATCCATCATCCCACCTACTGTGGGAAGTGAAAGAATTTTGTCCCTGCAGCTCCAGTCATCAGCAGGACCTATCACTCTCATCAGTGCTTATGCACCGACTCTGTCGTCTCCAGCAGAAGCCAAAGACAAATTCTATGATGACCTGGCCACCACTGTCAAGAAAATCTCTGTAAAAGAGCCATTGTTCATCCTCGGCGATTTCAATGCTAGAGTTGGTGCTGATAACAGTTCATGGCCCACTTGCTTAGGTCAGTTTGGCACTGGGAGGATGAACGAAAATGGCCAACGCCTGCTAGAGTTTTGCTGTCATCACGGTCTCTGTGTCAGCAACACATTCTTCAACACAAAGCCCCAACATAGAGTCTCTTGGAGACATCCAAGATCAAAGCACTGGCACCAGCTCGACCTGATCCTCACCAGATGCTCCAGCCTTCCCAGCATCAAGATCACACGCAGTTATCATGGTGCTGCCTGCGACACTGACCACTCCCTGGTGTGCAGCAGAGTGAAACTGCAAACAAAGCGACTGTATCACACGAAAAAGGAAGGAAGACCTCGCATTGATACCAGCAAGACCCGGGATCAGAGAAAAGTGGAGGAATTTGCACAAGCGCTTGAGGAATCTCTTCCAGGCCCGGCCGACGCAAACGCATCCAACAGATGGGAACATTTCAAGAATACCGTTTACAACACCGCCTTGTCCATATTCGGCAAGAAGACCAACAAGGCGGCAGACTGGTTTGAAGCCCACTCTGAGGAGTTGACACCAGTCATTGAGGAAAAGAGGAGAGCTCAAGCAGCATACAAGGCCTGTCCCAGTGAGCGCAACCTGCAGGTCCTCCGAACTGCCCGCAGCAAAGTCCAACAGACTGCCAGGAGATGTGCTAACGACTACTGGCTCCAGCTCTGTTCCGAGATACAGATAGCAGCTGACACGGGCAACATCAAGGGGATGTATGATAGTATCAAGCAGGCCCTAGGTCCAACACAGAAGAAAATTGCCCCTCTGAAGTCTGCCACAGGCGAGGTCATCCAGGATCGGGCGCAGCAGATGGAACGCTGGGTGCAGCACTACTCTGAGCTATATTCCAGAGAAAATGTAGTCACCGAAGAAGCACTGAACAACATTGAGTGCCTGCCTGTGCTGGAAGAGCTTGACAGTGAACCAACCCTAGAAGAACTTCACGTGGCCCTGGACTCCCTTGCCTTTGGCAAGGCACCTGGAAAAGACAGCATCCCTGCTGAAGTCCTAAAATGCTGCAAAGAGATCATCGTCACTGAGCTGCATGAAATCCTCTGTCTCTGCTGGAGAGAAGGTGGAGTACCTCAAGACATGAGGGATGCAAACATCATCACGCTGTACAAGAACAAAGGTGACAGGGGTGACTGCAACAACTACCGCGGCATCTCTCTCCTTAGCGTTGTAGGAAAGCTGTTTGCCCGAGTTGTACTAAAGAGGCTCCAGGTACTTGCAGAGAGCGTCTGTCCAGAATCGCAGTGTGGATTCCGAGCCAACAGGTCCACCACTGATATGGTATTCTCCCTTAGACAACTGCAGGAGAAATGCAGGGAACAACGACAGCCACTCTTTATAGCCTTCATAGATCTCACAAAGGCTTTCGACCTGGTCAGCAGAGACGGCCTCTTCAAGATTCTCCCCAAGATTGGATGTCCACCCAGGCTCCTCAGCATCATCAGATCTTTCCACAAGGACATGAAGGGCACTGTTGTCTTCGATGGCTCCACATCAGACCCTTTTGACATCCGAAGCGGAGTGAAGCAGGGCTGTGTTCTTGCACCAACCTTGTTTGGGATTTTCTTCGCTGTCCTGCTGAAGCAGGCCTTTGGAACTGCAACAGAAGGCATCTATCTCCGGACCAGATCAGACGGAAAGCTCTTCAACCTCTCCAGACTGAGAGCAAAATCCAAAGTCCAGCTGAAATGTCTGCGTGACTTCCACTTTGCCGACGATGCAGCTGTCACTACCCACTCTGCCAAAGATCTCCAGCAGCTCATGGATTGTTTTAGCAAGGCCTGCCAAGATTTTGGACTGACAATCAGCCTGAAGAAAACACAGGTCATGGTTCAGGATGTGGACTCACCTCCCTGCATTACAATCTCTGAGCATGAACTGGAGGTTGTCCATGACTTTGTGTACCTTGGCTCAACGATCTCCGACACTCATTCTCTCGATACCGAGCTAAACAAGCGCATCGGTAAAGCAGCTACCACGTTTTCCAGACTCACAAAGAGAGTCTGGTCCAACAAGAAGCTGACGGAACATACCAAGATCCAGGTCTACAGAGCTTGCGTCCTGAGTACACTTCTGTACTGCAGCGAGTCATGGACTCTTCGCTCACAACAGGAGAGGAAACTGAGCGCTTTCCACATGCGCTGCCTCCGACGCATCCTCGGCATCACCTGGCAGAACAAAGTTCCAAACAACACAGTCCTGGAACGTGCTGGAATCCCTAGCATGTATTCACTGCTGAAACAGAGACGCCTGCGTTGGCTTGGTCATGTCGTGAGAATGGATGATGGCCGGATCCCAAAGGATCTCCTCTATGGAGAACTCGTGCAAGGAAAGCGCCCTACAGGTAGACCACAGCTGCGATACAAGGACATCTGCAAGAGGGATCTGAAGGCCTTAGGGATGGACCTCAACAAGTGGGAAACCCTGGCCTCTGAGCGGCCCGCTTGGAGGCAGGCTGTGCAGCATGGCCTTTCCCAGTTTGAAGAGACACTTGGCCAACAGTCTGAGGCTAAGAGGCAAAGAAGGAAGGCCCATAGCCAGGGAGACAGACCAGGGACAGACTGCACTTGCTCCCGGTGTGGAAGGGATTGTCACTCCCGGATTGGCCTTTTCAGCCACACTAGACGCTGTGCCAGAACCACCTTTCAGAGCGCGATACCATAGTCTTTCGAGACTGAAGGTTGCCAATACCTATATATATATATATATATATATATATATATATATATATATATATATATATATATATATAGATGTGCAATTTCATGCAGAATGCAATGAAACAAACCACATTGAAATATCTCTACTCTATCAAAAGATATAGCTAAAAAATCATAGGGGCAGGGCAAAGTTACTTCACCATGCCCAGCATCCAGGGAACTGCCCCACCCACTGCATGTGAGGAGGTTCATCATGCTAGTGATGGTCTGGCCTCCCACACTGGATGACACAAACCCTAGTGATGCTACTGAGCCCAATCTTATCCTCCACCATTGCTTGTGATGTAGCTGCACTGACGGAATGCATGGCATCCAATGGTGGGGGGAGGAGGGTTTGACCAGAGAGCACACCAGAGGTAGTTGAAAATGTTGTTTATGTATCTCTGGGTAGGTCTTTTGGCCGCCTATGGGTCTTCTGGGACCAATACCTGATTTGTAGCTGCTGTAAGCCCAGGGAGAGAAAGGGTGTGGGACAGCTCGGGGAAGAGGGGCCTTTGGTGGGGCCTCTTGAAGCCACTTGGTGTGCACATACCACACCCCTGCCCATTTGGAGAGGTGGTGTGGCCCAGAGGTGTGTGATGCAGCATGGCTTTGCACTGCCACAAAGGATCTTGCACTGCTCAAATGGGACATAGCTGTAAGTGAAACTGTTTAGCTAGGGCTTCCCAAAGTGTACTAAAAGATTAGCAATTGCATGGCCACTGTCATATATGTGAGGAAGAGTGGGAGAAAAGTCAATCTTCCCATATTTCCAGTTCTCTCAATAGTTTGCTGGCATCATTACAGAGGCTTTGACTGTAACTCCTTTATTGGGCTTGTCAGCTGAAGGAAACAGACTAGTAGCATCTTTTCATGTTCATGTTTCCCCTGCTGCATTAGGGCACTAATATGTAGCACTGAATATAAGGAGTAGCATTCTGAGAAAACACATTGGATGCGTTTACACTTTTTTTTTTTCTTTTTATAGGGAACTTCACCATTAGGAGAAAGGCCCCTTCGTCTTCAGGGAGGGGGGCAGCATTCTGCAGTCTTGTGACGCCAGGTGGCACAGGGGCCAGGTCCGCAATTGCTTCTGATGCAGGATAGAAGTTTCTACTTGGAGCCCAGGAGGTAGTGCATGTTCTGTGTATGCCTGTGTGTAAGTGTGAATATGCATAGGTGCAAACTAGATACAAAAATGCTTCAAGAATAAAGGCAGATAGTCAAAGCTATTTTTAGTATAATGATGAATAACAACAATGATGTTTCTCTGTTGAACCCCTTTCCACCAACAGCATGTTGTCCCATCTTTCCTTAGGCCATGTACTCTGGCAGCTTTTTCACTTCTGCACAGTTGGAATTGGCATCAATATTCCATTACATCTCAGCAGCTGAGGCTAGGAAGTACTCATTTCAGTATATCAAAATCAGAGATCTTACAGACAATTGCTGTGAATGTTTAAAAGCTTGCAGTTTGCATTTACCTAGGGGTGCAATCCTGTCCTGTGCTGGAACAGGAAAGCCAGGAGGCTTGCGCTGTATCCAGTGCAGGATTGTGGCCATAAGCAGCTCAGCTCAGCCTGCCCTCCCCTTGCCAAAGAACGCCTCCCTCCCATCTCCTTCCCACCCTCCTGCCTACCTTTCTTCGTTGCATCAACCCAGCTGGGGTGACGCAACTCATGAGGAGAAAGCGCGGAGGCTTGCGTCAGCCTCTGCAGGCCGGCGCTTCTTTGAGTGCCGACCCAGTTTCCTCTTGATGAGGCAAGGGACTTGTGTCGGCCCATAGGCGCATTTGGATTGCGCCCTTCAGCTTTCCCCCTTTGTCCAGGATATTTGATTTTGAGGTTAAATGTCCAAATCCACAATTTCCTTACAAATCTGTGATTTGGTAGTTTGCTCAGCTCTTTGACCATACTAAATACCTATACACATGCAGTAAGTGGGCAGGAGGTCTGGTCTAGAGGGTAGAGCCTCCATTTGCCTGAAGATTAACATCCACAAGGTCGGCAGTTCGAGGCCACCGGCACCGTGCGACCTTGAAGCAGCTGGCAAGCTGCAGCTGAGCTGTTCCATCTGCTCGGAGCGTGGGAGGATGGAGGCCAGAATGTTAAACCAGATCGGAGCGTAACATCTTGAATGTGGTGGTTCTTGAAAGAGAGAACCTTCTTTCAATTTGTAAAAATCCCTGCGTGGATTTAATAAGCCTGCCTGTGTAAACCGCCTTGAATAAAGTCTTGAATAAAGACCAAGAAAGGCGGTATATAAATACTGTATATTATTATTATTATTATTATTATTAAGTGTATAACATTGCAGCTTTAATATAAGCCTACAAAGAGTAGGGTTTCCATAGTTGGAACACTGAGACAGATCTCCAGCATCATATTCCTGCTCTAGAAAAGCAAGGTTAATTACTTATAATTTGACTGACAGCGCAATCCTAACCTACTTTCCAGCATTGACATAAGGGCAATGCAGCTCAAGGTAAGGGAACAAACATGCCTTTATTTTTTGGAGGCTTCTGTGGGTGCCACAGAATGCAGCACACATCCCATTGGCAGAGCTATGCCAGTGCTGGAAAGTTGGTTAGGATTTGGGCCTGAATCACAGAGGTTTTGTATACCTTTTTGTAGAGTCAGAAACCAACATTGGACAATGTTCTATGGCACTGTTTCTCAAACTGTGGGTCGGGATCCACTAGGTGGGTCTCAAGCCAATTTCAGGTGGGTCCCCATTCATTTCAATATTTTATTTTTCATATATTAGACTTGATGCCACCATGGTATGTGACTGCATTTGGGAAGATCTATATTTTTAACAGGCTACAAAGTATATGCTTTAAACAATGAGTCAATGGGGCTTACTCCTGGGTAAGTGTGGATAGGATTGCAGCTAGGATTGTTAAAAATTTTCCCTGCTTGATGATGTCACTTCCAGCTATGACATCACATCTAGATTAACGACATCACTTTCAGTGGGTCCTTAACAGATTGTCATTCTGAATAGTGGGTCCTGGGCTAAAAAGTTTGAGAACCACTGACTGTGGCATTTACTATAGTCCTAGAGAGATGAACAAAAGCACAGATTTGTACAAAAATTGTGGTTTTGGCCTTTTTAACCTCAAAATCAAACATGCTGGACAAGGGAGAAAAGACCCAGCCCAAACACAGGCTGCAAACTTTTAAGCATTCACCAGAGTTATCTCTGACTTTTGTATATTGAAACAAGAACTCCCTAGCCATTGGCTCAGCAACTGAGGTTTTAAGGAAGCACCTGGGAGTATGTCCCATTGAATTCAACAGGGCTTACATCTGAGTAGACATGCATAGGGATGTGTTGCAAATGTCTCAGCATGAAGGAGGGATATTTTGTGTCCATTTGCAACTGTCAATGTTATATTTTAAAAGGAAAAAAGAGCTGCCAAATGCAAGTTAAAGAGAACAAATGAGCAATGGAATTAGGGTGCTATCATGGTTATAAACATTTGTATTAATTTACCACTGATCAGATAGCAAATTTGAGCAATTGGTTTTAATTTATCTGGGCAAGTGCACATGGAAGCATATCCCACTTCCAATTACACTGGTCATTTGATCCAACCGTAATAAATTTCTTCCTGTGACTTGTGTGCAAGAGGAAAAGAAATAACGAACGCCTAATTATGCCCCCTAAAAGAATTTCCTAAGATGCTGAACTCTAAACATTAAAAATTGACTTATGAATCATGGAATTTGTGAAGCTGGCAGTATAATGTGGAACACTGCAGAAAACTGTGCATATGTTATGTCCATAAAAACAGTATTAGCAACTTCCTGAATATTAATTTTTAGAATAACTAAAGTCTCCTGACCTTTTCATTTATGAACTGTCACTTGTACTCACTAGATAAGAAAGGAAACAACACTGTCATTAACAACAGTGACATTTGCTGCTTCACTTCATTTCAAAAATTTTGTTGAAAGGCACATTCAGTTTTAAATAGCAAACAGGGTTTCAACCGCTTGTTCTAAATAATACATCCCAACCCGTTTGTGCAACAGCTATTTCCAGGCTAGAACTAGGACAAAGCAGGAGAACAGTGGTTTCCACTGACAGCAGCAGCCCATGTCTCTGCCCCTGCTTCCTCCTACAAAATATCAGATCTGCTGTGACATCACCACAATCTGAAATTTCCTGCCCTCATGCCACTTCATGCACAGTTCAGAGAACTCCAAATGCAATGATGTCACATGCTAGGTGTTCTACTACTAGAGATTACCAGGTGAATAAGGAGATGGAGATGGAGCCTGCTGCCATATTCAGTCCTGTTCTCATTCTCATTTGTAACCGTGCTGTGGATTTCATGCTTCCATTCTGGAGAAGTATCATTTCAGCCCCAATACTATAGGTTCCTTCCACTGAAGGAACTAGTGCTCCACCAACAGAAGGCTTTCTCTGTCGGCGCTGCAAATGCAGTGTCAACACACTCAAAGCAGCTGGCCACACAAATGGTTCATGATCGCATGTGCACCACCAGAGCAACCAACCAGGATGTTGGTGGCAGATGGAGAGGAGGAGAACCTGGTCATTTCAGAGAAGGAAATGGGGGTGTGTCAAAGGAGAGGATCCAGCAGCAGTTGTCCACATCAGATCTTATCCTCCATTTTTCTGCCCTGCTCTTTTTGGACTTGTGCCAGTTATATACCTGGAGTAGGTCCAAGGAGAACGATAGGCCATTGTGGGCCTGTGCAGAGCTAAGGGAAAAATATTTTCCCTTCCCTCCCCTCCCATAGGCCTACTGATCATTCCCCGTTATAGTATGTAGCACACAACTCCAAGGTGCATACTGCATGCTTTAGCAGGGCACAATGAGCAGTTCTTCTGCCAAAGGAAAGTGAAGCTAAGAGCACCATTACAAAGGGCTGTTATGGCTCTAAAACAGGTGAAATTTCTCTGGGAGGCTCTGCATTTCCCTAATTACAATTCCATTCTAATATACTTGGCTATGAAGCTGCAATCTCTATAATTTCTTACCTTTCTGAATAAAGATGGAGTCTTTATATTGCTTTAAAGTGCGGTATTTGTGCGTGTGTGTGAGAGAGAGAAAGAGAGAGAGAGTGCATGCCTTTGTGCATGTGGTTTAATTACAAAATGTGTTGGTTCTGATTGAATAAATTACATGATTAAATCCTACACTGGATACAGAACAGTGCAAGTTATATTAAAAAGTCATTATATTTGTAACTCAGAGCAAGGCATTATAATTAAAAGGCAATTGGATGAAATTAGCTCTGAGACTACATGCTTTTAAGCAGGGTTTGCTAAATGAACATTAACAGTTAACATGTGCCTTTTATTAGCTTACCTTCTTTCTCTCGCTCCCCCCCACACACTGAGCATCCACAGTCAGAGTGAAAAATTTCAGTGAAATGGACACATGAAAGGCAGCCACAGTGACCTGTCCCCCTGCATTCTGGCCATGCTCAAGTGCCTGACATTGCAACTCCAATCCAAGCTAAAATCAAAGTGGAAGAGCCTGCATGGCCTATTGCAGTGGTTCCCAAACTTACTGTGGTGCCCTTGCGGCCTTCTTGGCTGCACCCACTATATCACCTATATCACCTACCTAGTATACACTTTTAAAGTGATTAAAAATTTTAATTTGTAAAAACATTCCCTTGGAGTAAAAACACATAACACCACTTTCTGCACTTTTCCTCATTGGGGGGGGGGGGAACATCTCTACCAAGAATGAATGAATGAGACTGTATGGTCAGGAGCGCTCAGTAGGTCAACTCTGTTGCACCATTGCTCCAGCAGCAACATTAGCTATTAGTTGGTTTCTATAGGGCTCAATACATTTTGCTTGTCAGTTATCAGCTTGTCAGTTTCAGTTTTGCAATCCATCAACAACCAGGTCATGACTCACAGTTGGGAAATACTATTAACAAACGCCCCTAGGCAAATTTATCAGTTTACTTTCTCCTGAGTCTGATTATTCTCAACTAAGATTCTTTTGAAAAAAAAGTTTCAAAGGCAGTACATGAGCGCTCCCACTATTGTAGAAGTCCCAGAGTTCTGATTCCCCTCAGCTACACCCTTGCATGGTACACGTGAATCTGGAAATTGCATCTCCTTCTAAAATATCAAGGACAGTCTGTACTGATGCTTCTTAATCATGTCACAGTTTGATGCTGTGAATACACAGCGAGATTTGTAAGATGATGTTACAATTCTTAAAGATTACGTTACAATAAGATTATGGGCGCAATCCTAACCCCTTATGTCAGTGCTTTCCAGTAGTGGCATAGCAGTGCCAATGGGACATGTGCTGCATCCTGCAGTTGGGTGTCACTCACAGAGGCCTCATCAAAGTAAGGGAATGTTTGTTCCCTTGCCTCAGAGCTGCATTGCCCTTATGTCAGTGCTGGAAAGCACTGACATAAGGGGTTAGGATTGAGCCCTCTGTTATGTCCGATTATGATACAATTATGTTACATTGCACCACAATGAAAAGTCATCCAACAGATAACTGGTATGCTTTGTGCCTTCTTTGAAATAACAGTAGTTTCCTCCCAGGCTCCTCCTCTTTCATTGCCAATGAAATTTATTTTCCATTCCTCTTTCTCCCAAGGTATTTTAAAATAAGCTTGACTGCTATTGTACTTACTACTTGTCACTAACTAAATTATTCATTGTCGTGAGTCTGGATTAAATCTGCCAACGCTTATCTTCCTTTTTGCAACTTTCCATATATTTTCCTCCTGCCGCTAGAATTGAGTGGACAAGAAAGGAAAAACATAATAAGAGTTGTTCATCATCATCTAGCATCATTCTGTGGGGAATCCGAGAAAAAAAATCTGCTGCCCCACAACTGCTGGACTTTCTGAATAACTTTTCACTCATATGTTGTTTTTGATGGTACTGTGGTCACAGATCCTGATCAGCTGAACACCTCTTACGTCTTGCATCCAATCCAACCCCTACATCTCACACAACACTCAAGATGAAGTCCAGGTTCTTCTCCCCTCCAATTAGTTTCATAACTTTTAAGTTTTCTAAGGCACAGACATGTATCATATCTAGAGATTTTGTCTTTTGTCACAATTTGACCACACATTTACTCAGTCAGTGTGAGGGTAGTTGAAGTCTCCCATTATTACAACAGTTTATCTCAAATTTCTCTTGAAACATATCATTGTCAGTTCATGAGACACCTACATTTGCTCAGGTCCAATACCAAGTTTATTTTTCTGATTCCCATCAAACTCCCAGAAGCAGCAAGGGTAAGTACTCCATTAAGATTCATGCCTTTGCCCATAAAGGAACTACAGATTATTATTAACAGTATTTATATACCGCTTTTCAACTAAAAGTTCACAAAGCGGTTTACAGAGAAAAATCAAATAACTAAATGGCTCCCTGTCCCAAAAGGGCTCACAATCTAAAAAGATGCAAAAGAATACCAGCAGACAGCCACTAGAACAGACACTGCTTGGGTGAGGTGGGCCAGTTACTCTCCCCCTGCTAAAAAAAAAGGAGCACCCACTTGAAAAAGTGCTTCTTACCCAATTACCAGGGGTTATTAGCAGGGGTAATTAGCCGGGGTTATTAGTAGATTGGAGAAAAGGTCTCATAATGACAAACTTCCTAGACAGTATTTAGGATTTTAGATACATATCTGTGTCCA
This sequence comes from Tiliqua scincoides, assembly GCF_035046505.1. Lineage (NCBI taxonomy): Eukaryota > Metazoa > Chordata > Lepidosauria > Squamata > Scincidae > Tiliqua > Tiliqua scincoides. Next base: position 62,252,598 of record NC_089826.1, read on the forward strand.
TTTCTGTATTTGCTACCACCACTGAGACCCCAAACATTTGCATGTCAATGCATTTGCAGGCACAGAACGTTTTATCTTTAGCAAAAAGTGCCACTGCCTGCTGAAGAGATGCCTAAATAAATATGAATGCCAGACAGGTTGATTGACCTTGATTTTACCAGAGAGAGGTCCCAAGACAGTCTCTAAGAGTTAATGGATGCACATGTGTGTGCTGTGGCTTTCTAAGTAGCAGAATGAGAATACAAGGAACAAGAAGATCATTATCTCATTAATACCTTATTAATGAAGCATCTACAATGCACAGACTCTGATGGATGGATGAAAAGGCTGATTGAAAGAGTCAGGCAGTCCACAAACAGGTTGGAAAGTTGACGCTTCAGAGCATGCTTGACATAAGAGTAGCACAAACATTACTGGTACCCGAAGTACTAAAGAAGGGCACATGTATCGCATCCTATTTCCACTTCATCAATACATCTTGATTTCCCCTTTAATTGAAAGTTAGTACTAGGAGAACATTTGCAGTGCCTGTATGAAAAAAAGAGATCCACCAGAAGCAGATTCCTTCACTGGATGGATGCAAAGTGTTTCACCGTGTTCAACAGGTTGATCATGTGAGTTGTGCTAAAACAAAAGCTTTAGTTTCAGGTTACTTCTACTTATATGGGAACACACTTTGCTCTGTTGTGATGGAGCTGGGATCCTGCTCAGCTGCCAAGCACCAAACTGGCTTTTCACACTGATGCCATCACTGTCCAGGGTCCCATGTGCAGCAGCTATAGGACATCACCTAGTAAGGCTGGGGGAAAACCCTTACATTGTTATACACTATTCTTATCCCCAGCCCCCAGGGGAGTTTGGCTGTACTTGTCCTAAGAGGCAACTTAACAGCCACCGGGTAGATGGGACTGGTCAGCCTGGGAAGGCAACTCATCTGAGAGAAGGAAAACTCTGATTCCAAACCTTCACTGCCTTGTGGCTACATCCAGTTATGGAAAAGGCTTCAGGAGTCAACCTCGAGGCAAAATCCGGAGCCGGAGTCCCTGAGGCAGTTCATGGCTGAACACAGTCATGTTCTGGCAACTCCTGCGACATCACTGGTACCAACTGTATTGGCCTCTGCCTTTCCATTGGACCATTTCAGCAACATGGAGAGGGGGGATTTGCTGCATGGGTAACAGCCTATCCTCCATACTTACTTTACCCAGGCTTCACGCACTGGAGAGGACACTCTGTTCCAGAACCACCATTCAGAGCGTGACACCATAGTCTTCCGAGACTGAAGGATGCCAACAAGATGTTATACACACATAGCTGGAAAATGAGGGCTCCATCTGTGCCAGCCACCATAAGGCCTGTGCTTCATATATAAACATATGTAGCTGCCTACTGAATCAGACCACTGGTTCGTCTAGGTCAGCATCATCTACTCTGACTGGTAGCAGTTTTAGGATTTCCGACAAGGGTCCTTCTGGAAGAGAGTCAGGAATGGAACCTGGAACCTTCTGTATGGTCCTTCTCACTTTTATAGGTTTACTTAAGTCCATAAATGTGGAGGGCAGGGCCAAGGCAGCACTGGTGTAATAGAGACAAGGCAGTTCGTGTTGATGGTGAGATCCAGTTCAACTGTCAAGTCAAAACCAGTCATCAGACTGGCCGCCCATTCATTGCACTGAAGAGGGGGCACTGGAATGGTTCATGTTAACATCCAGTTGGCTGCCCATTCATTGCACTGAAGCGGGGGCACTGGAATGGTTCACGTTAACATCCAGTTGCATGCTATCTCTTTTTAAGGACATGCAAGAGCTCAACTGTGCCTTAGCTGTGTACTGTATAATGAGCTGTGTGAATGCAATGGCCCAGTTTCCACTCTCTTTTAGACACCTAAAGGAGGCATCATCTAATCAAGGTTTATGATGATGCTACATTCGAAGAATTGTCAGTAGACGTAATGTGCCTACCCTACAGGATATTGTGTTGTAAGGATGACTGAGATGTTTGTGAGGAAATGTTTTCAACATTTCTTATGTAAATAGGATTGTTAGATCACTCAGGTAGGAGTACCATTTTGCGGAGAAGGATAAAGAATTTTCAGTGGGAGCGGACTAAGTTTCACTGCACAAGTCGAAGGATTCTGAGCAGGTGCATATCAAGCACATTGTGTTGTGAACTGCATTTTTGAAGCTCATAATATTAAGTGCTTGTGGAAAAAAAGCCATGTGTGGTCCTGCCCCTATGTGAGCTGAAAAGATGAGAAAATATACTGCTGAATTTCATGTGTATTTATGGCCACTCTGTTTTGGTTTCTGTCACTCACTCCTTTCTCCTAATGCTCATACGTGAAAAGTACAAAGTGAAAGTACAGCAAAGAAATCTCAAAGTCATTACTAATCAAATGATTTCAAAACTACTTCAGCTAGCAGAAGGATATTAAATGAAGGAGGAGATAGATATGACAGAAAGCCTAAAGCTGTGCCCTCATATAATCAAGAATTCTAAGGCTGCTGGATAGTGGATTTCTGGCCAGTGAAGGAATCACACCAGAGCTTGACAAGTCATTCATTACAAGAGAACAGTCTATTAATGTATCTCATTTTTTTCAAGGTTACTGAATGAATGAATGAACAAACAAAACCTCATGAAAATTGGTCAAGCAATGCAAAGGAAAGGTGTATTTATTGCTCAGTTTTACTTGGTTATATTTCTGTGCTTCTATAATTATAAATAATTATTTAAACCAAAATTGTAATCAAAAGCAAGTAATCAAGAACAGCATGTACAGACTTTAACAGCCAAACAAAACATCAAATGGAATTGCCAGGTTTGGAACCTCCAATTTCTTTTCCTTTTCAAAAGCAGCCATGGGGGTCCATTTTAATTGGGGCCACAACACGGGGGTGGGGGGAAGGGGTTTAACCCTTTGCTGCTAAAATTGACTGGTGGAGAGTTAGGACAAAGGGAAATCTTTCTTTACCCAGCATGCAATTATGCTGTGGAACTCCTTGCCACATGATGGCACTGGCTTAGATTCCTTTAAAAGGGGATTGGACAGATTTATGGAGGAAAGCCATGATGACAATATACAGAAACTGGGTTTTAGAAGTATCTTATCTCAGAATACCTGGTACAAAGGATGGCAACTGGATGCAGGTATCTTGTTGTCTGTGTACTCCTAGGGGCATCTGTTGGGCCACCATGAGGTGACAGGAAGCTAGACTGGATGGACCCTTGGCCTGATCCAGAAGGCCAATATATCTTCCAAGGCCAATATATCTTCTTTTGTTCTTATGTGACTCACAGACCAATCCTAACTTCTGCACGCGATGCAGTGGTACCATCGTGCTTTCTACTATATCCCACAAGGGAGTTTGTGCATGCTGAGGCCTGTTCAGGAGCAGGGAACTTTCCCTTGTTTTGGAGTAAACTCCAGCAGCCACCATGGGTCAACTAGACTTGCACCAGCTCTATAGCTGGCGTAAGTCTGCATGGACCCATGAAGGTGGATCAGGCCCAAGATTAGGATTCAGTGGACACTGCTGCCACTAAACCCGACAACTCCCTGGGCCTGATCATGCTCTTCCCTGCCCCATCTCATCACTGTTCCACCCACCCCCACCCCATTCCATACCCTCCTCACTTTTCTACCAACCTCTGTGCTGCCTTATCTGTTGCAGCAGGGTGTCCTGGGTCTGCCTTTGCGTGGACCCAGCCACCCTCAATTTGCAGGAGCAACCAGGTCACGGGCACTGGCACTTTTGCAGTTGTTACTGCCACAAAGATGTTTATGCTGGTGAAACACACATTCCACTGGTGTACATAGCCAAGAGGACTGCACCATCACTGACTTATCTTTAGTAGCTATCCTGCTTCTCGTCCAAAGTGAAGGCATCAAAAGCAAGTCCTGCTCTGAATATCTTTACAGTTGGACAGGTTCAGGATGAGACCAAGGGCACAATCCTAACCAGGTCTACTCAAAAGTAAGTCCTATTTTGCTCAATGGGGCTTACTCTCAGGAAAGTGTGGTTAGGATTGTAGCCCTAATCCCAGATATCCCAGTCCCAGACTTTTTTGACTTTGATGGATCAAAACCAATTGCACACTGAATTGCACCCTGAAACAAAATGGTAGCCAGTCAGAACTTTTAGCAAGAAACATTAACTGATCTATCCGTTTCAGCGAACAGTCTACTTCAGGGGTCTCAAACTCATTTCATACAGCAGACTGAATAACATTCATGGCACCTGCTAAGGGCTGGAAGCGATGTCATTGAGCAGGAACTCATTAAACAGGTGGTGACCAGAAATAAGCGCTTTTTTTCTCACTTCGGATCTTATTAGCGACAAATGACAGAAGAGAACATATGCAAATGTGATTGCATGTTCAAGATATGGGACAGTACAATTATCCTGCATGTCACATTTTCAGCAGCACCACGTTTGCTGAGCCATCACTTTGCAGCTCAACAGTTGAGAGGTGCTCTGAAGAGTGATGGCTCAGCAAAAGCACTGCTACTAAAAGGGTGGCCCGTGTGGTAACTAGAGCCTTGGCATTGCCTCCCTTTTCCAACCTTCTTGGTCTACCTCTTCCTCCATACTGTTCCTTGCCTTCTGAAGCCTCCTTCCAGCTCCTCCTCCTCCCAGCACCTCAGCAGAAGATATTTTAAATATATTTTAACACATTTGTACTGTGAGTTTTCTAATAAGCAGATTTCTTGAATGTGTTCAGTTCAAAATCAGATGACTAATCAATTAAAATACATTAACTGATGACATCCTAATAAAAAAAAAAAAAGTAGATATGTTGCTGCTTAGAGCTGTGTCGGGGATGAAAATGGTGTCCCAATTCTGATTAATGTCATCCTCAAAGAAAAACAGAAATCGGAGCAAGGAGAATATTTTGCTCTGTGAAATCTATCTTCTATCCTCCTTCATAAAACTCTCCAAATGAAAGTTAGGCTGTTCAGCATTTGAGAAAATTGTTTGTCTTAGAATCCAACCTACCACACTAGAGCTGGGGAAAAAAAAATCTGAATCCAATTTTAAAAGCAAATAGCATACCAAATATATCATTAACAGAGGTAGCAGATTTGCTGCTCAGTCATAGCTATCTCCCCCTCCAATCTTGGAAATAAAATATGAATATTAGGTAGAAAACATCAATTTTTTCATCTCTGTCAATTAAGCCTCAGAAATATACTTTTTCACTACTCACTAAAAGCAAAAGTTCTCTGAACAAGCCATTGAGATAATTCATAAATACAAATAACATGGCAAGATTGTTTTGACCAGTCACATTCAATCAGATTCAAAGAGGTAGCAATATCAGTCACTGAAAAAGGAAATGAAAGGCAGTTATATGTACAAGTATAATGGAAGTTTTCAGTAGCTCTGGCTACAGAGCTATTTCTGAAAAACAACAAGGAGCTGTTTTGAAACCAATTTCGTACACCTTCTACTTAAAGCCCTGGGTGAGCCTCTCTCCTGTTGCTAGTACAGAAATGCAACTTTAAATTCTATCAGGTTTGTAACTTGCAGGGAAGGGGTAAGAGAGCATGAACATTGCTTGCTCTTTTTGCATCACATGAACCTGGGTACATATACGTCATGATGGGTATGCACAGTCTGAGATTAACTGGTTGTTCCCTATGAGGGCTGGGTAGTAATTCTTTCTATCATCCAAATTGGCTGTGGATGGCAGTTTTTTCACCTACGCCAGACTGCCAAGAGAGGGACAGCATGTTCCGTAGGTTTCATGTTTCAAAATTGGTCACTTGTGTTTAATACAGTTGTCACGAGTATCATCCAGAGCCAGGGAGAGATTAGAGGGAATTTCCAACCCCTGGTAGGATGCAACCCGCACCCTCTTTCACCAGCCTAATCCACCTAACTCTTGAGGATAATGTCATGCACTTCTAATAGCATAAGCACCCAGGTTCTTTTGAAATACATTCCCTTGGTCAATAAAAATGTGTTGCACTTACTCTTCAAAATAGAAGAACTTTATTATAAGAAAAGATTAGTTCTTAAGGAAGGTCTAGTTGCTGCATAAGTATTAATAACATGCATTTTCAGAAGCATAATGAAACAAGAAAAGTTAGCTAGCTAACAGGATACTAAGGGTTACCAACGTTACTGGACAGTCAACCACATAGTGCTCCTTCTAATATGCTCCAGTACAATGACTGTTAACCCAAACATTCTTTCCTGCTGTCCTCCTATTGGTGAACCCACCAAAGTACTCCAAAGTACCAATTAACCACACCTGAATAGCCTCACCTCTCCCTTTACTTAGCAACCAGCTAAAAATCTCTCTTAAAGGAAAAGGCCACTTGCCCAACCCCATGACACAAGTGGCCCAAGTTAAACCCAAGCCTCAGTGTGGTGTCTTCATGGGGGGGGGGGGGGTGCAAGTGTAAATAGAATGCCAGATGCAGGGGAGTGGCAGCAAAATGCAAGCATCTAATTTTGTTGTCTTGTGTACTCCCTTAGGCACCTGGTGGGATTAGATGGGCCCTGGGCCTGATCCAGTAGGGCTCTTCTTATGTTCCTATGTATATAGGCAGAGGTGGAATCAGAGGTGGGGCAGCCCCTCCGCCTGCATGGGTAGTAGCAGTGCTGCCTACCATGCCAGCTACCATGCCTGGCACCTCTGTCAACAAATGGGAGCACCCCCCCCCCCGCCAGAAGTCATCATCAGCCATCATGAGACCTCTAGAAGATGCTTCCAATGACCAGTACAGAGTGCGGAAAGAGCCACTTTCACTCAGAGCCTGCTGCCCACCACCACTAAGCTCCAGGAAACCAGTGCCGGCACTGTGTACAAGACAGAAGGGGACTGAAGAGTGAAGGGGAATGCAGAGTTGGTGGAGGCATTCCTAACCCTGGACTGAAAGGGGACCTGAATTTCTGAAAAGAGGTTGGAGTGGTGCCCCCTTTGTCTGACACGGCATATGGAGCTTGATTTGGTGATGCTCACAGCTTTCAGCAACTGCTAGCTTCCTTTCTTGTGTATCTTGCAGCATGACAGCTGTGGCACAGGAATGTGGAAAATAGAAGAAAGCTCACCAAGGATAATCCCTTCGGAGAAGCTTATCTTCCTAGGAGGCACACCCATCATGTTCTGAATGACTCCAGTGTTTTCACCTTTATGGGTTTGATCTACAGGGACTCCTCACATTTATTATTCTGCAGCTGCAAAAGTACTTTTCTCAACGTTGTGACTGAATTTATTTGTCTTTCACTTCCTATTATGCAGGCAGCTCAGTCATCTGTGGCATGTTGAACACAGAAGCTTCAGTTAAAATTTTCAAAGCTGTATGTATTGCATGTTCATTCTTATTAACTTCCATTCCTAGTTAATGTAGGTTCTGAGCTATTTAATCTCTTTTTTAAGGGCTCTCTGGTTCTTACCAATAAATCTCTCTCTAAGAAAGGTCAGGAAAACAGATCATTAAAACAACTTCTCAATGCCTGGAACTTCAAAGTTGGATCATCCACGTATCTTTTAAACCACTAAAAAGCAGGATTGCCATCTAGTCATTCTGGAGTAACTATGATTTGTCCTTCTATGCAGATGCAAGCTCTCTTCTTTCACTATTAAAGTACAAGGACTCTGTTCATACCTTAAGAGTAGAATTTGACTCATGCCACATTTCTTCCGATTGAAGATAATCATCAGTGTTGCTATTCAAGGCAAGCTCTGTCTAAGGCAGTGGTTCTCTAACTTTTAGCCACTGGGACCCACTTTTTAGAATGAAACTCTGTCAGGACCCACTAGAAGTGATGTCATGACCAGAATTGACAAGCAGGAAAGTTTTTTACAATTCTAGGCTGCAATCCTACCCACACTTACCCAGGAGCAAGTTCCATTTACTATCATTGTTAAAAGCATATACAGAATAGCCTGTTAAAAGTATAAACCTGCAACATTTCTCCAAAAGCAGTCACATACTATGGTAGCATCATGTCTAATATATTAAAAATAAAATCTTGAAATGAATGGGGACCCATCTGAAATTAGACCACAACCCACCTAATGGGTCCCGACCCATAGTTTGAGAAACACTGGTAAGGCATTTGCAATTTTCCATTGCTTTACACCAGAATCATGGGATCATCATATGGGGGAAAGCGAGTCAAAGTTAATCAGTTTCTGCCCAGCCCACAGGTGTACACCTTTTTTCCCTGTTGCGTATATGCAAAGTTGGGCAGAAATGGTTTAAGCAAGTCTAGTATTCTGCTTGAGGCCAAGATCCTCCCATCCTAAATTTTTCCCACATAGTAAGCCCCTTACACATTACAACCTATGCCATTCAGTATTTAGGGTGCCATAAGCAAAAAAGAGAATGAAGCTGCAATCCTACATTTACTCACTGGGAGTAACAGCCCTATCCTATCCCACACCATCTTTCACCATGCAGCCGCACTGACAGAGTATGTGCTTCATGCTATGGGGGTTGGGGATTGGGATTAGATGCCCAGTGAGACATAAGTAAAAAAATTGTTTTTATTCACCTCCTGGTAGGACCCTTAGAGCGCAATCCTTACCCACTTTCCAGCACCAACATAAGGGAAATATAGATCCTAGGTAAGAAAACAAACATTCCCTTACTTTGAGGAGGCCTCTGTGAGTGCCACCCAATTGCAAGATGAAGCACATGTCCCGTTGGCATAGTTATGCCAGTGCTGGAAAGTTGGTTAGGATTTGAGCCTTAACAGCCTAAGGGTCTCCTTGGACCCATGTCAGACATTTTGCTGGCACAGATCTGAGAAGAGGAAGGGAGCTGTGTGGGTTGAAGAAGCAGGGATAGGATCTTGTGTGCAGCTTTACCACTGAGATCCTTCCCCTCCAGCCTGCTCCCTACCCCTGCCCTTCCCCCAACCCCAAATCTCAATGCAATTCCACCTCTCCACCCATGATTAACCCCTTCCACCACCTGTCATGGGCCAGTGGAGCATCCAATAAGTCTGACTTATGAATTGAGTCACTGGCCATTCCCACCAGTGACTCAGGGCCCAATCCTATCCATCTTTCCAGCACCGGTGCAGCCTGGAGGTAAGGGAACAAATGTTCCCTTTCTTTGAGGAGGCCTCCATAACTTCCCTCCCACTACAGGATGAAGCTCACACCCCATTGGCACAGCTACACCAGGGCTGTGATGGTGGTGCAAAATTTTCTCAATGGCAGGGCCACTTATGACAGCAGATCAATAGACTCACTGTCATAAATGGCCCGTAAGACTGGGTCATGTTCTGTTGAATCTAGTTGGGCTTATTTCTGAGTAGATATGCACAGGATTGCGCTGTGAAGAAGGTTTCTTACAACAGAGAATACTGCAGAGTCACATAGCTCAGATAAGGTAGCAAGAGACAATGGGGAATGCAACTTCTTCTTGGAAATATGACCTCTTCTATTCAGTAGTCAGTTGGAGCTCAACATGCACTGGTGAATATCAGTATGCAAACTCCGGTGTATGAAGATTCCCCATTCATTTCAATGCCACATGGAAGTTGATGTAAGTCATTGGGGGGGGGGTGTCACAAACTAGGGCTTCTAGCAGCTAGGCACAGACACCTAACTCCTTGCCCTGTCATGGCAGCTCTCAGGCAAAGGGAGTTATTGGCTTTATCCTTGTCACACTGAAGAGCCACCCAAATGATGCTCATCAGACTACTCAGGCCAGGTGATTTAGATAACCAAAAAGGGTTTGACTGGCCCTATATTGTTGCTGCTGTTTCAGGCTTGGTTCTTCTGCCAGATCAACCTGTCTTGAGATGTATGTAGACATCTAACTTTCTCACCAGACACTTTCCTCCTGGGCTGTTCTATTTGGGAACTCAACCATATGCCCAACTTTGACCTTCAAACCTGCCCTCAGAAGCCTATCCTTCTGCTCTGGAAACTGAATTGTAACCTGCTAGCATCTGAACCTGAATAAGTTCTGGGGAAGAATTCTGCATGTGTGTCAGAGCCCCATGCCTGCAAGAAAAGAACAAACAGGATTACCTGAGAAGTAACATCTGGTGCTATAGGGGTGAGCCAGATTTTTGTGAATTTTTCATACTGAAACTTGACCATTTATCATGATGGAAAAGTGCTTCCAATCACTGGACTAAACTAATTCTGAAAAGAGTTTTAGCTCCCTTGACATAAGATCAGGACCTTCCTTCCTAATGCAGTCTCCTCAAAAGTAAGAGGGGTATCCAACTTGATGAAACATAGAGATTCACTTAGTTTCCGCTCAGGTCTAATATACTGAGGACCTAAGGGCCCAATTCTATCCAATGTTCCAGGGCTGATGCAGGTGTGCCAACATGACATACACTGCATCCTGCAGTGTGGGGACAGTCATGGAGGCCTCCTCAAGGTAAGGTAATAATTTTTCCATTATCTCTGGGCTGCATTGTGGCTACATCAGCACTGAGAAGTTGGATAGGCTTGAGCCCTTGGGACACAATCCTAACCAACTTTCCAGCATTGGCATAGCTGTGCCAGTGGGGCATGTGCTGCATCCTGCAGTTGGGGGGCAGTCATGGAGTTGCATTGCCCATTTGTCAGTGCTGGAAAGTTAGTTAGGATTGTGGCCTTTATCTAAGCATCTCTAGTTGCTGTAGTCCTCAAGCAGAGGGTCATCCTAGAAGGGTACATCTAGTAGGAATGTACATTTCCCAACTCTCCCTATCCCCATGGCTTAGTCAGAACAGTTTGATACACTGGAAAAGGAAGGGGGTAATGTCAAAAACAAACCGATGTACCTGATCTCCATATTACATCACCAATTGGTTATTTGTGATTTTGGAATTAAAGTTCATCTTCAGTTGTAAAAAAAAAAAATCTGCTTACCTTATTGCAAAGAAGTATTTGCATGCTTTGATTATGCTATATTCAGATGGAATGGATATAAAAAAAACAAGCTGGGGGGTTTAGAGGCTGGAGGCTGAGTAATGTTGGCATCCTTCAGTCTTGGAAGACGATGGTGTCACGCTCTGAATGGTGGTTCTGGAACAGTGTCCTTTCCAGTGCGTGAAGCCTGGGTAAAGTAGGTATGGAGGATAGGCTGTTACCCATGCAGCAAATCCCCCCTCTTCACGTCGCTGAAATGGTCCAATGGAAAGGCAGAGGCCAATACGGTTGGTTCCAGCAGCGTCGCAGGAGTTGCCAGAACGTGACTGTGTTCAGCCATGAACTGCCTCAGGGACTCCAGCTCCGGATTTTGCCTCGAGGTTGACTCCTGAAGCCTTTTCCATAACTGGATGTAGCCACAAGGCAGTGGAGGTTTGGGGTCAGAGTTTTCCATCTCTCAGATGAGCTGCCTTCCCAGGCTAACGAGTCCCATCTACCCGGTGGCTGTTTAGTTGCCTCTTACGACAAGTACAGCCAAACTGAGGGCCTATTCTTATCCCCAGCCCCCAGGGGATAAGTACCCCAGGCTGAATAATGTATTCCAGTTTATTGGCTTCACTGGCATAGATCTGTTGAATATATTATGGTTAATCTTTTCAAGTACTTTCCTTGCTTGAGAGAGTTTTAATAGTTATGTCATTTATTTTTGTTTCTAGAACAAATGGGGATGATCAACCCTTGGGACTCCAAATGCAAATTTGAAGACAACCCCTTGGCTGATTGCGTCTATCCAGACATGTTAGGTTCATCTCAGGGTATCCAAGAATCTCATGTTGCTGTTAGCAAGGAGAGTCATCAAATTTCTTCAGAATACTTGACACTAATTACTATCATGTCTTAATTACGGCAAGGTCTTTCATGTCACCACCTCACCATCATTTAGACTGCATCAGCATTTCTACACCCAAGAAGACTTTAAAACTTGACTGTAGATAAACGATACTCAAGACTGGTGAACAATAAGACTGCGCAAGATAATTGATGTCAGATATTTTGGTCCTCCTCTTTCAGCTGCACATAGCAATTGCGGTCTTTGCAAGCCTTGTAACTCCCTTGCAATTGATGAAATAAACACACAGCAAATCACCAAAGTCTGAGCCACTCAAATAAATTGTTTTTCATTTTAAAAACAGGCTGTTGGTTTGACTAATTGAGATCAATGTTGGGATTTTTTCTAGCTTGTAAAATTGTAGCTTTTTGGTCATTTACTGCCATTCAACAATATTTTGCACAATTTATCAAATTATTTTTTAAATTAAAGCCGTCACTGCTTCTCTTGGTCTAAGCGGCAGCTTATCCCACCCCACCAGCAGCCTTCAGGCTGAGGCTCTGGCTCCTGATTGGCTCCTATGACCTGGGAATCAGGAGCACACACTCCTGGCTGGCGCACTTTCACTCCAGCAAGCAGCCCCACCTGCCTGCCCTCTTAGCTAGTCTGAGATCAGCTGACCACTCATCAAGGGCTGCATAGGAATTTTTTGCTATCACCCTGATTGACTTATGGGCTGGTAGTTTTTTTTTGCCTACCCCAGACTGGTGGAGTTGGGTGCAGTTTTTAGGTTATAGGGCAGGTCCATTGTCACTTGGCAAGAAGAGAAATGTGTGGGGTAGGGTAGGTAGGATTGTTTCCTTTAAAAAAATTATTATTTTATTTATTTATTACAGATACAGGTGAGGAAAATGGGTTAGACATGGGGCTAGGACTACACAGGTTGCACATGCCATAGATTACAACATGCATTGTTCCAAAAAAGCAATCAGAAACGACTAAAAAGAAAAATAGTCCTCAATACAAAAGCCATCATATTTGTCAGTATAAAAAATTGGATTTATCTAAACAATTAATATTGTTTAACTAAAATTATCTATCCAGTCATAAAAAGGCCTCCAATATCTTCTGAAGTATTGGAAAATGATACATAAATTGTTGCAAGAGATATTGAATTATGTATTACCATTCAAGCCAGAAATATTCCTCCTAAATGTGACATCAGAAATTAAAGACCAATATAAGAATTACCTTATTGTACATATCGCTACAGTGGCAAGAATATTGTATGCGCAAAAGTGGAAATCTACAGACGTTCCAACTAGAGAAAATTTAACAGATAAAATTTATGAAATGGCAGAAATGGAAGTTTTAACAGAAAGAATGAAAGAGAGAGATTTAGGTAGAGTAAGAAGTAGGATTGTTTCCTTGGAGTCCAATTCAAGGCAGCAAAGTCACGAAGTGAGCTAGAACCTCTCTATGGTTACTGACCGGCTTGATGAGGCAGGCTGGCAGACCCCTAGACTGGACTAGCTAATCTTACAGGTTCTGGATGCTGCTGCCTTGACCCTTCAGAGGTGACAATGATAAGCCGGGTCAGTTTGCAACTGACCACAGTCTAGAGTCAGATAGTATGCCCAATTGGATCTTCAGGGGAGATAGATGGCTAGGACCATTTCCCATGGTTTAGTACCCCACACACATTAGGGTTAGATTGTTTTATTTGTCTGGCAGTCCTGCTGCATTGCTATAGTTAATAAAGTGGCCCATTTAAAATTCAAGCCAAAATCTGCTCCTATTATTTGGTGGGTACGTAGGTTATTATTATTTTAGCATGCAAAACATGTCTTGGGGAGCTGGTAAAGTCACTTACATTCTCCAAATGTCCAAATACTCTTTTACTGAATGAGTATTCCCCATTTATTAACATGACATAATGTTCTTTTCACTAAAATGGATTCAAAACAATGTCTTCCCAATGTAAAACCCCTTGTCTGAACTACTTGTACTAGGTAGTAGAGGTAACGTTCTGGTGCAATCAGATTTCCCCTTTCTCTTAGATCAGGAGTGCCCAAACCCCAGTCTGGGGGCCATTTGTGCCCCTCAGAGACTCCTAATCAGGCCTGGGAGGAGCCTCCAATCTCCAATGAGCCTCTGGCCCTCCAGAGACGTGCTGGAACCCGCATTGGCCAGATGCAACTGCTCTCAGTATGAAGGTGACTGTTTGACTTCTTGCGTGAGCTGCGGCCGAGGGCTCCCTCTATTGCTTGCTGTTTCACGTCTGCGATGCAGCAGCGGCAGCAAAGAACAGCCTTGCTTTGTTCAAGGCCTTTTATAGGCTTTAGCTACTGTAAGACCTTCATTCATTCATACAAGTTCCATCTCTAATATATTCATTTATGTTAATTTTTGAACATTCATTCAAATCTGAAATGTAAATTTTCAGTTTTTTCCCTGGCCCCCAACACAGTGTCAGAGAGATGATGTGGTCCTGCCAAAAACTTTGGAAACCCCTGCCTTAGATAAAGGGAAAAGCTCAAAGCCTTTGCACTAACAAAACTGTTTGCCCCTGTTGGGGTTCCCCTCCTCCCACAAGTCCCCAACTTACCCAGGGAGGAGGCTTCTGGGCCAGAGGATCAGGGAGGAAGCCGATGGAACATGGGGCCACCTCCCCATAGGCTGCCTGGGCACTCCTGTGGGCGGCAAGGCACAGCAGAGGAACACTGCGTGCTGAATCCCCCCCCCCGCTTTGCCCCCCGCCTTGGAGGAGGGAGGGGGAGACCGGATGCAGGCCATATGGCTACTAGGCAGCCACCCCTGCCCCGCCTTGGGGGGGAGGGGAGCACTCCCTTGCCCAACCAGCTGCCAGGCAGGGCACCTGACTGTGACATCAGGAGCCCACAGCTGGACCTCCCCGAGCCATCTGCAGAGCTATAGGACCCAGGTGGGCAGGGCCAGCCCACCCCCCGAAAGACAGAGACCAGAGCAGAGGCAGCAGCCTTCCCAGCCCTCTCAGGAACAACCCTGGCAGCTCCAGGTGAGAGGAGGTGGGAGGGACACAGAGAGAGGAAGGGGAGGAGTTGTGGTCAGCCCAGGGGAGGGCAGTCCTAGAGACAGGCCCTTTTTGTACCATCCCTGTGAGGGGAGGGGAGGGGCCAAAGGGGAGGGGGTCTACCCTACATAAACCTGGAGGCCAGGGATGACAAGGCAGTTGGGAGTCAGAAGAGCAGGCATGAGGATCTACTGCTAGCAGCGCCTGCTCCTGACTGGCAAATGCTGCTAACCCAAAGAGGGGGAACCAGGTGATGCCCCCCTTCTTCTGGTGAACTGTTCTGAGGCCTCCACAAGGGGGTCCCCCTCGGAAAGGCTGGGTGGGCCCTTCCCCCCCACAGGGAGGCCTCACAGCCCCATTAAATTAAACAGGGAAGCTTTTGTGCTTGGGTGAGATCCACATGTAAGCATGTATCTCTGTGCCCAAAAGGAATCAGTGGATTCCTTTAACCAAGTTTTAGGATTAGGATAAGCAGGTTTTCTGCACCAGGTGAGCATTTATTTTTCAGTTATGGAACTCTCCAAGAGTCGATTTGCCGAATACAAAAGTATATCTGGGCTACAGAGGACATCACATATTAGGCTATCATCAGATGCCCCTGTTCTTCATGAAGAATGCTGATCACAACACATTTTAGTGATATAATTAGTCACTGGGTTTGTGGTATGTTCCACCCAGCCAATTCCACCATACTACCCCAACCCCATTTCATTCTTCCACCACTGCAGAGTAACTGTTTCTGTCTTTTAAATAATTCATGTTTGTTTGTAAAATGTAATGTACGTTGTATCTGTGTGTACACATAGGTGTGCACATATACATATATTTGTGTACTACTTAGGTTTATACTCTCTCTACAATTTCTGTACAGAGTCCTCACCTATCAAATGTTTATGCCTAATTAAGGTTTTGTTGACTGTTGACTGACTGATTCTTCCACTACCTCCTCACACCTGCACCATCTTCTTACCTGGATCAGCAGGTGGGTCCTGATCAGCTGGCGTTGGTGGGAGGGACATAGTGTCCCCAGCAGCATGTTGAGTAGTGCTCTGCTGGAGCACCTTTTATGAGTGGCATGGCTGCTTTATGGCAGTTGAAGCCAGTGGAAAGGTTGTGATGACTGGTAAGTATACAATTGGGCTGTTAGTCTATCTTTTCCTTTTGATTTGAAATCACGATCTTCTGAGATATTTGAAAAAACAGTGCAAAGAACAGGACCTGCCTTAGAAAAAGCCAGAGTTCCAGGTTTTGTTTTTAAAACCAGCCAGGATTCCAAGAAAATGTTTGAGCGAAGAAGCAGTAAAGATCAAGGAAAAGAAGTAATTTCCTCTCAGATTTGCACTGACTGAGGGTTCAGTGTTCCTTGTGCCAAAATGGTTCTACTCCATTTCAGTTCAAATAACTTCAGCCTCCTCGGGCGAAGTAATTTTGAAATAGACATAAAGACATTTTAAAAGCAACCCCAAGCCACCTAAGCCACCTGTGACACATAAATAGGACTTTAATGTCCCCAGCTTGGAAGAAAAATGATCTAAATAGACAAATCCAAATAGATTTCATCAGCAGCTGCCCTGCCTCTAGACTCTGTATAAGTGGGCTTTATGGAGTATCTTTGGGTGGCTATTTAGAATGCTTGACCTAGAACTCTGGAATCTCCAGTATCTTGGGAGGGATGAGACTAACAGGTTTTGAGCTCAGGAGGGAAAGAACTGGATGAGAATGATTAAAAATGGTGCTTTCTGGAGTGGGCTTTGTTGCTGCCAATAAGCAAAAAATACAACAATGTTGATGGTTCTGCCACAGCTGCCAGGCCAAAATGAATATTATCTTCTTGTTCTTGTTGTACTTAATAACATCCTGCCATGAGATAATGCCAGGATGAAGGACAAACACATATTTCAAAGAAAAAAGACAAGGAAAAATGCAAGCCACAAGGAAGTTTATCATGGTTGGGTAATATAAGTTAGAGCCCTACCCTATACTTACTAGCTGTCATCCATTCTTCTCTGCTGGCACTGACTGCCACAAAGCAATCAGCGCCATTTGTAAAAGATGCTCTGGCAGGTGCTACGAACACCAGTGGGAAGGCCTGCACCTCATCGTTTCTCCTGCCACTTGTCAGAGCAGGCAAGTCAGTGGGAGAGGTGAGAGGGTGTGCGGGAGGAAAGGTAGAATGGGGTGGAGAGGGAGCACAGTGGGGCTGTGATGGGGGACGGGTGGATTTGGTGCAGGAAGTTGGGCAGATTCAGCAGCAGTGGCCACCAAATCCAATCCCCTTCCCAGTTCTGATCCAGAGATGCAGGTCCATGGAGATCTGCACCAGCAATTTAGCTAGTGCAGGACCAGGTAGACCCCCCCCCCGCCCTGTGCCACAGAGGCTTACCCCCAGGTAAGGGAATTATTTTTCCCTTACCCAGAAGAGACCTCCTGGACTGCTGCGCACCCCCCGCCCCCCACTATAGGATGCCGTGGTCACAATTTTAGTGTCACTGCATCAGCAGGGGGAAACGAGCTGTTAAAATTATAAATAATAATATTAGTGAGAATAGGCTTTGGAAACAAATTGGCTTCTTTCTTTCTTTCTTTCTTTCTTTCTTTCTTTCTTTCTTTCTTTCTTTCTTTCTTTCTTTCTTTCTTTCTTTCTTTCAACCACTCTTTGAATACAGAATGCACCTCCTTAACACACTGGAACAATCTTCTGACATTTGGAATTGGACCTTTCAGTGCAATGAGCAAATGTGACTGCTCCTGCTGCCTGAAAGCTTGGAAGAATGGGCACATTATTTATGACACAACATCCTCTTTATGTGATTGTAGTCAAAACGAAAACAGTTAATCTTGTGTTCCAAGGAGCTCCTTCTGTCCTCAGCTTCAAAAAGCCCTCCTGCATTGAGACACACTATTGTGAATTAAAATAGCTCACTTGACCCAGCTTCTCCCCGCTCGCCCACCCGGTTAAGTATCTCTCATTGAATATCTTTTGCTACCGTTTCTAAAAGTCTTACACTTACCACAATGATATTGCAAAGTCCCAAGTACTCACCAAGGCCATAATTCAGGAATCTATGCATCTAGCTTGGTACACTCTCTATACATCTAACTTGCACTCTCTATTCATACCTTTCCCCTCCATGCAACCAGTGGAGACGGGGAAGGAGAGCAGGATCATGCCCACTGGATTCCCAAGGCTTTGCTCATTTCTGCTCTTGCCTGATCAGGGCCCATGAAGGCCAAGTCCTACCTTGCCTCTGCGCCTGATAGTTCCTCTGTCCTTGTTGCTGCCATCTAAGCTGTCTGCCTTGAACTCACCTCCTGGCTCTGACTTTGCGCGCAATCCTAACCCAATTCTCAGCACCAACATAAGGAAAATGCAACTCCGAGATAAGGGAACAAATATTCCCTTGTCTTAAGGAGGGCTCTGTGACTGCCACCCAACTGCAGGATGCAGCATACATCCCCTTGGCATAGCTATGCCAGTGCTGGAAAGTTGGTTAGGATTTGGGCCTTTGTCAATTTGTCTGATCTTAGAAGCTAAGCAGCATCAGGCCTGGTTATTACTTGGATGGGAGACCACCTGGGAATACCAGGTGCTGTAGGCTTATACCATAGTCTTTCAAGACTGAAGGTTGCCAACCAACCAATTCCAAGAACTAGTGCATGTGACAGTAGCATTTGGGTCACCTGGCAAGTGGGATTCAGGGTTCTCTCATTTGTTAGAACAACTAGACTGCAGTGTGATGGTCTCTAGACAGCTGGATTTGGGGATGGGGATGTGACTCAGCAGTAGAGCTCATGCCTGACATTTCTAGGTAGGGTTGTACCAGACCCCATCTGAAACCCTGGAAAAATGGTGTCTGTTAAACAGCATCAACTAGCTGGACTGACTCTGTGCAGTAGATAGTTTTGCACGTTGAGGGCTCAGCATAGGGCTCTGACCCCCTATCTGCTCTTTAGCCTGCTCTTTTCCTGCTACTGTTGCAGCTCCTTTGGGTGGACTGTAAGTATTCTCAGAGGTTAAATTGGCCACATTGTTCCAAGCCCTTGCACAGAGCACCAAAAAAAGATATTACACAGCCTGTTGTTTAATTCCATAATGAATAAAATGTTTAAAAAGCACTACGCTTTTATTTTTGTCTTAAACTTTATATTTCTCCCTCTGATTGTTAAATCAGCAGGATGGAAAACAGTTTATCGCCTCTCTCACATAGATGTTCCCATAATGTTAGTGACCCAAATGACTTCACTTCATGCAGGTGCTAAACTTAGAAGCTCAGGGGCTTCTCCCATTTACTTTCAGCAAGGTTTCAGGGGAGCTGCTTTTGAGTAAGTGACTTTAGGCTTACAAGCATACGTTCCACAGTCATTAATTTATGTTTTCTTTTTTGGGGGGTCATCAAACTTCTTTCCAGAGTACATTCTCAGTTTTCGACAGTTATAACTCAACGCTGTCAACCAATCAAGCAAAGGCAGATATTTTAAGTAGTCACATTTCAAAAGTTTGAGACAGGCAGAACAAGTCACAATACGCTTTGCGGTGTTTATAGCAGCATTAATGGAATCATTACTGGCTGTTTAATTTTAATTTATACAGTATATCTGTCTATAAATGGTTCATAAGATGAGAGCTAAGAATAAGTGGCATTGAAGTAGTAATCCCACACACTCTGGTGTTCTGATGGCATCATTTTGACTGGCAATGAAAGTGTGTATCGAAGGGCAGAGGAGATCATTACCTGCAGTTCCATGATTCTTTCTAGAATCATGAAGATCAGCCTGGCAGGAGACAACCTTTCCTCATTCATGCTGCTTTCCCATGAAGGGGGGTGCATTTTTAGTGGGAAAATAGCAGAAGAAAGGATTAAACAGTCTTCCCCCCCCCACACACACACACATACACGCTTTCTCCTTCAAACTGCAGTCTTCCTACCTGCATTGCATAAAACAAGGACAACTTTAAAAAGAAGTACAGGAAAACTGTACAGTATGATTTTGTATGAATCTGCAGTAGAGGCGTTCCTGGGGGGGGCAAAGCAGTAAGTTTCTTCAGGCACCTGGATGTCTGTGTAAAATGGCCCCTCCCTCTCATCTTCTGAGCCTGTCACGGCTATGAAAGCAAAGTGGAGGTGTCTCCTCTGCTTTGCTCTCATCTTCCTGAATGGCTTGGAAGCCAAGGCACTCAGAAGCAGACAGGTGTTCCATTGTTTGAAGAAACTTAGTGCTTTGCCCCCACCTCCAAGAACACCTCTGATGAGCTAGACACTCATTGTGTACATTCAATACATTATTGAATATAGCTTACCGAAATTTCATCCTTTGGTAAAGTAAGCACCACTTTATCACTTGTTGAGCGGGGGACACAGTTCAGAATGAGAGCAATGCAGAAGGTCCCAGGGTTCAGGCAGGCAGAACTGGTAAAGGTCTCATCTGAAAACCTGGAGAGTCACTGTCAGTCATGTAAGCAATACTGACCTGGTGCCCAAATGCTAACCCTTACCAGCTTACACAATGCAGCAGCACCAACAGTGCATGTGTTGCAACCTAAGGGGGGACGGGACCAGACAGCCTGGTATAGAAAAGTAAAAATATTTACCTCTCCATAAGTTTCACCTCTCCATAAGCTGCCTGGTCACCAAATGGGTCTCCTTGGACCTATGCCAGTTATTTAAGCAGGAAAAGGGGCACTGGCATCACTAGGGTTTGCGTCACCTGGTGCAGATGCCAGCACGTCACTCCCCATGCAGTGGGCAGGGCAACACCCCAGGTGGTGGGCGTGTTAATGTACCATCACTTCGCCCCCACTGGTTTTTTGGCTGTACCATTTGATAGAACAAAGATAGAACTTATTCTGCATGAAATTACGCATTGATTGATATATAACATGATGGTATTCTTCCAAAATATGATTTTAGTGATTTTGGTCACTAGTGATGTCACACACACCCCAGGGTGTCAACTTACTAACATCATATTGCAGCAGTCCTAAAACTTTATGCACTGGGACCCACTTTTTAGAATGACAATCTGTCCAAGACCCACCAGAAGTGATGTCATGGTGGCAGTGACATCATCAGGCAAATCAAAATAAATAAGTATAAATAATTAAAGTAAAACAAATAATTAAATAAGCAGAAGCCAGCCCTGCTCCACCAAGTCAATTTGCTCTGTAGCCTGCCTGCTACAAAAATCATAAGGTTTTTAGCCCTACCCAGTGCCCAGTTCAATTTAAGAACTTCTGTTTAAACCAGATCACTGTCAGGATCCACCTGACTTTGCAAGTCTCAAAAAGGTTCACCTTATCAGCTGAAGCCTCTGTTTTGATCCTTTTTAGTGGAGGGGGGAGGCTGCCTTCTGGAGCACTTGTTTAGCTGCAGATGCATAGGATCAGGACCATTCTGGTAGCCTTGCACTCTCCATCACCTGATCTTCCACATCAGCCAAGGCACATTTGCTTACTTGTGAGTAAACTCAACCATGCAGCTTAGTTTCGCTTTCCATAGGGCTCAATACATTCATCTGCTTGAAGGGAAGAACTTTCTTCTCAGGTGTTTCTTTGGGCTACATTCATTGGATCAGGTCCATTCTGGTGTCATTGGATTCCACTCAGCCTGCCCTTTCCAACAGACTAATGCAAGTTTGCCTACTCACAAGTAAATGCACGATACGGCTCACTTTCACTTTCCATAGGGATCCATGCATTTTTTGTTCTCCGGTTTCTTGGTCATAACTTTTGATAGAAAGGCGATATTTCACTCTGGTTTTTTGCATTGCCTTCCGCTCGAAATTCCGCATCCAATGGTATATAATATGATAGGGTTACTCCAAACCACTGCAATTTTAGCACATCACCCCCTGTGCGCGTCACCCCCTGTGCGTGTCACCCGGTGCGGCTTGCACCCCCTGCACCTCCCTAGCGACGCCACTGGAAATGGGGATAGGATCCTGGTGTGAGTGACTGCTATGGGGATAAATCTCCACCCACCCTTGAATGTCGCTACCTCTCCCAGCCCTGCTCTTTCCCAATCCTCCTCCAAACTGCCCATGACCCACCCTGCCACTACCTTACCTGCTCCAGCACAGCCTGGTTGAGCCTTTGGCACATGCGTGGGGCCTTTGGTCATCTGCAGTGCACAGCAGCAATGCATCTTTTGCAATGCCACATGAAAGATACTACTACTACTACTACTACTACTACTACTACTACTACTACTACTACTAGCAGCAACAGTATTGTTGATGCTATCAGTTACATTTCTATCCTAACCCTCTCCTTCAAGAAGCTCAGAATAGCATGTTGTCCTCTGTAAAATCTTTATATAAGCATAAGTTTCTTAGATGACTTTCTCTCTCTCTCTCTCTCACACACACACACACACATACACACACACACACACGCACGCACGCACGCACACGTGCACACACACACACAAGACTGGGAAAGGTTTATGTGCTAAACCCCACTCCATCCCAAGAACATTCAATAATCTGATCAAAACTCTTTTAGCTTCCCTTCAAATTTCTATTTCAACAAAATGTTGATGCCAACTCTGCCTCCAAGATACATCTGCAGGCCATCTATTCTTATGGATTTATTTCAGTGCTGAAATTATTTTTGGATGGTTTGTCCATGATAGAGAGATCACATGAACATATCTCCAGATCAGTCTGGAGAACCTCCTGCCTGATTGGAATCACAAGTACTTTGGATGTTCATTTTGGAACAAATGATTCGTGTGAAAAATATGAAAGTGCTCATATGTCATGTGAGAAATAGACTTGGGAAGTCATTAAAAAGAATCACTAAGTGCATTTCAAAGGACCTAAACTTTAAAGGCCAAGTTCACTTTCTTCAACTGACAGTCAAACAATGAAGTGTGCGAAGTACATGTTGAGAGAATGGAGAATAACATCTTCATTCTGTGTATTACAATGGCAAAGTGTATGTCTTTGACCCAGGCCCTAAGCATCTTGGCACCAGTGACAGATGTAGGAATGGCCATATTATATGTTATTTCATATACATGAGTGTGGAAGTTGATCCCTATAGCCACAAAGAAATGTGTGCAATTTGTTAAGCAGTCCATAGGCACAGATTATAAGGTCCTCATAAGTAATTGCATGGTAGGGTCATTTTGAAAAAAAGCATGAAGTTCAGTGAGCATAGAATGTCCACACCAAAACTTACTCCTAGCAGGTTCCATTGCCATAACCACCACTGTGGCTCCGCATGTCTGTGTTTGTGAACTACTTTTTGTTGAAAAGTAAGTAGTAGTAGTAGTAGCAGCAGCAGTAGCTACAGCAGCAGCAGCAATAATCTGGCTCTGGATCTCTGGTTGCTAACATTTGCTAACAATTTTGCTAACAATTTTGGTGACTGTCCATGAATTGGAAGTAGATATTGAAATATTTACCTAGATAAAGGTAAATGAGGGCTTTTCTATGCCATAGAGAAAATATCTCCCAAGTAGCCCACAGACATTATTAGAAAAAGCCCGCTGTGAACATCAACTAAAATTATAACCTCTTAATTTACTCGATATAATTCTCATCTGAATCTGTTTTTTGGTAATATCTATTTTATGAAAAAGAGGATTCATGCATTTAAATTGTACATTGAAAAGAAATACCATTATCAAATGGATGGAAACAAAAGAAGGACTTTTTAAAAAACTCTGTTTAATCAGTCCTGGCTCTTTATGATCTAATTGCAAATCTTTTTATCCTCTTAAATACAAGTCCTATAATGATGAAATCCAGCCTATCATGGATAAAGGAGTGGGTGCCATTACTTTTTACAATAGCAGCTGAGGTTGCTTTCATGTATTTCATTTGGTCCCATCACACTCAATGCCATTGACAAAAGAAGGGTTTCATTCAAAGAGATTCAGTGGGGTATTTAACTGCACATCCAAACTCGGCAAGTTTTAACTGATGGAATAAAAGAGTCCCCTCCCCCAGGAAAGCGGTAACAAAGCCTCAAGTAATACCCTGAGTGACACTAGTCTATTCAGAAAGAATATAGAAGTGCGTCTTCTTTGAACCGCGTATTTAAAGGAATTCAGCGACAAAATAACCACCTGCATTATCGCTAGGAAAGAAAGGCCAAAAAGCCAGGGAACAAACGATCATTGCATAGTAGCTAGCACCAAATACTGGGAAGTTTGCTCACCTGAACTGCTAGTGCATGGAGTGAAGACTTGCATTTCTTCTTCCCCAGCTTCCATTTTTAGGTGAAACTGAAGCAAAAAAGAAGAGCTACTCAAAGGCCACCCAGGAATCAGATTATATTAAATTTTTTCTTTGTCTTTATCTATAGCTCTCACCCCCCCCCCCACACACACATCTTATAAAGTGATGCTCCTCTTATATTTAGCAGTGTGAGAGCAACAATCCCTCTTAAGAACAGGGGAACAGCCCCACTGGATCAGGCCATAGGCCCATCTAGTCTAGCTTCCTGTAGCTCACAGTGGCCCACCAAATGCCCCAGGGAGCACACCAGATAACAAGAGACCTGCATCCTGGTGCCCTCCCTCTTCACCTCAACATGATGTCCTTTTTGGTGTCCTTTCTTCATTCATCCATTCATTCACATCATGGCCTCCACTGCAACATTCCCTCCCCCATGTCCTAGTCAAACATGCCTTGAAGTGGAGGGAGGGATCTGCAATGGAGGCAGTGAGGTTCAGTTGCTTTCAAGTACTTTAAAAGTGGGCATAAGTCCCCAGGGCATTCCAGTCTGAGTTTGGTCATGCTTATGCATCCCTATTCAGGAGTTGCATCAGGAGCTGGCCAGGTGGGGCCCACTGAAGGGCCTACCTGCCTGATTCCTGAACTCTCAGGACCAAGTCACAATGCCTGCCATCATGTGGCTGAACCCAAAGCTTTGCTTTGCCCAAGGGCCCACTGCAATCTGGAACTTATGTTCTAGAACTTGCTTCAATGTATGCAGAGCTACGTCATGAGAAGACTTGCAACTTTGCAACTCAGTACTACCCATTACTACCTAACTTCCCAGTGTGCAATGCAGCAGCACCAATGCTGTATACACTGTATTCTATAGGGGCGTTTTGGCCTACAGAGGCTTCCTTGGGGTAAAGGAACATTTGTTCCCTTGCCCTGGTGTAAGCCAGGACAACCTGCTGGGTCTACTTGGACCTGAACCAGTGATATTGCTGGTGAAGTCCACTTGGACTCATGAAGGTAGATTGAACATGGAGGGGAGTGAGGATTCAGTGAATACAACCACTTCCAAACATGCCCCTTCTCAGGTTCAATACGCCCTCCTCCTCATCCTGTTGCTTCCCCATTCCACCCATTCCATTCCACCTCTCCCCACTTCCCTCCCACCCCTTGCATGGTCTTACCTGTTGCTGCAGGTGTCCCCAGGCTGTCACTGTGTGGACCTGGCTGTTCTCTTCTTCCAGCAGTGGCTAGGTCACACTCTCCCACCTGTCACATTTGCAATACCCCAAAAATGTGTTATGCTGCCAGCAGGGATGGGCAAGTCCAGTGCGGCCTGACTCAAGTCAAGTCACGAGTTTCCGCCTCCTAGAAAATGAGTCATAATGGGGGCACTTTGCGAGTCACCCAGAGCATTTTCAAGACTCAAAAAGACTCAAGTCACAAGTCTTTTTGATACACGTATCAGATGTGGGGGGGGGAACGGAGCTGCTGCTGGGTGTTGCGTGCATGTCAGAGTTCTAAACACTCCTCTGCTGTCCTCATCCTATCTGTAAGCAGGACGGGAGGGAGTGGGACAGACTGCGTGACAGCGGAGACAGAAGTGGCAAGAGGGAGGAAGGTCACGTGCAGCAGCTGTGAGGCTTATTAGAACAACCCAACCCTTTGCAGCTCTACTCAGAAGTAGTCCCATTGCAGCCAGTCATTCAATGGGGCTTCCTTCTCCCAAGTAACAGAGCCATGAGGAGTCATGCATTGGAAAGCATGATCTTTGCCAAGCTCCCCCAGCCCACTTCACAACCTCCTTTTTCCCTGCTCTTCTCCAGGCAATTCCAAGGCAAGAACCCGCTTGGGCTCCTCCTCCTGCCCTCCCTCATCCAAAGAAAAAAATCAGACTGCCCATCTTACCTCCAATGATCATCGGTTCCTTCCTATCGAAGATAGGCAAGTGAGCCCACTCCCGCCTCCCTCCCCCCCCACTCGGATGCCAAATCGAACATTAACCTTTCCTTGCCTCCTGGTTGGAAATTCCCTACTGCTTGCCTGGTTTGATTGATGGCCCCCCAAGGTCTTTCATGCCCCAAAGAAGTAAGCAAGCACACCCAGACAGACTCGATTCTGCATGCGTGGGGACCGAGTACCAAGTCAGTGGCCTCACAATTCCAGAGTCATTGGTGCAGTTGTCAGCTAAAAACACTGATTTTTGTGACTCAGACTCAAGTTACCTGATCTGAGTTCCCATCCCATGCACATTCCAGCAATGTAATGTGGATATGACTGGCTGTCTTACATTAAAAGGTGCATGCTAACTACATTTTGCATCGCTATAGTGCATCCACACAATTGCTTTCATTGTGTTCTTATGCAGTATTATTTTTTAAGTAAGGAATTGAAAAATAGGAGATGACTTTTTTTTTTTTTTAACTCTTGTTGTATGGCTTGGCCATGCTTGTGCATTGATACAGTGTCAGTTTTGTAATCCTGCCAGCCTAAAATAGGCATCCTAGTTTTTGGCTCAGAAACAACAGGATTCCCTATTTTCAAGTACCTACAAAGCCTCAGTCTAATGTAACTTTTGGCTGAGCATAAATGTACCCTTTCTCCAAAGTGCTAACATTTATGTCTATATGTGTTTCTGCCTCCAAGCATACATGAGAGTATGCATGAAGATGAATGCACATCTTTGAATATCCCCATGAAATGGAATTTATATGCCTAGTATGTTTGGAGGTAAAAATTGCAAACATTTTACCCTATCTCCAAAACATGCATATCTTCTATCCCGTGTTCAGTAAAATCGAGAGGCAAGTTATACGTTACAGTGAAATATGGACTGCATCCCTTCTAAAAGTATGAACGCTGATTTTTGGATATCTGATGCAAAAAAAAACCCCCTTCCCTCCAAAAAAGGTTAAAAAAAAAAAAAAAAAAAGGCTGGATTTACCCAAGGAGCTTCTATACTTGACATTGTGACATCCTATGTGCTATGTCAGCTACAACTCCACCCTTATAGAAGAATATTACAGCACAAGTTTTTGCATGTCTACTCAGAAGAAAGTCCCATTGAGTTAAATGGGGTTTACTCTCAGGTGAGTATCTTTTGGATTGTGGCATTAGACTTCTGCAAAGGAGTAATCTAGGTCCAGTTTGGCCAAAAATGCCTTAAGTGAGTTGGTCTCAATCCCAACACTGACACAGTACCATTGCAGATATTTCTCAAGATCTCAAGATACATCTTCAAGTACTGCTGCTGTGTCACATCTTGCAATGATGGTCATTTCTGATGAACATGCATGACTCTATCCTTGTGGCAGAAAAAAAAAATGTAATGTGGTTCAGCTTGGGATGCAAATATATCAAAACGGTTTGTGATGTTGTCCTGTCCAAGCTTTCATTGCATTCTACTGAAACACCAGGTTCATAGAGTTTTAATATGTTCTTATTATCCATAACAAAGTCAATCTGATTCACGGCCCATGTCTTTAAGGGAATTTGTGGCCCAGAACACATTATGTGCCATTCTGTACTATCCATTACACAGGAACATAAGAAGAGCTCTGCTGGATCAGGCCCAAGGCTCATCTTGTCCAGCTTCTCACAGTGGCCCACCAGATGCTTTAGGGAACACACAAGACCACATTTGCATCACACTGTCACTCCCCTACCATCTGGCATTTACCCTCGTACTCCCCAATGAAGACACCAGCCTGTGGCTTGGGTTTAACTTGGGCCACTTTATTAAACACAAGTGACCAATTTTTGAAACATGAAACTGACTCTCTCTCAAGTCTCTCCCTTGCCAGTCTGGGATAGGCAAAAAATAAAATAAAATAAAATTGCCGTCCATGACCAATTCAGATGCCAGAAAAATATTCCTACCCAACTCTCATGATGAGCGACCAGCTAATCTCAGAATGTACATACCCATCATGGCTTGTAACCTCTGATGGAGTTTTCCTACATAATCTTTCATTTTTCTGAACCTGATCCATATAAGCATTGGGAATGTTTATCCATATCCAAACAATAAATATAATAAAATAAATTCTCCTCAATAGCTCCTAAATAATATGCTTGTGAATTCTCATACATCCTTTTGTCCCCCCTTTGTATGCCACCATCTTGAAATTTGCTGGGGGTATACTATGTATAATCCCCATGATTGTTCTTTTTCAAACTAGCACCTCCCAAGACTCAAGTTCCCAGGAAGCAATTTGGCTTCAAAGAGAAGTCCTATGAAACAGCAATTGGCTGTTTAGAGAGGATCAAGGGTAGTGCATGAAACCTTAATACCAAATGATTACTCTCCGTTACCTGATGGTTAACTTTTCATCAGTGGGTCATAAACTGGTTTTCTATTAACCTTGAGGCCAGTATTGCTAGTACCTAAAATTCCGAGTTTGTGTTTATGTCTCAGTGCACAAACAAGATCATTTTATTGCATCATTATTAGGGAACTGACAATAAGTTACTGGCCTCAATATTTCTGTCAATAGCATCTTGTAATTCCCCCCCCCTCTTTTACAGGCTCTGGTTCAAAGAGCACAACCAGTTTATTGTGATATAATGTTGTGAATTAACTAAGGAAAGAAGACACTTCTGGTGTGTTTTTAAACCTGAGATTGTGTTAAAACATCTATTCCATGTCCTAAGTATATAATCTTCTCTGACGTGCAAATGCTATAACGCTTTCAGTTTCTGGTGATTATTACCAGTGTCTGAAGAAATTGACTGGGCTTTAAGAGGAAGAATATTTCATATATGTTCGGATCCATAGTTTGCTCAACATGATTTGTTTGACACAGTATCTGTGAAGATACAGAACACACAGAAATCAGTGTCTGTTTGACACAATTCATGCTTCATAACAAAAACATTATCTGTTGGTAGTAATATTGGAGCTGTACTCTTTTGACCTGCCACCTCTGTGAGTGTTCACACTGAAGCTTTTTAAAACAAAGCATAAGAAAACAAGCATCGGTCTGCTAAAAGCCCAATCCTAAGCTGCCCGGCATCCAGAGGCACTGAAATGGCTACGGTTGCATCCTATGGGTGCCAAGGCAGCCACCAGAGCCTCCTCAGGGAAAGAACTATTTTGCTGACATAGACTGGAGGAGCTCTGTGTAGGGATTTTCAGCCCAACACAGAGCATAGGATCTTGTGGAGCCTGCTCCCCTAGTCACACCCCCTCCTATGCCAGTTTCTCCCCCCTCCCCCCACTCTGGAATGCCTCCCCTCCCACCCAGAAACCCCACGTGGCTGCCTGGCAGTGCAACTTACCTTTGGGTGCTCCCCCAGCATTGGCCTCCAGGTGCCAACTGGTGGTCCTTGCTCTCCCAGTGCCGTTACTGCATCCTGTAGTAGGGGAGGCTTTTATGGAGGCCTCCTCCAGCTAACTGAATGCTTGTTCCCTTTCCTCAGGGCTGCATTGTGGCTGCACTGGCATTGGAAAGTTGGATAGGATTGGACCCCAAGTGATATATGTGCACGTGTAAACTGGCCCATAGCCATCAAAGTGTTCTCGAGGTGGAAGAGATAACAATTAAAGAATGGTGCTGAACAAAAACAAAACACTGGGATTCGGGATGAATTATAACCACATACCTAACAAATTGGGAGATCAACATTAACAATGGATTTTAGAGGCAAACAAAATGGCAATCCCAATCTTAAACATACTGATGTATGTATTAAAATATTTTATCCTGCCTTTTGGTTCCATTCTAGGGACCATCAAGATGGTTCGCAACAGTATTTAACTATAGTCAGTAAATCAACAGGAAAATCAATAGAAAGCACAGAAACAGTGATGAATTTTTTTTAAAAAAATCAAGGGCCAACACAGTAGAGCTGTGCCATTTATATTCCAAACCATGCCTTGTTTATTCAGGAGTAAGTCCCTCAAATAGTATCTTGGGAGGTGATTTACATCAGGAAAAAGGCACAGAGGAAAAGTTTAACCGTCCCATTTAATACAATTCACACACACACCCTTTTAAAAGAAATGTAAAGAGACAAGAGATCAATGTTTCATTTAGTTTTGTCCTTTATATATAAGATTGTAGTCTCACACAGTAAATCCCATTGCAAAGGAGCCTTACTCTGAACTATGTAAGCTGTGTTCTCACAAGTGAGAGTGCATGTCAATCTTCATCCTCCTTGGGTGCACAGAGCTGGGAGGGTGGAATACCAGCTTTGTATGTAGTCAGTTCCAGGTTCAACCCCTGGAATTTCCAGGTAGGGAAGAGAAAAATCCTTGCCTGATCCCTGGAGAGCCTCTGCCAGTCTGTGTAGACCGGGGTGGCAAACCCCTCTCATACAGGGGGCTGAACAGCATTCATGGCACTTGACTTGATGAGGGTTGGAAGTGACATAATTAAGCAAATGATGGCCAGAAATAATTTATTTTTTATTCATTTATTTCAGTATTTATATACCACCTTTCTCTGCTGTATAGACAGCATTCAAAGTGCTTTACATGAGCAGGTTAGACTAAACCACCGTTTTCAATGGAGTTTTTACAAATTGTTCTGTGAATCACAGAATCCTCAGTCACCAGGTGCTGCCTTCACGGTGTGGTTAACTCCTCTGGCTGCATGCCGTCAAACTTCAGTAGGCCATCATAAATCAAGCCTGGACAGGTCCTCAAGGTTGTTCTTTGCTGGCTGGCCTTCGCACACACTCACACACTTCTCTCACTGCATGCTTAATCAGCTACTCCATCCTGCCACAACAGGTACTGCAACTTGTAACAGCCTATCATTCCATCTCCCATTCACAAACACAATCACAGATTCTTCTGTTTAGGTCTTCAGGCAGTACCAGCAGTTCAATCATCAGTCCATATCTTCCGCCTGATAAGCACTTTGTTCTCACACAGGAACTCATTAGCTGCAGATGACGGGACAGAAAATGTGCAAATCTTGACCATATTTTCATGATATGGGAGAACCCAATTATCACATGTGCCACCCTTTCAGCAGCGCCTCTTCTATTGCAGCTCACTTCACAGCTCAGCAACTGAGAGGTGGCTTGCAAGTTGATTACCTCAGCAAAAGCAGTGCTGCTGAAAGAGCAGCCCATGTGATAGTTGGGCTCTCCCAGCACCTCCCTCTCTCACCCCTCTTGGTCTGCCCCTTCCCCCATAGCCTTCCTTGCCTTCTGAGGCCTTCTTCCATCTCTCCCACCCAGACCCTTTGTAGAAGTGGTGCTGCTGAAAGGGCAGTGCTGGAAGAGCCCAACTATTTCATGGGCCAGATAAAGAGCTTGGGCCTTTGACATCTTAGGCATAGACAATATTGTGCTAGATGGGCTATACCAAGGTCTTATATTGCCTTGGTATAAGGTGAGTATAAGCATAAGTATAAAAGAAAAGGAGTAGTCTTGACATTTACTGAGACATTATGTAGCCCTTGAGTGAGGGCAGAACTAGTTGCACAGTTATCTGAATTACAACCAAAGTTGTGAGAACTCTCATCTAACCCCCAGCTAATCTCCTGGTGAATAACTCCGTAGGGTGAGATATTGTCCTTGCAGCACTTACTATGCACCACTCTTAGGATGGAACTGAAAATAAAGTTGTTTGGTTATTTTGATGCTCACCTACATACCAAGGACTGAAGAACTCCATAGCCTTGGCTGAACTTGTCATGTTGGTATGCGAATCAAGGCAGAGACATTTATTTTGCATCGAGTCATTTGCATGCCCTTAATTTCTTGAAGAGAAAGCACACTGGCAATGCCTGAGGCCTTCCTAACTGCCGCAGGCAGCAGCAAAGTGTCACTGGTAAGTGGTGTTCTTTCTTCGGCTTTGCGGATCTATGTGTGAAGTCGACTGGGACCCGACTGAGAAAACTTGTTCTAGATGGACATGGGTTTCTGTACATCAACAGAACATGTGCGTCTTTAGATGGTTCAGCTTCATCCCAGCTGAAACTACCCACACTTTTCCCTTTCTTGACTGAGTCATTCTAAACTTACCAAGAGTTTGTTGATCAAAATCCTTGACATGCTTCTGGCATATAGTTTTAACTGAACAACAGAACACCCAAGGTTAACAAACCAGATGTAAGCTGTAGTTCATTTTGTGATGCTAGGCAGGTATCACTAAGCCACAAGTGATATGCAAGCCACCATTACCACTTCACCTGGCTCACCTTGAAAATAATTGTAGATTCCCTGTCCCTACCACTTCTCCACCAGCAACCCTCCCTCTTGACTTTGGGATAACTGGCAGGGAGGTGGACAACTGGGCCACAGGTAAGATCTTGCAGGGCCTGTTCTTATCTGGCAATGACATCCCTGAGGATCATGAAGAAGAGAAGAAAGGAAAAGGAATAGTCTTGACATTTACTGAGACAATACATTGCCTTCAAGCGAGGGCAGGAGGAGGCCATTTTAGTCAGTCCAGTTAATGATTGACATTTTCTACCAGGGCAATGAATTCAAAGTGCCAGCCTGAGGAATGATACAGAGTGGATCAATACCTTGTCTTGAGTTGGAAATAGTACCTAGACAAGATAACCCTCTATCATCACTGCAAATAATATGTGTTGTTAAACATAGCAAAGAGTCACGATCTTTGTTTACCAGGCTCCTCTCTGGATTTCCCCCCACCAAAATAAAGGGAACAGGTTGGTTGTTGTGAAGAAACATCTGGGAAAAAATTTCTTTCCTACAATTGACTTGCTGAACCGATGAACTGTGCTGTTTACTCCTTTTTCTAGTGGTCAGAAGATTGGAAGTGACCTTGCATTGTTCTCAATTTGATTTGCAAAAGACATTCCCACATAAAGAACTGCATGTGTTTCTGCCTAATACAGTCAACAGCTCCTATCTAGAGATGAATAAAAATAATGGAAGCCATAAACAATCTAGTCCAACCCTGTCTATTGCCCGAGCCTGTCTGCTGCATAGCCCAAGCCCGTGTTGTGTGATTCATGGCAACGTTAGACAATTGTGTTCAATGGGGCTTGCTCCCAGGACAATGTACCATATTTTTCGCTCCATAAGACGCACTTTTTTCCCCCAAAAAAGTGGGGGTAAAAGTGTGTGCGTCTTATGGAGCGAATACTGGGGGCAAGGTCCGCACCGGGGGCAAGGTCCTCATTTGCACAGGCGCCACAGGGGGAGGGCAGGCGGAGAACAAAGGGGGCAAGGTCCGCACCGGGGTCAAGGTCCTCATTTGCGCAGGCGCCACAGGGGGAGGGCAGGCTTACTTTAAAAGTAAGTTTTCCTCCTCTAAAAACTAGGTGTGTCTTATGGTCAGGTGCGTCTTATGGAGCGAAAAATATGGTACATAAGTTTGCAGCCTGATAGCCCAATCCTAGGCTTCTTATAGGCTACATGGCAGCCGCCACTGGTCAGTTTGAATCTGCCACAGCAAACGATGGTGGCAGAAGCCTCTGCAGCAACCAGTAACCTGCTGTGGAACAGGTAAGCCAGTACTCAGGGTGCATCATGAACAAGGAGGAACAGGGCATTCTGAGGGAGGAACAGGAGGCAAGGAGGGGACAGTAGGGGTGGATCTGGCAGCAATAGCACACATAGGATTTTATCCCCTCTTTCAGAATCTACCCTGCCCTTTCCCCCTCCAAAATAGGTGGTGTATGTCCAAGGAGATCCATAGTCAGTCCCAGGGCTTACATGAAGATAAATCGTCAATTCTCTTTATATGCGAGTTTGCTACCTGTGAATTTGTTTATCTGCGAGGGGCAGAATTGATACCTTCTCTTGTTATCTGCTCCTCTCTTCACATTATCCACTATGCAGAGACCTTCCAGAGGCTACAGGGACCTTCAGAAAGGTGCCTGTGACCAGCAGGACCCCTTTAAAATGGCCTGTGGAAGCTTCTGCCAGTCATTTTGAAGGAGTCTGCTCTGGTTGTGGGTGCCATTCTGAAGGTCTCTGTGGCTTCCGGTATTCCAAGAAATTTTGGCTCTTCCTGTTGCACTCTGCAGGCTTCCTGAGGGTCTCTGCTGCATTTTTCTGATGGCAGGAAAGATACCCCTTCCTAACCAGGTATTCCTTGTACCATTATCTGTGAATTCATTATCCGCTAAGGTTCCCAGGAACGTAACCCTAGTGGATAATGAGAACTGACTGTACAAAATCCTTTTACTTACCTCCAGTTTGACCCTCCCACCACCACAGGATGCACTGTATGCCTTTTTGGCGGTGTTGCATGAGCCCTGATGGTGGGGGATAGGATTGGGTCCTTAGGGCACAATCCTAACCAGGTCCACTCAGAAGGAAGTCCTATTTAGTTCAATGGGGCTTATTCTCAGGAAAGTGTGGTTAGGATTGCAGCCTTAGGACTAAATTCTATCCAATTTTCCAGTGCTGGTGCAGCCATGCCAACAGTGCATGCGCTGCATCCTGCAGTAGGGAGACAGTCATGGAGGCCTCCTCCAGGTAAGGGAATGTCTGTTCCCTTTCCCCAGGGTTGCATTGCGGCTACACTGGCACTGGAAAGTTGGATAGGATTGGACTCTCAGAGCCCAATCCTGTGCTCGGCAGCATAGCTCCATGTCGCAAACATGCCATAAGGCACATTTGAGCTGTGGCACGGTAAGCGAGGGTGGGTACAGGGGCATGGAGGAGGCGTTCCAGGGAGGCCAGCAGGGGGCGGAGAGAGGGCAGGCTGGAGGCGTGTCAGGGGAGGGAGGGAGGCGGGTCTGTGGAGCTCCGCTCCCCAGGATCCAAGGCACTCGTGCAGGGCACAGAGCCCTACACAAGCGCCTACACGTGCACCTGTAAAGTGAGTAGCCCCATTGCAGGGCTGCTTACCTTACTTGAGGGGACGAAAGTCCCCTTCTCCTGAGGCGCCTCCCGTGGTAGCTCGGGAAGCACAGCATCCAGCGGTAGCCCTTCTCGGTGCCGCTGAGCCTGGGCGCCCTAGGCAGCTCAGGATTGGGCTGCCCCTTGACTACGTCATAGTTTATTGATTTGAATGCCACCCGAAAAGGGAGGAATGGGAGAGAATGCCACATCCCCCCAAAAAGGTATGCACTGTTTCCAGTGGGGGGGGGGGAGGAGATCAGGAGGCTTTGGTGGGGAAAAGGGGATTGTTTCTCCTTACCCCTCTGTAAGTCTCCTGCTCTGTAATGGGTCTGCTTGGACCGCACCAGTCCAAGGAAAAGAAAGTGGTGGAGAGGCTTGGAGAAGAGGAGATAGGATCTGATGTGCATCATTGCCGCAGATCACCCCTCCCCACTTCTCCCCTCTCCCTGCCCAGTTTTGCCCTCTCCCCAGCCCCTCCCTGCCTCTATTGCCGCCTAACCTGCTCCAGTGGTTGCGGTGGGAACTGGTGGTGTTGTTGCAGTGCTCCTGCCTGCCACATGTGCAAAATGGCCAACAATGGAGCACTTCTGCTGTCACAGTGCACTTCAGCTGGCAGCCTCAATCCTCAATAAAGTTGAGGCTTACTGCTGAGTAGACATGCATCGGCTTGCACTGCCTCTCTCCCTCTTTTATAGGCTGCAGTATTTCAGGAGGGACTTGGCAAAGGAAGTAAAGCTCACTTTTTATTTATGTACAGAGGGCACTACAGATTATTATAGATTATCTTTGTCATAGCAGGTGCTGGGGTTAACACTCCCAATCCCAAGACTAATGCATCAATACAGCTTTTTTTATGAGAATGTACACTTACTACCATCAGCCACTCGTGTTAATTAATTCGTTGCTCAGCTTTCTTTTCCAGTAATATTTAATGGAACTTGTATTCTTAATCATGTGATCCAGTTTACAGTTAGTATTTTCAGTCCCTGCAGAACATTTGTTAGTTCCATACCAGCACTTATAGTAGCAACTTCAACTTATACTTGGCATGAATGTTTATGCTATTTCCATGCGCTTCTAAATGTTTTCTTTTTGGGTGATGGCTTTCACAGTATAATTCTTCAGGCTGGGATTTTAACAGGTCTGATGCTTTAGGCACAGTTTTTGCTCATTACACTCACACGTTCCTATCATATCTGAGTTACTTGTCCTCTGACAGTAATCTCCTGTTTTATTTTCTGAACGTCTATCTTTATCTCAATTTGAAATGTGTTCAAAATAGGAATGTGCCATTCAGCAAGAGTGATGCGACTGGTTTCGAGGAGTATAAACCGTATTTTTGGATTGGTCAAACATAGGACCTGCTACATTAGACTCCATATAGAGTCATAAAAATGCTGTAGTGTATGGTGTGTGGTG
Organism: Tiliqua scincoides; assembly: GCF_035046505.1. Lineage (NCBI taxonomy): Eukaryota > Metazoa > Chordata > Lepidosauria > Squamata > Scincidae > Tiliqua > Tiliqua scincoides. Next base: position 62,288,699 of record NC_089826.1, read on the forward strand.
ACCCAGCTAATGTTCTGCCAAAATTTGCACAATAAAAAGTTATTTCCAATCATTCATATTCAGCTATAAAAAGGTATAATTGTCTAAAATGGGGTATATTTGGCATTTCTTTAGAAAAAACTTTTAGATTTTTTAAAAACAAGATTAAAAAAAGCTCAAGTTTTCTCTAAGCCTGCATTTCTCAAACTGTGGGTTGGGACCCAGTAGGTGTGTCATGAGCCAATTTCAGGTGGGTCCCCATTCATTTCAATGTGTATTTTATTTTAAATATATTAGACTTGATGCTACCATAGTATGTGACTGCATTTGGGGAAATGTTACATACTATGTCCATACATACATACATACCTACAGTCACTTCTGCACTTTTAACAGACTGTATATGCTTTTAACAATGAGGGCTTACTCCCGGCATAAGGATTGTATCCTCTGGAATGTTTGGGGAATTTTTTTTAAGCAGATCAGCAACTGCTTGGGAGGGTTAGGAGAATTCCTCTTTACTTTAAATAAATTTTTAAACTTATTCATATTGTAAACGTATACTTACAGCGCAATCCTAATTTGTGCTGGAACAGGTAGGCCAGTGGGCCTGTACTATATCCAGCGCAAGTTTCTGGTGCTAAGTGACTCAGCCAGGGGCAAGAGGAATTGCTTCCCCTTAGCTGGACAGAGTCACTGCAGCTCCAATGGGGCTACTCAGACCTGCACCACTGAAATCAGCAGCGCAAATTCGAGCAGCCTGGGGGTGGCACAGGCTGCCTGGGAACAGGGTTGGGATCCGGCATAACAGCTGGAGCCTGGCCCTGCCTCCCACTCCCTGCCCTGGGACCGCCTGCCCTCCCCCCCAAAACAGCTCTTCCCTGCCCTCCTCACACACACCCCCCGACCCCTGCATCGGCTAAGCTCAGCCGACAAAATTCACCCATTCCCTAGGGCCCATGTTGGCGCAGCGAGGCTGGCGCATGTTCATGTGCCAGCCTAACCCCACTTAGGTCAGCTTTATGGCACTTTCGCAACAATGATAGGCCGGCGCACGGAAGTTGCTGCTCAGGATTGCGCCCTTAATTAGTTTGATTTGATTTTGTAGTATGGGTGTGTTAAAAATCTTCCTGCTTAATGATGCCGGGGTGGTGTAGTGGTTAGGGAATTGGACTGAGACCTGGAAGATCCAAGTTCAAATCTTCCCTCAGCCACGAAGCTTCCTGGGTAACCTTGGACCAGTCACTTTCTCTCAGCCTCACCTACCTCACAGGGTTTTTGTGAGGGGAAAAAAGGAGGGGAGCAGCCCTGAGCTCTTTGGAGGAAGGGCGGTATAAAAACGTGATAAATAAATAAATAATAAAAATAAATGTCACTTCTGGCCATGACATCATTTCCAGATTAACAAAATCACTTCCGGTGGGTTCCAGTTTATTATCCAGGTTGTAAAAAAGTTTGAGAACCACAGCTGCAAGCGATAGGAAAAAAAACAATGTTGGAAAAAAATGGGGGGCTGCTGCTGACAGCCTTGATAAACTTCTATGTGTTCTCTATGTGTCCACCTAAAGAGAAGCTAGCTAGCAAGTAAGAATCTTAAACGAGTCCAGAAATAAAACAGTCACTATACCGCTGTAAAGAGGTCTCCTTCAAAGCATATTTTAAAGCCAGATGAGACATAGACGTGTGTGAGGTCAGTCAATCTACCATCTTGCACTGGAAGTCATACAATTGGCAATTTTGCAACTTCTCAGACATTTTCTCATACTACTTGCTTTTGTAGACAAAATGGAATCACTATATTTTGATGATGAGTCAGTATGCTCTCTCTCTCTCTCTCTCTCTCTCTCTCTCTCTCTCTCTCTCTCTCTCTCTGTGATGGATTTTTAAGAGTCTCGAAAGATTGCAGGAGAGGTAAAGATGGAGAGAGCAGAAATAAAACAGACACACAAATGTAGGGAGTAGAATAGGTTTATTGATCCTGACTGGAGTGTGACTCCCTAAAATTTTATTTCATCATCCAAACTCACAACATGGGAATGAAAACCTGAGGAGAGCATGAGCTAGGAGCAGAAGAAATAATAAAGAGAATTGTGACACATTAATTTGGATTAGGCGTAAAGGAGAAGCTGGAAAGCAGTCCTAAAAATTGACAAGCACCTTCAATGAAAACTACAGTCAGGCTGCAATTCTAAGCATATGTACTAGGTAGGGAGTAAGCCCCATTGAACAAAATAAGACTGAGGATGCATAGGATTGCACTGTAAGACTCTGAAGAGGGGAAAGTTCTCAGGCTAATGTTTTTTGGGGGGGGGGGGGTTGAGAGAAAGAATGCCTATATTTTATTACCATTTATTAAGGTCATATATTTATGAATAGATATTGCAGTTGTATATTGTTGAGGAAATTTCTTAGGGACTCTCCCAATGTTACTGTAGCAGCATGGGAGCTGTTGGGGCATGTGCCCTTCCTACGCTGCTAAGGTAATGATGATACGTCAAGGTAACATTGGAGGAGCTGGCAAGATGTCTCCTCTCCACTGCTGCATCATCCCTTCTGGCAACTGGAATAAAAGCTGCATAAGGGCCCAATCCTTTTCAACTTTCCAATGCTGATGCAACCACAGTGCAGCCCCAAGATAAGGGAACAAATGTCACCTTACTTTGAGGTGGCCTCTGTTGGTATGACTGCATCTGTGCTGGAAAGTTGGGTGGGATCGGTCCCCGAGAAGGATACACGTGGGCTTCTCTCATGCCAGCTAGAATTGTCAAAGTTACTAGAGCCATGTTGGAAGGACACACACGGTGGCAGTTCCCATGCAGCTAGAGTAATATCAGTAGGGGGTCCTGTGGGAAACATTCCTTTCTCTGTGTGATATATTGGAGGAAATTAAAGGAAGAACAACAAATCATTCCTGACTGAAAGAGCTGCCAAGCAGCAACACCAAGTAGGCTGTGGAAGGCAGGCAGCATATCCACGGGACAAGGTCTTAAGGAAGTGTTTACCTCCACATCCCAGCACAAAGAACCCAATCTTATCCTTCCCCACCCCCTTCCACTGGTGCAGCCACACTGAAAATGGGTGCACTGAATCCAGCAGGGGGTGGCAGCTTGGGTGGCTTCAGAGGTGAAAGGGAATTTAAATCCCCTTACATGTTTGTAAGCCGCCTGCTCTGCAATGGGTCTCCTTGGACTTGTGCTAGCAATTTTGCTAGCGCAAGTCAGAAGAGAGAAAGGGGGACAGAGTTTGCAGGAAAAGGACTAGCACTGCAGTGTCCAATTGACCAACTGAAGCAGTTGCTTCAAAAAACCAATTTTTGGGGGGAGGGGGCGCTCACTTCTGTCTGCTTCCTTGCCTCCAGTGCTACGCCTCCTCCTACTTCTGGATTGGAACAGGCAGAGAGAACAAGGAAAAGTGGAGAGGAGGAGAATGCTGGGATAGAGGATTTGAGAATGGGAGGAACAGAGGCCAGCATGTCATCAGATTAGGTGGGGGGGACAGCATTTGTCATGCTGCTTCCGGTGTTAAGAGATGTTGGACCAACCCTGCTTTGGGACAATCCTGGAAGGCTGGGACCTTAAATACAGACCAAGGAAGCCCACACTGCTTGCATGGGCAGGAGATGTTTTGTGTAAATGATCTTTAGGTTGAATGGGAAAAAGCTATGCCAAAATTCAGAAGGACAGGTTTACGTGACAAATATGTCCAAGTTTTAATAAAACTTTTTTTTAATCTTTTCTTGGTATTTAAATTGCTGTAAAATATTCACTTAAGAGGACAACACTTCGGATTCCTATCTGGCTGTGAATACTCACGGGGGGCATTAAAACAGTCCCCTTTTAAATAGCTGCACATGCTTATCACAAGCAACCTCATTTTACTCTGAGATAAATGCAGCTTATAATGAAAGAGCTTTTAATATGTCATCAAAAGTAGTCAATGTGTTTTGTGCGAGATGCCAGCCAGAAACAAAAGAGCATATAAAAATTAATGATCTAACTCTTGCACACATTACTCTGTGTGTGTGGGGGGGGGGGGGGGGAAGAGGTCTGCGCAAAACACACACACTCAAATGTAATGAGACAATTACAGAAGAAATAATGAGGTGATCAATTTCTAATATATAACATCACCGTCCTGGAATTAGTCATAATTTCAATCACGTAGTCTGCTTTTGTCAGATATGCAAAATGCAAATGAGACATTTTGCTACAACTCCAAGTCTCCTTCAGGAGTCACGGGAGGGAGGGGGGCTGATAATGAGGAGTCCATGAGGTTAATAAACATTTCATTTTTTAAAGATGCTATTAATTTTCTAAAGAAATGGGGAACAAAACCAGGTCCCCCCCCCCCCCAAAAGTATTTAAAACTGGTATATCAGGTTGTTTTTGATTTTTTTTTTTACTGAAGCACCCTAAAAAGATAATGGTGTGTACTATAATGTTCTATTCATAGTGGTTTTCCACTAAACATGCAATGGTGTATCACCACGACAAATCCAGTAATGCGTTTTGTCTAATGTACTACAATACCTGACACCTTTAGTAGCACATCAGGAATTAATCACTCTGACTCTCCAGTTTTAGCTGTTTGTTTTGCTAAATAGGACACATCAAACTCTAGTTTACCTTCTGTCAATGGAAACCTCTTCTCCCCCCCCCCCCCCAAAAAAAAAAAAAAGTACAGGAAGGATAAATTTTACCTTTGCAAATAGTTTTTGTGCTTCTTTTCATTTTTGTGGCAGAAATGGAAGTGATGTCATCCACCCAAACAAGGATCTAAGCTCTTAAATACAGGAGGCCAACACAGATAACAAACAGAGCAGTGTTTCTCAATCAGTGATATGGATACTGCCAGTGGTACTTGAAGTGGTGTCTGGTGGTACTTGTGGAACTCTGGACACCTGCCACCCAGTAGCAAAATGAGGAACGCAATTCAAATTGCAGTAGGAGGCTCTAAAGCATGTTTTTCCACACTTGAAAAAGCCCTCCTGTCCACCCTAAGTCTCTTACTGATATTTGTCGCATTGCATTTGGCCTTCCAACTGAGAACTAACTGGCAAAGATGTCATCACCCGTTACTGCCGTTGGTACTTTGAACAGGTGAACCATGTGAAGTGGTATGGCAGAAGACAAATGTTAGGACACACTGGAATAGAGCATTGAGCTGGTCTTGTGGCAGGCAAGGACACAAGGGCCTAATCCTACAACTTTCCAACAGGGTGCACACTGCATCCTGCCATGAGTGGGGCAGTTACAGAGGCCTCATTAAGGTAAGGGAATGCTTGTTCCCTTACCTTGGGGCTGCATTGTTGCTGCATCAACTCTGCAAAGTCAGATAAGATAGGGCCCCAAAGGGATTCTTCTAACCCACTTATGTCAAACATAAGGCTTGTGGGCCAAATGTGACCCCCCCGAAGCAATTTATTTGGCCCCCATTATAACTGAGTTCTCCCAGCATGATAATTGGGCTTTCTCATATCTTGAAAGTATGAACAAGATTTGCACACTTTCTCTTCTGTCATTTGCAGCTAATGAGGTTCTATATGAGAACAAAATGCTTATTTATGGCCATCATTTGCTTAATAATGTCACTTTCTGCTTAATGATGTCACTTCTGGCCCTCAGCAGTCACAACTAATTCTAACTTCAGTCCTCTGTATGAGACAAGTTTGACATCCCTCCCTTAACCTTTTCTCCCCTTTGTACTTGAGCAATAGCCCAGCTCCTAAACTGTTTAAAAATTAGGTCAGCTGAACTGTCCCTAACATTCGTGTGGTAAGTCACTTGCCTCCACTGAGCAGCAGTGATTTTCAACCACAGTGCCACAGCACATTGGTTTGCCATGAACAACCATGAACAGCCATGTTCAGTTGCCATGAACAGCCATGAACAGTCTGCAGGTGTGCCACGGGAATTTGGGGGGGGGGGTCATTTATTAGTAGGGCCATTGTGAGCACCCCACCAGCAGCATGTTTTGTCAATTGTCAAAAAACAGATGGTGCGCCTTGACAATTTCAGTGCCTTGTCAGTGTGCTGCAAGATGAAAATGGCTGAAAATTGTAGGGCTAGAGCATAAATTCCAAATGATTTCTGAAGCCATTTCTGTTATCTGCCTCTCTTTGGGAGTCAACAACCTTGTGAAATTACCCAACAATTGCATTTTAGGACCCATTTACACAGCCCTATAATGCATGCCACCCCAAACATCTTGGTCCTTTGTGTCAGCGTTTCCCAAAGCAGGATCTTAGACTGGATCTACATATGCAGTAGACTAGAGTGGGAACAAGGTGATGAGGTCTAGCAGTTGCAAAATAGACTTACCAATTCATACAACCAGTGAAAAATCACATATTTGAATGTACCCTTGCATAACTTCAAATAGGAGTGCAGTAGAGAAAGGTAAGATGAGATTTTTTATTTTTTTTTGGGGGGGGGGCATTGATTTGTTAGTTTTCTCTTTAGGAAATTAGGAGACTTTAAATGGGGAAGCAGTAAAAAAAAAAAAAAAAAAGATACCCTTGACCAGTCCACTTTGTCACTGCCCTTAATCTTCAGCCTGCAAAGATCCAGCCTTAGAATTCTAAGCCTAGAGGCCTAGAGAAAATGGAGGACATTTCTCCCTTTGAAGTTCACTCATTTTATTTGCTGAAGATGTCTCTTCCAATCTGCCTGTTAATAGAGACCAGATTGTTTTTATCACTGTACATTATAAGGTCACCGGAGATGCGGCTCTATCGTTTGAGTTTTATATTTGGTCTTCATTTTGTCGCCTACACAAGAATTCATCTACCAGAACTCATCCAGGGCTTTCACAGATTGATGCTGATATCTATATTCCATGCTTTTGTGACCTCCAAGGTTAGATTATTGAAGGGTATTAGTTTATAGCCTCTCATAAAATGCTCTCTGGACTCCAAGTTGCACAGAGGTCTTTTAGTATAAGCCTCAGCGAGATGACTGATCTTGCTGTATACGTCTTTGTGGAGTATCACCGACACATGTCAAATGTTAAAAGTTTCCTTTATTACACACAAAACTCAACCTGGTCAAGAATGCGCACTTCTCAGAATTGATATGTCAGTATTCTCTACATGCCTGGACAAACATGGGAGCTAAACAAGGCAAGGCTCTGATACGTTCTGAGAAACAGAAGCACAAGTTGCCAGACCCTAACCCAGAATGCTCTTTATCAGTTTCAAGGAAAGATGCAACCATTGCACCTGTTTCTGGCTCTCCTCCCACCCCACCCCCCGCTTTAGAAAACAAGATTCCAGTTTTACCCAACAGCACAGGAGGGAGAAGGTGGGTGAAGAATCCACACAGGAATGGGGTAGGAATGGGGCATCATCTGTGTTCCTTCTTCTGCCTTGGAAAGGGATTTGCAGAATCTCTGGGTTGCAACCCCTGCCATGTGGCATCACTAGGGGGTGTGCGACACAAGGGGTGACACACACAGGGGGGGTGACACCACTATGGCCAAAAAATTTTAAATCTCAGTATTTTTTAATAATACCACGTTGTTATATATCATTTGATGTGTAATTTCATGCAGAATGCAATGAAACAAACCGTGTTGAAATATCTCTATTCTATGAAACATTGTAGCTGAAAAACCAACAGGGGTGGGGCAATGGCGCATCATCACAACCACCACCCAGAGCATTGCTCCGCCCACTGCATGGGAAGAGGTCCATCATGGTGGTGACATGCCGGTCTCCTGCACTGGGTGATGCAAACTGTGTCTGGCACTGATGCCACGGTGTCTGTCAGCCACCTTCTGTCTCCCAGTCCCTGGGAACTGTCTGCTTTTCCACTGCACTGTTCCCATAAGAAGCAGGAGGAGTGGAACTCAAAACAATAACCTGAATTGCAGCCGCACCTGCCCGAATAGGATGATAGGATGCATTCCTGCGTGTTTACTCCAGAAGCTCAAGGCTATGTTTAGTCTTCACACGCATCAACTTAGCTGCAGCTGTTTTATAAGATGCCTCTTAATGATGAGAACCTGGGCAATAGTTTATATTTACAGTAACACACAGCACTCTGCTGTCAATTAGTTTGGATTATGCTAATTAGCACTGATTTCCTGTGAAATCAGTTGGAGTAAGCACCACAATCTTTATAAGTTCCTGTATTCAGCCACTGCTTTGCCCCCAGACCTTGCAGGCTGTGTAGTCCAGCAGGACATATGAAAATGCTATAAGTCTTACAGCATCATAGAGATGCCTGTGTAGGTTTTATGCCTAGAAACAGTGTAAATTTTATGCCAAGGAATGCCTCTGATGCTTTCAGATTTTAAACATACAAGGTTGCAATCCTAACTAACTTTCCAGTACTGAGGTAAGGGCAATGTTCCAAAGTAAGGGAACAAGTATTCCCTTATCTTGAGGAGACCTCCGAGAAGGATTTGATTTGGGCCTAAAGCTCTTTTATGACAACCTTGGACTAGACTTGCTTCTTTCTTGGAACCCAAAAGAACTTCCAACCCTGGCCACAGCCACGGGTTGCAATCACACCTGGAAAGGGGGGAAATGTCCTCAGCTCATCCCAAGCCAGGCAGCCTGTTAAAATTGGTACTGACTTCCCCTCTGGCCCTTGCATATTCCTACCCAATCCCCAAGGGTGGCAAGCTAATCTCAGACTATCCCTACGTGTCACCTGAGTGACAAATAGCTACCACAGCACAAACAGGAGCGAAAATGCTGACAGAGAGATGCCAGAGTGAGGATTCTGTGTTTCTTGCTTCATGCAGGGGCTGGGGCTGGGCAAGAAGTCCACCACTTGAACTGAGGTATAGCTGCACTCCCATTGCTGGAAGACTGGTGGGCAGCGTCTGCCTAGTTTCTTGTGCTCCCATTTTGTGGTTCATCCGTTGCTTGCTTCCTCCATTTATTCAGAGGAAGGAAACTGGGAAGCCAGAAAAACAGAGTGTGGTACAAGAGACTTAGGTTGGGAAAATGGACCATTAAGCTTGATAGCAGTCGTCCCCCCCCCCCAGAAGGAGGTATGGGAGACTGGCAGCCCAACCCTAAAGGTGCATCATGCTGGTGTAGATCCCCCTGTACCAGCTTCTGAGTGTCACAAACATGTCATCAAGCCCATTTGCACTGACATGCCTGTGCTGCTGGCTCTCACAATGACATGTGCTGGCCTGCCGGACACCAAATCCTGCGATGGCTGGAGCAGGTATGATTGTGCCAGGCGGTGCAGGTGGTGGGTCGCAGGAGGTCATTCTGGGAATGGGGATCACGCATATCTGGGCAAGGGGAGGGTGGCATGGGGAAGGATCAGGTCCAAGAAGGAGGTGGGACTGGTGGCAGCAGTGCATGCTGAATCCTAATCCCCACTGCCGGGTCTGGAAGACCTACACAGGTCTGTAGGTACCTGTACCTACCTGTACCTGTAGGTACCAGGTACAAATTTGGTACCTGGTGCAAATTTGAGTAGCCCCATAGGGCAGGCTGGGGTGTTACACAGGGTAAGGGGAAAATATCCCCTAACCCTGAGATGACTTTCAACAGCCTCCTAACCCATGTGGCTTGGCTGTACTGGCTCAAGTTAGAATTGTGCTGTGAATCTGCTTTGGGAGAGGGATAGGAAGGGGATACCATGTTTACTGACGTGGAAGAAGGGAAGATGGATACTGAAAGATCCAAATGCAGTTGGGATGGAAACTGGACATGTTTACCAACTGACTCAATGCAGGGATGGGCAGCCACAAGTATTGTCTATTGTTGCAAGCTTGACAGGCCTACTGCACGGTCCACCCACTCTCAGAGGTCAGATTTACCCAATAGTGCCGGTTAGAAGACTTGTAGCCAAGCCCAGACTTCATTCTTGGAAGCCAAGTCTGCTGGTAGATCCATTGCCTGCCCTGGAATTCATCACCTGGACTCACAAAGGCTACACGTATCTGCTTTACATTATGTCTCCATTATACTTTCTTAGAGGATAGGCCTATTCGTATCTGACATCCAGAGGGCTTAGAATCTGTTTTGAACCTTACCTGTAGGATCTGTCCTATACTCAGCTTTACCAGCTGTCTGGTCTGAACATTTATCAGCCAGGAATCTAAAAAACCAGATAATTGTCCCATAGGAATGAATAATATCCCTGCTGTTGGTATTTGGGGGATGTCACCAAGGTGGCATCAGGGCATATATTCAGGATCCCTATATTTGTGCATTTTACAACTCTACACACTGGGATCACACAGGAGATAGATCTGTATATGCTGCTGTCTCAGTAAACATTATGCAATTCTATAGGACCAAATGCTGAAAATGTTTGAAACTTTCAACACTTGTCATACATTGTGCTTGAATGTTCAAATGAGAACTAATTTGTAATCCTAGCATGCCAACTTGACATTAATTCTGGGGCACTAGCCTCAGAAGATTTGCTCAGAAATGGGAGCAATCTAATTCCTTCCTTTGTCCTTTTCTTTTCTGGACAAGATATGCTTCATGCCCAAATGCCCAGGAAGGTGTTTGCAAGAAAGGTGCAATTCAAGTTTCCTTCATATTTGATTGTTGGAATTTGAGATGACTAGGGCAATCAGTGGGAAAAATGAGATTCCCAAACTCTTCTTTTAGTGCCATGACAGTAATAGCTTCAGTGCCAACCAAGACACCTGTAACAAGCCACTGAACTTTTTTTTTTTCTCTCTCTCTCCAGGATGACCCTAGAACTGAGTAAGTCTAAAGAAAGATGAATGACATTTTCTTTGACATTTCATGCTAGACTTGATGTTCTAACAGTGCAGTGACTGGGAGAAACCTCCATGGCGTGCATCCCTTTAAAGCTCCACTTGCGGAAAGATAATTTTTTATTTAAACTACAGCCTGAAAAAAGTACAGAATGCCAGGAGACATGTCAATTGATGCTGAGGCTTGAACTCCTGATTTGCTTTAAAAGGCAAGTCATGGAGCAAGGCCATGTGGTTATTAATGTAGAGAGGGAGTGGGAAGAAAATACTGGTTAAGGATCTTGGCTTTATATAATATTTTAAAACAAAGATACTCCCGAGTTTTGAATGAAGAGGATACTCAATTTGAAAAAATATATAGTCTTAAAGAGGATAATAAAAAGGGTATGGCAAAACAGTTATACAATTTAATGAATAAAGATAGAGACTATATGATTGGGTTAATACAAATTAAATGGGAAAGAGAGGTGGGAATGTCAGTACAGGAGATAGACAGAATAATGAAAGGAATATTGGAGATTAGAATGGAAAAATTTAGAGAATTGGAGATGAAATTAATATTGAAATGGTATAGGACACCTGCCAGCTGGCTTATATGATTAAGGGAAGGAATTCAAATTGTTGACACTGTAGGAGGGTAAAGGGTTATTATGCCCATCTTTGGTGGGAATGTTCTAAGGTAATTGATTTTTGGCAATTGATATTTGAAAAAGTGGAGGAATTATGTAACCTTAAACTGGAGCTCTCTGGGAAAATGTTATTTATGGGAGTTTTGGGAAATAATAAAGTAAAAAAAAAATCAGGCTTTATTCAAAGCTATGATTCTAGCTATCCATGCAGTTATAGCATATGGGTGGAAAGATGCATCAAAATGGACTGTGGAAAAATGGAATTGGTATTTATATGAATGGATACAATCAGACATAGTATCAATACTGAAACAGGATAAGACATGGGAAGATAAGAAAACCAAGATAAAAAAGAAATGGTTGAGATATATAAGATGTGTAAGGGAAGGGGGGCCCAATACTGTTATAATGGATAAAATCCAAAAGGTGTGCTTATGGCTGCAGATATAAATACTTAATGTTAATGGTTGCTGTTCATGGGGGGAGGGAAAAAAAGGGGGGGAAAGATTGTTGATCTATGATTATGTAAATATAAGTGGAATGTATACTTTAAAAAATTAAACATCAATAAAATAAAAAAACAATTTAAAAAGAAAAAGAAACATCCCCTCCCCACCTCAATTCCACTCTCCCACTGCCTGGCCTTTCCTCAGCACCTGGAACTACCTCTGCTGTCAGCCAATCTTCTGGATCCAGTGTAGGTGGGATTGCTCAGGTCTCCCTGCCGGTGCTACTTACTCTGAAGGTGCCACAAACATGCCTTAGTTTGAGACACCCTTGGCTGGCACAGGGACTGCTGAGCCGGCTGAACGTCAGGTTTGGATTGCGCTGTGAGTCTCACATGCAGAGACCTTCCTAACCTTTCCTTTGAGCAATCCCTATACACGTGTAGACTCTATGCCATTATAAAAAGAGAATTGGAAAGTTTTGTGAACACACAGTTGCCCAGATCCAGCCAGCTCTAGTAAACGCAAGACGTTCTGATGCCCATGTTATGATACATGTTTCCGTATTTACCCTACGTGCTCAGCGCTGGAGGTTCCTCTCCAATGAGATCAATTATCCATCTCTTCAAGTTAGAATTGTGTTTGCATTTTGTAGCAGCTGCATAATTCTAGATTGCGGCAGTGTCTTTTGCAATAGAGTTATCATATTAGAGATAAATTTTCTTATATATGTGTTGGGGGATATAAACACGAATATATTTATGTGCAAACCTACAGACTTCTTATATCAAGAGAATGACCATTTTATTTGTGGTCATTATTTCCATTATTTGTGGAAGGGAAAACAATTTTTAAATAAACCAAATACCACTGCCTAAAAAAAAAAAAAATTAATGTAGAGACATGAGGCAAGTCACCATCGTAAGCCTGCAAAAAGATAAGAACTACACAAAATCCTGGAAAAAAGAACTTTAGTTGGTGGGGTTTTTTACATTTCAGTTTAGACAAAGACTTCTTATTACAAAGCAGATATATTTTGTACCTTTCAACACTCAGATGCAGAAGATTGATGTCTACATACAAGCCCAGGAGGAGGTGGGTTCGGTAGTGGCAACACACACCAAATCCTGGCCCCCTTCCTGGTCCTGATCTGCCTTCCCAGGTCAACACAGACTTGCGCCAGTGATTGAGCTGACACATGTCTGAGTTGACCCATAGTGGCTAATGGGGCTTACCACAGGGCAAGGCAACAAATGTCCACTTACCCCGAGGAGTCTTCTAGCAGCCAGAAATTCCCCATGGGATACAGCAAAAGCTGCGCTGCTGCCACTGCATCTCTGTACAGGATGTCTACATACAGCACAGTGAATTATGGGCTTGATCCACCCTCCCCTCTGCCTGCATCATGGCCCTAGTCAACCTTGCCCTGCCTCCCTCCAACCCCATGTGCTGGCTTAAATTTTCGGCTATCCACTGGCATGTGGAAAGACACTCTGGCCTCCCTGCCAGCGGTGCAGCACAGGTTAGGATTGGGCTATGAATTCTAGAACTATTAAATCCTTGCAGATAGATATCACTGCAGGCAAAACTACACATTACCTTAGGCACGTCATTAGAACTGATGTGTTTGTTTCCATAAAAAGGAACTATGGGAAGCAGTATCCAAATGTGGACTGTGGCGTGGGAGGGGGGGTCTTTAATCCTTTCCCCCACCATGAGCTTGATCCAGATTCCCCCACCATAGCTGCTGTTTGCCATAGGAAGAAAATTTCCATTGGTGCAAATGTGAGCTTTTCTTTGGGGACAAACAGCAGCTGAGAATGGGCCCACCCATTCTGGACTGAGAACATGGTGGAAGCAAAAGCCTCATACCACAGTACCAACAGAGTTCCCCTGCTGTGGCTCCTATTTAGAAAAAGACTCCAAAGCATATCAGCTCTAATGATGCACTTAACATGACATGCAATTTGGCCAAATCTCAGACTGACTCCCTGTGAATGAGTCAGGATGCGAGGTAAAATAATGAGTCGGTGTGGGTGTGGAAATCCCAGTTAATAGTATAAACATTGGCCACCACATGGGCTTACGTATGTTAAAAAGAGAGTGCTCATCTATGCACACCAATGATACCTACTATTGAACTTCTGTTTGCATTTGTCGTTGTACGACCTGACATTTTGAAATAACCCAGAACAGCTATGTGACTGAAAATATACACCATGTGGATGCAAAAGCTGCATTCTCTTCTGCTCAGTCCCTTCTCTCACTCCCCAAATATCCATTCAATTGCAACTGATTGGTCATTCAGCGCACTGTTACACTCAAGCTACAAAGACCGTTCTGAACACTGTATCTTAAGCTAGATTACTCTTACAACTCTATTGCTGCAATCTATTTTCGTATGACACTCCAGGCACAGACCTTTCACATTACTGCAACTGTATTTTCCTTCACCATCCCTGGAAAAAGCAACCCCACGCTCACTTTTGTTGTGCTTTATTTCCCCTCAGGGGGCTGTAGCTAAGCTCATTAAGTGAAACATTTTAAGGGTTCCCTTCATCTGCACAGGCAATTCCTAGTACACTTTCCGCAGTAATTCTTAATTCTGGGACAAAAGCTTGCTAATGGCCTTGAATATACACATGCACACTCCAAACAAATATATATATGCATTGCAGTGCATTCTGGGGTGACCCTGGGAGAATCCAGGAACCTTAACGAGACCTGGAAGTGGGTCTTTCAAGCTTAAAAACAGTGCTGGAGGTTGAGTTAAATCTGCAGGTGCCAGACCCGCGGATTCCGAGGTCATACTGTATAGCCTGACAATGAATTTACAACAAGAACTTGAGAGACCAAAGTTCTACTGAACAACTGGCTTCCTTTCTCCAGCTGTTACATAAGTGTTACAAAGCATAAGTGTTACAAAGAATGAAAATCATAACATACACCATAAGTTGATAATTTCAAGGAGTTTTGTCACACAGTTCAAGGAGCAGCGTTGAAGCACTTCTAAGGAGCATTGTCTCAATCACAGTGTATGCCACCTGAGTCAGGATGAGTGAAGTGTTCCTGCATGGTGAGCCAAGATGAGGAGGAACGAGAGTCTCATTTCAAACCATCCACTGAGGGCTCACCACCTTCTTTTTATAGTCTTTTTCCTAAGAGCAGGAAAATTGAAAATATGTCTTAGCAACATTAAAAAAAAAAAAATCCTTTCCTATGTTTTCAATGCCAAAGGAGGTATTTGCATCCTTTCCTTTGCTCCAAAATTGGGTTTTTTTTCTTGACCTTCTTGATCCTCTGTATAGTTCAACCACCATCTTTGATCGAAAACGATCAAACTACCTTCACTAGCTAACCTTTCCTTTTTGACTCCAAAACATTATTCAGTCCTGTTTAATCCTGGGGAGATATGGTAAGATGCCGGGGAACAAAC
Organism: Tiliqua scincoides; assembly: GCF_035046505.1. Lineage (NCBI taxonomy): Eukaryota > Metazoa > Chordata > Lepidosauria > Squamata > Scincidae > Tiliqua > Tiliqua scincoides. The sequence continues at coordinate 62,303,896 of NC_089826.1, forward strand.
ATGCTTGCTTTCCTAGGAAGTGAATTTAGGGAGTCTTGCTTTGATATCAGGGAGAAAACTGTATGTTGAAAAAGTGATTCAAAGCCAAAAGAGCACAGGGGATGAGTCAAAAGCCAGAGCTGAATCAATCTCATGTCTTCAGAGACAAAACCTTTTTTAGTCTGTGTCTCTGACACACAGGGCTGACCCAAGATCGCCTGGTGCCTGAAGCAGCATACGAAATGCCCCCTTACCCAATAATATGCTAGTCACCTCCCACTTTCCAGTGCTCTGCCCCCCCATCTCCTTACCATTACCTTTTCTTTTTGGTCTCCCTTTTCCATTTCAAATTCCAGGAGTGGAAAGAGGCACAGTGGAAGCAAGTAGGAGGATACACACTCCCCCCAATCAGCAGTTTGAGGCAACTGCCTGAGATCCTATGCATGTCTACTCAGAAGTAAGTCTCACTGAGTTCAATGGGACTTACTCCGAGGTAAGTGTATAGAATGGCGGCATTTGTTGGCCTCACGGATGGGCCACCCCTGCTGACATGGCTGCAAAAACCACTTTGAATCTGTGCGCGACAAGCAGGATATATGTATATATTGTGAGTATTTAAGACGATGGTATATATTCTGAGCCTTCAAACAGTAGACAGAGATTGAAGTCTTCACAAACACAGACCTTTCTGTCATAAATACAACGTGTATAAGGAAGAATAATAGGGGCTTTAAGTGGTATAATTACAAAAATGAGCATCTAGACAGGATTTTCTTTCAGGAAGTGCCCAGTTGTAATTTAACAGCTACAAATAGGGGTGGCCTACATTTGATGTGATCTGAAAGACAGCAGGCTTCCCGCTCTCATAATCCCTAGCACCTGCCTGGGCGGTGGTTGAGTCACAGTTTTTTGCAAAGTAACAGTTCCAGGTTCTGACTCGCCATCAATACTTCCAGCATCAGCGCCTTGGCAATTTTCCAGCACAGCACAGCCTGCATTCGTTTTCCCACCTGGCAAGCTCTGACAAGATTAGAGGCAAAGGTGCTATTGAGGAAGACACATAACCACAGTGGTCGTGCTACCAGTTCTGATTCAAAGAGGGTGCTGGAATTTCCTGGTGCTGCTATAGCAAGGGGGCATGCAAAACTCCAGAAGGGAGATGCTGTTTATTGCTGTCAACAGGAATTAACCATGCAGCTATTTGTTTTCTTGGGCAAAGAACCGATCGTAATATTACTCACTGTGCATTTTCCATCACCCCCTGACTCTGTATTAGTTTTAAAATGAAAATGTTGATCATGGTCAAGAAAAAAGTCAGGATTTGAGTGCCATGGAGAAGACAACACAGGTAAAGGCTGCCATCTTATACAGACTTGTCTTGGAGGAAGTGCAGGGTGACTAGACATTCTCTTTTTCTAGGACATGTCCTCGTTTCTCGCCCGTGTCCTGGAGAAGAACTTAAATGCCCTTCTTTTCCCTGTGAGTGTGTTCCAGCAGCAGCACATAGCCTTCTTGTAATTAATAAATTATGTATAATATAGTTTTAAATTTAAGAATAAGTAATATAGTGTTTAAATTAACCACATGAAATCAATATACAAGTGTTTTCAGCTTTTATTTTGTCATGCCCTACATTTTTTGGGAAGTCCTACATTTTGGGGTGCCTTGTCCTCGTCTGTGATTATGAGATTTCGTCATGCTGAGAAAGTGGAACTCAGTGGGACTTACTTCTGAGCAGACATGTGTGTAAGTGTACACTGTCAGATACAATTCAAAACAATTCAGAAAAAATCAGGGAGGGTTGGTCTGTCTATGACTGTTGGGCATCATAGTGAAATGGAACTTCCATATTCAGAGCCAGGTTTCTGAGCATCACCCTTTGGGGATACACAGAGGTGGGTGCTCCGTTGCTTTCATTTCAACAGGAAGCAGAGTCTAGTATCTGCTTCCTTTTCCTTAAAAGCTTCCATTTGCAAAGCATTTGCAAATGAAGAGAGGTGACACATGAGCAGGATGGGGGGATTTGAACAGGGTTTGCTATTATCTGTGGTTTCAGGTATCTGCAGTAGCAGCAGGAACATATCCCTGCCTGTAATTGCCCTACACATGGAGGCGCCACAGCAACACAGACAAACTGCATGCTGTGTTTTGAGGTTTGCAATTACCAAATCCTTTTTCTTTCAAGGCACACAGGTCTCTGAAAGTTCAGCTCTGGGATCAGGAGACATTTCAGTATTTACTTGGCTGGTTTGGACAATCTGAGCCATCCTGCCTATGGCACAATTTGGGATGGGATCATATACATTCAGCGCCCCCTTTTGACATGCTGTCACATTGCTCCTAATTGTGTGGCATACATGCATTGTCCAAAGGTCCCCTCACATGTGATCTGAATGATTTGCACCATTGCTTTCTCCTCCGGCCCTCCTCACTGGCATGTTGGGCTTGGGGAGAAAACAAAACCAACTAACCCGTGGGCTGAGTGAGCAAGGATGCACAAATATGACATAAGTCTTGTGCAGCACCGCTTCCCCATCTGGGTGTGGCCCCACCCCAATCTTGCTCTTGAACATCATGTCTAGTTTGACCGTAAGACACCACCATTTGGCTAGTAACTAGCAATCAAACCATGATAATCTCAGACACTATCACTCTCTAATATTCAAAAAACAGAATTTGCAATCAATATTTTCTTTTTACTTCAAGGGAAATGAGCCTTGTTTTCTTTAAGCAACTATTTACTTTCCTGTTGCCTGCAATTCTTAGTCTGCTACATTTTTTTGTGTGGCACTTCAATAGCTTCACCTAATAGCTGCCATTTATTAAAATGGATATTGTTTACATGTGCTCCAATGAATGAATGAATATGAATAAATGCATTCTAGCAACAATCGAACAAACTGAAACAGGTCCAGGCAGAATGCTTTGCAGTATCAGTGTGCAGCGGGGGGGGGGGGGAGGGAGACTTTTGGCTTCAGATGTATGTCTTACAGCCCATTCCTAACTACCTTTCCAGTGCTGATGTAGCTGTTCCAAAGGGGTATGCACTGCATCCTGCAGTGGGGGGTGGGGAGTCGCTTCTCAAGGTAAGGGAACATTTATTTTCTTACCTCGGGGCTGCATTAGTGTTAGAAAGCTGGTTAGGATTGGCCTGTTAATCTCTTACATGCATGGTCTGCTCCCTTTTCTCATTACAAAAAAAAGCTTTATTTGGATTTTTATTGGATTTCACTGTATTGCATCAAGCGCTTTGTGTGACAAATAGAAATGATGGTGGCAATGTGCATGAATTGCACCTGGGCTGGCACCAGGTTCTTAGGGGTCCTCAGACCAGGTCCTGGCCTAGCCACATTCTCACTGCTTTTGTGTGTGTATTTGTAACCATGTCCTCTCCAACAGAGCCACTGAAAAATGCTCCTACCTCAGCACTGCCATGGTAGTGAGGGAGATGGAGCTCGCCAAGTTAAGTCCGTTCTCCTTCCTTAATCCAGACAGTTGGTTCAGAGAAGGAGAGCACAGCAGTCCCAGAGGACACTCCTTACTCAGCACTATCAGGGCACCAGGGATTATCATTTTGCAGCTTCCTGTTCCACCCTCCATGGATGAATGAGAAAAGCTAAGTTGCAAACAGAGAGGGCAAAAGGAGACAGTGATGGTCCAAGTCGCTCAACTGAGTGACTTGCACTGCCACTGGCCACTGCATGGGATTTCAGGGGTCAATTAGTATGGTTCCTGGTAGGCCCAGGCCTTCAGCCAGTGCCCAACCTGAACAACCTCTGATGCTTGTCCTGATGTCAGCAATTGGATGGAACAGCATGTAGCATGGAAAACATAGGGAAACATATTTCCATAGGGCTATGGAAATAAATCAAATGACAGCCCCTTCCCATTGAATAACACAGGTACAACCTACATTGTATCCTGAAGGCAATGTGTTTTCCCTGAACCCACATCTTTGGCTACAACTAGAGGGTGTAGGGAAGCAGGACATAAAGGAGGAGGAGCAAATGGTACACTGTGTTGTAGGGGGTCATAATTCAACACGGGGCTTCTGTTTAAAGTGGCAACATCATGTTTCTTACAATACTATTATTTGTTCCTACATCTTGCTTTGTTGTGGGGGGAGGTCTTTTTATTAACACTTTTACGTAGCATTACACATGGAATTACGATTAAACACTTCACGTGCTAGACCAGCAAACAGATAAAATAGCCTCAAAGAGAATAATGGCACTTGATAGATTTTGAGAGTAAAGGAAACAAAAAGTTTTAAAAATAAAACTGTTTTTAAGGCTTATGGGCAACTCTTGAATTTCCTAGACTTTATTACGGAAATCTGAGTTTAAATGCATATTTAAAGGAAAACCACATACACTCATTTCTGAACCATATTTTGCACAGATACAGGAGAAGCCGATATGCAGTTGTGTCCTGATTCCATCTGAGAATAGAGTTGAAGGCAATCCAATTTCATATGTATGGAGTCTCGCCATTAGCAACATATAACAGCAGTACTAACAAGAGCTGGCACCTGCAATCAGGTTTGCAGATATGGTTTTTTTCCCCTTGCTTTTTCATTTAATAAAATGTTGTGGGGGAAAAAGCTTTCCAGGCTCAAAATATTATTTTTTTATGAACTCTTGTTGAAATGGGACTTGCAAGTGCGACATAAATGGATTGATAAGTTGTCTACAAATATCATGGCAGATTTGTAACATCTCCCACTCTAAAAGTCCTATCTCTAACTATGTTGACAATAACCAGGGTGGTGTACTGGGTAGTGTGCTAGATTTAGACAAGGAAGATGCAAGGTAAAGTCCTCACTCAACTCCAGTGGAGGCTTTCACAGTCATTCCTTCCCTGCCTAACCTACCTCTCATGCTCATCATGAAGACAACATAGAGATAAGCTGTGTACACTGCTGAGCTCCTTAGGTGGGATAGGCAAAATCTAGGAGCCCAATCCTATCCAACTTTCCAGCATTGATGCAGCTGTGCCAACAGGGCATGCACTGCATCCTCAGGTGGGAGGCCAGTCATGAAGGACTCCTCAAGGTAAGGGAACATTTGTTCCTTTGCTTCGGGGCCGCACTGTGGCTGCACCAACGCTGGAAATTTAGATAGGATTATTGGGCCCTAGGTAAGTTCCAATTAAGCCATGAACTCTTTTGACTAGTGCTGTACCCAAAATTATGCCGAGTGTTCTGTTTCAGTTCAAAATTAGGTACAGCTGGCCTGCATCTTCCATGCATTGTTTGCACAAATTCAGCAATACATGTTTGGCAAACAAATAACAGCAAACAACAACAACATGTCTACTCCCATTAAGTTCAATGGGATCTACTCCCAGGTAAGTATATATATAGGATTGCAGTCTAAATCATATGAAAAACCCTGCTGGTTTCCCACAGTGACTCACCAGCTGCCTCTGAAGCCCAGAAGCTGGAGATAAAGGAGGGGGGGAGAACCTCAGGTGCCACGACTCTGGGGGGCTTGTAGGGAGAACATTGCTGCACCTCCTCCTCCACTTCTGCCTACCCTCTGGAACTGTTCTGTGGGCTGGGGAGACCCCGTGCTGTGTCCCCTGGCACTCCAAATGTCTTCTGAGGCCTCCAGTGTGCTGTTAAACAGTACTTGGTTTTCTGATCAGAAGGCTTTTGGAGCTCCTGGGACATCGTACAAGGCTTTGTATGGCTGGGTGAGCCTCCCCTAGGAGGGCAGCATGTTGCAAAGGGGTGGCAAGTTGCTGTCCTGTGCCCTGGGGTGGCACAGAGGCCATGACTGTAACTGAGAAAGGCAAATTTCTCTCCCACCCAGGGCCAGTGCTGGACTATTTTGCACTGTAGGCTGTAAGAAGAGTATAGAATTTCTTTTAATAAGACCTTATAATTAATTATATTCTATAGCATGTTGTGGTATTCACCTTAAAATAAAAATATAAATTGTCAGCTGCATTGTTACATGGGTTAAAAAACTAATCTTTATAAAACTGTCCCCCTCAAAGGTCAGTACTGTGCCTTTCTGAGGTCCGCACTCTATGTGGCTGCCTAGTTGGCCTAATGATGGCACCAGCCCTGGTCCCACCATTGGTATCCAGAGGTACTCAGTTTCAGTAGCAGCTACAACTAGTTTGAAGGCCCTATTCCACATCCCCACCCAACAGACCTTGGTTTGTGATGGGTTGTAAAGCAGAGTTTCTGAGAATGGGTGAAGAATGAGAGCAGCTACATGGAGGAGAGATGGTCCTTCAGGTATTCTGGACTCAAGCCACTTGGGAACCTAAGGTTAGAACCAGTACCTTGAATTAAACTCAAAAACCTACTGGAAGCCAATGCAAATTATGAAATAGAGGTGTAATGTGTTCTGACCAGTGGGTGCTTACAAGCACCCTGACTGCCACATTCCATTTCAGGTTTTGAACCATCTCTGAGGGGGGGAAAAAGCCCAAGCAGAGTGTGTTACAATCAGTGCGTGACCAGGAAATGGGTTCCTGTAGCCAGATCTGTCATCTTCACAAAAGGGTTCACCAGCAAAAGCTGCACTAGGATACTCCTTGCCATAACCTCCACCTGTCTCTCTCCAGGGATCAGAAACACTGCCAGACTGAGAATCTGATCCTTCAAAGGGAGCACAACCCCATCCAGAAGAGATTTCAAACCCAGTCCAGAACCAAGCTTCCTATCAAGTAATAGCACCCCTGCCTTGCCTGATTACTTCTCAACTTGTTGACTCCCATCCAATCTCTTCCACCTGTCAAACACCAGCTCAGAACATCCACAGCCTCCCTGCTCCCAGATAGAAATGAGAGGTAGAGTTGAGTATCAGCAGCACACCAGTGTTCATCACTATGAATAGAATTTGTCATATAACTCTTCAGTTGTTTTAACCACTGCTGTTTGTCTTCAAGCCATTGTCTCTTTGTGACAACTACAGCATCTCTGTTTCAGTTTAGCAAATATCCCTGATTTAATAAAAAGAATGAAACAATATAAGATTTGCACTGCTTGTTTATTGTAATTAATCAGCCACCAGTGACATTTTATGGGCACGAAGGTGTGTGAATGCGCTATCCAAAACAGCCCCTAAGGTTGTATCACGTTCACATCCCAAGAATATTAAGGAAATCATTTTGTTTTGACTCAGAATGGAAAAAGAACCTTTAGGCCTCACTCCCTAATTTAATTTGATTCATACCTTAAAGGGACTCTGAAAACTGGGAATACAATTTAACACTTTAATGCCCTCACTCATCTGTCCTGGATTCAAAAGATAATGGGACTGAGAGGGCTCCAGAAACATCTCTCTTCTCTGCTGGGCAGCTAGGTACTCACAGCTTAGTATCTGGCAAATGCCGTTATAACGCTGCATATATATTTTTACTTTCTTCCTCCAGAGGTAACTCCAACATCCCCCAACTAGCCAGTCAACACAAGCCTTTCAGTCCACATCATGGGTAGGCAAGCCCTGCACATGCACACAGGGCTGACTCCAGATTTGAGGGACCCCCTGGGCCTCCTGAAGGTGACCCTGAGGGAACAGAGGGTGCCGCAGTGCTCTTTGGTTCAGCCCTGTCACACCTCCATCCTTTCAGGGTCATCCCTAGGAGGTAGGTTCACATCTTGAGGAGTGAAGACACTCCTGTGGAGCAGCACATTCTGCAACCAGAGACCAAGAAACACCTTATAAGAGGTTCCTTGTTTCTTATAGGAAGCACAGAGCAATGGGATCTTTGTGCCTGTGACTTTCTATATCTGCTGCATCCTGCAGTTGCTACTCAGGTCTGTTTCTAGTCAGATGGATCTTCTTCAGGAGCCAGGCAAGTCCTCCTAAAGGGTCCTTCGGCCTGGTTCCCTGGCTTGCTGCTGGTAGAAGCCCTCCCTCAGAGTATAGGATGGCCCCTGAACTCTATAAAGTCCTCTTTCTGCTGGGGGCAACCCTCCCTCTGCCTGAGGAAAGACTTTCAGACCTGAGAATAAGGGGCTACTATCTCCTTTCCTCTCTTCTGCTTCTCCTTAGTCTCTCCTCTAGGGCTTCTGTTCCCCCTTTCAGGAATTATTCAGTCCACCCTTTCTCCTTGCCTTATTCCCCCTCTGGTGTTCTCACCTCTTCTACCGGTCCCCTTTCTGCCTGTGCTGTCTCTTCTCACCCTCTTGTACTCTCTCACCCTTCTTAAAGACTCCGTCACAAGGTTCAGCCCTACTCAGTGGAGATCATTGTCAGCTGCTATACTGACACTCTGCCCTTGCTTCCAGGCACTGCAACCTCTCACAGCTGTTCCTAGCTACTCTTTGGGATGTGGACAGGCTGTTGCAGCCCAGAGACCCTCCTCCTGCATTGCAACCCCGCATGTGGGAGGTTGTACAAGCTTATTAGGAAGTGGTAGCAGTGATAGTGGCAGTCAGTAGTAAGCAACTATAGTGAGCAGCAGATCTAGATGTCTGGAAGTGCTATTTTAGGGCCCAATCCTATCCAATTTTCTAGCACCAGTACAGCTGCAATGCAGCCCCAAGCTAAGGGACCAAATGTTTCCATACCTTCAGGGATCCTTTGTGACTGCTGCCCCACCACAAGATGCAGTGCATGACCCATTGGCACAGCTGTACTGGCACTGGAAAAGGATAGGATTGGGCCCTGAGTTCCCTTACAATGTCTCCTTACTCTGGAATGATACTATGTCAGGGGTGTTGTAGGAGAAAGTAAGTGCAACTCCAAGGAACACCAGAAAAAAAGAGAGTAGGGGAAAAAAACAACAACATGAAATGGTAGGACCTTGTGGGGTGTTGGGTCGCCAGCACTACCCAAGGGCACCACTATTCCCAAACCAGCAGAAAAATGAAGTTTGTTGAGCTGCTTGTGACCAGTCACCCACATTTAATTATGTATTTAGTGTAGTATTTATATACCACTTTTTCATAGATTCAAGGTGGTTTGCAGCATAAGGATGGCCATAAACCCCCCTTCTTTTCCCCTCAAATGGGGTTATTACAAGTATTATTCTATGAGGAGCCTCAAAGATGGCCAGCAGACTCTTGGTGGGTCACAAGTTCTGCTCACAGGCTAAAAGAATCCGGGTCCAATCCTATCTAGCTTTCTAGCTTTGAAGCAGACTGTGCTAAATCCTGGGGTGGGGGCAGTCATGGAGGCCTCCTCAAGGTTTGGGAACGTTTGTTCCCTTAGGGCTGCATTGTGACTGCATCTGTACTGGAAAGCTGGGTAGGATTGGGCCCTCGGCTGGTTACTGCTATGGACTGATTTATTTGATTTCCTTTCCCTCCAACAAATTCAGGTGCTATGGAGATGAATGTGCTGTAGATGAATAAGAAAGGAAAGCTCACCCAGCAAAACAAAATAGAAAGCAATTATTTCAAACCTGCACTTTAAAGCAGTTTGGGGCATTCTTCTTTAATAAGGCAATTAGCCCTGGTTAGGAGCTGCTCAATTAGCTCATGGTTGAGTTCTTTAGCAGGCCTTTAGAACAAGGGCAGATACCAGTTGCATCGCCTTTCCTAAGTGACATATTTTAAGCCTTGCTATAAACCATTCCAGGGGCTAAGCTGATACAGTTCCTCATAATAATTCACTGTAATTAAGCACATCTGAGAGGCACAAGTGCATATTCAGATTCTTTTTTTTTTTGCAACTTTCATGTCCTAATTCAATGCAGCAGCAGAGCTCTGGTTTCGGAGGATTTGAAAAAGGGATGGCCCCCACCATTCCCCATCTGTTACTTGGATAAATAGGGGATTACAAGCTAGGCAGCCTATTAAGACTGTATTTGTCTCACACTAATCCTGTGGGTTTTCAAGAAGCTTGGAGGTTAGCTATAATTGGGTTTCCATTGAACTTGACCACCACACAAACCTGAGCTGTTGCTGTTGGCCGTTTCCCCCTCTGTTAACATCAAACTGAGAAGATTTGAGTTTACCAGGCAACACAACTTGAAACATTTCTTTCCATTCATCAGCTAAATAAATGGGATAAATGCATGCCTTTTCCATCTCTGTTGCCTTCTGTCATGAGGGCAAAGGAGGCAACATTTTCTCCTTGTTGCTTGTTTTTGAAGGAAACGAATGTACAGGATAAACACCAGATTTCAGGGGGTCCTTGGGCACAAACCCTTTAAACTCCTTCAGGAATGCCCCAGCTGGAGCTGGGGTGCCTGGGAGCTTTAAAATGGGACCCAGCAGGAAGGTGAATAGACCAGGCATCTTCCAGTGCCTGGTAAAGGCAGATGGATATTTACCAGGTGATGGGGGAGGGGGCAGCAGCAACAGTGGGCCAGGTAAGGCATAGCTGAGCAGATCCCACCTAAGATAATATCCCCATGAATGCATCCACTACAAAAGACAGGACAGGAACATGGCTATGTTTGTCTCCAATTTCCCTAGTGATATAAATCAGTCTAGAAACAAGCTACAATTTCTCCTTTAAAAACTCTTTACCTAAACAGCACTCCTAATCAAAGGATTTCACATACTGGAAGCTACATAGCAGTACAGCACCAAATCCCACTAAATCCATTCAAAATTTCAGTCCAAATTCAGTATCAACATATTAAGCATCTCCTCAAGGTCCCTGGAATATTTCTCCAAGATGACAGGAGAGATATAAATAAACATGCACTGAATGACATACAAGTACAAGCAGCCTGTGAAACTGAATCCCCACTTTGGTTGATCTTCTGAGAAGATATGAAATTAACCCATTGTGCTCTCCACCTCCCTCCAATTTACTTTCAGACATTTTCTTTGGTGGCTGTTTGCAGGAATGGCTACTATCTTTTGTTGGATGCTCAGTTGTCTGGTTGCCTGCTTCTGCCTGCACCCCTGCAAAGAGCCTTTTCAACTGATAAGATCCAGTGACTGTTGGAATCAGCCAAGCTTTGCACTCCTAACCAGGCTTAATACTGTACTACCTTCAGTGCCATGTGGATTTCTGCCTCCAAGCAAAGGGTGTTTCAAAGAAGTCCAGGTAAGATGCATTTTATCCCTCCTCTGCAACTGTCTCAGAGTTCTCATAACAACAGTGGTGTTTCTCATTGGCCTTTATTGTTCCTGATGACCTATGAGGCATTTGGATGAAACTGGCAAGACTGGAATCTAAATCTTTGGAGGCACTGAAGAAACAAGGCCAATGAAACTGCATTAGAGATGAAACACTAAAACAAACAAAAAATACAGAGTACTCGCAGAAGTATACTAAGAATTATCAAGTGTCGGTTTATACTGGAAAAGCCTTATTAGCATCATTCTCACCCTGCTGTATTATTTATTATAAGCTGCTTTGAGTTTCTCTGAGAAAAATGGGGCAACATTTTTTTTAAATTTAAATTATCAAAGGGCCATTGGGAAGTGCTTGATTCATTTAACCAAGGCAGGATGAAAAGTACCTTTCAGATGTATAAAGCTTATGCTACAATCAATGTGTCCATCTTTAAGGTGCCATTAAGACTTCCCTTTTTTTTTGCAGCAATGGATTAACATGGGTATTCCTTTGGAAGATATTTCAACAGTGAAGCTGAAAGATCCATCCCTGGGTTATATTTTGCACTAGCCATGAGCTAATAGCATTGAGTAAGCCGATAGCATCAGATCCCCCCACATGACCTCCCCCCCAGATAATACTATTGGCCTACATTACCTGGTGGTTGTCAGATGGGAGAAAGCACTTTGAGGACTTGAGGAAAAAGTGCTCTAAGGGCGCAGTCCTGCCCTTGACTTGGGCTGGCGCAAGTCCATTGCGCCTGCCCAGGAATATCGCAGATGTGCCATAAGGCACGTTTGCGCCTCCTCAGGAGGAAGCTGGGCTGGTGCTCAGAGAAGTGTTGGCATGTAGAGGCCAACGCAAGCCTCTGAGGTAGGCGGGGGTGGGGGTGGGAGGGAGTTGTTGCAGGGCGGGGTAGGGTGGGCAGGCCGGAGCGGAAGGCAGGGCTGGGATGCAGCAGTAATGCCAGATCCCAACCTCCATTCAGATCCCAACCTCAAGAGGTGGTGCAAGTCTGAGGAGACCCATAGAGACCAGCGGTCCTTACCCGGAGGCAAGGGGAAATGTTTTCTCTGGCTCTGGTTTCCTCAACCTCTGGCTGAGCTACTTATGGCCCCTATCCTGCGCTGGATACAGCATAAGCCTCTTGCCTGTTCCAGAACAGGGTAGAATTGCGCCCTAAAAGTGCTAAATATTATTTCTAGGTAAGACATCTTTGGGCCCCGTTCTACCCAACTTTCCAGTGCTGATGCAACAGCAATGCAGCCTTGAGACAAGGGAATAGACATTCCCTTACCTTGCGGAGGTCTCCATGACCGCCATTGCTTTTGCAGAATGCAGTGCATGACCCGTTGGCATGGCTGCATCAGCACTAGGAAGTTGGATAGAATTTGGGCCTTTGTTGGTTACACTGAAATGTTAACAATTTTAAAAAGACATGCATCTTCAATTGCCCAGGATTGTCGGCAACTCCTACATTGCAATTTTTCTTGGGGATTATGCATTTAGTCAAAAACAGGAAAAACAATTTTCTGGGCATGGACCAATTAGTATGCATAAGAACAATCTCATGAAGAAAAAAAAAAAACCTCTTGGAGGCAAGTTAGGCACTAGCAGCCGTAGCGAATGTAATTAGTAGTCTCTCACTCCTGAAAACAAATTAATAAAAAAAAAAGTGGAGAAATAAAGTATATTCAATATATTGCCCTTTGGGGTGGAGGAATCACAATGTGCAGTGTGTGGTCAGAATATTCCATGATGCTGATTTCCTTTCTTCTCAGTGAAGGAGGAGAATCAGATAGAAGTGTAATACCTGAGATGAAAATAGACACTGCATTAAACAAATGTTTTTTTTCCAATATAATCAATCTCACAGGGGCCATTAAATTTCTGCTAAATCAATTGACCATGAAGGGCACGTGCAAACTCTGAACATTTTGATGACTATGGTGGCATTAAGTCCTGCTTCTTTAATTTGTATTGTGATGGAAAAAATACCAGAGAGCCATAGCAGGTTTCGGATAACACCTCCAAAGATATATGTTTGGTTCCAGCTGACTCAATTAAGGGAAAATGTTTCAGTAAACAAACGGATACCTTTGCAATTGCATCAGAGTGTTCTGTGTACAAAAGAAATGATCTCCTGTCAAAGAGTGGGAAAAGGTTGCCCATGTTTACAATGACATGCCTTTGCAAGACAACTGTCAAGCAGCCTGTAATCTGTTAATGAGCTGCTTAATGAAGAAATAACCTTTGGAACCATTTAAGCCTTCAACATTTGGACTGACTTGGGCAAATGAAGTTTGCCTGTGACAAATTAGCTCTGGTTTGCATAAACAGTGACACGCAGCTTCATATTACCCCAGATGTCTTCTCTTGTTCTTTGCCTCAATCTTGCCTACTGAGAGCTGACTGTAACGGCAGATTACTGCATGATCATTATGGAAAGGTTCATGTTGTCATAGTTTAGCAGTGAGCTGTACATCTTTGCAGATGCTTTTTGTGAAGCGAGGTAAACAAGTTTCCGAAGACTGTTTCCTAAACTCCGTAACATTCCATTTGCCCTGTCACTTTGCAGCAGGGATGCACAAGTCCAGCAAGACTTGATGCAAGTTGAGTCATGGGTCTTTGCCCCTGCAAATCGACCAAAAACAAGTCCTAACTGGTGGAATTTCTGAGTCACCCAGAGCATTTTCACGACTTGAAAAGACTTGAGTCCTGAGTTTTTTTTGATATATGTGTCAAGCGTGGCTCTGTGGAGAAAAATGGAGCTGCCACCAGTGTGTGAGTGTCAGAGTTCTCTTTAACTCTCCTGCTGTCCCCATCCCATCTGTAAACAAGGCAGGTGGGTGTGGGACGGACTGTGTGAGAGCGGAGGCAGAAGCGGCAAGAGGGAGGAGGGGCACGTGCAGCAGCTGGGAGGCTTATCAGGATGGCCCAATCCTTTGCAGCTGTACTCAGAAGTAGTTCCACTGTAGCCAGTCATTCCATGAGGCTTCCTCCTCCCAAGTAGCAATGGAGCCATGCAGTTGGAAAGCTACAGTTTGATTGCTACAAACCGCCTCCCCCTCCCTGGGCTTCTCCAGTCAATTCTAAGGCAACAACCCCCTTGGGCATGACAGGCTCCTCCTTCTGCCCTCCCTCATCCAAAGAAACAAATCAAACTGCCCATTCTTCATGCAATGATCAGTTCCTTCAGAGAAGGAAAAGAGAGCTGTTCCCACATCCATCCCCCCTCCACCTCCTGCTTGATGCAAAAGCAAAGCATTAACCCCTAGCTGCCTCCTGGCTGGAACTTCCCTGCTGCTCGCCTGGTCTGAATGATGATCCCACAAGGTCTTTCATGCTATGAAAAAAGTAAACAAACACACCCAGACACAGACTAGAGTCTGCAGGTGTGGGGACCGAGTGCCTTGTCAGTGGCCTCAGACTCCAGTCAATGTTCAAGTTATCCGATTCAAGTTCCCATCCTTGCTTTGCAGACTGCAATGCAGGCAAGAAGTCAGGAGCAGTGCTTAGAGGTAGAGCACATGCTTTTCATGCAGATAGTCCCAGGTCCAGGTCATTGGAAAGAGTCTCAGGTAGCAGGACTGGGAAGGGCTTCTGCTTGACAACCTGAAGAAATGCTACCTGCCAGACTAGTTACTACTTGGGTGGATGGGCCAATGGTCTCACTCAGTGTTAGGCAGCTTCACATGCAATTAATTTATTTCCATCATTTTGATCCTAAGGCAAGAAAACACTTCCCACCATATTTCATGCTCACAGTTTGCTTTCTGGGATGCAGAATATAATGTTGATAGAAACTGTTGGCTCCAGCTCAGAGCTTCATCCATCTGGCATCCAGAAGTGATAAATGTCAAGGTCCTATTCAATGCAATAAATTTAATAAGCATGCACTGAGGATGATATTGGCTTTAATATTATTAGTAGTGAATGCAACCTGTTATACAATTATGCAGCCTTGAATTCATTCTTTAAGGGGTGGGGAGGGGGAAAACCATGGGATATCTACTGCTGTGCCATTGACTCCAAAAGAACTCCACATATTAACTGTTGTTAATGACCCTTATAGCAACTTGATGAAATAGGGTAGATAGATCTTATTATACAGTATTTCATCTAGCAGTAATAACCCACACCCAGAAAAACGTTCCATGTCCTTTTTCTTTTTGCCATGCTGGCAAATGTTTGTGTCGAGATCCTTGATAGCCATGTAAATACACAAGCACACAAATGTCTTGTACAGAGCAGGGAAAGGTCCTTAGGCTACAATTTGGTGCAGGTCCTTGCACAAGTTATGTTCACAATGACAGTGATTTCTGGATTTCTGCCTGATTCTTTGGATGTGGCTCGATTGTCCTTGTGCAAGGATAAGAGCTGATCCGCATGCAGGCGAGGGTCTCTGAATCCCAGCTTGTAAGAATTTTCCAATGTCTGGTACTATTTTAAAGGCCTTGCTATTTCTCTTGGGTTTTTCTTTTTTTCTTTTTCTTTTTCTTAAAGGGTTGGAAAGCATTGACAGAATGCATTGCAACATACCTTATAAGCAATTTAGCTTATAAGTGCTGTTTCTCTGTTTATAGTGGGAAAGTGGAGGTTTACAACTTGCTCGCTTGAGAATACCTATGTAATTGAATTGAGGCATTAATAATGTATTGCAGGGGGAGAGAAGCATAGAAGTTAAATGAGGGCCTTTGTAGAACTTAACACCTGCACCCCACCCAAAAACTGCTATTTGTCCTACTGCAGTTGAGCTCTTATGCTTGAAAGAAAAAGATAAACAAACACAGAACACTGCTGTGTTTTTAAGCTACTTTTTCCATCCTCTTTAGCTCAAGGCTAGCACTGGGGCAACTGTTGGATTGAGATTTATTTCCAACATGCAACCGCAGGGGAAATAAAAGTTTATATGAAATGACCTTTTACTTGTAAAGCGTAATCTGTGGCTGCTCATGGTGCCATGTCTTTTTAACCACCTGGCATGTCCTTCTCAATGCTAAGGAGGACTCCCAGGAGGGAGAGGAGTCAAAAAAGACAAATACCAAGGCTCATACTTGCAAATTCTAGCTTAGTATCACTGGGGCTTGCAAAGTGGTAGATAAACTACCAGCAATGTCCAATGTCGTCTTCTAGCTGGGGGACATTAATCATTTATATTGTGCACCAGCTTTCATTAGAGAAGAATGTCAAACACTCTCAAGGTAAATACAGGTCTGTATCATGGGATTTCTTGTAGAAGAATCTGGCATTTATAGATCTTCACCCTCATTCACTGAAAAAAAAACCCCAACAAAAACCAATGTCCAAGGAAGTGGACATTTTTGTTGGCTGTCATCATTAGCAGCAGGAATAAATGGTTGCCCAGTTCACACAGTTAGGCACACTTTGGAGCAGGAAGGGAATCTATGCAGAGACTTATACACAAGATTGAATCATATCATATCCCCCCTTCCCCGCCGCCTGTTTTGGCTGACAAAAACAAATGATTGAATGCATGGTCCTCTGCATCAAGGGTAGGTAGGGGCTGGCCAGACTGGACACTGGTCAAAGATTCATACCCATTCAAGGGCCCACCCAACTGGATTGTCAGTATTTGTCACACTGGTAAACCCAAGGCACCATCAGGGATAAATGGCACCATGGTGGGCCTGGTGCAGAGCTTTGCTCCAGGTCCCCCATTAAACTTTTGCCAGCTCTGCTCTGCTCTGCACAGAGAGAACACCTCACACATTTGGTTATGTACATGGTTGCCCACCTCATGAAGATTGTCATCTTCTGGCTAAGTTTTCAAACCAGAGCAGTTCTGAACATTCCAAGAAGAGTCTGTCACATGGTACAGTGGCCATATTGGTATGTGACCAAGAACATTACTCAGGAAACATTGGGGGAAGTGAAGGGAAACAACACAGCAGGACCTATTTTAGGTGGGGCAACCACATGCAAAAACAGACAGGAACCGTACTTTGTGAAGACCTGGGTTACTTTCGGAGGAGAGAGCAAAAGACTTACAGTGTTTTCGTAATACCTCAGTTTACAGATATTCAAGCAGTGGGAGCATGAGAACACCTATCAGGCAGCAAGCGTGCTGTCCATTTTTCTCTGAGGGCTTCTGAGGTTTCTCCTCTTGCAAAACCTACCTGGTATTAACAAAAAAATTCAAAAGGCTTTTGAAAAGACCGGGCACTCACTAGATTCCACTGAAAGAAAACCCACAGTGTATTTGAAAGTGGCTCGTCTCTGGCTGCAATCCTGACCACACTTTCCTGAGAGTAAGCCCCATTGAACAAAATAGGACTTATTTCTGAGTAGACCTGGTTAGGATTGTGCCCTCTGTAATACTTACATCAGTGGCATAGCTAGAGGGGGTGCAAAGCACTAAGTTTTGCAGGGAGCCTCACCACAGTGTGCAAGCAGCCTCTCCCCCTCCCCTTCAGAGCCATTCTGGGTGGGAGGAGCAAAGCAAAACGGAAGAGTACTCAAAATGGGAGGAGCAAAACGGAACGGCTTCTGGTCAAGTCCCAAATGTCCTGCAAATGCATGGCACCGAAAGGCAGAAAAGAAGATGGCACAGTTCTTTCTGTCAACCATGTTAACTGATTCCAAAGTATGTATCTTTCAAAGGTGACTGTACTTGTTCTGACAGGGAGGTGGTAAGAGTGTCTATTTGCCTGCACATTCAGTTTTCACTCTATCAAGCGAGGAGAGCTGATACATGCTAAGCAGCAAGGGCTGGCTTAAACTTGCTTGATTTAATTTGATTCAGCAGATAGAAAAAGAGGATCAATACACACACACACACACACACACACACACACACACACACACACACACACACACACACGCTAAAACCAGTCTCCCCTTCAGAAAGAGGAAACATACCTTTGTTTCTTTGGAATTAAATTGCAGTCTTTGTTCACCTGGTGAATGTCAGTCTTCCTTGGAAAAGCCACCAACACATAATGGTGAAGAATGCCAGGGTTCCTGAATGGGGATGTTAAAATGGTGACACATTCCTGCCTTGCACAGTCTGGTTGGTGCCAGCTGTTTGCCCTACTGCCAAGAATCTGCAGTGTAATTGTCTTGGAAGTTCTTCTATGGATGCATTATCGTGCTCAAACATGCAGTGATTAGAATTCCTTAGCTAAAGTCCTTGCAAAGTGTTAAACATCTCACAAACAGCTGTGGTTGTGCTGTCTGGCACTATACGATTTAAGCACTGTTTCTGGGAGAACTAAATATGAGTAGGGTGGTTGTGTAATTGTGTAATTGTGTTGGATCATGTCATCAACACTCCAACACTATTTCCTTTAACCAGGACTTGCCCATGCTCTCCTGATGCCTGAGGTGTCAAGCCAAATGTTGCCCCCCTTATCCAATGATATGCCAGCCTCTGCTCCTTGCACGCTCCAGTGCTCAGTCCATGCCTCCACTTCCTCTTCCTCTCTGTCCCCTTGTGCCGTTTGCAATCTGTCCCCTTGTGAAAGGAGATGGAGGGGCAGTGGAGACAAGTAGGCAGACAGAGATGGGCACCCATCCCACCAAAACTGCTACCTGAGCTGACTGCTTCAGTTGGCCTCATGAATGGGCCAGCCCTGCATCCAATGGAGGGCTATAAACTGAGTTTCCAGACTATGGAAACTGTCTGTCACCAAACTGTCAAAGTTTGAAACATGAGGGAAAACATCTGGTACTTCACACAAAACCAAACAATAAAGGGGTAGGCATGTGACCCAATGATAATGACTCACATTTTCTGCCCATTCACCAGTGGGGGACGATGACGATGATGATGACAAAAAGCTGGAAAAACAGGATCACTTTTGGCAGCCCTAGGTCCAAGAAGGTGAGAGTCTGACACATACAAATGATTAATGGAAGTACAGGTGTGCGCCTCTTAACAACCTTCTGCTTAATGATGGATCACATATATGATGGTGGTCAAAGCACAACAAAGAGTCTCTTAATGAGGCAGTCACGTCTCCCATAGCCTGCAGCAGAGTGTGTGTTAACACAACAAAGAGGCTCTTAATGAAAAGAGGCAATCTATCCCCAGTAGTCTGTGCAGCCAGCTAGTGTCTGGCAGGGAGTGTTGGTTTAGAGGCACTAGATTGGGCTGAATGTTCACTTAATGACCTAACTGCATAACAATGGGGATCATAGAACGTATCCCCATCGTTAAGTGGTGCATATCTCTACTGTTATACAATACCGCTCCCAAAGTAAAATCATGAAAGTTTGCTTCTACAAAAATACATTTGTGGATAATCCTTGCCACTAGTCCAGAGTGGCAAAACTGGAGCAGAAGGAAGAGCTATCCTTGCACCAGAACAAAAACAGTAGCTTTAAATAATCACACTAGGAAGTACCTCTTTAATGAGATTTCCTGGTGCACTTCCTGTTTCTCTGCTGCTATCGCCATTCAAAACAATGTGTGGAAACATCCTCCAATTCAAATCATGTTCTGAGAAAACATCAGCATGCAATGCAGGACTAAAAACATGTGTCAAGATCAACGGTATTATCAGCAAATCTTGACTGGGAGCCAGAATTTCACTTCTGAATGAGCATGTGGAACTAAAGGAAATAGTTTGGCACATTGATCATAACAAAGAGACTATATGTCTAGATAGAACTAAGAGGGAAATAGAAACTCCCCCAAAATGCAGAAAATGAAAGGGGAAAAGTAACCTCAAAAGGGCAGTTTTTAAATAAACATCCCAATACTGATAGATTTTTAGAATTACAGCATGGAGCTTATCTATTTCACACCATGAAATTGTGTTCCTTTAGTGTCAATTAATTTTTTTCTGCTCCAACTCTGAGTTGCTATCATATTTTCTGTCAGATTCATTCTTTTCAGCAATGCCATAGATATCTGACTCTATTATCGATGTTGTGCTGTAGTTTGTGGTAGGCATTGTATATTGGAAATTAAACCTGTGCTCAACGTATCTGGTAATACATTTTTTCCCTGACTTTTTGAGTTCAGCAAAGCAATATGTTAGAGCAGATGAAGAGGGGAGATACTTCATACACTCTGTATGGACCCGACAGACTCCTAAAGACTGAGTTCTTTTCTGTACCCTTTTTTGCAGGCACAAATAAAGAGGGTAAAAAAATGCTCTCTCATCAGACACAAGTACACCTCATTCAAGGTAGAACTTCTCTTCCAACAGGTCCCCTTTTCACAGGGAGGGAAGAGAGCACGATCATGCACATATAGGAGCCAGAACAGCTGCTGAGAAGAGCATATGAATATATCAAATGTTGGTGGGACTGGTCTTGTCGGCCTTGTCCACCGACACTCTGGGTTATTTACACACATACACTTGTGTGAATAATGTGGGATTGCACCTTGGAGAAGTGGCTTCTAGGCTGACTATCACATTTGCCAATGATATTAATGTTATGTTTGCTGGTTGCTCAGCTACTGATTATGACAAGTTTTAATCTAAGTTCCTGTGGGAGGCATAACTCATGCAAAATGAAGAACTCTCTTTTCTGTTCACAAGGGCATAACATTTGCCCATCTATCTCACAGATGGAGAGAAGCACTTTTGAGGGCAACACACTGAGGGGGGCAGGTTATTAAAATTGCCATGCTGGTGATTTGTATGTCCTTGCATATTCTTTAAATCATTCAAAGCCACTTCTGTTTCCAATTATTAGCCAGAAAATAATCTGTTAATGGACTATATTCTGTTGGCATCTCTTAATTGTCCTAATAGGGAGCTAGTTATATTTGCACCTGCTAATCAAGGTAATTTAAACAAGAGTGCACAGAGAAAGCTATTGCATTTCCAGTATAAATTCAGTACTTTTACACACAATAAATCAAACATTCCCTTTTTAACAAAGATCATGATAGAGAATTGTGTCAATAACAGCCCGATTCAACACAACACCCCACACAACAATGCCATAGTGCCAATATGGCACCCATTGCACCCTGTGGAGAAGTTTTGGACTCCTCACGGTAAGGGAACATTGTTTCTGTTGCCCCAGAGTAAGCCTATGTCAGCTCAACAGGTCTACTCAGACCAGCTCTATAGCTGGTGCAAGTCTACATGGACCCAGGTTGGAGGATCAAGGTCAGGAAAGGTTTCAGTGTGCGCTGCTTCCTCCAAAGCCACCCCTTCCCAGTCCTGATCCACCCTCGTCCCTGCCTCTGTTGTTCCTTCCGTCTTGCCCTCTGTGCAAACTTAGCAGTTCTGGCAGGCATCCATTGACCAATGGTGCACAGAGCAGGTACTGCTTGTGGCAGTGGCCAGTCTGCACACACCTGCATGTCATGTTTGGCAACAGCTAGACAGCATCAGTGTCCAATCCTGCTCTTTAGCACCAGCAGTACAAGTGTAGCACCAGTGTTGGGTGTCATAAACGTGCCATAAAGCACAATTACAGCACTCTATGGATGCAGTGGTAGCCATTTTGGTGTTGCTGCTCCTGTGAGCAGCTGGCAGCTTAGGGTTGAGCTGCCCCACCACTGGAACACTCATTCTGGCAACATAAGGCCTGACTAGGATTGGCATTTTGTCAATAAGATGCCATAAGAGAGGCATTTTGTTGCCTCTTGCATGGAATTTTAAATGGAAGCCCCATGACTATCTGTCTCCTTTCTCCATACTGCTTTCAACTCTTGCTTTCATTATATCTGCTATGATGTTTCCTGAGCCTGGAATGGCTCTCCCGCAGACCCTTAAGTTCATTCATGTTGCCTAGTTTATTTATTCCTCATTCAATCCCTTACAGTTCCGTGTTCAAAACAGAGGTGCAGAAGTAACCTAAATAAGGATGTTTTCATACCTCTGTTTGCCACTGTAAGAGGTGCCCCACTCCCATCATACCTGCTGCCACTGGGAGACTCACTTCCACAAGACACTACAGCATCACAAACAACTCGATACTTTATGTTTGTGAAAGGTGCTTTCATCAAATATGATGCCACCCTTTGCCAACATGTATAAATAAGGCAGTGAGGCTTATTACCCTGAATTAGCACCCTGAATTTGGCCTGGATGTAAGTAGCCTTCCATGATGCTGAACCAAAACAAGTGTAATTATACTCACACCAGTTTACAACTAACAATGGTTGGGCAGCCACAGTCTGAACCAACCTGGACCGTCTTCAAGGACAGCCCCTGTAAGGGGTACCTTGCATAATCCAGTCTGGAAGTCATCATGACACTAATGGCAATGGCCAGATGAAAAATGGTTACACAGCAAAATATGGTCAATATAATGCAAATGGTGACACTGCAGCAAACTGCAGATAAGGATGGCCAATTTTATTTGGAACTATTTTAAAGCAACCCATTTTTTTCTTGTATGTTAATGCAGTCCTGAAAGATGTTTCAATTCATAGAGACTTCAAGGTTTCCTTCACTGGCAATTTTTTTTGTATAACTGCAGTACTTTTCTCTTTATTGCAGTTGCCAACTGTAAGTATATTAGGGTCAGATTGATTTATCAGTGTATTCCTTAGGTGATTTACTATTTCTCCCTTAAGTTGCTTCTGTAACTTTTTTTTTTCTTTTTCTGGGAGATGTGTGCCTCTTTTCTATGCCTGGCGAATGTGCTGTCTTTTTTCACCTCAGTCACATGTAGCCAAATGCACCCATTAGACTTGCATTTTGCCTTATTGAATCATTTTCTTATGCAAGTTCTTTCTTTTGATAAGATTCTGTTTTAAAATCACTGAACTTCCATTGCACATGTATTTTTTAGCTAACATGTTTTTCCACTCGTTTTGTGGCACTGATTGTTTGGATCTCTTCCCCACCATTTTCTTATACCTAAAATGATTGTGAATGATGATAAGTAGTATCGCTGAGGTGATGCGGGCAGCACTAGGTGATGTGCATGGGGCAGTGACACCACTACTGGCCAAAATTTTAAAAATCTTGGTATTTTCTAATACTACCATCATGTTACAAATCAATCAGTATGTAATTTCATGTAGAATGCAATGAACCAAACCATTTTAAAATCTTTCTATTCTATCAAAAGTTCTCAGATTAAAAATCTGATTTCGGGCGCAATCCTATCCCCTTCTGTCAGTGCTTTCCAGCACTGGTATAGCGGTGCCAATGGGACATGTGCTGCATCCTGCAGTTGGGTGTCACTCATGGAGGCCTCCTTAAAGTAAGGGCATATTTATTCCCTTACCTTGGAGCTGCATTGCCCTTATGTCAGTGCTGGAAAGCACTGACATAAGGGGTTAGGATTGCACCCTTCAGCAGGTAAGCCTCCCCCCCCCCCCCAGATAATACAAGACAAGGTCAACTTTGTAATGAATTGGGCCACTTTATTAATTATAAAATACAAAGCAACACATCCTAACTCTATACAACTGCCCCCTCTAGTGTGGGTGCTATCTCCACTTTGTAGAAGATAGATGCCACCGTCATGTCCCCCTTGGACTTTGCTACCCTGGCTCCAACTGGAGGTCACCTTTTGATGGCCCCAGGTTTTCCACACCAATCCCTGGAAAGGGTCAAGGCAGCCAAATTACTCCACCCATCCCACTCCTGGCAGCCTTTGAGATAGACTTTGCAAATCCAACCCAGCCTGCACCCCCAAGCCAGACAGCCTCAAGATCAGTTCTGGTTTCCCTTCTTTCTCTTGCTTATCATAGCATGCACAATGAAGCCCCAGTCCTACTCCCTATCGCACACTATATTTGTTAAAGACACCACACACCAAGAATAGTCTGACATAGTTAACAAAAACAAACAAAAAACTTCCCATCAGCACCGTGGGACAAAATGACTGCTTCTATAAAGCACAGTTCCTGTTAAAGCACCAGCATTTTTTGTTGTGTTTTGTTTTTGTATTTAAAAGGCTGGCAACCATACAATGAAATCCAATGCATGTCTACCCAAAATGCAGATGCCAGGGAGGGCACAAAGATGCAGGTCTCTTGTTGTCTTGAGTGTTCCTTGAAGCATCTGGTGGGCCACTATGAGATACTGGAAGTTGGACTAGATGGGCCTTTGGCCTAAACCAGCAGGGCTCTTCTTATGTTAGCCCGAATGAGTGTCAGAGCACTTACCCCAAGGTAAGTTTGTACAGGATTGCAACCTAAGAGGATGGAAAGGCAGGCTTCTCTCCAAATTGTCTGCCCTGTTCTTCCTCCTTCTCCTCAGCCCCTATTTATTTGCCCTCATTCAGTCCTCTCCCCATGGCTCCAATTGAAAGCCCAATCATATGGGTTCTCACTGCCAGCACTGAGCTCCATCACCAGCCCTGGGTGTCGCAAATGTGCTGTAAGGCCATAACACCCTGCAAGGAGTGACCATTGGTGCTGAGCCTTAGCACTGCGTGGACGGATGGGCGGTGCTTCTGCAATGCTAGACGGTGGTGAGAGGGTGGGGGGAGGGCAGAGAGTAGGTGGAAAGGGCTGGGGGAAAGGGGGTTGGGGGAGGAAACAGGGCAGGAGCGGGTGGAACTGGTGAAGCTCTACCAGATCGTATCCTCCGTGTTGGGCTGCAAAGCCTGACATGGAACTCTTCCCGTTTGTGCTGGCAAAATAGCCAGTGCAGAATGAAGAAGACCCATTGTGGCATCTGCACCCTTACTCGGGGGAAGGGAACAAAAGTCCTCTTCCCCTAAGGAGACCTCCAGCGGCCTCGGCAGTGCTGCTGGATGCAGCAGTAGCCATTTTGGAGCAGCTGCGGATAGGAGTGGGCTGAAGAAAACCGACTAGGCAAGCTGGTCCTATCCCGATCTTTCTCCCCTACTCTCAGTTTGACTTAACAATTTGTATGCTCTTACCTCACTAGTACACTTGAATTTCTAGGCAGCGTTGCCCCAGACAAACTCACCTTTTGCTTCCACCCTCATTGCCCTGGAAGAAGGAAAGGGTCTGTAATAGAAACAGAGAAACTTGCCATAAAGGTTTGAAACTTTGGCCTGTCTAGCTCAGTCTGACTAGTAGAGGTTCTCCAGGGTTTCAGTACAGAGGCCTTTTCCGAACTGGAGATCTTATTTATTTACTTGTCTTAACCTACCTTTCATTTAAAATCCCAAGACTTGGATGACAAAGGATTGAATCTGGGACATTTAACTTGCCAAACTGGGGTTGTACCATTAATATCTCTATGCATCAACTGCTAGACATTGCAAAAAAAGGAAAAGAAACACTAGGAAAACTATGGCTGGTTCTCCAGGGAACTAGAAAGTGGTGAAATTAGGCTAGCAGAAGTCTAGGAGAGAATTTGTTACTGTGAGACAGCAAGAGAGATGAGACACAATTCTGAGGGCATGGGGCCAGGCTCAGCCTTGTGACCCAGCTTTTGAATGGCAGGACTCCACTCCAGAAAGGAGAAAGAGCAGCAGATGACCTTCAGGATTTTTGAAATGACTTTCCCTCATCATTCAGTAACTATAACCAGTTGCCATGCTTCTGAGATAGGGGAGAAGTGGAGCTTTTAGGTCAAAGGGTATACATTTCAGCAGGCATGAATTCAGTGTGTGCATTAAAGTATGTCTTAGAAGGGGGGAGGGATGTCATAGAGGGGAAGAGTCAAAGCATTGTTCTATGTGCGTGAAGCTGGGGATTAAGGAGGAACAGTCTTCTGAATCATAAGAGAAAGAATGCTCTGTGTATCCCATTGGTGAGAAAAAAGGAAAAATGGAGCCGAGGTGTTAAGAAAGGGCTAGCAAAAGGAAGAGGAACAGTGCCATGGTAGGAGTAGCAGGTCAAATGGAATTTCAGTCTGTGATCTAGGGCTTTTGCAATACCTCAGATCAAGTGGAATCTACGTACAGGTGATCTGCTCATCTGACTGGCTACATAGTACTGATCTGAAATTGGTTACGTCTGAGTCTTATAATTTTCAAAATTACTCAGCAGGATTGGAATCCTCACTTGCAAAACTGGCCCAAGACCTGATGCAAAATGCTGCCTTCTTTACGCAATGCTGTGCCAGACTCCGCTCCTTCCACCCTCCAGCACTCTAGCTTAGCATCCTTGTCTCCACATTTCCTCTTCTTCTCTGCCTCTCTTCCTTCTCCAATCCAGGGAGAGAGAAGGAGGGACAGTGGAGGCAAGTAGATGGACAGAGACGAGTGCCCTTCTCCAATCTGCTGCCTGAGCTGTGAGCCGATGAAAGTGTGGTGATTCTGGAAGGATTGTGGTTGATGTGCAGAACTATCCATTTGAAATTCTCAGCAATGATGGGGAGAGGGGAAGTTCCTTACTGCAACTGAAAAGCTTACACATTTCTATACCTCCAAAAGCTGGTTCTTTATAAGACAACACTATCCCTGTTCACCCCCTCCCCAGCCTCTGATGCTGAGGGGAGCCATGCTCCCCTAACCTCCAGAGCTTTTCTGAGACTGGCGGTTTTTTCTCAGACTGGCCATTTCAGCTCAAACACACGACTTCCAGTTTCCTAGGAAATCAGAAGTTGCATCTTTTCACCCAAAACAGGCATTCTAAGCTTCATAGAGGCAACGCGCAAATGCACACTGCAAGGCTCAGACAAGCTTCTGGAGGCGAGCGCAGTGTGGCTCCCGTCACCTTTGGGAGGCTTTGAATAACATCAAGACTTGCTTGATGACCGGGTGCCGGTCCACATCCCAGTGGTTAAGCGAAGCACAACTGTAATGCCAATATTATCATGCCATTGTGCAAATTGATGGTAAGTCTACATCTGGAATATTGGAGCATGCAGTTAGTATTGGAGCGTGTAATTACACCTGGAGAATTTAAACATTTAAAATAAGCCTGTCTGTAAACAAAGCAACCTGCTCATGGAAACAGGCTGCAGTTACCAACTGGTTAGAGCAGTGATTCACTGCTCTCTTTCTATTTGGGGAGGCACATTTATATTCTAGCATGTTACCCTGCTACTGAAAACAGATTTGGGCTCTGAAACATGTTGTCAATGGAGCCTTGACCATACCCATCTTCCCAATTATACAGTACTGTATATCTGAGAACGTTACTAATTATTTATTGCTATGTCCGACCATCCACCCAGGTATTTAGTAAAGATCCCAGGAGAGGCCTTTGCTGTCTGTAAATATAAATTAATTGAACACCATGCTAGTCTTTTTTTAAAACAGGAGCTAGACTTTTTAAAAAAATATGTGTTCCTATGCATGCCATGCACGCACGCACACACACACACACACACACACAAAATTCCAAAAAGTAATTGAATTTGTCTATTAATTGTTGATATTCTTGTTATTCAGTTGTTAAGTTGTGTCCAACTCTTTGTGACCCCATGGAACACAGCACACCAGGGCCCCCCTGTCTACCACTACCTAACTGTCTACCACTATTAACTGTATCAACCTCCTTATGTGAACAGCCTGAAAGTAATCAACTGATGGGGCCACAGTGGATCTTACCCAGTGGCTAAGAAGTTGAGGAACATACCTCATGCTATGGCCAAAATTTGCCTTGTCCAAGCCCTGTTCAAACATAAATAGTGCTCACTGCAAGTAGCAATTTGCATGTGTGAAGACAGGCCTGGCCCAAGTAGAAGTGATGCCTGGAACAATGTCCTAATTTTCCACCTTCCCTTGATTTCCGCTCCCCTTTTCTGCACCCTACTCCCTTCTCCTTGCCTGCCCAGCCATTTTCTAAAAAGAGGCCATGCTTCAGACATGCTCACCTAGTCAAGAAGCAGCCATGGAGGCATGGAGAGTGGGCCCTGCCCGCTTATTTTTCACTCTGCTACCTACATGTTTCTCTGACCATGTCTTTAAGTGAACAGGCTGGCAGAGCCAGTGGCAGACCTCCCTAGCCCCGTGCCCCAGGGCAAAGGTCTGCGATGGCACTCCCTTGCGGGCTGTCACCACCCCCCAAGTGCAAATCTGCCCCCCCCCACTCACCTGAGTCTCACAGAGCCTCGCGCAACCCAAGGCTGCATTGGGGAAACCTCTCTGAAGTTCCCTGATGCTATAAACTGTGCTTCCTGGAAACCAGAAGCACAGTTTCCGACCCTGTTGGGAACATCAGAAAAGCTTCCGCAGAGTCCTACAACCTCGCGCCCAGGGCATTTGACCCTTATAACATCATGGGAGGTCTGCAACTGGGCAGGGCATACTGGGAATAGAGTCCTCTTCTGCTCCCAGCTTGACCAACCCAGCCCGTTTGTTTGAAGACATAGGTGGATGAGAACAAGCAAGTGGCAGATCTAAAGGGGTGGGGTGGGTTCACTTTACCACTACAACTTTCTTTCCTAATCAGGAATTGCTGCAAGAAGGCGGCAAAGTTATCCTGTTTTAATCACTCTCCTGGAAGGGGACTAATGGAAACAGGATCACTGCAGCCCCCTGCTATTTCTTTCTCCAGCACAGCTGCTGCTACTGCTTTCTGGAAACAGAGGAAGATTGTCCCTGCCCAGATACTCCTCACGCTCACTTTCAGCAGGTGAATAGAAGCTTGAACTGCATAGTCAGGTAGCTAGAGGGCAGCAGGCAAGAGCAGTGTGCAGGACACCACTTGTTAGTTCACTGCCTCTTCCAGCTCACTGCTCAAACCAGCCACCAGTCTGCCTCATGGCTGGGCCAGCTCTGTGGGGAAATCAAGCACCACTGACAGAGGTTTCATTTGTTAGTTCTTCACACTTTCAACCATACATTGGCAAGTTTTCACTGAAGTTATGCAAGACTGACGGATGCGTGGGCATGTAGAAACTTGGTGCCTTAGCTTGGCCATTTATACTCAGTGTCACCCAAAATTATGGAAATGTGAATTTTGAGTGAACATTTGATTCTGGTTATTTATGCCTCAGATCATTTGTTTCCAAGCTTCTGTACCAGAGAACAAGAGGACCTCTTGTAACCAAATGGCATTATCTATGGAAGATGAACCTCCTCCTATTTTCATTCCTATTACCATATACTGGTGTGAATACAATATATTCACAGAAACATTTTTCACAATTAAAATTCAGAGCATGAGTTATTGTGATCAATTGAGGATTAGATCTGGGCTCAGTGACAGGGCTAATCATTTTGCTGCAGTGAACAGAAACAGTTCATACCAGCTCCGTTCAGAAACCACCTCCTGGCAAAGTTCTCATTCTTCCAGTACATTCACCTAAATCTCATTCACATTTACCAGACATCCTGTAGTTTGCAAACCTGCACACCTGAATACAATTAGCTCCTATCCAGGTTAGGTGTCTACATAACCTACTAGTGTTGGATTTATTTAACAACATGAAGTGAGATCTCTCTTGCACAGAACCAGCAGTAGCATATTTATGGGCAACTGGAACAGAAGTTGTTAGGAAAACAGCCCTTTAGAAAAGACTGTTGTCATTTTCAGTGCTGTGCAACTTGGCATTCATAAACAATTGTTAGACATGATTTCTCTTTAGTTGGAGAAGCAGGCTTCAACCTGTCAAGAGCTGGAACTCACCTCAAACCTCAACCTGCAACATGGGACCCACCTTCACAAATCGAGTTGGTGAAAAGTGTGGATGAATAAGTGGCTGCAGTTGCTTGTTTTCTTGCCCAGTGGCAGCCAATTGGCACCTACTGCTAGAATCTCAGAATGTTAGAGGACAAGGGACTCAATATTGGAGGTCTTCTAGTCTAGCATTTTTCAGACTGTGCTCCTACTAGGAGCCCTGGAGTTCCCTGAGAACCCTTCAAAGGCTCCACAAGCATACTACAAGTAGCCACCATCTGCCCCTTGCTGTTCATGTGTGTGCATGTCTAACAATTGTTCTGCATGTGTACCAGTAGAGCTTCCTGAGATTCCTTTTAGGAGTGTAAAGGGCTGCCCACTACAGACAAGAGACTAACTGAATGTTAACAGGAAGCATTTCCTGTTAATGTTCAGTTTGGCTCTCTCTAGCATTCAGGCTCGCTGCCTGCAAGTTGCTCTTCAGTTCAGCAAGAATTTCAGTGGTTTAAGGTATCAAGGTAACTTCAGGTACCAACGTTTGGTTTAAGGTACCAGCACTTCCAGCGCTAGTACACAAAAACTAAAGTAATGGCAGGGGCTGGATCTGTGAATGCATGGATAATTGAATCAGTGGATACCGGATCTGCGGACATGGGGGCCCGTCTGTATATCATCCAGAGATCCTTGGAAGAGAGCAGTTTAAAATGTGAGAAATAAATAAATAAATTTGAATGGTGGTGGCAGCAATGTTGCAAGCCATTTAAAATAGGTTCATGACCTCCTTCTGGGTCCTGAACTAATCCAGGTGTCCTGCTGAAGACAACTGATTTGGAACAAGGTAAGGCAATGGCAGTAGTGAGAACAGAGTCTCACAGTTGGTCACACTAAGAAGCAAAAAGGATGTGAATGATTTTATGGGCTTTAAGGGATGCCATTGACCTGTTCAGGCTTATCAGTGTCAAAGAGGATTGGCTACTAGCACGACCAGTCTCAGCCTTGGTTTTCTCCTTTAGCCAGAGCTGAGCTGTAGCATAATAACTGAGGTGAGGAACTGGTAAACCTCAGATTGCTAGTTTAGGAACCACAGTGCGCTCAAGTTCTGACAGCAATAGATATGTTGTAAAATACATGTGTAGTACTTTCTGCAGTGAAGAAAATGAGTTGCTGTGAAGTCCTGAATTCAATACTACTACTGATTAATAAATCATATTAATCAGGGACATACATTTTAAATGCAGAGGCTATGTGACCCAGAATGTCACTGGATGCCATTTCTAGTCTTCCGCCTCTGTGCTACAAAATAAAATAAAACCAAACCAAACCCTCACCATACTCCACAAGAATGTCTTCAAACCTGGAAGTGCAGAACTTCCAGTTTTATTTACAGGGTCAGTGCAAACAAAGGAGTTGCACTCTCCCCCCTCCCCAAAGCATCCATTTTCAAATAGTTTGCCATTGTCCGCCCCTTAGCAAAACACATTCAAAAACCATTCCATTGGTGAACTCTTCCAACTCCATCCTAATCAACTTCCCACACAAATAACCAACTCCTCAGAGCTTTTTTTTTTCCAAAGAGAAAGACTGGCAAATTGCGGAAAGGATCCTTACTGTTCAGCAGGAAGGCAAAATGAAAACTAAATTGCAGAGATGCTAACGTATGCTTTGTAGAATACTGTGCTTATTTATACAGTTCAATAGTCTCTCGACAATTTATATTTTTACTTGTGTAATTAACCTCCTGAACTTGCAGGGAAAAAAATGTATAAACAGTATATATCTGTTACTAGCTAGTCTAGCAATGGAATGCGAGTATTGATTTTCCTCTTTGAAGTTCCAGCAAGGAAAGAGAAAGAATTTTTCAGTTTAAATGGAAAACACAATTTTGTGATAAAACTGCCCCTTCCCCTCTTAGCTACCTATGTCAAATTTCTTATTCTCCAATATTGCACAGTGTTATTTCCTTTTCATCTCCATTATTTCAGAGGTGAATGTCACTCGGTTGATGGAAAATTCTAAAATGCCTTTGTATGTTCCATCTCTCCGCCCCCCCCCCCCCCAAGAATCTTGATACAGTGGCTTGTTAGCCGCAGGTGATAATGCTGTGGCCCTTGGAGAAACAGCCTGAATCAGTCCTTGAGCGCTGTCATAAGACATATGTTTATAAACCTCATGGAGACATTATACCCTCCTTAGAAGGCTGTGTTTTCTTTCTCTTTGAGAAGTCTATGAGAAATTTGGATCCAACATTCAGTTTAGGCATTCTTCCAACAAAGTAGTGAATATCTGCTACTCAATGTGCATGCTTACAAAATCCTAATCCTGAGCCTAACCCTGAGGGCTTGGAGGGCTAATGCTACTGCTCAGCGCTAACACTGAGTGTCACGAACATGCTGTAAAGCACATTTGCAGCACCTGGAGAGGAGGGGCTGCCGACGCTGGACCAGTGCCAGTGGAGGCTGAGCCTCAGCGCTGTGCAGATGGACAGCTGGTGCTCCTGCAGCACAGACTGGTAGTGAGTACTTTCTGGGCAAGGGGAGGTGGGAAGTGGGTGGAACAAGTGGAGGGAGGGGAGGATTGGGCTCAGAAGGGGGGGGGGCTCTGCAGCTCAATCCTAACCTCTCTCCTGGCCCAGGGAAGCCTGACATGAGCCTCCTTATGATTACACCCGCTCAAAAGTGGGTGCAGATCCGAGGAGACACATTGGTGCAGCAGCTGTGTTACCCGGGATAAGGGAGCAAACACTCCCTTACCCCAAGGAGACTCCCAAAGCTAGCCCATTGGATCCTGTGGTTGCCATTTTCGTTCTGCATTTTTGGAAGGCTTAGGATTGGGCTGCAAGAGGTCAGCACAATTACTGGATTCCCTAAATTGCTTTCTGTACAGATGCCACCACATAGTCGTATTGCACATCAAAGATTGTATTGCACTTGGTCCAAGGCTTCCAGTGCATTGAGCTACCAATGACATTGCTTTCTCATGAACGTGTTGAATGTATCTGTGCTTGTACAATGAGATGTAGTAGAGCTTTGGAAAGTCCTTGAGCTACAAGGAGCAGTCCCACTATGCAGACTTGTCCGATCATTCCTGGAAGAAACCATACAAGAAACCATATTGTGGGGTAACTTGATCTTCTGGTGTTACCAAAGCAGCATGGGAAAGGCACAGGCCACAGTTCTCATGCCACTAGGACAAAATCATAGGAGAGCTGTTTCCCTTACTGGAATATTAGGGATAAGATTGAGGACACCCACAAGTGGTGCTGACTGGAGCTGCTGCTTTCCAGAAGCACATGGTCATTGCAGTAAGCAAGTGGTCATTACCATACAACTTCAGAACAGAATATATAATGTTTCAAAGTAGAAGACTGAACAATGGAGAAGGCTCTGGTTTATAACTTGGTTCTTATGTGCAGATTTTTGTAAACTGCCTTTTTTCCAACACTGCTAGGTATTTTACATTTTCATGTGCAATTCCAGAGACATAGCAATATTGGTCTATCCATAGATCAGCCTGAAATATCTTTGTTAGCAGTGACAAATGCAACTCCTGGTTTTGAAAATAAACTTGTAAAGTCATGGTGTTATTTTCCGTGTAATTAATATTTTAGTGAATCCTTCCTGAGATGTGCTACAGAGCATGACAAATTGTCATATTTTTGTACCATTTCAAGCCATCAGAATTCATCACTTCAGTGTTTAGGATGCAAAAAGACATTATGAATATAAATGCACATAATAAAAGCTCACTCTGAGTAATGCCATGCCAGTATCAGAAAGGTACTGCAGGAGAAAAAGTGCATTTATAGTTAAAAATTAAAAATTGCTCCCAGCCAGCACCAACATAGCCTCTTCTCCAATATAGGGGTGAGAAATCAGAATCTTGTATTTAAATCAAACCTTACTACAGCTGACCTCCTGCAAGCAACTATTAATTTTAGACTAACTCCTCTTAACATGTGATATTCAGGTGTTTCATGAAAGGATAGCAGCAGGGGTGAGGGTGGTGGTAGATGAGGAATTCACATGAAAAAGCCTGGTCTTAGATAAATGGTGAACACCAGTAGGTGGCCTCTGAGAAGTCTGTTGCTGCAATTACTGGCATAGCTGGAGGTGAAAAACTAAGGCCGCAATCCTAACCCAACTTTCCAGCACTGACATAAGGGCAATGCAGCTCCTAGGTAAGGGAACAAACATTGCCTTATCTTGAGGAGGCCTCCATGACAGGCCCCCAACTGCAGGATGCAGCACATGCCCCAGCTATGGTGGTTGGCAACCTTCAGTCTCGGAAGACTATGGTGTAAGCCTACAGCACCCGGTATTCCCAGGCGGTCTCCCACCCAAGTACTAACCAGGCCTGACCCTGCTTAGCTTCCAAGATCAGACAAGATTGGGCATGTGCAGGGTAACAGTGTGATGCTATTTCAGTGCTGGAAAGTTGGTTAGGATTGCACCCTAAGAGTTTTTATTTAAGACTTGCGATTACTGCCACCACCTTGGTATGCCCCCCTTGCCTCTCTCCACCTTTTGCTTCTCCCACCACTCCAAAGATGGCAGAATTTCCATCCAATATTGGGCCAAAGGTTCTCTTTCTCGACTAATCTATTGTTTCTTGCACTCTCCAGAGAGAGGATTGAGCAGTGCCTTCCCAAAATGCATCACTTCAAAGTGCCCCAGTGCTGGGAGTAGGGTGGGGTATGAATATTTTAAATAAATGTAAACAACAGCAGCAAGTTTCCCCCTTTGTTGACATGCTCTCTGTACATGCTCAGTGGCAGTGCCAGAATTTTAGAGAAAGGAAGGGAAAGGCAACTCTAAATGTAGTCTTCTCAATAAAACAAAGCAAGTTGTTTAGCAAATAATCTAGTTTAACTGTCATTAAGAATTGTCTCATTGATATCTTATTTGGAGATGTCGCTCTATGAATCTCCAGCTCTTTCCCTGTGCCTGTTTGTTTAAAAAGGCTGGAAATGCTTTGCAATTTGTTTTTTATTATATGAGATATAAGATGTGCATATATGAGATGTGTAGCCTTCTTTTATTTCACAAAGAGAATTAATGATTCTTCATTGATGTCACTGCTTAGGGGAGAGAGAGATTTTCAAACTTATTTAGTGTTGACTGGAAAACTAGTAAAGACGATGTTTCATGGACCGCATCATCCCATCCTGTCTCCATGGCAACTACAGCAGTCACCCATGGGCAAATTAATGTTAGGATTTTGCAACTATTTTATGTGATTTTTTTCCTCCCTCCTAAATGGTTCAAAGGACAGAAATCAGGTCTGGGGGAACTGGCAACAACTGGCTAGCCATTCTCACCCTTGGAACCCGGCTACTAGAGAGAGAGTCCAGATGGGACATCCCTAGTTTAGCATCTTCATCTTCTTTTGTTTGCTTTGCAGCACTTAAGTGTATTCATAATAGCTGTGAAGATATAAGCATCGGTTTTTATGAAAAGTGAAGCCAAAAATGCCAGCTTCATTCTGTTGAGTTATTTCAACCAACCCTCCATTTGTGGTTTGTGTCAGAACACAGTTGTGTAGACATCCTGATCCATTTTACTTACACACACACACACACACACACACACACACAAACCCCATTTCAGAGACCTGTTAATTTTCAATTCATTTTGTGGTTTATTTTGGCCTGTTCAAGCCCTGCACCATTCATTACTCATTAAGAGGGTTCTAATTCATTTCTTAGAGTC
The DNA here is from genome assembly GCF_035046505.1 of Tiliqua scincoides. Taxonomy (NCBI): domain Eukaryota; kingdom Metazoa; phylum Chordata; class Lepidosauria; order Squamata; family Scincidae; genus Tiliqua; species Tiliqua scincoides. The sequence goes on from NC_089826.1 coordinate 62,338,947, forward strand.
TTAGGGTGCAGTCCTAACCCACTTTCCAGCACCGACATTAGGGCAATGCAGCTCCTTGGTAAGGGAACACACATTTCCTTACCTTGAGGAGGCCTCCATGAGTGCCATCCAACTGCAGGATGCAGCACACAATCCCACTGGCACAGCTATGCCAGTGCTGGAAAGTTGGTTAGGATTTGGCCCTAAGTAATGCTCAGAGTAAGATAAACAAAAATGAATGGGGTTCTGGAAATGAACCATATTTGTGCTCCACTGCATTTGTTCAAAAATGAATGGAACCCAAACACCGAATGGGCCCCATTTGGCTTGGTTTTCATTTGCTTCCAGAATAAATGCACAGTTCTAATAGTCATCATCAAGCAGGCAGGTAATAACAGGATGCACATAATCCACATTGTGACAGACTTTGGAACCTTCAGGACTGCTGGAGGATACTCTATGGGCAATGGCGGTAGTAAAGTGTTGCTTTCTTGCTGCCATCACTGCCACAGTGTGAGCTCAATAATAAGATCTTACCTGAAATAACTGAGCTGGGGCACCTCCCTTATAAGGAAAGGCTACTGTGTTTCGGGCTCTTCAGCCTAGAAAAGAGAAGCCTGAGGGGAGACATGATTGAGATGAACAAAATTATACAGAGGATGGATAGAGTGGAATGAGAGATGCTCTTTTCCCTCTCACATAACACCAGAACCAGGGATAGCCACTAAAATTGAGTATTGGGAAAGTTAGGACAGACAAAAGAAAATATTTCTTTACCCAGCATGTAATTAGTCTGTGGAACTTCTTGCCACAGGAAGTGGTTATAGCATCTTGCCTAGAGGCCTGTAGAAGGAGATTAGACAAATTTCTGGAGGAAAAGTTCATCACATGTTACAAGTCATGATAGGTATGCAACCTCCTGGTTTTAGAGGCAGGCTGCCTCAGATTGCCAGATGCAGGGGAGGGCGCCAGGATGCAGGTTGTGTTTTGTCTTGTGTGGTCCCTGAAACATTTGGTGGGCCTCTGTGAGATACAGGAAGCTGGACTAGATGGGCCTTTGGTTTGATCCAGTGGGGCTCTTCTTATGTTCTTACTTGTTCTCAGATTCTCATTTTCCCCACTTCCATTCTATGTCTCCCAATTGCTCTATTGCCCTTAGTTATCCAGACAACCAAGGAACCAAATGGGAGAGAACACTTAGAAGCAATCACCTGAGTCATCTTCATCTCCAGCAGATCAACTAGGGCAGGGATGTCAAATTTGTTTCATATAGAGGGCCAAAGTTAGCATTCGCGGTGCCTGCTGAGGGCCAGAAGTGACATCATTCAGCAGACAATGGCCAGAAATAAGCACTTTGCTCTTACATAGAAACTCATTAGCTGCAAATGACAGAATAGAAAATGTGCAAAATTTGCTAGTTTTTCATGATATGAGAGAGCCCAATTATCAAGCTGAGAGAGCTCAATAATAATGGGGGCTGGATAAATTGCTTCCAGGGGTCACATTTGGCCCTTGGGCCTTATATTTGACATACCTGAACTAGGCTTCATCAGGAGTGAATAATATCCACCAACAGCTTCCCAAGGCAATTCTCTCAGATGCCATCAGCTTCAAAAGATGGCTATTCTAATAATGCCATGAGAAGGGCTAGTAGAAGCAATCCCAAGGAGGCAACTGGTGCACTTTGGGTAGCCTAATCTGGCCCCTGACTTACTAGGGCTGACCCAATCCTGCCTGTAACTAATACCAAGATTGCAGAAGCAAGTGAGGTCAGTTGCCCACCTAAGCAGATGCTCCTGAGCCTGATTGAGATCAATTGGGCAAATGACATGGTGGGGGAGGATTTAAAACTAAAATTAATGGGAATTAGAGAAGAATATCTGTCCATCCAGCAGTTAGGCATGTGTCCTCCATAGGTGCGCCCCTGTGCTAGCTAAGGGATCTTGGCTTCCCAGGACTGTTGAGTGCATGGAACCTGATACTCTGCTGTGGGAGATGTTGCTAAAAGCACCCACTGGGAGAGTCAGCAGGACCTGACTACATTTGGGATGAATATTCAGCCTGAGCTGGTAAGGCTGTTGCAAAGCCAGAGCTAGGGGAAAGAGCTACTGGCCACAAGATAGAGGTGGAGCATACTGGTGAGTAGAAGAGGGCTGCCAGTGTTCAGTGTGGTGGTAAAGCCATGAAGAACTGGGTGAGAGATATCACCAGAATAGCAATCCTTGGGAGAAGTATTCATGGGGGAGGGGGGGGGTGTCAGGCTTCTGGCCAAGGTTGCAAGAAGACCATAAAGACACCTTGTTACAACACAAAGTCAGGGTAAGCACTGTATTTCCTCCTGGGTGGGGGAACTCTAGCAAGGCTCATGAGCACAGCACTCACCTATGATGTAGAACTCCCCCAGTGGGATAACCCTGGGACTGTAGGGCTATGATAGTCTACCACCCTCATGGAGAAGGCTATTATTAATCTACACCAGCATTTCCCGAAGTTCTATTTTGGTCTTTGGGACCGCAGTAAGTCTTGACAATGGTGGGGACTGGGGTGGTAGCTTGCCTCAACAGTGCCACAGTGATTGCAGAGCTAAGTGGACCCAGGGGCTTGTACCCTTACCTGGGTGGTCATGCTAGCTTGGGTCATGCGGTCTGGGATGTTTGTAGCACCCTCTGTGTGCCTCCCCACTGCTTCTAATCGCTCTGATCGGTGATTGGAGTGCACTTTTGTGTTTTGCGTGTGAAGAAAAATAAAGTAGCTGTGGTACGGAAGTTGAGAGGTTTCCCCAGAACCATAAGCATAAGGACTTATTACTCCTCACAGAGCTACAACAGCCTACAAGGTCAGGTGCTCCCCTGGGCATCAAAGTAGGTGGAGGCAGCTCAGGGAAAACAGAAGTTTGTAGTGTATAAGGCAATGATTGTGCTTCTTTTAGTAGGGAGAACAATTTTTAATGTTATAGGTATATTGTAAAAAGATAACAGTAATAATGTTCAGAGAGTTTAAGCTGCTAAAAACAAAACTTGTGTATTCTTCATCTCCTATCTAAACTGTGATAGTCCTTGACAATTGAATTTCCTTGTTTTGACTTTATCTCATAAAATGTATTGTATAACATAAAATAGTTATTTACTCTGTTGAATGTAGATGTAAGGAATATGGGGGGGGGGGGAGAATTCCACTACAACTTGATTTTAATTCTTAATATGATGAAATCGGCAGACAATGATTAGAGTCTTACATTAGTTCAATGAGCCACAAAAGAGTTTATGTCAAGTAAGGTGATAGATTTTAACCAGCCCCTCCCCAAGGACGTATTCCAAATTGAGCAACCCATTAAGAGGAAGGGGAAATAACAAGGAATGACTGCTTTGAAAGCTGCAGTGTCTCTGTGGGCTCCTCCAGGACTTTAGAACAGAACAAGATTGATTGTCATTTGCTGGTGTAATTAGGGGAGACGGAGACATCTTTTTTTAAGGTTGAAACAGCTCCTCACTAGGAAGGAAACTATCCAACTTTCCTGCACCACTGCAGTCAAAATGCAGCCCTGAGGTAAGTGAACAAATGTAGCATAATCAATGTTTTGCATGCACCCAAATCACTATGGAAGCCAAACCATTGGGGGATTATTCTTTTAGGAGGTGGATATTATGACACAGAGGTAATATATACATTGAGATACACTAAGGGAGAAAGCTTATTCAAGAGATCTTGGAAAGCCACTGCCCCAAACCACATTTTCTCTTCCTCATGGATTCTTGTTCTGAAGAATTTGCTAAATACAACATGCTGTTTCTAACACTTGCATTATGGAGGCTAACAAAGGAGATAGAAAGGAGACTTTTCCTGACTTTTTGTTTCTGACACAGCTGATTATAAAGAAAATGAGAGACTGCTTATAGTGGTGATTCTAGCATCCTCATTTAGATTTCTTCCAAACTGTGTTCAAGGGCTTAACATGGAGTCTAATAGGCAATTAAGGCTTTAATCCTATCCACACTTAACATGGGAGTAAGCCCCATTGATGATTATGAGACTTGCATCTAAGTAGACATGCATAGGATTGGGCTCTAAATCATTTTTCCCTTAGCACAACCCAGTGATGTAAGTTAGGTCAGTGTTTCTCAAACTGTGGATGGCAAAAAACGCACTATAGCAAATCAATTTAAAAAAACAAAGTTTCTTTTCTTGGTGATTTAAAAAGAGCCTTGCTGACCTTTGCGATGTAAGATAAGAGTCATTAAGAAGACAATCCATCAGTTGTCCGCTTCACTCAGTCCCTCCCTTCACCAATGCAAAGCGATCACCTTTCTGTCACGTACTCAGGGGGAAGGGAGGGGTTGCCTGGAGAGAGAAGGATTGATGGATTGTCAGCCAGCTGCCTCCCCTCATTAAGGAGGCTATTGTTAAAGGACTGTTCAGATTTTTTTAAACTGATTTTAAAGGGGTGCATTTTCCCCTTCTCCAGGGATCAGCACATTCCTTCTCATTTGCAGGGGCCGTTTGTGTTGAGTCAAATCCAAGTATAAATAGGCTGGACCTGTAATCTGATTCAGGTTAAGATGGTTTCATAAGTACAAAATGTGTCTCTCAGAGTATAACTGGGTGATTTCACACTATCTTGGATGAAAGGATACGCACATTCTTTGCCCTGAAAACAAATACTGTGGAATGCAGTAAACTGTGTTCAAACCATTTCCACCATTCTTTAGGATGTCTGTCTGTCTGTCTGTCTGTCTGTCTGTCTGTCTTCATCCTCTGTTGAATAGCATTGCACTTCAAATATTCCCACCAAAGAGGAGCCAGTCCAAGGCATAATGTCCTATACATTGTGGGTGGTTATGTTATCATTAGCTCCGCTACATCTCATAACAAGAGAGTAATTCATTTTTGAACAGTGAAATGCTTCTTAAAAATGTATGCTATTTGGATAATTAAGTCAAAACTAAAATGCTATTTCAAATGAGTAAACAGATACAGTGACCTTTGCACACCCGTTTCCTTGCAGTTCCCTGTAACAACACTATTAACTGTTGTGTTTCATCCACATTAATCTCCTGGCACCATTCAAATATGATAACTAAGTTTTTTTTTACTGCTGAATAAACAGTCTACAGCTACAAAGCATCAGACAATTACTGAATCAGTGAGATTATATGACTCAATGTGAAAGTTCATATTTGGTTTCTTGATTAGCTTTTACCAACAGTTTTAATTAATCTCCTTGATATCTTTGCTTTCACTTCAGCCAATATTTATTTCTTCTCTGGTGTCATTTAAAGGGCCCTGGTTAATTTTCATAGAAACACTCAAAAGTATTCTGAATAGGGCTAAACTCAAAAGGGAGGGTATATTCCTCATGAACATTTTTTGCATTATCTACAACTGTCCCCACTCTCAGCAATTTTTTGGGTGATTACATTGCAAGGGCTCAAAAAGGAACTTAAAAGAGATGAATGAAAGCGTTGCCCCCACTCGCAATTGGTATTTTCAGCCCCAGTGATAGCATCACATAGCCAAATCTGACTAGCTACACAGCTCTGTGACGTCATTCAGTTCATCACACCATCTCCAATTCAGGCTGCAATCCTTACCTGGGAGTAAGCCGCATTGACTATAATGACACTGACCGGTAGACATGCGTAGAATGACACTGGGCTCTCAGTGACATCACACATATAGTGGCCATGAAGAAGATAGTGGTAAGAAAAAAAGGCATGAAAGCAGCAAACAATAGCCATGAAAAGGAAATAAAAGATGAGCAATCACACTTGTTTCCTTCAGAAAATATATCTGTCCCACTGCTAGCACAAATTTTGGCTTCAAAATGCGAAGAGGAAAACATATAGTAGAGCCCTAATTCTGAATTATATGTGCAGTTTTTCTTCCGTCTTGTACAAGGGACTGTGTGTGCCCTCAGGTAACATGTGAGATGGAAACACATGCATCTGACAACAGGGAAGACAAGTGTACATTACCCACAAGGCAGAACTCTCTTGTAATTCTTCTTAATGTGGTGATGCTACTCTAAAAGGAAGAGAGAAACATTTGATAAAAGGGCTAGCAGTGGTGCACTCAGTGGACTTGTGCATGAGACGACACCTTAGTTCTGACTGACACCCAGTCCTATCCGCCCCAGTGTAGTGATGCCTAAATGGCTACCACTGCATCCAGCAGGGCCCGGGAGGTGACCAGAGAACTTTTGACCCTTCCCCGAGGAAAGCCCCAGGCCCCGCAATGGGGCTACTCACGTCTGCACCAGTTATTTTGCTAACACAGGGCTTCTCTCATCTGTGTCAGGCTTTGTAGTGTGATGCAGGGAATAGGATCCAACAGAGGAGGCCTCCACCAGTTCCACACCCCTCCTGGGTCAGTTCCTCCCCGTTCGGCCCTCCCCCAGCCCAGAACGCCCCAAAAAGCCACATGTTACTTACCCCTGGCAGTTGTGCATCCTCCTTCTCCTGGCACTGAGAACCAGCACCAACAGCACTGGCTCTCCCTATTATCTGGGACATGTATTTTGACATGTACCGTCCAACCTTGGCATCCACTGGGGTTGTGTTTCCAGAACCCCCATGGATGCCGAAATCCGTGGATAGTGGGATCCATGGTGGGATTCTTAGAGTACCTCTATGTGTGATTAGAGGTGCCCTCTTGCCTTGTCCGGAGGTGTTCTGAGACACACTTTGGATTTTTGGAAACCAAAAGTGTGTCTCAGATGCCTCTGACCTTCTGAGATGCAGGGAATCCATGTGTGACCTCCCCATGTCTCAGGAAGCCTCCAGGGTGTGATAGGAAGACAGTTCCTGACATGTCTGGGAGGTCACGTTTGTTTCTATACCACAGATTTGGAACTGATAGTCTAATTCATGGGTTTGGAATCAGCGGATAAAGAGGCTCGACCTGTATATAAAAGGCAACACCAAGCTCTGTAGTGCTAGAATAAAGGGTTCCAGAAAACATCACAACACTTGCTGGGAGTCCTAGAGCAAAGCCCTGTACTGAGCCTACCATCTGCCCCTGGTTCTACTTCCAGTGCTACTAAGAGTTCAGGTAGGCATTCTGGTGGGCATGAGACCTTAACCAGCACCAAATCTGACCAGGCTCTGACATCATTCTTGACTAGGGTAACAGCAAAAGCTATTTGACCATAACATTTAGAAATTACCACCTAGGGACCAACTTAACCTTCTAGAATCACAATGTAGGTGGATCACTTTCATTCTCAAAGATAAAGCTTATTTGAAGGTTCCTAGTTGGTTCACAGCAGAAAAGAATGTAAAAATAAAAGACACAGCTAGTGAGTAAGAGTCTCATCAATTTCTGATACAGCCAAGATATATAAACATTTGACTGATGCCTCCTGCAACGGGAAGTAGATTTCTGCCCTAATGAAAAACCTGTTCTGCTGAAAATGAAGCCATTATTTTATCCCTCTGGGATTCATTCAGGGGAGCAAAATTACCATTGTACAAATACCATCAGAAAGAAAGCCAGCTAAGAAGCGCATTGTAAGACATCTGGGTAAAAGTGGCGCATTTTCAATGTCACTAAATATTATGTTTTCTCAAGTTTGCTGCGGAAAGTACTTTATTATTAGGAGAGGTTTGTTTAGTGTCCCATATGTATTTAGAGCTTGTGTTTGCTTAGTACTTAAAAGGTCTAGTATTCTTAAGGGAAAATGTTATCATCTACACTTTCTTTTTCAGAAAGAGAGAGGGAGGGAGACATTTTCAAAAATATTTTCACACTTCCCTTTTCCAAATAAGAAACTGGTGAATTCAGCTGAGCTACTGGTGAATGCAGATGTGACAAGAATTAGGCTGCACTGCATTCTGAAAATGCAGAATCTGCCTCTTTCAATAGTACATAATTAGCCTGTGTACTGGACTGCAGCTGGCAGTTGCAGTCCAGTACAAGAAACATGGTAACGGACAGCCCAATCCTATCCTCCACCCCTGGCCGATGTAGGAGGGCCAGTTCAACCTGCAGGAAATTCCAACACTCTCAGGCTCCTTGGGGTAAGGAAACATTTGTTCTCTTGCCCCGGTAAGCCCCAGCTTCCACAATGGGGTAACTTAGATCTGTGCCTTCTAAATTGCTGCTGCAAGTCAGAGTCGCCTCTTGTTCGCAGATCAGGCCTGGGAAGGGAGATAGGATACAACGTGCATGTCTGATCCTGCTCTCTCCCAAGCCCAATCCACCTTTGCTTCTAGGATTAATTTTTTTTTTCTTTGACAAGAGAAGAGCTAATGTGCTTACAGATTCACTCATGTGCCAAAAAGCATGGAAAATGTATGTTTTGGTGCCCACCTTAACTTTGTGCCATGCAAGCAGTAAACATGTCCTACACATTCACGTGCTCATTTACGGCCCAGCCTCAATGCACTCCTACTTTCTGTTGATCTTTCAGTCCCAATCCATTCCTTTGCAGGATATGAATAACACTGATGTACAAGACACTATGGGGGCAGTGGTAACCTAGATTCACACTATCCCTTGACTTTTCCTATTTTTTAAGATTTTAGAGACAATGACGTATGTTAGCAGTGATTGACTGCATGTATGGGGAACAAAACTGATGTAAATGAGAGGGGGGTCCAGGAAAAACAGATATTGGGGGCAGCTATCTGTCTTATAAGTTGATACAAATCAACAAGAGAAGGGAGGAGGTAGGTAAGTACTCAGAACATCAAATTTGCAATGCATGGGACTGGCCTTTGCAACAGATGGCTCTGTTGTATAATTTAATATTTAGAATTTACAAGGCAAGCAAATCTAATGTTCTGATAATGCTTGAATAATTACATCCCTGGGTTCACTTGTGGTTGGAGATGCACATGCTTGGATCTGATGTTGCACAAGGCTTGCTGATAGAATGAAAAATAACTGGAAGCGGAACAAAGCAGCTAAGTTTTTGTTTAAAAAAATTAAATGGAATTGTACTCTGCTCTTTAAGATAAGCTATGGGAGAGGTTGGTTGTCGGAATCAAGAATTATATAAAAATGTAACCTATTAAATTCTGATGTGGCATTGACCCTAGCTTCAGTGTTACCCAAAACTGCAAAGGAGGATGCTCTGGGTTAATAATAATAATAATAATAATAAATAATCTTGTGTTCCATCCCTGTATGCCCTTCTCAGCTGATAGATACCTACTGCATGAAATTTAAAAATAGTGTTCAAATGCGCTGGTGGTATTTTTCCTGGAAGCCCACAAAACTTGTAGCTGACTCCAGATGCAAGTGTTAAATCAGCAAGCCACTCTGATGTCACTGATGCTGATTTAGTCAATGCATTACAGTGTGGTTCAGATTCAATGATACACTACATCAGAATACATGATGTGCAGTGGTGCACAACCCACCATTTGATATGAGCTGCATTGTTTTCATCATACAAACAATGACTAGCTTTGGCCCCAAGATCCAGCCCAAAATTGATACATTTCAAACAATTGATCCTTTTGTATACATTTGGGACAGGGGGGGCAACAGATTCCTTTGGGAACCTCCAACCTAGATAAATTTTTCTCATTGTCATCTCCAGCATTTATAGGAGAAATAACACATTCTGTGGAGCTTCAATACCTAATTCCAAACTCATGCTGGCCAATACCATGAAGATGAAGACTTGACAGGACTGATATTATGGAGGCCATCCAATGAGAAATCCCTTAGTGGCACTCTTCCACAGCCCCCATTTGTTTCCTCCACGATGGTGTAAGGTTGTAACTTCCCAGTGGATTGGGCTTTATGTGTGACACAAAAACAAGCTATAGTAATGAGTAGTTATTTTTTTTTCCCCACTCCTAAAACAGAACACCGTACAGAGTTATGATGAATGAGTCTGAGCGCATAGACTGACAAAAGGCGAATATCTCCCCACCGCCAGGTTTCAGAGGATTCTTCATGAATTATTTATAGAATACTTGAGTATGCTGCAGCCGTGGCCAGGACTAGTGTCTACTATGAGACAAGAGCTGCTTAATCATAGCCTTTTTTTCTCTCTCAGCAGACAGAGATTAGCATTTAACACAGAGTGGTAAACTAAAAACTGAAATGATATTCTGATTACAAAGGTGGGATCTCCCTAAAGCCTGGAATATCTATCATTTACTGTCCTTGAAAGGCAGAATATTTGGCACAAGACTCAAAGGCCTCTGGATATACTAAATGCAGCTGTTTACAGAGCATATTTATCAGTGCTGAGAGCGCTGACGGAATGTGGGAAGGGGACTTCAAAAGCTGCATTTCTAGTTCCACTCTGTGGGGCCATTTTCATTTCTTCATTGACGTCTTACATCTCTTCAACAGCTCTCACAGGAGTTTCTGCACAGAGGCCTCAGATTGCTCCGTCCAATGCAAATCTATGTGGTCGTTTGTATTAAACCTGTGGTCTCATTAGAAACCTAATGCTGCAAATTCTATGATCCAAATAACAAGCATTATGTAGCCCGCCAGGTCCTTGTTGAAGGCACTGCAAGTCTCGGCTGAATACTCAAATGTGATCTGTCAAACTTTTTTTTCCACAGAGAATAGCGTCTGTATCTTAAGAAAGGGAAATTGGAAGGGTTGGCTTCAAGAACTTGCCTAATGATCTCTTTTCTGGGGGGTTAATTAATAGAGCCTGCTCTCTCAAACAAAGCAAATCGTAGTCTTTCCATACGCCGGGCTGGAAAAAATTAAGGACTATGCCTTTATTGTGATGTGCAAGAAAGTTAAGCCAACATGCGGGGAATTTGAAATTATTTTGACACTGACTTTACACATATTTAATTGGCAGTAATTTGCTTAGGGCTGGTTATCTGCCTGTGGGCCCAATCCTATTCAACTTTCCAGCACTGATGCAGTCATGCCAATGGGGCATACACTTCATCCTGCAATGGGGAGCAGTCATTGAGGCCTCCTCAAGGTAAGGGAACATTTGTTCCCTTACTTCGGGAATTCACTGCAGCAGCATCAGTTCTGGAAAGTTGGATAGGATTGGGCCCGAAGTCTTTTTTAATGACTTCATAACAGAGATTTAGCAAGGTGAAGCTTTTGCTGGCAAGGAGCTGAACTGATGGAACAAAACTTGTCTGCTACATTTTGTCTTGTCAGGAATCTGCTAAAAGGCAGAGGAGCTCTTTCAAGCAGAAACGTTGACCTGTTTCAGTGTGATTTATCTCTGTTTCGCATGCCTTTGAATCCATGTTAAGCATATATAACCCCTTTGCAGAAGACAACCTTGGCAAAGGGATACACCTTTTCTCCCTTTGCCTTTCCATCTTTTACTGCTCTTTCACTGACTCTTTATTATTCAAATGAACAATGGCTGCTTAACCATTTGTCAAGCTGAACTTTAATTAAGTTCTCCCACTTGACACAGAGAATTGTCAGGACACCATGATTCACTGGAGCTGATTAGCTAGCACATGTGAATCAATGTTGTGTATCATTTGTGAACAGCATATATGAGGCAGCCAATTGTATTATGCTCTGTGTTTTGGCAAGACTGATGTGCTTCCCCATCCAGGCAGCAAAACCTTGGACATTGTCAGGCTAATTATGGTTTAATTTGAAAAAAAGCACTGATTTTACACCAAATACATGGTATATATTCAAATGGATGTCAAGAAGTTATACAGTGCTGTGAAACCAGTAGAGTATGGTGGGAGTAATTTCAGAGGTCCTGATCTTTCCCAGATATACACAGCATTCCTCAACCTTTTCATTCCTGGCACCCACCAGATTTCTAGCTTAAATCCGTAATGTGAAGTTCATTTTTCATTCTTGTTTTAAACCATACATTTCCTTTCTCTTTACAGACTCATTTCTCCCTTTCTCCATTCTTTAAAACATGGTTTAAACCAGTAGTACTGGAGACTGCTGCGTGACGTGAACAGCCTCCCTGGTGCAACCGGAGCTTACCGTTCTGCCAGGGAGGCTTCCATTGTTGCTGCCAGTCATCCCCCCCCATCTTCGTGCCATCCCAACGTGTCTGCCAGGAAATTCTGGAGCACAGCCTGCTGGGGCAGCAGAACACAGAAGCAGCTGGGTGCAGTGAACATGGGAGGCGATTGGCAGCAACAATGGAAGCCTCCCCAGTGAAACACTAAGCTCTGTGGGGGAGGGGTTAGCAGGGGTCAGCCTGCGGGCCAGAGTTTAAACAAAGAAAATGGCAGCAATTCCATTGGTGCAAGGCATCTTCAAGGCTAGATACATGTTACACCACATGTTACACTCATATGTCATCCTGATGGTCTTGTCTCTTTTGCAAAATGCCCTTGGGAAGGGGAGTTTTGCGGGGAAGGGGTGAGAGACAAAGGACTGCATTTACTGTTTTACTGGCCCACATACATCAGAGGGCCTATCAAGTCAGGCTGACTCTTGAACTCTAACAGTGATAGCACCCTCTGTGCATCGTCAGTGCATAGACAGGGGTACCAAGGGAACACACTGCAAGTCTTTGCCCCGGAGCCCCTGTTAAATAGTGGGTCCATGCAAATAAAGGAAGGCATAGAGATAACAGCTCAACACATTGATTTCATCTTCAGAAAAGAACCTGGCAATGAAAACACAAGGCAAACACCCCTGGCTTTATACCCCTTAGCTCCACCCAGATTCCCCATGATTAGTGCTGTTGAAACACTAGAGGGCCAATCCTCGGACATTTCCCCAAATGCAGTCACATACCATAATAGTATCAAGTCTAATAGATTAAAAATAAAGTATGAAATGAATGGGGACTCACCTGAAATTGGCTTGTGGCCCACCTAGTGGGTCCTAATCCACAGTCTGAGAAACACTGCTCTAGCAACTTTGCATTTTACTTGGCAGACATGTTTTTCTGAAGGTCTCTCACCCAACTGAATGTATTTTAGGCCCCAATCCTATTCCTTGACATATTGCAACATGCAGCTGCCCTGCAAGCCGGGGCGGGGGGGGGTGAGATAGGACTGCCTGAAGGAGGTAAATAATATTTGTTACGTACCACCTGGTAGTCTGCCCAACTGCTATGGATCTCCTTGAACTTACATCAGTTATATAGCTGGTGCAAGTCCAAGGAGAGTCAAGGAGGAGGGCAGGACAAAAAATGGGGGATAAGATCCAGTGTGCACTATTGCCACTGGATCCACCCTCTTTCTCTCCTGAAAGCCCTCAACATGCCCCATTACTCCCCCTCCTTGACCACAAACTGTCACCAGCACATGTTTACCTGCTCTGGTGCAGGTTGCTGGCCATGGCAGCGGGACTCCAATGCTGCTACTTTGCAGTGGACGCTCAGAAGTGGCAGGTGCAAAACACTTCGCAAGAGTGGGACTCTGACCCACCAGCATTAGGTCGCCCATATACTGGGCTATTAGCTGATTGACTGTATTCCATTATATAATTATAATTATATGCCAGTGTAGTGTAGCGAGTATAGAATGTGGATTTGGACCAAGAAAATCTGGGTTCAAATCAGCTCAGCCATGGGGTTTCCTAAGTGGCCTGCAGCCAGCCACTATTTCTCAATTTAACCTATGTCACAGGTTTGTTATGAGGATAAAAGGAAAACGTGTAGCCACGTATATCGCGGGACTCTGTTCCACTGTCATAAACCTCTGCATGTGCCAGCCCAGTCCCAGAAAGGACTGGGCCAATAGTTTGCAACGAGCTGTTGAGAACTGAACGTTCTGTATGATGAATCGGTACATATGACATGCTTTTCATGGTGAGGAATCTACATTCAGACTTATTTATAGGGATCCGTTGCAATCCATCCTGAAGCCCTCCTTTCCAAAGAGAGAGTTTTATCATTACCATGCAGAAGTATGCTTCTGGGCAAGCCTCCTAGAGCACTATGTGATGCATATTAATCAGCGGTCCCACTGAGTTCAAAGGGAAATACCCCTAAGTAAGCATGCATAGGATGGCAGCCTTGGTGGAGAAACCATGTATGTAAACTGCTGTATGCACAATCCCAAATATATTCATGTGTGTCTGGATATAAGTAATTCACAATAGCACTAGTAAACCATTGGAGCAAAGAGGGAGAAGGGAATGGATTCAGTTCCTCTCAGCTCAAAAAGATGATTGGTGCTGCTGAGCATGCATGCCGTCGGATCAGGGACACTGAGGTTTCTCTCTCTCTCAGAGAGAGAAAAGAGAAGAAGAGAGAAGTTTCTTCTCTCTCTCTCACCTCATGGCTGAGCTGATTTGAACCCAGATTTTCTTGGTCCAAATTAGAGAGAGAGAGAGAGATTCTTTTTAGATTTAGCTTTATATTTGTTTTCTGTTAGGGAAGATGTAGGTTGACCTCCTAGAAAAAAAATGTTTGCAACAAAGGGTAGCAAATGTAAACTATTTTTCAAAAGTGCTATTTTGTATTTATGAGGCTTTTAAGGTAGCTTGGACAAGATCTTATGGATTAACTGTGGTCTACAGCTCATGGAAATGAATTCCATTACAATGAAATTGTTTCCTTGCTGGATTTGCAAAAAAAGAAAAAGAAATCAAATTTGCAAAAATTAGATCCTTATGCTGAAAATGGAAAAAGAAAATCTTGTACGAGTTAGCTTTATAAATTGATTCAACAGACTTTGATTTAGCGAGACCAAACTAGGAAGCCTACCTATATAATTTCCTTTCTGCCCAGACTCCAGGAAACTTAGCAGAAGTCTTCTAAAGTGCCATAACCCAGTTCAATCTCATATTATCATACCAGAAGTGTGCTGGAGATGAAAGAATGCCTCTCTTCATTCACATGAATGGGCTCTTACGTATTCGCCAACAATTGCATTGTGGTCTGAGTCAGCTGGAGCCAATTCACATTGATGAAGATCTCTCAAGTCTTGTCCATTTATCATTTTGCAAATGTTTCTGTTCTGTCTATATATCAGTGATATGAAGTTAATGGAGTTCATTGTAGCGCAACAAACAAATCATAAAATGAATACAGGCAAAGTCATTAACTTATCCAGGGCTGCAAATTATTTTCAAGTACCTTTCAAATAAATTAAGTGCGGCCAAAACGGTCCTTGTGAGAACTCCAAAAGTCCCTCTTTTGGGAGAAAGGGTGAATAAGATCACTGTCCAGATGATAAGCGCATTGAAAAGATGATAAAACTTAAGTGATATGAAATCTGTAGACATTTTAAGAAAGACATGAAAAGAAGAATTTTTAGAAACCTCTTCTATTCCTTATCCTTTTGAAATTGTATTAGATACATTATTACAAAGTTACTAGGAAATGAATCAAGTATTACAAACAAATTAAACCCAGCCTTACAGATAAAGTTGAATAATTGATGATACTTCTTATCTAAAAGGTTGTCATCTGGCCAACAATGAATCACCAAAGTATTTTGGAAACAGAAATACATGCTGTATGAGCTGGTAGATTTGAAGTAATGGAGACTTCTAACTTTTACATTAATCTTATAATTTTTTTTTCCTTTTAAAATCTGGGGATTGTGAAACATGAACCCCTAGATCCAGAGAAAGTCAGATCCCATTTATTAATACAGCTCATACACTCTCTCTTTGATAGATGAGTATCAATCATGCCTACTAAAGTACCACACTTCATTTTAAGCTTCCTAGCTGTTGTTGGATTCCTTCAGAATCTCAATTCTCTTTTAAACACTAAGGCAGCGATTTTCAATCTTTTTTATCTCATGGCACACTGACAAGGCACTAAAATTGTCAAGGCACACCATCACTTTTTTTAAATAATTGACAAGGCACATCAAACTGAGGGCTAGGGGCTCACATCCCCCAGTGGCCATACAATGCCGATCGCGTAATGTGCACAGCAGATCGGGACTTTGTTTGGACAAACCAGGAACACAAGAGTCTCCTCCCCTGAAAGGGGATTGAAGGGGGGGTTAGGAGCTGGGCGGGCCCAGAGGGTTCTTAGGGCATCAGCACCCAGCCCACTTCCTCCTTTGCACGTGGGCATGGTGATAAATGTTCATACCCCAAACTCCCACAGCTCACCTGTGGACCATTCATGGCACATCAGTGTGCCATGGCACAGTGGTTGAAAATCGCTGCACTAATGGAATTATCCTCCATTAATACAGTACTTCCACACACCACTGCCTTCAGACTCCATTGCCAAATGTTTTTTAAGTATGATTGGATTATGCATTGTCAGCAAGTCTCAGCATTAAGATTTAGGAGCATTGAAATGGCTGTTACATAATTCAGCTCTCAGCTGTGCAGACATCTGCAGCTGCTTCGTGTATGTTCTGCCATGGCACACATCTGCTTCTTCTAGGAGAATGACTCACTGTCTGGTGGTTCATTTTCCATACAGGCACCAAGCTTCTCAAACTGTGCTGCTTGGTAAGGCCAGGACAAACCAGACCATAACGGAACTGAGGTTAGCTCCAGATCAATACAGCTCTTTTTTCCTAATTCAATTTATTCTTCTGTAGAAAATAATCATCACGTTGAACATTAGGCAGTTTCTGTGTTCATACCATATAATTATTCAGGATAATCAGGCATAACGGCTGGTTCGTTACGTTGCACCACTGACTATGTTGCATTGCCAGGGAATCTGGCATCTAACTATTTATATGAAAAACGTACGGACCCATAATTGTAGAAATTTGAGAGAGATATAATTCCTGCAATCAAGTGTGGCATGTAAAGGAATGCTGAAGCAAATGGATAAAACAACCCTATATCCTATTTAGGAGCATTTTTGCACAGTCACGTGCGCTATTAATAAAATCGATGTCCCACATGCAGAAGCACTGGATGGGTGAAATGGAGGAGGAGGAACAGGTCCCCTGGAAAGCTGGATGGGCTTTTAGTATTTTTAAAAAATTTGCTTAGAGCCCAACCTATCCAACTTTCAGCTGTGATGCAGCAGTGTGGGTCAATGGGGTGTGCATTGGGTGTGCACTGCGTCTTGCCAATGGGGGGGGGGGTCATGGAGTCCTCCTCAAAATAAGGGAACTTTTGTTCCCTTACCTCTTGGCTGCATCAGCACTGGAAAGCTGTGGACTGGATTGGCTTTAAGACACCTATAATAAGAGATTTTTTTTCTCCTTCAACCAGTTGCTATCTGCATTGAATTCAGTGCTCCAATCTCATAACATCTTGGTCAGAAAGCCAGAGTGATTAATGAGTTCTGAGAAATCAGATCTTTTCTTTGTTCAAAGTCAATAAATCTTCTAACCACTGAAAGATGGATCCAGAGAAGGCTACCTCATGGGCAAGGGGTTAAATGGATGTGATGTTGGAAGAGTTCTTGTGGAAATGGAATGGATACCATTCTTATGAAACACCACCGCCAAAAAGAAGGAAGAATCAACATGGCTATTGTCAGGATTACAGGGTTAGTTGTGGTGGCAGAGCGGATGCAAAGAATAACAGCCAACTTGGGAAAAAGTGGGCACGTAGACCAAAGCGAGACATTACGTACAACATTCCCCTGACATCTGTTGAACCAGATCCAACTTGGAGAGGCAGAAAAACAGCAGTGTGTGTGAACCTTTTCTCTGCAGATGCTGCTCTGCTGAAAATCCTACTACCAACTGCTTTTCCACCAGGGTGCAGGGTGTCTCTCTTGCTTGCATTCACCCCTCTTATCTTTGCTTCTCCCTTCCCTCCCTTTCCTTTCTTGTCTTCCCCACCATTTAAATATAAATTGTAACCTGTCCTGTGGGCCATATTACTTTGTAAATGTGCCATACATATGGATAGTATTGTATAAATAACAACCAATACATGCTCTGGCTTTGATTCCTGGGCTTGGCACCTGGCTCTGCTAGTAACCTGATAACCGCACTGCAATTGTACTATGTGAATCCAATACTGGTAGCTGTTACAACAGTCCAAGATCTGCTGGCAATATGTTAACTTTTCAATGATATGTAAACAAAGCAAACAAAAAATATTAGGGAAGGTGAAAGATGGGATTAAATTCTGGGAGTTTAGGTGGAATATTATTTCACTTCTGATCCTACCTGATGCTAGCTCATGCTGCTTGTCACAATCCCATCCAACTTTGCCACTGCTGCTCCAACAGCGTTCCTAGTCACTCCCAGCGCCAAGTAATGGAGGCCTTGGGCAGACCTTCACTGGACCTCCCATGGAGTCCCCTGATCTCCTACTCATGGTGCACTGGGCATTACTACTCTTACTGAGGTTTCAAGGTTCAACTTGGCCAGGTGGGCTCTCTGATGGGCCTGAGCCTCGGATGGGCCTGAGCCTCTCATGCTAGCCCTGGCTGACCTCTGATATCATCCTTGTTCCTAACTCACCATCTTGAATGTTAGGTGCATGTGAGCAAATATGGGGGTGGGGGGTGGGGGAAGAGTTCACTCTATATAATCATAATCAACAGTGAAACCCTAAGGACCATATTAGTGGTGGATTCACGCTAAGGGAGGTTCCAAGTATGCAGTGGTGGCAAAGGATTAAAACCTGCAAATTTAAATGGATTTGAGGAGTTCTGTCCAAATTGCAGATAAATTTTATATGCATTCTGGCCTTATTTGATGCCAAAGACCTAGACCCAATTAAAAGTCAGTTATCCTCTTTGTGGTGGAAATTGTAATAACAGTTCCTCAATGCTGACTTTCCCCCTTCAGAGCCTTGGTCCAGATGTTGGATATCATCATTATACGTATATACTAAAGAGCCTGTTCCGCACTTGAGCTCAGAGCAAACCATTCCTTAAATGTTCATTTTGTATGCTCTGCTCTCAAGAAATCTCAGCTCTGTAGTTTCTTGCAACAATATAGTCTGTTATTTAGTTGCTAGTGGCCACTTTGCATGATGGAGGGTTTAAAGTGAATAAATATGGCCTGAGATTTAGGATCATTCACATTTGCCTTCAGATATATTATTCACTACTTAATCCTTTTCTATAAAAATAAGCCACTATAAACATTCCCCAAAAATTGATGCTTTAGGTTGCAGTATAGGTTATTTCAGTGTTATGACCTTGTTCCAGTAAAGGCTAGAGAATATTCATACTGTGAAGTGTCTGGAAATAAAATGTATCCTTGTAAGTGTTGACTTCATGTGATTATAACAGAGAGCAGAACCCTCAACATAGCTCAGACAAATTCAGAATCCATTCTAGATCAGTTAAATTAATGTTATCTTCAAATGGCATGACAAACTCATAGGTTTACATGATATCTGATCAATAACATGACACAGCTTAAATATACTGCTCAAGACAGTATATATTGATACTTCCTACAGTAATACTGAAATTAATACTAAGTCATCTGTGTTGAGTAAGTTACAGAGTCTTCAAAAATCTCCTTCAAACTGGTAAATATTAACCTAGAGTACTTTGACTCATAGCTAATTATATTTCTCATCTGAACAATACAATTGAGGTCTTTCTGCTATTCCTTATCAGTCCCTTTGCATTATTTTTTCTATATGGTAACTCACACAATGCCTTTTTCATAACAGGCAGCCCAATTCTATGCAGCACTGGTGTTACAGGGCTGAAGGGCTCACACCCTATTTGGTTCTGACACTGAGGGGGTTGGAGGTGTCTTGGAGTAAGGGAACATTTGTTCCTTTCCCTCGTGTCGAGCCTCAGCCTGCTCAATGGAGCTTCTCGGATTTGCACTCGCAAAATTTACAGGTTACAAGTCATAGTAGGTATGTGCAAGCTCCTGGTTTTAGAGGCAGGCTGCCTCTGATTGCCAGATGCAGGGGAGGGCACCAGGACGCAGGTTGTGTCTGTTGTCTTGTGTGTTCCCTGAAGCATTTGGTGGGCTACTGTAAGATACAGGAAGCTAGACTAGATGGGCCTTTGACCTGATCCAGCAGGGCTCTTCTTATATTCTTATTGCTAGTGCAAATCCAAGAAGCCCCATGTACATCTTTCAGGCTCAAGATAGGGTTCAGATATAGTGGAGGCCTCCTTTCATGACCCAGCCCCATCCTGGGCCTGATCCACCACCTGTTCTGCCCTCCCCAGCCCATTATATCCCCCCTCACCGCCCCACCCCCGTGTCACCCAGCATAGAACACACCTGCCCTGGCAGTAAAGGTCTGAATCTGGAGTTGGCAGGATGGCACAGGCCTTCCTGTCAGCACTTCTTACATCTGAGTCATCGAAAAGCAGGACTTTACAATGGCTAGCATTGACACAGTGGCTGCTTTATGTTACTAGCAAACCATAGGATTGGGCCACGGGAGTACAAGCCCATGCTTGTCTATTCAGAAGTCTCATTGTTTTCAGTGGGATTTACTCTCACAAAAGTGTGCAGCGGATTGCTGTCCAATCCTATCTAATTTTCCAGTGCTGGTGCAGCTGTGTCAATGGGGTGTGCACTGCATATCTTGTGGTGGTTCAACATTTGCTCCCGTACCTTAGGGCTGCATCAGTGCTTGAAAACTGGATGGGATTGGGCTCTGAGTGTGTTTTCTAAAACGTGTTGGTGTGAAAAGGATATATCTAATCTAAATGGTTTTACTGACTATGAAAACAAGTGTTGCTGAGATTAAAGGCCAACATTACATAAGGAAGTCCCCTGGAGGTCTGTTCCTCAATGAGCAGCTTTGGGAGGGAAAAGCAAATGTTCTGAAAATGGCACAGCCCTGGTTTATTCACTAGTGTTTTAAGAAAATGCTTACAGCAGGCGAGAACAACTTGTGACCCAGCAAGCTGGACACAGCCCACTAGTCAAGTATGGAAGCCCAGCAGGGGCTTGATAAATCTACTGTTTTTGCTGCTCGCCTGGGATTAGAAACCTATTGAGATTGCCAGGCCTCTGAAAAGCCAGAATACATGCCTATTATACTACATTCACTTATGAAACACATGCTGTTCTAGCCTGAACATTTTTGATGCATGCATCAAGGATAATAAAGAAAAAATGAACTGCAACTTGGACAATTCAAAACAGGTTTCTCTCTTCCCCCCCCCCCCACTTTTAATTGAAGGAGGGAGGCAGGATCCTTTATCAGGCAAGGCATTCTTTCAGCACTAATCTACATTCCTTGCAGAATTCACTCCAGAGCATCACATCAAGACCAAGCACTTATGGACACAGTTTGTTTTTTAATAGGTTCTTAAGCCAGGTCAGCTGGGTGCATTCCCTTTCCAAGCTAATCAAGCACCATCTCTTTCAGGTGCTACTTCAGCCACAGAGCCTTTTTACTTCTTGCTGTCACAACACGGAGGAGAAGAAAAATGCAGGGAGCAGGATTAAGAAATTCCAGAATGGCAGTTGCTTGCTAGCTTTCTCACTCATTTGGGTTTGACATATTTTTCTGGCATGTCAACCGTGTTTTTTAATGCCCAGATCAGGTGGTTGGGCTTTTCAGATCCCTGCATTTGTGTGCTGTGAAAGTCACAGGAGCCTAGTTAAGAAACCCTCCTGAAAGCCAGCTTCCATGACCCAATTTTGCAGCCCTTTGTCAGGAAATCAGGTCTGGGAAGAGGGATAGGATACAGTGGTAGCCACTGCCACCATCTCAGCCCCCTCCTTGGATTGACCCACCTCTCCCTGCCCTCCCCCACCCTTTTATACCCCCTCTGCACCTTCTTTGTTCCACCCTCTCCCTCCACCAGCCTGCAGAAACCTTCTTCTCTGGCAGGTGAAGGTCTTTGACTGGTGCTGGTGGTCCAGCACAGGCTTTTCCAATAGCGCCACTAGCCTCCATGCCACAGCAGCATGCCTTACGGCACATTTGCAACAGTGCACATGCTTGTCCCACTGGCACAAGTCTGGATAGGAATGTACTGCAGGTGACTCTTCAGTTAGGTTTTACTTAGTAGTTGCTTAGGTTGAATCTGCTGTTCTGTTATATCTACTGGTTTTACATGCTGTGTTTGTTATTTAATAGGATGCCTTGTGCATGTATATCTTGGGTTGCATGTAAGATTTTCAGCTAACATTGTACAATAGGGATTAAACTTGGGACCTTCTACATCTGAAATATAAACTCTACTACTGAACCTTCTGCTTGACTTATGTGGATTAAGGACCCAATACAGAAGAAAGTGCACCAGCTCACAGTCAGCATGCACTGTCACCAATGTGCCATGCTTGTGGCAGTTAGTGCTGGCCCATTACTGGAGCAGGCTTGGCGTGAGCCCGTGCTGGGCCTGTGCCGGTTGGAGGCAGGCAGGCCGGCAACTGCCTGGCGCTCTGTGCAAAGCGGTGGGCAGTGGAGAGGTAAGTTGGGGCATGGGAGGAGGCATTCCGGGGTGGGGGAGGGCGGGGAAAAGGCATGGTGGGGGAAGGAGGGGCAGGACCTTTAGGCCTGACACAGGACTGCTTTACTCTGTGCTAGTTAAATAACGAGTGCTGCATCAAGTAGCCCCATTGCAGGTCTGCTTACCTTACTCAGGGGAAGGTCACAAATGTCTCCTTCCCCCGAGGAGGCGACAGGAGCAGCCAGCAGTTGCCTGGCATGTTTAGGGTGCCGTGGCAGCCATTTTGGCGCTGTTGCAGTCCTGGGCACTGGGCAGCTCAGGATTGGCTGTAAATGACTTTCTTCCAATAGCTCTTTGTCAACTGGCCAGAAGCCTGCAGTCGTCCAGCCTGCAGGGCTGGTTTGAGGCCAGATAGGGTCTCAGGCAAGGAGTGTCTTTGGTGCCCACTCCATTTGTTCAATGTTGGAATACCCTTTAACAGTGTTTGTAGGTATTTGATCTGCATGCATGATTTATTCCTATCATATGATAAATCTGTATACTAGGATCTGTAAATCTGTATTTATTCATATAGGCAAACAATAACAAATGTGTGTTTCTAAACTGTATATTGTATTGGCAACCTTCAGTCTCGAAAGACTATGGTATCGCGTTCTGAAAGGTGGTTCTGGCACAGCGTCTAGTGTGGCTGAAAAGGCCAATCCGGGAGTGACAATCCCTTCCACACCGGGAGCAAGTGCAGTCTGTCCCTGGTCTGTCTCCCTGGCTATGGGCCTTCCTTCTTTGCCTCTTTGCCTCAGACTGCTGGCAAAGTGTCTCTTCAAACTGGGAAAGGCCAAGCTGCACAGCCTGCCTCCAAGCGGGATGCTCAGAGGCCAGGGTTTCCCACTTGTTGAGGTCCATCCCTAAGGCCTTCAGATCCCTCTTGCAGATGTCCTTGTATCACAGCTGTGGTCGACGTTCAGAGGGGTTGATCAGAATACTCAGATAAGGAGCCATTTGCCCATACTTTAGCGGGATAGAGAAATTAAGAGGGGAGCAGATTCTAGAAGCAAGTTCAAAGAGGTTTTGTGCCTCAATGTCTAGCATTCTTTGCTTTACCCTTTGATAAACTTCAGGGAATGGATAGAAACTTAAAAAATCCAGTGAAAAACCAATTGATTCGATTTTTGATTTAATTTGGCTATACCATTTAGAAGAACTAGACTCAGATAGCATTCTGGATAGGAGACTGCCTGGTTTCACGTTATAATGTAATTGGAGCCAATAGCGTATGGTTAAAAGCCATGCTCTTGATACTAAGAGCGATTGTCCGGTCTCCAAACATAATGCAGAGTATGGTACAGATTCAGGTAAACCCAGGATAGCCCTCAAAAATTTAGCTTGGATACTCTCAAGGGTGTGATTTATAGAACTAATCCAGATAGGGCACCAGTACAGGAGCTGTGCCGATACCTTGGCATTAAATACCTTGAGAACAGCTGGTATATAATGATTGCCCTGACTAAAGAAGAATCGATTGGTGCTCTGCAAAGTGACACAGGCCAAGTTGGTAACCAATTTTTGATGAGTAGCCCAGCAAAGATTGTAGTGGAAGTGAATTCCAAGGTATTTAAAGCTTTTGACCTGTTCCAGTTTCTCCCCTCCAATAGACCAAGTACCTGGGCTCCATGATTTTGAAAAGACCATAACTTTGGTTTTCTGAGAATTCAGTTCAAGTTTGTTACATTTCAGATAGTCAGAAGTTCTATTTAAAAGTCGCTTAAGTCCAATAGGTGTACAGGATGCTAGCACTGCATCATCTGCATAAAGTAATGCTGGAATATGCATTGAACCTAGTTTTGAAAAATGTCCATCTATCTGAAGCAAAAAGGGGGTAAAATCATGTAGAAAAAGATTAAAAAGAGTGGGTGCTAAAATGCACCCCTGTTTCACGTTGTGCAATCTCTTTGGCAAGATTCAATGTGTTTCCTTCCATGGTTACAGAAGGCAGATATAGGCAAATACCATATAAAGAACGCATCTGCCCTTGTAATTTGGGAAATGCTGAATCAATCATACACATTCTTTTTTATTGTCCTCGGCACACTAGATCCCACCACACTTACATGACTTCACTTCTCGGCAAAATGAATAGGCTTTCGGATGAGGCAAAACTGAAGTGTCTCCTAAATGACTGCTCACCATATGTGCTAGAGGGAATTTCTAAATTTTTACTTTTGGTGATTTCCAAGCCTTCTTAATGTAATTTGTTAAAAATGTTGATATTTTATGTTGAACTGTAAATGTTTTATTAGTAATTTAGTATCTTAACTCTGTTTTTGATAAACGGGATTAGGACTAATTATGTTTGCTTTTATGATTTCTCTATCTATGCCTAATAAAGGTTTATTCATTCATTCATTCATTCATTCATTCATTCAGCTGTGGTCTACCTGTAGGGCGCTTTCCTTGCACGAGTTCTCCATAGAGGAGATCCTTTGGGATCTGGCCATCATCCATTTTCACGACATGACCGAGCCAACACAGGCATCTATGTTTCAGCAGTGCATGCATGCTAGGGATTCCAGCACGTTCCAGGACTGTGTTTTTAGGAACTTTGTCCTGCCAGGTGATGCCGAGAATGCGCCGGAGGCAGCGCATGTGGAAAGCATTCAGGTTCCTCTCCTGTTGTGAGCGGAGAGTCCATGACTCTCTGCAGTACAGAAGTGTACTCAGGATGCAAGCTCTGTAGACCTGGATCTTGGTATGTTCTGTCAGCTTCTTGTTGGACCAGACTCTCTTTGTGAGTCTGGAAAACGTGGTAGCTGCTTTACTGATGCGCATGTTTAGCTCAGTATCGAGAGAAAGAGTGTCGGAGATCGTTGAGCCAAGGTACACAAAGTCATGGACAACCTCCAGTTCATGTGCAGAGATTGTAATGCAGGGGGCACTGTTGTCTTCGATGGCTCCACATCAGACCCCTTTGACATCCGAAGCGGCGTGAAGCAGGGCTGTGTTCTTGCACCAACCTTGTTTGGGATTTTCTTCGCTGTCCTGCTGAAGCAGGCCTTTGGAACTGCAACAGAAGGCATCTATCTCCGGACCAGATCAGATGGAAACCTCTTCAACCTCTCCAGACTGAGAGCAAAGTCCAAAGTCCAGCTGAAAAGTCTTTGTGACTTCCTCTTTGCCGACGATGCAGCTGTCACTACCACTCTGCCAAAGATCTCCAGCAGCTCATGGATCGTTTTAGCAAGGCCTGCCAAGATTTTGGACTGACGATCAGCCTAAAGAAAACACAGGTCATGGTTCAGGATGTAAACTGTATATAAGCTTTTGGATTTTTAAGAATAACAGAATGCTTAGGGTGCTCCAAGCCCAGCATTCAGGTCTACTAATATCTACACATCAAGCTGCAGGCAGGCAAAAGCATAGCTACAATGACTGGCTGTAAAGTGACTGAGTTCTACTCGGTCATTGCTGTTCTTCAAAAGGCACCAGATAGAGAATGGTCCTGGTGTTCCCAATAAGGGATCTGAGCAATTACCTTGAGGGCTAGGTAAACTAATGTGCTATTGCTGCACTCCAACTTGGCTATTCTGTATTCCATCAGCAATGCTATTCTTCTCATCCACTATATTTGGGTCAGGTACGTTGGCATCCTTCAGTCTCGGAAGACTATGGTATTGTGCTCTGAATGGTGGTTCTGGAATAGAGTGTCCTATCCAGTGCGCGAAGCCTGGGTAGAGTAGATATGGAGGACAGACTGTTACCCATGTAGCAAATCCCCCCTCTCCATGTTGCTGAAATGGTCCAATGGAAAGGCAGAAGCCAATACGGTTGGTTCCAGCGGCATCGCAGGAGTTGCCAGAACGTGACTGTATTCAGCCATGAACTGCCTCAGGGACTCCGGCTCCTGATTTTGCCTCGAGGTTGACTCCTGAAGCCTTTTCCATAACTGGATGTAGCCATAAGGCATTGGAGGTTTGGGATCAGAGTTTTCCTTCTCTCAGATGAGCTGCCTTCCCAGGCTAACGAGTCCCACCTGCCTGGTGGCTCTTTAGTCACCTCTTACAACAAGTACAGCCAAAGTGATGGCCTATTCTTATCCCCCAGCCCCCAGGGGGTCAGGTATGAGGTACTGGAAAATCCCCAATGGAATCTGGTCTAGAACCATGACTTCCAGTAGAATTATTTCTGGAGCAATTACAGAATCCAGAACTTTCCAGCAACATCCGGCTCTGCTAAAAACAAAATGGTAACCTCTGGTTTGGAAGGAATGCGATTCCTCTTCACTGCAAGCCTGAGGTCTAGTTAAGCCTGTAAAGTTTTCTGAGTTATGGTAGACCTTCATCTTGCATGACTGTAAGTCAGCCATGGAAAGGAGTGAAGGGTTGAAACTCTGGGCTGCATCAGTCCTTTGCCTCAACTCTTCAGGTTCTCCAGTACAGCGAAGTGGTGTTATTTTTATTCAGTCCTCCCTTCATCAGAGAATTCTGGGCACGAGCAGAGAGGCTCGGCCATACTAGATTGCTTTATGCACGCTTGGAGCAAACGGTAGAAGCTTTCCCATGATTTACTCTGGAGTCTGGGCAAAGCAGAATCATTTTGTTTTGCTATCTTCCAAAACTCTGTGGAGCAGAATAATGTGGTCCCACTCCTCTGTAGTGTGCAGAAATGTCACTTAAAAACCAAAATATCAATGAACTGTCATTGAGCGATCATGTGAAAAGCTCCTTCATAGCACAGGAAGGAGGAGGTACTTAATGGGGGCTGAACAGAGCTGAACTTACTCATCTATCCATCACAATAATGTTATCTTAGCAAAGATGCCTAATGTTGTCTCAAAATTAATTTCAGGTGCATCCTGATTTTTTTTGCTTTGACTATAATTTTTTTATTCATGAGCCAGGTGTAGATAATTTCCTCTACCAAGCATCATGCTGATAATTTCTGCGGCAAATTCTTATGAATTAGGACTGGTTTGAGTTTATAAACAAGATGCAACCCATATTATCTTGTCCATTATGCAAATCAATGTGTAGTAAAGGGATAATAAAGAGGTACTCAATTTACCTATGTTGTTCAATGACAGGATGAAATAATTATATTGAGTTGCATCCAAAGGAAGCAAACCTTGACTAAGCATCAGTGAAATTCACAGGACCTAAGTTAGTCACAAACAACTTGGCCACTGATTTTAGTGATAATTAATCAAGATTCACTTTCTTTGGTTTCAACTCAATAAATACAATACTACGCAATGGTTGCCATACTTTTGATTTTGATACATATATTTTCAAAACATCATATAAATTAAGGAATAGCTTGAAGAGACAATTACTTAAGAAAAAAAAAAACAGCTTGCAATCTTATTAAGATAATATGTTGAACTCAAATTAAATTCTGCTGGTAGAAGACCTCACCTTCGCTGTTAAAAACCCAGGGAACTGTAGAAGATACAGATCATAAATAATATCTGAAATACTCACTGTGCAAGAATTTGGAATAATTAGTGTGACAAGGCATCCACCTTTCAGGTTTCTGCTTTTAGATTTCTCATTTATATTAATGGTCTTTAGTACACGTATTAGTGGGGTCCTTAGAACAGTGAAACTTGTAATGGATCAGCTCTAAGCAAATAAAATCTGATGTGGGTTCACAGTTCTGAATGAGATCAAGTCAAGATGTTCTAGTGATTAATGAGCTTGGCCAACTCAGAAGAATCAGAATCATTTGGAAACTAATAAATCTTCAAACATGGCACATATTTATTCACAGCTGTAAAAAAGGGAAAGGAAAACACTGTGTGGAGTGGGCAGTGTAATCTGCATAAATGCATCAAATATAAATAAGAGTCAGTAAAACAAAACACTTTGGTGTTATTTACACTAAGGGTGGTCAACTGTTGACGGGCTAGGGTTTCTGAATTGGCACAGCTGATATGGCTGGAGTGGTTTTCCTTCTGATTTGTTTTGATAGTGAATAATCTTTAGCAAGGGATTATATCAGTGATTTTCAATCTTTTTCATCTCATGGCACACTGACAAGGTACTAAAATTGTCAAGGCACACCATCGGTTTTTGGACAATTGACAAGGCACACCATACTGTTGGTGAGAAGCTTGCATCCCCCAATGGTCCTAACAATAATAATGTATGTATTATGTATGTATTATATATGTATATATGTATACATACACTTGGGACAAACAACAGAACCTCAGACAACCCCCTCACCTGTACAGCTGCTATCGACCCCTTCCCTTTTTTCCCTGATTCCAGACTGGTGCTACAGAGACTCTTTTGGTCTTGAATGCTGCTGTGGCTAACAGAGCTGCTGTGAGCTGGCACTGGGTCCAGAGCAAGATGCCTGATTGGGCCTCCCCTGCCTAAATTTTCCTACAAAGCAGATATTACCACAGTTTTTAAACAAGTTTTTAATTGCCAGTTTTAGCTTAGCATGAGCAAGACTGAAACTAAAGGAACTAATCTGTCAGAATGGGATCATTTCCTTACTTTGAGTAGTGCTACTGTGTTCCTTTGCTGAGATGGAAGTAGTCCTCATTTGCTTTCTCTTCTTCCACTAATGCATGGGCATCCAAGAACTGGCCTTCACTGTCTTCCTCATTGTTATGTGATTATTTTGAAACAAAACCCTGGTAAAATTTACTTGCCTGGCCTTTTTTAATTTTTCCTTTTTTTTTCTTCTTTTCTCTTTTGTGCTCTAGACTTATATTTGTACATCATACAGCTAATTCTACCTTCGAACAGTACAAAAAAAACATGTAGACTTGATACCATGCCATGTGTTCTGGATGCACATTAATTAAAAGAAGGTGTGGAGCTTACTATTGGGGACCCAGGAATTCTGTGAACTTAACTGGGTGACCTGCTACTGGGGCTTAGTAGGTGTAAGGGTCTGAAGGTGTAAGGTTCACTTTCTGTGGGGTACTATACAGTGAACAGGTAAACAGGTATGATCTTTAGTGAAGTGACCTGTGGCCATCCATTATTGACTCTGCTGGATTCCCTGCAGTGAATTTGCGCCGACCTAGAGTGCATGTTTGGAAGGACTCAGGAATAAGCTGTATCCCGCTGATGCCAGATCCAGACCTGTGGACGCCAGAGTAGGTAGGTGCTGTTCCATGTGATGTGGGGATGGGGGAGGGTGGTGGAGGGTGGAACAGAGGCGGGGAGGGGAGGGGATGTTTCTGGGAGGGAAGATGGAACAGGGAGTGGATCTGGCCTGGCAGGCGGTGGGATAGGTAAAACAGACTTATGCCATGTCCTGTGCCCTCTTCCAGAGCCTTTTCTCTTGACAACTTCTCTTTAGCCTGCACAAATCTGAGAAACCCCACTGGGAAGGCTGAGGCTTTACAAGTGTCCACTTACCACAAGTAGACCTCCAACCTCCTCCTAACCAGCACAGGATACAGAGTAGGCCACTCTGCCCCACTGTGCTGTTGCTGGTTAGGATTGGACTGCCTGTCTTTTAATACATTATTTAATAAATTGTTGTGAACTTGGAATCTGACGTTGTGTGTGATCCTGGCACCTGAACTGAGCCCTCTGACAAGACTTAGCCAGTTTGCCTGGAATCAGTGCCACATTTTTTTTTTTTTTGGGGGGGGGGGTTGTTATGTATGCAAGTTATGCAGGATCGAAATCCTGTACAGCCAATTGGCCCTGTCTTATGGCTGGTCAATCAGGTAGTGGATCAAAATCCTCAACAGCCTAGGATTGCTAAAAATGTTCCTGCATGATAATGTCACTTCTGGTCATGACATCACTTCTGGTGGGTCCTGACAAATTCTCATTCTAAAAAGTGGGTCCCGGTGCTGAATGCGTGAGAATCAATGAACTAGAGAATTGTTAAATTCATGATAACTGTCATTTTGTTATATGGATCCTTTGGGTATAGGAAAACATAAAAGAACAAAGACCTCTTGATATTACACCAAATAGCTTAAATTATTCCTAATCTGCCTGACATCCAGGTTCACCGGCATTTGTCACCTTATTTTTTATTATTTATTAAGTGACGATGTATGTACCGAAGCATATTCACCTTGATTATTCAGTTTTAGCATGATTAAGAGATTAAATACAAATTTCGGATGGTACCTCTTGAATAATCAGTGTGATTGTTCAGAAAGTTCCCTTTCATTATAAAAATTCCTTTCCTGGTGGCTGAACATTGATGAGGCTACTCTTAAATCATTAGAACTGTATCTATCATTATATGAGCAAATTTAAGACTAGAATGAAGTACCTACAGTATCATTCAGTGTCAACTCTTGTGCCATATTAATCTTTTACCTTGGTAAAATATCGATGCTGAAGGTGAAATATTTCTTGCACTGAGGCATTATAAGTATTCTTAAACAGAATATGATTCTCAATATCAGACCTATTTAAAAACTTGATTATTTAAGGATATGATGGTTGTAATACCATGATGGGCAGTGTTTTGTGCAGTGGTGGTATCAAGATTCCACCAAGAGGTCACATTCATCAGCAGTTCACCTCACCAGGTCCAGTAGTGTCACTAAAGCAGGACGATGGGTGTGCCAAAGGCCTGGAGCTCTGGGAGGGGTCATGCCTGCACTTCCCAAGTCTCCAGTCCATTTTGTGTTGTCACTAAGCAGAGCTCCATGTTGTATTCTGTGCTGGATGGGTCCTCCAGTCCCCCACTCCCATTGCCTCCAAATTGTAGCACTCTGCAAGCTGTTGGCAATGATGCAATGACTTCATTATGTCACCCTCAAACTTCTGGAACACTGCTGAAGGTAAGCGGTGCTGCTTCTGCACCAGGTGCGCTCCAAGGGAGGAATACCTCTGGTCAGGCCAACTTTTGAATTCTCAGTACCGGTGGCAATGGTAATGTACATGTCACCCAATATACTATCAGGGAGATATAGGAAACACAATGAGAGATCCAGGGCTGAGTGTTGCCTCAGGTTTGCTAGCACTGGATAAGTGTATTCTTCACCCATATGAACATCAACTTTAGGATTGTTTGAAATCCTGAAATCTGCATTTTGAAAGTTCTTTGTCCTCATTTTATTTTTGGAAAACAAAGTCTATTGCCCTTATGGCTATGCAGATATACTTAAACATAATTACCAGTGCCTGGTGAAACCACAGAACCAGAGGGAGTGTAATACATGACTTCCAGCTGAAGCACTGGGCCATAGAGTTCCTTGTCCATTCTACATATTGAGCAAAAAATGAAATGTTAAAACAATAAAAGATAGGAAATTTGCCTCACTATTTCATAACACCAAATTTTGGTTCCCTTCTACAAAACATAAATTCTCGTAATGGTTTCTATGACTTCTAAGGCTGCAATTCTAACCTCACTTTTCTGGGAGTAAGTCCCATTGAACACAATAGGGCTTACTTCTGAGTAGACCTGGTTAGGATTGTGCCCTAAGAACATAAATTTAACCCTTCCTTGCTTTTGTTGCAAAAGCAACAAAAGGCAGCACTATGACATACTATCATATGCACTGGTGGTCCTGGGGGGTGGGGCAAAAACCCAGGCGCCTTTCCTGTGGACCCTGTTTGGGTGGCACCGTTACACCTGCCCTCTGCCTGCTGTGTCACCACTGCCACCTCCGCCTGCCCAATGGAGCTGTTCTGGGGGCAGACAAAGACCAGCACTGTCTGCAGGTGCTCCAAAAGCCTTCTGAGGCCTCTGGAGTGCCCTTAATAGTACTTCCGGTTTTCATCGGAAAACCAGAAGTACTGTTAAAGGTGCTCTGAAGGCTTCAGAAGGCTTTTGGAGTGCTGAGAAACATTGCACGAAGCTCCATAGGCTGGGTAAGTATCCCGGGGATGGGGCAACATGTTGAGGTCTGATGCCCCAGGGTAGCACAGGGCCCAGGTCCACAACTGGTCATATGCCATAACATTTATGTCAGTGCCTAAATCTTGAAGTGTGTTAGGTTCAAATTTATTCAGTGTTGTCTTTGTTGTTGTTTTAAACACACACACACACACACACACACACACACACACACACCAACATTTTTAATGAATAGTGTGCCTTCTCCCTCTCCATCATTAGAGCAAAGACCTGCCGAGTTTGAAAAAAAAAAAATTCTAAAAAAAGGAGAAAAAGAGATTCCTCAACATTCTAGCCCCCCCCCTCCCAAAAAAAGCAAACTTCCCACCTCATTATGTTCATCTGGCTATCCAGTTATCAAAGCAAGATTGGAAGTGGAGGCACTGCAGCAGTAAGATCAAAAATGTAACATCTGTGTACAGCCTTTCATAAGTCTGATTCCCATAAGTGAGCCATTAGGGATGCTTCCAAAACTCTCCTCATGTGATTTTTCCACCTTGGAGGCTGGTGCTGTGAATTAACTAATTTGTTTCTGAAATGGAAACAATATATTAGAAATTCTTTGTTTGGGTTTTTTTTTAATTATTTCTAAATGCTTCCAGCTTTCAGTTGTTTCACACACACACCCCTTGATATGATTGCACGTAAGAATGCAAGGTCTTGATCAAGATCAAGGTCTTGATACAACCATATGTCCAGTTATCTCAATACTGCTTGCTTTTGCAGTTTGTTATCGATGCACCCCATTCATAGATACGCTGTCCACTCTGAGCACTGGGGGGAGGAGGCAGGGAACTAGTGTCAGGTTGCCTATTTTTTCTTTCATTTGGGGTGAGCCAGCTGAGGGCCTGGGATATAGCCCTGGTAAGAGGCAAAGAGGCAAGATCTGCACCAGGGGCAGGGGCCCAATCCTATCCAACTTTCCAGCACTGATGCAAACACAGTGAAGCTCTGATATAAGGGAACAAACATTCCCTTACCTTGAGGAGGCCTCCATGACTGCGTCCCCACCACAGAATGCTGTGCACATCCCATTGGCATGGCTGCACCAGGGCTGGGAAATTGGATAGGATTGGGCCCTGCCTTGTGTACCTTCTTCCTCCAGCTTGTTGGGTGGGGACAGATCTGTGACTGCCCTGGGGGGGGCGGGGACTGCCTGGGTTACAGTCCTGGAAACGAGCAATAGTGCCAGCTTCACTGGCAGGAAAGGAGGAATGCATGATGGGAAGAGGCTTGTGCTAGGTGGTAGGTTGAAAGCTACATTTACTAAAACTACCTCTTTGGGAAGCACCACTCTAAAAATCTAGTGTCAACTATAGCTTGAGAGGTCACATATTCATTAGATAAGCTTTTTGCTTTTCAAATATTCAGAATTGCTTTTCGAAACTTTCTAGAATTTTTAAAAAATGTTTTTGATCCACAATTGGTTGTATCCAATATATTCCGGTTGTATCCAATGTATCCTGCATGCAGAATCTGAGGATTTGGAGGGCCCACTGTAATCAAATGGGGGGAATCTTCTTTATTGGCAATGTCTGTACTCACTGGGGATGTACAGAGCCACTTCTGAGAAATTTGGCTTGTTTTATGGAAACTCATTTGGCTGTCCTTGAAAATTCTCAGAGTCTTTTCCTTTGAGACCCTGAGATTATTTATTTATTTCCCTACTTACTTACCCACCCACCCCTTTCTCCTAAAGGAGACACAAGGTGGCTGTTCATTGGAAAATTTTACTTTTTGCGGAGGGAGGGAAGTTCAGTGCCAACTTTGTAGCCCCTGCTAATGATCAGTTTGAGAAACATTGGTCTTGTAACTGCAATGAATTGTCTTTACAAATGAATATATCAGTCTCAGAAGATTAGTACATGTCTGTGAGCATGCTGATGAACCTTGAACCTACAGTCCCACTCTGTAGCCTCACTGCCCCACTTCCCATGGACAGAGTTTGTTTGAAGAGGGGAAAAAAAAAAACAACCTGAAACACTATCTGTAGGAGAGAGATCTTCCTGGGATTAGGGATACTGACTTTGCATGGTTTATAATGCCTGGCTGGGGTAAGGGTCAGAGCATGTTTCTGTAGAAGCCAGTTGTGAAGATTTCAAGCCTCTTGTTGCCTTCCTATTACCACTCCAAGCAACAAAGAAAGTGCTGGGAACATAGTTTCAGCTGCAAGCCACTCCACCTTCCTTTCTCATAGCCTATAGGGTCTTTATGGCTCAGACCTTTGCAGGACAGACACTGTCTCCCACTCAGATATCCATGCTAGCCACCCCACACAAATCATTTTTTGCTTATTTAAAACTAGAGTGTTTCACTTCACATGCTCCATTTTTATTCCATATTGTAAAAAAAAGAGAACTCCTTTAAAAAACAATAGAATGAGATTTGTGTGGCACAATCCATGCAATAAAAAATATAGTGCTTGAAAATACTGAGCCATTTTTCAGAACGAATACTGTTTCTATTAAAGCTATCATTGATAATAAGTATTGAAAATATCAGGTAAACAGAGCATTAAACTGACTTAAAAAGAGATTAGGGAGTTGTTGCAGAGAAAACAGCAGAGATAAGCCTTATGGAGCAATATGATAATAAATCATAGAAAATAAATAAAAGCAGGTGGGTGGGGGTCAAGGGAATCAGCCTCGCAAAATTTATTTTAATAGGGAAAGTGAAAGGAAGAGATAAATACCATTTGTCAGCCAGTGTTTTAAACTGTTATGAGGAAACCCACTTTTAGGATCCTGAAATATAAAAAGCCACACTCTTCTAAAAAGTGTGGAATCAACACTGCCAACAAAAGCCTATGCATGTCTACTCAGAAGCAAGTCCCAATATGTACAATGGGTTTTACTCCCAGGAAAGTGTGCATAGTATTGCAGTCTACATCCCAGGACAGTGGTAGATAGATATAGAATGGAATCTAAAAATCCCCAGGACTGGCTCTAGGTTTGTGGGGCTCCTCAGACCAGTGCCTTAGTGGATCTCCTGAGCCCTGATGGAGGTTACTTTGATGGTGGCGATGGCAACAGCAGCATCATCCCTCTTTGGTGTCCACCATCATGTAATAAATGAAACAAAGGGGGCATTCCATTATTTATTTTTCACAAAGGATGAAAGCCCCAAGGAGTGCTCTAGCTCACTGATGACCTTGCTGCCAAGGTAAGACCCAACAAAGTGTGTGGGGGGAGGGGTTACTTTGGTGGCAATGGTTCTGATGCTTTTCAGAAGCCATCTTTCATTTTCAGAGACCACCTTTCCCCCCCCCCTTCATCACGAGGAGACTGACAGCCGCATCCTGAGCTCCCCGGGGTGCGGGACTGTGGCGGTGCTGAAAATGGCTGCCGCCGCATCCTGCACACATCAGGCAGCCAGTGGTGGCTCCTCAGGAGAAAGGGGATTTTCATTCCCTTCTCCCAGGTAAATGGAGTAGCCCTGCAATGGGGCTACTCAATTCAACACCAACCAAAAGGTCAGCAGTGAATCAAGTGCCTCCGTGTTGGGCAGTGAGCCCAAGGAAGAGGCTTTGGATCCAGTGGAGCGAAGCTTCACCTGTCCAGCCTTCCTCCCTCCCTGCTCCCACCCCCTGGCACCAGGACCTAGGAGAGGGGGGTAAAGGGGGTAATTTGTACCCAGGCCCAGGGTCAGAAAGGGGGCCCAGGAGTCAAAAGAGGGGGCCCCAGAGGGGGCCCTGGGACCTGACATTTTCCTATCTCATCTGACCTTGCTGTGTGATGTTGTGTGATGTTGGAGGCACAACTGTGGGCATGCAGTGGCAACTGCTGCTGCAAGCCATGCACACTGGGCCCAGGAATACATCCATGACCCTCCTTAACTCTGTATCACATCTGGGAGGAAACTGGCCTACTATAGTAGCTCTTTGGCTTGTGGACCCAATAACCACAAAACACTGTATAGGAGCTCAGGGACCCAGCTGCGGGGCTACAGCTATTGCAGAAGTTTATTTTGGTGCACGCAGGACACTGTCCATTCTAGTGTGACTCTAACTACAACTTTGCTAATTTTCTGCAATGATTTGCTATACTTCAAAGATTTTACAGAGACTGTGTTTGGTTTTCCATATTACTTTATCTAGCTGCCAGTGCTGCATGGTTGGGTAGAGCTGGGCTCCACATCAAGAAGCCTGGTAGACCTGGGTTTCAAAGACTATTCTAGCTGTCAGCACCCTCCCTTTGCCTTATTTTGTCTCCCATTCTGCCTGCTCCCATTGCTCCCCTCCCCTTCTGGGAAGGGACCCAAAAGAAACTTTGTACCCCCTGATAAAATTCCTCTCAGAGACCCTGCCTGGCACACCTCCTCCCTGCCCTCTCCCTGCCTCCCCTTAATGCCTCCTTCCCACCCTCTCCCTGCCCTCCGCCTGCCTCCCCCCTCCCAGGAACACCTCCCCCCACCTTTCCGCTGCATGGCAGTCCATGAGGCCACCAAGCGGTGGAGCTTGGGCACCCGTTCAGTAGGCTACCACCGGCGCTTGCCTGGCGCTCGCCAAGTTCAGGTTTGGGCTCTAACACTGGGAACTGCAAGGCTCAGCTTGTGAGCCATCTAATGGCCCTCTGCCCCAGACATTTAGCTGATTCCTGAATTTGATCCTGGTGCAAGAACTAGGTGCAATTTATGTGCTGAAAATGTCAATTTGCCTGAGGAGTGGGACTTGAAAGAAGACCCTCTGAAACATATGAAAAGCCATTTTCTTGAAACCACGTTTCAAGACAGGGTATTAAACTAAACGTGGAGCCATAAACAATTAAGGAAGTGTATAGTAAACTAAAATGGAAGTTGAACCTTAAATCTCTCAGTTGCCTTGACTCTGAAGTAGAGCTAAACTCAAAAACCAAGAACTGTTTCAAAATCAATTTAATTAATATACTTACATAATGATACAAAGGAAGTATATATTATCCAATTGTTCAGTAACAGGCCAGTCTGTTCCTATTTCCAATGTTTTAGATAGTGAATGCAAAGACGCTGGGGTGACTGATAAGCACTTTACCACCTTGGTCAACATGTTATTTATCATTTTGATAAGTTGTGAAATGGAATGCTGAATATGCTTGAAGAATTTGCACTAGATGTGCAATACTAAACACACTACAGCTTTGAAGGGCATATTCAACTTTACAAAGAAAATACCATCTGAGGTACAAGCACTACATGGTCACCGAGCACAACATAATAAGGACAAAACACAGAGGAACACCCTACCATTTTAATACTCCCTAACTGTCAAAGCCAACCTTTTCCTTCTCCTTTTTATTACTCTAAAATGGACAGCTTAAAGTGCTTGGCACTCTCAAATTGAAACACTTTTCAGTTTCCTTTCAACTACTGCCACCACCCAGACATTGTGTCAGTGCGCCAAAGCTATAGATGTGACCTTTCTATAGAGAGAGTGAGGAAAAAAAAAACGAGGAGAAAATAGGAACGCAGCAGCCTACCTTGGTCACTTTTTTGTTTCTTGTTAGGCTTTAGCTATTAATCATTTCTGACTATGTATAATGAAGCCTGTTCCTTATTTGCCTCAGGACAAGCAGGCACAGACAATTTTCTGAAGTAGGAAGGAGCAATTCTTTTTTATGGAATAAAATAAGCTCAGTTTAACTGATCAGACACCACTGAACAAATTGTCCCATCTACAATTTCATCCCAGTAATTTCATGTGCATCTTACATCCTTAGCCTGCAGGTCTTTTCAATGTGGTTAACAATCTTTTAAAACATAACCTCTCCATAATACCGCAATATAAAAAATGTCAATAGCCAAAAATAAGCAATTGGCAGGGATTTAAGATCACCTACATATTAATGTCCCAATCCTATTCCCCACCATTAATGTTGAACATAACATGTTCACATTTTCATAGTGAAAGTAGAAAGGTTAACCCACCCCAGAGGTCTGAACATCATCTGGTGGGTTCAACTTTTCTTATTGGTTGGTCACGGGGCAATCATCACACTTGGTTTCAACAGAAATTTGAAGGTGCAGTGGTATTGGAAATGATGCCAAATGACATTAATATGGAGAGGTCCTCTCCTCAATATTTTCTTTAAAATCTCTTTTTATGTAGGCTGTCTTATTATGTTGTAAGTGGCCATTTACCTGCTTGCTATCCTTTTGGAGACATTACAACCAGGTGGAGGTGATCCACATGGAAAATACCTTTGTGCTGGTACAGTGTGTACAAAACTCATAATTGGGGTGCTCACTTTTTCTCTGCAATCCTAAACACACTTACTAAAGCCCTATTGAATTCAGTGCAACTTCTGAGTATATATTCATAGGATTGTACTGTTAAACTTAGACATATTCTCCCTCTGGGCGGCAAAGAGAAGATGATCCTCTGATCACTAGTCTCTCTTCCCAAAAAGAGGACAAGTCATCCTACTCTTTAAGCAAAAATTGTATATGCATGTCTCTGACTTTAAAAAATTACATTAAAAAAACCAACACAGAAGTGACATTTCTCTTAAAAATGGAACCTGAATGTCGGGGAAGTGTATCTGTCACTTTGATTAATACTGTTTGTGTTTGCATGGAGCACCAAATCATTTACTGAGGTTAGAGTTGCTCTGAGGATGATAATTGTGCGTGCAAACAACATCTGCTCTGAAGTAAGCGGATGCCTGGAAAATCATGGCAACCGACTTGGTCCCTGGCGACCTCTGCAGTCACCCCTGACACCTTGGGGACACTGCAATAAGATCTAGAAAGCCAAACTCATGAAACCAGGAGACATATTTTTTCATTACTAGAAAACATACACAAGGATCTTCTAAGCCTAAACATTCAAACAAAAGCCAAGTAGGAGAAGCTTCATAAACACAGAATGTGATGTTCTGTGTTTTTTTTTTTTTTTCCAGAATCACTACAATGCATGTTTCTTGAAGGGTACAATATTCTATTGGTGTATTGATGCATGATTATTTCCGAAGCATGGCATTGTTCCTTGATCTAATCTGAACTCGCCAGGTGGTTATTACTATTCATGTCAAGTCCTGTGCAGCTATATTGTTGTATTGATTCACCTCATTTCATATATGATTCTTTATGTAAATTGCCAAGCAAGGCAAGAAATAGATAATTCTCAATTTACCGCATTAGCTCAAAGTTAGATATACCTTGTCTGACAAAAATAGGTAAGCTTTATTTTAAATTGGGGTACGCATGGCCTGTTTGCCTCAACTACAAAACTAACAGCAAGGAAATTTATACAGGTCTGTGGGTTTCTAATTTTCCAAGCATACACTGCAGAAAAGGACAAATAGGACGAGCAGGATACGATCAATCTATTTACTATGAGATGCTGTCGTAGGGATGAGAACGCTCTCAATTGCCCCCTGCCAATTTCCCCCAAAGCTCTCCCTGGGGATTTGCCAGACGTTGACCAGCTTCACTGCTCTCCTTCCATCCTCACCATTACAATAACTTTGTACTTTGTTGTAGCCATCGAGACTGGGTAGGGGATTTCAAGGGCTAGAACACACAATTAACAGACATGGCAAGCATCATTTTACTGAAGTAAGAGTCAAACAGAAAAGAGGAATTACAGTCCAGAGTAGGATATGAATGAATTCATACCCACCCCATGGAGATTGTGAGTGACCTGGTTAGGAATTTCTGCCAGGTTTAGTGTCAATGCTTTAGATACAATTAAAATTGACCCATTTGTGCCAGTCCAGATTGTAGTCATGATGTTCCAATAGTTGACCATGATTAAATGGGGGAAGAGTCTTTGTGAAAAAGAATCTTCACCCCTTTAGTGACTTCCCAAATAAGGAGTGGCATCTGCAATTGGTCAAGTTAGGCACTGGCTCAGAGCCCAATTCTATTCAACTTTCCATCACTGATACAGCCATGCCAATGGGGTGCATACTGTATCCTGCTGTGCATGGTAGTTGCAGTGGCTTCTTCAATGTAAGGGGATGTTTGTTCCTTTAACCCGGTGATTTTCAACCTTTTTCATCTCATGACACACTGACAAGGCCACTAAAATTGTCAAGGCACACCATCAGGTTTTTTACAATCGACAAGGCACACCATGCTGCCAGTGGAGGGCTCACATCCCCATTGGCCCTCCTAATAAATGACCTTCCCCTGAATTCCACTGGCACACCTGTGGACCATTCGTGGCACACCAGTGTGCCACGGCACAGTGGTTGAAAATGACTGATTTAATCTGTAGCATAGCTAGAGTGGGTGCAATGCACCAGGGACGCAATTCTAACGTGGGGCCTGGGAGGGTTGCAAATGTGCCGCAAGGCACGTTTGCACCTCCTTGGGAGGAAGCCAGGCTGGTGCTCCCAGAAGCGCTGATCTGCAGAGGCTGACGGAAACCTCCACACTGGCTTCCTCCCGTTGCCTTGCATTGGCTTGGATGAGCTGATGCAAGGATAAAAAGTAGGCATGGGGGAGGTGGGGAGGAGGAGGAGGGAGGTGTTCCTGGGCAGGGGGACGGCAGGCGGTGAGCAGCCCTGGGGACAGGCGGGCAGGGAGAGGGAGGCGGGGCTGGGATCCAGCAATTATGTCGGATCCCAACCACCATTCCCAGTGAGAACAGAGCTGCTTCAAGCCACTCCAGTCTCTTCGGACTTGTGCAACTTCCAGAGGTGGCACAAGTCTGAGGAGACCCATTGGAGCCAGCAGCCCTTGCCCAGGGGTAAGGGAAAAAGCTTGCCCTTGCCTCTGGCTAAGCCGCTTCTGGCCCCCATCCTGTGCTGGATACAGCAACAGCCTCCGCGCTTGCCTGTTCCAGCACAGGATAGTATTGTGCTGTAAGTTTTGCAAGCTCCCCCTCCCCCCTACGGAGCCATTCTGGGTAGCTGACACAAAATGGAGGCATTTCTTTGCATCCCCTCAAACTATGCTGTTGGGTAAAGGAACAAACTTTCCCTTACTTTGAAGAGGCCTCTGCAACTGCTGTTCACAACAAGATGCAGCATGACTGCCTCAGCGGTGGGTATACTGAGGAGAGACACGTTGTTGGGGGAAAGAAAGGCAAGCCATGAAGGTCTGAGTGAACATTCCATGCACACACAATGGCCCTACCACATTACTTGCCCCAAGCACTATGCCACCTGGTTCTGCCCCTATTTGTACACCCTGCAACTAATGGGCTATTAAGATTCCCACCATTTTTCTGGGGAAGACAAAAAATTGTAATATGATTTCTTTTTTTTCCATTTGAGATAGATTTGGGCTTGTTTTTGTGTGTATTTTAAAGAGATCAGGAAACATTTGGCGAAAACCGACCAAATTGTTTTAGGAAATAAGCAATTGCTTTCAACGTTTTTCAGGTTGAGTTGTAGGCAACCTTCAGTCTCGAAAGATTCTGATATCGTGCTCTAAATGGGGGTTCTGGCACAGCATCTAGTGTAGCTGAAAAGGCCAATTTGGGAGTGACAATCCCTTCCACATCGGGAGCAAGTGCAGTCTGTCCCTGGTCTGTCTCCCTGGCTATGGGCCTTCCTTCTTTGCCTCTTTGCCTCAGTCTGTTGGCCAAGTGTCTTTTCAAACTGGGAGAGGCCATGCTGCACAGCCTGCCTCCAAGCGGGACGCTCAGAGGCCAGGGTTTCCCACCTGTTGAGGTCTATTGCTAAGGCCTTCAGATCCCTCTTGCAGATGTATGGTCCAGTCAGCTCCAACTAAAGTATGTTTCTGTAGTTGTTAACAACTCTGAAACAATTATCACACTGCAGGGCTTGTCTTCCTTGGCCTTCTTTTATGGGAATCTGAAAATGAGATCTGACTGCATTGCTAATCAGCTGTAGAAGAGCCATTACATCAACACTGCAGAGCTATTTAGAAAGACAGTAAAAAAATGAGTAAATAAAACATGGGTTCTCAGCACTGCTAGCTCAAGCTGGACAAAAAGGAAGACTCTTACTGGCATGTATCATATCATCTTCAATATCAAAAGTGCTTTTTAACAGCTATAAAAAATATCAGCCCGAAAGGCTGATGACATAAATGCCGACTACATCATTTAGTGTCCCTTTTTCTTTCTGAATCGATCTAGGAAGTTTATTACTTACCAAATGTACTGATTTGACAGGACGGCGCCGGTATAAAGCCTCCAGTATTTATACTCTGTTTAACTGCAGCCCCCAGGACCAGTGGCGTAGCTGGAGGGGGGCGGAGCACTCAGCCTGGCAGGGAGCCTCAGCGCAGTGGGCAAGCGGCCCCCGCTTTGGAGCCATTCCCGGCAGGGGGCAAAACAGAGCCATACGGAATGGCTCCCATGCCAATGATTACACCATTGCTACTTGTTGTCCTCCATTCCAAGCTTGTCAAAGAGTGCGCAGCTGTGAGATCTATGTTATGACATGTCCTTGTTCCAGCAGCCATCACACTATGCAGCTGCCATGGCCACCCCCCATTTCACACCATCCTCTTATTTCTGCAGTAGGTACTTTTGAAAACAACACAGTCCTGGAACGTGCTGGAATCCCTAGCATGTATTCACTGCTGAAACAGAGACGCCTGCGTTGGCTTGGTCATGTCGTGAGAATGGATGATGGCCGGATCTCAAAGGATCTCCTCTATGGAGAACTCGTGCAAGGAAAGCGCCCTACAGGTAGACCACAGCTGCGATACAAGGACATCTGCAAGAGGGATCTGAAGGCCTTAGGGATGGACCTCAACAAGTGGGAAACCCTGGCCTCTGAGCGGCCCGCTTGGAGGCAGGCTGTGCAGCATGGCCTTTCCCAGTTTGAAGAGACACTTTGCCAACAGTCTGAGGCTAAGAGGCAAAGAAGGAAGGCCCATAGCCAGGGAGACAGACCAGGGACAGACTGCACTTGCTCCCGGTGTGGAAGGGATTGTCACTCCCGGATTGGCCTTTTCAGCCACACTAGACGCTGTGCCA
The DNA here is from genome assembly GCF_035046505.1 of Tiliqua scincoides. Lineage (NCBI taxonomy): Eukaryota > Metazoa > Chordata > Lepidosauria > Squamata > Scincidae > Tiliqua > Tiliqua scincoides. Next base: position 62,381,756 of record NC_089826.1, read on the forward strand.
GAACCACCTTTCAGAGCGCGATACCATAGTCTTTCGAGACTGAAGGTTGCCAATACCACTTTTGAAAAGAAAAGTTTTCTTAATTTCTGACTTATTGCCCTAAAATCACTGGGGAAAATTTCATAGGTGTTCACAAGTCATTTAACATTATTTATTGCCCATCATGCACATGCTCGGTTTTCATCCCATTTGTAACATGGTAAACTTGCTTGGTATTTGCAGACTCCAGGGTTTGAAGTGCCATTAAATTTCTTAGGTAGAGAAATAGTAGTTCTCACTCCTGTCCTCTGTTTTGCAGTTGTGCGGGGTAGGAAATGAAGTTATATTCTCAAATAAATGAGCTGCCAGCATAAAAACTGCTGTTTATAAACAGGTATTATATTCCCCTTAACAGAATGCACCGTCTTCACTCCTCGTCCCCATTTTGCATTAACTGGGCCCTGTGAAAATATGTTGGACATGACTAAGGAAAAGAACAGTTAAATCATTTCTAATTTAATAATGGGGTCTGTGCATCATGTTGTTTTGCAAAACAGGCATTTTCCAAAAAATTATGAAGGAGCCTATTGTGCTATTAATGCTAATTGGTGTTAGACCTTAGTAATGGATGTTAAACCTGGTGATTGGTATTAGATAATCTCTTATGATATTTGAAACTAACTGCTAATTCATCTTGACATCCTAAGAATTTTTTTTGCATTTTAACCCATTTCTGCCCAGCCCACAGGTGTACACATTTGATCCCTGTGGTGTATATGCAACACTGGGCAGAAATGCTTCAAAGCAATTGTGGCTGAATGGGTAGAGACTAGATCAGCCATTTTTAACCTCTGTACCATGGCACACTGGTGTGCTGTGAGTGGTCCATAGGTGTGCCACAGGAATTTGGAGGAAGGTCATTTATTACTAGGATGAATGGGAGATGTGAGCCCCCACTAGCAGGGTAGTGTGCCTTGTCAATGGTCAAAAACCTTGGTGGTGTGCCTTGACAATTTTAGTGACCTTGTCAGTATGCCATGAGATAAAAAAGATTGAAAATCGTGAGATTAGATTATCCTGAAAGGAATCATGTGATTAGTCCAAATGAATCCATGAAGGATGGTGTAGTGATTCTGGAAGATACGGTTCAAATCCCCACTCAGCCATGAAGCTACCTTGGTGACTTTGGACCAGTCACTCTCTCTCTCAGCCTCACCTACCTCACAGTTGTTGTGAGGAAAAAAGAAAGGGAGGAACTATGTACATCACCCTGAGCTTCTTGGAGGAAGGGCATTATACAAATGTGATAAATGTAATAAATAAGAAGGCACAAGGATAGTGCTAGCAGAAAGGGAAAAGGGCTTTTTTAGGACCCTGCCCTTCCATAGCTACGGAAGGAAAGTAAGCACTATTAGTGAAGGAAACTGCCTTTGTATCCTGTGTGTAGCAGTGGCATACCTAGCGCATTTGACACCCAGAGCGGATAATTTTTTAACAAACCCCCTCCTATATTTTTAACACCACATCCTCCATTTGGGGCTATTCTATTCATCCTAGCAGCCAGCAAGAAGGGAGAGAGGCTTTCCATGTCGCTTGCCTATTGGTCCTTGAAGGAAGGACCAACAGGCAAGCTACACAGGCAGCCCTCTATATTTGACTGTGCATGAATAGAATAGATCAGTGATTTTCAACCTTTTTCATCTCACGGCACACTGGCAAGGCACTAAAATGGTCAAGGCACACCATCAGTTTTTTGACAATTGACAAGGCACACTGTGCTGTCACATTCCCCCAACAGCCCTACTAATAAATGACCCTCTCCCAAATTTCCATGGCACACCTGGGGACCATTCACGGTACACCAGTGTGCCATGGCATGGTGGTTGAAAATGGCTGGAATAGATCCTAGCAGCCAGAAAGAACAGAGAGGGTTGCCTGTGTTAGCACTGCCTTTTGACTGGCACCACCCCCCTGCCCCCCTGCCCTGCCCCATTGCCATACTACTGCCACTATTAGTGTATAACATGTGCAGTTGCCTTGCAGCATCTTACTAATCAAATCTGTGGCTCCACAAGTGATGTACTCCCCACTTCCATGAGAAGTCCATGCTTTGACTACTTCAAGAATGGTGGGTTGTATTCTTATGCCTTGGACCACATAGTTCTTATAGCTCCTTGTAATATTGCATTTTTAAAGCTCAGAGGGCTCGAATTGGCCAGTGCCTGGATGAATTTTGCTGAAGTTACATATAAGCCACTTAAAGTTTCAAAGGGGGGGGGGGTGCTATAAAATACATAAATAAATAACTTTTATTGATTTGGTAGAACTTTCTTTCAGGTAAGCAATCCTATCAACATTATTCTTTTTTATTTAATTCTGTGATAGTTCTGACTTCTAATTTTTATTTCATCCACTCACTCTATTTTATTAGTTGAAAATGAAGACCACAGTATATTGAAAAAGGTGACATTTATTTTCCAAGTGTTAGAAACTCTTATTTGGGACTAGTGAGAAAGCATTTAAAGATTTATTGACAATTCAGAAAGCCAGGGCTTCGTTATCTTTTGTTGAACACATTTGGAAGCAATGGAAATTGGGGGTATAAAATGCTAGAATAACGAGAATAAATATACAATTGCCATATCATTTTAGTGAAGCTATCTAGAGTGATTTCCACCATACATATCTTTGAAAAGGTGATAATTAATCTTTAAAACATCCACTTAGTAGTAAAATGTCAAGAAGAGTATGTGCTTTCCATACAAATTCTTGTTTGGTTCTATTACAACAGTAAACAAAGGAATGAGGTAATTGTTTCATCTGTTGATATCCTATGAAAGGAAGACCATATTAACAGCACAACAAGAGGGGTTTCTGCTATGTTTAAACTACAGGTTGAGCCTCATTATTCACATGGGTTCCCAGAACTCACATGGATGGCAAAAAACGCACTATAGCAAATCAATTTAAAAAAACAAAGTTTCTTTTCTTGGTGATTTAAAAACAGCCTTGCTGACCTTTGCGATGTAAGATAAGAGTCATTAAGAAGACAATCCATCAGTTGTCTGCTTCACTCAGTCCCTCCTTTCACCAATGCAAAGCGATCACCTTTCTTTCATGTACTCAGGGGGAAGGGAGGGGTCGCCTGGAGGGAGAAGGATTGATGAATTCTCAGCCAGCTGCCCTCTCTCTCTCTCTCTCTCTCTCTCATTAAGGAGGCTATTGTTAAAGGACTGTTCAGTTTTTTAAACTGATTCTAAAGGGATGCATTTTTCCGCTTCTCCAAGGATCAGCACATTCCTTCTCATTTGCAGGGGCCATTCGTGCTGAGTCAAATCTGTGTATTAAAAAATCAGTGTATAAATAGACTGGACCTGTATTCTCATTGGGGGGGGGGGGGAGGTGGCAGCAGAGCAAATGAGTGGTGAGCTGCTTGGAGGAGGAGGCAGATTTTCCCCTCCCCCATTTTCACTTTTTTAAAAGCCCGAGTGTGACATCACTTTCAGGCATCCTTTTGAACTCGGCACTGGACTAAACGATCATTAGCTACACACTGCTCACCTGGATTTTAAGAATATTTGCCAGAAGAGTAAAAGTGGAAGGGGCCGTAGTACATGGTTGACATGTATAAAGTCATAGGTTGAATTCCTAGCATGTCACGTTAAAAGCTATTGCAGGTAGCACAGCTAGCTGGGAAAGGCCAACCTTTAATCTCAAAGGTATTTGAGCTGATGCTTCAAGGTAGATGCACTTGGCTAGATGGACAAATGGTCTCATTCATTATAAGACAAATTATAAACAGCCCAATCCTAACCAACTTTGCAGCACTGATGCAGCTGTGTCAGTGGGGTGCATGCTGCATTCTGTAGTGGGGATAGCCATGGTGGCCTCCTCAAGCTAAGAGAACATTTGTTGCCTTACCTTGGGGCTGTGTTGGCACTGCATTGGTACTGGAAAGTTGGTTAGAATGGGGCTGTTAATTGGCTCATAAGTAGCTACTACATGAGTGATGTTTTACTTATTTTCATTCCTCCCATTTCCACGCTCTCCTCAAATAGTGTCAAGTGCACAGAATTCTAGGGGGGAAAAATGGCTGCGCACAAGAACTTCAGAACAAGACAAGGAATCAGAGGCCACTCAACAAAACTTGCTGGTAAGCTGCAATGGCAGCTTTCTTGAATAAAAAGGCTCTCATCCATATGTTTCCAGGAGAGCTGCTTTTGAAAAATTTGGCAGACTTTGAAAAACATATTGTCCGTGTCTTCTCAAGGATCACTGGTAACATAACCTAAAATACACAGAGCATGAAATCAAGGAGATCGACAGGGTTTCAATATATGCAGCAGCACCAAATATAGCTTCACAAAACTGGAAAAGCAGCACAGCATTTCAAAAAAAGTGAAAAGTTAAACAAATTTCCCTTTCTCCCAGGAGAAACATCAGATTTTCAAGGGAGTGTGTTTCAGCATTCTTCTCCAGACAGAACTTCTGAGAATTTGCAGGCCATGGCACAGAGGAGTAGGTAAGTAAAAATTACCTCTTTGTCACATCATAGTCTCTGGCAGACCACTGAGATTCACCCCAATCTGTCCTTAACCACACCCTGGCCTGGCTCAATCTCTGCCCTAATCCATCCATCCCTAATGCAGCCACCTGAACTGCACCAACAGCTGGTCTGTAGCCTGCCACTGCCAGCACATGGAGCTTATCTGCTACTGTGCTGTTGGCCACAGTCCATCAGAGTGGCTGAGATCCTCCCTCCCCCTGAAATGTCCTGGTTTGGTCTGCTTCACTCTTCAAACTGCCCACAATCCTCCCATTCCCCCCCCCCCACTGATTTACCAGCACAGAACAGAGGCAGTTCAGCAGGGTACTGTCACCTGTGCAGTGATCGCTAGGGTGGTGTGGGCCAAGGGCATGTCACCACTACTGGCCAAAAATTTTTAAACTCTTGGTATTTTTGAATAATGCCATCCTGTTATATACCAATCTATGCATAATTTCATGCAGAATGCAGTGAAACAAACCATGTTCAAATATCTCTGTTTCAAAGGTTATAGCAAAAAAACAACAACAACAAAACCAGTGGAGGTGGGGCAATGGAACATTATCACACCCACCGCCTGGTGTATTGCCCTGCCTAGTGCATGGAAGGAAGCCTATAATAGGGGTGACATACTGGCCTCCCACACCGTGACACAAACCCTATTGACGCCACTGCAGCTGTGCATGGCCTCTGGCCATTTGCCCTGGCAGGAGTAGCCTGCAGAACAACAGAGCAACTTTTACACTGTTGTAAATTCTGGAACTGATGCTGATGGATTGCAAGATAGGATGGTACTGCCCAAATATTAACTTCAGGTACTGTTGAGAGTGTGCTAGGAATGTAAAGCTTGTCCATTAAACTCTTTTTTTTTCCCCATTATGACAAGTGAAGGACTGAAGGGGAAATACTTTACTCCGTTAAACTGAAATATAAAACTAAGTTCCCCATGTCTCCCAATTTCAATTTTAAAATATTTTTACAAGGATCATTTTAACTATGGTTGAGGAAACCTACTCCTGGTATTTGAAAAAAAAAAAATGAGATGATTTTGCAGTCAAAAAATCTCCATAATTGCAGGAGACAAGCAAAGACAGGGAAAGAAAGGTATTTCGGACATGAAAAGGAAGACTCCTGCAGGAAAAAGAAATTGTCTCTAAAGTTATCAGCTGTAGGGGGAAAAAATGTATGTTGTGATCTCTGGCCAGCTTTGAGAAAAATGTTTTATTGCTGATAATACAGAGTTCTGTCTATTCTCTAAAGAAGTAGAATTTCTATTCCTTGGGAGAACTGGAAGACAGTATTTTTAACTGGTGACTGAGGAGGCTAATTTTAAATGGCATTTAACATAGATTAAGTAATGAATTATATTTAATAAGGGACTATTTTTGAATATTAAAAATTGTGCAAAATTGATGCGATGTGACAGTTTAAATGAGCCCTTGCAAAGTTCACCATCGAATTAGTCCATTGTAAGTCTATTAAAATGGAATTCTTCTATTCACCAAATATGTCTGTGGGGCAAATTTTGTAGTTCCTACTTAGTCTGATCATGCCACTTTTTCCATTAGAATTGTGTAACTCTTCTAGGAACTAAGGCACAATTCAAATACATTTTTGCACAGTAGGGGGTCTTGAATTGGTAACTTACCATTTCATACAGAGAGCTAAGCCTACGTCAGTGGTTCTCAAACTGGTGGGTCGTGACCCACCAGTTTGTGTAAATATGCCTCGTTCCCTTTAAGGGGCAGGGGCAGGGGCAGGGGGAAGCAGCAAAGCAACCCCCAGGATCGCGCCCCTGTGGGGGGAGGGGGGCAATTTTTCACAAACCATACGTGCTCCCAGGGTCCAGAGGGTGTGGGGAGCCCAGTGCAGCGCTTGCAGGACTGTCCACAGCTTGTAAACAGTGAAAGTTCAAAGTGTGACGAAACCGGAAATTCCACTTCCGGTTTAATCAAGCTTGGAACTTACAAGTCTTGGAGAGCCCTGCAAGCGCTACGCTGGGCTCCCCGCACCCCCTGGACCCTGGGAGCACATATGGTTTGTGAAAAAATAGCTCCCCCTCCCCCCCCCCCCCCGCAGGGGTGCGATCCTGGCGATCGCTTTGCTGCCCCTGCCAAGACTTACCCCAGGAGTAAATCTCCAGGGAAGTTTGAGAACCACTGGCCTACGTTACAGTTGCATCTTGATGAGATCATATCCTCTGCTGATGGATTCAGGAAAGCAGGAGTGTTTGAGTCTCCAAAGGGTACAAGCATACATAGGCAGGTACCAACTTCATGTGTTGATAGTTTCATGTCAGAAGGGTCCATTCTTAGATCTTCGAACAGCACAATCCTAACATGTCTACTCAGAAGTAAGTCTCACTGAATTCAATAGAGCTTACTCCCAGGAAAGCATATCCTGGCAGGAGGTCTGGCTCAGTTGGTAGAGCTGCCACCTTGTATGCCTGAAGATCTGAGGCTGCCAGTTCGAAAAAACCGGAAGTACCCGAGAACTGACGACACGCTGATATACTGATGAGCTGACCCTCAGTGGCAGAGAGGAGTTGCCGTCAAGTGGAGCATGGGAGGCGAAGGGCCAGAGAGAGGCCAGACCAGGAAGGAATCCAGCTGGAACAGGGAGTTCTATGAAAGACTAGAACTAGTCAATTGTAAAAATCCCTGCGGGGGTTTAGAACAGCCTGCCTATGTAAACCACCTTGGATTAAAGTCTGAGGAGAAATCTGACAACCAAAGAAAGGCGGTATTTAAATACCTGTATAAATAAATAAATAAATCTAGGGTTGCAGCCTGAGTGTTTATGAGGGCCCATAGCGCCTTTACGTTTACAGCACCCTCAAAGGAAGGAGCGCTGGAGACAGTTGGCATGGAGATGGGTAGCACTGCTGTCTGGCGGTGTGAGCTTTCAGAGTGGGGGGAGACGTTCTGAGGCAGGGGAGGGTGGGATGGGCTGGAGCAGGGGGAGAAAGGCCTGGGAAGAGGGACTGAGACTATCAGAGGCAGTGGTGTATCTAATGATTGTGTAGCCCACTGCCAAGCTCAAAATGTTGCCCCGGAAGTGATGTTACAACCAGAAGTGACATCACACCTGGACTTCTTAAAAAGTGGAAATTGGGAGGAACCCACCTCCTACCCCCAGCTGCTCACCACTTGGTCTGCTGCCTCCCCCAGTCAGCGGCATAGTTAAGGCATCTATCTGCTACCCGGATTCAAAGAAGATTTTGCAGCCCCCCCCCCCCCCGCATGATAAAATCAAACTTAATTAAGGAAATAAATAAAAAGTTATTGGTTCCAGGCTGTATCATAATAACATCTCATTGACACTCAGAACAATCAGTCTCATCGGTCGGTTTGGAGTTAAGCAAATCCACTTTTTGTTCCACAAGACAGTTGTGATTTCATTTTCTGGTTAATTGGCCATAACTTTTGATAGAATACAGATATTCCAGTGCAGTTTGTTTCATTGCACTCTGCATTAAATTACCTTTCCAATGATATATAACATGATGGTATTATTCATACAAACCAAGATTTTCACAATTTTGGTCAGTAGTGTCAAACGCAGCTTGTTGCCCCCCCTAAAGCTTGATGCCCGGTGCAACTGCTACCCCCTGCACCCTCTTAGCTATGCCACTGATCAGATGCCTCCTCCACCAGGCTTCTGCCAGATCCTATCCACCATGTTGGGCTGAAAAGGGCTGTGCCCTTACTCGGGGGAGAGGGACAAATGTCCCCTTCTCCCAGGGAGACTTCAGGTGGCTTCCCAGTGCCCGCAGGATACAGCAGTCACTGTATTTTGTTGCTGCTGTTCCTCCGGGTGCCAGGAAGCTTAAGTTTGGGTTATAATTAAGGCCAATTTAAGAAGATTGGCCTACAAAAGGCCTACAATGATGCTGATTCAGCTGTTTGGAGCGTTTTAATCAGCAGCAAGCAACTCCTGGTGGCCCCAGAGGGTGTGTAGCACCAATGGTCTGCACTGATGCTCACTAATGGTGGGCTAAGGCAGCAGTTCCCAAATGGTAGGTCCAGGACCCACCAGTGAAGTCATGATCCAATTTTTGTTGAGTTGCAAAACTGACAAAGCAGATTAGGCTATGTGCATGAAGAGTTAAACAAGCTGCTACTTGTGGGGTAGTCGCATCCCTTGGCGACAAAGAGCAGGCAAACATCTTAACCGGGGGGGGGGGAGGCACTTGGCCTCTCCTTGCCCCTTCTGGCACCACCTATGAAAAAGAGATCCTGGTGGATCAAAGCCATGGAATAGCTTAAAATGATGCTTCCATGCCACAGCACACAGGCACCCCTGAATTTTTGTATCTTCAAAATACTTTTCATTCAAATCCCAGTGATGTTTTTAGTACAGCTGCAAGCAATACATTTTTGCCTGAGTGCACAGTCCTCTGCTTTGGCCACCAGTAAGTATCTGGAAGACATCTCTGCCTGGGACCCTTGAGTTCAGCATTATATGACTGTATTATTATTTTATTTTGAAGTCTTTCCTGGAATTACAGCTCAGAATAAGCTGAAGGGGGAAAAAAAACTACCTCTCTAGAAATGTTGACAAGGAGTTTTGGCATGAGTTAGTGCTCAAAGCTCTATCTTGATATCATTGAAAGGGTAAAAGGAACAATACAAAAATAGAAAAGTAATGTGCTTTCCCCCTTAAATAGAATTACCCATTTTAAAACCAAGTGTAAGCAGTTTGTACGACAGGTAGCTACAGTATGTACAATGTTATAGATTTTATGTCCTTCTCCAAGGGTACAAGGCCTAGCTTTCTACCTCCCTGCTGTTTCAACCCTCAGCAAGGGACAATAATAGATCAGTAAAAATATCTACCTTCTTCTCCTGGAGAGAACTAACTTTCCTCCCTTTCAGCCACCTGAGAAGAAAAGACAAAGCTTGCCCTTCCTCCAATTTGGTTGATCACTTCCAAGAACGGTGGGAAAGTTCTCCAACAATGCATTGCATGTAAGCTTCTAGTTGCCATATTGTACAACAGAGATGACTGAATTGTCACTTTTTGGGGGGCCAAGTACTGCATATATAAAGAGGGGATCTATATCTTATACAAGGAGCAGTTCCCCATTGACTGACTTATGTGTGTTTAGGATGGGTGTGTTCAAGTGAAATATACTATTTCTCTTTCCGAAATCTTACATGTGAGACAAAGTTTGTTCCCCTCCCAGAAATACACTTGGCCCCTTTTGTGCCCCCCCCCCATTTTTTCCTCTGTTGCCAATGCTGCACACCTGACCAATTAATCCTAAAAGCTACTGGAAACTATCAAAGCATCTCCTTAGGCTGAAGAGATCTACTGCCATAGGCCCTTGATAGAACTCGGCCATTAGTTGTTTGAAATACTCTTCACGGTCACAATATTTGGACATTGTGAGTATTACAGGTTAGTGTCTTTTTACGTAGCTTGAGAGATTACTAATGACTCTTCAGAAATAGAGGACCCAGATGAAGTTCTCTCTGTCAGACTACTATGTCATCGCACTTTTGCTGCCGTCCTTGACTGTGACAGATGGAGAGGCACTGAAGTTGAGATGACAAGAAAGCCTGTTATTATGAATTATTATACGCTGTTAGAGGAAAGCTAGTTCCATGCATGCATTTTTTGGCTGATGTTCTCTCACTGTGATGTTTCCTACCTTGCAGAAAGGTGTGCAGAAAAGCGGAAAACCTTTTCTGGTTTTACTGCCCTGTCTCCATTTACAGCTCCAAGTCAAAGCAGCCACTTATTGTTTTGCAAAGCTAGACAACAATCCAACAGTTTTAATTTTTGCCCATGCTGAAAAACACCTCCTTTTTTCAGTATTACTTTAGAAAAAAAATATGTTAATTGTTTTTTCCTCTGGTCAGCACAGTCATGCACTGTCTTTACAGGTGCATCAGCATAATAAAACATTGAGAACATTGAGAACACATGATCCAGCTGAAATCAAAATCATTTGTTTTCTTAGAGCCAAGAACAATACAATGGTTCTTTAGTACCCTCTAAGACAGGGACAGAGAGTCCTGTACCTCCTGGAGCAAGGAGTTCCACATCCGGAAGGCTGTCACAGCTTTTTTTTCACATGTGCATGCCAACCTAGCCACTTTCAGTGATTGATGGTCCAATCCTAGCCTGGCCTCTGCTAATGGGATGAAAAAAATCTTCAGTAAGCTCTTTTGAGGGCCCATTTAGGGGGCAGAAGGCAGGTAGAACTCCCCAGATCAGTAAAAAATAACCCATCCACCAAGTTCCTTGTGGAGATACGACTTTTTCTTGGCTTTAAGGAATAAGGCCAACTGTCCTGACCCATCCACTATGTTTTCTTTTAAGAAAACACGACTGAAATTTTTATTCCAGTGATGGCGTGGAATCATCAGATGTCCCAGCTGTTGTGTTCATACTATAGAAAAAAAGAGGGAGAAAGAAGTGGATTTTCAAGCACTCTGCTCTTAAGATTCATTTATTTTGTCTTGCTTCATCCCATATATCTTTGTTCAGTTTTTCTTCCTACACATTTCTTTTGCTTTCTCAACTACATCCAGTTCTCCTGGCAAAAATAAAAAATCCCTCTCCAGAATGTGATATAAACTTCCAGATAAGGTGTTTTGTGGCTATAAAATATACCTGACTCAAGAGCTAGTGTTTTGAAGCTCAACAAAATAAAATCTCTCTTCCAAAGACTCGCTGCTTTTCCTCCTCTTCCGACATTTTAGATTTGTTATTGGTAATTTATGAAGCAGCCACTTGAGTTGGGAACATACAGCAGGGTTAAGCAGCTGAATATTTAAATGTATTCACAAGAATATAAATCAGCCTGAAAGGTGAACATTGCAAGCCAAGATTTAAAAATAGAACCGGTTTCACACAAATAGAACAGCAGATTGTTCTGTTCCTGTGTTGTTAATAGGGCAGCACAAAATAAGCTTCCATTTTGATTTCAGGCCAAAAATAGTGATTTTTTGGGTGTTGCAGGTAGAGAGGTGAGGAAATAGATCCTGAAAAGCCTTTTGGTGATGGGCTTTCTTTAATCTGACCGGATGCCATTGTTTCTCATATCTGCTGCTGCACCAGTGCCACCCCTTCAATTATGCACCAAGAGGAAGATGTAGTGTCTCACCTAGAACACTGCTTCACTTCATTCAAGAAGTTAGGCAGAAAGTGACTTTTAATCTGTGACGGGTCAGCCTCATGTAAGAGCTTGTTAGGTTTTTTTGCTTTTGTTTTCTTAAGAATAGGAACTGTAGTGAAGAGAAAATATCTAAGACAGCCAGTGCTCCTTCCTCTGCACACAAACTGCAATCATGCTTCAACCCCACCCATGTGACCTGCTCACCCAAGATTTCCCTTGGCTCAGGGTGGATTTTTGATGAATAAAATCACCCTTATGCTTGCTTAAGTGATGCTGTAAAATGTACCTAATGCTAGTCATTGCAGTAGTGAGAAAAATGGGGGGCTTAAATGGGATTATCTTTTAAAGCAGCCATAATAAATAAATTTTCAACCACTCTACCATGGCACACGGATGGTCTGCAGGTGTGCCGCAGGAGTTTGGAGGAGGATCATTTGTGAGTAGGGCCACTGGGGGATGCGAGCCCCTGCTGTCAGTGTGGTATGCCTGGTCAATTGTCCAAAAACTGATGGTGTGCCTTGACAATTTTAGTGCCTTGTCAGTGTTCCGTGAGATGGAAAAGGTTGAAAATCACTGTTTTAAAGTATTATGCTATACCCACAATAGCAGCATCTAAAAGACGTTTTGTTTAGGAGCATTTAAGGATGGTAAAGGATGGCACAAATACAAGCAAGGACAGCTCTTAAACACACACTTAACATACCCCACAAAAATGTTGCCACCTCCTCTCCACCCAGACATGGTGCCAGAAAGCCTTCAGTCTTCCAAACAATAATCTTGTAGATAGATAACGCAAGCAACAGCAGTTGTTCCCTTTCTTTCCAAGAATGGAAAAATGAACTCTCTGAACTAAGGAAAGGGAGTGGGAAACAGAACCCCAGAAAAGGAAATGAAACATTGGACACACTGCAATTGGCTGGGCAGGACAGCCAAGATGGTGTAGTGGCTTGGGAGTTAGACTTAGACCTGGAAGATCCAGGTTCAAATCCCTGCTCAGCCACAAAGCTTCCTGGGTGACTTTGGGCCAGTCACTATCTCCCTACCTCACAGGGTTGTTGTGAGGACAGCAGGAGGGAAGGAACTATGTATACCACCCTGAGCTCCTTGGAGAAAGGGTGGTATAAAAAACATGAAAAATAATTTAAAATAGTCACTCAGGTTTGCCTATGTGACAATGTTGTTGGGAAGAAATAAAGCTAATGAAGAAAAAGAGCATGAGAGGACAATGAAATGAACAGTTGAAAATTTCCTCAAACTTTGCTGACAAACCATGGAAAGAAGAGAGATTTTTGATACTGCTGAAAATATGTCCTTCACTCAATGAGTAGTTTTAGTTCAGCCCTAACTTTTAGGTCATCATCAGAAGTACAGTGGGGGTTTAGCTTGGAAAGGACCAAGTTGAAACGTGATCACCTAAGAATATAAGAAGAGCCCTGCTGGATCAGGCCAAAAGCCACCTAGTCCAACTTCCTGTATCTCGCAGTGGCCCACCAGATGCCTCAGGGAGCACACAAGGCAACAAGAGACCGGCATCCAGGTGCCTTCCCTTGCATCTGGCATTCTGAGGTCGCCTACTTCTAAAACGAGGTTGTTCATACCCATCACAGCATGTCCCTGTGAGATGACTGTCTTCAGTTTGAGCACTGAAGCACTTCAGTTTGAGCACTAGATCCTTTCTAGTCTTCCCTGAATTTCTAAAGAGCTGTGGATTTATGTTGCTTGTTGAGACCATTGATTAAGTGGGCAAAGAGCTGGAAATGTAAATGAGTACAATGAATATGAAAATATTTTCACAACCTGTTTAAATTGGTAGATGGTAAATCACCCATCTGGAAAGGAATTGTAACTTTTCTTATTGCATAATGCAGTTAATTACAGTGCCAGTCCTTTCTGTATGTGTTCAAGGCACTTCACCTATATTATCTTCCTCTAATGCCTACAAGAACAGTATAAGGGACGTCAGGATTAGAGTCACTTGCTTAAGACCAACTACTGAATCCATAGCAGAGGTGTGATTTGAACTGGGGACATGTTGATTTATATTTAAGTCTGGTAGCCACTCAGTTAAACTTGCCAGCCTTTATCCCTTAGCACTGGATTGAACATAGGAAGCTACTTGATACTACTGAGTCAGACAATTGATCTTTCTAGTTCAGTGTTGGTTCGAGATTTCATGAATATTTTTCTCCAGTCTACGCTATGTAGAAATGGCAGGGATTGAATTTGGAACCTTCTGCATGTGAAGCTGGGTGTCCTACCATTGAGCTATATCCCCCTTCCCTAGGGAGAGGTTCTATGGGAAGAATTTATACATCTAACTAGTCGACAGCCAACTGTATCCCAGATCGGGTTGCCGGCTGGAGCACTTTGTGACAGCGCAAACTCACTTCTGCTGTTGTAAAATGGTAACCAATAGCATGCAGAGTGCTCCATTGTGGCCATTTTGGGAAGGCAGCAGCAGTGGGGCGGGGAGGGGGCAAAACAGCTGGGAGGGGACAGGGAGGCTGTGGGAGGGAAGGATCTGGCAGTGATAGGTTGCGCTCTAAAAGCCTAAATACAATTTTTGCTAGACAAAGGAAGATTAAGGTTGGGCCTGATATGATGCTTGAAGACTAATTAATGGCAAAAACCATTCTTTCTAGCATTAAACTTTGGATCAATACTGAATAAAATCCTAAGATCATGCATATATGTGTCTTTTTGCAGGTGCTAACCTGGTTTGCAGGTGCATTTGATTGGGGGGGGGTGTGGAGCAAACCAGCAAAAGCTCCATCTGTCGAACAGTATCACCATCCACACATTACAAAGGGATTGCAGTCCCTAATTCTCCAAATGGACATGTGAGCTTTTCTGACCTGATGCATATGAGAGGCCAAAACAAGGTTATTTTTTCTTAGATTTTATTTTTGTACTAAAGATAGAAACGATGTGAAGCTAATAGAGCAACACAGAATAGAAGGGGGAAAAATGTGAGCAGCTGTGTCTGATTCCAATTCATTAGATGCTGAAGCTCTGAAAACCTGTTCAATAATTGCAAGTAGATATTTGATTTTTGACCATGAATTGATGGATGCTATCTTGGAAGATATGAGCACAATGTAGGGGGGAAAAAATCGTTTCCTTCTTTAAAATCCAGTTAATTGGTCTCATGGATGCAAACGTTTCAGGCATAGCAGCTTGGAAAAATCTGCGTCTGCAATTTTAACTTGTTACCCTGGAATATATTATATATGCCATCCATAAATTAACCATAATAAATCTGCATCAAAATACTACAGATACTGCTATTATATGTTATACAAAGCACTATTATCTAGATATACAGAGGAAAATAATTATACTAACAAGAACATTTGTCTCGCACTTTTTGAGTACACAATGAACATCACATGTACTATCTTGATATAATCCTTACATCCCCTTGGTAAAGCAAGTAAGCATTATTCTCCTCCCACACTGCAGCTGAGGCTGAAAGAGAGCAGCTTGCCTGAGGCCATCTAGTGATGTCAAATCAGAGGTGAGGCTTGAATGGGACAAATTTCAGCTCAGTTTTTTAGCTTAAGTGACTGCAGGGTCTCCCAAACTACTATATCAGAGCAACATGCTCTTTAAATACTGCTATATACCTGTCAAAACTGGATAATGAGCTTCATACATAGGCTGCATTCAGAGATGCTGTGTTTAGAGCAACTTCTGTCTCTTGCAGGGCTGGCCCAAGTCATTGTGCTGCCTGGGACCAAGAATGAAAAGGCACTTGGGTGTCCCCACATAGTTTAAAACAGTTTAAAAACACACAGAACTCATGACCCAGGGTTGGGGACTGGGGGAGGTGTTGCCACACATTAGATGGACTACAATTCCAGAAACCCAATTCCTACCCTGGGGTGATGGTGGTGGCTTTTGCAGGAGCCGAACTTTCCAAATGCTTTTTTTAAGAGAGGCATATTGCAATAATCTCTTCTTGCTGCAACTAAGGCATGGGACGCAAGCAACTCATACTAACAAAAGCACGCCTAGGGCTCCAGTTTTTGTTTTCTTACAGCATTTGAATCCGGTACAGTATCATCAACTCACTGATGAGAGCCCAGTGAACTACTGGTTTGCATCATTTAATGAAGTGTTTATATGTATCATTGTTCTGAACACATGTTCATTTTTGGCTTTTTCCTCTCCCATGAAGAGTCAGTTACATAGCATGGATACATAGTAAGACTTCAGGGATTTGCCAAAGAAGCACATAAGTTTTAAAAACTGAAACAGAGGGGAATTGGATTGTTTTCAATGAAAGTGACTTAAATCTGATTTAGAGCGCAGTAATTCACAGGACTTGCTTTCACATAATATGTGTAGACTAGGATTCCATTTATTCAATTGAAACTTATTGCCCCATAATGAGTACTGACCCTCCAGAGAGTGCTAAGATTTTGAGGGACATTAAATGCTCAATCAAGTATTGAATTTCTATTCATATCCTTGAGACTTACAATCCTGACCCTTGCTACGTTATTGTGTGCAGCTACACCAGTGGAGTCGGGGAAGGGGAATTGACAACCTGCAGGAGGTAAGTAAAAAACATTTTATTTTTAAAATTGTTTACTTACTCCTGGTAGGCTGCCCAATTGCCTATGAGTCTCCTCGTACATACGCAATTTATTGCACTTTGCTGGCATAAGTCCAAGGAGAGAAAAGGGGTGGGAAGGGTTCAAAAAGAGGGGGAAGAGTCCTGACGCAAATTGCCGCCACTGGGATCCACCCCCTCCCTCCCCCTACCTGCTCCTATCCTCCCCCTCCAAACTCCCCTGCACTCCCTCTCCACAGCACTCTTCTGCTGCCAACTTATTAGTGCCAATAGAGCACAACATCTGGAACCACTTCTATGTACACTGTGCCACTGCCCATTTGTTGCATTGGCCCAGCAGTGTGCATCAGCATCCTTGTTTGTGTTACCAGAATGTGCTCTGTGCAGCCAGTTCCGGCAGCACAGAGAGAGAACATAGGATAGGACCCTTAAGGGCTGAAAGTTATCACTATCACAGCACACATGGAGTTTGTGAACAAGTGAAACCTGCTTGTTAAGGGTGGGATTCTTGTGTCAGCATGTAATAATTTTTATTCTAAATTTTTTTTAAAAAAACTGCAGACAGGTCTATGCATCAATTTCCTGGTGCCTGGATGCACTTGCCAACTTGCTAGGCAGGTAATAATTAGCAGTTAATCTTTTATTGCAGTGGCTGACTTGTTGCTGCCTAACGGATGAAAGTGGTAAAATGATGCTTTTAAAAACTTCTTTATTATTGATGAAAGATGGTAACGGGGCATCTTTCTGTGTTACCTGCCATGTATCTGAATGAATTTTCATGTTTTGATGTCTTCCAAACTCAACAAGTAGTAATTTTCTTTGCCTATATGCCCTTCTTTCTGTATGTCGATTTTTGCAGCTTCCTCATTGCAGAGTGCTGATTTTTTAAAACCTATAATCAATGAGTGTAAAAATACTACTTTGAATCAGAGAAAATGGTCCCATGTATCCTCTTTACTATGTCTCTCCTCTGAAATGAAAGAATATAAGTTGTCCATTTTCCTACCCACTACCAGTGGGGTGAGGAACATCACTTTGAAATATGGTTTCTTAATTGCACACAGGAAAATAACTGTGCAGTTTGCACTTAGCTGAATGTCAGTGTATGTTAATTACTGGAGTGAAGGGGACTAATAATGCAGTAGTTGTGATTTTTGGTCTCTTAAGAGGTCATTATGAAAGCTGGCACTCCTCACAAATCAGTGACTGCTTCCATAGAAATTGTGAGGAAGGGTTTATCTTTCGTTAGAGAGAATCGTATTGGCTAGAAAGTTAACATTAACAAATCTCATTTTTTTCTGAGCATGTGATAGATGATGCCTTTAGTACAACTCTATGCCTGTCAGTCATATAAAAACACCACCTTGGGGAGCCTCAGAAAAGCATCAGGGCATCAGAATGTAGCTTAAAGTCACCACTTAGAATTCAGCAGACAAACCATGTTAAATGGGATGCGGTGTGTGCAACTTTATGTAGAAGAACACGGGTTAGGCAAACATTTACTGATTTGGTTCCAATAAAGCTTAGGCATGAGTGTTTTTTACCACCCACCTGTGTAATCAAGAGCCAGTCTCTCACCATCCGTTTTGAGGGGTACTTGTCCTGCTGCAACCCAGTCCAAGACAAAAATGGAGTTGGAACATCAGATCTGTGTCTCTAGCTAAGGAAACCGGACTTTGTTCTGAATTTATGAAATGATCTCGTTGCCTGAAACAAAATTTTGAGGCTTTTGCAGGAGTAGTGGTGGTTGGAAGCTACAGAGGACCCTGTCCCACTAAAGTAATGTTTTTCAACCAGTGGTATGGGTACCATGAGTGGAACTTGAGGTGGTACCTGGTGGTACATGCAGGATCCCTGGACATCTGCCACTCAGCAGTGAGACCAGGAATGGAACACAACAAACTGGTAGGAGACTCGGCAGGCAGAATGCCAAAGCATGCTTTTCCACGCTCAAAAAGCCCTCTCATTCTCCCTGAGACTCTTACTTGTGTTTGCTGCATCACATCTGGTCTCCCATCCCAGAAGTAACTGGCGATGACATCATTACCATTTATTTTCAGTGGTACTTCAAATAGGTGGACCATGTGAAGCGGTATGGTGGAGGACAAACATTAAGGAACACTGCCTCAGAGTATCAGATGGCTGCTAATGACTATTTCTTTATGTATTTGGCTGTCCAATTCCAGGCTGTGGAGCATTATATTAAACATAAAATCCCAATTAGGCAGCTTCCACCCAGGATTACCAGTCTGAATCCATCTAGACTCCAGATGTGCTTATGAGGAGTTTCCTTTTAGAAAGTTGGACAAGAGTTTCCATGTCTCAGATCTGCCTTGGATATATCCAAGATTAAATTGCAAAAAATGCTTTTGTTGGGTTTACCTTTTAAATTACACAACTCTAGCTATATTATTGCAGGACTGGTTGCAGGTCCGTCACAATCAAGGAGGTTTTACCTTGGACTTACGCTTTGAGTATCTAGTATTCAATATATAGAACTAGTCAATTGGCCAGAAATATTTATACTCCTGAAAAATAATCATATGTGGCCTGATAACAGAGGGGAGAATTGTTCCCCTTGCCAGTCCTAAATTACACCTTGTTCATAGATTATTATTGCATAGGCAAATGTCATAAGAACATAAGAACAGCCCCACTGGATCAGGCCATAGGCCCATCTAGTCCAGCTTCCTGTATCTCACAGTGGCCCACCAAATGCCCCAGGGAGCACACCAGATAACAAGAGACCTCATCCTGGTGCCCTCCCTTGCATCTAGCATTCTGACATAACCCATTTCTAAAATTAGGAGGTTGCGCATACACATCATGGCTTGTACCCCATAATGGATTTTTCCTCCAGAAACTTGTCCAATCCCCTTTTAAAGGTGTCTAGGCTAGACACCAGCACCACATCCTGTGGCAAGGAGTTCCACAGACCGACCACACACTGAGTAAAGAAGTATTTTCTTTTGTCTGTCCTAACCCGCACAACACTCAACTTTAGTGGATGTCCCCTGGTTCTGGTATTATGTGAGAGTGTAAAGAGCATCTCCCTATCCACTCTGTCCATCCCCTGCATAATTTTGTATGTCTCAATCATGTCCCCCCTCAGGCGTCCCTTTTCTACGCTGAAGAGGCCCAAACGCCGTAGCCTTTCCTCATAAGAAAGGTGCCCCAGCCCAGTAATCATCTTAGTTGCTCTCTTTTGCACCTTCTCCATTTCCACTATGTCATTTTTGAGATGTGGTGACCAGAACTGGACACAATACTTCAGGTGTGGCCTTACTTGTACAACGGCATTATAATATTAGCTGTTTTGTTCTCAATACCTTTTCTAATGATCCCAAGCATAGAATTGGCCTTCTTTACTGCCCCCGCACATTGGGTCGACACTTTCATCGACCTGTCCACCACCACCCCAAGATCTCTCTCCTGATCTGTCACAGACAGCTCAGAACCCATCAGCCTGTATCTAAAGTTTTGATTTTTTGCCCCAATGTGCATGACTTGACACTTACTGACATTGAAGCGCATCTGCCATTTTGCTGCCCATTCTGCCAGTCTGGAGAGATCCTTCTGGAACTCCTCACAATCACTTCTGGTCTTCACCACTCGGAAAAGTTTGGTGTCGTCTGCAAACTTAGCCACTTCACTGCTCAACCCTGTCTCCAGGTCATTTATGAAGAGGTTGAAAAGCACCGGTCCCAGGACAGATCCTTGGGGCACACCGCTTTTCACCTCTCTCCATTGTGAAAATTGCCCATTGACACCCACTCTCTGCTTCCTGGCCTCCAACCAGTTCTCAATCCATGAGAGGACCTGTCCTCTAATTCCCTGACTGTGGAGTTTTTTCAGTAGCCTTTGGTGAGGGACCATGTCAAATGCCTTCTGAAAGTCCAGATATATAATGTCCATGGGTTCTCCCACATCCACATGCCTGTTGACCTTTTCAAAGAATTCTATAAGGTTGGTGAGGCAAGACTTACCCTTACAGAAGCCATGCTGACTCTCCCTCAGCAAGGCCTGTTCGTCTATGTGTTTTGAGATCCTATCTTTGATGAAGCATTCCACCATCTTACCCGGTATGGATGTTAGGCTGACCGGCCTATAGTTTCTCGGGTCCCCCCTCTTTCCCTTTTTAAAAATACATTTAAAAATGTCTTTGGTGGTTGGCATGAGCAAATGTTATAAGCAATTACAATTGTAATGGTAAAGGCCAAACTATACATCACCTTAAGACTTAAGCTCATATATAGAGCTGATGTGCTCATTTCCCCATTTTCAGTAAATGGCATGCATGAGGAAGCCTGTTAAGTACTTCAGTGGGGCCATGGCATGCAGAGAGGAAGGTTTTAACTCTTTGACTCCACCACTTCTCAGTTTGGATTGGTGGTGAACAAAGAATTAAACCCCACCCAGTGACATCGCTAGGGGGATGTGGAGGTATGGGTCACACTGGGTGATGCACATGGGGAGGTGACACCACGACTGCCCAAAATTTTTAAAATCTTGGTATTTTTGAGTAATGACATCATGTTATATAACAATCTATGTGTAATTTCATGCAGAATGCAATGAAACGAATCACATTGAAATATCTCTATTCTATCAAAAGTTATAGCCAAAAAACCAGTGGGGCAGGGCAATGATACATCACCACGCCCACTGCCCTGGTTATTGCCCCACCCACTGCATGGGAGGAGGTTCATTATGGGGGTGACGCACTGGCCTCCTGAACCAGGTGGGGCAAACCCTAGTGACGCCACTTGCCCCAGCACCAGAACACTAATCTGGATTCCTACCCTCCCCATACTACATACTATGCTATTGCTGAGGGAGAGGCAAGCACGTTGGTGCTGGACAGGCTTATTATAACATGTAATTTGGTCCTAAGTTCATGCTTCCTCTGTGAACATCAATGATGAATGCTTTTGGGTTGGGATTTTTTTTTTAGCTATGCTCATTTTCTAAAAAAGGTGTATACTGAGCCAGCAAAAACACTTTCCTGAATATTCTAGAATGTGCGAGAAAATACTAGCACTAGCTGAGGTATTTGGCTGTTATGAAACGGATCCTTGCAAAAAATATATACACATATATTTTTGCACCTAATTGAAAAGAATGCTGTGACCACAGGTGCAGTAACATGTCTTGCTCTCAGTTTTTCAGTCCAGCTTGTATTCTTGTTCTGATTTTAAATGATGTACTAAAAAAAAAAAATGAACACCATGATCCATTCCCAGAGAGGCATATCTGTGTTAAAGTTAAAACAGTACAGCTGCATGGCGAGAGTCTTAATTTCCTGTGAAGGTCTGTAGTAGTTGGCCACAGCAAAAATATTTTGAGGGTGGAGTTGAATTGGGGAAAGTGGGCTGTGTGTGTGTGTGTTTTCTTTTCCTGTGCAGTGTCATGTTTTATTAGGTATTGTTTTTCGCTATATTGAATTACTATGAAGGCATGATCTCCAGAGATCCTTAAAACTGTGACAGCAAATTCAGCTCTTGCATTCCTCAGTTTCCCATTTTCAAAGATGTGTGATACACACATAAAAATGTGCTCCATGTTAAGATTCTTCATATAAAAATCAACCCAGCAGTAGTTTCATTAGCATTACAGATAAAAATAATCACCTGTTTGATTCTTTGAATGTGTAATAGCAATGCTTTTTCATGTGCAGTTAAGAACATAAGAACATAAGAAGAGCCCTACTGGATCTAGTGGTGTAACTAATGAATGTGCAGAGCTCAAAATGATGCCCTGGAAGTGATGTCACAACCGGAAGTGATGTCACACCCAGGTTTTTTTAAAAGTGAAAATTGGGGGGAACCTGTCTTCTCCCCCCAGCAGTTCACCACCTACTTGATCTGCCACCTTCCCCCAGCCAGTGGCATAGCTAAGGCATCTATATGCTATCTGGGATTAAAGAAGATTGTGTAGCCCCTCCCCAAGACAAAATTTAATTAAGTAAATAAATAAAAAGTGTGCCCTTTATTGGTTAGAGACACTGTTCCGGGATGAAGAGGGATGATTATTCTCTCCCTGCTAAATATAAGAGCACCCTTGAAAAAGTGCCTCTTTACCAGTTAGCAGGAGTAGCTGTATTATGACACATGGAAATGAGAGCTGACTCATATTAACACCTTATTGGTTCCATGCTGTATCATAACAACATCTCATTAGCTCTCAGAACAATCAGTCTCATGGGTCAGTTATGAGAAAATTCACTTTTTGTTCCATAAGGCAGTTGTGTTTTCATTTTCTGGTTAATTGGCCATAACTTTTGATAGAATACAATGGGGTTTATTTCATTGCATTCTGCATTAAATTACCTTTCCGATGATATATAACATGATGGCATTATTCATACATACCAATTTTTTCACAATTTTGGCCACTAGTGTCAAGCTCAGGTTGTTGCCCCCCTAAAGCTTGTTGCCCAGTCCGACTGCTACCCCCTGCACCCCCTTAGCTATGCCACTGGCTGGATCAGAGCCAGCGCCCATCTAGTCCAGCTTCCTGTATCTCACAGCAGCCCACCGGATGCCCTAGAGAGCACACAAGATAATTGCATCTCACTGCTACTCCCCTGGATCTGGCATTCTATTTACCCTTGCAACCGCCAACAAAGAAACCAGACTGCACTTGGGTTTAACTTGGCCACTTTGTCAAACACAAGTGACCAATTTTTAATGCATGAAACATACCTTCCCTCCCTTACCAATCTGGGGTAGGCAAAAAAAAACTGCCATCCATGGCCAATTTGTATGACTGAAAAGAATTCCTACCCAGTCCTCATTATGAGCGACCAGTTAATTTCAGACTTTTCCTATCTATTTCTGAATATGATCCAGAAGATCACATCTTTAAGAAGAGGTAAATTACTGATTTTTAAAAATATTATACTGCAATCCTATTCTTGCACTATGCTGGCTCAATGGTCACTGTGACGGCATGAGCTGTAGTGAAAGTGCAGCAAAGCGCTAAATTATGACTTGCAAGCAAGCAGCGATGGGGGGACAGCCTGCTCCAGCCTGCCATCTTTGCATTCAGACCCAGGGCTGCCAGCTCAGACAGGTAAGGCACCGAGTGGTGCAGGGCCTAGGAGAGGGTGGCAAGAGGGTGTTACAGGAGGGGTGGGGAGGAGGCGTTTAGAGAGAGGGAGGGTGGAATGGGGGTGGAACAGGTCCAGGTGGTGGGAATGGTGGAGACCTCCTCTGCCATATTCTAACCCCCATCTCTGGATTCCTGGCGCTACACCGGGCTTCCCAGATTCGCACCAGCTATATAGCTAGCCGTGATCCTAGCAGCCCCATAGGGCAGGCTAGGGCATTACTCAGGGTAAGGGCCCTCCAGCAACCTCCTAATCTGCACTTGGTACAGCACACGCCGTGCACCCTGGCTGCACCTAATCTCTTCGACCTACTGACCAATTCTGTTACTTACATGATTGAATGTACAACTTTGCTGAGCTAAAAAGCTATTAATACCAATCTATATGTTAAGCATCATTCTGTGCCATGTTGCTGGAGGCCTGGGGTAAAACTTTGCACTAGGTCGCTCAAGGTACGTTGGGCAAAAGACTATTGGCCACTGAGGAGTTGCTGCTTGAGTCTCTTAAGGCGCAATCCTAACTTGCACTGGAACAGAAAGGCCTACTCGCCTGTGCTGAATCCAGCACAAGGTAGGTGTGGACCTGGATGCAACTCAAAGTAAGGGGATTTTATTCCCCTTCCCCTGTGTCATGTGCCAGCCAGCCAGAACTACTTGGATCTGTGCTGGCGATTTTGTAGGCACAAATTCGAGCGGCCCGTATAATACTGGTCAGGCCGGGGCCTGGGGTTATGATCTGGCCTATGCTGCCGCAGCCTCCCAGGTAGCCTCCCAGCCTAACCAGATCCACCTCCCAGGTTGCCCTCCTCCCATCCAAAATGCCCCCTCCCTGCCTCCAATTTGCCCTTCCACTACCCTCTCTATAAGGAGATGAATCCCATGGCTTCACAGCTGGGAAACTGCTATTTCCGTGGAGGCTCTTCAAAATGTTTGTGGAGATCTTAGACTGCATTATATTGTACATTTGACAAGGTCATTGGTTGAAGCACGTCAAAAGGTAATTGATTTGTGTTCAATGATGAGGTCCTCCTGGCATTTTTATTTAGCCATTTATTATGCTAATCAGGATTTGAATACTAAGAAGATTTGCTTTTCATTCTCTCTCTCTCTCTCTCTCTCTCTCTCTCTCTCTCTGTTTTAATTAAAGTCTCATTATGTTAGTTGGTGGTTCCCAAACTGTGAGTCGGGACCCACCAGTGGGTCATGACCTGATTTTTGGTGGATCACAAAACTGACAAACTGATAGCTGGCAAGGGAGCTAAATGCATATTAGTAAATGCATATTTACTAATATTTACTGAGGTGAATTTGCCTCAGTCTGCTGTGAAGGGAAATACAAGGTCTCTTAGAATGGTACTGATCCAATGAATATGGAGCTCAACAAACACTCCAGAAGGTGTTTCTCCCCCTCCCCCACCACAGTAAAAAGGATAGAACAGGGGCTTGAGTGGCTGGTAAAGTGAAACTTTTTTTTTGTCTTATAAAGGTGGGACCTGATGGAGTCTTGTATTAAAAAGTGGGTCCCAGTGCTAAAACGTTTGGCAACCACTGTGTTCGACTGATCAGTTTATTCTGAGGTCTTCCAATCCATTCATTATCATGGTTTTATTTAAAAGGACTTGTTATTAAAGGTGTTCCCTGACCATGTTTTTTGAAAACTTCTTTTTAAAAGCTGCAGTACTTGGCTTAATTACCTTTTTTTTTTTCCTTTTTGGCCTTTAATAGTCTATTCAAACAGAGAGGGGGAAAAACACACACATGCACAGAGGGTCACTTGATAATATTCAACCATCAGCAGTATCTGAGTTCGTTTTTTCAGGTGCTGCTTATTGGAGGCAATAAGAGCAGACTTCCTGAGCCATAGCTTATGCCCGTAGTGAAAGATTTGCTTCTTGGAGATGAGAGGAATGAACAATGGTCCACTGTAGCACTATATAGGATTGTACCATCCAAGATTTCTTGAGAGAAATCAGAATACTTGTATGTAATTTGTGTATATAATTCTTAAGTGACTGGTCACCTCGCATCTACAATGTCCACCCTTGGTTGGAATGCACTAGGGGAGTGGGTGGTTTAAAGCAGGATCAATCACAAGCATCAGCAGCAAAACCAATCAATCAAAAAACCCAAATGTGGCATATTGAAAAATATTGTGACAGATAAATGGGGCACCATAAGGAATTAAGAGGCTGGAGAAGGCCTGCTGAAATAGAAAAGTCTTCAGTCTTTTCTGTAAACCAGCACAAAAAGAGTGTGTAAGCCAGCGCACCCAGATACAGACAGACTCTGTATACATGGGGACTCATTTTTGAGTCAGTGGCCTCATACCCGAGTCAGTGCCAGTGTCATTGACATGCCTGACTCAAGTGTATATGAATCAGCAAAAAACGTGTTTTTGTGACTTGGACCTGAGTTACTTGACTCGAGTTCCCATCCCTGGTAACACATTTTGTGACAGCCTAGCAGCTAGGCGTACCAGTGGGAAGGCCTGCACCACTTCGCTGGTGCCAGAACAAGGGGTATGCATGCTGGAGCAGGTAAGAATTGCTCTGAGCAGCATGGGATAGGAGGAGGAGGAGGAAGGTCAGGAGAGGGCTGTAACAAGGCAGGGAGGGCCAGAGTGGGTCCCAGGAAAGGGGGGCAGGATAGATGGAGCCGGCACATGCCAAATCCTATCCCCCCTTCCAGGCCTGAATACCCAACACAAGGCAACTCAGACTTGTGCCAGTCATTCACAGACACAGATCTGAGTTGCCCCATTGCCAAAGAGACCTCCAGCCTGCTCAGGTTGTGCTTAAGATGCAGTGTGGCTAGCGCTAGCATTGGCGCAGGTTAGGATTGGGCTGAATGAATATTTATATACCACTTTTAAACAAGAGGAGTTCACAGGGAGTAAACAAGTACAGTTCAAATTGTTTACGTAGCAAAATAAATTGGTAAATGGTTCTCTGTCCCCAAAGGGTTCATAGTCTAAAGAGGTGCAGAAAAGACACCAGCAACAGCCACAGACACCAAGCTGGGGTGAAGAGGAAACATTGTTCTCCCCCTGCTAAAAATAAGAGGATACCACTTAAAAAGGTGCTTCTTGCTCAGTTAGCAGGGGTCAGTACTGATGGGGAAGAAGCAAGTCCTCCTCAGGGAGGGAATTATTATAAGAAGGGGATCCTACTGTGAAGGCCTTTTTACATGTCCTGACCAGCCATGGCTCAGATGACAATGGGAAAGTTCTTTATGTTTCTTGAAAATTAAAGATACCCTCTGATTGCTCATTGCATTCTCTCAGATCCCAGAATCCCTAGGATCTGAAAGTGTCTAGAAAGGCACTGCACTAAAGGCTGAAGTGATTATACAACTCTTTGTCTGGATGCCACCTATACTTGGCCTTCACTTGATGACCAATGCCTGAAGTAAACTTACCTTCCCTCCAACCTCTTCATCAACTTGCACCATGGTTTTTGTTTTTTTTTTCTTCAGACCTCATCCATCATCTGTGCGTAATCTAGTGGTTAAAATGAATGTAAACCTGTAACCTCCTAAATATGACGGTTCAGTGGCCATGGGCAAATGGTATATCTAAGGCTGCAATTCTATACATGCTTTCCATAGTTGCTCCTCTTAGCCTTAGGAAAGTGTGAGACTGATTATACATCAGGCTTTATATTATACATCAGCATCAACTCAACATCAACTCTTTCCTCACATAGAAAAGTAACTTTGGATACAACGGAAAAGACTATTTTGGAAAAACATTGTACTCCACAAGACAAATTATAACAACATTGCTTCTTTCTCACTGAGATTATCGTGCTTGTCTTCAGGTTAACATGTGCCCATTTCTAGAAGTAATTGCTTCTAATTAATTGAAATTACTAATGGCTTCATTACATTTTGCCATTAAACAGTCAGTTTAGGAGAAAGCATAAAGCATCTAAGAAAGGGTGTGTGTGTGTGTGTGTGTGTGTGTGTGTGTGTGTGTGTGTGTGTGTAGCTGCTTTGTGAAGGTGAGGTATCTTGAGAGATAGAAAACAACTCTAAAAACGAAAAATTATATACACTTTGTATTGATGAAAAGGGAATTTCAATTGTATAGATGCTTCAACATCCTTTATTATAAATAATATTGAAAGTTTGGGATGTTCTAGAAATACACAACATAACTGATAGAGGATTCATAAATGTATGACCATGTGCTGCTTTTATTTATTGACAGCCCAATCCACCGCAATTTCCCCCGTACTGGAACATGGCACCAACATGTTGTCACGGTAATCTGCATAGGTGTTTTGGCATGTTGA
This sequence comes from Tiliqua scincoides, assembly GCF_035046505.1. Taxonomy (NCBI): domain Eukaryota; kingdom Metazoa; phylum Chordata; class Lepidosauria; order Squamata; family Scincidae; genus Tiliqua; species Tiliqua scincoides. The sequence goes on from NC_089826.1 coordinate 62,409,394, forward strand.
GGCCACCTTTGGGTAAGGGAACATTTGCTCCTTTCCCTGGAGAAGGCTCATGCTGCCCCAATGGGTCTATGTGGGCCTATTAGCAATATTGTTGGTACAGGTCTGCATGAAGATGTGACGGCAGATCCAAACCCAGGAAGGGGATGAGGATGGGCATAGCTGCCGCTGAACTAACTTCCTTTCTGGGCCCAATCCTCCCTCTGCCTGGCCCCATCCCCACCCCGTTCCACCCTCCCACCTCCACTCCCACTCCCTCCCTCAGGTGGCAGGTGTCCGGTGTCCAGCACCACATGGACCTAGCTTGTTGCTAGGTCCCACCCACTTGTTGCTTGTTGTGGCTCCACCCACGTGTTGCTTGTGGTGGAGCCAGGCCATGTGCTCCAGATGTGTTGCATTTGGGATAGCTGCAAAGAATGTTCTACCACCTGAACCCTTTTTCTGCTGGCATAATACTATTAGGGCTGCGCTGCCCATTTACTTGGAAGATAATGTACTGGGGGCAATACATTAGTGCAGCGGTTCCCGAACTCCCACACAGGAACTTTTAGCAGTTCCCAAACTCTCTGGGAGTTTGGGAACTGCTATAAGTTCCTGTGTGGGGAGGGGCAAAGGCAGCAAGACCGAGGGGTGGGGGAGTAAAAGGTGTTGTTTATTCTTACCTGAGGTAGCGCTAACCTCCTGGGGGGAATCCAGGGAGCCTATGAATCCCTCTGCAGGACTCCTTGCACCTCCAAACGTCTGAAAATAGGTTTAAAAAAGACACCTATTTTCAACGCTAGCTTTGCCCTCCCCCCACCCCATAGGGCTTCCATGGCTGAGTCATTGTGACATTCGTGGTTTATTATTATTGGTTTCCAAATGGAATTTCTGTTTATACACTTCTTTTATACATGGCCCTTTGAAAATAATGTATTTAATGTTCTAAATATACTGGATTTTCCTCAATATACATTTTCCTAGCACCTGCTGAGGGTTCCTCCTCTCGCTTTTTTTCCCCCAACCATAAATTTTATACAAGTCTGCTTCACTGAGCTCAGAATTTGCAATTACTTTAATGTGCACAATTCACCCTTGATTTAGCTCCAACTAAAAGCAGTGGTATTACAAGAAGAACTACACTGGCACATTATGTTGTGTTTTTTTTTTTAACAAATTCTTCCTAATAATCTTCCAATATTACCCACTAATTGAACATAGCTTATAATCTTTTCTTGCACATATTTTCCCTTGTCTTTCCTGGCATGAGAGAGAGACAAAGAGCAGACAGATAAATAAATGGAACCTTGGGGAAAACTGAAACACTAAATACACTTGCTCCAGTTCTTACCATTGTACCAAATGTGTTTGCTTTCTCTGTATGCTGAACCCCATCTAGCAAGAGGTTCATCTGCATCCCATCTGCATACAAGAAGACATTTGGGCGCACAGCTCTACATGCCAGGTATATAAATTAAGGGAATGCCTCCTAACAAGATTATCAGCATTGTCCACTCTGACTGTACCAATGATTGAATGGGGAAGTGAGTGAAGGCACTTTCCACCTCAGCACTGTCAAAGTGCCATAAATCTCACCTTAAAATTAATACAGATATTGTGTTTAGACTTTACAAGTTTAGGTGAAACTTGGAGAAATATGTTGTCCCCTTGAGATATTTCTTTAATTTTATTAGAATTCTTTTGGCTCCCCACAAAATTTCTACATCTCTTGACCACAAAAGGAGGTTGTCAAAGCTGGCCTTGAATTTTGCTTTGGGTAAATGGTGGGGGGGGGGGAAATAATTTTAGTCAGAGGTGATAGTGATAATCTGTTTTGTGAATTGTGTGTCTGGGATGATCTCAGTGAGGTGGTGTGACATAGAGGCTAAGGGTGCAATCCTATCCTGTGCTGGATAGGATAAGGCAAGCCCAGCACAGGATAGGGGCCAGAATCAGCTCAGCCAGAGGCAAGGGTAAGGTGTCTGGGTAAGGAGCCCTGGCCCCTATGGGTCTCCTCGAACGTGTGCCACCTCCTGAGTTGGCACAAGTCCAAGGAGAGCAGAGCAACTTCAAGCTGCTCTGAACTCCCTGGGAACAGGGGTTCAGAACCAGCATAACTGCTGGATCCCAGCCCTGCCTCCCGATCCCCACCACCTGCCCCTGGAGCCACCCACCGCCCACCCTTCCTCACCCCAGAACGCCTCGCTCCTGCCTCCTCCCCACCCACCCCAGAGCCTTGCGTCAGCCCAGCTGGGCCAATGCAAGGCTCGCTGACTCCGTTGGCATGGAGGGTTGTGTCAGCCTCCACGGGCCAGCACGCCTCTGTGCGCCAGCCTTGCCGACTTCCAAGGAGGCACAGATGTGCTTCCTCCCTGCCACTTGTGCCAGCGCACCTGCGCCAACACAAGCAGCAAAGGTAGGCGTGGGGGAGGAGGCGGGAGGGGGCGTTTCTGGGCAGGGGGAGAGCGGGCAATGGGTGGCCCCAGGACGGGCAGGCGTGTGGGGAGCTGGGGGCAGGGCTGGGACCCTGTGGTTATGCTAGATCCCAACCCCCGTCCCCGGGGAGAACGGAGTGGCTTTGAGCCACTCCGCTCTCCTCAAACTTGCGCCACCTGCAGAGGTGGCGCAGGTCCAAGGAGACCCACTGGGGCATCCAGCCCTTACCCAGGGGTAAGGGGAAGAGCTTCCCCTTGCCCCTGGCTGAGCCTCCTGGCTTGCCTGCTCCAGTGCAGATTTGGATTGTGCCCTAAGAGAGACAACCCAGTTCAAAGCTTGCCTCTATCATGAACTCACTGGAGGCCTCAGATAAGCCACTTCCTCTCAGCCACAATAGGGGGAATAATAACAATTTCCTCAGAGAGCTGTTGTAAGAACATCAAGATAATAATTGTGAATTGTGAAACTATCCACACTCAGAAAATCCTACACACGTGCTAAGTATTATTATGCCATTCAGGAGAGCATCTCTGGATTGGGGCTATTGTAGTAACCATTATGAATAAATGTCAATAAAAATTTATTGCAAGGGCCTGAGGTGAACCTCCATGGAGTAAATACTAGTATATTTGGCTCCTCTACATAAGACAGTGCATTGGCCCCAAATAAATATAGGTTTGCCAACATCTCTTGGCTTAGTGTTTTATAGTATTTTTTAAACACACACTCACACATACGAGTACATAAGTGCCTTAGATATACTTTATGTGCCAAGCTGGAAAATATTCAGGTATAAAGAATATGCGCAGTGTTGGCAGCTGCCACCAGCAAAGGGTAGGTGGTCTTACTTTCAGGCCTTCCAGCTCATTTTCCAATCCAACAGATTTTTAATTTTAGCTGACATAAAAACGTCTTTCCCCTGCTTTGCAGATGGTTGTGCCTTGTCATCAAAATTACTTGCCAGGTAACTAATATTTATACGTTCCTTGGTTCCCCTCCCCTCGCCTGTGCAACTTGTACCCATTTCTTCTCTTTTCAGACAATTTCACTCTTTTTAACTGAGTGATCTGTTGCCCTATGTAGAAAGTGTGCACCTCTTCCATTTCCCCGGCTATGGCCATCACAGGGACCAATTCAAACATTAATACTCAACCTAAGCAGATTGCAAACTACAGACATGCATCGCGTAACAACCTTTCGCTTAACAACAGACTGCATATATGACGGTGGTCAAAGCACAAACAAGAGGCTCTTAATGAGGCACTCAGGACTCCCATAGCCTGCAGCAAAGTGTCTGTTTACACAACAAAGAGACTCTTAAAGCAAAGAAGAGACAATTCATCTCAGGTAGCCTCTGCAACCAGCTAGTGCCCGGTAGGGAGTGTGTATTTACACAACAAAGGCACTAGATTGGACTGAATGTTCGCTTAACAACCTAATTGCATTACAATAGGAATAGTAGAACGTATCTGTACCGTTAAGTGATGCACAACTATACATCATATCCATGTTGCATTTGTCCTCTTGAGTTAGACAAAAGCCATGGAGCATCTTCACACTTGTGCTACACAATCACAAACCTCCATGCCAATAATGAAGTAGCAGTGCAAAGATGAGTGCAGGCAGGTTGTGAATGGAAATGTCAGTTGGATTCTTTGTCTGAGTTGTAATCTTAGATCACAGTGGCTTACTGAGAAATAAGGAGATGTGCATGCCCTCAAAGATTATTTTTGCATGAGCTTTTTTAGACTAACTTGCATCAGATGTGTGAAAAAGATGGAGAAGATGGTTGATTTACAGCAGGGGTGGGTAAACCTTGGCCTGGGGGCAATTTGTGGCCCTTGGGGACCCCCAATCCAGCCCACTAGGAGCCCCCAGTTTCCAATGAACCTCTGGCCCATTGGAGACTGTTGGCGCCCGCGCTGGCCCTCAACTGCCAGTCGTGACTGCCAGACACAAGCTGCGGGCCGAGTTAGAGCAAGGCCTTTTAGAGTCTCTGTGTTTCTGCTTATCTCTGGATATTATTTTAACCCCTCTCCCCCACTGCCTCTGAACAATTTATGTCTCCTTGTGTTTCTGGCTTGGTCTGTATGTTTTCACTGTGCAAGATTTACAGGACAGGAAGAAAAGGCAGATCCCGATGCCACTTTACCACCTGTCCTGATTCACACTGCTATCAATAGGCTGTAGCCTTTCAAAGTGCTTAGTGACTTCAATTGGCTGATTTGTTTGGTTGCCACTGGAATACAAGTCATGCATTCCACTCCCCATGTCTTAAATCGAGTGGTGCTATTAATGAAGGTGGTGAATTTTTCCTACTGTCAGAAGGCTTTCTTGTTGTGTCTGGGGTGGCAATGAAAGGCTGCTCTTCGGCATCATTCCTATGATACTTTTTCTTCTGTGAGGTTTTTACTCTGATTTTAACAGCAGTTGTCCTCACAAAGGATATGCTTGTGACAGGAAAAGAGAAGAATTTAATCTCCTGTGTTCACCGAACCACCATGATTTACAGCTTTACAAAAGAACTAAATGGCTATGTATTATGCAGCATTAAAAAAAAAAAAAAATCTGCCACCTACATTATGAAAAGTTTGTTATATTTCCTGTTTTTCTTTCACAGCACAAATGATGCTTATTCTCAAAATGTCAAAATTGTCTGTACTGAAACATTGTGAACTGTGTGGATCAGAGACAATCTGTGTGGTGTTTCAGTGCTATTTAGACACAATTTAAGGGGGCTTTGTTATGAAGATGACTTTGATTCTGCCATTATGAATTTGGTGGAATTTGCTTGCTTGCTTGCTTTGTTTTGTCTTCATCAATACGTCTGAACTGGGCTAGCGCCGGGTGGGCACCTGGCCTCCGCCGCTCTGCGGTCGCACGAACTGCTGAGTAGTGGAGAGGAAAGTGAGGGCGTTTCAGGGAGGGGGGAGGCAGGCAGAGGGCAGGCAGGAGCGTGATAGAGAGGCGGGAGGCAGGGAGAGGTTGGGGGAGGGAGCGGGGAGGAAGGGAGGCAGGACCGGTGGAGCGTCGCTGAACTGAACCTTTGTGTCAGGCTCAGCACCTGACACGGAGGCTTTTTCCTTATGGTTGGTGGTGAATCGAGCAGTCCCATTGCGGGGCTACTCCCTTTACCCAGGGGAAGGGGACGAAAGTCCCCTTCTCCCAAGGTGCCACCCGCAGCTGCCTTGGGTGCACAGGATGCAGCGGCAGTCATTTTCAGTGCCGCTGCAGCCACATGACCGGGCAGCTCAGGATTGGGCTCTGAGATGGGGTTGCTTTTTTATGCAGTATAATTCAACTCAGAATAGGACCACCAATAACTATTATTCTGTGCCAGCCTAGCACTTGGGAAAAATAATTCCTTATCTGAAACTGCCTCCCTGAAACTGGACCGGAGAAATAGATTATTAGATATAATCGATCATTATATAACTACATATTGAACTAAGTTTGCCAACCCTCCAGGACTGGGCTGGAGTCTCCAGGAATCAACATCAATCTCGAGATTACCGAAAGCAATCCGGAAGACTTTAACAGGGTCTCTTTGGCAGAATAATCATTATGTTGGAGGGAAAACCTCCAGGAATAGCTTCAGTCACAGCTGGCAAAGATTAACATGAACATACAGTGGACCTTCACTTTACAATGGACTCTCCATAGTAAAACAGGTTCACTATACAATAAGTTATTCACTTTACAATAGACTCACAATTACGATCAACAGGACCTTGCGGGTGATAGATAAGCCAATCAGCAATGCAAATGCAAATGTTTGGTAGCATCTCAACCAATAGTAGCACTTTGAACATTGTGGCTGTGTGTGCCAAGGGAAGGGTCCAGACACCTTTTCAATCACCTTTTAGAGAGGGAAATAGCTTGGTTCTGTGGCAGAAACATCAAATTCTGAGTGTGTGGTTTGGTTCACATTATAATATTTTCACAGTACAATGGTGTCTGGAATGGATTACAATTGTGAAGTGAGGGTCCCCTGTATTCACTTACCTTCTGCAATTCAGTAAGTCTGGGCTGTATTCCTATGCACATTTACCCGGGAGTAAGTCCCACTAAACTTGAGTAGACATGCATATGATTATGCTGTTAGCAACACTGAGGTTAATGGACCTACTCTTACTAGTTTTGCCTCTCCAGATTTTTATGTGGATTTTTCCTAGCCATAGCAGAAACTGAATCAGGGATGCATGCTACCCTCTAAACCAGGGGTGGCCAGCCTTTCAATTTTAGGGTTCCTGAACCTTTAACAATTGTGCAGAGGGAATTTCAGCAGGTGCACTGCTGAAATTCCCTCTTCTACACAATGGTTAAAGTCTAGGAGCCCTAAAGTTGAGAAGTTGGCCACACCTGCTCTAAACTATTGTTCTTCCCCAAGTTCCATGTTTTTCTTGAGAGACGGAGTCATAGAAAGGCTTGCAATTGAGCTCTTTGTGTGAGCAGGGGCCTCCATGTGAATGTTGTAGACACATCAGCTCTGATGTCTGATGGTGGTAGCTCAGAGAAGGTTCCACCTTTCCAACATCCCCTCCCTCCATGGATCTACATGTCTCCATCCAAGTGACACTACATGCATCCCCAGAGGGGCATGACCCATACTTTGAGAACCTCGGCTTTAAGTTTAATCATTGTTAGCCACACAGATCCCAGCAAATACAAGGGGCTGTTGTATTTTGGGGGAAATTCATGAACCAGTGGATAGATGCTGGTTTCCCAATCCTTTCAGAAGAAACCTCAGCTTTATTAAATCTAAAATTACTCTCCAAATTGTGATGTTAATAAAGTTGTTGGCCTCTGATTTTGGTACTGCAGCCCTGAGTGCATGAGATTTGACCTGGAAAAATAACCTGCAAGTGTTAATAGTGTTGTAAAAATGTCTTGGCTTACAATCTTTATTTTCCCATTTGAAAAAAGGACTGCTACCTGTGTGCACTTAACTGAAACTGAAACTAGCAGCGGTGTCTCAATTTCTTTGTAGGTTTCACTGGAATGTGAGCATGTCTAGGACAGGCAGCACAAAGATGCTTGACATGTAATACTTGAGCAATAATATCATTACTAAAGAGTGACAGATCCAAATTGAACAGATTCATAGAGAACAGATTGCATAGGAAAAAGGCAGGCATCTCAGCCATGGTTAGAATATATATTAGGTAAATGTGGCATATAGAATTTCATAAAATATTGTACATGACCACCCAAATTCTAATCACTATTACTTGAAAGCAATCCCAATTTATTTCAATGAAACTTTCCTCTAAATAAGTGCCCTGAAGATCACTGCCCAAAGCAATTTTGGGAATTTAAGGCATATAAAGTATATAACTGTAGCCAGAAATACCCAGAAATCAGTACTGAAACATAGGTATGTTTTCCTTGTAAAAGGAAACCCTTGCCTGCAGATTTAATTTCTGCTGGCTCCATAATATACTAGGTTGTGATGAAGGCTCTTGAGCATGAGCAGGAGCCTACATAGTGCCACAGTTAACACCCTGATTATAAAGGTGGCCTCTCTGCTAGGCCAGCCTTTGCTGCTGGGGGCTTTCCTACTCCTCTTTCACAAGCTGTTTTTGGGGAAAAGAGGGCAATTGGTGGCAAGGAGGACTTCAGATAGTGGACTAACACCCAAGATAATTCCCAGGACCAATTTTTCTAAGCTTTCAGAGGCTTCTTTTTAAAAGTCTGAGCTTCCTCTGAGAATCTAGATGAGGAAAGAATTTGGATAAGGGGATTTTACCTATCACTGGGAAGAACTTCTTAATTTGCTTTGAATTGTGCTTAGATGAAGTTCATTGAAGCCCCCACAAAATGTGCAGTTGTTCTAGGAGCAAATACATCTGTGAGTCATATTTGAGAGCATCAACACACAAGGGACTTGCAACTACATATTTGCTGCAATCTAGGGGGCTTCTTTGTTGTAAAAACTACTAGTCCTCCCTCCAGTGCTGTCAGTCATCCTACAACCAACTGTCTGCATGTATCCCAGAAGAATTTGTGCTGAGTGCCTGCAAGAGCTCCAACCAGCATCCTGGGACCTTTGCTCTACAAATGCCTCAAACCTGGTGGCCATATTTTCCAAGGCTCCCTCCTGGTTGGCTGCTGTCCTCTCTATGCACACATCCTAGACTGCAATGTTTCTGTCTTGGAGGCTCTTGAGGGTTTCCATGAACTTTTCACTCATCTTCCTGTTTGCACTGTCTCTGAGACACTCATGTGGGATACTATTGTTGTTTAAATTTATATCCCACTTTTCCCATGCCGAAGCAACCAGCCTATGGCCCATGGAGAGGAATTAGTGAAGGATGCTGAAAGCAGATCTAGATTAAAGATCTGTAGTAGAACTGCTCCATATTTTGGTAATTTTGGTGAGGACCACCTGAACAGCCTCTTCCTGACAAATGTCTATGACAGGACCAGCAGGAACAGTTGGAACACCAGTTTCCTCTATCATTGCTTGATCTAAAATTTAATCTAGATCTGCTTTCATGCCTTTCTTTCCTACTCACCACAAACAAGGGGGACAAGTCAGCTGCTGTCTAAAGCAAAACAGAAGGAGAGGATGAGCTGTGGCAGAGAGCACTGCTGGGAGACAGTCTAGAATGCTGTCCCTTCTCCTCCAAGTGTTCCAAACTCACAGTATCAACAACTACCTGAGTTTTGCAACCATATATTCATGTGTTCGTTACTCACTGAATAAAAAGTGAAAAACTAATTGGTTTATTTCATGGGAAAATACTCATATATAAGAAAATTCACCGGGGTTTTGCATCCAAATGTGCTATATAGCTGGCATAAGTCCAAGTGGACCCAGGAAGGTGGATCAAGGAAGGAAGGCGATGAAGATGTGGTGGCACTGCCCCCTCCTGGCCTCTGCCACTCTTCTTGCCCCAATCTCCCTCCTGTTCCTCCCCCTCTCTCCTATCCCCCATGGTGACTTACCAGTGTAGGGTTGTTGAGGTGCCACTGGCATGTGGCCATGGCTGTTTGCCACTTGCAGTGGTGGCCCAGCCACACTGAATGGCTTGTCGTGATTTGTGATAGCCAATAAAGGACCTTGTGCTGCCAGATCACAAATTCTGGCAGCACATGGCCCTCATAGGATTGGGCAATCAAATTGCTTGTCATGCTTTGTTGTGGGCTGCATAATGATTCCAGAATCAGATCCTTGTACAGTAATTTGGTTATGTAAAGAGCTATTTCAGTAGGTGTAAAAGAAAATTTAAAAAAGCAGAAAAGTTTTAGCTGTAGTATTTAGGCTAAGTGAATGGATAGCTTCAAATTCTAGGTCAACTGAATCACAAGAATAGCTTACATCTATGGAAAAAAAAATTCCATTTTCAGTCCTTGAGAATAAAAACCTTGTGTAGCCAACTTCTCTTTTTCCATCTGTGGGATACTAATTTGAGTCCAACATGTGGTTTAATATGAAAAGAGTTCCGTGATGTTCGTTGCTTCCCCTGTGGCTTGTAAAGCCATTGTAAGGAAATCTGGGTAAAGTGCTATGCAGCCTTTCATAGGATCAAGAGTACAGTACTAAAACTGTACTTTTTAATGGAACACATGGTCTAAATGTTGGAAGTCCCAGTATTAATATGAGCAGGTAAAGCTGTTTGCTATTGTGAATGAAGTGCCTTGTACTTTCTTCAGGCAAGTGATGAGTGATCCAGCTAACTGCCAAAGCCTGGAGTCCTCTCTAAGGTAAAAACATAACATGAATGAATGTGATGACAAACTTCCTGTGCTACTAGAATCGAGCTGGGAAAAGCAATGGGTCACCATCAGTCTGCATCTGATCTCCTGGGCTCTATATAATAATAAGCATTTTTTGTTGCCAATTTGAAGAAAGAAAAAAAAATGATTTGCAACATGAGTTCAAATTACCATGTCAAATTACCCTTACCATGTTCATTTCATTAATTTATGAATTTTAGCCATTTTTCTGTACAATTCTGTTCCAACTTCTGATATATATCAGGAACATTAACTTATCCATTTATGGAAATTTCTCATGCCACATTCATTCCACAAGAGGTGCAAAACATATATGATTTCCAGTGCCTGATCTTTCAATATTTTAAGAATACAAAAATGACCCTTCCCAAGGGTTAAGCTTAACATCAAAAGCTTCCCTCTGCGATCCCTGTTACAACACAAGATGTAGAAATGCCTGTATGTCTGAATCAAACTGCTTTTGTTCTAAAGCAGGGGTATCCAAACATTTTGGCCAGAGGGCCACATGAAATATCTGGCGCAGTGCTGAGGGCCGGAAAAAAATTTAAATATAAAAATTTAAATAAATAAATTAGAGATGGAACTTAGATGAATGAATAAATGAATGAGTGGGCTTATTCACTCAGCCTCTCTGGCCCTCAGAACATCCTCCAGATGCAATCAGAGCACAGCTCTGGTCATGTTCAGTTGAGTGGGCCAGAGGCTTTCAGGGGACAAGAGGCTGGTCGCGGGCTGGATAGAGGCTCACTGCGGGCCGCATCTGGCCCCCGGGCTGGGGTTTGGAGACCCCTGTCCTAAAATGATGCTAGAAATGCATCTAGATGCCAGAAACCTCCTAAAGAAATTACACTTGCAGGGCCAGCCTTAGGAGCTTCAAGACCCAATTTGAAACATTTTTAGAGGGGCCCAGGGGGTGGGGGGTTGGGTGGGCATCACCTCCCTGCTGCATACCCCCATCTATGTACAATGATGAGCAGTGGGCCTGGGATTGATTCTGCTGGTGTGAAGTGTGGCATCCAGAAGTAGGTTGGCAGTGATGTGATGATGTCATCACATTACCACCAACTGATTCTAGAGTACCCTAATTTCAGGCCAGTTGGAGGCAGGGGCAGGTGGGAGGGCCCTCAAACTGGGAAACAGCTGGATGTCCCTTGGGGGTAAGGGGATTTATTTCTCCTTACCCTGTGTCAAGCCCCAGCATGCCCTATGGAGCTTCTTGGATCCGTGCCAGCTATCCAAGAAGTCTGGTGTAATGGCTGGGAGAGAGGTTAGGATATGGTGGAGGAGGCCTCACCTCCCAGACCTGATATGCCTCCCATTCCATTTTTCCCTGCCCAGAAATGCCGCCTCCCTGCCACCCTCCCCATGCCCCTGCACTACTCACACCTTATCTGTTTCCACCAGTGGCCGAGGTGCGCTGCCAGCAGGTCGGCACAGGCCTTCCCGTTGGTGCTACTTGCTCACGTGTTGGCATAGAAGCTGTTTATAACACTTTTATGATAGATTGCACTGGCATAGCACAAAGATAGGGTTGACACAGTGGCCTCCACAAGGTAAGTGAATGTTTGTTCCTTTACGTCACAGCTACATTGCAGCTGCATCGGCCCTGGAAAGTTGGATTGGATTGGGTCCTAAAAGTCTGAACTACTGTACTACATGAAGACATATATTGCAAAAATGATTTTGGGCACAATCCTAAGCGCCCCTTTGACCGGCAGAAGTCCCCTGCACTGGCTGAAGAGTATCGTGAAAGTGCCATAAAGCACTTTTGTGTCACTTTTTGGGAAGATCGGCTGCCGCATGGATGTGCGCCAGCATCCCTGTGCTGACACAGGCCCCAGGGATGGGTGAATTTGTGTCAGCTGAGCTTGGCAGGCAGAGGGGTCTGGGGGCCATGGGGAGGGCAGGAAGGAGGTGGAAGGGAGGCGTTTTGGAGCAGGGGGAGGTCAGACAGCAAGCTTTCCTGGGTGCAGGCGGGAAGAAAGGAGACAGGGTCAGGATCTGGCACTTATGCCGGATCCTAGCCCCTTTCCCAGGTGGCCTGGGGCAGTCCCGGGCTGCTCAGATTTGCGCCACCAATTTCAGTGGCACAGATCCAAATAGCCCCATTGGGGTTGCTGCAGCTCTCCCCAGGGTAAGGGGCCGAGCCTCAAACAGCCCAAAACTTGCACTAGATACAGCACAGGCCCACCCACCTGCCTGTTCCAGCTCAAGCTAGGATTGCACTGTTTTTGAATCAGAGACAATACCAGCTTATAAATACTTTCCTCAAAGAAATGGTTGCGTACGTCGTTCAGTCTCTAAAATTCCACTGCAGAGAAACTCTCAGCTCCAAGTCTGAGAACAACTGTGATAAATGAACAAATTCGCTAATTCAAGTTTGCTATTGCAGTTAGGTCAAAAACTCTTTTGACTGGTGAGCAGAAACTAATCTTGGTATGACAAATCTACCCTCTCATTTTTGAATGTAACAGCTGCAGAGGAAGAAGACAGTATTGATTCTAATGAATCAAATTGACACTCACCAGAACAATGAAATGTGTCCCCATTTTATAAATAGTGTCTGTCTGGGAGAACGTGGCCTCCTTTTCTTCCTTGGATTTCTGCTTGAGAGGCATGCTGTACATGGCAACTTTTCTTTAACAATAGCTCCTGCAGAGCTATTTAAAAAGTTGAAACACTACTTTCTGTCTCCCTGGCTCAGATAGCTTATGCTCTTCTCATTGATTTTCTACAACAGAGCAACTTTCTACTAAACAAATCTTAATTGCACTTGTTGAGAGGGCAGCCAAAACAGAAGTTTTTAAACATTTGGAATACGTCCACTTTAAAATATCATTGTCCTATACGATACAAGGCTAGTCAATGGGACTTACTCTCAAGTAAGTGTGCATAAGATTCCAGCCTAATAGCCCAATCTGAAAGGCCCTTGTGGTGGAACCAGCCCTTGTATCTGGATCCAGCACACATTGCGCATGATGTTATTGCCCTCTCCAAAACTATAGGCAAGCACAAAGAGGCTGCCGTTGCAGCTACTAGTGGCCACATGTGTTCAGCAGGGCAAAGACGCTGTACGCTGGAACCAGGTACGGCAGTGGTGGATGCAGACAGGAGATGAGATGGGGAGGGAGTGGGAGGGTATTTATGGGTGAGGGGGGAGCTGGAAAGGGGTGGAAGGGATCAGCGGCACTAGCCTGCAGCCATATCATATCTCCCTTTCCTTCTCCCACTCAGAGTCTCTTCAGTTCAGAGTCTCTTCAGTTCTATACCTGCAAAAGTACTGGTGCAGAACCAAGGAAATCCATAGGGAAAGTAGTGACTTTCCCCAGGGTAAGAAACAAAAGTTAAACTCAGGAGTTCTCTGCAACAGCTGCCCCACCATAGGATACAGTGCCTACCTTCTTGGCTTGCGTGCTTTGGTGGGGGTGGAATTTGGATAGGTTTGGGCTGTTAATCTCACAGAATGATTAGTCCAGGAATTGGGACTTTGAGCTCCCAGTATGGTCAAAGTTATATTAAATTAGAGCAAAATGGGTATATCGCCAGTGGTACAATAGGCTTCCCTCCCTACTTATGATACAAAGGGGTTTTCCTGAGTGTGGAATCAAGAGAACATTCTTTGGGCTTGTCTGCCGTTAATAGTAGAAGATGGACAGTTTGCTGAGGACTCCTTAAAATGTGAAGATATGATGGCAAGTGGCTAGACTTAAGAGCGCATTCTTAAGGAGCTCATGTTTAGAAGTGAAGGGAGGAGGAAGGGGTTCATTACATATTTATGACGCACTAGGAAAAAGATGATCATGTGGTGTCAATGTAAGAAGAAGAGGAAAGAAAGTAACTTGACAAATATCCATCTAGGTGAAGAAAGGAGGAGCAGAAAAAGAATACTAAGGATGATGAAGGGGAGAAGCAATAGAAATTTTGAAGCCACTCTGTTCCCTCGGGAACGGGGGTTGGGATCCAGCATAACTGCCGGATCCCAGCCCTGCCTCCTGCTCCCCACCTGCCCGCCCCCAGGGCCGCCCCTCATCCACCTTTCCCCTGCCCAGGAACACCTCCCTCCCTCCCGCCTCCCCCTTGCCTCCCCCCCACCTACCTTTGGTCCTTGCGTCGGCATATCCAGGAGCCGACGCAAGGTGCTCGAAGGAAGCCGGCTTCCATCAGCCTCCACGGGCAAGCGCTTCTCTGAGCGCCGGCCCAGCTTCCTCTTGAGGAGCCGCAAACGTGCCTTATGGTATGTTTTCAACCCTCCTGGGCCAGTGTAAGGGACACCACCCTAAGCCCGTCAAGGTCTGTGCCTAAACCAGTAGAGCATGATGCCTCAATGAAGCTTTTCATTAGGTCTGTCTCCTTAGAAGAAATGGACCAGGGTTTTTGCAAACAAACAAACAAAAATAATCTATAAATAAATAAAAATATTATTCCTTTCTAGAACACCTTTTTTTAAAAGTCTCATAAAATTAGGTGGGTCCCAATAGAGTGTCATTTTAAAAAGTGGGTCCTGCTGCTACAACATCTGAGAACCACTGATTTATTTATACAGGTATTTATATACCGCTTTTCTTTGGTTGTCAGATTTCTCCTCAGACTTTAATCCAAGGCGGTTTACATAGGCAGGCTGTTCTAAACCCCCGCAGGGATTTTTACAATTGAATAGTTCTAGTCTTTCATAGAACTCCTCGTTCCAGCTGGATTCCTTCCTGGTCTGGCCTCTCTCTGGCCCTTCGTCTCCCACGCTCCACTTGACAGCAACTCCTCTCTGCCACCGAGGCTCAGCTCATCAGTATATCAGTGTGTCGTCAGTTCTTGGGTACTTCTGGTTGCTTCGAACTGGCAGCCTCAGGTCTTCAGGCATACAAGGCGGCAGCTCTACCAACTGAGCCAGACCTCCTACCTGATTATTTAAACTTTATATATTATATAAATTTAAGTTTATATAATAAACTCATTGCGTTTTTGTTTTCTTTTTTATAGCAGCTATTTTGATTGCGGGAAAGTAGCATATAAATGATATTTTAAAAGAGAGGAAGAAAGATCTTAAAAAATACAAAGAGTTTGTGTCTGGTTTTTGTTTTTGTTTTTTTTTCCCTCCCCTCTAAGCATCTATTGTGCTGACTCTTAAGAACTGAAAATATCTTTTCCAGCCTGGCTGCCAATGATGTTGTGAACCAGAATTGTATATCCCTAATTGACTGTAGTTCCATTCCAAAAGACTGAGTGTGAAAAATGATGAATAGTTGGTGCCAAGCAATTACAAATCTTTACCAAATTTACAGCACATAAAATTCTACAGAAGAGCACTAGCAAACAACAAGCCGCATAATGACCATTAGTGTTTGACCCACACAGTGTGCCACATTAATTTGTAACAACTTGTTTAAATTAATAACAATTTGTAAGTTATTGAACAGACAGTTGAGGTATCATAAGATAAAAATGGTTAGAGAGAAAAAGACCAAAGGGTGGGGAGAGGTGAATCAATTATGGCTGGAGCCAAGAAACTGAATGACTGGTTCAAATCAAGATGTGAAATTCCACCACCTCCTACCACCTTCTTGCCCCTTTGGCTTGACAGGATACTTAACTGCTTTGACAACAGAAGCTACAACAATCAGAATCACCCATTTGTGCAACTCTAGAATGTGCAGCAAGTATTGCATAGCTGTATTCTTGGCCCATATTACCCATTCCTCAAAATGTAGCTTGTGAATCCACTTTCTTCCTGACATATCCATCCATAAGCCTCATAAGAGGTTTTGCCACTTTGACTTTCTCTTTGGGTCTCTTTTCGGTCTTCCTTTTGTCAACCCCATTTCTCCACCACCCATTGTTTCTTAAAGTTCCTGCTTTTCTGCCTGCTTTGTCCCACTTTGCTAAGCTACCCTTCCCATCCATTAACTAGTCTTCCAAGCACTAGTTCCTAGGAACATGGAGAAACCCCTGGAAAATTTCATTTGTCATATAGAAGCTCATTTGGTTTCCTTTGAAGCAGTGGTGTTGCTAGAGTTTACATCACAGGAAGCCTGCAGATCACCCAGTGATGGAAAATTTACTTATTTATTATAAATAAATTTATTTATTTTGTATTTATTTATATTCATTATTTTTATTTATTTATTTATAATTATTTATATTATTATAATTATTTATATTTTTATAATTATTTATATTTATAATTATTTATTTATATTTTTATAATTATTTATAATTATTAATTTATAATTATTTATTATAATTATAATAAATTATAAATTTATTATTTATATTATAGAAAATTATTTATTTATAATTATTTATTTTAATTTGCTTTATGATGGGTCCTGGACAGATTGTCATTCTAAGAAGTGGGTCCCAGTGCTAAAAGTTTGAGAACTGCTCCAATAAGGTGTTAGTAAGTTGACACCCTGAGGGGAGGTGACACCACTAGTGACCAAAATCACTAAAATCAGAGTTTGGAGGAATAATACCATCATGTTATATATTAATCAATGTGTAATTTCATGCAGAATGCAATGAAACAAACTACGTTGAAATATCTTTATTCTATCAAAAGGTACAGCCAAAAAACCAGTGGGAGCAGGGCGATGGTAGATCACCACGCCCACCACCTAGAGTGTTGCCTGCAGGGGGGTGACACGCTGACCTCCCGCACTGGATGACGTGAACCCTAGTGACGCCACTGGGCAAGGGCAATGCAGCCCCAAAGTAAGGGAACAAACATTCTCTTACCTTGAGGAGGCCTCCATGACTGCCTCCCAAATGCAGGATGCAGCACATGCCCCATGGGCACAGCTATGTCAGTGCTGGAAAGTTGGTTAGGATTTGGGCCAAGGTTCTGCTGCTTCAGCCAGGTCTTAAAATATAAAACTGAGTTTTAAAAACCTATGTAATTTTTAAGGAATGACACAGAAGTGTTCCCTTCAGGCAAATTGAGGCAAATTGTTCCACAAGCATAACCCCCCAACAACACTGGATGAATAGAACTATGGCTGTAATTCTATACACACTTACCAGGGAGTAAGTCCCACTGAACTCAGTTGAGCTTAATTCTGAGTAGGCATGCTTAAGATTGTACTGTAGATGAATAACTCTTCCGGTCATTCTGGAAATATTCTGGAAAATATTTCCCCAAAAAATAGCAATCATTTTCCACTTGTATCACTGCTATTCAGAAGCTCTGTGGCTTTACTGCATAAGGATTGCTTGTGTGGCAACCTACTTATTTTTGACTGTAATCAGGCTATTGAGGAATAAATTAGTTATGGATTAAGGTCTCTATTAGAGGAACATTCTTTTTTTTTTCTTTGTAAAGGGTGGCAATAGAAATAAATACAATGGATACTGAAGTCTTGTTTTATTACTGTTGATAACAAGATTTATTGTATCCAAGTCAAAGAATGCCAAAGAAATTAAGTGGTTGTCATTGCAATTGTATACCGGAAATCTTCAAATTTTACTAGAAGCCAAATAACAGTATGCTCTGTGGTATTTGGCTCAAGGGATTGATATAAGTTTTACTACATTGCTTTGTTCAGTTCCCCCCCCCCCGCCCTAAACCGCCTTTCCCTACAATAGGCAACCAAGATTCTCATTAAATGCCTAATGAGATTTCCAGCAGATATGGGCTTGGTTCAGTGAAGTTGCATTTATGCTCTTTAAGAAATTCTAATTCGGTGTAGAGAATGCTGAAGTTGAAGCCATGCTCTCTGAAAAGCAATAAACATGGAAGGTAACACAAACCTATGTGGTTTGTAGGTGCATCGGTGCAGCCACTAGGAGGAGACATTTTTGTGAAAAGGTTTAGTCTAAAACCAGATAATTAGGGAACTGGTTTGAATGATACCCATGCAATGAAGGATATGCATGTTCATGACTCATGTATGTTTAAGTGCCTCTCCTCTCTTCTGGTTTATCAGTGCACATAGCTGGATGGTTGAGATGACTCCACCCTTCGCAATAATGGAAAGTGCCTCAAATTCTCCCAATAGGGTGGGAAGGACCATTAGGGCTACCAGAGCTTCATTCAAGCCAGCCCAGAGAGTTCTGGAAGCAGATGACCTGTGTGATACATTGTTTAGACAGGTTATGTGGTAACTGTTCATTAATGGCTTATAACCCTTTATTCCAGTGTTGCCCAAACTGTGGGTCAGGACCCACTGGTGGGTCACAACCTGATTTTTGGTGGATCTCAAAAGATGATGGAAAGATCAGATAATTAATTGGCTCAAGCTCTGAGTCTATTCAAATATCAGATACTGTAGCTGCTAACTGCCCTGAAAGGAGCTGAGCTCCTGCAGTTTGCAAGCATGTGTAAATACAGGGAGATAAATGTTTCAGGGTTTTTTTCTGGTTACTACTACTTATAAATTAAATAAATAAATATTATTTCTTTCTAAATCTTTTTTAAAAAGTTTGGTAAACCTAAGTTAGTCCTGATAAAGTCTCATTTTAAAAAGTAGATCCTGGTGCTAAAAAGTTTGTAAACCATTGCTTTATTGGATGGTTTCAGATGTTACAAACCCCAATCAGCCCCATGTTATATTGGGTGTCAGTGCACAGCCTGCCCTCTTCCTTCACTTACTGGTTAATGTTTCTAATTGCACGGGAGAACTGTCCATTGGCACCATTCAACAAACATAATTAAGGGAAGCAAAGGGAGGGGCCAGATGTGCACACACTACTTGGCGTTGGTTGAGAGGTCAAGTGTCATCCAAACCAGCCCACTGGCAAATAAAACCTTTTCTATTTTTTTTTTCTCCACAAACACTTCACAAACCAGTAATCTTTAAAGACTGAGAGCCCAATCCTATGTACGTCTACTCAGAAGTAAGTCCCATTTGAGTCAATGGGGCTTATTCCCAGGAAAGCATGGATAGGATTGGGCTGTGAGTTTGCCTGGTTGAGATGCTTGAGAAGACCAGTCATATTGTTAGGTAATAATATTGCTTCAGTTGGCTTTCTGTTGCTTTTGCTCTGATTTAATTGCTTCAGAGCTGTGCTAATACTGTGAAATATTTTTACTGTCTCCTTTTATAGTGTTTCATTTTATTTGTTGATTTTTTAAAAAAATGTTGTTAGTCACTCTGATGATCTGCTACAGAGATGAAGGGCAAGCTACAAGTATCTCTTCTAATATTTCCCCTTCAGCCCAATCCTAACCATTCCCCACCTCCAATGGAGGGAGTACTGGATCCTTTGGGGATATGGTCCCAGAAGCCTTTTCAAGTAAGGGAACTTTTGTTCCCTTATTTTGGGGTAAGCCTCCTCTGCCCCAATGGGTTTCCCTGGATCTGTGACAGCCATTTTGCTGGTGCAGACTGAGAACAATAAGGCAGAGGAAATGGGGAAAGGAACGTCAGAATCTTGGTGCAAGCTGGTGCTGCTGGCATCCACTTCTTCCCTACCACCTCCCGCCTGCCCCCTTCCTGCCCAGAAACTCTCCTCTCCCTCCCTGTCCCAGTGACCATTGTGCACCTCCTGTGATGGCTTACCTGTCTCAGGGAAGGTTGTCCTCTGTGGCAGCATGCTGGGGCTTTAGTCTTCCCCTTAGTTTTGTGTTCAGGTAACATACTTTATAGCTCTTCAGCAGAATGCAGTTAATAGCTTGGAAAACTGATCAGCAATGCCAAATATCTTTGGAACTTAGGATTTGCTGAATCCCACAGTTTCCAGAATTAAAATCCGTTTCTTACACATTCAATCTTAACACATTAAATTGTTCCTATGTGTGAAATGTAAATGTTGTTGGTTTCTAATTAAATCGTAACAACCATAAACTTTAAGTTTATATACAGCAGATCTGGTTTACGGTGTTGTAGATACCCACAACACACTCTCTGTGGATTTGGTTTTCTTCCTGTGTAAGACTGAATTAATTTATAGTTATAAAGTGATAGCCTAACACTTAATTCATGCCATTAATTTCCTTGAGATTTTCTAAAAGAGCTAGGAGGCAGAGTTGCTATTAAATGTTAAGACTGCTTTCCAATCCTATTTCAAATAATGATCTGAACCTCTGAGATCACATAACTCTCTAAAAAATAAATTAACCAAAATGCACAAAACTTTATGCATTTAACTATCCCACCCTATAACAGTATAACATGATGCTTAGTCACATTCTTAATTTCCTATGGCAGTCAACTAAAATTGCCTTCATCAGGAAGTGGAAACTAACCCAGATGGTAGACTTTGCCTAGAATTATCTGCACTCACTTATTTGTGATGGTCCTTTTAGTTCTCATTTATTTCTGGCTTTAAACATTGCTATTGTAATTCCATTTAATTAGCTAGCTTCATTCATTACTACTCCCAAAGTCTCTGAAAACGTAGAAAACATTCAAGAAGTAATAGCCTCTGAATGGGACTTTCCCCTAATGGGTATCATACATTATAGAAGCATCTAAAACTATATAGTATTATCTATTGCCTCCATACAGAGAACCAGAGTTGTGTAAGACAGTGAGCAATGGAACAAATATGCAAATATGAATGTCACTTATTTCCCCACCCAACATTCACCTGGGAAATTTGGAAACCTCCCAGCTTTCAGGAATGCTAGGAGGCAGAGAGTACGCCCCACATCATTCATACTGAAGCTCACCTGAGCAGCATCTAACAGATGAGATGGATTGATATAACATCTTAGATAAGCCTGTCCATGTTTCTTACTTCCTGCCTTCCACCTGGCTGTCAAGCTCAGAGGAGGTTGGTGGGAGTGGAATTCTGAAACAGTTGTGCAGCCCAATCCTTTGTGTTCACTCAAAAGTTCCACAATATTCAACAGAATTCTTATAACAATATTCAACAGAATTCAAATGAGTAAGATCCCTCTTACTCAAGTGAGTAAGATCCCTCCCTCAATGCCTCTCTGATCAGGCATTGGATAAAACAAGTAAGTGTTGGTCAGGTGACAGTTGAATGCAGACAAATAGTTATGCAGAATGAGTTGCCCTGTCATATTCTTCTACACCTGGCCCAAAGCAAACAAGGAAGTAGTCACCCTCCAGGTGTTTACTAGCAGCCATTTTTGCTTGCCCTATTTGAGTCACACAGGGCAGCTGATACATTCTAAAACTGACTTATATTTTCTTTTCATTGTCTGATGAACCAAGGTAGTATGCAGTCTGTTCTGGGCATAAAAACAAGCAACTCTTCCTGCAATTTTTACCCAGCATCTAGTACTCAAAAGCAGATTGAGTCTGACCAGGGAAGTTTAGTGAGGCATCATGGCTAATAATGGTTTATTATTAATGTGACGAGAAAGCAGAGGTGAAACTAGATGACTTTTTCACTTTGGTTTTTTTTATGATTTATGGTAGCAATAATACTCCTTTTGACCACTGATGGCTGCTATGTTTTCCCTACACTCCTCCACCGCCATTTTGCCCCCAGAACACCCTTTGGTACGATGTTATGTGATGATGTGGTATCAAAATTATCAGTCATCAGATGTACTGCTGTTGCTCCTATTGCCAAGTTGAAACACTTCCCCCAATTCTTAGCTATTCCTAGTTCAGCGACCCCAAATTTCATGGTATCTACTACTCATTGATGCCAACACCACTAAACTCATCCTGTCCCTAGGCTGTGTGTGGAAGTCAACTTACTGCCTATGCCCTTCCCTTTCCTGTCAGTCACATTTTCGGCTTCCATCTTTGCATCTCAAGAATTAAGTATAGAGCTGGTGGCAGTGCCTTTTTCCTCAGTGAGAGATTTACCTCAGTGCTGGAAAGTCGGTTAGGATTGCGGCTCCCCCCATCTTAGAAAGTCTCTCCAGAGAGGGTGAATGTATTTTCTGGCAGTTCAATCATCTTTCCTTTTTCCCCAATAAATGTTGTGAGATGCACAATGCAATAAGAAGAAAGACACTGTTTCAGCAGAGAGCTTGTGTTTATGCATCCCCACATGGATTCGGTTGAAAGATACGCACACAAAAGCCTGCTCTTGGTGCCACTTCGTAATGGGAGCTTTTCAAATAGAAACTTCAAAAGACTTGTACAGGACCATGGTGGAGACACAGCCCTAAGACCTGTATCCAATTCTGATGGGGCTGTCTGTGTCTGGCTGCTGTTTTAGATAGAAATGTGAAGGCTGTCAGCACACATGCTGGAGTTCTGTGAGAGAAGCAGTTCAGGACACCTCCTCCTCGTCCTGTGCATCCAAGGAAGAATTTGAATTCAGTACAATCATTTTACCATCTTTCTTTGGCACCTTCCAATGATGCTTGCATTCTTTGCCCACACCACTTAACAGAAGCCTTTGCTTTGCATGTAAATTTAGATTAAATGCCTTTTTTTTTTCCTACCAACATCCCAATGCTGTTGCCTCCTACAAAAAAATCCACCGCAAGTCCTGCATTCCAAACTTCTATTCCTAGGTATTATCCAGACAATATATGGCCTTCTCTCGACAACCTGATCGGAGTTAGAACAAAAGACATTTTTGAGAACTGGCTCAACTTGATTAACCTCATGAAGGCTAAGCAGGCAAAAATAAGCTGCTGCAATCCATAGCCTTATTGATGTGAGGATAGGTCTTGACCATCAGCTGACACCAAAAGCAGAGCATTGAGATTTTGCAAGTTGCGGGACATAGAGGCTTTATTGGAGAAAAGAAAATAGCCGAGCAGAATAATGGCTTCTGTCCTTTCAGATTATTGGCAGAATAGGCCTTCTGTGACTTGGCTTTCTCAGTTCTCACAACACATCAGCTTTACTTCAGCTACCATAAGCTTCAGCTTACTACAGCATCACCTTCAAATTGCACCTTGTCCCCTTGTATTATACATCAGTTCTATATAGACACATGTTGTCCCTACGATACCTCAAGTCTGACTGTTTTTTTAGTTTTGAAAAGTCTAGAATCTTCACAGAAGATATGGGCTGACACAATCCCTCCCCTGATTTAGTTGAGCCTTTGGGGCGGGGGGGGGGGGATATTCTTATTCTTAAAGAAAAAGCCATAAGTTATATAGGATATTGGAACAGCTAACTTAGAGGTCACAACCTGTGTATACCATGACACAACGTACATCTTTTTTCTGAGGCCTCCATCATTTTGAATTATTCTGAAGTAGAGGGTATGAGTCTTTGCTCTGGACCCAGCTATTCAGAGAAGATGGTAGTTTAACCCTTGCTATCCACATTGCTGAATTTTTTGCTCAAGAGGATTTTTGATTCTTGTCTATGTTGCCATAGTGTATGGCACTGTACATTGATGAGAGAGGAAAGGAGCATCCTGGAAAGCACAAGCTCAGTAGGATTTTCCTGATTTTTGGCTCTCTGGTTTTATGTCCTGTGTATGCTTTTAGAGGGGCTGCAAGGTATTGGGGGGGAGAGGGGAACCCTGAGATAATACAAGGTGTTACCTTACAGGACAGCTATTTTAAAATTCGGGCAGCCCAATCCTAATTTGTGCTGGAACAGCCAGGCTGAGTGGCCTATGCTGTACCCAAGACAAGGTAGATGTCGGCTGGAGGGTAACTCAGGGTAAGGAGATATTTTCCCCTTCTCCTGAGCAATGTCCCAGCCAGCCCTATGGGACTACTCAGATCTGTGCCAGTGATTTTGTGCAAATCTGGACAGCCCATGTAAGGCTGATCAGGCCAAGGATGGGGGTTAGGATTCTGCCTGTGTTGCCATGGCCAATCATATCCCACTCCCAGGCCCCTGATCCAGACCACACTCCTCCACTCAAAAATGCCCCTTTCTGCCTCCTTCCTTCCCACAACCCTCTCTAACCCCCTACACTAGCCTACCTCAGCCAGGACTAACCTACCCTATCCAGGCACAGATCTGGTGTCTGTGGGCTGGTGTGGGTCTCTGTGCCAGCCCAGCCTGCTCTAGAGGAAGCAGAAACATGCTTTACGGCACATTTATGACACTCCGAGGCTGATGCAGGGGGGCTGCACCAGCGCAACAAACACCTGGAGTAGATGGGCTTTTGTCCTAATCTAGCAGGGCTTTGCTTAATTTGTCTGAGTTGGTTGGTTGGCAACCTTCAGTCTCGAAAGACTATGGTAGAAGCCTACAACACCCAGTATTCCCAGGCGCTCTCCCATCCAAGTATTAACCAGGGCTGACCCTGCTTAGCTTCTGAGATCAGACAAGATCAGGCATCTGCAGGTACACACAGCTGAATGTCTTGTCCAGTCAATTGTTGGGCAAGCCAAGACTGGGCCGCTCTTTATGGAAATGCATGAAATCTAAGGAACACTGGGGATATTTTAGTTTTGACTTGTAGCCTGCCTGAACTGGAAACATGCCTTAGAAAGCATTCCCACATCTTAGTCCAGAATGGTTCTCTAGCAGCCATGTAGAGTTTTCTTAGCAGGCAAATTGGTGTGGAAAGGGATCCCCTGAGGACAGTCAAACATTGGCATAGATCTTAAGATGCATTTAATTGTTTAAGAAATCTTTCACACTTTGTTTCACATGAATTTTCATGTGTAACACTTAAATTGTAATAATTGTAGAAATATAAATACATGGTACTAAATCTTTAATGGGGAAAGGAACATCAGCTATCTGCTGCTCTAAAACAGATACATTCTATTTTGCCACAGGGACTGAAGAAGATGTGCGAGAAGGAACTGAGAACTATAGACTTCACAAGGGAAATTTTGCATATCATTTAGTTTGGGTGGCAAACTTTATTTTTTATGCAGTTCATAATTTGCAACGGAAGCAGCAGCACTTTGAGACAGGATAGTGTGGATGGACACTGTTGAAAGGGGAAGAAGTTCAAGAAAAGCCTTCTCCCATTTTCTGGGGTTTAAGCAAAATCCCCCCTTGAAAGTATAAGTTTCCCAGCTATTTTGCATCTCAAGGTCATATTTTCAAGGATAGATCAGAGGTACAACTTGTGACATATAGATGTACCTCTAATGCCATCTTTGGAAAAAGAACAAAACAGGAAGGTGATCATGTCTTCCTAACTTTGAGAGATATGAAGCATCATAAATCTTTACTTATTTTCTAATCTCAGTCACCCATGGACTTTGCATAGATGATTATTGTTCCTGTGAAACCCAGTTTAAGCCTATGTAATTGAGTGTCAAATGTTATTATCTGGTGTGCTCCCTGGGGCATTTGGTGGGCCGCTGTGAGATACAGGAAGCTGGACTAGATGGGCCTATGGCCTGATCCAGTGGGGCTGTTCTTATGTTCTTATGTATTCTTTCTGGTCTAATTTGATGCCACTAATAGTACATTTGCTTCCTTGTTCAGGCAGCAAGCAGTTTATCTTGGTTTTAACTGCATACAGAGAAGGCTATAAAGCATCATTAAAGGCACTGGTTATCTTCAGGTAAAGTCATAATATGAGCTTCCACCACTATTCCATGGAACATCTGCACTGTGAAGTCTCTAGGTAGAGCTAAGCAGTGATAACATTGCATGGCTCATTGCTTGAACTCACTGGCACATTAACGTGGCACATTAAAAGGATGAGGCTATTCGGTGAGTGGCAATGTCCAAAGAGATCATTGACAGGATGTTTCTTTTAGTGAGAAAATACAAAATATGCACCAAGTCATTGAGCATATCCAAAGAAAGTTATTGGGCTCGCAAGGAGGTGGGAACTGTGCCCTTATCCTATGCTCCTTCCTAAGCATGGAAGCTCCTTCCTAAGCATGGATCTGCTAACAAGAGGTCATTTAGCTGGCGCAGATCTGAGTTGCCCCATTGAGCCTGTAGGGTGGCTGTAGGGGAGGCCACCAGCATTGCAATCAATCAGTCAATCAGTCAATCAATCAATCACCATAGTATGCAGCATGGGCCATAATTGCCATGCTGCTTCAGCACGGGAGGGGATGGATAGGATTGGACTGTCAGTGGGACTTATTCCTGGGTGACCATGCATCGATTGCATTGCACATCACTGAGGACTGTATATATGCTACCCACACAAGCCCTGTTCAGGCATGATCTAGATATTTTCTGAGAAACAACAACATGGCGATCTCTTTGATGCAAACAAGCTTGCCTGAAAAGAGCTTTAGATATCTTCACCGATTCTGATGTGTCTGGCCTGAAAAGTACATTGTGTGTGCTCTAATCCACAGTGGGTGTTGGTAATGCTGAGCTGCACTGAATCATCCCATTGCATATTGTTGTTTTTCTTCTTAGCTCCAGTCACAAAATCCAAGGGAGGAAAACATGTCAAATCTATAGAAAGGAAAGCTAGCATAACCTGTCAGGTCTTCAGCAACGTGGAGGAACTAAAGTCTTTTTTTGTCATGGCCAATTCTCCATAGCAGCCCTCCATTAGTCACCTTTGCGTGATATTTACTTAGACTTGGAGAAGAGTATAGTAACTGCTTGGTACTGCAGTTGTTTATATCATGGTTGAGTTTCACCCCTTTCTTCCTGACAGGACCTTACACACTTCACCTCTAGATTGTGACAGACCAACATTCAACTGGTATAGCTTTTCTTGACATGACAAGTAAATATAGCAGTATATCAAACCAATGGAAAAAATAAATGAACAGAAAAGAAGAAATGTACTCATCTCTATATTTTTTTTTTCCTTTAAATATCCTAAGCTATTATTTGAAGTAAGTAACTGCTCATTTAATTATTATAAGGCAGTGGTCTTAAACTTGTTTTATGCCATGACTCCAATAAATAAATAAATAAATAAATAAATAAAGCATGAGGCTGAGTATCCCACACCTTCTCCCAGGACCTTATCCGGCCACCCCGCCCCCATTGCCACCCGGTTGGCAACCTTCAGTCTCGAAAGACTATGGTATAAGCCTACAGCACCTGGTATTCCCAGGCGGTCTCCCATCCAAGTACTAACCAGGCCTGATGCTGCTTAGCTTCCAAGATCAGACAAGATCAGGCATGTGCCACCCACTCACCTCGTAAGTCCCTCTCAGCACTGTTCATTGTAACCAAATATTGTTATTAGAGCAGAAAAAGTTACCATGACTACTGGCACTAGTTAAAACTACTGCTCAAAACAATAAAGGGAACACTCAAACAACACAATGTCACTCCAAGTCAATCACACTTCTGTGAAATCAAACTGTCCACCTAGGAAGCCACACCGATTGACAATCAAGTTCACATGCTGTTGCACAAATGGAGTAGACAACAGGTGGAAATCATAGGCAAGTAACAAGACACCCCCAATAAAGGAGTGGTTCTGCAGGTGGTGACCACAGACCACTTCGCAGTCCCTATGCTTTCTGGCTGATGTTTGGGTGACCTTTGAATGCTGGCGGTGCTGTCACTCTAGTGGCAGCATGAGGCGGAGTCTGCAACCCACACAAGTGGCTCAGGTAGTGCAGCTCATCCAGGATGGCACATCAATGCGAGCTGTGGCAAGAAGGTTTGCTGTGTCTGTCAGTGTGGTGTCCAGAGCATGGAGGTGCTACCAGGAGACAGGCCAGTACACCAGGAGACGTGGAGGAGGCCGTAGGAGGGCAACAACCCAGCATCAGGACTGCTACCTCCACCTTTGTGCCAGGAGGAACAGGAGGAGCACTGCCAGAGCCCTGCAAAATGACCTCCAGCAGGCCACAAATGTGCATGTGTCTGCTCAAACGGTCAGAAACAGACTCCATGAGGGTGGTATGAGGGCCCGACGTCCACAGGTGGGGGTTGTGCTGACAGCCCGACACCGTGCAGGACATTTGGCATTTGCCAGAGAACACCAAGATTGGCAACCTCGCCACTGGCACCCTGTGCTCTTCACAGATGAAAGCAGGTTCACACTGAGCACATGTGACAGACGTGACAGAGTCTGGAGACGCCAGGGAGAACGCTCTGCTGCCTGCAACATCCTCCAGCATGACCAGTTTGGCAGTGGGTCAGTAATGGTGTGGGCTGGCATTTCTTTGGGGGGCCGCACAGCCCTCCATGTGCTCGCCAGAGGTAGCCTGACTGCCATTAGGTACCGAGATGAGATCCTCAGACCCCTTGTGAGACCATATGCTGGCGCGGTTGGCCCTGGGTTCCTCCTAATGCAGGACAATGCTAGACCTCATGTGGCTGGAGTGTGTCAGCAGTTCCTGCAAGATGAAGGCACTGATGCTATGGACTGGCCCGCCCGTTCCCCAGACCTGAATCCAATTGAGCACATCTGGGACATCATGTCTCGTTCCATCCTCCAGCACCACGTTGCACCACAGACTGTCCAGGAGTTGGCGGATGCTTTAGTCCAGGTCTGGGAGGCGATCCCTCAGGAGACTATCTGCCACCTCATCAGGAGCATGCCCAGGCATTGTAGGGAGGTCATACAGGCACATGGAGGCCACACACACTACTGAGCCTCATTTTGACTTGCTGTATGGACATTACATCGCAGTTGGATCAGCCTGTAGTGTGTTTTTCCACTTTAATTTTGCATATGACACCAAACCCAGACCTCCATGGGTTAATAAATGTGATTTCCATTGATGGTTGTTGTGTGATTTTGTTGTCAGCACATTCAACTATATCAGAAACAAAGCATTTAATAGGAATATTTCGTTCATCCAGATCTCAGATGTGTTGTTTAAGTGTTCCCTTTATTGTTTTGAGCAGCTTATTTTAGCACAATTGCTAAGAACCTGAGCAAGACTGGAACACAATCTCCTGGGACCTGAAGGAGTAAACCAGATGCCTCCCCTTTACCTGGTGGTACTCTCATCTAGTGGTCTTCAACCTTTTCATTCCCATAAGTTGTCACAACCTCACAACTCAGGCTTCGCGACCGCATTGGGGTCCCGATCCCAAGGTTGAAGAACAGTGTTCTAAGGTAATTGGAAGGAGGGGCCTGAATGAATCCTATGTTGTTTGCTCCAATAATTTTTCTCACATGGTCCAACTTCTGTTCAGTTTATATGCAGATCTCAAACAAATGTGCATGAAAATAAGGACCATGTGAAGCCATTATACTGTATCAAACCATAGGTCAGTCTTGCTCAGTGTTGTCTGCAATAAGACAGACAACAGCAACACTCTAGCATGGTGCCATTCACTGGAGAAAAATTTTGATAGCAAATTAATGCTTTGGGTTGCAATTTTAAATTTACTGGGGAGTAAGCCCCATCGAACACAGTAGGTTTTACTTCTGAGCAAACATGAATTGCATTGGTTATCATTTATTCGTACCATTTTATTGGGCAGGAGGTCTGGTCTAGAGGGTAGAGCCTCCGTTAGCCTGAAGATAACATCAGAAGGTTACCAGTTCGAGGACACCGGCAGCTCCCTGAATGGCTGAGAATGGCGAGATCTTGAAGCAGCTGACAAGCCCAGCTGAGTGATTCCACCTGCTCTTGCTTTGAGCAAGAAGTGTCTTGTGAGAGATGGAGCTGCTTGCCAGCCTGTGTGGGAGAACTGGAGGCCAGAAGAGAGCCCAAACCAGAAAGATCCATCTGAAATGTTGTTGGTTCTTGAAAGAGAGAACCTCTATGATTGTAAAAATCCCCTTGAGGGATTTAGAAATGCCTGCCTATGTAAACCGCCTTGAATAAACCGCCTTGAATAAAGTCACAGGAGTAATCCGATGACCAGAAAGGCGGTATATAAATACCTAGTTATTATATTATTATTATTTATTAATTAAATGGCACAGTCCTAATAGGAATGGGAATAGCTCTTTAGTTAATGCTGCTCATTCCCCAAGGAATCAATGGAGTGGCATTTTTGCCCCTTTGCTCCTACCAAGGTGAGGCAGGGGAATTAAGCCAGGCAACTGACTGACGGCAGAAATGGGAAGGGACTGGGTTGCTCTTTGAATTCAGCATGTGTTGGGTTGGAAGTAACCCTGTCTGCCCACCAAGGAAAACAGCAGGTTGTCCTTGGAACCAAGGAAGAATTTTTACCCTGAATCTGACTGGCCCATAGCTGAGGATTCTTTTTTTCCAGCTACTGCAGGCTTTAAGCAGGTGTAGTGCTTTACCCAATTACTGGCAGGTATTATGTACAACAGAAATTAAGGATAGGGATTAGTGAGCACTCTGAGGTAAGTGATTGGTCAAGGGGGACCAGGACCAATCACCAGAGGCTGCTCCTTATGGATATGCTGTCTGGGAACCCCTCAGGCAAGGATCATAAAGCCAACCTTAAAGGCTCTTCAGCTTGGAAAAAGCATTACAATCCAGAACTTTCTCAACCCCCTTTCAAGGCATAGATAAGTTTAGGTTGTCGATGATTACCTATTATTTAGAGCCAGAGGAGGAGTGTTCAGATGGGGGAATAGACAATAGCTGGCTGTTTTCTCCAAGAAAGGAGCCCACAGTGGAAAGGGAGAGTGGAATTCAAGTTAGGATCCACTGCAGGTTATCTGTACTGAAATAAAATTGCGGCACATTTCTAATCCAAGCCATTTGTCTCATGTCTTATTGGGGGTATGTGGGCAATGATGGTGAAGAAATAAGTGGCTGGTGATGTGTCCACATCATAAGTGTAAGGATCAAAATGATTCATGTAGGTGCTTCTGGAAAGACACGAAGAATTGGAATGCAAAACATATTTTTGCTTTCAAAACGAGATCACCATAACAATACATGACTCTTCCTGCTGCTCCGATTAACATTTTTAATATTCTTTTACCTCTGCAAAGCAGCCAAGAAATATTTCAAGATGCTGTACAAGTGCGAAAGAATCTTGCAATGAATTCAATCTCATTGATAAGTGCATGTATATGCAAGGGTTTTTGCCATGTATAATTACAGGACCCATGGGTCTGAAAGGAAAGAATAGAAGTAAGGCCTTCATGTGGTAGAATACAGCTTGTTGATTAATTTTTATGCTATAAAAGAGATTTGATTTGCATGGTGCACAGTACAGAATTAGTTTGTTGAATATTTGGCCATGTTCTTTTTAATCTTAGTGGAGAGTTCATCTTTCCAATCCATAAAACTATATTTGCTTTATGCACTCCTTTACCTAAACTGTGCACAGATCACCCATATAGAATGCCATGGTAATATAGTGGGTAAAATATTGGATTCTGACCGATAAGATTCAGGTTCAGATCCTCTATCAGCTGTGAAGCTCATAAGAACATAAGAGCCCTGTTGGATTAGGCCAAAGGCCTATCTAATTCAGCTTCCTGTATCTCACAGTGGCCCACCAGATGCCTCAGGGGGCACACAAGACAAGAGACCTGCATCCTGGGGCCACTCCCCTGCATCTGGCATTCTGAGGTAACCTACCTCTAAAATCAGGAGGCTGCACATACCCATCATGGCTTGTAACCTGTGATGGACTTTTTTTCCTAGAAATCACTGCAGTCCTTTTAAAAGGCATTTAGGCCAGTTGCCATCACCACATCATGTGGCAAGGAGCTCCACAGACTAAGTACATGCTGCTAAAGAAATATTTTGTTGTTTGTTCTAACTCTCCCAACATTTAATTTTAGTGGATGTCCCCTGGTTCTGGTGTTGAGAGAGAGAGAGAGAGAGAGAGAGGAACATCCCTCTATCTGCTTTATCCATCCTCTGCATAATTATGTATGTCTCGATCATGTGTCCCCCCCCCTCCCACCCAGCTCACTGGATGATCTTGGGCTAGCTGGGTTGTTTTAAGGATAAGAAGTATGGGTGAGAAGTATGTGTACTGTCCTTAACTCCTTGGAGAAAAGGTAAATGAGATGAGTAAGTACACACTTGCACAAACGTGTCATATGGAAGACTCTCAGCCTTGGGGATGGTATTTGCAAAGTATGAAAATCAGATTTGTGTAAGGAGTCACTCATCTATGCAGCCAGTGGATCAAATCAATCCGGAAGAATGATTTGCTCTGATTTATTGGATCCAGCCTCATAACAGCCCCATGAAAACAAAGCAGAAATTCACAGCTCCTGGAATATGTCGTATTCTATATTCATACACCTGGTGGCTTTTTATTCTTTTGATTTTTTTTCAATTTTTGTCTAATTTCTGAGGCCTTTTTAGCCCTGCATTCTCTCCCACTCCAGACTCCTTTATCTTACTTGCCATGTTTTCCTCAAATCCAGACAGTTCCAAACCCAGTTCTGACCCAGTCCTAGAACAATCAATACTTTGTTTATATCCTGGATCTCCCACAACTTGCCACTTGTAAGGTGTTATATGTCCCTATTCAGGCATTCAGTCTGAACCCAGGTAGAGGAGGGAATGCACTGGCTAGCCACACCCGAATGCCACTGCAGTCTATGGCCACATCCCCTGCTTACCCTGGCATTTCATCAAGCACCGAATATAGGGAAGTTTCTTTCAGCATTCTAGAAACCTGGTTGGCCAGGATTCTATGAGCAAAACTGTGCCTGGGTTCAGTGCTTGTCTCTGCAGAAAAGTACTGAATGCAGGGAGAGCCCAGGATGTGGCCACAAAGTATACTAGCATGTGTGTGAGAAGAAGATCCATAGCATTCTCATTCTCCCTGTACTTGGGTGCCGGGATGCTAAATGCTTTTGGTGTAAGCTCCAGCAGGTGATTTTCCATTGGTCCCCCAAATAAAAGAGTAATGAATGGTTTTATTCTTGGAACATTTTTCACTGTCAGAGAAAAGGCCTTCTTGCATCAATCTACCTCCTGCTCTCCCCTTGTTCAGGCTATTCTATCCTTCCTTCCCCACCTCCTATTTTCCACTATCCTGGTCCACAGTAACCTGCTTAGTTAATATGAAAGTGAGAATTCCTCATGTGAAGGAAGTTGAGCATCCTTTTTAATGATGGCTTCTCAAGCTTTAGGAGCACAACTTGGATAAAAAAGATCTCCAACCTATAGGTCACTGCTTAGAAGGAAGCAGGTATGGCTGAAATGAATTTGTTCCCCAAAATTCCTCCTAAAAATCATCCTTTGCAAATGTTTATGTAAAAGACTATCCAGGTATTCTCTGAATGCTCAAGTGTTTGATATTTGAATCTGAGATCTAATGATATTTTATTTCACTATTTGGTATCTGACATTAAATATTTGACAAGGTTTGATAGCTGACATGAAATACTATGTAGTATTTGACAGTGTTGATAGTAACAAACTAACTCAGTGGTTTTTCAAACTTTCTAACTTCAGGAAACACCTTCCACATCAACTGATCTCTTCAAATGTACTTCAGAGCAACTACATATTGCACTGGAAGAATCTTCTCGGCACACCTGGTTTCTATGGGGCACTGGTGCACCTCAACACCACCCACTGTGAGCTGAGTGTTTGAACAGGAGTAGGCAACTAACTGATATACATGAGCTACTTAACTAAGGGTGCAATCCTAACCCCTTATGTCAGTGCTTTCCAGCACTGGCATAGCGGTGCCAGTGGGACATGTGCTGCATCCTGCAGTTGGGTGTCACTCACGGAGGCCTCCTCAAAGTAAGGGAATATTTGTTCCCTTACCTCTGAGCTGCACTGCCCTTATGTGATTGCTGGAAAGCACCGATTGCATCCTAAATGACTAACTGCCAAAGACCTACTTTCCTCTTCCCTTCTCCTACCTGCCAGGTTCATTTTTCCCAGGACCCCATCCTGCCCCCTTGGCAGCTTGGTCTGTTCTGAGGCTCCAGGTCAGCCCAGCCAGCTCTACCCCTTCCTGCTGTAGTACACTCCCAGACTCTTGCTGCCAGCCAGCCTGGCCAGCTCCACCCATTCCGCTGTGGCCAGATTCCAGCCTCTAGAGCAGTGTTTCTCAAACTGTGGGTCGGGACCCACTAGGTGGGTCGTGAGCCAATTTCAGGTGGGTCTCCATTCATTTCAATTTTTTATTTTTAATATATTAGACTTGATGCTACCATGGTATGCGACTGCATTTGGGAAAATGTTACAGACCTATACTTTTTACAAGCTACTATGTATATTCTTTTAACAATGATAGTTAATGGGACTTACTCCTGGGTAAGTGTGGGTAGGATTGCAGCCGAGAATTGCTAAAAAGTTTTCCTGCTGGATGATCCGGTCATGACATCACTTTCAGTGGGTCCTGACAGATTCTCATTCTAAAAAGTGGGTCCTGGTGCTAAATGTGTGAGAACCACTGCTCTAGAGAGAGCCGCTCCTTGCAGCTGCCTGCCACCTGCTCACTGCCCTGCCTACCTCCCAGATGATCAGCGGCACTCTCTTTGTCTTGCCACACTGTTTCACAGCTGACCAGTAGCTGTGGTCCTCATCTGGAAGTAATCACAGTGATGCCACCACTATTACTTCCTGAACCGTACTGAGAGTGGCTGCAAACTCATGGCCATTTTTGGCATGGAACTGTGCTGCTCTGGACCCCACTTTTTCTTCTCCCTTTTTTTAAAAGGGGAAGAAGAAGGGGGGATCAGGAGTGGCTGGAAAAGGCTTTGAGGTGGCCATTTTGCAACCACTCTGAGCCTTTCTGAAGGGCCCACTTAGCTTCCTCCTCTTTAAATAGGGGAAGAAGGGGGCAGGCATGAGGAGGACAGTTGGCTCTCAGACGAGAAGGTGCTGGCCCCTGGAGTAGCGCAGAAAGGCTCAGAGGGTGACTGTGATTGCAGCCACCCTCTGAGCTTTTTCATACTGCTCCAAGGGCTGCCCGCCCTCCACTGCTATTTTTTTTAAAGCAAGGGCAGCAGCATTGGCCTGGAGGTAGCCAATTTTCCACCCAGCCCTGAATGACCAAAAATGGACCCATGATCTACCAGTCAATCGCAGTTGATGGGTTGCTGACCCCTGCCCAAGAGCAGATCTGAGATTTCCTATGATTTTGCATTGCTAAGGATGTTATCTGGGAAACTTTGCCTGCCATTACTGATCTTCTGAATAGAAACCCTATTTAGGTTTGGAAAGAACTTGTAGCTCACTGAAAAACAATTTGAAGGTCACTCAGTATATCACTTGTTACTTACCTGATGCATGTTACAGAGCAGAGGTGGGCAAACTTTCACCTTTAGGGATTCTAGACCTTCAACAATTGTATAGAAAAGGGAATTTCAGCAGGTGCAGCTTGTCATCTCACAGATGACAAGCTGCAAGTTTGCCCACCCCTGTGATAGAGTATTTAATATTTGACAGTATTTGATGTTGGCATTTAGTGTCATTTTTTTTTGTCTGAGAGCATTTGATAACATGCAGCTTGATTTTGACAGCTTGTGAGACTTTATATTCAAAACCTGTCAAAATCAAAATAAACACAAAAGACCAATGTGTTGTAAGATGCAGCCTGAAATTTCTTGTGTGGAATCTGAATGTCAAAATTGGAAAATGCAGAATTTCAAAATGGGTGAATATTTGTTTTGTCTCTGGAATACGTACCGGTAGAAAGTGAATGTATATGACAAAATAGATTGTTTTCTGGCTGTTAGTAAAGTATCTGACTTTTAAAAAATTGCTTTTGATCTGAAATTCCCTTAATTCTATATATCCTCTTCCTAACTTAAAAAATAGCAAATGTTCCTCATTATCCCTTTCTTGGTGGATGATAAATGGTTTGCCTTGTTGCCAAGTCTGTGACCTCGTTCTGAATCTAATTGGAAGTATGGAGATGCCCCATGATCCTGTTGAGACACCACTGGCTCTAAAATGCTACTTTATCCTTTCCCAGATTTCTTGTTTCATTATTATTAACACTGGTGCATTTCACCTGCCAGAGTTCTTTGGCACTTATAGATGCAAGCTTCTGCTCTTTAAACCTAGTTAGATGAGAAAACGTCTTACCCTGAAATAAACAGGATTTGAACTGTGCTAGCTTTTCTATTTATTTATGAAACCCTGGTTTCTTTTTCTTCCTTGTTGCCAGCTTATAGCTTAAGCTACCTGTGAAATAATTAGGTGAGCTCTTTTGGGAAGGGTTACCTTCAGGGTGTAACACCGAGAAGCAAATCTCATACTGTTTGTACTGTGCATGGGATGCCATCTACTTTCCATAAAAGTAAAGCAAAGTTTAACAGCGGGATTTATTTTATTTAGAAAGTTTACTATGGAATTTCTCAATTCCAAAGGTAAACGCAGTGAGCTTTCTAAATTCACTACACAATGCAAAATCATGTTTGTCTTGAGAATTTGTTTGTCTTGTCTGAAATATTCCATCATTGTGGAAGGAGAGTGGAGCCATGCCTATAGATTGTCCACATCTGTGTACCTGCAACAGTAAAACATATTGCTTCCTACATCCAGTCTCAAGACAAAGAGCTGGTATACCACCTCACAATCTGGGCAGAGACTCCAAATCTACCTCTGGTGTAGTCATGTATACCAGCATTTCTCAAACTGTTGGTTGAGACCCACTAGTGAATCATGAGTCAATTTCAGGTGGATTGTGTAGCACCAAAAATATACAGTACAGAGCTGCTGGACAGGGTGGGCTCCCATTAGGAAAGAATCATGGTGCTTTGCCCTGAATAGGTGGGAAGATGAGATGTTGGAAAGGGGGGAGGGCTGTGTGGTTGGAGAAAGATCCAAGTCTTTGTTCTGCTCTGACTTCCGAGCTGAAATGTCTGAATTCCAAGGTTTGAAGCCTAAATTGATGAAGTCACTTCCAGCCATGACATCACTTCCGGTGTCATTCTAAAAAATGGATCCTGGTGCTAAAAGGTTTGAAATCCACAGATGTATACTGTCTGCAGCTATGAAAACAAGTAGGGCTCATCCTAGACTTAAATTGACTGTTTCTTTAGAGAACAGATTGGGCACCTGAACCTCCAAAGGAGGGTTTGTAAAATATTCTGCATGTCTCATTGGCCTATCAACCTTCAGTGTTTTGAGTGTTCCAGATTAACACCCCTCTGCAATTTTTGTGCCATTTTTTAACCTCAGCATATGTCAGCTGCAATCCTATCCACACTTACCTGGGAGTAAGCCTCATTGACTATAATGGGACTTGCTTCTGAGTAGACATTGCTTAAGCTCGAGCTGTTACATAGTCAACAAAATGAAAACCACCACAATAAGAACCAGTGTTCAGGCACGGCAATAACTTCAACAAAGTATATTTTTATTTCTTTCAAACCTCTGGATAAATAACCCATTGAAGGATTACTACCAAGGCTATATTTCTAGTTGAGATGTCTATAATAGTATACAGTCAATCAGAGTGCAACGATGAGCCAGTTTTAAGGAAATGGATCTGAGGCTTTTCTGCAGCCAACCAAATCAATTAAAATCAGAAAATGTCAGTTATGTGGCTAAGCTTTATTTTAAAGCAAACAAGGAAGAGATTCATTTTAAAACCACACATATGGTATAAATCCAAGACAGATACATTTGAAATGTTGAGTTATATTTGAATGACATGCTGAATTCCATTGTAAGCTATTCAGTATTGTCTCACATGCATAACTTTGAAAATATTATCAATTCTGTGGGTCCACAGCGCTGCTTGAACCCACTTTCCAGGAGTACAGCATGCTTATGGCAATCACAAAAGGGGACCCACTATTCTGTAAAGTCAGGCTGCTTCTGCAAACACTGAATGGCAGTGGCCAGGAAGCAGCGGCTAGAGCGCCACGCACCAGAAGAGCAGTGGCAGGGGTTGGCCATGGGTGGGAGTGAGAAGACTGGGGTTTTTCTGGGTGGGGAGGGAGGAGGATCAGAGGGAAAGAGGTGGGAGGGGTTGGATCTGGTGGCAATGGTGCCTGCCAGATTTATCCCTTCCTTATTAAACCTCCCTGCCCCACCCTCTCCTGAAATATATGCCACCAAATTAGATGGTAAGCCCTTTTGGGGCCATTAGTTATTTGATTTTCTCTGTAAACAGCTTTGTGAACTTTTTATTGAAAAGTGGTATATAAATATTGTTAATAGTAATAACAGATGGCACATGTCTAAGGAGACCCATTGGCAATCAAGCAGCAAAATATTTTCACTTACTTCCTGAAGGCTGTCTGATCACCCCTCTCCACAGGATGTCTTCTTGGTGCAGCTGCATCAGCACTGGTGGAGGGGGATAGAATTGGGCTGTCAGTGTCTGCCTAATCAGTTTAAGGTGTTGGGATCTCATTGCAATACAAAGCAATTCAGCCATCTTAAGTAAAGTTAAGGCCCAGTCCTATCCTTTCCACCACCCATCAATTCAGAAGTGCCAAAATAGCAACTGTTGTATACTATGGTGGGGCGAGCAGTTGCAGAAGTCTCCTCTCTGTCAGGGAACAATCATTCTCTTACTTGGAGGTAAGCCTCTCCAGTGCAGTGGTGTCTACTTGGACCTGCAACAGCTATTTTGCTGGCACAGGTCTATGTTAACCCATGCCACGGGATCAGGTTTGGAAAGGGGGTTGGAATATTAGCAGCACCAGCACTGCAAATCCCGCTCCCCTCGCAGGACCTGATCTGCCTATCCCCCACCCTGGCCCTGGTCCATTTTGTGCCGTCCCTGCCCCCATTCTGACCTCCCCTCACCCCCTCCTGCCTTTCCTGATGACTTACCTAAAGCATCCAGTGACAGGAGATGCATCATAGGCCTTCCTGCTAGCGCAGCAGGAAGCATTCTAAATCATGCGCTGTTGGAGCACCTTTTGTGACAGGCACTGACTGCTTTATGGCAGTCAGCACCATCGCAGTGCAGGAGCCGACATTGCACAGATCACAACAGTAAGTATAAGATTGGAGAACCTTAGGAAGCTGCCTTATGCTATTGAGCAGTGGTACTCAAACTTTGAGGGAGCTTTACTCCCTCAGTAAGTCTTTGTGGGGGAGGGGCTAGGGCAGCAACGCAATCCCCAGGATCAAGCTGCTAAGGGGGGGGGGTTAGGGGGGTGCTTGTGACTTACTTTTAGAAAGCAGGGCTGCAGCAGGCTGCAGGAGGTGCGGGGAGCCCTGCGCAGCCCTGTACAGCACTCCCCAAGGCTTTGCACCCGCTTTCAGGGAAAGTTCCAAGCCAGGGCTGCGCAGGGCTCCCTGCACCTCCTGCAGCCTGCTGCAGCCCTGCCTTCTAAAAGTAAGTCACAAGCACCCCCCTCGCCCCCCCAAACGGACACAATCCTGGGGATCGCTTCCCTACCTCTCCCCTTCTCCCACCTCTTAAAGGGACAGGGGAACCTTTACATTAACTGGTGGGTCATGACCCACCAGTTTGAGAACCACTGCTATAGAGCAATGGTTTTCAAACTGGTGAGTCATGACCCACCAGTTTGTGTAAAGGTTCCCCATACCTTTAAGGGGAAGAGGAGAGGAAGCAAATGCTATCCCCAGGATTGCATCGCTGGGGGGGCAAGGGTGGTGCTTTACACTAACTTGTAAGTAGTTAGGACTGCTGGAGGCTGCAGGAGGTGCGGGGAGCCCTGCGCAGCCCTCCCCAAGGCTTAGAAGGTTCAAATGGGGCAATCGCAAAGCACTTCCTATTCCCAAAACACCTCTTTCCCAAAATACCACCTGTTCCCAAAACACCTTCTGCAGCCTCCAGCAGCCCTAACTACTTAGTAAGTGAAAAGCATCCCCTTAGCAAAGAGATCATGGGGATCATGTTGCTGCCCTAGCCCCAACCCGCAAGGACTTACTGAGGGAGTAAAGCCCCCTCAAAGTTTGAGAACCAATGCTGTAGAGATTGATTGGGACCTTCTGCATTCTATGACTGAACTACAGCCCTTCCTGACATCTTACACACACTTATCAAAGAGTCAGCTGCACTGAACATAGTGAGGCTTACTTCTGAATATCTGTTGAAAGCAGCTGAACAGATTAGTGGTAACTAACTCAAAGTCCATTGCTCTCCGTTGGATGGAGTCATTACTAACTTTAACTAAACCAGGGGAATAATAATTGTGAGTTCATTCAGGATATTTGTAGGCCTGCACCTCCAAATTAAATGCTGTAATTCCTGTCTTCATAAATAAATCATTTGAACTTCTTCATCCATCCAATAAAGTGTTCCTTTAAAGTGTTATGGAATTTAGGCAGAGATAAAATAATGGCAATTTTGTTTTTTGTGTTTTTTTTTCTGAATACACCGTATTTAAGATGAAGCTTGTGTGCTGTTCCCCCCCCCCAAAAGTCACAAAAAAACCAGGCAAGCTCACTTCTTCAAGCCACAAGTTGAGTAGCACAAAGCAAATTGTTTTCACATGCATAATCTGACTATAATTAAAGAGCAATCATGGATTTTTCATGTGTTTATTAAAAACATGTGCCTTAGGGATGTAGAAAACCCCTCTGAGAAATTGGCATCCTTCATGCTTCCTCAGATGATGTGCTTGAGGAGGAATCTCTAAAGTTGCTTAAAGTTTTGCTGTGGGTGAAATCAAATGGCAACACAGGGATATGTGAAACTCCTTTGAGAAAAGTAGCTGGTCTTTCTAAACTCTTTTGAAGAAGAGTTCTCCTTCGATAATTCCCCAGAACATTTTGAATTTTACTCCTGGCCCTCAAGAGAAACACCCTTTCCTTTCCACCAACAGGAAAAATAACAAGTCGCAATTTTCCTGTTTACAGAAGAGAAGCTGCCTGTAATCATACAGAAATTCAGTCTTTTGCACTGCTTATGCAAGCAGGTCACTCATATAAACAGCCAGCAGAAAGACAAGCACAAATTAAGCAGAAACAAGGCACTGAACTAGTTCTGAAGCATCTGAATGGGGACCATAAGGGGAACAGGAGGAACAATGTCCAAGGGTGGAGAAGCTCCAGAGGTCTGGGACTTCACAAACCCAAAGCAACAGAAAGCAATGCTTCAGCTCTATTATGCTGAGTTCCCAGGGGAAAACCCCCTCAACCTATTTGTGAACGGGACAGCTCAGAATCAGGGTACAAGAAAACAAAGTGATTGCTTTAAAACGATGAGGGATGCAGGGACCTCATACACACTTATGTGGAAGTAGGTGCCATTGAACAAAATGGAACTTACTTCTGAGTAGACATGCCTCAGATTGGACTGTAAATTGTTTGGCTTGTGCTAGCCTGTTAAGGGTGTAGCTCTTCTCCCAGTAAAAATAATAATCTTTGGGTCTTTACAGAGTTAGCTAGCAAGTACTGGGGAAAAAGAGACCTCAGTTCAGTTTCTCTTCTGGCATCTGCTTCTTAAGAGCATTTTCATCGTTATAGCCCAAGCCTCCCCTACCCCGCCATGTTATAGCATGCAGAGGCACTAGTGGTGCATGTGCTGCATGTGGTAATAAGGGGTGATCGGACAGCCTACTGGAGGTAAGCAAAATATTTGTTATTTTTGTCTATGGGTTTCCTTGAACCTATGCCAGCCATTTTGCTTGCACAAGTCTAACTAGTGCCAGCGGGTGTTGGGTTGGAAAATGAGGGGGTAGGATCTGGCAAACGCTTCCATCAGATTCACCCTCTCCCACCCACAATATGCCCCCACTTCCTCCCTCTCTCTGCCTCATTTCTCCTGCCCTCCCCCTCCCTGCCTATCTGGAGTCTGCAATGGAGAGTCTGCCACTACAGTTGCCTTGCAGCAGAGGTCTCAAATGGGGCACACTAGTCCCTCTGGAATAAAAGACCCACATCACTGAGCAATTAATTGCCTTTCAACCTCTCTTGAACTATTTGTAGTTTATTTACTTTTTACATTTTTATGCCACTCTCCCTCCAAAGAGCTCCGGATGGGTACATAGTTCTTCCCCTCCTCATTACTTCTGAGTAAGCATGCATGCAATTGGATTGTGCAAGTCCTCTTTAAGAGTGAATTATCCAAACAGCTGAGTCAGGTTTGGAACATGTCAAGTAACAAATAGCTTTTTCAGTTCAAAAAAAAAAGAGAGACAGATTTCCTGATTGCTATTCCTAGTGTCTATTCCAATATTCTTGATGGTGAAATACTGAGTGCTTTGCTTTGCCACCTTATAGAAAAGAAACACCTACAAGCAATATAAGTGTACACGACTTTGACATTTTCAAAAACTGACTTCTCATTCCTCATAACTGCCTTTAACAAAACCTAATGATTTTCCCTTCTTTAAAATCATGAATTAAACATTGCATAACTCTGAAATGCATAGCAAACAGAACACCCCTAACCCTGCCTCTCCTAGAAAATAACACACTAAGCAATCAACAAATGATTGGTATTTGTATATTCTAAGCAGCCCCTACATTTGTAGAGAATGAGGGAATGACAGACACTTCAAGTTTTCCTAGTTACAATTGTTATGATGTTGTTAGCCACAAGTGCTGAAACAGGTTGTACTGCCTACAATGTGACTTGCCTTGCCTTGCGTAAGAGCTCGTCTGCATATCTTCCAATAAGGACATGAGACAAGGTTTGTGTTAAAACTAAGCCAGTTTATTGAAATCAGTCCCAATCTACAAGATGCTGTAAACCCTGCAGAAGGTCCTAACTCTCTTGTTTAGTACAGGCATTTACCCTGGAGGAGACAACATGTCCCTGTCTATATTATTATTATACTATCATTATTAATAAGAATATTTATTACCACTTTTCAACAAAAAAGTTCACAAAGTGGTTTACAGACAAAATTAAATAATGGAATTTAATTTATTCCTCTGTCCCAAGAGGGCTCACAACCTCAAAAGAGATGCAGATGAGACACCAGCAACAGCACATACTATTGATGCTACTTGAAATGTAGTACAGGCATGCCCCCATGTCTGCGGATGTTCCATTCTGGAACCTCCTAGGGATACCTGAATCTGTGGATATGGGGGATGCTGTGCTCCCCTGACCTCCGGAGGGTCTCCTGAGTCCTGAAGAGGCTGCCCATGGCCTCTGAGGACCTCAGAATGCCTAGTAGAGTGAAGAAATTCACCAGTTTCTAGGGCAAAACCACAAGAGGTATTTTTATGCCTTTAAAAGGCATTATGAGGGCCAGGGAAGCCCTCATACAAATATTGGTTTTGAAGGCATAAAAACGTCACTTCTGGTTTTGCTGAAAAACTGGAAGTGACTTTTTTTTTTGCTCTAACAGTCATTCTGATGCCCACAGGGGCCACAGGAGGATGCACACAGCCTTTGCAGGGCTCAGAAGAACCTCTGGATGCGAGGGGAGCACAGCTATCCTCACATCCAGCAGGAGCAGGGGGCTCCCACCAGCATCTGTGGTGAACTGAAACAGCGGATACCAGGCCGCGGATACAGGGCCCCATTGTAGTAGCAGCATATGTAGGAGGTGGTTTGGATGAATTGCAGCCCACAAGATAAAGCAAAACCGTCTCTGGAATTCCAGGAAGTGGGCATGTGTGCTTGCTCCAGAAACATGCAAAGAGGGGCTGATAGACAAAATATCTCCAAACCAGTCCTGTTTATTTTTGCTACATCATCCAAAAGTGCTTGTATTTTAGTGCTTTTCTAAACACTCATTTCCGCTTACGTTTGCAGTGTTCTCTGTTCACCTCTAATAGTTGTATTTCTTGCTTCCTTTCACTATTCACATTTTCCAATAATTTTATAAGCCTTGTCTACCTGCCCTGTGTAAATTAATTTTTCCATGTGTAAAACCGGCCTTTAAGTCATTCTTTTTTGTGCTTCCTTTGCTTTCTTAATAATTATGTTCCCTGAGTTGCCTCTGTTTCTGTAGCCCCCTCTCATCTCACAAGTTTTTAAACCCTTTCTTTCCTTTTACCAAATCACTTATTTCTTCTTTTCAGTATGACTTCCTCAAACATGAAGCTCCTTTGTTTAAAAAAAAGAAGCAAATTCATTCAAAGTTGTTCCATTTTAATTCAGTCTCACTATATAATCCTCTTTCCTTTGTGTGTTCTTATCAATTGGATTTCTATATACCTGTGTACCCTCTGCAGATTGCAAAGAACATTCAAATTTCTATTTTTTTCCTAACTTTCTCCCTAACTTTTAAAATATTAATCTACATTTCATTAATACTAAAACATGGTTACTGCTGGTATCAAGTCCCTGCTTGAGTTTACTGGATTCTTATCTACGATTCTCCACCCCACTCCCACAGCCATTACTTATCCCTAAACTTACTGTGACCTATACTTACTGTGGTGTCACGCATTCATCTCTCTTCCATTGCAGCCCATTATAGAACACTAGAGAGGATTGTGAGAAGCAGTCAACCAGAATGCTAAGGAAGGAGACTATGGGCCCAATCCTATCCAACTTTCCAACACCAATGCAACCACAATGCAAATTGGAGTTAAGGGAACAAATGTTCCCTTACCTCGAGGAGGCTTTAGTGCAGCCATTTTCAACCACTGTGCTGTGGTCTGCAGGTGTGCCGCAGGAGTTTGGGGAGGGTCGTTTATTAGTAGGGCCATTGTGGGATGTGAGCCTCCCATCAACAGCATGGTGTGCCTTGTCAATTGTCAAAAAACTGATGGCGTGCCTTGACCATTTTAGTACCTTTTCAGTGTGCCATGAGACAAAAAAGGTTGAAAATCACTGCTTTAGTGACTTCCTCCACCACAGGATGCAGTGCATGCCCCACT
This sequence comes from Tiliqua scincoides, assembly GCF_035046505.1. Lineage (NCBI taxonomy): Eukaryota > Metazoa > Chordata > Lepidosauria > Squamata > Scincidae > Tiliqua > Tiliqua scincoides. The sequence continues at coordinate 62,453,777 of NC_089826.1, forward strand.
GGTACAGCTGCATCATTGCTGGAAAGTTGGATAGGATTGGATCCTAAGAGAACACTAACAGGAAGACGGAAGCTTTCTCCCTCCTCTAGCGTTCCAGTTGATTGCTTCTCACATTCCTCTCTAGCATTATATAACAGTCTGCAGTGTAAGAGAGATGAGTGCATGGCACCACATTAGGTTAGGATCCCCTTTTATTCACAGTTTCAGTATCCGTGGGGGGGGGTGCAGGAACATTACAATACATCATACTACAGTGCCGCTTTCCTGTAACCATCCTGCAGTATGTATGTATGGAATAGTCATCTATACATGTACCACATGTATTGTCACTTCTTATCCATCCACAGTACTATTCATTGTTGGTTACTCTTCCACTGGTTATTAAATAAAGTTCAAGACAAAGTCAAATTCTGATACCTGCACACAGAATCAGTTTCTTCCTGTTTTGTTTAAGCTGTTTGAAATACTTCAACCAGTATTTAATATTGTTTAGGTCTAGGGGCAAGTGAAATATGAATTTCAATAAAAGACAGACTAGGACTGGAGATGGCGATCCTTTCAGTAGTACAAATCAGCACAAATTAAACTATGCTCTCCACCGGGAGATCTGTGATTGATCTAGTGACTTAGAAATAAATAAGTAAAACAAAATGCATCTGTCTGTGGAAGAGTGCTAATTTGATCAGGGAAATGGTATTGTTACTGGGGGGTGATTTAACCCTTTCCTTGTCACTCTTTTCTTAAAATAAATCACTCCCTAAATTTCCTGTTGCTCTGTAGTTGATAAAATGCAGGTACGTGTATCATGCCTGTGTTTTTTTTCAAACAACAGAGCAGTAACAAAGGGGGCACGCAGATGCATTTAGATTATGAAACAGCACTGGGAAAAGAATTAAAAAGCCCACTTCACTTCCCCAGTTAAATCAGAAGTTTGCTCATAGCTGCATTTAGGGAACAAATATGGGGGCAGTTACAGATCTTCCAGCTTAACATGTATTGTGGCTCTCAGAAAGGTAGCATATTGAGAAACAGCACTTTCTAAGTCCTCTAAGTGCAAAGGGCAGAGCTGTGGGCTTGTTCCACCTATTCAGAAAGTCACATGTACTTAAATCTTCTGCTTGCTTGTAATCCTGTTCCTCAAATGGAACAGATTCCCTTCTATCTGTAGGCAATAAAAGTTGGTGGCTGAAGAGAGCGCGGACTGGCTTGCATATTTGCTTTTTCCAGTGCTCTTGGAAAGGAAGAGGTGGCAGCAACACCTAGCCTGCTTTGAAAAAAATGAAAATAAAAAAGCAGCAGCAGCACCTCGTATATTGTGGCAGAGACTATTCTCTGCTAGGCCAGAGGTAGTGCTGACAGAATTAATGAGTTACAAGTAGGAATGAGCAAACAGTCTTTTGGCTTTTGTGAGCATTCCCTTTCAGTACTTGCAGAGCCTTGAGGTCCTTTGAAAATACATGGAAAGAATCCTTGCAAAAAACCCATTTCTTAACAAAGATAAAAGCTCAGATTTTGTACAGAGGACCCCCCCCCCCACCATCTGTGGATCCTCTATCCTTAGTTTCAGGTATCCACGGGTGTGGTCCCCCTGCTTAAAGAAACCACTTTTCATCCCAGTAACTTTTAAAAAATGATTTAATGGGAGTGTGGGGGGCATGTGGGGGCAATCCCCTACTCCCCCGTGTACTGCCTATTTGCCCACTGAACTTCTTAAAACACTTATCATCGTGCCTTCTTGTTTAAACACCCTGGTAAGTATTTAAAATGATGTAATGGGCATGTGGCGTCTGTGGTGTCCATGGACTCTCAGTTTCTGTGGGGGGTGGTCTGGAACAGAACCCCTGTGGATACTGGGGCATGCCTGTATTTGCTTGTGAACACCAATGGGGGAGGGAACAGGAACAGGCTCTTCCAATCTATTGGGCCAGCCTGTGCACAGCCACCTGTATATGTATTGGCAACCTTCAGTCTCGAAAGACTCTGGTATCGCGCTCTGAAAGGTGGTTCTGGCACAGTGTCTAGTGTGGCTGAAAAGGCCAATCCGGGAGTGACAATCCCTTCCACGAAAGTTAAAATCACTCTTCTGAACATGCCCAGAAATGTCATTTCCTGTTGACATGGGAATCGGAATGTTCTAGTCTCCACGGGTCTACAGAAACCAATCCTAGAGGTTTCAACTGGATCTCCTTGGCTTAATGCCTTTACATCATGTTGAGGGAACAAAAATATCTCCAGTAATAGCTTCAGTCAGAGTTTGCAACTTAAGGCATAATACTAACCTGCGCTGGGACAGGCTGGGGTGCAACTTGGAGTAAGGGAATTTCCTTCCCCTTACCCAAGAAATGCCCCAGGCATCCCTATCAGGCTACTTGGATCTACACCCAGGATTTTGCAAGTGCAAATCTGAGTGGCCCAAATAATGCTGCTTGGGCCGGGGGATGGAGGTTGGGATCCGGCCTGGGCTGACGCAGTCAGTTCCACCCCTATCCCAGGACTGATCTGTCCCCTGGGCTGCCCTCCCCTGCCCAGTAATGCCTCATCCCCACTTCTATTCTTCCCTCCAACTGCCCTCTCCCACTCCCTGTGCCAGCTGCCTTGACAGGCACAAACCTACGTCCTCTGGGTGTGGGGCTAACTACACTAGGCTGGTGCATGTCCATGTCCTGGACTATCCTCCTCCCAAGTCATCGCTAACACACTTTGCAACACGTTTGTGACAGCTGGGAGCCAGCATAAGGGATTTGTGCCAGCTTCTGGGGGGCGGGGGGGGGGTATTAGGATTGTACTGTTGATTGTATGGGAGTCACATAATGGCACTTTTATTTTATGCCCCTTCCTGACCATTCTCTTGCTTCTCTCTTCCATTACTGAAGTCTATATTTTTAATAATGAGCTAGAAAGGGTGAGTTTGCATCATTTTGCAAATGTTTGCAGGCCTGCAGAAAGCAAACTGCAGATGTTGTCTGTTAGCTAAATCTAAGTGTCTGGATCCCAGCATCCGGCTATACCATTGGAATTCTGGAGTTCTGGAATCCTGCTATTTTAGGATCCCTATCAAGGCCCTCTTTGTCTTTTTTTCTCCCAGAGGACTGCATACACACCCATTGTAATGTTCCTAAGTGCATAGGTATAAAGCATTAATTAAGATTTCATTCACATAGTACATGAACACTAAATGGGATCTATAAAAGGCTTTATGTGTATTTCTGTGCCTTTGTGCCCCTGTTGTGGCTGTTGATTCTGGAAGCCAGTACTGGTACCCTACAGCTGGATATACCTCTTCCAACCGTCTCCCTACACCCTGCTTTTAACAAAGAAATAACTTGCTACTGCATAAAAACTTCTCACATTATATAGCAGCCACAAAGGAAGATGAAAATTAGGCTGCTAACCTAATCTGCTTTCCTTTTCCATCTGGTTTGGTGGCTTTCGCTGCAATTATAGTCAAGAGTCACCAAAATGCTGGCTTACAAATTCAGAACTAAATAGAAAATATTTAAAGGAAATCTACCAATGTTCCTTTTTAATTACTGCCATGATTGGATTTGAGCTCCGTCCTCATGCATTCCAATTGCATTTCCATGCATTCATTTAAAAGTTGTGTTTTAGAATAGAGATTTGCACTCCATTTGAATTATTTCAGTTACATTTAATTAACCTGTTAGAATCAATGATTTTTCCATGGTCTTTATACAGCACATGTTATTGAACACCGGCAGCAGCATATCTTCGGGCAGACTCGTATTCAGGCAGGCAAATGCTGCCAGTTACATATAAATTTTAAAAAATGGCACCCGGCTGCAGTCACACAAGAACTTTTATCTCTTGCCCACAAATATTATAGCTGATATAACATGAATATAACTTCCCTTAGACTTATTCTGGTCATGCAACACTTGTTTTCACAGTTTCTTGCAGCCGTCTGAAAACCCTGTGGCACAGGCTGGTGGAATCTATGAATATATATAGGTTGTTGACGGAGATGATATGCAGCCTACAGACCATTCACCTTTGAAAAGGGAGCCCAACGGAGCAGGGTGAATAGGACAAGAAATGAACAGTACAGTGTTCAGTGGTTTGATTTCTTAAATGAATAGCTTTTCTTTGTGGTAATATACTTTAGCTGCAAGTGTTCCAGCGAGTGATCTTACTTTCAGGAGGAATATTCATAAAATGGATGGCACTGGAACAGTTATTAAGGAAATGAGAAGTGTGATGCTGTTAAGATGAGCTGTTAAGAAACCTGAAGGTAAAAATTAGCTTTATATAATGAAAACGGATAGCCCTTTAGATGATCAAGAGCCCTATGAAAGTGCTTCACACAGGGCAGGGATGTGCAATGTGGAGGCAGCAGACCCGCCCCACCAGAATCCTCCAAAAAGTGCCATCACTTCAAGCATTCACAACACAAGCGCTTCTGCTGCTGGTCCTCCCTCTTTGGGGCCCCCCCCCCCAACCAATCAGGACATGACAGCACCTGAGGTCTTGAGGAAGTAAGCTGGGCTGAGTAAACTGTGGCAGTGTGCAAGGAGTGTTCACTGGCCTTATATTAAACACCCAAAGCACTGGTAAAGCTTCAAGGGATGGTGGGGCTTAATATACACTCATTTTTCCTTGTATTCAGAAGGGAGCCATGTTCAAGGCCTCTTGTGACCAACAGTGTTATGTTTGTTGTTGTTGTTAGTAGTAGTAGTAGTAGTAGTAGTAGTAGTAGTAGTAGTAGTAGTAGTGGCTATTCATTCCCTCAATATGTAGTTGTACCCTTCTGAAATAAACCAAAACCAAAATGAAGCTATTTAACTGCTTTCGTACTGTATTTGTTTCATTAAATTATAAATTAACTCCTCAAACAATTACATTTCCCTGTGATTTCCACCACACAAGTTGATTTTGATAGGCCTGCTGTGCAAAGAACCTAAAAGCCCAGATCAATTCATGTTTGCCTTCTTTGTGCTTCTGATTCTAAACTAAGCTGCACTGGATTGGAAATGCATTTTGATTTGTGTCTTGTATAGACACAAGAGCCCAGCTGCTGGCTTTTAAGTTAAAAGCCATTCATGTCATTATTGTTCTTTCTTGTGTTGTGAATTAAATGTTTGTTTCTGGTGGAGAAGAAAGCAGATGTTATTGTGAGACTCTAGAAGCCACTCAATACATTAAAAATCAAACCGAGAGTAAAAAGAAAGGGAGAAAAGAGGAACAGAAGCAAACTGAAAAGGCCATCAAATGTACCAGGGGAAAAGCATGACATTCCCAAGTTTCACATGCTCCAGATTTGTCATTGCCATGTTTCCTACTCTATGAAACAAATAAAAACATGACAAATGGCCATTCTAGTAGTACTTGCTGGGCAGTCCGCTGCGAACAGCACCCTATTTAGAGTCTATCAAAAGGTAGCAATATTCTTCCACTCAAGGGAATGTTATGGTGCTAAAGGTTATGTAACAACATATTTCTCTTACAAAAATGATTATACAAATATGCTTTTGTTTTCTTTAACTCTCTGAATTGCCAGCATACAATGAAACATGCATTGGATTCTCAGAGCTTTTTTACTGAGGCTATTTCTCTGGCCTAAGCAAGAATTTTGTGGTACCCCCACTTTTTTACATTTTATTTTACGTAAAATTTTACTTTATTTTTTATATTTTACTATGAAAGAATTGAAAAATCACAATACAATGAACAAGGTTGAGATTGCCAGTGGACTACATAAGATTAATGGAAATCAGCAATGATTCCCAAATTCCTGCAAGGGAGTTGAAACTGCTCTAAATCTTAGCGGGGCTGGTGCAGGATGGGGGAGATGTGCAGTGCCACAGGGACCCAGGGTCATTTCAACATACACAGGTATATTGAAATGACCCTGCATCCCCACAGTACCATGATTGGGGTACCCATTCCTGGGCCACTCCCCTTAAGGGGGAATGCCCCATGTCCACTTCTTCTGGTGAGTCACAGCTCATCAGTTTGGGAATCGCTGGAATACAGAAAAATATACAAACTCACACACTTTCTAAGGCAATAGCTTATAGTTTTTGGTATGGACAGCAAGTAACCATAGCCCAGATTCTGATATGCAGGCTTTGACAAAGATGTCATAGAAAATCCACCGTGCCCAACTTCCTTTGACAAACCTTTTTCAATGTAACTCTTCATCCCTTTGGACCCAGTTGACCGTAGTTCTGCTTACTAGCCACAAGATGGGATGTTGACTGCAATTTGCCCTTCTGCTGTCAGTCACATGTTGGTGCTTCCACCTTGGAAACCAGTGGTTCCCAAACTGTGAGTTGCTACCCACCAGTTAGCCATCACCCACCAGTGGTCAAGGAAAATGTATTGAAACCCCCCCCCACAGGCTGTCACCACTCCCTGCTCAGAAATCTGCCCTCCCCCCACTCACCTGAGGCTCATGGAGCCTCACGTGACCTGAGCCTCCATCTGGGAAACTCCCTGAGTCTGATATTGTTTCCAAGCACAGTTTCCAACCCCATCGGGAGCCCCAAAGAGGCTTCCAAGGGGTCCTAAAGGCTCATGTCCAGGATATTTGCCCCATCAGACATAATGGGAGGTCTGCAACTGGTAGACTATTGTTGTTGTTGTTTTTGACTTAGCTCAGTAGCAGACCTGCTATTATCTGAAAGGGGCAAATGCCCTGGGTGTAAATGCCCTCTAGGACCATGCGGAAGCCTTACTGAGACTCCTGACGCCGTCGGAAACTGTGATTCTGGTTCAACGGAAGCACAGTTTAAGACTGTGGGAAAACTTCAGGAGGTTTCCGCGGTTCATCCTGGAGTCATGCGAGGCTGTGTTTTGTTGTGGTACGTGGGGGGGGATTCGTTTGCGGGGGGGGAGTAGCATCTCACAGGGGGTGCCATCGCAGACCTTTGCTCCATGCACAGGACTGGGGAAGTTTGCCACTAGCTTAGCATTTCCAACTGGTGAGGAAAAAAACCATCCCAACTTATGCACGAAAGCTTTTCATAGCATAGCAGATATGAAAATTATCACTTTGCAACAACTACAGAACAAGCTACTATTAAGGCACAGATTTTTAAAAAATGGGCTATCATCATTCAGTTCAGTTTGTTGAATCATAAATTGTGCAGACCTGCCCTCAATTCACCCATGTCATTATCTTCCACATACTTTTTTTTTTAAGCTGAAGGCTGACCTCTTCCTGCTGTCAATAGCGCTTTTTTATCGATTTCCTTTTCCCATCTCAGATGCAGAAATGCTTCACCCCAAGGATGGCATGCATGCCCTTTGCAGGTACAACAGCTGCCTTTCAAAGCTTGTTTACCAAAATGCCATCCGATCCACACCCCTGAAAACAAATGCAATCAGCAGTTTTTAATAAAGCTCCTGTGTTTAAAAAATGACTCATGGTGTTGGATAGTATAATGGCTTTTACTGCTGTTTACTGGGATGCTTTAGGGGGGAAAAAAACAAAAAGCACATGATAACAAGACAGGCTTTGTCCTCCTAGGGTTCCCTCCCCCTTTTGAAAACAATGTCAGCTCTGTCTGATAGTACAGAAAGCAAAGTCAGCTACAGTGAGGCTTATCACGAACAATAAAAACTTCCTGAATGTGTCACTAGATGTCAAACAATAACAAATGCATTCTTTCCGGCCTAGAGATGAAGGGTTGTGACCACTTGTTCCAAATTCTGTCTTTAACACAAATCAAAATGCATCCACCTGGTAATAAATCATACATTCCTTTGTGGGGGGAAAATTAGTTTGTTGATTAATCAGCAATAAAAGAGTAGAAAGAATGCAGAAGTCGCATGGAGTTGAGACTGCAGTGAATTACGTCATGGCAAAAAAGAGAGAGAGAGAGAACAACCTATGTTCTTAATTTATATTTTGTGTGTATTTTATAATTTGCAAGTTGATTGTACCAGTAATATTCCATTAGATTATGTATAATGATGTAAAACTGACTTCCTGTAACAAAGACACTTACAGCACAATCCTATATATCAGCGGTTCTCAAACTCTCACGGAGAGTTTGAGCTGCTGTAAGTCTTGGCGGTGAGAGGGGTAGGCAGTGACGCAATCCCCATGAAGTGGTGTGTGATCGCTCCACTTTCGCTTTTAGAAGACTGGGGAGCCCTGCAGATGCTCGCACAGGGCTCTCCGCACCCCCAGGATGCTGCTGCGGGGACTGGCAAGTAAATGCCAGTCCCTGCAGCTCCCTGAGCAATGCAATCCTCGGGATCGCATTGCTGCCTCCCCCCTGCCACTGCCCCTTAAGGGAGCAGAGGCCAGGGCCCTCTGGCTGGGGCATCGCAATGCCCCAGTTTGAGAAGCCCTGCTATACTTTTTTACTTTGAAGTAAGTCCACTATGCTGAGTGAAGCTTAGAGCCCAATCCTAATGGGCCATAGCACCGACACTGAACTCCAGCACTGGGTGTTGTAAATGTGCCATAAAGCACATTTACAGCACCCTTGGAGGAAGGAGCACTGGCGCCAGGCCCAGCACCAGAAGAATGCAGCCCACAGAGCTCCGGGCGGTGATGCGGGCTTTTGAGGTGGGGGGAGGCATTCTGGGGTGGGGAGGGGACGGGGGTAGGAACCAGCCCAGGAGGGGGGTGGGGCCAGCAGAGGTCTCCTCTGCCGGATCCTATTCTCTGTGTTGAGCTGAAAAGCCTGGCACGGAGGTTCTCTCATCTGTGCTGGCAAAATAGCCCCCTTCCCCTGAGGAGACCTCCAGCAGCTTCCCGGCACCTGCAGGATACAGTGGTTGCTATTTTGACACCGCTGTTCCTCTGGGCACCGGGAAGGATAGGATTGGGCTGTCCATTCCAGCTAAATGGATACAGGATTGCAGCCTTAGTGCCAGACATTTCCTATCATTGTCAGACTGGAAAGGACTTGGATGTCCTGACGAATCAGCCAGTATCATTCACATTATACCAGAAAGCGAGAAGGACCGAGAGAGATGCCTGCAAGGAAAAGAACATGTTTAAAGAAAACAAATTCAGAAGACTCAACCAAGCAGGAAAAAGCCTGAACTAGGCATGCAAGACCATATTACATTTTCTCTGAACGTCAGATTATTGCCATTGAATTTCAAAACGGTATGTTCATAAACTAACCCAGCTTGCATTGAAAACTTCAGTATAATTCAAATAGGCTGCAACAGCAGAGAATCAGGTGCTTAAATAAGGCATAGCGCTAACCTTGAAGGTAACAATGAAATTGTTTGTACTAGCCTTAGAACTATCACAATCATAATCCCAAAGGAGCCCAATGAAAACATTTCGGAAGTTTCAGCTGGTCCAGAATGTCACTGCTAGATTACTGGAGGGAACACACAGATTAGAGCAAATAACTATTTTTACTGGTCACTGATTTGTTTCCACCTTCCAAAAACAGGTGGGGCCTCGGAATCTGTGATGGATTCATTCTCGGACCCCCTGTGGATACAGAAAGCTGCAGATAATGAAATCTGCTATTTTGACCCCTCTAAACCCTCCAAAAGCAACTGAAGCTCTGCTCTAGTCACCTCTGGAGGGCTTTCTGAAGCCTGCAGAGGCTGTGAGCATTCGCCCACAGCCTCTGTAGGCTACAGAATGCCTCCCTAGAGAAAAAAAAAAAGTGACTTCTGGTTTTTGGTAAGTGAAGTGTAGGGTAGTGGTGAGGGTGGAATGGAGGCAAGGTTGAGGCATTTCTGGGCAGGGGGTGGGCACAACAGGATGCAGATCAGGCCTAGGAGGGGGCTAGGATCAGCAGAGTAGGCCTCCACTATATCCTAATCCATGTCCCAACCCTGCAGCTTTACATGGGGCTACTCAGATTTGTACCTGCTACTTAGTGGGTGCAGATGGCTGGAGCATTACTCAGTATAAGGGGGAAAATATCCCTTTACCCCCCAGGAGACCTCCAGCCTGCTCCCAACTAGCGCTGGATACAGCAGGGGCCATGTGGCCCTGCTGCATCAGCACTAGTTAGAATTCAAATCTCCTGCAGTCGTGGAACTCAAGGCTCCCTGGATAGAATGCAGAAATGTAGAAAAATGTGGTAGCCATATTACCAAACTGGCAAATAATTGAAGATGATGCATTAGGTACAGGCTTGGTTTAAGCAAAATTGAGTGGCGTGTTTTAATAGCTGCATGTTGTGTGTTTCTCCTAGACAAAGTCCCATAGTAAGCTGATATAAGGTACTCAAAGCAGTTAATTGCCCCAGTTCACAATAAACAGGAGACATTTCCTCCAGAGCACACTAAATCATTTCCTCTCCAAGTATTATTATACTGTGGTCCTTCTCAATACTGTGCAGTGTATCATCTAGCAAATGCAGGGAGAATAATATGCCTTCCTGTGGGTTTACCTGTGGTTAAATATATGTGCACGACCTACGTGTGGAATTTCAATCAGGCCACTTGGGGCAAGTTTAAACAGCATCAATTGCTGGCCTTGCTCCAGTGCCTCCAGGAGGGACAACGTATTGTTCGTATTCTGTATGAATGCACCTTTCCCTCCGTTTACAAAGGCTGCATTTGTCAATAGAATCATTGTACATAATCTTTACAAGCATCCCAGTTATCGTACAGTCCAGATATGCTAACACTTTCCCCCTCCCCTGGCACTAGAAATACAAAGTTGGTTTTTGGTTTTGTTTAGAAGGGTAGTGTATCAGTGGCAATGTTTGTTTTCCAAAGTGATGTCTGGAATTCAAATTCAACAGCAACAACATATAGCAGCACATGTTGCAGTGTCTTTTGCAAATGGAGAATTGTCACTGAGAAAATCTTTTGGGAAAACACAATTAATCTATTTTATCCTTGGCCATATGCCTGGTGGAAGGAAGGAAAGAAGAAAGAAGGGCTGATAATTCATCTTCTCTAGTAAATGTATCTCATGACAGCTATTCCCTGGTGTTTGGAAGTTCTCTTCCATTGTACCATAGCTGGAACAATGGCTTTTAAGTAGTGGTTTAGTTTAAAGATCTTCCTCCTTTTTTTCAGAAGATGCTGGCTGAGATTAGTGAGAGTCCTCACCAAAAAATTATGAGAGGGCAGGGCCCTAATCACATGTTGGCTTTACTTGCTCCACACTGAAATGTCTTCAGAGAAGAATATTATGGAACAAAGGAAAAAGCTGCACCAACTTTATCTTCAGACAATGACGGGGTTGCAGTGCCTCTCTGAGTGACGTCATGCATGCTATGAGATGGACTGTAGTAGTCCAGGAAGCTTATGCTGGTTAGCCTTTAAGGTGCAACAAGACTCTGTCAGTTTCTCTGGATGACTTGGATTTGTTCAGATAACATTTCTTTTGGTTGATCAAGTGGGTGATTGAAACCCAACAGGAATTGCCAGAGGCACCACATCTTCTGCCAGAAGTGCCATGGCTTTAAAAAAAATTGTAAAATCTAAACAAAAAAACAAAAAAAACCCAGCTTGAGTTAGCTCAAATGGGAGTGGAAAGGCAAATAGAAGATTTATATGAAGGCAAATATGAAGATTTAGTAAGATTAGCCACTGGATAATACACTATGACACCATCTTGCTTTCTTTATCCATGGGATATAATCAGAATTGTGAACAAACAACATTTCACATGACCATAATGATGCATCCAAGGTACACATGAAAAATGGGGGAATGACATACTATCATACAGCCCAATCATAACCCAGCTGTATCCAGCACAGGGTTGGCTGTGGTGCAGCTTGGGGCAAAGGGCATAGCTGTGGAGGGGTAACACAGTAAGTACTGCAGGCGCTGCAACGTCTAGTGTAAGCAGCCCCTCCCAATCACAGAATGCTCCTGTTTTTTTGCTATCGATGCTTGGAATTGCTCTGATGGCGAGTGGGGGGGGGCTGCTTACACAACAAGTTATGGCACCTCCAATACTTACCATACCACCTCCCTGAAGCTACACCACTGATAACTTCCCTAACACCTTTTAAAAGGGCAATGGAGCTATTCAAGCTAAGTGATCACTGAACTGTCCTTAATATGTTTTGTAGCAAAGGGGTTATTTGAAAGGAAAACAAAACATTGCTTGAAACAAGTGCTCCTACTGGAATGATGGTTTCAGTTTATTTTCCCCCCTGATATCCAGTGACTTATTCTACAACAGAAGCATGTTCCACCTGAAATTATTATGAATACAAAGGTGGTCCTATAATTATAGGTGTTTGCTGTTGAACGCTATATTCAACATTCACTTATCCAGGGCACAAAATGGCTTCCAACTGCACTTTGGTGGTGAATCCACAGTGAAAGTGCAATCACTCTTAATAACCTGTAGTAACACACTGATTGGTATATTTTGCCATTGTGAGAACTTTAAAGAAAAACAGACAAATCAAACTCAGTACTTATCTACTTCCTTCTGCAAAAGACAGAAAAAAAGATTACAGTATAACTATTTTCGTTCCCAAGCTATAAAAGAGAGATGCACTTCATCTACGAAAGATGAAAATGTATCATTAAAGAGAGAAGGCATAAAAATTGTATCGCTATAAATCTGAGAACCTGAACTTCTAATGTACCATTTCCCCCAAACTTTTAAAAGGAGAAATAAAGTTGATATGAACTCTTAAAAGCAAACCTATAATGTGCAATCATTGTAATTCAAAGTTTTTGATTTAATTCCTTTGTTGTCAGCTTTGAAGCACCAAGGTTTTAAAAATGAATCAAAGTCCTAATGTGTATAAAAATCTAACTTAAAATGCTGATTTATGATGCCTTTTCTGATGGAATATTACACAGAATGCCTTTTAAGGAAATTACTTGAGTATCAGGAAATACACTGGGACTAACATTTTTGCAAATGCACCTGTGAAGAGTTTAGATGGCTGGTAGTGGCCAGCCATGGTGTCATATATCAACAATAAATTATTTCAGAACTGTGTATGTCATTTGGTATGGATATTCATCTGTTAGGGCCCAATCCTGGGCCCATGCGCGCTGGCTTACTGCTGGTGTACACTGTCACAAACGTGCCATGAGCCTTACCATGAGCCCACTGCTGGAGGCAGCTCAGCTTGTGCTGGTCCAGCTCCGGTGGTGCTCTGCAGAGCTCCACTGGACTGGCATCACTAGGGGGTGACCACTGACATCACCACGCCCACCACCTGGGATGTTGCCCTGCCCACTGCATGGGGGGGTGACGCACCGACATCCCGCACTGGGTGACGCAAACCCTAGTGACACCACTGCCACCAAATCCTGAGCCCTGTGTCAGGCCCCATGACTTGACATGGAACTCTTTATTCTGCAGCAGCTCCAGAGCTGCTGTAGAATCGAGTAGCCCCATTGTGGCGCTACTTCCTTTACTTGGGGGAAGGGGATGACGGTCCCCTTCTCCTGAGATGGCAGCAGCGACTGCCCAGGGCACGCAACCAGTTTGCCACTGTGGCAGCCCTGAACTCAGGGCATCTCAAGACTGGGCTGTGAATGAGTGCAACATCACATGATGAACTGCATATGTGAAAGAGCTATTTCGGATACTGCCTACACAGATTTCATATCACAATATGCATCACGGTACAGGTCCAAGTACATCACAGTACACATCGACCTAAGTTGAGGAACCAGCAGATTCTTTTATCCACAGGTCTGCCCAAACCTGTGGTGGGCATACCTGGACCCTCCAGAGGCATCCTCGCCTCCAGAGGGTCTGAGGCCCGCAGAGGCAATGTGTGACTGCCTGCTACCTCTGTGGGCCTCAGAATGGCCATTTTGGCCAAAATAAATAAATTAAAGCTTCTTCTGGTTTCCCTGGGGAAACTGGAAGTTATGTTTTTTATGCCTTATAAAGCATTCTGTGGCTTGGGGAAGAGACCCCGGAAGAGACCTCAGAATATAAGGCATTCTGAGGACCTGGCCTCAGAATGCCTTATAAGGCATAAAAACATAACTTCCAATAGAAACAAGTAGCGTCTTTTTCTTTTTGGCCAAAACGGCCGTTCTGAGGCCTGCAGACAGACGGTTGCACACTGCTTCTGCGGGCCTCAGAAGACACTCTGTATGTGACCGGAGCTCAGCTCTGGTTGGTTTTGGTGGGTGGGGGGTTTGAATACCCATGGTTTTCTTTATCAGCGGGGGTTCCGGGAACAGATAATGCAGGCCCACTATATTTTTCAAGGGAAGCAGCTCATGCACTCAACCGTGAGTCAAGAAATGATGCTGGGTAACCAACTGATGGTATCTTAAGTTGCATACATGTGACCAGATCATATCATAACATTATGGCTACCAGTGATCAGGACTGCAAACCACAGTACACTGTTGTCTATGGTCGTGAAAACATTGGAAGAGGCACGTATTCAAAAAACTAGTTCATGATGGGGCAAGTGTCTGTACATGTATAGCAAATAGCTCAGAAAGCAAGCAGGGTATTTGCAGTATAATTTCCATGCTGTCTCTGTTCATCAAAACCAACTGACAGAGTATTTCTTGGCTCAATGAATCTTTTGTTAGTGAAAAGAATGCAGAAGCTTAAGTGATACTGAGTGTGTGCGGCCATGATTGAATTCACCATAAAAGAATGATTTAATACATTAACTTTTTTTAACTTCTTTTCCTACAGTAGTTAAGGTGATACTGTTCCTTTAATTTGAATTCCCACTTCATTCTGTCATAAACATAACACACAACACCTGTGCCTGGGGTGCTTGATTCAGTGAGAGAAGCTTTTCCATGTACAGTTTCAACAATGAGTGCCAATTCTTTGATTATTTTATGAAGAGCCAAACAATGTCAAAGTGTATTTTCTAAGTAATGCTGGGTTTAGAGGCTGGATTTCATCTTGTAAGACTACATATGATCTTTCCAACGGCACATGATCTTTCAGCCATCTGAATTGGACAATGGCCCTGAAACGGCAGACAAAGACATGCTTAGTTTGCATCTGGAGTAAACAAACACATCACAAGACTTGAAGATACTTGTCAAAGAAAAGAACATGTTGTAGAATCTCACTTTTTGCAGAGTCATAGAACTGGACCAGTTTTAGAGAATTCTAAAGTATAACTTTTATTAATCCTGTGGAAGATTAAAACATTAATGTTTAAGATAAACATATCTTGAGTGAAATGTCAGAAATTACCACTGCATCTGAGGGAGAGTTGTTAACTCAAAATGTAAACCATAGTGTTTTATAATAGAATAGCCCTATACAACACAGTCCTGGAACATGCTGGAATCCCTAGCATGTATTCACTGCTGAAACAGAGACGCCTGCGTTGGCTTGGTCATGTCGTGAGAATGGATGATGGCTGGATCCCAAAGGATCTCCTCTATGGAGAACTCGTGCAAGGAAAGCGCCCTACAGGTAGACCACAGCTGCGATACAAGGACATCTGCAAGAGGGATCTGAAGGCCTTAGGGATGGACCTCAACAAGTGGGAAACCCTGGCCTCTGAGCGGCCCGCTTGGAGGCAGGCTGTGCAGCATGGCCTTTCCCAGTTTGAAGAGACACTTGGCCAACAGTCTGAGGCTAAGAGGCAAAGAAGGAAGGCCCATAGCCAGGGAGACAGACCAGGGACAGACTGCACTTGCTCCCGGTGTGGAAGGGATTGTCACTCCCGGATTGGCCTTTTCA
Source organism: Tiliqua scincoides (assembly GCF_035046505.1). Classification (NCBI taxonomy): domain Eukaryota; kingdom Metazoa; phylum Chordata; class Lepidosauria; order Squamata; family Scincidae; genus Tiliqua; species Tiliqua scincoides. The sequence goes on from NC_089826.1 coordinate 62,469,348, forward strand.
GCCACACTAGACGCTGTGCCAGAACCACCTTTCAGAGCGCGATACCATAGTCTTTCGAGACTGTAGGTTGCCAATACAAAGCCCTATACTAGCTAAGAAGCAGGAAATTAATATATGTGTAGCTCAAGACATCCCATAACTTGAAACGTATGAAAATTAAACGTTTACCACCTAATAGTTAAAACGCATGACAAAGTTTGCTTCTTAGACGCAAGGAAGCAATCTAGCCAAGAAGAAAAAATATATGGCATGAAGTGTTGGCCTATGGGGATTCCTATACATGTCTACTGAGAAGGAAGTTTCATTGAGTTCAATGGAGCTTACTCCCAGGAAATTGTACACAGGATTGCAGCCTTACAGTTTTGGATTTCCTGTAGGGCAGTGGTTCTCAAATGTTTAGCACCAGGACCACATCATCAAGCAGGAAGTTTTAACAATCCTAGGCTGCAACCTTACCCACACTTATCCAGGAGTAAGTCCCATTTACTAACATTGTTAACATCACATACCGTATTTTTCGCTCCATAAGACGCACCTATTTTTTAGAGGAGGAAAATAGGGAAAAAATATTCTGAACCAAATAGTGTAATAAAATATTTAATAAACTATAACAGAATAACATTTGAACCATGTAAAGTGAACAGCAGTCAACAGTGGCATTAAGAACCATTATCACTGTCATTAACAAATGGAGAGACTTAAAGGTTTGAGTACTCTATTTTTCAGGAAACCCCAAGAACTCATCATCGCTAGAGTCAGAATTTATGAAGCTCATTTGCTCACAATCACTGACATCACTTTCTTCGCTGTCTTCATATAAGATACCTTCTTCACTTCCATCTAAAGCATTGCTAATGCCACATTTTTTGAATGACTATACAAGGATCTCCTCCTTTACTAAGTCCCATGATGTTTTCACCCATTTTTTCAGAAGTCCTCCAGGACGTTTGGACCACACCTTTTCAACCCATATTCTCATTCCATTTTCATCCATCCATCCTGGCATGAAGATCCCCCCTCCTTAGGGTGAATGTGATCATAAACTGGCATGAAGATCCCCCTTTCTTAGGGTGAATGTGAACATAAACTGGCATGAAGCATAACATAACGTGCACTCTTTTTTGCAGTATTTGCTCCATAAGATGCACACACTTCCCCCCCCCCACTTTTTTGGGGGGAAAAGTGCGTCTTATGGAGCAAAAAATACGGTACATAGTAGCCTGTTAAAAGTACAGATCTGTAACATTTCCCCAAATGTGGTCACATACCATGGTAGCATCAAGTCTAATACAGTAAAAATAAAATGAATGGGAACCCACCAGAAATTGATTTGCGACCCACCTAGTGGATCCCAACCCACAGTTTGAGAAACACTGCTGTAGGGGATTCTTCCAGGAGTGGAACAGACATGTATCTATACCTCCACTATGTAAGTTGAATGTTCTACTACAGCAGTTCTCCCACATGTCTCAGGGAGCCCTGCCAGTGCATGCATGAAGTCTCTGGAAGCCCCAGAGTGCTAGGACATATGGAGAATGGCATAGTGCCAAGCAGATGGCAGCCATTTATGGTGAATTCAAGGAGCTCCTGAAGGGAACACCAAGGCTTCTCAGAGCACACTTTGAGAAATGCTGTCCAGACCCTGACTCATGGGCCGGATCCGAAGCCCTGCATTTTCCCTCTCCCATGTGATCAGTACTTATTGTTCTGCGGGGGAGCCATCCTTCTTTGCTGCTGATCTCCCCCAAACAGAGCTCAGGCCCACCACTTCCAAGTTCTATCCAAGTTCCCTGTGATTATGGGTTGGAAGATCCTGAAGCATATGCAGATCTAGGCCCCTTCTGCTTCCCAGGCAGATGTATATTAATAATGGACGGACTGCTGCCCTGTTTAAGGTAAGAAACCAGAAAATAAGGGGAAGGGCCAAGATGTGTGTGCATCAGGAGCTGGCACCTCCATAATCACAGAGAGCCAGTCAGATGATTAAACTATCATTCAAACTTGTCCTTAGGCAATGTTATAGAAGGAACCAGTTATGTCTGTCTGTTGGAGAATGCAAGCTGTATTTATGCGTACATGTGTGAGGTATAAACAAACACATGCATGCTGTTCTTTTCATAGAATAAAATTCTCTGAGAATGTATCATTGGTAAAATATAGACTAGAACAGGGGTGGGCAAGCTCCCTTTTCCAGCACTCTGTTTCTACCTGGATTCCTTCAGGGCCTTCTCTTATAGAGTATGGACCAAGACTCTTTTGCATAAACTTGGCCACACAGGGACCAAGCTAAAGACTTAGGTTGGGCCTAATTCAAAAGAAAAAAATGGCTATGGAAGAGGCTGGCTACCAAAGGGACATGGCAGTGATGTGGGAAGTTGTCAGAGTGAACACACATAGGGCGCAACCCTAACCAACTTTCCAGCACCATACATGTTACATGTTGGCAACCTTCAGTCTCGAAAGACTATGGTATCGCGCTCTGAAAGGTGGTTCTGGAACAGCGTCTAGTGTGGCTGAAAAGGCCAATTTGGGAGTGACAATCCCTTCCACACTAGCAGCAGGTGCAGTCTGTCCCTGGTCTGTCTCCCTGGCTATGGGCCTTCCTTCTTTGCCTCTTAGCCTCAGACTGTTGGCCAAGTGTCTCTTCAAACTGGGAAAGGCCATGCTGCACAGCCTGCCTCCAAGCGGGCCGCTCAGAGGCCAGGGTTTCCCACTTGTTGAGGTCCACTCCTAAGTCCTTCAGATCCCTCTTGCAGATGTCCTTGTATCGCAGCTGTGGTCTACCTGTAGGGCGCTTTCCTTGCACGAGTTCTCCATAAAGCAGATCCTTTGGTATCCGGCCATCATCCATTCTCAAGGCAATGCTGCTCCAAGGTAAGGGAAGAAACATTCTCTTACTTTGAGGAGGTCTCCATGACTGCTACTACCCAACTGCAGGATGCAGTGCATGCCCCATTGGCACAGCTATGTCAGTGCTAGAAAGTTGGGTTAGAATTTAGGCCTTAGTTGCATGAACTGTGTTAGATTTGAGTCTCAGCAACATACAGGTGCATTCCAGTTAGGCCCCTGCACCCCAGGAAGAAAGCAGCTGTTAAGATTCAGCAATGAGAAGGTACAGCAGGAGTTAATCACCCTTGCTTCCTGTCCTTGATCCTCCCCAGCAGGTGCCACCACCCTCATATTCCCATTTGCTCAGCAAACACATGTTTCGGAACATGCGTTTTCGACTCTAAGGACTAGTTATCCACCAAGAAGTCTTTTAATAGACATTCTTCATATTTCAGTACAAATGCCATGCCAACTGGCCCTCCAGGCCTCTAATCAGGCACCATGATTATGACCTTTAGAAGATGTTGCAAAAGACCTCGCTGCCAGCAATTAACAAAACATCTTTCCCCTCTGCTTCTGCTACTTCTTAATTATACACTAATGGGCACATTGTAGAAATGCTGTGCATTTATGTATCCTGTGAAGCAGTCATTACCAGGTAGATGGCACTGCCATGGTCTTTAGTCGCTCGAGACCAGTGTCTTCCTTTTAAATGCAGGGGAGGTCACACATAAAGAAGCAACTAAAAGAAACAGCAACAACTAATTTTCACACACACAACCAACCCTTTCCTACATGCAGGTATTGATTCCTAAGAAACAAATGCCATTTAAGCTACTGAGAAAGGTTCATTCATGCGACCCCGCACAAGTTCAGTATGTCTACCTGCTGTGACTTGGCATTCAAAACATTAATGCAAATGTTATGCTGATTATATGACTCATATGAGAAAAAAAAATGGGTCATCACAATACACTTACTCAATTGCTCTCAGTATCAAACACATTTTCTACTCCTTTACTGAGGCAGTGAGCAGAGCTTTAATTATTATTAGAAACAAAGCATTCCGGTGACTTGAATCTGTTCATCATCTTGCAGGGATAAGATTGCAATCAATAGATTGCAATGCATATCTGCCATTAAGTTGTCCCACACATTATACATTAAACAGGCCACAGTATGGTTCAGCACAGTTGGAACATCAATATTGAATGAATTTTTTTTAATAATCTGATTGCTGAAACTGTCCTCAGATATTTTCAAATGCCGTAAGCAGAAGCCAATCTCCCTGGACTAAGCTACTCAATAGTTGTACAAGAGAGGATTAATGATGGCTCTTGAGGGCAGGATTTGAATTGGTCTTTTGCCACCCTGATGGGCAAAATCAGTGATAGGATCACAGCAATGCAGGAAACAGACACCTCTGATTTGTTTCAGGCTTGCTCTTTGATTGGAGGCCAAAACGAAGAATCAATGGGCAGCAAAAGAACAGGTAGAAGTCATTAGATTCATTGTCCCCCTGTGAAGTTGGGTCATACCTCAATGAAGGTTATCTTCTTCAAAACAGTGAAGTAGCTAGAGGGGTGCAAAGTACTAAGTTTTTCAGGGAGCCTCACTGTGGCATGCAAGCTGCCCCTCTCCCTCCCCTTTGGAAACATTCCAGGTGGGGGAAGCAAAATTAATGCCTCAGTTTTGTTCCCCAACCAGAATGGCTCTGAAGAGATGGGGGAGGGACTGCTTGCTTGCCATGGTGAGACTCCCTGAAAAACTTAGTGCTTTGCACTCCCTGTAGCTACACCACTGCTTCTAATGAAGATAATATAACTTGTAGAAGACTGCCAATAATTTCCAATTGGCTGGCTATTAGTAAAAAAATAATGTGTCTAGACATAAACTGGTAACTTGCAAATTTGCACGCATCATGCTCCTTTTGTTGGAAGTCACTTGCCTGTTTCTGAGTGGCTTCAATTTTACCCACAAAGGCTGATAAAGGGCAGATGTTTGCAGTTCGATATGCTAAAGATGACTTTGTGGTGCAGTCATGTACATAGCTGACCTTCAAGAACATCATATATTTCAGTCAGGCTGTCAGCTGACTCCAAGTAGCATCATGTGATTAGGCTTTGGGGACAGACAGGGTGCTGAGCTGGAAAAGGGAGACAGAAAGTGGACATTTTGCAAGGAAACCTTTTGGTTTAGGGCAGACTTCCAGCTCTGGTTGCTGTATTTAAGCCTTCTGTCAGGTTAGAAGGGAGACACCAGTGGGGTAACTGTGCTCTCATTCTGAGGCTGAACAGCTGACTGGAAATGTTTTTACACTCAAAGGTGAAATATAAATATATTTTAAAAGTTTTTCCCAATGTTAGAAACAGTATATACACTTAGTACACCTCCCCCCCCCCCCGATGTATAGCTTTAGTCTACAACTTTCTCCGAGTATGGTACAGAACAAAGACTTTCGACCAGTGGAGGACTGCAATATTGGGCATCGGCAACAATGTCCTCTCCCTAATACTGAGCTGATTTACAAGCCACACGACTGCTGTCACCTAGAAACAACAATGCTTGGATGTGAGAGCCAACTAGAATGAACCACAACAAGGTCAAAGATTAGGATGGGATGGATGGAAAGCAAGCTGGGGGAGCAAAAGGGTGTGGTCTGCTGAGATGCGCAACTAAAAAGGAGAGAGAACCCTAAGGGGAAAGGTATAGAAAGAGAGGACCTGGAAGCTGGAGGACTGGATTGTAGAAGCCTTCACAGGAAGGGTCAGCCAGGGGCCAACCCGAGACCGAATCTTTTTGCCTATGAGACAATGTCTGTCCTGACCATGACTGTGAACCCACATGGTACAACAAAGCATCAGTGAGGATGTAGTCAAGCCAGTGGCAAGGCAGGACAGAGCTGTTAAACCTCAGATAGTTCCAAATGAGCCCTTGTCTTTTTCCTGGCATGACAATCCCACTGCAGGTTTTACGCCCCTGCAGTGCAGTAAAGATTGCTGCAAATGCAGCCGCAGGGACTCCATAAAAAGCAATGGCCTGGTGGGGTTTGAGAGGAGCTGTCTCTGTGAGTCAAAGTTTGAGTTCCATGGGCTCCTGGCTACCAGTTCATGTTCGGTGCTGAAGCCTTGGTCCCACACCTCTGCAGCTGGTAACATCTACATGGATCCAACATACTCATGTACCTCCGAGTCCAAGTTATTGTTGCTGCTCAAGATCAGAACCATGACAATGAGAACAGAAAGGTTCAGAAACGTCTCCTGCTTCTTCATTTACTGAAGCAAATAAGTACTATGACCTTTGGAGAAGAAGCTCCAGAGGCCCTGCAATAAAGGAAAACTGAACTGACCTTCTCATCTGCACCAGACAGACCACCTATGCTGGGCAACAAAATACCGGAAACAAATACCTCTACCTAGAATACTAGCCTGGAAACAGGTTCCATTAAATGCAGTGGTGTTTACTTCTGAGTAGACATGCCTAGGATTGCATTGTCAATAATTTTTTTGAAAAAATCAAAGTTTAATCAAAACATTCCAACAAGAGCAGAAAATTTTTAAGGGCAAAAATGATTTTACTTAATTACAAGAGAACATCATGATGTAAAATCTGGCCATCTCATTTCTACACAAATATGCATTGCTAGCTAGAGCTGGTGTACATATGAAAACAACTTGAAATTATATTTGTGGCTTTTACCAGGGGATGGTGCACCTTTCATATACACCAGCTAATCCTGGTGTCTGAGCATTTTTTTCCCCCTACAGCACCACAGGTATGCAAAAGAAAAATCTGTGGTTGAATTGAGAAAGTCTCCCAATCCACATGGCGAAGCAATGCTCATAAACAGCTCACCATTTAGTAGCAGACACTTGGAGAATGACTGAATGTGGTCTCCGGCAATTGTAATGTATAATCCCATCCATGGGCAAAAATATTAACACATTTGCTCTGCTTCTCGCTTTTGAAGTTTAATGCTTTGGTTAAAATGTGCTTTCAAAGGAATTAAGTGTGTTATAATGAACCTACATCCCAAAATGCCAGAATTCAAATTGGAAATTTTGTCTCCTCTGATTTAGAACTTAGCTGATTTACGCTGACATGAACTTCATTTGGTATCACATCATGCAATGATCATGTAAACTGCCTCTGTTAAAAGAAATAGTGTAAAACAAATTAAAGGCTATGGTGATCAAAATAGAACAATCTCCAAAGATCACTGCAGCACGGAGGCAAAGAACTCTCCTGTATGCAAAATGAGATCTGCAGGAAAAATATGCTGTGGGCTCTCCTTATCCATGGACTTGACATCCATGAATTTGACTAACTGTGGATTCTGAGCCTAGAGCTGGAGGGCCTCAGAGGACCTCCCAAGCATGGCCAGAAGTGTCTTCCTTTTGTATCCAGGAGGTGTTCTGAGGTGCAGGGAGGCTGCGCACAGCATCTCCATGCCTCAGAGTGCCTCTTGGAAACAATTGGAAGGCACTTCTGGATTGCCAACAAACCAGAAGTGCCTTCCTGTCATGCCCAGGCGGCCTACTGAGGAGGCCAGCAATGGTGTGCAACCTCCATAGGGCCAGGTGGAACCCCAGGTAAGTTACTGTGGTGCTATGCTCCCCCCCCCCGATTCAATTATCTAGAGAATTCTGTATCTGCGGGGGAAGGGGGGTCCAGCAGATACCGAGGGCTCTCAGTATTGCAATAGCAAATGTTCAACACCATGTGATAATTTTATGATATGAGGTTCCCTAAAGCAATGCAATCATATACATGTCTACTCATAAGTAAGTCGTTTCATGGGACTTACTGCTATGCAAGTGAGTATAGGATTGCAGCCTCTGTCACATGTAGACAACAATTTTTAAAAAGCTCGTGGAAAAGGTGGTACTCCTCCCTCAAGTAACCATTATTTGCAGAATATTGAGGACACAAGCAAATCACTTTTGCACCTGTGATTCAAACTGCCACTCCAAGCTTAGTTCCACTTCGCATTGCAAACCCACATAAAACTCAACTCCAGCTCAAGAGGTTACCGGTCTGCTGACCCATTTCAACCTCAGAGACTTATTCATGACCCTCTTTATATCTGCCACAGTTCACAATCAACTGCACATTCAAGTTCCAGTAAAAACCTCTCAGTAGTAAAGACTGCATAGCAGCATTCCACATTTTACTGCTGACTACTGCAAATATGATGCATAGCTAGGCCAACTGTGGAAAACAGATAGATGAACTTCTTACCTCAGTTTCCAGAAAATGATCCAAGTGCGTTCCCCCAGAAACTGCTATTCCAATAGCACTTGGGTAGATTCAAAACCCCAAGGGCCGCTGCACCTTTCCTCCTAGCACACAGATGAGTGTGACAGACATGCCACTGTCATTGCTTTCTTCCTCTTGCGCACTGCAGAGGGTGAGAGAGGAAGAAAGAAAAGCATTTACCTCCTCCTCACTCCTTGTGTGCCACTACTCCCTCCATTTCTGGACCAGCAAGCAAAGGATGGAGAAGTTTGTTTAAGGTGGGTGGGTGCTGGCCCAGGCAAGGAAGAGATGCCAACAAACTTCCCTGAGCTTGCATTCAGAGGAGAAATTTGGGGGGTTGAAAAAGTAGCCTCCCTTTAGAGGTGGACTTTTATAAAGTGTCCAGTTCTGCAAGTCTGAACCCATACGCACCTGATTGGGATCAGCCTGTCTGTGAGACCAAATGAAGTCATCCCATCAGGAGGCAGATTGCTGTGGGTGGGGGGTGCCCATTGTCTGCTCACTTGCCTCCACTGTCCCTCCTTCCAGCTTCATTCCCAGGATTGGAAAAGGTCATTTTGAGACTTGGTAAATGCCTTTGCCAGCTCTTCCATCTCTTAAACTACCTCCTCACCTTCCACATACCTTTACTTGCTCCAGTAGCACAGTGGAGTGTGTTACTTCCCACCTAGTGTCTGCATGGCAAGATGCTGCATGGAGCATGGCAAGATTAAAGTGTGCCACATGAGGTTAGATTTTTGACTGTGTTCATTTTTCAACTTCTAGCACTAAACAACTGTTTTTTTTTTCCTCCCTGTTTTTTACCTTCTAGCACAGGAGTTCTCAACCAGTGGTATAGGTACCACCAGTGGTACGCCAAGCAGTGTTAGGTGGTCTGTGCAGCACCCACCTCCTGGCAGTGAGACTGTGACAAGAGCTTCCAAGGATAGGAAGCTTGAGCCAGCGGGCAGAGCTCTAGTGTGTGATTTTCAAGTGCAAGAAAAAGCTTGCCCGCACGCCCTGAGCCTCTTACTGAACTTGAAAGCTCCAATGATGTCATTGCCTGTTACTTCCAATGGTACCTCAAATAAGAGTGAGGTAGCAAGTGGTACGTCGGGGAAACAGCATTGAGAAATACTGTTCTAGCATGCTCGCTATGCTAGCTATCTTTCCTGTGAGCTCATAGATAGAAAACATGTCCGCCTGCATTTAGTAACATGCTCTGAGGAAACAACGGGGTGTAGCCATCTTGTACACAAAATAGGGGAGGCTGTGGAGGAGGGGATTTCAGAATTGGGCAGAAGGAGCCATCCATTCATGTGAGTGTGAAAGCATTATACAGAAGTTAATAACGTCAAGGTAACTTTAATAATAAGGCAATGAAGGAATGTCAGGGAAACACCCTGAAGTACATTCGACACAATTTTCCTTCCATTTTTTAATATATCGTGTTTCTAGCATGCTAGAGGCATGCTAGTGACTCCACTTCTGGCTAGTTTCTAGCCAAAAAATGAACACAGCCTTTGTTTCTTTCCCCCCCCCCCCCAAAGGTAGGTGGATGATGGGTTTGTAGTCTTTGCAAGGCTACTGGAATGGTGCTGTAGTAAAGACTACAACTTCCGTGAGCTGCTTTGTCTTTCTACCTTCCACTGTGGTCAAAAGTAAAAAGAAATCAGAGCTATGCAGCACATTTTAATTTTACCATGCTGCCTCCATAGCAATGAGGGGAAACGAGTCCTCCACTGCCACTGGAATAAGTAACAGGGTATTTTTAGGGGGGAGGGGGGAGAAATGTGGTGGGGGTGGGATGGTGAGATGGAATTCTTGAGGATCTGACTTGGAAACCAACTTTTGGGAGTTTGTGGGTGGGAATATTGAACCCTACACCCACCCAAATTAGTTCTAGATCTGAACACAGATTATTTCAGTAATTTTATCCACGTGTGCAGTGCAGATGGTGAAATTCAAGTCACTATAGCTTGTGCCTAGTCTCCTTATTGCCCACAGAGGAGCCAGATTTGCTTCCTCACTCACTCAGGGGTATCAAACCGGTTTCATACAGAAGGTCTAAGTTAGTATTCATGGTGCCAACTGAGGGCTGACATCATTAAGCAGATAATGGACAGTACGCACTTTGTTCTCACATAGAAACTCATTAGCTGTATACGACAGAAGAGAAAATGTGCAAAACTTGTTAATTTTTCAGGATATGAGAGAGCCCAGTTATCAAGCTGGCAGAGCCCAATTATAACAGGGGCAGGATAAATTGCTTCTGGGGGGTCTCATTTGGCCCATAGGCCTTATGTATGACACCCCTGTTCCAGCTGGACTAACTGTGGCAGCAATGGCACCATGGAGAAATCACACTCAGCTGGACTGCTTCAAGGACACATAGCAGTTGTGGGGATTTTGAAGGGCTGTCGGTTCAGGATGTGTTTTGCCAAATTCCCAGTCCAAGCTTTGCCTAGAGAACCTATGTCCACTTCAAGCTAATTAGCCCTTCCCCCAGCTCAAGACAGCTAGCCCTAGTAGCATATACACCTACTGCAGTGTGAGCGTCTCCCTTCTTTGGAGACTGCGGCGTGCCAGCCTCTGCCAACTGCAAGTTGTCCGCTCACACGTGATTTAGTTGTCCGTCCTAAGGCATCTTATCATCGATCTCCCCCTAGACAATCCTTCTAGCCAACTCTCCCAGCGCAGAAGGAACTGTTAGACGCTCCTAATATGTTTATTACGAAGCCTGACCCAGCTGGAAGTCACTTTGATCCAGCAAGAATTAATTCTGGCCGGCCTGTCAAGCACCCCGCTACGCCTTCACTGGATTCTAATGTTTCTCAACAGTGACTAAGGCAACTTTTGGCTGATAGCCACTCTTTTAATAGCCCTGATGTTGCCATACACTTACCCAAGCAGGTAAAGCTGGTGTCCTGGAACATTGCGGGCTGGAAACGGAAGTGCCTCGACAAGGAATTTCTAACATCCTTTGACATTATACTTTTGCAAGAAACGTGGTCTACTGAACCAATTTTTTTTTTGAGGATTATCAAACTTTCCATCTACCAGCTTATAGACTCAATAAGATGGGCCGTGCTCAAGCGGGCTTAGCAGTACTTATTAACCCGCTTCTCCCAGCAACTCTGGTGGTGGCATCAAAAAACTTATGTAATTTATTAATCATCAAATTGGTTGTTCAGCAGCAGACATTTCTTGTTTTCAATGTTTATTTACCCCCTTGTCAAAATAGTTCACAGCGGGAGCAAGCTTGGAATTTTCTCTCAGAACAATGTAATGCAATGACAAGTATTTTCCCCAATACACCTACTGCTGAACCCCCAGCACCTGCAGGAAGGTGTCTAGTATAGGCTTGCCTATAAGGCTGCAGTGTCCCTCCTCCCACTTCTCCAAGCAGCAGTTCTTTCAGGTACAGCAGCATCACCTCAGTTCTCCACCACTCAGCAGTCTCTGTTTGGTTAGTTGGTGTGCCAGTTCATTCTCCATCCTCCAGTCCATCAGTCAGTGTGCCAGTTCATTGTTTGTCCAAAAGCATGTGAGTTAGTATGCCAGCAAGTCTCCTCTTCCACTCTCTCCAACAACAACCACAAACTCTCCCTACTTCAGGTGCTGCTTATATCCCTGAAGACCTCATTGCCTCTAGTGGCTGCAGCTGTGCAGCACACTCCTTGCTGAAAGCCCAAACTGTAACCTCATGTGTCCCAGATTCACCACAGACTTGGAGTCACTGCAGACACCACATCCTATCTCCTTGCAATATCTTTTGCAATTCTAATATAGGGTGTTTGGTAGAAAGAAAGCATGCGAGGAGGGTTTAAACCTTCCATATCCCTATCCCAGTCTGGATTCCACCTCCATAGCTGCATTTGGTTAAGCACAAGATTCAAAGATGTGTTAAGTCTCAAATTTATCTTGACACCTAATTGTCAACTTTTGGTCTTAATTAAAGGGGACTTCTTCTGGGAAACCCATAAGAGATTGTCAAGCCTCTGGTAAAATCCTGCTTCAAAAAAAATTGCAAATTAGCTTTGTGGTGTTTATTTTCTTTGGTGTGTACATTGGGACTGTGTTTAATTTGCCATGAGATAATTTCCTGACAGCCCCTCAAAATCCACTCATTTACAGCCAAGCCCAGCTGACTTGGCTGCAGGCAAGAAATTTCATTTTTGTGCCAAAATGCAAATATTGTCTTAGAATGGCGTCAATGCCAAAAAGTATTTTCCCAGAGTTGTGCAAATCTATTTTTAATTTTTATTGCCTCCTCAGTTATCCACTTGGAAGGGCTGTTCATGTTACATCAATATCATCTTGTTCAACAGTCTCTCAGTAAAATTGTGATTCAAAAGTCACAAATTATCGGCAGTGTTAGTTTTCATTGGATTATTTATAGGTTCCTTTCTGTATTAGAATCCTCATGTGACTTGTCATTTTTGGGACGTAACTCAAGGGATTACCAAAGGAATATCTCTATACTATCTTTCTGCACATTTCTGATTCATACGTATAAGAAATTCATAGACTAGAGGCTACTGGAAGATCAGGTGGGATCAAACCTTATCATGCTCCTAATGACATGATCAGAAGCGTGACAGGGTCCGACTGAGCTCAAAATAAATTGAGTGTTCTGAGTTTTGTGGAATACAGCTTGGTTTCAGAACCCTAAGAAACTGCTTTATACTGAGTCAGACCATTGCAGAGATGGGCAAATCCAGCACAGCTTGACTCTAGTTGAGTCACGATTCTCCACCCCCTTTAACCTGCCTTCTCTCCTCACTCTTCCAGGGGAAGAAATCTTTGTTCAATGATCATCGGTTCCTTCAGAGATGGACAAGATAGCCCGCTCCCACCACCCTCTTCCTGCTTGATGCAAAACCAAAACATTAACCTTTCCCTGTCTCCTGACTTGCTACTCGCCCGATCTGAATGATGGCCCCACGAGGTCTTTCATGCCACAAGAAAAAGTAAGCAAGCACATCCAGACACAGAAGACTTGAGTCTGCACGTGTGGAAACTCATTTCAGTGAGCTCAGACTTGAGTCAATGGTAGAGTCATTGACACATCTGACTCAAGTGTAACGAGTCAGCAAAAAAACACATGTTTTTGCCACTCTGACTCTGACTTGAGTTCCCATTCCTGGACTATTGGTCCATCTGTGTAGGATTTAGGGTGGCAGTTGGGCAATAATCCTAGCTAGATGCATTACCCTAAGAGACTGCAGACAAGGTCAACAAGTCTGTTGAACCAGAGTAAGCGGCAGTTCTGAAACAGGAATGCACCACACAACTAATTGCAAAATCTCCTGAGCCCAGAATGCTGGGCTAGAGGCTTGTGCATCAAAAAATGCTGGTCTAAGCCCTGCCCTGAAGGTCTGGCACACCAATCATGTGCAAATCATCCCTGCCTTGCCATGTGTGTGTGTGTGTGGGGGGGGGAAGACAATGAAAGCCTCCAGTCTAACATGGCAGACTGGCTGCATTCTGGACTTGACTTTTAAAGCGGCAGCATGTAATAGTGTGTACTTCAAGCATATGTCCCATCAAGATAAACACAGCTCACGAACCATGTATGGTGATCTTCCAGGGGTTTGCTAAATCTGTTTTTAATAGTCAGGGATTGCAAGAACAGGAAGCTTGTCAACTGTTTCATAAGCACAATGCAGGGTCAGTGGACTGTATTCATCTTGCTTGTGCATGCCTGAATAAAAGGGAGTTGACATGCCATGAAGAGAGGGAGAGACTTATGTCTCGATATTTATAGTTTTGCTACATCTAATACCCTCAGATGTTAGCACTAAAGTAGAATTTGTGTCTTCTATCTGGCTATTGTTGCCTCCTTACAATTCTTTTATATGAAGAATGTCTGTGGAGTTCCTACAATAGAATAAAGATAATTGAATAATCTTTTCAATATAACCAGATAATATTCACATATGAAGATAAACATATACACAATTAAAACTCTCCATCAAAAAAAAAAAGTTTCAAGCAGACTGGATAAAAATAAACTTAATTGTTATGACTTCATAACATTCCAAAGGAATTAGGAATAGTCAAGTTGATCACTCTCCAGTGGCTCTCCTGCTGTCTTTCCACAAAAGGGTTTATATATGAATCCCTATTCCCCACTTTGCATTCTCAAAACAGGAAAAGGAGAAATAGCCCTTATTTCTTTTGGCCTTTTCATCTTCTGCCAAGAATGCCGGGAACATTGGCAGTTGCCAATTTGTTATATCAATAGACTTGTTAGCAGAGATCAATTGATCTGAAAAAAACTGCATCCTTAAGCATTCACAATGTGGAGCTAAACTGGATTGCCTTCGGTAGTGATGGAAGCCAAATTCAAAATGGAAGAGTTAAGAATACAAATTCCTCCTGACAGAAAGCGCAATTCTGTTATGTGGCTATGCCGGTGCACCGGCTGCAGCTGTGGCCTAGACTAGAGCATTGCAAACGTGCATAAAGCACATTTGTGACTAGTCGAGAGCCAGCAGCACCAGTTGAAAGCCCTGCACCGGTGATGCATCCTGACCAATGGCTGCTAGCGGAGGTGACTGCTCTGCCAAGTGGCAGAGGGACAGGGGAGAGTGGGATGGAAGTGGGGAGGGACATTTCTGGGTGGGGGAGGACAGAACAGGGGTGGAGTAGGCCCAGGAGTGGGGAGGGACTGGCAGAGGAGACCTCTGCTGTATCCTATCCTATTCTTCCTCCCAGGCCTGGCAGCCTTACATGGGGCTGCTCAGCTTTGTGCCAATAATTTCGCTGGTACAGATCTGAGTAATCCCATTGAGCAGGGTGAAAAATATCCCCTTACCCCAAGGAGACCTCCAACCTGCTCCTTACCTGCGCTGGATACAGCATAGGCCATGCAGCATAGGCCAGCACAAATAAGGATTGGGTTGTGAGGTGCCTCACCCAGTTTGTGATGAACTTACACCCATCCAGATTTGGGCCCAGCTCATATCGCTTTGCATTGGGGTTTTCCCAGGGATTTGACCTATTGCAAATGTGGGTTCAGTTCTGGTTCAGGGTCACTTTTTTTTTTTTTTTAAACTCTCTGATTCATTTCCAGTTCACAGATTACCTTTGAAAAGATGTTCAAGAACCAGTTCAAACACTGAACTGGTTTTCAACTGGTTTATATGCATTTCATGCAAGTGACAGAAAACCTGTAATTGAAGTAAATCTGTGAGCATGTAAATCTTCCCCTGACACAGGCTTCCTGGACTTCTGACAGCTTGGACTTTAGCTGGCGCAGATTTGAGAAGCCCCATTGGGTAGGCTGGGACTTTATAGGTAGACTTCCAGCCTGCTCCTAACCAGCACAGGATACAGTGCGGGCTGCTTAGCCCTGCTGACTTGGTGCTGGTTAGGATTGGACTGTCAGTCAGCAAAGAAGAAAACAATTTTCTCTATTTAGGATGAATGAGAATAGCAACAATAGCAGCAACTGTGATATTTTAAGTTCAGATTCCATTTCAACTCAAAGAAAAAACCTCTCTGAACCAGTTTTTGGGTTCAGGTTTGGACTCAGTTTGACTCCCTGATTTTTCCGATCACTGCATCTGCTTACAAACAGTCCTCCCTGTCTTTGCCATGAGTCTTCCCAGTTCCCTGGCAGCATGGTAGTAGGCTGCCAGTGGAAGCTCTCTGCAATTTCATCCTCTCTTTCTGATAGCAGTTCATGCGGAAAGAGCATAGCAGGAAAGCACAACACCCTGTGGATTGGGATGTCCACCATCTTGATGTCTCTCCTGGTCCATTCCAGATCTGTCACCTGTTGCTGGTGCTATAGAAGTAAAAACATGAGAATCATGCAAGGGAATCAGAAGATTTCCAATTTCAATTAGCATCAGAAGAATGGAGAATGGTGGAAAAGTTGTGGAAAGGGTTCTTACCAGATTCATGGGTAGTGCATTGTGAAGGCTGAAAAAAGTTATAGCTCCACTATTGTTGAACCGGTTTAACACAATATATATTGTATTAACAAACTCTTGGAGAGAATGAATCGCTACTCATTTTGTTGCTTAGAAGCTCAGTAAAAACAGATATCTACATTTCATCCAGGAACAGCAAAAAAGTGTAGCCTTTTCCTTCGATTTGTGTCTTTTTTTAGATGCTCTGGACTCGGCTCCTCAGTAATGACTTGGGATCTGCTAAACAAACATATAGCATTTCTCTCTTTCAGCGCAGCGTAGTTTTGCAGGCTCAGCCAACTCGGCGATACAACCGAGTTGGGGGGGGGAAATGCTGGTACCACTGAACATGGAGGAGAAAAAAGAAATTGCTAGGATTTATTTTCAGCTAGACTCGCTGTTTCTGCTCTTCACAGCAGCTTTCCCACCTGGAAGCAGGCAGTGAATAAATGGTGTAAAGCTGTGCAAATCTAAGTAAGCAGAAAGTAATTACAGCATCAAAATAGCATATAATACCAGCAGATGTGGATTTTTAATGCCGTTTATGCAGTTTATTACCATATCTGCCCTTTTGACGGCTGCATTTGGGGTAGCATTCAGTATGCTGTCTTGGAAAAACAAAACAGCAACAGAATTGAGCATTCACTTAATTAGTTTCTGTTGCCACTAATCATCTGTGTCTAGAGCATCATTGCACAGTTTTCTCATGGACAAAAATTATCCTTGCTCCAGGGGTTTTGTTTGTTTTGAAGAGCACAAAATTAGCCACAAATTATTTGTTCATTCCTTTTCATCTGCCCCATAATTTTCACGGGGTGTGATGAAGACACCACACATAAGCACATGAGACGGGCTCGCCTATTCTTTCATCAAAATGTTGTTTTGTGTTGTTTAGACGTTTGTCACTCAGCTTCTTGCAATTAACACATCACCTTTTCTGCCTGAAGTGGCTCATTTTCGCTGGGTAAAGATAAAGCGTGGCATTGTCATTACTTACAACAACGCAACAATTATTTCCCTTTTATTTTCTTCTGTCTGTCAATTGATTCATTCTCATTTTTGCTTCCAAAGCTTGGAATGGGAATCAAAGCTTTTTTTTAAGTTAAAGTCATGCTGTGGATAATATCTATCCGGCATATTTTCCACTGTACCCCATAGGGGATTTTTGACTGCAGGAGGTTTCCTTGGGGTAAGGGGACATTTCCCCCCTTGCCTTGGGGTAAGTTGCAAAAGCCGCTATGGGGTAACTTGGACCTGTGACAGTTCAATCAGTGGCTCAAGTCCATGTAGCTCCATGCAAGCGAATCAGGCCTGGGAAGGGGTTTGGGATCCGGTGAACACTGCCACTATCAGCCCTACCCTTCCTCCTGGGTGTAATCCAACCTACTCACAGCCCCGACACTGCCCTGTTCTGCCCACCCCTCCACTATTCTGCCCTCCCTGCCTCCCTCCAACCTCCTGTGCTGGCTTACCTGCTCTGGCGGATGTCTGTGGGTCCACTATAAAGCAGCTTATCTAGCTAGAAACGCTGGCAATTGAGGCGGATAGGATTTAGGCAATGGTACTGCCAGATGACTTCCTTTGCAAGAGGCATATTAAAAACTGGCTTGAAAGGCAATTGGGTTACATGTTTACATATCAATAAACCTCTAGTAGATAGCTGTCTAAGAAACTAGTTTCTAGTACAGTAGCTTGCATAGATAGCCATTGTATTTTTTTTTTTAATCATGTATGTAGAAAAGTGAACGAATGGCTTATTCCTGCCCAGGCATGAACATGGGACCAGGGGTACCACTGGCCTGCCCCTTGGTCTAGGACGGTGTTTCTCAACCAGTGGTATGGGTACTACCTGTGGTACTTGAGGTGGTGTCCGGCAGTACTCGCAAGACCCCTGGGCACCTGCCACCTGGCAGTGAGACCAGGAACATGACACAAAAAACAGCAGTAGGAGGCTCGGCACAGTGAGATAATATCCATGTGGTCTGGGATGCTGGAACCACGTGTTCAGGAACTAGCCCTATAAAAACAATCTTCAGGAAACAGACAATATAAATAAGGAGAAGCAGTTACTAATCTGCAGTTACTAACTTGCAAGTAGTTAGCAGGAGAAAGAGTATTCACCTATCTCTTTATTAATTTGTAATAGATCAATCAATCCATTTTTTTTTTCCAGAGACAGACTACCAGGCCTTCTGAAGGCAGCATTCCTTGACTATAAGCTTCTACTGCAAAAGCCCTCCTTCAATCCAGCCTCCACTGAATTTTTCCTAGGGAGAAGGAGTGGGGCTCTGAGCTAGCTCTGCCCTGAAGATCTTAGTTGCCAAGAGGCTCATAGCATTGATGTTTCACTAATTCAGCAAGTCAGGAAACAATGAACTTAAGACTCATCACACCAGTTCGTTTCTTTATGGTTTGGCATTTAGGAGATTATTTTGGGTGAAGGCAGTGTTCCTGACAAAGCAAAGACTTTTTTATCCCATGTTGCAAAGGAATATGTTTATCTAAATTGAAGCAGGAAGTTTGCACATATCTCCCACTCATTAATTTGTAAAGAAAAATAGAAATCCCTCAAACCACAAAATAAGCACTAATGGGTGGAAGGTTCAAAGAAGAGCCTGAACATGTTGGGGGTTCAAAAGGTAACATTTCGCTGGGCTTAAATGTATTAAGAAAGACTTGTTGCTGTTAAGAAGGTAGCTGCTTCATATCAAATGGTGAGCATGCCACATTTGGTAATCTCCCAGAGTGTAATTACAGAGAGAATTTTAAAAATAATATCCTAAATCAACTCCCATTTCCCCCCAACACATTGGATTAATTTGTTGACACCATATGTTCCAACAAATCTGTCTGTGTTAAGTATCACAGTTTCAAGCAATTAAGGACTATTAATCTCTGAAACAAACTCTTAAAAATCTCTGTTTGTTTCAGATCAAGAAGATGCATTAATCTACATACCTCCATCTCAGACGCCTCTGTCCAACTTTCCAGTGCCAATGCAGCCCCGAGGTAAGGGAACAAATGTTGAGGAGGCCTCCATGCCTGCCCCCCCACCTCAGGATGCATTCCATGCCCTGTTGGCACGGCTGTCTCAGTGTTGGAAAGTTGGATAGGATTGGGCCCTCGATAACTTATTTTTATATATGTTCAGTGGGAGATTCCTTCATCTAGCTGCTGACATGACATTTAGTGCAAACTGCATTAATGGTATAGAAAGTCTGTTGTTCCTGGGTGGAAGGGTATTTATTTAAATGCTATCAATGTGATCATACAAGAACTGTGGCTACAAGTCATAAGGCCTACTGGAGGCATCAGTCCTGATATAGCCATGCATGAACAGCCCAACACAGAAGTTGGGATGCACATTCCCATGTACCAGGCAAATTACTCCTTGAAATGTGAACAGCGGCTATATCAGGCAACCTGAACATATGGGGCAGAGGGGTCTTGATGCACATACATATCCAGTTTGCTCATGCTGATCTCAGTCCAGTAAGGGACACAGAAGTGGTCTCCAGAACATGTTCCAATTTGGCAAAGAGTATCTTTAATAGCTTTAAGAAACAAGTGGCATGACAGTGAATGTGTACCAAAGGAATACACAGCCAGACCCAGTGCTTTCATGTAATGAACCACGTGTGGTTTACAGTGATGGACCCTCTGTTTCTATGGAGTACTCCCAGGGGTGGCCGAACTTTGAGTCCACCTGAAATATTTGTGCGCAGCAGCACTCTTGGGAAGGGTGGCGAAAAGATAACCATCAACACCATCCTGCCACCCATCTGTCCACCATTCTCTCCAGCCTGCCACTCCACTGAGTGCTCTGATTGTAGGGAGCAAGTCAGAAAAGGATTGTTGCAGCGGCCCCTTCTGTCTCCCTCCAGCACTTGTGAGAGTAGAAATACTTTAAAAAAGAAAACTGCCATGGCTCCAGATTACTTCTCCCCACCTACTTCGAGCTTACATAGGTTACACCGTAAAAGAATAAGAAGTTGGTTCCCTGTCTCAAGGCTCTCACAAACAAGGCTCAAGGGACATACAGGTTGAGCCTCATTCACATGGGTTCCATTCCAAGCACTCACGTGGATGGCAAAAAACACACTATAGCAAATCAATTTAAAAAACAAAGTTTATTTGCTCTTTGTTTCTTTGCTCTTTTTAAATCAATTAAAAAAACAAAGTTTCTTTGTGATTTAAAAACAACCTTGCTGACCTTTGCGATGTAAGATGAGAGTAATTAAGAAGACAATCCATCAATCAGTCCTCCTCCAAGCACTGGCAAAGGTGCTTCCCTCAGCCCCTTCCTTCACTAATGCAAAGTGATCCCCTTTCTTTCACGTGCTCAGGGGGAAGCGAGGGGTCTGCTGGAGAGAGAAGGATTGATGGATTGTCAGCCAGCTGCTCTCTCTCTCTCTCTCTCTCTCTCTCTCTCTCATTAAGGAGGCTATTGTTAAAGGACTGTTCAGTTTTTTAAACTGATTTTAAAGGGATGCATTTTTCCCCTTCTCCAGGGATCAGCACATTCCTTTTCATTTGCAGTAGCCATTCGTGTTGAGTCAAATTTTGTGTATAAAAAATCCATGTATAAAAAGGCTGGACCTGTACTAGCAATAGTCACTGGGAGGGATTCCATGCCATGATGAAACAAGACACAATTGCTCTCTCTGCTGAATATAAAAGAGCTATCACTTAGAAGGGGCCAACTGGAAGTCACTTAGAAGGAGCCAACATTGCATAAGTAAATGTATACTGTTCATTTTTCATGCAAAAAATGCGCTAATATAAGCATCTTTCCAAGGAATGAGAAATGTGGTTTCTTTTTAAACTGCTGTCCAAAGGAAGGATGTAGGTTGCTATTATGTAAAATAAACACTTGCCACCCACCTTCCCTCCCCACAACTATAATTTGCAACAGGTCTCCACACTCCATCCGTACTCCTTTATGGAACAGTACCCTACAATTGTGAACACCAAGCAAAAACTTCTCTGCATGGGACAGGGAAACGAGTCCCACACTTATATTGACTAGAACTGGAATTCCATTTCAACGGCTTGCTGTTCCATTTACAGCACAATCAAGATTTATTAAGACAGAGCGCTATTGTACAGAATTTATGTACTGTAAAATTGCTGGAAAGGTCACTTGAGATGCAAAAGTTTAATTTGGAGTATCATGTTATGGCATAGTGCTGCTCAACTCAATGTTTGTTTAAACAAATAGCTTGAGGATATTGGTCTCAGAATGCGTGGTTTATTAACCTCAGTAAAGCAAATTTTACATTTAATCTTACCGCTTCATCTTACACCCCTGTGTTGTTTGGAACATAAAGCTCATGTATAAAAATGATAGGATTTTTCAGAAAGTATTTCCAATTCTGAAAACTGCTCTGAAAATGATTGTTTATCCAGTTTTCACCTGAATACTCATATAATACTAATTATACTAATACTAATACTAATAATAACAGTCTGTTTTCGTGATATTTTGTTTATTTCTTTAATCTGTTGCAAAGAGATGGAAAGGCTATAACAGCCAAGGCACAAGAGAGGTTTTCCAGTGCCTTTCTTAAATATATGTGGTTCCACTCTCATCTAACACAAACCTGCTGTGGTGGATGATTTAGAGACAATCTATATAATCTGTACACTCATCACTTGTGACTCAGCGAAATGTCTGAAATGGCTCCACTGAGCAGTACTGTCTTTGATGTCACTACAGTTTATCAGCCATGCCTGTGCCATTTACATTGTGGTGGTTGTTTATTATTAGAATTATATAATGGGTCTTCTTGGTGGCAGTGTCAGGGCTCTGGAAATCCCTTCTCAGGGAGGCCAAATGACTCAATTACTACCCTTGTTGAAACAGGCAGTAAAACCCTACCTATTTAGTTTATTTATTTCCACTAGCATTGCATTGATTGTTTTCCTTTTTGGCCTTAGTTTTTAGTAGTATTTTATTCAAGTGTTTGCCTGTGCCTCCTTTTTTAAAAAAAAAAAAAATTAAGCTTAACTTTTAAACAGTTAGCCACCTTTGTGGTTCTGTGGGGATAGAAGATGATGGATAAAAATGCATATATTTGCAAATGTGGACCCACAAGTCCACAAAGTGGATTGCATAGAAAAATAAATTAAATGACATACCATAGAGATTTCCGTCTCAGAGATCTCACAATCTAAAAGAAAAGACACAAAAAGACAACAGCAAATAGCCACTGGAAAAGATGCTATGCTGTTTTATACATCTAAGACAGGGGTCTCCAAACCCCGGCCCAGGGGCCAGATGCGGCCCGCGGCAAGCCTCTATCCGGCCCGTGACCAGCCTCTTGTCCCCTGAAAACCCCTGGCCCACTTTGCCGAACATGACTGGAACTGTGCTCTGGTTGCATCTGGAGGGTGTTCGAAGAGCCAGAGAGGTTGAATGAATAAGCCCATTCATTCATTTATTCACTCATCTAAGTTCCATCTCTAATTTATTTATATAAATTTTATATTTAAATCTTTTTCGGCCCTCAAAACCATGCCCGACATTTGATGCGGCCCTCTGGCCAAAAAGTTTGGAAACCCCTGATTTAAGACATCACAATATTGCAGGCTTTTGATGTCTGCTCCTATCTTCCTTGCAACCAGGGTCCCTTGGAGTCAGAGCACCAGCTATCAACACCACACAAGGAGGTCTGGAATTCCAGATGCTAGTTTCCCCACCCCCCAGCTTTGCTGGAATATGGTAACATCATCCGTTTTGTCATTGTGGGAGGTGGTGCAGACTTCCTATGTTAGTGCTGTCAATTTCAGGAGCTAGGCAATGCTGGTAGTGCCAGGCCCCACAATATGGTGGCCTGTGCTACATGTTAAACATAAGAACATAAGAACAGCCCCACTGGATCAGGCCATAGGCCCATCTAGTCCAGCTTCCTGGATCTCACAGCGGCCCACCAAATGCCCCAGGGAGCACACCAGATAACAAGAGACCTCATTCTGGTGCCCTCCCTTGCATCTGGCATTCTGACATAACCCATTTCTAAAATCAGGAGGTTGCGCATACACATCATGGCTTGTAACCCATAATGGATTTTTCCTCCAGAAACTTGTCCAATCCCTTTTTAAAGGCGTCCAGGCCAGATGCCGTCACCACATCCTGTGGCAAGGAGTTCCACAGACCAACCACACGCTGAGTAAAGAAATATTTTCTCTTGTCTGTTCTAACTCTCCCAACACTCAATTTTAGTGGATGTCCCCTGGTTCTGGTGTTATGTGAGAGTGTAAAGAGCATCTCCCTATCCACTCTGTCCATCCCCTGCATAATTTTGTATGTCTCAATCATGTCCCCCCTCAGGCATCTCTTTTCTAGGCTGAAGAGGTCCAAATGCCGTAGCCTTTCCTCGTAAGGAAGGTGCCCCAGCCCCATAATCATCTTGGTCGCTCTCTTTTGCACCTTTTCCATTTCCACTATGTCTTTTTTGAGATGCGGCGACCAGAACTGGACACAATACTCCAGGTGTGGCCAATGGTGATGATTAGTCAACTCACTGCAGTCAATTCAAGTTCCTCAAAATTATGCTGACAACGCTTACTCAGGAGACCACTTACAGTCATTACCAGCCCAATCGTATCAGGTCCTTACAGTGGCGGATCGCACAATCTGCCATCATAAGTTTCAGGCTGATGGCGCAAAAGCAGTTCTGGGGGCCAGACATGCCAGCACAAATGAGGCTGCATGTAGGTGCCACTGGCCTGCAGAACTTTCACCATCCTCTGCTGTCATTAATAAGTCAGTGGCAGGAATGATTTGGGGAGGATTGTGGGTGGATTGGAGTGGGGGAAGGCCAGGCTGGAAATGAGAGAGTCGATCTCTGCAGCACTAGCTCATGCAAGATACAATACCTCCTTCCCATCTGCGGCCCACCCCCAGAGTCTTGACAGACTTACACCAGATAAAACATGGTCTGAGGAAACTCAGTGGAGATTAGGTGGCCTACAAAGAGGTAAGTAAAAATGTTCTTTATCTCTCCTGGGCAGTCTAGTCTCCTGCCAGCCAAGAGACTAGAACTCCACTCTAGGCTCTAGCATGCAGCCATGCTCTATAAGTGGTGCTGCAAGCTCTGGATTGACAGGGATAGGATTAGTTTCTTTGAAATACTAGCACACTTTTGTCAAAAGGCCTCACAATAAATCAAGCAAGCCAATTTACAAGATTATGTACATGAACAGCAAGATTCAAGCAAGATTTGAATCACCGATCATAAGTGATATCTCTGGCACTAGCCAATAGGTAATTGTGATCATTGCACAACGTGAACAGAACTTCCTGGTGACTGAGTATTTGCAGCCATGGGGAGAAGTTCACCCAGGAGACACTATTTGCCTGTCCCTGGAGAGTGTGGCAGTGGTGAGAGTTGCCAGTCCAGGGCATTCTTCAATTGTGGAGACCTCCATGGTTTGATAATAACTGAAGAGGGCTGATCTGAAGCATGAAATAGTCTACAAAGACGACGAGATGCTTTTTGCCAAAGTTGTTATTTCACTGAGAGAAACATAGCTATTTTCTGAAAAGTGGGACATTAGCAAGGTGAAGTTTTCTGCGAGACAGAGCTCTGAAAAATACACCAGTTCTAGCTAAAATTGGATGATTGGAGGATAAACAAACGGGCTGCCATGCTTTTTTGATGAGGAGGATTGGAGGATAAACAAACTGGCCGCTAGCATTACCAATATGGGTTGGTAATATGGCCTGGACATCATTATGGTCAATTTTGTTACAGGTTCTCCCACTCATCAGGATCTGTACATTCATGGGGGAAAAAATTGAATCTTAAATCCACCTCCATTCCTTATCACGGCTACCTCAAAAACCATGCAGAGGATTAATCTACTGCAAGTATGCACAGAGTTTAAAAATGAATCAAGTACTACAGACTCTGAGCATAGCCTGATCTCATCCTGATATGATTAATATCAGAGCAGAACTTCCTTCGGTGCGATAAACTGCCTACAGCAATGATTTCCAAACCTTTTAGCACTGGGACCCACTTTTTTTTTAAATGATACTCTAGCAGGATCCACCTAGGTTTACTGGACTTTTTAAAAAGGAGATCAAGAAAGAAATAATATTTTATTTATTTATAAATAATAATAACTAGAAGACCCATTTATCTCCCTATATTGACACATGCTTGCAAACTGTAGGAGCTGAGCTCTTTGCCGGTTAATTAGCAGCTATAGTATTTGGTTTTTGAATAGCCTCTGGGCTTGAGGCAATTAGTTATCTAATCTTTTCACCACCTTTTGGTGGCCCACCAAAAATCAGGTTTCGACCCTAGTTGTTTTGGGAACCACTGGCCTACAGTGTCTAATATATTTCTTTAACTGTTAAATGAACAAACCAGCCACAAAGGCAGGCTGTACCCACCCTGTGGGTATGTACCCATGTACCCATCCTGTGTTTGCTTCCAGGAAGAAACCGTGTGCATGACATAGATTCAACCACCTGTCTCATTCAAACTGTGATATTGTAATATCCTCCGTATTTAGACAAGCTTGTTTAGCACAAAATGAGAGTCTATTATTTTCTTTATTGGCACCTCAGTGGAATGTGTAGATAAATAAAGACGTTACTCAAGAAAGGTTCCATTCTTGGATATGAAAGAGAATAATTACCAAAGGTGAGCAAACACATATTTCCAAATATACTCCATTCATTTCTTGATAAAGTCTTAATTTAAATTCTAAATTTAAGCAAAGCTTTTTTTTTTTAATCACATTTTACTTTTCTGAGATGAAGAATAACTAGTGATTACTAGGTAGTACAGTTTGCAGTACTGTATAATAATCAAGTGCCCCAAAGATTTTATGTATTTTCATATAGAGCTTCAGAAAGGGATGTGGGCTGATGAATAAAACTCATGCATGGACTTCAGAGAGCTTTATGATCAACCTCAGGGCCAGTACCAGGTTGTTGGGGACCCTGGAGCAAACCCTGCACTGGACACCACTTCTTTATGGCACCCCCTGCCTGCCCCCTGATGACAGATTAGGCAGTACCACTTCCACCAGAACTGAGAGCTCAGGGGTTGTCCTGGCCAGAGGAACTTTCTAATGACCTGTTTGACCAAGGTTTCCATTCCAAATCTGCTGAGTTGAATGCAATGCATGGGCCAAGGATGCTGAGACCAGGTGAATTTCCTGAGTAAAGTGGAATTCAGAGGTAGAAAAAGAACTGTGAAGCAAGTTCTGAAATCTAGGCAGTAGCCCTAGTTAAAGGAGCAAAACAGGATCCTATGGATTTATTTGTGGGGTAAACTCATCAAGGGACCTTTCTCTGTTAATCAGTGGGTTCTTGGTTGGTGCTGCTTTTGTCTTTGTACCTAGTTAGTTCAGGAACTGTGTTGGTTCATTAACATGCCTCCTCAATTGAGTTTAGCCATGGGATTGGTGAGGATAGTTAGGGTTGGGGGGGGGTGTCTCTCTTTTGTATTGCTAACAACTTGTTCCCCTCACCCCATGTCAGGAGTTCCTAGGAAATGGCTTTCACAAGATAAGACCTGTTGTGTCAGCAAGATGCTATTGCTTCATTTGAACTTTGGAGCGTGCAAGCTCTGCCTGACTCCAGATAGAATTGGGGAGGGGGAGCTATTGCCTCTGCTAATCAAAATGTGGCCTTCCTCTTGGCTTCTTATCAAGAAATAGTATATATAATTGTTTTGTTCCCTTCATGAATCAAAAGAAAATGAAGGGGGGGGGAATTGATCAGGCAACATCTCCTATTTGAAAAGGCAGGACAGCTACAAAGGAAGAGGTGGGCTCTGGAAGAAGAGGAAGTGTGGAGGAGGGGAAAGGAGAGCGATGGGCTAGAGCCTGTCACTTCTTCTTCTGCTTTAGCCTTCCTTCTTTCAAATACAGCACAGCACACTGAGGAGGACTTTGAATCAGCAGCACTTTGCACTGCAGCAGAAAGCAGGTGAAACAGACAGGCAGGTGTCAGGCAGCAGTGGGCACCCCACCTGAGCTATGTGAAAGTCCTGGACTTGTCCTGGGAGTCCTATCTGATAGCAATGCCTAGAAGAGAAGCAATTTCCTTTTCTTCTTACCCAAAGAAGACGCTTCTAAGTCAATGGCACAGCACAGGCTTTGGATGTTTTACACACCGGTTTTAATCTCTGACATCATTCAATGAATTGGAAGGAACCCACCATGTCATCTAGTCCAGCTCTCTGCCTGTCACAGGAAATAATCAGGTGCCCCAAAGAACCTAGCGTTATCTTTTGGTAGATGCCTGTCAAACCTCTGCTTAAAGATCTCCAGTGAGGGAGAATCGACCACCTCCTTGGCAATCTGTTCCACTTCCGAACCACTCTTACCATCTTCTTCCTGGTGTCCAACCAGAATCTCCTGTCATGTAGTCTGTACCCATTTGATCTAGTTCAAGTCTCAGAGATAACTGAGAACAAATTTGTTCCTTCTTCCACATGACAACCTGGTGGAGAATCTCAGGCAGGAGAGCTAGAAACTGAATATCTGGATACTTACTGTCAGTTGTTGAAAACTCAGTGGGAGGCTATATAGAACCCCACTTTCCACCTGGGGTTCATGTTTCATTCTACATATACAGCTTGCCACTGACTGAACAATTTAAAGCTGCTGTCATCATGTGGTGAACCATTCATGTGGCAAATATAATGCATGTGCTGGTCTTAAAATCCTATTATCCAAGAGAACAAATCAAGAAGAACATGCCTTAGGCACTGTACAATGAAAACTGCATGCATGTAAAATAAAATGATATTTTGGCAATGAATATTTGCATTCATTTTGGTATATACCTTCAGGCTGCTGTTTTCATTTAAACAGTAGAAATATATGAAATTAAGAACACTATTAAAAGTTCACATTGCACGATAGCCCCTCAGCACAGCCTTCCAGTTAAATGTACAGTAAAGTTAGTAAGGGGGGGGGAAATCTAGATACTACAATATCTAGATGAACTACACATTGGCAGACTTCCTGATCATTATAGTACAGTTGCACTAAAGTCTGAGCAAAGTAGACACGTTCAACAAACACAAAGATCACCACTTTGTATTTAAGATGGTTGCAGTGACTTAGAAAAGATCCTTTTCAATCAGGTGTTTCTCCACACGTAGGACCTGGTGTGGAATGTGCAGCATACGTACACATAGGCCCACAACTACGCCCAGCCAACTTCTGAGTCAGCAAGATTCTGATTGTAGTGCTGCCCACCCCCAACCCCCAGTAAGACAGGGCCCATAGATATGTGGTTCAGCTGGGAGAGTTAACCAGAAACTGGAGAGTGGACAGGCAAGATTTCCCCTTCACTTAACTGCACAGGCATCTCTTTGCCAGTTCTTTGACTGATAACCACAGAGGAACAAGTGCCTAGACTGACGTTTGTTCACTTACCTTGAGGCTGCATTGAGATTGCATCCATGCTCATGCATCCATGCGACTAAGATGATTACGGGGCTGGGGCACCTTCCTTATGAGGAAAGGCTACGGCGTTTGGGCCTCTTCAGCCTAGAAAAGAGACGCTTGAGGGGGGACATGATTGAGACATACAAAATTATGCAGGGAATGGACAGAGTGGATAGGGAGATGCTCTTTACACTCTCACATAATACCAGAACCAGGGGACATCCACTAAAATTGAGTGTTGGGCGGGTTAGGACAGACAAAAGAAAATATTTCTTTACTCAGCGTGTGGTCGGTCTGTGGAACTCCTTGCCACAGGATGTGGTGCTGGCGTCTAGCCTAGACGCCTTTAAAAGGGGATTGGACAAGTTTCTGGAGGAAAAATCCATTATGGGGTACAAGCCATGATGTGTATGCGCAACCTCCTGATTTTAGAAATTGGTTAAGTCAGAATGCCAGATGTAGGGGAGGGCACCAGGATGAGGTCTCTTGTTGTCTGGTGTGCTCCCTGGGGCATTTGGTGGGCCGCTGTGAGATCCAGGAAGCTGGACTAGATGGGCCTATGGCCTGATCCAGTGGGGCTGTTCTTATGTTCTTATGCTGGAAAGTTGGATAGGATTGGGCCCATAAGTGCTATTGTATTGTTCTTCTTTACTTTCTCTTTTATCACTTCAGGTGTCAAGGGATTGACATGGTATATGGTGTTGTTATAGCATGCAAATCAATCATGGTATTTTTTTTGTTTTGTTTCATTTTGGACATGGATTCTGGATGTGGAACATCACAAAAAGCACACATGAAAAACTCACAAATGACAGAAATCATCACATGATTCTCAACTAACCACTAACTGTTTCAGCCAATTTTGCAAACAATAAAACAAAAAAGGTTCTTTGAAGTGAGCCCTGACACAATTTTAAGTTTAGCTAAGTTTTCAGAATTCATTTTAAATTTGAATGCCAAACAAGTATTATCTTTGCCTGATCTCTTCAGCATTCACAGCTGTCTGTGGAAGGTGGAAATTCTTATCATGAATTTCTGCTCTCCAGGAGAGCTTTCTTTGTCATTCAAGAAAAAATAGAGATTGCCCTCCTTGGATAGTAGGCAGGGCCATCAATTTGCTGCTACTCTTCCAAGGGGAGGGGTGACCCTGTCCTCCTAGACCAGTGGGTCCCAAATCCTACAGGGGAGTTGGGAACCAGGTAAGTATTTGTGTGGATGGGGATGAGGCAGCAATAGTGCTGCTGAGATCGCAATGCTGCAGTAAACAGCCCTTATTTCCAGTCTAAAGCTACTGCCTGTTTACCTTGAAGAAGTAGCTTCCAATTGGCAATAAGGGCTTTGTAAACAAGCTGCAGAGGAAATCAGAGGGGGCTGCAAGTCTCCAGGACACTGCAGGAGGCCAGCACCACCCCCAGGTAAGTTAAGAAGCCCCTTGGCGGCGGCAGCATTGCGGTCTCTACAGCGTTGTTGCTGCCATTGGAACAGAGCGATTCCCCTTAAGGAGGAATGCCCTGCTTCCAGTTCCCCTGGTGAGTCATGACCCACCAGTTTGGGAACCACTGTCCCAGACCAAACTGGAAAAGCAGTTGAACATTCCTAATCCCCAATGCCAGTTATAGCAGGAACCAGCAACTCGAACAACTGAAACTACATTTGTATATCAACAAATCAAAGTCAACCTTCTGAGAAGAATTAGAATAAGGAACTTGGGCACCTAGATAAGTGTCTGATTGGCACATGGCATAAGGTTTGGACAAATCTATGGATAACAAATGGTCCTATTTATTAATGGCCACTGCAGTAGATTTGAGCATCTCCATCTTTTGTGCAAGAACTTATTTAACCAGGTCAGATTTTTATTCTTTCTTGTCACCAAGGGGGAAAAAATGGAGTCAATACCGAATTGCCTCTAGTTCCTTGGAACAGGCCCAATCACTTTGATGTTGAGCACATGTTGGATAGCCTAACTGAGTAACCTATGATTTGTGTCATTCTTAGATTTTGGTGACACCAAGAACTTGTTGCAAGGCCACTGAACAAACGTTAGAATATCGTTCCAAAACACCATTTCTGCAACCCAGAGCCTGCTGTTTACATCCAGTTTGGAATGAAATGACAAAGCCTGTCCCCTATAGAGTCTGCGATGTGAGTACACCTGGAATCAGTAGGAGTGCTGCTTTGTTGAGCCTCTGGGGAATGAAGCTGCAGATTGCTTGTGCAGGCTTGTTACCTTAACTAAAATCGGCGTCATGCATAGTGAGAGGGAAGGAGGAGGAGAAAGTGAGCTGGCAGAGAAGAAGATTCTAAAAATCTTGCTGCAGAAACAAAAGTAAAGCAGGTGAACTCTAGAGGAACTCAGAGGCCCTTGTTTTTCTGCCAGTAGGTAGGGCATGACTGGGAGACAGAGTTATCCCTCCTGCTGAAAGAGTTGCTACAAATTGTTGGCCCTATCTACCGTCCAAGAATTCTAGAGGGATAAAGAAGAATACCCTCTAGGAGTCTTGCGATAATTTGAAAATTTACCCAGAAAAATTGTCTCACCATTTGGAAGGAGTACCATGGTTGGAATGAGCCCATGTGCCTGGTAGGCCAGTAATCTAACCTTTTGTTGCTGTGTCTTTGACACACAGGACTCTTAGCAGACAAATCTGCTGAATCAGAGATGGAATACCACTTTCATTAAAACGGGTACATTTCAAAAGATGAACTATCCCTAGGCGTTTGAAGGATCAAAAGGAGCTTGACTCATTTCAGCTAGCCAGACTGAGAGCAAAGCAGGCTGATGGCTCAGTAATGCTGAGATTATTGGAGCTACTTTGTGGGGGGGGTCAGACCAAGAAACACACAAGGTGAGTTAATATTAAGTGGACTCTCCCTTTTAACTTGTACCCAAGTATAATACTGCCTGGAAAAAAAGAAAAAAAAACACAGGAGGAAAACATCCAAAGGTGGAACAGAAGTCTTTTGTTCTAAAAATGTTGCCCAATTTGTTCTTTTTCGAATAAATTTTCCTTAAGCTGTACATTCAAATAACCGGTTGGTTTTCTAAAATCAGTTCTTCTGTGACGTTTGTCAGAGGACAGGTTTACCAGGTGGGAGAGGGAGCCAGCACAACCACGTGAAGAGAAACAGGAGCATGTCAGAAGGCTTTTGGAGCGTCATGTGGGGCTTCACCTGCTCGTGGAATGGCTCTGATGGGCAGGTAGAGGAGGCACCGTGGGTGGAGGCAACAGCAGTGGGGGCATGACAGGTGTGGTGTCTGAGGCTTTTGTATCCCCTGCCCCACCCCAGGCCCACCACTGGTTGTTAAGAAGGAAAGTGAAGCAGGAAGAGGTGGAACTGGCCAGTAGCTCCAGGGGATGTATACACCTGCGTGTGGCTGATGAGGACAATCCCAAATGGAGGGCAGCCATGCCACAGAGCACTGGGAGGCTTGGGGGGAGGCAGCCCAGTGATAGGAGAAGCAATAATCCAGGCGGAGGACCGTGGGGTGGAGTGCAACCTTCTCCCCTAGGGTGGTTTCTGAGGCCTTGGAGGACCAGGTTGGCCCAGGGGGAGAACCTAATGGAAGAGGCCTTGGGTGGGCTGACATGGGGAAACCAGCAGGGCTGGCAAAGACTTTGACT
Organism: Tiliqua scincoides; assembly: GCF_035046505.1. Taxonomy (NCBI): domain Eukaryota; kingdom Metazoa; phylum Chordata; class Lepidosauria; order Squamata; family Scincidae; genus Tiliqua; species Tiliqua scincoides. The sequence goes on from NC_089826.1 coordinate 62,501,392, forward strand.
GACTTATAGCCCCACGGCAGCAGGCTGAACACAGTTCTTGTATTTTTTGCCTCCTTTCCCCCATCCCCCTCCCCCGACGGGTCTAACTCCTTCTTGACTGAGTACTACCTGGTGCATGCAAGAAGGTTTGTTTTTATTCCCTGTCTAAGGTTGCTTTCAGATATTTTCTCACCTGAAATATAAAGCCAAAATTATCCACAGCCTGCTGAGTTTGTTAATAGGCACACAAAGAGTGAGGGGAGACATTCAGCTTTATGAAATCATGGATGAAATGGAGAGAAAAGGAGTAGGTTAAATGCACAAGAGGACTACAAGCCCTGAATGCTCAGGAGAGTAGCATGCGCACGCAGGAGGACAAAAACACGTGCAGTGACAGTAGGCTAATGGCACACCTCCATGGACTATCAAGCTTAGCAAGAACTAGAGAGACTGTGATACGGGTTCAGACAAAGTATTGCTTATTGCAGGGGGAGATGTCAATGTACAGTAAGAGGGATGGGAAATCAAGAGCAAAATGAAATAAAATAAACCAACAGTGATTTGAAAAATCTGTACTAGGTTACACACAGTCATGTTATTCAATATCTCTGAGGCATCAGGTAAATCAGGAGTGCAGGGGAAGTCTAGCTTCTGCAAAAGGAGAAGTTCATATGCAGATACAAAATGGAGGAGAAGAAAGAGAGGAGAGGAAAGGCATTAACATATATGGCAATGAGGATATTACCAAAGGAGTAACAAAGTCTAGAAAGGAGGAAAAGAGTTTGGGGTACACTGAAGAAATGAAGAAGAGGGAAATTAAACTAAAAAAAAAACAGGAAACCAACAGCCCATTTCTATACTTCCCTCCCATGCACGTATACCAAAACAACGCAAGCTTCATCCTGTTGGGGGGGCAGTCTGAGAGATCTTCTCTAGGTAAGGGGACATTTATTCCCGTACCCAGGGGTAAGCTTCCTCTTAGCTATAGAGGTAACTCTAAGCTATGGAGATACAAGCCACATCTCCATGCACTAACTGTCCAGTCCTATCCCGCTACTCCTCTTCTCTGCCCACAACATGCCCTGCTACCAATTTACCAGTACTACAGAGGCCTCTGGAGCCACCTCTGTGTGTGTTACACCACTGCCCATTTGCAGCAGCATCCCAGAAGTGTGTGACAGCGGCCCGGCTTTTGCGTTTTTATGGCCTGGCCATAAAGGACCTTGGACTGCCAGTTCCTGAGTTCTGGCAGCACAAGGCCCCAATAGGATCAGGGATTTACAACCCAAACCTTTAGGGTGGTAGTGCTGGTGGAACTAGGAGTGACTTTCTTGATTGACATAAGTCATTCTCTGCTAGGTTTGGCAGCAGAGAAGCCCAACAGGACTGGGCTGTGAGAGTCTCAAACTGTGGTCAAGCAGACTTCGGTTCTAGTCTAAGTGCTAAATCAGTCTGGCACTTGCTTTGGACCAGAGACATATGTTAGGGCACCCAAAAAATAATTGGGGTACCTTTGTTTGTCATGACATTATTACTTCTTGAGACTAAGGAAGAATGTAGAAAGCAGCATCAGTCTGGTAAGTGGAGGATGATTCCTTTCCATTCCAAAACATGATATCCCAACCCTGAAAGCAAAATCTGTCTACTGTCTTTTCCAACTGAATATTTTCTTTGCTGCTAAGCACTAGTTTGATTCATCTTATGCATGCTTTGCTCAGTAATGGTTGCCTGCCCCCTCCCCAAGATCCAAAAGCAGAAATCAGAGCTCTAATCACACCACAGCTGTGAAGCTGCACCCAAAACACTTATCATGCTTTAGTTCTAAGTGAACTATTTTTCTTGTTTAAATACAAGCTTCTCCTAACCTTTCTTTAGCACTTTTATTTGAATATATACAAACATAACTGATTGCACCATCTGGGTTCTCCCCTCTTTAACATTTTTTTTTTAAATCACTGGAAATGCATGTAGTGATACTGTTGAAATTGTTCCAGCAACTGCCTTTATTTTATGTTCCATGGGGTGGGGAGCAATCTTTCAAAAATGGAATAATGCAAGTGGCTTCTGTTTTTGTTTTTTTTGTTTTTTTAAATTTCAGCATCTGTATGAGTAGCACACTTCAATAAAGTTTACAAACTCCTTGCAAAAGAAAGATCTATACAACTCCTCTTGTTTTACTGCCTGGCATAAATGCACTGTTGTTCCCCGCCTCCTTTTGCCCTTCAGAAGGTAGTTTATTTTGTTTGTTTTGTTAGAGACGGCAGGATTGAAACTAGTAAAGAGGCATGACTTGGAGAGAGTGTAAGGGAAACAAAATCAGAGGTAGATCTATTGTGAACTTCTGCTCAGCATACACTCTCTAGGTATAGTCATAAGGAGAAAAAAATGCACACACAGATAGACAAAAACGATCAAGGAAACTTAATCAATACATACAACATACAATATCTAGGTTAACCAGTTAGATTCTAGGTTAACCAGCTAGATAGTGTTTCTCAAAATGTGGGTCAGAACATTTTGTGGATCCCCATTCATTTCAATATGTATTTTATTTTTTATATATTAGACTTGATGCTATCATTTTTTAATCAGATCAACAACTGCTTGGGAAGGTTAGGGGGGGTTCTTCTTTATTTTAAATAAATGGGTCCCAAACTGTGAGCCATGGCTCCCTGGGGAGCCATGGAAGCCATCCAGGAGAGCCATGGAATCCTCGCAAAAAACCCACCACCCTATACAATGTATAGGATTGTAGCCCTAATGGGGAGGCATGGCCAGTGACTTAGTAGGTCAAGGGAGCCACTAGTCAAAAGTGTTTGGGAACCACTGACTTATTGTAAACTGTTAATTTACTTAGGGTGCAATCCTGACTTGCCCTTGCACTTCAGGAGGTGGCGCAAGTCCGAAAAGACCCATAGGGGGCACCAGTGGCTTACCTGGGGATAAGGGGAAGAGTTTCCCCTTACCTTCAACTGAGCCACTTTGCAGTTATATCTTGTGCTGGATACAGGAACAGGATCCTGGCTTGCCTGTTCCAGTGCATTGTATAGAGGGGGTGTTAAAATTTTTTACTGCTTGATGCTGCTGCTTCCAGCCATGATGTCACTTCCAGGTTAATGACATCACTTCCAGTGGGTCCTGACAGATTGCCATTCTACAGAGTGGGTCCTAGTGCTAAAACATTTGAGAACCACTGAGCCAGAAGACAAAAGGGGAAAGTTGACCTAGATGCTAACTCTGCAGGGTGATTTCAAGCAACCACCTATCATGCACTCCTATCACTTTTGAAGATTACTGCATCATTTGACTTGGATCTGCATCTTGTGACATGTGCCTTTCCATCCCTCTATTGAGCTCCTAACCCCAAAGAAATAATGGATGAAGAAGGTAATGTCTAATATTAGGGCAACTGTCTGTGCTGAATGCTGCACTTTGCAAACTAAAGGCATTTCCAGTTACTGCACAGAGGTTATCCATTTTACTCTCACACATATGCATATGTTGGGACTGTTCCGTATGCTAGTTGCCAGTTGTGTACAATAAGCAAACTTTCTGCTCTCTGGGCTTGTGGCATAATGCTTTTATCACTGTGATAATTCTATGGGATGTTGTGGTTTATCTTTCTGTGCACCTTGACTATTTTTTGTGTAGATTAATCAAGCTGATTCAAAGGTGGGGGGGGGTTGTTTTGATGTAGGAGACCTGTACAGACCTATAGGGCTGAATATTTCATTCTTCCTATGGACTACACAGACATGTGCCATTGTCCTGGCTTTGCTGAAAGTAGCCCTAATGGAATGAAAAGGGCCAGCTCATCCATTATTGAGGAAGCATGGGAACTGTTTCCATGTGGCTAGGGCCAACACCACCACCTTGGCATTGTGCATAAGATGAGCCACATGTATCCTCTTTCTAGTTTGAACCAGAACATGGTGATATGGGTTCTTGGTGTCAGGACTGAGCTATAGTCAAGCATCAAATGGAAGCTAGGAACCAAGGATCAGAGTTAAGTGTGTGTGTGTGTGATGTCATCAGGAGCTGGAGTCAGGGAATTAGTTCCATAGTCAGAGCTGGCAGGAGATGACATTAGAATCAGTGAATAAGTTGAGGATCAGAACAATTGCTGCATCAGGAAAGACTGTCCAGACTGAGTTTCAACCTGAGCATGAAGCCTTATATTATAGCCCTTCCTCTTTAGGGAATCCAGTTGCCAGGGTCAAATCGCTGCCGTACGTGGGAGCCCTTTACTGCTTATTGAGTTGCTCCATTCTCAGGCAGCTGTTGTGGCTTCCTTGTTTTAGCCCCAGCAGGTCTTGACACCACTCAGAGCCCAATCCTGCCAGAGTGCACTGTAACAAACATGCCATAAGGTATGTCTGCGAGGCTAACTGCCGGGCCAGTGCCTGTGCTAACCCAGCGATGACCGGCGCTGGGCTAGCACCTGGTGGGCACCTGTCCTCTGTTGCTTGGTGGTTTCACAAGCCGCGGCACAGTAAGTGGGGGCAGGGAGGGGGTGGGAGGAGACATTCCGGGGAAGGGGGAGGCGTGGGGAGAGTGGAGAGAGGGCGGGCGGGAGGCGTGCCAGGGTGAGGGAGCAGGGAGGTAGGAGGCGGGTCTGGTGGAGCTCAGCTCCACCAGATCCTGACCATTCGTGTAGGGCTTGGCGCTACATTCGTTTAGGGATTGGGCTGCCCGTCTACAGCCAAGTCCTCTAGAGTAAACTAGTTGTGCCGCTTTTCTGTAGAGTCTATAGGAAATGCAGTTTGTGCACTCGTATGGTGCTACCTAACGACTTTAGAATGATGAAGTGTTGCTCCTCTGGCATTAAGAGCACCATTTGGTTTTGATAAGTGAGCAAAGCTTAATATCGAGTGCAAAACAGAACAATTAGCTTTCAAACAATTTAGCTTAAGTGAGCAAACTTATGAACAAAATCTTCATTAGCTTGACTTGCTCTTGAATAATTGCTATTGACATAACATTTATGCATGCCATCCTGCCCCCTTGCAAAAACAGAGACAGAGAGAATATGCTTTTGAATATGACTCAGCAATTAATTATTCCCCAAAGTGCACACAGATTTTACCACGTCTCAGAAATGACATTGCAATCATTTTCCAGCCTTGGAGTACAGAATAAAAGGCCAACTCCCTCATTAAACTTCTGGGAGAAGGCACTCCCCCAATGCATGAACTATGAAAAATTATGACGTTCGGATGAGTTATTGGTGTGTTTTGTGCACTTTTGGTTAGAACTAAAATAGAGCCAGCCTGTGGGTGAATTACATTAGGTTTCTCCCTTGACCCATCTAGCAACAGAGAAATTTCCAGCAGAGGCCATCAGCGATTTCCAGGTGACAGACATTTATTACCATTTATGTGCTTCTCTCCACCTTAGAAGAAATAAGCCTTTATAAAGGCCTTTTGCAGAAGGTTGAATGAAAGTAGAGTCCAGTAAACAAAATATGTTTATTTTCATTTTGATTAGGGTGAAATAAAATGTGGATCAAAGCAGACAAGATTTGAACTGCATCATTTTTGCTTGTGTGTGGTTTCCCCCCCCCCCCCCCCGTGAATCAACATCACAAGTACAAGGGAGGGCCAATCAGGATTGTGGCACATTGGGGGGCATATAACCTGTTCTGGCTGGGCCATGGTTCTGCCCAACGCTGTTAGTGCCTTCCCAACTAACAGTTCATTGCCCTGCCCTGCCCCGCCTCATACAGGCAGGCTGAGGGGCAAGATCCCATTGGCCCATGCCACCAGCTGGGATGGAGACTGAGCTCACATGGGCAAATTTCGTCCACCCAAACTCAGTTCTGGAGTTGCAGCAACCCCACCTGCCCTCCCTTGGCTCAGTCTGAGACTAGCTGGTCACTTTTATAGAACTGGGTAGGAATTTTTTGCTGTCACCCTGATTGGCTGTGGGTGGCAATTTTGTCACCTACCCTAGACAGCTGTCTTTGGGAAAGGGCTTGGTTAGGTTTGTCCCCTTTAACCAGTTAGCATGATTTGTGCAAGTTGGGGTAGGTAGGGCAACTTAGTGTCCACCCAGGGCAGCAAGGTCAGGGCGTGAGTCAGAACCACCCACATGATGCCTTGCTGACTTGAAGAGGTAGGCTGGTAAACTCCCTTGACTGGTCTGGCTATGCTTGCATGGTTTGTCCTGCAGACCAGCTGCCCTGCCTCTTTGAGGTGACATAGACAGACTGTACCCAGTTGACTGACTGATGGCAGCCTGAGTCAGTTGGTTTGCCTTCGAGCCCCATGGGAGGTAGATGGTTAGGTTCATTTTCCCCAAATTTTAGGTCCCCGCACGTTGAGAGGGCTAGCCCCCGTTTCCCCATCTAGCCCTGCTGCATTTTGTGTTTCCTTGTTATTAATAAAGTGGCCCTAGTTCAACCCAAAACCTCAGCCTGGCACCTTTATTGCGGGGGGGGGGGTGTACAGGGGTAAGATTCCCCTTTTCTTGAAGCTGCTCCCAGAAGAGTGTTGGCTACAATCATGTGGCTCAGGCCTAAGTAGATCTACTGAGAAAGAAATCCCCCTGAATTCAAGTCACAGTGTGCAATGGATTGTAGCCTTAGATCACAACATGCTTAAGTGGACTGTAGTACAAGGCCATTCTGATGCAACTGGTGGCCCCAACGGTGATCTAAAGTCACTCCCAAACTTTTTCCTATCTTCCTGCCTCCGGCTTGACGTTGTGGGTGGGTGGGTGTGGTTGTGTTTCCACTCTTGGAAACCCAAGTTCAAATCCCAGCCCAGGTTTCAGCTAAGGGTGGAATATTGAGCAGAGTGCAGTATTGAGTTGTGTGTATAAAAATAAGTAAAAATGTAGATTATTGTGCAAACCACCATTTTGTGGTTGGCTCCACCCCCCGTCACCATTTTTCTCTTGGAAAAAAAAGGAAGGTTAGTTAGGATTGGGCTGAAAGTTTACTCTGAGAGAATACAGTAGAGTATATCATTGTGAAGATATTTAACTTCCCATATTTCTTCTGACACCACATTTTGCCTGCCCCGGTGAGCAGTTTCCTCTCTATCTGTGCTTTCAACAGTGCGGGAAGCCACTTAACATTTTCACTTAGCCATATGGGCTGCATCTACAGCTCATTTTCACCCATGCTGACCTTCCACTGACATCTGTACAACTGCCAGTGTTCCTCCCTGTGCAGACTTACAAGTTCTTCATTACTTCTGCAGAGCCATTTGTCTTGCATGGCCCCGGCATTTTGGCATCTTGACTTTCAGCCTGACAAGGCAAGTATCTGTTTAGAATTAGATGCCAGAGCTCCCCTTTGAAACACACTTTCAGTTAATTTTTATGCCATCTTTCTTCCAAGAATTTCCAAAGTCTCAAGCTACTCAGCCATTTTTAATCCAGATGAATAAGGTCTCTCTCACACACAGGGATCTCTGGACTGCTTGCCTGTTTTAGAGTGGCTCATGAATTTTCAAAGAAGATGTCTACCCACAGAACAGTCTTTTGGTCATGTAAAAGATGGATTTCTCTTTAGGGAACCGTCCTCCAATAACACCATGTACAAAATAATTCCACAAGAGTTTCATCTAATTTTTATCTCTTGTGTTGTCCACTGAGGCTTTTGTTATTCAGAATACATTTTCATGTAACCTTTTCTGCAATTTTCTCAGGATCCAAATTTCATTTTCTTAACATGAAAAATTAATTCTTTGAACTCAATAAAATATGATTATATTAGGAAGAACATTTCTGCTCTTGAATCCAGCGCATTAAAAACGTTGCCAAATACTCACATATATTGAACATGACAGCAACCATTTAAACCCATTAAAGTGTGACCTAAATATTAAAAACTTAATCACTGCTGTTTGCAAGTTTCTAGTTACAATTGCTATAGCCCTTTCTATGAAGGATCAAAGACCAGATGGAGTGTGGGATAATAACAATTTGTGCCTACGCATATTAGCCCCACCCTAGAATAATTTCTTCATGCTTTTTTTGAGCAGAAAGCTGTTAGTAAAGGAACAAGATAAGAAGCTCATGAAAGCTTGGCAAGTCTATAGAACAACAGCCATTTCCTTCTTCTTTCCTACAGTTACTCTCCCAACCAACCATCTACCCAACTTCCACAACATCCCCTCAGCAGAAAGGGTGTCACTTTCTCCAGCTCTGATGGTCATCTCCTTCCAAACCTGTCAATGCTCTTTACATTTGATGAAGTGGACTGCGCTCCATAAATGTTTGTGCTGAAATGAATTGGTTAGCCTTTGAAGTGCTATAGAACAACCATGTTATTGTAGGTCCAATGTTGTTGGAACATGATGAACCCTCAGGAAGGTCCTTCAAGAGCTATCAGCTTGTGATAACTCATCAGCACTTATAAGAGGTCATCTCCTAACTCCTCAACTAGTTAGAATGATAATAATTGATGATAATTCATCATCATCAGTCAGCTCGCCTATTAACAGTAGTCTATCTGCTAAAGGTATCTTCTCACAACAGCCTTGACAGTAGCTTTAGTTTCTTTTTTATTTTATTGTTGCCAGCTCAGTTCCTTCCACATCCACCACTTCTTCTAATGGGGATGGAATTTGGTGTGGCGGTTTGGGATTTCCAAGCTTTAATAATTCTTATTGCCGACACACCCAATAGAACAAGGGGGAGCCAGAACTCACCCTTTTTGCTACAGCGCATTCTAAAACTAATCAGCTGTTTTCAGTCTTGCAATGTTCAGTTCCCAATTTCAGCTAACAATCTCTTGTACCCATCTCTGTTAAGCAGCATCAGAAGCCAGCCATCACACTCTGTTTCCAGCTGAGCAGCATTCTATTCCTTATCCAGCAGGCAAAAAGAGTCAATAGTTCCCTGTTGTCTTTTCCTTCATGCCGCCTTAGCAACCTTGAGGAAGAAGCAAACTAACTAGTGGGAGTTCTTTTGTCTTCACTGAGTCTAAGAGTTGTTGCTGCTTCTGGGAAAGGTTCCAAATAAACAAGCCAATGAGGGCCTTTCTGTACTTCTAAATCCTTAGCACACATACCGGTGCTGTTCTGACAGTCTGTCCAGAAGTCGGAATGTACGTACCTTGAAACAGCTGGTGCTTGCCGGTACAGCGCTTTTGTGTCAGCGCAAAAACACCACAAATGACATAGTGGGTTTCAGTAGGGTTGGTGTCACACAATGCAGGGCAGGATGAGGGATAGCAATAGAGGTGGGTGGAACAGGGGTGGGGAGGGGCTGTGATGGCTGGAAAAGTCTCCAGAGCCCCAGTTTACCAACCTTCCAGATGCAGAGCCCAGGTCTACTTACCTGGTAGATCAGGTCTCCAGATCGGCCCAACCAGGAAATTTCCAGCTCCCCTCCTTCAGTGTCACTTCCCATGGTGTCACCCAGTGTGGTCCACACCCTCACACCCCCTTAGTTACATCACTGGGGCATAATATGCCTGAGCAAAAGGGCTGACGTAGATATCCATACCTCATACGTCTGTAAATTGGGGAGCTGTTTCAGATGTAAGCCAGTTTCATGCTAATTGAATTATAAACCAATATTATTTATTTAAATGAAATCCAGCCATTGGCAAGCTGCCTTTCTACCAAGGTAGAAAAGGGCACCCAAGGCAACTTGCAAATAACATTAAAACAATAACATCTTACTCTTAGCAAGTATTTTTTCCCCAAATATTATTTTCTCAGTACCACCTGATTCATGCTTTCTTTATTAATGCGATATACAAGGCATCCAAAGAAAGTAACACTAGAACTCAGAAACAACCATTCAATCAGGTAAAGAGATTTATGCCAACAATAAAAAGAGATCTCTGTAGCAATGACAGATGTAGCAATGAGGGGTCAGAGAGGCAATTAAGAGACGAAGTCAGGGTTCAAGATGGAGTGCAGGGACCGAAGCTGCTCTTTCTGAGTCAGCCTCCTGCTTTTATTCACTTTTCCACCCTCTGCGCAATACGGAGGTTACTAACGGTTACAGATAACAGCATTTCTAGCTGGCAACACATTCCTAAGGTCTGAGCGCTTCCTATCTCACAGTTGTTTACAGCCCTGGGCTCATGCTCTCAGCTTATGACTCAGGCCAGCTCAAGGTTTGCCTCGAGTGGGGGGGGGGGGGCAAGTGTGCGTGCAAAGTTGCCACATATGCTAAAGCATTTCAAAGCCCAGTGCTTCTGCACTGCTACAATCTCAAATTAATTACATGTCCACACTGCAGGGCCTCTGAGAGCAATTTTATCAGGGGGTACAAAGTTTCTTTACAAAGAGGGAGAGATGAAACAGAACGGGGGAGGGTGGTGACTGGCGAGCAGAATAGAAGTAGGGAGGGGTGAAGCAGGATGAGGGGAGGGTAGAGACAGCTGGAAAGGTCTTTGGGCCCAGGTCTACCCACCCATGAGGCATCAGTAGTGTCCCCAACATCTCCAGTCATGGTAGTGTCCCCAGCATCCTGTATGGGCAACAAGTCTGAGTAGATAGGAAAATGTCAGATACTAGGAAATTTCTGGGCCCCTGCCTTTGGCTCCTGGGTCCCCCTTTTGACCCTGGGCCCAGGTACAAATTATCCCCATCTCCTAGGCCCTGCCAGACTGAAAAAGGTTTTGGTGGGCAGGCATGATGATTCTACCCACTTGCTATCTCTCCCATATTGAAACATCTTCCTGTCTGCACAGGATACTAGTGACATCGGACATTCAGGAGAGTAGTCAAGGAGGACAGGGGGGTGCAGAGCTCTGAGACTTCTCCTTATAGTAGCAGCAGTGATGTCATCACCAGGAGCACTCAGGTGCTGCCTTTGAGACTTTTTTTCAAAGGATCTTAGCCAAAAAGAAGTATCAGGTTCATCAGGAGGCAGAAATTTGCCTAGGGGCATTTTTAATGCCTATCTCCCAAAGGCCATGATAGGTGTAATATGTAGCTCATGTTATATCAGTGCTTCAGTTCTGTTCAAATTTATTTCCGCTAAGCTGCACTGAAAAGAGTGAGACTTCTGAGTAAATATAAATAAGCTAGTTCTTTGATATACTTTTAAATATTTATTTTTAGGATATCATTAAATTCTATTTTTCAATGCACTCCAAGAGTTGGGGGTGAAACATGCTAGAGCTTGAAATGAAATATAATAATTTTCAAAGTTGGCATAAGTGGCACTCCAATGAAGAAACACAAAGTTGATTTTTGTTGCATAGTCTTAGTGGGCCATAGCTATGTGGGGTGCCTGGAAGAGCTCCTGCACATCAAAGTTTATGACTGCTCGGCACATGATCTCCTTGATGATTCCAGACATCAACAGGATCATAGACATTGCAGGAGTCAAGATGCTCTCCACAATGATTACGGTATTAGATACAAATGCCTTCTCCTCATGCATACTAATAGTGGAGCCTGTACATTGCGATTTTTTATCTCCATCTACTTCACATGATCGCCATTTCACTCCTGTAGGTCACTGCTCATTTTTCACCAACACAACAGCAGAATTGAGGACATTAATTCTTTTTTTCCCCACTAGGGAAAATAAAGGAAGCCAGGGTACTACTTCCTTTCAAATAAAGGCAAATAAATATTTATTGGCTCTAGAAACTCTAGAACACTTCTTGTTATTAGTTAGAGCTGTGGCTCCTAAACTGTGGGTCGAGACCTGATTTTTGGTGGGTCACAAAGCTGACAAGGAAAATGTACTGAGCCCTATGGAAACTGAAATGGAGTAGCATATGTGCATTTACCCATATGTAGGGAAACATGCCTCAGTCCAGTGGTGTAGCTAAGGGGGTGCAGGGGTTAGCAGTTGCACCAGGCATCAAGCTTTAGGGGGGCTACAAGCTGAGCTTGACACTAGTGACCAAAATTGTGAAAATCTTGGTATTTATGAATAATACCATCATGTTATATATCACTGGAAAGGTAATTTAATGCAGAATGCAATGAAACAAACTGCATTGGAATATCTGTATTCTTTCAAACGTTATGGTCAATTAACCAGAATATGAAAACAGAATTGCATTATGGAACAAAAAGTGGATTTCTTTAACTCAAAACTGACCTATGAGATTGATTGTTCTGAGAGCCAATGACATTTTATTATGTTATTGACATGTTGCAATGACATGTTATCATGATACAGCATGAAACCAATAAGATCTTAATATGAGTCAGCTCTCATTTCCATTTATCACAATACAGTTACCTCTGCTAACTGGGTAAAAAGGCACTTTTTCAAGTGGTGCCCCTCTTATATTTATGCAGGGGGAGAATAACCATCCCTCTTCATCCCAGCAGTATCTCAAACCAATTCGGGGCACACTTTTTATTTATTTACTTAATTAAATTTGATTTTCTCTGGGAGGGGGCTACAAATCTTCTTTGACACCAGGTAGCAGATTGATGCCTTAGCTATGCCACTGACTGGGGGGAGGCAGCAGAGCAAGTGTTTGGTGAGCTGCTGGGGGAGGAGGTGGGTTCCTCCCAATTTTCACTTTTTTAAAAGCCCGGGCATGACATCGCTTGCGGTTGTGACATCACTTCCAGGGCAACATTTTGAGCTTGGCACCGGGCTACAAGATCATTAGCTACACCACTGCCTCAGTCCACTTTGAAGGGCATGCTAATGGGGAATACAATGCCACCAGAGTGGTCCCGATCTGATGTATGCAGGTCCCAACAAACTCATAAAGGAGGCCCCCCCTCCAAGTTGATGAGGAAAATGTACTGAACCCTATGGAAAGTGAAACTGAACCAAGTGTTTACATGTCTCAGCTCTTATCAAAGACCAGGCTATGAGGAACACAAGGCAACTAAAATGGCCCCCATCCAATGAATGTGGACTTCAACAAATGCCATAGCAAAATGGATAAATGCAGAAGTCTGAGCACCTAGAAAAGTGATTTTTTTTTAAAGCTCAGTAGGTTGCAATAGAATGTCATTTTGACAAGTTGCTATAAAGTTTGGGAAGCACAGAGAATGTAAGGTATCTTAGGTTTCTGTAGATGTATTAGCTTGGTCTGAAAAACAGGACCTACAACAAGGGAGCTCAAAAAAGCCCCATCGTTACCATTATTTGGGTTCTAATGGGTGTCTTGCAATGCCCAAAGAGGGTCCCTCAAGAGCAGAGATTTGGATTGGAAAACATTCCATTCCAAAAATGTTATTGTTTCGTAAAATTCATTAATAATGAATGCCGTTCATCATTACCATTACCAGTGCAATATGAGGCAAGGTTGGTGGCTTCAAATTGTAATTAATATTTTTTTTTTTTCAGTTGATTATCCCTAAGAAGCGTGGAAGAGACTACCTGCATGACTTGCAAATAGCAACAAAATAAAACCACAAGTAGACATAATAATCTCAGTCAACAATCTGAGAGGTTATGAATTCACCTGATGAGCTGTGCAGGACAAGTCACAACCAAAATTAAAATTGTTATTTCATCTCAAACTGAAAGTGACAGCAAAACCAAACCTGTGATTAGGTTTCTGCGCTTGCAGCAAACACTAAAAGACTGTCTCATTTATTTCCTAGAGCTAAGGAGGTTGGAAGTGTTTGCATAAGATCTGGGTTTTTTTTAGTTTTTAGGTTTGTTTTTTTTAATTACTTTGAAGCAATCAGGAGGAAAAAACTACTTGGGGTAGCATTATAGTGAAGGAAGGGAGTAATATCACAAGCATGAGAATGCTTTCAGGACTATGAGGGTGGAGATAACACATACAAACTGTCCTGTAAGAGCATAAGGGCACAATCCTATCCAATTTTCCAATGCTGGTGCAGCCATGCCAGTGGAGCTAGTGATGCATCCTGCAGTGTGTGTGTGTGTGGGGGGGGGGGGGGTTAGTCATTGATGCCTCCCCAAGGTAAGCAAACATTTGATTTCTTACCTCGGGGCTGCATTGCAGCTGCATCAGCACTGGAAAGATGGATAGAATTGATCCCTAAGCCATATACAGACAGCCGATAAAATGAACTGATGGAACAATATCACCAGACAAAAGTCTACTTCAGGAATCCTATGTAAATAAACAAATTAATATGTTAAACAACACTATAGTTGTCCTGGTTTAAGACATGATAGTTTTAAAACTCTTTGAGCATTTAAAAATTGGTTAATGCAACTTCAGACTCTATTTTTGACCTGCTTTTCTGCTTTCACTAAGCATCCACAGTGGCTTACAACACACACACACACACACACACACACACACACACACACGTCACAGATAGTTAATTACCAGGCAACCCAAACCTAACCTGTGTTGGAACAGGGAGAACAGCGGACCTGCCCTGTATCCAGAACAGGGTTAGGGCTGGCTGCGGCTCAGCCTGGGGCAAGAGGAATTGATTTCCCTTACCCTGGTAACAAGGCAGCAGCCCCAATAGGGCAACTTGGACCTGCACCACCTAAAGAGGTGGCTCAGATCTGAGCAGCCCAGTGCTGCGCCAGGCCACCTAGGAGTGGGGTAAGGATCTGGCCTACTGCCATTGCACCTGAGGCAGCCTTCTGATTCTTGAGGTGGTGCAAAAGTGCTTTACGACACATTTGCGACACTTCCAGACCAGTGCAAGAGACTTGTGTGGTTCAAGGGTGTCTATGGATTGTGCCCTTAGCACAGCAGAGCTTAGTCCAGTGGCACAGGCCAGGTTTAGATTTTTTTGGATTCTACCATCCCAGAGCAACTGGAAGCTAAGCAGCAGGCTATTCATCTTGGAAAGGAAAGGGGAAGCAAGCTCCTTGCACTTCTCTCCCTCTGGCTGATGGCTAAGGTCAGACTAGAATGTGCAAAAATGAACATCTGTTCTCCTTTTTGTTGCAACAACTTGGTAACTCAAGTGAAACAGCAGAATTGCCAAAGGAAAAGGAAAATGTTGAGCTAAGAGGTCCGGGGAAAAAAGAATAAGAAGCACACTCCTCACCTCCACAATCAGTGTCACCAGATATGCCATCTACCATGAGTAGCAGTTCAAGACCTTCAAGAAGATGAAGAAACAGCATATGAGGCACTAGCCCGAGCTAGTTTAAGTGGTACACCTTAAGTGGTATTATAAGTGGTACACCTCATCCCGTAACTGAAAATCAATACTAGAAGGTACATTACCCAACAAGATCACCCATAATGAAACTTGTCATCATGTTATCGCTTTTCAGAATCTCTCTTAGAGCGTATAACAGAGATCACGTTCAGACAATGTTTGTTTAAAGGACCGACCAAGCGGAATCACTGACTCCTGATGTCAGATGGATGGACTGATAGACAAGGGAAATTTATATCGAACATTACGTTTGCAACACCTGAACCAATACTCCTGAAAGCAATTGCCCCCAATCTTCTTGTCATACAAGTGAATACATAGCCAATTTACTAAACGAAGAGATGAAAAGTGCAGGTCCCACAGGGTACAAGTCTTGGGAAAGTAACGTAAGAGCTGCAAGGTAAATATTAAAGGCAAAATAACCTCATTAATAGTAATTGGCCATCTTGTTCATGGGTTGGATCTTCTGGCAAAGAACATCACAAATGTGAGCACAATTAAGACAATATTGGTAAAGTGCCAAATGATTGTGAAGTTAGGGAAGGAAAATGCACTTTAGTACATAAAAAGAGCCCTGCTGGATCAGGTTCAGGGACCATCTAGTCCAGCTTCCTGTATCTCACAGCTGCCTAGCAGATATTAGATGGGCTTGGTTACAGAGTTTTTACATTAGTGATGCAGTGGTAAATGTTAGAGGGCAGGAGCTCATGAAGACACTACCCCAAGCCATGTCACCATAGCCATGCCTCGGCAAGACTGTACAACAACAACAACAACTTAAAATATTTTCATTAGAGCATATTCTTCTGCTGCTTATTTGTACTTTGAATCTTATTGTATGTCATTTAAAGATCTACTTCACTTCAACCCAAATTCTTGAAACAGGTTACAGTGTTTTAAACCAATTTATAGCATGTGTTTTTTTCAAAACGTTACTGGTACTTATCCCCTGGGGGCTAGGGATAAGAATAGGCCCTCAGTTTGGCTGTACTTGTTGTAAGAGGCGACTAAACAGCCACCGGGTACATGGGACTCGTCAGCCTGGGAAGGCAGCTCATCTAAGAGAAGGAAACTCTGATCCCAAACCTCCACTGCCTTGTGGCTACATCCAGTTCTGGAAAAGGCTTCAGGAGTCAACCTCGAGGCAAAATCAGGAGCCGGAGTCCCTTAGGCAGTTCATGGCTGAACACAGTCACGTTCTGGCAACTCCTGCGACGCCGCTGGAACCAACCGTATTGGCTTCTGCCTTTCCATTGGACCATTCCAGCGACGTGGAGAGGGGGGATTTGCTGCATGGGTAACAGCCTATCCTCCATACCTTCTTTACCCAGGCTTCGCGCACTGGAGAGGACACTCCAACTTCGCCATACAGCGTCGGCACAACACGGGAAGCAGCAGTTTACCGGTTATAAGTCTTTGCTCGATTGGCGTAGAGCATGACGCCAGGGGCTGCTTCCGACGGTGGGAGAGATCATTGCATCTCATTGGGCAGCTACCGCCCGCCTTAAGCTGGGCAGTCCCCAGCCAGTCCCGGATTGGCCTTTTCAGCCACACTAGACGCTGTGCCAGAACCACCTTTCAGAGCGCGATACCATAGTCTTTCGAGACTGAAGGTTGCCAATACAAAAGCAATGAAATTGAAATGAAAACGGAAATTTAAAAGTATCCCAGAGAACTAGAAAATATATGCAGGTTGGCCTTCAGCATCTGTGGGGGTTCTGTTCCCAGATAATTAAATCTGGGGGGAGGGTCATCAGAGAACCTCTGGTCATGACCAGAAGTGCCTTCCAGTCGCCTCCAGAGCTGTTTGGAGACACAGGGAGGCTGTGCACAGAACACTTCCTGGAGGCATCAAAAAGGTACTTCCTGATTTTCGACAGGAGGCCTTCTGAGGCCTGGGGAGGCCACATGCAGCCTCCCTACCTTCAGAACACCTCCCAGACACGATCTGAAGGCAGGTCCAGTTGTGTCAGGTGGTCAGGTGAGGCCCTCCAGTTCACGGATAAGGAGGGCCCACTGTATTAGAGTATTAGCCTGTGTTTGTTTACTCAGAGGTAGGTCCCATTGTGATCAGTAGGATTTACTCCCAGTTAAATTTGCATAGTATGGTGGCCTTAGGGCAGTGGTATTCACAACGCCCCAGCCTGAGGGCCCTGGCCTCTGCGCCCTTAAGTGTGCCAGTGATCCCCAGGATCACATCGCTAACGGGCTGCAGGGACTGGGATGTACTCACCGATCCCTGCAGCAACCTTCTCGGGGTGCGGGGAGCCCTGCGCGAGTGCCTGCAGGGCTCCCCAGCTGGTTCAAAGTGAAAGTAGAGCAATCGCACTCCACTTCCCGCTTTGCAGTCTTCCGGTTTTTCCTGGGGATCGCATCACTGCCTTCTCCCCGCCCCCACTGCCTCCCTCTCCTCCCTTGCAAGAACTTACTGTGCTTTTCAAACTCCCAGAGAGTTTGAAAACCGAAGCCTTAGGGTAACTTGAGCCATATACCCTCTGCCAGGTGGCTCTTAGCCAATTCAAAGGCCTAGACATTAACATATGCCCCTAGATCAGTGGTTTTCAACCTTTTTTGTCTCAGGGCACTCTGACAAGGTACTAAAATTTTCAAGGCACACCATCAGTTTTTTGACAATTGACAAGGCACACCACACTGTTGGTGGGAGGCTCACATCCCCCAATGGCCCTATTAATAAGTGATCCTCCCTCAAACTCCCACAGCACACCTGCAGACCATTCGTGGCACACCAGTGTGCCACAGCACAGCGGTTGAAAATGACTGCCCTAGACAAATTTCTTACTTTGCCTGCTGCTAAGCCTGGTGCTTCTTCTTATCTAAGGTCCTTTGAAAAAAGTTTCAAAGGCAACACCTGAGCACTCTTACTCATGATGTCACCACTTTTATACATGAAGAGGTCCTAAAGCAGCCATTTTCAACCATGGTGCCGTGGCACACCGATGTGCTGCAATTGGTCCCCAGGTGTGCCGCAAGAATTTGGAAGGAGGGTCATTTATTAGTAGGTCCATTAGGGGATGTGAGCCCCCACTCGCAGCATGCTGTGCCTTGTCAATTGTCAAAAATGTGATGGTGTGCTTTGACAATTTTAGTGCCTTGCCAGTGCGCTGTGAGATGACAAAGGTTGACAATCACTGTCCTAAAGCTCCACTTCCACAGGACTACACCTTGGGTTTACATAGTTTGCTGTTGTGCATTTTAAAAAAAAATGTTTGCAGTGCACTTAGATGACAAATAGACGACAAAGAAAGTATCCCAAATTATTCTCATGAATATTTTAGAAGCAAATTCTCAACCATGATGTGTTCTGGGAAAAAGTTGAATTTCATCAGAAGCCTCTGATGGACTGTAATCCACAAAAGATTGTGCTGAAATAGGTTAGTCTTTAGAGTATCACAAGGTTCTTTGTTGTTTAAGATTGCAATCTTACGCACTTTTCTGGGAGGGTATTCCCACTGAATACAGTGGGACTTTCTTCAGAGTAGAAATGCATAGGATTGCACTGTTAAGGCGCAATCCTAACCAACTTTCCAGCATTGACATAGCTGTGCAAATGTGGCATGCACTGCATCCTGCAGTGGGAGGTAGTCAAGGGGGGGCCTTCTCAGGATAAGGGCATGTTTGTTACCTTACCTTGGGTCTGAATTGCAGCTAGCTCAGTGCTGGAATATTGGTTAGGATTGTGTGCCTAGTTATTTAAATAGGTGCTGCAAGCAGAATTGTATTTCACGTTTGAATTTGTAGAGAAAAGTTCTCAGTAAGCATCTCTTCTGAACTTAAAGCTTTGTAAATTTCACTTTGTAGTGAGCCTACAAGCACAATTTGTTGCTGGAGAAAAGAACTCACCAGCAAACTATTTTTTACTCTGTCCATGTAAACACAAATATAATTACATCACAGAAAGAGTATTTGGAATTCAATTTATTTGTAAATGGTGTTGTTTTTTTTAAAAAAAAAAAAGGAAAAGGGAAAATGCTTGTAAGGCATGGGTAATTAGTGTGGAAATTGCCTGCAATTATAATGCAAAAAGAAAAAAAAACCCTCTGAATCAAACCTCAGCCTTTTGACTGCATTTGGAAATGACAGTTTTTTAAATTTTTCTTTTAGTCTTCCAGTCTCTGGTAGAGTTGACCCCAATCAGTTTCAAACTACCCTGACTTTCTTCTGCTTCCTTTTAAAAACTTTGCCTTAATACTAAGCAATTAAGTTGGAAATGTGGTTATTTTTGCAATTCCATAAGGACCGAATCTGCAACGCCTGCATGGTGCATGTCCTGGCCCATTAAAGGAGAGAATGGCAAAAGCCTGCCTCTTTGCGTGTCGCTCTAGGCGCGCGCTGGAGCCCCTCAATCACTGCAACAGTTTTCTTTACATTTCTGGAGTGCTGAAGCAACAGAGACAAAAATAGCACGGAGCAGCAGATTCTCTCGCAAATCTCTCCCTGTTTATGGCACCCATGAAATATAGATGACAATGACAGTTATGATTAAAATAATTCAGAGATGGATAGCTTCATTCTGGGAATCAGTCGTGAAGAGGTTTGGAGGGTCCCTTGTGTGAAGTGTTATTTAGAGAAGGCACTTCAGAAGCACATTTCACAACACTCTGTATTGGTTAATTTAATACTGAGTGGCTGTATACTCAGACAAAAACAATAGTTAATTAATACTACTCAAAGCAATTATGGATTCCCACAACAGCCGCCATCTAGTCTAGTGGATTCAGTGGGGACAACCTGCCTGAACATCTCCCTCCTTTGTTTAAAGTGAAGCTGGTAGGGATGGGGCTTTATGGCACAAACCTATGCAGATCTACTCAGAAATAAGTCCCATTGTGCTCAGTGAGGCTTTTTCCCAGGACAGCATGAATAGGATTGCAGTCTTTGATTGTCTTTCAAAATTATTCCCAAGAATGTTTGCAGTCGAACAGTAGCATATATTGAAATTCAATATGGTTGGAGGAGAAATCAATTACAGGTAATATTTCCAGTGCAAACCCCTGCAGCTGAATATGACAAAGCCCCCAATGACAGATTTCTGGGGGCCCTGGATGAAAGTTCTTCACTGAGCTTCCCTGTGGTGCCTCCACCAGTACCTTGATGGTGGCTTGGGCCCTAGCTTTGTCACCAGTTCAGGGATTGTCCTGGCCAGGTGGGCCCTCTGATGGGCCTCAACTCTTTTTGAAACTATTTTTGTATGAACACAATCAATCAGAGGCAACAAACGATACACAAAAAAGGAAACCTGGACATGTGGTAGAGATACCCACAACCACAGAACCATACAGAGAAAAGGAATAGAGGACTTGTACACCTAAATATCTACAGCTGTGGTTCTCAGACTTCCTGGGAGAGTTACTCCCCGGGTAAGTCTTTGCAGGGGCATGCAAATTCCTCTTCCGGTTTAATTGCGCTTGCAACTTGCAACTTTAGAAGCCAAGGGGAGCCCTGCAAGCACTCCACAGAGCTCCCCATACCCCCTGGACTCTGACAGCAAGTATGCTTAGTTTAAAAATAGACCCCCTTCCCCCACAGAGGCAGGATCCTGGGGATAGCTTCACTGCTTTTCCCATGCCTCCGCCCCTTAAAGGGAACAGGGCATCGTTACATAAGCTGGTGGGTCGCAACCTGATCTATAGGATCTGCCACTGATCTATAGGAATAACACTCAGCACTTCAGCCCAGTAAATCTGCCCAAAAGGCTTTTGACTACCAAAGAAGAAAAGTTGACTTACAGCACACTCCTATACATATCTACTTGGAAGTAAACCCAACTATATTAAATGGGGCTTACTCTCAGGTAAGTGTGCATAGGATGTTAGCTTTCGGGCCCAATCCCATCCAACTTCCCAGCACTGATGCAGTGCATGTGCTGCGTTCTGCAGTTGGGAGAGTGGTCACAGAGGCCTCCTCAGTCAGTTTTCTTTTCTTACCTTGGGGCTGCATTGCAGCTGTATTGGTGCTGGAAAGTTTGATAGGATTGGGCCCTTATTCTATTAACACTAGTAATGAAATTGAGAGAGATCCTTCAGTGCCAGTTTTGAAGGAATGGTGGATTAAAGTTTGGAAAGATGCTGAGATGTCAAAGCATACAGAAGCCACCTGGCTAAGAGAAAATGGAAATTCCTTTCTTTTCTCAACATTGGGCCCCTTTTTCTAGAATATAAAACAAAAGTGTAAGTTGGGGAAATACAGGCTGGTAGGATAAGAATTAAACACCCCCTTCTCCTCATTCCTTCTCTGTAGCCAATTTATTTTCATCTCGTTTAGAAAGTGAAGGCATATTCCCACTTTTGTTTGGGATGTGGTAAACACAAAAATCACACACCACGCATATTTGCGTCCAGATTTTGGCAGGTTTGTTGTGCTAGATAAAGAAATGCAATGCTACTCACTTGATGGGGGTCTTATTGTATAGCAGAAAAGCAATGACTGTGCTTCACCTAAGACAAAGAAGTTTCCTCCAAAAACAGAATTTTTCAGCATATCTGAATCTTGATCTAGTTTACAGTTGTCTCCAATAACTTTTACATAGTAATGGAAATATTACTCTCTTCTTGTCAATTTGGCTAAAGTGAATACTAGTACAAGCTTTTCATCTGAACTGGCTGGTATCTGAACTTATTCAAAACAGCTCTCTGAATCCATTCAATCCAGAGTTAACATGGCTTCCTTTTGATTTCAATTCTGTTCTTTTCTGCGAAAAATCTCTGGATTATCGTGGAAATACAATTTGCCACAAATGAGGGTCAGATGGATCTCTCTGTTTCCCTTCAATCCTAACTCTGCACCATTTGTTTGATTTTATTTTGCTTTTCTTCTGCAAAAATTCCATGGATTTTTTCACTTTCCCCTCTCCCCCAATATGTATTTTAATGTACTTTTAAAATTATGTTACATTCTGGCGAAAATCAGAAGTCATTTTTTTTTTTAAAAAAAAAAAAGGCTCCAGGCAGCATTCTGAGCTTCGGAGAGGCTGAGTGCAGTCTCTGAGGGTCAGAATGGCTCCAGACATTAATGGAGCAAGGTAATGGTGGGTTCTGAAACCACAAATTTCATTATCCATGGTTTCAGTATCCACAGGGGTGAGGTACGGAACCCACAGGGATAAAGAGGCTTGACAAAAGAGGCAAGCCCCCTCACACTCTTGATCCTGTTGCCACTTACATGACGACACAAACTGAATCACAGGGATTCATATTTAAAGAATTTATGGCTGCAAAACTTCCAATCAGCTGAACAGTTATCCTTGATGAATAAAGCACTGTATATACAAGCACTTTCAAATTGTAACTAGCTTCTAAAATAGCAGCAGCTGCAACATGTGCATGTATCATCTAAAAACACAGAATATTTTTTTTTTCTTCAGAAGTATTGGCTTAAGTCATATTGCATTCATTCAGATGTAACTGAATAATTTGGCAACCCATTAAAATAGAAGTAATGATTTCTTTGATTGAACTACAGCAGAGAGAGAATCACTCTGCAGCCCCTCTTCTAGCCTTTCTCGGTGTTCACACTCCAGTCCTTTGGGGATTTGTCTCAGATGGAAAAAATAGCAGTATGGTGAATGGTGAATATCTTGTGTGAAGCTTATGTTCCAAGGTTGGCATGTAAAGTCAAAATTGCTTATAGTCAAATTCAAAAAATTTGAAAGTCAAATTTGAAATTCAAAAAAATTGTACTGTCTCTTTAAGAACTAAAATTACAGTATGAGAGACACATGGGAAATGAATCATAGAATCATAGAGTTGGTAGGTCATCTAGTCCAACCTCTGCCTGTAGCAAGAAATCCCCCTAGAGCAGCATTTCTCAATGTTTGTCCCCCACTGTACCACTTTGCATGGTCCACCTATTGGAAGTACCACTGGTGATGATGTCATTGCCAGTTATTTCCAAATTGGGAGGCCAGACACAATGCAACAAACACCAGTAAGAGGCTCAGGGCAGATGGGAGGGCCTTTTCGAGCATGTGAAAAGTGCACACTGGAGTTCTGCCTGCCAAGTCAAATTTCCTACTGCTGCTTGTTGCATTGCATTGCTGATCTCACTGCCAGGTGGTGGAGGTCTTGGGGTCCCGTGCATACCACTGGACACCACCTCAAGTACTTCCAGTGTTATGAGTACCACTGGTTGAGAAACGCTGGCCTAGAGCATCTCTAGCAGATGTCCTTTGAGCCTCTGCTTGAAGGTCTCCAATGAGGGAGAATCCACCACCACCCTTGGCAATCTGTTCCATTGCTGAACTGCCTAAATCAATACTTCCTTCCTGATGTCAAACCAAAATCTCCTCTCTTGCAGTCTAGTCTTGCATTTGATGTAGTTCTACTCTCAGAGACAGCTGAGAACAAATTTGCTCTTTCTTCCATATGACAGCCCTTCAGATATTTGAAAAGATCTAGCCTTTACTTCTCCAGGCTAACCATACCAAGTTCCCTCACCTCTCTTCGTAGGACTTATTCTCCAGTCTTCTGATCATCCTCATTGTTCTTCTCTGAACCTACTCCAGCTTGGCTGCATCTTCCCTAAAGGACTGTGGGAATAACCGCTTCATTCTCCCATTTCAGGCTTGCTTCAGGCCATAAACAGAGTAAGTGGAATGGCAGGTGGAATGTCCTACAGTTTTTAAATGGTTGCTTTTCTCTGTCTTTTTTTTTGGGGGGGGGGGGGGCGGGGAGGAGAAGGAACCGCATGCACTAGAATTTGCACACTTAAGATATGGCCGTCCAGAATGAATGGAGTTTCTGCATCGTACATCTTGCTCCCCAAATTGTCATGACTGTTTGCTTCTGAATGAGGTATCTGCCTAGACTTTTCTTAAAACTCGCTGGAAGAATTTTTTCCCCCCAAAATTCATTTTTGTCCTGTGCTGTGCTACCTAGAAAGCACTGCTGCGGACTGCTTTTCTCAGTGTCACCACCCTTGTAAGTCACAAATGACTTCCCATAAAACATAATTGCTGAATATCTTTCAAGTTTCTATCCATTTCTGAGTTTTCGCTCTGAAAAAACATCATTTTTACAGTGCTGAAACTTAAAATCTGTGCCTTTGTTCCAGTTGCACAATCCATTGTCTGAGCATCATTCTTTTCTCTCAATACACATGGGGAGAAGAAAGAGCTCCCTGAAATGGTTCAAGCAGTCATTTCAAATCATTTATCTTCAGATTCACTTTTTCGTGGCTAGATATAAAAAGAGTTCAATTAATGTCTGTCACAAGCCTGTATTTAGCCTAATGGGCTTTTATTTAAAAGCGACTCTAATTTCAGTTTCCGTTTGGGAAATGAATTGAGCTGTATTGTTTTATGTACATCTTCCCCAGCAAGAGTTATTTCTTATCCAAAAACCAAAAACTTGAGCCTTCTTAGTATATGGACTGTTATTTGATAATAGAAAATTATGAAGAATCAACAGTCCTCAAGGACAAATTGTTGTAAATTGCTTTTATGTTCACGTGGTTCTAAATGGGGGGGGGGGAGAGAGAATCCTGCTATTATGTATTTGTGGATGTATTTTTGATTAATCTATTTTTCTTTACAGCTAGAGGGGGGCACAGAGATGTACAAGTATACATGCTTAGAAAAGGCCATAATCACACACAGTCCAAGTAAATAGGATAAAAGCAATATGGCCTCCAAACCTCACATGTAACCATTTCAATATACATTTTAAGAACAGGCACCTCAGGATTAAAGCACTTTGAAGTAAATGCCTGTTGCTCACACAGTGAAAATCAGCTCCATGGGAAATAATCTTGGCAGTTCCAAAGATATCATTTGCATTCAGACAACCTGCTAACCTGGCCAAAGTGTGGACACAGACACAGTGACTTGGCAGAAATTATGTAGTTCTGATGGTAGTCCACTTGCTAGATTGCGGTATGGATTATAGTTAGTCCAATCCTGAGCTGCCCGGCGTGTGGGGCTGCAGCGGTGCCGAAAATGGCTGCGCTCCAGGCAGCTACCAGTGGCTCCTCAGGGGAAGGGGACTTTTGTCCCTTCCCCCAGGTAAAAAAAGTAGCCCCGCAATGGTCAGTGGTAACCAAACCCAAAGACCTCCATGTTGGGCGGTGAGGCTGACATGGAAGCTTTGAATCCAGTGGAGCTTTGCCCCACTGGTCCTGCCTCCCTCCCTCCCCCAGCACGCCACCTCCCCAACCTCTCCCTTCCTCCCCCTACCCAGAACACCTCCTCCCTGTCCTCTCCCCACCCTCCGCCCGCCTCCCCCCTCTCCAGAATGCCACCTCCCTGCCTCCCCCCACACCTCCACTTACCTCTCCTCTGCTCGGTGGTCTGCACAACCACCGAGCAGCAGAGCTCTGGTGGCTGCCCGGCAGTAGCCCAGCTCACCCAGTGCTAGGGCCCGCAAACACGCCTTATGGCATGCTTGCAACAGTGCAGGCCGGCAGTAAGTTGGGCACACTGTTCAGGATCGGACCCTAATAGAGCTAATCAGGAGCAAACGAAGGGGTTAGGAGAAGTGAGCAACATGAATATACATATCCATGATTGAATATCATTCTGGACAAAGTATCATCCAAACCGATTCTGGACAAAGTATCATCCAAACCGTTCTGTAGGCATGCACACAACCACAACTGCTTTCTATAGCACCAGTCTTTACTATGTGAGTAAACCTTGTGTCTCACGACTGGTTTCAGTAGAACAATCAGGAACTCTAGGGTGTGAACCAGAAATCTCATGTGTGTACTCAAGATTGTGCATACTTAGATATCAGAGCCCTCTTGGGAATAGGGTTGTGCAGCATCAGTCCATACAATTAGAATGCAGTATGAAGTCTATTGGCTTGATGTTCCTGGCAGGATTGGCCAGGTCTTGTCCAGATATGAGAAGGCTTGCTTTTTGCCTTCTGCTAGTCATTATAGGTATGTGCAACCTCCAGATTCAGAAGTAGTATGTCTCCGAATGCCACTTGAAGAGAGGCAAAAGTATGCCTTTGCTTCCTGCTTGTGGGCTTCTCGAAAACATCTGGTTGGCCACTGTGCAAAACAGATGCTGGAGTAGATGGAACTGAGCAGGCTCTTTTGATATACTAATCTTGTCTAGTCAAGTGCAGTAACACAAATCTCCAGGTTCATATTTGGGCAAGGCCACCTAACCTGGAACTAAAAATATTATTTCTAAGTCAGGCCCCATTGTTCACATATCAACAAATTTGAGTGGTCACTCATGAAACAGTCATGCAGGCAGAGAACTATATCATTAAACCAATGTGATAATACACTCCACGATCAATTATGCTCTTAGTGAGCCTCGAACTACAGCTAAAGGCACAGTCACATATAGAAAGTGATGCTTGTGAACAAAATCTGATCCACAAAATCAAGACTCTTGATATCTTCTTGATAACACTATAAAATAAGCAGCTTGGGGGGGGGGAAGCAAGGAGATTTTGTAATTAATGAAACCATTATCTTTTTGTGGCGGCTTTTCATCTTTTCCTTTTTGTAATAAAAGTCAGTAGCTTTCTTTTACTCTAGATGAATTTATAATATACTCTGAAATAGGACTTTCCTCTTGTCATTTTCTGCCATTTTCTATACATAGCTGTAGTAGTCACACTGAAATGTGCTTCAGTGCACTGGTTGCAAATTAAGGAATGTATCAAACCGAACATTAATTTTAGTAGTTATGATGAACTGTTCATTTGAACTTTTATATAATTGGGGAGAAGGGCATGCACGTTGTGTATTTCTATGATACCCCCCATAGCCCCATCCCAAAGTGGTAACTCCACATCAAACGAGCTTCCTTGTGACATCCTTGTTGGAGCAAACTCTTTCCCTTGATGACTGGGCCCCTGGTACATTCACTTACTCCATACTGAAATGCAGTTGTTATGCATGCAACATCATAGTTCAATTGGGATGTGTCAAGTCACTTAAGCACCAAAAGAGCTTGTATACAAATATCTCTTCTTTCTACAGGACAGTCCAGTTGTCCAACATACATCTCCATGCATCCTCTGCTCTATCCAAGTGAATCATGTGAGTAGTCCCTTCAGGTTGGGATTTAAGAGGGGTGGGATAGATAGGGTGGCCACAACCAACATGGACTGGGTTGTGGGAGTGGGTCTGAGAAGGAGTCAGCAGATGCTGCCAAACCCACTCCCTTCCCAAACCAGATGCTCCTTCCTCCCCATTGCTGCCCTGTGTTGCTCTCTTCTCACCCCCTGCCTGCTTACCTGAATTGGTGGGCCTTCATTGCTCTGTTGCTGTATGCAGGGCCACTGTGGCCTCCCTATCAGCATTCCAGCAGCACAAGGCTTCATGTGCTGTTGGAGACCTTTGTACGACTGCCATATGAATTAGCCCATTAGGACTGAAGTGTTCATCTCCATCACTGTCAGTGATGTTTAGGTGTGCAAAGCTGTGCACTAGATGGTGAACACAATGTGTGGAGTAGCCCTGAGGCTACCAGCCATACTAATTTGACAGCCAAAGAAGAATTTCATGAAACAGCTGCCAGTGGGCAATGCTAGAGCTCTGGATCCTTTTGCTTTTAAGCGAAAATGTATATATGGGGAATTGTCTCATTTGATACTACAGAATGGCTAAATGGGGACTGACTGCCCTTCTCCATATGGATAAAAAACATTACAGTATTGGAAGGTGAAAAGCAGAGGTGTAGCTGGAACATGATAGATAACTACTTTCCAAATTTCACAAGCAAATATGAAGGTATTCCCAGCTGTACACATTTTCCTGTTAAAACAATGGACTTTAGGCTTATTCCTGGATACAAAGAAGTCAGAGTATAAAATATTTATGCGGATTTCACTATTAGGGGTCACAGTGGAACAAATGAATGTTCCATTTCAGTCCTGTTCTGGAAATGTACAGTTTTGCTTGCTCTTCTCATCTGAAGATAGTTTAATCAATCCTGTGTATTTTTCTCATATGCCATTTTTACATAGGCATGAAAGGGTATAAAAATCTCACTAGGGATAATTTCTAGTCCCAGAGATGACACTTACCCTTCACTCCAAACTCTTGCTCTTTTTCCCCCACCCCATTATCACATGGAAAATAAAAGTTTAATGGAGACAGCTATTACTCTGCATAAAATGTCTACAACCCATCTCTCCAAATCAGACTCTGAAATGCATACACGATCTGGCCTCTTTGAAAATCTGATAGTGATGACCAAAAAAATTCAACCTAAGGGTTCAGTCCTATCCAACTTTCCAGCACCAATGCAGACATGCCAATGGGGAATGCACTGCATTCTGGGATGGGGGAGCAGACACGGAGGCCTCCTTAAGGTAAGGGAACATTTAAAAGGGACTGCATCGCAGCTGCATCAGCGCTGGAAAGTTGGATAGGATTGGGCCCTTCATGTCCACTTGTCAATTTATGAGCAAGGCCACAGCGAGAACCTCAGAGTTGATTAAGGTCACACAGCTTGCTCACTTATAATGAAAGAATCTCTAGGGGAAAAAACACAAGAAAGCATTTTAACCTATGGAGAAAAATAAAAAATAGACAACAAACTTTATTTTGTTCAGATCTTTGGAAGCTTAATCATTCTCTCATGTTGGATTGAATATTGCACATTTCTATTAGTTAGAAATATTGGGATATTGGAAATATTGGAATTATTAGACACTGAAATGAAAACAAAAACAAAACAGGACTTTTCCTCCATCCCAGACATTTGTTCTTATACAATTTCCTATCATATTAGTTAAGCTATAGAACATCCCTGGAGGCCTCCCTGGAGCCTTGATTTGTTGGAACTGATAGGTCTGCCTCTTCGGTTTGGTTCACTTGATTGATCTGAATAGAATGCAATTACCACAGCCTTGGAAATAACCAAATTAAATGTGATGCATTCCAGTGAACAGAGGCAACTCCTTTGGGATCAATGTTTTACATGGCCTCAAGCACATGGGTCATGACACCACATAACGTTTTCCTAGGTGTACAGTCTTGTGGAGAGGCCAGAACTCCATCCAATGGATGAGGTCCTGAACCTACATAAGTGGGCATAAGTCCAAGCCAACATATAAGCAACCAGGTGGCCAACCAGGGGGTAACTAAAAAATATTTTTTATCCAATCATCTGTCGCCGCTCCAACATAGGATGCAGTGCGTGCCCTTACAGCATGTCTACCAGCGCAATCCTAACCCCTGGGTTAGGCTGGCACAAGTCACTTGTGCCAACCCGAGGGTGTCGCAAACATGCCATAAGGTACATTTGCTCAACTCAGGGGTTGGTGTGCCAGCTCAAGGAGTTGTGCTGGCCTCCCTGTGCCAGATCCAGGCCCAGCGGGGTAAATTTGCATCAGCTGAGCTCGGCCAAAGCAGGGGCCTGGGAGGGGGGGCATGAGGAGAGTGGGGAGGAGGCATTTTGGGGCGGGGTTAGGCAGGCCAGGATCCTGTGGTTATGCCTGTGGCAGCCTGTGGCTACTCCATTCTACTCAGATTTGCGCCACCTCCTGAGGTGGTCTGCACTAGCTTTTTTCTCAACATTCCAAGCCTCAGGGAGCCCTGCGAAGGACTGCGTGGGGCTCCCCACAACTCCTGGACACTGCAGCAGCCCTCAGTGAGTACAAGCACCCCCTCATCTCCCCCTTAGCAACATGATCCTGGGGTTCACGTCACTGTCTCTCCCCTTCCCCTGCCCCTTAAAGGGATGGGGGAACCTTTACATGGTGGGTTGTGACACAGCACTAAGTTTTGCAGGATGTCTCAACACACCATGTAAGCTGTCCCTTTCCCTTACCATGGGAGCCATTCCTGGCAGGGAGAGCAAAGAGAAACTGTCTCCTCTGCTTTGTTCTCCCCACCAGGAATGGCTCTGACAGCGAGGGAGAGAGGCAGTTAGCATTGGGGCACCCTGCAAAACTTAGTGCTGTGCCCACTTGTAGCTATGCTACTGATTCTACGGAGCTTCTCATCAGGGAGCAGTGACTGCTGCATGTGAAAGCTCCCTCTTCATCCTAGCCACGTATTACAAAAGTACTTTTTGGCAGACCTGACACAACACACTGTCTGGAGGTTTGAAATGAAGTACTCTGGAGCCTAGTTTTCGCAAACTAAAATGATTAACATCATATACATAAGATGCAAATAAATGCAGAACATAATATTTGTGGCAAATTAGTTTCAACATGCTAATTGCTTTTTAATGTGTGAAATAATACTGTCGCAGTGTTTTCTTTCTTCATTATGAAGAATATGATTTTTTTGTTTTGAGAGTAGAAAAAGAATCCCTCTTCACCATAGTATGTCATGGTTTCTTTCCTTAATAAAAAATATACACAAGACTTCAAAATTGAAATATTCTCCAGAATTTTCTGAAAACTGCTCCACGATTGTACCTTTTCCAAAAGTGCAGAAATAAAGTAAGTTCCTATAAAAATTATTAGAAAAAAGTCTGTCAAATTGTTATCTTCTCTGCTTTCAACATATGATGTTAATGTTTCTATTAATGCCATAGCCCATATTTTGGATAAACAATCTTTCATGGTACCCCACATTTTTCTGAAGTTGTTCAACACGAGACCCTTGCAACTGTTAATAGATTGTACTTGTGTTTTTGCCTTGAATTATACCAATACAGCTTTCAGAGCATCCAACACAGAATGTTATTCCTAGATTTCCAAAGAAGTATTTTGGATATAGGTTGAAATACACATAAAAAGGATGACTTCACAGGAAATTATTCATTTGATTGTTAGGTGAAACAGATTTGTGGCCTGGTCCTAACAGGGCCTTATGCTGCTACAACTAGCTTTCCAGCAGTGTAAGTACTTTAGGGCTGTTGTAAAACAGGACACGTCATACAGCATGGTCTGGCTATCACCACAGGCAGTGAGTGGCTGGGTCTACATGCTGGTGGCTGGAGAAAAAGCCCCAGCACTGATAAGTCAGTGCAGGGGGCAGGAAGGAGGTGGGGTGGGTGGAACAGGGCAAAGAGAGAGGAATGGACAGAGATCAGGGTCAGGAGGAAGGGGGATCAAGGTCTTGAAGGGGATGGTATCAGAGGCAGTAGTACCATCAATATCCTATCCCCCTTCTTAGCAATTACATCCATAATTAGAATATAGTTAATTTAAAATAATTGTATTTAAATAAGTAAATTTATAAGTAAGTAAGTGTGTTTGATATTTTATTAGATCAATAAAATAATCTATTCTAATGCTAAGGTGATAATTACTTGATAATTCTTATTAGAAACCAATAAAAAACCCCATTTATTTCATTAATTTTGTTATTTATTTATGTTTAAAAAGTACACAGAAGAGGCAGAAGAGAAGTGGGGAAGAAGAAAAAAATGCAGTATTAAGAACATAAGAGGACCTCTGCTGGACCAAGCCCCATCCAGTCCAGCCTCCTGTATCTCACAGTGGCCCACCAGCTGCCTTAGGGAGCACTCATTACAATATTAGTTATCAAAAAAGTCTAACTATTAAACCATCACAAACTTTCCCTATTCACTTAAGCACTGTAACATACATGTACTGTGATGTAAACAAGTTGTTTGAATATTATCTGCAAAACTCATATTCCAATGGTTAATAAATCACATCAAATCTACTTCTTAACATGTTTATCTGTATCCATTCACCCTTTTTTTTTAAAGTTATTTTAAAAAAATTTAATTAATTTATTTGGATGCCCTTCTTTTTCATTAAAGTCCATTCTAGATCCACACCCATAATGCAGAAAAAAATCACACATGATGGTGAATGTGTTTATGCTGTTTCAGCAGTACCCTTCTTCTGTGAACAGCAAACCATGATTTAAAACCAGGGAGGCATGATCCACTTTTAGAATCCCACTGATTTTAAGCAGAGATATTTACGCATACTTAAATATCACAGGCATGCTTAACTCTCTGTCTAAAACTCTTAAAAGAATGCTGTTGCTGGATATGATTTCAACATGTGGACCCATGGGCAATTTGCTTGTGGGGGCGGAGTGAAGATAGGAGAGTGTTGGAGCACTCTCTCTTACCTGGGACTCTCTTAACCTCTAAGATTTGTGATGGAATCAGATCCCTATTCATTTAAATTGAGGAGGGCACTCGTTGCAAACTTCACTTTGTGCACATGGGTTTAATAGGCAAGAATTTAATACACTATTAAAACACTATGTACTTATTATTGTGCCCATTCTAGACAGCTGATGTTAATGTTATATAAAAACAGTGCACATAAATCTATGATGCCCTTGAATCATTCAGGAGCATTGTCAGTTGTGCTTCATTAACCTACCACATTAATTATGTTCCTATTTAGGAAAGCTTGTACACCTTTTATACCAGCTTTTATAACAGCTGCATGAAAAATCAGTTTATTTGCCCTTGAGGAGTTCAGAATATGCTCCAACATGCACATTAGTAGTTCACAATGGTAAAATGTGTAAACAAGCAAGATTATTTTAAATAAAAAAGCTATTTAAATGCGATGATGTCTTGAATTTGTTTCACTTTATCAACATGCTCATAAGTCACAGAAAGAATGCACTAGGGCAGAGAATCATTACCAACCACCAATGAAATGTTCAGTATTCCTCCTTTATGATCTAATTAAGGCTATATCAACTTATCTGGGAGTAAGCCTTATCAAACTCAATGGGATTTACTTCTGAGTAGACAAGCCTGAAGTTCTAAGCATGCACAGTACCCAATGCTGCTGCTCAGTACCAGGGACATGCTGCCAGTTAGGTGAGCAAAAGCAGGACTGGCCCATCCATGATGCCAGGTGATGCAAGTTGCATCAGTGGCAGATTGCAAGGCATCCAAGGATTTGGGGTGCTTTTCAGCTCGAGCCTGCTGCAGCTGCCTCCCTCCAATCCACTGCTGATGCAAGCTGCAATTATCTGTTTTCCACTTGCTCAAGAATCAGATCATTCCCCTAGTTGCCATGCTCTTTGCACGGTCGATAAACCCAGAAGTGAGGGACTTCTGGGTTAATTCACAGGGACAGTGGAAACAAAGGCTCTCATTTGTGCTATAGCTCTGAATAAAATTGGAAGTTCCACACTTCTGGGTTTAAGAACAGTGTACAAGGAGCACAGTGAAAGTCTGACTTTTTGTTTTTTGTAGCACAAGGATGGCGTACCCAAGATGGCATCAGGCAGCATTCTGGGTTTCTGAGAATTGTTTCTGAGATGGTGAACAGTATATGTAGGACTCTGTATGCATATCATCAGCTATCAGGACTGCCCTGCTCATGGTACCCATCGTCAGTGTTAGCAGTGGATACCATGCAAATTGACTCCTGCCTGGAAGTAAATTAAGCTCAGTGAGATTTACTAGATGAGCCAGGAGGTGGAGTTAAGTGCAGTAGCAGGAAACCTGGGAGGACTCCCGGGGAAACTGCTAAATAGATGTGTTTTCCAGAGGACCTCAATAATGAGGAACTCATCGTTGCCAAGAAGAAGGAATGAAGGCTGAGAGCGTGAACTGGGACTATCTGTAGAAACCGCAGTTTCAGAGATATCCCTATTTTGCCCTATCACATCGCATCACATGTGATCCTGGATCACATCGCATCCTAGTCGCCATCTTGGAGAGATTTGGATAGCTGGTGACTCCCCCCCCCCACGGCCCACTAGATACAACATGAGAGCGAACAAAGGTTTTAAACTGCTTGGAACTGGATTTAGGCCTGTCGTTGCAAGAGGCTTGAAGCTGGATTCAGGACTGAGTATTTAAAGAGATATTAACTTGATTTGACAGTGTTATTGATTAGAATTGGACTACTGATCCACCCCTTTTGGATATAAGACTTGGATGACTCGGATTATAAAACTTGGGGATTAGCCTTATAAGAAGCTGAAGCAAGAAAATATGACTTGGTGGATTTTTTAACTGCTGGAACAATTCATTTTTGTTGTTATAGCTAGAGACCTGAGACAGAGCTTTTAAAGTCGCATTGATTTGAATTGATATTGGTATTGATTTGAATTGGATGATTGATCCACATTTTTTGGATATTAAATGTGGGGATCAGCCTTACAAGAAGGTGAAGTAAGAAAATCAGACTTGATAGATTTTTTAATAGCTAGATTAATGTAATTTTTGTGTCTATAAGTGTTTGTGGTTATTGAATTGTGACTATTGTGGTTTTAGAATTGATGTGTTTTTAGATACTGAGATTGTCATTTTAAGGGACTAGATGGATTAAAAGAACCTCTTTTTTATTAAGAGAGAGAAGAATAGTAAAAAGGAAAGAGTGACATCAAAAAAGGAAGTTAGTAAAATACACCTAAGACATCACCATTAGTTGGACCACAAATTGCTACATACGCAGTTATGGAGCACAGGAGGGAAAGCCAGACTTCATTACTGGATCTGTTGAAAGATTTTAGAAATGATATGAAAGAAGGGATAGGCAAACTCTCTGAACAAATGAAGCAAATAAACTCCTCCCTGACAGGTATGCAGGATCAGATTGCAAAAAATAAACAGGATGTCAAGAATTTAAAGAGACATATGAAGAAAACAAATAAAAGTATGGAGGAGATGGAAAAGAGAATGGATCAAATGCAAAAGGAAAACAAAGAACTAGAGAACTAGAAGAATGGTTGACAATGGAGTTGGAACTGGAGAAGCATCAGATTAAAGAGATAATAGATTCTGCATACAGAGTCAATTCTAGATATGCAAGATTGAATAATAAGCCAAGAGATATAGTGATAAAGTTTACGAAAAGAACTTCAAGGGATAATATATTAAAAAGATTGGAGGAAAAACGAAGAGTAGTGAAGGGAGAGCAAGAGAAAGTTCCCTGGAAAGTTCGCCAAAAAAGAACACCTTATAGAAATTTTGCTGCAATACTGAGAAGAAATAATGTGAAATATCGTTGGCAAATTCCGGAAAACCTTCTGTTTGTTTATAAAGAGAAAAGATTTAATATAAATTCAGTGATGAAAGCTCAACAATTTTTATCAAAATATGGAGAAAGCCTAGGAGAACAAAACAAGGAACTCTCAGAGAAAGAGAGTAAGTCCTCTCAAGAAGAAGAAGAATCTTCGGATCAAACTCAAAAAGAACAGAATGGAGAAAAGAAAAAAAAAGAAAGAGATGGATCAAGATACAGAAGACAGTCAAGAAGAAGAAGGAGGAGGAGGAGAGGAGGAGGAGGAGCAGAGGGAGGAAGAAGGAAAATACAAACAAGGAACAAGGAAAATATCAAGAAAGGCAAAAAAAATTTCTAAGTGAAAATGGCTGAACAACAAGTGAAATTTTTTCCTGTAAATATTAATGGACTGAATTCTCCTCAGAAGCGCAGAAAAATATTCCATCAATTATACCAAACCAAAGCAGATGTAATCTGTATTCAAGAAACACATATTAGAAAAAGTGATGTTAGATTTCTCAATAATAGAAAAATGGGAACTTTATTTTTTGCCTCAGACCCACACCAAAAGAAAAGGGGGGGTAGCTACATATGTTAACCCCAAATTGGAACCTGAATTGAAGTGGCAATCGGAAGATGGGAGAATTCTGATTGTAGAGATTCAAGTTGAAACAAGGAAAGCATTAATTGTCAATATTTATGCACCAAACACACATCAAGATAAGTTTTACAGAAGATTATATGAGAAATTAATCATGGGAGAAGACAGGGATCTCTATGATCGAAGTGAACTAAAGCTTAGGCAGACTCCTTTTATAGAGTCCATCTTTTCTTGTTCAGTTATAATCCCTGCTAATTGGGTAAGAGGCACTTTTTCAAGTGGGTGCTCCTTTTTTAGCAGGGGGAGAGTAACTGGCCCACCTCACCCCAGCACTGTCTGTCTAGTGGCTGTCTGCTGGTGTTCTTTTTTGCATCTTTTTAGATTGTGAACCCTTTTGGGACAGGGAGCCATTTAGTTATTTGATTTTTCTCTGTAAACCGCTTTGTGAACTTTTAGTTGAAAAGCGGTATATAAATACTGTTAATACATAAATCAGACAAGGATGAAAAAGAAATTTAAAACTATAGACCTATTTTGCTTTTAAATATAGATTATAAAATTTTTGCTTCAATTTTAGCTACAAGGTTAAAAAATATATTAAATCAAATAATTAATGAAGATCAAACTGTTTTTTGTTTTGTTTTTTGTTTTGTTTTGTTTTTTACCAAAAAGACAATTGAAAAACAATGTGAGAACTATAATAAACATATTGGAATTTTTTGAAGCGCATCCAAATAAGAAATTAGCCCTAGTGTTTTTAGATGCCCAGAAAGCCTTTGACAATTTACATTGGGACTTTATGATTAACTGTCTTCAAGAATTACATTTTGGTCCAAAATTTATTAAGATGATACAAGGAATATTCTCAGATCAAAAAGCAAAGATAAGAGTAAATGGAGAATTGACGAGAGAGATCAACATTCGTCAAGGAGTAAGACAAGGTTGTCCACTTTCACC
Source organism: Tiliqua scincoides (assembly GCF_035046505.1). NCBI lineage: Eukaryota > Metazoa > Chordata > Lepidosauria > Squamata > Scincidae > Tiliqua > Tiliqua scincoides. The sequence continues at coordinate 62,537,784 of NC_089826.1, forward strand.
ACTGTTGTTTATTTTTACACTAGAAATGTTGAATAATGTAATAAGAGAACAGGATGAAACCGCTTAAAATTAAAAGTGAAGAATACAAATTACAAGCATTTGCAGATGATTTGGTATTTATTTTGGAAGATCCACTTAACTCCATAGAATTTTTGATAGAAGACTTAAAAGAATATGGGGAAGTGGCAGGTTTAAAAATAAATTACCAGGAGACCAAAATGATACTTAAAAATGTAAAAGACAATGATATAGAATGGTTAAAAGAATTTGGACTACAAATAACAAACAATGTATGTATGTATGTATGTATGTATGTATGTATGTATGTATGTATATTTTATTATATAACCATAGGTCATTACAATATATAAAGACACATATTACAATATATGCATATAAGCGCATACAATAACGTTACAACCCTCAAAGAACATAAAATATAACAAAAAATGGAAAACGCTAATCAATTTTAGGGTCTTACAGACAAATAAAAACAGAGGAATATGAATTTAGGAGAGCAAAAATTTAGCTCGTAGTTTCCTAGCCGCAAGGGCAAAGATAGCCACATTATAAGTAACATCAGGATCAGAGTCAGCAAGAAGCCAACAAATCAAAGCTGAGGTGGATCTCTCTTGAAACAGGGCAATAATATTAAATAAGTATTTTATTCTGGGAAACTCATATAAAGGACATTTTAATAAATAATGGAGAAACAAACAAAGTAAAATATCTAGGAATTATAATTATCAAAAAGACAAGTACATTAATGGAAGACAACTATATTAAATTAATGAAAGAAATAAAAAAAAGATTTGGAGAAATATAATTACAGTTATCTCCAATGGGAAGAATAGCTCTATTGAAAATGAAAATATTACCAAAATTAATGTTTTTATTCCAGACTATTTCGATTATTTTGAAGATAACATTTTTTGAAGAAATGAATAAAATTACTACAAAATTTGTCTGGCAAGATAAAAAACCGAGAATAAGACGGAAATTACTTCAAGAGGATAAAAAAGAGCAGGATTTGGATTATCAGACTGGGAATTATATTATCAAGCGGCAGCCCTAAACTGGATAAAAGATTGGGAACTCATACCAAATTCCAAAATTTTAATTTTAGAAGCACATGATTTACAAATAGGCTGGCATGCATTCCTGTTTTATGATAAAGTCAAACAGCATGGATATTTTAGACAACACATGTTAAGAAGATCTTTAATTTGAATATGGGAACAGATAAAATACAACATATACTCTAAATTACCCAGATGAATAAAACAGCTTGAAATAGCAACTACTCCGAACTGGATTAAAAAGACCAAAATAAATCATATAACGATCTGTTGAATATTAAAGGAGAGATTTTAAGTAAGTTTGAGTTAGAAGAGAAAGGAATAAAATTAGACTGGTGGAATGAAATGCAAATAAGAACAAGATCACAAGAAGACAAAAAAAATAGGTTTTTATAAAGAAGATATAAGTTTTGATAAAATATTTTTGATTGATGAGGGGAAATATATAAAAAAATGTACAATTTTCTCCTGGAGATAAGAATGGAGGACGAAATAGTTAAAGATGCAATGGTGTTCTGGGCAAAAAAAATTTTGGAGATAATATATCGATGGATGACTGGAAACAAATTTGGAATATAAATATTAAGATAACTAAAGCAGTGTCTTTTAAAGATAATTTATATAAAATGTTTTATAGAAGGTATTTAACTCTGGAGAAATTAGCAAAAATGTATTCTGGGTCATTAAGTAAGTGTTGGAAATGTACAGAGGTTGAAGGAATCTTATCATACGTGGTAGACATGTGAAAAAGCAAAGAAATACTGGAAAAGGATACATAAATTCTTGCAAGAGATATTGAATTGTGTATTACCATTCAAACCAGAAATATTCTTCCTAAATGTGACATCAGAAATTAAAGACCAATATAGAAAATACCTTATTGTACATATTGTTACAGCGGCAAGAATACTGTTTGCGTAAAATTGGAAATCTACAGTTGTGCCAACTAGAGAAAATTTAATAGACAAAATTTATGAAATAGCAGAAATGGAAGTTTTAACAAAAAGAATGAAAAAGAGATTTAGGTAGAGTAAAAAAATATTGGAAGCCTTTTTATGATTGGGTAGATAATTTTAGTTAAACAGTATCGAGTGTTTAGATAAATTTAAATTTTTATAATGGCAAATATGATAGCTTTTGTATTGAAGATTATTGTGTTTTTTCAGTCGTTTGATTGTTTTTTTTTTTTTAATAATGCATGTTGTAATCTAGGGCCATATCCTTATGTGTAACCTGTGTAGTACCTGCTCAAAGTCTAACCCATTTTCCTCACCTGTATCTGTAATAAATAAATAAAATATTTAATATTTAAAAAAAGAGATTTACTAGATGATCCAGCATTTCAGCATCACCATGAAATGTTTCCAGCCTTAGGCTTAAGAATACATTTTTCATAAGTGGTTCCCAAAAGAATAATATATGTTATAATGCGAGCAGTAAGCAAAATTATTATTAATATGTTTAGTTCATATTACCCAGAATTCACCTTAGGGAATATTATTTAAAGAAATTCTAAGTGTTGATTTGGGCAATTTTGGTTCTCCATGACTCTCCATGAGCTTATATTATCATTTGTTTGTACCTCATTCTACACTCTGTTTCAGAGTGAACAGATACAATGGAGGACAGAGTGTCTGCATCTTTAACCACTGTACAGAAGGGGGAATTTTGGCAGGTGCAGCTCAGCATGAAAGGGTTAAAAAGCTGCACCTGCTAAAATTCCCTCTTCTATACAGTGGTTAAAGGTGTAGGTGTTCTGTCCTTTATCGTATCTGGTCTCCCTACTCTGCTTCCCAATCTGCTGCCCTATCCCCCCCCCAATGCAGCTACACCAAAAAGGCATATGCTGTATCAAGCAGAGGGGGGGGGGGGGGAGATTGGGTAGCTTCAGAAGGGTTAAATTCCCTTGCAACTCCATAAATGTCCTGCTCTGTCCTGCTACAAGGCTGAGGAGAGAAAGGGAGTGGGGTGGCTGCTAAAAAGGATGATAGGATCCAGCGCACGCCATTGTCACCAGCTCTACCCCTTCCCACAGCCTCCCCACCTTCTGTTCCTCCCCCTTCTCTGTCCGGTTTTGCCCCTCCTCGTCACTACTTTATCAGTGCCGGTGGGCTCAGACAGGTCTGGTAACAATTCAGGAACACTGCCACCTCTTGCAGCATCACTTCCAAAATGGCTACTGACAGAGCACTGCGTGCTCCGTTGGCCACTCTGTTCCACTGTCATAAATGGCCATGCATGACAGCCAAATCTGGAATAGGGGTATGTCAAGCATCAGGTAGGCCACAATTAATGGCCAAGGGACTACATTTCACTTGCTAGGACATGAGTTGCACATGCATGTTGTGAGATCATGACTTTCTCCCTGTTCTACACACAGTACACATGGCATTTTCCTGCTTACCTCTGTATGCATCCCATGATGGCCAAAAGAATGTTGCTAGCTTGGTATAGCGAGTCAGCAGAAGCGCTGAAGAAAAATAATTTGGCATCGTCCTCCTGGTAGCTCCAGGAACTTTGTCAGTTCACAAGCAAGGAGAAGCTCTTCATTTGGGCAAAAATAAGAGATTGCATAGCCCTATCTGATCAAAATTTGCAGATTGTCTCCAGCTACTTCAGCAGCCCTATGTGATATTAGCTGTTGCAGCAGCTGCTGGGGTGGGGCTAGTCAAAATGAAAACACCATGTGAAGGCAAGGACTCACCACAGTCTGAAAGGAATTAAGCATATGGGAGGAGTGCACAGGCATTTTTGTGCCATCAGAAAGAAAATACATTTGGCTGATGGTCTCCTCTACTACCAGGATGCAATCCTGTGCATGTCTATTTGGAAGTAACTCCCATTAATTTCAGTGGGACCTACTGTCAGGTACATATGTGTAGGATTGTAAACCTGTAAACCCAATGAGAAGCTGCATCCTTGAATAAAGTCCAAGGAGAAATCTGAAGACCAAGGAAGGCGGTATAGAAATACCTGTATTATTATTATTACTATTATTATTATTCTCCTAAGCCTTTGCTTCTCACAAGGGTGCTCATGCACAATCAGCACCAGGCTGGCTTTTGTGACACACCCCACAGTGTGGTGGTGGGGCGGGAGGTGAGGCTGAACTGCACCATCCTTTTCTGTGGAAAAGCACAACAGCTGCTTTTCCCAAGGTGGATATCCTTACTCCAGAAGAGGCTCTCCTTACAATTGAGGAGGCTTGCCTTACACCTGCTTTCTGGGGTGTAAGGAGAGCTTCCTCAGGTGTAAGTGGGCGAGGGTGGCTGTGGTGTTTTCCATGGACCAAGATGGAGCGGTTCTGCCACACCTGCTACCCCCGCACCACACAGTCCTACCCCATTATTACTAGAAGAAAAAAATAATGGCTGACTGGGAAGAGCTGCACATGGCACAGTGGCATAGCTAAGGGGGTGCAGGGGGTGGCAGTCACACCGGGCAACAAGATTTAGGGGGGCAACAAGCTGAGCTTGACACCAGTGGCCAAAATTGTGAAAAAATTTGGTATGTATGAATAATACCATCATGTTATATGTCATTGGAAAGCTAATTTAAAGCAGAATGCAATGAAACAAATCCCATTTGAATATCTGTATTCTATCAAAAGTTATGGCCAATTAACCAGAAAACAAAAATGCAACTGTCTTATGGAACTAAAAGTGAATTTTCTTAACTCAAAACTGACCCATGAGACTGATTGTTCTGAGAGCCAATGAGATGTTGTTATGATACAGCATGGAACCACTAAGGTGTTAATATGAGTCAGCTCTCATTTCCATGTATCATAACACAGCTACTCCTTCTAACTGGTAAAGAGGCACTTTTTCAAATGGTGCTCCTCTTATATTTAGTAGGGAGAGAATAACTGTTCCTCTTCACCTCAGCACAGTGTCTCTAACCAATAAGGGGCAACATTTTTATTTATTTACTTAATTAAATTTGATGTTGTCTTGGAGGGGGGCCACAAAATCTTCTTTGATCCCAGGTAGCATATATATATATATATATATATATATATATATATATATATATATATATATATATATATATATATATATATATATATATATATATATATATATATATATTAGCTATGCCACTGGCTGGGGAGAGGTGGCAGATCAAGTGTGTGGTGAACTGCTGGGGGGGGGAGGCAGGTTTCCCCCCAATTTGCACTTTTAAAAATGCCCGAGTGTGATGTCACTTCCGGTTGTGACATCACTTCTGGGGCATCATTTTGAGCTCTGCACCGGGCTACATGTTCATTAGTTGCGCCACTGACATGGCAAAATAAACAGAAGGAAGAATGCCCACTGCAACCAACTAGTGATCAAAGTAAACAAGTTACCTCCCCCCACCCCAAGTTGCCAGTTTCACTCACTACCAACTCAGGTTTCCCCCTTCAGACACATCAAGCAGAAAATTCTTTTAAAATTTAATCTTCAGCTCAGCTCTAGTTAGCATCTAGTCCAGGCCACAGAGTCCACAACCCAAAGTTTTCCTTTCACCCTGGAATTCTCAAATCAGGTATATCAAACAAATTAATAACTTCTATGCTTAGTACAGAAGCACAGAAACTTTTTGGGTATTTGCAAATCTGTATGTAAACGACCTCTCCCGTCACCACATCCTCACGCATACTTTGGCACAATTTCTACCTTGCTGCCTACCACAGACTAAATTATTACTTTGCTTTCCCCCACAAATTATGCACAATGCTTGCTCTTTTCAGAGCCAGTCATATATAAAATTGATTTTTCACCATCCGTGATTGACATATGTAAAATAATCTATTCTTTTCTTTCAAGCAGGTCAATGTGGTTGCATAAAAACTATGATTTATTTAAAATGTATGTACTTTGGTGTTATTGTACTGTTAAAATTGCATTGACAGTCAAATTATATGTAAACGGTGCTTCAGTCCATCATCCCTCAGTTACCACAGATTTGCTGATGTGGCATCAAAACTCCATTTGCAATCCTATTTCCCATTTTTTAATTACCTGAGAGTACAGTGATTCATTTGATATCATCTTAGTTCTTTTCTAAAAGTAGGCAACTGCTGTCTAACACAACCAAAAATTCATTTGCATTAGCTGCTATCTCTATTCACATGAATATAATATTAATGAAAATAATTGTTTTGCCCTTACTGTATCTCTGATAATTCTGACTAAAATAATTTTTCTGTTCCTCTCTTCTCCCCATGTAATAAAATAAGAACATGAAACAAATTCGTTCACATCAGAGGCAACACTAGGGTTTATGGCACCCTGTGTGAGAGCTCATTGCGTCACCTCCACGATGGGCCTCCTCCCTTACTTTGAACATCATATGCACAGCCTAAATGCAGTGTATCACTAGCATTGTGACACCCCCATTAACTTTATTTATTTATTTGCCTGTTTTTTTTAAATATATAACAGTACCGGTCACCCAACAAATCAGTAAACAACAAATACCAGTGGCCAACTTGATGACTTTCACACACCTGAATAAGAGTTCTAGTATTAGCTCTGATACATGGAAATGAGAGCTGACTCATACTAATTCCTTATTGGTTCCCTGTTGTGTCATAACAACATGGGCAGCCCAATCCTGAGCTGCCTGGGGCGCCCAGCCTCGGCAGCACAGAGAACGGCTGCCGCCAGATCCTGCATGCCCTGGACAACCGTGGGAGGTGCCTCTGGAGAAGGGGACATTCGTCCCCTTCCCCCGGGAAAGATAAGCAGCCCCGCAATGGGGTTACTCATTTTACCGCCGACCAAAAGGTTGGCAGTAAAGGTGCTCATGTAGAGCGCGGAGCCCTCCCTGAGCGCCTTGGATCCTGCGGAGCAGAGCTGCATGGACCCGCCTCCCTCCCTCCCCCGGCACGCCTCCAGCCCGCCCCTTTCCCTGCATCACGCCTCCGCATCACACCTCCTTTGCCCTCTCTCCACCCCCGCTGGCCTCCCCCCTTCCCAGAATGCCTCCTCCCCACCCTGTCCCTGCCCCCGCTTACTGTGCCATGGCTTGGTGGTCTAGGAGACTGCTGAGCTGTGGAGGCTGGGCAACCGCTCCGCACTAGCCCAGCACTGGCCGGCGCTGGATTAGCACAGGCAGGAGCCCGGCAGTGAGGCAAGCAAATGTGCCTTACAGCATGTTTGCGACAATCCACCGCGGCACGGAGCCGCAGCACAGAGCTCAGGACTGGGCTCCAAATTGGCTCTTGAAACAATCAGTTTCATTGGTCAGTTCTGAATTATGAAAATCTACTTTTTGTTACATAAGGCAGTTGGGTTTTCTTTTTCTTGTTAATTGGACATAACATTTTGATATAATATAGATAATACAACACAGTTTGTTTCATTATATTCTGCAATGAATTTCCTTTCCAATGATATATTACAAGATGGTATTATTCATAAATACAAGTTTTCCAAAAGGTTTCCAAAATTTTGGCCAGTAGTGGTGTCATGGTGACACCCACCTTAGGGTGTCACGCAGTGTAATGTGCACGCTTGTACCCCCCTAGGGATACTGTTGGTTCACATGGATTTCAACATTGCTTCAAAAGATCTCATTTGTTGGATTAAGGTGAGATTGCTTGACTAATGGGGCAGGAGGTCTGGTCTAGAGGGTAGAGCCTCCATTTGACTGAAGATAACATCCACAAGGTCGCCAGTTCGAGGCCACCGGCACCATGCGACCTTGAAGCAGCTGACAAGCTGAAGCCGAGCTATTCCATCTGCTCTGAGCGTGGGAGGATGGAGGCCAGAATGTGAAACCAAATCAGAATGAAACACCTGAATGTTGTGGTTCTTGAAAGAAAGAACCTTCTTTCAATTGTAAAAAATCCCTACGGGGATTTAATCAGCCTGCCTATGTAAACCGCCTTGAATAAAGTCTTGAATAAAGACCAAGAAAGGCGGTATATAAATACCTGTATTATTATTATTATTATTATTATTATTATTATTATTATTATTATTATTATTATTATTATTATTATTATTAATGGGGAAGCCAACAAACAGAATGCCTCATTTGTATTTGCTGCAACTGTAGAGATAAGACTATTATTTTTTGCAAGGTGCAAAAATTTTGCAGTAAACTGTAGAGTGATCCACAAGTATAAGTAGCATCTCATGGGGCTGGCCAATCACACATGCATCTGTATAACTTGCTTTCTCACCACTTAGGGCCCAATTCTATTCAACTTTCCAGCTCTGAAGTGGCTGCAATGTAACCCCGAGCTATGAGATCAAACATTTTCTTACCTTAAGGAAGCCTCCATAACTGCCCCTCCGCAGGAAGCTGCACACGCCTCATTGGCACAGCTGCACTAATGCTGGAAAGTTGGACAGGATTAGTCCCTGGCAGCCCAATCCTGAGCTTCTTGGTGCCCACTGGAGCAGTGTTATTCGAACTTCTGGGTCGTGACCCACCTGCTTGAGAACCACTGACATAGGCACATTCATTCTACAAAAATCAGTGTCTATGTAAAAGGCTTTTATGACAGATGGTTGAATGTGTCAACTGACCCCATTGAAAAACACTGCATTTCAGGTTGTGTGAAAATTTAGTCAATACTACTAAGTTTCCGTGATGGCTCATTCACACACACAGATGCCACAGCATGCAAGTGTGAACTAGCCCACTGGCCCAATGAAATTCTGAGGACTGTTTTGTTTTCTGCTTCATTTCTAAAAAGCGAGGTGCAACACACAGGCCTGCTTGGAAGCCCTGACTTCTGCTCAACAGGACACCCACCTCCATCATGTGTGAGCACAGGCTGCAGTATCTAATGGTGAGAGAGATGCTCTGTATCTGGTCACTAGTATTTTTGTTTATACTTCTACCTTTTTTAAAAGAGGCCTAGGCAATGATAGGAATGGTGGTTCTGCAACGACACAGCTTAAATGAGAGGGCAGAGGCTGTAGGGACACGACCAGTGATACCTACCCAAAAAATGATTTTCTACTTACGTGACCGGATATTGGTTTCAACTTCACATGTAAGAACATTGAGTGGTGTCACTAGGGTTTACAGCACCACATGCAGGAAGCCAGTACATCACCCCCTTCCCCCCATGGATCTCTTTCCATGCAATGGGTTGGGCAACACCCTGGGTAATGGGCGTGTTGATGTACTATTGCCCCATCCCTGCTGGTTTTTTGGCTATAACTTTTGATAGAATAGAGATGAAATATTGAAGAAAGAGATGAAACGTGGTTAATTTCACTGCATTCTACATGAAATTACACACGGAATGACACAACGTAATGGTGTTATTCAAAAATACCAAGATTTTAAGTTTTGGCCAATACTGTTAACCTCCTGTGTGCATCACCCAGTACAGCCCTCACCCCCTAGCCATGACACTGAGCACACTGCTGTCTTACTCACTTGAATACAGACATTTTCCCTTTCCATCTGGTGTAACTGTCCTTGTTTTGCTTGCATAGCTACCATCCAGGGCTGAATTCCTCAGATGGCTTCTGGGCAGTCAAGCAACCTGCAGGGCAGAGCTCTCACACTCACTGGGAAGCCCACCCGTCTCTGGGGCAGGCTGTACTTTTAGGGCATTCTGAAAATTAGGGTTCTGCAATCCAGATCTCTCTCCAGAGCAAGATGCTGCCCCCAGGGCAAAATTCCTCATGTTACAGTTACTATGATTTAGCTCATCCTTCAGAAGGAATGTTTCATCCTGTTAGCAACTTAAGGGCTGACACCTGGGAAAGTTGGGTTTCCCATGCAGCTGAGATATTAATTACCTTCTGTTGTCTCTCTCTTGCCGGGAATTATATACAAGCAGATGTTTTATAGATTTAATATGGCATTGCACTATTATAAATTAAGTAAGTGCACAGGACATCTTGAAGTAGACGACAGTGGGGACAAAGTTAATATTTATTGTTGCTCAGTATTTCTGCTTGAGAGGCAAAAACCAAATTGACAAGAGACAAGTTTAATTGGAGAAGATGCTTGGTTAACATCACTCAGCATCCTTGTCTTTTCAGAGTTTGTTCCCATACTTTTTCAGGAGAATGGATCCTCATTTACTACTATAAAGGCTTTCCATTGGTTACTCTTCTGGCCCAGAATGTCAGGTATATAGGGCTGAACACTGATAAATTTGCATCAATGGTCACTCATCAGAGTGATGGCCGCTAGCCTGTAGTGTCAACCTATGTGACTGATGGACAGAAGCATACCATGTTTCTCCTTTCCCAGGTTTCAAATGGTATGGGCATTTGGTAAAATTCTTCCAGCACTTGAGGGGATACCGCAAATGAGTGGTTGCCCACCTAACTGTATGCCCACCATACCCACCATAGCGGTTGTTCCAAAAGACCAGAATTGGGGAGGGGATGCCTAAAATAGTTCAGTCTGTCTGAAGAAGTCAGACCAGAGTCAGAAGTTTCCTGGGATCAGGTGGAAATCTTCAAATTTATACTGCACATTTATACTGCAAACCTATTTATATAGCACATTTATACTACAAACCTCTTTAATTCCATCCAGAAGTCCCACTGAGTTCAATAGGACTTGCTCCCAAGTAAGTGTGAACAGCAGTGTATAGCCACCTTCTACCTGGGTGTGCCTCTGCCATCACTGCAGAAAGGATACACAAGCAGTCATGGTCTTAGGTATCAGCAGTAAGCCACTGGCCGCTGTCAAAAGGCACCAACCCTGATGCCATCCTGAGCTCCTGCAGAATGAAACTGTAAGGCATATAGAACTGCTGAAGAAACAATTGATTCATTTTCCTAGAAAGGCTCAGCTATGCAAAACAGATGCAAACATATTCACCACTTCCCCACTTTAACCTAATGCAACAGTGGAATCACAGAATTTGATCAATCCATAGAAGAAGAACAGTCTGTGTGTGTGTGTGAGAGAGAGAGAGAGAGAGAGAGAGAGAGAGAGAGAGAGAGAGAGAGAGAGAGAGCAGCACTACAAAAAAAAATCCTCTATATTGCTTTAGATCTATTTTAGATCAGCTCCGGGAAGATGGCTTGACCTGGGGATTTATATAAAGAATATGAGGGAAAATGAATGATGGTGAGTAATTACGGCCTTGTTGGAAGCACTGTTTAAAATGAAATCTCCATAAATTTTAAATATCAGACCTGCAATGCAAGTGAAAATGGTTTTTAAGTACCTACAATAAAAATAAACCTGTCAAAATAATAGTCTTTTACTCACCCAGTTGCTACAGTTCCTTAATGGATTTGAGTCAGAAATTATTTTCCAACTTAAAATGCAATTAATGGAAATGAAGTGTTTTATCACAACCATGTTGTTAAATACAGTATTTAGACTATCAGGCAAAACAAGTTAATGGGCCCACCAGGTAGTCTTGCAAAAGAGACAGGATTATAAAAAATGCCTTTATGGAACACCTACCTGCTAAAAAACTCCACTTTTTAGTGAGACCGCTGTGCATTATTATTTTTAATTATGTGTTTTTGAAAGCTGAACCATTATTTTATAATGGCATAAACATTTTCAAGTTTACATCTTGTGTGATCTTGTAAAATGTTCAACAATAATTTGCTTTTTAGCAAATTCTTTCTATCCAATCAAAACTTTTTAAAAAATTGCATCTTTTTAATCAGTTCATAAGAACAGAAGAGCCCTGCTGGATCAGACCCAGGGTCCATCTAGTCCAGCTTCCTGTATCTCACAGATGCCTCAGGGAGCACATAAGACCACAAGATACTTGTATGTTGCTGCCACTCCCCTGCATCTGGCATTCTATTTACCCTCGCACCCCCAACAAAGACACCAGACTGCACTGGGTCACTTTATTAAACATAAGTGACCAATTTTTAATGCATGCAACCTTCTGAACATACCTTCCCTCCATCACCAGTCTGGGGGGTAGGCTAAAGAAAAACTGTTCCTATTTTCCTTCAGTACTTCTTTGTAAAGCATGTTGAGCTCAATGAAAGAACTATGGAAACAGACCTAAGTATTACCACTGTCCATTTTACTGCCCAAATTCATACCCTGGACCATTGCCACCCATCACATTTTATGGGCGCTGGAAATCAACTCCCTGTCAGAGGCAGAATCAGGTTTGTGGTATAAAAATGCAGTTTGGTTCTGCACCAGCACACCGACTTCCTGTCAGTCTGAAATACATCTTCAAAATAGGTCAGGCATGGATATCTTTGAGATGGACATATTTCAGGATGTACGTATGCATTTATGAATGCTGCTAAATAGCTCTGAGGGTTCCTCTGACCTGCATGCGCAAGTAGTGTGTTGGCTAAGAAAATTCAGAAAAAATACCCCTTTTTTATATGGAAGGAGGAAAAATGTCAAATGTAATTAGTTTTAATATGAATTCACGGCTTAGGAAGTGGTAGGAATTATAATTTGGTACCTAGAAATGGAATCAGAATCTTAAGTCCACAGTCACAGAGTCTAATCTAACACAGTGAGCATTCTTGATTGGCTTTAATGTAACAAAATAAGAGAAATATTATTGAAATATTCACTGAAATAGATAAAACACACAATAAATATAGATGATAATGAGGCTTGTGGCTCTATGCATTCAATGAATATGTGTGGGGTAGGAGGTGCAACAGTAGGCTCCGCCCACCACTATATATGGTTTCATCAGCAAATTTGCAACACAGTTACAAAATGCATGGGCATAGCTGCTTCTATAGGTGATCAGGAACTGACAAAAGCAGAGTTCTCAGTCAGACTGAGAGCTAGTGAAGTTGATATGTACTCATGGGTACACTGAAGATGTGGAATGGAAAATGTATGCAGTGGGCAGTGTGTCTTCTATCCTCTCGCTGTATGTTCTGAAATATCTGGGCAGGCTTAAGTAATGGAAGCTAAAAAAAAAAAAGACTAGGGTTGGCACTAAGATTAAACAAATAAGAGAAATTTGGAGCAATTTTCAGAGTTCTTCTCAATGCAAATCCTAAAATTTTCAAGAGAAGTCAAATGAGTTTTGTAGGACAAGTGAAATGTCTCAGTGAGTTTCTACACATAATTACAGATCAGAAATCTGATGAATTTCCCAGAAAAATCTCTAAAAGTTGGCTGAACTGTAGGCAATTCTGAACTAGAGGTACCAATGAGACTTAGGGTACAATCTGAACCAACCTTCCAGCACCAAGGTAAGGGAACAAACATTCCCTTACCTTGAGGAGGCCTCCGGAGCTGGCACCCAACTGCAGGATGTAACACATGCCCCACTGGCACAGCTGTGTCAGTGCGGAAAAGTTGGTTAGGATTTGGGCCTTGCCCCTGAGTGGGCATGCATAGGATTGTGCTATAAGGACCCCAACCCAGATCTATGTGTATCCAGCCCATTTTTATACATTGAAACCTGGAATTAAGTTCTTCTGAAACAAATGAGCCCTACTCCCAGGCATGTGTGAGTAAGGTTGGAGTCATATAGTCCCATCCTATGCACATAAACTCCATCACAAATCCCACTGAGTTCAGTGGGACTTACTTCCAAGTAAGTGTTTTGCCTATTTATTCCCCTCGAGTGAATTCGATTGAACATGCTCAAGATCAGACCACTGTGCTTCACTTTTCAAAGATGCTTCACCGAAAAAGCAGAGTAATCCCGGCTTTCAGCTTGCTTCTTCCGCTACAGCTACTGCTGCTTCCAGAAATTTTAGCTGCCTGCTTAACAATAGAACCATGCCAGACAGCTTAGCATGGATGTCAGCAGCCTCTTTTTTACACCTGGCTAAAACAGTCTGATAGATTCTCTGTGAAAGAGGAAAGCAAACGGAACAGGGAAACAAATAGCTATATCCACATGTTTCCTGTTCCCTTAGGGACTCGATTGCTAGGCTATGAATCTCTGGCAAGCAGCTTACTCAGCTCTTCTGGGAGATGACATGGGTTTTCGGAATAAGTAACACCAGTTGTTCAACTGCAGAATACAAAGAAAATTTGTAACATTTGATAGCTTAGGGCCTCTCAAACCTAACTGAAATGATCCTATTGCTTAGAGTGTGTTTTTCTCCTCCCGGGGTTGCCTTCCCCTTTTGGAATTGACTTTGATGGAGCCTGTGGCAAAAATCTGATATGTCACAGTCTCCATGCACAAAATGAAGTGTCAGCAGGTACAATTTACACCTTCATTTGCCTTCTTCAAAGTCACCATCATTGCGGATACCATAAACTCACATTTGCCAAGATTTATGGACCTTCTCCATTTGCCTCTTCTGAACGTACTTCACTGTAATTAAGGTTTCCAAACTGAGTGAACTTAACATGCCAAAGGGCTTAATGACAGTGAAAGTTAAACCATCTCCCTCCCCCCAAAAAACCTCCAACACTTGGTTCATGTTATAAATTCTGTAAAACCGTGACATACGACTCTCATTTCTCTTGTACAGTAACTAGATTGTTTCCTGCTTGAAATGGGATCTGAGCCAGGATGGTGAGATGGTTTGGGAGTTGGACATAGACTGGAAGATTCAGGTTCAAATCCCTGGACTCGGCCACAAAGATTCCTTGGTGATCTTAGGCAAATCACTATTTCTCAGCCTAACCTACCTCACAGGGTTGTTGTGAGGACAAAAGGAAGTAAGGAAGCTTGTACCCCACTCTGGCTCCTTCAAAGAAGGATGGTATAAAGATGTGAAAAAGAAGATTTAGGCTGCAATCCTATTCACACTTTCCTGGGAGTAAGCACCATTGACTAGAATGAGACTTACTTCTCAGTAGACATGCATGGTTTGGGCTGTTACTTCTTTATTTATGCACAGGATTTATGCACAGGATTGTACTGTTTGACCTCATGTTCTTGATTTCATCACATGGTCCCATTTTTAATGCATACCAGTTCTTAGGTTTTCTTTGGTCTACTCAAAATGTGAATATGTGATATGTCTTCTGGGCAGAGATGGCCATAGGTGTGCAAGGTGCCTGCAGAGTCTCAGCTCCCAGCAGGGCATGGACTGGGGTTGCAAATTGCAGCATTCCTAGCAGGAAAGTGGCCATCCGCCATTCACACCACTTTTAAACATGTGCCCTCTGCTACACTGAAAAAGAAGTGGATGTGACACTTCCAATTCTGTGTATTACAGTGGCCTGTTTGGTTCATCGTTGGCCAATTGCAAGAGGACTGAGGACAAGCAGCTCCACCCCATTGCCAAAGGCACTGTCCGGCTGCTGCACGTGACCCTGCAGGGACAGAATGTCTGAATCATACCCAATTGATTGCACATCAGATGAGCATATGACAGGTCAGCATGGCAAATGTGAGACACTGAAGAACATGTTGCAGTCTTCTCATGAGAAAGCGGTACAAACAATTCCCTGTGCGCTCTCTCTCTCTCTCTCTCTCTCTCTCTCTCTCTCTCTCTCTCTCTCTCTCACACACACACACACACACACACACACACACACACACACACAACTTTTTTGGGAGAGCATCAAAGTACGTAAATAAAGGTTTGAACTGGTTCATGCTAGATAGATTCTGTCCCTCCCTTAATAGGAGAACGAGCACAAGGCAGGGATCATTGCACAGTGTGTGTATTTTCCCAGTGTAACCTAATTGCAAGAACACCTGTGCTGAATAACTTTATGCTGATCTATTTGCAGAGTGTTTAATAGTCCTTAAAATCCCTCATTTCTTAGCTGTAATGGGCCAGGGCTGTTTGCACATTACGCTGTGTAGGCTACATGTATTTTTAGGCAGAAGCTGCTTGGAAGACTTATTTGCCAATCAAAGTCCTTACCTGCAACTTCCAGCAAGATGCTTGCCCAAACACTTCTAATGGCTTTGCTAATTAATGAACCAAATATTATTGAAGGCTCCTGGTCTTTGCTGTTGAGAGTGGATTGGCCTCAGTTGCTAAGAGGGATTGGTATGAAGGGGCAAAACACAAGAGCTCAGCCTGGCTAAGTTATTTACATGGATGCAAGCTGGTCAGTTTCTTTCCTCCTTAAGACTACATTTTCTTTTTAAACAAGGAACTTTTCTTCCCAGGTAAAATCTGGATAGCATTTAAGGTTACTGCAGATCTAGTCCAGGATATGTGCATTTCTTTCTTGGCAGGGAGACAATAATTGCTGTTTCATATTCCAGCCTCCGTACATTGCAAATGCATAAACAGCAGTATTACAGAAAGCTTTTAAAAATCTTTCAGCCTTGAATGGTTAGTAAACATTACAAAATAACTATAAAGGTGTTTATTGGTATCCTTGGAATAGTTGGAAAGAGAAATGTTTCAGATGTGATACTCTTCCCCAGAGTACTTCTAATATGCAAAGTTCTTCTGGAGTAAAATACCAAAGCAAATACAGTAGCTCATCAGAAATGGGGAAAGGCCTGGGGTGTGAACAAAGAGCACTTTTCAGAGTTGTAAATTAAATTCAAGTATTTGCTGCCCATACAGAACACAGTGCTGTACCATGCAAGTACTTGCAAATGGCTGTGATTTTCCACTTGCAGTGTGAAAACTGCATATAAGTTGTCCTGTCTTGACACAAATAGTGTCCTGACACATCATTCTGATGGAGTGAAACTCCACTGGATCCTGAATCTCCGTGTCAGGCTCAGCGCCAACCTTTTTTCTCACCGCCAACTTTTTGGTCCATGGTGAATTGAGTAACTCCATTGTGGGGCTACTCCCTTTACCCGGGGGAAGGGGGACAAAAGTCCCCTTCTCCCGAGGTGCCACCTGAAGCTCCCTTGGGCGCACAGGGTGCACTGGCAGCTGTTTTCAGTGCTGCCGCAGTTGCGCACCCAGGCAGCTCAGGATTGGGCTCTTAATAAACATAGCTGAGGCCCAAATTCTAACCAACTTTTCAGCATTGGCATAGTTGTGCCAATGGGGCATGTGCTGCATCCTGCAGTTGGGTAACACTCATGGAGGCCTCCTCAAAGTATGGGAATGTTTGTTTCCTTACTTCAGAAATGCATGTTTGGAAAATTTAACCCCAGAACATGCAGTGATGAGCTTATCCAGAGCTTCATTTGAGACTCATGTAAAAAGGATTCAGAAATAATTTACCACCTAGAGTCTAATGATTCTGAAATTAGGAATGGAATTTAAGCTACTCACAATGATTGATGTTTGCCCTAAAACTAAGGGGTCATCTTGGCCTCAAATCAAGATAAAATCTACTAGAGGATCAGCATATATGGCATAAGTTTCTTTCATGCCCCAATTGAGATGGCATACAAATAGGACTGAGCCTACAGTCTCCAATGACCACTTTCAGCTGATCTGATGGCATGGGGGAGAGGAGACAAAAGGGTGAAAAGCACCCATGGCAATCTTCAGGGGTGAGGTTTCAAAGGCAGGGTCCTGATAATAGGGTGCAGTGTGTCCACGTGTCCCAGTGTATATAATAGACTTGTTGTCAACATATGATGGAACATGTGGAGGATAAGGGTTGGAACCACAACCATCAGAGTTCCATTATTATTAACAGTATTTATATACAGCTTCTAGATGCATTAAACATATTGATATGTGCAGAACTTGGACTCAGTTGACTACTGTAACTTGGCCTGGTGGGATCGTAGCCTGTGCTTTGCATGAGCCAATAGACAGTGTGCCTGAGTTTGTCTGAGCCAATAGGCTCACTTGCTAAGTAACAAGCTCTTTAGATTTGCTTGTAACAAGCTCTTTAGAGTTGGGAGGGGCTGAGGCAGGAGAACTTGAGTGCCATGTGCAAAAAAGGCTGCAGTACCATTGGAGGAAAGCTAGAGGGCTGCCATGCGCAGAGCCACTGAGGCTATAAAAGGGGCTGCACCCGCATACAGAGTTCAGAGATCACCAGGGAAGCTTGGCAGAGGAGGAGCTGGAAGAGCAAGCCGGAGAGACCTCTAGGGAACAGAAGCTGCGACGATGAGCTGGGATAGACCAAGCTGCAGAGAGGAGCTGAAGACAGAGTTCTGCGGGAGAGCTGAGGACAGAGCTGCTGGAAGGAGCCCTGAGAGAGCCTCTTGCTGGAGCTGAGAACCAGAGGGAAACCTCCATCAAGCCTCCAGCCCTTGGCCTGCCTCAAGTCCTGCTGCCTCCTGCCTGCCTCAGGTCCTACCTCAATTGGGGGAATTTGAAACAAGGTCTTTTCATTGATTGGTTCAGGTTCCATTCCTCCTAATAAAAAAAGCCTTAAACTTACCTTGGTGTCAGTGGTCTCTTTTGATCCTGCAAAACAATATGGAATATATGACCTGCTTAAATCTACAAAGGGTCCCCCCTTCCCAAGTATAGGAAAGCAGGGGCCAGCAGTACATTTTTCAGAATGTCATCTGTTCTAATACTGCTTCTCTTTGGCTCTAGGAAGTCTAACACGATCTGAACGCCCCTTCTGCGTATACAAGTACAGACAACTAAATCTGTATAAACATCCTGCAGCATTACCTGCAATTTGGTTAATTTTTCCTCCCACAAGGCTACAACCCCCTGTGAGCCTCAGCACAATGTACCAGTCTTCCAAGCCAGGTTTGCAGCCATTCCCATTGTGGTTCCCATTGTGGTTTTCTGAACATATCTATTTCTTCCTCTCATAGAAGCTAATGACCGCCATTCACTCTAAATGAGAAGCGTAAAACATGACATTGTGGGATGCTGAAGTAAAAGGACGAAACGTAGGGGCCACCTCTGACATGGTGCTGACAGGTTCCTGATTGGGGGGTGGTTCGGACAACCACCCAAGTGACCCTTGCATTATACACAATGCCTGTCAGAATGTCAAGTCTTTAACAAGTCAAAGAATAATTTCAGGGAAGTTAATCAGCATCCCCTAGTGCAAGTCCCTGATTGTAGAAATCAGACTCAGGCTGAGAGTCTCACATTCTTTTTCTATATGGAAATCCAAATTGCCTAGTAAGGAAGAAATCAAGGGGGAAATTGTTTTATGCAGTCTAAAAGCAGTTAAACAGCAAGATATAAATCATTCTGTAGTGAGATTATAAACACTGATAGCGGTATAAGAGACGATCACCATTTCTGCACCTGGTCTCCGGTCTCTGTTTTGCAAACATAGAAAAGTAAGAACATGTAGTACCTTGTGAAGAATGCCTGCAAAACCGAACCAAACCAGTTCCCATTTTGATTCCCAAATCCTTGGGAGGCATATGATGACTCATCTTATTTACTATGCCTCTCCCACTAGAGGAAAAAAAAAGGCCCATTGTATGGCACAGTGTGTCATTTGTATTTGTTTTCATTTTTTAAAAGTACTGTAGCTGTTATTTTCCTAGCACGAGTTTGTTCGCTGTGGGATGATGAGGTGTAAGTAGGTGGGTGGGGAGGGTAGAACATGGCAAAAAAGAGTTAAGGTGGGACCTGTATTCTTTTTGCTAAAGGTGAAAAAGCAGCTGGGGATGTGAACAGAGAAAAATGGCAGCAAGGGAAAGGAATAAGAAATTCCATCCACCCTGCTTTTCTCATTTCCAATTGCCTTAAAGTGTTGCAAGGCTGATAAGCAACTCAAGACAACTCGGTACACAGGGATGAAGGTTCACAGGCTTTTATTTGAATTGTATACAATTGGTCCACAGGACTCGTGTCCAAAGCATGGACCCCGACGTGATGGGGTCCAGAACTCTTACAGATTTCTCACCTCTTTGCTTGAAAATCTAGATTTCCCATTGGCTGAAATGTGACATCAGAAATGG
This sequence comes from Tiliqua scincoides, assembly GCF_035046505.1. Classification (NCBI taxonomy): domain Eukaryota; kingdom Metazoa; phylum Chordata; class Lepidosauria; order Squamata; family Scincidae; genus Tiliqua; species Tiliqua scincoides. The sequence goes on from NC_089826.1 coordinate 62,557,488, forward strand.
GGCTAACTCCTAATAGGATATAGATTACATGAAAGATAGAAAATAGGTGGGCAATAAGTGGGCAAAACCATTGATTGGCTCTGATTTACATACAGGTGGGATTTCACCTTAAACTTAGCCAAAATTACACAATTCCCAAAAGTTTTCAAAAACCAGCATGGTACGCTGTAACATCATTTGTCCAGTGTTGACCCAGTGTTGAACCTTATTCGCATCCATCATTTCAATTAGGACTTCCCTGACAGGTTTCCGTACTATCCTCATTAAAGAGGGTACAAAAATACTTAAATACAGGTGTGAAGACCTCAACTTTGGCAGAACTTCAGACCTGTTTCTTGGCATGCCCATCTCGTTAGTGCGCCCGGATACAGTCCTCTTATCTTTTACACCTGTTGCTTAACATAACACAGCAAAGTAGCTTTTGGTTCCTTTTATTAAAAGGGGTTTTCAAAAGCTTTACTAAAACTTCTATAATTCTATATAACTTTTGTAACCAGTTACCTTGAGTACATTGGGATTAAGGGATCACTTGGTTTCCATATGTCTTTTGCCCTAAAAGCATAAAGAATGAAATATAAAGCTATAAGAGAGCACTGGCAGGCAGGCATAGTGATGTCCTAGGCAAGATGTGTACTTCTGCCAAGATGAAGCCTATCTCTTCGTTGCCTTAGTTGCACTATCTTTTCTAAATTCCAGAGTGCTTACACACTGAGGCCTAAACAGCTTCTGTGAGCAGCTTCTGTGAGACTAACAATTTTGCTTCAAACAACTTTTTACTATTCTCTGTGTTTCCATGCTTTAGCAATGTGGCTTTTAAGCTTTTGCACAAATGGTATGTTACCCAGGTTGCTGTCACCTTCCATCATATAACACAGCCTTTGAGGCCCCATGCAGCTTCTGTGAAACTAACAATCAGCTACCAAAATGATTCTTTCAGGCAGCTTTTCTGTTACCATCGTATGTGTTGCTCCAGTGGCCTTTACATGTGGGTTACAATCTGGGGTCACCATGCCTCAAAAGCATGTGTGCACATGTACAAAAGCCATCAGGCCAAAAAAAGAATCATACAACTATCTCTAGCAGAAAAAAGAACCAGTGGCGTAGCTAATGATCTTGTAACCCGGTGCCAAGCTCAAAATGTTGCCCCGGAAGTGATGTCACAACTGGAAGTGATGTCATGCCTGGGCTTTTTAAAAAGTGAAAATTGGGAGGAACCTACCTCCTCCCCCAGCAGCTCACCACCCACTTGCTCTGCTGCCTCCCCCCAGTCAGTGGCATAGCTAAGGCATCTCTCTGCTACCTGGGTCAAAAAGATTTGAAGACAAATCAAATTTGTCCCCCCAGACAAAATCAAATTTAATTAAGTAAATAAAAAATGTGCCTCTGATTGGTTTGAGACACTGTACTGAGGTGAAGAGGGGTGGTTATTCTCCCCCTGCTAAATATAAGAGGGGCACCGCTTGAAAAAGTGTCTTTTTACCCAGTTAGCAGGAGTAACTGCAGGGGTTTTTTTCTAATGGAACGCAGGGGGACGGAGTTCCGGCACCTTTTTGCAGGGGCCCCTCCCCTTCAGAGGCATTCCAGGAGGGGGGGGGAGCAAAACACAGGCATTCGCTGGGTGGGTGCTGGGGGTGCAGCGTGGGCGGCTGCCTGGCCCCTGCCTGACTGCACAACAACCCCCTCCTACCCCCATCCCCAAGCTCTCACCCGAGCCCAGCCCGCCTCACCTCCCCCCGCGCTCTGCTTCCCCACGCAGCTTCCAAGCCAGTGGGACATGCGCCGAGGCTGAGGAGGAAGATGGACAGCCAGCCAGCCAGCCAGCCAGGGAGTTGGGCTGCAGCACCCACGGAATGCCCAGGTACTGGCTTGGTGGAGGAGGAGGGGAAGGAAGCTGGCTGGTGCAGCCGCCGTGCCAATCTGCAGCATGAGCCTAGTCGTGTCTACTCAGAATTAAGTCTCATTGTGCTCAATGGGGCTTGCTCCTGGGAAAGGGTGCATAGCCTTGCAGCCTGAGAGCCCAAGCCTATGCATGTCTACTCAGAAGTAAGTTCCATTGTGTTCAATGGGGCTTACTCCTGGGAAAGTGTCATAGCCTTGCAGCCTGAGTAGACAGGCAGAGGAAGGGCTCTGAGGCTGCAGTCCTCTCCACACTTTCCTGGGAGGAAGTCCCACTGCCTCTACTGGGACTGACTTCTGAGGAGACAGGCAGAGGTGGGGCTCTGAGGCTGCAGTCCTGTCTGTACTTTCCTGGGAGGAAGCCCCACTGCCTCTAATGGAACTGACTTCTGAGGAGACAGGCACAGGAGGGGCTCTGAGGCTGCAGTACTCTCCACACTTTCCTGGGAGGAAGCCCCATTGACTCTAATGGGACTGATTTCTGAGTAGACAGGCACAGGATTGGGCCCTGAGGCTGCCATTCTATCCACAGTAATCCCCATTCACTAAAGTGGACTTCTGAGTAGACATGCATAGGATTGGGGTCTTAGGCTGCAATCCTAGGCACTTTCCTGGGAGTAAGCTCCATTGACTAGAATGAGACTTACTTCAGAGTAGACATACCTAGGATTGGGATATATCTGCACCCATTTTCACATGTTAAGGGAGGTGAAAAGGGATTCTACGTGTGTACAACATGCTGTCCAGCCTTGCCACAGATCCTCCTCATCCTTCCCCCACAAGCATGCCCTCCGCCAGCCAGCGTTGGCAGCTCCTCTCCAGCAATGCAAAGCAGCTGCTCAGGGCAGCAGAGAACATACAATTGCATGCCAAGCGCCTTCCCAAAGACGCAGAGTATTCTGATACCTGAATTAAACCATATTTAATGGCTTGTTTGCAAACGTAGCTGTTTCTGTGTGCACCTAAGGACTCCTCTCATGTAAGAATTCCTTTTTTTGTTCTTACTCCCTGTTCTGCCAAATTCTCGACTCCTGCCGACCACGGCAATTTGTCCCGTCCAAATATCCCAACTCCCTTTTAATGCCCGCTTTTTGGCTAATTAACACCCTCCTTTTCCAAGAAGCACAGCTGCAGTGTGCAATGGAATGAACACAGAACTCCTTATCTATAGCAAATAACAAGAATTTATTGCTACAAACACAGCCACTCCCTGCAAGTCCCCTTGTCCAGAGGCTTTCCCTCCCCAAAACTCCACTTAACTCCGGGGGTAACGTCTGAAGCCTCCAAGTCCAATCCATCTCCAAAACACAGTCCAGTCTTCTGCAGTAGAGTTCCTCCTCTCCAGCAGTGTGTCTCCTCCAGCAGGGTCCTGGCAGTCCTCTCTTCCTGTAGGTCTGGGTCATGTAGCCCTCTTGGTCAGCGTCCGGCTTCCGGCTGGGTCAGCGTCCTGCTTGGCCAGCCCTTGGCTCCTTCTGAAGCTGCCTTTTATCCTGCAGCCCCTTGTTAAGTCCAAATTCAGCTCAGCTGTGAGCTACCTTGTTAAGTCCAAGTTAGGCTCAGCTGAGCTATCTCTTCAGTCCATGAGTCCATGCAAAGTCCCATCAAGGTCAAATGAAACTCAGGTGTCCATCCAGGTCTCCATTGGCCTTGATTGATTACAGCTGTGGAGCCAGCCCTGCCCTTCCCAGAGCTGTCAAACAGCTGTCAAAACAGGGAATCGCTGTCAACACCACATCATCCACCTGATGATCTTCTGATCTTCCATTACACTCCCACAGTTGCTTAGAGTAATTTTACTACATGGAACTCATGTAAGCCATTTTTTGGAATCCATTCACTGCTTCCTCTCCTCAAAGTAGTGCCACACTACATACTACACGCTACAAGTGCACCTGTACAGTATTTTTCCCCATGTGTAGAAAAAGTAGCTAGGGGGAAGGGGATGTGGAGATTGACAGCCCAATCCTATGCATGTCTACTCAGAAGTAAGTTCATCTTTAGGGGGGAAGCGCATAAAAAATATTTTATTTCTCCAATAAAAAATGGTTTTAAAATAAATAAATAAATAAAAGATTAACAAGTTGTGAGTTCCTGCACCTTTTTTTTTTTTAACAAAAAAAGCACTGAGTAACTGTATTATGATACAAGGAAATGAGAGCTGACCCATCTTAACACCTTATTGGTTTCATGCTGTATCATGATAACATGTCATTGCAACATGTCAATAACATAATAACTTGTCATTGGTTCTCAGAACAATCAGTCTCATAGGTCAGTTTTAACTTAAGAAAATCCACTTTTTATTCAATAAGGCAGTTTTTTTCATTTTCTGGTTAATTAGCCATAACTTTTGATAGTATACAGATATTCCAATGCAGTTTGTTTCCTTGCATTCTGCATTAAATTACCTTACCAATGATATATAACATGATGGTATTACACATACATACTTTCACAATTTTGGTCACTAGTGTCAAGCTCAGCTTGCTGCCCCCCTAACGCTTGATGCCCGGTGCGACTGCTACCCCCTCCACCTCCTTAGCTATGCCACTGAATAGAATCATTATGGAACTCCTACATATTCCATCTAATAACATACACACAGCCTTGTCAAAAGAAACTGCAGACCCAGAAAAAGAAACATGACAGCCCGAGGTGGAGAAAACTTGTAATTATATTAACTAAAATACATCTGGCAGATTATTTTTTGCTGATATTTTCATGGAACTGCATGTATCAGCCCTTGCTTTATGTGCCTTAAGTATAAGTTTGCTAGTTTCAGGAGTCATGGAATTAAAAAGCAAAGAGGGAAGATTCATGTGCCATTTGGAATGGGTAGAAATAGATCGAAGGCTTTCAAATCTAAGTCGGAATTCAAGTAGTAGTTAAGATCAGTGTAAATAGTTGCATGTTAAATTGTCTAATGAAGTGCAAATAGGACTAATGGCACATGGCCAAGCTGCCAAATGCAAACATTATCTTAAATCATTTGATTCATGCTCACTGGTATGCTGGTTTCAGGTGCCCAATGGAGTCAATAATTGGTACACCGCTGCTACTCTGCATCTGCAAGCATCATTTTTGAGCCTAGAACAGCCATTTTCAACCACTATGCCGTGGCACATTGGTGTGCCATGAGTGGTCCACAGGTGTGCCACAGGAATTTGGGAGATCATTAATTAGTAGGGCCAATGGGGGCCATTGGGGGCCAATGGAGAATGTGAGCCCCCCACTGGCAGTATGGTGTACCTTGTCAATTGTCAAAAACCTGATGGTGTGCCTTGACAATTTCAGTGCCTTGTCAGTGTGCCGTGAGATGAAAAAGGTTGAAAATTGCTAGCCTAGAAGGTCACTGATGAAAGTCTTGTCAAAAACCTTTTCAGCCCTGACTATACCAGGCTGTGCCACTATCCAGCAGCCAACATTATTATTATTATTATTATTATTATTATTATTATTATTATTATTATTATTATTATTATTATTAATAACAGAATTTATATACTGCTTTTCAATAGAAAGTTCTCAAAGCGGTTTACAGAGAAAATCAAACAAACTAATGGCTCTCTGTCCCAAAAGAGCTCACAATAAAAAAAGATGCAAAAGAATACCAGCAGATAGCCAATGGGGTGAGGAGGGCCTTTTACTCTCCCCCTGCTAAATAAAACAACACCCACTTAAAAAGTTCCTCTAACATGGACTATCATCAAGCATGATGATATGCCAGGCCATATCAATCATCTTGCTCTTATCATGGGTTGGAATGGGTCAGTTATAGAAAATAATATATACATTTTGTACATAACTATAAGAATGTTCACACTCAGAGAAAAATATTTGCAACCATGGTGCTGCTCTCTCTCTCTCTCTCTCTCTCTCTCTCTCTCACACACACACACACACACACACACACACACACACACACACACACACACACACCCCTGGGCCTTCAGCAAGAGTGACCCAGTGTTTCATCCAGCAGGAGGAAAAAGGTATGTGGTGGTTGGAGGTGAGGCAAATATAATTATAATGGCAGTGGGTTCAGCAGGATAATCATATGTTGGAGTAGAGATGCGGTCTATGGGTCATAGTTTGAGGACCCTTGATGTCAAAAAAGGACTGGAGAAAGATCGTCATTACTGTCTCCTTCCTCAACTCACTCCAAGCCATGACAGAAATTGCTCTTTCTGTTCAATATCAGACATAGACATGTTCAATATCAATCATTTCATGACATTTCCTTTCATGTCAATCATTTCATTTCAATCATGTCAATAGACATGCTCAATATCAATCATTTCAAACATCAGGGTTCCAAGAACTACAAGCATACAAGAGAAATCACTCAATATTCCCAATATTGGTATTCAGAAGCATGTGGCTCTTCCACATGAAGGCTCTTTTTAACTGTAATGGTAAAGAGCCACTGTGACATGTTGATACACCAATTCTCCCATCCAGAACTCATCCATATAGACAATGCATAGCAGGGGTCAAGTATGTTAATGAGTTGTAGAACTCCAATCCATTTCCCATTCTAAAAACAAATAAAATTAGTTTTCAGAGAAAAATAGAGCACTGATACTAAAGTCAATGGTAATTTGTTATTCTTTGTAGAAGGAAAATCAGGAGTTTTTGGCTTACCTTGGTAAGTCCTGTTCCTGGTGGAGACAGGGGGCATTCCTGACAGATGGGAATGTCCCTCGTCGCATCCTGTAGGCAGGTCAAAGGGTGGAGCTCCATGTGCATGGAGACCAGGACCCAGACTAATAGCCGAGCCACAGTCCTCAGAAAAAACAACTTCATAATGTGGAAAAGGTTAACTTGGGACAAAAAATGGTGAAGAGATACCCAGGATAGAAAAACGAGAGTGCACTAGACCCCAAACAAGCAAAGACTAACCCCTCATTGTGTGTTCAAACCTCAAACTGGACCAGAAAGGTGCCGAGTCCAACGAGAATAGAAAAAACGGGAGGGTGGAATGCCCCCTGTCTCCACCAGGAACAGGACTTACCAAGGTAAGCTCCTGATTTCCCTGGTGGAGACGGGATCATTCCTAACAGATGAGGTCTCCCTGAGCAGTAATCCCTGAGTTGGGTGGGATCAGAGACAGAACACCTTAAACCTTAAGCACCTTTTGGAGGACTTTACATTTTGGAGGACCCTTCTGTTTAAACAAGACTTCTGAGTACTCAGCCTTTTTAACATCTTTTCAACATCTTTTAATTTTTTACAGGCTTGATTCTTTTATGACTTGCTGCTATATGCTTGTTTTACCTTTTTACTACTTTTTATCTGACTACTGTTTTTATGATATGTGTTAATATGCTTTTATCTGTTTTTAAATTATGTTTTTAATCTGTTTTAACCTGTTGTAAGCCGCCTTGAGTCCCTTCGGGAAGAAAGGCGGGGTAAAAATAAAGTTGTTGTTGTTATTAATAATAATAATAATAATAATAATAATAATAATAATAATAATAATAATAATAATAATAATAATAATAATAAAACTTTATTTCTATCCCGCCCTTCTCCCCAAAGGGACCCAGGGCGGCTAACAACATATAAAACAGATTAAAACATAATTTCACAAACAGATAAAAACACATTAAAAAACACATTAGCAGAACCCATAAAAACAGTAGTCAGATAAAAGTCAGAATAAAAGAGCATAAAACAGCAGTACTTAGAGGAATCAAGCCTGTAAAAAGCAACTAAAAGATGTATAAAAGATGTTAAAAAGGCCATGAAGTCAGAAGGCTTGATTAAACAACAAGGTCTTCAGGCCTCGCCGAAAAGTCTCCAGAGAGGGAGCCATTCTCAAGTCAAGGGGAAGGGAGTTCCACAACTTTGGTGCCACTACTGAGAAGGCCCTATTTCTTGCCGACGCCCCACGTACCTCCTTAGGCGGCAGCACTTGTAAAAAGGCCTTCTCTGATGACCTAAGAGGATGAGCCGGATTGTACGAGAGTAGGCGATCTCTAAGATAGCCTGGCCCAGAGCAGTATAGGGCTTTAAAGGTGGTTGTTGTTGTTGTTGTTGTTGTTATTTACATCCAAAGGCAGCATCCACAGAGGTGTGAGACCTAACTTTATAGCGCTTCAGAAAGGTATGAGGCGATGACCAAGTGGCTGCTCCACAGATCTCAGACAAGGCGGTAATGCCATTGAAGGCGGCCGAAGTGGCTGCCCCCCTCAACAAATGTGCTAGAATCCCTTCAGGAGGTTGGAGTCCCAAAGCTTCATAGGCCAGAGAAATGCATGTTCTCAACCATCTAGCCAGAGTCACGGAAGATACTTTCCTTCCTAGTGTCCTACCCTTGTAGGCTATTAATAGAGCATCGGTTTTTCTAAAAGATTTAGTGCACTCTGTGTAGAATCTGATAGCCCTACGTACATCCAGCATGTGCCAAGACCTCTCTCTTGGATGTTTGGGATTCGGACAAAAGGACGGCAGGACTAGTTCTTGTTCCCAGTGGAAAATCGAATTGACTTTGGGCAAGAAAGATGGGTCGGTCCGGAGAACCACACTGTCTATGAAAGACGCAGAGTTTGGGATGAATAGATAGCGCTCCCAGTTCCGAGACTCTATGAGCAGAGGTGATACCCACAAGGAAGGCAGTCTTTATGGAGATCATTTTTAAAGGAATTGTAGCCAGAGGCTCAAAGGGGGCACTAGATAGAGCTGTAAGAATTTTGAAAAGGTCCCAGGTTGGTACCCTATGAATGGGGGGAGGATTAAGAGTTAGCCACCCCCTTTAAAAAATGCTTAACATGGGAGTGCATCAGTAGAGACAGATGGCCTCCCGCTCCCAGAGTGCCTCGAATTGCCGCCACCTAGTGCCGCAGGGTGGAAGTCTTGAGGCCCTTCTCCAGCCCGTCCTGTAGGAAGTCAAGAATAACAGAAACCGACAGGGAGCTGGGGTAAAGATCCTTTTCTCTACACCACGAACTAAACCTCTTCCACATGGTTCTATAAACCCTTCTCATGGAAGACCGTCTAGAGGATAACATGGTGGAGATGACCCTCTCAGACAAACCTAGACATTTAAGCTCTAGCCTTTCAACTTCCACAGGCAGGCTGGCTGACCTGCTTCATATCCAGTGCAAGGTTGGAAGTGGATGGAGCACAACCTGATGTAAGGAGACTTATGTTCCCTTACCCTAAGAAATGTCCCAGACACATCAATGGGGGTACTTCGATCTGCACCAGCAAAATTTCTGGCCTGGCGTAATGCCAGGCTTCTCAGGTGAGGGGTTAGGATCTGGCCCACCTGCTGCCCTCCCTCCCCTGCCTGAAATACGCTTGTTCCACCCTCCCCCTCCCTCCCCAATCCCCTGTGCCAGCCACTCTCGGCCAGCACAACCTTGCTTTGTTGGGGCAGCGTGAAGGCTGGATGCAGGCCTGCGGGCCAGCACACGTCCTCACACCAGCCCAGCTGACTCCTGAGATGGAGCAAACGTGCTTTACAGCAAATTTGTGACACTCCTGGGCCGGTGCAAGGGACTTGCGCAGGCCCATCTCCTTTTCAGATTGTACTCACAGTTACATAGTGCCTTGCCCTTAGCTTCTTGCTTTTAGGATCTTTGGCAGGAGGTTAGTTAAAGGGCAGGGAGAAAAGAGACAACTTCTTACTATGTCACACCAACAGTGTCAGGGTCTCAGTGGGTGGGTGAGGGTGAAATGAGCCTCCATCTGAGCATGTAGAGGGATGCCACGTTGCACGGTTCCTCCTCCCATGCGTGACGTGCTGGCTGTCATTGAGAGGGGAGAGCCCTGGCACCAGGGCCTATGAGAGGAATTTTATTGGGAGGTACAAGATTTCTTTTGGGCCCCTTTCCAAAGGGGGAGGGGGCAATGGGGGCAGGCAGAACAGGGGGGCAAAATAGGGCAGGGGGAGGGTGTTTACAGCCACAATAGTCTTTGCAGCCCAGGTCTCTTAGGCTTCTTGATGCAGAGCCCAGGTCTACCCAACCATGTGGCATTGGCAGCTAGATAAAGTAATATGGAAAACCAAACGCATTCCTAAGTCTCTCTAATATATAAAATCTATTGCAGAAAAGTAGCATCTTTGTATGTCCCTGAGTTTCTATATACTGCTTCATGGTTATAGGATCCACAAGCCAAAGAGCTAATGAGGCAGGTCAGTTTGCTCCCAGATTTGGCACTGTGTTAAGGAGGGTCATGATGCGTTCCTGAACCAGATGTGTATGACTTGCAGCAGCAGGTAACAGTGCATGCACATGGTTGTTCCCCAGCATCATGTGCAGGCAGTGAGTTCAGGTGAGATAGGAAAATGTCAGGTCCCAGGAACTTTCTGGGCCCCCTCCTTTGGCTCCTGGGCCCCTTTTCTGACCCTGGGCCTGGGTACAAATTACGCCCTTTACCCCCCTTTCCTAGGCCCCACTTGGCACACTGTGCAAAAGCAGCGCACAGGCCTCCCTCTTCCTCTTTCATGTTGCAACTGCTGCACAATGAAGCAAAGGATTTAAGAACAGGGCTTCCCCCCACCCCAATAGTGCCATTTATGCATTTTGTTCATTTTGAAAAATAATCAAAATGACCTGTTATCAAGAATCAGCAATAGTGTTCTGGAAAGTCTGGAAGGCTTTATGTAACATAAAAGATGCTAAGATACAGCAAATTATTAGAAATCATATATGAGTAGACAAATCATCTGCCGGTAAATGAAAAAAGGGTATAAATTGGCTCATTCTATGTAGAGTTAAGCTACGTTCCCATCAACCTTGAACTTTTTCCATCTGTAGTTTCTCTCACCACTGATGCATTTTAATGTTTAGAGTCCTGTGACCTTTGAATTTATTTTTTTTACGTCAAATAGTCCTCAGATAATTCACCTTGCTATCACTTGCTATTCACAACATGTTTCTCTGTTGCTTCTGAAGGAAACAAAGAAAAATTGGATATGGTGAGGAAGTAATCATTTCAGACTGCTCTTATTAATGCGAAACGTGCCTTAAGAGATCCTTGAATGCAACCTGTCTAAGAGACCAATAGCTCTAGATATCACTCTGATTTGGCTAGTGAAGAGGACAAATTACCTAAGGTGACCTACAGAGAGCAAAAACAAACCCAACCCCAAACATCACACATGCACACACAAAGAAAATAAACCTAAAAAAAGAAAGGAAATTGTCTGCTTTTGGAACACTGAAATATCACAGCTGTTGAAGTCTGCATTTTTAGTGGATTATTATTATTATTATTATTATTATTATTATTAACAGTATTTATATACCGCTTTTCAACTAAAATTCACAAAGCGGTTTACAGAGAGAAATCAAATAACTAAATGGCTCCCTGTCCCAAAAGGGCTCACAATCTAAAAAGATACAAAAAGAACACCAGCAGACAGCCACTAGAACAGACAGTGCTGGGGTGAGGTGGGCCAGTTACTCTCCCCCTGCTAAAAATAGGAGCACCCACTTGAAAAAGTGCCTCTTACCCAATTAGCAGGGATTATAACTTGACAAGAAAAGATGGATTCTATAAAAGGAGTCTGCCTAAGCTTTATTTCACTTTGATCACAGAGCTTACCTGGCTTTGATAAAAAAAAAAACCTCAGGGACTACACAGCTCCCTTTCTCCAGAGACATCAGAGCTTCCTTGCGGTGTGCTGTATATGCTAACTTGGAGGTTATGTAGTTCCCTAGAGCAGCCATTTTCAACCTTTTTCTTCTCATGGCAAGGTGCTAAAGTTGTCACTGTAGCCATCAGTTTTGTTTTGTCAGTGCGCCATCAGTTTTTTGACAATTGACAAGGCACACTGCACTACTGGGGGAGCCTCACATTTCCCAACATCCCTTCCAATGACCCTCCCCCACACTTCCACAGCACACCTGTGGACCATTTGCAGCACACCAATATGCTGTGGCACAGCGGTTAAAAATTGCAGCCCTACAGAGTACTTTTCACAATTGGTAATTGTGAAATTTTCACAATTACTACCACTGGATCTGCCCCCACCATGTACTACAATTCCCAATCAGCACATGCATACATATTCCAACAATCACAAACCAATGTAGTACTCTTAAAATAAAATGTCATGCTTTTTAGCATTCTCCAGTGATGCTTGTAAAAGCGTTACTGGCTGCATGGGGAGGTGGAGTTAGTTTGGAGTGGGCTGTTAAAAACAAATCTAGTTTGAACCCAAGTTTAACAACAAGAAGAGAAGTAATGATGGTAAGAACATAAGAAGAGTCTCACTAGATCAGGCCAAAGGCCCATCTAGTCCAGCTTCCTGTACCTCACAGTGGTCCACCAAATGCCTCAGGGAGCACACAAGACAACAGACACAACCTGCAACCTGGTGACCTCCCCTGCATCTCGCAATCAGCCTGCCTCTAAAACCAAGAGCTTGCACATACCTACTATGACTTGAAACCCGTAATGAACTTTTCCTCCATACATTTGACCAATCCCCTCTTAAAGGCATCCAGGCAAGATGCCATCACTACTTCCTGTGAAAAAGAGTTTCACAGACTAATTACACGCTGGGTAAAGAAATATTTTCTTCTGTCTGTCCTAACTCTCCCAGCACTCAACTTTAGTGGATGTCCCCTGGTTCTTGTGTTATGTGAGAGGGAAAAGAGCATCTCTCTCTATCCGCTCTGTCCATCCCCTGCATTATTTTGTATGGTCCTGGAAAAGGTGGCAGCCAACTTGTTTATTATGAGCTGCTTGCAGTGTTTGCTCTAAAGACAAAGTTCCAATGAGTCACTCCCTCACGCAGTGTGCAGAAAACAAGAAAAGTACCAATTTAGAAAATAAACGCAGTCACAAAAAAAGAAGAAAGACAGGTGCTAAATAACAAGCTATTTTATGGCCCTGGAAAACAGTCAAATGGAACATGAGTTGCTGTTTGGCAGTTAAGAAAAAGAAAATTTGACTGAAGTCATTGCTGACAGCTTTAGAAGTATCATACCAAAATGTCTGAATACTGGATCTAGCTAAGCATTTCTCAGTGCTACTCCCCCAACATACCACTTGCCGCTGCTCTGTCCTTGGAGGTACAAACGGAAGTAACTGGTAATGACGTCATCTCCTGTTACTTCCAGATTTGGTGACCCTGATGGGAGCCTCCAGGGTCAGTAAGAAGCTCTGGATGGGAGGGCGAGCTTATTCTCGTGCTTTAAAACTGCGCAGTAGAGCTCTGCCTGCTGGCTCAAGCTTCCTATCGTCGTTGGAAGCTCCTGTGCTTGCAATCTAAGCAACATTTCACAAATCAGTTACTAAAAATGTATCTTTTATCTGAATAATTTTCTTAAAAAGGCTTATGAATGTCACTTTCATAAAAGATGCCACTTCTTCTTTCATACAAATCATTAACGTCATTGTATCAGAATACAAAGAATTACCAGAAACTTTTCAAAGGTTCTTATGAGAATATCAGATCTGGTCCAAAGGTAGCCTTTATGGAATGTAATGGATTGTAATGGATTATGGATTGTAATATATTTCAATTCCAGGTTTTGTGATGGCAAAGTTGGCCATTCTTTTGTTTCCTGTAGATCCACCATGTTCCCCATAATTGGGTGCAATGACCTTAATTTACTTCTTGAAACACTTAGCTAAACAAATTAGGAAATATGGTTAGGTTTAATGTATCTTGAAGGGAGAATGTAAATAAACACTGGCCACTGTGTATGTTCACCATCCATCATGTAGAGTGTGCACAACAAATAAACAGCAGTGTACTCTGGATTTTGTATAGTTGCCAGTCAGGATGCATGGTCCACAAGCCAGTGGCATATGAAGGTCATTTGGCACCCGGGACCCATAAATTTTTGGCACCCTCCCCATGACAAAATTATTTACAGTAATAGTCATGATATTAAATGAATAATAATAATGGCCAGAGAAGAAGCGCAGACAGTGAACATTTTCTGTTATTGTTATAGCTATTGGAAAGTATGAGCCAAGTCACTTGATTCATTTTTTGTGGTCTTTCTTTCTCCTATTCAAGAAAGTTGTCTTATTGATTTTAAGAGGCTGTCTTTCCTGACAAATGCTGTAGGGCAGTGGTTTCCAAACTGTGGGTCAGGACCCACTGGTAGGTCACAGCCTGAATTCGGTGGGTTGCCAAAGGGTGATAGAAAGATCAGATAACTAATTGCCTCAAGCCCTGAGGCTATTCAGAAATCATGTACTGTAGCTGCTAATTCCCCTGCAAGGAGCTCAGCTTCTGCTGTTTGCAAGCATGTGTAAATACAGAGAGATATATGTTTGAGGGTCTTTTTTTTGGTTATTGTTACTATAAATAAATAATAAAATATTATTTCTCTCTAGATCTCCTTTTTTAAAAGCCGTAAACCTAGGTGGGTTCCAAGTGTCATTTAAAAAAGTGGGTTCTGGTGCCATAATGTTTGGGAACCACTGCTGTAGGGGCCTTGGAGAACAGACTCCTATTCTATAAGGGTTCTTCGGCTGCTCCAGAGTGCTATAGAAATAGCCATCCACTCAGTCAGACATTTGCAATTGGACTCCTGTTTTGGGAACACTTCCTCATTTTTGTGTCATTTGTAGAGGTGTTTGTTTTTGTCGATAACCGATAAAAAACAAAAATCATATTTAATACATTGCCTGTCATATCTTTGCATAATTAAGCCATTAGAACCCTTTGGATGCAAATTTAAAGGGCAAAATAAATAAAACACAACATTTTGCATTTCAATTCAACAAATTTTCAAAACAATTACACCATTTTCAAACTTCTCTAGTCAAGTAGACATGTGCGTTCTCTTTCCTCCCCTCTTCATGTGTGTGTGCGCATGTTTGTGAGTTTGTGTGTTACTGTCCCACTTTGGCAATGTTTTATTGTAGCAACAGCAGAGTAATTCAAGGCCAAACTAGTTTTCAAGGTCTCCAAAATTTTCTTGATATGCTGTATTCAGCAACTCCAAGGCTAGGCCTAGGGTCCAATTCTAACCATCTCTTTTTCCGCTTCTGTTCATAACAGTTTTTCCATTTGTTTGGTTTCCTGCTCAGTTTCAAATGTAAATGCACCTGGGAAAACGACTCAGTATGCAGAAACATTTGCTTCAGTTTTTAGAATCAATAACCCAGTAAATTTTACAAGACAACAGTTTCGATGGTAGCATTTCTGATTACTTTCTGATACAGTCTTCCCAAGATTTTATTTCATTTTTTTTATACCTTTTTAAAAGTTGTCAGGAATCCAAGCAGGTGAGGCTTGCAGGTGCTCTGATTTAGATTAGAACTATTTGATCTGCCCACCTCTGAAGAATTCCACCTGGGAAAAAAATATATATGTATGCATGTTACTGGAATTTGCCTGCTGTGTGGGGTGTTGAAGCTACAACAATTCATGAGCACAGCATAAATCAACATGTCACAAAGGAATCCTGACACATTTTGCTCATGTATTCTTCAGGGAACCTTTAGACCACATACTGTAAATGAAGCAACTATTAGTCTAGCCTACCTTCTTGCTGAAAGTTCTCAGCTTTGTTTCAGAGGATGGATAATGAATGGTAATTTTGTGCTTTGGAGACAGTAACATGGAAATCTTCTCTCTCTCTCTCTCTCTCTCTCTCTCTCTCTCTCTCTCTCACACACACACACACACACACACACACACACAAATGGCAAGAGTAATTCACTTTAATTATTAAAATGATCATACCGCCCACCGTATCAGCCTGGCTTAGATGGAGTCCTGCCTGCTCCAGAATTCCAATGAGTGACCACAGCTTGCTAGTGCAACAAGTTTGAACTTGTGACAAACCTTCCTGACTGAGGAAAAAATAAGTTGTTAACAAAACAAGGATCCCCAAACCTAGTTGACCTCACCAATTTAATGGCTCACCTCGATCAAGGATGCATGTTAATGAGCCAACAGACCTCCTGCACTAGCTACTACACTCTCAGCCAGGTGTGAGAACAAAGACACACATTTGGGTCTGAAGAGGGATCAGGAAAGCCATTAAGGACCGTCAAATAACAAAAATGGTGTCTTGATGGGTTCACTCCACAGAAGGTTCCATGGGATCCTATGGGTGAAAAATATGAAAACCTGGGTCACTAGACCATCATGTCCTCCTGTTTTCATCCTCACCTTCATCCTGCCTTGCAGGCAGTTAGTTGTGCATTTGACCCACTGCTGCTGTGTGAAGCCACCTCCAATCCAAGAACCACAATGTCAAGCTAGCACCCAGGTTTAGTAACCTCTGCTTCTCTCTCCATTCCAGACCTCCCCCCTGCTTCTCACCCTGAGTGCAACCAAAGCTTCTGTATCTTCATAGGCTGGACAGTCAACCTTCCTGGGCCACCTCACAACAGGCCCTTTTTTGTTCAGGAAAGCAGCTCTGGCTCTCTTGCCCTGCTTCCCTCTCTCTGGTGAATCCAGGTTGCTACTTAGTTTTGAAGCTAGCTTCAAGGTCCTCTTTCTGCCATTAACACCCAAGATTTGCCTGGTCTCAGCACCCTTCTTTCATGGCTCCTGCAATGCATCACACTCAATATGGATCAATAATCTTGGTCTTTGGCGTAGCCTCATCATAGATCCACAACCTCCCTGCTATTTCTCCTTGGGCGCAATCCTAACCAACTTTTCAGCACTGGCATAGCTGTGCCAATGGGGCGTGTGCTGCATCCTGCAGTTGGGGGACACTCATGGAGGCCACCTCAAAGCAAGGGAAAGTTTGTTTCCTTATCTAGGAGCTTCATTGCCCTTATGTTGGTGCTGGATCATGGGTTGGATTGTGCCCTTAGTTCTTGCAATATCCCTCCTTTCTGTGAGTGCTGTATGTTAGTGAGTGATTTCCTTCTTTTTTGAGAACTCTATAGGGGATGATTTCCTTTCTCCTTCCCCTTGTTTCTTTCACTTTCTCTGTTCTATAGCAACTATGTACTCTTAGGACATAGCATTGAATAAATGGCTAAGATTATGTAGGCATATTGCACTGCATCATTTTTATCCCCCTTCTCTGTTATTGTTAAATTATCCCCACAATAAAGATTGTTTTGTTGCACCTTTCACCCTCATCTTCTTCTTTACCTGCCAAACCACTGACCCATTCCACTGGCCACTATGCAGAATGCTAGCACACCAGAGGCATACCATCCCTGCGGCACAAGGTAGATCTTGCCATGGGCGCGAACTGGAGGGTGGCGCAAAAGGATGCACTTTAATTGCTTCCCCACTTGAGAAGCAATTGAAATGCATGCACCCTCTCAGCAGCTGATCAGGCGAAATCGCCCAGCCGAATGCCAAGCGTGCCCTCACACTCCAAAGGCTTCCTGAGTGTGGAAGCCACTGGAGCACATGTGCATTGCCATGGGTGCCAAAAGCCCTCAGTACGCCTCTGTATCACACAAATTAGGTTTCTCCCAAGTGTGCATGTTACACACATTTAATGCACACTCGGTAACAATTTCTGCCAAGGGTTTGTGACATATCCCCTCCAATCTTGCTCGTCATCTCAAAAGTCAGTTTCAATTTAAGATCAAAGGGAGAGAACAGAGCTTTTCAATTTCAGGTTATAATACAAGAAAGTTTGTGTGGCTTCATGGTTCCCAGAGGAGTTGCATAACCTGATCCCCCCCAGCAAAGCCAGATGTTTTATAATGCAATTTACATCTGTTCACAGTTCTCTCCAAATGTCAAAGAGCAAGTGTGAGAATCACAGCTTTCTTAACATAAGAACATAAGAACAGCCCCACTGGATCAGGCCATAGGCCCATCTAGTCCAGCTTCCTGTATCTTACAGCAGCCCCACCAAATGCCCAAGGAGCACACCTGATAATATGAGACCTGCATCCTGGTGCCCTCCCTTGCATCTGGCATTCTGACATAGCCCATTTCTAAAATCAGGAGGCTGCACATACACATCATGGCTTGTAACCCGTAATGAATTTTTCCTCCAGAAACTTGTCCAAATCCCCTTTTGGACTGACTCCAAAAAAACTCTACATTTACTGAGCTTCTTTTAACAATGCATAAAAGGCTACAGTATCTGTGAAAGTTATACTATTGGAAAGTTATACCGTTCTTAGCACGGAGGTTATTCTTCTGATGGACGGATTGCTAGTTTCCTGATTTTCTGCTATAGAATTCTTTTTCAAATCTTTCCAACAAAGAGATGCTCCAAAACCAAGAAAAAGCAAGAAGAGAATGGTAAAAGAGCCATTTATTAATGATGTACTAATTCATATGTTTCAGTCTTTGCCAAGAAAAGATCCACATGTATAGCTGCCAGATAAAGATTTCACTCACAGTGAGATCCATGTGCTTGAGTTGTCCTCTGGAGCACGTGAAACTCAGTGTATTAAGTCTCTGCTTTGAAAATTATATTTGAAAGGGAAATTCCTGATGTTTCTAAAATCCCCTGCATTTCAATTGGTTCTGAGGCTTTTGTTTATACTGCTCATTCTTTTTGGACAAAATTTTCACATATTAATTACAGGGAGAACAAGAAAGTTCTGCATAATGAAGTTGACAGAAGAAAGAGATAAGTTCCCTAAGTCTGGGTTCAGAAACAAAGATGGGGAAGGGGTGGTACAAAATCTGTCTCCCTCAAAAACACATAGAGTGTGTTACAATTATCAAAACAAACTGTCCCTAGGACATGGACCACCGTAGCCAGTTCCAACTGACTCAGGTGCAGTTGGGCAAAGGCCCAACTCAAGTACAGTTGGACAAAAGCTGCTACCTGGTAATCCAGGAACAGCTGCAGATCCAGAAAGACTCCCAGGATGTCACCTGCTCTTTCAGAGAGAGTGCTACCCCATCCAGAGCAAATCATGGATCTAGTCATGGAACCTAATCAAGTCTAGTCAAGCCATGGAACCATGATCTGCATCATGGTTATCTGGATCAGGACCTCTATCTTGTCCAAATTTAATTTCAATTTATTAGCCCTCATCCAGGCTCCCAAGGAAGGAAGGAAGGAAGGAAGGAAGGAAGGAAGGAGCGAGCCGGGTGTCATCCAAAAATTGGTGACACCCAACCCCTAATACCTGCATAACCATACCCAGTGGTTTCATATAGATGTTAAATATCATGAGGGACAGAATGGACCCCTTTGGCACCCCACAAGTCAGAGTGCCAAAGAAGTATCCCCCAGCGTTACCACCTTAGTCCAATCCACCAGGCAAGAGCAGAACTACTGCAAAACACTGCTTCTGAGCTCCAGCACAGCCAGCTGGTGCTGAAGGACACTGTGGTCAATGGTGTTGAAAGCCATTGAGAAGTCCAGCAGGATCAACAGGGACATACTCCCTCCTGTCTAATCCTTGGTGCAGGTAACCAACCAAGGTGACCAAGGATATCTTCATCAATAAACTGCTATCAGCCTCCCCTCTTGTCTTCCTGTGTAGCTTAGCACAGCAGAGGAATGAGAAGGAGAGAACAAACTCAGGTGGACTACACACTTTACTCTGGACTTTAAAAAGAGTGTGTCGTGGGAGGAGGGGAGGTTGGAAGGCAAGAATGGAGGATTGGCAAGGAAGAGACAGTCATTTCCCAAGCTTCATATTGACTAGGACAAAACTGAATTCCTTCCTGATTTTTTTAAAAAAGTCAGATCATGTCCAAACAAAAGCAATACAAGATTTAAAGCATTCACATATCCCCAGTTCTCCAGCATAAAGGTCTCAGGTTTATAGACCTCAATGACATGTTCTTCATTCACAATGACCATAAGAAAGACTGCATAGATTCTACACTTGCTTACACTGATGACTGATGACCCAATCCTATGCAGCACAACCAACTCCGGAACCAGTGCACCAGTGGCATTAGCTGTGTACTTCTAGGCTGCCATCGTAGATGGTGAGGTGGACCCTGCAAGCTGCAGTGGCAAGGAGAGGCCCTGCCAATGTTGCTAAGTTGGCAGGTAGAATAGGGTGGGGGTTGGAGGATTGGGATGGGTTGAGGGTGGCACAGGGGTGTGTTGGAGGTTGGAGGGGGTGGCACATGGCGCAAGCGACTTGCACTGGATGCTATCCCCTCCAGTGCTTGCTGACAGACCCCCTTTGGGCACAATCCTAATCAGGTCTACTCAGAAGTATGTCCTACTTTGTTCAATGGGGCTTACTCTCAGGAAAGTGTGGTTTGGACTGCAGCCTTTGGCTCCTTGGACTTGTGCCAGTTAAAGAGCTGGTGCAAGTCCCAGGAGATCCGTTGGTGATCAAATAGCTTACAGAAGGGTAAGAGAAAACATTTTCCCTTACCTCTTCCAAGCTTCCCACTCCCCCAGCCCCCAGTATGCAGGGAACCCTGTTTTGGTGCGGCTGCAAGTTATGGCGAGGAAAGGATAGGTCTCGGCTCTTAGAGGTCTTTTTCACAGGCTGTTTTTCTGATGCTCCCTGGGGCATTTGGTGGGCCGCTGTGAGATACAGGAAGCTGGACTAGATGGGCCTATGGCCTGATCCAGTGGGGCTGTTCTTATGTTCTTATGCTATCAAAATGAGCTAGATGAATGGATAATATGATGTTGATGATCTTCAATATAGAACTCAAGCAAAGTTCAGTCATCTATACTACAGAGCTTATTCTAATGTTCTAAGAACACACACTTGAAATAAAATAAATGCAGTACTTTCCTAATGACAGAAATGTCTAAAATATTATTATCCTCTTCTTCCTGACCTCCAATTGCTTAAGCACATTTAAAACTGCCAGTTAAACATCATTTACTATCCTGTGAATAAGTATCAATAGAGCATCTCTACAAATCCTTCTCCGTAACATTTTAAAAGTAACTGACGCCAAAGCTCAATAAATATGAGGTGCTTTATGTTTATGATCATGATATCAGAGCATAGGTAACAATATACTGGAGTATAGTGCTGTTGAAAAACTCATCTCAGAGATTACCTAACAAAGTTAGCTGTGTGTTCAGGTTAGAGTTACTCTGTTTGCTAAAGGATCAGTGTACATCTCCAATTTGATCCTATAAAAATCCAATTTCACACTAAAGTGTGTGCCATGCCAGGAAAAGCACAATTTCATTTCCTCCTGTATAAACCAACATAGACTAAGGATTACTATTTCAATCTCATTCAGAGTGAGATAGCAATCCAATGCACATGCACAGCTCAGAATGATCTGCAATTTGGCTTGTAAATGTACAAATGCCAGTTCTGGGAATTAGACATGAAGGGAAATGTTGAACGGTGGTTCAGAACGTGCATGTAAAACACACAGGACCATTTTGTATGGGCGAGAGGGCAATGGCTTCTGTAGTACTGTGAAAAAAGAACTTCCAGAGACGGTGAGGGTAAAACAATCTGAAAAGCTGCAGGGCTCTTTCTTTACTGACAATTCATAGACATTTTGATCCATAATAATTTATTTCAACTTTGGTTACCAGGTACGGTTGGCCCTCAGTATCTGTGGGGGAATCCATTCCAGGACCCCACACTGATACCAAATTTCATGGATAATGACATCTGCGGGGAGGGGGACCTGTCCTGGCAAATCGGACATGCCTTTTAAAAGCATTCAGGAGACCTTCTGATGTGCAAGGAGGCCGTGCGCTACCTCCCCACACCTCAGAGGGCCTCTTGGATGCTTCTGAAAGGCACTTCTTTTTGGCAAACCGGAAGTGCCTTTAAAAAGTGTTCACAAGCCCTTCTGAGGTGCAGGGAGATCATGCACGAAACCTCGGCTCTTAGAGGTTTCTTGCAGATGCGATGGGAGGGCACTTACAGTCGCATCCGGGAGATCCTGAGGCTCTCCAGCTGTGCGCTCACATCTGTGGATATTCAAATCTGCAGCCTGCAGATAAAGAGGGCTCACTGTATGCTTTTCAGATTATGCGTAACATATGCACATGGGAGAAATCAGTGTCCACTGTTACGACTCTCTGGTTCATCAGGGAAAAGAATGGGAGGCAATGGTGAATTTTATTGTGGGGATTACAATACAAATATGAAGAGGGGAATTCTTTTCTCTGCAGGTAAAGAAGGTGCTAAGTAAATACCTAAATGATCTTTCTACAACTTCCACAACCAACTTGTCTGAAATGTATTAGGGACAACTTTACAGCATCAAAGTGCAGTGCGTTTTGTGATAGACAAATGCAGCTGATGTTAAAAGTTAACTCTACTATTAAAAGTGCCCCGGTTAAAGGAAGACTAAAGCAGAGAGAACTTTTAAAATAATCAGAAAACGAGCCCTTTGTGGCCTCTTCTCTACAGTGAAGCCAGTCCTAATGCAATGACACCAACCAAAATGGTTAGCGTTACTTTTTTTAACGGTTGTGCCCGTCTTGCACCCCAGGGCCCATGTGTTCTCATTCTTGCCGTTGAATTCAGGCAGTGGCCAAGTTCCAGATTTTACAGTCCATCAAAATAATGCGGTTACAGATACAAACCTTTCAATGGGCTTGTGCGTCTGGCTCTCCATGCCAGCATTTAGACTTTGATTTACAAACATAATACCCTTCACTCAAAAGAGGCAGGCATAAAAGAGCCTCTGTATACACTTAATCTGCTTAGCGTTATCAAATCCATGACGGCACCAGAAGTGAAAAGGGGAGAAAAAAGCACATCTCTTTTAAATATCCTCTGAAGAAAGAGGCCTGGTGCCATTTCATGAAAAGGATGCTTCCCTTTTCTCTGCAGATAGTTCTCCTTTGTGTTGATGTGCCGCTACTCTGAACGTGAAGCAAGCGATTTTGCTATGACAATGACAACCAAGCTAGGCTTCAGTAAGCAGGGGGCAATCTAGACGCTGCCAAAGATGTATTGCAATAAAAACATTTTTAAAACTTATGGCTTTTCTGCTACATCTGTGCTGCTAGATGGTTGTCACTCTTTGTCAAAGCAGGAATCCTAATGCATCCTTAGTACATTACAAAGCCCGAGACAACTACTTTCCAAAAAACTTCCACAGGACAGGCTCTTCCATCGTTTACATCCACTTGTCACCACGATCTGAGTGGCTTACTTGGAATGGAAAGCAATGGATTATTTGCTTCCAGAACATTTCAGAACTGCGATTAGTGGAGGAAATACACTAACTGCATTTGTCAGCATTTTAAGCAGCAGATCTGAACACCAGCCCAATTAAACAAAGTGTTCTCGGTCAACGGCCACTTTGTGTTTAGCTTCTTCTTCTGCTTGTGCGCGTGATGGTGGGAGATTGCAGTTATAGTGGAACTACCTGATAGAAGACCATCTCAACTCCATGTTAGTGGCTGGATGGAAAAGCAAAAAAACAAAAATGCTAAAAGAACTTGCTTTCACCATAGTACTATTTTATATATATTTAGTATTTCAGATTTTTATACTGCCCTTCTTCCAAGCAGCTCAGGGGTAGAGGAGAATGGATCAGGCCCAGGAAGGGGGTGGGTTTGGCAGCAGTGGTGGCATCTGAATCCGAACCCCCTTCCTGGGCCCAACCCCACAGTGCAAGTCCACACTGACATGCACCAGTGGGCAGGAGGTCTGGTCTAGAGGGTAGAGCCTCCGTTTGCCTGAAGATAACATCCGAAGGTCGCCAGTTCAAGGCCACCGGCACCGTGAACAGCAAGACCTTGCAGCAGCTGACAAGCCGAGCTGAGTTATTCCACCTGCTCTTTGGCCGCTGTCAGCCTGTGTGGGAGGAAAATGGAGGCCAGAATGTGGTGAGCCAACCTTCTTTGCCCCCCCTCAAGGGCAGGGAAGCCTCCCCACCCTGGACATGGGGTGCCTGCTCCAGGGTAAGTCAGGGGTCAGGGCATCTGGGAGGGGCCCCAACCCTCTATATTATTTTAAAAGGCCAGGAAAGGCTGGCTATTTAACTGGTGCTGATAACATGGCTAATGTTACTAAGAGCCCAATCCTATTCAACTTTCCAACGCTGATGCTGCCCTGGCAATGGGGCCTGGGCTACATTTTGTGATGGGGATGCAGTCACATTTGTTCCTTTACCTGGGGGCTGCATTGTGGCTACATCAATGCTGGGAAGTTGGATAGGATTGGGCCCTCAGAGATACAAACACATCCTCTTTAAAAGTTCTTCCTTCCTTTTTACTGTTGCATTTTTAACACACAATTGTGAATACCCTCTACAGTTTAGTGCATCTCCGTAGCCCTACCCAGGTATAATCAGTATGGACACTTTCCACACAATGGAGAGAAGACAGAGCGTACCAGCAGGTTCCATCCACAGACTGATGCACTCTCAAAGCACCACACATGTTTGAGATTTATCACTGCACTGCAGATAAATGTTGAGTGCATGGGGCAGGGCTTTGGGATCTTGGTTTTGCCAGCACAGTCTTGCTTCCCCACATTGTATGTCCCACACAGACCTCCTCTCCCTTTCTCTTCTTCCTGTTGGAAAAAGGGGTCTAAACCAAACTGAGTCATATAGGGCGCAATCCTAACCCCATAGTGCTTTCCAGCACTGACATAAGGGCAATGCAGCTCTGAGATAAGGGAACAAACATTCCCTTACTTTGAGGAGGTCTCCGTGAGTGACACCCAACTACAGGATGCAGCACATGTCCCATTGGCACCGCTGTGCCAGCGCTGAAAAGCACTGACATAAGGGGTTAGGTTGCGCCCATAGTGGAAGACATTTTTTCTGACTGCTCCCCACCAACCCCTGCTAGTTTGTTGCTGACAGTAAATCTGGAGTAGAGGCAGTAGAAAGGTTTCAAATAAAAATACTTTACTTACACGTACATAAGCTCAAAACATGTACATCTCTGTTGATGGTACAATCCTAAATTTGGAACAAGAAGTCTTAGAGCTATTCTCTTTGCACTGGTGCGTGAGACCTTATGGCATGGTGGACTTCATCTGACTGGTCAGAGTTCACAGAGAGAGGTCTTCCATCTTAGGTCTTGTGTGCCTAGAAGACCAGGAGGAGAGAGAGGGGAAGAAGGAAGCCAGGTAGGGACACACACACCATCAGGTCAAAGTGGATAAATGTAAAGAGACAGGTAGCTTCTGAGTCAGCCATCTCCTGGACAATACACAGCCCCTTAGTGTTCTGCAGGTGGTATTGTATGTACTTTCCTAACACCCCCCCCCCCCCGTGTGTGATAGTCACCAAGAAAATATCACCTATGATATTCCTTTCATGATTCCTGTGGAATATGGTCAATTTAACGAGGCATTTCATTTTAAAAAATCTATTCTGTTCTGATGTAAATTTAGAAATATGGGATAAATTGCAGCGCCACCTATTGAAACCAAACATTCTTTCCATCACACATTTTCTAACATGACACCTATGCTAATAAATGCATGAACCATCTTTTCCAGTTTATCCAAGTATGTAGTTAAGACATAAAAGAGGACTCACCCAGCAGTGATAAACTCCACCTATTTAAGATTATGATCAACACTGCTGCTTCTATTCAACCATCAAAAACTTTTTATGGATGGCAAGAGGTGGCCACATGGGGAATATAGATGCAGTGAGTCAGGAAGTCAGACAATATCATCATTCCATAAAACAAACAAGAACCTTGTGAATTATACGCCCGTACGTAATTTCATCTTGAGATTCTAATCACAACATAAACCATTCAAACTCTGCCCTTGATGGTTTATGATGTTGCCAGAACACCTTGGTAGAACTGAACCTCATAATTCACATTTCCCTATTACACCAATGAATAATGGCTAAAAGCACTTAACAATAAGAATGGGGTGGGGGGGGGGAAACCAACAAAAATTAGTTTCTTCATCGTTATCAAGGAAATACCATTAACTCAGTAATATTCCATAAGCTGAGTTTCCTGCCTCCAGCATGGTCACTGCTCAGTCATATGGCTTGGGATCCTGAGTATCTGAAGGACCTTCCTCACACCTGAAACTGTCCACTGAGATCAGGGAGCAGTGGTGTCACTAGGGTCTGCTACACCAGGTTCAGGAGGCCAGCACATCACCCCTATGATGGAATTTCTCCTATGCAGTGGGAGGGACAATGACCTGGGCAGTGGGCATGGTGATGTACCACCCTACTGGGGTTTTTTTTGGCTACAACTTTTGATAGAATAGAGATATTTCAACGTGGTTTGTTTCATTGCAGTCTGCATGAAATTGCACATCAATAGATGTGTAACATGATGGTATGATTCAAAAATACCAAGATTTTAAACTTTTTGACCTGTAGTGGTGTCATCTCCCCTGTGTGTGTCACCTGGTGCAGCCTGCAACCTCCCGCACCCCCTAGCAATGCCACTGTCAGAGAGAGCACTTTTAGATGTTCCCTTACTGCCAGAAGTGCACATGTGGCAATATGTGAAATGTAGTGGCACCCAGATTATGGAACTCTTCCTTGCAAAAACTAAGCTCGGCATCCACACTGTTTCAGTGTTAGTCCTTGCTGAAAAGATTTCTGTTTCAGTTGGTCAAGCCCTTTTAATGTTGGTCCTTTCTTATAGCTCAATCCTATACTCCAGTTATTCCAAAGTATCTCCACATATGCCAGTACAAGAAGAAGTAGAAGTCCACAAACTGTTGATGTGGTATTGATGCTCATGCAATTTCAGTAAAATGTCACAGGCCCAAATCCTAACCAACTTTCCAGCACTATGTGTTGTATCCTGCAGTTGGGTGGGAATCATGGAGGCCTCCTGAAAGTAAGAGGATGTTTGTTCCCTTACCTTGAAGCTGCATTGCCCTTATGTTGGTACTGAAAGCGGGTTAGGATTGCGCCCACACTGACATAACTTGGATGATGTCATGACCCTGATAGCGGAGAGGGCAAAATAAGGAGGAGATTGGAAGGGCATGGGCAGGATGAGGAGGGGTCAACATATAACCAATCCCAAACAACCTTCAGATGATAGATGCTCCCAGTGCCATTAAAAATAACACCAACGACAGAGCTAGCATAGGAAGGAATAACCTCATAGGGAACAATAGGGAAGGGAAAAAAGCAAGAAACTCTCATCTCCCTCTTTTCCATCTAGTCCACCTCACCCACATTCCAATGGCAGAGCATAGAGTATAGACTACATTTGGCACCCTATCACCATATACCAGCCTCCTGGTATATAAGCTCCTGCCAGGGAGACTACAGCTCAGATAAGAAAACGCATGCACAGGTTTGCGTATGGTATCTCTCTGGTCTGTCTCTTAACAGGTGACGAGAGCTACGATAAAAGAGCACTTGGCAGAAAGAGGTAAAAGAGCACTTTGCACAAACAACCTCTTGTCATAAGAACATAAGAACAGCCTCACTGGATCAGGCCATAGACTCATCTAGTCCAGCTTCCTGTATCTCACATCAGCCCCACAAAATGCCCCAGGGAGCACACCTGACAACAAGAGACCTCATCCTGGTGCCCTCCCTTGCATCTGACATAGCCCATTTCTAAGCTAAGCAGGGTGAGGCCTGGTTAGTACTTGGATGGGAGACCGCTTGGGAATACCAGGTACTGTAGGCTTATACCATAGTCTTTCGAGACTGAAGGTTGCCAACCAGCCCATTTCTAAAATCAGGAGGTTGCACATACACATCGTGGCTTGTAACCTGTAATGGATTTTTCCTCCAGAAACTTGTCCAATCCCCTTTTAAAGGCATCCAGGCCAGATGCCGCCACCACATCCGGTGGCAAGGAGTTCCACAGACCAACCACACGCTGAGTAAAGAAATATTTTCTTTTGTCTGTCCTAACTCTCCCAACACTCCATTTTAGTGGATGTCCCCTGGCTCTGGTGTTATGTGAGAGTGTAAAGAGCATCTCTCTATATACTTTATCCTTCCCATGCATAATTTTGTATGTCTCAATCATGTCCCCCCTCAGGTGTCTCTTTTCTAGGCTGAAGAAGCCCAAACACCATAGCTTTTCCTAATAAGGAAGGTGCCCCAGCCCAGCAATCATCTTAGTTGCCCTCTTTTGCACTTTTTCCATTTCCACTATATCCTTTTTGAGATGTGGTGACCAGAACTGGACACAATACTCCAGGTGTGGCCTTACCATAGATTTGTACAACGGCATTATAATATTAGTTGTTTTGTTCTCAATACCTTTTCTAATGATCCCAAGCATAGAATTGGCCTTCTTTACTGCCCCCGCACATTGGGTCAACACTTTCATCGACTTGTCCACCACCACCCCAAGATCTCTCTCCTGATCTGTCACAGACAGCTCAGAACCCATTAGCCTATATCTAAAGTTTTGATTTTTTGCCCCAATGTGCATGACTTTACACTTACTTACACTGAAATGCAGCTGCCATTCTTCTGCACATTCTGTCAGTTTGGAGAGATCCTACTGGAGCTCCTCACAATCATGTCTGGTCTTCACCACTCAGAAAAGTTTGGTGTCATCTGCAAACTTTGTCACCTCACTGCTCACCCTGTCTCCAGGTCATTTATGAAGAGGCTGAAAAGCACCAGTCCCAGGACAGATCCTTGGGGCACACCGCTTTTCACCTCTCTCCATTGTGAAAATTGCCCACTGACACCCACTCTCTGTTTCCTGGTCTTCAACCAGGTCTCAATCCAGGAGAGGACCTGCCCTCTAATTCTCTGACTGTGGAGTTTTTTCAGTAGCCTTTGGTGAGGGACCGTGTCAGACGCCTTCTGAAAGTCCAGATATATAATGTCCACAGGTTCTCCCACATCCACATGCCTGTTGACCTTTTCAAAGAATTCTAAAAGGTTCGTGAGGCAAGACTTACCCTTACAGAAGCCATGCTGATTCTCCCTCAGCAAGGCTTGTTCGTCTATGTGTTTTGAGATTTGTTGCCCCTCACAACATGCATGGCAACATATTTTGTTAACACTTGTCTTCTCAGAACTCTTACCGCAGGTATTTTGCTCCAAGAGGACACCATGCACAAACATCTATTTGGAAACTCTACCTCACCACCCTAGCAGAGAAAGTGAGAACAATGTATCCCACACAGGTAAGCAAAAAGGGGAGGGAATTCCATGCCACCACACACTGATGCTGCCTCATGTCCCTACCCTCCTTTCTGACCCTTCAGGATTATCAAATGTGCCTCTGCTATGAACGGTGTTGCCTAACTATCCCTTCCTTTTGCAATAGCTGAGAGCAGCAAGTGTCTGCTTCCTTTTGGTGAATGCCAGGGACTCCAACCATCCCCGCTGCTGGCCGAACACTCCCCTGAATCTTTCTTGTTTTTCAGGACTGTAGCACTGCCAGATGGGTTCCTCTGTAGACTCTCCCCAGAAGGAGATGAGTAATGTTCTAAGCCATCATGCTATTGTACCCAACAGGGAACTACTGCATGTGGCTCCACTCTTCCCTCACCAATACCAAGTATGCATTTTAATCTAGATTCTAGAGAACAGGTATGACGGATATTGTCACCACGTTTCTCCTGGATCCCCACAGGTAGCTGCCCCATGGGCAAAGACATTGTGCAGACCCCAAAGGAAGCCTGCAGCCTGCTAATTATGTTATATGGCAGCCAGTTGCAAGGAGACGAGAAGGGCAGTGTACTGTCAGCAACATTGGCAGGTAGCAGCAATGTAGCAACTGGCATGGGATATGTGTGAATATAGCTTGATGGGCAGGTTGCAGTACTAGGTGCCCTGTGTCACATGCTAGCCCAATGAGAGGCCTATGCAGTGCTACCTCTGATAGGGTCCATGTGCAACAGCCTCCTAGCCAGGTGTGCCTGTTTGTGGTGGTGCAGAATGTTAAATGGTGGATGAATATAAGAACAGCCCCACTGGATCAGGCCATAGGCTCATCTAGTCCAGCTTCCTGTATCTCACAGCAGCCCACCAAATGCCCCAGGGAGCACACCAGATAACAACCTGCATCCTGATGCCCTCCCTTGCATCTGGCAAGGTGCACTTTGCCTGCTGTAGCTGGGTGGTTAAGGAGCAGCTTTGTGGAGTAGCTTGTGTGGATTCTAGACCTGTCTCCCCTTCTTCTTTTGTCCCTTCCATGGGTGTTTCTGGCTAGTCGTGTGAACAGGGACTGCCTGGCTGGATATGGCAAGTTCCTTGTCTGGGTTAAAACCCATCTATCCTCTGGCAAAAGGGTTCCTTCCTTGCAGCTGATGAATGCCTCTATAGAGACTTGAATCGTTGTGATGGAGAGGCTTGTGTATCTATAACACGTGACTGTTCTGAGGAAGCTATTTTTGTACTCTTTGCTTGGGTGTGTGTTTGTGTAAGTGTCATAAGGGTACTTGAACCCTGGGTGTGGGGATTCCTAGCAGTTCTTCACTTTTGCCCCTTCGCTGCTAATGCCACAGTACTGTCTGAAGAGGATGGGGGTGGCATCCTTTGTTTTGTGGTGGCATTCCTGTTGTCTTCCTCATTTCTCATGGCTGGTGGGTGCCGCCAGTAGTGGCCATTCATTGCCCTTGCCCCCTGTTCTGTTCACTGTGGTGGTGCTTCATTGGTGTTGGAACAGCATGGATGTGGTGATTGGCTCTTTGGACATCACACCAATGATGCATGGATGTCGCACCAGTGACGTAATGACATCACATGAATGTCTCACTGATGGAACAGCAGTCATTACTGATGACTTTATTGTTTTTAAGTCCATATTGTTAGCTTCCTTGTGTGCCTCCATAATGAGAGGGGAAAGTGCAGGATACCTTTTTAAAACAAACAAATATGCCAAGTTCTGTATAACAGGACAGATGACCGTATCTAGGGCCTATTCACATTTTTCTTTGACCATGTGGGATGGTGACTATTAACTAATTTCTTTCAATGTGGTAGTTGTACTTGCAGTCTGGAATTGGATTTTCATAGGATCAGATTGGAGATGTACATTCATTCTTTAGTACAGTGATTCCCAAACTGGTGGATTGTGACCTGCCAGGGGAACTGGAAATGGGCCTTTCCCCCTTAATGCGAGGGACCCAGGAATGGGGGCCTCAATGATGTCACAGTGATCGTGGCACTGCAGGAACCTAGAGGCATTTACATGTGCTGGGGGGGAGTCACCGAGTCTCCTGGAGTGTCACTGTCCTTTCTGTGAGCCTCCCTGGTGCTGCACTGAGTTCTGATTGATGATTGGAGCTCTGTTCAGCAGCAGGGAGGCTTTGCAACCCCCCAGGTATGTTTAAATGTCCCTGGATCCCTGCGGTGCCTGATCCTGCCCCTCCTCCCCTGGCAACAACTTAGAGGGTTCGAACCCCTGCTTAAGTAAATGTACTAATTCAAACCTGAATGCTTGTCTGTCTTTGTTTTGTGAGTTAGAGCTTTATTTTCATCAGCACTGCATATACTATTCAGGCCTATGATTATTAGTAACTCAATACGATAACAACCAAGTAAGTAAGTACTGAATAGTCATTGTGGTCAGTCAAACACTTCACTGGTATAGAACAAGCTAGTTTTTTAGTTATCCAAGTAACTCCACCAAATGATCAACCAGAAAAATGTTGTAACATATCCTATCACTAACTGAAATATCATCTACTGGAAGTATTCTGAGCTTTAAACAGCACTAAACCACCCAAGCCATTTGTCACGCAGCCATTTGAGAGCTGCTTAATGAGGATTTGGTATCCCGTCCTCATCCATCTCTAATCGGCTTTTTCCCATCCTACAGATATCTATTGCTTAATCTCCAGACAGGAACCACCAGCTGGCAAATGGCGCATGGTGTCTGAATCTAAGCAGATTTAGAGAGAACTTTGGTGGACATTTATAATGCTTAAGCTAATTGGGAATAAGATTTACAATGCTTCTCTTAACCAATGCTATTCTAGATTTGGAGGAGAGAATTAAGGGACCTTGCTAAATCTGTAATCTAATTTGGCCACAAGTTTAACTTTCTTGAGCGCACACAGAATCATCACTGCTAATCTGGGCAAAAGAACACATTTGATCCTTTGACTTTAGCTCCATAGAGTCAGTAACACACTACGAGAGCCTCTCACACAGCCAGACTAAATTAGAGCAATACATCAAGGTCAGTCTTGAGCATCTCCGGATATTGAAATTCATACACAGATTATTTTGGTATAGTGATATTGTTCTGGGCTTTTCTAGAAAGAAAAAAAAATCCATTTATCCATTTCCTAAGGAAATATAAAGTCTAAAGGTCTTGATCATAAATCTTACTCTTATTATAAGTAACCTCTAAGTAAGTTTTTTTTTTTTATTATTGAGAATCTAATTATTTTCTCCCAGTCATGTAAATCACTGAAAATAGCTTTGTGCTTTGGTAAAAGGGCTTGGGAGACAAAAGTAAGCTCTCTGGACTGCCATGAGGGCAAAGCTACCCATTATATGTGACATGGAGCTGCGACCCAAATGGCAACCTTGTATTGAATTTTCAGTAATATAAGATCATTTATCGCATGTCATAACGTCATCACATTTTCCATCCTATCCCTCCCAGCTAAACATCAGTAGTGATGTAAAGATTGATGGACAGAGAAGTGGAGAGTCTGTGCCACATTTGACAAATGATACAGTAGAAGGTATGAAGGTGGGAATGGGAGAAGGAAGCAAAGAGAATGTGCATAGTTGAGAATGAATGGAATACAGAGAAGAAGACGAATATAAAAGGAGAGTGGAGTAAGTGCAGTGGAAACAGGGTAAAACTGCCTGTTACAACTGAAATGAGACTGCCCCAAAAACAGTATCCCCATGTCAACCTTCACTCTCTTTCCCCCAATGTGGTGCAGGATCACTTACATCCCGAAGTCATCACACCAAGCAATGATGTCTGGGTGAAGGAATCACATCATGATATAATAACTTCAGGAATTGGGATAAGTGATTTGACTCTTTATAGGGCAAAGGTGAGGAACTTGGCATGAGGACCTCAACTTTGATGACAGCCCCATGTTTACTGCAGGTAGCAGGCCAATCAGGCCTGGGAAGTTGAGAAAAGATGGAATGGAAAGGTAAACACCCACTTTTCTCCAGTGTATATCTCCCCGTACACTGTAAACAAAGCCTCTCTGGCATACGCTACCCTTGTTGGTGGTTTCTCAAATCTGGTTGATGTGGAGTCAATCCCCTGGGAAGAGGAGGAGTCAAGTTCTTCAACACTGATGTCATTAGGAGGCATGACCAGCACAGAAGTTCCTCTTCCCCTTCATGTGTTCCCTGGCTGCAGTGGGAGGGGGATTGATGAGCAGCCCTTCGGTGTTACAAAGCTTTTAATAATGCATCTAAAAGCAAGAATACCACAAATATATTATTTTCTTTCACTCTGATTTTTTTCTTTCTCGAAATGAAAGGTTTTCTTTTTTCCCAACTTTAGCAGAAAGCATTATTTCTTTTAACAGGATCTGACTCCTTCC
Source organism: Tiliqua scincoides (assembly GCF_035046505.1). NCBI lineage: Eukaryota > Metazoa > Chordata > Lepidosauria > Squamata > Scincidae > Tiliqua > Tiliqua scincoides. Next base: position 62,590,587 of record NC_089826.1, read on the forward strand.
CTTTTCTTTGGCAAAAATTCTGTTGGTCAGCCTGAATCCATCCTTGCTAAATCGAAAGGTGTGTCATTACAGTCTACATTTTTCTGTTGCCTTTGAAATTTCAAACAGATATTGATCGATGGCTAGGAAGACAAAGTGACATGAATAGATGAAAAGTAACAAACTGTAATTTCATTAATTTTAAAGGTAGGCGCTGACACCATCCCCAAACAATCAGGCATTGATTAGCTTTTAGGCAGGACTGAATGGCTTCAGGCCAAAAAGAAAAGCAAAAAAACAAACACAAAAAAGAGCTTTCTTGTGGCTCCAGACATGATTCATCCCACTGCTGAGTCCCAAAGCAACAGTAAGAGCATATTAAGGACAAAGGAGGAGGGCAAGCCTCAGTTTATGTGGGCATAACTTAAACTGGGAAAAGGTGAACATTATATGATTCCTGAGAAATTCACAGTGTTAGCTTTGCAAGAGAAATCTCAGACAGATCCAGAGAGCCCTACCATGGCCCCATGCAGACAAGCATTCTGTTTTCAGCAGTGACTAATCTGTGGTCTATGAGGACTTGACAAACAATGGTCTCTGAGCACTTGACACTCAGATTACACTCACATTTAATCTAATGCCCCAATCCTATGGGCCACATGCTGTAACACGTGTTACAACAGCGCGGTCTCCAGGCCGACGAGCGGGAAGGCTGAAGCCTTTGTGCGCATGCTGGCACAAAGAGGACTCTTGCCAGAGCAGGTAAGTGCTGTGCTGTGCAGCTCAGGGGCAGGGGAAAGGAAGAGGAGGGGAGGGAGGGGATGGAACAAGGTGGGGGAGGGTGGCAATGGGGTTGGAGGATGAGCAGATTGGATCTGGGATGGAATGGGATCAATGGTGCCAGTGTGTGCCATATCTTATCCCCCTTCCAAGGCCTGATCCACTAACATGGATCAATGAGGATTTGCACCAGCTATATAGCTGGTGCAGGTCTGAGTTAATCCATTGCACAGGCTGGGGCTTACCCCAGGGCAAGGGGACAAATGCACCCCTACCCCAAGAAGACTTTCTGTCTGCTAAACTCTCCCGTGGGATACAGTGTAGCCTGTGCTGGTGCCGCAACATCCGCTCAGGGGAGTTTAGGTCGACCAGGTTTCATGCAGCTATCATGGTTAAAAGCTATTGGTAGACAGATCCTTCGTGAATTTGTTTAATTCTTTCTTAAATTCAGCCTGTACTGGTGGACCTTCCTACACGTTCTGGCATGGAATTCCATAAATCCATTATTTGTTGTTGAAACAAGTACATCTTTTTGCCTGGCTTTGCCATACTCCTTGCAATTTGTGCATGTGCAGCAGGGGGAGGCAAACCTATTATGAGAGGAGAAACATTTTGATCCCTCCACTCACTGTTTTTTTCCCCCCATAATTTCTGTAAGCCCCTAGCACGTGCCCTCTCCTCTGCTTCCCAGCATCCTTTTTCTCTGAACTAAAAGCACTAAACCAGTGCTTCCCAAACCTTTTTAGCACTGGAACCCACTTTTTAAAATGACAATCTATTGTGACCTACTAGACAAAAAAATTAATAATCAGAGCCCTGTGCTCCCAAGGTTACTAGAGACCTCACATATAGTATGTGTGTGTAGACATTCGCTAGACTCTGCCTAGAAAGGATTGTACCCCCAAACCTTTAGTCATTCTAGGGTATCCAGAAGGCTGAACTGAAGAGTAAGTGATGCAGTTAGGATCTTCCAGGCCAGACAAAAGGCTGAAACTGAGTTCACACATGTTCTACTGAATGCCAGTTGCTAGAGAAAATAGGAAGATGTGACATTTTAATTTGGGGGTAAGAAGATGACTTCATATCATAAGTCAGCATTCCAGTTAACCTTTTTCTTCTCTGCAAATTGGGCTAGGGTGCTTGAAAAGTGCTTTTTGTTTTTTTTAATGTTTCGAAAACTTTTCATGATACACCAAAAAACAGCTTGAGACTCACTGGTGGGTCCCGACCCACAGTTTGGGAAACACTGCATTAAACTCTTCTGGCTTTTCTCATAGGAGAGGGACTCCTGCCCATTGAACATGTGATTGTTGTTGTCTGAAACTGGGAATTGGTAATTCTGTGGCAGAAACAAAATGAATAATTTTAATACCATATGAAGTTGCCTTATACTGAGCCTTATACTGAGTTAGATCATTGATCCATCAAAGTCCTTCATTGTCCTTGCGGCCCTACAAAGTTTCAAACAGAAGTCTTTTCAAGTTTTACCTGAAGATGCCAGCGATTCAACTTTCTACATGTTATGTAGATTCCCACTAAACTATAGCCTCAACTCCATTCACTTCCCTACCTCACTGGGCTATACAGTAAAACCCCGCAAAATCAGTTCAGGGGGATCGGTTCAGAAAGTCCAGCACTGCATCAAACAGCAGTATAGTATACAACAGGGATGTCAAACTAGTTTCATACAGAGGGCCGAAATTATGAGCATTCATGGTTAGTATTCATGGTTAGTATTCTGGCTGAGCATTCATGGTTAGTATTCTGGCTGAGGGCCAGAAGTGACATCATTAAACAGAAAGTGACATCATTAATGCCAGAAATAAGCACTTTGTTCTAACATAGTAACTCATCAGCTACAAATGACAGAAGATAAAATGTGTAAATTTTTTCACATATTTTAAAGATATGAGAGAGTCCAATTATCAAGCTGGGAGAGCCCAGTTATAACAAAGGCCAGATAAATTGCTTCCAGGGGTCACATTTGGTCTGTGGGTCTTATATTTGACACCCCTGGTGTCAATTACTCTAATTACATCAATTACTCTAAGAGGCAGGAAAGGGGAGCTGACTGGCTCAGAATGCACTGCTCCTATTGGTTAAAATATGGTCAGTCGTGCTGGGAAAAAATGCATGGTAACAAATCTTCACTTAAGGAAGCAGCATTATGGGAAGTATAGCTGTACCAGCCAGTGGAGTAGCTAGGTCATTTGACACTCGGGGCCCATAAATTTTTGTCACTCCATATGACATAATTCATTCATTCATTCATTCATTCACATTTTTATACCACCCTTCCTCTAAGCAGCTCAGGATTTGAAATGAATAATAATAATGGCCAGAAAATAAATGCAGTGAAAATTTCCCCACAAGTAATGGATGAAATTCTGCATCAAATGGTATATAACATGATGGTATTACTGCTAAAAGCAATGATTTCCAGAATTTTGGTCACTACGGTGTCTCCCCCCCCCCCCGAATCTCTAATTGACTTGTTTTAAGTTAAGGCAGTGGTTCTCAAACTTTTAACACTGGGACCCACTTTTTAGAATGACAATCTGTCCAGGACCCACTGGAAGTGATGTCATGGCTGTAAGTGACATCATCAAGCACAATAAAATAAATAATTATCAATAATTAAATTAAAGGAAAACAATTAAATAAGGGGAAGCCAGCTCTGTTCCACCAAGTGAATTTTCTCTGTAGCCTGCCTGCAAGAACATCCCCCCCCCAAAAAAAAATATCAGTGAAATTTTCAGCCCTCCCCAGTGCCCACTTCAGTGTAAATTCTTATATTTCAAGCATAGCACTATCAGGACCCACATGGCTTTACAAGTCTGAAAACAAATAAAATGTACCTTACCAGCTGAAGCCTCTGTTTCATTCTTTGGGGGGGGGGGGTGCTGCTTTCCAGAGCATTTGTTGAACTCCACTTTCATCAGATTGGGACCATGCAGCTAGCCTTGCATTCCCCTTTGCTTGACTTGACCAGGAGCCAAGGCACGTTTGCTTACTCATGAGTAAACATGACCTTGTGGCTTACTTTCGCTTTCCATAGGGCTCAATACATTTGTCTTCTTGGAGGGAGGGACTTCCGTTTGGGGTGTTTTTGGGGGGCTGCTTTCATTGAACAGGAACCATTCTTGTGTAATTGGATTCCTCTCAGCCTGCCCTTTCCGACAAACTATGGCAAGTTTGCCTACTCTCGAGTAAACATGTGATATGGCTCAGTTTCATTTTCCATAGGGTTCCATGCATTTTTTGTTTCCGGTTTTTTGGCCATAACTTTTGATGGAAAGGTGATATTTCAATCCAGTTTTTTGCATTGCATTCCACTGGAAATTCCACATCCCACGGTATATAGCATGATCAGGTTATTGCGAACCTCCGCAATGTTAGCGATGTTGGGGCATTTGTGGTGTCACCCCCCTCCAAGGGGGTGGTAGCCGGGGCGGACAACCTCCTGCCCCCCGCTAGCTATACCACTGGTACCAGCAAACATGGATACAGTGAACATCAATAAAGAGAAGCCCAAGAGCTCAGTCCTTACTGAGCAGAAGGGCAGGGGTAGAGTTGCTAACATTCCAGGATTGTTTTGGAGCCTTTAGGTATCAGCATCAATATCTAGATGGCTACAGAAAACAATCTGGGAGATTTTAACAGAGCCTCCTTGGGTTAATGACATTGCATCATGAAAAACATCCCCAGGAACAACTTTAGTGGGATGGGAACCCTTAGATGGGAGCGGAGGGAAACTTTATCAACATGGTAAAGGAAGTTAAGCAAACCAAGGATACAAAATGCCTGAAATGTGGTTTAGAAGCAGCAGGGTCATTAAACATTTTGAGTTAAGAGCCTAGAGCACAGCCCTCGCAGATCTTTTAATTACAATGCTGGGTAAGCAGGGCTTGGTGATAATGGGTATATTGCAGGCACAAATAGAAATTTCTAACCTTGATTCTTTCTATTAATTACCTCTTTGAGAAGCTAAGAAGGTCCAGTGGGGCATTTTGTGAAACCTTTATTATCAAATTATGTGATTTTCTTTTTTTTCTTACAATCAATGTAAGGCTCAGCGTATCGCTAAACTGCCTTTAGCCTTCATTCTTGGGGGTTATTTTTCTGGTGGGGCAGGGGGGAACAATGTTAATTTGTCTCCTGGTTAATCGTCTCAGAATTTAAGGTTGGATAATTTAGTCCGCAGTTGCTGGCACGGTACCCTGATCAAAGGTGGTAAATGAGCTAAAGGCTGAAATCCACAGCATACGTGCTTCAAAATAGGCTGTGCTGAAACCTACAGCACCTACTTTCAAGTTAGGTTCAGGATGAAAAATGACAAACCGGGGGAAAATTGCACAGGTTTTTGAGGGAGTCGATGTGGTTACTTTACTGCCTCATTTTCGTATATGGAGCCATTTGAGCAGCATCCTCAAGGAATACTCAGAAATTGCTTTGCCAGTGAAAACAGCATTTGTGTTTGTGCTTCACAAGTTGCATTTTCTCTGTCAGGATAATTTCTGCGTTTTTCCTTCTGGGGGCTATATCACACAAATAGCTCTCCACTTAAAAAGCGGTGTTAGAGTTACAGCAGGCAGAATATACCCACCTCAAAAAGACGTTCCATTAGAAGGCATTGGCCCAAATCTTCCTCTCTGACGTAGCAGCTAGAGAAATAGGGAGATTTGCTTCAAATGCTAGCTCAGCTATTAAGCTCATTGGGCAGCCTTGGCAGGCCATCGTCTCAAACCCGAAGCGACGTCACAGGATTGTGGTGAAGACAAAATGCCATTAAGCCCTTTGCATGCTGCTCTGAGTTCTCTACACTGATTGGTTGTGAAACTTCAGGGTTTGAGATAGGATATTCTCCCAGCCCTACTTGGAGATACTTTGTGAACTTTAGTTGAAAAGCGGTATATAAATACTGTTAATAATAATAATGTTAATATCAGAGATTGAACCCAGGACCTTCTACATGCAAAGCACAGCTGCAACCCATGAGAGCGACACAAGAACATGACACATCATTTTACTTCCCATAGTGTGGAAAACGAGATGCTGTACAGGTTAGAGCAAGGGTGTCAAGCATAAGGCTTGCAGGCCAAATGCGCCCCCCCCCACCCGAAGCAATTTATCAAGCCCCAGTTATAACTGGGCTCTCCCAGCTTGATATCAATCATACCTTGAAAACAGGAACAAGACTGGCACATTTTCTCTTCTGTTATTTGCAGCTAATGAGTTTCTATGTGAGAAGAATGTGCTTGTTTCTGGCCATCATCCGCTTAATGATGTCACTATCTGCTTAATGATGTCATTTCCGGCCCTCAGCAGACAACATGAATACTAACTTCTTCCCTCTGTATGAAATGAGTTTGACATCCCTGGGATAGAGAAATGGCTTGCAGGACTTGAACAAAGTTAATTATCCCATTTACCTGAACTGGAGAAGCAGGTGGTGCTCCAGATGTGCAAACATTGCAGCAATTTCTGCTCACTCATTAATATGGCACAGGCATACTGAATATTAGATTTTCCTACATGCAGCTCTGGAATGCTCCAGGGAGGAGATCAGACTATGTAATGACAATTTATGCCTTCACATAAGAGTGGTACAAGCACATCCTAGGTGATTTTCATTTCCATAATGTGGAGAATGGAATGACGTATGCATAGGGATGCCTGTTTTTAGTTGAAAGGTTAATAAAGCAAGAAGGCCATGTAACTGATAACAATAGCATTATAAGAAGACACCACAAGTTTCTGACGGCCCAATCCAGACAAATGCGCACCGGCTCACCACCAATGCGCACTGTTGCAAACGTGCCATAAGGCACGTCTGCGACCATTACTGCTGGTCCAGCACTGGAGCTGACCCAGTGCAAGCCCGTGCTGGGACAGCACCGGTCGGAGGACAATGGACCACGGCCCGGCGCTCCCTGAGTAGTGCTGGACCACGGAGAGCTGAGTGGGGGCATGGGGAGGCATTCCGGGATGGGTGGAGGCAGGGAGAGGGTGGGGAGAAGGCTTGATGGGGGAGGAAGTGGGGTGGGAGGGGGTGGGGCTGGCGGAGCTCTGCTCCACCAGATCTGGAGCCCCATGTCGCGCCCTGCGGCTTGACACAAGGCATCTTAAATAGCATTGACTAAATAGCAGGTGCAGAGTCAAGTAGCCCCATTGTGGGATCTGCTGGTGGCTGCCCAGTGCATTTAGGATACCATGGCAGCCATTTTTGGTGCTGCTGCAGCCTTTCATGCCAGGCAGCTCAGGATTGGGCTGCCCGGCTTCAATTCCATATGCGCTTACCTGGCAGTTAACCCCATTGAATATAGTGGGATTTCTGACATTTGAGCAAACTTGTAGGATTGTACTGTAATTTTCTTAGTTTAATCAATATCCTATCATTTTGCAACAAAATGAGTAGAAAATGTCAGCCATTTTCAACCAGTGTGCTGTGGCACATCAGTGTGCCATGAGTTGTCCACAGGTGTGCCTCAGGAATTTGGGGCAAGGTCATTTATTAGTGGGGCCAATGAGGAATGTGAGCCCCCCACTGGCAGCATGGTGTGCCTTGTCAATTGTCAAAACACTGATGGTGTGCCTTGACAATTGTAGTGCCTTGTCAGTGTGCCATGAGATAGAAAAGGTTGAAAATCGCTGCTATAGATTTTGAATTTGATGGGTTCATTATTTTTTCTCAATAGTTTTAATATTAATTTCCACATTTCATTTAGCACATAAACAGAACTACTGGGTTTTAGCAATTACCACTGTTTTTATACTTCACCTACCATTTAAGGCCAGCATAAAATCAGTCTTTCAGGTAGATGGGTGGATTATATGAACAGTAGTTTTCCTTATAACTGTTCATTGTGTTCTGATGCAATATTTCTTTTCTGCTGAGAAAAATTTTTGACAACACTTTTAGTTGTCATTCAGGAGAGATACATATGAAATGATATACAGTTTTAATGGGGAAAGAAATCTTCATTATGTATATCTGCATATTCCTTACTGCAGTTGCCTGGGCTGTAATCAGATGATACAATCGATTTAACATGCTTTATGCTTGTGGTGTTGAATGTTTACATTTCACTTCAAAATGAGTAGCGGTTAACCTTTTCAAAGAGGAGATCACATCACTTGTGTGAAAGGTTCAAAAGATGGAGTCACACAATTGGGATAAGCAACACTCCTCACAGTTCCCCTTGACTTTGAAAACTACCTGGGTGTTTGTGAGCAATCCTGTCAAATACTCAAAAAACCTTGAAGTGCATTGCAAGCATTCAACAGGATTGCTTAAAAAAAAAAAAAAGTCAAATGGTTTTCATAGTCCCGTCCCCCTATATTCCCGGTGAATAGTCTCTCAAACAAAAATTTGCAGATCTTTGTGAATGGAGTGGGAGAGGAGGACTCACTCACTGGCACGCATGCCTGCCCAACATCTGAACTCAAAATGACACTTCTGAACATGTTTGTCGAGGTTCCCCTCCTCCCACAGGTCCCCAATGTACCCAGGGAGAAGACTTCTGGACCAGAGGATCAGGGAGGAAGCCAGTGGAACATGGGGCTGTTGCAAGGTCCAAAATAGCAAGACTCAGTAGTCACAGGTGATCGTTTGCAAGCTTTTATTTCATTGCTAGCAACAGGCATCTCATGGGACTCCTGTCCAAAGCATTGAGAGCAGGTATCAATCTTAACCAGACCCTTTATAACATTTTGGGTCCTTTGTTTGAAGATTTGAACTTCCCATTGGCTGAAGTTTGACATCATAGATGTGGCTAACTCTTAATAGGCTGTAGTTAGCCTTAGAGACACTTGATAAGTGAGCTTCAAGTTACAGGTTTCCAAATAAGGTAAAATTAAACCATTAAATATATTGAATACAAAGTTTTCAAGAACCAGTAGAGTGTGCTATTACCTTATTTTATTCAGAACTAACCTTCTTGGGAAGACTTCAGACCTATTTCTTGGCATACATCTCTCTCCCTGATTAGGATGGCCTTGCTTAAGCTACCTGTCTTATCTCTCCTTCATTCCTTCCCCTGTGTTTAGCAAAACACTGTGGGGCTCTCTGCCAACCTCTGTTAAGCAAGGTCCTTTAAACTACCCTTTAACAATTTTACTCTATGTACTTTGAGTACATTTAAGGGGTCTATAGCGGTATATATCCTTGCTAGAAGTGACCTCTTCCCTTTAGTGGCTGTCTAGCACCTGTTAAAGTATAATCTCTTTGAGCTAAGGCTTCAGCCAGCTTCTTGTGATTTTTCATATATTTTAACATAAAACAAGCCAAACTTTCACTGCATATGTGATTTCTTTTTAAGAAATCCTTCTCCCATTTACCTTCACTCAGACATTACATGCCAGGCAAACTGCTTTTTCCCTGCATCAGCCCCCTTTAACATTTATTTCAGTTGCAATTCAAACAAAGGCTGAATGTTCCTGGTTATCTAATTAAATGTATCCTTTTTTTTAAATTCGTCTCTTGCAGGTGTCTGTATCCAGCTAGCTAAATGCTATTTCAGCCTGCCAACTGATAATACTAAGACTTTTCTTACTACAATGTTGCATATATGTGTGTTTTCCCAGCTTGTAATATCTTGGCTGGCTGTATACTTCTGCCAAGGAGTTTTATCTATCTTTGAGATACAACTCCCTTTTCCAAATTCCAAAGTCTGTGAAACTAGCAAAACAGCTTTCTAAGCTAACTTATGATTCTTTTAGATGAAAATGACTTTCACTACTCTATGTGTTTCTGTGCTTTAGTTAGACCTTTAATAAAATCAGGCAGTTAAAATTTACTTCCAATAGCTACCATGTCTCTATATATGTTGGTTGCACTTTAAGGGCAAAGACTATTTTAAAGCTTGGAAGAAAAACTGGCAGGCAAGCATGGTGATGTCCTTGGCACTCCTGTGAGACTTCTGTGAAAATGGCAAACAGCTTCTAAAGTAATTCTTCCAGTGTTGTAATGTAAGGCTTCTAGCTAAGACAATGACACTGTCCTTTGCTCTAAAAAGCATGAAAGAATAACAATTTTAAAACTGTAAGTGGACACAGGTAGACTGCCTTTGCTAAGATGGGTATTCTTCTGCCAAATAATGCCCATCATCTGTTTTAGTTTGCTATTCAAACAGAGAACCTTCAAAGGCAGAAGTTTCCCTGGTATTCTCTATTTCTTCCTCTTATCTTCTCGCCTCCTCCTTACTTTCAAAGGGGAATAGGCCTTGTCTTTATCTAACTGAAATATGTGTTCTTCTTCTAAAATTTATTTCTTGCCAAGAAGCAATCTTGACATTTAGCAGAGCTGCCAATTCAGCAGAGCAGTTAGTTTTAAATTTTTAAGTTTTCCCCTAAATGAAAATAGTGTGGCTTTTAACAATTTGCCCTAATGGCATATTACCCGGGTCATTCTGTCACCTTCCATCAGGGCCACCTCCCCATACGCTGCCTGGGCACTCCTGTGGGTGGCAAAGCGCAGCAGAGGAACACTGCGCAGCCTTTTCAGGAACAACCCTGGCAGCTCTAGGTGAGAGATGGTGGGAGGAAGACAGAGAGAGGAAGAGGAAGAGCTGTGTTAGTCCCAGGGGAGGGCAGTCTCAGAGACACACCCTTTTTGTGCCACCCCCTCTGAGGGAAGGGGAGAGGCCAAAGGGGAGGGGCCTGCCCTACATAAACTAGGAGGCCAGGGATGACAAGGTAGTTGGGAGACCAGGGAGGAGGGTGTGCTGACAGCAGCCCCTGCTTCCCGACCCTGGCTAAAGCTGCAAACCGAAAAAGGGGGAGCCAGGTGACACAACCCCTCCTTTGCTTCTGGTGAACCAGTCTGAGGCCTCCACAAGGGGGTCCCCCTCAGAAAGGCCATGCAGGCCAGCCACCTCCCCTCCCCCTGCAATGTTCAAGAGCATTATTTCCTACAGGCATTGTGGGACTTGTAGTATAGTTTGGGCAGACAATGATGCTCTTGAGTGATGCTCTTTTCAAGCATAAGTAGTCTTGCTTCCCTGTCTCTGAGTAAGGGCAGGAGCATTCTGAGCAAGAATGCTTAAGTACAGCATCAGCATCAAGTGTTGAACACCATCTAATTCTCCACATTGGGAGAAAATGCACCTGGCTCAGGGCCAAATTCTATCCAACTTTCCAGCCCTGGTGTAGCCATGCCAGTGGGGTGTGTGCTGCATCCTGTGGTGGGAGGGTAGTTATGAAGGCTTCCACAAGGTCAAGGAATGTTCCCTCACCTAGGGGCTACACTGCAACTGCACTGGTGCTGGAAAGTTGGAGAGGATTGGGCCCTAAGGGTCCTATCCAACTTTCCAGCCCTGGTGTAGCCATGCCAATGGGATGTGCACTGCACCCTGTGGTGGGAGGTTAGTTATGGAGGCCTCCATAAGGTAAGGGAACATTTGTTCCCTTGCCTCGGGGCTACATTGCAGTTGCACCGGCACTGGAAAGTTGGGAAGGATTGGGCCAATTCATTTAGATGAATGAATATATGAATGACAGCCCAATCCTAAGATAAGGGAGCATTTGCACTGTTAAGAACTGGTTTTTGATGCAACTTCCTTAACCAAGGTGCTGTAAGAGGGAATCAGTAGACAACCAAAATAAACCAAGGGTGAAGTGAAGCTGAAGTAAAGGGTCCCAAAACAAACCTTTTGTCCAAAAGCAAACAAAAAATGCCCACCATATTCCTTTCCATTCTTTAGAGACATATGTTTGCTTTGATCCCTCCTCAACCTAATTTAAGCCCAAATTTAGAATCATTCACAAACATGGCATAGGGCAACGACGGTGTCTCGATAGAGCAACTCTTGCTAATTAGCACCCTCAGCTCTTGTTATACAAGTCAGTGTGACAAGGTTTAATTAAGCCTAATTATTTTTGAAAAAAAAGTATTGATGTATATTAATTCCATGATGAAGCTAACTGTTTCCTAACAGGGAATTAGAGAGTATGGTATTAATTTAACTCAGTGCAGTCACTCATGACACTTGATTTCCCCTGCCCATTTTGAAATCACAAGCTTTAAAACAGCTTGTTGTGAGTGGAAATGAATTACTTTTTGCAAAGTTAACAGTGACAAGAGATCTGTATTATAATGGGTCATTTCCCCATTGATCCTCTTTGCCTAATGGACACTTGTGTGTATGTGTGTGAGAGAACACTAAGCAATGCCTTTCTATACATGCAGAATTACATCTTGCACTGTGCCTGGATTGTACCACTTCAGACTGAACGTGGGACTCACATCATTAAATGCTTTCATTACCCCTCCCCACACCCTAGAAAGTTGGACAGCAAAGAGAAGGGTTCTAGCCTAGCTTGTTCAGCGCATGCTAAGTGGATGAAATGTTTGGTACAAAGCAGTGTTTCTCAACCAGTGGTACAGGCTAAAAGCCCTGGATACACTGAAAGCGTTAATGAGAAACTTTTTAAGGATGTTGAAAGTGCTCTTTATCTTTGTAGTGGAATAAATTTATAATTATTTATAAACCATAATTATAAATATGATTTGGTGTGTGGACTAAAATCCAGAATTACTTGTGGACATAATTTTTATTAGACTTGAAAGACTTTTGTCTCCTTGAGACTGTTTCTTTCGTTTTGTTTTTCTCCATTAATCACACTGTTATCTGTAAGAAAAATTCAAAAAATGCCTGACTGAAAAAAACATGTGATGAAAGTAAGAAGAATAATACGCTGTGGACATCTTGTGAATCAGAGAGAAATTGCAAGATGGAGCCTGTTCCAGATTTTTGGACTCAAAGGATCCTCAAAAATTTGGAAAAATTGCTCACAATGAGAAGACAGCAGTTGAGTTGGTCCTTGCAGATTCAAGCCAGTTTAAAGACTCTCTCTCAACAGATAGATGTTTACAAGGAGCAACTAGAAGATGTGAAGAAAACAGAAGATAAACAGAAGGAGAAAGCGGAAAAGATGATGGTGAGGGATGAAATCATCATCAGAAGAGTGGATACAGAAATTAGAAGAGTGGAAAATCAACAGGATCTAGAAGGGACGCTGATTGAGATTGAAATAGAGAAGATGGACATAGTAACATGGGTGCACAAAATACAAAATTTGTTGAAACAAGAAGAAGAAAACATATCCCAGTTAACTGGAAGAATGAACATACCTTATACAAGAAAGTGTGGACTTATTGGATTCTGTTATGGAGATAAATTATTAAAGATATCACAGGAGAAAAAATGGAAAGAAAAAGAAACCTGAGGGTTAACCTGAGGGTTAATGAAAATTGGAGGATTTTATTTAGTTAATAACTGGTTTAAATTTTCTTAAAAAATAAATATATATGGAATTGATATATATGAATTAGAATGAATTAGAAAAAATAGCTGGAAATGTTAGCGTGTGCATGAATTGTTTTATAGGTGGTTATGTTAAAGAAAAAAAATGTAATCAGATTGGAGAATTAAATTGGAGAATGGTAAAGAACATATTATAAGAGATTGTTGGTTTTATTATAATTTGGAAATTAGATTATTATTATTTGATATTAATGAGTAATTGAACTAGTTGAGATGATAAAAAGTGAATATTTAGAAAAGATATAGGGAATTAGGAATAATCTATTATATTTGATATAAGAAATATATAAATGAGTAGAAGAGTTAGAAGTAGATGAATGAATTGTTTTATATGTTGTTATACTTTGGTAATTAGATTGTTTTGTTTTAATATTAATGAGTAATTGAAGTAAGTTTATGTTTGATAGAAAGTGAAAATTTAGAAAATATAGTACAGGGCATTAGGGAAAATTTAGTACATATATAAATAAATGGATAAACTAATAAGAGGCAGAAGTAGATGAGTAATAGATTAGGAGCTATAGTATGATTAATGAGTATTGTTATATGGTATTTAGTGCTGCTAAATGTATGTTATATGTTAGTATGTCTGTGTGTGTTAATTAAAAATAAATAAATAAATAAATAAAACCAGTGGTAGAGGTACCACCAGTGGTACTTGAGATGGGGTCTGCTGGTACTCACAGGACCCCTGGACACAGCTGCCTGGCAGTGAGACCAGGAACACGATGAAACAAATAGTGGTAGGAGGCTCAGCTTGGTGGGCAGAGCTTCAAAGCATGCGTTTCCATGCTCCCAAACCAGAAGTAACTGGCAATGATGTCATCACCAGTTACTTCCAGTGGTACTTCAAATAGGCCGACTATGTGAAGTGGTACAATGGAGGACAAACCTTGAGAAACACTGGTATGAAGTAATCAATCATCAGATTCCTCCACCTCTAGTATGAACTGGTACAGTCCAGATACAGGTTTACCCCATCTGCTGGAAAAGGCAAGTTTATAGGGAGGGAAAGGCAGTGACAATCACAGTCAGGAGGAGCAGAACAAGGCAAAGATCCAAAAAAGCTCTGTGCGGCCTCAAGAAGGTCGATGGCTTTCCGTACAGTGCATGTGGATCAAGATGCAAAGCTCTAACCAAGTGTCTGGGAGCATTGCAATTGAATCTGCCTGTGACTGATGACACTGATGTCATTACTTAGTCTTTACTGAAAATGTCTGGTGCAGAGAACCCTCTCATACCCAACTCCCAAAGTGGAAACCTAATCCTTTCCTCAGACCCAGTTTGAGCCGACCCTTCAGGATTTGTCTGGAGTCTCCAGGAATCAGCCTCGATCTCCAGGTGACTCTAGAAAACAATCCTGGAGATTTAAAACCAGGAGTCTTCAACATGATATCATGTTGGGGGGGGGGGGAATAGGATCCACATCCTCCCACCTCATCTCATCTCCATTTCCTCCCCCTTCCAACCCAGAGATGCCCCCATTCCTTCCACTGCACACCCCCACTACAAACACACTGGTGCTGGTAGATGGCAGCCTCTTCACCAGCCTGTGTGGACAGTCGACAGCAACTGTGCTGGCAGCCTTGTGGCACTCATCAGACGAACATTACTTCCACCAGTATCCTATCCTTGCCCTTCCACTGCTGGAACATGTCTTCTGCCAGCAGAGCTGGCAGATAGGATTGGGCCACCAGAATATGGAAGCGTACACATTAGTCACTTAATGACTGTAGCATCAGGTGATGAATGAGCAGGGGTGGCCCATTCTTTAAATGGGGTGATTCAAGTTGCATCAGTAGCAGATGGCAGGGGGCAAGAGGGCACGGGATTTGGGATGCCCTTCACCACCGCTCTGTTGCCGCTGCCACCTCCCTTCAACTTCCTGTGAATGCAACCTGCACTGATCCACTTTCTGCCCATTAAAAGTGAGCAGAAAGTGGATCACCTGCCTCCTTGCCTTGGTCCAAGATTGGTTTCTCCAAACATGGAAGTACAGGCCTTCTGCATTGATTTACAGGGACTATGCAAATAAAAGAGCGCCTTCATTTGTGTGATCCATTTAAATCAATCCGGAAGCCTTGCACTTCTGCAACTGAAGATACCGCATGAGGAGCATGGTAAGTAGTTAATTTTTTTAAAATTGTGCAGAGGCACCAGGCCCAAGGCAGCATTGGACAGTGTTCTGGGTCATGCAATCACTGTGACTAAGGTTCTGTGTATGTGTTCCAGGAGCAGCACTGAAGTTGTGTTCCAAGGGCTTCTTCCCACAGCACTGCTGAACAGCGGCGGATCCTGTGTTTGTGTGGGGGACAATGAGCACTACCTTAACTTCAGAGCCTAGGACAACCAGGCGAGTAGACCTGGGCTCCCGGTTGAACAGATAACAGATAAAAGAAACAAAGCATAAAGATAACATAAAGAAACAAAGATAAAAGAAGCAGAGCAAGTGCAGAAAAGGCATATCGAAAAGATTATATATAAAAAAGAGATGTATCTCAGACCACCACTATCTTAAAGACTCTTCTTATCAGCTTACCAATTGATCCTTTCCATGGAACTGTAACCTGGCTGGGACCAAGGCAGTGGGCAGATAGGAAGGATTGTCACTGCCCATGTGGAACTGGGTCTTTAAACGTTCCAGCAGTGTTGTGGGTTGAAGCCATGAAGAAGCGTCTCTCTGTGCTATTGCTGTAAAACATATAAAGGAAGCCTCAGGCACACTGCTTTTCAGCTGAGCCGCACAGCCTGTAGGGTGGAAAGGTCACTTGAAAACATCCATAGAAACTATTTGTAGCCTACGCTTGTGGAGCACAAGTCCACCCCACACACCCACTTAGAACTGGTCAGCCCACTCTTATCTGGGCCTTGTGCTGTCAGAGTCCAGGGTGCTGCTGCCTGCTTCTGGGCCACTGTCACAAACTGCCAGAGGTACAGCAGCTGCAGCAGTACCTCTGGAAGCTCTGTCGCCCCCAGTCAGTTGATGGTGGGGCAGGGGCAGGTTGGGAGAGGAAAGAGATAGATCCTGGTGACACCAGTGTGAGCCAGGATCCTATGCCCTTTTTTTCCACCCTTTCCTCCCTCCGTCACTTCTCAGACTTAGGCCAGTGGTACTGGCATAAGTAGACCCATAAACCATCAGGAGGCCTAATGGGAGGTGAGGGAAAAATACTTTTCCTTACATCTCCCAGGCCTCTTGATTGACCCACTTCATTGGATGTGGTGCACGCCTCTGTGGTAGGGCTGCATCATCCCCAATGGTGTAGCATTGGGCTCTGTTTCTTCACCAACACTACAGTAAAGTGCAACTTTAAAGCCAAGTTTTTTCTCTAAAGTGCCCTAACTGGTCCTGGCTTCACTAGTCCAAAGGGGCCAACCCCTTCTTCCTTAAGGGGCTGTTTTCTTAGACCGCAGCAAAATCCCCGCCTTGGTAGCACAGCTATTACTTTGCGTCCTCTCAACTTCCAAACTGTTTGCCTTTCACCTGAACCAGAATGCAACTGACAAATAGACCCAGGCTCACAGTGGTATATATTCCCTGCTGTAAGAGAAGCCTTAAAGCCTTCCATTTGTTGTTTAACATGATATGACACTGCGAGGGTAAAAGGATGAGTTTACACCATGAAGGAAATGGGTCTCTTTTCGTTCTAGGCTGTGCTAGCAGCTGTGCATACGGATTTCTGGATTTCTGGTGCAAAACAAAGAGCACTGCCAATCAAAGGAATATTTCAATGCGCAGCACATACAGCCTAACCTGAAGTAGCTGCGGGCACCTTCAGCAGACAGTTGGGCTTCGGAGATGTGACAATGACACAGCAGTGGTATTTGATTCATTAGTCTTCCAGCTTGTTAGTGTTATAAAGATAATGAGAAGCAGAGAAAGATAATTATGGTACATAAAAAGCATAATCTAAATTCATCTCCAGTGCATAACCTTTAATTCAAAGATATTGCAGTTACCCTTGTTGCCTCAGAAACCTGAGATCTTTTCCCTGCCTCCCAAGTGGGCTAGACCAGACAAGACGGCAAATGAATCATTGCATGTATGTCTTCTGGAACTAAAAAAAGAAAGATGTCTTGGGGGTTCTGATTTAAATAGAAATGTGGAGCAGGGGAGACGGGTTTGATGGCACCCCACAGGGCCAGCCCTTCTATGAGGCAGATTGCCAACAACCTCCGTACACTCACCTGTTCCTGCCTCTGTTACTCCTACTCTTCCTCCCACTCCCTGGGTCTGAAAAGGAAGAGAGAAACAGAAGAGAAGAGGAAGTGTGGGGGAGTGTGGAGAAGAATGGTGAGATGGAGTATCCCTCATAGAGCACTACCCGAACCCTCTTTTCTCTTTATAATCCAGGGGATGGGGAGGGGAGTAGCTGATAAGACTGTGGCTGTCATGTGATTGGGTAAGGAGGGGTGGCATTCGCTACAGTGCAGTAGCAAATGCCACTGGGAAGCAGCATATTTGGCATGCCACCCAGCGTTCTCTCTAACAGGTCAATGCTGGTGCACGGATCCCCTTTGGCAATTCTACTCCATCGTGATTCATTATGCCTCTAAGGCAGTGTTTCTCAACCAGTAGTAAGGGTACCACCAGTGGTACTTGAGGTGGTACCAGCAATGAGCCCAGGAACATGACACAGCAAACAGCAGTAGGAGGTTCCAGAACGTGCTTTTCTAGGCCCCAAAAAGCCCTCCAGTCTACGCTGAACCTCTTACTGCTGTTTCTAGCATCACATCTGGCCTCCCAACCCTGGAGTCACTGGCGATGATGTCATCACCAATTACTTCCAGTGGCACTTCAAATAAGTCAACCCTGTGAAGTGGAACAGTGGAGGACAAATGTTAAGAAACACTGCTCTAAGGTGCACAGCAGTACGGCTGCGTACTGTACCTCCTAGCTGAGCTCCTCACATGGAGCTCAGCAACCTGGACATTCAGTGGTGACGTTATGATGTAACTGCTGAACATGCAGGTACACGGTGACATGATGATGAGTCTCAATGCCACCTCTAGACATTCATCACGACTTCTGGGTTGCCAAGTTCCACACTGTGTGGAGCTTGGCTGGGAGGTGCGTGGCTGCACTGTTCGAGAGAACACTGATACTGTCTCATGTGCTTGGAAGCCTTGGACCAGTCCTGCTTCCCTTCCTCAGCATTTTTTTCCCCCTGCACAAATTACCACCAACTGCTATTTGCCCCAGGGAGAAAAATCAAGCAGTCCTCAAGCAGTCCTATGTTTTTCTTTCAGGGACAAACAGCACCTTCATCACCGTCTCCACACTGCAGCTGCCTTTAAAAAATATACATATATTTTTTATGATATGAAAAAGATAGAAATGCAATGCCACATTTTTCATTTCCTCCAGTTTGGCCCAGGCTTAAAACCTGTCTCGAGTATCAATTTTTAGCACAATAAATGAGCAGTTGTTATCCATTTGTTACAGACATCTTCCCTTTAGGTTGTTCTACTGCTGTGGGGATATCACATTCACCTAGTACTCAATGTTCTACATTTTAAAAACAAATGCTTTTTATTGACTTTTTCAACAGAATGCAAAGGAAAAATGAATGCAGAAGAAAACAATAGACTAACAAATGAACAAAGAGATCACATTCAGTTTGGAGACATGAATATATAGCATAACCGAAGGGCACAATATATTTATACAGTACAATTGAAGGAAACAAAGATGAGCAAATAAATTAGACAGGAAGGTGGACAGACATAAAATATTATATTGGGGCAGATTTCTGGATGCAATTTTTCTGAGAAATTGCTAGGATTACTAATCAACCCACTTAGCCATGCTCAAACTTGCACCCCTGTCAACTCTGGGGAAAGCTCATTAGGAAAGTCTCCTCAAAGACCCCATTGTACTTCTCTTGGCTGCCGTGCATATGGGAATTGTTTTGCACCAGCATGGGCCTAATCCAGCTATTTCTCATACATGGCACCTCAGTTTCCGATAGCAACCTCCTTATTTCACCCATCTGTCTTTTTGGAAGTTCCACATTCTTGTACCTGGCTAAAGACAACCATTTCCTCAGCCAATATATCCATTGCTATGTGACTGACTATACTGGATGTGGTAATATGAGTGTCATGGAATCCCTTGGGTGTTGTCAGTAGTGTCTTTTGTAATGGAGAAACCAATCTTCCTGCCAATGTTCATTTTCCACATAAATTATGTCCCAGGAGGCTGGTGTTCTCTTATTTGCTGCTACAGCAATGGAAGGAATTCATTCAGCACTTGTCTACAAAATAGCCAATCCCTATCCCCTCAATGCCTACCATTTTAGAACCATTTACAACTGTGGCATTGTTTGGTCAGTAGGAAAAAGTGAGAGTAAAAACAGCAAGGAAGGAGTTGAATACATGCCTGTCATATTGCTGTGATCTATATATCCCATAGGCAAAAAGATAACTGATGATGACACGTCAGGGTAGAAATTTCTGTGCATCATGCACATGAATTCTTCAGATTATCCTAACCTTGGATGTTGTCACCTTGGATACCTTTGAAAGGGGATTGGACAGATTACACAGGCCTACAAAATTGAGGGTCAGAAAAGTTTTTCCCAAAATTTATGGTGGTTCGATATGAATTTGGGGTGCTGATTCCAAAAATGGCATCTGTTTTGCCCTATCGCATCTAGTTTTGGAGGCACAGCATAGTTTCATTAGTGAATGGTTCAAGAAGCTTCCTCATGAGGAAGCCTACACCATGGAAAGTTTATTTCCTTCTGCATCCCATTCACAAGCATTTTAAATACATTTTCTTTAAGTCCCATTGATTTCAACGGGCATCATTCCAAATGATTAATACGTTAAGAACTGAATTATCAAATTGCTTCTGAAATGTACTACAATCACAATATTTAGTAATGAAACTCCACACCACCAAGGGAAGGAGGTGGGAGACGGTGTTCATTTCCGTCTTTCCAATCCTTCAAGAAAAGAATCTCGTTCACATTCTTCTACTCCAGATGTATTCTCGGTGGTTCCTTTGATTCTCTTATTCTGCCTGAAGTACTTGGAGAATCATGAAAGCCGTGATTGTAAAAGTGCATTAATCATACACTCAGCCAGACACATACAGGTTGTTCTCTAAAACTATCAAACGCATTGTCAGTCATCAAGCCACCCTTCTGTAGCAAACGTTCTGGTGCATATCATTCCTGGGTTTCCTGATTGGTCTCCATCATACGTATGCACTCAGCCACGCAGCTCCCGTTCTGTGCAAAAGACCCCTGATGAAGAAGTCAAGTGACTTGTGACCATGGCAGTTAAAAAAAACATTCTGAATTTCTCAGGCTAGCTGTATAGAGCGCTGCACTGCACCAATATGACAGACGTGCGATTATTGCTCTACTGTATTGTAAGTTGCACCCAGCTTATGGAGAGACAACTTTAAAACAAAACAATTGTTTCTTTTGGAAAGGCATGACAGTTGCTCTGTTATTAAACCGATATACTGGTACACTCTACTGTCTACCTTTCTTATTCCTTTGCATTAGGGCTCACATAATGTTTGATTTCTTTTCCCAGGTTTCTGATGCCAAGCAAACACCCATCCAAAACGCAGCTTCAGTTTCTCTGTTAAGCAGCCCAATTCTATCCTCTGCCACACTGAATCTTGCAGCCACACTATGGACCAGCATGAACTGTACGCTATGATGGGGGGGGAGGGCAATCAGGGGGCCAACAAAGAGGTAGGGGAAAAATATGTATAGTTATCCAAGGAGGAAAAAAAAGGGAGGGTGAAAGAGAAGGGATAGGAGCCTGATGCATGTCACTGCCACTGGGATCCACCCCTCCCTTCCCCGATCCACTCCTGCCCTCACCCTACCAGCACCCACAAATGTCCCATCACCAGCATACCTGCTCTGACACAGTCTGGAGTCCACAGCAGTACTGTTCCAACGTTGCTGCCACTTCGTGGTGGCGATCCAGACTGGCCACTCCGAGAGCCATCACAGGGCCTTCTGTGACAGTGGAACAATCATTCTGCCGTTGCAAGCGGCCCATAGGACGGGACCATAAGTCCTACGCAACAATTGCTTGCTGCTGCTCATTTGCCCTCAAAGGCTATTATATACTTTGATTTCAGTTTATAGATACAAGGTTTTTCATACTTAAATTTCAATGGCATTCTCTTGCATCAATTCAGCAGACGTAACTAAAGAGTGGAAAGTAGGTCAATTTAGCAAGGATAGCATTAGGGGGTCAGCCAGGTTGGGCACTGGCCAATGGCTGACTGATGCCCATCAGAGGACCCAACCTGGCAGGGTGGACATTTGAACCCTCAATTGCTGTGACTGTGGAAGAGTCTAATGCACCATCAGGGGGTTGAATGCCCCAGCATCATGGGCTGATCCAAGAGAGGGGCATGGGTGCATGCCTCTCCCAAACTGTTGCACCAGCAGGGGACAAAATTGGGTGCCTGGGGAATGCCTACAGGGTGGGAGTTTGGTGACTGACGAAGTCGGAATTGGAATGGAAGCCCATGGCCATCCAGCAGGTAGATCTGGGCTCCAAGTCCATGCAGGAGCCCCACTCTACCTGCCCGGTAAACATCAGCCACAGAGGCTATAAACTCAACCAGGAGCCCAGGTCTACCTGGCAGGTAGATCTGGGCTCCAGGTCCAGATTAACGTTGGCCACAGAGGCCATAAGCTTCTCCCATTGACTATAAGGGAGCTTACTTCTGAGTAGACATGCTAGTATTGGCTCTAAGGCTGCCATCCTTCCCACACTTTCCTAAGAGTAAGTTCCATTGGCTATAAGGGGGCTTACTTCTGAGTAGACATGCATAGGATTGGGCTCTAAGGCTGCCATTCTAGCCATACTTTCCTAGGAGCACGTCCCATTGACTATAAGGGAGCTTACTTCTGAGTAGGCATGTATGGGATTGGGCTCTAAGGCTGCCATCCAACCACAGTTTCCTAGGAGTAAGTCCCATTGACTATAATGGAGCTTACTTCTGAGTAGACATGCATAGCATTGGGCTCTTTGTCTTCTTCAGGGTGGTGAAAAGCAAAACCGATTGGGGCAACGGTATCTACTTGGGTGAAGCCATAGTCATCAATGGCCATTTCCATTTGCCTCCCACCCATGCAGCACCCCCCCACCAACTGGATCTGATCATGCCCCCCTCTTGCTCAGCTCCTGTTGCCATTTCAAAAAGGCAGCAGCACCTCTAGAGACCTCTTCTCATTAGCTCACCCCTCTCTGCCCCTCTGGGTGAATCCTCTTCCGGAAGTGAGGCCCCTCTCTCCCCCCATTGAGGACCCTCTCTCCCCCCATCCCAGCACGACCCCCCCCCCAGTGTCTGGTGCAAGTGGGCAGGAGTCAGGCACTGCATGTCGCCTGTCAGGCTGAGTCCCAGTTCGCTCCTGCTGGCCCTTCCTTCTTGACCTCTTGCAGATGGAGGGACTGGTCAGTGCAGGCAGCCAGTTGGTCAGTTCTTCCAGGAGAACACCCCAAGACTCTTGAGTCTACCCAGACTATATAAAATCTAGACCAGGGGTGTCAATCTCATTTCATACAGAGGGCTGAATAGCATTCATCATGCCTGCTGAGTGCCGAAAGTGATGTCATTAGGCAGGACATGATCAAGATTTGTATATTTTCTGTTCTGTCATTTGCAGCTAATGAGTTCCGAAGTGAGAAAAAGCCCTTATTTTTGGTTATGACCTGTTTAATGACAATTAAACAGGTCATAACCAAAAATAAGGGCTTTTTCTCACTTCGGAACTCATTAGCTGCAAATGACAGAACAGAAAATATACAAATCTTGATCATATTTCAGGATATGGGAGAGCCCAATTTTCAGGTGGGCTGCCCTTTCAGCAGTAACACCTCAGCACTGCTCAGAAGCTGAGAGCCTAAGGGCCAGATAAAAAGCTTCCATGGGCCACATCTGGCCACCTTATGTTTGACATCCCTGATCTAATCCAACCCTCTGCCTGAAGCAGGGGTCAATCCAGTGTTTGTGTTTGGTAGGGCAATGATCTTAACTCCAGATCCCAGGTCAACCACATGGGTAGACCTGGGCTCCTGCCTGGACTTGGAGCCCAGATCTACCTGCTGGATAGACCAGGGCTGTTGGTTGAACAACTAGCCTCCATGATTGAGGTTTGCTGGTTGCTAGACCTGGGCTCTTGCCTGAACTTAGAGTCCAGATCATCCTGCTGGGTAGGCCTAGGTTCCCAATTGACTGGTCTCTATGGCTGAGGTTTGCTGGTGGGTAGACCAGCTGTCCCATCTGGACTTGGAGCCCAGATATACTTGCCAGGTAGACCTGGGCTCCCACTCTAACTGCTCCACTGAATGCTTCAACCAATTGGTGTTTGCCTTTCTCCTGACTTGGCTCCCTTCTTTGCTGGTGCAACAGTTTGGGGGGGGGGGTCATGCACCCATGGTCCCCCTTGGATTCCGCTCTGGCCTGAAGGAGGAAGTCCTCCACATCTTCAGCAGGTGCCTGTAGAGCCAATGCTTGAAACTCTCCAGTGAGGGAAAATCTACCACCTCCCTTGGCAATCTGTTCCATTGCCAAACCTCCCTGACCATCAAGAATTTCTCCCTGATGACCTGCCAGAATCTCCTCTCTTGCCATTTGCACCCATTGGATCTTGTTCTGCTCTCAGAGGCCATTGAGAGCAAATTTGTTTCTTCTTCCTTACGACAGCCTTTCAGGTCTCTGAAGAGTGCCATCATATCCCTTCTCATTCTTCTCTTCTCAGACTTGTGATTATTGCACTACTATATTTAACTTGTATGTTGCACCCAGCTTATGGAGAGACACGGTACCTTTAAAAAAATAGTCAGAGGATGCCTGCTAGCACTGGCAACTTTGCACAGGGGTTGAAGGGAGGCAGGGAGGGGGTGGAAAGGGGGGAGGGGAGGAATGGGGAAGAGATCAGAGAGGCAAGGAGAGTGAATCAGGACCAGGAAGGAGGTGGTATTGGTGGCAGTTGCACATGCCAAATTCTAACCCTGTTCTTGGTCCCTGTCCTGGGCTCACGTGGACCTGCTAGTGCAGGTTCAACTAGATCCAGCTGCCTGGCACAGGCTTGCCCCAGGGCAAAAGGATAAATGTTCCCTTACCTCCAGACACCTGAATTCCCTTGTGGGATTCAGTGGGTGCCATGTTGACATGGCTGCATCTCTGCCTGCATCTCTTGTTTTCAAACAAGGGTCTTTCCCATCCTAGCTTGGAGGTGCCAGGTATTGAACATGGAACCTTATGCATGTGAATATGTGTGCTGTTGCTGAGCTATGACTGTACCACATTTGTCAATATTTGTGCATGAAACCAAGGCAGTTGAATCTGGAGCAACGGAGGAGAAATCAGTCTGAAAACATTTTAGCGCTATGACCTACTCTGTGTTATTTTCCCAGCAGTGCCATCTCTCAGTTCTTTAATCTGTATTTTTTCCCCTCTCCGTTCCTCTCACGGGAAGTTCGTGCCTGAGTTAGTTGACAGTGCGGACTCTGCCATCAGCTCACGCAGAAGAACTTGAAATGGTCTATTTTGTTTCCACTCATGATATTTCTGCAGTTAACAGGAGAAAGCATTAGCATTTAAATGGAGACGTTGCTAGATTCTGTCGCACAGGAAATAATGAGGACTATTAGAGGAGAAATATGCAAAATTTGTATTTTATCAAGACTTGCTCTGGCAGCAGCAAACCGAACTGAAAACCACTAAGTTCAAACCACATTGATTTTCACATTATTTCCACAGAGCAAAAGCGTGTTGCTTTTCATGAACTTTGTTAAACCTTCAATTTTTTTTTAAAGATTATTTGTTTTGTAGTTCCATCTCTCTCTTTGTCCAGCAGAACAAAAGGAGATTCTTTCCCGCATTAAATATAAGATTTATACAAAAGCTGGACCCAAGCTTCCCCTTACCCCCAATACCTGAGATGGCACAACAGCAAAGCAATTGTAACTTACCCATGAGCTGTAAAGCACATTTGCGGCTACTCGTGAGCCAGCAACACCAGCCCAACAGCCAACCCAGTCCTTTGCATTGCATCCAGGAACAGCACAGGCAGGCGCAGGTAAGGTTGTGCAGGGCTGCACAGGGGTGGAAGAGGGTGGTGGGAGGCCTTTTTGGGCAGGGTGAGGATAGAAAGGGGGCAGTTTGGGCCCAGGAAGGGGGCGAGATTAGCAGAGCAGGCCTCTACCATATCCTAACACCCTCTGACCCATCTGGTGTTTCACCAGGCTTTCCGATTTGCACCACTTAAATAGCTGACACAAATCTGAGAAGCCCCATAGGGACAGCTGGGACTTTTCTCGGGGAAGGGGAAATAAATCCCCTTACCCCAACAAGACCTCCAGCTGCCTCCTGTGCTGCACTGGATACAGCATAGGCCATGTGGCCCTACTGCACCAGCGCAGTTTAGGGTTGGGCTGTGAGTTGCTGCTCCCCCCTATTAAATATATGTCAGACACCCGGGGAAAATGGCCGCCTAGTAGGTTATCTCTGCCAGCCACTCCTAGTCGTTTCTACATTTTTTCTTCCCTAGATAGGACCTCTGGTTTACTTCTTGTCCGGGAGGTCTTAGAAATTGTCCCTGAGCCAAAAGGCACTAGCAGCTCCTGTTTTGTATACAACTACGTGTGGATTACAGTGGATTGTTATTTCAAATCTTGAAACGCGGAGGCCATGGGGAAAAAGAGAAGACAGAGAAACCATTCAGAACATGGTAACTCTCCCGGCAAGTCCTCAAAACAGAGACGCCTGGATGAACTCTCCTGGATGCAACATGTGAGTGAGCCTAATTTTATCTCCTCTAATGCTGTCCTTGGTGTCCAAGATACTGCCGTGGAGTCAGAAGGGGGAGACCAGCGGCCCCCCTCCTCCCAGCTGGGAGATATCTACGACTCACAGTCCCCACATTTCCCCTCGCTACAGTAAGCTCTCGCCACAGGAAGAGAGTGCTACTAGTAATCAGTTTTTAACTGTTTTAGGAGATTATTCCATAACAATGGGGAATACGATCATATACATCTGCCGGCAGTTCAACTTTATTTTATCAAAGCTGGACTTGCTTCATAAGGATATCCAGAGCCCTCCTCTCTCACCCTCCCATCCTGCACAGTATTTGGACTCTCACCTCAGACATCCAAGAAACCCACTCCTATCTGTAGAAGGGGTGAGTTCAGAAGCCCACGTGAACTCGGCCCGTCACATGCTGAGAAACCAACTGATGTTAGTGATCTGGTACACACCCCTTAACTGGGGAAAATGGACAAATAAACCACGAGCACTCGACTCACTATCCAGGCTACTCTGTCTTGACATACACAACATTGATTTAATTGAATTGATTAGGCTCCTTCAGTGGCACCAAATGCCACAATGTTCTTGCATGTTGTTGAAATTCAAGACTCACAGGATTCCTCGCTTGCTTCATGAGAGGAAATACATTCTTGAAAAATGCAGTATCTTCCCAAACCGGGTGTTTGGTGAAATGCATACTAATCCACTATTCCAGAGAAACCATCTGAAGCCTCCATTATCAGTTTCTTCTGCACTTCCAAGGCCAGCCAATTTTGGCCAGATGCCCAGCCCTCAGTCAGGTGATGTGTAATCAGCTTGCTGAAAACACAGCTGATCCTTGGTCCTCAATACACTTGGATGTTATGTCAACAGTCTCTGATCTGAAAGCGGCCACTGACAGCTTTGCTAGTCTACCACTGAAGTTAAAAGCCTCGCTTCCAGTGCAACAAGGCAAAGCACCCAAGGATGCATACAGCTTACCTAATGTCCAGCACTCAGAAGCTGCGAAAGGAAAGCCTAAAAGGAAGAGCCCAGCATCTAGCAGCAGCTCCCAGGCTCAATCATCGGTTCCCAAGCCTCCACCCAAGGTACCAGTAAATTTGCCATCACAGAAGAAGTCCTTCAGACCCCAAGATGACCTGCATGGGTCTCTGAACAGACAGATTACAACTGGAACTGCTGTATCCTTGAATACAGATTGAATGAATCCTTGAATGAAGATTGACTGATCAACTCTTCTCCTGACTTGGTCTCTCCCTTTTAGAGAATCCTTTCCTGGAATATTGCAGGATGGAAAAGCAAGGAAAAAGACACCGATTTTTTAAGTTATCTTAGAACCTTTGATGTAATTATGTTGCAAGAGACATGGGTCCAGGGCCACTTGCATCTTAAAGGATATAAAGCTTTTTTGCTCCCTGCTATTAAACCTAATTCTAGTGGGCGCCCATCAGCAGGCTTAGACATACTGGTGGCAGAGCATCTTAAACCCTGCTCCCTAGCCACAACTTCAGGGTGTTATACGATGAAAGCTTTAATGATCAATGTGAAGGTATTGATTTATTATGTATTAATGTCTATATCCCCCCTTTACTTAACAGTTCTCAGAAATCCCAGCTCTGGCATGACCTCTTGACTGGTATAGATGACCTCAAGAGGAACCATCCTCTAGCTGAAGTTGTTATGCTGAACAACCTGAATTCCAGGGTTGGAAACTCTAATCAAATCTATTCTAGAGCATGGATGGTGGATGAAGAAGATTCTTTCCCCTCATTTTGTACGTTAGACAGATGGTCAAAGGATTCTCATTACAATGCCAATGGCTTGGCCCTTGCAAGATTTTCCGTTATTTCTAATCTGCTCTGGCTTAATGGGTTAAAGGAGTACCCCAATGCTGGTGAATTTACATACATGTCCCCTCGTGGGTCAAGCGTCATAGACTATGCTCTCGTGTCCATGTCTTTGAAACCACATGTGAAAGAGTTTGACATCAGGGATCTTACCATTAGTGATCACTTCCCTCTAATGCTGGTACTTGATCTACACTTGGGGAGAATGCCAGCACAGCCAGGGGTTGAAGTAAACACAGAGAGTAGTGGCAAAATCATGGTGAACAACACCCTTTCTTTAAATTTCCATCAGTTAATTAGGGAGTCAACAAGTATAGATTTATTATCAGCCATTTTGAAGGAGCCTGACCCTTTTGCCCAAATCCAGTCATCTGAAAGCCTAACTGATCACATCCTTAGGACCCTGGGGTCCAACCCTAAGTGGAGTACTATACATGGTGTGTCCGATAAAAAGGACTGGTTTGATAAAGAATGCAGAGACCTCAAGGCATTTATCAGAGCAACTTATTTGGCCTTCAGAAAGTCTAACGCTCCACGTGAGGCAGTTAAATATTTTTTCTACAAAAAACAATTTAACGCCTTACTGTTAGATAAAAAGCAGAAGTATACCCATGCTCAGTGGATCAAGTTGTTGCAAGCGATACACAAAAAAATAACAATTTTGGGCCGTGGTATCAGGTTCTCTTAACTCCAAAATGTATGACCCAGTTGTATTCTCTTCTTCTATGTGGATTAAACATTTTTCAGAATTATTTTTTGATAAGAACAAATCCCCAGATACCCGACCCAACTTTACTTCTTCTGATCTACCTATCTGGCCCCCTATGATGCCCATGGAGATTATACAGATAATAGATCAATTGAAATCAGAGAAAGCTGCCAGATCGGATCAAATACCACCTGAATTCTTAAAATGTGATCCTGAGTGGTGGGCTCACTTGCTTGCACCCTTCTTCACAGCGATCGATAGAACTGGCTTAGTCCCCAAAGATTGGGTCTCGGCAACAATCATCCCAGTTTTTAAAAAGGGAGACCCAAACCTCCCTGCGAATTACTGGCCTATCAGCTTGCTCTCTGTAATAGGCAAAATTTATGCGAAATACCTAAGTAATAAGCTTTTTACCTGGATCAACTCTAAGGATATCCTAGGTCCTGAGCAATCACGATTTTGTCGGGGCAAATCAACAATGGATAACTGTTTAATTTTATCTCACCTAGTCCATAAACAGATTAAGAAAGCCAAGGCACGACTCTATGTGGCTTTTCTTGATCTAAGAGCTGCGTTTGATTCCATTGATAGAGAACTTCTTTGGTCTAAATTAGCCAGCATGGGGATTGATAAAAGACTATTGATGTTAATTAAGATCTTATACTCTTTCTCTGGATACCAAGCTAAACAAACGCATTGGTAAAGCAGCTACCACATTTTCCAGACTCACAAAGAGAGTCTGGTCCAACAAGAAGCTGACGGAACATACCAAGATCCAGGTCCACAGAGCTTGTGTCTTGAGTACACTTCTGTACTGCAGCGAGTCATGGACTCTTCGCTCACAACAGGAGAAGAAGCTGAATGCTTTCCACATGCACTGCCTCCGACGCATCCTTGGTATCACCTGGCAGGACAAAGTTCCAAACAACACAGTCCTGGAACGAGCTGGAATCTCCAGCGTGTATACACTGCTGAAACAGAGACACCTGCATTGGCTTGGTCATGTCGTGAGAATGGGCGATGGCCGGATCCCAAAGGATCTCCTGTATGGAGAACTTGTGCAGGGAAAGCGCCCTACAGGTAGACCACAGCTGCGCTACAAGGATATCTGCAAGAGGAATCTGAAAGCCTTAGGAATGAACCTCAACAGATGGGAAACCTTGGCTTCTGAGCATTCTGATTGGAGGCAGGCTGTGCAGCATGGCCTTTCACAGTTTGAAGAGACACTTTGCCAACAGACTCAGGCAAAGAGCCAAAGAAGTAAGGCCCATAGCCAGGGAGACAGACCAGGGACACACTATACTTGCTCCCAGTGTGGAATGGATTGTCACTCCTGAATCTGCCTTTTCAGCCACACTAGACTCTGTGCCAGAACCACCATTCAGAGCGTGATACCATAGTCTTTTGAGACTGAAGGTTGCCAACAACAAGTATACTCCAACACATCATGTAAAGTCAGATATACCAGGAGTGGTAGCCTCACACACCCCATTGCTATAAACAAAGGGGTTAAGCAGGGATGCATTCTGGCTCCCATGCTATTTAACCTGTTCCTGAATGATTTCACCCCAGGCTTGAAGACAGTGGATGATCTCTGCCCAATACTTGGGTTCTGTCTAGTGCCGCTATTACTGTATGTGGATGGTGTGGCTCTTATTTCTCGAACAAGAATTGGCTTAAAACGTCTACTTAATAAATCTATAGAGTATTTTACATCCAACAAGTTACAGATTGACTACTCTAAATCTAAAATCATAGTGTTTGCCAACAATTGGAAACCATTTAAGTGGTCATTTATGGGCAACAAAATGGAACAGGTAAAGACATTCAGATATTTAAGCATTAATTTCCACTACAAGCATTTGTGGGTTTCTCATCATAATGCATCAAAAATCTCATTCCTTGCAATTTCCCGGTTTGTTATTTTTTTTGCCAAGGTAACAGATATGTCCTGGCTGCTTTAGAGGTATTCAAGGCTAAGGTACTTTCGCAAGTTCTTTATGGCGGTCCAATCTGGCATAAGTCCTTGAATCGTTCAACTGAGAGCATACAGACCTCCTTCCTGCGGAGGATCTTGGGTTTTCCCAGATGTGTTCCATACTCTGCTATGTGTCTTGAAGTGGATTTTATCAGACTCAAAACTTTGGCTTGGTTGAGATCAGTAAAATTTTGGCTTGCAATCCTCTTCAATGCTGCCCTGTATGGGCTAATGTACCAGCTTCTGGCTGATCCAGTACTGCCTGTGGAGGTTGCGGATACACTCACCCAGCTTAAATCGATAGGACTAGACACAGCAAGCCTGGGTATGATTGGTTTAAGCGAAGCCTACAGGACTATCAAGGAAAGATTGCTCGATACTGAGCATCAAGAGCTATTCTGTGCAGCTAACACCATTTGCTCCCCTCTCCATCTGCACATCCCAGTCAGTTTTGGGAAGTCGGCTTTTTCCTTTATCATCTGCAGTGCCTGCAGGCTCGCAGAGCATTCTCCCTTGCAAGATGCAATGCATTTCCATCAGCTCTGCTAGCGGGCGGGTTTAGTGGCATTCCCTACTCAGAAAGAAGATGTACCTGTGACAGGAATTGTGTGGAGACATTACATCATATATTTTTTTTATTGCCCACTGCATGACACCCTTTGTAAGAACTATCTGGCTCCACTGCTGAACAAAATGCAGGGCTGGGAGGATTCATTTAAATTACAAACCCTTCTTTCTATAGTGAAAACTGACTCTCTTGACAAAGTTGCCAACTTTGTTTCTGGGATACTGGCAGGATGGAATTCTGGGTCTTCTGCTATATTATGGTGAATGGGGGGAGGGGATATTGGATGATTATGATTGTTTTATTTTATTTTGTGTGTGTGTGTGTGTGTGTGTGTGTGTGTGTGTGTGTGTGTGTGTGTGTGTGTGGTTCTGTATTTCCTTTATCTATGCCAATAAAGGTCTTATGTATGTATGTTAAACCTGTGGGCACATCCTTCCTCTACCTTTACCTGGAACAAATTAGTTTACTCTCCTCCTTCTCTGCTACCACCAGCTCCCATTATTTCAATAAGGCAGGAGTTGGCAGAGGGAAAGAGTAGGTAAATTTGATGTGAATGATGGGCGAGAGAGAGAAACTGACTGAGAGCAAGTGGAAAATCAGAGCACCTCTAGGTGGAGGAATGCCTGCATAACTGAACTAGCTTGTTGTTGCTTGTCAGGGGCTCTGCTTTCGACCTCATCTAATGCTTTATATGTATGTCTGTGGACAAAGCAAATATTACAAAGATACATAAGTCTCCATTGCTTTCCTTCTGAAGAATGCCACAACTCGGACGTGTTCCTGGGTGAAGGGGGCACAAACATACAACATATTAAACACTGAACATTACAGAGGCTTAGTAAGGCCACTGAAAAGAACACAAGCAAGTTTTTATTAGTGGCATTTCATATTTTTCTGCTGCAGAAGAGGAAATGAAAACTTTTGTAGTCCAGATAAAATTGTACTCTGCTGCTGTCTCCTGAGAAGACCTTAGTAATGCATTTTCCATGTTTTCCTCTTCAAGCTGACATTCAATATTCAGCAGTTTTTCCCCTTCGTCCCTGTAGAGCTGGACCCTCTCTTCCTTCGCTGCTTGCAGCAGTACATGGAACGGAAAGCAATATATGTGTTTGACACACTGGTTTTGTGTGCAACACCAAATTCAAGCTAAGTTAGTTTAAAAAAAAATCCCATAATTTACTATTCCTTTCTTTTTAAAATAGAAGAAGAAAGCAAGCAGGCAAGCTGTTTTGGAATGATTAAAGTCAGAATGGAATATAACCCCCTAGAAGAGTTTAGATAAAGGGCTTATGGCACTAAATGAATAACCTAGAATAAAGTCTCCAGAGTAAAGGTGAAGATCAAACATTTCTTGGTTCACATATGTAACTTGCCAAATAAAAGGTAAAGACAGGCTTGAAATATGAATCAGAGTTCACTAAAAAGAGTGCAGGATCTGACCGGCTTCTGGGAGGGTTCAGTTTCAAAAACTAGTGTATTAGATTTTTTGTTATGGCATCCAAAAATAGAGAAACTAATATGCTTATGCAGGCAATTTTAGAACGAAAATATCAGAATCAAGTAAATTGGTACTGGAGGGAAGCCTTGCTATACACACCACAGTCAGCCACAAAATTGGTCTGCTAACAGAACTGGACTACATCCTTAGCACTTTTTGGAAGAAAGAACTTTAAAGTCATATCAAAAATAAATTTTTAATATTGATACTATTATGGTGGGGAAAGGTCCACAAAGGCAAAAGTGCTCAGTGCCCACAAAAGTGCAACTCTGAGTACATGTAGGTTTTTCTTCTGGGAAGCATCATAACTTAGGGAAGGTTAATCAGGGAAAAGGCAGGAGGAGAAAGGGTTAACCCCTTCATTCTCAGCTCTGTACTCTCTATCTACTTTGAATAAGCAAATGCTCTTCTTTTTTTTAAA
Source organism: Tiliqua scincoides (assembly GCF_035046505.1). Classification (NCBI taxonomy): domain Eukaryota; kingdom Metazoa; phylum Chordata; class Lepidosauria; order Squamata; family Scincidae; genus Tiliqua; species Tiliqua scincoides. Next base: position 62,623,492 of record NC_089826.1, read on the forward strand.
GCATGAGGCTCCTTAATCACAAGTCTCCAACATTATACCTGATTTGGCCCCAAGATCACTCCAACCTATATGGACCTCTCTGTATGCTGATTCACTTGATTGCTGTTCCAGGCACATATTTCTCTAGCTTCTGTCAATGCTGTGTTCCCCAGCCAACATCTGTATGAAACCCATGCACTACAATCCTCATGGCAAGTTGCAAATAGTGGCTGAAGCTGGGTTTGTTTTTTTCATATCTCAAATTTTTAGAAAGGGGAGAAAGGAGATGAAGAGCATCTTGGTTCTGATTCAGGATAATTTCTAAGATTCAGAGCAACTTGCACTTCAGGTGCACTCAGAGATGCTGTTTGAAAGTACATCCTTTGCAGCAGCTCAAGCACAGTTCAGAGTAGCATGGTTTGCTGAGAGGTCCTCACCTACTTCCCATTGACTTTCTCACAGTGTTAGAAAAAGAAGCAGAACATCCGTTCAGAAAAGTAAATGTGATATTTTTTATAAATGATAATGGCAATTTTTTGCACATTTCTAATTAGTTTTCAAGAACCTTATTCTCAACAACTTCATGTCAGCAATAGTTGTACAAAAAAAACACTGCTAGGCTTACTTCAACCTTTTACAGTACATAAGAACATAAGAACAGCCCCACTGGATCAGGCCATAGGCCCATCTAGTCCAGCTTCCTGTATCACAACAGCCCACCAAATGCCCCAGGGAGCACACCTGATAACAAGAGACCTCATCCTGGTGCCCTCCCTTGCATCTGGCATTCTGACATAACCCATTTCTAAAATCAGGAGGTTGTGTATACACATCATGGCTTGTACCCCGTAATGGATTTTTCCTCCAGAAACTTGTCCAATCCCTTTTTAAAGGCGTCCAGGCCAGATGCCGTCACCACATCCTGTGGCAAATACCACAGTACCAAATGCCTTTGCTTGATCTATGGAGGTTCATTCCATAATGTCTTCAACATATGTCCACTCAGCTTACCATAACATGAAAAGCTCTATACAGTGGTTCTCTAACTTTTAGTACTGAGACTCACTTTTTAGAATGAGAATTTGTCAGGACCCACCAGAAGTGATGTCATGACCGAAAATGACATCAAGGAGGAAAATTTTTAACAATCCTTTGCTGCAATCCTACCTACACTTATCCAGGAGTAAATTCTATTTGCTATCATTGTTGAAAGCATATATGTAGTAGCCTATACTATAAAAGTACAGATCTGTAACATTTCCCCAAATGCAGTCACATACCACGGTAGCATCAAGTCTAATATATTAAAATAATTGAAATGAATGGGAACCCTCCTGAAATTGGTTCATGACCCACTTAGTGAGTTTGAGAAACACTGCTCTATAAAATACCAAATTCCTACATACACTTCAAAAATGGTTTCATGTATGCTTTAACTATCTGGATATCAACGAACCTTGCCATAAATGAAAATCTAATGTCTATAAAACTAGAGAGAGAGAGAGAGAGAGAGAGAGAGGTCTCTCTCTCTCTCTCTTCTGACCCATAATGACCTATAACGAAACTCATAAAATATGTGAAGAAATATCACATATAATTGAGTTTCTGACCCACATACAGGGTTTCACAAAAGCCCTTTTAAACCACACGAAAACTATATAGAGAAGAACTGAAGCTTTTCTGCCATTTCTTGTCTCCTTATTAAGGTAACAGCAGAATGGAGGGCAGCACTAAAAGTCACTATTGCTACCTGCAGGTCCAGCAACTGTATATCTCCCAATATCAGCTGCAGAGAGGCAATGGTGTGACAAAGGTATGTTTTTAAGTATTTCCTGCTTCTGGGCTTCCCATTGACATCTGGCCAGTCACTATGGGAAACCAGATGTTGGGCCTTTGTTGTAATATAGCAGAGCTCTTCTTATGTCTTTATTCCAAAAATTAGAAGAACAAAGGAAGAAGCAAGACTAAGTCTAGTGTCGGAAAGAACTCATTAATCTACTATATGAAGAATGTCCCCAAATGACCATGGGTTCTCTTCATGTGTCCAATTCAGAAATGACTTGTCTTTGTTGTAACAAAATATGACACATGAAGCTCCAAGGAAATCCTATGGTCAAAACACATCGTCCATTTAAGAGCACAACCCTATGGGCTTCAGTGCCAGCGGTATGAGCGCACCACCAGCGCTGGGTGTCACAAATGTTCCATAAGTATGTTTGTGGCACCAGGAGAGATGGGAGTGACCATGCTGGGCCTCCTCCACCAGATGCTATCCTCTGTGTCAGACTGCAAAGCCGAAACAGTAACCATTTTGATGCCTGCCTCTTCTTCTGCATTTCAACTTATTGAAATATCTGAGGGTTCCTGAAAACCAGTGTCCTAATGGTATGCAGATGATATGCAGATTAGACGCCAAATCTAGACCTATGAATTAATATGTCTGGCTATAGCCTTTAGGAGCTATAGAGGAAAAGTTATTATGTCTGGATTATTCACACATATGCCACAACCCTGTGATCAGATGCACAGCGGATACCCCCAAATTCCCTCTTTAGTGAAAGAGGCATCCTGACTACACTACAAATCCAGATCAGGATTTTTCCTTGGATTCACCTTATACATAACTGAAAACAGTTGCCAGACTCCTTGCCATAAATATGAACTCACTCTTCAACAACTCATTTAAGCAGCTAGAATCTTATTTGCTACATGATTGAGCATATAGTCATTAAGATCACAGAGCAGACATTATTGAATACATGTACAATAATATTGAAGAAATTATGATGCTTCATTCTAAGCAAACATCCATGAAAAGAATCAGTTATGATTGTCATCAATAAAGTAAGTGCCAAGTACTCTATTATCTGGTCTAGACCTTCACAATCTGGCCCTGAATATAGGCATTGGAATATCTGCTTGAAACACCACCACCACACTGCAGTAATGCACCACAAGCATGACAACACTTTCTATACTATTTTGCTACCACAACAACTGATAGACCTCTTTTTTTTTTCTTTTTTTTTTTTTTGTAGGAATCTGCTAGCACAACAAGTTAGTCCATTGGTCAAGTGTATCTACTCATTGCCTGATGGGGGATAAGATAATAACTAAGCTGAGAACAAAGACCAGGCTTCTGTTGGACCCAGTATTTCATTGGGGTGCTTCCCATATCATACAAATGCACACACATTTCATTGTTCACACTATATGTTCTTTCATATGGGTATAGGAGGCACATGTCTGGTTTTGATAATCATTTACTGCAGTGGCATAGTTAATAAAAGTGTAGCCTGGTGCTGAGTGCAAAATGATGCCCTGGAACTGACATCACTTCCAGAAGTAGCATCACACCCAGACTTTTAAAAAAGTGAAAATGGGGGAGTGGCATAGCTAAGGCATGTGCTACCTGGGGTCAAAGAAGATTTTGTAGCTCCCCCTCCACAATGAAATCAAATTTAATTTATTAAGTAAATAAATAAGTAAAGTTAAGTAAACCCTGGCCTCTGAGTTAAGTAAACCCTGGCCTCTGAGCGGCCCACTTGGAGGCAGGCTGTGCAGCATGGCCTTTCCCAGTTTGAAGAGACACTTGGCCAACAGTCTGAGGCTAAGAGGCAAAGAAGGAAGGCCCATAGCCAGGGAGACAGACCAGGGACAGACTGCACTTGCTCCCAGCGTGGAAGGGATTGTCACTCCCGAATTGGCCTTTTCAGCCACACTAGACGCTGTTCCAGAACCACCTTTCAGAGCGCGATACCATAGTCTTTCGAGACTGAAGGTTGCCAACGTGACATGAAGTAAATAAATAAAAAGTTTTTTGGTTAATTGGCCATAACTTTTCATGGAAGACAGATATTCCAGCATAGTTTCTTTCATTGCATTTAGAATTAAATTACCTTCTCAATTATATATAACATGATGGTATTACCAAGTGTCTTCCAATTTTGGCCACTAGTGTCAAGCTCAGCTTGTTGCCCCCCTAAAGCTTGATGCTCTGTGCAGTTGCCACCCCCTGCACCCCCTTAGCTACCCCACTGACACACTGTTTGGGCTGGGCAGCTTTCATACAGAAAGATCTGCAACACCTATGTGTCTGACTGGTTTTCACTGACTGTTTATTCCACCCAGTCCTCGAATCACCATGCTTTTGTCAATGCCACTTCATGGTCCTGTGTTTATATCCATCTGATCATGCCCTTGACTGAAACAGAATTTCCACTCTAAGCCAATAGCAGCCCAATCCTACCCAACTTTTCAGCAGTGATGCAGTCATGCCAACATTCTGCAGTGCATGCTGCATTACCCCCGCACCCACAATAAAGAGACCAGACTTCGGCTTGGATTCAAAATGGGCCACTTTATTAAACTTACAAACTGCAGCAGGGCAATAAACTATAAACATCAGACATGCTGGGCTATATGGGGGAAACGGTCCTAGCTGTCTGCCTCCCCCTGCGATCTCATTGGACGTACAGCCTAGCTCGAGGCCCTATGCTGGCCACTGCCAGCTCAGGTCTTTCAACGCCACTCCCAAAGGGGCAAGGCAGCCAGACTTCAGGTCCAGTAGGCTGAGCCTCACAAGTCTGACAGTCCAGGCAAAGGGTGTGCCTGCCTGTCTCCTGGAGCCAGTCAGGCATCATGGGAGCGGTTCAGGCTCACCCCTCACCTTGCTGCCTTGGATGGACACTGAGCCAAATACCTACCTACCCAGCCCCGCACATACTCGTATCCTGCCCCCCAGGACCAGCAATGACCAAACCTTACCTGGGGCCTAGGGACCGCACCACCCTTTGCCAGTCTGAGGTAGGTGAAAAAAAACAGTCATCTAAGGGCCAATCAAGTGCAAAAAATTCCTACCTGGCCCTTAACAAGCGACCAGCTAATCCCAGACTGGTTGAAAGGGCAGGCGGGTGGGATTGCCGGCTGGGAGCGAACTGAGCCCAGCCAGAGTGCATGCTCCTGACTGGTGCTCTGGTCCCACTTCACCCCAGCCATGATAGCCAATTGCGGCGCTTGCCTCAGTCTGGAGGCACGAGGCGAGGCAGGGACAATTTGCCGCTAGCGCCACATGGGCGCTAACGGTTTTTCTGCAGTTGAGGGACAGTCATTGAGGCTTCAAGGTAAGGGAGCATTTGTTCCCTTACCTTAAGCCTGCATTGCAGCTGCATAGGCACTGGAAAGTTGGTTAGGATTGAGCTATAAGACCACTAGCCCTGGGGTGATCCCCTGCCATTTAATAAAACCCTTTCAGCTCCCCATAGTGAATGGTAGGCGTGGCACCAAGGACTAGTGACAGACTTTCAGTGGGTTTCTGTTTCCCACATAAAAAGGTTGAAATTGCTTTGAAACTTTCCTTTTTTATTTAATCAACAGAAAGCCTCGTTACTCTCTGGCCTATTTCTCTTATCTTGCTTATGCTCGAAGAAGGTCATACAATTTTTCTTAATTTTTGGAGGCACGCTGAGAATTCTGATCTAGCAATGTCAAAAAAGGTGGTAACAATTGACTCCGCCACATCACAAGCTTCTTAGAGCCCAATCCTGTGATCGGAGGCAAGGAGCCATGCCGCCGCCCACAGTCGACCTTATGGCACGCCGACCTTACAGCACTTTTGCAGGGCTCACCTCTGGGCTCCTGCCAGTGCTAACCCAGCACCGGCCGGTGCTTGGCTAGCACGGGCCAGTCACCCAGCTTCCACGGCTCGGCGGTCTCCTCGACTGCAGAGCAGCTGAATGGCAGGCAGGGGCGTGGATGGGGTGGGGAGGAGGTGTTCCGGGTAGCGGGGAGGCTGGCAGGGGGCGGAGAGAGGGTGGAGGGAAGCATGCGGGGGGGGCAGGCTGGAGGCTTGTTGTGGGTGGGAGGAGGATCAGTGGAAATCCGTTCCGCAGGAATCAGGGCACTTGTGTAGGGCTGTGTGGCCTACACATGTGCCATTACCTTATGGTAAAGTGAGTAGCCCCATTGCTGGACTGCTTACCTTACTTGGGGGAAGGGGATGAACATCCCCTTCTCCCGAGGTGCCTCCCGCGGTAGCGAGGGAGGCACTGGATTCGGCGGCAGCCCTTCTCGGTGCCACTGAGCCTGGGCGCCCCGGGCAGCTCAGGATTAGGCTGTTAATCTTTGCATCTGATACAAACTAGCTGCACACAACCTGAGAAAGACAGGGTGGGGTGTGCGGAAAAACTGACCACAAATATGGGACCATGTGAGGATGCATTCACAACTTTTCTTGCAGAAAAGAAAAAATGAAGAGTCAATGCATGGCTACTTTTACCCATCATACAGGATTGTACTGCTTAAGGATTTATTCCAAAATATGGTGTAATATGAAGCTCCTTATGCTATACAGGTCCGCTTACGTTATGCACAGATTCAAAACTCACAAATTTCCTTATCCGTGGGTTCTTTCCGAACCCACCAGCAGGCAGACCTGGACTCTCCAGATGCAAGGGGAGCTGCTGGGCTTTCCTGGGCCTCAGAACGCCTTATAAGGAATAAAAATATTACATCCAGTTTCCCTTTGGAAATTGGAAATAGTATTTTTTTGCCTAAACGGCCATTCTGAGACCTGCAGAGGCAGCGGGCGGATGCATGCAACACCTGCGGGGTTCAGAAGAGTCTTCGGAGACAAGAAGAGCAGAGCAACCCTCGCTTCTGGAGGCCTCAAAGGGCCCCCAATATCTGCAGATTTGAACTTCCACAGATTTCCTTATCAGTGGGGGGTTCTGAGAACGAAACGTGATAACGTGAGCCACCGGTATGTTATCTTGCTTGGTTATTATTTACTTTGACTGACAGCCCAATCCTAACTAAATCCCATTTCTGTTAATGCAGCTATGTCAATGGAGCACATGTTGTATCCTGTTGGGTGGGCAACACAGAGGCCTCCTTAAGGTAAGTCTCCCCTGCCCCAATGAGTCTCCTTGGATTGGAACCAGATACTTTGCTGGCAAAAGTCCAAGTGAAGTTAAGGAAAGGGTACGGGACAGGGAACGGGGTTAGGATCTAGAGCGCTCTAGTAGTGCCAAGACACATTCCTTTCTCTCTTGTTCCGCCTCTGTCCCTGCCCCTCCCCACCAAGAAACTCCCCTGTTCTTCCCCCTCCCCACCTAGTTCTGCCTACTTCCTTCCACCCCCCACCCCTGCTGCCAGGTTACTTTTCCTGCCAGAGATTTCCAACAGCTAGCTTCCAGCACTGCCACCAGCATCGTTCACAGGGGTGGATGCAAAATGGTTGCTGGTGGTGCACACAGTATGGCTATTTACAACAGCAAGACTGTATTCCACAGTCATAAAAGGGCATCACAGCCCTCCATTGGATTGGATTGTCAAATGGTTCTCCAGTATATTTATTAGCCTTCCTACCCAAGATCCTTAATCAGGCATGGTAGGGAGTGAACCTGGGACCTTATATATGGAAAGCATGTCATCTTCTACAAAGTAATGGGCCTTTCCTCTAATGCCAGGGTTTTTGTTTTTGTTTTTTTTTGCAACCCCAAGGTTAAGGCAGTAAAAATGCTCCTCCGTAGACAACTTGAGTTTTCAGTCAAGTGACTCAAATGCTCACATTTGGCAGGAATACTAAGAACATCTGCTATAAACCCAGACGTTGTGCTGTGATGGATCCAGCAAATTTGCTTCATTAACACAGAATGTGTCAGTTTATACTACACACTTAACATTTTTACTACATCATATATTCTTCTCAGAAGTTTGGGCTCAATGGAGAGCACTTAGAAGGCAATCCAAATAGTTTTTAGTGGCACCATATTTCTTGATTAGGTGAAAATATTTAGTGACATCTTGGCTTTTTTAATATCCATACACTTCCCCTTGAAGCTCAGCTTTACTGCCTGAATATCAATATAGATTCATCACCCAGCATGTATATTGTGAGATATAATATTATGCCATTAACACTTAACATCAACTGCCTGGCAATTGAAGACATTGATTTTGCCAGCTGTACAACACACTCTTTGAAAAGGTGCTATCATGCAGGAGGTTAGGCTGCAAGTCTCTTAGCCGCATTTTCTATACAAAATTTCCCCTGTTACATATGGCTTGCTGAAAGCTCTTGAGCAAAATCCTGGTTTCGAGACTGATAGGCAATAAAATCTCAGCAACCTATTTGTGGGATCCTCATATTAAGAAATGTGAGAAAGCCGGTTGCTAAAGACTTTTAATAGCCATTCTAATCCTTTCAAATGCCAGCTTGATCAGGCAACCATCTAGGGTGGCACTGAACAGGGCACAGAGAGTTTTGAAGGCAGCACTTTGTAGGAAATAAAACAGAGTTAACAAATAACATAGATTTGCAGTGTAATCTATGCTGGTCGCTTCTCTGATATTTATTGATTTAGCTTAAACATTTATATCCTGCCTTTTCTTTCTCCATCGGGAGGTGCCCAAAGTGACTCTTGGGCGGGGGGCGGGGTAGGGCTGGTAGAGCTCTACTCTGCCATGTCCTAACCTCTCTCTCAAGTCTTTATCTCAAATCTCTCGAGTCTGCACCGGCAAAATAGCCAGCTCAGACTTGAGAAGCCCTATTGTGGGGCTTCTGCGGCTTACCCCCAGGGAAGAGGAGTCTCCAGGGAAAAGGAGTCCCTGGGAAGAAGAAAAAGTCCCTTTCCCTCTCCAGGTGGCTTCCTGGAACCATCTGGATACAGTGGTAGCCACTTTGGTACTGCTGCTGCAGAAGGCATTAGGAAACTCAGGATTGGGTTTCCCATTAGAATTGGGGTGTTAATGTTTCTGTGGCCACTAGGAGGGAAGAGGTGCAAATTCCAAGCATAAAAAGGCACAAAAAGCATGGTGATGGTGACTCTTTGCCTTGTTGATTGATCCTTCTTCTCTCCCTCCTCTTCACAGGGCAATTAGTGTTTCTGTATAAAGGGAAAGGGATGTAGTGTTTGGAAAAAAAGGATAAGCGGAAGTTGGTTTCAATTCTTTTAGCAATGATGTCAAGTAAGAATATGGTCGAAGCTCATATTAAAAACTTGGAATAATGTCCAAACAGATCCAAGAAAGCCTGGGAAGGTGGAAACAATAGAAAAAGTGCTGTTTGATTGCTGTTTACATTTAAAAAAAAAAAAAAAACCTTTAAAAATGTGATTATATTTTGTTTTTGTGAATAAAAGGCACCTAGACAGACCTCTTTGGGAACTGATGAGATAAAAATGTAATTAGGAGAAAACCCTATAAAAATTCAAAGTCTCTAACACTGAACGTGTTGTTTGATTTCTATCTGTCGTTGTATACAAATAGAAAAGTAAAAGGATGCTGTGGAATTCAGAGGTAACTGAGAGCTATCATCAAAATAAGCTTTGGGGGAATACCATGGTTGTCCAGTGTGACTCCCTATTTAGTTTATGATTGTTTGGATTTGCAAGAGTTTTAATTGGTTTTAATTGTTTTACAGTTGCGTTGTGCTTGAAAGTCACCTTGTGGGATCATGTGGGAGAAAATTGGGGAAGGTGCAAATTGGAAAATAAGTAAATACATAAAAGAAAGAGGCTTAACATTGAGAGCTAAATGTGGAGGATTGTTGAAGGGGAATGTTCAGAAATAACTATACTGGGGTAAAATGCATAAGGGTTTGTTTTCAGTATTGCAGGTGGTAATTCTTCCATCTTCCTTGTAGAAGTACTACTTTAATTGTTTGAGAGGGATGATGGAAAATTGTTATGGGCAACATTCCACTGCAGGGTGCTTTACTGAAAGCCAGTGTGGCCTTTGTCATAATGTTGTCACCATAATCTTGCCCATTTTCATTTGGGATGTCAATGGACGAGGACAGTCATTTTCAACCACTGTACTGTGGCACACTGGTATGCCGCAAATGGTCTGCAGGTGTGCCGTGGGTGTTTGGGGGAGGGTCATTTATTAGTTGGGCCACTGGGGGATGTGAGCCCCCCACCAACAGCATGGTATGCCTTATCAATTGTCAAAAAAATATATGGTGCGCCTTGACAATTTTAGTACCCTGTCAGTGTGCCGTGAAATGAAAAAGGTTGAAAATCACTGGACTAGGATGTGAAACAGTCTGTAGTCAATTCTTCAATTTGAAGTATGTGTGATTTGCAGTGTGAAAACTTTTCTATTTACATTCATGGTCTTTCTTCGGCAACTTTTTTTAAAAAATTGAGAGCCCTTTTGGGACATTATTAATTTATTTTACTTGGTAAACCACTTTGTGAACTTCTTTGTTGAAAGGCGGTCTATAAATAGTATAACAATAATGATCATTTTATACATATAGGAGTGTGTGTGTGTGTGTGTGTGTGTGTGTGTGTGTGTGTGTGTGTGTGTGTGTGTGAGAGAGAGAGAGAGAGAGAGAGAGAGAGAGAATCTGATATGTTTTTAGGAAAGAAGGAAGGAAGCTTGCTTCCATCCCAATCCTGGTTGTGCCCAGGGCTCCGGTGGCGCTGAAATTTCTACTGCTGGATCCTATGGTCACCAGGCTAGTGCAGGGAGTCTCCCTGGGATAAGAGAGCGTTTGCTCTCTTACTCTGGTAACTCAGCTATGGTGCCAAAGAGTTTCCTCAGATCTGCACCCACTTTTGAGTGGGCGCAAACCTGAGGAGGTCCACATTTGGCTGCCCAGGCTGGAGGGAGGTTAGGAAACAGCAACAGAGCCTGCCACCATCTCCGCCCCACTCCCGGGCTCAATCCTCCCCTCCCTCAGCCTCCCCCCCACCCCAAGAAGACTTACTACTGGCTGGTGCTGGAGGAGCATCAGCAGGCCATCCATGCAGCATTGAGGACCAGCCCAGATGGTCACTTCTCCCCAGGTACCATGGATATGATTTACGGCATGTTTGCAACACCCAGCACCAGTGCTGGAGCTCTGCACCAGTGCTGAGACAGGTTAGGATTGGGGCCTTGGAGTCAGACTGTTGGTTCATCTAGTGCAGTACTGTTGACACTGACTGGCAGTGACTATCAAAAGTTTCAGACAGGAATTTTTCTCTGATCTACCTTGAAATACCATGTATTGAGCCAGGGACGTTCTGATGCAAAACAGGTGTGCTACTACTGAGTTACATCCTCACCCCCAACTATAATCCCTACAGAAATCACAAAAATCACACAGTTCTAATGAAGAACACATTTTCAGGATCATTGCTTACATGCATAATCACAACAACTATGGGGAAAGACAATTTTGCCAATGAAATATCAACTGATTGGTAGCAATTGTGAGATGGGTATTACCCTAGCAAGTCCTTCCAAAAGGATTGTCACTCATCTACTGACAACTGTGGGTGAGCATGTCCTTTGCTTCGTCTCCACCCACACAGCACTGGGGAGATGCCAGGCACCTGTCTGGTGCCACGTCAACCAAGACCATAGGAGCACATCCCATGCTCAGCCTTCAACCTTATCATTTCAAGGATGGCAAAGATCATGATCCAGCCAACACACCTGTTAGGACAATTTGAGATTAGTTGGTCACTATTCAGGGCCCTGGTAAGAATTTTTTGCTTCACACTTGATTGGCCTTGGAGTTGAATTTTTTCAACTACACTCTCCTTAAGATGGGTTTTAGTCAGAGTAAGTATGACTAGCAAGAATAACGCAGGATAGGGACAAGGAGTAAGGATTTGGTGTGTACCCCTAGGTGAGTGACAGTGGCATCATGTGGGAGGTGTGGGGGGTTAAGACTGCACCAGGTGACACCATTCAGGCATGAGGTGAAAAACTCTGGAGCCCAGGTCTACCAGGCTTCCTGAGGCATCCTGGTCAGGCTGGTCTTCATCTTTTGCCCTCCATGTGGCCTGGTCTACATGATAGAAGGAAGGGAGATGGATGGCTGGGCAGATCTGGGTGTACCCAGAGGTCCAAGGGTAGATGCAATCCATGGGGGTTATACTATGAGTTTCGGCACCAGGGCACTGCATCAGCCTTAGTGATGCCACTGGTAAATGAGAGTTTCGGGAGAACTGGGACAGGTCTCAAGAAGCTATCTGGCTTGGGGTTGCAGGCAGGTGGTCCATTGAACTTGAAATGCAAGGTCTACCTCAAAAGCTGTGAGATGTGGCTTAGGTGGAGCAATTCAGCTTCCTTAACCTCCTTTCTAGGGGCTGGCATTGAAAAGCTGGGGTCACTAAGAAGCCACCTCAAGTTGGAGCCAGGGTGGTGTTTTGACAGTTTAATTGTCTCTTCCAGCACAAATGCCCACACTGAGAGGGGAAGGAGTTGGGTAGACAGGACCTGCTGCAGGTGTGTATAATTGTATAATTCAATAAACATTTGCCCACCTTGTCTTCTGTGATTTGTGATGGGATTCTTGGACAGTGTTGAGTTCCAGCTGTATGTGGAACACTCAATTTTCTGTTTAAAAAAAAAAATGAAAGAACGTCATTTCATATAACAGGGTCCTGGTTTAGTCATTCCCCTTGAAATGTAATCTTCTGTGTAAGTTTTTTTTTTCTTTTCTGATAAGGCAAGGTCCCAAACTCTCTTATGCCATCTGGTTGGCATTAGATCTAGACTAGTCTTCCAGTGATGTGCTATTTCTGGTAATGCTGCAATCAATAAAAGAATAGTTGGGTTGGCATCCTTCAGTCTTGGCAGACTATGGTATCGCGCTCTGAATGGTGGTTCTGGAACAGAGTGTCCTCTCAGTGCGCAAAGCCTGGGTAAAGTAGATATGGAGGATAGACTGTTTCCCATGCAGCAAATCCCCCCTCTCCACGTCACTGAAATGGTCCAATGGAAAGGCAGAGGCCAATACGGTTGGTTCCAGCGGCGTTGCAGGAGTTGCCAGAACGTGACTGTTCAGCCATGAACTGCCTGAGGGACTCCGGCTCCTGATTTTGCCTCAAGGTTGACTCCTGAAGCCTTTTCCTTAACTGGATGTAGCCACAAGGCAGTGGAGGTTTGGGATCAGAGTTTTCCTTCTCTCAGATGAGCTGCCTTCCCAGGCTGACGAGTCCCATCTACCCGGTGGCTGTTTAGTCGCCTCTTATGACAAGTACAGCCAAACTGAGGGCCTATTCTTATCCCCAGCCCCCAGGGTTAACTAAAAGAATAACTAAAAGAATAGTTATATCTTTAGGAAAGGATAGGAAAGTAATCTTTATGAATGCTCAAACTACCAGGGTCACTGTACACTAACCGCAAGGGGTAATTTAGGACATGGTCTGACAATGTAAACTATTATTAATAGGTTACACTGTCAGACCATGTGTAACCTATTATTTTTAAAATCTCAGCATATACCACTTTCCGGAATTGAGTATTTCCTTACAGTTTCACAACATGGGGAACTATGTGTCCCTATCCCCTCATCTATGATAACAGATTACAAATCTGTACATGTGAAATCATGTTCTTGTGGGTATCAAAGGCACTTGAAAATTCTGGTGCATTTTCTTTGATAGGAGAGGATACTGATCACAAAGGCTTATTTAAGCATAAACCACTCCATTCTCCCTATCCAAGATATTATCCTCTAATTTTGTTTCCCTAAGTACTTTTTGGTCTATGGGAGATCCATAGGTTTCAGGTGTTATAGATTTCCTTCCCTTCAGAAGAACTCTTTAGTATTATAGATTCCATTGATTCAATTGTATCAGAGAGTTTTGTGTAACTGTTTCTGCCTTCTCAAACACTGGCCTTCATGCTCAGGAGGATACTTATCGGTGAATATATGACTTTCACATTGATACCACTTTCATCATTCCTGAGTGATGATTGCTTTTGTTGTCATGCAATTACTGTAATTGGCAACAGCTTGCACATGAAGTCACAGGATTTTTCTCGTGCAAATCTGACAATACTCATCAGCCTGTTGCTTGTTTGGAACACATATTGACAACTGTAAATGTGTGGGTTTTGGCACTAGGACATAAAATCACCAGTGCTCACGGCACCCCGCATAAATTATTTATTAGTTTTATTTGTATAAATTAACATTTCAACTAACATCACAGCACAGGTGCCATTTTGAGGATATTAAATTGTGTAGCATGTTAACTATGCTGCCAGTAGTACTGAATACATATTCATAGGGAGCTGAAGAATACAAGCTTGAGAACAATAATAATCAATATCTACTTCAAAAACCTAATCAAAGTCATTCTGAAAACCAGATTCTCATGATCTATTGTAATGTATTGCCATTTCTTCAAAGAGCATGTTCAGTAGGCCCAAAGACACTGAAAAAAACTGAAAGGCTGAGGCTACAATCCCATCCACACTTTCCTGGGAGTAATCCCATTGATTGGGATTTACTTCTGAGTAGACATGCATAGGATTGTGCCCCAAGAGTTCCTGAACATACATAGAGTAACTGTCATTTTGAGCTATGGTTACAAGACAAGCTGCTTTTTTATAGACCGTGGTCCCAGCTGCAGGAGAAATGCAGGGAACAACGACAGCCACTCTTTATAGCCTTCATAGATCTCAAGAAGGCTTTTGACCTGGTCAGCAGGTTCGGCCTCTTCAAGATTCTCCCCAAGAATGGATGTCAACCCAGGCTCATCAGCATCATCAGGTCTTTCCATGAGGACATGAAGGGCACTGTAGTCTTTGATGGCTCCACATCAGACCCCTTTGACATCCGAAGCGGAGTAAAGCAGGAGTGAAGTGTTCTTGTGCCAACCTTATTTGGGATTTTCTTCGCTGCCCTGCTGAAGCATGCCTTTGGAACTGCAACAGAAGGCATCTATCTCCGGACCAGATCAGACAGAAAACTCTTCAACTTCTCCAGACTGAGAGCAAAGTCCAAAGTCCAGTTGAAATGTGTGCGTGACTTCCTCTTTGCCGACAATGTAGCTGTCACCGCCCATTCTGCCAAAGATCTTCAGCAGCTCATGGATCATTTTAGCAAGGCCTGCCAAGACTTTGGACTGACAATCAGCCTTAAGAAAACACAGGTCATGGTTCAGGATGTGGACTCACCTCCCTGCATTACAATCTCTGCGCATGAACTGGAAGTTGTCCATGACTTTGTGTACCTTGGCTCAACGATCTCCTTCTCTCGATACTGAGCTAAACAAACGCATCAGTAAAGCAGCTACCACGTTTTCCAGACTCACAAAGAGAGTCTGATCCAACAAGAAGCTGACGTAACATACCAAGATCCAGGTCTACAGAGCTTGTGTCTTGAGTACACTTCTGTACTACAGCGAGTCATGGACTCTTCACTCACAACAGGAGAGGAAACCGAACGCTTTCTACGTGCTCTGCCTCCGATGCATCCTCGGTATCACCTGGCAGGACAAAGTCCCAAGCAACACAGTCCTGGAACGAGCAGGAATCCCTAGCATGTATGCACTACAGAAACAGAGACGCCTGTGTTGGCTTGGTCATGTTGTGAGAATGGATGATGGCCGGATCCCAAAGGATCTCCTCTATGAAGAACTTGTTCAGGGAAAGTGCCCTACAGGTAGACCATAGCTGCGATACAAGGACATCTGCAAGAGGGATCTGAAGGCCTTAAGAATGGACTTGAACAGGTGGAAAACCTTGGCCTCTGAGCGTCCCGCTTGGAGGCAGGCTGTGCAGCATGGCCTCTCCCAGTTTGAAGAGACGCTTGCCCAACAGACTGAGGCAAAGAGGCAAAGAGGCAAAGAAGGAAGGCCCATAGCCAAGGAGACACACCAGGGACAGACTAAATTTTCTCCCAGTATGGAAGGAATTGTCGCTCCCGAATTGGCCTTTCCAGCCACACTAGACGCTGTTCAGAGAGTGATACCATCGTCTTCCGAGACTGAAGGAAGCCAATGTTGAATGGTCCCAAATGCTCTGAACTTGTGTTCCTGTGCTGCTGACACTGAATTATCTTCCATGGTAACAAAGAACAACCAAAGTATATGTTATCAAACAGGATAATGAATGTGAACACGCAACTGATGTTGAATATTTTACATTAATTCAAAACTTAATTAAATCCCTCGTTGAAAAAAATTTGTGAAAAGCAAAATAGGTGATCACATAGAGCCCAATCCTATCCATATCTACTCAGAAGTAAATACCATTGTAGTCAATGGGGCTTACTCCTAGGTAAGTGTGGATAGGATTGCATCCTTAGAATAACAAAAACTAGCACAAATTTCAAAATCAATAACCAATTACATAATCCTGAGGTATTCAATCTGTGTATCCCAGCTACCTAGGCAGGCATGGCTAGCTGCCAGGGGCATCCTGAGGCATCTCCAGGAGAGAGGTGGCCATGGCTGCAGGACTGAGTAGAGTAGCTGCTCTGCTGCACCTGCCCCTCGCTACTTGCTGCTTTTCTTTGGCTGTGAACGAGGTGGGTGGGGTGTGTGAAACATGGTGGGGGAGGTGGGCGAGAAGGCTGGCTGGGCAGCTGCAGAGATGCCGCATCTCATCAGCACTGGGGCGCTCCTGGCAGGCTTCAAACTGGGAGGGAAGAGTTAAGTACAGGCAGTGCAGCGCTTTCCTCTGCTTGGGAAAGAAGGAGCCCAGCCTGCTCTTCGGGAGGGGTGTCCAAATGTCCCAGCCTGCATCCCTCTGTCTTGCCTGGGGGGAGTAGGGGTGGCATCTGCATGTTGGGTGTATGTGCGTGAGCAGCCCCCATCTACTTTGGGGTGAGCTGTAATCTTGCTCTGTGTGGCTGCAATCCTTTCCACACTTTCCTGGGAGTAAGCCCCATTGACTCAAATGAGAATTACTTCTGAGTAGATCTATATAGGCTTGGGGTCTGTGTCAGGTTAAACAAGGATCTTCACCTTTCTCTTTTTCCTCCCCCTTCGAAAAAGAGAAAAAAAAGCCACTCTGGATGGCTTTGTCTCCAAAAATTGATTAAAAAATAAAAATACCCATTCCTTTTCAGCCATCCCCCTTTTTCCTCCTGCCTCCTGGGGGTATTATTATTATTATTATTATTATTATTATTATTATTATTATTATTATTATTATTAACAGTATTTATATACTGCTTTTCAACAAAAAGTTCCCAAAGCGGTTTACAGAAAAAAATCAAATAACTAATGGCTCCCTGTCCCAAAAGGGCACAATCTAAAAAGATGCAACACCAGCAGACAGCCACTAGAAAAGACACTGCTGGGGGAGGTGAGGCCGTTACTCTCCCCCTGCTAATAAAAGAGGAGCACCCACTTGAAAAAGTGCCTCTTACCCAATTAGCAGGGGTTGTTGGCTGCTAAATGCTGGCTGCTATTGTAAGACAAAAGGCACAATCCTAGCTAGGTCTACTCAGAAGTAAGTCCTATTGTGTTCAATGGGAATTACTCCCAGGAAAGTGAGGTTAGGATTGCAACCAAACAGTCTCTGGGTCTCAGTTTGCATCGGTTTGCAATTAGCAGATACAAAACAAAGTCTTCCCCTCCCCCAGCAAATTCATCACTTCTGCCCCTCCCTTTCCAAAACCCTCCAGGTGTGCTGCTGACAAACTCAGGGCACAATCCTAACCAGGTCTACTCAGAAGTAAGTCCTATTTTGTTCAGTGGGGCTTACTCTCAGGTAAGTGTGGTTAGGATTGCAGCCTCAGACTGCTGTCGGCTGTTTTTTTGTTTCTAGTGTATAACACCTTCATCCCCATTTTGGGGGTAACTGAGGTGAGGTGTTGTAATGGGGAGCCATAGCCAATGGCCACAAGGATCAGGGGAGCCGCGGGTCAGAAAAGTTCGAGAACCACTGGCATAGTTCATGGGAGTCAAACAAGGCTTGTGGACTGCATGAAGCCCCAGGAAGCAATTTATCTAGCTCCCATTATAACTGGGTTCTCCCAGTTTGATAATTGGGCTCTTTCATATCTTGAAGATATGAACAGGGTTTGGCCCCACTGCTGCTGCCGATCCCACCCCTTCCTGAAGCCAGTCCACCATCCCCAGCCCCTGTCACCACCCTGTTCTGCTCTCCCTGCCCCCATCACTATCTCATTTCATCCTCACCCTCCTCTCTGTTCCAAACTTCTCCCTCCTCCCCCACCATCTTACCTGGATTGGCAGGCAGCTCTGGATCTGTGGGTACCAACAGGAAGGCTTCAGCAGTGTTCTGCTGCCAGAGTGCTTTTTATGACTGACACTGTCTGCTTCATAGCCATCAGTGCCAGTGGAAGAGGAGCACTGCCAGTGACCAGTATGTAGCAGAACAAGTATTGTATGTGGCAGAACAGAACAAGTATGTAGCAGAACAACTTTTCTTCTCCATCAAAAAAGCACACTGGCCTTGTTAGCCATAAGTACCTGACTTCAAAGAAAAAGTGTGTTTTTTCCTAGAGGCATACCTAGAAACCCTGGTGTCTGGGTCAGTGATGTCAAGATTTCACATGACATTGTGATGTCATTTCTGGGTTCTCCTTGGAAGAGGAGAAGCTGGTGCCTTTGCGCTCCCCCTATTCCTTCTCCTGTTCCTTCACAGGAGAAGGCACAAAGCCACCAGCACCTCCTTCTCCAGGGAGAACCCAGAAGTGACTGCCTTACATGTTGCACCCCCCGCCCGGCGTAGCACCTGGGGCAGGTCCCCCTCAGCCTCCACTCTAGGTACACCTCTGCTTCTTCCAATCCCATTGCCCTGGCATAATTTAAACAGGACATAATTGCCACAGTATACTGTTAGATGAAAAGACTCCAGAGCTTACAGAAGATACATTTTCCACTAGATATGAACCAACCACTGACAACAGTGAGGAGGTGATCTGATGACATTGTCCAATGGAATCAAGAATGCGTACTCATATGAACAAGAGAAGCATGTTTTAACTTTTCTGTTCTGTCTTTGGGCTATCAAAGAAAATATGAGGCTGTTGACAATGCAAGCGACTTTAAACTCGCTGGTAATGAGAGCCATTATGCTGTTTTTATAAGACATGTGTAGAATTGAGTGTGAGAAGAAGTCATAAAGTACAGTTGGCTACACAACCGGTTTGAAGAAGGGCACAGAGTAATATACTTGTAAGGCAGGAAAAGAGACCTGATGCTTGGCACTAAAGTAGGATTGGTACTCAAAGCATTGCTTCTGAGTAGATTTGGTTTCATCGGCGAGGCATGGCTTTTAAATTTTAAAAATAGCCCATATGCATGTGCAATCACACTCAAAACTGGGATTGGGAAGCTACTAAATCCCCCTTCCCAGTTTCCCCTGTTTTGCAGCCCCTAACTTGTTATTTAAGAATAAAACAATCCCCACACCCCAAATCTGGCCTAGCTGCATGATGAAGTACATGTCTGACTATACTCATACTGCCCTTTTTCCAGCACACATAGTTCCTTCGTTTGATCCTCATAACAACACAGTGAGACGTAGTGATTGGACAAAAACCACACATAGCTAAGCATGAATTTAAAGCTGCATCTTCCTGATCCAAGCTCAATGTGCTACAAAGCATCTGCCAACTTCCAGCTAATGGTAATAATGCCAATTCTGGCAGCAGAATTTATTTGTATGGTTGTAAAATGCTGCTCCATTCAAGTATAAAGTCAGAAGTATTTGTATTTAGTGAAGGATACATGATAAACATTACCTTCATGGGAGTCTGTTCCCATGGGTTAAATAAATACCCTTAAGAGAGCTGCAGTGAAATGGTCACATAGATTATCCCAACATAAAAAGTTTCATTGCCCACCACCCAATGTGGGGTGTGAGATCATATATCCCATGCCAATTTTGGTTTGTCCTGTAATTGGGGTTATGGACTGAAAGCCACACTCATTCAGGGGTGTCTTTCTAAAGCCCCATATGCAGTTGTACCTATTGTTACAGTGAATTTTAAAAATCAAACAATAGCTGGAATGCTTTCAGCATTCAAGACCAGCTCAAGTCTGCCCTGTTCAGAAAGAGATGGTAGGTTTGTTTTTAAAAGCCTCATCAAAACAACAGCACAGGTTAAACCCCCTCCCCCAAAGATGAAATATTTGACATAGAGAGTCCAACCCTTTTTTTATTACTTTACTGAGTACTGCAGGACTTTAAAATGCATAGGATTGGACTGTTAATGAAGACACACTTCATTATGTCTTTGGATGGCTATGGATATTTCCCTTCTGTTTTTATGTCTCCTACCACTTTACTTTGTGAATTATGCTGTCCAGCATTCATTTAATTGCATCCAGGGCTCATAACACAATGCTTCTTAGTCACCAAGAGCATTGTTTACAAAGGGGTGTTTGCAAAAGGTATACAGTACTGTAATTTGCCAGTCATTGAATGGATGCCTTGTTCATTCTTTAGAGACTTAAGCATTTTTTCTCTTCAGATTTTTTTTTTTAATTCACTGAATAATCATGGAGCTGTTCTCATCCGTAACGTTATTGATTTCCAGTACGGGTGGTTTCTGTTCACTTCTTGGCCACCTCAACTTTTGTTTCTGCCATTACCTGCTGATTGCTTTATCTATAATTAAACTCAATAAAAATCTCCTTAATGTACTGAGCTGTTGTGTATCATTAAGTAGTGGCTGTAGCTGTAAAACCGCTTCAGTGAGTTGAAAATCTTAGGACGTGTAAAGTCTGCCCTCAAAATATTCCCTTTAATACTGCATAAACATAGCAATGGGCATTTGAAGTACATAAAGCGTGAAATATTAACACAATTTCATTTCAAATCATGATGACTCCATCCTATCCAGTACCTCCATTTACACAACTCCATTAAATCAATATCCTGTGCTGTTGTTTTCAAGCATGGGTGACAATATGAAGGATGAGATGCTGAATCAGTATGTGTTGTCCTCAGCTGGAACAAACTTAGCAATTTTAAAAAACATTCTTCCTGATTGCCACTCACAGAAAGCCAGCCCCCCCCCCATCTGCCATGGAAATTTTGCCCCATTTTGGATGCTTCAAATTCTATTTTCATTCTAAAAATGGGAAAAGGTAGGTACAGAAAGAGGGCACTTTATGTTCTTCATAAGGTATAGTTTTGCCCTAAAGCAGTGGTTCTCAAACTTTTTAGCATCGGGACACTTTTTAGAATGGCAATCTGTTGGGACCCACCAGAAGTGTTATTACTAACCTGGAAATGATGTCATGGCCAGAAGTGACATCATCAAGCACAAAAATTTTTAACCCCCCCCCTCCCATGCGACAAAATCAAATTGAATTAAGTAAGAGCACAATCCAAACTGATCCCTAAGCAGGCGTCCCTTGCGCTGCTTCCGGGTGTCACAAAAGTGCCATAAAGTACTTCTGAGCCACCATGGGAGGAGGCAGGCCAGCTCGTGGACATGTACCAGCATCCAGAGGCTGAATTGGACTCTGTTGCACTGGGCAAGTATGTGCTGGCCTTGGAGGTTGGTGCATTGGTTTGTGGAGGGTACAGGGAGGGCGGAATGGGTTCGTTCTGGGGTGGGGGGACAGGCAGTGGGCCAGTCTGTCTGGACTCCCATGGGCAGGCCAGGTCTGGGAGGGGTGTGGTGCCAGGAGCTGCCACTGAGGCCGGATCCTAAACCCCTCTCCTAGGTGGCCTGGCCTAGCACTGGCCTGGCCTAGCACCTCTTTAGGTGGCACAGATTAATGTAGCTCCATTTGGGCTGCTGCTGTGCGACATGGGGTAAGAGAAAGTGATTCCCCTTGCCCTGAGTTGCACCACAGCCAAACCCAACCTGCACTGGATACAGCGCAGAACAGCCAGTCAGCCTGTTCCAGCACAGGATAGGATTGGGCTGTAAGTAAATTAAAAGTTTACAATACGTATAAGTTTAAAAATTTATTTAAAATAAAGAAGAATCCTCCTAACCTTCCCAAGCAGTTGTTGATCTGTTTAAAAAAAAATTCCCCAAACATCTCAAAGGCTGCAATCCTATCAGCACTTAACCTGGGAATAAGCCCCAATGACTATCATTGTTAAAGTATAATACATAGCAGCCTGTTTAAGGTACAGATCTGTAACATTTCCCCATATGCAATCATATACCATGATACCATCAAGTCTAATATATTAAAAATAAAATACACATTGAAATGAATGGGGTCCCACCTGAAATTGGCTCACGACCCATCTAGTGGATCCTGATCCACTGTTTGAGAAACACCACCCTAAGGCATGGATTTGCCAGACTGCTATTGGGATTTCCTCAAATATGGCACCACTACAGAGAAAACCCAGCTCAGCATCACCATCAGTTAATGTTCCCAACCTGCATTTTAAAGAAATGCACACCTACCTTGGCTGTGTTTCCACATACATTTTAAGATGGTGCAGTGGTGTATGGTCACCAATGGTCTACAGAGCTGGTGCAAGTCCAAGGAGACCCACTGTGGAGCTGGAGGCTTATGGAGGGGTACCAGGAAATAATTCCTCTTTCTCTTCCAAAGCATCCTAATCTCCCTCCCCCCCCCGCCCCCCGATACAGCTCGTGCATTCTGGCACAGCTATCAAAAGAAAGGAGAGGATTGGGCTCTAAAATACAGTCATTTTATGCAATGCTCTACCATGTTAAGTTGATAATAATATACACACAGTAAGAAATTTGATGTAGTTGGAAATGTATACAGTGGGAAGGCTTTATTTTTTTTCTCTTTTGTGGAGAGCACGTTCTACAGATAGCAGTCACTACATTGAATATTTCCCCTATAATTATTTCCGTACAGCATAATATATAAGAAAATGGAAGAGTAACTGCCCAATCCTATCCCCCACCATTGGCACCATTGGTACTGATACAGCCGTGCTGATGGAGCATGTGCTGCATCAAATGGGGGGGGGGGATGATCAGACAACAAGCAGGACATTCCCAATTTTTTTTACAAATCCCCAGTAGGCTGCCTGATCACCTATGGGTGTCCTTGGACCTGTGCCAGCCATTTTTCTACTGTATGCCGAAGGAGGAAAAAGGGGTGGGCGACCTGGAAAACAGGATAGGATCCTGGCACAAGTCTCTGCTACCAGGATTCACCCCTCCTTTCTCCTCCCCACCCACTACCCTTTCCCATTTCAGTCCTCAAACTCCCCCTACCTACTGCCTCCCCAACCACAACGTACCTCTGCTGCCAATTATGCCAATGGAGACTTCTGGATCTACTTCTTTTCACACATAAAGCAACAATTTGTATGTGCCAACAGCAGTCATGCTGGAACCACAGCCACAAATGGCAGAATCAGCCAGGGACTTCAGCAGGCCTTGCATGGCGAGTGACTTCAGCCAGGGACTTCACCAGGCCTTGCTTGGCAAGTGACTTCAGCCAGGGACTTCACCAGGCCTTGCTTGGCGAGTGACTTCAGCCAGGGACTTCACCAGGGCTGCTTGGCGAGTGAATTCAGCCAGGGGCTTCACCAGGCCTTGCTTGGCGAGTGAATTCAGCCAGGGACTTCACCAGGCCTTGCTTGGCGAGTGAATTCAGCCAGGGACTTCATCAGGGCTGCTTGGCGAGTGAATTCAGCCAGGGACTTCACCAGGCCTTGCTTGGCGAGTGAATTCAGCCAGGGACTTCACCAGGCCTTGCTTGGCGAGTGAATTCAGCCAGGGACTTCACCAGGGCTGCTTGGTGAGTGAATTCAGCCAGGGACTTCACCAGGCCTTGCTTGGTGAGTGAATTCAGCCAGGGACTTCACCAGGGCTGCTTGGCGAGTGAATTCAGCCAGGGACTTCACCAGGCCTTGCTTGGCGAGTGAATTCAGCCCGGGACTTCACCAGGGCTGCTTGGCGAGTGAATTCAGCCAGGGGCTTCACCAGGCCTTGCTTGGCGAGTGAATTCAGCCAGGGACTTCACCAGGCCTTGCTTGGTGAGTGAATTCAGCCAGGGACTTCACCAGGCCTTGCTTGGCGAGTGAATTCAGCCAGGGACTTCACCAGGGCTGCTTGGCGAGTGAATTCAGCCAGGGGCTTCACCAGGCCTTGCTTGGCGAGTGACTTCAGCCAGGGACTTCACCAGGCCTTGCTTGGCGAGTGACTTCAGCCAGGGACTTTACCAGGGCTGCTTGGCGAGTGAATTCAGCCAGGGGCTTCACCAGGCCTTGCTTGGTGAGTGACTTCAGCCAGGGACTTCACCAGGGCTGCTTGGCGAGTGAATTCAGCCAGGGGCTTCACCAGGCCTTGCTTGGCGAGTGAATTCAGCCAGGGACTTCACCAGGCCTTGCTTGGTGAGTGAATTCAGCCAGGGACTTCACCAGGGCTGCTTGGCGAGTGAATTCAGCCAGGGACTTCACCAGGCCTTGCTTGGCGAGTGAATTCAGCCAGGGACTTCACCAGGGCTGCTTGGCGAGTGAATTCAGCCAGGGGCTTCACCAGGCCTTGCTTGGCGAGTGAATTCAGCCAGGGGCTTCACCAGGCCTTGCTTGGCGAGTGAATTCAGCCAGGGACTTCACCAGGCCTTGCTTGGTGAGTGAATTCAGCCAGGGACTTCACCAGGGCTGCTTGGCGAGTGAATTCAGCCAGGGACTTCACCAGGCCTTGCTTGGCGAGTGAATTCAGCCAGGGACTTCACCAGGGCTGCTTGGCGAGTGAATTCAGCCAGGGGCTTCACCAGGCCTTGCTTGGCGAGTGAATTCAGCCAGGGGCTTCACCAGGCCTTGCTTGGCGAGTGACTTCAGCCAGGGACTTCACCAGGGCTTGCTTGGCGAGTGAATTCAGCCAGGGACTTCACCAGGCCTTTTTTACCCCCTTAAATTTTATTGTTTTACATAAACAGAAGAAAAACAAAAACAAAAAGCGAATATAACATCGATACATGATTATGAATTGCTTTATTTAAAAAAGGGAACATATATTTATACATATACATGACCAGAGTATCTACATATCCACACTTCTTGCGGCTTATGTTATTATGTCAAGGAATGGCCTCCAGATATCCTCAAATAAATCCATACGCAGTTGACACCGATAGGCCATTCGCTCCAATACTGATAAATGTAATATATTGTTCGTCCATTGGGCATATGTAGGTGGACATCTCTCCTTCCACTGAAGTAATATGTCTTTTTGCTCCTGTGAGAGCACAGAGAGCCCATTTCAATTGTCCAGGTGTGAGTCTCCAGATAACGGGTAGTTAATTAAGAATTACATACATGTCCGTGAAAATTAAAGGTTGCTATAGCACTATCTTTATAATATTAATTATTTCATCCCAAAAGCTTACAATAACAGGACATGACCACTACATATGTGTAAGTGTAGCATTCAAACTCAAACATCTCCAACATCTAGTTTCCTTGCTAAGTCCTTTAAGAAGTAGCCTCTGTGGTGTCCAGTATATTCTAAAGAGTATTTTTTGATGTATTAGGCATAATTTAAGATCTCTAGATATTGCCTGTATATTCTTAGGTGCCACAGCCCATTGCTCACCCAAGATAGGACATTCCAATTGTTCCATTTAATTCGAAGTAAATGTGTATCAAACTTAGTACATGACATTAGATATTTATAAACAAATAGTACTGGTTTCTTCATATCAACAGACTGCATAAGTACATCCAGGAGTGGGGGAGTTTGTGAAGCAGATAATACAGAGGGACGAAATTTAGAAACTAATAAATGTTGCAACTGTAAATATTGCCAGCTAACAGACTTTGGAAGGTGATACTGTTCACTAAGGGCCCAATCCTATGGTCTGCACCGCGCCTCCGCGGCATGGACCACAGTCGCAAACGTGCGGTAAGGCACGTTTGCGGGGCTTACCGCCGGGCTTCCACCAGAGGTGGCTTAGCTCTGGCCGGCGCTGAGCCACCGCCTGGTGGGCACCCACATTCCGCAACACAGTGGTGCCTGCGACTGCCAGGCTGCAGAACAGCAAACGGGGCAGGGACAGGGGCATTCTGGGGAGGGGAGAGGCCAGCATGACATGGGGAGGGGGCGGGGAGGCCGGTGTGATGCAGGGAGGGGGCGTGCCAGAGGTGTGCCTGGGGTGGGGGAAGGAGGATCCGTGGAGCTCTGCTCCGCAGGATCCTAGGCGCTCGTGGAGGTTGCGTGCCTTCCACAAGCTCCTTTAGTGGTGCCCTTTGGGCACCGCTAAAGAGAGTAGCCCCATTGCGGGGCTGCCTCCCTTACCCGGGGGAAGGGGACAAACGCACTTTTAATTTCCTCCAACTTAATTGGTTCAGCCAAGATTTGTTGCTGGTCCACGCTTAACCCAGGCAGCTTCACTAAAAAGAAGGATTCTACATCCTCATTCAAAGGTTCCCTGTCACATCCATATAACTTAGAATAGAATTTGAAAAATTGTTTGTTTATTCCTTTAGGATTAGAACAAAGATTACCACCCCTCAACCTTTATAATAGGAATATGTTTGTTAAGACCTTGCTGTTTAGTCGATGAGATAAAATCTTACCAGCTCTCTCACCACTCTCCCAATACGTCTGACGTAAACAAACCATTGCACATTCCACCTTCTCGGAAATTATCTCCTCCAATTCAATTTTCACTTTTTGTAATTGAGCATAAGTATCAGGTGAAGGCAGAGTAGCCAACTGGCGAATTAGATATTGCAATTTGCTTTTTAATGTCTCCTTTCGCATTGCCTTTAATTTTTTCTTATTGGAAGAATAAGAAATAATTTTACCTCTCAATGTTATCTTATATGCCTCCCACAAAGAAACTTGTGATGAAACACTTCCTTCATTAAATTCAAAAAATTCTTTAGTTTCATTATTTATCATACATTTGAGGCTTTCATCATTTAAGAAGGATATATCTAAACACCATGGTTTAAATAGCTTAGTTTCACCCCAAATTGTGAAGGATATTGAAACTGGGGAATGGTCTGATAAAACAGCAAGGTCAATATCAGTTTGTGTAATCTTAGATAGAAAGGACTTGGATACCAAAAAATAATCTATTCTAGAACAGGTATGGTGGACCGGGGAAACAAATGTATATTCTCTATCTAAAGGATGCAATGCACGCCATAGCTCAATCAGACCTAAATCTTTCATATATATTTTAAGCATTGACCAAACTTTAGTATTTATTCTAAAAGAGGCAGAGCTCCTGTCAAGATAAGGATCTGTGAGTTTTAAACTGAATTAAAGAATGGGCAAATCTGAAGAATCAAAGACTATTAAAATTAGAAGCTTATGATCTGCAAATTGGACGGCATGCTTTTCTTATATACAATGAAGCTAAGTATTAGGGACATTTTAAACAACATTTAATAAGAAGAGCATTGCTACGAGTATGGGATCAAATTAGATATAAGCTCTATGAGAAAATACCAATATGGATTAAACCATTGGAGATAGCGACCAAATCAGATTGGATTGATGAATCGCAAAATAAAACTTATCGAGAGCTGCTAAATGAAAAAACAGAACTGTGGTCGAAAGAAGAACTTAATAATAAAGGTATAGTGCTGGATTTGTGGTTAGAAATCCAAATAAAATCAAGACTGAAGGAAGATAAAAAAAAACAGGAATCTATTTACAAGATACTGACTTTGATAAGTTATTTTTAGAAGATGAAGGAAAATATATAAAAAAGATGTATAAGTTTTTATTAGATATAAATATGGAAGATGAAATAGTAAAAGACACAATGATACAATGGGCAAAAAATATTGGACATACTATACCTTTGGAAAGTTGGGAGCAAATATGGAAAAATAATATTAGATTAACTAAAGCAGTTTCGTTTAAAGAAAATATTTACAAGATGTTTTATAGGTGGCATTTTTCACCTGATAAACTAGCTAAAATGTATACAGGATTGTGTAATAGATGGTGGAAATGTAAAGATTCTGTGGGCACATTTTACCATATGTGGTGGACCTGCTCTAAAGTAAAAATGTATTGGGAAAATGTGCATACTATGTTATAGAAAATGTTCAAATGTTCTGTCCCCTTTGTTCCAGAATTATTTCTTCTAAATATTATACCATATAGTTATAGTAGAAATATTAGACGTGTTTTGATTCACATCAACACTGCAGCAAGACTTTTATTTGCATAGATGTGGAAAAATATAGATGTGCCAAATATGAACGTGTTGATAGAAAAAATTTATGAAATAGTTGAAATGGATATTTTATCAGAAAGATTACATGATGATGGTAAATTAGATAGAATTAAGAATATATGCGAAGTTTTTTTACAATTGGTTAGAAATAGAATAAATAGAACAAAATAATTCAGAAGATGTGTCAGATCTGTAATTGTTTGGAAGACCAAAAAAAACACCAAAACTGTACTCTAGTGGAGACCTAATGCATCTTTCCTTTGTATTCCCCTGACCTATTTATGTACCTTGTACCTATCCCCATACCTGAATAATTTAAAAAAAAAACCAAAAAAAATGGCAGAATCAGCTGGCTACATGCAGTACTACAGATAAGGTGGCACAGAGGGAAGGGCAGTAGGAGAAATGGAGTGGGGAGGGTTAGAAACAGAGAAGTGTCTGGGTGGGTTGGGGTGGGCAGGGAGGAAGAAGAAGGAGGAGTGGATCCTAGTGGCACCAGTGTGCCGTGGCGGTATTAACGTGGGGGGGGGGGAGGGAGGCAAGAATTGAGCTGTCACTGTATGCATTAAAAGGAGCATTAAAGGAGCATTTTTTACTAAAAAGAATTATATTATGAAAACCTAGAACATGCATATGAACAAATCACAGCCTAAACTTTTTCTCTTGTAAAAATGGAGAATTGCAGGCTTTTGAAAGTTCTCCTTAAATAGCAGGTCAATTGGTATTTCAATGACTCCACGCTACAAACCACCTGTGACTTTGAACTTTTGCCCCAATTGCGCCAAAATATGAAAATATAATGAACGCCTGAAACATGGTTCATGTATTTTCAATAGTCGGCAAACATAACAATCCTTGAGATGGGGAGTTTAATGGTTAGTCAAGTCAACAGCAGCATTAGTTTGGCCTTATTAGAAATGCGTAACAGTGAATAATAGTCACAAAAGCACTAGCAATGTCTACATATATAACTATTTTATTTGCATCCTGACATTAATAACTTTGTAGAATGCAAAGAATCACCTAGGGATTTCATAACAAAAATTCAGCAAAATTCAGCTCCACACACTTACAGTATTGTAAATGTGGGGGAAGATCCCCATAGGGTGTGTTTAGATTATTTCCTCCTCAGTCAGGGGTGCAAGTCCATTTCCTTTTTAGCAGAACTTGAAAGGGAAGCCATGCAGACTACCTTGCATGCTTTCAGAACCTGGGGAAGTTAACTTCCTTACTCATCTTACAGCTGGCTCCTTTATTGGAACTTGCTCACCAAAGACCAGCAACATCTGGCCCAATCCAATCCCCCACTTTACTGTCCTGCTGTCATAAATTTACTGTCTATGACATGTAGAACTGGCAGTCATTTTTGAGCCACCATCCCAACATGGTAGCAGCACTGGCAGCCTGTGTGGTGGCCAGCAACCTGCTCCTCTGCAAGTAAGTGCCAGGGGAGTGGGGAAGGGCTGTAATGGGTTGAGGTGGAGGAGGAACATGGTGGAGGTTGGGGCCACCAGGTTTCGTAGGGGGGGTCAGGGGGGCCAGCTGTTACTGCTGGCTATGGTGCTGCCAGTATTCAATGTCCCCACTGGCCTTGCCATGCCCCCTTGGGTCTGCTTGGACTTGTACCAGTCTAAAGAGCAGGCACAAGTCCAAGTAGACCCATAGGCCGGCAAGGTGCTTATCCTGAGGAAGCCTCCTGATCTCCCCCCCCCCCCCACCATAGGATGCAGACACACGTCCATGGCATGGTTGCATCAGCACTGGTTGCAATGAATAGGACTGGGCTGTAAGATTTGACCTTTGACTGACAAAAACGTTATGTACTGAATCTTATATGATTCAGTGGATATGGATATAACCATATCCATAAACATACTATACACAAAGTCAGATCAATGATTCACCTAGCCCAGAGCTGTCTAACTTGATTGGCAGGAGCTCTGAATTCTCTGAGAGACCTTCTCCAGCCCTGCTATTTGCAATCCTTTTAACAAGCAATGCCAGGGATGGAAACTGGTACCTTTTGTTCATGATGCATGGGGTTCTACTATTGGATTATGATGCCTCCTCCGAGAACTCATGTTCCAAGCATTCACTTACACTGAAAGTAGCTGGGAAAGTAGCTCCTTTCCATTCAAATCCTTGCATCTTCCACCAGTTTGGTGTCAATGTATTCCACATTTCCTTTAGGCCATCCCTTCATTGTGATCTTGTTGTGTGCATTTAGGTTTACAACAAGAAGCCAACCTTCCCAGACAAAACAAAGACAGCTTGTGAGCCAAAGCCCTTGAGCTTTGAGGTGCTTGTTTGCCTGAAGGGTGAACATAGTTCACGGCAGCTCAGCAAAAGTACCGTTGTGTTAATAAATGTACAGCATGTAGCTGACAAAATGAAAAACCGAAACTTGGTTATAATACCCTACAGGAGCTCAGGGATGTGTTCAACTGGTGGGACTCCAATTTGTATCTTTAATAGGACATTAAACTGGTGGAACATCAAACCTGTTTCACAGAGGTGCAGGGCATGAAGACAGTCTGGAGGATAAAATAGACTTTGAAATGCAGTTATAATGAAACTGCAATTTTTCACTATATCTGTTTGTTCTCTCTGTTTTCATGAGCATGGGAATACTGATGTTCCTGAAATACATAAAGAAAACCTAAATATATTGTCATAGAACATTAAATGAATTACTGCAGTGTAAAAACCATAACTAAAACTGCTTCAGTTATTCTGCGTTTAATCAATTATCTTGCCCAAGTTCACAGTTGTCCTATTTTATAGAGCATATACCATATCTAATCTACTCTTATTGTTTCTTCCTTGCTGATCTATTTTATTTTATTTTATTATCACTTTTACAGTCTCACTGTCAGGTGTTTTCTACAGCTCAGGTTAGGTGAGTGCATTATAAGAAAAGCTCTATTGTGCATAGGAGAGAAAACTGTATCTATAACCTTTCTTCTGCTCATATAGCTGTTGGTGTGAAGGGAGTTGTACATATTGGGGAGCATTCAGATCATGTGATTCCCCTTCCCCAAATCTGAAGTCCAGGATTAGTCTTATCATGTGAACTATTTATGAAAATATTGAGCTGCAGATAATGTAGCGTAGTTTTGAATGGGGAAATCTTAAAGGATCATATCTGAACAAATGGAAACCATTGTGTGTGTGTGTATGGAAATCGCTGTAAGCAGACCTCAGTGTTCCCTTCTGCAGAAGTATTCAGGGACATGCAAGACTGAGAATCCATTTCTCCAAACTATTCCCAGAGGGAATGAATATTCAATGAAGATAGAACTTCCACAACCAACTTAGCCACAGGACTATTAAATTCTCACTTAACCCTGAAGGATCCTTTTGCAAAACAAAGATCATGCAAATGAAGTTAAAAGCACATTTGTAAAGGTCACAGACATATTAGAGAACATTTTCTTTAATATTTTTTCTTATATTTGGCTCATTTTTTACATGCAACATAACTATTTTGATTCTGTTCTCCTATTGGTGAAAGCTATCTCTTCTTAGATAGCTCTTGCATGGCTCCAGCCATAGTGAGTGTTTCTCACGAGCTTCTTAATGGAGAATATACTTCCTGCAGGCTTTTATCTTCATTTTTGCATCTCTCCCTATGTATTCAAATGATCCCAAAGACCCTTCAGGTGCTGTTTAGGATGCCCACTCACTGCTGCCTATAGCATTTCCTCTCCTTGTATTTATTTTTGAAAAATCTGTATTCATTAATTTTTATGTAGTATATTAAGGGCACAATCCTAACCAGAACTTAGGCTGGCATATGTGCTGTAAAACACGTTTGTGCCTCTGTGGGAGGAAGCCGCGTCAGTGCATCTAGATATGCCGACGCACGGAAGCCGGCAGAAGCCTCTGTGGCGGCTTCCTCGCCGCCACATGCACCAGTGTACCCGCACTGACACAAGCAGCAAAGGCAGGCTTGGGGTGTGTGGAGGAGGTGGGAGAGGGTGTTTCTGGGCGTGGTGAGGGTGGGCAATGGGCGGCTCCGGGGGCGGGTGCAGGGGAAGCCAGGGGCGGGGCTGGGACCCGGCAGTTATGCTGGATCCCAACCCCTGTCCCTGCAGAGAATGGAGCGGCTTCAAGCCACTCCGCTCTCCTCGGACTTGCACCACCTCCAGAGGTGGCGCAGGTCCAAGGAGACCCATTGGGGCGAGCAGCCCTTACCCAGGGGTAAGGGAAAGAGCTTCTCCTTGCCTATGGCTGAGCCGCTGCAGCCAACAAACCTGCGTTGGATGCAGCGCAAGCCTCTTGGCTTGCCTGCTCCAGCACAGGTTTGGATTGCGCCCTGAGTTTATTTTGGAATGCAAAGTAGTGTGAGCATCAACTGGTGGGGGGTGGGGTGCTATATCAATAAAATTGTTTTTTTTTGTTTTTATTGTTTTATTGTTTTATTTGTTTGTTTTTATTGTGAAGAAGACACTTGAAGAGGTAAAATACTGCAAAGGCCTGACAGCTGATGAATGCTGCCTGATCATGTTGGATCCAATGAAACCTGGAAGTGCAGCTCACCATTAAGGTGCAGCTCATCTCCTCTTGCGAAAAACTATGCCATGACTCAATAGCACATATTCAGGGATCACTATTGTGGGCCGCCTGATCT
Source organism: Tiliqua scincoides (assembly GCF_035046505.1). Taxonomy (NCBI): domain Eukaryota; kingdom Metazoa; phylum Chordata; class Lepidosauria; order Squamata; family Scincidae; genus Tiliqua; species Tiliqua scincoides. The sequence goes on from NC_089826.1 coordinate 62,655,928, forward strand.
ACTTTGGGAATCCATCACCAAGTTGTCCAGGGGCTGTGAACCAAGATGGATTGATGGGGTTCATTTGTAGTCCAGTCTCAAAGGAGGCAAGTTTGGTGGTGAGATAAGTCAAAAAGGACCTCTGAAGTGGCATTTCTACAGCAGGGCTGGGAACAGGTAAGGGAGGATGTAAAAATAATTTATTATTGTTTCCAAAGCACTTTAAGGGCAAGGTACTGTACAGTAATTATATTAAAAGGAGCAAACTGCCTTTTAAATGTTTTTAATACAGCATATAAAGTTATATACATGTATATAATTCTTACCAAAAGGGGGGGAAAGCCTCCTGTTTGGAGAGTTACAAACTAGGGCCATGTGGTGCGGGAGTGGTAGGTGAGGCAGAACCAACCCATCATAATCCATGGAAAAGCAGCGCAGCTACCCTGCCTGCTCACACCTGAGGAGGCTGAGAAGGCTGCCACACCAGCACCACACATCCCTGATACAAACTAAAAATCTGTAGCTGCGGGATCCAGGATTAAGCAAGGGCATTCTGGCTGTCCAAGAATGGACAGATTGGATAGAATGACAGACTGTCCCGGTCTGGGGCTTCCTTGGCATACTAAAGTTTTGTGAAGAGCTCCCCAACCAATGGCTACAGCAGCCATGCTGTAGGCACCTTTCAACAATAAACAAAGCTTGGAAAGTTCAAGCCCACTCAGGCCAGGTTAATTAGCTAGCTGATGGTGCAGCTTCTGAATTTATATGCTTAAACCCAGTGCAAGCCACTCTACATGTTACATGTGAATTCGAACACGTAAAAAAAAAACCTTGCCCCTAAGTGTGAATTTATCAAATGTGTATTTGCACATTGCACAGCTCCCAGTTGAGAGTAGGGATAGTACCGCTGAGTGAGGTGAGAAATAGCTCTCTGTGTAGATAGATACGCATTAGTGTTAGAAGGAAAACAAGGAATTTGTCCACTATTAATACCTTGCATTCTGGTATTTATTTTCAAAGGGAAACATAGGTATTCTGCGAACTTTCTCAATTCACCTCTTTGCCTCTCGTAAAAGGGAGCTGGCTATGTGAAAGAGGAATACAGAAGCTCTTTTTTTCTTTTCCTCGCTTTTCTAATACGTGAAAATGGGCTGCAGTTCTGGCTATTTCTCATAGGTTATGGAGTGTCTTCTCACACCTGTGTCAATAAGGTATCATACGTGCAGCTAACAGCCTTTGTCTCATGATGGCTCTCACTTCTAGACATTCTTCTGCACCAGAAGGAGGGGTGTGGGTAGCTCTAAAAAACAAACATAAGCTTGGAAAAAATAACTGCTGCCGGCGGAAAATTTACCCAGCCCTTAGGTAAGAATCTATGTGAATACTGAAGCAGAAACACTCTCTTCTACAAAAATCAGAAAGTCATACATAACCTGTGCAAATAGTTGCAACCAAAAGTTGCAAATAGTGGTTTCCAACTTCTCCTCGGAAGTTGGGAACCACCACCTAAGTTTTTGTATGGGAGGAGTTAAGGCAGCCAGGTTCGTGCTGCTGTTGGGAAGAAAGGGTTTTTTTGGAATTTATCGGGGCAACACCAGCCTCTGGGGGGGGAGTGCGGGGAGCCCGCGGATTCCTCCACAGGGCTCCCCAAGTCTCAGAATGTTTAAAAATTGCCATCACGACCCACTTCTGGTTTCGCAATCACAAACAGGAAGTGGGTTGCAATCATAATTTTTAAACGTTCTGAGGCTTGGGAAGCTCTGGGTTCCTGGCACCCCACCAGCACTGCTAGTAGTAAGTTCCAAAAAAACCTAATTCTTCCCTGGCAGTGGCAAAATCCTGAAAATGGCGTCACTGCCTTCACTCCTCCCCGCCCCTTAAGAGGGCAGAGATAGGGTTTTGCATGTCTGGAGGGTTGCAACCCACCAATTTGGGAACCTCTGATTTAGAAGACAAAGATATGCACACACTTGGAAATGAAGTTAGAAAAATCTATAATGGTTTTCAGAGTACTTTAGAACCTATATAAGCACTTTGTTCTCACACAGAAACATATTAGCTGCACAGAAAATGTACACATCTTGTTTATATTTTCAAAATATGAGAAAGGCCAGTTATCAAGCTGGGAGAGCTCAGTTAGAATGGAAGCTGGATAAATAGCTTCCGGGGGACGCATTCAGCACATAGGCCTTGTGTTTGACACCTCTGGTTTAGATCTTCTGATCATTCCAAATTGTTCATATCCCCAAATTCAGGACTGGCAGAATATTGTTTTCCATCATTCATTCATTCCTCCTGGTTTGTCTTGATATCACCCCCTTTACCTCCATGGTTGGATGGTTGAAAAATTTGTGATCAGATTGTAACCTTGAACTCAGATCATGTAATTGTTGCATACTCTTGTGTGGTTACCATAAGATGCATTCTGGGGTTACATGAGAGAACAGGTATATGATTCATACATAGAACAGGAGGGTAGGCATTGGTAGGCATTGTGCATTCCAAAGGAATATTGTATGCATCAGTATCTCATGCTGTTTGCTGTTAATGCAAATCAGTGGCAACTGCAACTCCAGCTGTGTTTGCCGCTGTATGTAACTGACGCAATAACCTCAGGAATGTCCCAAATGATCTTGGCCTGCCATGCTCTAAAATCTGTGACACTGATTGGCTGGAAGGAAGAGAAACCTAAGCAAGGCTGGGAATAAGAGTTAGCCAAGTTTCCCCTTCTATCAATTTTGAGCTCAGTTCATTTTGGTCTTAGGCTCAATGCTGCAGGCAAAATCCAGTTATAACCCTAATCCTAACTGTTGTAAGTTTTGTCCATAGTCTAGGATAGGGGTGTCAGACATAAGGCCCATGGGCTGAATGCTGCCCCCAGAAGCTATTTATTCGACCCCCATAATAATTGGGCTCTCCCAGCGTGGTAATTGGGCTTTCTCATATCTTTGAAAAATGAACAAGAGTTGCATGTTTTCTGTCATTTGCAGCTAATAAGTTTCTATGTGAGAACCATGTGCTTATTTCTGGCCATCATCTGCTTAATGACGTCACTTTCTGCTTAATGATGTCACTTCCAGCCCTCAGCAGGCACTTTGGCCTTCTGTTTGGAATGAGTTTGACACCCCTAGTCTAGGATTTCTTTGATAATTCTGTATCCACAGCAAGATGGTCACTACTGAGAAGAGCAAGATTTTTATTAGGGGACAAATTGATTCAATTTGACAGTTTGAATCGTATGTATTCATTCAACAATATGTAATTTTGTTTTCTGTGGGTCCTGGATAGAAATATTTAAAAACCCATGGAAACATTTTGCTAGACGTAGCAAAACATTTTTTTTCTTTCGCTTTTTGAAAAATTCCATGGAGATTTTGCTCACACTCAAAATTTGCCTTAAAATGTGACTTTGGGTGAAATGGCATGCCTGTGAATGGCTTCAGAAAACTCATTTAGCTTCTTCCCTTCCTGGTACAAATGAGGCATGATTTAAAAACTAGGGTGAAAATAGAGACCAACCTTGCTGCTTTTTTTTTTTTTTTTTTAATTGAAATCTGGGTTCCATTTAGACTTCTACCCTGAGAGGATAATAAACGATTAGACAAATTCATGGAGGACAAGTCTATCATTGGCTACTTATCATGATGTGTACCTCCAGATTCAGTGGCAGTACAGGACTCTTGTGCTCATGTGGGTTTTCTAGACATCTGATTGACCAATATGAAGAATAGGATTTTGGCCTAGATAGGACTTGGGCTCAATGCAGTAGGGCTTTTTCATGGGAATCCATTCAAATCCCAGCTGCAGTATGAATTGGCCCATGCCATGGTTTTCCATCTGTTGGAATGAACCAAGACTGCCTGTCTCACAAGGTTGTTCTGAGTATGAATTAGAATAATTCTAATGCATTTTTCCTTTTAAAATGCTCTCCAAGTGATTGCTGCAACCTTCAGGAGCCTTGAGCCTGGATCCTACTGAGAACCAAGACCAACATGGTTTTCTTGCTGCTGCCACCTCTTGCAATCTGTGAGCTTCCTAGGTACAAGAAACTTTCCCTGCTTCCGTGACAAACCAAGATACAACTCGGAGCCCAAATCCTATCCCCCGTTTCCTACTGGCAGAATGTGTGTTCCACCTGCAGAAGCAGGATGCCACCAGAATTTCATTTTCACTTGCAAGCACAGTGAGGTCACTGGAACAATTGCTGGCTGCTAGATGTGCTGACTGGTGGAGAAGACTCTGGTACATGGTGAGTGACGGTGGAACCAGGCAGCAGGAGGAACGGAGTACAGAAGCAGAAGAATGGGATGGGTAGGGAGGGATGGGATGGGATTAGTGGCACTTGTGGATGTCCAGATCCAATCCTGCTTCCTTTCCCTTTCTGCCACCATAACACTCCTCCATTACAAATAGCTGTCACCAGACCTCAGAGATTCATAGGGGTAACATAGGCTTTCACCAGGGCATGGGAACGAAAGTTCCCTTACCCTGAGGAGACCCCTGTAACTGCCCCTCCCATCCAAGTCTGTAGCCTCAGTTTGAGTATCCAGGCCAAACACACATAATTTGTTGTATCTGGAACCGGTAGTATTTTCCAGACTTTAGTTGCTTGTTACCTTGTTCCTTGCTTCAGCCATGACTTCTCTCTGCTGCTTCACTGAGCCTCACTCCCTACCGTGCCTTTGCTTCTCAAGTACTTGTTCAGAACTGATCCTTGCTGGCCTCTAGTCTTCAGCTATTATGTCAGAAGCTAGAAGTGAGTCACTGTCATAACCTTGACTATGGCTGCATCCATGAGTGACCCAAGCAGAGATGCTACCTGATTTGGGGTAGTGATGCTGATCCAGCTAGTATGCGCCTCCATCCAAATGAGAACATTTTTTAAACATTCTGTACATGCCTTAGTGTGTATTAGCTCCCCACCACTGTCACCTCCACCTCCTTAGAGAAGCGGCAGCATAGGCAAGGAGAGGTGAGAGACAAGGAGGAGCCGGTCCCCTCACCTTGAGTTCTGATGCTGCCTCTTAACTCTTACTCCCTGCAGTCCTGTTTAAAGTAAACAGCATGAGCAGGGCCTATTGGGATGTCTCCTTTGATCACATTATGTAACATTAAAGAAGTCATGGCACCTTAATATCACCCCCTAGCCTCTTGTAAATGTTCATGTTTTCAATAAAAACATCCACATGGCGCAATGTTAACATGTGTTTAAATCACAGGATGCAGTAGCTGCAGAATCTCTTCCGTCTGAACAATTGCAGCTATAAAGAATGACTCTTTAACAATCCCCTCTTACACTTAACTGCCCATTAGACATAATAATGGGTGAGTTAATACACCCTAATTAAACACCAACTGGCCATTAATGTGTTGTTGACAGCAAACAGCTAAGTATTAATGTAATGTATTACTTAGTCTCAGATATCTAAAACTAGTAACATGCAAAGCAAGAATTGGCCTCTTAACATTTAAGGAAATGAACAAATGGGTGGGAAATGATTGCATTAACGTAAATGAGCTTTCTCCCCACCCCCACCCTAAATAGACTAGATTTAAATATGCAGAGGGTGCCTGGAGAAAAAAAAATATAAATCTGAGGCTGAGAGATTGGATGCAATTGATGTAATCAGAAGCTGCCTTCACAAAAGTTCATAGGTCTATTTGCATGTCTCTCTATACTACGTGTACATAACATACATCATGCTATAATGTATATAACATGTACATGTTTCCTTCTGGATTATTGTACAACATGGGGGCTCAATCTGTAACTAGGGAGGAATCTAAGGGGAACCTGCTTTGGGTGCCATGCCAAGAGGGGGCACAGGATGGCACCTCGGGCTCCTCTCTCGTTATGGAGGAGGGGCTGGTAGCTTTCTCCCGTGGAGGCTCCCCTTGAAGGGAAAGCAGCATGAAGCAGTAGCAGTTAGTACCCCTCCTCCAGGGAGAACCCAGAAGTGACATCATGTGACACAATATCACATGACAGTTACATCACTGCCCCAGGTGCCGGGGCAGTGCGTTACGCCCCTGGCTGTATCCCTTGAAAATACATATCACGTATCCTGCTGTTTGTCCACTAAACATAACAAGGGAATAGCTCTACCAACAATAACAACCTTTTGTATTCCAGCAAGCTTTTCATGTGTCTGGTATTTCAGTTCTGCTGGGGCATTTCCCTGAATATTCTATTATTTATTTCCCTGAATATTCTATTGTTGTCTGTAAGCAAAAAGTGTCAGCTTTTGGCGATCTGTTTTAAATTTACTGTGATTGTTTTGTCATGTTATGGCTGCTGGCTGCACTGGACATTCATTTGGGATAGAAATGTATTATGAATGACTGAATGAATGAAAATTCTCTGGTGGTCTCACTCTAGATCAGCCAATATCTTGCTTGATGGAGGTTCCTATCTGCCAGATGATTGGCTGTATGGTCTGTCTCGATGGTACGTATCCATCAGCACCTTTGCAGAGATGAATATATGCCACTTCATAGTGACTTTATGATGAATACAATCAAACTTCAACATAAACCAGAGAAAGGACATCACCATCAGAAGTTTCCTTTGCTCTCTTTGCTCAGAATCCCCCCCTCCAAAAAATGCGCCAAGTTTTTAGGTTTGATAATAAAATAGGCTGTGATTCTTCTGAAGTAACCAGTGGATTTTAAAAAAATTATCCTATTCTACTTAGTGTTTAGTTTTCAAACAACAGCAAGCATCTTGTGCACACTTACATGAAAGTACAGGTTGTGCCTCGTTATCCACTGGGCTGGAATCCCCAGCAGATACCAAATCAGTGGAAAAATAGCTTTAAAGACCCACTTCCAGGTTTCTTGCTCCTCCGTTATCACCCCAGAATGCATTGGTATAGACACTATACCACAATCAGCCACTAGATGGGGTAAATAATGGAATCTGGTGGAGAAAAAAAACTATAATTATTTAACAGCATGAAGGTAGGAAATTGGATTTTGGTGCTTTTTTCCCCTTGTTACAAGGCATTTCCTTAGCATCAGTGGTAAGTCAAATCAGTGGATATCAAAGTCCCATCTCAATGTCTTGTTGCACTCAGTAGTACTTACTTCTAAGTTAACCTGCATAGAATTAATATCATTAATAATAAGGATAAGACTATTAATATACTATTTTTCAATAAAAAGTAGTTCACAAACAGCCCAATACTATCTGAACTGCCCTACCAGTGGAATGCACATTCCACCGGCATAAGCATTAGATTCCAGGTGGAAGTGTCTGGATCCAGTACATGTCACACAATGTTGTCATGCTCTCTGACACTGCCATCATGCACAATGAGGCTGGTGGCCATGTGCATGCGCTGGCAGCAACACGACAGTCTACGAGGGTCAGGTGAGTTGGTGGTGAGGGTGGGCAGTGGGAAGGACAGAGGAGGGAGGGGGAGGAATGGGAATGTTTCTGGGCAGGGAGGGAGGCAGAAGGGTTGGTCTCAGCAGCGCTCGCATGTGGCCATATCCTATCCCCCTTCTCTCTCCCTTTCCCATTTCCTTATTCTTCTCAGCTATGCAACAGCAAAAATGCTGGCACAGAACCAAGAAGACCCATAAGGAAAGTGGAGCCTTTCCCTAATGTAAGGGAACAAAATTTCACTTGCCCTGAGGAGACCTCTACAACTGCCCCCCACCATAGGATGCAGCATGCACTTCCTTGGCTCACATACATCGGTGGGAAAGAGGATTTGGAGAGGATTGAGGCAAAAGCAGTTTACATAGCAAAATAAATCAGTAAATGGTTCCTTGTCTCCAAAGGGGCTCCAAAAAGTGTTCTCCCAAAGGGCTCTAAAAAAGAGTGGAGACTCCAGCAACAGCCACTGGAAAAGATGCCATGCTGGAGTGAAGAGGGACTGCTGCACTCCCCCCCCCCTGTGAAATATAAGAGGACAACACTTTAAAAGGTGCCTCTTCATCCAGTTTGCAGGGATTATACTGACAGTCTTTTTGCATTGTAAGCACATTTGATTTTTGATAGAAAAGTTTTATTCAGTTTTCAAAAGAGTTTAACATTTCACTTGCAAACCCACTCTCATCCGACTCCCTGATTCCCACCTCCTCCATCCTTACACTTCTCAAGTGATATCTCCTACCCTCCCTTTCATGGGAGATATTGTTACACAGCCAGTTCTACAATACAGAGTGGGAGCGAACAGCTGGCAGAGGAGGGGAGCTCAGGGAGACCTTTCAGAGTTATGAACCACCTCCATTCATGAGATTTTTAAGACTCTCAAGTTTCTACTGCAGTGCACTCGAATGCATAGGGTGTGAACTTCCAATTGGTGTATTGTCTTTATGCATCCAGTGTCCATTAAGTTCAATCGTACATCCTAACAAGCCTAATAAAAATCCACTAGCAAAGGCAGGCAGGGCCGTGGTACTAAGAGATGCAAAGGTAATCTGTCTTGAAATTTCAATTAAGTTTAATGTTTTGAATAAATGGACAATCCCTGAAAGATTAGTTTGACTTAAAATGCTCATTTGAACGTTTCAGTTCCATGACCTGAAGGCTCGACAAATGAAATAATAACCACTGGTCTGAGTTTGCAAATGCAATGTTTGCATTGATTTCCTCCCCCCCCCCCACCTTGCTGTAGCACTCCCTATTGAATGTCATTATGGAAAGGGCTGTTAAACTTTTATTCATTCTCCGCTCCCCTCCTCTGTATGCTGCACCAATTGTCTTTTCCAAATGAGAAATTGCAACGGAAAGTGATATGGTGTCAGCAACTCTGTTTCCCAGCGACAGATTTTTCTGCAACCAGATCACGTGTTTATTATTATCCATCTGTGTTTGTCTCAGTCTGCCTTTTAAAATGACAGTATATTTTTTGAATGACTTGTAGCAATATTTAACCACTGAACCCTTTAATTGCTTGCATTGCCGACATGCGGAGCTTAGAAAAAGCTTTGTACAGGCAAGTGGAATTAAAATGGTAAATGGCTTTGCCTTTCCATATTTGATACACTGCCAGTTTTGTAGTGGGGAGTGAGTATCCAAGGCCCATGTTTATGGATACCGAGGATATCCAATTTATTTTTGCTGATGTATAATTCACCAAAGGAGCCTGGTGGGCTGAAAAAGCAGTTTACAGAATTGACTGCACAATAATGTCGGCTATAATAAAGTTCATTTGGTCTGGTTGACCAGATGGCTCTTTTGCTTAGTATTTTAGACTTCCTTCTTCTGTTGTTGAGATTTCTCCCTCCCCCAATGCATTCTCTATATACCAGTTGTCTTCCACACAGTCTTAGCTCTTGAAATGTTGCTTCTGTGCATATGGAGTATGTTGGAGACACGCACTTCTTTTTCACATCACTGAGCTAGGAAGAGGTTGCTTAGTCTGTCTCCTCTTCACTGTGTACAATTTCTTTATACGAGAGTTTTATCTGAGCTGGCTACAGAGCCCATCAATATATTCCCTGTATACACTTCATATATATTGAAGTCAAGCTGTAAGTACACAAGTCCTGCAGATCCAGTCATTTTACTCACAAAGATAATTCACATGCCATGTCAGCACAATGAATTTTGCTTATGTTAACTTTCAGAATAATTTTTTCCACAGTATTCATTCCACCTCCAATTGAACCAGAGCAGAAATGCACATGAGATGCAAAATCAGTTTGTACATTTTTTTTTTTTTTTGGGGGGGGGGGGGAAACAGCAATAATCTTATGGCACCTTAAAGACTAAGAGCTCAGTCTTAACCCCCCTCCCTGCTACCCAGAACTAGTGTGTGGAGCTGCACACTGCCAGCCCACTGGTGGTAAGGCTGAAGCAGCCCAGAGTGCAGCAACAGACCACAAAAGGACCACTGCCAATGGTAAGTCAGTGGGGAAGGCAGGACAGGGAAGGGGAGGGTGAAATAAGGGTGGAGCAGAAGTGGGGAAAGGTGGAACAAGGCAGCAACAGGGGCAAAGGGCGAGCAGATCAGGTCTGGGAAAGGGGTGGGTTTGGCAGCATAGGTCTGATGAGATCCGAGGAGACCCAATGGTGGCAGGCAGGATTATGAGGAGGTAAGTTAAAATGATTTTTACTTTCCTGCCCTGGGTTCCCCCCTCCCCACAATAACATGCTGCATATGCTCCACTAGTAGCACTGCATGCTTTTAAAATTCAAATTGCAAAATTAAAGATTTTACCTACAAACGTCTACACTTAATACAAACGTATAGGCCTAGGTACACTTTAGCACAGAGCTTGACTGGGATCCAACCAGTCCCTTCTTTCTCCATAATCGGCTTCCCTCATCCTTAATTGCCACTGACAGGTGGGATCATGGTGTACTGTGCATTTGAGAAAACATTGAGAGATGTTCTAAGCCTGGATTAAGGTACAACATAATAGCACTGAAAGGAAAGACCCAAATTTGGGGGGTGGGGGGGCGCTCTGATGGCAAAACAGGGTGAAAGCAGCTTATCTTTTTGGTGGCTTCCTCTTTTTGCCATCACTGGTATTTTGATGGCCATGGTGGTCTTCTGGCAGCTGCCAAGAGGATTATCACTACTGCCATTCCCCCCAAATAGTCGAAATGCCCCACATTTTCAGCAAAAATGGAGCAGCAAAAAAGGGGACGAACTAGGCTGAAATTCAGACATAGCTGTTATTAACTGGATAAGCCCTGAGGATAAGGGTTCCCCTTCCTTGGTCACTGCTAATGCTGACACTTTTCCCTACAGATCCACAAGTGCTAAAGAGGATGGCAGGTTTGTTTTTAATCAGTGACATGGCGCTTGTCCAGGAGCCTACGTTCGATGTGTGTGTTCAGCCAGAACTATAACACAGTCTGGGATAAATTCACTGTGCATGTTTTTTATTTCTATGTCGGTTGCTTCTCTGTTAAAAAAAATACTCAAAGCACAGTGCAGTTGGTCAAATATATAAACTAAAAACATCAGTGAAACCACAAGGCAGTAAAAATGCCAAAAGAGCTGCTGCCAACAGCTTAATCTCCAAGGGACCTGCACGGTCGTTCAGTTTATTATGAAAGGCCTTCTTTAGTAACAAAAGCTTTTATCTGACCAGGGAATTACCAGGGTATTGGGGCTTGTCTTCTCTCTCAGGGTAAGGGCGCACACAACTAAGGACGCTTTGCTTGCATCCTTACCTTCCTATAGGCAGGAGCATAGCTAGAGGGGATGCAAAGCACTAAGTTTTGCAGGCACCTCACTGCACCATGCTAGTGGCCCCTCTCCCTCACCTTCAGAGCCATTCCGGGCCGCTACAGCAAAACCTCCTCTGCCTGTAGGAATGAGAGTGCTTTCCCATCCTGGCCTTTTATGGTTCCACTCTGCCCTGTGTTCTACTCCTCTTGAATTCCAATTTAACCAGAATTTCTAAATTAATAATGGGACCAGATTGTGCAGCATTCCATTCCCTCAACTGACCTGCATCTTTTCCCTGTTTCTGTGCTCTTGACACACACACAGGTGTATACCGGGTGCCTGGGATTCAGACATCTGAGTGACAGACGGCCTCATCACAACTTCCACACAGGTGCAGTCCGCCTGTTCTGCAGAATGGAACCAAGATACAACTTGAGGGTGTGTTGTTAAAACACTGCCAAAAAAGCTATCTTAATGTCTTTGTATGTTTGGTTGCCTCCAGATTCTTTTTGCTTAGCATTCTACTGATGGGCAGTCACTCCTTCTCACTGGTAAAACATCATGCAAAAAAGAATGCTGGTGCATTTGTATACAATCACATCAAGATGGGAGGGGTGGGACTGCATGTTTTATCAATGGGAGCATGCTCATTGGTAATACGTGTGAGGGAAGTTTGAATGAACTAAAGGAATCTGTGACAAACTGTGCATGAACAGTACTCCACAACATTCAGAAATAAAAAAAAAGGAAGAAAGGATAATTCCTAATGCATTAGTTACAGTTTAGAATCAAGACCAGCAAATTTGGAATTCTGAAATCTAGGGAGACATTTGGTGTGGACAATTTGGGAAGCATCACTAGGGGACACGGAATGCAGGGAGGCACAGGTGGGAAAAGGATTTTCACAAGGTACCTATTCAACTTCCTCTTGAAAGTACTCTTAGCTTTGACTAATTTAGATTAGTCAGCTAGCCACAGTTCCACTGAACAGAAGGTACATTCTGAAAGATGACTAAGAGCTGAATCCTATCCCCCACCATAGGTGATGCAGCCATGCCAACTTGGCATGTGTTGCATCCAACAGTGGGGAGGCCTCGGAGAGGTAAGGAATATTTTTCCAGTACCTCTCCATAGGCCTACTGGTGTATACAATCAGTCTCCTCAGACCTACACCAGCTATATAGTTGGCATAATCCAAAGAGTGAAAAGGATTGGGACAGAATCAAAAAGAGGGCATAGGATCCTGGCACAAGCTGTTGCCACCAGGATGCAACCCCTCCCTTCCCCCCTCCTTCCCACCCCAAAACTCAGTTTGCTCTTCCCCTCTCTGCCCTTGACATGCCCTCACTACCAACGTACTGGAATCAGTGCTGTGGATGCCACGCAGTGATAGTGGCCCAGAAGCACGCAACGGCAGTCAGGTTTCGCACCACCATAAAGAGGCTTGCACTGCCAGAATGCAAGTTCCAGCCATGCAAGACCCAGATGGGATTGGGCCCTAGGTAAGCCGCAGGGCCTTGAATCTACAGCCATCTTTATCTTTTTGAAGGCCATTATTTCCAGCACACCAGCAAGCAGTATGCAGTCAGCCAATTAGCAAAAATAAGCACAAATTTCATGAAGACCTTTGAATCACTTCAGGAAAGAAACTTAATCCCCCATAATACTACCCAGCAGTCTTGCTGATATATAGCTTATCAGCTATACATCAGGAAAGGAAAGTGTTCCCTTTTTAGCTGTTGTCATTGCGGATGCAGAGCGAGATAATTTTTTTCTTTGCGTAAAGGATAGCACAGCTGGAAGATTTTTTGCTATTAGGTAGATAAAAGAAATTTCACACAGAATGAATGAGTTTGCCATTTTGAAAACTACCTATGCGGCACTCCTGCCTGAAGACTCTTCAGAAGCCGGATGTCGAAGGCAGCTGGGCTTTGATCTGCCTCTGTGTACTTGCAAGCTGAAAGGAGGGCAGTGTCTTGCCAGCGTCGCTGTTATTCAGGACATTACTGCTAACTGCCCTCTTCTTCTTGATGCAGTTGGACAAGGCATGACATTGGCTAGCTAAGCTTGACTGAGCCCTGACTGCATGATTTATAGAATGAGCTGCTGGAGGCTTTGGGGAAATCTGCCCAAAAATCACAGACACTGATCTGGCAGCCCTTCTCACTAAGCCCCTAGGAGTGGGGGCCGGTGCTGGATTGTACTCCGTGCAGAGGCAATGATACTCTGCATATATTGAAATGTGTGCTTTGTGATAACTTTTGAGCAGCAGAACTCAGCAGAGTTTGTGATAACTTTTGAGCAGCAGAACTCAGAAATCCTACAGTGTTAGCAGTTGTGTGGAACAGATTATAATTAAGGGCCCAATCCTATCCAACTTTCCAGCACTGATGCAGTCGTGCCAAAAGGGCATGCACTGCATCCTGCTGTGGGGTGGCAGTCTTGGAGACCTGCTCAACGTAAGGGAACATTTGCTCCCTTACCTTGGGGCTTCATTACAGCTGCATTGCTGCTGAAAAGTGGCTAGGTTTGGGCACCAAAGCTAATGCAGGTTTCCTCAATTCTGCAACATTTGGGCCTAAATTATACAATATACCAAATCAAGTGGTAAAGCTTCTCCTGGACTATACTACTTTAAGTTGGAGGTGCAGGTTGCACTTTTGAATGTCCAGGCTTGGGGGGGGGGGGGAAGCTCCTTGCAAAACAGCATGTCAGAGACATTAGGCAGAATTCTTCCTCTTGACATGCAAGATGTACCTGTGGGACATTCAAGACGTATCTGTTGGACCTTCTATATCATTATTAATGGTAGAAGAGTTCTTCCAACTATTCATATGGGCCTTTGGGATGAGGCCATTCTAATTATGTAACATGCTCCAGGACTGTGATCCAGTCTGCAGTTAAATCCTAGGGCTAAGCCATAGTCAGCCCTGCTTCAGATTAATGGTCCAATCCTATCGCCTGCCAGTCTAGAGCATGCAGCTGCACTAAGGGAGTGGGCAATCAGATGGCCAGTGAGAAGTAAATATATATTTTACTTACCTCCCGGTGGTCCCCCTGATTGCCAACACATCTCCTTGGATCCACTTGGCTGTTTTGGGGGCTTAAGTCATTGGAAAAGAAGGGGTGCATCAGTCTAGGAAAACAGAGAAAGGCTGGCATGTGCTAGTGTCACTGAGACCAGTGGCAGACCCACCATTAAATGAACGGGGCAAATGTCCTGGGTTCGGAGCCTCGTGCACCTCTAGGACTGTGAGGAAGCCACCCTGAGACTCCTGAAGTGGTCGAAAACTACTTCCAGTTTTCCAGAAGCATAGTTTAAAGCATAGGGGAAGCTCCCAGAGTCTTCCCTGATGTGTCTTGGAGTCACAGATAAAGGGGGGGGCAGATTTGCACTTGGGTGGCAATGGCATCCTGTGGGGGCGCTGTCACGGACCTTTGCCCTGGGGCGTAGGGCTAGGGAGGTTCCCTACTGACTGAGACCCACCCTGTCCTGCCCTCAAACTACCCCTGCCCTCCCCCTCCCTACCCCAAACCTTCCCCAAACTGCCCACAGCCTGTTCTCACCACCACCACCACCTTATCTACTCTGGCCCGGGCCGGGTCCATTGGTGGCATGTGCACTGAGCTGCCAGCTGTTTGCACTGGTAGCTTGGCAGTAGCATGCCATGTACAGCAGCACCATGGCATTTACAGCAATGGAATGCAAATTCCATCATTGTAAACAGACTATTCAGGATTGTGTTTTAGTCTTGATTTTGATTCAACTCACCAAGTTATCTTATGAAGGCATGTGAACTTCACAGGATGGTAGATGAATAGGAAAGTGCTTAAACCACTTCACTTATATTATCTCAACCCTTTGCTCAAACCACTTCAAAATGCTTGAACAGCTTTACCTAAATAATCTCAGCAAAGCAATTCTACTTATTTTCGCCTCTGAATCCTTTCAGTGCGTTGACTAGCAGAGCTTTTTCAAGTGAACAAGGACTTTACAACTTGGCCTTCAAGGGATGAGATGGAACCCACCGTGATCCATTTGCAGAATGATTGCAGAGAAAGTCACATTCATCCATTTGACTTGAATGGGCAGCCCCCAATCCTAACTAACTCCCCACGCAGTAATGCAGCAGCACAAACTGGATCCTGTACACCATGCTGTAGGGGAATTTTGGGTCATAAAGGCCTCCTCATTTGTTTCCTTACCCCGGGGAAAGCCTTCACTGCCCCATTAAGAGCCCAGTCCTATCCAAATTCCCAGCACTGGTGCTGCTGCAATGCATCCCCAAGGTAAGGGAACAAATGTTACCGTATCTTGAGGAGGCCTCTGTGACTGCTTCCCCACCACAGAATGCAGTGCCTGCCCCATTGGCACAGATGCCCCAGCACTGGAAAACTGAATAGGATTGGGCTCTCAGTCTACTCATACCTGCGCCAGCTATGTACTGGTATATGTCTGAGGTCGGAAAGGAGGGTAGAATATTGGAGGCAGCACTACTGTCAATACCACTCCCTTCCCAGCCTTGATCTGTGCTTCTCCCCACCCCAGTCTCCTCCCACTCCCTGTCCTATTCCACTACCCTACAATACTGCCCTATTATTCTTCAGTGACTCCTAATTTGCTTCCACGCACAATCCAGAAGGCTGCCTGATCCTGCCTTGGGTCCCGCACTGCTGCCCCTGCGCTGTGGGTGGAAGGGAAGCAGCTCTTATCATGCTCCTCATTCAAAGGAACTGTGTCAATAAAAGAGTGCCTTTGTTCATGTAGTCCCTGTAAACAAAACCAGAAGTTACTCACTTCTTCATTTGAAGCACCTGTGTGAGGAATGCAGCAAAAAGTTGGAATATCTACTTTCTGCTAGCTTTTAGCAGGTGCTAGGCAGCAACTGTTACCCTGCTCATGCCTGATCTCGTCTGATCTTGCAAGCTAAGCAGGGTCAGGCCTGGTTAGTACTTTGATGGGAGACCGCCTGGGAATACCAGCTGCTGTAGGCTTATACCATAGTCTTTAGAGACTAAAGGTTGCCAACCACCAATTAGCAGGTGGAAAGCAGATCAATGTGGCTCCAGTCTGCAGCAGGCTGGAGGAAGGCAGAGGCAGACTCGGGGCGAAGGGCACCCTGAATCCACCACTCCCTCACCCCCTGTAATACTCTGTTGCAAATCACTTTGTCTCATGGATGGACCACCCCTGCCCAGTGTGGTCATGGTTGAGATGAAATTTGAACCAGACACACCCTCGCTCATTCAAGTCTATTTAACAAGCACTGGACCTCTACTCAGGGATAGATCTCATTCCTGCAGTGTAGGCTTGATTTACTATTAGGTGTTTTTTTTTTTTTTCTGACCAACAGTCTGATGAGATTTTAGCTAAGCTTCCCATAGAAAACTACCTAGTGAAGAGAGCAGCACATCACAACATACGGGGATGCCTGGAGGGATCTATCTGCCTATGCATTTCTAATGTGCCCCCTACCACAGCATCCAGATATCCAGATATAGCACATCTGCGTCTCTGTGTGGAATGATGTGGCCTGCTGATTGTCTGTTTCCCTAATGCTTCATGCCCATGGTTTGTAACCACTTGCAGCCTTCCCATAGCACACCCATAATTTATCCTTTTCCAGTTTGGTAAGCAAGAATTGAACGGGTGTCTTCCAAACCTGCTTTAGCTGCCACAGAGCAAACAATTGGTAAATGGGGCGGTTCTGCAGATTTGTCCTCTCCCCAGATCACTGACATACACACAACATGCACACAAGTGCACAAACCTAAATGCGCACATGTACACACTTTTGTTCTCTTACTAGCAGAACACTATTCACAGTAATGGGAAATTGCCAAGTTTGGAACTGCAGTCACTGAACAGGCAAATGAGCTCTTCTCCCAAAAACCCTTGATGTGAAATATTTATCACACTACACAACCTGCTGCTCCTTCACTGTGCTCAGGATGGAGCAGTTGTGAATATATGTGGAGGATGTATGTGGATCATATTTTATACTCATGCAGCCAACCTGTGGAGTAGGTTGGATCTACCTGGTGTGGCAGACCAGCACATCACCCCCATAATGGACCTCCTCCCATGCAGTGAGTGGGGCAATGCCCCAGATAGTGGACATGGTGATGTACCATCACCCTGCCCCACTAGTTGTTTGGCTACAACTTAGATAGAATAGAGATATTTCTCCTGCACATGCCCAATCTCATCTGATCTCAGAAGCTAAGCAGGGTCAGGCCTGGTTAGTACTTGGATGGGAGACTGCCTGGGAATACCAGGTGCTGCTGGCTTCTACCATAGTCTTTCGAGACTGAAGGTTGCCAACCATTTCAACATAGTGTTTCATTGCATTCTGCATGAAATTACACATAGATTGATATATAACATAGAGCGCAATCCTAACCCCTTATGTCAGTGCTTTCCAGCACAGTGCTTTCCAGCACTTTCCAGCACTGACATAAGGGTAATGCAGCTCTGGGGTAAGGGAACAAACATTCCCTTACTTTGAGGAGGCCTCCGTGAGTGACACCCAACTGCAGGATGCAGCACATGTCCCATTGGCACTGCTATGCCAGTGCTGGAAAGCACTGACATAAGGGGTTAGGATTGCGCCCATAATGGTATTATGCCATTATGGTATAATGCCAAGATTTTAAAAATTTTGTGATTCAGTTCCATCAGGTCTTATTTTGGACAATGCTGCTGTGGCCGGCTCTCTTGAAGAACATAAGAAGCCTCTGCTGGATAAGACCAAAGTCTTATCTAGTCCAGCATCCTTTTTCTCACAGTGGGCCACCAACTGGCCACCACCAGTAGCCCACAGATCTTTAACATCTGCCAACCCCTGACTCCTCTGCAACCTTCCTTGACTTTCATAAACATCCTTACCAAAGATCCCTGCCTAATATTCCTCAGATGCTTCAGATTCCTTCTTAAAATTCACTTTTCTGTGAGCCTTTGATACACCAATGTTCCCATGTCCTACAGTTACTAGATTTTAAGTGAAACTGAAATAATGTGTGTGCTTCCCTGTATCTGGTAGCAGTCTTCCTAGACCCCTTAAATCCCAGTTGTGATCATCAGGCTTGCTGGGTCCAGGCCCATTACTATAAGAGACACTGGAAAATTCTGTCTCTCTAGAGCAGTGGTTCTTAATTTTTAATTTTTTTTTTTTTTGGGGGGGGGGAGGTCTCAGACCCCTTTGAGAATCTGATGAAAGATTTGAACTCCTTCCCTAGAAGACTGGACATAAGCAATAATATGCAAACAACAACAACAACAATGCCCTTGGTTCATGGAACCCCTGAAGCCTATCATGGACTACCTATGGGGTTCTTGTGTCGTGAGGGGCTTCTCACGGGACCTGTTCACGCCTAGCCAAAAGCAGTAAACAGACACTGGGTGTAAATATAACTGAAGTTATTTTATTTTGCCAGCCAAAGTCTGAGACTGCGCACCTTCAGACAGCATCCCCCAATACAGAACAGGCAGTTCCTCTGTATATGTGTAGGTAAACACAGAGAGACATAGCCCCAAAAGATCATATGAGATCACATCTACTTTCAGACACCTTAGAAGCACACAGAACTTTCTACCTCAGGGGCTTTCCCTGATTTCTATTTTGACCTTTTAAGATCCCACATCACGTGCTGTGAACACACCTGTGAACCTTGCCGTTCTAATTTTATGAAGCCTAGCAGTTTTGTAACAACAAGCATTTAAGTTAGTCTGGTTAAGCCTTGCACTGCAATCAGCCTCTCTCTCAGATAACTGCAGACCAGTAGTTCCCTGTGAGCCGTGGCTTCTCAGGGAGCCCATGGAAACCAACCAGAGGAACCGTGAAATATTTGCAAAAAACCTGCTGCCTTATACAGTATATATGGTTGTAGCCCTAAAGGGGACCCGCAGTCAATGACCCCTTAGGTTGAGGGAGTCGCCAGTTGAAGAAGTTTGGGAACCGCTGCTGTAGACATTTTCAGTTCACCTGGGCCTAAGTTACGAACTTCGGGTCTAGAGACTTCTAAGTAGCTGCACAGGTGGCAAAGGTAATGGGAATACTAGACCCAGAGTTTCAGCAGGGAGGAGGTAGACCCAGACATGTTCACAAGGCCCAGGAGAGTTTAAGACCCCAGACATTGCCGGTGGTGAGGTGGAGACAACAGGCTGCAAAGCTGAGGGCTTGAGTTCGAGAGAAGCCTGAGGAAGGAAGGGAGAAGAGGAGAGAAGAAGCCTGCAGAGGAAGAAGAATTAAGTGCTGCTCAAACCCCCTCCCCTTTTCTTTCACACTGAGGCTCTGGGCATGTGTCCTCAGCTGGTGAAGTCCCAGGGAGCAGAGGCATCTCACCTGGGCACTCCCTACACATCCAGATCAAGGGGGAAGTACTTTGCTAATCCAGCAAGAGATCTCTCGGCAAACCTGGAGGTGAATGATCAGTGGTGTGAGTGAAATTCATTTCCTCCCTGGGCGTTAGCTGTGGGGCATGCACCCTGCTTAACCCTACTTCTGTCTTCCTTCCTTCATGCGGTTGTTCTCAATATCTTGATGTGAGCTACTCAGGGCGCCTGTCTTTTCTTTCTAGGTACAGAGCACCATGCCCAGATCGCTGCTAGATAAATAATATCTAATAACACAGCCACCTTGGGTGCCCTTCGGGAAGAAAGGCAGAATATAAACCGAATAAATAAATAAATAATATTGCCCATCTTTATAATTTAAATTGTAATTCACCATAGGAGCCTGTCCTGGCTGAAAGGCAGGGCAGAACATGATAAATAAAAAACATAAATCTAGATTCCCTTCATTTCAGGAATTAGGAGCACTGTTTTAATTACTCTAATCCCATACAAGTGGAATGCAGATAAGGTATTTCAGGCCTGTGTTTGTCATTCTTAGTCGTCTCCCAGTCAACACTATGTACAGACTTGGAACTAGAGGAGTCTGTGCCATTTTTACTGTTGATTGACTAAGGGCGCAATCCTAACTGCGCCTTATGCCAGCCCAAGTTCTTTGGGCCGGCATAGGAGGGTCGCAAACATGCCATAAAGCACATTTGCACCTCTGGGGGCAGGCGCACAGGGAGCCGGGGGCGGGGCTGGAACCCAGCAGTTATCCCCCATCCCCCAATCCCCATCCCTGCAGAGAACAGAGCGGCTTCAAGCCGCTCCGCTCTCCTCTGACTTGCGCTACCTCCAGAGGTGGCGCAGGTCTGAGGAGACCCATTGGGGCCAGCAGCCCTTACCCAGGGGTAAGGGGAAGAGCTTCCCTTTGCCCTTGGCTTAGCCGCTGCAGCCAACGAACCTGCGCTGGATGCAGCGCAAGCCTCCTGGTTTGCCTACTCCAGCACAGGTTTGGATTGCGCCCTAAATTTACCACGGGATGGTTATGGGGAAGTTTCCA
The DNA here is from genome assembly GCF_035046505.1 of Tiliqua scincoides. Classification (NCBI taxonomy): domain Eukaryota; kingdom Metazoa; phylum Chordata; class Lepidosauria; order Squamata; family Scincidae; genus Tiliqua; species Tiliqua scincoides. Next base: position 62,676,443 of record NC_089826.1, read on the forward strand.
TGCTACTCATCAGAAGTCTAGCTGGGGGGAGCAGGAAATACGGCAGGCACTGCAAAGTGGTGCGTAAGTGACCCTTCCTCCTTGCCATCAGAGGTATCCAGGGCCACTACAGCAACATCACAGCTATGGTTGCCGTCACTGCTCCAAATGGCTCTGAGAGCAAGGGGGAGGAGCCGCTTACACGCTGCGTTGCGGAGCCTGCCATACTTACTGCAGTGCCCCCCCCGGCTACACTCCTGCACCTGATTATACAGCAGAAGCACATATGAAACTTTTGACCCACTGAAGTTTGGAAAGGAGGCTGATAATGTTGTCTCTGAGCTGTGAGTGTCCTTAAGTTTAAAGAGAAACCTGCTGTTAACAGTTCTCTCTATGTGGCCCTGCCGCCTGTACAAACATAAGGCACCACTCAGCTGCTTGCTGGGCAAGGACACTGCTGCTGCCATGGCTTCAGGGGGAAATGTATTTAACTGCAAATTATAGGCCTGTTAATGAAACAGGATGATTTCAGCTGAAATAAACTGGTAAAAAGCAATTCCTGGAAAAATGTTCCTTTGGGAGTGTCTTTAAAGTGCAGTGCCAGATTGCAAAGCCAGACTTTAAGACACAGCTCGCATTAGGCAGAGGCAAGAGATCTCTGGACCAGGAAAGTGCGTGGGTTAGAGGACTGCAGCCTTAATGTCATAGCAATCCTTGACAGGCCTGGTGGCAGCTACATCTGCCACCTTATTTGGACAGTAGCAGCTACAGAATAGGCAGAAATTTGGCAGGAAAAGTTCCATATCCCTCAATTCCATGCTGGTGAAAACTTCATACACACACACCAATGCAGGGATGCATGAGTTTTCAAACAAGTGGGATCTGAAATATGAACTTCCCTTGTCAAAAATCACAGCCCCGTTTTGATTTGGTTCCAGTTTTGTGTGGGCAAACTTGAAATGGGGTTGCGCCCTGCTCCTATCATTACCCAGTCCTGCCTGCCATTCCCTCCTCCTATTCTCCACAAGAATGGGTAATGGAGAATGGGTAATTGGATAATGGGTAATGCGGAACTACAGAACTACAAGACTCATCATCTCTAGCGGGAGATGATAATCAACGTATCATTTTCAGCTACACCAAACAACTGTAGGGCTTTTCCTTTGTGCAAGTGAATTCTCACCATTATATCTTAGTTTCCACGTTGTTTCAAGGTAAAGATTTTTGGGGGTACTTTTTTTTTCTTTTTTGCCTTGGGAAGACAGAAGGACTAGAAGATGCGGGGAGCAGCTGTGCTCACCCAGGCCAAATGGGTTTCAGCGTGATGCAGGGTAGGTTGTGGGGCTCACAACCACTGCCGGTGCTATCATTAGGCCAACTTAGTGGCCACCTAGGGCACAGATCTCAGAGGGCACAGTACTAACCTTTGAAGGGCACAGTTTTATACAGTTTAGTTTTAAATCCATGTTAAAAATGCAACTGCAATTTATATTTTTATTTGAAGATAAATACCACAAAAGTGCAATGGAACATAATTATAAAGTCTTCTTAAAGAATGGATGGGGGAGGTTTGCAAGTAGTGAACCTTGCCTATGGTGCAAAATAGCCTGCCACCAGCCCTGCGCACAAATGAAAGAAAGAAAGAAAGAAAGAAAGAAAGAAAGAAAGAAAGAAAGAAAGAAAGAAAGAAAGAAAGAAAGAAAGAAAGAAAGAAAGAAAGAAAGAAAGAAAGAAAAGCCAAGGTTTGGTTCCAAGAGATCCTAGTTACCAAACACTCTATGAACTTTATGAACCTGAATCTTAACTTGAAGTCTATGGGGCTGGGTGATAGTGAGGGTTCATCTACATCTCCAATATCGGATACTTCCTTCTTCAAGCTAGATATCCCTTGCTGCATTGAAGGTTTCGGCGATGGTTATTTCTCTCTGCTGGCTATCCCTCAATTTGTTGAAGGTTGCTGAGCCAACATTGAGACCTCAGAGTTCAGCAGTGGCATGGGGGTTGCTTCACTTGTCTTCCTGCTCCACCTGTCTCTTGGTTCCTTTCCTTGGCTTGCCCAAGAGCCACCCAGAGCAACCTTCAGATAGCCTTTCAAAGACCTCTCATCATCAGGGTTCTGGAAGTTCTGCTGGAATCCCCAATTTGGTGCCTAAGATGGTGGGACAAGTCTGGAAGTGGACACAAATGTGTCCAATTCTCAATGGAATAACAGATAAGGAGAACAGAGTCACAGATAAGTAGGTAGGTAGATGGCAATTCTGTCCCTCACAGTTAAGCAAATTCACAGATAGCAAATCTGCATATAAAGAGAACTGACTGTACCAGCAGATGTGTTGCCTTGCCACACAGTGTGCACATCAGTAAAAGCTTCATCTACTAAATTGCTGCAGGTCAACCCCTTCTTAAAGACAGGGAACAAGTTTAGAAAGAAAGCAAATTGCCGACCCTAGTTATAATTCCTGCTCCTTCCACCTGATTTGTTTGAGAATTAGTAGAAGTAACCAGATTTAGAACCATTTTTGCAGGACTGATTGTATCTGAGCTATCTTCCTCTCTGTGGTGTTTCATTAATTGCAGCACATAAAAAGCTCTCTCTCTCTCTCTCTCTCTCTCTCTCTCTCTCTCTCTCTCTCTCTTTCCTGTGATAGAATGCCAGGGTTCTAGCCTTGGGTATGTGACATTGTCATTAGCTGGCAAGACTTCTCCCTGGGCATATTTCAAAACAAAACAGGGAATAGAAGCTGGAGGGAGACCTGCTGGTGTTTCTTTCCCTCTCTGATTATAAGTGGCTCCAGACATTCCAAAGAAACTACAAGGGAGGAAGCAAGAGGGACTTATGATGCTTCCTCTGGGTCTCATCCAGGTTAGAGAGATATGCATATCCTCCATGGGAAGATATTCTTCCAATATAAGGGTAGAAAAGCACTATCCCAGCAGGGAATATGAGCATGTGCCCCTTTTCAACAAGACCTGGTTGGCAACCTTCAGTCTCGAAAGACTATGGTATAAGCCTACAGCACCCAGTATTCCCAGGCGGTCTCCCATCCAAGTACTAACCAGGCCTCACCCTACTTAGCTTCCAAGATCAGACGAGATTGGGCATGTGCAGGGAAACATACAGAGAACACACAGGTCCCTCTCTTTCCCTTGAATATGTAGCATAGCTCATTAAAGGAATGGCATTTTTTTTCAATGTTGTTATCAATAACTGTGGAATAGAAAGTTTGGTCAATGTGCTTAAGGTAGAACAAGCATCACCTAAAGGCTGATATTCAATGATAATCAAAAACAGTAGTTATACTGAATCAGGTATAATTGCATTATATAGCTCTAAGAGCTGTTTGAACGTGATATTTGATTTTGAGGTCTGAGGATCAACTAGATGTGATAGTGACAGCAATGTTTGTTTGGTTTGGAATACATATTCACCTGTGGACTCCAGCATCCAACCTGTTCTTCCTTGCAGCCCGCCTTTATGCCAGGTCATGGTCCTACTCCCATCCAGGTGATAACATAGCCTGCCACTGACCAGGGAAAAATGCCATCAGGCATCCAGTGGGTGGTGAGGCCAGGGGAGGAGGGGCCAACAGGAGGGCCTGGATATTTAAACCAAGAATAATAGAGGAACAGGGAGCAGGATCAGAGGTGGAAAATAGAGATGGATGGGAGAGAGAGAGAGAGAGAGAGAGAGAGAGAGAGAGAGAGAGAGAGGCTGAATGGCAGGAACAGGGAAGAAATTATAAGAGATGGGAAGGAAACAGAACACGGGGTGAAAGAAGGGAAAGGGTCTGAGGCATTCCAGGAATAGACAGGGTTGGAGTCTCACCTGCTTTCTCCCTTGCAGGGTGAGAACAGCGGGGATTGAAACCCACTCAGAAGGATCTCAGGAAGCCTCTCAAGACCCCACACCCCATGAGGTCAGGCAGGGGTCCTTGGACCTTTCTGGCAATTTTAACAGGCATACCTAAACCAGAGTACAATGGGGTCCTCCTGCTCTACATTCCTCCAGCTTCCCAGAGCCAGACCCCAAGATGTTCTCTGTAAAGTGGAACCCAGGCTCTGAGTGAGCAGAACTTTGGGTCCAAAGGAACTCAAGGACTGATGCAAAGTACCCTCAGATCCCCTTATCCCTGCACAAGGGGAGTAAGTGTATCTTCGTTCATGAGAGACTTAAGAAATATTCACTAGCACCATCTTCTTTGCTTCTTGGTATTCATTTTGACTTGCTAAAAGTGCCCTTTGCAGGAAGGAATACCCTCTCCAAGTCCCTATGCTGTAGATGTAGCCCTTGGAATAAGGTCATGGGGGACCCTTACCAGGGGAACCAATGCTGTCCCATTCAGATCTTAATTATGTGTCTAATTTTAGAATGACAGATACTTTTCACTTCTCTTAAAGAACTTTGTTTGACTTCCCTCGAAAATGCAAAGGTGTTTCTCCTGAGGGGCTACCCTGAAATTTGCTTCAGATTTCACTTTTTTCAAAAGTTTACTGCCAATCCTACTTTTATCATGGTCTGGTCTAGAGGGCAGAGCCTCCGTTAGCCTGAAGATAACATCAGAAGGTCGCCAGTTCAAGGACACCAGCAGCTCCCTGTACAGCTGAGAATGGCGAGACCTTGAAGCAGCTGACAAGCCCAGCTGAGTGATTCCACCTGCTCTTGGTGTGAGCAAGAAGTGGCTTAGCTGCCTTCCATGTGAGAGATGGAGCTGCTTGCCAGCCTGTGTGGGAGAACTGGAGGCCAGAAGAGAGCCCAAACCAGAAAGATCCATCTGAAATGTTGTTGGTTCTTGAAAGAGAGAACCTCTATGATTGTAAAAATCCCCTTGAGGGATTTAGAAATGCCTGCCTATGTAAACTGCCTTGAATAAAGTCAGAGGAGTAATCTGATGATCAGAAAGGCGGTATATAAATACCTAGTTGTTGTTGTTGTTGTTGTTATCATCATCATCATCATCATCATCATAAAGGGGAGCATCTCTTTTTTTTCTAGTTGGCTCACCACTGGTATTGGAACCAGCCTTGTGGGGAAATGATGCTCAGGTGAGAAACCTCAGGACCATTAGTCAAGGCAAGGGTTAAACTCCTGCCACCAAGACCCCCCACTTTGATGTTAAAATTCATCCACCATCACTATCGTGCATTTGAGATGCATTAGTTTGACACAGAAACTATTAGTGTGACTGCTGACTTGTCATCTAGTTTCCGCTCAGAGTTCTGCCCCTATGACAAACTTTTATGCACTCCATAGCTTTACTCAAAATGTAGTCACAAAAACAAGTGCTGGAGATTTGCTTGTTTTTCCACAAGCGGCAAGATCAGAAAACACCGGAAGAAACCTCTGCATATTTTAAGACTAAGAACTATAATCTAAAGCTTCCTTTATCCTCACCAGCATTTTGAGCCATAAAGACTGACATGCTTCATAAAGCCGAGGAATCCTTCCCGTAGGTATGAATGCTTTGATTTTTAAAATGCAGTGTTTGGGAGGAGGGTTAGCTTAGCACCTCAGTTCCCGTTCCTGCAATTATGAATGATCGCTGCCACCTATAGGCACAGACTGGAGCGACATGGAATCCCTCACGAAAGTGAAAATGAGCCCAAACAAGAATTTACATTTCAGATTTTTCTTGTTTGAGCAACAGATCACAAACAAAAGTTGTTCACAGCAGAGCAGCCTGGCATCATCAAAGACGTGTCTAACCAATCATAGCACTTCCTCTGTGCCTTGTTTCTGGTTCTTTTAGAGTGAGCACAGTATGTTTTTATTCAGCTGCGTGGAGATCACAAACTGTCAAGCTAGATCGTATTGCTGTCCACTCTTTGTGTCGAGCTGTTTAATTTGGGGTGCTCTTTGGCTTGTTCAAGAGTAAAAAGGTTGCTTCCCCCTCCCTTTAGTGAAAACCTACCATTTATGCTAGCCTGAAACTGACTGGTTGTTGATGTCAAGCACAGAAACCGAACTCGCGTCGTTTTCCACAGGTTACATTTTCCAAACATGGGGTTGCTTATGTAAGAGATCCTTAGGAAAATGTCATATATTAATATTTCATGCACCTGATTGGCTTCTGTAACTTTGACGTCTGTAAACATGATGTTGGGAGTCAGATTCTGAATCCTTCTGAAAAGCACATTTATGTGCATAAAAGATTTACAAATTCCATTTTCATTCAGATTCGAGCACATCAATCACTTACAGAAGTGGCCCTGTCCCTGGCTCCACTAGGCCAGCACATGTCCGTGCTCTGGCCCAGCCTGCTCTTGGGTAATCGCAAACATGCTTTATGGCACGTTCGCAATACTCTGGAGGCAGCACAAGAGACTTGTGCCAGCTCAGGGCAGCATTAGGATTGCACTGTTAAAGGAGGAGATAATATCACCTGTCTCATCTCTCCCACAAACACAAATTTGCACAAGTACATCCAGGAAAATAGAACTATGCTGTACATTCAGCATTTTGTCATATCCTAAGCAGGCTACATGGTCTTGTACAGCTTCACTAAGAAAACATTCTAAATAATAACCTCCAGTCTCCAGTTACTCCGTGCCATTCTATTGATTTTCTTTCCCAATTTCTTCCTGCCGACCAGAAAATTAATGGATATTCAAGGAGCAGAAAATCTGGTCTGGCAGCTGATGTAATACAGAATCTTTATTATTGACATGTGCAAGTATTCTCAGGAATCAGTAAATCTGCATTTTGCTCCAGTGCTTTGCCATTGACTCTTCAGCTTGGTGTCACATCCACACTGAATCCACGAGCGATCCGTATCCAGAGGTAGAATGCTGAAGGAAATGGGTGCACTTCTGCACTCTTAAACTTTGACATATTCCAGCAAACTTTTAGAATAACACTCTGTGTGAAGTGTCCCAGCTGTCCTTGGGGGACACATCTCATTTGTGTCTCAGCTTCTTCACAGCTGCAGCTGCAACCTCCCAGATGTGATTTTTTTTTCCACTCTGACCCGGAAGCTATTTCTTCATGTCTACATAGGAAACTGCCTTATACTGAATCCAGCCATAGGTCCATCAAGCTCAGAATTGTCAACACAGCAATGAAATGCTGTGAGGTCCCACCCTGGGAAGGCAATACACACTCACTCTCCACCCCATTAAGCTCAGTCTCTGAAATATACACACACACCCCCTCCGGAAATGCAGTCTCTGGAACACATCTCAATCTTCTCCCACTAGGAGCTAAGGGAAGCTCAGCACAGGCTCCTTGCAGCAACTGAAAAGCTGCCTCTCTGGATGCTATACAGAAAGATAATTTGCTCAGGCTCCCCGCTTTTTTCATGGCTTTTTAATTCTTTTAAACAGAAAAGAAGCAACTTTTCCCACTGCCTCCCCAGAGCTTGCTGATACAGGCATCCTGCTATTTTTTGATTGGAAGACAGTCACCATCCTTTTTTCAAATTGGAAGACAGCCATGATTAAGCCTAACCAGCCACAGACCTCTGCAGCCCCTCACCTGGGGCAAAGCTCCATGATGGCGCCCCCTGCAGGCTATCGCCACCACCCCATGCAGATATCCACCCCCCCTACTCACCAGAAGCTCATGGAGCCTCATGCGATTGCAGCCCACGCTGGAGAAACCTCCATGAGGTTCTCCAGTGCTATAAACTGTGCTTCCGGCAAACCAGAAGCACAGTTTCCGCCCCTATTGGAAGCCTTAAGGAGGCTTCTGTGGGGTCCTAGCAGCCAGCGCCTGGGGCTTTTGCCCCATCTTACCCTATGGTAGGCACTCAACTGAGCCTAACCTCCTGAAGGCAAGTCTTCCTGATGCCTCCCACGCCCCGCCTCCCCTAACTGCACATCACTGCAACACAAACTAGCAGCTGTTTGCCAAGGTTTCAGAAGGTGCTCTCTCTCAATGCTACCTGGAGATACCAAGAACTGAATCTGGAGACTTCTGCACATGAGGCATATCTTTGGTCCCTGAACTATGGCCCTTCCTCTTGAGGAAGTGCATTCTTCCCCACTCTGCACAATGGACAATCTGCAATCTTTTGCTTCTTTCCCTCTAATTTTTAGCACCGGAACCCACTTTTTAGAAGGAGAATCTGTCAGGACCCACCAGAAATGATGTCATGACCCAAAGTGACATCATCAAGCAAGAAAATTTTTAACAATCCTAGGCTACTATCTTACCTACCCAGGAGTAAGTCGCATTGACTATCATTGTTAAAGGCATATACATAGTAGCCTGTTAAAGTACAGATCTATAACCCCCAAATGCAGTCACATACCATAGTAGCATCAAATATATTAAAAATAAAATATTGAAATGAATGTGGGTCTCAAACCAACACATAGTTTGAGAAACACTGCTCTAGATCCACAATTACTGTACTGTTCCAAAAACTGTTGCGTAATATAATAATAATAATAATAATAATAATAATAATAATAATAATAATAATAATAATAAACAACTTTATTTATACCCCACCCTTCTCCCCAAAGGGACCCAGGGCGGCTTACAACATGTTAAAAACAGATTAAAACATAATTTAACAAACAGATAAAAACATATAAGAACACATTAACAGATACCATAAAAACACTAGTCAGATAAAAAGTCAGATAAAAAGAGCATAAAGCAGCAGTTCATAGAGGACTCAGGCCTGTAAAAAATACTAAAAGATGTTTAAAAGGCCATGAACTCAGAAGGCTTGTTTAAACAAAAGGGTCTTCAGGCCTCACCGAAAAGTCTCAAGAGAGGGAGCCATTCTCAAGTCAAGGGGAAGGGCGTTCCATAACATTGGTGCCACTACTGAGAAGGCCCTATTTCTTGCCGCCGCCCCATGTACCTCCTTAGGCGGCGGAACTTGTAAAAAGGCCTTCTCTGATGACCTAAGAGGACGAGCCGGATTGTGCGGGAGTAGGCGATCTCTAAGATACCCTGGCCCAGAGCAGTATAGGGCTTTAAAGGTCAAAACCAGCACCTTGAATTGGGCCCGGAAATGAATGGGCAGCCAATGTAGCCCCCGGAGAAGTGGGCTGACAGTCAAACCGCCTAGCTCCAGTGACCACATGGGCCGCCGCATTCTGCACTAATTGCAGTTTCCGAACTGTCTTCAGGGGCAGCCCCACATAGAGTGCATTACAATAATCTAACCTCGATGTCACCGTGGCATGGATCACCGTGGCCAGGTCTGCAAGATTGAAGTACGGCCACAGCTAGCGCACCAGCCGAAGCTGAGCGAAGGCCCCCCTAGCCACAACAGCCACCTGGGAATCCAGGAGCAGCTGTGAGTCCAGGTGGACTCCCAAGCTGCGGATCTGCTCCTTCAGAGGAAGTGCAACCCCATTCAGAGCAAGCCGATAGTCCAGCGCCTGCATCGAGGATTTCCGAACCAGGAGAGCCTCTGTCTTATTTAATTTAATTTTAGCTTGTTAGTCCCCATCTAGATCCTCACTGCTTCCAGACAGCGCTCCAGGCCCTCAACCGCCACCCTGGAGTCTGGAGGAAAGGAGAGATAGAGCTGGGTGTCATCAGCATATTGATGACACCCCACTCCAAACCCCAGGATGACCTCTCCCAGCAGTTTCATTTAGATATTAAATAGCATAGGGGACAGAACTGAACCCTGCAGCACCCCGCACCTCAAAGACCAGGGTGTCGAACAGGCAATCCCCCAGCACCACCATCTGGGACCAACCCTCCAAGTAGGAGCGGAACCACCGCAAGACAGTGCCTCCAACTCCCAACTCAGCCAATCGGCCCAGAAGGATACCATGGTCGATGGTATCGAAAGCCGCTGTGATGTCCAGCAGGACCAAAAGGGACGCACTCCCCCTGTTCAGTCCCCGGCGTATGTCATCCACCAAGGTGACCATGGCAGTTTCCGTCCCAAAGCCCGGCCCGAAACCAGATTGAAAAGGATCCAGATAATCAGCTTCATCCAAGACCCTCTGGAGTTGGGCCGCCACCACCTGCTCAATTACCTTGCCCAGAAATGGGATGTTGGAGACTGGCCAGTAGTTATCCAACACAGTGGAATCCAGGGAGGGCTTCTTCAGGAGGGGGCGAACCAACGCCTGTTTCAAAGAAAGTGGCAACATCCCCTCCATCAAGGAAGAGTTGACCACCCTCCCCGTCCACTCAGCCAGTCCACCCCGGGCAGCTCTTATTAGCCAAGCTGGGCAAGGGTCAAACAGGCAGGCAGATGGCCTCACACTCCAAAGGAGTCTGTCCACATCCTCAGGCTGTACAAGCTGAAAAGAATCCCACAACACTGGACAAGCAGTTGCCAAGGGGACATTGTCAGACATTGTCAATGTGGCATCCAAGTCGCGATGAATACAGTCGATTTTATCTGCAAAATGTTGCACAAACACGTCACATTGGCTGACCGTGTATTCCTCCCGGTCTACTGGAGGGGCCTGATGAAGGAGGCCCCGCACCACATGGAACAGCTCTGCTGGACAGCTGTCAGCAGACGCAATGGTAGCAGAGAAGAAAGATCTCTTCACTGTTACTGCCACCATGGAGTAGGCTCTATAATGAGCTCTACTCCGTGTCCGATCGGATTCATCACGAGTTTTCTGCCACTGTCACTCTAGACGCCTGCCCTGCCACTTCATCATTCATAGTTCCTCAGTGAACCAAGGAGCCGCTCCGAGTCTGCAACATGACAGAGGTCGCTCCGGAGCAATCTCATCCACTGCCCTGGTCATTTCTCCATTCCAGAGGTCAACCAGGGCATCAGCTGAGGTGCCAGTCTTGGCAGTGGGAAAATCCCCCAGAGCCCTCAGGAAACCTTCAGGATCCATTAGCCTCCGGGGGCGGACCATAGAAAACGGTCCCCCGCCTCTGCGGAGGTAGGAAGTCGCAACAAGCCTAAACTTTACCAGGAAGTGATCTGTCCATGACAACAGAGTGATCTTGATCTCCTCCACATCCAGATCACTGCCCCCATGCCCAGCTGTGAACTCCAGGTCCAACACGTGTCCTGCAGTATGTGTCGGGGCCCAGATCTTCTGGGACAGGCCCATGGTTGTCATGGCGGCCATGAAATCCTGAGCTGCACCTGCTGCGGGGGCCTCGGCATGAACATTGAAGTCCCCCAGCACTAACAGGCGGGGGGGCCTTCAATGCCACCCCCGAGATCACCCCGGTCAGCTCAGGCAGGGAGACGGTCAGCTCAGGCAGGGAGATAAATGTAGGACATTTATCAGGTTTTCCTCCTGGCAATAAAAATAGTGAATATTCACAGCATCCCTAGGGATAAAACACCTAGCAAGCAAAATAACAGGCTTTGATGTGCAGTGCTACAAGACATGCATGAATACATCCACAGAGTGGATGAAAGCACACGTTTTGATATCTATAATCTAATCAGATTGTCTTGTATTATGAAAGAGGATACTGTATAGTTTCTTGATTAGGGAGTTTAAAATTCACAGCTTATTTAATATCACTCGAACCATCTCAAAAACTATAGTTAAAGGAAGCTAAACTGCCTTGTATTTCATAAGTGAATGAAATTGATTTGAAATGGCAATTTCCGAAAGCTCGGCAGAACTGATGTAAATCAATTATTAGAGCTGAATGTAGCCCGCACAGCATTCTGTTATCTTGCAGTGTGAGAGAGCCATTCATTTAGTATCAGCAAAAGTCACTTCTGAACTATGACCTCTAATTTTAGACAGTTTATGGAAGGCTGGCCTATCAGAGAAGGAACATTTCTAGAACGTGTTAAAAATCAACCTTATAAATGTTATTGGAAAATGGAAATAGATTTGGAGGAAAACTAACAGTTGAATCCAACCTAAATTCTCCCATGCTGATGCAGCGCTGTCAGTACAGACTGTGCTGCATCCTGCTGGGAATTTCAACTGCTGTTGGTCTCCTCGAGGTAAGGGGGCATTTGTCCCCTTAGCCCAGGGTAAGCCCAGCAGCCACAATAGAACAACTCAGACGTATGCCAGCAAGTCCACATTGACTCATGTCGGCAGAGCAGGCTCAAAAAGGGGGATAGGATACAGTACACACCAGTGCAGCAGATCCCACCTCACTCCCAGGCCCAATCTGCCCACACTCTGCTCGTATTGCTGTCCTCCTCCACCTTGTCCCACCCTTCTCATCCTCCCCTGCCTTTCCCCCACCCCAGCGCCACACTTACCTGCTCCGGTACCCATCCCTGTGTGTGCCTGTGCACCTAACCTTCTCACTGTTGCAAAGCCCTTGGTGGTGCTTTTGCTACAGTGTGAAGGCATGGCACACCAGTGGAATGTACGCTCTGCTGGCACACTTCTCCATTAGGATTGGGGTCCTATTCACCTATGTATCTTGATGAGCAAGGTCCATTGCTCTGCTCAGAGTCCAGATTTCCTAGATGTCCCACTATCACTTTCAAAGTGATCTACCAGAAAGCCTTTTGCCAAAGGAACCATCACTCCTACCATAATCCTTTTCCAGCTCTGGATTGGCAGCTGGCTGTGCCTGATGTGGACAACCATTTGCCAAAATGCCAAATCTAATGGGATTGGCTCACTTTGGAAAATTTAGGGCCCTTAAGCCCCACTTTTGTCCAAACCTAATGTTATTTTCTTTTAAATGACTTTCAGAATTGTGAGACAACAAATATCACATGTGCACTTTCACTTTACAGACACATACATTCAGATATTCCTACCAAATATAAAAAATTCTGATTGGGTTGTGAGTTTTTCCAATCATTATAAGTATTATATATTTTTCTTTATTATAGATAGACCAGAGCCATGCAAATGGAGACCCAGGGGCTGGATCCAGTGTTTGCATGGATCCATCCGCCCAGTGAGCGAACCTTTTGGTTCCGCTAGGGTGCCACGTGCCGTCCTCCTCAATCGGGGTATAGGGATGCTCTGGGCAGTCATGTCTGCCCAGATGTCTTGTTGTGTGGCCTTCTGGGATGCCGGGCAGACAACGCAACTGCCCAGAGTGTCCCTGTCCTCTGAACAAGGAGGACTTCACACGGCACCTGGGCAGAACACGCATATGCAATCTGGGTGGGGACTGCATTCCAGGTACACTGGGGGTGCAACTTTGAGCACCATTGACCTAAACAGTAAAGGTTTAAGTGCCACTGATATGGTCATGGTACCACCAGACCATAAACCTGTTTACCAGAAGTGCTGGACAAGGGCCCAAAAGTCATAGCACCTCTCCTCATTGACTTATGTATAACTTCAACCCTTACACACATGTTGCAACAGATAAGGAGACAGGAAGAAATATTTGGAGCACCCAGAGATGCAGCATGGGGCTTTGACAGCCTGCAGACCAGCTCCAGAGGGCAGGTGAAGATGGCAACAGTGGCATGGTGAGCATGGCAGTGTCACTCCCACAGGGCCCACAGGCATGGCACCTGGGGTTTTTACCCCACAACCCCCCAGGACTTCCACTCCATTGGAGTCACCTGAAAGACAGACTGCTGAAATCACAGAAAGCTAAAATACAGTCCTTATTCCTGTGTGAATATATATATTTTGATTTTCAATCTTCATGAAAAAGACACTGAACATCTGTAATTTCTGCTTATAACTGATTGCCTGCTTCATATATCACGTACATACAATATGTTCTGCTGTAGATAGTGAGATGTACAAATACTCTTAAAGAAAACCCTAGGAATGAGAGTCACCTCTAATTTATTTTCATTTCAATAAGTATCAATATTCACAAAGGCAAGTTATGGCATTTTGAACAAACCAAATGCTTCACTCATCCATCCCAAGTTGCCTGCGTCTCTCCTTTTTTAATATATAAGCAAAGTCATTAAACAAATATTAACCTGTTGAAACTGCAAAGTTACTGTTTTATTTCAAGCAGCTGATTCTCTCCATGTATGGGGTGTTCAGGGAGGGGTAGTACCTCTGGTGTAGGGGCATGTCATGTCCTTTTAGGGCAGCTCGTCCACCTTTGGTCCCCACCTGTTACTCAGCTCTCACCTGTGGCTCCCAGTAGCTGTAGCATGTGCAGTGGCCACACCCTGGGCAACAGCTTCGACAGGGTGGCCAAACCAGGTTGAGGGTAGCCATTGGGTCATTGGCCTTCTGCGAGATTAGGACTTGTCTATCCCGAGTATGTGAAGACAGACTCCGGCAGATTGACCAGATGAGACCTACTAGAAACCAATGGTCATGAAGGTGGTTTCTGCAAGTGACGTGGTACGCTAAGAGCACGGCAAGACACGAAAGACGCCCTGGTCAACCACTGCACCCAGCCCATTTCCAACCATCTCGACTTTTGTCCTGCCATTGGAGCAAGATGGAATCTGGGAAGAGAGATTGAGGCTGACTATGTGCACCTCTCCCTCACTTTAATCGAATTCATGTGCAAGTCTCTTCCCTGGGGGCTGGGGATAAGAATAGGCCCTCAGTTTGGCTGTACTTGTCGTAAGAGGCGACTAAATAGCCACCGGGTAGATGGGACTCGTTAGCCTGGAAAGGCAGCTCATCTGAGAAGAAAAACTCTGATCCCAAACCTCCACTGCCTTGTGGCTACATCCAGTTATGGAAAAGGCTTCAGGAGTCAACCTTGAGGCAAAATCTGTAGCCAGAGTCCCTGAGGCAGTTGGCTGAACACAGTCACGTTCTGGCAACTCCTGCGACGCCGCTGGAACCAACCGTGTTAGCTTCTGCCTTTCCATTGGACCATTTCAGCAATGTGGAGAGGGGGGATTTGCCGCATGGATAGCAGTCTATCCTCCATATCTACTTTACCCAGGCTTTGTGCACTGGAGAGGAAACTATTCCAGAACCACTATTCAGAGCACGATACCATAGTCTTCCGAGACTGAAGGATGCCAACATTGATTCTCTCTGGTATTGCACAGACAAGGGGGAAGAAAAAGACACCCTGGTTGCCTTTGAGCTTTCATCTGCACATCTATATTTTTATAAATGGCTCAAAAAGCTAAAGGCTGCAACCATATCCATCTATCACAATCATCTCACATGTGATTGAACATTTGCAGTGTTGCTGCTTTAAAAAAAAAAAAAAAGACAGCCTTGTGTTCACATAGCATTTATACACAGTAGCATAACAGAAGTACTGAAACATTTTAAAACTACTGCATTATCTTGCAAGAGGGTGTAGGAAGGAAAGGTACAATTGATTAATCTAGTTCAGCAGTTGGCAGCGTACGTTCCATATATCATATCCTGTGCATCAAGGTCAGGATTTAAAGGTAAGCACACCTGGGGAATTTCCACATATGCTGGGATGACTGATCATTTTTTTAAAATTACTATATTTATGCACTGCCTTTCTCAATAGACTCAAGGCAGTTTACATAGGCAGGCTGAAATAAATCAATTTTTCAATTAGTGGTTACTGTCAGGTGTTTGTGTTTGCCTCTTCGCTGCTGATGCCACTGTAGCTCCAGCTATAGGCAACAGTAATGCTGCCATGCACAGCTATGCAAACAGCCTTATGTGTGCAGTGTGGGTGGTGTCCTCTGGCATCTTCCCATGGTTGATGGCTATTGCTTCCCATGGTTGGTGGCTTCCCATGGTTGGTGGCTATTGCTGTGTTGCTCATTCATAGTTGCTGGCAAGGAGGCACCCCCCAGTGTTGGTTGCTCTCTGGCCCTGCACCTGTCCCTGCCCTCTGCTGAGTTCACCCTGGCAGCACTTCTCTGGCTGCCAGTATTGTGGCTGAGTGGATGATACAATTGACATCACATCAATGGGACGCAGATGTTCCACTGATGACCTGCTGACATTGCAGCGATTACTTGCTGACCTAATGTAAATGGATGCACAATTGTCACACTGATGGTGTGCCCCATTAGTGATGGGCTGGATAAGGGTTCCCATGAATGCCACTGATGTTGCTGAGAAGGGCTGTGCCAGCATTACTGGGAGAGTTGCACTGGCACAGCATTGCCTGGAGAGGCTTGTGAAGTGAAGCCGGCAGCTCTGTGACACTGGTGCAGCCTCTGAGTAGGCTTGGGCCATGGATATTATTATGACAAATGGTGATATCCTTGTTGAAGAGATCCTTGACATGACATATGTAGAGCGCTCAGGGAGCTAGATGTTACAGTGAATGTGGCAGCCACTGACCCCAATCACCTTGGTTGACTCCACAGAAGCAAAATGCATGGTATGTGAGTGTTTCCCTGTCGTTGTCGTCCCCTTCCAAGTCATTGGCTGTCCTTGTTTGCTAGGAGGAAAACTAAAACACAGGGCACAATGATGATGTCATGGCCCTCTTTTCTGGTCTTTCACATTGCCAACCCTGTGTCAATGTTGTGTCTTGCCTAAAAGACTGAGGGTCCAATTCTAGTGCTGATACAGGCCGAAGGCAGCTCCAAGGTAAGGGAACTAACATTCCCTTACCTTGAGGAGGCCTCCATGACTGCCCCTACCAAAGTTTACAGCACATACCCCGTTGGCAAGGCTGCATCTGTGCTGAAAAGTTGGATAGGATTGTGCCCTGAATCAACTTCCCAGTTTTGAACTTTACTACTGCCATGACCCCACTTAGTAACTCTAGGCAACCATTCCTGTTCAGCCTCCGCTGCAATATGGGGATAATAATACTCACCTTATAGGCTACAGGGTTACATAAAGATAATGTGAAGTGCCTTGGACACCCAGAATGTGTTATACAAATTGTAAGTATTATTACAGAGAGATGGAGTGATGGCAGCCGCATGTCCACCATAAAGTCTACTAAGAGCCCAATCCTGAGCTTGGTGCGCCGGCTTCCTGCCAGTGCGCACTGTCACAAATATGCCATAAGGCACATTTGTGAGGCTTACTGCGGGGCCAGCATCTGTGCTAGCCCAGCTCTGGCTGGCACTAGGCTAGTACTGGGCGGGTGCCCGTCCTCTGCCGCTCTGTGGTCTCACAGACTGCCGAGCTGCAGCACAGTAAGTGGGGCCAGAGAGGAGGGCAGGGAGGAGGCGTTCCAGGGAGGGGGGAGGCAGGCGGTGAGGGCGGGCAGGAGGCGTGCCGGGGGAGGGAGTGGGGAGGCAAAGAGGCAGGTCCGCTGGAGCTCCGCTTCACCAGATGCCGTCCATTCGTGTAGGACTCAGCGCCCTACACAAACTCCTTTACCTTACCACTGACCTTTTGGTCAGTGGTCAAGTGAGTAGCTCCATTGTGGGGCTTCTTCCCTTATCCAGGAGAAGGGGATGAAAGTCCCCTTCTCCAAGGTGCCACCCGTGGTAGTCCGAGGCACACAGGATCCAGCGGCAGCCATTTTCAGTGCCGCCAAAGCTGCACAACCTGGGCAGCTAAGGATTGGGCTGTAAGGCTCTTGGTGAAGCACTGTATAAATGCTGTATATTACAATTATTGTCTAGAAATTTGATGTGAGAATATGGTACATTCCATGATAGCTGATCTGCAAAACTCATTTACTGCAACCAGTATATCACTTGATGGTTGCAGTTTTAGGGATATATGCACATGATTACATTAACTAGATTTAATTGTCTGTGACAATTAAGATAATCATTATTTATACCAAGTCAATAGTTAATCTTGGTTAGGTTTGCAGAGAACATCTTGGTAATGGAATTATTTGTAAGAATAGCCAAGAACCAGACAGAAGACACTTAAATTCCTCTTAAATTCCAACTGTTCTTTAAAAGTAAGAAATGGAGACCAACGTCTAAATTAGTTGTGACATTGTCTGTCTCTGTCATGAAAATAAGGACCACATCCTTGAAAATCAATCCACAGGATCAATGGAACAGAATAATTTAACTTTATTTTACTGCACATCATGAAATCTAAACCAAAGCCCAAGGTCTGAGATGGAAAACCACTTCCTTGTTTTTGCAAATACAACCCCATGTGCAGAAGTCATTATGGTTCCACTTCAATCAAATTGTTTCGAGGTATTTAAAAGCAGTGCTCTTGAAATGGAAAACATCTTAAACACAGAGCAACCAAACAAATGCACAGGAAACAAAACAGAACAATTCATTATGTTCTAACAAAATTATGTTTCTACCTTAAGATCTGAAACCTGTCTTTTGATATACCCTCAACATTTTTTTATTTGCTGTTTCTATGAAAAGTCCACTCTGTGTTTATAGGATGTAATCCACCAAACCCTGCTTTCTGGGACTTCACCTCTGGTAATAATCCCTCCCTACCACCCAAAGTAAGGGACTTTTTTGTCTGGTGAAGGGAGGAAGGAGTAACGGTGAAGCAATGTGTGTGCATTTTGGCTTTGTGAATCTCTGAGTGAATAATCCAAAAAAGCGTCTTGAAATTTTTTCAGATGTTTCTGAGAAGCACTTGAAAAGTTCAAATGGTTGTGGGGGATCTGGGGTGTGTGTGTGATTATATTACATTAAAAGTGATGATCATTACACAACATACTATCAGAATGGAAAAGTCACTATTCCTTTTATCAAGTGGTCAAAATGTTCCCATATCTCTCAACTGGTGAGTAGACTCTTTCACATCATGTCTACAGTGTATTTGCCAGCATAACAGCACACATATTTTTGTTTTAAAAAAATATTGCCCTGAACATGGTGTGTATCATTTCTGAACACCAGGAAAATATGCAACATACAAGGAAAAGTATACAGCACAATCCTATGCATGTACCCAGTTGGGCTTACTCCCAAGTAAGTGTGCATAAGTTTGCAGCCTTAGATGCTGAAAACATCTGTGTCAGCCTAATAAAGGTTTACATTTTTAAAATGTTACATTTCATTTTTAGTTTAAAAAAAAGAGAGAGTTGGGATGTAAGGGACAGTTTGGTACAAAATAAACTGCAAAGTATTTTTTTACTGGTTATGATTCGTGACACTCTGTTTACAATCTTCTGGAAGTACCATATCACCACATTTCTAGACACAGCTAGTTGGAATTAATGGGGAGCTACTGATATTTAGATGGGGTTAGACCAGAGGTTTCTGTAAATTGAATAACATCTGTGCAGTGTAATGCAATGAAAAATTAGTTGGTTTTGGGGCTTGTATGTAAAATAAAAAATCTGTTTCACTCAGACACTGGGAGGTTTCAAGTGGGCATTGATATCTAAATTTTGCTGGCTTCCTGTTGATGTTGCTTTGACTTTGATCTCTCTTTAGTTATTGCAATATTGAATTGTCTTTTATTTGCATGGATTTCGTTGTAGTTTTGTTGTGATACTTAAGGTGTCGTTAGTAGTTCTGGTGGTCCCTTCAAGGTTTGAATAGCAGGATGCAAAATTTTAATAATAAATATTTAATTCAAAAAGCAAAGAGAGAGTGAAAATTGCAGCATAATCCCCCAATGTATATAATTTTTTTTAGATTTGCAATATGAAACATTTACGACTTTATGACATTTTTATCCGTTTTTGCCCCCCTGCCGGGAATGGCTCTGAAGAGGGGCCACTCGCCCACCTCCCTGCCAGGCTGAGTGCTCCACCCCCCTCCAGCTACGCCACCAGCTATAAGGAATGTTGTGGCAGTGCAGAGGCCCATCTTGCTGGCAGAGAGGCCTGCACCAGCTTCCCAATGCCAGTTGGAGACCTGCACCCTCCAGAGCACCCTCCACGGGGCAGTGGGAGGGGGTGGAGGAAGGCAGTATGGGGCAGGGGGAAGCATTACAGGGCAGTGAAGGCTGAGGAGGGGAGCGGATCAAGCCCTGGAGGGGGCAGGGTTGGTGGAGGAGGCCTCCATCATCAAGTTCACCTCCTGGGTATGAAAACCTGACATGAGGCAGTGCAGATTTGCTGGCTCCCAGTATCTCCATAGAGGTTCCTGGGGCTTTACCCAGGGTAATGAGATGAAGGAGACCTCTGGCAACCACAATTCTCGTGCTGTGGGAATTTAGTGTGGGAATTTGGAGTGTGAGAATTTGTTAGAATTGGGCTATGAAGCAAAAATTCACCAGAAGAGGTGAGTCTTTGCTGCCCTTTTCAAAGCTGTTAAGGACTGGGCCAGCCTTTTTCTCAATGTCTAAGAATAGGGAGGAAGTTCTAAAGCCTGTTTGCTGCTAATGAAAAGGCCTTGTCCTGCGTCCCAGCAAACTGTACTTCCACAGGATAGATGAGTGGTTTTCATCATGGTTTCAGACGAACAAGCCTTGCTGAGGGAGAACCAGCATGGCTTCTGTAAGGGTAAGTCTTGCCTCACGAACCTTATAGAATTCTTTGAAAAGGTCAACAGGCATGTGGATGGAGGAGACCCGTGGACATTATATATCTGGCAGCCCAAAATTAACATGCCCTGGAGCAGGCTGGCCACCTGGCCTGCGCTGCATCCAGAACAGGACTGGGCCGAATTGCAGCACAACTCAGATCTGCAGCAACTCAGATCTCATGCAGCTGCTGCCTCTACCGAGCTACTCAGATCTGCGCCACCTAAAGAGGTGTCGCAGATCTGAGAGACCCAGTGTAAGGCTGGGTCACCTGGAAGGGGTGGAAGGAGCTGGCATAAGTGCCAGATCCTGGTTTCATCCCCCTCCTGGGCCTGGTCCTCCTATTGGCCTGCCTGCCTGCCTGTCATATGCCCTTGAACACCCCCATTCCACCCTCCCCACCCCCCAAGAATCCCAGGCAGCTCAAGCTCACCAGTCTGAGATAAAAGGAGAGGGGAGATAAAAGGAGACTTACAGATGGCAGAAAAATTAAATGAGTTCATTGCATCTGTCTTCACGGCAGAAGACCTCGGGCAAATACCACTGCCTGAACGGCCCCTCCTGACCAAGGAATTAAGTCAGATAGAGGTTGAAAGAGAAGATGTTTCAGACCTCATTGATAAATTAAAGATCAATAAGTCACCAGGCCCTGATGGCATCCACCCTAGAGTTATTAAGGAATTGAAGAATGAAGTTGCTGATCTCTTGACTAAGGTATGCAACTTGTCCCTCAAAACAGCCACGGTGCCAGAAGATTGGAGGACAGCAAATGTTACGCCTATTTTTAAAAAGGGAAAGAGGGGGGACCCGGGAAACTATAGGCCGGTCAGCCTAACATCTATACCAGGTAAGATGGTGGAATGTCTCATCAAAGATAGAATCTCAAAACACAAAGACAAACAGGCCTTGCTGAGGGAGAATCAGCATGGCTTCTGTAAGGGTAAGTCTTGCCTCACGAACCTTATAGAATTCTTTGAAAAGGTCAACAGGCATGTGGATGCAGGAGAACCTGTGGACATTATATATCTGGACTTTCAGAAGGCGTTCGACACGGTCCCTCACCAAAGGCTACTGAAAAAACTCCACAGTCAGGGAATTACGGGCAGGTCTTCTCCAGGATTGAGACGTGGTTGAAGACCAGGAAACAGAGATTGGACGTCAATGGGCAATTTTCACAATGGAGAGAGGTGAAAAGCAGTGTGTCCCAAGGATCTGTCCTGGGACTGGTGCTTTTCAACCTCTTCATTAACAACCTGGAGACAGGGGTGAGCAGTTAGGTGTTTGCAGACAACACTAAACTTTTCCAAGTGGTGAAGACCAGAAGTGATTGTGAGGAGCTCCAGAAGGATCTCTCCAAACTGGCAGAATGGGCAGCAAAATGGCAGATGCGTTTCAATGTAAGTAAGTGTAAAGTCATGCACATTGGGACAAAAAATCAAAACTTCACATATAGGCTAATGGGTTCTGAGCTGTCTGTGACAGATCAGCAGAGAGATCTTGGGGTGGTGGTGGACAGGTCAATGAAAGTGTCGACCCAATGTGCGGTGGCAGTGAAGAAGGCCAATTCTCTGCTTGGGATCATTAGGAAGGGTATTGAGAACAAAACAGCTAATATTATAATGCCGTTGTACAAATGATGGTAAGGCCACACCCGGAGTATTGTGTCCAGTTCTGGTCACCACATCTCAAAAAGGACATAAGTGGAAATGGAAAAGGTGCAAAAGAGAGCGACTAAGATGATTACTGGGCTGGGGCACCTTCCTTATGAGGAAAGGCTATGGCGTTCGGGCCTATTCAGTCTAGAAAAGAGGCGCCTGAGAGGGGACATGATTGAGGCATACAAAATTATGCATGGGAAGGATAGAGAGATGCTCTTTACAATCTCACATAACACCAGAACCCTAAAACACCAGAACACCAGACATCCACTAAAATTGAGTGTTGGGAGAGTTAGGACAGACAAAAGAAAATATTTCTTTACTCAGCGTGTGGTTGGTCTGTGGAACTCTTGCCACAAGATGTGGTTGTGGCATCTGGCCTAGATGCCTTTAAAAGGGGATTGGACAAATTTTTGGAGGAAAAATCCATTACGGGCTACAAGACATGATGTGTATGTGCAACCACCTGATTTTAGAAATGGGCTATGTCAGATGCAAGGGAGGGCACCAGGATGCAGGTTTCTTGTTATCTGGTGTGCTCCCTGGGGACACTTGCACACTCCCTGGGGTCACTCCTTGGTGGGCCGCTGTGAGATACAGGAAGCTGGACTAGATGGGCCTATGGCCTGATCCAGCAGGGCTGTTATTGTATTCTTATGTTCTTGTCCTTTTTCATCTCGTGGCACACTGTCAAGGCACTAAAATTTTCAGGGCACACCATCTGTTTTTTGACAATTGACAAGGCACACCACATTGCCAGTGGGGGCTCACATCTCCCAATTACCCTACTAATGAATGACCCTCCCCCATACTCCCATGGCACATCCATGGACCATCTGTGGCACACCAATGTTGAAAATCACTGGGATATATGTTAAACAGTAAGGGGAACAAAACTCATCCCTGTGGGTTCACACAGATCAATGGCCAAGAGGTTGAGCAGCACCCCACACTGCCACTTTCTGAAACTTAACAGATAGATAAGAGAGGAATTGCTATAAAACAGTGCCTCCTAAGGCCATTACTTCCACACATCTCAAAAGGATAGCATGGGCAGTGGTTGCAAACACTGTTGAAAGGTCCAGCAAAACCAACAAGGATGCAGTGTCCAGTCTTTATCCCAGGATAGATTAGCGCCTAGACCAACCACGGCTTTTAAATGCATTCAATCTCCTAGTTTTCTTTTATCAGCCTTCTAGTTGGATAATGTATTGAACATCTGTTTGGAAAGGGAAACCTGACCTCTTCCTGTACATCTTATTCTTATTGAGGGAAAGGTGTCTTTTATTGGCATCTGCTCCCAGAATTAATTGAGTTTTTCAGCAACATCTCCCTCATGTGTTAATATGTTCTGCCCACTATTTTTAGAAGTTCTGTTTTCTACTTCACTGACTTTTGCTTAGTTCTGCTTCAAAAAGTTATATCCTTTAATCTCTCATGCAATCCTTCTCTCATCCTTAACCTTTGAGTCTCTCATTTGTTCCTTTGTCATAACCTGGGAAGATGTATCGTTGAGGTGAGTGTTTAGCAGGGTTCATATTAGTTTATCAGATATTTGGCTTCATGGAAATTGTTACCTTTTAGCAGGTTGGAAAGAAAAGCACTGACTCCATTAAGCCTTATGCACAAAAGAGAAAACTGTGGATGAGAGGCAAATTTTGGTGGGGACAGTTTAGGAAGGTGGTATAACTGGGCATCTTTCAGGGCCCCATGACCAGCAAAATGTCCATTGCCCCAATGTTTTTCCTATGTTACATTTTGAAGATTTGCATGCCACATCAAGTGAAGGGGGCACCTTTAAAAGTCCCTCCCCAGATTCCCAAGCAATTCTGGGTGAATAAAGAACTGGCTCATTCATCACCAATATAGCTACAAGTCAATTTGACCTCAGTCAGGGAGTCTTTTCAGATAAAAACCAGAAGTGGGTCATGATAGCATCAGGGGGCTCCTTGCACCTTTTGGAGGGCTGGTGCTACCAACAGGTACTTAAAAATGAAAAATTTTATGTGTGGCAGTGGCGGCACAATCCCAAAGTTGCCGTTACTGCTTCCCCCCCCCCACTCCTCACAAACACAGTGGTTCCAGCCTTCATGTAAAGATTGCGAACCATTGATCTGTTGCTTATCATTTTGTATGAATGAGTTCATGGTAAATAAATGAGCACTGCACAGTCACTGTGGATTAAGTTTACCTATGACATGACTCTTCTTGCAAATCTCTTGTGTCAATTACTTGGTGTCATATCATCATGTACCCTGTGTAATTGCTATATTGCTTTGAATGTAATGGCTGTGAGCCTCTGTAACAGGGAAATGAACTCTTCGGTGTAACTATTGTAAAGGTGATAATCAGCAGTGAAAAGCTTTTTCGATATCTTATTCCAGTGTTAGAGAAGGACTGCGGATATGGATAGCACACCATTTGCAGAGGAGTAACTACAGGGAAAGAAAGTGGTTTTCTCTCATGCTTGTGAACTTTCCAGAGGTATCTGGTGGGTCACTACAGAAAATAGATGCTGAACCAGGTTGGTCTTTCGCCTGGCCCAACAAGGCTTTTCTTAAGTTCTTATGTAGTGTTTTAATTTATTTCACTTTAGATCTTCCCTGTTCCGAAAACGTAGGCCATATCTAAGTTAGCCTCATTGGGATGTATTCAAAGAGTATACGGGAATATCAAAACATATGATAAGAGAAACAGTCGAATCCAGGGGGTGGTGATTTGTCCCAAGGAAATCAAACAGCTCAAAGATAGCTGAAATTGGAATCCAGTTCTTCTTATACACAGATCCACATAAACCATTTTCCTTTCAAGTTGACATCTAGATGTTGCTAATCCAGGCCTATACAACTTGTGTTTCCCACTAATCTCAAACTGCTGACCAACAGCCCAACAAGAAATCATTAAAACTGTCTCTGTTGCCTGCCTGGGCTTTGAAACGGAGAGGTATATGTGTGTGTAACTCATGCACCTAAGATTATGGGACACACACAGGAGAACTGCCTTTGCTGTCGGTCATGCCAGAGAATCAAGCCACAATCTGGTTTTAACAGGACTTTTTTTTTTTCCTGTGAACTTTTCACCCTCAAATATGTCTTCATTTTTTCTTCGCACACAACTATGTTCTAAACTTGGGATTTTTTTTCCTTTGTTTCTTCCTCATTTTCAGTTTGTATACAGTTAATTTCCCTAATTTTTCCCTTCCAGAACATATATTCCTACCCCCTCTTCTCTGCTCTAGTCACAACCTTTTGCCTCCTGAATTACCAGATTTTATTTTAGCCATTTATAATTTTAATTGTTGTGTTTTTGAAGTTTCTCCTTGAGCTGACAGCCCATTCTTTGTCCACCCCTTCTTCCAATTTTGATATAAGGATCGGAATTCATAGTCTATGGCCTTATGCTATTCCTGAAGATGCATTAAAACCCAGGGACACCCCAAATCATGTCCAGTATTGCAATCTTAAAAGATAATTCGTTTCTTTTGGATTAAATGGCTATGATTTCTATTCTATTCCACTCCTGCTGGTGTATCACTTCCTTTATAAATCTGATGTCATTTATTCTGAACTCCTCTTTTGGGTGACCTCTTTTAACTCTTTTATATCTGTTTTGGGTGACTGCGTGGCAACCATCAGTTCAAGGTCACCGCAAAGTATGCATGTTTTAATACACATATGAAGTGCACCTTACATGTCCTGGGGCATCCATGGTAACAGTTGTCAAGCACACAGCTGCTGCCATACACAGCTGGTGGGTTACAACTTGTGTAGGCCTGTACCAGGCCATTATCACCCGTATGTTGATCCAACTCTTGAAACAAAAAAAGGAATAGTGAATTATTGTCCTATTGCATTATGTATTTGACAAAGTTTGGATTGTTCAACCACAACCTTCTGTTGGGCCATTTCCGAACACAGTTCTTCAGCAATGCGCTGATTAATATAGCCAGTGGCATTATAATGAATGCTTAGGAAGAAGCAATGTCTGCTGAGTGAAATTGTCTTTGGGTGAAAACTCATCCCGTCTGTAAACAATTAACCTTACATCTTACAAAATAAATGCTTGGATTTCATTATCGTTACTAGTTATTTCCAGATTCCACTCTCATGGAAATGCATTAAATTGTGGTTTGTGCTGCTTTAGAGAGCCTATAATACTTGAAATGGAGCTTCTGAAATCCGCAAACTTAATGAAATGCTGTAAATTATGTATATGTAAAACAGAACTACACACTGTTGCATTTGAAGTTGATGGTATAAGCTAAGCAGCTGGTTGGTTCTCATAGAACATTCTCTTTATGGCTCTATAGATTGTCTCCATTCATTGATTTCAATCTCTGGATGCCGTGGTTTAAATCTGTGGACATATAGCTTCAACCACTTGCTATATATAAGCCACTGTTTGAACTCATTTCCAGGTGACTGCAAACATGTGAGAACTAATCAACTGTGGTGCCCGTGGCCCCATGATGGTACATTTTGAGAGGCCTGCTGCCTCACAACTGTATGCAATTGTGATATGGCAAAATTCTCCTCCTCCTCCTATGGGCAGGCACTACAAACTACTCACTTTGTCATTACTAAAGTGAGTAAGTTACTCACTTACTAAAGGTGAGTTTGCTATTGACCCATATCCGTTTTCACCCTTTGCGTATTGTCATTTAACTGATTCCATGATTAACTGTATGGGACATGAAGAACATTAGATGAGTATGCACAGGGCTTCCTTCCTGCACGTCTTTGATTACACTGTCAACTTTCATAAGGAAGGAAAACTATAAGATTTGTTTTAACTAGAGTTCTAATCTATCATATGTTTCAATTTGCAATATTGAAACGTTGGTTCCAAGTTTTAAAAAAAGCATTAAAAATACGGTATTAATTCCTTAAGGGCAAATTATCCTTAATTAAAGAATAATTTGCCCTAGAGGAATTAATACAGTAGACTCCCATATGCTGAATCTGGGTAGAAAAAATTTCATTAGGAGCTGCCGTTAAACGGTACGAAGAAGATGATACAAGACCATTCAATATGTGTGCCAAGAAAATTCAAAGGAAATCAGGTCCAAAACCCTCTGGTATCTCACTCTGTTTTTGTTTGGAAGCCACCACCTTTTGTCTGTTGCCACCTCTTCCTAGCCTGGCCCATTGCTTCCACCATCTCCCTGGAAACAGCAAGATGAGAAAGGATCTTTTAACATAATATTAAGCCCTGTTGTGACCTCCATAAAGAGTTGCCCCATCTTCTGTCTCAGCCCTGTTCCCTTTCTCCATGTTTGAATATTCCAAGCACTAAGTGGTGGAAAAGTGGAAGGAAAGGTGTTTAGGGGGAAAGGGGAAGGAAAGATGGGTTGGCTTTCACCCGTTCACTCACCTACAGCCCATCTTTATGACCATTCTTACTAGTAAATAACAGTGTAGCACTGCACTCTACAGTGTAAGAGGAAAGCATTGAGTTGTCTGGCATGGGGCATAATGTGCCTTCTGAGATAGGGACAGGATGGAAACAGCTACCAACACTCGTGTTGGCCCATGCTGCCTCCAATAAATACATGAGACAAGATGCTTGGAATATAAATGGAACCACTTTCTTGTAAGTCAGTCAAAAATTGAAGCAATCCTGCAGCAGGCCAAATTTCACAACTCCCCTCCTCCGTTAGTGCAGGGGAGACAGCAAACCACTATCCATTCACCCTTCGGTCATTTGCACCCTGACACAAAACTGCAGCATAACAACTGACAGCCCAGGTTCTCTCTACCAACTCTGAAGATTCTAGAAAGCTGAACTGTTCTGCCTCCCCCAAGCTGACAAGTCTTTCAGGCAGTGTTTCTCAAACTGTGGGTCAGGACCCACTAGGTGGGTCGCAAACCAATTTCTGGTGGGTCCCCATTCATTTCAATATTTTATTTTGAATATTTTAGACTTGATGCTACCATGGTATGTGACTGCATTTGGGGAAATGTTACAGATCTGTTCTTTTAATAGGCTATTGTATATATGATAGTAAATGGGACTTACCCCTGAGTAGGATTGGGTTGAATTGTAGCTTAAAATTGTTAAAAATTTCCTGTTTGATGATGTCACTTCTGGTCATGACATCACTTCCCGTGGGTCCTGACAGATTCTCATTCTAAAAAGTGGGTCCCGGTGCTAAAAGTGTGAGAACCACTGCTTTAAGGTCAACTTGCAATTGGATTGGCCCTGGGGCACACCAGCCAGCCTCCCTGAGCCAGGAAGCCTCTAGGGATTGGGATTGGCTCACTCACTGAGTTCTGTGTAACTCAGGGTGCACGCCAAAAATACCTATTCCTACTCATGGTCTGCATAAAACCTGCCAGTTAAGAACATAAGAACATAAGAACAGCCCCACTGGATCAGGCCATAGGCCCATCTAGTCCAGCTTCCTGTATCTCACAGCGGCCCACCAAATGCCCCAGGGAGCACACCAGATAACAAGAGACCTCATCCTGGTGCTCTCCCCTACATCTGGCATTCTGACTTAACCCATTCCTAAAATCAGGAGGTTGCGCATACACATCATGGCTTGTACCCCATAATGGATTTTTCCTCCAGAAACTCGTCCAATCCCCTTTTAAAGGCGTCTAGGCTAGACGCCAGCACCACATCCTGTGGCAAGGAGTTCCACAGACCGACCACGCGCTGAGTAAAGAAATATTTTCTTTTGTCTGTCCTAACCCGCCCAACACTCAATTTTAGTGGATGTCCCCTGGTTCTGGTATTATGTGAGAGTGTAAAGAGCATCTCCCTATCCACTCTGTCCATCCCCTGCATAATTTTGTATGTCTCAATCATGTCCCCCCTCAAGCGTCTCTTTTCTAGGCTGAAGAGGCCCAAACGCCGTAGCCTTTCCTCATAAGGAAGGTGCCCCAGCCCCGTAATCATCTTAGTCGCTCTCTTTTGCACCTTTTCCATTTCCACTATGTCTTTTTTGAGATGCGGTGACCAGAACTGGACACAATACTCCAGGTGTGGCCTTACCATCGATTTGTACAACGGCATTATAATACTAACCGTTTTGTTCTCAATACCCTTCCTAATGATCCCAAGCATAGAATTGGCCTTCTTCACTGCCGCCGCACATTGGGTCGACACTTTCATCGACCTGTCCACCACCACCCCAAGATCTCTCTCCTGATCTGTCACAGACAGCTCAGAACCCATCAGCCTATATCTAAAGTTTTGATTTTTTTGCCCCAATGTGCATGACTTTACACTTACTGACATTGAAGCGCATCTGCCATTTTGCTGCCCATTCTGCCAGTCTGGAGAGATCCTTCTGGAGCTCCTCACAATCACTTCTGGTCTTTACCACTCGGAAAAGTTTGGTGTCATCTGCAAACTTAGCCACTTCACTGCTCAACCCTGTCTCCAGGTCATTTATGAAGAGGTTGAAAAGCACCTGTCCCAGGACAGATCCTTGGGGCACACCGCTTTTCACCTCTCTCCATTGTGAAAATTGCCCATTGACACCCACTCTCTGCTTCCTGGCCTCCAACCAGTTCTCAATCCAGGAGAGGACCTGTCCTCTAATTCCCTGACTGTGGAGTTTTTTCAGTAGCCTTTGGTGAGGGACCGTGTCAAACGCCTTCTGAAAGTCCAGATATATAATGTCCACGGGTTCTCCCGCATCCACATGCCTGTTGACCTTTTCAAAGAATTCTATAAGGTTTGTGAGGCAAGACTTACCCTTACAGAAGCCATGCTGACTCTCCCTCAGCAAGGCCTGTTCGTCTATGTGTTTTGAGATCCTATCTTTGATGAGGCATTCCACCATCTTACCTGGTATAGATGTTAGGCTGACCGGCCTATAGTTTCCCGGGTCCCCCCTCTTTCCCTTTTTAAAAATAGGCGTGACATTTGCTATCCTCCAATCTTCTGGTACTGTGGCCGTTTTGAGGGACAAGTTGCATACCTTAGTCAAGAGATCTGCAACTTCATTCTTCAATTCCTTAATAACCCTTGGGTGGATGCCATCAGGGCCCGGTGACTTATTGATCTTTAATTTATCAATGAGGTCTGAAACATCTTCTCTTTTAACCTCTATCTGACTTAACTCCTCGGTTAGGAGGGGCCGTTCGGGCAGCGGTATCTGCCCGAGGTCTTCTGCCGTGAAGACAGATGCAAAGAACTCATTTAATTTCTCTGCCATCTCTAAGTCTCCTTTTATCTCCCCTTTCCCTCCCTCACCATCCAG
This sequence comes from Tiliqua scincoides, assembly GCF_035046505.1. Lineage (NCBI taxonomy): Eukaryota > Metazoa > Chordata > Lepidosauria > Squamata > Scincidae > Tiliqua > Tiliqua scincoides. The sequence continues at coordinate 62,706,392 of NC_089826.1, forward strand.
AGGGCCAACCGCTTCTCTGGCGGGTTTCCTGCTTCTAACATATTTGAAGAAGCTTTTATTATTCCCCTTAATGTTGCTGGCCATGCGTACCTCATAGTCTCGCTTGGCCTCCCATATCACCTTCTTACATTTCTTTTGCCACAGTTTATGTTCCTTTTTATTCTCTTCATTAGGGCAAGACTTCCATTTACGGAAGGAAGCTTCCTTGCCCTTCACAGCCTCTCTAATTTGGCTGGTTAGCCATGCGGGCACTCTCCTGGATTTAGTGGAACCCTTCTTTCTTTGCGGTATACACCTCTGCTGGGCCTCTATTACTGTTGTTTTAAGCAGCCTCCATGCACTCTGGAGAGACTGGACTCTTTTTACCCTCCCTTTCAACCTCCTTCTAACCAGCCTCCTCATTTGAGGGAAGTCCGCCCGTCGGAAGTCAAGGGTTTTTGTTAGAGATTTGCCTGGTATTCTTCCCCCAACGTGCACGTCAAAACGGATCGCAGCATGATCACTGTTCCCCAATGGCTCAGTAACGTTTACATCTCTAACCAGGTCCTGCGTACCGCACAAAATTAAATCCAGAGTCACCTGTCCTCTGGTGGGCTCCGTGACTAGCTGATCTAAGCCACAGTCATTTAGCACGTCAAGAAATCCGGTTTCCTTATCGTGACCAGAACACAAATTGACCCAGTCAATATGAGGATAATTGAAGTCCCCCATGATTACAACCCTGTCCTTCCTTGTCACCTCCCTGATCTGTTTCCTCATTTCAAGGTCCCCATCAGATTTCTGGTCTGGAGGACGATAGCACACCCCCAGTATTACATCGCTGCTCAAGCCTGGTAATTTAACCCACAGAGATTCTACGGTGGAGTCGGACCCACCTTCAATCTCTACTTTGCTGGATTCTATCCCTTCCTTAACATAAAGGGCCACCCCACCTCCAACACGCCCCTGCCTGTCCCTCCTGTAGAGTTTATAGCCCGGGATTGCGGTATCCCACTGATTCTCCACATTCCACCAGGTTTCCGTTATGCCCACTATGTCAATATTTTCCCTTGTCACCAGACATTCCAGTTCTCCCACCTTTGCTCGTAGACTTCGGGCATTCGCATAAAAGCATTTGTACACGGAATGTCCCAGGATGGGCTGCTTATTCGCTCCTTTGTCCCTGCATCCTCTCATTGTGCCAAACCGTCTATCACATCCCATCACCCTACCTTTCCCAATTTCTTCTCCTACCCTGCCTTTGTCTTGTTGTTCTCTAACCTCCCCATCCTCATCCCATAGGGATGAGGAGTCCCGAACCGGATGCCCCTCGGCTCCTGTCGGCCTTCCCCCAGGGATCAGTTTAAAAGCTGCTCTGCCACCTTTTTAATGTTATGCGCCAGCAGTCTGGTTCCATTCTGGTTCAAATGGAGCCCGTCCCTCTTGTACAGGCCCCGCTTGTCCCAAAACGTTCCCCAGTGCCTAACGAATCTAAACCCCTCCTCCCTACACCACCGTCTCATCCACGCATTGAGACCCCTGATCTCCGCCTGCCTAGCTGGCCCTGCGCGTGGAACAGGTAGCACTTCAGAGAACGCTACCTTTGAGGTCCTGGCTTTCAGCTTCCTGCCTAAAAGCCTAAATTTGGCCTCCAGGACCTCACAGCTACACTTGCCCACGTCGTTGGTGCCGAAATGCACCACAGCCGCTACCTCTCCCCCAGCACTGTCTACTAGCCTGTCTAGACGAGAAGTGATGTCCGCAACCTTCGCACCAGGCAGGCAAGTCACCATGCGGTCCTCACATCCGTCGCAAACCCCCGTCTCTATGTTTCTAATAATCGAATCCCCCACTACAAGAAGCCCCCGACCCCCCTCCTGCCGAGGAGTATCCCGAGTGCGCTCGGATACGGGCCCATCCCCTGGAGAAGGGATCCCCCCTAGGGGATTGTTTCCCTCCTCTCCAGGATGACGTCCTCCAGTCCCGAGACTTCCCACCCGGGCAGCCGAGGAGCTGCACGCCTGAGGTTGGGACGAAGCCTGATCGTCCCCAGAAGTCTCCCCACGGTCCTCCTCTGGCTGCCTGTGCTTCTCCAGGTCGGCCACCAAGGCTTCAAGGGAGCGGACGCGTTCCCTGAGAGCCTGGAGCTCCTTGCATCGAGGACACACCCATGACTTATGCCCCAGAGGCATATAATCATACATGTGGCACTCGATGCAGAACACTGGATAGCCCCCACCCTGCTGCTGGCTGTCTGACTGCATAGCTTTTTTGTTGTTGTTGTTGTTTTATTTAGGGGTCCTTTTAAAAACCGTACACTGGATAGCAGCCCTCTTCTCAAGGGAAGAGGAAGGGCAGTGTATGGGGCCCTGGCCTCCTCACCCTGCTGCTGAACTCGCCCAGATGCTAAATTCTTGTGCCTTACCTGGCACTTAGTTCCCAGAGGCACTGGGTTCCCAGAGGCCACACGCGTCTGCAGAGAGCCTCACGCGATGGCCTGCCTAGCTTTATACTCCTGGCTGGCTCCTCCCCCCTCCTTCCTTCCTGATTGAAAGGGGGCTGGCCTTCCCAGGTGAGTTTACAAAAGCTCAGGAAGGCAAATGGCTGCTGATGGGCGTGACCTACTCTGCAGGCTCCTGAATGGACTGCTTGGATTAGCCTAATGGGGCTCTTAATGGGTTGGGAATTGGCCCTTCCTAGGTCCTTTCCCTCCTAGTTCTGTTCTCTTAGGCTGGACTGTTTTTGTAACCTCAAGCTAGTTTTTATTTGGGTTTGTTTAATTATTTATTGCTCTCTAGATCCTGTGTCCCAATTTACTGACCTGTTTAGGTTATGTTCTAACTTAGATTAGGTTTAACCTGGGTTAAGTATAGGTTTAATTTAAACAAGTAGAAAACCTGCTTTTCACTTTATCCTCCTCCCTTCCTTCGATTAAGTGCTACCTTAGGTGCAGCTAACTTTCAATTTTGATTTAAATGCCTGACCCTTGGGCACTTACTCACGAGTAGGACTCTGCTCTTACTCACGAGTAGGACTCTGCTCCTACTCACGAGTAGCCCTATGTACCTCCCTTAGGTGCTAACTTTCAATTTTGATTTAAGGTTGCTTTAAAGGTAAGGTTAAGGTTAGAAGACAGGGAGTTAGAAAGACAAAGCGTTAGAATGAGTAACTTACCTCCTCCTCCTGCTCCTCCTCCTCTCCTTCTCCAAAACTCAGAGGTCTCCTTGCCTTCTCCTCGCCCAGATGCTAAACTCTTGTGCCTTACCTGGCACTTAGTTCCCAGAGGCACTTGGTTCCCAGAGGCCACACGCGTCTGCGTTTGCAGCCAGTTGTGACCATACTGGCTGCAAAAGAAAACCACTGAACCCAAAGGCAACCAACAGGGGTCAGCCAAAAAACAAAACGGGTCACCAAGGCCGATCAGGTAAACAGCAAAAGTTCCAAAGTGGCTCCTTAGGCAACCAGCTAATCTTAGACTATGCAATGAACAGGCTGACCAGATACAATGGAGGACATTGTGCCTGTACCTAACCATCGTATAGAAGAAGGAGCTTTGGCAGGTGCAGCTTTTTAAACCCTTCCATGTTGAACTGCACCTGCCAAAATTCCCTCTTCTATATAGCGGTTAAAGGTATAGGCACTGCCCTCCATTGTATCTGGTCACCCTGGCAATGAGAGAGTTGGCTGGTCAAAACACAGTTGGAAAGTGCCCCATACAAAACTGAACTATGTCTCCCCCAAAGGAGCACCAATCAGGGATTCCTGCCCTTTCCTTGCATGAAGAAAGAGCCAGGCAAGAATGCCGCCACACGCAAGCACAGCGGTAGGCCAGTATTCCTCAGAGCAATCAGGACAGTAAGAGGATCTAGATGGGCAAGTAGAATCTCTGCCTCTTACATGACACAACAGGCCACTTTATGCAGTGCGTATATGCTTTATACAACAAAGTATTTTCTATAGAAAGTATGAGCTGTAAAAGACAAAGGCAGGGAGTTCAACTCCCATATACATCATCTTTGTAGTAGAAATAATTAGCATCTATTAATCTCTCTTCCAACTGCAACCCTCTTGTCTCAAAAGCTTTTCATTGCATGAAAATATTTGAATGATTTCTATTCACAGTATACAAAGAATGCTACATGCATGCAGCATGTTAATGACTGTTGGACAGATTTTGAATGCATGTTCTCACTTTTGAACCAAGGTATACATCTCACTGTCAAAGCAGCACTTACAAAAGCACTTCAATAAATGACAGAAAACGAGATACAGCTTTGTCTATCATATCCCAAAATCTGACCAGGTGTTCTGGAAGGTTAGTGAAGACTCTTGAAATTAAGACCCGAATCCAATTCTGTGCCACCAGCGCAGAGGCAGCCAAATGAAAGGCGCCCTCGGGGGCAACCCAAGGGCAAACATGACGTTTACTTACCTCTGCATAAGCTCCTGTGCCACCTGTAGTTCTCCTTGGATATATGTCACCTCCTTGGATACATGCTACCTCCTTTGCTGGCATATGTCTAGGAGGGAATCCCGATCACCCAATTAAAAGGTGTTCGGAGTTTGTTTGGCCTGGCCGGGACACGAGAGTCCCTCCCCAAGTGGGAGGAGAAAGGGGCTGAGTCTGGCAGCTACAGCAGACCTTTTAAAAGGGCACGAGACCCAGCCCTCTTCCTTCTTTGCACGTAGGCACCATGGGAATACCCACCCGCCTGCCCTGCAGGCAGTCTGAGTTTAACTGGTCGCCGTTTGGGGCCGGGTAGGAATTTTTTGCTGCCTACCAAGATTGGCTGAAGGACAGGCAGTTTTTTCGCCTACCCCAGACAGCTGTGTGCCAGGGGGTTACACTCCCCCTGTTTGCAAGCTGCCATTGGTCACTTTAAGAGGGCAGGTGGTGCGGGTTAGGAGGTGTGAATGGGACTTTTGGCATGCACCTTCAGGCGGCATAGGCAGGGCGGAACCCTATTTCAGTCCTCAGGGTCTCGGTGGCACAAGGACGTAGATGGGGCCCTGGCCGGGACCACAGGGCACACCTCAGAGGCTCAGTGGCATGAGGTGGCGCAGTCTGCGGTCCGGCTGCCTTTCCCTTAAGGGATAGACATGGATGAGACGCGCCACCCAGCAGTGGGGCGCGACTCGGAGTTGGGTGCATGCCCGCCTGGGGACAGAGGTTTCTGGTACTGCCCAGAGGTCCCTCCCTGCACCACAGGGGCTTTCGCTGCCTCGGATGCTGCAAGTCTCAGCCTCTGCTTCTCTTGCTAATGTGAAATAAAGTGGCCCTTTCTCCCATATCTGTTGTCTCGAGTGTTCATTGGACAGTGCGGAAACAAAAGAGGGGAAGCTTTTTAAAAGAATGGATAAGTTCCAGCATGCACCATTACCACTAGATCCACCCCTTCTCACCTCCTTCACTTCACTTCCTCCCACAGAATGCCGTGATCCACACCCACTCCACCCATTATCTACCCCTCCATTGACTTACCAGCACTGAAGGCTCCAGGAAGGCTGCTGCCATGTGGCCGGCACCCCCCCCCCCCCCCGCATTGATTCTAACACTGATCCAGCAGCACACTGTAGAGTGTCACATTTTGTGATGCTGTAAATCAAGCTGCATGGCTGGAATGCGAGTTCCAGCAGCAAAGCTCAACCGCAGCATTGGCAAAGAATGCGACTGTCAGTTCTTTATCCACCTCTTTCTGTGCTCCCCCCCCCCATTCAATAGAGCATTTAATGATAGAGTTTTAAATGTTTTGGGTATAATCCTATTTTCAGTCTGTTCTCCCCATGAAACATATGATTGGCGCTTCATATGTTTTCTTGGCTGTGTTTTGTAGCAAAAAAAAAAAAAATGTTCAAAAAGAATTCCTTGACAAAGTGGTAGCCACATTGAATCACTGGTAGCAAAACCAACAAAGATTCTCACACTTTAAAGACTAAGCAAATGTATTTGTGCAGAAGCTTTGGTGGGCTACAGTTTTCATCTGACGCATGAAGAAGAATTGATGGCATGGAAACGAATTAATGAGCTTTGATTTTTAAGTGTATGGAGGACTGTGTGTCTGTTTTAAGGATGATCTTGTAGGAAAGCTATATGACTCCTAGTAGGTCTGTAGAATCTGCTGGAGCTACGCTAACAATTCGGGATCTGCAGGACCCCCACCCCTTGAGAAATGCAACTGTCTCAGGGCCTGATTCCAATGGGCCTGCCCTGGCCCAGCACCAGCGTGCAGTGTCGCAATTGTGATGTAAGGCACGCCTGTGACATTAGCCACTGGGCTGGAATGGGCACTGGTTCAGTGCAAGCCCAAACTGACCCAGCACCAGGCAGAGGAGTGATGACTACCACCTGGAGTTGTGGGCGAGTGCCAAACAGTGGACTGGTAAGTCGGGGTGTGGGAGGAGGCATTCCGAGGCGGGGGGGGGGGAGAATCAAGGCAGGGAATGAAGTGGGGCAAAAGGGGATGGAGATGGTGGCAGGCCCTGCTACCATATCCTAAGCCCTCTCCCAGCCCAAAAGACCTGACACAGATCTCCTCGAATTTGCACTCGCTCAATAATGGGAGCAGAGCCAAGGATCTTGGATCAGGGCTACTTTGGGATTACAAGGGGTAAGGGAATGTAAGCACACTCATCAGGGCCATTTGGGGATTACACGGGGTAAGGGAATGTAAACTCATTCAGAGTAGCCCCGACACTGCTTCCCAGCCCCATGGGGTGCAGTGGTAGCCATTTCGGCGCTGCTGAAGCCCTGGGAAGCACAGAATTGGGCTGTTATACTAACTTCTCTGGATTCCTTTGAAAATTCTCAAATGTTTCACCTTGGGAGGAAGAGTAACCTTGCAATTAGCTTCGAAATTTCTGTGCCAACCCTAAATTGTCTGTGCTGTAGCAGTCAGAATCCTGTGTGCCTAAATATATATTAGAATAAATAAGTACAATTCTTGTTCTTATGGTTGATATCCTTCTGGGAGACTGGAAGATTTCCCTAGAAGGACATTGCAACATGATCTCATTAGAACTTGCCAGCTGGGAGCTATGATTAGGATTTTAGAAAGTAATGACAATTCTCTCTTCTGATACTTACATAATGCCATATAATTTTGGAACACTATGCAGTTCCAAGATAAGAGTGGAGTTTTTAGATTAACTATCCTCATTCTGTCAGTTTTGGAAGGGGTGTTTTGCATCACTGACTCCCCATTAAAGGTCAACTGACAATGGTGAGATGTCGGCGAGAGAAAAATCATTAAATGTAACGGTATTGATCGGTGTGTAATTGTCCTATTAAAATTAATGGAGTTGCCAATTATTGCTCTTCACCAATAAAAATAATTTACTGGGTGAGTGTGCTTTTGATGTTGTATTGTACTTTTGGGACTTTTACAATCAGTTTCTCTTTTAAACACAAATGAAATTTTATTCAGGGATACAGAGCATACTTGCTTGTCTGGCGTTTCTGTCTCTTCAAATAATTTTCTGGGAAGTTGTACTCATCAAAAAATAAATGTTTGTTTGCAATATGAAGCCTGAGGCTCTCACCTCCCTACAAGCAATCATAAAACATTATGAGACTGACCTAGATTCATTGGCTTTACATTTACCATTTCATTGTGAGCAATCATGTTTCATAGAGAATCAATCCATTTTTTTTTAATGTCATGAAACTGGGCCAGGATTTGTCAATTTTTTTAAAAAACACAAACATGTGTCTACTAACCTGATGCCTTCATTTCTTATGCTTATTGAATTTAGTCTGTTTGACTCTGAAGGTAGTGCAAATCAAGAGGTGCCCATATCTGTAGTAGAATGTATGGGTTGCATGTGTACAGCTGTTCAAACATTGCCTTAGACCTTGAATAGACTTTTGCACAACATCTTAGAGAGCCATGACCAGTCTCATGACCAGTGAGAGTATTGGACTAAATGGACCCATGGTCAAGATAGTTCAGTAGCAGAACAGGAAGTCATGGGTTCAAACTCAGACATCTCCAGTTAAAAGGCTATCATTCAGGGATGGGTGAGTCCAGTGCAGCTTGACTTGAGTTGAGTCATGAGTTTCTGGCCCCCACAACTTGACTAGAAAACAAGTCCTAACGGGAGGATTTTCTGAGTCAACCAGAATGTTTTGCCAACTTGAAAAGACTTGAGTCATGAGTCTTGCCCTTTAAAAAGCCAGCTGCAGCTCCATGGAAGAAAACAGAGCTGCTGACAAAGAGAGAGAGAGAGAGAGAGAGAGAGAGAGAGAGAGAGAGAGAGAGAGAGAGAGAGAGTTCTCTTTAAACACTCCCCTGATGTCCCATTCCATCTGTAAACAAGGCAGGAGGGGGTGGGACAAACTGCATAAGAGCAGGGACAGAAGCAGCAAGAGGGAGGAGGGTCACATGCAGCAGCTGGAGACTTACTAGTATGACCCAATTCTTTGCAGCTCTACTCAGGTCATTCAATGAGGTTTCCTCTTCCCAAGTAACAAAGGAGCCCACAGGAGCCATGAAGTTGGAAAGCACAATTGCTATGAACCGCTTCCCTCCTTTGGCTTTCCAGCCTTCCTCCCTACATGGGCTACTCCAGTCAATTCTAAGGCAAGAACACCCTTTGGCTACTCCTTCTGCCCTCCCTCATCCAAAGAAAAAAATCAGATCACATATCCTTCATTCAATCATCTTCAGTTCCTTCAGAGATGGACAAGAGAGCCTGCTCCCGCCTCCTCCCCCCCCCCACTCGATGCAAAAGCAAAACATTGACCCTTCCCTGCCTCCTGGCTGGAACTTCCCTGCTGCTTGCCCAGTTGGAATGATGGCCCTACAAGGTCTTTCATGCCTCAAAAAGAGTAAGCAAGCACACCCAGACAGATTCCAGTCTGCATGCTTGGGGAATCATTGCTGAATCAGTGGTCTCAGATTTGAGTTAGAGTCATCAACGCAGGTGACTCAAGTGTACACAAGTCAGCAAAAACGTGTTTTTGCAACTCGGATTCAAGTCACCTGACTCGAGTTCCCATCCCTGATATCAGATACAAGGACTGGGAATGATCTGTGAATGATACCTTGAATGATACCTTGTGAATGATACCAGTCCTGGTAGATCACCTGGTAGAGCTGGAAGAATTATCAGATTCAGTATAATGCAACCCCATAGGCTCTGCTGTGCATTCTTGGAGGTTTTGAAACACTAAATTTACCAAAAAAAAAATCAAAAAAAAAAATCTTACATTCGAAAATCAGAAAACCCAAACAATGAAATTATACAAACTATAAATGCATTTAAGGCTGAATCCTTCCATGAGAAATGCTAGTGTACAGCCCCGTACATCAGTGCAAAGACAGCCCCCTAGCACAGAATGCTCTCCACTGGTGGAAACAACACAGATGCCAGGGAAAGCGGAAGAAAGTGGGGCACAGTCACAAACTAGGTGCAAATGGGGCACTGATGCATCCAGTAGAGCGGCTGAAACAGAGACCATCTCTGTGGTGCCTTCACTGTCCTACCACTGTTTTAAAATGATTGCCATAATAAACATCAGGACAATATTAAAATTCTGTGAATGAACTGGGACCGGTGCTTTTCAACCTGTTCATAAATGACCTGGAGACAGGGGTGAGCAGTGAGGTGGCAAAGTTTGCAGATGACACCAAACTTTTCCAAGTGGTGAAGACCAGAAGTGATTGTGAGGAGTTCCAGAAGGATCTCTCCAAACTGGCAGAATGGGTAGCAAAATGGCAGACGCATTTCAATGTAAGTAAGTGTAAAGTCATGCACATTGAGGCAAAAAATCAAAACTTCACATATAGGCTGATGGGTTCTGAGATGAGTATGACAGATCAGGAGCGAGATCTTGGGGTGGTGGTGGACAGGTCAATGAAAGTGTCGACCCAATGTGTGGCAGCAGTGAAGAAGGCCAATTCTAAGCTTGGGATCATTTGAAAAGGTATTGAGAACAAAACGGCTAATATTATACTGCCATTGTACAAATCTATGGTAAGGCCACACCCGGAGTATTGTGTCCAGTTCTGGTCGCCACATCTCAAAAAGGACATAGTGGAAATGGAAAAGGTGCAAAAGAGAGCGACTAAGATGATTACTGGGCTTGGGCACCTTCCTTATGATGAAAGGCTACGGCGTTTGGGGCTCTTCAGTCTAGAAAGGAGATGCCTGAGGGGGGACATGATTGAGACATACAAAATTATGCATAGGAAGAATAAAGTGGATAGAGAAATGCTCTTTCACATCACACCAGAACCAGGGGACATCCACTAAAATTGAGTGTTGGGAGAGTTGGAACAGACAAAAGAAAATATTTCTTTACTCTGCGTGTGGTCAGTCTGTGGAACTCCTTGCCACAGGATGTGGTGACGGCATCTGACCTGGATGCCTTTAAAAGGGGATTGGACAAGTTTCTGGAGGAAAAATCCATTACGGGTTACAAGCCATGATGTGTATGTGCAACCGCCTGATTTTAGAAATGGGCTATGTTGGAATGCCAGATGCAAGGGAGGGCATCAGGATGCAGGTCTCTTGTTATCTGGTGTGCTCCCTGGGGCATTTGGTGGGCCTCTGTGAGATACAGGCAGGTGGACTAGATGGGCCTATGGCCTGATCCAGTGGGGCTGTTCTTATGTTCTTATAACTTGCAAGTCTCTAGTTGTCATGTAGCAAACAGTGTCTTCTAGTTCTTTGAAAAGAATGGCTGTTAAATGATAACGCATACCTTAATGATGATTATAAAAGGTTTTCTGTACTTATGATCTTCCTGCGACTGAACAAGGGTGAATATAAATGTATTTGGACACAGCAGAGGAAAGCAATTGTAATACGGCACTGAAGTGCCAAGATCGTGGACAGAGTTTTCTACTTTGTCCAATTTTGCCTCCAGAAACCTGTGAATATTGAGTGGAGTGTTCAAAGGGCAGCTGGTGTAATTATTGACCTTCGTTGGTGGGCAAGAAAGACTCAGTGGTAATTTAATGAGCACTCCTGGTTGAATGTTTAATTGTTCTCTAATTACTTGAAGTGTAGTTCATTATGGCTTCTCATTACAATCTTCCTTTGTTCCTTCTCTTTCTACTGGGGGAAAAAGCCATGTAAAAGTTCAACTGGAGCAAGGACATACTTTTTAGAGCTAATTTGAGGAAAACCCATCCGAAAACAGCCACACAAAGAAATGAGGTAGCTCCATAAATGAGGAAAGCTTGCATCACAATCAATTGAGGTGAGAGACGGGCCAGCTAAAAAGAATCCTGAAAGGAAGGTAAGATTTTCAAATGGAAGGCCCAATCCTAACCAACTTTCCAGCCGTGGTATAGCTGGGCTAATGGGGTGTGTGTTGCATCCTGTGGTGGGAGGGTAGTTGTGGAAACCTCCACTAGGGGGCTGTATTGCAGCTCCAACGGCGCTGGAAAGCTGGATAGGATTGGGCCCTGAATTCTCAGGATCAGGCTCCATATAAGTCCTGTCAGAAAGCTACAATAAAGTCACGGTGACCAGGTCAGCTCCGTGTTGAACCCGTTTTGCCTCATCATCAACCTATAGTAAAAACAAAGGTCCAGAAAGTGCAGAACGGCTGATTTTATCAGCATCCTCAAGAAGTGTCAGTCAGCCAGAGACTAACTTTTGTTGCAGCAATATCGTATATCATATAAAATATACAGAGGGGATGCACAATGGAAGTACACAAGACAAATGCCTCGTTAAAAAAAACAACCCATAAAATCCTTCATAAAAATGCATAACTTTGAAGTACTACTAACAAAGTTAGCACTACGGATCTGCCTTGTTGAGAATCTTCCATCATCTTGCAAACATTTACCACAGTGCCACGTCCCTCGGAATGCCTGCCTTTTACTAATATCACAAATGTATTTGCTTAAAATGACAGCCATGCTTCACAAACCAGAAATAGGCTGCAGTAACATAGCCGGGGCGGCAGCACAGAAAGTATTGCTGGTGCCGCAATGTGCTGTGTAAGCGCCCCTCCCACTCACTGTCAGAGCCATTGGGACAGAGATGGTAAAGCACAGGCACTTGCTGTTCAGCTGTCGCTGCCTCAATGGATCAGACAGAGAGTGGGATGGGTTATTTACACAGCATGTTGCAGCGTCCACAAAACTTACACATCACCCTCCTGGCTATGCTACTGACAGACAGCTTATCTCCTGGCCCATTATCTATCTATCTATCTATCTATCTATCTATCTATCTATCTATCTATCTATCTATCTATCTATCTATCTATCTAAACCAGTGGCTTAGCTAAGTCTTGGTGGAAGCAGGGTGGAGGCAGGGGGTTTATCCCAATGGCATGCAGTGATCGCAGCACTGTGGGGACCCAGGGGCTTTTTTACTTACTGGGGGGGGGGGTCATGCTGGCCTCTAGGAGCATCCCAGTGGCTCCATACCAATCGGAAGCCTGTGGAGCTATGGAGAGGCTCATGGAGCTCATAGAGGGGGCTGTGAGCCTCCCAGACCTTCCTAGAGGCCAGTGCAAACCCCCCTCCCAGTAAGTAAAAAAAGCCTGTGAGTCCCTGTAGCATCTCAATCACTGCCACGCCAGCAGGACACTCATTTCTGGGCCACTCCTCTGAAGGGGGAATGGTCCATTTCTGGTCCCCCTGTTGCATCTCAACCCACCACTTTGGAACTCACTGATCTAAACTATCTTTTCCCCCCATTGCTTCTTCCTTTTGCAAAACTGTGTCTTTTAAACGGCAGGCTTTTATCTGGGAAAGATGCATCATCACACAAAAGAAGCAGAGCTGAAAAATAGCTCCTCTGCTTTTGTAACCTGAATGATGGCTCTGCTTTTTGTGTTCTTGCAATGCACTTCTTGCTTTGATCCTGCCTTTGCAGTCTGTAAGGCCTAAGACTTCTGTGTCTTCAAGCCACATGCCTCTTATATGCTTTTTTTTCTGATCAGAAATGCAAAGACCTCAATGGTCAGGTCAATTCCAGCTGCCTTATGGTGACAGCAGGGTTTAAAAACAAAATAAATCTCAAACTGTTCCAGAAAGCATGCTTGCTGAGGCCACAGGATGTTAAGAGAAGGATACATTTCTTCTGTGTCGATTACCAGACATGGTTAGAACACAAGAAACAACAAGTGCACTCAGGGGAACAAATGCATGTGCGAGGATCTTATATGCAAGCTAACAGCACATGTAAATGGAGCTTGACCTTCAACAAGGATAAGAGAGACAGATACAAGTGCAAACAAAGCAGTGTTTATTAGGGGGATAAATGTACAAGAAGAGGGAGGTTTACTGAGAATTATGAAATATTGAGATTATGAGAATCTTGATCTCTCTGCCTTTCCAGCAACCAGGGACTGATCCAGTGTTTGTGTTAGGGGGATGCCAGGTCAAGCAGGTGGGTAAACCTGAGCTCCTGGTTGAACTTTGGCCTCCATGGCTGAGGTTTGCTGAGCAGGTAGACCTGGGCTCCCACCTGGACTTGGAACCCAGATCCAGTTGTGGACCTCCCATTATATTCTATGGTGCAAATACCCTGGGCGCAAGGCTGTCAGATCCCACAGAAGCCTCTCTGAGGCTCCTGATAGGGTCGGAATCTGAGCTTTCGGTTTCCTGGAAGCACGGTTTATAGCATCAGGGAACGTCAGAGAGGCTTCCCCGACACAGCCTTGGGTCGCACGAGGCTCTGTGAGCCTCAGGTGAGTGGGGGGGGCAGATTTGCTCACGGGAGGTGGCAACAGCCTGCGGGGGGCACCATTGCAGACCTTTGCCACGGGGCACGAGGCTAGGGAGGTCTGCCACTACCCAAATCTACCTGCCGGGTAGACCTGGGCTCCCACTATGACTGCTCCCCTATATTCCAGGCAGATGGACCTGGGCTCCAGGTTGGGCACAATCTCGTCACCGATGCCCTGCTCAGTGGGCATTCCCCGGTACCTGACTTTGCTCCCTATCCTGGAGGGCACCCCTCCCTGCTGGTGGAATAGTTTCGGGGGGGGGCAAGAATCCATGCCCCCTGTTGAATCTGCCTCACTAGCAACCCAGTCTTTTCTTTCCTCTTCCTGCAAATATCACACTGTAGCATCTGCTAAATATTCTCTAGTTTTCATTTTTGAGGTCAAAATGTGATCATTTTGCATGATAAGATTATTCATTTTTCTTTAATTCTGTTCAGTGCCATTGTTTCTTCAGTTCCTGCTTCTTTAAAAAAAAAAGACAGTAAAAAAAACATCATGAACAGAATGAAATAACTATACCCTGTAGTCAATGCTAATTATGTTATGACAAATGTGGGCAATGATTCCTGAATTAGTCATGTGAATAATCCTATCCATTGAGGGTCCATTGAGGGCGAATGGACACAATTGTGTCACCATACTAGGCAGCCAGTTGATTATGTGAGCATGTCAATCAAGGCAAGTGAAGACGAATGTGAGTGAAGGCAAGTGATGGCACTGCCATGACAAGCTGAATATCTTTGCAAGCACTGCTGACAAAATACTGGAAAAAACTTGGGGCATGATGGCAAAGAAACTTACTAAAAACTGCAAGTAGTTTTTTGCTAGAACTTACTCTAGCGGAACCCTTTGGGGGTTTCCTGTTCATACGATTTGGCTCTTGAATGCATATATCCTTATTATGAATGTAGTGTTTTCTTTCAGTTGTCAAATGGATATATTTATATTGTCGCTCTAAAAAAAATCCTGTCAGTATTATAGCTCCTAGTAATGTTTCAGCACAGAACATGCTGGACCAGTTTCTGTACCCCGTGGTGCAGCCTCAGCAGGAAACCAGGCCATCAAAAACTATATTTCTAGTTAAATTCATTCACTGACAACAGCCAGAGAAATCATTCTGTAATTAAAGTAATGGACAGCTTGCTGTAATGTGTTGTCTGTGAAGCAGCAGCAAGCATTGATTATTTTTTTTTTAATTATTATTTGCTCATTTAAAAGGGGTTACAGTGAAGGCATTTTTTCCCCATGTTACTGAAACATTTTTCTGCTCTGATGATAGGTGTCTGCATTAGAGGGCTATAAGGTTTAGGCCTGTGCCCAAATCTCTTGGAATTTCACAAGGATAAGGGGAGCAAATCTGGTTTCCAAGTAGGTTTGAGTTGATCACTTTTTGTTTTTGTTTAGAATGTTTAAAAGGCTAAGGGCGCAATCCTAATCTACTTTCCAGCACCGACATAAAGGCAATGCAACTTCAAAGTAAGGGAACAAACGTTGCCATACCTTGAGTGACTGCCCCCCCCCCCCCCACCAAATGCAGGATGCAGCACATGCCCCACTAGCACAGCTGTGCCAGTGCTGGAAAGTTGGTTAGGATTGCACCCTAACTGTCTAAGACTGGGGTACTTGACTTTATCAACAAATCAGGTGTTTCCACAACTCAAGAAAGCAATATCAGTACAATAAGAGCCAGAGCAAGGGAGCTACAGTGGAACCAGTGGAAAGAATACTGTCCACACCAACCTACTTATGGATCATACCAGTCAAGTGGTTTAGAAGGTGGTTGGCAATGGGTAAGCAGAGCCCTTGTATTTTTTCCAGGGGTAAGAAAGAGGAAAGATGGTGTTAGTACAAACTCCTGAGGGACAATTTCCAATAAAATAGCTAAGGTGGGAAGTGGGATCCCTACAAAGCTAAAGTTTGATTGAACTTCTTGCATTACACAGCCCTGAAGGCCAGAAAATTGGTTCTATGTTGACCTTGCAATTCCCAGGCTCTGCTCTGGATCTAAGCTCTTTCTCATGCTCTCAGAGCTCAAAGGTGGCTTTTTCATGAAGATAGAAGCAGAGATGTTTCTCCCTTACCTTGGTGGCTTCCCTCACACCACACACATGGCTCAAATATTGGTGCATTACAACTTATAAAGGCGTGGACAAAACAGGTTTGAGCAAGGTGCAGTGTTGTACTTTTGGTCTCTTATGCATTATTCCTTGTTGCTTCAAAACGTGCTCAACTCCATTGTTGGAGCTGGCAGCATCCCAATGTGATGTAGGGTAAGTCTATGCAGGTCCTCCTGTCTTTCCTCCAGGTGTATGGAAGAAGGCATCACTTATTATCACATATTTCATCACAGCATTTCCCCTATACTTCTACTGTGGCACTCAGCGATCGAAAGGGTGATGCTGAGATGGAACCAGGCACGCCTTTGTGAAACTGACTTTCTTTCTCACCCTTTGGTCATAAGAACATAAGAACAGCCCCACTGGATCAGGCCATAGGCCCATCTAGTCCAGCTTCCTGTATCTCACAGCGGCCCACCAAATGCCCCAGGGAGCACACCAGATAACAAGAGACCTCATCCTGGTGCCCTCCCTCCGTGGTCATAGGCAGCCCAGTCCTGTCAGGCTTCTACTGGCAAAGTATGCATGGCGGAAGTGAGATGATACTGGCAGAAGTCACATTCTGCCAATGAGCATCACAAGGGTGCCACCAATATTGCATCCCACTTCCCAGCCTTGATCCACCTCCCTGGGTCTATGCAGATGTGCACCTGCAAAATAGCTGGCGAAGATCCAAGGAAGAGACCCATTGGAAGACAGAAAACAAGTCAAATTCTATACTTGAGATCAGAGGCAAAATTCAGAAGAAAAATAAGCCATTTTCTTACTCATTTGCATGTTCACATGATCAAAACAATTCAAATTTTAGCTCATTCCTGGAATTGGAGGGTTATGACACCTCAGGAATTGACCCTCTCCTTGCTGGATAGCAGAGGCCTTCTTGAGCTCATGGAATCCATTTACTATCTGCTATTTAACAGTTATGCGAACAGAAAAACCGTACAGCCCAACTTTATCCTTTTCCCCGCCATAGCATATAGCCATGCCAATGCCATGCTGTACTGCATGCTATGGTAGCAGAGGGGGCCTATTGAGAGGCTCGGGAGGGAAAAGGAATAATATTTTCCCTTAGCTCTCCATAAACCCCTTGACTGCCAATGGGTCCCCTCAGACCTGTGCCAGCTGTTTAGCTGGTGCAAGTCCAAGGAGATAAGGTGGGCATGTTGATTTGATCCATTTGCATTTGATGCAAGTCACCGTGCCAGGTCCCAACCCCCTCCAATGACTCAGCCCTCCCCCATTATGCCCATCCCAACCCCATCATGACCATGCTGGCATCTTACCAAAGTTCACTGGTAGTCTTCTTCCTGCAACCACATGTAGGGTCCTTTGTGGTATCTGCGGTGGCAGTCCAGAAATGCGTGGCTGCATGCGCTTCTGCATCGGCACTCATGATGTTGTCAAGTATGGGAACGACATGGGAAAGTGTAGCTGTGAGGTCCTGGAGGCCAAATTTAGGCTTTTAGGCAGGAAGCTGAAAGCCAGAACCTCAAAGGTAGCGTTCTCTGAAGTGCTACCTGTTCCACGCGCAGGGCCAGCTAGGCAGGCGGAGATCAGGGGTCTCAATGCGTGGATGAGACGGTGGTGTAGGGAGGAGGGGTTTAGATTCGTTAGGCACTGGGGAACGTTTTGGGACAAGCGGGGCCTGTACAAGAGGGATGGGCTCCACTTGAACCAGAATGGAACCAGACTGCTGGCGCATAACATTAAAAAGGTGGCAGAGCAGCTTTTAAACTGATCCCTGGGGGAAGGCCGACAGGAGCCGAGGGGCATCCGGTTCGGGACTCCTCATCCCTATGGGATGAGGATGGGGAGGTTAGAGAACAACAAGACAAAGGCAGGGTAGGAGAAGAAATTGGGAAAGGTAGGGTGATGGGATGTGATAGACGGTTTGGCACAATGAGAGGATGCGGGGACAAAGGAGCGAATAAGCAGCCCATCCTGGGGCATTCCGTGTATAAATGCTTTTATGCGAATGCCCGAAGTCTACGAGCAAAGGTGGGAGAACTGGAATGTCTGGTGACAAAGGAAAATATTGACATAGTGGGCATAACGGAAACCTGGTGGAATGCGGAGAATCAGTGGGATACCGCAATCCCGGGCTATAAACTCTACAGGAGGGACAGGCAGGGGCGTGTTGGAGGTGGGGTGGCCCTTTATGTTAAGGAAGGGATAGAATCCAGCAAAGTAGAGATTGAAGGTGGGTCCGACTCCACCGTAGAATCTCTGTGGGTTAAATTACCAAGCTTGTGCAGCGATGTAATACTGGGGGCGTGCTATCGTCCTCCAGACCAGAAATCGGATGGGGACCTTGAAATGAGGAAACAGATCAGGGAGGTGACAAGGAGGGACAGGGTTATAATCATGGGGGACTTCAATTATCCTCATATTGACTGGGTCAATTTGTGTTCTGGTCACGATAAGGAAACCGGATTTCTTGACATGCTAAATGACTGTGGCTTAGATCAGCTAGTCACGGAGCCCACCAGAGGACAGGTGACTCTGGATTTAATATTGTGCGGTACGCAGGACCTGGTTAGAGATGTAAACGTTACTGAGACATTGGGGAACAGTGATCATGCTGCGATCCGTTTTGACGTGCACGTTGTGGGAAGAATTCCAGGCAAATCTCTAACAAAAACCCTTGACTTCCGACGGGCGGACTTCCCTCAAATGAGGAGGCTGGTTAGAAGGAGGTTGAAAGGGAGGGTAAAAAGAGTCCAATCCCTCCAGAGTGCATGGAGGCTGCTTAAAACAACAGTAATAGAGGCCCAGCAGAGGTGTATACCGCAAAGAAAGAAGGGTTCCACTAAATCCAGGAGGGTGCCCGCATGGCTAACCAGCCAAGTTAGAGAGGCTGTGAAGGGCAAGGAAGCTTCCTTCCGTAAATGGAAGTCTTGCCCTAATGAGGAGAATAAAAAGGAACATAAACTGTGGCAAAAGAAATGTAAGAAGGTGATATGGGAGGCCAAGAGAGACTATGAGGAACGCATGGCCAGCAACATTAAGGGGAATAATAAAAGCTTCTTCAAATATGTTAGAAGCAGGAAATCCGCCAGAGAAGCGGTTGGCCCTCTGGATGGTGAGAGAGGGAAAGGGGAGATAAAAGGAGACTTAGAGATGGCAGAGAAATTAAATGAGTTCTTTGCATCTGTCTTCACGGCAGAAGACCTCGGGCAGATACCACTGCCCGAACGGCCCCTCCTGACTGAGGAGTTAAGTCAGATAGAGGTTAAAAGAGAAGATGTTTCAGAACTCATTGATAAATTAAAGATCAATAAGTCACGGGACCCTGATGGCATCCACCCAAGGGTTATTAAGGAATTGAAGAATGAAGTTGCAGATCTCTTGACTAAGGTATGCAACTTGTCCCTCAAAACGGCCACGGTGCCAGAGGATTGGAGGATAGCAAATGTCACGCCTATTTTTAAAAAAGGAAAGAGGGGGGACCCGGGAAACTATAGGCCGGTCAGCCTAACATCCATACTGGGTAAGATGGTGGAATGCCTCATCAAAGATAGGATCTCAAAACACATAGACGAACAGGCCTTGCTGAGGGAGAGTCAGCATGGCTTTTGTAAGGGTAAGTCTTGCCTCACGAACCTTATAGAATTCTTTGAAAAGGTCAACAGGCATGTGGATGCGGGACAACCCGTGGACATTATACATCTGGACTTTCAGAAGGCGCTTGACACGGTCCCTCACCAAAGGCTACTGAAAAAACTCCACAGTCAGGGAATTAGAGGACAGGTCCTCTCCTGTATTGAGAACTGGTTGGAGGCCAGGAAGCAGAGAGTGGGTGTCAATGGGCAATTTTCACAATGGAGAGAGGTGAAAAGGGGTGTACCCCAAGGATCTGTCCTGGGACCGGTGCTTTTCAACCTCTTCGTAAATGACCTGGAGACAGGGTTGAGCAGTGAAGTGGCTAAGTTTGCAGACGACACCAAACTTTTCCGAGTGGTAAAGACCAGAAGTGATTGTGAGGAGCTCCAGAAGGATCTCTCCAGACTGGCAGAATGGGCAGCAAAATGGCAGATGCGCTTCAATGTCAGTAAGTGTAAAGTCATGCACATTGGGGCAAAAAATCAAAACTTTAGATATAGGCTGATGGGTTCTGAGCTGTCTGTGACAGATCAGGAGAGAGATCTTGGGGTGGTGGTGGACAGGTCGATGAAAGTGTCGACCCAATGTGCGGCGGCAGTGAAGAAGGCCAATTCTATGCTTGGGATCATTAGGAAGGGTATTGAGAACAAAACGGCTAGTATTATAAAGCCGTTGTACAAATCTATGGTAAGGCCACACCTGGAGTATTGTGTCCAGTTCTGGTCGCCGCATCTCAAAAAAGACATAGTGGAAATGGAAAAGGTGCAAAAGAGAGCGACTAAGATGATTACGGGGCTGGGGCACCTTCCTTATGAGGAAAGGCTACGGCATTTGGGCCTCTTCAGCCTAGAAAAGAGACGCTTGAGGGGGGACATGATTGAGACATACAAAATTATGCAGGGAATGGACAGAGTGGATAGGGAGATGCTCTTTACACTCTCACATAATACCAGAACCAGGGGACATCCACTAAAATTGAGTGTTGGGCGGGTTAGGACAGACAAAAGAAAATATTTCTTTACTCAGCATGTGGTCGGTCTGTGGAACTCCTTGCCACAGGATGTGGTGCTGGCGTCTAGCCTAGACGCCTTTAAAAGGGGATTGGACAAGTTTCTGGAGGAAAGATCCATTATGGGGTACAAGCCATGATGTGTATGTGCAACCTCCTGATTTTAGAAATGGGTTAAGTCAGAATGCCAGATGTAGGGGAGGGCACCAGGATGAGGTCTCTTGTTATCTGGTGTGCTCCCTGGGGCATTTGGTGGGCCGCTGTGAGATACAGGAAGCTAGACTAGATGGGCCTATGGCCTGATCCAGTGGGGCTGTTCTTATGTTCTTATGTAAGTATGTTCCATGACTAGAATACTAGTTCCAATGGCAGCAACACCTGTTAGGTTTGGGCTGTAAAAGTATATA
Organism: Tiliqua scincoides; assembly: GCF_035046505.1. NCBI lineage: Eukaryota > Metazoa > Chordata > Lepidosauria > Squamata > Scincidae > Tiliqua > Tiliqua scincoides. Next base: position 62,727,206 of record NC_089826.1, read on the forward strand.
TCATATTAAAAAGTGAAATGCTGGTTTTCCCTTCCAAAAGATGTCATTGTAACAAGGGAAAACCTCAGGCATCTACTGGAGGTTTCATTTTCTGCTTACATGGGACAAAATTAGAACATCCCCTGCATCTAAATGCCTTTAAAACCAGTGATGTGGGACAAAAATGCACTTGTGCAACACTGGAGCACAGTTAATTTTTTTTCACCAAGGAAGCAGCCTAATTATTGGCAGTGATGACTGACGAGCAGCTCAGTTCTAACAGTCCATTTTTATGTCACATTGGGTCATCTGATCAATCATATAGAAAAGTCACATTCCCATTTCTTTCCATGATTGCATGTGCACAATATTGAGAGATCCATATATTTTTCTCATGCAGCGGACCAAGTCAAAATGTAATTATGTGGTATCCCTTTTACAGAACCCACTATGGTCTGTGCGATGCCATTGTTATGAGTCTGGGAGGGCCAGTGAAACAGTACTATATATTTTTCTTGATACAAGAACTCACATATTTCAAGAAGGGTAAAAGATACTTTTAAAGGACTGTCTTTTGCTTAATACAGTCCCCCCCCCCGCTCCGATATTTGAAAACAATTTAAAACACTCAGCCTTAACAGTTATATAAGTATCGTCAGTTTCTGCACAGCTTAAATAGTCAACACAATTGAAAGAATCTGAGGGGTTTTAATCATGTTTACTGGGTGCATCGCTTCAAACAAAGTCACTTTACATGAAATTTGAGATCAAAGCTCCTCAGGTCTGCACAGGTTTAAAAAAAAAATGAGAGCTTTATTGTCCCAGAGCAACCGCCTAATAAAGTAAAAGTCCCAAGTCAATTTGATGGCCCTTAATTTACTTGGTTGGGGCCTTATGACCGGATATGGTGAACTTGTGGCTTGATACATAATTGCTGTTAGGAAATAGCTTCTAAAGTGTGACAGATGTTAGTGGGGTTTTACATCTACATTTACTTACTCTGTCAACTGAAAATTGTGGTGCAAGCTGGCTGCCAAGACATTGGAGAGCAATTAAATAACAAGCAAAATCTACATCAAAGTGAAAGGTGTGTGTAGGGATTTGGAGTTGGACTAAGTATTTTTTTGCTTATGTGTTTAGCTGTTTGCCTGCCCTTTTGTTTAGACTGCTCCACATTTGAACAGTCACACAGTCGCACCCCATCCTGCCTGATCATGCGCAGTTGGTATGAGAACATCAATTGTGGTGTCCCTACAGCCTTCGCTGAACCTGATGCATTTATCTGGTGCGTGCGTGCGTGCATCTGTGTGTAATTAAAAATACAACAGTAACAAAGGAAATTAAACACTGTGCAGTAAATACAACATAATATGGCAGATGAGAAACAATGACGCCAAAAACAATGCCACAAAATTGAAAGTAAATCCCCACAGGCAATAGAAAATAAGTGGGTTTTCAGCACCACTCGAATACAAGCAGAGAGAAAGTCAAACTTATCTTAGGTGTCAGGAATTCCACATGCAAAGTGCCACCACAGAGAAAGCCAACCAAATCTCCAATGGCAGCAGCACCTATAGGAGAGCCTCCCATACTGGCTTCAGTGACAGGCCTTTTCATGGGGAGACAGTCCTTCCAGTACCTTGGTACCTGGGACCACTAATTGCATGAAAGGGAGCATAACCAGAGCTGCATCGGGTATGTAGACTCTCTCTCTCTCTCTCTCTCTCTCTCTCTCTCTCTCTCTCTCTCTCTCTCTCACACACACACACACACACACACACACACACACACACACACACACACACAAACAATGTAATACCTTTCGAAAGCATAGATAATCAAGAAATTTCCTTTGTCGTTCTTATCTAAAACAGTTCAGATATTTTATTTGTCACATTCTTTTTCAAAACAACTCGTCAATGTATAGCTGCTGTGTGCATGAGCTGAATGCTATCCAACTTTTCAGTGCTGATGCAGCCAGGCCAGCAGGATGGATGATGTGCTGCATCTTGAGGTGTAGGGGGCAGTCAGGGAGGCCTCCTCAAGGAAAGGGAATGTTTGTTCCTTTACCTTGGGGTTACATTGGTGCTGGAAAGTTGGATATGATTGGGACCTCTGTGTGTGTGTGTGTGTGTGTGTGTGTGTGTGTGTGTGGGTGTGGGTGTGGGTGTGTGTGTGTGTGTGTGTGTGTGTGTGTGAGAGAGAGAGAGAGAGAGAGAGAGAGAGAGAGAGCGTGTAAACCCATATTTCTCAAGAGTTCAAGTATACCCATGTTGATTATTCCAATAACAGAACTCTTTGAAAGTATTCCAGGGATACCCTATGATGCAAAAGGGAAAAGAAAAGATAGCTAGAACAAAGATATGGCAGTGCAGGACAACCCATCTTCAACATACCACTCCTCAAGCAGTACGGATGCTTGGGCCAAAATCATGACAATGACTATCCCATCCTGCTCTCTGGATCCAGAAATGCTCAGTGAGCATCAGGCTTCATTCACTCTATGAAGAACTTGCACGTCAGATATAGACTTGTGAATATAACCTGTCATATGCTAGCTGTTGTCCCCAAGGAGGATGCAGTTTAGAACAGCTCAACGTCTAAAAGACTAGTCTCTCAGAGAACCCAAGTGTTCCTTCAAAGCTGATTGGGGTTCTTCAGTAAGAAGATGAATAATGTTGGACAAGCTTCCCTAACAGAGATTTTACCTACCACTGCCTACCTACCACCACCTACCACTACCTACCACTACCTGCCACCAAGAAGATGAATAATGTTGGACAAGTTTCCCTAACAGAGATTTTACCTACCACTGCCTACCTACCACCACCTACCACCACCTACCACTACCTACCACCAAGAAGATGAATAATGTTGGACAAGTTTCCCTAACAGAGATTTTACCTACCACTGCCAGCACCTACCAATTTCTGCTGTGTGCCCCTGCATGAGGTTCATGTGCTGTAGGGCCAAACTGCATGTTACGTAGCAAACACAGCCTTAGAGATGCGCTAGTTCTAAACTAGTATAGTCCATTTATTCTCACAGAAGATCATGTTCTTCTTTCTGAGATAAACAATGCCTGAGATTAGGGTTAACCAGAGATATATCCTATATGCACTTAAAGGGCAAAAATTCTCACTGAACTCACTTTTGAGTTAAGATGCATCGGGCTGCACTATATGACTCCAAAGGATGCAGAACCAAAATAGTAATCTTATGAAAGCATTCCTTTTGCTGTAGCCACTGCTAATCATACGGATCAACAACCTGTGTCATTGACGCTTTGTAACTGGATTTCCCAGTGTTTTCGTTTTTACTGAAATGCAAGTCTATGTGTCAATTTGAACAAAGCAGCAGCAGTTGAGGGAGATCTTTAATCCTTTTTTCATCAAAATTGCCTGTGGTTTGTCCCACCGGGGAACAAAACAGTTATCAGGTAACTGTTACCTGGTTCAGCAGTTCTCAAACTGTGGGTCCAGGACCCACCAGCGTGGGGTCATGACCCAATTTCTGGTGATTTGCAAAACTGTCAGGGAGATTAGGCTATGCACATTAAGGGTTAAACAAACTGTTATGGGGAGGGGGGCTGCCCAATCAACCATTACAGCCATTTGGTATTTATAAATCATGCAGCAGCATCTAGGGACTCTTAAAAGTTGGGGAACCACCGAGTTACCTTTTTCCTTTCCTCTCTGCTTGGGGAAAACAGCAGCTGGGAGGGTCTATGTAGATCACAAAAATGTCCTAGATGAAAAGGGGAGAGAGATAGAGAGAGAGAGAGAGAGAGAGAGAGAGAGAGAGAGAGAGAGAGAGAGAGCACCACTTCATTAAAAACAAGAACATGGACAGATAAAACCACAGCTCTGCCATAGAATGTATATTGTGGCCCAACAGTGAGCCTCTTCATATTTGGCCAGTTCCTTGTACAAACAAGGCATGTGGTGGAACTCTTCCCAGAATCCTCTGCAATGTACAACTGTATTGCCAACACTGGTCTAAATACATGAGCATGCACCTATCCTTAATCTTCTGGGTAACCTGGGGTGCAATGGTTTTCTGTGAAGTGAGGCTGGGCTGCAGGGCTTTGAATCCCAAGGGAAAACATAACCAGAAAGGTGCCCCTTGATGGACTGGAAAAGTAGCTCCTCTGGAAGTAAGGGTGGCTACCAAAGTAAGATGCTGTCCAAGCAGGAAAGATCTCACAAAAACAGCGTGGAAGTCTCTAGGGGACGAAAAGCCTACCAGAACAGACAGCTTGGAGAGGAAAATGCCAAAATTCTACTCCCAGAGCAGGGGTAGTTATAAGACTTTGGACAAAGAATACCAAGACATTACTGGGTAGATAGTGGTATTCAGAACACCACCTATATTTGTAATCAGGAGTTTCCTAGGTTTGATTGAGCTAAGATGCATCCTTCCAGGTAAGCACAAAAGTTTGATTGCACCCCAATTAGAGAGGTCCCTGAAGGGACAAAAAACATGGGTGGACTGCACCCGTGTTTAGGCTGATGGTCCTTCAGCGAAATACTTTGAAAAGACTGTCCAGGTGGCCTGGTCACTGGGCAGTTAGGCTTAATTTATTATGCAGGAAGGCATGTGCTTGCAAGCAAGATAATGCTGAGGTGGAGAGCACACATTCGGAAGGCCTTAGAGCAGTGTTTCTCAAACAGTGAATTGGAGCTCACTAGGTGGATCGTGAGATTTCTAGTGTGTTCCCATTCATTTCAATGTGTATTTTATTTTTAATGTATTAGACTTGATGTTACCATAGAATGTGACTGCATCTGGGGAAGTGTTACAGGTCTGTACTTTTAGCTGTGTATATGCTATTATCAGTGATAGTCAATGGGGTTTACTCCTGGGTAAGTGTGGATAGGATTGCAACCTTTGAGACATTTGGTGAATTTGAGCAACTGCTTGGGAGGATTAAGAGGATTCTCCTTTATTTTTATTTTATAAACTTTTAATTTACTTACTCAAATTTAATTTAATTTTGTTGTATGGGAGTGTGCGAAAACTTTTCCTGCTTAATTATGTCACTTCCAGCCATAACATCACTTCAGGTGGGCTCCGACAGATTGTCATTCTAAAAAGTGGATCCTGGTCAGAGTGTCCAACTGTCATAACCACAAAAGAGGACAAGGCACCCAAAAATGTAGGACATGACAAAATAAAAGCTAAAAACACTCATATATTGATTTCATGTGGTTAATTAAAACACCATATTACTTATGATTACATTTAAAATTATATTCCATATAATTTATTCCATATAATTTATTAATTACAAGAAGGCTGTGAGCTGTTCACTCACAGGGAAATGGAGGAAAAGTTCTTTTCCAGGACATGAGGCTAAAAAAGAGGACATGTCCTGGAAAAAGAGGACATCTGGTCACCCTGGTCCCGAAGATAGAAGGTTTGAGAGCCACTGCATAAGAACATAAGAACAGCCCCACTGGATCAGGCCATAGGCCCATCTAGTCTAGCTTCCTGTATCTCACAGCGGCCCACCAAATGCCCCAGGGAGCACACCAGATAACAAGAGACCTGCAACCTGGTGCCCTCCCTTGCATCTGGCATTCTGACATAGCCCATTTCTAAAATCAGGAGGTTGCACATACACATCGTGGCTTGTAACCCGTAATGGATTTTTCCTCTAGAAACTTGTCCAATCCCCTTTTAAAGGCGTCCAGGCCAGTCACCATTTACCACATCCTGCGGCAAGGAGTTCCACAGACCAACCACATGCTGAGTAAAGAAATATTTTCTTTTGTCTGTTCTAACTCTCCCAACACTCAATTTTAGTGTATGTCCCCTGGTTCTGGTGTTATGTGAGAGTGTAAAGAGCATCTCCCTATCCACTCTGTCCATCCCCTGCATAATTTTGTATGTCTCAATCATGTCCCCCCTCAGGCGTCTCTTTTCTAGGCTAAAGAGGCCCAAACGCCATAGCCTTTCCTCATAAGGAAGGTGCCCCAGCCCCGTAATCATCTTAGTCGCTCTCTTTTGCACCTTTTCCATTTCCACTATGTCTTTTTTGAGATGCGGCGACCAGAACTGGACACAATACTCCAGGTGTGGCCTTACCATAGATTTGTACAACGGCTTTATAATATTAGCCGTTTTGTTCTCAATATCTTTCCTAATGATCCCAAGCATAGAATTGGCCTTCTTCTCTGCTGCCGCACATTGGGTCGACACTGCCTTAGAGGAAGGTGATACATACAGTGCTACAGCTTTCCATTCCAATCAATTGCCCTTTACTAACACAATCTGGATCAGATAAAGCCTTGCCTTGCTCCTGCAGGGCAAAAATCTTGGCTGATGCCCAGGAATGTCAGCCAAGGAACCAAGTTTGAGTTGAGAAATTATGTACGTTTTGGAAAGTGAGGACATTGGCAACAAAGGTTAAGCTGGGGGGTTTCTCAGCAGATAAATCGCTACAGGGAGGGTTTGCTGAAGCTAGTAAGTTTGAAGTTACCATAACAGGCAAAAAAGTATAGCATTGCTGGGAACCCAAAACTCATTGCTGCAGGGCTCCCAGACTTACTGATTGCTCACTGAAGAGAACTCTGAATAGTGTCAAGTTTGTTTTTCATTTCACATTTGCAGAATATATACCCAAAGCTTGGGAAGATTAGCCTTCCCTTGATACGCAAGACGAAACAAGGGAAGTATAAACAAGGTCAATGAAAATCAATATTGGCATTTATGTCTCCCACTTCAGCTCACCATCAGTGAGGAGCATCTACAGCATGCACAAAGAATTAAGCTCAGCCATTTCAAATAAGAGTCTCCCTGGCTTTTTTTTCTTCTTCTTTATCTCTCTGTAATTCTCAAAGGGAGAATATCCATACAAATGCGAAATGAACTGTTTGCTTTTTAATAGCGACTGCCAAGGGCATGAAATGAGAGGAATTTCAAATAAGATACAGGAACTTGATAAAGCTGTTACACTTCACATGAGGACATAGCACATGTCTATCAATTGTGTTGTCTCAGAGGCGTATTCTGACTTCCATTTATCAGGCAGGTTTCAAACAAGCAAGAGACCATTTTGTCCCCAATATTAGTCTGGTATGCAAAACATGTACAATTGCGCAGCTTTCACTGCAAGCATCTGGAACCTTCTTGGAAGCAGTTAGCTGTTTGATGAATCAAAAATAAAATATAGCGATGATGTGAGAAAATTCCTCCCGATCAGCATTTTTTTTTAAACATAAAGCAAATGTGTCCACTTAGCAGCATGCTTGGATCACACACATTTGAATGCATATCTAGTTCAACCTTTCTTTAGACAATAGCAGCTGGATCCGGATGATGGCAGGGGTAGGAGGCATTATGCCCAACCCCTGCCAAGGCTCCTGATCTCCAGGGGGCCAAGCTGGCTGCTGTTTACCCCAGTAAAAGCTCTCATTATTGCCCATGGAACTTCTTTTCCTGGATAAATAATCAGATCAATCTGATCCACTCCTCTCCTGATTGGAGAGGAGTGGGGGAGGGGCATTCTCATGTTTCTCCTTCTCTTATCTTCTTTCTTTTTGCTCCTCCCTCCCCTGAAAAATCCTCTTGATTTTCCAAAGTATTGATAGTCACTTCTTCTATACCACAGTGTGGAAGGCAAGACTAAGCCAGATCAAGAACAGTTGCGGACCTAGCACTCGACAAACAGGGTAAATGCCCCAGGCACTAATGCCTCTAGGACCACGCGGGAAGACTCACTGAAGCCCTCGATGCAGTCAGAAACTGTGCTTCCAGTTTTCCGGAAGTGTAGTTTAAAACCGCAGGGAAATGTCAGAATGCTTCCCCAGTTGGTTTGAAGGTAGCGTGAGGCTCTGTCATGCTCGAGAGGTGGGGGCAGCTTCACGGGTAGGGCGTGGTATCTCCCCAGCGGCAGCATCTCGGATCTTTGCGCCAGGAGCGGGGCGGGTTAAGTTCGCCACTGATCAAGATGTCACTTTCTTCCAGTATGAGTGTCGGATTATATGGTTCACTGTTGGATAAAATATCTGTTTTCAGCCTATTTGAATCCAAATGAAAGATTTCTTCCTTTGGCTACATGAACTCTGGCTATCCATTTGTTACAGCCGTGTTAGAGAAGACCCATTGTTCACAAAGCAAACTGCTAGAAATGTAAGAAGCTGCATTTTGCTATTCAAATCCTGAACTTGTAGAATTTGTAGAGCCAAAATGGGAGTTTCTAGATAGCTCACCACTTTCCTGATGAAAAAAATAACAGATCTCTTTTTGCTACACATTATACATATTTCTTTACTCAGCGCGTGGTCGGTCTGTGGAACTCCTTGCCACAGGATGTGGTGCTGGCGTCTAGCCTAGACGCCTTTAAAAGGGGATTGGATGAGTTTCTGGAGGAAAAATCCATTATGGGGTACAAGCCATGATGTGTATGCGCAACCTCCTGATTTTAGGAATGGGTTAAGTCAGAATGCCAGATGTAGGGGAGAGCACCAGGATGAGGTCTCTTGTTATCTGGTGTGCTCCCTGGGGCATTTGGTGGGCCGCTGTGAGATACAGGAAGCTGGACTAGATGGGCCTATGGCCTGATCCAGTGGGGCTGTTCTTATGTTCTTATGTACATCTTATTGCTGAAATTCTTTTGGATTCCTTGAGACGCTTGCATTATATTTCTCCTATTGGAAACTGCAGCTGCTATTCTTACAGTCCTAAATAAAGAGGCCCATGCAAAAAGGGGGAGAAGGAAGCATATATGGTCCATGGAATTCAAGGAAGTTTCATTAACCAAAGTATACAGGATAATATGATGACCTGGAATCCATGAGCAGCTATTATTTAAAACTTTTTTCATGATTTAGCCTAGTTTAAATTTTAATAAGCTTCCTCTGTCCAAAGTCTGCTGCATTGGCTACTGATTACGGGTAAAGATTATATTCTTTTTTTATTCCAAAGGGCTTATTAAAAGCAAAATATAAAATGAGGCTATAAAAAGGAAGGAAATAGAGATTTAAAATATGCTTATTGTAAAAAAAAAAAAGTGGCAATTTAAGAATGGTGTCACATTACATATAATCCCAAGGGATGGTAGGCATGGATTTCTGCTCAGCCACAAAAAATGACTTTTAGCTAGCAAGAAAAACTAAATACGACTCTTAATGCTTGGATTTGATTCTTCAAGCACTTGTTAAATACATTATAATTGCCAGGTCTTTGTTTCTCAGTGTGATGTCATAGATTAACATACAGCATGATTTTCAGATCTCAAGAGGACTTCCAAGCGCCAGCATTTATAAGTCATTTTTCAGCATATAAACTGAACAAATCTGATCTGGCAGTCGTTAGGACTGAATAAAAGAAAAAGCCTTACAATGACAATTTTACAAAATCACTTTAGCACTGGGACTCTAGAGCTGAAATTGAAAAATATATTACGTCTTCAAGCATCCTAGGTGGAATATCAGCTTCCAATGCATTCGGCACAAGGTCTTGCTGTGTTTTCCTAAAACTTCCAGGAACTGTGAGATGTTTCCTTTACAGGTCATTTTTCTTTAATGTGTATATCTGTTAAGTGTACACTTCACTCTACTCTTGCTAACTACCATATTCTAATATATGTTTCACAGACCAATCGTATTCACTCATTCTGGAGAGCACTTCCGCCAGCACAAAGCAGCCCACAGATCAGCTATCAATGGACCTCAGCTGGTGAAGAGATACATTTTGGCAGATCAGGGGCGGGACATGGAAGATGTTATCCTATACCTCCTCCCAGCCCAGAAATGCCCCCAGAAGTCTTCTCACAGCGACACTAGCAAAAGAGCTGGCATAGCTTGAGGAGTCCCATAGGGGAACAGGGTGAGGAGGAGGTCATAAGGAAAATATTTTGTTACTTCTCTCTCCCAGCCAGCTTGGTCCCCAGCTGGCCTGCAGAATGCAGTGGAGTCCCATAGCAGCCATGTACCATTTGGGCCAGTTAAGGATAGAATTGGACCATTATACTATATAAAGGCTTCAGGGCATGACCTATCTTCCACTCCTCAGTTGCCCTCTGGCCCGAGGGACTAGCAGGGTAGTCTTAGCTTGAATCACCTTGCCTTGTCTAGGTTAATATGTGTCTGTGACACCTGAGCCCTTCTTGTATACGTACATTTAACTAAAACTCTCTCCTTGGTTTGCTTGTGACCTGACCAGGATGCTACATGACCTGACTGTGTACCCTAGCTGTGTACCCTCCAAAATCTTCTACCAAGAGGGACATTAGGGGTTGGCTTGTGGCCCCCTTACTATGCTGACCCCTGAAACTTTGGTACTCGTGGGAGGAGTAGCATCTTACTGCAGTATTATTATTATTATTATTATTATTATTATTATTATTATTATTATTATTATTATTATTATTATTATTAATTTATACCCCGCCTTTTTGCCCAATGGGCACACAAGGTGGCTTATAAACATTTTAAAAATACAACATTAAAAACAATCATTAAAAACAATTTTCAATAATTAAAAAATCTAAAAACAAACAAACCCCGTGGATTTTCATATAAAAAGCAAGAAGCAAGAACGCCAGCCAGCCTGTCAACAATTAAAAGCTTTTTGAAATAAAAAGGTCTTCAGTCCACGCCGAAACGTTAGCAATGAGGGAGCAGTTCTCAGTTCTAAGGGGAGGGTATTCCACAGTTCGGGGGCCACCACCGAGAAGGCCCTCTTCCTAGCCGCCGCCCCTCTCACATCTCTTGGTGGTGGCACAGTCAAAAGGCCCCCCCCCCAGATGATCTAAGAGCACGGTTAGGATTGTAGGGAAGGAGGCGGTCCCTCAAATACCCCAGACCTGAGCCGTAAAGGGCTTTAAAAGTACTGAAGACACTTGGGGACACCAGGTTTGATGTATAATTTTGCTGCAGGGACCTTGGTGCCAACAATTTCTTCTGCAATGCAGAATAAGTAAATGTTTCCATGCTGACAAGCAAAATTATTTCTCATTTTTACAAGGCAGTGCCAGTGGGAGATTGTTAATGGGGCAAAGCCTTGCCCCAGAACCTCCCAGGCTTAGGATGATGGGCCACTTTATGCACCCCTTTGTCCAACAGCAAATAGGAGGACTCTGCAACAGTTGACTGGTGTTGGGCAGTTCAGAACATTAGCCCGCAGAGTGGCAGGGACCCTTGACCAGTGGCTGTGCTGGCCTCCCCAGATGCTGCCTCTGCATACAGGTCAGTGGAAAAGTTTCCTATGAGGCAGAAGCCTTACAAACCAGACCACAACACAGGATGCAACTTCAGGATCTTGAAGAGTGGTATTTCTGAAACTATTTCTGCTGCAGCATTACAGGACTGCAAGGATGAAGACAAACCATGCAGGCTGAAACTCCCTCCTGTATGCATCTGTTAGAGATACCAGACTTATGTCCTTTACTGCATCTGGGCACTTGACCTAGAGAGGAGTCAAAACATGCCAAAGTATTCAGAAAGCTGCTAATACCGATAAGATTCTAGAATGGTAAATTGCAGCCACAAGGGCAAACTGTGACACCAGTTTGATTCATATAAGACTGCATTTTTCAAAGTTAGAAAGTCTACTATGCCCTACTGCAGATTAAAAACTCTTAAGGAGTTGTCTGGATTTGCTGAGGGCCATTTTTTCGTCTCACAAAAATACTTTTTCAAATTCTTATGACACTTTTTATGGTAAATGCTTCAATATTGCCCTCAAAGGAAGTGTTTACAGTCATTTTCTCCCTCCCATCTCTCTCTTTCTCTCTCTCTTTCTCCCCCCTCCACTCCTCTCAACCCCAGAGTTAATTGTACACTAACTCAATTTTGATGGTGAAAAGAGAGAGCATTTGCAAATACAACTTTCTATACAACATCTTTCATTGTTCGCCCACATATCACAATGTAGTAGGCAGGGAAGAGCAGGCTAGTCTCTTCTGGCAAGTCCCATGTTATCATGATGATTGAGTACATTGTTCTTTTTATGGCACCCTGCAGAGGATTAATATTTAGATCAGGGTTGGTAGATATTGCATTTCCATTTCTTAGCATTCAAGCGGGCTTTATGGCTGGATTTAATTAACTGATTTGCTATTGAATGTGACATCCTAACACACTAACCATTGTTATTGGTCTAAACATGTGAATCGTTTTAAAAGGCATTTATTTACTTGAGGTATTTCAAAAATATCAAGTCTTTTAAATTCCAGAGTGGCTTATTTAGTTCTTTTTGAGTGTTTAATTAGCATTCTCAGACAGTTCAAAAGAGCTGAATATGTACTGTTCCTTTTTGGTCTCAGGATGACAATAAACCAGGGCTAGTGTTAGGGGCTGGCCAATTGGGGCTTTGATCAGGAGTCCAGGACCATTAAAGGTTTCAGGAATGATCTTAGTGAGAAAAGTCAGTGGCCCTTATGAGGGTTCACCTTATTTGCACCAGCAGTTTGCTCCACAGCGGATCAGACAGATCATAGGCCCACACAGACCTGGTGCTAGCACTGAAATAAATAACCACTCTGTGCATGGATAAGAAGTCCCATGTGACAGCCATAACTACATGCAAAACAGTCATCTGTAGGTTCTCTGACCCTCTGAACATCATTCTCACATCCATGAGAAAATAGGATGGGATATTGCGATGAAAATACTTGCCTTTCCTCATGGCTGAGGTCTTCTGCTTATCAGGCTATGCTGAATTTTTTTCCCCACTCTCCAGTGGAACATTTTGGGTAACAACCATGTGTTAAGAGGTTGTCTTCTTAGAAGCATAGAAATACAAGGGCTCTTAATCAATTTACTTCCTAGAGAAACCTGCAAAAAGGCTGCACTCAGACCTGCTTTCGCAATCAGGAGTTATTCTATGGTACAAGCTCCACTATAGTGGAGGAACAAAATGGAATTCACTTCCATCTATAATTCAGATTCAATCTGTGCCTTATAACAGTGATATAGCACCCAGGTTCTCATGCTTTCTTCTTCCCATGCTACTGTTCAGTGCCATTTTCCTGATTAACTTCAACCACACCAGGCTGCGGTTTGCACCAGAACAGAAAACAATACACATACCTGTAATGTACAGATGAAACTACTACGCAGACAAATGGTGTGGTTTCTTCTTATGCAGATACAATAATAATTAATAATAACTAGGTATTTATATACCGCCTTTCTGGTCATTGGATTACTCCTCTGACTTTATTCAAGGCGGTTTACATAGGCAGGCGTTTCTAAATCCCTCAAGGGGATTTTTACGATCATAGAAGTGCTCTCTTTCAAGAACTAACATTTCAGAGTGGATCTTCCTGGTTTGGTCTCACTTCTGGCCTCCAGTTCTCCCACGCAGGCTGGCCCCTTGACCACTTGACCCCAGGCAGAGTGGCATGAAGCTGCTTGGATCGCCTGAACCATGTGGCTCCTTCATTTCTGTTACAGATTAAGCATGGGAAAACACCATGGGTAACTGGCTCTCATGCTGCTGTGATCATGTGTGAATAGTGCTTTGTGTACACACTCCAGGGCACATCAGAGCATGAAGTGAGTTGAAAGAGAGCCAACAAATCCTTTTCAATTTCATAGATAAATCAATACATATTTAACTCACTACATAAATTCAATTTTATCTCCAGTCAATCATGCAAAACCATGCTTATGAATCCAATGAAATGAGAAGAGAGCCAACAACTCCTGGCCAGACTAAGGATTCTTGACATGTCTCTGGGTAAGTGACTACATAAACAGTATGTGACCAATATATAAACAGAACTCAGAAATATGAACAGAAATATGAAACAGAAATATGAACTCAGCAGGAGGTTATACAAGAGACTGGGATCTTTGAGTTGCATTTGTTTGTCTATATTTGTTTGTCCTCCGGCCCTTGCGGGCTGTTCGCTGGAACCCCTGACAGTTGGTGGTCTTTGCCATAGCCTGACTGCGCCTGTCGTCAGGTGACTCAGGCACACCTTCCCCCCGGAACAGCAACATAGCAGCTGCTGAGCCCACTGGAGTGAGCCCAGCCGGCTAACACAATCAGGACCCGACAATGCAAACACTCCCAGGCTCGCACCTGGGTTGCAGATGTGTGAGGCACCTGCATTGCAAACAGCCCCACTCCCACCAGATAACGGGCCAACATTATAATAATAATAATAATAATAATAATAATAATAATAATAATAATAATAAAACTTTATTTTTATCCCGCCCTTCTCCCTAACGGGACCCAGGGCAGCTAACAACATATTAAAAAAAACAATAGATTTTAAAAACATTAATACAAGCAGATAAAAACATTTAAAAACACACTACAGGGCCATAAAAACAGTAGTCAGATTAAAAGAGTAAAAGAGCAGATCACCGAGGAATCAAGCCTGTAAAACTAAAAGATGTATAAAAAAGTTAAGAAGGCCAGAAATCAGAAGGCTTGTTTAAACAACAGTGTTTTCAGGCCTCGCCGAAAGCTCTCAAGAGAGGGAGCCATTCTCAAGTCAAGGGGAAGGGAGTTCCATAATGTTGGTGCCACTACCGAGAAGGCCCTATTTCTTGCAGCCGCCCCCCGGACCTCCTTGGGTGGCGGCACTTGCTAAAAGGCCTTCTCTGATGACCTGAGATGGCGAGCCGGATTGTACAGGAGTAGGCGGTCTCTAAGATATCCTGGCCCAGAGCAGTATAGGGCTTTAAAGGTCAAAACCAGCACCTTGAATTGGGCCCGGAAACGAATGGGCAGCCAATGTAGCCCCCAATGTAGCCAATGTAGCCCCACAGAGTCAAACCGCCCGGCTCCAGTGACCACACGGGCCGCCGCATTCTGTACTAATTGTAGTTTCCGAACCGTCTTCAGGGGCAGCCCCACATAGAGCGCGTTACAGTAATCTAACCTCGATGTCACCGTGGCATGGATCACCGTGGCCAGGTCTGCACGATCCAAGTACGGTCGCAGCTGGCGCACCAGCTGAAGCTGAGCAAAGGCCTCCCTAGCCACAGCTGCCACCTGGGAATCCAGGAGCAGCTGCGAGTCCAGGAGGACCCCCCAAGCTGCGAACCTGCTCCTTCAGAGGGAGTGCAACCCCATTCAGAGCAAGTCGATAATCCAGCACCTGCATCGAGGATTTCCGAACCAGGAGAGCCTCTGTCTTATCCGGATTTAATTTCAGCTTGTTAGCCCCCATCCAGATCCTCACTGCTTCCAGACAGCGCTCCAGGCCTTCAACCGCCACCCTGGAGTCACCGCCACCCTGGAAAGGAGAGATAGAGCTGGGTGTCATCAGCATATTGATGACACCTCACTCCAAACCCCCGGATGACCTCTCCCAGCGGTTTCATGTAGATATTAAATAGCATAGGGGACAGAATTGAACCCTGCGGCACCCCGCACCTCAAGGGCCAGGGTGTCGAACAGGCATCCCCCAGCACCACCATCTGGGACCGACCCTCCAAGTAGGAGCGGAACCACCGCAAAACAGTGCCTCCAACTCCCAACTCGGCCAATCGGCCCAGAAGGATACCATGGTCGATGGTATCGAAAGCCGCCGAGAGGTCCAGCAGGACCAACAGGGACACACTCCCCCTGTCCAGTCCCCGGCGTAGGTCATCCACCAAGGCGACCAAGGCAGTTTCCGTCCCAAAGCCCGGTCTGAAACCAGATTGAAAAGGATCCAGATAATCCGCTTCATCCAAGACCCTCTGGAGTTGGGCCGCCACCACCTGCTCAATTACCTTGCCCGGAAACGGGATGTTGGAGACTGGCCGATAGTTATTCAACACAGTGGAATCCAGGGAGGGCTTCTTCAGGAGGGGGCGAACCACCGCCCGCTTCAAGGCAAGCGGCAATGTCCCCTCCATCAAAGAAGAGTTGACCACCCTCCCCGTCCACTCAGCCAGTCCCCCCCGGGCCGCTCTAATCAGCCAAGCTGGGCAAGGGTCAAACAGGCAGGCAGACGGCCTCACACTCCAAAGGAGTCTGTCCACATCCTCAGGCTGCACAAGCTGAAAAGAATCCCACAATACTGGACAAGCAGTTGCCAAGGGGACATCAACAGACATTGTCAATGTGGCATCCAAGTCGCAACAAATACGATCGATTTTATCTGCAAAGTGTTGGGCAAGCATGTCACAGCGGCTGACCGTGTATTCCTCCTGGACTACCGAAGGGGCCTGATGAAGGAGGCCCCACACCACACGGAACAGCTCTGCCGGATGACTATCAGCAGACGCAATGGTAGCAGAGAAGAACGATCTCTTCACTGCTACCACCGCCATGGAGTAGGCTCTATAATGAGCTCTACTCCGTGTCCGATCGGATTCATCATGAGTTTTCTGCCACCGTCGCTCTAGACGCCTGCCCTGCCGCTTCATCGTTCGCAGCTCCTCAGTAAACCAAGGAGCTGCTCCAAGTCTGCGGCGTGGCAGAGGTCGCTCCAGAGCAATCTCATCCACAGCCCTGGACATTTCCCCATTCCAGAGGTCGACCAGGAACACAGATGAGGCGCCAGTCTTGGCAGTGGGAAAATCCCCCAGGGCCCTCAGGAAGCCTTCAGGATCCATTAGCCTCCGGGGGCGGACCATAGAAAACGGACCCCTGCCTCTGCGGAGGTAGGAAGTCGCAACAAGCCTAAACCCTACCAGGAAGTGATCTGTCCATGACAACGGAGTGATGTTGATCTCCTCTACCTCCAGATCATTGCCCCCATGCCCAGCTGTAAACACCAGGTCCAACAGTGTCCTGCTGTATGTGTCGGGGCCCAGATCTTCTGGGACAGGCCCATGGTTGTCATGGCAGCCATGAAATCCTGAGCTGCACCTGCCGCAGGGGCCTCGGCATGAACATTGAAGTCCCCCAGCACTAACAGGCGGGGGGCCTTCAATGCCACCCCTGAGATCACCCCAGTCAGCTCAGGCAGGGAGACTGTTGGGCAGCAGGGCGGGCGGTACACCAACAGAATCCCAATCCTGTCCGGCCCTCTCAACACAACATGCAAGCACTCGAACCCAGGAGACTGCTGGACAAGGCACCTGGTAAGGGAGATGGACTCACGATAGACCATTGCAACTCCCCCTCCCCGTCCCTGCAATCTTGGCTGCTGCAACACCTGGAAACCTGGTGGACACAGTTCAGAGAGACTAACGCCTCCCTCCCCGTCCAACCAGGTCTCCGTAATGCATACCAGGTCGGCTTTCTCATCCAGGATCACATCCCGGATAATACAGGTCTTGTTATTCACCGACCTGGCATACAAAAGCAGCAGCTTCAGATCCAGGGACTCACTGCCAGGACCACCAAGTACCCGAGAATTGGGGGAAGGACCAGAAGGGGAGATAATCTGCCTACGATGAACTCTCCTTCTCCTGTAACGGCCTGTCCGACCCCCACCACCATATCTCCCCTGGCCCGTCACACTCTTGATAGTGGCACCCTTCCCTTCCCCTGAGCTCCCTCCCGAGAGAACAGACATGTGGCGAGGCCCACCTTCTGAGACTGGCCTACAGGCAGATCCTCAGCTGTTAAAATAACTATTGCTCCACTCTCCCCAGCCTCAAACAAAAGGGGAGAATCTCCGACAACTGTTGATTGGACCCTGTTCAAGATGGCAGCAGATCTTCCGGGCACGAGCCCCAGGCTAAGAGCCACGGGCCAAGAGCCCTTTGGCTCTTGCCAAAGGCTCGCGCCTCTGGCGAGCCCAGCACTGATGTAAGTACCTGCCAGGGGAAGGGAGGAGGAAAGCAATCAGGCAAGCAGGTGGACAAGCTTGCAGACTCCACCCCTCAGCCAGCCAGACCCCCAGCTGGGGCTTGATGGGCCCTTCCAATCCCTTATTATTATTATTATTATTATTATTATTATTATTATTATTATTATTATTATTATTATTATTATTATTATTAATTTATATCCCGCCTTTTTGCCCCATGGGCACACAAGGCAGCTCACAACAATTAAAAATACAAAAATAGCAATTAAAAACAATAATTAAAACAAGTGCACATAATTAAAAAATCTAAAACAAGCCCCGTGGATTCTAATATAAAAGAGAAAAAAGAGAAAGAAAGCCAGCCAGGCTGTCAGCAATTAAAAGCTTTTTGAAATAAAAAGGTCTTCAGTCCACGCCAAAATATTAACAAAGAGGGAGTAGTTCTCAATTCTAAGGGAAGGGTATTCCAGAGTTCCGGGGCCACCACTGAGAAGGCCCTCTTCCTGGCCGCCGCCCCTCTCACCTCCCTTGGTGGTGGCACAGTCAAAAGGCCCCCCCCCAGATGATCTAAGAGCACGGGCAGGATTATAAGGAAGGAGGCAGTCCCTCAAATACCCCGGGCCCAAGCCGTAAAGGGCTTTAAAAGTCAAAACTAGTGACATTGTGGCCCTCAGCTGCTGCCTCAGCAACTAGGCAACCAGGCAGGGAGAGGAGGCTCACTTCATGATCAGGGCCTGTGAAGGAAGCAACACCTTCCTTCACAGGGCAAGGTCAGGAACAGGCGGTGTGGAGACCAGAGGTGCTTGGGTATAAAGGTTTCCCAGCAGCCAATAAGGAGCTCAGTAAATGGTAAGCATCTGCACTGTGATGGTGATCCTGTGATCCTTGAGAGGAGAAGGCAGGCGGACAAGGCTAGGTGGCTTAACCCCCTCTCATGCCCATGTCTGAGGCTGCCTGGGCTCCTTCTTGCATTTCCGAGCATGGCCATCAGGCTCCATCCTGGATGCCTCTCCCTCACTGTCGGTGGTGCCCTCAACTAAGCACTCAGCACTGATAGCC
Organism: Tiliqua scincoides; assembly: GCF_035046505.1. Taxonomy (NCBI): domain Eukaryota; kingdom Metazoa; phylum Chordata; class Lepidosauria; order Squamata; family Scincidae; genus Tiliqua; species Tiliqua scincoides. The sequence continues at coordinate 62,745,906 of NC_089826.1, forward strand.
CTGGCCACCCATACCACACACTGTTGTAATGTGTGTGCAACACTACCTGCAGGATTCTGGGAGGCAGTGTGTTGTCTGATTACCTGAGACCCCTTACCTGTTCTCTGTGATGCCTGTAGCAGTGGTGCCACTAGTGTTTATGTCACCCAGTGCAGAAGGCCAGTGCGTCACCCCCATGATGGACCTCCTCTTATGCAGTAGATGGGGCACTACCCTGGGCGGTGGGCATAGTAACGCTCCATTGCCCAACCCCACTGGTTTATTGGCTGTAACTTGTGATAGAATAGAGATATTTCAACGTGGTTTGTTTCATTGAATTCTGCATGAAATCACACATCACACGTTGGTGTTATTTGAAAGTACCAATATTTTAAAAATTTTGGTCAGTAGTGGTGTGTGTCGTCCCGCCCCCCCCGTGCACGCCACCTGGTGCAACCTTCACCCCCCATCCCCTAGCGATGCCACTGAGGTGATGCACCCATTGAATAACTTCCTTTCACATGTACGTGCATGTCTTTCTCCAACCACAGAAGGAGAAGCATCCATTTTACCGAGCTCCGTCCTCAACAGCAGCAGCCTTTACTGACTGCAGAGCTGGCTGGGCAACTGGCTGGGCAAAGCAGCAGCATGGCTGAAGCTGTGAGGGCCGCTGGCTGCCAAGTGGTGGGGCCTTGTGGTAACAGGAGTACTCTGGCTGCCACAGCCTGGCACACAATCCAATGGGGCCATAGGCTTGTCCATACTCTTGTGAGAGCTGGGGGCATTGACACTGCCAGAAGGGTCAGGGAAGCTCATGCCAGTGCCCTGCTTCAAATGCAGCTGGGTAGCCAGAGCATGTGGTCATGCTCTGGAGAGCAGCCGTGAGCTTCAAGAGTGGGCCCCAGGGGTGAGAAGACCGAGTCATCTTCCACCAGTCCCTCACACTAAGAGGGCAGAAGAGCCTGTTTGGATCGCGGGCTGATCCTGCACTTATGGGCTTTGTGGCACAGCCCTTTATTGGACCAACCCAACAGAGGAGGCAGAAGTCCTCCAAGCCAGAGGAGCCCCACAGCACACCCTGGACTGGTCTGTGGCAGTGGGGGCAAGTGCGGTAGCGCAACTTTCCATCCATACTTCAGTCTCAATGACAATTCCCCTCCTCAAAGTAGCCTTGGGAAAGAAACTGTCATAAGTGCCTATGAGAGCTTTTCCCTGGAGGGAAGCATATGAGAGCTTCTGTCCCAAACCATAACAGGGGATTATGGAGTTTCTAGTATGCAAAGTAAGCAGAATGATTTTCTTGTGGGAAATTGCACCTCCCAGCAAGTTTGCTACTATCAATAAACATATAAATGAGCAGAGGCAGTTAAGGTTCTAAAAGAAATGTTTTACTTGCAGTTTTACAGTTATACGCATCTTATGAAGTATCAGAGTTTCCTCATACTTATGCAACAGAGAACCCTATAGCTGTGTGTGTGAGGGAATGCTCATAATGGCTGCCCACCATTAGGAGAGCTGAGGAAGCTGTATCCTTCTCCTTAGGTGGTTGGGAAAGGAGAAGGAATATGTGGGAGAAAGAAGAAGTTGCACAGAGGGGCACATCTCAGTCTCACAGAGGGCAGGGAAAGGCTCTCAGTTATCTAGAAAGGACCAGGCTCCCCAGACTCTTGCAAGCAGCATTGCACCTACATTCCAACACGGAGGAACGCAGCAGGGAAGGAAGGGGTTATATAGTACTTTCCTGCACTTGATGTTACAAATCCTCATCAGGCTTTCTATGGCTGCTAATTTTGTATGTGTGTGTGTGTGTTTTTAGGGAAGCCCTAATGATGTACTTAGTGTTGCTGCATTTGAACCATCAGGTGGGTGCATATACTTGCATCTGCATCACAGCCTTGGGCTAAAATGTCTCATTCTTTCTTGCCTTTCCATGCATATTCATCATTCCTCAAACAATGATGAATCAGTAATTCGCTTATGATGACAACAAAGTCAGCAGCAACAACCTGCAACTGATACTTGCCATTTAAATGTAATGAATCTTGAGGTTGCTCCCTCTGATCAATGTACTAGTCTAAAATAACTGAAACCATTGAAACTGTAGTTCAAGTACCAGTATTCAAGCAATCTGTGTGTGTGTGTGTGTGTGTGTGTGTGTGTGTGTGTGTGTGTGTGTGTGTGTCCTATTAGTAGCAGAAAATTAAATTGACTGCAACATGGATGGGCCATTATTGAGTGGGTCCTTTACAGAGAGTTGAAAGCAAAGCTGCACTTAGAAATGATCACAAATTGCTGTGTTGCAAAAATGCTTACAATGATCACTTCTGCAAATGGGAATTGGTATTGGGTTGATTTTGTGATGTGCAGATTATTTTCAAGATTTTTGGCTAATAAACTGCAGCACTATTTCTGTATTTCTAAAGCCAAAGAAGTCAGCACTGTGGCTATCAAAATAAGAATATTGCATTATAGCATTAGGGAATCACACTTCAAGGTGCAGAAGTACTATACATGCAAAGCATCTGGGCTCTGAGAACACATTAACTGAATCAGTGTTGTGGCTAGCCACCCTAGAATCCCCAACCCCCTGGTCGCTCTCCCCATCCCCCAGAGCAAGGTGAACAAGCAACCAAAGACAGTGATCCTCACTGCCTCTCTTGCAAAGTGGTTTTTTTTCCAGTACTTTTTGCAAGAAGCACAAGCTGTGATTGCAGGGGAGTGTGCAATTGCACGGGCAGGCAGCCTGCAGCCTGGTGCAATTGCTACCCCTGCACCCCTTCTAGCTATGCCACTGAACCAAATTAAATTAAGCACATTTCAAAACTTCAACTGCAACATAAATACTCAAAAGCACTCAAATGAGCATGCAACTTCTTCCAAAAAAACCCCCACAAAGCTATGCTTGTTGCTAACCTCTAAATTTTAAGCAACAAACTACGGTCGTAAGGTTGGAAGTCTCATCCCTAGCACTGAGAGGGGAGGTGCCATTGATTGTATGCAGAAGTTTGTATGCTAGGTTCCATTGCTTGGCATGTCCACACAGGACTGAAGAGAAAGCCTCTGGTTGAAACATTGATGAACATCTGCCAATTAATACTGAAAGTGATGAACTAGATGACCCAATGCCCTTTAGCTTCACATGTACCTTTCAAAAATAGCAATAGCCTGGAAAAACCCTTAGAATGCCACAGTCATTCTTGAATACCTTGTTACCCTGACCCAATCACTACACATGAGCTCCTCATATGAAGTGACTAACAGCCCCGCCAGCCAACAGGGCACATGCTGTACACTGTGGGCCAGCAAGAGACCAGACAGTCCAGAAGAGGTAAGTAACAAATATTTTTATGTACCTCCCAATAGGCTGCCTGGTCTCCAGTGAGACTCTTCAGAACCACACCAGCTCTTTAGGAATGGAGAATGTCAGGGAATGGAGCCTGGTCCAAGCCAGGAAGGGAGATAGGACGTGGTATGGCTGCTGCTGAGATCCTTCCCCTTCCATCCCCATCCTGGCCCACTCCTCACCCCAAATTGCCCGCTGCTCACTTAGCATTTACAGAGGAGTTTCTGCGGGCTAGTGTTTTCCACGTGTGGCCTCCAGGGCTTTGCGCTGGTGGCAGTGACCCACAGAATGGCAGAATGCTTGCTGCACCAGTGGTCCAGGCCTTATGGTCGCAGATTTAGGATTGTGTAAGGCCAGGATAGGAGTGGGCCCTAAGAGAATGAACCGTCAACCAACATCTAACTGAAGTTTCAAATCATCTCTGAAGTCTCATGTTTGCCACAGGTACACTTGGCAAACCACTGTTCTCTGAGGGTCACACCAGATGTGTGTGCAATCCAAGCAAGCTTCCAATTACACAATCCTTTTGTTGTTAAACAAAAATGACTTCTGACCAAGATTCAATGGAAGGGGAAGGTGCACTCTTCCCCTACTCACCTACACCATTTTAGAGCCCCCCCCCCCCAAATCAGTTCCCTGAAGCTGTGATTTGCCTGTGAAGCAGCTATTTTCTGAAATTGCTATTTCCAGGGTGTATGATTTTTTGCTTTTAAAAATGCAAAATTAAAATTAAAATGAAGATCCTTCTCCCTTTGTGTCCTGGTTCTGATAAGGGTCACCGCCTTCAGATTTATTTATTTTTAATAGGCAGTTCCAATTTAAAACACACTGACGCTGCACACATTGAGCATGTGCAATATCAAATTAAGTGCTATATAAAAGCTAAGGGTTAATATCATAACATCGTTTGGAAGCAGAATGGAGACACCACATTTCAGGCAACACACCTGTGTGCCACATGTGTTGAAAATTATCTCTCGGTGAGGCTAAACGTCTAGTAAGGTATTTTTACAGCAAAAATTAAATTCTTCTTTAAGCTTTGTTCCACGTGGATTGTCTGCTGTGGCTTCAATTTGACCTCAACAGGCAATTTATTTCTGATATGTAATACACTGTCGGCAAAATTATGTCTTCATCCCCATGTCTTCTTTTAAGTCGGCGCACCAAATATCACAACATTTACCCGTGATTGTTTTAGTTCCCATCTTTCTTTTCAATCTCATCACATGAAAGGTGACCCTCTGAGCAAAGTGAGAATTTCTCCATAGATGGTTTTCTTCTGGTCTGTGATCATGAGCCAAACATAATATTTGATTGAAACAATATTCAAAAAACTAGCCTGCCTCAGATTAGAGAGAGATGAGACAAACTCCTACTGATCAGATTCGGTCTGGTCTCAATTATTAAGAGGAAATTTGCCAGATTCATGTCCTCCATTGTCACTAGCCATATTCTGTAATCTTTATACCACACACATGCCACAAGATCGATCAGCAGCAGCACCTTCATCATCATTGTAAAGAGTGTTGCATTGCATGGTATGATATTGTTCAGCAAGGTGATTCACCTGAAAAATGCTCTCTCTCCCAGTGGACAATTTTATTAACACAAGGGCATCTCTTTTCTAGTGAAAAGATTGTTGAGAGCTGACAGATCTCTCTCTCTCTCTCTCTCTCTCTCTCTCTCTCACACACACACACACACACACACACACACACACACACACACACACCCCAGCAGGTTTTAGACCAAAGTGACACATTACATTATTACATTACTTTGGGTCCAATCCTATCCTCGCCCCATGAACCAAAAAGGCTTGGCTGCATGGGGGGGGGGGGAGTGGTCACAGATGTGCCCTCCTGAGGCCAGCTTAAGCCCAGTCAGGCCTATTTGAATATGCACCAGCAAAACACTGGCACAAGTCTGCATGGGCATGGGTGGGGAAATCAGGTCTGGGAAAGGAGCTTGGATTTGGCTGACTGCCAAATGAACCCACCACCTTCCCCGACCCAATCCACCCATCTCCTTGGCCCTGTCACCACCCCATTCTACCCCCCAATTCCCATTCCATATGCACATCCTGCTTCCTCTCCTGATCCACAACTTCATAATCAACTCTCTGGGCAGTTTGTCCATAACTGCTCCTCACAATTACATAACTGCCCCTCACCTATGCTACTCTAGTATTCAAATTAATGCTGTGCAAGTATTTTTTTTGGAAAACAGCTGTGCTGAATATGGGGGTTGATTTCCAGTTCTGGTGAGGTCCCGTGAGAATAGTCTTCCAAAAATTGGTGGAAATGCTTGCTGATTTAAGGGAGTTGGGGTTGACCAGAGGTGGTGGGAACAGCTTTCTTCATTAAACTTAAAATGCCACTGAGTGGCAATAGCAGTGAAAGCTATTCAGGGCTTTCAGAGGAGTGACATTTCATAGTAAGGAAGAAGTTCCCTTCCACCTCCAGTAAACCCCACCCATCTCCCAAATCGTTCATGGGTTGTCCTCCATAGCCATTTTCTCCAGAATTTTCAGGGTCAGTGAAGACGGCATGGGTGAACTTAGGTCCTAATCCTATTCAACTTTTCAGTGCTGGTGCAGATGTGCCAATGCATCCAGTTGTGGAGGGGGCAGTCTTGGAGGCCTCCTCAAAGTAAGGGAACAGTTGTCCTCTTACCTTATGGCTGCATTGTGGCTGCATTGCTACTTGAAAGTTGGATAGGATTGGGCCCTCCTAATTTAAATAACATGTGGGATGAACCCATGCAATTAGGATGTTATGGGACCAGATGTTGATAGGACATGCACTCTCAGATCTTGCACTGCATTATGGGCAGAGTCGGTCAGATGCGTCATTCAAAGTGGCCCATAAAGACAGGCTTCACTTAATATGTGTTTTGTCCTTCTAAAACGCATTGAAATGTACCCTGCCGTTTATTCAAAGAGTTATTTACACTAAAGATTTTTCTTTTATTATCTAGTAGACCCAAGAGAACCTTGATCTAGCAAGTTAAACATTTGCCTATGGACATTTGAGTTATTATCCTGGGCCTTCTGTAAAAATAAAACAAGAAATAGTGGCAATGTTCTGAAATTTCGTTTCTATTAAAGAATGCCAAGGACGATGCCGAAGTGCAAGAGAAAGTATTATGGAACGTTTTTAAAATCCTGCAATTGCATGAAATCTCTAGGCCAGGATGCTTGCTGTGCCTGAAGCACAGCAAGTATAAGTCCAGAATGAGGCATGGTTTTCATTCAATAGCTGATGGTGGCTGGTGGGTGGGACAGCACCTTTGGTTTGAAACATTAGACCTGTTGACCAGACTACAGATTAATCCATTCCACAACCAAATCCACAGTCAAGGTACAGCCAGTTTAATTATGAGATGATCAATCACCTGCATCTGGTTTCTGGTTCCCATTACATGCCATGCTAACTTTAAGCACTACATTGGTCTTCCAAGTTCTGAAATATGTGATATAAACTGTGACTTGAGGAAGATATATAGGGTCAATTTTATCCTTGGTATAGCTTCTGATCTGTGAAGTGTTTGATGTCTGCTTACTTCCATGTCCCATTTCGTTACAGATGCTAAGGACCTGGTTCCAGTTTGACCTTCAAACATATAATTTATAGGGTTACACAGGCATGCTGTTTGACTCAGTGTGAATTTTGATACAGATTATTATGACTCTGATCTGCCGAGATCAGGTTTCAGAGTGCAGATGTGGAAGCTGTCATTTCCATTTTTGCTCCAGCAGTCCTCACTCCAGCCCGTCTTGCATTGTACACTGCATTTTAGTCTAAAACATGGACCTAAAAAATGGTTTATCTGTTCAGAAGGTGGGTTCTCCTGGAGGAGAAATGGAAATGATAACAACCGGCCAGTGGTGTCACCAGCAATGGGAGCTCAAGTCAATGACTCGGACTTCAGTCGTGTAAATGCACATTTTTCGATGTCTCACTGACTTGTGAGTTGCACACATGGAAGACTCTACAAAAGACTCGAGTCAGGGCCCCCCTGACTTGGCACTCATCCCCACATGTTCTGACTAGAGTCTGCCTGTGTCTGGGGATGCTTGCTTATTGTTTTTATGGCGTGAAAAGCCTTGTGGAGCAAGCATTCTGACTAGGCAAGCAGCAGGGAGGTTCCAGCCACGAGGCAGGGAAGGCTTAATGCATCCAACAGGAAGGGGGAGATGGGAGTGATCTGTTTTGCCCATGATAGGAAGAAAGGAAGCCATGATCATTGGATGCAAGAAGGGAGGGCAGGCGGGAACCCAAGTGTGTGTGTGTGGGGGGGGTCCTTGCCTTAGAAATGGCTGGAGGGGGAAATAGAAGGTGGGGAATCAGGCGGGGATTGCTGCAGTTTGTAACAATCACACTTTCCAACCTTGTGACTTCTATGGGCTCTGTTGTTACTTGGGAGGGGAAACCCACATTGAATGACTGGCTGTGGTGGGACTACTTCTGAGTTGAGCTGCCAAGGATTGGGTCGTCCTGGTAAGCCTCGCAGCTGCTGCACATGACCCTCCTCCCTCGTGTCGCTTCAGTGCCCACTCTTTCGCAATCCCTCCCAACCCCTCCCACCCTATTTACAGATGGGCAGGGACAGTGGGGGAGTGTTCAAAGAGAACTCCAGCGTGCACGCACCCCTTGGCCAGCAGCTCTGTTTTTTTCCATGGCAGGCTTTTTAAAGGGGGAGGGGCAACTCCTATTGAGTTGCAAAAGGTGACTCAGCGACTCAGAAAAAGCCCCCATTATGACTCATATTCAAGTAAAGTCATAGGAGGCGGAGACTCTTGACTTGAGTCACGCCGTGATGAATTTTCCAATCCCTGTGCATCACTAGGGTTTTGCCACCAGGTGGGAAGCCAGTGCATCACCTCTATGATAGACCTCCTCCCATGCAGTGGATGGGGCAATGCCCTGGGCAGTGGGTGTGATGCTGTACCATTGTCCTGCCTCCGCTGGGTTTTTGGTAACTTTTGATAGAACAGAGATATTGCAACACAGTTTGTTCCATTGCATTCTGCATAAAATTACACATTGATTTATATATAACAAGCTGGTATTATTCGAAAATACCAAGATTATAAAAATTTTGGCCAGTAGTGGTGTGACCCCCACCAGTGCTAATCACTCAGTGTGGCCCACACCCCCCCACATGCAGCTGACTATTTGTGTGTAAGCGTTGCCTTTTTCTCTGAAAGAAATCATAGAAATAATAGCTTAACGTGCATAAATTCAGCAGGGGCAGATTATACAGCCCCATGGCCAGAAGCTTTACCTGCTGAATTTATGCCGCTGTTAAGTGGTCAAGGATCCCTTTTGGAAAAAAAAGGACAGTCCTTGTACATAAAGAGCCAACCATTATTATTTACATTCACACTCCATTAGGTCCTACTTGCTGAATGGATAAACCAAGTTTTAGGTCCATGTTAGAGTTCCATCAGAAAGAAAACCGTCAGTCCTAATGTATGCAACCTACACATAAAACTCTTGATCATGTGTATATTTAGGTGATGGTTCAAGGAGTGTATAGATAATGTTTATATAATATTGTCAGTGCCTTAGATGCATCATCCAAATCCAACTCTAAAACTGCTACATCTTTGAGCCTTGTCATTGTCCTTCAGTTATCAACGGCTGCAGTTTTTCATCTCACAGATTATTCACTGATGCGTACTCTGGTGGCTGATGAGTCTGATATTTACCTGGTTATGACAGTTACACACTGCACAAATAATGGCAGAGACAGCAGATCTGGGGAGCCTATTCCTACTGTCTTTTATTCTTGATGATTATAATCAACATCCCACATTCACTGGCTTTCAAGAAAATTGTACACAATGAGACCCTGGAAGGGTGCCACAATCTGGCGCTCTGACCTCTAGAAACCACAAACACCAAATAAATACGATATATTGCTTCTCCAGCAATGTCAGGTCTGAAATAGATGCAAGCCAGGATATTAGAAGAAACATTTTTCCATATGTATGATAACTCAAAGAACATGGAAACTGAACCATTGGCTTGGTTGAATCACACCCAGTGTAGAAAGAATGCATACAAAGATCACGTTCAGAAGAGTGTGCTGCATTGGTAAGCCTGTTTCCGCAGAATGATTGTACTGCTGGTTTAGGATGAATGGGTACAATCTAAAGATGTGATTAAGTCCAAGATCCAATCCTATTATAAGGCTGGATTAAGGCTAGGATCCTAGTCCTATTATAATCAGTTAGGTTTATTTTAATGGGGTCTGAATAAACTTGATCAGAACTGAAAAGTTTTGCTTATGGCAGCGTCAAAGGCTGCAATTCTACACACTTTCCTGGAAGACAGCCCCACTGAACACAGGGGGATGTACTACTGAGTAAACATGCATAAGATTGTGGTACACATCCCATTGACTTCAGTGGTATTGAGGCATCCTTTTATGGATTGCAAAGAGTAGCTTCAAAGCCCCAACGTTGTGCAAGTCCAACAATAGCTGTATCCAGAGGAAAGATTTGTTGCCAACTGTTGATGAATGATAATGTTTTATGAAACGCTTCATGGAACAGGTGACAGAACCACAAAAAATAGAAGCATAAAGCAACCTCCCCCCTTCCTTACAAAGATGATGCATATATATACAAAGGCATGACAGGCAATAACTTTATAGACAGCAAAAGGTTGAGGTCTACATTTCATAGCCCCAGGCTTGTTGTATTTCAGATTACTAATTTATCAATCAGCGAGCCATGGATGTATTTGTTGTCTGTATTACTTTAAAAAAAATGCTCACAATAAATATTGTGCATAGAACAGAATAATCTCCTATGGCAGCAGCCCACAAGATTTAGTGTAACTTTCATTTCTGTTTTCACCACCAAACCACCCCTGTTTCACTGCCTGTTTCACCCTGTTTCATTTCTGTTTCACCATCATACCACCCCTTCCCCCACACCACCCATCACTACCTTACATGGTCTGGTGAACATGGTGGGTTCTGTCCACAGAGGTGCAGCACTACTGCCTATTTTGACATTGGCAGCCATTTTCCAACAATGGAAGTGACTTCTGCTGTTGGACTGTAGATGGTCTTAGACAAGCAGCTCCTTCTCAGTTTCAGTTGCAATATGGAGATAATAATCAGGTTTGTTGTTTGTTTGTTGTAAGGATGACATCAAGATAACACACCTGACATCCTTTGTACACTCTGAAAATGCTATACAAATGCTAAATATTCTTATTAGTAATGATACTTTGCATTGGGCATTTTGCCTTTGATATATTGTGAGCAAGAGTTCTACATCTAACAGGAGGGCTTTTTCTTCCCAGAGCACATGATACTGGTCTTAATGAGTCCTGGGGAAACAAGCCATGCATATTGTCGCCAACACAAATTTCTAATCCCTTTCTGCAGAGGCTCCAAGATGCTTCGTTCATTTCACGGTACGCCACGGGTCTGTGCTTTGCGCCATAGCTGCCTTCACCCGTCCCTGGATGCTATTAGTACTGAGAAGCTGACAATACAGCTATTTGTCCATCAGCTCTGCAGCATTTGAAGGTAATTAGTTTGGATATGGGCATTCATGAGGGTTCTTAAGTGCTAAGGGTACTTCATCACCAACTCATTATTTCTACTTGGGTGAGAATTGATCACTTCTGTTACTCAGCACCAGTTCCTTATTTCCTATTATTACCTAAATAAGAATAATAATTTGGCATTTCCCTCCATGTTGAAGATGTCATATTCTGCAGGTCCTCCTCCTTCATGATTAGAATGTCCGTAATATAAAGTCCTTCAACTTTAGTCAGCCAGAACGAATTATGCAGACTGGATGAAAGACTCCCCATGAGGAATCATTCTGTGGTCACATAGGTGCTCCTTTTAAGGGCTCCTACCATATCCTGAGGCAATTTGCTTCATTGGAGAATCTAACCATTTCGGTATACAGTTTCCAGTGTTAAAATGAGGGTGAGTCTAATACCCTTGGACAAACTGGGAGCAGTGACTGTTATTAGAGAAGACACTATTATTAGAAGTTCTTAGAGATTACTATCAGTCATGCTGGACAGGATAACTTAAAACATAGCTATACAAGAAGTTCTGTTATATGGTCATATGGAACTCCAGAGCTTCCTCGTTCAATGAGGCTTCTCGAGTTTTATGAACATTTTGCGAGTCCTATATCTGAAATACAGGTCATGCATTTGATTGTCCTAGGTATAAAACAGATGAAGCGGTTTATGTAGTTCAGCACTGTCTACCTTGAATGGCAGGAGGAGATCACCATGATTTCAGGCTGGGGTTTTTGATATCTTTGTACAGCTATCTGGTATCTGATACCTGGACTTTGGGTATGTAAAATATGTGTGCTTCTATTGAGATATGACCCCACCTCCAGCTATTGACTTCCATGTCCTAGGCATACCCTAGCATCATCAAGACAAAGGAGTGTCTATGTTGTTATGCAGTCAATAATTTATTTCTATTTTGATTTAATTCAAGGGATGCAGGAGATGTGTAATTAAACACGGTGCTGTTCAATTGCCCATATTCAGTCATGGACCCCACATTCATACTCTGCCTTGCTTAGTGTGGATTACTAACCTGCAAGTTCTGCAACAAGTCGTCCCATCATCCCATGTCAGTCTCCATTTGAGAACTACCATGTCAGCCGGCACCCAGGACAGTAAGATTCTTCAGGCCTCTTTCTTCTCTGGCCTTTCCCTCCCTCTCTCCCTGAGCACTAATAAACCACCGCAACAAGAGCAGCTTGCAGACTTGTTCCGTCTCTAAGCATCCATACTTCCTTTGTAAACTTTGGTGCAATTTATCTCTTGCCTCAGTCATCCTTTCACTGCCATTGTGTCAATACACTGGGTCCATGCACATGATAGTTGTTCCCCCCATACGCACATGTTATTTGGTTGTAAAAAACTCTGTTGGTAACCTTGTGCTATCTGACAAAGACAAAGTCCCAAAGTCCCATGTTCTTACTCAGAAGCACACATGCCTTTGAAGTGCGGCTGGCAAACAACAAAACCATAGCACTGGGGAAAAAAAAATTATGAAGATCATCAGGGGAACTCTAACGTAAGACTGATAACTAATTACTGGCTAATTGCTAGTAAGAGAAGATCTAAGTGCAGGAGCAAGGCAAAGTTACATTCTTATCTTCTCAATTGAATTATGGGGTGGGGATGCAAGGATGCATTTCTGTGATAACTTGCACCTTTTAGACAAAATTAGTGCTGTTATCTCAAGCTGCTTGTACTTCCAATGGGAAAATGGTCATGCTTCATAAAAAAAGATTTCTTAGTTGCACACATCACAATTTCCCGGCTGCATTTATATGTAACTGAACAATCAATGTGCTGCCAATGTGAAGCCCAGCCTTGCTTCTGCCATATAGATGTACACATGAGACACAGTCTACGTTTTGTTTCATTGGCTGCTGCAGCATGGAAAACCAGGTAGGTGCGGGACCTCAAAGGCACAGATGGCTGCTGAAAGCAAGAATGTAAACAACCAAGATGACAATTTCATCTTCTGGCAACGGCTTTCGACGAGGCTCAAAAATCTTTCCAGACGTGTGGCTCTGAAATTCCAAAGTGTCGAAAATCAGCATCACAGAAAAGCATTTTGCTACTATAATCATCCACAGCTATTGTATACTTGGCAAGGTCTAGGGTTTTAAACACACTGCGTGTTGTTGATTAGCAAGCTCAACTAAGCAACCGTGGCCTTGAATGAAATATGCCAACAGGCAGGAATTGACAGAGAAATATAATCTCTGAGTTAAAACACAACTTAGGTTGCTGGAGCATGGCACGTACAGAACTACGCAGGACCAGGTCCTTCCTTTGATGTGGTTGACATCATTCTTTAAAGACAGCCAAGTTGCACTGACTTGCACCTGTTATAGGGTCCCAAATGGAAAATATATAAGTTATTTTGAAGTGTCTTAACGCAATCCGGAATGGTGACTGTGAATGTAGAAATGTGTAAATGAGGACAGAATCGTGACTCACAGTGTTCATGCACACACCATAAGGGAAACCTCTACTTTTGATTTAGCGGTTTTTTTCCCCTCCTGAATGTCTTTCATGCCAGCTTGAGTGGGTGCTTTTGCCTCTAGCTGAGACACTAGTGTTCGCTAATTTGAGAGCCTTCTTTGTAGGATTACACCTCAGCCTGATTTGATACTTCTTGAGAGGTGAACTTCATCAGCACAACAAAATTGGGCTTTCTACATTGATGCATAAGCTGCAGTGACAGTGCTTTAATCAGGGCAGGAGAAAGGAGGGGTCTTGAAAGAAGCTATTTAGAGAGTATTCCTGGCTGTTCCCTTCTGAATTCTCGAGGAGAAAATCATTCTGTGCAACAAAGGAAGCAATGTCCTTATGGCTAGCATGATCAATGTTTTCAGCCTAGAAAGCTGGATAAATAATATGGATTTGCATTAATGTTTTAGAGAAAGAAGAATTAACTTGCTTCTCCTTGAGCTTAGCACACCTCCACTAAGAGCTTTATCCTCATTTTCTTTGGAATTGTGGTTCATCGGTTTTATGTTTATTAATAACACTGACCGTTAGTATAGCAGTTTCTGAGTATGCAAAGCACGTGATAAGTACATGTTGGTGTAGCCCATAAAATGACCTTGCAAGATCAGTTTTATTATCCCTACATTGCAACTGAGGTCAGGAGAGAGTGGCTTACCTAAGACCACCTAGTGAATTCATTGCAATGGTGAGATTCGAACCATGGCAGTCCGAACTTTGCAGCAGGCAGCCCAATTCTAACCTGCACTGGAACAGGCAGGCTGGCAGGCCTATGCTGTATCCAGTGCAGGGTGGGGGCTGGCTGCAGCTCAGCCCGGGCAAGGAGACTTAATGCCCCTTACCCCAGGTAACTAACACAGCAGCAGCCCCAATGGGGCTGCTTGGATCTGTACCACCTAAAGTGGAGGCATAGATACAAGCAGACTGGCGCTGCGCCAGGTCACCCAGGATTGGGTTTAGGATCTGACCTAAGTGCTGGACCCTGAGTCCACCCCACTCCTGGTCCCGGGCTGCTCACAGGCCTGCCCACTATCTACTCTTTCCAGTCCCCCATGTCGTCCTTGGGAGGCTGACGCAAAGCTACCTGCCTGTGTCAGCTGAATTTGGCCCCTGTGAGCCAGCACACATCCTTGTGCCAGCCCAGCTGACACAAGAAGAGGCAGAAATGTGCCTTATGGCACATTTGTAACACTCCTGGGCCTGCACAAGGGACTTGAACCAACCCAGCACCAGCTTGCATCCTTAGTTTCTTAGCCACCACGCTACACCAGCTCTCAATATATTTATGTATCCCATATATTTAATGGATGTATCAATTCTGGCTAGCCCCAAATCTGAATAGAAGCTTGTTTGCTTCTTCATGTGTCACAAATGGTACTAGGGTCACTTGGGGAGGGGTGAATTTACAAAGATGTCCACCTTTGTTACCCTGCACATGCCCAATCTCATCTGATCTTGGAAGCAGGGTCAGGCCTGGTTAGTACTTGGATGGGAGACCACTTGGGAATACCAGGTGCTGTAGGCTTATACCATAGTCTTTCGAGACTGAAGGTTGCCAACCACCACCACCTTTGTAAATTCAGAGTAATTCCACGAATGTGAATAGAATCATCCTTGGAGTGGTGTAACTGGTTTGCTTCCAGACTTAATTCAAGTCCTGCTCTTGACCTTCAAAGTTCTTAATGTGTTGGGCCCTGGGGATGAAAAAAGATTACCATGTGTGAACTTGCCTGCCAAATAAGACTGTCATTAGAGGCCCTTCCCCAGGTTGCCAGCAGGTGGAGCCCAAACAGTAGAACTCCCATTGCAGACACGTTCTCTTGGTGCCATTGTACTCTTGCAGGCACCAGGCAAAGTCTGCTCTGCTTTCTAGTGCCTTTGATGTCGGTTAACAACATTAGAGTGTCAGCTACTTGCCTTTTATCTACTGTTTTTTTCTTTGGTTGTACCAGTGGGTTTGATTGACAATTATTATTATTTTTTTAAAATCTGGTCACTTTATTATCTTGTCAATGTGTTGTAGTGTGTTGCAGTTTTTATGGCTTTGTTATAAGTCACCTTAGGGCAAGTGTGTGAAAAACAAGGTAAAAAACATACTGCAAATAAACAACACTTTAAAAAATCAGTATCAGGCAAGCATTAATGCAGAGATGGTCAACCCTTCAGCATGAAGGTTCCTCTATCTTTTAATTGTGCTGTAGACAAAGAATTTTTTGCATGTAGAAGCCTGCAGTTCTCTGATAGAGCAAATGGCAATGATCCAAAATTACTGTTAAAGAAAGCCCAGATGTTGAAAGGCCCTGGTGTTCTTTGCCTTAGTGCCAGGTGTGTGTGTGTGTGTAGAAAGATGGATTTCTATACTTCCCTTTAGTGGTGTTCCCAAGGTGGTTAAAAACCATAATTCATAAATTAACTGGGAGCCATTTGAACTCTCTGAGCCTCAGCTACTTGTGTTCCCAAATCACTAGTCCCTGTTAGTAGCCTGTAGTGAAATTGTGTGTGTCTCCCTTTGTCCCTTTTGTAAGAAAGTAGAGAAGAGAGCGGTTCACTTTAAATGAAGATGAAAGGAAGGAATTAGCACTATCTACTCGTAATAAGGAAGTGGAGTAGGCTTTAGCTGGGAGATAAATACTGGGGACGTAACACTCTTTTGTTCTTCTGGGTAGTGAGTGCAAAGGAGTTAGGAAGAGTGGCAGGTAAAGAGCTCACCAGGTGGAGCATAGGCTTTTAGTAGTGGCCAAGCTTGCCATTTAGCTATCATTTTAGACTTTATGTGCTTATGTTGGATAGGGAGTTAAATTTGAGGGATTATATAACCAATGAGTGTTTATTTGGGGGGAGGTGATTAGGGTTTTATTTTGTAATAGAAGTTTGTCCTGTTAATTTGGTTACAACAATGGGGGCAGGGTTAAAGTTTTGTTTCTCTGCCTCCTTTTTGGAATATTAAATTCTTATTTACCCTTCCCATGTCTGGATTACCAAGTGATAACCCTTTTAATTTTATTGAAAGATTGAAGGGCTCTGCCCAGTGAGCATTTCTGAGAGATTTGGGGAAGCCTGGGCTGGTGGCAGCAGAGAGATAATTACGTTCCTTCACACTTGGCCATGGCATAGCCTAAGGACTATAGTTTGGATTAAGTATTGTTAACAGCCCAATCCATAAAAAACCATAAAAAGCAGCATAAAAACCAATACATTAAATTTAAAATTACATTATGCTTAAGAATATAAGAAGAGCCCTGCTGGATCAGGCCATAGGCCCATCTAGTCGAGCTTCCTGTATCTCACAGCGGCCCACCAAATGCCCCAGGGAGCACACAAGACAGCCTGCATCCTGGTATTCTTTCATCTGGCATTCTGAGGTAGCCCATTTCTAAAATCAGGAGGTAGAACATACACATCATGGCTTGTAAACCGTAATGGATTTTTCTTCCGGAAAGTTGTCCAATCCCCTTTTAAAGGTATCTAGGTCAGATGCCATCACCACATCCTGTGGCAAGGAGTTCCACAGACTAACTACACACTGAGTAAAGAAATATTTTCTTTTCTTTTGTTAAAGCATGTAACACAATCAAAAACAATAATGACAGCATTTAAAAGATACAATCCAACCAACTTAAAAGCCAAAGAGAATAAAAGGACGAAGATAATATTGGGTGCATATGTGAGTCTCCCTGGGGACAGGATTCCACAAACCAAGGGAACCACAACTAAGGAGACTCCCCAGGCACCATCTACCTTACTTCAGATGGTGGCAGCACCCAGTTTTTCACCCTCCAAAGATGATCTCAGTGCATGGTCAGGTTGATGTGGGAAGAGAATCCAGGTGTGTGGCAAATCAGGTACACACACACACACACACACACATTGAACTGTGTTCAGAAATTAACTGGGAGCAATTCAAACTCTCTGAGCCTCAGCAGTGGCATAGCTAATGATTGTGTAGCCCGGTGCCAAGCTCAAAATGTTGCCCCGGAAGTGATGTCACAACTGGAAGTGATGTCACGCCCAGGCTTTTTCACAAGTGAAAAGGCATCTATCTGCTACCTGGGGTCAATGAAGATTTATACCCCCCCCCCCAGACAAAATCAAATTACTTAAATAAATAAATAAATAAAAAGTGTGCCCCTGGTAGGTTTGAGATACTGTGTTGGGGTGAAGAGGGATGGCTATTCTTCTCTTGCTAAATGTAAGAGGGGCACCTCTTGAACAACTATCAATCTCATAGGTCCATTCTAAGTTAAGAAAATCCACTTTTTGTTCTATAAGGCAATTGTGTTTTCATTTTCTGGTTAATTGGCCATAACTTTTGATAGAATACAGATATTCCAATGAGGTTTGTTTCATTGAATTCTACATTAAATTACCTTTCCAATGATATATAACATGATGCTATTAATCATATATATCAAGATTTACACACTTTTGGTCACTATTGTCAAGCTCAGCTTGTTGCACCCCTAAAGCTTGATGCCTGGTAAAACTGCTACCCCTGCATCCCCTTAGCTACGCCACTGAGCCTCAGCTACTTGTGTTCCCAAATCACTAGTTCCTGTTAGTAGCCTAAGGACTCTAGTTTGGATTAAGTATTGTTAACAGCCCAGTTCTAACCTGCACCAGAACAGGCAGGCCGGCTGACCTGCGCTGTACCCAGCGTAGGGTTGGAGGTAGCTATGGC
This sequence comes from Tiliqua scincoides, assembly GCF_035046505.1. NCBI lineage: Eukaryota > Metazoa > Chordata > Lepidosauria > Squamata > Scincidae > Tiliqua > Tiliqua scincoides. The sequence goes on from NC_089826.1 coordinate 62,763,961, forward strand.
ACAACTTGGGGCAAAGGAATATTTTTCCATCTTACCCTGAGCCCCACTATCTCTGGAGTTTTGGCTATAACTTTTGATGGAATAGAGTTATTTCAACATGGTTCGTTTCATTGCATTTCGCGTGAAATTACACATCAATTGATCATGTATAACATGATGGTATTATTCTAAAGTACCAAGATTTAAAAATTTTTGGTGAGTAGTGGTGTCACCCCACCCTGTGTGTGTCACTCAGTGCAGCCCGCTCCCCGCACCCCTTAGTAACACCATTGCATACCTGCAATAACACCACACCTCAAGGCAACAGTCTTGTGTCGGTAAAAAAATCTTCCCACTAATACCAATCAGATAAGAAGCAAAAAATTCCTACCCAGACATGTAAGGGCAGCCAGTTAACCTCAGAATATACCAAGAGTGGCTGGGATGCCTCCCAAACTCCAAATGCTGAGCTCAAAGCAAGGGCAATGAATGCTGCTCATGACCTGCACCGCAGGCTCAGCACACCAAACAGTTTCCCCTGTCTTGCCTCCCTGTCTTGCTGAGCAGGGCCAGGCAAAGAAAATCGCAGCCTTAACCAGCAGAGTGGCTGCATTGTAGAAACTGAACCCAGAGCCTTCTGCATGCAAAGCATGTGATCAGCCACTGAACTACAGCCCTTTCCCAAATATTATTCTGTTTGTAAAGATAGAGACTTCTCCAATAGACCCAAATTTCAGTCCTCTGGCAGTATGATGTTAAAGGTGCAGGAAAGAACACTATTTTTTGCAGGGAGATTTTATTTATTTGCTGGGTGAAGATTAGTTTCCCAACACGTTTATATTTCGTCAGCCAGTTCATTCAGATTCCGATAGGGCCAAGGGGAGGGAAAATGTGACTCACTTCCAGGAGCTGCTGTTCTCTGATCTACTGAGAGGGGAAAAAATACATTTTGCAGAAAAGAAAAATACACAGAGAGAGAGAGAGAGAGAGAGAGAGTATGGATTGCCTGCCACCGGCCCACAAAGAATGGAATTGCTATACTGTGACTTGCTGACTACCTAAGCTGCTCTTTCTAAGTTTAAACAAACAAAAAACCATAACATTTTATATGTAAGAAAGTTTAGAGGGCATTTTGGCCTTGCATTTGGCTGTTCCCAGAAACAACTTGGCTAACCTGGTGCAGTGATTAGATGAGGCACATCAAGCAGAGACAGGGGAAAAATGATTGGTCCTTAGCATTTACTGTATAAAATGCAACTTGATTGTGCAAAGCATGTAATACTGTATCTTGCTGTTATCCTTACAATGCCTTGTAAGGTAAATATTCTTATTCCGCAGGCTGCGGCTAAGAGATCAGCTTGCCTAAGGTCACCTAATGAGGTGATGGCCAAGACAAAATTGAAACTGGGGAAATTCTGATGCAGAGGTCCTAGGCCAATCCAAGACCTTCTGGGGCCTGAGATGACACACCAATTGTCCCCCACACCCAGTTATCCAGCAGTTGCTTTTGCTGCTCTTCCTGTTTTAAAAGGAAGAAGGAAATTGAGTGGAAAAGGCAATGTGGAGGAGAAGAGAATCTCCAATGCCGCCATTCTCCTCCACAATACCTCTTCCACTCTATTTTCCTTTCCAAGGAGGAAGAGTGCCAGGGGAGACACCCCCTGCCAATCCACCACCTAAGGAAACTCCCAGGCAGCCCAATCCTAACCTGCCCTGGAGCAGGCAGGACTGCTGGCCTGCATTGCATCCAGAGCAGGGCTGGTCCAGGTTGCAGCGCAACTCAGAGTAAGGGGAATTCATTCCCCTTATCCCTTGTCATGCCGCAGCTGCCTCTATGGGGCTCCTCGGATCTGCACCACCTAAGGTGGTGCAGATCCGAGCAGCCTGGTATAAGGCTGGGCTGCCCCAGAGGGGGTTGGGATCTGGCCTAAGTACCAGATTCTGGTCCTGCACCCCTTCCAGGCCTAGTTCTCCCACTGGCCAACCTGCCGTCTGCCCTCCCTCCTTCCCAGAATGCCCCATTCTGCCCTCTTCCCACACCGGCCTGACTTGGCCAGTAGGAACTCACCCTTTCACTGGTGCAGCAGGGACAGATTCAGTCTCAGGAGGCTGGCACATGTCTATACACTGGAGTCCAGACTTCCGCAGTGGTGCAAAAGTGCCTTACGGATTGCACTCTAAATCAGCCCCGTGGATGGGCTGTCCCGGCAAAGCTCAGCCTCTTAGCCATGATGCTATACCAGTTCTGGAACAAGTGTGCTTCATTCATTACCACATTCCACGCACTATCTGGGGAAGAAGAGCATTTTATTTCATTAGCAATTTGATTTAGAAAAGTACAACATTCCTTACCAGTAACCCAACCAAAAATCCAGCAGTCTCCATTATAACAAAAATTAACAACCTCTCTATGCAACTGAGTCGGGTCACATGCTAGAAAATCAGAATTAATGACATTTGTATTTAATAGAGAAAATACTGCTTCCATCTGGTTATTAATTTCAGGTACATTATACTGACCACAAAACAGGGCAAATGTTTTTTTCAAAGAACTTTTCAAAGAAAATGAACTTTTCAAAGAAACCCCATACATTTCAGTCTTCCTTCCTATAACAGAGTATGTGATTTATTTATTTTTTAACAATTGAGCCCATGTTTTCTATAGCTGTTCCTTGACTGTTGGATGTACTTTGTTGTTTCATTTTTGTGCCTCCAAAATGTTAGCTGAAGTCTCCATATTATGTATCAAATTCCACAGGTGTGCTGTGACCCAGGCCTTTCAAATATCCCAGCATCGTTATGGAAATGTGGTTTTCCGGCAATGGAAAACTCTATTTGGATGGAAAACTTCTAGATTGTGCACAGCAAATGCACAATTCATTAATTGTGTGGACCCTACCCTTTGAAGAATGGTTTGATCAAATAACTGCATTCGTCCAAATGGATAAGCTTTTTTTACTGTTAACATGGACATTGAGAGAAGGTGGAAGTAGACCATTTTACAGAAAGCATGCTTGTCTTCTTTTGCTTAAAAATAATGTTCTTACATGTATTTCTATTATGTACAGCTGCTTAAATCATGTAAAAACTTGAGCAGAACAAGGAAGCAGTCAACTTAATCTAAGGAGGGACCATTATCACAACTCATTGTCGCAAGACAACTGAAGAGCAATCAAAACGTATCCGCATTTCGCAGAAGTTAAAGCATGGGTTTCCTTTTTTTATCTTGCGTATAAGGATTGTAACTGAATGAAAACAGCTGCATGTAAAACAACAGGGAGAAATGTAGAGAGAGGAAAGATGCAAGAGAGAAATTAGAGGAATAGCACTTAGGTTGTGCAAATCAGTAAACTGAAGCTGGCAACAGAAGTAAGAAACCAGCCAAAATCAGAAGAGACAAAGAATCAGACACATAGACAAAAAAGGAAATGGAGAAATGCTCAGGGGCTCAGAAATGCTTTCAAGACCGTAAAAGGAAAGAGCTACATATTTGTAAGGGGAATGCATTTTAGAAGTGAAGTAGAACTACGTTCCAGGTTATAGATCCACCCGTGGCATAGCTACGGGGGGCAGCACCGTAAGTGCTGCAAGTACTGTGTAAGTAATGCACAATGTAAGCAGCCCCCCACCCACTGAACCAAATAGTGTCTTCTGTGCATTGCTGTCACTGCCCAGAATGGTTCAGACAATGAGTGGGAGGGTCTGTTTACGTGGTGAGTCGCCGCACCTGCCATACTCACTGCGCCACCCCTGTAGCTACGCCACTGAGATCCACCTCTATTTGACTGGACAAGAGAAAGGCCTGCCTTGCTTTGCCTACCAGCTATACCTATTCATTTGGAACGCTTATTAAATATCAAGGAGCAAGGGCTTTTCTGTTGGAAGAGCAACTGCATGCCGCTAGATCCAGTGGCACCACTAGAGGGGTGCAGACCGCACCGGGTGACACACACAGGGGATGACATCACTACTGGCCAAAATTTTTAAACTCTTTTGGTATTTTCTAATAATACATACATCATGTTATTTATCATTTGATGTGTAATTTCATGCAGAATGCAATGGAACAAACTGTGTTGAAATAACTCTATTCTATCAAAAGTTATAGCCAAAAAACCAGAGGGGCGGACAATGGTGCATCATTACACCCACTGCCTGGGGCATCACCCTGTACACTGCTTGGGAGGAGGTCCATCATAGGGGTGATGCGCTGGTCTCCCGCAATGGGTGATGCACACCCTACTGATGCCACTGGCTAGATCTGCATATAACAGTCGGTGTGGGTATAGTTGTTTATACCCACCAGTAAGGGGTGCTGTAACCTATTCAGTGCCTACTTTAAAGGCTTGTGGGTAAGCTCTCTCCTACTTTGATTAGGATTGGGCTCTAAGACTGCAAGTGTAAAATATACACTTACCTGGGAGTAAGTTGCTTTGATGTTAAAGTGATTTCCTTCTGAGTATACTCACAAAGGATTACACTGTAAGTCTGGGCATGCATCAGTTATTACATCCCAAAAGCAACTGGGGGAAATCAGGAGCTACCTTCTTAGTCAAGCAGAGAAGTCAAGCAGACTTCTGTTTATACTGCGCAATTCTTGAATGCATGTATATGTTGTGATTTAAAACACAAATGTTCAGTTACAATGACTCTTATAGTTAGAGGTGTTTGTTTCTGGTGAGCAAGATAGGATTGCAGCCTAAGTCTTATGGAACACAATAGGCTTACTTATGAGTCAAATAATATCATTTTCAAATAGCTGTACTTATAGGAAAACGAAATGAATCACCCAAATATTTGTTAAACACAGGCATAATTTTGAAGAAAACCTACTTCTTTCTTTGATGAAAAGCAACTAAAGGACAAGTTATTTTATAAATAAAAGTGTGTGTGCGGGGCGGGGGATGTACAACTCTTTCTCTGCCACTCAATTCCCAACACCAAAACACCCTCCACCCACTACCTCTTCCTCTAGTAGATTTTCAACTGCATGTCAGATCCATGTCCAGAACCCCACAGGGGAAAAGGAGTTTCAAGAGATTACATGATCTTCTATTTGACCAGCCACTGGGTGTCCATCCCGCCTCCCCCCCTCCCCCAAGGATTGAAAGGTGCTTTGACAAGGAATACTGTCACTACTGAAATGTCATTCAGCATTTGAAACAAAAGTCTAAAAAATGGCCTAAAGCGCCTCTCAGCTTTGATGCTTGACATGTGAATTACATGTGAATTTGCAATTACATCAGTGCCAAGCTCATTTTTCACTTTGCTTCTTGTCTGTTTATTGATTCTAACACCTCTGGCCAGATGGGCATTGCCCTTGTTAATTAACTGAGCTGTATGCAAAAAGAAAAAAGAAAGAAAAATTAAGATTGCCCCTCCCCCCCCAACAAGGCACATCGTGTTTCACAGGTTTTATGTTATGGGTTTCTTGGGTTTCCTAATCTGTCAGCCACATTCCCTGGAACATATTCTCCTTGTTACACAATTGTGACTGTTCTTTGCTGGTTCTGGGAAAACTCTTCTTCTTTAAATAATCTGGAGTTAAAAGAATGTACCACTTGCACAAGGCTTTTGGTTTAATAATAATAATAACAGGTATTTATATACTGCCTTTCTTGGTCTTTATTCAAGACTTTATTCAAGGTGGTTTACATAGGCAGGCTTTATTTAAATCCCTTATTAAATAGGGATTTTTACAATTTGAAAGAAGGTTCTTTCTTTCAAGAACCAGGTGTTTCATTCCGATCTGGCTTCACACTCTGGCCTCCATCCTCCCACGCTCAGAGCAGATGGAATAGCTCGGCTTCAGCTTGTCAGCTGCTTTAAGGTTGCACGGTGCCGGTGGCCTCGAACTGGCGACCTTGTGGATGTTATCTTCAGGCAGACGGAGGCTCTACCCTCTAGACCAGACCTCCTGCCCTGGTATAGGAACCTGGTTTGTGGTTCCTATAGGAACCGTCTAAAGTGAGGTGGACTTAGCTTGAACACAATCTGGTGTATGCCAAGGCATGTGCATTCCAGACTAAGATTCTGCATACAAACTGCTTCCACCACACAAGGAATGCATGTCTGTCCTTGTTCATGGGGCTTCCAACTGCAGGCAAGAGCACGCAAGGGTGAATTCACTCATTCTGAAATTCACCAGTGGAAATATGTTCGCTGCAGTTGTTCCTAGACAGAACTTGCCTAACCATGTTTCCATGCCCTCTTTATGGGCTTCATAGAATCATCTAGATGGCCTCTGCTGGCAAAAAGATTCTGGAGTAGATGATACTTTGATTCAATCCCGGAGAGAGCCCTCGTACGTGCTGTTATTTTACTATACAAAATGGCTGAACTGGATTTCAATCCAGAATTTTTTTCTTTCCCCACACATCAGTAGTGTAGCCAGAGAGGGGGCAGCAGGGTAAGTATTGCAAGTGTCCATGTAAGCAGCCCCTTCCACTTGCCATCGGAACCACTGAGGCAGTGACAGCAATGTGCAATGCCTACATGTCGCCAATGGCTCTGCCAGTGAGTGGGAGGGGCCATTTACACAGGGCATTGCAGCCAGGACCATATTAACCCAAGGTGGGCTCCTAGGCTTTCATGGTTGAGCCCCTAGGCTTTCAGGTATTTTGGGCACCTTCCCCCCCAAAACACTTCAGGAAAACAACACAACAGGGCTGTGGGAAGCCCTGGTCAGCCAGGGAGGAAGGGGTGTGCTAGCAGGCAGCTCGTGTTGTGAGTTTGGCTGGCACTGCGGGGAGCCCTGGTGAGGCAGGGAGGGTGCACCACCTGCCTCCCAGAGCGGAGCTGGTGGGCAGTCGAGTGCGCAGGCTCCACTCAGCCCCAACGCACTGTAAGCGCTCGGACCTGTGACATCCACTCCGCCCACCCGTCCCCAAAAGCAGGGTTGGGCATCCAGCTGCACAGGTGCCACTTGGCCCCAGCTTGACAACTGCCCCCACTGCGGCAGGCTGAACTGGGCCCTCACGGATGTTTCGCATCGCCGCGGCTTGGCCCCCTGCAGCCAGGGCAGACTGCTTGTGGCCATCCGCTGCGAGAGACAAGGCCTGGCTTGGGCCTTGGGCCTCAACATCGGGGTGGGTTAATTGACAGGCCCCTTGTCCCTACAGGGCTCCTAGATTTCAGCCTAGTCAGCCTAAAGGATAAGGTTGCGGCACCTGCAATACTTACCACGCCGCCAGCCCCAGCTACGCTACTGTCACACAAACACAGAGAAAATGTTTCTGTTCAGTGTGTTGTTTTAATGCCCAATAAATCCTGAAAAACATCACAGCGGTATGAATCTGTTCAAATTGCAAGAAGAAAACATCTCACTGGCTGCAGGAAGCCTGTGGAGATTAATACAGGTGTGAAACAAAGGGAGTTGAAGAACAGTCTGGCCGCAGAAACAATAACAACACTGATTTGAAAACAAACACCCAGGAACAGATGTGACTTGACGAATCAGGCCAAAAGGTTGTCTAATGCAGCACTCTTTTTCTAACGGTGGCTGACCAGGTTCCCTGCAATGATCACAAGCAGGGCATGATTGTGATAATTTGGCCTTCTTGTCATCAGAGGAGGTTCCATTGTCGCAAATGTGGCTAAAAGTCCTTGAAAGACCTAGAGCCCAATCCCTCACCCCTTCAGGTGCAGCGGAAAGGAGCATGCTGTATCCAGCGGGGGAGGGGGGAATCGGAAGGCTTAAAAGGGGAAAGGAAATTTAAATCCCCTTACATTTCCATAAGCCTACTGATCAGCAATAGGTCTTCTCAGACATACACCAGCTCTTTAGCTGGCGCAAGTCCAAGTGAGGAGGCTGATGATGGAGGGGACAGGATCCGGCATGTGCCATTGTTGCCTCCCCGCGTCCCTCCTCCCATTTCTTAGGTTACAATTTTATTTCTTGAACTGTGGATCTCAGTCTTACCCATCTGCAATATGGGAGAATACTACTTACTGCGTATGGGGGAATATTGCTTAATACTGCTTACCTTGACCTTATTTTAGTAGGACCCATCTAGGTATACAAAACTAAAAAAGAAAAAATTTCACCTTACCAGTTGCTCAAGCCTCTGTTTTTATCCTTTTCTACGATGGTGGGAGGTGCCTTCTGGAACATTCATTGATCTACACATTCATTGAATCAGGGTTATTCTGGTGGTGTTGCATTCCTTTGGGCCTGCCCTTTGAAGTGGACTGAGGTATGTTCCCCAACTTGTGAATATATGCTCAATTTCATTTTCCATAGGGCTCAATACATTTTCATTGTCCGCTATCAACTTGTCAGTTTCATGACCCACCAACAATCAGGTCTCAACCCACTGGTGGGTCGTGACCCACAGTTTGGGAAACACTGATCTAAATAATTCCCAAACCTCAGTGCTTATCTTACAGCCTAAAACAGAAAAGTCATGCATTTGGAATTTTAGTACCTTCAATACTTGAAAGTACCAGATGTAGTGGAAAATGTTACTACACTGGAGGGGGGGGGGAATAGGAGAGTTTTGTTCATATCCTAGTTATCCAGTAGCTGTCTAGGCACCACAGTGCTGTTTAATCATAGCAACTGTCAATGTGACATAAGCATTAGCCCCAGATAGTGCACAAGGAGAAATTGCTTGTGCTTTCAGCTAAAAGAAAACATTCTCAACGTTCTAAGGTTCCCAGAGACTTTACATTAAACAAGAGTGATTTTGTTGACTATATATCAGTAGGGAAGAGGCACTCTATAAACTAACCCACAAGTTTATAAGGCCCTATTTTTGTGAGTCATGGACAGCCACTGATCAAGACAAATTAATCAGCCTTTAATATTACATGAATGCAATGCTGCACTAGCTCTCCCCCAAGTGAACAGTGGTGACACATTCCTAACAGTATAATGCTTTTGACAGTTTCCTTTGAGTCGCTGTAAGTGAAGGTGGAATTGTCTGCCTCTTGCTTTTGCTGAAGAATTCCTCTTCAGGACAGGAACTGTACCTATGAATGGGAAGTACCAAAGTAAAGAGGCATTCTTAATATTCTTAGTATAAGACGAAGGCTACTGTGCTGTAAAAATGTCACAATGTTTATAGTTATGGCACAATCCTAACCAGCTCTTGTGCCAGCAGAGCATGTGCTGCCATAAAGCACTTTGCAACGGTGTGTCTTGTTTTCAGCACCAGTGAGAAGGCCAGAGCATTCCTACTGGTGCCAGTGAAGGAACTGTACCCACCAAACTAGGTAAGTCTGGTGCTGTGCAGCACAGGGGCAGGGGAAAGGTGGGGAGGGCATGATGGAATAGGGAGGGAGAAGGGTGTCAGTGGGGGAAGAGTGGGCGGATCAGGCCCAGGAGGGGACAGGATCAGTGGAGCCGGCACACACTGTTTCCTATCCACCTTCCTAGACCTGATCTGTTGACACGGGTCAATGTGGACTTGATATCTCTGGCACTGGTTCAAGCTGACCCATAGTGGCATCTAGAGCTTTCCCCAGGGCAAGGGGACAAATGTACCTCAAGGAGACCTACTGCCCACTAAATCCCCACACAGGATACAGCTTAGCCCACAATGGTGGGCAGAGGAACTTAGGTAGGATTGGGCTATTGGTGTCATTTTTAGTGTGAAATATAGAATAACCTGGATTGCTGCTGTGAGTCTGTGCGGCTTTGTAAGAACACTTCCACATAGGATACTACATGTTTTTCATTCTCACATTTCTAGTACAAACGTTGAAACCTTAATTTGCAAGGCTATACATTTTCTTCAATTTTTTAATCTTGTGTCAATAGGGCCATTCACATGTTCAATTGCAGCCAGATACAGATTTGTGTATCTGTACCAGGATACAACCATTGTTAGTCTGCACTGGGTACACATACAGTGCAGTGTTCATGCATTCCATTCAATGCAGATAGAACCTGTATACTGTATACATGTATTGTTTTTCTGTAAGACTGAACCCAGGTACAGTCATACACATAGAAACGTGTGCCTGGGTAGAGGCAGCTTGGTACAGCCTAATAATATTGAAACACACATATACATCCTACAGAGGGACTCAATGTTGCTTTTGTATCATGTGAGAACATGTGCTCGGATGACAAGTGATAACATCGTAAGCCAATATGTGAGCCAATGGACTGAAAAGTGGCATGCGATCAAAATAAACATGGAGGGGCATTCAGAATTGTGCTGGTTATGTCCACACCTGGCCTTCATTCATCTAGTCTTATGAACAGAATTCACACGTGAATAACCTGTACAGGTAACAGGTAATTTCTGAGCAATCTGGTTCCCTGCAAAATGTGTAAATGTGTGGCCTCTGTTCCAAAGATCAGATGAACATGTGGCAATCAGAAGCATGGACAGCAGGTGTGGTCCCAGCCTTCTTCCTTCCATACTTTAACTGGCCATCTAAAGAAAGTGTTTCTATGAGTTTGGACAGGCAGGAAGCTTTGCCAAGCAATCCCAACAAGTTCTTCTTAGTAAGACATTTTCTTACACATTTTTTCCACTTGCCCAATACAGCCTACCCCAAAGCAAAACAAAATGAGTTGCTTCCTCCTGCGTATTGTGTATAATTTTGTCTACACTCAAAATATTATCTACACTCACTGGCAGCAGCTCTCCAAGAACTGAGGCAACTATCTTTCCAAGTCTGTTTACACAAGTAATTGGGGGTGTCCGCTTTGAACCTGTGATCTCATGCAAAGCAGGAATTTGCAAGTGATCTCATGCGAAGTTACTACTTCAGTGCAGCTTGCTGCCAACCTGGAAGTTGGGCATTTGTGGGGTCACCAAGTCTGCAGAGGATCAGACAGCACAACAGAAGTGCCATCGTCACTTTACATAGTGAGGTCGTCCTCTAACAAAGGTTAGAGGAAGCATGAGAGCACCCTTGCTTTGAATACTTTGCCTCTTCCTGTTTAAGGAGGCCCACTGACCAGGCCTTTTCCAAAGTCAAATTCTGGTGTTCAGTGAAGGAGTCTTTCCACAATAACAGATATTTGGCAGACTATTAAAAATGAAATGAATGACTTAGGGCAGAATATTTAAAGGAAACAGTGGAGGCCAATGGACAAGACTTCTTGCTCTTCTGATTTTATTTGATCTTGCATTAAATTGCCCTTGGGGAAAGTTGAGAAAAGCTAGCCTGAATATAGTTTGTTTTTATCTCGGTCGTTTCATCTGTGAAGTATAAAAGAGATTCATCAATATCAAAACAAGTGGAAATGATGAACACTGTGAACACAAGGAGTTCTCAACAACTGCTTCATCCAGATAAAGGCCCACGGAGAAAACTTCGCCACAGGGAGATGAACACAAGTCACCACCGCATTTCCGGAAAGACACAAAAGCATTCTGCTTAGGCTGAACAACTCTTTATCAAGCACACATATTTAGATGAATTACATCTGGAACAACAGAAGCCTTTATCTGCACATCATCATTTTTCCACTTCCTTTGATCCACTCTTAATTTAAGCTTTGGTTTACTTTATATAAAACCAGTCCATTGTACCAATGTTATGCGGAAAATAGAGCTGCCATTAAAAAGACACCCCATATGACTTCTCCCTCACCACCCCCTAACATTGAGGCACACTTACCAATGTCCTAAGTGACACCCGCACTATCAGGGTATTACCTCTCAGTGACATGCGTTACTTGATAGCATGGTTAATAAAGTAGAATAGACTGCAGAAAAGAAATGTATATTCTCCCCCCCCCTCCCCGTGTAGATTGGTTTATGGTAGATCTAAGAGTCATGTCTGAAAATACAAATATATGCAGATCAGTTGGTGGAGGGTAAAAGCACTGGAGGGAATGAAAATAAGGGGATTTATATTTATTGATAAACTTCTGGATGTGCATATAGACACCACCCCCCATTTTTGCCATCCCATTTGCAGGCAGGCAGCAAAAAATAAAGAAGCATTTTGGTCATTTTCAACAGTTCACAAAGGACATCAACATGATCATGGACAGAGCTTTCTGGGGATGGCAGTGGTAACAGTCTTTCCAGTGGCTGGCAGTTGCCGTTTTTGTCTCCAGAATGCCCTGAGAACCAAGGTTCATGATACAGCTCTTTTCTTCTGAGAACTTTCAGCTCAGCCCTATTTGGGGAGAGCACTATTTGAAAAAAATGAAAACAGGAAGGTCAAACAGTAGGGTGTGCATGCACATGGGAGGGCATTGTGACACTATCACCATCTATACTTTTGTTTGTTTCACGTTTTGCTTCCTACTAGAGCACATCACGCTTTTCCTCCAATACATCTCTCACGGTGGCTAAATATGGCATTAAATATATTTTATAGCATTTAATAACCACAGTTCAGTGACAACAGCATACTTTATGCAGGTTCAGTTCTTGGCATCTCCAGTTTAAAAGAATATCAGATGTTGGCAAGCCACTGCCATATTCATTTATGGATGTTTTCATAAATATCCACTCTTTTTTCATCATTTTTCTTATGGTCAATGGTTGGCAACCTTCAGTCTCGAAAGACTATGGTATAAGCCTACAGCACCCAGTATTCCCAAGCGGTCTCCCATCCAAGTACTAACCAGGCCTGACCCTGCTTAGCTTCCGAGATCAGACAAGATCAGGCACGTGCAGGGTAACAGTTGCTGTTATGGTCAATGCTCATTAGAGATTAACAAACAAATTACATTCTTCTCTGAAAAGTTGTGATGGAAATGGATTCTGCAGTCCATCTCCAGACATTCATAGAGAAGCTTGGAAGGCTTCAAGATACACCAGGGAGACAACAATATTTGCTCAGCATTTACCTGCTAACAGGATTAACAGCAGAATCCTAGACATGCCTACTCAGAAATCCTATTGAATTCAGTGGGCCTTACTCCCAAGTAAATGTGCATATGATAACCTTTATATGCTACCCTGGAAGTAAGATCCATTTAACTCAATGAAGTTTAATTCCGAATTGACATGCATAGGATTTCAGTGTCACAGCCCAATCCTGAGCTGCCAGTTTCTCAGGGACTGCCACGGTGCTGAAACAGCTGCCACGGCATCCCATATGCGACAGGGCAGCTGCTGCCACCTCCTCGAGGTAAGGTGACTTTCGTCGCCTTCCTCCGGGTAAGGAAACAGCCTGCAATGGATTCTGAGGCAGCCCGTGGGCTGTTGTAGAATCAAGAGCCTCCATGTCAGGCCACTCAGCCTGACACGGAGCTCGGGATCCAGTGAAGCTGAGCTCCACCAGTCCCGCCTCCCTCCCACTGCATTCTCCCCGCACACCTCCTCCCTGCCCTCACTGCACCTCCCCCAGCCCCGGAACGCTTCCTCCCCGCCTCCCCCATGTCCCCACCTACCTTTCCGCTGCCCGGTGGTTCAGGTGACCACCAACCAGTGAAGTACCGGTGATCCAACAGTGCTAGCTCCAGGGTTTGGCCATCACTAAGCCTCACAAGTGTGCATTACGGCACGTTTGTGACAGTACACGCCAGCAGTAACAATTGGGTCCCCAGACTGCAACTCCATGTACAATTACTTGGTGCAAGTTCCACTAAAATAAATGGTACTTCTGTGTAGACATACACAGGATTGTGTTTTGAGAAAAAACCTTTAAGTGATGACACTCGTATAGTGTGCAGGAAAAGAGCAACTGTTCCTTTTCACCCTAGCAGAACCATCCCCATTTGCTGGTGTCCTTTTTGTGTCTGACTCTAAATCCAGAGCATGTTTGGAAGAAGGACCTTTCTTTCTTTCTTTCTTTCTTTCTTTCTTTCTTTCTTTCTTTCTTTCTTTCTTTCTTTCTTTCTTTCTTATCACTTTGTTAACTTTGTAGTTGAAAAGCAGTATATTAATAATAGTCTATAACCACCACAACAAACAATGACCTGCACAATAGAGGCCATGGATCAGACATTATATCAAGAACAATCAAGGGCTGCCAGTCCATTGGTGCAACATAGATCCCCAAACATGGGGCCATACCTTGCACACACTGCTCCCAGCTCTCAGGAGCAGATCAGAATGGGCCAGAAAGTAGCAGGTCTTGGATCCACTCTAAAAGTGCTTCTCTCTGCTGGAAATTTGTGTTCTGGCCTTCAGCCATGGGAAATTGTATCCCAGCCATGCTGCTACCATCGTTTCTGTATTTCTAGAGCAAGGCCAGAAAGCAGTAGGTCCTGGCTTCACTCCAGAAATGCTTCTATCTCAACTGGAAGCTGGTTTCCAGCTGGATTGTTGGCTGAGAATTCTGCCCCATCTCTCATTTTGATTGTGTTTCTATCTGTATAAAATGAGTGATGAGCTACTGTCGTTTGATTACAAGTTCCTGCAATGCTGTGTACCACCATGGATTATTTAATTAGCAAAGAATGACCTAATAAACTTAAAACTATAAAAACTATGTGATTCTGTGATTTTTCTCAGTTCAAAACATTCAGTTGGAAGAGTGAGAAGCTCCACTAAACCTGTCATGGCACCAACTGAGTCATAATGGAGAGCCCAACAAATTGTTCCTGAACAGTTTCCCAACATGCAACCTGAAATGCAAGGATGTGTAATTCCAAAAGGAACATTCTTCTTGTGTTCATCAAGCCAACTGCTCTACAAATCAGAGGCTTTTGAAGAGTGAATATCCAAGTCACATTTGGAAACATTAAAGCCCCTTATTTGCACAGTCTACTCTTAAGTCCTCTTTCCTAGAAAGAGTTTCCCATAAATTATGGTTTACAACTGGAGCTGGGTTTGTTCTTCGACTTCTCTCAGAAGTTTTTAGAAACAGAAATTGACTGAGTGGTGGTTTTGCTTCAGTAAAATGTCTGGCACAGAACCACGGAGACCCACTGGGAAAGCAGAGGCCTTCCCTAGGGTAAGGGAACAAAAGTGACTGCATGAGGTACATTGGTGCGGCTACATCAGTGGAGTTTTTCATTATTATTATTATTTTAAATAGGGTTGGTCTGTAAGTACAGTAATTTATCCACCACTCTGCCACACTACCTTACTTCTTGACTTGAACTTTGCCTGTTCAAAAACTTAACCTTTGATAGCTTGTGGCCAGACTGGGACTATTGGCTTCTGACTACAGACCACAAAGTCCTCCTTAACCAAAGTTCCCAGCAGCTACAAACATTCTTGGAGAATGGGACATGCAGATACCCCAGTCCTAGCACAATTATGTAGTCCAAAGGTAGCTTTACATCAAGTGGAGTGTTCAGGCTAGATCAGAGTGTCAAAAATATGGCCCATGGGCTGGATATGGCCCACGGAACCTCTTTGGGTTTAAAAGAAATGCACAGAATTGAAAAACGATATTAAAAAATATCTCAAACAAATATAAAAGGTATATTAAGAATGCTGCCTATGCATGTTTAGTCAGAAGTAAGTCCCATTCTGTTCAGTAGGACTTGTTCCCGGGTATGCTTGCATTGGATTGCAGCCCTAATGTAACAAGAACAACATACCATCCCTCAGATCATCCTTGGCCACATTTGTACCTAGACAAATGTTTCAGTTAGCCTCCCTCTGTGCCTGTTTTGTTTCCTCCACCCAACCCTGTTTTATTTCCCTCCTCCAACCCTTTTGGAGGACACAGCATCCCTTTTTAAAGCACAATCCTATGCATATTTACTCAGAAGTTAGTCCCATTGTGTGCAATGTGCAGGAGACAGGGACTAAATGTGCATAAGGTCTACTTCAGAGTTACATGTTCTCCTCTTGGTTGCATGTTCTTCTTCTTGGGTGGGAAAGTAATCTCTCCTGCCAACTTCTGTGGCTACAGGGAAAAATTTCACAGACGCTCTTAAGGGTACTTCCCAGTATCTAGCCCAGGGGTGTCAAACTCACCTCAGCCCAAGGGGCACATTCTATTTATGGCATGTGACTGAGGGCCAGTGGTCTGAAGGTTGCCCCCATCTCCTCTGAATGTGACTGGAGCTATGCTCTGGTCACATCCAGAGGGTATCCTGAGGGCCGGAGAGGCCATGCACCACTTCTCCAGCCCTCAGAATGACATTCCAACACCTCGTGAGACCTTAAAACATTACTTCCGGAAAAACCGGAAGTGACATTTTAAGGCCTTCTGAGGCTTGGAGAAGCCCTCCCCGGACATCAGAAAGCCTTATAAGGCCTTGAGATGTCACTTCTGGTTTTTCCAAAAGACCAGAAGTGACATTTTAAGGCCTTCCGAAGCCTCAGAGCATCATTCTGAGGGTCTTCCTCCCTGGTCCTCAGAACACCCTCCAAATCCAACTAGAGCACAGCTCTGGTTGCATTTGGTGGGGGTGGCCCTGGAATTCCGCGGGGCACCTAAAGAGGTTCCATGGACCATATCCAGACCTCGGGCCATATTTTTGACATCCCTGATCTAGCCTGAACATTCCACTTGATGTAAAGCTACAGTTGAAGACCACATAGTCGTGCTAGGACTGGGGTGTCTGCATGTCCCATTCTCCAAGAATGTTTGTAGGATTCTTCCAGCAAAGACTTGCTGAGTCCCCTGTTAATTATCCTTAAAAAATACAGCATGCAGAGTACAATATTCAGAGCAACAACCCACATTGAAATGTTCAACTGGAGACTGAAAGCTTTCATCGGCAGAGCCACCTCTGCAGACTTTCACCTACCACCACCTTTCCAATCTGACTGCTGCTTTGCTTGGATGACATTCATTTTATAAAATGTCAACTGCTACCCATGTCAGCATCTGCTCACTCATGTGATAACCATTACATTAGAGGAGCACAATTTCAGCCATTTGGAATTATAATGCCTGTGACATTGAGAACAAGAGCTATTTTGATTAATGTCAACCCACACATGAGTACAATGCCATTTCATGAGGTGGGGGGGGGAGTGACCTGATGAGCTCTGCATTCCTGCAATTCACTTTAGAAGTTTCTTTGTCAGAGTCTGCTTTCTATAACAAGTTCAATGCATACTGCATGACACACTAAATGGGTTTGCCCTGGTCTTGGAACACCCGTTGTCAGGATCAACTGCCATTGAGATTGTTGACTATATTCCCTCTATAATCACAGATCCCCGACCTCTCAAACAGCACTGATGCAGCTGTGCCAAAGGGAAATGTGCTATATTCTGTAGTGGGTGACCAGTCATAGAGGCCTCCTTTATGTTCCCTTACTTTGGGGTTGCATTGTGTATGCATTGATGCTCTCATGGGTGATAACCTAACTAGATTGGCCCATTGCTGAAGACTTGGTAGGATCTAGTAGATGTTGACAAAACTATGATCAAATTATTCCATTCATTCCTTGAAAGTAGCTCCAGCAAAAGGTGGCCTCACCAACTCTATGAAGTTTTTACTGGGGTGTCCCATAGGAGTAGAGATCTTATTCAGTGTAAAGTTTCTAGCAATGATCATGGACAGATATAAGGGAAGATTTCAGCACTATGCTGACACATACCTCTGGGCATCGTTTTCATGCAACCCTGGGCAAAACTAGATGCTGCATGAGACATGAAGCTCTTTTCAGTCTCTTCATCATAATGAGCAACAACATAACTCCTGGTATGATGTCATGAACGTCTCCACCTGACATTGCTGGCTGTCAGGACCAAGGAAGTGCACCATGTGAGGACATCACGTCATGTGTTCCATGGCAGTATACATTGCATGAAAGAGGGAGCAAAGAGATTTGGAATGGCTGCTGCTGTATAAAATGGAGCTGCACCCCCAATGCCTGCAGTTTCTCTGCTTATCCAGTGTTAGCCCACCAGGAGCTACTATGTGTGAGCAATCTGAAAAACTCTCCCTTGCATTCAGCTAATAAAAACTCAATCTGTCTGGGAATTGGCTAAACCTAAGAGATACTGCTCCATCGGGCAGGTCACATGTCATGTGAATCTGTGAGCATGAGAACAATCTGTCTATATTAGGAATAACCAAGTGGAATTGAAGTTTCTGATGTATCCCTCTCTAATGCTTGGCCTTAATAAAACTAGATATCCCATGATTCCATCTGTGCATTGACACTGTCCTACATTACCATTATATTTTGAGTGCAATGATAATTCTTATGGGGATGTCTAAATAATCCAGGATTATTTTTGCCCTGGAAGGCTCCGTAAGAGGCACATTCTATTAGACAGAACGTGTTATTTTCTAGACTACAATATACTGTGTCTTCACAGGAATGAAATCCTTTACTAGAATCATGGGTATTTGTAATTGCTCCCAGGGAGAGATACCAGCACCTAACAAGCACAAGTGAAAGAGTTTAATTCTGTCCTCATTTGCAGCACCAGTACCAAATGCTTTGTGGAAATATGCAGTCTTGTTGGTAAAGCTGTGACGTTAAATATCATAACAATGAATGTTCTGTCCTATGACCTCAGAGAGCAACACCTTTACCTCATTTACACGAGATGTTACCATGTAACAGAGCAATCCTAGGCATGCCTACTCAGAAGTCAGTCCCATTGTGTTCAATGAAGCTTACTCCCAAATAAGTGGGTGGTTTTTTTAGGATTGCAGCCTAAAAATGCAAAATCAGCTGAACAGAGCCTTAACCGCAGCTGCTGGGTGTTAAGTACAACAAATTTTAAATCTCTCAGTATTATTGAAGCTTTAAATTCAAGATACAGGAAGTTCAGCTATTCCAAACCAAGAAGGATTAGGTTTTAGCTGCAGTCCTGAGCATGCTGTATTGGATGTAAATTTCATTAAAATCACTAGGGTTGTATTTCCAAGTAGGAGCACTTAGGATTGGGCCTTGTGTATGGTTTGGATAGGAGTGAAAGTTACACAGAGATAAAATGAGATAATGATCCAGCTGAAAGTGTTTGCCAAAAGGCAATGGAGGCAATGGATCAAATGTTACTGGTGAGCTTTCTTAAGGATGGACTCTTCATTGACAGCCCAGTCTTACCTCGCCGTTCCACTGGCGTATAACATGCTTTATCACATTGTAAACATGACAATGCCAGGTCACACGTCCTGGCCAGGGACACCTGCTAGATCAGAAAAAGCTGTGCAGGAGGTGGGACAGTTCAGCAAATGGGCAGAAGGGGGAGGAAATGGAGCAGGACAGAGGGCAGCAGCAGTGCCTGCTGAATCCTTTCCCCCCTTCTTGGTCCTGATCCGCCTACATGGACCAACTCAGACTTCCTGCATCACCACACAGGATTGGGCTGCCTGCTTGGCATCAAGCCTCAAAGGCCCTCTGTCACAAGCTGAGAGTATGTCATGTTACTCTCAAACACCCAGAAGAGATGCACACAATAACCAGCACTTTGTTCTACAATTCCTAACGAGGGTGCCAAAGGGAGGGGGCAACCAGACCCTCCTTGCTTCTAAACGTAGTCATCTCAAAAGGGACCTACATAAAGCTATTACCATTCTATAACCTGCACAGTTGAATGGTTGGTGGCTCTCAAGCAGTTCCAAAGTCAGCAGCAGCTTCCCATAACTATAGCTGCTTCTCTTCCACCCTCTGCACTGCGCCAGAAAGAGAAATGAGAACAATCCAGAATTATTTGTCTAAGAAGGTGAGTTACTGGAGGCAGGGTCACAGTGACCCTCTTTAAGTTAATTTTCCAGGAAAATGAACCTGGTTCCTGTTTATTATGACTGTTATTCTATAGAGGAATAGATTGTGTGTTCCACTTCAAGTGCCCCCTTTTCTTTTTAGACTCCAGGCTCTAGTCATCTACCAACAGAAGCCCATTCAGGCTGCTAGTGATAAGGATATATCAAGAGTTGCATGCTGTGTCCCCAGGTTGTCAGCATGGCAGCTGGTTCTGCTCCCTTCCCCCAGAACACGCAACAGACTTTCTTTGCCTCTTCTTATCTCTGCACATCAGCTCTTCTCGGAGCCACTCTCAATTTATCCAGTTGAGGGTTTTCTCAGCTTGTCAAAATGGCACAAACATTATGTTGTTCCAGGGGATATGTACTTCTGATGTCTCGGACACCCGCTGAGCTCGGGAGTAAGGTACCTATTAGAGTGGCATGTCGCTAGCTCTCTTTTGTGTGTGCCTCATCTTTCATTATCTTCTCAGGGAGATTTCATACAGCAAGAGAGTCAGGGGAAGGGAACCGGAGAAAAGGGGGGAAGAGTGAAGTAAGTACAAAGCAGGCATGAAAGAACTATACATCCCAATTTGCCACCCTTTTCCCACTAAATACACATCAGATTTAGAAAGGAAATGTATGCTGTGTTAAGGAGGCTGCACACATCTTTATCTCTAACACAGTCACAATATTCCTCATTTTGCTGATAGCGCTTAAAACTACCTGGCATATTTTGTACAGGCAGGTGACAAAATATGCTATGATCTCAGTAGCACTTCCACAAACAAGACAGCAGAAAGAGGGGAAAGCAATCAAACAAAGCCTGATTATCCTTTTCCGGCTCGGACCTGTCTGGAATCTTCAGTTCACATAGACAATGCTTAATTGGTGAAAATGGTTGGGTCTTGTTGTTTTGCCCAAACGAACAAAAGACTCAAGAGAAAGTGTTTCAGTATTTCGCCAGTGATGGGCAGAGATCTATAGGTGAGTCATAGCAACTCTGTAGTTGCCTCCTGAGGCTGCAGGCAAAGCAATGCGAGAGCGAGGAAGCGCAAGGAGCTAAGAAATGAGAAAGGCAGTTGATCCAGTTTTTTAATACAGGCAGCTCCATGTTGAGGTTTGTTTTGAAGTAAGGATTCTTCCGACTTCACTCACCAGTTGAACTGTCCACCCAGGGAACTTAGAATTGACAAGCCGCTTATAAGAATGGGTGAAAAAGCCACATTAGGATGCACCTACCCAGCATCTTTGCCAGCCTGCCTCCTGGCTGGACACCCCCAGACAACCTCACCAACCCCCACTGCAATCTTCTTCCCACGCACTCCCTTTTTGGAAAGAAGATTACGGTAGTAGCTAGGTCTAAGGAACAGGAGGAAGGGGCCACCATCACTGAAATCTTTCCCCCGTTGGCTCCCCATGTGATAAGGAAAGCCAGAAAGTATTGCTGCCATGGCCCCTACCTCCTTTTCCTTCTGCTTCCCAATGGCCACCATATCTTTATTCCACTGTACTGGTTCCCCTTTCAAACAAGCTGTGTTGGGCAGGGAGCGGACATCCTCTGCCCAATGGCAGTGGCAGCTGGGCAGCTCAGTGACAGTCCTGGTTGTAGTGGGTGGAGAGAGATACTGCATGCATGTCAGGGGCCAGGGTGAAATGTCAAAGAGATATTGCAGTTGGCTTGAGTGGGTGGGCAGGGAGGGCTGAGAACAGCTTCACCTGACAATGGCAGAATGTGTTCCCTACTTCTCACCTTTGCTGTATATCTCCATATATTCCGGACCTGTCCTGCACAAAGATTTTGGTCCTAGCTTGCATTCTGATGATTTCATCATGTATTAGGCTAGCAATATATGCATTTGAACTGAATTATTCACACATTAATATCTTCCATGAGGTTAGCCCAAGTCAGCGCACCATAGAAAAATACAATAATGTGAACCTCATTTGTTAGTTGTAGTGCAGAATACAGCAATGTTCCAAATAAGCCGTACTCTCATATTGTTGGTTCCAAAGTGGTACGTTTGGGGCCAGTTCAGACATTCAACCCAGTGGCAAGGTTCTGTGCAGAATGGGACAAGGATATGGAAATGTCATTTGCATAGTGATGTGATCAATATTTCTAAAGCCAGGGTTCCACCATGCATAACTTCCTCCTGATGCAGGGGCGTCCAAACCCTGGCCTGGGGGCCAGATGCGGCCTGCGGTGAGCATCTATACGGCCTGTGGCCAGCCTCTGATCCCTCGAGAGCCTCTGGCCCAGATGACCAAACACAACCAGAGTTGTGCTTGTGGGGTGAGGAAATGGGGGTCCGTTTAAGTGTGTGCTTTGGACTGTGTAGGTGTTTGGACAAATCCTGGACATTTGAGCCCATTTATTCATTCATCTAAGTTCCATCTCTAATGTATTCATTTAAATTTTATATTTAATTTTTTTTCATGCCCTCAACACTGTGCCAGATGTTTGATGCAGCCCTTTGGCCAAAAAGTTTAGAGACCCCTCTCCTGATGGGACAAATGTCTGAAGCAGTTGTCACACTTTGCATCCAAACCTGAATTAAGGTCCATTTTCACAGCTATTTTTAGCTTATACTCATCCATGTTGGAATTTCAAGCCAACCTGGATTGTGGCTGCCAGCTGAAAGTTCCAGCATATATACAAGACCTTCATTTTTCCATACCATCGCAAATGACCTTTTGGAAACTTTTCTGATGAGGTCTTAAAAATAGATTTGTGTATGCTACGGAATGTTTAGATGACTTTTTCCTGATGCACACAAATTCAGTCCAGGCTGATTTGATCCAGCATGAATAAAAAAGAAGTCCCAAAAGTGGTTGAGTAAAGCACACCTAAGAGACGATATTTTCTAGACTGTAAAATATCCTCCAGGCTGGGGCGTGTGTGGAATACATTATTATTATATAGTAAATCTACAAACAAAGATCTGTGTCTGTATGATATCAATACTATATATTAATTTATATATTTTATATAATATATAAATATGTAATTGATATATTTCTGTTGTAAAAAAAAACTTTACATGAAATGTTATGGCATGCTATCCTGTTGCAATCTCAGTTTCCTATAGAGATGATTTTCACACCCCAAGTGTTTAGATTATCTGGAAGCTATTTAGGTAACCAGAAGGTGCTACTATGAGGAATAGATACTGTTAAATAGTGGGTCCATGCAAATAAATGAAGGCCAAGAGATAGCTATTTATAGCTCGACACATTTATTTCATCTTCAGAAGAGAATCTAGCAATGAAGGCAAACACCCATTGCTTTATACCCCTTAGCTTCACCCAGATTCCCCGTGATTGGTGCTGTTGAATCAGTCTCAGTTCACCTGATTGGCAGGCTAAACTAGAGGGCCAATCAGACAGGTAGGATTTCTATCCATCTCCCAATTGGCCAGCCATGAGACTGGGCCAATCGGTTATGCAGGATTTCAATCCTGCATAACTTATACATTAAACTTGCAAACATAACAGATACCGTCTACATTTGCACTGAAATAAAAAGATAGGGAGTGCAATCCTAACCAACCTTCCAACACCAAGATGAGGGCAATGTAGCTCCAAGGTAAGGAAAAAAAACATTCCATTGCCTTAAGGAGGCCTCCATGACTGTCACTCAATTGCAGGATGCAGCACATGCCCCATTGGCACAACTATGCAGGAAAGTTGGTTAGTCAGTGCAGTGCAGTGCAGTGCAAGTCAGTGCAGTGCAGTGCAAGTCAGTGCAGGAAAGTTGGTTAGAATTTGGGCCTGGGACGAATTGATTTGTAAATCTGTACTAAGTATAGATAAGCATCTAACACAGAATTGATATATTAGCTGCTCATTGACCCAGATGCTGCCCTGCCCTCCACTCTGGCAGGTGTCAGCTTTGAAACAGGGTGGAGGTAGAGATTAACTCCTTGGATGACAGGCCACCATTAGACCAACTGACACCAGGAGGCTGCTCCATGGACAACAGGCTGTGTCAGGGCCTCCAAGGACATGGGGGCATTACTGGGGAGAGCTGCACAGGCATTATTGGAAGGGCTACACCATCATGGCATTGCCTGGACAGCCTTAGGCACCAACATCATTGTGCCACTGGCTTGATGTCCAATTAGGACTGGGCCATAGGTGGCCTTAGGCAAGCTTCTCCCAACTGCAGTATGGGGATAATAATACACACTTAATGTAAGGACAATATCAAGATAGTGCACATGGAGCACTTTGCCCACACAGAAAGTGCTACAGAAATGCTAAGTATTATCCTGTAGGTTAGAAGGAGATTTTAATCCGGTTGATGCAAGGATCCAACAAAGCTGCAACTTAAAATAGGTCTTTTTCAGTGAACTTGGCGGTTTTCATATAAAGACCTCCTTCCAATCTAGTACTGCTCTACTCATTAGTACACATTCCTACACTGGACATTATGTAGGACTTGCCATGAAACCTATGTCTAGACTACAATTTGTGACAACCAAACGGCCACGGGAAGCTACCCCTCCAGGATTTTAAAAAAGAATCATTCTCTGCTGGGGCATCTTTCAGGAGATGCCAGTGATTAATTCTGGGGCCTTCTGCATGCATAGGCTGTATCATTGATCCTACAGCCCCTCAATGAAGCAGCCTGTTAGGAATGGGATATGAATCTGTGCCTCCCTTTGGTAACCAGACATGTCGATGCATAGCTGTAGTTGAAGAGCAACCCATAGGATCACAGTACATTACAATCTACACTTAGCTTTAGATTAATTCTTAAATGGACGTGCCTTCTGTGTCCCTGTGGGGCACATAAAGCAGCCCTGGATGAACACAAAGCCAGCTTTAGCGCACAAAAGTGCATTGCAATTTTATGTCATCATTCTCAACTTTACTCATGCTGGCAAACTCTTTGATTGCCTTGTTAGATGCCTCAGGTTTATAACACCATTTGATGAGAAGTTCTGATGCAGAGACTTTTGCCAAGTTTTTTAATTATATTGATTCAGAAGCACCTACCTCCTCTGAGCCTTAATTTGAATTTCACATCCACACAGGCATAAAGTATAATTTCTAACAGCTCCAGGAACCACACCACACTTTGAGACAAAAAGAAATTTAGAACTATAGCTGAATCTGCCCGAAATGCACAGATCCTCTCTCATTTATTTTGTATTTATGGTGCTATTCATATCCATGAATGAAACTGAGCATGGCTTGCACAAAGGGGGATCAGATGCAACAGACTAGAAAAAATGTCAGTGCTGGCAGCATCTACAAATAGTTTGATGTCTGCGCATACTGCTGAAGGCTCATTGGGTAGCACTTAATCAACAGTTACTTCTCGGCAGCTTGCATGTCTCCAAGTGCAGTATTTATTCATATCTAGAAGTACACAACTAGGTCAGATTGATACTACTGACAACTGTCATGGTTTCCCCCGAAGAATCATGGGAATTATAGATTGATGAAGTTCCTTAAAATTCTCTCTTTGAGATCTAACCTCCCACCCCCACCCCCACACACACAGAGCCACAGTTTCCAGGGTTTCCTGGGGAGACAAGATTCATCTGAAGTTTGGAGGACTGACATTCTTCAGAGTCAAGTCTGGCCCTGGCTAAGGACTCATGGACATCAGAAGGTCTACCTGGCCAGACTGACTCTTGGTCTTTTCTTGGTCCGGGAGAGACTGACCTCTCCTGGTCCTCACTGGTACCACTGTCACTGGTACCAGTGGCGGTGCCCAGTGCACCATCAAAGGATAGGCAGGGGATACTATGCTGATTCTGGCACAGGGTTCTACCACAGGGCCCCCTCCAATATCTCCACTGACTTGAATTCCTTTGCACCTTCTTTTGTTACTGGAGGCAGACCTAACAAGATGATGTTTAGGTTTCTTGTCCCCAAACCTAAGACTAGCCCCCACTTTAGAGAGCAGGGAATAGGATTGTGCCCACTGTCCTCATTTTCCCTCTTCCTTGTCCTTGTCCTTTTCCCTCTTCTTACCAACTGTCTACATAAACTCTGCCCACATATGCTCTGCCCAGTGCCCATACCAACAGGAAGCCTGAGAAGACAGGGTTCTCAACTGGGCACTGACCCCATGCAGTTTGTCTGCTGGTCGGTTCTTTCACAAATGCTCCTGCAATAGAAGCACAGACAGCAGGTCTGTGCTTCTTCTCTGTGTGTCCACTCACCCTCTTCCCCTCTTCTCTGTGTGTCCACTGGAATAGGTGAAGGGAGCTATTTCTGTGCTGCACACATGTAATGGCTCGATTAACTTTAAATCATCCTTCAGCAATCCTACAGGAAGGGTTTGGAGATGTTGCAAAAAGGTTTGCAACATGAAGCAGCTGTGCAATATTGGAAGAGGAAAGGGTAGTATTCTTCAGTCCCAGAATATTAATAGTGGCAGGCAGTAGTCCTGATCTGAAATCATTCTAAAATGGCAAATGAAGTCATAATCCATTGTTGTTGCTGTTTGCCTATTGTCAAAATTTGACCCAGATAACTTGTGCGTATCCTATTTCCAAGCATGAAAGTCTTTGGAGCCACCCCCAATACAGTGGCCCAGTTTCCTCTCAGAGTTACATCCTTGGAAGTATTATTGTCAACCTATACATTTGCTTCTCATGGAAGCTGCCACCATTCTAGTGACATCTCTCCCCACCCTGTCACCCCTCATTCTACCCTCCCCTGTCCCAATTCCACCTCTCCCCACTGCATCTGCCCTTGGCGGGTCCAGGAGGATCTTCCAACATGCACAGGAAGGCTGCGGCCTTCCCACTGGTGCTTCAGCAGTGCGTGATTCCACGGGCTTTTGGAGTGCTTTTCATGACTGTCATAAGGCAGTTAGTGCTAGCAGAATGCTTGTTCCATTAGCACTAATGTCCAGTATGGTTGGACTGTCAGTTTCTTAGCTCCTAACTTACATCAGGCCAAGATCCATTAACATGAGTTTACATGAACCGAAGTCCCGTTCAATTTGACAGGAATTATACAGAAGTGTGTTTGGGGTGGGGGGTGTTAAAAGTATAAATGCCATTCACAATGATGCATACACAAATGTTAACCCTTAGTAAACTGGTTCTTGTGTACAATGACTGCATAGCAGCTCCCACCTATGTAAATCTTTGACTTGTGCGTGAGCAGCAAGAGAGAAAGAGAGGCCTTTGGCTCCCAATCTAAGATTATTTCAAGTACAAGAATGAACTGGGACAACCTGCTTTACTCTTTAGAGGACAGATGGAGGAGCCATTTGGGCTTAGAATAAAAGTGTAATTGCAGAAGGCTGCACTTCCAGCAACCCGGCAACACAGGCTGCTGGCAAGTGATCGATCGAGAATAGCCGGAATCTCTGTGGGAACACAAACCTGTGGCATTTTAGACAATCTGGAGCCTTCGCTGCCTTTGATGTAATAAACCAAACCGGAGGAAAATGAGCCCAAAATGCCACTTATTCTCTCTCTCCCATCCCCACCCCCTGCATTCACCTTCCAATTCCTAGATCCCAATTAATCACAGATAGCTGGGTTTTTTTAGATAATGACTATTTCTCTGCTTTCCATGGGGCTGCCGATTTGGTTTAATGACTCCTGACATTTCAACCACTGCCTAGTGAGCTCGCTCACATTTTCACAGTAATAAAGCAAACAAACAGCCGATCTTCCTGACAGCAAAGGTTGCTTATTCATTGGTTGTATGCTATAGCTTGAAACACAATAGGTGAAAAAGCATCAGGAAGAATCAGGGTGTGGGAAACTGGAGAGAGCCTTATAGTTTAATCCCCTCATGAAATCTGCTTTCGGCAGACTAATGCTGAAGGATGATTGTCAGACAGCAAAGAAGGTTCTTCAGCATCCCTGTTATATGTTACTTAGTAGGGTGCATTTCTTAAGCAGAATGAACCCAAATTAATGACACAGTTATACAAAGTTGTCCCCTTGGCTATTAACATCCCAGCAGGAGCGTCCTGGCCCAAGATGAAGAAACATCTCTGGAGAGCGAAACGGATAGTGGTGAATTTGGTGCTGGGCAAAACAGCCATGAGATTGTTGAAATCAGCAGTTAGGAATGCAGGTATTGGCCGAAAGCAGCAGCTCAAGGGAGGGAAGAAAAGGATTAATGACCACCAAGTCCCGGTCTCTTTCCCTGAAATGCCAAACCACTGCACCAGTTATCCATCAAGGAAGCAAAATACATTAGCAGATTGATTGGGTTTGATACAGTGGTAGCCAGCGAGACTTCAGAATACTCTTTAAAAACAATTTTTACTGTGCGATGCTGGAGAAAGCCAACAAATAATAAACCTGTCACAGTGTTCACCAAGTGCTCGTAAATACAAAAGCTGCCTTTTTTTTTTCCTTTTTTTTTTTGCCAAGCAGCTGCAAAAAGACCCTTATTCCACTGCTGGAAAAAGAAATGGTCAATACCCTTGTTTTTGCGTTTCAGATCTGTTCCAATTTTAACTTTGCTTTCTTTCTCCAGTTCTTTTGCAGACAGCACCATCAGCATCTGAGGGTCTGTGTGGTGGAGAGCATTCTCTTTTGGCCCACCCGGCGCCCTACAAAACATCATTATGGCAAATGGAACTATGTAGATCAGACCCAAGGCCTGTCTTGGCCAGCATTCTATGGCCATCAGTTGCTTGTGAAAATTGAATAAACCAAGCCTGATGGTAACGGCCATCTCCTGGTATCTGTCACAGCTCACAGCAGAGATATACTGCTTCTGAGGAGGAAGATGTTTTTTTTATTTGTATGGCAAAATGTAGCATCATTATATAAAATTCACAATATACAAAATATTTGTATAAAATATAAACCACAAGCAATAAAATACGGTGAATAAAATCATGAATAAAATTACATTATATGTTGTATATGAGCAGTTACTAAGGGACTAAACCTATGGCCAAATATCTAAATCACTTAACCATTGGACAGCAGTACCCTCAAGTTGATGTAGTTCCTGCAGGGAGCCAGAACACCTTCTAAGAGGACATTCCATTGCATTGCAATGTGATGTAAAGTTTGCGGAACATTCCTGCAATCACGAAAGATGTTATCATTGCTGATGCATCTGTCTTCCATGAATTGCCTTACTTTGCATTCATCTGCTTGAGAGACAGATCAAGACATCCCCTGTGCTATGGTCCTGAGCCAAATCATGGTCACCAACCTGAGAAAAAAGGAAAACGTTTCGCGGCATTTCGCGGAGGTAGGAGGTAGGCGGAGGGTAGAGAGAGGGTGGGGAGGAGGCATGATGGGGAGGTGGGATGCAGAGAAAGGGCGGGCGGGAGGTATGCTGGGGGGAAGGAAGGAAGCGGGTCCCATGGAGCTCTGCTCCACCAGATCCAAGGCATTCGTGTGGGACTTGGAGCCCTACACAAACGCCTTTACCTTACCACTGACCTTTGGGTCAGCAGTAAAGTGAGTAGCCCCATTGTGACGCTGCTTTCCTTTCCCGGGAGAAGGGAATGAAAGTCTCCTTCTCCTGAGGTGCTGCACGCAGCAGGCTGAGGTTTGCAGGATGTGGCGGCAGCCATTCTCAATGCCGCTGCAGCTGCGCACCCCAGACAGCTCAGGATTGGGCTGCCCCTATGGTAGTTAAGAGCTGAGCTCTCCCCATTGGCCTTCTAGTGGAGTTTAAGACTTTTTTTTACTTTGGATTACTTTTGCTACTTGATGGTGATTATTCTGTTTTGGCTGCTGTATTGTTTGTGTATTTTATTGTATTTTAAGTTAGGTTTTTATAAATGTTTTTAAATAAATAAATTCTTTTTTTAAAAAATCAAACTTCTGCACAGAATTTTATTTATTTATTTATTTATTTATTTATTTTGTGAAGAAGAACTTGCTTGTCCTGAAGCAAAGCTCAGACTGCATCTGATGTGAAAAGCTGCCCTGGTTTATACTCTGTAAGATGTAATTTTAATTGGGGCATTCATAACAAAATGGACAAAAGAGAGTCTTCTCGCATTGAGTCAGGCGCAGAGCTCAGGGAAGCTCTCTTTTGGTCAGAATGTCCTGATCTTTCCTGAGTGTTTATCCTTCCTGCTTTTATTTGCCATATTTTCTTTTCCAATTCATCATTGCCCTGTACTGAGACAAGATGTACAATAGTTCAGAAGTAGTTCAGCTTCTATTCACGCACAGACTAAAGGATGTCTGATTATCACAGCAGTCTTAAGAATGCTTCTCACATAATGTTCTGAAAACACAAAAAGACCTGTTACCACTTAATTATGCCGAAAGAAAATGTAGAGGTGAATTTGGAGGAGTGCAACATCTGAGGAATAGTTAAGGAGGTTTTTGTTTGATGGTTGGTTCATTGGTTGCTTAAAATGCTAGTGAAATGTTTCATAACACATCCGCACACATCCCTAAATCTTATGAATCAATAGTTTGGCTGAATGGAGCACCATGTCACAAGCATCATGTCTGAATATGTACCCAGCCACAAGAAGCATATAATATTTAAGTGTTCAATGGCTCCAAATTGACCTTTTGGTGTAATTTAAACGTTAACCACAAACACGTTCAAGTTTGAATTTGTACATTGGGCTCCCACCACTCAACTGCAGGAAAGTTTACCAGTTCAGTGGGTTTATGGGGGAAATCCATGTTTGCTCTCATTTGGAGAAAATGTTTGTTATTTCCTTGAGACAATAGCAGTCCTAAGCTGTCCCAGCATCCAGAGGAGCAGCAGTGCCAAAATAGCCACTGTTGCATCCTATGGGGCTGGGGCAGCTGTTGGAGTCTCCTCCAACAGGATAAGGAGGACAGTAGGGATAAGGGAACAGTAGGGCACTGCGGCCCCAATGGGTCTCCTCAGAGCTGCACTAGCTATTTTGCTGGTACAGAACCAAGGAGACCCATGTGGGTCAGAGAGGGGGGCATAGGATTTGGCAGCAGAGTCTGCCTCTGTCTCCACCCCCTCCCAGACCCAGTGCTCCCTTCGCCCATGCACTGGTGCTGATGTCACGCACCAGCAATAAAGTGACTTCAATTTTTACAACACTTGGCACTGGTTATATGAACAAACCACCAGCACTGGGTTCAATAGGATTCGGCCAGAGTGACTTATGGGTCATATCCCATGTAACAGAAATATCCCTTGATTCATATGGAGCACAGCACTCTGTTAAGCTTCCTTATCAAAGTTGTGTTAAAATCAGTTCTACGAACCAGTTCTGAGGCCTGGGTCTTCATCACCTCCCCCACCCGACAAATGTTCCCTTTCCATCCTAGAAGCAACTTCCACTCCTACTAATTCTTTATTTTGTTAGAATTAGGAAAAAAAGATTCTCAATAAAAGCAAGAATTCTCCCCCTCTCCCAGTTTTTTTTTTTTTTCATTATGCATTGACATGTTCCATGAATAAAATCTCAGCCATCATCCTGTTTATCAAATCTTTGCATGCTACGATTTGCTCTAGACCACCATAAGAACATAAGAACAGCCCCACTGGATCAGGCCACAGACCCATCTAGTCCAGCTTCCTGTATCTCACAGCGGCCCACCAAATACCCCAGGGAGCACACCAGATAACAAGAGCTCATCCTGGTGCCCTCCCTTGCATCTGGCATAGCCCATTTCTAAAATCAGGAGGTTGCACATACACATCATGGCTTGTAACCCGTAATGGATTTTTCCTCCAGAAACTTGTCCAATCCTCTTGTAAAGGCATCCAGGCCAGATGCTGTCACCACATCCTGCGGCAAGGAGATCCACAGACCGACCACACGCTGAGTAAAGAAATATTTTCTTTTGTCTGTTCTAAACCTCCCAACACTCCATTTTAGTGGATGTCCCCTGGTTCTCATGTTATGTGAGAGTGTAAAGAGCATCTCTTTATCCACTTTATCCTTCCCATGCATAATTTTGTATGTCTCAATCATGTCCCCCCTCAGGTGCCTCTTTTCTAGGCTGAAGAGGCCCAAACACCTTAGCCTTTCCTCATAAGGAAGGTGCCCCAGCCCAGTAATCATCTTAGTCGCTCTCTTTTGCACCTTTTCCATTTCCACTATGTCCTTTTTGAGATGTGGTGACCAGAACTGGACACAATACTCCAGGTGTGGCTTTATCATCGATTTGTACAACGGCATTGCAATATTAGCCGTTTTGTTCTCAATACCTATTCTAATGATCCCAAGCATAGAATTGGCCTTCTTTTCTGCCACCGCACATTGGGTCGACACTTTTATCAACTTGTCCACCACCACCCCAAGATCTCTCTCCTGATCTGTCTCAGATAGCTCAGAACCCATTAGCCTATATGTGAAGTTTTGATTTTTTGCCCCAATGTGCATGACTTTACACTTACTGACATTGAAACGCATCTGCCATTTTGCTGCCCATTCTGCCAGTTTGGAGAGTGAAGGAAATAATCAGGGGAATACAGGACCTTACCCTTTTGCTTACATGACAGGCCTAGTGAGCACATTCATCCCCACCCTAGGAGCACGGAACAGACTGGGTAAACAAGCTGAATCAACAAAATTCTAAATCCCCTGAGGAACTTACATTGTTTCCCTACTGACCTTTATACTGGGCTAGAGTGAAGCTGGGGAACTTACATTGTTTCCCTACTGACCTTTGTACTGGGCTGAAATAGAGGGGAATAAAAGAAGGCAAGGCTGGCTGGCTTGCAGAGAGCTCTCTCCAGGAAGCAAGCAGCCTGGCTTGCTCCCTTTATGAACCCTGAAAATGTGACTCTGTGTCTTCATTGCTTCAGGAGAGATCCTACTGGAGCTCCTCACAATCACGTCTGGTCTTCACCACTCGGAAAAGTTTGGTGTCGTCTGCAAACTTTGCCACCTCACTGCTCAACCCTGTCTCCAGGTCATTTATGGTTGAAAAACACCAGTCCCAGGACAGATCCTTGGGGCACACTGCTTTTCACCTCTCTCCATTGTGAAAATTGCCCATTGACACCTACTCTCTGTTTACTGGTCTTCAACCAGGTCTCAATCCAGGAGAGGACCTGCCCTCTAATTCCCTGTTTGTGCAGATTTTTCAGTAGCCTTTGGTGAGGGACCATGTCAAACACCTTCTGAAAGTCCAGATATATAATGTCCATGGGTTCTCCTGCATCCACATGCCTGTTGACCTTTTCAAAGAATTCTAAAAGATTTGTGAGGCAAGACTTACATTTACAGAAGCCATGCTGACTCTCCCTCAGCAAGGCCTGTTCGTCTCTGTGTTTTGAGATTCTATCTTTGATGAGACATTCCACCATCTTACCCGGTATAGATGTTAGGCTGACCGGCCTATAGTTTCCCGGGTCCCCCCTCTTTCCCTTTTTAAAGATTGATATGACATTTGCTATCCTCCAATCCTCTGGCACCGTGGCTGTTTTGAGGGACAAGTTGCATATCTTAGTCAAGAGACCAGCAACTTCATTCTTTAATTCCTTAATAACTCTTGGGTGGATTCAATGGCTTTTAATATTCAGTTTGTATGCAAGCTGAATGCAAGGCTGGCCGATCCATGTGCATCCAAAAGGAGTCTTTGCTGCCACCTGCTAGGCAGAAGGAAGGTTGGGACTCTGATTGTGTCTGGATAAAGACCATGAAGGGCCCTCTGTGTAGACTACCAGCATAGCAAATTTCCTCAGAACCTTTGCTCCCCTGGCATTTGATCCAACAAAGTCCACCATGCTCTGATCAGTCATGAAATCTAAAGGAACCCAGTGAAAACATAAGAACATGCATGAGGCTGTTCTTATATATATATAGAAAAAGGTGTGCAGTATCTTTGAGGCTTAGGAGTTTACTGTAGCATGAACTTACAAGTAAACAGGGGAAGGTGTCTTTATGGAGTCTAACTCACTCATGTCTTCACTGACTGACAGCAGCTCTCCAGGATTTCAGGCAAAGCAGGTGCACTATCACTAACTATGGACCCCTCCATTAAGGTCCTACCATTAAGGTCCATTAAGTAGCCTACCAACTTCATTAAATGTATGAAGGCAAAGGAAAACAAGTGTGTGTATCTCCCCAGGAGTGCTGTACTATTCTGGATGCAAGCCTTGCAGCTGGAGATATAGCAGTTATGCCTTTAAAGGCATTAAAGGAAGTCCCTGTACCCACCTTTGCCTGCTGTGGGAAGTAGAACTTTCAGAATCAGAGGCTCCATGGCTACAACTTCTTTCAGCATCTCTGGGCTTTTAAAGGATAAATCTCCAGGTGAAAGTGAGCAACTGAGGAGGACATAGACCCAGTAAACATGGGGGGGGGGGGGATGGAATTAACTCATGCACACATACTTATCCTACAATTTCTTTCAGCATCTCTGGGCTTCTAAAGAATGAATCTCCAGGTGGAGCAAGTCTACACAGCACTGTGGAGGACGTAAACATGGGGTGGGGGGGGCTAAATGGAATGAAGTCTCGCACACACCTATCCCAGTGCCTAGGGGGTTTCAACATGAATGTGTGTAACCCTAAATGTCAGTGAATAGTATAAACATGAACACAATGCAGTTGCTGCAGCAATAAAAATTAATCTGTCATGAAATGGAGAAATTGCTTTCTGCAGGGAAAGAAGTGGCTGCAATCCTGACAGCCTTGAAAAATTCCATCTCTTCGTGTGACCCAGTCCTGTAGCAATTTGTTTCAACTTTGTAAGTTATGTTTCAGGAACACCAAAATGCTTCTATGGAAGCAGCAGTGGAACTAGCTCTGGGCAAACGGGGCAAATGCCCCGGGCGCTAAACCTGGGCAACTCTAGGACCGCACAGGCAGCCTTACTGAGGCTCCTGACATGGTTGGAAACTGTACTTCTGTACAGTTGGAACTGTACTTCTTTTCTGGAAATACAGTTTAAGACCACAAGGAAGCCTCAGAAGGCTTCCCCAGTTGGTCTTAGAGTTGTGCAAGGCTCTGTCATGCTATGAAGGTAGAGGGCGGCATCGCGTGGGGAGGACAGCATATTGCACAGAGGGGTGGCATCGTGGACCTTTGCCTGAGGAGCAGCAAAGGGTAAGTCTGCCACTGTATACAGGTTTCAGTCTCTGTTTTTCATGGCACCGTCTGTTAGTCATTGTGACACCTTCACTACAGCTTCCTTCACAGAATGGCGAAGGCTCTAAGCCAGCGACTTTCAACCTTTTTCATCTCACAGCACATTGACAAGGCACTAAAATTGTCAGGGCACACCAATAGGTTTTTGATAATTGCCAAGGCACACCATGTTGTCAGTGGGGGGCTCACATCCCCATTGGCCTTACTAATAAATGACCTTCCCCCACACCACATTCCTGTGGCACACCTGTGGACCACTCACGGCACACCAATGTGACACGGCACAGTGGTGAAAATGGCTGCTCTAAGCTGTGGTTAGATGAACAATGAAGGAAATCGGTCAATGTCTGTCTTAACATGAATGGGGGTGAAGCGTAACTGGGATCTGCCTTTACAATGGGAATACTTTAGAGTGGAGCAATTGTAAGTTGATTCAGCTCCTGCACTCAACCTGCTTTTCCTTCACGCTAAGCAAAGTTATTAATCATGAATGTAAGGGAAGAATATAGACAGTAGCCCCCCCAAAAAAAATTAAACTCAGATGAGCCCATGTTTTAAAAATAGCTCCTGTCTGTATGGCTGATATAATTGTAATACTGCATGGTCATGATAAATTAAAACTCAGAATATATTACTATAAAGAAAGTAAAAAATCTGTAATTCTCTCGCAGGAGCGTTATACAGCTATTAATAAGTGAATTGTAATGTGCTGCGGTTTCATTAATACATTCAGGAAAAATGCACTCGCTGAATTACGTTCTGCCATTAATCCCAGAGCAATCCATTGTCTTTGGAATAATTTTCCAGCACATATATTAATTTTGTGGTACATGGTTCCTGTAAAAAATATGTGAAGTCTATAATGAACCATGAGAAAATACGGCCCTGTCGTCAATGGGTATTCATATCTGTTTCTATAAAACTATTTTCGATTGGGTTTGTTATATATAGCACATATTTAAAGAAGGAAATTGGAAACCCTTAAGGTATATTTCACAACTTTATACACAGTGGCTGAGCCAGGGAACTAGCAGGCTCCGGGAACAACAACAAAACCATCCACGTACCATTTAATGAGGCTCAGTGGAGGAAGACAGGAGTGCAGGAAGCATGTATCAGATCTCTGGAGAACAGTTCAGAGAATGGCACACAAAAAGAGTGGGATATGGTTTCCTTCTTAATGCTGTGATGCTTATGGGCAGAGCTCAGACTGAGTGGCTCAGCCAGTTTCATCTAGATTGAAAAACATCTGGGTTTTCAGCAGCACTTCCCAGAATTATTGGTTCTTTCCTGCACTAGAGGAGCCAATTCCATATATTGGAAACTGCCCAGCTTTGGGAAGAATGAGCCCCATAGCCTCTAAGCTAGCCCCACAGGATTATGCTCTCTAGAAAGCTTCCCAGGCTGAAGAAAACAAAACTGCATAGTCCTTGAAGACATCCTCAAAGTCCCAACTGAGCCAGCAGTGAGCCACCCATGCCCTTCAGCCCATGTCATGCTACGCCAAGCCAGGGGTGAAACTTACATGATGTTCATGTAACAAAAGAGAGGTCATAGCCCAATGGTACAGCATCTGTTTTGCATGTGATAGGACCCAGCTTCCATTTCTGGCATCCAGATAGATCTGGAAAATCCCCATCTGGAACCGTTGCTGCCAGGTAGAAAAGACAATACTGACCTAGATGGTTCAGTGGTCCAACTCAGTAGAAGACAGTTCCTGTGGTCACTTCTAATTCAGTTCAATATGCTATGAACTGAGGACCTATAGGATGCTTTATTACTAACACCCCCATCTTCTCTTCTTAAGTTTCTCCTCTCTAAAGATAAATGTGTACTACAGGCAATGCAAGAAGATATGTTCTCCAATGCTGCCCACCACAAAAACCTCAAAGACAGAGCAGATTTTCATTGGACTCCTTGGACCTGTCCTGTAGAGGGGGCAAGGAAAGGAGGGGAACCAGCCACAAGTGCATCCTGCTTCATGGTTCTTTAAAGAGACAGGAGGGTTCTCCAGGTTTCACCTGGTAATTGTAGTCTGGTGTGGTGCTGAGCTGAGATGGGAGGTTCAGCTGGTGAACATTTACATTCTTTGAGTGACATGCCCCCCTCCCATTCATTGATTTTTCACATCAATCAATGCTCCCCTGCCCCAGTCTAGTTGTGCATAGTTAACTAGTTGAGGGGTGGGATCTACAATCTGATATACATCTGAATGCATATCTCATTGGAAGCAGTGCAGTGTGGATGGTGACTTCTGCATCCAGGTGTGTATCACCATTCACATTCCATTCTGAGTAGTCATGCATATTTATGTTATGCAGCTAGATTAGGATGAAACTTTTGCCATGCCACACTAGTAGATCACCAGCACTGCACAGCACAGCAAGATAAGAAACATTGGCCCAGTTGCTTAGGTATCAGGAAAGCATTCCCTCTTTTACCACCTGTTCAGAGAGTGGGCAATGAGAAGGTAATGAAAAAGCCCTGCAAGGTTCCCAGCAGCTTGTAAAATGTTAGAAAAATGACTGCAACCCACTTCCTGGTTGCGATCACTAAACCAAAAGTGGGTTGCAACAGCTTTTTAAAAAACATTCTATAAGCTGTGGGGAGCCCTGCAGAATGCTCCGCGGGGCTCCTCACACCCCTGGACCCCAGCTGCATGTAAGTCAAGGTTAAAAAAACAGCCCACCATCCCCTGCAGGCAAGATCCTGGGAATCGCATCGCTGCTCTCCCCGCCCCCCGCAAAGACTTACCCTGGTTCTCAAACTTCCGGAGAGTTTGAACACCAGTGGGCTATGTAATTATATCAGTGAGGGATATAAAGGGGAAAGGGCAGGGGTTCTCAAACTGGTGGGTCACGACCCACAAGTTTGAGAACCACTGACATAGCCCAATCTATCTGGCACTATCTGGCACTATCATAGCCCAATCTATCTGGCACCATTATATCATCATGTTTACTGTGTAATCCTTATTGGCTGGGATCACACAGTACTGATTTTTTTAGAAAAACTAGGGAAAATCAGAGACACAGCTGGGTGATTAAAAAACAAATCATGAAATAGACAATAGAAGAGGTTTGGCAGATCCTCTCACCACAATATACCAAAATGACAACTTTAATATTTAAAATTGAACCTTATGGAAGGCCAATTTTGTGTCAGCAATTGAACCTTCTGTTTGGTTTCTAAATTTATAGCATTCTCTCTCTCTCTCTCTCTCTCACACACACACACACACACACACACACACACACAAATGCGCACACGCGCACACACACACCACAGAGCATAAAGAATAAAACAGACTTAATAAAAGACCAATTATTACTTCCTCAACCAGATATGGAAAAGGTATAATGTGTTTCCTAACCTTTTCTGAAATTCTTGTACCTTGTCAATTTATCTCGAATGTATATCACTTTGAACTTACACTACAGCAATGTATCTTCTGTCTTCTGCCCTGACATTTTTCCAAAGACAATGTGTGCTTTGTCATGAGGTGAAATTTTGAGAATCTAGTAAGCATTGACCTGAAGGCATTTTTTTATTGTTCTGTATATACTGCAAATGTATATTTTTTAAAACCTGAGGCTCCCCTCCCCACTTCATAGTATTTTGATATGACTGTGGAAATCTGACATGTGTGTTTCTTTCTATGATCACCCATATGTTTTGTTTGTGTTTGAAAATTGCACATACCAGTGTACTGTATGTGACCCCCACTTTCCCCACAGCAGTTTCTAACTGTGGGGGAGACCCAGTGGGATCTTGGAACACTAGCCCTCATAGGATTGGGCTATAAATCTTTTAAACTGGGTCCACGTGAATATTTTATTGAAAATAGTTCTCAAGGAGAAATCTAATAGAAGATATGCAAAATGAGATGTGACAAAACAGCTAATTTTTAAAAGCACTCTACCTCTGTTCACTCACTCCCACTGAAAAAGAAGTGACATAGAATTCACAAAGGGCTAGTTAATTCTATCAAGTTCTACCACACCCACAATTGCATTCTTCTCCAGTGCAAAGGCAAATTGAGGAAAAATTAGAATGAGACAGGCAGTGGTGCCGGAGCTGGCAGTCATTTCCATAACCGTGGCTGCGTGCTTTTTTTCTTTCCTTGCAGTTGCAATCACACAGTTGCTGGTTCATTGTGCATAAAGCCCTGGTCACACAAACCCAGCCATTTTCAACCACACAATGTGGCATATCGGTGTGCCGTGAGTGGTTCACAGGTGTGCCACAGGAATTTGGGAAAAGGTCATTTATTACTAGGGCCAATGGGGGATATAAGCCTCCCACTGGCAGCATGGTGTGCCTTGTCAAAAACCTGATGGTGTACCTTCACAATGTTAGTGCCCTGTCAGTGTGCTGTGAGACGAAAAAGGTTGAAAATCGCTGCAGAAAATCACTACAGAAAACCTTCTGTAAAAAATATAGTCATGCATGTGGGTACTTGGAGGAATTTGGCAAAGTGAATCAGCCTAAGATGACTTGACATGGGATGGAAACAGATGTCCATGTACCAAGTGGTTGTTTATGACTGTGTGCATACAACTAACCATCTCTAAGGTGGTGGTTGTATTGCCTGGCCAAGTGATGAACCAACTCTTGCCACACTTCTCCACCTGATTAGAAAAACAAGGAGCAAATAAGCAGTAAACAAGATTCTCCTCACCACACAGCAGGACAGCACAAACTACCAGTTTACCATGCAGTTACACTCACCATTTTAGAGCCTAATCCTATCCAACTTTCCAGTGCTGATGCAGCCGTACCAACAAGGCATGCGCTGCATCCTGTGGTGGTAGGGGCTGTCACAAAGTCTTCCTCAAGGTAAGGTAATGTTTGTTACCTTAACTTGGGGCTGCATTGCAGCTGCATCAGAACTGGAAAGCTGGATAGGATTGGGCCCTTAGTTACCACTTGGTACTGAGTTATTGGTATTCACACATTACTTACCATACACAAAAGTGAGAACTCTCCTCTCTCCCATTCCCTTTGACATTTCCTGCTTTGACTAGACTTCCCAAGACAACTAAGCAGTTGCAGGATTTGTGCATCTTCAATCATTTTGCCTGGACTATCCTTCAGTTCTGTAAACTGAAAAATTACACAGGCCTACAAAATTGAAGGTGAGAAAAGTTTTTCCCAAACTTTATGGCGGTTTGATATGAATTTGGGGTGCCGATTCTAAAAATGGCATCCGTTTTGCCCTATCACATCTAGTTTTGGAGACACAGTATAGCCTCATTTAGCCATGGTGTAGGCTTCCTCATGAGGAAGTTGCTTGAACCATTCACTAAAGAGGCTATGCAGTGTCTCCAAAACCAGACATGATAGGGCAAAACAGATGCCATTTTTGGAATCAGCACCCCAAATATACCCAGGAATTGGTGTAACATTTAAGGAAGCAAAATGTGTGTTGGCCTGTGTTGTCAAGACCCTCCCTCTTCTTGTTCCTACAAAAACAAAATCTATTAAACAGTTATTCTTGCCTTGTGTGCACCTGGGAATACACACCTCACCTCTCTGTTTTGTGTTATGGACACTCATTCTGCCTCAAGAAGGTTTTTTATGATCCACACACAGTATGTTTAAACTGCCAAAATTTTGGTTTTAATGATCCAACCAAGTGGAACATCTCACCAATTCTACCCTTCCATCGCTCACTTTGCTAGACATGCAAACACTCCCCATAGGCACTGGTTTCCTCAGACTGAACGCTACGAGCATTTACAGCATGCCCATCAATTGCACCTTTTTTATAAAGCGAACCATTTTCAGAATAAGCTGGGGGGGAAAGGAAGGTGGGAAATCTTCCAGAATCTCATGAGACAATGTAGGGTGAGTGACAGGCTATTATCCATAATCTTTACAGGGGGAAGAGAAACGATTACATTTCCGCCCAAGAGTGCACCTGATCAATTTTTTTTCCTTTTTTCAAAGGAACACACTAAAGTTACTTCATCCTGCCGTGAGGGACTGTTCTGGCACATCAGAGATTATCTGGATCAATGGAGAAAGGTGCCAAGAAAATTAAGGCTCCCCAGAACGTGACTGTCATTGAATAGCACCATCGTGTTCCAAATGAATTAACACAGGCAAATGTGCAACATGCATGCTTTGCTCTCCTTTAACCATGCGAATGCGCTTCTGTGCTAAAGTGAGGGAGTGGCCCACTGTCCTTCCAACTGCTCCCAAATCACAAAAGTTCAATTTCTCCATTTCAGTCAGTACAGGTGTCCTCCACTCATTTGACAGGCTAGGGACCGGAGCAGTGGTGAAAAGAGGAAACAGTTGAAAAGTGGAACCCAGCCTATTTTTTTAGTTTACAGATGTTGCTTCCAACTTTTTTTTAGCTATCAAATTGCAAATGCCTTTTCTTACTTGTAAATTCCTGCTGTCACACGGCAAATGTGTGACTCTCATTAACGGCAAATGGACTCTCATTAACGACTTTGGAAATCGTTAAAGAGCTAAAGTTGGCTCTCTCTCTCTCAAACACACACACACACACACACACACCAAAACAGTCTGAATCACCATGTCATATGCAAATCAACACTGGGGGAACATTTTTAGCCTTTAGAACAGCAGAGAAAGGTTGAAAAAGTGGAGCATGTGTTGAATGAATGGCTTCCAGGTTTAATTGAAATGTGTTGAAAGAGCGGGTTGTCGAAAAATGAAGCATCAGAAAGCAAGGAATACTTGTATAGACTTTCTGTGTCTCCTGACTTCCATGCCTGTCATCCAAAGAGAGGAAATATCTGAGAAATTAGGAGGGAGGCAGGATGAGAAAGATGGGGACAGGTGCACTTCCTGCTTCAGTTCTGTCAGATGGAGAGGTGTAGATATTCCTCCTCATCTTCCCTGACACTCCAGACAGGGTGGGAAGGAGATTCTTTGCTTATTCTATTTAACTGCTTCCCAGGACTGGGCTTTGTGATGTTTAAATTGTTTGCCTTGTTATCCTGTTGCATAACTACTTGCATTGTCAGCCAAGAGCTTTGGCTGAAGAGCCACTAAGATAAATATTACAATCAGCACTTAAATAACACATCCAAAATGGATGCTTTACATAGTGGCTGTCCAAGAAGTGACAGCAGCAAAGCAAAGTGGTTGATTATGATGCAACTCATTTTGCACCCATCTGCAGCCTACCTGAAACCCTAAGTGCAATTGTATGATCACTCAGTTTGCCTCACTCTTCTCACCCTCTTTACAGATAGTGATGATATGGGAAGCTGTCTTTTCCTGAGTCAGGCCTTTGGTTCACCTAACTCAGTGCTGTCAACACAGACTGGCAGCAGATCTCCAAGGTCTTGGAAGGGTCTTTTCCTTTCTCACCTGGAGATTGAAATTGAGGCCTTGCAAATGCAAACCACGAGCTCCCTTTCCTTGGACAGCTGAGAAAAATCTCTGAGAAAAATCACTTCAAATCACACATACAAAGCAAAGCAGTTTTTTTCTGCTGAACAGACAAAGGGAAATATGCTCCCTGATCAACTTGTTAAGAGGCAGCGGTCAAGGCTTTCCTTTTGAATTT
Source organism: Tiliqua scincoides (assembly GCF_035046505.1). Lineage (NCBI taxonomy): Eukaryota > Metazoa > Chordata > Lepidosauria > Squamata > Scincidae > Tiliqua > Tiliqua scincoides. Next base: position 62,805,989 of record NC_089826.1, read on the forward strand.
TATCTTCTAGCCCCTCCTGTGCTATCTTATATAGCAGAAAGTTCATGTCTACCATGGTATAGCAAAAGTCTTTCTCTGACTGTGTCCCACCGGCTAGCAAATGGTTTGATTTGTTGTTGCTGAAGTGCTAATTGCAAACATTACTGCACCACTGTTAGTGCACAAATCATTGACCACAGCTTGTGACCCGCTGACCTGTGTGCAGCCTGATAGCCAAGTATTGTGGCTGGCCAAACACTGTCTTGAAAACCCCTTTCAAAGACAGCACAAGCACAGGTTTATGACCAGTGCAATTCTATGCATGTCTACTCATTGTGTTCAGTGGGGTTTACTCTCAGGAAACTGCAGCCTGATGGTCCAATCCAAACAAAGACTAGTGCCAGTGGAACGCATGTTCTGCTAGCAAAGGCAGCTGTAAAGTGCTTTGGGACACTGGAGCAGGTAAGCCCAGCACAGATGGAGGGCAGAATGCATTAGAGATTGGGCAGCAGATGGGTAGATTGGGCCCAGGAACAGGTGGGATAAGTAGCAGCAGTGCATGCCGAATCCCAAGCCCCTTCCTGGACCTGATCTGTCTGTGTGGGAAATGCAGAAATGCAGCAGCAATATTACTGGCATAGGTCCAAGCTGCCGCATAGTGGTTGCTGGGTCTTATCCTGGGGTAAGGGAACAAATGTCCCTCTTACTCCAAGAAGACCTCCAGCAGTGGAAAATCCCTTACAGGACGCAGTGGAAGAGGTAGCAGCACCACTGTATCGTCATTAGGGGATTTAGGTAGGATGAGAGGCTGGGCTACGTGGAGAATCATAGCTATTGCACTAATTCTCCAGTGAACATATTCTCCAGTATGTACAGCAAAAATCCATGTCCATTAAAGACAACATGCTGTAGCCGAATTTTGGGGTTGTAGGACTGTTGTTAAGGAGACAGCACCACCTGTTGAAAATTCCCCAGAAGCATGGTCTGAAGTGCTGAAATAGTTTCAGGACTCTCGTATCCCTCAGACTTGCTCAAAACCTATGCTCCAATGGCTCTGGTGTCCAATCAGAAGTATCAAACCTTCCTAGCTCTTTTGAAATATTACACGAAAAATATTTTCAATTAGAGGTGACTGCTGTGTTTTTCCCTTCAGGAGGGAAACATGATTTCCAAGAACTGTCAATAGAGCACACCTTAATGAGATAACCTTTCTACTCAGTCACTGAAAGAAAAGAAAAATGAAGCATGATGAGTTTTTAAAAAAAAAATAAAACAACATGAAGTAATTTCTACCTATTATTTTAATGGAAATGTTTCGCAGTTTCTAATGTGAAGTCTGTGGGTGGCACTTCATCGAAAAGTAATCTAAATAGTCTTATAGTAAAAAGAACACTTTGTAAATTTTAAAAGTACTTTGCATGTATAAAACCAGAATTACTCACACACCCCAGGTGCCAGATGATATTTATGTTCATAGCATTTTCAGGCAAAACCCAGGAAAAAAAAAAATGTCCTGTGGTGAGGGGCAGTAGTGGAGAATCAGGAGGATGGAGCTGTAAGTGCCGCACAACTCCAAAACTCACCGTGTAAGCTGTCCTTCCCCCTCACTTTCAGGGGCATTCCAAGGAGTGAAAGCAATGCAGAGGTGACCCCCCCCCCCATGTTGCTTTTGTCCTGGACAGGCTTCAAGAGCGAGAGGGAGGGGCAGCTTACATGCCAAGTTTCAAAGCTATGCACAGCTCCACCCCTCTCTGGCTCTGCTAATGGGTGAGGGTTAAAATTCCTGGAGATCTGGCTGTGGCCTGGGCTAAGTCTCAAAAGACTCACATCAAAGTTGTGCATCACTTTACCTGAATTCAGACCTGCATCATCAAAGAGGAATAGAACCTGATGTACAGTAGGCAGAAGCTATTGCTCTATGGACCAGGCCAGAGAAAGAGGGCAATATTTCGATACTGGCATTAGGGCTAGCCAACCCAGAGGCTTCATGTTGTCTTCCCATTCCAGGAGCCAATGTTATATACCTGTATCCTCTTCTGTGCCTTGACACCCACAGTCCTCAGCAAGTCCAGCCCATTTCTTCCCAAACTTTCTGAGTTGGTTTCTAATAATCTAACACAAATGGATAAAATAAAAAACAGAAAAATAGATTCAAAATATATTCCAGATAGTTATAAAATTAGAGTGCATACTTATTCATGATTGCTCAGAACTAAATACCACTGCGTTCAGTAGGACAGGCAGCACAATCATATTTAGCACTGGCACAGTGGGACTGCACCACCCACCCTATACACAGTGCTGAAATTGAGCAGGCTGGAGGTCTCTCCTGTGTCGAGTCCCAGCCTGCCCAATAGAGCTACTCAGATCTGTACCAGCAAAATTGCTAGCGCACATTCAAGTACCCCATGTAGAGCTTTCAGGCTGGGGCGGGGGTGGAATTGGATTCGACAGAGGCCTCCTCTGCTATCCCCGCCATCCCCCTGAGCCTGAACCATCCTGCTCAATTCCCCGAAACACCCCTCCCACCTTTGTTCCACCCTCTCCTCACCGAGTAGCTCTTACCTGGTCTGGTGGCTGTAGCTTTGGATTCAGTCAGGATGGTAAAGGCTTTCCTGCCAGTACTGCACATGGGTGACACCTAGCACCAGTGCTTGGCAAAAATACAATTGGGCCATTAGTCTCAGAAACATATGCATAGGACTGTAGGCTTAGTGTCTTTCATGAGCGACCTACTGTCTCTCAAACAAGACTTGGGAAAGATAATGGCCTAGATATTAACATATGCCCCTAGACAAATTTCTCAGTTTTCTTCCTGTTGTGCCAGATTCTAAGGTGCTTTAGTACCTGTGCCAGATGCCAGGTGCCAATCTGTGCCAAAGGTGTCTTAGCACACATAAGCACTCCTGCTGATACACTGCTTCTGCTATTGGAGAAGTTCTGGAGCTCCTCTCTGCCCCTCAATGACACCCCTGAGCCCTGGATTGCTTAACACCCACCCTAAGAAATTAGGATAGGGCAGGCTACAAATCCATATAGCCAGGGCTGACCCATTCATGAAGTCAACTGTTGCCTCAGGCAGCAGAATGACAGCAGGCTCCTGGAGCCTGCTTCCACCTCCTCATTTCTGCCATTCTCCTTCTGCAACCTGGAATTGAAAAGGAAGAGCGGAACATAATGGAAGAGGAACTGGACACAATGACAATAGTAGGCAAGAGTCCAGTGCACTAATCTACCACTCTCCCTCCCTCGTCTATTCCCTCTACCTTTCCAAATCCAGGGAAAAGGAGAATAGTGGTAGAGAAGGTGCACAACTGGGTAAGGGGGGGGCAGAGTTTGTCTTGGGCCAGACTGCAAAGAGCATATATTAAGACATATCTTTGGGACTCAGAAGCTGCTCTACAACATCCTTTTCGTACTCCGAGGTTCTTTGCAAGGCTGCCTCCGGTTGCTGCTACTTTTCTTACTGCAGAGTGACGAGTTAGAAAAAGGTGACACAAAGAACACACAGCTTGCACAGAATTTTTTTGCTTTAATTATCACCCTCCTGCCACTTTGAAATAGTAATGATCTCTCTCCCATCTCTCTAGCATTTAGATTGCATCTAATGGCAGATGTAATGGTGTGTAAATGTAGCGCTGAGCTGCCCTACAGAAAGCCACATGCTGGCATGTGTTAATGAGAAAGGGTGATGCTTAGGAAACCACTCCTTGCCATTACAGTTACTATTAGGGAGATAAAATCTGTGCCGTTTTTCTTGCTGCCATCTTTATCACAGGCTGCTTCTACCTTTTACATCAGTTCCTTTAAAGCATGCCACTGCCTCAACCTCCCCAGCATACTCTAATTAGGCTGGCTAGCCATTTTTCTTTACGTCTGCTGGCCATTTTCTCTGATTTGTAAGAAACCTGCAAAGGGATTTTGTGAAATACACAATATTCAGAGAGTAATGGATCATACTGTTACTCCACAGAGAAGAAGCAGAGCATGGATAACCTGATCCACAAATCATTTGTTGGCCCTCCTGTGTGTGCCATCATTTACGGGTACACTATTTGTGGCGACTCATGGGAAAGCCTTCTCCATGCTGGTGCCCACCATAAGAACACCCCCCCACACACACACCACTGAGGATATTTGTAGAGCCTCCACCCCGTCTGTTTTCCATATGAACATGAAAACATTTGGATTTCATCAAACTTGTAAGTCCTTTCCTAATTTGTTTAGTTGGTGGCTGTGTCTTGCTTCATTCATGTATTGGTACTGGAGTTGTTATTGTTTTGTATTCGTTTTGTGAACTGTGTTGAGTTTCCTTAGCTGGGGAGAAAAGAGGCACAGAATTATTTTTTATAAACAAAAAAAAAACAGAAATAAAATGGAAGCTGCTTAAAATCGCTTGGCAGCAATCCAAAGGGAATCCTGTTGGGACCACTCCACTAAGTTCAGAGAATCCTCTTATTTAAGATAGTAGTTGGCCCACTGCATCGAATAGAATAAACTTTATTGGCATATGAACAATCACAGCAGTATCGGCCTGCAGAAAATCACCACAAACATACAGCAGATACCAGCAGATATGTCAGCAATAGGATTATTTAAACCATGAGATTTGTTCTTGACAAGACAAACTGAAAGATGAATTTGACCTGGGAAGGCTAGGTACATAGCTACATATTTTCCTAGTCAGCGAGCTCAAGTTTTAAAAATACTAGGCACCCGACACTAACCACTAACCTACATTTTTCAGAACCCAGGGAACAAAATGTCAAGTGTGACATACACAATATTTGTCTACCACTTTCCAAGCGTGCAAAGCCCTTGATGTGCATTACCTTGCTAATCACTGCAGCAACCCTCAAGCTATAATAGCGCAGTCCTAACCAACTTTCCAGCACCAATGCAGCCTCAAAATAAGGGAATAAACTTTCCCACACCTTGAGGAGGTCTCCGTGACTGCATGACAGAATGCGGCTCATTAATACAGCTGCATCAATGCTGAAAAGTTGGTTAGGACTGGGCTGTAAGTCATTAAAAGAAAGAAAGAAAGAAAGAAAGAAAGAAAGAAAGAAAGAAAGAAAGAAAGAAAGAAAGAAAGAAAGAAAGAAAGAAAGAAAGAAAGAAAGAAAGAAAGAAAGAAAGAAAGAAAGAAAATACTATGATACCATATTGCAGTTAGGACTGAGAAGCAGTGGGTAGCCTAAGACCACCCCATAAGCTCCTAATACGGATAAGATTCAAACCAGGGCTAGGCTAATTTGAATCTCAAACTCTTAACTGCTCTGCTATACTAGCTAGCTATGGGACTTGGGAAGAGATGTCATAAGCAAACTAGTCCAAAACCAACTCACGGATTAGCACAGCCCTCTAGGAGCCCTCTAGGAAGAAACCATGGAAGGGCAGCATCTTGGAAGAAACCATGTCAATCTTGTGATTCTTGTGTCTGTTGCCTACAGGTGTTTTTGAGATGGTTTTTGAGATGGAATATTCAGGTACATATTGGAGACACAACTGAGCCACTCCAGCAACAGGAGAATGGTCTTTTAGACATTAATCAGCAACAGGCAAGTATGAACTCCAAGCAATTCCTCTAGACGTCTTCCTGCTTTAATGTGAGAACTTTCATTATGAAACATGATGAATCTGTCACCTTGCTGCTGGGTTGTCAGCTCCTCCAACCCTGTTGAGGCCAAAATGTGTCAAATGGGCAGATTACTCTGCAAGAGACGGACAGAACCAGCCAAAGGATGGGCAAATTAAACTCCAGCCTTGTCAAAAAAAATTCTCCTGGCCACATCATATGCCTGATGTACAAGCTGGCCTTCCTTTCAGCATTTCTACATGGGTACAATTTTCCTGTCAAGAACGGAACTTGAAATGTCTCAGGGAATCATCACCTGGACTGACACCGCAAACTGGCTTTGGGCATTACAAAGTTGTCAACACCTAACAAATACACAGGACAGCAGGTATCAGTGTTCAGAACTGAAAGAAAAGTTTCAGTGAATCTGTCCAAAAAATTAGTGGGAAAAGCCAGCTCATAGCACCTTTTGGCTAACATAGTTATTTTTAATACTAAGAGCCCAATCCTATGTACCCCCAGCTCTGGGTGTCACAAATGTGCCGTAAAGCATGTTTGCAGCACCCTTCAAGGAAGCAGTGCTGGCCGGGAGGCCCTGTGCTACCCCTCCCACAAGTGCCGTGGAGGAAGCCTCAGCCACCAGCATAGCAAAGGTAAGTGCGAGTGGCACAGGGGTGTGGGGAGGGTGGCAGGAGGAGGTGTTTCTGGGTGAGCGAGAGTAGAATGGGGAGGGGTCAGCTCAGGAGGGGATCCTGCGCTCTGTGTTGGGCTTGGAAGCCTGAAATGGAGCTTCTCAAGTCTGTGCTAGCAATTTAGTAGGTGCAGACTCAAGCAACTGTTACCCTGCACATGCCTGATCTCGTCTGATCTCGGAAGCTAAGCAGGGTCAGGCCTGGTTAGTACTTGGATGGGAGACCACTTGGGAATACCAGGTGCTGTAGGCTTATACCAGAGTCTTTCGAGACTGAAGGTTGCCAACCAGACTCAAGTAGCCTCATTGCAGGGGCTGGAGCTTTACTTGGGGAAAGGGACAAATGTCCCCTTCCTCCAAGGAGACCTCCAGTGACTTTCTTGCCCCACAGGATACAGCAGCGGCTATTTCGGCATCGCTGTAACCTGCAGTGCTGGGAAGCTTAGGATTGGGCTGCCCAACAGATATATGAGAGCCATACAAGAAGGCAGTATTCCTCTCTATAAAGCTTACAGCTTTAAGGGAAAAAACCAGGTTCTGTACCTAAAAAATATAATTTCTTCTGTCAGGATATATAGGAGCATCTGTTTTTTAAACCTATCAGACCCCTTTGAAGTGATTGTCCTCTTATATTTATCAGGGAGAAAACAATTGTCCATATTCAGCCCAACACAGTGTCTGTTTGCTGGTATTTTCTGTGATGTTTCTTTTTAGTTTGTGAGCACCTTTGGGCAGAGAATTATTTTTACTTCATTTTCTTTTGCTCCATAAATAACCATGAGAATTTGTTTTGCTGAAAATAAATATTCTGAACTTTATATTATTGCTAATAGAATCCTTAATACAAATATTCTTACAGCCCAATCCTATCCAACACAGGATCTTGTGGTCCACTGTTGTAAGTCCATTTAAGATGACACCAAAGACACTAGGCACTCCAGAGCCACTGGTATGGGCGGAACAGGGCAGTGATGTGGGCAGGGAGAATAAAGCAGGAGTGGGAGGGGGTGAGTTTGGCAGCGGAAGTGCACGCTGAAGAGCCTGGCTGCCTTCCCAGGCATGATCCACCTTCCCAGAGCAACACAGACTTGTGCTAGCTATAGAACTGGTGCAGGTCCAAGTTGACCCACTGGACATATAGGAGCTTACTCTTGGGGCAAGTTATCTTGCCCCAAAGTGGCCTCCTGAGGCCAAAACTACCCGTGGGATTCAGCAGAGGCCTGAATGGTGCTACTGCATCACCACGTAGAGAGTTGCAATGCCCATCTCCTATTAATGCACAAAGGCGCTGGTTCGCACAGTACTCCTGCTAGATTCTTGTCTAGCAGATATTTCAGACTGCCTTTTGCTTTGCAGTGCATTTTCAGCTTCAGTTTCATCATTTGCCTTTTTGTTGTTAAATTTGTTGCTGTTGTGGGAATCCGTTTCAAAAGGTCATCATTTTGCATCCATTTGACTTGGTATTCAGACTACATGAAGTGATGCAGTAAAAAATGAGCATCCAAAGCAATCCTTTTGACATACTTGTTAATTCTACTTTCCCACTGAACCGTCTCAGTTTTATCTCTCATTTCTGATATAAACACTTCCTTAACTGTTCTGATTTTGGTTTTATACAAGTGGGGTAAGAAGGTAAATCATGATTCCCTGGCCAGTTTACTACCTAGCACTTGCTGGTTGTTGAATTCTTGCAAAAATTCCCATCCCCTACTGTAACTAAGCTTAAGACTATATCACTTCAATCACCTTCTTTCCCTCCCTGTCCCTCCTCCTGCTGATCCATTTCTGTCCCCTTCCTCTGCTGTATCCCTTGTGTCATTCCAGCTTGTAAACTCCTTAGGGCAGAGACATATCCATTCCTTGTTTGTAAAGTACCAGACACATTAACGGCACCATCATTGTGAATGCTGGACTATGAGGATACCAACAAGGTATCTGTTATTTCATGTAACAAGAGTGTGTAGTCTTGAGTAGGATTAGAAAAGCGTAATTGCTATACTTTTTAATTCCAGAGTGCTTTCAGAAAGTGCAAAGCACTTCACATATGCTTTCTTGGCATATATCTCATAGCAACCCTGTAAGTAAGGTATTATTTTCCTCATATTGCAGCAGGAAGGATCTGAGACTGAGTGACTTACCTAAGGCCACCGGGTGAGTTGATGGTAGAGCTGTGTTTATGAACCAGGGGAGTCCTTGCTCACAGCTGAGTCTTGCAGCCACTATGGCACACCGGCTCAGTGGATAGGGTCGCTTATAATTTTAAAAAGTAGATCTAATTTAATTCAATTAACTAGATCTAATTTTAAAAAATAGATCTAGCAAGATTGCCATCAACCCAACTCTACAGGTTAGGATTGTGGGATTTTATTTTGAATTTACATGAACTTCTTAGATTTTTCTGTCTGATGTCATTGTTAAAAAGTGGGGGGGGAGGGGTTACAAAATTTGGAACCTGTTGTGTGCAAGCTTCTTTGTTCCTTGGAGTTCATCCTTCCAGATAAATAAGTTACCAATAAAACAAGGGTTAGACTTTGGTCAGATGTCTCTCGGTCAGACACTATGAGACTTCTTTTCTCACAGCAAGAGAAAAGAAAAAAAACTGCTTTCAGATTGAAAAAAAGAAACAAGTTTTCAGGAAAGGTAATATAACACCCAGTCCTATGCAGGGACAGGGCTTTGGATGCAGGACTGCCCCAGCATCCCAGATCAGCCCCAATAACAACATACTATGCTATGCACCAACTGGTTAATCTTAGTTTCAGGAGGAAGTAACAGATTGGATTGGGGGGTGTGGTTTTCTTCCATAATTCCATTTTTAGTTCTTTAGTTGCAATTCATCTGAGCTGTTAAGACACCATGCTAACACTTGAACATAAATATTTCTCTGTAACACTTGGGACCTCTGGGTGAGGTTTACCCAAAACAAGGTATCAAGTGTGGTTATCCATGTTGCTTTCTTTCAATTTAACAGGCGTCTTTGTTTGCAACAGAAACTGTTAAACTATCTGGAGAATTTTCCCGCTCCTGCCAAAATATTTTGGCAGGCAGACCAGGCATCTACACAACAACAAATGAAATATGTTTTGAGGATATTCATATATTGAGAGCTATCTGTTAAACTGATGATTAGTTAACTATGGAAAGGAGCCGTTTAATTAATTTTATGAAATGAAGCATTTCTGGAAACACTTGTCTTTGTTACATGAAACATTCTGTCTCACAGCTTGATCGTAACATTTTAGTGCTGCAGTTCTGGAGCACCTAGATTTGGCCAAGAGATCCTGGGTTCCATTGAGGAACATAGAGCTTTGCACTGTGTTTCACGAAATCCAGATTCTGCACCCAACAGATATATGCATCAGACGTGGTGCACTGATCATTTCTTGAAGTGGCACAGCCACCGATAGCTTCCTCATTCTCAGTAGAAGCACTGGAGAACCTCACCAAGCTCAGGTTCAGTGCTGGGCTTCTACAAGAACACAAAGTTTGTTATGATAATTTGGGGTTCCTGTAAAAACCCATCTCAGACAAGAAGCCAACCTTTATGAAGGCACCCAAATCCTTCTCCCACTTGGATCAAAATCTGAGAGAGTTCTGAGTTGGAATGTGGTGAAGAAAACTGCTTAGGATCAGGAAAAGGAGGGAGGAATGAAAAAAGAAATTATTTTCGCTATCGTTCCCCCACTACCAGTGCCACTTGTTCATAGGTACCCCACTACTACTAAGTAGGTATCCTACTTGCTGTTGGCAAGAAAGGTTCTTACATAGATTTAGGCTGCACACTTACCTGGGAGTTCACTTACCATTGAACTCAACTGAAGTTCCTTCTGAGCAGACAAGTATAGAATTGCACTGTAAGTCCCATTGAATTAAATCAGACTTCCTTCTGAGTAGATATGCAAAGGCTTGCATTGTAAGTTAAGTTTACAGAGAGAGAGAGAGAGAGAGAGAGAGAGAGAGAGAGAGAGAGAGAGAGAGAGAGAGAGAGAGAGAATATAAAGCACATTATTAATCAGGACATATTTTTAACCACTTTAAAGCAAAGGGTCTTTGTTTTCATAGACCAGTGATTCCTTGAATTTTTTTCCCCCTACATCCGAGATAATGTCAAGGCTTCACTTTGCTCATTGCTGATGTGTGGCCTACCCAGCACCAAACTCATAAATCTTTCAGGGCATATTCACACTCCTCCTCCCTCTGTTTCTCTTGATGTAGTTGGATGCAATCTAGGGTGTAATGGCTGTCTTCGTTCCACATCCGGAATTCATAGACAAGTTAAAAACTGGAGAAAAGCACCAAGGCCAGATGAATAATAGCAGTGGACTCCCATGGGAATCGCAATCGCAAGCAGAAAGGACTCCACGGGGAATTTGAGGAACAGCCGAATAGATTTGGTTTGAAACTAAATGCGTGCTTTGTGCATACCAATAAAGATCAGGGATAAGGAGCACCATAAACTTTTATGACAAAGAACCTGAATGAATAAAAGAAGCCTAGATATGTTAGGCCATAAATACTTGCCCAAACTATCCAGAGGCCATACAGAGTGAAGGCATCAGATTGCTGGTGTCCTGCATTAAGGCCTTACCTGCCCCCTCATTGTGTATTGGGCACAATCACTGCCACCAATACTGAAGATTCTGGGGTAGGCTTGATCAAGTGGGCCTCTGATGGGTCCCGGCTCTCAACCACTGCTAACCTGGACCATCCCCGATGCCACCTTTGGCCATACAGAGCCATACATATAGGACTCCACGTGGGATCCCTGTGTGGAAGGAGAATCTTGTTCACAAAGGGATACTGTGCATACGTTCCCCTAGGAAAATCCAGTAACCAGGGCTGAGCACACCTCGCCATTTTATTTTTAAAGTTGAAATCCCAGGGATCCGCTACTTGAATGGGGAACCGGGGCTAATTTCAGACTTCCTCCACCAACATCCCATTTCCCAAGAAACTAATGATTGGTGGGATTTCAGCTTTTAAAGGACTAATATGAAGTCACAGTTATTCCACATTCATACTGTTGTATTAAAGTCTTATGACCCAATTCTATCCTTCCCCCATCCCCACTGGTGCAGCCATGCAAAAAAAAAGCATGCAGGGAGGGGGTGGAGAGGGAGGCTTCAGAAGGGAAAGAGGATTTAAGAGATATTTCAGCCCCCCCCCCCAAAAAAAATTTTCAGCTTTCTTGAAAAAGAAACGAGCCTTCAGTCCTTACACTTATGAACATACAAGGAGAAATGTATTTATTGCTCACTAAGAAATAAACTTGTTTCTATCATCCATGATTCTAGCTAATTAATACAAAGCTACTAAGATGATTGGCAAATACTTTGCTCTTTTTAAAAATATGTATATTAAACAAGGGGCATGATCCAATGAAATTTAAACATATGCAGCTTCACTCATTTCAGTATGAAAAAATGACACACATTTAACACTCCCATTGAATTCAATGGGGCTTAAACACAACCTTGACAGGTAAAAACCCTTAATTTAAAAAAAATTAATGAATTCAACAGCTTTAATTGCTCTAAATTTGCTATTAAAGCTTCAATTGCTTTGATTTAAATGTTCTTGAGTTCCAGGTTTTTCATTGCTTTGTCATTTTGAGCCCTCCCCTTCCCCTCCATTTCCCCAAAAAGTCTGACCATTTGTCTGGCTGGCCAGGATCAGATGTGAATGAGCCATCACAACAGCACTTCAGTTCAGTTGCCAACATTCAAATTGAAAATAGAAACCCATCTGGCTAGTTTAAAGACCAGCTGCTGTCTTCTATGGAAGGCATAATGAGTCTATGATCACACCTTGACTTGCTTCAGATTCCCCAGCATGATGGATCAGGGTCAACATTTGCAGCCAAGTGGGCATAGAGACAGGTACAAGGTCAGGACACTGATTCCACTCTTCCACCAATCTGCTCTTCCACTGCTCCTCCATCTGCTTCTCTTGTCTGCTTGGGGGAAATCAGAGTCCAGAAAGCAGAAGGATAGATGAGAAGATTGGTAGAAGACTATAATGAGAGACACTGGCTGCATCCTGTTTCAGTGCTTTGGAGCTTTTAAGGCCACAAATATGATCTCCTTTCATCTCTGAACATAAGAATTGAAATGACAGTGTATGCAAGTAGCCTAGCCACTTGTCCGTCTAAATTGAAGGAAAAGAATAAACTCTTGCATAGCATCTCTGACTGGTCACTGGAGACAATTCTTATCAGGGGTATCCAGGTAATAGGCTGTTCTAAGTCTTAGATCTTAGTTCTGCACACTGAAGTTCAGTGTGCAGGAAGCTGTTCTGTAACTCAGAGAGACAAAAGGCACACACCCATAAAGATGAAAGGAAATTTCAGAGCAGTGTCCCCATCAACTATCATAAAGGAATATCATTACTGCAGATCTTCTTCTTCGATTGCCTTCACAAACATCTTTCCTTTGGAACCTTGGGCAGCAAAGTACATGCCATTATGTCTTGAAACCATCTTGGCTTTAACAGCAGCAACGTTTATTCAACATTCTAGCATTTACTATCTAAAACAATCTGGTATGAAATTCAGTGTCTTCTCCATTAGCCTGAGAAAATGCAGTCCTAGATTGTTCTATATACAGTGAACCCTAGATTTCACTGACTAAGGCTGCAATCCTAACCACACTTTCCTGAGAGTAAGCCCCATTGAACAAAATAGGACTTACTTCTGAGTATAGACCTGGTTAGGATTGTGCCCTAATAGGGGTGAGAGGGTCTCCATTAATGCCAAAAGTAAATTAAATCAGGAAACCTGTTAGTCCAGGAGGGACTACCTTAGAAAGTTCCTTTGGTAGTTGCCTCTCCACTCCCTGTCAGAATGCCCTGAGAAGTAGAGGAACATCCCCATTTCTAGAGTGCCTGATGGAGAATGGAGCAGCAGCGCCAAGAGAGCTGTTCTATGGGGGGATATGTGTGGGATGGGGCTGGGGGGGTAGGCCTGTCTGCCTTCAAGAGCTCCCTTGATGCTGGTGCTAGTGCTTCTGCTCTCCTTTCTGCCCTAGATCAGGGTGCTCGGGGAATAGAGATGTTTCTCCATTCCTCTGACCACTCCAGGAACGAAGATTCCTCAGGAAGTAGAGAGTCATCTCCATTCCCAGAGTGGCCTGGTGGAGGGCGGGGGGGTGGGGGGGCAGAGCATCGGCACCAAAGGATCCCTCAAATTTAGGTGTTAAAGAGTGAGTTCGTGTGAGTGAAGAAAGGCATAGAGATAACAGCTCAACACATCTATTTCATCTTCAGAACATAACCCAGCAATGAAAACACAAGGCAAATACCCCTGGCTTTATACCCCTTAGCTCTGCCCAGATTCCCCATGATTGGTGCTGCTGAAACACTAAACTAGAGGGCCAAATGGACATTAGCATTTCGATCCACCACCTGATTGGCCAGTCATAAGACTGGGCCAATCGGTTATGCAGGATTCCGATCCTGCATAACTTGCATACATAGTAGGTATGCCTACTCAAACCCCTTCTGGCATTTATAAGATTTAGGGCCTAATTTTACCCCCCCCCCCCGTCAGTTCATAGCATGCATGCTGTGTGCTATGGACAGGGGTGGGGGGTGACCACACAGCCTGGGAGAGCTAAGTAAAAATCTTTGTTACTTGCCTCCCTGTAGGCTGCCTGGCCTCCATTGGGCCTTCTTGGACCTACACCAATTATTCTGCTGGCATAAGTTTGAGGAAACTCAAGGGGGTGGTTCAGGGCAGGGAAAGGGGAACAGGATTTCTGCATGCATGCCTTCCACTGAGATCCTCCCTCTCTCACCCCCCAGCTGCATCCTCTCCATACCCTAGTAAATGGACTTTATTTTAGTCTCACTTCAGTTCTATTCAATCAAGTCTAATGTTAATGAAGTCAAAGCAGAGCAGCTTTGCATAAACCAGGTGCAAGCAAGGTCAGAGAAAAATCCCAATTAAACCTCATGAATTTTTGTTCCTGGTTTCACTCCCTTGCTCAGTTTCCATTTCCTCTTCCAGGCACTTTGTCTGCATCAATCCTACTTTCAGCAGCAACACGACACCGAATACCTCTAGCATAGCATCATAAATCAATTCCAGTGCTTTTTTGTATTAATTGGAAAACATCATTTCTTCAGATGCTTGGATCCATCCTGAAAGCAATTGTATGAGAAGGATTCTATTCACAACACCAAAGAACGTACAAGTTTTTAAAAAGACGAAGACTGGCAACTGCAGGTCTGATGGAGCATCTGCCTTAATTATATCCTTTTATGATAGTTGCTAGGGAAAGCCTATTATGCTCCCCTGGAAGTTTGTTTTTGTAACTTTGTCTCTCAGAGAAGGAAAATGTTCCTCTTGTGAAGATTAATACACCAACTGCAAAACATGGCTTGTAAATCTGTGAGAAGAATTGCCTCTACTTGACTAATGCTGGTTTTTTTTTCTTTTGGGCCAAAAAATGACCAACACAGACCACAGAATGTTAGTGTTGGAAGCAACCTTGGAGGTCATTTAGCCAAACCCCCTGCTTGGTATAGGCAGCTGCTACAGCATCCCTGACAGGTGGTTGTCCAATCTCTGATCAAAAACCTCCAACCAGGGAAAGTCCACTACTGCATGAGGCAGACTGTTAACAAGTCTTAACAGTCAGGAAATTCTTCCTCATGTCCATCCTAGCAGCACAATCCTAAGCATGTTTACTCAGAAGGAAGTCCCACTGTTTCCAATGGAGCTTACTCCATAATCCTGTATAGGACTGCAGTCTCACAGCCCATTCCTACCTAACGGTTACACCATCAGGTTCTGGCAGTATCACAGACTTTCCAGCTGTTGCAAACGTGATAGCTGCCATCGGAAACAGTAAGCAGCTGGGTCTATGCGGTGATGGACTGAGGGTGCCCACCGCTGCAGGTAAGACCACATAAGAGGTCAGAGGGAGGTGGAGAAGGGGTGGAATGGGGAAGAGATGGAGCAGAGAGGAGGGCAAATCTGGCCTAAGAAGGGGCTGGGTTCAGCGACAGTGGCACCAGTCAAATCCTGGCCTCTTTCCCAGGTCTGATCTACCTTCACAGGTCAACATGAAATTGGGTCAGTGATATCACTGGAGCAGGTCTGAGTTGACTCACTGGACCAGCAGGGGTTTACCCTGGGGGAAGGGAACAAATACCCCAAGGAGGTCTACAAAGGCCGAAACTACCCTACAGGATTCAGCAGACTCCACATTGATGCTGTAGCATCACCGTGCAGGGAGTTAGGTAGGATTGAACTATCAATCTGTTTCCCTGTAGTTTCAACCAGTTGGTTCTAGTCCTGCCTCAGGAACCACAGAGAGCAAGTTGGCTCCTTCTTCTATGTGACAGTCCTTCAGATACTTGAAGATGGCTATCCTATCTCCCCTTGATCTTCTCTTTTCCAGGATAAGCATACTAAGGGCGCAATCCTAACCAACTTTCCAGTAGTGACAGCTGCAATGCAGCCCCAAGTTAAGGTAACAAACATGCCCTTACCTTGAAGAGGCCCCCTTGATTGCCTCCCCACTGCAGGATGCAGTGCACACCACATTGGTACAGCTATGTCAATGCTGGAAAGTTGGTTAGGATTGTGCCCTAAGTTCCTCACAGGAGTTTTCAGACCCCTCTTCATCTTTGCTGCCCTCCTCTGAACTTGTTCCAGCCTACCAAAGTTATTCTTAATATATGATGCCCACAACTGGATGCTGTTTTCCAAATGTGGTCTGATGAGGGCAGGATAGATGCCTGAAGGCAGAAATACTATTGGTGGTTAACTTCAATTTGGGGGGCTTATTTTGCAAGACTGACAGAATTATTCATGAAAACCATTTTGATGCTCTACAATTTCCATTATCAAGCTCGGTTTCATTTCTTGGTGGATTTAGAGACAGTAGGAACATTAAACGGCCTGAGGCAGTCATTCCCAAATCCTTGACAGGAGCTGAAGATCTTTTGCTTCAAACAAATGCCCTACAATTGAAGGGCTTTGTGGTTCAAGTAGTACAATATTTAAAAGAGAAACCTTATCTCTGCTGATGGATCATGCAGCATTAAAAAAATTTCTTCTTTCATTTCCCATACCATTCAAAAAATAAAGCCGGCAGTTGCATTTAATTTTTTTTTCCTCAAAGTCTTTCCAAATATTCTGGAATACAATTTGTTCCACCCGTCCGTCAGGAGAAAAAGAAAAGTATTAATTTTCCCTTGACAAAAAGCACAGTTGCTATTTTGAGCAGTTCCATGTGCAACTCTTACTGTGGCCTTCAGTCTCGGCCAACTTTTGGAATTTGCACTAATCCTTATGACAGCTTTCACTGACAAGGATTAGATAGTCAAGGCCATTAACCTACAGTCAAGGGCACTGGCCCACTTATTAGATACTTTTTTTTAATCAGACACCTTTGATCCTGAACTGTGTTCTTGGCAGACAGCTTGCCAGGAGTATAACACATATTTTCCATAAACAGTCACAGAAAATGTGTTTGTTCTAGCAGTAAGTACTGCTTAGCGAATTACCGAGGCATTGGACAGAGACAGCTGCGCAGAGCAAAAGAACTCTCTTAGAGAAACTACAAATGTGAATATTTTTCCTTACAGAATTATATGTCGCAATCATATATTTCTCCACTGTCAGGACTTTCAGCCCAGTCCTTCTTAAGTCCCCATGCGGTAATGCAGCCATGTGAACAAGGTGCATGCTTCATCCTGCAGGGGTGCTTTGAACTGCGAAGTTCTTTTTAAGGGTAAGGGAACATTTGTTCCCCTGCCCCAAAGCAAGCCCTCACCACCCCATTGTGTCTACTCAAATCTGTGCCAACTGTATAGCCTGATAAGCGGACCCAGGAAGGTGAATCAAGGACAGCAATTGGGAAAGGCTATCAGTAGCACTACTGTCACTGATACCACCTGGTTCTTGGCCACAATCTGACCTCCGCCCCACCCCAATGTCTGCCCCATTCCTCCCTCGTCCCACCTATTCTGCCCACCTCCCCTCCCATCCCTTGAGTTGACTTATCAGGGCCAGAGCTCCTTCACTAGCCACTGGAATGTGGATTCTGCCATTTACCACTTGCGGTGATGACCAGGTCCCTCTAAATGCTGTGTTGCACTTCATGGCAGCTCAAAAGAATTTAAGCCACCTATGAGTCGCCTCAGACATACATCAGCCATTTTGGATTTTGCAAGGAGGGAATAATAGATGTTGTGTGTAACTGCCACTGGATCCACCCATCCCTCTCCACTCATTGGTTCCTCCCCCACCATTCCTAGGGAAACTCCCCCTCCAGTGCTAGCTTATTTTCACTGGAGCAGGTCACTGGTCACAGAAGTGGACCTCTGATGCTGTCACTGCTTTGTAGGAGTGGCTCAAAAATGGGCCCCAGAGGCATACTCTGGGCATTGTTAAAGGATGCTTTACAGTATCCTGCTGCCATAAGGTTTGGTGGATAGGATTGGGCCATCAGAGGTTTTAACTTATGGTTGCGGATGTGTTCTGTTGTATTGCTGCTTTAAAAAAAAAAAGTATTGTTTTTATTGATGTTTTACTTTTACTTGGATGCCCTAGAAGGAGAAAGGCACAGTAAACATTTTTAAATAAATAAATAAATAAATAAAAAGTCCCACCCACCTTCACTTGATGACTGAACAAAATCTGCAGAATTTGACTTGCTACATTAAAGGTAAATGTGGCGCGTGATCAAGGAAGCTGTATGGCCATCTGGTTAATCTCCTGAAAGTTACTGAGTAGTGCCTTGAAAAACCCCCTTCTTCTCTTCTGAGAACAATACAGATTCTTCCCATACACACTCTGTTGATCCCTTGCCCTGTGTTGTCATATACCCAGTATTATGATTTGCTGGATGCCCTGAGTGTTGCACCTCGACAGCCAGCCTTCTTGCTAAAAATGAAGGGAAAATGCCCTGTTCACTCAGCCTTGTAGAAAAAGCTGTTGTAAGACAGAATTACCAGAGGCAGCCCAAGTGTGACCTACGCGGTCCCTTTGCTCACCCCTTCACCTTGATGAGGCGTTAATGGCCACACTTGGTTGGGACCATTTAAATATTAATATTACTAAAGGAGGCAGCCTTGCAAATCTCAGCAGGAATAAAAGGACATTGTTCAACACTTTAACTGCTGTGAAAGGGTACATGTGTTTTGGAAGTTATTTTCAGAGGTCCAGTTATTAACATATGAGTTAAGTCAGACTGCACACAAGAAACGTTATTCAACCCAGTGCAATTTCTGTTTCAGTTCAACGGTAGGATGTTCAGATATGGCTACATTAAAAAAAAAAAAGTGGCATGAATTAAAATGCTAATTCTGAGAGGTCAAGATCTCATGCATTCAAAAGGTAGAGCTGAAAAGGGAACATCTATTAAATATTAAAGGGCAATATTATGCAAATTTCCTGCAAGAGAATAAAGCTAATAACAGAGTCGATCCAGCAGGGATAATGGCTGATAAAATATTCAGAAGGTGCTAATTGTCACCTGGTCTATATCAGGATGGTCTGGGACACAGTGGCATCGCTAGGGGGCTGCGGGGGTGCGGGCCACACCAGGTGATGCGCAAAGGGGGGTGACGCACACTGGGAGGATGACGCGCTAAAATTGCAGTGGTTAAGAGTAACACCATCATGATATATACCTTTGGATGCAGAATTTCTAGCAGAATGCAATGCAAAAAACAGGAGTGAAATATCTCCTTTCTATCAAAAGTTATTGGCAAAAAAACCAGAAAACAGAAAATGCATGGAGCCCAATGGAAAGTGAAACCGAGCCATAGCATGTGTTTACTTGCGAGCAGGTGAGCGTGCCTTAGTCCATCTGAAAGGGCAGGCTGAGAGAAATCAAACAACACCAGACTGGTCCTGATACAATGAATGTAGCCCCCCAAAACACCAGAGAAGGAGGTCCCTCCCTTCAAGCTGGCAAATGTATTGAGCCCTATGGAAAGCAAAACTAAGCCACATGGTCACATTTACTTGCAAGTAAGCAAACATACCTTGGCTCCTGGGCAGTTCAGGCAAAGGGAAATGTGAGGCCACCAGAATGGTCCTGATTTGATGCAAATGAGCTCAACAAATGCTCCAGAAGGCAGCCCCCCCTAAAAAGAATGAAACAGAGGCTTGACAGGATAAGGTGAATCTTTTTGTTTTAGGCTGCAATCCTATCCACACTTTCCTGGAAGTAAGCCCCACTGACTATAATGGAACTTACTTCTGAGTAGACAGGCGTAGGATTGGGCTCTCAGACTTGTAAAGCCAGGTGGGTCCTGATAGTGATATGCTTGAAATATAAGAACTTAAATTGAACTGGGTACTGGGTAGAGGTGAAAATCTTACTGATTCTTTTTTTTGGGGGGGGGGGGGTGTTATTGCAGGCAGCCTACAGAGAAAATTCACTTGGTGGAACAGGGCTGGCTTTCCCTTATTTATTTATATATTTTACTTTAATTTATTTATAATTATTTATTTTAATTTGCTTTATGATGGGTCCTGGACAGATTGTCATTCTAAAAAGTGGGTCCCAGTGCTAAGAGTTTGATTACTGCTCCAATAAGGTGTTAGTAAGTTTGACAACCTGGGGGGAGGAGACACCACTAGTGACCAAAATCACAGTTTGCAAAAATAATACCATCGTGTTATATATCAATCAATGTGTAATTTCATGCAGAATGCGATGAAAGAAACTGCGTTGAAATATCTTTATTCTATCAAAAGGTACAGCCAAAAAAAACCAGTGGGGGTGGGGAGATGGTAGATCACCACGCCCACCACCTGGGGCATTGCTCCGCCTACTGTATGGGGGTGACACGCTGGCCTCCCGCACCGGGTGACACGAACCCTAGTAACGCCACTGCTGGGACAAGCTGCAGGGTGGATGAATCATAGTAAGTACACAGTTGAGTACTGACCCAGGCAAATTGGGGTCTTGGTTATACAATTAGCTGAGAAGGGCATACCAGTGTAAGAATCAGAATTGCAAAGGAAGATCCCACCTAAAGCCACCTGATTGCAGCAGCAACTTCTTTGGAGATGAGAAACCTTGGGAACAAGGTCAGCAGTGGGCAATAAAGCCAGAGGTGGCAAAATTAAAATTACATTACACTTCCTCCATTTGTGATCCAAAAATACCCCCTTCTGATCTTTGAATTGTAATTCAGTGCCAGTGGCCTGAGCATATGGTTGTTGGCAACCTTCAGTCTCGGAAGACTATGGTATCACGCTCTGGATGGTGGTTCTGGCACAGCGTCTAGTGTGGCTGAAAAGGCCGATTTGGGAGTGACAATCCCTTCCACACTGGGAGCAAGTGTAGTGTGTCCCTGGTCTGTCTCCCTGGCTATGGGCCTTCCTTCTTTGCCTCTTTGCCTCAGACTGTTGGCAAAGTGTCTCTTCAAACTGGGAAAGGCCATGCTGCACAGCCTGCTTCCAAGCGGGCCGCTCAGAGGCCAGGGTTTCCCACTTGTTGAGGTCCACTCCTAAGGCCTTCAGATCCCTCTTGCAGATGTCCTTGTATCGCAGCTGTGGTCGACCTGTAGGGCGCTTTCCTTGCACGAGTTCTCCATAGAGGAGATCCTTTGGGATCCGGCCATCATCCATTCTCACAACATGACCAAGCCAATGCAGGCGTCTCTGGTTCAGCAGTGCATACATGCTAGGGATTCCAGCATGTTCCAGGACTGTGTTGTTTGGAACTTTGTCCTGCCAGGTGATGCCGAGAATGCGTCGGAGGCAGTGCATGTGGAAAGCGTTCAGTTTCCTCTCCTGTTGTGAGCGAAGAGTCCATGACTTGCTGCAGTACAGAAGTGTACTCAGGACGCAAGCTCTGTAGACCTGGATCTTGGTATGTTCCGTCAGCTTCTTGTTGGACCAGACTCTCTTTGTGAGTCTGGAAAACGTGGTAGCTGCTTTACCGATGCGTTTGTTTAGCTCGGTATCGAGAGAAAGAGTGTCGGAGATCGTTGAGCCAAGGTACACAAAGTCATGGACAACCTCCAGTTCATGCGCAGAGATTGTAATGCAGGGAGGTGAGTCCACATCCTGAACCATGACCTGTGTTTTCTTAAGGCTGATCGTCAGTCCAAAATCTTGACAGGCCTTGCTAAAACGATCCATGAGCTGCTGGAGATCTTTGGCAGAGTGGGTAGTGACAGCTGCATCGTCGGCAAAGAGGAAGTCACGCAGACATTTCAGCTGAACTTTGGACTTTGCTCTCAGTCTGGAGAAGTTGAAGAGGCCTGAGCATATACATTTTGGAGAAGCCATAGTCCCTTTGTTCTCCCCACCTGTTGAGAATGGACCTATTGCTTGATTGAGCTACTTCATCAATGCCAAGCCTAAACTGAAAGTTCTGCTCTCTAATGCAGGGGTCTCCAAACTTTTTGGCCAGAGGGCCGCATTAAATATCTGGCACGGTTTTGAGGGCCAAAAAGAAATTTAAATGTAAAATTTATATAAATAAATAAGAGGTGGAGCTCAGTTGTGTGAATAAATGAATGAGTGGGCTCATTCATTCAACCTCTCTGGCCTTTAGAACACCCTCCAGATGCAACCAGAGCATAGTTCCAATCATGTTCAGCAAAGTGGGCCAGGGGCTAACAGGGGACAAGAGGCTGGCCGCGAGCTGGATAGAGGCTCGCTGTGGGCCGCATCTGGTCCCCAGGCCTGGGTTTGGAGACCCTTGCTCTAATGTGTGGAGTGGGCATTTTTTTTTTTCAATTAGCCTCATCTTGATCTTCTGTGGATAAAACAGCTGATCTGTACATTGCAGAATAATCACATGATCCAAACCTGTTAGAATTGCTGTGCTTCAGAATGCTGGTGAAGGACACATACTAGAAAGTTTGTCTATGTACCAATGGTCACTGCGCTTAGAGAACAGGTTTTTGTTCCCCGTAGCTCTTTCTCTCTGATGTGCCACTGTTCCATGAGCACAGAGGCATTTTTGTTTAATGTGGCAGATCGTTCGTGCCCAAGTGCCGTTTCAAGCAGCATGTAATGAGACTGCTGAGTCCAGGGACCATAATTCACAATGACGCCTGTTGTGACCTGCAACTCTGACCTAGAAAGGCAGGGGGAGGCCTTACTGGAGGAAGAAGAGGCTGTTAAAAAAAAAAAAGAAGAAGGAATCAGAAGAACAGAGCCAGAAAAAGTTTTAGTTAAAAACTTTATTGATCTTTTATTTCTATTCCCAATATGCCAAAAAAAAAAAAAATCATTTTGAAAGGATTTCTTTGGCCCTGCCACATTTTTGAGGCCAATTCACACAAAACCCCAAGTAATGCAGTTATGCCCCAGGATAAGATACCTACTAAATTTCAGAAAGATAAGTACAAGGGTGCATGAGTTATCAATTTTAAAAAAAATTATTAGAAGTTTGAGCTTATACTTGCTTTGTCTTGTGCCCAGTCACATTGTCCCTTCCCTGATGGCCCCTCACCTCCCTAAGTCACCTTTCACTTATGGAAGAAAAAACCCCAGGCAGTTAGACAAAGAAAGGAAGCAGGAGAAAAGGTGAACAATGCAGCCAGCCATCCGAAGCTGTTTTGGATGGCCTTGCTTTAGTCTGGAGTGTTTTGCAGGGACCTCGCTTCATTTAGGACCCTCTTTGAAGTGGCTATGAGGTAGGGGATTTGTCTGGAGCGTGATTCTTTCTGAATCAAATGCATACCCTTATCAAGCTCTCTGGAATCCTTTAGTTGTTTTTTGTCCCTCTTGTGGGGAGATAATGGAAAAGACCTCAGGCAATACTGAGATCTACTGAACTGGAAAAAAAAATCAGAGAAAGTACAATTAAAAGGATGCCTTTTGAGTCTTTTGAACAAAAGGGGTGATCTAGTTTGAATAATATTCCAATCTCCATCATAATTTTCTAATCCTTGTATGAGGAAGTAAAATACAAATGAAATGATCAACAAAAATAATAGTTTGTGGCAGGTGTCTTTTTAACTATTTGAGCAGGAGATGTCTTTTTAACTACTTGATCCATTTTCCTTTTCTATAGATTCTGTATCCTTATATTACCATCCAGGATTGTAAACATCTCAGTGGCATCTTAATATCATTGCATTTGACCTGAAGTTTCTCATATGCAAAAGATTCTTCCCACATTTTGTATATGATCATCTCAGGAAGCTGTCATGGCTAGAAGAGTTTTCAGTTTTTTGAAACTCTTTTTCATTTCCTTTTCCAATGTTTCTGCCCTCTGGTTCCTCCTAGTTCTTCTTGTCCCCTGTCAAGCAAAGCATCTGCCTGCAGTCTACCAGTCACATAGGTGCCAGCCAGCAGGAAAACAAGGAGTCTTGTGGCATCTTAAACACTAACACATTGGTTCATGCGGCATAAGTTAACTATGGTCTCTGAAAAGAAAAGTCTGACAGGGTGGGGGCTTTCAAACCATTTATTAGAAAAGCAAGGGGCAAGGCTATCTTTGTAGGGAAGAGGTGAAAATTGTAAGTTAAAAGGTTTTACCAATATGGCACTTGAAATTTGTTGGGGGGGGGGGGAAGATGTCAAAAGGAAAGCAGAAACCCTTACCAATTATGGAGGAGTGAAATTTGTAGGAGGGTGGGACAAAACTCATTGGGCTACACCAGTGTTCTTCCTGGTGGTTTTCAACTGATGGCTATTTTTTTACCTTGAAACTCCCATCAAAACCCCCCATTTTTCTAGGGCAGTGTTCTTCAACCTTGGGGTTAAGACCCCAATGGGGTCACAAAGTCTCAGTTGTGGGGTTGTGGCAACTTACCGGAATGAAAAAGGTTGAAGACCACTGTACTAGAGCACCACCAGGTAAAGGGAGAGACATCTGGTGTACCCCTTAGGTACCAGAGATTGTGTCCAAGTCCTGCTCAGGTCCTTAGCAATTGTGCAAAACTAGCTTTCACCATGCCAGGCTTCATGGTAACTTTTCCTGTTCTCTTTAATAAGAATATTTGGTTACAGTGAAACATGCTGGGAGGGCATAATGGGGCACAGGGAGTGGGTGTATAGGATTACAGAAGGGGCAGGATCAACAGTGAGTCTCCACCTTCACACTTTGTTGATTGGGGTGATGGCACAAAAAATGTTGAGTACCATTGTTCGAGAGGCTTCAGAGGTTTAAAATAATGGTGGTCAACAGCCAAAGGCTGCCAGGAGGCACAGGAAAGTGGCCTGTCACATTTCACAGTACCCCAAATTTTGCCCACCACTCCAGAAATTCTCCAAACACCCCATACTAACAATGCCAACAAATGGGGTAGTGGGGTTGGAGCAATTGCATCTCAACCTGAGTATTTTCCCCCTCAGATTATTTTTAGCTGTTCTCCTTAGGTGATTTTCACTGCACTCCACCTCTAGCTCTACCCAAATCCACTGGGATCCATCCACACATCTCTACACTGACCCTGTTGTAGGATTCCACTCCAAGAGCCAGGTGTGTAGTTGGTTGAGCTCTGAGACTTCTTTTACAGCAGGAGCATGGCACAACCTACAGGAACACACAGGTGCTGCTTTTGAAAATTGTTTTCAAAAGTTCCTTAGCCTATAAGAAGTCTTAGGCTCAGCATGTGGCAAACTGGAAAATGTGCCTAGAGACATAAGTTAATGATCAGGCCACCATCTCCAAGGGCTGTCTATGAGTCAATATGTAGCTCAGATTGCTCTGGGAGTAAGTCCCAGTGAATGCAGTGGGGCTTGCTTCTGAGTGGGCAAGCATGGGCCAGCACTGGAATATACCTTTTCCGTTTAACTGGAATATTTTTAATCCCTTTTTTTTTTCAAAATTTATACAATTGTTTAAAAACTACTGCAACCACTCCATGAGTTTGGGATGAAATGAGCTTGATCTTACATGAGGCAGCTGGGTTGCCAGACTCTGTGCTGCATCCTATGGTTTTGGAACAATCAGACAACCCAGTAAAATATTTTTGTCCTTACCTCTCCATAGGCTGCCTGGCCACCAATGGATCTCCTCGGACATGCACAAGCTATTCAGCTGATGTAAGTTTGAGGAATCTTAGGGAGCATATCAGGCCAAGAAAAAGAGGCTAGGATATTGGCTAGCGTTACTGCCACTGAGATCCAGCCCCTGCCTGCTCCCCTCCCTCGAACCATCCCTTGCTTGCCCCACTCCCCACCCTAACCCTCCCATTAATCACCCCACTGCTACTTTACCGGATCCAGTGGGGCTTCTGCTTGCTCCTATCACAGACATGGGGCCTCCAGCTGTTTGCACCTGCAGTCCCACTGTGTACAACTTCTACTGCTTCATGGACGGTCATTTGAATCATCTGTGCCAGGGTGATAAAATATCATGGGCCTTCTCTGGATGAAAGTGTCCAGCAACCAAGCTGTTGTCGCTTTTTACCTGCGCTTTCACTTTTTCCAAATATTCCCCATCATACAGTGGTTTCCGACCTTTAGGAACCAAGGACCACTGGGGCAAAAATTGGAATAGTCGTGGACCACGTGTGGCTGTGGAGGGTCTGATCTCCTCCCACTCTGGTGGTCTGTCTCCCAGTGCTCCCCTACAGACTATCAGAGAGGACAGAGAATAGATCACCTGGCACTTCAGTGGTTACAGCTGGCACTTCAGTGGTTATGGTTGTGGGCAGTCCATTCTTTGCCCTTATTGGTGGTCCGTGGGAGATTGCTTGCTCAGTGACACACTGGAAGTGATCAAAGGTGATTTTTTTTTTCCTGAGACCTCACAGACCACTTCTCAGGGTCTCGCATACCACCTGTGGTCCATGGACCACAGGTTGGGAACCAGTGCCATAATATCTGGTTTCTTTCATGTTTCACATGCATGGAGAGGAGTCAAATATGTATTAGTAAAAAGGTGTTTGTGCACCTGATTTCTGAAACCATCCGCGCATGGCAGGGGTGAGGACAGAGCTTTTTAAAAGTGAAAAGCCACAGTCGTTTTTGTCACCTCAGAATTATGAGCTCTCTCTATTGGCAAACAATACAATAAGGCATTTTTAACAGCAGGAAATCCCTTGTCAAAAAAACAACTCTAAGCAGACAATCCGCATGTCCAACTTTTTTTACATTAAAAACAAATGTTTTATACGACTGAAAGCAGTTCACTGACTGGTTTCTAGGTCTTATCAGAATGTAATTTTTAGCAGATGCTGGTCTGCATCCAAGCCACAAGTTTCCAGTCACTCTTTGGAGTGTCCCACGAGTCTCTTTCATAAGTGAGCTAAAATCAGCTCCAACGCAATTCATTTTTTCCATTCTAGAAAACTGTTGCAGACTCACAAAGTTGGGGTTGAATACAAGGCATAATTTTATAATGTGTGGCACATTGTTACAAATGTACACGTGGCAGGCTGACATATGTTTTTGTTGCAGAGCCCCCCTGCCCCCCCATTCTCACGGGGACAGTATACGCGTGTCTTTGGCCTAGGGAAAATGTCAGAAGGGCATGTTAAAAATGCCATTCGTTCGGCTCCCAAATCAAAGTGGACGGTGCCCATATCTGTCTTCAATCAACAGCAAGCTCTCCATTTCTCTGGTGTTCTTGACTGAAGTCATGAGTCCCTCAGCAGGAAGCAGTGCACCATTTTTCTGCAAGTCCATTGAGAGTTTGCTAACATGTTTGCTAAATAGTGGGGGGGGGGGGAGTAGGGATGTCCTCTCCAGCAAAGCAGACTTTCACAAGCTGTGACTGATGGCCAGTGAGACATCAAGGCACATAACCCAGTGATTTCCCCTCTTCCCTTCTTCAAAATGGTTACCTCCATGGCTCTCTTCTCTCCATTATAGTTTAGTTGCAAACAAAGTCTTCCTTCTGGAGTCCAAAAAGTGTTTCCCTCAGGAAATCCCATAGCCTCCTGGGTGCAGCTAATCCCTGTATGTGCCATGTCTTCATGCTAGCATTCCCCCCTTGCATGCTACCCCCCCCCCAAGAGATCATGGAAGGGGCATCCAGTCCATCTCTCCATTCTGCCTCTTAGGGCCAATCCTATCAGCACCTTCCACTGATACAATTAGTGTTCCATCAGCGGAAGACCCTCCCTGCTAGTTGATGCAGATACAGTGATGATGTGACAAGAATGGCTGGTGATTGCATGCATGCATCACTGGAGCACCCAGTCACCATCAGAGGAGGTACCTCACACAGGCAGTGGAAGTGGACAGTGGGCAGGGAGGGGAACAGATTGGGCATTTCAGGGGAAGAACTGGAGGCGTGTTGAGGGAGGGAGGGGATGGATATGATGGCAGTCACACACACCAGATTTTATTTCTCATTTTTTCTGCCTGCCACGTCCCCTGATGCCACTCTTCTCATACAATATAGGTGGTGTGAGTCCAAGGAGACCCATAGGTCATCCAAGGCTATCCATAGGCCATCAGAGGGCCAACATAGAGGAAAGTGAAACATATTTTCCCTTACCTCTCACAGGGCTCCTGATCACCCCCCGCCCCCAGCATGGTAGGGTAAGATTGGGCAGTTAAGCATGTAACCCCTTTCTACCCACATTGGTGTTTTCATAGCACAAATGCGGTTTATCATCTGAACAGTTCATTTGGACCATTTCAAAATATGGTGATTCTACTGCAGCAGCTTGAGTCTAATACTTTCCTCCTCTCCCTGATATTGCAAACAATCCCTCATTAAGCCGGCTTTTTTCCCCCCAGTTTCTTCTTGCTCATCTTTTAACCCCTGATTTTCTGGCTCATTTCTGTCTCATTCACCAAGTGCCAATATGCTGTATGGGTGCAGCATGAGTAAACAGTCAAAGATCCCTTTCCAGAAATCAGACTCATGGGTGTATTCTACATTCTGTGTATGGAACGGTCACATGTGTATTCTGGAAAGCATTCTCAGTCACAGATTTGAACGGGTGTTTTGTCTTTTTTTAAAGAACCTATGTAAAGCTCTGTATCAAAATCTTAGACATTGATCCTTATCATAGCAGTAAAGTTTGTGAGAGAAGAAAACAGACTGCCACCAAGCTGTAGGTAGTCAAAGTACATTTTAGCCTGTGTCACCCTGCATGCAAGAGTCAATCTTGTTAATTCATCGGAATGCACGATAAGGCTTTAATGCCTCAAAGAGGAGCCACATGAATCAGACCAATATTATGTAGTGTTGCAGGTTATGGGTTTGGGGTTATGATTCCAAACACTGTAGTAACTGATCAACTATATTCTTACTTGCAGAGTAGTGAGTAGCAACTCAGGAAATCAGAGGCCCAAGATGTTAACAATTCCAGGAAACTCCCTTTACTGAAGATTGCCCTAGGTCACTGTTTTTCAACCAGTGGTATGGGTACCACTAGCAGTACTTGAGGTGGTGTCTGGTGGTACACACAGGACCCCTGGAAACCTGCATCCCGGCAGCATGACCAGGAACATGACGCAACAAACAGCAGAAAAGGCTTGGTGGGCAGAGTTCACAAGCATGCTTTTCGATGCTCAAAAAAGCTCTCCCATCTACCCTGAACCTCTTACTGGTGTTTGTTGCATCACACCTGGTCTCCCAACCTAGAAGTAACTGGCAATTATGTCCTCACCAGTTACTCCTGGTGGTACATTGTATAGGTGGACCATGTGAAGTGGTACAGGGGAAGACAAACCTTGAGAATCACTACCCTAGATGAATGAGAATCTTCATCAGAGTCTTGTAAGATATCAGGTACAGTTACCTGAGGGGGAGTTGTGGTGACTGAGATGACCCCTTCCCCCCTCCTTGTGTGATTAGAGGAAGGAAGAACAAAGATAGCATTTTACTAGCAGTTTCTGAGTGTGGGTGGACAGAGAGATGTAATCTCAGAAGTGACAGGATAGTTTAGAATACAGAAACTAGGAGAGAGCAAGCCAATAGCCACAGCTTCTTCAGGTGTAGGACTTCTCTCCAGAAACAGATGTCATTTGCGTGGAAGAAGTTTTATACTCTCTACTTCCATCCAATGCTAAATCCTGAATATTGGTAAATAAAGTAAATATTACAAAGGTGCCATAAGCCTCAGTGCTTTCTCCTCCAAAAGAAGCCAGAACCTTGCTAGTTGTGGCCCTGGAACTTCTCACCACTCAGAGAACTGGGGCATAAGCCTATCACCATATAAACTGGACCCAAGCCTTAATGGCATTGGAAAGTCTAGCCTAGATAGCAATGTGTCTTGTTAAATTTGACAGCACCACCACCAAGCAGCCCCAGTATTACAATTCTGAAAAAGTAGATTGGTTGGCAACCTTCAGTCTCGAAAGACTATGGTATAAGCCTACAGCACCTGGTATTCCCAGGCGGTCTCCCATCCAAGTACTAACCAGGCCTGACCCTGCTTAGCTTCCGAGATCAGACAAGATTGGGCATGTGCAGGGTAACACTCAATCCTATCATCAGGCTGTGCTGCCAGAACTCGCTTTCTGGCAGGACAGCCTAACTTACAGCATCACAAACGTGATAATCTATATTGCATTTTATCAGGCCACTGCCAGAAAGGCGAGTGGTGGCCAGCCACCCTGCAGTAACCTCCTTGGATCCCCCAGTACTGGCAAGACAGCAGTAGGGGCAGACTGTGGACAAGCAGTGGGAGGGAATAGCAGGGCAGGGGAAGGTAGGAAGCAGGAAGAGTAGATCCAGCAGTAAATGGGCACCCCAGATCTTATATCCTCTTTGTAAAACCTCCCTGCCCCTTTTTTCTCCATGGACATACACCACCAAGGAGGCATATGTTCCAGTCGCAACTTGAAGGCTTTCTGAAGTCTGCAGAGGCCACGCAAGAGCTCTGTGGGCCTTTGAAGGGCTCCGGACATGACTGGAAACTTGTTCTGGTCACATTCAAAGCCACCAGGTAGCCCAAATCCATGGATTCCAACATCCCTGGATTTCTGTATCCGTGAAAGTTCCGGGAACAGAACCCCCTCAGATAACAAGGGCCAACCTGTATTAGCTGCCCTCTTCACCCAACTATTTTAAATATGGAAGCTTGCACTGATCCTCAGAGATGTACCAGGGTGCATGATGTTACGTGACATGTGATGTCATGTGACATCACTTCGGGAAGCAATGGGAGCAACCGCCTGCACTCAGAGCCGTGGCTGGTGCAAAATCGCCCAAGCCGTGGCTATGAGTACCCAGGCGGCAGGCACTCCCATTGCCTCCTGACTTAGGAAGTGACAAGACTGAGCGCCCATGCTTGCAGGCCCAGAAAAATCACCTGGCCAGCTGCTGAGAGGGAACATGTGCGCCAATCACTTCTCCAGTGGTGAGCAAATGAAGTGCGCACATGCTCTCAGCAGCTAGTTGGGTGATTTTGCCCCAGCCGCTGCTGTGAGAGCATGTGCAGTCCAATCAGTTTCCAAATGGGGAAGCAATTGGAGTGCACACACTGGTACCTATCTCCAATTGGCACAGAGGGCTCTCGCCCTGTCTTGTCCTAGGGCAGATATGCCCCTACAGATCCTGATTGAGAGCTAGTGTTGCATATGCTAACTGCCATGTCCCTAGATTTCTTTCCTTATCTTCACATTTGTAAAGGAAAGATTTCTGCAGAGATGCCATCAGATGTCATTGCTCTTTCTCTGCAAAGGCTACCCTGAACTTTCCATCTCCGGAGAAAGCAGAAGACAACCAATGTCTTCCTGTTATCTTCCAAGAGCTGCCGTTTGGTTTTCGTTTTACATTTCTTAAACATCGCCCAACGATTCTGTTTGCTGCATTCTTCTCAAAATTACTCGTCCTTTATACAAAGCTATTAGGAGAATGTTGCCCATCCATAGCTTTATCTGCTTTGGACCATTTTGAAGATTGCCTTTGCTATGCTAATAATGAGCGAAAAGAAAGAGCAATAAAAGTCAGACTGTTTGCCTGCACCACTTGGAGCAGCTTGGAAAATGAATTGTAGCACTGCACGCTATTAGATGTGTAGGTAATGATGTATTCACTCTGCCAGACTCTGCACAGATAATAAAAGTTACAGGCTTGTTGCAGGCATGCTAATTATCTGGCAGTCATCAACTCTGTAAATATGTAAATGCATGGAATCCCATCTCAAAAACAAAGATTATTTTGCACTAAAAACTGTGTGTTTCACAGACCTCTCTCTCTCTCTCTCTCTCTCTCTCTCTATCTTTGCCTTTTTTTTTAAAATGGAAGTGATTTTGTGAATGTCAGTCTCCTGTTCTAAGTAACTCTGCAATGGCTTGAAAAACTATTAAGGACTTGAAATATAACCAATGAATCTGATTAATGAGACTGATATAGTGGACATCGCTGCCAACAAGGTCTGTCAAGGTTGCAAACACACCGGAAAAGAAAAATTGCTGTCCTTAAGCTGAATAATGGGAGTTAATATCTATTGTACTTTAATATTTATATAGCAGCAATTCCCAGGGGCTCACTTTCAGATACGACCTTACTGTGATAGATGTTATACAAACACATGCAAAAGCTCTGTTTCTGTCTAGATGAACCTTAAAACATCTTTTATAACAGGCAGAAAAACAACTTACTGACAAAAGTAACAGAATGGCTTTTCCCAGGTGACCAGAGTTTGTGTGTGTGTGTGTAGGTCCAATCCTATCCAAGCTTTGCTGATGCAGCCACAATGCAGCCCTGAGGAAAGCGATCAAATGTTCCCTTACCTTGAGGAGGCCTCCATGACCGCCCCACCACCACAGGATTCCGTGCGTGTCTCATTGGCTTGGCTGCATCACTGCTGGCAAGTTGGATAGGATTGAGCCCTGTGTGTTTGTATGAATATCATGCACACACATACATGCTGCATTGTTTCACACACAATATATATATTTAAGTCCCTTGTGCCAGCCCAGGAGGGTCGCAAACGTGCCAGTAGGAACATTTGCGCCTCCTCAAGAGGAAGCCAGGCCAGCACTCAGAGAAGTGCCGGCCTGCAGAGGCCGATGCAAGTCTCCGCACGGGTTACACCAGCCCAGTTGGACCAACGCAAGGAGCAAAAGTAGGTGAGGGGGAAGTGGGGAGGAGGCAGGAGGGAGGTGGGACTGGAACAGAGGAGAGAACAGCCGTTCTTCAAGCCGCTCCGCTCTCCTTGGACTTGTGCCACCTCAAGAGGTGGTACAAATCCAAGGCAACCCATAGGGGCCAGCGGCCTTACCCGGAGGTAAGGGGAAATGTTTCCCCTTGCCTCTGGCTGAGCCACTTATGGCCCCTGTCCTGCAATGGATACAGCGCAAGCCTCTTGGCTTGCCTGTTCCAGCACAGGATAGCATTGCGCCCTAATTCTGCAGAGCAGCACTGTGTTAAAGAAGATACTGTCTGAAAGTTCTACCTAGGTTCCCTGATTCAGCTCTAATTACTAGATTCCAAAAATGTAAAAAGAGCAGAGGACCACCGAATTATAGTGCTAAAAATTCTTTGCCATCAGTTCATCAATTGTTTCAGAGTGCAAAGTCGTTCACATGGCTATGACTTTGGATGAAATGACTATGATATATGGAATAGCCCATCCCATCTGATAAGGAGCTCAGATAGAAAGCTAAGGGCAATAGAAAAATTAACAGGAAAAGGAAAGGTTTGGAGACAAAAAATAAGGAAAGGCAAACAATTGCTGGTCAAATAAACAAGGAAGTTCTAGTTGGTGCTATTATTTAGTGAACAAACTTAAATTATAACCCACCTTTTAATCAAAGTTCTCAAGATGGATAGCAGACATGAGATTGGCCAGAAAGTCAGGAAGTGTGAATGGGACTAATATCACATGCCAGAAGTATGTGAGTGAATAGAATGCAATTCACTGCAAAGGAGATCTTTTTGCAAGGGAAAGTGAGATGGTTGTTATACCATTGGCATTCCACAGAACGTGCAGAATATTTTTAATTGGGTCCTCATTGTATAGCATGACTGGTATCCTCAAATTCACCCTAAAAAGAAAACTCTGAAAACTTTGGCAAGAAGCATCTTGAGTTCTCAGAGCAGGGAAATTAATTTGTTCTATGGCCAATGGGTATAATTCAGATTCACAAAACTATCACAGAGATAAATGCAATTTTAATTATACTTTGCATTATATAAACAGATTGTCATTTGAGTCAAACACTGTACATTACCAAGAGAAATAATGGAGTGGCATTACACTTTAGTAAGAAATGGACAACACTCTAGGCTATATTACTATAAAACACATATCTATTAAGATAGACCATTACAGTGATTTTGGCAAATTGAAGTCTACTGACTTCAAAAATACAAATTAAATGTTTCTGCTACTGAGTTTCTCTGCCACTTTTAATGAAAACAGTCATTTTTCCCCCCCTGAAATGTTTTGCTTACAAAAGATGCACACATGAGAGAACTGATTATTTCTCTGTCATAACAAAACTAAACTATGAAACTACCTGCAGGAGGGCAGGAGGTCTGGTCTAGAGGGTAGAGCCTCCATTTGCCTGAAGATTAACATCCACAAGGTCGGCAGTTCGAGGCCACCGGCACCGTGCGACCTTGAAGCAGCTGGCAAGCTGCAGCTGAGCTGTTCCATCTGCTCGGAGCGTGGGAGGATGGAGGCCAGAATGTTAAACCAGATCGGAGCGTAACATCTTGAATGTGGTGGTTCTTGAAAGATAGAACCTTCTTTCAATTTGTAAAAATCCCTGCGTGGATTTAATAAGCCTGCCTGTGTAAACCGCCTTGAATAAAGTCTTGAATAAAGACCAAGAAAGGCGGTATATAAATACTGTATATTATTATATATATTATTATTAT
Source organism: Tiliqua scincoides (assembly GCF_035046505.1). NCBI lineage: Eukaryota > Metazoa > Chordata > Lepidosauria > Squamata > Scincidae > Tiliqua > Tiliqua scincoides. Next base: position 62,839,914 of record NC_089826.1, read on the forward strand.
TACCTACAACCACTGGGCCAATGCATATGTTCAACAATAAGGGGGCAGGAAGAGGAGGATGCAATTGAGAAAGCTGCTCCTGTGCTTCCAAAACTGCAGCAACAAAGATGGGGAGATGGGCTGGATCAGGAACAGGACTGTTCAATGGACAAGGGATGAAACTGGGAGGAAAATTCCCCCTCTCAAAATCTGGAATCAAACACATGGAGCCCAATCCTATGCCGATCTACTCAGAAATAAGTCCCATTATAGTCAATGGACCTTACTCCCAGGAAAGTGTGGATAAGATGCAGCCATGTTTTATTTTTATTTTGTCCAAGGATTGCCTAAGAAAGCTTGAGTGTCAAAATACCCAAATTTAATACCCAAAATACAGAATTATTGAAGCGAAAGAAGTCAGTTTTTAAAAGTAATATGTAGTTTACATACATGGAACAGAACGCACATTTGGGGACAGTCCTTCCTTATCAGTACACTACATAGATGCAGTGATTGCCTCTTACACAGGTAAATTAACCTTTTTCATTATGGAAATTGGATACATAATTTAATTTACATGGAATGGCAAAACAAACTGGGCTGCAAATTTATCTGATAAATATGTGTGCCCATTTTGCATTTCAGCTATCAGGACTGCTTAACTTCAATATTTAACTGATATTTACAACAGTTCACATTACTCTTTGCTCTAGCAACCCCTTCCCTTCTTAAACAAACAGATCTTACTAAATGCTAAGTCTTCTAGCACAACCCAGGCAGCTACTACTACGTGCCACCTCACTCAGGAATGCAAGGAAAGCTCAATGGGTAAAACAATTGTTCCTTCCATCTCAGGATCCATTCATCACATATTGCTGATTGCTGCAATCATTATAGTGTAATAATTGAGTAACCTGCACCACTTTCCAACAAGAAAACTGGACACATAAACAAACAGTAGGCCCTTGACTGTCTTGGCCTACTGCTATTAACACACCCAACATTCTGACCTCCATAATGGAGCAGCAGTTGATGGTGCAATTGGATGCCACCCAGTCATGAAGGAACGCCAGGCTCCAAGCCAGGGCACTATCAAATTTTAGTTAACTCGTAGCTAAGGCTCCTTGTTAATTAGTTCTCTGCTGAGTCCAGATGCAACAACTTCTATTGCTCTTGGGAGTTTGCACTGGGAACTGTCCCAAGCCTGGCTCCAGAAGCCTGGATACCTGCTACCAGACTCACACCATAGAACAATCACCACAAGACATTGCTCTTTGCCCATCTCCTGCTACAGCTGGGTGGTTAGAGAGAGATTTGCTGGGTAGCTGGGGTGGGTTGTAGACCTGCCTCCCCTTCTTCTTTTGTCCCTGTGTGAAGTCCATTCCTGGGGTGGGGCCCAGGGGCAGAGCCTTAGCAGGATCGTTCAAAGGAAGGAGGTCCCGCCTGGAGCGGCAAGGACCATGAGAGGCAACAAAAAGGGGTTAAGAGGCACACTTTAATCTGGTTAACACTTTAACGTTCATGGAGGGACCTGTTACTTCACAGGAGCCCTAAAGGTTGTAATTGTCTCAATAATGTCTTTTGCACTTCCCTTATGTTGTCCAGAGTCTGTGTTGCGTCACAGGTCTCGAGGGTGCTTAGCAGGAAAAGTGCCTCTGTTGGGCGGTCCTGGCCTCAGGTGAAGAGGGAGGTTGAGGGGGGAGCCACAGGTCGTAGCCCGCTGGATCGCTGGCCCCAGGAGAGTCCTGCTCTGCCCCAGAGTCTCCGGAGGAACCCCTTGCTCTGTGTTCTTCATGAGACCTATTTACTCCCTGGAGTTTTACCCAGAAGGAGGGGGTTGGTTGGGATGACCTCCTGGGGTCCCCTGGTGGGGCTAAGCCTGGGGCTCCTTCCTCCTGCCTGCCCTGGCTCTCAGGGGCTGTCCTGTTGCTCCACTTGGTACTGGGTGTTTACGAGGGGTCCTTGCCCCAGTTTCCCCTTGCAGGGTCCCCCACCTCTGGCCACGAGGGTGGCGCAGGTCCTCCTTGCCTACGTGCTCTCTCCTCCCTAGCTGAGGAGCCCGGGGAGGCACCACCACCGCCCCACCAGCAACCCCAGGCTCTCACCTGTTGGGGGGGGTGCGGAGCCCCCTCTCCTGCCTGCCTTCTCCTGTCCAGGTGTTCCCACTGCAGGGTAAGTCCCTGGGCGACACCCTGACATGGGTCTTTCTGGCCAGTATGCAAAAAGTGAGTACCTCCTAGTCCTGGGATCGGCAACCTGTGTTTTCAGAGCCGCATGCGGCTCTTTCAGTCCTCTGACACAGCTCCCCAGTGGGGGCTGGAAGTGGGGTGCCTTCCCCTTGGCCGCTGCCCAGCCAGCCCAGCCCCGAGGGCGCCTCACTCCGGCGCGATGTGCTGCGGGGCGCTGGCTGCTGGTGAGTGCAGGCCGGGGCGCCGCTCCTCCCTGCAAAGCTGCAGCTCCTTCCCTGCAAAGCGCCCCCCCCCCGTGCGCACAGCAGCTCCTTCCTCGCAGGCAGGGAGGGGCAGCAGCGCTCTCCTGGACCTGCTCTCCTGGACCTGCTCTCCGCGCCCCACTGCGAGCAGGCCCCCGCAGGCGCCCCACTGCAAGCAGGTGCAGGGGGGGCAGCCAGGCACCTCTTTCCTGCGCTCTTCCTTCCTTTGCCCTGCAGCGGGCAGGAGGCTGAACAGAAGAGGCGAGGCTGGTTGGAGAAGTGCGGGAGATGCAGCGCTGCTGAGGCAATGGGCAGGAAGGAGCAAGGTGAGCTGCACTGTCCACACTTCCCTGGGAGGAAGCCCCGTTGACTCTCCTGGGGCTGACTTCTGAGTAGGCAGGGAGAGGAGCCACTCTCAAGCTGCTCTCCTGTCCACACATCCCTGGGAGTGAGCCCCCCTTGACTCTACTGGGGCTGACTTGTGAGTAGACAGGTAGAGGAGGGGCTCTGAGGCTGCTGTACTCTCCACACATCCCTGGGAGTGAGCCCCGTTGACTCTACTGGGGCTGACTTCTGAGTAGACAGGGAGAGGAGCTGCTCTCAAGCTGCACTCGTGTCCACACTTCCCTGGGAGGAAGCCCCTTGACTCTACTGGGACTGACTTCTGAGTAGACAGGGAGAGGATCCTCTCTCAAGCTGCACTTGTGTCCACACTTCCCTGGGAGGAAGCCCCTTGACTCTACTGGGGCTGACTTCTGAGTAGATAGGGAGAGGATCCTCTCTCAAGCTGCTCTCCTGTCCACACATCCCTGGGAGTGAGCCCCCCTTGACTCTACTGGGACTGACTTGTGAGTAGACAGGTAGAGGAGGGGCTCTGAGGCTGCTGTACTCTCCACACATCCCTGGGAGTGAGCCCCATTGACTCTACTGGGGCTGACTTCTGAGTAGACAGGGAGAGAAGCTGCTCTCAAGCTGCACTCCTGTCCACACTTCCCTGGGAGGAAGCCCCGTTGACTCTTCTGGGACTGACTTCTGAGGAGACAGGGAGAGGATGTCCCCTGGTTCTGGTGTTATGTGAGAGTGTAAAGAGCATCTCTCTATCCACTCTGTCCATCCCCTGCATAATTTTGTATGTCTCAATCATGTCCCCCCTCAGGCACCTTTTTTCTAGGCTGAAGAGGCCCAAAGGTAGCCTTTCCTCATAAGGAAGGTGCCCAGCACCTACAAGAAGGGGCTACATTATAAAAACGGGACCTGTAAGAGGGGAGTGCATTATAAAAGTTGCATATACAAGAGGGGAGTGCATTATAAATTGGGACATACAAGGGGGAGTAATAACTATAAATCTCTTTATTGTATTGAAAAATACTAGTCATTAGATTTTGTATTTCATTGTACCTCTTTTACATTACTGTGGAAAAGACACAAAGGTGACTATTTACTGTTGGTCAGGATTTTCTGCTAGGGAGGGCGCCAGCCAAAGTCTTGCCTATAGCACCAAATTGGCTAGAGCAGGCCCTGGGAAAATAAATTAGTATTTAATTTAAATGTATTTTATTTTAGCTCTTTTGTTTTTTATATGTAATTCTAAATTTAAGATTATGGTGATCTTGTAACATTAAAATATGTTACATATTGTTTTCTCTGTAGCAGTTCATTCATTTCAAAAATGCAACACACTATAGTTTTTTTATACATAGCATAAAGGTAAAAAAAAAACTATATATGCAGTGTTATCTTCATTTTAGATGTCAAAAGGGTTTTGTGGCTCCCGAGGTTTTCTTTTCTCCGGAAAATGGGTCCAAATGGCTCTTTGAATGTTTAAGTTTGCCAACCCCTGTCCTAGTCCATCTTTTGGCAAAAGTGTTCCTTTCATTTGGACAGTGTCCTTACAGAGACTGAAATCCTTGCCATGGGGAAGCTTGTGCATTTGTTTTACATGGCTGCCCTTTTTCCAGGAGCTGTCTTTCTTGTTCTGTTCTGCTCAGGAGGGTATTCTTTGGATGTGTGTGCCTATGTGAGGCTGCAATCCTATCCACAGTTAGCCCTACTGGGAGTAAGCCCTACTGACTATAATGTGACTTACATCTGAGTAGACATGCATAGATTGGGCTCTGAATGGGATAAGGGGACTTGAACCTTGAGTGCAAACATTCTTAAAAGTTATTTGTTTCAACCCTTTGTTGCTGAGTCCACGTTAGCTCCTCTAGGGGGTGGGCGGGGTGAGTGAGGGGGGTGTCCTTGAGGCATCTCTCCATAGTTGGGGCTGGTGCTATTCTGCTCATTCCAGTGGCTGGAAGGGGGTATCTCTGTGTAAAATATTCAGATGAAGCTCAATATTTAACTTGACATTTCTGAATAAAAAAAGAAGGAATGGTAAGATTTTGTGATTATGCAAGCTCAACATTTTATAGGAGAATGGAGAAAACAAAACAAAAACTGCTAATGAATGCCTTCAAATTATTAGCGAATTGTATTTATAAATTCCTCAGTTGCTCAGTTAGGTCACAAATTGTATTCTTTTCTACCTCATTCTGAGTCAAGATGATAAAATCCAGGTAAAAGAGCTGTTCTCAGTTCCCACGTATCTCCCCCCCCCCCATATTTATGAACTACCAAGAAAATGGGAGATTAAAGGAAATTAATGCCTAATTTCCACATTCCACTAATAATGCAGCAAGGTCTTATGGAACAAGCACAACAGCTGCAAATTATGTAATTATGTTTCTGTATGCAAATTCGTAGACATCTCATAAATGTTGAAACACCATTTCCAATGCTAATTAAGTGCCTTTTATTGCCTCTGCATAATTCCTACATGCGAATCAGTGCCAGATGTCATTGTAGCTGGTGGAACTTTTATTGTCAGGTTAGCTGAGGTAGCATCCATTAACATTGTCATAAAAACTCAGTTTCTAATTAAATTACCTTCAGCATCCCAGTGATTTTTCCATTGTCCTCTGGTCCAAGTCAGGCGCCTTCCGAGTTTGCAGGAGGGATTCCTAACTTCTCATCATTCAAGTAGTGTGCTGAATCACCGATCACAGCTGCCAAGATCAATTCAACTTGCAGCTGAATCCGTTTTCACATATGCTGAAACAAGGATATAATACTATTAATGATTCAGTCTTCAGAGAAAAGATTAAACAGAAGAAGTGGTATAGAGTGGTTGGCACTAGGAATTATGTACTCATAATTGCTTGTTTACAGTTAAGGTTCAGTAACCTTACAAGTGGTCTCCATGTCTGCTCCTGTATGTCCAGAGCTCAGGCTAGGAGCCTCAGAGTGCAAGATCTATCCTAATGACCTACCAAGGGTTGCCCACTTCCACTGGTTTCAGAGTTTAGCAGGATTTCACAGGAAAGAAAAGGTTTATTAGTGATTTAAAAATACAATTTGCTCCTAACACTGTACTCTAATTGTGATCCTGGCCGCTGTGCCGCTGTGCCGCTGTGCCGCCGTGCCGCCGCTGTGGTCCGCCAGGACCACAAAAAGCCACCCCCAGGCCTGAATACGTCACTTCCGGTGACATCTTTAGGCCTTCCTTTAAAAAAAAAAAAGAGATTATTTATTTATTACAGATACGGGGCAGGAATATAGGATAAACTTAGCTATAGGGTTACACAGGTTACACAACACCACAGGGCATTGGCCATTGGGTCACAAAGTGCATTTTAAACAACATTTCTACATCAAATTGAAACTAAGCACAAACTCATCCATATAAGTCGTCACCACATATAACATTAAAATACTTAGCTTAATCTACTCGTTCTATAATATTTATTCAATACTAGCCAATCATAAAACGGCTTCCAAATCTAAATCTAAATTTAAATCTTACTTTATCTAAATCATTATCTTTCATTCTTTCTGTTAATACATCCATTTCTGCAATTTCATAAATCTTATCTATCAATTTTTCTCTATAAGAGATTTCTATTGACTTCCATAATTGTACATATAATATTCTTGCCGCTGTATCTTTAGGCCTTCCTAAACATTAGGACCTGTAAAGGGTCCTTAAGGGGAAAAGGGGGGGAAAGGATGCTGGGTGGTACCCAAAGGCATTTAGCCCCCACACTCTCCAGGTATGCTAGTACTGTACTTGACTCATTATCACAATTGTATCCTCTGCTTTCCAATCAAATGTTTAACTTGCAGAATCACACAGAAAACTACTGCTCCTTTTTCTTATATGTGGTAATGTTAGGTTAAATATTTAGCCTCATATGAGCATTTGATACAGAGCAATATCCAGGCACAAAAGAAAGTGGGATAATGAAACATTGGCTCCTGCAATTGGCAGGCAATATGAGGTTCCTGGTTCAGAGAGCCCTGTCATGAAGAGGAGGAGCCTGGCCTTACGCTCTCATAGCCATGATTTGGCCCAGGCCTGACCATAACACAGTATATATTGACTAGGGAAGAACTGTGAGGTCCTCCAGCCTGATTCAAAACCAGGGTCGGTACAATCACACAGAAACAAACCTCTTAGCTACTGTGATTATGGCTTGGTTAAGATGATACCGTTGGCACATGAATGAGCTGGAATGCACATGAGCGCCCTCACTAGCATAGCCAGAGGGGGTGGCACAGTAAGTACGGGGCACCACAATGCGCTGTGTAAGTGGCTCATCCCACACACTGTTGGAGCCATTCAGGACAGCAACGGTAACACGTAGATGTGTCTGTGTGTTGCCTTCACTGACCTTAATGGCACCAATGGTGAGTGGGGGGGGGGCACTTAAATGGCGTGTTGTGGCGCCTGCGAGACTTACTGTGCCACTCCCTGGCTACACTACTTGCATCCTCCTCTTCCTCCTTCACTTTTCCTTCTCCCCATGCGCATTTGGTTGAATCCAGCAGTTCCTGGTTTGTTAAACCACATTTTTTGATGACAATACCAAACCTGGGATTCTAACTCGATTTACAGATCTTATAAGTTGATTTATTTTTACATTGATTAAAATAAATCCCAGGCTGTCAAATCATGATTTGATATCTTCAGAAAGGTGGTTCAAATGACACTGTAATCATCTGATCAGGCCTACGTGATGTTCACAGTCTGGACACATCCTGGCTCCTCTTATCATTTCCTGGTAGTTTAATTACATGGGGAGTGGTCTGTGGTTCCCCACAGAAGCTGCTAGAACTTAGTCTAATTTCAGTGGGAAAAGATGCTCTGCTGGGCCTGAAGAACCTCATGCTTCCATGGATCCCTTTTTGCTGGCTAAGGTAAGTTTGCAGTACCCCAGAGGCTGGGAGATGGAGGAGGTGGGGCTCACAGGATCAGGACAAACAAATTCAGATCACTTGTGCTCATTTCCATGCAATGAGGGCTGAGTTCACACTGATCCTGCTTGTGATAAATCATTCAGGGCTTAGTTGATTTCTTGCAAGCTGCTGAATACCTGCGGACACGAGGCTCACGGTGGGGAACTGCTATTGCCTTTATGTCTTGCTTGTGGGCTTCTGAGTGACTTCTTGCTGATGACTGTGGGACACTGGATGCTGATCTATGCCCCTCCTTATTTTTATTAGGCTGTTTATATTTTCATGGTTTCTAAAATTATACTTGGTGGTGGCACTTGCTTTGATGCTTCGAGGAAAAGCAGGCTATAAGTATTTTGACACAGATAATGAAAATACATGGACTGAGAAATCAATGGAGCAAATGAGGAAAATGACTTGCAGCATATCTTGATTTTCAAAAGCCAGGCTTCCTGTAGCAAAGTAAATACAGGCATGTACTGATGAGACCAGGGCCAGATGAAGTTATTGCCTGAGGTAGCACATATCTCTGCAGTCATTGTCCCACACCACCACCAACATTGCCTCCCCCACTTTACTGCCTCCTTCCACAGGGGCTCTTGAATCAAAGGTGAAGCACTTTGAGGTCACTCCCAGAGTGCTCTACATTTCTTCCTTTCATTGAAGAGCCCACATGGAGGAGAGACAGCAATCTTGCTCCTTTCCTCACTGAGATCTTTAAAACACACAGTGGAGGATAGCAAGGGAGCCAGATGGCTACACTCTGAGGATCACAACACAGCAATCTCACGCCTTCCTCCATAAGGGTTCTTTCTACAAAGCAGGCAATGCAAGGCGTGAGAGAAACATGTCCTGAATTCCCTGCTTTGATCAAGGAACCACACGAAGGACGGACCAGTACGGAGGCCAGTTCTATCCATGGCAGAGGAGTTGGGGGTGGATAGTGAACATCTGTTCAATGCCTATATGTTGGGGCACAAATCCACCACTTGATGTGAACAGTCTCATTTGCATCATGGATGGGCCATGGATGAGGTTGGGGATGGGGAGGGGGGGAGATGTGGCAATGATAATCCAATCCACTGATCAGAGGAACAAACAGAAAATAAACAGAAATACAATTTAGCATTGGTGATCATGGCTCTTGGAAATTGTTGTATAAACATTACATTACCCAATGAAATTTTTCTGTGCATCTTACGAGTTGCCCCACTGGTGATGCAGTGTTGCATAGGACTCTTTCCTAACAAGAAAAGAAAATGTGAGAAAAAGGATAGAAATTGCAGGGAGAAAAAAACAGAGGAATGGGAGAATGGAAACCAAACACAACTTCTGCAAAAGTGATGCATCATCTTACAAAATGATGGCTCACTGTTCTGAATTTGGGCATCTTGCAAAATTTCAAGCAGATCATGAAGGCATGAAATAAATCATTAATTCTCTGAGGCATGAAATAAATCATTAATTCTCTTGTTAGCCTTGCTAACAAATGAATGCAAGAGAAACTAGGACCTGTGGGGAATATAGAGTATTATTTTCAGAGAAACTGGGTTTCTGAGCTTTTTTTATGAAAAATGAACTGGTCGGCTTCCCAACTTTTTTTTTATTTTTTGGAGGGGGGCCATTCCAAGTAAGGACATAGATAGATGTATTAACATGAAAATCAGGTAGTGGCAATTTCAGAGGTCAATAAATAAAAGTGAAGCTGAAATATTTTGCATGACTCATTCAGAGAAAAATTCCCCCAAGGTGCATTTAAAGATTTTTTGAAGCTTTAGAACAAACTTTGCTGTTATCAAATATGAATGTGTCCAAAATATCTGTGCTCTAGTCTAACATATTCCTAGGGCTGCTCTGTTTCAATTAATTCATTAAACCAATTAATTCGTGAAAGTTCTGTGAATCAATTAAAAATAGCACCCTGAATCAAAATAGAATCAAAGACTGTGTCTCAAAATTTCTCCTAATCCAGGGTGACCAGATACAATGGAGAACAGAGTGCCTATATCTTTAACCATTCTATAGAAGAGGAAATGTTGGCATGTGCAGCTCAACATGGAAGGGTTTCTTCCATTGTATCTGGTCACCCTGCCCTAATCTCTCTTGGTTGCCCAGTGTCCTGTCAGAAAAAGGGAGGTTAGAGCAGCCATTTTCAACCACTGTGCCATGGCACATTGGTGTGCCACGAGTGGTCCACAGGTGTGCCACAGGAATTTGGGAGAAGGTAATTTATTAATAGGGCCAATGGGAGATATGAGCCCCCCACTGACAGCATGGTGTGCCATGTCAATTGTCAAAAACCTGATGATGTGCCTTGACAATCTGAGTGCCTTGCCAGTATGCCATGAAATGAAAAAGGTTGAAATCTCTGCTCTAGAGGATCTGTAAAGACACACTGGCCTTTGGGACACTCATTTCTCATTGCAGAGGGTGCCTAGTGGATGGCTTGCTCACATTCTGAAAGCAATTACTTCCAGTTATCTTTACAATGTCCTGATAGGAAGGATGTCCCTTTTAGCCACACTGGAAGAAACTAGGCTAAAAGGAGCAGCTGATGGACACATCTACCAATAGGCAACATGAGATTGTCCCCCAAAACTCTTATGTCACCACAGTAGCCTGTGTAGCATTGTCCCAATTCCCAACATTGTTGGTGCTCCTTTCAGCCCAATCCGTGTTGCACTCCTTTCTTTTGGTATCTCTCTTCCAAATAAATGGGAGACTGCCCCAGAGGTACCAGAGATCTCTCATTGTCTGATTGGAGGAGGTACCCAAGTATGGTTGGAGACCATCTCAGTTGGTATAGCTGCTGCTTTGTTTTTCAAATGAGCACTATGCAATTTCAGCCTGTGAAACAAGATTGCTCTGATTTGAATCTCATTCTGGCATGAACTCACTAGATGGCCTTAGGTAAGTTGCTCCCCAGTGGTGATTAAAGGATAATAATAATTGGATAATAATAATTACACAACTTACAGGACTGTTGTATGAGCTAAATCAGATTTTGTATGTGTGTGTGTTTGTCGCCCTTTGCATGCTCAAAGTACTATACAAATGCTAACACAATTCCAGGTATGTCTACTAAGAAGTAAATTCCATTGCATTCAGTTAGACTGACTCTAAGGAAAACATATTCAGGATTGAAGACTTAGGGCACAAGCCTAACCCGGTCTACTCAGAAGTAAGTCCGATTTTGTTCAATGGGGCTTACTCTCAGTAAAGTGTGGTTAGGATTCCAGCCCCACAGCCCAATCCTATCCACACTTTCCAGAAAGTAAGCCCCATTGACTCTAATGGGAGTTACTTCTGAGTAGATATGCATAGGATTGGGCTGCCAGTTGTCTTAGGGCCCAGTGCTATCCAATTTTCCAGCACATTGTGGTGTAGCCACAATGTAGCCCCAAGAAAAGGGAACAAATGTTCCCATACCTTAAGGGGACCTCTGTGACTGCTGCCCCATGACAAGATGCAGTGCATGTCCCATTGGCACAGCAGCACCGGCACTGGAAAATCAGATAGGATTGGGCCCTTATTCATTAGCTGCATAGTCTTGCTATTTTCACGTTCTTGCCATTCACAAGATCTCAGTGAACATAATATGTCAGGCTACCTCGATGGTCAGTGGAGCTCTGAGATGTTTCATTTCAGGACAATAGTGCTGACTAATGGGAGCTTTCTCCGCCTAGAGAAAGAACTGGGGATGTTTATCACTTGCTTTATGCACTGGATAATAAAAAATTGAATTTCAGATAATTAAAACTTGAAACATTTCAAAGGAAAATGGCTTCCATAAGAACATAAGAACAGCCCCACTGGATCAGGCCATAGGCCCATCTAGTCCAGCTTCCTGTATCTCACAGCGGCCCACCAAATGCCCCAGGGAGCACACCAGATAACAAGAGACCTCATCCTGGTGCCCTCCCTTGCATCTGGCATTCTGACATAACCCATTTCTAAAATCAGGAGGTTGCGCATACACATCATGGCTTGTACCCCATAATGGATTTTTCCTCCAGAAACTTGTCTAATCCCCTTTTAAAGGCATCTATGCTAGACGCCAGCACCACATCCTGTGGCAAGGAGTTCCACAGACCGACCACACGCTGAGTAAAGAAATATTTTCTTTTGTCTGTCCTAACCGGCCCAACACTCAATTTTAGTGGATGTCCCCTGGTTCTGGTATTATGTGAGAGTGTAAAGAGCATCTCCCTATCCACTCTGTCCATCCCCTGCATAATTTTGTTTGTCTCAATCATGTCCCCCCTCAGGTGCCTCTTTTCTAGGCTGAAGAGGCCCAAACGCCGTAGCCTTTCCTCATAAGGAAGGTGCCCCAGCCCCGAAATCATCTTAGTCGCTCTCTTTTGCACCTTTTCCATTTCCATTTCCTTTAATGAATGCATTCATTTTTTGATTTAAAATAGGTTATTTGGAAACACATTTAATTAGGATTCTTGATTCTATACATATTCAAATTTAATCACACTTACAGCCCAATCCTATCTGGGCTGACCACACCAAAACAGCACCCTACATGTATCCTATATGGGAAGAAACACTGCCGGAGGTCTCAGTGGGGTAAAGGAACTTTTGTTCCCTGACCCTGTGTCAAGCCCCATCAGCCACTATGGGCCTACTTGGATCTACACCAGCTCAATCGCTGACACAGAACTGAGGAGACCCATGTAGGGATACAAGGTATAGGAGGGGGATAGGATCAGGCAACTGCTGCCATCCCTGCCCCCTCCTAGGCCTGAACTGCCCCTCAGGCCACCCTCTCCCTGTCTAGTTTTGCCCTCTCCTCACTTTCCCCATACCTTCCCGGAATGCCTCCCCGGAATGCCTCCCCATCACCAAGCACTGCACTTGTAAGCACTGTAAGCTTACAATAGCACTGCACTTACACGTTCAGTAGCTGCTCCCTCTCCCGCCCACACAGGCCTCAGTGCTGGCAGATACTACCACTGGGACAAGTAGCTAGTGGGGAAGACTCAGGGAATGTTAATGGGAGTCATCCCCTCTAGCATGCAGGCTTCTTGCCTGCTTGTCCTTGCTATAAGCTTTCTGCTTATAGCATCTGGGTGAAGCAAGATACGCAATCCTTCATGTGACTGTAAACAACATAAAGATAATGAGTGCGGGGGGAGGAGCAGGAACCCTGGAGATAGGGTTCCCCATATCCACAATTTCCTATATCTATGGGAGGGGACCCAGAAATGCATCACCCATGGATATGGGGGGGGGGGATATGTAGCTTGGTCATTCAGCTTTATAAGGCACCCAATCGCCTTAGGAAAAAATACTGGAAAGCATTCATGTGTTTGTGAATCTTGAGAACATTAAAGCCCACAAACAAGCAGTGAAGAAGTCTTGAAAACTTCCAGAAGCCTCAACTAAATCCTGATAGAATCATCAAGATCCATCTCTTTCTATAAGCAACCTTTCCAAAAGCTCAACTGGCTGGTGAAATAAGACTGACAGATGGTGAACAAACTCAGGATTAGTATATTTTGAGAGCTAAAAAATAAGTTTCAAACGTTCTGGTGGCCTACAGATTTATTCCAGATGTTTTTTATGCTTAGTGAAAGCTAAACTATTTTTTGCTCTTATTAACGGAATTAATTTTAGCAGACCTGAGGAGAAAAAAAATGGAGCAGTATGGCTTATTCTAAACTCAAACCTGCTGAGGAATTAAGAAGCCCCGTTTGCCCTCAGCTAATGTTATTGCAACAATTAGAAGAATACGTCCTGGTTTATGACTGCATGGCCCAGAAATTAATATTTGTTTTTATGAACAGACTGTTCCTTTCTGTTTAAATTGTCCTTTGTAGAACTCTGTATTCCTATAGTTAGCTACACTGAAACACATTAGAGCTTACAAAATGAACTGTTCTAAAATTATACCATTCAGGGACACAAAACGTCATTAATGCAGGTATAAAAAGAGTAACACGCTACAACCCAAGTGTCACCAAGTCAGGAAATGAAACTTTAGTGAGTCATAACATTAACAGCCAATCACATGGTGCTAATATGGCAAGGGGCATTTTAAAAAAATCTAGTTCACTTTCCCTTTCAAGCTTTAGAGATGTGCTCACCTGAATTCTGCATACACTAACAAGGGACAGGTTTGGGTTTTGCTTTGCTTTTCCCAATTTTCTCAATACTAGACCTCATGGAGACAACGTACTTTAAGCAACTGGAATCTCTGTAAAGACTCTGGTGGACACTCTGAGTCACAGTAGCACCCCCCCCCCCGGCAGTGTGAAGCCCGGAGCGATTGCCTCCGGTCCCCCCTTATCAACACCACTGCTGAGAGTTCAGTCCTCTCCCCCCCCCCCCCGGTCAATGCAGCCACACTAAAAAAGAGCGCACTGCATCCAGCGGACGGGGGGAAGACCTTAGAGTCTTAGAGGAGAAAGGAGAATTATTTCCTCTTAACCCCTGTAAACCTCCCACTTCACGATGGGTCACCTCAGACCTGCGCCAGCTCTGTTGCTGGGACAAGTTCAAGGAGAAGAAAGGTGCAGGGAGACTTGGAAAAGAGGAATCTGGCACACACCATTGCCGCTGGGTCCACCCACTTCTGCCACCTCCCCACCCCATTCCTCCTGCTCTCTGCCTAGATTTGCCTCCTCCCACCCCAATGCTACTTTATCTGTTCCAGCAGATGCAGTGGGAACCAGTGGCACTGTTGCAGTGCTGCAGCTGTCAGTGTTGTCTAATGCAGTAGCTTACACAAAATGGTCACCAACTTAGAGCTCCACGTACAATCAGTAGCCATTTTGTGACAGTGGAAGTTCCTCACTTTAGGTAGGATTGGGGTGCTCAAGAGCTGACAACTCAACATCATAAAATGCACATGATATGACCAGCAAATGAAGGTGAGCCATTCCTTGAGCTGGAATCCCACTTTCCAAACACATGTTGATTTTTGTATCAGCAAAAATGTATGTTAAGAGTACAATCTTCAATCATTCATATAAAGCAGGAGTGGCCAACCCCCAGCTGGCCACATTTTTATATGCATAATCTTGAATGTGCCACTCCACCTTATTATGGCCCTCTTCAGACCTGCTCGGGTGTTTCCATTGGCCCATGTGATCTGCCAAGCATCCACTCTGCTACCTTTGCCCTGATCCTTGTTGCTCCCTTTCTGGGCTTTGAGCCGAGAAGAGTGCTATGCACTCATGGTCATGGATACCTGCATCAACTGTGACAGGCAACAGGTGAGTCTGTGAGTGTCATTTTGAAAGTGTCCATGTGCCACCAGTGGTACACGTACCATGAGTTGGCCACCCTGATATAAAGTAGATTCTCCAGACTAGGTGTCACTGAGCTCTAGCAGTGAGGAATCTAGCACTTCTATTACAACAGCAAGTGTTTTAAAAAATGAAATATTTTTAATACCATGGGCACTCATTAGCTAGGGAATATTAAAAAATACGATTTGCTGGATGCATTTCAACCACCAGTATCCTTCAATAGCATAAAGATGGTGACTTTCAAATATAGACACACTGAACTCCGCTTTTCCTGTAATTGATACATACATTCATTAATGCCTAGAAAATAATACAGTATGTAACTTTACTAATGAAGCAGTCATTGAATTGCTGCTGCCTTTTAACTTCTGGTTCTGTTTTATTTTGTATTTATGTTTTACTGTTTTATTAATTGTTCTTATTGTCAGCTACTTTGAGTGCCCCATAGTCATTTGTATTGCAGGGGGAAAGAGGCATATAAATCTTTGAATAAATCAATATATAAGTAATTCATATGGGCAAAACTACACTTGTCATTCCCATAATCTTCCTCTCAAGCCAAAATAGCCAGTGACTATCACATCAGGGCATAAACATCATATTTTTGGGAGGCCATGAAATGACCAGCAATTAGGAGGGTGAAAAGAAGCTTTTCCAGAGCAGCTGTGTATGAAGGTGTAGGAAAGTTCTGTGTTTTAGAATTCCCAAGGACAGGAGACTTCAAATGTACCCTGTTGAACATGACAGCATTACTATTTGTTCCCCTCCCCTCAATTCTTGGTGATTCCGCTTCCGTACTCAGCCTATCAAGAGCCAGTTTCAATGCTTTCTTTCTTGCACTTGAGCAACAGACCTGCTTAGCACTAAGATCAGCTTGTGCTTAGAAATCAACCAGATTTGCCATCTGTTCCATGTGATAAAACATAGCTGATCACCTGATAGCAAGCCTTCCCTTTTGAAATTAAGGCCAGCTCACATATGCATCCAGCATCAAAAACTGCAGTAATTAGAAATGATAAGGAATACAAATACACACTTTCTCACGTTTTAACGAAGCCAGGGAACCCACCTCACATCACAGCTTCAAACAAGTTCAAGTCACATATGGTGGATTTTGGTTCTGAGAGTTTCATAAAAGGAGAGATATGGAAGCCACAATAAAGATTTCTAATGAGTTTTTCCCACCACCACCCCCCAAAAAATACTCCACACCAGTACAAAGAGAACACAAATTAAAACAAATAATAAAGAAGACAACTGACTCCAACCTTATTTAATAGATGGCTTAGAACTGCTGCACTGAAATACCAGAAAAACTAAATATTTATCTATGTTAGGCAACGAAAAAGGAACGTGGTTTCCATTATATGGTGCTAGAGAGTTTCAGTGCAGATTTATGGCAATCTGAAGTGGTTTTAAAAGTCATTCTCCTTTCAATGCTGAAGGCTTTTGTTTTGAAGTTTCATTCAGAGGTTGAGTCCTATGTTTTAATACTCAGAAATACGTGCTATTTCTGTGGGATCTGCTCGCAGAAGACTTTTTATTTTCCAAGCTTAAGGAGAATGTGAAAATGTTATACATTTCCTGAGAAGAGTTGAGCACCACGGCTTGCTCTCAAGACCTTTTATGTTTTGCAGTTAATGAAACACCAAAAGAAAAGAAGAGCGTTTGTTTTTCTTTACGTTAAAAGAAAGGTTTTGTTTCAGTCTTTCCTTCTGATTTCGAAAAGTATTTTTGACACATTAATGATATCTAGTCTATTAAATGTAGAAAATAGCCTTTTTAAAAAATATTGCCTTTAAAGTGAAATTCAAGGACAGATCACAGGACAGTGACAAATGCTGTTAGCAAAGTACCTGCAATCTCTGCCGCCCTCACTACCATCATACTCTGGTTCCATTCCCCACACCTCCAATGCTTTTGAAGTTACAACTGCTGCACTTGGGGAGAGAGCCTTATTGTGATCAGGGACGGTAAGTACCCAACACCCCTACACATAGGGAGAATCTTGAGTCGAGTGCAGTGTTTTGCTAAGCTGACAAATGCCTTAATTGTGATGGGTAGAGATGGTGGGTGTGGAGCTTGCTAGGGGATGGTGGGTGTGGAGCTTGCTAGGGTGCTTCTATCAGTCTGACAAATGTAACAGGTGAGCCAGTAACTGAGATGAGTTGGTTACAAGCTCATATGATTCCTTAGCCCCTTGAGTGAGAAAAAATCTGGCAAGAGATAACAAGTGAACCAACTCACAGTGGTGAACAGTTGAACAGCATTGTATTGCTCTGCGATTTTTTTTCTGCAGGTTTTTTTGTCATGAGACATGCACGGAAGTGATAGAGTTAACTAGTTCAATGGGATGCTGTGTTTATGGATATCACTTCCATATAAATAAAGAGCCTAGAAAGGAATGTAGGAAGGGTACACACTGTGGGTGGGTGAACTCTCTGTGAACTTTCCAAAGGTTCAGAGGTTTGGAAAGCATCCTAAAGTTTGGATTCTTATCAGAACCTCTTGCCTGACTTTCCCCCCTCACTTCATAACAGTCCTTTGTTCATTTCTTTCAAATACAATCCTCTCTCACTTCATCACCCTGCATCAGTGTTTCAACCCACAATCCTGTTGTTTCAGCAACTTTAGATGTATCATGTTGAAGAGAGACGGAGAGCACTTAGTCCTCCTTGACTTGCTGTCCAGACCAAAACACTCAACTGCCCTAACACCAGTATTAGAGACTACTATTTAGGTAGAGTAGAAGAGTTATGAAGTCAGACTGGTCTCCCACAGGCTTCCAGGAATCAGTGGGGAACAAATGGCATCCATGTACTATTTTCTCCTTTTCCCCAACCATGTCAGGGGCCAGGACAAGTGCGAATAAGATGGCACTGGAGAAGAAGATAGCCAATTGCTGCCATTGCTTCCCCACACTCACCTGGGAGGTATCCCCATGGGTCTTAGTTTCATGGGCAGAGAAGGGAACAGTGACAGCAACAGACCCTCTCTTACTAAGGCATGGGTGGAATCAGCCATTTTAATTTCCAGGTTCCAGGCCCCCAATAATAATAATAATAATAATAATAATAATAATAATAATAATAATAATAATAATAATAATAATAATAACTTTATTTTTACCCCGCCTTTCTCCCTGAAGGGACTCAAGGCGGCTTACAACAGGTTAAAACAGATTAAAAACATAATTTAAAACACATAAAAACATATTAACACATATCATATAAACAGCAGTCAGATAAAAAATAGTCTGGTAAAAAGAGCATAGAGCAGCAGCAAATCATAAAAGAATCAGGCCTATAAAAAATATAAAAGATGTTTAAAAGATGTTAAAAAGGCTGAGAACTGAGAAGGCTTGTTTAAACAGAAGGGTTTTCAGGCCTTGCCGAAAAGTCTCAAGAGAGGGAGCAATTCTTAAGTCAAGGGGAAGGGAGTTCCATAGCGTTCCCAATGCTGCATTATGAGTGAGGCATCCAAATATTTTGAAATGGTGCCAGACTCAAGGACAACTGAGGCTGCCACTCCCCTTCCCAACCCCAAGGTAGTCCAAGGAATGCTTACTTGAAAATAAGGATTGAAGCAACAGCAGACTGGTATGGTGTGATCCAGCACAGCTGCAGACCCCATCAACAATCTGGGCCATCAGACCATTTCCAGTCAGGCATGACGTGACGCCAACCCTCTTCATAAGCCTCATTGCTATGGTTTGGCTTAAATTCACATGGAATTAGCCAGCAGCCAAATTGATGTTGAACTGACTTCAGTGTCCTGTGAGGACTCCTGCTAATGCTGTGGCCAACCTGTGAAATCTGAATGTTGAGCTGAGGCTCACAGATGCATAAAGGGAAAGATCCATGATTTTCACCCAGCACCAATCACTGCATCATAAGTCTTGTTAGCAACAAGATGGCCCCATGGCAATGAACCATTTGCCTCTTCCGGACATGTTGATTTTGGTCTGGTTTCACATTTTGATCAATTGTATCTCATTTGGATCCAAAAACTGCTGCCAATGAGCTTTTGGCTTGACTCGCATTGTTTTAGCAGTGGTGGGTGTGTTAAGATCACAGCACTGCTTGTGAGTCCGTAACAATACCCTATTCTTACAAAAAGCAATGAAAAACAGTTAGGATAAAGCAGATTAGAGGTGTATGGTGTGTGCCATTTATATGCCAGGTTCTACAAATAAGAGAAAATTAAAGGTCAGCACTTCTGGAAATGCATTAAAGGCATGTTATATACTGTCATAAAAGGAAAAGATAGATTGATGTTCTGGGGGGAATAAGATGCAGTTGCAGCCCCAGCTGTGATAAGAGCAGTACAGTGACCCATGACTGAATCTTATGTGCACTGCAGGTTCTGAATCCAATCATTATGTATGAAACAGCTGCTGAGCCTTGAGAAAAGGAACTGGGAGGAGAAAACATATTAAAGCGAAACCAAACCTCAAGATGAATACAAGATCTGTCGCTTTACCTGCTATTTGTTTCTGTCAGAGCTGTCAGTCATGCGCCTCAGAGGAGGAATTGGAAGTTACGCTGTGTGATGCAAAATTGTGTGTTACTGGCTGAAGCCCTGCTGAGCTCATTTTCTCGGCCTTCAGACAAGGTTTCTGTGCTTTTCGTAGAAAAATGGGAAATATGCAAGCCTTCTGCCTGTTTGGATTGGTTTTGAAAGGCAATTATTAAGAGGGCTTCAGTTCACCACAGTGCAATTTAGCCAGATTCCTCTGTCGGTTTTGTCAAACTCAATGATTTTAATATTCAACTTTGATTTTACAAGATTTTATTTTATTTTCACAATTTGGGGCACCATCAGTTTTCCGTGATTTGCTCTGGGAAAATTTACTTTGCCCTGAGTTAACACAACAAAAATCATTGGAACTACATCTAATGACCAGATCTTATGCTCCTGTTCTCGTAGCCACTGAAATGCTTTCTAGGTGAAATGTGGCCATCAAAAGAAGTGAGCTGATTTAGGTGGGTGCTTGGCAGAACCGAGGTCAGCACTATTAGTTAGAGACAGAATGCCTCTGCAAAAACTAGGGCTGCTACACCGAAGAGTGGCTCAAGAGCAGAGTACACCTTTTGCATGAAGAAGGAACCAAGTTCAATCTCTAGCATCTCCATGTAAGGCAGAGAAAAATTCCTGCCTGAAACACTGAAGATTCATTGAAATATTGAGTTAGAAGTCCCAATGGTTTCATTCAGTATAAGTGGCTTCCTCTCAACCCTACAAAAAAGCAACACCCCTAAACAAGCATCTAGAACAGCCATTTTCAACCACTGTGCTGTGGCACACTGGTGTGCCGCGAATGGTCCCCAGGTGTGCCGCGGGAATTTGGGGAGGGTCATTTGTTAATAGGACCATTAGGGGATGTAAGCCCCCACTGATAGCACAGTGTGCCTTGTCAATTGTCAAAAAGCTGATGGTGTGCCTTGACCATTTTAGTGCCTTGCCAGCGTGCCGCGAGAGGAAAAAGGTTGAAAATCACTGACCTAGAAACATACAAGCTGCACACATACACATCAAACATGCAGGAGTCAGGGCAGGATGCTGTCACTGCAATCTTGTTCTCTCCTCCTCCGAGTATTCAGTGTGCCTTGTTTGCTATCTGCACATGTCTTTTGACCTGGATGTCTGTTGATTTGTCATTCCAAGAACACTGCAGCTCAAGCAAAACCACAGCTTTTTAGCTTTTGTTAAGATTCCTAATGGCCCAATCCTATTTAGACACCATGCACACTATCTGTCGTATCCTAAAACTGACAACACCACACCAACGGCACACCAACACTGGCACAACAATGGCCAAATGCCAAGCCTGTCCTGGCAAAGCAATGCTGGCACAACTCTTCCCAGAACATCTCTGATCTGCCACCTTAAATTCAGTAGGTAGTCTTGGACAAGTCACTCTCTCTAAGCCTCAGGTCCCCATCTTCAATTGTTGTTGTTCAGTCCTTAAGTCGTGTCCGACTCTTCATGACCCCATGGACCACAGCACGCCAGGCCCCCCTGCCTACCACTAACCTTCAGAGTCTGTCCAAATTCATGTTCATTGCTTCTGTTACACTATCTAACCATCTCATCCTGTGCCATCCCCTTCTCCTTTGGCCTTCAATTTTTCCCAGCATCAGGAAAGAGTTCTCCCTTCTCATTAGATGACCAAAATATTTAAGCTTCAGCTTCAGCATCTGTTCTTCCAATGAACAGTCAGGGTTGATTTCCTGTAGGATTTACTGATTTGATCTCCTTGCTGTCCAGGGGACTCTCAAAAGTCTTCTCCAACACCATAATTCAAAAGAATTGCAGTGTGGATTCCAAGCCAACAGGTCCGCCACTGATATGGTATTCTCCCTTAGACAACTGCAGGAGAAATGCAGGGAACAACGACAGCCACTCTTAGGACAGCCTTCATAGATCTCACAAAGGCTTTCGACCTGGTCAGCAGAGACGGCCTCTTCAAGATTCTCCCCAAGATTGGATGTCCACCCAGGCTCCTCAGCATCATCAGATCTTTCCACAAGGACATGAAGGGCACTGTTGTCTTCGATGGCTCCACATCAGACCCTTTTGACATCCGAAGCGGAGTGAAGCAGGGCTGTGTTCTTGCACCAACCTTGTTTGGGATTTTCTTCGCTGTCCTGCTGAAGCAGGCCTTTGGAACTGCAACAGAAGGCATCTATCTCTGGACCAGATCAGACGGAAAGCTCTTCAACCTCTCCAGACTGAGAGCAAAATCCAAAGTCCAGCTGAAATGTCTGCGTGACTTCCTCTTTGCTGACGATGCAGCTGTCACTACCCACTCTGCCAAAGATCTCCAGCAGCTCATGGATCGTTTTAACAAGGTCTGCCAAGATTTTGGACTGACAATCAGCCTGAAGAAAACACAGGTCATGGTTCAGGATGTGGACTCACCTCCCTGCATTACAATCTCTGAGCATGAACTGGAGGTTGTCCATGACTTTGTGTACCTTGGCTCAACGATCTCCGACACTCTTTCTCTCAATACTGAGCTAAACAAGCGCATCGGTAAAGCAGCTACCACGTTTTCCAGACTCACAAAGAGAGTCTGGTCCAACAAGAAGCTGACGGAACATACCAAGATCCAGGTCTACAGAGCTTGCGTCCTGAGTACACTTCTGTACTGCAGCGAGTCATGGACTCTTCGCTCACAACAGGAGAGGAAACTGAGCGCTTTCCACATGCGCTGCCTCCGACACATCCTCGGCATCATCTGGCAGGACAAAGTTCCAAACAACACAGTCCTGGAACGTGCTGGAATCCCTAGCATGTATTCACTGCTGAAACAGAGACGCCTGCGTTGGCTTGGTCATGTCGTGAGAATGGATGATGGCCGGATCCCAAAGGATCTCCTCTATGGAGAACTCGTGCAAGGAAAGCGCCCTACAGGTAGACCACAGCTGCAATACAAGGACATCTGCAAGAGGGATCTGAAGGCCTTAGGGATGGACCTCAACAAGTGGGAAACCCTGGCCTCTGAGCGGCCCGCTTGGAGGCAGGCTGTGCAGCATGGCCTTTCCCAGTTTGAAGAGACACTTTGCCAACAGTCTGAGGCAAAGAGGCAAAGAAGGAAGGCCCATAGCCAGGGAGACAGACCAGGGACAGACTGCACTTTCTCCCAGTGTGGAAGGGATTGTCACTCCCGGATTGGCCTTTTCAGCCACACTAGACGCTGTGCCAGAACCACCTTTCAGAGCGCGATACCATAGTCTTTCGAGACTGAAGGTTGCCAATACAATACAATATTCTTCAGTGCTCAGCCCTCCTTATGGTCCAGCTCTCACAAACGTACAGTACTATTGGGAAAACCATCTACAATACAAGAATGATAATACTTGTTGCGGAGTGTAGCTTAGCAGTAGAGTGCCTGCTTCACATGCAGAAGATCCCACATTCAGTCCCTGCCATTTCCAAAGAGACCTGGAAAACACACCTGTCTGAAGCCCTGGAGAACTGCTGCTATTCAGTGTCACCTATTCTGAGCTATATGGACCAGGGGTCTGAGTCAGTACAAGACAGCTCCCTACATGCCACATCTAGCCTAGCAACAGCGAAGGTATGGTGTGGTCATTTTCCTTTCCAAGCTCTATAGATGTCTTCAATCCTAGGCTAATCCTCAATGAGAACTTCAGAGAGCAATAAGAGTTTTGGGAATGAAAAATGGTTAAGCAGGGGTTGACTTCTTCAGAAGATGGTAATTTTTCCCCATAATAAGCAAAGGCAATAATTTCAGACGTAAGGATTGGTGTCCATCCATTAAAGAAGCTTCTCAATCAACTTCTGCCATAAGAGGAAAAGGTCATGTACGTTCTTTGAGAAGTCTGGTTAAATGGCTGGATCAACATCTGCAAAGATTATTGTGCACATTTATTTGGAGAATAGGCTCTTCCAGCTTCCTACATAGCCACCTTACAATCTTTATAAATAGTCTGGTGGGAACGGTAATCTCAACCTAAAGCCATGACTACGATTGTTTCTGCACTAAAATTTATGAGGGAATGTAAGTCTCCATTACTTAAGAGAAAAAATCAATGCCAACAAGGCAGAGTAGGGATTTCTGAGTGAAATCGCCACAGAGAGCTATTCTGATAATTGAAGATCCTGATTCAGCAGTAGATGGTAAAGCCATTTTAACTATGGGAGTTCTATAAGGCTACGGCATTTGGGCCTCTTCAGCCTAGAAAAGGGACGCCTGAGGGGGGACATTATTGAGACATACAAAATTATGCAGGGGATGGACAGAGTGCATAGGGAGATGCTCTTTACACTCTCACATAACACCAGAACCAGGGGACATCCGCTAAAACTGAGTGTTGGGAGAGTTAGAACAGACAAAAGAAAATATTTTTTTACTCAGTGTGTGGTCGGTCTGTGGAACTCCTTGCCACATGATATGGTGATGGCGTCTGGCCTGGACACCTTTAAAAGGGGATCGGACAAGTTTCTGGAGGACAAATCCATTATGGGTTACAAGCCATGATGTGCATGTACAACCTCCTGATTTTAGAAATGGGCTATGTCAGAATGCCAGATGCAAGGGAGGGCACCAGGATGAGGTCTCGTTATCTGGTGTGCTCCCTGGGGCATTTGGTGGGCTGCTGTGAGATCCAGGAAGCTGGACTAGATGGGCCTATGGCCTGATCCAGTGGGGCTGTTCTTATGTTCTTACATCACAGGATGGTTTGTTTACTTAGATGTATTTAACTTTTCAGGCAACAGCTGTTATTATGGAAAAAAGCCATGTGAGCAGTCTCAACCTGAGGCAGTTACACCAAAGGCTGTTTCCTGAAGCCAATGCGCATGTAGGTTAAAACATTCAGAATTATGCAAGTGGTTCAGATCCCATGACTCAGTCTTACTCCAAAACCTTCTGCAGCTGCAGCTGCTGTTCTAGAGGTTACAGGGCCCCTCCAGTGTACCTCCACAAACACTCATATAACATTTAGCCTCTTAGAGAGATATCCACTAGGATAGCACCAGAGGGAATTGTAGATCACAGTCAAGCAACATGGCAGGATTTACAGCTTGGGCTAACTGCAAGGAGGCAATACTGCATGAGCTGGAACTTCAAATTCTTGAAAATGGGAAGTTTGGTGTTCCACAAAAGAGAGATCACATAGTTCTCAATACTAGCAATTCTGGCCCCTATGCTGCCCAGGGCCAGGATCATAGGATGCTACCTCCCTGCTGAGTGCAGTCATCCCTGGCATCCAGGGGCCTTCAGAAAGCTGAGGAGGCAAAACACTACCTTCCTGGCCCTCTGAAGGCCTTCTGAGGCCTTCAAAAGGCCTTTCGGGGATCAGGGAGGCAACTTGCAGCCCCCCTGGCTCTCCAAAAGCTCCAGACGGGAGTGGAGGCAGAGGGGAGGAAGGTGGCACTGCCCTCAAAGACATGGTTCCTTGGGGCATTTGCACCCCTTTCCCCCTCTAGAAACACCACTGGTTCTCAAACTGGTTTTCAAACAGTGTCAGAGGGAACCTAGAAAACCACTGTCTGACCAGCCCAAAAGTTACAAAAACAAAATAAGAATGTGAACGTCACCTCCTTCGCTTCCATCAAAGCCACAGGAGAGGACCACAGAAAATTAAACATTTGTAAGGAAGAGAAGATCCTCGTCCTTAAGTCACTCCTCCCACAAACCACTGCAGTTCACTACTGTTCATCATTTAGTGCCAACTTAAGAGCTTTTAGTTTTGCCAGGTCTTTTGCTATCCTTGTGGACTTTAGATTTATCTCTATTTTTCTCTTTCCCTCCAATTGTTTGTTATGGTTGCTTGTAATTTGGTTTGTTTTGCTGCATTTTAATATTGTGTTGCATTGTTGTAATTGTCATTGTTTCCTTGAGTCATTTTGAGAAGGGTGGAGAACACATCGTAAAAAAAAATAAATGGTCACCATTGCATTATGAATAGGCTTCTGCAATACGATGCTTGAGAGGAGGCACGTCCTGCATATTCGATCTATCAAGAGACCTGGGATTTGGACAATACATCTACCAATTGCTCTGCATCAAGTAAGGAAGGAACATGTGGGCACAACTGTTTCCCTCCCACCAGGCACAAGTAGGCATATTCTCCTGCTATCATATAATCACATGAAGGGAACTATCAATGTGTGAATTAACTTAAAATGTGTGTTTAATTCACGCATTGTGAAGTGGTTTGGATGAACCATCCTCTCTAGTAGTGTGACTTGGTAGGACAGCACACTAGATTGGGAGGAGATGTATGTGCAAACCAATCCACAATGGCATCAAGGAGACCATTTCCCATCATCTACTTGTGCGTTGCGAGGGGAGAACCACTGTATTCGGTCAAGACTGGTCCCACTACTCCAGGGCCTTTCCAGAAAACAGACATGAATTTTATTTCTTGTGCTTAACTCATCCTCGTCCTAGGTCCTGTTTTAGTATCCCCAGTGCAATATCTCACTCACAACAGAACGTGGAGGGCATAACCTTGTTGAGAGTTCATAGCCTGCTCAACACTTCAGAAACATTTCAGAGGCCATGCAGTGCACCGTTTGATGAAGTCCCTGTGGCAAGTGCTTTTGGGAATGTGGTGGAGTGGGAAGAAGGGATGGTCCAACTGGGTTTACCATATTACTGAAAACTGCAAATGACAAGCAGCCAAAATACGTAGTAAGAACTGGAACCTGATATAGTATCAGCAGACACCTGGCTTTCCCCTCCCCCCCCCCCCCACTTTGGATTAGTTTATTTGGGCAAGCCACTATGATTAAAAGGCCATGTAATACAATACTTACAAAGGAAAAAAAAACCACAAAGAATTAGGCAACAGCAGAGTGACAAAGCACATGCTTGGTTTGCATAGGGTCTTGGGTTCATAGGATGATAGGCTGTTGGAGATGGAAGGGATCTTGCAGCATTTCTTCTTAAAGGTTCTCGAGTAGCACACCTGAGAAAAACCCTCATTTGAGACCCTGGGGAGCTGATATCAGATGTAGCGAGCTGGACCAATATCAGGATCAGTATGAGGCAACTTCATACATTCAAAGGTACAGAAACTCCACTACTTAAGAACAGGTTGGCTTCCAGTGGTCTCTTTGTAAGCTGGTTTGTTCTTAAGTCCAACATCACGATTATCAGTTGTGGACAGGTTGTGACATATGAAAATAAAGGGATTTATAGTATACCTACAGTACAGTGCTCTATATTGTTTGCTTGAAAAGTAATTTACCAGGAGTTGTCAGGGCTGCTGGAATACGATAGGGAATGTTTAGGAATGCTGGGAATGAGCACTAATGCCATCTATGGACATCTGGCCAGGCATGTTTGTGTCCTGAAAGTTCTGAAGTGGAATGTTCTTAAGTAGGGGAGCTTCTGTGTAATAAAAGCCTCTTTGAAAATTAGAAATAGTGTAAAAGACGCTCCTCCCCCTGCTTCTGAACATTGTCCAGATGCCTAAATCTCTCTTAGAGAGATCTTTTACCACATCAGGAAAGTGTATGCCTTCCTGTCAATAGCAACACCGATCCCCTTCAAAGGAGAATGGAAAGGGGGAAGGCAGTACAGTTAGTGTAGCCAGTATGTAAAAAATGATCCTGTATTTTTGTTGTTTTCTCTCAGGCAGAAAGGCAACAAAGCATCAAATCATTTTTTTTCCACTGGGTTCTACTCCTTTCCTGCCAGGCTCCACCCTAGTACTGGATCCCCCCTCCCATTTATCAAGAACTGGCACCTGTGACATCGCCAGGGCTGCCTCAGAAAACTCTGGCTTTTGGATGCACCCAGCCTGGCAACGCTCTGTGTGGAGGTCAGATGCTTGCTCACTTGCTTTCATTTCCATGCCATTTGAAATGCCTCTAATGGTACAGCATTTCTCTTCCTAATGCCCATCTCCATGTTGATTTCATGAAGCATCCAAATCTCGACACCTAAATAATTCTATGAAATGTGGTCGCAGGCCGCAACATTCAGGCTCATTTCATGCTGCCACACATATTTGCATTGGACAGGCACTCTCAGATATTTCCCACAGGTCTATTAAGCTGCAGAGGGAAAGGAGCAGAACACCAGCCAATCAAAATACTATTTAAAAAGGTTTAAAGCTTACTGTATTTTTGCTGCAGCCTCCTGAACACTCGCATTGTTCAGATTCTCATCAGTCATCACGATGACAAATGAGAACAAAAAATGGGGCAACCCTTCCCCCCTCCCCCACAGGGGAGGGGAGAAAAGGGTTGTAATTCTCAAAGAATAGCTGCAAACAACCAGAATTGGGGGCTGAAATGGCATCACCGTGACTAGTAGAGACATAATTATGCAAAACAAGCAACCACATGCCAATTTACTTTATGTACACAGGTCACCGTTCTTCTTGATACAAAATTTAAGTTACCTTTACATACAGAAAATGGCCCCACAGATAGAAAACTAGAAGACATGGAGAAGGATTCTAACGTAAATGTTCCCTAGTTTTCTATTTGCAGAGAATGTTTTATATAGAAGAGAAGCATGCAGTCAGTTGAGGCTCCACCTGCAACTGTTAGGACACAAGGTTTAAGGCTCATGCGCTGTTTATGAAAAGCAGGCATAAGTAGGAGCAGCTGGATGAAGATAAGTCAATGGAAGAAATAGAATACAAGAAGAGACAGAGAGCCAGCGTAGAGAAGAGAAAGGAGAAATAATGTGATCATAGAATGGACAGATTCAGAGGTTAGGAAACAGAGAAAAGTGGTTTTGGAGGAAAAGGCACGAAGGTTGTGTTGAGAGACTGGATACACTCCTTTGACATTTCTCATCACAACAGAACACACACACACCTTTGAACAGGCCTACCTCTCTGCTTTATACTGAGTCAGGCCATGGATCCATGTAGCTTAGTATTGGCTATGCTGGTAGCAGCTCTAGAGTTTCAGAACAGGCATTTCCCAGCCATAAGTGATGATATCAAGGATTGATATCAATGATTCAACACATGAACTAACTGAGCTATGGTCCCATTTTCCTGCATCACCTAGCACAATAGATAATCCACCTTCTTACAGGTGAATTCAAAACAAAGACCTCACCAGATATCCAGTAAGGAACTGGGAGCCCAATCCTACCCAACTTCCCAGCACTGATGCAGCCATGCCAAAAGGCACACCCTGCATCCTGAAGTGGCCGGTAAGTCACTGTAGGCCCAATCCTATCTAACTTTCCAATGGCGGCGCAGACACAATGCAGCCCCGAGGAATGGGAACAAACATTATCTTATCTTGGGGATGCCTCCATGACTGCCCCCCTAACTGCAGGGTGCAGCATATGCCCTGTTGGTACGGCTGCACCAACGGTGGAAAATTGGCTAGGATTTGGCCCTGAGGCCTCCTCAAGGGAAGGAAACATTTGTTCCTTTACCTCAGGGTTGTACTGCAGCTGCCTCAGCGCTGAAATTGGAATAGGATTGGGCCTTGGGAAAGCTGTTCCGAGTCACTGGCGGAAGACATGGGAGTAGCCGCCCAGATCCTTGCCACGAAGTCTTTGTCAACTTTGAAAATATCTGCACCCAATCTTGAGGAAGGATCATTTTACACTGCATTGTACTGAGTTTTGAGGAACCTCTGTCTATTCCAGAGTGATGTAAAAATGTCAGATGAGGAAGCAGGATACATTCCTCCCTCCTGCATTTTCCAGCCCTGTGACAAGCATGCAAAATATCCATGGGCTATATTAAACAGGTTTAAACAAATTCCCTCTTGCTTTCTGTCCCATATTAACATTTGCACATGTACATAAATAGCACAAGGGTGCTAGAGGGCTCAACGCCATGATTAGGTCATGGCATCATGTTTCGTAAACGGGACCCTTAAAGAGAGAGAAAATGAAACCTTTGTTTTCTGAGGCAGTTTCTTGTTCCTTCTTCAGGCTCACATAACACAGAACGAGTAAAGCCTCCCCCCCCCCTCCATTTTACTGTGTAGCTTTTTCCTCACATAAACCCTTATCATCTGTCACTGGTAAAAGATGCAGAACTAGGAGATAATGCAAATATTCAAACCCTGTCAGTTTAAATGTTAGCAAGCGCCTGCTTCGGGATGATGAAAGAGCCTCTCTTGTATTGAACCTTAAGTGGTAACATTCTAACTGGGAAGAGAACAATATTTTAATCTGCAGCTGAAGGATCAAATTAAATCTGCTGCAACCAGCTTTGCTGCCACAATATCTATCACAGCCGGGTTTTGGGTGGGGGAGTGGAATGAGAAAGCCATGAGGCCCAGAATCTGCTTGCCGTGTTATCCTTCTCTGTCCGATTTCAAAAATTAAAGGTGCGAGGACAAGCAGTTCTTATTCAAAGAACGGCCTCAGGAAATAAAGTGGGAAAGAGAAAGGGAGGTTTAAATAAAACAGAGAAAGAGAGAACACACTTGATCTCCATTTCAAGAGCATCCCAATACAATCTGACAAAAGAACATCAATTTTCTCAGCTATGGGAATGATTTGCTTTCTTCTTTAGCATGATAACATATAGTACTACATTCTTTTGTATCTACAAGATATATCAGTGATATTACCAGTACCGAGTAGTTCACGGTCAGCAGCAATTCCCATTAAAAATTCTATTTTACCGGAGTTAAAACTTGGAGTGCTTCAAATCCCCATCAGCCTAAACTTTATCCCTGAAGGTTGTCCGCCTGCCTGTAATGTATTTTTCCACAGCAATGTTAAATTCAAATCAAATAAGCCTTCAAAAAAACATACAGAAGAACACCACAAAATGTACTTTGTGCCAGTTTTAACAAAAACACGGAGGCTTCTCTGTCAGATAAACATTTCATTCTGTTCCCCAGGCTTGCTGGATGCTACAGATGTTCTGACAACCTCTTAGATATACTGAAGCAAAAAATTTTGAGGATCATAAAGAGTTGTTTCCACATTTAGCTTGCAGTACATACAGTACTCTTTGTGTAGCGCAGCAGTTTCCAAACTTTTCAGCACCACAACCCAAGACACTCATCCTCCGTGGTGGGTTGCAACATGACTCTCCTTATAGACCACAGTGCCTTATTGCAGTGGCTCTCACGCTTTTAGCACCAGGACCCACTTTTTAGAATGAGAATCTGTCAGGGCCCACCGGAAGAAATGTCATGACAGAAGTGACATCATCAAGCAGGAAATTTTTTTAACAATCCTAGACTGCAGTCCTATCCCCACTTACCCAGGAGTAAGTCCCGTTTACGATCATTGTTAAAAGCATATACATAGTAGCCTGTTAAAAGTACACATCTGTAACATTTCCCCAAATGCAGTCACATCTCATGTAGCATCAAGTCTAATATATTAAAAATAAAATATTGAAATGAATGGGAACCCACCTGAAATTGGCTCGAGACCCACCAGGTGGGTCCCGACCCACAGTTTGATAAACACTGCCGTATTGGGAAGCCCTGGGCTTGTGCCAGGCCCGCAATCCACTTTATTCACTTCCACAGGCCTCAGACTAGCCCACCAGTCTGAGACCAGAAGTAACTTCCAGTCAAACCAGGTTGCATTTGCAAACTGGAAGTCTGCATCCTGAGGTCCGAAAAGGTCACTAGAGTGGGTTGTGGGTCCCGCACAACTCAGAAGCTGCCTCCAGGGCCTCCCAATAAGGCATTGTAGCCTTTAGGAAGTATTACATTGGGCCCAGTACACATGGGGTTATGGTCCACCACACATGGGAAATGGTGGCATATCTCTTGCAATAGGAGTGAATATCCTGTTTCAGCACATCATATGTTGTGTGTCTAGCACAGTTAGTACATACAATTCAGTGGAACTATAGTTGAATGCAAAGCACAGTATGCCTCATGATGTGCACAGAGGCCATAGCTCAGTGGAACAGCTTTTACCTTGCATGCTAGATGTCCCCGGATACAATCCCTTCCATTGCCAGTTACAGTGGGGAAAAATTTCTGTCTGAAACCTTGGATAGTCCAGTCAGTATCAACAATACCAAACTATATGAACCACTCAGCATAAGGCAAGCTGCTTAATGTTCCCAGACATTTCAATAAGGGGAAACATGCGTATCACTTTCTGTGCGCAGAGCTGTCTTTACCATTCAAGGGAATGAGGACGATCTAACGGCTGAGGTTACAGACCACACACTGACTGCTGGAATGGAGCAAATGACCACAAGCAAGAAGTTAGATGTACTAATATTGTACAGCAAGCAGGAGGATTACCTTAACCGGACTTAATCCACTAAAATTGAGTGTTGGGAGAGTTAGGACAGACAAAAGAAAATATTTCTTTACCCAGCATGTAATTAGTCTGTGGCACTCCTTGCCACAGGATGTGGTGATGGCATCTGGCCTGGATGCCTTTAAAAGGGACAAATTTCTGGAGGAAGAGTCCATCACAGGTTACAAGCCATGGTGTGTATGTGCAACCTCCTGAGTTTAGAAGCAAGCTATCTCAGAATGCCAATGCGAGAGAGGGCACCAGGATGCAGGTCACTTGTTGTCTTGTGTGCTCCCTGAGACATCTGGTGGGCCACTACAGGAAGCTGGACTAGATGGGCCTTTGACCTGATGCAGCAGGGGCTCTTCTTATGATTTAAGCATGCTTCTTTCTCTAGTAATAGAATGCTATCTGCATACAGTTTTTCCCACTGTTTCTGCAGGCTCCCTTGTGAACTTTAACCATTGTTTAATGGTACGATTCTTGTAACTTACCCAAAAAGGTACTTTTTTGCCCATTTTTCTTTATTTTTGGACACTTCTAACCCCCAAGAAGTTCTGTGCTGGCTCAGCAGCCTGCAATGCTGTTAGGACATGTTCTTGCATCAGTCTTTGTTTGAAATGCCATTATCAGCCAGCCATGTGGTTTTGTGGATTCAGAGGCCTTCTTCATATCTGTAAAGCACACACCACAGCCGGAGTGCTAGTTCCAGTAGCAAAGCCAAGGTATGGGATTGGCTGGAAGGGTTCTTATGTCCCACTGATCACTGGGGCTTAAGCACACAGTTTGACAAAAAGTAAATCAGAACTCCTTTGGAAGAAAAAAAATCCTAGGTTCTTCTAAATCCTATTCTGTTGATCAACATGTTTAATAACTTTCTACTTTATTTTAGTACAGATCAATTTGCTAGAGATTTGCGTGAGGCTTATTCACTTTTAGTTTCAAAGGTGATTGTTGGATCTTTTAAAAAATAATAATTTTACAATCACTACATTTCAGCTCTCCAGTACAAGTGTGATTTATAGCCTGTGTTCCACAGTTAGTAGTTCTGCAATTTCATATTCAAGTTCCTTCACAATTCTTAGATGAATACCATCTGGTCTTGCCAACTTATTTTCCTTGAGCTTATCAATTTCATTGGTAACACCGAAACTGCATCTGATTTTTGTTTACTCGGATCTATTTCTAATCTCAATGCAATTAACACTACCAGCTGGGAAAGGAGAGTCCAATTTCCAGGGGTGCAGAGTATCTGTAGCTCCAAAATAGGCCCCGGACATTTGGAAGCTTGTGCCCTTTCCTTCTTGACATCCATTGAAAATGCGCTTACAAGCCTTTTGTTGAAATAGTAAGCTCACATACTGTCAAGAAGTGCTTCAAAGGGCATCAAAACTGTACAAGCAGTTGAAAAGCGATGACATTAAAAGTTAATGAAGATTCAGTAGATTATTTATTCCTAATTAGGAGCAGCAGTGAGATCTAACATCTTAATTTTGCTGTGTCACAGGGAATTGGTGCTATTCCCATTTGCTGCTCCTGAAAATATTTGTGATATTTCAAATCCAGCATCCTCGCAATCAAACTTAAATGAACAGGGTTTATTCCCGTTTCATAATTAATAACCACATTTTCAGTGGAACTCTCAGCAGAACTCATTGTAGGTTTTATTTGCCTTGCTTCCCTGGAGAGCAAAGTAGCATCACGACACTTAGCCATGTGAGAGCATTAAATCAGTACCTGAGCATGTCTTAGTTCAGGCAGAAACCAGTCTCTTCCATATGCTGAAAGCACAGAGCAAAGAGACTTCTCAAAGAACCAGTTTTTCCTCTTCATTCCATGGCAGTCTTGTATGAGATGCAAAGTACTGTTGTTTCTGCTAAATTCTATGTGGAGAGCTCAGCAGTAGCAAGCTCTGAAACCATTGCCTGCAAGCAGGACCAGCACACGCATGAAGCCAACCAAAGTGGTTGCCTTAGAACCCAATCCTGAGCTTGGCATGCTGGCTTACCACTAGTGCGCACCGTCGCAAAATTGTGAGGGTTAGTGCCAGCCAAGCACCGGACCCAGCCCAGCTCTGGTGCTGGGCCCGTGTTCCACTGCCCGGTGGTCACCGAGACCGCCTGGTGGCAGAGAGATGAGGGCATGTGGGGGAGGTGGGGAGGAAGCATGCGAAAATCCCCTTCTCCCAAGGAGGCGACTGAATGGGGTGTGTTGGATGCTGCGGCCACCATTTTGGTGCTGCAGCAACCCTGCGTGCCAAGCAGCTCAGGACTGGGCTGCCCAGCAGCAGATCTCTGTCTGCCTACTTGTCTTCACTGCCCCTCCTTATCCATCCACTCTCTGGATTTGAAGAGGAGGATAGAGAGGAAGAGGAACTGTGGAGGGAAAGTGAGTCTTTCCTTACAGCCCTTACCTTAATTTCCCCTTTGTGAGCCCTGTTCATACAACTGGGCTCACCTTCCATGTGCTCCATGAATATGTGAACAATAGAAGGCCCTGCCATACAGCCATCAAGTGCATATCTGCAACATACCTACAGGCACTGGCATTGTTTAGCGCAATGGCTGAGAGGCTGAGCTGCAGTCTCCTCTGGTTCAACTCTTACCTATGCCATGAACTTATTAGGTAATCTTAGGCAAGCCACTCCCTTTCAGCCATGGCTGAAAGGGAATTTTGCACACCCCAAAAGCACTATGCAATTGTTAAGTATTATATACTTGTCTGGGATCCGGCCCAGGGCCCCACTCGCCTGGAGCACCCAGCACCAGTGAGCCCCTGGCCAGCAGGCTTCCCCGCAGTGGCAGTAACAGTGACTTGGGACTCACCCCGGCCCCAAAGAGGGTGTACTAAGCCCAGAGGCAGCTTACTCCTGCGGTCCACCTACAAGAGGAACATGAAAGGCTGTGGTGATGGTAAGCCAGGTGGCAGGGCAACCAGCTCCACCTGTGACTTCCATCAAGGGGAACAGGCACCCCCACCTCATCCTCATCAATCACAGGTGAGCTGGTACCCTTGTGATCAAGAAAGAAAACCAGTTTGGGAACTGACGTCTGTCTGGCATTTCTAGGTAATCTGTCAACATGACCCTTCCTTGCAAATCAGTTGCCATCATTCTTCTGTAGCTTCTTCATTGATGGTTGCATATCTTGCTCAGAACCAATCCTACAAGAACTTATATTCCTCTTAATGGTTGCAGCCCCACGGATGTTTAATGAAGCAAGAAAATACATATTCACAAGAACTTCACTGGCAAAATCAAAGCATCGTTTGTGTCATAGATTTGCGTCTCTGGTCAAATCATCTCGGATCAATGAATTAGGCAGGGTTTGTTTTATTTTGTTCAGATCTATTTAGCAGACCATGAGAACACATTACAAGAAACAGGCTATTCTCACATCCTGCTGGGATGAGAAGGTGACAAAAGTTCTGAAAGGCCAGGCTATTAGAGAATGGCACAAAACAGCAAAAAAACCAAAAACAAAGCACCCACTGGGAGACAGAAGATGTCAATCATTCAAACAGACATTATCCCACATGAAACATCCCACGTGAAACACTTCATGCCCCAGACTAGCTATATATCATCTTTGTCCCAGTCATCTATCCACAGACAATGTTAGGACCAAATTAAATCTTTCCATTCTTTTTTTTTTTTTTCCTTTTTCCAAAGCCTAGTCTGCCTTGTGGCTTTCCAAAGTGTCATTTCTTTCTCTTCTCAATTTATGAAGGCAGCTCATCCGTTTTTCAACTTCCTATTTGGGCAGAAACAGCTGCCTCTTTGGCAAGAGAGACCATACTGGAAAATTTTGCCATGGAACCATTAGACTTCCTTCTCCAACTCTGTTTTCTTGCACAGTGTAAACTGTTTACAATAATTTCAATTTCTTCCATGAAAGATAAGCATTAATTGATTCTCTTTTTGCCTTTCTTGTTTTGTGGAAAAACAGTTTTAGGGAAAAGAGTGTACATTCAAAACAAAACAGAATGGAGGTATCTTGGAGCCCCGGCCTGTAGTGTACTGCAGGATTATAGCAACAATTCTAGGTATATTTACCTATCACTAGAGTCCCACCTAATTAAATAGTTATTCCTTCTCCTCAGGGGATCATGGTTCTGTGAACAGGTTGTTTATAGAGAACTGGACAGATGAAACCTCCAAATTCTGAGTCAGCCCTTTGGTCCACCTGACTCAGCACAAACTATACTGATTGGAAGGATTGGAAGGATCTCTCTAGGGCTTCAGGCAGATCTACCAAGATATCTCAGGCAGTGAACTTGGGACCTGATGCATCCAAAGCAAATGCACTACCATATTATAATTCTCAAGATTCTTTGGAGAAAACTGTAATACTTAAACTGATTTAAAACGAAATGTATATATGTCCTTTGGTGTACTACACACAGTGGTATTTATTTCTGAGTAAACATATTTAGGATTGGACTGTAAGTTTGATTCCTGTTTGACATCCTTATGCATAACTTCCTAACAGCCCTGAAGGCAGATGTTACAGAATGGGGACATTAAAGAGGTTTCCAACAGCCCAGTTCCTTCTTGGGTTTACGCAGCAAATGTTACAATCCACTATCATAAGTTGCAGTGTGGCATCGTACATCCCAATATGGCACCACTCTCATGCACTGTAGGACTGCTGGCATATATGGCTGGAGGACTCATATCTGCACCATTGGCTCACCTAGGCTGCATCAGAGCAGGTCAGGTGGCAGTAAGAATGGGTTGTGAAAATTGAGTTGAGTCAAATCCGTGTATAAAATTGTTGAAATTGTTGAGTCAAATCCGTGTATAAAAAATCTGTTTATAACAAAGCTGGACCTGTATCATGAAGACAACACGGAACGTATAGCTATAGCTTTTTTGTCTCTAGGAAATTTCTGCTGGTGGACAAACTTCACTTAGAAAACACAAACGCATACACATGCACAGCATTCTTAAACCATGATTCTGTGGCTGACCTCTTTAAAAAAAAAAAAAAAGAAAGAAACAGAAAGTGTCTGTGGAAGAAGGGGTTAGCAAAATCGTCACTGAAGTTTAGTCCGATGTTTTTTTCCCTGAGCTTCTAACCCAAGCACTTGAAGTTTATTTTCTCTTACTTTTTTCCGAGAGTGAATTTAGAACTCAGGCATGCTAGCTGGTATGGAAGAGTAATCAGTCAGAGAGAACAAATAAATTTTGTGTCTGCCTCCGCTAGCAGGGAAAATAATTGAAAGCATGAGTGCTTATGTGGTTGCTCTAAAACTTCAAAAGTGTTCATAATCACAGGAAAAGGCATGCCATCTGTTTGGTGTTAGGATCCTGTCCTATATTATCCGGCTTATTCTCCCAATGAAACTAACAGTGAGAAGTTGTCAGCTCTTTCTAATGAAAATTACATCTCTCTCTCTCTCTCTCTCTCTATCGCTTTGCTTTCAGATCTCTGAAGAGCATCTCACATTCCTCCCAGTATCCATCTTTGTCACTTCTTGTCTTCCAGTGCTGGGCATTATTTAGGAATATACATTCTGTATGGAATGCCAAAGCCAAACAGGACAGTCGGTGTTTTGTAGCATGGGAAACAAGATGTTGAGGAGAACTAACAGTGGACTTACCTTCTCTTTAAACAACCTGGGCCTCAGAGGGTGGATCAAGCATGGTGTGGGAGGGGGGAATGCAGGGGGTAGGAAGAGATTCATAAAAGCCAAAGCCACTGCAATTACACAAATGGTCCTGCTGCATAATGAGGGCAAGATGTAATAATGTGTTAGGTGAGGACCACATCTTTGAAGCAGCTGCAGCTCTGTGCTTATAATATTCCAAGGTAGATGTGCTGGTAATGGATGTCTGCCTCCGCTGGCTTTGGCTATTCATCTCAAGGGGCGATTTACAAGGTGATAAAAGGTTCCAATGCTGCAAAAGGTACTTTGGGCTGTTAAAAAGTAGGATTTTTACGGCCGTTTCTCCCATACAATACATGTTATTTCATTAATCAAACACTTATACTATTAGAAACCCCGAATCTTTTCAATAGTGCAGCAACAGGTTTTACTACCATGAAATAGCATTAAAAGCCACAAAATTTCTCAGTTAAGTCTCACTAATGATTATAACGGATTGAGTGTGCCTGAAAGCAGAATGGTATATCTATTAGCCATTGCCTCTTGGTGAACTCTGATAGCTGTATCCAGTTCCTAATGCCAAATAAGAGTATATACTATATACTTGTGGGGGAGGGGGGGGAGATATTACTGAAATCACTCCAGTAGCTCTGACCACATCAAATCAGATTCAGATGCCATACAGCAAATAGAGCTTCACTGGAGAAGATCTATAAGAAGGAAAAACAATGTACCAGAATTAGGTGCAGCAGCAAATTATATCTTGCTGTGAATCAAGCAGCTAAAGATTGTTAGTAATACCTGTGGCTGCTTTTTGCATGTTCACAGTTATTAAATTTTTCCTTTCTACAGGTTTGTAGCAAACGGAAAGAAATGCATTTGTATTCCTAATAAGAGTTACTAGAATGTTTTATAGAAGAATATGTATCTTCAATATTTTAAGGTGATTCTCTTGGATATGCTTTGCTTGGCATAAGCCCCACTGAACACAATGGGACACACTTCTGAACATGCCTAAGATTATACAGGACAGCATTTTCTGAAGAAGAAAAAAATTAATTTCAACCTAATTTCAAAGCTACATCATGTTACATTGCTTTCCAAGCAATGTTCAATCACCTGCATCTTATGAAGTAGGATCTTGTCTGCAAAATTGCATGCCACAATACAGGTATAATCCTATGGGCTTATACTGCTGGTATAACAAATGTTCCACCAGCACTACCTACTTTACTATTGTCATGATAGTGCGCAAATTAGTGTGCCACCACAGTGTTAGCAGAAAACCTGGAGCCTTCCTACGCATGGTGATGGATCACTAGCCACCTGGTGACTCAGGTAAGATGTCAGGGGAAGTGAGAAGGGATGGGTGAGGGTGGAATGGGGCAGGGGAGCCTCAGGAGGGAGTGGATCCTGTGGCAATGGTGTGCACCAGATCCTATCCCCTCTATTGGCAGCATCCCTGCCCTTTTATCTCCTCAAACTTGTGAGAGGGATCTTGGCGTGCTGGTGGACAGCTCGATGGAAGTGTCAATCCAATGCGTGGCAGCAGTTAGAAGGCTAATTCTATGCTTGGGATCGTTAGAAAAGGTACTGAGAATAAAACAGCTAATGTTATAATGCCATTTTATAAATTAATGGTAAGGCCATACCTGGAGTATTGCATCCAGTTCTGGTCACCACATCTCAAAAAGAATATAGTGGATATGGAAAAGATGCAAAAAAAGAGCAATCAGAATGATTACTGGACTGGGACACCTCCCTTATGAGGAAAGACTACAGTGTTTGGGGCGCTTCAGTCGAGAAAAGAGGTGCCTGAGGGGGGGACATGATTAAGACATACAAAATTATGCAGCGAGTGGATAGAGAGATGCTCCTTACACTCTCACATAACACCAGCACCAGGGGACATCCACTAAAATTGAGTGTTCGGAGAGTTAGGACAGACAAAAAAAAAATTTCTTTACTCAGCATGTAGTTAGTCTGTGGAACTCCTTGCCATAGGATGTCATAGGGCATCTAGCCTAGATACCTTTAAATGGGGATTGGACAAATTTCTGGAGAAAAAGTCTATCATAGGTTACAAGCCATGATGTGTAATGTGCAACCTCTTGATTTTAGAAGTGGGTTACCTCAGAATGCCAGATGCAAGGGATGGCACCAGCTTGCAGGTGTCTTGGCTTGTGTGCTCCCTGAAGCATTTGGTGGGCCACAGTGAGATACAGGAAATTGGACTAGATGGGCCTATGGCCTGATCCAGCGGGGCTGTTCTTATGGTGAAAGAGCAAGCCACCCAAGGTTCAGGTCTTTGGGAGAGGTGGCAGGGCACAGCAGGAGCTGAGAAGAAAAACTTTGTTGTGCATTCCGCCAAGGGGTATCAACCATG
Organism: Tiliqua scincoides; assembly: GCF_035046505.1. NCBI lineage: Eukaryota > Metazoa > Chordata > Lepidosauria > Squamata > Scincidae > Tiliqua > Tiliqua scincoides. The sequence continues at coordinate 62,879,552 of NC_089826.1, forward strand.
CCCTGTGGCTTTCAGTACTGGCACAAGGAATGTTGATGACTTCAAAAGGATTTTCAAAATGCTTTTCAAGAATGGGACATGTATAGGACAGAAGAAAAACGCGGTGTGCGGAATTTCTAATTGTCAGCTATGCTCACATGCTGTCAGAGAGAGAGACATAGATATTCTAAAATTGTAGGAATGTGTGATTGCAGCATATTTCTAATATTTCACTGGGTGTTGCATTTGCAACCATGATAATGTCCTCTTTGTCTTTCCACCCCTCCAATTCTCAGTCTCCTACGGAATTCCTGGAATTCTAAGGCGAGCACTGTCCCATCATCTTCCTGTTCTGTGTGAAATGATTCCTAATTGAATCCTGACTGCACTGTGGGTGCGGTTCCTCCTCGCAGCATTTCATTGTCTATTTACTGTTTCCCCATTTTTCTCCCACTTCTCTCATCTTTGCCATCAGTGTATTTGCCTTTCTAGTACATGGGCTGCTGAAATATAGGAGGGCCCTGAAGTTTATGTTCATGTTTCACATGCATTGCAGGAGATCAGCCAAAGAAAATGTTTAGCAGGATTAAAACAATCTCCTACGTCTGCATGCCTCCGATTTCTTAACAGCTACCTTAACAAATGTGTAGAAGTTTTCTCTTTCTGCCAAGCCAGCTGTCTTGGCTTTCCAGAAGAATACTTGCAACTATAAATCCCAGCTAGTTCTTGTAAATCACTCCTAAAAGCAACAGTTCAACCAATCAGCTTCTCATCTTTGCTCTCAGCATCTCCTCTTGGTATATCAGTATAATCAGAATTACATTCCCAGCATGGGAACAGAGTGGATTAACAATTCTTGAGCCCTTACCCCTAAAGGACTCTGGTGTGTATATATGGAGTGTCAGTATGTTGTACTTGGAACAGAGAGATCTGGATTCAAATTCCCCCTTTAGTCATCAAGCCCATTTTACAACAGGTAATAGATAAAATGTCAATAATTGGTGTTTATTCAAGGGTACATATTAAGTACAGTTTGGTCCAGTGTGTCTTCAGGACCGCTTCCATACAAGCTTAATGCCAGCCCCATACAGTGGCTAGCTCATCAATGTCCTACCAGTTTTGAAAGTATGACTGGTAATAATAAAAAAAAAACAAGGTCTTTTTGGTAGCGGTGCCTCACTGGTGGAATTCCGGCTCCTTGAAGGTTTCTGTGGTGCCCATGCTGCAGGTCTTTTGACAAATTATTAAGACTATCTTGATTTCTCACGTGTTTTGTCTGAATTGAGTCTGCCTGCTGGCTTGTGGCAGTTGCTGTGTTTAAGGTTCTGTTGCAGCTATAGCCTTATTTTTATTAATTTTTTAATTTTTGTATGCTGTTTTAAATGGATTTATGTTCAGCCTGCCAATGTAATCCGCCTTGAGTCTATTGAGAAAGGTGGTATATAAATATCATACTAAATAAAATCTCTCCATGCCCTCTTCTGTCTCCACAGGCAACTGTGGAGAGGGCAGGATTAGTCCCAGGGTCTCTAGTTGGGGGGCCTCTATCTTACATTACATCAACTAATTACTAATATAGGGAAACACACTCAAAACAAACATTCAAAAATTTTCAAATATCCAGTTCTTATTAGCTCATCAATGAAGCTAAATGGCCAACTTTCTCCATTTGCCATTGCAAAAAAAGGATGAATCCAAAGGATGCCTCCATGAAAACAACATCAGAAGATTCAGCAGTGATTTATGATGCCATCATAACCTACTGATGTGGTCAATGTTTTAAGTGATAACTCCAGTTCCACCATTGCCCGCACAATGACATGACATGCTACAGCATGCATCAGCTGGCCCATGCTCTCAGCTAGAGAGACAACAAAGATACCAAAGTTCAACATAGGTGCCTGTGACCATGTATCTGCACTGTTTTGGAGCCATATAAATGAAAACCATTCTACTGAGAGAGATTTGTACCCTGAGAGCCCAATCCTGAGCTCGGTGCTCTGGCTTTCCACCAGGGCGCACTGTCGCAAACATGCCATAAGGCATGTTTGTGAGGATTACTGCTGGGTTACCACCCGTGCTAGCCCAGCGCTGGCCGGTGCTGGGCTAGCGCCAGCCGTGCACCCTACCTCCGCCACTCAGCAGTCTCATGGACTGCCGAGCCACGGAGAGGAAAGCAGGGGCGGAGGGAGAGGTGAGGAGGCGGCATGACGGGGAGGCAAGTGGAGAGAGGGTGGGGAGGAGGTGTGTCGGGGAGGTGAGGGCGGGGAGAGAGTGGGTAGGAGGTGTGCTGCGGAGGGGGCGGGGAGGCAGAGAGGTGGGTCTGGTGAAGCTCCGCTCCACCGGACCCTGTCCGTTTGTGTAGGGCTCAGCGCCCTACATGAATGCATTTACCTTACCGACAACTTTTGGTCGGTGGTAAAGTGAGTAGCCCCATTGCGCTGCCTGCAGGAGCCCAAAACACATAGGATGCAGCTGCAGCCGTTTTTGGTGCTGCCGAAGCTGGGCACCCCAGGCAGCTCAGGATTGGGCTGTGAGATTCTCTGCTGCAAACAGAAGGCACTTCCATTCATGCAAAAGGGGAGGGCAATTTTTGCCAATCTCCCTTAATTCTGCAGCCCTCTTGGGCCTATGAATTCCCCCTCCAAGAGAGGTTTTTCAGTGCTTCTGTGCCAAGGAGAGAGCAAGGGACTGTGTGTCTGTTCATACTCCTTAGGTTAGAAGCCACAACATGTTACCAATAAAAGTCCCTGCATCAGTTTTGTTTTACTTAACATTTCAGGCTATGTCTCCACTTGAAAGTCTTTATGACAATCTCTTCAAGCTACTGAGGGAGGAGATTGACACCCACTTGTGATGGACTGCATGTGATATGCTTAAGGCAAACTGAACAGACATCACGCTGCCCAGATCTCCTTTGAGGTTTTTTAACTAGAGATCCCATCAACTTGAGCCAGTGCAAGAATAGTGGCTCGTGGGGTACAGCCAGGTACAAAATAGTGATTATGAGGCCACGGATCCAAAGATCTGCCACTGTAAGTTCTCAATGAGATTAGACTGCAAGATTGCTCATGGATCAGGTGAGTGAGTGTGCAAATTACTGAAGCCTTGTTGTTATTGTGAAATAATCAGAAGACAGAAACTCCTGCTGACGTACTGCAAATCACCCCTGGATCTGATCTGCCTTCCTCCCAGATCCCACCCAGAAAACTGGAGTTGGGTGATCAACAGCAAAATTAAAGTTCAGTTTAAACACTAGTGTAGCTGCCTGCCTGTTTAAAGTATAACTCCAAAAAGGAAGTGTGTTTTTTTCCAGAAAGTTCAGCAAGAAAAAGGGAGAGACCAGAGTTATGAATTATGATTTAGTAGCTAAGTCATTCCATGAGAGAAAAACTTGTCTCTCCTATCCTGATGGTATTTGGGATAAAATACAAGAGAACGCTGTGCCAGTCTCCTTGATAAATTGAGCACTCGAAAAGCCCTGAATGCAAAATTATCTAGCAGATGATAAATCTGCTATAATAAATAAAAAAGGCAATAAAGTCAGAAAAGGAGTCAGGAGAAAGTACTATCACTGTGAAGTTCAACTTTGCTTTAAACTCTTCACAACTAACTTGGAAAAAATGCTACTCTCATAATAATTCTCTGTACATAGCACATGAGACTGTCTTGGGCATGACAAGCTCTATCTTTAAAAAGAAACAAATAAAAGCATTTTTATTTTTTTTGCTGTAGGGACCTGAAGTTTGGGTCAATTTCTTCACAAAAAGAATTTGTAATGGAGCTAGACATCGAAGAGCATTGCTGAGTTTTCAACTCCAAGCTATACAGTTTAACAGGAAAGGTGATTCCAGTAGAGTCAACCAAAGATGCTCAGTCACCATGGAGGACACACATGCACTTTAAAATACATGCACTAGCAAGCAGTTCAGATCAGTGCTTTGAAGAACACCAAAAGAAATATTACAACAGCAACATTAGGATCCTACCTTGATTTTATTTTAATGAATACTGGGCTCGTAGCTCGTATAACTGTAAGAATCCTTCAAAGTTTGTCATCACAAAACAAAATCTTGGCAACAAACCACTGATGTGTGTTTTCCTCACAGCGCACACCCATGTTTTTCTGCTTCGAGGACCTGCCCCTGCTCACACTCAACATATTAGATCTAAGCACTCTTACTCCGGGTACATCCCACACTCCTAATCTTTGATTTGATGGGCAAATTTATACAGATTAAAACCAGATTGTGATTAAAGAGTAAAAATTTTCATTCATTACCACAGAGATACTGAAGGTTTACAGAAAACAGCGATAAATTACAATAATAGTGGAAATGGAAAAGGTGCAAAAGAGAGCGACTAAGATGATTACTGGGCTGGGGCACCTTCCTCATGAGGAAAGACTACGGCGTTTGGGCCTCTTCAGCCTAGAAAAGAGGTGCCTCAGGGGGGACATGATTGAGACATACAAAATTATGCAGGGGTTTGGACAGAGTGGATAGAGAGATGCTCTTTACACTCTCACATAACACCAGAACCAGGGGACATCCGCTAAAACTGAGTGTTGGGAGAGTTAGAACAGACAAAAGAAAATATTTCTTTACTCAGTGTGTGGTCGGTCTGTGGAACTCCTTGCCACATGATATGGTGATGGTGTCTGGCCTGGACACCTTTAAAAGGGGATCGGACAAGTTTCTGGAGGACAAATCCATTATGGGTTACAAGCCATGATGTGCATGTACAACCTCCTGATTTTAGAAATGGGCTATGTCAGAATGCCAGATGCAAGGGAGGGCACCAGGATGAGGTCTCTTGTTATCTCGTGTGCTCCCTGGGGCATTTGGTGGGCCGCTGTGAGATACAGGAAGCTGGACTAGATGGGCCTATGGCCTGATCCAGTGGGGCTGTTCTTATGTTCTTAATCTTCCACTCATGTAATTGCTCATATTTTTTCCTCAAAAATTGCACATTGTCCAGTTCCTATCCCACCACAATTGGGACAGAGAATGGAGGGAGGGTTTGGGGTTAAGCAAATTATCCCTGCTCCTAATGTTCATTCATCTGGCCTCAGTACAGACCCTTCATCCCAGCAAACTACCCATACCTGCAAAATGTAATCTTCATCCATTTGTCTAGTGACTACAAATGTAATGTTCACAGGATTTAGATGAGGATGACTAGTATGATAAACATGAGATCAAAACAGGAGCCAGTTCTTCAGAGGTGAAAGTAGGATTCCCAACTTTTGGGATAAACAATGTTCAAACCTGAACAGGGTTGGGAGAAGAAGACAGAGTCTGGAGAGAGTCCAATAGTACAGCCAAAGCAAAGAAATCCAGTTTGTGTTCTCTGATAGCACTGTGGGCAAAACACAATAGAAATATAATCTGGCTCGGATCCCAAGATGGGTTTGGGCATGTCGAAGAGCTTGGGCATGCCCACTGAAATATGTGATTTCCTCATTTCTGAGGGCTTGATCCTCATGCATTCCCACTTAGGTAAGTTTGAAAAGCAGTTGTAATGTGGCATAAGGACCTGTCAAAAGGAATAAGTAGAAAATTTCAATGAGTTCATTCAAGAATGCTTTTGGATCAAGACCATGGTCTAAAGACAGTCCTCTGTAATCTAATGTCCAGCTAAACAAAAACAGGGAGATTATCTCTGCTTGCCCCTGCTTTTTTGGCAATAGTTCCTGTCACAAACATCACCCTTGGGGTAGGGAAGGACCAGGGGAGACCCCCAAACCAGCCAGGACTCAGTTCCAACAGAACAGGTTGGGAGCATTCTTTGTTTGTCTGCTTTTCTGTTTCTCATTTATTTGTTTTTGTCCATTGGAAATGCTAGGTGGAGTATCAAAGATCACCAAACCCAAAGCACTGTACTGAAAACAAGAATTGCTACAGACAAAAGAGAATCAACAGCTACCTGATGAAAATGTATTTGTTTTATTTGATGTTCTTATTTGACATTTGTGATTTTTACATGGAGCCTATGAAAATCAGATTAGAGTCAATAAACAGGAGCAATGAGTGGGAAGATCAGAACACCAAGCAGAGGCATTTTTAAAAAATAATGTTATCATCAAATGTAATTATAACTTTTTCTCTTATAGAAACACGGAGACATTATGGGCTATACTGAACTGACTATAGAGAAAAGAAAAAATCCCTCATGACATTTTATTTCAGTACAGTACTTTGTTGGGTGCAATTTTGCCCATTTGAACGACTTTCCCAGCAAAAACCTAAATTCATAGATTTTCTCAGTTCATTTTGGCTGGTCCTAGATGTTAATGTGAAATATATTTACGAGAGACACAAGGCGGTGTCAACACCTTCTGTATAGCCACAAGTACATGAACAGCTAACAATAGTTATGCTTGGCTTTTAAAGGGAATCAGTAGCACTGACGACTTGATTAAAGTCCAAGAGCGAAGGGGAAGGGGGAGCACATCAGAAACATATCTCTTGGAGACTGTGTAACACATGGTACTAAATAAAACAACACAAAACCTCTCCAGATATGAGTAAGTACAGAAAACTTCAGAAGGTCCCTGGAAAGGATGCTCATGCACAGGGAACTAAATCATTTGTAACCTGATACAAGTTACTTCACAGTATCAGGCTGAAGGCCAGTACTATAATGCTATCTTTCAGTAATGATGAACAACTGAACATGTTTTGCCATTGTTATATGAGCAACCTGAGCAGTAAGTACTTCAAGTAAGCTTGAAGATTCAATTTCACAAACTGACCAGCCGGTTGTGAATCATGTGCTCACGTGCCAAGGGAAGGGGGGGGGAGAGCTGTCAAATGTCCCAACATCTGCAGTCTAGGGTAGATATATAACAGAAAGCCAGACTTAATAGAAAGGTGTCCCCATGTATTTCAGGGGGAGCTGAATGTGTCCAGAAGAGTTTTTCTTATTGTACCTGGCAATTATTCACCAACCAAAGCCTTAATCTCATTTCCCACGTATTTCTCAAGGAAACCCACAAAATATACATCTTTCAATTAAAAACCTTCCTGGTTTCAGAGAGGTTGGCCTCGCCCTCTAAAAGGCAGACACGAAGCTCTGAAGTGGCAAAGAGATACCTAATTTGGGTTGTCATACTGCATACAATAAGATATAGGGGCTAAGGAGGCAAATTCTAGCCAATTGTTTATGCATTCGTTTGCACAGCTGGCATTTATTAAAGCACAACGCCATGAATTTATCTATTAAAGCTCTGCATACAATCTTATAACAACTGGGGCTATCCAGTGTAGTTCTGAAGAACGGTCAGGTATTGCTCGGTAGGCTGTATAGTATTTCAATAATGGTTTCTGTTCAAGTGGACAAATGGAAGTTTTATTAACATTTGGATTTGAAAAATATAAACATATCTAATTATAACATTGGCCTGGTCTGCATTGCCACAGATCACTCCTCAGTAAGATGACTAGTAACGATGGAGCAGCTTCCTTAAAAGACAGCTTTCCTATTATTATAGCTTTCTTCATAAAATGTGCAGGAGTGTCGATCAAGTTCTAAAGTGAAGTCTCAGTTCATAGAGAATGAAAATGAGATCCAGCAGTTATATGGGGTCAGATGTGCTCCCTAGCACGTCCCTGAATCCTATGCAAGGTGCAGAGGAAGTAGTGCAGGCATGCAGAAGTTCGCAGGCAAATCAGTCAATATGGAAAGGTAGAAGGATTGACAACATTTGTCACAGAATATTCCAGAATGTGGCCCGAATTTTTAACATAATGCTGTAGGCCACAACAGCCTTCCAGGTGCACTGACCTCACCCTACTGTCACTTAGAGTTTGCACCTCATAAAATACATTTACCAAAGAGCTTAGCTGTAATCAGTGAATAATCCTTCTGTGGTTTGCACTGGGAAAGATCAAAGAGAATTTAACAGAGGAGGGGGTGAAGTCTCCCTCATCAGGGAAAATCTGCTCTTTTGGGCACATGAGTTGACTTGAGATAAGGCACCACACTTCAAGGAGCAAGCAAATGTGTTGTTTGCAAGGAGTTTGACAGCACAACACATATCAATTTAAAGCCAACACTATCTCAGTGGTTATCTGCCTTGTTAAATTAACAAATAACGCAGTTGCAAAAGACAAGTGAAATCCCATAAGTCCTGTACATAATTACATACACAGAGTAATGTGTTTATCGTCACTATATCAAGACTCTTAATGAAACAACCTAAAAGGTTAATACCGTTGATATTTCCACCACTGAGGAGCTTAAGGGCTTAGTAAATTCAGGCATAAGGGAATAAAGATGACTTTATTACCTTGCATGTTCTTAAACTGGACTTTAATTAAAACAAACATAAATAAGTTGCTTTGGTCCTTTGTCTGCTTATCAGCTGTCTGAAATTAAAATCCACAAGTGAAAAGGAGGTAGGGGAGGAAAGCAGGCTGCTTTCGGAACTTCACATGAAACTGCGTCATACGGAACAAATTAATGGGTAACAAGGAAAGAGTCGTAATAAATTAATACACCTAATTAGACTGAACCTCAATGAGATTACATTAAAATCTCATTTTCTTCTATTAAAAATTCAATAAAATGGTACCAATTAAATTATGCAATCATTAAGAGCAAGGAGACTTACTTGACGCTTCATCTATTTCATCTGGTTATTAAAAGTCATTTTCAACAGCTTGTTTACAACTCTCCCTTTCCTGGCGCAGCTGCAACAAGTGCTGGTGTCAGATGCGAAGGTTGCTTGGGCACACTAAAGTGGTACAGCTGTCCATAGTTCTTTGGGTTCCATGGGCAATTGAACTTTGACAGGAAGAAGCCATTCACAATGCATGTCATGGGGAGGGGTAGAGAAGGCAAAAAAGTATTTCAAGGTAGAGTGTGAGGCCATATCAACACAGTTCTGTAGCAACTGCATGCCAAACAACCTGAAAAAAAAATGCAAATATTCATACCTGGAGAACATATCGATTCTAATTACTTGGGGCCATATTACTTATTCCTTGGCTTCTTTTTACATAATACTTTGGAGACAATTCACTCTCTGAATTTTTTAAGAACTCAGCTATTATTTTTCCCATTGAACTATGTCCCCAGTTGATTGGATCATTGCAGAATGGTCCAGACAGACAGATGCAAAGACACACACACATACATACATTTAACCAACCTTTCCACAGTTGTTATCAATGAAGGACCAAGCAATAACTATTTTGCAAAAGGGATAAAGCTTAAATTGTTCAGCATCACCAACAGTCCAGCATCAAATTGTCCAAGAACACTCCTGACGCAGGAGTGGACCCCTGACTTTGCCAATGCCTGTACAAATGCAGTCATGCTTGGCTCAACAATAATATTGCCAAGATAGGTTATAGAAACCACCTGGAGATAGACCAGTTTTGCAGTAATGTAAATAGCAACCATGTCACTATACTGATGGAAATGTTAGTTTCCAGAATCATCAAGTGTGGGATAGCACTTCCTGATAGTCCACCACATTCAATAATCCAGTTTCACTTAGATCCCAAAACTACTGGATTATCAAAAGTCTAATCACACAGAGCTGGCCCTTGTATTAGTCATGAAGCTACCTCTCCTTTGTAGTCAGGTATATCTGTGTACCTGGATCAAAGCTGAGGGAAGCAGAGTTTGACCCACAGAAGAAAAAGGCCAAGTACTACAGCATGCAGCCTTATGTCTAGAACAGCAGTCTCTAGAGGATGGTTCATCTGAACTGCCCCTGAAAATGCAGATACATACTGCTTTGAAGTACATAAGATTATATTTGAGAGGAATTGGGCACCAGGTATGGTGAGATTTGCACACACCCATACTTCTTGTCCTGTGTGATGAGGGCAGGCCATTTGGAGTATCATCTGAGCAGGCCCCCAGACTTCCTCAAACAGACGTTTCAGGGAACTCAAATAGCCTAACTGTGAGGACCTCGCTAGGTAGTTCTCCTCGCTATGACCTTCTCTTTCCACTCATACATTGTATTGGTGCCAAGAGCTATCTACACCCACATTATCAGTATGATTTCACTTACTTTTCCATCAGGCTCTAGTAGGTGAAAGGAAGCAATCACATTTTTTTTCTTCACACCTTTGCCTGTTGATATTTGAAGGACTGACTCTCTGAGGAAGGAGCTGTTCATTTTCTGTGATCACTGCTCAGATGGTAAGATACCATATCAGGAATCACTCTGATCTGAACCTCATGCGTCCTCTTACGGAGACTTTATATCCATTTGTACCTCCTTTCTTATTGGTTTTAGGCTTAAATCTAGCTATTTTGACTGAGAAGGGCAGGTTCGCCTCTCTGTGAGGAAAAAAGTAACACTCCTTTCAGATCTAATAGCTTCTTATGATTTCCTCTCGGTATAGGTATTGCAGCACGCCACGGGATTCAACAATCCAGGAAGCCCTTATGAGTTCTCTCATCCTTCTTCCCCCTTCTCAAAGACTAGCAGTTCTGTGGGGAAGCATGAGAAATAAGGCCTGGGTTATAAACACATAATGTTTGCACAACTTTTATAATGCCGCATTTACCAAAGACATTAAGCCAGCTCACCTCCATCTGTCAATGTAGTGTGTAGGCTACACGGTATTAATTTGGAGCCTCTGGCCCAAATAACATAAATCCAAATGGTGGATTTGTGACCCAAAAAACCAAAGGGGCCTTTTGGATCTTATCCATACACATAATACATATCACACATACACATATTGTAACAACCTGTAGGTATAAATTGACTGCTTCAGTAGCTGACATTCAAACTATAATGCACCAGCTGTTTTACATTTTAAAAAAATTTTTTATAAAACGGGTTTGTCCTTGCCTGGAAAACATCTATTTGAAAAAAGTGGTGCAAAGGAGCATAAACATAAATCGGAAACAAACGAAGGCTGCCCCAGACTGTAAGGCGGGTTTTGGCTCTTTTGTGGAATTCTTCTGTTTCATAATCAGCAAAGGTTATAAAACCTAGGTAGGCTTTAACAGGTTGAAATTAATACAATGCTTGAATTACAGCAGGGCCATTTGGTTAGGTCCTAGAAGGTCATAAGTGAGGGGGAAATGATATGATTAAGGGTGTAATCCTAACCCCTTATGTCAGTGCTTTCCAGCATTGGCATGGCGGTCCCACTGGGACATTTGCTGCATCCTGCAGTTGGGTGTCACTAACCGAGGCCTCCTCAAAGTAAGGGAATGTTTGTTCCCTTACCTCAGAGCTGCATTGCCTTTATGTCAGTGCTGGAAAGCATTGACATAAGGGGTTAGGATTGCTCCCTAGGTTGAGGGAAGACAGAGGGTAGCCTTTAAGAATTTCAATAAGGGCCCGCCTACCTTTCTCCCCATAATTCAAGCACTGAATCAATGCGCTTAAACATGTCCAATTCTCTGCTGGATTGTGATCAGTATTTATGATTTTGTACCTTACTCACAGAAACAACCTTCAAGGCTGTGTTGGGCAGCCCAAACTTAACACGCCCTGGAGCAGGCTGGCCAACTGGCCTGCGCTGCATCCAGAGCAGGACTGGGCCAGATTGCAGCGCAACTCACATCTGCAGCAACTCAGATCTCATGCAGCAGCTGCCTCTACCGAGCTACTCAGATCTGCACCACCTAAAGAGGTGGCACAGATCTGAGAGAGACCCAGTGTAAGGCTGGGTGGAAGGGGTGGAAGGATCTGGCATAAGTGCCAGATCCTGGTTTCATCCCCCCTCCTTGGTCTGGTCCTCCCATTGGCCAGCCTGCCTACCTGTCATCTGCCCTTGAACACCCCCATTCCACCGTCCCCACCCCCCAAGAATCCCACCCTGACAGGCAGCTCAAGCTCACCAGTCTGAGATAAAAGGAGAGGGGAGATAAAAGGAGACTTAGAGATGGCAGAGAAATTAAATGAGTTCTTTGCATCTGTCTTCACGGCAGAAGACCTAGGGCAAATACCGCTGCCTGAACGGCCCCTCTTGACCAAGGAATTAAGTCAGATAGAGGTTGAAAGAGAAGATGTTTCAGACCTCATTGATAAATTAAAGATCAATAAGTCACCGGGCCCTGATGGCATCCACCCTAGAGTTATTAAGCAATTGAAGAATGAAGTTGCTGATCTCTTGACTAAAATATGCAACTTGTCCCTCAAAACGGCCACAGCGTCAGAGGATTGGAGGATAGTAAATGTCATACCAATCTTTAAAAAGGGAAAGAGGGGGGACCCAGGAAACTATAGGCCAGTCAGCTTAACATCTATACCGGGTAAGATGGTGGAATGCCTCATCAAAGATAGGATCTCAAAACACAGAGACGAACAGGCCTTGCTGAGGGAGAATCAGCATGGCTTCTGTAAGGGTAAGTCTTGCCTCACAAATCTTTTAGAATTCTTTGAAAAGGTCAACAGGCATGTGGATGCAGGAGAACCCGTGGACATTATACATCTGGACTTTCAGAAGGTGTTCCACATGGTCACTCACCAAAGGCTACTGAAAAAACTCCACAGTCAGGGAATTAGAGGGCAGGTCCTCTCCTGGACTGAGACCTGGTTGAAGACCAGGAAACAGAGAGTGGGTGTCAATGGGCAATTTTCACAGTGGAGAGAGGTGAAAAGCGGTGTGTCCCAAGCATCTGTCCTGGGACCGGTGCTTTTCAACCTGTTCATAAATGACCTGGAGACAAGGTTGAGCAGTGAGGTGGCTAAGTTTGCAGAAGACACCAAACTCTTCCGAGTGGTGAAGGCCAGACGTGATTGTGAGGAGCTCCAGAAGGATCTCTCCAGACTGGCAGAATGGGCAGATGTGTTTCAATGTAAGTAAGTGTAAAGTCATGCACATATAGGCTGATAAGTTCTGAGCTGTCTGTGCAGATCAGGAGAGAGGCAGGAGGTCTGGCTCAGCTGGGAGAGCTGTTGCCTTGTATGCCTGAAGATCTGAGGCTGCCAGTTTGAAACAACCGCAAGTACCCGAGAACTGACAACACACTTATATACTGATGAGCTGAACCTCGGTGGCAGAGAGGAGTTGCTGTCAAGTGGAGCGTGGGAGACGAAGGGCCAGAGAGAGGCCAGACCGGGAAGGAATCCAGCTGGAACGAGGAGTTCTATGAAAGACTAGAACTATTCAATTGTAAAAATCCCTGCGGGGGTTTAGAACAGCCTGCCTATGTAAACCGCCTTGGATTAAAGTCTGAGGAGAAATCTGAGGACCAAAGAAAGGCGGTATATAAATACCTGTATAAATAAATAAATAAAATCTTGGGGTGGTGGTGGACAGGTCGATGAAAGTGTCAACTCAATGTGCGGCGGCTGTAAAGAAGGCCAATTCTATGCTTGGAATCATGAGAAAAGGTATCGAGAACAAAACAGCTAATATTATAGTGCCATTGTACAAATCGATGGTAAGGCCATCTGGCCGCCACATCTCAAAAAGGACATAGTGGAAATGGAAAAGGTGCAAAAGAGAATGACTAAGATGATTACTGGGCTGGGGCACCTTCCTTATGAGGAAAGGCTATGGCGTTCGGGCCTATTCAGTCTAGAAAAGAGACGCCTGAGGGGGGACATGATTGAGACATACAAAATTATGCATGGGAGGGATAAAATGGATAGAGAGATGCTCTTTACACTCTCACATAACACCAGAACCAGGGGACATCCACTAAAATTGAGTGTTGGGAGGGTTAGGACAGACAAAAGTAAATATTTCTTTACTCAGCATGTAGTCTGTCTGTGGAACTCCTTGCTGCAAGATGTGGTGACGGCATCTGGCCTGGATGCCTTTAAAAGGGGATTGGACAAGTTTCTGGAGGAAAAATCCATTATGGGTTACAAGCCATGATGTGTATGTGCAACCTCCTGATTTTTGAAATGGGCTATGTCAGAATGCCAATGCAAGGGAGGGCACCAGGATGAGGTCTCTTGTTATCTGGTGTGCTCCCTGGGGCATTTGGTGGGCCTCTGTGAGATACAGGAAGCTGGATTAGATGGGCCTATGGCCTGATTCAGTGGGGCTGTTCTTATGTTCTTATGTTCAGCGCAATGAATTCAGCCTCTGAAAGCAGACACACATCCTGCTGAGGTGGCGCAAAGGTGCTTAAAGCACTTTAGTGACACTTCCTGGCCAGCCCATGGGACTTGCACAGGCCCAAGAACACATCTGGATTTTGCTCACAGTCCTGCCTCATATAACATGTTGCTGCTATAAGAATCTATTACGTCTGTTCTGGATCTGCAGAAACAAATACTCCTTCAATTCCATCTCCTACTGATAGGCAGTGTTCCTGTAAGGGGCCCAGGCTACTGTGCAGTTTTGCAGACTCCATGTAGCTGAGCAGCATCATGATGCCATCTCTGGATGGTTTGGGATGACATCTTCATGGAATCACAGAGCTTCTGCATTGCTGCGCTCCGTGCCTCAGTGATAACATCTTTGTGTAATCCTCAGGAATTTCTGCATGGAGCTCGGCTTGGAAGTGTGTGGGCACTAGCCTACTATACCTTAAAGGGAATAGTACCAACAGGGCTACAGATAGAAAGGTATTGTGGGAAGTCCAGAGCTCAAAGTAGTTGTCATGTGGCCACTGGCCAGGGATAGTACTCCCCAGAGAAGTGCTTGAATGCAAATAGCATATTGGGTTCAGTAGATCCTCTTGACAACCCTTCTTAGCCAGCATACATTTTCCTAGCAGAAAGAACCTTTTCATAGCTACTACCACACTCTTCCCCTCCCCATTATCACCATGTTAAATTACTTGCACAGGTAGGGAAAGGAAACCAGTTCTCTGGAAGGGGTTGTTGATAAATGGTGTCTGTCTACGCATTCCTATGTGAAAAGATCTCCTCTGTGAGCAAGTAGTAGCTGAAGAAATTTGTCTTGGGAACCAACATGGACCCTTTAAGCCATTTCTGCTCAACTTTGCAAATACGCAACACGGATCAAATGTGTACACCCGTGGGCTGGGCAGAAATGGGTTAAATGCAGATATTTGCTTTCGATAAATACAACGCAGTAGGATTGCTCCCTCTCTCAGAGTGGCAGATGTCTTTTCTCTTTCTCCACACCCAGAAAAGACTCAGAAGTCAATCTCTAAGCACTAGCATGAGCCCCAGCCCTTGCCACCAAACAGAAGGAATTTTACAAGCCATAGATCCACAGCCACCTCAGAAGCTCTGTAAACACATTTTGATCCTTTTTTATCTTATGGCTTTAGAGAAGCCTCCACCACCATCACCCCACAGGAAGCTGCCAGTAAGTGGGGGGTTGGCAATAGACAGCAATATTTAAAAAAAAAAAGGAAACCCACACAAATCGCACTTCCAGTATTTGTAAGTCACATTATTTCAAAAACCTGCAAACTAAGACTGTGCTAATCGAGAGCTGCCTGTACTGAAGTGGAAATGGGTTCAGATCTACCAGCCCCATTCTTGAGCTTAGTAGTGATAGTTTTTATGATTCAGCAGAAAGTCACAAATGCAACCATATTTGACAGACTAGCAAACGGATCACGGAAAATTGTTTTTATTACTTGGATTCCTGGACTAATATTTGAAAAGATTTCGGGATATTTTAGTTAATCCTTGTAAAGATACATATTCATCCTATGTTAGCTTGAACGGAGCACAGCTACCTACAATTTTTGACTAGTACAGCAACTCCAGGTGACTTCTCTCATGCCATTGGGCCTTTTCTTTTAAAATGTCTTCCCCCTCCCCAAGAACCAAGCACATTTTATTTATTCCTTTTGTTAATCTCTCAGGAATTCTGTTAAATCATTAGTGCTTTCCTTAAAAGGAAAATGTATTGTCTTTCATTCAAAAGTTACCTTCTTAAAGAAATGAATTCCTAAGGGTTTAGTTTAGGCTAACCTAAATTACATTTACTCTTGATTGGTACAAAATATTCTATGGCCAATTAATCATTTGCCCCATCTATCCACGACTTCTACCTACATCCAGTATTCTAGCTACCAAGCCTTCCTGGTGACCTAGCTACAATTCTGGTGGGTTGATGAATCAGCTGCAGCCACCATATTTCTTAATGACATTTTGATGATTTAGAACACCATCTGGGAATACAACCCTAACTAGTTTGGGGGATGTGGGTAGGAAGATAAAGGAGTGAGGCCAATAAAATTCTGACTCACAGAAAGGTAATTCAAATAGTATATTAGCTGGGCCACTTTCTGGCAGGAAGCAAAGGAAAGAACCAAACAATTTGAGCAACCGTGTGCTTTAAGAATTCAAGGCCCTGGAAATGCACTTTGTAAAAACTCAGATTTATGATGTCCTCCTGACTATGATAAATCTTTGCTCCTTCAAACAGATGCTTCTGACATTAGACTTGAGGCAGCGCTGTCTCCCATAATGAAAGAAGAAAAGTATCCACTGGTGCATATAAGCAAGCCACTGCTTAAAAGGAAACCTTGGCATTTTACCACTGAGAGATGGGGAGGAGGGAGGGGGAAGAGAGCAGGGAGGAAGTCAGCTCTTAAAGAAAGAGACAGTTTGAAAATATTTTCCACCAGAAGCCAAGTCCTGGTTTTTATTTGTTCTCCTGTTCCATCTCTCAAAATTCAAAAGGTCACTTCAATTTGGACACTTTATTTCACCCTCCGGACTTGAGTGCATGTTAGCAGGCCAGCAATAATTATCTTCCCTTTCATTCATTCAGTCCAGCTCAATGTTCACATCAGAGCTTGGCCACGTTTTCTTCTTAGAACATGCTCACCTGCCAGGGACTGAAAGCCACAAGCAAATTCAGAGTTCTCGTTTGCTGCTGCTGGTTTTGTTACATCAGACCATAAGCACATGCAAAGCTTTTGCCTGCAGATCACCACTACCACCACCTGATAAACACACGAGACAAGGTGCTTGGGAATACAAGCAGAGCCACAATTTATTTCAAATAAACATATATTGTAGCCAATTCAACATGCCCTGCGTCTGGTTCCTCGCACCCATATCCCTCCTTCCTACCTTAAAGGAAACAGCCAATTACTGTCTTGTCCTCCTTTTTGAGTGAGTCCAAACTCAGACTCCAAACTGTATCTTGTCAATTAATCACATAATCTCAACAATTCTGAGCAGCTTCTTGACTTCTCGCCCTCCCAGAAATGGGTTCAGGAAGCTGGATTGCCTCATGCACCCCCAAACTGGGCAACCTTCGAGGCTTGCTTTGTAATCCCAGCTCAGGGTGCCCAGTTTGCACCCCTAAGAAAGTCAGCCCCTGGAGATAAGTTCTGGGGGCCTGCAGTGGGGCTACTCAACTCTGTGTCGACTATTTAGCCAACACAGAATCAAGACACCTCATGTTGGGCTGCAAGGTTCAACACAGGGATCTGGGTGAGCTCCGCTAGTCATGCCCTCCTTCCAACCTGCTCCCCTGCCACACCTTCCCCTGTCCTCTGCCTGACCCGGAACACCTTCTCCCCACCTCCCCCCATGCCCTGACTTACCTCTCTGCCACCAGGTGCTTTGCATGGAATGCATCATGGCAGATCACCAGCCTCCAACTGGTGCTGTCCCAGCACGGGCTCACGCTGGGCCAGCTCCAGTGCTGGGCCAGCTCTAACCCCCTACAAACATGCCTTATAGCCAGTTTGTGACAGTGCATACCATGGGTGAGCCAGCGTGCATTGCAGAGGATTGGACTCTAACCCGAAGTAGAACAAAACATCCAGTTCGTCTGCTTGAGTAGCTAAGACACGATGAGAGTGCAAGGTCTCCAGTCAGTGGCATCTGCCATATTTTGCAAATATAGTATTTAAATTTTAAAAGAACAAACATGCCAAGCTGCTTGCTGGGTTAGCAACGTTGGGACTTTGGGAAAGAGTTCAAAAGGCAGTGATCTCCTTGAAGTCAGTGGGATTTCAGAAAACCTCTCTGGATCATATTCCTTGTTATTGGCCCTCCCATATGACTTAGTTTAGTGGTTCTCAAACTTTGAGGGAGCTTTACTCCCTCAGTAAGTTCTTGCGGGGAGGGATGGGGGGGGTAAGGGGGTGCTTTGACTTACATTCAAGTAGGTAGGGCTGCAGCAGGTGCGGGGACTGTGCAGCCCTCTGCAGCGCTCCCCAAGGCTTGGAACATTCAGTAAAAGCAGGTGCAAGTGCTTTGCGCCCGCTTTTACTGAAGATTCCAAGCCTTGGGGAGCACTGTGGAGGGCTGTGGAGGGCTCCCAGCACCTCCTGCAGTGTCCAACAGCCCTACCTACTTGAATGTAAGTTAAAGCACACACCCCTTTGCCCCTCATAGAGATGCAATCCTGGGGATCACTTCCCTGCCTCTCCCCCTCCCCTGCCCCTTAAAGGAACAGGGAACCTTTACACAAACTTAGTTCATTGAAAGTTCTCAGTGTAAATGCAGGTTGCAACCACATCCCCCCCAATCTCATTGCAGCATGGATTTCAATTTTCTATTCTAATTTTGCTTCCTGGACTCATTTTATAGGTGCTAGCCTGATTTAAAAATTCACCCAGCTACTATTAATGATATATGCGAAGCAGGAAATATTCTGTCATATACAGTATAACACATGCCTGTGCATTATTTTTCACTATATGAATTCACATATTTCTGACTACTGTGAGTGGATTTGTCACTTCCTCTCATACACTGCTTACTTGACTCAAATCTGACTTCTGGCTCCCTTCCACAAATGCACACCTTGGAAGCCTTGTCAGCAGTTTTCATGCACCATGTACCATATGGAAACAATTCTTCCCATGCAACCCATTGCCTTGAGCTGCACCTTTAGCAGGCATGCAATACAGATCTCACAGCGGTGTTTCACTTCAGAACCAAAGATTACTTTGTGATAGCTAAATCTGAAGTTCTTATCCATTGAGACATCCAAAGAGTGGTAACTACATGTAACTACAAACAACATGAAACGTATATTCTCTGCACACCGAAGAGGCTGGCATTTCAAAATCAGGCCATTACAAGAAAGCTCAGGGATAACAAGGAAGAAAAATGAAACACTTGCCTTTTCTGCACTCAGCTAGCCAGGGCTCGCCAAAGACCTTTGAGTGCTGGGGCAGTGTATCAAATGTCACTCCCCCATGCAATGGCACCTGGAGACACCAAATGCCACTCCCTTATCTGGTAGTGCTCCATCCTGCTCTTTCTCCCATTCCCAGATTCCAAAAAAAAGGAGAATGGATCAGAAAAGGAAATGTGGTGGGGATAATAGTCATGAGCTAAAATGTTGGGGATACTCTAGCCTACTACTCTCCTCTCCTCCACAGTTGATTGCTTATCCTGTTCAAATCCAGGGAGTAGGAAGTACAGGAGTGGCAATGTGGCCAGGCAGATGGAAATGGGCACTGAGCAGTCCCCAACCACCTCATTAGGCCTCATGGTCGGGCCCTGCAGCTGTCTGTACAGATTTTGCTGAGTATGATGGGCAAGAAAAGAAATGCTTAGAGTAAATGGGCATGTGATAAAAACAGGTAAAGTTTATGTGACAACAGACTTCTTAGATCAGCTGGGGGGGGAAATCCTACACACTTCTTTTTTAAAGAAGTACTGGTACTTGCTTTGAGGAAGACCTACAGTACAGCAAAGCTAGCTCTGTTTACCTTGAGCAGCAGCACCCATGACTTTGAGCAGCAGCACCCATGAACATGGCATTCCAAACCAGATGCAGCATTAGCCACCATGTTTGCTTTTCAACACATATCTATTTGGTTCACTTGCACAGTAGAAAGTGGTGGTTTCATTTTAACTTTGAAAAGGGGTGTGTAGCTGAGGAAAGCCAAACCTTCCCACCCACCTTACCTCTTTGAACCTAATGTAACCTAACTTGGCACCAATATTAACATAAGAAGAGCCTGCTGGATCAGGCCAAAGGCCCACCTAGTCCAGCTTCCTGCATCTCACAGAGGCCCACCAGATGCCTCAGGAAGCACAGAAGGCAACAAGGTACCTGCTTCCTGGTGCCACTCCCTTGCACTTGGCATTCTGAGATAGTCTTCTTCTTAAGAAATTGGAAGGAACAGATCCCAGGGAAGTCAGGCAGGAGAGGATTCCACTTCCTATATCTGCAGGCACCCTTTGATGTTAAAATCTAGGGTCTAGTTTGAACTTATGAACTTTCAAAGGTCGTTTGGGACATGGCTTTGAGATGGGAGCTTTCCAAAGAACAAGATAATTCCATGGACCCAGCATCAATACCTTAGCTAAGTTTCTCTTTCACTCCCGCCTTCCAAATAGATGCTAAAATGTTGTAACATTACAATCTTTCTCCAAGTTTTGACTGCTTCTCTTTCTTTCCTCCACTGCCCTTTTCCCCTCCCAAGTACATTTTAAAGGAAAAGCAAAAAGGAGAACACGTCAGATGTGTTTTATAGCTTAAACAGAGTGAGCAAAGGACATCATTAAGGATCAGTCTTCCCTGGTTTTAACAGTCTGGGTGCAGAGATCTTAGAGTTTGGAATTTAAAAACACATTTTAAACACACAGTTATGACTTCCTCTTTTAATTCTTTTTAATGGTGCTTTTTGGGATATACATGTTTAGGGGCGAAAGTTAAACCCGCTTACTGTGTCAGTCTACAAATCAAAAGAAACCAATCAATTACAGATAGTTTTTGAGGGCAATGGTACTACAGTGCTATTCCTGGTGGAATTAGAAATTATGGCCTGTGGAACCACATAGACACTAAGCCTGAAAATAAAAGCACTGGATCTTCTAAACAACTGGAGCCGCTATTGAAGGTTGGTTTTTTTTTCTTCCCTTGCTTGCCACAGTTGGGTTTTTATTTTCACTTTTGCAAATTGGAAACACACCACACAGAGGAAGTAATAATACAGCAGTAAAATATTCAAATCTCAACCTGTATTCACATTGATTATCTTTCACATTTTGAAATATTGCCTTAGTCCTTCCATCTGCAAATAGTTATCAGCCAGGAATTCAAGACTTCTTATTCATGAAATCATTCTGGGAGAACACTGTTTCACTTTTCTTGCATCATGAGCAAAGGGGACAAGAAATGTGGGCAACACATTTTTTAAAAAAAATTACTATTCCAATTTTTTAATTCAGATTCCAATTCTTTTAGTAAATCAACAACAAAAGGCTCTCTACTCCTAGCACATTTCAAGCTCACAATCCCTAAATCTAGGTTACATGAATCATTTGAAACTCTCACACCCAAAAGGGAGCTTAGTACCTTCCTGCATAACTGCTTCATTCTTCAGGAGGGTACTCTTTTGGGGATATGAGATCATCAAGCAACTCAGGCACCCCTAAAGAAGAGATTATGAGTTTGGACCACATTGACAGCCCAATCCTAACCTTTTGGCTGGCCTGCCCCATAACCAACATGGGGTTGGAGCCAAATGCAGCTCAGCCCGGGGCAAGGGGAATTCCTTACCCCAGGTAATGCCGCAGCAGCCCCAAAGAGGTGGTGCAGATGTGAGAAGCCTGGAGAAACCACTTAAAGAGGTTGTGCAGATCCAAGCATCCCAGAGCTGCTCTGGGCTGCCTGGGACCAGGGTTAAGATTCGGCACAAGTGCCCCACCCCCCACTCACCCTCAGCCCACCCATGGCCCCACTCGCCACCCACCCCCCGTCCTGAAACACCTCCTTTCCACCTTCCCTAGGCCCCCCCAGGCCCCTGCACCAGACTAACTCCACTGGTGCAGGCTTACCTTCCTGCCAGCCCAATCAGGTTTGGCCAACCTGATTCCTCCAAAGTCATTGCAGAAGTGTCTTATGGCACTTTTGAGACATTGTTCAGCCAGCACAAGTCCCTTGGGCCAGCTGAGGGCGCCTTCTGGATTGTGTCCTGAGATACTAATTTTTAGTAATTGCTCCTGCACCTTGAGAATGTTTTGGTGTTCCTTTTCTATAGTGATTTTGTCCCCATTTCCTTCCTGGCCCACTTTTTTTTTTTACCCCCATGAACAGGACATTCGAAGGTTTACAACTATAGTATGAAGAGCTCCTTATTGCCAAGAACTGTCCTCTAGCTGCTCTTTCCTGGTTTATCCTAGTAATCTCACTCACCTTTCACATGTTCAAAAAGTATGATATCTTTATCTCTTTTATAAAGACTTGTGAAGAAATCGGTATTGCAACATTTCATGCCTTGAAACTCAAGTTAATTCATTTCCACCTTGGATCAGTGCTTATCAAACAGCTGCCTTCAGGTCTACACACTTCCGATGATGACCTGAAAACAGAGATAATATAGACAACTGTTGCTGAAGAGGGAAGCACCTTATCTTGATGGAACTGACTCCAAATCTGAAGTGTTGGCCATGGTTGTTTGGTCATAATCAAACTTGTTCAGCCTGCCACTTGGTCAAACTTGACTAAGCTACAGCTTTGCTCACTGAAGCAAATTCTTTTGGCTATTTCTCCTTTAATATAGAAGCTTAATACAGGATAAGATCACTGCCGTTCAGCAGGGCTATGTAATGTTGGCAACCTTCAGTCCCGAAAGACTCTGGTATCCCGCTCTGAATGGTGGTTCTGGAACAGCGTCTAGTGTGGCTGAAAAGGCCAATTCGGGAGTGACAATCCCTTCCACAATCCCTTCCTGCCTCCAAGCCTGCCTCCAAGCGGGCCGCCACCTGAGCCTGCCTCCTGAGCCTGCCTCCAAGCGGGCCGCTCAGAGGCCAGGGTTTCCCACTTGTTGAGGTCCACTCCTAAGGCCTTCAGATCCCTCTTGCAGATGTAGCGCAGCTGCAGTCTACCTGTAGGGCGCTTTCCTTGCACAAGTTCTCCATAGAAGAGATCCTTTGGGATCCGGCCATCATCCATTCTCACGACATGAACGACCCAACGCAGGCGCCTCTGTTTCAGCAGCACATACATGCTAGGGATTCCAGCACGTTCCAGGACTGTGTTGTTTGGAACTTTGTCCTACACTCTTTCTCTCGATACCGAGCTAAACAAACGCATCGGTAAAGCAGCTACCACATTTTCCAGACTCACAAAGAGAGTCTGGTCCAACAAGAAGCTGACGGAACATACCAAGATCCAGGTCTACAGAGCTTGCATCCTGAGTACACTTCTGTACTGCAGCGAGTCATGGACTCTTCACTCACAACAGGAGAGGAAACTGAACGTTTTCCACATGCGCTGCCTCCGACGCATTCTCGGCATCACCTGGCAGGGCTATGTATGACAAAGATTGAAAGAATTGGTTGCAAGCGGGAAAAATATGTTTCAAAGTCAAGCCATGTGATTGCATCCAAAGATAAGTGAAAAGGACAAATTAAATGCTAAAAAGCAAGTGTCACAGATCTTAGCAGGGTCAAAATGCTTCCCATACTCTGGAAAGAACAAGAGTAGAGGTCTGTTGACATTATGTTGGTCCCAGCAACCAAGCATCTGTATCTGGATACAGTTGTTTGTGTGAATGACTGTACCTGGGTTCCGTGCACACTGTGCAAAGATTGAACCTGCACTGAATAAATTGTATGAATAACTGCATCCAGATATGATTATCTATTATTATACCTGGGTACAGAGATGTACCAAGCTATAGTTTACCATGTAAACAGGCTAAGCAGCTTTCCTACCTTACTCAAGATAGCTTTCCTTACTCAAGCTTACCCTACCTTACTCAAGATAGCTTTCCTACCTTACTCAATATAGCTTCCACCAATTTATAATGCAGTTATTCTTCAGATACAGCAAACAGGAGTTGAACTGAACTGTAGTCTATGCTCCAGTTCCATTCTCAGGCAGAACCATGATTTAATCCTGGTTAATCCTGGTTTTGAGTGGCATTCCTGAGCTCCCAATCCCATATCTTGGCTTGTTCCAAAACACAAGGGCAGCCCAATCCTATGTGCCCTGACGCCACATGATAGAGCAGTGCTAAAATGGCTGCCGCTGTATCCTGTAGGGCCAAAGCAGCCACTGGAGGACTCCTCGGGGTAATGGAACATCGGTTTCCTTACCCCCTGTATAACTCTGGTGACCCCAATGGGTCTACTCAGATCTGTGCCAGCTACTGAGCTGGCACTGAACCGAAGAAACCCGCGTTGGGCTCTGCGTCTTGGGGGGGGGGATAAGATTCAGAAGCAGCTGCTGCCACCATCCCCACCCCCCTCCTGGGCGCAATCCACCCTCTGTCCCGCCCTTCCTCTGCCTAGTTTCATCCCCTCCCTGCCTTCTCCCTCCCCACTCTGAAAAGCCTTCTTGCCACCCTGCAAGAACATTTACCAACCAGTGCTCTTCTTCTGTGACCTGCCGGCAAAGAGGCCCATCGTCGACTGACGCAGGCTGCTCCGCCAGCACCATGCCTCTCCCACTGACGGCAACAGCACTTTTATGACACCTAGCACTGCAAGCACAGCACCAGTGCCAGCGCCCATAGGCTCTGAGAATGTGTCAGGATTCCCTAAATTCAGATGTCTCACTGAATTGCAGGTTGTTTTAAACTATGATCAGAAGTAGAGATTTTCCCTTGTGAGTAAAGGGAAGGGGAATTGGGCAACTCCAAAGTTTCGAAACATCATGCAGAATCAAGTTTAAACCATAATTTCACATGACGTCACAAATGAGCCTCTTCTATTTGGCCAAGGGACTTTACTGCCTATCCTGTCAAGCATACCAAGCAATTCCATAAAGCGGAATTCAGCATACCAAGGACTTTGTGGATTTAGACCAAAGCTTCAGCATTCTCTAAGGCAAAAATCTCTAAGGCTTCTTTCTCAAGCACGGAATATTTTAAAGTAAGGGAAATGTTTATTTAGAAATAAACAGGCTATAAATCCAGTTATATATGAATTAAAAGAAACATAAAATGTTTCATGTGGTGGAGAGCAGAAAAGGATCTATCATCTGCAGTAAGCTAATCATCGTTTCAAAAACGTAAAACTATATAGCATCTGGAAACATCGTTATTCAAATAGCCAGTGGAATAAACAGTGGAAGATAATTAATGCTCGATAAGCCAGGAGTGGCAAGTTCTTAACCAATCTAAAGGAAAACAGAGCTGATTTAATCTTGTATAAGGAAGCTCTTGTTAATGTTCAGTCATATTATCAGGGATGGATTGCTTATTAAAATAACATAATGCAGATGGCTACACCAAAGCTTAAGTATTCTGATGGCAAAAATGCAGCCATGCCGATACTGATGTTCTAGTTGAAAGATGGCTTCTGAGGAAATCTAAATCTTTCTAGTGCTGTCCAAGTATACGTTTGTGATGGGGGCAGTAAGTTTTACCTCAAAGTTGCTTTTGTGAATGTTAGAAGTGATTTCCTCCTTGACTTTTATTTCTTTCCATGTGCTTTATTAGTTTGGGTTTTTTGTTTTGTTTTTTTTTAAATAAGATGCCTCATTTATTCCTTATTTTAAACATAGTTTCATGTGGCAGGCTTCCATTTGCTTTTATTTCCTGGTAAAAATAGAATTTAATAAATTATTGCACAAAGGCAGCAATTCATAATATATAGTTAAAGGGATGTGTGCTTATGTGTTCAGTTGAACTACTGGAAAAATTTGAGCATTTATGTTTTCCCATCATACACTCTCATACTGGAAAAAACGAACATTGACATTCACACTTTCATTAATTAACAACTGTAACAAGAGAGGCGTTCTCCTGTTCTCAGAAACTGACTCATTTCTATGATAAATGACCAGCATAGGAAGAAGCAAAAGCTTCTCAGCCTAATCCTATTGAGAGCCTGTGTTGGCAGAATACATGGTCCACTCGCACGTGATGTCACAAAGGAACTGATAGTGCAAGGCCCAGGTGCACCACTGGGAAGGTTGGAGTTTCCTGTATAAGCCAGCTGACCTTGAGAGGCCTAACAGAGCAGCTGAGTCCAGGGAAGGGGTGGGGAAGAGGCAGGGAGGAAGCTGAATATGGCAGGGGAGGTGTGGAGCAGGGTGGCAAAAGGGGTGGGGTTGGATGGATTGGACTCAGGGGCAGCGGTGCAAGTACACACCATATCCAAACCCCCCTACTTGGCCTGATCCACTTGCATGGATCAATGGAGACTTGGAGACAGCGATATAGCTGTCGCAGGTCCAAGTTGACCCATTGTGGCTGCTGGGGCTTACTCCAGGGCAAGGAGACAAATCAAGGGGACCTCCAGCAACTAAAAATACCTCATGGGATATACAGTGTAGTCTGCATAGGTGCCACTGCATTGCCAAGCGAGGATTTAGGTAGGGTTGGTCTGACTCATAAATCCAGAGTTTACACCAGATGCCCATTCAGTGTCTATCTATAAGCAGATATAAGACATACTTGTAATCAGATATGTCTTACTGTCAGAACCTGCCTCTTCATGGCAAATTGAGAACTTTTGAAGAGTTTTCAGAAAGATGTCAGTGTTCTTATGAAACTCTTCATTTAAGCTAACTGCAGGACAGTTCTGTCAGAGTCTTTTATTAAAAGGACAGGATGAAATGTTTCCAGAAGAAGATATGCTGGATAATTGTTTTCTGCTAATATGATCTGTGGTCCTGTAAGATAAAGGTGTGTCTAGACAGAAGACAACTTCCAATGTTCACTAGAACAATCCAATAAGCACAATCTTCTGGTGCTGAACAAAATGAAAACTGCTTAATCCTTCCCAATAAATTCACAAATTAGTGTATTTTTGCAATACATAACAATGTGACATGTCATTAATGTCTGACATGCAGGCACTGCTTTTAGTCAAGCCACAGGATGAGCCTGTGCAGACAGAACAGTAAGCTCCACTGGGTCTAATGAGACATTAATTATTTGATTTTTTTATGTAAACCGCTTTGTGAACTTTTAGTTGAAAAGTGGTATATAAATACTGTTAATCAATCATCATCATCATCAGTGGTAAGTATAGATAGGGTTAGGGCGCAATCCTAACCCCTTATGTCAGTGCTTTCCAGCACTGACATAAGGGCAATGCAGCTCCGAGGTAAGGGAACAAACATTCCCTTACTTTAAGGAGGCCTCCGTGAGTGACACCCAACTGCAGGATGCAGCACATGTCCTGTTGGCACCACTATGCCAGTGCTGGAAAGCACTGACAGAAGGGGTTAGGATTGCGCCCTTAGTCATTTAGCGGATGAATCTTGTGTTCTTTTATAATTCAAAAATAATGTACAAAAGGACTAACAAAAATAAGACAATTGTAAAACCATCAGTGACTACAATGCAATTAATGAAAGCAGCACATACAAGAGTGGGCACCAGCAAGGAAAACACAGGTAAACATACCTGGAAATAGGTCCCTGGAATCAGTAGGACTTACTTTGGAGGAAACATGGGAAGATCTTATCTTTACACTGCAGAATGTATTTATATTTGATTGATTGGTGCATCCCTCTTATACAGTGGTCCACAGATATTGGCTTGACTTATTAGCTAGCTAATACTTGTGGTCACCACTGACCCTCCCTGCTCCCAAGTTCTGGAGAACTTGCATGAAAGGCGGAGTATTTTGCCCTCACACTAGACTTCTGCACCTCACTGCTGCTGCCTGCCAGAAAACCCCAGCAGAACAAGAGAGTAACCACTTTTTTCCCCTCCGTGAGTTAGCTGGAGCAGAAGGGGGTTCTGATTTCTCCCCTACATGATGGGGCGCTATCAGAGGCACAAGCAAGGACTCGCAGCTGTGGCCACCTCTGGCAAAAGTTCTTGTTTCCCCTACCAAATAATTCAAAGAAGGAAAGAGGGATGGTTTCTCTCCATCATTTTACACCTTTTTTTCCTGGAAAATCCTATGAAAGTCTACTCAGAAGTAAACAGTGACGCATTTTAGGACCCGATTCAGATGACCTTCTGCCAGTGCTGAGTGTTGTAAACATGACATAAGGCACATCTGTGATACTCAGCGTTGGGTCAGTGCTGGCATTGATTCAGAGCCAGTTTGCACTGAATCAGCTCCGACCAGAGGACCACTGCACAACGCCCAGAGCTTGTCACTTGCTCCACGTGGTGGAGAGGTAAGTGGGGGTGGGGGGAGGCATTCCAGAGTGAGGGAAAGTGGGGCAGGGGGAGGAAGCAGGGCAGGAGGGGGTGGGACTGGCGGAGGTCTGCTTCACTGGATCCAGTGCCCTGCGTCGGGCCTCCTGGCCTGACACAGGGCCACTGTACTCTGCTCTATTTGAATAGCCCATTGTAGGGCTTGGGTCTTCCCCCCAAGGAGCCGCTGGTGGCTGCCCAAAGCCCACAGGATGCAGCAGTCACTATTTTGGCATGGTCCCACTGCACCGCTAGAATTTGTGTTCCAGCTGCGCAGTTCACTTTACAATGGTCTCAAAATACAATGCACCACAGAGCCTGGGTGCCACCACAAACAGTGAGTGATGGCAGCTAGGCAGCAGCAGACTCCGCAGGAGACCTGGAGACAGTAAGTTGATATAGGAGCAGGTAGAGGTCAGAAGAGGATGGGGGTGGACAGAACAGGGTGGAGATGGGGGGGTGTCACGGTCAGGAAGGGGTGGATATCAGGGGCAGAGTTCCATTGTTATCCTATCCCCCTTCCCAGCCTTCTACATATCCTAGAGTCCACTCAGATTTTGGCCGAAAAATGCTGACACAGGTCCAATTTGACCCATCAGGGCTGCAGAGACTTACCTTAAGTTAACAAATGTTCCCTTACCTGGAGGAGACCTCTTGGACTGCCCCCCTCCCATAAGATGCAGTGTGTCCTCCAATGACATGGCTGCATTAACAGGGTGAGGTTTAGATAGCATTGTGCTGTAAGAGGACCTTCTTCATGAGCCTCCCAAATCGTACAGCCAGCCCTGTGGACACAGCAAGAATCTCGTTATCTATCTCCAACCATATTGGTTAAGCAATACTATACTCCCTTAACCAAGTTCAGCAGCACAATATGCTCACACAGTGCAGCTGGGAGTCAGCTGCTGAACAATAACCCCAGCAATGTCCTTGTAAGTCAACTGTAATTCAAAGGGTAAATGGCAAAGAACAGCCAATCCCAAATGTAACGTCACTCGGGAACTTCTCCTATAGTTTCATTATATGCCGACAAAAATGTAGCCAGCTCTAATGACAGTAATCACTCTGTCAAATCTATCTATTGCAAAAGGAATGTGTGTGTTGCTGGCAATATGTAATATGTTCTCCAGACAGTCCTGCAGGGGTCTGATGAGGACCTTGGCAACACTAGAATACCTTCTACGATAGGCATGCACAAAGAAGCACTAATTATTAAGCAGGATGTCTTCCAAAAGATTCTTAATCACATGTCCCATGTGAGGAATCGTTAAGGAAAAATGGCTGTTATTTCATTCATTCAACCGACTATGCACTTCCTGTATTTAATGTATAAAACATCAACAAAGGTTGGGGAGGAAGGAAGGAAAATGTATAATGAAATTCATTTTTAAAGAACAGGCTCCCTGTGCTATATAAAGTAATGAATTTGAATTTTGTCACCCCATCACTTTGTAAAATTAACAATGCTTAAATAACGAATATGTAAACTTTGGAACACTCACAATAAAGATACACTTTTTAAATATGTACACAATGTACATTTTTTATTTTATTGTGTTTTTTTTAATGCCAAGGTGTTTCTTCTGCTTGTCAACAAACTTTATAATGGAGAATTCATATTTCTATAATCTGAAGTGACAAAATTGCATGTTTTCAATTTTTTAGCATAATTATGTGAAGCAGCGTTTCGTCTTCCCTGGCTGCTCTTTTGTCAGTTTTGATTGTTGAAAAGAATGCAGGCACAGCAAAGTTTCATTTGAAAAGGGGGGGGATTTACATTTACGTACCCCCACATTCACCTGAAAAACTCAAGATGACACTGTAATTTCATTTTTCTCAGCCAGCGTAGGAGCTACACATCTATTATCTCCCAATGACTATGAGAAATGAAGACCAGACTTTTAAACGTGGAAGACAGTACAGAGCTGCATATTAAATGTAATATTTCATAAAACCACAAAACCTTGCTAAAATATTGTCATTTCTGAAATCATGCCATTACTGTTGAGGAGGAAAACATATAGAACCCCAAAGAATGACCCATTCTATAAAACCAGACACTGCTCAAAGACTTCAGGCCAAGCTACGCATGACATTAAAACACATCCAGATACAGCCATGGGGCCCCAATCCAATTCAGGACCATGATGTATAGTGAGGAGGGCTTAACACTTTTCCCCTGGCACAGTCTTCATGTTGACAGTGTCCCCATCTAGCAACCATTTGCCACAAAACTAATTGCTCAAATAGCCACTTCCAATGGTTTGCAGTACAAAATTAAGCAGGGGAAAAGTGTTTTTGTAAAAAAACAAAAAACACTGCATGCATACTCTTGCATTAGATTTTGCCCCTATTTTTTTTTTCTATTCTTCATCTATCTTGAAACTTTTTTAGTATCCCAGAGGCTGCCGCTATGCCTCAGCATGTAAAGAGGCTGATGAATCACTCAACATTACAATCCTTCAATAGTGCTGATGCTGTGCTGGTACTAGCCATTGTAAAAGTGTTTTCCAATGACTTGTGTAAGCAGCACCAGTGGGAAGGCCTGCACCATCCCACTGTTACTGCATCCAGACCCCAGCTACTGGGGGATTTAAGATTTAAGATTGATAAATCTGTATATCCTTTTTGTGCTGGGCATCCAAAAGGGCAAAGAAATAAAGGAGAAAAAGTCCACCAACACGCAGGGATGGGTCCACTTTGTGGTCTCCAGAGTATACGGCGTTGCGGCTTACGAAAGAGTGAGAACCGGTAGAGAGAGGTGGAAAAAATGGTAGGAGTGGTTAGATGGGGTGAATCCACCTATAACGTGATGTATCTGTGTTCTAGTTAAACAGTTGATGTAATGTGACCGTAGTTGAAAACGTAAAATGTGATTTCTTTCCTTTGTATTATTTATTGTAGTATGAAACTTTTAAAATAAAAATCTATATCCCCCCCCCCAAAAAAAATCTATATTTCCCAGCTACTGGTGAAGGTAAATGCTGCACTGAGCAGCACAGGGGCAAGGAAAGAGTGGCATGGAGAAATAGAGTGGGCGTTTCTGAGTGGGGAAGGATTAAATGGGGTGGATCAGGCCTGAGAAGGGGCAAGTTTGGCAGACAGGCCTCCAGCATATCCTATCCTCCCTCCCAGACTTGCACCAGCAATTTAGCTGGCACAGATCCAAAGATTCCCATTGGACAGACTGGAGTGTTACTCAGGGTAAAGGGAAGAATAGCCCCTTACCCTGATGAGACCTCCACCCTGCATTTATTTATTTTCAGTATCACATTTGTGAGTCGCATTTTTACTTCTAAAAGTACTCATTTGAAATTACAAGGCTGGGGTTATTCTGAAACCACTTTGAAACCACAGGATGAATCATTTAAAAAAGAAACAGCAGTGTCTTCCTAAAAAGCAAACAATTAGTTAAAAATCTACAATTTGTACATTTTCTCAGCTCATAAATACCTAAATAAAGGGATTTTCAGCTGGCTGGAGAAGACATGCATGGTGGAAGATAAATTGAATCTCCCCTGGGAAGGAGTTGCATGCAAAGACTGCAAGCCAAGCTGCCTACTGCCTTCTTCCTTGCAATGCTCTGCTATTTCAGAAACTTTTGCTTGCTTGCTTATTCAAACTGACTTTCCTCCACCACAAAAATATCAAACTTGGAGTCAAAGCTACTCCCCTTAAGTTAGAGCAGATCTTCTGCTTAGGCTTCATGTTCCAGGCCAGTACAGCTAAAGTGCCAAGAGAAAAGGCACATCCATTACTCTCCAGATCAAACACCTGTACACAGCTGCCTAATAGTTTCGCAGATGCCCCAAAGGTGCAAGAATGGGGGGGGAAGAAAATTATTAGAGAGTGCTACTATTTACTTTAGCAGCTATTCATCTCAGCAGGAGAGTCACACTACTGAACATTACAGCCTGACTTCTTTTTCTAATCCTTTCCCTTTTTTTACCCCCATTTCATTTTGTACAGACTAAAATTCTCCATATGGTGAAACAGACGAGGGCCTCTTCAAGCTATTCCCATAAATACCAAATGAAATATTTTCGGGGACAATAAAAGCATTATTTGTCTGATTCTTAATGCATCGAGTATTTCCCAATGTTTCTCGATTCATTTAGCTGTTTCTCAGTATCTTGTGTTGTTAGTTATAGTTTCTCATCTCCCCACTGTGCTTTATTAACATAAAAGCTTTTCCTTCTTGGTT
This sequence comes from Tiliqua scincoides, assembly GCF_035046505.1. Lineage (NCBI taxonomy): Eukaryota > Metazoa > Chordata > Lepidosauria > Squamata > Scincidae > Tiliqua > Tiliqua scincoides. Next base: position 62,911,644 of record NC_089826.1, read on the forward strand.
TTTTCCATCTCCCTTGCCTCCTTGATGACAGACACAAGCAGCTGATTCAGTTAACATAATGTTGTCAGTGCAGCATTTATAAAACTTGAAATGCCAAAGCCTGGGAAAAGAACTTCAGACGAAAACAATAAGATGTGCAAGGTTAGAAATGAAGCACACAGGCCAGGTTTGTTCATTTGGCAGTGTCTATCAGAATATCATTCAGATTTGCAAACATTTTATCTCTCTTCTACTAATGGAGTCAGGCTGTCACTGTCAGCCCTGCAGTGTGGGCAGTCAGGAACTCAACATGGCCTGAGGTGTGAGTCCAGTAGGGGTAGTTGGGGGGGGGGGGAGATGCTCAGGACTGGTGGCCAGCTACAAAGGGTCCTTAGAAAAAGCACTGTGCTGGGCCGTCACATCCCTGGAAATGGAACCTGGAAAAACACAGAGAAATGTACTGGGCAGTGCAGCAGGTGCAACTTGTTCAGTGCTTCCACCTGCAGCTAGATAGATGGTTCATTTTAGATTGCCCAGGTACCCTGATGCACATTGGACAGGGGCAGGATATGTAAAATCTAAAGTGGCACTACTGCAGATGAAGGACTGTCTGATGCTGCAGCCCATCACTGCTTGCTAAGGTTGCCATACCCAATGTGGAGCTTACTGTGCAGGGGTGGGCCATAGCAGGTGTTTCTACCTCAGTAACAGCAACAAGAGATGAAAAGACAGTGCATCACTCAGCCAAACAGGTCACTACTTCCTCACTGCCACCTCATCAGCAAACAGCCTTTCTCAAGAAGCCCCTGCAAAGGAAGCTTCTAAAGGAAGAGCAATTGCAGATGGAAAGGGCAGAAGGCAATAGTGCACCTCTCTACCACTGCTGTGCTGTGCTACAAAGGTAGACACTTCACCATTCAGTCGAGCAGGACCTCCGATAGGTAGGGGCCCCAAGGAGGTATCCAGCCTAGCTGACTCTAACCCTGCTCTGGAAATGTTTCAACAACACTAGGAAGGGATCTAGGCAAAGCTGGGAACTTGGGAAGACAGAGAAGCAGCAACAGAAGCAAAAGCAACAAAAAGATTGTGTATAAATAGAAGTCTATAGAATCTTAATGACAAGGCCAGAGCTTAGTTATCACCAATGCAAAGATCCAGTCCTGACCCAGAAATATTTATAGTCAAACCAAGCCAATAAAAATCAAGGAGCTCTGGTAGAAGCTAAGAATTTACAGGAACCCAAGTCAGAGGAGCTATACTAGAACACAAGATGACCATTTCAGTTTATTTTTTGCAGCACTTTTTTGCCGCAAGGTTCTAGTCCTGGTCATTCCAGTCATCAGGAAGTTGATATGTAGATCAGATGTCTCCACAAATTTCCAAGAGCACCTTTTTTTAAAAAAAAAAACAAAACCATTCCCATATTTCAAAGTCCACACTGCTCAGAAATTATACATTAGACAGATTTGAAACAAAAACAAGAAAAAACTTCTTCCAGTTTCTCTCACTGGTTTTCCAAAACCTCACCAATTTCTACCAAGTGTTTTTGGACTGTCAAATTAGCTCTCATTAATTCTGAAGGTCACTGGCTCACATTTAGAATGCAGACATATGGATTAGTCCACTTATGTCACATAAGTCATTATCTGTGTTCCTACAACCATTTATCTTCAAAAATGCCCCTGTGAGATAGAGGGGTACCCATAATAACCCATAATTTACAACTGAGGAAATGAGGCAACTGGAAGTCACAAATGAGATCTGTGGTGCAGACAGATAATGGACCAAAATCTCTTGAGATGCCGTCCATTGCCTTGACTACAAAACTATTCATCTTTTTGCCCTTTAGGTGCAATCTTAAAATGGTGAAATTACCTTGGTTTCCCTCCTAGGAGGTGATGGTCATTATTATGTGCAAATAAAATTCAATTTAAGTACTTAATTATTCACTAAATCCACCATATCTGAAACCTTGAAAGGTTCAGTGCATGCCATGAGTAAAGACAGACTTCATACTTTAAAGTACTCCCTGAAACTTCAAGTCAGACAAAAGGCTTAACTCAGTTTTGTTCCCTGCTTGATAACACCACAGAGTGTTAAGTCATCTTTCTTCACTATTTTCCTCTGTCAGATTAAAACACTGTACATCATCTTGCCCCATCTGCCATTAACAGCTGTAATATCTTTAATATATTCAATGAAATTTCCAGAACATTTCAGTAATCCAAATAATTAGAAATACTCCATCTTAAAAATCAGATAGCAAAACAAAACAAAGATTTGTTTGTGGCGAGTGCTCAAAAAACTCAAGTCAAGGGACCATTTTATGGTCCAGTCCTATCTAGGGCTGGCCTGCGCAGATGCAGGGACACTGACACAGCCCCCACTGCATCCCACACGCCACCCAGGGACCAGGCTAGCTGGGAGAGATAAGTGGTGAACATTTTACTTACCTCTTCCACCACTCTCTGATCCCCCATGGGCCTATTCAGATCGACATCAGTTATTCTGCTGGCATAGATCTGAACCATTACAGGGAGGAGGGGATGTCAGGCCTGAGATGGGTGCTCCAAGTCTCACAGACACCACTACCACCCAAATATGTCCCACCCTACCCCCAATCTGCCTTGTTCCAATCCCACCCAAATCTGCCTCCTGCCACCACTTTACCTGAGCCAACAGCTGGTCTGCAGCCCATCACTGCTAGCACAGGGCTTTCCAGTAGCCACACCATCAGCAGCAAGACACAGGTGGTCAAAGAGGTTGCAGCAATGGCAGGGGTCTTGCATAGATAGGATTGGCTTGTTAATGTTTAATGTTTTTAATATTATATTCAACATATAAAGGTAACTTGTTCATTCCATGTGAGTTTCATCTCAGAAGATCTTTCCAGATGTGTGGGTGTGAAGCTGACAGCAGAAGCAAAGAATCAGCACTGCTAATAGTATATCTTATAAAATTATGCCACACTGGGGCAAAAAAGTTATTGGTGTTCGTCTGGGTCCTTGTAGTGTACAAGTTTATTGACTGGGAATACTATCTCAAGCATTTCATGTGAATCATGAGCAGTGGGCAAAGGAATTTCACACAACCCAAGAAACACCAAACACAGGAACCCATGTATCTCCCCAAGGTGAAGAGAGTTCTGGCACCTAGGCCAAACGCCTCTGAGCATTTGCAGAGTTATCTGCAACTCACCCTCCGCCTGCCTATCCAGGATAGCAGGAGCTTCCTGGGCACAGTGCTGCAAAAGAAACTGGGATAAGAAAGCATCATGGAGCTCTTCCCTCTCATTTGTGTGAAGCTTGGGTTCCACTTTGATCTGGCTGGCAGGCTCTCCTGGATAGCAACTGGTTGTTGTCACTCTTTATAAAGTGGGACTACCCTTCTGGCACGCCCTTAAAAACCAGCAATCTGCTGTTTTCCATGTGGTGCTTTCCAGTCAAGAGGCTAGCTATACTTTAAGCAAACACATGTAAGAGAGCCTAGACACATTTCTGTTTTCATTTTTAAAAGAAAAGTAGTTGTGCATACAGGGGACACTGGTGAAGAGAAGGGGGGCTCGTCCTTTCGTCCACATGCCTTTTCAAATTGCCCTCCCAGTGCCATTGTCCCTCACAAAGTTCAAAATGCACATTCATTCTCATATACATCCATGTTGAACCCTATGGGGAGGTGAGCTGTTTAGAGAACATTCTGGAACAAAGAAACTGCTGGAGTAGAAAACATTAAGCACCTCCTTTCTCAGCCCCTTTCAGTTGATCTGCTCCAAGTTTTTCCCTTCTGAAACTGTTTCCTTTCTTGTTTAAAAAGATAGCTCGTATCTCACATTTATTTGCACACAACATGCAGTTAACTTCTAAACTGCCAAAAATGCTACTGTTTTGGTGTGCTTTTTGCATGAATTGTCTTTAAAAACCACTTAAGATCAACACAAAAGAAGGCTAGTTTTACAGAGAAAGGCATTGCTGCCTTTTTTTTTCTTTTTTGCCTTCATCAATTCCTTCCTTTGAAGCATATCCATCAATGATGTCGGTTTAGTGCTCAGAATTCTACCCTCCTTCTTTACACCACAAATGATCTGGCAAGAAAAATGATCAGAAAGTGATTGAAATATTGTGTCTGAACACTAGGAAAAAGTGTCTTACTTCTGAGATGACAGAAAGCCTAATGTAGGCTGAAGCAATGTTATTTTGGGGTTTTTTTTAAGCCTGGACCACATCACCAACATTGTCATTACTATTCTGGGAGACAGTCTGGATCATAAAAGTCAATAACTAAAAGTAATAATCCACCTCTACCACTGGTACCTCCTTCTCATGAGCCCATGAAATCTGCCTAATTTTATTCATGATACTGGAAGAGTGGAGGGGAAGGAAACGGGAACTGATATGGAATGAAAATCATATCAGTAAATGATTGGGGATAAAAATGAGGTTCACAACAGAACCCATTTCCCAGTGTTCTCTTCCTGAAAAGCCAATGCTCTCTTTAGCCACTGGTATCAAAGACGACATCAACATTCATGGGAAACAGTTCTGAAGCAGCCAGGCACATTGTCGTTGCCCATACATCACTGTGTGAACAGCAGTGAACATCAAGGATTTCTCTTGGGAAATCATCAGTGTTTGCCTGAAACAATTCCCAGAATGTAAGAGAATCTCAAGCTGCAAAATCTGCCCTGGGATCATTTAAACAGCAAGTTACATGCAACACAGACATTTTACCAAAAGATGTTCAGACTATTGCCTTTGAGATGCGTTCACAAACGCTAAATACAGATGACAATACATTTGACATTAGCTATATTTCCCTTACTAGCAAAATCAAACAGAACAGAACTGATCTATTACTTCTAACAATGAAAAATGAGATCTGTAAGCAATTTCACTGGCACCTGGGACTACAAAACAAAATCAAAGGGACTGAATTTTATTCCCAAATTGACAACCGTCACTTCAACCATTTGCAGTAATTGGTTCTACCTGTTTTCTAGGATCCATCATTATTTATAGTTCCCATTATTTATAGTTCCCAACACAATTTGTAGAAATGGGTATCCCAGACCATGGAAACCATTTTTAAGGTCATCATTTGATAGGTTCTTCATAGAGATGGGGGGCAAGTCATCAGATTCGGGAGTGGAAATGGTGAAATGTGATCATCGCACACACACCTTGAAAAAAATCTGTCTATAAATTATGACCCATCTTAGGTTGATCCAAATCCTAACATGGTTCAATCCTATAAAATTCCCAGTACTCGTTAGCCAGATTTCCACCTCCTTTTTCAAGGAAAAAAAGTGCATGGGGGGTATATTTAGTAGTGGGAAGGAGCCAAGCTCACTATCAGAAAGATCTGTTGCCAGTTAAAGACCCCAGAAGCACTGGCAAGCAAAATGGTTGGGGCAAACTGCTGTGCAAACAGGAGGCTCTGCCTTGGAACTGTAAGTACCGTTCACACGGGGGGGAGGGGATTAGGCAGGGCACTGGATCCGGTCTATGGGCCAGAGTCTGGACAGCCCTGCTCTAGAATTTGAAATGATACTTCTGGAACCATTTAAAACCATAATTTCGTGCCAGATGAAGGAGACTGCAATTTTTTGTGGCTGGGCAAACTATAAGTCCCTTGATGTTGGAAGGAAATAGCAGTTCTGAGCATCATTTCAAGTTCAGTGGTCAGCTGGCCTTTCTGCCTGCCTAGCAGGGAGCTAAGTTCTCTTCTGCCACTAATGACCTTGCCCAGTGATATTACTGTTTCTTTTTTGCTTGTGAAAGAAGTTTAAAAAATTCCATCTTGGTTTTCAGGCATTCCTTGCAACTACTGCAAAACTTTTGAAGTAGTACTCACACTGAATATTCCCAATATAGGTGCAACCTATTTATCCACGGATTTTTTTATCTGGGGATTTGTCTCAATGCAAATGGGGTGGTGGAAAATGAAAGTCACGCACACCTTTGCCTCCTTTGCCCTGCGCTGGCTTCTCACTCAGTTTCCAGGCAGCTGAAAACACTGCAGAAAGGCTCCGCCTGGCACAGGCAGGGAAATAGCCCTGGAGCCCTGGAAGAGGTTCCCCTTGCAAAGAAACAGTAACACTCTTGGAGCTCCTGAGCCAGCAAAGAGGCTGGGGGGGTTGAGCGGAAAACCCTGTGTAACCAGAACACGTGCAGCAAGGTGGAGCACCCTCTCTCTCACACACACAGGGGCAGGTGGGGATCAACGTGCTTTTGGAGGTGAAAAGTCCCTTAAAATGTTCAATATAATTTGGTTATTAAAAATGACAAGGTTTTGAACTGTGTTTTCTTCACTTGTGTGCTCTGTATCTCAGTTATATTTTGACTACTGATGCTCCCTGTTCCATGATGGGTATTCTTGATTAAGGTTGCACTCCTATACCCTCTGGGTATAGGATCCATTGAACTCACTAGTCCTGAGATAACACAAATATGATTGTACTGTTAGAAAGCTAATTATTTTCATAAATGTATGACCCAATTCTATGGGCCTTTTGTGATACACTGTCATAAAAGCCCCAGAAGCAGCACAAGAATTGTGGCACTGCTGGGTCAGTCACAACCACCACCACAAAGATCCTCTCTCCAGTAGCCATAAATAGCCACCTCTGTAGTCTAAACTTTGTGCATTACCCTGAAGTTATGCCCTAGATCCACACACGCTGCTGGGCTGTAATTTTCACCAGATCCTTCGCACAAACTTTCAAGGCTATTCTTAGATCCTTATTAAGGACTAAACACTTGTCCTCTAAGCCTGAAACCAGAGTTTGTCTATGTATAATACGTACAATACTTGTTTTGGCTTTGGTGTGGTGTGATCACAGAAACACCAAATCTGCACAGCCCTGCCTATAACACAGTATGGTAAGAATCATACTGAAGCAGTTTCTCCAACAGAAGATTTTAGCAGAACAATAAATATGTTTCATCAGGACTTTAAATGAAGCGCTTGATAAAGTGATTTGAGAAGACTGATGAGGAAAAAAATCTCGGAGGTAAAAATAAAAGCCCTCCAAAATCAATCTTGACTCAGTTAAGGTACCAATTGCTAATTAGCAAGAGCTGATGCATTGCTGATATAAGAACTGTGTCAAAAACAAGCAGCGAAGAATGGCTGCTTTCTCAGTTGAGCTACTGAACACCAGAAACGGCAATAAATGAAGAATTCCAGTAATTTAATCTGAAAGATATAAATCATGAACAATCAGCTTTCCACAGCCTTAATGGAGAGAAATGTCCACAATGTAGCAAGGTTTCTGTGATAAAAGGCTATTTTCAGACACAGAGCTCTACAAGAAACAATCCACGATCCGCCAAAGATAGCTCCCTAGACACCAGTTTCCAGTAGAATTGGAGGTCACTAAAGGTCAGAAAATAGAACTGACTTTATTGGGAAAATTGAAGGAGCCAGTCAACAGGTCCTTCATCTTGCCAACCTTCAGCTGCATCTGAGTTTTGAAACATTCATGATTTAATGCCTGGCAGGTAAGGAAGGACCCAGAGATCTTGGATTTCAAAGAGAGCCATAACTGTATCATTGGCACAAAAATAAAAGCAGAAATCACAAACAATGAAAAATTGTTGGTAGGGCAAGCTTGACAAGTTAGAAAATGATGGTCAGTATAGAGATTCCTACAGAACTTCAGAGGACTATAAAGAAAGTCACAAGATCTCTTGCAGTGCATGGAAGGGGGGAAAATCCATATGAATGGCACAGACTCTTGGAGAAGTGTTTTTCAAGACACCTACCTTCAGGAAACACTCTCCATATTGATTTGTCTGCCTCAGAACCTTTGAGCATCTGCTAAAGAAACTTTGCACTTTGCAGAGAATTTTGGAACATATTCAAAAGCACACACTATTCACAGAGGACAACCTATCCAAACACTCTTTGGCAGTTATCAATTGTAACGGGAAATCATTAATGCCCTGTTGCAGCATATTTCAAACTGTGGGTTGGGACCCACAAGGTGGGTTGCGAGCCAATTTCAGGTGGGTCGTATTTCACCTAGCTCAGCTGCCATTGAAAATACAGAGCTGAAAATACAGGGTACAGAGCTGCTGGGCAAGTCAGACAGGCTCCTAGTGGGAGAGATGCATGGTGCTTCGCCCAGGTGGGAAGATGAGGCACCAGAAAGGGGGAGGTCTGTGTGGTTAGAAAAGGATCCAAGTCTGCTTCTGCTTTGACTTCCGAACTGGGATGTTTGTATTCCAAACTATGAAAATAACAGCATGAGCATGCTGTGTAATGGGACCATTGGCTGATTGCGGCTTAGGTTTGAAGCCTAAATTGATGATGTCACTTCCGGCCATGAAATCTCTTCCAGGTTAATAACACCACTTCTGGTGGGTCCTGACAGATTGTCATTCTAAAAAGTGGGTCTAAAAAGTGCTGAAAAGTTTGAGCATCGCTGCCCTAATGTAAGGGAAGATCATTAAGAGAAGGCAAATTGCCTTTCAAAGAACCTTGTCCTCTGTGACTGATCTTTCCATTGAGGAAACCTTGACATGCTTCCAGGAACTGAAGGGTTCCCACCCCTAGAGCACAGTTTGAAAGCCACTGCCTTATTAGTCAACAGTGCTGTTGTGAGATGTCTCCATGTCATCTGTTTGATCCATTTTTTCTACCACCAGGCAAACTGGGCTGTTGCATTATGGTAACTGACCACGCCAAAGCATCAATTCCACCACAAACATAAGAACCAGCCTCTGGAGGAGGATAAACAGAAATGTTGTGTAGTTAAACTGGGATAGAGGAATGACAGCCCAATCCTATCCACATTTTCCTGGGAGTAAGCCCCATTGACTCTAATGGGACTTACTTCTGAGTAGACATGCATAGGATTGGGCTCTCAGTCATGTGAAAGCACAAGATTTCCAATTTCCAACATTGCATAATAAAACGAATCAATAAATCCCACGTTTTGTTGCAACAGGGGCAATCAGATTTTGCAAACTGACTTCCTCAAAGTGGGCAAGAAAAATATGCATAAACATTATAATTCAAGAAGTCACACCTATTTATTCTTGACCATCCTTGAGTATGAAGAACTTTTGTCCCCAATAGACAAAAACGGAACTTGTGACCCACTTCACACTTTAGCATAGCAATGAGAGTGTATCACTGCTACAAAATGCAGGGGCATATTGTCTGCATCTTAAAAGTGGCCAAAGAGTTTCCGCCATGGTGACGCTATTACAAAAAGAAAACAGTGCAATCTTCTATTGCTCACAATGTAAAGCCACCCAGGCAAAATAAAGACAAACCACAAAGCTTTACAGCAATTGCCATTTCTTCTGTTCAGATTCCCTTTGATGCCGTTTAGTCCAACACTCATTGTTACAGAACTACTCCTATGGAGCACTCAATACGTGCCTTTTGACCCAGTGTTAATGCCAAGAGATTACGAAGTCCAGCATGGTTAAAAAGCCAATTTTCCTTTTTTTCTTTCTTCCAGCTTGCCATGAAAAGTCACATAAAGGCTGTTTCCAAAGGTGACTGCAGCTTATACTGAAGACCTACCCGGACTCAAAAGACATGGCTCAAACACTGTGACATCCTGTCTACAAAGCTAAAATAATTCTACGTATTTAGTGAAACCAACAAAGGATCTTGACCTTAGGATGCCCCTGCCAGCATGAGGCCACTATCACCCTATCCGCAACTAAGGTCACAATCCTAAACACACTCACCTGGGAGCAAACCCCATTGACTACAGTGAACCTTACTTCTTAGTAAACATGCTTAGGATTGCACTGTTCGTTTCAGCAATTGCAGCAATTAATCATCTTAACAGGCTATAGACATCTGCCATCTTTACTATGCAAATTCCTTTTTCCCCTCCTGCTCAAGAAGTTAGTCAACAGGTGAAGTTAAATCACAAAATGGGGAGCTGGGAAGATTCCCAGAAATGGTCCTACATATCGGAGGTGAGTGACCCTGAGACAATCAGGACCCACTCACTTCACATGCAAAAAGTCTGAAATTCCTCTGGGTTGGAGATTTCAGTTCCAACTTGTGCTTCACTCTGTATTTGGATATAGGTGAGATTCCCACTTTGCAGCATTAACACACCTCCACTCACCCCGGTTCTTCGGTAACCACATCAAATAGCTTGGCTAAGAAAAGGTACTCTACTCTCTACCCCCTTTGCAGGCTTATCTATGCCCCTTTCCACTTTCATCTCCTTTGGCTGACTTGCAAGGAGACCCAAGCCGCCTCCAATCCTGATAGAAGGGTGACATTCCCAAGCCAAGGCTTGCTCTCCATTGTCTGGTGAATCTGATCAACATCAGAGAGACGCAGTCTCAACAATTTCTCTATTCAACTTTCAATGGGCTTTCATTTATTGGATTGCCAGACTGGGAAGGCATTCTCTCTAGTGAGAGTGTGACTTTCTACAGAGCTGTGATCACCTTTCAGACTCCAGGTCCTCTCACCCTTCCTTTACATCATCAAGATTCCTCCAGAAGTTAATTGCAGCCATGTCCCCATGACTTGACTCATACCTCCCTTTCAATCAGCCATAATCTGAATGCAAACCGAGGATCCTGTGAACCCCTTTCCAACCAAAAACTTGCCTCCTGAGCAAACTGGCTCATCTCCATTCACATTAGCTTTCTTTTCCCCTTAGCACCTGCCTTCTCTGCTCTAAGGTCACAGAAGGGGCAGACCATCTATTTCTCTTCCTCATCTCTGTTGCTTCTCATTCCATAGACTCTCTATCTCTCTCTCAGCACATTTTCTTCTCCCTCATTTATTCTCTCTACCATAGATTCGCAAAGCATAGGGATTTTTTCTACCCATTCAATTGAAAACATATTTTTCCCCTCAATTTTGTGGCTTCCCCCCCTATTGCAACTAATCCCTCGATAAGCCTCATTTCAGTTGCTCCTGACTCCTCTTTGAACATCCTATGTGCCAATACACCATGTGGGTCTGCCACAAGACAGTGGTCAAAGATCACCTTACACATATGTCTGTAGAAGTGTGTTTATGCTGATATATGTAGGGTATCAGGTACTGAAAATCCTTTATGATACAATCTGTATAGTTATTCCACCAGTAAATAGACTTCTTCCTACCTGGGAAGGCAATCTTCCATTATTTTACTGTTAAATTCTCAAATGAGGGGAAGCGCCAGGAACAACCAACAAATAAAGGGCTCTTGGGGACCCATTAAAACATAGTCATCTCTTGTCTAAGAAATTCAAGTGTAATTAAAAAGAAATCTGTGATTTTTCTCTTCCTGGAATACTAACAGCATGCAGCATTGCCAAGTTTACAACACCACTACTGTTTGAAGGAAGCTTTCAATTGGCATGATTTTTTTCCCCATAGAGATCCTTGCAGTTTGCATAAACATGCCCTATTTTGAATCAGATTCTCCTGTGATGCTGTACATCTGTTGCCACAGCATGCCAACAGCCCTCTCAAGAATCATAAGGTTACAGTCCTGAACATATCCCCAGCCTTCTGCTCATCAGACAGCTCTGATTAGAACCCTCCCAGAAGGAATCGGATGATACGGTTGTGGTTTGTTCCTGCGGAACGGTACACCAGACAGCAGGAAGTAGAATGATGATGCATCATAGGGCATGGTGCACCTGCTGATACACAATGTGAAGTAAAACAAATAGACACACTGGCAAATAGCATCCAGGCAGCAGGAGGCGTACCTAGGGAGAAGCCATTTCCTTTCCAACAATTAAAAACAACACGCCCTCCTGCATGGGCTGTTCTGTCTTCTTTCGCCCTTAAAAAGGCAACACAAATGTTGACTTTGTAAAAGTCTACTTTGCTATATAAAGAAAGCAAATTGTTGCATCAGTTTGGTATTCCTCTTCTTTTCCCAGCTGGTCTAGCAATCAGACATGTTTTTAACAGGCTTGCAGAATTGAATAAAACCTGCCTCTAGGTTGAACACAGCCTACAACAGAATAGCATCAATCTTTTAACTTGGCGCTGTCCATTACACTGTTGCAAAGTAAAGGGTGTTTTATGTGACTGCCGCCTCCCATCCAGATTAAAAAGTCTGCCTTGTTTTTGTTTTGGGAGGACAGGAATGGCTGAATTTACAAGTGGCTCTCCATCATGGCTGGTGCAAGGAACTACAGATCTTAAACGGCATTGCAAACAGTGGCAACTCCAGCTTTTGAAGGGAGCATGAGCACTGCAGGGACAGCAGACCCTCGTCTGGCAAGGTACAATGATGGTCAATAGGGCAGTGTTTCTCAAATTGTGGGTTGGGACCCACTAGGTGGGTCACAAGCTAATTTCAGGTGGGTCGCATAGAACCTAGCTCAGTCACCATGGAAAGTATAGAGTTGAAAAAAAGCAGTATACAGAACTACTGGGCAGGACGGGCTCCCAATGGGAAAGAGGCATAATGCTGTGCCCTGAATAGGTAGTAATATTGGACGAAAGGAGGGAGGACTGTGTAGTTGGAGAAGCATCCAAGTCTGTGTTCTGCTTTAACATCTGTGCTGGAATGTTTGAATTTCGAGCTATGCAAAATAACAGCACAAGCACACTGTTTGGTGGGACTTTTGGCTGATCGCAGTTCAGGTTTGAACCCTAAATTGATGCTGTCACTTCTGACCATGATATCACTTCCACATTAATGACATCATTTCTGGTGGGTCCCAACAGATTGTCATTCTAAAAAGTGGGTCCTTGTGCTAAAAAGTCTGAGAACCACTGCAGTAGGGATTTATGAACATTCCTCAGCTGGGGCCAAAGGGTTCAAGAATTTGCCCACATTCCAAAATCCCTGAGTAATCCCTGAGTTTGTGAAGAATCATATCATGCTTGCAAAGGACTTGAAGGCACCCAACCACTGCAGCCTGCATTGCTGCCTCCCATCCCCAAAAAACCCAGAGGTTCACCTTGCAGCAGCTGCAGGCTTTCCCCCATGTGCCTCCACCCTGCCACCTCTATTACCCTACCCCAAGGCATTTCAAACCTATGGTAGTGGCAGTGTTGGGTGCTTTTCCCTGCCTCAGTGGGACTGGGCTGTAGCTCCATCAACTCCTGCAGGAAAATGATTTTCTCTGCATGCCTTTTTCAGCAATGGGAAGGTCCCTGGGATATGTCTGTGTCAATCCTACATACAGGAAATTGATCAGAGAAGTTCAGTTGCACTCCCCTGTCAACCCTAATGATAAGGAAAGTAAAGTGCCAGGATCCCTGGTTTGAGATACTTACAATACAAGCTTATGCATGTCTGCTCAGAAGCAGGTCCTATTGTGTTCAATAGGGCTTACTCCCAGGAAAGTTTGTATAAGATTGCGGCCTCACAGCATAATCCCCTTTGCATGTCCACTGAGAAGTAAGTTTGATTGCGTTCCATAGAACTGACTCCCAGGTAAGTATGTATAAGGGTGAAATCTGAACAGACATGCATAGGATTGTGCATGTCTACTCAGATGTAAGTCCCATTATGTTCAGTGGGTCTTACTCCCAGGAAAGCATGGATAGGATTGGAGCTTTAGAACCCAATCCCGAGCTGCCTGGCATGCCACGGCTCCAAAAATGGCTGCCACAGAATCCGAGCAGGTCCTCAGAGGAAGGAACCTTCTTCACCTTCCCCTGGGTAAGGAAAGTAGCCCCACAATGGGGCTATTCAATTCTGGGGTGGCTCTTTAGCCAGCACAGAGTCAAGGAGTCCTATGTAGGGCCATGAGGTCCGACACTGGGCTCTGGATCCAGCGGAGCTCAGCTCCAACAGATCTGATCTCACCAGCCCCAGCCCCAGACTTGCACTGGGCCAGCTCCAGCACTGGGCTGGCACTAACCCCCGTAAACGTGCCTTACAGCACATTTGTGACAGTGCGTGCCAGTGGTGAGCCAATGCACACAGTTCAGGATTGGGCCCTTAGTGCCTTACAAATACTACAGAAAACCAAGCAAGTTGAGCCTAATAGTAGCCCTGGGGCATCCATTTTGCATTTGTATTGGCTGGGCATCACTAATCAAATTTTGCCCACACATGTCAATTTTTGGTTGCCATTCATTTTGCTCTCTGGTGAGTCACAAGAAAACAAGGTTCTGCCACCAAGTAAGCTATTTTTTCCATCTGACCACTTCCACACTGTTTGTCAGCGCTGAACAGGGAGAGATTTTTAGACATTCTGTCTTTCAGTGCCAGGAGATGTGTTGTCAGGAAAAGAACGTCCTCATTATGTGACATTGTTCAGGCTCAGACACCTCTTCATAACAGCTCAGTTCTGCTCCCACTTCTTTTTCCTCTCCAAAATAAAGTTGATCACCGGATGAAGCCTGTTTAATGAGATCACACTTGGCTCTTCTGCACTGCTCAGGTCTTTCCTACCATGTCATGGAGGAGACAAGATGGTTTTCAGTTCATTGATCACACCAAGAACAAGATTTCCTTTAGCTGTCAACTAAAATGCTGTAGTGCACGTATTATGTGCAAAAAGGAATACCATCTAGAAAACACAGAAGGATCCAATAAATTTAGTATCAGTTTCATTTTTTCTTAAAGCATTTAAAAGATTTCTTTGCTAAGGCAACAAACAGAAATGAAGAGGGGAGCAAAAGGGGCCTTAAGATGTATGTATGAAGAAAGGGAGGCAGATGAAGTTTAAAAAGAAATGTAACAAATGAAACTGGAGAGGGTCTACAGATTCACGGCAGAGCATATGTACTGTGTACCAGGGGTCCCAGGTTCAATCCCAGCATCTCCAAGTAAGGCAGAGAAAATTTTTTCTCTGCATCTTGGTGGCAATACTGAGTTACGTGAACCAATGAACTTACACTGATTCAGTCCGTTTCCCCCATATTCAACCTTTTTCGTCTCATGGCACACTGACAAGGCATTGAAATTGTCATGGGACACCATCTGTTTATTGACAAGGCACACCGCACTGCCAGTGGAGGGCTCACATCCCCCAATGGCCCTACTACTAAATGACCGTCTCCCAAACTCTCACGGCGCACCAATGTGCAACTGCATGGTGGTTTAAAATCACTTTGACCTAGTGAGCAAGGCACTTTTATTCAAAACTGATTTTGATGAGACTTTCAGTATGAAACATTTATGGATCTTACTCCATTATCCAGCTCAGATGTGGAATCATCACAGATGCTGCTACCAGAACTCTGGCTACATTGTCCTGAATTTGACCTTGCCAGGATTTTGCCTGAGGGCTGCATTTTAAGTCTCAGCATTGTTACTTAGAAGATGCTGTTTCACAAGAAATCCCTACAGCCAGCTACGTGAATTTTTCTGTCTTGCAACATGTAATTAAAATGTGGAGTTCTTCTTTAAAAAAAAAAATCACTTTGACCTAGAAGAATGTAAGAAAAACCCTGCTAGATCAGGAGAAAGGCCCATATAGTCCTTCTTACAACAGTAGTCCATCAATTGTCTCAGGAAAGCTCACAAGATAAAGACCTACTTCCCTCCCATCTTTGCTCCCCTTCAATTGGTATTGAGAGGCATATTATGTACAACCCATTGATCTACTCACCCAGTTGGTCCAACTGACATCGGCAATCCAAGGTCCAGACATGTCTTTCCCAGGCTTGCTACCCAAGATCCTTCTAACCAGAGACACTTGGAATTTCTCCATGCAGAACGTGTGCTCTGCCACTGAGCTGTGGTAACAAGGAATGACTGCAACTGTACTGAATAACAATAGTTTTGTACATGGGTTAGGAAATTACTGATATTTTGTAATAATAGTACTATTTAGCATTTGTATAGTGCTTTTTGAGCACACAAAGTACTTTATATGCATTATCTTACAACAACCCTGTAGGTGAGTAAGTGATATCCCCCCCCCCCAAATTGCAGATTATGTAGACTGAGCTTGTGAAGGGATGACTTGCCTAAGGTTACCTAGTGAGTTCACAGCAAATGCAAGATTCAAACATGGAAGTCATTACAGTGCAATCTTAGGCCTATATACTCAGAAGTATGCCCTATTAAATTCAATGGCACTTCCTCTCTCATGTGTTATAGGATTGCAGCCTAAACCACTATACTACATCAGTTTTTGTAATAGGTTCTGGGGAAATCTAATATCAATACTGTATGTTGCAAATGTCTGGTATATTTTGCAACTGTGTTCATAGGTGGTGATGACCTCATTGGTCCCAGTAGCTTGATTGTAGAGTCTTCTGACATGCAGTGCAATGAATTTATTAAAAGCCGGATAATACAATTCCTACAAAGACAATGTATCGAGGAACAGCTCAGGTTATTAACATTTCTCTGTCTATTCAAGATACAAAAGTAATTTCTGAATGGTAATTAAGCCTTTGAAAAGTATCCAATTAGCATGGAAAAAAGGTCTTTGAATGTGCGGCTCTCTGTCTAAATGAAATTGATAGAACAATATTAAAGACCCTAATTCTGAAGCTTTGCTGCCTGAACGAACACCCGTCTTTTCCTTTCCAGCTTTGTACTGCCTGCACAAGTATTCTTTACCATTATCAGAAGGCAAGCATATGGGGCACCTCAGGCAAGTGGAGGAGGAGAGAATAACAATGCGGGTGACTGAATTATCCACCAAGACACCCAACTGTAGAAAGCGTGCCTTATTGCTGAACACAACTTGGATTGGGAAGGTCCCTTGGAAATCAATTCTGAAAGACTTTACTGACAGCCCACAGTTCTTCGCTTGCACAGTTCAATATCATATTAAGCATTTCTCTCAACATCTTGATATGACGAATTTTTTTAGTCATGGTATATAGAGAGGCTGTCAATGTGTTGCCTCCTACTTTTTGTTGTACACATGTACACAGTGCTCAGTGCATACCGTGTGAGCATGACCCAGACCAATCTCACAGTATTGTGCTTGCCAAAGAAGCTTTAGATCGCTTAAGGCCTTTAGGTGAAAAGCCATAACAATTTGACAACTATTTGTTCAACTGAATTTGCTGATCTCAATGGTCTTTATATATCGTACATTGTTTAATTACAGACGTGCGTCACTTAAGAACCTTCCACTTTACAACAGGCCAGATATACGGTGGTCACAGCACAACAAAGAGGGTCTCAATGAGGCAATCATGTCTCCCATAACCTGCAGCAGAGTGTCTGTTTACTCAACAAAGAGGCTCTTAATGCGAAGAAGAGGCAATCTGTCTCTAGTAGCCTGTGCAGCCAGCTATCATCTGGCAAGGAACGTCTTGCCAGACAGATAGAATAAGAGATTCTATCCCTGTTGTTCAGTGACAAGCACCTGTATTTATATGGTTATTTTTATGGAAGTGTTTTGTAAGCCACGCTGGGCATTTGCCTTGGCAAGGGAAATGTAGGGTATAACATTTCAAATAAATAAAATAAAGGTAATGAAGGCAAATATTTAAGCAATGGCCAATGTGCTGCACTCAGTCTTACTAAATCTGTCATATCATCACATACTACACTGCTCAGTCAGTGACATGACATCAAGAGTGCAGTAGACATTATAGTGGGGAATAGCATTACAGCGTGTTGGATAGATATGCCTGAGGCTAGGCAGAGAAGAATTTCTGAGAAAGCCCATCTTGTCTGATATTTATGCGATACCTGACAGATAAGTCTTGAAAGGAACACTGGAAGAGGAGATATTAGGTGCTTGCAACATTGTGTATTGAGCTGTGTAGAAACTCATCCAAAGTCATTTATAAACAGGTCTGATACCCTCACTTCCTGAAACCTTTTACTATGCAACAGTTATTATGAATGTGTTCACACCTGACAACTGAGTCATTATCAGTGCTTAACAACTGATTAGGTAGCTAATGTCTAGAGGCAAAATGATGGCCCATTAAAGTTCTGATGGAAAACATTAACACAACTTGTGATCTACACTTTGGAGTCTATTATTGTCACTGCTGCATCTGTTAATAGGGGAGTGGCAGCAGTGAATATTAATGTTAGCATAATCACTTTATGATGGATGGCATTTGCCACAGGCCAACAATCTGTTTGTATAAGCAGGGACTAAAACAGGGCAGCTCAAAAGTGATTCTGGCATCCCAACCGGAATCTAGGAAATTATCATGAAGCTTTCCAAGGTTAATGGGGGGGGGGAGGCAACACAACTCAATACTTACCATCATGCCAAACCTCGGCACGGCCAATTCAAAAAAGAGGAGCCCGTAGTATGCTTTCAGGACCAAGAGGGAGAAGTTCACAGAAGCAAAAGCCCATTAAAATGAGTGGGGTTTTCCATTTGGCCTCTCCTCCAGCAGGATCAGAGAACAAACAGCCCACAAAATCCTCACCTGCTGGCCCAGCCAAGATGCACACAAAAATCAGCAGGCGAAAAGGCCAAAGAAACAGGCTAGTCTTCCTTAGCAATTATCATATTTGGTACAGCCACATCGGCGCTGGTGGCGGGACTTAGGATTAGGCTGCTAAATGTCTTTCTACAAATGCTGATCAAATTGTAAGTGGTGGCTCCTGCACCACAGTTATTAGGGTTGGTTACACCAGGTTGTCCTGGGACCTGGGGCAAAGACTGTACTGGCCCCTGCCCCCTATTGTCCGCTAGGACTCTGCACCACTCCCAATCCTACCATGTGGCACAGGGAAGTAGGAAGGAGACAGCAGTTCCTTCACCACCCACCTTTGAAGGATGGAAAGTTGCTACCACCACCAAGTCTATTGGTGGCAGCCACAGCCTCTTGCTCCCTGTATCATCACTGGTTAATGGGAATTGTGGCAGAAAGAGGCGTTCTCACACAGCTGGAGATTTTCACACCAGCTCCTTCTTCTTCTGTCCCTCAAAGCAAAGGATGTGGCAACATGAGTCTGTCCCCGCACAGGGGAAGTCAGGTGAGTGGGTGTTGGCACTCTTGGCGCAGGCGTGTACAGGAGTGTGCCCTCAGGCCTATGCACACCCTGGCATGCCAGGACTGCAGTCTAGGATGGCATTATTCCATGCTAAAAAGAACAAGAAAAGAAGCACTTAAGAGTAGAAAAATAAGACTCAGCTTCAGAAAGCAAACTAAACCTATAAAATATTGATCAGACTATCTGCAGGAGAGCGTGCAGCCTTTCAGGACTAATACAGCGCATAGTAAATAGATGAGATCTGACGCAGGCAATTTCTGGTTCCACAAAATAGTGATATTTCCATGCCATAAGTGGGATAATGACCCCGTACATCACACCTCCATCATCTAACGATATTCCAGCTTGACACTCGTCCAGCCATTTGTCAAAGCCTGACAACTTCACGAGCCACTCAACCCTGCTGACTCTGCTTTCCCTCACAGCCTATCCCTCTCCTGCTGCTATAATTTTTCAAGAAGAATGCTTAGGAGTACATTTGAGCAGATATATTTAACACCCTTATTCAAGCCAGTGGCACACCTATCCTTTAAAAAGGCCTCACTGTGCCTTTTTGCTATGAAAAATATGATGAGTAATTTAAATGTGTACTAAAACAAACCCCTCCCCAAAGTAGGCAGTGCAGTTCCAGACATTTCTGATTACTTAAATTCGTATCAGTCGGGTTTCAGGTTTGATTTTGGAACAGAATGCACCAAAAAGGACATTAGAAATAGAAGTGCAACCAGTACAGGAGATAAATTTATTAGGACCAGTAGTATAAACCCCAATTAAAAATGTTTTGAGAGAATACCTACTCACCAGGAGTTAGTATCTATTGTAAGAAGCTGAAGTGAGATAAACTGGGATGCTGAAGATAACCATGGATGCTAGAGGGAGGATGCTGTCTTTGGCTGACAGAAGGCGTTGGATCATCCACAACAATTGAACATATGCAGTGATAAATTCAGTGAGTCATCTACCCATCACATTAAAGACAATCTGAAGCCCAAGTTCTGGCTGGTTATTCTGAATCATATACGATTCTCTTGGTCTGTGTAAGTTCTGGTCCTATGTCCAATTCAGGTCCAAATCCTAACCAATTTTTGAGCGCTGGCACAGCTGTACCAATGGGATGTGTTGTGCATCCTGAGGCCCTCACAGAAGCCTCTTCAAAGTAAGGGAATGTTTGTTCCCTTACCGTGGAGCTGCATTGCCCTTATGTCAGTGCTGGAAAGTGGGTTAAAAATTTTGCTCTCAGTTTGCTACCTCCGCTCTCAACGTCTTCCTCCAGGCCTCATCCTCTTGTTCTTATTCCATGCATGATAGAATTAGGTTCCAATCCTATTCCTCAACCATCCTACACTATACAGCAATGCTGCTGGAGTGTGCACTGCATCCAGAGGAAGGGGAGGTGTTCGCTCTAAGCTACATGACCACACAGCTCCAATACATTAAAGTGAATGGTAGAAAATCACAAGAGCAAAACATCATAGGCAAAAGGGCAGTCAGAAAAAATAAGTATTTGCTGTGCATTTAAAAGCTGCCAAGGACTAAGGCTGCAATTCTATTCTCACTTTCATGGGAGTAAGACCCATTGACTATTATGGAACTTATTTCTGAGTAGACATGCATAGGATTGGGCTCTGAGTCATTCAAGTCACCCATTGGAGGATGCCACCACTGAAAAGGCCACTCCCTAGTTCTTCATTCAATCATATTTCACCAAGAGACAGGACTCAAAGCAAGGCATCCGATGAGGAGTGAAATACACAGGTAGATCATATATGGAGGCAAAAGTCTTTCAAATATGCAAGTACAAAGTCACATAAGGCTTCAGCCTGGAAACATACTAGAAAATGGTAGAGTAAACCAGTATATACTGGTGCAGATGGTAGAGTACAGGAGTAATCTAGACAGACCAACAGGTCCCAGGGAGAACCTAGGCTGCTGCATTCTAGAACTTGTGACGTTACCCAACCACTTTCAAGGGCAATAATAAAATGATGATGCAGGATGAGCTCAGGTCATGGTAGAATTATCAGCTGGGTCTTTTTGTTGAACCCTGCCCCGTGCAAAGAACGTCCTGCAAGTCATAAGCCATGCAGAGAGACATCTGACTTAACCTTTCATCCACTGTGTCCATTTATTACATGCACTGAAGGGTGATTTTGATTAAACAGGCCAACACACATTTTGCTTCCTTAAATGTTACATCAATTCCTGGGTATATTTGGGGTGCCAATTCCAAAAATGGCATCCGTTTTGCCCTATCACATCTAGTTTTGGAGATACAGCATAGCCTCTTTAGTGAATGGTTCAAGCAGATTCCTCATGAGGAAGCCTACACCAAAACTAGACGTGATAGGGCAAAATGGATGCCATTTTTGGAATCGGCACCCCAAATTCGTATCAAACCACCATAAAGTTTTGGAAAAACGTTTCTAATCCTCCATTTTGTAGGCCTGTGTTATTTGGCTGGGAAAGCCTTCTAAAATATGACCCCACAACTGCAGCCCAAAGTCTTACCACCCCACTCTTTGTACTGCGTGGATCATTCCAGCATTTTTTCCCTAGTTCCCCTCCTCACCCACACTGCCTTCTCGGCTGCTGCCTCCTGCTTCTCCTTTTCAAATTTCTAACTTTATTATGATATTAAAAAAGCAAGAAAAAAGAAAACACAATAAAATGAAAAGAAAAACAAACATTAAAAAATAGCTTTAAAATACTGATAAAGAAAACCTCTAATAAGGTAGCATGAGCGAAGTCAAATATTCTAATTACTTACAGCTTTAAATCTTAATAATCTAAATCAGTGTTTCTGAAACTGTGGGTCGGGACCCACTAGGTGGGTCATTAGCCAATTTCAGGTGAGTCTCCATTCATTTCAATATTTTATTTTTAATAGATTAGACTTGATGCTACCATGGTATGTGACTGCATTTGGGGAAACGTTACAGACTTGTACTGATACTGATAGAATGATAGTAAATGGAACTTAATCCTGTGTAGGATTGCAGCCTAGGATTGCTAAAAAATTTCCTGCTTGATGATGTCACTTCTGGTCATGACATCACTTCCAGTGGGTCTTCTCTTTCTAAAAAGTGTTTCCTGGTGCTAAATGTGTGACAACCACTGATCTAAATTACCACTGATACATACATTATATCTCCAACAGCCCTTTTCAAATTGTTATTCCAGAGTAATATCTCTATCCCTTAAAATGTAATCTTCAAATCGACAACTCATTGATTAACTCATCGTTCTCTCTTTTCATGCAGAAAGTCAATAACTGGTTTCCAATTCTTCATAAAATTTTCTGTAAGTAATTTTCTGTATGATTTCTCTTTAAGTAAGGTCATCGGTTTGTCCATTTCTGAGCTGCTACCTCCTGCTTCTCCTGCCATAAAATGTATGTGAATACAGCAGCCAGGTGGCCAAGACTCATTTCATGAGTTCAGCATGCCATGACAGCATGCCAAGCTCGAGGCTTGGGAGCTACCTAAGACAAATGTGCTACAACTACCCAGAACCAGGTTTCCTATACCATTCTCCCTCACTCCCTCATCTGCATTAGCAGTTTCTCTTTTTCCAAGGCATGGAATCCATGATTCCAATTTTAAAAAATCTTGCATCCACTTCCTTTCCCACAAAACTTGGGGGGTAGAAAGTACCTCGTGTTCTATAATTAACTAAAAGAACATCATCAATCATAATTAATCTCTCAACCTGTCACTAATTAGCTGATTTCACAGAAGTCATCGCAGCAGGATGGGAATAGAGAGAGCAACCTGCCCTTCAGTAGTATCCAGCATTTAACTCCCCTGCTCTGTGCAAAGAGATGCTTTGTGTACACTGAGAATAGCAGGTGCAAATACCATCCTTTTGTTACATATCAATCATTCCAATGCTCTTCTTGGTATATGGGACCAAGCAACTGTCAGGAAAAGATGCTGAAAATGTCAAAATCAGGACACTAATTGTATTCCTTGCAAAGTGATTGAGTCTACATGGTCTTGCACTAATGATTCCAAACCTTCCACTTCTACTTTTACTGTCCACAGTCCTCAAAAATGAACCTGCCTTGCTTGCCAAAGTGACCATGCACAGGAATAATTCATTAACACTGGGAAACCATCCCTGAAAGCCACATGTTGTCTGAGACAGCACCATAGGACATGCCAATGGAGGAAATAGAAGCTGATCAGCCCCACGTTACCCAGAATGCACCCATTGGTTACAATGGCTGTCAATCAACCCAGGATGAAGAGCACTGTAGTGAATCAGTACTAGTCAGCATTTGAGGAAGTATGATTTAACGTGCAGGCGAGCATGGTATGTCAATGAGCAAGTCAGTGGGCCAAAGAAGTGGTAAAAAGTCCAAGTGGGCAACACAATATTTACTACTATCCTCACATTGCCCACTGGCTGATTGGGCTAGAGTGCCATGATGTGGCAGCTGGCCTGATACAGTGGCACTCAGCAGCTACATCATTACCAAATACCAGCCAGCTGGATCAGGAGAGGAACAGGACAAGCCAGCAAAACTACAGTTGCCAGCAATCGGGCAGCTGAGAGACAGGAGCATGGATGGAGAGGGACAAAAGGAGACCAGAGACAAAGAGCTAAAGCAGGAAGGAGCAGGAGAAGGAGGATACAAGAAGGGAGCAGATACTGAGTAGCAAGGGGAAGAGGTCCAGAGGGAGAGACAGGAGGGAAAGACCAGGGCAGAGGGTAGAAGGGACCCATGCAGCAAGCCCTACCCTACCAGGACAAGGAACCCAGGGGTTAGCTGAGCTGCCATGGCAAGCTGGTGCAACAAGCAGCCCTGGGCATGCTGCCAACCATGACATGGAACAGTATCAGTGCCAGCAAGGCTAGCCATGAAACCAACACAGGCCAGAAGGAGGGAGCTCATAAGACACCAGCCTAGGGACTAAGTGGATCCCACCAAGGCAAACCCTGACCTCCTAATTCAAAACCTTGCAAGGAACCTTGCAATCTAGTGCACGAGACAAAGAAACTGAAATCTTGGAACATTTTTTTTCTTTATGTTTAGATATTGTTTGGGAGAGGTGGAGAAATAACCCAAGGTTTAGAGAAGCAATTTTCAATCAGTGTGCGGCAGCACATTGATGCGCCATGAAAGATCTGCAGGTGTGCTGTGGGAGTTTGGGGCACAGTGATTGAAAGCACAGTTTCCAAGTTCTGCTGCTCTGTTTCTAGGGCAACTGTCTGTAGTAACAAATTGGCAGAGCCAGTAGAGCAGGGGTGCCCAAAACCCGGCCCTGGGGCCACTTGCGGCCCTCGAGGACTCCCAAGGCGGCCCTCTGGGAGCCCCCAGTCTCCAATGAGCCTCTGGCCCTCTGGACACTTGCTGGAGCCCACATTGGCCCGATGCAACTGCTCTCAGCGTGAGGGCGACTGTTTGACCTCTCATGTGAGCTGTGGGATGAGTGCTCCCTCCACTCCCTGCTGTTTCACGTCTATGATGTAGTAGCGGCAGCAAAGGAAAGGCCAGCCTTGATTTGTGCCAGGCCTTTTATAGGCCTTGAGCTGTTGCAAGACCTTCATTCATATATATAAGTTCATCTTTAATATATTCATTTATGTAAACTTATGTAAATTTATTCAAATTTTAAATGTAAATTAATTCTTTTTTTTCTCCGGCCCCCAACACAGTTTCAGAGAGATGATGTGGCCCTCCTGCCAAAAACTTTGGACACCCCTGCAGTAGAGGAAGAGGGGTAGACAATTCTTTCCTACAGCCAGTTGCTACAGAACCCGGAAGAGTTTCCCGGAAGTCGAAAGTGACATAACAAGAGGCGAAGATCATAGAGAAGACCATAGAGGTCAATGCACCATGAGAAGAAAAACACTGAAAATTGCTGGTTTAGAGAAAAGATGAATGCCAGCACAAAGCATTACCAAGCGTTGGATCTGCATAAGCCAAGCCCAAAATGCTCCAGCCCAGGGGTGTTTAACTCGTTTCATTCATGAGAATCATGAGAATCGCACTCATGATGCCTTCTGAGGTCTGGAAGTGATGTCATTAAGTAGGAGGCAATGTCATTAAGCAAGTCACCATGCCCAGAAATAAGCACTTTTTCACACTTAGGAACTCATTGGCTGCAAATGACAGAAGAGAAAATATGCAAATGTTGATCATATTTTCAAGATACGGGAGAGCTCAACTATCATAGAGGCTGGCTGCCCTTTCAGCACTGACACCTCGGCACAGCTCAGCAGCTGAGAGCAGCTGATGGTGGTGCTAAGAGAGCCTGAGGGGCAGATAAAGAGCTTCCAGGGCCCACATCCGGACTGCGGGTCTTACGTTTGACACCCCTGCTCCAGCCCAAACTTCTGTATGAATAAATCACAATAGTGATGGTACCCACTGTATCCTGTGGGGGAATTCTGCATGCTGGAGGTGACCTTAAGTTAAGCCCTAGCAGTCACAATGGGGCAATTCGGTCCTGTGCTTGCTAAATTGCTGGTGAAAATCCACGTTGCCCCCTTACCAGCGGATTGGGTCCAGGAAGGGAGATAGGATGCCGTATGCACCACTGGCCACTGATCCCAATACCGATCCAGAATGAAGTCAAGGAGGACAGAGTCCTGTAAAAGTTACTTCTGAATATTAGGGATTTTCTGCAGATGGAGCTTTTGCCAGTCATTCCCACAAGGCAAGTTGCATCTGTCATTTCTGCCCAACTATTAAAGATAAAGAGACCCTTTCAATATGGTCATTCTGTTTTCACAGTGGTAAGAGAGAAGCACATTGTATGTGACAAAGGCAAAATATCTCTGCTCCCCAAGAAAATGGTTTTCATTTTACATGTAGGTCATTTTTGAATTCATAAACTATTTTCTCTAAAGTCACACAAGTATTATGGATTATTATGTCAGGACTTCCTTGCTGGCAGACTGGGAATTTTGGCTGCAATTAATATTTTGTGTCAGGAGCTTGTAAACTGCTGATCTCACATATTACCCAAAGAAATTAAAACCATCCAGAGAGCTGAAATGGGTATCCTCTTTTGCTGGATGCTAAATGCAGCGGAGCATATCTTTCTAGCGAAGGGACCAGGGACAGAAATTAACACAGAGGCACTCAGCAAATCAGCAAGGCATGAATTCAGAAGAGAACAGGATCAACAGAGCATAATAAAACTGTCCAGAGAGAAGATCAAAGTGTAATTGGAACAAGGGTGTGGACAGGGAGGGGGGAAGCTTGCCATTGCAAGAGGCTGTATCTGACGGTAACTCATGACATTGAAATGAAGACACTGACAACACAAAATGAATTGGGAACATGTTGAACATGTCAGGGCAAAGCTAGGTGCAATGACAACACAACCTGACATGGTGTGGAAGCACAGCATTGCACATTCACCCACCTGCACTTTTCTACTTAGTCCTTTTATTTATTTGTCTGCTTATTCATTGACTCCAACATTTCTATCCTGCCTCTCTACAGAACACTGATAAGTGTTCAACTCTTCCTCATGTGGCAAGAAGTTCCAGGGGACAGTTACCTAGATTCCGTCTTGCTTTGACTGATTTTCAAATATACAAGTTTAGCATTGAGAAGAAGCAAGAAGCATGTGTCAGCAACAGACCACATCAGATTCCTAGAGAGAGCCTCTTCAACCCATAAGGCCTTTGAGCTCTCAGCAAACTCAACCTCTCGCCCTCTTAAGCTGCAAACTGCAGTTTCTCTTGTTCTTTCTTGACACTCATCCACCTCTTAGCTTGGAGGTAGAATGTTGACACAGTCTTATGGTGCTTCCTTGCCAACAGAACAACTGCTCAGACAGTGCGGGCTATTGCAAACATAAAGTACATTGTAACAGACCAGTTAGTAGCACAGAAGGCCAGTGCAGGGAGCAGGGCGCCCCAGACATGGTAAGTACTGTGTTGGGCAGTGTAGGGGCAAGGGAAGGGTGGAAGAAGGGAAGGGGCAAGAGAGGGTGGCGTCAGGGAGGGAGTGGGTAGATCAAACCCAGAAAGGGGGTGGGATCAGTGGCAGTGGTGCACACCACATCCTATCTCCCTTCCCAGACCTGATCTGCCATCAAGGGGCAATGTGGACTTGCACCAGCGAATTAGCAAGCACAGGTCCAAACTGCCCCATTGTAACTTCTGGGGCTTTCCTTGGGGCAAGGAGTCAAATGTCCCCTTACCTTGAGGAGAACTCCAGCACACTGAATTCTCCCACAGGATGTAGTGCAAGCCATACTGGCACCACTGAATCAGCACAGGGGAATTTAGTGAGAATTGGGCTGTCCATCACCTTCTAAGCTTCCTCCATTCAGAATATTCCAGAGTAATCTCTGTCTATCTCCCAGTCAAGCAACCCAATTCTAAGCTGCCTCAGCACTCAGAGGAGCAGTAGCACCAAAACTAAACAAAGACTGAAGACGTTCTAAGTCTGCCACCAAATCCTATCTCCCCCCCACACACACACACACACACACACCTGAAAGCCCAACACGGGCTACTCAAATCTGTGCTAGCAATTGCGCTGGTGCAGATCCAAGAAGTCCCATAGGGGTTGCCTGGTTTCAACACAGGGTAAAGGGAACTGATGTTCTGTTACTATGAGGAGACCTCAGACTGTCTCCTTGGCCCCGTGGGATACAGCAGCGGCCATTTTGTCAGCGCTGTACCGCGGTGCCAGCTGCCCAGATAGGATTGGGCTACCTGAGTGCTTCATAACTAACGTTGGTTTAACACTTCCACAAACACAAGTGAAACCAAAGGACAGAATTTGTTTTTAAAACAGAGCAAAATCTGACCCACTGTGGTTTGAACAGTAGAAGCAAAAGCAATTAATGAAATGATGCACTCAAATGTTCCCTAAGGAAACCAGATGTCCACCTAGATTCTGCCAATGCAATAGACTTTCTAGCCAAACTTAGCTGCCTCCATCATGTATACCATAATTAACAAGCAACATTCAAGTCAACTCATGTATTACATGACACTTTAAGAAAAGGAGAAAGGCAGGATATTCCCAACATTCTAGTACAATTATCATAATTCGGATTCATGTTTTTTACATCAAGATAAAGGAGAGAGTGCTCTGCTGTCAAAATGGTTAAATTGAAAATGTTTTCCATTTTAAATTGTTTTGTATTTTTACCCCACTTTTAACTGTCTGTGAATTGCCTGGAATAAATATTAACTTTAAAAAGGGGATTATAAATATTAAACAACTGAAAAGAAATAAGTACACATACATCCCACCTCTGCCTGCTCATATTCTGTGCTAAGCAAACTTGGACCATGATTTTATTCTGTTCCCTACAACCTCATTGTTCCATCAGTCCTGAGTATATCCCTACAAATTCATTATTTTTTTTTCTAAAACATCAGACCTTCTCAACCCCACATCTGCTGTACACTCATGGTTATCTGATGTTGCTTCAACTCTTCTAGAGCAGGGGTCTCCAAACTTTTTGGCTAAAGGGCCGCATCAAATATCTGGTGTAGTGTTGAGGTCCAGGAAAAAAAATGTAAATATGAATTTTTAATAAATAAATTAGAGATGGAACTTAGAATACTGAATAAATGAATGAATGGGTTCATTCATTCAACCTCTCTGGCCCTCAGAACACCCTCCAGATGCAACCAGAGCACAGTTCTGGTCGTGTTCATTTGGCTAGGCCAGAGGCTTTCAGGAGACAAGAGGTTGGCTGCAGGCTGGATAGAGGCTCGCTGCGGGCCGCATCTGGCCCCAGGGCCGGGGTTTGGAGATCCCTGTTCTAGAGCATAGAGTTTGAATTTCAGATTCTAAGCCCTTTGGGCAGACCTGGACCATCCAGGTGGCCACCAGAGAGTGCTCCCTCAGACAGCAGATTGGAAATGCCTACCTCTGTCGGCCCTCTTGCCCCTCTTTGTACTCCAATTCCCTGGACTGGACAGGGCAGAAGAAGTGCGAAGGAGAAGAGAAGCTAGCACATCCCTTTCCTCTACTCTGTGTGTCTTTTTCTGATCCATTCCCTTCTTGTTTGTTCAATCCAGGAGGAGCAGAAGCTGGCACGAGAATGGAAGGATGGATGGATGGATGGATGGATGGATGGATGGATGGATGGATGGATGGATGGATGGATGGATGGATGCACGGACGGATAATCTGCCTCAGTTGTCAGAGGGTCCTGAGCCAGGCTTACTTTAGGGGCAGTTATATGTTCTCTTGTACTTGTATTTGGCATATTTATTGTACTACTTACAAGTAAAACGATACATGAAAAGGTTCCATACCAGCACCGTGCTTTGGATGTTAGGGACATGACTGGCATGGAGATCTCCCATTCAATAGCAATAATCCCTCTAGTGAGACCTTTATGGCAACTGTATGGACCCCCCTCCACCCAGTATGCAGAAGGCTTTTTTCAGCTGCAGTCACTCCAATGCTATTATGAATGAGCACTTCATCTGTCTTAGGTAGCGTTGTTTCCAACCTATTTAACTTGGTTGTATGACAAACAATATTCATACAAGCACCCGGCAATAGTTTATATATAACATCACATTTCCTGACAACCCTAATGATCACAACAAGAAGCTCTTCAGAAGATAAGATAGCCGACAGCACAGTGGAAATCAGAACTCTGTATATCCAAAGGCAGATTTGAAGGAAATTATACACATTCCACGCCATTCATCATTTAAAATGCCTCTGCTATTGAATTATTCCTAAATGAATCTTCTGGGAGAAATAGACTGAGAAAGGTTTTGACAACATTCACAGGGTATTCCAAATAGAATTGAACTCTGCAACAGACTCTGCTGTCATTAAATACAATTTGGACAAGTGGCTTGTTAATACTTATTCCAAGAGCTGGGTGGTTTTATCGCTGAAGGTGTCAGGAAACGATAATTGCGGCATTGTGTGGAGCAGGCAATCTTCCTTATTAAACAGTCAGTGTCAACATTAATTTATAAAAGTGCAAAACTCAGTTATGAAAAGGCTTGTTCCTCCACAGGAAGTCTAGAAATAGAACCTCTGTAGAATCAGCTTTGCTATCCTTCCCCCCCACCTCTTTAGAGTGCAGAAAGCGGGGGCGGGGGGGAACTACCTGGCTTGTGATAGTTAGGGAATACTGTACTGTACCATAACAGTATTATATATAGTACTTGTTGGCATCCTTCAGTCTCGGAAGACTATGGTGTCACGCTCTGAATGGTGGTTCTGAAACAGAGTGTCATCTCCAGTGAACTATATAGAGACTATATAGGGAATATATAGTCCCCAGGGACTATATAGTCCCCAGTACTATATATACTATATATATAGTATATATAGTACTATATATGCAATATTCATCTGTTCAGTACCAACTTATGAGTGTACTGTTAAACACTATTTGGGCAAAACACTCTTTGGACAGCTTTTATAAATGTTAAAGCACTGTCTGAGTGGACATGGAAAGTGACTAATACCTTTCTTATACAGGGGACAATAGTTAGAAGTCATAGTCATGCATCTTTGAAATCAGCAGATGTTCACCCCTTACTGAAGAAGCCCTCCCTAGAACCAGTCTCAAAATCAAAACCTTCTGGGCAAAATGGAACTTAATAATAATAATAATAATATACAGTATTTATATACCACCTTTCTTGGTCTTTATTCAAGACTTTATTCAAGGCAGTTTACATAGGCAGGCTTATTAAATCCACGCAGGGATTTTTACAAATTGAAAGAAGGTTCTTTCTTTCAAGAACCACTACATTCAAGGTGTTACACTCCGATCTGGTTTAACATTCTGGCCTCCATCCTCCCACGCTCCAAGCAGATGGAACAGCTCAGCTGCAGCTTGCCAGCTGCTTCAAGGTCGCACGGTGCCGGTGGCCTCGAACTGGCGACCTTGTGGATGTTAATCTTCAGGCAAATGGAGGCTCTACCCTCTAGACCAGACCTCCTGCCCGCTTAGACCTCCTTCTAACTTAGAAGACTGAATAAATGGGTGCCCTTCAGGGAGAAAGGTGGAATACAAATCTAATAAATAAATGAACGAGCGAGCGAATGAACAAACAAACAAACAAATGGGCTCATTCATTTAACCTCTCTGGCCCTCAGAACACCCTCCAGATGCAACCAGAGCACAGTTCTGGTCATGTTCATTTGAACACAGTTTGGCTACCAAGCTCCAGAGATTTATAGATGAGACTGATTATCTAAACCCTTTCCAATCCATCTTCTGAAAACAGCCTTGGTCCCTGTATGTATGATCAGGAACTAGAGAAGGATCTCTAACCCTGAGACTCCTAAATCCAACACACAGCTAAGGGATTTGGCACCTGAGGGTACAAAAATTTTTCATAAAACCCCTGGGGTGTTAACACCCCCTAGGGGCAAGATGCTCAGAACACCCCCTGGGCAGCCTCCCCATGCCTCAGAAGGCCTCCTAGAGGCAAAAACAAGAGGTGCTTTTCTAAGATCTCCAGGATGCCTTCTAGGCCAAGTATAGCCTTCCGGAGCCCTTCCCGGACTCTTTGAAATTAACCATCAGGGCTATGGATTGTTATCTCATCAAGGTGTGGTATCCAGAGCAATGTACCTCCCCTTCCCTCCCTTAGCTATACCACTGAGATCCTATCCAACTCTCCAAAGTGAAACATTGGAAAACCTGCACACCACAAGAGTAAAACGTTTATAGAACTTAAAGACAAAACTGTGCATTACCAAACAAAAACTGAAAGCATAGGCTGCCACTGCAAATAGCAGCCCTGTGTTGAATACTCCACTCCCTCCTCCATTACATGGACCTCATTTTATCTTTAGCCAAATAAATGGGTCTTCAGCTGTTTGATGGAACACTAATAATACAGAGGCCACTCTGACCTCCGGTAGTAGGGAGTGTCACATGTTGAGTGCCACGACCAAAGAAGCCCTCTCACGGGTTCACCATCAAATGAACCTCTGCTGACCACCACCACGGCCACATGTAAATCTCAATCCCATTACAGTTTGGGCTGCAAGCTCTTAATCAGGGAACAAGAAAGAGTAGACAATGCATTGTTACATTACAAGACAGACACCCAGGATCTGTCTCAAGCATCACACTTGAGTTCTTCCTGGGTATCTCCTTTCATGATCGCCATCCTAACAAGACAATTCGGATAAGGTATGACCATCAACCATCAGTCAAAGGACAAATAAAAAAATGTAGGCTACGGTGGGTTGGTCACATCTGCAGAAGGAACACCAGTCAGTTGTTGCACAAGCTTCTCTGGTGACAGCAGCTACCTACTGGAGGGTTCAACGGGCAGCACCAAAGAAAATGTGGCTCAAACATATTGAGGAAGATCTAAGGAATCAGTGATTGACCATCATCACGGCTAGAAATATCACCACCAATCGCCGAGAGTGGAAGCGTATTATGAATGACACATGGACCTCAGTGGCACCTACAGCAGTATATTGGCTGAGAGGAGGACCTGCTCCCCAGCCAAGCACCAGACAAGGACTAAAGAAGAACAGAAGAACAGTGTCTTGAGAAAACTGGCTCCAAAAGGAGGTACTGACTCCCAAAAATAGAAATGGCATTTTCAGATTTTTGTTGTAACAAGTAGTTCGACCTTAAGAATGGGTCAGTCGGATGCTTTAGGTGAGGTGCCACAGTTGTGGCTGCCCCAGTCCAGCAGACTTCTGGGATGATCAGGATATGAAAAGAGTTTACCTGCTGCCAGTACGTTTCCTTTCAAGCATCTGATAATGCTTGTTAGAAAGTAGCCCATTAGGATCTATAAACTCCACCATTGTTGCTGCCAGCTCCTTCAGAATCCCGCTCTGAAGAACAACAGGGGAGTTGAGTAATTCTGTAGTCATTTGGTTTGATAAATAGATGGCATGGGAGATTAAAGTTTTCCAAATACTGGTGTGAAAGCACAGCTTAAGAGTTTGTTTGTTGCTCTCCTTATAATTATCTCTTGTTTCCCTAGTTATAAGACCAGGTCCACTGCACCTACCAAAGCCGTAAAAACTTGTTAAGTGTATTATGCATCTTCAGGGCATTTTGAAATCCTCATTATATCTTATATGCCACACTTAGATGTCTTTGCAGTATTTCTCCGTTTGCCTCTGTTTTGCTCACTTCTGAAAGATTGCCAAATTTAGAAATGAGCTCATCAGTATGCTAAAACAGACTACAGTGACTGTGGATGGCAATTATACCCTATTACCCAGCTAAACTCGAAGTTAAAGCCAATTAAATTAAAGGTGACTGTTAATTCCTCTTTATTGCAATATCTTATGCGCATTTTGCATCATTTTAATTAATGCTATCAAACTTTCGGAAGGATGAAAGGGAGATAACAGAAACACATTTACAAAATTCAAATTTTAATTCAGAGTTTGATATGCTAATTGTGTATGGCTGTTTGCAAACCTTTCAAACTTATAATTAATTACTTGCACTAAGAAATAGGTGGGGGGAGAATGGTTTGCAGATAAAGAAAACCTTCACTGCCACATCACAGTAAAAATATTCCAAAGTAGCTAGCTGGCTAAATTCAATTATGATTGTTTCCAAAGTGAACTTGGTAGTTTTAGGGTCTGGTGAGGTCAAGACCCTGAGACTAGAGTCACAGACAAGGGCATCATCAAATAGAAGTTAAGGGGCAACCTAGAAGAAATTATAACTATATCATCTCTATTGATTCTTTCCCTATTACAATAGCAGTTGTGAGGGGGCTAAGCTCGATCAGAACCAAGGTGCAGGTGGAAGCAGCAATCTTTTGCCCTGGAACCATTTTCCTACAAAATCCCACCAAGGTAGCTATTTGCCCCCCAGCAATGCCATTCACTGCTGTGGGAGGGGAGATTTTAGGTAAGAAAACAATGCAAGTTTGTTTTCAGTTGCCTCCACCTCATTCAGATTTTACACTCTCACACACAGAAAGAGTGAGAGCAAGAGTGAGAGATAGCTGTTAGTTTAAAGCAGGGGTCTCCAAACCACGGCCCGGGGGCCAGATGAAGCCTGCAGAGAGCCTCTATCTGGCCCGCGGCTAGACTCTGATCCCCTGAGAGCCTCTGGCCCAGTTGACCAAACACAACCAGAGTTGTGCTTGTGGGGTGGGAGAATGGGGGTCCATTTAAGTGTGTGCACTTTATTTCTTGGGCTGTGCTGGTGCTTGGAGAAATCCTGGACATTTGAGCCTATTCATTCATTCATAAGAACATAAGAACAGCCCCACTGGATCAGGCCATAGGCCCATCTAGTCCAGCTTCCTGTACCTCACAGCGGCCCACCAAATGCCCCAGGGAGCACACCAGATAACAAGAGACCTCATCCTGGTGCCCTCCCTTGCATCTGGCATTCTGACATAACCCATTTCTAAAATCAGGAGGTTGCGCATACACATCATGGCTTGTACCCCATAATGGATTTTTCCTCCAGAAACTTGTCCAATCCCCTTTTAAAGGCATCCAGGCCAGATGTCGTCACCACATCCTACAGCAAGGAGTTCCACAGACTGACCACACGCTGAGTAAAGAAATATTTTCTTTTGTCTGTCCTAACCTGCCCAACACTCAATTTTAATAGATGTCCCCTGGTTCTGGTATTATGTGAGAGTGTAAAGAGCATCTCCCTATCCACTCTGTCCATCCCCTGCCTAATTTTGTATGTCTCAATCACGTCCCCTCTCAGGCGTCTCTTTTCTAGGCTGAAGAGGCCCAAACGCCGTAACCTTTCCTCATAAGGAAGGTGCCCCAGCCCCGAAATCATCTTAGTCGCTCTCTTTTGCACCTTTTCCATTTCCACTATGTCTTTTTTGAGATGCGGCGACCAGAACTGGACACAATACTCCAGGTGTGGCCTTACCATAGATTTGTACAACGGCATTATAATACTAGCCGTTTTGTTCTCAATACCCTTCCTAATGATCCCAAGCATAGAATTGGCCTTCTTCACTGCTGCCGCACATTGGGTCGACACTTTCATTGACCTGTCCACCACCACCCCAAGATCTCTCTCCTGATCTGTCACAGACAGCTCAGAACCCATCAGCCTATATCTAAAGTTTTGATATTTTGCCCCAATGTGCACGACTTTACACTTACTGACATTGAAGCGCATCTGCCATTTTGCTGCCCATTCTGCCAGTCTGGAGAGATCCTTCTGGAGCTCCTCACAATCACTTCTGGTCTTCACCACTCGGAAAAGTTTGGTGTCGTCTGCAAACTTAGCCACTTCACTGCTCAACCCTGTCTCCAGGTCATTTATGAAGAGGTTGAAAAGCACCGGTCCCAGGACAGATCCTTGGGGCACACCGCTTTTCACTTCTCTCCATTGTGAAAATTGCCATTGACACCCACTCTCTGCTTCCTGGCCTCCAACCAATTCTCAATCCACGAGAGGACCTGTCCTCTAATTCCCTGACTGTGGAGTTTTTTCAGTAGCCTTTGGTGAGGGACCGTGTCAAACGCCTTCTGAAAGTCCAGATATATAATGTCCACGGGTTTTCCCACATCCACATGCCTCCTGACCTTTTCAAAGAATTCTATAAGGTTCGTGAGGCAAGAGTTACCCTTACAGAAGCCATGCTGACTCTCCCTCAGCAAGGCCTGTTCGTCTATGTGTTTTGAGATCCTATCTTTGATGAGGCATTCCACCATCTTACCCAGTATGGATGTTAGGCTGACCGGCCTATAGTTTCCCGGGTCCCCCCTCTTTCCCTTTTTAAAAATAGGCGTGACATTTGCTATCCTCCAATCCTGTGGCACCGTGGCCGTTTTGAGGGACAAGTTGCATATTTTAGTCAAGAGATCTGCAACTTCATTCTTCAATTCCTTAATAACTCTTGGGTGGATGCCATCAGGACCCGGTGACTTATTGATCTCTGATTTATCAATGAGGTCTGAAACATCTTCTCTTTTAACCTCTATCTGACTTAACTCCTCGGTCAGGAGGGGCTGTTCGGGCAGCGGTATCTGCCCGAAGTCTTCTGCCGTGAAGACAGATGCAAAGAACTCATTTAATTTCTCTGCCATCTCTAAGTCTCCTTTTATCTCCCCTTTCCCTCCCTCACCATCCAGAGGGCCAACCGCTTCTCTGGCGGGTTTCCTGTTTCTAACATATTTGAAGAAGCTTTTATTATTCCCCTTAATGTTGCTGGCCATGCATTCCTCATAGTCTCGCTTGGTCTCCCGTATCACCTTCTTACATTTCTTTTGCCACAGTTTATGTTCCTTTTTATTCTCTTCATTAGGGCAAGACTTCCATTTACGGAAGGAAGCTTTCTTGCCCTTCACAGCCTCTCTAACTTGGCTGGTTAGCCATGCAGGCACCCTCCTGGATTTAGTGGAACCCTTCTTTCTTTGCGGTATACACCTCTGCTGGGCCTCTATTACTGTTGTTTTAAGCAGCCTCCATGCACTCTGGAGAGATTGGACTCTTTTTACCCTTCCTTTCAACCTCCTTCTAACCAGCCTCCTCATTTGAGGGAAGTCCGCCCGTTGGAAGTCAAGGGTTTTTGTTAGAGATTTGCCTGGTATTCTTCCCCCGACATGCATGTCAAAACGGATCGCAGCATGATCACTGTTCCCCAATGGCTCAGTAACGTTTACATCTCTAACCAGGTCCTGCGTACCGCACAATATTAAATCCAGAGTCACCTGTCCTCTGGTGGGCTCCATGACTAGCTGCTCTAAGCCACAGTCATTTAGCACGTCAAGAAATCCGGTTTCCTTATCGTGACCAGAACACAAATTGACCCAGTCAATATGAGGATAATTGAAGTCCCCCATGATTACAACCCTGTCCCTCCTTGTCACCTCCCGGATCTGTTTCCTCATTTCAAGGTCCCTATCCGATTTCTGGTCTGGAGGACGATAGCACACCCCCAGTATTACATCGTTGCACAAGCCTGGTAATTTAACTCACAGAGATTCTACGGTGGAGTCGGACCCACCTTCAATCTCTACTTTGCTGGATTCTATCCCTTTCTTAACATAAACGGCCACCCCACCTCCAACACGCCCCTGCCTGTCCCTCCTGTAGAGTTTATAGCCCGGGATTGCGGTATCCCACTGATTCTCTGCATTCCACCAGGTTTCCGTTATGCCCACTATGTCAATGTTTTCCCTTGTCACCAGACATTCCGGTTCTCCCACTTTTGCTCGTAGACTTCGGGCATTCGCATAAAAGCATTTGTACACAGAATGCCCCAGGATGGGCTGCTTATTTGCTCCTTTGTCCCCGCATCCTCTCATTGTGCCAAACCGTCTATCACATCCCATCACGCTACCTTTCCCAATTTCTTCTCCTACTCTGCCTTTGTCTTGTTGTTCTCTAACCTCCCCATCCTCATCTCATAGGGATGAGGAGTCCTGAACCGGATGCCCCTCGGCTCCTGTCGGCCTTCCCCCAGGGATCAGTTTAAAAGCTGCTCTGCCACCTTTTTAATGTTATGCGCCAGCAGTCTGGTTCCATTCTGGTTCAAGTGGAGCCCGTCCCTCTTGTACAGGCCCCGCTTGTCCCAAAACGTTCCCCAGTGCCTAACGAATCTAAACCCCTCCTCCCTACACCACCGTCTCATCCATGCATTGAGATCCCTGATCTCTGCCTGCCTAGCTGGCCCTGCGCGTGGAACAGGTAGCACTTCAGAGAACGCTACCTTTGAGGTCCTGGCTTTCAGCTTCCTACCTAAAAGCCTAAATTTGGCCTCCAGGACCTCCCAGCTACACTTGCCCACATTGTTGGTGTCGACATGCACCACAACCGCTACCTCTCCCCCAGCACTGTCTACCAGCCTGTCTAGACGAGAAGTGATGTCCGCAACCTTCGCACCAGGCAGGCAAGTCACCATGCGGTCCTCACATCCGTCGCAAACCCCCCTCTCTATGTTTCTAATAATCGAATCCCCCACTACAAGAAGCCCCCGACCCCCCCTCCCGCCAAGGAGTATCCTGAGTGCATTCGGATATGGGCCCATCCCCTGGAGAAGGGGTCCCCCCTAGGGGATTGTTTCCCTCCTCTCCAGGATGATGTCCTCCAGCCTCGAGACTTCCCACCCGGACATCTGAGAAACTGCACACCTGAGGTTGGGACGAAGCCTGATCGTCCCCGGAAGTCTCCCCACGGTCCTCCTCTGCCTGCCTGCGCTTCTCCAGGTCGGCCACCAAGGCTTCAAGGGAGCAGATGCGTTCCCTGAGACCCTGGAGCTCCTTGCACCGAGGACACACCCATGACTTATGCCCTAGAGGCATATAATCATACATGTGGCACTCGATGCAGAACACTGGATAGCCCCCACCCTGCTGCTGGCTCTCTGACTGCATAGCTTTTTTGTTGTTGTTGTTTTATTTAGGGGTACTTTTAAAAACCCTACACTGGTTAGCAGCCCTCTTCTCAAGGGAAGAGGAAGGGCAGTGTATGGGGCCCTGGCCTCCTCGCCCTGCTGCTGAACTCGCCCAGATAAATTCATTTCAGTCATTCATCTAAGTTCCATCTCTAATGTATTTATTTAAATTTTCTATTTCATTTTTTTCTGGCCCTCGATACCGTTCCAGATATTAGATGCGGCCCTTCGGCCAAAAAGTTTGGAGACCCCTGGTTTAAAGCACTGGTACCCAACCTGTGGTCAGCAGACCACAGATGGGCCGGAAGACCCAGAGGTCCATGAGGTCCTAGAGAGAGAAAAAAATGATCTCCTTCAATCACATCCACTTCCAAAAAAAGTAGCAACCCACAAATCTCTATAAATAATATATCTAATAAATCTCTAATAAATAAATCTTCTCTAATTATTACAAATTTAATTGCATTTTCTGTGAGCAGGGGGTAGGGGGATTGCATGTGATCCACAATGATTCCAATTTTTGTCTCAGTGATCCCTGGGCTCCCAATGATTGAGCAACAGGCTGGACTGTAAAACAGGGTTCTAAGGTATTTTCATCCTGGACATTGTGCCCTGGTCAAATGAGTCCCAGTCATTGGCATCCCTGAGTTTTTGGGTCCTGGTCATTTGCATCCCACTATATCTGGGCAACAAACTGTAACTGGGCAACAAATCCCACGTTACATATACAAAGCCTCTTATCCCAACCCTAGCTCTAACCCTATCTTTGCATTTAAAAAATAAGAAAGTACATCTAATATAAATTATATATATTTATATATATAAATATAAATACATATATTGGGACACAAACACCTGGGATGTAAAAAAGAATGGAGGCAAATGTCCGATACCAAGACACATTTGACTGAGGCAAAGCTGTCCAAGATGCAATGGTCCTGTCAATAGAAAACAGTGACAGTCTACAAAAAGAAGCAACAAGCAGGGCAGGTCAAATTCTACAGCATGAGGCAAAACAGAGAGAGAAAAACTTGTGGCTGCAACAAGCCAGACCAGGATCCTCCAAACTGTGGCCTGCGGGCCGGATCGGGCATGACAAAAAAGCTTTCCATTCTGTGCTGCAGTCTCCTATCTTTCAAGTTGATCTTCACAGAAACTTGTGCTCGGCAGCTGCTTCCATCTGGAAATCGGGACACAGAAACTGCTTGGGTGACAGGCAGCGGGAGCAGCTGCCTGGCACGAGCTTATGTAAAGTTTGGCTCGAAAGATAAGAGGCTGGGCGCAGAACAGAAAATGCCATGCCCGGACAGCTTTTTCGATACCGTCATTGGTATAATCGTCTATTCAGAAGCCGAAAATGACCATTGCTGCTGCAGCCAGTGAAGATGTAGGAATGGTTCACACATGCATGTTCTGCACACAAAAACTGGTGATTTACATGTGTGAATGATCAAGCACAGAACAAGCACCAGGCACAACTTTCATAAGCCATCAAAGCGCAACCCTTTTCGGAGGAGTCAGCTTACGTATTCATCTGTGATTCATCAGGTGTAGACTGCACGGAAGTGATGCCCAATCAGATGTAAACTGGCCACTAGATTTTTAATAAACTGTGGACAGTTTTCTAATGGCAGCTTTGTTAGCGCGTCTGTCGAGAAGCTTTGCAGTCTCTTTGCTTCAAATCTGTAGATCTTAGTATGGAAGCCTTCAAAACAATGAAGAACTCAGATCTCTTCAGAGGGTCCAAAATACAATAGGACAGGGTCAAAAACATACATTTTCTGTTGCATGAAATGTTGATGTCTATGAGAACCTGGTGGCAGACAGGTGATATAAATGAAGAGTGGAAATTGTTCAGTGTTTGAATGGTTCTTGGAGTTACTATGAACCAGATGATCTGGGAAGAGATAATGATGCACTTTGTGGTGAGCCAAAGACTTCAGTAAGAAACAGTCCTTTGCAATATCATTATGTGGATTCAGGGAACTGTGCTTTCATTGACCTGGTCAGCAAGGTTTTTGCTTCTGAAAAAGGGAGGAATCCATAGCTTATGCAGGGTCCCAACCTTCCCTCTAGTCTAGTTTGAAACAAGATCAAAGAAATAGGTGGCTTTTAGATCACAGAGCTTAGTGCAACTCCATGTTCTTCAATGATGACGCAAACTACTCATGGTTAATAAGGACATGTGCACAGAGCATACTGAAAATGGAGGAGTTTATACTTCCAACAGTCTACTGCACCAAAGACCACATGGAGTGCTGGGTTTCCTTCCACTATTTCAAAACAGGGATATTGAAGAAGTTGGAAAAAAAGGCTTACTAAAAATAGGAGCTATCTGAGAGTGGAGGACATTGCAGAAGATGAAGAATTCATTTTCTGGGAGATTTACTGGGAATTTAAACCTGGTACAGATAAGCATTCTGTAAAGATTATACACACTAGGAGATAGGTATGTTCTGGTTTGCCACTGGAAATCCCTCTTCCGCCAAATACAAGGAATGTTACAGAATTCTTAAAACCTCTATCCCAGCCATCTTCAACTTTTTACATCTCACAGCATGCTGACAAGGTGCTAAAATTATCAGTTTTTTTGACAATTGGCAAGGCACACTGCACTGACTTGGGTGGTTGGGGGCTCACATCTCCCAATGGCCCTACTAATATATGACCTGCTCCCAAGCTCCTGTGCACACCTGCATATATTTCACAGCACACCAATGTGCCACTGCACACTGGTTGAAAATCACTGCCCTATCCTATCAAGAGAAAAGGTCTCAACGCCAGCATGTTCATGGCTCAGCATTTTATCAGCACACTGAAAGCATGAAAGACCCTACGCTCAAAAAAGTAACCATAATGTGGCACTAATCAACATCCCAAGTCAGCGTCACTTCCTTTTCCACCCTCAGTCCCATTCTTTCCCATCTGCTACAGATGAATAGAAGACCAGTGCATGCCCAGTGGACAGGGTATGTGGCTTGAAGGCATTTAAATTAGCACATCCAATCCCAAGGGGACACAAATCTCCAACCAGTTGCACTTCTAAACACTTTTCACAGCAACGGAACATTCACCCACGTCAACAGAATGTAGCTGGGTGCCCTTTAAAATGTTCTAATTCTGACATCAGTAATACCCTATTGAGACATTACAAGGCTTGGGAGGATTACAGCCAGATTAGGGAGTTTTATCCCCCAAGTGTTGCTCTTTAGCCATTACAGACTAAGACGGGGAAATCTGACAGAGCGTACTTCAGCTGCTGCTGTTCAATATAAAAAGAAATAACCAAGGGAGTGGCCAGCTTAGCATAATGTTGCAAAAAAAGGGTAATTGTGCTTCTCATCATTTTCTTCACCTAAAGGCCTTCCAGAATGAGGTTATTCTTGCATCTCTCACATTCCTTTATGAACTCTGATCCAAGCCACTTGAGACACAGCAGCAAACTGCAGCGTCATTCAAAGACGCCTAGGTTAAAATCAGGTCACCCAAAGCTTTAGAAGAGGGACTATGCAGGAGAAAGAATGAATGCCTGACTTCTAATGAAAAGAGTCCTTTATTGAGTCAGGAGGGCTCATGAATGGAGCATTGCTGGCAGCAAATCAGGAGACAGATTTTCAGCCGGGCAGTGGCAGGGCAAACAAAAAGATGGAGAGATCGTGCCGCGCCAGATTGGAGCCATGTCTTCTAGCTACACAGCCAAGTCAAGATGCAAAGATGAGCAGCTTCCAGGCTGGGCTGCAGTGAACAAGCGTCTGTTTTCAGCTTAGATGAGCAACACAATCGCACCCCAGCAGTGAGGGAAAAGGGTTACAAGGAGGTCAAACTGCAAATTAGAAAACAGAAATGTTGTCTTTTCAAGGTTTACGAGGAGCTCATAGAGGAGCGATTGTCCTATACAGGAGTAGCACGCACAACCCAAGGTGTAATTCCCAGGGGCCCAAAGTTGGCCATTATTTGGTAATCTAGGAATATCTATAGTCTCACAACTAATGCACACGTTGTACCTCTTGTACTTGGATTCTACACAAAGAAATCAGTAAGTGGAATGCAACAGCAGCCATGACAAAGATATTGTGTAAATTCAGCCCCTTCTTCAAATCAAGGTTGGCAACAAATGGGGCAAAGCCAGCTATTTGTGTCAAAGTATGTCTCCCCCCCCCACCCCAAAAAAAAAAATGACTCTCACTGAGGATAGCGCTGCAAGCAGGGGGAAACAAATAAGAACATAAGAACATAAGAACAGCCCCACTGGATCAGGCCATAGGCCCATCTAGTCCAGCTTCCTGTATCTCACAGCGGCCCACCAAATGCCCCAGGGAGCACACCAGATAACAAGAGACCTCATCCTGGTGCCCTCCCCTACATCTGGCATTCTGACTTAACCCATTCCTAAAATCAGGAGGTTGCGCATACTCATCATGGCTTGTACCCCATAATGGATTTTTCCTCCAGAAACTCGTCCAATCCCCTTTTAAAGGCGTCTAGGCTAGACGCCAGCACCACATCCTGTGGCAAGGAGTTCCACAGACTGACCACGCGCTGAGTAAAGAAATATTTTCTTTTGTCTGTCCTAACCCACCCAACACTCAATTTTAGTGGATGTCCCCTGGTTCTGGTATTATGTGAGAGTGTAAAGAGCATCTCCCTATCCACTCTGTCCATCCCCTGCATAATTTTGTATGTCTCAATCATGTCCCCCCTCAAGCGTCTCTTTTCTAGGCTGAAGAGGCCCAAACGCCGTAGCCTTTCCTCATAAGGAAGGTGCCCCAGCCCCGTAATCATCTTAGTCGCTCTCTTTTGCACCTTTTCCATTTCCACTATGTCTTTTTTGAGATGCGGCGACCAGAACTGGACACAATACTCCAGGTGTGGCCTTACCATCGATTTGTACAACAGCATTATAATACTAGCCATTTTGTTCTCAATACCCTTCCTAATGATCCCAAGCATAGAATTGGCCTTCTTCACTGCCGCCGCACATTGGGTCGACACTTTCATCGACCTGTCCACCACCACCCCAAGATCTCTCTCCTGATCTGTCACAGACAGCTCAGAACCCATCAGCCTATATCTAAAGTTTTGCTTTTTTGCCCCAATGTGCATGACTTTACACTTACTGACATTGAAGCGCATCTGCCATTTTGCTGCCCATTCTGCCAGTCTGGAGAGATCCTTCTGGAGCTCCTCACAATCACTTCTGGTCTTTACCACTCGGAAAAGTTTGGTGTCATCTGCAAACTTAGCCACTTCACTGCTCAACCCTGTCTCCAGGTCATTTATGAAGAGGTTGAAAAGCACCGGTCCCAGGACAGATCCTTGGGGCACACCGCTTTTCACCTCTCTCCATTGTGAAAATTGCCCATTGACACCCACTCTCTGCTTCCTGGCCTCCAACCAGTTCTCAATCCACGAGAGGACCTGCCCTCTAATTCCCTGACTGTGGAGTTTTTTCAGTAGCCTTTGGTGAGGGACCATGTCAAACGCCTTCTGAAAGTCCAGATATATAATGTCCACGGGTTCTCCCGCATCCACATGCCTGTTGACCTTTTCAAAGAATTCTATAAGGTTCGTGAGGCAAGACTTACCCTTACAGAAGCCATGCTGACTCTCCCTCAGCAAGGCCTGTTCGTCTATGTGTTTTGAGATCCTATCTTTGATGAGGCATTCCACCATCTTACCCGGTAT
The DNA here is from genome assembly GCF_035046505.1 of Tiliqua scincoides. Classification (NCBI taxonomy): domain Eukaryota; kingdom Metazoa; phylum Chordata; class Lepidosauria; order Squamata; family Scincidae; genus Tiliqua; species Tiliqua scincoides. The sequence goes on from NC_089826.1 coordinate 62,955,433, forward strand.
GGATGTTAGGCTGACCGGCCTATAGTTTCCCGGGTCCCCCCTCTTTCCCTTTTTAAAAATAGGCGTGACATTTGCTATCCTCCAATCTTCTGGCACCATGGCCGTTTTGAGGGACAAGTTGCATACCTTAGTCAAGAGATCTGCAACTTCATTCTTCAATTCCTTAATAACCCTTGGGTGGATGCCATCAGGGCCCGGTGACTTATTGATCTTTAATTTATCAATGAGGTCTGAAACATCTTCTCTTTTAACCTCTATCTGACTTAACTCCTCGGTCTCGACTCCAAATGTCGAGAACAGTGTTTGCTAAGAGCCCCATTGTTGGATGTGTTGAATGTGGGACTCCTAAAGTCAAATTCTGGCCCAGCCATGACACCAGCACAAGGCCTGATGTTCTTATAGAGAAATTCAGAGGACAATCAATGATATCAATGACTACCCGACATTTCAGATGCAGAGGCAGTATGGTTCTGTATATCAGTTGCATGGATGCAACAGTGAGAGAGGGGTACGTTGCCTTAATCTCCTGCTTGCAGGTTTCCTAGAGGTAGTGGCAAAGTTAGCAGGGGGCAAGCCGCCCCAGCTGCCATCCTCAGGGGGGTGACACTACTAGTGACCAAAATCACTAAAATCACAGTTATTAGGAATAATACCATCATGTTAAATACTCTTCTGACTGCCCTCTGGAGCCATTTCTTGCAGTTGGGTAGACCTGGGCTACTGAGCCCAGATTAATTAATTTTGTCATATAGGGGGTATCAGAAATTTATGGGCCTCGAGTGTCAAATGACCTAGCTTTGCCACTGCCTAGAGGTGTTGGGTGGGCACTGTAAGAAACAGGACACTGGTTTCTTTACACGATGGGCAGGAGGTATGGTCTGAAGGTTGAGCTGTGACCTTGCTTGAAAAAGCTAAGCAGGATCACTTGCTTGGAAGAGAGACTGTGAGAGAGACTACAAAAAGCTGCTGACTTGCATCTGCAGAGATGTCAACTGGCAAAAAAATTGGAAAAATCTTGAGATCAATTCTGAAGCTTGGTATGGAGCTGCCTGAGAGGGCTTGGAGTGCGCAAGGCTTGGCAGCCAGAATAATGACTGCACTATATAGGGGAACATCTGGAGAAATGGGGGGTTCTATGAGATTTTCTCATGGAAGAATACTTGAAAAAATCTCATTGAAAAATGGGATTTATGTTTAGTCTGCCTATGTAAACCACCATAAGCCTATGAGAAAGGCAGAATATAAATACAGGCGTGCCCCCATATCTGCAGGGGTTCTGTTCCAGAACCCCCCACAGTTAAGAGAAACCACGAATACAAAGGAATACCGCACCCTCCAGAGGTGAGGGGAGCTGAGGTCCCCTTGCCTCCAGAGCATCTTCTGAGCCCAGCAGAGGCCGTGCGCATCCACCCACAGCCTCTGCTGGGCTCAGAATGATGATTATATGCTGAAAAAGTCACTTCTGGCTTTCAACCAAAAACTGGAAGTGGCATTTTTTAGCCTATAATTGTGCATCAGGATGCAAGGGAGGGCACCAGAATGCAGTTCTCTTGTTGCCTTGTGTGCTTCCCAAGGCATCTGGTGGGTCACTGTGAGATACAGGAAGCTGAACAGGATGGGCTTTTGACCTGATCCAGTGGAGCTCTTCATACGTTCTTATGGGGCTCATGCACGGGGCCTCATTGACCTGATCAGCAGATAAGTAAAACCGCAGATAAGGGATTTGCAGATAAGGAGAGCCCCCATACTGTAATAAATAAGTAAATGATCCTTCACTTTGCAGGGGTTTTCTTACATTCTCATGATCTTTCCACCAAACAAATTTTTGTCCCAATAAGTTGTGGACCATTTCCACCCTTCAGTTTTATGAGGCTCTCCACAAGGTAACATCAGCATTTTGCTTCAGGGCAGGAGCAATTGGTTGGGTATATTTTTAGCCATTCTGTAAAACACTGGAAATAGCATTGCCTTTTTCCTAATCAACTGCTAATTCCCAGTTCTCCTAAGTTTTAAATACAGAGATGTGGGTTTTAGGTTCTGTTATTGTATTTTATTGTATTAGTTTATGTACGGTGCTTTGCATTTGGTTACTGCACTTTGTCTCATTGCGTTTAAGTCCTAAATCTAGTTAATGGAAATGGGAATACTACACTAATAAAATTGTTATAACTATTATTACAAGTGTGTAAATAAACATATTTTTTTAAAAAAACACTGCATACCCCCAGAAACCAGGCATGGAAAGCTAACTGGAATCAGATACTGTTTAGAGAAAGTTGATACAAAAGCAGTGGACCCATTGCTTCATATGCATACATGTCATTCAATCAACATTTGAATATGGGTTGAAAAATAATTATTTTTTTTACAATCAGGCTTCAACATCTTGATTTCCCCGACTCCCCATTCCAGGTGCCTGACCTTACAGTTGACCATATATTTAAAAAAGACTCTATGACTTCCATGGGCTTTAGTCTGGTATATAACATTACAGCCCATATCATTCCACTTCATTGCATAGGTCAATAAGTTTCCACTTTGCCAGTAAGCTGTAAGTACATTTCATAGTATCGTTTTGTAATGAAAATTGGCTATAGGTCATTTAATCCAGTACACCACATATTACTTTAAATAAGTTGGGCTTTCAATTGACTTTTTTTTTGTTCCAATTCTCATTAAAGTGTAATTTGCATCTTTTAATTCCAATTTAAATCAATTACTGTCTTTGATTCATTGTTAGTACTTCCAATAGGACAATTACTTTAAAATAAAGATTTAGTTCCTCATCATTATTACATTAATTCCCACTAACGTTACTCTTGCTTCTCTTACAACATCTCTTACAATTAGAAAATCCTTCCCCATGTCTATCCAAAATATACTTCTCAGTCATTTTAAACCATTGGTTCTAGTTCAGTCCTTAGGAGTCACAGAACCGTCTTCTCTGTAACAGACCATCAGACATTAGAAGACAGATATCATCCTTCATGGTCAACCCATATTTACATCATGGCCATATTTGGGCAAAGTGAAAGAAGTCTGTGGATGTGTGGGAAGTGAAAGTATCCATAGGTCATTTCCCTGTGAATCCCAACATTCCACTTTAAGTTCTGGTGTAGCATGGTGGTTGAGAGACTGAGTTGTAATTCAGGACTTTCTCTGATTTGAATCTCACCTCAGCCATGTAATCACAAGGCGGCCTTAGGCAAGTCACTCTCAGTATCACAGCCCAATCCTATACTTATTGGGGGGGAGGGGGATACAATCGAGCTCTCAGTGACTCAGCTGCAGCATGAGTTTGATTAATATGGGTTAGGAATTTACAGGATTGTTGTCGTAATCCTTACATGTGAAGCACTTTGCACACTCAGAAAGCACCATACAAATGCCCACTTCGATCATCATCAACAACATAAAACAGGAAGCTTGAAAACCTGAAGCCATCAATGCAAAGTATCCATCACAGGGTTCAAAATGTGATCATTTCTTTACACAATTTATCGTACCTCAGAAAGCAGTTACCAGATAGTGTCATAAGGAGAGTTATTAAACCTATTGACAGCATTTCCCTAATAAGGGATAGGGAAGAACATATTTTTCCAGTTGTCCATCATACAATGTTTAACAATGCATCCATGTTTTACATTGCTTGATGCTGGGGACAGATTAAGTTGAATTGAATATGAGACTCAAATAAACCGCTAAACATCATCTCCTGCTCCATCTCTTCAGCACAAACTTCCTCTTCTTGGTTCAGAACAGAAGTAGCATTTCCTAAATAAATACCCATAAAATACACATCTCTGCCTTTAATAGGAGCCTGACACAGGAGCTGCACCAACAATCCTTAAAACCATGGTTTGGTAGATTGAGAATGAACCATGGGCTTGAGTGCTCCCTCACCTCTGCCTCAGCCCTCGCCTCCTCCCCTCTTCCACAGTCTCATCAATATCTTCCTGGACTGATCAAACCATAATTTTCCATATATAGCTACCTACGTTTCCACCAACTGGGGCTGCAGCCAGACCACAGGATAGATAGTTGGCAGGACAATCAGCTCTCCTAATCTACTCCTCCCTGCATTTCACCTCCCAAATAGCTGATCAGCACTCAGTGTTTGTGCTATGTTCTAGCGGAGGGGCTCAGGCAAAGTCCTGTGCTGGGCTACTGTGCATGTGCGCATAATGACCATCTGCAGTGATTCTGCTATTCCTCCCTTAGTACCACCTGAACACTGAGAGAGGAGCACCCAAAGATTGCTCCCCTTTCCCAGCCAGAAAATGAGAGGGAAGAGATCTCTGGATATTGATCCCTCTGTTTTTTCTCCACCGAGAAAATTATTGCATCATTTTAGTAATTCTTAAGCTTTCATTCTTTGTTTTACCTGACACTCTAAGCAATCTCAGCACTTGGCAATGTATCTCTTTTTCATAGCAATGCTTGTACTTTCTAATTATGCCTACCAAAATACTAGCATCAGAAGATCTGTCAGCACAGCACAGGCCAGGGATGAATAAATAAGAAGTGTAAAAACAATATAAAACACAAACACTGTTTTATATTGGGTCCATGTGAATAAAGGAAGGCATAGAGATAACACACTCTGCCAAAGATCTCCAGCAGCTCATGGATCGTTTTAGCAAGGCCTGCCAAGATTTTGGACTGACAATCAGCCTGAAGAAAACACAGGTCATGGTTCAGGATGTGGACTCACCTCCCTGCATTACAATCTCTGAGCATGAACTGGAGGTTGTCCATGACTTTGTGTACCTTGGCTCAACGATCTCCGACACACATTCTCTCGATACCGAGCTAAACAAGCGCATCGGTAAAGCAGCTACCACGTTTTCCAGACTCACAAAGAGAGTCTGGTCCAACAAGAAGCTGACGGAACATACCAAGATCCAGGTCTACAGAGCTTGCGTCCTGAGTACACTTCTGTACTGCAGCGAGTCATGGACTCTTCGCTCACAACAGGAGAGGAAACTGAGCGCTTTCCACATGCGCTGCCTCCGACGCATCCTCGGCATCACCTGGCAGGACAAAGTTCCAAACAACACAGTCCTGGAACGTGCTGGAATCCCTAGCATGTATTCACTGCTGAAACAGAGACGCCTGCGTTGGCTTGGTCATGTCGTGAGAATGGATGATGGCCGGATCCCAAAGGATCTCCTCTATGGAGAACTCGTGCAAGGAAAGCGCCCTACAGGTAGACCACAGCTGTGATACAAGGACATCTGCAAGAGGGATCTGAAGGCCTTAGGGATGGACCTCAACAAGTGGGAAACCCTGGCCTCTGAGCGGCCCGCTTGGAGGCAGGCTGTGCAGCATGGCCTTTCCCAGTTTGAAGAGGCACTTGGCCAACAGTCTGAGGCTAAGAGGCAAAGAAGGAAGGCCCATAGCCAGGGAGACAGACCAGGGACAGACTGCACTTGCTCCCGGTGTGGAAGGGATTGTCACTCCCGGATTGGCCTTTTCAGCCACACTAGACGCTGTGCCAGAACCACCTTTCAGAGCGCGATACCATAGTCTTTCGAGACTGAAGGTTGCCAATAGTAGAGATAACAACTCAATACGTTTATTCCATCTTCAGAACAGAACCTGGCAATGAATCTGAATGAATCTGACACAAGGCAAACACCCCTGGCTTTTATACCCTTTAGCTCCGCCCAGACTCCCCATGATTGGTGCAACTGAAACATTCACTATAGGGCCAATCGGATGGTAGGATTTTGATCCATCACCCAATTGGCCAGCCATAAGTCTGGGCCAATCAGTTATGCAGGATTTCGATCCTGCATAACTTGCATGCATAACACCCTTCCCCACCAAAGAACAGTTCAAGGTGAACAAACATAGTCCTCAGAGTGGCGGGGCTGTACCCGCATTCGCAAGGTGCAGCAAGGCTTTGGTATCGGGACCTCTGGTACCGTAGTCCGCTCTGGGGTCGGCACAGCTATGGCAGAGGGATTCCCCATAGGTGAACTGACATCAGGTGGCTCAGATAAGAACAGGGAGGTTTTGGTTCCTGCGGTAACACATCAGGACTGATGGCCTCTCCGGTCTGTGGCAAGACCAGATGCTGGTTACCAGGGACTGGAATCGGCATGGTGGGTGCTGAGTCAGCCAGGCAGTGGCGCATCTGGTCCACATGATGGCGGAGAGTCCGGCTGTCCTGGATGGCAACCTCGTAAGAGACAGGACTGGTGACTCTAATGACGGTTGCTGGGATCCATACTGGGTCATTTGCATAGTTCCAGACATAGACTGGGTCGCTCAGGCTGAACCCACGAATGGCCTCTTGTATCTTGGCCTCTTTGGTGGTCTTTCCGAAGTTCTGTCTGGCGCAGGATGAATGCCGTCAGCATCAAAGTCTAATTTGCTCATACTCTGGACCCCAGTTACCTGGATGCCAAGAGGCTCAAACCATGCAAGGCTGAGGAGACTGGTGTGATGGCCCTCGATGACCACCAGATCCAGGAGCCCATCAAAGTGTTTATAACGAACCTGAAACTTACCTGTACCCTGAACAGGGATGCGGTTGCCCTGAAAATCTGTAAGCAAAGGTCCAATCGGCTCGAGGCTGGGGCCCTTTCTAGGGCAAAGGCACTGAAAAGTCTCAATAGAAATAATAGACAGCGCTGATCCAGAGTCCACTTCCATTACACAGGGAGACCCTTGAATTTCTACTGTCACATGTATCTTTTCCCTGGTTGGCAAACGGACACTCTGGATGGGATGTACTGAAGTAGTGTAGAGCTGTTCCTGGCTGACAGACCGCTGAAGAACTTTCTGGCTCCAAGCCCAAGAAGGCTTACTGCGACAAACACCAGCAATATGACCCCTCTTTCTGCACGCCCAACAAGTCACATCGCAGTACCGGCAACTCTGACGTTCATGCGGTTCCCCACAGCTGGCACAAGGGCCCAGGCTGGAGACCTTGGAGGCTTGCTGGGCCCCAGGTCTAGGTGCTTGTGGTTCCTGGCGATCATTGCATCTCGACACACCTTGATTAATTCATAGCACCTCCCCTTCTTCCAAATGATCTGAGGCCGTGTCCTCATGGTGGATTGCCTCGGCTTTCCAAGTTGTGGCTGGGCTGCGAGAGGCACGAATCTTCTTTGCTGCTGCTTCTGCTTTTTCAAATGCCAGCACATCCTTGACAGCCTCTTGAAAGGTCAGCTCTTTCTTTGCGAAGAGCTTCCTCTGAATCCTTTCGTCCCGGAGGCCGCATATGAACTGGTCAAGAAGCATTTCTTCCAGGTCTTGGAATTCACATCTTCATGCAAGATGAGAAGCACGGACACACAAGCTGGAACAGACTCACTGGCAGTCTGATCTCGCTTGTTGAAGGCATGGCGGCGTGCAATATGGGACGGCTGGGGTGAGAAGTGATTCTTCAGGAGGGCCACAATGTTCTTATAACTGGTAGCCCTTAATTCTGTTGGTGCCATGAGATTCTGGGCGATTTCAAAAGTGGCAGAGCCACAGATGCTGAGCAAGGTGGCCCACTTTAGGGCGGCATCTTTGACTGCGTTGGCTTCAAGGAAGAACTCAAGACATTCTGCATAAGTGTCCCATAGCTCTGGGGACGCTGGATTGAATTCCTCAATGTGACCTCGGGTGGTCATCGTGGCAGCTCAGCAGGCTTACGGAAGCAGGTCCTTCTTCCTTTGTCTGGGGTAACAATTCTTCGGTGATGAACCAGCTCTATGCGAATCAGCTCTTGGTTCTAGCGTTGTTAAGCATGGAGGAATCAAATCCCACCTTCGTCGCCAGTGTTATAAAGAGGGTCCATGTGAATAAAGGAAGGCATAGAGATGACAGCTCAATACGTTTATTCCATCTTCAGAACAGGACCTGGCAATGAATCTGAATGAATCTGACGCAAGGCAAGCAGCCCTGGCTTTCATACCCTTTAGCTCCGCCCAGACTCCCCATGATTGGTGCAGTTGAAACATTCACTAGAGGGCCAATCAGATGGAAGGATTTCGATCCATCACCCGATTGGCCAGCCATAAGTCTGGGCCAATCAGTTATGCAGAATTTCAATCCTGCATAACTTGCATACATAACAAACACCACCATCATCCATATTCAACACAAACTGTGGCACAGCATCAAAGTTCACAACTGCAAATGCATCAAAAATGTGCCAGAAACAGTTGCCATGAAAGCCATGACAACACTGTGGTGGTAGTGACATCAAATCTGGATAAACACACCAAATGTGCCCTTGTACATCTCTTACCCCAGTACCCCTGGGGGCTGGGGATAAGAATAGGCCCTCAGTTTGGCTGTACTTGTCGTAAGAGGCGACTAAACAGCCACCGGGTAGATGGGACTCGTCAGCCTAGGAAGGCAGCTCATCTGTGAGAAGGAAAACTCCCAAACCTCCACTGCCTTGTGGCTACATCCAGTTATGGAAAAGTCTTCAGGAGTCAACCTCGAGGCAAAATCCGGAGCCGGAGTCCCTGAGGCAGTTCATGGCTGAACACAGTCACGTTCTGGCAACTCCTGCGACGTCGCTGGAACCAACCGTATTGGCCTCTGCCTTTCCATTGGACCATTTCAGCGACGTGGAGAGGGAGGATTTGCTGCATGGGTAACAGCCTATCCTCCATACCTACTTTACCCAGGCTTCGCGCACTGGAGAGGACACTCTGTTCCAGAACCACCATTCAGAGCGTGACACCATAGTCTTCCGAGACTGAAGGATGCCAACAACATCTCTTGTAACCAGCGTCTGGCCCCTTGAGAATAACAAAGTAGAGATGCTTTGGATTGGCTTCTCCGTATGACACAGCCCAATCCTTCCCAGGTTTGGGCCACCAGGTGGAGAAATTCATGACAGCAGAACAGAGTTTTGAGTACGCTGTAGCAACTAGCAGCAGCACAGGAGGTCCACCACAAACAGGAAAAGGTGAGTCAGATGGGGGTGGAACAGGGTGGGGAGCAATGAGGAAGTGGGCAGGAGGCCGGGGGTGGACCAGAAGCAGAATCAGGGTACTCATATGTGCTCATATCCAAGGCCCTTCCCTCTCCCTTTCTGCCACCATTCTTTCTGCCTTAGACGTATGTAGAGCCAATGAGTCTTATGGCTGTGGTTAGGAAACCTCTCCAACTGCTGCTCCCCTATGGATGCACGGCATGCTGTATTGGTGCGGGGGGGGGGGGTTAGACAGTATTGGGCTGAAACAGCAGTCATGTCTCCATCGTAATTAAAGTGCCTTTCAACATTATGAGTCTGTACATTGTACAGAACTTTTGCTGTCTACTTCACATTGTCAAGAGAAAAAAAAACAATGGAGTACAGTGTGAAGCAGTAGGAAAAGTAACCTCAGCAAGATTCAGGGTTGGTTCCCACACGTATGTCCAAAACTCACTGTCTGTAGTATCAAGTGATGACTTGCATGTGTGAATGAGCCATCATCACAGATGAATCAGTCAGCAATCTACTGTTCAAACATAATGCTTTTCAATGAAAATGCATTCACCAAGATACAGCACCTCAAGTGACAAGACACTGTCAGACCAATCCTAACTAGTTATGACAGTGGAATACAGTTTAGCTGTTGTAAACGGCCATACAGCAGCCATTTTGGAACAGTCACCACAAACAGCAGCAGTGTTGCAACCTGAGGTTTCAACTGGCTACCTATGGGAGTACAAGTAAGCCAGCATGGGTGGTGGGTGGTAGAAGGATCAGGGCAGGGAGGGGGTGGAAAGGGGGAGTGTTTGGATAGGGAAGGTAGAAGCTGGAATGGGAAGGGAGGGAGCAGAACCTGGTGGCAGAAACTTGTACCTGGATCCTATTCAAATTCCCTCTCCCTTACTCTCCTCTGACTTACACCAGAGAAACAGCTGGCATAGATTTGAGGAGACCTATTGGGAATGTGGAAGCTTACCCCAAGCTAAGGGAACAAAGGTTCATTTATTTTGATAAGTGGCTGCCTCCCCTCCATAGACACAGCACGTACCCCATTAGCACATTGGCAATGGGGGAGTTAATTAAGATTGGGCCCCAAGTGCCCTACATGCATGTGTGAACCTTAAGTGCAACATCTCTTAAGTGCAGAGGTGCAACAACAAGGGGACGTTGGTCAGCTGACAGTGCAATCCAAATTGTGCCATGCACCAGCCCAAGAAGGTCGCAAATGTGCCATAAGGCACATTTGCACTTCTTCGTGATTCGGCTAGGCCGATGCACAGAGGCATGCTGGCCTGCAGAGGCTGACATAAGCCTCCACACCAACGGAGGCACCAAGAATGGTGTTGCCCGAGCTGGGCCAATGTAAGGCTCTGGCAGGAAGGGAGGGCAGGGAGGAGGCAGCGAGGAGGTGTTCTAGAGCGGGGGGAGGGAGGGCGGTAGGCAGCCCTGGGGGCAGATGGGTGGAGAATGGGAGGTGGGGCTGGGACCCAGCAGTTATGCCAGATCCCAATCCCCATTCCCGAGGAGCGTGGAGTGGCTTCAAGTTGCTTTGCTCTCCTCGGACTTGTGCCACCTCAGGCAGCCCCAGGGGCAGGCGCTCAGGGAGCTGGGGGTGGGGCTGGGACCCAGCAGTTATGAAGCTTGAAGCCGCTCCGCTCTCCTCGGACTTGCGCCAACTCTGGAGGTGACGCAGGTCCGAGAAGACCCATAGGGGTGTGCAGCCCTTACCCACAGCCCTTACCCTTGCCCATGGCTGAGCCGCTGCTCACTGCAAACCAGCATTGGATGTAGCGCAAGCCTCCTGGCTTGCCTGCTCCAGGTTTGAATTGCACCCTTAGATGTATTCTAATTTTCCTTTCACATAATTAGCTTATATAGATAGAAAGGGAAAACATATGTTCGAAGAAGGAAAATACATTATTAAGATCAAAGATTAATAGAATAAATATATTTTTTTTGTTTTTTAAAACCCTAGTGAACAAATACACTCTTCAGTTATTTGCATTAAAAAACATAGCAGTGACATTATGGTGTATATCCCCAGTGGATTATCCTAAGCAACAGACGGATCATGCCAGCTTTCAATTTTATTGATCTGATGTAGGATTTAGAACTTTGCATTGATTTTTCAAACTGTCTGTGATTAAGATTCCATCTGGACCATCCCTTGAAATCAATAGCATCACTAGATGTGCATGGCCCTCCATTTCCAAGTTCCATGCTTTTAGGAAAACGAAAAGCTCAGTAGAGGGGGGGGAAAAGTATTTCTGATGGTCACAAAATAGAGACATTTTGAACATTCATAGCTAAAACCACAGAGAGAAGATTCTTGTTTTATTTTATTTCTTACAATGAGAACTTTTGTTTAAAGCTTTTTTGTTTCTGAAACTGAAAGCTTTATTGACCCAATCAATATCTGAAGGGATGAATCCTCATGTTACCTTTTGTGCCCCCAAATCTTTGGATTTACACCTGGATTTATGTTCCTTGAATCATGTAGATGACTGGAGGCTGCTATTTTTTCGCCCCATGATGCCTTTGAATGACAGTATGCCAAAGACATTTGTGGGGAGGAGATGGCACCCTCTAATTTTGATCTACCAAAGGGACCTCTGTGGCTGACATTGTTGTCTGTGACAGCGGCAAAAGAAAAAGAAGGGACCTGCCACCAAGGAATGCTCCCGTGAAAACCTAGGAGGTCCACACATGTAGTAAGACTGCTTGCTGGGGGGCTTGTCCAACCTGAACCCAGACCTAGAAGCATAGAGGAACACAGCTAGTGGTGTTGCAACCACTCTATTGGGAAACTCAAAATGTTTAATTCCCCCTGCTTGGAATGTCCAAGCAGAATGTCTGAACAGGATCAAGATGAGCACAAACAGACCCACAAAAGCGGTACATTGACAAGTAAACCACTCACAAAGGCTTTTTCTCACTCAAACCTTTCCAAGCAGTCTACGCTCACTAGTTTTTGTTGGAGCTTTCTCTAGCCATCAAATGGATGGCTTGCAAAGGCTTCAACCTTTGCAACATTTGCTTGGAACTTGCCATAAAATGTGCAATAAATGCTCAATTCAATTCAGGCGCTCGTGCATCTGTAGGTGCAGGTGCATTTTGTGGGAAATTAGACTTGCAAAATCCCACGCATAGGATTGAAAGAGACATGTGTCTTCACATAACACTAAAATCAAACTTTGGTGTAACTAGATACAAGGAAACTCATCAATACAGATACATGCTTCCAAAGTCACAAGCTAGCTATAGTATATGAATCTGAAAAGAATTGCATGTTAACATCTGTAGAAAGGAACTCCATTCTGTTTCTGAAAATCAAAGCAAGTTTTTCTAGAGCTGAGCAATAAACTACAGGTGCAACCTATTTATCCACGGATTTTTTAACTGTGGCAAGGGGGGAGGGCTGAGTATGGAGTGAAGGAGGGGGAGGCGAAGGAGCAGAGGGCAGAGATTGATAACAGCTGCCTTATTTTCCTTCCAGCCCCAAGTGTCAGGCTGCAGCATATTTTTGTAACTCTATGGAATTTAGCACAATGCTCTTTCTTAATTGCGCCAGGTCACGAAACGGAATTCACGTGCATAAATAGGCTCCACCTGTAATTTATTCTTAACACTCAGTGGTTTTCATCTTTTTAAAAAAAAATGTCATGGAGAGACTATGGACAGATACGCAACAAATATTCAGCAGCACAAATATACTGATAACTCAAACTTAACACTTGGAAGGATAGGAGAAGGTCAACCAGCATCAAGAGTTATAGCAAGTAAGCCATAGCTGCTGCTTGTCCATTAATCCACAAAGCCAATTATAACGTCAAAAGGCTTATGGAGTACTCATGGTTAGGGCTATTTCTAGCTTTGTTCACACAGAATCTTTTTGAAAAACAGAGCCTATGAAACATGGTGTTCTAAACTATTAGACCAACAACAATCCAATCACATAAATCACTTCATAATTCCTTTGCACAAGCAAAAAAATGAATGCAGGGCATTCCTAATCCATTAAAACAATGGTTCTTAAACTTTGAGCACCGGGACCCACTTTTAAGCATGAGAATCTGCCAGGACCGACCGGCAGTGATATCACTACTGGAAGTGAAACCAGCCTGAGAATTTGAGAACCGCTAGTTTAAAGCATTTCATGTATGTTATCATAACAATCCCTACAACGTAGGCTTGATTCCAGTAACCCCTAGGTCGAATAAAGAGGCTGGATTGTAAGAACATAAGAACAGCCCTGCTGGATCAGGCCATAGGCCCATCTAGTCCAGTTTCCTGTATCTCACAGTGGCCCACCAAATGCCTCAGGGAGCACACAAGACAACAAGAGACCTGCATCCTGGTGCCAGAATCTGGCATTCTGACGTAGCCCATTTCAAAAATCAGGAGGTTGAACATACCCATTATGGCTTGTAATCTGTAATGGATTTTTCCTCCAGAAACTTGTCCAATCCCCTTTTAAAGGCATCTAGGCCAGATGCCGTCACCATACCCTGCGGCAAGGAGTTCCACAGACCGACCACACGCTGAATAAAGAAATATTTTCTTTTGTCTGTCCTAACCCTCCCAACACTCAATTTTAGTGGATGTCCCCTGGTTCTGGTGTTATGTGAGAGAGTAAAGAGCATCTCTCTATCCACTTTATCCTTCCCATGCATCATTTTGTATGTCTCAACCATGTCCCCCCTCAGGCGTCTCTTTTCTAGGCTGAAGAGGCCCAAACGCCGTAGCCTTTCCTCATAAGGAAGGTGCCCCAGCCCAGTAATCATCTTAGTCGCTCTCTTTTGCACCTTTTCCATTTCCACTATGTCTTTTTGAGATGTGGCGACCAGAACTGGACACAATACTCCAGGTGTGGTCTTACCATCAACTTGTACAACGGCATTATAATATTAGCCGTTTTGTTCTCAATACCTTTTCTAATGATCCCAAGCATAGAATTGGCCTTCTTCACTGCCGCTGCACATTGGTTTAACACTTTCATGGAGCTGCCCACCACCACCCCAAGATCTCTCTCCAGATCTGTCACAGACAGCTCAGAACCCATTAGCCTATATGTGAAGTTTTGATTTTTTGCCCCAATGTGCATGACTTTATACTTACTGACATTGAAACGCATCTGCCATTTTGCTGCCCATTCTGCCAGTTTGGAGAGATCCTTCTGTAGGCTTGTAGCCTCAGGAGGTCCAGCGATGGCAGAGGCAAAATCTGAATGGAGACTTTCTGGTTGTCATCTCTATTGGACACTTATTTCTACTGGACAACAATGACAAAATATGCTTGTGGAAAACAAAATAGCTGTGCACTCAAACTTTGTTAGAAATGCATCTGATGTGACGTAATTGTTAGCTAATAGTTAGTCACCATACTAGGAATTAAACTGTATGTTACCCATGAATTGGAAATTTCATGGAAGCACCTGCTCTTTTTTTCCATCTCCTCACATAGGGAGAAGATGGGGTAATGCCTCTAATTAATCTACCTTGGCCCAATAACAGGAACAGAGGGAACTGTCTGAGACAGTGCCTAGGGCAAAACATTGGATGGATCAGCAAGGCTGTAAACCTGGCAAAGGACGAGCTGCAGGAAAGGCAAAACTGATTTCGAAAATGGGAAAGCAATGAGCAAATTAGATCAGAGTGTTTGCCTGTATGGCACACAGCTGTTCAAATTGCACTCCCTTAGCCTCTGTTACTTGAGCAGTCCTATACAGCCATCATTTTGCATTGAAAAGTTCCAGAGTTGTCATTTGTTCCTATTTCCTGGCTTCCCTTACATTTTGTTCAATTAGACTCACAGGCCCACAAATAAAACTGCCATGTCCGCAAGAAAGACGACAAACAGGGTGGATTTACCCACCATCATACAGTTCCTGAACAACTAATCAATCAGCCTGAAAGATCCCATCAGAGTATGAATCCACTGATGGTGAATTCCAGCCATTTATGAGGGCTGGACGTGCAGGTGTTAGAATTGAACCTCTCTCAGTTTATGCTGGCAAGCTAAGAATTTGACAGCACCACCCATCACAGTATCTGCTGCCATTACTATCACACACGGCGCTTGGAATAAATCCCAAATGGCCAGAAACCTGAAGCTATTGAGAGTTATGGCTTGCAATGAACATGAAATGGTTCTCCTAGGAGTCGACAGTTGTCGCTAAAAAAGATCCTGACGGTTGATGGATGTGTGTCATCTCAGCAAAGCAGTCAGATAACAACTTATTACAAAAGAAAAAAAATCACATCTGAAAATCGGAATCCGTTTTACAAATGCTGCAGATGGCACCCAAGTGGCTGCTTAGCAAGTGCTACAGAATGGCAATAACCTCACCTTGAAAAAAATAGAGGTTTTTTAAAAAACTCTTCTCTAGACAGTTGAGGCCCCATTTCCCCATTTTTCGTTTTTCCTCCATGGCACACAGTGCTATCACACAAAGAGCCCAATCCTATCCAACTTTCCAGTGTTGATGTATTTGTGCCCACAGGGCATGCACTGCATCCTGCGTTGGGGGGGATCATGGAAGCCTCCTCTAGGTAAGAAAACATTTGTTCCCTTACCTTAAAGTTGCATTGGTGCTGGGCAGTTGGATAGGATTGGACCCAAAGTTAGTAAATGACTACAGTAATCTATCTTTTCTCCTTTGCTGCCCCTTATGCATGGGGGAACTGCCTCCTAGAATGGCTCTGAGATGCCATCTTTCCTGCTTCCTTCAAAACTTCAAAAATCCACCTTCAAAATCCACCTTCTCCACAAAGGCACAATGTCCTAGTCCCTGCTTCTCCATCCTCCCTTTTCTCATTGTCTCCTTTGTACTGAATTCTACAATGTAAACTGCTTGAAGCTGGGACCCGTGCTCTCATTCTTTGTATGCAGGTGGCACATCTTCATCATTCTAATATTAACTAGTGGTTAAAAGGATGATGACAATTCTGAAGATGACATTTCCAGATTCACATGCGGCAAATACCAATATCAACATGTGGGTCTTTAACGGCCCAATTCTATCTGCTGGGCTCTGCAAGCAGAACATGTGTTCTGTCTGTGGAGCCAACAGGATCAAGGCAGAAGGGCCTGGATCCTGGCAGGTGACACAAGCTCATGCCAACACTGAACAGTGCAGTCAGTGCAAGGCTGTCAGTGCAGTCAATGGTGTGGCAGTGCATGAGCCAGCGGTGAGGCCTCCGTCTGCCAGTATGAGGTGAGTTGGCAATGGGGACAGGCAGTGGGAGGAAAAGAAGAAGGAGTGGGAGAATTGGTGGTGTTTCTGGGTGGGGAGAGGAGAGGAACCAGGGGCTGTGGGAGGCAGGAGAGGGTGGATCTTGTGGAAATGGCGCACACACTGGATATTATCCCCTCCATTTCAAACCTCCCTGCTCGTTATCTCTCTTCTGACACACATCACAAAAATAGGTTGCAAATGTCCAAGGAGACCCATTCCCATTCATGCAGCCTACCAGGGGGTATATAGAAAATGTTTTTACTTACATCCTGCAAGCTATCCCGAGTGACTGCCTGTTTGTTTGTTTTTTGGCACGCATGCATCAGCGCTGGTGGTGGTCCGGGGGATAGGATTGGTGCACTAAATTTATAAAAAGAAAGAGGGAGAGGGAGTCTATATATTTAGACTTTCTATATATTTAGACTTTCACTGGAAATTCATGTGCTAGCTTTATCAAGGCTCTGAAAATGGGAAATAATTAGGAGAATCCACATTCAACTTTTTTCAAAGTTGTGGAAGGAAATTTCCAAACTAGGCACTGAGAGCTTCCGCACATGAAAGAATCACACGATTAATTTCTATGGAGAAAGAAGACTCCATGCAAGTATAGTCTTTGGCATGGAGGGAGCCTGTTTTCCTCCATGCCAAAGCTTCTTGTACCACATCCTGGAACAGCTAATACCTCTAACTAGGGTAGCATGTGCCTCTGCGCTGCTTTAGTCCACCACCCACAGCTGCTTCTGCTCATGCACACATCTTTTCCACTATGATGGGTGGGTGAACTAGCAGGCAAGCTTCCATCCTGACTTCCCTTTACCTTCAAAGATTCCTGCATGCAGTCTCCTTAGGTGGTGGGTCTCAGCTTGAAACACTCAAGTGCTGGAGAGAGAAGGCGGCATTTGGCAGGCCACGATTGGAAACAGTGCTGAACGAGATAGAGACAAGGGACTTGCCCAAGGCCACAGATGGAATGCAAGGCACAACTGGCATCTGAGCCCCAAACATCAATTTTGTTTACTTATGCCACATTCATGAGCATTGACTTTTCATGTTTCAATGATGGCACTGGTACACTGAGCAAACAGTGAATGACACCACTATTGACCACATCATCAGAGCATATGCAGAGTTCTAGCTAAAGCTATTAACTTTGTAGCAAGGATCCTCCATTCAGTATTCACTGCCCATATTTATGCAGGTAGCAGGGAGCTCGCTTTAGAAAACCAGAAGTTTAGCACTAATAGGTACAGTCACGGCAGACTGATGCAGCAACATCTGGTCCAAAATGAGCCTACTCTGTCTTCTTTGGTTTCAAATTAAGCATGGTGTTATTTTTGTCCAAGAGTCATCTTAATGAGGCATGCTTGCTGAGTAACATCGTGAAGCACTTCTGGGGCTCTTTCATCAATCGCTGAATTATTTATTCATCAATATCTTTACCTCGGCTTTTTAAAGACTCAGATGCCAACATTCATCAAATAAAGTATTTAGGATCTTTTTTCCCCCTCTGTCAGATATTGACTAATTCAAAATATCTGTGTTTCTCATCACTTGGCTAGCTTGAGAGATGAAAAGAACTGGGCTGGCTGACGTACTTGCTAATGCTGCAGATACCATATGCAAGCAGCTGCAATATTATTTTGCATGCTTTCGTATCTGGCAGGTCAAGACGCAACTGGAAGGTATGTCATTACCTACGGTTACAGCACATTGATATGAAATACATGCCATTCAGAGTATGCTCGATGACTGAGTGTTTAACACTGCAGAAACAGATGAAACCTTGCACAGCCTTGCTGTATTGGCATAGAAAGTGCTTGTTTTTAAAAGAAGAAGAACATCAGAAAACTATTAAATCCAAATGTTTTGCCCTTGGATAACATTATACATCAGCTACTACAGAATGTCTTTGCAGGGAAATTTCTTTCTAAGAAACCTGATGTGGTATGCTGTGAACTGGCACCCAACACCCCAAACGGTGGAGTGACCCTAGTTTTGTGTTTGAAAATTTGGTCAAGGCCAGGCCAGAGCAAAACTTTCAAGCCAGATTCAAAGCACCTTTTTCCTGTTGCATTCAGATTCCCCCAATACCCTTTTCACTGTTATGTGTGGCCTGAATGGAAGCCAGTAATTTCCCCAAACTGGCTGTAACCCAGAGTGTGCAGTCAACATAATTGTATTATTCAAATATGCAGGGCATGGCATGAACATCCTGCCAGTGGAGGAAAACGAGACCATTTAGGCCAACTACAGAATGATGAGCTCCGGCCTCTAGAATCTGCCATCAAACACAAATTCACTAACCCTGCACAGTCCTGGAACGTGCTGGAATCCCTAGCATGTATGCACTACTGAAACAGAGACGCCTGCGTTGGCTCGGTCATGTCGTGAGAATGGATGATGGTCAGATCCCAAAGGATCTCCTCTATGGAGAACTCGTGCAAGGAAAGCGCCCTACAGGTAGACCACAGCTGCGATACAAGGACATCTGCAAGAGGGATCTTGTAGGCCTTAGGAATGGACCTCAACAAGTGGGAAACCCTGGCCTCTGAGCGGCCTGCTTGGAGGCAGGCTGTGCAACATGGCCTTTCCCAGTTTGAAGAGACACTTGGCCAACAGTCTGAGGCACAGAGGCAAAGAAGGAAGGCCCATAGCCAGGGAGACAGACCAGGGACAGACTGCACTTGCTCCCAGTGTGGAAGGGATTGTCACTCCCGAATTGGCCTTTTCAGCCACACTAGACGCTGTTCCAGAACCACCTTTCAGAGCGCGATACCATAGTCGTTCGAGACTGAAGGTTGCCAACTACTACTGCTAGCAGAAAATGACACAGCAACCAAGCACCATATGAGAGGCTGAAGATCTCAGCCATCTCCCAATCCCTGAACTCAATGACCTTGTCCTGACTCAAAACAGTTCATGAGCTCAATCCAAAACTAATCCAATGAGAAAGGCAGCACCACCCCCGGAACAAGCAGGAGGAACTCTCAAGCCACCGGTTCCATCACCAAATAAGGGATGCAGGTAAGTATCAGCCCTCAGGATCTGGCAGGAGCAGGCACACCAGGGGCAGACAGCAGGGAGGGTAAGGCAGTTTGTAGAGCTTAATCAGGCCTGGTTGGGGGGGGGGGGAAGATAAAAGAAAGGAGCCCATGATGGGTCCAAGGAAGCCACCCATGAGGAGCAGACCTTGAAACAGAGGAGATACCCTCCCTGTGCTGCAAGCCAAACACCAGCAGGTGAAGGAGGGACAGGCTGAGATAAACCTCCTCACCCAAGCTCTGAGGCTCCCAGTAGGAGGGCTGGAGGGAGGTGGGACACCAACTTGAGCAGTCTGCAGCAGAGTGGATCCACTATAACATTTGTGTGGGTACCTTTTCCTTTGTCTGCCTACTGCTACAGATTTTAAGTGGTTCAGGAAAAAACTACTTTGGCTCATTCAGCTCTTCCCTCCCACTTTCAGGATCAGAGAGATTCTCCTGCTTTAAGCAGAACAGAAGGGAATCATGGAAAAGAAGAAAAGGGGAAGGAAAGCCAGCCTGAATCACAAAGGGAAGAATCAAATTAAGGACAGAAATACAGCAACAGTTACCCTGCACATGCCCAATCTCATCTGATCTTGGAAGCTAAGCAGGGTCAGGCCTGGTTAGTACTTGGATGGGAGACCGCCTGGCAATACCGGGTGCTGTAGGCTTATACCAGAGTCTTTCGAGACTGAAGGCTGCCAACCAGGGCACTATGCAGAAGTCAATTAGGGCCCACCCCACCCTGACTGTGATAACATGGGTCCTGCAGGAGGCCTGCATGCCATATTGGAAGTATATGAATTGGAGTCATATAAGTGGCGTGGATCATGTGAGAATATAGAAAAGTATTTAACAGCTGCATGCTCCTGGTGAAAGGGGAATATGGAGGCAAGGGATCTAGGAAGATGAAAGTCCTGTTACATGGGAACAAAATAAAAAGGAAGTCGAAGAAACTTTATTTGGAACAACCAGAGACACTATTTAACTAAAATTAGCAAGTATAAAACAATATGGAGTAAATTAGAACCTATCAAGGTATTAATTTTTCACGGACCAAAATCAAAAATTAAACTTACTGGTATATGTATGCAGGATTTTCTCAACATTTAACAGCTGGAAATGTGGGTGTTCTAATCATTCATTCATTCAGCTAGTCCAAAGCAAGCTATATCTTGACAAGACATGCAATTACTATAATGTGAACAAAACAGAACTCATTATACTGTATATTCAACTGGCCAAGTGTTCCGGTTGCAACAACATGCTAAGCGTACCTAAAGAAAATAATCTAGGCATAAAATATGTGGCACAAAATTATGATGAAATAAACATTTGTTAGAGAATAATATTAAATTCTTCCTATCAATAATGAAGAGACTGCTGACATATGCAAATCCTGTTGGGTGCAAAGGTCTCCGGATCAGCGTCATCAGTTCTATTGTCCTCTGATTTTCTAGGCAAAGACCAATCTAGCTTTTCCTTCATTTTATTTATTTATTTATTTATTTATTAGCAGTATTTATATACCGCTTTTCAACTAAAAGTTCACAAAGCGGTTTACAGAGAAAAATCAAATAACTAAATGGCTCCCTGTCCCAAAAGGGCTCACAATCTAAAAAGATGCAAATGAATAGACAGCCACTAGAACAGACAGTGCTGGGGTGAGGTGGGCCAGTTACTCTCCCCCTGCTAAAAAAAAAAGGAGCACCCACTTGAAAAAGTGCCTCTTACCCAATTAGCAGGGGTTTTGTTACCCCTTTTCTGTTACAAGCTGCAAACTTTAATTAGTAGGTTAAGGGTGCAATCCTAACCAACTTTCCAGCAGTGGCATAGCTGTGCTAATGTAGCGTGCACTGCATCCTGCAGTGGGCAGTCAGTCAAGGGGGCCTCCTCAAGGTAAGGGCATGTTTGTTACCTTACCTTGGGACTGCACTTTGGCTTGGCCAGTGCTGGAAAGTTGGTTAGGATTGCGCCCTAAAACAACTTTAGGCCCCAGTCCAACTCAAACTGTGGGCAACAATTGTTGTATAACAACTGGGGGGCTCAAATGGAGATGCACATTCATTGAGTAGCCCAAGCCTGCTCAATAGGGCCCCTTGAGTTCATGCGAACTATTTCAGTGGTACAGACTCAAAAAGCCCTGTGTTGGGCTTCTGAGCCTGGCACAGGGGTAGAATCAAGCAGTGAAGGCCTTCACCAGTCCCACCCCTTCCTGAACCTCTCCCACACTTCTTCCGCCCTCTTTCCAACCTCCCTCTTCCCAGGAATGCCTCCCCCACACCCTCCCGCCACCCTCCCCACACTGCTCGGTGCTTACCTGAGCTCCACCAGTAGCCAGGGCTCCCACTGCAGTGTCAATGGGACAGCACTGGTCTCCCCACCAGCGCTGGTGCTGGGCCGTCAGCGCCAGTGCTCAGACAACATTGGATTGGGCTGTCCTGTATAGATCAATGATCTGATTTAGTTTAAGGCAGATTTATATATGAGGGCTTGTATTCCTGTGCACATCTATACCCAGAAAAATGTTCCACGCATAGATCTCCCTTGCTGGATCAGCGTTTGGGGGCCAATTTTAACAGAGAACACTCAGAATTAAGAACTGACTTCTTTGTTTTCATTTTACCCTCATCAAGAATGAAAAAGGAATGATTAGAGAGCCACCTTCTAACAACACATGTTATATTTCTTAAGTTGTGCTATCTAACTCTTCCATAAATAGCACAAAAAGCAAAGATTTTGACCATGTGTCCAATATGAATCAATTAGTTAGTTCTTTAATTGGCTAACGATTCTGTTGTGTTTTTTTAATTCTTAATTAGGCCATTTTATTTTTATTAAGAATAGTTACATATACTGCTTTTCATTTAAAAAAAAAAGTTCACAAAGTGGTTTCTGTAGCAATATATTTATTTTACTTCCTTGTCACAAAAGGTGCAGATGAAAGACCAAGAAACGGCCACTAAAAAAGACACTTTGCTGGAGTATATAGTGAATATGCTAAATGTAAGAGGTGTGCCAGTTCAGAAAGTGCCCCTTTGCCCAATTAGCAGGGATGTGAAGGCAATGAGATGGTAATTTTATGATCTTTCCTTCGCTGACAGTTCTTTTTGTTTTGCCCCTTCCTCCTTTCTTTTAAAAAAATGAATTAATTGGCATGTTCAACTGTGTCACTAGGAAAACTAAATTCAAGAAATGTTTCTACCCACTGCTCACAGGGCAGGGAGATTTGTGGTAATTCTTGTTTCCTGTGATAATGAGTTGCTAAGGAAGCCCGGTCTATTGCTCTCTCAGGGTTCACCCTTGAGGTTGACAGCTTCATAATTCCTGAGGAACACAGCTGTCAGGGGGAGGTTGTAGACACAAAGAAAGACACTCTCTAGGGTAACTTGTACCAATTCCACCAAGAGCTTTGAAGTTTAACATTAGGACCTTGGAGCTGACCTGGCGGTCTCTGAGGAGACTGCACAAGGCAGCATGGTAGCCCCGCAATGTGTTTTCAACTCCCTGTGCTGCTAAGGAGGCAGCTAAATGACTTTTGCTTGTACTGCAATTTCAGTAAGGCGGGAGAGTTCTCCCTCAGGTGTAGATTGCTCAAAACACATAGTAATCCCCTTGCGGTCAAAAGCATTTAAACATCCTCTTAACTTCAAGCAATTGAAGTTCTTCAGTCATTTGAGATGATGCCTGTGCTGTCTTCAACTCAGGATGCATTCAGGTGACCAAATTTGGCTGTGTGAGTTTTTTTTAATCAGATTTTTTCCACATTGAATTTTTGTTGAGTACAGTTGGGACTCGGGACACGGATTCAGTATCTGTGGATTTGCCCGGCCGCCCCCGCCCCCCTGGTGAATGCTGAACCCCCAGATCACCCCCCCCCCACACACACACACACACACACCTCCCTGATGTAACAGAAAACATGTTCTGGTCATTTCAGTGAGGTTTGTGAGCCTCCTCTCACACTCCTCTCTGAGACTCAAAACAGCTCTGGTCACATTCAGAACAAAGGTGGGCTCCAAAAACCACTAATTTCATTATCCACTGTTTTCAATACTCGTGGGAAGTCCAAGAACAGAATCCCCGCTGTTAAAGAGGCTCCACCTGTATACAGTTATCTGCAGCATTTAAAAGTGCTCAGCACAGCTTCAGATTATGGGCCATGTTCAGAGATATTTTTCAAAAACATCTCCATATAGGTTAGGAACATAAGAAGAACACAGCTGAATCAACAGGCTCCATCAAGTCTAGTAGTCTCTTTTGAGCCAGTGAGATGCCT
This sequence comes from Tiliqua scincoides, assembly GCF_035046505.1. Taxonomy (NCBI): domain Eukaryota; kingdom Metazoa; phylum Chordata; class Lepidosauria; order Squamata; family Scincidae; genus Tiliqua; species Tiliqua scincoides. The sequence goes on from NC_089826.1 coordinate 62,978,904, forward strand.
CTGGAAATATCAATAACAAGACATGATAGTGATGACCATCTTCCGTTGTTTATCCTCAGCAACTGCTAATCTCTTTGAACATTCATTTCAGTTAGTTAACAACTGTTGTTGTGAACCTTTAATAAACCTTTGATAATAACCTTTGATAAACCTACCATTTATTATAGCAGTGACTTTCAGCCTTTTTCATCTCATGGCACACTTAGAAGAAACTAAAATCAAGCTCCTGCAGCTGGGCAACAGCCTAGAGGAGTACGTGGAGCACTCAGCAGCAGCAGCCTGTACAACGCCTCCTCTCCTCATCCCATGATCGATTGCTCCCTCCCTCCCTCCCTCACCCACAATAGAGATTGGCTGGCTGGCTCACTCACCTCCCCCCCCCAACCTCGCTGCTTGCCTACCCCGCTGCTTGGAGATAAGGCGGGGCAATGATTCAGGCTGTGTTTCTGGGGAAAAATTTTTGCCTTATAGGCGAGTGTCTATGGCATATTTCCCACAAAGCAATGCTGCAGCACCAGTGCAGACTACACTGTGTCTGCTGGGGATTTTTTGCTGCCAGAGGTCTCCTTGGGGTAAGGGGACATTTTTCCCCATGCCCCGGGATAAGCCCCAGCAGCCGCAAAAGATCAGCTCAGATCAGTCTTAACGCTGATGCAAGCCAAGTTGATCCATGCAGGAAGATCAAGTCCAGGAAGGGGGTTAGGATATGGTACTGGCTGGTGCTACCTCTCCCAGGCTTGATCCACCCACCTCCACCCTATGCCCTCCCTGTTCCACCCTTCTGCTGGCCTCCACCAGACCTCCCCGCACCCTTGCACTGGACTTACCTTGTCCAGTGGGCATCCCTGTATTTTATGGCACTTTGGGCTGTCCGTTTTCCTCTGGTCATCTTTGACTAAGAAGACACATCACTGAATCTGTTGTTAAAAGTGAACACCTGAAGTCAAGCAGGTGATATCTAACTTACAGATGTATAAAACTGTATGTTAATTATATGTAAAATTGATATAATTCTATACCTTTACACAAACACACAGCATGTTAACTATTGTGGCTTCTCCCAAAAAATCCTGGGAACTGGAGTTTAATGACATACTATGAATTTTCTATGAGCGATCCCTAATCTCCCCTCACAAACCTACAATTCTTGGATTCCCAATGAGAAGAGAGAAAAAACGACTGAACCAGTTTTAAGTTGGAAGCACAGCTATATAGCTTTTTAGTGCTCTATTGTCACTCGCAAACTATGGTGATGAGAAGTGTGTCTGTTACCACCAGATATACAAGTTAGGGCACAATCCTAACCAGGTAAATTCAGAAGTAAGTCTTATTCTGTTCAATGGGGCTTACTCTCAGGAAAGTGTGGTTAGGATTGCAGCCTTACACTTATAAGTTATTTGTTAAATAGATATGGGCTGTAATCCTAATCAGTTTCTGATGAAAGAGTAAATCCATCTGAGTTCAATGAGGCTTACTTCTGAGTAGACATGCACAGGTTCACCCTGCAAAACTTGTAATTGTGACACAGTCTTTGCATAGTGTTATAAATCAACTGACACAGAGCTCAATCTTCCCACTGCTATTGGTAGCACATATAAAGATAAATTACAGTCTACTGTGTCTTCATATCCCAGCAATGTTAGAATAATTCCCAGACTGATAGCTCTTCTTCTTCCTCTTCAAACATCTTTGTTTAGGGCTGCAATCAGAATTCACAAATATTGGATTTCAAGTCAAATATATTGGAATAACCACACATAGATTAACATTAGAAGTTTCAGGCTGCAAATCCTATAAACACTTACCTTGGAATAAGTCCCATTTAACTACATGGAATTCACTTCTAAGTAGACTTGTATAGAATTGCACTCTAAGGGTACAATCCTATCCTGCACTGGAACAGGCAAGCCAAGAAGTTAGTGCTGTATCCAGCGCAGGATAGTGACCAGAAATGGCTTAGCCAGAGGCAAGGGGAAACTTTTCCCCTTACCCCTGGGTAAGGGCTTCTGGCCCCTATGGGTCTCCTTGGACTTGCACCACTTCTGGAGATAGCACAACTGAGAGGAAAGCGGAGTGGCTTGAAGCCGCTACGTTTTCCCCGAGAACAGGGGTTGGGATCCGGCATAACTGCCAGATCCCAGCCCCACCTCCCTCTCCTCGACTTTCCGCCCTGGGGCCACCCACTGCCTACCCTCCCCCACCCAGGAACGCCTCTCTCCTGCCTCTTCCCCGCCTCCCCCTCCCCACCTACCTTTGCAGATTGCATCAGCCCACCCGGGCCAACGCAAGCCTCATAGAGGAAGCTGGCACAGAGGCTTGCATCAGCTGCCGCAGGACGGTGGTTCAGGGAGCGCTGGCCTGGCTTCCTCTTGAGGAGGCGAAAACGTGCCTTACGGCACATTTGCAGCCCTCCTGGGCCAGTGCAAGGGACTTGTGCTGACTAAAACCAATTCTAGGATTGTACCCTAGGAGTGTTTTAACCACAGTACCCATTTTGCATGTATTTAATATGTATTCTACATCCTCACACTTTTCTTGTAAAAATCCCATTTATGCCAAAGTATTTTGTCAAACTTAGTCTAACTCCCAGCAGAAGTCCTTCATTTACTTATATTGCATCATGAATATGCATGGTACTGTACAAGTAGTGAAAAACTGGTCCCTGCCCCCATGGGATTTATAGTCTAAATATTGACCAAAGGAAGACAACAGGAGAAAAGGGATGTACAGTAGTTAGTATGTTGCCTTTTTTGGCATCAAGACCTTTCCAACAATGGATGTTGCTTAACTTTTTCCACCAAACATAGATGTGCAACAATGATTCACAGCCCAATCCTGAGCTACCCGGAGCTCCGGGACCTGGCAGCTTCACAGAGGGCATCCGCCGGATCCTGTGCCTCCCGCACTACCGCGGGAGGCTCCTTGGGAGGAGGGGATGTTCGTCCCCTTCCCCCGAGTAAGGGAAGCAGCCCCGCAATGGGGCTACTCACTTTAGCGGCGACCTTATGGTCACCGCTAAAGTAAAGGCGCTCGTATAGGGCGAGCAGCCCTACCTGAGTGCCTTGGATCCTGCGGAGCTTGGCTCCACAGACCCGCCTCTCCCCCTCCCTATGACACGCCTCCCTATACCCCCGGCCGCGCCTCCCCCCTCCCTGGAACACATCCCCCACACCCACAACCACGCCCCCATCTCCCGTTCAGCAGCCCGGCAGTCCAGGAGACCGCCGAGCAGCCGAACCCGGGCACCTGCCGCGCGCGCTGGCTCAGCACCAGCCGGAGCTGGGCTAGCTCTGGTGGGAGCCTGGCAGTAAGCCCCGCCAACGTGCCTTATGGCACGTTCACGACTGAGGTCCGCGGTGCGGAGTCTCGCCGTGGACCTCAGGATCGGGCTCTTAGTGTTTTAACTCCTTGGTCTGTAAACTCCTTGGGAGTTTGATAACCGAGGTAAGTGTGTGTGGGGCAGGGCAAAAGCAGCAGCACAATCCCTGGGATCGTACAAATGCCGGGGGGGGGTGTGTGATTTCAACTTACCTGAGCCAGCTTCTGCCTCCTGGGGATGTGGGGAGCCCTGCAGAGACTTCTGCAGAGCTCCTGAAGCCTTTAAAAAAGTTAAAAACAAAACAGTTGGAACCCACTTCCTGATTTTGATTAGAAAACAGGTAGTAGGTTCTGATTTTTGTTTCTTTTTTAGAGACTGTGGGGGGACCCTTCAGAGGCTACTGCAGGGCTCCCCACATGATCCTGGCAATCGTGCTGCTGCCTTCCCCTGCCTCTGCCCCTTAAGGGGACAGAGGTAGAGCTTCCTAGGCTGGGACATCATGACACCCCAGAGAACCTCTCTTTTAACCATTTGCATGCCTGCTGCATTATCCCATTCAGATATATATAACTGGCCCAACTCACCCCAGCAGTGTCTGTTCTGGTGGCTGTCTGCTGGTATTCTTTTGCATCTTTTTAGATTGTGAGCCCTTTTGGGACAGGGAGCCATTTAGTTATTTGATTTTTTTCTGTAAACCACTTTGTGAACTTTTAGTTGAAAAGCGGTATATAAATACTGTTAATAATAATAATATATATGCAAACAAATTCCAGAGCCCTCATTCAGAAGCCACTTGATTAAAGGACCATGGAAGCACATATACAGTTCCAAATCAGGTCTGACTCTTCCATCAGTAATCCATTTCTTGGTTTCAGTGAAACAGATTTAACAAGAAAATCCAGGTGAGGATTTTGAAGTGATCCCAGGTCTTTTTTTCCCATCCCATTGAGAAGTACCTCTGCCATTTATTGGCTGCTGCCAAGACAGTATAAAAAAAAAACACATGGGGTGATTTTTGCATGACAAATTGCACAGCAAGGTGATAAATGGCATTCATCATGAACTTGCCTCTGTCCACCAATCGATCTCACTCCGAATGGAGCTTACCATTCCGTGAGCTGCTTCAGACAGATCCCATTAAAAAGCAAGAGGGCATGCTTGAAAAAATGCTACTCTGCTCCTTCCAAAAAGCAGCATTCACCCTAAATTGCAATGTTTTTCCAACGTAATAACCCCACAATGGCATGTGGCTTAAGCCTGTGACATAACTGTGAAATGGTGACTCTTTCCAATCATCCAGAACAACGAGACTCTTTTCATGTGTTTTTTTTTTCAGCCTTCACCAGAGGGAGGGAGTGAAGAAGGGAAGGCAAAAGAAAACCTGATCCTAGACATGCTTTTCAGGGAACACCAAAGCATCAGAGGAATTAAAAGGAACAACACTAAGGGCCCAATCCTGTCCAACTTTCCAGTGCTGATGCAGCACATGCCCATGGGGCATGTGCTGCATCCTGTTGTTGTGGGGCAATCACAGAGGCCTCCTCAAGGTAAAGGAACATTTATTCTCTTATCTCGGGGTTGCATTGCAGTTACATCAGTGCTGGAAAGTCAGATAAGATTGGGCCCTAAGACAAGGAGGCTTTAAAGAAGGGATCTGAAGGAAGCTTGTATTTGCTATGGACAGCCATTACTCATTATACCAAATTGGCCAGGGGTTTTGTTTCCAGTCCCTCCATTTGTTAGTGAGAGACATAGGATGGGGGGCTGTTGGCATTCATTCTTTCCAACCTACCCTGTGCACAGAGTATGTATGACTACTTGTACCTATGCTAAACTTTCACTTTTAACTAAGATTTCATTTTAGGGAAATAACTGTGGAAAGAATGGATTATCCATTATGATTAGAATGAATTAGAATAATTTCCACAGAGCACCAGAGCACAGGAACAATTTATCCGTATAATAAATTATCACTTGTTGCGCCTGCCTTGCGGACAGAAGCAGAATCAGGAAACTTCAGCCTGTGCAGTTCAGGCCACTGGCCAAGGATCTCTGAGCTGGAATGTGTACCCTCCAGATCTGGGTCCAGCTGCCCAGAGCCCGGGGACAGCCCAAGGTCTCCTGATACCTGAGGCTGATGCTACACACCAAATGCTGCCCCCTTTATTCAATGTGCCAGCCTCTGTTCCTCCCATTCTAGCTTAGTGCTCTAGCTTAGTACTCTCCTCCCCTCAAGATTTCCTCTCTGTCCCCCTCTTCCTTTTCTAATTCAGGGAATGAAAGAAGAAGGAGCAGCAGTGGAGGCAGGTACATGGAAAGAGAAGGGCATCACCTCCAAATCTGCTACCTGAAGTGACAGCGTCAGTTGGCCTCATGGGTGGGCCCTCACTATCTTAGCCCCAGCCTGATCCTAACAATTGCCACAGTGATCTTCAGTGAGCAGTTGTTCCAGTGTTGCACTGCTCTTGTGAGCAGACTCTTGCATGGGCATTTATCTGTACAATTAAACCCTGAGAAATAACGTCTGGGCCCCTTTAAATTTCCTTCCTGGCAACAGTGAAGGATCTGGTGGAGCACTTTGTTCTCCAGCTTGTCTCACTGACAAGGTTACCTAATCTTTAAATAAAGCAAATGTTTGAAGCAGCACATAGGGGGCGGCAGCACCCTCAAGCTGCACAAAGACGTGTGGATGGTTATGAGGCTGTTAAATATTGAGCGCCCTTTCATTTATATCTTGTGTGTCAAAAGGTAACACATTTCCAGAGGCAACAGGGAGCTTTGTTATACTTTATTGGAACCATAAAGAACACAGCAGTTCCCCGGCAGCCTCAACAACAACAAAAAAAAAAGCAGTGAAAGAAACCCATAAACTCATAGAAAGAAATGCGGCAACTCAGACTCCTTTGGGTTTTCTTCTTTGAAATCTTTCAAAAAGATGTCCCCCACCTCTCAATGGCTTTAGATTTCTAATCTCATAACATACGAATGCAGACCGAAAGACATATTCGGGACAGGCATATTTCTCACTCTGCTCACTAAAAGGGATGCTATCTTGTTAATCTGAAAGGGATCAACTTAGCAATTTTATCTTTTTTTCTTTCTCAAAATCCAAACAGATTTAAAGCTGAGGTTTGGAATTTAATTGAAGTAACCTTTTGTACAATCGAGCTTTAATGAAGTGCAATGGAGTTAAACTCCATGGGGGCTATTAATCTGAAACACTCCATTAAAACAACTACAAGGGGAGTTTTTAATAAACAGTGTGAACTAATGCCCATGTGGAAAGGTAATTGAGAGGGAACTGGTGTCTGGGCTGGATTGTTATTAAATCCTTATCACAGGTAAAGCCGAAACCCCAAACGGCATGCTGCCATGTGATTTATGACGCCCTTCCCGTCCCGGCTTTACAGAAAAGGCTAAGTTTAATAATAATCTTTTTTTTTTTTAATCCTGCAACTAAGCTATAAAATAACCCAGCAATTACTTAGAATAATTTATACAGTGTAATGCACTGACCTTGCTCTGAGCATAAAATCTACAAAATAACTTCTGTAATAAAACTGAACTACTAAAAGGACTAAAGGTTTTAACCATTTTTATTGCACAGAGCCTGGGGGATCTATAAATACACATTACACTCTAATAGAAGGGATTAGAAAAAATGCATAATTTTTTAATCCTTAAAAAAAGCTTTGTGTGAGAAATCCCAACAGTAACTTCAAAGACACAAAGCAAGAACGCAAGCTGTCATTTCGACAAAATACCTTGAAGAAAATATTTTGCCTGTGCTTAGCACTTGCATACAATCAAAATTCTGGGTGTTAATCTTCCACATTATCATAAAATGAGGACAACTAGAACATGGCATCTCCAATCAGTTTTGTTACTAAGGGCTTACATTATCCCCAGACTCCAAACTCAGTAATGACATTTTCTGCAATATGGATATGTACCACTTTCGTACATGACAACTGAATTGTCACTTGTGACTCAAAGAAATAAGATGCAAACTCTTCCCAGCCTACAAAAAGATCTAGGCTTCAAAACAGAAAATGCTGGAATCTGGTTAGATGATGAATGTATGCAGCGCAACACACAAAGTCGGTGTGTGCTAATTGGGAAAGCTAATTGGCTTAAAATTGGTATAATTCTGAATGCTGCTTCTGACACAGGTAGTCCTGGTGTCACCACCCTACATAATCCTGGAGGGATGAGTTCTGTAGCTATACAGTGGCAAGGAGAGCTGTCCCCTTTCCATCTCCTATCTATCACTCACGCAAGTTCTGTGTGATAAGAACTGCAGGCACTGCATTGCCCACTTGCCATCGGAGCCATTCTGGGGAGCAAAGACATGTTACCATCACTGCCCAGTATTTCTCCAATGGCAAATGGGAGAGATCGCTTACATGGCATTTTGCCACACCTGCAGTACTTACCTCACCACTATGATAGCTATGTCACTTCCCCCCAATAGTCTGTTTCCTAATTTCTTGTGCTTATTTGTCTGCAGCAGAAGCAAGAAGGGTGGCTGCCGTGGCCTTCATTAGGTAACAGCAGCAAATGACAGCCACAGTGGCTGCCCTTCTCATTGCTATCTATCACTCGGTAAGTTTCAAAGGAAAGAGAGCAGCTGCACAATGAGAAGGGCAAGGGTCAAAGATAAGGGCCCAACTTTTGTGCATGCACCTATAGAACAGCTGCCATTGTGTACTTTAACTGAGGCAGATTGCACTGGTGGGTGCAGAATTGTACTTTACATTCTGCACTCTGGAAGAAATCTTGGGGGAAATGCAGCTTGCCTCATAATATGTACATTTGAGCACAACAAGATATACTGGGGTAAATTATTCCAGAGTTTGGCATCGTCTGTATTGCAAAGTGTCCTGCGGCCAAAATCAGTTGCTGGTGTGACTAATAGGCTGTGTGATTCATAAGAGCAAAAGACGACCTCCCACAAGGGATTGTTCATACCTCAGTGGAAGAGCAACTGCCTTGCATGTAGATTGTAGGAGGTTCTCAGTACAAAACCTGGCAGCTCTACTTGGGACAGAGAAAAATTCCTAGCTTTAATTCTGAAGAACCACTGCCATATCAGTGCCAATAATACTGAGCTAGATGGGTTCAATGATCTGATTCAGTCTAAGGTAGCTTCCTATGAATAGTCTGCTTGGCTCTTGACCAGTGGTGTCACTTGGGAGGGTCACACTTGGGGGGGGGGAGGTTTGGTTCACACAGGGAGGGTGACACCACTACTGCCCAAAATTTTTAAAATTATGGTGTTTTTTTTTAATAATACCAACATGTTATATATCATTCAATGAGCAATTTCATGCAGAATGCATTGAAACAAACCACGTTGAAATATCTCTGTTCTATCAAACGTTATATAAAAAAAAAAACAGCAGGGGTAGGACAATGGTATATCACCATGCCCACCACATGGGGCATTTCCACTGCATGGGAGGAGGTCCATCATGGGGGTGACACACTGACTTCCCGCACCGGGTGACGCCAACCCTTGCCCGGGTGAGCAATCGCCACTGCTCTTGACAGTTTCCACTATGAAATTCCCCTTGTATACTGACAGAACCAACACCTTCTGTTATCTATCTAAATCAAGAGGATAAAAAACAAAGTTTGTCAATCTGTCAAAGTTGATGAGATTGGAAAGATGTGCTGATTTGGCAGCTCTTTGCGTGAGGTTGTTAAGGTCAAGTTCACCAAAATAAGGTCAGCTACAAAGTGAAATTATACTCCCTTTCTTTCTTTTCTTTTCTTTTCTTTTTTATAGTCTAGTGATAATCCAGGCTAGAGCAGATGTCATCCAGGCTGTGTTCTGCCTGAAACATATGACAATCAGAAATCAGAAATAGACTTGTACTATGCAGAAGGAAGGCAGCCTGTTAATACACATTAACTTCTATGCAGGTGTTTGCTTAACAAGCACACTGTCTCTGCCAGATACCCTTCTACTGTCATGCAGATTTAGTACCAAGATAGAGACAGTTCATGCCACCTGTGTGCATAAGAAGGAGGTTCTTCCCCTTCTCAGAAAGGGAAAGTAAAATCATATGAAAGCCAAAACCACACACTCCAGTATACAACAGTAAGCTCGTGAACACACTCATCAGTTCAGCCAGGGATACGGTCAATGCAGAGCAGAGCAGGACCAGTGATGTCATCAGCAAGAGCTCTCAGGACCTTTGTTGAAAAGAAGCATCAGGCTCAGCAGAATGCAAACTAAGAAAACTGCCTAGGGGTTCTTAACCTTTTGGGGGGGTCACAGATTCCTTTGAGAACCTGATAATCAATGCATTCAATACAGCATACATGACTGACCAAAATGGGTTAGAGAAGCAAGAGCTCTGGAGGTTAGAGGCAGTCATACAGAAAAGAAAGGAGACAGAGAGGCTAGGAGTAGTGGGAGAAGCAAACAAAGAGAAAGAGGAAATGAAGAGGTGAGGCAAGAAAAGAGAGGACAGCATGAGTGAAGGCTATTGAACAGAAGGAGGGAGAAGGAAGAAGCTGGGGGGGTTGACAGGGAACAAGGGGTGAATGAAGGAGGGGCGAGGACCACAAGAATTAGAGGTGACCCTTCCCCCCCCTCCGTTTCCTGGCTACAGCCGGTCCCTGGGCCATGGATGAACTTGGGAAGAGGTGGAGGGCAGGGTGAGGACCACCAGAGGCACACTGGCTCTGAACTTTGAGGAAGCATAACACTTTCAAGACATTTCCTCCATGAGAGGACCTTAGCATGGACATTTGAAACACAGCTAGAAGTAGCCCCAAAATGGAAGACAATCTACACACCACCTTCACTTCAGATCAACCTACACCCAATTCAGTCCACAGTGTGCTACTATCAGTGAGCAGGTAAACCATCAAAAGGTGCTTGCAGAGCAAATTCAAGTATACCAGGCAAGGCAACCGAACCTCACTATGCAGGAAGGAAAAAGGGAAAAAAGCATAATAAATAATAAAGCATACCACAGCTGATGAAGTGTGTCACAGCAGTGAAACGTTTGAGAACTGCTAGACAACAGCAGACTGTCTAGTGGTTCTCTAACTTTTCACTGCTGTGACCCACTTCATCAGCTGTGGTAGTCATGTTGTGCCCCAGATGCCTTGTGGCTTCCGGATTGCACTGGCCCCGCAACCCATCAAAAATGGGGTTGTGACCCACAATTTGAGAACCACTGGTCTATAATATTGAACATACATGGCATCTTATTGCCATACGCATATTTTGTTAAAAATTCATTCAACTCTAACTTTAACATACAACACGGAGCAAAACATATACGATTGTAACCTTACCAAGATTCTCCTTTCTGCATGCATTGATATCATCTCTCACGTTTTCGAAGTACGGTGTTACCTTTTTCAAAACTGTATTCAGAAAGAAAACTCAAGAAAACAGAAAACTCAACAAGTTTCAGTTCATTTATCTCTGCTTTTTGCATTGAGACTTGCTAATACGGAAATCTGCTTAGGACCCTTCTTCAAAACTCTACTGCTCTTTCACAAAGCGCTTAAACCAAGAAAAGGACCACCCAATTTCATAAGATGCAATCCAGACACTACTGTTTTTATGGTCAAGGGTATGCAAGAGTGGTGATGATAAACAGTGCTACACAGCATCCAAATGCTTTCAATCTACCACAACATAAGCAATCAAGTACCTGTTTATAACAATGCATAACTGGAAGCAGGTATTTGGTGCGAGGGAATTTGCAACCCTGAAATCCACAACCACTGGAGACAAAGTTGAAAGCTTTCCTGCACGTCTCGAATTGTCCAAAATAAAACTTAAGCCAATGCCTCGAAGCCCCAACGCACAGGAATAAGCAACTGGAGTAAACTCCATCAGTACCTCATGAAGTTAACCCTTCTGGAAGATTCTGGGCTAGCTATCATATATAGCATAAAAAGCTATCTGGAGGCAGAAATTTCTAGTTCAAATCGGGCAGGTCAATCTTAACCGAACTGTCTGTGCTGCAATGCAGTGGCACCAAAATGGCCTCTGATGTATCTAATGCAGAAAGAAAGGCTACTGGAGGTCACCTCAAAGGAAGGGGTCATTTTTCCCCCAGCAGCCACTATGGGGCTACTCAGGCTTGCACCAGCAAAATCACTAGCGCAAGCAGCCCTGTGTCAGGAAATCAGACCCAAGAAGGGGGACAGGATACAGCATTAGCCACTGCTGCTGCTGTTCCCACCCCCCTCCTGGGCTTGATTCACCCCCTTCCTGCTCCCACCCCATTATACCATCTCCCCGCCTCCTTTCAGACCTTCCGCCACCCCTCCACTGATGAGCCTACCTACTCACAGGACTAAGACCAATCAACCATCCTGTTGCAAGACAGGTATAAAAGGCGGGAAAGGCTCTGAAGCTTGCCCAAGGGCAAGGCAGTTGCTGTAGCTGACTCAAGAAAGCAAGGCTAGAGCCACAGCTACTTTCCTAGGAGAAAGGAGTGCATTACAAGATGGAACACAAAGATGACTGTTCAACTTGTGCTGGCACAATGGCTTTGCTTGCACTCAAGAGAGAAGCAGGGGAAAGACTGGAAAGGAAAAAAGAGTGGGATTTACCAATCCTGGGTGCCAGATTGGCAAGCTGGTTCTTGAATTGCAGCTGGAATGGGGTGGCTTCATGCAGCACCTGTGGGTCAAAAGGATGAACGCAGCAGCTCCCCCAGCAGCAGCAGCAAGGCAGACTGATGAGCAAGGGAACAAAAGAACAAAAGTCACAAAGGTATAGTGACCCTGCCTTTTATAACTTTTTCTCCCATAAAGTTCTACAAAATTTGTGGGATGAGTTCAGCAGAGACCTTCTTTAGTGGCTTGATGGCCCTTGATGACTAATTCCAAGACCCAAGTGAGTCTTTCTATTATTCTTGCACCTGAGTGAAGGTGCAGTAGTTAGCTCTGGAGTCCAGTCGCTTCATTAGCCTCTTTGATTGAATATGGCCAGGGAGTTGGCAAGGACAGCTAGACTAGGGCATGTGTGGATACATGTACTAACCCTTTCTTCTCCAAACTGTGGCAGATCATTTGAAGGACCACCAAATCCAGGCCAAGTTCTTTGAGTCTGCATAAAGTTCCAGGTTATAAGGAGTGCCATCAAGCATTACCTATGTACATTCCAGGAAGGAGCACAGTGTATTGTCTTCCTATTATAGCTCCCCAGATCTTGTATTTCTAGCCCTTATAATGAAAGGCTTTGGGCTTCCAGATCTCTTCGTCAGCTGTTCCATAAGCAGCGTCAGTTACAACCAGCCTTCTTTGCTTCCCTTCGGCTATTCCCACTACAGTGCTATTCCCAGTACAGTACCTTTCATACCATTGCTTCCTACATCTATGGTGGCCTCCCAGCATTCAGTGACCTGCCTCATTCTCTGCTTCAAATCTCATTCCATCTGTAAAACAAATTGGGTTGACTTTCAAGAGACCACCTGTTCTTCAATTTGCCAGCTCTCTCTCTCTCTCTCTCTCTCTCTCTCTCTGTTCTTAACAGTTATGTGGGGCAGAAAATTTGTTGTAATGAAAATTTTTCTGCTGTTATATTTTCCCACAAAAATTTTTCTATTTCTAAAAATACATTGTTCACAAAATTAATTGGCAACATAATAAATGGATACCAAACTCAGCCGTTTCAAAATTGTAATTAACTTTTTCAAGTGCCTATCCCTAGGAAGTATGCAATCACACGCACGATACACAGGCCTGCTAAAATTACTGTTAATAGTTCTTTGCTTTTCCCATAAAATGTATGCAATACAAAGAAAATGTACACTGTTGCAGTGGCTTAAAATATTTCAGTCCAAAGTATTTCAGTCCAAAAGAAAAAATTTTCCAAGATTTGCGTTCAGTGGGATATACTCTTTAAACCACAAAAACTATAATACTTTCCTGAGAGTAGACCCCATTAAACACAGTGGGACTTACTTTTGAGTAAAATTGCAAAGAATTCCACTGAAAGTGTGCTTTATTAGGTTATTTCCTATAACCAAATATCTTAATTTCAATATATTTTGCTGCTGAAAAAACTCAAGGCATTTATATAGTTAGCACATAAAATTAACACAGCATACTCTGTTAGTTTTCTTCACTAAACACAGGTCAAATAAATACACTGAGAAACCAATAAACTTACAGCATCAGTTAATTTTCTGGAATTTTTCCCATTTTAAATTTTACTCTGGTTCTAATCATATTTAGAAGATACACTCTTGGGGCAGGGATTGGGCATTCAGTATCATGTGATAAGAAATAAACATTAAGGGTGCAATTCTAACCCCTTATGTCAGTGTTTTCCAGCACTGGCATAGCAGTGCCAATGGGGCAAGTGCTGCATCCTTCAGTTGGGTGTCACTCACTGAGGCCTCCTCAAAGTAAGGGAATGTTTGTTCCCTTACCTCAGAGCTGCATTTCCCTTATGTCAGTGCTGGGAAGCACTGACATAAGGGGTTAGAATTGCACCCTAAGAATGTTTAGCAGTACAATGACTACCTCAATTAAGCACTGAGTAAACAATTGACATTTTCTGCTTCATTAAAAAGTACTCATATATGTTTTGCACTTGCACATCTCCACTGGCTTCAGTGCATTTGGATTTAACTATCTTTCAGCATTAACGGACACCCTTCCTTCCCTATTAGTCTGTTAAATCAAGGTTTCATTGTACTGTCTCCTGTCTTCCAATCATGCTATATAATTAGAAGATGGGCAGCCCAATCTAAGTTGCGCTGGAATGGGGAGGCCAGCAGGCCTGTCCTGTATCCAACATGAGCTTGGGGTTGCCAGCAGCTCAGCCCAGGAATAGGGGGATTCACTCTCCTTACCCAGGTAATGCAGCAGCCGTCCCGATGGGTCTACTCGGACCTGCACCACCTAAAAATGTGGTGCAGATCCCAGCAGTCCAGAGCTGCACCAGGCTGCCCGGGAACATGGTCAGGATCTGGCACAAGTGCCAGATCCTAGCCCCACCTCACCAATCTCTCACAGCCTGCCGATGGACCCACCCGCTACCCACCCTCCCCATTCCCCAGAACAATACTTCCCCGCCCTTCCCACGCCCTCACAGGCCCAGACGCCAGCCGAGCTTGGCCAGCATGGAGTTACTTTCCTCCGTCACTGCAAAGGTTGGATGCAGCCTCCGTGGGCCGGCACACATCATTGCGCCAGCCCAGCTGACACCCGAGGAGGCACAAATATGTTTTAAGGCACATTTGTGACACTCCCAGGTCCATCACCCCTTTAGACTGCAATAATAGAAGGGGTATTGTGTGTGCAGGTGCGTATTTGTGTTTTAATTTAAGCTATCCAAAAATCAAAAGCAATGTCAAACATAATCCCAACCCCGGATCACCATTAAGGTATGGTGAATATACATTATCCCTGTTCAGAAAAGATTCCCCTCCATACTCTGAATATGTGAGGGAGCACACCTGCCAACAAGACACCCCAATGCCCACGGGCCTTCTCGCCATGGTCCTGGGTAGTTGCACATTTCACTGTTTGCAAGACCAGCCCAAGCTGAAGTGGCAGCTGAATAAGTGCTGCCACATATATCCTTTAAAAAAAAATGTTTATGTGTTCCAACCCTCCCACCTCCACTGTTGCTATCACCTCATACTCTTTGTCTAAGATCCTGGATAGCCTTTGCCAGTCAGTGTTAACAATCCTGAGCTAAATGGACCACGGATTCTATATATATGTCCCCACTCAGGCATCGCTTTTCTAGGCTGAAGAGACCCAGACACCATAGCCTTTCTTCAAAAGGAAGGAACTGGCCCCAGCCCAGTAATCATCTTAGTCGCTCTCTTTTGCACCTTTTCCATTTCTGCTATGTCTTTTTTGAGATGTGGCGACCAGAACTGGACACAATACTCCAGGTGTGGCCTTACCATTGATTTCCACAACGGCATTATAATATTAGTTTTGTTCTCAATACCTTTTCTCATGATCCCAAGCGTAGAATTGGCCTTCTTTACTGCCGCCACACATTGGGTCGACACTTTCATCGACCTGTCCACCACCACCCCATGATCTCTCTCCTGATCTGTCACAGACAGCTCAGAACCCATCAGCCTATATGTGAAGTTTTGAATTTTTGCCCCAATGTGCATGACTTTACACTTACTGACATTGAAACACATCTGCCATTTTGCTCTCCTCAAGCTGACAAGGCATTTGCCATTCTCCTCTCCTCAAGCTGACAAGGAAAATGTATTGAGCCCTATGGAAAGCGAACCAGACACACACGTGTTTATTCACAAGTAAGCAAATGTGCCTCTGCTCCTATCCAAGGCCAGGCGAAGGGGAAACAAAGGCCACCAGAATGGTCCAGATCTGATGAAGGAGGACCTCAACAAATGCACCAGAAGGCAGTCCCCTCTACCATATTAAAAAGGATAAAAACAGAGGCTTGAGCAGCTGGTAAGGTGAAACTTTTTTTTCTAATCTAGTGACCCTAGGTGGGTCCTAATAGAGTGTCATTTTAAAAAGTGGGTCCTACTGCTAAAAAATTTTGGAAACCACTGTCTTAGGTCAAGAGTTCAGGCTATTTTCTGCTTGGCTTGATGAGCATTTTGTAGTTATCTTGCAACTACAACCCCACCGGATACAACCAGGCTCCGACCAAGTGTCCTGCTCTATCCATCCTGGCTCCATACTACAATACTAGGAAGCAATACAAGGCACATACATGTACTAATGTTACCTTAACACACTTACCTGTTTAGCATAGATTACAGGGTTGTCTGAGGTCATGGAACCAGGAAGAAGTGCCGATGCCATCATCACGTTGCGCGCCGTAAAGTTTTTGGCACTTACTTCTGGGTTCCGCGACAGGCAGCAGCAGGAGCAGGGAGTTGCAGGCCCAGTAAATTTCAAAAACACTGCTCTAGCTCCTTGCTGTCCTCTCCTTCACACTTCTGCTCTGTCCCTGTCTAACATCTCCAATTCAGGAAGTGGGAAGAGGAGAATCAGTGAAGGTAGGCAGGCAGGCAGGCATACACAAGTAGGCACCCCCTTCCGCTCTGCTTTCTGAGACCGCTTCAGTTGGCCTCATCAACAGGTTGGCCTTGTGTGGGACCCAAACCAACAGCCTTTAAGGCTCAAGTCCCTTTAACCGCTGCATTGTCTATTTATGCATTACCTTTAAAATACTGATGTAGGCGTATAAATAAAACACAAATATGTTCAGTGTGTGTGTGTGTGTGTTTTAACTTCTCAACAGTTTTGCATGGTTGACTGGATATTTTTATATTTTATTGTATTTGTATTTTTATTATTGTATTTATGCTTTATTTGTAAGCTGCCTAAGGAACCCATTTTGGGGAGGGAAGGGGGAGTAAACACATTTATTTATTTATTTATTTATTTATTAAATAAAAAATAAACTTGTTGATTCATAAGTTTTTTAATCTCCCTCTAGATTTTTCATTTCCCATTGTGAATAGGAAAGTGCAGTATTTCAGATTTGCAAAACTATGTTAATTTGCAAGAGGCAAATAAATAAACTAACTTTCCCTTCAAGGAAAATCGTTGCTGCAAGCTCTGTCCATCAGAATGGAACAAATCCATAAGGCATTTTGACTTAGGCTGCTCTATAAGCGCATCCGTCCTTTTCCCCCTTCTTCTTATAAGATTCACATATAAGATTACCTACGTTTTCCATTTAAAGCTAGCTGCCAAGCTACTCCCAAGACAAATGAATGGAAAAATTAAGCCTCCGTCCTCCAAGTGAAATCCCATTGGTCTTTTTTCTGATGGGAACTTGGCCTCTTTGAAATTGTTAAGACGAAGTATGAAAATAGCATATTTCATTTCTTGGCAACCTGTAAAATTATTACTTTCATCCATTTGCAGAACTAAATGATGATCTTATCTCAGGCAGATGACCCAGCTGAACTCTGGCTGGCTTAGGAGATTCATTATCCACCAGCTACTTGCAGAAAATGACTGATGGACAAGCCTTCCAACTCTGCATTGTCATGTGAAGGAGGGAGATCTAGGTGGATAAATCTTGACAAAGGATTTCATTGACCCAACAATATATTTTCTATGGCACAGCTCCAGAAATGTTTAATGCCTCTGAATGTGTCCTGGCTAGAGGTGCCGTTACCAACACAATGTACAATCAAGAGAGCGAGTACCATGGAAAGAAAGATATATCTTTACTGCCCTCTTCAGGCTCTGACAACCACTATACCTCTACACAAAATCAATAATTTTCCATGGCACTCTATGAAAACAAATGTTATCCTTACAAGAAAATTCTACAGGAATACTGTTAGCAGAATCAAGTAGTAAAGCTTTTTCTAGCAGCTTCAGGCTGCAGGTAACACAGAGTGCCTATCCCATCAAAATGCCCCTATTTAAAAAAAAAAAACATCCCTGCACATGCAAAGCTAGCATGGTTCTGCTCTCACCATCCCCCTGATACAATGGTGGTATTATTTATTTAGTTATATAGCACCACCAATGTATATGGAGCAGAATGAGAAGATAGGGCACTGCCCCAAAGCACTTACAGATGAGATGGACTCAAGAGAAACCGCAGAGAAAGGGGCAGGAGATGGAGATGGAGCAAGCAGCAAAAGAATATGGAATCAGTACAGATATAGTACTTAAGCCCAAACAGCACAGTAGCACAAACCTAGTTCAGTGGGACTTACTCCTAGGTAGATTTGTAGCTTAGGGCTTTGGGCCAAAGGTTTCATTGAAAAGCTGGGGTTGAAGAAGAAATTGGGGGGGGGGGTGAAGAAGAGGAAGTGGATTCTGAGGGGGCAATTCCACTTTCAATCTTCCCTAAAAGAAACATCTATTTCACATCAATGCGTCAAGTCCCATACACACCTATTCACACAGAAAGTGGCCCCGTGCAAGTGAAAGGGTTACTTTTAACAGCTGCATGACAGAAATTCAGCAGGGGAAGCACTTTTCAGCAGGAAGATGCAAGGACAGACTGCTTCCCCAAACAACTTTCTGCCCATTATGCGACTTTTAAGGAGCTCTGGGGGGAAAGAGATGTCAGGCACCAGACTGCCTTGAGGAATGGTTCAGTAAAGCCATCCAGATGACTCAAGCAAGTGCACCAACCCAAGGCTCCTCCAGTCAGAAGGAATATCCAATGCAGAAAGAAAAAGAGAGTGTTGACGTGAAAAGTGTAGGAGGACCAAAGAACAAGACTTAAATTTGCATTGAAAAGGTAGGGGACATGGCAGCTAAACAAAAGATCAATACTTTTACTCTGTATTCAAACCAGAATTACCACCTTTGGGGGTGCACATTTTTCTCTGTTTTTTTGCATTCAGCAATATCTGAGTCCTTCGATTGCCTTGAGGATTAGGAGCTGCAGAACAACCTGGGCAAGAAGATAAGCAGTAAATTGAAATGACAGGGGGGAAACTGAGGCAGTGCCTAGAATCTCAGTTTGGGATATTATATATTTACCTTAGCAACAGCTGAAACCTCTCTTGCCACCTCTATTTCTGGTTGCCTCAAATTCAACCAAGCTTCTTTCTCTCTTTTATCTGGCAGCTATTATTATAGGGGGAGGGCACCAGGATGCAGGTCTCTTGTTATCAGGTGTGCTCCCTGGGGCATTTGGTGGGCCGCTGTGAGATACAGGAAGCTGGACTAGATGGGCCTATGGCCTGATCCAGTGGGGCTGTTCTTAGCTGCTGCCATGTGCATTGAGCCTCCAGCCATGTGTACCAGAGGTCTCAAAATGCACAGTAAGCCTTATAACACCACAGCAACACTTATGGCAGTGGAACAGCAGTCCACAATTAAGTGAGGTCCATAGGATTGGGCTGTTCGTTTTTTAAAAACATGGAAGTTCTGGTGATATTTATAGCATCACATCCTGGTAGTAGGTAAGGAGGAGGAGGAACTATGAAATTTGAACGCCCCCACCCCTAACTGCACCCAACTTATATTCTTATGTTCTTAACTTAGCTATATCACGTAATTTCCCAATGCTAAATCACAGTTTCCCTTAGCTAAATCACATAGCCTTCTAAAAGAGTAGTTACAGCAGTCAAAACAAAAGCAAAAGGGTAGGCCCCCTCTTAACCTCCTGTCATTTGAGCAATGGCCATCTTTTCTTGACCAGCAGGAACTATGAGAGCAACAGCTTCGAAAAGTGCTATTATCCCATCATTACAAATGGGAGAGACTTTAACCCATCCATGGGATTTGAACCGGGGACTTCCGCACTTACAGTTCACTCAGTCTTAACCACTGCATTAAACAAGTCTTTAAAATATAGCTGGGAGGGAGAGAGAGAAAAGTGAGAGACAAACCTTTCCCAACTGCTAGTTGTGCATATTTTTGTCAGGGCAAAAGCTGGGATGGGTACCACAGGAAACCAGGAGAAAAAGTATGGACAACACACTATTCAGGATACTGGAAGGGAAAGGAAACCAAGGGCCCAACTCCATCCAACTTTCCAGTGTGGTTGCAGCCACAGTTCAGAATCCAGGTCTGAAGCAAGGAAACAATGTTTCCCACAAGTGACTCTGAGAGTGCAGTCCTAACCAACTTTCCATCACTGGCATAGCTGTGCCCATGGGGAATGTGCTGCATCCTACAGTTGAGGGGGAGTCATGGAGGCCTCTTCAAGATAAGGCAATATCTGTTCCCTTACCTTAGAGTTGCATTGCCCATATGCCAGGTGCTGGAAAATGGGTTAGGATTGCATCCTGAGAGAGCCTGCATTCCAAGGTAGTGTGCTGCTGAACATTTCAGAGGAAAAATCACTGTAAGACATGCGTATGGGTGGATACTTCAAATCAATCAATAGCACAGAGATATGTTTTGCTTTCAGGGACATATACAGCCATGTTCAAAAAGCTCTTTGTACTTTGCAGCTGTCAAATTGAATGGGTTATGAATTCAGAAAGCCGACCAGGCAACTTATTCAGTTTAACTGCAAAAAAAAAAAAACGTTTTCACTTGCTTTATATCCTAATTCTTCAGCCACTTTTTATGCTTGCATGCCAGACCTTATCCCATGAAATATAAATTAACATTTCAAAATGTGTTTAACATCAGTCAAGTCACCAAAATCTGATAATCTATTGTGTCCCCTTCTTCCACTAATATTCTATTTCTATTCAAAAAGCCAAGCCGAGTGTATTTTGCAAGATTTATCCTTCCATATAAAAATCTCGACTCCAGCCTCACAGAACTAAACTACGTCCCTTGACATCAAACTTAAATGTTAATGTATATTTTATTATAATATATTGGCATGAGATTTTAATTTCTATGCAACATTTCCATGCAGTTGTTCCTCACTATGCTCTTTTGCTTCCTCTTTCCATCATTCAGCTTAAATACAGAAACAGATAGAAGAAGAAGGTTTACAATTTAAACGTTGAGCCTACTTATCCGTGGATTTTATGTCCACGGATCTGGCTCAACGCAGATCCCCTGGACCCGTGTTGAGCCAGATTTAGCCAAACCTCAAGCCTCCGGAGGCTCTTCTGAGTTCTGTAAACACCATGTGTGGGCTGGCTCTGTGGGCCTTAGAACGGTTCTGGACGCAACCAGAGCCAGGCTCCAGTTGCCTTCGTGGGTTCCAATAACTGCGGATTTCATTATCTTCGGTTTTCTGTATCCATAGGGAGTCCGGGAACCAAACCCTCGCGGATAAACAGACTTCACCTATACATAGCACAGGAAACTATGTTGCACTGAGTCAGACCACTGAACCATCTAAGACCAGTTTTCTTGACACTCACTGGCAGTGGCTCTCAATAGTTTCAGACAGGATTTTTTCTCTGCCTTACCTAGAAATACCTGGAATTGAACCTGGGACCTTCTGCATGGGTAAAGCATGTGCTCTGCCACAGACCTACAGCCCCTTCTTTACTTTTTTATTTGACCCAACCACTTTAACAACACCATCCCAGCAGCATCAGGAAGGGACCATTTTCAGCGGCCAAGTAGCAGGTGAAAGAAAAATTCACCAACCACTTTACCACTGCAGCTCTCTACCACCAATTGCTTTCCCTCTTCTGTAGGCTTCCAGAAGTGTTTGCAAGAATAAATGTGTCTGGAACTCCATAGGGAGAAAGCAAGTGGGGCAAGGAGCTACACTAGAAAAGAGATGGGTGTGACCATGGCCCCAGGCACCACGGCTTAGAAAAGATAATTGTAAGCTCAGAGAATTGAAAATGGACCAACATGTTCACATGAATAGGCCCTGGAAAGTGTGGTCATCTTGTGTCACACACAGGCGCAATTGCTTCCTCTCTGTGGCGGAGACTTTGGAAACATTCTTTGTGGAGGTTTTAAAGCATCTGAACCAGTCTGATAAGATCATCAAGGATGTTTGTAATTTTGTTTTGTTTTATTTCACCAATTACTTAAGCCAAACAACATGCTATGCTGTCGCTCTGTAATTAGACCTCTCAATGCAATTTTCTTCTTGTAAAAAGAAGCCTCGAGAGGTTCACATTAGATTGGGGTCACATCTCGCATTAGATTGGGGTCACAGCATGGGGAGGTGGTCCCAACACTTCTCCCTGTGCCAGTTCCCTGACTTCACCCACCTCCTTAGTTTTTGTTCTGCAACTAATAGCTTCAAGAGGCAATCTGGATCATGACTGAAAAGCTGGGGGTGGAGATTAGAATTCCCTTCCCCTGTGTCATTGTCCCAACACAAATTCAGGTGCAATCTTTCATTATTTGGTTTAATGAAAGAAGACTTGCATTAGAAGGTCAGGCAAAGCACACAATATCTGTGGCAAAGTCTTTATACATTCACCCATATTTCATGTTAATAGATAAGAGTACTCATTGCCCAAGCTTCTCCCCACAAAACACACATGACACAAATCTTGGAAGAAAACAGGGCCATGATTTATTTAAAATTACAGTGCGGGGCTGTACAATTGGTAACTGCAACTGGTCCTGACTCAACTCCACACCTTCGCTGTGGGCACATAACAGGAGGAGACATTGGGCAAATCACCCTGATCTGAGCCCTACATTGGGCAAATCACCCTGGTTCAGAACCTGGTCTTGCCAAACACCAGGTTTTTCCTCATCAACCCTGGAACCCCAATCCGGGTAGCCTCAGAGAACCAGCACTGGCCTTAACCCAGCCTGTTACTTACCTAAGGGTAGATACCGGATCCCTAATTCTCCTCCCTTTCCCACACTATTCTGCTAGGTATGGTCAACCTGACTAAAAACCCCAACCCAAAGGGCAGGGGCAGGCAAAAAAGCTTCCCTCCACAATCAGTTGGGAAGCAAAAAATTTCTACCCAGCCGCAAACAGCAACCAGTTACTCTCTGACTGTAGCCTAAAAGGAAGGGCAGGTGCATTCCACTTAAGTCAGAAAAAAGAGGAAAAGGGAGACCTGTGTGCTGCTTTTGTGCAGCGAGCCAAAGCTCTCCTCTCTTGGTCTGCCCTAATAGCAGCCCAGTACATCACACATGGGGGAAGGAACCATGCAAAGGTACTCTCCTTCCTCATATGCAGATGGAGGCTCCTTTTGACATTATGCAAGACAAAATCCTACCAGCATTTTGGTGACACTGAACATTTAAGGTTGGTTTGGGGTCAGGTTATCTAAGGGACCGCCTTCTCCCATATCTTCTGTTCCATCTTCTTAGGTCATCTGAGGGGGCTTTCTTGCAAGTGCTGCCTTTCTCCCAAGTTAGGGGATGGCAGCATGGGGGCAAACCTTCTCAGTAGTGGCATCATAGTTATGGAACTCCCTACTGGTTAATTAAGATCTACCCCCTCCCTCATGGCATTTTGGAGAGGGTTTAAAGCATTTTTGTTTCATTTTGCATTTGGGATGTCTGCTTCCTGGGCCTCTATAGCAATTCCTTGAGTATTTTTGCCCTCTTCCAATTGGTGTTCCCTCCATTGTATCTCCAATTTATTTTCTATTGTTGTATTTTCTATTTTTTTTCTATTGTATATTGTATTTTTTAAAATCTATAAATTGTAAGCCACATTGGGCATCTGCTTTCAGCAGAGGAAAGACAGGGTAGAAAACAAACAAACAAACAAATAAATGATTTGCTTGTTTCTTAAGCAAACTAGAAAGGTGGAAGTTATCACAGAAATAAATGAACCATTGAACCAGCTAGAAGTGAACTAGTTAGAAGGTCAGAGCCCTGTTGGGCCCTTTTCCAGCCATAGCTATGTGCAATAGCTCCAACAGTGTCAATTACCCATTTAGGGAGAAGGGGTAAATTCAGTCTCCCCACTCCAAAACAGATAATTGGCACTAGTGCACTGCTTGCTTAAGCATGTTACTCCAAAGTCCAAACGATTTTGGTGAGACATACTCGCCGAAACATAGTAACTATCTCAGTGACCACATAAAAGTGACCAGTAGATGATACTGAAAGTGAGACATTACGAAACCATCCCACCCAAACTGCTGACTGAACAGTGCTGCTCATCTCCTCCCTAAAATTAACAAAAGAGTGGTGCGCTAGAGTGTCAGAGACTATCTAGCCCACCGCTCTCTTCTCCACCACACTATCTCTTCTGCTCCACTCCCCTCTTTCATTTTGAATTCAGGGAGTGGGAGAGGGAAAAGCAGGTGGGCAGATGGACAGATGCAAGTGGAAGAGGAGCAGAGGCAGCAGCTAGCAAGTTGCTGGATAAAGAGAGGGGTATTGGCCTGCCACAGGCACCAGGAAGTCTTGGGCCTACTCTGGAAGTTACATCATATCACCAGCTAGTCACTGATCCTACAGGATGGGCAGAGCCCGGAGTGCCTTCTCCAGCACTAACCAGAAGGGGAAGACATTTAAAACTGCAAAAGTACCTGCATGGTGAAAATGAACATTTAGTGAAAAGGAGAAGAAAATTCTCATACACGATCTCAGTTAGTCCAAATGCTGCTGCCTTGTAAGCGAAAAAGAGTGTAGCCTTCTCTCTGCTAATTCAGCAATTCTGCCTCTTTAAGTTTTTATTTTTATGGGGAAGGGTTGTGGGAGGGGGCTTAGAATGATGTGTTGCCTTTTTTTTTTTTTTTTTAATGAAGACCAAGTCTTGGGAGCCTGTGCCTGAAAGGGTAGACATTTGAAAGACAAAGAGAGGACAAGGGTTGCTGAATGTAACAGATCCATAAAATGATGGAATAGGCACAGCTGCACCTGCCAAACATTCCCAGTCAACCTAACTTTTAAAGAGACAGGAACCCTTTTCTCCTTGTCCTTTCTACTTAATCACGCTGTCAGAGCCAACAGTATCAATCATGAGTTCTTCACTGTGTGCAAAAGAACCCAAAGGCCCATCTAGTCCAGCATCCTGTTGCCCACAGTGTTTCACCAGTAGCCTCCTGCTTATGAGCAGGAGATGAAGGCAATATATCTCTCTCCCATCATTGCTCCCCTGCAACTGGTATTCAGAGGCACACTACTTTATAGCCATCATGACTAGTTACCAGTGGCAGAACAGAGCAAGAGAGACCGCACATGTGGCCCCAGGTTCTGTCAGCAGGGATCCAGTAACAGAAGTTCTAGCTCCACACCCTGCCGCATGTGTGTATCTCCTCAGCAAGTGGGAGTTTATGCAGAGTTTGCTTCATGCACACAGAGATCCTTTGCTGGATGGTGGCACTGAAACACCGTCCTGTACTCAGTCCAAATTCAATCATATCAATAGCCTGCAGAAAATGTATCTAGGCACAAATTACTGCTGAGGTCAAACTGAAGGGCAGCTCGCAAAGGCTTTGCTCCCAAAGCCCCAGAAGTGGAAGAACTGTCCGTTCTTATGAATATTTTATAGCCCCATAAGTGGCAGCTTCTTATCGCCCCACAAGTGACAGAACTGTCAGCTTTTATGAATACTTTATAGTACAGATAGGAGGCATCTTTCCCACTGTTCTGATTAAATGCTTTTACAATAAGTCAAGCAGAAAGAAATGGATGCAAACAGTGCTGTGTTCAGTTCAGCCCAAGGAGCAACACAGTGTTTGACTTATTTCCATATCTTCTCTAATGAAGGATTTGAAATGTGTTGAGGCAGGCTCCATTCTTCCTGTTGCCATCAGGCTATCCCAATTTCCTGATTTCAAGGGGTCCCCTAATTGCCTTGGCTTTGAACTTTGTTTATTGTTTTAGCCCTTTCTTCTTGTTATCCGCCCCCCCCCCCCAAGTGAATGATTAGTTCAATAGACTTCCAAACTAGAGCCTGGCTTTTTGACCCAAGAAGGCACTGAATACATTGTTATGACTGATCTGTATATACAAGTTCAATGAGAAAGAGACTCAAACAAGCAGCACTGAGAATCAAGAAAGTTAGACAAGAGTCATTCATCGTGAACTCGGCCTAAGTGTACTGCAATTATTGACCAATTTTTGTTGCTATTATTAATTAATTCTTAATATTGATGTACCGCTTTTCAACATGAAGCAGTATATAAATATTCAAAAAGTGGTTTAAATAGCAAAACACATCAATAAATGCCTCCCTGTCCCCAAGGGGCTCACAGTCTAAAAAGAGATGTAGAAGACACACCAGCAATAGTCACTGGAAAAGTTGCCCTGCTGGGTTGAAGGGGAACAGTTGCTCTCCCCCTGCTAAATATAAGAGGACACCAGTTTAAAAGGTACCTCTTTGCCAGTTAGCAGGGGGAGTTGTGTTCAAAGCAGTATCTCTTTAACCACACATTTAGCAACTCTGTTTGGGGTTGTAAAAGATGGTTACATGGGGCTTTCTCCTTGTTAAAAATGTATGTATTTTAAAAAGTATAAAAAATGGGTTATTCTTTTTTGGAAGGATCAACCTGTGCTAACTATAGCCATGCTGGATGACACCAAAAGTCTAGACATTTAGAATTCTGTTTTTGGCTAGCAATAGGAAACTTACACATAGGGCATGAATGCAAAACCTCTCTGTTGTTGTTCATTTCCAGCACAGAGGTCAGTGTGTCACCCCCTCTGATGGCTCTCCTCCCAAACAGTGGGCATGACAACACCCTGAGCAGTGGGTGAGCATCCCCACTCGTTTTTGGCTGTAATCATGAAATTACACATTGAACAATGTATAACATTATGGTATTATTCTAAAATGCCAAGATTTTAAAATCTTTGACCAGTAGTGGTGTCCCATCCCCCTGTACATATCACCCGGTGAGGCCCACATCCTCCGCACCTCCCTAGCAATGCTACTACCTACATTACAAGAGCTACCCATGAAATCAAGCAAGCTGCTAGTCCTGAGAAGGAGGAGGGCAGAGGACAATGTGAAAACATATCAGTCTGGCAAGCACAGACAGCTGTGTTGTGCCAATAGCAGAACACTGGCTTTCTACCTGCAGCATCTGTGATTTGTTTCAGAATGTGCATGCCTCTTGGCTGCCAGCACCACTGAAAGTATGTGCCTGAATGCTGGCAACATTTCCTTGATTTTGCTTCCTTTGCTTCTTTGGAACCGAAAGATAAATCCCCCCCCCCCATCCTCGTCAACAAATATTTCTCCCAAGAGATTTCTCATGCCTGCATTTTCCAGCTCTACAGAGAAATATGTATCAGGAGACTAACATTTTCCAGTCCTGCTTTTAACAGGCAGGTTAATTCAATGATTCTTCAGTGCTTGCAGACAACAGAATTTCCATTGGAACAGATGGGCACAGTGCTTCCTGTTTGCCAGAACTAAAGCAACTTTAGAAAATCCTCACCCATCCCCCAACAGCATATTGCATCCCACACTTGAAGGTTGGGGTTATAAAAGGAGATTTTTACATAGAACTTAATTCTCCCATTCTCCGAACACCTAATTCTCATAATATTTGAGATCAATCAGTGAAACTGACTTGAACGCATGAATTTTTATTAATTTATAAAATTAATGAGTTGGCAGTTCTGAAGCCAAACCAAAGTCCCAACGGTTTGATTGCTGCTCACAGTATAGTACTGCTGTTGTGTTACTCTCTCGTTAACACTTTTTTGCGCAACAACATCCTAGCATGCCCTTCAGAGAAGGATTTTATAAATAACACAGATGATCAGCTAATGGAAGGATTTGAGAGCTGTCTTGTGTCGTGACCTTTCTCTCCACTCTTGATCCATCACTCCTGAAGCAAAAGGTCATCACTGGATACAGCTATTATACATTCTCATTCTCTCTCCCTGCACCACCACCACCACTCCCCAGATAGTTAAATTCATAGGCAGATGGAGATTGACATAAGTGGGGTCATTGGTGGGCCTTCCCATTTTTATCTATTTCTTGTCTCATCACAGGAAGAAGTGCCAAATGTCAGTGCACCCATCCCACTCATCTCACATCCTCGCCTTTGCACTTATATAATCCCCCTGACATGGCCATAAGACAGTCAACAAATGGCTCCCAGAAGATGTGCCCTTTCTCATTTGTGTTCCTTGCTTGCAAGTCCCTTTCGATGACAAGCAGCAAAACAGCAAGGATGTCTGGGCTGAATGAATGATAGCAACCCTAAGAGAGAGGGATGGCAGCAATATGCACTGGCATCAAGAGACTGGTCACCTCTCTTGTTGAATGGGTATCTGGTCTTGCCCCACAAACATTATTTATTTAGATGTATACCTCACTTTTTGATCAAAATGATCCCTAAGGTGATCCATAACAACAATACAAAACAACCAAGAGTCCCTTCCATTCACTTCTCTTGTCTCTGAGCAATGTAGCAGTTGGAGCAGAGTTATTTCCAGACAAGGGAAGAGGAAACGAGCTCCCTGTAGCTACTCCATTCTCTGGTCAATGGTGAGGACCAGTCTGGTCATCCCCTTACCATAGTCTTCATCCTGGGAGGAAGGGAGCACAACCTTGCAAGGACTCCTTACTCCTTTGGCTGATGACAGAGAGACCAGACTGTGCTCCCATTCACTTTTCCAGTTCCTGGGCAATACTGACTTAAGACAGGCTTTGCAAAATCACACCAAAATTCCTCTAGTCCAGTAACCTCTTTACAACAACACCCAACCAAGGACTTCCAGATGTTCTCATCCAAGGCATTAAAGGCGACTACCACCCCCAGCGTTATGTCCAACCCTGAACCAAGCAGAGTGGGACAAAAGCCTTCCAATCCTGCTTTTATCCAAACAAAAGTTATCCTAGCACTTTCATTGACAGAGGTTTCTTCCACCTATACCTATTGAATAAGTGTGTTACTTATGGCCCAATCCCATACCAGCTAGCACTGGTGGAACAGGCATATCCACTGTCACAAACATGCAATAAAGCATGTTGCAGCTACGCTGAGGCCAGTGCCACTGGCAGAGAGACCTGTACTTGTAGGCTTCCACTGGAGCTGCATCCATCAAGCAGGATAAGTGAACTGTGGTGAGGCACGGGGAGGGCAGAACAAGGGTGGAGAGGAGTTGTAACTAGATGGGGAAAGGGCAACCGGGGCCCAGAAGGGGACAGGGATCGCAGCAGAGGCTGCTTCCATATCCTATCCCCATCCTGGGCCTCGGAGTGCTGCAAAGGTCTCCTTGGTTCTGTGCCTGCTAAATAGCTGGTGCTGATCTGAGTAGGCCCATAGTTTCTGCCTGGGCCCAACAAAGGGTAAGGAAACTGATGTTCCTTTACCCTGAAAAGACATTTGGCTGCCCCTCCTTGGCCCCATGGGATACAGTAATGGCTGTTTTGTCACCACTGTACTGCAGGGTAGAAGCCTTCAGAGGATTAAGCTGTTACGCTACCTTCACTGGGGATTGGAGATAGTATTTGCTTCCAAGGTCCTGACATCAGTTTTAATCACTGCTTACAGAGATGACACACAAGATCTTCTGATGCGAAATCATTGCTTAAATCCCGGTCATTCAAATATATCCCAAAAATCTGTGAAAATTACCAAACCTTCTATAGATGTTCGTGGTTTGTAGTAAATGTTTGGAGACTATAGCAAAATTCTAAACCAAATCTAAGCATGTCTCTTCAGAAGTGAGTCCAATTCATTTCAATGGGACACACTCCCAGGTAACTGCCAAGGTTACAGCTCAAGAAAAGTTTAATCAAAAGGGATGCGAGTGAGGAAGAGAGGGAGGTTTGGGGAGGGGTTCAGTTCATTTGTGCTGTTTCATTTTGTTTTGCACAGATGCACAGTGCATTTTATGATTCAATAAAATAATAATTTCAACTTGTATTTGAAACATTACTAAACACCTGTGGAATATGAATGCCTTACGTACTGTAATAGGAAAAAACCTGAGCTACAAAATTGCACGATAAAGGATAAACCCAGGACAGAAAACCATGGAGATGGTAGAAGGCTCCACAGCACACAAGGAGCTTCAAGCAACTGTCAGTGATGAAAGTGTGCTTATGAATGTAATTATCCTGGCATCTGCTCCTGTGGAGCTCAGTGTGCGCGCTTGAGACATGTAGAGTAGAATCAAGAGACTGGGGCACATGTCTTTCTTTACAATTCTACAGCAACGGATCTTGTACTAGTATTGTTCAATAGACCAGAAAAATGCAAGCTTCAAGACAAAAAAAAGTCATATCAGCTGTGATCCCTTTGACAAGTGCTACAAGCTAGAAACCTATGCGAATGAAATATTCAGTGGTAACATGGATGTCCCATTAGCTGAGGCATCACAGAATGACAGCACACATGTATTCAAGTGAAAGGGCTCTCTTCTTCAATGGGCATTCATCAGCTGGCAAGTGTACTTCAGGGTGCTATTCACATTTTTATATCTTGACAATATTCCAACAGGGTTTTATTAGCCCTGTTCACTTAATTATGTCTTGTCTAAATTATTGCTTAAAATTTTATAGTAGCAGACTGTTCAAAGAACTCATTCATGCAGAGCTAAAGGCATAATACTTTACAGCTTTTTGGAGACTTGAGATGGGTGGGGATAAGATTCCTCCTGGACCTTGGTGGGGAGTCCAGTGGGCATAAGTGCAAGTGAGTGTTATCAATTTTACATTAGCCTCTTCGATGCAGAACAGGTGTCTCATTCATGGCATTCCTACAAGTGCCAAGAGCAGATAAAACTGTAAAGGCAAGTGAGGGTCTCTCTTTAGGGCAGTTGTACTAAATGGCACAGGTGCTGCTTTAGCAGTTCAGTCCCTTAGAAAGAAAAGCAATTTTTTTTAAAACAAAGGTGATTTTTTTTTTGGCCAGGTTTTCATCAATCAGCTGAACATCCAGATTTTGAAGCAAGAAATAGCTTCACAATTTCATAAATATGAAATAATAGGTTTTTAATACGTTACTATTTCAAAAAAATAAAGCTGTGTTTCATATGTAGAAAATTATGATGCTGTTGGACCTATAACTGGGTCATAGGCTCCCTATGATTCCCTATGAATATCTATGGCAGTGCTTCTCAAGCTGTGGATCGGGGCCCACTAGATGGGTCATGAGCCAATTTCAGGTGGGTCTCCATTCACTTCAGTCATTATTTTTAATACATTAGATTTGATACTACCATGATATGTGACTGCAGATGGGGAAATGTTACAGCTCTTTACTTTTATGTGTATATGCTTTTAACAATGATAGTCAATGTGGCTTACTCCCAGATAATATGGATAGGACAGGATCGCAGCCTTTCGGATGTTTGAGTTGTTTTTTTTAAACAGATCCGCAACTGCTTGAGAGGGTTAGGAGGGTTCTTTATTTTAAATAAATTTTTTAATGGATACTTATTGTAGACTTTTAATTTATGTGCCTCCTTGTGAGTCGGCTAGGCTGGCATGTGGAGACACGCCGGCCTATGGAGGCTGGAATAAGTCTCCATGCTGACAGAGGCTCCGAGTCTTGCGTCGGCCAGGCTCA
Organism: Tiliqua scincoides; assembly: GCF_035046505.1. NCBI lineage: Eukaryota > Metazoa > Chordata > Lepidosauria > Squamata > Scincidae > Tiliqua > Tiliqua scincoides. The sequence continues at coordinate 63,009,993 of NC_089826.1, forward strand.
GCCGACTCAAGACTCTGGGGTGGGTGGGCAGTGGGCGGCCCCAGGGGCAGGCGGGTGGGAAGCAGGAGGAGGGGCTGGGATCCGGCAGTTATGACAGGTCCCAACCCCCATTCCCTGGGAGTTCAGAGCAGCTTCAAGCCACTCAGCTCTCCTCAGACTTGTGCCACCTCAGGAGGTGGTGCAAGTCCAAGGAGACCTGTAGGTGTAAGAGTAGCTTACCCAGATGTAAGGGGAAAAGTTTCCCCTTACCTCTGGCTGACCCGCTTTGAGCACCTATCCTGTGCTGGATATAGTGCACATCTCTTGGCTTGCCTGTTCTAGCACAGGATAGGATTGTGCCCTTCATTAATTAGATTTGATGTTGTCATATGGTGTGCTAAAAAATTTTCTGCTTGATGATGTCACTTCTGGCCATGACATCACTTCCAGGTTAATGACATCATTTCCACTGGGTCCTGACATATTGTCATTCTAAAAAGTAGATCCTGGTACTAAAAGGTTTGAGATCCCCTGCTCTATGGAGTTAATAAACATATATGTTTAAATCAATTTCAGTGGGCAAACCCTCAATGGGCAAAACCAAATAGTTCTAATTTCAGATTACGGCAGTGCTGTTTTAGCCCTTTCAGCATCCATGCTAAAAATATGGTTACTCTCCATTTGAGTTTTACTGTAGTGACCTTTTGCCACACGTCAGGTAGTTGGAGGATGCAAAGCCAGAACAAATGCTAGCTGAGCAATTTTTTCAGTTGGTGTGGATGCATGAGCTATCTTAGTACATACAAACTACAATATCATTGAGAGTACCAGCTGCATGTATGTACGGCTATAAAAATGCCTATTTATTGAGCCGTTGCCACATGGTTGGGTGTGTCCATCCCTTAACACAACTATTTTCAACCACTGTGCCACAGCACATTGGGGTGACATGAATGGTCTGCAGGTGTGCTATGGGAGTTTGGGAGAGGGTTCTATATTAGCAAGACCACTGGAGAGTGTAAGCTGAATGGTTGTGGCAGTGCAGCACACCTTGTCAATTGTCAAAAACTGATGGTGTGCCTTGACAACTTTAGTGTCTTCTCAGTATGCCATGAGATGAATAAGGATGAAAATTGCTGCTTTAACAAATGGTGTGCACAATAAATGGTGCCATCTTATATCTACGGTGGCCATTACTGTGCAAACAAGCCAAAGAGCCAATAGCTGGGTCTAACTTGCTCTACTTTAGTCAAGCAGCTGCCCATTATCTCAACCCTGGTCTTTGTGCATCCAGCACAGCATTTATGAGGTTACTGCCATCCTAAGCAGGCAAGCTGAAAGTGAGGCATATGGTTTTTTATTTAAAGGCACACTAAGCATCAACTGTGGTGCAAGATGTAAGGTAGGGTCTAGTTCAGAATGCCGATGATCCCAGGTCCAGTCCCTAACATCTGCAGGTTGGACTGGAGCAAAAACCCATTTCAAATCCTGGAAAGCTACTACCAATCATTGGAGCCAATACTGAGCTGGATGGACAGTGGCAGTATGGCTACCTCAGGAGAAGGCAGGTTTTCAGTTTTGTATGTTTGTTTAAACCAAGTCAATGGAAGCCAAACTGCACTGGAACCAAGTGTAGCAGAGGGAATTTAGCCCTTTTCCTTCCAAGCCATTTTCTTCATGCAAATTGCCTCTCCAGCTGCTATGTGCTCATTAGAGAAAATGCATCAGTGTACAATTTCCCTATCAAGGCAAATAAATATGTGGGGGGAGGTACTTACATTGAGATAATGGCACAGGAGGAAGGACTAACCTGCTCACTCCCTCCTTGAGCACCATCCTGAGCCTCGCTGGGGTAATGGTTCAGGAACTGCACAGACCTGGAAGATCCAGGCTCAACTCCCCATTCAGCAATGAACCTTCCTGGGCGACATTGGATCAGTCACTATCTCTAAGCCTTACCTACCTCACTGTTGTTGTGAGGACAAAAGGAGGGAAGGAACCATGTACATCGCCCTGAGCTCCTTGGAGGAAGGTTGGTATAAATATGTGAAAACAAATGTTACTGATGCATTTAAAGAAAATGAACTGAGACCTGATCTGAACTGAAACATGGCTCTCCAATGCATTGTACAGCTTGACCATCAGTTCTTGAGCAAATGAGTGACTATTAAAAGAAAGACACTTAGTAAATAAACTGGGTCACTTTTCCTAGGGTGCTTTTTCTTGAAACAAAAAACCTTTCTCTGGTGGGGAAGTAACTCTCCACATGGTGTTTGTCTCCAACTTCAATGGATAAAAGAGTTGGCTACTCCTTGACACACTTTCAGCTATCTCAGAAATTCCCGTGTCAGCAGGTTGTTTCTGAAAATGGGTAGGCAGAAAAGGATTTGCCCTTGTAGGTATATTCTAAATTACAGTCATGTTCACTCACACACCAAATGCAGTTGTGATTTTAGCCACAAATTAAATCTTAACAATTTGTTACAAATTAACGATTTGTTACATAAATGTAATAAGAGTTACCTTACAAGTTTATACAGATGATTGTATTAGAACAGGTTGATCTGCCACAGGATAGCAACTGCATGATCAAAAGTGTAGCTAAGGGGGGCACCATAAGTATTGTAGGTGACGCAATGCACAATGGAAGTAGCCCCCCTCACTCACCATCTCTGCCCAGAGATGCTCAGAGGCCTTTTAGGGGAAACTGAAAGTACCTTTCTAAGGCCTCTCCAGGCCTCAGACCACCTATGGGGGGTGGTCTGGGCATCTAGCCCCCGAAGGTACCACTGCAGTTCCAGCAAGACTTACCATGCCGCAGCCCCCTGTAGCTAGACTACTGCACATAAGTTATCCACTCCTGATATATACCCACCACATAATCACCCACAATTCCTCCAGATTAGCATTTGAGACTGAAACACAGAACTCAAGGAAAGTATGCCATTAAGTCTGCCCATTTAAAGTTAACACATGCTAATAACATCATTCTCTGCTAGCTTGCTTTAGTTAATTAAGATCTGTGCAGGAGTGCTGATGTGATTCCCAAAGTTATTTTAGCTCCAGGTAGCTTATCTAGAGGTTAATTATTGTAAGTGTTTCAGACTTTAAAAATTGGTCATCCTTGCTGGTTTCAGCAGATTCTTTTCAGTGTCCTTGAGTAGGGTTGGGACCATAGCTCAGGAGCAAAACACACGCTTTACATGCTGAAGGTCCCCACTTCAATCTCTGGCATCTCAAACTAGGGCTGGGAAACATTCCTGTCCAAAATCCAGGAAAGCAACTGCCAGTCATCATAGGCAATGCTGATCAAGAGAGACCAAGGATATAACTGTTCTATTCCTTCTAAAGGACATTGTGGTAGAGTACCTGCTTTTCATGCTGAAGGTTCCAAGTTCAATCCCTGGGATCACCAGGTAGGGTTGAGAAAGACCCCCCTAGATTGAACACTGAGCCACTACCAGTCAGCCTAGAAAATACTAAGCCAGATGGACCAGTGGTCTTCATATCTTTCTAAAAGACCATTAGTAGTCCAAACCCCAACTCTCAAGTTGCAGTGCTTTCTTGTTTTGAATTGAGGATCTTTCAGCTGGTAGGCACAAACCATGCAACTAGGGAGGATTAACCTGGAAGCTATCTGTCTCTTGAGCTGAACAGTCCTCTTCCCAGGACCAAACCAAGAGTTCCTGACACCTGAGGCAGCACACCAAGTACACCCTTACCCAATGATGTGCCAGCCTCTGCCCCTCCCACTCTCCAATATTCTAGCTCAGCATTCTCCTTTCTTCCATTTTTACTTTGTCCCCCCTCTTCTTTTTTCAATCGGAGAGTGGGGAGAGGAGGAGGAGAAGTGGAAGCAAGTAAGAGATCACCCCCCACACACTAATCTGCTGCCAGAGGCAACTGCTTCAGGTGGCCTCATGGATAGGCCAGTCCTGTCTCTTCCTTCTCATTTTGGCTAGGCCCTTCCAGTTACTGTAACTCTGATGCCATTGCCCAAGTAGCCCACCTCTGGCACTGACCATGCAAATGCTACCCCATTTAACACAGGAAAAAAATAAGTTTGTTTCTAGTTGTACAAAAGATCTTTGTATCATAAGAACAGCCCCACTGGATCAGGCCATAGGCCCATCTAGTCCTGCTTCTTGAATCTCACAGTGGCCCACCAAATGCCCCAAGGAGCACACAAGACAACAAGAGACCTGCATCCTGGTGCCCTCCCATGCATCTGGCATTCTGACATAGCCCATTTCTAAAATCAGGAGGTTGCACATACACATCATGGCTTGTAACCCGTAATGGATTTTTCCTCTAGAAACTTGTCCAATTCCCTTTTAAAGGCATCCAGGCCAGATGCCATCACCACATCTTGCTGCAAGGAGTTCCACAGACCGACCACACGCTGAGTAAAGAAATATTTTCTTTTGTCTGTCCTAACTCTCCCAACACTCCATTTTAGTGGATGTCCCCTGGTTCTGGTGTTATGTGAGAGCATAAAGAGCATCTCTCTATCCACTTTATCCTTCCCATGCATCATTTTGTATGTCTCAATCATGTCCCCCCTCAGGCGTATCTTTTCTAGGCTGAAGAGGCCCAAACGCCGTAGCCTTTCCTCATAAGGAAAGTGCCCCAGCCCAGTAAATCATCTTAGTCGCTCTCTTTTGCACCTTTTCCATTTCCACTATGTCTTTTTGAGATGCAGCAACCAGAACTGGACACAATACTCCAGGTGTGGCCTTACCATCGATTTGTACAACGGCATTATAATATTAGCCATTTTGTTCTCAATACCTTTTCTAATGATCCCAAGCATAGAATTGGCCTTCTTCACTGCCGCCGCACATTGGGTTGACACTTTCATCAACCTGTCCACCACCACCCCAAGATCTGTCTCCTGATCTGTCACAGACAGCTCAGAAACCATCAGCCTATATGTGAAGTTTTGATTTTTTGCCCCAATGTGCATGACTTTACACTTACTTACATTGAAACGCATCTGCCATTTTGATGCCCATTCTGCCAGTTTGGAGAGATCCTTCTGGAGCTCCTCACAATCATGTCTGGTCTTCACCACTCGGAAGAGTATGGTCTGCAAACTTAGCCACTTCACTGCTCACCCCGTCTCCAGGTCATTTATGAAGAGGTTGAAAAGCACCTGAAAAGTATCTGAACAAAACAATAACTATTAGAAAGTAGTAGTGGTAAGATGGAAAAGAAACTCATTTTTAACCAAGGGATAAACCAACACAACACTTCTATGCAGCACACGGGATGGGAGGGGGGTTGACGGCCGACTTATATGCATCATTAAAAGTGAATTGACCAAACCAATCAGTTTTGAATGTCTGAAAAACGATAGCTGGAAATGTTAGAATTTAATATCATCAGTCAAGCACAGAGCTGCAGTTATTATGTGACAAGGAGATGCTTTCAAGGGGAACTCCAAGACTGCTCCATAAAGAATGAAACCAACTTATCCGATCTAAAATTAAACTTTTGTTTGTGGAGCATAGCGGCACTTGCAAAGAGGAAAGTGCTGCAAAGAGATTTAATGCCTTCACACTACTTGACTATCTGTGCATTTTCAAAAGACTGCCAAAGAATGCCAGTAAGATGTCAGTCAGTGTTACCCACTTAAACTGAATTCCCTTTTGCTTCAGATCAGGTTCCAGACGGAATGCCTTGTTTAATCAGGTCAATAGATATGCCATTTAGGGAAGAAGGGGTCAGCAGTTTTCCACACACCCAACCATTATGCGCTTACACATTAGAAACACACCTATGGTCCAGTGAAATTGTGACACTGATTTTATATTGTGAGCCCTCCTGGGGAAGTTAGTTAGTTACGTAAACCACTTTGATAACTACTCTTGGTTGAAAAGTGGTATGTAAATTTGTTATATAAAGCGCAATTATGACAACCGGATGCAGTGTAAAAAGTGAGTGATGGATAATGATTCTAGACAGGGCCTCTGAGAGGAATTTTATCAAGGGGTACAACATTTCCTTTGGGCTTCTTTGCAAAGGGGGAGGGGTGAAACAAAGTGGGGGAAGGTGGTAACGGGTGAGCAGAATGGGGGCAGGGAGGGGCGAAACAGGATGGAGGGAGGATAGAGACAGCTGGAAAAGTCTTTGGAGCCCAAGTCTACTAACCCATGTGGCATCAGTAGGGTACCCAGCATCCCCAGCACAGCATCCCATGCAGGCATCAAGTCTGAGTAGATAGGAAAACGTAAGATCTCAGGAAATTTCTGGGCCCCCTCCTTTGCCTTCTGGGCCCCCCTTTTGACCCTGGCCCAGATACAAATTACCCCCTTTACCCTCCTCTCCTAGGCCCTGATTCTAGAGCAGTGTTTCTCAAACTGTGAGTCAGGACCCACTAGCTGGGACGTGAACCAATTTCAGGTGGGTCTACATTCATTTCAATTTTTTATTTTTAATATATTAGACTTGATGCTACCATGGTATGTGACTGCATTTGGGGAAATGTTACAGACCTGTACTTTTAACAAGCTACTCTGTATATTCTTTTAACAATGATAGTAAATGGGACTTACTCCTAGGTAAGTGTGGGTAGGATTGCAGTTTAGGATTGCGAAAAATTTTCCTGCTCAATGATGTCACTTCCGGCCATGACATCACTTCCAGTGGGTCCTGACAGATTCTAAAAAGTGGATCTGGGTGCTAAATGTGTGAGAACCACTGTTCTAGAGAAAAAGCCTAGTGGGAAAGCTTTTACCAAGATTTGCAATGTCGCTTTTAATTCTGAATCTGTAATCTCAACCATGGAAAAAGCAAGGGTGGGAAGCCTGTACTTAAAGGTTCAAGTGTGGAGGAAAGAAAAAAGTTGGGCCTTTTTTTTTCTTTTTTTTTGAAACTGTGCTTAGGATCACAGCATAAGCAATGTTGTTCCTGACTGGAACATTCTCACTTTCATCCTAGCCTCTCTACTAAGTGACCTTATGTCACAAATCGGTGATAGTCTTCTTGCCCTGTCTTTGCCTTAGAGCAGGGGTCTCCAAACTTTTGGGCCAGAGGGCCGCATGAAATATCTGGTGCAGTGCTGAGGGCCGGAAAAAATTTAAATAAATAAATTAGAGATAGGACTTAGATGAATGAATAAATGAATGAGTGGGCTCATTCACTCAGCCTCTCTGGCCCTCAGAACATCCTCCAGGTGCAATAAGAGCACAGTTCTGGTCATGTTCAGTCGAGTGGGTCAGAGGTTTTCAGGGGACAAGAGGCTGGCCGTAGGCTGGACAGAGGCTTGCTACGGGCTGCATCTGGCCCCCGGGCTGGGGTTTGGAGACCCCTGCCTTCGAGCAGTGGTTTTCAACCAGTGTGCCGCGAAAGGTCTGCAGGTGTGCTGCGGGAGTTTGGAGCACAGAGTTGAAAATGGCTGAAAAAGTCCTCCACAGAGCTGTTGGAGGACAAGGGACAGACAATTCTTTACTACAGACAGTTGCCCTAGAAACAGAGCCGCAAAACCTGGAGGAGTCTCCTAGAAGCTGGAAGAGACATCACAAGAGGCAAAGACCACAGAGGCCAGTGCATCATAAGGAGAAAAGGTTGAGAATCGCTGCCTTAGAAGAACTGCAACACCTGCAAAAATGAGACACATTGTCTGGGCTGAAAAGTCCCTTCTGAAATTTGCAACATACCTAGAATCAGGGTCGGCGGAGTACTGACTGAGCAATTCAGCTTCCAAACAATGGCTGCTATACTGTTCATTTTCACATTATAATGAAACTCAACAATAATAATAAAAAGAATATGTTTTTGCCAAGGAACACTGATGCTTACAGGTTGCTAAACTGAGCAGCTATTCCAAGCTTCCGATCACATCAGCCACTTCAAACTGATATAAGTAATAGCTAAATGCTGACAGTCAAAAGTATTGTAGCATGAGCTGAAAAGAACATTATCAGCAAGAGGTTTGTTGCAGTACATTTTCCAGTCCATGACACTGTACCTGTGGGAATCATGATTCTCTCACTTATCTGGCAGAAAATATTTGCCAGAGTAAATGTGACACTTTTACTGCGTTCAAAGATACTTAGGAGGATACCTTTTGTAGGTTCAAAGACACAACCAAGTAAACAGAAAGTTTTGCAGATAACTAATCAGATTCATCAAGATATTAGAAACAAATTGGGTTTTTTCCCTTTGTTTTCTCCAAAAAATAAAAAATAAAATAAAGCTAATATACTGACAATCAGGAAAGAGCCTTTCACTGATGGTTGTGCCAAGGACATGGCAATACCTTTTGATAAGTTTTATTACATCAAGAAATAATTACTATCAATTCTGATTGTCTCATTGCTTTAAGCCAGTGGTTCCCAAATTGTGAGTCATGACTTCCCGGAGAACTGTGGAAACAGCCAGGGGAGCCACAGAATCCTTGCGAAAAACCTGCCACTCTACACAATGTATAGGATTGTAGCCCTAATGGGAAGCCGTGGCCAATGGCCCAGTAGGTCAAAGGAGCTACCAGTTGAAAAAGTTTGGGAACCACTGCTTTAAACCATGGTGGTCCAACACGTGGCCTACAGGTGTTGCAGCCCCAAATAGTCTGGCCCCAAATAGCCTGGCCCCTATATTGCAGCCCCAAAAAGCCTGGCCACAGCCCCCCAACTGCTTCCTCCTGCTTCAGAAGCTTTTTGGTCCTCCCTGCTGCACCATTCCAGTTTCTCCTTTGGAGGAGATTGAAAAGGGAGGGAGAAAGATTGAAAAAGTTTGGAGATTGAAAAGCCATACCACGCCCACTTCCGCCTCCGCCACTTGTGTCCTGAGCCTGCCAAATGACTTTGGCAGGCTTACAACACAGAAGTAATTGATGAAGACATAACCACATCATCACCAATTACTTCCAGGTCGGCACAGCCGACCCTGGCCGCCCAAAGTTGGACTGCCCTGCTTTAGGCAACTGTTAAAACAAAACCCACCAGACTGGGAAGAGGTAAGCATATCATGCATTGGATATCATCCTCCATCCTTCCTCTCCATAGTTACCATTTCAACTGAAGATGCTTCCAGGCATCTGAAGAATCACTGCATCTGATATTTGCAGATGCCTAAGGAAGTTTGATCCACATAGATGAGTGAATTCATCTTGGGTGGTACCAGTACTACTCCAAAGGTACTGGATGGTCTGGGCGGCCAGAGCCATCATTCAGGTTTATACATGCCTGGCAGACTGTTCAACTTGGTGGGTCATAAGTTGTGAAGGCCTGAACTAAGAGCAGCCATGTACTTACAAACGAGGTACAGGCTAAGCACACAGTGCAAGACAGCCAACATGGCCTTTGCAACATCACTCTACAGCTTTTGGAAGATTATAATTTAAGTACTTCACTCCTTGTATATTGCAACCCAAATCCCTGAAATACTATTGGATTACACTAAATCTTTGCTTGATTTAAATACTGTTGCACAGGCCCACTTGCCTAAGTGCACACAGTGCAGGCTATGTTTGACTTGGAATGAGCTCAGAAGGCACCTGCATGAAGGATTTTTAAAGTAACTGTCATAAATTTCACTGGATGTGACAGACCTTATAAAAATTAAATAATGTCACGCCTTATAAGCATTTCATTCACTGCGAGCAAACACATGCAGGGCACTGAGGCCGGCACTTAACTTTTTCCATCTGTGGATTCAATGCCACACAAAGGCTTAAATGCCATTTTGCTAATTTTCCAGCATGTGGTAACTATTTTGCTGTTCAAAAAGAAAAAGAAAAAAAGCAGTTGCCAAACTACAGAGAGCGACAGCTACTGGCAAGCATCAGGTATACCCTGGTCCAATAGGCGTAGCATGGGGTCACTGTTGCTGCCAGTAAATCATGAAGAGATTCCTATAGCGGCAGTATTTCAGTTTTACACTGGAGCGCATACCCATATTTTTCAAAACCACACATGCTTATGTGGCTCTATAAATAGAAAATGTCAGCAATGAGTTTGACTAATGTGACTCCATCAAATACATGTCAGTCTGAATCCACCTGTGGAAATATAGCACAGAGCACAGGAGGCTTGGCACAGAATTCTGCTAGAAAGTTCCAGATGATATGAAGTCAGTAAAACATAAGCCAATTCACATGGTTATTCAAGCATAGCGATGGTGTACGACTGGTCTCTCCGTTGAGCATGCAGGATTTAAAATGACTCCTTGAACTTCTACAACACTAAGGGTCTGGTCTTATGTTTCTGTTAAATAGCATGGGGTGAGTTCAGCTGAGTTGCACCTGTCTCTTGAAATGCAAGGAGTCTCCCCCTGAAGATTAATTCCACTCACCCTGACAAGAAAGCTGGATCCTACAGTGCTCCAGTCATGTTTGAATAATAGAATCATGTGGGAGAGGCGGATCACAGGGGGAGTTCACACATCAGTGCTGCCAGGTGATGCTGTGGGAATTTCATACATGATTTACACAGACCTTGTTCAGAGGTTACCAAAGCAATGTGAATTCAGGTCATGGAGACACATAACTGCACTTCAGTAGTACATAACCTTACAGCCATTTCACACTTGATTTATTTTTACATTTACATCCCACCTTTTATCCAGAACGGAATTCCAGGACATCATATGTGGGGGTTCCAAGATAGTCACCCATCCATGCACTGACCAGCCCTAGACCTACTTGGCTTCAGGAAGGTGGGCTTATCATGTGCTCTCAAGCCACAGACTGTAAAGCCACAGACTCTGTAAAGTCCATCATGGGCAAAGGCCCTGCCCCCTGGGGGTCTACTGGTGAGGAGGTGCTTACTCTGGCAGCTGGTGAGCAGGTCTGACAGATAGAGGGACGAGAGGCTGAGAGATGCCTTGCAGAGCCTGTTCAATCTTGTGAGGTTTTTTTTACATTCATGGGGTCCTGTTATGTCACAGGGGTCCCTCAGAGGGAACAACACCACCCCTGGCCAGGATTACAGGTTGGCCCCACCCCTCATAGTTCCTGTCCCTTGCCTAGTGGCCTGGTCAGTCTTTGAGGTGCCCCAAGGGGGGATCTGGCCCGCTTAGGGTCTGCCTGGGCCAACTTCGGGCCAGTGGGGTGCACTCCAGGGGAAACAGACCCCTTGTCTTGCTGTGGTGGCCTGAGGCAACAAGGAGCCCCAGTGGGTTCGGGTCCTGCGATCTCCCAGATCCAGTTCCCAGAGCCAGAGTCCCTAGGACCCCTTTCAGGTCGGGGACAGGTCAAGGATGGGAGCCTCCCTTTTGCTGCAGCCAAAGGGAGAGGAGTGACCTCTCTTTGTGGCTGCAGGGACCCAATGAGCTCTGGATGGCCAGCCCCACTCCTGCTCTCATGGCTGGCAGACTGGCTGGACAACACAGTTAGCAGTCACATTAAAGTGCTGCTCTCGCCACCGGACTTCCACGCAGGGCCTGCCTGGCTCACCCAGGTGTCCTCGGGCAGGCTTGAATCTCCCAGCCACGCTGCAGTCCACAGCTGCTTCTCCCAGGCCAGGCTGGCTCCAGACCACCAAGTGCTTTCCCTGGCTGACCAAGCCTTCTCCCAGTGGCGGCCCCAGAGCAGTAAATCTGCTGCTCTCTGCGAGGCGGGTTGTCTTGTGACACACTCCTAGGCCATTAAAGAAAGGCAAAATTAGGCTTATCCCCAAATAGGAGTTTAACAAGGAGCTGCTGTCAATTACAGTTCCTTGTCAAGTGTGTCTGTATGCTTCATGTTTGGAAACATATCCCTGGGACAGTCGCACATTACATTTTTAGGTGCACCAAAATATAATCTGTGAAGCAACCATTTAAGAAGAAAGGATGTGGCGTTTGCATCTCCTGGAGCCTTCTCCAACTGTAAGAGTGTATTAAAACATTAAGTCACAACCAGAATGTGTGTGGGGGAACTGCTTTCATCAGAAAGCCATCAGTGTAATTGTCACATTCATTGTGCAATGGCGAGATCACCATAATGCCATTTTTGCTTGATTTCTCATACAACAAAAACTGTTCTGTTGGTCTCCCAGCTATATAGAAAAGTATTTCAGTACAACACTTCATAAAGACCATTAGAGATAACACTTTAAGGATGCAATCCCTAAACACACTTATAAGGCACTAAAAGCCCAATCCTGTGCTCTTACCACCGGTCCTCCACCAGTACTGTCACAAACATGCTGTAAAGCACGAGGAGGAGGAGCCAACAGTGGACGAACAGACATGTCCCCAGGAGCTCCTGGGAGACAGTTTGTTTTCCCCCAAATACTTTGGGGGGTCTGAAGAGGACCTAAAGATCTTTGTTAGGAGAGACAAGATCTTCACCATTGCAGGTATCTGGGAAACTGAAAACCCGACCGGGGGGGGGGGGGCTTCCTTCTCAGAGAAATCTAACTGTTTGTGACAATATTGGGGCAGGTGCACTGATCTGCAATCAAGCTGCTGGTTCCGTGCTGAGATGCCACATGGAGAGAAAAAAAAGCGTGAAGTGTAAAGTTTAAGCTGGAAATTTAAGATAAGCAAGTGTTAATATTGTCCCCGGCTTTGATTGACTGATTTGGCTAAAAGCCCTGGATATATTGGAGGCATTAACGAGAGACTTTTTAAGGAGGTTGAAAGTGCTCTTTTTCTCTGTCGTGGAATAAATTGGTGGTGGATTATAATTACAACTATAACTTGGGTGTGAACTAAAATCCAGAATTATTCTTGGACATAATTGGATATAAATATAATTCTCATTAGAGCTTTGTTTTCTCTGCATCAGAGATGGTGAGACTGTTTTCTTATGTTTTTCTCTCCGTTAAGCACACTGGACTGTTATCTGCAAGAGGAATGTAAGGAATGCAGATGGCAGAATAGTAATGACGTGGTGGAAGTGAGAAAAATAATATGTTGTGGACATCTAGAGGACTAGAGAGAAATTGCAAAATGGACTCTGTTCCAGAAATGTGGATACAGAAAATCTTGATTAATATGGAGAGATTGCTTGTTATGGAGTGACAACAGCTGAATTGATTCTCGCAGATTCAAGCCAGTCTGGAGACTCTTTCCCAACAGATAGATGTCTGTAAGGAACAATTGGAAGATGTGAAGAAACAAGCAGAAGATAAACAAGGGAATGAAAAAGTGGAGAAGGAGGAAAATCAAAAGTATGCTCAACAGGACGAAGAAGAGGCACTGATGGAGATCAAGAAAGATAAGAGTAACAGGGGTGCACAAATCACAAAATTTGTTGGAACAAGAAGAAAATATATCCCAGTTAACTGGAAGAATGAACACACCCTATATAAGAAAGTGCGGATTTATCAGATTCTGTTAAAGAGATAAATTATTAAAGATATTACAGGAGAAAAAATGGAAAGAAAGAAAGAAAAAGAACCCTGAGGGGTAATCTGAGGGTTAAAGAAAATTGGAGAATTTATTCAGCTAATAACAATGGCTCAAATTTATTTGAAGAAAAAGAAAGAATATGTAAGAAATTGATAAATATGAATTAGAATGTATTAAAAAATATAGCTGGAAATGTAAACATGTTGAAGAATTTTTATATGTGGTTATTATGTCAAAGAAAAAAGTGTAATTAGATTGGAGAATTAGATTGGAGTTGAAATAGCTGAAGTGATAATTTTGGTAATTAGAATATTTTCTTTTAATATTATTAAATATTAAATTTAATATTTAATATTAATAATGTAATAATTAATAAATATTAAATAAATAATAATTTAATAATTTAATTTTAATTTTAATAATAATTTAAAGGATTGGGCTGCAAGTTCCATTGGTTTACTTCTGCGTAAACATGTCTGCCTAGGTTTGCACTGTAAGTCATTGTTAGGCAGAAAAAACCTGGTTGCTTACAAGCCAGTGTGTACCAATCACAAACGCCTACTGCAACATTTGTTTTACCAAGACCTGCTGGAGCAAATGCATTCTAGGAGATGCAGTAAATAAGTCACATTACTACCAAATGAATGAAGTATTGGACGTAATAAAGCATCATGTGTCTTCTGAGCCAGTGGTATTCTTTATTTATGGAGGAAATAAGAAGCTGTATGTTGTTTGTCATACTAAGCAACTCTGTAGGGTCATCAATAGCATTTATAGCAGTAAATTTATAACAACTCAGATATATGTCCCTCTCCTGCCAAAATGTGTGAGATAACGATATTGCCAAAAAAGGCTGAGATTCCTCCTTACAGCTGGCTGATTCAAGGATTACTTCCTGGTCAGCACATTGGAACCATTGAGACTATACTGTTAGCGTCTATGTCAACAGTGCGCTGGGGCTCGGGCAATGTGGGAAAGAACATCACCATTGGCCATCTCACATAAACAGATGTTAATCCAACCATGCAGCCCTGCACTGCATCGATTGGACAACACATGTATGCAGGGAGTCTTTTAAGAATTTTTCCGTAGTTGTACAGCAACTACCACAGCAAGGCCATTCCAATTAAGAAGTTGGGGGCTTCTAGTGTACTCCAAGAATAGTCCAATGGGAGAGTCAAAAAGTGTGCAGTAGAAGTCACTAGTATCTTAAGAAGCATTTTTCTTCCACTTCTTCTACCCAACAGGAATGCTCCTTGGTTTATCTTAGTTGTCTCCATTCAAGTCAATAATTTGCTCCTGCAAATACATTACACCACTGCCTTGGGACCAAAAGGAAGTTCCAGACATGACTCAGAATGCTAGCTATGACTTCTAAAGATTTCAGTGTCTCTATATTCAGTTACCCCATCCAAGGTGGATGTAGGCCTTTGCAGGATCTCACAGCACAGGCAACCCAATCCTGAGCTGCCCGGAGCACGGAGCTGCAGCGGCATCCTTACCGCAATTGGGCCGGTACTACCAGTACACCAGTACTAGTCCAGCATGAGCTCTTGCCGGACTAACTCTGGTTTTGGGCTGGAGCTAAGCCCTGCAAACATTCCTTTTGCGACATGTTTGCGACAGAGCTCATGATCAGGCTGTAAGTGCTGTATCTGCCATCCAGAGTCTATTGTCACATGTATCCTGCTCTTATGCCAGAAGTGCCAGAGTGGCTTACATGGAGGTCATTCTGTTTTATTCACACAACAGCTCTATAAGGTAGACTAGGCTGAGCTTATGTGAAAGGCTCCAAGTTTATTACATCAGACTTAGCAACAGGTACTAGAGTAGATTATAAAAGAGCAAGACAACAGAGATGTGGGATAGTTAGATGACCTTTACAGCCTTCTACCTCCAAAATTCAGGGAAGGCCAGAAAATGAGAGGAACAAAGCAAGTCTAGCATAGAGATTCATTGAACTGGGATCACCAGTGAAGAATCCATCTAAGTCAATGAAACAAGTAAATGTTATTAGTCTGGAAACCTTCTGGCATCAGCTACCTCCTGTAAAGCACCAATCACCACTGTTAGATATTATTAGAAAGTTCTGGGTTGGTGCTCTATTCTATCTTAGAAGCTATGTTCTTTGACTCTACAGCAGTTCTCCAATTTCTCAACCGGTGGTTCGGGTACCACCAGTAGTACTTGAGGTGATGTCTGGTAATACTTGCTGCATCCCTGGACACGTGCTGTCTGACAGCAAAACCATGATTGTGACACAACAAACAGTGGCAGGAGGCTCAGCTCAGTTGGAAGAACTCCAAAGCAAGCTGCCCCACGCTCGACAAAGCCCATCCATCCTGAGCCTCTTACTAGTGTTTGTTACATCGCGTCTGGCCTCCCAACCCAGAAGTAACTGGCAATGATGTCATCACCATTTACTTTCAGTAGTACTTTGAATAGGGGGACCATGTGAAGTGGTACAGCAGAGGACATACATTAAGAAACACTGCTCTACAGCCTTGTATTCATCGAAAATGTGTGGAACAAACAGACAAGGATATTCTGTACATGCTCAAAAGCTCTAGTTTGCTATTCTTTCTCATGATTCAGGGTTGATACATAACACAGGCATGCACCGCTTAACAACCTTCCACTTAACTATGCATATATGACGGTGGTCAAAGCACAATAAAGATACTCTTAATGGGGCAATCACGTCTCCCATAGCCTACAGCAGAGTGCCTATTTACAGAGCAAAGAGGCTCTTAACACAAAGAAGAGGCAATCTATCTCCAGTAGCCTGTGCAGTCAGCTAGTGTCTGGCAGGCAGTGTCTGTTTACACATCAAAGGCACTAGATTGGGCTGAATGTTCACTTAATGACCTAGTCGCATAACAACAGGTATCTGAGACCATATCTCCTTCGTTAAGTGGCACACACCTGTACTGCAAAGAGATTCCGGGGCCAAAACCTGATCAAGTGTGATGATGGCCTGATGTCAGATCAATGTTCGAGAATGGCGACGATAGATTTCTTTCCTTACATGTCACCCAGTGCATAAGTTGGTGGCATTTTTATTATTAGTTTCTACTGGGACCAAAAAGTGTGGCTTTCTACAGTTGGGCAAATTCCGATGTGTACGCTGTTGAACAGACTCTGAACAGATAAGGCACACGAGGCAGCAGGCCTACTCAATCAAGAATGACAAGCTGGATAAATTATGGAGGAGTATATGAAACCACAAAAACAAGGAATGACTGATGCTTTGTGGATGGAAGAGACGCAGTGAAGGAAAGGGAGAGAGAGAAAGGATCGTTACAGATAAAATAACTTGGAATACACTTCTGGCAGTACTTTTACACAATAGCCTTAGCAAACGTAAACTAACAAGCTCTCTCTGCCCACCCCAGGAAAAGAGCCTTCCCCGGCTCCCCCAACATCCATGCCAGACCAATTAAGTTGGTTACAGAGGGAGAGAGTCCATGCCAGACAAAAATTAAAGCTTCGGATATCCTTGGCCTCTGGGCCTTTCCTCCGACCACTAAATCACTGCTCTCTCTCAGGGATAAGTCAGTCTCTGTATTTTGCTGGAGGAGAAGAATCACAAAAAGTACACAATATGCCTACAGATTTCTCACACGCTGCCTTTTCTGCACTTTGTAAATCCATTTCACTTACGTTGTGCTCTCTCTTTTCATCCTTGAAGAAAAGCCTCCAAATGTTTAGTTCCTTAGAAAACATCACAGGGGCCAGACAGCAGCTTGTTTCATCTTTCTGTCCTCCCCTAGCTTTGAAGTTCAGCATATCTTAGACCCACACGCAAAATTACATGCTGTGACTAATTATATTTTGGCATGAGTCAAGTCAAGCCTGGAGGAGATTGTCTAAGACCAAAAACAAAAAAATATTGATCAGTTCTAAGAAACTCTCTTTAAAAAAAAAAAAAAAAAACAAATTAGGTATTATAGCTGTAATCACAGCCACAATCAGCATTGCGGACTTCCTTATTTTTTGCTTAATAATGTCATCATGCACGAGAGCTTATTAGCATTAAGAGGACTAGTTGCAAGCCGCATCCTGAAAGGACAGTGTGCAATAAACAGTGGTCTTTTGCAAGGAGAACAGTGACACCATCTGAAAAGCCTCCCTCTTTCCCCTCTCCCCACTCATCTTTTTGGTACACCTTCACCATTCCTGGCACAGCTGTGCTGGGGGGGGGGGCGGGGAGGGACAGTACAACAGGATTGAACCGTTAATCAATGAGACACATTGGTTCTCACACATTTAGCACCAGGACCCACTTTTTAGAATGAGAATCTGTCAGGACCCATCAGAAGTGATGTCATGACCGGAAGTGACATTATCAAGCAGGAACATTTTTCACAATCCTAGGCTGCAGTCCTACCCACACTTACCAGGAGTAAGTCCCACTTACTATCATTGTTAAAAGAATATTCATAGTAGCTTGTTAAAAATACAGGTCTGTAACATGTCCCCAAATGCAGTCACATACCACGTGACTAATCTATTAAAAATAAAGTCTAATCTATCAAAAATAAAATATTGAAATGAATGGGGACCCACCTGAAATTGGCTCATGACCTACCTAGTGGGTTCCAACCCACAGTTTGAGAAACACTGAGTTAATCATTACTAACTGAACATCCATTCATGTCAGGGGGACTTGGGAATCTTACAGTTCTTTGGATATAGCCCTTGTGGGCTCATGAAGCATATATTCCACTACTGTAATACAGCCCACTCGTCATCAGATGTATCATTACATGCCTGAACATTTTTATCTTGTCCTTCATGCTTTTTAACTTCTCCATGAAGTAACTGGGGCGGGGGGGGAACACAGATGCCACGCAGCACTATTTTCAGTTGTGGGGGTGATGGATGTTCTGAACCGATATTTGGAGCCAGTAATGGATTAGATGAGGGAAAACACGCAGAAATTAACTTCTAACAAGATGGAGATACTGTTGGTCAGGAAAATTCTCGACTTGGTGGTGAAGCATAGGCCTGTTCTAGATGGGGTTGCACTCCCCTTCATCAGTACCACAGCTACAGGGGGGCGGCGCAGCAAGTATTGGAGGCACCACAATGCGCCATGTAAGTGGTTCCTCCCACTCTGTCGGAGCCATTCTAGGCATCTGATCGTGCCTCTGTGGCTCTGATCGTGAGTGCAAGAGGCTGCCTTCACTGCAGGGCTGATTACACAGCACGCTGCAATGCCTGCAATACTTGCCACACTGCCCCCCATCACTATGCTACTGCCCTTGAAGGTATAATTCTGCAGTTTGGGGGTACTTCTGAACCTGATACAACTTCTGGATGTTAAGATGTTGGCTGTGGTGCCTTGGGCCAGCTTTGGCTGCTATGCCATTCCTGGATCATTCAACAGTAACCCACATATTGGTAACATCATGATTAGATGACTATAACATACTCTATGCAGGGCTACCATGAAGATTACTTGAAAACTTCAGCAGTTTCAAAATGTGGCTGCCATTTTGTAACTGAAGCTAGGGATCATGAACATATCACCCCTCAAATTCATCATCTGCACTGGCTACCAACTTTCTTGGTGTAATTTAAGGTTCTGGTTAGTACTTTTAAAGCCGTTTATGGCTTGAAGGTACTTGAAGGAAAACCTCTTCCCTTATAAGTTTATTTATCCCAAGATAATCTCAGGAGGTTCTTCTCCACATGCCACCATCTGCGGATGCGTGACTGGTGGCAACACAATGAAAGGCCTTTATAATGGTGACAACCACCTATGGAATTCTCTGCTGGAGAATTATAATATGGTCCCACCCCATCTATCTTCCAAAAAAAGTTTTTATTTAGATAGGAATTTGGTTAATTCAAGTTTCTGATGTGTAATTCATTGGGCAGCCCAATCCCATGGTTCCTGAGTGCCAAAATGGTGACCACCGGAACCTGTGGGCACCTAGATACCACTGGAGCTCTCCTCAGGGGAAAGGAGTATTTGCTCCCTTACCCTGGGTAGACAGCATCTGGCGGCACTGAGTCTCCTTAGCTCCACACAAGCATTTGAGCATATGCAGACCTGAGGAGGCCTATGTTGGACCAGCTGGGATGGGAGGGAGGATAAGATATGGCGGTAGAGCCTGTCACCATCTCCACCATCTCCCAGGCCCGATCCTTCCCTCCCTCCACCCATTCCGCCTAGTCCGCCTACTCCACCTGCTCCAAAAATACACACCACTGGCCAGTGCTGCAAGGGCTCTGGCCAGCCATTCACATGGTGCTAAGGCCCAGCGCTGCCAACCCCTCCTCTCTGGGTGCTGCGGGTATGCTTTATGGCACATTCAAGACACCCAGCACCAGCACTGGAGCTCAGCATCAGCACTGGAACCGGTTAGGATTGGGACCTAAGCCAGTTGCTGTGTCCCATTTTGTTTTTATTCTGTAATTTTCTGTTTTTACTCTTGCATATTAAATTTGTGAACTGCCGCAAGTCCTCCAGGTTGGAGAGAAAATTGGCACAGAAGTATTTTTTACTTACTTATAGATATATTTATATATATATTTATTTTTATGAATATATTTATATTTATAAATAAAAATGTGATAAGGGCAGTTTTTATGCCATCTAGAAGCAGCTGAAATTTAAATAAATAAATATGGAATGACAGATAGAAGATCACAAAGTACCTACTCCATAAAAAGCAAACTGCCTGTGATCTCTATAATAGTGCAAAAACTTCATTGAGACTTGAGGCATCAAATCTCTGCAGTAGGTTAATAGGGAACCCTTTCTGCTAACAACTTGATAACTTTTCCCATGACTTCAAAGCCTCTCCTTGCACCTTACAGAAGACAAAGCATGTTACAGAAAGAAGAGAGCACACTACGCATTCGCCCTCACGCTCTTTTTTGTCTGGAACTAAAGCATTTACTGTAGATGTAACAAATTGTGCCACAGTTCCTAAAGAACCTCTCCCTAATAAATAAGTCTACTGTTATCCATCTTTCATTATAGAGAGAGCAAAAGGCCACAAACAGATTTATTTGCAGAGAGCAGAGTCACTTGAAGTATGTTGGGAAAAGGACCTCTGGCAAAGCACTAGAGCCCATTCTATTGAAAAGGGTCATTGTTATTGCCCTTTAAGAACAAAATGGCCCATTGCAAGACCCATTCAGAGATCACATCAGAGCATAAATATCACAACACAGGAGTGCAGAGGAATGCAATGCATCCTTCTTGCAGCTAGTGTGCCACTTCCTAGCTGACAGGCATTCCCATGGTGATGCTGCAGTTTGCCAATTGTAACTCTCTACCCCATGAAGCCAGAGAACAGCAAAAAGATTTGCAGGACTGAAAGCTTTAAAAATGTGAGCTGTGATAAAGCTGCATTTGTTTCTGTGGAGGTTTTGCAGAGCTATGCAGCAGTGCCGTAGCTAGAGGGGGTGCAAAGCACTAAGTTTTGCAGGGAACCTCACCACAGCATGCAAGTGGCCGCTACCCTCTCCTTTGAAGCATTTGGGGCAATGGGAACAAAATGGAAGCATTTGCCTTCAGATGGAGCTTGCTGTGGAGCTGACTGCTGCTGCTGTAAGCCCTCTTACACGTAGGATGATTGTTGAACCTAACAATTCTTTACCCCACCGTTTCCTCTCTCAAAGCATTTCCTGGTAGCAAGTGATTGGCCTGTGATAGCCAGAATACATTGGCTTCTTCGGTGCAACGCTAGCCAGAATGTGCAGCTTTCATTAGCTGAAAGCACAGTACAGACAGTTATACTTTTCTGCACCAAACACTTGAACCGTTCTATGGGTTTTAACCTTTTTTAAAAGTAATAATGTTATACAGTACTTACATCCAGGACAGAGAGTGCTATAACAGCATAGTGTTGCAGGAAACAGTGTTATAGGAGGTATAGCACTCTTCCCCATCCTCTTGCTCTTTTGGGGACTTGCATCATCCATTTTATGTGCCCAGGGCAGAGCTCTGTTTGAAAATAAGACTCTGCCACCATTGTGTGTAACTGGGACCTTAAAATAACCATGTGACTGTCTTGTGGGAGGCAGGAGGCAGGAGGTCTGGTCTAGAGGGTAGAGCCTCCATTTGCCTGAAGATAACATCTGCAGATCGCCAGTTCGATCACTGGCACCATGCGATCACTGGCACCATGCGATCTTGAAGCAGCTGACAAGCTGAGCCAAGTTATCCCATCTGCTCTGAGTTTGGGAGGATGGAGGCCAGAATGTGCGGCCAGATCAGAAAGAAACATCTGAATGTTGTGGTTTCTTGAAAGATAGAACCTTCTTTGAAATTGTAAAAATCCCTACGGGGATTTAATTTGCCTGCCTATGTAAACCGCCTTGAATAAAGTCCGAGGAGAAATCTGAGGACCAAGAAAGGTGATATAGAAATACCTGTATTATTGTTGTTGTTGTGGGAAATCAAGCAACTTGTTATATTTGCTGGCTCCAGTGACATCACTGGATCGTGTCGCTAATGGGAGCGAGAGGGGTGCTTCCACTTACTGTGAGCTTCTGCAAGCAGTAGGAGGTGCGGGGAGCCCCACACAGCCCTCAGCAGGGCTCCCCGAGGCTTGGAATGTTCAGAAACAGTGCCCGCAAACCACCTCCTGGCTGTGAAGCAAACCAGAAGTGGTTTGCACGCACTGTTTCTCAACATTCCAAGCCTCAGGGAGCCCTGCAGAGGGCTGCGCAGGGCTCCCCTCACCTCCTGCTGCTCACAGAAGCCCACAGCAAGTGAAAGCCCCCATTAGTGACATGATCCTGGGGATCACATCCCTTTAAAGGGACAGGGGAAGCTTTACATGAACTGGTGGGTCACGACCCACCAGTTTGAGAACCACTGTAATAAGATGTTAGTAAGGTGACACCTTCAGGAGGGTAGCACCACTAGAGAGCAAAATCACTAAAATTGCGTAGAGGAATAATACCATCAAGTTATATAGCATTCGATGTGTAATTTAATGCTAAATGCAATGAAACAAACCATGTTGAGATATCTCTATTCTATCAAAAGGTATAGCCAAAAAACCAATGGGGTGAGGCTATGGTCCATCACCACGCCCACCACCCAGGGTGTCCATCATGGGGGTGACACACTGGCCTCCTATACTGGGTGACACAAACCCTAGCAATGCCACTGGCTGGCTCTGAATGACAAGCAGGGCTGCTCTTCCTGCCTTGGCAAATTTTATGTCACAAAATACCCAGGATGAAATTTGCTCTCCAACTGCATCTCAACATTCAGTATGCGGAAAACACATAGCATGAAATTAGCCCTGGGCATGATTTTTTCAGCCATGTGAAAACTTCTCAAATGGCCTGCTTGCCTGAGAGCAATTTGTCTGGCAGTCCTTTGCTCTGCAAAGGTTTTTGGCACGTGGCGACTATGGCCAGGAAGTTCAGCCAGCTGTGACTTACTGCTTAATAACCAGAATAACACTGGACAGTGCTCAGATAACAGTTATAGGCTCCATGACTGAACAGAATTAGAGGAGTGTTTAGAGGGGAGAAAACTGGCAAGAAGCCAAGTACAAATGCACTCACATCAGATTCAGCAGCTCAAGACAGGTTGCTTTGATTTGTGCTGGCATCAAAGCCCAGCTCTGTTCCAAACGGGCCACAATGTGAGCTCACTGCAGGTATTATATCAAGAGAAAGAAAGACACTGATTTGTCCAGTGAAATGGGGAGCTGTGGCTGCTGTTTCCAATTCTCAAGTGACTGGGGAAGGGGGGTTGTAATCAGTATCATCTTGCACAAGGAGGTAAACTCGGCTCCAGCCGTTTGTGAATGATCTCTTACCTGCGCATTTTTATTCCCATTAGAGTGTTGGAACTCTCGAGTTACTGAATTATAAAACAATCCACATTAACATATGGGAAAAGGTAACAAAGAGAAAGCACCTCAAATCACTGATTATGATTCAATTAGAAGTCAATGGGGGGGGGAGAAAGAAACTATAACTGTGGCCAGAATTACTGGCCATTACTTTACACATTACTTTACTTTACTTTAGCTACATTACTGTAGTTTGGACAAATCCCCCTTAATATTTCCTGATAAATGTCCTTTGTCATTTTCCCTGTCTAACACACTCATATCCTAAGCACTGCCTAATTGCTGTACTGTGCATCAATTCTTTTTGTAAAGAGAAAGATTTACCACATTAAAATGCACATTGTTCAGTGAGTGGTTACATCCCTAATACATTTCTGAAATGCTCTTATCCACAAAAATGGGTTTCATTATCTGCACTCCAAACATACTCATATCTCCAAAGAGCCACACACAAGCCAGCCTCCTCCACAGTGGAACTAAATTGAGCCTCCTTTGAGCCTTTACAACTTCACACTATTTAAAAGAAAAAGAAAAAGCTGTCTTCCTAGGTCGGGGTCAAAGCTATTTGGAAGGGTCCTATAGAGCTCATTGTGGCTGCCTGCATCACATTGAGGCTACAGATAAATGGGAAACCTTAGCTCACACTGTTGCCAACTTTCAAGTTGAAAGACACCGATTTGGAAATTGATGGAGCCAATGTCGCTGGTGAGGCGGAATTCTGTCCTGGAAAGGAAACCAAGTCAATCTGAGAGTGCTGAGATAAGAAGAAACATGAAACCATCAAGAAATGTATGTTTGAAGACCACCCCACTCTTGTATGCAACATTAGTCAAGATTCAAGATTGCTTATTAACCTTCAGAGCATCAACAAGCTGATGGGAAAGGTAACAAAAGAATCGTATGACTTTTGTTAAGAGTCTTGAGTTATGTGGTAGTGTTTTTGGTGGGGAGTTTTTTATGTGCTTTATTTTGTTTTTATTTCCTCTGCCAGTGTCGGCATCCTTCAGTCTCTGAAGACTATGGTATTGCGCTCTGAATAGTGGTTCTAGAACAGAGTGTCCTCTCCAATGCACGAAGCCTGGGTAAAGTAGTTATGGAGGATAGACTGTTACCCATGCAGCAAATCCCCCGTCTCCATGTCGCTGAAAAGGTTCAATGGAAAGGCAGAAGCCAATATGGTTGGTTCTAGCGGCATCACAGGGTTGCAAGAACATCTGTGTTCAGCCATGAACAGCGTCAGGGGCTCTGGATTTTGCATCAAGGTTGACTCCTGAAGCCTTTTTCATAACTGGATGTAGCCACAAGGCAGTGGAGGTTTGGGATCAGAGTTTTCCTTCTCTCAGATGAGCTGCCTTCCCAGGCTGACAAGTCCCATCTACCCGGTGGCTGTTTAGTCGCCTCTTACGACAAGTACAGCCAAACTGAGGGCCTATTCTTATCCCCAGCCCCCAGGGGAATTTCCTCTGCAGAATTCTGCTTACACCATACATCAAAGATGACCAACATCCAAAGCAGAAAGCTGGCATAGCAATGTGGCCAAGAGGTGCCGAGCTGGTTCAAAGCACCTCCATGAATTCACTAGGTGGCCTCAGGCCATCTCCCTGATAATATGTAGATCTGAATACTTACCTTACAGGGCCGTTGTCTTTACAGCATCAAGATAATACATGTGAAGCACTTTGCTGAGTATATAAAGACCATACCAGCGTGCCCCCATATCCACAGGGGTTCCATTCTGGAACCCCCCTCAGTTATGAGAAACCACAGATACAGATGAATGCATCCCTCCCACCCTCTGGAGCCAAGGGGAGTTCTGCTCCCCTTGTTTCCAGAGGATCCTCTGAGCCTAGCAGAGACTTCGGACATCTGTCCATTGCCTCTGCTGGGCTCAGATTGAGCCTTACAGGCAAAAAAATACTCCCTCAGGAAACCGGAAGTGATGTTTTTAACACCCTGTAAGGCAATAGGAGGCACAAGGACCCCACTGAGAGCTTTCCTACTGCCTTATAACAGGGGTGCCCAAACCCCGGCCCTAGGGCCACTTGCAGCCCTCGAGGCCTCTCAATGCAGCCCTCAGGGAGCCCCCAGACTCCAATGAGCCTCTGGCCCTCTGGAGATTTGTTGGAGCCCACACTGGCCCGATGCAACTGCTCTCAGCTTGAGGGAGACTGTTTGACCACTCGTGTGAGCTGTGGGATGAGAGCTCCTTCCACTGCTTGTTGTTTCACGTCTGTGATGCAGTAGCAGCAGCAAAGGACAGGCCAGCCTTGCTTTGTGCAAGGCCTTTTATAGGCCTTGAGCTATTGCAAGACCTTCATTCATTCATATGAGATCATCTTTAATATATTCATTTATGTAAACTTATGTAAATTTATTCAAATTTTAAATTTAAATTAACTCTTTTTTTCCCCCGGCCCCCGACACAGTGTTTGAGAGACAATGTGGCCCTCCTGCCATAAAATTTGGACACCCCTGCCTTATAAGATTATCTTTAGCATCAAGCTAGCCACAGTTACAAAATTAAATGTTGGCCTAGAAAGGCCCCTAGAGATCCAGCTAGAGAATTCTTATGTTCTTCTTTCACGGGCAGAACCAGCCCAATCACTTCTAATAGTAAGGAAAGGTGGAGTCTGCGCACCCAACAGCATCCTCCACTTGCAAAGTTTCATGGCAGAAAGATTGCCAGCATAAGCAAATTGTCCAGCTTGGGAGTCTTCCATCACATATGCTAGGGGACTGCAAGAAATCCCTGGCAGAAAATAAACAACCAGCATTCAAATAATGACATGTTTCAAATTCCCACTTGCCTTCATTTTCAAAGGCCTAACGATACTTACAAAATAAGCTCCTAGAATAAAACAATTCTAACAGCAGCTCAAGGAAAATGGGTGCTTTGGGGGGGATTTCTTATTATGAGGAGTGTAATCCTTATCAAATGGAAAATCAACAGAAGACCACGCTCTGCATCTGTGACAGGGGAATCAGCACTGCGCAGGGATTTCTTTTGTTTCAGCAAGGAAACTAACCCCAGCTCTGATTAAGTCCTTATATCAGTTTACTTTTATCAGGCAAACTAAACTACTCCCACTGGGCCAAGGAAATCATAACGATGGACATCCTCCACAATCAGTATGTTTTTCTCATTGAGGTAAATATGAGTGATGCCGTGAGTGAAGCTGTGTGGGGCATGTGCTTGAGGTCCACATCCACCTAAATGCCTATGCACATGCCTGGTCAATTCCTGAGGCAGGGACTATCTGCTGCTACTTCCCACTACTGGTCAGTGAGTTATGGTTCACAGGAATGCAACTGGGCTCAGGCCAAGTCCAAGACTTCCTGACGCCTGAGGCAGCATGCCAAACGCTGCCCTCCTTACCTGATAATGTTCCAGTCCTCCTGCTTCCCACAGTCTCCAATGTTGTAGCTCAGCACTCTCCTGCCCTCTATATTTCCTTTTCTTCTCTGCCCCCGCTTTCCAATCCAGGAAGGGGGGAGGACCAGTAGAGGCAAGTAGACAGGCAGAAATGGCCACCTTCCATCCAACTGTTGCCTGAGGTGACCACCTCAGTAGGCCTCATGGATGGGCTGGCCATGACTGGGTTACTGGGAGAGCAGCAGCAGTAGCAGCAGCAGAGTTTCTTCCCCCAGTGCTGCTTTAGAATTCCCAGAAGTCCTGTCCCCTGACAGGACTTGCATGTTGCATTGGGATGTTCATGTTGCATGGATGTTGCATCGGGAGTGCCACATCCAGAATTATTAAATAAGCCTGGGGAATGATGGTAAATGGCTTGATGCTGCCATTTGCTCTCCACTGCCTCCTGATGAGCCTACTCATTGCATGCCCAGTTGCAAAAGCAAACTGAGATCTGGAAAGCAGACTGGCAAGAATTCTCCTTCACTGCTGCTGCTGTAGCTGCGGGTGGGAGCATTAAGGAGGGTTTGAATGGGCATGCCATTGGGGTTCCTGGCACAGCTGTAGCAACCAAAGCTGTAGCCACCAAGAGTAGGTAAATCCCTACTCTGATATTGGATTAGATCCAGAATTAGCAAACCAAGAAGAGGGATGGTGAATTAGGGTCTGCTTTAGGATGAAAAAAGGACTTCCTCAGACTAGGTTTTAAAGACAAGTTTGAGAGAATCAGGTTGCATAGTTGGCTGGACAAAAACCCACCACAACTCTTGAATCTAGGAATTGTCAGGCAGAATTCAGCCTGTGCACACTACCCAGCTCATGCCAAAGAAACGGCCTGCAAGGAGAAAGTAACTGAACAGCAAAAGGCTAGAGCAATGGTTCCCAAACTGTGCATTGGGGTGCCTGAGGACAGTGTGGTGAACTCACAGGAGTGCCATGGAATGTCCCCGGCAGCTGCTTCTTCCCGTCTCTCCAGGGTGCCGCCCTCTTGGATCATGTGAGAAAGGCACTGTGACCATGGTAAGCTTAGGAATTGCTGGACTAGAGCAAAACAAATGATGACCACTATAGAGCTCTGGGTTGAGAAACTTAAACACTCTACCCTGGACTAGAGATCTGCTCTAAGAAGGGAGTGACATAGGAAGCTGCCTTCCGTATATGGAGTCAGCTTGTCATTATTCCACCCAACTGTGCTCTGCAATACCCAGCAGCTGCTCTGTGGGGTTATAGAAGGGTATTTCCCAGCGTTACCTGGATACGCCAAGGGCTGAACCTGAGACCTTCTGCATGCAGAGGCTATTTCATTGAATCACGAACTGTCCAATGCAAGTTGGAAGCAGATCTAACTATAGGTCCAGTAGGAGCCTTTTGTTGACACCATCATCTTAGCCTTAGTTTGGACCATTGCAGTGCTGGATGTTTAAAAATAAGCTCTCAATCTCCACAAAACAATTCTCAGAAAGTTTCCTACAACTGGTTTTGGCCCTTGTGAGCCCAATATGTACACAGGGCACATTGTTCAGATGAACCCCAACACATGTCTGCAGTAGGCTTACATGTATAGAACCATACTGTGTAGGCACACAGTAGATGCACAACATAGGACCAGCATAGAGCCTGCCACCTCCACCCTCCATGTGTTCACACACACACGTACAAAACCAGCAAGCCTGCCCCTTCCCTTTTCCATCACCCAGGCAAGCAACAAAAACAGGTTTATTGAGCCCCTGATAAGTCACCACTGATGGATGTCAGCTCGGTGGGCCATATGTTCTGTAGGCCTGGCATTGCATTAAGCAACCTGCCCAGCAAGAAAGAAAGCAAAAGCCACAGCTATTGAAAGACTGTTTGCCTCAGAGTTTTACCTTCCGCAGAGAGGAAATTTTTAAAGCCACTGAAATCTTAATGTACGTTATTCGTAAGAGTCCATCGTTTACTGTTTAATTTTCTGGCTAAAATTAACTGTCAAGTGAAGAAAACAGGGGGAAAGAATTGTTTTATTTTCCATGCAGTTCCACTTCATTTTTATTCCTTCCCATCATGAATGCATTTTAAACCTATTTTCTGTTCCTATTGCTTTGCTTTTGCTGCTTTTAATCACTCTTCAGTAATTTACTAAGCAAATATTATCTAATTCCCTCAATATATTTTGAAATCCAAAGTTATAAGAATTTGTAGTCAATGCAAATAGCACCCTCTACCTGCTTTGGAATCCTTACTCATAAATCATATTATGACATTATCTGCATCTACAAACTGCATTGCTATTTATAGTTCACCTTGTGTTATCCCAAATCACCTGATCTTAATAAATCATACTACTTTTACCACTTCCTCTGTGTGCATTTCCAGCTATCAAAACCAGCCTTTCCCAAAACTTTTGTTTTTGTCTTTAGTTTCCTTGCCAACCTGCTCCTACAAAGTTAACCCCGTTACACTATTTTTGTAGTCAAGGGGGAGTGAGGTGAAGCAGTGAGCCAGGGCTTCTCCATCAGCAAGAGCTCTGATGGAGCCTTCAAAACCTTTTCCAAACTCCTTTAATTGAGAAGCAGCATCAGCCTCAACAGGAAGCAAACTGTAAAATTTTCCTAGGGCCATATGCTAGTGCAGTGTTTCCCAAACTGTGAGTTGCAACCCACAAGACAGTTGAGACCCGATTGTGGGTTGTGAAACTGAGAAGCTGGTAGCTGACAAGGTAAATGTATTGAGCCCTATGTAAAGTGAAACCGAGCCGCATGTGCACATTTACTCATGAGTAGATGACTGTGCCTCAGTCCACTTCAAAGCGTAGGCTGGAAGGAACACAATGCCACCAGAACGGTCCCAATCTGATGAACGCAGGCCCCAAAAAAGAGGGAGCAGTTCATAAACAGAGAGGCAGGGAGTTCCATAAGGTTGGTGCCACCACTGAGAAGGCTCTGTTCCTTGCTGCCACCCATCCCACCTCCATGGGCAACTGCACATGTAAAAGGGCCTTCTCCGATCAGAGGGGACAAGATGGATTGTACAGATCATGGACATAACCTTGCATTCCACTGCCCTGATCTTGAAAACGCCCTAAGGAACAATGAAAGCCATGGGGCAGCCCAGCACCATGCAGAGACCTAGATCACACCACTGCAGCTCCACAATTAATGATTGCCCTACTCTAAAGCTCTTGCATCTGATCCTATCTACATTGTGCTATGCTCCGCAGACCACAGAATTAGTCCGAAATTAGCTTAGCTGTAGCAAATCTGTTCGCCTCGGTTTCTTCTGCTTTACAATAAATGAAAATAAGGCTCGGAATTAATGAAGGGAGAAAAAGAAATAAATTAGACTACAGTAGTTTAGCTGCATAACTTTGTTCTTTACAATAGATCTATAATTTCTCCCTGAATAGCTGGTCTGGACAGCTTAACAGTGTAGAATTAACACCTTTGCACACTGTATTTGGAGCATGCGGATACAACAAAAGATTTCTGGGTGCCCGGACCTTACAAAAAAACACTACAAATTGCTTGAAACCCCCACTGCATCTAATAACATTGTAGAATTGTAGAACCTGCAATCTACAGCTACATGAACCAATAGGGAGGTACCAAAGCCTTACATTAAAGATAATGTGTCAGGATTTGTGAACTTCCATTCCTGAAGTTATTTTATGGTCATCCAGACATCTTCCACCCCATCCTAAACACATGACATGCAAACAAGAATCTACTTCTGCAGACAAAAACCTTGTCTGTGACTCCTGCAGCTAAAATCCTGCACACGTTGACTCAAAACTGTAGGTTCCCCCCCCCCCAGTGATTCACAGTAGCCCCAATGAATCTATGTGGAGATGTGGGAGTACATCAAGGCAGCATGCATTGCACAGCAGCTCATGCTGCCATAGGGAATTGTTCCTAGAATGTCAGCTGGGGATTCCAGAGGGCATTGTTCCTAGATGTCCTCTAGAATAAACCTCTATTGATCCCTGGGCAGAAGAGGAAGGAATAAGAGCTCTGCAGAGTACTTCTCTTCCCAACACACCCAGGGGCCAAAGGCCACATAGAATTGCTCCCAAATGTTGTGTCATCCACCACTTTGAAGCATCTGAACTGATCCTTCCTCCCCTCCCCAGGAGCTAAAGTGATCACAGGAAGGTGGGGTTACAAGGAAGGAATTGCACCATTCCAGATGCCAGCTACCCAGCCACCAGCTGCCTGGCCATCATGCCACCAAAGGCTGCCAAGCATCAGGTAAGGGGGGAGCGGGAAGAGTAGGAACATTCTACCATCTGCAACATACGGGGTTTCTTCTTGTTGTTTTAGCCCTTATTTCTACCTACCATAATGTGCTTAGACTAAGGAAAAGATTAGTAAAGAAAACCCAGTTAGAAACCTTCACATCATGGTTGAGAGTTTAGCCATCATTAATAATATGCTATATCACTATCACTTTTTCCAGATAAGCAACACTTAAGTGTTATCTAAACTGATAATGAGTATATTATCCTATCTTTTCCTCTTTGTGTCTGCTCGCACTTTCTGCAGATGTCTGCTCTATAAATCAATAGAACAACAAAATCCGAATTGCATTTGGATAACTTGGACTGAGGCAGAGAACAGCACTGCAACAATAAGAGTCATTTGCTTATAATTTCATTTAATACCTTTGGAAAAAATAAAAATATGAATATGTGTTATGAAAATTACAATAAATATGGCCATTATGTATAAATGGTACTGCTTTGTCGCGGCCCTATAAATGATACTTTTCACAATGTCTTGCAACTTTTATTATAACAGTATAAATAATATCAAGACAGTACATGGTATCCCATGAATACTGATGAGCAACCTATATGGGAGAACATATGGACAGCTGGATTTCTTTGCAACCCCAGCATGAATTCATACCCAGTAATTTCTCCCAACATGAGATAATTTTTTTCTTTTCAGTTACCCTCAGGTGGAGATCCATTTGGAACTGGGTTCTGGGAAGGATTTGAGACACACTGGAATCAGCCCAGCCAGATGTTTGCAGCTTACCTCTTGCAATCCAGATCTACATGCATCCTCACCATTTGGGGACTTTAGAAAGAATCCCATTGGAAGAAAAAACGTGGAAATCAATGTTTATACATTTGTTTCTAAAATTCACATTAGTAACGAAAGGGTTCAGAAAATGCTGATATCTAGATAAGGTTCAAAGGAGAAGGAGGAATTGGAGGTCACCCGTTTGCAACAAAGAAGCAGAAAATGGGTTGGGTAGCACCACAGGTGGCACTGGTTAAGGGACCATGCCCATTTGACTCTAATGTTCTCCTATTGAGAAAATGATGTTTCAGAATAAACTGGAGCTGCTCTTAAACACAGGCTAGAATTTCCTACCATGGAGAGAAAAGTCCTGGGGGAAAGTCTGATTTCCAGTTGTTGTGATCAGGAGAGTGGCATTTCCGGAGTGACCCAGGCTGATTACCATAAGGTGGGGCCTTATGTCATGACTGGGGCAGAAGGTAAGCTATGTTTCCTTGGTGCCTGCTAGTTGCTGGAATGCTTGCAGAAAATTTAACACCCTTGATTAGGCAGACCTTGCTCTGATCTAGCAAGGTACCATTTGTGTTCCTAAACAAGAATGAATTCTCAGAATCATTCAATATACTGTATGTTAGTGATGACTTGATTGTTGTGAGTTCTCACTTTGTGTCCATGTTTGTAAATGTAAAATATGTTGGTGCCACATGAAGACTGTAGTTTAAAGAAAAAAACAGAGCATACAAGATTGAATTCATCTTGAAATGCCTTCCACTACTCCTTTGGGTACAGAGCTTGAGTTTTCTTAGCTTGCAATTGGAAGGGTGGGAATGGGAGAGAATGCACAGAGCCCTGATTATTATGATAGCAAATTATGGGCCTAACAGTGGTAGGATCTTTTTACTACCGAGATTATTCTTTTCAACCAAACTATTAGGTGTATGTTAAACTTTTAGCAACATTAGTCTGGGAATAATAGACTCCAAATCCCTAAAGTTGGTTTTATTCACTATGCTCTGGGGCTATCGGAGCTTTAAAAAGGAAGTCATTTTGTATTTATACGGCTTAAAGAACAAACTGGGTCACCATCACTGCAGGGGTATTCACTCTTCTATAGTGAAGTACATAATGGACACCGTGACTCGGTGAGGGAGTCGCAGAAACCCTTTAAATCTCGTCTCACCTTTCTGAGCAAGTGGGTGGCCTGGTAGCCTCTGGAGATGAGAGGAAGTCGGAAAAAGGATTGGTGCTTTAGATCTGCTAAGAGACAGAGACTGAACTATAATACTCAGGCATGAACTCTTGCAGTCAGGACTGATTATCTGTAGCTAGATAATATTGGGGGGGATGCCTTAGCTGAGCTACCACACACATAAAAAAAGAATTTTTTTTCTGAAATAAAAATGGAAAATGGAAAAAGTGATTCTAAGATTTAACACAAAACATATTTTGAGAGGCCAAAAAATTCTGCCTTATTCTAGTACAGCATAGCCCAGTACAGTCTGCCCTGGCTTTCTGGCAGTGATCAGTAGGCACTTAGGCTCTTGTTTCAAGGGGGTTTCCACACTCAAAACCTTTAGCACTTCCCAAGCATTCCTTTACCACAATTAGCAGCTGCAAACAGAATAAATATTCTGCAGCATTTTTTTTATACACTCTTATTTCCCACCTCCATGCTGTTAAATAATTATAATTTCATTCCCCTTGATCCTGTTATTCACCCAATCCAGTGGCTGAATGAGGTATAGTATCTATACCAATGCATTCTGGGGCAACAACCGAGGAGCAAGAAACCCAGAAGTGGGTCTTTAAAGCAATTTTTGCACTAATTTAGTATCCGCTGAATTTTTTTATCCATTGGGGTTCCAGAACGGAACCATAGTGGATAACAAGGCACGACCTGTACAGGGTTTCACTAATCCATACTGCACATATCAAGACCATCCCTCTTTATTCATACCAAGATTGTGATATTGAGTTCACAGTGGGGGGGGGGGGGGAGAGACCAAGTCACTTGTGGAGGCAAAGTCTACTCCTCATTTTACCCAGTGGGTACACCTCCCCTCCTCTCTGAGCTCTGGAAACAAAGAAGGAAATACATTTGGCTTGCATACCCAGAAAAATGTTCCAGGAGGTCAGATCAAATTTTGGATTTCTCCAGCTGGTAGGACATAAGTTCAGAAGGGCCACTTTCTCAGAACTGCTCCTGCAGGCTTTAAGGGAAGAGGGGAAGCACTTTTCAGGACCCTCAAATGACAGAGCACAACTTGGAAAGACGCCCTCCTTTGTATGAGATGCACTGCTGATGGGTAGCCTGTCCCTTTAGTTTCAAGTCATATGCATTATAAGCTCCCTTTTAGAGTGCAAAGTACCTGTTTTTGTGCTGTGTTTCTACGAAGAAGGACTATGTTCAATGCCTACCCTGGTTTAGATAAACAGGCTTCATTTTGATTTTGTGAGATAAGGTCCATGGATTGATTCAGGCTGGTTCTTGATGAGGGCAGGATGTTACTTATAGAAAGGCACAAAATGCCTCTAACAATAATGCTCGACTCATATCTCACAACTCCAGCGTTCAAAGCACTTCACATGTTGTCAGTATTAATCCTTACAACAGCCCTCAAGAAGAGTCATCTTCTATCCTTCTCAATGGCAGGCTTGGGGCGGGGCAGGAGAAGCAAATGTCCTGTGCTCTGCACTTGCTGCAGCGCTACTGCCTCCTCCTGCCACCCCACCGTTCAAGCCATTCAGCAGGCTAGTGATCTCTGCGCAGCATTCGGCAGTGGACGAGAAGCCTTCTGAGACTTCTCCCACTGGTTTAAGCAATATTTTCAGTTTTGTTGGGAAACCTGAAGTATTGTTTCAAGCAGCAGAAGAAGTCTCAGAAGGCTTCTCAGCCACTGCTGAACATCGTGCAAGGCTCTGTTACTCTTCGGAGAGTATCCTGGGAAGAGGGGTTAGCATGCCGGGGAGGGTAACATGTCATGGACGTACCCTGGGTCATAACGAGAGCAGTTCCGCTACTGGTCCTTCTCTTCATTTTGCAGGTGGAAGGTTAAGCTGGAAAAAACAGTGGTTCTCCCAAGGCCAACTAGCAAATTCATAGCCAAAGCAAGGTTTGAACTTCACTGTTCACGCTCATAAGCAGCCATGGATGGCTACAACACTGTTGTAGCACACCAAGAAACCCTGCAGCCACCACAGGCCATAGCACTGCACCGCCTTCCCCCATTCAACTTACCACACTGTTCTGCATCTTTAATCATAAGGTGAATCCCTCCCCGACTACAGTAGTTATCTATGCAGACAAATGCTGTATATTTGGTGGGCAAAGGTAGACTGCTGAGAGAGGACTGGGCTTTCCAGGATGAGCCTGGACCTCCATGGTTCGAGAACATATGAAGAGGGTTAGACATGCTAGACAACATTCAGATTGCCCGATTAGGACTGTGCACACATGAGTGCAATGAAACAGCAGCTATCTGGGTTCCAAACAAGATCAGGAGAATGGCAGGAGCAAATAGTTAAAGGCTCCTGCTCTTATGCCATAGTCTTGATTAGGATCAGGCCCTGACCCAGCCACATTTGAAGAAAAAAAAACAGACATACGGACCTTAGGCATGCATTTTACCAAGCTTCACTCACACTCTCTCTCCTTACAATGGTTTTCCATAAGAAAGGCAGGCATTCTCAAAGTTCAGATGATCAACTGACACCACTTCGTCACTCTCATAGATGAAATGAAATAGGCTGTTTCAAAACTAAATCAGAACAGCCAGAAATGCCAAGGAGCTGCCACAAAAATAATTATTTTCTTCTTTCATCTGCAGAATTGGACAGCGCAAAATCCCAATGGAACCTGTCATTCAAAAGCCCAGCCTATTGAGTAAGAGAACAGGGGCTTTCATGCCACACAACGCACTTCTCGCTGATAGGGAAATATCAGCTATTTCAATTGAAATAGATGCCTACAAACTGCAGGAAAGGCACCTTCAGCAACAAAAATGCAAGCACCAAACTGAATGATTTGTTTTCTCCAAAGCACATACACTATTAACTCCAATCAACATCGGTAAATTCTAACCTGTGGGGTGAATGGTCACAAGACACATGCATATTTTTTGAGGCTACTTTGACTCCAGTGTGCTACGTTAGGAAGTTATTGGCAGTACACTTCTGGCTATAGCTCTCCATGCATTCACATGAACACCTGTCCACGTGCATACTTGAAAGTAGTGATTTTCAGCCAGTGGGCCATGTGAGTTTGGGGGAGGGACATTTATTAATAGGCCTATTGGAGGATGAGGGCCTCCCACCAGCAGCATGGTGTGTCTTGTCAATTGTCCTAAAACTGATGCCTTGACAATTTTAGTGCCTTGTCGGTATGCCATGAGATGAAAAGGGCTGAAACTTGCTGCCTTAAAGGAGCTTTTATTCATTGACATAGTATACCAAGTTGGTCCAGGTCTGAGAGTGTTACTTTCATGGGTCCAGAACCAAACAAATGGCAAATCTGCATCAAATAAGCAGTCACTTGACTGAGACCAGTTACATCAAAAGTGGGGGAAAGGAAAGCTTAAAATTAAATTATTATTATTATTATTATTTATATACCACTTTTCAACTAAAAGTTCACAAAGCGGTTTACAGAGAAAATCAAATAACTGATGGCTCCCTGTCCCAAAAGGGCTCACAATCTAAAAAGATGCAAAAGAACACCAGTAGACAGCCACTAGAAAATACACTGCTGGGGTGAGATGGGTCAGTTACTCTCCCCCTGCTAAAAAGAGGAGCACCCACTTGAAAAAGTGCCTCTTACCAACAAGCTAACTCTCTATTGATGATTTAACTACTCAAAAATCAGATAAAGCTCAAAGAAGCACTCAGACAAGCCAATGCCTTATTAAAATGAGAAATATAGCATTTAAATATAACATAACATTCATGGGGAAGCTGTCAAGCAAATCACAAGAAGAAAACTACTCAATTGAAGTAAACACAGAAGAAATAAATGCTGGTACAAAAAAGGAAAAGTGTACTAAACAGGGACTGGTCACAGGCACAAGAGTTTACTAAAAAGCAAATAAGTAAGACTACCAATCCTTTAAAAGGTCGAATGAACATAGCTCCAAAAGTCAGTGTTTCTGACCAAGCTGACAACAAAGTTTGCTACAAGTGTTGATACAGAAAGCAAGCAGCAGGGGAACCTGGGTGACTTGTGTCGGTTACTTATTAAAAGCGGCTGGAGCCCACAAGGGGAGAGAGAAATTAGTGGCTGAAACACGGAAAGACCAGCCATTTGATTAAACCACCAAATGTCCAAATTAACCTTTCCCTAACAGAACATTGCCAGAAGGTAAACACAGCGATATTCTTTTGGTACTGGCCGTAACTAACAATCAAAGATCACAGAAGGCTCTCAGCTAAACCACACTCTCAGCTTGCTAGCAAATGTCCATTTGCAACTTATACACTCTCACCTCCATGGATATTCCCTGCAGGACCAAAAAGAAAACTCCACACACTCATATACCATAAAAAACTTTAACACACAGAACATTAGAAATCTCATCCAGATTAATAGAGGGTTTAGGAGAACAGGGAAAGATAGAAACATTCACAGGGGGAGGACAGGCTCTTTTGTCCATCTCTGAAGGAACTGATGATCATTGGATGAAGGATGGGCAGTCTGATTTTTTTCTTTGGATGAGGGAGGGCAGAAGGAGAAGCCCAAGGGGGTTGTTGCCTTAGAATTGGCTGGAGAAGCCCAGGGAGGGGGGAAAACAGGAGGAGGTAGTTTGTAGCTATCATACTTTCCAACCGCCTGTCTCCTGTGTGTTCTGTTGTTACTTGGGAGGAGGAAGCCTCATTGAATGACCAGTCTCTATGGGACTATTTCTGAGTAGAGCTGCAATGGATAGGGTCATACTGACAAGCTAAGTTGAAAAGCGGTATATAAATACTGTTAATAATAATAATAAGCTGTTCTAGCTGCTGTGCATGACCCTCGTCCTTCTTGACGCTTCTGTCTCCACTCTCACACAGTCTGTCCCAGCCCCTCCCGCCTTGTTTACAGATGGGATGGGGACACCAGGGAAGTGTTTAAAGAGAACTCTCACACACATCCCAGCAGCAGCTCTCTTTTTTTCCACAGCTGACTTTTAAACGGAAATGACCCATGACTTGAATCTTTTTTAGTCCTCAAAACACTCTGGGCAACTCAGAAAGTCTACCCATTAGGACTCGTTTTTGAGTCAAGTCTTGGGGTGGAGACTTGCCCATCCCTGCAATCTAAATACTCAGAAGCACACACAAGTAATGCCACCTAGGGACATAAGGGTGCTTTCAGCATAACACACCCTTCCTTTTCCTGTAGACTTCTGAAGGAAAAGAAGAAGAACTTTGAATCCTACATTTGTTGACAACAGAAAATCCCTCCTTAAAATACACTGAAGCTGAGAACCATCTAACAATCCAGAAGAACTTTACACCTGTGTCTGGGCTTTCTTTTTAAATTAGCTCCTCATCAACTCTTATTACTAAACAAGCACAGAGCAGCTGTAACTCTCCAACTGTGATTAGCATTAAACCCTTCGAAATCCAGCCCAGCTCAGACAGCATCCCTGCCTCTGTACTC
Source organism: Tiliqua scincoides (assembly GCF_035046505.1). Taxonomy (NCBI): domain Eukaryota; kingdom Metazoa; phylum Chordata; class Lepidosauria; order Squamata; family Scincidae; genus Tiliqua; species Tiliqua scincoides. Next base: position 63,048,141 of record NC_089826.1, read on the forward strand.
AATTGATTAACTCCTACTGGTTAGAAACTAAAACTAATCTATTAATTTAACAACCTTGGAAAAGCTTCAAATGAAGCGTGCTGCACGTCAGAGGAATCCAAATAAATCAAGCAATGCATACATCAGAAGGATGGCACTTTGGAGGTGTTTTAAGAAGGATAAATATCTTAAAAGATTTAAATCGCCGCATTTTCGTATGCCTTTTGGCTCTAAAACTGGGGATTGCTTTATTGATTCCACACGCATTGCTCTCCTTTGCAGAATGCTAGAGGACTGGAATAATGTTATTAGTCTTTTGAGAGAGATAAAGTGGGAAACAGGGAACCCACAGCCTACAACATCTGAGGCAAAGCAAGCTATTGACTGACTGCAATGCTGGGTTCCACTACGCCAAGGAAGAGAGACTTTCAACCTAGGGTTTCCGCAGCACAAACCATCCCTGAGCAATCAATGAAACAGAGGTGAAAGACAGCAGGCTGTGGTCCACAGATCACTACCACCCTGTGTTAAGTCATCAATGGACGAATAGAAAATATTACTCAAAGAGAAACAAACACACACACCAAGCAAGGGAGCTGATGATTTTACCCAGTGAAGGTCTACACGCTGGAAGGGCTCGTTTCCAAGTTAAATTTGTTGGCCTACTCGAGAGGCAGGCGAATCTAGGCACACTGCCTGATGTCTTGCAGGGTCAAGAGATCTGTAATTGGAATCCCAAATTCTTTTTTAAATGAAGTGCAGTGGGAGTAGGGGAGCATTAGAAATATGCAAGTAGCAGCATTGGCGGGAAGACAGACAAGTTTCTTATACAGAGTCAGACTGTTAGGGCCCAATCCTATGTGTCTCCCTGTACCAGAGGTACATTCGCACCACCTGCAGCTGTGGTGCAGCTGCAGGTCTTTGCAAACGTGCAGCTTTAGTGGGGAGGTCTGCGGAGGAAGGCCCGCCTACCATCAGCAACAGGTAAGCACTGGGTTGTGTGGGGGGCACAGGGAGGACAGAATGGGGGAACAGAAAAGCCAGGAAGGCCTCTGCTGGATCCTACACTCAGTGTTGGGCTCAGAAGCATGGCATGGGGCTTCATCTGTGCCAACAATTTAGATGGCACAGGCTGAAGTAGCCCCATTACTCAGGGTAAGGGGACGAATGTCCCTTTCCCCTGAGGAGACCTCCAGCAGCTTCCTTGACCCTGCAGGACACAGCTATGGCCATTTTGGTGTCACTGTTGCCTGCTGCGCCAGGAAGTTTAGGATTGGGCTGCCAGTCTATGTAGCACAGGATTGTCAACACTGGGCGGTAGCATCTTTCCGGGGTTTCAGACAGGACTTTTTCACTGTTGTACCTGGAGATGCCAGTGACTGCACCAAAGACCTTCTGCATTCAAAGCATGAGCTGTGCTACTGAACTACAGTGGCAACAGCCCTTCAGTGCATAACCCCTTTCTTCATGGGACGTTTTTGTTGGGAAAGGGGTTCTAAATTACATATAGCAGAAGCACCTTCTTTCTCACGCTTCCCACCAACCACCACCAGTTTGCTACTAACAATAAAACAGAAGCAGAGGCAGTAAAAAAGTTGCAAAGAAAAATGTACAGGCATGGACATCTCTGCTAGCTGTACAGGTCCTAGACTTGGAACAAGGAATTCTAGAGTTATTCCCTTTTAATAGGCTTGTGAGATCTTGTGCCGTGGTGGGCATTACCTCATCAACTACTACTGGTGAGGATGAGGTCTAAAGATAGCTGGTTCCCTTGAGACATTGCAACCTTTTTTGTACTATGATCCCAATTCATTAATGATTAATTAATTATGAGGTCGGGAATCCACCATTGACCACCCCCCTCCTGGGACACAATCTGCCTGTCCCTATTGCCACCCACTTCCAACTCTCACAGGTCACAGTAAAGAAGGCTCTTTTTGAACTTAGCATAACCATTTTTGCTTGTCAAGCTAATACATCCCCTTGAGTTTTATATCAGTACTGGACAAGTTACTCCAGAGTAACATAGAATAGCACGCAGCAGACAGCGAAGTTTAACAGTGGAACAAGGCTCAGCTACAATCCTATATATATAAGCAGTATGTAAATACTTTCAAGTGTGGAATGTTAGCCCGTATGCAACCCTCTGCCCCCCCTTACTGCATCATGCCACCTCAACAGTATGATCTGTTATGATTAGCAGCCATTTTGGTTCCTCTAACTTGCCACGACCCCACAAATGTGGCTTCACAACCCCATTGGGGTCACAACCTCAAGGTTGAAGAACACTGACCTAGACAATGCCTTCCTGGAGCAAATGGCCACATTTTTACAGAGGAGGAATGTGGTAATAATGAAAGAGTACCCAGATATCTGTTGAAAAATTTATTCCACCAAGAACTAGTGGTCTAATAAATTCTTGATCTAACTCACTGACAATTTTATGTTCCAGAAAATAGATGGGGGAACAAGGGAACCAGCTATCATTAGACTTCAACCTCACCAGTAGTTGTTGATGAGGTGAATGCAGATGGAACCTTAGGAGCAAGTCACCAAGTCCTCCTGGGATTCATGAGGTAGAAAAAGGGTAAAACTGAGTGAAGTCATATGTGCATCCTGGACTTTAGGACAGCAGACTTCAGAAAGATGGGTAAAATTCCTTGGGTAGAAACCCTTAGTGTCAAGGAGATCCAGGATGGATGGGAGTACCTTCAAGAGAGTATTTTGAAGGTGCAGTCTCAAACTATATGATAGAGTGCAACAGATACAGGGGGGATGACTAGGGTGGTGAGGAGGCTGGAGACCATCTCATGAGGAAAGGTTGAAGGAGTTGGGGCATATTTAGTTTGGAGATGAGACAGTGAAGAGGTGAAATGAGAACTATCTTCAAATATCTGAGGGGCTAGTGTGTGTCTGGCCCTGGTTTGTTCTCAGTTGCTGGAGTAGGATTGTTCTCAGTTGCTCTGAGGGCAGGAGCAGGACTAATGGGTTTAAACTACAATGAGGGCACTTTCGATTAAATGTTAGGAAGAAGTTCCTGAGGGTACAAACTGTTCAGTGGTGGAACATTCTGCCTCAGAAGGTAGTAGTTCATTGTACATCTTCAAGCAGAGGCTGCATAGCCATCTGTCAGGAATGCTGTAGTGATAAGATTTGATGATCTCATAGGTCTCTTCCAACTCTACCTCCCCTGTGACAAAAGCTCCCATTGGAGTCAAATGGGAGAAAATGAAGTAAACAGGGGTGGCCAACCTTTCAACTTTAGGGCTCCTGAATCTTTAACCATTTTGTAGAAGAGGGATTTTCAGCAGGTGCAGCTTTTTCAGATGAAATTCCCTCTTCTACACAATTGTTAAAGGTCCAGGAGCCCGAAAGTTGAAAGGATGACCACCCCTGAAGTAAAATATGTCACTTGCCCAAGCTGGTTTGAACTTAGCAAAGTCAAGTTGCACATGGCATTTTTAACTGACTCGCCTGTGTGCCCAGAGTTCAGAGCATGGACTGGAAGGCCAATCTTGCTGAGACTAAGCAGTCCTGACGCTGGGCAGTGACTGGATAAATAACCACCTGTGCATTCTACCTTAAGAGTCACAGACTAAATGTATGAAATGCACAAATACACCATCTGTTGTTTTAGAGTTTTTCCTCTGAGCTCCTCCGCCTGAAAAATGCCATCCCACCAAAGAAAGAGTTCTGAGAAATTTGTATGCCTTAAATAATACATGGAAATGCTAATTACAATATATTATTTAAAAATAGTGTGTGTTGATAATGTTATAAATATGAATGTTCCCAGTATTCTATATTTATGAACTATGTTTCAACATTGAGCTCTCTTTTATTTTTTTAAGATCTTTTATACTGCATTTTTTCCTTTAATCTTTTCTTTTACATTCTGTTCCCTAACAGTGCCATCTTATGCATATCTACTCAAAAATAATGGTCATTATATTCAATGAGGCTTACACCCAGAAAAGTGTGCATAGGGCTGCAGCCTAAATAATAAGAACATAAGAACAGCCCCACTGGATCAGGCCATAGGCCCATCTAGTCCAGCTTCCTGTATCTCACAGCAGCCCACCAAATGCCCCAGGGGGCACACCAGATAACAGGAGACCTGCATCCTGGTGCCCTCCCTTGCATCTGGCCTTCTGACATAGCCCATTTCTAAAATCAGGAGGTTGCGCATACACATCATGGCTTGTAACCCATAATGGATTTTTTCTCCAGAAACTTGTCCAATCCCCTTTTAAAGGCATCCAGGCCAGATGCCATCACCACATCCTATGGCAACGAGTTCCACATATCGACCACACGCTGAGTAAAGAAATATTTTCTTTTGTCTGTCCTAACTCTCCCAACACTCCATTTTAGTGGATGTCCCCTGGTTCTGGTGTTATATGAGAGTGTAAAGAGCATCTCTCTATCCACTCTGTCCATCCCCTGCATAATTTTGTATGTCTCAATCATGTCCCCCCTCAGGCGTCTCTTTTCTAGGCTGAAGAGACCCAAACGCCATAGCCTTTCCTCATAAAGAAGGTGCCCCAGCCCAGTAATCATCTTAGTCGCTCTCTTTTGCACCTTTTCCATTTCCACTATGTCTTTTTGAGATGCAGCAACCAGAACTGGACACAATACTCCAGGTGTGGCCTTACCATCGATTTGTACAACGGCATTATAATATTAACCGTTTTGTTCTCAATACCTTTTCTAATGATCCCAAGCATAGAATTGGCCTTCTTTACTGCTGCCGCACACTGGGTCAACACTTTCATCAACCTGTCCACCACCACCTAAGATCTCTCTCCTGTTCTGTCACAGACAGCTCAGAACCCATCAGCCTATATGTAAAGTTTTGATTTTTTGCCCCAATGTGCATGATCTTACACTTACTTACATTGAAACGCATCTGCCATTTTGCTGCCCATTCTGCCAGTTTGGAGAGATCCTTCTGGAGCTCCTCACAATCACGTCTGGTCTTCATCACTAGGAAAAGTTTGGTGTCATCTGCAAACTTAGCCACCTCACTGCTCACCCCGTCTCCAGGTCATTTATGAAGAGGTTGAAAAGCACTGGTCCCAGGACAGATCCTTGGGACACACCACCTTTCACCTCTCTCCATTGTGAAATTGGCCATTGACACTCACTCTCTGTTTCCTGGTCTTCAACCAGTTCTCAGTCCATGAGAGGACCTGTCCTCTAATTCCCTGACTGTGGAGTTTTTTCAGTAGCCTGTGGTGAGGGACTGTGTCAAACGCCTTCTGAAAGTCCAGATATATAATGTCTGTGGGTTCTCCCGCATCCACATGCCTGTTGACCTTTTCAAAGAATTCTATAAGTTTTGTGAGGCAAGACTTACCCTTACAGAAGCCATGCTGATTCTCCCTCAGCAAGGCCTGTTCGTCTATGTGTTTTGAGATCCTGTCTTTGATGAGGCATTCCACCATCTTACCCGGTATATATGTTAGGCTGACTGGCCTATAGTTTCCTGGGTCCCCCCCCTTTCCCTTTTTAAAGATCAGCATGACATTTGCTATCCTCCAATCTTCTGGCACTGTGGCCATTTTGAAGCACAAGTTGCATATTTTAGTCAAGAGATCAGCAACTTCATTCTTCAATTCCTTAATAACTCTTGGGTGGATGCCATCAGGGCCCGGTGACTTATTGATCTTTAATTTATCAATGAGGTCTGAAACGTCTTCTCTTTTAACCCCTATCTGACTTAATTCCTTGGTCAGGAGGGGCCATTCGGGCAGTGGCATCTGCCCGAGGTCTTCTGCCATGAAGACAGATGCAAAGAACTCATTTAATTTCTCTGCCATCTCTAAGTCTCCTTTTATCTCCCCTTTCCCAAAATAAAAAAAGCATGTCACTCATAAACATACATTTTCAGACCCAACAAAAGATATCACATCCCTGCAGCGTACATAACTAACACAACCACTTTGTGTGATTTTTGTTCAAAGCTTCAGCCACTCTTGTCTCTCTCACTATTTACCTTCTCATCTGTTCATCTACTGAAAGAGATCCAAATGCATATTCTAACATAAGTTTTCACATTTATGTTTGGAAGAGATTGAAGTAGGAGTCGTTTTAAGCCTCTTAGGATGCAGTAAGAGTCTGATCAAGAAAAAACATTGAAAGGAATTAGTCTAGAGCAGTGGTTCTCACACATTTAGAACCATTTCACACTTTTCAGAATGAAAATCTGTCAGGACCCACCGAAAGTGATGTCATGACCGGAAGTGACATCATCAAGCAGGTAAATTTTTAACAATCCTAGGCTGCAATCCTACCCACACTTACCCAGGAATAAGTCCTGTTTACTATCATCGTTAAAAGATACAGCATAACTTGTTAAAACTATAGGTCTATAACATTTCTCCAGTCACATACCATAGGAGCATCAAGTCTAATATATTAAAAATAAAATATTGAAATGAATGGGGACCCACCTGAAATTGGCTCATGACCCACCTAGTGGGTCCCAACCCACAGTTTGAGAAGCACTGGTCTAGAGGATTATCAGGAAGTACTCGCTACAGTTATGTCCGTGAATTAAGCAGACTGGCCAGTGTCCATATGAAAGACCATATATGAGAACCCTAGGAATAGCACTCTTAGCTTCTTAGAAGAAGGACAGAATACAAATAATATTGTACCCAACAGACCCCCAATTTCTGTGAATTTACAGAAATCTCTGGGATGCCTATATCTGCCTCCTGGTCTTGCTGTCAGCAAAAAAAAGGAGGGAGGGGAAAGATTAAGATAAACTAGAGATTATTTTTCTTGCCACAATTGGCAATTTGCAAACAATTCACAATAGCAAGCTGTCGAGCCTGTTCTATCTCCCCTCTCAGGACTCTTTTAAGTTAATGCAAACAAATCTCTGCTGTGAGCAATATGGAGAGCTTCAATTACAAATTACTGTACTCCCACATTGCCATTGTGTTATGCTCCTTACTTATCCAAGCAAAGTAATATCCCATCAAGGCTGATAGTCCTGACAAAAAGCAGGCATGGGCAGTAGAAGAGCATCTCACTCTGTGCCTTCAGTCTAAAGAGGCAAGCTCAAGTCAGCAGGTTTAGAGGACCAAATGGAATTGGATGGACCAGTGGTGTCTCCAGGGGACACAATGTCCAGGGCAGCAGCAACATTGTGACACCATGATGTCACTTCTGGGTTTTTGTGGAGGAGGAGGCCACAGCAGCCATGGCTTCTTGATCTGGCTGCCACAATCCTTCCTCCTCCTTTGTAGGTTCTCATTGTGCACTCACAGTGATGGCTGGTGTGATTTTGCCCAGCTTTTTCCTGATTCAGGAAAAAGTTGGAGCGCAGGCACACTCATTCTTCATGGCATCCCCTTAAAGCCTGGCACCTGGGCAGACCGCTCCCATCCCCCACTTGCTATGTCACTGTGTTGGACCACCTATGTTACTTGATGATTACTCTTGAGATGCTAGTTGCAACACTGCTCCTCAGCTTTTGGCAACAGCAGTGGCACTCTGCTCAGCAGAGAGAAAGCAACATGTGGTGCACATAGTAGAGTACACTATTAAAGGTCTTCTAGCTAGTTAAGACTGTGTACTTGGATTCCAAGCAGTCCAGTTGTATTGATGCAAGAATGCTGTTTTAGGTTTCAGAGTAGGTTTACAGAGTAGGCATAGAAACTTCAGTGCAGGAATAAAATCAACAAAAGTTTCAAAGTCTTGTTTTAGGATAGGATGGAGATTGCTTTAGAGCAGGGATTTTCAACCTTTTTCATCTCACAGCACACTGATAAGGCACTCTGTCAGGTTTTTTTACAATTGACAAGGCACACCATACTGTCAGTGGGGGGTTCACATCCCCCATTGGCCCTACTAATAAATGACCTTCTCCCAAATTCCTGTGCCACACCTGTGGACCACTCGTGACACTACAATGTGCCATGGCACAGTGGATGAAAATGGCTGTTTTAGAGATTGAAAAAGCAGTGTATTTCAAGGCTAATTGGGACGTGGTTGTTGCCAAGTCAGGCACAATGAAAGTGCCATGAAGAGTCCAGTGCAAGGCTTTGCTCCCAGCGGAGAGCACCCATCTCTTCCCATCTACTACTTGCTTCCACTGTTCCTCCTTCTCCTTCCACTCCCTGGATTGGAAAAGGAAGAGAGGGACAGAGATGAAGGGGAAACACGGAAGGGAAGAGTGTTCTGAGCTAGAGCACTGGAGAGCGCAAGGAGCAGAGGCTGGCACATCACCAGGTAAGTGGAGCAGCATTTGGCCAGCCACATCAGACATCATGAGGTCTTGGCCCAGGTGTGCTGACAATGCTTTCTATATTTCATAAAAACTAAAAATATGAATACTCCTGAGGAATAATCACATATGTCCTGAAACAGAGGGAAGAGACTGCCCTCCACATGTATTTGCAAAGCTAACAGCACAATCTACTCACTTATACTTAGAAATAAGTCCCAATCTTTTCAGTGCGGTGTAGGCCAAGGTAAGCATGAACATAAGAACATATAAGAACATAAGAAGAGCCCTGCTGGATCAGGCCAAGGGCCCATCTATTCCAGCTTCCTGTATCTCACAGTGGCCCACCAAATGCCCCAGGGAGCACACAAACACATTTCAAAATAACCTGCGTCCCAGGGCCCTCCCCTGCATCTGGCAATCAGAGGCAGCTTGCCTCTAAAACCAAGAGCTTACACATACCTACTATGACTTGTAACATAGAATACATAGTGCATATAATTTCAGCCTAAACGGAGCACCTGCACTGACATTAAGGGACTAGACTAGCTTTAATTCAAAGAGCATCTTCTGAGGAGCATGTCTGTATTCAGAACATACAATACAACATCCAACACTACAGGAGATACCATACGGCAAAGTCACTTTGGTCAAATCGCCTTTCAAGTCCTAATGGGCAAAGCAAACAGCCCCTAGCTAGGGAGCAATCACTCTGAGCCTGTTCGCTACATTTGTATAACGAAATGATGCAGCTTTCCTGTGGGACTGCAAATACCATTTCAAAGGGGGGAAAAAGCTTTACACTTTTATCACCAAGAAGTAAAGTGGCAGTGAAAATTAACGCCCTGCCAAGGATTCATTTTCTTTTGAAGCTCTGCCAGCACCTGTGCCAAGCGAGACCATAAATGATATTCAACATTGTCTCCTAAGATTTGAGGTTGGGGAATAAATTACAGAGAGCCAACAGCCCAGTACTAATAAGGCAAAAGGGGAGGATGTTACCTTGGCCTTCTTCAGTGGCAGTATGTAGACAGCCACATTGTTGTGAGGTACAATTCTATGCATACAGTATGAAAAGGTACTGCTTTAAAAATTGAGGAAAGAAATTATCGGGGTTGTGCTGCCTTGTTCCAGTGTTTGCTTTCACCCTCTCCCTCCCCTCTATCACAAGTCCAGACTGAAACAAAACACCTTTGAAGAGGGAAGTTCTAAGGGGTTGCAATCTAAGGAAACTGCTTTGGGCAAATTCACATGACCGGAACACCTTTCAACATGTAGCACCTTCAGGGAAAATAAGGCATGGTTTAGAGCAGTGGTGCTCACACATTTAGCACCGGGACCCACTTTTTAGAATAAGAATCTGTCAGGGCCCACCGGAAGTGATGTCATGACCAGAAGTGACATCATCAAGCAGGAAAATGTTTTACAATCCTAGGCTGCAATCCTACCTACACATACCCAGAAGTAAGTTTCATTTACTATCATTGTTAAAAACATATGGATAGTAGCCTATTAAAAGTACAGATGTGTAATATTTCCCCAAATGCAGTCACATACCATGGCAGCATCAAGTCTAATATATTAAAAATAAAATATTGAAATGAATGGGGACCCACCTGAAATGGGCTCGCGACCCACCTAGTGGGTCCCGACCCACAGTTTGAGAATCACTTGTTTAGAGGTCACTCCATCAGGCAGCCAGGTATGAACACACCTTACTAAGAGATGAGTAATCCTCAAAGTCAGCCACGGTACTGTTTTAACCTTCCTAGTTTATTGGGAGTGGCATCTATTATATGGGAACATGCTCTTGAGAAAGCTCCCAGATTCTGGCAGTCCAATGTCATTAGCCATTTGTTTAGGCCAAGGGTGTCCAAAACCTGGCCCAGGGGCCAAATATGGCACACTGAAAGATTTTATCTGGACCCCAAGATTCCCCAGCCTCTCAGGCCTAAAAATAACTCAAAAGACGCCTTTCCAGGTGCCAAATGTAATGCAATGTAAGGGAAAGAAATTGCTCGATTACATTGCATTACATTCAGCACCTCTAGTGGCTGAATGAGGTATATACCGATGCCGAGAGACCTGGAGTATAAATATAATGTTCATTAAACTTAGAAGCAGTAGAACAAGCAGAAACTGAGACCAAAAAAAGTTTGATTTGCATTGTAGGGTGCTTGGTGCTTTTTCAAAATCCATTCCCCCATTTCAATTTCAAAATCAACTTTGCCCTCTGCTCCCCTCCTCCTTCCACCCCCACCCACTTACTACATTCAGTCAAACTCTTGGTACATCGGTCCTCCATCTATTTATTTCTTTTCCGACCCTCAACATTGTGTCAGATACATGATGCGGCCTTCATGCTGAAAAGTTTGGAAACCCCTGGTTTAAGCCAAAACAGTGCCAATACAGAGAAGAAAGTGTTCTTTCCCCCACTCCCAGTTGTACCCAGTTATTCGCCCTTCCTACCTTGCTAATTCTCCTTCCTGCTCCCCAGTTGCCCTAGTAAAGAGGAAAAGGTCAGAACAAGCCAGTTCCCTACTTGCAAGTAGTACCAGGCTTGTTCCTCAAGTCCTGCTGTAAGTCTCACTGTATTCTATCAGCTACCTGCAGGGCAGTCCTCACTTAGCCATTGGCCACACCAAAAGGAAGTCATTCCAAGCCAGGTTGGCCAGGCACCAGCTGCTGCAGACTTGGATACATGATATTCTAAATAAATATTAATATATTCTATATAATATAAATATAAATATTCTAAATAAATAGTTGTAAGGGTATTTACTGTTCTTTCATCCAAGTCATGAAAATACTGAACAGATTTGTCTTGAACTCCACTTGAGTTATTGCTCTCTCCTGTCTATTTCCTTAAAAGATTTTACCCTACCTTTCCAAAAGCTCAATTGCTTAAATCCAACAATACAAGCCACATCAGAATGACAATAAAATATTTTTTCAACTACTTACTGCAGTGTGATGCTGATCCACCAACTAATATTTTTCAAATGCTTTTTTAATCAACCCTGAAACTGACATCATGTCAGTATGCCAATTTTTTCATCATAGGTCATTTGCACAAGAAAAGGTAACATCATCCTTGTTCTCCTCCTTCTCTTATTCCACAAAGTGCTAATGACAGTCTTCATTACTGTGTTGTTGTTGGCAAGTCTCTCCAGAGACTATGGTATCGCGCTCTGAAAGGTGGTTTTGGAACATCGTCTAGTGTGGCTGAAAAGGCCAATTTGGGAGTGACAATCCCTTCCACAACGGGAGCAAGTGCAATCTGTCCCTGGTCTGTCTCCCTGGCTATGGGCCTTCCTTCTTTCCCTCTTAGCCTCAGACTGTTGGCCAAGTGTCTCTTCAAACTGGGAAAGTCCATGCTGCACAGCCTGCCTCCAAGCGGGCCGCTCAGAGGCCAGGGTTTCCCACTTGTTGAGTTCCACTCCTAAGGCCTTCAGATCCCTCTTGCAGATGTCCTTGTATTGCAGCTGTGGTCTACCTGTAGGGCGCCTTCCTTGCACGAGTTCTCCATAGAGGAGATCCTTTGGGATCCGGCCATCATCCATTCTCACGACATGACCGAGCCAACGCAGGCGTCTCTGTTTCAGCAGTGCATACATGCTAGGGATTCCAGCACGTTCCAGGACTGTGTTGTTTGGAACTTTGTCCTGCCAGGTGATGCCGAGAATGCGTCGGAGGCAGCGCATGTGGAAAGCGCTCAGTTTCCTCTCCTGTTGTGAGCGAAGAGTCCATGACTCACTGCAGTATAGAAGTGTACTCAGGACGCAAGCTCTGTAGACCTGGATCTTGGTATGTTCCGTCAGCTTCTTGTTGGACCAGACTCTCTTTGTGAGTCTGGAAAATGTGGTAGCTGCTTTACAGATGCGTTTGTTTAGTTCAGTATCGAGAGAAAGAGTGTCAGAGATCGTTGAGCCAAGGTACACAAAGTCATGGACAACCTCCAGTTCATGCGCAGAGATTGTAATGCAGGGAGGTGAGTCCACATCCTGAACCATGACCTGTGTTTTCTTCAGGCTGATTGTCAGTCCAAAATCTTGGCAGGCCTTGCTAAAACGATCCATGAGCTGCTGGAGATCTTTGGCAGAGTGGGTAGTGACAGCTGCATCGTTGGCAAAGAGGAATTCACGCAGACATTTCAGCTGAACTTTGGACTTTGCTCTCAGTCTGGAGAGGTTGAAGAGCTTTCCGTCTGATCTGGTCCGGAGATAGATGCCTTCTGTTGCGGTTCCAAAGTCATGCTACAGCAGGACAGCAAAGAAAATCCCAAACAAGGTTGGTGCAAGAACACAGCCCTGCTTCACGCTGCTTCGGATGTCAAAGGGGTCTGATGTGGAGCCATCAAAGACAACAGTGCCCTTCATGTCCTTGTGGAAGGATCGGATGATGCTGAGGAGCCTGGGTGGACATCCAATCTTGGGGAGAATCTTGAAGAGGCCGTCCCTGCTGACCAGGTCGAAGGCCTTCGTGAGATCTATGAAGGCTATAAAGAGTGGCTGTCGCTGTTCCCTGCATTTCTCCTGCAGTTGTCTACCATATCAGTGGTGGACCTGTTGGCTCGGAATCCGCACTGTGATTCTGGATAAACGCTCTCTGCAAGTACCTGGAGCCTCTTTAGTGCAACTCGGGCAAACAACTTGTGGTATCAACTTGTGGGTATCAGGAAATTGGAGAAGGAGCAGTGGTGAGACAAATGGGATGCAGGGGGAGGGGCAAGAGAGGGGCTTGTGGGTATCAGGAAATTGGAGAAGGAGCAGGGGTGAGACAAACGGGATGCAGGGGGAGGGGCAAGAGGGGCTTGTGGGTATCAGGAAATTGGAGAAGGAGCAGGGGTGAGACAAACGGGATGCAGGGGGAGGGGCAAGAGGGGCTTGTGGGTATCAGGAAATTGGAGAAGGAGCAGTGGTGAGACAAACGGGATGCAGGGGGAGGGGCAAGAGAGGGGCTTGTGGGTATCAGGAAATTGGAGAAGGAGCAGGGGTGAGACAAACGGGATGCAGGGGGAGGGGCAAGAGGGGCTTGTGGGTATCAGGAAATTGGAGAAGGAGCAGTGGTGAGACAAACGGGATGCAGGGGGAGGGGCAAGAGAGGGGCATTACTGTGTACACCTTGGAAATGCCACCCACTTCATTTATGTCACATCTGGATAAGAGGCAACAGATGTTAGACCCCTAAAGGAAATCACACACAACAACTTCTGAACCAGAAGGAAAACTCAGCTCCACTTAAAAAATTGATTCATATTCTACATTTACATACAAGGAAACTCCATTTCTTTCCATTATCATCAAGAAAATGAACCATTCTCATCTTTAAATAAGCACAACTACCATACTGGATAAGCATTTTATTTATTTAAAAGAAGAAGTTGGCAGAATGCAGAATAGCTTCCTTCAAAAGGATCCGTTTTAGACATTATTCACTGATTGACAGGAAAGCTTTAATGTGAGACAGAACATCTTGCTGAATCATATCTGTACTATACTGTACTGATGAGGTTTCTCCAGGAGTATATCATTAAAATGAAAGAAAACTGTTTCAGATGTGTAATCATTAACAACATATCCACTAAAAAGAAATAGCTTGTCAACAGCTGTGTAGTATGAAGGGTTTTTTTGCTTCGCTTTTAGCAATCAAATTTTTTGCTCCCTTCTAGAATGTCATGAAAATAATAATACAGGTGTGCCCCCTTATCTGCTGGGGTTCTATTTTGGAACACCCCCCCCCCCCACAGATAGCTGAAACCGTGGATACAGGGGAATGCCCATCCCCAAGGTCCTAGGGGGCTGCCCCTGGAGGCTTCCAGGGCTTCCCCAGGTCTCTCAATGCCTTATAAGGTATTAAATACTTCCAGTTTCTCTGTGAAACTGGAAGTTGCTTTTTTTTTTTTTTACACACTCAGAGCTCAGTCTGAGTTCAGCAGAGGCCAGGGATGGAGCATAGCTCCTCTCACCTCCGGATGGGTGTGGATGGGGATGCACACACTGGAGGGCCCAGACCTAATCCACAAATAAGTGAATCCATGGATATGGGACCACAGGTCTGGCCCCCTTCCCTGGTATATTTATGTCCCAAGTCACATGCAACAGCCAATGGCCCTAAATGGGGACATGCATAAAAAGACACATCCAGTATGGACCAGATGGGCATTGCAGTGCAGTTGCTCATCCAGACACATCTGCATTGGCTGCAGATACAGGAATTCATACACATCAGAATAAGGCATAAGGGCCCAATCCTATGCAGTCACACACTATCACAAATGTGCCATAAAGCATGATTTTGGCCCTCAGCTCCAGTGCTCCGCTGTTCGGTGGTCGCCTGGACCGCCGGGCAGCAGAGAGGTAGATGGGGGTATGGGGAGGTGTTCCAGGGTAGGTGAGATGGAAGGAGGGCTGAGAGGAGACATGCTGGGGGAGGAAGCAGAAGGGGAGGGAGGAGGGACCAGTGGAGATTTGTTCCTGAGCCTCTGTATTGGGCTACCAGCCCAACACAGAGGCTCTTAATTCTACACTGACACTTTGGTCACTGCAGAATCAAGTAGCCCCATTGTGGGACTACTCACCCTACCCGGGGGAAGGACACAAAAGTCCCCTCTCCCAAGGAGCTGCTGCTGCTGCCCGCTTAGCACACAGGATGCAGCGGCAACTATTTTCAGTGCCACAGCAGACCTGGGCACAGGGCAGCTCAGGATTGGGCTGCCCGACTAACAGATGGGGGGATTCTTGTGTTACAGTCACTGCATAGTAGCTCTCGGTTGGCATGGTTGTTTTTTTGTTTTGTTTAATGGACTTCCTATTATAATGACTACTGTAATTGGCTGTTCATATGATTTTCATTTCACCTTGCCTACTTGAACTACTGGAAAATTGCATAAATAGAAATAAGATCACAGACACAAAGGCTTCTTCAGGCTAATTTGGTTACACTCGACCTTACACAAAAATGCATACTTGCGTAAAGCTACAGGGATTACTCTCTGAAAAGCATATTAATCTTATTAATATTAAAAACATAATAATTGCTTCTGGAATCTGAAAGAGTCTATCATCTTATTCCAGCCATTTTCCACATTGGTGTACCGCGAGTGGTCCACAGGTGTGCCATAGGAATTTGAGGGAAGGTCATTTATTAGTAGGGCCAATGGGGGATGTGAGCCCTCCACTGGCAGCATGGTGTGCCTTGCCAACTGTCCAAAATCTGATGGTGTGCCTTGACAATTTTAGTGCCTTGTCAGAGTGCAGTGCGATGAAAAAAAGTGGAAAATCGATGCCTTATTCAGTTGTTACTCTCCCCACATTCACTGAATACGGAGAAAGGGGCTAGCCCTACCTTCACTGTTATTGGCCATGCCACCAGGCCAGTAGCTTAGCTAAAGTGATGCAAAATAGTAAGTACTGCAGGCTCCCAAATGCAAGTGTAAGCAGTCCTTCCCACTCACCCTCAGAGCCATTCAGGCAGCAACAGCTGTGCAGAGCATTGGGGGGGGGGCTAACTATTTGGTCCAGGAGAAAGCAGCAAAGCCACAGCACTATAGCAGTGGCATAACAGGCAGACACCAATCCATCACCCAAACACCAGACAAAACAGAAAATCCATGAGGGAGGAGGTGGTTCTTAAATACCCCAGTAGGCAATTCCATTGTTGTGGTACCACTATAAAGAAGGCTCGCCCCTGTGCTGCCACCCCTCTAACTTGGGACAGAGGTGGCACTTGAAAGAAAGCCCCCTCAGAAGACCTAAGAGGGTGGGCTGGAATATATGGCACTGAACAAATGCCCGTTCCTCGAGACTGGGCATAACAGAGCAGAATAAAAACCCCACTTGCTTCCTGTCACAGGCTAAATGCTTAGAGAACCAGCTATACTCTGATAACTCCTACTAAGAGTGTATACCTTTTTGGATCCCAAATTATTTTTGCAGTGACAGCAACACCTGGTGGAGAAGGAGGGGATTGTCAAAAGCAGATTTATTTTCCTTTTTTAACACACAGTATAGAAGGTTTTTTGATTTTCAAAGTTTGTTGATTATTATTAATCAACAGTGTAGAAAGTACACTGCTGATTAATTTAATAATAATAATAATATTGCAGATATTTATATACAGCCTTTCTTGGTCGTCAGATTTCTCCTCAGACTTTATTCAAGGCGGTTTACATAGGCAGGCTATTTAAATCCCCGTAGGGATTTTTACAATTGAAAGAAGGTTCTATCTTTCAAGAACCACAACATTTCAGATGTTTCTTTCTGATCTGGCCGCACATTCTGGCCTCCATCCTCCCACGCTCAGAGCAGATGGAATAACTCGGCTCAGCTTGTCAGCTGCTTCAAGGTCGCACGGTTCTGGTGGCCTCAAACTGGCGACCTGCAGATGTTATCTTCAGGCAAACGGAGACTCTACCCTCTAGACCAGACCTCCTGCCCAGACCAGACCAGACCTCCTGCTGGCAAAAGATTACCAGCTTTTATTGATGAATTTTCACTATAATGAACCAGCCATTTAATACAGCAAGCAAATCCTTTATACTGGCAGCATGTGATCCCCCAGTTTCCATTAATTGTGTGATGGCTAGATGTTCAATGTTTGCAGGGAAGTAAGCTGGGAAATACTTCCAGTGTCAGCAAAGGAACGCTCCCTGGTTTCTCTCTCCCATGCACACACACACTGAAATCCCATTTAGTGTGGGTCAGGAACAGAAGCAATGCAAAAACCAGACATCATCTGAGCCTGCATTTGCTCAACAGCCAAAGATACAGTGCTGCCTGAGGGTTAACCCTGCCTGAGAGTATTTACCAGTATATATCTCCATCTACACTCCTAGTGAAAAGAAACCAAACATTCACATTTGCCTGGAGTAGCTTCATACAGATTCTGTTTGAGAGGTGATCTTGTTTGTTACAAAACCGAGTTATTTTCCAAAGGGGAGAATGCAGAATGGAGCTGGATACCACCTCTGGAATTAAGCACTCTAAGGCCACCTACATTCTTTCGACAGATCCTCTAAGGCAGTGATTTTCAACCTGTTTCATCTCATGGCACACTGGTAAGGCACTAAGATGGTCAAAGCATACCATCATTTTTTTAAATTATTTTTCAAAATAAAACAAATATAAACAAGCACATAACAAACACAAACTCAATACACAACACAAAAACACACCGTTGGAGGGTGCAGGCAATCATATATCAATATATCTAATCAGTCAATACATATCTTCTAATCTTGTTCCTCTTGTTAGCCTCTAATCTTGTTCTAATCTTGTTAGCCTCTTAATATCATATATCTATCATATCATATTATATATAATATATCATGTATACAATATATTCATCTAAATGCCCTATCTTATACATCTACAACTTCATTTTCAACCAAGCATAGAATGGTCATTGCTCTATCTGTGTCGGTTTGCACTGTTGATCCAAAATCTCTGTAAGTCTATCCGCTTCCACCACTGATTACTGAAATTTTGGTTTAGGATTTTATTTAACCCTACCTCCTCTGGTCTAATTCACCAATTATTGTCAGATTCAGTTCTGCCATTAGAGATCACTGATCTTCTAACCAAATTTAAGTCAATAGGGCTGGACACTGCAGAGCTAGGCATGATTGTCTGTGATGCTGCTTACAGAATCGTCAAAGAAAGAATTCTTGATATTGAACAAGGGCTGTTTAGTGCCGCCAGAACCACTTGCTCTCCACTCTATCTCCATGTTCCAGTCAGTTTTGGGAAACCGGCCTCCTTCTTTTATCACCTGAAGTGCCCGCAGGCTCAGAGAGCATTCACACATGCAAGATGTAATGCTCTTCCATCAGCCTTGTTATCAGGCAGGTTCAGGAGTATTCCCTACTCAGAGAGGAAATGCGAGTGTGAGACTATAACACATACCTTTTTCTACTGCCCGCTACATGATGTTTCGCGCAAGAAATATCTAGGCCCATTGTTAGCTAGGAGGCAGGACTGGGAGGACTCAATCATGCTTCAGTCTCTCCCTTCCACACCTCACTCTGAGACCCTTCCTTTTTATCTGGGGTAATAGCCAGGCAGAGCTCTGGGACTCTGGGCAGTGTGTAAGGAAAAGACCGATGTCTGTGTTGTGTTGTCTTTGTATATTTTTGTTTTGTTCTTTCTCTGACTTTTATGCCAATAAAGGTCTTACTGAACTGAACTAAATACACATCATTTTCTTTATCTATAATATCTAAGGTAATATTAAGCAAAAATAACTCTGGTTTCAGCGGTATCGTAAATCCAACACTCTCTTGTATTAGGTTCCTTACCATTTTCCAATATACTTGCATTTTTTTACATGTCCACCACATATGATAAAACATCCCTTCTTCACATTTACACTTCCAACAATTTTCTGATATGTTCTGATTCATTTTTACCAGTTTTACTGGTGTCATGTACCATCTATAAAACATTTTATATACATTTTCTTTAAAATTTGTTGCTCTAGTAAATTTTATATTATATTTCCAAATCTGCTCCCATTGTTCTAATGTAATATTATGGTCTATATTTTGCACCCATTTTATCATAAATTATTTTATTGTTTCTTCATGCATTTCAAAATCCAATAGGAACATATAAATTCTTTTGATATATTTTTCTTTTGTTTCTAAGAGTATTCCATCAAATGGCGTCTGTTCTAAATAGAATTCTTCTTGTTCATCTTTCCCAAATTTTGAATCAAGTTGCAATCGAGTCCACCAATCCATCTCCACACCCTGTCTTAACAATTCTTCTTTTGTCTTTAATTGCCCATCTTTCTTCAATAAACTTTCATATCTAAGCATTTTTGTTGTCTCTAATAAATTCAGCTGTGTACCTGCTTCTAGCAGCGCCACACCATCTTTTTTTGACACTAGACAAGGCACACTGTGCTGTCAATGGCAGGGGGTGGGGCTCACATACCCCAAAGGCCCTACTAATAAATGACCCTCTCCCAAAATCCCACAGCACATCTGGGGACCATTCACGGCACACCAATGTGCCACGGCACAGTGGTTGAAAATGGCTGCTCTAAGGGTACCACATGTGCTATCAGGAACATGGCACAGAAGTGATCAGGGTGACCAGATACAGTGGAGGACACAATGCCAACACCCTTAACCATTGTATAGAAGGGGGAATTTGGGGAAGTACAGGTCAAAGCAGAAGAATTTTTAAAAAACAGTAACTGCCAAAATTCCCTCTTCTATACAAAGGTTAAAAGTATAGGTACTCTGTCCTCCATTGTATCTGGTTCCCCTGAGAGTGATATGTACAGAGCATGGAATCTAGGCATTGAGTGAGGTAACATTTAAACTGTAAGCTCCTTCAGCAGAAACAAAAGTGTCGATTTTGAAATACTGAATCAGACTTTAATTACTGTGTATCACTTTGCTGCTGTTATTTTGTGAAATTAACCACCCTCACACCTTTTCAACTGATTCTGTATCTAGATAATTCTGAGTTCTCCTGTAAATAAAATCTTGTTCAACCCACTTGCTAAAACAGTCAGCAACTTGCCTGGTCTTCTGCAGGACCACTACTTGATTGCAAAGTTACATCATCACATTTCCAAGCACCAGGATCTGTGGCAGGGACTGATACCATTAGCTCTCAAGGGATGGACCAAGCCCCCAACATGCTGGAGGTGGTATATCTGTCTCTCACCCCATTTTTGGGAGGTGGACATGCACTCCATCTTTACTTTCTTTTCCTACACACTCGCAGTTCCTAGGAGTAAGCAGGAATTGGACGCAGCAACAGCTAAGGAACTGCAGGGCCAAGAGGTAGCCACTTTCTCTTCCTGCTTCCCCTCCACAGCACAGAAAGCTAGTGGAAAAAGAAAGCAGCAACCCCAGGTGAGTGGCTAGTAGAGGCAGCAGGCAGGTACAAGATGCAGAATGGTCTTCCCACCAGATTGGCATCTCCTGCCACCGCTCAAGGTGATCACCTCATCCCATGTTGTGGGCTGGTAGTGCTCAGGTCCATTGACCCAAAATTCTGAACAGCTGTGATCAAGGTGCAGCAGACCCTAGCAGATCTGGGTCCAGTGAGGAGAGAGCACCCCCTGCTTTGTTTTCTGCATAGCAACAGAAATGCCACCTCCTCTCCCGCTCAATCTCCCACACAAATGACACAGGACAGTCACCAGGAATGGCTGCCACTGCCTCTGATCACTTAACTGCCCTCTAATTCTGAGAGATACAGCAGCAAGGACTGAGACCACCATGCTGCCCTCTATTGCTCTCTACTTCTGACTGACACAACAAGAAGAATTAAGGCTGCCCAGAAAGCATGGGAACCAGAAAAACAAAAAGTAGCCACTGCTTACTTGCTCGCTCTCTCTGCTCACAGTAGTCCCTTTGGGGAGAAAGGTGGGGTATGTATGACTGAATGAACAAGGGCCTGTGGCATTGCTCAGAAGGAGAGCACCAGCTAGTGTTTCTGCTGGCTCTCTCACATGCACTCTCTGGTGCAGTAGAGGTGACTGAGCTCACTGGGCACAATCCCCACCAATGCTGAACACAAAATGACAGTGCAGTAGGCAAGGAGACAACAGAGGCTACTCACATAAGAAGCAGCCACTTCATCTTCTTACCCACTCAGCTGGGCACTCTCTCTGTGGGTGGCTGAGCTGTGGCACTGGGCTCAGAGAGCCCAACCCTCTGTTGTGCTTCCCAGAAAGAACAGAAGGGTGAGTAAGGAGAGGAGGCAACTGCTCCTATGACCACCCACAGCTTCCTCTCATTCATTTGGCTGCCTGGATCAACTGAGAAGCAGCCATGGCAGGTGCAACCTCTGTTGGCTCACCATCCCTCTCGATAGGGAGGACTGGACTTGCTCACCCCCCCAATACTATGCCACCCAGAAACAGCAGGTCAGCAAGCAAGAAGATGAAGCGGCAAGTCCTGAGCAGCCAGCTCATTGCTGGGTTGCCCATGCTGCCCCTCAGTGCTGAAGTGGTGATGGGCATTGGGCCCACAGAGCTGCCAGAGAGAAAGCAAATAAACCAGCAGAGGGTGAGATGATGGCGGCGGCGGCGGCGGCAGCAACACAATCACTCACAGTGCAGGGTTCCATTCCCAGAACTTACATGGATGGCAAAAATCACATTAAAGCAAATCAATTTAAAAAACAACATCCCTTTGCAAGGCTGACCTTTGTGATGTAAGATAAAGTCATTCAGAAGACAATCCATCAATCAGTCTCTCTCCAGGCACTTAGAAAGGCTTCAGTTCCAGCCAGACCCTCCCGTCACCAATGCAAAGTGATTATCTTTCTTTCACTGCTCAGGGGGAAGGGAGGGATGGCTTGCCTTGGAGTGAAGCTGAAACTGCCTGGAAAGAGAAAGATGGATGGATTATCAGCCAGCTGACCTCTTTCACATTAACAAGGCTATTGTTAAACTACTTTTTCCTTTAATTTAAAGGGCCCTTCTCATTGCATTGAGATAGAAAAACCTGTGGATTATTAGGTTATACCTGTAATCACTTCCATGACTGTCTCTCTTCAACAGTAAGAAAAACTGTGATTTTTTTTTTTTAAAGGGGTGCATTTTTACCCTTCTCCAGGGATCAGCACATTCCTTCTCATTTGGAGGGGCCATTTGTGTTGAGTCAAATCTGTGAATAACAAGGTTGGACCTGTACTAGAACTCTTGCTCAGTTGTGTGAGTGCCATCATGTTGGCCACTGGTTTTTTGTTGGCTACTGATTTCTTGGGTGACCTATACTGTTCTATATTGAAAAAATTTAATGGAGGGGGGGTTGACACCAACCTTAATGATGCCACTGCATTTAGACTGTGCAATTTATTCTGTATGGTCTGGAATGGGAGGAGGTCCATCACGGGGGTGATGCAAGGAGCTCTTGCAAACCCTAGTTACGCTTCTGCTCAGTAGCAGCCTCAGGCTCAGTCCTCCACACCATGCTGCCCTTTAACAGCTCTTGATCCTCCATCTCTGCTCATGCCTCCTCTTTTTGGCAGCCTAGACTTTTGGCAAAGTGGATGGGCAAGCATGGGGTGAGGATGAAGTGGGAGGCTCCCAATTCATGTTGCCATGGGATTCTCATAACTTTGAACCAACTCTACCAAGAACTATTCTCAAATGCAGATGGCGAGTCAGTCCCAGGAGGGCTACTATAGTGATATGCAAAACAGCCCCTAGGGTGAGCCAATTTATATCAGATCATGCCCTGGAGGCTATTCTATGCCACACCTTAGCTATAATTCTGTAGCTCAGTGTTTCTCAAATTGTGGATTGAGACCCTCTAGATGAGTCATGAGCCAATTTCAGATGAGATTCCATTCATTTTAATGTATATTTTGTTTTTTAATATATTAGACTTGATGCTACCATGGTATGAGACTGCATTTGGAGAAATGTTACAGATCTGTACTTTAAACAGGCTACTATGTATAAGCTTTTAACAATGATAGGTAATGGGGCTTACTCATGGGTAAGTGTGGGTAGGATTGCAGCCTTTGGGATGTTTGGGGATTTTTTAAAAAACTGATCAGCAACTGCTTGGGAAGGTTAGGCGGGTTCTTCTTTATTTTAAATAATTTTTTTAAGTTATACCTATTGGAAACTTTACTATAATTGTAATGTTTTTTATTGTACTGTAAACTTTTAATTTACTTACTTAGATTTGATCTTGTTGTACAGCAGGGGTCAAAAAATTTCTGGATAATGTCACATCTGGCCATGACATCACTTCCAGGTTAATGACATCACAATGACACATCATTGTCATTCTAAAAAGTGGGTCCTGGTGCTAAGACATTTGAGAACCACTGGTGTTCCAACGAACTTCTATAAATGGTGTTTATCCCCTTCACACTTTCCCGGGAGTAAGTCCCACTGACTATAATGGGGCTTACTTCTGAGTAGACATGCATGGGCTTGGGCTCTGATGCTACAGTCCTAACCACACTTGCCTGGGAGTAAGCTCCACTGACTGGGATGGGACTTACTTCTGAGTAGACATGCATAGCCCTGGGCTCTGAGGCTGCAGTTCCATCCAGACTTGCCTGGGAGTAAGCTCCATTGAGTGTAATGGAACTTACTTCTGAGTAGACATGCCTAGAATGGGGCTCTAACGGGTAGCACCCAAGAAATAGGAGAGGCCAGTGAATGGGCGCAGCTACAAAGAGCGCCACCGCAGCAAGGCAGACCAGCTTCCCAGGCAGCTCGCCCTCTGCGGAACATTCCACCTTCTCCACCCACCCCAGGGCAAAAGCCTCACTGCTCCTACTGCGCATGCGCCACCCATTCAGCCAGCAAACCCCAGGCAGCAAAGTGTGTCCCTGCAGAGCCGCCGTAAGAAGGGCGAAAGGATGGCGTTTGTCCTGCAGCGGCTTCCGTAGAAGGCTTCCAAAATGGCGGCGTATTCGCAGGTTAAGTCGACCAAGCTGGTTCTGAAAGGGAAGAAGCTGAAAAGGTGAGGCGTCTCCTCGGCTCCTGCAAGAGGCGCAGCGCTCGGGTGTGGGTGGGGCTCTTCAGGGCCGGGGGCACCAGGGCCACAGCAGTGCCTGGAACCTCTTTGCTCAGTGCCTCTGAGCGTGTGCAGAGCGCCCTCACCTGACCTGGATGGGAGCTCGTCAGCAGCGCCTTGGAACCTCTTTGCGAAGTGCCTCCGGGCATGGGCAGAGCGCCCCCACTGCTTTGCCTCCTAACTTG
Organism: Tiliqua scincoides; assembly: GCF_035046505.1. NCBI lineage: Eukaryota > Metazoa > Chordata > Lepidosauria > Squamata > Scincidae > Tiliqua > Tiliqua scincoides. Next base: position 63,072,055 of record NC_089826.1, read on the forward strand.
GGGAGAACTCATCAGCAGTGCCTGGAACCTTTTGACAAAGTGCCTCTGAGCATGGGCAGAGCGCCCCCACTGCTTTGCCTCCTAACTTGGAGGGAGCTCATCAGCAGTGCCTGGAACCTCTTGACAAAGTGCCTCTGAGCATAGGCAGAGTGCTCTAACCCCCTTACTGCTTTGCTGCCTGACCTGGGTGGGAGCCTAACAGCAGTGCTCCATTTTGTAGGGAGTGCTTTGCACCTGCTTTTACTGATGATGCCAAGCCTTGGGGAGTGCTGCGGAGGGCAGCAGGGCTGCCTGCAAGGCTCCCTGCACCTCCTGCAGCCCTGCCTACATAAAGTAAGTGGAAAGTACCCCCCTTGCTCCCCCTTAGCAATTTGATCCTGGGGATGGTGTCCTTGTTGGCATCTGGTGAATGCAGACAGCTTACTCCCACTGCCCAAGGTCGCACAGCCTGGCACAGTTCCCAGGGAGTGTGCGTGTAGCAGCCATGCTGGAAAACTTTCATCGAGGGTGGAAACAGACAGCAGGGTCGTTCACCAAACATGTATTTACAGGTACAGTGCAGTTCAGTATAGGCAATAAGCATCCCACACAGGGAACCAGAGCCACTTACTCTCTCAGTATGTGAAGCACAGAGACAAAGTGCTCCTCGGCCAGCCATCCAACAACCCAGTTAGTCCAGCAGTGGCTGCTTTGGTTTTGTAAAACAGCTGGCCAATGGGTTCCTGTTTCAGGGCAGGCTTGGGCTAATCCACCCATTTCCACCTGCATCTGTAGGTGCAATCAACTAGCACCTGCAATCAACTAGCACCTACTGAGTGACAGCACTTTACTTTTTACTTGTAACAGGCTTTAGCTGTCTCTACTGGGGCCAGACTTTACATAGGCCTCCTGTGTCAAACCCAGGGGCATCCTCCAGTAACTCCCAGCAAAGGGATTGGGCACAAACCTTAACAGTCCTTGCCCTAGTCCCTCTCCCACAAAGACTTACTGAGGGAGTAAAGCTCCCTCAAAGTTTGAGAAACAGCTATACATTGTATAGGGCAGTTGGGTTTTTCCACAAGGATTCTGTGGCTCCTCTAGTTGGCTCACAGTTTGGGAAACACTGCCTTAATTCACACAAATGATGTTTTTACTCCTATTTCTTCCCACCCCCTTTCTTCAGTAACACAAGGAGGTCCTAGCAGTAGTGGTATTCAGTTCAACCCTGCAGTGATGTTTTCTGATTGCCTGGAGAGGAAAGTTGTCCAGATTCCCTTTGAACCCCTGGGGTTGGTTGGCTCAGATCTTTCTCCATGTAAAACAGTACTTCTTTACTGTTTTTGGCAATACTATCCTTTATCACTTTGTTTATGTGTATCTAAGTACTTTTACTATTTGCTTTCTATACCAGTTTGCATACAGGGTTCTATATTCTTTTGGGGAGCATTTGCAGAAGTGGAAACTTGTGCTTATCTGTGTATGTGGGGCAAATGTAACATGAGAGCTTTCATGTAGCCCAGTGGTCTTCAACCTTTTTCATGCCACGAGCCCAATATATACATAAATAAAGTACAAGACTGGGACCCCAATATTGATCCCGAATCCCCTCCCAGGACCTTATTCACACGCTGCCCTCATGTTCACTGTGACCAAATATGCTTATTAGAGAGAACATAAAAGTTACCATGAAGCTTGGCAGTAGTGGAAGCTATTTTAGCATATTTGCTAAGAACCTGATCTGCACAGGGTCACAATCTCCTGGTCCCTGTAAGGGCACACCAGATGTGTCCCCCTTTACCTGGTGGTGCTCTAGTCCAGTGGTCTTGAACCTTTTTCATTCCTATAAGTTGTCATGACCCCACAGCTAAGGGTTCATGACCCCATTAGTGTCACAACTCCAAGGTTGAAGAACACTGCTGTAGCCAGCTCTGTGATGGATGTTCTAATAAAGGATTTTGACACTCATATTGCTAACTGGGGATAGGAAATGTGAATTCACATGTGTTATACTTTCATGTACACATTCCAGATGTTGCCATTCCATGTGCAGATTGAAAACCAATTCCAGGAAAACATTGCCAAAATATAATGTTAAAAAACTCTTTGTATTTTCCATCATATTTCTACAAACCTCTATATTTTTACAGTCTGGATTCATGGGAAATCTTACATTTCAGCATGAGAAAATAACACTGAATTTGAGAATCTGAACTATAGATTAAGAAATTCAAATAAATCAGTCCTAAAATTAGGAATACAGTATTCCTTAGCCATGTCTTTACTACCCTGCAATGTTATGCTTAAAGGTTGAGCATGTGTAGCTAATTTATTGTTTGGGATTGTAAAGGGCTGTTAATTCTTTTCTTGTAGTAAGAAGAAAAACAAAGATAAAAAAAGAAAAAGAGAAGAAGATGCAGAGGATCAGCTTGATGTTGTTGGTAAGCTAACTTTTTTATGGAAATACATGAAGTTCTTAAAGGTACTGGAAACATTTTGGGAGAGGTTCTTATGTTTATGCCAAAAAGTTTTAAAGTGAAATTGTTGTAATTTGGACTGACACCCTGGTCTTAAACATTTATGCTGGTGTGTCTTCCTCTTATCCAGGTTGAATATTTTGATAGACTGCTCTGGCAGCACAGGTTCCTTCCAAAGTACTCATCCAGTCTGAGAATTGGGCTGTTAGATGGCCATTTCTGTGCCCCTTGGTAGCTGTGTGGGTACTCTTCTGTTGGTTTCTCTGTATCTTCAAAGCTTTCCTTCTAAGTTGTTGCTGAAGTTTATATGCTTTTAAGCAGGCAACAAATGTGTTTTTTGTGTTTGTCTTCTCTTTATTTTAGAGGGCTGGTGGGCAGTGACTAACTTCGGTGAAATCACAGGAACTGTATCAATAGAAATGGGTAATAGAACCTATATCAATGCTCTTGACAATGGCCTTTTTACTCTTGGAGCACCACATAAAGGTTGGTATCTCTGAAAGTAAAGATCATTTTACTCTTCATGGTTTTTGGTTTAAATAAGTCTGACTTTTCGATGATTTTGCCCTTTTGCACCATTCTTTCCAGAGATAAGCCCCACTGAACATTGTGTAATTTCTGTATAACAGCGTATGTTTTATCAGGCTTTAGATAAATAATGCTGATTGTTAGCTGTCAAATCATGATAGTGTACCTGTGTGGTCTTTTTCTGTCTGTTTTTGCTTATGCTCCAATTACCTTCATGTCATGTTACATCTCTCATTAAACTCACATCGTATGTGTGTGTGTGTGTGTGTGTATGTTTTATTTTTTATTCGAATATGGAACTTAGAAAGGAACATGCAGTAGTGAGATTGGGAAAAGCAACTGTGGGGAAAAAAAGAGTCACTGGCATGTTTTTAGGAGTAAATATGTTGATAATCATTAACAAGAATCTCTAACCTTAAATACAGTATGGTGCATTATGTCTTCTTAATCTCTTCAGATGAAGGCCCTAGCCCTCCTGAACAGTTTACTGCTGTCAAGCTGTCAGACTCAAGGTAATTATACTGCTGAGCTTTAGTTTAATAACAAAGTAGACTTTCATAGGTTTCTGTATAAAAGAACTTGGAAGATTTTGCAGAGGGCACTAAAATCCTTTCACCTGCCCTTGAAAATCTCCTTCATCTATTCCCCTGGCTTCTGAGATTTCAGTAGGCATTGCCCTACTGCTGATAAGCATATTGCTGCAATTGTTCAGGTTAAAATGTTGCTTTAAACTTTTTTTTTTATGAAAGCTGAGAGAAATTCTTAGGAGTTATGGATTCTGTGCCCAAAATCATGTTCTCCAGCTTTTCTGTGCTCCTGCAAAATTGTGGCATGTACACATCCCTAGTTTTAAGTACATTCCATCATTCAAATGTTTGTTTTTTTTAAAGTAAATTTAACCTTTATAAAAGAGACTAGGAAAAGTGGGGTTTTAAACAAGGAATCTTGTAAAAAGAAACCAAATGTAGCAGTACCTGGGACTTTTGTCTGGTTAGTGACCAGACATGGACAAAAGTCAAAAATAGCCAAAGTACAGTATTACTATAATACATGAATAAACCCAAACATAAGAGATTAACAGCCCAATCCTAACTTGCGCTGTAGCGGGCATGCCAGTTTGCGGCCAAAAGTGGCACAGCCCAAGGTGAGGGGAAACCTTTCCCCTTACCCCGTGTCGCGCTGCAGTGGCCACAATGGATCTATTCAAATTTGCGCCACCTGAAATGCTTACCTATGGTTACAGTAGCTATCACTCAAAGTTCAACCCACATTCCTGTTGGACCTTCTACCTGTCAGTGACTCGCTTCCTAACGTTAATTAGTTACTTTGCTTGCCAGTTATTCTTCAGTTAGTTTCCCCAAATGTGCATTGGTTACACGCTTCCATCTCAAAGAAACAGCAACTGGCCGCTAGTGTTGTCATTTAAGACCACCCACTTCATTCTCCTTACCTGTGCTTAATATTAAGAAAAAGGAGCCATTCAGTCTGAAAGCTCATTCGACAAAACAGATGTGGTTATAGGTGTATTTATTGGAATAGGTGTAGGTGTAGTAATTGGAAATTGGTGTAGTAATTGGAAATGGTCAAAAGAGCAAAGCCAAGTGCACCCAGTGACCTTGGTCCTGACACTCACATGTTTGGCAGGATATAAATAGAGTAAATGAAATGGTAGCATACTTCCATTTTAGAGATTCCTATAACTTAGGTGGTTTTTCAAACTTTCTTCGGGAAGCTCCTCACATTCACCCTGCCACTAAAGAACCCCTACATGCCTGCCATGGATCTCCTGTTTTTACAAAAGATACTGGGCACTTTATAGAATGTACAGTGTGTTTTAGGTAGAGCTTAGATGGATCTCACAGCCTCCTGTGAGTGAATCATAGAATGCATCCAATATGCCTTTGCTGGGGGAGTTTGCTAGTGGTAGAGAAACTTGCTTTCCATTGCTGAACTCATGGTGGACCTCCTGATAACTTCCAAGGACTCCTTGGAATACACTTTGAAAGCCACCGACCTCAGTAACTATCATATCAATGATTAAATCATTACTTGTGTTTTTTTCTTTAAGAATTGCATTGAAGTCAGGCTACGGCAAATACCTTGGTATTAATTCTGATGGGCTGGTTATTGGACGTTCTGATGCAATAGGTTCAAGAGAACAGTGGGAACCGGTCTTTCAAGAGGCAAGTGTCCTAAAATGTTCAGCAGTCATTCTTAAGGAAGAATACATTATAATTGGTTATGATGATGATGCTATATACTGCTTTTCAGCAGTATAATGTTCACAAAGCAGTTTACAAGAAAGTGAAATAACTATATGGCTCTCTGTTCCAAAAGGGCTCACAATTTTTAAAAAAATACAAAAGAGCACCAGCAAACAGCCACTAGAAAATACACTGTGCTGTGATGAAGAGGGACAGTTAGTCTCCCGCTGCTAAATATCAAGAGGTGCACCAATTAAAAAAGTCCCCCTGCCCAGTTGGCAGTTTCATTTCTTAAAAAAAGTACTTTGAGACAAAAGACACATACATTGTGAGACAGTAGCAAGATTTCAGTCATGAGTTTTGTGTTCACACCTACAGAATAGTTTTACGTCCTTGAAAATATTTCTAGCATACAAGTCCAACCTTGTTATACACAAATTTTTTATACATGGATTTGACTCAAGACGAATAGCCACTGCAAATGAGAAGGAAAGTGCAGATCCCTGGAGAAGGGGAAAAATACATCCCTTTAAAAGCACAGTTTAAAAAAACGGCTTCTCTTACTGTTGTAGAGAGAGAGTGATGCAAGTGATCATTCCATTCTTCAGCTGAGCCAGGCAAAGACAGGGGGTCCTTTGCATTTATAATTGCTGACTGCCTCTCTACAACAGTAAGAAAAAACTGTTTTTAAACCACAGTTGTAAAGGGATGCACTTTTTAATTTTTTTAAACTGCTTTTATTTAACACATTTAATGGTATCAGCAGGGAGTCCCAGAATCAAAATCCTGAGGATGTCAAGGCACAACCTTATTCCATTAGGAGCAATGGAGGGGAAAGAAACTTGGAAGTGCATCCCTTTATTTTTCCACTGATTTTTTTTATCCATAGATTTTTTTTTTAATCCACTAGGCAGGTTTCTAGAACAGAACCCTAGCAGATAACAAGGGACAACCTGTATTTAAATGTAGAACTGATGCTAATCTGCATATGCTGACTTTGAATTCTAAGTTACATTTTCAAATACAAATTGTGATGCTCATAAAACGAGCATGGCTTTAATAGCAGAAATTAATGGGTTTTGAATGAATTGTATTTATCAACTTCCCTAAAATTTTGTTTTAGGACCATTGAAGTGTAGGGTATATAAAATCGCAAACCTTGAATTGCTTAGGAAGATAATAATAGTATTACAAACTTGGCTTGATTTTTTTTCTCCAGGGGAAAATGGCTCTGCTGGCAGCAAACAGTTGTTTTATCAGCTGTAATGAAGAAGGCGATATAGTAGCCAAAAGTAAAACTGCAGGAGAAGAGGAAATGGTGAAGGTAATTTGGCCTTTTATCTGTATAAGCCAGTGTTTTTCAACATTTGTACTCCACTGTACAACTTCACATGGTCCACCTGTTTAGCGATTACATCATTGCCAGTTACTTTTGTGTTAGGAGGCCAGATGCGACCGCAACAAACACCAGTAAGAGACTCGGAATGGGAAGGAGGACTTTTTCAAGCACAAAGAGCATACTTTGGAGTTCTGCCTACAGAGTCAAGTTTCCTATTGCTGTTTGTTATGTCGCATTACTGGTCTCACTGCCGGGTGGCAGGTGCCTTGGGGTCCAGGAAGTACCACCATACATCATCTCAAATACCACTGGTGGTACATTCCACTGGCTGAGAAACACTGGTATAAGCAGTTCTTGTATCCCTCTATAGCAGTTGTTCTCAAACTTTGAGGGATCTTCAATCCTTCAGTAAGTCGTTGTGGGGGAGGGGCTAGGGCAGCAACACGATCCCCAGGATCGCACTACTAAGAGGGGGCGAGGAGGGGTTCTTGTGACTTTCAGAAGTCAGGGCTGCAGGAGGTGCAGGGAGCCCTGCGCAACCCTGCACAGCGCTCCCCGAGACTCGGAACTTCCACTGAAAGCAAAGTGCCTCCTGCAAAACAAAAGTGCTCTGTGCCCACTTTCAGTGAAAGTTCCAAGCATCGGGGAGCGCTGTGCAGGGCTGCACAGGACTCCCCACACCTCCTGCAGTCTGCTGCAGCCCTGACATCTGAAAGTAAGTCACAAGCACCCCTTCGCCTCCCCAAATGGATGCAATCCCAGGGGTCGCTTCCCTGCCTCTCCCCTTCCCCCACCCCTTAAAGGGATAGGGGAACCTTTACACAAACTGGTGGGTTGCGACCCACTAGTTTGAGAACCACTGGTCTATAGGAGTATTGTAAAAGAAAATGCAGAAATGTGTAGCATGCTTCTATGCAGAAGGTCTTCGGCTTCTGTCAGAGGTAAAAGAACTGTATTGCCTTATGATGCATTGTCTAATTTGGATGGCTTGGAGTACCTGAATTAACACCTGCTCTAGAACACTTTTGGGGGGAAGTGGAGAACACCAGTGATTTTAGTTGTCTGTGTTTGTCCTAAAGTCTAGTTTTTGCTAACAGTGGAAGAGTAAACCTGCTTTTGGATTGTACCACTTGAGGCTACAATCAAGTGTTTACACATGATGGTGCACTCAAAAGATTCCCCCTGCACACAGAAGACTAGATAACAGAGAGAAGTGTTCTAACTTAGCCACATTTACACCTTGCATCCATGTTTAGAGATCAGTTTGGAAATAACAATCCCACCCACCCACCCACCCAAAAAAAAAAAAATCAGGAAATGTCTTGGCTTACATTTGAGCCACTCTGTGTTTGGCCATCTAACCAACCCGCCCAGTTGGGGATCATTGAGGTTTGCAAGGCTATATGACAGTTTTGTAGCTGAAGAGAGGTCCCCCTGTTAGAATTTGTCATTTGGAGTTACCATTTTTGCCCACGATCTTCAGAATTAGTAATTGTAATTCCATTACTATTTGCAATGGAATTACCATTGCAAACTCTGGAGATTGTGGGCACTGGCAAGCCTCCATGATCCTTGGTAAAAGAGACAGCCCAGTGAAGCCCAGAATAATATCCAAAAATCTATGCTGGAGAAGGATTTTGGGACTCCTAAAGCTCCCCACTTCTTTGAGGGAAGCATTTTGAGCTTCGCCAGTCTCTTTAATTTTTTTTCTTTTCCCCCAAGATGCTTGTAATATACATACCTCATCACTGGAGTGATAAAAAACATGACATTTGGGGGGGAATATAAAATGTAATTCTAAAGGCAACCACAAAATTTTGTCAGACTGCATGCTGATTTGACTGTTTGCATTTTTATGCCCTGTGAAGTGGATAAGCAAACCTTTGGAAGACTTCATCACTGAGACCAATTTAGAAGTGCTGTGTTTTATATTCCTTGTAAGGGGTCTGTTCCATTGTGTCATTGCCAAACTTCTGGGTTGCTGAGCATCATGGCTGTGCAGCTTAGCAGGAACCCCAGTTGTGTTGGAGTTTTTGGCATGAATTTCAATCCACATTTTCTCCTTTTTTTCTCTCCTTTTTTTCTCCTTTTCCATTTAGATCAGGACTTGCACCGAAAGAGAAGCAAAGCAAAATGATGACATTCCAGAAGAAGACAAAGGCAACGTTAAGCAGTGCGAAATCAACTATGTGTATGTGTCAAGAGGACTCTTTGGCTAACTGTAGAAACAAGATGTACTGGAACACAAGTAACTCTCAGTTTTCCCTGACTGAAAATTCTTACAAGGCCTTGGGTCCTATGTTCCCTGTGAGGGGTCTGCACCAGTGGGTGGACCCCTTTTGTTGTGACTGTGTTGTGGCAACATCTCTGGACATGTGGCAATGATGTCATTGCTGAACTTGTAGATTGCCAAGATCTGTACTGGCTTGGTGCTTGCTTGGCCCCACAGCTTAGTAGGATCAGTGCTTGGGTCCTGGTGGCCACTCAGAAAGCTGAATAAATTTCACTCCATGTCCCTGCAATGCTCATTTGTGACTTTTGTTGAAAATAGCTTTCACTTAACAATGGCTGGGCTCTTATTTTCTGAGGCAAGATTGCTGCCACAGCTTGTTGTCTCTTTCCTTGGTGTAGTCCACAAATGGAAGTTCCTGGTGTACGTTACAGATGTTCACCATCACAATTTCATTCAAACTGTTTGTAATCTGTGTCTTTCTTGCAGGAAGAAGTTTCAGAGTTTTCAAGATCGTAAACTCAAAGTAAGCCAAGAAGACAGTAAAGCCCTGAAAAAAGCTAGGAAAGAAGGCACTTTTCATGAGACCCTGCTGGACAGGTACACTTCCCATTCAAATAGCATGTCAGTTGGCAATCAAAAGTACAGGGTGCCATTTCTATCAATAACCGGATTGAAGGTAGTACTATTGTTTTTGATAGATCACTTTTTTCTTCCTTTCCCAACCCTCTTACTGCTTCTCCCAAAACCTTCTGGTGGGACTTACTGAGAAATACACCTATCAAAATCAATAACTGTGTAAGAGAGTTGGACTGAGCATGTTGGACTTTGTTCTCTATTTTTTTGTATTTTTAAAAACAAAAAGGCACAATATGCCCCTGCCCAAGCGCAGCCAACACATGGAAAAACTGCCATAGGATCTAGTGGAAACCCTTCCTCTGCATGGACTAAAGTCACGAAATTTTCCTCCCAGGGCCCTGGGCTGTAGGTATGAACTGGTTGTGGAGGAACAGGAAGTGTGCCAGCCTTCCTTTCTAGGTGCTGGCCAGCATGCTGCATTTCACATGTACTGAGAGCAGGACGACTCCTCTGTTAGGCCCTGTGGCCATTGATTCATGTGACATGGAGATGGATCATGCCCAATACTGTACAGAGATATCGTTGCACATTTTTTCCTTAGGATAAATTGAATCTCAGCAAGTAATTGTTGTATAAGCATCCCAAAGTCTAATATTAACACATAGTTTTCTTGTTCCAGGCAAGTCTTCATATTAAAGTGATTAAATAGAATAGCATAGTGTTAGAGAGAAATTATGCTTCAGTTTGTTTCATTTAACCTCAGCTTAAATGAATGGGGAACAACCTTTTAAAACCTTTTTAATCTTTGTTAGCTGTTTACGGTATATAAAAATACACATATCATTGTAATCAGTCTTTTTTCCCTCTCTTATAGGAGATCAAAATTGAAAGCTGATAGATATTGCAAATAGCCAAGACAGTGGCTTGCCTTCAGTCTCTATTCCTTTTGCTGGTGGCTCTTCTGTGTGTGAATTTTAAATAAAATTTGGACCAGGAGGTCCAGAAAGAACTCCTGATTTTTACAGTGTATCTTTGTTTTGTTTGTATCAGGCAAAACACTGTTTCATTTTCCAGGGTGTTTATGGATTGATTTATTTTAGGCTTGTGTCTGCTTTTTGCTTGTTCTCAGTGTACTTATGATGGTTTTGTTTATTATCAAACTTATTTGGACACCTATGTAAAAAAAATGTGGGATACAGATTTTAAATAAACATAAATAAATCTTATGAATGCTGTTTGCTCTGGGAATACAAACATTTCTAAGAAGGGAATCCTATTGAATTATATAACAGTGAATTCTGAGTAAGTCACAAGATTTACAAACAGCTGTTGAAATGTGGTCCTAGGAAGTAGGCGAGAACAATCTCTCAAGCATTTCTTTCAGCGGGCTGGCATGCTGGTTTGGGAATGAACAGTTTAGGATCATGAGGTCAGTTGAGAAATTTCCCTCCATGAGTGTATCCATTGTGGATGGGTAGAGGGATTGCACCCAGTGGCCATAGCCCTGACACTAATGTCTGGCTTCAACACATGGAGGTTGGAGGACAGGAATACTGGGCAGAGTCCTGGTTCCCTCTCTATACATTAAGTTCATGCATGGAGGGACCAGTTTTCAGGGGCATTTTCAGGAGGGGCATTTTCAGGGGGGCCTGAATAAAATGGTTTCTTCTCTGTTTGTTCCCCTCTGAACCTCTTTGGATGAGGACTTTTCAGGTGTCAAAGTTATATCAAATGCTACTTGCCACCCAGTGTTTTCCTGCTAAGCACTGAAAAGTAATGTTCCCATTCATGAACAAGGAAAGCATATACAGCTCTATTCCAGATATTACCCAGTAACCCTCCCAAGTCACAAAAGGACCAGCCAACGTATCTTGAAACAGTACTTGTTCAGGCAGGGACAGAGAAGCATTCTGTTCTTCACTGTGTATGGAATCAGCAGACATCTATTCCTGGGTACAGACAGTACTTGAGAAATAGGGTTTCAGATGAGTGGTCCATAAATCAGAGAGAGCCCAGAGCAAAATGCAGAATATCAGCCAATACCCATTATAATAAATGCTCAAAGAAAGGAAAAGATGACAATGTTTCAGCAAAACATACAACACAGGATTGCTGCTAAATAATAATCTATCCCTGCAACAGTTCTTGGTCCTTGATAACGCCACAGCCCATAGGAGTAATTTGCTACTGAATTGGTGCTCTCTGTAGCTTAAAGGGCATAAGCATATTTGTTCTGTTTTCTTTCTTGAGATTGATAGTGCTGATAATAATAATAATAATAATAATACAGGTATTTCTATACAGCCTTTCTAGGTCCTCAGATTTCTCCTCGGACTTTATTCAAGGCGGTTTACACAGGCAGGCAATTTAAATCCCCATAGGGATTTTTACAATTAGAAAGGTTCTATCTTTCAAGAAACCACAAACAATCAGATGTTTTGTTCTTGATCTGGCCGCACATTCTGGCCTCCATCCTCCCACGCTCAGAGCAGATGAAATAGCTCGGCTCAGCTTGTCAGCTGCTTCAAGGTTGCATGGTGCCGGTGGCCTCGAACTGGCGACCTTCGGATGTTATCTTCAGGCAAATGGAGGCTCAACCCTCTAGACCAGACCTCCTGCCTTTATTGATGTTATCAATAAAAAGCATTTGCTTTACCCATTGATAAGCTTATTGCTTGCAAATCCAAAATGAGTCATTATCTTCCAGTGATGCAGACTGAGGGAAATTACCTTCTAGATTTTGTTCAGAAAAGAAGAGGTACCTGTAGCTTTCCTTTAAAAAAGAATAACGTTTCACAGAAAATTGTGACCAGGTGATGGCTGAATTTTGCCCAGTTCAAGAGACCCATGCTTCCAGGAATGATTTAAATGGCTTCAGAATACCTTCTGAGTGAAGGCTACCCAAAGTCATGATGTCTTCTGCTTCTCCTTCATTTGCTCACATGCACTGTGTTTAAATACTGCTCACCTTACACTGAGAAGCACCTTTTGCAAGGGTGAGCGTATGTCTACCCATGCATACCATTTATTTTGCTTGTTTAGCATTTACTTTAACTACAGTCTCTTCCAATAGCATTTATAGAAATGCTGCTGCTAATAAAACTATCTGGAAATGTTGTTCCAGATAGGAAAATTTTCAGGTATCAGTTGGGAAATTTGATTGGGGCGGGAATGTACAAACTAGGCCAGGTGTGTCAAACTCATGTCTTCCCAGAGGCCACATTGGATTCATGGCACCTCCTGAGGTCCAAGGGTCAGTGTTCTAGGGTTGACATCCCACCCCCACCCCTCCGAATGCAACCAGAGTGAGGTCCAGGGAGTCTGTGCTCTACCTCCCCAGCCCTCAGAATGATGTTCTGAGGGAAGGCCTTACAACATCACTTCTGGTTTTCTGAAAAACCAGAAGTGACATTTTAAGGCCTTACAAGGCCTCAGAATGTCATTCTGAGGGCCGGGAAGGTGGCAAACAGCTTTCCTGGCCCCCAGAACCCCCTCCAGATGTGACCAGAGTACAGCGTCGGTTACATTCGGGGGGGGGGAGTGACCCTGGAACTCTTGGGCCACCTGAAGAGGTTCTGTGGTCATATTTGGCCTTTGGGCTGTATATTTGACACCCCTGAACTAGGCTTTCTTGTAAGCTACAATGTGTCCCCAGAAAATGTACTCACACTTTGTAGTGTCAATTTTATGCTAACATTCACACATGTACTGCATATGTTGCATACAGAAGCAGCTGCTTGATCCAGTTAATTAGACAAAGTGCTCAAAATTTTTCCCACTGGTGTCTGTGACTAAGGGATCTGCAACCATGTGTGCAAAGAGGATTCCATACATCTCTTCAATTGCTTCCCTTTAGTTCAGCGGTTCCTGTAAGTCCTTGCCGGGGAGGGAAGGGGGTGGTACCTGCACTCCTACCATCATGCCGTTGCTGGGGACTATTTAACAGCTGAGGCTATTTTTGGACTCATGGGAACCAGCACATGCCCTCTGGAGGGCAGGGAAGCCTGCAGGAGCCTCTGCAAACCTCCCTGCACCTTAGCATTGTTGACAAATGCTGATGTGACCCACTTCTTTTCATCACAAAACCGGAAGTGGGTCACACAAGCATTTTTCAGCAATTCTAAGGTGCAGGGAGGCTTGCAGAGGATCCTGCAGGCTTCCTCCACCCTCCAGAGGGCATCTGTGGCCTTTGGTGAGTCTAAAAATAGCCCCAATGCCTCCAGCACAATTGCTCAATTGCAGGAGTGCCAGAACTGCTGTCATGGTCACCACAGCCCTTAAGGTTGCAGGGTCGGAGCTGCTAAGGCTGGGGCGTTGTGACACCCCAGTTTGAGAACCGCTGCTTTAGGTGGTTGAGTGTTACAGTAACCCTTCTGAGCATGTAAGAGGTGTGCCTGCACCTTCACCTGATTGTCTAGTTAGATTATCTATCTGGGATTATCTGTTATCTATCTGGGAACTAGGCGGTGAAGGATATGTACTCCACACCATCATTCCTGCACCAGTTTATAACAGATTGGAGGAGAGTTGACCTACTTCGCTGACTCAGGAACACCTGCGTTGGCCATAACTAAAATAAGTGTACATTTTTTTTTTTGAGATGCCCTATATATGCATCATATTGCTTTATAGCTTCATGCTTCCTTTGGCACAAGTTATTTAAATGTGCTAGTATGAAAAAAATGTCTAAAGACCTACTGCAGGGATTTTCAGACTGCTATTGCGGAAGTGGACTGCGATCGCTCCACTTTCACTCATGAAGCATCGGGGAGCCCTGTGGACAGCTGCGCAGGGCTCCCCACAACTGCTGGGAGGCTGCAGGAGACTCTGGTAAGTGTACCCAAGCCCCTACAGCCCCCCTGAGTGGCGGGGATCATGCTGCTGCCTCCCCACCCCCAACCCTGCAAGAACTTACTGCAGCTTTCAAACTCCCTGGGAGTTTGAAAACCACAGACCTAGTGCAAACCATACTGTTCTGGGCCAATAAGGAGCACTTGTTCTCTTGTGTTCCATGAAAAACAGGGATAGTTATTTCTGATTAAATCATGCGTAGGTTTGTGCTGTGGGGCAATCACTTAGAGATTTCCACTTTTGATTCAGGTACTAGCACAATCTTGCTGACTACTAAATGAAGAGTCTCCACAGTTTGTATCTCATTGTATCTGTAGCAATATATATCCATTGTCGGCTTGCTGGGCCTGTCGCATCTTCACCAGAACCCCTTTTGCCAAGTCTTTTAGGGGTGATCCAGGAACCTTGCTTAGTGTTGCAGGAGAATTATATGGAGAAAGGAAAAATGGAAAAAGAAGGAATAGGATTAGGCTCACTGCATAGTGGTGTGAAGAGGTTAAAAAAGTATTAAAATTGAATAAGAGTTATATAAATATTGGATAAAATCAGAGAAAGAAGAAGAGTATGTAAGCTACAGATTACAACGAAGAGATACTAATAGGATAATTAAGAAAGCAAAACAGGAATCCTGGGAGCACTTTGGAAAATCATTAGTAGACAATGAAAGAACAGCTTGCAGGATATTTTTTTAAGTAGTCAAAAGTATAAGGCAAAGAGAGGAGAGTTATAATCCCACTGAAATCATTAATAATAAGAACAGAAGACCATTAACAGAACCATCAGAAGTTATAGAAAGATGGAGAGAATACTTTAAAGAACTCCTCAATCCCCTAAGAGAACATCTTGAAGAAGCAATACAAGATCAAAAAACAATATTGCTATAACCAGAAATATTGATCAAAGTAGCAAGAGTTGTAAAACAGTCACCCAAATGCAAAGCACCAGGAATAGACAGATTACCAACAGAAATAATACAAGCAGTAGGAGAAAACTGTATTAGATGGTTGCATAGAGTTTTTAATGCAGCTTGGATACAATAACCTGCACCCACAGATTGGCAACAATTGTGGTAAAATAAAGGGAGCAAACAAGAATGCACACAATATCAAGGCATCTCATTCTTGAGCCATGCAGGAGAAATGTATGCTAAGATAATAGAAACAAGGATGAGTCTAGTAATAGAGTTACAACTAGCAGAAGAGCAGATGGCTTTTAGAAAAAAGCAGTTGTACAGATGCAATTTTTACACTTAAACAACTAAGGGCCCAATCCTATCCAATTTTCCAGTGCCAGTGCAGCTGTGCCAATGGTGCATGCGCTGCATCTTGTAGTGGAGCATCAGTCACAGAGTCCTCCTTAAGGTATGGGAACATTTGTTTCCTTACTTTGGGGCTGCATTGCAGCTGCACCGGTGCTGGAAAATTGGATAGGATTGGGCCCTACGAGTGCAATTCTAACCCCTTATGTCAGTGCTTCCCAGCACTGACATAAGGGCAATGCAGCTCTGAGGTAAGGGAACAAACATTCCCTTACTTTGAGAAGGGCCTCCATGAGTGACACCCAACTGCAGGACGCAGCATACGTCCAATTGGCACAGCTATGCCAGTGCTGGAAAGCACTGACATAAGGGGTTAGGTTTGCACCCTAATAGAAAATAAAATAGAATATAGCCCAGAAGGTTTAGTTTTCTTTAGTGCTGGAAAGTTGGATAGAATTGGGCCCTGAGAAATGATTGTATATAAGACTGGAGCATCTAGAAATTTATATGCTAAGACTTGAATGTTAGGAAGTGCATCCGGGATCATGGAAAGGGGGAAGAATCTACATGAGAACTGGTTCCATATATTTATTAAGAAACTGAGCTGTGAATTCCCTGGTTTGAATCTTGCCTTTGCCATGAACCCATCTGGAGACATAAGGTTAACCACTCCCACTCAACTGTGATCCGGGGACAGGAAGGGGCAGAGCCTGGCAGGCTTGCTGGCAGGCTCATGAACACCTTTGGGATCCAGAACCAGAGAGGATCGTGTTGATGAGTGATGTATACTAGACCCTGTGACTTAACAGGGCCTAATTAATGTAAAGAACTTGACCAGAATTAAGCAGTGGTGTCGCCCCATACCGAGGCCTGCGAGACTTCTTCTTGGGTGGGGTAAGTGCCAGAGGCGTCAGAACCTTCTCCCATTTGACCCACCCCTAGGATCCAATCCTCGGAGAATGCAGATGGACGTAACAGTTGGGGAGGCAGTCACAGAGAACTCCTTAAGATATGGGAACATTTGTTCCCTTACCTCAGGGCTACGTTGTGGTTGCAGTGCTGCTGGAAAGTTCAATAGGATTGGGCCCTTAAGGAGGTTAATGACATGATTGCAACAGTGCTGCTTAGTTATGGCTACTCATGTATTCTTAGGATATGACATGTTTTATTTTTAAAAAATTATTAGCATTATATGACTGATTAGCGCATAACGACCAGGATCCAAAAGACCATGCAACTTTTTCCATGTGTCCACAAGATGTGTCCATGTGTCTACAAGACTTCAGTGCTGCATGGCAAACTGCTTTCGGAATGGATAGAGACTTGCAAAAAAAAAACAACAATTTTTTTAAAAACTTTGCTAGGTACATCCAAAGCATTGGGCACACCTAAAACAATTATTTGCATCTCATGCACTAACCATTAGCCTAGGCAGCCTTGTGGTCAATTATCTCAAGATAAAGTGCATTAAAATAAAGTTTCACTATGTGTTATTCATATCTACTCAGAAGTCCCGTCCCGTCCCCCGCCCGTTCAGTGGAACTTATTCCCATTCTAGTGTGTCAATGGTCAACATAAACAATTCATAAGGTGCCAACTTCTCATGAAGCCAAATTAGCAAATGAACAGAAATTTCACAGTTAATTTTATGCCAGGAAAATGTTGCTGTTTAGATATCATGAGAAAATAGAACGTATTTGCAAACTAGTAGAACTAGATTGGA
The DNA here is from genome assembly GCF_035046505.1 of Tiliqua scincoides. Classification (NCBI taxonomy): domain Eukaryota; kingdom Metazoa; phylum Chordata; class Lepidosauria; order Squamata; family Scincidae; genus Tiliqua; species Tiliqua scincoides. The sequence continues at coordinate 63,089,220 of NC_089826.1, forward strand.
CCCTAGATTGCATAGAACAGAAGATTGCACTGAACAGAAGTCACTTGTGCAATCTTTCTTATTTAAATTTTGTTGCTCACATTCTAGTGATGCTTGGCAAGCTGATTTTATCATTGTTTTTTAGTTTTAGTTTGCTAGTTAAATACATTTGTAATTTTCTCCTTATTTCATTCTCCGAGTATTGCTTAATTACCTGAAGTTCCAGTAGAACAGAATTTGAAAGGGGAGGGTTCTGAGGATACGGGTAATGGCAACAATTGTAAATCTTGGAAGCATACATTGAAATAGGAGTGCTGTCTGAGTGCCTGGCTGGATCTTTTTGAAAGAACCTTGTAAAACCTTCTTGAACTTTTTCATCTGAATGTTCCTCTCTCCAATAGGAATATCCTGTGTAACAAGTCTGAAAAGCTCCAGCTTACATCTTACTGACTTGAGAATATTTAATTTATTTACAAATTTATATCCTGCTATATCTCCCTAATGGGCATTCAAAGTGGCTTAGGCAGTGATTTTCAACTTTTTTCATCTCATGGCACACTGACAAGGTACTAAAATTGTTAAGACACACCATCAGTTTTTTCACAATTGACAAGGCACACCATGCTGTTGATGGGGGGCTCACTTCCCCCAATGGCCCTACTAATAAATGACCCTCCTGCAAACTCCTGCAGTACACCTGCAGACCATTCACGGCACACCAGTGTGCCGTGGCACAGTGGTTGAAAATGGCTGGGCTTAGGAATAAAAGTAAGAATTTAGAGCCACATGCTACAAAATTGAGAAAGATTCACTTGATCATTGATTCCAGTTTGTTCCTCTTCCTGTTTTGTTTCAGCCTCTTTCCCAGGTATGCTGTCAAACTGAATCCATGTGTTGACGTGTATTTTTGTGAAGGCAAACATGAAGTATATAAAACAGGAACAGACTCCTTTTACTGGTGGGGTTCACCCAGTACACCAGGGGTTCATAGCCTTAGGATACAATCCTATACACCATTACCCAGAAGTAAGTCCCACTGACCTCAGTGATGCTTCCTTTTGATTAGACATGCATAGGCCTGTGCTGTAAGTTTGTTCAAGCATCAAATATTTGACCTCCAAGGTCATCAGGAGCCATCTTTGCAAGCTTTACCAGGTGATAAAGCTGTGACTTTTGCTTTCTGATTTGGACCCTGCAATTACCAGAAGACAGTGGCATAGTTAAGGGGAGGCAGGGGCCACACCTGGGGGTGTCAGGGGGTGCCATTCTGAGGCATTAAGAATCCCTTAGAAGGCCTGCCGGAGGCATTAGAAAAGCACTTCTGGTTGCAAAAACCAGAAGTGTCTTTCTAAGGTACTAACCCCTGCTAATTAACTCCTGCTAACTGGATAACGGGCACTTTTTCAGGTGGGTGCTCTTCTTTTTCACAAGGGGGAGTAACTGGCCCACCTCACCCCAGCAGTGTCTTTTCTAGTGGCTGTTGCTGGTGTTCTTTTGCATCGTTTTAGATCGTGAGCTTTTTTGGGACAGGGAGTCATTAGTTATTTGATTTTTCTCTGTAAACTGCTTTATGAACTTTTTTGTTGAAAAGCAGTATACAAATACTGTTAATAATAATAATAATGCCTTCAGCAGGCCTTCTAAAGCCTTAGGGAGGCCTTAGGGTGGCCTTCTAAAGCCACTTCTAAAGCCCAGGGGGGCCTCCCTATGCCTTAGACCATCTCCAAGAAATCCCCAGGGCTGTTCTGGGCATCCTGCCCCCAGGTGGTAACTCCCTAAGGGGAAGTTAAAAGTTTTTGTGCCCTCAGGTGCCAGATCCCTTAGCCATGCCACTGTCGGAAGGCACTTCATGTTAGAAGCCTGTTGAATCTTGGCAGAAGTTGAAATCTGCCTTATATTGAGTCGGTCCATTGGTCCATTTAGGTCAGTACTGTCTACACCACAGACGTCAAACATAAGGCTGCAGGCTGTATGTGGCCTGTGGAAGCTCTGTATCTCTCCCGCCTGATGACTGGGCTCTCCCAAGACCACCACCAGCTGCTTTCAACTGCTGAGTTGCAAAGTGACACACCAGTAGAAGGGGAGCTGCTGAAAGGCTGATGCTGGGAGAGTCCAATTATCACACAGGCCACCCATTCAGTGGGGAGGAGGAGTTTCCCAAGATACCCTGATTCCAGCAGCCATTTGGGGCATTCAAGGCCAAATTCAGTGCCTTGAACCTAGAAGAAACAAAGTGATCGCCAGAGCAGCTGATAACTGGCTCATACTTCTGGCCCCAGACAACACACCGGTCACAGCAATTTCTGGACTGATTGCAGTTTCCAGACAATCTTCAAGGACAGCTTCACATCTGGCGGTGACAAAGCATACCCAATGCAGTCAGCAAAAGGTGGTCCAGGCCAGTGCTGTTATTTGTGCATTCAGGAGCGGAGACAGAGCCGGGGCACCATCACCCCCCAAAGTGTAACCGTTCTTCTGGTCATTTTGATGAAAAGCACATGCTTTTCTATTGCACAAGAAGCATGCTTTAATGATGTAGCTAGGATTGTATTGCTGTCTGAGCTGCAAATCAATATGCAGGACACTAGCTTTTATGCTAGCCCTTGTGTACTCAGTAAAACTGCCAGTGTAATTAAAGTTCTACAATATCTATTGCAGGACTGGGAAATACCTTTGAAGGAGCCTGGAAATCAGTGGTACCCAGAGAAATGATATTAATACACTGGCAACAAAGCCCAGCATGCTCTAAATGGAAGAACCTGTGCTTTGATCAAGATGCCAGCAACATCTGCATGGTCTAGAGCAGGGGTGCCCAAACCCCAGCCCTGGTGCCACTTGCAGCCCTCAAGGACTCTCAATGCGGCCCTCAGGGACACCCCAGTCTCCAGTGAGCCTCTGGCCCTCCAGAAACTTGCTGGAGCCCGCACTGGCCCGACACAACTGCTCTCAGCCTGAGGGCGACTGACCTCTCGCGTTAGCTGTGGGATAAGGGCTCCCTCCACTGCTTGCTGTTTCACATCTGTGATGCAGTAGCAGCAGCAAAGAAAAGGCCAGCCTTGCTTTGTGCAAGTCCTTTTATAGGCCTTGAGCTATTGCAAGACCTTCATTCGTTCATATAAGTTCCACCTCTAGTATATTAATTCATGTAAACTTATGTAAATTTATTGACATTTTAAATGTAAATTAATTCTTTTTTCCCCCCAGCCCCTGACACAGTGTTAGAGAGATGATGTGGCCCTCCTGCTGAAAACATTGGACACCCCTGGTCTAGAGCAGTGATTTTCAATCTTTTTCATCTCATGGCACACTGGCAAGACACAAATTGTCAAGGCACAACATCAGTTTTTTGACAATTGCAAGGCACACTGTGCTGCCAGCCGGGTGCCCACATCCCCAATGGCCCTATTAATAAATGACCCTCTCCCAAATTCCCATGGCATAGCTGGGGACCATTCATGGCACACCAATGTGCCACATCACAGTGGCTGAAAATGGCTGGTCTAGAGATACCAGATTGATTGTGGAGAAGTCTCCTTCAAGAGCTTGATGTAAATCTATTTTTTTTTTTTCCTTGAGCAGGGGGAGAATATCCTGTGACACATTAGGAACATATGAATCTTCATATGGATCTGCCTGTCCCATGAGGTCACCTAGTCAGACTCTGCTGCGGGTGCCATCACCACTAGAAAAACGTTTAGCAATGATTCATTACAGGGCCTTCTCTGTTGCAGTACCCAGCCTGCAGAATTTCCTTCTAATTGATATTGGGACTGCCCCTTCCCTGTTGATGTTCTGAAAGGGTATAAAGGACCATCAACCTTCCAGTACTCATTTGCCTTCCAGTGATTCACAGCCCAATCCCAGACTTATCGACTCAGATATAAGCTCCATTATAGTCAATGGGGCTTACTCCAAGGTAAGTGTGCATAAGATAGCAGCCTAGTTGGTTTTCTACTCTGTGTACATTTGAGCTGGCATCTGATTGTTTTTTTGGCAGCTCCACGTTTGCTATTAAGATTCATATGAATTATTGATTTATTGTTTTAATTTTAGAATGTGTAATGCGTTTGAATCAATCTATTTATTATAATGCCTTAAGCTGCCTTGAGCTTTCTTATAAAGTTAGGAAACATTTGATTAAAAAAAATTACAATAAAATGGAAAACAAAATATGCTCCACTTAATTCATTTTTTTTCTTGAGAAAATATCACCAAACTGCAAACTACAGTGTGGAAAGTAAATCTTTAATGCAGTCAAAAAAGCAGGGTTGATACAAGGGAATTGTCACTGACAGGCTTGTAAATAGTCACTTCCTTGTTTCTATGTAGCCAGTATGGACTGCCCTAGATCAGTGTTTCTCAAACTGTGGGTCGGCACCCACTAGGTGGGTCATGAGCCAATTTCAGGTGGGTCCCCATTCAATTTCAATATTTTATTTTTAATATATTAGGCTTGACGCTACCATGGCATGTGACTGCATTTGGGGAAATGTTACAGACCTATACTTTTAACAAGCTACTATGTATATTCTTTTAACAATGATAGTAAATGGGACTTACTCCTGGGTAAGTGTGGGTAGGATTGCAGCCTAGGATAGTTAAAAAATTTTCCCGCTTGATGATGTCACATCCACTCATGATATCTCTTCCGGTGGGTCCTGACAGATTCTCATTCTAAAAAGTGGATCCCAGTGCTAAATGTGTGAGAACAACTGCCCAAGATGACCAGACAGAAGATTTTGTAAACTGGTTCCTTTTTTTCTTCAGAGCTATTAAAGTGCCACAACTAATTAATCCAGATATGACTAGTAAACCTTTTCATAGCTAATAGCATTTGCAGACCTATTTGCACGGCAGGTCAAAGAAATCACTACTGTAGTTTGAATTCCTCTTTGAAACTTGGCATGCCAAGTTAAGCTTGCCAACTGGAGCCTAAACAGTCTTTCATAGCACTTCCACACAGGTCTGCAGTGTCCTCCATGCAGGGATAGCCCAAGACCTTCTGACACCTCAGGTAGCACACCAAATATTGGCCCCTCCTTACCCGATGATGTGCCAGCCTCTGTTCCTCCCACTCTCCAATATTCCAGCTCAGGACTTTCTTCTCCTCCATATTTTCCTCTCTGTCCCCCTCACCTTTTCCAAACCAGGGAGCGGAAGGAGAAGGAGGGACAGTGAAGGCAAGTAAGTGGACAAAGATGGGGCACTCTCCACCAATCTGCCACCTGAGGCAATTGCTTCAGTTGGCTGCATGGGTGGGACACCCTTGCTTTCAAGTGGAAGGAACATTACATTTCCTCATTTGACTGCCAGCCCCCCCCCCCAAAAAAAAAAAACTGGCCAGTGCTAGTATTCTCAGTTTCTTAAACTTCTGCAGTGCCACCTACCAGAGAGACCAGCAATGCAACACGACGAGCAGCAGTAAGAGGCTCGGCTCGGTGGCCAGAGCTCCCATGTGCATGTTATGCACACTTGAAAAAGCCCTCCTATTCACCCTGAGCCTCTTACCAGTGTTTGTCACGTTCCATCTGACAAATCAGCTGACAATCATTGCCTCCCAATCAGCTGACATCATTGCCAGTTACTTCTGGTGTTACTTTGAATAGATGGACAATGCAAAGTGGTACAACAGGGGACAAATGTTGAGAAGTGCTTCTCCATTCTATTCCCTCTCTTCCTTTTCTGCTACCAGTTGTTTCTTCTCTCTTTTGGCAGGCAGCTACCTTTCCTCCCACTCAGCCTCCAGTGTCTTCTCCACTGGCTCCAGCTTTCTCGGTTCCAATTTCTCAGTTGAACAGAAGTCATGGGGCCCTCTGTGCTCCTGCTGAAACCTGTCCCAGCAAGGTTGGGATCACTCATGCTGGCTGTGTGAGTGATGATTTTCTGAGTCCATCCTCTAGGTGTTGATTTATGACAAGCAGCTCTGAATTATTGGTCTTGTTGATGATCAAACATTTAGCGTGCTGTCTGAAGCGTCAAAAGTTGGCCTTGTCCACTTGCTCGCTTCTATGCAGCCAAGTGTGTGAAGAGACATCGGCGTGTCAGCTTTTTTATTACTGTATTTTATTCTTTCTTCTTCCAGCATCCCTGAAGGAAGAGGTTTGGCTTTCAGCAACTGGGACAAGAAGCAGAGAGCCCATTGAGCTCATTGAGGGTCTCATTGAGGGGTGGCCCAGAGGACCTGCAAGCAGACACAGGGTGCAGGACACCCCTCACCAATTTGTCACTCTGCCTCCAATGTTTGATGTTGGCATCCTAGTAAATACCACTTGGAGCACAGGGTTGGAAAATATAAATAAAGGACCTATATGCAACAAGCTAAACTTCTTGAGTTTCTTTCTATATATTTTTGATGGGCAGCTCTGAATTACTGGTCTTCTCTGTAGATTAAACTGCAATGTTTGCATAGTTGAAACGTGCTGCAATACTATTTTATATGCCATCTATTTTATATGCAGGCATGAAGATCACAGATTGCTAATACTAGATTGCAGATAAGCAGGAAGAGATAATATTTTTTAATATTCATTTGTCAATATTAAATTATTGTTTGTATAAAATTAGCTGGAGTGAGAGATAAGCAGCAAATTGCAGCTGGAGATTAGCAATGAGATGGCCAAGTTTCCAGATGACATTAAACTTTTCCAGGTGGTGGAGTCCAGAATAGATTATGGAGAGCTCCAGAAGGATCTCTCCATACTAGGGACATGGGCAGCAAGATGGCAGACTTGCTGCAATGTAAGTATATTTAAATTGGTGCCCATTGGGACAAGAAATCAAAATTTCACATATATTCTGATGAGTTCTCAGCTGCCTGCAATGGATCAGACCTTGGGGCAGTGGTGGACAGCTTCATGAAATTTTGACCCATTGTGCGGTGCTCTGACAAAGACCAGTTGCATGTTCAGGATCATTAAAAAGGAGTTGAGAATATAACAGCCAATATTATCATGCCATCGTACAAATCAATGTTAAGGCCACATCTGGAATATCATGCACAGTTCTGGTTGCCATCTCTCAAAAAGGATATAGTGGAACTGGAAAAGGTGCAGAAGATAGCAACCAAAATGATTTGTGGGCTGGGGCACTTCCCTTAGGACAGAGGTCTGCAGTGTTTGGGGCTCTTCAGTCTAGAAAGAAGGCACCTGAGGATGAACATGATTGATGCCCAAATGCTATGGTCAGCATACATTATGGTGGTTGAAAAACACAACCTCCTATTTAGCATAGCCAGGCCACTACTGCAAGATGCCACCAGCCTCTGGAGAGGCTCCAGTGCTGCTAAGTTGGTGCAGGGGGCAGGCAGTGGGTGGAAGGGGAGGGGGGATGAATAGGGTGGAACCTGGAGCAAGGAGGAAGTTCCTTGAAGCTGAAAGGGGTTGGTATCCCAGCAGCAGCATCACCAGTATTCTACACCCCTTCCCAGCCTTGATCCACCTTCCTAGGTCTACTAAGTTTGGCGCAAATAAAAGCTGGCACATGTCTGAGTAGACCCATCATGGCAGCGGAGGCTTAACTTCAGGCAAGGGAACAAATGTTTGCTTACCCAAAAGAGATGTTGCCCCTCCTGCAGTCCCCTGCTGTTGTCCACCCACATCTGCTGGATGAAGGGCATGCTCTGGTGGCGCAGCTGCATTGGTGGGGTGGGAGAAATGATTGGGCTGTGTGTGACATATAAAATTATCCATGGGATAAACAGAGTGGGTGGAGGAGATTCTTTTCCCTCTTAAGCAACACCAGAACCAGGGAACATTGCTAAAACTGACTGGCAGGAGTGTTGCAACAGTTAAAGGAAGTATTTCTTTAACCAGTGCATAATTAATATGTGGAACTCCTTGCATAGGATGCAGTTGTGCCCCAAGCTCCAGCCACTCCCAACCTGCATCGTTCTTACTCAAGAAACATAGGGTGCATTCCAATTAGCTGGGACTCAAGGACTTCCAGCACCCAGTACTTGCCTGATAGACTTTTGCATACCCTGTAAGTATATGATAGTTCTGAGAAAATAACTGCTTTTTCCATTCTTGTGTTTGAAACTCTGCTTAGAAAGGTGATTGTCCTGCCTAGCTAGGAACACTGGTTATAGCCGTGAATGTGCTCCATAACTGAGGTGAAACCAGCCGTTTAAATAGGACGTGAAAGAATCTATGGCTGCAATCCTATACACACTTTCTTGGAAGGAAGGTAATTGAATGCAATGAAACTGACTTCTGAGGACACATGCATAGGATTGTGGTATATGTGACATTTATAAGCCTCCGTTCTCCAGATCAATATATAAAACAGCCTCCCTACTGCATTATTTCCCCACATACAATTCTGCCAACTTGTTTGGCAACTTCCTCTGAGTCTGGGCCTCTTGCAACCCTTCCTTCCCTTCCATCGGCATTACATAACTATTCCTCCCACCTGTTTTGAGCTGCATGGGTTCTGCTGCTGCTGTCTGAGGGCATCATTCTGCACTGCGATCAGAGAGCTGTGACAGGCATCCAGAGAAAACAAAGATTTTCTTGTCAGCAGCCACTGTCCATCCTCCCTTTGGGTGACTGCACAGACCTACTCAGGGGCACTGAACAATGCAAATTATTGTTTCTAAGTGTCGGGAAACACGCTTACCAGGAAGAAAAGGAAATCAGCCCAAGCAGTTGCTTGCAACTGAAGAAGGAGCAACTGTGAGAGGGCAGAAGGGACAAGTAGGGGTGGGGGCTAACCATTAGCCCCAAGGAATATAAACACCTCCCAATGTAACTGAACAAAGAGTAGAGGATAGAGGCTTGGTGGCATAATCCCACGCCTGGTCTGTGTATCTCAAATTTGAGCAGATATGAGCAATCATTCCTTCACATGCTCTCCTTTTCCCCCTTTTCTCTGGAGAGAAGAAAACAGTATTTAGGAGCAACAGAATTATGTCATTGATGTTTATGTTATTTATTTTTCACCTTTTTATACCACCCTTCCTTCAAGGAATTCAGGGTGGTGTACATGGTTCCTTCCCTCCTTTTATCTTCACAACCACCCTCTGGGTTAAGTGAGGTTGAGAGAGAGATGTACAGAGTGACTGGCCCAAGGTCATCCAAGAAGCTTCATGGTTGAGCAGGGACTGGAACCTGGATCTTTCAGGTTTAAGTCCAGTGCCACATGATATAGCCATGATCCTCTGCATCCCCAGTTTTCTACTCTTCTACTCTACTCTACCCCACTTATACCATTCTCAAAAAAAAACAAAACCCTTTTCTATTTCAATATTTGTTTTGCAAAGTGTGGTACTGTATCTATAGAAGACATTTTTAACAACGCTACGCTGCTTCTACACCTCAGTAAGTAATTGTAACTAGGAAAGCATTTCTATAGAAGAAAACTTATGACAAGGCCTGCAAATATACACAAGAATCACAAATTTTCCACAGTATTCACCACTGCCTTTCTACTCATAATTCAGGTTAATCTGCCATCCTAAAACAGGAAGATGTCAACACTGATAACAAAAGGAAGTTTTCCTGATTATCTCCTAATCCTTCTGATGCCTCCCTTTGTTGTCTGACATTATATGAACAAAAAGATGCTATAATTATCATTTTAAAGTACATATTGCATTCCCTTCTCAAGCACTTTTTATGCTGTTTAACACCCTACTTAGCTCCCAAGTTTCCTTTTCACAATCGTTTTGTCATTTGTTACATGGTCAATATTTTATTTCTGTTTATTCCTTTAATGTAGGGACTCCAAACCGCTGGCATCCAAGGATTACCTGGTAGGCATGGCAGTGGCAAAGCCTTTTAATTCTGTACCACAGCCTCCAGTTTTTGCAGATGATCTTTGTAGGAACTTGCACTGGGCAGCCTCTTCGCCTGGGAAGTCAAGGCACAGAGCTTTCTGGGGCAACAGGCAGTGGAAGCAGTTGCCAGGCATGAATTTCTGCAAAGATAACCTGCAAAAACTGGAGACCGTGGTGCAGAACAGAAAGCCTTCGCCACTGCTGCACCACCTAATCCTGGAATGTGGCAGCAGGCCATGGTTTGGAGACCACAGCTTTAATACAGGTATGTAGGAGACACACACCTAAACATGTAAACTAAGTTAGATGCTTGTCTAGAGAACAAGAGCCAGACCAGGAATGTGAATATTAAAGGGACTGGCAGCAAGAAGCCACAGATCCAAAGGTGCACAAGGTTACACTGTTCATTGAACCAGGTAATCACACACACACACACACACACACACACACACACACACACACACACACACTAAATTAATATATGAAACCTGGCACTCCAAATGTGGATGGAGACCTGTTTACTCTTAAATGGAGTTTTGCAGGCCCCCAGAATTCAGAGGAAGCTTTCCAGCTGGAATTGCATATCTGATGGTTCATGACCCCAACCACTTTCCCAGCCTCCTGAGTTTGGGAAAAGCAACCTTTGTAACACAAAGGAAAAGTTTCACACCAAAAAAGTTTCACACCTCCAGCGGCCCTTACCAACCTCATACTTAATTATTAATTATTGTGATGAAATAATTATTAATTGTTGTTAATATAATTATTATTCTTAATTTTTGATATGAAAGGTTATGGACCCAAACCAGAGGAGCTCTTGTATACAGAACAGCAGTGGCCTGAGAGCTTTATTATTGTATTGTACTTTTTAAAATGTTGCAAGCCACCATGGGGGCCTCTTCAGAGGTAGAAAGGCAGAATATAAATACCTGAATATACAAATATTAATAATTATCTCTGCATTAAAATGAAAAACAAATTATCAGTGGCATAGCTAGAGAGGGGTCAAAGCTCTAAGTTTTGCAAGGAGCCTCACCACAGCGTGCAAGCGGCCCCTCCCCTTTGAAGCCATTCTGGGTGATGGGAGCAAGGGATGCCTTCATTTTGCTTCCACCGCCCAGAATAATAATAATAATACAGGTATTTATCTACTGCCTTTCTTGGTCATCAGATTTCTCCTCAGATTTAATCCAAGGCGGTTGACATAGGCAGGCAATATTAAATCCCAATAAGGATTTTTACAATTGAAGAAGGTTCTGTCTTTCAAGAACCACAACATTTCAGATGGATCTTTAATGATCTGGAACCACATTCTGGCCTCCTTTTTCCTCCCACACAGGCTGACAGCAGCCAAAGAGCAGGTGGAATAACTCGGCATAACTTGGCTAGGCTTGTCAGCTGCTTCAAGGTCTCGCCGTTCACAGTGCCGGTGGCCTCGAACTGGCAACCTTCGGATGTCATCTTCAGGCAAATGGAGGCTCTACCCTCTAGACCAGACCTCCTGCCCTAGAATGGAGAATGGCTCCAAGGAGAGGCACCACTTGCACACAGTGAGGCTCCCTGCAAAACCTAGTACTTTGCACTTCCTCTAGCTATGATCAAAGCCAGTGGACCAAGCCAGAGGGAGCTGATTGTACAGCAACTGTAAATGAGGGGCTGATTGTACACTGTATAGTAATTGTAAATGGGGCTTGTCACCTAGTGGACTGCCTTTCAGGCAGCCAAGTCCATGATGGCTCAGCAATGATGGCACCATAATATTGGCCATATATCCAAAGCTGTTCACAAAGGGGGAAAGGAAAGCAAGAGCCCAGGAAACACCCTGCTGGCAAAGAAAAATACAGAGAGAGAGTAACAAGGAATAGACAGCAGCAGTGTTAGTAGCAGTGTTGTCTGGATCAAGATGCAAACTACTCTGTGTTTGGGGTGAAAAGTGGTGCCACCAGTGTGAACATGTCTGTGCCTGTGGAGGGTGGGACATCGTGTCTCAAAGCATTAACTCCCCCCACAGGGAGGTTGCAGTACAAGCTGTCAGTACTTACTGTTCTGCCCACGGTGGCAATGATGCAATTCTGAAAAACAAAAGGGATCCAGCTGAGGGTTTGGCCACCAGTAGCAGTAGTTGGAATACCTGGCATGCTCCCAAAAAAGAGTAGTGGACTCTTGCTGCTGTTAGCTATTACAAAAGGAATGGATGGTTAGGGCCACACAGTTGACAGCAAAAGCACATTTGAAAATATGGAACAGTCAGCGGGCAATCCTCAATATAGCAATTGCGCCACATAGGCCAGAAGGTGTACTCAACAGTGCAATCCTATGCACCTTTACTTAGAACTAAGTGCCACTGGGGCACCTTCCCCTGGGGGCTGGGGATAAGAATAGGCCCTCAGTTTGGCTGTACTTGTCATAAGAGGTGACTAAACAGCCACCAGGTAAATGGGACTCGTCAGCCTGGGAAGGCAGCTCATCTGAGAGAAGGAAAACTCTGATCCCAAACCTCCACTGCCTTGTGGCTACATCCAGTTATGGAAGAGGCTTCAGGAGAGAACCTCGAGGCAAAATCCAGAGCTGGAGTCCCTGAGGCAGTTCATGACTGAACACAGTCACATTCTGGCAACTCCTGCGAAGCCACTGGAACCAACCATATTGGCTTCTGCCTTTCCATTGGACCATTTCAGTGACATGGAGAGGGGGGATTTGCTGCATGGGAAACAGTCTATCCTCCATATCTACTTTACCCAGGCTTCGCGCACTGGAGAGGACACTCTGTTCCAGAACCATCATTCAGAGCACGATACTATAGTCTCCCAAGACTGAAGGATGCCAACAAAAGCGCCACTGTATTCAATAGAGCTCACTCCCTGATGTGTGTATTGGAATTACAGCACAATTCTAGGCATGACTATGCACAGGTAAGTTATGTTCTGTTCTGTTCTGTTCAAAGGAGCTTACTTCCAGAAGAGTGTGTTTAGGTTTTTTTCCCTAAGTGACTTGACCATTCTGTGATCTGTGTTCCAGTAACCAATTACTCTTTCTTCAATCAGCATTTTTTGAGAACTGCCAATATGTCTCCACTCTCCACTGATCTCCTGTTAACCCAGATATGCCCTCCAGCTAACGCCTAAAAGGCAAACCCTTCAGTAATTTGTGTCCTAACTCCCTTTGCAGATCAAAACATTTCAGACCATCCCCTGTGCTTTCACTTGCTGTCTCTTCTACAGTGCAAAGAAATCTGCAAAGTTGGAGGCTTTTATTTTTTTAACTGATGCTACTGCTTTTAACTTCATTCCAACTTTCTAAAACCGTGGTTTAGCTCTTGCAGCAAACTGCCTCCTGGGCAGTTTGGGTTGAGGTGATAGATTTGGGTAGAAATAAGCAGAATAAATAAAGTTACAGCTAGGGGTGTTTTTTGTTTTGTTTTGGTGATATTTTTTTTCCAAAATTTATTGATTAAAATAGCAAACTGTACATACGAAGAGCCCTGTTGGATCAGGCCCAGGGCCCATCTACAGTCCAATCCTGAGCTGCCCAGGGCGCCCAGGCTCGGTGGCATAAAGAAGGGCTGCCACCGAATCCAGCACCTCCCATGCTACTGCAGGAGGCACCTTGGGAGAAGGGGACATTCGTCCCCTTCCCCTAAGTAAGGTAAGCAGCCCCACAATGGGGCCACTCACTTTACCACCGACTAAAATGTCAGCGGTAAGGAAAAGGTGCTCATGTTCTACCAGAAGTAACTAGCTATGATGTTATCACCAGTTACTTCCTGTTTGGGAGACCAGATGTGATGCAGCAAACACCAGCAAGAGGCTCAGGGCAGATTGGAGGGCGTTTTTGAGCATGCAAAAAGTGCATGCTGGAGTTCTGCCTACTGAGCTGAGCCACTTACCACTGCTTGTTGCGTTATATTGCTGCTCTCACTGCCAGGCAGCAAGGGCCTGGGAGTTTTGTGAGTATCACTAGACACCACCTGGAGTACCACTGGTTAAAAAACACTGCTCTAGGACAGTGTTTCCCAACCTGGAGTACGTGTACCCCCAGAGGTACTTGCCAGGTACTTGAAAAAGCACTGAATAATGGTGGGAAAAGACAGGTCTGTATTAGAATGCCTTGCAGGGCTGGCAAGGCAGGGAGGAAGGCAGCTGGCTGGCTGGCTGGCTGCAAAAGCCCCACTAACTGCTAGTTTCTGGTCATCAATCTGTGTCTATCAGATATGGATCAGTAGTTGAAAACATATAAATTTGAAACAACATTAACTAGAATAATTACAAACATTTTGCTCATATGAGGGGTACAATTTATGGAAATGGGCTGCCAAGGGGTATGCAAGCGGAAAACATTGGGAACCACTGCTCTAGGGCAGTGTTTCTCAGCCTTTATTCCCCACAGTACCACTTCACGTGGACCACCTATTGGAAGCACCACTGGAAGTCACATCATCGCCAGTTACTTCCAGGTTGGAAGGCCAGATGTGACAGTATAAACGCCGGTAAGAGGCTCAGAGCAGCTTTTTCGAAGATGCAAAAAGCACACGCTGGAGCTCTGCTCATGCAGCTGAGCCTTCCATCAGTGATTGTTGGGTTGCGTTGTGGGTCTCGCTGCCGGGTGGCATGTGTCCGGGGGTCCTGGAGTAGCACCAGGCACCACCTCAAGTATCACCGATGGTACCCGTACCACTGGTTGAGAAGCACTGCTCTAGGAGGAGTGGTTGAAGTGGTTCAACGCTAGGCAGAGGGTTGGACTGGATGACCTTTTAGGTCCCTTTCAGGATTCTATGGAAAAGGTGGTGTGTTGTGTTTTTATGGGTTTTTAACAAGAAGACCCCTCGCTGCAGCTCTCCACTGCGTCTTGCCCATCATCTCCTCCCTCCACCGTGTTGCACAGGGTAAAGGAAACATGAGCCTCCCAAATGAGGAAGCAGCAGTAGCATCCTTGGTCCTGCCAACCCCGCAGTCCTGTCCTGAATGGTATCTCCCCCGGGCTCCCTTTGCACCAGCTTTCACTTCCCCCTACCTAACTGCTCAGTGGTAAATTCCAGGGCGTGCGTCACTTCAGAGAGTCGCTGCTGCCTGGCTGGGAGAATCATATGATCTGTTCTCGTGCCGCTCCCAGGGCAGGCAGGCACAGAAGACTGGCCGGGCGGCAGCAGCAGCAAGAATGGTGCGCGAGTCAGTGCTGGTTGCCGCGACCACTGCCATGCTGGCTGCCCTGGCGGTGCTGGCCAAGGACCCGGTGAGTTCCATGGGATCTGCTCTCCTAGTGTCCTCTCCAGGCAGGGAAGGCTCAGGGGGGTTGCCTGGCTCTGGCTGCCCCTGAATCCCTGGGGGAAATGGGCCGAGGTTACAGGTGTAAGGAGTGATAGGTCTTGTGCAGGGCCAAGGGGCTTGTGTAGACTCAGGGGCTACAAAGATTCATCAGTGTTGCAACAGGGGACACAAAGTTTCATCAAAGTTGCATCGGGGGTACAAAGTTTCTTTTGAGTTCCTTAGGGGGGGGGATTGGAGGGTGAAACAGGGCAGGGGGAGGGTGGCAACAGGGATTGGCAGAACAGGGGGAGGGAGAGGGCAGAACAGGCAGAGGATGGTGGTGACAGCCAGAAAAGTCTCTGGAGCCCAGGTCCACAGGGCTTCCTGGTGCACCACCCAGATCTACCCACTGATGTGGCATCAGCAGCTAGATATAAGAACATAAGAAGAGCCCCGCTGGATCAGACCAAAGGCCCATCTAGTCCAGCTTCCTATATCTCACATTGGCCCACCAAATGCCCTAGGGAGTGCACAAGACAACAGGCACAACCTGTGTCCTGGTGCCCTCCCCTGCACCTGGCAATCGGAGGCAGCCTGGCCCTAAAACCAAGAGCTTGCACATACCTACTACGACTTGTAACCCGTAATGAACTTTTCTTCCAGAAATGTGTCCAATCCCCTCTTAAAGGCATCCAGGCAAGATGCCACCACTACTTCCTGTGGCAAAGAGTTCCACAAACTAATGACATGCTGGGTAAAGAAGTATTTTCTTCTGTCTGTTCTAATTCTCCCAACACTTACTCAGTTATGCCAGATCCCAACCACCATTCCCGACTTGAAGTCACTCCGCTCTTCTCGGGCTTGTGCCACGTCCGAGGAGACCCATTGTGGCCAGCAGCCCTTACCCAGGGGTAAGGGGAAACGTTTTCCCTTTCCTCTGGCTGAGCCACTTCTGGCCACAATCCAGCGCAAGTTAGAATTGCACCCATAGTGATATAGAAAACCAAACGTACTCTTAAGCGTCTCTCAAATCTTTTAAATGTAGAAAATTGAGGTGGGAAATTAGCATCATCATATTCAGGCTCACACTAGAATGCAAAGTGTGCACCAAAATGTACTTTTGCAGCTGTGTCCCTGAGCTCCCCTATCAGCCATTTTCAGCCATTGTGCTGTGACACACTGGGGTGCCACCAATGGTCAGCAGGTGTGCCACGGGAGTTCAAGGAAGGGTCACTTATTAGTAGGGCCATTGGGGAATATGGTGTGCCTTGTCAATTGCCAAGACCAGGGGTGTCCAAAGTTTTTGGTAGGAGGGCCACATCATCTCTCTGACACTGTCGGGGGCCAGGGGAAAAAGAATTAATTTACATTTAAAATTTGAATAAATTTACATACGTTTACATAAATGAATATATTAAAGATGAAGTTATATGAATGAATGAAGGTCTTGCAATAGCTCAAGGCCTATAAAAAGTCTTGCACAAAGCAAGGCTGGCCTTTCCTTTGCTGCCGCCACTGCATCACAGACGTGAAACAGCAAGCAGTGGAGGAAGCACTCATCCCACAGCTCACACAAGAGGTCAAACAGTGGCCCTTCACGGTGAGAGCAGTTGCGTTGGGCCAGTGCAGGCTCCAACAAATCTCTGGAGGGCCAGACGCTCATTGGAGACTGGGGGCTCCCTGAGGGCCAAATTGAGAGGCCTTGAGGGCTGCATGTGGCCCCAGGGCCGGGGTTTGGGCATCCCTGGTCAAGACTGATGGTTTGCCTTGACAATTTTTGTACCTTGTCCGTGTGCTGTGAGACGAAACGGGTTGAAAATCACTGTTCTGTGTGCTCCTTCACGGTAACAGATCCACAAACCAAAGAGCTACTGTAGCAGGCCAGTTTCCTCACAGATCGGACATTGTATAAAGGAGTGTCATGTATGCATTCCTCGACTCAGTGCTTATAGTTGGTGGCAGCCCCCAGCATCCCACATGGGAAGTGAGTCTGGGTGAGATTGGAAAATGTAAGTTCTCAGGAAATTTCTGGGCCCCTCCTTTGGCTCCTGGGCCCCCTTTTTGACCCTCAACCTGGGTATAAATTACCCCCTTTATCCCCTCCTCTCATGGGCCCTGGTCTCGTGGGCCTATGTAGTTTCAGAGGGAAAGAAAGGGACTGGCCAATGCAGTAGGATTTCTTGCCACCTTTTGCTGAGGAAGATTGATAGATGCTTGAGGTCAACCCGGGCCCAAGAGATGGAGGCAAAGGGGATAATTTGTACCCAGGCCCAGGGTTGAAAGGGGGCCTAGGACCCAAAGGAGGGAGCCCAGAGATTTCCTGGGATCTTACATTTTCCAATCTCACCTGGACTCTGGCTGCATGGGATGTTTAGTACGTGACTGTTGCTGCTACCAAAAGCCATATGTGCTGGGCCAAGGAATGCATACATGACACTCTTTAGTAAAGTGTCAAATCTGGGAGGAAGCTGACCTGCAACAACAGCTCTTTGGCTTGTGGATCTACTTGCCAAGAAGGGACAGAGCTGCGGTGCTACAGCTGCTGCAGAAAAGTGGGTGCAAACAGGAGACTTTCCGTTCTAATGTGAGCCTGAATATGATGATGCTAATCAGGAAAAAAGAAATTGTATTTTTTAATAATCCTGCCACTCTGCCCACTTTCTAAAGGCTTGGAGAGGTGCAGAAAACTGCAGTTGAGCCATGAACTGAAATAGTTATCTGCATACTTAATTGTGTGGACATAATAGGAAAGCACTCAAGTCATAAAGTTAATCATACAGAATTACATGTATATTGGCCTATGGTTACCTACTCCAATTAAGTTGCACCTGCAAGCCTAAATATCTGATGGGTCACTTATCCAGGACAACTTTCTCTGTGGCGTTTCCACCGCCACTGGTTATTTTAAAATTAGGCATTTTCAGTGTTGTAAACTGAATGAAAGAACCACGGTGACTAGTATAAATCTTTGTTCTTGAAATCACTCCCTTCCACATTCTTCTTTGTATTGCCAACATTCCAAAATGGCCCACTAGGAAACTAATAGGCATTTTTGGAATCAGATGTGAAACTATCTTTGATTTATTTCAGTGCTCTACCTGGTGAAATTAATAACTTTGGTCAGATTGCTAAGGCTATAGTCTTATGCACACTTGGGAGTAAGTCCCATTGAACTCTGTGGAGCTTACTTCTGAATAGACATGTATAGGATTATGCTGCAAATGAGTTTAAGCACCTTACACTCATTTTCTCTCTCTCAAATCATTTTTGGTTACATTATGACAACACTTGAAAGCTGCTTCTGTATATGAAAAGGCAATAGAGAAACCCACAGTAGCAAAAGCATTGTGTTTTCTCAACTTCTTCCACCACCATTCATTTAATGTTCTGCTTGTCTTTGAAAATAGGAGCCTGTTTTTCTTTTCTATCTTGTTTGAAGTAGCCTTAAAAATACCCCTAACCTCTCTGATGAGCTCAGACCTGGTTATACTGTGTTTTATGACTCAGCATTAATTTGCTGATTTGATCAAAGAGTGCATTGAAGAGTGCTCAGCAGTTCACGTGTTCATAATCTGTCTCCAAATCTGTTTCTTCAGATAGCGCCTCAAGGACAACTTGGGTGCTTAAAGATAAGGCCAAATAAGCGTCATTGCTTTGGCAAGCACCTTGTGAGAAAGTTCGCTGATTATTATGCACCATGTTACTCTTAGATTTCTGCAGTCCTGCCAGAAAAATGTCCCTCTTATTTCTGTTTTTTCCCCATGTATCTTACTGGCATTTTTCTAACTTTTTTTTTTTCCTTTTTAAGCATACCACATATTTCTCAATAAGTTGCTCCTCTGCTTAATCACAGAACTGTTTGTAGCAATCTTGAGATATGTGAAAGTTGCCTGAAGAACTGATTTCCAACAAAATATGGGGCTTTTGCACAGGCACAATTGGGAGTCAATCCCATGTGCAGTAAGCGGTTGAATTGTTTCTGATATCATGTAATCAACCTCCAGCTCTCATATGTTTAATATATAGGGAAGTAAAACTTGTCACATGGTTTGCATCAGTCCTGCTCAGGTTACTGTGGGTCTTATGAAGAAGAGGAAGCAGTTTCCTCCCACTGACTTCAGACCACATCTCTCTTTCTCAGGAGCATCTATTATGTCCAGACAGCAAACTGGTTCTATAAGTACTGAGTGATTTATAAAAACATTAGTGGGGTGTCGGTTTTGGGTATGGATGCATTTTTTAAAAAGCACAAAACTGTTTTATTCATCTAGTATTGATCCATGGCTATAGTTAGACTCTACAAGAATAATATTTATTGTAATACTTGTATCTGTGATGGAGCTCAAGGCAGTGCACATGAGTTTCTCATGTCTCCCATTTAAGCATTGACCACATAGCTTTAGCAAGTGTGCTGCATTTTAGGCCTTGAGATTGTACAAGCAAATAGCCAGCAGCTCAAGTTGCTGTGGACAAAGAGGAGTATCTGAGACAGAGAGCTATGAAGCAAGTTCTTAACTTGCAAGGGAGTCAGTAGCCTTGAAGGGAGCAGGCTAAGGAAGCCGAACTGTCTTTTCTTCCCAGGAAAGAGAGAGGAGGTAGAAATATCAGGACCCACTAGGTGGGTTGCAAGCCAATTTCAGGTGGGTTCCCATTCATTTCAGTATTTTATTTTTTAATAGACTTGATGCTACCATGGTATATGACTGCATTAGAGAAATGTTACAGACCTGTACTTTTAACAAGCTACTATGTATATTCTTTTAACAATGATAGTAAATAGAACTTACTCCTGGGTAAGTGTGGGTAGGATTGCAGCCTAGGATTGCGAAAAATTTTCCTGCTTGATGATGACATCACTTCCGGTGGATCCTGACAGATTCTTATTCTAAAAAGTGGGTAACAGGGCTAAATGTGTGACAACCACTGATCTAGATCCATTAATCTCAGGTGATAGGTCATCACCACAGTATTTTAGATCGTCCCCCTCCTGTCTGCATTACAGAAATTTTTATTGCTAAACTTAGAAGTATTTTCAGGCACCTTTCAGCAGTTTTCAAGAAGGAACTTGAAAACTCTCTATTTTAACACTTAAAGAAGAGAAGGACAATTGGATTTCACTCAATGGTCCTAGTACCACTCATGCTTTTATTTACACAGATAAAGATTCTTAGCTAAATTAGTCAGCCCATACCTTTTTGATTCTACAGAGGTGCAGGTGGAAAGCCACTCCTATCTCTCCTTTGTGTGACGTCAACCTGCAGAATATCTTGCTTGTCAGGCAAGACTAGAGCTCTTAGTTAAAAATTTGCTAAAGCTGTATAGAGACAAACAAATGACTGCCTTGAATACTGAACACAGGAAAATCTTTTCTCTCTAACTTGGCAAAGATTGGCTTTAAAACACTGTGCAAAGTATTGGTCCAAAGAACCTTATAAACTATGACTTTTGCATGGTGTCAGAATTGACACACTGTTGTTAGGACCAACAAACTATTATTATTGATTGATCTCCAGAATCTTCTGTACCATGAAGAAAGGTTTGGACCTGAGTATTGAGAGATCAGATAATTAGTTGAGTAGCTCAAACGCCTGACTTGTATGGAAGCTCAAACTATGGCTTGGTACAGTGCCTTAGCTGAGCTATTTCCACTTGCATAAGGTGTAGGCAAGGCTTCTTTATCAACAGAAAAATCTCCTTGAATGTAGAGTCCCACTACCTGTGGTGGAATTTTCTTCACATGAAGATGTAGTTAGAATCTTGTTGACCAAGTTGTCATGTTAAAACCAAGATGCTCATGATGTATTTCAAAGATGAGGCAGGGTGGAATAAGACTTGTCTCTCCTGATTAAAAAAAAAAAAAGACCTGTTATAAGTAAAAACCCATTGCAGAGTCTTTACAGCAAATGCTGTATCTGTGAATTTGACTGTTCATGTATCTTCACGTGTTTGGTTGATCCCAAGAATGTGGGATCTGCGGCCTCTTGTCATCAGTCCACTTCTAAAGTACAGTATGGGCCTGGGTCATGCTCTCCTGGCACTCACTTAGTGCCACTTATTCAAACATGTCACATTTCATACGTCTAAATCAGGGGTGTCCAAAGTTTTTGGCAGGAAGGCCACATCGTCTATTTGGCACTGTGTCGGGGGCCGGGGGGGGGAAGAATTAATTTACATTTAAAATTTGAATAAATTTACATAAGTTTACATAAATGAATATATTAAAGATGAACTTATATGAATGAATGACGGTCTTGCAATAGCTCAAGGCCTATAAAAGGCCTTGCACAAAGCAAGGCTAGCCTTTCCTTTCTGTCGCTACTGCATCACAGAAGTGAAACAGCAAGCAGTGGAGGGAGCCCTCATCCCACAGCTCACGCGAGATGTCAAACAGTCGCCCTCACGCTGAGAGCAGTTGCGTTGGGCCAGTGTGGGCTCCAACAAATCTCCGGAGGGCCAGAGGCTCATTGGAGACTGGGGGTTCCCTGAGGGCCGCATTAAGAGGCCTCAAAGGCCACAAGTGGCCCCAGGGCCAGGGTTTGGACACCCCTAGTCTAAATAAAAGAAGTAAAAAGGTTACAAACGTACTAAGGCTTTCATGGCTGGATGAGTTTAAAACAGTGCATTGGGACCCACTCTTGGAATGAAAATCTGTCAAGATCCACTGGTAGTGACATCATGACCAGAAGTGACATCATAAAGCAGGAAACATTTTAACAATCCTAGGCTACAATCATGCTGACACATACCCAGAAGTAAGCCCCATTGATTATCATTATTAAAAACATATACAGAGTAGCCTGTTAAAAGTACAGATCTGTAACATTTCCCCCAATGCGGTTACATGCCATGGTAGCATCCAGCCTAATATATTAAAAATAAAATAATGACATGAATTACCTGAAATTGGTTCACAACCCACTTAGTGGGTCCCGACCCACAGTTTGAGAAACACTGGTTTAAAACATGTTGCTTGAGTCTTTAACCCATGGATTACAACACATTATAGGATCTAATCCCATTGTTTTACTTTCAAGTTAAAAGGTTGTTGGACAGCTTGTGTCACCAACACAGAAATGTTTGTTCACAAAGTGTCTCCCTTTTTTTGCAGTTTGCTGAAGATTGCAGAACTCACCAGTATCCTCCATCAGGTGTGAGGTTAGTAATGACTGGTAATGACTACACAATGACTGGTAGTTGCAGATTCTGTGATTCGGTACTTCTTACGAATTAAGTGAAATATGGATTTTGCATTGGCTCAGTCCTGTGGTGTTATTTTACCATGTCATTGAACTTAGCCATTGAACTTGGCCTTTTTCAGGTTCAAAGGGGTGGTTCCAGAGTACATCATAAATCTTGACTTGCCACCCAGCAAGAGATGGGTCAACGTGTCCACTGATAAAAAGAGAGAGGTATGGAACATGGCAGACCTTTTTTCTTTCAGCTACATCTTGAGAGTGGCCAGAGGGGTATAATCTAAGAGATGCAAAAGTACTGGGTACTAGCAGAGATGAACTATCCCATTGCTAAGGTTTCTACAGGCTAAGGCAGTGGTTCTCAAACTGTGAGCCATGCCTCCCTGGGGAGCCATGGAAACCAGCCAGGGAAGTTGCAGAATTCTCACAAAAAACCCATCACCCTATACAATGTATAGGATCGTAGCCCTAATGGGGAGCTGTGGCCAGTGGCCCAGTAGTTCAAGGAAGCTGCCAGTTGAAAAAATTTGGGAACCACTGGGCTAAGCCCATGACACAGGGGAGAGGGGGAGGGGGAGAGGGAGAGTGTGTGTCATTGAAAAAGGACATTTGACTTACATGTTGCTTTTCCTGTTAAGTCCAAAGTACTTGCTTAACTAATGCATGATGGCTAGAAGGGGTCTCTTCCTCCTCCATAAAAATCAAACCTGTTCAAATAAGTGTAATTAATTGCACTTGTCAGGGTGCAAATGAATTTCCTGTCAGGTTTGTCTCTGATATAGGGCACAATCCTACCCTGTGCTGGAACAGGCAAGCCAAGAGGCTTGCTCTGTATCCAACACAGGATAGGGGCCCAAGGCAACTCAACCAGATGCAAAAGGAAATGTTTCCCCTCACCTCTGGATAAAGCATGCTGGCCTGTATGGCTCTCCTCTGTCTCCTCCTGAGGTGGCACTAGGAGAGGGGAGCGGCTTGAAGCTGCTCTGATCTCCCAGGAACAGGGGTTGGGATCTGGCATAACTGCCAGATCCCAGCCCCACTTCCCACTCCCCACCCGCCTGCCCCTGGAGTCGCCCACTGCCCGCCCTCCCCCCTGCCCAGGAACGCCTCCCTCCCACCCACCCCAGAGCCTTGCATCGGCCTAGCCAGGCCAACAAAAGCCAAGCAGAGGAAGCCAGTGCTGAGGCTTGTGTCATACTCCGTAGGCCGGCATACCTCTGAGTGCCAGTCCAGCTTCATCCCGAGGAGGCGCAAATGTGCTTTACGGCACGTTTGTGACCCTCCGCAGGCTGGTGCAAGGGACTTGCACCAGCCCATGGGCACCTCAGGATTGCACCCATAGTTGCATACTTATCTTGTGGAATTGTAAAAGTTACTAATCTGCCTTTTAACCGCAATTTGCTACCCAGATCATTGGTGAGGCAATTATGTTTCAGGCCCTGTCAGAGTCCTAGATAGGAGAGGTGTTGATAAGCAGGCAGAACAAGACAGTCCAACACTGGGGTGTGTCTTGTTCTTTGGGGTATGTATTTCCGCCAGACAGGCCACTAAAGGCCACAGTATTCAAAATGGGGAGGGGGTCCCTTACAACAGGATAGTAAGTCAATGCTTACAACTTTCCATGCACAAAACGAGGGAATAGACGTTATTGGAACTGAACCGCCCTTAACTAAGGATCAGTGTAAAAAACAATTTTAACATCCCTTTAAAGGAACAAGTGAAGGATTTATGTTTTTTTAAGGGATTCTTGCATTCCACTGTTCTAAAGTGTATTAATCTGAACTTCTTGAAATTTTCCAGCTGAAGCTTACCATTCAGGCTTGTAAAGAAATAATAACAGCGTTTTTCCCTAGTCGCAAATTTGAATCGGTTGTAGAAGCTAAACTGGTGAGTATCTTTCTTCTGTCTAAAGTTTTAATTCTTTTCGCTGAGCCTGATATACTAGTGGAACAAACAAAGGAGAGGCAAATAAGTGTCCTAATCCCCCCTTCTTCCTTGCTGCTTACTAATATGAAGTGAGGCAAGAGTCTTTGAAGTCCATTGTAGGTGCCCAGCAAAAGCCTCTCTTTTCCAAATACTGTTGCACACCAATCAAGTTCTTATGAGCTGCAAACAGTTGAACAAAGTGGAAAACCTATTGTGGAGTGCATTGCTGCTCCTTGAAGTCAATTTGGTAAGTCAGTTTGGAACTGTCCTGGGGTTCAGGCAGATGTAGCAGGATTGTCTGTGTGCACATCATATCACAAGCGGATGCTCTCTTGAGTGGCTACAGAACACAAGCTCTTGGTCTGGAATAGAGAGTCCAGGTGATCTAGATCAGGGGTGTCAAACTCACTTCATGCAGTGAACTGAATAGCATATATGATGCCTGCTAGGGGCTGGAAATGATGTCATTAGACAGGAAGCAATGTCATTAAACAAGTCATAACCAGAAATAAGCACTTTTTTCCTCACTTGGAACACATGAGCTGCAAATGACAGAAGAGAAAGCAACTTTTGTTCTTATTTCAAGGTATGGAAAAGCCCAGTTATCATGCATGCTGCCCTTTCAGCAGTAACACCTCAGCACCGCTCAGCAGCTGAGAGCCCGATAAAAAGCTCCTGCTGGCCACATCCGGCCCCTGGGCCTTATGTTTGACACCCCTGATCCAGATTGTTGCTTTTCAGATCTGCTGTCAGGGGATTAAATGCTGATGTTCAAATCTGTCTTTAAAATATGAAACTATGCCCTTTCATTGCTTTCTCTCAAATGTTTGAATGTCTTGAGTGTTCATTTCTTTTAGTGGAAGTTACTATGAGGCTGGGGGGGTGATGGATATTCTTAAATATTCATTTGGGTCATCTAACCTCAAGGAAGAGAAAAAGGAACATTCTTAGGCTGTCTCTCTTTGAACATGGATCTACTCATGAAAGTGACTCATATGTGAATTTCTTTGAGAAGGCATTGTTACTCTGCAGCTAGCCTTACTATGGTTGTGTACACTGAAGTCAGAGTTTGTTAACTTTGTGTATATGGTACCTAGGAGAGTGAGTTTTGAGTAGAAAGTAAACTAAAGGTACCAGGTGTTTTGTTTTATTGGTATTGATCTAGATTAGACAAAAAGAAGTCATGTAAGGGTGCGATTGCTTTGCCTGAAAAATTTGGACCAAAGAGACCCTTTGAAAGGAGACAAATGAAATGTTGTGCTATAAGAATTCTGAAACCCGTAGAAGACGCATTCAAACAGCTGCTGTTTCTCAGTTATTCCAATCAGAGCTCAATAACATGAAGATACTGAATTAGCCTGAAAAATGGATTGTTCAGACTCTTGTTACTTATAGATTATTATTACATGGTTGCACCATCAGTGGATGTGGCGATTGCATAGAAAGAGAAGATGGGTCCCTCCAAGTTGGGGGGAGGGGGCGAATTGGTGGTGGCACACACCGGAACCTAACCCCTTTCCTGGCCCCAATCCGCCTGCATGGATCAACTTGTACTTGCAACAGTGCTATTGCTGGGGTAGGTCCAAGTTGACCCATAGCAGCTGCTGGGGCTTACCCCAGGGCAATGTCCTCTTACTCTGAGGAGACCTCCAGCAGCCAAAAATTCCACATAGCCTGCTTCAGTGCCACTGAATCACTGCACAGGGATTTAGTAGAGGATTGGGCTGTTGTGAGTGACTTTTTACAGCCTGGGATAGCATTTCTAGTTTATATTGCAAAGAAACCTTTGAAACTCACAGATTTTCCTCCCCAGGGTCTTGAAGTTCCTATATATCCTTTCTCTTTATTTTGTCTTAGGCAAAATATAATTTATTCGGTGTGATTCCCGATATGGGGAGTGTGTGTGTTAAGGGCAGGGGGGATGGGAACACTAAAGAAGTTGCACGAGTGCTGAATAGCTTTTTAGCTATTTTGAAATAATGTGAAGCTTTGTTTTTTGTCATTCTGTTATTGATAGAAGTATGCTTAAAGATGCAAGTTAAGTTCTTGATTAGCATCTTTCTTAAAATGTTTTAAGATCACTCTTAACTTATCCGTGAACTCTAATGTCTACAGAGGCATTCAAAGACCATTTCACACATTACATGTTTTAAATATACAGTGTTTAAAAATACAGTTTGAATGCTGCAAGATGTACTGAAAAATGCACACACATTGGGGAGCTACCTTGTCTGTTGATGTGGCAAGTAGACTAATGGGACAATCATATGCATGTCTATACTCAGAAGTAAGTTTCTTTGTGTTCATTAAGGGTTACTCCCAGGAAAGTGTGCATAAGATTGGAGCCTAAACCATAGAAAAGCATCCTATGCATTTCTACTCAGAAGTGTTCAGTAGGTTTTACTCCCATGGATAGGTTGCACTTTTAAGCAACAGCGCTGTATGAAATGGTGTTAAGTCTCTAAGTGCTTATAAGAGACCCAGAACATCACAATGGAAAATTATGGAACTACTAGTTTAAATCTAAACATGTGTGTTCTCCTTCTAGCGTTGGTTGGGGAATACCCTTCCATCTCCTTTCAATGAAGAGATCAAAAGCATTGCTTCTGCTGCTGAAGTTCCATTAGGTAATTCTTGTTTTTAGTTACTATGGCTCCTGGTTTTGAAATTACAGAATATATGTTTTGGCATCATTTTCTGCAGCTGAGTATCTTCCAGCCCAATCCTATGCATGGGTTAAGTGGGACTCACTCCCAGTTAAGTGTATAGGACTGCAGCCTTGGCCACTCTAGCAATCAGCGCTGAAGTTCCAATATGTATAGTACCCAGGAGTGTTCCATGCACACAGTAGAAATTGCAGATTTGGATTCAAATGTATAGTCTGTTCAGGTGTTTTTTTCCATAGAGTGAAAGCCAAGTAGGGTGGGAGCAGGTATATGGCTTGCATCTTCCTCCCTCTGCCCCCTGTTTCATCCAGACAAATTCAAGGCACTTTCAAACTACATGTATTTTACTTACTTCAGAACTTTCCAGGCCATCTTTCTGCCCTGTCAGAGGGGCCACCAAGTTGGCCTACAATAAAACAATTAGAATTTGTTTTAAAACCAGTAAAATATAATGATTGAACAGAGAACAGACACAGAAGTTATATTCATGCTCTCCAGAGCTAGCAAACTTGACATTGTGCTGGGGAAAGTCTAAATGGAATGAAGAGTCTGGATATAGGATCTCTCTTGTGTTACCCCAGATTAAAACTTCTCAAACTACCGATCTGCTTCCTGGATTGGATAATTTGGGACAAACATCGACATCCCTTCCATATAAATTCAAAAGCTTGAAATGAGGGGAACTTTTGCTGAATTAAATCATCAAAAAAAAGACTGGTCATTTTTGGTTAAAAGTGTTTTTCTCTCTCCCCCTTCATCCTTTCTTTCTTTAGGTGATGTTGTTTTGTTCAATGTTTTCTATGAAATCTTCACTGTCTGCATTTCAATAATTGCAGAAGACAAAGCAGGTAAATATTCCTTGGCCACTGCGGCTTATTTTAATTATTAATTAATTTTTAATTAACCTTGACTTTCCTCCACTTGACTTTCATCGCTTTGCCCTTTCAACTGTTTTTAATTATAATCACATTTCACATTTCGTCCATATGCTTTCCTCTTTGGTCTGATTTTATCCAACCTTCCACGATGACCATCATTGTTATGTTTATTTTTCTTTTAGTTCTGTTTGTTTAGGTTACTCACACATTTGAATTTGTTATATAGTTATTTACGTGTATCACTGGCCAAAATAAAGTTGCAGGCTAAACATGGCTATGCTTTGACATTCTTCCATTTTTGACTTTCATCCATGCTCTGGTACCTAACCCGTTGAAAGATCAAAGTACTGCTAATGATGCTTCTGGTATATTTCTCTCTTGATGATAAATATTTGCTTCTCTGTTTTCTCTCTCTTGCCACACCCACCTTGGAAACCAGGAAAGTTGTACCATGTGAGAAACCTTGATTTTGGACTGTTTCTTGGGTATGTATTATTAATAATGAGGCTCCCACAGCTTCTCTCTCTGAAATATACCTGGTTAAGCAATGAACTGGGTATTCTAGCACTTTATTGCAATTGCAGCACTTCATTGCAATGGAGACCTTACCCTTCTATGTGTCCCTGAGGCATCTTGCGTATGGAAGCAAAATGCATCTGAACTGGGACATATAACCCAAATGTTGGCATTCGTGCTTAATGCTAAAAGGCTCCAGCATCCAACAGAGAGTTCATGGTTTTTACTGCTCTAGAGCAGTGCACAGTTCTGGTCATGTTCAGTTGAGTGGGCCAGAGGCTTTCAGGGGACAAGAGGTTGGCCGTGGGCTGGAAAGAGGCTTGCTGCGGGCCGCATCTGGCCCCCGGGCCGGGGTTTGGAGACCCCTGCTCTAGAGAAGCAAAATCTTGCAGTTTGCATTAAATGCAGTGATACCACGTACTGTGTTTTCTTTAGGTGGGATATAAAGAATAGTTCTTGGACTACAACGCAGCATCTGAAGCCCTTAATGGTGAATCTGAATTTTCAGAGAAACAACAAAACCGTGTTCAAGTCAGCAAGTTTGGCAGGTTACGTGGGAATGATATCTGGAGTCAAACCAGTAAGGATTCTTTGTTTTGTGTGATACAGAGAATGATTTCTAAATTAGAAAGCAAATCTAGTGCCTTTTTCCAAAGACTGTTGCCTGCTTTCTATCCCCATGTATTATGATGTGTATAAGGGTCCTGTCCAGTGGGTTTACAATGTGGATAATATGAAGAGGTCAACAGGGAAGGGAAGGGAAGGGAGGCATCGATGAGAGTAGGGGTTCAAGGTTGGGGTTCAAAGAGGAGAGTAAATGGATGACCAATAGCATGGAATGGTAAATCGATGGTAATTGAAGAAAGGCTGACCAGAAAGTGGATTTTTCAGAGGGCTTTAAAGAAAATGAGATTCATGTGAAAGGGCTGTCATGTACCCTTGAATTATGGCAGCATTTACTAATATTTTATTGTAAGCTACAGAGCCTGTGGTCTGCTGTATGGTGTCATCATGATGTACATGAAAATGTGCTTGCTTGCTTGCATGAACTCCAGAGAAGCTGGGTGGGTCAGGAAGTGTGAGGAGGCGATGTGTTGTAGCAAAAATATTGTCCTGTGGCACCATAGAGGCTGACAAACTTCTTGTGGCATGCGTTTCGTGGATTAGAGCCCACTTTGCCAGATGTGTGAAGTGTCTCTTCAGGGAGGAGAGAAAGGTAGATATCCTACTAATGTGGGAGGCTTTTCGGCAAACATAGAGGTGTATCCCTTACTGCCCCAAACATGTTTTGGACATTGCCCAGAAAAACAGGCCTAAAGACCCACCATACACCACTGGCACAACAGTCTGTGTGTGACTTGCCTAACTATGTGCTGAAATGCTAGTCTTGCTTGTGAGGTAAACTTCACACCTCAAACTTTTAACAGTTGGGTGGGACGCTGTCCTGTTTTCAAACTGTTCATGTAATTCTTGTTATGACTAAATTTCTTAGTACCAGCATGCCCCCATGTCTGCAGGAGTTCTGTTCCAGGTCCCCCTGCAGATATGTGAATTCGTGGATATGGGGTGTGTCCCCCCTTCAGAGTCCACCCGCGACTTCTGCCCAGTTCAGAAAAATGCCACTTCTAGTTGTGTTTTTTTTTGGCAAAATGAAAAGTGACATTTAAAAAGGCATTACAAGGGCTAGGGAAGCCCTGAGTTGTTGCCTGTGTGTGCCCCAGATTTCTCATTGGATTGAAAGTACCTTGAGTGTTCTTGGGTGCACTTTGTCTCACGTTTTGCAGGACCAGTACTCAAACGTCTCGGGCAATGTTTTTCTAGTAACTTATGGTATCTTGGTCCACACCATAATAATTATAATTATAATATAATATTATTATCATCATCAACAACTAGGTATTTATATACCACCTTTCTGGTCATCGGATTACTCCTGTTACTTTATTCAAGGCGGTTTACATAGGCAGGCGTTTCTAAATCCCTCAAGGGGATTTTTACAATCATAGAGGTTCTCTCTTTCAAGAACCAACAACATTTCAGAATGGATCTTCCTGGTTTGGTCTCACTTCTGGCCTCCAGTTCTCCCACGCAGGCTGACAAGCAGCTTCATCTCCCACATGGAGGGCAGCCAAGACGCTTCTTGCTCACACCAAGAGCAGGTGGAATCACTCAGCTTGGCTTGTCAGCTGCTTCAAGGTCTTGCCATTCTCAGCTGTTCAGGGAGCTGCTGGTGTCCTCAAACTGGCAACCTTCTGATGTTATCTTCAGGCTAACGGAGGCTCTACCCTCTAGACCAGACCTCCTGCCCGTGGTTTCCCAAACTATGGCTCACAAGCCCACATGCAGTGGGTTGCAACCTGGTCCCTCCCAGCCACCCATGCTCCAGCATGGCTCAAAATCAGAACCATTCCAGAATCCAAATGACTTACTGGGAGGATGGGGAGCCTCTTTGGGGTTGCACTGGGCCGACAACCCACTATTCTGGCTTTTGCTGGCCTCAGAATGGCCTGCTGAAGTTTCAGAAAACCATTTCCCACTTCAGAAAGCTGCTTCCAAAAACCAAAGTGACTTTCTGAGGGGTAAGTCATTCCCATGTCATAATCCACCATAAGAGGACAAGATGGGTTGTGATACCAAGAAGATTGGGAACCACTGGTCTACGCACCATAATGTACCAGATTTTAGAGCTCTGGCTCAGGACCCAATCCTATCCACTTTTCCAGCGCCGGTGCAGCCGTGCCAATGGGGCACGCACTGCATTCTGTGGTGGAGGGACAGACATAGAGACCTCCTCAAGGTAAGGGAACATTTGTTCCTTTAGCTTGGGGCTGCATTATGGCAGCACCAGTGCTGGAAAGTTGGATAGGATTGGCCCCTCACTGGGGAGTACCTAACAATTTGCTATCCCTGTGAGAAAGTTGGTCAGTGAGGCCTAAGCCCATCTTTATAACTTAAGCTATTTCTACCCAATGTTTCATATACATGACAAGGAACCAAATGTGTACGCCTGTGGGCCAGGCGGAAATGAGTTAAATGCAACACATGTGCATAAAAAAAGCTTGTAAATGGTGGACCCCAGGCTATGCAGTATAAATAGGGGAGGATGTTGGTAGTGATATTAGTTCTGTTGTTTATGCAAGGATTCCTTGCAAAGACATCACAAAACTTGGCTTCTGTTCTGTTGTATATTGGTATTCTTGATTCCAGTGAAAACTGTGTTGTCTTTATACTTTAGGGCCTTTTTACTCTAACCATGAATGAAAGGTTCAGTCTTGATGGAGGTTACATTGGTAAGTATATTCTCAGTCATACAAGGAGACAAGCATATCTTGATCAGTTTCATATTACTGGCATTATAGTCCCAAGGTATTAGTGTTCTAAGAAATAAACATGAAGTTAAGAAAAA
Source organism: Tiliqua scincoides (assembly GCF_035046505.1). Classification (NCBI taxonomy): domain Eukaryota; kingdom Metazoa; phylum Chordata; class Lepidosauria; order Squamata; family Scincidae; genus Tiliqua; species Tiliqua scincoides. The sequence continues at coordinate 63,120,802 of NC_089826.1, forward strand.
GCAGACCCAGAGTGTGGTGCAGGAAGGCTGCACATCAAAGCCCATTTGCCTAGAAGCAAATCCCATTGTAATTGCTTTAGAAATTAACTTTTGGAGTAAACCAAATTAGGCCTGAACTGGGGTGTAAGATGCTTCAATATAGATACAATTACAGTACGTAGCATTAAAGCTTCCCTAATATATTTTTCTTGTAGGAATCTTTGAATGGCTCATTGGTGAGAGAGAAGGTTGGTGGATGAGCTTTCTTACTAGAGCTGTCTTGGAAAATGGTACAAGGTAATAGTCACATTTTAAAGTACATAATCTATACATTTGACTCATATGCAACATCGTTACAAACTTTGATCCTTTAATCCTCCTGTCTTCTGCCCTAGACTCAGTAATTTGTGGATCATAGACAGAGAGCCATGAGATTCTTAGAGCCCAATTCTATCCAATTTTCCAGTCCCGGTGCAGTTGTGCCAATGGGGCATGCACTGCGTGGTGGGACAGCAGTCACAGGTATGGGAATATTTGTTCCCTTACCTTGGGGCTGCATTGCGGCTACACCGGTTTTGGAAAATTGGATAGGATTGGACCCTTAATTGGCTGCAGTGGTAGCCTTTAGCCTTGAGCACAGAGGAGAAAGCAGCAGAAGAAGTGCTTGTATGAAACTAAATTTGACATTCCCTTTATTTCTCTTCCCTAGCCTGTTCCTGTGGTTATCCTTTCTCCTTGAAATACCACTTGTGGCCCTTGCTTGGCTGGACTGTTGGTGGGAGCAATGGGATGAGATTCCTCTTCTGCCTTGTCTTTTATCCTTGGGTTGTTCTTGTGTACTGGTTTCTGTAGTACATTGGGCCCTTGGTATCCATGAGAAATCCATTCCAGGACCCCCTGCAGATACTGAATTCCACGGATGATGAAATCCACAGCTGAAGGGCCTCAGAACACCTGGAAGTGGCTGGAAGTCACCAGCACGAACCAGAAGTGACTTCTGGTTGTATCCAAGAGGTTCTCCAAGGCCCTTCAGGTGTAGGTTTAGCATTCACAGATACTGAAATCTGTGAATAAGGACATTCACCAACAGTCCAGAGGTTGCTATAGGAGGAGTGTTTGGAAAGACTCTGGATCATCAGTTTTTCATTCTGTATATTGTATCATGTTTTTCTTGTTGCATACAGCTATGAAGATGCAAAGGACAAACTGGTTAATACAAGACTACTGGCTCCAGCTTATTTCATATTGTCAGGAAACAAATCTGAAGAAGGCTGTGTTATTACACGTTCCCGATCTAAAGTCTTAGACATTTGGAAGTAAGACCACTTGATTATGATAAAGAGATGCTGTACTCCCTTCCCCCCCCCCAGCAGATTTGTCTTTTGCCTGTAATAAGATTTGCAGAAGCAGATGCTAAAGCTGTTGCTTGCTAATATGTGACTAAGGGTGCAATCCTATCCAACCTTCCAGCACTGACCTAGCTGCAATGCAGCCCCAAGGTAAGGTAACGAACATGCCCTTACCTTGAGGAGGTCCCCTTGACTGCCTCTCCACTGCAGGATGCAGTGCGTGCCACATTGGCACAGCTATGTCAGTGCTGGAAAATTGGTTAGGATTGCTCCCTAAATCATTAATCTCTTTGCATTGGCTTTTGGGGTGCATTTTCTTGCTTTTATAATTGTATCTCTCTTCATAGAAAATAATACTTCAGAAAACGTATCTGTCTTATACTGAATCTAACTCGGTCCATCTAGTTCAGGGGTGGGCAAACTTTCAACCTTTAACAGTTGTGTTGGAGAGAGAATTTCAGCAGGTACAGCTCATCCGTCTGTGAGACGACAAGCTGCACTTGCTGAAATTTCCTCTTCTATGCACAAGTTAAAGGTCCAGGAGCCCTAAAGTTGGAAGTTTACCCACCCCTGATCTAATTCAGTATTGTTGGCACTGATTGGCAGTGGCTCTCCAAGGTTTCAGAAAGGAATTTTTCTCTACCATACCTGGAGATAGCAGGGGTTGAACCTGGGGCCTTCTGCATGCAAGGCAGATGCTCTTCCATTGAGCTACATCCACTTTGCCTCTTAAACCTTCTCCTGACTTTATTATGCAAATACTAGTACTTTCATTTTTATCACATTTACAACCCACCTTCTCCAGGGAGCTCATGGTGGTACACATGGTCCTCTTCTTCCCCCAGTTTTATCCCTGCAACAACTTTGTAAGGTGGGTGAGGCCATCGGAGAGAGTGGCTGGCCCAAGGTGACCAAGTCAGCTTCATAGCCAAGCAGTGATTTCAGTTGTCTCCTTGATCTTAGTTCAAGTCTCTGAACGCTGTACCATACAGGCTCTCACGTTTGTTATGTTAGGCCTGTTTTAGGAATGCCGCTTCAGTTCTGTTAGTAACACATTTAATTTTGACAGTCCATTTTTTAAGTGAAAAATTTTAATACTTCTCCTTATTTCAAGCTTGGACATACAAAAAGGCACCTGGTTTGTGCTGGAGACAAATTATGATCGGTGGAAGGATCCATTTGTCTTGGATGACAGGAGAACCCCTGCAGCAAAGTGCTTGAACAAAACAACGCAAGAGGTAACTTTGCGAAACATGTAACTGCATGCTGGTGATGTGAGTAGGGCTGAGTGCCCAGGAGTTTTAACGTAGTCTGGGCTCAGAATTGCAGTCTAGATCCAATATAACGGGAATAATTAAGGCCTTGTGACAGCTGAAGCACTGTGGTTACCGTTGCAGCTTTGTTTTTCCATCTGAGTCTACAAATGCTTGTTCTAGTTGTGGGGAACAATCTTTCCATTATATCCTATTTGAGCCTTCAAACTCATAATTTTGACTCAGGGTTTTGTCAATATATTTGGGATAATATCTCTTAAAATAAGATAATCCTATCCTAAGAGACAACTTCATGGGGGGGTGGGAAGCAGTCACACAGCATTTACTTCACACTCCTTCACTACTCTAACGGCCTCCTGTATACTGTCATAGTAATATTGCTCCCATATTTCAAATGGGGCAGCTGAGACTGAAATAGAGCTTGTCCAAGTTTGCTTTGGGAGCTTATGGTAGAGGTATGATTTGAACTGGGTTTTTAGTTCAGCCCTAGGCATTTCCAGCTGTCCCATGTAACAGGAAATTGAAGCAAATAGTTCCATTTGCTAGTCGGCCAAGCCTGCTGCTGTCGTTCTTCAAGATGTACTGTTTGTCTTGCATTTCATGGAGTGGGGAGTCATTCATTCTCATTGCTGCTTAGTATAGTTTAGATCAGTGGTTCTCACATATTTAGCACTGGACCCACTTTTTAGAATGAGAATCTGTCAGGACCCACCAGAAGTGATGTCATGACCAGAAGTGACATCATCAAACAGGAAAATTTTTTAACAATCCTAGGCTGCAATCCTACCCACACTTATCCAGGAGTAAGTTCCATTTACTATTATTGTTAAAAGACTATACATAGTAGCTTGTTAAAAGTACAGGTCTGTAAAATTTCCCCAAATGCAGTCACATACCATGGCAACATCAAGTCTAATATATTAAAAATAAAATACACATTGAAATGAATGGGGACCCACCTGAATTGGTTCGCATCCCACCTAGTGGGTCCCGACCCACAGTTTGAGAAACAGTGGTTTAGATGTTGCTATTCTCCAAATTGTTAGAACTGCTATAGCAGCTGCTGCTATTAAGATCCATATGCTTTTTCAGTTCATCAAATATCAACCTATGTGTTCTTCTTTCCCTCTGCTCCAGAACATCTCCTTGCCTAGACTCTTTGACGTTCTGTCTACAAAACCTGTTCTCAATAAGGTAAACTTTCCCACTCCCTTTCTCTTCCATACCACCTCCTTTGTGAAAAGTATCCTAAATAAACCATTTGCAGATACACAGCCTCTAACAGTACAATCAAAGGAAAAACCATGCCACTAGGTCCTGCTGAATGTCTAAAGTGGTCCCAGGAGACAGTCAGGATAGCTGCTCTCTTCTTGGCTAAGGTGTGTTGCTCTAAGCCCACACTGAGTGGGAAAGAAAAATCTCTATTGCTTATTTCAAAGGATGACGGGTGTTGACACACAGGGATGCTGTGCCACCAGAGCTTTAAGGAATCTTCCTAGTACCCTGGATACCCCTGGGCAGTGATTAAAAGTGTGGCATTAGGAAGAATGCTAGACCCAAAACAACCTAGCATGGAGAGCACCAGCAACTATGCTAGGGAAACTACTACTTAGATTTGGTGGTTGGCCTGTAGCTATAAACTGCCAGCATAGCACCCACTTACAGAGGGCTGCATACAACAGGCTGCATGAATTAAGGAATTGGAACATTTTGCATGACTTGTATGTATGATTTAGCTGAAGCATAGAGGTTATAGTTTAAATGTTGTTATGGCTTGGTTGGTTTTTAAAAATAAACTTCATTTTCCTAGTAGCAAGGTTGGTGGCCCCGGGCAAAATGGGGTCATGGGCAAAAGGGACACTTTCGCATATCCAGTGGAACCCCACAGTATGCGGAAGTTGATGTCTTTCCACATTGACCTCTCTCCAAAAAAAAGTATTGGGCAACTGTGTGTGTGTGTGTGAGAGAGAGAGAGAGAAAGAGAGAGATTCTTGTATTGCTATGGAGGGCAGAGGCACAAGCTCTTACTTTTAACCTTGACTGGTAGAGCTTGTTCCCCACAGTGCTGTGGGGAGGTGAGCAATTGCGTGTGGGCATCCTGTGTTATTGGCCAATGGCACAGCTATGTAATTTGGTAGGAAAGGAAAATTGAGAGAAGGGTAAAGGTGCGACAAATGAAATTTTACTTTTCATTCTCAAAAACCAAAAAGAGGGTTCAAACTGGATCTAACTGAAATAGCACAGTTACAATTACTCTAGATAGGGGGAATCCAGTGGCTAATGGCCACGCACGACTGAGCCCTGGGGAAGGCAGTTAGGAAAAGGGGCAGAGCAAAGAAGGTAAAAACAGGGAAAGGGAGGGGATGTGGGGAGATTAGATTGACCTTCTAGAGCAGGGGTCTCCAAACTTTTTGGCCAGAGGGCCTCATCAAATATCTGGCATGGTGTGGAGGGCCGGGAAAAAATTTAAATATAAAATTTAAATAAATAAGAGATGGAACTTAGATGAGTGAATAAATGAATGAATGGGCTCATTCATTCAACCTCTCTGGCCCTCAGAACACCCTCCAGACACAATCAGAGCACAGTTCTGGTCATGTTCAGCTGAGTGGACCAGAGGCTTTCAGGAGACAAGAGGTTGGCCGCGGGCCAGAAAGAGGCTGGCTGCAGGCAACATCTGGCCCCCGGGCTGGGGTTTGGAGACCCCTGTTCTAGAGGAACCTGAAGGCAGGAAGTGGTAGCTTCAAGGTACAGGGGATGGAGAAAGTGTGGAGAACCAGAGATTTGGGGACCACCCACTTGTGATGGGAGAGGTAGTTCTCTTGCTGAACAAATTCTCTTGACTGATAGCCCAAGTCTCCAGAGGGAGATATTACTAGAATCTCTAATGGAAAAAGACAGAAAGTGGACTGTGAAGCAAACCCTACTATTAAACAAGTTAGTAACATGGAAGGGAGACTTTTAGAGAGACAAGAGACTGGAATGGGAAGGGGTTTCAGAAATAACTGTGACTTGTCTGGCCCCTGCTATCAAAGCAGGCACCAAGTATACATGCTACTGTATCTCTCCTGTGTACCTTGAGTTGTAAGGAAATAAACAGAAATAAAGCAGGGGTTCCCAGAGTATGCATCATGACACCTTAGGATATCACAGAATTTTTTTTTTAAAACATAAGAACGTTGACCAGTGTCATGGAAGGGTGGATGAAAGAGGAAAACATATGGATGAAAATTGAAATGTGAAAATGACTGAAAGAGCAAAGCAATGAAAGTCAAGGTATTGCTGTATCGTATCCAAGGGCTAAGGTGACACACACACACACACCCCACTGCAACACTTGTGTTATATAAACATGGATATAAATGTCTTAAGCATTTCTCTTTAGTTCACTGAAACTGTGTTTGTTTTCATCATAGCTGACTGTGTCTACAACACTGATGGATGTTTCTAAAGGCACTTTAGAGTCTTACCTGAGGGACTGTCCAGATCCTTGTAGTCCCTGGTGAGAGCTGCGCTTACTTGTGGAAACAGATATGTGCAAGGCAGATGCTGTCCGAAGGAAAACCACACAGCAGCTATGTTTCTGCCAAGAACTTCCTTCACCTGCACTGTGCTTCGTGAGGTGGGGTTCTAGGCCTGAAGGTGCTTCTGAGAGTGAATTCTCTTGCTTCCTTTAACTGTTTGCAGTTCAGACAGCAAATCAGCGTTGAACATCCCACCACTCCCCAATTCTGCTTTCTAGGCATGAAACTAAACACTTGTCTCTGGGATTCTGCTGCTTTTCATGGTACCACAGTTAAATAATTGTAGAAAAATTATCTCCTGCTTGATCCTATGCATGTTGCTCAGAAGTAAAGCCCCACTTTGTTCAGTGGGACTTGCTTCCGGGTAAGTGTGCATGTGATTACAGCCTGGGCATCTGAAGAGGATAGTTCAGAAGGGGCATTGTACCAGTTCCATCATGTGTATGGTTCTCATTGTACTGATCAGTCAAATCTAGCAAAAGAGCAGCAGTGCTTTCAGGCTAGACAGAGCACCACAGATCCGTACTAGTTGCTGCTGAAGATTGTAAAACGGCTAAGAAGGGGAGCTATGATAGCACATGCACTGCATCTCCCAAAAGTTAGCAACTGAAACTGATCTGTTTGCACTGGAAGGAAGGTGAGGGAAAGAGTACAACTATTTTAAAAAAGCTGGTGTGTTGGTGGCAGCGAGGTAGGCAGTGGAGGGGAAAAAAGGCGAGCCTAGAATCTGTTGCATTCTTTCCCTCGCCTTCCTTCCTGTGCAAGGTTCAGCTTCAGCTGCTCACTTTTAGCTGGCACAAGGAGCAGTGCAGTGATTAAGCCTCCTCCAGTTTAGCAGATTACAGGGAAGAAAAACAGTAAGCAGGGAGTGGCTGCGTATGGGCTGCAGTAAATGTTAGTGTTGCTCTCTCACGCTTTGGACGTGAATTTGGAATACAGTTGAACACACTTTCCGGAAAGGTTGCATACCACTGCTGTGGAATAAAAGCTTCTCTCTTTCTTAGCTGCTAATTAACGTTCTGAATGTTTCTATACTGCTAGTCAGTATTGAGAATGTACCTTTTTAACATGTTCTTGATAATTTTACTATTAAAAGAAAATTGGGAAGAAGTGTCTCGTCTCGTCCTGCCTGGCTGCAGTCTTCAGCTTCCAGGAGAAAGTGGAAAAATGTCATTGCGTCTTTTGTGTAACTGTTCTTTCTTTCAAGGCATTGCTAAAAATTCCCATCAGAGATCCCATCAGTCTGCCTCAACTGAGCCAAAGCCTTCAGATACCTCTTTTTAAGCAAAAGCAAGGAGCGTATTGAAGTAAAAAATGTCAATTATAGGTTGCAGTGCAAGAATACAACTGGGGAAGATAGTATGACTATCAAACCAGAAATATAGTGTCCGAAGATTTCAGAATGTTTTGTTCTAACTGGAACCAGAGGCTTTTGCTTCTTCTGAAGTCATTAGCCTTTTTTTAATTGAAAACAAAATTGAATATGGTAGTGGCTGGTGGACATGTCAGACCTTGGTACCTGAGACCTATTGCATGGAAAGCATGTGCCGCTTAGGGCCCGATCCAAAGGGGCTCATGCCCCTTGCGCCGGCCCAAGGCCTTCGTGAAAGTGTCACAAAGCATTTTCGTGATGACCTAAGTGGGGTTAGGCTGGCAGTCGGACATGTGCCAGCCTGCCCATGCCGATGCGGGCCCTGGGAAGCAGATAGGTTGCGTCAGCCAAGCCCGGTTGACACAGGGGTCTGGGGGGACGTTGGGAGGGCAGTGAGGAGGGGGGTGTTCCCGGGGGCGGGCAGCAGGGTCAGGATCTGGCAGTTATGCCAGATCCTAACCCCATTCCGGGGCAGCCCAGACTGCTGGATTTGCACTACCGCTTGAGGTGGTGCAGATCCAAGTAGTCCCATTGGGGCTGTTGCAGCTTTACCAGGGGTAAGGGGAAGCAATTCCCTTGCCCCAGGCTGAGCCGCTTGCAGCCCCAATCCTGCCACGGCTGCAGTGCAGGCCTGCCAGCCTGCCTGCTCCAGGGCAGGTTTGGATTGCACCCTATGTTGGGAACCCTCCCTAGCTTCAGATTCTGTGGCAACACAAACATTCCATTTAAAAACATTTTATGCAAGTTGTGAAAAGCAGCCAAGCCTTGAGCATGAGCTTGTGATGAGTCTCTTCTATCATGGAGCAAAACTGTCGGTACTCGATTGTGAAGTAATCCTAAAGAATATTACAAGTTCTGTAGGCTTTGCCTGGTTTGTGCAATCATCCTTACTCCTCAAAAGGGGTGGGGGAGAGATTATTTGAGCAAGATAATTAAGACTTAGGATTAGTTCAGCATCCTATGATTTTTACCACCAGAAAAGCATATGAAAACTAGCTAGCAGGTGCATAAACCGAGTCTACCGTATATACGTAGCATCTACAACTTACTAATTTTTTTCCACATCCATAACTTGACTCTGACCAAATAAAGTTACTCCAGTCAGCCATTGTGATTTTGTATCACAATCTACTTGTCCCACATGCTGTAATGAGCAAACACCACTGTATTATGAGTATAAACCTAAGAAATGTACTTATTACGTAGTTTTCCATGAATTTGCTTCATTTCATTAAAAGCCATTACTGCCCAACATTGCATATATGCAACAGGGACCAAATGTGTACACCTGTGGGCCTGGCAAAAATGGGTTAAATTAGCTTTTAAATTTTAAATAAATGAATAAATCCTTTAGGTTCTATGCAAGACCTGCTTCATGAATCCAGTTTTAATAAGAAAGTGTTAGATGTGATCACAGTCTGAAATGTATATAGTTATATCTAGTTGAAATAGGGCATACAGCCTGATCTTTTGTGTGTGAGAAAAATTTGCACTGTATTCACTGGGGCTTCATTCCAAGTAACCATACATAAAATCGAAAGTTAGGGGCCCAATCCTGTCCAAATTTCCAGACCGGTGCAGCTGCAATACAACTCCAAGGCAAAGGACTGAATGTTTCCTTACCTTGTGGAGGCCTCCATAACTACCCTCCTACTACAGGATGCAGCGTACACCCCACTGGCACGACTACGCCAGGGTTGGAAAGTTGGATAGGATTGGGCCCTTTGTCATAACCAGCAAATATTAATATTAGATGTAGGCTGCCCTCCTATATATGGTTGCTAGGGAGTAAACCTGATTGCAAAGAAACAGACTTCTCAACAAGCATGTTTAGACTTGCACCGCACACCTAGTAAGTTTGTGGCAATTAATTTAGGAAGTAGTTCTGTATAAATAAGTGTTATTGATCGATCAGTAGCTGTTATAAATGTATTATAACAATAAATAAATAAAATGCAAGCCAGGATAAGTGGGAGAATTTCTAGCATGTACTGTATGTTTGTCTTGGCCAGATTCCAACAGAGAACTAGGCGTCCTTTTTCTGGGTTGTGCCGCATCTATGCAACTATTGAGAAATAGCTACAGCTTAAAGCTAGCCAAGTATGCATTCCCTCAACTCAGTAAGCCCTAGATGTCCTTCAGGATCTCAAGCAGAAATGGATACACTCTCTCACCAAATTGCAATTTCTGAAGTCCTTGGGGGGAAATCATTATAATTATACTGATATAAACCATAGAACTAATAGCAAGCTTTCTAGTGCAGGCATATCCTGACAAAAGAACTCTGTGGTCCTGGTCACATGGGTGGGTGGGTGTTCAACTAACTACAGAGAGAGGTGCTGCTCACAAGTATGTACGTGCTCTAATTCCTTCTGGAGAGAATGATGGCCCGTGTCAACATACAAATCACAAGTGCCACAACAGATGGTGCGTAGGGAAGGAAGCATGATATGACTGCAGGGCTAGCCTAAGACCTGGTGCCTGAAGTGGCAAATGCTGTCCTCGACCTCCCTTCCTCTTACCTTGTGATGTACCAGCTTCTGTTCTTCCTGCTCTCTGGATTAAAAAAGGAAGAGAAGAATGGAGGATAATGGTGGTCTAGAAAGCAGTGCTTCTCAAACTATTATTATTGTTATTATTATTAACAGAGAAATTATTATTATTTACAGAGAAAATCAAACAGTCAACTAATGGCTCCCTGTCCCAAAAGGGCTCACAATCTAAAAGGATGCAAAAGAACGCCAGTAGACAGCCACTAGAAAAGGCAGTGCTGGGGTGAGAAGGGCCAGTTACTCTCTCCCTGCTAAATAAAAGAAGAGCACCCACTTAAAAAGTGTCTCTTGCCCAGTTAGCTTGTGGTGGACTGGCAATTAGTCTTCTGATGTGCTAGGGACAAGTACTATATCGCATATTATTACTATTTTTTCTTCCCTGGGAATTTGCTTTGGACCAGCTGCTGCCTGTCTGCAAACCACCACTTTGAAAAGCAGAGGTCAAAAAGGAGCTCTAGCCCATCACTCTTCTGCTTTATCCTTCTCTTCCAATGCAGGTAGCAGCAATGCAGGTGAATAGGTAGAGCAAGGTGGACATCACCTGTCAACCTGCTGCTGAGGCAACTGACTCACAGTTCAATCCTGAGCTGCCTGTGGCACAGGGCTGCAGCAGCACCAAAAATGGCTACCACTGCATCCTGCGCACTCCAGGCAGCCACTGCCTCCTCCTTGAAGGAAACTTTTGTCCCCTTCCCCAGGTAAAGAGAGTAACCCTGCAATGGGGCTACTCGATTCACCACCAACCAAAAGGTCTGTGGTGAATCAAGAGCCTCCATGTAGGGTGGCAAGCCTCCCCACTCCCTCCCCCCCAGAATGCCTCCTCCCCGCCTTCCCCCATGCCTTTGCTCACTTCTCCACTGCTCAACAATCTTTGTGACCGCCAAGTGATGGAGCTCTGGTGACCACCTGGTGGTAGCCCAGCACCAGCCAGCACTGGGCTACCACCAGTGCTCGCCCAGTAGTAGGGCCCACAAATGTGCCTTATGGCACATTTGCAACAGTGCATGCCGGCAGTAAGCTGGCGCGCACGGTTCAGGATTGGGCCCTCGGTCTTCATTGCAGATGGGCTGGCCCTCCATGGACACACAAACAAATTGGCAGATACAACTTTCCCTGACATGAATAAAAAATGGTGATACGTATTTTGTGTGTTGGTTCCTACCTGTCATGCCCAGACACCTTGGACATGAAAAACCATGTCTGCTGGACTACTGCTTGCACTGTTCCCCACTCAGCCACAACACTTGGAATTTTCATAATGTTTTGCAACTTGTACTGTGTAAAGCAGGTTGCCAAACTTTCTCTGGTGCTGCTCTTATGCCTTCAACAGCAGCTCACAACATGTAGGTGAGATAATAGGTCTAATTATAACCCAAATTGTGATTTACTGGCCAGATCCAGCTACACGTGCCATTATAAGTAGCTTCTCTCTCAGGTTTTGTAGGGTTTATGTAATTTGCTAACATATATTTGTATGTTGTATGTAATGCAGTTTTATATGTTGAATTGCACATGCTCAGTAAGTGAGGGGCTCTGTCTGCTCACTGGCCCCTATTTTATTTTGGGAACTGATGGAATGCGCAAGGTCTGTCTGTGCAGTAAAATATACTTCCTCCCTGACCACTGTTTGGAGAATAAGGTGGCAAAGGAATGCCATAGCTCCATGGTAGAGATTTTGCAGATATCTTCAATCTCTGGCATCTTCAGGCAGAAGGACCCTTCTGAAATCCTGCAGGACCACTCACTGTCAATTAGGGTAGTAGATAGTACTGAGGTTGATGGACCAACATTGGTATTAGTCAGTTATTCATATATTTGAGAGTACAAAAAAGAGTGCAGAAGTTGACCATCCCTGTGCTAGAAGGAAAATATAACTGGTAAGCATGTGAAAGAATATCTATAAATGTTTTCCTCTCAAGAAAGTAACTGCAACTGACCTGAGGGAAACTGACAACATGGATACATTAAGTCATGCATCCCAAATAATAATAATTTCTGTTCTACATTGTTGAGCAAGCTCTTCTGATTGCTTTCATCTTGTTGCCAGCACACACCTGCTGCAAAGGGAACTCAAGGCCAACCAGTCTATGGTCTCCCATTGGGTGTGTTATTTAGCAATCAAGTCTGTACCCCTGCAGGAAGCATGGGTGTAAGTAATAGACTAATTTTTCAGCAGGTGCCAGAGCTAATCTGACTGGCTCCTCTCCGGTGCCTAGGCTCACTGCTGTTCTCAAGAAGGGGAGGATGGAAGGAGGGGTGGAGCTTGCTAGAGAAGTTCTTTGGGAAAGCATACAAAGCAGTGCTTTGCAACGTTATATGTAAAAGTTCACAGCTACTTGGGGACGTTTTGGTTCCTGCAGTTTTGCCTACAAGTACAAAGAGTGAGGTAACTAGCCCACTGGGAAATCAAGAAGTGCTTGATGTAGTAAATCTTTGTCTCTTTGATACATCTGTGTTGTAGAACCTGTTGATGTTTGCTCCAAGGTAACACTGATGAAAGTATTATTTTCTATAATAGCTTTGGCACTAGGTTGATGTCAGATGTTTTTCTTCTTCAGACTCCTACACAAATTGCCTGCAAACCTGCCATTACTGCATCAGGTTTATATGCAAAAAGTTAGTACTTTGGGATGAGTAAGTCAGGGCAGAAGGGTGTGACTTTTCTGGGCTGGCTTTCTGTATTGGAGAATGGCTAAATCACAACTTGTAGTTCACCAGGTAGCTGTGGGGCTTGGGGGAGAGCTTTATACTCCTTCTCACCTCTTCCCCCCCCCCCCCCGTGCATTTGGCATCATTACTACTGCCAGCAATGAGAGTTCAGCAACTGGCACAGCCAGTTAGGCCATTTGGTGGATGGGAGGCTGTGGCTACTATCTGATCAATCCTCCACATTCTGTTGTAGCCCCTCTAGAAGCAATACATTGGTACCTATAGGGAAATGGCAGTTATTGGGGGCTGGAAGGGAATCGCAATGAGCAAAGACTTAAAAGTCCCCCTCCCCTTATTTTCTTAAGTAGGAAAAGCATGTGTAAATTCACCATGTGCTTCATATGATGTATAATCTGACCCTAAGTGAGGCTAGGATTTAATGTAGTTGCCAGATAACATGCTACTTGTTCTCCATGTGTTTACAGTAGTTTGCTTGTGAAAGAGCACAAAGAGAGCCCTGCTTCTGGATAAGACACACATGCATCTAGTCCAGCATTCCTTGTTTACAGGTGCTGGCCAGATGCCTCTAGAACAGGGGTGTCCAAACTTTCTGGCAGGTGGGCCACATTATCTCTCTAACACTGTTGGGGGCTGGGGAAAAAAGAATTAATTTACATTTAAAATTTGAATACATTTACATAAATTAATATATTAGAGATGGAACTTATATGAATGAATGAAAGTCCCGCAATAGCTCAAAGCCTTTAGGCCAGCCTTTTCTTCACAGAGGTGAAACAGCAAGCAGTGGAGGGAGCACTTGGTTCGCAGCTCACGCAAGAGGTTGAACAATCACCCTCACACTGAGAGCAGCTGTGTTGGGCCATGCGGGCACTAGCATATCTCCAGAGGCTCACTGGAGACTGGAGGCTCCCCATGGGCTGAATTGGGGATCCCTGAAGGCCACAAATGGCCTCCAGGCCAGGGTTTGAGCACACCTGCTCTAGAACACTTGTTCCCAACCTTTGTTGGGATACTCTCCTTGTCACTGCCAAACTGTGAGTGGTCCTCAGGTGTGCCACAGGAATTTGGGGGAAGGTCATTTATTAATAGGGCCAATGGAAGATGTGAGCCCCTGCTGTCAGTGTGGTGTGCCTTGTCAATTGTCAAAAACCTGGTGGTGTGCCAATAAATCCTGTTGAAGATGGTAGGACTTTTAAGTAAATGTATATAGGCTAGCACTCTAATATATCTTTTATATTTATCCAGAAATTTAGTTTTTTAATTCTATTTTTCAGTTTCTACAGAATTTGTTTTAAAACTATAGCAACCTACTCCAAGAGTTCAAGGTGAAATGAATTTGATCTTTAAATGAAGTACAATAAGTTTCAAGGTAGAAATATGTGGCAGAAGAAATGTCAAGTTTATTTTTGTTTGTTTGTTACAGTCATAATGGGACATGGCTATGGGGAGGGGTGTTATGATGAGTCCCTGCTTTAAAATTTAAAGCACCATTGGAAAGTACCAGAAAAAAATACAAGAGGCAAAGTGAGTTGGGGGAAAACATTCTCCTACAGATTTCTGAAAGAGAAATAGCTGTGTGTTTCACATTAATGCCCTCATCTTGAATGTCCTAGAGGTGAGCCTATGGGAAGCTGCTCTTCATATGTACTGATTTTCTGATAATAAAGAAAAGTATTCTGGGTATGTAAAAAGTACCCTGCCTTCATTATCTCAAGGGTCTAGCAGTGGAGGGAAGCAGCAGGATAGTGAACTACTTATCCAGGGGGAGCACCTGTTGTGTCATGCTCCCCAGCCACTTATGCTTCTCTGCTGCTTGTTCAGTGACCTTAAGAACATAAGAAGAGCCCCACTGAATCAGGCCATAGGACAATCTAGTCCAGCTTCCTGTATCTCACAGCGGCCCACCAAATGCCCCAGGGAGCACACCAGATAACAAGAGACCTGCAACCTGGTGCCCTCCCTTGCATCTGGCATTCTGACATAGCCCATTTCTAAAATCAGGAGGTTGCATATACACATCATGGCTTGTAACCCATAATGGATTTTTCCTCCATTGGACAGAAACTTGTCCAATCCCCTTTTAAAGGCATCCAGGCCAGATGCAGTCACCACATCCTGCGGCAAGGAGTTCCACAGACCAACCACATGCTGAGTAAAGAAATATTTTCTTGGTCTGTCCTAACCCTCCCAACACTCAATTTTAATGGATGTCCCCTGGTTATGTGAGAGTGTAAAGAGCATCTCTCTATCCACTTTATCCTTCCATCATGATTCCCAATATCTCTTTCCAGGGCAATGACAGGTCTCTTTGGCTGCCAGTTAAGCAGGAGGCCTCAACAGTGCAGCAGCATGCCAGGGCTTCCCCAGCCCAACCTTTGCTCTTCTCTTGCATCAAGAAGCTTTCACTCCTGTTTCTCACTGGGCCTTCTCCAGCCCTCAGCAGACTTGATCCTAGTGCCTCTCCCTTTCAGGTTCCCTTCTTTTCCCAACCTTTCTTACTCCAGAGTAGGGCCTTCCCAGGTCAGAGTTGCAAGTCACAGCAGGGACTCTTGGAAAGTGTAGTCCCATTATCACAGCTTTGGGAGACATCTGTGTAAAAAGCATGAGGGTTGTCAAAAGAAGCACCTTGGGCATTGTTCTGAGAGCCAATGATGAGTTATGACACAGCAGGGAACCAATAGGTGTTAATATCCGGGGCCTGGGGAGAGGTGGCAGAGCAAGTGAATGGCAAGCTGTTGGGGGGGGGGTTTCCCCCATTTTCACTTTTTAAAAAGCCCAGGTGTGACATCATTTCCAGGGCATCATTTTGAGCTGGGCACTGGGCTACATGATTATTAGCTACACCTTGATAGTCCAGGCTGTCTTCTTCCTCAGTTTCCAGTGATGGCAGATGGTGAATATGATAATCTTGCAGCTGCAGCCTTATCACAATGGGAGAGTGATGTGTGAAGGGTTCTAGGTCCTAATTAAGAGATTACAAGACAGGACAGCTGGATCACATTAAGCCAGGAATCTGACCAGGCAGATTTCATTATCTTTTTCAATAGATGGCTGGCTGAGGCAGGGCCTATGAGAGGAATTTTAGCAGGGGCTAAGAAAAAAAGTTTCTTTGGGGCCCCTTCCTAGAGGGGAAGGGGGGCAATGGGGGCAGGCAGATCGGGGGGGGGCAAAATAGGGCAGGGGGAGGGTATTTATAGCCACATTAGTCTTTGGAGCTCAGGTCTACTAGGCTTCTTGATGCAGAGCGCTGGTCTACCCAAACATGCAGCATTGGCAGCTAGATAAAGTAATACAGAAAACCAAACACACTCTTAAGTCTCTCTAAAATGTTTGAAATACAGAAAACTGATTGCAGAAAATTAGCATCATTGTATTTAGGCTTACACTAGAATGGATCAAAATGAACTTCTGCAGCAGCTGTAGCCCCACAGCAGGGTCTCTGAGCTTCTATACACTCCTTCATGGTTATGGAATCCACAAGACACACTGTAGCAGGCCAGTTTCCTCCCAGATTTGACACTGTGTTAAGGAGGGTCATGGGTGCTTTCCTGGGCCTGGTGCGTATTGCTTGCAGCAGCAGTTAACACTGCATGCACATGGTTGTGTCTTAGCATTATGTGCTGGCAGTGAGTTCAGGTGAGATAGGAAAATGTCAGGTCCCAGGAACTTTCTGGGCCCCCTCCTTTGGCTCCTGGGCCCCCTTTCTGACCCCCTGAGTACAAATTACACCTTTTACCCCCCTCTCCTAGGCCCTGGGCTGAGGTATAAAAAGTATGGCTTGGAGCTAGGGAATGTGCTTGTCACCAGAGGGCAAGAGAAGATGCTGCTGGGCAGTTTCTCATCTCTTCCCTTCCCTTCCATGAGAGTTTATCTGATACTCTGCTGAGCCTTCGAGCGTTTAGGGAAGCCAAGTATGTGAGTAAAATAGTTTTAGGTAGTTTTTTTTTTCTTGTGTGTGTTATAATCTCAAATTATATGCATCTATGCACTGAATCAATGAGTCTTGAACTCTCTCATTTACTTTCTTAATAAACATTCTTAAGTTTTGTCATGTGATATGTGCTCCTCCATTCCAAATAAGCCGCAGTGCCATTCTTAAATCGTGGGCCTGACCAAGGCAGGTATACTGTCAGTGCAAGAGAGGGAGTGGGGGAATAGAAGTATTTTGAGCACTGGTTTCCCCCTGACATAATTGCAGCACCTAAGGACCTCCCCCCTTTCCCTTCTTTGGCTGGGAGGTGTTCAAGGCAGAAAGGAGGTGGTGGTATCTACCCAGCCACTGATGGAATACTTTCTTGTGGGAAGAGAGGTCCTAAGTGCAGGTTACCCAGGGAGGGGTGGCAAAGGTGCTGGGGACTCTGGTTTTGCACATAACACACTCTTTAACCAAGGGCGGAGCCTGAGGAGCACCTCTCCTGTGCTATGCTGGGGGGGTGCATGACTGCCCCTCAAGCTCCACTCTATTTGAGGAGGAGCTGGTGGCATTGCACCCTTCCTCCTGTGGTGGCTCCTCCTCTGGGGATAACCCAGCAGTGATGTGATGCTGTCACTGGCTGGGTGCCAGTGCATTCTGCATCTCCTGTCTTGTTTAAAGTACCCATGCAAACAAGGAGAAAGTTAAGGGGGCTGGAGGTGGTGGCTCACCCCTGCTCTGTGATCAATATATGTGAGGTTTACTGGTCTAAACTCATATTCCATGCATCTTTATTTGCATACCTTTGGAAGACTATGTCTTTCAGTCTATTTTATCTTCTTTTTCCTTGGCAACTTCGGCCATTCAGTAATTGGTTTAGGAGTTATAATGGGAGACCAAGACATTATTACTGAAGTCCCTGCAGCACTTAAGCGCTTGGCCAAGTACCTGGTTCGTGGCTTCTATGGAGTAGAATATGCACTGGCCCTCGATGTACTGATCCGCTATCCATGTGTCAAGGAGGATGACTTGTTGCTGCTTCTCAAGTATGAGCGCAAACAGCTGCGTACCATCCTCAACACTCTCAAGGCAGATAAATTTGTGAAGCTGCGGATGCGTGTGGAGACAGGGCCAAATGGGAAGAGCACAAGGCACAATTACTACTACATCAACTACAAGGTGCTGGTGGATGTGGTGAAGTACAAATTGGATCACATGCGCCGGAAGATTGAGGCAGGCGAGCGAGATTCAACCACACGGTCTTCCTTCAAATGTCCTTCATGCCTAAGCACCTACACGGACCTGGAAGTGAATCAGTTGTTTGATATTTTCACAGGTACGCTGCTGTAACTAGTTGTGCTGTTCATTTGACCTTATCCTTTTGAAACCCTTAAGAGCATCAGTTGTATTTGGAGCATAATATTTGTTGATCAGTTCAAGGTGATTGTTGGATGTGTATTCAAATTCAGAGCAGGGGCATGCGGTGGGTGGGGAGGCAGGTGAGGCAGAGCCTTCCCACCAGAGTCCTTTGAATAGCGCTACTGTATGTGAGGTGTGCAAGCACACACAACCCATGTGTGACTGCCATCTTTTTCTTCCTCCATCACAACAAAAGCAGCACTTTAATCCAGTAGGAACAACAAGCTATTCTCTAGCTATTCTTACAGTTCTTAGAAGGAAGCTTGTGTGGCTGAGCTCAAAGGAACTAAGCTGAGGACTGAGACGGTATTGATCATTTGGCAGATGCTACCACTTCAGTTTTGCAATCTTTATTTATGCTTCAGAGACATTCCGTTGCACCTACTGCAATACTGAAGTTGAGGAAGATGCTTCTGCACTACCTAAACGAGATGCCCAAACCCTGCTGGCCAAATTTAATGAACAAATTGAGCCCATATTTATGTTGCTTCATGAAACTGAAGACATTGTTTTGCCATTTGACCTTCTAGAGCCTCAGCCCTCAGAAATCCCTGAACTAGCAACAAGGTAAGATGTCTCTGTGGGTCTGTGTATAGTCCATATGCTTATATAGTTGAAGTTAATGAGTTTAAATAGTGGAGATCTTCCTGGGTCAAGTTAATTGCTCTGGTGTTGGAAGAGGCAACAGCTCTAAAGTTCTGCCTGGTAATGTGGCTCTTCACATTATCCAGCCGCCTCTTCTCCAGAAACCTGAAGTTCAAAGCAGTGACAGTACATATGAGTGAATTAGGGATAGGAAGAACCACCTTGTTCCACTCCGCGGTTTGGCAGAGTGGCATGAAATAATTTTCCTCTAAAAAAACTCCTGCAGCATATTAAAGAAGTCTAACATGGTTGAGCTTCTCTGCAAGTGCTCAGTAGGTGTGCAATCTAGCAGGAGGAAAAATAAATTTGGATTTCCCCCTACTCTGCAGCAGTTTGTTCTTGTGAAGTACCTTCTGCATTCAAGGTCAGAAGGTTTGTGATGCAAAGCCATAAAAACATATTGTATCATACTACCATTAGGCTATGATGCACCCCAGGCCATGCTAGACCCTAGCCTCTTGTGCTCCAAGGCCTTTGAGACAGACGGCAGTGAGGCACAAAAATTCCTCCTTCTCCCTTCAACAGCGATCTTTGGTTTTATTTCCAGAATGGACCCAAAACCTGCTGGAAAACAGGTCCAGAACCCACTCTTGAAACACTTCATGGGAATAGTTTCAGTTCAATTGTCTTTTGGGGTGAAACTTCACCCCATCCCTAGGAGGAATTAGCATGTCCTTAAGGCAGTAGTTCTCAAATGTTTTAGCACCAGGACCTGCTTTTTGGAATGATACCAGAAGTTATGTCATTGACCTGGAAGTGATGTCATGACTGGAAGTGATATCATCAAGCAAGAAAATTTGACACCTCCCATATAACAAAATCAAATCACTTAAGTAAATTAAAAGTTCACAATAAGTATAAGCTTAAAAACTCTCAAAATATGAAAGAACCCTCCCAACCCTAGACAGAGCTGATAATTGGATTTCCCCAATTTGAATCTTTCTTCTGCCTCTTTCTTAGCCACAGCTAATACGGGGATAATGATGCTTATTGGCTAACAGCTATCTTGGTGTAAGGATTCCATCCTGATACTCAGTGTTCAGCACTCAGCATGCACTATACAAATGCTAAGGCTTTATTATGATGTACAATATTGGGTGTGTTTATAGCACTTATGGGGGGAGGGGAAGACAGCTTTTCAGCCTGTACCTGGCCTATCTTTACAACACCTACACTAAGCTGGGTTGTTTCTGTTTCACAATAACCCAGGCTGCTGGGATCATACTGTCTAAAGCTGCTGCCTTATACTGAATCAGACCATTGATCCATCTAGGTCAGTATTGTTAATGCTGACCAGCAGCGGTTCTCCCAAGGTTTCAGGCAGGAATTTTTCTCTGCCCTACCTGAAGATGTCAGGATTGGAATAAGATCTTCTGCATGAAAAGGGGATGCTCTCAGCAGTGTTGCCCCTTTTGACATTCAGTGCAGAACAGATGCTTCCTACTGCTCCAGCATGTGATCAGAACCATGTTTCAGAAAAGGCAATTAGGCCTTGATCTGAAAAAAGTTCTATTTGAGGGTCATTGAAACCAGTGGGACTTAAGCATTCTTTCTGGACAGAGACCATACTTCTTAAAAATAGTTACCTTAGGTAGGTGACAAAAAATGAAACCATGCCAATGAGAGCAATGTTTTCTTTTAGCTTGGATCAGCATCTGAGTTCAAAAACCGAGCTGCTCAGCCGCCCTGAAAAATGGGCAACCAGGAATTCCTCTGATGGCAACATGTACATCCAGAGCTTGGTTATTGATGTCCAAGAGTCTGTCAATGTGACAAATGCAAAGGTTCAGAAAACTAAACAACAACCTGTGTGGATGATCCAAAGTACTGTGCAAGGAGCCTCTTTGGATGTGGTTAACGCTCCTGGCGGTAAGACCATTTTGCACAAAAAGACCCAAAAGTGCTTTCACGCTTTTCTTCACCTGTACTGTATCACACTTGACTCCCACGTGTGTGTTGCCAAGGGGAATATAGCATTAGGGAATGCACATCTGCAGACAGGGGGCCAGCATTTCCAGGCAGGATTCTCAGCCAACTATACTGGGCTCAGGTTGATGTTTGGAAACCAATTCAGTATTTTTAAATGTACACTCTTGCATGCTCTCTCCCCTTCCCCCCCCCACTAGAGCTGGAGGGGGGGGGTTATGATACTGCAGCTACCTGTGACTAGTTTAGGCCAATTTGGAAAATGTAGCAAGAAAGAGAAGTTATCAAGTCTTGATGGCTCTTGCAGTTTAAAGTAGTTTAACAGAACAAAGTAGTTCATTCAGGTTATGAATAATTTCAATAGCCCTGTTCTTGTATTTTTAACACACTAGATGCTAAGAATGTGGATGAATGCATCAAGGAACCTGCCACTGAGAGTGAAGTAACCAGAACACTCCTTATCCATGAATACAAGTCTTCCTCTGTGACAGGGCATGCTCCCCCTTCTGCCAAAAGTAGGCTGCATGACTCAGAAAGTGACACCAGCGAGTCTGAGGAAGAGGTCAAAGTAGCAGTGGCCAAAGAACCAGTAACTCTAAATCCCCCTATAATGGTGGCTGGTCAACCACACTTGTACAGTGAAGTAGGTGAAAATCCAGAGCTAGTTTCACTTATGACAGATGAGGAGCGGGAAGTTTATATTAAGGTGGGGCAAGAAATGTTCCAAGCTGTCTTTGAGTAGATATACATTTATGCTCCATTGCTCATATTTAAATTGGTTAATCATACAGCAATGGTCAATTAAGAAAGGATAAATGTTGCTGTAATTCTTTGTTAATAGTTCTTGATTTTTTTTTTAATGGAGGGCAATGACAAAGTTGATACTGCCTCCAGAAGATGCCAAAAGCCAGGCAAGATCAAATTCAGATAGTAAGTCTATTTTGAAGTATACAGTGCTAATTTTTGTTTTTTTTAAAAAAGGTAAATCATTGTAAATCTGGAATAAACAATGTCTGAATTGTAAAGGCCTGTAAATATTGTTAAAAGTTCATTTGAGTAAAGTTAGTCCAGTGTGTGGCTTTAGAGAATGTGTTACGTAGAAACGTAACTGTCTGGTACTGGAGTGTGACAGTAGTATAAATATGGTTGTTGTGGAGCATTTAAACATTGTATATCTTGATTTAAGTCGGGGGCTTATAGTCATTGGGTACTATGCATAAAGCATCATAAAAACAAAAAGGGTAGCTTGCTGTCTATTTTGATAAACAATGCAACATTCCTTCAGGGCTACTGCTTTGAGAAAATTTGAGAAGCCTTTAGTAGCGGTATAAAAATTTTTTTCCGTAAAATACCATTAACAAAAAAAGGCAGGTAAATGCCTGTAAGGTAGAAGGCACCCACAACTATTGTAAGGGCTATCATGATCCTATTTTAAGTGGTGGGTAATGACCACTTCAGTTACTTCAGGGAGTGGTTCCTTGTACAGACAACCACAGTGCCAAAAACTCCTTTTGAGACTCTGCTCTTTAGCATTCTTTCAACCTAAGGTGCAAGTCTACTCCTTACAGAACAAGCAGTACTTTGCTTACATATTAACTCCTTTGATGGAGAGGCTGTAAGATCACAACAGAACTCATGGTTTCACAGCAGTATAAAGTTACTAATAATGCTATAGATCAGTGCTTCTCACACATTTAGCACTAGGATCCACTTCTTAGAATGAGAATCTGTCAGGACTCACCAGAAGTGATGTCATGACTGGCAGTGACATCAAGAATTTTAAACAATCCTAGGCTGCAATCCTGCCCACACTTACCCAGGAGTAAATCCCATTTACTATCGTTAAAAGAATATACATAGTAACTTGTTAAAAGTACAGGTGTGTAACACTTCTCCAAATGCAGTCACATACCATGGTAGCATTAAGTCTATTATAAATAAAATATTGACATGAGTGGGGACCCACCTAAAATTGGCTTGTGATCCACCTGGTGGGTCCTGACCCACAGTTTGAGAAATACTGCTATAAAGGACAGTAAAATTGCAGTAGTGTTCATGCAACCAAGATTTCCATATTAAAAGTTTGTGCATTCAGTTATAACTTCTCCCACACCTACAGCATAACAGGAAAAGCTTAAGAAGTTGACACATCTTTGCATCTAATGATTTAAAGGCAGAGTGCACTTATCCACTATTAAGTGACTATAATGAAGATGTATAGTTTCAAGTAACTCTAAACAGTGACGTTCTCAGCTGGAACATAAGTACTAGAAAGAATTCTTCAGAAGGAAAGATAGCACCAAAAGGCTCTCACCTACTGACTTTGTCTACTCAAGGAGTAATAGGTGTGGAACTCCTTTCTACTAGCTTTGTTTGTCTTAAAGTCACATTTATATGTCAGAGAGCAGTAAAGCTGGTTCTTTTACTTTTAGCCAAAGCTTTTTGTCAAACTTCTTGTTCATGCTCCCTTTTCTCCTTACTGTTGCACCACAACTGAGTACCTATGCAGTTGTAGCGCCTTTGTATTATTCTTCAGCGATCTCCCTCAGCAGTAGAAGGGAAAATTAAATGGTACCAGATGGATAGAAGGTTGCTTTCCTTTCAAGACGGTAGGATTAATACTACATGCTATGAAGTATTGTTAGACCCCAGCCAACACATCATATACCAAAAGTTGGGAACTAAAAATACACAAAATCCAGCACAGCCCTTATACTGACCTATACAATATAACATCTAAAGTATCTATATAATATGCAATGCTTTGTTTTGATACACAATGCCACAATGAATCACTTCAGGCTTTAAACTGAAGGGCAGCAGCTTTCCCAGTCACTTAAGCTAGCATATCAAAAGCAGTAAGTACAAGTCAGAATCATGGAGATAGCACCAGTAGAATATCCAGGCACTGCTTTTATAACCTTGGAGGTGATCTTTATCCTTTCACCTTGCTCAAATGCTCAGGCTCCTGCTCTAGAGATGCACAAGTGTATCGCAGATATTTGTTTCTGACTTTAGGGAAAAATGATGATCTCCTTCAGATGATGGAACACAGATGCTTGTCAAATGGAGACATCATTGATCAAGGGGACTATGCTGCTTTCTGGTGTCCATAGTCACTCCTTCAGAACTCTTGCTAAGGAACAGGTGGAGCAGAAGGGAGTCTAAATAAGAGTTAGACCAACATAATTTTAATACTGTAAGCCTATCACCAAAAGGAGACCAAAAACGCACTATAACCTATGATGTGCTCAATGTATTTTGACCATTATCGTCCTCAAGGCAAAAGAGCCCTGATGTGCATTAGTTAGCCCATTAGCATCAGCTAAACAAGTTCACTTACATAATATGATCCAAACACAGTGGGCATAACAGTATGATCACGTTTTATTCTAAACATGTTTTGCTTTTTAATTAATAAATTTTATTGACGTTTCCCTTTTCCTGTTCAAATCACCACCACCTCTTTGTGTATTCAGTCTCAGAAACCAAACTGGGAAGATTGCACATATCTTCTCTCAAAATTCTCACTGTTCCAAACATGTAATGGTCCTTTAAAAAGAGCACATGTATACTTTCCTGTCATATTTTCATTGGGGGGGGGGAGGAGAAAGAAGGGTGTAACAATCACACTGAGTAACATCAGACACAAGGGAAGGTCATGACTTAAAAAAATGTATTCTAGGATGCTTGATGAGAAACACCCACTATAACTTATTCAGCAAGACATTTTGGCAATCTGAAAGTTATATTCTGCTTTAGACCCTCTATGAAGGTCCCTTGAAGAATCAACTTACTGAGATTTTTCCTCTTGATGTTTTGATAGATTTGTTTTATCTGCTTGGTCTTGCACAGATGAGATTTTCCTCCTTTTATAAGAATGCAATGCTGTATAAAAATTCAAACCATTCTGGGTTGAATCCACAGAACTGTGAGCAGAAGGATAATAATCACTTATTGTATTTGTGCAAGAGTTTGCACAGTGCCATAATAGGGAGATTCCATAACAGTTCTCAAACTCTTGTGCAAGTGGAACACCACTTTGGCATTTAATTCCACTTTTCACATACCATGCTCTAGCACAAGATGTAAAAACCAAAAAAGGTCCTTCCATGAATGGAAGACAACTTTTGAATGTAGAATTGCACCTCTGAATCGAATCCATTATGTTCCCTAAAGAACAGTGCCCCCAATACAAAAATGTTAGCTTCCACAAAACAAGCTAACAATAATCAATACAAACACTTCCCTTGGCTGCAAACTACTTCACATAACATTGTTCAAGAACACACACACACACACACCTACAAGTCAAACTTTATTTAAAACTACACTTCAAAATTGCTAAAATCACAATAAAAATAAAATGAAAAAGGAACTGTGCAGCCAGGCTGAAAACTCAATTTTAGCCATTCAGACATGGGAAAACGTTAGCGTGCCTATTCTAAAAGGCAGTGTGTGAAAAACTAATTTACATTTTTATACAGATTAGAATGCACATAGTAGCAATTTTCTATATGCCTGTCAATGAAGTAGGCCAAGGGGGAGCAATGGCTATGTGTGAGTCTTTTGTTTTTTATGCACTTTGGGCTCCAATTGTATCTGTAAGGAGAAAGGGAAAAAAACATTTGTTAATATTTAGTAACACAATATGAAATAATTTCAAAAACTGATTTCAAGGAATTGCTACCCATTCTTCAGATAGGATTCTTTTTCAAATACCTGTACTTTGGTCAAGGCTTTCCTCTGTACCTTGCTGATCTCATAGCCCAATACTTACATATGATCAAAATTCAGAACCACCCTTCACTATTAATTTAAAAATGGCAGATGATCAACATACTCAATGAACTGAATTTGAGACCCCATACTGACAAAACACTGCTAGACTAGGCTATAAAACATGAGGGAAGAAGCACAAGTGGTGCACAACTGCCCAAGGAAAATCAGCATTGTAAAGTGTTAGCAGCTGTATGGGCATATCAGTCCAAAGTATCACAACCAAGCAAGTTAAATTAGCACAACCAATCTGAATATTTTCCCTATCAAATATCACAACTTTGCATATATGGAACTACAAATTTTTAGGGCTGCTGGAATCAACAACCTGGGTTGCATAAGACATTTTAAAACTTAAATCAAACAAACCTGAGTAAGAAATACAAATTATCTTACCAGGTTCCTTCAGCATTTGAGGATCTCCAGCTAACTGTTCACCTTGACTTTCTACATCAGCTAGTATTTCTTCAACAATATTATTGGCCTGAGCCTCTGCCACCATTTTTTTCATTAGATCTTCCTAGAAACAGAAAAAATCAGAATTGTCCTCACAGCTGACTCTTCCTTATTCAACATGAGTAGCAGCAACTTTAAAAACAAAACCTGCTTTCTACATTTCTGAATACCTTAATTTTCAAGCAACATACCTCGGAGTAGACTGCAAGTTTAAGGGGCAAGTCTTCAACTTTTACAAAATCATCTTCATCTGATTTCTGACTGATGTTTCCAGAACCAGTTTCCTGTTGATAGAATATAGTTTTATTTTAACCTTGCTCAGTTTAAGAACATACTAATTTATCTAGCCAAGCACTTGAAAGTTCTACTGATTTTAATAAAAGAACCACCATATAAATATCTCCCATTGAAATCAATGGAACTAAGGAGTGTTCAGTGTTGTTTGGATCATGACCTAGTTTCTAAGTGATTACTCTGCAAAATAGGGTTCACATTAGGAAAAAGTTACCCTATTTTGCAGAGTAATGACAGGGAAAAGCCTGTCAGAGCAGAGTTAAAAGCTAAGACTTGGCCCCCTTTCCCCCCTGAAACTTTTGAAGAAATGGAAAAGATTGGAACAATCCCCCTCTCATGACCTGCTGAAGCTATTGGGCTGCCTCAAGCAACACACAGCTCCACTGCCCCTACCCCCAACTTAGCTTCTTCTTCCACATGGACCCTTGAATCAAAGCAGGAAGTATGCTGGGATTGCTCCCAGAGTGCTCTACATTTCCTCCTTTATAGTGCTCCATGAAAGAGCAATCTTGCTCCTTCTCTCATCAAACTCTTTCAAAGCAACTGGTGGAGGAAGGTGAGGTAGCCAGAATGCAACATCACCACTCCTTCTTCCACATGGGCTCTTTACACAAAGTGCGAAAATGCAGGGTGTGTTCATTCCCTGTTTTGATTAAAGAGCCACATGGAGGGAGGCGCCAGTAAGGAGCTTGGCTCCATTCATGGTGGCAGAACTGGTGGAGGGGAGAGGAGATGGTGGGCATCTGTTCACTTGCCATCCACTTGATCTCCTATCTGTCCCCATTTGCATCATGGATGGACTGGCCCTACCCCATTTCTACCTGTGTGTGCTTGTACATTTTCTCCAGGAAAAGCTTCTAACAGGCCCAAAATCTCAGAAGAGGCAAGCTAACAAGATAGGTTCAAAAATTGCCCTGGCCTAAGCAATCTCATTTTACTTCAACATTTTGATATTTAAAGGGGAGAGAGAAAAATAGCTTGTCAAGTTATACATACATATTCATTCACCATTACTGGAGACTCTGTATCAGGACTGCCAACCACTGAGCTTTCAGGAGTCCCTGATGAAGATTTGGTTTCTCCATGCACTGTTTCTGATGTGTGACTTCCATTCTCTGCCAATGAAGAGTCTTGTTCTTCTGCTGTTACTACAGTCCCAGCATTAAGATTCTCAGCAACATTAATCACTAAGGGCTGTTTATCTTCTGATACATTAAGATACTGAGGCACAACAGCAGGTAAATCCTGATCACCACCACCTGAAAAATCCAAACATTTATTTAGATTTCTATCATAACTTGTCAGGGGCTGTGGAACCCAGAACAATACTGAGGCTGCCTCGAGTCTGCTGCTGTTGCCTCTGCACTACAAAAATATTAAAACCTGTTAACGTGCTGCTTGTACAGTTCTTTCAAATGTAGAAGTGTGGGACTTCTGGTTTTACTTACAGGGACCACACAAGTGTTACTTTATTCACATAGTCCCTGTAAATAAAATTGGAGGTCCCCCACTTCTACATGTGAAGAAACCGCATGAGGAGCACATTAAGAAGACAGATGATCCACTTTCTGCTTGCTTTAATGGGCAGAAATGCAGCTTGCATTAGTGGAGGGAGATAGCATGAAGGGAGGCAGCAGCGGTGGCAGACATGGGATAAAGGGCATATTAAATCAACCTACCTTTTACCCCCCCCCCCCAACAATCTGCCACTGATGCATCACCTCCACTCAAAGCAGACCACCTGGAGGGGGTACACCAGATCCCATTACCCCAATTCAATGCTCCCTGATTCTTTCTACTCCTAAAAGTGGCAGCATATGTGTGAAGAGACCCCCAGATGGCCCCAGGGCTAACTAAAAGTTAAGTATAAAACATTTATACATGCCACCTGTTTGTCCTTGGGTTGCTCCTCCCCTACTGCTGGATGCAGCATGCCCCTTTTCGGTGTAGCCAGCAGAAGACTGGGCTCTTAATCATGTCCCTGCTCAGGTGCCCTCTAGACTAAACAGCCCACAAATCCAAATGTCTGGAACAGTAATTTGAATCCTCCTATCACTTTCACACTCATCTGTCATAATTTCTAAATTCATAATATGGTTTTAGACAAGGTCAAGATAGCTCATGTTTTCAAAACTTCTGAAGGTCAAGGTCAAGTTCTGAAGGTCTTCAGACTATAGAGATCTGTCTTGGCTATGTACTTTACCCACCTCAGCACAAAATGATGTATACTTAACTTCTAAAGAGCAGCAGCTAGTCATAATTAAGAGAAAGCAAAAGCTTTTAATTAGGTTCCAGAATGTGCGAAAAGGCTAACTGCACTAAGAAGCAGATTTAAGGTTTGATAAATCTAGCCAAAGACTGTGCTGCAAGTCTGTACAACTTGTAGACCTACACAGACAGATGTATATTCCAAATTATAAAAGTACTGGTTTCAGATTATATACCAAAAAGGACACTATAAAGCCATCTGCCAGTAAGTTAGGTAGAATGTTTCCTCAGCAGGCACATCTAACAAAGTTAAGGCTACAACCCAACTGGATCCACCACCTGTCATTAACCCTGGATCACTACAATACCCCCCCCCAAAAGCCCCATAATGCCTCACTGTGCTTGTGCATATGTTTTCCAAAAACACCATGTGTAGGACTTCCTGTTTCATCAAAAGGGACAGCACAAGAATGAGGTAAGGGGATAGGAAAGTGCTCCTTTCTCATGCAGAGTTTAAAAGGTCAAAGGGACTGCATCTCTTTAAACTCAACTCAAAGAGCAAGGTAAGGAAGATGATTGTTTTTAGCAAGCAGAAAGCAGAATGATGTGGCTCTATCGAGGGTGGACTAAAGGGAAGGGCAGTGCACTACAAATCCCCCACCACTACATTTAACACAAGCTGCATCATCCATTTGATGGATGGACTGGCCCTAAACACAACTGTATGCTGATTTACACAGATGATATATTTCTCATATACAGATAAGTACAGGGTTTTTTTTAATTCCATCAAATATTTGAGCATATTTCTCAGATATTTTTCCTTTCCTAGTACAGCTGTGCACTTACTATGCAAGATGAGTCTTCATCATTGCAGTGGTAGAATAAGTACCATGAGAACACAGTCCAATAAACATAGCTACATAAGTTTGAAAGATTCTTTCACCTTCTATTTCTTACAAATATTGCATGCCAAATTCTCTGAAAAAGGTCACATTCAGTTTACCTTTAACATTAATAGATTCCAGCTCAGAAGATAAAGCCTTACAGTCATTTGGGTTCTCAGATTTTTGTTGCAAAACCTAAGTGGAAAGAAGTTTACGCTTAATCAAGATGACAGAGTCCTGAGGGTTCAGAACATGATTAGCTAAAACTACATTCCAATTTTTTCTGCTATGCCTACTCATTAAAATAACCAGTCAGTTTTAAAAAGCCTACTATCATCATGGTTGGCAACCTTCAGTCTCGAAAGACTATGGTATAAGCCTACAGCACCAAGTATTCCCAGGCGGTCTCCCATCCAAGTACTAACCAGCACTGACCCTGTTTAGTTTCCGAGATCAGATGAGATCAGGCATGTGCAGGGTAATAGTTGCTCATACCCCTGGGGGCTGCGGATAAGAATTGGCCCTCAGTTTGGCTGTACTTGTCATAAGAGGCGACTAAACAGCCACCGGATAGATGGGACTCGTTAGCCTGGGAAGGCAGCTCATCTGAGAAGAAAAACTCTGATTCCCAAAGCTCCATTACCTTGTGGCTACATCCAGTTATGGAAAAGGCTTTAGGAGTCAACCTTGAGGCAAAATCCAGAGCCGGAGTTCCTGAGGCAGTTCATGGTTGAACACAGCCACGTTCTGGCAACTCCTGCGACGCGGCTGGAACCAACCGTATTGGCCTCTGCCTTTTACTGGACCATTTCAGCAACGTGGAGAGGGGGGATTTGCTGCATGGGAAACAGTCTATCCTCCATATCTACTTTACCCAGGCTTCACGCACTGGAGAGGACACTCTGTTCCACCATTCAGAGCACAATACCATAGTCTTCCGAGACTGAAGGATGCCAACAATAACTATCATCATACATTTCCATTAGCTCTAGCATCCAGTTTTTATGCTCTTGCATTCTTGTCCTACTTTGTTTTTTTCTATTAAAGTAACAAAGCTTCCCAATCCCAACTCCCAAAACAGACACACAGTTTGAAAAGCTACTCATAAAGCTTATTTAGCCAAGTCAGCTTTCAGTTTCTCCTACCTATGCATAGAATGGAAGGCGTGCACACTCTAGATTAAGCATGTTGCTTTCTTTCAAAAACATGGTAAACGGTTTAAATAAATTTTAGCAACTATATCATGAGCCACATTTTCTAAACGTCATTTAGTTCAACGTCAGCAAGTTCCTCTATCTACTTGGAAATTATCACTGAGGATGTAGCAGTCATGATACAATAAGTCAGGGAAACAAAACACTTCAATACAGAAGCTCTTGTTTAAAAGGAAATTCACTCAATACTGCAATTCATTATGCATCGTTGTTATTATAGAATGCTGCTATTCTGTTAGTACCTGCTCTTGTTCATTTTCAGCTGTAGTTTCATTGTTAGCTTGAAGGGAAGTCTGGACATCCACAGGTCCTTCTTCAAATTCATCTATTTCTTCATCTTCATTTTCATCTTCCCCACTACCATAATTAGTTAGAGCCTGGGTTTCTGCTTTAGACAAGCCTGAAATGGGTTTTAAAATGTGTTTTCACTTAAGGACTGTGTACACACATGTGGAATAAAGCTATGTGTGCAGATTTGAAAAGTTACTTCAGGCACATCTAATCAGATTGCCTTTATAGCTATATAAAATAGTTTTATTATATATTAAACAGTTTTTTCAATTTCAAAAATAGTTTGCTGTACAATACTGAGCAGGGCTGATGTTCAAGAAACACATGCTCAAAGCCTCTGTGGAACCAATTGTGCTGTTTTTGGATCCCAGCTATTTTGCCTACACCAGAGATTCCCAAACTGGGTATTGCGACATATTCTAGGGGAGGGCATGTCATGGGAACCACACGGACTAAGCTGTTTGGCAGTGCGAGTGCAATGTGACATGCTGGAGTGCGACATGGAGGTCCAGAGTGGCAGGCTGGGCTCTCTGTGGAGCTGCAAAAGGGCCCACCTGCCCTCCCTGGACTGGTTTTTGCTATTCCAAAGGTCTTTCCTGGCACGACCAGGAAATAAGTGTTGCTGATGTCATCTTGTCAATTTGTCATAAGAAATTACTTCTGGGTCTGGAGCCTGATGAGGGCGTCGCAGAATGGGTGAGTTTGGGAACCACTGGTTTGTACTTTTCATTGTTAAGGACTGCAATGAAATAAAAAACTACTGTTGTACATGAAAGCAATGAGTATGGTGATGTGCCAGAGATGAATACCAAACAGCCCAGTCCTACACATGTTCACTTAGAAGTACATCCAAGGGAACTTAAAACAACTGGCTGCTTAAAACAACAGTAATAGAGGCCCAGCAGAGGTGTATACCGCAAAGAAAGAAGGGTTCCACTAAATTCAGGAGAGTGCCCGCATGGCTAACCAGCCAAGTTAGAGAGGCTGTGAAGGGCAAGGAAGCTTCCTTCCGTAAATGGAAGTCTTGCCCTAATGAAGAGAATAAAAAGGAACATAAACTGTGGCAAAAGAAATGTAAGAAGGTGATAGGGGAGGCCAAGCGAGACTATGAGGAACGCATGGCCAGCAACATTAAGGGGAATAATAAAAGCTTCTTCAAATATGTTAGAAGCAGGAAACCCGCCAGAGAAGCGGTTGGCCCTCTGGATGGTGAGGGAGGGAAAGGGGAGATAAAAGGAGACTTAGAGATGGCAGAGAAATTAAATGAGTTCTTTGCATCTGTCTTCACGGCAGAAGACCTCGGGCAGATACCGCTGCCCGAACGGCCCCTCCTAACCGAGGAGTTAAGTCAGATAGAGGTTAAAAGAGAAGATGTTTCAGACCTCATTGATAAATTAAAGATCAATAAGTCACCGGGCCCTGATGGCATACACCCAAGGGTTATTAAGGAATTGAAGAATGAAGTTGCAGATCTCTTGACTAAGGTATGCAACTTGTCCCTCAAAACGGCCACGGTACCAGAAGATTGGAGGATAGCAAATGTCACGCCTATTTTTAAAAAGGGAAAGAGGGGGGACCCGGGAAACTATAGGCCGGTCAGCCTAACATCCATACCGGGTAAGATGGTGGAATGCCTCATCAAAGATAGGATCTCAAAACACATAGACGAACAGGCCTTGCTGAGGGAGAGTCAGCATGGCTTCTGTAAGGGTAAGTCTTGCCTCACAAACCTTATAGAATTCTTTGAAAAGGTCAACAGGCATGTGGATGCAGGAGAACCCGTGGACATTATATATCTGGACTTTCAGAAGGCGTTTGACACGGTCCCTCACCAAAGGCTACTGAAAAAACTCCACAGTCAGGGAATTAGAGGACAGGTCCTCTCGTGGATTGAGAACTGGTTGGAGGCCAGGAAGCAGAGAGTGGGTGTCAATGGGCAATTTTCACAATGGAGAGAGGTGAAAAGCGGTGTGCCCCAAGGATCTGTCCTGGGACCGGTGCTTTTCAACCTCTTCATAAATGACCTGGAGACAGGGTTGAGCAGTGAAGTGGCAAAGTTTGCAGATGACACCAAACTTTTCCGAGTGGTAAAGACCAGAAGTGATTGTGAGGAGCTCCAGAAGGATCTCTCCAGACTGGCAGAATGGGCAGCAAAATGGCAGATGCGCTTCAATGTCGGTAAGTGTAAAGTCATGCACATTGGGGCAAAAAAATCAAAACTTTAGATATAGGCTGATGGGTTCTGAGCTGTCTGTGACAGATCAGGAGAGAGATCTTGGGGTGGTGGTGGACAGGTCGATGAAAGTGTCGACCCAATGTGCGGCAGCAGTGAAGAAGGCCAATTCTATGCTTGGGATCATTAGGAAGGGTATTGAGAACAAAACGGTTAGTATTATAATGCCGTTGTACAAATCTATGGTAAGGCCACACCTGGAGTATTGTGCCCAGTTCTGGTCGCCACATCTCAAAAAAGACATAGTGGAAATGGAAAAGGTGCAAAAGAGAGCGACTAAGATGATTACGGGGCTGGGGCACCTTCCTTATGAGGAAAGGCTACGGCGTTTGGGCCTCTTCAGCCTAGAAAAGAGACGCTTGAGGGGGGACATGATTGAGACATACAAAATTATGCAGGGGATGGACAGAGTGGATAGGGAGATGCTCTTTACACTCTCACATAATACCAGAACCAGGGGACATCCACTAAAATTGAGTGTTG
The DNA here is from genome assembly GCF_035046505.1 of Tiliqua scincoides. Classification (NCBI taxonomy): domain Eukaryota; kingdom Metazoa; phylum Chordata; class Lepidosauria; order Squamata; family Scincidae; genus Tiliqua; species Tiliqua scincoides. Next base: position 63,154,270 of record NC_089826.1, read on the forward strand.
GGCGGGTTAGGACAGACAAAAGAAAATATTTCTTTACTCAGCGCGTGGTCGGTCTGTGGAACTCCTTGCCACAGGATGTGGTGCTGGCGTCTAGCCTAGACGCCTTTAAAAGGGGATTGGACGAGTTTCTGGAGGAAAAATCCGTTATGGGGTACAAGCCATGATGTGTATGCGCAACCTCCTGATTTTAGGAATGGGTTAAGTCAGAATGCCAGATGTAGGGGAGAGCACCAGGATGAGGTCTCTTGTTATCTGGTGTGCTCCCTGGGGCATTTGGTGGGCCGCTGTGAGATACAGGAAGCTGGACTAGATGGGCCTATGGCCTGATCCAGTGGGGCTGTTCTTATGTTCTTATGTTCTTAACTTTACCTATAGGTGAATGTGCAGAGGTGTATCAGGGGTTGGCCCAACTGGACACAGTCCTAGAGTCCACAATTATCTGAGGACCCATTTGGCCCAGCTGACTACAGAACCCTCAACACCACCAGCTGCAGTAGCAACCTAGGCACCATCAGGGTGGGTTGGTGGGGGTGTCGTGCAGGGCTTTGCCCAAGGTGACAGACACCTGATGCTAGTTTTGCAAGCATGTGTAGGCCTGCAGTCTAAGTGTGCCATATAAGGTATTGGGAACAAAACAGCTAATATTATAATGTCGTTGTACAAATCTATGGTAAGGCCACACCTGGAGTATTGTATCCAGTTCTGGTCGCCGCATCTCAAAAAAGACATAGTGGAAATGGAAAAGGTGCAAAAGAGAGCGACTAAGATGATTACGGGGCTGGGGCATCTTCTTATGAGGAAAGGCTATGGCGTTTGGGCCTCTTCAGCCTAGAAAAGAGGCGCCTAAGGGGGGACATGATCAAGACATACAAAATTATGCAGGGGATGGACAGAGTGGATAGGGAGATGCTCTTTACACTCTCACATAATACCAGAACCAGGGGACATCCACTAAAATTGAGTGTTGGGAGAGTTAGAACAGACAAAAGAAAATATTTCTTTACTCAGCGTGTGGTTGGTCTGTGGAACTCCTTGCCACAGGATGTGGTGGTGTCGTCTGGCCTGGACGCCTTTAAAAGGGGATTGGACAAGTTTCCGGAGGAAAAATCCATTACGGGTTACAAGCCATGATGTGTATGTGCAACCTCCTGATTTTAGAAATGGGCTATGTCAGAATGCCAGATGCAAGGGAGGGCACCAGAATGAGGCCTCTTGTTATCTGGTGTGCTCCCTTGGGCATTTGGTGGGCCGCTGTGAGATACAGGAAGCTGAACTAGATGGGCCTATGGCCTGATCCAGTGGGGCTGTTCTTAAGTTCTTAAAGCAGCACACATTTTATGCGCACATAAAAACTGTGTGCGCGCTTGGAATTCTCTGAAGTTTTCTCAGAAAGCTCCTTTTAAAACTGAGTAACACTTTGCTTTTACTACCGTAGGAACTGCAGCAGCGAAAAATAATGAAGCAAGTTCTACATGCAACTGACAACTTCTATTTTTGCCTGTATCCATCTGAATAGACCAACTGGAAGTATTTGGATAATACAATATTTTGGTTAGTGTGCTTAAAGAATTTCATAGACAAAAATTTGTGAATTTTTTTGTTTGCTTTTTTCTTTTTAAGCACTGTCAAAATGTATATAGGCAAAAACAGATAGCTGGTATTGGAAACGGCACAGATCTAGTGATCTTACAAAAGGGAGGCTGTGAACCTCATTCTAATAGTAGCAATATGTACAGCTATGACATACACATTATATAAAGCTGCACTCAAAGTAATGCAGCCTACTTACTTATGGATACTGGACAACTTTCACTCTCTTCTTCTTCCTGGTCAGAAGCATCTGATCTAGTACTTCCTGGAACTTCTCTGTTATTGTATATTACAGATTCATGAGCTTGCTTAATAGTTTCAGTTTCATCTTTATCCTACACAAACAAAATTAATCCTTAACAGCATTTCAATGTTACAATTTTTTGATATATTGCAACAGGAAAGTATAAAAGCTTCATACCAACCTAAAAATTACAGTTATGAAATTCATCATTTATTCTACAAACCTTATCATCCACGCACTTTAAAATTATGCCAAAATTCTAGTGGGTCTTCAGGTAAGACTTTAATATGTCACTTAGACTAGGAGGAAAACCTCAAAGGAACAAACATGAAGTTGTGAGACTGCAATTTATTTATTTCAGTATCTATATAATGACTTTCTCTTGGATTCAAGGTGATTTACACAGGCAGTCTAATCACAAATTCATTTTTCACTGAGGTTTTTACAAGTATTCTTCCATGAGAAAATCTTACAGAACACTTTTCCAGATGTTTTACCTTCATAGTGCAGTCATCAACCATAGTGCAGTCATCAACAGGCAACTACAAACCAAGCTTCAGACAAGTTCTCAAGATTTTAGCTGGTTTTTGCCATCTTACATCTGCCAGTGGCTTCTTATGGTCTCTCTTTCTCAGTCTCTCTTCCAAGCAGCTGATCCTGCTTAGCTTTCTCAGGGAAGGCAACTGCTCAACCTACAGACCACACACCTCCTTCCCATTTTAGTCCAACAATTCTATTAAACTTAGTGGGAGTAAGTCCCACTGAACTCAATAAGAATTATATCTGAGTTGACATGTGTAAGAGTACACTATGGGACACTTTAAGCTGTTCTCATTTAGAAAATGCTGCCAATCGGCAACTTCTTGACCTACTTGTGAGCTTTCTTTGAGGCATTACATTGTCCTCTCCTGGAAATTGCATTGAAATTTAATCATTTCTTTCCAAGCTTTTGAAAAGAAAAACAAGAGCTAAATATGCCTGTTTCCGTCTAGTGAGGGACAAGACATATTTGACATTTTGCTAAATTTCTAACATGATCTTATTTTCATGCACTTGAATAAAGTTTAAAAAATTACTTGTGAAAAAGTTGATAAGATTCTGTTAAAAATAACCTTTAATTGCACAATCTAATAAGGACAAAAGGCGATCCCATTTCCCACTCCTATCATTTTATGAAAATCTTACTTTGTCTTCATCAATGTCTTCAGTTGATGAACACGCTTCTCCTTCAAGTGCTCTTTTTGCCTAGAGAGGGTATAATTGAAATGTTACTAGCATTTCTTTCAAACCAACCAACTAGGAAAAAAATAGATTAAACAGACTAATAAAGAATGATAAAGTTGCCATTGCTTTTTTGTCCCAGTAAGCTTGGGTGTGATGTCAGTTTTTGTACTGGGAACAAATTAATTAGTTTAATAAGATTATCCTTCGTTTCCGCACTGTCCAATGAACACTCGAGACAACAGATATGGGAGAAAGGGCCACTTTATTTAGCAGTTACAGCAGAAGAGGAGGCTAAGACCTGCAGCATCCAAGGCAGCGAAAGCCCCCTGTGGTGCAGAGGCGGGACCTCTGGGTGGTACCAGAGCACCTCTGCCCCCCAGGCGGGCATGCACCCGACTCCAAGTTGCGCCCTGCTGTTGGGCGGCGCATGTCATCCATGTCTGTCCCTTAAGGGGAAGGCAGCCGGACCGTGGGCTGCACCACCTCGAGCCACTGAGCCTCTGAGGTGTGCCCCGCGGTCCCGGACAGGGCCTCGTCTACGTCCTCGTGCCGCCGAGCCCGAGGACTGAAACTGGGTTCCACCCTGCCTATGCCGCCTGAAGGTGCATGCCCAAAGTCCCATTCACGCCTCCTAGCCCGTGCAAAGGAGGAAGAGGGCTGGGTCTTGCGCCTTTTAAAAGGCCCGCCGTAGCTGCCAGTCCCAGCCCCCTTCCACTCCCCATTGGGAGGAGACTCTATGTTCTTATGTTCAATTGGGCGATCGGGAGAATCACCATTTCAAAAATATTGCAACAGTATGCAATAGTATGCCCTGTACTGGAAACATCTTTCTATCATCTCTCGCCACACAGTGGTTTTTTGTTTTTTTTTTAAATGTGGTTTAACATTAAGCTTGGAAAAGAGCTTAGTAGAACATGAGAAGTAACTCACTGTTCTGTGATTATCATTTGGCCCTAAATGTATTAAACTGTTCATGATTGCATTTTAGTAATGTTGTGTCACTCAAACTGTTTGCAAACACCCATGTATTTTTCAAAATTCTGTTCTGTACAAAATTGGTTGCTGAAAATAGCATATTAAATCAGACCATCAAATGTTGTTCAAGAGTTCAAAAAGATTATTCTGGAGGGCTTAATGCTTAAGGGCCCACTCCTATTTGACTTTAGCGATAGTGCTGAGCTCCAATGCTGGCATGGTGACACAAACATGCCATAAGGCAAGTCTGTGGCACCCAGAGAGGAGGGGTCACTGGTGCTGGGTCAGCAACAGTCAGAGCTGAGCCTCAGCCCTCGTGGAGGGCTGGCTGGCGCTCCTGTAGTGCCAGGGGGGAGGCAGGGAGTGGGCAGAACAGGATGGGGAGAGGAACCACAGCGGGGTAGTGAAACCAGAGGAACCCTGCTCCACTATATCCTATCCTCCTTGTCGGGCTGAAAAGCCCAACATCAAGGCTCTCAAGTCTGCGTCGGCAAAATAGCCAGCAGAGACTTGAGAAGACCCACTGTGGGGTTTGGGGTTTTCCCTGGGGGGGAGGGCATGAAAGTCCCCTCCCCACCCAGGAGATCTCCAGAGGCCCTGGCAGCACTGTTGGATATTACTTTGACACTGCTGCATCTGTTGGAGCCACTGGGGATAGGACTGGACTGCCTGTATGTAAGATACACTGAAGATTCTTTAAACTCTTACATGAAATTTAATTCACTTTATGACAGAAAGAAGTTGCAGGTTCTCAGCTTCTTTTTAATAAGTAAAGTGAGGAAAGAGTGAATAATTACCTCTCCAGAAAATCTGTGCAAATATTAAATTTTGACACCAATGAGGAGGCTTTTCATGTTATGTTCCATTTCTTAAAAAGTAATGCCAGAAAGGGGCAATGGATAACAAACTGAAAAATTTAATTTCTGTTTCAACACAGAATGCTACAGGTACAAATTCAAGCTCTTAGTAAACTGCAAATCTCGTAAAAGAATTTTTTTTAAAGTATTTCCAAAAGATATAAAATCTATATTATTTCAATTCTACAGAAAACTATTCATATTGAAAATATATCAACCTCTTTCGCATAGGACTGTATCATTCCATCTGCTTCAATTTTCCTTTTACATCTTTGCTTTACTGTAAGGCTATTGTTGTCCAAATCTTGCATGAGTTTAAAGAAGGCGAGTTCATTGAATAGGACTTCTGAAATCTCCACAAGAAGGTCCTCCCCACAATCCTTTAATTTCTTACCAGCAAACTTTGCCAGTGAATCCTATCAACAAAGAAAACATACTTTTGATTTTATTTATTATAGTTATCTATTACCCATTCCCCAAAGAATTCAGGCTAGCATACAAGACTATCCTGTTTTATCCTCACAATTACCATGTAAGCTGAATGTCTTGCTCAACACATTCCAGTGACGTTTGGCTCAAATAGGGTTCTGAACAAGGTTGAACCCAGTCCAGATCCACTACATGTCATATTCCTTCATTTTCATGCACAATTTATAATTCAATTGCCTTTATATTCTGACTAACAATCTAGGGACCAATACAATAAAAAAAGTCAATTTCTGAAAATCCAAAGAAATATACAAGAAATAAAAGTTGAGTCTTGTTACTCGCAAAGGTTCCATTCCCAGAACTCACATGGATGGCAAAAATCACATTAAAGCAAATCCATTTAAAAACAATGACCCTTTGCTAGGCAATTTAAAAACAGCCTTGCTAACTTTGTGATGCAAGACAGAGTCATTAGGCAGACAATCCATCCATCTCTCCAGGCACTTAAAAAGGCTTCACTATGAGCCAGCACACCTCCCTTCACCCATAGCTCAGCACTGGGAAAGAATGCAAAGTAATTCTCTTTCTTTCATGTGCTGAGGAAGAAGGGAGGGGGTCACTTGCCTTGGAGGGAAGCTGTTCTAAGTGCCTGGAGAGAGAATGATTGATGGATTATCAGCTGGCTGCCCACTTTCCCATTAACAAGGCTATTGTTAAATGACTTTTTCCTTTAATTTAAAGGGCCTTTCTCATCATGTTGAGATAAAACCTCAGGTGAAAAATCTGTGGATAATTGAGTTATACCTGTACAGCCTACAACAGGGGTTTCAAACATAAGGCCCATGGGTCAGACGTGGTCCCCAGAAGCAATTTCTCCAGCTCCCAAAATAATTGGGCTCTCTGTGTGATAATTGGGAACTCTCATATCTTGAAATTATGAACAAGATTTGCACACTTTATCTTATGTCATTTGCAGTTAATGAGTTTCTATGTGAGAACAAACAGCCTATTTCTGGCCATCATCTGCTTAATTATGTTACTCTAGTCCTCAACAGGCATCGTGAATGCTACCCGGCCCACTATATGAAATGAGTTTGACACCCCTGGCCTACTAGGAATGTTTCAACCCTGCTGAAATTAATGAGAACTGCCTTGAAGTCACCTCTCTCGATCACTGCTCTTTAGATCAAGATGATGCCGTGAGCCAAGAGCTCTCACTACACTCTAGCCAAAGGAATGCCATTTTAACATCAGCTCTGATTCTGCTTTTGGCCTTAAAGATGTTTTTAATGTTTTTATCTGCTATTTGTCTTAATTTATGTTTTTAAATGTGTTTTTTATATGTTGTTAGCCACCCTGGGTCCCTTTAGGGAGAAGGGCGGGATATAAATAAAGTTTATTATTATTATTATTATTATTATTAAGATGCTTGTTAGCAAAAAACTGCAAGCCACTCCTCATGCAGTGGCTTGTCCTAGGGATAGTGGGGCCTCAACCATGAGTCTGCAACACCAGAACCTCAGAGAAAAGGCAACCTATGTCAGTGGCAAAGGGTGGAGGGGTAGGCCAGTTGGCGGACTGGGCAGTGAAAGTGGAAAGTTACTGGATCCTTGTCCCCTTAACTTTGCTAGCCACGCGTATGATTTGAAATGAGTATAAAAAGCTAGCTGCATCTAGCTACACTTGCGCATGATCTGAGGCAACTGGCCTCCTTGCTGCCTTGCTTTGGTACCAGCAATAAATAAGCTGTTTTCCACTATACCTACCCTCAGAGTGTTAAATTGAGGTGTAGCACTCTGGGTAATGAACCTCACACTGCCTTTGTGTGTTCAAGGGCAACAAAGACATTAAAGTAAATTCACAAAAATGAGTAAGATTTATTTTTATATATCTGTAAATAATGGTTCATTAAAATGCAAACACATTAAAAATGATTTATATTTGTACTCTATAGCTGAGCAGTAGATTTAAGTCCTGTATCTGTGTAATTTCTAATTAACGCATCTACTACAGTTAGTACTTTCAAGACTTCAGAATTGACCTTTTAAAGGTGTAGAACTTTCACTTATGTGCAAAGCAGATGAAATGCTATAAAGAGCTCAGTTTTGATTCAACAGCTGATGTTCTGGGCAGAAAGTCAGAGTTGGTGATTTTCCTTATTTGTTTATAAAAATATATAGTGTAACTTTTCTCCTCAGAAAACCCAAAATGGCTCAAAATGACAAACTAAAAACATTGCTGTAAGAAAGCTGTTGGGGGCAGGGGCGGGGGAGGGGTGTAAAACCAATGTACAATAACCTCTTGATAATTTTTCCATAACAAAGTGAATGTAAAAAAAGCACATACTACACAGCTGTGTTTTTTTTCCTTTGTTAAAGGACAAGATCAGGCCCATGGTGAGAGGCTTTAACCATTTTCCTTTGCTGTGGCCCTGATCCCAACTGGGCCCCCTTTAGCTTCAGTTCATGGAAAAACAGCTGGTCAAATATGAGCTGAGGGTCGGGAAGAGGATAAAAGCCTCCTTCCTTTATCCTCCGGCCTGCGTGCTATTTAACAAAAGAAAAAGCAAGCATCACAGTTGCACAGCAGGAATTTAGCAGGAATTTAGAATGTGTGTCATTTGTCCCTTAGACTTCTAGGTGGAACAGAGGACAAATCACACACTCACCTGCAGTATGCTACCAAGCTGCTTATGAAATATCTTCACAAACTCTTTGCTTTCATCATTTTGTTGGGTAAGGGTCAAGACCATGCGCCTCACTGAAGTCAAGAGCTGAGTTGAACATACTTCATCCATGTGTTCCTAGAGAGAGTCAAAAGATTACTCCATTAAAAGGGGAAAAAAATCTACTTTGACATATTCTGTTTTTATCCTCCGTATTTACAACAATCTATGTGTTCTAAATATTCAAAGTACAGACAGGCAATGTGAAAAAAACATACAAAAGATTCTTATTTCACTCACACCAGACAATTACTGAAAGATTTTATGCTTTTCAGTGGGCTGCAAATAGTTTACAATTTAGACAAACACTAACCTACACAAGCACAGAGGTCAATCCTGAGCTCTTCAGCATTGGCAGTACGAGCATACCAGTGGTACTGGGTGTTGCAAACGTGCTGCAAGGCATGCCTGCAACACTCTGAGCCAAGTCAGATGCATGTAACAAGCATAACCAAGAGGTTATTTGAGTATATTCCACAACTAGAAGTACTAACACTACAATGAGAAAATGGGCTGCCTTTTGTTTCTCCTATTTAAGAATGCTGTCAGTAATAAATTATACAGATTAAGAAAAATTCTGCTGTGAGTCATCAATGCAATGAGCTGATATGACACATTAATTTGTGTACCCTCATGAAAGAGTAAAGTGAGACAATTTCAATGCTTATTTCCCTCAAAAAAGCAATGCAGATATTTGCTTACATTTAAGGGAGCAGAAAGTTAATACTTCAAGGACGCACACAACTGAGATCAGAGGCGTAAGGGATAAGGCATAAAGTCAAGAACTTTAACTATTCTACCACAAAACCTTGAACAAATCTGGCAAAAGTGAGTTTATGAACATTTGTGTTTCTTGGAAAAAAGCAGTTGTTAGAGAACAGAGTAAGATAAAAACAAGCTGCTCCCTAAAAAAAAAGCTGTTTAACAACTGCTTGATTGATTCTTCAGTTGCACTTACTGAAAACACCATTTTGATTACCTTCAGAAAAGGTATCACCTCCTTCATGATAGCTTTAATTTGTCGATCGAGCTGCTGAGTGTCAATTCGAGGACAAGGAACAGCAGACACTTCAGCTGGCTGTGATGCATGATGGCTTTCAACTACAGTTGAACCTTTAAGGAAGAAAAGTACACTCAAACCAATGTTTTTTACAATGTTCCAATTTTAATAAAGTATACAATTCCTGTTTATAAAAATTACATATCTAACATATTTTAGCAAATTTGAGCACAAGGACAATCAAATATCTTTTACTTTTTTTTTTTTTGCTTATAAGCACTAAAAAATATTCATATGCCCAGAGAACAGAATTAAGACAAAATGAAGTAGTTCTATTTCAGAAACCAAGAAGGTCCCAGGGACAGTATCTTGAAGGCAGGCTGCCTGACAATTATGATAAGCAAATAAAAAAAGCATACCTTCCAATTTAGGAGCACTTTGGAGATTACTACAACAGCCATCCTCTGAGTCAAGGATACTTTCAGCTGCCATTTTCATCCTCTCATATTCTCTCATCCGTGCCAATGCCTGATCTAAATGAATCACAGTGTTGCCTACATGTAGGCAACAAAATCTTTTACCATATATACTTTAGGTTTGCAAATCAAGTATTAGAATGTGTACATTAAATATAACAACTGCAAGAAGCACAAGCAAGGTTATTAAGTAATGAATAATCAGTGGTTCCCAAACTGATGGGTTATGACCCAACAGCCAGAGAAAGTTCTGTGTCTTCCCCCGATAAGGGGCAGCGAGACTATTGCCAGGATCATGCAGTTGCCAGGGACCAAATGGGGGTGTTTTCAACTTACCAGGGGCAGTGTCAGTCTCGGGGGGGGGGGGGGGGGAGAGTCCAAAGAGGCCACAGATGTCTCTGCAAGGCTCCCCAAGCCATAGAATGCTTTAAAGAAAAACTATCATGACCAGGTTTCACAACTGCAAACCAGGTCAAAATTGCCTTTTAAATGCACTCTGCAGGGCTCTACAAGCTGCAGAAGCGTCCATGGCCTTCCCGCACCCCCCCCTCCCAATGAGGTCGGCACTGTCCCTGATCAGTTGAAAACACCCCCTTCCATCCCGGGCACCATTGCCATCCTGATGATTGTGTTACTGTCTTTGCCCCTCCCCAACGACAACTTACATTGTCACCAATGTTTCGGTAGGAGTTTGGGAACCACTGGAATAGATCGTTGCAAAATAGATTGATAACAAATATGACACCACCCATCCACCCACACCCCCACAAATCAAGCTGCTGCTGTTCTTTCAGTCAGCTGCCAGTTCTATTGCTTACCAAGATCATCAGTAGCAAAAGGCTCAAAATTTGAAGATGTAGACATAGTACTGCCATTGTCTGCATCATTTTGTTCACACTCTCTACAGACTCCTTGGTCAAAATTCTTCTCAAATGTCTCCTTAAAAATGTGCAATAAAATAAGTTGGCACACACTTTACCACAAACAAGCCATCCTTAAACTTCCCAATATTTTCAGAATAAACTGCCCAGAATCACAGATCATTGAACCAAGTTGGAAGAAGACTTTTCGGACATCTAGTTCGACCCTCTGCCTGAAGTAGGCAAATCCTCTCTATAGCACCTCCAAAAGGTGCTTGTTAAGTCTCTTCTTGAACAACTCCAGCAAGGGAGAACCCACCACTTCCCTTGGTAATAGGTTCCACACATGAAAGGGCTACATCATTCTGCGAATTCTTTTACAAAATGAGACACAAGGGGGTGGACAAACTATCACTTACACTAAAGTGATTTTGAGGTGATGGCCAAAGCCCAGCCCAGATCACTTAGACAAGGATATTTTTTTATAATAATAATAAACATTGCTGAGAGTAAGAGTTAGACCAAAACGGTCATGGATAGGTGAAAAGGAGCTATGTGGAAATCAGATAACTTGAATTACCCCAATGTAACTTTGCCCCAGCACAGGCCAATCATCTACAAAACATTAAAACCATCAGTGATTCAGTTTTATGAGGGGCATGATCACGGTTTTACACAGAAAAGTATAAAAAATAAGTGCCTTACTGAATCAAGTACATAATTAATACCATCACCCAGTTCACATCCAATTCTAATGTCACAAACTAGACTGGATACACCATATAAATGGGTAACAAATAAATCAACGTAAGAAGTCAGCATAAAGCCTAAAATGCTTTTTAAAAAGATGAACTTCAGATTAGAATACCCAAAATAAAGTTATCAAAAATCTTACATCATCGGTAGTAGCAAGGCTTTCACTAGGAGTAAGTTCTGAATTTGATCCTGCCCATGCTGCTGAGTTCAGCGGTTTAGGACATTCTCCTTTTGCATTATCTTCAGATGTATGTCTCGTTACTATATCCTATACAATGCAACAGTTTTGTTAAGATAAATTGCGAAAACTTTTGCTTAGTTAAAAAAAATCATGTTTTTAAATGTACCTGTAAAGTATACAATGCTCTTTGTCTCAAATAGTCTGTATTTAGCATCTGGAGCTCATGAAAAAGCTCAATTAGAAAATGAGGGCGAGATTCATTTTGTGATATCAAAGTAGCTACTTCAGAATAAATGGTGTCTCGCAAAGCTTCAAACATAGAAAGATCACTGCCTGTTTCTGTAGAGAGATAGATAAACCAATAAGGATCATAATTCTTTCCCACTGATATTTTTCCCTTATCCTAAATGCATACAAAGAGATCTAACCTCCAAACCACTCTATCCCACTCGAGTAAATGGTAAGCATTTTCATTTGTGGACACAGGGAGGAGGGGCAATATTTTCTTCCAGTGGTAGCCCCCTGTGCTCAGTCGGGTACTACTTCAGAATCCCTTCCCCAACACTGGGAAAGTTTGCTGCTAAAAGGGGAGATTAGAAATCCCTATGTTCCAAGAAAGCACCACATAAGACGAACTGCAAAACAGCCATAAGATACTACTTTTATGGAGCTTACAGTACAGTGACAGAGGAATATCTAAAAGACAAGACAAACTGGGGAGGAGGGAAGACCCTGTTTCACACATAACACTAAACAATGCTATTCTGAACAATATATTCCTTGCAAGAATCAGTACAGCTTGACATGCTGGGATAACATTATGAGTTGGTGATAATACACATAAGTCAGCACACTGCATGCTAAATATGTTTTATTTTCAGATACATCCTAAATACTTATTTGCGGAAGCAGCATACCCTGCTATTGGATCGTTAGTTATCAGGTGCAAGTGTCAATTTCCAGAACACTAACAATCATGCTAATGAGTTGCAACAGAGAGTCATGTGACAACACTGAAGACTATGGCTATGAACTGAAGAGGAACCTTTGGGCAGGGAATTAACTGTACAGTTCCTTGGACCCTAGTTTAACAGGTTTCACTGTCTCTTTCATGAATTTGTCTATAAAAGTTCATGCTAGAATACATTTGCTAGCATTTAAAGTGCTAGACTACTCTTGTAGTTGAGTATGTGTTGCAGCCCAGGATGCATTATATACTTTGGCAATAAACTGTACAGTTCCTTGGGTTTATTGCCAAAAGGGTTTAATGGGTTCCTTCCATTAAAATCCGAGTTTATATTTTAGCAGCCCAGGATGCATTATATACTTTGGCAATAAACCCTCCTTTGCCTTTGTTTTTTAAGAGAGGGAGATCCGATGCTACTGTTCTACTTTACCTAGCCAGCAAGCTGGATTTCCCCAGTGGTTAAACTTAAGTGGGCTATACTTTTGGAGAATATTGGGTGTCAGTTCTGATTTGTCAGTACACCCCTGAAGTATCAGCTGATATACAACAATGCATTTTGTCCTGTACAACTTCTGCACAACAGAACACTTGGGTTTTGAACAGTTTGCCAGTTCAGAACAACCCAAGAGCTTCATAGCTTAAGCTCAGCTCAAAGACAACTTGCATTTTTCTGGTAATAACCATGTGATTCTACCTGCCAACAACTCCTACGAACAGACCACAGTGGGCTGTACAATGGCAGCTCAAGCAGCAGCTTGTACACTCTAGCTTATTAAAGTTTCTCTCCCAGAAAGTCACATCCTGTGATTATAGAAGTCCTGAATTTGAGATGTGCAGGGACTGGCTGTGCCTATTCAGCAACAGCCACTTTTCAGGAAAACAAGCAAGAAAAAATTGTTTGCATTAGTTTGCAGATTCATTTTGATCAATGTATTTTTTGACAATTCAAAAAGCAAGCTCTGAGAAGCAAGTTATTTAGGATAAAAGATCAGAAAATCAAGGTAAACAAGTTTGGAAGCTAAGCAGCTAGTGCATTACCTGGTGCTTCTATGCATGCATTTCTGTTAGACTGCTGCAGTATTCTCCTAGCATGTGCTGCAGGAAAGGGAGGTGGGAAGGACAGACAGTGATAAACACAAAAAATGTGTATCAGAAATAAAGGCAAGGCCTAATGAAATAATGGGAGAATGGTTATTTAGTAGTCTGAATAAAGCTAAAAATACTATTTACCGTCTCCCTAGAGCTCAAGCTTTCCAGAAAAAAAATTCCAACAAGTTTATTGCCTACCAAAAACAAATACATAAATAAATTAAAAGACCCTAGATAGGATTTTTCATGGGATTTCTAGTCCAATAGCCTGTGTACATAGATCAGATACATGTTTCTGCTGAGAGCAGAACACATTTGCAAACAATTTTTCATTTATATATTTTTGTAAACACACACAATACTTTTAAAAAGCTGAAAAGTATCAGGACTAAACATATCTCCCAGAATTTCAAATAACCCCAAAAGGGAAAGAGAAAAAAAAACCAAACACTACATTGGTAAAAAGGGACACCATCAGGTTATTAAGCATGCTTAACAGATATGCTTAAAATTTTAACGAAACAAAAAAGCTGTCTCAGTTAGGAGGTCTGCCCTTCCAACAGAACAAACACTGCTGGCAAAGCACAGAGTTGAAAGTGAAAGGTGACATTCAGAACAGCAAACTCCTTGCAAGAAAAGCAAATTTATTTAATGCACATCTGAATGTGTCCCATTTAAAATGAAGGATGTAATGTATAACGTGCAGATGTAATAAAGTCAGAAATTTGTTGCTATCCATTTTATACTTAGAGACCTTATACTAAAAAAGAAATCAATGGGTTGTATCCAAGGAAAGTTAGTTTTCACTTAGGGTTAATGGGATTCAAGTTAGTCACAACTAACATGATTGATTTTAATGAAAACTTAGTCATGACTTTCACTGGATACAAAGCCATGTTTTAAAGAAACATTCAATTCTAACACAACTTGACTAAAATGTAATCTAGCAGGAGAAACAGTCAATATTAAAGTCTCAATTCTTTGCACTGTTAACTGTATCTAATTGTTATATCCTTAAATAATCATAAAAGCATGTAAATATGTTTAGGATTGGGACCATAGCATATTCCATAATGTATTCTCAGAAACACTAGGATCCCCCCCCCATCTCTACAACTTTAGTGGAGATTTCCTAATACAACAATAACAAGTAACAATACAAACATCATAGTCCATAGCCAGAAAGTTACCTGATCCTAGCAAGATTTTCAACTCCTTTTAATAGCAGTCCACGAAGACACAATCAAATTCACTTTAGAAGAAAACACTTTACACAAAAAAGAAAAGGAGTACCTGAGGACATTTCTGATGATCGACTGTATTTAATGATTTTTTCTAGCTGTTCCTGGTTCTTTTTACTGAACACTTTTGCTTGAACAATTTCTTCTTTTCGGGTTGACTGCCTCATCCTATTGCTTTTGTAAGGTTCGCGTGTACTAGAAACACTGGCACTTTCATAACCTTAAATGAAAAGATTCAATTTTTACATGAGCCAAAATTTTAAAATAAAATTTAACATTCAATTAAACCAGGGGTCTCCAAACCCCAGCCCAGGGGCCAGATGCGGCCAAAGGCGAGCCTCTATCCAGCCCGTGGCGAGCCTCTTATCCCCTGAAAGTCTCTGGCCCGCTTGGCTGAACATGACTAGAACTGTGCTCTGGTTGCGTCTGGAGGCTTGCATCTGGTGTGAAAGGTCACAGAGGATGAATGAATGAGCCCATTCATTCATTTATTCACTCATCTAAGTTCCATCTCTGATTCATTTATATACATTTTATATTTAAATTTATATTTTCCAGCCCTCAACACCATGTCAGATATTTGATACGGCCCTCTGGCCAAAAAGTTTGAATTAAACAATCAGATAGCCAAACCAAAGCTTAGAGGCCTTTAAAACATATTAACAGATATTGGGAAGATCAACATATAATTTAGAGTCACCAATTAAGATGGCTTTAATACAGGAATATGTTTAATTCATGGGAGGACAAGACAGGTTAATATGACTATTAACCATAACAGCTAACAAGCATACCTCTCTATATTCAGACATATATTGCTTCATTACATACTGGTGACAAAATAGGAGAAGGCTACAAACTTCATGCGCTAATTTTTTCCTTCCAAATTTTTTTATACCACCCTTCCTCCAATGAGCTTGGGATGGTGTACATGGTTCCTTCCCTCCTTTTGGTCTTCACAACAACCCTGTGAGCTAGGTTAGGATGACTGGACCAAATTCACCCAGGAAGCTTTGTGGCTGATTGGTGTAGTGATTGTGGTGTTGACCTGAAAGATTTAGGTTCAAATCCCCAACCTGGCTCTCCATACTTGTGAAACTCCTAGCAACTTCTAATTAACCCATTTCTGCCCAGCCCGTGAGTACATATATGCGACGTTGGGCAGAAATGGCTTAGCAAAAACTCCTAACAGAATATTAGATTAGAGCAGGGGTGCCCAAACCTTGACCCGAGGGCCATTTGTGGCCCTCGGGGAGCCCCCAGTCTCCAAAGAGCTTCTGGCCCTCTGGAGACTTGCTGGAGCCCGTGCTGGCCCAACACAACTGCTCTCAGCATGAGGACAACAGTTCAACCTCTCACCTAAGCTGTGGGACGAGGGCTCCCTCCACTACTTGCTATTTCATGTCTGAGATGCAGCTGTGGCAGTGAAGGAAAGGCTGGCCTTGCTTTGTGCAAGGTCTTTTATAAGCCTTGAGCTACTGCAAGACCTTCATTCATTCATATAAGTTCCATCTCTAATAAGTCCTACTGATGTCAATTGCACTTTGGTATGCATTTAGAACTGCTGTATATTTTTTCATGGCTATGCCTATGCTATGCACTATAAAGAAGGGTCTAAAGCAGCCATTTTCAACCACTGTGCCGTGGCACACTGGTGTGCCGCAAATGGTCCTCAGGTGTGCCACAGGAATTTGGGAGAGGGTCATTTATTAATAGGGCCATTGGGGGATGTGAGCCCTCCACTGACAGTTACAGTGTGCCTTGTCAATGGTCAAAAAACAGATGGTGTGCCTTGACCATTTTAGTGTCTTGCCAGTGTGCCATGAGATGAAAAATGTTGAAAATCACTGGTCTAAAGCCAGTTAGCTCAGATTTTAATTGGCTCAGATTTTAATTGGGCTGCATATACAAGGGAACCTGGGATACATATACATATGTGATTCCTTATACATTTGTGATATGTATACATATACATATGTGATTCCTTGTTCACAACTTTAAGTGTGATTATAGTATATAGCAAAATTAAGCTTTTCATTTCATAAATGTGCATTTGAAATGTGCAGAAATTCATGTTCTTATCAACTTATTTGTGTTACAAAAAAGGAACCAAGGTATGTTAAAAGGTAATTAATCTTACTGATCTACATAAATATCTAGTCAGCTCCTTGCAAAATCTTGTAACAAAAGAGTTAATTTCACAACACATTGGGAAGCATCCAGAGATATCTTCCACTAGCAGAAATACTCTTGTGCAAATAGAAGAATGTTGTACAAAGTTACTGTATGCATAAAGAGACTTCTGTTTCAGTTCTATTAGTGGAAGACATTCCACAACATGTTGTACTATAAGATGAAAATAATATGAAAAGTTTGTTTTCCCCAAGTGGTTATTCAGAACACTGGGTTGCTAAGAGTCCTTTTGCAACAGCCCCTGTTGTGCCATCTATTAAATTTTGATACATCATTCCCTGTTACTCCATTTCAGATAAGAAATGTGAAGTAGCGAATTCCAAGTGTATATGCACAGTGGGAGGAAAAGAATACCAAATGACAGAATTCAGATGTGATTAACAGATGCAATGTGAACCAGCATTGAGCAGAAAAGGAAGTATCAAGAAATCTGTGAACAAGGCAGGCAAAAAAGAGAAAACCATCTCTGTTGGGTTGGGCAGCCTTGCCAAGTGGTGTAGAGCCCCCCAGCTGAGGACTGGTGTGACATTCACCACATTTCTATCCCTCCTTCCCACTCCAACAGCAGATATTGGCACAATCCTAAAGCAATCCAAAATCACGTTGTTCAATATGGGCCTACCATTAGTTTTGGTCCAGTTTTTAAATTGGGAAGTACTCCTCCTCTTATTCTTGGATTTTGGTGTTTTGTCTTTGGAAGCCAGATTGGCCCGCGCTGATGCTTTTCTAGGTTTAAATGTTTTTGTCACAGTTGTTGGATCCACTGGATCTGGCATACTACTAAAGCTCTCTAGAGATTCTTCATCGAACTCTCTTCTCCTGCTAATGTCAGGCTGATTTCTGTGATTACTACAGGCTGCATTTTGTATCTGTACTGGAAGTCCAGTCTTCAGGAACAATGGTCTCTCTCTTTCTTCCTCCTGACGTTCCTTTAACCAAGATGACCTACTGTTTTCCATTTCCTCTTCAGGTTGCCTCTGACCTCTTAACACAAAGGAAAGATTCAAAATGTTACAGAACCATTAGTCAGGCTTAGAAGTCCTTCTAAGAAAAGGAGTATATTGCAAGACAGCCAAGTCCTAGCATGTCTGTCCTATTAACCTTAGTTACAAAGTTTTAACTCCTCACGCCACACCCCCTTTACTATATTTTGGCATTATGTCTGATCCAGTATTAATCACAACTAGCAGAAACCTTGGATTCCAAAAGCTAGAATCACAGTGCCTTTGAACTTGTGCTAACCATGCTTAACACTGATCAGATGCAACACAGACATAGTGAAATTTGAGGCATGGGGGAGAGATCTGTTTGCATGAGGAGAGAACTGGGGAAAGGCAGCATACATTTGCACAGCATTACATTATGCCTGTATCAGCTATAAATTACTCTTTATCGTTCCTGATAGCCAACAGCCAAAATAAATATCAAATATATATTAATATTTCAGAAGTAACATGATTAGTCAAGAGATAAAAAGGCAAATGAGAAATGAACATAAATGCATAATGCATTTTTCCAAGCGCAAGAAGGGAGTTTAAAAAAACTAATTACAAACTATCAATTAAGAACACTATTAAATAATCAAATTCTTTCATAATTGTTTCATCTGAACAACATCATAGTACTTTTAACTCATTGCCAATGATCCAGTTTCCTGTGCACAAGGCATTTCAGCTCCTATTCTTTTTGGGGGTGGGGAAGAGTTGCTGATTTATGCCAATTCGTTCCTAAACCACAGCCCCCTGTGCCACACTGTACACCATTATCTTTCCCAATGCAATCCAGAAATTAATCAGTTCTGGAGGCATCCTGAACTTTTATTGGCTTGAATCAGACCTGAACCAGAAATGTAGTCACATTTGGACTCAAACAAAACCAAATCTAGGTCTCCAAGTAAGGCAACTGCTTACATATACAAGGAACAAAATTCTCAAATCCTACACTACTTTGGGAGGGCCTTTTTATTATGAGTTACAGCCTATGTCATAGACAGCAGTAAACCAAAATACAAATATGTATGATTTTTCATTTTATATAAGATGCAAAATTCTTCTTAATTCTCATAATTCCTAATTTGGGTTCTTAAGTGATGCTGTTCATAAACTCAATTTAAGTTTAAGTACCTTAACTTCTCTGCTCCAGCAGTGGAATTGCTTTCAAAAGGCTTTGGAAATGCCATATACTCATTTTTTCCAGGAGTGTTATGCTCTAGGGGTGGCTGCTGATGCTCACTGTTTTGAGCAGCATAACCGTGTGGAAAATCCCTCAAACTGGATGGAAACATTGGACCAAAATTGAAACCTAAGAAAAGAAATAATGTCAGAACAGAGACAGACGCATTAAATTTTTAACTGAAAACTACTCCTGAGCTGCGTTCCCTCTAAGGTACGTACCCGTGCACCTCCCAGTGTGGAGCCTGGCAATCTGGAAGTTTGCAGATGGGTCCTTGGAAGTTTGCTGAATGGGTCCATGCACCGGCACAACCCCTTAGAGGGAAAGCTGCTCCTGAATTTAATTAACTCAGGACAGTAAGATAAAGGGCTCTATCCACTGTACTTGTAACTGTATTTAACATAATGATGGTTACTGACTGCATCTCTTCTATCCCACAGCCCAGAGGTTCACAGAGTTCCCAAAGTCTCTGGAAGAGTTTGGGACCTCATATGTATTTGCAGGGGAGGGGAAAGGCACCAGCATTTCTGCAACTGTGCTGGTGCTGGAGAAAAAAGGACTTTTTTTACATTTACCAGGGGTGCTCTTGCCCTCTAGACTAGAGGATTTGGGGAGCCCACAGACCCCTCTGCATGCCTCCCTGCGCTTCAGAAGCACTACAGATTGCAATTTCAACCCACTTCTGGTTTTTGGCCAAAAACAAAAAGAAAAGCTCTTCTCTCCCACTCCCCCCAAGTGCCAGCACAATCCCAGAAGCCACTGTCAACATCACCCCACCCCTTAAGGTGGCAGCAACTGGGCTTCCCTGGTTGGGGCACTGTGATATCCCAGTTTCGGAAGCTCTGCCATAGCTGACAGCAACTCTATGTGCATGACTCCTAGAAGTGACTGGTGATGACATCACCAATCACTTCCAGGGACTGGCGGAATGCTAAAAATGTAATTGAGAAGGATCTGACCACCCTTCTGAAGCATGGGGAAATCACGTGCAACATTCCCCTGCTTCAGAAGGCCGGTTGGAGCCCTCTTAAAGACCTTTTCAGTGCCCTTGCTGCCAGCTCGCTGCTGGCACCCTGGGGAGTGCCTCACAACATCCCAGCGTCGTGACACGCAGTTTCTATGAGCAGAAAACATAATATCCCCTAATTCTGCAGTGCTCTGTGCCCTCCTAGGGGTTCCTCAAGCCCTCAAATCTCTGGAGATTTTTGGGATACACAGAAAGCTGCTGTGTTGAGCAAGTGGCAGGGAAATTCACTTACAAAAACTGTCTCCCATTTGGCACTTTTTGGATATAAGCCACAGACACAGACTATACCCAATCTACTGTATACACTGAAACTTATTCAAATCAGCACCATTTTCCATATTGCTCCTAACAGCTTTGTAAAAAAGTGTTAAATTAGGACAATGAGGATGTAAAAGTTTAGCCAAACAAACATGATAGAGGATGGTCTGCTGCAGAGCACAAAGTCAAGGAGGGTCCAAGAGCTATAATCAAGTGAACAGATTAAAAGAACTGGTGGTAGATTTTCTTCCAAGGAACATGCATGATAATGAGAAACGCTGCTTTCTACAAGTTATTGGTGCCAGAGAAGCAAAATTCCATGAGGATCAGAAGTTAGTAATTTTGTCTCAAAATTCCTACCAGGTGGGAAAGAAGGGAGATTTGTGAACCCAGGCATGTTGAACAGGTTCATTGTCTGAGAGGGAAAGCTGAAGGGACAGAACATAGTTGGGGATGGAGGTGGTGGTGCCCTGCTACACTTTTCCTTTTTGGGTGTTCTTGCCTTCTGCTGTTCCTGCTGTTGCAACATATCATTTAACATTTGCTTTAACCTGTGAAAGTACAATGGAGAAGTATAAATGTTGCTTCAAGCAAATATTCCTTCAAATATGTTTTAACTAATGAAGAAAGTCACAAGTATGCCATAATTTTAAAAATACGTTTTGCTAACAGGCTGTAATTTTTTTTTTTTCAAATCTCAATTCTCAAGTCTATCTTAGGAAGGGATAAACTATAAACGGAGTTCTAAATAAGTCTAAGTTCCAAAAGAGAAGCAGGAAAAAAACAAGTCAGACCTTTAATATTCCTACAACAGATATACAAACATTGGCCTTTTTTAGTATTAGAAAACACACCTGGTGTGTTTCTTAGCTTGCACTGTGCTTCCAAGGTACTTCCTCAGGATGCACACAAAGTAGTCTATGGGGACAAGGATTCTTTTCTATACTTTTAATATAAGAACACTTCCATGTTATTATTGTCATAATCTGATCAGTATTTTTTTAAATAAAAGGCAGGAAATAAAACGAAAATAAATACCTTTGAACATTATTTTGTTGCCAGGTCAACTGCGTATAGCACTGGTTTAACTGATGCATTATGAGATGCACCTGTGGCGAAGCAACATTGCTGGGCATCATGCTGTAAGGGCCTGTTAGCAAAGTTTGCAATAGACAAGAGAGGGTCTGCAGGAGGAAAAAGTTATTTACTTATCCATATGCTTGAAAAGTATAAAGCAAAATTAAACTAAAGCTTGCCAACAATCTTCAAAAGAAGCCCTAAGAAGAGCACTCTAAATCAATCTTAGCAATATGGACAATCCTAGCAAGATCATGGGGCCAAGAATGAGGACAGTTGTACCTCCAACTGAGATTTACAACACTGCAACAATATCCTATGATCCTCTGAGTCAAAGACATCTGAAAGATCTAAGGAGTTCCTTCAGTCAAAGAACATTCAATAGAGTTACTACAGCAATATTAGCTCAAAATTACACTGGAGGTTAAACTTCCAAGAAAGGAGGCTTCAGGGAAGGAAAATCCCAAGAGAAGGCAGGCTGACACGGGGTGTAGCACCTAGTGGTGAGCACATCAACAACAACAACTGGTATTTATATACCGCCTTTCTGGTCATGGGATTACTCCTCTGACTGTATTCAAGGAAGATAACATCCACAAGGTCGCCAGTTCGAGGCCACCGGCACCGTGCGACCTTGGAGCAGCTGACAAGCTGAAGCCGAGCAATTCCATCTGCTCTGAGCGTGGGAGGATGGAGGCCAGAACGTGAAGCCAGATCAGAATGAAACACCTTGAATGTAGTCGTTCTTGAAAGAAAGAACCTTCTTTGAAATTGTAAAAATCCCTATTTAATAAGGGATTTAATTAAGCCTGCCTATGTAAACCGCCTTGAATAAAGTCTTGAATAAAGACCAAGAAAGGCGGTATATAAATACTTGTTATATTATATATATATATAAATCTCTCAAAGGGGATTTTTTCAATCACAGAGGTTCTCTTTTTCGAGAACATACTCATACTCTTCCTGCTTCCTAATTTCCCTTTACTAGACAAGCAGCTGAATGGGTAAACACCTTGGTAGATTGTATCCGCTGCCATCATCCCAGGTTATAGACACCTGGCAGAGAAAGAAGCCAGAAAAATTACATGTGGTGAACTTCACAAGGCCAAATAGCCAGTTGATATCCTCAAGAGAAGCAAGCTCAAATAACGACAGCCTCCAAAACCTCTAATCCAAAACCTCTAACCTCTAATTTTCAAACTTTCAGCACCAAGACCCACTTTTAAGAATGAGAATCTGTCAGGAACCACCAGAAGTGACATCATCAAGCAACCCAAGGCTGCAATCCTACCCACACTTACCCAGGAGCAAGTTCCATTTACTATCATTGTTAAAAGCAT
This sequence comes from Tiliqua scincoides, assembly GCF_035046505.1. NCBI lineage: Eukaryota > Metazoa > Chordata > Lepidosauria > Squamata > Scincidae > Tiliqua > Tiliqua scincoides. The sequence goes on from NC_089826.1 coordinate 63,176,951, forward strand.
ATCCTGTTAAAAGTACAGAGCTGTAATATTTCCCCAAATGCAGTCACATACCATGGGAGCATCAAGTCTAATATATTAAAAATAAAATATTGAAATGAATGGGGAGTCACCTGAAATTGGTTCATGACCCACCTAGTGGGTCCCAACCCACAGTTTGAGAAACACTGCTCTAATCTTCACTCTGCCCTTCACTCAGCATTCAAGTCAAACCAAATTTGTGCACTAAGAATGGAATAAATACAGAACAGATAAATTTTAAAAAATCTTTTACAAATTACCTGTTGATCCTGCATTAGAGTCTGACAAATATTGACACTGAATTCAAGCTGTTTCTTCAGTTGCTTGATTTGCTCCTGCCATTGTTCTTTCTCTTCTACATAAGAAAGATCAGACATCCAGCAATGGTTCTCTTGTCTACGCATGCTGATATTCTGTTGTTGCCTTGATTTAGCCAGAGGACGGTAATTTCCATCTGTTGAAAGAGGACGAGGATTCTTCCGGCTGGGAAGAGTGAATGTTGTACAAAAAGGATTATACACTTCAAAAACTTTGCTCACAATATCAAGCACTGCACAAAGCAACGATCTGATTATAATGCTAAGGAAACTAGTCTAGAAGAATATAGTTCAGAGATATACAAAACTAGCCAGAACCAGTTTCTTGATTACCATTTTTATTGGCAGGTTCTTACGCTACTGCCTTTGACAACTGTTTCCATAACTGGCTTAATCTATATCCTGGATTGCATATTATTGTGCTCTTTTATTATCTTAATTTTTATCACGCTGCTAATACTGTTTTATTTATAGTGTAATATTTTGTAAGCCACCTTGGGCGTCCCATTGCAGGGGTTAAAGATAGCATAAAAGTTAAAATGAATGACTGAATACATAAACAACAGGCATTGTGGTAGAGCACCTGTATCAAGCACGTATCTGCATTGTGGAGGGAAGAAGGCATGTCTGTACCACTATCACACATAGAGCATTCTATTACATGATGAACAGTCAATTAAATGTTGTTCAACTGAGCTTAGAAATGAAGCTGCAGCAAAACTGCATAGAAGAATTGTAAACCAATGGATGACTGGGGAGAATAAGCTAGAACCACATACATAAACTTTGTTGATGTTGGCAACCTTCAGTCTCGAAAGAATATGGTATCGCGCTCTGAATGATGGTTCTGGAACAGTGTCTAGTGTGACTGAAAAGGCCAATTCGGGAGTGACAATCCCTTCCACACTGGGAGTAAGTGCAGTCTGTCCCTGGTCTGTCTCCCTGGCTATGGGCCTTCCTTCTTTGCCTCTTTGCCTCAGACTGTTGGCCAAGCGTCTCTTCAAACTGGGAAAGGCCATGCTGCACAGCCTGCCTCCAAGCTGGCCGCTCAGAGGCCAGGGTTTCCCACTTGTTGAGGTCCACTCCTAAGGCCTTCAGATCCCTCTTGCAGATGTCCTTGTATCGCAGCTGTGGTCTACCTGTAGGGCGCTTTCCTTGCACGAGTTCTCCATAGAGGAGATCCTTTGGGATCCGGCCATCGTCCATTCTCACAACATGATCGAGCCAACGCAGGCGTCTCTGTTTCAGCAGTGCATACATGCTAGGGATTCCAGCTCGTTCCAGGACTGTGCTGTTTGGAACTTTGTCCTGCCAGGTGATGCCGAGGATGCGTCGGAGGCAGCGCATGTGGAAAGCATTCAGTTTCCTCTCCTGTTGTGAGTGAAGAGTCCATGACTCGCTGCAGTACAGAAGTGTACACAGGACGCAAGCTCTGTAGACCTGGATCTTGGTATGTTATGTCAGCTTCTTGTTGGACCAGACTTTCTTTGTGAGTCTGGAAAACATGGTAGCTGCTTTACCGACGCGCTTGCTTAGCTCGGTATCGAGAGAAAGAGTGTCGGAGATCGTTGAGCCAAGGTACACAAAGTCATGGACAACCTCCAGTTCGTGCGCAGAGATTGTAATGCAGGGAGGTGAGTCCACATCCTGAACCATGACCTGTGTTTTCTTAAGGCTGATCGTCAGTCCAAAATCTAGGCAGGCCTTGCTAAAACGATCCATGAGCTGCTGGAGATCTTTGGCAGAGTGGGTAGTGACAGCTGCATCATCAGCAAAGAGGAAGTCACGCAGACATTTCAGCTGGACTTTGGACTTTGCTCTCAGTCTGGAGAGGTTGAAGAGCTTTCCATCTGATCTGGTCCGGAGATAGATGCCTTCTGTTGCAGTTCCAAAGGCCTGCTTCAACAGGACAGTGAAGAAAATCCCAAACAAGGTTGTTGCAAGAACACAGCCCTGCTTCACGCCGCTTCGGATGTCAAAGGGGTCTGATGTGGAGCCATCGAAGACAACAGTGCCCTTCATGTCCTTGTGGAAAGATCTGATGATGCTGAGGAGCCTGGGTGGACATCCGATCTTGGGGAGAATCTTGAAGAGGCCGTCCCTGCTGACCAGGTCGAAAGCCTTCGTGAGATCTATGAAGGCTATAAAGAGTGGCTGTCATTGTTCCCTGCATTTCTCCTGCAGTTGTCTAAGGGAGAATACTATATCAGTGGTGGACTTGTTGGCTTGGAATCCACGCTGCGATTCTGGATAAACGCTCTCAGCAAGTACCTGGAGCCCCTTTTCACCTGGAGGTGCTTTTCAACCTCTTCATAAATGACCTGGAGACAGGGTTGAGCAGTGAAGTGGCAAAGTTTGCAGACGACACCAAACTTTTCCGAGTGGTAAAGACCAGAAGTGATTGTGAGGAGCTCCAGAAGGATCTCTCCAGACTGGCAGAATGGGCAGCAAAATGGCAGATGCGCTTCAATGTCAGTAAGTGTAAAGTCATGCACATTGGGGCAAAAAATCAAAACTTTAGATATAGGCTGATGGGGTCTGAGCTGTCTGTGACAGATCAGGAGAGAGATCTTGGGGTGGTGGTGGACAGGTCGATGAAAGTGTCGACCCAATGTGCGGCGGCAGTGAAGAAGGCCAATTCTATGCTTGGGATCATTAGGAAGGGTATTGAGAACAAAACGGTTAGTATTATAATGCCGTTGTACAAATCGATGGTAAGGCCACACCTGGAGTATTGTGTCCAGTTCTGGTCGCCGCATCTCAAAAAAGACATAGTGGAAATGGAAAAGGTGCAAAAGAGAGCGACTAAGATGATTACGGGGCTGGGGCACCTTCCTTATGAGGAAAGGCTACGGCGTTTGGGCCTCTTCAGCCTAGAAAAGAGACGCTTGAGGGGGGACATGATTGAGACATACAAAATTATGCAGGGGGTGGACAGAGTGGATAGGGAGATGCTCTTTACACTCTCACATAATACCAGAACCAGGGGACATCCACTAAAATTGAGTGTTGGGCGGGTTAGGACCGACAAAAGAAAATATTTCTTTACTCAGCGCGTGGTCGGTCTGTGGAACTCCTTGCCACAGGATGTGGTGCTGGCGTCTAGCCTAGACGCCTTTAAAAGGGGATTGGACGAGTTTCTGGAGGAAAAATCCATTATGGGGTACAAGCCATGATGTGTATGCGCAACCTCCTGATTTTAGGAATGGGTTAAGTCAGAATGCCAGATGTAGGGGAGAGCACCAGGATGAGGTCTCTTGTTATCTGGTGCTCCCTGGGGCATTTGGTGGGCCGCTGTGAGATACAGGAAGCTGGACTAGATGGGCCTATGGCCTGATCCAGTGGGGCTGTTCTTATGTTCTTATGTTCTTTAGTGCAACTCGGGCAAACAGCTTTCCTACAACGCTAAGGAGAGAGATGCCACAGTAGTTGTTGCAGTCACCCCTGTCGCCTTTGTTCTTGTACAGCATGATGATGTTTGCATCCCTCATGTCTTGAGGTACTTCACCTTCTCTCCAGCAAAGACAGAGGATTTCATGCAGTTCAGTGACGATGATCTCTTCGCAGCATTTTAGGACTTCAGCAGGGATGCTGTCTTTTCCAGGTGCCTTGCCAAAGGCAAGGGAGTCCAGGGCCATGTGAAGTTCTTCTAGGGTTGGTTCACTGTCAAGCCCCTCCAGCACAGGAAGACACTCAATGTTGTTCAGTGCTTCTTCGGTGACTACATTTTCTCTGGAATATAGCTCAGAGTAGTGCTGCACCCAGCGTTCCACCTGCTGCGCCTGATCCTGGATGACCTCGCCTGTGGCAGACTTCAGAGGGGCAATTTTCTTCTGTGTTGGACCTAGGGCCTGCTTGATACAGTCATACATCCCCTTGATGTTGCCCATGTCAGCTGCTATCTGTATCTGGGAACAGAGCTGGAGCCAGTAGTCGTTAGCACATCTCCTGGCAGTCTGCTGGACTTTGCTGCGAGCAGCTCGGAGGACCTGCAGGTTGCGCTCACTGGGACAGGCCTTGTGTGCTGCTTGAGCTCTCCTCTTTTCCTCAGTGACTGGTGTCAACTCCTCAGAGTGGGCTTCAAACCAGTCTGCCGTCTTGTTGGTCTTCTTGCCAAATATGGACAAGGCGGTGTTGTAAACGGCATTCTTGAAATGTTCCCATCTGTTGGATGCATTTGCGTCGGCCGGGCCTGGAAGAGATTCCTCAAGCACTCGTGCAAATTCCTCCACTTTTCTCTGATCCCGGGTCTTGCTGGTATCAATGTGAGGTCTTCCTTCCTTTTTCTTGTGATACAGTCGCTTTGTTTGCAGTTTCACTCTGCTGCACACCAGGGAGTGGTCAGTGTCGCAGGCAGCACCCTGATAACTGCATGTGATCTTGATGCTGGGAAGGCTGGAGCATCTGATGAGGATCAGGTCGAGCTGGTGCCAGTGCTTTGATCTTGGGTGTCTCCAAGAGACACTATGTTGGGGCTTTGTGTTGAAGAACGTGTTGCTGACACAGAGACCGTGATGACAGCAAAACTCTAGCAGGCGTTGGCCATTTTCGTTCATCCTCCCAGTGCCAACCTGACCTAAGCAAGTGGGCCATGAACTATTATCAGCACCAACTCTAGCAATGAAATCGCCTAGGATGAACAATGGCTCTTTTACAGGGATCTTCTTGATAGTGGTGGCCAGGTCATCATAGAATTTGTCTTTGGCTTTTGCTAGAGACGACAGCAGAACTTTATAACTTTATAGTTTATAAACTTTATTGTTCCAAGAAATCTTAATTCATCTCTCAGAGAAAACACTACAATGCAAAGATTACATCATTATGAACAGTTAAAATGAGCAGCAAATGGAAAATTGTTGTTTTTTTTAAAAGAGAACTATTTATCCCAACTTAAATATGGTTGGATATGAATGCAACTAACCTCATCTTGTCTTCTCTCATGCAATATGCACTTTGCTCAACACTATTGGGACATGTAGAGAACTCATTGGAACTAGATTCTTGTTCCTCCTCTTCCTCCTCTGCTTGAGCAAGATCATCAGAAAGATACGCATCTTCACCACCCTCATCTTCATCAAGTGCACACTGAGTAGAACCTCCCCAAGTTGCCATTGTTCTAGCATGAAATATTAAAAACAGTAACTAATTCTGGTAGCAAAACAGTGAAGTAATAAACCATACAGAATTTACAACTTTGTACCACACGTGAATCAATTACAAACATGTATTGCAAGAGAAATTCCTGAAAACCATGCAGGTAGCTTCTGTGAGCACCTTTTCTTTTCTTCCTCTATTAGGAGGAAAGCAATGGCCAGAGATAACACAGACAATTTTAACAACTCGTTTATTATAGATGCATCTGTAAATGATCAATTACCATTTTGCAGACACATCTGTATTTGCAGTAAAAAATTTATTGTACTAAACCCAGACACAGGGCCTCTGAAAGGAATTTTATCAGGGAGTACAAAGTTTCTTTTGAGCCCTTTCGCAAAGGGGGAAGGATGAAACAGAGTGGGAGAGGGTAGTGACAGCGAGCAGAATGGGGGCAGGGAAGGGCAGAACGGGGGGGAGGGTGGAGACAGCTGGAAAAGCCTTTGGAGCCCGGATCTATCCACCCTTGTGGCATCAGCAGTGAGATACAGTAATATCTCACTGTAAAAAGCAAACACACTCGTAAATCTCTAAAATCTTTTAAATAGAGAAAATCATATTTAATTTTCTATCTATCATATTTAGGCTCACACTAGAATGCAAAGTGTCCTGTCTTGTACCAAAACTTGCTTCTGCTGCAGCTGTAGTCTTGCAGTTGTGTCCCTGAGTTCCTATACACTCCTTCATGCTAAGCAGATCCACAAGCCAAAGATCTACTGTAGCAGGCCAGTTTCCTCCCAGATTTGACACTGTGTTAAGAAGTGTCATGTATGCATTGCTTGGCCCAGCATATATGACTTGTCAGTAGCTGTAGTAGCATGCTTGTGGTAGTGTCCCCAGCATCCCATGTGGGTAACAAGTCTGATAGGAAAATGTAAGATCCCAGGAAATTTCTGGGCCCCTTCCTTTGGCTCCTGGGCCCCTTTTTGACCCTGGGCCTGGGCACAAATTACCCCCTTTACCCCCCTCCTAGGCCCTGCCCAGACCCACAAGAAGAAAAAGGCACTCCATTCATATCCTCTTACTTTTCTGTTCTGCTTTGTTGAGGAGTACATTCAGTCTCTGATCTATCACTTTTAACAGATCCCGGCCCAGCAGATGTGGTGTCTACCAGATCTTTTCTCCTCTGATGCTCAGCCATTAGAGCTTCAAGTTGCTTTCTTCTCTGCCGTAATTCTTCTCTTAAAATCTCATGCCTACGCATTTCAGACCAAAGCTGTTTGAAATAAAATATTGAGAAAATAAAGTATTTTTCAAACGACCTTACTGCAAATTAATGCCCTTTCAAGCATACTGAGGACTATCCAAGTTATGAATGTTTTGAGACAAACTATATCATGGGGAGATAGGTAGACCTTTCCTGTACTAAAGGCATTAGAAAGGTAGCATGTTAGTAAGGGAGGTAAAAAGAGTCAGGACTAGAAAACAGGCAAAACCACACATCTGTACTTGCTTATATTCCTACACTCTGTTACAAAGTAGACCCGTTTTAGGGACTACATCAGTGATTTTCAAACTCTCAGGGAGTCCTTGCGGGGGCGGGGGGAGGCAGCGGGGGCGGGGGGAAGACAGTGTTGCAATCCCCAGGATCATGCTGCTCAGGGGGCTGCAGGGGCTTGGGTGCACTTACCAGAGCCACCTAAAGCCTCCCGGGGGTGTGGGGAACCCTACGTGACTGTCGGCAGGGCTCCCCGAAGCTGCAAAAGTGAAAGTGGAGCGATCAAGCTTTCACTTTCACTTCTAAAGCATTGGGGAGGCCTGCAGATGCTCATGCAGGGCTCCCCACACCCCTGGGAGGCTGTAGGAGGCTCTGGTAAGTGCACCCAAGCCCCTGCAGCCCCCTGAGCAGCATGATCTTGGGGATCGCGCCACTGGCCCCGCCCCTTAACGGGGCAGAGGTCAGGGCTCAAAGGCTGGGGCGTTACGACACCCCAGTTTGAAAAGCCCTGCACTACATCATCTTACTCAATAGGCCCTTCTTCCTCATAACTCTGAATTCCTCCTTACTGTATCTACTAACTTGCTGACAGCCACTTCTGCAGTGCCAGCACGAGGCTGCTGGTGGCTCTGAGACAAAGTCATGCACTAAGCCCCCATCACCCTCTGCCCACCAGATGGCACACGGAACACAGTTACTGCCATTCATTCTGAGATCAGTCTAATCATGTGGGCTCCTGACATTGTTGACTGAAGACTATTTAAAATTTAAGAGGAAAGTCTCTTAGCACAGTACCTCAGTATCCACAGTGGTTGTTTCTTCTGGTGGAACTACAGTCTTGCTTGATGTATGGATTTCATTGACAGCTGGTGTTGAAGTATTTCCTGGACAATTATCCATGCTCGATGACAACTAAGAGTAAATTAAATGTTGGCATCACAATGAGACGGAGAAGTAATGAGAACTCAAAGTTGCATAAGTAATAACATTTGTTTTGCATTAAACAAACAATTTTACAATTCAGCAAGCCTGTGCATGCCAGGAAAAAAGGTTTTTAAGCCAAGTCTAACGTATAATCTCTCCAGTGGTTACTGTAGGTCTTACAAAAAACTAAACCTGAATAGCTCTTTGAAATTTAAACAATCAATGTCTGTGTCAAATGCAACTTTTTCTTATTTCTGGACTTGAATACATTGGGTGCTGCATGTTCAAAACTTAATTTTGCAATCATAAGGACTAAACACTTTTTCTTTATAAATGAATCCTGGAATTATCAGGTTTCCAACTGTATGGGGTCACACAAAAGCAGTTTTATGGGCTTTATCTTTCCCTCTCCCATGTGAGCCCTGCAAGCGTATTCTACCTACTTGAAAGTCTGGACAAGCTTTCTGCAACACCTGAATTTTTTCTTGAATCTTTATGAGTTTCTTTCTTTCTTCTTGGAGATGTTTAAGTTCTCTCTGTTGCTGCTGAAGTTTGGCTTCATAGAATTTCTCCCTACAATAGATCCCACATTACAGTCATCTTGAACAACACTTTTTAACAAGGAAGCATACCAAAGTAGTACTGGACAGACTCCCCATCTGATTTGGAATGGATGCATAAAAGTGAACGTTCATTGAAGGATGGATGTCCACTGGGTATCTGAAATATATTCATTTTTAGAACAAATGCATTTGAAACTGGAGAGACCTTAAGGTCAACAGGTTTGTGACATGACTAAGAGGCCTGTCAGCACCCAGTGGCCCTTCTGGCATGAACATTTTACTTATCAGAAGCAGGACCATGCAACCATGAAGGTCCTACCAATGCTGGGAAGATTTTACAAGCAAGAAAACTGCGGACAGTGCCATGCATTAGTAGGAGAACACCATGGCAAGGACAGTAAAGTTGTAACGTGGGGATGGAGAAAGACAAGGGACAGCAAGAACACCACCCATGCCAGAAGAGCAGTGGGTGTAGGGAGACTATTTCTGCCCCCAGCTTTCACACAGACTCCAAGATGAGCGAAACAAAAGGGGGAAAAAAGATATTCCACCTTAAATCCAACGACAAATCTACTATATCACTAATTTTAAGCCAACAAAGATGGTACCTTGCTTTTTCATTCAGTCCCACATCTTTCTGTGACTTATTTGTAGTGGTTCGAATGTTGTTAGGTTGCTGCTGCTCTTTGTCTTCTTCAGTCAGAAAGAACTGATCCATATTATCCCTTCCTGCAGTTTCTGGCTCTACATCATCATCCTAAAACAGCAAGAGTTCCTTCAGCAATGGTCCCCCCTCCCCAACATCTACAAAATATTATAATGCCACAAAGTAGCTTGTCCTTGCTACACTGAGAGTCACACACTTAGAACAGGCTTCATCACACATTGCTTAGTAGGCACACATGAGAAATTTAATGAAAAAAGTATAGAGGAGGCTACTAACACAAACGAAAAGTGGCTTCTAGTTGCATTCATGAGGACTTCAGAGAAGGCTGAGAAGCCTGTGCAAACTCCAGATAAATTATTGCAGCACTGAGACCATGGCCCTCCATGGATTTCTGCATACTTGGGGGGGGGGGAGTCATGGAACCAATTCCCCACAGATACGGAGGGTCCACTGTACTCTGACTAAATTCCTACAGCTTCAATGAAATGATTATGGCAGAGAACCAAGACCACTTTAGGCAGAGCCCCAAAGCTTGCACTTGCCTAGTCGGATTTTTTTTGTTACTTTTAATACACTTCTAATAGAATGCATCCCAAAAGTCATATCACACAAACTGCCCCAGAACAGAGGGAAATATTTGTGCGACATAGAAAGGGGGGACGTTAAAAATGACTGTAGGAATTGTATTTTTGACTAATACGAGTAAAAGCAGCAGGCAATAAGAGACAAATTTCTAACTGTATTTTTAGAACAACCAAGGAATGAGAAACTCATTAACCACATTTGCACAAACCACACTATTCAATAATCTATTTTCATGAATACATTGGCATGGAACACAGTTCTTCAGGAACAAAAGCATACCTGTACCATAGCAACAAGATTTTGTAGCTGTCTAAGTTTCTGCTTTGCTGCTATAAGTCTGTTAACCTTCTGCTCAAATTCCACATCTACAGGAGCATCATCAGCTACACTGCTTCTGTGACTGGATAAGGAAGCCTCACTAGCTCTTTCTGCTTCAACATCATCATCTTCACCATGCAGTATGTCTACACCATCACCTTCTCTATTATAATGACATTCTGAAAGAAAACAAGTGACGTAAACGACTGTTAACATGAAGCTATTCCAAACGCCTAGATACTTTTATTTAGAATTATATCACATTCATTTCACGTTTGAAAAATATAAAATTAGTTTGAACCCCATGTAAAGGTGGGATTTAATTTAAAAAAAATATGCTGAAAATATCAACCTCATGTTATTGAGACTGTACCAAGATTCTCCCTGAACACATAACTCATACATTTTAGCTAAGCTTGAAAATTAGACCATCAGAGAAGGCTCCAGCATATAAATACTCCTAAATAACACAGGCCAACACACATTTTGCTTCCTTAAATGCTACACCAATTCCTGGGTATATTTGGGGTACTGATTCCAAAAATGGCATCCATTTTGCCCTATCACATCTAGTTTTGGAGACACGGCATAGCCTCTTTAGTGAATGGTTCAAGCAGCTTCCTCATGAGGAAGCCTACACCATGCCTTCCTCAAGAGGAAGCTGCTTGAACCATTCACTAGTGAGGCTATACTGTATCTCCTAAACTAGATGTTATAGGGAAAAACGGATGCCATTTTTGGAATCAGCACCCCAAATTCATATCAAACCACCACAAAGTTCGGGAAAAACTTTTCTGACCCTCAATTTTGTAGGCCTATGTAATTAACGTATCAGGGTATTTTTTTTCTACCTCTGCAAAATCACTAAGATTATTTTAAGACGTACCTAAAGTTGAGGGCATGTTTAGCATCCTTACATTAGCAGAACGGTTGTTTATTTCACAAGCTGTATTAAGGTGCCTTCCATTTCTGTTATTTGTCCCACATTGCAAGTTGCTATTGCAGTTTGTTTCAACCCAGCTACTGATGCCCTGTGGATTTCTAAGGGGAAAACAAAGCATTGTTACTTAATGATAATTCATTAGTTCTCTATAAGCTATACTTTTTGCTAACTCCCGAAACAAATGCGTTTTTAAACCCATGACAGTTGGAGTAGCAAACAATATGCTTTAAGAGACTTTATTTGTCCTTCACCTTTATTTTGACAACCAAGAAATCTTTCTCCCATGCAGTCAATCTTATGAAAGCAAGCAAGAGATGATGCTCAAAAGTTCCTTTTTGAAATACATCACAACACACAAAATGAATCAATTCTTCAAACAAGAGCTTATATTACACTATCATCACATATAATTTGTACCAAACAACAATTGAAGTAAAAGGAGCATCTCAGACTTTCCCCATTACTTAAACATGTGATTCGTTTTTAAAGAATTTTTTAAATGAACACACTGCATTTACAAACCCCATTCCCAAACCTACCCTAATTCCCAAACATAGTAGAGAAATGCAAGGAAAAAAAGACTAGCAGAAGAAAAAGACATATCCAACATGGCATTCAGCAGGAGAAATGATTTGAGTTTCTCTCCCAGTTGGAGGAAGATAACCATGAACCACTTGTCATTGAGATTGGGCAACTCAATTTAGTTTGATTAAGGAAGTCAGGAAAGAAAGTCATAATGGTCCCAAGGAAAGAATTATGAGGCATAGTAACCCCCACCTACTCACAACTGCAAAACAGAAAAGAGCAGGCACATTAACTCATTCCCCATGTCTCCTATCCAACCAGGCTTTATGAATTCCAGACAAGGTCAAAAGTTATACAGTGGAGTTTTACTACAAAATAGCATGTGTTTAGATAACCTAGAACTTATACCAGCAGCTTTTTAACACACAGCAGCCCAAACCAACCTAATACTGGTAAGAGGCTGTGGATTCTCATGCTCTGAATCACACTCTGAATCTTCCGTTTCTTCTTCTTTAGTGTTTTCATTCACAGCATCGGTCATCATATCAGATGTTTGTTCATAGTAGTGTACTAATTCACGCAACTCGTTCAGTCTCTTCCGAACTTCATTTAATTTCCTGCAAAAAATAAAAAAACTGATTTGACAGCTTGATTCCAACACAGTGGAAAGAACTTTGGGATGATCAGGATGGGCAGTTTATTTGGGGAAACATTAGTTTGGGACAAGGTACTGATAATTACAACATTTCCCCAAATGGATACTGAGAGAACAGGAAAAAAGACACTGAGTATCTAGTTAGAACTCAATGAAATATATTTTTCAATTTGAGAAGTTTTGAAGACCACATGAGAAAACATTGTGCAACTGCACCACTACCCCTTTCCTCCCCCAAAAAATATCCCAGCATAGACCAGAACTTCTAATTATTATCACCATATAATTGGACTTGATAACGAAGTATTCTTTTAAAAAAAAGAAGAAATTTTGAGTCTTCTGGGAACAGGATTCTGTGCCTGTGTTTGCGGGCACATTCTAACAGCGAGGAGATAGGTGGAATATAAATATTTTAAATAAATTACTAGGGAAGTAGACAGAATCAGAGGTTTTAATAGCATCATAGAGGCTAACCATACTGTACCCAACACTTGAATAGTTCCTCTGAAAGCAATCCATTAATATTTAGCATTTATAAGCAGGTCTGAATGTTTATGGTGCTTCAAATACCTATCTTGTTGCAACTCTTATAACTATAATGTTGGTCAGTATGCTGCAGATAAAGAGACTAAAAGTTACAGTGGTTTACCTAAGGCCTCCAAGTGAGTTCATGGCAAAGGCAAGATTTGAACCAGACGCTTCCCAATTTGTAATTCAGTCTCTTAACCACCATACCACCTCTCAACTTTGTAGTCAGCTGACTTCAAGAGTTCAATCATATACTAAAAATGGGCTCTGAAAGGGCTTACACTGTGTTGTCAAGTGGTAGCCTCACTTCTAGTTATATAAACCATAACGTATTACTTTTATATGCAATCACAGTTTGAATATGCAATTAAGTTGAATATAATTCAATGCAAAGTGATATGTTTTGACAGAATACTTTTAAAATAAGAAGTGTTCAAGTCTTAAACTGGCAAAGCTGCTTCTGATAAGTACCAATGCCAACCATTGAAAAAAGTCACTTAACAAATTAATGACACAAAATTAAAATGTAAAAACATATTACTGAAGCTTTTCTGTTGGGTTTAGATTGTCATCCTCTTCACTTTCATTCTGAGAGGTTACAGAATCTAGATGATGGACAACAGATGATGCTAAGCTGTTAGATTCTTCATTGCCAGCTGCTACTACCCCTGCAGGTGCAGAAGCTACTGAAGCTGCGCTTCTTTGACCAACACTTCTCTGAGGAGACCCTGAAACAGGCAACACTGCAAATAGAAGATCAGATTTTATATTGTTTTACAAAAAGGATGCAAAGGTTAAACTACAGAAGGATTGTTTTTATCATTACATAATCACTTTGAGCCAAACATGTCACTGTATAAAAGAAAAACAAGAGACAAATTTAGCCACATCCACCTTCTTAGCATCTTAAGTCATTTGGGTTACTGGAAAACTGAAATAAGACAGAAGACTGGAAACACTGGATAAAAGTATCTGAACAATGTGAATTTACTATAAAGTTCTCTAACAGAAACCTTGTGAAACTCAGGTATGAAATAATCCATCTAGGAACAAAAGCATTTGCAAGTTACAAAGACACCCAGAGTTATATTACCAGACAACTTTAAGCCACAAGCCTCAGAGAAGGTTCTCTTTACCTCAGAGAAAGCAAGGAGTATCACATGTCCAAGGTCCACCTTGTTTTTCCTCGCTCCTATCTGGAGAAGAACCTGAGATTGCTGTCTTTCTTTGCCCTTAGTCCCTCATCTCCCTGGCAAGCCTCACTGTACTCATGGAGGAGTCAGGCCAAACCATATCAGAGGAAATTTATTCCAAAGTATGGTCAGAAAGCACTATTGGGCAGGGGGGAACGAACATTGGAACTGTACTCCCCTGCACCATTTCCTCTCTGATATAGCTCTTTTTGTCAAATTTTTAGATGCTGTGAACAGGGGTTTCTTATGCTAGTACAGTACACAGAATGAACTGAATTCCTTCCCAGTCTCTTCATTTGCCTTTATCTGCCAAGGAGAAACTGATTTACACACACATCTTTCACATACAATTTAATACACTTCAATTTGTTACCTAAGCTCCTCTCAAGAATGCACAGTAGAACAGAGGTTCTTTATCAGCTACTCATAATAACTCAAAAATAATTTGACAAAAGTTCAATTCACAACACCCAATACGGGTTGAGTACCCCTTATCTGGAATTCCAAAACAGAATTTTGAGCACCAACATGATTTTTTTTTCTTTTTGCCCACAAAAATAAAATCACAAACTGTGTTTCATGCAAAAACCTTGTTTCATACAAAAACCTAAAATATTGTATAAAATTACCTTCAGGCTATTTGTGTAAGGGGTATATGAAACAAATGAATTTTGGTTTAGATCTGAGCCCCATCCCCAAGATCTCTCATTATGCATATGCAGGTATTCCGAAATATGGAAAGATCTGAAATCCAAAACACTTCTGGTCCCAAGTACTTTGGATAAGGGATGCCCAATCTGTAGTAAGCTACTTACATGAGTTGTTAAGATGCTGGTCACGAAGCGTATGTAGTTCCCCTAACAATTTGTCCATTTTTTGCTTTTTACCCTGTAATGCTATCATCTTACTAAAGAGCTGTGCCTTCTCTTCAGACAAATGTTCAGACATGGAAGAATTTCTGCTTTGAGAAACCTCTCTGGTAAGAGAGAGACTCTCTGCTTGTCTTCTGTTATCTGGGACAGGTTGAACCTGAAAAGAAACGCATAGGTTTTACTCCCCGTACTTATGGTTAAATAAATGTAATCTTGTTCATGTTTAAAAATGGCTAATTATAGGCTGAGTCTTAAGGCTTTTATATGCTTGGATCATTCCATACTTCATTTCTCCTCCAAAGAAGCAAATAAACCATATTTACTTTTAAAATTAAAGTTGCAGTGGTGAAAACCAAACAAAAATCTGAAATCACAATTTCTAATCTGCAACATTTTCCATCTGAACATTAAATTTTAAGAAAACCACCTTAGTAATTGTCATGAATATGTACATGTTAGGCCTAGGTTAGCATGTGAAGCCTGTACCAAACGAAGTTAGTAACAGAGAAGTGGTGAGCAGTTCCTAGCTGCAAGAATGTGAGTATTATTATTATTATTATTATTAACAACAGTATTTATATACTGCTTTTCAACTGAAAGTTCACAACGGTTTACAGAGAAAAATCAAGTAAACAAACGAAAAGATTGTTGTCTCTCCTTTGCTGGCCAGAAAGGACAGAGAACAAGAATTACAACCCATTGGAATGTTTAACACCTCAGTAGACTGAGAGGCTCCTGATCAAGCGTGATGGAATGCAGCTATGGATCTCTAGTTGGGTGGGGTAAAGAACTATGAGGGGCTAACAACCAGGCCAACTTTAAGAAGGTTCTATCCTCAAAAGTTTCTGATTCGACAGTCTAAATAGGTACGAAGTCACCTCAGCACTATTAGCATAAGAAGTATAATAATGAGTGCCCCAAGGGCTGTGCATGTTCCTTCTTGAATAGCATTTTTGGGTGCAACATCCTGCACACTTGTGAGCTCCAATTGTCCACCATGGGCACCTGGCCTCACAGGTAGCCTGGAGCTAAAAGATCTACAAGAGAAGCTGACCCAGGTGAGAGATAGGGATTAATAGAGATAGCCAGCTAGCTTTATTATTTTATTGCTGATATGTTTCCTAGATGTTTATGCCTCTAGCATTTGCTGCCTTATGTAACCTTATGAACTTAATAAACTAAAATCTCTTTTACTAAGTTGTTTCATTGTCTGTTGGGGACAAAGGTTCAGAATCCTGCCTAGCCGTTCAGCAAGCTACCAAGCACTCATTGAGGTCTAGTAACTTGAGGACTGAAGTTTTAACTGGAGAAAGAGCTCAGTGCCTGCAAGGGATAGAGTTAAGCCTAGAGGGTCTCAGTGTCCCTGAACTAAGGCACTGGCACATACAGGGTGGTGGCAGTACTACTGGACAGGGGGGCCTTGAGGGCTTTAGGGTTCAAGAACCAAGAACTCTGAGCACCCCAAACCCCCCCTAAGTTTACAACAGTAATTCAAAGGAATTTTTTCAGGTACCTAATAGAGGACCTGAAAAAAAACCTTGCCACTTACCATTTTTTTGAATATACTATATTTCCACAAACTAACATACATGAAGCAAACTAAGGTTCCACATTCATATGACTACAATGTAAGGACATGCTGAATGGTAGGAACCATCTGAGAGAGGTTTAGATCAGGTTGCTCAAACACAAGGACTGAACTTCTTGAGCTCCCTATAAGCTGGAACTGAGTACTATAAAACTATACCCTTTTCCATGACACATGTCAATGAAGAAACTGACATGGTTGCAACGGGAAAAGATCAATGTTATCATGCTCAGAAAGGAAGTAAAATACTTCTTAAGTATATCAAACCATTTGCTACAAACTAATTGGCAAACTGCTGATAAAATCATGTACACAGTATAAAAGATCACCTGAGAATCATGAAGTTGATTGTGAAATCGTTGAATTAAGTCATTTAATTCTTCATTCAGTTCAGATGTTAGACTCACTCCAGAAATGCTGCCTGTGGTTTCTGTTACAACTAAAGGCGGGGAGAAAAAAAAGACACTCTTATTCTAGATCTAGAGAACATCAGCTTTTCCAATAGGAGTAAAATTGCACATTTGTTAAAGATATCTTTAAAATTTCTGATGATTACTACAAGCTTAAATGTAGGCTACGTCATACTCATCATCTATGGCTATCCAAATGCTTCTCACGTCACTGTTACTTAGCTAGGTTGTTCATATAACACATAGCGCTGTTATGCTTTCTGTTCAACTGTACACCATATTTCATTTAACATGCACTGGGGTAGATGTCTTAAATGAGAACATTCCTCCCAAGGAAATGTGAACAGTTTGACTGTTGGACAACTCAGACCTCTGGCCACTATGGCAAAAGTAGAACAAAATCTGATACAATCAACCCACCATTTGATTGTGAGGAAGAAAAAACTTATGTTAAGTACATAGAACTTCAGCATACCAGAATCATCCATGACAGCAATAGCTTGTTCTGCTTTATGCTGCAGAGCTAGTAGAGCTGCTTGTCTCCCTTGAAGAGCTTTCAGTTGTTCCTGCTGTTGTAACATCCTCTTCAGTAAATCGTGCTGCTTCTTTAAATTTGCAAGCTCTTCTGTAGCTTCCTGCTGGGGATCTCTAGCCTGGAAAACAAAGACAGATAGTAATGAACAACAAAGGTATGGTATTAGTATGACAGTTGGTGATTAACATGAAGTTTAGTACAAAAAATAATTATGCTTATTATATTGCAAAAAAAAAAAGGTAAGGTTACTATCTGTAGTCTTATTTCAGTAGCAAACCGATTAAACTTGAACCTCTGAACCCCTTTTTAAAAAAGGAAACTACTGCAGGTGAATGTCACTTAGCGACATTCCGATCAGCGATGGGCGGCATATATGACAGTCTGTCAGACGTCTCTACAGTTCCCCTATGGTTACAGAGGGAAGTGGCTTTTTGGAGGGGCCAAACCAGCCATTCTGAGCCCCGCAGGGGTCACAAGTGAACATGCATGGCCTCTGCAGGGCTCAGAAAAGCCTCCAAAGGCAAAGGGAGCATAGCTCCCCTAGGTTATGGAGGCTTTAAACAGGTGACATCATTTAACAATAATGGGGTTAAAGACGGGGTTCAGGGAACACATACCCATTGTTAAGTGACGCTCACTTGTACCTGAATTACCACACTACAAGGTGCTTATCTTATAATGTCTTGGAATTCCAAGTATCTGCTTATTTTTTTGACAATATTTTATCAGAGGGACATCAGTTATTTTTGGTTTTTTAAAGCAACACTGAGAGTTGGTCTGTTAGTTCAATTACTCTGCATTTAACCTATTGCGATATTATTCTGCCTTTTCTGAGGGATCAGGAACAATTAAGTCAGTAAGACCCACTTTTCCTTTTGTAACACCTTTCACACAACCATCAAAAAAGAGGACACACCAGCCAAAGGACAATCAAGCCTACTGATTCCAATGAGGACAGTGAAGCTATTTATTGCAATGTTATATAACTCTCCATTTTACAGTAAAAACGAAGAGCGAGAGAAAGAGTTACTAACAGAAGTAAATATCAAATCACCATTCCCATCACCTAGTACAAACATCTTCCCAAAAACATTCAAGACTAGCACAACAGACAACTGTTCGTTATAATGACTAATCTGAATGCTTATAGTAACTACCAGATGGGAATATGGGAATGGAAAAGGAAGTCTTAAGAAACTGAAACTAACCTGCAAACACACCACTACCAAAATATAGAAGATGGAATAAGCAGTTTAATTGTGCTTATTAAACACTAATTAAATAAGTGCTTAATTGGAAACACCAAAATGGCCCCAGCTCTTGGGGTCGTAATTCAATGGTAATGCATACATGTTTCCTACAGAAAGTCCCAGGGCTAGGGACTTCAATCCTTGGCCTAGGAAAGATAGCTGTCCAAAAATCCTACATCGCCTGGCAGTGTAGACAAAACTGAGTTAGATGGATCAATGGTCAATATAAGATAGCATCATATGTTCAGCCTCTAAACTCAAGTTCTACCAAAAGGCAATGAAGTATTTTATTCCACCAGCACAATGACTGGATAAGATACTGTGGACGTACACAAAGACTGTGTTGATTACTGCTAAAAGGCAGCAAAACGGCAGATGCGTTTCAATGTAAGTAAGTGTAAAGTCATGCACTTTGGAGCAAAAAATCAAAACTTCACATATAGGCTAATGGGTTCTGAGCTGTCTGTGACAGATCAGGAGGCTTGGGGTTGTGGTGGACAAGTCGATGAAAGTGTCGACCCAATGTGCGGCGGCAGTAAAGAAGGCCAATTCTATGCTTGGGATCATTAGAAAAGGTATTCAGAACAAAACAGCTAATATTATAATGCCACTGTACAAATCTATGAAAAGGCCACACCTGGAGTATTGTGTCCAGTTCTGGTTGCCGCATCTCAAGAAGGATATAGTGGAAATGGAAAAGGTGCAAAAGAGGGCAACTAAGATGATTGCTGGGCTGGGGCACCTTCCTTATGAGGAAAGGCTACAGCATTTGGGCCTCTTCAGCCTAGAAAAGAAACGTCTGAGGGGGGGACATGATTGACACATACAAAATTATGCATGGGAAAGATAAAATGGATAGAGAGATGCTCTTTACAGTCTCACATAACACCAGAACCAGGGGACATTCACTAAAATTGAGTGTTGGGAGGGATAGGACAGACAAAAGAAAATATTTCTTTACTCAGTGTGTGGTCGGTCTGTGGAACTCCTTGCCACAGGATGTGGTGACCGCATCTGGCCTGGATGCCTTTAAAAGGGGATTGGACAAGTTTCTGTCCAATGGAGGAAAAATCCATTATGGGTTACAAGCCATGATGTGTATGTGCGACCTCCTGATTTTAGAAATTGGCTAGGTCAGAATGCCACTGCAAGGGAGGGCACCAGGATGCAGGTCTCTTGTTATCAGGTGTGCTCCCTGGGGCATTTGGTGGGCCGCTGTGAGATACAGGAAGCTGGACTAGATGGGCCTATGGCCTGATCCAGTGGGGCTATTCTTATGTTCTAAATATATTTTAAAAAAACAACTTGGGATCAGTTGTTTGGGATCATATAGCTAGATCAACAACCTGACACTGCCTCCCACAGGAAGATATTTGTGACTAGGACCAAGAATCAATTAAGAAACAGCATGTAAGGCATTCATTTTTAATGACTCCACCTAAGCAGGCATTTTTCAAAAATGTAATTTTGCATGGAATAATGTAGAGCTAAGTGGAATTTTGCCAAT
The DNA here is from genome assembly GCF_035046505.1 of Tiliqua scincoides. Taxonomy (NCBI): domain Eukaryota; kingdom Metazoa; phylum Chordata; class Lepidosauria; order Squamata; family Scincidae; genus Tiliqua; species Tiliqua scincoides. Next base: position 63,196,941 of record NC_089826.1, read on the forward strand.
ATTAAGAAAATAAAGCCTTTGAAAGAACAAATGCAATTAAGAAACACTTTAAACTGCTGTAAAGATCATTCATGGAAGAGAAAAAGGAAATCTGCATATTGAGGCACTATATTGTAAGATTTCCAAGGCAATATTTATCAAAGTATTCAAATACCTTTGAAAGTAATCCAGGTTCTTGGCTATTAATCCTATTAGGCCAGATTTCCCTGCCATTCAAAGCAGTTCTGTCACTGTTCACTTTTGAACTTGCTGTAACGGCCATGTCTGAAACCTGTCCTTGAGAAGCTGAATTCCCTAGTTTGTCCTCAATGCGGGGTCGAGTTTTCAGACTAAAAGATACCTCCTTTATCAAATAGTTCAATAAGTTAGACTCTGAACACACACTCCTACTAAAATAATTTTTCAGTTCATATAACTACTGTCCTACTCTGATTTGTCAATACATATTCTTTTTAAATTATATCCTCAATCCAATATATTTCAATTATGGCAGAAATAAAAAATATTAATCCTGTGATCCAGAGGCACATGCAAGATTCTTGCTGTAGGTGGCTCCTTCCACCGAGACTTGTAGTTGCCTTTTAAACTCCCAGAAACTTAGAAAGGAAGTGGGTTTGGAATAAAGACTGCTAAAAAGGGGGCCATTTCTTCCAAAACAGAATACATGAAGGTCTAGTTCATACATTACCATCTGTGGCATGAGAGTGCCTGTGATGTGGCTCTCCCCCTCCCCTCTTTGTTCCCTGTAACCTTTGATAGAAATGGAATAGACCAAGGGGACAGCAATAAGATTACCTCCAATTAATACCTATGATCTGGCATCCACAGTGCACATAGGAAGACTGTGAAGTCCACATGGACCTCATACACAGAAACATGCCTGTTCTATTTTATTAAGAGGAGAGGACTGCTTCACATGCAAGAGAATCTCCATGTGTGTACAGGACCACTCTTCATAGGCAAGAATGGGACACCATAGTACACAAAGGTCTTGGTACTGTGACCAAATTGTGTCAAAACTCAGTAATGGTCACTTTTTCACATTCCTTTATAGAACATTGAATAGTTAATTATTCTGCCACTTCACAAATCAAAGCAAACAGAAGCGACATCTAACATTCTAAAAGCAGTTTAGCAGTTTGAATCTCACACATTCAATTACTACTCACCTTTCACTTACGAGTAACAATTTCTTCTGAATGGGTGGCAAATCTCTCACATCCAATCTACTCCCACTGAATGTTTCAGGTTAAATTTTATACATTCCTGCTCAGCTGAACACCTTTCAGTACCAGGACTTGCTTTTGCCTACCCTTCTTCACAACCAACTGTCAAGCACATCCTCATGGCCCCCTGTCCCTAAGCCACTCTCTGAACAATAAGTTTGTGTGACAGCAGGACAAACACGAGCAGGTTAAAACCAGAACGGCAGAAGAGAAAAGTTAGGGAAAAGGGAGGGAAAAGTTAGGGATGGACTACTACTCACCTTATCCATCCAAAAAAGGGAAGAAATCTTGTATGGGTGGGGAGAAAGGATGCTTAAAACCTAGGAAGTGGCCATTCTTATATAACTAAGAGATGAAACAGAGTAGGCAGAAGAAAAGTGGACAAAGAAGAGGACAAAAAGATAAAGAATGACTACCTGTCCTATTCCTCCTAAATAAATCTGATCACTGTACAGTGGAAAGTTACAATCTGGTTCTTAAATTCTGTCCACCTGGTTTAGAGAAATGTTAACAGATAACTCTTCAAACTACAATTGTTGGTCTCTGACCCCTCATACCCATTACCTCCTAGGGTTCAAAGCAGAGGTTACCAAAATATTTGGGGGAAGAGGCAGCACTTCATGCTGAAGTATGACTAGAGAAGTGAAGGAGTCATATTCTGTGAGCAGCTCTGGTCACAGCAGTTTGGATTTGAGCCATTGCAATTCAAAATTATTACTTTTTAAACATTGTGTTTTGGGAGTTTGTAGTTCAGTTCAGTTGAAACAAAATTCAGATTCACATTATCAATCAGCTGCAGAGAAAACAGATAAGCTCCAACACCTTAATTACTAAAAAACAGCTTACCGTTGTATCTGAAACTTCAGACTGCACATCTATGTTTAGCGATGTGCTCTCAGCTACAGAACCAGATCCCACAGCTGAATCTATAGTCCGAACATCCTCCTCCTCCTCATTTTCTCTAGCCTGGAATATTTTAGTAGCATAAACAAAAACTATATAAATGGAGTAGTAAGGGGAACTTTAAGGGAAAGAGCTACACTTTAAACTCATCCCCCATAGCAACATCCAAAGTCAAGGATACTCTCACAATTTTTGAAAAACATGCTTATGCTCTCCAACTTACAAGCATCTTCTGCAAAAATTTCAGGTAAGATTTCTCCTGTTCTTTCAGGTGATCTATGAGATGTGATAAGCGTTCAACATTAGCAGACCTCTCATTTTTCTCAACAAGATCATCTCGCATGGAACTAGCTTTTGCAATATAGTCACGAATTTGAACTAATCTGCTCACAATCTGAAAAGTCACAAAGAACAATAATAAGTCAACTATATCTGATATACAAATACCAGTTATCACTGAATATAAACGATTTTAATAAAACAAAATAGGTGATTTCAGATTTACAGATTATAGATTCAGACTATAGCAAGATTTCAGACTATAGCAAAAAAAAAGTTATACCAATCATAAGAATAGATACAGGTCATTTCTAGTTATCCACTAAGGTTCCGTTCTGCAACTGTCAGTGGATACAAAAATCAGTGGATACTAAGTCAATGGGAAAATAATTTTAAAGACCCACTTCCAGGTTTTTTGCTCCTCCACTGTTGCTCCAGAATGCATTGGTATAGACACTATTCCACATTCAGCCACTAGATGAATAATGGAATCTAATGGAATGAAATTATGGCTGAATACAGGATAGCATTTATACTAATGCATTCTGGGGTGACAATGAAGGAGCAAAATTCCCAGAAGTAGGTCTTTATAGCTATCTTTAACCCTGAGAAGCTTGCAACCAATGTGGCTTAACAGTACGAAGGTAGGAAGTGGTATTTTGACACGTTTTTTCCTTGTTACACAACATTTAAAGGTGGACTCCGGTATCAGTCGCGAATCAGATAAGTGGATAATGAGCCATGACTTGTATACCCAAACGGAAACCATTGCAAATTTAGAACCCAAGATATAAAGCAACAGCTGTTCATATACGCGAATAAAAACATAAAATATTCATCCCAATAAGGTGCACTAGCACAACTAGTCTAATGGCTCAATCCTATCTTCCACTGACGCACGGAGCCACTGCATCCTGCACGCCGGCAGACCAGGCTGGTTGAGAAAGGTAAGTAAAGAAAATTTTTACTTATCTCTCCAGCTGCTACCTGGTCCTCTATGGGATTCCTCATATCTATGCCAACGCTTTTGCTTGTGTAGATTTGTGTAGATGTCGCAGGAAACACGTCAGGCCTGGGACAGGGGTACATGATTTGAAAGCCACCAGTACAGCTGAGATCCACCCTCGTCCCAATCTACCCCCACCAGCAGCAAAACTGCATTGGTGGCCAGCCTGCCCTGTGTTGCTGGTTATGCGAGGCCTTCTGGGAGAGGCTGCTGTGGCTGCATTCCACAAAGATAGGATTGGGTTGTAAATCTGTAAACCTATACACACTTTTCTCAGAATAAAGCCCACTAAATACAGTGGAACTTCTGAGCAGGTATGCATAGGATTGTGCTATAAAAACCTCCAACATGTCACAGGAAGAAATTCAGCTTGTCCAGCTGTAATTCACATTTCTATTACCAGGATTTGCTTAGCTGACTATGTCTAAGACATCAGGAAAAAAAAATGATCCAGTCAAAAAAAGCTGTTTTTAAAAAAGCCCTTGTAATACTTCTAACACAATAATAGTTGCTCTATGCTCATAAAATGAATGTTGGGCGGGGGGACCATAACAATTAGGTACTACATTTAAGATCTATTTCAAATTAAATCTGATTAAAAATTAACCACAAGCAGCACCTGGCTACTGTCCACTGCAGGTTCACCTCTTCCATCTTCTTCAATTGAAACAGGACAATTCTGCAACAAATCTTTACTCAAGGCAGTTGTAACTAAGTCTTTATATTGTGATGTTCCCCCAGTATCTTGTGCTTGAGAACTTGCCGCAGCATCTTTGCCTTTGTTAGTATTAATCTGCAGTGACAGGAAATTGAATGGCTTTCTGTTTTCATTAAGCTGGCGTTTGTTGTTAGCAGCTGTTGCTCTGCCTTGAGAATCACTTCCAATACTTCTCTACAAAAAGCAAAATACCACAGAATTACTAACACGCTCATTTCAAATACTGTTCTAGTTTTACTGTTTAGCAACTTTGTCATGAACTATTAGATAATAATTTGAAGAAGCAAATGAGTAGAGTGGGCCCACTGTATTTGCGAATTTGAGACAGGCAAATTTCACTACATACAGCTCCCAAACCTATGGGGTCGGTCCCACACAAACCCTCCAGTGTAGCAGCGCAAGATGCTGCTTTGGGAAGCACCTAAGGCTTGTTATGGCCTTGTTGCTTGTTGGGAGTGTAGAGCACTGAAAGATGTCGCAGTTTGGATGCTGCTTGGGAAGCCCACAAGGCCTAGGGCCTGGTGGCTTGCTGGGAGTACAGAAAGTAGATGCACTGAAGGGTTAGTAGGAACTGAAATAGCAAGGAATCAGAGCAAGGATGAGATGGCAGTCATAGATTCAAAGGGTATAATGGTGGCAGAAGAGCTGGAAGCAGAACGCTGGGAGATTGAGAGAGAATGCGCTCCTCCCGGCTAGCCCGCTCAGCCTTTATTGAATCTTAAAAACATGACACAATACTATTACAACATTAAGGGTTATTAAAGGTTAATAAGATTATACTGGCTGCCTACTAGCTAGTTCTGGCTTGACCACAATACACATTCCTGAGATATGATTCTGTTGTTCACAGCACTGGGTTCAGAGTCATCACCAAGGCCAAGAGTTTGCTCTTGCTGCGCAGGTGCAGAATGTGTTCTGCTATTGCCACATTTGCCAAGGCATTCAAAACCTAGCGCTTGTGCATTCTATATTTACTGCACTCCAGAGGTGTCCAGAGCTGTGATCCTGTCACCTCTGGAGGGTGTTCCGAGGCCTTCAGAAGGCCTTGGAAGGTCACATCTGGTTTTTCCTGAAAAGTGGAAGTGATGTTTAAAGGCCTTAAAAATCCTACAAAAGGCCAGGCCTCCCCAGGGTAACAGTGACCTCAGCACCTTACCTTCAGCTCTGCACCTCACTTTTCCCTGTCTGCAGAGGGGAAAAGATGGAATGCACACACATCAAGGTACTTGAGCAACTGCTAGCCTCTCAATGGTGGTTCTGCCTGACTCTTTCCATACTTGTGGGTAAATAGTTCCAAGGCAGGGAAACTGTACTTTATATTCAACTTAAATGCAAGGGGAGAATCAGGCAATACAGCCACCATTGCTGGGAGAATAGCAACTATCCAAGTTCCTGATTCTGCACTCCAGAGCTGCCTTATTCACCACATCTGTCTCCTGTCCAAAAGGGTTTTAAAAATTCCTGTTTCACTCAGTTTGGTAAATACAAACCTGATCCAAGTCACTGAAATTTATTCTTTGCTTAAGTTTTTCAAGTTCTGCCTGCTCTGGGACAGACATCTGGGACATGTATCTTGTATGAGGAAAGCTATGTGGAGTTTTTGACTTCCGTCGTCCAATTCCTGGTGTGGATTCTGGAGAAATGTCATTAGTAAGTCTTGTTTCACTTCCACCAACACCTTTTTTCCTGTTTTTCTCTGAAGATCTGTTTGGTCTCTTTGGCTGACCACCCCAGCCCTTTAGAAACACAAATAAAACAGGAACAAAAGATTATCATTACTGAAAAACGGGATGACTTCAGATAAAAACGTCTAGGCAAGCAAATACTGAAATTAAAATTACTTTGACATTAACAATTTAAATTTTACTTTAAGGCAAGTACAAGCACATTATACTTCAAGATATTATTGTGACAAGTTTCTGTTACCACTTGCAAGAATGCTATCTAATTTTATTTCATAGTTGTACTTTAAAATGCATATTGGTTTTTATATCTGCTTTGGTGCAAAAATGGGTTAAAGCATTCCTTATTTTTATAGAGAATTCATAACTAATCCAAATTCACATACAACCCATTTCTCATTGACATCTAAAACATTTTAATATAATACCATATGCTAAAATATGAATATCAGAAATGCTGGCTGTACCGTATTGTTCAATCGATCATCAAGGCTCTCATTGCCCCAGTTGGGTAAGTCATGATCATCCATTCCTTCTTCAAAAGGACTGCCTCCTGCTGCCATGTTATTTAATCAACGACTATAAGAAACACCTGCAAGAAAACATTTAGCACAGAACACTTTAGCACAGAACACCTCTGACTTGTACTTATAGTGAGAAGAGACTTCAATGCAAATTTTGATCCCCTTAACATATTAAAGAGAAGATCAAGAAAACACAGTACTCAAACACTTTCAAAAAGATTCAGAAATGCTGCCTTAGCAAAAACAAAAGCAAAAAAAGCTAACATGGACTCTGATTTAAATTATGTGCTTGTAATATCACTGAGGATGAATACTTATGAGATGAATACTGAAGCCAAGAGCACACTTAATTGTGAGTGAGCCTCACTGAATTCAGGGAAGTTAACTTCTGAATAAAAATGCATAGGGTGAGATAGCGAACCAGATAAAATTTGAATGGTATGCTTTCCTTATTTTTTAATCATACTCCTAAAACTCCTATATTTTCTAGTAATATTTAACTCTCCTGAGTGTCTTTCAGAGGTCAAACCAAAGCTATGCATGACTACTCAGAAGTAAGTCCCAGCAAGTTTAATGGGATTTAGGGCCAAATCCTATCCTCCCTTAGCACTGGCGCTGAGCTTCAGCACTAGCACTAGGCATTTTAAACATGCCAAAAAGCAAGTTTATGACACCTTGGGAGAAAGGAGTGTTGGCGCTAGGCCACCACCCATCAGCACTGGGCCCAGCGCTGGATGGACGCGACTGTGTGACCACCAGAGCAAGGTAAGAGTGCCGGGCGGCAGTGCAGGCTTGTGAGGCAGAGGGAGTAACCAACCCGGAGGAAGGTGGTACCACTGGAGGTCTTCTCTGCCAGATCCTATCCTCTGTGTTGGGTTGAAAAGCCAAACATAGAGGTTCTCAAGTCTGCACCAACAAAATAGCGGGGCCTGGGGTTTTCCTCAGGGGAAGGGAACAAAAGTCCGCTTCTCCTGAGGAGATCTCTGACAGCTTCCAGCACCCATGGAATACAGCTATCACCATTTTGGCACCACTGTTCCTCTGGTCGCCAGGAAGGATAGGATTGGGCTGCTCCTCCTGTTATATATGTATAGAATTCCAGCCTCAGTATAGTGGAAGGGCCTAATCCTATCCAACTTTCCAGTGCCTATGCAGCCACAATGCAGCCCAGAGGCAAAGGAACAAACATTTCCTTACCTTGCGGAGGCCTCTGTGACAAACCCTCCACTGCAAGATGCAGCACATTCCCCATTGGTATAGTTGCATGAGCACTGGGAAGTTAGCTAGGATTGGGACTGAAGTGATATTTGAGTTTTATGGCTTTGCTCCACGGCTAAACATACTAAAATCTTGTCAACACTGCCTTACTGAAGAGCAGCACAGATACCGACGGTTTTACTATACATTCACTTCTTTCCTTAAAAGTCTAACAGATCTAAATCCCTACTGAAATTACTAGCATAGACTATACTTTGAATTAACAAGACATCCATGTGTACATATGTCTTCTGTTTAATTTTGCAACTAGTCCTTTCTTTCTCATTTTCCTAGTGGCTATTTCCAGAAGAATCCTCTTATAAAAGCTTTGCTGCCCTGCCACGCTCTTTTAATTTCCAAGAATCTAAGAGATGAACATAGATTGCCATCTAGGGCTATGCACAAATGTGTTGCCCCTCACCACTGTTTTAAACAAAATCTATATAGATAGAAATGTACATAAAGCCATAAAAAAGCCTATTTCCTGAAGTTCCCAGAATTGAAGTGCTGTAAGAAAGCTCGTTCAAACATCTCAGAGTCCAGATCCTGAAACACTTTAGATCCTAATGTTGGCGGATCAAATGCATGCACATAACTGTTCTCAGTGCCAAGACCCAGAAAGGTTCTGCAAGCTATTCCATTAGAAAGTGTTTGTTTTGAAAGTACCAAAAAAGGGGGTCACCATGTCCTTATAAACTCCACTGATTTACATAGAAAGTTATAAAACAGATATAGCATAATTCAATACCCCAAATTAGTATCACCAACAAATATGCACAGAAATGAAATCAAATTGTGCAATAAATTTCAGCAGACTGCTGGCAATACTAAGGTCAAGTCAAGAACTATTTTATCCATTCCAGTCCTGGCACATTACTGGCATGCCAATAGACAAAGCAATGTTAGCAGGAAAAATTATTTTTTTCTACTAGTAGCGTTTCTATGTGTATTTACTAGGAAGCCCAATTAACTGGGCTTATGTTTCAGGAAGTATGTACAAAGATTATCACTGTCGCCCAGTCTTGGTTTTATTCAGAACTCAATGCCCATCTTTACAACTTTTACTGTTACAGTTTAGTACTGCAATGGCGCTTTAGATCCAAGCAACAAGATCAATTGAGGTTAGTTATATACAGAGAGTTGCCAAGCATTCTGTAAACACCTCAGAACAAAAAGTCTGCAACTAAGCTCCAATTCTTCAGTGAGCTTATCCTCTGTGAAAGAGCAATGAAAATAACAAAAGATATGCAGTCTTAAGACATCCCCTTACATTTCTCACTGAAAACAGACAAAAGCTAACAGCTTACTAGTGGACTAGATCTCAGAAATATAGAAATATCCACAACTTGTGGACTAGATCTTAGAAATATAATGCTGCTGCTGGGAAACAAACTGATGTACCTACATGACAGCTCCTATATTCATATAAAGAAAGCTCTTTGTGTGATTTTTAATTGTATCTAACATCAGGGTACATTGCGTGGGAAGCTTCCTATGGTCCACATCTGATACTTCTAACAAAAGGAAACATGGAAGAAAACAGAACGGACTGTTATTTTTGGGAAGGAGTGAATACCCAAGAAGAGGCCTTCCATTATGGGTTGTGGGATACCTGCATTGACTTTATGATTTCCTTGGCCTGTCACATGCTGACTCCTGACCATACAGCAGTGATTCCCAACCTGGGGTATGTGTATCCCCAGGGGAACATGCCAGGACCTTTACGGGTACTTGAAAAAGAACTGAATAATGGCAGGAAAAGGAAGGTCTGTATTAGAATGCCTTGTGGGGCTGGCAAGGGAGGAAGGAAGGCAGTTACTTGGCTGTGAAAGCCCTACCAACTGCAAGTTTCTGGTCATCAATTCATGGATTATCAGATATGGATTGGTACTTGAAAACATATAAATTTGAAACACCATTAACTATAGTAATTACAAACATTTTGCTAATATTGGGGATACAATTTATGGAAGTGGACTGTTACACAAGTAAAAAACATTGGGAACATCGGGTGACTAGAAGTCATAATCGCAAAAGAGGACAAAGCACCCAAAAATGTAGGACATCCAAGAAAAAAGTAGGACATGGCAAAATAAAGGCTGGAAACACTCCTATATGGATTTCATGTGGTTAATTTAAACACTATATTACTGCTTATTAAATTGAAAACTATATTACGTATAATTCATTACATATAATTTATTCATTACAAAAATAATATGTGCTGCCTGCTCACAGGGAAAAGGAGGACATTTAAGTTATTTTCCAGGACACAAGGCTAAAGGGAATGTATCCTGGAAGAAGAGGACATCTGGTCACCCTGATTGGGAACCACTGCCATACAGGATTAGCATAGCACAGGTTGAGGAATTTACAAAGAGCAAATAGACTTGGAGCCCAATCTATGCATGTCTACTCAGAAGTAAGCCCCATTATAGTCAACAAGGCTTACTCCCAAGTAAGTGTGGATAGGATTGTGGCCTTAATCAGACCATCAGCCACCCTGTTAACCCACTCAGAAAACAAACAACCATTTCTGCAAGGACTACCACTGATTAACCCCCACCCCCAATTACCAAGAGCAGAAAATTTTTCAGAGGCATTAACTCTGTTGAGGCAAAAACAAAGAACCTCTTAAGGAGCATCTTAAGACCAAATGACTTAGAGCACTGGTTCTCACACATTTAGCACCCAGACCCACTTTTTAGAATGAGAATCTGTCAGGACCCACCGGAAGTGTGACACCATCAAGTAGGAAAATTTTTCACAATCCTAGGCTGCAATCCTACCCACACTTACCCAGGAGTAAGTCCCATTTAGTATCATTGTTAAAAGAATATACATAGTTGCTTATTAAAAGTACAGGTCTGTAACACTTAATGCAGTCAACATACCATGGCAGCATCAAGTCTAATACATTAAAAATAAAATACTGAAATGAATAGGGACCCACCTGAAATTGGCTCACGACCCACAGTTTGAGAAGCACTTACCTAGAGGCTAATCCTATGCATGGCTACTCAAAAGTAAGCCCCATTATAATGAACGGAGCTTACTCTGAGGAAAGTGTGGAGAACACTGCAGCCCTACCGGGGAGACGATCGCCACCCAGGCCGGAGAGCAGAGGTCAGCGGAACTGCTCTCCAGCAGCACCCGAGCCGCCGCCGCCGCCGCCGTCTCACTTGCCTCTGCGGGGAGGGGGAAGGTAAGCGGCTAGAGTCGCAGGTGAAGAGCCCGCGCCTTCCTCCTGATGGGCGCCAAAAGGCAGACCTGGGGGAGGAGGCCGCCTGGCTCGAGGCCGAGGAGGGGGCGGGGAGAGACCGCGTAGTCTCCCTAGCAACAAGGTATCACTGGCCCTCCTTCCGGTCACCCTGCAAGGGAAGGGGAGGGGCGGACTCTGTCAAGAGGTCGCGCGGCGGCCAACGGCCACGCCCCCTCAGGGAAGGCGCGCGCGCGCGCGCTAGGGGCTTCTCGGAGCGAGAGGCAGAAGAGGTCGCGAGGCCAATGGCCACGCTCCCTCAGGGAGGGAGGCAGGGAGGGGCGCGCTACCTCATAGAGGCAGGGCCGCAAACACCCCCACTCCGGTCACTGCTCGCCCCCCGCCGCCTCCCCCTCAGGAATCCGTCCCGCCCCTCCTTCGGCCACGGAGCGAAGGGAGTCTCGGTCCTTCAACTGTTTCCCTGAGCGTCGCGGGCTCGCGCCGGGAGGGAGGGAGCCACTTGATGGAGTCCCCTCACATACCCCTTCCAACGGCCGCTTCCACCGCCATCTTGGTCTTCTTTCTGTGGAAAGAAGGGGAAGGGGAGGCGGAGGGATACACACCGTTGCCTAGGAACCGTCTTCGTCCAACGACGGTGCTCCTCCGCGTCCAGCGTTCCGGCTCCCCCCGTTAGTCACGTGACCTGCTAGGCTTCGCTTCCCGCTCCCCTCCCCGCGCTACTCTGTTTTCTACAGGCGGAGAGACACCCGGGAAGCTTCTGAGGGGTCGCCCTTGGCATATGAAAGGAAAACTACATTTCCCAGAATGCAAAGCGCGCGTGTTGTGTTGCGAAACAGCGACGCTTTTCTCTGAGAGGGTTCTGGGATTTGTAGTGTGACTGTGTTTCCCTTCACAGCAACGATGCATTCTGGGAGATTTACAGCCTAATCCTATCCACACTTTCCTGGGAGTAAGCCCCTTGACTCAAATGGGACTGACTTCTGAGTAAACATGCATAGCATTGGGCTGTCATTTTCCCTTGGATGAAGTTAAAGGAGGGATTTCAAACTCATTTCATACAGAGTGCCAAAGTTAGCATCCGACTCAGAGCCGGGTGACATCATCAAGCAGAATATGACATCATCAAGCAGAATGCTGCATCATTAAGAAGGAAGTGACATCATCAAGCAGAATGTGACATCATTCAAGAGACAATGGCCAGAAATGAGCACTTTGTTCTGGTGTAGAAACTACTAGCTCCAAATGTCTAAAGAGAAAATCTGCAAATCTTGTTCATCTTTCCAAAATACAATGGAGCCCAATTAACATGCTGTGAGAGCCCAATTATAATCGGGGGGGGGGGGGGCTGGATAAATTGCTTCCAAGGGCCGCATTTGGCTCATGGGTCTTATTTTTGACACCCTTGGCCTATCACTTAACCATCGTGCGAAGAAGGAATTTTGGCAGGTGCAGTTCAACATGGAAGCTGCACCTGCCAAAATTCTCTATTCTATACAGTGGTTGAAGGGATAGGCACTCTGTCCCACATCTGGTAACCCTAATATTAACTCATGTTCTTCCTCAAAATGTGATTTTTATTTTGTGTTCACTATTATATTTCTAATAACACAGGCCTACAAAATTGAGGGTCAGAAAAGTTTCTCCCAAAATTTATGGTGGTTTGATATGAATTTGGGGTGCTGATTCCAAAAATGGCATCCATTTTGCCCTCACGTCTAGTTTTGGAGACACGGCATAGCCTATTTAGTGAATGGTTCAAGCAGCTTCCTCATGAGGCTATGCCGTGTCTCCAAAACTAGACGTGTTAGGGTGAAACGCATGCCATTTTTGGAATCAGCACTCCAAATATACCCAGGAATTGGTGTTTAGGGAAGCAAAATGTGTGTTGGCCTGTGTAATTTATTTACAGTCTGTGTGCCATCATTGTGCCATCATTGAAGTTTGTATCCCCAATAACCATGTGGGCTATAGGACTATTCTCAACCATAAGGGAGAATGTGAGGAATAGTTAGAACATAAGAACAGCCCCACTGGATCAGGCCATAGGCCCATCTAGTCCAGCTTCCTGTATCTCACAGCGGCCCACCAAATGCCCCAGGGAGCACACCAGATAACAAGAGACCTCATTCTGGTGCCCTCCCTTGCATCTGGCATTCTGACATAGCCCATTTCTAAAATCAGGAGGTTGTACATGCATATCACGGCTTGTAACCTGTAATTGATTTTTCCTCCAGAAACTTGTCCAATCCCCTTTTAAAGGTGTCCAGGCCAGACGCCATCACCACATCCTGTGGCAAGGAGTTCCACAGACCAACCACACACTGAGTAAAGAAATATTTTCTTTTGTCTGTCCTAACTCTCCCAACACTCAATTTTAGTGGATGTCCCCTGGTTCTGCTGTTATGTGAGAGTGTAAAGAGCATCTCTCTATCCACTCTGTCCATCCCCTGCATAATTTTGTATGTCTCAATCATGTCCCCCTCAAGCACCTCTTTTCTAGGCTGAAGAGGCCCAAATGCCGTAGCCTTTCCTCATAAGGAAGGTGCCCCAGCCCAGTAATCATCTTAGTCGCTCTCTTTTGCACCTTTTCCATTTCCACTATGTCTTTTTTGAGATGCGGCGACACAGAACTGAACACAATACTCCAGGTGTGGCCTTACCATAGATTTGTACAACGGCATTATAATATTAGCCGTTTTGTTCTCAATACCTTTTCTAATGATCCCAAGCATAGAATTGGCTTTCTTTACTGCCTCCGCACATTGAGTCGACACTTTCATCGACCTGTCCACCACCACCCCAAGAGCTCTCTCCTGATCTGTCACAGACAGGTCAGAACCCAACAGCCTATATGTGAAGTTTTGATTTTTTGCCCCAATGTGTATGATCTTACACTTACTGGCATTGAAATGCACCTGCCATTTTGCTGCCCATTCTGCCAGTCTGGAGAGATCCTTCTGGAGCTCCTCACAATCACTTCTGGTCTTTACCACTCGGAAAAGTTTGGTGTCGTCTGCAAACTTAGCCACCTCACTGCTCAACCTTGTCTCCAGGTCATTTATGAAGAGGTTGAAAAGCACCGGTCCCAGGACAGATCCTTGGGCACACTGCTTTTCACTTCTCTCCATTGTGAAAATTGCCCATTGACACCCACTCTCTGTTTCCTGGCCTTCAACCAGTTCTCAATCCAGGAGAGGACCTGTCCTCTAATTCCCTGACTGTGGAGTTTTTTCAGTAGCCTTTGGTGAGGGACTGTGTCGAACGCCTTCTGAAAGTCCAGATATATAATGTCTACGGGATCTCCCACATCCACATGCCTGTTGGCCTTTTCAAAGAATTCTATAAGATTCGTGAGGCAAGACTTACCCTTACAGAAGCCATGCTGACTCTCCCTCAGCAAGGCCTGTTTGTCTATGTGTTTTGAGATCCTATCTTTGATGAGGCATTCCACCATCTTACCCGGTATGGATGTTAGGCTGACCGGCCTATAGTTTCCCAGGTCCCCCCTCTTTCCCTTTTTAAAAATAGGCGTGACATTTGCTATCCTCCAATCTTCTGGCACCGTGGCCGTTTTGAGAGACAAGTTGCATACCTTAGTCAAGAGATCTGCAACTTCATTCTTCAATTCCTTAATAACTCTTGGGTGGATGCCATCAGGGCCCGGTGACTTATTGATCTTTAATTTATCAATGAGGTCTGAAACATCTTCTCTTTTAACCTCTATCTGACTTAATTCCTTGGTCAGGAGGGGCCATTCGGGCAGCGGTATCTGCCCAAGGTCTTCTGCCGTGAAGACAGATGCAAAGAACTCATTTAATTTCTCTGCCATTTCTAAGTCTCCTTTTATCTCCCCTTTCCCCCCTCACCATCCAGAGGGCCAACCGCTTCTCTGGCAGGTTTCCTGCTTCTAACATATTTGAAGACGCTTTTATTATTCCCCTTAATGTTGCTGGCCATGCATTCCTCATAGTCTCGCTTGGCCTCCCGTATCACCTTCTTACATTTCTTTTGCCTCAGTTTATGTTCCTTTTTATTCTCCTCATTAGGGCAAGACTTCCATTTACAGAAGGAAGCTTCCTTGCCCTTCACAGCCTCTCTAACTTGGCTGGTTAGCCATGCGGGCACCCTCCTGGATTTAGTGGAACCCTTCTTTCTTTGCGGTATACACCTCTGCTGGGCCTCTATTACTGTTGTTTTAAGCAGACTCCATGCACTCTGGAGAGATTGAACTCTTTTTACCTTCCCTTTCAACCTCCTTCTAACCAGCCTCCTCATTTGAGGGAAGTCTGCTCGTCGGAAGTCAAGGGTTTTTGTGAGAGATTTGCCCAGTATTCTTCCCCCGACGTGCATGTCGAAACGGATCGCAGCATGATCACTGTTCCCCAACGGCTCCGTAACATTGACATCTCTAACCAGGTCCTGTGTACCGCACAATATTAAATCCAGAGTCACCTGTCCTCTGGTGGGCTCCATGGCTAGCTGCTCTAAGGCACAGTCATTTAGCACGTCAAGAAATCTGGTCTCCTTTTCATGACCAGAACACAAATTGACTCAGTCAATATGAGGATAATTGAAGTCCCCCATTATTACAACCCTGTCCCTCCTTGTCACCTCCCTGATCTGTTTCCTCATTTCAAGGTCCCCTTCCGGTTTCTGGTCTGGAGGACGATAGTACGCCCCCAGTATTACATCGCTCCACGGGCCTGGTAATTTAACCCACAGAGATTCTATGGTGGAGTCGGACCCGCCTTCAATCTCTACTTTGCTGGATTCTATCCCTTCCTTAACATAAATGGCCACCCCACCTCCAACACGCTCCTGCCTGTCCCTCCTGTAGAGTTTATAGCCCGGGATTGCAGTATCCCAGTGATTCTCTGCATTCCTCCAGGTTTCTGTTATGCCCACTATATCAATGTTTTCCCTAGACACCAGACATTCCAGTTCTCCCATCTTTGCTCAGAGACTTCGGGCATTTGCATAAAAGCATTTGTACATGGAATGCCCCAGGACGAGCTGCTTATTCGCTCCTTTGTCCCCGCATCCTCTCACTGTGCCAGACCATCTATCACATCCCATCACGCTACCATTCCCAATTTCTTCTCCTACTCTGCCTTTGTCTTGTTGTTCTCTAATCTCCCCATCCTCGTCCCATAGGGATGAGGACTCCCGAACCAGATGCCCCTCAGCTCCTGTTGGCCTTCCCCCAGGGATCAGTTTAAAAGCTGCTCTGCCACCTTTTTAATGTTATGTGCCAGCCGTCTGGTTCCATTCTGGTTCAAGTGAAGCCCGTCCCTCTTGTACAGGCCCCGCTTGTCCCAAAACGTTCCCCAGTGCCTAACGAATCTAAACCCCTCCTCCCTACACCACCGTCTCATCCACGCATTGAGACCCCTGATCGCCACCTGCCTAGCTGGCCCTGCGCGTGGAACAGATAGCACTTCAGAGAACGCTACCTTTGAGGTCCTGGCTTTCAGCTTCCTACCTAAAAGTCTAAATTTGGCCTCCAGGACCTCCCGGCTACACTTGCCCACGTTGTTGGTGCTGACATGCACCACAACCGCTACCTCCTCCCCAGCACTGTCTACCAACCTGTCTAGACAAGAAGTGATGTCTGCAACCTTCGCACCAGGAAGGCAAGTCGCCATGCGGTCCTCACATCCGTCGCAAACCCCCCTCTCTATGTTTCTAAAAATCGAATCCCCCACTACAAGAAGCCCCCGACCCCCCTCCCGCCGAGGAGTATCCTGAGTGCGTTCGGTTACGGGCCCGTCCCCTGGAGAAGGGGTCCCCCATAGGGGATTGTTTCCCTCCTCTCCAGGATGACGTCCTCCAGCCCCGAGACTTCGCACCCAGGCAGCTGAGGAGCTGCACGCCTGAGGCTGGAACGAAGCCCGATCGTCCCCGGAAGTCTCCCCACAGTCCTTCTCTGCCTGCCTCTGCTTCTCCAGGTCGGCCACCAAGGCTTCAAGGGAGCAGACGCATTCCCTGAGACCTTGGAGCTCCTTGCACTGAGGACACACCCATGACTTATGCCCCAGAGGCATATAGTCATACATGTGGCACTCGATGCAGAACACTGGATAGCCCCCGCCCTGCTGCTGGCTGTCTGACTGCATAGCTCTTTTTTTGTTTTTATTTAGGGGTACTTTTAAAAACCCTACACTGGTTTGCTGCCCTCTTCTCAAGGAAGGGGAAGGGCAGTATCAGGGGCCCTGGCTTCCTTGCCCTGCTGCTGAACTCTCCCAGATGCTAAACTCACGGTACCTTACCTGGCACTTAGCTCCCAGAGGCACTTGGGGTCCCAGAGGCTACGAGCTCCTGCAGAGAGCCACACTTATTAGTCACACTTACTAGGGAGTAAGTTCCATTGAATGCACTGGGGCTTACTTCTGAATAAACATGCATAAGATTGTACTGTAAATTGACTAGGACCCTAGTAAACTATGGCAGACAGTAGGTGTACCAGATACAAAGTGGGCCAGGGTGCCTTTACCTTTAACCATTGTATAGAAGAGGAAATTTTGGCAGCTACAGCTTTTTAAACCCTCCCATTTTGAGCTGCACCTGCCAAAATTCTCTTTTCTATACAATATCCTAATCTCCTAGCCAGCTCCAGTTCCTATTCATTTTCAAAATTCTATTTTAGAATCTTACTTGTTTTTGCTTATTTTTGTACTTATCCTTTATTGGAAATGGAGTCTTCTTTACTTCTTGAAATCAACTTATTCTTTATTCAACAATTTATTCTTTTGAGAGAAATCATTAGTTTTGAAACAGCAGTGTCAGGAAAATAGGGTTATTAAGGTCTACAGTTTGACTCCTTTATGCATCATAAAAGTTTCTCTGAAACATGTAACTACAGTTATCTTCCACTTGTTGTTGTATTGAGCTAATGGGTACAGGAAATTAAACTCCTATGAAGGAGAGACAGACTCATCTCTCCTGCACCTTGTTCAGAGAAACAGATCATTTTTCCAGCAAAGAAGGGTTGGAGGGGAGAGTGATCTATTAATTTCTTTTATCTATTTATGTGGTCTTTTTTTTTCAACTGCAAATGCTTTGAGGGACATTGATTCCCTGAGCTTTTAAAACAAAATTGGAACTCAAAATAAATAACCCAAATCACGACAAAGTCTTATTTTAAGCTGCTAACACTTTTGTTTCAGATCTCCACTATCCCCTTCCCTTTTTGTCTACCAAGATTTCTTGCAGTGGCCACAGAAGTCATTGGCTGCACTGCAAGGTTGTATGTAGTACAAGAACAGTGTGGAAGATACTGGTTTGGATCTTAATACCACTTCAATACAATGCCAATTAAGGATCTTAATGCCACTTCAATACAGTACTCTAACTGTGACTGGTATCCTTAATGTTGGCAAAAATATGTAGACAGTGGAAGGGCATTGTTGGACAGGTGATTTTATGATGTTAGGAGATACATAGGTTAATGAATGATGGTCTGCCTGATGCTATTGGCAACTGTAATAGTGCTGCTTGAGTGACTAAGGGGATAGAAATGGCATTGGGATTTGTAGCAGGATCTGCCTATATGTTAATATGTCTTATGTGGCTGGTGACTAGCTATTTCTGATAGGGACTGTCTGTAAGCAAGAGCAGTCCTACAATGCAAGATCCATAAGTCATCATTGATGATTCATTGGAACTATTTTAGCTGGCAGCTGTAGTTACCGTTCTGACACTTTTTCTTCTGGTCTGTCCTGTAGGTCAGTGGTTCTCAAACTGGTTGGTCCCGACCCACCAGTCCGTGTAACGCTTCTCCATCCCTTTAAGGGGCAGGGGAAGGCAGTGATGCAATCCCCAGGATTGCGTCACTAAGGGGGTGAGGGGGAGTGCTTTGCACTTACTTCAAGAAGGCAGGGCTGCAGCAGGCTGCAGGAGGTGAGGGGAGCCCTGCACAGCACTCCCTGAGGCTTGGAAAAGCCTTCGAAAAGCGGGCACAAAGCACTTCCATTTTGCAGGAGGTGCTTTGTGCCCGCTTTTAGCAAACGTTCCAAGCCTTGGGGAGTGCTGCGCAGGGCTCCCCGCACCTCCTGCAGCCTGCTGCAGCCCAGCCTACATGACATGAGTGCAAAGCACCCCTTTCGCCCCCCTTAGCCCCTTCCCCGCAAGAACTTACTGAAGGAGTAAAACTCCCTCAAAGTTTGAGAATCTCTGCTGTAGGTGATTATTTGTGGCCATCACTCTGGTCTTCGCAACCAGCATTTTCACTTAATTGGATAGTCACAGTAGTTTTAGAAATGTTTGATGTACATCCTTAAGGCCTGAGTTCCTGTCTACTGAGCTGGAAAAAATGTAATTGTATTATAGGGCTTGTAAATGGAAGTTAGACACATGCACATGTAGTAGCCAGTGGCTCCAGCATGTTGCTGCACAGTAGTGTCCACAAAGTGAACCTGTTATGATCCAGGCTCAGGGTGATGATGTAGTGAGTTAATGAAATCCTGGTGAAATTTCTGAAGAGTTTCCTTCCTGGGGGAGTCATCACTTATATCTTCAGTAGAGAAGAAGTAGAGAAGAGGCATCTATGAGTTGAAGAAGCATTTTTCTAAGTCAGCTATGAATAACTTGGCATAGAGTAATGCCGTGCAGGTGACCATGGCAGTGCCATTGACTTTGAGATGCAAGCAATCCACTTAGATGCTGTTTTATATATCTGGTGAAGTGGACTATGCACCACAAAAGCTTAAGCTGAAATGAATGTTAGCTGTTAAGACGCCACTTTGACCCTTGGGGTGCAATCTTAACCAACTTTCCAGCATTGGCAGAGCTGTGCTGCATCCTGCAGTTGGGGGCAGTCACAGAGGTCCCCTCAAGGTAAAGCAATGTTTGTTCCCTTACCTCAGAGTTGCATTGCCCTTACCTCTGTGTTGGAAAGTTGGTTAGGATTGCTGCCTTGGTGGTTTTTGCTGCAGCTGATTTGGGCTCCAATTACACTTTCCTCCTGGAAGTAAGCCCCACTGAACACAGTGGAACTTACTTCTGAGTAGACATGCGTAGGATTGCAGCCTAACTCAGTCAACTCTTTGGAAGTGGATGGTAGGCATTGGACTTGCTCTCAGTCTGGAGAGGTTGAAGAGCTTTCCATCTGATCTGGTCCGGAGATAGATGCCTTCTGTTGCAATTCCAAAGGCCTGCTTCAGCAGGACAGCAAAGAAAATCCCAAACAAGGTTGGTGCAAGAACACAGCCCTGCTTCACGCCGCTTCGGATGTCAAAAGGGTCTGATGTGGAGCCATCGAAGACAACAGTGCCCTTCATGTCCTTGTGGAAAGATCTGATGATGCTGAGGAGCCTGGGTGGACATCCGATCTTGGGGAGAATCTTGAAGAGGCCGTCCCTGCTGACCAGGTCGAAAGCCTTCGTGAGATCTATGAAGGCTATAAAGAGTGGCTGTCGTTGTTCCCTGCATTTCTCCTGCAGTTGTCTAAGGGAGAATACCATATCAATGGTGGACCTGCTGGCTCGGAATCCGCACTGTGATTCTGGATAAACGCTCTCTGCAAGTACCTGGAGCCTCTTCAGTGCAACTCGGGCAAACAACTTTCCTACAACGCTAAGGAGAGAGATGCCGCGGTAGTTGTTGCAGTCACCCCTGTCACCTTTGTTCTTGTACAGCATGATGATGTTTGCATCCCTCATGTCTTGAGGTACTTCACCTTCTCTCCAGCAGAAACAGAGGATTTCATGCAGCTCAGTAGCGATGATCTCTTTGCAGCACTTTAGGACTTCAGCAGGGATGCTGTCTTTTCCAGGTGCCTTGCCAAAGGCAAGGGAGTCCAGGGCCACGTGAAGTTCTTCTAGGGTTGGTTCACTGTCAAGCTCCTCCAGCAAAGGCAGGCACTCAATGTTGTTCAGTGCTTCTTCGGTGACTACATTTTCTCTGGAATATAGCTCAGAGTAGTGCTGCACCCAGCGTTCCATCTGCTGCGCCCGATCCTGCATGACCTCGCCTGTGGCAGACTTCAGAGGGGCAATTTTCTTCTGTGTTGGACCTAGAACCTGCTTGATACCATCATACATCCCCTTGATGTTGCCCGTGTCAGCTGCTATCTGCATCTGGGAGCAGAGCTGAAGCCAGTAGTCGTTAGCACATCTCCTGGCAGTCTGCTGGACTTTGCTGCGAGCAGCTCGGAGGACCTGCAGGTTGCGCTCACTGGGACAGGCCTTGTGTGCTGCTTGAGCTCTCCTCTTTTCCTCAATGACTGGTGTCAACTCCTCAGAGTGGGCTTCAAACCAGTCTGCCGTCTTGTTGGTCTTCTTGCCAAATATGGACAAGGCGGTATTGTAAACAGCATTCTTGAAATGTTCCCATCTGTTGGATGCGTTTGCATCAACTGGGCCTGGAAGAGATTCCTCAAGTGCTCGTGCAAATTCCTCCACTTTTCTCTGATCCCGGGTCTTGCTGGTATCAATGCAAGGTCAGCCTAAAGAAAACACAGGTCATGGTTCAGGATGTCTTCAGGATGGTTCAGGATGTCCCGGGTCTTGCTGGTATCAATGCGAGGTCAGCCTAAAGAAAACACAGGTCATGGTTCAGGATGTGGACTCACCTCCCTGCATTACAATCTCTGCGCATGAACTGGAGGTTGTCCATGATTTTGTGTACCTTGGCTCAATGATCTCCGACACTCTTTCTCTCGATACTGAGCTAAACAAACGCATCGGTAAAGCAGCTACCACATTTTCCAGACTCACAAAGAGAGTCTGGTCCAACAAGAAGCTGACATAACATACCAAGATCCAGGTCTACAGAGCTTGGGTCCTGAGTACACTTCTGTACTGCAGCGAGTTATGGACTCTCCTCTCACAACAGGAGAGGAAACTGAACGCTTTCCACATGCGCTGCCTCCGACGCATTCTCGGCATCACCTGGCAGGACAAAGTTCCTAACAACACAGTCCTGGAACGTGCTGGAATCCCTAGCATGTATTCACTGCTGAAACAGAGACGCCTGCGTTGGCTCGGTCATGTCGTGAGAATGGATGATGGCTGGATCCCAAAGGATCTCCTCTATGGAGAACTCGTGCAAGGAAAGCGCCCTACAGGTAGACCACAGCTGCAATACAAGGATATCTGCAAGAGGGATCTGAAGGCCTTAGGGATGGACCTCAACAAGTGGGAAACCCTGGCCTCTGAGCGGTCCGCTTGGAGGCAGGCTGTGCAGCATGGCCTTTCCCAGTTTGAAGAGACACTTTGCCAGCAGTCTGAGGCAAAGAGGCAAAGAAGGGCGGCCCATAGCCAGGGAGACAGACCAGGGACAGACTGCACTTGCTCCCAGTGTGGAAGGGATTGTCACTCCCGGATTGGCCTTTTCAGCCACACTAGACGCTGTGCCAGAACCACCTTTCAGAGCGCGATACCATAGTCTTCTGAGACTGGAGGCTGTCAATACAAAGGTAGGCATTAAATTTATTCTGCCTTTCATAAAGCCTCGAAGACTGCTCCCAGTAAAACCCCCATATATTAAATTCAAAATTGTGGTTTGTTACATAGCAGAGACCCTGATCATTTACAATATTCTTCCTATTAATCTTTGTAAAACCTAGTTATTTAGCTGAGATGATTGCTCAGATTAAAAGGGATTCTTTGTTGTATAGGTATAACAAATTCATATGTCCAGCAGATGGCAGAAGACGTAAGGAAATAAATGGTCTGTGCAGGGCATCATGATTGGGAGTTAAGAGCCCTGAAGATTCCAAGTAAGTACAGGACAGCTATAAAGCTCACCATGACTGACAGAGCTTTTGTCTGTAATAAAACCACATGCAGGATATTACAAAGTTATTGGACCAGTAGCCCGATCTAGGACATGTCCACATTTCTTATCCCAGATGATTCAGTGCCTATATATTCTTACAAGTCATGGGGATGAGCCCATTCTGCTGATTTGACCTCCAGCTGACTGGGGGAATAGTAGGATTGGTGTGGATGGTGAAGTCAATTTTGTACCTGCTTCCCACACTTCTAGTTGTGTTTTAAAGTACTAATTGTGCAGGAATACAGATGTGCCTATAGTCCCAGTTAACTGGATTATGGAATTGGATGCAACTTTTTAGGCCATGTGATGCCCTGTGACCCAGCAGAACCCCAAGGGAACCACATCAACTATCTCTGCCTCCTTGGCATGTTTGGTGGTGATTTCACCACTGAGTAATGAAATACTGCAAGACATGACAAGCATCAACATTCAGGCACCACCCAAGAAGGGGGTAGGATTAACCAGCACAAGAACCCTCCAAAAGGGCTGGAGGCAGGCTAGACAGGGTAGAAGGAGATGAGAAGAGTGGCAAATGAGAGAAACAAAGGGGAAAGCAAGATGGAGAGAGGAGCAAAGAGTGGAGAAAACGGTACCTGCAAAAGAGACACAGGCAACAGATGTGGGTTGAAGTAAAGGTGGGGGAAAGGCAAGGAAGTGAGACCAGGGAAGACATTCCAGAGGAGGAGTTGGAAGAAGATGGGGACACTGCCAGCATAGCAGAGGAAAAAATTACCTGAACCAGAAGCCCGAATGGTCCTATCTTACAAGCAAGGGGTCAAATTTTTCCATAAGGCAGAGGGACAGCTTGTGCCAGGATACCTGGCTCTGGGAAACCGCTCCCCTAGGCAACCTCAAGGGTCACCAGCATTGGGCAAGAAGATAACAATTGCCCTGTCGTTGTCGTCACCCCGCCCCAGTTAGCCAGCATGCCACTCCAACTCACAGAATTAGAACCTGGACTAACTCAATTTAAAGACCCAGGAGAACCTCCACTAATCTCTAACCACTAGCCCCTCCCCTTTACTAACTAGATTGATCTGGATCTGACGACTGATCACTCTCCCTTTTTGTGAACTGTCTGAATGAATAAACCAAGGGCACAAGCCTAACCAGGTCTACTCAGAAGTAAATCCTATTTTGTTCATCAGTCTTACTCTGAGGAAAGTGTGGTTAGGATTGCAGCCCAAGTTGATCAACCTTAATCTGCCCCCTTTCTGCATAAAGTTGGTACTGCAGTCCTTCTAGAAGTGATACATTTCCGTGCTTGAAGTTTATTTTTTAAAACAATAACACTAATCAAATTGAAAGTCCTTGATAACTTGTTTATGTTTTGAAAGCCTCCTTTTTTCTTGGCTTCTTGCTTGAATGGAGCTTTTTAGAATATAAGCTTCATAGGCTGCAGAATGAAATTTAAAATTGGTTCTTTTCAGCCATTGAAACCAATGCTTTGTTGAATTCTACAAATCATTCTACAAAATGCTCCTTCATTAATCCATATAAAACTCTTTTAACACCGTGGAAACCTCCAATTCCAGAATGGATCACATCCGAAGAAATTTAGGACAATTAAAGCAATAGGATTGCAAAGCATTCTCAGGTAAAACGATGTTCGTCATTGATGTTCGCTAACAGAAAGTGGCCTAATAACGAACATGTCTTTAATTATTTTTCCCTGTTTTCAGTCAGCAACAGCAGTTTTAAAACCTGATTAAACGAGACATTCTCTACTCCATAGTTATTGTTATAGGAAGCAAAAGGGTTATGTGCCAAATTCTGAGTCTCCATTCCAAAAACAAAGGCTCGAGGGCACAGTGTGGTTGTATAATTGGGAAATTAGAAAAAGCATCTGATAGCAATCATTCCTCGGCATTTTGATGTGCCTCTAGAACTGAACTGCTTTCTCAACACCTTATGGCTTTAATTTACTGCATGTGTCAGCAGTCAGGAATCTAGTGTATGTGGGAGACTTCAAAGACAGAAAAATTTTCTGCCCATATGTTTTCATATTTTTAATAAAGGCAAAGTCTGCCTAAAATGTGGATCATTTCATAATGCCATAAACTTGGATAATGCTCAAATCTGATTGCAGTTGGTTAAAGCTACAACATAAGCTGTCAAAACATGTCACTTGGTTTCCACAGAGAATGAAGCAATACCTTGGAAGGTAAAGGAAGGAGTGGCTTCTTTAACAGACCATCAAGAGTGAATTATTGAGCTGCATAGACTCCAATTGGTGAGTCCTGTAGTCCAAATCCAAGTGCCCCTATTGAAAGTAAGTCCCATTGATTTCAGTTACTATGTCAGAGAGATGAGGATGTTTTGGTCCTCTTTGGAGGGGTTGGATTTCAAATTCACAATATCTTAGTTCATGAAAGCATAACTTGTGTAACTCTTTCCCCTTCCTTTATTGTTTCCCTTGTGTCTATCTAGAGCCTAGACTGTAACAGCCCAATTCTATGCTTTCTGGCACCTGGAGGAATAGTAGCGCCAAAATGACGACCTCTGTATCCCACGGGCGCTAGGAAGCCACCGAGGGTCTCCTCAGGGGCAGGGAACTTTCATCTCCTTCCCCCAAGGAAAGCCCTCAGCCCCACAATGGGGTTCCTCATGTCTCCACTTGCTATTTTACACACGGCACAGAACCTCCGTGACGTGCTTTTCAGCCCAATACGGAGGATAGGATCCAGCAGAGCAGGGCTCTGCTACTTCCACCCCTCTCTTGGACCATTTCCTCCCCCTGTCCCATCCTCCCCTCATCCTGGAACTCCCCCCTGCCCAGAGAGCCCCCACTGCAATCCAGAGTTCTTATCTTGCTCTGGGTGGCATCCTTCCAGCGCTGGGCCCAGTGCCAGCACTCCCTACTCTGAGGGTATATAAATGTGCTGGAGCTCAGCACTGATACTAAGGGCCTAAGTCCCTCAGGGCACTGACCCATCTTCTCTGTATGAAGCACTATTTTATATTGACAGTGCTATATAAATATATTATTGTTTTTTATTAATGGCAGTCTAATCCTAAACTGTGCTGGTGCAGTGGGGCTGCATGGCCTCTGCTGTATCCACCACAGTACAAGAGCAGGCTGGTGGTCTACTCAGGATAAATAAAGCTCCAACCTGCCCCATAGGGCTACTCTGGTCTGTGCCAGCTATTCAGCTGGCACATCCAAGCAGCCCCATGTAGGGCTTCCAGGCCCAGGAGGGAGGACAGAATGTAGCACAGGCCTGTTCCATCAATCCTACCCACCTCCTGGGTCTGAAATGCCCCCATTCTGCCCTCAACCCAAAACACCCCTCCCTGCTTCTAATCCACCCTTCTGCTGCCCCCTCTCCCGCCACCTGGCACAACTCTAACCTCCACTGGTGGTCAATCTTCAGGACGCAGTGTCAGCAGGGTGGCGCAGGCCTCCCTTCGCCAGTGGCGCTGGTGGAGGGACCGTTGCGCCACCGGAACACCTCAATACGACTGAACTGTGAGCCAGTAAAAGATTATGATTTTTAGCTACCCAGTTACTATAATCACAAAGAAGGAGTCATCTTCTTTGACCCACTTGCATCTTTCTTTACAGCCCTGTTCATGCCAGATTGGAATCTATAGGCCTTTCAAAGTTGCAAGCAGGACAGTGTTTGCAGATTATTTCTTTGCTGAGTTTAGAGGATTAAATAAAATATCATCATCCCACAGGTTAGCAGAATGGAATCCCTGTGTTTATTTTTGTCATTGTACCGAGCGTACAGATGCAATTGTCTGTCTCCATAAAGTTTCAGCCTAAATCATGAAAGATTAATGCTTTCTAAATGAGTAACATAAAACAACGAAGGATCTAAAAAATGTTCTCATGCTTTAGCATAAAAGCTTTTGCATAAAATTTTAAGCACCTAAGCAGAAAGACTCTAAATGTTTGTTTTCATTAGAAAAAAAATATATGTTTTTGAGTAGTGAAATATCCTGCAGGAACCTCAATGTCATGTTTGGAAGAACCACAAAAACCAAATGCGTAAGATGTATCCCAACCTTATGTTAATAATTATGTTAGTTGTAGTGACTGATTTTAAATATTGGTTGTAAGCCATGCTGGTGGCATCTCTGGGGGTAGAAGAGAGGGATAGACATTTTTAAATAAATACATGTCTACATGGGAGTATTTAATTCCATGTGACTTTCTTCTACATATGTGTGCACAAGACCGCAGTATTAAACCGATCTCCTTGGATCAGCTGAAACTCTGTACAAATTTAAAATGAAGTCCATTACATGTATTCAGTTTGTCTCTGGACTTTCCAATTCTGTGGAGTGGGGAGAATGCACATAAATTAATTTATAACAGATGGCTTGAAAGTCAATGTGAGCAACCATTTATGTAATTGTACAAACTCTGACCTCTCAGTATTTTTACATGACAGCTAAAGGTGATTTGAAACTTCACAAGCTAGAAGTCAGCCTTCTGAGAAATGACAAAGCTTCAAGTTGGTACTGAGGGTGTACAAGACAAAGTTTCTCAAAATTAATATTGTGCTAGTCTCTGGTGCATTTGATTCTAAGTGACAGGAGCATAACATTATCTTGCAAACCGTGATTTTACCAGAGCCTAAAATCTTGTCAAGTTAACTGCTAATGCAGGGGCAGCACTACTTTTAAAAAGTAATGCAATAACTTGCATTGATCAAAATAATTCCTTACGTCATTGGGAATAGCAACATAAAAACAACAAAGTTTTGTTTTATGAGCTCCTAGATATGTTGAACACATCCTTTTTCACACAGATTCGATATTGTCCAATCAAAAGGGAATCAGTGCATTTGCATCACATGACATGAACATATAGCTCATCAAAGTACATACAGAAAGTTCCTCATAGTATGGTATGCCAACATGTTATGTTATTATTATGTTGGCATCCTTCCGTCTCGGAAGACTATGGTACAAATTGTACCATATTTGTGCAGATTGTACAAATCTATGGTAAGGCCACACCTGGAGTATTGTGTCCAGTTCTGGTCGCCACATCTCAAAAAAGACATAGTGGAAATGGAAAAGGTGCAAAAGAGAGCGACTAAGATGATTACGGGGCTGGGGCACCTTCCTTATGAGGAAAGGCTACGGCGTTTGGGCCTCTTCAGCCTAGAAAAGAGACGCCTGAGGGGGGACATGATTGAGACATACAAAATTATGCAGGGGATGGACAGAGTGGATAGGGAGATGCTCTTTACACTCTCACATAATACCAGAACCAGGGGACATCCACTAAAATTGAGTGTTGGGCGGGTTAGGACAGACAAAAGAAAATATTTCTTTACTCAGCATGTGGTTGCCAGAGGATGTGGTGCTGGCGTCTAGCCTAGACGCCTTTAAAAGGGGATTGGACAAGTTTCTGGAGGAAAAATCCATTACGGGGTACAAGCCATGATGTGTATGCGCAACCTCCTGATTTTAGAAATGGGTTATGTCAGAATGCCAGATGCAAGGGAGGGCACCAGGATGAGGTCTCTTGTTATCTGGTGTGCTCCCTGGGGCATTTGGTGGGCCGCTGTGAGATACAGGAAGCTGGACTAGATGGGCCTATGGCCTGATCCAGTGGGGCTGTTCTTATGTTCTTATGTTCTTATGGTATCGCACTCTGAATAGTGGTTCTGCAACAGTGTCCTCTCCAGTGTGCGAAGCCTGGGTAAAGTAGATATGGAGGATAGACTGTTACCCTTGCAGCAAACCCCCCTCTCCATGTCGCTGAAATGCTCCAATGGAAAGGCAGAAGCTAATACAGTTGGTTCCAGCGGCGTCACAGGAGTTGCCAGAATGTGACTGTGTTCAGCAATGAACTGCCTCAGGGACTCCAGCTCCGGATTTTGCCTCGAGGTTGACTCCTGAAGCCTTTTCCATAACTGGATGTAGCCACAAGGCAGTGGAGCTTTGGGATCAGAGTTTTCCTTCTCTCAGATGAGCTGCCTTCCCAGGCTAACGAGTCCCATGTACCCGGTGGCTGTTTAGTCGCCTCTTACAACAAGTACAGCCAAACTGAGGGCCTATTCTTACCCCCAGCCCCCTTGGGGAGATGATATGCCAACATATGTGAGAAGTAATCTCATTAAAAGCATGCTCATACATTTTTATATGGCCCAACAGGTGTGGGAACACTATGGTATGACTGCCACAGGCACGTGCTATATACTGTTCATACAGCATTACCACCTTCAACCCCTAGGCCTTGTTTTCTGGGGAATTGGGTGGATACATGCAAAGATGAATTTATGTACAGTATTGTATACATATCCATGACTGCACATGTTGCCTTTTAAAAGAGGCATAGCTGTTCTATTCTCAGAAATACCATCATTCAAGATCTTTCTTTCTTTCTTTCTTTCTTTCTTTCTTTCTTTCTTTCTTTCTTTCTTTCTTTCTTTCTTTCTTTCTTTCTTTCTTTCTTTCTTTCAGTTAGAAGTAAAACTGAATGGTCTGTAACTCTCCAGCGTAGTTCAGAAACCACTTGCTACTTTTCCTCTATGTTTATATCCCATCCTTTTCAAAAAGAAACTCAGGGTGGTGTCCATGGCTCCTTTCCCTCCTTTTGTCCTCACAACAACCCTGTATGATAGGATAGACTGAGAGAAGGTGAATGACCCAGGGTCAGTCACGACCCAGTAAGCTTCATGGCTGAGCAAAGGTTTGAACCCATGTCTTCCTATTATCATCCATTTTGCCACTCCCATTCACAAATATGGGACATGGGGAAGCAGCTGCAATTTGCAATAAAGACAGCCACGAAAAGGCCTTTTCCCCTACGGCCCTGCCGGTCACCCTTTTCCAATGGTTGCACATTTATCAAGTGACCATTGTTGAATTGGGGCTGGTGCCGCTGTAGAATTAAGATGGTGCTGCCTCTGATCCTCAGAAATGATTGCTGCCTTAGCAGACTGAAACTTTCCCTAACCACCATACCAAATTGCCAACCTAAATTCCTTACTTAAAGGATGCAACATGAGGGGCAAAGGAATTTTAAAAAGTACACACTAACCATACTTAGTGGGCTCAGAGAGGCTGCAAACATATAACCATGAGGGGAAAATATGAGGCAAACTGTAGCTTGCACTTGAGAATGCTTATGTAAACTTCTTTTTCTGTATTAATACCAAGCATTCAGATCTTTCAAAACCTTATGTGATTTGCTTGGACCAATCAGAAGAGAACAAAAACAGATCAAATCATTCTGGCATGCTGCCAGCCCAGACCCTCTTCCAGGAGAGATAAGAGAGCGAGCAATGTATAGGAAACTCTGAGGCTTCTAGTTCCTGAGAGAGCAATTACTATTATTTCTTTAAAGCCCATCACTTTCCTCTCAACTCCCCTTTATTCTGTGGCCCTAGTCCTTTTTGAGGAGCACTCCCTAACAATCCTCTTCCTGAGGCAACTGCCTCAGTCAGCCTCATAGGTGGGCCAGCCCTACTGCCAATAGAATGTACAGTTCCTAGGACCAGTGGTGTAGCTAGCGATGGGCAGGGGGGCAGTCCACCCTA
The DNA here is from genome assembly GCF_035046505.1 of Tiliqua scincoides. Classification (NCBI taxonomy): domain Eukaryota; kingdom Metazoa; phylum Chordata; class Lepidosauria; order Squamata; family Scincidae; genus Tiliqua; species Tiliqua scincoides. Next base: position 63,227,039 of record NC_089826.1, read on the forward strand.
GGTACCAGCCTTGGGAGGGGGGGCGATACCACAAGTGATCAAAATCACTAACATCACGGTGGTTAGGAATAATGAATCCAATGACACCAAAATGGTCCTGATTGGATGAACGCAGCTCCCCCAAATCACTCAAGAAGGAGGTCCCTCCTTCCAAGCTGATGAATGTATTTTCTATGAAAAGCGAAACTAAGGCTGCAATCCTAACCACACTTTCCTGAGAGTAAGCCCCACTGAACAAAATAGGACTTACTTCTAAGTAGGCCTGGTTAGGACTGTGTCCTAAGCCACATGACCATGTTTACTTGTGAGTAAGCAAACGTGCATTGGTTCCTCGTCAGGTTGGGCACAGGGAATGCAGGCTACAGAGACAATTCACTTGGTGGAACAGGGCTGGCTTTCCATTATTTAATTGTTTTTCTTTCATTTAATTATTAATTATTTATAATTATTTATTTTAATTTGTTTAATAATGTCACTTCCAGCTATGACATCACTTCTGGTGGGTCCCAAACAGATTGTCATTCTAAAGAGTGGGTCCCGGTGCTAAATGTTTGAGAACCACTGCCTTAACTCAAAACGAACCAATGAGACATTCTTGGCGGGGGGGGGGGGCACACCCTAGTGACCAAAGTTGTGGCTTTTAGGAACAATACCATCATGTTATATACCATTTGATACAGAATTTCATTCATTGCTTGTGGGAAAATATTCACTGCATTTATTTTCTGGCCATTATTATTATTCATTTCATGTTATGACTATTATTATCTCTCAGTCTCACCTACCTCACAGGGTTGTTGGGAGAAAAAAATAAGGAGAGGAATCTTATTGGGTTGAACACACTGGCATGGTTAAGATTTTGGCTTGGTATCCTCTTCAATGTGGTCAATGATAGTCTGATGTTCCAACTGGTATCAGACTCTGTCCTACCTTGTGGTATCCCCATTTTGCATACCAAGTTAAAATCAATTGGTCTTGATATTGAGTGTTTGGGTATGATGTGTCAAACAGCAGCATATAGAGCTGTCAGGGAGAGAATCATGGACATTGAATGTCAAAAGTTAAAGAGTTTGGCTAACACCTCCTGCTCCCCATTGCACTTTCATATGCTCGTTCAGTTAGGCAGGATGCCATTTTATTTATCTCAGCTATATAATCTGCAGTTAAGAAAAGCCTTCATGTTGGCAAGATGTAATGCCCTTCCTTCAGCCCTTCTATGGGGCCGGTTTAAAGGGATACCTCTTTCCACAAGGCTCTGTCCCTGTGATCTGAACCATGTGGAATCAGTTGAACACATCCTTTTGTTCTGTCCCTTGCATAAGACCCGGCGTCAGAAACATCTTATGCCCATCCTAGCATTTTTCCAGGAATGGGCAGAGGCAGATGTGCTACGAGCACTTTTGTCAGTAGAGGAGGGAGAAACTCTTAACATCTCTTGCTTTGTTGCCACATTCATAAGAACGCGGGAAATGAGACCGGAAGCTTAGCCCTGTATGAGATCAACCAATGAGGGCATTATCGACTGTTGGATTTTTCGTGTGCATGTCATGCATTTATGGATTACGGAGCCATCTTCTGATCTTATATAAATTTTGAATTTTATTCACATATTGTTTTGATGTACATGTATATGCCAATAAAGGTTATACCATCATCATCGGGGAGGAACCATGCATACCACCCTGAACTCCTTAGAGGAAAGGTGGTATAAAAATGTGTATAATTAATTAAGGGTCCAACACAGAGGAAAATTGCCCCTCTGAAGTCTGCCACAGGCGAGGTCATCCAGGATCGGGCGCAGCAGATGGAACGCTGGGTGCAGCACTACTCTGAGCTATATTCCAGAGAAAATGTAGTCACCGAAGAAGCACTGAACAACATTGAGTGCCTGCCTGTGCTGGAAGAGCTTGACAGTGAACCAACTCTAGAAGAACTTCACGTGGCCCTGGACTCCCTTGCCTTTGACAAGGCACCTGGAAAAGACAGCATCCCTGCTGAAGTCCTAAAATGCTGCAAAGAGATCATCGTCACTGAGCTGCATGAGATCCTCTGTCTCTGCTGGAGAGAAGGTGAAGTACCTCAAGACATGAGGGATGCAAACATCATCACGCTGTACAAGAACAAAGGTGACAGGGGTGACTGCAACAACTACCGCGGCATCTCTCTCCTTAGCGTTGTAGGAAAGCTGTTTGCCCGAGTTGTACTAAAGAGGCTCCAGGTACTTGCTGAGAGCGTCTATCCAGAATCGCAGTGTGGATTCCGAGCCAACAGGTCCACCACTGATATGGTATTCTCCCTTAGACAACTGCAGGAGAAATGCAGGGAACAACGACAGCCACTCTTTATAGCCTTCATAGATCTCACAAAGGCTTTCGACCTGGTCAGCAGAGACGGCCTCTTCAAGATTCTCCCCAAGATTGGATGTCCACCCAGGCTCCTCAGCATCATCAGATCTTTCCACAAGGACATGAAGGGCACTGTTGTCTTCGATGGCTCCACATCAGACCCTTTTGACATCCGAAGCGGAGTGAAGCAGGGCTGTGTTCTTGCACCAACCTTGTTTGGGATTTTCTTTGCTGTCCTGCTGAAGCATGCCTTTGGAACTGCAACAGAAGGCATCTATCTCCGGACCAGATCAGACGGAAAGCTCTTCAACCTCTCCAGACTGAGAGCAAAATCCAAAGTCCAGCTGAAATGTCTGCGTGACTTCCTCTTTGCCGACGATGCAGCTGTCACTACCCACTCTGCCAAAGATCTCCAGCAGCTCATGGATCGTTTTAGCAAGGCCTGCCAAGATTTTGGACTGACAATCAGCCTGAAGAAAACACAGGTCATGGTTCAGGATGTGGACTCACCTCCCTGCATTACAATCTCTGAGCATGAACTGGAGGTTGTCCATGACTTTGTGTACCTTGGCTCAACGATCTCCGACACTCTTTCTCTCGATACCGAGCTAAACAAGCGCATCGGTAAAGCAGCTACCACATTTTCCAGACTCACAAAGAGAGTCTGATCCAACAAGAAGCTGACGGAACATACCAAGATCCAGGTCTACAGAGCTTGCGTCCTGAGTACACTTCTGTACTGCAGCGAGTCATGGACTCTTCGCTCACAACAGGAGAGGAAACTGAGCGCTTTCCACATGCGCTGCCTCCGACGCATCCTCGGCATCACCTGGCAGGACAAAGTTCCAAACAACACAGTCCTGGAACGTGCTGGAATCCCTAGCATGTATTCACTGCTGAAACAGAGACGCCTGCATTGGCTTGGTCATGTCGTGAGAATGGATGATGGCCGGATCCCAAAGGATCTCCTCTATGGAGAACTCGTGCAAGGAAAGCGCCCTACAGGTAGACCACAGCTGCGATACAAGGACATCTGCAAGAGGGATCTGAAGGCCTTAGGGATGGACCTCAACAAGTGGGAAACCCTGGCCTCTGAGCGGCCCGCTTGGAGGCAGGCTGTGCAGCATGGCCTTTCCCAGTTTGAAGAGACACCTTGCCAACAGTCTGAGGCAAAGAGGCAAAGAAGGAAGGCCCATAGCCAGGGAGACAGACCAGGGACAGACTGCACTTGCTCCCGGTGTGGAAGGGATTGTCACTCCCGGATTGGCCTTTTCAGCCACACTAGACGCTGTGCCAGAACCACCTTTCAGAGCGCGATACCATAGTCTTTCGAGACTGAAGGTTGCCAATATACTAATTAAGGGTGCAAACCTAACCGGTGGTTATGCCAGCATAGGACGCCCTGGAGGGTCACAAACATGCCATAAAGCACGTTTGCGTCTCCATAGGAGGGAGCTGTGTCGGCGCATGGAGATGCACCGATGTGCGGAGTCTGGAAGATGCCTCCGCTCTGGCTCCCTCGCTGCCGCTTGTGTAAGCCTAAAAGGTAGGCGTGGGGGGGCAGGAAGAGGCGGGAGGGGGCGTTTCTGGGTGGGGGAGGGCGGTCCCGGGGGCGAGTGCGCGGGCAGTTGGGGGCAGGGCTGGGACCCGGCGGTTATGCTGGATTCCAACCCCCTTCTCCATGGCAAATGGAGTGGCTTCAAGCCACTCCGTTCACTTCGGACTTGCGCCACCTCCAGAGGTGGCGCAGGTCCAAGGAGACCCATAGAGGTGCGCAACCCTTACCCAGGGGTAAGGGGAAGAGCTTCCCCTTGTCCCTGGCTGAGCCGCTGCTCGCTGCAAACCTGCCTTGGATGCAGCGCAAGCCTTTTGGCTTACCTGCTCCAGTGCAGGTTTGGATTGCGCCCTAAGTTATATGGGGGCGACAAAAATATATGGGCCCTGGTTGTCAAATGACCTAGCTATGCCACTGCCTCGGACATACATAAGTAAGGGTGCAATCCTAACCCACTTTTCAGCTCTGATACAAGGGGAATGCAGCTCCAAGGTAAGGGAACAAATATTCCCTTACTTTGAAGTGGCCTTCATGAGTGCCACCCAACCGCAGAATGCAGCACATGTCCCATTGTCACAGCTACACCAGTGCTAGAAAATTGGTTAGGATTTGGGCCTAAATGAATTAGACTTCTGGTCTCTAGAGTTCAAAGAAGAACTGACACAGGATCTCAAACACAGGGAACTATGTCAAAAGGGTATTTGTGAATTGTATTAAAGTAATGTACATATATGCCGTACTGCCATGTCTGACTCTAAATGTAAACCAGGCAGCCAGATACCTAAGGAGCTTAAACAAAAGAGACCTCAGCTGCAATCCTATCCTCACTTTCATGGGAGTAAGCCCCATCGACTACTGTGGGACTTCTGAGTAGACATGCATAGGATTGGGCTCCTAAAGATGTTAAAAGGCACCATATTTTTTTTTCTTCAAAACAGACATGACCTTTCATGGTAGAGCAGGTGAGAGGCACTCCAGTGGTATAAGTTTGTACCAGGCCCAGAGAAATTCCACACTGCTGCACATGAAGGAGAAAGATTGATGGAGGTTGTTGCTTTTCAGTAGTTGACTTTTTTTTTTTAATTCCCTCCCTTTCCCTTTTCTTTTCTTTTTTTTTTTTTGTTAGACAATCATATTAGTATTTTGTTTGTAACATAGAGTGAGCAATAGTCTTAACAATTGCAGCTCCTCTGCGCATTCCTCCCCACTGACTCACACAGTTTGAATGGTTCAGAAATTAACAGCAAGAAGTCTGATTCTGGAGAGGAAGGGTGGGAATTTCTTTGCATCCATTCTGAAGACGTTAACTACCCAAGGATCTCCCCAGCATTCCAAGGTAAACAAAACAGGTATGTTTTTTAGTGTGGAGGTGTTTTCTGTACTACTACATGGGTGGCTATGCTGGGTCAAACCCCCAATTTTATCCCCCCTCCCAGCTTGTTTGTTTGCCACTGCTGCTAACGAACTGTTGCAGAGGGAACCTAAACCAGCCACCCATTTCCCTGCTGCCACCATTGTTACTGCTCTGATAAAGGGAAGAGTCACTCACCGTAATTAGATTTCCTTCCAGCGGCTGCAGCTGGGGAAATGTTACTAGCCTTTGCTTTTCCTGAAAGAGTTCCTCTGCTATTGATGCAAGTGGAAAGACAAGGAGTTTGTTTAGTGTTCACTGGAGTTTTCTTCTTATCAGAAGCAGTGTGCACAGCAGTACTTGGTTGTTTTTTGCATTGTAACAAAAAGTGATATTGACATATTTCCCCCTTCACATTTGCAGAAATCCCACTATGTTTGAAGGCAACATGATGGAAAATGAACAAGGGATACATCAATTTCACCTCATTTTTGCCTGATCTCTGTAGAAGTGTGGGAATCCCTGCCCCTTTAGGAAAGAAGTTACGTTTATAAATCCCTTGTCAATTTTACCTCATTTAGGGCCCAATCATATCTGTTTTTCTTTCTTTTTTTTCAAAGTTTATTTATTTATTACAGATACAGGTAAGGAAAATGGGTTAAACTTAGGGCTGGGACTACATAGGTTACACATGAGGATATTGGCCATAGATTACAACATGTCTTAATCCAAAAAAGAAATCAACAACGGCTGGAAAAAAAAAATCATTGATACAAAAATTATCCTATTTGTCATTATACTAATTAATGATTTAACTAAACAATCACTATTGTTTAACTAAAATTATTTATCCAATCATAAAAAGGCTTCAAATTTTGCACATAAAATATTCTTGCTGCTATACTGATATGTACAATAAAATGTTTCTTATATTGGTCTTCAATTTCTGATATCACATTTAAAAGGAATATTTCCTGTTTGAATGGTACTACACAATTCAATATCTCTTGTAACAATATATATCATTTTCCAATATTTCTTTACTTTCCACATCACCACCACATATAATAAATAATTCCTTCATTCTCTTTGTATATCTAACAATTATTTGATGATCCAGGGTACATTTTTGCTACTTCCTCTGGCATTAAATATCACCTATAAAACAATTTATATAAATACTCTTTAGAAGATACCGCTTTAATTATCTTACTACCACTTTAATTATCTTAATATTTGTGTTCCTACTTGATTTGACATAATTAATGGAATACTCCTCACTTCTGAGGAGAATTCAATCCATTAATATCTTAAAAAAATTTCCACTTGTTATTCAGCCATTTTTCCTTCCTGTCTTAGTATTTTCTTTGTTCTCTGTCTTGTTGATATTTTCCTTCTTGCTCCTCCCACTGCTCCTCCCACTCCTTCTTCCTCTTAACTCCCTTATATTTCTTGATCCCTCTCTTTTCTTCTTCTGTTTCCTCCATTTTATTATTTTTGAATTTAATCCAAAGATTCTGAGAGTTCCCTCTTTTTTCTTCCTGAAAATTCTGAATTCTAATATTAAATGCTGCTTTTTCCATCTCCTGTCTCATTACAAAAATCTTCAATTCTTTAGTTTCATCTCACATTTGGTCCATTCTTTTTCCATCCCCTCCATACCTTTCTTTGTTTGTCTGTTTGTCAGGGAGGAGTTTATTTGCCTCATTTGCTCAGATAGTTTTCCAACCTCTTGCTTCAGTTCATTTCTGAATTCTCGCAACATCTCCATTAATGAGGTCTGGCTTTCGCTAACTTCCTTTAAATTTTTTGATATCATTCTTATCAGTATCAAATCAAGCCGATTCCCTCAGTTAAAGAGTCATGCAATTCTTATTGTCTTGCATCCCTTCTTGTCAAAGATAGTCTTTAAGTATTTATATCCAAAAGGTCAGTAATCCAATTCAAGTTAATAAAACTGTCAAATTAAGTTAGTATACCTTTAATTGTTCAGGCCTGAGTCAAGCCTTTTGGGGCAAAAACGAAAGTGAAAATGGTTCCATACTTTAAAGAGTAATAGTTAATTTCTTTTCCATGCATACCATTCCAACAGGGTGATCCTTTATCTCTTGTTTCCAATCATCCTTGTTACAAATAAGAAGGGAAAAAAAACTTCTCCAGCAGGGGCTTTTAAAATCCACATTCGCTCTTTTTCCCCTCTGGGTGGCTGCAAGCCAACGTAAATAATCTTAAAGTTGTCTTTCCCTCCTTCCAACCTCCTGATTGCAATTCTTTTTATAACCTTTTAATGAACTGGTTACTCACAGTTAAAGGCTTTGTTCGCTTTCATGTTTTATCTAGGCCGTGGGGGGGGGAGTCCTCAGCTGTCCGAATCGTCTCCGAAGATGGCGTCCGGGTTACAATGTGATTCAGTACAGAGCAATCGGGGAAAATCTCTGAAACTGCCGTTTCGAGAGACTGCCCCGTTCAAGCTCTCAGCCTTCGTTCCTTCTTCTTGGCAACGAAGAGTACCTCATTGTTGAGGTCCTTGGAAAACACATTTATTTAGCAGTTCCCCCCGGAGCCCTCCAAGGTTCCCTGCTACTTCACTGAGTGTTAACTCCGCCCCCTCTCAATCATATCAGTTTTTCCAGTGCCGGTGCAGCAGTGCCAATGGGGCATGAGCTGCTTCCTGTGGTGGGGAGGCAGTCACAGAGGCCTCCTCAAGATAAAGGAAGGTTTGTTCCATGATCCCAGGGCTGCATTGTGGTTGCACCAGTGCTGGAAAGTTGGATAGGACTGGGACCTTGAAAAGGTATCATGACTCACTACTATTCCTCCTGTAAGAATACCATAGCCAGTTATAGTCTTTAGCTGTAGTGCTACTTAACGGTAATAGAAGGATACCACTGAAAATGGACATGTGTTTCCTCTCTAGCTGTATGGTGTAGCAGTCCCCATGTCATGACATCATCACGTGTGTTTCCTTGCTACCATTAGCAGCAGCCAGTGGTGTTGAGTAAGGACACGAAAATACATGACGTGGTAGCACAACATGAGTGGAATTATGTTACAAGAGGAGTGTGGGAGAATGGGGTGGGAGAATGCTATTTTCAGCGGCGTATTGCTAGAATTGTGCATTTCAGTCCTGCAGTGGTATTTTCTTTTTTGTTAATACTTCTAAAATCTACACAATATAGGTAAGAAAAGGCTTAAGGGAGAGTGTTCCTATTTTATTTATGTCATACAAGCACTTCTTGATTTATACAGGTGTTGCATTCTCAGAAATAAGTGCATATATTAAAAACACACAACTTAAAAATATTTTTGCCATAGGAACCTATGTAAATGGTACAGGTTGGGGAAACATCATCAAACAATTACATTGGTGACTTAAGGAGGGAGCCTAGTTGGAATTGGACAGTGAGGTTACTGATGTTGATGGCTGAGATAAAACAGCCTGGTTTGCTAGTTTGTTGGCATTTGCTTATTTTAAAATATCCCAGTTTGACGGGGTTAGCCTCTTAGGTAACCAGTTTTTCTTTCCCCTCCACCCACCCCTTGCTCCTGCCTCTTTCCCTACTGCAGTTGAGCTTGGGCTACCACTCAGGTCTTCCTGGTTTAAAGGAATGATTCTCCATTAGGGTCTAGGTTGCCAGTTGTCTCCCTATCGTAAAAGCGTAGTCCTCTATTTCAGGCCATCCTGGGCCCCAAAATACCACCGAGTCTACGCTGCTGGCCACTGGTGTTCCTGGAGGGGTTTTTGGCTTTGGTTTTTGGAGGGGGTTTCCTGGACTGGCTCTGAAGATGAGGAGGAGGGGCCACTGTACACCAGCAGCCAAGCATCTGAAGAAACTTAGTGTTTTGCCCCCCCCCCCCAACTCCAGCGCTGCTGGCCCAACATGTGGACATACAGGAAACTTTACTGCATTATTTTGAAAATTAGCACACTTAAATTAGACTTCTGGTATTGATTTTCAAATCATGCTTGTTGGAAGGTAAGCTTGGTAACAAGGTATAGGATGCTTACCTGAAATGTACGTTTTTGATTAGTTTGTATGTGTAAGTTGTAAGGAGGAAATGTCCAAGCAGGTTGGAGTGGAAGAGTAAAAGGGACGGTTTCGGTTTCTCACAAGCATTTGGCTGGGATTTGGCAGCGTGCTGCAGTGTTCTCATTACAGCAGAACAATGTTGATACATTTGAATGAAGTCTTTGTTTTCAGAGCACAGGAAAAAAAAATATATTCCAGCAGTTTGAAATTTGGCTTGAAGTTTTAATATTGCTTTAAGTTCAGAAACGTCCAGTTTGAAGACTTTTGGAGCACTAGGCTGTGCACACACATGCTAGAAAGCAAATATTCACACCAGCTCTCAAAGAAGGATACTAGTCAGCTTAGTTTTCTTATATTTCTTGTTCTTCATTTTAAAACCAGTTTGGTGCATTAACACATGTAATTAACATTAGCCTAAATAAGTTGCAGTAGTCTAACAGCAGTAAAAGGTTTAAAAGAGAACACACCAAAATCATTTCCAAGTTCAAAGGTCAGATTCCCAGAGAAAATCATTTCGCAGCAGTTTTTAGATGAACACACACACCGTGAAGTCAATGGCAAGTATGTTGCCTTACGAAGGCCACAGTACATCATCCGATGGTTATGGATGAGGTCAGGTTTGTGAGCGAGATTGCAAGTGCAGTACCCATCGACTGCCTGCACAAAATTTGTATGTTGGATGTATGAGATGGCCTATTATAGAACAACGGATGTTTTGAACCCACCAATGAATTGTCTCCAAAGAGACTCAAGGAGGGAACCCCAGATTGTTATAAAAGTGCGCTGCAGAAGGCACTCTGGGCTTCGCTTCACTTCTCTACTTCCACTTCTGACTTGTATACACACTCTCTCAAAGCTTCGCGTAACGTTGGTGTGATTTCTCTCACTTTGGATTTACAATAAAGGCCTGGATTTGATCACCTTTGCCTTCTGAGTTTGCTTTGGAACCTGGGATTACCGTGCAACATCTGAGATTCCCTTGTAACATCTAGGATCCCTTCTAACATCTTGGTTTTTGCACCTTGCAAAAATGCTATTTCAAAAACATGTGGATCTTGTTGGCAACCTTCAGTCTTGAAAGACTATGGTATCGCACTCTGAATGGTGGTTCTGGAACAGCGTCTAGTGTGGCTGAAAAGGCCAATTCGGGAGTGACAATCCCTTCCACACCGGGAGCAAGTGCAGTCTGTCCCTGGTCTGTCTCCCTGGCTATGGCCTTCCTTCTTTGCCTCTTAGCCTCAGACTGTTGGCCAAGTGTCTCATCAAACTGGGAAAGGCCATGCTGCACAGCCTGCCTCCAAGCGGGCTGCTCAGAGGCCAGGGTTTCCCACCTGTTGAGGTCCACTCCTAAGGCCTTCAGATCCCTCTTGCAGATGTCCTTGTATCGCAGCTGTGGTCTACCTGTAGGGCGCTTTCCTTGCATGAGTTCAAGACCATGTAAATCCAGATGTGCCTGTAATATGAGAAGCAGTTGATCAATCTTTTAAGATTACAGTCTTATGCACGTTTATTTCGAAGCAAGTCCTACTTAATTTACAGTGCAAGCGTAAGCATATTTATGCTGATTTCTACTCTTTTCAATTGGTCTTTCAGCTCCCAGGTGAGTGAGTTTAGGATTGCAGCCTCATTTATCTTACTTCCAAGCATGCATCGGACAGCCTGTCTTGCATGTGACATTATTTCCATTCGTGAGAGTCAAACTTTTTTTTTTTTAAAGCACCCTCAGTATTCTGTGCTTTAGCTGGGTTGTTAAGATTCATGTAGGAATATAATGGCTTGATGCACTGAAGAATCTTTTACCTGTTGCTTTGTTTTGGGTTTATATATAACAAAGTCTTTCATTGCATTTTATGGTTTTGTTTTTTCCTTATAAAAGTGTATTTTCTTAGCTGAAAATCAGGACTGTGATTCAAAGCCTCATTCAGCCAAAAACATGACTTTAAGTTTGGACTTAATGTCCCTGGGGTAGAAGTCTGAACATTCCAGAACAGCTAAACGCCTTTTGTTTGGTCAAGATGAACATGTTGTTGAAGTGCAGCTTGGATAAATAGTTAGAATCCCTGATTTCACTGAGCCAGAGAAGGGCAAGACCATGCTGTTGAGAAGGCAGGGTGTGGTTCTTGTTCCTTTCAGAGGTCACTAGTGGCTAAAATGGTCTCCAGATGTGAAAATACATTTAACCGTGATAATATACTAATCCTGCAGGCATGCAGATAGATAGCTACAGAAGTTTTGTATGTGGAGGACACTAATTTTCATGAAATTATTGAATGAGGACTTGCCCACGCTTCCAAACAGACACCTGCACTGTAGCCGTGTTAACTGTCAATAAGAACTAAACTTCTTGTTTCTTTTCTTTGAAACATGCCGGTTGAGAAGCATTTCCACCTACATTTTGCATTCAGTTACTCTTGTTTTGTCTTGTTTTTGTCAAATAATTAGTTGGATTTTTGGAATACTTTAGTTGCTTTCCAGTACTTCTGCCCTTCTAATGAAAGCAAATGAAAGCAAACAGCAGGTCCCCAAAGGCTTCTGCCAACTCAGTGCTGAGTAGTCAGCAGCAAAGTGTGTGTAGTTTTGCTGAGAAAAAGTGATGTCACAGAATACATTGTTACTTTCTTTTGCAGGGTCATCAGAATGAAAAACTGGAGTTTGTTTAATGTGATTCTTCTAAATGCTTTGATTGCAGGCATTTTCAGCTTGGTAAGTTTTGCTCCTTGCAAGAGTCTCACTTTTATTAGATAAAAATCCTAGATGAAAGCCAATGAATGCATTTTTTTCCCAGTAAAACTTGTGCAGGATAGGTGGCATAATTGGTATCAGAACTGTTGCAGGGGCAAATGACTAAAGCCCTCCTACTGCCTTGTGGTGGAAAAAGAATGGGGGGGGGCGGCAAATGAATGCAGCACCAAGTTGTTAGTGACAGCCCTTTCTGCCCCACTCTCTTCTGACTAAGCAGACTGGAAATTCTTGGGGAAAACAATAGCTTCCACTGCCACCATGCAAGATTGGAGAAGAACACCCAGACAGGAAGAGACCACCTCTCTCCATGGTTGGAAAAGGCCCCTAATTCAAGAGGGATCCCACTTAAAACCAAACAATAGCTAAGACTGAATACTGTGGGAGAGCTTGACCAACCTGCCTGAGAACTAAGACCAGGCAGGTAACAAAGAATGATAAAAAGAATTTAATAAAAGACTGGATAATTAAGACAAAAATAAAAGGAATGGGAAAGAAATGCAGATGATAAAACAACAAAATATTGAAAATAGAAATAGAACAGACCAAGACAGGGCACTTCCAGAAAATGGGCACAGAGTCTAAAGGATATGTGAAAAATAATGTCCTTGAACACAACTGTCTTGGTGTTACTCTGCTATAACACTGTCCAGGAGAAGGTGGGTTCAGGTTCTTGCACCCCTTTCAGTAATGGGTGAGTCTTTTGTTAAAGCTCAGGCATTAAGTGCATTAGAACAAGGGTGTCCAAACTTTTTGGCAGGAGGGCCACATTATCTCTCAGACACTGTGTTGGGGGCCAGGAAAAAAAGAAGTAATTTACGTTTAAGAGATGGAACTTATATGAATGAATGAAGGTCTTCCGATAGCTCAAGGCCTATAAAAGGCTTTGCGCAAAGCAAGGCCGGCCTTTCCTTCTCTGCCACTGCTACTTCACAGATGTGAAACAGCAAGCAGCAGAGAGAAAACTCCATCCACAGCTCGTGCGAGAGATTCAACAGTTGGCCCTTGCAATGAGAACAGTTGCTTTGGACCAGTGTGGGCTCCAGCAAGTCTCCGGTGGGCCAGAGACTCATTGGAGACTGAGAACTCCCCGTGGGACAGATTGGAGGTCACCAAGGGCTGCAAGTGGACCCCAGGCCAGGATTTGGGCACCTCTGCATTAGAAGATGAACCAGAAGCATCAACCAAAAGCATCTCTGTACATGAACTTAGTGAACCAGGGCTTGCTGATGTATTAGGGTCATTCAGTTGCATGAGTTATCTCTTCCCAACCCAGCCATTCTAATTAGGTGGACTTGCCTGCCCAATCAGTGGGTACATGCCAATCACAGCCGGGTGAATAACCAAATCCTTTGTCTTGAAGTCCAGACCTGAAGACAGGGAATTCACTTAATACTAAATCTTAATAGAAACAGTTCTTCAGGGTTTCAAAGAAAGTTTTGTCCCAACCTACTTGGAGATGCCAGGGATTGAACCTGGAACCTTGGTATTCAAAGCAGGTGCCTGTCATTGAACAATAATCTCAAAACATAAAAAATAAATAAGCAATAATAAATAGGTTGTTAATATTCATACAAAAGAAGGGCAAGAAGAGTGCAAGTGCATTAATTGTTCAATCTTTTAACTTGATAGAACTTTTCATAGGATAACACGTATCTGAATGTCCATTTGTAATAGGCCACACATTATAAAGGACAATGTTTCTATATGTATTAATGGCAGCCGCACATGGAACTGCATATCCTGACTTCTGGATTTGACAGCAGCTGTTTAATATCTGGCTCTGAGTTTAAAAATGAAAATCAATGTAGTCCACAAAGTAGGCAGAGTCAGTTACACTCCATCTGCTTCCAATTAGTAACATAGCCATGGTCTAAAGAGCATTTTTCCAGCTATGATGTTACGGTACTTTTCACTTTGTTTCCTGAAAGCATTTAAAAGGCAAAGGAAAATGATTTGCTCTCACTGTAAATCTGGGTGCTGTGAACATCTCTTTTTTCACTTCTGTAGCATTCAAGTTTAACTCCCATTACTTGTCATGTGCAATTATATGGGGTGGGGTAACCAGGAGGGGGCAGAATGGTGATGAACTAGCTTGGAGAGCATCAGCCTCACAGCTGTGTTGGTGTCTGTTAATGTTTGCAAACCGTCCTTGCAACTTTCCCCATTAGGAGTAATCTGGCATTCTAAACACAAGAAACTGGCCCTTGCCCTTAAATGACATGTTGGAAGATCAGCTAGAGGGGGAAAGGGAAGCTGACTCTTAGCTCCGACTCTTAGCTCTGGTCTGATTTGGATTTTTGATATTTTGCAAGAACTAAGAGGTTTCTGAGATTTGGTAAACTTCCACAGGACAGATGTGCATTGACTTGCAAGGCTTACCACCGGGCTACTGCCCATGCTAGCCCAGCGCTGGCAGGCACTGGGCTAGCGCCAGGCTAGCACTGGCTGGGCGCCCGGCCTCTGCCACTTGGCAGTCTCACGGACTACCGAGCCGCAGCACGGTAAGTGGGGGTGGGGAGGGGGTGGGGAGGAGGCATGATGGGGAGGGGGAGGCGGGCGGAGGGCAGAGAGAGGGTTTGGAGGAGGCATGACGGGGAGGCAGGGGGCCGAGAGAGGGCAGGTGGGAGACATGCTGGGGAGAGGGAGCGGGAAAGCAGAGAGGTGGGTTCGTTGGAGCTCCACTCCACTGGATCCTGTCTGTTCGTGTAGGGCTCGGCGCCCTACACGAATGCATTTACCTTACCGCCGACCTTTTGGTTGGCAGTAAAGTGAATAGCCCCATTGCAGGGCTACTTCCCTTACCCAGGAGAAGGGAACAAAAATCCCCTTCTCCTGAGGCACTGCCTGTGGCAGCTCAGGGCGCACAGGATGTGGCGGCAGCTGTTTGAGGCACTGCCAAAACTGCACACCCTGGGCAGCTCAGGATTGGGCTGTCAGACACCTATCAGAGGGGAGCTGTGGAAATGGGAATGTCTAACACAGCCATTTTCAACCACTGTGCCATGGCACACTGGTGTGCCATGAGTGGTTCACAGGTGTGCCACAGAAATTTGGGAGAAGGTCATGTATTAGTAGGGCCAATGGGGGATGTGAGCCCCCCCCACTGGCAGCCTGGTGTACCTTGTCAATTGTCGAAAACCTGATGGTGTGCCTTGACAATTTTAGTGCCTTGTCAGTGAAGCATGAAGCAGGAAGTGCCAATCAGCAGTAATTTAGACAGTAAGAAGAACAGGAATGACAGCCTTATGAAACATGGCTGAAAATTTGATTTCTTGCTTGGGTGTTTTGTGGCTGCAAAGCCAGCAGGGGGACCATGTGTTTTACAACATGATTTTTCAAATTCTGTTGAGCAAAGATTAAGGAATGGACTTTATAACTAACCACATACCAATGAAAGCCCATTACATCAAAGGGGGGAGGAGTAAAAATTTTCTCTCTGTTACTTGTTGATTACACTTGAGTCCTGGTCAGCAGGTAGCCTGCTGAAAGTCCCCTTGGGGAATGGGGAAAAGTTATTTTAACATCAGCATATACTTTCTGGTTCTATCATACATGCCCAAGTGCAAAAGTTTTCATCAAATGTGATTCTGAGTCTGTGGCATACCTGAGAGGAGGCAAGGGGGACGTATACCCCAGGCATCAGGCTTCGGGGGCAGCACTGCCCCACCATCCACTCCCTGAGGCACCCCCGATGACACAGACAGCCCAATCCTGAGCTGCCCGGGGTGCCCAGGCTTGGCGGCACCAAGGAGGGCTGCCGCCAAATCCAGCGCCTCCCACGCTACCGCGGGAGGCTCCTCGGGAGAAGGGGACGTTCATCCCTTTCCCCCGAGTAAGGTAAGCAGCCCTGCAATGGGGCTACTCACTTTACTGCCAATCAAAAGTTCAGCGGTAAGGAAAAGGTGCTCGTGTAGGGCGCCGAACCCTACATGAACAGACAAGATCCGGTGGAGTGGAGCTCCAACAAACCCACCTCTCTGCCTTCCTGCTCCCTCTCCCCAGCACACCAATCGACCAGCACACCGATGTGTCAACCAGCACACCAACCTGAGAGCCACCCCCTGACAGCCTTTCCCCCAGAGGCTTTCTGAGGGCTGGAAAAGCCATGCGTAGCCTCCCTGACGCTCTGAAGGCCTTGTAAAACCCTCAGAGGGCCAAAAAACACTTCCAGTTTCACCAAGGAAACCAGAAGTGACGTTTTTAAGCCCTTAGAAGGCCTTCTGAGGGCATCAAAATGTCACTTCCGGTTTCTTCCAGGAAACTGTGATGTTTTTTGGACCTCTGAGGGCTTAAAAAGGCCTTCAGAGGGACAGGGAGGCTGCACATGTTCCCTCTGAACCTCCAGAAGGGAGGCTAGGGGGGTGGAAGCCCAGCCAGTGGGAGGGCAGCTTGCAGTCATGTTCCCAGGTGCCACAGGGCTGTGAGCTGCCAGCATTAAGGCTTCATCCACCCAGGCCTGGCCCATACATGAGGCCAACTGAAGCTGTTGCACCAGGCAGCAGATTGCTGTGTGGCACCCATTGCCTCCACTTCTCCTATGTCTCCTTCTACTCCTTGCATTGGTCAAGGACTCTTTTTGTTTTCCGCCTCAGACATCAGGAGATCTTGGTCCAGCCCTGCCTCTACCCTATTTTCAACCTCTGTGCTGTGGCACATTGGTATTCTTGCAAATGGTGTGCGGGTGTGCTGCGGGAGTTTGGGGGAGTGTCATATATTTGTAGGGCCATTGGGGGACATGGGCCCTAGGCCAGCAGTGTGGTGTGCCTTGTCAATTGTCATAAAACTGATAGCGTACCTTGACAATTTTAGCACCTTCACAGTGTGTCATGAGATGAAAAACGTTGACAAGCACTGCACTAAATCTTGAATCCATGCAGCTGAACAAGTGGACCATTCTCTCTACATATTGATCCTATGTGTTTAAAACAAAGACAATACACTTTTAGTTGGTTTATATTCTAGAGGCTGCAACCTTGAAACTCTTTAACCAATCATTTCATCAATTAAAGCTTTATTATATGAACATGTAAAGAGCAAAGCTAACTGGTCAGACAGAAAAGCGCAGGGACACTTCTTTATTTTTGAAGGCTGTTTCAATTCTGATGTGTCATCATAATGGGAGTGAAAAAGGAAACAAACAGTGAAAAGATTACCTTTGCCTTCAGGTATGCATGATAGCTTTTGTATTTTAAAATATTCCAGGCAGTATCCAAACACCATTTCTCTGGGTCTAGTACAAACTTGTTGCATGGGATCCCTTTCTGTACCCTCCAATACCCCATGAAAGGCTTTGTCTGCTTTTGGAAAAATGGAGGATAGGTTGATGTGCTCTAGGTCCTCTTAGGGCTCAATCCTAACTGGCAGTTATGCCAGCATAGGAGCCCCTGGAGGGTCGCAAACGTGCCTTAAAGCATGTTTGCTCCTCCGTGGGAGGAAGCTGTGTCGACGCATCCAGATGCCCTGATGCATGGAGGCCAGCGGAAGCCTCTGCAGCAGCTTCCTCCCCACTGCTTGTGCCAGCGCACCTGCGCCGACACAAGCGGCGATGGTAGGCATGGGGGGGCGGGGAGGAGGCAGGAGGGGGTGTTTCTGGGTGGGGGCAGAGTGGGCAATGGGTGGCCCGGGGGCGGGCGCACGGGAAGCTGGGGGCGGGGCTGGGACCCGGCTGTTATGCCGGATCCCAACCCTCGTCCCCGGGGAGAACGGAGCGGCTTCAAGCTGCTCCACTCTCCTCGGACTTGCGACACCTCCAGAGGCCGAAGCCGCTCCATTCTCCCCGGGGACAAGGGTTGGGATCCGGCATAACAGCCAGGTCCCAGCCCCAGAGGTGACACAGGTCCGAGGAGACCCATTGGGGCATGCAGCCCTTACCCAGAGGTAAGGGGAAGAGCTTCCCCTTGCCTCTGGCTGAGTCGCTGCAGCCAACGAACCTGCTTGCCAATGAACCTGCTGGCTTACCTGCTCCAGCGCAGGTTTGGATTGCACCCTAAGTTATCTTTAAGTACTTCATACTTCGGATTACCTGATTTGCGTTCAGAGCTAGACATGGCAGTGTGGCATGTATGTATATTAATTATAAATGAGTGACAAATGCCCTTTTGGCTACAATCCTAAACACACTTTCCTGGGAATAACACCCAATCCTAACTAAATCCCTGCATGGCAATGCAGCCGTGCCGGTGTGGGCTACACTGCATCCCATGGAGGATTTTTGGCTGCTGGAGGTCTCCTCGGGGTAAGGGAACATTTGTCCCCTTGTCCCAGCATAAGGTCCAGCAGCCACTATGGGTCAAATTGGATCTGCCCCAGTGATATCACTTGTGCAAATCTGAATTTATCTGTGTAGGTGGATCAAGTCTGGGAAGGTGGTTGGGATTTGGTGCATGCCACTGCTACCAAACTCGCCCCCCCCCCAGGCCCAATCCACCCACCCCCCTCAGGAGAGTCAGAACAAACAAAAGGAAATATTTCTTAATCCAGTGCATGATTAAACTTTGAAACTCCTGGCCACTAGGTGTTGTGATAGCACCTGACTTAGATGCCTTTAAAAGGGGATTGGAGAGATTCGTGGAGGGAAAGCCCATCACAGGTTACAGATCATGATGACTGTATGCAACCTTGGCAGGACTGACTGTAGGCCAGTGTTTCTCAAACTGTGGGTTGTGACGAGGAAGCTGCAGGGCAATATGGCACGTGACCTGGAAGTTCAAACTAAACTAGACACAAGAGAAACAACAGAAAAAGGAGAGGGAAGCACAACTATGGATAAACTGGGAAAGATAGATCTGAAATAAACCTTAATAGTCATATGACTGTGAATTCAAGAATGGTACTACTTCTCTGTCTGCTCAGAGGGGTTTCATTCTCTGTGGTGAAACAGCATCTCAGCCAACAGGCAGGAAAGTTGCCTTCTGGATGCATCGTGACAGCATTACCAAAGCTGCGTCGGACTGGCACCGATCCTGTCCCTCTGGAATAGTTTCCTGACAAGCTGCCTAATCCCACCGCATGTTTTCCAGGCTGTTCTCCACTGCCGTATATTGGATTGCACACAAGGATAGGAATTAAATGAAAAACAAACATCTGAGACACAACACAAATATTTAAAAGGCAGGCATGCAATCAAGATCACTCCAGAGTCAACAGGCCTCAAGCAACAAATGCTTATTTAAAGCAACCTAGAAATGAATACTGAAGGCAAAGAGGGATGTCATCTAAAAATAATATTGCTTTTGGAATTTTCCTCTTTGCAGAAGTTTTAGTCCTACTACTCATCCCTCTCCCCGGCCCTCCTATCTAGTTCATTTCCTGCCGTTAATCAACATAATGGAAGGCATCTTTTGGTCTGAAAAAAAGAGAACCCCAAGAAACCTGATGCCAGGACTGAACAGTCTCCTATTTTACCACAAATAATACTGTGTCATTATAATCCAGATTGTTCGTATGTTTCTTGGCTATAGGAACACACTGCTACTTTTAAGTCATGCCAAAATGTGATTTAAAAGAGGGGGGAAAACCCATTCTATGTTTTAACCAACGCATCCTAATGCAGAATTGCATTAACATCACTGCTGTTACTTTCACATCAGTGAAAACGGAATATGAAACAGAAGGATTTTGATGGAACCAGCATTAAGACAGTTCATTCATTCATTCATTAAGAGTGCAGACATAGGCATGTTTACTCAGAAGTCCCAGGGGCGGGCAGGCGGGTGGGGAGCAGAAAGTGGAGCTGGGTTCCAGCAGTTATGCTAGATCCCAACCCCCAGCCACTCCACTCTCCTCAGATTTGTGCCACCTCGGGAGGTGGCGCAGATCTGAGGGGACCCATAGGAGCCAGTGTGGCTTACCCAGAGGTAAGGGGAAAAGTTTTCCCTTACTTCTGGCTGAGAAGCTTTGGGCCCCTATCCCGTGCTGGATACAGCGCAAGCCTCTTAGCTTGCCTGTTCCAGCGCAAGGTAGGATTGCGCCCTTGGTGAGTAGAACTGTGAAGACATCTACATTAAAACTACATTATAATTATTTGCTATAGTGTTGTCTCACACAGCATTCTTTTCCAGGAATGTAGCCACACCCTTATGAAATGTATTACCGACATTCAAGGCAGTTTCCAATGTTCAGAATAGGACAATATGGCAACAATATAACAGCAGTATGTTTGAACCAATAGGTCATAAGTAGATGTGTTTGTTTTTGTTAAAAACACCATTAAACACTACATTTTGGTGTTTAAGATATTTTCCAGAAATTAAAATGGATTACTTTTCCCATTAGAAGTAATACTGTGGCTGCATCTGCTGACACCATGTCCCCCATATCGCCCACCTAATACACTTGTAAAGCATTTAAAATTAATAAAAATGAGAACTTGGAATGAGAACTCAGAATAAAATCACATAACACTGCTTTCTGCCCTTTTCCATTTTTTTAAAATCACAAAATCAATGAAAAAAATAAAACCATTTTCAAACAACCCTAGTCGTAAGATATTGGCATAAAGGAAAAGAGGCAAAAAAAATCAGCACAGAATGATTACTGATTTATGTTAAGCATTTATATCCTAACTTTCCATTTAACACTTATGACCAAAGCAGTTTACATCAGAAAATGTACATACAAACAGTTTTAAAATATATTTGGCCAATGCCCCACCTTGTTGACTTCTGCCACCATCCCTGCCTCCTGGCAGAGTCAAGCAATATGTGTAGCTTCCACACCGTACCAGCTTTACTGAGTTCCCTTTCATCAGACACTTGCAGGCACTGGGCACAAAGAACGTTCTTTGTCTATTCATAAGAACATAAGAACAGCCCCACTGGATCAGGCCATAGGCCCATCTAGTCCAGCTTCCTATATCTCACACTTGTTCCATCAGGGTTCCTTTTGGAGCACAAAGGGAATCTGTTCCACAAGGGGTATGTGATTAACTGTTAAACTTAAAAAAAAAAGTGATTAAAATTTTAATTGATTAATTGCACCAGTATATCAATGCGTATATCTAATGCTTGAAATAAAGGATGCTCCTTCTTTTCAACAGGGCTGATGATAGGCTTTGGTGATGGTGTAGCTGGTGATGAATCAGCATTTTCAAAATGGAGTTAACATCTCTCTCTCTCTCTCTCTCTCTCCCCCACACACATATAAACTTCCCCAGCAGACTTTAGAGAATTGTTTCCAACAGCAATTGCGGCTCCAGGCTCAGGTAAGACTTCTGGAACACAGTGTGAAGCAGCAACAGGCAAGAATTGTGCAGCTCTTAATGGAAAAGGACATCGAGCACAGAGATAAAGGAGGTGATAACAGTGTCATTGATCCAGGAGAAGAGAGAGAGTATAAAGGTTAGAACCAAGTTTTCACATGGGTTCATCAGGCATCATCCTAATCTTGGCTTGCACTGTCCATAGTTTAGAACCCAAGCTATGGTTTGAGCTTCCAGAAGTGTAGCAAGCAAACCATCGCTAGAGCTGCCTTTCTTTCATTTCTACCTTCTCAGTGCTGGGCCTCAGATTCATTGCTGTCCCTGTGATGCAGCAACCACTGAAGAGAACAGTAGTGGCTGTAATGGTTTGTCAATTCAGATGTAATATAAAACCATGGTTTCTTCCTCTGGTTACCAGCCAATCGCAAACCAGGGTTTGTCAGCATCTGGGTTCTACCTCGCAAGGCCACTGAGAGAAATTTTATCAGGGGTACTAAGTTTCTTTTGGGCCCCTTCCCAAAGGGGGACAGAGTGGGGAAGGGGGGCAATGGGGGTGGGCATTGTAGAGGTGAAAGAGAGCAAGGGGAGGGTGATGACAGCTGGAATAACCTTTTGGAGCCCAGGTCTACCCACCTGTGCAATGTTAACAGCTAGGTACAGTAATGTGGAAAACCAAACACACCCCTAAGGCTCTCTAAATTATTTTCAATATAGAAAATAATTGCAAAAAATTAGTATCATTGTATTTAATCTCACACTAAAATGGAAAGTGTCCTGTGTGTGTACCAAAACTTACTTCTGCAGCCGCTGTAGTCTCACACCTGTGTCCCTGAGCTCCTACGCATGCATGGCAAGCAGATCCGTAAGCCACAGAGCTACTATAGCAGGCCAGTTTCCTCCCAGATGTGACACGGTGTTAAGGAGTGTCATGTATGCATTCCTGGGCTCGGTGCATATGGCCTGCAATATTAGCCAATGCTGGTATGCCCACTGTAGTGTCCCAGCATCTCACATGGGCAGTGAGTCAAAGTGAGACAGGAAAATGTAAGATCCCATGATATTTCTGCGCCCCCTCCCTTGGCTCCTGAGTTCCCTTTTTGACCCTGAGCCCGGGTACAAATTATCCCCTCTACCCCCTCTCATGAGCCCTGCCACCTTGCCTCTGAGCCATCTGACCAATGTTGCTGCATGTGCTAGTTTGTGGAGCCTGGAATAGCTCCCAAATGGTGGGAGAGGTGGGGAGGGGGATCCTGTTTGGGGTGGGATCCTGCTTGTCTGCATTACTTTTGGCATTGGAACCATGCTCACTTTCCCTTTGAGATCTTGAAGTCTCACTCAGCATGTGCGCAACTTGCATCCAGATTTCATAAGTGGAAGGGAAACAGCTGATGAGAAGCTACTCCTTTCCTCTGCAGGTAGTCAGGGAGCCAGGTAAGAGCAGGAGGAGGACAAGGGTAGTTATAACCCCTCCCCTCCATATCTAAGGTTACAGTTGCCAGGAAAACAGCCTGAGTTACCCAAGTATCTATGACTCCAGAGAGAAGGGTCTCAGCCAACATCACCTCTCCACAGCAGGGATTGCCTGTGAGGACACCAGTCAATTAAGACATCACACCAAATCACAATTATACCTATAGAGAGCCCAATTCTGAGCTGCCCGGGGGCGCAACTGCAGCAGCACAAAAAATGGCTGCCGCCATATCCTGTATGCCAAAGGCAGCCACAGGTGGCACCTTGGGAGAAGGGAGTAGCCCCACAATGGTAAAAGCCTTCATGTTGGGCAGCAAGCCCAACACGGAGGTTCAGGATCCGGTGGAGTGTTGCTCCACCAGTCCCACCTCCCTCCCTCCCCACTCCCTCCCCCCACACGCCTCCCCCGCCCTCTCCCCACCTCCCACCTCCCTGTCACGCCTCTTCCCAGCTCTCTCCCTGCCCTCCACCCACCTCCCCCCTTCCCAGAACACCTCCTCCCCGCCTCCCCTCACATCCCTCTCCGCTGCTCAGCGGTCCGTGCAACCGCCCCAGTGGCAGAGGCCTGGTGCCCACCCGGCGCTAACCCAGCACCAGCCAGCACTGGGCTAGCATGGGCACTCGCCTGGTGTTAGGGCTCACAACTTGGTAAGCCAGAGTACGGAGCTCAGGATTGGGCTCTAACTGGACAAAGAGGCACCTTTAATATGGTGTCCTCTGATATTTAGCAGTAGGAGAGCAACTGTCCCCCCCTTCACCCCAGTATGTTGCCTTTTCCAGTGACTGTTGCTGGTATCTTTTCTGCACCTCTTTTTAGACGGTGAGCCCTTTGGGGACAGGGAACCAATTATTGATTTATTTTGCTATCTGAACTACTTTGTGAACTACTTTTTGTTTAAAAGCAGTACAGAAATATTTTTAATAATAATAATTTGGAATGATGTCGGAAATGAATCATATAGCCACAAAAGCACCCTTTAAAGAAAGCAGTGGATGGCAGTTGCCTTATCTCACTGTCTGTCCTAGTGTTTCAGACCACACATAATTATTCCTTAAAAACAACAACAACAGAATTTATATACCGCTTTTCAACAAAAAGTTCACAAAGCGGTTTACAGAGAAAATCAAATATCTAATGGCTCCCTGTCCCAAAAGGGCTCACAATCTAAAAAGATGCAACACCAGCAGACAGCCACTAGAAAAGACACTGCTGGGGTGAGGTGGGCCAGTTACTCTCCCCCTGCTAAATAAAAGAGGAGCACCCACTTGAAAAAGCACCTCTTAACCAGTTAGCAGGGGTGTGTTAGTTAAAACATCCTAATCATTTCTAACCACAAGAATTGCTCTTTAATTCACTATTGAGTAATGTATTTTATCTTGAGTATATATGAGCAGAACTTTTAACCTCTCTTCCCATCCCCCCACCTTACTAAAGCCAGAAATGGCACCCCTTTATAGCCTTTCCCTTCGATACTAATAAGATCTTCATGCACTAATTGGCTTGGCTTAGTATTACCATAGGAAACTATCCAATACAGCTCTCAATTTACACTGCTGCTGGCTCAGCAATAGTCTCTGCAATCCTAAGTATGTTGACTAGGGAGTAATTCCATTGAACTTAGTGAAATTTACTTCTGCATTAACATATTAAATTTGCACTGTACTGTTCATTTGTACACAGTTGAACATTCCTGCTCTCCTGCTAAATTCTAGCTAATTATAAGAACATAAGAGCAGCCCCACTGGATCAGGCCATAGGCCCATCTAGTGCAGCTTCCTGTATCTCACAGCGGCCCACCAAATGACCCAAGGAGCACACCAGATAACAAGAGACCTGCATCGTGGTGCCCTCCCTTGCAGTGGCATTCTGACATAGCCCATTTCTAAAATCAGGAGGTTGCACATACACATCATGGCTTGTAACCCATAATGGATTTTTCCTCCAGAAACTTGTCCAATCCCCTTTTAAAGGCATCCAGGCCAGATACTGTCACCACACCCTATGGCAAGGAGTTCGACAGACCAACCACATGCTGAGTAAGGAAATATTTTCTTTTGTCTGTCCTAACTCTCCCAACACTCCATTTTAGTGGATGTCCCATGGTTCTGGTGTTATGTGAGAGTGTAAAGAGCATCTCTCTATCCACTTTATCCTTCCCATGCATAATTTTGTATGTCTCAGTCATGTCCGCCCTCAGGCGCCTCTTTTCTAGGCTGAAGAGGCCCAAACGCCATAGCCTTTCCTCATAAGGAAGGTGCCCCAGCTCAGTAATCATCTTAGTCGCTCTCTTTTGCACCTTTTCCATTTCCACTATATCTTTTTTGAGATGTGACGACCAGAACTGGACGCAATACTCCAGGTGTGGCCTTACCATTGATTTGTACAACGGCATTACAATAGTAGCTGTTTTGTTCTCAATACCTTTTCTAATGATCCCAAGCATAGAATTGGCCTTCTTCACTGCCGCCACACATTGGGTCGACACTTTCATTGGCCTGTCCACCACCACCCCAAGATTTCTCTCCTGATCTGTAACAGACAGCTTAGAACCTATTAGCCTATATGTGAAGTTTTGATTTTTTGCCCCAATGTGCATGACTTTACACTTACTTACATTGAAACGCATCTGCCATTTTGCTGCCAGTTCTGCCAGTCTGGAGAGATCCTTCTGGAGTTCCTCACAATCACTTCTGGTCTTCATCACTCGGAAAAGTTTGGTGTCATCCGCAAACTTAGTGACCTCACTGCTCAACCCTGTCTCCAGGTCATTTATGAAGAAGTTGAAAGCACCGGTCCCAGGACAGATCCTTGGGGCACACTGCTTTTCACCTCTCTCCGTTATGAAAATTGCATTTTCATTTCATTTAATTTTAATAATTATTTAATAATAATAATAATCATTTAACCATTTTCATTGAGACCAAGATTTCTATGACCCAAATATAGACCAAGGTTTGAAAATCTGCATGCAGGAACAGTGCAAACCAGATAATATAGTATAACTACTGTAAGTAGCCATTTCTCAGATAGGAGAGGATGCAGGCCCATGGAAATGTAAGGACTACATTATCCATTGAACTAGAAACTTTTGGGAGAAAGATGTGACAGCATACTTTTGAAATGGCATATCTTGATATGAACACAATCTATGCGTACACAGTGGCTCTGCTCACTCTATTCACATGGTTATAGAACATATTTGATTGTGATATTTATATTTAAAATCCTAATGTGAAATCAGAAGGACAGATATTACTTTCATTTATGTAAGAAAACAATGAGTGAGAAACAACATTTCTGCTATTTTGATAAGATCTATCTGTTCAGAAGTGCATTTCCAACAATTGCCCCCCTAAATGCTTCTGGGAAACTTATGTACAAATAGGGCAAAAGAGTATTATCTGTGACCTCCCTTGTTCATAATCAGCATCTGGTAGTCACGGATATGTCACTTCTGACCATGGAGGTTCTGTCTAGCTATCATGGTTAGTGGCTGTTATAGTATAGTATAGTACAGCCATTTTCAACCACTGTGCCATGGCACATTGGTGTGCTGCAAGTGGTCCACAGGTGTTCCACAGGAATTTGAGGGAAGATAATTTATTAGTAGGACCAATGGGGAATATGAGCCGCCTACTGGCAGCATGGTGTGCCTTGTCAACTATAAAAACTCGATGGTGTGCCTTGACAATTTTAGTACCTTGTCAGTGTGCCATGAGATGAAAAAAGTTGAAAATTGCTGATATAGTAGAATTCTGTATGTGTGAGCTCGTGCGCGCACACACAATTATTCTGACTGCATAGAGAGATACTAAGGCTGCAATCCAAAACACACTTACAAGAGAGTATGCCCCCTTGGATAAAATGAGTAAATATGTATAAGGAGGGCACCAGGATGCAGGTCTCTTGTTATCTGGTGTGCTCCCTGGGGCATTTGGTGGGCCGCTGTGAGATACAGGAAGCTGGGCTAGATGGGCCTATGGCCTGATCCAGTGGAGCTGTTCTTATGTTCTTATATAAGATTGCACTGTACATTTTTTAAATGCTGATATAAAAATTGGGGGAAGCTTGAACAAGAATTGGGCATTTTCTCAGTTGAGAGTCTTAATGTGAATAACCATTCTGGCTTGGGAGACTGGAAAGAAAGAGGGAAGGGCTTTGGTACAAATATGTTTTCAATATTAAAATAAAGACTGAGTCAGCAATAACGGTGGGAAAGCATTTGCGGGTTAAGTATATAACTAGGAATTAGTTAAATCCAGTTCCCAACTGTTTGCAATTTATTTATTTAACCAGCAAAATGTTATTACATGTCTTGAGTTCTTCCAGAAGTTTTCACTTAAGCAGTTTAACTATGACATACCATGGAACAAGACCATTCAAGACAGTAAATGTTACTTTAACTTTACAGCCATATATCCCTGGTGTCTAACAAGCCAAAGCAGATTTCAGAAATTCAATGTTTGCCTTTTTTTTTTAATTGTATTGATGCCTTATTGATGACATAATTGTCCAACAATGTTACAGGTAAACATTTTTTGACTTTCACACCATTTTGGATCAATGAAATCTTCCCTTTTTCCATAGGTTGTATTGTAGATAATGGGTGGTAAAAGTGACAAGTAGTTCCAATCAGTGCTGTTCTTCTGGGACAGTTGCAAATTGACTTCCTAACCATCACAGTAGACTTAGGTGCCACTGCAGCTTGGTATCCATTTCACAGGGCTAGACAAGACATCATAATAAACGTGTGGCTGCTGCTGAAAATGGCAGTCACACCTCTAGCTCCATTCTCTAAGACAATTTGCCTATGTCCAACCAGCACAACATTCTGCATTACCCTCTCTCTATTCCACATCACTGCCTACCCTGGTAGGAAAACATAAGGCTCTCATGCCCAAGTAAATTCTGTTAGGAATTATGGATGGAGCAAAGGCAGCTAAATGCACTGCTTCCATTTTCTGCAGCAGCAGGATTTAATGTAACATTGACTTTAATCCTCAGTGCAAAACAATTGAAGGCAACCTGTTATCAAATTGTGCAGTTACCTTTGGGGAACAGAACAGTAGCAGCATCATGGGACATTCCTGGGCTATGACTGTTACTTACGAAGGCAAAAAATAGCAGGTATTCTTTTCTCTTTCTTCCTGCCATAATAAATCACCAGCAGCAAGACATACAAGTGGAAGAAAAAAATGTGCTTCCAAACATTGGTTTTCTCCATGTTGCTTTTGAGGGTGATGTGCAACTGACAGGCTGGAATGCTGTTCATTTGGAGCCCAGATGCCAACTGTGTCAATCTTCATCTCACTGCCTTCATCCAGTAGATCCATCCATGATCCAAAACCATTCTGTTAGTGAGAGTGAGCTACCGACTTCCAGGGAACACTTGTATTATATTTGGATTTTGAGGACAGAGAGAAACTTTGAGGGAATAGAGGATTATATTGCCTTGCTAGGTCACATCAAGATCCAACAAGTTCAGTATTCTACTTCCAACAGGTTCCTGCCAACTAAATGTTTCTGAAAGCTTACAAGCAAGGCATAAAGTTGCTTGGCCATCCACTGCCCTAGAATCAGACTGTTTTATGTCTTCTGAAAGTACTCATTCAACAATAATTATACCAGTTCCATGCTTATCAAAGCATACATGCTGTATGATATCACAAAGGCAACCCAGAGCAGCTTGTGTCTAATAAGGATGCAGCCACTAACCTGGGCAGCATTTGACCATTGCTTCCTTCTGAATTTCTCCAAATATCAGTTCCTGTTCTGATGTTATTGAAAGGATGTGTAAAGCTGGCAAATTTTTCATCATGCATGCTTTCCTTTTTAAAAATTTTTTTTCCCTGTAAGCAATTGTAGACAAATGGAGAAACCTGTTCATATGTGTTGGTCTCTCCAGTCTTGGTTGGCTGATAAAACAAACCACCACAATCTTACCATATCTGTGGGGTTCAAAACCCCCTCTTTCCCATAGGGCTCAAAAAGCCAGAAATCCATGCAATGGCCTGCACCCAAATTTTCATTAAGCCATGATCAGCCTCAACTAACCCAACTTTACAAAGATAAAGAAGGATCCATCTGCAAAGTGAAACAGTTCAAATGGAATGGGGGAAAGCATTTCTGTACTTCACCAAGGTACTGCCTTGCCTGGACTACTAACATGCAACTTGATACTGTTGTTATGAATAAACTATGATGATGGACAAGGGTGTCTTTTAGTAAATCAGTCTTGCACAACTATTTGTCTATCCCCCAGAAGCTTTTTTGCTGCAAATAGCTTATTCCAAAGCAAATAAATTGGGGAGGGGAAATTTTCAGTGGGAGGGTTAACCTCTCCCTCCCTGTGTGCAATGATCCTGACTATGATCAGGCTCCCTGGACCTGCTTTTAGTGACAGAAGTGCTTCTGGTTTTAAGCTTGCCTTTTATAAATATGTTTAAGTGAAAATGTCACTTGGACCTACACTTTATGGCTCTTCTGCCTGCCTTGGGCTGGAACAGGGAACTATAAAGCACCTAGCAGACCTCAAGATTGAAGGGCTTAATATGGCTTAATATGGCTTCACAAGTTGTGCAGGCTGATACTAAACAAGGAAGCAATGAAAAGACTATGGGTCCAATTCTATTCAACTTACCAGCACTGGTGCAACCGAAATGCAGCCCCAAGATAAGGGAACAAATGTTCCCACACCTTGAGGAGGCCTCTGCCTCCCCATCACAGGATGCAGTGTATGCTCCATTGGCATGGCTGCACCAGCACTGGAAAATTGATAGAATTGGGCCCTAAGGCTGCAGTCCTATACACACTAATCTCAGAGTAGGTTCTATTAAACATAAAAGGTCTTAGTTCTGAGAAGACATACATGGAATTGCATTGCTCATTAACTATTTGGAATTACTGATGTTTTGGGGATGTGCAGATTGTGCCGAGATCTATAGGGCAGGACACACTCAGAGTGGATTTTACAAGATGAAACCCCTCTGGAGCTCCAGTGGATTCCTTGCCTACTGTGACATGTCAGAAGGCGGAGGGTGGACAGTTTTTCAGAGGCGGTCAGATGGGAGTAAAAATTTTGATAGGTAAGTATTGGGCATAATGTTAGAAGTAAACTATGATAACCTGAAAGATGACAACATAATGGTGAATATCCTAGAAAGATTTTTCACATGCTTTCACACAATTTTTTTGCATGCTTCTTTTGAGAGTTCAGCTCTGGTTCTGCTTCCTGCACACAGGATAGGCTGTTATCTACTCTGCCTCCCACACACATATGCACATGCAGTGGACTTCTTGGTCATATTCATCTATCCAGTTAAATTAACTTTGTTCTAAATCAGCTCCCAATGCAAATGTACAATCTGCATCAACTGGACGGTGCATTCATTTTTTTCTTCCCAATTTTCCCTTGCATTCACCATAGAGTTAAGGCTCTTTTTTGGACAAACCTCCAAGGATTCTGTGTTTAGGGTGGGCACCTTGGGGTCTAAAGGCTAGGCTGGCGAAAACCTGAGAGGCAGGCATAATACTGTCACACACACACTAGTATCTGCGGACTTTGTTTCCACAGTTTCTCTGGTTTCAGGTATCTGTGGTTCACAAATTCCTCTATCATGCTCATCTCATCAGTTTTTGTTTTGTTTGCCCATTTGCAGCCCTCCAAAGTGCATTCTTTTAGTGCCTGCTTGTTAGCGCTAACAAGCAGGCACAAAGAGGAAACCATTTAGAGGTCTTGCGCAAAGCAACCTCTTTGCACTTTTTTGTTAGCACTTGCCCTCCAAACACAAAGAGAAAGCAGTTTAGAGGGCAAGTGCCAACAAGCAGGCACAAAGAAAAGGAGGGCTTGTGTGGAGCAACAGTATGTATAGGATTTGCTGCTATCCGCAGTTTTGGATATCCATGGTAACAGCAGGAATGTAGCCCTAAGGATATGGAGGGGACCGTACTGGGGCCTTAACAAAACAGGACACAATACTCCAGGTGTGGCCTTACCATAGATTTGTACAATGGCATTATAATATTAGCTGTTTTGTTATCAATACCTTTTCTAATGATCCCAAGCATAGAATTGGCCTTCTTTACTGCGGCCGCACATTGGGTTGACACTTTCATTGACTTGTCCACCACCACCCCAAGAGCTGATCTGTCACAGACAGCTCAGAACCCATTAGCCTATATGTGAAGTTTTGATTTTTTGCCCCAATGTGCATGACTTTACACTTACTTACATTGAAACAGCAGCAACAATTTCTTCAGCCAGTCACATAAATCACATATAAGCATGCTATTTGGGAGGGAATTGAAAGCAACTGAGTTCAGTTAGTGTACCAGAAGCATGCCCAAATATTGTTATGTTAGTGGCTTGCTATTGTCAAAGAATGGTAAAAATGGTTTCAGAACCATCTCATGATCCTGAATTAGAGGTGTACACTTTATTTTCAGAGACTGGGCAGAATATGAACAAGGCTTTGGTGATTTTGCTTCACCGAATGGTGAATACTGGCTTGGAAATAAAAATCTTCACTATCTGACTTCTCAAGGTAAGACCTGTGCAGTCACTGTTCATTAAGGAAATTCTAAATTCTTGCAGGAGCTTGGAAGCAATAATTCAATTTCTCCTCCATGGTCTTAGCTCAGTGAATATGTAGATCGAGGTCCAGAAAAAGATTGCTATAACTACCATTTAAGTATATGCTTGGAATTGGTGTGCAGCACATTAGCAAGGAATCACTATGGTAATATGCCAATGAGTCACAGGATATAGAGAGCAAAACCTCTAATTACAGGCATAAGCAGAATCTCAACATTAAAATGTCAATATGTTATGGAGAGACAATGCATCACATTGATGTTAATCAATGGGAAAAATCAAACTTTTGATAGTGGCTCAGGAAGTAAGGATCTCAGTGCAACATTTACTACAAAGGCCTCCTTCAGTGCTTGAAGTGAATGGAATGAACTTTCTCTCATATGCATGATTCACCCACAACTGTGTTACTTATTCAGGAAATTATACCTTACGAATCAACATGATTGACTTTATGGATGAGCAGCGATTTGCACAATATGAAAATTTCCGAGTTGCAGATGAGCAGGTAATAGATTAAGGCTGAATTCCCATTCCTCCCATGAGGAAACATTCATAGAATTGCACCTTTAATCAATCAATCAATCAAAACTAGGATTCTAGATGCCATAGAAAAATTCATACTACAACTACGAATGATTCTATCAAGAGACTGCAAGTGTGATGTAGTCCTGTGATTTGCAAACTTTTTAGAGGCCCTAAAGGCTGCTGCCTTATTTATAAATGCCAGGGGCATGGCTATACTGTAATGGTGATTTGGCAGCAGTGCTGCACACCCCCCCCCCCGTAGAAGTTTGTTTAACCCTTGATACCCATAGCTTAATCTTTCTTATCAGTTTTGCAAACCACCAAAACATGGTGGGTCCCAAACCACAGTTTGAGAACCACTGAGTAGTCTATAGGATGTTAGCCATGGTCCAGAGAGACATAGGTTCAAACCCTAAAGCTCACTGGGTGACCTTGGAGCAGTTACTATCTCTCAGCCTAATCATTCTTATGAAGTTGTTGTGAGGATAAAATAGGATTACCCACCCCAGCACACTGAGCTCCTAGGAGATGGGATAGATACGTGGTAAATAAAATACAAAGATATAGATAACATTTGGTCCAGTCATGACCAATGACATGATCCCCCATTCTGAGTAACTCTGAGTCCATTCCTGAAGAGGAAGGACAAGTATTGGACCCAGTCCTGTATCCCAGGTTCAAAACAAGGAGCCTCTAGAGCAGGGGTGCCCAAACCCTTGCGGCCCTCGAGGCCTCTCAATGCGGCCCTCAGGGAGCCCCCAGTCTCCAATGAGTCTCTGGCCCTCTGGAGATTTGTTGGAGCCCACACTGGCCCGACACAACCGCTCTCGGTGTGAGAGAGACTGTTTGACCTCTCGCATGAGCTGTGGGATGAGGGCTCCCTCCACTGCTTGTTGTTTCACGTCTGTGATGCTGTAGTGGCAGCAAAGGAAAGGCCAGCCTTGCTTTGTGCAAGGTCTTTTATAGGCCTTGAGCTATTGCAAGACCTTCATTCATTCATATAAGTTCATCTTTAATATATTCATTTATGTAAACTTATGTAAATTTATTCAAATTTTAAATGTAAATTAATTCTTTTTTCCCCCGGCCCCCGACACAATGTCAGAGAGACGATGTGGCCCTCCTGCCAAAAACTTTGGATACCCTGCTCTAGAGGCCAGTGACTCTGATCCATCTTGATCATTTACAATTGCCCTGGATCTCCTTCATGGACTTCTGCTTGTGTCCCACACAAAAATGGCAATACAAGTTTGGCAGTACCAACTTTTGAGTTGCCAAACTCACCTTGGCCATGTGTTGAATGATCCACTAGTCCAGGATTTCAACCTCAAGGCATCCCTCAGTCAGTTATCTTGTGGTGCTTAAAAGTCTCTGGTGGGACCGTCCTCCCATTAAATATCTGATTTATTAAGAAAACAAAAAACCTATTTGCTATTGTTAACTTTTCTTCTTTTTCCTACTTGTCTTTTCCTGTGTCTTCCATCACCATGGCATGTTGAGTGGAATTGTGTGTGTATTTGTGAGTAATTCTGGATGGATTGTGCATGTGGGTTTCCTTTCGGAACACATTTTGTAATGCTGAGATTGTGGGTATATGATTCTTACTCTCTTGCCAATTTTTTCTCCAGAACTCATACATGATGAATTGTGGACAATACTCTGGAACAGCTGGTGATTCCCTCACTGGGGGGTTCCACCCTGAAGTTAAATGGTGGGCAAACCACCAAGGCATGAAGTTCAGTACAAAAGACAGAGACAATGACAACTATGAAAAGAACTGTGCAGAAGAAGACAAAGCTGGCTGGTGGTTTAACAGGTCAGGTCAGGTATCTTTTCACTTTACCTGATGAACAGTTTGGACTCTAGTCTAAATTAATGCAAACCCCTCTAACTATGTGCCCCCTGTTGCACAATTGCTTAGTGCACAAGCATTGTGAGAACAGACTCACCTGAACCAACAAACGGTCCCTGGAAAACTTTGCTGGGGTCAAGAGGGACAGTTGCTCTTCCCCTTCTAAAGAGAAAAGAGCCACCATTTTAAAAGGTGTCCTTTGCCCAATTGATAGGGATTTTACTGCAAATCTGTTTGACATTGTAACAAGCTGTGGCACAGTACAAAGAAAGCAACTACAGGAAAAAGCTGTATTAACTCCGTATTACCCTGAAATGCTGGTGGTGCTACCCAAAAGCCTTCAGACAAGCAAAGAAATCATGCGCACTCCCTCTTCCTTCCCTGGCTCTAAGTCCTTTCCTACCCTATCCTTCAAAAGCCCTAGCTGGCATGATATCAGTGTCACAAGGGGGAAGCACAGGAGTCTGTGTAGCACCTATGCTGACGGGGGTGGGTGGGGGAGATGAGAAGTAATATGGGGGAGTGGAAGTGTACAAGATGGGCATTGCCCTCACTGGGGCCACCATTGCTTTCAGTTGTGAATCAGGCCGCTATGGAGACAATACGCGTGACATGAGGTTGTTGTCCAATGTAATTGGAATATACTGCAAACCAAAAAAACAAAAAAATAGAAAAACCCATTGACCCTGACTGCATCCAGCTGATTCTGCTATACTGTATGCCAGAATCTTTGGCTGTGAACAGTATGTCACAGATTTATTGGCAATCCTGTAGGTTCTTTTCATGAGCCATTCAAGCAGATACTTGGGCATGCATCTCAATAGTACTTCCCATTTCCTCATCCCTCCCCCCCCCCCCGCATTTAGGGCCAAATTTGACATAGCAGTAAGACAGCAGGTTAAGCTAATTTCCTATATAGAAGGGCAGGACAATCAGAAGTGCTGCAAGAGAGAGGTAATGAAGTCTTACCCCATCTATAATTTTCCTGCCCCCAAAGTTGCTTATCCCACCCAGGAGAAAAGGTGCTAGGATAGTGGGTTTTCAGGAGGACCAGAGGGGTTCCAGCCTCCTTACCTGTTTAGATGGCCACTGGTTAAAAAAGCTAGAAGGGATTTTGAGTTGGCTAAAATTGGGAGGGAGTCAGGAGCTGGGGCTTGTTGGCATCAAGAAGGTTGCAATTTGCCCCATAACCTGATCACTGTGGGGCAGTGATAGAAGCACAGGCAAACAAAGGGCTCAGCACCTCTTCCATCCTTGCCAATTGCACTTTCAGTTGCATCCCCCCCCCCCACACACACACATACACACAACCCCAGCTGTACAGAAAGTTGATGATGACCTGATTTTGACATACTGGTCTTCCACTATCACATCTAGTTTGGCCCTCAGCCAGATCAGATCTGACACTTGTACAGTACGCAGGACAAGTTAACAGTAGGGAGCGAGTTAATAAATGTTAACAGGATTTTTTAATCCTATTCAGAGCATAGCCGTGCATTCTCAGCAACATACAGGAATTGCAGGGTATCAATCAGAGTGAAGGGAACTCAAACTATCGCACTGAAAATACAAACATGGATCAGCAACAACATGTGCAGGGGAACTGAAATGATTGCTGCCAAGAAACATTTCAACATGAGACTTAATTGGTTGCAAAATGAAGTTATGGAACAGCTGTACAAATGTGCGCATTCCTTTTTAAATGTGTTACCTTTTACCATTCTCCAGCAATCTAAATTCATTTGGCAAGGGCTGCCAGTCAGAATCAGTCTTTGTGTTTATTTGTGTCACTTTTTATTTTCTCTGGGGTTTTGCAGGGAACTTGCCCAGGCCTGCCCATTACTGAATAACTCAATGACCATATCACCTATGACTGTAGATGCAATCAGTCCTACAACTGGGTGATCTGAAGCCAAATTCACCATGTGAAAGTACAATTTGTTTCAGCTTTCATCAACAAGAACATGATAAATGGAGGAAATGAACCTTAGAACAAATCCATTTTCCAGTGAAGTCAAATCTTCCACAGATTTCAGAAGGACAGTTGTCTGTATGTTGCTGACAAGTTTGAAGAGTCACATGGTTTTGGTGAATCAGCATACCCAGCTGAGTCACAGAATTATGATTATAACTTTATTATTTAAGCTCTAGGGTTTTTTTTTCCTTTTTATTGCTAGTTTCAAACCAAACATAGGTTGTTTTGGAGGAGGAAGGGGGAAAATTAGAATTGCTTGAAACAAAATCCTATATATGTTTATTTAGTCTTACTGAATTCCCCGGGGCTGACTCCCAAGTAAACACATGCAGGACTGCACCCTAACTCAAATTTTATATCCTTAAATATTTATTGTTTAAGGATACAACCATGGGCTTCTTTCAGATAGTATCTGCTCCTATGCATCAGGCTGGACATACTCTAGTTTTTACTCATCAGCAGGTTACTAGCATTCTGTTAGCGGAGGAAATAATATCACTTTGTTGTCATGGATAGATCACTACCTAATTCCTTTGAGAGCAAAGTCTGTGGGTAGATTATGTTCAGGGCTGCATTAACTATTAAGTGATACAATTAGCCCACATCTTATGTACGACTGACTTGTGCAAACTTAAGTATATGCGCTCCAGCCCCCTCCCCACCAAAAAGAGAACAACAATAGTTTAAATAGAACAGGCAATTCTGCTGGTTATTTGACTTACACTGTGCCCCGGAGCAAGGCTGAAATGAGAGAACTACGTTGCTATTCATGCATCTCCCTCATACTGTGATTTTCATCTTTAAAGAGATTGTACATATATTTTTTACATTTAAGGGAGTTTCCATTATACACAATTTTGGCTTTACACGCTGACCTTAGAATATAACCCTCACATTAATTGTGGGCCACCTGTATATATCATAGAATCAAACCAGGTCCCATGCCGTATTGCCTAATAGGGCTTACATGTGGAAAGTGTGCATGTCTTACCCAGTGCACATCTCAGAAATGAATGTGGTCTTATCATGTGACAAGGAATCAAGCAGCCATAGTTTGCACTGTGTGGAACTGTACCTTGTCTAGCAGAGGAAACAGGACAACTTGCACGTTCTGAATCTCACCATATATTAGATATGGGATTGACTGTCTTTAACTGACTAATAATTTATTGTAGTTCATCAAGCAATCAGGTGGTTGGTTGTCTGATTTCAAACTCTGCAGGAATAACACCGCCAAGGAAACTATAGATGACTTTTGTATTAGCAACATCCCTATTGCCTTCAGTTTCTGTCATCTCTGTTCCTTCTGTTTGAATTGCACAGAACTCTGGTATGGCAAAACCAAATTGATGGTAATACTCAATTAGTACCAAATTCAATGGGCCAGTTTTTGTGTCCCAGCATGGATATCATCCTATGTCCCCTGACTGCCTTAGTTGCCAGAGAGTTTCTCTCACTACTGAGGTGACAGAGGATGGCCTGTTATTCTCATACCAATAAAAGCTCGTAGAATTGAGTATGATGAGTGCTTGTTGTCCATCTGTCCATCTGTCCATCTCTGTTTTCTTGATGGAACAACAGCAAGAGAATCTGCTGTGCTAGAGCCAAGGCTGGAATTCAGTCAGGACAAGGAAAGTGTCAACCTTAGCCCTGAGCACTGCCATCTCAGCTCAATGCTAAATGCTAAAGAGAATGCTCAGTTCAGTATCACTGTGGTGGTGTTTTCCTTAGTAGTGGGATAGCATGGAACTCTGCATGATGGGAGGTAGATGGAATGATTTCCTAAAACTTCTTGTGAACTTGAGCACTACAGTATCCAAATGGAAATCATTACATAGTTGGATCTGTTAGCTCCTGAGCCTTACATACAATAGTGAGTGGCCTGAAAATCCAAGCGGTTTGTTCTGTAGTGACAGTGTTGTGAGTATTATCTGGTGTGACTTTGTTGTACAGTGCTGATGCACTCTGAAAATGACTGTGCTCATCTCCACTTTTTTCTCCCTTCTGCTGCTCTGTATCTTTTATACTGAACCATGAAGCATTCAGGAGACTCAGAAGTAGGCAAGAACAAAAGTGGCAACCACAGGCAGGGGAATGTACTGACAGCAGGTACTTGTCATGTATCCACAGGAAAAGGTGATGCTGTACCTGGACCACTTTTTGGAGGGCCACTTCCCTGGCAAAAATGTGACTTGTAGTTTTTATGGTGGCAATATTCTAGCCCCTGACCATCAGTGGCATACCTGGGAGTCTCAGCGCCCAGAGCAACCCCCACTTTTCTGCCCCTCCACACCCCTTGCCCCCCACCCGTGACCCGGGCAACCCCCCGTCTCCACCCCCACCCATCACCCGGAAGTAATTGTAGTGACGTCATCGTCACCGCAATTACTTCCATGTGGCTACCTCCTCTGTTCCCCCTTTGGAAAAGTGGCGCAGAGTTGTAAGTGGCGCAGAGTTCTCCGTTGGAGTGCTTTGGGGCTGCTGCAAGCCCACCTGTCTGGGGTGCTACTTCCAGCAGCCCCAGACTGCTCCAAAAGAGACCTCCGCCCCACTTAAAAGCGGCATGGAAGCCTCCATTGGGGCTGGGGAAGCCCAGAGCTTCAGTGCGACAGGAGTTGCGCTCTCGCTCTAGGACATGCTCTCACTGCCTCCGGAGGCCTCCAGAGGCAGTGAGAAGACGAATTGCCTGGGCCAGAGTATCAGCGCTGATGCTGTAGGCCGCCCTCTCACTGTCTCTGGAGGCCTCCAGAGGCAGCGAGAGGGGAAGGTGCCTGGGCCAGAGCATCAGCGCGACAGGAGTCGCACTAACACACTAGGGCGCCCCTGCCTTCTCCTCCTATAAAGGAGGAGGTGGGGTGGCGGCCCTGTCCAGCACTGAGTTACTGCCGGAGAGGCAGCTTCTTGCTGGAGCTTCTCCAGGAGCACTCCTGGGCACCCCTCCTCCATTGGGAGGCGGCTTTCTTAAAGGGACAGAAGCCTGCTTGAGGTGGTGCACCTGGAGGGCCGGCGCTCAGGGCATTTGCCCTGTCTGCCCACCCCCCCAGGTACTCCAGTGCTGACCATAAGTGCTGTAGGAATTTTGCAATGGATGAGTTTTCTCTTCAGATCCTGTTCAAGCAAGGGTAAAATCTTGGGTAGACATCTGGCAACCAGGGCATAAGAAGGCAACCCTATACACACTATCCTTGGAGAAAAATACAATGGGACCTGTACAATGAGCAGACATGCCTAGGATTGTGCTGTAAGTTGTATAGGATATCAAAACCAAAATGTGCCCTTTCCTTTTCCAATCCAGGAAGTGGATGGACTAGAGGCTGACACAGGTCCAGGTAAGAAAGGGTGGCATCTGGCATGTTGTCTCAGGTTCCAGAAAGTCTTTGGCCAGTTCTGCCTGGGGGCAGGGCTTGGGAACCTGTCAATGTCAAGACAGGGTTCGACAGCACATTTTCATTTCCCCCCTCCATTTATTCATCTCCCCATGGAGAGGAACATTGCTATAAAACTTTGGAGTGTCTGGGGAAGCTGAGGTAGTTTAATTTTTATTTTTTTTTACTGTTCCATTTCAGAGTACAGGAGGGGAATAATTTTTTCTTTATCCTCCCCTGAGCAAAAAAGAAAAAAAAAATCCTGGAATGATAATCATGAAATATAATCCTGGAATAAATCAGCAAGTCAGGGAGAAGCATGACCTTTCCACCAATGAAGTGAGGGAGGGCTTGCATGAAGAAGCATTCTAAAATTTGATCCTACAAAACCTGCAGCCTGAAGAGGAACAGCCCAGAAAGCAAAAGTTTTCCTCTACCCTGATACTGGGTGCTCCAGCTCTCACTAACAGGGATCTCACATGGGAGGTGCAGTGGGGAAAATTTGCATTTGTATATATTGTACAGTATATATGCCCTTTCCCACATTCTACCCCCTTGGTTCTCATAATGACAGGCATTTTGCTAGTCATTGTATTTCCATCCAGGTAGCATCTTATATTCAATGAGAAATTGTGTCCTGCTCTGTAGCATGCTGTCAGCGAAGCAATTCTTTATGCTATCCCCGCCTCTGAACTACAGCTGCTGAATAATACTGACAAAGCAGATGCTATTGTTGTGCTTCTACACTGAAGCTATAGATTGGCTGACTCATAATAATGTACTGCGGAAGATGTGGCTCCATTCTCCATGTGGCAAGGGAAACATCAGAGCTTCTTTTCTTTCTCATGGAAACAAAACGAAGGCCTGTGTAGCGTCATGGAGCATTCTGAAGTCAGTTTACAGTGGTAAGAGAGAGGGCTGCCGATTACGGCTGCAGAGGAAGGATTTCTGCATAGCCAATTATAAGGTAGCTCAGAGAATCCAGGCTGTTGGCCGGTGGCCTGTTGGCCTATATTTAACCTGCAGTGACATTTCCTAACAAATGCAAATCAGTGGTCTAATAACTGGGCTGATTGTAATTACTTTTGTTCTGGCACGTAAACCCCAAGCATTGGCAGCTAACATGTTTGCAAAGTTACTTTAGATCAACTGTGCACAGAAGAGCACATAATTGCATTCCTTTCAAGCAGTTTGTGTTGCCAAATAATACCCTTGTCCTCAAGTACCGTCTTCTGAAGCGTTCTCTGATGAAGCTGATTAGCAGACAGAATGGTGGGAACTAATGATTTTCAGACAATGAACAAAGGAACAAAACAAATGGCTTTAACAAGAGACCACTGTCCTCAAATCCTATTGAAGAGAACCTTGTTGTTGGCAACCTTCAGTCTCGAAAGACTATGGTATCGCACTCTGAATGGTGGTTCTGGAACAGTGTCTAGTGTGGCTGAAAAGGCCGATTTGGGAGTGACAATCCCTTCCACACTGGGAGCAAGTATAGTGTGTCCCTGGTCTGTCTCTCTGGTTATGGGCCTTCCTTCTTTGGCTCTTTGCCTCAGTCTGTTGGCAAAGTGTCTCTTCAAACTGGGAAAGGCCATGCTGCACAGCCTGCCTGCAAGCAGAACGCTCAGAGGCCAAGGTTTCCCATCTGTTGAGGTTCATTCCTAAGGCTTTCAGATCCCTCTTGCAGATATCCTTGTAGCGCAGCTGTGGTCTACCCGTAGGGCGCTTTCCCTGCACAAGTTCTCCATAGAGGAGATCCTTTGGGATCTGACCATCGCCCATTCTCATGACACGACCAAGCCAACGCAGGCGTCTCTGTTTCAGCAGTGTATACATGCTGGGGAGTCCAGCTTGTTCCAGGACTGTGTTGTTT
This sequence comes from Tiliqua scincoides, assembly GCF_035046505.1. Classification (NCBI taxonomy): domain Eukaryota; kingdom Metazoa; phylum Chordata; class Lepidosauria; order Squamata; family Scincidae; genus Tiliqua; species Tiliqua scincoides. The sequence goes on from NC_089826.1 coordinate 63,267,916, forward strand.
GGAACTGTGTCCTGCCAGGTGATACCGAGGATGCGTTGGAGGCAGCGCATGTGGAAAACGTTCAGCTTCTTCTCCTGTTGTGAGCGAAGAGTCTATGACTCACTGCAGTACAGAAGTGTACTCAAGATGCAAGCTCTGTAGACCTGGATCTTGGTATGTTCCGTCAGCTTCTTGTTGGACCAGACTCTCTTTGTGAGTCTGGAAAACGTGGTAGCTGCTTTACTGATGCGTTTGTTTAGCTCGGTATCCAGAGAAAGAGTGTCAGAGATTGTTGAGGTACACAAAGGTACACAAAGGTATCTTTGGTACACTAAGTTACACAAAGTCATGGACAACCTCCAGCTCATCCGCAGAGATTGCAATGCAGGGAGGTGAGTCAACATTTGTTTTCTTCAGGCTGATTGTCAGTCCAAAGTCTTGGCAAATCACACTGCGATTCTGGGTAGATGTTCTCTGCAAGTACCTGGAGCCTCTTCCGTGCAACTTGGGCAAACAGCTTTCCTACAATGCTAAGGAGAGAGATGCCGCGGTAGTTATTGCAGTCACCCCTGTCGCCTTTGTTCTTGTACAGCGTGATGATGTTTGCATCCCTCATGTCCTGTGGCACTCCACCTTCTCTCCAGCAGAGGCAGAGGATTTCATGCAACTCAGTGGCGATGATCTCTTTGCAGCACTTTAGGACTTCAGCAGGGATGCTGTCTTTCCCAGGTGCCTTGCCAGAGGCAAGGGAATCCAGGGCCACATGAAGTTCTACTAGGGTTGGTTCACTGTCAAGCTCCTCCAACACAGGCAGGCACTCAATGTTGTTCAGTGCTTCCTCAGTTACTGCATTTTCTCGGGAATATAGCTCAGAGTAGTGCTGCACCCAGCGTCCCATCTGCTGCGCCTGGTCCTGGATGACCTCGCCTATGGCAGACTTCAGAGGGGCAGTTTTCTTCTGTGTTGGATCTAGGGCCAGCTTGATACCGTCATACATCCCCTTGATGTTGCCCAGAAGAGAACCTACTGGTATAAAAATGAGGAGGTGACAGAAAGGGGCCATTCTGTTCATGATGGACAAGTTGCTCCAATGTTTTTTTTGTTTTTCCATTTCAGCATAAATGGTAACCGATTCCCTGACATGTGATAAGGGAACAACCATTGCATTCTGAGCTGTGGGAAGGGGCTGAGCACAGGGAGTACAACAGTGTTCACACCACACACAGTTGCTACCTAATGTGTGCTTAACTGAAAGGGGTTCTTGGGTAGTTCACTTTGTCTATAGCAGAGATTTTCAACCTTTTTCATCTCATAGAATGACAAGATGCTAAAATTGTCAAGGCATCAGATTTTTATTGACAAGGCACACCATGCTGCTGATGGGGGGGCTCACATTCCCCAATGGCCCTATTAATAAATTACCTTCCTCCAAACATCTGTGGAATACCAATGTGCCATGGCACACTGGTTGAAATTTGCTGGTCTATGGCATGTTTAACAGCATGATTAATCCAGCCCTGCTGGTCCCAGAAAACCCTTGGTATAATAATAGGATGGGACTGAAGAAATGGCTTATGTGGTTGGAGATTGGAATGTTTTGGTCAGTCAGCATGTGTACTTAGGCTGCAATCCTATGCATACTTACCTGCAAGTAAATCCCACTGAACTCAGTGGGGTTTACTGCTGAGTAGACATGCCTAGGATTGCACTGTACATGTGGAAACAAGTTGTAGCTTAAGAATATTCTGTGTAGTGTCTGCAACTGTGTGGAAAATAGTGATCTATAGCCTCTGGCAAGCCCAGTGTTACCCAGCACCACCAGAATGGCTTCCTCTTAATTGCTTCCCCTTAAATGAGAAAAGCAGGATGCTCTGCTAGGTTTTTCACATGTTGGAGACTTTCCAGGCAGTTACAACTACTTCACAGTACTTTTAAAGAGGCTGCCATACAGCTACAGGTCATCTGTTTCTACCCAAAGTTGAGGTTGTGTGATCTTTTTTCCATGTGTGATACCTTTCTAGACAAAAATGTCCAGTCAGAATTTGCATGTTGATATATTTCACTGTAGTGTTCTAGCTACACTTGGGGGAATAGGACAGGACTTTTTATATAAATGGATTCCAGCAATACAAATAAAGGCCCAATCCTATCTCATTCTGGTGTGCGGGATGCAGGTCTGCCAGTGAAGCAGCAACGGTATCCTGTGCACCAGCAGGAAACCAGTCCAGCTGGAAGAGGTAAGTAAAAAAAAACACAACTTAAATTACCTCTCCAGCTGTTGCCAGTTTTCCTAAAGGACTCCACAAATCTATGCCAGATCTTATGCTGAGGTTTGAGGAGCCTTTCAGGGGCATGTCATGCCCAGGAAGGGCGTTTGGATACCATTGGTGCTATGATTCACCAATGTCTGACCTTGATGCACCCCCATTCTCACCCTTTTGGCCTCTCCACCAGTAGAAACCTGCTGGTTGAATGGTCTGAGCAGCACCACTGGAAACGCTTGACTTTTTGGCCTTTGCACCAGTGGCAGTGCTCTACAGACCAGTGGAGAGGCTGCAGTGATAGTGGATCTCACAGTACTCTGACATACCATGAGGCTTATTGTTATTATTAACAGTATTTATATACTGCTTTTCAATGAAGTGGTTTACAGAGAAATCAAATAACTAATGGCTAGGATAGGATAGGAGGATAGGATTGGGCGGTTGCCATAGGAGGATAGGAGTTACAGTTACCACATATGCAAACACTCTGCAGAATAGATGGTTGTCTTTCAGTCAGATACCGCTGCCCGAACGGCCCCTCCTGACTGAGGAGTTAAGTCAGATAGAGGTTAAAAGAGAAGATGTTTCAGACCTCATTGATAAATTAAAAATCAATAAGTCACCGGGCCCTGATGGCATCCACTCAAGAGTTATTAAGGAATTGAAGAATGAAGTTGCAGATCTCTTGACTAAGGTATGCAACTTGTCCCTCAAAACGGCCACGGTGCCAGAAAATTGGAGGATAGCAAATGTCACGCCTATTTTTAAAAAGGGAAAGAGGGGGGACCCGGGAAACTATAGGCCGGTCAGCCTAACATCCATACCGGGTAAGATGGTGGAATGCCTCATCAAAGATAGGATCTCAAAACACATAGACGAACAGGCCTTGCTGAGGGAGAGTCAGCATGGCTTCTGTAAGGGTAAGTCTTGCCTCACGAATCTTATAGAATTCTTTGAAAAGGTCAACAGGCATGTGGATGTGGGAGAACCCGTGGACATTATATATCTGGACTTTCAGAAGGCGTTTGACACGGTCCTTCACCAAAGACTACTGAAAAAACTCCACAGTCAGTCACAGTCATGAGAGAACAGGTCCTCTCATGGATTGAGAATTGGTTGGAGGCCAGGAAGCAGAGAGTGGGTGTCAATGGGCAATTTTCACAATGGAGAGAGGTGAAAAGCGGTGTGCCCCAAGGATCTGTCCTGGGACCGGTGCTTTTCAACCTCTTCATAAATGACCTGGAGACAGGGTTGAGCAGTGAAGTGGCTAAGTTTGCAGACGACACCAAACTTTTCCGAGTGGTGAAGACCAGACGTGATTGTGAGGAGCTCCAGAAGGATCTCTCCAGACTGGCAGAACTGGCAGCAAAATGGCAGATGCGCTTCAATGTCAGTAAGTGTGAAGTCATGCACATTGGGGCAAAAAATCAAAACTTTAGATATAGGCTGATGGGTTCTGAGTTGTCTGTGACAGATCAGGAGAGAGCTCTTGGGGTGGTGGTGGACAGGTCGATGAAAGTGTTGACTCAATGTGCGGCAGCAGTGATGAAGGCCAATTCTATGCTTGGGATCATTAGGAAGGGTATTGAGAACAAAACGGCTAGTATTATAATGCCGTTGTACAAATCTATGGTAAGGCCACACCTGGAGTATTGTGTCCAGTTCTGGTCGCCGCATCTCAAAAAAGACATAGTGGAAATGGAAAAGGTGCAGAAGAGAGCAACTAAGATGATTACGGGGCTGGGGCACCTTCCTTATGAGGAAAGGCTATGGCATTTGGGCCTCTTCAGCCTAGAAAAGAGACGCCTGAGGGGGGACATGATTGAGACATACAAAATTATGCTGGGGATGGACAGAGTGGATAGGGAGATGCTCTTTACACTCTCACATAATACCAGAACCAGGGGACATCCACTAAAATTGAGTGTTGCGCGGGTTAGGACAGACAAAAGAAAATATTTCTTTACTCAGCGTGTGGTCGGTCTGTGGAACTCCTTGCCACAGGATGTGGTGCTGCCGTCTAGCCTAGACGCCTTTAAAAGGGGATTGGACAAGTTTCTGGAGGAAAAATCCATTATGGGGTACAAGCCATGATGTGTATGCGCAACCTCCTGATTTTAGAAATGGGTTATGTCAGAATGCCAGATGCAAGGGAGGGCACCAGGATGAGGTCTCTTGTTATCTGGTGTGCTCCCTGGGGCATTTGGTGGGCCGCTGTGAGATACAGGAAGCTGGACTAGATGGGCCTATGGCCTGATCCAGTGGGGCTGTTCTTATGTTCTTATGTTCTTAGTCTAAATAAGGTCCTTTTACTTCTCTCCTTCCAGATGTCACTCTGCCAACCTGAATGGCTTGTACTACAATGGACCCTACTCAGCAGCGACCGACAATGGGATTGTGTGGTACACATGGCATGGGTGGTGGTATTCTTTGAAATCTGTTGTCATGAAGGTCAGGCCATCGGACTTCAGCCCTAGGGAGGGTTAAAGTTGTATCTTGCACTCATCCCAGGATACTAAATTATGACATATGATTTCCTCATTTTACCTCTGTGTAAATTGGAGGTCAGCTGTACAACAGATAATAGCCACGTTCCAACATGATGTCAAGTGCTTAAGCTATCAATTTTCAGTGGATTTATGCATATACAGCTCTGTTTTGAGCTATGGCAGTAAGTATGACACAAGAACCCAGAAGAGCAGAATCTGACCCAGCTGTTTCTGGTGTGGATATGTCAACTATTTGGAGACAACTGGATTAAGTGGCTTTTATCATATTTTTAAATATCTATTGTACCATTATGCTTAGCAGTATCATTGTCCATGTGTTTTGGACTCAATATACCATCTTTGTATTTAAAGTGCCAGATGACTCTTCATGGATTTTACACAAGAGACCAATTTGGCTACCATGCTGGACTCAAGATTAATGCCATCTTCGGTAGACTTAGACCTCTCTAATATGCATATTTCTGTACAAAAACTCCACTTTATACAATACAGTCTTTCATCTGCTTTAAATTGCCGACTTATATATTGCAGCTTCATCATGCACTGTCCATCTGCAGTGTCTGGAAGCCTATATCCAGCTTATATTACATTTATGTGGAGGACAGGTCTGGAGGAGGTGAATTTCATGAGGAATGCAGAGTGCAACAGAGTGGATTAGGCCAAGTGGAAATTTCTCAAGTCAAATGAGTAGAAGAGGGTATTACCCTTTATTATCTATATTTTCTGACACATGAAGCTTGAACACAGAGCAGTGAGCATGCTCCATACAGTGGGCTTCCAAGCAGGGCCAGTCCAGAGAACACATTGCATCCCCAATGCCTGTGCAATCTAGTGTTGGTTCCAGGTTACTGGAAACCTTGCACCGATGGTACATGGGGTACTGCCACTGCCACTGATAGTGAGGCGCTCAGGGGTGAGCCTAAGCAGGTGGACCCTCTGATGAGCCTGGGATCTGATGCCACCTGATCTGAAAGGTGTGCCCTTGGATCCTTCACTATGTCAAGATGCTGGAGCATTTCTCTACAATCATATGCATCATGAATAACCATTTCAGTGCTGTGTGTAGTTGCCTGCGTATCACAGCCATCTATTTGCTAAAACCCATGCCTGAGATTCCTGGATTTCTTGCTGTGGCCAGATGGGTGCCTCACCTCTCCAGCTTTACCACTGTGATTAAATCCACCCTAAAATATCCCCCAGATCAATACCTGCCACCCTCCTCAATATGATTCTGCTATGTTTGTGGTGCAAGTTCTACTCTGTGTACCAAGTGACAACTCTGCCAACTTCAAATCTCTGCTTGCCCAATCAGAGGGTTCACTCACTTTTTGTACTAGCTTGGCTGAGAAATATTTACAGGAAAGAAATTAAGAAGCCAGCTCAAGGAATCTTGGGTTCTCCAGGTTTTTCTATATAGAGTTGCTGTTTGAGAGTTTGTATCTTTATTTCACTATTATAAAAAAAATGGAACAATAGCTATTGTTAAAAATCAAAGGATAGTTTTGAGATTATAACCTCCGAAGTGTTAGAAACTTGTTCTCCTTGCACTCTCAGAATGTTTACTGCTTCATACCATGGAAGTAAACATTGTTTTGTTTTAATGCATAAGATATTGCTTTTTTTTCTAACTGAAAATAATCAAATATTCGAAGTCAAACCTGTCTGCATGCTACTACTGCTGGTTTAGCATAGGTCAGCCTCCTCCAACTATTGGAAGCACTGATTCCAACATAGAGGAAGAGTGTTGTATGTGTGTTTTTTTCACTTGTGATTTTACTTTTTATAGTTAAGCTGTTGAGAATCCAGAACCCTTAGTGATCTACTGCAAATCACCCAGAGATATATCAAGTGATCTACCTTCTGCCTGCACCTGTATTAAACTACATACTACTGTGCATTTCCATTATCTTACTGCCCCTCCATGCTTCCTCCCACTCCTAGGGCTTCAATGGATTTTGATTTTTAACAGTAACAATTCAAAGTAGCAATATCCCTAGATCAAAAAGAACATTCCTCAAACTCCTCATTCTGAGCCCAGTGGAATGTAGTGGTCTTCTTGGATAAAATAACTAGTTTGGGAATTTGACTCTTCTGGCACAACCATATAAATCAAACAGCTTGCTGGGATGTAGTCCAGCTGCCAGCTGATTATGAACAGCTTCCTCCCCCTGCTGGCCTGAGGTCAAAGTTCCAGGTCATTTGCTAACCCTCATTTCCTATGTGGTAACACAATAGTGTTCCGAGGGCAGTTTCTCGTTCATTTGGCCATTCAGTGCACTAGGAGTATAACTGCCCTTGTATAAATGGCATGTGAAAAGATGACAAAGCATTTCTGCAAGATGCAGTTTGCGCTAGAGAGTGCTCTGCACATGACCATTCTATTTAGACAAACCACTCTGATACAAACAAACTCAGTGAATATTCACGCCCAAAGCAATTAGACCATAAGAAAATTTTAGCCTTTTTTATGATTCCCCTTAAATATATCTTTTACAAGCCAACCCTAACCAATTTTCCAGTTTGATGCAGCTACAATGCAAATGCGTTCCCTTACCTTGAAGAGGCATCCGTGACACACACACACACCCACAATGCAACATGCACCTCCTTGGCATGGCTGCATCAGCTCTGGAAAGTTGGTTAGGACTGAGGTGTTACTTATTCTTTAGACTGTATCAAATAGAGAATGAATTGACTAGGTGAGGGAGGCACTTTGCAATAGTTTTAGCGAAATGCTAAAATCAGCATTTAGGCAGAACCTATGGAACTTGTCAAATCAACACTTACTTAGGAGTACATGACTGCTACTAGGTTCCTTCCTCTTTATTTCTTTGTGGCATTGGTACAGTCACGCTGTGGGTACTGCTCCTGGGCAGAGCTTCATTCAGAAGCTTCTAGAGCTAAGTCTCAAGACCAAACTGTGACCAGTATAGCAGCAGCTGTATCCTATCCTTCATAGTCTGCTTGAAGGAAGCAGACTGTACAACAACAGGAGTTGAATTTGGAGGGTCCATTATGATGAAATTGGAGACTTCCTAGTATATACCAAAGTGCATTTAGCCAGCGTTCACCAATTAGATTGTATTTATTCAAGCCCGGTGTTTATCTTTTAAAGAAAAAGTTAAATTCGCCGGTGATGTACCGATATCAGTTGAATACTGAGAGGTAGGTTACAGTTGCCAGCTGCCTTGGTTGTTGCCTCTTTCATTCTGCCCTACAGTATCGACTTTCACCTAAGTGTTTTGGAACATTAGTCTCTAGATATGTAAGAGGAGAGCCCAAGAGAAAGTCCATCTCAGGTGCCACTGTGCTTTCTTCCCTGCCAGCTCATTTTGTTGCAAACTGGTCCCCTGCTTCCTACAAAAGGGAGCCTTCATAGAATTCCAATTGTTAATCATTTAAAGCAGGGAGGTTTTAGTTTATGGTGTATCTTCTAACCTGTTGTGACAGACAAACACTAAACAACAGTGGATTGCTAGATCAGCTGCTCAGAATAAATATCCATTTCATGCATACCCTACAATTACTATCTGGAAAAAGAATTGTTTATTTTAGCACTAAAGAAGTAGGCTGCTCATTTGCATTCCATTATCATAGGGTAGTATGATAAGATACAGATGGCAGTGGGCTTGAGGGCTGAAATGCTTTTTGTTGTTGTTAATGGCTTAAGTCAAAATAACATGAATTTATAGCAAACACAGAAGAAACTGCAGTACTCTCCCTCTGCTTTCCTGATTTGCCTCCATTATTTAATACATATATATCCTGCCCTTTGACAGACAATTATTGGGGAGTCCAAGTAAGTATAAGAGAAGATTCTAAACCATGTCACTGCTTACACTTACCATTTACTGCATGATTTTAGTTACTACTCAGGAAAAAATCTCTAAAATACTAAAGAGTTATCATAAATAATTATAATAAAATGTAATATAACGCAAAATAAATGAAGTCCTGTGTTCCACTAGCAGTCCTGGTCCCAATGCTGGCCAGGGCCAGGATCGCAGAATGCCTCCCCCAACAAGGAATATGCCCCCGCCTCCCACAGCCCTCAAGGAACGCAGGCTCCTCCAGCCCTCAAGGCCTTTTGTGGCCTTGGGGGAGGTCTTTAGACCCCACTTCCAGTTTTCGGATGAAAACTGAAAGTGAATTTTAAGCCCTTAGAAGGCCAGGGAGGCCCTAAGGAGGCTTCCTCAAAAGACCTTCTAAGGTCCTAAAGCATCACTTCTTCCATTCATATCTCTGGTAAACAGGTTTTTATGTTGTTTCAAAACCTGCAAAACCTGTTTTGCCAGAGGTAAAACAGAGACAAAAGAATGTGTGTGTGTTCCATGGGAATGAAACCTCTCTTAAAACACTTGCAACGCGCTTAAAACTATGGTTCTCCTCTAGTCAGACATAGGGTTGGATCCAAAGAATGATGAACAGAAAAGGAAAATGTATTCATGCTGGTCCATTTACACTGGAAGTGTTAGAGGAAGACTTCCCACAGTACAATATGACCATATTGGGGATGCATTACACTTGCAGTGTTTCTCAACTTTGAGGGAGCTTTACTTCTTCAGTAAGTCTTTGTGGGGAAGGGGCTAGGGCAGCAACACCATCCCCAGGATTGCGTCACTAAGGGGAGGGCGAGAGGGGTGCTTTCCACTTACTTTATGTAGGTAGGGCTGCTGGAGGCTGCAGGAGGTGTGCGGAGCCCTATGAAGCACCCCACAAGGCTTGGAATCATCCATAAAAGCAGACGCAAAGCACCTCCTGCAAAATGGAAGTGGAGCCTCAGGGAGCGCTGCCCAGGGCTCCCCGCACCTCCTGCAGCCTGCTGCAGCCCTACCTACATAAAGTTAGTGGAAAGCACCCCCTTGCCCCCCCATAGGGACATGATCCTGTGGATCGCTTCCCTGCCTGTCCCCTTCCCCCACCCCTTAAAGGGATGGGGGAACCTTTACACGAACTGGTGGGTTGCGATCCACCAGTTTGAGAACCACTGCATTACAGAATAGAAAGCAATGCTGTTAAGGAAGATTCAGGTTGTAGTGCATGCCACAAAAAGGTCTTGTAGATACTAAGTCTGGCAGTAGACTTCACGCAGAAGACATTCTCTGATTTGGGAACACTTAATTTCCACTAAGTCAGGAAGAACATTTCCTTCCTAGGTTTTCTTCTAGTGGCGGGGCAATTTTGAAACATGCCATAATCTCTGGAAAGTAGTGAATGTGAGTGTACACTATGGTCTGATTTGAGATTACGTCCATAAGCTTTAAAAGTTCCTTTAAATAGCCCTTTTGGACAGGATTCTGTTCTCAAAATGCTACAAAGGAAGTGATGGGTATGCTTAATTACAAAAACAAAAACAGAGGTTCTGGCTGTGGTAGGACTCCTACCATCTGCTCCTTATTTTGATTGTTTCCACACTGGGCCATTTTCTCTGGAAGTGACACAATTTGTTTACTTGGTTATGCTAATAAAATATGCCTTTATTTTCATTTTGCTTTTGCACAAATTAAGAAAAACAAACCAAGTTATGTGCTAGCACATCTGCCACTGCACACCCTGCCATGTGGTCCCTTCCCCCATGACTTCTCAGTAGCTTGTGCTGTTTTCTCCTGTAGTACTAAAAGCAAAATGAAAGTTAAAAGACTTAACTTTCATTCTGCATTTAGTACAAAAGTATTTCCATTTGCTTTTTCTGCTCAAGCATAAGTACAGGAATAGAATAGAAAAAAAAATGTGCAAGTGTTTGCATTGGTGTTTTTTTTTTTTTGCTTGGAAATATGATGGGCACATTTGTTGACTAAGTAGCATAGCTAGAGGGGGTCACAGCACTATGTTTTGCAAAGTGCCTCAATGCACCCTGCAAGCTGCCCTTCCCCCTTGCCATCAGAGTCATTCTTGTCTGGCATAGCAAAGCGGAGGAGATGCTTTCACTTTACTCTTGCTGCTGGAAATAGCTCTGATGGTGAAGGGAAGGGGCAGCTTGCAGGGAGCATTGAGGAGCCCTGCAAAACTTAGTGCTATAACCCCTGTAGCTACGCTACTGCATGGGCTGCCCACTTTTGCATTTGCTATAAACATAGGTATTTCAAGACTAGTGCATGATTAAGTGCTCAATTAAGAACATAGTGCTTGATTTATTGTGTGGAACCACAGAGAGAGACCCACCGGCTGTGGAAGAACAATGCCCTTAAGGGACTTACTGTAGAAGAGACTAAAATCCACTGAAGATTGTGCTACAATTCAGCCACTGACTGAACTGAGGAATTCATCTTGTTGGGAGTGTAGGACACCTGAAAGAACAGAACAGGAACATTTACTGAGCAAAACCTTCAGATACGTGATGAAATTAGTGGCTTCAGATCAAATAGCGCCTAAGGTATTTCTGGATGACTGGTCTGCTAACAAAAACTGAAGCTGAAAGGAACTTTGGAGCAACTACACAAATGCCTGAAGGATTTGACTGTCAGAATCATATATTTGCTGAAAGGTATGGGAGTGGAAGATGTTCTGACATTTTTGGTCTTATAAGGTCTTCCAAAGAGTACATCTTGAAAAGCTTGTTCCCATGACAAAGGCAAAGGGGGCCAGAACATTACTATGCCAACAGCAATAATTGATTAATTTATATTAATTGATCAATATTAATTGATCATTAATATTTCTGGTTAACAGTCAACTAGTGCTTTCCGAAAGTGCCAAATGCTTCACAGGTATTATTCTTGCTGTTGTCTTAACAACAAAAACTATCATGCAAGTATAATTAACCCCATATTGGAACTGGGGAACAGAGGCTGTGACTTGCCTCAGTAACCCTAATGAGTTTGTGACAGAAGCACAATTTGAACCAAGGAAGTCCAGATTCAGTTTGCAATACCTTAGCCACTACATACAGATGTCATTCTTAGACTGCATGAGATTGGATGAAGATAATTCTACCACATGAAACGCAGGCAATGTTGCCTAAAATATCTATAATAGCTGAGTGAACTAATGATATCAATTCTAGATAAAACAGCTTGTGTGGGTGTATCCTTAAGACTAAATTCAAAGATTACCTATATACACTTGTTGGCTTTAGACTGTATGCCAGTGGTTCTCAGATGTTTAACATTGGAACCCACTTTTAAAGAATGAGAACATTCTAGTTGAGAACAAATGAATATTAGAACATTTAACCAGCTAATGAAGTAATTGGATAAATCATATCAATCGGTCATTTGCCAGGTATCTTTACACACACACACATTGGAGCTTATTCTTTTCCTGTAGTGGAAATAAACTGAATTAAACAGCAAAATCTTGCAGTCTGATTAGAGACTGTTTTGAAAAGGGCAGGGGGTAGCTACCTGAGTTTGTAGAGATTTGTCAACCCTACACTCACTGATCCCTTTTATTAAAAAAAAAAAATGTTGTTTGTGTGCCCTACCACCAGTTTCTGCCACCACTGCAGTTAATTTTCTGGGAGGAGAGGAGCCAAGTGGCAGCTGGTCCCAGGCCAACAAGGTAGGCCTCATTGCTTCACCTCTCACTCAATGGAAGCCAAGTGGAATGGAATGGTGTCCCTTTACTGAATATCTCTCTTCTCATTCAAACCTGGGAATGATCCACTCACACACCATATGGGTTCCTCCAGATGACAACTAAAAAGCACTTGTTTAGAAGTGCTAACCTGATTGAATACTGATTAGTCAATATGTATTTCCGTGCAATGAACTCAGTTTTTCAGAACCAGAAAGCTAAGCATGATAAATTTTAACTACTTATTACTCTGCCCTTGAATAAAACACCCACCACCACTGTTTCTGCTGTTGCTGTAGGAACTTCAACTGATCAGCCATTTCCCTGTAGAACTCTCATGCAACATCCACTGAAATTTTGCAGAGAGGGGTGTGGTTCTCCATCAAAAAGCAGTGTTTGTGCACCAGTGATTGAGGCTGCACAGCACTACTTTTTTTTTTTTTAACAGTTACATTGGCAGTTTTTTTCCCTTCCCCTCCACAAGGAATCTGGCTGCAATTTCAAGGCAAAATGAAGTGAAATGACAAACTTCTGAACTATTTCACTTAATTTTTGCCTTGAAACATCTAGGGAGACTTGCTTCAGTTTGATTCCAGGAAATTCATAATTGAGGGGCAGAGTCCCATAGAACAGGTGGAAGGCTGGTCAGGTAATGGAGAGAGGTGGGATTATGCACCATCATCAAGTATGTCAGAAGCATAACCTACAGACCAGGTGTGGCAGGAGCACGATGTCAGTTCATGCCTCAAATGCTTGCTACAAAACCCAGATTGTTTATTTAAAAAAAATTTAAAAAGCAAATAAGTTAAAACTTGAACAAACAAGATTGCAGTAGTTTTGGGAAACATCACCCTCCAGTCCTTAAACTGGAGCAATTAAAAGCTGCCTTCACAGTCACGTGTATGCTGGCATTTAAGCATATTATACCAATGGAAATCAATAGGATTTCATAGTTCAGAGCAGAGGTCCCATTGATTTGAATACATTTATATTTTGCTGAGTTGTGCTCAAAGACAAGACATTCGTGTTCTTTATTGCAAGTGTCATACCCTGCCCCAAAGGGCAGCGCCAGTTGGCAGACAGGGTGGGTCTGTCCAGTGCTGCTGAGACCAAATAAGCATGACACTGAAAGGTGGAAGGCTATGAAGGCTGTTTATTGTTTCAGCAAGGCATGCCTGCAGCCTCTGGGAGACTCAGCTCAAATCCAGAAGGCCCTCTTCAGAGGGGTGGGACACTTTTATACATTTCTGGTTCTTTGTCCTCAGATCTAGACTTCCCATTGGCTGAAATTTCGCATCGTAGATGGGGCAAACTCCCAATAGGCTATAGATAACATTAGAGACACCTATTCACATCCATCAATCCAATTAAAATTAATTGACAGGTCTTCTTACTAATATCATTAAAAGAGATGACACAATGTACTTTGCCTGTTCCCATTATCTGCATACCATTCCCCTTTGTTAATGTAAACATTGAACACCTGTGGGGCCTCTCTGCCAAACTAAGGTTTCCTGTCTTTTATTAAGTATCTCTTAAACTTTTTCTAAAATCAAGTAACTTTTTGTCCCCTGTGGCCTGCTTCTAATAACTACTATGTCCCCATATGTGGGTTAAAGTTTGGGGCAAGACTATCTTGTCCTAGCTTTGTCTATACGTGCCTTTTTCTATTTCAGTTGCAATTCAAACAAAGAGTCTCCAAAAGCAGAAGTTTCCTTGGTACTTTACCAAGTATCCTTCTCTGTTACACTGTTTTGATGGTTGCTACAGGTTCTTTTCTTGGGCCGGGGTCTGAGACAGGTAAGCAGGCGTCACAAGTAATTGCACTTTGAGTTTTACAAGTGGAGTTGAGGATACTTCCACTGCTTATCCCTAAGTAGTATATGTGTATTTTATACATTACATACATTGTATTAAGCTTCACCTACTGCTTTACTTCACATTTAATGGGACTATAGGCAGGATTCAAGTGCCCATGGGTTCTTAAACCGGATCTGAAAGACATTTTGTTAGGAGGAAGGTACACTCATTTCTATGGAATTTACATGCAACTGTATGATTAGGACTGAAACTTTTCCAAGATTGAGCATCATCTTGAACTTGGTGAGGACCATTGGAGGCATGATACCCTTCCCTTTATCTTTCAAAAGCTATTTTTCCCAACTCAGGTGTCCAGGGAAGTGACTAGGGCCATATATAATTTAATGTGCTGTTCCAGAAGTGTTCAGAACTGGAATGATTCATCCATTTTGGAGGCATGAAAACCACATTGACCTTTAAACAGTAAACAGCCTCTGTCCAAATCTGGAATGTTGAATTCCGATTAATGGTCCAATGCAAGATCACAAATGTGATCTTCCTGGTCTGAGGATCTGTGGCCTCTTGCCAGCAGTTTGTCTAATAGTCAGGGTATTGGTTGGCCCTCTGCTCTCCAGACAGGCCCCCAGCATCATGTCCACATATTTAAACTCATGTCTCTTGCACACCTTGAATTAAATGAACAGAAGGGGAAATACTGACTGTATAACAGCATCCAGTTCAGAGATTAGCACATCACCAGTTAAGAAAGGAGAAACATTTGGCACACCACCTCAGGTGCACTGAGGTCTTGGGCTGGCCAGGTCTTTGTTTATATATCAGCAAGCATCTTACTTTCTAGAAGAGGAGCTGTAGCAGTAATAACAACAAAACGAAAACATGATCTAACCAACGTTAAGCATATTAAGATTTGACTGTAGTGCTGAACACACACTGAAATTGATGGAATTGGAATGTGCAGCTGGGGGTGGAGATACTCATAATATTTGTCTTGTAATGAACCTCTCTTGGAAAGGTCTAGGGGACAGCATTACTGGCAGCGAAAGAGAACTTTAAGCTGACCGTTCTGAATACAGTTGAAAGAATATTAGCAACAATTAATATTTAATGATAGGATAGGCAGAGCCAGGTACATTCTGTAACATGAGAGACAGGGAGGGCAGGGGAAAGAGAATCTATTACACTAGAGCAGTGGTTCTCAAACTCTCTGGGAGAGTTTGAGAGCCAGTAAGTCCTTGCAGGGGCAGGGGGAGGAGGCAGCGGGGGCAGGGGGAAGGGGCTTGGGTGCACTTATCCAAGTCTCCTGCGGCCTTCCCGGGGTGCAGGGAGCCCAGCATGACTTCTGGCAGGGCTCCCTGCAGCAGGGAAAGTGGATGCGGAGCAATCGCGCCCCACCCCCTGCTAAAACGGAAGTGGAGCGCGATTGCTCCGCATCCACTTTCCCTGCTGCAGGGAGCCCTGCCAGATGTCGTGTGGGGCTCCCCGCACCCCAGGGAGGCTGCAGGAGGCTTGGGTAAGTGCACCCAAGCCCCTGCAGCCCCCTGAGTGGCGCGATCCTGGGGATCACGCCGCTGCCTTCCCGCTGCCTCTAGGCTGCCCCTGCCCCTTAAGGGGGCAGAGACCAGGGCCCTCAGGCTGGGGCATTGCGACGCCCCAGTTTGAATAGCACTGCACTAGAGGCTTGAGGGAGTTGCACTTAGTCTAGTTAGCTAAAGCTTTAAAGCAGGTTTCATGATCATCTTCCAATGGCACGCCCTGTTAACAAAAACAACAACAGGATCACCAGAAAAAAGTGTGTGTGTGTGTGTGTGTGTGTGTGTGTGTGTGTGTGTGTATAATTCCATAAATTAATGTTGTTTTGGGGGAAATGGGAACAGGGTGGGGGCTTTCTTTTTTCTGTCCTGAATCTACTGCCAACCAGTTTCTTTGGATGCCTCACATCACTAGGCTATGCATGTCTGCTCAGCCCTATTGAGTTCCATGGCACTTACTCCTAAAAGACTGCAATCTCAAATATTATGGAAGGGGGAGGGAAACGTCTGCCCTGCATGCTTCGTTTCATAAATTTTTCCCAAGCTTGCTCCCCTGCCCTGTTACCTTTTTATCTAAGCTGAAAAGCTCCAATCACTTTAGCCTTTCCATGAAGATAAGATGCTCAAACCTGAACTGCCCAGGACAAAAAAAAAAAAGAAAGAGCTTGCAGGACTGGAGTATAACCTTTATTCTGACAATGTTTCAGTTTTGAGCAAATCTTTTTTTCAAGGGAATGTTAAGGAAACTTTTAGAGGTGATCCAATTTCAAGCAAATCCTCCTTCCATGAAGGGAAGGTGATGCAACTCCTTGATCATTTGAATGGCTCTTTCCTGCACCTTTTCCTGTAATTAACCAACCTTCTCTACACAGCTCTTGGCACCATGCCTTGGCCCCCATTCTCTACTCTAATTAAGAACATGTAACTGAAACAATAGCTTTCTTTGCCTCTATTCCACCAACAGCCCAATCCAAACTAAATTCCAATGTGGTGATACAGCGGCACTGGTGTGGGCTATGCTGCATCTTGCAAGGGAATTCTAGCTACTGGAGATATCCTCAGGAAGAGGAGCATTTGTTCCCTGGACCCTTGATAAGCTCCAGCAGCTATATCACTGGCGCAAATCTGGGTTGATCCATTCAAATGGATCGGGCCCAGGAAGGGGGATAGCATATGGCCTGCACTGGTGCAACCAATTCTGCCCTCTGCTCATGCCTGATATGTCAACCCTGCCCCCATCGCCACCCTCCCCTGCCCCATTCTACCCCCTCCCCATCCTCCCCCAACTCCCGCCTCAGACTTACCTGGTTCAGCAGGCATCCTTTGCTCCACTGCTGTGCATGGGAAGGCTCAGGCCTTCCCACCAGCTAGCAACGCTGTTGCAAAATGCTTTAAGGTGTTTCTGTGACAGCACATGCCAGCAGACCCTATGTTCCACTAGCACAGTGATTCATTAGGATTAGGGTGCTGGTTGATTTCTGATCCCTATATATTATCTTTACGTTTTCCTTACAACAGTCCTATAAGGTTGTTGGCAACCTTCAGTCTCGAAAGACTATGGTATCACGCTCTGAAAGGTGGTTCTGGAACAGTGTCTAGTGTGGCTGAAAAGGCCAATTCGGGAGTGACAATCCCTTCCACACTGGGAGCAAGTGCAGTCTGTCCCTGGTCTGTTTCCCTGGCTATGGGCCTTCCTTCTTTGCCTCTTAGCCTCAGACTGTTGGCCAAGTGTCTCTTCAAACTGGGAAAGGCCATGCTGCACAGACTGCCTCCAAGCAGGCCGCTCAGGGGCCAAGGTTTCCCACCTGCTGAGGTCCACTCCTAAGGCCTTCAGATCCCTCTTGCAGATGTCCTTGTATCGCAGCTGTGGTCTACCTGTAGGGCGCTTTCCTTGCACGAGTTCTCCATAGAGGAGATCCTTTGGGATCCAGCCATCATCCATTCTCACGACATGACTGAGCCAATGCATGCGTCTCTGTTTCAGCAGTGCATACATGCTAGGGATTCCAGCACATTCAGGATTATTATCTCCATATTGCATCTGAGGCTGAGTGGGAGTGGCTTACCTAAGGCCAGCCTGTGAATCATAGCAGAGGCAAAATGCAGACCAGGGAACTCTTGATTCACTGTGCAGTCCCTTAACCACTATGTTACATCAATTCAATTTCCAACTTAAGTAAAATGTGATAGTCTAGGGCTAAGGCAAGATACAATTGCTCTTTCTGGCAGCTTGTAGCCTAACATAAACAACTACTGTACTTTGGTTGTTTAATCTCTGTAAGTAACTTTGTTCTGACATATTCTTTGCTCACAATCACAAAAGAATACTTGCAAGGAATGCATCCGCATTCCTGCCACCCTTTCCCAAGAAAGGCTGCCAACATGTTCTTTCTTGAAGGCAATGCATTTTTATATGCTCTATATTGCAGATATAGGTGCACTCTGGCAACTAACCCATGTCTGAAAATCTATAGCTTTGCACACTCTCTTTTCCCTGGGTAATGGGACATTCGGGACAGCCTTGATAAAGTATATTTGCTTATCTGGTACCCAACCATGCCTGATCTCGGAAGCTAAGCAGGGTCAGGCCTGGTTAGTACTTGGATGGGACACCACCTGGGAATACCCGGTGCTGTAGGCTTATACCACAATCTTTTGAGACTGAAGGTTGCCAGCCAGCCAACCAGAGCATTCAAGGCATTGGCTTCAAAGAGTAGCTCTAATCATGAAAAGATAAAACTTTGGAAGTCCAAACTGATTCCATAAATAGATCAGTGTGGGTCAAAGATGCTGGAATGACTACTAGACAAGCAAAACACACCAGATTCACTTGGCCCTATCTAGAGTACAGTACATTCCTTGAATTACTCCAGCAATATCCTAAATACATTGCCCTTTAACATCAGGCAAGATTCTGTCTGCTTTTAATGCTGCTCACAGCCCAATCCTAAACAACTTTCCAGCACTGATGCAGCTGTGTCAATGGGGCACGTGCTGTATTCTGTTATGGAGAAGCAATCATGGAGCTCTCCTCAAAGTGAGGGAATGTTTGTTCCCTTACCTTGGGGTTGCATTGCACCTGCATTGGTGCTGGAAAGTTGGTTAGGATTGGGCTGTCAGTTTTTCAAATACTCTTAGTGCCCATGGCTATGCATGTCTACTCAGAAGTAAGTCTTATCAAGTTCAATGGAGCTGATTCCTAGGTAAGAATGTGTAGGATTAGAGCCTTATCCCTTCTATCTCACAGCAGAACTTGAACTTATGAGGGAGAGACAGTACCATTGAAACCCTGAGGTAGGGGAACAAGCATTCACTTACCTTGAGGAGGCCTGCATGACTGGTCCCCCACCACAGGATGCAGTGCATGCCCCGTTGGCACAGCTGCATCAGCACTGGAAAACTGGATAGGATTGGGCCCTAACATACTGTTAGTTCCAGAATAACCTGAAATGTACATAAAATACTAGCCATGGCAACATATAAAGTACTGCATCTCTTTTTGAAATTCTTCTAGCACACACACAGATTTAACAAAACTAGTTTCAGACATTTCCTCTATCTGGAATGGGTGTTTCTCAAGCGATCTCCTAACAAAGTAAGTGGACATCTCCCATTGTACAGAGAATAGTTTGAAGACATACAATGCTGTTCTACTGCTTAAGCTCAGCAGGTTTGGCCTTGGAAACTACCTGAATAGGAAACTACTGGAAAGAGCCAGCATAGTTTGTTGGATCAGGGAGACCCTGGTTCAAATGCCTTCTCAGCTTGGGCTGATCCTCTCTTGAACCAGGGTGAAGCCAGCCACCCTAGGCAGCAGACCATGGAGTGGAGTGGACCAGTCCCCAGGGACAGCATGAACACCCCTCAATACTCTCTAAGATTACCTGCAAAAGAAGAAAGGCAAAATGACGCCATGCAGTTTTTCCCTCCCTTATAAAAAGGGGAAGAGTTTGAAACAATAGATATTGGGGGTGTGGTTTTAATAGGAAAAAGACAGAAGGAAGAGATGAAGGAGTTTTACTGGAGGTGTTCTGCTTCAGCTAGCGCAATATCAACTGACACGTCACTGAGCCATCAAGTTCACTGGGTAACTTTATGCCTGTCACTGTGTCTCAGCATACCCTACCTTGTAGGGTTACTGGGAGGACAAAAATGTGGATGAGACAGAATTTTATATATTTTACTTCCATATATTCCTTGAAGGAAGGACATGCTAAAATCATTAAAGAAAAATGGATAGGACATACCAGTTAGAAACAGGCCATAATATAGCATAGTACCAAGGGGGGGTGTCTCTATTTTGCATGGCCAAAACACTCTGAAACAGTAGCACAAGAAGTACAAGTAATAACTGGTTGACACTGCAAGTCAGTTCACTTGTTGGTGCAGTCACTGTGCTGCCATGTTTCATGTTGCTTGCTGTATATTTGTATTTGGTTGCTGACTCTGAGCATAATGATAATCCAACAAAAGTGAGCTGCACAAGTATATGGAAAAGGTCCTACTGAAATCAGTGGGACTTACTTCTGAGCAGACTCAGATAGGATGAGGCTGATATTCCAGAGCTTTCACTGAGGCTAAAGCAATTTGCTGGATTTTGCCCTTTATGCAAGAAAAAAGGTTCAGGGAACTATACTCTACTGTGGACTGCAGGAAATTGAAGGGACCTTAAAGATACAGTAAAAACAGGCATCACTAAGCCCATTTAAAACAATGGACTAAGATTTGCAGCCTGATCCTGCCCAGACTTACACACAAGTAAATCCCATGGATTAAGCCATTTCTGCCCAACATTGC
Organism: Tiliqua scincoides; assembly: GCF_035046505.1. Classification (NCBI taxonomy): domain Eukaryota; kingdom Metazoa; phylum Chordata; class Lepidosauria; order Squamata; family Scincidae; genus Tiliqua; species Tiliqua scincoides. The sequence continues at coordinate 63,288,331 of NC_089826.1, forward strand.
ATATATGCAACAGGGACCAAATGTGTACACCTGTGAATCGGGCAAAAATGGGTTAAACCAGTAGCCCAGGCAGTTATCCAGGCACACAATGGAGCTTCTGAGTAACTGCCCCAAATACTCACTAACTAACAAGCTAGGAGGAATTTCAGAGGTAGTTGCCAATGAAGACTGGGGAACAGTCACTGGAAAAAACAGAGCATTGTACCCAGTTGGGCACAAGCTTAATCCCTTGGGGATCACTGGATCAAAACCAATATTTGATTTAAATAAAGACTGCAGATTCATTTTTCTGTCCTTTGAAAATATGCTCTCAGCATGAAAACTTGCCTCATTTTGCCAATGGGCAGCTTCAGAACACATGACTTTAAGTTCCTTTGTCAGTTTTATGTGGTTTGAACTACTGTATTTATTTTAAATCAAACATTACTTATCCCTCTTCCCCCCCCCCCCCGGTAAAATTAATACAAGGAATAGGAGGAAACAATAGGAATGACTGTGCACTAAAACTGTCAGATGAGATGGCTTGAGGGGATGCTGTGTAAAAATATTTTTTTGGGGGGGGGGGGAATGAAATGTGACAAGCTTTCAAGCCCTAACAATCAGGTAATGACATTGTAGGACCAAGACAGTATTCACTTACAGGCATGCCACAAACACAGTCACACAGCTTCAAAGAGACACTGAAAGGAGCCCTTATATTTATAATTGTGCTTGATAAGAGCTTGGCTGTGCACTTTCCAGTCACTAGGGCAGTGATTTTCAACCCTTTTCATCTCATGGCACACTGACAAAGCACTAAAATGGTCAAGGCACACCACCAGGTTTTTGACAATTGATAATGCACAAAATACTGCCACTGGGGGCTCACATCTCCCATTGGCCCTATTAATAAATGACCTTCCCCCAAATTCCTGTGGCACACCTGTGGACCACTCACGGCACATCAGTGTGCGATGGCACAGTGGTTGAAAATGGCTGCACTAGGGGCACAATCCTAACCGGGTCTACTCAGAAGTAAGTCCTATTTTGTTCAATGGGGGCTAACTCTCAGAAAGTGTGGTTAGGACTGCAGCCTAAGGTAGGTTAGTTTTCTCTAGCTGAAATCCTATACACACTTTCCTGGGAGTAAGCACCACTGGACAGAATGGGGCTTACTTTTGAGTAGACACATGTAGGCTTGTGCTGTCTTTGCCTGTGGATGCCAGCTATTTATGCATGCATGTATTTATATGTCTTATAACCCATCTTTCAGTACAGATTTTTAAGGCAGCCTTGCAACACAGCACAACAGCAAAACAGTAGGGAACATCCAATTATGCCAACCCTTCAATTTAAGGTCCCTAAATGGTTTGATGAATAAAAATGTCTCCAGCAGGTGCCTAAATGGCATTAAAGAAGATGCCAGTTAAATAGGCATAGGGAGAGAGTGTCCCTGTTAATTACCCATCTCTCCTTGAACAGCAAGGGCCCACAGAGATAACCTTCAATAAAATCTTATATGTAGATATCTGTTACTTTAAGGGAAGACCTTTTATTGCTGTAATTGTATGAGAAAGGAAGCTTCTGGATTAACAAAGAACTTTCATTAGGTAGATCAGAAGGAAAGGAATGCAGGGAGTAAGGTTCACTATTTATTTATTTATTTTATTTGCAGAATTTATATCTGCCTTTCCACTCCAGAAAAGAGCACTCAAGGCGGCTATGCATTCACTATGCATTTAGTCAATCAGAGTTTTCTATGTTTAAAGTCAAATAGAAAAGGGGGGGGGAGAGATTAATCAGCACTGTAGGTTATTAAAGGTTCATCTGAAGAACTAGGGTACAGAGGACACATTTGGTTGAAAAGAGCAACTTTATCTCTAGTTGGTAAATCATTCTCTCAGCCTGTGTTCTTAAAATAAACTTTCTATGACACTCTAAAAGGTGGGCTTGGTAATGAAAACACACAACCTTACTGTAGGCAAAAAGGACTACCTGTTCTGTGGAAAGGGTGTCGATACCTATGCTGAATTCCATGTAAAACACAGATTGTAAACACAAGTACTTGGAAGAATGTACTTCTTCCAGGTACTTCAAAGAGATCTTTGATCCAATTAAAGGTGTTTAAGACTGAAGGGTAAATTTCCTCAGACAGAAATGCTACACTATGACTTGGGTTTTCTACTATGATGAACAGGGTACTGTCTGAAAAGGCAATTAAAGGCCAGTTCTATACAACATTCCAACACAAATACAGCTGTGACACAGTCCAGAGGTAAAGGAACATTTGTTCCCTTACCCTGAGAAGGCCTTCTTGACTGTCCCCCCACCACAGTATGCAGCACAAGCCCCATTGGCATGGCTGCATCAGCACTGGAAAATTGGATAGGATTGGGCCCTGAAAAACCTGTATCTATAAACAAGTTTGGTCTCCATGTTGTTTAATAAATATCCATGTCTGCTCTGTAGACTTGAACCCACTATAATTCTACACAAGCAGGCTTTAGTCAAAATTATCACCTTATCTGTTTTATAATTTGAACTATGATCCAGAACACAGGTAATATGGATGGTAGAGAACAGAACTGACTCACTGACTCCAAAGTTTTCCTATATGATCTTGCTTTGTCCCTAGTCTCCTCCCACAGACACTGAACTACTGAGTTGGGAAGGCCTTGCTGAACACAATTCTTTTTAGCTTCTTCCAAAATACTGTGTCTTCTCTTTGCTGTCCCCTATTTTCCCTATGATTGCCACGTATCCTCATTATCTGCATCCAAGTCTTTGATTTTATGAGTCTATGTATTTTTGGTGGAAGGAATGCACTCTGTACATGCTCAAAGTTAATCACACTTTCTTTAGTGCCAGTATTTTTAAAAACTAAAGATGGAAACCTTGCTAATAAGTAACTGCAAGGATAGAGGAACTACCTATCTTACTCCAGGGATGACATTGGTGTTTACTAAGCATAGGAAAGATTCCATTGTCTTTGCCATATTTGATAAGAGCTTAAGTTTCACCAAGTTTAAGATGGAAATGGGAAGATGAGCTGCTGTGTTACTTAGAGCAGTGTTTCTCAAACTGTGGGTTGAGACCCACTAGGTGGGTCATGAGCCAATTTCAGGTGGGTCACCACTCATTTCAATATTTTATTTTTAAATGGATTAGGCTTGATGCTACCACAATATGTGACTGCATTTGAGGAAATGTCACAGACCTGTAGTTTTAACAAGCTGTGATGTATATTTTTTTAACAGGGATAGTAAATGGGACTTACTCCTCGGTAAGTATGGGTAGGCTTGCAGCCTAGGATTGTTAAAAAAAAAAAAACTTCCTGCTTGATGATGTCACTTCTGGTCATGACATCACTTCCAGTGGGGCTCGGTCCTGGTGCTAAATGTGTGAGAACCACTTCCTTAGGGTTTTATATCCATTCCAGCTTTTGAGCAAACAGAAATTAAGGGCCCAATTCTATCCAGCTTTCCAGCACTGATGCAGTCATGCCAATGAGGATGTGTGCTGTGGTGGGAAGGCAGTAACACAAGCCTCCTCAAGTAAAGGGAATGTTTCTTCCCTTACATCAGGGCTGCATCAGCACTGGAAAGTTGGATAGGATTGGGCCCTAACATGCTAAAAGATCTTTGTGACTTAGCCTTTCCTGATGGGATAGTTCAGAGGCTATCAGGTGGAGTCTGCCTTTGAAAGCCTTAGAAAGTCTTTCTAAGTGCAGTCACCAGCTTTGGATGCTGCTATAACTTTACTTCTTGTTCAATCAGAACCAAATAGCTCAAGTCTGTAATGTTTGTTTCTGGTAAGATAGGTTTACAGCCTAAGTCTGTATACAATTGGGCTTACGCCTGAGTAAAATGCCACAGTTTTCACACACCTCTAGTAATACGTTATAAATCACTTCAATGAGACTTGAGTCAGGTGTTTGCTCACCAAACAGGTATTTATTTTTGTGGAGGCACTTGTTTTGTGTTCTTTTTTTCCTTGAGCTAATCACAATGAAAGTAAACAGAATTGTCTTTCATGTGGTAAAACAGCAAAGTTACATTCTAAATTCCATTCATATTTTAATTCTTGGTTCAGAGAGCATAATGTCCTCCTAATGCATTCAGATTTACTTCTTATTCATCTGAAATAAAGCCAAGTCACCATTATTCTCTGCTTGTAGCCTCTCATGGAAATTAGATCTAAGATAAGGATGTAGCACAATAGGAGGCATCTCAGAATGGAAGGAGGAGAGTTTTCCTGTGCCTTTTTAGGTAACCAGAAACTTTTTAGACTGAGGACAGGTATCCTGTGCTTATCATAGCTGAATAAAAGAGGAAGAAGCAACTTGCTCTGTTTCAGTCTTCCTACACTAGGGTTGCAACCCTGTATTGGCAACCTTCAGTCTCGAAAGACTATGGTATCGCGCTCTGAAAGGTGGTTCTGGCACAGCGTCTAGTGTGGCTGAAAAGGCCAATCCGGGAGTGACAATCCCTTCCACACCGGGAGCAAGTGCAGTCTGTCCCTGGTCTGTCTCCCTGGCTATGGGCCTTCCTTCTTTGCCTCTTAGCCTCAGACTGTTGGCAAAGTGTCTCTTCAAACTGGGAAAGGCCATGCTGCACAGCCTGCCTCCAAGCGGGCCGCTCAGAGGCCAGGGTTTCCCACTTGTTGAGGTCCATCCCTAAGGCCTTCAGATCCCTCTTGCAGATGTCCTTGTATCGCAGCTGTGGTCTACCTGTAGGGCGCTTTCCTTGCACGAGTTCTCCATAGAGGAGATCCTTTGGGATCCGGCCATCATCCATTCTCACGACATGACCAAGCCAACGCAGGCGTCTCTGTTTCAGCAGTGAATACATGCTAGGGATTCCAGCATGTTCCAGGACTGTGTTGTTTGGAACTTTGTCCTGCCAGGTGATGCCGAGTCGGAGGCAGCGCATGTGGAAAGCATTCAGTTTCCTCTCCTGTTGTGAGCAAAGAGTCCATGACTCGCTGCAGTACAGAAGTGTACTCAGGACGCAAGCTCTGTAGACCTGGATCTTGGTATGTTCCGTCAGCTTCTTGTTGGACCAGACTCTCTTTGTGAGTCTGGAAAACGTGGTAGCTGCTTTACCGATGCGCTTGTTTAGCTCGGTATCGAGAGAAAGAGTGTCGGAGATCGTTGACTGACTCCAAGATTTTGGACTCCAATCAGCCTGAAGAAAACACAGGTCATGGTTCAGGATGTGGACTCACCTCCCTGCATTACAATCTCTGAGCATGAACTGGAGGTTGTCCATGACTTTCTGTACCTTGGCTCAACGATCTCCGACACTCTTTCTCTTGCAACCCTGTACACACACACATTTAACACAGTGGCACTTACTTCTGAGTAGTCATGCTAAAGATTGTGCTGTGAGGTTCTTACTTGAGTTTCAGACTGACTCTTTCTTTGGAAGTGCCATTGAAACAAATGAGGCTTACTTTCACGGAAACATGGGTAGGATCAGACTGGTATTAATCTCCAGAGCAAGTTTGTGAGGTAGGTCACCTTATCCCCACTTCAAAGATGAGAAACACATAGGGAGATATTTGCAAAAGAAGTTTATGACTAAGCAAAAACTGGAACTCAAGCCCTCTGTTGGCAGGACAGCATCAAGCAGATTCGGATTCTCTGCTTTAAAAAAAGAGACCTACTGAATGGTTTAACACTGCAATTTTCAACCTTTTTCATCACCTGGCACACTGTGTTAAAATTATCAAGGTACGCCAACAGTTTTTTTTAACTAATGACAGGGCACACCATGCTGCTGCTCTGGGGCTTAAATCCCCCAATGGTCCTACTAATAAATGATCCTCTCCCAAATTCCCATGGCACACTTGCAGATCATTCGTGGCACACCAACGGACCAAGGCACCCTGGTTGAAAATCTCTGATTTAACATATTTAAATACTGCCTCTCAAACAGCTTGTTCTGTTACTTCTTGATCTTTTCATTTTTCATCATCCATCTTGTGCAGTATGGCTCCAGATAGCTTCACATTAGAAGCCCCCAAACATTTTATGTACCATAGGAATGCACCGGTTGGGGGTTTCCCACAGTTTCCCTGGCAGAGTTGCCAACATTTTCTTCCTAGAATGCTCCTGTGCCTTTTTAACAGTAAGTATTGGCAAGAGAAGCTTTTCCTGACAGGGAGGAGGACATGGGGAGGGGGGAAAGAGCCTCACCTGCAAAAGTGCTGCAGGTCAACCAGCTGTTAAAGACTCACAGCCCAATCCTAAGCCTGTCTACTCAGAAGTAAGTGCCATTAGAGTCAATGGGGCTTACTCCCAGGAAAGTGTGGCTAGGCTTGGGCTGTCAGGTGTCCTGGCAGGAAAAGTTGGCAACTGAGGGTCCTGGTGTACCTCCTACCAACTCCCCCCAACAAGCTGTCCCTGTGTGCGTTGCGTCCTTAGCCTGTTGCCAACTTCGCTACCTCCCGGCCAAGGCCAGCAAAGGGCCCTCACCGCCTCCCCACTTTCTGGGGCCAGGGACTGCCCTGGAGAACGCTGTGACGTCACCGGAGAAGGCAGGTGCTGCGGCTACCTCGCGGCACCGGAGGAGGACGGAAGGTGCCGTCCCGGCGGGGCTGGAGCACGCGCACTGCTGGGCGAGTTCAGGGAGCTAGCTGAGGGGGGAAAAAGAGGCTGGAGAGGCGCGCGCGCAGACACACACCGGCTGGTTCTCTCCAGCCAGCGCGAGGCGAATTGTCCTGCTGCATCTGCAGAGAAGATCAGGAGGTAACCAAATACTGCAGGCTGGAGAAGGGGGGGGGGCGCCTTGGTCAAGGCTGCAGCCAGGAGGGAGGGAGCGACATGAGCTGGCTGCCTCTGGCTGCTTTTTCCCCTGGACGCTGAAGCAGCAGAGCTGAAGTTTGGCACTGAACTTGGTGCGGTCAGTGGCCAGGGAGCCCTGGGCTGGTGCAGTGGGCGCGCGCGTTGCTTGCAAGCTCCACCAAGGCAGGCAGAGGGTTTCTTTCTTGCCAAGGAGAGGGCTCTGCAGTTACAAGGTTGCCAGGGAAGTTTGCAGTGGCAACTTTGTTCGCAGCCCTTTCTGGGGCAGTGTGTGTGTGTGTGTGTGTGTGTGTGTGTGTGGAGGGCCCCTGTCAAGTTGGCAGGGGGAGCTTTTGGCTCTGCCCCCAGGCTCTCCTCCTCCTCCTCTGGGACGCGCTTGGGCCAACAGGCGTGGAGGCGGAGGGGGCCCCGGGATTTCAGCCTCTGCGAGGTCAATCTGTGACTTGTCCTTGCTCCGCTTACTGCTGTGGAAGGGCCGGGGGGGGGGTCGGGTTCTGGCGCCGGGCTCTGCAACAGCAGCCCTGAGTACTCCCAGCCCTGGCCTGTGCAGGACTACTCGGAAGCAAGCCCCAGGGAGTCAAGTGGGGCTTACTCCCAGGAAAGCGTGCACGGGATTGCAGTCTCAGGCAGGCTCGGGCGCTCATCCTGGAGGTGGCGGCTTCCTTTTTCCTGTGGCGCTCTCGTCGGTGCCAGGCGCTGGAAGGGAGGCAAGAAGTTGGCAAGGATGCCCAGCGCGGCTGCGTCCTGATGAGCTGCAAAGCCCGCGCAGGCGAGCCCGGCCCAGGCTGTGACTGCTGCTTCATGGAAAGCCTTTCCTGGCGCTCCTCCTGCGCCTGGCCAGCGGGCGCCCTCGACTCTTTAGTGCAGAGCCAGGGCTTGGGGTGTTGCTGTCACACGTGACGCGAGAAAAGAAGCTTTCCAGCCTCTCTCAGTAGCTCCTGGATGTTGATGTGGATGGGTGGAAGAGAGCCAAAAGGTGCATTTCATCACGCTGGGGGCAGCTCCTTTGGAAGCCGGCGTCTCCGGCGTTTCCCACATCCGTAAAATCCATATCTGCTAAAGTAATTATTAAAAAAGTTTTTCAATTCCTCCATAAGTCATACCCAAAGGCAGAGGTTCCCAAACTGTGAGCCATGGCTCCCTGGTGGAAACCAGCCAAGGGGAGCTGGTGAAATCCTTGCAAAAAAAACCCCTGCCGCCCTTTACAATGTATAGGATTATAGCCCTAGTGGGGAGCCGCAGCCAATGGCCCAGTTGGTCAAAGGAGCCGCAAGACAAAAAGCTTGGGAACCACTGCTCAAAGGTGATTCTAGTGTTGTGTGTGAAAATGCCCCTCCACTTGAGCGGTAGAGGTCACTATCATGAATTACCTCGGCTTACTATATGTAATATGGAATCATTCATGTGCCTGTCTCATAGGATTGTTGTCAATACGAATTACAGCCATGAAACATTTTGCATGTTAAAAGTGTCATACAAGTTAATGAAACATCCACTCATTTCAATGACACACTACTAAATGATGTTTCAGGATGTTCATCCTCATGACTGCAACTGTGTGGTATTCTCATATGTGAGTATATATGTGCTTCCTAGTTCTTTATATCTTGGCTTCCCTCCTTTATATTCCGGAATTGGATCAAGTCCAACTGAACTTCTTTGCTTGTGTGTATTAGAACTCATTGCCACAAAAAAATTGCTGCTCCGGTAACAATTGTTAGGATTATTTGTAAGAGGAGAGTTCCACTGTCCTTTAAATGCAGCACAGTCAGAAATATTTCTTTCTTTCCCCCTTCCTCATTCTTGGCATCAGATGCTTCCATGCTGCAGCCTCATGATTAGGCTAACATAGTGTTAAGCTTTCCTGTCTGAGATGTAACCACTACTGTGTTTGCATCCAGTATAGAGAGAATTATCAATGTTCATAAAATGACTCAGCTGTGGCCAGATCCCCATTACTACCACACTTACTATGGGACAAATTAGAATGGATATTCCACCCCCTGACTCCCATGTGGAACGGACTTCAACATGATCTGCATGTGGCAACAAGCCAACATTCTGAACCAAAATGGGAAGAGAGTCTCATGAGAAAACCTGGATTGCACTGCATTGAAGCTTCAGTCCCTGGATGAAGCTGCCATTGAGACAAGTGGTTAGAATATGTGCACTTTATCCTTGTTACAAGAGAAGCAGTTGGATGCTTGTCTCTGTGTCAGGTTGGCAGGCCAAACAGTGTCAAGTAGCACTCCAGCTCTCTTGCATTCAGTGAAGATGTCCTTTCTTTCTCCTACACAGGCAGTTGCAATTTTTTTTAAATTAAAGATATGGGTACAGGAAGGACCAAATATACATAGGTTAAAGGTAGTACAAATGGAAAACATTAGGAAATAGAAGAACTGTAGTTAATACCATTTTAAATCACCATAAACAAAAAAACCCATTAATTATTACTTTCCTCCATTCTATAATGACAATACCAATTTGACAAAAATTTCAATCTGTAATTATCATCAACCTTAATATATATACTTTCGTCTATTTACTTTCATATGTTTTGATTTTATTTTTATTTATAGACAGTTGCATTCTTAACTCAGTCCTTCCTTGCTTGCTTTGGTAAGCATTTTGCATTGGTGTGACATTTAGCATAATGGGGAATAATGATTTGACTGCAGAACTAGAAGGAGTGTTACCTTTTGATTCAGCCTCAGCCTATTACATAGTACACTGGACTGGACTGAGATAGTATCCAAACTGTGAGTGTTGTCTTGTTAATTTATCAAGCAAATTGATATGTAGTTTGTAATTAGAAAGGCAATATTAGAAAGGCAAGGAAGCACAAAAGGGAAGCCATTAGCTGATTTCCCTGTCTGGTTAGGTATCCTATAGTTTTTGATTTGGGCAACTGAGTTCCTTTTATAATAAATCTTTTGTGATATATGTACTTGAATTAAATACCTGCCCCTTTCATATTATAGTGGCGTATTCTGGATTCTTCAGAAGTTCAGCTGCCCGTGCTCCTTGCTCAGACTTACTCTTATGGTGAACTGAAGCGGGTCAATTGTACAATTTTTAAAAAATAACTACAAATTTTCACAGTAGAAGAAAATGTTTGCAAAATTTTTGAAATATTTGCAGCTGTGGGAATGCTTGCTATCTCTCAGTTGGAGTGACTTTGTCCAGCAGTTGGAGTGTGGTGGGAGGAAGGAAGGAGCAGGGGGGCATGTAATATAATGCCACTGGGCTCAGCAGGTTGGCTGAGCCATAGCCATAGTTTAGAGCGGGGATACTAAACATAAGGCTTATGGGCTGGATACAGCCCACGGAAGCACTGATCGTTCAGCAGCATCACTTCTGCTGGAGCTCTTGCAGGGAGAGAAAGGGGGGTCCTCAGAAGGCAAGGAAAGCTGTGGGGGAAGGGGCAGACCAAGAGCGGATACACAGCCAAGCTGCTGGGAGAGCCCAGTTATCATGCAGGCCGCCTTTTCAGCAGAGGTGCTTCTGCTGAGGTGTCATGTTACATAGCACCTCTGTGACACTGTTGAAAGGGTGGCCAATGTGTAATTGGCTCTCCCATATTTTGAAATATGGTCAGGATTTGCATATTTTCTCTTCTGTCATTTGCAGTTAACAAGTTCCTACATGAGAACAAAGTCCCCCAGCCCCCTTGGCCATTATCTTGCTTAATGATGTTTACTTTCAGCCCTCTGCAGGTGCCATGAATGCACGCTATTTGGTCCACTGTATGAAACAAATTTTGATACCCGTGGTTTAGAGACTCATGGCGTAGGAAGCATAACACAACATGTTTGGCCTTAATTAAAGATCCAAAAAGTGGTGAAGCATTAATTGGGGGAAACATTTGCATTTTATTTCTGTTCATCTTTTCAGTAGTTGCCAGACCAGATACTTGTTCCAGAATCATTTTTTATTCTTTCTATAGTTGACGGAGGCAATAGAGAGCTATATAGAACATCTAAGATTAATGTTGTGTCATGGGGGAGAGTTTGGCCAATCTGATCTGTGAATAGTGGTATTGAATCAAAGTGACTGTACAAACCCTCCCTCCTATATGCATTCTATACAATAGAATGTATGTAATCAGTTTTCTCAGCAACAGTGCTTCAGCAGAAGCTATTTGTGTCAACTGAATGTGTCTCTTCTAAAATAGCATGTAATTATTGCATTGGGGAAAATAAGTGTTGGTTGAGCACAGAAATCCTCTCTGTCTCTGTCCCCCATTCCAGTGTCTCTTCCTTGCAGTCGAAGACCTTAGCCTTGACCTGAAAAGAACCTCTGTCAAAGCATAACTGGATTAGTTTCATGGTTTAAGCCTGCCTTTTTTTCTATTCAGAGATTTAATATGTTGTGACTTGCTAATATATCTAGTCTTGAGACCACACACATTTCCACTAAAGATGTAAAACTGTGAGTTGCTTCTTTGTTTTTAAAGCACTGGTATCGCTTGAAATACATGATATGTTTCTGGAATCTATATCTTATGACATATATGGATATCATAAATACCTCAAGGCACACATGTACTCCAAGAGTTCACCTGTATGCCTCAAAAGTTTTAAGGCAATCACAACTGTTACCCTGCACATGCCCGATCTCGTCTGATCTTGGAAGCTAAGCAGGGTCAGGCCTGGTTAGTACTTGGATGGGAGACTGCCTGGGAATACTGGGTGCTGTAGGCTTATACCATAGTCTTTCGAGACTAAAGGTTGCCAATCATCAATCATAACAGCCAGTTAGACTTTCTGCAATAGCATAGTAAAACAAGACAAAATTATATAGTAGAACCTCCAAATTTGACCACCTCTCTATATTGACCACCTCCTTAAGTTGACCTAATTTTCACAGTATGGACAGACACTGCATATACACTATGGGAGACCAACCTCTCTATATTGACCACCTCCATAAGTTGTATCTTGACCACTTTGACCATTGCACAGAGTATTAATTTACCCTCCGTAAGTTGCCCACTGAACACGATACTGTGTGCCTGTGTTTTGTCCCATCTTGGAAAAGCAAGGCCACGCGACAATCCCTCCCCTCCACCTGCTAGCGTGTGTGCGAAAGGGTTTTTATAGGTGGGCACTCTGCACATAGCCGACAGACCTTTGCTGGCTGCTGATTGTACCTGGACATGTACCAAGTTGTAAGGGACATGAGGTTGCTTGTGCACAGTGAAGCCACTGTCCTTTCACTTTGGTTCCCATCACCAGTGCATTACTTTACACTTATATTGAAACACAACTGCTATTTTGCTGCTTATTCTCCTGGTTTGGAGAGATCCTTCTGGAGCACTTCACAATCCCTTCTGGTCTTCACCACTCAGAAAAGTTTAGTGTCATTAACAAACTTGTCCACCTCCCTGCTCATCCCTGTTTCCAGGTCATTTATGAAGATGTTGAAAAGCACCAGTCCCAGGATAGATCCCTGAGGCACTCCACTTTCTACCTTTCTCTACTTTTTTTGTCAATTGCCCATTGACACCCACTCTCTGTTTCCTGGTCCTCAACCAGTTCCCAAACCATGAGAGGACCTGTCTTCTTATTCCTTGACTGTGGAGTTTTCTCTACAGCTTTTAGTGAGGGACCATATCAAGCACCTTCTGGCATTTAGTGAATCTGAAGAGACCCAGTGGAGGCCAGGCAGCCTAAGTAAAAAAGTGTGTGTGTGTGTGTGTGTGTGTGTGTGTTTTAAAGATGTTGGGGCTATGTAACATGCTACATGCTATGGGCTGGCAAGGAATAGCATTGGTCTGCCTGTCTGCTATGAAACCAAGTATTTTTTTAACTTACAATTTTTTTTAAAGCTTATGAATTTTCAGGGTTTTTTTTTAACACTGATTGTGGGCTGTTTATTCTCTGTCTCTAGATATAGATATAGATGATATAAATAGTAAGCATCACAAGAGAATCAATTCTCATTGATATTTGCAATAAAACTTTTTAAAAATCCAATCTAAATAATAACTTGGCCTTGTAATTGTTGTCCTGGGAGCTAAACATGATAATATTTAAATGCCTTCTTTTTCCATATGTTGACCACCTCCCTATGTTGACCAATTTCCTCCAGTCCCTTGGGTGGTCAACTTAAAGAGGTTCTACTGTATCTTGAATATGTCAACTGTCTAAAACACCAAACACTCATAATTAGCTATCATGTCTCGACTTGAGACGTTAAAGATTATCCAGGTTTGCGAATGCTCAGTTGCTTTGTATGTTTATACTTCTATTTCCATTTTTTATAAAAAGTTGCTGGCCTAGGTTGGTAGGGGAACAGTTGCATTCACTTGGAATTTGATATAATTTGTTCTATGGCCAAGAAGGAATAGTGTGTGAATGGTATGTTGAGAGCTCATCAAGACATGAAAGGATCCAAAATGTATTTTAAAAATGGAGCCTATCCTAAGCATCTGATGACCCACTAAAAGAAATGTGTGCATGACAAACTCAACTGCTTGGAATCAGCTGATGAAATCCCTAAGTGCCTTGCCCTACTATATTGGCATATAAAGTGCTACTGAGTTAAACATTTTCCAGACATCACTTGTAAAGTTAATCAACAAATCAGGTTATAACAGCTGTTTAATAACTTTTATGGCAGTATGTGATACAGTGAACAGATTGCGTGAATGTAGGAAAAAATATGACTCATCTACCTGCCATCTCTATGCAACAAGGTTATAATGGTTTGTTGTTTTTTTTTTTTGTTTCAATTGTATGGAAACTCTACGTTCAAGTTGAGAGGTTAGAAACAATTTATCTGTATGTCGTGCTTAGAAAAGATATTAGGTCATTGGTCTGAGGCGGCAAACCTAAGCTATTTTAATTGGAAAGATGTCCGGCTGAAAATATTGGGACTTAGTTCTGACTCAACAGGTTGCTGCCTGATATTAAATGACTAAAATATTAGTATAACCTACAAGCCTTTTTGAGAATGTTGATTTAAGCCTGTGAGACCTTAACATTTAGCTGATGACAAGCATGGATGCATTTCAGAGATTTGGAAGCTATATTTCTAAAAGGAGGCGATTAAAAAAAAACCCAATTTGCTGCTTCAGTTGTATGTCCAGCAAAAGCAATAAATTGTGGTACAGTACTTGTTGAACACAGATTTATTTATTTTTGCAGGGGTAAAATGGCAAAGAGATTTGGCTGCATACAATTTGGAGATTGTGAACAAATGTTTTGAAAATGGAATTGAATTGTACCTGCAATATCTCCTATGAAACTTCTTTTAACTTTCATCATATTGGATAGGGCAGTTCCCAAATGGAATCTAGCAGAAAATAAATGAGATTCAGGGTACTGTAGTAAGTGTCCAGCTGTGCAGTTTCCTATTTCATGGAGACTTCATTGAATATGTAGTCCACATGTTGAAATTTGTATTGAGCCATTCAGAATAAAAGATACTTTTTTAGTCTGTATTTTGCTTTCTTGGGCATATGGGGAATGGAACATTGCATTAGCATTATTACAATGAAGGAAGTTTGCTTAAATGGTTTAGTTTTATGGATTCAGTTCACTTGAGTGAAGTTCACTTGCTTGAGCAGGAATGTTCAACCAGATGACTCAAGGCTGACTCAACATTCATTAATAGCATTCCATGGCTCTCACCTGAATGTGTGAACTGCCTTAATAGTGCAAAAATGAAGTCCTTTGTTTTCTGCTTGTTGTTTTCACACATGAAGTTGTTATATGTTAGGAGCATCAAATGATGAATATGCAGATGTACACTCTTAAATTGTTATCAAGAATCTGACTTCAGATATAAATTATAAATTATGGTTAGCGGAATATTTTTCATTTTGAAAGATTATTTTATCTGAAGTCAATAATTGACAGCTTGGTGTTAACAAAGCAATTGAAGCTACACTCAGTTGTACCTAACCTCATTAATCCCATGTATAAAAGAGGCAGAAACAATTGATTCAGAGGCGTACTGCCCCTGCGGCACAGTAGCTCGTGCCATGGGTGCGAACTGGAGGGTGGGCGCAAGAGGATATAAGCCAATTGCTTCCCCACTCGAGAAGCAGTTGAAGCACATGCACCCTCTCAGCAGCCAGTCAAGTGAAATCGCCTGGCCGACTGCCAAGCGCACCCTCACGCTCCAATGGCTTCATGATTGGGAAAGCTGTTGGAGCACATGTGCTCTAATGATGTCATGACTCTGCACAGTGTCATGATGTCACAGCATTGCCATGGACATCAGAAGGCCTTGGAACACCTCTGCTCTGATCTTGGTGCAGTTTTATGCAGGTAGTTGCAGAGAAAAACTAGTGGTCCTGGTTGGGGAAGTTAGTTCTCTTTATATGTAAATTATCTTATCTTTGAGGGACAGAATTGCTATCTTCTCTCTTTATCTGCACCTCTCTACTATGCAGAGACCTTTCAGAGGTTGCAGGGACCTTCAGAATGGCACCTGTGACCAGTGCAGACTCGTTTAAAATGGCTGGCAGAAGCTTCTGCAGATCATTTTTAAAAGGTCTGTGCTAGCTGCAGGAGCCATTCTGAAGGTTCCTGCAGCCTCTGGAACGTCTCTGCAGCATTCACAGATATTTTAGCACTTCCTGCTGCAGTCTACCGGTTTCCTTAGGGTCTCTTCTGGATTCTTCTGATGGCAAAGCATGTATCTGTCCCCCCAAAGTACCCCTTGTACCTTACCCCATTGATCAATGGTTTATGTGCGAATTTGCTATCTATGAGGGTTTCTAGGAACCTAACCTTAGCAGATAATGAGAACTGTTTGTATATGTTATGATGTTTAAATTTTGGTTTAGTGAACTTTTCTATGATGAGGATAGGTTTGCTGGGAAAATACATTCCTTAATGTTGGTGGTGTAGCATCATAAATTTGTGACAAAGAAAAGATGTGTTTCTTAACTGTTTACTGGCAGTAAAATTAGTAGCATATTATTTTGATTGTACTGCTAGAGCAAAATCCTCTTCATGTGATTTGCTGTGGGGAAACAAAAAATGATGGAGGTGTTTGGCGCTCTCACAAATAATGGAAAATATGCTTTTTTGGTATTGAATGTGCCAATTATGAATGTTAATGGAGAAGAAAAATGCCTTTCCTCCATTTACTGAATAAAATATACATTCTAGTCAGCATAGGTTTTACTTTTTATTCCTACATTACAAACTTGGGAAGTACAAAAATTGTTTTTTGTTTGTGAAAACAAGCCATGTTTTTTAGGTCCATAATTCTTATACTTGTTCATCAGTATTTTGCAGTACATGATCCCTTTTGTAGTCTATTTCACTTTAAATAGGGAAATCTCTGAGTTGAACTTAAACTTCTAAGCCAGTGGTTCTCATCCTTTTCAGCCCAGAACCCACTTCTGAGATTGACATTCTGTCTGGGACCCACTGGAAGTGATGTGACATCATCAGTGACATTATCAAACAGGAAGTGACATCACTGTGATGCCAGAACCAGAAGTGGTCATCAAGCAGGAAGTGACATTACTGTTCTTACCTAGGAACTCAAACTGTAAATGACAACTCTGCAGACGCGTGTGGCCTCTGGGACACCCAGTGCCTCGGGAACTAAGTGCCAGGTAAGGCACAAGAGTTTAGCATCTGGGCGAGTTCAGCAGCAGGGCGAGGAGGCCAGGGCCCCATACGCTGCCCTTCCTCTTCCCTTGAGAAGAGGGCTGCTATCCAGTGTACGGTTTTTAAAAGGACCCCTAAAAACAACAACAACAACAACAAAAAAGCTATGCAGTCAGACAGCCAGCAGCAGGGTGGGGGCTATCCAGTGTTCTGCATCGAGTGCCACATGTATGATTATATGCCTCTGGGGCATAAGTCATGGGTGTGTCCTCGGTGCAAGGAGCTCCAGGCTCTCAGGGAACGCGTCCGCTCCCTTGAAGCCTTGGTGGCCGACCTGGAGAAGCGCAGGCAGCCAGAGGAGGACCGTGGGGAGACTTCCGGGGACGATCAGGCTTCGTCCCAACCTCAGGCGTGCAGCTCCTCGGCTGCCCGGGTGGGAAGTCTCGGGACTGGAGGACGTCATCCTGGAGAGGAGGGAAACAATCCCCTAGGGGGGACCCCTTCTCCAGGGGATGGGCCCGTATCCGAGCGCACTCGGGATACTCCTCGGCGGGAGGGGGGTCGGGGGCTTCTTGTAGTGGGGGATTCGATTATTAGAAACATAGAGAGGGGGGTTTGCGACGGATGTGAGGACCGCATGGTGACTTGCCTGCCTGGTGCGAAGGTTGCGGACATCACTTCTCGTCTAGACAGGCTGGTAGACAGTGCTGGGGGAGAGGTAGCGGCTGTGGTGCATGTCGGCACCAACGACGTGGGCAAGTGTAGCTGGGAGGTCCTGGAGGCCAAATTTAGGCTTTTAGGCAGGAAGCTGAAAGCCAGGACCTCAAAGGTAGCGTTCTCTGAAGTGCTACCTGTTCCACGCGCAGGGCCAGCTAGGCAGGCGGAGATCAGGGGTCTCAATGCGTGGATGAGACGGTGGTGTAGGGAGGAGGGGTTTCGATTCGTTAGGCACTGGGGAACGTTTTGGGACAAGCGGGGCCTGTACAAGAGGGACGGGCTCCATTTGAACCAGAATGGAACCAGACTGCTGGCGCATAACATTAAAAAGGTGGCAGAGCAGCTTTTAAACTGATCCCTGGGGGAAGGCCGACAGGAGCCGAGGGGCATCCGGTTCGGGACTCCTCATCCCTATGGGATGAGGATGGGGAGGTTAGAGAACAACAAGACAAAGGCAGGGTAGGAGAAGAAATTGGGAAAGGTAGGGAGATGGGATGTGATAGACAGTTTGGCACAATGAGAGGATGCGGGGACAAAGGAGCAAATAAGCAGCCCATCCTGGGGCATTCCATGTATAAATGCTTTTATGCGAATGCCCGAAGTCTACGAGCAAAGGTGGGAGAACTGGAATGTCTGGTGACAAGGGAAAATATTGACATAGTGGGCATAACGGAAACCTGGTGGAATGCGGAGAATCAGTGGGATACCGCAATCCCGGGCTATAAACTCTACAGGAGGGACAGGCAGGGGCGTGTTGGAGGTGGGGTGGCCCTTTATGTTAAGGAAGGGATAGAATCCAGCAAAGTAGAGATTGAAGGTGGGTCCGACTCCACCGTAGAATCTCTGTGGGTTAAATTACCAGGCTTGAGCAGCGATGTAATACTGGGGGTGTGCTATCGTCCTCCAGACCAGAAATCTGATGGGGACCTTGAAATGAGGAAACAGATCAGGGAGGTGACAAGGAAGGACAGGGTTGTAATCATGGGGGACTTCAATTATCCTCATATTGACTGGGTCAATTTGTGTTCTGGTCACGATAAGGAAACTGGATTTCTTGACGTGCTAAATGACTGTGGCTTAGATCAGCTAGTCACAGAGCCCACCAGAGGACAGGTGACTCTGGATTTAATTTTGTGCGGTACGCAGGACCTGGTTAGAGATGTAAACGTTACTGAGCCATTGGGGAACAGTGATCATGCTGCGATCCGTTTTGACGTGCACGTTGGGGGAAGAATACCAGGCAAATCTCTAACAAAAACCCTTGACTTCCGACGGGCGGACTTCCCTCAAATGAGGAGGCTGGTTAGAAGGAGGTTGAAAGGGAGGGTAAAAAGAGTCCAGTCTCTCCAGAGTGCATGGAGGCTGCTTAAAACAACAGTAATAGAGGCCCAGCAGAGGTGTATACCGCAAAGAAAGAAGGGTTCCACTAAATCCAGGAGAGTGCCCGCATGGCTAACCAGCCAAGTTAGAGAGGCTGTGAAGGGCAAGAAAGCTTCCTTCCGTAAATGGAAGTCTTGCCCTAATGAAGAGAATAAAAAGGAACATAAACTGTGGCAAAAGAAATGTAAGAAGGTGATAGGGGAGGCCAAGCGAGACTATGAGGAACGCATGGCCAGCAACATTAAGGGGAATAATAAAAGCTTCTTCAAATATGTTAGAAGCAGGAAACCCGCCAGAGAAGCGGTTGGCCCTCTGGATGGTGAGGGAGGGAAAGGGGAGATAAAAGGAGACTTAGAGATGGCAGAGAAATTAAATGAGTTCTTTGCATCTGTCTTCACGGCAGAAGACCTCGGGCAGATACCGCTGCCCGAACGGCCCCTCCTAACCGAGGAGTTAAGTCAGATAGAGGTTAAAAGAGAAGATGTTTCAGACCTCATTGATAAATTAAAGATCAATAAGTCACCGGGCCCTGATGGCATACACCCAAGGGTTATTAAGGAATTGAAGAATGAAGTTGCAGATCTCTTGACTAAGGTATGCAACTTGTCCCTCAAAACGGCCACGGTGCCAGAAGATTGGAGGATAGCAAATGTCACGCCTATTTTTAAAAAGGGAAAGAGGGGGGACCCGGGAAACTATAGGCCGGTCAGCCTAACATCCATACCGGGTAAGATGGTGGAATGCCTCATCAAAGATAGGATCTCAAAACACATAGACGAACAGGCCTTGCTGAGGGAGAGTCAGCATGGCTTCTGTAAGGGTAAGTCTTGCCTCACGAACCTTATAGAATTCTTTGAAAAGGTCAACAGGCATGTGGATGCGGGAGAACCCGTGGACATTATATATCTGGACTTTCAGAAGGCGTTTGACACGGTCCCTCACCAAAGGCTACTGAAAAAACTCCACAGTCAGGGAATTAGAGGACAGGTCCTCTCGTGGATTGAGAACTGGTTGGAGGCCAGGAAGCAGAGAGTGGGTGTCAATGGGCAATTTTCACAGTGGAGAGAGGTGAAAAGCGGTGTGCCCCAAGGATCTGTCCTGGGACCGGTGCTTTTCAACCTCTTCATAAATGACCTGGAGACAGGGTTGAGCAGTGAAGTGGCTAAGTTTGCAGATGACACCAAACTTTTCCGAGTGGTAAAGATCAGAAGTGATTGTGAGGAGCTCCAGAAGGATCTCTCCAGACTGGCAGAATGGGCAGCAAAATGGCAGATGCGCTTCAATGTCAGTAAGTGTAAAGTCATGCACATTGGGGCAAAAAATCAAAACTTTAGATATAGGCTGATGGGTTCTGAGCTGTCTGTGACAGATCAGGAGAGAGATCTTGGGGTGGTGGTGGACAGGTCGATGAAAGTGTCGACCCAATGTGCCGTGGCAGTGAAGAAGGCCAATTCTATGCTTGGGATCATTAGGAAGGGTATTGAGAACAAAACGGTTAGTATTATAATGCCGTTGTACAAATCTATGGTAAGGCCACACCTGGAGTATTGTGTCCAGTTCTGGTCGCCGCATCTCAAAAAAGACATAGTGGAAATGGAAAAGGTGCAAAAGAGAGCGACTAAGATGATTACGGGGCTGGGGCACCTTCCTTATGAGGAAAGGCTACGGCGTTTGGGCCTCTTCAGCCTAGAAAAGAGACGCTTGAGGGGCGACATGATTGAGACATACAAAATTATGCAGGGGATGGACAGAGTGGATAGGGAGATGCTCTTTACACTCTCACATAATACCAGAACCAGGGGACATCCACTAAAATTGAGTGTTGGGCGGGTTAGGACAGACAAAAGAAAATATTTCTTTACTCAGCGCGTGGTCGGTCTGTGGAACTCCTTGCCACAGGATGTGGTGCTGGCGTCTAGCCTAGACGCCTTTAAAAGGGGATTGGACGAGTTTCTGGAGGAAAAATCCATTATGGGGTACAAACCATGATGTGTATGCGCAACCTCCTGATTTTAGGAATGGGTTAAGTCAGAATGCCAGATGTAGGGGAGAGCACCAGGATGAGGTCTCTTGTTATCTGGTGTGCTCCCTGGGGCATTTGGTGGGCCGCTGTGAGATACAGGAAGCTGGACTAGATGGGCCTATGGCCTGATCCAGTGGGGCTGTTCTTATGTTCTTATGTTCTTATGTTCTTACAAGAGAAAATATTCCAGCTCAGTAGCTTCTTACAATTCTCCTCCCCTGCTACCATTGCTATCAAGCAAAAAGAATAAAAATAAAACATCTGGAACAAAATATTTGTGACATATGCTCAGTACTTACTTTCAGCCCATTTCACGTACAACCCTGAAGATCACCAAAATCATGGAAAAGGTCATCTAGTCCAACCCCCATTTCACATATAACCCTGGAGAAGATCATTAAAATGCTCTCAGCCACATGCTCTGTCCTCACTTTCAGTCAGTTTCACATACAACCCCAAAGATCACCAAAATCATGGAACTGGAAGCTATGTAAAAGGTCATCTAGTCCTGTTTAGCTTCTCAGACATATTCTCAGTGCAACAGAGATGGCCAAGGCACTTGGAGAGATGCATCATATCTGTTTGACTACTTCTAATGGTGTGCATCAGAGAAATGTCAGGGAGTGGTGGAGCATCCCCCTCACTACTGAAGGAGGAAGATAGGCATGCTCCACTGTTCCTCTCCCAGCTGCTAAAAGAAGCCAAACAGTGGGGTAGCTTCATTAGAAGGGAGTGCTCACTTGTAGCTGTGAGAGGTGGCAAGGTGGCAATGGTGACAGCGCTCTCCTTCACCTTTGCCAGGGTGAGGTGGCCTCCATGACTGCCTAGCTGGCAAGTTACAAGCACATGAGGGAGGGGACGCCACCCATTCCCATCCCGCCACCTTCCACTGAGTCCACTCCAGGGTGCCCCTCCAGCCTCCTTCTCGCCTGCCTGTGCCAGAGATATGTGCGTGGAAGGTGGCAGTGGCAGCGTCCGGACCTATCCCTGACAGAGGCAGGCGAGAAGGAGGCCGGAGGGGCACCCTGGAGTGGACCCTGTGGAAGGTGGCGGCGGCGGCGGCGGCAGCAGCGTCCGCACCTTTCCCCGACCAGGGAGAGGTGTCAGGGAGAGGTGTGAATGCTGCCACTGCCGCCCACGTGCTCTGCTCCAGGGTGTCACCCCAGGCTTCCTCTTGCTTCCCATGGGCTCCACGGGTGGCGGCAGGCACAGGCAGGCGAGGATGCTGGAGGGGTGCTCCCCTGCTCCATTACCAGGTGCCAGGGTGCCTCTCACCTGCTGCTGCTGGTGGTGGTGATCGTCTTCACAGCCCCCCAGCCCACCGCTCTCTCTCCCTCCTCCACCAAGCCGACCCTGCTGCAGGCTCCCTCTCGCCTGCCTGCCAGCCAGCCCAATCAGGTCTACTCAGAAGTAAGTCCCATTAGAGTCAATGGGGCTTACTCCCAAGAAAGTGTGGATGGGATTGGGAAGTGTACTGGGGGAAGGGCGGATGCTGCCGCTGCCGCAGGTGCACTCTCCTAGGGATGGGGCCGGGCAGCAGCACTCTCGCGCAGGAAAAGCTGCACGCTGCTGCTCTGCGCCTGTGCAAGTCACTTTTTCTCTTACTCTGTGCTTGGAGAAAGCCTAAAATGGCGGCACCCAGGCTTTGCCCTCTTTCAAAATGGCGCTGCCCGGGTCTTTTGCCCTTTCCCAAGATGGCGGCCGCCAGCTTCTGGGGACCCACCTGAAATCCTTTTGTGACCACTTGGTGGGTCATGACCCACAGTTTGCGAACCTCTGTTCTAAGCTATTTTCCACTGATAGTTGAGATACTGAACTTTGATCTTGAATTTCTGCTCTCCTAGATTTGCTTACAAATGTATCTAATGACTCTTGCTAGTTCAAGTCACATTGCGATGAAAAAGACATGCACATCTTTCCTAACCTTTCACTGCTTGTGTGATCAATTCATCTGTGTAACTTCTTATTTTTTCATCAGGGTGTTGCCATTCCCATATAGAATATAAACATTCCAAGCTCTATAAACCCTCCATTAACTTTGTGTTCTCTTAAAGACAATGGCTTGTACAAAAGCCACAACTATCCATGAAGTAATGGTTTCATTTTAGTTTTATAGACAGCTGTGTTTTTCAGTTAGATTTCATTTGTTGATCATTAAAGTCCAAGAGCCAAAGTACGTGGCAAGGAGTGCCAGCAAATTCCATGTGTCCATGATATATGTAGGTGAACATGTAAAATGTTATGGATTCATTACAAAATGAAAATGAAGTGGCCCACAGAACTGGAGTAGTAATTTAGAGCAAACATGCTTTGTTTAATTGTATGGTATAATAACTTTTGAGCAGCTTCAAGTTTTGAAAAGAGACTATGGTAATAATAGCTTAGCTACAGTTCTGAGCTGCTTCTATTAGTCCTAATAACATAGTACAGTAAAACTAGTATTCCAACATCCAGTTGTCTGGCGTGAAAATACTGGCCTTATATTGTCTGGGAGTACATAAGAACAGCCCCACTGGATCAGGCCATAGGCCCATCTAGTCCAGCTTCCTGTATCTCACAGTGGCCCACCAAATGCTCTTGGCTTTAAAGCAGACTCCCAACCTCACTAGCTTTTACACAGGTATAGCTGCACCTGGCTCAGCGATGGCATCCCTGAGACAAACTATAGAAGTCCCTGGGGGCAACTCAATTGGTTCGGCAGTAATGTAAATGTGACATGACATTTAGGTCCAGGGATCATAGATGGTGTAACAGTAAGTCTTGGCATATGTGATAATCCTTCAGTGCCTAGATCCCAAAGGTGCCAAATTATTGAAAGTCTACTTTAGTGACCACCTCATTGGAGATAATTAGCCATGCCAAAAATTAAGGATTTTCCTTAACAGTAAATTTCTTTTTGTAATTAGTAAAGTTAGATGCAAGAAGACCTAGGTTCAAATCTGTATGGTTGGGATGAAGAGGACTTTGTCTGCAGTGTCACTAATAGTTGAATGAGAAGAAGCATGTGTTGGGAAATTACGAGTGGCAGTTAGACTCACCATAGGAAAATAAAAGCATATCTCTTGGGGTGTTGCACACTTAAGATTCCAGATGGTTCTTCAGGACCACCAAAGCCCAGAGTTCTCATTCACTGAACTGTCTGCATGCATGCAGCTGTGAGGTGTTGATGGTTGAGCAATCAAATTGATTGTCAAAAGGAGATTTTGATCTTCTGAGCTCTTGGAGAAAAGAAGGGATGGAAAAAGATGTAAAAAATAGATAATCCATTTATCCCAGTTTGCCTCTCCTCCCCTGTAAAATGCTCCCATCTACTCTGGTGTGCTCCCTGGGGCATTTGGTGGGCCACTGTGAGATACAGGAAACTAGACTAGATGGGCCTATGGCCTGATCCAGCGGGGCTGTTCTTATGAGAGAGAATTTCAGCAGCTGTATCTTGTCACCTTTGAGATGACAAGCTGTACCTGCTGAAATTCCCTCTTCTATATTTTCTCTTAAAGGTCCAGGATTCCTTAAGTTGAAAGTTTGCCTGCCCCTGCTATACATCAGTGCTTCCCAAACTTTTTAGTATTGAGACCCACCTAAAAGATTTGCTTTATCAGTTAGTTGTTCAAGCCTCTGTGTCTGTAATGGTGATTGGGCAGCAGTGCTTCCCCAAGTAGCAGGTTGTTTAAATAATCCTTGTCAGTGTTGTAACCCATGGGTGGGTCCTGGACCTACAGTTTGTGAACCATTACTATACATTGTGAAGGGTGGAGGGTTTTTCACAAGGATTTCTGACTTTCCTGGCTGGTTTCTGTGCTCCCCCCCCCCCCGGGAACCATGGTTCACAGTTTGGGAACCACTGTTCTAGTTCCCATTCCTGTTCCCATCAATTTCCAAATACATGTCCCTTCCAAAAGGATAGGTTATACCTGCAGTAGATTTCAGCTTCTTAACTATATCTCCTTTTCAAATTTCCATTCCCTCTTCTGTGCAAAACAGGACAAACATTTAAGGTGGAGGGCAATCTGCCTCCCAATCCCAGAATTATTGCCTCTTTCTTCCCAAAAATTTTTCTTTGGAACACCAAACTTTTAAAAGGAAAACATTCTTTGGTGTCTGGATTTTTGTGCAACCAGTTAAAATTGTATAATACCCTTGTTAAATTAAGGATGACTAATAAACATTTCAAGTTTCTGTTCCAGTTCAAGTTTTCCATCCTGTTGCCAAGAACCATATTTCTGGTTCCTGAACATTGTGCAAGTTTTTGTTTTCACTTTGGTGCTTGGAGCGGACATTATCATCTTGCTCTCTGTAGCGCTCTTAGTTAGGCATTTGTCTATTTTTGCAAAAACAGTCTCATGTTACTTGACCTGAATGGTTGAAAAATCTCTGTAATAGAACCAAGTTACTGTCAACAGGACAAGGGAGCTGAGTTGCCTTTCTTGGATGAATGAAGGGATGCTAGAGGGACAGATAAATTGCTGCATGTTTAACTGGCTCAGTAGAGCTTGAGGGAGGGGAATAGGAAAGAAATGGAGGTTGCAGGGAGTTATTGATCTGAGTGCTGGCTGAAATGGTGGTTCTCAGAGGGAGACTGGAATGCGGGTGACTCTCCATCACCAGTGGGTTAAAGTTCCACAAACCAGTAGCAAAGCAGGCTGCAACAAACAGATTGGAGAACTAACAATGGGACAATTAATGGAACAAACACACTAAAATCACTGAGTTATATCACAGCCATTTCACATTGCTGAATTTACAAAGGACATTTTGGTAGCCCCCTCAAATGAGTGCTACCAAAATGTCCTTTGTAAATAAACATAGTTTTGTTTGAAGCACTGAAGTTTTGGAAGAGTTCCAGGTTTCTAGATGGTAAAAGGGACTTAGAGATAGAGAACCTAGAAGGGGTGCTAGTCCCTCAAGGACTTGTGGAGAGTGAAGCCCTGGGGACTGGGGGCAGTGGAGCTACAACTGATGGGTTGGCCTTGGTCCTGGGTTGGGATCCTTGAGGGCTTCACAGCGTCCTTATACACTCTGGTCGTCATGTTGAGCCTTGTTTTTGGTACCCTTCAGAGGTATAGTGCACATCCACTACAAACAGGGCTATTTCAGTGATGGTACTGATCTTCTGGCAACCCCTCTCTGTGGAAATTTGGTTGACCCCTAACCTTCAGAAGTTGGTCAAAACTTATTCGACTTTTGGAGCAGGTTGAAGATAGGTAGATCTTCATGTTCAGCTATGGATTTTGATTTTTATTATATTGCATTTTAATTTTATTGCTTTTGTCTTTTGTCTTATGTGGTCTATTTTCTGTTTTATTGTAAGCTGCCTAGGGGCAGGAAAATGGGGTTAGAATGTGTTTTTTAATAAGTAGCATAATTGTTACTAGTATGTTGGTGTGCACCCCTGCGTAAGGGTGGCTGATGGTATCAATAAGGCTTGTTTACTACCACTAACTTCATGATGCAAAATGGACACTACAGCTGTATAAAATCTCTGTATTCTGTATAAAATCTCACTGGCATTTGCTTGGATTCCAGTGGTGGGGTCTAATTGAGTAAAAACTGAGGCACCACTTCAGTTTCGTCAAGCTAATTTCTTAGAGTAGGTATATTGATGAGAGAGAGATTCTGTAGAGGTCACTCAATAGCTCTAGTGTAGGTTATATTTAGGCCTTGTGTATAACACTCTGGTTAGAGTAAAGCTCCTATTAATACTGTCCAGTTATTTATATGCAACATGAGGGGATAGCAGTTTCTATGGTGAGGGAGCTTTTAACCTTGTTTTTTTTCTCTCCTTCTGAGAGTTCACTAATTTAAGGATCTCTTTAATTATTCCTTTGTCTGCCAGTTTTGTAGTATAGACATGGAACAACCTTGCTAAAGCGTGTAATCAAACTAGTTTAACAGGCTTCTTCTACCTTCTTTGGAAAATGAAGCTTTGCTTCTGAACATGTAGGGAGATCTTCATCCATACAAATGGTTTTTTTTAATGAAATGCAAGCATCATTTTATACTACAAATACCCAACCACTTGCAAATACATGCAAAGATTGTTACAAGTATTGGATATCTGTCTAAAAAATACAAGGTTTTAGAATAATGTTCACAAGCTTTGAAGAAACAGGATTGCATCCCATGTTACTTTTTTGTTGGCATAGGGGCAGGCCCAGCCCATCCATGAAGCTGATTGAAGCATTTGCTTCAGGCAGCAAATTGGTTAGGGTGCCCACATTTGCCCACTCGCATCCTTTGCAGCAACTGTTATCCTGCACATGCCCGATCTCGTCTGATCTTGGAAGCTCAGCAGGGTCAGGCCTGGTTAGTACTTGGATGGGAGACCGCTTGGGAATACTGGGTGCTGTAGGCTTATACCATAGTCTTTCGAGACTGAAGGTTGCCAACCATCCTCTGCTGCTGTAGGAGCCAGAGGATGTATGAGATGAGAAGGAATCAATGGGCTATAGCAGGGGTGCTCAATAGGTGGATCGTGATCTACTGGTAGATCGTGAGGCAAAATGAGTAGATCAAGGAGCCCTGTCTCTCCAAACTGTTAATATGTCAGTTTCGTCTAGTGACTAGATGAAACTGACATATTTAGCTAAACTGACACTGAAACTGACACTTTAGCTGCTCTTCAGGCATGCAGCAACAAAACTGACGAAACTGACTAGACTCCAGCATGGGCTCCATACATTAAAGGGGATGTCTGTCAGACGCTTCCTTTCCCCCTGGTAGATCTCCCGGCCTTGCTGGGTTTCAAAGTAGCTCTCGAGCCAAAAAAGTGTGAGCACCCCTGGGCTATAGAGAATCACTTATTTCCCCCCCCCTTCAACTTAGGAAGGAGAGGAGCACCAGGGAAGTGGGGGCAGTATTTGACATGCTACATTGGTAGATGTGTTTGAAATGATCTGATAACTCAGAAGTTAGCTCATTGTGTTTAGTAAGACCTCTGATGTAATTTTGTCTTGTTCACCAAAAACAAACACCTTTGTACGTTGGATGTTGGGTTGTCTTGGGCTCGCATGCATGAAAGTGATAGTGAAAGGTTCTTGCACATAAGAATCTGAACAAAATCCTGCTTGAGTTTGCACTTCATATTGTTTGTACATTGTATTGCAGTATGTGACATTGCACAAGATGTCACATAATGAGAATTTTGTATCTCATTGTTGAATAATGACTTCCATGTGTGGTTGAGAAACTGCATGGGGATAGTGTGAAATACCTGCATATTTCTGCATATACTCCTTGGGATACAACCCATTGTTTTCTAAAGGTAAGGACCAGCAACTGGAGGATCCTGGACCAAATCTAGTTACCAGGTTTTTTTTGCTCTCTCCAAACTTTTCAACCCAGAGGGAAAAAAGGGGGGATGTTGAAGGAGTGGCAGGATGGCAGCAGTGCAAGCCAGCAACCTCTTCTGGGGAGGGATTTAGCACACTAAACAACCTTGCCACCTCCCTCTTGAGGTTACATTACCAGCAAAACTAGATGCTGAGCAGGATGCTGTAGAGATCTTGAAAGGTACAAGCATACTTAACTCTGTTTAATATGGTTCTTGTTTGGGACTAAAGAGGGATAATCTTGCGTCAGGATTTGGACAGAATATTCATAGCTCTTCTCAGAATTCTGGACTTTATTATAAAATGCACAAAGTATACACTTGTGCAGTGTTCAGTTTCTCCTTTGTAAAGTGTACTGAAAAAGCTCTTGTAAGTTAAAAAGCAAACAAGACTGAGCTGAAACTTTAGCAATTCTGATCGTGCTATAAACAGGAGAATTTGAAGTTTGTAATTTGATCATTTGTAAGGTGTTTCACGAACTCAGGTGCTTTCAGTTGGTTGTTGCTAGTTATCTATGACACCGAGGACTTAGGAATAACATGTAAGGACATGGCTTCCAAGTCACCAGTAGTCTGTGAATGGGGCATGTGTAGTTTGTTTCGTGGCTCCATTCATGAAATGCAATTTATTAAAGATTATATCCCACCTTCCCAGAAGCTCAAGGTAGTTAACAAAATTCACAATACAAAAGAACAAGATAATAAATAACACAATATAAATATATTATGATAAAATTTAGATCAATACAATTCAAAAACGGCCAACGCACAGGACCTAACATGAGCCTCTCAACTCCATAGTAGCATAGATCAACTATAATTAAAATGGCAACCTAACTACCAAGTCAGAACCCTGATAAAACAGCAAAATCAGCAGCAGCAACAGTTATAAGATCCTTAGGTAGTAAGAAGGAAAAGGCAGCTCATCCCCCCAATACCCCCCTCACACTCAAAGCACCAATGCAAAAAAAGTGTTTTTCGCCCCTGCCATAATGTCTCTAATGGAGGGGGAAGGGGTTCACAGCTGCAGTGCCCTCACAGAAAATGCCCTGCTTTTTACTGTCACCTCCTTCTATTAAGAAGTGGCATGCAGAGCAGGGCCCCATCAGATAATCTCAGGGGTTGGTCTAGAATATATGGAATAGATAGTCCCTATGGTATCCTGGTCCCAGGCTTTAAAG
Organism: Tiliqua scincoides; assembly: GCF_035046505.1. Taxonomy (NCBI): domain Eukaryota; kingdom Metazoa; phylum Chordata; class Lepidosauria; order Squamata; family Scincidae; genus Tiliqua; species Tiliqua scincoides. The sequence continues at coordinate 63,317,321 of NC_089826.1, forward strand.
GTTAACACCAGCAGCTTGAATTGGTCCTGGAAACAAATTGACAGTCAGTGCAGCCACTGGAGAAGGGGTTTACAGGGTTGGAAATGCCAAGCGCCACCAATCACATGAGTCACTGCATTCTGCACTTATTGAAGTTTCCAAACTGTCCAAGGATAGCTACGTGTAGAGCATGTTACTGTAGTCCAGGGGCGCTCACACTTTCTTGGCTCGAGAGCTACTTTGAAACCCAGCAAGGCCCGGAGATCTACCAGGGGGGAAGGAAGCGTCTGACAGACATCCCCTTTAATGTATGGAGCCCCTGCTGAGTCTAGTCAGTTTCCTCAGTTTTGTTGCTGCATACCTGAAGAGCAGCTAAAGTGTCAGTTTCAGTGTCAGTTTAGTGTCAGCTAAATATGTCAGTTTCGTCTAGTCACTAGACAAAACTGACATATTAACAGTCTGGAGAGACAGGGCTCCGTGATCTACTCATTTTGCCTCGCGATCTACCGGTAGATCGCGATCCACCTATTGAGCACCCCTGCTGTAGTCTAACACAATGGTTCTCACACATTTAGCACTTTTTAGAATGAGAATCTGTTGGGACCCACCGGAAGTGATGTCGTGACCAGAAGTGACATAATCAAGCTGGGAAATTTAACAATCCTAGGCTGCAATCCTACCCATATTTACCCAGGAGTAAGTCCATTGACTATCACTGTTAAAAGAGTATACATAGTAGCTTGTTAAAAGTACAGGTCCGTGTCATTTCCCCAGATGCAGTCACATCCCATGGTAGCATCAAGTCTAATATATTAAAAATAAAATATTGAAATGAATGGGGACCCAACTGAAATTGGCTCACGACCCAGCTAATGGGTCCCAACCCACAATTTGAGAAACACTGGTCTAACAGACATGTCACCAAGGCATGGACCGCCATAGCCAGGCCTGACTGACTCAGGTAATGCCAAAGTGGTACACCAGCCAAAGCTGTCCAAAAGCCTTCCTGGCCACAGCTGGCACCTGGTGATCCAGGAGTACCTGAGTCCAGCAGGACCAAGAGGGATGCACTTCCATTGTCCAGTCCTCAGTACAGGTCATCCATCAAGGCAACCAAGGCAATCTCTATACCAAAACCTGCAATCTGAGAGCAAGGAGGAGGTGATAGAAGGTACAAGGGTTTGGAAGGAGTCAGATTGATGCTGAAAAAGAGGCTGAGCAAGGATGAGGCAGAGGCAGGAGGGAAGATGGGCATGAGATAGGAAAGGCAAGCAGCATGAAGGAAGGCTGCCTTAAGCCATTTCTGCCAAACGTTGCATAGACACAACAAGGATCAAATGTGGGTTGGGCAAAAATAGATTAAGGATGATTGCTGACCCAGGAGCTGGAGTGGAGTGGAGCCAGTTGGTGTATAACCCATGCAGGGGAAGGAAGACTTCCCCTGCTAGAAGTGAAAGGAGTCTTTGGCATGTTCATTCTTCAGCTTCTAGTGCTGGAAGCACTAGAGTTGGGTTTTTTTTACCTTCTAGCATGTTCATTTTTCAAATTCTAGTGTGCTTGCTATGCTAGCAATTTGTAAAGCGAGCTCAGAGCTAGAAAACATGGCTGCCTCCATTTAGTGGTGATATCTTATTGCTGTGTTCTTAGGAAACAGCTGGACACAGCTCTCTTGTACGGCAAGTAGGGGAGACGGTAGAGGTGGGTTTTTGAACTTGGGCACAAGTAGCCATCCATTCTTGAGATTCTTAAAACATTATACAAAGGTTAATAAAGTTAAGGTAACTTTAATGACTATAAGGCAATGATTAAATGTTGTGAAAACGCTCAAGTATGTTGGAACCATCTGCCTTCATATTTTCTATTAGAAAATATTTTCTATTTCTATTTTATCATATTTCTCAGTTTTCTCTTAGAAAATGAATGCAGCCTTTGCAATGATTCTAAAGGGAGCAGACTTGAGTACCACTGGCACTCCGTGCGCTTGAGGAGTAGGGCACAGCCACCATAAACTCTTGAACTGGAAAGACCCCATGCTGGAAAAGCCCCTCTTAGACCTCCCGCAGTAGTGGGCTAATGGCAGAAGTGGGTCCACACTGACGCCTACCACAGCGATGGTGTAGAACTTCCATGTAAGGGTGACCACAGAGGTAGACAAAAGAAATGGATCAAGTAAAGGTGACAGAACTTATCTGGGCCAGGAGAGTGCCACCCTGTTTCTTGTTTGGGGGCGGTTGCCCCATCTTCGTAAACAACTATCAGTAAATTCCATTGACTAGCCCCCTCCACCATCTGGCTTGTCCTAAATTCCTGCACTGGTTGTCATGTCACACCACAACCCCTTTGAGACTGAGTTGCCTCCCTGGGGTGAAGAAGGAGAGACCACCATGACTACACTTTCATAGAACTACAAGTTCCAGGTTTCCTGGAAATGAATATGCTCTTTACAGACATAACCACATGTGTGAGGTCTCTTCATTAGTAAAAAAATTTTAAATGTATGTACTGTATTTTGCTGGAGTTTGGGATACTAATGGAGCTCTAATATTTGGAAGAAAGAGTGGAAGAAAGGTAAACATTAAGATGAAACCACTAGGCTGGAGAATAATCAAAACCTGCTGCTTGGACTTGTTGAGTTGGTAACAGGAATCTTATCCCCCCCCCCCCAACATTCAAGTTGTAGATCTTTGCTGTGTGTGTGTGTGTGTGTGAGAGAGAGAGAGAGAGAGAGAGAGCGAGCGAGCGAGCGCAAAGCTTTGCAACTCGAATGTTCTTGTGTTTAACGCATTTTTAAAGTCTTCAGGCTTTTTTATACTTGGGTGGAATTTTATTTCTAAATAAGTGTGCCTAAGACCACATCTTCATTGATAAACTAGATTTGTTACATTGGAGGTGAAATGTACAATGAAATGTGTGGGGCAAAAGTCCATTTTTAATTGGGTGAGGATTGAAATCCTGTCTCTTAGTTATTTTACAATATTTGCATGCCACCTTTCCTCTTAAAACTAAGATAACCAAGGCAGAATACAATACATAAAATACAATTAAAACCAGGGATATAAAAATTATTATTGCACCTGGAAACACCATGCATAATTTCATGCAAATGTTGCATACTGTATTTGTAGAAAGAAGACTAGGAATGTATCTCTTCAGACAAAACATCTGTAGGTTTTAAAGGACTACAGCAAAAGTACTGTGTAAGCAATATTGAGTTTCCCTTCTGCCTAATTCAAAGGTTTTTACACATCATGTTCTCCAGTAGTTGCTAGGCAACATGGAATGCTAATACGCTGTAGCTCCTCCTATATCTAGATGGTTAACCAGTTGCTCACTTTGCAAAGCTGTGTTTTTGTTTTTACTCAAAGTAAGCTATGGGGCTAGCAATGGCTCTAGGACACAGAAACATCTGTGCAGTACAACCTCTCCAAAAAAGCCATGAAGAGCGAGGCAAACACTACGAGGCAAACACTACTGGGCCTCACGCTGCTGACAAACAACTAGCTCTTGATGCACACTTGGCAGCTAGTCTCAGGAAAATTCCTCAGTTGGGAAAAAGTTACTAAACGCTGCCCTGTTACTACTGCAAGGCCGAGCTGATCTTTGAATACAGCGGTCTCATGAGAAGAGTCTTTGTAATGTCTGAATTTTTCCTACTCCAGTGTTTTTGTGCAAATGTACACTGGGAACAGAATTTGCAATACTCCAAAGTAGCCTTCAAGCACACAAGAAATTTGGTAAGTACTGTACCTTTTTTCATCTACTTCAGTTTGCAAAGAAAAAGAACTATTCCAGACATTAATTTTTAAGCTTAAATTTGGAATAATTGGTTTGTATTTGGATAAGAGAAATTTTTTATGCAACTTTTATTGCATCTAAATAATACACTAAGAAAGGCAAGCATAAATTGTCTACTTTTCAAACTGACCAGGATATGAACCCTATAAGGGTATTTTCCGAAGGTATTGGAAAACACTTTTGATGCCAGGCAGCATTAGGGACTTCTATTCTTGGAAGGAAAAACATTCTAAAGCTGCAGTCCTAAACACACTTACTAGGAAGTAACCCGCATTTGACACAGTGGTGTTTAATTCTGAATAGACAGGCAGAGGAATAGACTGTGAGGAACAAAGGACACAATCCTAACCAGGTCTACTCAGAAGTAAGTCCTATTGTGTTCAGTGCGGCTTACTCCCAGAAAAGTGAGGTTAGGATTGCAGCCTAACTTGCGTAAAGTGGAATATCTGGAAAAGTGGCCGGTCCATTTGCAAGAACTAGTGTAAGTGTTCAAACTAGCTGAGAGGTCAAACTAGGAAATGACAAGTTAGCAAATGTTAGAGACAAGTTAGTCTCTTTAGAAACAGCCAGATCAGGAATATAGCTTTGTTGGTCTTACAAAATGAAAAGCAGATTTGAGTGAAATGATATTGGTTTTCTGGTTTGGTGCAATGAAAACAATTGTCTTTTTCAAGATTCTTGTGCATTGGATGAATTAAGCTACTCTGTTCTCACTGTCTTTATGTTTGTCATGAGAAATATTGACAGCTTCCCAAAAGAGCATTTTGAAAAATGCTTAAGTCTTCTTCAGAGGGAAGTAAAATCCTCACATGCAGTTGTTGTGGCATTCAGAGTTCTGTGTACTTGATGCAACACCTATAGGGTTATTTTCACCTTCCCCCTTGGACACATGAGTGGAAAAGTCAGGTGAGAGAATAAAAATCTTGACTGAGCATTCTTAGGATCCCAGTACCACCTTCACACTCCTATGGCTGTTTATACACACACACACCTACCTCTTGCAGAGTTCAATGGCATTTACTTAAGTGTGCATGTTTTAGAACTGCGGTCTTGTTATGTATATATTCTAGGAAAGTTAACAGTCACACCATGTAAATGTGACAATGGTATAAACAAACTAATCATTTCGGAAGCTAAACCATTTAGGGTGCAATCTTAACTCACTTTCCAGCACTGACATAAGCGCAATGCAGCTCTGAGGTAAGGGTACAAACATTCCCTTACTTTGAGGAAGCGTCCTTTAGTGCCACACAACTGCAGGACGCAACTCCCATCCCATTGGCACAGCTATGCCAGTGCTGGAAAGTTGGTTAGGGTTTGGACCTTAATTGAATAAGGTGACTCCCTTTCAGAACAGCCTAGTAAATGAGGTATCTGTTGGCTCAGCTGTTTTGGGATGAGTAGTTCAGAAGGATATGTTCCTTCTGAACTACCAGGCTTATATATCTGAACAACAATCTGGCTCTCTTTCATGGCAAAATGGATGCTGCAGCCCAAACACTATACCAGCTAAGGTTGCTAGCTACAGCCTGCCCTGGGCAGAGGCAGGCTGACCACGTTTATCCATAGTCTGGTAACATCCTATTTGTATTACTGCCATGTGTTGTACGTGAGGCTACCATTAGTCTGGCTATAGTTACGGCTGTGACTAATTACAGTTGGTCCAAAAATATGGCAGCTACTTTTCTAAATGGGACTGAGTGTATGGATCACCTCTTGCAAGTCTTAAAACAGCATGAGCTTCCAGTCCATTTCTGAATTCAAGTTGCCAGTTCTGAGCTTTAAATTCCTTAAACTTGGGACCTGGATACCTTAAGGCATGTCTTCTCCCATGTGCAGCCTCCTCAGAGACCCTTCTGCAGGTGTGTCCCACCCACCCCTCACCTTCACTTTTGGCATCGCTGTTCTGGAATGCTGTGTCCAGGTAGGCTTGCCAGGCACTGGGAGTGTCCAGTGTCTTTTTAGTGGAAGGATAAATTTGCTCAGATCCTTTAGTGGCTGTTATTTTATATAGCGTGCTACACTCTTCTATTCTACACTCTTCTATTGCTGATTTCCATACAGTTGTGGTTATGGTCTTTGTATTTAACAAAGTTTTTATTTTAAATTGTTAGTTGTAATAAAAACCGAAGATTCAATACAGTGTATCATTTAGAAAATACGCCTGCTAAGTAATTTTATCTTATTCAGTGGTGGATGGGATTTGACCAAACTGAATTCTAAAACATTGGTTATGTTTAATATGGCTTTTTAAAAATGAGCATTGAAAGAGGATTTTCAGTGATGCTTGATATTTAAAAATGGCACTGAAAGTCATTATGAGTGTGTAATGGGAATAGTCTTTAGCCATTCCAGGCAAAACACAGCAAGCTTTGTTTAGTAGGCCTGTTCATCATTATGGCTTTCAATGTTTAGTGTGTTTAAATTAAGGTAACATAGCACTCTAGAAGTTTGAAAGCTGTTTCCTGCATAGCAGTAGCAATGGAGACATCGTACGGATGGCAAATTCAGCATTTAAAAATGACAAGTGACTTTCATGGTTTGGCATATCACTTCTGATATTCAACCTATATCAGATTTTTAAAATGTAGCCCATTTGTAATGTGACAATTATTGTTGGCCTGTGTTTTTTTTTTATTACTTGGAATCTTGTTGTGTGGTCTATATGGATTAACAAAGTGTGCAATCTAGATTAAAATCCATGGTGGTTAACATTTAAAGAAGAAAACATTCTCCTCCTCCTGGTTCTCTGAAATCATTGGCTTGAGTCTGTTCAAAAATTGGCTGTGGTTCAAACTGCTTTGACTACGTCTGCAGAAGCTGCTGTTGCTGCTGAAGTGATAGCCATAGTATGAATGAGTTTTTAAAAATAGTACTGGTGCTCTAATATAATTGCTCTTTTTTTAAAAAAAACAACCCAAATACATTCTTAAAATATGCTTCATCCTCTGAGCACCACCTCCACGATCTATTTGTAACTGGAATGCAGACATGGAGTGAACTGTTGTATGCTTTGAGCATAGTTATCCAATTTACATGCTCCCAGCACCCGATATCTGATTGGAGAAAAGTGCATACTTAACTAGAAATTCTTGGAGTTTCCAAGTGTTGAAGAAGTGAGGGCAATGATATAGCCCAGTGGTTCCCAAACTGTGGGTCTGAGACCCCTAGTGGGTCATGACCCAGTTTTTGGTGGTTTACAAAACTGACAGGGCAAATTAGTCTATGTGCATCAAGGGTTCAACAAGCAGCTACTTGGGAGAACGCAGTGCTGCCCAATCACCATTACAGTCACAGCACTTGGAATTTATAAATCAGGCAGCAGCTTCTAAGGAACTCTAAACAGTTTGGGAACTTCTGATTTAGGCAGTGCTGAATATTTGTAGGTTAATCCTTGGCTGCCAAGGAATACAGGCTGCATTTCTGTGTGCTACTAAGCAGAAGCAAGCTTGCCTTAAGATGTAATTAATGGAATATGATCCAGAATCTGGGTGAAGGGGTTGTCAAATGCCTTATATATAATCAGCACAAGAAGAAACTGAAACAAAGAGAATGTGGTGCATTTAGTATTGACAGAATCCACTAAGCCAATGGTTCGCAAACTGTACACTATGGGGCCTGGGGTGCCCAGTGAACTTGGGCACTGCGGGATGTCCCTGGCAGCCTGTTCATGGCCCTCCCTGGCACTGATCCAAGATGGTGGCACATGAGAGAGCCAGGAAGAAGAGGCCAACACAAACAAAGGTGCTATGAGCATGGTAAGTTTGGAAACCACAGCAGTAAGCTGTTTTGTATAGGAAAAATGGGTTGCGTTCCAGAAATTTGTTTGGAACTTGGAATGCATTTTCAATGTGTTAAATATTAGGTTCTCAGACTAGCCCACAAAAGCCCATTTAGTGCAACTATTTTCTTTTTCTCTCCTGACCTTCTGTTTCATCTCTTCCTTCTCCATTTTTTCTGTCTCTCTTCTATGTTCTACCTCCCACTCTCTCCAACTTATCCTTGCACTCCATTTCCTATCCAGTTTGGAATTGGCGGTGGTTGTGACAACATCTCAAGTCACTGCAGGTCTCCACTGAGTATGCATGCCCTTGTTTGTAGATGTGCATAGGCTGTTGAATGCCTGGTGATTGGAAGTTCATCAGGGGGTATATTGGCAACCTTCAGTCTTGAAAGACTATGGTATCGCGCTCTGAAAGGTGGTTCTGACACAGCGTCTAGTGTGGCTGAAAAGGCCAATCCGGGAGTGACAATCCCTTCCACACCGGGAGCAAGTGCAGTCTGTCCCTGGTCTGTCTCCCTGGCTATGGGCCTTCCTTCTTTGCCTCTTAGCCTCAGACTGTTGGCAAAGTGTCTCTTCAAACTGGGAAAGGCCATGCTGCACAGCCTGCCTCCAAGCGGGCCGCTCAGAGGCCAGGGTTTCCCACTTGTTGAGGTCCATCCCTAAGGCCTTCAGATCCCTCTTGCAGATGTCCTTGTATCGCAGCTGTGGTCTACCTGTAGGGCGCTTTCCTTGCACGAGTTCTCCATAGAGGAGATTCTTTGGGATCCGGCTATCATCCATTCTCACGACATGACCAAGCCAACGCAGGCGTCTCTGTTTCAGCAGTGAATACATGCTAGGGATTCCAGCACGTTCCAGGACTGTGTTGTTTGGAACTTTGTCCTGCCAGGTGATGCCGAGGATGCGTCGGAGGCAGCGCATGTGGAAAGCGCTCAGTTTCCTCTCCTGTTGTGAGCGAAGAGTCCATGACTTGCTGCAGTACAGAAGTGTACTCAGGACGCAAGCTCTGTAGACCTGGATCTTGGTATGTTCCGTCAGCTTCTTGTTGGACCAGACTCTCTTTGTGAGTCTGGAAAACGTGGTAGCTGCTTTACCGATGCGCTTGTTTAGCTCGGTATCGAGAGAAAGATGGAAGTTCATAAATGTGGATATTCATATGGATGTTCGTTCATGGCTTTGAGAACTCCTGTATCCTCCTTTGAAAAATGAAGCATTGTTACTGCAGTGTACTGCAATCTCTGGCAATCATTGACAGTAACTTTGTAAATATAAGCAAAAAGGGTTTTCTTCTGGAGATTCTACAGTTTATAATAAAAGGCCACTAGCAGCTACCCAGTTATCTGTAGAAATAAAATGAGTTTGATCCTATAGCGTAGAGATAGGTAATGTCCTAGCATAGTCTTCCCCAAAGGTTAACAAAAAGTACTTTCCTTTTTGTTTCCAACTGAGTTAGCTGAATCAAAAATTTTGTATAGCAGCTATTTATTCATGTACAGGATATTCTCAACTTCCTTTTCTAGAAGCAGCATTCCATCAGTGTATGGGGTGCTGCCCAAAGGAAATTTCACCCTTCAAACAAGTGGAAGTGTTTTCTGCTCATGCACTGTGGGTGTAGGAATTCTTTGTTCTCTATATAAGACTTTAAGGGCGCGATCCTAACCCCTTATGTCAGTGCTTTCCAGCACTGGCATAGCAGTGCCAATGGGGTATGTGCTGCATCCTGCAGTTGGGTGTCACTCATGGAGGACTCCTCAAAGTAAGGGAATGTTTGTTCCCTTACCTCAGAGCTGCATTGCCCTTATGTCAGTGCTGGAAAGCACTGACATAAGGGGTTAGGATTGCACCCTAAGAGTACAAGAGTATCCTAGTTCTTTCTGAATGAGCTAGGTTTTAAATTTAAGTTGGTTTAATGTAGCTTGGCAGGAAGTCTTCATGTATTTCCCAAGGTCCTGTGAGCTCAGCAGTGTAGTGCAAGAAGTTAATACTGCAGTTGAATTTGAGTATCCTTGGATAAACAGAAAATAGTTCTTTGCTGACTCGTGGGGAGATTGTGGCAAGCAGCTCTGCTGTTTTTGGATGTTTCTTGCAGTTTCACGCTCTTTCTCTGTGGAGTTCCAAGAAAGACTTTCTACCAGCATGCGTTGAGACCGCTTGCAATGATTGGGTATTGTTCTTTAATGCCTCTTCAGTGTTGGGTGCTGTGTTCAGGATAGTTGCATAGCTCATTCTAGGAAACCATTTACAACCACTATAAAACATGTTACCTTGGGATTCTTAACACGGCTCTAATACAGATTTTTCAGGCATTGCTGTGGAGTGCAATCAGACTTCTTGGTTTCTGCATGTGATACTTTTAGATGAATCCCACATGTGTTTATGATATCTGGTGTTGATATGCTTGAATTTTTTCTATGGAAAGGGAAAGGACCATTTTTGCAACTTTAATATGTAGGAATAGGTAGCATGCATCTTTCAGATTGTGATAGTGAACAAAAGTATCCAGACAGTCCTAAACGTGGCTGTCTGGCTTTCTTGGATTTAATGAAAGTCTGGCTTAACCCATTTCTGCCCATCTCACAGGTGTACACATTTGATCCCTGTTGCATTATGCAACGCTGGACAGAAATGGCTTAATGAAACAGGAAATAACACTCATGTGCCTAGTCATAGATAGCCTCAGGGTGTTAGGCTGTGATGGTCACTGCATGCCCTGGCAAAGCCCCTGTTCTCATAGAATTCAAAGAAGTATTCCTTTAATGGAGAGTTGCTTCAGTTTCACTCTGTAAACTTAGTAATTGGTACTCTGGGTAGGAGCCATTAGAATCCAGACGTACAAATGTACCCTGATTGTGTCTCAAGCTTCTACTCGTGGGAGCCACCTTGTATCCTTGTCACTTAATAGCTGCTTCTGGTGTGCCTTGTACCCCCTACTGTTCCCATGATAGGCTGTGGGGTAGGAGTTGATGTTGCTGTCCAAAAAATGCTTCCTCTCCCTTCACCAATGTCACTTTGTCTGGTAAAGGTCCCTACCATGTGTCATCTGTAGGTAAAATAGATTTGTAGTGAAATAGATGAAGTGTTTAGTCATGTTCCACATGTCCTATTAAAAAAGCCTTTACTTGAGCCCAGCATGCTTTTGAATAATTAGACTGCCTCTTCTCTCTGGGTGCTGCTATGAAGAATAGTCTGTTGATGCTGTACATAAAGCTTGAATAGTGAAGACCTGTGAAAGATGCTTTTGGCGTGTATCTCAGCTTTCCAAACTTCATTTTCCTGTGATTTCATAAAGTTTGAGCCAGAGTATCTCCCAGAAGCAATGCAAGATTTGGGCAGGTATGTAGTGGATAAGAATGATGAAACATACTACCGAGCAGCCCTATTAGTAATTTTCTTTGAATGTTTGTTTTTGTCTGCCCTGAGCCTCAGGGAAAGGTGGATTTTGAAGTTCAAACAAACAAAAGGCAGCAAGTGCTTATTCCCTCTTGTGGGGGCATGATTTTCAAACAGTGATTCAAGAACCCATTGACATAAAAGTCTCTTGGGTGAATCACAGGTAAGAGACATTGTGGAGAATATATCAGGAGATGCTAGGAGCACACGATACTGTACACTTTTCAGCACAAATTGATAACTCATGGATTGACAGCATACTGTCCCCTTTCAAATTGGCTGTAGACTGATCTGTATGTGTGGCTCCTTCCTGCTCTGTAAAGTTTGGCATGATGGATACTTGAACTCTGATGTGGATATACAGTGGGAAATGAGAGAACTAAAGGGGGATATAAAGGAAAAAAACAAATATAGTAGAAAGGGGACCTTAGTTTTTGTAATCCCAGTCATTAAGAGAACCAGAAACCATTGTCCATCTAAGGCACAGGTTGCTGGATCAGTGATTTTGTTATCTTAGGAAAGAGAAGAGTGTCTGGAAGTACAGTATTGGTTTTCCTTAAATGCAAGAATAGAGCAGGGGGAAGGCTGCTGCTCTCAGCCCATGGAAAAAGGAGTGCATCCCCCCATAAAACTTAAGATATGGCCATCTTGAGTTCTCTTCTTATTTACGTACTGCTTCTTTTGTAAGGTGGGAGGTTTGTCGGTGTCTCTGCAGGTCCTGTTTTTGTCAGGATTGTGACAGTCCAAGCTAAAGCAACGAAAGGATAGTTGGAGCTGAAAGAAGTGCATAATATGGCCCTAGGTGAAATGTTTGAGAGACACTATTTTATTCTAACCACAGTCAAAACTTGTGCACTTGTTCTGATCTCCTGTTGAAGCTGAAACTGGAGATATCTGAGTTGGTGTTCCACTAGACTAGAGAATACTCTGTTTCCCATAAGGATCAGTAGTTCCTCACAGTGATATTGAATTATAGCTTGTCTCCTCCCTCTCCCATTTGGAAGTATGGCGTTAAATACTGTACAACCGCAGCTTTACATGCTAAGCATATGGTTATTCTGTCAGAATTCAAAGGCCAAGTCATAAATCTAATAGCCGTTCCTGTAATTTCCTGTTTCTTTGTTGGATGTTGAGAATATGGATTAATTTTTTGCAAGGGTGACAGCTTGAAACATCTTAATCATGAGAAAAGAACAAGGTGGGGTGGTATAGATTAATATTTGTTAATGTTTGGACTGTATGTATTTGGATTATAAGTATGGGAATGTTTTGGCTTCGCTCGTGCTGCTTTATTAGAATTTTGTTTATGTATGTATTTGTTTTTCTATTTTATGTTTATTATAGTTAAATAAATAAATAAACAGGGGAAAAAAGAAAAGAACAAGGTGGCAATCATGAGTTTTAGTTATTGTAGTGTAAGCAATAGCATGTATCATTTTAAAATGGTAGTCAGTGGGACATTTGTCTTGCTTGCTTTAAAAAGCCCCAGGCAGTAGTTGCAGCTACCATATTTGAGCTGGTGTAGCTGTGGCAAAGAGGTTGAGCTGCGAATGAAAACAGCCCTGGTTCATATCTTGCTTCTGCCATGATTTCTCACTAGGTTGTCTTTAGGCAAGCCATTTCCTCTTAGCTTCAGTCCCACATCCTCTGCAATATGAGGACAATACTTTACAGTGTATCAGTGTTTTTCAAACTGTGGGTTGGGACCCACGAGCCAATTTCAGGTGGGTCCACATTCATTTCAATATTTTATTTTTAATAGACTTGATGGTATGTGACTGCATTTGAGGAAATGTTACTCATCTGTATTTTTAACAGGCTACTATGTATATGGAACTTCTGGGTGATTGTGGGTAGGTCTAGGTAGGCCTAGGATTGTTAAAATTTTTCCTGCTTGATGATGTCACTTAAGTCATGACATCAATTCCGGTGGGTCCTGACAAATTCTCATTCTGAAAAGTGGGTCCTGGTGCTACAAGTTTGAGAACCACTGGTGGGTGATGTTACAATCCATACAAGATTTTTCATGTGAAGTGCTTCAAACACTCAAAAGCATTATACAAATGCTAAATATTCGTATTCATGAGAGCAAATTGATCTGGGTTTGTGGACCCTGGACTGTCTTCCTCCTGCAGTTTAATGGCAAGAGAGACTATATTGTGGACATGTTACCACATAACAGTTGGTCAGTGTGAGTTGGCAGTCCCTGTTCTATACACATCTTGATTTTGCATTATATTCTCAAAGGCAAAGTAAATGATATTCATATCGTATCATCAGAGTTTGAAGCGGTAAAGATGTAAGCTTTCCATAGCAACTATGTGATTCCTGCATCTTGTGTATGCTTTGTTTTTTAAAGCAAAGTTTTGAAGATATTGCTTAACTCAGTGTTTCTCAAATTCTGGGTTTGATCCACTGGTGGATCATGACCTGATGTGTCGTTGGGTTGCGAACCCTTTTGCTGGGTCATGGTGCGATGCTCCTTCTTGCGCTGCAAGGCCTTCTTGGGAGCCTTCAGAGCCCTGTTCTGGGTTGCACTGGGCTGGCAACCCACTCTGTTGGCCTATGTGGGCCTCGGAATGGCCTGCAGAGCGATCAGAAGCAACTTCCAGAAGTTGTTTCTAGTCGCTTTTGTGGGCCATTCAGAGGCTCATGGAGGCCAACAGAGTGGGTTGCTGGTCCTGCATGACATGGAAGAGGCCTCCTAAGAAGGCCTTGTGCTGCAAAGAGTATTGTGTCATGACCCACTGCAGAGGATGAGGTGGGTCATGGTACTGAAAAGTTTGGATACCACTGGCTTAGCTTGTAGCATACTAATTGAGTGGAATGGTTGCAGAATACTAGAGTGCATGTTGAAACTGCCTTAAGGCCTGTATTTTCTCTCCAAACTTCGTTCCTAGCTATAATTTGTTGACTTTCTCAAGCTTGTTAGCCTATTCCAGCCTCTGTTTTATTGACCAGCAGCTTGTTTCTGATAAAAGGATTAGTAGGTGGAATAATTTCCTAGTTTATTCTGCAGTATTTGTATAGGAACCCTGTTTCTTTGTGTCTGATGAATCTTTCAAAATTAATTGGCGTAGATTTCAGACTATGTTCTTCTATTCTGAAACAAGTTATTTAAGCAATGTGCAAAAAGGATTTTTTCCATGTTTTCTAGTAGTAAAAGTGTGATGCTTGGTTAGAGAAGTTTAAAGGCAAAAGAGGAGCAAGTACAGCTGATGCTTATGCCTTTGGGGAGAGGGCTCTACCTGTGTGATAAAGCCTTCTTTGCATGGACAATGTTCCCAGGGTCAATTATTGCATTTCCAGTTACGACTGGGAAAGACCCTTTTCTGAACGTTTGGGAGTCAGTGCCACTCACTGTAGACAATGATGAACTAGATGAACCAGTGGTCTCACTTGATATAAGGCAGCTGTTCATGCATCAGTGGATTAATAGTAGAAGAGTATTTTGTGTGTGTGTGTATGCACAAAACTCCCTTTTATGTTTTAATGTCACAGTGCACAAGCCATTCAAAGTAGAAAATAAATGCAGGCTTGAATGGCTAATTATCAAAATTTCAAATTGTTACCAGCATAGGTGAAAAGTGTAATGAGTTTCAGGAATGTGGTGTTAAGTTCAAGAAGAGAGGCTAATTTTAATATCAAATGGATATTACTGCTCAAAGTACTATAATCCAAGTTGTGATCCTGATTGTATCTGGCATAAGACCCTTCTTTTGTCATGCTGACATTGATCTGTCTAAGGTGACTGTCTGCAGATCTCATTTTTGAAGCTGTGGCCTGTCTTTATTGGATGCTTTTCCACCCACAAAGACTCTGAAAAGTAGATTATAATATCCATGAAACAGTAGAAAAACAGCTTGTGTATGACTTGATCTGTTAGTGCTTATTATCTCTTAGCTACTTGTACAATGGATTTCTGTAAGTATGCTATTTGTAGGGTAAGCATGATTGAAATGAGCAAATTGCTGCATACATGGTTAAATTATAGATGTGCCTTGTGAAATCTGGAATCAAAAGTGCAGGGCAACATGAGTGCTGATGGGAACAGTGGCATCACAAGAGTTTATGTCAATGGTGCAGGAAGCCAGCATGTCACTCCCATGATGGGCTTCCTCCCATGCAGTGGGCAGGGCAATGCCCTGGGCAGTGGGCATTGTGATGTACCATCACCCCACCTCACTGGTTTTTTTACTATAACTTTGGATAGAAATGAGATTTCAACATGGTTTGGTTCATTGCATTCTGCATGAAATTATGCTTTGAATAATGTATAACATGAAGGTATTATTCAAAAGTGCCATGTTAAAAAAAATTTTTTGTCAGTAGTAGTGTCCCCCCCCCCCATGTGTGTCATCTGGTGCCTTCCACACTCTCCTAATGATGCCACTGGATAGGAAGCATTTAAGGAGGAGTCCAGGCTGTATGTGTGAAAGTTGCATGAGTCTGAAGATGGATTTACACATGCATTTAAGAGGCGCAGTTTCTTTGTAGGGAACTCTACCACATACACAAAATTATAGGTTACAGAACCTCTGTCTGCATAATTTAGAATTTAATAATTCGGTAACAGTAAGTGCACTGAATTCATCAGTTCAGTGTATCCATGGTATTGCAGCTGAATGCAGTGGAAGGTCATGCAAATACCTCAGAGCAGTGGTTGTCAAACGTATTAGCACTGGGACCCACTTTTTAGAATGACAATCTGTTGGGACCCACCAGAAGTGATGTCATTAACCTGGAAGTGATGTCAGGGCTGGAAGTGACATCACCAAGTAGGAAAATTTTTAACACCCACCCACAACAAAATCAAATCAATCAAGTAAAAGTTTACAATAAGTATAAGTTTAAAAATTTATTTAAAATAAAGAATGCTCCTATTTTATTTATCAGCCCTCCCAAGCAGTTGCTGACTGTTTAAAAAAAAAATCCCCAAACATCCCAAAGACTGCTCTCCTATCTGCACTTAACCTGGGAGTAAGTTGCATTGACTATCATTGTTAAAAGCATATACATAGAAAGTACAGATCTGTAACAGTTCCCCAGATGCAGTCACATACCATGGTATCATCAAGTCTAATATATTAAAATAAAATATGCATTGAAATGAATGGGGTCCCACCTGAAACTGGCTTGTGACCCACTGGTGGGTCCTGGCCTACAGTTTGAGATACGCTGCCTCAAAGGAAATGAGCAAGGTTTCTGAAGTAAAAGTTTCTGAATTGTTGCTTCAAATGGAAAGGGGATCCTATCCTGGTGCTGAAAAAAAAGACCTCTGCCAAATGCATGCATTTGCAAAAGAGAACCAGGTTGCAGCAGCAAAAGGGAGCAGAGGAGAATAAAAGGTTAACTTCGGCTGGAATTTCCTAGGAAAGTTACTATAGAACAGCCATTTTCAACCTTTTTTAGCTCACAGCACACTGTCAAGGCACTCTCCCAATTTTTTACTTACATTAAATTACTATATTACAATTAATTTTTAATTAATTGTACAATACAATTAAATCATTACATGACAAAGGGGACAAGCCTAACCAGGTCTACTCAGAAGTAAGTCCTATTTTGTTCAATGGGGCTTACTCTCAGGAAAGTGTGGTTCGGATTGCAGCCAAAGACCGGGGGGGGGGGGGGAGAGACAATGGGGGGAATGTCCCTGTGGGACTTACTTCTGAGTAGACATGCCTAGGATTGGGCTTTTTGTTGCACTCTTTTTTTCTCTAATACAGGAGCAGGCAATTGGCACTTCTCTCTCCTCCTCTCCCCCACCCCACCCCCTCCCTCAGGCACATTCCCCCCCATCTCATAATTGCAGTTAGCACCTCTCCTACTGTCCCTCCCCTCACTTGTCTGCACCTTCCAAAGGTCCAGAATCATTTGCCTCACATTCTCCCCCCCCATTGCCTGCTCCTGTATTTCAGAAAAAAGCCCAATCCTAGGCATGTCTACTCAGATGTAAGTCCCATTATAGTCAATGGGTCTTACTCCCAGGAAAGTGTGGATAGGATTGCCTCAGCAGACACGCTGGCTTCCTCATTCTCACTCCTTCCAGACCTCCTCCAGGCTTTTCTGGGTGCCTAGTCAGCAGGCAGGGCAAACAAGGGACTTGATACCCAATCCTAGGCGTGTCTACTCAGAAGTAAGCCCCATAATAGTCAACAGGGTTTACTCCCAGGTAAAGGAGGGTTGCAGCCTTCCTCTTGCTCTCAGCAGGAGATGCAAAGCAGCCTTTGCTCCCCCCCCCCCCATGCCAAAGTAGCTGCTTCTCCAGCTCCAGGCTACTGCCTGCCTCTTCTGGCCCTGAGTGAAAACCGCTGCTATAGAAACAAATGAGCCTGCTTTAGCAAGAACCAAAACTTTTCAGAGTTGAAAGGCTCTGCCCTCTAACTGACCCAGAGATAAGGCGAAGTGATAATTGGAGCTTGATTACTTGTCAAAAATTTCACCATGAGTAACTATGGTAGTTGTGGCCAGTTGTGGCTAATGAACATGTAGCCCAGTGCAGAGCTCAAAATGATGCCCTGGAAGTGATGTCGCAACCAGAAGTGACATCACACCCAGGCTTTTTAAAAAGTGCGAATTGGGGGGGGGAGAACTCTCTCCTCCCCCCAGTAGCTCACCACCCACTTGATCTGCCACCTCCCCCCAGCCAGTGGCATAGCTAAAGCATATCTGCTACCTGGGATCAAAGAAGATTTTGTAAACCCCCCCCCCCCGCCCAATGACAAAATCAAATTAAGTAAATAAATAAAAGTGTGCTCCTTATTGGTTAGAGACACTGTCCTGGGATGACGAGGGACGATTATTCTCTCCCTGCTAAATATAAGAGGTGTTGTTGGCATCCTTCAGTCTCGGAAGACTATGGTGTCACGCTCTGAATGGTGGTTCTGGAACAGAATGTCCTCTCCAGTGCGCGAAGCCTGGGTAAAGTAGGTATGGAGGATAGGCTGTTACCCATGCAGCAAATCCCCCCTCTCCACGTCGCTGAAATGGTCCAATTGGAAAGGCAGAGGCCAATACGGTTGGTTCCAGCGGCGTCGCAGGAGTTGCCAGAACGTGACTGTGTTCAGCCATGAACTGCCTCAGGGACTCCGGCTCTGGATTTGGCCTCGAGGTTGACTCCTGAAGTCTTTTCCATAACTGGATGTAGCCACAAGGCAGTGGAGGTTTGGGATCAGAGTTTTCCTTCTCTCAGATGAGCTGCCTTCCCAGGCTGACGAGTCCCATGTACCCGGTGGCTGTTTAGTCACCTCTTACGACAAGTACAGCCAAACTGAGGGCCTATTCTTATCCCCAGCCCCCAGGGCATATATATAAGAGGAGCACCACTTGAAAAAGTGCCTCTTTACCAGTTAGCAGGGGTAGCTGTATTATGATACATGGAAATGAAAGCCGACTCATATTCCACCTTATTGGTTCATAATAACATCTCACTGGCTCTCAGAACAATCAGTCTCATAGGTCAGTTTTGAGTTAAAGAAATCCACTTTTTGTTCCTTAAGGCCGTTGTGTTTTCATTTTCTGCTTAATTGTCCATAACCTTCGACAGAATACAGATACTCCCGTGGGGTTTGTCTCATTGCATTCTGCATTAAATTACCTTTCCAATGATAGATAACTTGGTGGTGGTATTTGTGCATACCAGTATTTTCACAGTTTTGAAAATTGTGTCACTAGTGTCAAGCTCAGTTTGTTGCCCCCCTAAAGCTTGTTGTCCGGTGCTACGTATACCCTGTTAGCTAAGCCACTGTTTGTGGCTAAGGTTGCAATCGTATGCATAGATGCCTGACAGTATGCTCCACTGAACATATCAGGGCTAGTTTTTGGGACATTCTGAGTAAATGTGTGTAGGACTGCTCAGTTAGTCTCACTGAAAGCATCAGAACAAGTATGTTATGATTAATTCTAGCTGGAGCAAGATTTTAATTTGATTTTTTAAAACTTGAAAGATTACCTAATTAATTTATGTCTCCAATTCTAGATCCAAGAGTTGTGAATATATATAAAAACCGTACAATCAAGAAGAAATGGATTAAAGTTCTTTCTGAAAGAAGCTTTAAAACTCTGAAATCCTGAGAATTTCAGCTTGATGCTATGACTAATTAGAAATGCTATCGAAAATGAATGTGGAGAAAATAGAGGAAAAGAGCCTGCAACCTCCTTTAATCATCAGGGATGAAAATGGCAATAAATATGTATGCAACGCAGCTGCATCTATGTCTTTGAAAGGAAGCCATGTTAGCCAATACCAAGAGATTAAACATGAAGACTACATAGAACTTAAGGGGACATGTGAGAGCATTTCTTCAGATTTGCAGTGCTCTGAAGCAGAAGTCCTGCAAAAAGCTGCAAGCAACTATATCTGCATGGAAGCTTCCAATCTAGAGGCTATGTGTATTTCTTCTGCAAAGGAACAGTCTTACTTGCATGCCTTGAACCAGAATATCTCAGAGCCAGTGAGGCTTCTCAACGATGATCTTGCAATAAAAAATACACAGATGAACATCAGTACTGTGGAATCTGTGCCTTATTGCCAGGCAGACCAAATGAACTCAGTACACCTTGTTGCTGAGGGATTAAACAGTACCGAATCTCAAGTTGAATTCAGTTGTGCCCGCACAGGACAGGAAGGTGCTAGTTCAAATGAATCTTTTGTTACAGTTATAAACATGTGGGATGCTACAGGAAGAAAGTGTTATGAAAAGGGGCATGCCCCACAGACACGCCTATCTCCTGCTGAAATGTGTGTAAGAGAGAGTTCAGCAAACCATATTGACTGCCCTAAGCAAGATGTGTTCTGGAACCCAAATATGACAAAGGTATACCTTGATGATGGAGTACTACCTACTGTTTTTTCATCAACAAGTGGAGCTACCAATTATATTGACTTAGTGTCCCGGAACAGTGAATGTCATGGAAAACATGGCGTTGAATATGTGGATCCTTACTGTTTTGGTTCACCAGAACCATTTATTCTAGAAAAAGGTGAGCCTAAGAAGTATACACATAGCACACCTGAGCCTGATAAAGATAAATGGCCAACCAAATCTGCAGTGGATGTCGATAGCTTGTGCCCTTTAGCAATTCAGAGTTTTGATGAATATGTAGGACAGCAGTTTAACAAACACAGCACGACTTTTACCAAAGTACAAGCTGTCTCCAAAGGAGATGAAGTTTTTCTTGATGAATGTGCTGAAGTGTTTGCGACAGAACAAAATGGTGTACCAAAGCTAGAAAAGGTTGCTTTGCCTGAACTTCATTGCAATTCAACCTTTGTGGCTTTTAATTCTGCAGGTGGCGATCATGCACCCCCTTCGCCTGTTCCAGCAGTATCAAAAAATACCACCTTTGCTGTTTTTGCTGTATCAGATGACGTTGGTGATGGCGTTTCTAAAACTGGAAAGAATGGCCCCTTGTTGAAAGAGCAACCCAAGAGGACTTCTCTCAAAAGTAATTCTGAACGAATTGCAGTGAAACCAATTGGCAGATCTCCCCTTACAGCTACTATAACCAAAGCTAGGAAAGCAGAGATAGTGAGCTTTCCAAAACCAAACTTTAAAAATGTAAAACCCAAAGTTATGTCCAGGCCTGTGTTGCAGTCGAGAGAGAATCCTGCATTAAAAGCTGCTCAAAGATCACCTCAACTATCTACTACTTCCTCATCCTCCCCATCCTCTTCCCCAAGGCAACTGTCTTCTTCAGGAGCACTGCTGAGAAAAAAAATTGACTTGGATAAAGGTACAAAAGCAGAAGCACTAATGAATAAGAACTATAAGCAACCTTTTAATAAACACCTTCCAAGCCAAGTTGTGCATGCTGTAACGCATTCTGAAACCACTTCCCACAAGATTCCAAAAACAACAGCAGTAAAGCAGAATGTGGAGCAGGTCGACAAAGCAAGGCGTCCTAGTTCAGACTGCTCCCCTGTTTCTACTCATGTGGCTGTAATGTTGTCACAGAACTCAGGTGGGACAGTAAATGACACAATGGAAATTGGAGAATCCTGGGTCCAGCCTTGTGCTTTAAATATCTGTCAGATACTAACAGAAGAGCAGCAGAATGACTGTCTGGGAATTCCAGTAGAAGGTCCTGTCCAAGATGCAATGAAGGAAGCTACTGATCTCCAGCATTTTCCTTTGGTAAGCTGTTTTTTTCGTACTCTTAAATGAATATTCAGGCTGAGTTTCATATCACTGATTGCTTATTACTGAAGTCAAGCTTCTGTTTTTGTGAGCATATATTTTTTGAACAGAGGGAGTTGCTTTCTTGCCTTTAGAGGAGAAAAACTTGCTCCCAAAGGGTTTGTTAATATTGGTCATACTGCCTTGTTGATTTGGCACCTACAAATTGCATGCGTTTCTGTGCCTTGCACTCCAAACCGTAGACCATTTGCTGTAGCAAGATCAACATGGGTGACAGTCCAAAATGGGAACAGTGACACAGTTCTCATTCTAGTTGCTGTCTCAAGACAGCTCCTTCTCTTAATCCCTGCCCTTCCTTCTCATTTAGCCTTGTAGTGGGAATCTGTCACCTCACTACAACCTACTGAAGAGTTGATATGCCTGTTCACTAAAGACCTGATATAAGAAAGCTTGTTTAAGCTTGCATCCTAATACCCTAATCTTACTTGCAAACTTCTATGTATAGCTAAATGTAGTCCTGCTTTAAGACTGCAACTAGTAAAACCTGGATATTATAGGAACCACATTGTAGTAGAACAGAACCTTTACAATTAGCTTTCAGTTCAATTCTATATTTTTAGTCAACTAAAATTATTAAATGCCTAGAAATGGAAACCTTGTTTCCTCTTGCAGTGTAACAGTGCAAGTAGACCAGTGGTCATCAACTCTTTTTGTGCCACAACCCCAATATATAAATAAATAATGACTGGGGATACCACTCTAAATCCAGCTCCCCCCCCCGGACCCTATCTGCCCACCCTCATCGCCACCCATTCTCCATCCCCATATATGCTATGCCAGCACTGTTCACTGTAACCAGTTTTTCTTATTAGAGAGAGCAGAAAAAGTTACCATGAAGCCTGGCACTAGTGAAAGCTATTTTAGCACAGTTGCCAAGAATGTGAGCATGACTGGGATAGTCTCCTAGTACCTGAAGGGGTAAAACCAGGTGCCTTCCCCATTACCTAGTGGTGCTCTAGTCCAGTGGTTTTCAACCTTTTTCATTCCTGTAAGATGCCACAACTCCATTGAGGTTCTGACCCCAAGGTTGAAGAACACTGGTTAGACATTCCTTTGTCAAATTATCAACTTACTTGTGAAGGACCTGGGTACTGCCCAACTGTGCTAACAGCAGATCTGGCCTGCACTCTGCTAAAAGTGTTTAACTTGGTATACACCTTCCAGGCTTAAGTACCTTGATTTTAGTGTTACCATTGGTCTAGAAAAAATTTAAACCTTGTTTACACCTTGCTCATGTTGGGTTTCCTTAACTGCCCTTTCCCCATCTGATGATCTTTCCTATCCAGAAAGTCTGCATAATGCCCTCCAGAGTTCTACATACACTGCAAAAATCTCAGAGGGGAGGGTGTTGGGAAACAGGGAATGACTGAGAGTGACTTACACCACTTTCCCTCTGTAAAGCCCTGGACAAAGCAAGATAAGATCTTACTCTTTTCCTCAAGCTCTTTATGGGGGAGTAACAGCTTATCTTGCTTCATGCTGGGGCATAGATAAGGCAAAAGCAGCCCAAATTCCCTTCACAGTTTCTTCAAAGTTCAGCACAAAATGAGAAGTTGACCTCTTTTTGAGTGTATAGTGGACTTGGAAAAAAGAATTGATGGCAACCGTAAGTAATGGATAATAAGAACATAAGAACGGCCCCACTGGATCAGACCATAGGCCCATCTAGTCCAGCTTCCTGTATCTCACAGCGGCCCACCAAATGCCCCACGGAGCACACCAGATAACAAGAGACCTGCATCCTGGTGTCCTCCCTTGCATTGGCATTCTGACATAGCCCATTTCTAAAATCAGGAGGTTGCACATACACATATGCACATATGGCTTGTAACCCATAATGGATTTTTTCCTCCAGAAACTTGTCCAATCCCCTTTTAAAGGCATCCAGGCCAGATGCCATCACCACATCCTGCGGCAAGGAGTTCCACAGACCGACCACACGCTGAGTAAAGAAATATTTTCTTTGTCTGTCCTAACTCTCCCAACACTCAATTTTAGTGGATGTCCCCTGGTTCTGGTGTTATGTGAGAGTGTAAAGCAATAATTATACGAGGCTGAAATTTGTGGATCCTTGCTTCTGTACAAAACCCTTAGATGGAATAATCTTGCTTAACCACTTCTAGGTTTGAATGAATCCATACTTTTATTGTATGTGGTTTTACTAAGTTGATCAATTAAATAAATATATAATGCAGAAACAATATTTTAATGAGTGAAGTGTTTTGGGCTGTTGGTATGGGAAATTTGCATTGACTTCAGTGGGTGCTGCATGTCTTACTTATACCTCTGAATTGGAAAGTTTCTTTTTAGTGCTTTGGAATAGGAAAAAGGTTCCAACAACACATTTTAAGATTGTTGAGAAGAGATTGATTTAAACTTCCAACACACAGCTATTTTGAAGCTGCTTTTATTGAGTCAGACCAATGGTCTAGCTGGCCATTTATTCCCTATGTGTAGCAAAACTCTTCTAGCAACTCAGCAGCAAATTTCCTGAAGCCAATTATTTGCAGAGCTCTTTTCAAGCTTTCCTACTTGTGAGATTTCAGCTGGAGAGGGCTGCTGCCAAGCTGCACTAGGGAAGAGTGTGGACCCCTACATGCAGGTCTTCAGGGGTCCCCCCAGGTTTCCACCTTACCTAGTGGCTGGTGGGGCCTTTGTGGATGGAAGAAGAGCCCATGCTTTTTCTTGAGCCCAGGGATCCCCTGCAATAATGCAGTGGCTGTCATGTGTTTAGTTGTTGGGGAGGAGGGAGAACAAGACTTTCCTAAGTCTTGCATGGACACTCATTTCCTCATTTCCCCTTCCTGCTGTCCAGTTAGTCTTGCTTCCAGAGTTTCCTTGGTTATTCAGGAGACCTTGAAAACACGCCCACAAGCTGTCATGAGAAACACAGCAGTATAGAATAGTAGTTTAAAAGGACTTGCACAGTGACTCTTTTACTTACTGTTTTGTTAGACTCCAACAAAGTCCATATGTAGAGAGATGGGAAAATACAGAGTCACTGTTCAAATTTATATTTTCTTAGAAGTAAAATATATGCTGTGGCAGCTCCATGCAGGGCCTGACTGACTCCATGTGGACTCTGACATGGCCTGTGGTCTTATGTCCAACAAGACCCTTCATGCAGCACAGCTTTATATTTGAAATGTTGTATATGATAAGTATGTTTTCTCCCATTCATCTGTGGGTCCTCCCCCATTCTTGGGCATCTACATGATCAGTATGGGAACTCTACATATTACAACTGAACTTCCCCCGTTCCGTGGGCGGCTATAATAGATAGCCTAAATATATATCTGCTGTCATATTTTCCTAGTATTTTATTCTGGTGTATATTTTGTCTTCTTTTTTTTTTTTTTACATGGTACTGAATCATACAGGTTTCGTCACCTAAAGCAGAAACAGCGCAAGGGCGAAGTTTACCTAAGGATAGTACTGTCATTCTGAGAAGTGCACTGGCACCCAAGATTTCATTCCGTGCTAGGAAAGGAAGTGAGACTAAAAGTGTTTATGCAACCAAGGTTGCATCTCCTCAGAGAGCCGTTCAACAATCAAATTCTGGTGAGAAGCAATTTTTGTTGGAATATCCTATGGCAGGGCATTGTGAATAACATACATTTGAATGGTGTGTCTTGGTGTGTTTACCGAAAGCAAGTTGGATCCTGTATCGCACATTGTATGCAACTTCTTTGTTTCAAGGTGCTTCATGAGGTATTGCTAATACTAGCAGCTTGACAGGTATCTGCATAGTGTACATTTGGTTGGAATGTTTGTGAAGAGTAACTGGTGTTTTGACTAGAGACTGCACCAGGCCAATCAAGTTTTTCCTGTTTCCACTTCCCTGCTGTAAAATTACATTTTACTCAATGTCTTATAAATTACTTGTCAGTGCTTATGTTCCCTGCCTATCCCCACCACCTTTCTTGCCAAAAATTAGAGGTTTTCTGAGTTGGGGCTTGTAGTTACTGGCTCTGTGTTCAGCAATTGATAACTACTGTAAAATGCTGCATCTGTGCTGAGGAGTCAATGGCTGATGTGACTGCTGCTGGCGTGTGCCGAGGTCTGTGAGGATTGATTTTGATCATGAGACCACAAGCAGTCAAATGCATCAGATTTTGGCAGTGTCCCGAGAACTAATCTCCACAGAGCTTAACATGTGCTTGTGGTGTTCTCCTACGTACACAACCCACGTGGCTGATGCTGCTGTAGTTTCAAGGAGACCACACGCTATAATAAGGTGATGTGACTGGACTGTAGGAAGAGGTTATGTTCTGCCCAGCTGAACATACAAGAGTGACGAAAATATAGGGAATAGAATGTATAATGCTGTGGAAAATTTGAAATGGCAAAGTATGCAATGAAGAAGTGGCTGCCTCACTTAATCCTATTGACTTAAAACCCCAAATTTAAACATAGCTTTGTAATTTTGTAAAACTCTTCTAGCAATTCTACCTAACTTGCTTCCTTTTTTTTGTTGACTCAAGATCCTGTTAGGTAGGTTGGGCAGAGAAATAGTGACTTGCTTAGCTGACTGAGGAGCTTGGCTTTGCCTTATCCACGGACCACTTGCTATCCTGTATACCACACTGGCTGTGTGCTGCATCCTGGCTAGGGACAGCTAGGGGGAAGATTAGTAACCAATACAGTGTCCCAGTTTGGTGGCAACTGTGTTCTTCAATGCTGTAGATCAGGCATCTCCGAACTACAGCCCGTGGGCCTGATCTGTAGTTTGGAGACAGCCCTCCCTGGCGTAAATGGAGCTTTCTGTTCTGTCGCAGTGGTCCTTATCTTTTGCCCTGATCTTCGTCCAAAGTCACTCTGGCCAGATGCTTCTGCCCTGAAACCAGGGTGCAGAGCCTGCTGGGGCGATGGGCAGCAGAAGCAGCAGGCCAGAGCAACTTTGGATGAAGATCAGGGCAAAAGATAAGGAGCACTGCAGCAGAACAGTAAGCTCCATTCATGCTGGGAAGGGCATTTCTGGTATGCAGCGGTATCAAGTTTAGAGGCCGCTGCTGTAGATGATTGCTGCTGCCTTTTTGTCTGAAATGGGTTCCATTGTTGGCTGTTTGTCTGCAGTTGGCCTTTTGTATTCTTGCTTAAAATATCGGGATATCTGGTCACAACATTTCTAGTTTCAGAAGAACAGTGGTTCTATTTTATCCTGGTGTAGTAAGCACTGCTAACAGTAAAGTTAGTCTTGACATGAAAATATAATTTTGAAAACTTGCCAAAGTGTTTAAAGCATGCTAATGACTTGTTATCCAGAAAAACCTGCTTTAGTTTACCCTGCTGTTCCTATCCTCTTTAAGGTGAAAAATAACCAAAACGTTACGTGTATATTGTGTGCATGCTTCTGCACTGAGGAGCGATAATTTGGTTTTTAGTTTTGCCCACCTTCTTTATAAAGTTGCAGTTTAAAAAAAATGAAAACACTTAATTCTTCCACTCATGAAGAATTACTTAAGGAGATGGATAAGCATACAAAAAAGTCTAGCTTTTTACATTCTTTGCAAGTTATAAATTACTGCCTTTCACAAAAGAAATCCATCTGAATTCATTAAATAATAATAAAATGCAAGAATAATTTAATGAACAAAGTGCCTTGGACTGTTAGTATGGGAAACTTCTCTGGTCTTCATTTAAGTACTACTTAATGGCAGTACTTCAGTTAAGTACTACTGCATGCATGTCTGCCCTGTATTGGGAGGTTGGTTGGGCAAGAAGGAGCAGAAAAACCAAGGTTCAAGAATTGCCTATTCCTTTGCAGTACTGTTGTATCTGAAGCTTCTGTCTCAGTTGAATGTGGTCCTTCTATAAAGAAGGAAAGGCCTGCCTTTGGATAACTGCACAGACCCTTTTGGCCAAGCTGGTTCCAGATTCTTAAGAAGTTCTCAGTTACTACAATATGACCTAAACTCCATTGAGGCTTCTTTTCCCCTTTAGAGAGAATGTTTTCACTGTCACCCTTCATCTGTGTTTTCCACCAAGATAGCTCTAGCATAGAAGTATCGAAGGAAGGAAGGAAGTTCAAAGAAAAGATGAAGTTTGTTCAGTATACAGGCTTGCTCCGCTTAATGATGGACCGCATATATGACAGTGGTCAAAGCACACCAAAGAGGCTCTTAATGAGGCTGTCAGGACTCCCATAGCCTGCAGCAGAGTGTCTGTTTATACCACAAAGAGACTCTTAATGCAAACAGGAGGCATTCTATCTCCAATAGCCAGTGCAGCCAGCTAGTGTCTGGCAGGGAGTGTCTGTTTACAAAACAAAGGCACTAGATTGGACTGAATGTTCACTTAAACTGATCGCTTAACGAACTAAAATGTGGATTGGAGAACATATCCCTGTTAAGTGGCGCTCGCTTGTACTTTCAGGAGCAAAATCAGCATGATCTGGGAGGTTTACAGTAGCCTTGTGAATTATTAAGGGATTCTCTGCTCAATTTGCCTAATTCTTTATGGTCCTCTGCTGCAAGAGCCTTCTCCTAGTCAGTTGCAGAAAAATTCCCTTTGGTCCAATTTGGAATGAATCCCACAAACTAGAGTAATTAAGAGTATTTTTACCAATTATTTAAAAATTAATCTTCAAATTCCCTCTGATAAGACCTAGAGCCCTTGGGAAGATCTGAGCCATTTTTGGTTATTTGTAAGACCTTCTTTTGGCTGTTAAAGCATTTTAACTGAACTCCACTTTGAATCTGGAAAAAATAGAGCCCCCAGATTCAGGCAGCCAACCTCCCTCCCCCCATGAGAACTTCCATTTACTACTACTATTACTAGGAGAGGCAGCTTGGGCACATTTGCACCTCTGTTACGTACCATGCAATCAACCATGCAACCTGGGCGTGTATTGTGTCTTTGACACCAAGGGATAGAAGCGTAAGTTACTTTCCAGCATGCAGTCTTCCCGTATTTGCTCTGGGTTGGTGCAGATGAACCATAGGGGCAAAATAAGCATGACTCTCTGTACAGCACCTGCATTGAAGCAAAAGGCTCAAGTTGAATCCCCAGCATTGCCAGAGAAATTTCCTGTCTGAAACCCTGCAGTGCTACTGTTGGTCAATGCTGACAACACTGAACTAGATGGATCACTGATCTAATTCAGTATAAGGAAGTTTCTTATGTCCCTCACTAAATATTAGAGGGCAACCAGTTTAACTCTAAGGGGGGAGAAACAGAAAGAATCAGTGTTGAACATGCATAGCTTCCATGACAAGCCTCTAGGCTAGACACTGAGCCATGGTAGCAGGGCAAGGGCATTCACTGAAGGGCTATTAAAAGTGAGATGTGCATTCTGCCCCCATAGCATGCTTCCTGCTAAATGTTATGATATTGCTGATCTATGCATGCTTCAGCTCTTTGCAGCTAGGTTCCCTTACTACATGATAATTTAAGAAACTGTGGCTACTTAGGTGAGTAGGCAAATTGCAGCTGGTATTCAAGATGATTTCAAAACTTGATGGCAGTGTGTCTGTACTTCACTTAGGTTCAGTGCAACAACTATTAGCCACAATTCCTGTAAACCTTTTTGGTTTTTAGTTCTGATTTTATTAAGTAAACCGAGAGGCATTAAATCCAAACATGTCAACCAACTTTTAATAATGCCACCTCGCCTTCCCCTCTTCCCCTCTTTTGTTGGCTCAGACTGGATAAGACACATGGATATGTTATGTTTCCTTATAACTTGTTTTTTATAAACTTAAAGAAGCAGTCCCTGGGTGAGTGTTTTGAGGGAGAAATAGCACCATGTTGGGCACTGAGGTGGTGGGGAGGGAGCGGGCCCAGCTGCAGCTTGGTTGTGCTTGAGGCTGCACTAAATTTTGCTGCCCTTCTGCATGTGCCCCTTGCATACCTGGCAGTTGCAGTTTTTTCCCTTTTCTCTTCCTCCAGCACTGTTGGAAGAAGGGGATGAAAAATAAATTGTCACTGCTGTTGCTGTCTCATCTACCTGGCTGCAGACAAAAGTGCTCGGGTGGTGTGCCAATCTGGAGTCCAACCCATTATCTTGAGCTCTAGCCTCACCTTCATGCCATCCTGTTTGAAAGAAGCAAGATGAGTGGTTGAACATACTCCCCTTATCCTGTTTAATTGAAACCTGGAAGAAAGGCAGTGCTAAAAGCTCTGGGGATTAAGGTGGTCCTCTGAACACCCTGCTCCACTCTCCTTGCTCACCTGGCTACTTTCTTAAGCAGCCAGGTGTGTGAGGGGGCAGTGGCAGCCTTGTTTGGTGTTTTCCTCCTTCAGAACCTCTTCCCTGATCTTTGGAGAGTCAACTGAAGCAGCTTGATGAGTAGTGGGTTGGAGGAGAGGCATCAAGCAAGCATGGGGTACAGGCATTGACTGTCAACTTATGGTTCTCCCACTTGACATGAGCCTTTCAGTTAATTAACATAGTGGGCCATTTAATCCTTTCTCACTTATTTTTCTCAAAATTTCTCTTGGAGTAAAATCCCTTCCCTCATGGATAGAGATAACAGCTTGTGGGGCAGAGGGGAAATGCCTAAATAGATCCCTAACTAGCAGCTTAGCTCAAACTAAACCTTCCCAAGTTAGGGTTGGATGGGCCTCAGCTGGTATTTGTTTTGAGTTTGTATCTTTACAGTTATCAGAAACTGTTTATATTCGTATCTCTGCTGTAAGAGAGCAATCTTGGATATATCTGGGAAGTCATATTAAGAACAGATCCTAAAGTGTAACTATATAGGCCACCCATCCCCCTTTTAAGCACACCAAGATTTCATTTCTGATGAATGTACAAAGGGCATCTTGTGTGATGGAGAAAGCTAAAATACCTGGGTTATCATTTTCTTTGAGAATCTCATGAAGCTGAAAGGTAAGCAGTAATAGTAATGAAGTGAGCTTGTAGTACTGTCCTCCTGTTTATGATTTTGCAGTGGATTTCAATGCCTGTTACAGAAGTGTTTACAGGAAATTGGGATTGGATAGCTCTGTAGATGGTTTGCCCCAAGCAGAGAGAATAAAAGAAAAGCAGCTATGGTTCTCTTGGTGCAAGATTTGGACAAAGAAAGCTTTGATACAATATTGGACCCTGGTAATTTGTACCAGCTCTCTGTCGTGTGTGTACCTCCCCCCCCTTTGGCTCTGATTGGGAATAAAGTAGAAGCTTTAAAATGGGATAAATGTAGGTAAATGTTTTCCATGAAACCGAATGTGAAATACTCTTGGTTCCTGCCTTTAAGCAGCAAGTGCTTGGAAGCATTTAACAGGCTCAGAAGGTAAGTAGGCTCATCAGTTTTACCCTATTCCTTGTCAGCTGTTATTAAGATGTCTTTGAGTTTTCCTTGTGTAAATAGACCAAAGTTCTTGACAGAAGCTGCCAAGATACTAAAATTATTTTAGCAGTAAAAATGTTAATCAAGAGTTTTTAAATGAGAATTTAGTTTTTGCTGCCTGTAATTGTATGAAATAGCAAACCAAAATATGCATAAATAATAGTGTGGTGATAAGGCTGCTCATACAATGAGCTCCTGTTCTGCCATGTGTGCCCCTCAAATAAAAGGTCTTATGAGTTTCTGTTTGGAAACAAATAAAGATACAGTAATTGTCAAAGCAGGCATTTATTAGTCTTAAGTATCAATGTGAAATCTACATTTGGTTATGCATCCATTCCTTTGGAGGGATTTCCCCTTTATTGGATGCTTGGCATATTTCAACCTATTCAGATGATTGTAAACCTTTTTGAAGTCTGATGACTAAGAACAGAAGTTTCCCACCACCTTATCTGCTCAAGTTCCAGGCTGGTTGTTAGACCTCTTTTCTAAAGGTGTAAGAAAACCTCCTCCTAGCCTTTTTGATACAGAATTTAAAGGAAAGCGTTCATGCCTGTTGAAAGGGACTTGTTCGCTTTCCTCCTTTTCTGTGTTATCAGATTTTGTTTGGCTTGTGTTTCATCATGGTTTACCTGCACCCAAGGCTGGCCCATTCAATGAGGGCAACTAAAGCAGCTGCCCGAGGCAGCTGGTCATATAGGCAATGGGCCTTTATTAGAGCCCATTCTCATGTACGTCTTATTGCACTGAGACAGGTTGTGATCACAGGATTTGTCTGGCCTTCATAGGGTACCCACATGGAAGTTCAACACATTCTTGGATGTTTGGAGGAGGTGTTTCTAGAATGCTTTCCTGCATACAAAGTGCTTTTCAATTCCTGTATGTCATTTTTATTGATACTCTGTATGATTCTGTTGTTAAGTTTATTTCTTATTTCTACAAAGTTGAGCAGCCCGTGTGTGGGTGTGGGTGTGTTTAAGCAGCATCACTAAAATGAGGTCTGCATTTATACTGCATGTAAAAATCTTCTCCACTCTCTGCATGTTGATCTTGATGCCAGTCTACATGACCATATGAATGTTTACCATTGCACAGACAAATTAGTGACCTATGTTCATCAAGAGCCCAGGCTGCTGGGTTCAACATTGACAAATGTGATGCTGGTTTATTTGGAGATGGTGTGGTTCAAGGAAAAAACAGCAGTGAAATAGTTGTTTGAACTTTTAATGTCTCTTCACTGTGTTTTTAAATAGCTAACAAATAAATGCTGGTAATCATGAAAATGCAGAAGCTTCTAAGCTTGCTATCCTATGTTATGATGCCACCTAGTGTTGAGGAGACTAGTTGAACTGTACAATTTCCAAATAACTTATTGACTGTCTTTATACACTACTTTAACTGGAATCTCACAGTAATAAATCCACCCTTGGAATGAACTTTCTACTAACCAACATTTATTTAAAACAAATGTCAAGAGACTGATATTTGCTGGATAGTTTCAGACTATGAAATGCAACAATTTCTATTTATATGCTATAGCTTGAGACCTGACAGCATCTCCATCCCCCAACTCCTGAAAATTACTTCAATTTGTGCAAAACTCTTTCACAACTGTTCCTTGGAATGGCTTCAAAAATGCACAAATGTGCACTAATTTACAACAATTTCTGGTTTTAGCACTACAGGTACTCTACTGAAACTATTACTAGTGGCATATTAATATGATAGAGTGGTGAAGAGTGTTTGATTGGAGTGAGGAAATTACGTTAAACTTCATCAGTCATGTACATTGCTACTGTATCTTCTAGTGTACCTTGCAGGGTTAATGTGAGGATAAAATGGAATCACCCTTGTATGTTACTCTGCATCCGCTATTTAAAAAGAGGGGGTTACAATGTGAGAAACATGATTTTTGGTCAAAAAATTGCCATTATTTAAGTAACATTATTGTAGAATTGTGTAACACAAACTGCAGTGAGCTATGCTATGCGTGATAGCTTACCAGTTAGACATGCAACTCTTTAGTATCAACTACTGTGGGAAATAAGACCTAATTTTTTAAAAGATTTCTGTTTAGAGATGATGTCTTGGTGGAGCTAGCAGCAATATGTCACTGACTAATCCTTCTTTATACTGGCAGGAGCGGAAAAATTTTCTTCCAAAGGGAGGCTTGCTTCTTTGAAAAACCCACCAGGATCTTGGACCAGTCCTGGTAAATTGCTTCCCAAATCAAAAGTCCCCATCAAAGGACCAGGATTTCGGAGA
The DNA here is from genome assembly GCF_035046505.1 of Tiliqua scincoides. Classification (NCBI taxonomy): domain Eukaryota; kingdom Metazoa; phylum Chordata; class Lepidosauria; order Squamata; family Scincidae; genus Tiliqua; species Tiliqua scincoides. The sequence continues at coordinate 63,350,026 of NC_089826.1, forward strand.
ACCTCTAGTGTCTCCTCAATCAGTAGCACTCAGAGTGACCAAAGTACTTGCAGCAATAACTGTAAGTTATTATTTTTTTTCCCCTCCCCAGGGACCAGTTGGCCAAAATGCCATCTCGTTATATGATTTGTGTTTTGACTCTTGCATGGCTTTGTGTCTCTTCAATTAGTGGAAAACCATTACTGGCAAATACTTTCATTATCTGAATATCACTTTTCAGTGATGATATCATTATCACTGCTATATTCCAAAATACTAATAGGTAGCAATGCCAGGAAAAAAAATGTTAAGAACTTCATAGTTTGATTCTTTTTCATTATCTGTTCCATAGTGCATAGGATTTACCTTTTGGACCAAATTCATTCATTATTTTGTAAGGTGTTTAAGAAGCTGCTTACAAGCTTGGACTAATGCTTGCAAACACAATGCAAGCACAAAATGAATTAAATGCTAAACAAATCCCTAATAAGGTAAACTGCCTATTTCTTATTACTGCCTTGTGCAATATAAAATAATGTAGGAATTTAAGGGGACGAATGGCGCCTCATGATAAAGGAGATCAAATCTGCTAGAGGAGGAGGATGTATTATGCTTAAATCTTGTTGAGCTGAGAAAGCTAACAATACAGCTTTCTGTAAGGTTTAGTGTCTTCCTTGTGCTCCCTCCCCCCTTGCCTTTTAAACAAAGTCTCCCTTATGTGCGATTTTTAAAAAAGCATTGATATTTAAATTTTGCAGCATGCATCTCTCCTACCAACAGATTGGCTCTGCACTGACAGCCATGTTGGGTGGTTGGGGTTTTTTTTTTTGGGGGGGGGGGGGAATCTGTTTGGCTTACTACAGTGTCTGGATCACCTAAGGAGGTTGTAAATGCTCTGTTCATTTTTTATCCCTGCTCTTAACAAAGGGAAGGTTCTTGCTTCATAGCAAAGAAATGTGGTAGTCTTCTTTTTCAGATTAAGAATCCAGTTGATGACTCTTTCTCAGCCTGATTTGCTAGTTGGCTTAATCTGTTTTGTCTCCTGCCTTGAAGCTTACAATTTTTTTTCCACTCTAATTCACTAAGAGCAAGCGTGGGGAATACGAGAGGGTGAACATGGCTGCAGTCTTTCAGGCTTTGAGCTTGCTTTGATCATTTTTAAATGACTATACCAGGAGGACTTCGCAGCTGCACAGAAACTGACTTTTCTCCTTACATTTTTACCAATTCTACCCTAACGCCACCGACAGATTCAGGAAGCCACTACGATATTACCTTATTGACCTTGCTGGTAGTAGGATCTTACAGCTTTTGTATAATTCCTTTGTTAGCCACATTTACTGGGAGAAGAAGTAGGTGATCATCCTTTCTTTATCCAAAGGGGCAGCATGTGTTTGGTTTCTTTATCCAATAAAGTGGCTGTGTCAATGGAATGCTTTTAATCTGAATTCTGTTTTATTGTGTGTGCGTGCGTGTGGGGGAGTGGGTGGGAATTTATTCAATTTCTGTCTGATAACTGTAAGCCTAAACTGTCTTTAGAGCCATAATCAAAACTGGGGAATAGAATATTTGAATGCATTTCAAAATGCATAGTTTTGTTAATCTTTTGATTAATTTTTTGAACCTGAATTTTAGCAGTGCATCTTTTTAATGCCTTGATAATTGTTTGCAGCTTTTCCCAGTGCATTGGTGCTTGGTGACAGACAAATTAACAGCTCTTGGTAGAGAGTGTTAAAAGCTCCGACTGTCAAATTGCTAGGGCATTTTAAGGTCAAAGAAAGATGGTTGTTCAGAAAGGATGGTATGACTGAAAGCATAGTATAGTAAATTTGTAAAAGTAGTCAACACCTAACCATGGAATGGCTCTTCTTCCTTTTAAAGAAATCAAATGCTAAGTTGCTATTTTGTTTTGTGTGTGCTCAGAATTTTGTGTGATTCTCTAAGGCTGCAGTATTGTGCACACTCCCCTGGGAATAAGTCTCACTGAACTCAGTGGAACTGACTTCTGAGTATACATGCTTGGGATTGTGCTGGTAGAAATGTTTGCAAGTCTGTCGCGTTGTATATGTCTGCTGTTTCTGACACTGGACAGCAGTTGGTCCTATGTGCTTGTGCCCCTGTTTTAAGGACGTCTCTCAACTCATGAAGGAAAGTCACAGCAGCAGAGCCTAAAGTGAAGTCAGAAATACAAATTGTTATGAGTACAGTTAGAAATGTGTTCATACTATGGTTAGGCTTGCTTTTGCTTTTTTTTTTTTAAACATCTTTGAATTCAATGAAAACTTTTCCTTCTGGAAATGATGCCAGCCTCGAGGGTGGCAGAATGATGGCCTATTATCCTGACCAGAACTTTGGCAAGCAAAGTATTCAAGCCCCCCACCCCTAGTGATTTTTTTGTGTAAGAAAAAAACTGAACCATGCATTAAATATTATCTAGTTTGACTCCACGCATGACAATTGTGATTGAATTGGTGGATGGATTCTTGGCTTGCTCACACTCCATTAGTAATCTTACAGGGTACTTTAAAGTTCTCCTAAACCAATCATAGTCCAGGTTACCCCCAAACTAATCAATATTTTCTTAAGAATGTCAGCTTAAAATAATAAATCATCTTACGATGGTTAATGAGATCCATAAAAAGGGTAATATGAAGGACTTGTTGGGATCACTTGGCCAACTTCTGTCTAAACTTTTCACCCTAGAATGTAAAACAGGTGGGAGAAAATGAGCATTTTATACATTTTCTTCCCATATTATTTGGTCATCAAAAAGTTATAGAAAATGACGTACTCTAGAGCAGGGGTGGGCAAACTTTCAACTTTAGGGATCCAGGACCTTTAATGTACAGAAGAGGGAATTTCAGCAGGTGCAGCTTGTCATCTGTAAGGTGACAAGCTGCACCTGCTGAAATTCTCTCTTCTGTACAATTGTTAAAGGTCCAGGATCCCTAAAGTTGAAAGTTTGCCCACCCCTTCTCTAGATAATTAAAATGCAGCCAGTCTGTGTACTATGAATGTGCTGGTTATCATTTTAACATAGGCCAAAGCATTCATGCATTTTGAAAATAATTTAACTATATATGACTTGAAGAGTCTTCATTAATTTGTATTATGCAAGGCCGGCACCTTATGAAGGCTATCCTTGAAAGTTACATTACTATCACAAGAGTTTTTTGAAGATAACAGTTTTGTAGTACTGTCACCAAACTGGGTCAGTAGACCATTCTTTCACTGTGATAAATTCTGCCATAGGAAGCATTGGCTCACACACCTGAATGATCGGATGGGTTGCTGTTACGCACTGATACACTTAGTTTAAAAAACAACAACAAAGATGCATTATCATAACTAATATTTTGAAGAGGTTGTGAAAGGGGAGTGCCTGGTGAAAAACTGCTGCTGGAGTGTTGTAATCCAGGCAAATGTATTTGAAAGATCGATTGAATTGGTCATGCTTGCAAGATCAAGATTTTTTTAAATTGTGTAGTTCCAACCAGTCTTGGAAAAAGAAACCAATTGGCATACTTGATAAACAATGGAAATATGTCAAAAAGAGTTGGGTAACTCATACACTACAAAGAGCCACATTGAAGAAAGCAAGGTTACTCTGAGCGCTCCAGATAATTTGAGTACTAGGATCACTTCATATGTTACAGCAGGGCTTGGACTGTGCTCTTACTGGCCATATCTGCTCTGTAGCATTTGAAGGATATTTGTGTGTCTGGATGTGTGAATTAAATGTAGCTCTGAGACAGTGTGAGTTGTGTGCATCTAGTATCCAAATGTCCTTTAAATGTTATAGAAAAGATATGACTCAACCATCATATACTTAGAAACACAAGAACCAGTTCTCTTCTCAAGCAGCTCATACTCTTGTAACCAATGTAACACAGTTCTCATGAGCTTATTGGATGCCAAACTATAGTTGGAAGGACATGGTACTCTTATATCATCTTGTTGTATTCTTTATGTCAGCACTTCGAAGTCTTGGTACATACTGTAATTATAAAGGTTGATATTTAAATTATGAAAGCTGCTTTAGGGATCTTTGCTTTGCTTTAGATCTCTCTCTCTCTCTCTCTCTCTCTCTCTGACAGGTTATCAGCCATGAAGGTCAGAATCAAGCCTTAAAGAAGCATATTTTTTTTTAAAAATAGTATATGTGACCCATAAGCTGGCCTGAGGAACAAAACTTCTTTTGTTCACTCATGTCCTTATAATGCCCAGCTTTTCTTAAGATTTAAACATGATTACACACAAAATCATAATGCATGATAGAAGTGTGATGTTGGTAGCTTTTTAAATTTGTCATCCTATATAAGCCTAAAAATATGCCATGTACTGGAGAATGAATAGATAGTGAACCTTGTGATTCATGCACCTGCATCTGAAAGAAGCTATATGGAGGGTCTCTTAGCTGTCTACTTGCTTTAAAACAAAAAAACTAGAAAATAAAACTCACTCCCCCCTCTTTCCTGGGGTTGCTTTGTTGGATAATATGGTAGCAGTACTGTACCAAGGACACCATTCTTAAATTCTTGAGTTTCAAACCAATGAATAAATATTTTGGCTGTCTCTTTAGTTTCATTGGCTTCTTTTAGTTCTCAAATGTGGCTAATAGGAAACCTGGTTTGGTTACTCTTGCAAATGTGGTTGCTTGTCTTTGTCAAAGAAGTTAAGCTGAAAATCAAGAACTATGGTTCGGAATATATTATGTCCTTGCACAGACATGTTCATTGTACAAGAGTTTCCAAATATATTTCAAACACTTACCATTGGTATAGTATTTCATCCTGAGGGAAATTGTACCTTTTAGCACTTCTATGATGAATGTGGCGTGTGGGTGGACAGGTCTTTTTTAATGAAGAAATCCTGCATTAGTGAACAAAGGAGTTGGTGAAGAAGTATTCCTTCCTTTTTCCTACATAAATTTTTTCCTATTCTCCTCCTTGCTCCCCACTTGGTCTTCACCATAGTTAAGTCTTATGCTGCTAATGATCTTAACCAGGGCCCCTAATAACCAGGGTTTAAAAATTCATACCAAACCATTTTGAAGGATGGCAGGTTAAATGGGAGTGGGTGGAATTGGTAAGAGAGATGAGAAGCTAGAATCTCCCATGGCTATATGATCAAGAGGGGTTTGTGTATGCATGCCCTATATTGTAGCAGAAACCTTTGTAGGTTGGAGCCTAATTCATAAGATGTATGTTGCGGTTCCTTGCTATTATATGCACACATTCAGTGTGTAGCAGGTATGAGCTGTAAGCAGAGAACAGTTTGAGGATTGAGAGAAAAGGCACCAGACGTTTGGATTTTTTTATTTTTATGTAGCTTATCCATGTTGGAGAAAAAACATGTCTTTGTAGTAGAAGAGCAGTGAAGAACTGTCTGGAACAGTGAGATAGAAGCTGATTTAATCTCTAAGGCAAATCCTCATAATGAGCAACACTGAAAGTTTCCAAAGGAGACTGGTAGTAGATCTGGGTTGTGTTTCCTTCAACTTCCTCTTCTGCCCTTAGCAGAACTTGAAGGAGATGGGCAACAGTGATCTACTTTGTTTGGGATAGTAGGAGTTTCCCAGCAGGAAATGTTGTAATAACTGAGCTTTGTTCCAAGAGGAAATTATGTGAGGGAGTGGTGTGAATAAGAATGCAAAAGGAATTCAGTATACTATAGATACTTTCCAGTATGGGAAACTGAGTATGCCTGAAAACAGGAGGCCCTTATTTGATGAAAGAAGGTCAATCAAACAAGAATGGTAGCTCTAACTAAATAACCTGAGGAGCAAAGCTACTGTGTAGAATGACAGGAGAATATAAAGAAATAGTAACATAGGAAAGACTATATAGGAAGAATGATTCTGACTTCCTCTGGAGAGTGCATGAGATGCCACATTACCTTAGAAACTTTTATACAGTGGGATTGTCTGGCTCTCACACCTCTTTTAGGTCTAGTTTACAAGTGTAAGAAATATTTAGATTTTTGTTTATTTAGAAGAAACCCAAAAGTGACTAGCAAAAATGTGCTAAGGTGTGCCTTTTCTGAGTATTCGGAGCAGAAGTGTGTCTGTATATAGTCATTGAGCTGAATTTTCTAATGCCCATGTTGCTTGTATCTTCTTTGCTTTCAGCTACAAGTGCCACAATTATAATCAAGAATGGAGAGTGGCCTTCCAAATCTCTTTGTCAAAATGGTACCGCTGGGTCCATTGCTGTAAAGCCAGTACCAAGGCCAAGAGCGCATTCCCTGAAAAACACCCCAAAAGGTATCTGATCTCTTTTGTCGGCTAGCATAACTACAAGACAGACAATTGCACATTTAGCAGTGTTCAGAGTGTATATAGCAGTGATTAATGACGAAAGATGGACTTCAGGTTTTGATTTGTGGAATCTGGTATAAATTTCCTTCCATATTCGAGATGGGGAAACTATTGACATGCCATGAAACACTTGATATTTCACAGAATTGAGGACTGTCTGATCCTAGCTGAGGGATACTTCTGCTTGTCTAGTACCCACGTGTGCTAGTTGCTGTACAGCCTGCAGAAAGGAGAGTTCCAGCCAATATCTTGCTAGACAGCAGAGATTATTGGAGGGAAAATGTCAGGGACTGGTTAATGGCAGTCAGTTCAGTTCAGTAAGACCTTTATTGGTATAAAATACAGAGAAAGAACAAAACAAAACAAAAATATACAAAGACAGCACAACATCAGTCTTTTCCTCACACACTGCCCAGAGCTCTGCCTGACTATTACTCCAGATAAAAGGAAGCGACCTTATCAAGGGTCTCAGATTCAGGTGTGGAAGGGAGAGACTGAAGCATGATTGAGTCCTCCCAGCCCTGCATCCTAGCTAACAATGGGCCTAGATATTTCTTGCGTGAAACATCATGTAGCGGGCAGTAGAAAAAGGTATGTGTTATAGTCTCAATACAATCCCTACCGCACTTGCATTTCCTCTCCGAGTAGGGAATACCCCTGAACCTGCCCATTAACAAGGCTGATGGAAGAGCATTACATCTTGCAAGTGTGAATGCTCTCCGAGTCTGCAGGCACTCCAGGTGATAAAAGAAGGAGGCTGGTTTCCCAAAACTGACTGGAACATGGAGACAGAGTGGAGAGCATGTGGTTCTGGCGGCACTAAACAGCTCTTGTTGTTCAATATCAAGAATTCTTTCTTGGATGATTCTGTAAGCAGCATCACAGCCAATCATGCCTAGCTCTGCAGTGTCCAGCCCTATTGATTTAAATTTAGTTAGAAGATCCGTGATCTCTAATGGCAGAACTGAATCTGACAATAATTGGTGCATTAGACCAGAGGAGGTAGGGTTAAATAAAATCCTAAACCAAAATTTCAGTAATCTTAGCCACGCAGTGGTCTTTCCCTTAAACGCCTCCAGAGCCGCTGGAACATAACCATTGCCGCAGGTGAAAAAGAAACGGGAAATAGCTGAGGATGCTAGTTTGGATGCGTTCTGCACTGCCTTACGATGAAAAGTCCAAGTGAGCCTGTAATAGAAGTTGATTCTCAGATACTTGCTTAATGCTTAACCTGCTCCATTTTATTGCCATTACAAGACCATTTAAAAGCCTTCCATCTGTTGACAAATATCATTATCTTAGATTTAGCATAATTGATTTGCAATTTGTTGAACAAAAAATACTCTTCAGTGCGATTCAGCAGACATTTTAGGCCAATCCTAGTACGAGATATCAGTACTGCATCATCCACGTACAGAAGTAGCAGCACTTGGCTTGCGCCAAGCTTTGGACAATGGCTATCTACTTCCTTCAGGGATGGGGCGAGATCGTTTAGAAACAGCATGGGAGCCAAGACACAGCCCTGTTTGACCCCTTTGTTAGTGACGATGGAATGAGTTAGATTCCCACTCCAGGAATGTCTAACCCTGCATGAAGTATTTAGATGGAGGGACCTAATCAGCAGCAGCAATGGCAGTCACCTGACCTTGTGCTTGGATATGGTGACAATAAGCATCCTTCACAGCATGGGAAAAGGGATTTTTGAAATACTGTGACTGTTCTGCCTAGACTTAACAGGTAAGACAATCTAATTTAGTCACAATGATTTTCCCAAGTCGAAAAACAGACTGTGTTCTTTCAGGCCTTGGCAAAGATGGTTCATATCTTCAGTTTAACCCCAGCTGACAAAAGTCTCTGTAAGTAGAGGAAATATCAGTAATTAAATGTAGACATCAGGAGAATCGGTCAGGAGACATCAGGAGACTGCCTCCTGACCTTGCTGCATGTAGAAGGGAGAGAAGAACCAAACAGCCTTTCTATTTACTGAATGAGAATGTGGCTTAAGTGCTATGATATTTAAGGTTCTAACTAGATAGTGCGAGAGGGAAGAGCTGCCACTGCTCCATATGTCTTTCTCACCCCTACCCATGTGGTCATGTATTGCATTGCTTGTTATGCCGTGTGTTGCACTGCCTGTACTTTACACCATCAGCATGTGGGCTGAAGCAATGTACAACATGATGTTGCACGGTGATATGTGGTGAGGTCCAGGCCGGGGAGGCACAGCCATATGAATATACCTGTCCGCCCTGTCCCCCCCGAAGCTCAGTCTATCTCAGTACCTACCTTGAAAAAAATACATTCTCAATCTTCTCCCCCCCCCCCCCCAAGAAATTAAGAAAACTAATCTTTTCTTCTTGGAGCTAGGGAGAACTCAGCAAAATGCCCCCGAGGCAACAGAAAAATTGCCCCCCTCGTGGAGCTGTTGGGAGAGCTAGTCCTTTGCACAGGCTCCCTGCTTTTTTCATGGCTTCTGTGGAACAGAATGGAGACAACTCTTTCTGCCACGTCCCCAGAACTTGCTGATGGAGGCATCCTGCTTTTTTTTATTGGAAACTCGCTATAATTACATCCTAATCTGCTGAGGCAAAGCTTACTGCTGCCTCCCCAGAGATTGCTGGCACAGGCATCCTGCCTGCTTTTTATTGGAAGCCAGCTATGACTGTAGCGAATCAGCTGCTGGCTGCTTTCCTGTGTATTGTAATGTGTGTGTGCTGCTTAACTCACTGACTCCGCTTGAGACGAAAGGAGTAGAGTGGAAAGGCAAGAAACTTTTTTTCTTTTCACTTATTGGGTCCTTGGGCTTTGTTTTTTTTTGTTTGTTGGTTCTGGTGAGACGGAGTCTTGAGGCCCTGACTGCATGTCACTGATGGTTGTGACATATGTTGTGTTTGAGATGTCACAAGGAAGTAGGGCGGAAACATGGAGTAGCTACAGCTTCGTGTCTCTTGTAATATCTAGTTGGAACCTCTGTGCAATTCTCGTAACACTACCTCTGGTGATCTGTACATGTTGATTGTATGACGCATGTTTGAGAGAGATTGGATTAGGTTTTGGTTGAAGGACAGTATCTAACTTCTGTGGGATTTTCTTTTTAAGGAGCAAAGAGCAAGTTAGGCTCAGTGAGCCAATGTGTGCCAAAATCTCCTGGAACATTTCTTACAGGAAGGAAAACCAGTGATCTAAGGGGGAGTCAGCGATTGGGTAAAGTATTAATCTTCATCTTATGACTTGATGAGATTAAAGAATAAGATCAATGTCTGTGCTTTCTCCAACATCCTTGCTACACATATTGCTGGTTAATTAAACTAATTAGCAATTTGCTTGTACAGTATACCTTAGCTGGGAAACATGACTACTGTAGTTAGTAGTCATATTGTATATTGTACCCTGTCTTAGAAGCATTTAAGCACTTATAAGTCAGGCATCCCTCCCTGTGCATTTGCTTCTCATTGATTTGAATGGGACATAGGAATACTTAATGAGGGATTTTGCCTGCTATGTTAAATCTATCAAGGAAACCTATACTACTGGGGAGGGGAAGCTTATTGTTGGTGTGTATCAGTGGTTCTCACACATTTAGCACTGGGACCCACTTTTTAGAATGAGAATCTGTCAGGACCCACTGGAAGTGATGTCATAACCAGAAGTTATCATCAAGCAGGAAAACTTTTAACAATCCTAGGCTGCAATCCCACCCACACTTACTCAGGAGTAAGTCCCATTGACTGTCATTGTTAAAAGCATATATATATTAGCCTGTTAATAGTACAGCTCTGAAATATTTCCCCAAATGCAGTCACAGACCATGGTAGCATCAAGTCTAATATATTAAAAATAAATTATTGAAATGAATGGGACCCACCTGAAATTGGCTCGCGATCCACCTAGTGAGTCCCGACCCACAGTTTGAGAAACACTAGTGTATATTAACTGCAGTATCTTTATCATAATACAAATTGTCTTGCTCCCTTTTTATTAAGGATGTGGATATCTGAGAACTCTTGTATTCATGCTGTGAAGATTGTGTATTTGCAGTTGTAGATGAGTGTCATGAGTAAACAGTTGGTTTTCAATGAACTACCACAAATGTGTGTTGGGGGGAAAAATGCTATTGACTAGGTGCACCGTCATTTGTTCAGAATGGTGAAGGATGTGAAATAGGTCAGCGCTGTGTGAAATAGCCAGCTGGTCAGTGCTTGGATAAAGAATGATCCATAAGCAACTTTTTTGCGTCAGACCTGGAACAGAGTGTTTAATTATTTTTTTATAAAGATGTGCTCATATGTGCCTTGGGCTTAAAGAAAAATTGAGAATAAACTACATGCTTGTGTAAAAGTGGAAGCATTGCACAAAATTGGGTCTTGTGCCTTCAAAAAGAGAGCTGTGTAAATAAGGCTAAAAGAAAAACATGTCATATAACTATTTGGGAAATTCCTAACCAAACAATAGTTGCATATTCCAACTTGTGTTCTGAACTTGCTGTATTCTTCTTGGGTAGGCAAAATATCAGGAAAAAGAATTGGGAAGTTATGCACATTCCTACGACTCAGTCATTCACTGTGTGTAAACACATTTTCAGGTACTAAAAAAAGAAGCCCAAATTGGACAGATTGTCTGTCTTGCAGAGATAACAGCAGAACTACTTTTTATATGCAAACATGGATAATAGTCCCATCAGTTCTTTATAACAGAAAAAACTGCTTTAGAATATGAAAAGCTGCTTCAGGTAAACAGGGTGGTGGTGTTTACCCCTTTCTCTGCCTGTTATTTTCCAACTCAGTTTGCCATGGCTCCACTCCATGGCTCCACTATTCAGCAAGATTCATATGCCTGAGTTCCACCTAAACACATGTTTCATGTGAAGGAGGAGTTGTTCCTTCAGGGGAGAGGTTTGATTGGGAATGGAGTAATGGGGGCTTGGAGAAAAAATGCACTCCTGCCTATTTGCTTGCAATAGTCTGTCTTCCAAAGTAACCTTTCCTGGGTAGGGATTTTTTTCTAATAAAAGGAGTTGTCAGACCTGCATGACAGAAGTAGGTCTTTAGGGGATCTTGCCAGTCTAAAATGAGCTGTGAAATGTCAAGTTGGATTTTTTTTCACTCACAGGGCCTTCAGGACAAAATGGACCTCGAATTTTATTGTCAGCAGTCAATTCTGGTAAGTTGTTTAACTTCTTCTCCCTTGTTCCACTTGGTTGCCTCTAAATATGTCCTGCTAACTAGAATGATTCCAGAATATAAACCTGTTAGCTCTGATTGTTGTCATATTGATGTTGGTACTATTCTCTAGTTCTGGATTTTGATATGGTGGTTCCATGGTGCCTCTTTAGCTTGGTTTACTTTTTGTAAATGTGTAGTTAAATACAATGCTTATGCAGGTATCTAAATTATTCAGTTTGAAGCTAGACATTCCTGTTCCCACCCATGACTGAAGGATTATCTGTATCATTTACCTGTATCACTTATCAGAATAGAATAATATGGACAAGTGTTCTTGAAAGATGGCTTATCTACAGCCTCTCTTGTCTGGCAACGTGCAGTTGTACGTGTGGGCTTTGTTTTTTAGAGTGCCCTTTAGTTCTGTTGGTAGCACACCAAAATGAATGGGAGCTGCTTACATACTCTATGGTACTATGTCATATCATTGTGAATTTGTATGCAACAGTTCTTATGTGGATAGGGTAGCTGCATGGATTCCTCCTACCTGATCAGCATTTTTTTTCTTGGTAGTGCATTGAATGAGTGGGAATGATACATTCAATCACCCCTTCTTGTATGTATATACAAATTCATATGTGTGTAAACATGTGCCCACGTATGTCCCATAGCTGTATGGGATAGCTTCAGAAAGATGCAACCATGTGGACTTGAAAGGAGCCTCTGTTTCAAAAGTGAACAGATAGGTGTATATCAGTAGCACAAAGTATTCTAATAGTAGCATGCCTTTTACATACCTGTATGGGAGTATTATGGGACCAGTTGTGGTAAGAATGGTTTCTGTATATTCAAGGGAAAACCCCACTGTTGCAAGGGACCTAAATTGGAAGATCAAGGGCTTTGTAGGTCTTGTCTTCAGGCTGGCATTGAACTCTGGCAGCATGAGGGTAGAACACAGGCACAAATTCTCAATAGCAATTTGGCTAAAGGGCAAAGGGGTTTGTTGCCATTTACTTCCCCGCAACATGGGTCCTGGTGGAGGAGGGGAAATTGTGCTTGATAACAGGCGCATTAGGGGAAAACATAGTTTGCCTTTAAATGCATGTTTCAATCACGGTCACGAATGTAGAATGTTTAACATGGTAGTGCTCATAAAATGAAATGACAATTAGTTGTGTAACTGATGCAGAGTTCCTCAGCCCATATTCCCCTTATTACCAGTTGCTTCTTTTCAACTCCTTCCTGTTAACTAAGAATTTGTCTGTTAAGATTACTAATTACAGGTTGTCTAAATTTGACTCTGCTTCCTATTGAATTAGGATTAATTGGCATCCCTAAAATATTAAGCATAGTCAATAGATTAACATGAAGTTAACAATTTGTACAGTGCAATAACAAACATTTATTGTGGATGTTTTCTTGACAACAGTGCCAGTGTTCCTTGGCCTGAGTTAACTGTTTTGTTTTTAACAGCCCCTTAGGGACGTAGTGAATGGTGGCTGTTATAGGATAGTATTACAAGGGTATTTGGAGACCTGGTATGAGTCTGCACTGTGTTATACGAGGCTCAATATATTTTAAGTATAGGTATGAGCAAAAGAGAGAGAAACTGGAGACACCTATAAATGTTGTGATTCAGGTTGTTTCTTGGAATGGTTTATTTAGAAACAGATTGTCATTAAATATTTGTCCAAGGGGTGGGATGGCAGTGGGACTGTGTGCAAAATTGTTTTTCAGGTAGGGTGAGGGGAAAAGCATTAAACTGTCCCTCTCTGTCACACTGTGGTCTAATCCCAGTTGGGCCTCCTCCACAGTATGGGTGCAAATAAATCCGTTTTACCCTTTAATTTCAATATAAGCAAGCAGTGCCAGGGATGTGCATGTGTGCACATGTGCATGCATGAAATGATTACAGTCATGACAGTGAATTGGGTTTTTAAGAACTTAGCACTTGATTACTGTTTGTGGCCCCTCCCAGTTACAATTTGTAGGGGTGAGAGAAAGCTTCTATTCTGCAAACTGGGCAGTGGTGCTTGCCAAGTTCTTATGTTTCAAAAACTTTTTGGGACGCACCAAAAATCCACTCATGACCCTTTGGTGGGACCTAACCCAGAGTTTGGGCAACACGGTTCAAATCTTTAATATCTGAAAAATGAAGACCATATCTATGTAAAGATAATTGTTGACATGGTATGCCACGCTAGTTTAATAGTGACTCTCCCTTAGCTTTTCTTTTTCAAATCTCATCCGGTACTTCTTCTTGAACTGGCAGGTTTCCTCATGAAAACTGCCTGAAGTATTTGTCGTAATCTTTGAACTAGGGCGGCTACCTTAATCTCTCTCAAAAAATGGCAGCCCAGAAGTTTAATATCACAAACCTGACTTTTTTCTTTCTAGGACCATCTTTATTCCCACTAAAGCTGTTGTCTTCTACTTTTTTGTGCCATGACCCCAATCAATCAAGCATGAGACTTGGGCCCCACCGCTGATCCCACCCTCAGGACCCAATCCACCTGCCCCCTTCCCTGCCCACCAAGTTTCCCCCCTCTCTTGTGTCTTAAAACAACCCTGTGAGGTAGCAGCCTGACCAGCCTTATGAGCAGCAGGGCAAGACAGTGAGAAGAGACTTTGCAGGATTATATAAAGAACTCAGTTCTGATAAGGCAGTACTATGATTGATTTCGACCCAAGCCTCCTATTACACAGGCTTTGAAAAGTTGCCATGACCCAACCCCCCCCCCCCAATGAAACCTCATGACCCCATTGGTGTCACGACTCACTGGTTGAAGAACATGGCACTAAAGCAAATACGTATCCTTTGTACGTTCCTAAGAATATTGAGATCGGCAATAAAACTACCAGTATCCAGTTAGAAAATGCTAAAATACAGTAGTATTGTAAAGGTAAACACATTTCATAACTACAAAAATGGTATCTGATGAATAGAAAGGTCTTTAGTCATTTGAGGAATACATGTAATTCATCATGTGGAACATTAAATGTTCTCTCCTAGCAGTCTTGAAAGAAGAATTATATGATCTGTGACATTACAGGGTGATATATTCAGCTCAAGAGACCACCCACTTCCTCCTCCTCCTGCTTCCCATCCCTACTGGTCCTATAGTAGATTAAACACGAACAGTGTGATGTAATTCAGAGGCTGCTTGTCCTCTGAATCACAGTGTGGTTTTATTCTAAGGGTGAGCGTTTTGTTACAGCATCTGGTGGGGGAAGACGCTGCCAGCAGCATTTACATTGTGGATATAGCATCTGCCTTCTCAGGTTATCCTGGTTTTTCATCCGTTTGTGGAATGTCACTGAAGAAAAGGGGAAGGTTTTGATGTGTCGGGAGGTTGTTTTTTCTAAACACTGCATGGCCTCAGTCAGTGCTGAGTTACAAATATAGTATGTGACAGTACATGGAGGCTGTTTCCTGCTGGATTTTCTTCCAATTGCTCTGAAGACATGTTATGGTCACCAAAATTTTCCTTATCCAACATGCATGTCCGACTGACTGCAAAAGGATTACTCCGGAATCTTCGACTTCCTTCTGGGTTTAGGAAAAGCACTGTTATTTTTCATGCAGGTTGGTGATTTTTCTGTGTGCATGGGGGCATCTTGTTTACTTCTACTACTGTTAATGTCAGCTAGGGTTTGTTCAGGTACCATTTCTCTCAGCATAAAACCTTAAACTGTGCTTTCGTCCATGGACTAATTATTTTCTTACATTCGGGGTGCGTGTGTGCATGTGTAAGCTGTTTGAGGTGTGTGTATACATATACGTGTGTGTGTGTGCATGTGCGTGTGCGCGCGCGTGTGCGTGCGTGCGTGCAAGCAAAACGTGATTTTAGTTGAGACTTTCTCTAAATTTTCAACTATATAGCACACTCCCCAAGTTCAAAATGTTTCACAATAAAGCTTTTTTTCTATACAGTTGTAAAAGATTTTCAGCATAATAGCAGTGTTTGGAATGTGGTCGATTACCATCTCTGAATTTGGAAAAGTCGTACTTCTGCATTTAAAATAATTACCTTATCTCTCTGCATATGGATAGGCAGTAAAAAATGATAGTAAATGCAATTCCTGAAAAGGCAGCAGTGGGGAAGAATAGCTTGGAGGAAATGCTTTTAAATGTGACCTGATTAAATCTGTACCACCTTCTTTTGTACTTCAGTGGTTAACAAAATAGCATAGTTTATACAGTACTTCTGTTTTTCATTTTTTGCTTCAGTCCTGGCTCTATTCCCAAGCCATTTAATGTTGCTGTCTGTGTTGGTTGGTAGGTATTTTTTCCCTCCCCCCTCCTCCTCGTCCCAAGAGTGTTTCCTTTTCAACTTGGCAACTAATAATTCTTCCTAACATCCCACAGAGTCTCTTTGGTATTTTGTCGATAACATTCAGCATGGCCCTGTACCTGACTCTTCTGCCCTTTATTGCATTGTGTCTGCATATTTTTGTCTATTTCCTCAATTGCTTTGCACAGAAGTCTAAGCTTCTAATTCTGGATAAGCCAATATTATTGCCTGTGTGAACATCTGAACTATAAGCACTAAGGTGAGCAGGATGGGTTGATGATGCATAGCATTTGAATCACTTTACCTGAATACCTTGATAGATATGTCTGTCAACATAGTTTAGTAACCAACTGGTGAAGCGTATGGACTGTAGGATATCTAAAGCACAGCTGGAGCAAGAAAGCAACATATAGCAAACTGCAAAGATTTATGTGCAAAATGCAGCTGGATAGTTAGCTAGTTTAGAGTAACTCTTTTCATTATAGTTGTATAAACGTGTCATCTCTGGGCCTGCTGTTTACAGTCCTGCATGTCTTTCTTGGCTGCAAGGGAATTATAAATGCATTTGTAGCAGTCTAGTAAACAGTTGGTTTACTCCCAGATGATAGGAGGTTGGCATATCTCTTGGGTCATTGTACTGCATTCATGGTGTTTACATGTTTGCTCCTGGAATGGTGGCTTACCTTTATTTAAGCCAGTAACTGGTCATAACTCTAGTTAGCATTATTTCATTCTCAGGTATTTGGGGTGGCTAAGGTTTTGCTGGTTCCCCCCCCCTTCCCCGGAAGGGCAGCAGCTAGAGCACTTGGCTGAGGAAAGCTGTTTCAGTTTACTTGTGTAAGCTACTGCTTAACCATAGGAAGTAACACTAATTCCTACATGCGGCACAGTGGCTGCAACGGTATGTGGACCTGTGTGTGTGTGTGTGTGTGTGTGTGTGTGTGTGTTCCTGATATATAAATCAAACTAGTTAAAGAAATGATTGATTGCAAGATATATGCCTATAAATAAAGCAATCGTTGACAAGAAGGGGGAAAGACAAACGTTCTTTGCTGGATGATGTTCCCCTGTACCAGCAGTACCATTACAGAGACATTCCTCCTGGCTCAGAAAGGAGGAATGCTTCTGCTAAAAGGTGATTTATGCAAGTGTTTGTATCAAATCAGTGGTTCAGTTTTAAACTGATTGACTCAGCTTTATGCTATGTGGGGTAACACGTGGGCAGTTAATGCGTTAACTGAGAGAGTCCTAACATCTGGAAGATGCATCACAAAATCATTTGATTTAATCCCAGGGTTGGCCCAGTTCTGCTTTTCAGCATAACTGAAGCTGGGAAAAAACAGACTGAAGAACTCAAAGCTGAAGCAGTGGTACAACATACGCTTTCCTACTATGACTGTAGGATTTGTGCAGCCCATGCCATCCTACATCTTAGTGTTGACTCTACTGGAAAAACATAATGCTTGTTGTGGTGGTGGTTGCAGCCAATTGCTTTTATGTCTCCAGCAAAATGAAAATACTGAAATATGAAAAAAAAATTCATGTTGAATAGAGTAGCACCTAGGTTCCAGAAGACGAATAATGTTACATGCTTCATGGCTGCAAGATTGTGCTAAAATACATTTTAAATGGGTTATAGCATGAAAGCTACAATTTTTAGAACCAAAGCTGCATATCACCACAATTTTATTGTGGGATGTATTCATGAGCAAGCAGTGTTCTGTAGTTTTTGTATGTTCAAGCATATTACTGACTAGACTGCTGTAAAGGATGGTGTCCTGTTTTAGTGTTGCATAACATGTCAGCTGCTTCCCCTACGTGGATTCCTTTAAAAAAACAAAAAAAAACCTCTTAAGATTACCTAGAATGTTGCAAGGATTCCTAAATACTTATAAGCTTTCTTGGACACCAAACACTTAAAGACACATAAGCTATTAGTTAAATATGAATTCTTCCTGTAATTATTGTGTTAACCTGTCAGAAACATTTATGTAGAATCAGTAAACATTTGTGTGCTGAGAAGAGCGAATAGAAGTGTTTGTATTGCGGAATTTCTTCATGCATCATTGATGTGACAGAATAAATAAGCATCTGTGGATTCCTGTCACAAAGGTTAGAGAAAGATTTAAGTATCTGTCTTGATCCATATGGTAATTTTACATTTCCTCAGATATAGAAGCAGCACTTTCAGAAGATTTGGAATAAAGGATGGTTATGCTTACATCACTTAGACTAACATTCCTATTCTGGATGCTTCATGCACGTGTCAATTGTTGCTTTTGCTGATAATGTGCGCAGAGATGGTAACAGGAAGGGATTGGGTGTCTGCTTTTGTGTGCCATAAAAATCAGCACTCTGAGCATTTGTGCCCTTCACAGTTGAGGTGATATATTTATCTGTATGTGCGTATCTGTACCTGGGCTAAAACTGCACCAGGGAACATAGGCAAATGACATGTACAGTACTGATATTTAACTTGGTGAAGTGGCAGAGTCAATAAAAGAACTGGATCTAGGTATGGGTGTGGCAATGGCATATCCACTAGGTATGGGAGTAGCGATGATTGCTTTTACAGAGCAACCACATCTTGCAAGCATGCTGTGTAGGCACATATTTTGTTGAAGGCATTAAACTGGAATGGTCTGGCAAACAGCTTTGACAGTGTTTCACTAGTCTTTTTCTCCTGGAAATTCCTCCATCAAATGATATAATATCTGTCAAATGAAGAGTTGACATTATGTTCTTGTGACATCTGAAAGAACTGGAAAGGGTAATTTCCCCCCTCCCCCACTGAAAACTTATTAGCAGGGAGTTTTGTCTTATGTTGTTGCATAAGAGATCCAGGATGGTATAGTGGTTCCAGAGCTGAACTTAAGATCTGGAAGATTCAGATTCAAATCCTTGCTCAGCCATGAAGCTTTCTGGCTGACTTCGGGCCAGTTACAACCTCTCAGCCTCACCTACCTCACAAGGTTGTCATGAGGACAAAAAGAAAGGAACTATGTATGCCCCTTGACCTTCTTGGTGGAAGGGTGGTATAAAAATGTGGAAAAATAACAGCACTGAAACTGCAGTCCTGGTGAAGGCCATTTTGGGGGGAGGGAGCACAAAGGATAGTCTTTTAATAGTGAAGCCAGGTAGAGAGATGTGTACTTAGCAGTCTCTCCCTTCAGCAACATTTAAGCTGACACCTTATGGCTAACACACTCCCTCCACTACTGGTACTTGGACCTGTCTACTTGGTACTTAGGTCAACACTAGTATGAAAGGTGCCCCAAATTGTAGACCAGAGATCACCTATATTTCAGAGTGGGATAGAAAGGAAAGGGAGGATGTTGTCCTATACCAAGTTTGACCATTGATCCATCTAACTTAGTCCTGTTGACACTGACTGCCTGTAGCTCTTCAAGGTTTCAGAGAAGAATTTTTCTGTGCCCTGTCTAAAGATGCCAGAGAGATTGAACTGAGGACTGCACACATGAAAGCAGGTGTTCTGTTGAGCTGCAGCCCTGTCTTCCACTGCTGCTGGTCTGTTTTTTGGGTGTTGTCATGTTCATTGCCCTGGACAAAAATGTGCATCATTTTTCTGGGATACTTCTATTGTACTTGCTGGTTCATGGAACATCATCAGACCATGAGCACAGGATTCTATTGGAGGGCCAAGCCCTAAAGTGGTTTCTAATGCCATTCTTTGTTGCAGAAGCAAAATTACTTTGGTCTATATTGCAACAGGTCACTGTTGGGCTCTTGTATCATATTTAGTATATTTATAGAAATTTAATGATAGCAGGCATGAAGGCTGCCTTTTCATTTTAGGTGACCATGTTAATGAACTCCTTACCTGTATTAGTGTTGTTTGTCTGTGAGAGTTTATTGTTGGGAAGGCATAGTCTCTTAATGCAAACTGTGGCCCACAGGCCAAAACATTTTGATCAAGCTGCTGACTCGAGTGGCATTGTAATTGCATGTGCTGTCTTCCATCATGCAGTGACTGCTAGGCATGATCACTTTAACTGAGAGTCCAGCAGAGAGACAGGTGGCAAATTTTCCTGCTTTGTTTTCCACAGAGTGGGTTGAAAGAGTCATGCTTGGCTGTTAGTATCCTATTTTTAAATGTGCAAAGTGCTTCATATACAGTATCTTGATTATGCCTTTGTAACAACTCTGTGAGGTAAGCTATTTTCCCAATACTGCAACTGAAGACCTGCCACCCAGTGAGTTCATTACAGAAGCAAGATTCAAACCAGTGATTCAAGTTCCGATTCACAACTCGGTCCTAGCATCCACCTTATATGACCTCCAAGTTGTGCTATATAGGTTCCAAGCTAGAATCTAGAGTATGTTAGGATTGGTGTACTACCAATTCACTTTACGTGAGTGTGTCTGAATGTGTTTGTCCTGCTAAAACAGCTTGCTTATTATTAGTGAAGCAAAGGCAAATTGAATACAAGGATTTGTAGGATTGGCATCTAGCTTTTCAGTAGAACAAATCCTTAATTTGAGGAGGGGTCATGGCTGAGAGTGGTAAAGCACCAGGTTCCACGCAGAGCAAGAATTGGTGATGTGGCCCCAGGTTGAATCGCTGGCATCTCCAGGCATGTTTGGAAAGACCACTGTTTAAAATCCTGGAGACCCACTGCCAGTCAGTGAAGAAAAGTATGAGCTGGATGGACCAACAGACCATGGTTACAAGTATTGGACACTATTGGAGTATTGGACAATATCAGAATATTGGATGCATTGTAGCTTCAGTTCTTGGTCACAGAGGGAAATGAGCTTCCACACCGTTTGAAATAGCTCGCCTTAAATAACCTGGCTTAGATCTGTGCTGTGTATTTGCTTACCATCTATATTTAATATTGGAGAGAGAGACACAAACATGCACACAACCCCACACCAAATCTAGTTGACTTAAAGAGTGATATTAAATGCTTAATGTTTCTTTCATTGAAATAGTGAGATTTAATGCTAGATCATGCCACTTGTATTAGGCGAGAATAAGACCTATGTATTGCTGCCAATCTCACCACCTCAATAAATCAATGATTGGTTGAAGTGTGTCAAGGAGGATTCATTTGAATGCTGACAGCTATTCTGAGGAGCACTATGTCTTGAACTTCAAATGAAGGGGGAAATGCTAGTTTTCAGTATGTCATAGAAGTACCTTAATATTGATACCTTTTATGAATGAGGCCCAAGCCTCTTTCTGTATAACTAATAAAATTGACAGTAAACAGCGCACAAGAGCGCCTTGGAGTAGTGTCGGGTACATTGCAGTGGACTTGGTGTAGCATGATGTCTTAGAATAACACTAGATGTGCAGCTAATAGCACAATATTATGGGGGCAGGAGTTTTATTTTTAGAAAGCAAGTGAGGGCCCACTGCAAAATGTGGTGAAATGCTAGTGGGGAGGTAGGGATAGTTTTAGTTCTTTACCCTTGACTCTCTTGCCTCTTGACACTCAAGCTTTTTTAGTGGGTGAAAAAAATCCTTCAACAGCGTATTTTGTGTTTTGCCCATTAAGAATAGCATGTGGGTGGTGCCACAATCAGAATCAAAATTCCTGTGGGGGCAAAGTGCAAAAACCCTCTGACCCTTACTGTGGTTTCTCCATGTCTGTCTTGCTATTTTTAAATAAAACTAACCCTTCCCCAAAGGAGCCAAGCTGTGCAGTTAGGTGTGGTGTAGTTTGACTTCGACCTGTGAATCGGGTTTTCCTTAGTTTAGATTTCATCTCTGCAATGAACTCACTAGCTGGCCTTAGTTAGATAGGTGCAAAATCTTGCTCTGATCATAGCAGTGGGACCAGTGTCAGGTGTGGGGGGGCAGCCTTTAGTCCCACTCCAAAGATATCCAAGAGGGTAGGTGGCTACCTGGTTTACCTTCTCCCAAAGAAGTTTAAGTAGATTTGGAAGATGAGTATGCATCTTAGTAATTAGCCCCTACACTCAGCCTTTCCTTTTGAAACACCCTGTAGCAACACTGTCTCATTTCTCTGTTCTAGCATTAGCAATGACATCTCTTGGGCAGTGCTGCGGAGAAGAGGAACACCTCTTCAGGTAGCCTCCAGGCCAGCTTAGGATAAGCATCTCTTTGCATCCCTCTTTGAACTCAAGAGTTGATTCACTGCTGAAAGTAGACTGACAGTGAAGGCAGTCCTTGTGTAGTCCCATCCAACTCTTGGCCGTGCTGAAATGTGGCCACGACACACTTGTGAGTGAGAGTACTATAAAGGGGGACTTGTTAGGAATCTTCTATAGTAGCAGCTATCTTGTAAAGTGAGACTTAACATGAAGGCTTCTCTCTTGCTAGTAAATTGCTTTGCAGCTATGTTCAGCTTCCTTTTGGGGCCTGAAGCCTTGTGACTGGCATGCCACCTGAGATATTTTAGTTTTATGATTTGAAAGCTGTTCCAAGTTTAGAGCATTGCACGTACAAGCATCTGAAAACCATTTGTGAATGTATTCCTGTCCTAAAGAACCAACGAACCTAACTTGAAGGGAAAAGAGCAAGCCTGTGAAATGAGTCACACTTCAATTAAGCACTTAATTTCCTTCTTGGGTATTGGGCTTTCAACCCTAAGTATCTACATGCCATAAAGAGCTTATGGAGTGCTTACTCTTAGCATCAAGATTTGAACTATTTATGATTTGAACTGTACCACATTGAAGGTATAAAAATGCGTGGGATAGAAGACTGTTAACTCTGTAGCTGGTCTTACAGCTGTCACACCGACAGGACTGGTTTGTTTTTGCTCTGTCCTCATTCTTATCTCTATGCCCCTTTCCAGTTGGCTTTAAAGTGATTGTCTACCAGGCAAGACTGTTTTTCCATATGGTTTGGTCAATGTCCTCTGTTTTTTTGCACACTGTATATAGGTGTATCTTACTTTTGTAATTAGTCACAATTTTAAAAAGAAATATGAAAAATGCCTATAGAATAAGAGAAGAAATGGTCTGCTTTGGAGTTCTACACTTGGGCTCATTCACTCTGTGAACCAAACTCTCTTATCCCCATCCCTTTTGGTGCGGACAATAGGAGCTCTCTCTTCTGTGTAAAGACAAGAGTGGTGCATTTAGCACTCTTAAAAATAGAAAAGTTGCTACAAAGGCAGCCCAATGCTTGTGAACTAAAGCTGCATAGATAGGTTACCATGAGTGCTCCAGGATATGCACCAGGGCCAAGGGAGAGTGTCACAGTGTTATAGGCCTTGGCACAACCTATAAGTGGCTCCTGGGAGTACCAGAAACAGCCCTGCAGCCAGTGTGGTTTGCAGTGCTAAGTTAAGAAATGTTTCTAACTGTTTTTACTTTTTAAAATGTGGATATTGGTATCCATGAGGGTCTGGGAATGAATCCCCCACAGATAGTAAGGGATTACTGAATACAAATGTTGAGTACAGGAGTGTGTCACTTAATGACAGGAATGCCTCCATTGTCAAGTGATGCAGAACGTTAAACGACGTCACCTGTCTAAGCCTCTGAAACCAGGGGCTTCCCCAGGCCTCAGAATACCTTAAGGCCAAAAAAAGTCACTTCCGGTTTCCCGAGGAAACCTGAAGTTGCAATGTTTTGGCCAAAAAGGCAGTTTGGGGTTGGTCATTTGTTAGTAGAGCCATTGGGGAATGTGAGCCCCCAATCAACAGCATGGTATGCCTTGTCAGTTGTCACAAAATTGATGGTGTGCCTTGACAATTTCAGTACCTTGTCAGTGTGCTGTGAGATGAAAAAGGTTGAAAATCATTGGACTAGACAACCATATGGGTGTTCACCAAAAGCTAAGGATACCATAGGCAAAAGTGATACTTACTGGGCTGGCGTTAAAAAAAAAATTCAAGTTCAGTGTATTGTTAAAAACTTGAAATGAATACACATGTATACTCTGTGTTAAGTGTGTTTCTTTAAAATTAGTGATGATGATTTTCAAAAGTGCCAACTGGTTTGTGGCACAAAAATGTAAGAAGCCCTAGCATCCCCAGGTGTTAGCGATGGACTAAAGAACATGCTGCTTTAAACATTTAACTATGTAAAAGGAATGGAGGTTTGTCCAGTGTTAAGAGCACATCTATAATTCAGCACTATAGTGAAAGAGAGAAATTTAATTTACAGTGGAGGCTGACTCTGGTCACATATTGCAAGCTTCTGTTGATATCCCTTCTGTTAAATGAACAACCTCCTGCTGCCTAAAGGCGGTAAAGATTTTAATCCTTCCAAGGCTTTAATTTTGCAAAGCAAGCATTTTTAGTGAGACTTAGTAGACTAGATGCTTTTGATCTTAAATTCTGCTCAGCTTTGACTTTAAACCTTGCAGAGGGCAAGGAAGGGTGGGTTTAATGCCTGCCTAATGGATTTATAGGATCTGAGAATTCTTGCCTTCATCTGAGATCTGAGAGGAAGAAGAATTCAATGCAGGTACATTAAAAATAAGCAAGGAAAAGTAAAACAGCTACAAGGGCTGATTTCAAAAGCTTCTCAAAGGATGCTAGTTCTGGGCAGTCATGGAGCTTATAATGCTAATGATACATTAAATAATTAGGCAGTATAAAGAAGAGTCACCAGTATTTTGATTCAGCAGTAAGGTGTAAATGTGTTTCACTTGTATTCATCCAACTTTCATGCTGGCACATTTGGCCATTTTTGGTAGCATGCTCAATTAAATGTTATTTTAGATAGCTGCATGCTGAAATCAAAGTATTTTGATTTATTTTTGCGTATACTATCATCATATGTGGCATCACACTGAAATGCTGAAACCCAAAACAACTAGATTAGTATATATGGGAGTGGGGAAAAAACCACGTACTGAGCAGCGGTTTTCCTTTTTAAAGAATAAGGCTTTACCTCATAACTAGGTGGTAGTAAATGGGCAGAAGGGCTTGAGACATCTGTCCTTGGGGCACAAGCCTTCACAAACTCATGTCTTGGAGTGTTCTAATGATGCATGATTATCAAAATCCTGAGTAAAATAGGAGAAATTGAGGGGGTGGGTACTGTGGGGTGAATATATACTTTATTCTAAGCAAATGCAGACAGTTACAGGAGGAAAAGTGGTATTTAGTGATCCCCATTTCTCTCAGCTGGGATGTAAAATACAATTCATTTGCTTAGCTGCTGTACTGAGTAAAAGAGAATGCAGTACACTGAGAGAGAATGGAATTGAGCAGGCAGTTTATAGACAGAGAATGGCATATTTAACTATCCATCAGGACCCACTTTTTAGAATGAGAATCTGTCAGGACCACTGACCACTGAGAATCTGTCAGTGATGTCATGACCAGAAGTGACATCATCAAATACGAAAATTTTTAACAATCCTAGGCTGCAATCCTACCCACACTTACCTAGGAGTAAGTCCCATTGACTATCATTGTTAAAAGAATATAAATAGTAGCATGTTAAAAGTACAAGTCTGTAACATTTCCACTAATTCAGTCACATACCATGGTAGCATCAAATCTAATCTATTAAAAATAAAATATTGAAATGAATGGGGACCCACCTGAAATTGGCTTGCGACCCACCTAGTGGGTCCCGACTCACAGTTTGAGAAGCACTAATCCATGAGAACATGGGGTGTCGCTGTTGCCCATTAATGATTAGATTTTTTTAATCTCCCCCAAGAAAAAAAATACTGTGTGTGTGTTAGTTAAGACGTATGCATATGTTAGTCTTCCAGGTATTCCCTTTCTCTCTTAGATGGGATTGAATGTCTGTCTTAAGATGACGCTTACTTACAAGTGCTTGTAATTTAAAGAAAATATTTTGAAAGACCTGCTGTCAGATTAATCTGGCATAGCTTTTGAGTCAAACTGTTAAATTGACTAAATGTGAGAGCCCAAAGGTCTTTTCACTGAGAAAATGTGAAATTGCCTTCATTGAGAAAATACAGACATCTAGATAACGTTGTACACGTGGAGTTGGGGAATGAGGATTTGTGGCTAATGTATTTATGCTCTGTAAATCTTTCTGTATGTAGTGACAATTCTGTAATACTTCTCTGCAGTTGTTTCTGCACCCCATCTTAATCAGTAGAGTGATGTGATGGATGGAGTGATGGATGGATGGAGTGATGAAATAAAATAAATAATAAATAAATGTGATAGTTAAAAGGAAATATAGAATCCTGCTTGGAAGTTAAGACAAACTTGTTGAATAAAAGTTGTCTGTATTGCATTTGTATTGCGTTGTATTACTCCTCCCATGCAGTGGATGTGGCAGTGCCCCAGGCGGTGAGTGTGATGATGTACCATTGCCCCACCCAGGGCCTCCTAGAGGAAATCTATCAGGGGGTACAAAGTTTCTTTAGGGCCCCTTCCCAAAGAGGGAGGGGATGAAACAGAGTGGGGTGGAGCAATGGGGGTGGGCACCACTTCTGTAGCAGCTGTAGCCCTCACAGCTGTATCCCTGAGCCCCCATCCACTCCTTCATTGTAAGCAGATCCACAAGCCAAAGAGCTCCTGGAGCAGGCCAGCTTCCTCCCAGATGTGACACTGTTAAGGAAGGTATGCATTCCTGGACCTGGTGTGTATGACTTGTGGCAGTAGTTGCTGCCATGTGCACACAGTAATGCCCCCAGCATCCCATGTGGACAGCAAGTCTGGGTGAGATAGGAAAATGTAAGATTCCAGGAAATTTCTGGGCCCCCTCCTGTGACTCCTGGGCCTCCTTTCTGACCTTGGGCCCAGGTACAAATTACCCCCTTTAGCCCCTCCTCAGCCCTGGCCCCACCCCTTCTGGTTTTTGGCTATAAGTTTTGATATAATATATATATTTCAGCACAGTTTGTTTCATTGAAGTCTGCATGAAATTATGCATCAAATAACATGATATTATTTGAAAATACCAAGATTTTCAAAATTTTGACCAGTAGCGGTGTAACTAAACCCCCCTGTGCACGTCACCCAGTGCGACCTGCAACCTCCGCACCCCCTCTAGCGATGCCACTGGGTTGGAGCTAGCAAGGAAGAAAGCATTTATTTGAGGAATGAATTACTCTAGTTTACAAACTTTATGACTAACCAATTCAGAGAGAGCTCTTCCATGATTCCTCTAATTGCAAAATTTGATACTAGGAGCATCCAGTTTTGGGTTCTGCTTCATTATGTACAACACTTATTTCTATGAGTGCTGTACAGATGTCATGGAAATAAGAAGTTCAAAATCTGTTTATATCAGTATAATTTAGCACTTCAGAAAGCAAAATATGCCTTCTAGAAGCTTAGAGTATTACAGTTTGGTGGGGGGGAAATGGCGGGAGAAGGAATGCTGACACCTCTTGCATTTACCAAATACTGTAATCCTCTTAGACATTAATAATGTGTGCCAGTGTGTCTGCCTGAGTAGACTGAGTAATTTTGTGGTGCTAGTTCAGGAAGTGCCCTAGCTTGTTCAAAGATTGTAACAGAGTCATAAAACATCTAGTTATGTTGGCTGTGAACAATACCTTCCCCATGCCTACTGCTTTCCCATTGTATTGAACAATCTCATTTTATCCCCATCATCTGATGTGCATTTAAGTAACCTTTATTTGTTAAATGTTGTATCTTCTGTGTTATGCCAATTGTATAACTATTCCCAGCATCATTTTTGAATGTGAAGGCTGTTTAAAATCTGAGGTTATAATTGAAGACTTGAATAGAATTGAAGCCAGATTAGCTGGCTTGGGTGCCCTAGTATGTAGGAGAAAGGCAGGATATAAATTCTTAAATTCCTAGTCAATTAGAACTTATTTTTAGTCTGAAGGAATTACAACAATATGTGTAGATTTCATCACAACACTATACAATATTCAGTCTCCTGAAATTCGCTTCACTTTGAACCTGGGATTATATATAGCTTTCTAGGGTTGCTAAGTATCTGCAATATTAATATTGGTTTTTTTGAAAGTTTGTTTCCTTTTAGTTCAAATATTTTTTATCTGTAGAATTTAGATTCTTGCTTTAAAATGTAAAACAATATTTTAACTTGGACTGTAAGTCTGTGTACACATGATCCAATATGAAAGTAATTGCCTAACTCCTGCATATCTTGAAAGCTTGGCACTAATTGTTGTAAGCACACCTTGGCCATGTCCTGTTCAGTGTAACCTCTGCTTTCCTGAATTGGCTGAGAGTTGCGTGTTATGTGGCTGTCATAAATGGAAAATAGTTCCCATAAGCATATTCTAACTTATTAGTCATAGCTGAATTAGATAAAATCTTTACAGCGCAGAAATTAAAGCCTTGTAAAAATCTGGCTGAGATCAGACAGATCTCGAAAGATTCCTTTCTTGTTTCTATCTGCCTTTTCCCACTGGCTGGTTATACAATATAAACCTTATCTATAACATCATGTTTTCCCTTATCCCTTATCCTTTTCTGCCCCAGGCATTGGGGTAAATGGTGTCCTGAAGCGCTGAGACTGTATTTGGAAGTTGAACAGCCATATGAGACAGAAGCAGATAGCTATAAATGGGTTACACTTGAGCATAGGTTCTTCTCTTGTGCACAATGATGCACTTTGTTATAACTCATTTACTTTATTCATGTTTAGATTTGGATATTGTTGTGTGAGAAAAAACCAACTTCACACTCGCTGCAGCAAACCATGTTTCCAGCATGTTTGCAATTTTTGTTGTATTATAAACATGAAGCATCTTTGAACTGCTAGGAAGTGTCTATGTACAAGGGAGCACAGTTGGTTGCATCTCCCTTGCATGTGTCCATAGTGTGTTCAAAAACCTATATCTCATTTACAGACATTAGTGTTGAATGTGATGATGTGGAAGGCACATGCAAAGAATGTCTGCCTTGTGATGTGGTTTTTAAGTGTATATATGCTGCATCATGTAGTACATTTTCCCCCACAAAATATGGGAATACTGTACTCATGAAAGCTACTAGCCAAGCTGGTTCACTGGCCAAGCTGTACACATGGAAGCTACCTGATGAGTAATATAACGAATGTTTGCAGAGCCCTAAATAACAATAATTGTTGAACTAAGGGGCCATATAGGCAGTTTGTGTCCATTTCTTTTTAATGGGACAATAAGAAAACTAATAACAAAAAGGTTTGTCCAAACTTGGATTTCATGTATTATCTAGGTTAATTAGGTTTTATCAGTGCTTTTTTTTGTAAAAAAAAAAAGGGTGCAGGAACTCACAACTAGTTAATCATTTATTTATTTATTTATTTATTTATTTATTTATTTATTTATAAACCATTTTTATAGGAGAAATAAAATATTTATGTGCTTCTCCCCTAAAAATGAACTTACTTCTGAGTAGACATGCATAGGCTTGGGCTCTCAGGCTGCAAGTTTATGCACCCTTTCCCAGGAGCAAGCCCCGTTGAGCACAATGAGACTTACTTCTGAGTAGACATGCCTAGGCTATCTCAGGTGCAGGGGCTGCACCAGCCAGCTTCCTTCCCTCCCTCCTCTGCCAGGCCAGTACCTGGGTGCTGCAGCCTGTCTCCTTGGCTGGCTGTCCCTTGTTGTTATCATCGTCGTCCTCCTCCTCCTCAGCACATGTCCCTACGCCCTCCACAGGCTTGGAAGCTGTGCGGGAAGCAGAGCGCGGGGAGAGGAAAGGCGGGCTGGGCTCAGGCGAGAGCTGTGAATGCGGTGAGGCAGGGGCAGTGCTTTTTTTGTTAAAAAAAAAAGGTGCAGGAGCTCACTTACAAGAACAAGTTTAAGATTAACAAGTGTAATCTTTTATTTATTTATTTACCACCCACCTAAAAAAAAATATTCCTTATGGGGATTTGAACCCCCAACCTCTGGCTCCACAGACCAGCACTTTAGCAATTGAACCATAGGAAGTCTTAGGCTCAAAGTGTTCGGAACTAATACTTGAGGCGATGATGGCTACCACTGGGCTCAAGACCTTATATATTAGTTCTGAACACTTTAACTATAGGCTTTCCTATAGCCCAATGGAGAGAGTGCTGGGCTGTGGAGCACAAGGTTGGAGGTTCGAATCCCTCCCTAGCAAGCAGTGCGGGGCGGCGCAGGGAGAGAAAAAAGGTGGGGGCGGAGAGGAGGGGGAAAAAAGGTGCTGGAACATCGTTCCGGTGCGTTCCATTACAAAAAAAGCCCTGGGTTTTATTATGTTTACATCCCTGCTTTTTTTCCATCATGGAACTCAGAGGGTTCCCACATGGTTGCTTATCTAGACACTGACAAGATCTAGACCTGCTTAGCTTCAGCAAGGTAACTGTTCAAAACCTCAAGCCATCTTCTAATGGCTTCTAATGTCCAGTACAGCTTTTTAATCACCTGAGCTGCTCCTTTGCATTCTGCTACTCTGTTTCAATTATAATTTGAACTCTCCCCTTAAAGATGAAGATAAACAAAACCAATGCTATGACACAACAATATGATGATACTTGTGGTATTTATGGCAATGCATGAGTTCCTGTAGTGGATGGGCTCTTGTCTTGCTGTAACACCATCTAGGTAGCCAGCATGTTTAGCTAATTGGGAAATCAGGTGCCTCTGAACCATCTTCATGTATTTCTCAATATGTAGATGAATCCATCTTTGCTGGGAAGGGCAAGTTCCCAGTTCTGTTCTGCCAAAAGGAGACAAACAAGTTGTACAAATAAAAGTCAACGCCCCGTGCATTCTTTTGACTGACACATGGATATAATGACTATGACTATATCTTTTGAGTGACAGCCTACATAAATGTTGCAAAGAATTTGATTAGCTTGGGTGTGGCCATGCCAGGCATCCATTACACTGGTATATTCTTGCCAGACCTGCAATTAAGCTGAACTTCAGGGGCTGAGATGTACTCTACTTCAGTTGAGCGTCTCTACTCAGCTGCAACAATAGCAAATGTAAAAGGATCCCTGAATAAGTGATTGTCTACTCATTTCCTTAAGAAGTAATCTGTAAGACTGAGAAGCTGGGGTCGAAAGGATCTTCAGTTGTTCCTTCACGGTGATGGAGAGCTTAGCTATTGACCTAGGAGAAATGAACACCAACCAGGAGGAGACACAAACTGAACAAAAGGAACGTAGCACCATGGTAGAATCCAGAAAAGGAATTGGAACAGCTTTAGATTTTCAGAAGGTTCAGCAGGCAATAAAAAATGATCTTAAAGCAGAGATAAAATCCAGTCAGTTGGAAATAAAATGTGTACTTGAGGAGATCAAGAAAGCATGGATGGAAATGGAAATGCGTCTAAATGCCCAGGCTGATTTGGTAACTCTGATGAAGGAAGTGAGCCACAGTTTGACCAGTATTAATGTTTTTCATACAATGGAGAAAAGCCAGAAAATGCCTGCTAGTTTGAATTATGATGCTGGAGATGTTCAAGAGCAGATATTTCAGCACTTGCATGAAGAAACTGGAAGTAATCACAAGTTGGAAACAAGAAGTTTGAGTTATGGGAATGGAGACCATATGGCTTTGGGTAAGACGCAACTTGAGTCTTGCCTGATTAATTTTTTGAAAGATGTCTGAAGTGAAAGGTTAAAGCTGTTTTTTTCCCCCTGTGCAGCTTGGAAAGAAACTTCCCATATTAAACTGTGGAAACAGTGTGATAATCCTGTAATTCAGCTACCTTTTTCTTTGCAAGGAAAAATAGTAAATATGGTTTTTAAAAAATGGCATGCTGTGTGGTGGTGTAGGACATTGTATGCAAGAGAGGTGTGTGTTGCATTTGGTTTTGTGATCTGTGGTGGGTTAGAATTGAGCATCCTATGATATACCTTGGGTTATTACCTAGGTCATCTTGTAGTGCATTCCCAACGTATTTCACTTGTGTACCCCTTGGCAGCCCATTTCCATAAATTGTATCCCTCATATTAGCAAGATGTTGTGTAATTAATACAGTAGCTGTTACTTTAAATTTATGTTTCAACTACTGGTGCATATCTGATAATACACAACTGATGACAAAAAACTAGAAGTTAGTGGAGCTTTTGCAGCCTGCTAGCTGGCTCCCTTCCTGTTTTGCCAGCTCTGTGAGGTATTCTAATACAGACCTGCCTTTTTCCACCATTATTCAATTCTTTTTGTAGTACCCCTAAAGGTCCTGGCAAGTACCCCTGGGGGTACATGTATCCCAGGTTGGGAACCACTGTTGTAGTGAATGCTTTAGTGTGGAAGCAATATGTGCTTCCTCCATGTGTTGCCTAAAAGTGCATGTGTTTGAAATACACCTTATTCAGTAGAATGGCTCACCACTTGTTACTTGAAATATTGCCAAATCTGATAAAGGGCAAGTAAATCAAGAGGAACTGGATCTTTCCGTGCTTGTAAACAAAACAAGACAGCAGTAGAATTGTCATAATGGCAGCTTTATATTTGATCTCAGCTTTATGATGACATTTTTTGATTCAGCATGGACAAATGTACTGCTGTGGTTTGGACAGATTTCTCCAGAAGGTAAAGTCATTGTAGCCCTTAGCTTGAGTATCCAAGTATTTGGTAACTAAAAGACACTAAGATCTTAGATCTTTACAGGAGGTGATGCTTTGTTGAAAATGATTTTGTAACTCTTAGAAACAAGTTTTTATAGTATATGTGACTGACGCACCTGGTAAAAGTCTAAAATAAAGCACGTCTGCATGCAAGAGAAGTGCAGTAGATGTGACATTTAGAAATGTTTAGCAGATAGACTTTTTTGTTAACATGAGTGAGAAACTACATGATGTAGCTATTGTATGGTCATTTCTGAAATAGGTGGGATACACTCTGAATCATCTATACTTGTTCGTTGGGTGAAAAGTGGTTGATCTTCTAGATCAGTGTTTCTCAACATTTGTTACCCACCGAACCACTTTGCATGGTCCACCTATTGAAAGTGCCATCAGAATCAATGACATCACCAGTTACTTCCGGATTGGATGGCCTTATGTGACTGCAACAAACTGATAGGAGGCTCAGGGCAGATGGGAGGGCATTTTTGAGCATGTGAAAAGTACAAGCTGGAGCTCTGCCCACCAAGCCTCCTAACACTGCTTGTTGCGTTGCTGGCCTTGCTGCCAGGCAGTTGGGGGTCGGGGGTCTCTTGAGTACCACCAGACTGAACAGCAGATACCACCAGTGGTAAAAGTACCACTCATTGAGAACCGCTATCCTAGATTATATCTATGTCTGTTGGCTATTTGAAGATTCTATGGTCCCGTATATGATTATTCTAGACCAGGAGTGCCCAAACCCCGGCCCTGGGGCCACTTGTGGCCCTTGAGGACTCCCAATGCGGCCCTCAGGAAGCCCCCAGTCTCCAATGAGCCTATGGCCCTCGGGAGACTTGCTGGAGCCTGCACTGGTCTGACGCAACTGCTTTCAGTGTGAGGGCGACTGTTTGACCTCTCATGTGAGCTGTGGGATGAGGGCTCCCTCCACTGCTTGCTGTTGCACGTCTGTGATGCAGTAGTGGCAGCAGAGGAAAGGCCAGCTTTGCTTTGTGCAAGGCCTTTTATAGGCCTTGAGCTATTGCAAGACCATTCATTCATATAAGTTCATTTTTAATATATTCATTTATGTAAACTTATGTAAATTTATTCAAATTTTAAATGTAAATTAATTTTTTTTCCCCTGGCCCCCCAACACAGTGTCACAGAGATGATGTGGCCCTCCTGCGAAAAACTTTGGACACCCCTGTTCTAGACTCCCTTAACCCTCAGAGAATGAGTAACTCCCTAGAAACAAACACAAAAATGTATCCTTTGCAGGAAAATCATTTCTTTGCCAGCTGGGGGCTTTTTTCAAGTGCCAGTTCAGAATGCACTAGAATCAAATTTGATGCAGTGCAAGAGCATGGATATGTCCATGGCTTTGTGTGTTTTATAGTGCAGACCGAGGTCAGTTAGCTCCATACCGAGTACAGTGGTGCCTCGCAAGACGAATGCCTCACACACTGAAAAACTCGCAAGACGAAAGCGTTCTTGCGATTTTTTCTGGTGACTCGCAAGACAAATTTTTCTATGCCGTGCTTTGCAAGACGAATTTTTTCTATGGCCGTGCTTCACAAGATGAATTTTTAAAATTAAAAAGTTGAAGTTTTGTGCTTGAAATTTTTGAAATCCTCTGTACAGTATGTATGCCTTTAAAGAGCACTTAATAAATACTTTGTAAACCAAATTTGACTTTGTTCTGACTTTTTTTGCCCACAGGAACGCATTAATTAAATTTCAATGCATTCCTATGGGAAACCGCGCTTCACAAGATAAAATTTTCGCAATACGAAACGACTTGCTGAACGAATTAATTTCGTCTTGCGAGGCACCACTGTATTAGTATTGTCATCAGTTTCAAATTCCTGCACATTGTTTAGCAATGTGAACATTTTATACCTAGATTTTTGTCTGTGGTTATCACCAGGACAGCACATGACCTGGTTGAAACCGTGGAAAATTTGGTTGACCAGAACACTGTTTATATTGCATATTATTCAGTAGACTAGCAAATTAAGCCAGTACTTAATTTAGAGAATTAATAATAAAATACTTAGGTAGCACTTTTTTCAGCTGTATTAGCTGAAGCCTGCACCATGTGGTCTGCAATTTGTGGCAGTATCTCTAACCCACAATTTGTTGACAGAAGTACCTCGCTTCTGGCTCCAAGACTTGAAAAGATTTGGAACTAAATGTTGGCGTCTGTTACCCAAGTTCTTTAGATGTTTAGATGAAAGCCATGATTATAGATACATAACTTCTCAGTTTGTGCATTTTGTGAACTAGCCTGTTCTTCCAACAGCTTATTCCCCAGTAAATTACGTCAAGCCATTTCTGCCCAACATTGGTTATACTCAATAGGGACCAAAGGTGTACGTCTGTGGGCCTGGCAAAAATGGGTTAATGTTTTTTAAGGCTTCACAAGCATTTTTTTTTTACCGTGACCTAGAAGTTCACCACAACAGCTGGTCACTTTCAGAACACAAAATAGTGTAAACATCCTATGAGATCAACTCATAACTAGTCACAGCATGACATTATACATCTGCCACAGATGTGATAAGTTCCGATTGTGTATGTATCTAGCTTGAGGGGTATTCTGTTCTGTTAAATATTTCATAATTAGTCCAAATGTAGTTGATACAGTTGGAACTGAGTAGAGAACTTGAAATAATGTCACTCTTTAAGAATGAGCAGCTCAGAACTTAAAGTAGCTCAAAGGTCCCCAAGATTAGCTGCTTACAAATCACAGATATTCATTTGTCATGATGCGCTTATTAGGTATCAGCTAGGTTAACACTCTCTAATCTTGTGCAATACAGAAGAACAGATTTGATTGTGTTAAGCCATACAACAAAACTAGTCGACATCTTGGTCCACAGAGCCATCTGGTCAAGCAATACTTTGTTCAACTTGGACCTCAGTTCCCTCCATACTTAGATCTGTCAGATGCAGAAACATAGCCTTTGGCCAGGGGGTTATTTTGGTGAGCTGGATGTCGCTCATAATCTGTACGCTGCTTTTCCATCAAAATATTCCAATAATATTTCTTTACATATTTCTAATTAAGGCTGTTCAAAGCCTTAATGCTATTGTTAATACACGTGGTATATTTTTTAAGGTAGAGACAATATTCTTTGTCACGAAGTTTTGCTCTTTCTTCACCTATTGCATATAAGTGTCTTGACATCAAGACAGATGGCTTCTTTTTTATAACCCTTCTGTTTTCATATTCTTTAAAACCATATTGTTAACATCAAAGAAAGCTATAGTGTGTTCTAAAGTTAACCCTTGATTGCAAAAGCTCAAAGTATGAGATTTATCCAACTTCGCAGGTTGTCTTAGTCTTCTGTCTCAAGAGTCTCTCATATTTATCTTAACATCTGAATATTATAGCCACAGTAGATGGTGGGATGTGTGTCCAACACGATTATAAAAATTGAAATGTACTCTACAAATGAGAAACTGGCTTTTTAACTCTGTATGTGATATTATACAGTGCCTGAAGGTTTTCTCACTTTCAGGCCTCACAAAACATCACATGAAATGCCTGCTTGAAATATGAGACAATCTTTCATTTTATGAAGATGTTGGGACTGTTTAGAGACATTTTGGGACTGTTAGATAGTGTAGTCTTGGAAATCCATCACTGGCAAATCAGAACAAGACCTGGCTTGTGTCCACTTGAGTATTTCCTAGTGGAAGTCCCCTTTTGCTTGTACAAGGGATGGCCATAGATTTCTGTCAATTTTTCCTTCTCTCCTGCAGTCTTGTGCGCCACATGTTCAAGGGTAGCCAAGCCCTCAAATTACTTTTGGTGGTGCCTCAGGGCCTTTAGTGAGGAGGTGGAAAATGTCTGTTCTGTAAGGGAAGCGCTGCACCCAGAATTGGAAATCCCAAACCATAGTAGTATTGGCATAGATTAGATTAACATACAAAAATAAAATTCAAGAACTAGTGACCCCAAGATATAAAAGCAGCTGTCTGAACAGCTCATATAGCTACCCCAGACAACTAAATGGTGAACAAATACTGAAAACTTACCTGTTTCGTGAGTAAAAAAAAAAAAAAGAATAAGTATCTGCTCTACTACACTTGTTGGCAGTGGTGCTTAAAATATCCAAATGTCAAAATTTATAATATAAATATCTCATGCTTATACTGTGATTGCAAATTGATAGTGCTTAATAATGAAAATAAGAATGCTTTACTATGTTGGAATTGTAGGGAGGAACCTGGTGGCTTTCCCAGCTTCATCTTGCTTTTCATATTTGAAATCTTATCTAACAGTATTGTATAGCAGTATACTGTTCAGTAGGCTTGGAAAGCTGTTATTTCAGTGAAAAACTAAGGAACTCAGGTAACAGATTGTGGCTGAACCCAGTAGGAATCATCTTTGTTACAAGGTGGAAATGTTAAGCTGTAATTATAAATGTGACTGAAGAGCTTAAAAATGTACAATGAAATGCTAAATGTGCAAATGTTATGCTAATTATGCCTATAAAACTATTTTTTTGGCAATGAGACGGAGTTTACAATCTGTTGCATTCAAGATTGCAGCACTGCAGAGGGTAAGTGTGTACCAGGAAGACATACCAAATATTGGTGGTGAGGTTATTTAAAATGGAAATAGTGGGTGGAAATGCAACAGGATCAAACTAATATATAAGCTTATATAATATAAGCTAATATAATAAACTTATATAATGTATAAGCATCAGTTATTACCAAAAAAAATGAATAGAAGTAACAGTGGAAGGGTTTGCTGAAATACAATCTGGAAATATAAATAAAAAAATCCTCAGTCTCTTATTGGGTAAATAACTTCTTATTCTGAAACTTGAGGTACTCAGTTCAGTACTCAGCTGTGACAATGAGTGATCTGACAACATTCTTTACTTTGGAGTTCATATTATAACATGTCTTTTTCCCTTGTTTTTGTAGTTGATAAGGGTAAGCCGAAGAGTCCGAAGATCTCATGCATACAGACTCGGACCTCTACTGAAGTGGATTCAGCAGAAACAAAAGCTCATGAGTTGATGCAATTCAAAAGAAAATGTGAAAACCAAAGTGGGATTATCCAACAATTGAAGAAATACTTGGCAAGCAGTAATCAGAAATTTGAAGCATTGGCTCTTGTGATCCAACACTTTTTGTCCGAGGTAAACCTATTCTATTTTTGCAATGCTTATAGCATTTTCTTGCATTTTACACTTTTTAAAAACCCTTTCATATACCTTTTTAAATTTCTCTTTTAAAAATATCTAAATCCAGGACTATACTTGTTTAGTATAGAACTATACTAAATCCAACAATTGTACTTGTTTTAGAAGCCTAGATCTACAGCAAATATCAAAAACTTGATGTGATGCCTCCTTTACATAAATATGAATGAATTGAATTGAATTGATGAATGCTTGAATTGTGAGACAAAAGCATTAGTTGAATTCCTAATCCTGAATATTTAAATCATCAAAGAAGATATCTCAATAACCTCCATTAAGGGAAGAATCTATATTCAAATCATGATAGGATCTCATGATGGTTTCATTTTGTGAGAATAGGGAAACTGTAGAGAATAGGAGCTGTAGAGAATAGGGAAGAAGTACTCTGTATCCATGTGTGATGAAGGTGGTCACATGTCTGAAGAGCACCATGCACTAATTAGAAGGAAGTACATTCCTTCCATTTTACTGTAAGCCCATTTTTCTGTAAGAGCCATTATGCCCACCAAAGCATGGAATATTTCAAAATGTGAAGCAAGCAAGAGTGGCTTATGATGCATTACAGATATGGGTGGTGACGTTGTGTGTGGGTGTGTGTTTGTTTCCAGGGCACACTTCAAGATCCTTAATTGAGTGGAATCAATTAATTAAATGCATAACTGTACACTATAATTAAACGACAAGCTGTGTGTCCAACTTGTAACTGGAATTTTCCTGTGACTTTTTAGAAGCATAAACTAATGCTACTCCATTCCTAACAATTGGGGCATATATTGCTAAATCTATTTACATTCTATGTGATCTGACTAATGCTAGGCAGTCTTATACACACTGAAACAGTCATGGGGCACAGTGTGAGGAACATTTTGAATGCTACCCCATCTCTGTCCTTCAATAAAACTGGAGTTGCAATGCAGAACAATTAATATAGTAGTAAAATCCATGCATTACTGCCATTTCAGTATTGGAAGAGGGTCTAAAGGAAGATAGTGTAGAAATTGGAATGAACTCTTCAGGCTTCAGTTCAGGCAAAAGTATAAAGAATTACAATGAGAAATTCCAAAGACACAGTCCTAGAAGCAGTACATTTGATAAAAGTCTTGTTTGAACTGAAATGTGGTAGGCTAGAACATGAAATGTATCTGCTATTTTAAAGGTTAACTTTTGGTTATGCCTGGCCAGGCCAGGAAATTGGGTGCTATGAATTGAAGTTAATGAGCATCCTAAGGGTTCAGAACTTAATGCAAGAGTTTTAGAGAAGCAGGAGCTTAGTACATGTCAGCTAAACTATGTATGAAAAAGAATGTTCCTAACTAAGCTTTGTTTCTGGAGTTTGTCTTTCTTCTAATCCTCCTTTCCTAGGTCTTGTCCCTGTTAATGTTACCAATTGCATCCCCTTCCTCCTTCCACTCTTCTGGGGATCCATTATAATGCATGCTTATAAATACGTATGTTCAACAAATATACCTTAGGCCATACATGCTTATGTTGCAAGGTGCAAAAACCAAGATGTTACAAGAGATCCCAGATGTTGCACGGTAATCCCAGGTTCCAAAGCAAACTCAGTAGACAGTGGTGATCAAATCCAGGCCTTTATTGTAAATCCATCAGCAAAGGTGGTAAATCCATCCACATCTCCAAAGGAGACTGCATGCACCAGAAATGGGGAGAAGAGAAGCCCGTAACGCCTCCTTCAGCTGACTTTTATTACAATCTGGGGTTCCTTCCTTGAAACACATTCATGGAGACAATTCATTGGTCCGTTACACATCACCAGATGTTCACTTCGTACATCTTATTCATACATCATACAGATTTGAGCAGGCCGTAGGTGGTACTGCAACCCCTTAGTTCAAAAGCTGACCTCACTCATAACCATCACATGACTTTACTGCTGGCCTTTGTTTGTAGCCCGTGAAATGCAACATACTTGCTACTGACCTCACGGTGTGTGAGTTC
This sequence comes from Tiliqua scincoides, assembly GCF_035046505.1. Taxonomy (NCBI): domain Eukaryota; kingdom Metazoa; phylum Chordata; class Lepidosauria; order Squamata; family Scincidae; genus Tiliqua; species Tiliqua scincoides. The sequence continues at coordinate 63,389,354 of NC_089826.1, forward strand.
ATCTAAAAACTGTTGTGAAATGATTTTCTTTGGGAATCTGACCTGTGAACCTGGAAATGATTTTGGTTTGTTTTCTTAAAACTTTTACTGCTGTTAGACTACTACAACTTACTTAAAATATTACTATTTGCTAGTCACACTTATGTATACACCGAAACCGGTTTCAAAATGAAGAACAAGAACAATAAAAAACCAAGCTGACTAGTGTTCTTTTATGATATAACTTACACTATAAATACTAGCCCCCTATGCATATAAGGCTTTCCAGCATATATATTAAAAAGCCGGTGGCTCCTTCAAACCAAAAGTTTCAAACTGCTAGAATGTTCCTTATCTGTAGCACACAAAGGCCTGTTCATTCAAATGTATCAACATTGTTCTGCAGAGAATCTGTGGCAGGCTGCCCAGCTCTCACAATCGGCCTGACTTTTTAAACCGCAACCATTTTGTTTTTTTTACTCAAGTTGAACATTCAGAGAGAGAGAGATCAAAAACCATGCTGTTTACATTTCAGGTAAGCATCCTATACCATAACTAACAGTCCTTTTACCCTGCATCACTTATACATTCCAGCATTCAACAAGCAGACTCACACAGTTTGAAAAATCCCAGGAGAATATTTTCCTTCCTCCATTGACCCTGACAATGTGTTTGCTTCCTGAGCACAGGAAAAAAAAAGGTTATTACTCATGGCGCTTCTAAGCATGGTTGTTGCCTTATTCACATCCTTGCAGTTACGGATGCGTGTGACTCTGGCAGTAGCCTTGAGCACTTTGCTAGTTTTGTGAAATGGAAATTGTTTTGTGCCTCTCAGCTGTTCTCAGGATGTGACACTGTAAATCTCCTGTACTGCTGTATAATATGGAGGTGTAGCTGTGTCATGTGCACGTTGTTAGAAGAGCATGCAAGCTAGATGTGTATCATGACAGTGGATGTGGTTGGGTTTATTCATTCCCTACAATAGGGGGAACATTTGCCTATTCGGTTCCTAATTTTAAATTCTTGTTGATTAGACAGATGTTTAGCTTTTTTCCAGCTTATTGTTCTGCATGTGTAACAGAGATTGTAGTTCTTTAATTGCTGGAGTAAAATTCTCAACAGAATTCAGCTTTGCTATGTATGGGAATGATTGATCCCCTCAGTTATGCTAACACATGTGTTGGTTGATCATTTAGTCTCAAGAAAATGCTATGGGTGGGTGTTATTATCACAAGGTATTTCTGAAGCAAACATACCATGGAGGATGTTCTGTATACTGCACCATTATTGCTTTGCATGTTAACTTTAATTCAGTGAAGGAACAGGAGGCAAATATGGAGTAATGCATAAGTAGGTGCGTTTGAAAATAGGTTTTTTTTGCAGGTTTTGTGATTTGAAAAAAATGAAAAAGCCAAAAGTGGTGGTTCTATACTTTTGTTCCAAGTTCCCATTTTTATTAATTTTAAACACTTTAAAAGTGTACAAGGTAGATAATATGGATGATATCGTGTCAACAGATGCAGCCACTGTATTATTTCTAACTAGAAAAGTAATCCATTTTAATTTCTGGAAAATACCTTAAACACCAAAATGCTGGGTGTTCTGTTTTTGTTTGAATAATGAGGTGTTTTGTGTTTTTATGTGATTAACAAAAACAAACACTTCTATGCATAACTAACCTATCTAGGCTAGGGTATAGCCTGTGAATATAGAATTCATAGCCAAAAGGGAAGATGGAAATGCAAGGTTTTTTATTAACACAAAGTATTCTTACCTTCTCTGCTTGGTGAGATCTGAGTCAGGAAATAGTGAACTGTACTGATGATGTATACAAAATAACTGTTCACTATGGGAAAAAAATAAGCAGAACTTGCATTTTGGTGGTTACTGGGGTCTCATCTCTGTGGAGGTTTTTGTTGGGACAGGGCTGACAATACAAGTTTGGATTTGACTGGATTTTAATAGAATTGCTGACTTTTACAATCGTATATTTTTTGTAACTTTTGTGCATTGTTCTGAGCAGTAAATTAGCAGTGAATGGAATTAACAAGTTTAAAAAGTAAACTATGTAATATTGTGTTATTGTGTTGCTGAATTTTATGGAACAGTTGACTAATTGGTGCAGTGACCCGAGTACGCGGGATCCTCCTGCAGCTCAAATTACTGCCAAAGATTAATTTATTGTGCCTGTTATAGATCTCTGAATGCATAATATGCTTCAGTTTCTGCCATCTTTTAATTTTTTGTATGGTTGCATAAGTGGTTGGAAGTAGACAATGTAAATTATCTATCACTTTTAAGATGTAAACTTGGCTTGCATTCAGCAGTACCATTTAGGGTTTTTTGGGGAGGGGGATGTGAGAGAGAAATTTCAAAGGACAAGATTTGAAGACTAGTCTTGAATATACAGTCAAAAATGCTTCTTCCTTTAACAAAAGCAGTTCCCAAACTTTCTCCTGGAGTTTGGGAGCCGCTGTAAGTCTTTGTGGGGGAGGGGGGAATTCAGCGACATGATCAGGACAGTTATACCACTACCAGGGCTTTCAGGGGCATTTTTACACTTATCCTGAGCTTGCACTGGCATCTGGGGGGTGTGGGGAACCCTGACGATGCCTCTGCCTTATAAAATAAAAAAATAAAGATCGCCACCCGGTTTCGTGATTGAAAACTGGCAGTGGGTTGCGAGGGGCAGTAGGCATTGAGTCCAGGGGCTCCCCACACCCACCAGAGGCCAGTGCAAGCTCAGGATAAATGTAAAAATGCCCCTGAAAGCCCTGACAGCTGTGTGATAGTCCCAATCACATCACTGCATTCCCCCCTTCCTGCCCCTTAAAGAGGCACAGGCAGAACTTCTCTAGCTAAGGTCCCATGATGCCCCAGTTTGAGAACCTCTGTTTTACAGGATGTTATATGTACACAAGTCTATAGCATGGTGTGCAGGCAGGCAGCCTGAAGAGACTAATCGAAGCAGGAGGTTAACTTCCACTGTGGACCTCCAAAAGCCTCCCAGACGTGACTGAAGAACAACTTGGGTCGCATCTGGGAGTTCAGGTTCAGCAGAGTTCAGAACCCAGTTAAATTCATGAGTTCCAAAACTGCAGAGAAACAGGGCAGACCTGTATAATACTAGTGACTCCTCTGTTGTCATGGTAACAGTTGACATATCTTTGATTCCTATCGATTTATCTTGTAGTAAAAGTTGAGATGGGCTCTTCCTTTTTAAAAATGTGTTTTAAAACATAGCTTGCAAAAGATTAAAATGTAAATATTTCTTTTCTTGAAATAGCTTTTCAGCAGTAGATTACGATTTCAGACTTGCACACGTGAGTTGCCAACAGCAGAGGCCTACTGTTTCTATTGAAAATACTCACGTTGGATGTATAAAACACCATATTAAATGCTCAAGAATTTATTGGGCTATTCAGCCTTCATTTTATCTGTTTCATCATGAACATTTTACTGTAGATTAGAAACCGGTAAAGCTCTTTCAGCTATATTGGATAAGAGTGATAAGCACCTTTTGAACTTTACCCATCTACGGGAAGGAGTGGATGTTGCATTTGGGTTTCAAAATGCATCTTTTAAGTAGTTATTCTACACCAGGCAACTTTTACATATAAAACCAAATATTTGCGTGTTTTTTTACTGTGAAAAATTGGGCAATATTTTAGGTCACACCATCCCTACTCATTGTCATGTGCATTTGAATGTGCATGTAATTCTGCTCCACTGCATGACTTTGCAACTGACACGTTTAGATTCGTTCACCCCACTTACCATAACAGCTGATGATGATTCTTATTATCATTCATGTTTACATCCTACTCTTCTTCCTAGAAGCTGAAAGTTGCATAAATGGGATTCTCCCTCTTTTATCCCCACATTTTGTTTTTTGGAAAGGATCAGTTTATTAGGTGGAGGCAGAGTGGCTGGCAGATTGAAGAAATAGTGACTGTGAGAAAAGCCACAACAGTGGAAGCTGCATCTACAACAGAATATAAATTGGGGGGGGGGGGATTCCATTCTCTTCATCATCCTGGCAGTGACAGCATTTTTAGCTTCAAAATAAAAACCTTGTGGCACAGCACTAAAGTCATCAGATGTTTATTTCCCTTCCACTTGTAATAGTAATGTGCTGTTATGGCAGGCAGTGCATGTGTCAATTTTGACAGAGCATTGGTTGATCTGTAATGCTGGCAAATACAGAAAATTGAAGTAACTTGCTGACCTTGCACTTCTGAAAATGTAATTCTTGGCTTCACAGATGAACGGTTCCTTGTCTTCATGTATTTGTACTGCTATCTTCTTCAAGCTTAAATAAATAACTTAAAATGGTGGGAGAGGCAGATGAAGTTCAGATGTGGGGAGGATGGAATCTGGTCTTGTAATTTGGTGTATTGGGGGATGAAACCCACCTAATTTAGAAATTTATATCCTGCCCTTCCTTTGCCATGACAAATGCCCAAGTTTTTAATGAAACTTGTGTTTCATTAAGAAATGTTAATGGCACTTACAATTGTAAAAATTCTGTTCAGAAGTACAGGCTTGCCCTGATATCCACATGGGATCCATTTTGAATGCACCTGCAGATACTGGGGGTTTGCAGATACTGTGGATGCCCCCCACAGCCCCCCACGCACCCATTACACCATTTTAAATAGTGCTGGGGCAACAGTCAGTCTTATTTTCGTCCCATTTAAATGTTTACAATGATGTAATGGGAACAGGGGGGGCATGGAGGAGGAGGGCATCCCCCCAGTTCCCATGTACCCGCACACGTCCATTAGACTATTTTTAAACACTTAAATTGGGGTGCGTTCTTGTTTAAACAGGCTGCATTTACAGCCAGCAGGAAGAAAGAAAGAACAGTGAGGTCTTCCTATTGACTTCACTTGTGTTCCCTTTAACCATTCTGGCTGCTTTGTATATACTGTTGCACCCACCCCCACATGCCCAATACATCATTTTTAAGTTATAGGTTTGAAAATCAGCTTGTTTAAGCAAGCTGATCTTCGCCCTGATAACTTTTAAAAATGATTTAATGGCTGCGTGGGGGGAGGGGGTTTCCCACATTCGCAGATAACTGAAATCACAGATAAGGGATCCATGGATATGGGGCCCCCTGTATATTCTTCTAGAATTAGAGATACTAGAAATATTTTGCTCAAACCGAACCCAAAAGATATTATTTTTCTCTCTGTGATCTTCTTTTTACTGATTCAGAAGACACTGTCTCCTCTTAGCACACTGATGCTCTAATCCAGTGGTTCCCAACATTTTTTCACTTGCATGCTCCTTGACAGTGCATTTCTAAAAATTGCACCCTTCCTATTCTAATACAGACCTGCCCTTTTCCACTATTCAATTCTTTTTCATGTACCCATAAAGGTCCTGGCAAGTACTCCTGGGGGTACCCCAGGTTGTGAATCACTGCTTTAATTTATACTTCTTGCAAGAATGAGTACCACTGTGGATATGCATGTCACACCCACTTCCTGACACACAGGGTGTGGCATGCATATCCACACACAAGATTTAGTTTAATCTTGCAGTTCAGCAGCTAAGATATACTACCCCACTATGCAATTAAGCTAAAAAGCCCCAGTGTGCCACACATGAAGAAACCAGTGGTTGAGGTATCATTTGAAGTAGCTCTTCATCAAATCACTCTCTTACCCACAGTGTTCCTGTCTGCAAATGCAAATAATGACCTGAAGAATTAATGCTAGACCTGAAAGATTGGTATCCTTTACATATACACCTGTACAGTGATGGTGCTATAGGAAGATAATAAAAATATACAGTTTTTCCTTCTTTCTCACCCCAAAGAGAAGTTTCTGTTTGAGTTTTGCCAAAAATGCTTTGTGACTTTGTGCAGTGCTTTTATGCCTAAAGCTCTATATAATAATAATGATAATAATAATAATAATACAGGTATTTATATACTGCCTTTCTTGGTCTTTATTCAAGACTTTATTCAAGGCAGTTTACATAGGCAGGCTTATTAAATCCTGTAGGGATTTTTACAATTTGAAAGAATGTTCTATCTTACAAGAACCACAACATTCAGGTGTTACTTTCTTGATCTGGTTTCACATTCTGGCCTCCATCCTCCCACGCTCAGAGCAGATGGAATAGCTCGGCTTCAGCTTGTCAGCTGCTTCAAGGTCGCATGGTGCCGGTGGCCTCAAACTGGCGACCTTCGGATGTTATCTTCAGGCAAATGGAGATTCTACCCTCTAGACCAGACCTCCTGCCCTATAGCATGATGACAAAGCACAAGCAAAATAGAGTTAGATACAGTAGGCCCTCCTCATCCACAGGTTCAGAACCCATGCATTTGACCTTCCATGGGTTCAGAATGTGAAGCTGGAGAACCTCACTGAATCTCCCAGACACATCTATCCAGTCACGTCCAGGAGGGGTTCTGAGGCAAGCAGAGACTTCTGAGATGCACTTCCAATTTTATCTGCAGGTTTAGTATCCATGGAGGGGGTTTCTGGAAACGGATACCGAGTTCCCACCTGTATTGTGTATCTTTTCCAGTACTGATATTGCATGGTCATTCCTTTATCACATTTCATGTGCTTGGCACACTAGTATGAATCTCTGTATTAAAAAGGTGAGAATTGGCCAGTGCTAGTGGTTAACATGTGAAGATAGTTAGTCTGCAAGTTGATATATATTGGTGGAACTGTTGAACTTTGGTTGATATGTTTGAAGAAGACTAAGGGCACAATCCTAACCATATGCTATTGTGTTCAATTGGACTTACTCCCAGGAAAGTGAGATTAGGATTACAGCCTTAAGCTTCTTTAAATCTGACCTAAATTTCACATGCAGTATTTTAACCTTTTCAGTAGCCCTATAGAGCAAATTACTATTTTCCCCCCATATTTTTCTGGTTTGCAACTGGGTATCTTGGCTCCTTACAGCAGTTCTGATACCACTTTTTGTTCAGCTGTTCTAATGAGAAATGTGAAGGAGCAAAAAATATTTGCTTTCAGATATAAAACAAGATATACTAAGGCTGAAATCCTAATTACCCAAGCTAGAAAATAAGCTGAATAGACTTATTTCTGAGTAGACATGCATAGGATTGTGCTTAAGAGTAGTAAGAATATGCACATTGGGCCTTAATATGATCATGTTTGCCTGAAAAGTCTTAAAATTCGTTGACAACCAAAGTGTTAGCAACAAACTCTGGAAATCCATTATTGTGTTTGAAGTGTACTTCTGTAAAATGTAGAGTTAGTTACCCTGCCACTGTGCACTGGTGGTTGATGCACACCTAATCTTGTGAAAAGCTAGATATGCACCAGTTTAGAATTGGATCTTGAAACTTTGCTATGTAGGTACAGGGTTAGCTTGGTTTTGGAAGCGAGTCCATCTCTCCGTGCATGGTGTCAGAGGAGATGAACAAAAAGATGATTCTGTACAGGAACCTCTAATACAATGAGGAGGTGTACCTAGTTGTAAAACTCCTTCTGTGAGCCTGAGCTAGCTTTTTTATTTTCTTAAACATTGACCTCTTTTTCAATATTTCATTACTTTTGGAATGGAGGCAGTTTCAAAACCAAATTGTGATAGTTACTCATGAACTAGCTCTTTAGATCTTGGCCTTTAAATGAATGCCATCATTCTTCTGGAAAGCACTGCATTCAAAGGACCTCATTTTCACATTGCTTACTTTTTTACATCTTCTGTGAGAAGTTCTATCATCATGTGATACAGATCTCTAGCTTCATTTGACCAATGCTTGCTGTGTATGCTAAATAGTTTCTGACTTACTGTCCTGTCCTGTTTCATTTACCTTAGTGGATTAAATATTTGCCTTACTATTTTTGTTTTCCCTAGCTAGGGCTTGCAAGAATTTGATGGGCAAGATAAGCCCATCACATATAGAATTTGTATATCCTAGGAAAGTAACTTTCAAGATAGTGTTATTAATTTAACTACAGTGTGCATTTTCAACTAGTGGGTGGTTTTTCTAGACCAGTGGTGTTCATCCTTTTCACTGGGTCAAAAGGTCAGGAGAAACATTTTTAGAAATGTGTATATCTACATAAAATATGTATTTGCAAAGGAAGGACCCACCAGTCACACTAAACGGGTAAATTTTAAATTGATTTATTTTGGTTGTTGTATGTTTAATTATAAAAAAATTTCCTGTAATACAGTATGTCTTGACTAATGAGTCAAATGCTTTAAATTACCTTATCTGTTACCTTGTTCTATATTACTTGTCAGATATTTTCAGACTAAGCACAGGGATAGGGCATATGATATTGCACTGGGTCATGGGAAAAAAGTTTGAAGGAGTGCTCTAGGCTGTTGCCCCAGATCTTTAAGAATAATGCCTTAATTGTTACTATTACTTAGGGTTGGTAGGAGTGCCTGGCCACTAATCAGGTTATCAGATAAGTAGATTTTTCTTATTGTGATTTTTAAACCAATCTGCAGTTGGAATGACTGTCTTGAAAGTAACAAATGTATTCTTAAGGTGGGGCTTTCTTGTTTGCATGGCAGTACCGTAGTTTCTTGTGTACCTGCTACTTATAAAGTACTTTCATTGCTTTTTAATAAAAACATTTCCATGTGCCCAAATGCATTCTTCTATACAGAGCTCAGTTTGCAAACTGTTGTATAGGACTTTCCTTTGTGCATCTTCAACATCCTTATGAGTAGGTCATATATTCCTTTTATTAACCATACCTGTGGGAAATTAAGGCAGACAGAGTAACTTGCCTAAGGTCAACAATGAACTCAAGGTTGCTGTACAGGATCGAAAGAGACCACTGACACCAAGCTAAGTTTAAGGCTTTTTATGAGGAGGAATGGAACCTGAACCAAACAAATCAAAATGACCTTGTTCCAAATTCCCTGAGGACCTCAGGCAGGCAGGCAGAAGGCAGCAGGACTTGAGGCAAGCCAGGGGAAGGCTGGGTGGTTGTTCCCTTCTCTGGTTCTCAGAGGCTCTCCCAAGGGCTCCTTCTAGCAGCTCTCTCCTCAGCTCTCCCTCAGAGCTCAGATTTCAGCTCCACTCTGCAGCTTGGTCTGTCTCAGCTCACTCCTTGCAACTTCTCTTCCTGGAGGCCTCTGCAGCTTGTTCTTCCAGCTCCTTCTCTGCAGATACTCCCCAAAGCTCCTCACAGCAGCTCTGTGGCTTGGTCTCTCGTTCTGCAGAGCCTGGTCGTGAAGCTCCTCTCAGCAGCTCTTCCCTGGTGGTCTCTGAGCTTTCTGTGCTGGTGCAGCCCCTTTTATAGCCTCAGTGGCTCTGCACACAGCAGCCCTCTACCTTTCTTTTGATTGTACTGCAGCCTTTTTGTACACTCCTGCTCAGCCCCTCCCAGTCCTCCTTCTGTCCCTCCAATGCAGCAGTTTTCCATTTGGTCCTCCAGCTCTCAAGGGCTTGTTACAAGGTACTCAGCAAGTGAGCCTATTGGCTCAGACAAACTCAGGCATGCTGCTTCTTGGCTCATAAAAAGCAGGGCAACGATCCCACCAGGCCAAGTTACAGCAGTCAACTGAGCCCAAGTTCTGCACATATCAAGGTGGAGTGACAATTTATATCTTACTTTTATTCTGATAGTTTTCTGAAGTTTTATAAATATAGCAAGTAGCCTTTTTTCCATTACAGATGGGGGAAGTGGCAGTATTGAGACCAAATACAAAAGTACTGTATTGAGCAAGTTTTTGAAGTTGCCCAGAAGTCTTTTCGCATTGTATTTGAATCAAAACAGGGATGATGATATAGAAAGATCAGAGAGCTGGTGTGGTTGCCCGAAACTGAGTTGCAAATTTGGACTTTCCTGGTGTGATTCTTGCCTCTGCCATGTCATTGTTCAGTGGCCTTAGGCAAGCTGCCTCAGCCTTGGTCTTCTCCATCTGCAATACAGGGATAATTCTTATCTCACAGGGCTGTTGTGAGGACAACTTCAGCAGTGTTTGATGATAAAGCATTTATGCAGAAGCAGCTGCTTTTGCTCTTACATTCTGTGCCTCTCCCTTATTCACTCTGGTGCCTAAATTGTATGCTTCCTGGAGCCAGGGACTTGTGTTTTTTACTGTATTATGTAAATTACCATGTGCATTGGTGGAGCTACACAGGAAATAGTGGTATTGTTATTCAAGCAAACTCTAGTTCTTTACCCTACTTCTAATTCTATTCATTTTTTCCCATTTATAAATTAAGGGTGAAAGCCTAGAATACCTAATTGAGAAAAGCTAAAAATAACAATCCATTATCCATAGAGGAGGGCAGGATTTTTTTTTCCTCTTTCCACCTCCCTCTTACTGTACCAGCTGATATTTGAGTAAGTGGCCATCGATCTTTGTAATGTCTAGTTCTCATTTTTCAAAAATGAAAGGGCTGTGGCTTTAAGTAATCACTGACTGCTTGTGCCAAGTGCAGAAGCTGCAGTGTCTGCTTCTGTTGGGGGAGAGATCAGTAGAAGTAGTACGGTAACTGCAAAGCATGATGAAGTCAGGCTCAGGAGGTTGTGTCCAATGGAGTGCTACCTAGTAGTGAGTTAATTGTGGCCAGACCAGTTTGGTTTGTGGTAGTGCCTGCCACCTGTACACTCTTGCTGTGTGTGCATGCAGGGGGCAGAGAAGAAGCTGCTGGGAGCAGAAACCAGACGATGGGCTGCTCAAGCAGCAAAATGTGCCTGTATTCTCAGTGTGCTGCAAAAAAGGTAATTAGTATTTTGTTCTGTAGTGCTCTCCTGGAATAATGTCAAGGAGTTTTAAGCTGTGGTTTTGCTGCAAGCAAGGTTGGTTCCAGCAGCAAGGAACTGGCTCTTGTGATCTCTGCAATGCCCTGCTATCCACAGCAGTGGCTGCATCTACTTGCACATAGCCCAGTGGATTCTGGTTTAATTACGCTCTATACTGGGGCTGTCTTGAAATCTGTTAAATGCTGGATAAATGGGAGGGAAGGAAAGCCTTAAATAAACATCTCTTATGAAGTTGAAATTGAGGGCTGGATTTCTGCCAACAAAAAAGTGTTGAACTTTTAAAGATTGTTAATTGTTCATTATGTGATTGAAAAACTGACATGCTGAGCAGCTTGCACCCGCCTGTTGCCTTTTAATTTTGCAATGGGGCTTTATCAGTCTGTAGTAGCCTTCCGTGCCTAAGCTCATGTTTACTTTTGTCTCAAAGTACATTACACGTATTGTTTACCTCTACATAATTCCTCAGAGTTTGGGGCTAAAGCCAGGCACCATGAATCCGAGGTTGTTGATTGTGTGCATGTCATATGCTGTTTGTTTAATACTCCAGAAAGCTCTGCATCTTAACCTGCAAAGTTAAGGTTTTATGTTAAACTGAATTGTGTCTTTTGAAATCATTAAAGAAATGTTTCATGGGTTTTACTTAACCAGTGGCAAGATTCTTATTTAAACAGACTTCCTTAACTGAGAGCCATCAGTGTTTTTCTGATGTTACAAAACTGTTATCCTGGATGATTCATATATTGGCTTCTCTTTCCTGTCTCTTGTCCTTCTACAGCGAGAATGCAAGTTAATTATTGGAAAGTGTCCTCTTCTCTGCTCAGAACGTTCATTAACACTGTGTGTGTCTTTTTTGTTTTTTTCTGCAGAGAGAGCAGACACTTAAGCAACATAAAGAATTATCTCTAGAACTTCTCAACCTTCGTGGAGAGTTGGGTAAGAGCATGCTAATTTTATTGTCCTTCATTTCTAGAAGAAAAATGGAGTTAAGATATAGGTCATAGTATTGAACCAGCAAAATCTAATCCCCTGATTCCATTCTGTTCAAACGTTTATGCTCTGTATTTCCCTGGAGTCTTGACTGCTGACTCTGGGTTCACTGAATTCCTGGCACCAACTTGACTAAGCCTACCAGAACCTTCTCCGTAAGCAAGTATCTGATGGCCAAAACATGTACTTTTGGGGAGGAAAAGCAGGGGTGGTTCTATCTTTTTGGTATGCGTTGATTCCTGTTTGTTTAAATGGTTTTACAGACATTTATTTAATATTTTGCCAGTAAGTGAGACAACTGTAAAATGTACTATATTTTATTCATCGTAGTGTGTCATGCTGGGCTTGTTGGATGCAAGAGTCAAATGAACAGAAAAAAATGTCACTTACAGTAAACAGGCTTAAATGCTTCAAGGCAGCAAAACAGATTACCGTTATACTGAAAATGGTCTTAAACAACGCATGATTTACACTTGCCAAGTTCCCAAAGGTTTACCTCTTAATAAGAGCTTCAAAGAATATTTAACCTTTAACAAGGAGTCCTTTCTAGTACAGCAATTAAGACAATAAGTTCTGTTTGTGTTCACAGCTTGCTTCTGCCCACAACTTTCCAGGTAGCCTTAGCTGCTCAGCCCTAGTTACAATATGGGGATAATAGTCCTATCTTACAGATTGTTGCAAGAATCAATGATATAATGAATGCAAAGCACTTAAGGAAAGTGATATAATCATAAATAAAATGTATGATGAAATCCTGACCTGTGAAATGTGGTTGAAATATAGCTTCATTTTTCATGTCAGAAGCACTAAAACAGCCTTTTAAACGAATGAATTCTCTTATCTGTCAGATTTTGGAAGCAGGGCAATGTAGCAGTTTCAAAAGAGACCTTTAGGTTACGATGCATTATAGCCAGAAAGGCCTACTTAGCTTTAAAATTGTTGGCAAACATGGCTACAGTCACATGGCCTTAATATATCCAGGGAAAGGGAGGGACGGTATAAACATGAGAATGGAGAATGGGGAGGAAAACTAGAAAGGTGCACATGTTATCAGTTGATTATGATAAACCTATTTTTACTAACATCTTCATTGGGGCAGTGTAGGCAGGCAGGGAATGGGAGGCGGGGACCCAACTTTCTGCTGGATCCCAACCCTGTTCCCTGAGCAGCGTGGAGTGGCTTCAAGCAGCTCTGTTCTCCCCGGACTTGTGCCATCTCCTGAGGTAACGCAAGTTTGAGGAGACCCATTGGGGCCCTTGTGGTTTGCCCAGGGGTAAGGGGAAGAGTTGAGTCACTCTGGCTGAGCACTTTCTGGTTGCAGTCTTGCACTGGATATAGCGCAGGCCTCCTGGCCTGCCTGTTCCAGCACAAGAGGATTGCACTGTAAGTTAGGTAAAGGGCTGTTTCTAGTTTGGAACTGAAAATATCTTTGAATGGCTTATGTGTAAATCATGTGCATGAAACTGATTTCCTAACTAGATTACATCCAAATGTGGCAGGATTGCCATGCTATTATACACCAGGGAGGATGAAATTCGGTGTCTGTTGCCCCTGGCCCTAATATTTCGCACAAATGAAATAACTTTGCTATCTTGTGTCAAAAGACAGTGTGTGCAAATGGCACTTGATCGTCTCAGCCTTGGTGGTCTTTCTTACTCTCCCTGCTACATTTTTAGTATGAAAATGCCATCAAAATACTTGTAATAAACTCTCAGCTGGAGAGTTGCCATAGTGTAGTGGGTAAGAGAACTGAGTTGTGAAAGAAGCCTTCCCCAGTTTGTGTCTCTTTCATGTACTCACTAGATGGCCTTAGACAAGCCACTCCTCCTCAGTTTCCCAAGTGCAACATGGGGGAAATAAGACACTGTATATACCAGCAATTTTCAACCTTTTTCATCTTGGGGCACACGGCAAAGGTGCTAAAATTGTCAAGGCACATCATCAGTTTTTTGATAATTGACAAGGCACATCGTGGTTCTGATGGGGAGGTTCACATCTCCCAATGGCTCTACTAATAAATCACCCTCTCCCAAATTCCTAAGGCACACCCTCAGACCATTTGTAGCACACCAATGTGCCTTGGTTGAAAGACTGGTTGAAAATTGCTGATATATACTAATGAATAAGTTGATTTTGTAGGTAAGTTGAGGGTATGTTTGAAACCAAAACCCTAGGCATTTCCTATGACCTGTGGATAAGTCATGTTTGGAGGAGGTTATTGCCTCCATGGAGGCAACTCCAGCAGGGCTTTGCCACTGGAAGTTCCATTCAGTGCAGGTTTATGCCCCTTCCCTTCAAACTAACCAGGCTGGTGTAGCTGCAAATGCATTCTTTGCAGCTCAGAAAATGGAAGTGGGTACTTAATGGCTCTCTCAGGGGCCTCTCTTGCCTCCCTTTTTTCTTTAAGCTTGGAGTTGCTCGTTTCCATATTTACTGTATACACTCATGTATAAGTTGACCCATGTTTTTAGGCTCAATTTTAAGACTTAAATTTCACTACTTATATATACAAGTATACTTTACAGGATTGTTGTAAGGAGAACATCAAGACTAATACAGGTGTGCTCCCTTATACTAATACAGCTCTACTCTACGCACCTCTGGAGGGGGCGTGTAATTAAGTAATCAACTTACTTAATTGATTTGATTTGTTTTTGTGTATGGGGAGTATTAAAAATTTTCCTACTTGATGATGTCACTTCTGATCCACCCACTTCTGGTGGATCCCAACGGATTGTCATTCTAAACAGCGGGTCCCAGTGCTTAAAAGTTTGAGAACCACTGACCTAGAGACTCAAAAGAAAAGTTTAACTTTACCAGCCCCTCAGGCTGGTTTTTATCTTTTTTAGCATGGTGGGCAGGGGCCCACTTCCTGAAGCATTTGTTCAGATTGTTTGGTCCTGATCCAATTAATGTGGACAATCTGGTGGTCTGGCATTCCCCTTTGCAGTGGACTGGGAACCTTTATCTACTTGCAAGTAAAATATGCACATGTGTCTTAGTTTTGCTGTCCATAGGGCTCAATACATTTTCCTTGAAGGGGGGGATTTCCTTCTATAGAGTTTGTTGGGGCTTGGGTTAATCAGATTGGGACCATTCTGGTGGAGTTACCTGCACTTTGAAGTGGACCAAGGCACATTTGCCTACACATAAGCTATCAGCTTGTCAGTTTCACAACCCATCAAAAATTGAGTCCCAACTCACAATTTGCAAACCAGTCTACTATACCAGTGTGTAGCAATGGCAAGAAAGGGACTGATGCAAAGAGATTTTGGAGTACACGGAGAACAACAGAAGAGAACTCTGTGTGTGTGTGTGTGTGTGTGTGTGTGTGTGTGTGTGTGTTCTCACACTCTGACATCAGGGAAGAAGCAACTATGGGGTGTATATGTGCAAAAACAAAATGGTTGGCAACCTTCAGTCTTGAAAGACTATGGTATAAGCCTACAGCACCTGGTATTCCCAGGCGGTCTCCCATCCAAGTACTAACCAGGCCTGACCCTGCTTAGCTTCCAAGATCAGACGAGATTGGGCATGTGCAGGGTAACAGTTGCTACCTTCTTAAGATATTATGGACTTGCATGAAATTGAGTTCTCTTGTTATGACCACACACAGTACAAGTGCAAAGCAGTTTAATTTAGACTGCTTTGAGGTTAGTTGTTCTGATTGACTTGTTATCAGGGGGAAGGGCAGGGTATAAATCTTTTAAATAAATGAGTGACCTTTCAGGGTTGATTCAGATGTGCCTGTGAAGTAGAAGTGATTTGCAGTTTTTATTTCTGTATTCTGACTTTAATATCTGAGATGGGACTTAATGAATGTCATCCATGGGTGAAAACTATGAGTTCCTGAAGTCACTTGTGAATCTTACTTAAGACATTGTACAGTGTTTTAAATGTACTTGAAATAAATATAAATAAATATGTTGGTTTGTGATCTCCAAATTTTACATCATACTTAACTCTTATGTGCACGGTCTCCTGGTTGGTTGTAAATGGTCACCAGTTGTATGTCATTCTGTTCTTCTGTACTCTTCAAGTATGTGATTTTTGGAACTCCTAGTTCAGGATTTGGGGGGATCTGAAAGAATACTGGACAAAATAGAATTGAAGGCTTTTATAAGTTCCTGTACTTGTGGACTTATTTGCAGTGGATATTCTCATGAAAATAGTGGATATTTTTACAAACTGGAGTATCTATCAGAACTGTATATACCTGGGGAAATAAACTGGGAAGTGTGAGTAGTACTGTTCCTTTTAAGGTGTGCAGCAGTGCATCCGCACACCTCCTAGCTGAGCTCCATGCACTGCATGGTCTTGGAGCCCAGATCTACCAGCTGGATAGACCTGGGCTCCTGCCTGGACTTTGAAGCCATTGGCTGTAATGGGAGCTCAGATCTACCCAGCTGGTAGATCTGGGATCCTGCCTGGATTTGGAGCCCAGATCTACTGGCAGGGTAGACCTGGGCTCCCATTCCAGCCAATCTCGCTGATGCCCCGTGCAGTGGACATTTTCTCCTGGTGCCCAGTTTTGCTCTCCAGCCCAGCAAGTACCCTTCCCTGCTGGGCTAGCAGACAGTTTGGGAGAGGGGGCCACGCATCCTTGGCCTTGCCTTGGATCAGCCCCTGCTTCGCACCAAGCTGCAGCTCCCCTCTCAACCTCACCAAGTTTGCATCTGCTGCACAGGCTGCTGCTGTGACTGAGACACACACACACCCGAATTCATAGTATGTGGAAGAAATCAAGATTGATCCCTTGGAAGGAGAAACCAAAAGCCAGTGCCAGACAAGGGTGCAAGGCACACATGCACCCCTTACTGTCCTTAGCCATATTTTGGGAAAGAGTGTGTAGGGAACCTGTGTTACTACCAAGAAAACTTGACTCTTTGGTGTCAATTGCAAAGAGCTCCGTGAAAGAAAGAAAAATGACTCATTCCAAATTTAGATATATTAACCAGTGTGTTTCTAGTTGGAATGTGTGCATGTTTTCGAGTGCTCTTTTGTTTGTCATGCTCTTGTGTGATCCAGAGAGCTCTAGTCAAAGCTATGCGCATAAGCTTTGATTGAGCTTCATGGAATAAAGTGGGCCACAGGAGGACTGTTGTCAGGGTGAGGATGGGAGGGACCAGGGGATCTGCTCCTCCAAACAGAGGTTCCCAGAAGCAGGAAAGTAATTTAGCCTTTGTTGTCCATATTGCGTTGCTGAGAACACCCCTTTACTTCTATATTATGGAGTGCTGCTCATGCCTATGGGAAAAATTAAAGACCTGGCAATTGAAGATACTGTTGCGGGAGATGCAAAACCTGCTGCCTTCCTTGGCCAGTGGCCCAGCCAACTTAATTACTGGTGGGGGGGAAAGGCGCAGTGTATTTGTAAATTACATCCTCCAACAGCTCTGCAATAATTGTCCACCTATCTCAGGCCTGATGATCAGCACTTTCCTAGTTTGGTTTAGAAACCACCTGTATGCTTCTGGATAAATATGGCAACACTTTCAGTAGCTATTTCAGTTCAGTCTCTAGCTGCACCTGCTATGAAAGAATCAATGCAGGGAATTGACTGGTTTTGATTTTATACATGTGCCTCCTGGGATCACCATTCCTGTAGTGAAATCTTTTGTACAGGTAGCAATCCTTTTTTTTCCATCTTGGGTCAGACACCTGTGAATGGACAAAGAAGAAGTTGTGAGCCAGTTTCACAACTGTATTCCTTTGCCACATGAATACAACTTTGGCTTGTCCTGCCCTAAAAAAGAAGTTCTTATCATAAATGAGCCTGCTGGTATTTACTAAAGGTTGCCTGGGGCACCTGGTACTTGGCACAAGTTTGGTTAGATGCAGAGGTGGTCTGTTAAGCGTTCCTGAAACCAAAAGACTATACAACTAATGTTATCAGCACTTATACTTCAGAGGCTAAAGACCAACTTAGGTACATTTCTGCAGCCAAAGCTATTAATGCCCTGCCTACTTTCTAGCAAACTTATTTTTTCTTATGTTTCTATGGTGGTTTTCTGTCTACTGAGATTATACTTGAGCACCTATCATCTTCTTTATTAAGCTTGATAAATTAAATTAAAGGAATTTTCTTAATTAAAGGAAAGCTATAGATCTTGATTCTTTTTCCTCAGAAGAAAACAGTTTCCAGTTTCAAAATTATTAGATGTTATGCCTAATCAGTGGTTCACTGAATGGTGCTTTTTTTGCTTCTAGAGAGAATTGGAAGAGAGATGTAAAATGTGTATTTTATAAAAATACTTTTGTACTAACTAGAGAATTATGGTAGGCTTCAGAGATAGTTTAAGAATAGCAGAAGGTATTAAAGGAAGTGTCTGTGCATTTTCATCTTTCCCACTTTGGAAATATCCTTCAGAAAGGTATTTAACTGATAGTGTTCCTGAACAAATGTAATCACTATAGAAATACAGTTTTTCTTGCTTGAAATATGGGAACAATAAACCCAGGGTTTTACCTTTTCTTCCCTTGGTGTCTGTAAAGGGAGAAGACAAGAAAAGCATTTTTTTGTAGTTACAGCAATATATGTAAAAAGCAAAATAATGGTGCTGAATAACTTTCTCCATGGCTACTTTTCAAGTAATAAACAGAACACTCTATTATTGTGTGGGCAGTACTGGAATAGCCAAAGCAATTTGGGGTATATTTTGTTTTTTTGAGAGAGAGTTGTCCAAATGTCCTTTCAGCTATTTCTAATAATCCTTGCCCCCCCCCCCCAGTAATGATCTGGGCCACTGGTCAAGGATGGCAGTAGGTTTTGCATCTTCTGCAACAACATCTTCAGTTGCAGGGTCTTAAATTTTTCCCATAGGCATGAACAGCGCTCTGTAATATAGAAGTCAGGGGGTGTGCTCAGCAAAGCAATAGGGACAACAAAGGCTTGTCAAAATAATCAAAGTTACCTTGGGCTATGTGATATAAATGTTGTATGTTTAAGTCACCTTGGCAGTTTCATTACAGCTTTGATGCTTCTGACATAGTAACTAGCATCCACTTGGATTTGGTGGTAGCTCTTACCACCACTAGCATCTACTTGGATTTGGTGGTAGCTCTTTCTGGCTAAGCTTCTATTACTGTGGTTTTCACTATGTGCTAGGCATTTTGGAGAGCATTTTTGACTTTCTTTTTCAGCTTCCTTTTAACTAGTGTCTCCCCTTGAAACCCAATGATACTTTGACAATTTTCAACTAATTCAACATAGTTCTTGCATCTCACATGGGGTCTTAAGCACAACTTTAGATCCAGCGTCACCTACCCTGAGGCCAGTTCAGTGACCAATTGTTCTAAGGCACTAGGGTATCTAGAACTACTGTCTCTTTGTTGTGACACAGTCATTCAGGACCCAGTCAGTGTAAGGGCGTGTTCCCCAGTACTACTAAAAAAACCCCCCACGAAAGGTACATTTCCTGAGCACACTGCTAGAAGAACCTACTACCTTATTTAAGTGCTTGTGGATTTCAAATGCAAATAGTATGTGATCCAGTTTTTCTCCCAGGCAAGTGGCATTGCAGTCTTCAGTATCACTGAAGTGTGTTTGTATAACTTCTTGGTAACTGTATTTGTTGGTTCCCAGGCACTGCTTCTGCTGCCTGTGAGAAATTGGAAAAAGACAGGAATGATCTACAAGCAGCTTATGAAGGATTTGTGCAGAAGTTAAACCAGCAGCACCAAAGCGATCTGACTGAGTTGGAAGAAAGGCTGAAACAGTTCTATACTGCCGAATGTGAAAAACTACAGAGTATCTGCATTGAAGAAGCTGAAAAGTACAAAGCTCAGCTCCAGGAGCAGGTAAGCGAGTCTGGAGTCAAGGTGAGAGTCATGTGTTGAATCTCTTCAACACAATTGCTGATGCAGCCGTTGCTCACTCTAGTGAGGCTTAATTATGCTGGAGATTTCCCCTTGTCTTACAGATTCTTTCACTTCACAGAACAGTTCCAATTTTCTGGTCCTTTCCCTCTATATTTTTTTTAAAGTGGGAAATGTCTGCCAATAGTGCTGCTCTTTTTAATTCAGTTGTGCTTCCATCCATACCTTTGGCTTGACTTTAGTCAGACTGTGGGTTACTGATTTGTATCAGAATAGATTTGACAGTGTGGGATATAAAATGTGTTCAATTTCATTTATTTAACCCATTTTTGCCCAGCCCACAGGTGTGCACTTTTGGTCCCTGTTGTGTATATACAATGTTGGGCAGAAATGGCTTAAGGTGTGTGTTGAAATTCCTAATAAGTCTATCAATTCAGAATCTGCTTTTTCTTTAGAATTATGTCTAATGGCTACATGTTAAACATCTTAGGTAGTATCCACAAAAAATAGCCCCTGAACTTCCTAAGACCTGCACTGGAGTCAGTGCAGTGCAAATTTATATATTTGCAGTGAAAAGTCTTGCTTTATTGCTGTGCTTTGATGTGGCTCCTTGGATGTGTGGAAGCTCCATTGTACATGTGGAACCTTCTCCTTTCACTGCATCTTCTTAATATTGTTAAGAATACTTACTGCTTTTCAACCAGAGTAGTTCAGAAAGCGGTTTACATAGTAAAATAAATCAATAAATGTATTGATTCATGTCCCCAAAGGACTAGCAGTCTTTTAAAAAAAAAAGAATACAGAAGAGACACCAGCAAGAGTCACTGGAAAAGGAACCAAGCTGTGGTGAAGAGGGACTGTTGCTCTCACCCTGCTAAATATAAGAGGGCATCACTTTGAATGGTGCCTCTTTGCCCAGTTAGCAGGGCACTTATTTCGCACTTATATTGTACTTCTATTAATGTAAATATTAAATATATTTATATTTCACTTAGCACTTGTATGTCCCAGCATTACAGTAAATGACCAAGTCCATGCTTAGCAGGGCGCGCTGTGTTTGTGGAGTTTGCAGTGAAATTGTTTCACTCCTAATTGTTTAATTGTTTAACTCCTGCTGGAAACTGATTAGTAGACAGTATCCCTGTAATCTGTATGCACACATTTTTTTTTGCATTCTTGTCTTTTGGGATTTTTTTTTGCACTTTTTGAAAAAACTGAACTGGGCACATTAACAGTCAGCTATACACAGCTTTTTGTGTTTCAGTGTGTGTTTACTTAGCCCTTGAATTTTAATGCACATGAATGAATTTCTGTGCTCATTGGGAAAGAGGAAACACCACACAAATGTAATATAAAACTGTCAAAATGTTATCATTCATTAGGTTGACAACTTGAATATTACACATGAAAATTTTAAGCTAGAACTTGAAACCAGCCATACAGAAAAGTTAGATGAACTGAAGAAGGAGTATGAATCGTCCTTTTCAGGTACACTGTATAGCTTATTTGCCTTGATGGTACTAAGTGATTTGAATTACTATTTTTAGAATTCAGTTATACAAAATATCTGTTGTGACATTTCATATACAGGCGTTCCCCTATCCCCATGCCCCCATTCTCTGTTAAGAACTCTGTTCAGGAACTCCTGTGGATAGCTGAAACTGCAGATGGGGTGAACACCTGTCCCCGCAGTCCTTGGGGCTGCCCCCCCTTCGGAGGTAAGGGGAGACTCTGCTCCCCTCACCTCCAGAGGAGCCTCTGAGCTCAGCAGAATCCAAGGATGTCCATACCTGGCCTCTGCTCAGCTCTGCAGGTAAAAAAAAGTGACTTCCAGTTTCATGGAGAAACTAGAAGTGACTTTTTAATGCCCTTCCCTCAACTCTCGAGGGGGTGTGCATGCTGGGGGGAGCCAGACCCAATCTGCAGATTAGTGAATCTGCGGATACAAGATCCACAGATATGTGGGCCCCCTTGATTAGAATGTGTTGTGAATCTTGGAAGTTAGAAAATCATGATTCTCTTAGGGTGCAATCCTAACCCTTTATGTCAGTGGTTTCCAGCACTGGCATAGCAGTGCCAATGGGACATGTGCTGCATCCTGCAGTTGGGTGTCACTCACGGAGGCCTCCTCAAAGTAAAGGAATGTTTGTTCCCTTACCTCAGAGTTGCATTGCCCTCATGTCAGTGCTGGAAATTACTGACATAAGGGGTTAGGATTACACCCTTATTGTCAGCTTGCTTAACACCATACCATCTAGGGACTGCAACGAACTGTGCAGAATATGTGGTGTAGTGTGTCATGTTGAATGACTTTAAATACTTTTCAGACATCAAGAATGCGAGGGAATTGGAGAAGAAGCTACTGGAAGAGTCTTTCCAACAGAAACAAGAAGAACTTGAGGTCTGGAATTTGTCTTTATTGGAGTAGGGCCACAGTAAGATAAGTCATTGTAGTTGCAGGCCACCATAATTTCACCGTCGACATGTATCCTACTGCTTCATTCTGGTGCCTCACCCTAACTCTGTACTTCAGCTTGGCTTAAGAAACTATACAGGTGTCTAGTTGCTGGTTGGCAGTCCTGCTCCTACTTATTGAAAAGTGATGTGAAAAATAGAAAATGTGACTCTCCTTGCTTTGTAAAATCTGAATTCCTTGCTCCCACTTATTGTGTGTCAGAATAGTTCTGCTCTAGAGCATTAATTCTCTGAACTCTGAGCGCGCTACCCACTGCTACTATTAAGGTTTTCTGTAACCCCTTAATTATTGGGTTCTACTTTGGATTCCCATTAGACAATCTGGGAAATAACAGAAATTCTGTTGGCAACCTTCAGTCTCAAAAGACTATGGTATCACGCTCTGAATGGTGGTTCTAGAACAGCGTCTAGTGTGGCTGAAAAGGCCGATTCGGGAGTGACAATCCCTTCCACACCGGAGCAAGTGCAGTCTGTCCCTGGTCTGTCTCCCTGGCTGTGGGCCTTCCTTCTTTGCCTCTTTGCCTCAGACTGTTGGTCAAGTGTCTCATCAAACTGGGAAAGACCATGCTGCACAGCCTGCCTCCAAGCAGGCTGCTCAGAGGCCAGGGTTTCCCACCTGTGCTGATATTTCAGTGACTTGCATGACTTAGCTCCAGCAGTATAATGCTCATCTCTTCTCCTGTGGCAGTTGCTTAAAGACCAATATGAAAATATGGCTAGAGTCTACGTGGACCTATTGGCCCAAACGGATAAGTCCTTTGAATGGCTGTTTCTATATTTCAGAAAAAAATTGCTGAATTACAAAGTGAAAATGAATCCTTGAATGAAAAGTTAAAACTGGAAGAGCAAAAACGAATAGCCAAAGAAAAAGCAAATCAGGTAAGTACGGACTTGACTGTATGCATGTCTGGCAATCCTGGCATAAACCTAGAGGTCTTTTAGTTGGTATCTGATACCTTTTAAAATATTTCTGCCATTGGGTTGTCTGTCTTAACATGAACAATTCCTGTTGTGTTGCAAACTGTTTTGAACAAATTATGTCCACAATTTCTGTTGTGGAAAGTTGGCATGTATTCCCAAGTGTTTGCATGTAGGAGTGTGAATAAATTTTGCTAGCTGGTGAACAGGAAGTTGTATTGAGCAGTGTTCTGCTGTAATTGGAAAGATGGCAGGCAGCCTGTACTTAATTGTTTAGCAGAATTACTCAACAGTAAATAATGTATTTTGTTCTCCCATCTCTACTCTTGTGAGATACTTAGAAATCTTCATTGCGTATGTTCTATTAATAAACTGTTCAAAATAGGAATTACTAGTTAAGGATATTATTTGTGACTTCAAGGAATGAATACATTGCTACATTGAATAGTTTGGCTATGCCAGAGAAAGGCTTAGCAGTCCATTAGTTTTCAGCTTGTGGTTCCTGTCCTTAGGATGACTCGCACCAAGCCCATCACCACCATTTCATGGTGTTGTTTTTTTTAAGGGGAGATTAAAAGCGGTTGTTACATCTTTTACTTCTTCCTCCAAGTTGGGAAAAGGGAGGGCTTGCACAGGAGTGAAAAAAGTACAGGAGGGAAGACTGGCACACATGTTAAAAACAAGCGTTCCATGTGGCAACTTAAGGTTCAGTGTGGATTCCTGGTCTAAAAAGGTAGAAGTCTTCTGTAGCTTTATCTTTAATCTGGCTAGTATGTGCAGTTTCAAGATTTGGTTATCTGTCTTATAAAAATGCTTCAACCTAATTAACACCACACATTCCTGTTGCCTTTACTTGTTCACTAGTGATTGATTCAACTAAATTTCTATTCTTGATTAACGGTCTCTTCTCTTCCCTCTCCTCACCTTTATTTTATTATGACTTCCAAGTTTGGGATGTCTAAATAAGGGGATGTTATAAGTCTTGAACATAGTCAGTTGGGTCATTTCCTCCTGGATGAGGAATTTCAGATCATTTTGGCAGTTTCCATTGGCTAACTTACTATAAATTATGCTGGGTGAAATCAAACACCTATGAAGGATTTTTGTGGAAAATGTTTCTGAGACTCTTCAGAAGTAAGGAGCTATCCATTATCTTTGTCTTAAAACATGACTATCAGTTTTGCTTTTGTGTTTTAATTGCTTGTGGCTGTGCTGTCATTCTCTCAGTGTTCCTTCATTCTCTTTGAGGCAGACTACAGACAAAAAGAAACCCAAGGGTCGGTTCGGATGTGTAGGTTCACTCTTCACTCCTCCCATACCACTTCAGAGCTAAAAAATCGCCTCTCTAAGGCAGTAATATGAGATAATTGTGTGCAATGTTCAGCTGTGAAATGGTGCAATGTTCAGCTTTGAATTGGACACATTTGTGTTCACATCTAGCTTTCATTTGGATTTCATTTCTTTTCTTAGAATCCCTGAAAGGTGTCTGTGTGCCTCTTGTTTTGATGCTATATGGAACGGAGTAATTAAACTACTATGGAAATGCTAAATCTTACTGTTGTTTCTGTTCATGTTTTATTAGGGTTGTTCAGGAATTCTTGGTTCACAACTTCTACCACACTAGAGTCTGACAATATAAAATCAGCTGGTTTTGTTCAGCAGTAGCCAGAATCTCTTTTCTTACTCATTGTTTTAACTATAAAACAATTCAGAGTAGATTCAACAGGCAATTGAAACAACAGAACAAAAACAGTTCCCTCGTTTTTTCTGGTCACAAGGTGACGTCCTGTGGTTTCAGAGTAGGAGCCCACATGGAATTTTAATTACTATGTGTAACTTCCCCATAAGCTGTCCCAAGAATTACTTCAAAGAACTTAGAATAGAATCTCCTGGATCAGTATAGTTTATCATCACTTATACCAATAAAAAAATTTATAAGAACAACTTTCAGTTGAGCAAGGCTGTAAATGTGAACATCTAGAGCTTTTTATGACAGCTTAATTTGAAAGAGATCTGTTTCCATTTATTCCTCCACACAACTACTGTACTTATGAGGAAGCTGATTTAGAGGAATATTAGTTTGTGTATTTTTCCTTCCAGTGTGACCTAGAAAATCTATAGCTAGTCAATATTTTACAAGCTTAACTTAAAACATGTTTTGCTGTGCATCTTTTTTTCAGAAAAACCCTCAGTTTATGTATCTGGAACAAGAGCTGGAAAGTTTGAAAGCGGTGTTAGAGATCAAGAATGAGAAACTACATCAGCAAGATATCAAATTGTTGAAAATGGAAAAACTGGTGAGCTTTCTCTTGGATGTGGTCGTTTTCCAAAATCATGAATTTTGCTTGTAATGCAAAAACAGGAACTCCAGCCATAGTAAGAAGGATTGAAATGAAGGGGAAAGGAAAATGGAATCCTTTTCTATTAGATTGTTAATATGCACTAGCTCCAATCTGCTGGGTAAATTGAGGAAGCCAGGTTAACACTGAGACTGGATAGGCTTTTCAGAACAGGTTTTCTATCCTAAATAGAGCTTCTATTGCCTAGCACCTGTGACAACATAAGAACAGCCCCACTGGATCAGGCCATAGGCCCATCTAGTCCAGCTTCCTGTATCTCACAGCGGCCCACCAAATGCCCAGGGAGCACACCAGATAACAAGAGACTTCATCCTGGTGCCCTCCCTTGCATCTGGCATTCTGACATAACCCATTTCTAAAATCAGGAGGTTGCGCATACACATCATGGCTTGTACCCCGTAATGGATTTTTCCTCCAGAAACTTGTCCAATCCCCTTTTAAAGGCGTCTAGGCTAGACGCCAGCACCACATCCTGTGGCAAGGAGTTCCACAGACCGACCACACGCTGAGTAAAGAAATATTTTCTTTTGTCTGTCCTAACCCGCCCAACACTCAATTTTAGTGGATGTCCCCTGGTTCTGGTATTATGTGAGAGTGTAAAGAGCATCTCCCTATCCACTCTGTCCATCCCCTGCATAATTTTGTATGTCTCAATCATGTCCCCCCTCAGGCGTCTCTTTTCTAGGCTGAAGAGACCCAAACGCCGTAGCCTTTCCTCATAAGGAAGGTGCCCCAGCCCCATAATCATCTTAGTCGCTCTCTTTTGCACCTTTTCCATTTCCACTATGTCTTTTTTGAGATGCGGCGACCAGAACTGGACACAATACTCCAGGTGTGGCCTTACCATAGATTTGTACAACGGCATTATAATACTAGCCGTTTTGTTCTCAATACCCTTCCTAATGATCCCAAGCATAGAATTGGCCTTCTTCACTGCCGCCGCACATTGGGTCGACACTTTCATCGACCTGTCCACCACCACCCCAAGATCTCTCTCCTGATCTGTCACACACAGCTCAGAACCCATCAGCCTATATCTAAAGTTTTGATTTTTTGCCCCAATGTGCATGACTTTACACTTACTGACATTGAAGCGCATCTGCCATTTTGCTGCCCATTCTGCCAGTCTGGAGAGATCCTTCTGGAACTCCTCACAATCACTTCTGGTCTTCACCACTCGGAAAAGTTTGGTGTCGTCTGCAAACTTAGCTACTTCACTGCTCAACCCTGTCTCCAGGTCATTTATGAAGAGGTTGAAAAGCACCGGTCCCAGGACAGATCCTTGGGGCACACCGCTTTTCACCTCTCTCCATTGTGAAAATTGCCCATTGACACCCACTCTCTGCTTCCTGGCCTCCAACCAGTTCTCAATCCATGAGAGGACCTGTCCTCTAATTCCCTGACTGTGGAGTTTTTTCAGTAGCCTTTGGTGAGGGACCGTGTCAAACGCCTTCTGAAAGTCCAGATATATAATGTCCACGGGTTCTCCCACATCCACATGCCTATTGACCTTTTCAAAGAATTCTATAAGGTTCGTGAGGCAAGACTTACTCTTACAGAAGCCATGCTGACTCTCCCTCAGCAAGGCCTGTTCATCTATGTGTTTTGAGATCCTATCTTTGATGAGGCATTCCACCATCTTACCCGGTATGGATGTTAGGCTGACCGGCCTATAGTTTCCCGGGTCCCCCCTCTTTCCCTTTTTAAAAATAGGCGTAACATTTGCTGTCCTCCAATCTTCTGGCACCGTGGCTGTTTTGAGGGACAAGTTGCATACCTTAGTCAAGAGATCTGCAACTTCATTCTTCAATTCCTTAATAACTCTTGGGTGGATGCCATCAGGGCCCGGTGACGTATTGATCTTTAATTTATCCATGAGGTCTGAAACATCTTCTCTTTTAACCTCTATCTGACTTAACTCCTTGGTCAGGAAGGGCTGTTCAGGCAGCGGTATCTGCCCAAGGTCTTCTGCCGTGAAGACAGATGCAAAGAACTCATTTAATTTCTCTGCCATCTCTAAGTCTCCTTTTATCTCCCCTTTCCCTCCCTCACCATCCAGAGGGCCAACCGCTTCTCTGGCAGGTTTCCTGCTTCTAACATATTTGAAGAAGCTTTTATTATTCCCCTTAATGTTGCTGGCCATGCGTTCCTCATAGTCTCACTTGGCCTCCCGTATCACCTTCTTACATTTCTTTTGCCACAGTTTATGTTCCTTTTTATTCTCCTCATTGGGGCAAGACTTCCATTTACGGAAGGAAGCTTCCTTGCCCTTCACAGCGTCTCTAACTTGGCTGGTTAGCCATGCGGGCACCCTCCTGGATTTAGTGGAACCCTTCTTTCTTTGCGGTATACACCTCTGCTGGGCCTCTATTACTGTTGTTTTAAGCAGCCTCCATGCACTCAGGAGAGATTGGACTCTTTTTACCCTCCCTTTCAACCTCCTTCTAACCAGCCTCCTCATTTGGGGGAAGTCTGCCCGTCAGAAGTCAAGGGTTTTTGTTAGAGATTTGCCTGGTATTCTTCCCCCAACGTGCATGTCAAAACGGATCGCAGCATGATCACTGTTCCCCAATGGCTCAGTAACGTTTACATCTCTAACCAGGTCCTGCATACCGCACAATATTAAATCCAGAGTCACCTGTCCTCTGGTGGGCTCCGTGACTAGCTGCTCTAAGCCACAGTCAAAAAAGACATAGTGGATCTCAAAAAAGACATAGTGGAAATGGAAAAGGTGCAAAAGAGAGCGACTAAGATGACTAAGACTAAGATGACTAAGATGCGACTAAGAGAGCGCCGCATCTCAAAAAAGACATAGTGGAAATGGAAAAGGTGCAAAAGAGAGCGACTAAGATGATTACGGGGCTGGGGCACCTTCCTTATGAGGAAAGGCTACGGCGTTTGGGCCTCTTCAGCCTAGAAAAGAGACGCTTGAGGGGGGACATGATTGAGACATACAAAATTATGCAGGGGATGGACAGAGTGGATAGGGAGATGCTCTTTACACTCTCACATAATACCAGAACCAGGGGACATCCACTAAAATTGAGTGTTGGGCGGGTTAGGACAGACAAAAGAAAATATTTCTTTACTCAGCGTGTGGTCGGTCTGTGGAACTCCTTGCCACAGGATGTGGTGCTGGCGTCTAGCCTAGACGCCTTTAAAAGGGGATTGGACAAGTTTCTGGAGGAAAAATCCATTATGGGGTACAAGCCATGATGTGTATGCGCAACCTCCTGATTTTAGGAATGGGTTAAGTCAGAATGCCAGATGTAGGGGAGAGCACCAGGATGAGGTCTCTTGTTATCTGGTGTGCTCCCTGGGGCATTTGGTGGGCCGCTGTGAGATACAGGAAGCTGGACTAGATGGGCCTATGGCCTGATCCAGTGGGGCTGTTCTTATGTTCTTATGTTCTTAGTCATTTAGCACGTCAAGAAATCCGGTTTCCTTATCGTGACCAGAACACAAATTGACCCAGTCAATATGAGGATAATTGAAGTCCCCATGATTACAACCCTGTCCCTCCTTGTTACCTCCCTGATCTGTTTCCTCATTTCAAGGTCCCCATCCGATTTCTGGTCTGGAGGACGATAGCACGCCCCCAGTATTACATCGCTGCACAAGCCTGGTAATTTAACCCACAGAGATTCTACAGTGGAGTCGGACCCACCTTCATTCTCTACTTTGCTGGATTCTATCCCTTCCTTAACATAAAGGGCCACCCCATCTCCAACACGCCCCTGCCTGTCCCTCCTGTAGAGTTTATAGCCCGGGATTGCGGTATCCCACTGATTCTCCGCATTCCACCAGGTTTCCGTTATGCCCACTATGTCAATGTTTTCCCTTGTCACCAGACATTCCAGTTCTCCCACCTTTGCTCGTAGACTTCGGGCATTCGCATAAAAGCATTTGTACACGGAATGCCTTAGGATGGGCTGCTTATTCGCTCCTTTGTCCCCGCATCCTCTCATTGTGCCAAACCGTCTATCACATCCCATCACGCTACCTTTGCCAATTTCTTCTCCTACCCTGCCTTTGTCTTGTTGTTCTCTAACCTCCCCATCCTCATCCCATAGGGATGAGGAGTCCCGAACCAGATGCCCCTCGGCTCCTGTCGGCCTTCCCCCAGGGATCAGTTTAAAAGCTGCTCTGCCACCTTTTTAATGTTATGCGCCAGCAGTCTGGTTCCATTCTGGTTCAAGTGGAGCCCGTCCCTCTTGTACAGGCCCCGCTTGTCCCAAAACGTTCCCCAGTGCCTAAACCCCTCCTCCCTACACCACCGTCTCATCCACGCATTGAGACCCCTGATCTCCGCCTGCCTAGCTGGCCCTGCGCGTGGAACAGGTAGCACTTCAGAGAATGCTACCTTTGAGGTCCTGGCTTTCAGCTTCCTGCCTAAAAGCCTAAATTTGGCCTCCAGGACCTCCCAGCTACACTTGCCCACGTCGTTGGTGCCGACATGCACCACAGCCGCTTCCTCTCCCCCAGCACTGTCTACTAGCCTGTCTAGACAAGAAGTGATGTCCGCAACCTTCGCACCAGGCAGGCAAGTCACCATGCGGTCCTCACAACCGTCGCAGACCCCCCTCTCTATGTTTCTAATAATCGAATCCCCCACTACAAGAAGCCCCCGACCCCCCCTCCCGCCGAGGAGTACCCCGAGTGCGTTTGGATACGGGCCCATCCCCTGGAGAAGGGGTCCTCCCTGGGGGATTGTTTCCCTCCTCTCCAGGATGACTAAAGAAAGGAAGTCCCTGGTTCCATCTCATGTTAGCCAGGAATGTGCTATGAGCCCCTTAGGTAAATTGTCGTTCTCTTTACCCACTGCTTGTGCAGTGTGAAGATAATGCTGCCTAATAATGGTGCCTAAGTTGCACAGGGCCATGTGCAAGGATTATTGAGAGACTGTGAGGCACTTTAGACATGTGGTAGTGCTCTCTTATAGGCAGACCTCAGCAAAATCATTAGCTTCACATTTCCACTCTTGATGACAAAGAATAACTGCCTGATGCAATAATGTGGTGTTTGTGAGCTCCTTAAGTGCCCTCCCCCCCCCCACATCAGGGTTTGATGTTGAGGTCAAGTGTGTGTTTGCCCCTTACCCAACAATGTCCAACTTATGATCAATCAACATCACAAACAGTCTGCTAATAATAATACTTTGGAATGTGTAGCATTTGTCTTTTATTAGCCAAATGTTGTCCTTACAACAACCCTGTAAGGCAAGTTGGAGTTGTTGTTGTTTTTTGTCATATTGCAAATGGAGAGTTGTGGCTCAGAGGGAGTGGCTTGTCTCGAGCAACCTAGTGAGAGTTTATGGCAGAAGTGAGATTCGAACTGTGGAATTTTTGATTTGCAATTCAGTTTCTTGTTGCAAAGGCAAATATTGTGCATCTGAAGTGCTATAGAAACCACTGGATATTATTCTTCTAGAAACCCATTATTCTAATAGCTATCCCAGCTCAGTTGGTGGTTAAAAAAAAATTACTGAAGCTCAAATTAATGAATATAACAAAGAATAAGCATTGCTGGGGAAGGCTGAATATGCATTCTGCAAATGGAAGACTAGCCTCAGTAATCTTTTTGAATTAGTTTTTGTTTTAGATTGTACTGTAATGTCATGAACTGTCCTGCTCTTGCACTCAGCTTTAGGATGGGTACAGAATAATTGTTTATCATTGTGTTGATTATGAGAATCAAGGTGGGAAGAATAATTCAAGAGATGGATTTGTTCTGCATTACTTGAAAATTGTATTGGAGGACAAGAGTTTGGTTAAATTTAGAGCTATAGTTAGCCATCTAGTTGTGAAGTTTTTAAATGTAG
The DNA here is from genome assembly GCF_035046505.1 of Tiliqua scincoides. Lineage (NCBI taxonomy): Eukaryota > Metazoa > Chordata > Lepidosauria > Squamata > Scincidae > Tiliqua > Tiliqua scincoides. Next base: position 63,420,451 of record NC_089826.1, read on the forward strand.
CATTATAATGTAAACCAGATACTGTCTGAGTGTCTTAAGATCTCTGTTCCCCCTGGATCCAATTCCTTTCATTTCATACTATAAAATTTCTCAGGTCAGGAAAGTGTGTGCTGGATATCTTCATATCTAACAAGACAGGGCCCTGACAATGCTTGGACTCTTGGAAAGAATTGATAGTATTGTGATGAAAATTTTGGCTTTAAGAGGTGGAAGAAATACACTGGGAGATTTTAAGTGTGTTGAGCTTGGAGGACCAAGGCCTGCTTCACAAAATGTTACACAGAGTATCTTCCCTATGAAACTGTGCACGTGAGACAAATGCACCGTTTATTTTTTCACATGTATTCACAGTGGTGTAGTAGTTATATATGCATTCATCATACAACTGACAACATGAGATTCCATATGCACAATCTAGTCTTAAGTGAAACCACCTTAGTGGGGATCCTTTCATTTTAAAAAGGCAGCTGCTAATCGCCTAAAAATTGGGGTGGGAGTCAGTGTGAGTGTGACACGCTTTCTTGCATGTGGCCTTTGACATGCTGTGAATTGCCTTTGGCTTTATTTAGTCCATTTGTATCCCATCTCTCTGCTGAGGAGGCTGGGGATGTTATGCATGAACTTCTTCCCATTTCTTTTTCACAACAAATAGTTGAGGTTGTTTTAGCAGTCAGACAGTGGCTGACCCAAAGCCATCCACTGAGTTTCATGGCTGAATTAGAATTTAAGCTCAGGTTTCCCCAGTCCATTCCTGATGCTGTGTTCGATACATTTAAGTGTTTAGTGGTTTGCAGGGTGCCTTATCTGCAACCCAGGTGGCCTACATTAAGGATATAGGGTAGTGATAAAAACAGAAAAAATGTCCCCATACAAGAAGCATATTTGCTACTTAGCTCGGAAACCCTTATGTTATTTTGTGGACCAGACAGTGTGTTGCATGGTGAACTGAGTTTCCAATCACCTGTAATGTTCTCTAGGGAGAAAATGATTGTTAAGAGTTTAGGAATTCAGATGATTTGCAAAGTAGATTTTATTTGTGAACACGTGGCAAGATGCAGTTTTAGTCCATGAATAGAAGTTTGCCAGATTGCATTAGATTTCTGAGTGGTGTTCAGAAGTTTAGCAAAAACTGTGTTGTACACAACCTGTGTGTATTTAGTCACTTGTGAATGTCATACTACTTCCATGTTTTATACAAGGTGGAGAACAACACGACCTTAGTGGAAAAATTGAGGAAGCTTCAGCAGGAGAATGAAGAACTAAAAGCTCGGATGGACAGACACATGGAACTTTCCAGGTAATTTTAAAGATTCTGTTAGTTGGCACATATGGTGAATGCCCTGTACCCCCCTTTATTTTTTGCATGTTTTCTGAATTTTTTTAAATTTCTTTTTTCTAATTTATTGAGACAACTACAATTAACAGACCCATAAAACTTTAAATGTACATAACACAATTACACACCCTAAAACCTACGACAAACAAAAACATAATGAAGACATATAGCAAAGATAATGCCATATAATTGAAAGTTATATAGCAAGTGTGGAGTCCTAAATCTAAATTCCTTTGTTCTACAAAAACATATTTTCTGAACTTTTTTACTCTTTAAATCTGCAAGAAGTCCCTGAATAAGTTCAGCAGCCTAAAGCTAAATGCTGCTTAGGCATCATTAGGCATACAGCCTTTGTCCTTTAGTCTGTGTGAAACTCCATTACATGATGGTTTGGATTCAGCTTTTCTTCCTCTCTGGAATGGCTACTCTCCCCTTCCCCCAGTATCTGGCACACGATTGGGCAATGTCCATCTCAGTTGGAGGGGATGGACTGACCAGGTGGGTTCCAATCAGTTAACTTGACAGCAGCAGCCCAGTAAGTCAAATATGTTGGCCAGCACACAAGAAACTCATTGTTCTCTGCCAGTCACCTGAGTTAACCCATTTGTTGGGTAGCTCAGAGAAGCACACCCACTTGCTCACCTGCAAGTACAAGGACTGGGGCTTCCTTGAGCAATGTAAGTAGCATAAGCAAGGAATGATTTAGCTAAACTGAATTCAAGGACTTCTTTTGCTTTGTCTACTCACTGTGTCCAGCCAGAATGGAAACTCCCCTGGTTAAATGGTATTCTCCTGGGATGGGAATTTTTCCAAGACTGCCCTCCTCTGCCTGGTTGCTAGCCTGGAATGGTGGCAGGGGATACAAACTACCAAAGTTTTTTCTTCTTCAGCTGCTGGTCCAGTAAAGGGAAAGTGGGGAGCAGGAAAGTGGGCAAGTGCATTACTCCCCTTGGTCAGCTTGTCTTCTTCTGGCACTTGTGTGCACTCTCTCAATCTCTTTCCTCTCTCTTTCCCTGACACCGCATCTTTTAATGTGTACGGTAACTGCAAGCAAGATGTGTTGAGTAAGGAAGAATGTTGCAAGCTACCCTGAACCTATGTGATAGGGTGGAGCTAATTAAAAATGAAAAAGTACGCACCCCTCTGTAGGTTTCTTGGAAACAAGTGGAAATTGCCCCAGGGGCTTTTGCACGTTTGCTATTCAGTTCTATGGGACTTGCACAAGAAACAGTCTTTGATAGATCTTTCTTATTGCTACCAAACATACATGTAACTGCAGAGGACCATTGTGATGAAATATAAATAGCTCATAAATGGTCTAGACTTTGTGTCCCAGAAGTGATGACAACATGTTATTGTGGTGTGTGTGTTTGTGTAAAAATACTTGTTCAGACTATTTGTGTTTGAAGTAAGACTACCAATAAAGAACATGCATAGTAATAATGTTTTTCTGAATTGCAAGAATGTATCTTGCAAAAACATACTTATCCCTTTTATATCCACTGCCACTCCCTGTGCTTTCCTTATACCTGGGAGCTTCTCTGGCAGTAGTAAAGTCAGTCACCTGTCAAAGAATGCTTTAGGATTGTAGACGAGAATTTGCTGTGGTGGCTTGGTCTTTGCCCTAAAGGTTTCCTATCATTTAAAGCCCCAAAGGCCAAAGGTAAACACTGTGACTAGTTTGCCTGCCTGTTGAAAATTGCTTCTTGCACTGAGTGGCAAATGGCAATATTATCACATTATAACTTAATAAATCCCAAACCTGGACCATAACGGTGTGCTTTCTTATTTCCTTTACACAGGCAACTTTCCACTGAACAGGCAGTTTTACAAGAGTCTCTGGAGAAAGAATCCAAGGTAAATAAACGCCTGTCAATGGAAAACGAAGAACTTCTGTGGAAACTACACAATGGTGACCTGTGTAGCCCTAAAAAACTGTCCCCTAGTACTCCACCAATGCCTTTTCAATCACCAAGGAATTCCAGCTCCTTCTCAAGCCCAACTGTGTCGCCCAGATGACACCACTGTGAAAAGCTCTCCTTAAAGACATTTCATCCATGATCTGCAGAACTAAAAACATGAATTGAGAGAGCAAAGAGCTATATTAGCTGAGTGTGACTGAAATAACTGGAAGCTACTGTCGTGACGTATAACTATAACATACTGCAAGTTCAGGAGTAGATCTTGACACAGGGCTCTCCTTGTTACACAAAGGAAAAAGACTTCAGTAATAACTTCTCGGAACATTGTTGCACAATGCACTTAAAAGAGCAAGAAAAGTCTTGTTCGTTTTTGCCTTTTTTCACCCTACTATAGGAAAAAAATGCTCAGGGGCTTAATAAATCACAACCTTTTAATACGTTCCTTACCATAGACACCTTCTTGAGATGCTGGGAGTGGTGTGAATGGATTGGATGTAGCGCACAAAGTGCGTCTGACGTTGCCGCCTTCACTATGTATATTATAAAGGACGAAAGAAGAATATAGTGACATGTACTTCATGAATAAAATATGGTCATTATGCATGTTTGATCAAAGATTTTTCCCTTCACTGGGACTGAGGAAAAGCTGCCACTTGTGCGATATGTTCTTATCTCTCTGCTTCAGTTTGATAAGAGAATGAAAGAAAATGCTGTTTGTATTTTATTTGTCAACGTCTGCCTACTTTGTGATGGAATTTATAACGAGACTAATTATCCGTTAACCATAATATATTGTTCAAATGGATTTTTTTAGCTTCCCAGTGTCAGAATTAGATTTTTTTTTCTCTTGTGTACTGTGTGTGTGTGTATCCCTGCTACTACTTTAAAACGTGGTAGAACATTCAGGTATGGAGCTTTTTTTCTCCAACCGTGACAGCAGCTGTAGAAGGCAGTAGCAAAAGCAAGGAGCTCATTTGATTCAAGGTCGCACAGTTTCAAAGTGAAGGGCAAAATAATTCAGATGTCCTTCTAACAGAGCAAGAGGTTGTGTAAAGCTGCCAAAATTTTAATTCCCCATTGCATTTTGAAAAGAAAAATCTTGAACTGATTACTTGTCAGTTTGCACTTTAATCAGTAATAAGGAAGACTCCATAGAAAGTTCATATGTGATAGAACTATCTACACTTTCTAATCAATGCAACTCAAAATTTCATTTACCATGAGATTCTCTTTCATCTCCTTGAATCAAAAAACAGAATTTGATTGCTTTGCTGAAGTGGCATGTTGAAGATGTTCACCTGTAACATTTGATACTGCATTACAAATTTTAAAATGATACAGTGCATGCGTGCTCTTGCTTATTACCTGGTCACAATTTATTTGTAAGATTTAATGTGTCTTGTAAGTGCAAATTCACTCCTTAATGTTAAATATTGTCTCTGCTTTCTGATATAGATGGCACTGTGAAGTGCTAAGTTTTGGTGAGTAGTCATCCACTACCACATCCAAGAATGAACCAGTAATTTCTTTGCTTAGCTATAAGCAAAGATCTTGAGAAATATCAAAAGGTCTCCTTGCCCCTTCCATGGAACTGGAGCAGGAAGCTTAGGAAAAATCTTCAGTAAACTTGAAAAACAATGTCAAACCAAATGTTTTTGTCTAGGATGCAAAAGTGTCAGCTCTACAGGAGGAAGGTTTTTAGTTAAGCTCATTTTGTAATTATAAATGCATTATATACTCTTAATATGAAAAATTCAAGGATGGAAATATTTTAATTTTACATACTGTATAAAGTGTGCCTCCCTTGTGGAACATTTTATTTGCCCTTACCCCATTTATGGTACTGTACATGCCACCGTAGCTAGAGATGTCAGCACTTCAAATAAACTGTTGTCCAGAGATTGATTTATAGAACCATGAAAATCTGCTGTGCGCTGAAACTTGGCTTAAAAGTATGTCTTTGAAGCAATTTATTTCTTTGGCAAGGTCAAATTTGATCATATGTACCTGAGTGTTGAAAATTAAAATAAAACTTTTTTTTACTGATTTCTGGCTCTTGCCTAGTTAAGTGTAATTTGTTAAGAGTAATTTGTAACTTGTAGTACTTGAAATGCTAAGGGGAAGTAATTTGTCAGAATTGTACATCAGTGAAAAAGATTTGACCAAGTTCTGTTTGAGGCTTTGCACATCAAAACAGGAAATAAGGATTTCTTAATTCATTTGAAAAAGTGCATTTTGAACAACATGACAAATCATCCCTGGCATCTAGTATATCAATCTAAACAAACTGAGAACTATCTTTTAACAAATAGTTAAGATGTTTTATTTTTTTCTGACTGGTGACCACAGCATCTTATGACAGTGTGGAGAAATAATTTTGGAAGAAATGAGATACCTGTTGCAAGGTAACAAGCAGTAGTGTCTTCTGACCCCAACTTGCTTTCCCACATTAAATTGGGTTGCTTACTAAATTTCAGTTTGCACTTTGGAGGAAAGTGTGTGGTGTATTGGGAAATGTAACCAACATGTGCAGAATGGACATGTTTTGTCTCCAGGGTCATTTCTTACTCTCTTGGAGTGGAGAGGTTGCTGCTTCCTGTGCCCTTTAGACTGTTTAAACCTGGAAGATCATGTGGGGGCAGTCCCATCATGGAAAATAACCACATTATTGGCTCCTCTTCCCCCAACCATTTGAAACTGAATTTTCAGAGAATAGCTTTCACTAAGGACCAGAAGGAAAATATAGAAGTCCTGATTGTCTTTGATACAACTTTACCAGGGTAATGCATAACAATAGGTACAAAATGTTGTGACCCAATAAATGCAAAGATCCCAATTGGCTGTGCTTGAAACATTTGCATAAAATACAATTTAACACTGGAAATGTTTAAACAATACAGATTTCCCTAAGCCTCTGATATACGTTTCCCTTCATTTAAAGTCCTCAGCCTTTTAAGGAACTAGATGTAACAATTCCCTGTACTTACGTCCTTTCTGCCTTAGCTGCACCTTATATGTTCTTCTTTCTCCTCTGAGCTTTTAGAGAGTCATCCCTGATATTTAGATGAAGTCTTCCCATTGTCCAAGTACTTTAAAGCACATTATTTATAACAGCATTGTCAATTTTGATGGAGTTATTAATTGGAGTAACAATGACCCTCCCACCCCCTCGTTGCTCACTCAGCACCCACAACTGCTTCCTCTAATGGTCATGGAGGCAATGCTGGGGTCCCACTATTATCCCCCATGGTCATTAGAGGAGGGGGAGGAGGTGGTAGCACTGCTAGGGAGAGAGCAAGTTGAGAAACCAACTTCATTGTTGTTGCCCATCACTGCTGCCTCTAATGGTCAGTGGAAGGAATGCTGGCAGCCCAGAGTTGGCGGCAAACCTCCTCACCCCAGCTTTGCTCCACTCGCCTCTGTTGCTCAGCATCCAGCCACCACCACTTGTCCTTACAGTTATGAAGACAATGCTGGGCCCCCAACATGTTCTGGCCCTTGGAGAAAAAGGTGGCAGCAGTGGCACTGGATGTTAAAAAAAGATAAGCTCTTCCCATCCTCCTCTCATTGACCAACACTGCTACTACCTTTTCCTTATTCAATGGTCAGTAGAGGAAATGCTGTGAGTCTTAACATTCCTTCGCTGATTATTAGAGGAAGTGGTGGCAGAGCTGGATGGTGAAAGAGGTAAGTGTGCCTCCTGCACAGAAATGTGCAAGAGGAGAGGATGGAGTTAATGCAGATGCCAAGTGTGAATAAGGTCCCTCTGCAAATTCAGTGCTTCTTGCAACTTACTGCCTGATACAACGTTCTCAATTACATGTCATGGGTGGGCTTACCTTTGCAGAGGGCATACTGGTTCAGAACTGCATGCCACACTCTTTAGTCCTTATGCCAGCCTTACTCCATTGTTTCTTATGCTAGAAAATTCCCCTTTTTAATATAGGACATGGGTGTATATATGGTCCCCATTAACCAAATCTGCATTATTATGAGGAAAAATTCCCCTTTGAGTCATTTTGCTTTAAGAACAAGGCTTCAGGGCCCTAACCCTGGCTTATAAAGGGGGGGGGTACAACTGAAAGATTTTTGTTTGGGGAGAGATAATACTTTCAGTGGATTTCAAGATAATCTGTGGAGTTTAAACTCTGCAGACATTCTTCCCTGTGCTACTGTGGCAGATTTGGTGTTCACACAGATCCGTCGACCCCATGAGCAGAACTTTTGGTTCCTCTGGGGCACCGTGCAATGTCCTCTTTTGGAGGAAAGGGACGTGCTGGGCAGTCGTGTCTGCAGTTGTGGGATGCCAGGCAGACACATCTGCCACGAGCGTCCCTGTCCTCCAGAAGAGGAGGTGGTCACATGGCGCCTGAGTGGATGGAGACCACATTCCAGGAGCGCAGTAGGTACAAATTTGTGCACTGCTGATCCTCACCATCTTGGTCTGGAAAGAAAATTAGCATATGCTAGAAGAATTGTATGGACATAATTTTGTTTTACACAAGATGTTACCCTGTTACATTGTTCATTGGGTACTCAGTGAATTTGCTGATTACAGTTGGAAGTTGCTTATCTGCATTGCTGTGCTAAAAATTTCAGCCACCATGCTATAATATAGTGGGGCTGACATGGGGCGCAATCCTAATCAATTTCCCAGCACTGACTTAGCCGCAATGCAGACCAACGATAAGGTATCAAACATGCCCTTACCTTGAGGAGGTTCCCTTGACTGCCTCCCTACTACAGGATACAGAGCATGCCACATTGGCACAGCTATGTCAGTGCAGGAAAGTTGGTTAGGATTGCCCCCATGATTTGAAATACAGCAGTCCTGGATTTGCCAGTCCAGCAAGTCTTTTGATCAGATGATAAACTTTACTTAGTTTAAGAGGATTTAGCTATTTTGTTTCCCTTCTACAAATGCTATGGCAGAATGACCTCTTAATCCTAGACAAATTTACGAGGAAGCAGTTCCCCCAGATTTAAAAGTGTCATAAAGCCCAATATTTTACTACTCAGTGAAATAGTCTGCAAAATACCTTCTTGATTGTGCCCATCAGAATGCAGTTTGTGGGCTTGGTAAAACAGATTGTGTGTCTTCTATCATGGAAACAGCTACTTAGCCGTTATCAGGTCATACACCCATATTAAAAAAAAAAGCAGACAATAATTTAAGACCTAAAGCTATGCAATGAGAACTTGCAAATTTATTTATTCAATGTCATTAAAGACCACCACCACCACCAGCTGCAGCAGCAGTGCAGTATACCTAAGATGACATATTAAAGCTCATGCATGCTGCAGTTTCAACAGTAAGTATAAAAGCATTTTATGCTAATGACTAATGCTGCTGGGTAAAAAAGAATTTTTTTTACAGAGTAACAAAATTTAAATTCCAACAAGATGGAGATTGTGTGGATTAACTGGCATCTTATCTTCCTGTGTTTTCAGCACAATTCAGACATAAAGAGCAAGAATCTTTATAAATGGTAAACCTTTCTGTTAATCTAGCTTCATTTGGCTGATTGCATCAAGTACTGATAGAGATGCATCAGGGATTTAAATGCGTATATGTTATTAAAATGTGGCCTGCACACTTCATTCTTTGAATATACACGTGTGCATCACTTAACAAAGGGTTATGTTCCATGAATCCTGTTGTTAAAAGACTTGGTTGCTAAACAAAAATGACTTACTTAGTGCCAGGATGCCTGGAGGCTTACTCTGTGTTGTGCAGGGAGTCTGCAGGCCTTGGAATGGCCTGCAGAGGCCTCTGGAAGCCACTTACAGTTTTTGGAAGCAAACTGGACATGCCTTCCAGAGGCTTTTGTGGGCACATGACACTGAGGTGGCCTCTAAGGCCTTCTATGGGGCATCCTGGCACCCAGTAAGCAATTTCTAAATTGCTTCTTAAAATCACTAACTGCTGTCTAATAACCACCATCGTATTCTGGTTGGTCGTTAGTCAGCAGGTCGCTAAGTGATGCATCACTGAACAGTGAGAATGCTAAATGTCTTGCTATCTTTACAACAAATCCTGTATGTTAGGTTAGTATTTTTCCCACAGTAGAAGTTGGAGGGCAGAAACTGAGGTCGAGAAGGACATTAGCTTACCAGTGAAGAGACAAGAGCTGACTCTGGGATTTCCTGGGTCATAGATTAGTTTCTTAGCCACTGTGCTACAGTAGCTGTGTATCTTCCTTTTTTTAATGGCCATATGCATGGATTTTCTATTACTCTGCAATAAGAATGGAATTCATTGAGTGGGAACAAATCTTATCTCCAGATTTTTAAAGCTAGCCAGAAGCAGTCAAGCAATACATTTCCTGTTTCTAATCTCTGCCCTGAGAGCTCAGTACATTAGATCAATGTGGGTAGCCACTGTGGTCTGTCCTTGAAGGTTCTGAGCTATACAAATGTAGTTCCCAGCATCAATTGTTTCAAAATCTTCAACAGCAATTAAACTCTCAGAGATTCTTGTGGTATGACCAATTCCTCTATCGATCAGCCTCCAAGAGTCTTGGATAATCACAGGTCTTTCATACTGTATGGGGGGAAAAATACTCATAAAATAGTCATAGTGTACAATACTGTAAAAAATACTTAATTTCAATACCAGTATTTTATTTGTTAATGCAAGACATTCATAGAAGTTTAATCTGAATGGCAGTTATAAAATTTCAGCTGTTGTCATACACTGAAAGATGTGTTTTCTGTTGATTCTGCTTATATAGTATTTTTAAATTCACATTGGGCTTAAGCTTCAGAGGGAGTATGTGATAGAAAATGTGAGACAGTTTTGACCTCCCTCTGCAGTCATGCTGAATCATATCTCTGGAATTTTCGCACTTTGTCTGATAATCATACATCCTGTGCAAATCTCATTGGAACCAAGTCCCACTGAAATACTGGGTGTTAATCATAAGTATTTGCAGAATTGCATCTTCCTCAAAGACACAGCATTGCCTTAAACACCTTACAGTTGCTGGTCTTCCCAAACGAAAATACCTGAGATATTTGGTTTATAAGATGAGCTTGGAACATACTGATGCAAGTCATAACTGAGAAAGTAAGGATTTGGATATTTAAACATTGTTCATGAAAAAGTAGTTGATTCCATCCATTAATCCATTAACACAAAATATGTGTTAAAACTGCCATTAGATTCACATGAAGACATCAAATTGCCTTCAGCAGGAGATGGTACAGAACTTTGGTTTTGGATGTTTTTAATCAGTTTTCCACATAACCATGATTGAATGCAATGTATAAAATGGTTTGCAAGGTGTATGCAATGCCAATAAATTTTACCCCCCTGCGGTAGGACAAACTAATGGACAATTTGCGCCCTTCCCCACCACCCAAAAGCAATGAGGGGCTTCAGACCAAATTCGTACCTGCTTTTCTTCTAAAAATCAAGACATGTGGTGGTGAAGGACATTTATTAATCAATAAAAAAGGGTGGCACAGTTGCTGTTTCCTACAGGACAGAGTCTGTTATAATGACATACAGTTTCAGCTTCATTCTCAGAACTGGGAGGCATCTATTCTGCCAGACATTCCTGCTGTTAACAGAAGGCAGCATTAGAATATTTGTGTTGTGTTACCTTCCCATTCTGATTCTAACGCAGGTTGGAAAATCTAACTGGTAAAAGAGCCTAAAAGATATGAATGGCTAGATGCTGCTGTTTAAAGTTTAAATAATGATAAAGGAGGAGTGGTGCTTAAACCTGACATTCTAATCTAACATATCTCCAGTTAATCACAAATTTAGCACTTCCTGAAAGATTCTTTTTAACCCATTTCTGCCCGGCCCACAGGTGTACACATTTGGTTTCTGTTGCGTATATGCAACATTGGGCAGCAATGGCTTAATGAATCATATTTTTCAGTAGCTCCATCTGGCCTGATATTTCCCCCTCATTCCAAATACTGATCAATAATGTACATTGTACAGCTACAAATTCCAAACAGCTGTTACTGCATTTATGCATACACCTATTAACACATGTTTTACATGCCAAATTTGATGGTTTGCTACAACAGCTTGTCCTCAACTGCTCATTCAGTTGGTAGAGAGAAAAGGTTGTTAGAATAGACCTCCGTAATCTTTTTCCCTGTACTGATAGCAAGAGAGAATTGCTATCTTTCCATAGCCTGTTCCTTTCATTATATTTTCCTCTCCCAACATTACTTTGAAGGAAAAATGTACATGAATATAGCCATAAAACACACTCTTTATGCAGAACTGGGAAAAGATTTAGGAAATTTCACATGGTAGACTTTTGCTAATCCTGATCAAAATGAAGTGATTCTGTGCTAGTATTTAAAAGCCTCACCAAAGTTTAATGATAGTTTGGAAGTGCCATCATTCAAGTTAATGACAAATCTACCCTACAACCCTAAAGTAGGTTAACAACAATTTGCTTTTCCTGGGGAATGAACTACTAAGTAGGCCAAAAAAAACCTTCAGCAGTCTCTTATCTAGGAGAATAAAATAGTTCCAAGATTGCTGAAGTTGGCTATTTGCCATTTCAAAGCTTTAGAAAAGTAAAATGACAACACAGATATTGTCAGTCTCTCTTTTGGTGCGGAAACGTGGTTTATGCAGGAGGGGAAATAATTCATCCCAAGATCTAGCTTTCATTTATTTATGCAAAGTTTCTAGGTCACCTTTCTACTCCAATAAAGGAGTCATCAAGGCAGCTTACAATTTCAATAAGGAATTCAATAGCAATATAAAACACAATAAGAAATAGGACACACATGTACCAAATAAAAACATGACAGAAACCAATGAACAGAATGAGCAAAAGTAAAACAGAAGTGCAGCAGAATAATCAAAGCTGCTTTTACCACTAGGACAAAAGCATTGCTGGTCACAACTGCTATCTGCTCAGCCAGAAGTAAAGCTGAGTTCAGAGACATTTCCAATGACTATCTTCACGAGATGTGCAACCCTAACCAGAACAGGTTCTAAACCTATCCTGAGTCAGCTTTTCTACAAACAAAGTCTTTGTTTTAGCCCACAGCTAAAACAAAAGTGTCTCCTGAGTCACGCCGTAAATAAAGAGAACTGGAAGGAAGAACAGCATTTGAGTAGATCTTCCCTGAGCATTCAAGGTTGAAAGTGCTATCCTAACTTGTGCTGGAACAAGCAGAAGACCTGCGCTGTATCCAGTGCAAGGCTGGTGGGTTGGTGGGGCTGGCTGCGACTCAGACCGAGGCAAAGGGAAATTTTCCTCCTTACCCCAGGTAAAGCGGTAGTAGACCCAATGGAGCTACTCGGATTTGCACCACCAGTCTGAAGCTGCACTGCACTGCCCAGGAATGGGACTAGGATCTGGCATAACTTGCAGGTCCTTGCCCTGCCTCTTGCTCCCCGCCCGTTCCAGGAATGCCCACCACCCACCCTCCCCAGTCCCAGAACACCTCCCTCCCGCCTCTTCCCTGCCCTCCCCACACACACACTCCTCAGACCACTATGCCAGCCAAGCTCGGCAAGCACAAACTCACCTACTGCTGCTGCCATGGAAGCTGGATCTGGCCTCTGTGCACTGGTACAGCTTACTTCCCGGATGTGCAAACTGCCTGCAACTAATATGCATAGTCTTTGCAGCTTTCTAGAGTCAGTGCTCTGTATTATATATTTCTTTTTCTGTACAATTGTTATATTTGCCTCTTGCAACTTACCTTTTGCCCTGGATATATCCAATTAAATTCCACTTCTACATCTGGTTCCCCCAAAACCGTGCACAGAACACTGATATCGTCACCACCATCTGCAACATTGGATGATGCTTTGATTGTAGTTGAAGGTGGACCACTGGGAACTGGTTGAAAGGATATTGTGGATGAGATAAAATGGAAAGGAATTCTCTAGTTGAAATTTTGATTTTAAAAAATCTAGCTCTGCAACTTGAACTGCACCTTGATCAGCAGAAATCAGCAAGCAATTTTTTTCAAACTTTTTACATGTGCAGAACATTTGAAGCTCTCTCTTCTTGGATCTTGGAATTCTGTCTCACCAAAGGATTTTGCTATTCATCTCTATAGATGAAGCAGATTTCCATAGACTTTCCTTTGATCCTGCTACTCTTTCTCAATTGTGATGAATAAGATCTGGTTCATAAGAGGTTCAAGTGTGCATACGGTGGTCTCAATTAAGTAACCAGTGTTTAAGATAACATAGAAGGTGGGCATAAATTTTCTATCTTCTAAAATGAAATACAAGGGCTAAACCCATTATGCCCTTCGTGAATACTGATGAACTAACCTTTTGCAAAAATAGCAGCTGTAAAGAGTCCAGATCAGGTCTGTGGTGGGGGGTGAGGGAACAGTGCCTTCAACCCTGTGCCCACACCACAGTTCTGAACTGGGTGGATCCACTGTGCCTATTTGTCAAGGGAAAATGAAAGGGGGAGAGGGGAGATCCAAATGGAGACTAGCACAGACAAAGAGCTGAGCCTTGTCCCCACACCACAGTTCAGACTGAGTCCCCTACAGTTGCTATCTTTGAAAGAAAAAAGTTTATTTCAGACCTACCCTTAGATCCAGGCAGGGTGTCTCAGGTATGAGGCCAGTAGAACCCTTCGCTTCAGGCAGCAGGCTTAGGTAAAGTGGCCAGTGGCATAATGCCACTGGGAGGAAACAAGGTATGTGCCCTGTTGCCAAATGGAGTGGGCCACTAGAGCATGCGCTCCAATTGCTTCCCAGGTTGGGAAGCAGTTGGTGCGCATGGACTCTCTCAGCAACCAGTTGGGTGAAATTGCCTGACCAGCTGCTGAGAGCACAGAAACCCCGGAAGTGACATCATGATGCTGCATGGCATCATGACGTCATAGCTTTGCTAACCCGGGCAACTAAAGCCCTGGGTATGCCTCTGGAAGTGGCAAATTCGTGAGGATGCCCCTGCCAGCTCCACCTGGCTGTCCCATCCTCCTCTTGCACACAATGGCGGGAGGGGGGCTTTATCTCCTTGTCCTGGAGCTTTTCTTGAGTGTTCTCAGAATGATTTTTGGGGAAAGAGCCAAAGTCACCGCTTCCTTTCCTTCTTGGCTACTTTTCATAATATGGCTGGGTGGAAATAATCTCCTATGATTCTCTTCACCAGATACTTTAGAAAATGAAACAGCTAGGGAAGGTCAGGGGTGGTGAACCAGCTTAGTTTTAGGCAGTAGGTTGGCTTGAGCATTCCATAAACAGGAGTCACACACTGACAGAATCATAAGTAGGCTAATCTAGCCAGAAGGAAGTAAAATTAATCCATCATCACTTCACTAAAAGGCAACATTTGCATACATCTAACTAGGCTATTACTGGGCTGCAAAACTTCCCCCTCATTGGGGAAGTGATCACCTTAGCAGTTCTCCATAAGCACAGCTTACCACCATGCTCAGGCTGAGCTGTGCAGAAAAGCCACTCAGGGCCTATGTTGCTCAACATAGTTTTACCTTCCACATAAAGCAACTGGTACTTAATGGAAATCTGAGGAGCTCCCCGTGATTCAGCTCTGCAGTAAACCACTCCTTTGTGATCAGATGTTGGGTGCTGATAGACAAAGCCCCTTTTCATGTCATAGATAATATTGGTTCCATCTGCCTTGATTTCTTCTGCTGGAAATTCCTGATGTAGCGTTACTTTTGCTGATGGGTTGGTCACTCGGCAAGGGATGACTGCAGGTTTATCTGGGTTGAGGTAGACAACCTCAAAATAACTGGGAGAGGGAACAAATAACTCCCCTTTATCTGTAAAAAAAAGTAATGTAATGTACATTACATAGAACCATCATATACTCTTTTCATCACAGTTCTTGCAAAAACAAGAACTTCATCTTCTTGCAATCATCTTCTTGCAAAATCATCTTCTTGCAAAAACACATCTTCAATAGTGCAAAAATGTTTTCTATAATGCTATCATCTGACTGTCACAAAGAAGAAGCTGATATCTGGTAATCTACAAAAGTAATTTTCTATTTTCAAAAAGAACAGTTGTTTTTAAAATGGAGAAGCTTCACTGAATCCCAAAGATAGGCTACTTTCATGTTAAAGCCATACAAGCCTTGTCCGTAAGGGTGATGGGATCCCATTCATCACAGCCATATATAGCTGAAGTTGCATCTCTAATTTGCACTTCATCTATTAATTTCCATGCTGTCTCAGAGATGTGCTTATTCCCTTGGGAGAACAGTTGGTTTGACCAATTTATGGCTCAGACAGCCCACTAGCCACATGTTGTGGCCTGCCAGGGGCTTTACAAGTCCAGTTTTGCAGTTCTAGGTAGGCAAAACTTCTGGGTTTTGAGGCCAGACACAACGCTACAAGTTGCAGTATGAAGCTCAGGGTGGGCAGGTCGGCAAGTGCATGATTTTCAAGTGCGAGAAACTTGCTCAGTGTAAGAGGCTGAGCTGAGCCTCTTACAGCCACTTGTAACATCTCATCATAGTCCTGCTGCCAGGCATCCTACACTGCCCCTGAGCACCTGCCGTGCCACCACGAGGAGCAATACCTCACAATTTGGGATCTCCTATATTTAGCAGTGGGACAGCAAGCGTCCAACTCGGAAAGTGTCCCCGATATGACTAGATTTCTAGTCAAGCCGCAGGGGGCGATGACTCGGCAACTCGACTCAAGTCCCGCTGCGTTTTCCCATCCCTGTTGCTTACTAGTTAGGAGGCTGTGCATATGCAGTGCATTTTCAACTGCATCTATCACTGCACACCTTAAATTATCAGCATGTTTTAGACGGTAAATATTTGTACAAAACAAAGAACCTCTAGTAAACCTGGGACTCTTTGCTCATTATAAAGTAAATTTGCTTTTATTTCTAATTAAACACTTTTAATGTGTACACAAATAAGACAGTGAAGTAAAAGTGGCATTATGCAAGGATTGCATAAGCAAGCCAAAACGTGTGTCAGTGCAGTAAATTACCCTGGGAAAACAACATGCAGGTTTGTTTAAAATTGATTTACCCAATAGGTATAAGGCACAGGAAAGTAGGGCACATAATAAATGTCATCAGGAATATTTTCTGCTCCCTTGTGAATCAACTAGATATCTACTAAGGAGTAACACTGGAATGTAGCATGAAAAGCACACAGACAAATAGCAACAGGTTAATTTAATACTATTTCAAAGATTGATTATTCAATTTATTACCTGCAAAAAAGATGTATGTTGAGCCTGTTCTTGTCTCATCCTTCTTGCAAACGTAACCATTGCACAGGCGTAGCCAGCAGCTGTATTCTCCTGTGTCTGCCGCTGTGGAATTTCCCAAGATCAGCTGACCATATCTGTCATGTTGCTTGATGCTAGTAAGAACAAAGACAAACGAAGCTCAGGCTGGTTTTATACTCCCTCATATTTCACGTCAAAAATAAGGATTTCATTCTTGTTGATTGTTTCCCTTTCTGTCATTCAGAAATCACACAGGCATCCCTGCTAGTGCAGCTTACTCCCAGGGTAGTGTGAAGGTGCTTTATGGCATGTTTGCTACACCCTCAGCCAGTGGAGCGCTTGCATTGGATTGCTCTCTGAGTATCTTGGACTTTCAGAACAATTACAAATTTGCCAAAATGACCTCTGTTCCAAAATCCAATTTATCATTTTGGCCAAACTGAGATAAATCAAGCTCTAGGAAAACTGATGTACTCAGATAATTTACATGACTTAAAATGCTTGCTCTTATTTAATAAGGTATGAGGCACTAAATACTCTGCCTAAGGCTAAGCAATGGTCAATGATCATATACTGTTGAATGCATTGATTTTATGGGCCAAAAACAATTTACTCACATGTTTGCATGACCAAGTGACAACTACTACAACATGATTTCATTGCTTTGTTTTCTATGTGGTGATCTATATAAGACGCAAAGGTTATGGCTGTCAGATCACACAGGACAGACTCCAGTCTTATGTCTGTCCTGGGCAATAAGCAGTCTGATGGCACTCAGAAACAAAGGTTTGTTATCTCCTAACCTCTCTTCTCTTCTCTTGGGAATTTTTTTTTTAAATAGCCTTTCCAATTGACTCCATGCATGTTCTGAAGATGAAAAATCAAGTGCATGAAGGAACAGGAGAAAAAGAGGGACTTCAGAGGTATTTTAACACCTGATGTTAAAACAATTTTCTCTTTGCCATTCCAAATATACTCCCACTACACCTAGTGATAGCCGCAGGACTAATACTTCACATCAGTCCTTGTAATTTTCAGTGCCCTTTTGTGGAACTAGCCAAAGAGCGAATAATGTGATTGTAGTCTATTATTACATGCCCACAGGATGAACTGTGAGATTGTCAATACTGAACAACTATAACACCGAGACCCAATTGCGCCCAAGGAATTTTGTCTCCACAAGCCAACGCAGACTGCTGAGTATATGTGGAACACCCACTGGAGAACACAAATTAAGGTCAGCAATAGTTACTTAACCATAACAATTTGATCTACTTCGCTCTCTCCATATAAACAATCAGTTGCTTGGTAAAGAATCCTTTTCTAACTTTTCAAAACGAACAAACAAAAGAATCTAGCAATGCCTGTAAAAACTGAATTGAAAATTGATGCTGCACTAGAAGAAAACTTCAACAGTAATTGCAATAAAAAAGAGAAACAATCTCTCTCCACTTTTTTTAATGAATGAAGCATGTTCAGCATATATTCAACAATAAAGACAGCTTTCCAGACCATCCACGAATGAAAGTAAGAGACAGATGAAAGACCTTTCTACCCTTCTATATTCCTGAGATGTACTGTATATGTTAACAAATACTTTGTTCTGATATGTTGACATCCTAAAAATTACCGATATGGTCCTCCATTTATATGCACATAGACACAGAGACACACCCCTTTGCAGATAAGGATTCAAATACATTCTTCTTTGTACACAAAACTGCTGTTTCGTGTTCAAAAGACATTGGGATAAAGTGGGCTTTACCTCTACATAAATGAAAAACAAATTCTATCACACAATTTTATTTCAGTACTATTTTTTGAGTTTGAGGACAATGGCCACTACCAGGAAAAGGGGCAGTTCAGTTAAGCTAAAAGCTTTGTGTATGTTTCTAGGAGTAAAGCGAAAATCATTGGGCACAAACTAACAAAACTTTGTCATAACTGATGATTAAATTCTAATTTTTTTATTTATTTTGAAAAATTTATGTCCTGCCTTTCCCACGCCATAGCAAATGCCCAAGGCAACCTACAAAGCTCCATAATAAAATGTACAATGTATAACAGCAATAGGTAAAATCATTAAAAAAACAAAACCAAAAACATACACAATAGAGCCATAAGGAGTAGAGTAACTATTTGGTACAGAAAGATGCAGTCAAGCCATAACGCTATTACAGAGGTGCAGAGGGTAGACATCAACCAAACAACAGGACATCAACAGGACAAAACAGAAATGATTTGAGCCCTTCCCAAAAAGCTTTAATTAATAGGGCATTACACTGCTGGAACTAGCATTCTAGCAGAATTTGGTCCTTTATAGCACTCATAAAGAGTGATAATCCATTCCATGCAGCCTGGCTGCTACCATAAGCAGTTAGTGGCTGGTTCCGTGCACCAGCAGCCCATCCATGTGTCCCCCCAGAGTAAGTTAGCACAGGGGTGGGACGGAGGCAGGAAGTGGGAGAAACAGGACAGAGAATCAGAGTGAGGAACAGGGTGGACTGAGGCCAGGAAGGGGACTGTAGTGGTGGCAGTGTCGCTGCTTATAGCCTATCCCCCTTTCTAACCTCAATCTGCTTCCCGATCTGCTACAGCTGGTGCAGGTCTGAGTAGATCCAGAAAGGTGGCAAGGGCTTACCCCTGAGCAAAGGAACAAGTATTCCCTTACCCAGAGGAGACCTCTAGTGCCTGAAATTCCCCCAGGGGATATAATGTGTGTCCCGCTGACACAACTGCATCACTCCGTGGGGAGTTACATAGGATTGGGCTGCCCGGCCCATGGAAATCAATGAAACTTAAATTAGTAATGATTAATTCCATTCCATTGATTTCAGTTGCACGTAGTCATGAAAATTGTTTTCTGGATTGTGTCCTTAATGTTTAAAATTCACTGAGTGGTCTTTTTGTGGGACACTGTTGGTGCAATCCATCCCTACAGGCATCCTAATCAATGCAAGGATAATGCCAGGAAGACTCTGCTTGCAGGAGCAAGCAGCAGACATGACATTACAAAGATTTATTATCATTAGCAAAACACTTTCCTCCTCATTTCTCTGTAATTTGCACCAATCTTGTGAAACAAAATCCAGACCCTAACTTAGCAGTGTTATATTTTGACAAACAGAGAATGGTGCCAAAATGTCTGGCCCTTACCCTGTCTTCCTTGTATCTGTGGGTGGTGGTTAGAATCTTTAACTGCAAGATTTAACAAACCAGATCCCTTCCCAAGGAATTCCTTCCTTTATCCCTGAGAGAAGCTAGAAGCTTCTCTAGAAGCTAGGTGGCAGGGAAATGGGTACACCACATAGAGGAAATGTTTAAACAACACAACACGGAGTCTCTTTTTGGGGTATTATTTCTGGGACAGAAACAGGACACTGTAAGCACTTAACATTTAAGCAATGAACTTTATTTCATCTGATAAATGCAAACTGTTTCAATAGTGATCTTAGCTCCATAGGTCATTAAAACAGACTGCAACCCCCTGATGATTAATCTGTTGTATGCACAGTTATCTGCCATGATGGTAGCAATTAAGCTACTATCTCCCTTAAGTGATAGTGGCTCAATTCAAATGTCTTTGCGACTCAAGCACAGAACCACAGGGTCATGCTGTGCTGCTGGCATTACATAAATGTTTGCTAGGGACTTACTATCCTTTCTTTACACCTCAAGATGGAATGCAACCGGGTGCAAGCCTTCCGTCCTGCATGCCAGCAGCATAAATGTCACCTTAGTCACACATGCCCTGATTAAATCCAAATTAGATTACATGGGGCAGCCTTTAAAAACAGTCTGGAAGTGACAACTGGTTCAAAACATGGCTGAAAGATTTTCTGGTAATATGGTGCCAAGGGGCTTAGTCCACACTAGCCTAATTCTCTATCAGCTGCATCAAATGCCAATTCACTTCCAGGCCTATTTTATAGTGCCTGATGTGTATGCGCAACCTCCTGATTTTAGAAATGGGCTATGTCAGAATGCCAGATGCAAGGGAGGGCACCAGGATGCAGGTCTCTTGTTATCTGGTGTGCTCCCTGGGGCATTTGGTGGGCTGCTGTGAGATACAGGAAGCTGGACTAGATGGGCCTATGGCCTGATCCAGTGGGGCTGTTCTTATGTTCTTATGCCTGTATTAGCATCATCAAATGAATTTTTAACCTACCTTCCTACCACGGAATGGAGCACCCAAAGCGTCTTACATAAAAGAAACACAACAATACAGTAAAAGATAAAAGAATATTAAAACATATTAGTAATAATATTGATAATGTATATATACATAAATAATATTATATTATATTATATTATCTGCAATAATATATTGCATATATTTGATATGGAATGTTTGATATCTGCAAGAGGGATCTGAAGGCCTTTGGAATGGACCTCAACAGATGGGAAACCTTGGCTTCTGAGCGTCCCACTTGGAGGCAGGCTGTGCAGCATGGCCTCTCCCAGTTTGAAGAGACCCTTGCCCAACAGACTGAAGCAAAGAGGCAAAGAAGGAAGGCCCACAGCCAGGGAGACAGACCAGGGACAGTCTATACTTGCTCCCAGTGTGAAAGGGATTGTCACTCCCAAATCGGCCTTTTTAGCCACGCTAGACACAGTTCCAGAACCACTATTCAGAGCGTGATACCACAGTCTTCCGAGACTGAAGGTTGCCAACTTTCATTAATATTAATATTATTAAAACATTTATATTAATAAAACATATTGAACATAACATTAAAACTTAAAAAGCAGTAATATTAATAAAAAGATAAAAGAATATTAAAACAGTATAGCCAATGGAGCAGCATCCCAACTGAGTTGAACCGATGAGCCCCAGCAATCACACAGGTAGTCACATTCTGCACTAGTTGCATTTTTCAGAACGTCTTCCGAGGCAGTCCCACATAGAGTGTGTTGCAGTATTGACTACTAAAATCCTATACAACGTGGAGCTGCAGGGAATCACCGCTCCTGTATGAACTAGCTTGAGACTTTAGGCTAGTATCGAACATTAACCTCTCTGTGTACCACTAGTTAAGATTTGGGGCAGGGGCACCAGAGGCGGGGTCTCCTCAGTGGTAGCACTACAACTTTGGAACTCTCTCCCTAGGGAGATTCAACAGAGTCTCTCCCTTCTTCTCATTAGGCCACTCTTGGAGGGCATCTTTATTTAATAAAGCTTTTTAATTCTGTTTTATTTAATCAACAGCTTGAGATGCTATGCTGCTGCTTTTATCTTGTACTTTACAAAATGGTGAATCAACCACCTTCCCATTTTTTCTTACAGACATACTTTCATGTCATAGCCTAACATTCCTTGGCGAAAGCAGAACTGAACTTTTAAAAAGGGGGCACTCTCTACAAAACAAAGTTTGACTAATGAAGGGTATCTTTGGCCCTAAATTTACCTGCAGAAAAAATTGAATGTATAGTTCACCAGTGTATATCTAGATAGCCTCAACCTAGCCAAGTATGACAACTATCAGAAACTCCAGCAATTGTAGTCCTCAATGCCTAATGCGTCAAGATATACACTAGTCTAGTCCTAAAGCATAAACACTGTAAACTACCTTCATAAAAGTGCTTTGGGGAGGTTTGAAAGATAAGCACTTGGTTGAATGTTATCATAATCCAAACCTAAATACCTTTATCTTTCATTAACAGAAATTATTTTTAAACAATGTAACCCTACACTCCTGACCACCTTTGAATTCTACAGGATAAACTGCTGCAATTAAGATAATAAAACAAACAGGCTCTATCCCTTCAAACAGGCTTTTTTCTCACCTTCTTCCATTTTTCCAGCGCATTTATCAATGTAAATGTCATGGTAGTGGAAAGAGGATTCATTTCCATTACTCTAGAGCAGGGGTGTCCAAACCTTGACCCGGGGGCCACTTGTAGCCCTTGGGGACTCCCAATCCGGCCCGCGGGGAGCCCCCAGTCTTCAATGAGTCTCTGGCCCTCTGGAGACTTGCTGGAGCCCATGCTGGCCCAATGCAACTGCTCTCAGTGTGAGGGCGACTGTTTGCCCTCTGACGTGAGCTGTGAGATGAGGGCTTCCTCCACTGCTCGCTGTTTCACGTCTGTGATACAGCTGCAGCAGCGAAGGAAAGGCTGGCCTTGCTTTGTGCAAGGCCTTTTATAGGCTTTGAGCTATTGCAAGACCTATATTCATTTATATGTTCCAATATATTCATTTATGTAAATTTATTCAAATTTGAAATGTAAATTAATTCTTTTATCTCCGGCCCTGACACAGTATCAGAGAGATGACGTGGGCCTCCTGCCAAAATGTTTGGACACCCCTGCTCTAGAGAAACTGTATTGTGTATATACTCAAGGACATCATAAGACTCTATCTACTCTGAAAGAAATTGGTCCTGCAAGAGCAAGGATATTCTAGAGCAGGGGTGTCAAACATAAGGCCCGGGGGCCGATGCAGCTCCTGGAAGCTTTTTATCCAGCCCTTAGGCTCTCAGTTGTTGAGCGGTGCTGAGGTGTTAACACTGAAACAGCTGCCCACATGAAAATTGGGCTTTCCCATATCTTGAAATATGATCAAAATTTGCATATTTTCTCTTCTGTCATTTGCAGTTAATGAACTTCTATATGAGAGCAAGGTGCTGATTTCTGGCCATCAGCTGCTTAATGATGTCATTTTCTGCTTGATGACATTTCTGGCCCTCAGCAGGCACCCTGAATGCTAACTTCGGCCGTCTGAATGAAACGAGTTTGACACCCCTGTTCTAGTGGTTCAGGAGTTGGACTTAAACCTTGAAGACCAGGTTCCAACCCCCACTTAGCTATGAAAGCTTCCTGGATGACCTTGGACCAATCACTCTCTCTCAGCCTCACCTATCTCACAGGGTTGTTGTGAGGACAAAAAGAGGGGAGGAATTATATATACAAACCTGAACTCCTTGGAGGAAGGGTGGTATAAAAATGTGAAAAATAAATAAATAGCTGAGCAGAACTTCTAGGGCAGCCATTTTCAACTAGTGTGCCACGAATGGTCTACAGGTGTGCCTTGGGAGTTTGGGGAAGGGTCTTTTTTTAGTAGGGCCAATGGGGATGTGAACCCCCACCAGCAGCATGGTGTGCCTGCTCAATTGTCAAAAAACTGATGGTGTGCCTTGACAATTTTAGCGCCTTGTCAGCGTGCCTTGAGACGGAATAGGTTGAAAATCACTGCTCTAGGTGTGGGTAGGGAGTAAAGCAGCCACATAATCTAATAGCCAAAGAGATTAAACGCCTGTATATTTGAATGTAAAACAGGATAACATATATTTGGATGACACCCTAGGTGTACTAGGTGCGAGCTAAACAAACGCATCGGTAAAGCAGCTACCACGTTTTCCAGACTCACAAAGAGAGTCTGGTCCCACAAGAAGCTGACGGAACATACCAAGATCCAGGTCTACAGAGCTTGTGTCCTGAGTACACTTCTGTACTGCAGCGAGTCATGGACTCTTCACTCACAACAGGAGAGGAAACTGAATGCTTTCCACATGCACTGCCTCCGACGCATTCTCGGCATCACCTGGCAGGACAAAGTTCCAAACAACACAGTCCTGGAACGTGCTAAAATCCCTAGCATGTATGCACTGCTGAAACAGAGACGCCTGCGTTGGCTCGGTCATGTTGTGAGAATGGATGATGGCCGGATCCCAAAGGATCTCCTCTATGGAGAACTTGTGCAAGGAAAGCGCCCTACAGGTAGACCACAGCTGCGATACAAGGACATTGCAAGAGGGATCTGAAGGCCTTAGGAGTGGACCTCAACAAGTGGGAAACCCTGGCCTCTGAGCGTCCTGCTTGGAAGCAGGCTGTTCAGCATGGCCTTTCCCAGTTTGAAGAGACACTTGGCCAACAGTCTGAGGCTAAGAGGCAAAGAAGGAAGGCCCATAGCCAGGGAGACAGACCAGGGACAGACTGCACTTGCTCCCAGTGTGGAAGGGATTGTCACTCCTGAATTGGCCTTTTCAGCCACACTAGATGCTGTTCCAGAACCACCATTCAGAGCGCGATACCATAGTATTTTGAGACTGAAGGTTGCCAACAACAACCCTAGGTGTACCAAAAAAATAATAAAATGGGGGGGGGGGAGACAAAACAAAAAAGTCCGAGGCAGGTTGTGCATGTCTCATGACTCTGGGCTCCACAGAACTTTAAGGTGGTTGGGGGGGGGGGGGAACAGTCTCCAGGTGGGAATGAGGGAAGGCGGAGAGAAGGAATTGTCCTGTTTGAGCCAGTTAGACATTAGACTTGCGGCAGAAGCAACATCCGCTGCAAGTTCCTTTTCTGAAGTTCTAATGATAAAATGCTTATATCAATTTAAGATAAAAATTACATTGGCATAAAAGTATTACTGGCAAATACAGTTCCATCTAACCTAAGCCAGTCACTCAATGAGTGCTCTTTGGCACATTTTAACCTCTTTCCCATTATGTAGCCATTTGTACTTGCTCTACTCAGCCAAAGTACAATGCCAAAGGTGTGGTGGAGACAGATGATGCAGATGGAGAGAATTTTTTGCTTGCTCCAGAGAGTAGGACCAGTCCAAATGTACATACAGTACATAAAAATAAATGCTCTGACGGACTCATCAACGCCCATCCCAAACCCCTAAACCTAGAAACATGAAATTCAGGGAGTATATTCCTTCCATGATGTAAGAACCCACTAGGAAGGGATTTTTAGCAATTCGACCTCCTAAGGGGGTGAAAAGGGGTGTTTTCACGGATTCCTCAGTATCTCTTAGGTCTGATGTGATATCGACTTGGTTTTCCTTACAAAGGTTACCCATACAAATGCTGAAAGACATAATTCAGGATTTGGCCCTGATCAACCCCTAAAGGGGTGAATCTAAATTCAGAGGTGTATTATGGAACCCTTCCTATTTCTTAGACCTGGCTGGCTTTTTCCCCTGTGCTGCCTGAGAGAGGCCTGTGGCCTACATGGCAACTAAGGTCAGGCCAGCCCTTTCAACTTAACCATTTTTAAGACATATGGGCACAATCCTAACCAGGTCTACTCAGAGGTAAGTCCTATTTTTTTTCAATGGGGCTTACTCTCAGAAAAGTGTGGTTAGGATTGCAGCCTAAGTTAAGAGATAGTAACAGTATAATAACAGTCATTTTAGTGTTTGTTCTGAACAGTAAAATGAAGTGTATTTCTGGTTCAATGTTTATAGTGCAACACAGGAGATTCTGATTAAATGTCACAAAATAATTTCTGACAGGATGAAGTGTTTGGCAGTGGAACAGCTTGCCTCAGAAGGTGGTAGACTTTTCATCGTTGGAGCCTTTAAGCACAGGCTGAATAGCCACCTATTGGGGATGTTATAGGCATTGGCAGGTGTTGGACCTGATTACCTTGAAGGTCCCAACTCTAAGATTCTAAGGGCCCAATCCAATCCAACTTTCCAGCAGAGTTGCAGCCATGCCAATGGGGTGCGTGCTACATCCTGCTGTGGGCGGGAGATCATGGAGACATTTGTTCCCTTGCCTCGGGCCTGCATTGCTGAAGCATTAGTGCTAGAAAGTTGGACAGGATTGGGCCCTAAGTTGCCTCTTCATAAGAAGCTGGAAGTAGTTCTTCAATATCAGTGATCTTATATCTCCCACATGTTTTCCTCCAGAAGTCAGATTCCTCAAGCTCATACATATTTTCTGTTCTGCCACCTCCTACACCTGAACCACAGATTTATCATCTGATTAAGACTGGCCCAGAAGCAAGGGAGCAAAGAGGGAATTAAGATCTGCTATATTTTTGGCTTGCTACAAGATCAACACATTATGTTCTACCTTGAGGGAGGAAACATGTTTCAAAATTAGTTTGTTCATGTACAATGGCAATGTGAGTATACAAATGCCGATATCTAAGGAAGTAGCAAGTCAGGCAGCCCAATCTATCCCAGCTGCCAGCACCACAGTACAGTATCGCTGAAATGGCTCAATCACTGGTGCAGATTTGAGTAGCCATGTAGGGATAGAGCAGTGTCTGCAGCCATCCCCGTCCCCCTCATGGGCCACCCCTAGGGCCCTCCCTCCTGCTCAATTCTGCCCCGTCCCCACCTTCCACCCACCTTGGAACACCTCCCCATGCTCTGTGGCCTATTCACCACAACAGGTTTCCACTGGTCATTTTGCCAGCTGGCCCGTGCATCAGCATCATTTGTTTCTCGACCACCATGAAGTGCCTTTCAGTACTTTCACAATGGCCATTGCCTGGGCAGCACATCAAGGGTGGCACTGCCCAGGCATAGGACTGGGCTCTTGGTGTCAAAGCATTGTTTTATATAAGTTTTAGTCCCACCAATCCACTGGCACTGATTTGGAAAATGAATCCTCACTTTCCTGCCATCAGTCTTGATTATAGCAAACAAAATACTCTTTGGGATATTTTGGGGCATGTGATCATTTATCATACAGTCACTGCAAGATTTTAATGTAGATAACACTATATTAAATGCTGTGTGGGACTATATAATTCCACTTCCAGCTGACTGACAAACAGCAGCACATGTAAAGCAGACCTAGTGTGGAAGCAACCTGACTGGCAGGGATTCTGCAAAAGTAATGAGGCTGCTCATAATTATAGAGTGCGGTTCACTCACAATGCACACCTGCATTCAAAACCAAGCCCATTTCTCCCTGCATAGTTCTTCTCTAGCTCATGTTGCAAGAAGAGGATAAGCGGACAGCTCCCCCCTGTCACTTTCACCTTCTTATCTATTTCTGCCTGTGACAGCAGCAATTACAGGAAGGAAAGACGAGGAGAGGAACAGGTCTTCCTTTCTTCCTGCTACAGCTGCTGCCTAGCAACTACAGCTCCAGTTAAGGGGATTAGGGACTCACAGACGTTAAAGCAGCCATGTAAAACTTTAGAAAAAATCCCTTCTTCGCAGTTTCTCCAGTGCTGCTCACAGCTGCTGAACCATATTTAAAATGAATTCAGAGAGGTTGGCTAGCAATGTGCTAAAGTCATGGGAGGCACATCCATAGAATCTTTAGAGTGTTTCTCATTAAATAGCATTGTAATAGAGATACTTTATAGAATCTGCGCATGCAGTCTATTTGGGCCTTTCACCAACCAAAGATGCCCCAGTATTTCATACTAACATGAACACTGCTGCAATTTATCTTAGAGACAATCACGACAATAAAACATTTGTCAAAGAAATTTCTGCTTGGAACATCCTATGTGAAAAGGGAATTTGGAGATGCAATACATTTAGTCATGAAGCAGTGTAGGAAGATCGGAATGTGTGCAGGACTCTGACCTTTAGGATAAGGTCGGTATTCTCCTTCCCCAGCATGTGCTTCATTTCCCTTGTGCATGTCATCTCATGCTACTGTTCTGCTGTCACCTTCCCTAAGGTGATTTTGCTTTCTATCCTTGTGGCATACTATGGGATGGTTTGCATAAGCTGATCTGTGGGAGCTACTCAGACACATGACCTTTTGGTCTCTGAACAACTCTGAGATTCAAAATACACAAAACCTTCTGTTCTTGAAGTAGTTAACATATACAGGCATGCCCCTGTATCTGCGGGAGTTCTGTTCTGGAACCCTCCGCGATGAACAAAAACCACGGATAGAGGTGAACACCACCCCACCCTCTCTGAGAGGAGAGCTCTCAGGTAGGTAACATCTGTCCATAGCCTCAGGAGGGTAACATCCGTCTATAGTCTCTGCCTAGCCCAGATCATCCTCCAAAGGTGAAGGGAGGGGAGCAGAGCTTGCTTGGCTCTGGAGGGAGTACATGTGTGTGTGTGGGGGGGGTGTACGAACCCAATCCACAGATAAGTGAATCTGCAAATACGGGATCCGTGGTTACGGGGTGCCCCAGTATGCTAATAAAAGCATGTTTCCTGACAGTTTTTGATAATATACCACAATAGTCAAAAATTAACATCACTTTCTGAAAAATCATAACATTTATCATAAGGTAAAACTGGCACAGGAAAGTAGCATGACTATTTTGTCTGAAGATGCTCTGACCACCACCAACATACAGTTAAACCCCACCATAACACAGTAAGTGGGATTCAAAAAATTAAATTGCACAAAATGCAGGGTCATGTTATTTGCGGAAATAATTATTAGAAGAAACCAATTATTACATTCTCTAACGGATCCAGAATATTTAATTTTTCTTTGACAGCAGATGCCTCCCATTTTACGAGTCAATTTATGCATACAATAATTAAGTACAGTACTGTATTAAAATTTAACTCTGTATTAAGATAGTACTTTTTACTCTAATACCATATAAAAGACTATGTTATGGGTAAGGAACAGGGATTTGGTATAGGATGAGAGCCAACTGCATTTTATCCAAATTTGCATTATTGCAAGCCACATTAAGGAAGGGTTTTATTGTAATTAGCATTTGTCTTCCAGAATTAATAATGGTTACAAAACTGCTTATTACTGAAAAGATCTTATTACTGAAAAGATTACAGAAATGATCCACTTAAATACTACCATCAGCCTCTACTTTTGAAATAAACACATATATTTGAATAGGACAGCCGGTATGTGTTGCTAACTAAAAGCTAAAAGTTTTCATTACTTGCCCAAGAGCGCAATCTTGAGCACTTACTGGGCCAGTGCAAGTCCCTTGCGCCAGCCCAGGAGTGTTCCATAAGGCACGTTTGTTGCTCCTCAGGAATCTGGGAAGCTGGCATAAGGACGCAGGCTGGCCTGCCCACGTCATATCCCCACTGGGCAGGGGTGGGTTTCACACCAGTCCAGGGAGGCCAACGTGTGACTTTGGGGAGGGTGGGAGGAGGCCTGAACAGGGGTGTTTTGGGATGGGGGAGAGTGGGCGACAGGTCTGGTGGGTGGACTGGGCCTGGGAGGGGGGGGACCAGCTTCCGACACAATTTAGCTGGTGCAGATTCAAGTAACCCCATTGAGGTTGCTGGGGCATTACTCAGGTTGACATAAGTTCCCTTACTCCAAGTTGCACTCTCTCCACCTTCAAACCTGTACTGCATACAAGCACATGCCAGCCAGCTTGCCTGCTCCAGCACAGGTTAGGCCTGGGCTGCCAGTTTATGTTAGAGTATAAATACGTATATAGATCCTGCAAAAGTCAACCACTTCTATGTCCCATTGATTTTAATGGAAAACTTAGGGCACAATCTTAACCAGGTCTACTCAGAAGTAGTCCTATTTTGTTCAATGGGGCTTACTCTCAGGAAAGTGTGGTTAGGATTGCAGCGTTAAGCACATTGGTCTTAAGGTGCTTAACTCTAGGCAGACTGTATCCTTTCACTTAACAGGAACATGAGTAGATCAGGCTTTCCACAGAAAAGGAAAGTTCCTTACTGGTGCCTCTTGCTTTGTTAGAGAAATCTTGGGTTTATTTTTTCAGCTAAAAATAATGAATTCTGATTCTATAATCCATGCTCCAAATATGGTGGTGCTCAATTAACCAATCCAAGATGTTCAGTTAAGGCATCCAAAAAATACAGTATTTTGATTTACACTGAGAAGACAAATGTTGAGCTATAGACAATTTAATTATTGAAAAAATATCACAAACTCCTTATTTCATATTTACAGTTTCCTTTAATAACTGCGGTTATATCTCCAGATTAGGTCCTTGTTTATCTGAATATCTGGTGCACTTTTATGGTCAGGCATTTAGTGTGGCATTTAGTGTACAGTGTCTCTAAAAGAATGCAAGCTCACATGAAAGGTAAAAGTCAGCTATGCAGTCACACAATTATTTAACTACTTCTAGTCAAGGATAGATGACATAATACAATTACAGGTGATATCTGCCATCTAGTGGTCTAATGCACTATAGCCTAGTTAACTGCAAAATAAAGCCAAGGATAATTCTTGAATATCTGATACTCGCCTATAAGTCGATCTCACAGACAAGTCGAGGGCAGGTTTTGATGCAAGAATCATACAATTTTCTATGACCCTCGGATAAGTCAGGGTCATAAACTTGGGGGGGTGTCTGATTATAGTTTTGTCTGATTTTACCCTAGGCCAGATCCTGAAAAATAACCTACCAGTAATTGTTATCGAAGAACTGACAGTTTCTAATTTATTAAAAATATAGTAAAAGATCATAAGATTCATTTTTATTCATAAACTTTTAAATTCTGGTCTTTGTCATCTTTTTGTAAATACTATCAAAGAGTAACTGCACTGTAAACAACATACTAATAGAACAGTGGTTCCCAACCTGGGGTTCATGTACCCCCAGGGGCACTCAACAGGATCTTTAGGGGTACATGAAAGAGAATGGAATAATGGCAGTGCTCCAGAATGCCTTGCAGCACCAGCAAGGCAGGAAGGGAGGTAGCTAGCTGATGGTGAAAGCCCCACCAATAGCTAATTTTTGGTGATCAATTCATGTATGAACCAGTGATTGAAGACCAGCACAGGAAAAAAACTAAAATGTAAAAAAGTGATCTATCACTCAGAATTTCTCAGGACACTTCTGATGCAAAACAGTGCAAAGGCAGAGTCTTCTGCTCTTAAGCCAGAAGCTCTACATATAACATACAACTTAGAACACAACTGGGAGCGTGCAATTCAATTCACAGCAGAGACAAGTAACAATAAATGGCTGTGACCAAGTGTAGCTGCACATTGCTGAAACCCTATTTACTCAGAAGCAGACCTATTGTTTTCCCTGGGTGTTATTTCTAAGTAATGGTGCTCTGAATTGTAGTTTGTGAGACATTTGATGGGAGTGTTTCCACTTCCAGGGAAGGTGCATCCTGCAGCTGCAACAAGCCCGCCCTCACCTGGTCTGAGGGCTGTTTCCTCCTCTTGATTTACAGCAGGATCAAGGCTGTGGGGGGGGGGGGTTCCTATTCAGTTTCCCTGATTGCATGGTTTGTAAATAGGGGGCAGAGAAAGAGGGACAGTGGGGAAGGGAGAAAAAAAAAAAGTACAACAGAGTGAAGGCTGGTGGAGGGAAGAGAGGGGCTGGGGCTGAAGGGCAGAGAGAAGCAAGCAGTGCAAGAGTGGGGGCGGGTGGGAGGTAGGGAGGCTGTGTGGGGGGCTCCCCTCCTCCCTCTTGCTAGGAAGAAGCAGATGCAGAGCTGTAGACTCTGCATGAAGAAGCAGCCCTCCTGTTTCTCTCCCCATCTTCAAGCTACAGTCTTTTCCTGGGAGTAAGCCCCATTGACAATAATGGAACTTACTTCTGAGTAGGCATGCACTGGCTTGGGCACAAAGGCTGCCATCCTATGCATGCTTTCCTGGGAGTAAGCCCCATTGACAATAATGGAATTTACTTCTGAGTAGGCATGCACAGGCTTGGGCTCAAAGGCTGCCATCCTATGTGCACTTTCCTGGGAGTAAGCCCCACTGATGACAAGCTGCTCCAGGCTCCTGCTCCCCTTTCCTGTCATGCCCAGGAGCAGCAAGGAAGGAGGGAGGCAGGAAGGAGAGAGAGCAGGCTAGTGGAGCAGCTCCGTCAGGCTCCCCACGTATGGTGGAGGAGCAGGTGGCATGTCACCGTCCCCAGCAGCACCACAGCTGCTCCACAGTGTGCCTGAAACAGCCCTAACCCCGAGAGGCCCTGCAGATAAGGTGAAGGGTAAATTTGGGTGTGATCTGTTGGGACAAATTTATTGCCCTATAGGTGAGTATCTACGGTATCTAATTATCATATCGGATGGGCAGCCTGATCCAAAGCTGCCCCAGTGCCAGGTGTGCACATGTGCCTTAAAGCACATTTGTAGCACTCAAAGAGTAAGTGGTACTGTAAGTGGTGGTGGCAGAGAAACCTGCGCTGTCCTGTCAATGCCAC
Organism: Tiliqua scincoides; assembly: GCF_035046505.1. Lineage (NCBI taxonomy): Eukaryota > Metazoa > Chordata > Lepidosauria > Squamata > Scincidae > Tiliqua > Tiliqua scincoides. Next base: position 63,452,685 of record NC_089826.1, read on the forward strand.
CGTTGGACCCCAAGCTGCCAGCAGAGCAAAGGTAAGCACCAAATGGCGTGGGGGCATAGGGTGAAAGGGTGGGAGGGAAACATTTCTGGGGGATGGCAGAAGGGGAGTGAAACAGGCCTGGGAACGAAGCCTCCTCCAACAAACCCTATTCCCCTTTGCAGACTTGAAAGTCCAACACAGGGCTTCTTGAGTCTGTGCCAACTAAATAGTTAGTGCTGCTTCAAGAAGCCCCACTGAGCAGACTGGGGCTTTACTCTTACTCTAAGGAGACCTCCATCCTGCTTAAATCCAGCATAGAATACAGTGGGTGCTGTTTGGTGTCAGTACTCCTGTGCTGGATAGAATTGGGCCCTATGCCTACCTTCTTCAATTCCAGGGTATCTCAGGGTGCAATCCTCAGGGTGCAGGAAGCAGGCAGGCCAGCAGGTCTGTGCTGCATCCAGTGAAAGTTTGGGGCCAAAAGTAGTGCAGCCTGAGGCAAGGGGGAGCTTTTTCCCTTACCCCGTGTTGTCCTGCACCAGTCCCAATAGGTTTATTTGGATCTGCGCCACCAGATGAGGTGGCGCAGATCCAAACAGCTCGGTGTCATGCCATGCTGCCAGGGAATGGGGTCAGGATCTTGGATAACTGCCAGATCCTGCCCCAACCCACCTCTCCCACTCCCTGCCCACCTGCCCCAAGAAGGCTGCAGAGGCTGCAGGTGGCTATGAATAGTCTCTGTGAAGGCAACCAGAGCTGAGCTCCAGTTGCCTTCAGTGGGTTCAGGAGGAACCATGTTTGGCTCAGTGTTGGTCTGGGGGACCCATGTTGAGCTACATCCATGGATATAGAATCCACGGATAAATAGGCTCCACCTGTATATATTTTGTGCATGCACATATCCACTTACTTCAGTGCATTCAGATTTAGCAGAACGTTCAGCATTAATAGATACCTGTTAGTCCAGTGGTTCCCAAACTTTTTCAACAGGTGGTTCCCTTGACCTATTAGGCCATTGGCTGTAGCTCTGCATTAGGGCTACAATCCTAAGAGCAGCTGGAATAGAGCAGTTGCTTTTTGTGAGGATTCCACAGCTCCCCTGGCAGGTTTCCATGGTTCCCCAGAGAGCCATGGCTCACAGTTTGGGAACCACTGCTTTAGTCCATTAAATTGAGGGTCAACAGTATGTTAAATAATTTGTTTTAAATCAAAACCCTAAATTGCCTGAGAAAAAAAACTACTGAAATACTAAAATACATGATACTTTTTTCCTTCTTTATTTTTTTAAATGCAACTGTCCAAGAAATAGAAATTTCTTTTATCTGCAAAATATTTAGACATTTCAGCATCTGACATTCTGAAGTGCCATAATGAAATGCTTATGTTTTTATTTATTGGTTCTGGAACAAATTATTTTGGCCACATTTTTCTGGCTCTCTCATAGTAAGCATTTTCTCACAGAAGACTTGATCTGCAGTATTCATCTAAATCTCATCATCTCTTTTCTGTCCTTTTCATTTTCACTGATACATATGTACAAATTGCTTCGTTTTTTTTCTTACGTCTGTTATAATCTTTTTACACAGGCTTTCTAAAATCTTTCTAAATAGAATCCCTATGTATTACACTAGCACATAGGTCTATTCTTATAGTATAGGAAGACTAGACATTAGGGGGTGATGGAAGGGGAAGAACAAAGATAACACAGGCCAACACACATTTTGCTTCCTTAAACAGTATGCCAATAACTGGGTATATTTGGCTGATTCCAAAAATGGCATCCGTTTTGCCCTATCATGTCTAATTTTGGAGACACGGCATAGCCTCTTTAGTGAATAGTTCAAGCAGCTTCTTCATGAGGAAGCCTACACCATGGCTTCCTCAGGAGGAAGTTGCTTGAATCACTCACTAATGAGGCTATACTATATCTCCAAAACTAGATGTGATTGGACAAAACGGATGCCATTTTTGGAATCGGCATCCCAAATTTATATCAAACCACCATAAAGTTTGGGAAAAACTTTTCTGACCCTCAATTTTGTAGGCCTGTGCAATCTGCAAAGCCTCTCATCATCTTGTAGATATCGACATGTTTTATCAATTAAATCCTTACTGAAACAACTGAAACAGTCAATGACAATAATTAGACAATTCTTCACTCTTTTCTTTGTGTCACAATCATTAAAGAAAAAATAATAAATTAGCTTTACAAAAGCAAAACTGTTCTAATGAAAGGTTTACAAGACCATTGTTTGATGTACATTACGTCCACAAGATTTTGTCTGAGGCATCTATGAGGCTTCTTGTTCTCTCAGAGTAAAATAAGGTGTGGCTTCAAAGAAAGAGGAAGCAAACCTAACACCATAAAACCAGATTAACAGTCCAATCCTATGTCCCTGCCCCCCCCCCATGCAGCAATACCAAAATAGCTACTGCTGCATCCTGGGGATGGGCAGTCACAGAGATCTCTTCTGAGTAAGGGAACAATCATTCCCCCTACCTGGGGATAAGCCTCTGCAGCACGGACGGGTCTACTTGATCCTGAGCTAGTGCAATTGCTGATGCAGGTTCAAATGAATCCGGGCCACAGGATCAATTCTGCGAAGGAGACTAGGACTTGGCAGCTGTTGCTTCCAGAGCCTTCCTAGAACCGATCTGCCCATTCCCTGGTCCCATTGCCTCCCCATGTGGTCCTCCTCTGCCCCAATGCCACCTCATCCTGCCCTCCCCCCAATCCATCCAGCATCCCTTGCCATGCTATCTGCCTTGGCAGGTCCAGGGAGAATCCTCCAGCATGCATGGGAAGATCCTGGCCTCCCCACTGGTGCCTCTGACAGCACACAACTCTACGCGCTGTCAAACTGCCTTATGGCAGTTAGTACTGCCAGAATGTTTTTTAAGCAAAACCCAATGGGATTGGCCTGTAAGAATGTAAGACTTCCAGGGGGGAGGGAGATGCAACAGTTCAGTGTTGCCTTATATAGCAAGCAGCAGGGCTGCCCTTAGGGCAATGTGGCTTGTTTATGACATTGGGCCCTACTCTGGGGGGGGGGGATACTAAGGTGGCTGGTGGATCTCCCACTGCTGCAGCCAGCATCTGGCAGCCTGGGAGGACTGCAAGGTGAATTGAGTGTGGGCTTGCTTGCCCTCTTCTGAGACTGTTTGGCCTGAAATGGGCCTCTCAGAAGTAGCTGGAGGTTATGTTATGTTACTGCCAGCTTATGTGCTTTGCACACAGCACCACAAGCACCTGGCTTGTTGTGGTTGTAGTTCCTGCAGCTGTCTGGTGAGTGAGGAGCTCTACATGAGCACCCTGCATTGGGTCCCACTTGGCTAGCTGCATATACTAATGCCAGATTTGTCAATTTGGGGGGGGGGAGGGGAATATTTGCTTCAATTAGAAATCAAAGTTCTGATAAAACTCTCAAGGAACCATCGTTTCAACGTAAGCTGAAAATTTCATGGTGAGGGACATAAGTTAGACCCTTGTCAGGCAACTAGGTAGAAATGCACACCCATACATCCAGTTTGTGCTAGTATTATTCTAAAATATAAGAGTATTTACAAGAGTAAATAAAACAGCAGAAGATTCCTGATATTTGTGAATGAAGAGGGCACACTTCACACCCTTTATAAAATGGAAAGCTTATGCAACTAAGAGCCCAATCCTATTCAATTTTACAGCACTGATGCAGCTGTACCAATGGGGAATGGCAAAAGAGTGTCTTTGGGCCTGCACTGCACTGCATCTGCATTGGCACTAGAAAGTTGGATAGGATAGGTCCCCAACACTGCCATGCTAGGAGGTTTATTCAGAAATAAGTTCCATTGATTTTGACCTAGTATGAGCATTTAGTATTGCAATCTAAATTAATTTCAAATATTACAGATTAGTTCCATAGAAAACAACTTGTTTTTATTAATGCTTTTAGCTACTTTACAAATTCCACTGAGGGACCAAAAGCTAGGATAGAAATGTTTTCACACTCAGGAATATCAAAACTATCTTTGCTCATGAGGTCTACATTTTATTATTTATTCATGGTAAACATCACTTCAATATGGAACTCCTTCCTAATTCTGTGAAACCAGTCTTTGGAAGTTTCACAAGACTTTGCAAAATTCTTTCAATTTCCTTTGAAATTCCCACAGATATTTCATCTAAGCAAACCCCCTCCCCATCTTGGGCCTCAGCCAAAATTAGATGGCAACTAGAGCTGTGGGTAAAGCTGCCACCAGCACCACCACCCTGATAAATGCCACCAATCTTATTCTTTTGCCATCCCTTGACTTTTCTACATTTGTTTTACCTGAGCAGAACTACCCAAATTTGCCTTGGGGTTGTTTGTAGGAAGCTTTAATCTCAGTCTTTCAAAACCTTACCTGAGCCTGGAGCCTTTAAAGGTTTCATGATAAGAAGGATAGCTCCACTCAATGTTATTCCCTTTGCATCGCAGTTCTAAACTCTGTCCTGCAGAAAGGCTTAAAGTAGCAGCAGGCTTCTGGAAACGGCCTTTATCCATCACTTGTGTCATTATGGAGTGGATCTTTGGGGAGGAATCCGTGGAGTCTCTCTCTTTTAGTTTGGGTATTTTGGGTTTTACTCTTTTGTTAGCAGGTTTAATTCTGTTCTCTCCTGGTTCCTTTGGACGCTTATTCTTTGCAGGCTGACCAATTGCTACCCCAAGGGAAAAGAAAAACAATCAGTGCAATATCAATATCAGGTTTCTACAAGTAAGCTTCCCCAATAGTCATACTTTTTAGAGCTGATGTGGCACAGTGGCTGATGGCACAATCCTATGCCCTCCACCGGCTGCACGGGCATGTTGTGGCAGCATGGAGGCTCCTGGTGCCAGCACAAAGGCCTGTGCCAGCCTGCTGGTGCTAGTCAAAGTCCTGCACCCACCAGCGAATGTGTCTCATGAGCTGGCTGAAGGGTGGGGTGAGGGTGGAATGGATGCAGGGAGGAGTATAACAGGCAGGGGAGGGTGGATCAGTCCTGGGAGAGGCAAGACTGGTGACAGAGGTTGCTAATTTATCTGATCCCCCTTCCCAGGCCTGATTTCCTGACCCAGGGCTGCTTGGATTTCTGCCTGCTATTTTGCTGGTGCATGCCTGAATAGCCCCATTGTGGGTGCTGGGGATTACCTGGGGCAAAGAAATGAACGTTCCCTTAAAGTGCCTGCTGGTGGCCTTCTTTCCAGTATAGGAAGCAGTGGAGGCTGTTTTGGCACTGCTGCGTCCCTCTGTGGGACAGAGGATAGGGGTTGAGCTATAAGAGACTGAGAATCAAATCAGGGCTTCTCAAGTTCAAATTTTGTGTCAGCCTAGGCTCACTAGGCAGTCTTAGGAACTCCCTCTGAGCCCAAGTTCCACAGCTGCACTATAGGAATAATAATATGGAAAGTTACATAACCTAATATGGTTGCTGTAACAATTACAACAAAATAATACACGTGAAGCACTTTGTAAATTTGGAAAGTGCCACGCACTATTATTATTGTTGTCAGTTTCTTTATTCTGGATGAAATAGATGGAAATGGCCATTCCTGACATAAAATTAAGATTTGCAACCAGTCTGTTTTAAACAGGCTAGGAAGTGTGGATTTTTTGTCTTTGACATCCTGTTCATTTTTGTTTGTTCAGACAGGATGCTCATTGGTAAGCAATTTTAAGTGTTCATGCATTAATTGTTCATGCAAAGTGTTCATGCAAATGTGCAATTACTAGGTTTCTTCCCATGGGAAGGGATGTCACTTCAGTGAAAAATAAATCACTTTTGCCAGAAGCTACTCTTAGTCAGTATTCATACGATCGAGTAGTATAGGAGCTAAAATTATAGACTTTGAAATTAATTTTACTCTGAAATAAGTAAATAAGTAAATTGAAATAAGTAAATAAGTGAATTTTACTCTGAAATTAAACTTGTGTTCAATTCCTCCCTAGTAAATATACATTTGGCAGAAGGTCTCTGATGTGCATACACTTTTGTGAGAAACCGGCTTCTGCATGATGTGTTAAACAGCCCTGAGAGAACAAAATTAAAAATAAAACTTCAAATCAATAAAGAAAAGAGAACATTGGAAGAGGAGGAGGAGGAAGCAGCTGTGGTAGTTAGCAAAGAACTAGACTAAATGATAAGGTCCTTCTTTTTTTTAGGCAGGCTGTGAACACTTTTTTCTTTTTCAGGCTGTCACTTGTGGTATAATTTATCTAGGCAAGATGCTGTCACTGCTTCCTGTGGCAAGGAGTTCCACAGACTAATTACATACTGGATAAAGAAATATTTTCTTTTGCCTGTCCTAACTGTCCCTACACTCAACTTTAGTGGATGTCCCCTGGTTCTGGTGTTATGTGAAAGGGAAAAGAGCGCCTCTCTATTTGCTCTATCCATTCCCTGCATGATTTTGTATGTCTTAATCATGTCCCCCTTCAGGTGCCTCTTTTCTAGGCTGAAGAGTCCCAAACGTTCTAGCCTTTCCTCATAGTCTTGGGCTGGCCCTGACTTCAGATCTTCGGCTTCTCCTCCATGAAAAGCATATTTGCCCCCTCAGAGCAAGCCCTGAAGCAACCCTCTCAGGGCCAATTTTCTCTCAGCACACTGGCATCTCTTAATATGAGGCAACTGCTCCCACCTCTGCTGAACTTTTAAAGTCCTGAAAACTTGTTTTATTTCTTCTTCTTTTTTAAACCTTCCACTAGCTGCCCAGTTCTGTGGTGACTAAATGCAAAATATATTTTTTAAAAAAATAAAAGTTCCCAAATTCTCCAAATTCTTGAACAGGGCGTGTGGCAGGAGAGAGACTCCATTACTCAGAGTCCCACTTGCTCTTTCAGGAGGCGCTCTCCTTCAGGTAAAGCCAAACAAGGATGGTGCCAGGAATTCTCTTGGGTGGCTGGTGGATGGGAGGCAAGAATGCCACCCACCTCCCCAAACGCACTGGCTGAAGACCCTCGGGGAGGAGGGGCAGTGCAGTCAAGTGGGGGTGGGGCGCTCTCTCCCCCCCATGTGAATGAAGGGACGCTGCAGAAGCAGCCGCAGCAGCAGGACCTGCCCGCGCGCAGAGCCAAGGCGCGCGCGCGCGTAAAGCGGAGCGCAAAGGCAGGGCGACCCGGCGGGGAGGCGCAGGCGCCGGGCGAGCTGTTGCCGGACTCACCGTTTTGCAGCGTTTGGTGCAGCAGCAGCAGGCTGAGCAAGAGCCAGGGCTTCATGGCGGGAGAGGCGAGCTAGTAGGAGGGGGGCCTGAGTGTCTCTCCACCAACTTTGCTCAGGTCCAGAGGCTGACGAAGGGAGCTCGCAGCTGGGGGACTTGGGAGAGGACGCCTGTCCGGCCGGGAGTGGGGTGGGTGGGAGCAAGTGGCAGCCTTTTCCTTTCCCGCCTTCGGGCCCCCCTCAGTGCTGTCAGTCAGCCCAGCTGGGGCTCATTAATGAGGTGCGTGGCGGTGGCTGCTCCCCCCCCCCATTTCCCCTGCAGGCAGGCAGGCGAGGGAGGCTCGTGTCTTGCTAGCAAGAGCAGCTCCAGGCAGGGCTGAGGGTGCAACTGTGTGCTGTTTTCTGTGGAAGGCAAAACCAGAGGAAAGGTTCTCTCCCCAACTCGCCTTAAAGCTGCTGCTGCCGCCTAGCAAGCCTGCAGGAGTGTCTCAGAAGGGGGGCTAGAAGTGGGGCTTATAAGTAAACATACATAGGAGCAGTGCTGTAAGAAAGGAATCAAAGGCCACCTTTGGTAACAGTCCTGAGCAGCAGGTGTTTAAAGCAGCTGTTTTCAGCCATGGGGCAGTGGCACGCTGGGCAACAGGTGTGCCCGGGCCTTTGGGGGATGTGAGCCCCCTGCCAGCAAGCCTTGTCAATGGTAAAAAAACAGATGGCATGCCTTGACAATTTTAGCGCCTTGTCAGTGGGCCGTGAGATGAAAAAGGTTGAAAACCACTGGTTTAGAGGCTGCGATTGTGCAGACTAACCAGGGTGCAAGTCCCTTATGGACTTACTTCTGAGTATAGGATATGCTATTAGACGGCTGACCAGCGGCAACCAACATGACCATAGAGGGGAAAAATAATAATAGGATTACTCTGGCAGCCTCCTTGAACCAGTGGGAGCTCAGCAGAACTTCCTGCCTTAGTTTTTGGCAAGGTTCCTGTGCCTCTGTGACAGACATTCAGTAGGTGCTCCTTTTGAATCACTGCATTTCCATGCTAGGAATATGTAAACCAGTTGAATTTGACTGGTGCAAGATGAAATCTGTTCCCCCCCTTTCCCCTTGGGAACGGCTCCAACAATCCTATCTGGCTTATAAGTAAACCCTACTATGCTCAGTGAGTCTTATTCTCAGGTATACCTGTATAGGATTGCGGCCTGATCGTGCAAAGAGCTACGCTATGTGAATGCTGGATTATTTGTCAAAAAAGTCAAAATATGAATTTTAACAGGGATGGTGCAGTGAAGGAAAATGAGAGTCAAGACCAGTGGTGTCAAACATAAGGCCCACGCATGAAATGCAGTTTCTGGAAGCAGTTTATCTGGCCTCCCCATTATAATTGGGCCCTCTCAGATCTTGAAAATCTGAATCAGATTTGCACTCTTTTCTCATTTGCAACTAATGAGTTTCTGTGTGAGGACAAAGTGCTTATTTCTGGCCATCATCTGCTTAATGTCATTTTCTGCTTAATGATGTCACTTCCAGCCCTCAGCAGGCACCATGAATACTAATTTTTGCCCCATTTTCTGCTTAATGATGTCACTTCCAGCCCTCAGCAGGCACCATGAATACTAATTTTTGCCCCATTTTCTGCTTAATGATGTCACTTCCAGCCCTCAGCAGGCACCATGAATACTAATTTTTGCCCTTTGAATGAAATGAGTTTGGCATTCTTGGCCAAGACTGGTGTAAAGCAAAACAGTTTGCTCTTCCTGTACTGTTTAAATTTATGCACAGCCTACATCTGCAATTCAAAATGAGATTCTTGCCATTGGCTGAAATGTACTTTTGGTATGAATTTTTTTGGGGGGGAGGGGGGAGTTCATTTGTTTTATGTTCTAATGATCCTAGTTGCTTCCATGCACTAGCATAGTGGTGTCCAGTTGTATTCAGTTGGTAGATTCCTGTGCTTTAGGTTCAGTGATAGTGAAACCACTTAAATACAGATGTGTACTGTACTGTAATTTGTCCATTCATTTGTGCTACCAGGCCTGAACTGTCTGCTAGCTGCAGTGTGCATGAGTACCAGCATGTGCTATGGTCATGCAGGATGAAGTCATCAGAACGTTGTTGGCATCCTTCAGTCTCAGAAGACTATGGTATCACGCTCTGAATGGTGGTTCTGGAACAGAGTGTCCTCTCCAGTGCATGAAGCCTGGGTAAAGTAGTTATGGAGGATAGACTGTTACCCATGCAGCAAATCCCCCTCTCCACGTCGCTGAAATGGTCCAATGGAAAGGCAGAAGCCAATACGGTTGGTTCCAGCGGCATCGCAGCAGTTGCCAGAATATGACTGTGTTCAGCCATGTACTGCCTCAGGGACTCCAGCTCCGGATTTTGCCTTGAGGTTGACTCCTGAAGCCTTTTCCATAACTGGATGTAGCCACAAGGCAGTGGAGGTTTGGGATCAGAGTTTTCCTTCTCTCAGATGAGTTGCCTTCCCAGGCTATCGAGTCCCATCTACCCGGTGGCTGTTTAGTCGCCTCTTACGACAAGTACAGCCAAACTGAGGGCCTATTCTTATCCCCCAGCCCCCAGTCATCAAAACAAATCTATCAATCCCCCAGCCCCCAGTCGTCAGAACAAATCTATCAATCCCCCAGTCCCCAGTCATCAGAACAAATCTATCAAAAGTATATAGCAGTATGGCTTGACATGTTTTTCAGTGCCAGCCTAATTCTGAACTGGATATTACATTAAGGTGTGCATGGGATGACTACTACTGCTATTTCAAACCAAACTATCACTATGATATACTGATTAAACTGGTGATGAGATTGTGTGCTGCATAATGGTGACCACCATATTCTAAATTTTAGTTGTTCAAGTTGCTGTTCATGAACTTCAAGTCTTTCCTATATGCAAACTGTAGCAAATACATGAGGTCAGTATACAAGATCCTACTAGAGATCTTACCCCACCTGCTTTCCTTCTGCTCACCTTATCATCTTTTATTCAGAAGGCCTACTAGAAGCAGTGGAAGTTGACTTCTATGGGATTTAGGTTCTGTAGGATTTAAGACAACCCTTCACACCACTTTTTGATTTTTGTATTGACTTGCACCATGTGTGTCATAATACATATATTTGTTGGATATAATGTAAATGTGATACAGTCGCTTTGTTCGCAGTTTCACTCTGCTGCACACCAGGGAGTGGTCAGTGTTGCAGGCAGCACCATGATAACTGCGTGTGATCTTGATGCTGGGAAGACTGTATCACACGAAAAAGGAAGGAAGACCTCGCATTGATACCAGCAAGACCCGGGATCAGAGAAAAGTGTAGGAATTTGCACAAGCGCTTGAGGAATCTCTTCCAGGCCCGGCCGACGCAAATGCATCCAACAGATGGGAACATTTCAAGAATACCATTTACAACACCGCCTTGTCCATATTCGGCAAGAAGACCAACAAGGCGGCAGACTGGTTTGAAGCCCACTCTGAGGAGTTGACACCAGTCATTGAGGAAAAGAGGAGAGCTCAAGTAGCATACAAGGCCTGTCCCAGTGAGCGCAACCTGCAGGTCCTCCGAACTGCTCGCAGCAAAGTCCAACAGACTGCCAGGAGATGTGCTAACGACTACTGGCTCCAGCTCTGTTCCGAGATACAGATAGCAGCTGACACGGGCAACATCAAGGGGATGTATGACGGTATCAAGCTGGCCCTAGGTCCAACACAGAGGAAAATTGCCCCTCTGAAGTCTGCCGCAGGCGAGGTCATCCAGGATCGGGCGCAGCAGATGGAACGCTGGGTGCAGCACTACTCTGAGCTATATTCCAGAGAAAATGTAGTCACCGAAGAAGCACTGAACAACATTGAGTGCCTGCCTGTGCTGGAAGAGCTTGACAGTGAACCAACCCTAGAAGAACTTCACGTGGCCCTGGACTCCCTTGCCTTTGGCAAGGCACCTCGAAAAGACAGCATCCCTGCTGAAGTCCTAAAATGCTGCAAAGAGATCATCGTCACTGAGCTGCATGAGATCCTCTGTCTCTGCTGGAGAGAAGGTGAAGTACCTCAAGACATGAGGGATGCAAACATCATCACGCTGTACAAGAACAAAGGTGACAGGGGTGACTGCAACAACTACCGCGGCATCTCTTTCCTTAGCGTTGTAGGAAAGCTGTTTGCCCGAGTTGCACTAAAGAGGCTCCAGGTACTTGCAGAGAGCGTCTATCCAGAATCACAGTGTGGATTCCGAGCCAACAGGTCCACCACTGATATGGTATTCTCCCTTAGACAACTGCAGGAGAAATGCAGGGAACAACGACAGCCACTCTTTATAGCCTTCATAGATCTCACAAAGGCTTTCGACCTGGTCAGCAGAGACGGCCTCTTCAAGATTCTCCCCAAGATCGGATGTCCACCCAGGCTCCTCAGCATCATCAGATCTTTCCACAAGGACATGAAGGGCACTGTTGTCTTCGATGGCTCCACATCAGACCCTTTTGGCATCCGAAGCGGAGTGAAGCAGGGCTGTGTTCTTGCGCCAACCTTGTTTGGGATTTTCTTCACTGTCCTGCTGAAGCATGCCTTTGGAACTGCAACAGAAGGCATCTATCTCCGGACCAGATCAGACGGAAAGCTCTTCAACCTCTCCAGAGTGAGAGCAAAATCCAAAGTCCAGCTGAAATGTCTGCGTGACTTCCTCTTTGCCGACAATGCCGCTGTCACTACCTACTCTGCCAAAGATCTCCAGCAGCTCATGGATCGTTTTAGCAAGGCCTGCCAAGATTTTGGACTGACAATCAGCCTGAAGAAAACACAGGTCATGGTTCAGGATGTGGACTCACCTCCCTGCATTACAATCTCTGCGCATGAACTGGAGGTTGTCCATGACTTTGTGTACCTTGGCTCAACGATCTCCGACACTCTTTCTCTCGATACCGAGCTAAACAAGCGCATCGGTAAAGCAGCTACCACGTTTTCCAGACTCACAAAGAGAGTCTGGTCCAACAAGAAGCTGAGGGAACATACCAAGATCCAGGTCTACAGAGCTTGCGTCCTGAGTACACTTCTGTACTGCAGCGAGTCATGGACTCTTCGCTCACAACAGGAGAGGAAACTGAGCGCTTTCCACATGCGCTGCCTCCGACGCATCCTCGGCATCACCTGGCAGGACAAAGTTCCAAACAACACAGTCCTGGAACGTGCTGGAATCCCTAACATGTATTCACTGTTGAAACAGACGCCTGCGTTGGCTCGGTCATGTTGTAGAATGGATGATGGCCGGATCCCAAAGGATCTCCTCTATGGAGAACTCCTGCAAGGAAAGCGCCCTACAGGTAGACCACAGCTGCGATACAAGGACATCTGCAAGAGGGATCTGAAGGCCTTAGGAGTGGACCTCAACAAGTGGGAAACCCTGGCCTCTGAGGGGCCCGCTTGGAGGCAGGCTGTGCAGCATGGCCTTTCCCAGTTTGAAGAGACACTTTCCCAACAGTCTGAGGCAAAGAGGCAAAGAAGGAAGGCCCATAGCCAGGGAGACAGACCAGGGACAGACTGCACTTGCTCCCAGTGTGGAAGGGATTGTCACTCCCGGATTGGCCTTTTCAGCCACACTAGACGCTGTGCCAGAACCACCTTTCAGAGCGCGATACCATAGTCTTTCGAGACTGAAGGTTGCCAATACAAAAAAAATGTAAATGTTAAAAATATATGACAAATGAAGGAGCAGGTCCGCAGCTTGAGGGTCCACCTGGACTCGCAGCTGCTCCTGGATTTCCAGGTGGCAGCTGTGGCTAGGGGGGCCTTCGCTCGGCTTCAGCTTGGATCGTGCAGTACTTGGATCCAAGCCGTACTTGGATCGTGCAGACCTGGCCACGGTGATCCATGCCACGGTGACATCGAAGTTGGATTATTGTAACGCGCTCTGTGGGGCTGCCGTTGAAGACGGTTCGGAAACTGCAACTAGTGCAGAATGCGGCGGCCTGTGTAGTTACTGGAGGTAGGTGGGTTGACTCTGTCAGTCCGCTTCTCCGGCGGCTGCCCATTCGTTTCCAGGCCCAATTCAAAGTGCTGGTTTTGACCTTTAAAGCCCTATACTGCTCTGGGCCAGGGTATCTTAGAGATCGCCTACTCCCGTACAATCCGGCTTGTCCTCTTAGGTCATCAGAGAAGGTCTTTTTACAAGTGCCGCCGCCTAGGGAGGTACATGGGGCGGCGGCAAGAAATATGGCCTTCTCAGTAGTGGCAGCAACACTATGGAATTCCCTTCCCCTTGACTTAAGAATGGCTCCCTCTCTTGAGACTTTACAGCGAGGCCTGAAGACCCCTCTGTTTAGACAAGCCTTCTGAGTTCTTGACCTTTTTAAACATCTTTTCAAAATCTTTTAATATATTTTTAAGTACCTGGTTACAGGTCTGATTCTTTTATGATTTGCTGCCCTATGCTCTTTTTACCTGACTACCTTTTATCTGACTACTGTTTTTATTATATGTTGTAAATATGCTTTTATTTGTTTTTAAGTTGTTTTTAATTTGTTTTAACCTTGTTGTAAGCCACCTTGAGTCCCTTTGGGGAGAAAGGCAGGGTAGAAATAAAGTTAATAATAATAATAATAATAATAATAATACCAAGTTATACTACTGATAGTCAAACAAGCTGATAAGTGTAACTGAGCATAAAAAGATCCAAGTTATTTTAAAGTGCAGATAAGAATGGGCTGTTAATATAGTAAAACAAATCTGACATAACCTATGGGCAATTTACATTGCCGGAATGAGCATTCCAGCAGCATAAATAGCTTTACAGCTATCGCATATGCACCAACACCATTGGTTGCCTTCCGCCCCAGGAGGCCTCAAAATGCTAAAACCCCTTCCCCCATGGGATACAGCAGACACCATATTGGCACCACTGCATTGCTGCACACGGAATTAGGTAGGGCAATTGATCACTATGGCGTCTGTCAATCCTAACTTGTGTTGGAACAGGCAAGCCGAGTGGCCTGCACAGTATCTAGCACAAGGTAGGTGCTGGCTAGAGCGCAACTTGGAGTAAGAAGATATTTTTCACCTTACCCCATGTTATGCCTCAGTCACCTCTATGGGGCTACTCTGATCTGTGCCAGTGAAATTGCTGGTGCAAATCTGAGCAACACTTTGTAGCACTGGGTTGGATGGGAGGGGGGATGAAAAGGGGACAGTCTGTGATGCCATGGCCGGTTCTGCACCCCCCCAGGCCCAATCCACCCAGCATCCCACTCTCACCTGCATAAAAACATCCCCTTTGCACCTCCATTTACCCTACAGGAGGGTCTGGTCTAGAGGGTAGAGCCTCCATTTGCCTGAAGATTAACATCCACAAGGTCGCCAGTTCGAGGCCACCGGCACCGTGCGACCTTGAAGCAGCTGGCAAGCTGCAGTTGAGCTGTTCCATCTGCTCGGAGCGTGGGAGGATGGAGGCCAGAATGTTAAACCAGATCGGAGTGTAACACCTTGAATGTGGTGGTTCTTGAAAGAGAGAACCTTCTTTCAATTTGTAAAAATCCCTGCGTGGATTTAATAAGCCTGCCTGTGTAAACCACCTTGAATAAAGTCTTGAATAAAGACCAAGAAAGGCGGTATATAAATACTGTATATTATTACAGCCACCTCTTTTAGCCCCCTGCACTGGTCCACCTTGGTTGGCACAAACTCACTGGGTCTGGATCTGGTATGGAGAGGGCAGTGCATAACCTTGCGCCAGCTCAGCCGTCTCGTGAGGAGGTGTGAAAATGCTTTACGGCATGTTCGCAACACTCCTGGACCAGCACAGGGGATGTGCACCAGTCAAAGTCCAGGTCAGGATGGTACTGTGTGCATCCATCATGTTAAAATATGCAAAATTAAAACTATGCAGCATGTACAATTGTAAACTTTATTTTAAAAAATATAGAACAATGTATTGATTACTGTCTTAAGCAGCATTTCCTTTTTCAGTGAATAGCAGCCATCTTAATTTCTTCTAAAAGTAGTTACTTAGAACTACCGACATTGTCTTGTACAAGTGAAAAATCCAAAGCACCAGGAAGTATACTTTCACGCATTCTAAACACATTTTAGATCAATAAAAACTGATTTTTGTTTAAAAAATATTAAACATCTTGTACTGAAGCTAAATTATCTATATGTGCACAGCAGCAAGCAACATATACATGGCAATAATGACTACAGTGTACAATATGCACAGTGATACAGCGAAGTTAAACACTCTTTAATAACTTGTTAAACTTTCAACAATACGTGTAGTGAACTTCTGTGGCAGTTCTTCAGTCTGACTCACAGCCCAATTTAGTCAGTGCTGAGCAAAGTAGTCCCATGTCAGGCTGGGGGGGGGGGCTGACGCAGGGTTCTGATGGAGCTGAGTTCTGCCAGTCCTGCCCCCCTCCCTCTCCCACCATGCCTTCTCCATGCCCCGGAAATCTTCCCCCATGCCTCCACTCACCTCTCCACAATCCAGTGCTTATCTAGTACTCTGAGCAGCAGTCGCTCATCCTCGGCCCAGCGCTGGCTCGTGGCGAGCCAGCACCCACACTGGCTAGACAGTGTCACAGATGTGCACATTTGTGACACTGCACACTGGTGCTGAGCCGCCACAAAGCGTTCAGGATTAGGCCCTCGGCCAGTCTCCCACTAAGTTTCCTCAGAATTTTCCTAGAGACAAAACTAAAGGGGGATGGGAGACTAACTCAGTCCTATGCATGATTTTTTAGAAGTCCCACTATGTTTACTTCAGGATATATGCATAAGAACGTATGCATTTATTTCCTCTAACACAGCGAGGAAAAATGAAGCATGTGCTATTATTTCTAAATTTAAAAAAATATACAGGAAGAGAAAGTAGGCTGATAAAGAAAAGCAGTGCTACTAAGGACTTTGAGGGAAATGGGTAGTGTGGATATAGCTGCAAAACAGTACATTCTCTATGTAAGTACATGCTTGGGAGGATAGTTTGCAGAGATAAAACTGGTGTGAACCAACCCATAAATTTGCCATAAAGCTATGTATTCAGTAAACATATTAGAGTTAGAATGGTTGTGCAGTGCAATCCTGTGCACATCTCAAAAGCATATCCTACATAGTTCAACTGTGATTACTCCCAATCTGCATAGAATTGTAACCTAATCTTTGTATTTAACATTTAACAATTTCCATTGGACGTATTCCAACCAAAGTTAAGCATTTAGATCCATAAATTGCTACAGGAGAGATTTAAACATGTTTAATTCTAATATTAAAAAACAACTCTGAAGTGTTCAACTTTGGCTAGATCATCCATACTTTATCTTGTTACAGATATTTAATGTTTCTACTTTGATTGTACCAAAATAGATTATTCTAATGGCTCTTTATCAAATTCCCCATTGCTTGTCACAATTTGTTGGTGCTTTTTGTAAATTGTCCCTGAATTCAGTGGCCATTGGTGTAGGTCCTCACCATAGAAAAACTGGAGGGTAGGGAAGTTCAAATGCTTTGGTTTTCATTCTTTTCCATCTAAACTTCATAAAAGTACTGGGGTGGCTATCCAGTTCATACATGTGTGTGAATGTACGTATGTACTCATATGCATATGCGCAGAGAGAGAGAAAGAGAAAGAAAACAAATGGAAGTGGTGCTTCCACCAAAAAATGGTACTTGAATTTTCCACGCCTGAAAGGCAAAATAAAAGAGCCCCCTTGGTCAGAATGTATACTCAATTTAAAATTGGCTTTCTTTTTGCATTAAGCATTTTGGGCTGTGTTAAAACAATGGTAATAGAAATAAACTGGTCTCGGTAGCTCCAGTGGTGCTTCATCATGATGACTAACTGACTAGAATCCATTCAATGGCTTTTTGAGCTCTAAAAATAATCATTCATGAAGCCAGCTACAACTGTGCAATAATAGCCTATATGGAAGAAATTAGCTAAAACATTTTTGAAAGGGAGACAGTAAATGGGGAAAGGAAGAAACCAATCATATTCAATATTTAAACATTGGTTTGCAATGCTGTGGGTATTTGGAAAATTTACACAGGCATGCACAAAGGGCCATGGGTAGTTTGTCTATAGTCCTTTTACTTATATAGCTATACAAGAAGGCATATAGACAGTACATCATTGAAGTAATTCAATAAAATGTATTAGACTTTGTACTCTGGTGTTTGTTGCTTTGCACTGACTTGCGATACCTGACCTTCTTGCATACTATTAGACCACCCACAAAATTGTCATCTGTTGGCTAGATGCATCTACATGAAGGAATGTTTATGCAGTTTCCTCTTCCATTGGAGGAAGGAGAAAGCCACTGCATAGGCAGAAAACGCCATATATCAGAAACCCTACACCTGTAAGACAATTAAAATATGAATCAAAATCTGTAAGGGGCTTCTAATCAGAGAGACCTGTTTTAAGTCTTTCATTTAAAAAAATTCCTCCTTGCCTAGTAGAACAAACACTATAATTTTTGCAGTATTCAAAGAACATTTTCTGGAATATCTCCTTTTCCACTCAGTTTTTCACTATGGTTTTCAAGAAAGAAAACATATACATATATGGTTCAACTATATTTATATCATCATTGAAAGTTTCTCTGAATTTTTGTTCCGTCTCAAAGGTTTGGATAAGTAACTTAGGGCCAAATCCTATCCAATTTTTCAGCGCTGGTACAGCTGTGCAAACAGGGCATGTGCTGCATCCTGCTGTAGGGGGGCAGTCATGGAAGTATCCCCAAGGTAAGGGAATGTTTGTTCCCATTCCTCGGGGCTGCATTGCAGCTGCACAGGCATTGGAAAGTTGGATAGGATTGATCCCTTAAACCTCTAAAGTACACATTGAAATAAATGCATTGGACCAAAAAATCTGAGATTGTGCAGTAAACTTTAAAGGCAAGTATGAAGATAGAACAGTATTCGTTTTTCCTCTGGAAGAATGCCTTGTTTTTAAACCACATAGTAGTGAAGTTTTTCAAGCTGAAATAAAGAATTACACAGTTGATGGAAAGATGCTTATTTCTGGTGTGTATGTACTCCCTGCTACCCATAAACAAATTTGGATGAGGTTCACAGTGTGCCATGTAAATGTTGGAACTCTGTGTTCACTTTGGATTTTTTCCCATTTTTTAAATTTAATAAATTGGTTTACTTTACCAATATAAATCTTACAAAATTAGCAAGATACTATATTCTTTAGGTTTTTCAGCAATGCAAATAAAAACAATCAGCATAATATATTTTAGAAACTTCTATTTAACTATTTACATTCAATAATGGCAGCAATCAGGGCACCTTCTCTTTTCCTCTATGAAGCATATTAACATTTTACATTTAACACCACATTTTGTATATCTCCATAAATGTTGCTTTTCAGCTATTTACATAAGCCAATGCATAAAAAGCAAACACACACACACACATTTTAAAACCAAAGAATGCTGCTACTATGTTTACTCTTATCATTGAACATACTGATAGGGTGGTTTCAAAGATTATACAGAAGATAGGTGAAATGGGCAAGCAATTCATGCTTTTTTTGCTCCTGATGTAAGCTCCAAACTGGGATTTTCCACATCTCCCCGGTGGCAAGATGCATAAGCATGTACCTGTATTTGGAACTCTCATGTTAAGGACAAAGAATATGATATTGCTCTGGATATTTCCCACAGGAAACACAAAGAAGGAACACAACCCAAACTTACCACCACACCAGGAAAGGAGGGAGAATGAACTAGAAGTTATTAGACAATTTTGCTTCCTTTTTCTTTCCAGCTTGCTCACATACATACATAGGAATTCTGAAAACAGTCTAAATATGTGACCAGATCTAAGGCATCCATATACTATCTCATCACAGATGGTGTTCCAGAAACACAACCTGTCTACCAGTCAGTGTCAAATTATGACAATATACTCAAGTAAAAACACACAACCCACCTGTAATCCTTTGCACTGAAAAAGGCACCCAGAACTACCTCAATTTTTTGTACATTGTCACTTCAAAAGAACATCCCATCACCCCAGAAAATACCACTTTTCTAAGATTTGAAAAACTTTTGCCTGTCCTAAAAACACCTGTCTCTCTTTTAAAAAAGACAGAACACATTTCCTGGAAAAAAAAATAAATAAAACATTTCTGTTCATTATTTATATAATAAATATTAGATCGGTTATGTGGGCAGCAGATTCTACTGAAAGGCACAATATGATTCCATGACATGGCACAGAAAGCTTAGCTTATGTCTGAAAATTTCATGTTCCTCTGATGCAAAACTTTAGGAGGATGTTTGGTTGCCCAGAAACTTTTCACTTAGTAATATGTAAACACACTGGTGGGTACACAGCTTTTCAGTCGAGGAGCTACGACAGCTATTGACCACACATTCTGCAATATCACTAGACATTTCAGTACAGTGGACCTTCTTGTTACAATGGATTCACTTTACATGGACTCTCCACAGTAAAACACGGTTCATTATACCATAAGTTATTCATTTTATGATGGCGACATGCCTGCAGTCAACAGAACCATGTGGTTCTATATCAGCAAGTATTTGGTAGCATCCTAGCCAATAACAGCATTTCTAATATTGTGGCTGTGTGTATTAGAGGAACAATAAAGCCTTGTAATTTGAGTTTTATGATTACAACATTGTGTAACCTGAACTATGACCCCTATAGGCACCTTTTAAATAGCCTTCTAGAGAGGGAAACTGCTTAATTCTATAGCAGAAACTTCAACTGCCAAGATCTTGGAATGAATTACCAACACAACATGTTATTACAGCAATTATCAACCAGTGTGCCATGGCAAACTGGTGCACTAAGAGTGGTCTTCAGATATGCCATGGGAGTTCGAGGAGGGTCATTTATTAAAAAGGCCATTGGCAGCATGGGTATGTCTTATCAATTAGAAAAAAACTGATAGTGTGCCTTGACTATTTTAGCACCTTGTCAGTGTGCCGCAAGATAAAAAAGATTGAAAATCACTGTGTTATTGGGTTCACATTACAATTTTTTTACAATACAGTCGTTTCTCCTGAACTGATCACCACTGTAAAGCAAGGGTCTGCTGTATTTGCAACAGCATCTGAAAACGTTCCAATTCCATAAATATACAATAGACAGGTATGCTGTTGGCGAATGCTTAGACTGCAATCCTATACACACCTGAGAGTAAGCCCCACTGAATACAATGAGACTTCTCAGAAAACATGGATAGGATTGCACTGCCAGTTTCCTTAATAATCACATCTTGGCTTTTTAATTTTTACCAGTAAGGAAGAAGATTTTGGAACATTAACATATAATCAGTACTGGAATAACAATATGTGCTTGATGCAAGATTAATTAGAAATACTGTTCAATAGTATAACATTTCACAAGGATATTTGTGGTTTGCATTACTTGCAGATATAAAGGTAGCAGAGACAAGTTGACATGCATACTATTTTATAGCTACACACTACCCAGCATTGCAAAGATGTGGCAAATTTATGCATGAATCCCCTATCTACCCTCCTCTTTCAAGATATTCATTGTTAATGTAGAAAAGCTGAAAGTGTAGTTGTCTAGTTGTCTAAAAGCACTGTTACCATGTTTTTAACACAGAAACCCCAGTAACACAAACCAACATGTTCAGGTTTCCCACGTTTAAACGGTCATAAGGAATTGGTTACATGGCATCATTAGCAACTACAGTTGTACAATGTTGCTATGAAAGGCCTCCAAAATGTTTAGCATGACAGACAAGTCAGTAAGCCCAGTGGACACTTTTCTTCCCCTCCATTTCCTTGGTTGATAACTGAAGTAAAAAATGTCTACTGGATGAGATATCGTCTAGCCGCCAGTACAGATCAATATTCCCAATTTCTAATGGATGTTTTCAAAGAGCATGAGTAGATTACTGTTAAATCTTTCGGCACCAAATGATTGACAATTTTCTTTCAGAAATCAAATTCTGTTATAGTTCACTGTTTTGAGGCACATACAATATGGTGTTTTACAACTGTTAGCATTCACTTGTCCTTTCATCTGAAATAAACCGAGCACATTCACTTGCATTTTCATTCTCATTTGCATCTCCCACATGGTTCTTAATCTTTACTGGGGTCTCACTTTTTTCTGAGCAACTGTCTTCATCATCATCTTCTTCTTCCTTAGGATGGCCTTCCACACTGTGCCGTATACCATAAGCAAAGTAAATAAGGAATCCTATCAAAGAGAAAAAAGACTATAGTTTTGACAAGCTTGTCACACATTGTACATTTATTTCTAAAACTCTCTCAAAAGATTATCAGAGTATATCTGTCTTTGCACATGCTTAACCCCTTGAATCACTTGTGGCCATTCTTTTTATCAATCTTTATTAAGCTTCCATTTCAGTAGGACACAGAGAAGCTTAGAAGCATATTTAAGCTTGGGGGGCATTGGGCACATCAAGGCCCCCCCCATACCTGCTCCCTGATTGTACGCTGGGCGCTACCACTGCAATAGAGAGGAATCAAGGGTTACCATGGCCCTGATGGATCTTGTCTACACCTGGCCAAAACCTGATGCAGCCCGTCTGCTTCTCACCACACAGAAATGCTTGAAAAAGTGTGTTTGTCCCTTGTAACATGGAAAGCCACTCTGAAGTAAAGATTCAGGATCCACTCTTGTAGCTTCCTTCTTCTGTATTTCCTTTACAGCCCAATCCTAACATGCCTTGGAGCAGGCAGGCCAACTGGTCTGTACTGCATCCAGAGCAGGGCTGGACCCGGGGGACCCGGGAAACTATAGGGGGGACCCGGGAAACTATAGGGGGGACCCGGGAAACTATAGGGGGGACCCGGGAAACTATAGGGGGGACCCGGGAAACTATAGGCCGGTCAGCCTAACATCTATACCGGGTAAGATGGTGGAATGCCTCATCAAAGATAGGATCTCAAAACACATAGACGAACAGGCCTTGCTGAGGGAGAGTCAGCATGGCTTCTGTAAGGGTAAGTCTTGCCTCACGAACCTTATAGAATTCTTTGAAAAGGTCAACAGGCATGTGGATGCGGGAGAACCCGTGGACATTATATATCTGGACTTTCAGAAGGCGTTTGACACGGTCCCTCACCAAAGGCTGCTGAAAAAACTCCACAGTCAGGGAATTAGAGGACAGGTCCTCTCGTGGATTGAGAACTGGTTGGAGGCCAGGAAGCAGAGAGTGGGTGTCAATGGGCAATTTTCACAATGGAGAGAGGTGAAAAGCGGTGTGCCCCAAGGATCTGTCCTGGGACCGGTGCTTTTCAACCTCTTCATAAATGACCTGGAGACAGGGTTGAGCAGTGAAGTGGCTAAGTTTGCAGACGACACCAAACTTTTCCGAGTGGTAAAGACCAGAGGTGATTGTGAGGAGCTCCAGAGGGATCTCTCCAGACTGGCAGAATGGGCAGCAAAATGGCAGATGCGCTTCAATGTCAGTAAGTGTAAAGTCATGCACATTGGGGCAAAAAATCAAAACTTTAGATATAGGCTGATGGGTTCTGAGCTGTCTGTGACAGATCAGGAGAGAGATCTTGGGGTGGTGGTGGACAGGTCGATGAAAGTGTCGACCCAATGTGCGGTGGCAGTGAAGAAGGCCAATTCTATGCTTGGGATAATTAGGAAGGGTATTGAGAACAAAACGGTTAGTATTATAATGCCGTTGTACAAATCGATGGTAAGGCCACACCTGGAGTATTGTGTCCAGTTCTGGTCGCCGCATCTCAAAAAAGACATAGTGGAAATGGAAAAGGTGCAAAAGAGAGCGACTAAGATGATTACGGGGCTGGGGTACCTTCCTTATGAGGAAAGGCTACGGCGTTTGGGCCTCTTCAGCCTAGAAAAGAGACGCTTGAGGGGGGACATGATTGAGACATACAAAATTATGCAGGGGATGGACAGAGTGGATAGGGAGATGCTCTTTACACTCTCACATAATACCAGAACCAGGGGACATCCACTAAAATTGAGTGTTGGGCGGGTTAGGACAGACAAAAGAAAATATTTCTTTACTCAGCGCGTGGTCGGTCTGTGGAACTCCTTGCCACAGGATGTGGTGCTGGCGTCTAGCCTAGACGCCTTTAAAAGGGGATTGGACGAGTTTCTGGAGGAAAAATCCATTATGGGGTACAAGCCATGATGTGTATGCGCAACCTCCTGATTATAGGAATGGGTTAAGTCAGAATGCCAGATGTAGGGGAGGGCACCAGGATGAGGTCTCTTGTTATCTGGTGTGCTCCCTGGGGCATTTGGTGGGCCGCTGTGAGATACAGGAAGCTGGACTAGATGGGCCTATGGCCTGATCCAGTGGGGCTGTTCTTATGTTCTTATGTTCTTATGGACTGGGTTGCAGCACAACTTGTAGTAAATGCATTTCCCTTACCTTGTGCCGTGCTGCAGCTGCCCCATGGGGCAACTCTGATCTGTGCCATCTAAAGAGGTAGTGCAGATCTGAGAGGCCCAATGTAAGGTTGGGTCACCCGGGAAGGGGTTAGAATCTGGCATGTGCTGGATCCTGGCTCCACCCACCTCCCAAGCCCGGTCCTACCACTGGCCCACCCATCCTTCCCCTGCCCCGGAAGCACAGTGCATTTCTTCTTTAACTTCCAGCATTCACATGCATACATGGACAAATTACTAAATGCTAATGTAATAACCTGTGAAACTGCCAACAGCCATCACCAAACAATGGATCAACAGAGAGCACTCATTTTCCATATCAGGCAAATACCCCAAGACAAAGGCGAATCAGAGATGAACAGATACAATTAATCCACTGCAGTGTCTCACAGTGCCAGAAATCACATCTTAAATGTGTTTTTAAGTGGATTTAAAAAGTGAAGTAAGTATCTTTGACTAGTACCCAGAAAGAAGCTCATAATAGGATTCCTGCTAGAAATACTTACCAAGAGCCATCCAGATGCTAAAGCGGATCCAAGTCTCTCCACTTAGCTGTACCATCAAGTAAACATTCACTAAGATACTCAAAGATGGCAAAAATGGCAGGAGTGGAACCTAAGGACAAAATATTTTACAATTCAATATTTTTGTCAAATATCCATTACATTGACTCTGCTTTCTTTGATAAAATAAAATTTAAACATTTATATGCTCACTGGGGGACCAAAAAAAGAATTTCTGTATTATAGAAAAACAACATCTAAAGACTAGCATATTTATTGTAAAGAAATCTGTTGCTCTTTGATGAGCCACAAGACTATTTTGAGTTGTATCCTAACTGTGTTCATGTGGAGGTGTTCCGTAACCACAAGCTTTTTCCAAAAATGGAAAGAGAATTGCACTCATAGAATAACCTTTGTGTAAGCACAACTCTGCTGTCATACAGGAAAGAAGCTTGTAGTTACAGAGCGTCTCCATACAAACAATTAGGATACAATCTTTCATTGTTTTGGCTGCAACATATTAACAGGGCTACTGCTCTGAAGTGCTCACTCTGTAAAGTGGACTGAAAAGGTGGTTTATAAAGATATGTTGGTAATTAGGTGAATTGTCATGTTCATTCATTATCACATATACATTTATTTTCATTCTACCTCCCTTGATGCTTTAGTGGCGAGAACTGTCATGTTCGTTCATTAGTATGTATACATTTATTTAGCCACTAAAGCAACAAGGGAGGTAGAACAGTTTCATGAGACTTCTTCCAGAAGAACGACTAACTGCATACCCCACATTTTTTGAAAGTTTATATTCTGCATCCCACTCTTACCATAAATGCCACTTTCTGTTGACTCTGGGGTTGCCTCCAGATGACAAGAACGACAGCGACAAACAAGATGAAAAGAACTGCAAGAAGGCCGATACTCCAGAACTCCAGATTGGCAAGAAAGTGAATCCCATAGGTGGTCAGAATACTTATGCCACAAACCAGGAAAGCTAAGTAGAAATGATGAATGAAAAGACGCAGAGTATTTCAGTGTTTCAAAATATTCAACGTTTGTGAGATACACAAGAGCTTTAGCAATAGTGAGAGGTGTTTTCAAAAGATAAGGCAAGTATATGGATAACCTCTGACTTACCCAACAGACCCACAAGAAAGTTGACCATGGTAGCAGACTGTTCATTTGGCATACTTGATGGATTAATCAGCGCTTGTAGGCTGAAACTATGACCTGGTAGCATATTCATTTGAGAATCACTTGTACACTCTCCCTCTGATTTTGCAAGATCCTCTTTTTCTGTTGAATATTTTGGTTGCTCATAGTTTAAACTGGGTTGGTACCTGGGTGCAAAACAATACATTTTTGTAAAACCAGGCCAACTCCCCCCCCCCAACAGAAAACCAACATAAAATCAAACTCCAGAACACCCATACTGTAAGAATTCAGAGAGACTCTAACAGCAAATGCAAGGCATTCCTCTTACATAAGAACAGCCCACTGGATCAGGCCATAGGCCCATCTAGTCCAGCTTCCTGTATCTCACAGCGGCCCACCAAATGCTCCAGGGAGCACACCAGATAAGAGACCTGCATCCTGGCGCCCTCCCTTGCATCTGGCATTCTGACATAGCCCATTTCTAAAATCAGGAGGTTGCACATACACATCATGGCTTGTAACAGCCAGCTGGCCGGCTTGTACTAGCCCAGGATAGACTTGGGCTGTGCTCTTCTAAATAAGAGAAAGCGTCCTGGCAAAATATGACAAAACCACAGCAGGGGATAAGGAAACTTTAGTACTTTGTTCCCACCACAGTTTTGACACCAATTGTGTTCCCTCATACTATTATTAGGTAAAACAAAAATCAATTGCTCACACCTAGTTTTACTGACATTCATTGAGTAACTATGCTACATCGCCTCTCAGACACATATCTATGTTTCGTACAAGGTATCACAGATTTAAAACAAATGTTTAGTACCACCCTTCTTCTGTCCATATTGCTATAGTATTGTAATAGCAAACATTTATACAAGTATCAAGTTGCCTGATTTCATAAGGCACAGCAGCTATATTTAAATGGCAATTTTGTCTGTTATACATTTTTTACACTCCCAAAATACATGCGTACAATACATTATGTAATTTTAAATATCATCCTACAAATTATTTAACATAAAAATGGGAATTTACCTGAGAATAAGAACACAAGCTGCTACCAGTGAGTATGCAAGAAGTGTACCAATAGACATCATGTCTACTAAGGCTTTTAGGTCAAAAAGAAAAGCCATTAGGGCTAGAAAAATGAGAAAAACAAAATTTGTATTAAATTGTTGGATGAATTTACTATGATGTGGATATTAGCTGCCACCATGAACATTTAATTTTTGGCCTATGGAGCTTTGATCATGTTTGTATAATCTGAGTAAATCAACATCTTGGAAATTGTGAGAACAGTGGAACATTATGTTCTGTAGCCAATATCAAATGTCTGTATTATAGCATTATTTTATGATAAATAATTAATTCAGTAGAACTTAACACTGAGTTAAATTCCCTCTGAAATTTGGCAACACCAATGTTTATGCAGTTGTTTTCAATGGATGGTTTTAATAAGAGAAAAAGAAAAAAAAAAACACCTTATTTTGCATACTAAATACCATGAGTTTAAATTCATGCATAAAATAAAATCTAATAGGCAAACTGCAGTGGGAACATTTCCTGTGCAGTCAAGCTGTGTTCTGACTGAAATCCCATTTATTTTAATGGTGTTTGCGCAGGAAATGTTCCTGTTGCCTTGTACCCATATGAGATTGCATTCCTTTTTCTGAATAATGCCCATGCAAAGAATTAACATCACTGACTTCTCAAGCCACCATAAAAGACAATCCCTCTTTAAACAGTGTTAGACTGCGCAAAAATGTTTAGGGCGATTGAATGCACGCCTAAGGCTTAAGAGTACTGGGAAAGACTACAAAAATGAAAGGCTTCATTTATCGTATGAAAAAAAGCCTCCCAGCATTTAGGTAAAATGATGTCTAGGAAGAAGATAAGAGATGGAATGGGATTTGATAGAATTGTGTGGTACTATTACATCAACAAATTAACATAATTAAATAATTGGTCTTGTTCCTCAAACATTTTTGCTGGCTGAAATATCTCTCTTTCACCATGGCTGCGTGTCTATGCGCGGCATCTCAAGTATATTTTATATGTATTTTTCTGGACTTGCTCAGCTATTCAGGATTTTGGGTGGGAATTAATATTGTTGCAATGAAGGAAACACATTGTCAGCAGTCCCTAAAGTTATTCTATTGTGTTTTTTTAAAAGATATCATACCAGGTTTAGAATACCTAGCTAGAATCTGAACTGCAGTCAACAGCAAAAAAGTTGCTACAATATGGAGGACTAGTTTATGAAAATGTGGTTCACTGCTATTCTGTTTAAACTATTATAGTAGAAATGATTCTCAGTCACAAATAAAACATAAGTGGAGTTCATTTACATAATTTTGGTATAAAAAGGTTTAGGATATACTACCTTATGGTTTTTTCCTAGTTATAGTTACCTTACTGATTATTAAAATATTGTGTATTTAGACAGTTCCTTCATGCAGCTGAGAGGGTCTCTACGAAGTGATGCCTCAGGAGAGGCAGAGCTGCTAAAAAGGTAGCTCGCCTGATAACTGAGCTCTCCCAGTACCCTGGCAGTACCTCCCTCCACTCTCTCTCACCCCACTTGGTCTGCCCCTTCCCCTATACTGTTCCTCACCTTCTGAGGCCACCTTCCATTTCTCCCTCTGAGCACCTAGGCAGAAGTGGTGCTACAGAAGTGGCAGCCCATGTGATAATTAGGCTCTCCCAGCTCCTTGGCTGTGTCTCCCTCTCCCACCCCTCCCAATACTATTCCTTGCCTTCTGAAGCCTCTTTCAGTCTCTCTCCTCCCCCCCCCCCCCCCAGAATCTCAGCAGAAGCAGCCTGCTAAAAGTGTGGCACTGGGAGAACCCAATCATCACATTGGCCTGATAAAAAGATTCCACAGGCCATATCCAGCCTTATATTTGACACTCCTGATTTAGAGGAACATAACTGCATAACAAATGAAGTCACAGCAAACTGTATGCAAGAGTGAGGAATTTCTGTAGTTTTTTCCAGTTTTCCAGAAAATAGAACATTTTTCTCTAAATCAGCAATCTTGATACAATTTGCCTGTCCCGCTTCCCTTTCTGAAGAGTTTAACCTTTATATTTATTAACAAGTACAAATGACAATTGTCTGCAGTTATATATAACTGCATGTTGCCTCAAATGTTGAATTTTTATTGGGTATCATATTAAAAAGTCAATAGTGAGTCTTCTCAACACTGTTTAAAAATGGAAAAATGATCCATGCAGAGCTCGTATGGCATCACCATATTAAAAAATAAAGCAAAACTTTTATGTCATGTTCCATATGCAATTCTTAGACTGCTGAACTGAATATTCTGCTACAGAGGTTTATTTAGGAAAAACATACATGACATTACACAAGGGAAAAGAGTTCAATGGTAGAATGAAAAGAAGAGAAGTTTTACCAAGGTATATTTACTGATGCTTCCTTCTTGACACATGCATAGAACACCATATCATTGGTTACATGGAAAGAAAGCTCAAGATAAGACCTCCAATGAGCTTGTTTTTCTGCCACCAATACCACCACTCAGTATTTCCATGCCTTCTAATTACTGTAATTAGCATTCCCCCCCCCTCAATTTACATGCATGGGAAGTTAGCAAGCAGGTCCATCCCATCACAGGATTATGCACGTGAAGACAGAGTTCAGGTCCCAGTTAAGCGAAACCTGAGTTTACAGAGCTTACCAGCGATGAGCCCTGCTGTCATTGTGGCAGGAACTGGAGATTGCCTCTTGCTCACTTTGGCAAGAAATCTAAAGAGTAAACCATCCCGTGCCATGGCAAAGAGAATGCGGGGCAAAGGAAACATAGAGCCAAGAAGACTAGAACAAAAAAATTGGATTGTTCAAGTACCACAGTAACAAAATTATGCGCTAATGCTAAACCAAGTCACAGACATGGAGAGAAAAGGAATTTCATCTGTACAATGCATTATTGTGTCCAAAGAATTCCGAAGAATAAAAATAAGGTTTCTTATGAAGTGGCAGGTTTGCTAGTTTGACTTAAAGATGCACATTTTATATTCTGAGTCATAGCAGAGCCATAACTGCCTAACAGTATCTGATTTCTGTTTGGCTGTGACGGAAAGTGTCCATTTTCCTTACAATTATATTTGCTATCAGTCTCACCTGATACAGCCCCCGACGATAAAGTAGCAACAACTGGAGTCTTCGATTTGGGGCTGATTTGAGCTAGATATTTGAAAAGCAACCCATCCTCCGCCATAGCATAGATTATACGCGGCATTGGGAAAATGGATCCAAGGAGACTGAATAAAAAGCAAAGAACATGCAACACGGCCAGCATAACTTCATGCAAAATATTATGGAAAAGAGAAACATTGCTAATTAACAGCATGTGATACCAGAAATGTAACTGAGACATCGGGGAGGGGAGGTAGATATACTATACACCATAGAAACTACAGTCAAGATACAAGTTTTTCTTCAAAAACTGCTAAAAATGTAGCATTTTTAAAGATTGCAAACAACTTTGTATGCTATGGCCCAGTTCTGAAGGTTTCCGGCTCAAAGAAAGTCTTTGTGTGATGAAGGAACAGTTGCACACACACACACCCCCGCATTGCATTCATAACACAGCTCACATTACATTGACACAGCCTCCCTGCGTGCATTTCTTCTTTCTCAAAAAAAAAGAAGCAGAAGCACACAAACTGGGTGTCTCTGCAAACACCTGATCATAAAATCAGGCATCCACATGAACACGTGTATCACATGTGCTAATATGCTACTTCATCATACAAAGGCTATAACTGACCTAGTATGTTTGAACTGGAACTATGTTTATTTCACAAACAGCTCAAAAAGTTTGATCACTTCTAGTTTCATTTTATAGCTGTAGAAATTTAGTCATAGCGAACAAAGAGACTGAACATTATATAGACTTTTAAAATCTGAATGTATATGACAAATATAAAAACCAATTTAAGCCTCATATGATAAAATTCCCCAGTTCGCTTTGTTCAGAGCTACAACAATATTATCCCTTAGTAGCTAAGAAACTTGTATTTCTTCACTGTATTTCTTCAGGGATAGCACAGAACACATCTGGCAATACCAGCAATAGCACCTTGAAAAATTGTCAGGTAGCAAGATTAAAACATGCAATAGCCTTAAAATTAGCAAATGTTTACAAGGAGTGTCCAAAACCAAAGTATTAAATAATCTGACTGAAATTTCATTATTATTTTTACTGCAGTATTTATGCCTAATCTGAACTATAAGGAGCTACTTCATTCCAAGTCAGACCAGTTTTCAAACAAGCCCAATACACATATTCCCCACGTTACAGGACTGATTGATGGCTTCACTGGTGCTTTAGTGCAAATGCAATACATACTTTGCTGGTGCTTCAGCACAGACACGATAGCACCGAGCTAGCACAAGCCAGCTGTTCCAACCTATGTCAATTTCAAGTTAAGAACAGACCTCCAGAACCTCACCTCTTCCTTGGCCCTCATAATGCCTTTTAAAGGCATAAAATCATCACTTCTGGTTTTGCCGAAAAATCAGAGGTGACATTTTTTGGCCTAAATGGCATTTCTGAGGCCCACAGCGTCCACCAGCAGACATGTGCGGCCTCCAGGGCAGCGCATCCACACATAAGTGAAATACGGATATGGGATCTACAGATGAGGGGCCTCCCTATATACACAAATAGGATACGATGCTTGTGCAAACCTATCAGTTGTCAATGCTAGAACAGAGTTCCACAAATCATTTAAGCAAACATTTGGTGCAATTAAGCTATACCAACATAAAGGCATCTTTAAGATAGCACAACCAGCTTAAATTACACAGGTCAACACACATTTTGCTTCGTTAAACGTTATACCAATTCCTGGGTATATTTCGGGTGCCAATTCCAAAAATAAGATCCGTTTTGCCCTATCATGTCTAGTTTTGGAGATATAGTATAGCCTCTTTAGTGAATGGTTCAAGCAGCTTCCTCATTAGGAAGCCTACACCATGGCTTCCTCATGAGGAAGCTGCTTGAACCATTCACTAAAGAGGCTATACTATATCTCCAAACCTAGACGTGATAGGGCAAAACGGATCCCATTTTTGGAATCAGCACCCCAAATTCATATCAAACCACCAAAAAGTTTGGGAAAAACTTTTCTGACCCTCAATTTTGTAGGCCTGTGTTATTTATGGAGCACATTATAAAGATCAAAACTCATGTGCAGCTTCTCTATATTCATGCAAACATTCTCATTATGAATGAAGAATTTTGGATCAGACAAATTCAATATTTATATATCTCCAAAATTCCTCATTCATATATTCATTCTGCATTGTTAGGCTCTTTTCAATTGTGTACCAAAATTCAGTTAAATATGTGCATTCTCAATAAATGTTTTTCTTGAATTAGAAGTGTTCTGGCATGCATTTTTACAGTACTCAAGAGCACTGTGTTTGAATGCTCCCCTCACATAAAATATACAACCCTCACACTTAGAAAATTTGCATAGTAGAAAGAAAGCTAGGCTAACCAAGATGCTTTTACCACCTTAAAGGCTAGCTTTCAATAAACAGACAGTTTCGGGGGGAAAAAAAGTATTCAAATATGCAATCCGTTATCTGCCTCCTAAGGAGTAAAATACCAGAAGAGCTAAACTCCACAATTCTCTTGCTTACCAGAGCACAGGACTGTAGACTATCAGCCCAATCCTATGCATGACTACTCAGAAGTAAATCCCATTAGTGTCAATGAGGCTTACTCCCAGGAAAGTGTGGATAGGATTGGGCTGTATTACAGCCCTTAAAATCCCACTCCCTCAATCTACTGTCGTAACTTCATCACAATGCCCCAGAAAGGTAACAAGACTACTTAGCCTGAAATTATCTTACTTTGTATCCAAGAAATGACATATCTATCAAGCATATCAATACTTCTTTAATATATCAATTTCCTCAAGATAATTTCCTGACAATTAATTAAGTTTTATTTATTTTTACCTTGTTGATAAAGCACACAGAGATCCCACTGCAACAAGGTATTTTGCTGGACCCCATCCAACATATTCAAATGCTACAGGGAGAGGACTTTTCTCATCTATTAAGTAGTATGGCATCATAAGAGTTAAAGCAGCTGAAACCCCAAAATAGGCCATAAAACAGACGAGTAAGGAAGCTACAATTCCAATAGGTATAGCTTTCTGGGGATTCTTGACCTCTTCCCCTACAGAGAGAAAAAAGATTTTATTTTCAGCATAAATAAAAGTATGAGACATGAGATTCAATCTTTCAGATCTACGTACATGGGCAAAAAGGTTCAGTGAAGTATTTAGGAAAAAAACATTTCTTTCCACCTAGCAGTTTTGTTTAATTGACTTATAAATACAATCATAAAGTAAAACTTGTTCTAACTGAATGACTTATGATGTTTTCATCTAAATATAAAAACCAGTTTAAACTATCTTGAGATCCCTGGGATTGAACCAGGGGCCTTCTGCATGTGCTCTACCATTGTGCTATGGGCCTTCCTCTCACATATATAGGATCAGGCTGTAAGAGCTTGGCAGTCAGACACAACATCACACACAAAAAATAAGGCTTACCGGTTGTTGCAATGCAATCAAATCCTATAAAGGCATAAAAGCAGGTTGCAGCGCCAGCCAGAGTTCCTGTAAAGCCATATGGCATAAAACCACCAACTCCAAATGCACTTGTCACATTCTCGGAAGAAGAGAGGTTTCTAAAATACAATTTTAAAAACCCAAACTTTAAAATGATTTTTCTCATAGGAAAAAGTACCCGACCAATACTAAAAGTGGGTTGCTTTAGATTATTCTTTTATCACCCAATCAGCCCCACATGATAATGGTCATACACGTTCATGACGTGTGCACATTCTAGCACTTGCTTCCAAGTGAGTTCAGACAACTTTCCTTAACTGCATCTAAACCACATCTTTACAAGAAAGTAGGTTTATCAGTGCATACCCTCCAATCCAATATCCTCCAATTATCAGAATACCCTCCAATTTTTAAAAAGTGTCCCAAATTCATCTTAAGGGGGGAAGAGCTAGGACATATACACTGTGCGTGCATACTTCCATTACTACATGGGGCAGGTCAAGTGCTAAAAGTAGTCTGAACTGGCTCAATAATTTCCAATGTAATTTTATACAGAAATGGTTTTAAAATCCACATCTCAAGAGGAGTCAATGTAACAACAACAACTGCATGGCAATGCCCCTGCAGAAATACATTCCTTCTGAGTCACATGAACTCAAACTGTTATAAAGTGACAGTAAAGGCAAAATTCTCACATGGTATTTCCCATTTGCTTTTTAGTGACAGCACTACTCCTTGAGCACATTTAGTATCAATGTCATGACTGATCTTGTATGCAGAATAGGCAGATATGAGTCAAGCATACATGCCCAATGCACACTGGTTTGGACTAGAACAGTCTTGGCCTCATATACTATAGAGCAGCGTTTCTCAAACTGTGGGTCAGGACCCACTAGGTGGGTCACGAGCCAATTTCAGGTGGGTCCCCATTCATTTCAATATTTTATTTTTAATATACTAGACTTGATGCTAGCATGGTATCTGACTGCATTTGGGGAAATGTTATAGCTTTGTACTTTTAACAGTGATAGTCAATGGGACTGACTCCTGGGTAAGTGTGGGCAGGATTGCAGCCTAGGTTTGTTAAAAATGTTCCTGCTTAATGTCACTTCCAGTCATGACATCACTTCCGGTGGGTCCCAAGAGATCCTTATTCTAAAAAGTGGGTCCCAATGCTAAATGTGTGAGAACCACTGCTATAGAGACCAGCACATCCAGACCCACTTTGAGCTGGGGATACACATTATTGTTATCAGACAGATACTGGTAGCCCTATGGCAAGTTTTCCCATAGACACGTGACACATTAAGTAAGATTTACGAGTACTACATGTATCCTAGCCATAGCCATAACACAGCAGAAAATGGCTACCATAACACATAGTCCATAAGACTAAGCACAGGGGACAGTATAAAGGACATGGGTGAAGACATCTATATTCTAATCTGTCTGTATGAACCCATTCTGGTGACCCCTCTGGAAAGAAAAGGCGCAGGATTGAGATATTTTAAATAAGTTAAGGTTTATCAAATAAAACTAACAATGCATCATATCTCACCAACATATGGCTGAAAATGAAGGGTCCCCACCTCCTCCACCCCAAAAGAGACAATGTAAAGGCCACATCCTTCTTACCACATACATCTCTTCCTCCCACCCTCAACTGGCTGCAGAACAGTTTTAGTAGCACATCAAATCTTAATTTTACACTTATTTTTGCATTAACAACGAGGACGAATCTCAGCCTAGTTCATGGATTATTTCACACTTTAGTCTGCAAAATTAAAAACCATAGAATAAAAGAAGTAGAAAAAAACAATATTACTTTATATAAACTGTGTAGTTTATAAGGAATTCTTCTGATTTCTTCCAGTTATTAAGATCGCCTTTCACGAAACCAGAAATCATGACAAAGAGGAGGACCAAGATGTTAATAGCAGTGAAGATTTTATTCACCCATGCAGATTCTTTTACTCCAAATGACAAGAGGCCTATAAAACAAGGAGTTTTTAAAATAAGTTCCAATGTAATTAAGTTCTACATGTTAACAATTCTAATGTAATTGTTACTACTGATTTGCAATATTTTGTTAAGGGTGATTAATGCACTCGCTAAGCTTTACCTTCTGCAGACATAACAGAGTTCACGTCCATGGATATATCCACCTACCACCATGATGCAAGTCTGCACTAGGTATAGTATACGCAGGTCCTGCAATCCTGCCAGATGGTTTTTGAGGAGGAGAGGTTGTGCATGTTGCAGTATGCAAGTACCACCTTCTGCAGGTGTTGTGCATACACTTCAGAGGCATGTGCGAAAACTCCTGCCTTATTATGAATATGTGATGCCTGGGTTCTGGATTGAGGAAAGTGTGAACCACCTCAAACTCATTACAGGAAACAGATGGTCTTAGAAAGACATCAGATATTTAAAAACCAGCAATTATCAGGAGCTCTCTTTCTTACAGTAATCCATCTTGATAGCCCAATCCTAACTAACCTTTTAGCACTAATGCAGCCATGCCAATGGGGAGGGGCATGCTTTGGTTGGGGGGAGCAGTCCCAGAGGCCTCCTCAAGGTAAGGGGACATTTGTTCTCTTACCTTGGGACTGCATTAGCACTGGAAAGGATTGAAATGAGTTCAATTTACAGCACAATCCTATGCATGTCTATTTAGAGGCAAGTCCCATTTATTTCTACAAGACTTATTCCAGGTAAGTGTCTGAGGACTAGAGCCTCAAATACTTAAATGTACCCCTGCTAACTGGGCTGAGAGCAACTTTTATGTAGTGGTTCTTTTACACTTAGCAGGAGGACAGCAACTGTCTCTATTCACTCCAATATACAGTCACCTGGTGATGTCTCTTTTTCAAATTGAACACGCTCTGCAAGGAGGAACCATTTTTAAAATTTTGCTTTGTGAAATTTTTTTGTTCAAAATCAATACATAAAAATTTTAGAATATTTTACTGAAAAGAGCATTAAAGGGATATTAAACACAAATTAACTTTCACTGGAGCAGACTAATCTAAGTGCTTGAAAGAATAAAATAACTTTTTTAATCACTTTCCTGGATTTTAACAAAAATATGAATTTCCTTAATCAAATTGTATCTTAACATCTAATAATACTCAGCTTTTTTGCCATGATCTCTGAGCATGCAAAGCATTCAGATGCATTATGTTGAGGTAATCATTGCAAGAAGGTATTATTCCTATATTGCAAGCTAAAGAGTTGAAGTTGGGAGACCTGGTTGCCTAAGGCCACCTGGCAAGTTTGTAGCACAGGTAAGATTCAAATTGGGAAAGTTCTTGTTTGCAGTTCAGAGCACAATCCTGGAGTTAAACCTTCTGGATGTCATGAATATGCCGTAAAGCACATTCACACAACTGCAGGAGTCAGGGAGGCTAGCGCAAGAATGTGCACTGGCCTCCCCACACCAGACCAAACCCCAGCAGAGGTACATTTGTGCCATGGCAGGCCACCAGCATCGGGGTTCGGGGAGGACGGAACTGGGGTGTTCTGGGGTGGGGAGAGGGAGAGCCAGGTCTGGAAGGGGGGTGAGATCAGCCTCCGGCACTTAAGCCAGATCCTAATCCCTCTCCCAAGCAGTCCAGCCTTACGCCAGGCTGCTTGAATCCGCACCAACAATTTAGCTGGCACAGATCCAAGTAGTCCAGTTGAGGTGGCTGGGACATTACTTGGGGTAAGGGAACATAAGATCCACTTCCAACCCTGCACTGGATACAGCACAGACCAGCCAGCCTGCCTGTTCCAGTGCAGGTTAGGTTTAGGCTACCCTTCTCACAAACAATTCCACAATAAAAGACAGAGGAAATTATAATCATAGAATTGTAAGAGTTTTCCTGCAAGTGCTGTGATTATTGGAAATGACTAGGGTATCTTCAATAAAGCCCACTTAAGACAATGCTAAGAAATTTATTATTATTATTATTATTATTTATTATTATTATTTATATATTGCTTTTCAACAAAAAAGTTGAAAGCTTACAGACAAAATCAGGAAATTAAATATTAATAATTAAATGACATTCTGTCCCAAAAGGGATCATAATCTTAAAAAAATGCAGAAAAACACCAGCAAACAGTCACTAGAAAAGATATTGTGCTGGGGTGAAATGGGACAGTTACTCTCCTCCTGCTACTTATAAAAGGAACACTACTTGAAAAGTGCCTCCATGTCAGAGAAACTGTGCACAGCACAAAAATCAAAGCCAGATTTTTGGCATGCAGGTTAGTGCAATTCCCAACTACTGCAGACACACGTTATTTGAGGCAAAGTATAACTCGTTATTATCACAGAGGATTCTTCTTCATAAGATTACCCTGAAGATAATAAACAAGAAAAATTAAATTAATTTTACCTGCCAGGAGCAGTATAAGAAAAACTGCAAAGAAGTCTGGATATTCTGCTAGTCCAGGGTAACTCATTCTGAAGTAGGTTTTGAAAAAATAACCAATTTGTTTTCCTAGGAGTTCATCAAACGTTCCACTCCATGCCCTCGCTACACTTGATGTACCTTAATGAAACAGAACACACATTTTGCAAATTTTGTAGGTTACAAATAGTACAATTAGTAGTCTGTAAATGACCTACTTGTATTTTAAAGTCATTATTATTTAATGACATTGCTTCATAGGTTTATATAATCAAATTTTAAACTTCAGTTATCTAGACCCCTTAATCATATGGTTGCTTCTTTGTTCCAACTATGATTTTATGCTTTGTCTATTGTGTTTTTTCTATTAAAGACAAAATGTAGAGGACACCCTAAGCATCTGGATATGGTAGTGATAGGGGTCTAGTGTGAAATGCTACAGTGACATTGTAGGAACTTATGTTGGAAAGTGTTTATTTATTGGAAATTTACAATAAATGAGTGCAAGTTGAGATGTTTGAAGGTCTTTTCATGCAGAGCATCTCAAGGAATACAGCCATGTAGAAAATTATGTCCTTTGTTATGGCTGTCAATTTGCTGGCATGTGCTTCTGCCCTCATATGAATCAGTGTCCAGAATCTGTAGCTGTAAGTGGGGGAAATACTATCTCTGTGTAACTGTTTCCCAAGATCACATGTACTGCTCTTTATGGAGGAACTTTCAAGAATCTGGATGTGCCATAAGTGCAATCACAATTTTAGAATTTCCCAAGGCACAGTTATGGCTTTCTGGGCAAGACTGACAGCAATTTCCAAAAGGAGTTATTGTTGTTTTTCACAAGCCTGGATCAACCTTTTGTTACTCCATGTCTAATGCAAGATGCAACACTGCATCACTCTTATGTTCTTAAGTTATGTTCTTATGTTCTTACTCACTGTTAGATCACACAACAGTTAAAGACAATAGTTGCAGAATATTCCTCTAGGGCAGTTGTTCCCAGGCTGTGTACCATATTCCTCAGGCAGCCTTAGAAGGCCTTCTAAAGGCATAAAAACGCCACTTCCAGTTTTCCCCCGAAAACTGGAAGCGACGTTCTAAGGTCTCCCAAAGGCCTCAAAACACCCTCAGGATGCAACTGAAGCAGAGTTACGGTCACCTCTGGTGGGTACAGGTCGGTCCTACCCCATGAGTTTGGAACCCACAGATAGTCAAATTTGGAGATACAAATTCATGGATAAAGAGGACTGAACTGTATCATCGTTCAACAAAAACAGACCATGTTCTAAGCATTACCAGGCTTTCAGTCCAGCACTGAACGTATTACATCACTCCAATTACTCTGAGGAATGAGGCAGAATAAAAATGTAACTACCAACCAATACAAACTATTCCTACTTATCTCAATAAGTCCAAGTTAGAGGACATGAAGCAAACTTACTATCACTTTTTGGACAGGACAATAATCTAATTGGAACAAAAGTTTCAAGGGTACATGTCCATTGTACCCTTATAATACCGTACTCTGAACATTGACTATAAATCAAAAGATATTCTGCAATCTGATACTTTCATACATTCATATTCTTTTCCCATTATCAGTCCCTAAAAAGGCAAAATGTCATGTAGAACTTTTAAAAAATATATACAGAATTATTAGTTACACCTATTCAAGATGCTTAACATATTTGATTTCTACAGGATTCAAGAGCCTATGCTTGAGCTTGAAGAAATTTTTACCTAGCCTATCTCTCACCATCTTGCTCCATAGCAGGTCTATCATCCTCTCATATTTCAAGCTTCTGGATATTGTTCCACCTAGTCTACTGCCAATAGCCACTAAAAGGTCAGGCACATGTAGAGCACTCCCAGAAGATGTCACATACACAGGAAAAAGATTCCTCAAAGAAATTTTTCAACAGTAGCCTTGTCACAAAAGCTAGGTAGGCTGTACTTGGCAGTTTCACTTTCTTACTCAAACTCACCTATAACATAAGACAAAATGAGATTCCAGCCTGTGATAAAAGCCCAGAGTTCACCAACAGTTACATAAGTATACAGATAGGCAGAGCCAGTCTTTGGGACACGAGCACCAAATTCAGCATAACAAAGACCTGCCATCACAGAAGCTAATGCAGCTATGAGGAAAGAAACAACAATGCTAGGTCCAGAATCTGCTTTTGCAACTTCTCCAGCAAGGACATAAACACCAGCACCAAGGGTACTTCCTACTCCAAGGGCAATAAGGTCCACAGTGGATAAACAGCGGCATAATTTGGAATCTTCGAGACTATCTGGGGTGACAATTTTCCTCCGTAGCAGGCACCGAAAGAATGACAAGACTGGTCCACAGGTCATCATTTTGGATGATAAAGCCTGAAAAATAAAAGGGATTACTAAGCATATCATAATCTCCAAATTTGCTGTCACATAAGAGACCGTGAATTTAAGGGAAATTACTTAGTTTTGATCACCAGCAAATAAAAGTTGCACACTGTTATACAAATCTGACTTTCATCTAGGCCAGGGGTGCCCAAACCCCAGCCCATGGGCCATTTGCGGCCCTCAGGGACCACCAATCCAGCCCATAGGGTGCTCCTAGGCTCTAATGAGCCTCTGGCCCACTGGGCACTTGCTGGAGCCCATGCTGGCCCAACGCAACTGGTCTCAGTGTGAGGACCGACTGTCTGACCTCTCGCACGAGCTGCAGGCCCAGGGCACTGGTTGCTGTTTCACATCTGTGAAGCAGCAGCAGCAGCAGCGAAGGAAAGGCCGGCCTTGCTTTGCGCAAGACCTTTAGCTATCATGAGATCTTCATTAATTCATATAAGTTCCATCTCTAATATATTCATTTATGTAAATTTATTCAAATTTTAAATGTAAATTAATTATTTTTCCCCAGCCCCCAACAGAGTGTCAGAGAGATTATGTGGCACTCCCGCCAAAAAGTTTAGACACCCCTGATTTAGGTTAAGCACTGAGCCTTGCCTTCTTGATAGATAGCTAATCAGTTTTCAGTTTTATGAAAACAGAAACACTTGGTGAACTTTAATAGAGGAAACATGTAAGGGCATTGTAATTACTATAGCAGCACAGTGGTTAGGGCTATTTCTTACATTACATTTTCCCTAAATCTTCAACTTCTCAGAAGTAAGAAAACAGGGGAACCCTATAACAAGTCCCCTATAATTCAGGGTCAAGAATCAGTTCTAAAAAATAAATACAAAAAAATAAACTTCACTCAGCCCCTCCCTTCACCAATGCAAAGTGATCAACTTCCTGTGCTCAGGGGGAAGGGTGGGGTTGCCTGGAGAGAGAAGGATTGATGGATTGTCAGCCAGCTGCCCTCTTTCTCTCTCTCATTAAGGAGGCTATTGTTAAAGGATTATTCCGTTTTTTAAACTGATTTTAAAGGGATGCATTTTTCCCCTTCTCCAGGGATCAACACATTCCTTCTCATTTGCAGGGGCCGTTCATGTTGAGTCAAATCCGTGTATAAAAAATCCGTGTATAAATAGGCTGGACCTGTATACTTCTCCATCTTTATTTCAAGTACATATTTAAAAATAGCAACATGAAATCCAATTTCTAGCCTCACTACTACAAGGGCACATTCTACAACAAAACAAAACAAAGCTATTAAGGTGTATTTTCAATCAAATTCTCTGTGGACAGATTTTATTGAACCTATTTTTTACTTCACTAAGGGCTCCCAATGCAAACTGCATGAAGCCCTGACATTCTACCACAAGAGAGCTCTCTCTTCTCTTGCAATAAATTAAAACGCAGCCTAACCTATCCTGTCCTTATATTTGCCAATGCATGTTTTAAAGAGAGTTCAATCTTGCTCCAGTCTTTATAATCCTTCTCAAACTCAACCTTTAAATTCTAAAAAGGCAATTTGTATTCCATAATCCACACAGTCTTCCCTACAGTAGTCATCAAGAGTCACCCCCTCTCATAATACTGCTGTGGGATTTTCCTTTGTCCCATTGCAGACTGCGCCTAAACCTAAACCATCACAATAAAAACATAGTACTATATTATTCACTTGCATCTTGGATTCAGACTTCTGTTCTCAGTGTAGTATTCTATTTCAGAGATATCGCTTTTTCTAGCATCTGAACAGGATTGTTTTGGGGAAATTCACTTACAGAAAAGTGCAACTGCACACAGGCAAAACAAGTTTTGTTTTGATGTAGAACAGCAGAGACAATAGCATGTCATGGGTCCTTGTAAGACAATATATGAACCTACACTTGTTAAGTTCCCTTCTGCCCCCCTCCCCATGCCATAATTTCTCGATCTA
Organism: Tiliqua scincoides; assembly: GCF_035046505.1. Lineage (NCBI taxonomy): Eukaryota > Metazoa > Chordata > Lepidosauria > Squamata > Scincidae > Tiliqua > Tiliqua scincoides. Next base: position 63,494,203 of record NC_089826.1, read on the forward strand.
AAAACATTTAAAACAAAACTAAACATTGTCCACCACCACCCCACCATCAGTTCAGAGTAGATGCCCATTATTGAGCCAGAGGAGAAAGCGAGTAAGTTAGTCCTGGAAATTACTAGCTAGACTCATCAAGCTATCTTCTGTCTTAAAGCAAGACTAGCTGGTTATGTGCTGATTTTCAATTAGATGTCACTAATTGATACCAAGTACAACTGTAAGATTCTACCAAAAACAGTTAAGTCAAAGTTTACAAACTATTGAAAGTACCCCAAGAAACTCATACTTTTCCAGCTTCAGTGTTCTTTGACAACTTACGCTATAATCTAAATTAAATTATTGTCTTCTTCCATGCAAGTATTTTTCTAGTTTTCCAAGAAACATCAGAATATAGACATTCTAAGTTTTATGTTGTGTCCTCTGTGCGGACTAAAATGTTCCTTAGGAACGCAGAACTGTCAAAGTTTCAGTCACTTCATATGAGAAAATGAAATTCACCAAGAAACATAAACATTTACATTCTTCTTCTATGCTAAATGTTTAAACATTGATTTCTATCAACAACCTTACTTCAAACATACATTTTCCAGGTCAGAAAACCATTTGTGGTAAAAGTAACTCCCAGATTTAATATGCACCATTCAAAACTTCTTTAGCAGGGAACAGGTTTCACAAAATTTCTGATAGAATACTACCTTATTTTTTAGCACAACCTCTACTCACCCAAGAATACTACTCAAGTTATGAAGTTCTGTATCTGTAAATGTAAACAGCAAACATTCAGTGCTATTTCACTTAAATATCTGCCTTATGGCTGCTTGATCTGAGGGGTGGAGGAAAAGCAGCCACAGGTGATTGGACGACACTGAGCTTACCCAGCCTTTCGCCAGACAAACAAAAAAAGTTTTGCTATTCATATATCATTCCCACCACACACACACACACACACACACACACACACACACACACAGCAAAATTCTATTTGCTCGCTTTTCTGTTCAAACAATTTGGAAACATGCCGTTTCCAAATTAAATATATGCCTATAGAGCCAGGTTAGTGATTGGACATATTTATAAGTGATGAAAACTTTGGTTTTCCCACAAAATTAAGGTTGCAATTCTATACATACACCTGGGAGTAGGTCCCATTGAAATCGATGAGACTTACCTTTGAGTAGATATGCATAGGACTGAGCTGTAAATCAAGCTCAAACTGCATGTAAAAATGTTATTTGCACATGGCATGTTACTCCAGAGGGTGGATAGAGATGCAGAGTGAAAGTAATGCTATGTGAGTAGAAAACATTCACACCAGATGTGCACTTTGGTTCTTGTTCCAGTCAGCAACATATATATGCAGAAGTCTTCAGCTGTGCGCAGTCTTCCTTATCTAAACTGGGGCATCCATTGATGATGGTGAATTTTAATCAGCAAGGCTAAGTGTTAAGGCTGTGCATTTATTTTTTGAGGCAGCTTTTATTTTTGTGTGGCACTATACTGTAAGCTCCTTCTGGCAGTGTCTTTTAACTCTTTGTAAGTTGCCATGCCCAATGATGGCACTATATAATTAATAATGTGCTGGAACTCTGGGGCAATCCATGATTCCACACATGCACCAGTGGGGCTCTCCAAGAATCTGTTTAGGAGTATAAAGTGCTCCAGAGACCAAAAAGTTTGAGAACTGCTGCATTAGAGTAATATAAAAGCAATATAGAAGCAACATATCACTGGGGGAAGGGTACTAATTAAGAATTTCTTTTTTAATTGTGTAAAAAATAATTCATATAAACTTACAATACATATCTTTCTGTATTCTGCTTCTTGAATCCATTCTGCATCAGTTGTATATCATTCAATGAATAAATTTAAGAAAGGCAGAGTGGGGATGGGGATAGGGAGAATAAATTATTTGACTTTAGACACAGATAGCATCCTTATATGGGAAGCTTTATACATTTTATACAGTTTTATACATCTTTTTCTCCCCAGCAATATTCAGTTTTACTCAAATCTCTTAACTATATATACTTGCTTTTAAGCAGTTCGAAGCAGATAGTAAGAACAGTCCTTAGAACTGCAAGGCTGCAAGTCACAAGGCTATATACTACACATGAACCAGAACAGTACATTTTTGAAAAATTGGTTTATAGAAAAAAGCAGCATGTGTGGTTTTTCCTCCTATATGGCAAGGCTAAGTACCTACATAATTACATAAACAGCTATTTTGCTTTAAACCTTAGTAATATCGTACCAATGGATTCTGGCATCTCCAAACACGCTTTTCAGGAACTTAGCACTACTGACTTCAATGGAACAGATGTGCTTATTGACTGCAATCTCAAGCTGCAATCAAAACATCATTCATTCTTGAGTAGTTCACTGACTTCAGTGGGTTAAAAGTTAGGATGCATGTTCTGCCAATACTAGCTGCTGAAAAGCAGCTGTAGAGTGCACTCCAGGAACATGCTGAGTAGTGTACTGCCTGAGCACCAGCAGGAAGGCTGGAGTTTTCCTGCGCCCGTTACTGGACCGCTGGTGCAAGTAAGCCAGCAGGGGAGGAAGTGGGGAAAGGTGGAAAAGGGGCCAGGAGGCTGCAGGAGGGGTTAGCACATGCCAGCAATATCTGGCAGCAATAGCACATGAAAAATCCTATCCCTTCCAGCAGCAGCCTCCCAACCCCTTTCTCTCCACAGTCTTGTGCCAGTGAAATTGCTGATGGAGGTCCAAGAAGACCCACTGTAGGGTGTGATGCTTACAGAAGGGGTTTAAATCACCTTTCTCCTCTGAAGCCTCCTTATCTGTGCCCTCCCACTGGATATAGCACACACCTTTTTGATGTAGCTTCACCAGTGGGGGGGGGAGGAATAGGATTGGGCTGTTACACAACTATTTGTTCCGCTATGTTATTCTGTGAACTTTTTTGTTTAAAAGAGGTATACAAATATTCCTTATTAAATAATAGTCACAGCAAGATGCCATGCTTCTTTTGAGAACAATAATTATGTGGCATACTAAAAAGACCAATGCTATGGCCAGGAAGTAACTTTATTTCTCATATTTATATTCCACCCTTCTTCCAAAGGAGCTCAGGGTGATTTACAGGAGGGCAACCCTATTTTATCCTCACAGTAAAACTGTGATTTAGGTTCAGCCAAGAAATGCAATCTGCCCAAGGTCACCCGATAGGCTTTCCCTGATCCAAGTCCAATAATTTAACTACTATCCATCAGGGAACCAGGACTAGAGCACTAGGTTACTCTGGTCATCATGATCCCTTTTATGTTGCTGAATGGCACCGTAACTGCAACTGTAAAACTTGCCAAAGTCTCTTGTAAGCTGCCAAATCAGATTTTGGCTTTTGCTTGTTTATCCATGTATGCTTAACAATGAAAGACTGTCTTTAATGAACTGCAACAATGCCTGCAAAACCCCCACTGTATTAAAAGCCCAATCCTAAAACTGGTGGTGACTCTGGGTGCAGCAATGCCAACGCAGCTACTCCTGCATCCTGCAGCCCTGCAGCAGGCACCGGAGGTCTCCTTGGGGGAAGGGGACTTCCATCCCCTTCTCCTGGGGAAAGCCCAAAGCCCCACAATGGAGCTTCTCAAGTCTGCACTGGCTATTTTGCCTTGTGGCCAACAAAGTTCATATCCCACTGGAGCATATCCCACTCCCCTCCCACCCTGGTTCCTCCTCCTGACCCACCCTCCCCAACTCGGAATGCCTTGCACCCAAGGCCCTCACTATCACCCAGAGCTCTCACATAGCTCCAGATGGTGTCCGGCTGGCACTGACTCAGCGCAGGGTGTCACGGGTGTGCCTTATGGCATATTTGCAACAACCAGTGCTGGAGGTACACTCATACCACCAGCATTGAAGAGCTCAGGATTGGGTTATAAAATTGCATGTAATTTAAACATTAGCTAAAGCAGAAAACTCAAACCCAACATTTTAACAATCATCCCCCCATATCCACGGACCCAGTGGCCATGGTTTCAATTATTTGTAGTTCAGAAGTGCCCAACACTGCACAAATCTTATCTGCTACTGTTTGTAGCCTTCCTGGGTCTTGTTGGCTAAAAAATGAAACACAGGCACTCACAGGAAGTGAGGCAGAGGACTGAATAAAATGCAATACTTATTATAGAGTTCAAAGAGCTTAGATCAAAAATGTGCATGATTAGGGTGCAAATGGGGGACATTTGTGAACCTTTTTGTAGGGTTCCCTTTTATCCACTGTTTCCATATCCATGGGGCGGGAAACGTATCCCACCCAGATATGGGCGGAATACCAGTGTAAATATATCTTTTGAAAATTTCACTCTCTGCAACATTGAGTCAAAGGCCTGTGGTACCTTATTTTCTTAGAATGCACATTTTCAAGACTGAAAACAGCAATCATCTAATCCAGTAGTTCCCAAACTGTGGGTTGAGACCCAATGGTGGGTCGCAACCTGGTTTGGTGGGTCACCAAAGGGTGATGCAAACATCAGATAACTAATTGCCTGAAGTCCTGAAGCCATTCAAAAATCAGATACGTAACTGTCCTGCAAGGAGCTAAGCTCCTGCAGTTTGCAAGCATGTGTAAATATAAAGAGATAAATATTTGAGGGTCTTTCTTTCTGGATATTATTACCTATAAATAAATAAATAATTCTTCCTAGATCGCCTTTTTTAAAAAGTCTGGTAAACCTAGGTGGGTGCTGATAGAGTGTTGTTTTAAAAAGTGAGTCCTGGAGCTGAAAGGTTTGGCAACCACTGATCTAATCAGCACACTACTTCAACTTCCCATTTTAAGACATGTCTTTGTTCAAAATGTATTTCAGGGTATTGAATTTAGCTAATCTGCACTTCGACCACTCCGGTATTTATATAGTTTGACTGTGAAGACCTAAATTCAGATTCTGCCAATGTTGACAGTTCTCGTCCCCTAGGGTCAGGTTTCTGGAAAACCTAGAGAATACTAAATTAGCAGATATCAAAACATTGAGCCTATGGGAAAAATGGTGGTAGGCTCCAGGGGACCTGCTTCACCATATACTCTATGAACTTTATGAATCTGAATCATAACTTGAAGTCTGGGGGGTTAGGTATAGCAAGGGCTCATCAACATCTCCAACATATGATGCTTCTTCCTTTGTGCTAGCCATTCCTCAATTCATTGAAGGTTGTAGGCCCAACAAAAAGACCTCAGACTTCAGCAGTGAAGAGGTGGTTGCTTCCCCTGTCCTCCTCCTCCGTCTCTTGGTTCCTACCCTGTGTTCTCCCCTGAGCAGCCCTCCGGTAGCCTTCTACAGAACTCTCACCATTGGTTTCTCATCACTGCCAGGGTTGTGAAAGTTCAGCTCGAATCCCTGACTTGTCCAAGATGGTGGGGCATGTCTGGAAGGGGACACAAATGTCCACTGTTGAGATGATTCTCAACACCAATGCATGTTTGATGCAGAAAATTGACTGAATTCAGATCACTTTCTACAAAAACGAGGAGTATAATTGGCTAGATGCAATTACTGCAACCCTCTCCCCCATCACCCATATATACAGGCATCTCTTCCTCTTCCCCCTCCATGGCACCAAACTACTGCTTCCTGCTCATGAGGAAGCCACTGTCTCTTCTCCTCCTTTCACAACCTCTGCTGCCCCCACCTGCCTAATCAAAGCTGCACTGAGCCCACCTCTGCCCCAAGTGCACCAGCACAGTATTTGCTGATAACAAGAACAAAGTTAGGTAATGAGAAGTAGGTAGCAATTCTGTCCCTCACAGATAAGCGAATATTCACATATAAAGAGAACTGACTCTATCTTATAAAAGTCTCCCTATATATCCTTGAATTGTGCAACCTTTTCATTCTCTCTGTGACAATCTTAAGCTTTTGCCTATGAGCATGTGTACTTTCCTAGACAGCAAACTCATTCACAAAATCCAAAATTATCCAAATTTCTTCTGGTTGAAAAGGAGATTGATGGGCATCCTCAGCTTCTGCTGAAACACAGAGAGAGTTTGACTATATTTGTTCCTTCTTTTCTATATGCCATCAAGAACCTCAGGATATGCTCATTCAATTCCTTCTAAAATTGAATATTTTACTAAAAATAGTAAAAATTTTACTAAAAATTTTATTTTTAGTAAAAATATTATTTTTACTAAATAATATTATTTAATTAGTACTAAATATAATTATTATTACTGGCATTAAATATATAAATAATATTTAATAATTTAAATATTATTAATTTAAATTTAAATTAATTAGTTATTTAAATTATAATTTAAATAACTAAATAATAATAATAATTATTATTATTATTATTATGGCACTAAAATATTATTATTATTACTGCACAGGAGATAGTTATGCACTCACAATCTGAAGATTTCCACTGTGCCATAAGACAAAGAGGGTATAGAGGCATAGTTTGAATTTTGCAAATCAGAACAGTGGTTCCCAAATGTACCACTGCTGCGACGCCCTCAGAACCCAGAAGTAAGCAGCAGTGAAGTGAAATGTGTCATGCAACGAAATCACCACCACTCACTTCCAGGTTCAGAGGCCAAATGGGAGCCTCAAAATAGCAGTTGGGTGGGAAGGCTTTTGCCAGCATGCTGTTTTTGCACACTGCAGCTCTGACCGCCGTGCTGAGCCTCTGGTCAACATTTGGAGGCTCATTCCTCTGTCCCGTTGCCAAGCAGTGGGGGTTCCACAATGCTCCACTGAATGCCTCATGACACCCCTGGGAACTTTGGGAACTGCTATCCTAGAATTTCACAAATGTTTTTAAATACTCTAACTCAAATGTTTCCTTAAATCCAACTGAAGTTTCTGTGGTACTTCAAAAAGTTTTAAATAACCAAGATCATCCAGGAACTTCATTGCATTGTTGCAGTTTTTTGTTTTTTTTAAATAAGCCTTGGGTCACTTGTTAAAATAATCCACAGTGATCAGGGTATTTTCATTGGCAGCCTCTGTCTCAGGCATGGATGGGCCCAAGCATGCAGCCTGCAACATGCTCTTTTGGTGTGCCCACAATATACTGCTGCAGTTCACTGGAAAGAAGAACAGAGGCTGCATAGACAAACTCCACTTGTGAAGCAATTCTTGCTGCTTGGCAAAGTTTATGTAGGCACATTGCCATAAAGATCACACAAAAGTTCCTAAACAGACAAATCCTCTTGATTCTCAGCCACTGACTGCAATACTTAACAGTCCAATTCCATCCGTTGTTCAACCACTTAAACTAGCCAGTCCCCACAGAGTAATTTGCAACTGGGCTTCCAGATCAGCTTTGACCATACATAGTTACTTGTAGACTTCCAACAAAGCCTGGAAAACCACCAAATGCAGCTGATGCAGAACCAGAAGTATTCATGTTAAGCCTTGCCTCTTTAAGCAGACACTCCAGGTACTGCATTAGCTGCATTTTGGAGGATTCCAGGTTGCCTAGCCTTGCTGCTGGGGCACTTTGATTTCTTTCTGAAGTTCTATTACTTGATTAATCTTGGCTCACTCAGCAGCTCAAAGTTTCTCTCCAAGGAAACAATAACCCACTTCTAACAATTTGCAGTGCTTCCCACCTCTCCAAGTGGCAAGAAGTCCATGGGCAACACGGACGGGTTCCTTTGAATGAGACTACACTGGAGATTTGAGTAGCCTTTTGTAATATTTGTTTAGCCTGGACCCTAAATTTAACAGCAGCAAAAGGTTCTTGGCTGTCTCAAGCCAAGCTCAACAAACAACTATTTGCCCCTTTCCCAAAGTTCCCATTCTGAAGGCTGGGGCCACCAAGGAACATGAAGCGTCTTTTCCCAATTCCCTAATGCCTGTCCCCAAATCAGATGACACTTTAAACAAAGTCACAATTATAGACTCATTCACAGTCAATCAACACAATCCAAGCTCATAACATAATACATCCAGGTTCTGGTCATGTTCTGGTCATGCTGAGAACCTACACTGCAAGTTTCAGCAGCATCATTTGCATTCCGTACAATGACCAATATTGTTCACTAAGGCAGTTCTGGCACAGTTATTAGGCCAAACAGTAAAGCATCTTCTGCACAAATTCTCATTACCAAAATGTCTGTGCTAACTTAATATATCAATTTATAACACAGTATCATTTTTTAATTAAAGTTTTTAAGAACTTTTATATTGAACCAAAAAAAAGGGATTCACAAAGCAAAATACAAACTTTTTTCAAAAATGAACAAATGAAAAAGAGTAGCTTCCTAAAATCTGTGGGAGTTTTGCTATCAGCTTCACTAGGAGGTTCATTGTCATCACAAAAGAGCTCTATTTCATATCCTGAAAATAAATACCTGCAAAGAAACAGCATTTGTAACAGTAATTATGGCATGATACCAACAGTAATACCAACTGAGCAATTAGCACAAATCAAACTAAAAATACACTTTTTCTCTTTATAGCCATCCTCATGTGTAATACAACTAATTTATGTTTCAGATTTTAAAATCTGCACTTTGGTACACACTATATGAAATATAACAAAACTATCACTCACCAATTTTCTCAAGAAGTTTTTAAATATTCAGATTTTCTTTGATTTTAGGTTATAAAAGATCTTGTAAGTACAGTACTGCCCAGATCTTTATGACGATTTTTTTCTAAAACAATCACAGCAGCATACTTATCTCTGTCGATGAATGCAAGTACGGCCAGCTTAAAGACAAGCTCACAGAAATATTTAACTGGAGGCAGTTTCAGGTCTACAGAGGAGAAGGATTAATCCTTTTCCGTAGCCAAAATACTAGGAGCTATATAACCACCAAGACTAGTAATTTAATCTGGCTTTCTACATATCCAAAACTGTTAAGAGACCTACTACTATATATCATCCTCCAAATTCCAGATGTTCTTAAGCAAGTTGAAGCAGCTACTTATAATTCTGTAGCTGTGCTGTCTAGCTCCACCTCACAACAGTAATTTTTTTTTAAGCAGTCTGTGGGAGGAACTATCCTTTTAAAGGCACAGGTCTTAAATAAACCCTTGCACAAGTTCAATAAGTCTATTTGAAAAGGGAAAAAATTCAAACACATAGAAAAGTTTCACAAGGAGAGGAATACGCAGGGGAGAACACTGAACTTTAAAGTTAAGTTAGTCTTACTAAAAACTGTAAGCTTTTAGTAAAAAGTTTTGAAAGCTGAAAGTTTTGAGTGATGTGAAGGAATAATAGTACATGGCAAGCAATTTATCCAACACAAAGAGGACAAAACACCACTCAGAGGCCAACAACCAGTAACAATTACCTGCCTTTTTTCTAACTGGTCCAGTGAATCCAACCTTTTGTATACTACTTGGATCAAGCACATTTTAGGATTATTTTGTTAACTACTTTCTCACTTCATGAAACTGGACTCTCAATAGGAAGGTTCATGAAGGCAAATTGCAAAACAGCTGAAACATGGCACAAGAGGACAACATGAATAGCAGAGGGCAAGTGGCTAAACTTACCATTCCTGTACAACACGAAACCGTCCTTGGGAGGACCCCAATGTGAATCCAGTTACAGAAGATGCATTTTTTAAATCACTATGAAATCACTAGTGAGTTTTCAAACTTTTTCAACTGGCGGCTCCCTTGACCTACTGGGCCATTGGCCACAGCTCCCCATTAGGGCTACAATCCTATACATTGCATAGGGTTGTTGGTTTTTATTTTTATTTTTGTGAAGATTCCATAGCTTCCCTGGCTGGTTTCCATGGCTCCCCAGGGAGCCACAGCTCACAATTTGGGAACCACTGTACTAAACTGATTTTCTCTTTTAAGACTTCCAACACTATACACTTCCCTGAAACCTAACCAGAAAGTAATGGCCACGTTTGTTATGCGGTATAGGCAGCCATTTTGCAATTACATTCTGGACATCCTTAAGTTTTACATATTTCACTAAAGCTACATTTACTTCCCATTACCAAAAAGACAGAGCCTGTGACAAGCACCCATATGAGCATCCAGCATTAGATGTCAGAGATTTTGGAATGTTAACATTGTGAGCTTCCTTAAATCAAGAACACTTAAGTTCTCATATGTGAAATGTACTTCCCTTCAACACAGCAGTGACATGAAGTTCCCATTGCAACCCTAGAGGACAGGATTTGGCAGAAAGCATTTCCTCTTGTGGCCCTGCAGACACAAATTGTCCCTGGGACCACACTAAGGCAAGAAATGGGATCAGTCCATTGTGCCTACGTAACTGCCTGTGCTTCAGTAGTGAAAAGAGCAGTTCTGTACTCCATGCCCCAGTTCTAGCAAAAACAGACATATATGAAAATTAATGGTAATGGGTGAGCACAGGCCCACCCACACTTCTGCCCATAGGGAGAACATCCTCACTCGTTTAGGGTTGTGGTCTAGCAACAGCAGATGATAATGCTGCTCCGTAAACAAAATCTCTGTAAGTCTGACGTAACTGGACAGAGAACTACAGCCCAAGCAAAAGTGATTTACATTTTTTCAATTCTGGTAGAAAAGTAACAATGATAATGTATGGTGCTGGCAACTATGAATGGTGCATATGCACTGAAATAGTCAATAGTCCTATGCCTTGCAGTCTATTCAAAAGACTCAGAATTAATTTTTATACCACCCTTCCTCTAAAAATCTCAAGGTGGTGTACAGTTCCTTCCCTCCTTATGTCCTTACAACAACCCTGTGAGGTAGGTGAGATTGAGAGATAATGACTGGCCCAAGGTCACCCAGGAAGCTTCATGGCTAATTTGCACTGGGATCTTCCAAATCTAAGTCCAACTCCCAAACCACTACATCATCCTGGCTCTCTCAGAATTGGCATCCTGATCCTTGCCCAATTGCCATTTATGCATTTATTAAAAGGAAAAGCTGTCATACACATGCTTTCCACAACAACTGGTTTTGCTGCTTAAAGCATTGTGCTTTTTGGACACCATTTAAAAACTAAAGCACAAAATAGCTCCACTAATAATTTTGTCTGAAACTTCTACAGATAAATATTAACCCATTCTGTCAAATGCCACCAGTTCCCACATAATGTTATGGATTTAACTTGTAAAAGGGAAACACAATTTTTCCAGAAATTAATCATACACACCCGTCCACCCACCCTGCTCAAAGTGGTATTGGTTTCACCAATCTTTTTTATATGTGACTATTTCACATATACAATATTTCAACGTTGTTTATAAATTTTGTTGCATGTAGATAAATGTACCTCTACCTTAAGTACGCCAAGATACCTCGTTGTAGTACAATCCAAATATTATGGAAGAGTTGTCTTAGACCAGCCACTGTATGTATTCCTGCACATACATGGGGAGGGTATTAGAACCATGTTATCTACATATATGAGTACCAACAAGGACACTATTTACAGAAAGTATTATTCCTTTGGAAATCCTTTATCATTGTTTCTCAAACTGAGGGTTGGGACCTACTAGGTGGGTCACGAGCCAATTTCAGGTCCCCATTCATTTCATTATTTTATTTTTAATATATTAGACTTGATGCTACCTTGGTATGTTACTGCATTTGAAGAAATGTTACAGATCTGTACTTTTAACAGCTTTGGTTAAAAGTACTTTTAACTGGCTACTATATATATGCTTTTAACAATGTTGAGTAAATGGGTAAGTTTGGGTAGGGTTGCAGCCTAGGATTGTTAAAAATTTTCCTGCTTGATGATGTCACTTCTGGTCATGACATCACTTCCGGTGGGCTCTGACAGATTCTCATTCTAAAAAGTGGGTCCCAGTGCTAAAAGTCTGAGAACCATTACTGTCATATTGCCAAAGTTTAAAAGGAAATAGTAGGCAATTTTTCTGCAGGTCTTCAGTTATGGTGAATGGACTAGTGAGCTGACCATTCAGGCCTAGTATAACTCTTAGGTTGTCCAATGTCTGCACTGGACAAAGAATATCATAATAGGGTCAAAGAAGATGAGAAGGTCATAGTTGGGATAAAGGAGATTTCCCAGGTTTACAAGCAGAGACTAGGCAAGGCAAGACAAAACCATGACCAATGGAGAACCACATCTTTAAAAGCCTGATTGTTCCTCCACTTATCTTGTTTCAGTCCATCTTACAACTAGCTTAGGAGAAAACATACACGTTTCTTAGCTATCACACGTCAGTTAACTAACACAGAGATCATTACCAGACCAGAAAAATTACTATTTAGAGGTGACAATGAGAATACTAGATTCTCTAGTTTTTAGAAAATACATGGTATTGTATATGAATGTAAATAGGCCAGGCTCCCATTAACGCACACTGAAGAGCTCAGAAAGAAACAAACCTGGACTTGTTACTGTTATGTATGCAAGTTTAATGTATAAGTTATGCAGGATTGAAATCCTGCATAACCGATTGGCCCAGTCTTATGGTTGGCCAATCAGAAGGTGGATCGAGATCCTACCCATCCAACTGGCCCTCTAGTTTGAGTCTGATTCAAAAGCACCAGTTGTGGGGAATCTGGGTGGAGCTAAGGTGTATAAAGCAAGGGCTGTTTGCCTTGTATTTTCATTGCTAGGTTCTAAAGATGAAATAAATGTGTTAACCTGTTATCTCTTGGCCTTCATTTATTCTCATGAATCCACTATTTAACTGTTATCAAGGTTGCAATCCTAAGTCTCATTATTTGGAAGTAAGCCCCTTTCAACTAAGTGCTGTGATCTTTGAAAGGATGCACACATGACTCACAACCAAATAGTACTGTGAATCACTGAAGTGATTCAACACTCACTTACATTAAGAAACAAGTTGTACAACTGAAATTTAAGCCCTTCTACTTACTTGCTGTGTCAAACTGCTTTTAATCAGTAACACTGTTTTACCTTTCACCTAGGGGTTACTGAGTTTCCACGTCAGTCTCTTATAAAAGTCACACAAATATGTTCTATTTCTACTTTAGCCTCATTTGCTTCCCCCCCCCCCATTTAAAGAAGTCCCTGACAAGTCAGAAGGCCATGATCTATTCTCCCAAACCACTTACACCACCATTAACTGATCATGAGGCAATCATGCACTTAATCTGCAAGTCTATTTTTATGTTCCTTCTGGTACAAAAGGTGAGGCAACCCCATGTATTCTTTAGCTTTCCACACTACCGTGTTACTTCTAATTTTTCCTTCATATCTTTTGTCACATGAGATAGGTACAGTGTCCTCTCTATCATACTATATAGTAAGAATATACAGGTGAGCGTTGCTTAGCAACATTCCAACCAGCAATGGCCTGCATATGCAACGGTCACCGCTGGTCCCTGTTCACCCCTCCCAGTGTCTGAAGCCAAGGGGAGCTATGCTCCCCTCATCTGCAGAGGCTTTTGTGAGCCCCGAAGAGGCAGTAAGGAGGCTTCGCTTACTGTCAAGGCTTGCTTGGCAACGGGAGTGCGTGATCCACATCCTTGTCACTAAGCGACACACAACTGTACAAAATAAAGCTTTGCTTCAGCAAAAGTCAAAGGAGAGTCATGCAGCATTTTAAAGATTATGATACTGTGCTCTATAATAAGACTTGAGTCCACTTTATCAGACACTATTTCACTATGGAATTGAGCATGTGTACATTACAAGAAGACTTTTATTAGCTATGACAAGTTCAACAGGGAGCCACACCAATCCTAACCTCCATCCTGTAGAGCAGTGTTTCTCAAACTGTGGGTTGGGACCCACTAGGTGGGTCGCGAGCCAATTTCAGTTGGGTCCCCATCCATTTCAATATTTTATTTTTAATATATTAGACTTGATGCTGCCATGATATGTGACAGCATTTGGTGAAATGTTACAGAACTATACTTTTAACAAGCTACTATGTATATTCTTTTAATAATGATAGTAAATGTACTGACTCCTGGGTAAGTGTGGGTAGGATTGCTAAAATTTTCCTGCTTGATGATGTAACTTCCAGTCATGACATCACTTCCGGTGGGTCCTGACAAATTCTCATTCTAAAAAAGTGGGTCCCGGTGCTAAACGTACAAAAACCACTGCTGTAGAGGGATGCAGCCGCGCAAGAATGGCTTCCACTGCATGCTATTTAGGAAAGGAGGCCACCAACAGGCACTTCAAGGTAAGGGAACATTTGTTTCCTTGCCTTGGATAAGCACCAGCACCTGCAATGGGGCTACTCAGGTTTGCACCAGCAAAATAACTGGCACAAATCTAAGTAGCCCCATGTTAGGAAATCAGACCCAGAAAGGAGGATAGGACATAGCGGAGGCCTCTACCACAGTTCCCACTCCCTCCTGGGACTGAGCCACTGCCCTTCCATCCCCTCCCCACCTCCATTCCATCCTCTCTTCACTGGCCCGCAGAGACCTTACCTTCTCTAGTGGGCGCAGGCCTTCATCGGGGCTGGCAGACCAGCACAGGCCTTTGCATCGGTTCAACAGGCCTCCGCACTGCCACAACATGCCTTACAGCATATCTGCAACAGCACGTGTGTCCGTCCCACTGGCAAAGATAGGCATAGGATTGTGCCATCAGGGGGCACAGGACTGCTTAGCCTTAGTATGATTTTAATTTTACTTTTTTAATTAATTGCAATTAAATTTAACCCCAATTGAAACAGACATTAATTGCAATTACAGTTCCTGGATTGTGTTTCTTATGTATGTCTTGACCATAAAATTACAGGCATTCATGTGTCTCCCAGTTGCTGCATACACATCTTTTTTTAAATCAAGATTTTGCAGCCTCTAGTGAATGAAAACCTACTACAGTGTTGAGGATTTATAACACACTGTTTTTAGTATCAGATCACAATTAATTCTGAAACTACCATAGATCCAGTGAAATAACTCTTTAGCAGAATGTTAATCTTTGACATTAAAAAGTTGACAGTCAACCTATCCCTGCACATTTAATGCATAATATCCCCCTTCAAGATAATATAAAATCCTCACTCAGAAGAAACACTTATTTATAACCGAGGCAACTAAAGCCAGAGAGTTCCATTTTCAAGAAGCATACTTTACTTTAAATAGCACTTAATGTATCAGTAACAGGGTATGAAATACTTGCCCCCACCTTCCCTCTTCTTCCCCCAACCCCAAAAAGCATATTTACTGAAAGTCCAAGTTTCTCAACAAGGATGTGAACGTGAAAATAAGAAGTTGATGAAGTTGTCACTCATTTTAACCAGCTTGCACAGTTATTTGTGGCCACAGTTTTAAAGTGTTGCACCTTGTGAAATACATTGGGAACTTGATCAGAGATTTTAAGACTGACCACGTAATGGCTGTGTCGGATGACCTTCTGTTAACCCAAGCATATGTTGCAACTTTCTCCACTGCTTGAAGTATGTACTATGCAGGGTATAGAGTGCCTGTCCAGGGCAGCGAGCACAGGGCCACGCACTTTGCATTCAACACAACAGTCTGTTCCACTACTGAACCAGTCTTACCATCAAGAATTTCTCCAACTGGAATCTCCTCTCTTGAGGTTTGTACCCATTTGATCTAGTTCCACCTCAGAGGCAGTTGAGAAGCAAATTTGTTTCTTCTTCCATATGACAGCCCTTCAGGTATTTGAAGAGCATATCATATCCCTTCTCAGCCTT
Organism: Tiliqua scincoides; assembly: GCF_035046505.1. NCBI lineage: Eukaryota > Metazoa > Chordata > Lepidosauria > Squamata > Scincidae > Tiliqua > Tiliqua scincoides. The sequence goes on from NC_089826.1 coordinate 63,509,750, forward strand.
CTCTTCTCCAGGCTAAACGTATCAAGTTCCCTCAACCTTTCCTCATAGGGTTTGTTCTCTAGCCCACTGATCGTCATCATCACTCTTCTCTTCAGGTGGCCCTTCCAAAAATGTTTTGTTGTTTTAAGGTTTATGCTGAAAGAATGTTTTTGTCTGAAAGAAAAGTGTAATTATACACCCAACAGAAATATATCTCTTAAGAGTGACACTGATTAGATCACGTTCCTTGCTATCTTGGTAATAACTTGGTAGGCTTGTTCTGTACTAAAGGAAGTGACTGTACTATTGAATTAAGCAAAACAGAAAGTGCATGCTCTGCCCCAACAAAACTCCTCAAAATAATAAAAAAATGTAATTGCAACCTACTTCCAGGTCATGATCGCAAAACCAGAAGCGGGTTGCAATTGCATTTTTTTTAATTATTTTGAGGTGCAGGGAGCCTTGCACAAGGCTCTGCAGGACTCCACATACTCCCAGGAGGCTGCTGTGGGCAGGGGTAAGTTTTAAAAAGCCCCTATGAGCCCAGCAGAGACATAATCCTGCAGATTGCTTTGTTGCCTTCCCCCTTCCCGGCCCCTTAAGGTGCCAGAGGCACTCATTCTCATGCTGGTGGGTCACGACCAACCAGTTTGAGGATCACTGCCTTAAACACATTTCCTTACTTCATTTGTACGTATATCAACTCTTGCTGATTCACAAAAATAACCCTCTATATACAGTCATTTAAATGTTGCAAGTGGGGATACGCTAATCAAGAATTCGCATCCCTCTCTATTTTTCTGTTCCAAGAAAACCAGAGGCAGCAACAGAATGTAATTGTTCTGCAATTGTTTCAAAAATTTTAATCCCATTAAATGATCCAAGCTCTAGTCACTTAGAATCTCTTGGCCATGATGATTAGACTTCTGTGAGATGCAGCCTGCTTTCTTCATAGTTTTTTTAATATATAAACAGAAAAGAAGCAACTCTTCCTGTTGCCTCCCCAGAGTTTAATGATGCAGACGTCTGCTGTTTTTTGAATGGCTAGCTAGCAACTGACTTTTTTTCCCTTAAAGGTAGCTATGCATATAGCCTAACCTGCTGGAGGCAAGTGATCCTAATGCCTCCCCAGAAACTGATGACACAAGCGTTGTCTTTTTTCTTACTGAACAAATGGAAGTAACTCTTCCTGGTGCCTTTCCTTGCCAGTGTTTAAGCACATAGGCATTCCCAACTATTTTGTCCCTTGAAAGCCACCATACTGACTGGGATGACCGGCAGCTCTCCTAATCCCTCCATATGTGTGTGTTGCTTTACAGACTGAGCTGAGAAGAGTGAAGCAACTTCAGAAAGGAAAAGGGTACATTTTAAAAACACATTGGGGTCCTTTCTCTTCTTCCTGGGTTAGGTGAGGATCTGCCTCCCTTGCCTACCCTGACTGCACATCACTGTTCTGTGCGGTTCTGAATGTTCCCCTGGCCCTCAAGCAGATTTGGTGGGGGCACAGTGGGCTACAAGGAAAGAATGGATTGGGAAAGCCCTGTTGCCCAAGTGGAATTATATTCATGCTTCTTTTGATCTAGCCTAGCAGTATTTACCTCCATGTAAATGTGCACAGAATTGCAGTCTTGGTCTTTATCCTATTCTATGTATATCCAATCCTAATTAGCTTCCTTGGCTCCCATCTTTAAAAAAAATCCTTGGAATGAAAAGCTTTGCTTTTACCTAAAAACAGTTACATTTAAAACTGCAAAAGATTGTAAACTTGTATCTCAACTCAACAAACCTTTATTAAGCATAAACTTGTATCCAACACTAGTGTTCTGTCCAGGGCAACCCTTTAACAACAAAGCTGGGGTTTTTTGTAGACTCTCTCTCTCTCTCTCTCTCACACACACACACACACACACACGCACACACACCTCTGATGAAAATAAAACAGTCTATCTAATAAATTGGCATGATTAGTCTTAGCACAAACCTACTACGCAGGAGACCAGGTAGGCAGTTTGTAAAGCCAATACTGTAAGGCAGTAGCCTTCAATCTTTTTTGTGCCACAACCCCAATAAATACATAAATAAAGTATGAGACTAGGGACCCACCATCAATCCCACCCCCTTTCCAGGACCCTATTTGCCCACCCTGTCCCCATTGCCACCTACTCCCCATCCCTGTTACACCCTTCACTGTAACCAAATATTCTTACTAGAGAGAGCAGAAAGAGTTACCATGAAGCCTGACACTAGCAAAATTTATTTTAGCATAATTACTAAGAACCTGAGAAGGACTGGGACACAATTCTGACACCTGGAGGGGTACACCAGATGTTTCCCCCTTTACCTGGTGGTACTCTAGTCCACCTTTTTCATTCCTATAAATTGCTGCAACCCCATAACAAAGGCTTCACAACCCCAGAGTGAAGAAGAAGAAGAAGAATAAATAATAAATAATAATAATAATAATAATTTTATTTTTATCCCGCCTTTCTCCCCAAAGGGACTCAAGGCGGCTTACAACATATAAAAACAGAATTTAAAAACAAATAAAAACATATTAACACTGCTGCAAGGTAGGGGGGTGTGTGTGTGTGTGTGTGTGTGCACACACACACCTATATATATATATATATATATATATATATATATATATATACACACACACACACACACATTCATAATATATATAGGTATATATATTCATAATTAATATAATAATATGCTAATTGGGTAAGAGGCACTTTTTCAAGTGGGTGCTCCTTTTTTTAGCAGGGGGAGAGTAACTGGCCCACCTCACCCCAGCACTGTCTGTTCTAGTGGCTGTCTGCTGGCATCTTTTCCTTGGCATCTTTTTAGATTGTGAGCCCTTTTGGGACAGGGAGCCATTTAGTTATTTGATTTTTCTCTGTAAACCGCTTTGTGAACTTTTAGTTGAAAAGCGGTATATAAATACTGTTAATAATAATATATATATATATATATATATATATATATATATATATATATATATATATATATATATATATATATATATAGTGTGTGTGTGTGTGTATATATATATATATATAGTGTGTGTGTGTGTATATATATATTGTATTGGCAACCTTCAGTCTCGAAAGACTATGGTATCGCGCTCTGAAAGGTGGTTCTGGCACAGCGTCTAGTGTGGCTGAAAAGGCCAATCCGGGAGTGACAATCCCTTCCACACCGGGAGCAAGTGCAGTCTGTCCCTGCTCTGTCTCCCTGGCTATGGGCCTTCCTTCTTTGCCTCTTAGCCTCAGACTGTTGGCAAAGTGTCTCTTCAAACTGGGAAAGGCCATGCTGCACAGCCTGCCTCCAAGCGGGCCGCTCAGAGGCCAGGGTTTCCCACTTGTTGAGGTCCATCCCTAAGGCCTTCAGATCCCTCTTGCAGATGTCCTTGTATCGCAGCTGTGGTCTACCTGTAGGGCGCTTTCCTTGCACGAGTTCTCCATAGAGGAGATCCTTTGGGATCCGTCCATCATCCATTCTCACGACATGACCAAGCCAACGCAGGCGTCTCTGTTTCAGCAGTGAATACATGCTAGGGATTCCAGCACGTTCCAGGACTGTGTTGTTTGGAACTTTGTCCTGCCAGGTGATGCCGAGGATGCGTCGGAGGCAGCGCATGTGGAAAGCGCTCAGTTTCCTCTCCTGTTGTGAGCGAAGAGTCCATGACTCGCTGCAGTACAGAAGTGTACTCAGGACGCAAGCTCTGTAGACCTGGATCTTGGTATGTTCCGTCAGCTTCTTGTTGGACCAGACTCTCTTTGTGAGTCTGGAAAACGTGGTAGCTGCTTTACCGATGCGCTTGTGTATACACACAAGTATACACTAGTGTATACACACACACACACTATATATATATATATATATATAGTGTGTGTGTGTGTATACACACACACACACACATAATATATATAGGTATATATATTCAATATATTCATAATTAAAAAAAGAAAACTGAAGGCCCTAGTAATGGGAAAGCAGCATAATTATGAAGGAAAGCACAAGACTTCAGGTGGAACTAGTTGTACAAAAGCTTGAGCCTTTGTAATCAGGTAGAAGATTGTGCATTAAAATACCAGGAAATGGAATGCAAACAGTGACACATACATGGAAGCACCACCCTTACACATACATGCACAGCTGATCCATGACAAGACTGTAAGGCTAAATTTACTTCAACTACCCCACCTACCCCAAGGAAATTCTAGAAAGAGTGCAATTTGATGCTAGGAAGGCTGGAGCGTCTGGTGAGAATCAGGTCGAGCTGGTGCCAGTGCTTTGATCTTGGGTGTCTCCAAGAGACTCTATGTTGGGGCTTCATGTTGAAGAACGTGTTGCTGACACAGAGACTGTGATGACAGCAAAACTCTAGCAGGCGTTGGCCATTTTTGTTCACCTTCCCAGTGCCAAACCGACCTAAGCATGTGGGCCACGAACTGTTATCAGTACCAACTCTAGCACTGAAATCGCCGAGGATGAACAATGGCTCTTTTACGAGGATCTTCTTGATAGTGGTGGCCAGGTCATCGTAGAATTTGTCTTTGGCTTCCGCTGGAGACGACAGAGTCAGTGCATAAGCACTGATGAGAGTGACAGGTCCTGCTGATGACAGGAGCTGCAGGGACAAAATTCTTTCACTTCCCACAGTAGGTGGGATGATGGATTCCAGCAGAGTATTTCTGACTGCAAAGCCAACGCCATGTTCCCTGGTTTCGTTTGGTGGTTTTCCCTGCCAGAAAAATGAGAAATTTCTCTCCTTGACAGATACGGAATCTGGCAGCCTCTTCTCTTGAAGGGCGACGATGTCCATCTGCAGTCTGCTCAGCTCCATGTCGATGACAGCTGTTTTGCGTGTGTCGTCTATTTCTTGCAGGTCATCAGCGAAGCCAGGTGTAATTGTAATTGCCATTGTCATTCCCTCAAAGTAAGGGAATATTTATTTCCTTACCTCGGAGCTGCATTGCCCTTATGTTGGTGCTGGAAAGTGGGTTTGGATTGCACCCTCAGTTACAGATGTACAGTTGAATATGAGCAAGCTGTTTACAGTTAGGTATAGAGGTTGAGCCTACTTATTCACAAATTAGGATTTGGCTCAAAGCGGGTTCCCTAGACCCTCACTGAACCAGATTAGGCCCAACCTAAATACCCTGAAGGCAGGCAGAGATGCGCTCCAGTCACCTTTGAGGGTGATCTGATGGCTGGGAGGCTGCATGCGGAAGCGATCCAGACAAATTAGTTCAATGAATATGAGTCTTGACAATAATCCAACTAGATAAGATTACCCAAGTCTCTTTTTAAGAGTAATGCTTGCAAGCGTAAAATTATAAGTGGTGCCTATTATCTGCAGGTATTCAGTTCCTGGAACCTCCACGGATTCCAAAAACCACAGATAACAAAATCTGTGGTCCAGGCACTCCTTAAGCCCTCTGAAGCCTTATAAGGCCTTTGGGAGGCAAATTGTCACTTCCGGTTTTGATGCAAAACCTTCCAAAGGCCTTAGAAAGCATTCTGAGTGCCAAGGAGGCCAGCCCACTCAGAACACCCTTTGGAGGGCTTAATGGGTACCTGAACTGCAGATTTCATTATCCATATTTTCCAGCATCCGCAAAGGTTCCGAGAACAGAACCCCCACAGATAACGAGGCCCCATCTGTAATTTTACACTTTCCAGCATTACTCTTAAAGTCAAGTCAAGTCAACCTTTATTAGGCATAAACATTTGGTAGGTGAAGACTCTGTACGGAAACTGTAGAGAGAATATAAACCTAAGTAGTACACAAATATATGTATATGTGCACACCTACGTGTACACACAAACATACAATACATTTTACATACAAACATGTATTATTTAAAAAACAAAACAATCAGTTACTCTGCAGATATTGCCAAAGATGTAATGTACTCAGTGATTACTTGCTACAGAAAGCTTGGCTCGATTCAAATTACTCAAATTTAGGAACTGTGCGACTAAGAGGGTTGTATGCTCTACGTCACCTGCTAGAAGGAATTGAATTATAGCTTTCTCAGAATGCCGTTTTAGCATGGAGCAAGGGAGAGAGAAATTGCTGTCTTAGTGCTTGACATCTGGGACAGTGCAACATAACATGTGTGGATGATTCTACTTCACCTAAATTGCAGCTACATAAACGATCTTCCCAGGAGGCGTTTCTAAATCTGCCATGTAAGTCATTAGAGGGGGTCACGTTACAACGTGCCAAGGTAAAGGCCCTTCTCTCCAGGGGGTGCACTAGGAGGGACAGATATTTTGGTTTTTGACCACTTGTAATTTTAAGATGAAAATTCAGAGGGGAACATTTTTTCTGTGCTGCACTTAGAATCTCTTGCCTTTCTATATCATATAGTCTGGTTTTCACAAGTCTGGTGATAACCTCTGGACATTACTCTTAAAAAAAGAGACTTGGGTAATCTTTATCTAGTTGGATTATTGTCAAGGCTCATATTCATGGAACTAATTTGTCTGGATACAAGTTTTAGAAAGATTTACAGTCTAGACATTTTCATGTGGGAAAAGATGGGGTGTCACTGATGCATATGCCATTGAGTCCTGCAAATCATCCTTTATCTCTTGCTCTGCTAAAATAAAGATAAGTCAAAGTGGTGCAAAAGTTACGGAATTTCAAAGAACCCAAATTTACTATAGAAGAACGGAATGTGTTCAGTTAAAAATGTTTCCAAACAGCTTCTAACCAATGCATGGTTACAAAATTATTAGACAACTGAAATTTATACTGTACGTTTGGTATAAAAGTTTTTGGTACAAAATTTATCCCAGAGAATGGAGAAAGAAAATTATACCAAATGCCTACAGAACAATTTCTGCTGGTGAAAGATTGAAACCCCTAATGTTCAAAGTTCACAATGTTTTTCAACAACAGAAGGTGGCCCTGGGAAAATGTAATGTTACATCACAGATTGATCTGCAATTTAGGTAAGGAATATTTTCAGACTTTTAACCTGAATTTACAACAAGGGTTCCAGTTTTAATTTTTTTAACCACATGTACAGGGTAGTTTTTCCATCTCCCTAAGTCTCAGAGCACATATATATTACAGAAATACTAGTTCATAAGTAATTTCTTCTCCTAAGGGAGCCCTAGGAATCATAGTTTTGTGAAAATATGTGGTGTAGAGAACTTTAGCAGAGTTCTTAGCAGAGTTCTTAGTAGCAACTCTAGCAGAGTTCTTAATAGCAACACTAAGCTGTAAAAATTCTTTAGACATACACTCAATATCACTTTTAATCACTTGTCAATTTCTCTTTACACACACACAAATACAACAAGCAAATACTGTACTGCAACACCACTGGTGCAATGCAAATCCATAATGAACTAGCTGAAAAACCAATGATGCAGGTGTGCACTGTCCCCATTTTAAAATCAGCTTGTGTGTAAGGGGTTCAATTTGAAAAACACATTTTCTCCCATATACCCACTAGCCAGACTACTTTATTTAATGTTATTTATAATGTTTATATCCTGAACTTCCCCTCCGCTAGGGACGTACTTGGAGCAGCTTACAAATAGAATTAGGAAACAGTAAGAACAATGCTAAAATAATAAAAAAATTAAACCAAATCAATAAATGATTGAAAACCCCAAGTAGCTCCTAGAGGCTTTTGTGGGCCATTCTGAGACCCAAAGAGGCCTCCGGGGCAGTGGTTCTCAAACTTTGAGGGAGCATTAGACCCTCAGTAAGTTCTTGTGAGGGAGGGACTAGGGCAGTGACGCAATCCCCAGGATTGCATTGCCCAGGTGGGTGAGGGGGATGCTTTGCACTTTTTACAGCAGGCTGCAGGAGGTGTGAGGAACCCTGCGCCGCCCTCTGCATCGCTCCCCAACACTTGGAATCTGCAACTGAAGCAAGTTGCAGTTGAACCGGAAGTGCTTTGTGCCCGCTTCTATTGCAGGTTCCAAGTATTGGGGAGTGCTGCGGAGGGCTGCGCAGGTCTCCCTCCACCTTCTGCAGCCTGCTGCAGCCCTACATTGTAAAAATGCAAAGCACCCCCCTCGCCCCACTTAGTGATGCGATCCTGGGGATCGTGTCACTGCCACCCTCTCCTTCCCCCACCCCTTAAAGGGACAGGGGAAGTGTTACACAAACTGGTGGGTCACGACCCACCAGTTTGAGAATCACTGCTCTAGGGTCTCCTGATGAGCACTGCCAGCACCATCAATGCAAAGGAGGTTAGCACTGTTCTGCCACACCAATGACAGAACAACATATATGCAGTCTGTCATTGAGCAGAATGTTGCTAAGTGATGTGTACCAGTAGTTCTTTTGATTCCAGACACTTCATTTTGCAACTGTGACAGGACTTGGGAACAGAAATTTGATTGGAAAGACAATTGATTTTAAATGTGACGATGACAGCAAAAGGAACACATAAGAAGAGCTCTTGTCCTTGCTCACACAGATGCAACCTGCTGCATCTTATTTTCTGTTGTGCTCACAGAAAAGAACAGAGTACAGTGCTGGAGATCATCAAGCAACTCAAAGTGAAATAAGGACATATTTATGCCCTCTCCTCAAGTTGCACAAAATAAAAAGTATTAAAAACACAAATTGAAGAGAATTCAACAAAAGTTCTCAATTTTCATACACATTTTCTTCACCAGTCAACAAAACTCCAAAATATGTTCCACCAGCCATAGCAAACCAGGGCATGCTCACATATGAACTGAGATAAATGTTGGAAATAAATGTAGAAGAATATTAACAGTTCTCTTAGTTTTCGGCAGGTTAGATCTGCACCACTTCTGTGCAGACAAAAAAGGTGCCATATCAACAATAAATTTAATGCAGGTTCTGCTCTTCTTTCATCTGGTTCACTGAACTAAGTGCAAACCCATCTGTCACTGGAGAGGATAAGAAAAATAGCCAAACTGATAGAAATCTCCTTTCAACCTTGCAGAAATTATATACTTTGGCAACTACTAAAGTAAACAACCAACACTGTAGGTAGGTCTAAAGTCAGTTCCAGAGCTGGTGACACCAGTAAGAGAGCCATGTAAGTAACATTTAACCAACTTGCATTTATGTTTAAAATCGCTTTGGGCCAAAGAAAAATGTAGCTATGTACCAAAGTATGTGGTATTTCCATTTCAAAGATTCAGCAATGCAAGATGGCTAAGATCTAAAAAAGAGAGTCTTCAGTGAACTTCAAAGGAATAAAATAACTGATCTGTGTGTTAAATTCCAAGCTTAGATGCCTTATTGAATACTTTTTAAATAATTTGTGGCATTCAGTAAACATCATCCTACACATTTACTCACTGGTATAAGACTCATACTATGTAGCACATGTTTCAGAAGGCATTTTACAAAACAATCTTTACAGCATTTCTTACATCGTGCTCCTAGGAGTCCTGGGGATCTATGAGACCCCTCCAGGGGCTTCATGAGCTCATCATGAGTGGCCGCCATCTGACTAGTACTGAGAGGCTCCCAATTGTTTAGGAGTATAAGGGGCTCCAGAGACTGAAAAGTTTGAGAACTGCTATTTTACAGTAATACAGTAAATAGCCTCCACAAAGTTCAAAATGACTGCCAATTTGGTAATTAATAGTTCTCAATGAAAATATCCAAGCACTCAAAAGATTACTGTTCCAAATCAAGGTTCAAATTTTTCTGTATGTTTTCACTGGCACCCCAGTTCACTACAGCACTACAGAGAAAAATAAGTTCAGTTTAGAGATGGGGAGGAGCCTTTCCAAAGGTATTTCTATGAGTACTTGGCCATGAAGAAGCTGAACCAAGTCTCCTGATCTATACTTTGCTATATACAAATCTGAGGAACTGCATTCTGTTAACTAACTAGAGTTAGAATAAATCAGGGTATAAGCCAGATATTCAACCAGAATCAATGGTGATACACTTTTGAGTGTCAAAGTAGCAACAGCTGAGTATATCAGTGTCATAATTTTTGCATAACCATTATACAAGTTGGCTAATCTGTATTGAAATTCAAGTTCAACTCCATTATAATTTGGTTATAATCCATTATAATATCACATATATATTTTGGTAGATTTTTGCAGTTGTGTCATTATCACTTTATAATAAAAAGTTTACAAAAAAATTAAAAGTTTATTATAACTGATTCACTGTCCTCTGTTTCTAATGCAATTGAGTTGCAATAACTATTCTACTTGAGGCATCCTGTATTAACTTGCATACAGTATGCTCCTTGCCATCCTGAAAGGGGAAATACCTTGAGGAGAGTAACTATAATAAACTTGCAGTGTCTACAGACATGGTACATTCCATACTAGGTATTCATTTCACTGCAAGCTTAAAAGCTAAAAGTGACAGTGTTTCCACAATGTCCAGTGCACCAATTCTACATTGTTGCCCATACCCTGTATATATACAGGCATTACATTGTATATTTACATATTTTTAATAAAAACTAAACTACATTGAATACAGTACATTCTTTTTAATGAAGAGGAATGAATAGTGCTGGGCATTCAGCACCATTTGCTGCCTGCCTTCCACTGAGTTCTGCACACCAGAAGAGCGAAGTGGCAGCAACAGAGCAAGAACTCCTCAAGTTCATCTCACAAAGAGATTGATGACAGCAAGTACTGCTGGACGAAGAGCATTCATATTCCTTTGCCCGGGGTCAGCTTCCCACAAACTCCCACCATCTCCTCTGTTCTTTCTCCCAAAGGTACTCTTTGTATATCTCCCACAGCAGTCTCTTAGCATGCTAGAATGAATCTGTTGCTCTTTCACAGCTTATTTTCTTCCTCTCAGCAGTATTTTATAGTTGTATTTGTTTCATGCAGAACATTATTTTGCCTTGTAAGAAGGATCGGGTGGAGTGGAAACTCTTTTGACTTTAAGAGAAAATCAGCATTGAAAGCCATTTTTCTCCTACACACTTGTGGGGGGAGACTATGCTTATAACCACAGGACCACGCAGTTTTCACTATTCAAGATAAAAATCTCTATGAAGTGGATAAGACCCAAAAACATAATAGTAAAATAGCTTGGAGCAATTACTGTCCTCTCCAAAGCCTGAATAGCTTTCTTTTAAATATAATTATAACTATCTTGCATTCCCTTTAATCCAATGTGATGAAGAGATCTAACAGGGTTAGGTACCCTTCACTGAGGGAGGGACTATTTTCAAGCCTCTGGTTATGGGAGAAATAATGATGTTGAAATTAGCATTCATTGGCTGAGGATTTGAAGCTTTTTGCATGAAGAGGGTGGCCAGAGTCCAGGAACAAATTTGGCTCTTGACAAGATGGAAGAATGTGAGTGACTGAAGAACAGGGTTAAAGAGCTAAATAATAAACCATAGCTGCAACGTCCTGAACAAAAACACATTTAAATAAAAATATGTATACAGGTGTGCCCCTGTATCTGCGGGGAGGGGTCCATTCCAGAATAATGACCACCACCACCCCCGCAGATACCTGAATCTGTGGATATGCGGGAATACCTATCCCCACATTCCAGAGGCAAGGGGAGCTCCTCTCGCCTTCAGAAGATCCTCTGAGCTCACCAAAAAGATCCTGCTCCTGGTGGATATACACCATACTTCGATCTGCAAGGGCACCTTCAAAATAGCCTTAAATGACTCTTAGAGCATATGGGGAGGAAAATATGAAAGAAAGCTATACTACAGGTAACCCAAGTACCAAAGCATGTACAGATTTAAAGTCAAAAACCAGCAACTTGAACTGCATCTGGAAAAACTGGAGTACCATGTTGCCAAGGAGCAATCCCAGTTAGCAATCAGGTTGCAGGATTTTCTACCAATTGTAGTCATGGATGTTTTCAAGAGCAACCACACATTAACAGTGCAATACTATGCATGACTACTCAGAAGTAAGTCACAGTCTCTTCCATGGGGCTTACTCCCAAGAAAGTGTGTATAGGATTGCAGCCTAAGTGCATATTTCAATACAGAAGGGACCAGAGCATGGACAACTAGGTCAAAACTATTTAGGAAAAGTTGCAGTTGGCATACAAGCCAAAGGTGCTCCTGGTCACCACTGACACTTGAGTTTTCCAAAGGTGCCCAGGATCAAGAACACTCTCAAACTGCAAACCTGTTCTTGTAAATGGATCATAACTCCTTCCAAAACCCATTCCTAGACCAGGTGTACACCCAACCAACAACATCTCCAGTTTGTCTGGATTACATTTAAGCTTGTTTTCCTCAATCCAGTCCTGTACTCCTATCAGAAACTAAAACAGTGCTTCCCAAACTTTTTAGCACTACAACCAACTTCATATAAATAAAAATTATATAAAGAAAAAATTTAAATAATACGATGCCAAGTCACTAGATTAGTATTTTTGTTTCACTTACCTGCATATATTCACATGCATTTGCTAGGACTCCAACATTTAGTAAATGTATTGTTAGATTCAATTAAATTACAAAATTTTGATCAATTTAAAAGGTGCAAGCAATTAAGGGCGCAATCCTAACTCCTTATGACAGTGCTTTCCAGCACAGGCAAAGCAGCGCCAATGGGACATGTGCTGCATCCTGCAGTTGGGTGTCACTCACGGAGGCCTCTTCAAAGTAAGGGAATGTTTGTTCCCTTACCTCAGAGCTGCATTGCCCTTATGACAGTGCTGGAAAGCACTGACATAAGGGGTTAGGATTGCGCCCTAAATTGGGCAGAATTATTTTAAGTTAAAAGACTTTTAATACAAGAATGTACAAAAGTCATGGGGAGTGAAGCGAACTTGAATGACCAGTATATTAACTTTGCAGAAATGTACGTAGTTTGGAGATCCAGCAAATGAAAATTGAAAGGCGGTAAAGAATTGCAAACTTCAGTTGTATCCTCAGGAATGACTGAAGCAAAAGAAGGACACAGACTGGATGGCAAGAGTTATTTTTAAGTTAAGCTCTGTTCAAGTTCACTAGAAATCAATAGGACTCCACCCCTTTATCAAAACAAGTGCTTCACAAAGGTTAGGTGTAAATGATTAAGTTATGCAATTTCTATACATGCCATGATCCTTGGCTGCAGAATTCACTTAAATTGTTTATTATGTATTCACCACTCTTTCCCACCCCCAACGTGGGAGCACCCAAAGCAGTGAATGATCAGTTTAAAAAATATATTAAAAAACCAAAACAAAACATCAATTACAAAAAAAACTCCAAAAAGCAGTAAAATAAAAGAATGCTCTTACCAAACACATCACCACTAAGATTAAAACATCTTTTAATCTTAAACACATTCTTAAATCTTAAATCTTAAAAACATTAAAACATTTTTAACCACTGGTAGACCATGGCATGGAGAAGGTCCATTTTACCTCCCATGGTAGGGTGTTCCACATTTTGGGGGAGGGGGTGCCACCACAGAAAAGGTCTTCTTGTGTATCACCACCAATCAGGCTTCTGGAGGCAGCAAAGCATGAAAGAGATCTTCACCAAGTGATTTCAGGGGTCAGGCAAATTCACTTGATCTCAGCCAAAAGGCTAAGAAGCAACCTATGCCTATGAAACCCTAAAGTTCAGTAATCTGAACTGGTACAGGTTAATAACTGTGGTCTCTGTGAATCATTTTACATATTTTACACATTTAATTACCCTTTTTTCATAGCATCCATCTGTAGTTGAGCTGCTTATTCAAACCTTCATCCTTTCATCCTGAACTGACTACTTTGCCAGTTCTTAATGTAGCTGCTGCTTTACATGGTTCCTGCATTATTCATTGTTTTATTATAGCTGTATATGATCACTACTTAACCTTAACAGTTTCAAATCATGAGGATTTATAAGGGTTTCTAAATTCATCTGGAAACTACCCAGGCCTTGCTTAACCTGAGTTTTCTTGGTAGTCAGCCATCTGCAATCAAAATGATTTCAAACTGATGTCCAAATGGAAATAGCTTTCCACTAGCATGAAATTTTGCACAGAGGAACATTCATATATGCACGTCCCCCACCTGCATTCTGAAGTGACACAGTCCCTGTATTTTTTTCTGCATATGTGCATTATCCCATAGCCAGCATGCATTTGGCAAAACAAAGAGAGATAACATACTCTAAGGCTCTCCTTATTCATAAGAATGTGGAGTGTATTCACATCATTAAAGTCCCTAGGAGACAGAATTCATGGGGGAAAAGAAGCCTATGAAAAGATGGGGATGGACATATTGTGAAAAGTAGACTGTAGTATTTGAAGATAAGCATTGCCAATTTTGTTCCTTGCAGAGTTTCTATGCTTTTAACAGGTATGTAACAAGCTGAAACTTAGACAATGGCAGTTTTCCAACATGCAGATGCAATAAGGGGGAACGCTTAACCTTATTAACGCTTAACAAGGGGGAATGGCTGCTTCTTGAATAGCTGTTAAAAGCACCCAAATCCTACCAGAAATAAAGCTAGCAAGTCTCCCTGAAAGAAAGAACCACCAGTTTCAATGGGTTTGCTTCCAAGTATGCATGCTCATTGCTTATGGCCAAAGCAGCAGGGGCCAATCCACAGCTCACTGAATTCACTGGCAAAACTCCCATATACTTTAACCCATCTGGAATACATCCACTGTAAGCATCTTACATAATGTGGTTAAAGACCCTTTCAAGAAAAACAAAATGAAAGAATTTTCACCATAGTTAAACCATAAGCAACATTCTGATCAGACCACTGTTTCTGAAGCACTGTCAAATCTATTGATTCTTTTACATCACTGTAGTAGGGAGACAGGGTAATGAGCCAGATCCGTTATCTGTTTGTTTCAATACACAGAAACACTATTCTTGCAGTTCTAAGAGACATGAAACACCTTCATCTGGCCTGGAAACACAAATCTTCCAGGAAAACATTGTGTTCAAAAGAGGTCCCACTAAGAGTGATGCCTGCCTTTTTCAGCTCACATTTCCACTGAAATGAGCTGTTTAAGGAGGCAGCACCAGCTGCTTGCTTTGTTGACACATAGCCAATTTGCGCAGCTTTGGGATTTTGCTCATATTTCTTGTCAAGTGACCAAAAATGCAAACATGGGAAAGAAGGGCCCCAACAAGAGGGTGCATACTGCTGTATGCCCTGAAGAAATGCACCCTGGGTGGTCATCCACAGCTACATAAAGATGTGATTGTTACATGATGTCCTACTACTTGCTGTAGTGTTACTCAGGAAAACACACACACACACACACACACACACACACACAAAGCATGCACAAGAAGTGGGCTTGAATTATGCATAGGCTGCAGCATACATAGCATACAACTGTGAGGCAGTTTCCTCCAGTTCAAAGCAGTATGTACCATCTGCTACCATGTTACTGTATATTTCCCCTCACCAACCAACCTGAAGAACAGAAGGAAAGTTCAACACAGAAACCCCAAGGATCTTATGCCCTTCTGCTTCTTACAATCTTCCAGTACATTACAGTCATTTCTTTAAAGCTCAATGCCAACATTATCAATTGTTTTCCATAAGGTGATTGGGTTACAAACAGGTCCAGATAATGCAGCACAGCCATGAGCCATATCTTTTCTCTTTGAAGAAATTTCTCCAGCTATTATTCCTCCTCTATCAACAACCTTGCACAGCAGGAATGGCTTCCATCTTCTCCTTCCATCTAAAGCCAAATTCCAATACCTCAAGATCAAGTGACTGTCTGGATAATAAACATGTTTGTGCCAATTGTGTTATACCCTTAGATATTATTAAGTTTGGAACACTAGTTGATTGCTTGTAGTCAAATACTCAAAGAACACCCATTGCAGGCTGTGGCCTGTCTCTTAAATGGCATCACTATTTGAGGTACTATAATAGCAAAGACTGGTGTGAGGGTTCCTTGCTTCCCAGCACATTAGTATGTTCCCAAGTACTCTGTTATAACAGGGTCGGTTTTGATTTTGTACACATAGTAGTTCCTGCTTAAAGTGACCACCCAGTACATATTTGAAATTTTATGTTGCTACTCAACCTTCACTGATATTTGCAATACAAATTACAGTGTTCCCAAACTGTATGCTGCACTCACAAGGGTGCTGTGGGATGTCCCCAGTAGCCTCTTCTTACTGGCTCTCCTCACCTTGGCTGGGAAAAGATCGCACATGATTGCTGCCAAGACAGGGCGCCGTGAAAGAAGAGCACCGTGACCATGATACATAAATACTGTTAATAATAATACATTTGGAAACCACTGCTGTATTTAATTCCCCCTCCTCCTTCCCATAACATGCAATGGAAGAATGCAACACAATGCAAACATCATGCATTACTCCTTACATATACACTCCAAAAGAAATCAATAACGTGGCATAAGAATGGCAATGATGTGATGACAGTGGCATGTTACACATTTCCTTCGTACATTTTGGGGGAGAGAATGAGAGGTAACATTGGGTAAACCCCACTCTTTACTACAAATTTGCCTGGACCAACTGACTCAAGTTTCTTTTTCTGGAACCTGAAAAGATTTCATTCACTTTCAGAAATGTCAAAATCCTTATGGCCCAGCAGGGCTTAGGAGAGGGAAGTAAAGGGGGTAATTTGTACCCGGGCCCAGGGTCAGAAAAGGGGCCCAGGAGTCAAAAAAAAAAGGGGGGGCCCAGAAAGTTCTTGGGATCTTACATTTTCCTATCTCGCCTGAACTTGCTGCCTGTGCATCATGCTGGGGGCACAACCAGGGGCATGGAGTGGCAACTGCTGCTGCAAGCTACACACTGAAAACACTGGAACCAGAAATGCATCCATGACCGTCCTTAACACAAATCTTGTCAAATCTGGGAGGAAACTGGCCTGCTACGGTAGCTCATTGGCTTGTGGATCCAGTAAGGAGTGGATCCATGAAGGAGTGTACAGGAGCTCAGGGACCCAGGTGCGAGGCTACAGCTGCTGCAGAAGTTCATTTTGGTGCACACAGCACACTGTCCATTCTAGTGTGAACCTAAATACAAAGATGCTAATTTTCTGCAATGGATTTTCTATATTTCAAAGGTTTTAGAGAGAGTCAGGAGTGTGTTTGGTTGTCCATATTACTTTATCTAGTTGCCATTGCCGCATGGTCAGGTAGACCTGGGCTTCAAAGATTATTCTGGCTGCCAGTATCCTCCCCCTGCCCTACTTTACCCCCGTGCTGCCATTGCCCCTCCCCTTTCGGGAGTGGGCCCAAAACAAACTTTGTACCCCCTGATAAAATTACTCTCAGAATACCCAGTTATTAGAGACCCTGTGGCCCAGTGCAAAACAAAAATTACATCTGTAGAAGGGTATGTGATTAAACCAAGAGTCTACAAAGTTTTGGCTGACCTTGATATGTAATTCAAGTTTGTGCTTGCCAAAGATCTGCTGACACCATGCTGAGCGTCTCCAAAGGGCCGGTGAGACAAGATCCCACCCTTCCTCTCCAACTCTTAGCTGGGAAAGAGGCTCATCCTTGTTGACTGGCTTCATGCTTGGAAACCAGTCAGCCAACTCCTTGCTTTCTCAGCATCTCCAGAGTCCAGGGAAAGCCTCTTCAGGTTATGGGGAAAAGTGAGGACTCTCATAGGACCAAGAGATGAACCTGCCCATGGCAAGTGCAGGTACGAGTGCTACATGAAGACTTACAATCAGTTTGCATGAATGTGATGAAACAGTTGTAGTTCATTTTGGAGGATTTTCCCTACAATTCTGAGGTGATTCAAATTCCAAGCTCCCTTGCTCAGCAATCAGAGCACTGGAGGGTGGTGCTAAAGGAAAGGTCCCCAGGCCTGAAAAGACTTTCTCTTTCCTGTGTGCTTCTGACTGAGCAAGTTAGGAAGGGTAATAGCCAGTGACCTTTAGGTTATGTTTATGTTGGTCAGTCCTCCCACTCCAGATGTTGGGAGCTCTTGGTTACCTCAGTTCTGGCCAGGCCAAGTGGTGATCCATGTTCTCAGCCTAGAGTCCAGCAGGGCCTGCACATGTGAAGTTTTCCTGCAGAGCCAGCACCATTTAGGTTTATCTGTGAGCAAACAAGTCTGCATACATTGTTTTTTCCCTTCTGTTGATGCAATTATCAATAAAACCTCTTTGTTTAAAGCCTCTGTCATGTTCTGGGATCAGTGGATTTGACAACCTCCCCGCTCTGCAGGTACTGCTGCCAGAATGAGGGCAATAACAACCCTGAATACTATTCTTGGGGAGGGGTTTTGCCTAGGGAACCCCTCTGAGAATCAGATCTCTTGGGTTGGTGGCAGCGGACTAGATCTACAAAGTCTTTTCCCACTAAGCTGCATGCCCATACCTAGTAGAAGAGTGGGGAATGAGAAGGGAGGGAGTGCCTGACAGTAGGTGCTACTGCCCTAGGTCAGCAGGCAGTTGCTGGAATCACCCCTTGTGATCCATGACAATGAACTGTCCAAAAATCAGATTTTGTCTGACCAGGTGTCTCCCAGTATCCGTGGATCTGGTATCCAAAATTCCAGTTCTCCACGGTTCCCATTATCTTCTTCTACCTTCATTACATTAGCACAAAGCTATTAACGTGTCTTGCTTTAACCAAATGATAAAAGCAGAAAGTTTATAGCAAGATAAGCAAGTAGGCAGCCTGCAAGCTAGAAGGGAGACTAAGAACAAACATTAATTTCCTGCTAACAGTCATTCTTAGCCAACCCTCTAACCCAGGGGTGCTCAATAAGTCAATCCCGATCTACCAGTCAATCGCCAGGCAAAATGAGTAGATAGCAGGCTTCTCTCCCATCCACACATTCCTGGGAGTGAGCCCCACCCTGGGAGTGAAGCATCCCTGGGAGTGAGCTCCGCCCTAGGAGTGAGCTCCTGTCCACGAATCCCTGGGAGTGAGCCCCGTTGACTCTCCTGGGGATTACTTACCTTTCCCCTGTTTTTACACTGGTATGTATGGAGATCTGCCCCCCCCAACTTCCATCTGTTGGTTCTGTGTGCAAGGGGTTTTGCACTGGTCTTGCTGTGATGTCTATACAGAGATCTTCCCTCCCCCACACCTTTCCCTTGTTTTTGCACTGGTATGTATGGAGATCTGCTCCCCCTCCCCACTTGTATTGGAATCAAGGAAGATCTGGTGAGGAGGTAGGCTGTGGTGTCAGCAGTGGCCCCTTTAAGGGTAAGGCCTGGGCATCCAGCAGAGCGTGCTGCACAGCTGCAGCCACTTGAAGGCAATAGGGCCCTCAGGGAGAGCACCTGAGGCAGGAAGGGCTCCACTTATTTATGCGAGTCAGCCTTTTCCTACATGAAGATCTTTAAGTCCAAGTACCGTTCCACCATGACTGATGAACATTTAGAAGTGTGCTTGAAGCTGGCTGTCAGCAGCTGCTGTCCGGGCTATGCATCCTTGGCTGATTCACTTCAGTGCAAGTCATCAAAGTAAACTCAAGTAATTACAAAAAATGTTTATAGTTAATTATGTTGTGTTGTGCAATATTGGCTCATGTGGTTATGCAAGGTACACCAACATACATTGTACACATAAATGTTATATGTTATGATGGCGTGAACATTGTAAAAAAACTCTGGTAGATCTTCGGGCCTCTCTGGGTTTCAAAGTAGCTCTCGAGCCAAAAAAGTGTGAGCACCCCTGCTCTAACCTGACTGCTAGTCTTGCTTCATTGGCAACCTTCAGTCTCGAAAGACTATGGTATCATGCTCTGAAAGGTGGTTCTGGAACAGCGTCTAGTGTGGCTGAAAAGGCCAATTCGGGAGTGACAATCCCTTCCACACTGGGAGCAAGTGCAGTCTGTCCTTGGTCTGTCTCCCTGGCTATGGGCCTTCCTTCTTTGCCTCTTAGCCTCAGACTGTTGGTCAAGTGTCTCTTCAAACTGGGAAAGGCCATGCTGCACAGCCTGCCTCCAAGCAGGCCGCTCAGAGGCCAGGGTTTCCCACTTGTTGCGGTCCACTCCTAAGGCCTTCAGATCCCTCTTGCAGATGTCCTTGTATCACAGCTGTGGTCTACCTGTAGGGCGCTTTCCTTGCATGAGTTCTCCATAGAGGAGATCCTTTGGGATCCGGCCATCATCCATTCTCACGACATGACCGAGCCAACGCAGGTGTCTCTGTTTCAGCAGTGCATACATGCTAGGGATTCCAGCACTGTGGAATCCAGTTCCAGTTCCAGGACTGTGTTGTTTAGAACTTTGTCCTGCCAGGTGATGCCAAGAATGCGTCGGAGGAAGCGCATGTGGAAAGCGTTCAGTTTCCTCTCCTGTTGTGAGCGAAGAGTCCATGACTCGCTGCAGTACAGAAGTGTACTCAGGACGCAAGCTCTGTAGACCTGGATCTTGGTATGTTCCGTCAGCTTAGCTTTCTGTTTATAGCATTTTGTTAAAGCGAGACACGACAATGCTTTAAGCGAATGTAATGAAAGTAATGCGCACAGGGAACCATGGAGTTAGGGTTCCTCCTTATCTGCAGTTTCCAGTATCCACATGGGACAGAAATGTATCCCCCATGGATACTGGGGTGTGTGTGTGCCTGTACAGCAGTGTATTCCAACTCTTCTTTAAAAAATTGAAAAAGCTTCTGACACAGATCTCAGCTGCTGCTAGCAGAATGAATTTTGATTATGGTATACACTACGTCTCATTCCCCACACACATTTCTATATTTAAATATGTATAGTGTGGTGAAAGGGTGGGAATAAAGAGAAGAGATACTCCAACAGCAGGAAACCTGCACATTTTGATTGTCCTTTACAATAACCCCATTAAGAAATGGATCTTCTCTTCTTCAATTCACACTTTCAATTAAGCTGAACGTTCCGGTGCAATACCTTGTCCACTTGAGTCGAGGCTGGAAAGCTTTCTTTCTGTGGTGTGTATGCCAACGAATTCCTAACACAGCCGCTGCATGAATGGCACATACTGTCATGGGCATAACTATAAATATACGTTATTACCAGCTTGAACCAGTTCAACCCAGAAAATATGACAGAATTACCTCCAAGCTGTCCTTTGCCACAGTCATAAGACTGATCAGAATCAACAAAGTAAACACCTATAAACAGATTTAAAAAGCAGCTCATTAAACACATTTTTTCAGTTGCATTGAAATTGACATGTCTTCCTTTTGCAATTGGAACTCTTCCTACACAAGAAAGGCCCCAAGCTTGGTTAAAATCCAGAAACCACCTACTCCAGCCTATTACTGTAAGCCTTCTTTGAAAGAAAGAACAAGTTGTATTTATTTGGAGGATTTCTACACCACTTTGAGAATTTTTAAATTGAAATGCAAATTAAAAATAAAACAAAAGCCCACAGTTTAGCAAAGTGTTGAGAAGGATGTGACACAAAAGTTGTCACTTTTCTTCCCAACAAGGCATCTTTACTTGCCACACAAGGCAGACATGTGACCACTGCAGCTTTCCCCCTTGCTTAGAGTAGCACTACAGAAGAAGCTGCACTGGTTGAATGCTTGTCTATAAGGCAGCAATTAACAGCATAAGAATTCTGCAAAAGTGGGGAGGGAAGAATGGCAACCCTATAAGGCAATGATTTTCAACCTTTTTCATTTCACAGCACACTGACAAGGCACTAAAATTTTCAGGGCACACCATCAGTTTTTTGACAGCTGACAAAACACACCATGCTGCTGGTGAGGGGCTCACACCCTCATTGGTCCTACTAATGAATGACTCTCCCCCAGTCTCCCACAGCATACCTGCACACCAATTTGTGGCACACACAAAAACCAATTTGTGGCACACTGTGACACATTGGTTGAAAATCGCTGCTATAAGGCATCCAACAGCAGGACAGAGAAGAGAAAATTCAGTAATTACTAGCATAAAGCTACAGCCAAACCAACCCAAACTACTGAGGGGGGGGGAAACAGGCTTACTTTCTATCCCACCACTTTTATACTGTATACTGCTTTGTGCACACCCAGAAATGTGTTAATGCTAAGCAAAAAAAAAAAAAAGTCCCCCAAAATGTCTCTAGATAGTGGAACCCTAACAGATCAAGTCTATGCAAATCCACTCAGAAGTCCCACCAAGTTCAATGGAACTTACTCCTAAGCAGGGTGACCAGATGTCATAACTGCAAAATGTAGGACATGACAAAATAAAAGCTAAGAACACTTGTACATGGATTTCATGTGGTTAATTTAAACACTATAATACAAACTGTTAAATTTAAAACTGTGTTACATATAATGTATCCATTACAAGAAGGTTATGTGCTGCCTGCTCACAGGGAAAAGGAGGACATTTAAGTGTTTTTTCCAGGAAGGACGCAAAGCTAAAAAGAGGACATGTCCTGGAAAAAGAAGACATCTGGTCACCCTGCGGACTCCTAGGTAAGTGTGTGTGTATAGGGCTGCAGTCTAACAAAGCAGCGTATCCTTAAGCACAGTCTTCCTATCTCCTGTCAGCTCATAAGAACATAAGAGGAGCCCCGCTGGATCAGGCCAAAGGCACATATAGGCCAGCTTCCTGTATTTCACAGTGGTCCACCAGATGCCTCAGGGAGCACACAAGACAACAAGACCATCCTGGTGCTCTTCCTTGCACCTGGCATTCTGAGGCAGCCCTCTTCTACAATCAGGAAGTTTTGTAATCTGTGATGGACTTTTCCTCCATGAATCTGTCTAATCCCTTTTTAAAGGCATCCAGGCCAGATGCCATCACCACACCGTGAGGAAAGGGGTTCCACAGGCTAATGTAAGGCTAATTACATGCCAGGTAAAGAAATATTTTCTTTTGTCTTTCCTAACTCTCCTGACACACAATTTCAGTGGATGCCACCCTGCTGCTGGTGTTGTGTGTGATGGCATCTACACCAGATACCATCTCCACGTCCTACGGCAAGGGGTTCCACAGACTAACCACACGCTAGGGAAAAGAACATTTTCTTTGGTCTGTCCTAAATATCCCAACACTTGGTTTCAGTGGATGCCCCCTTGGTGCAGGCATCTGGCCTAGATGCCATCACCACCCCCCTGTGGCAAGGAGTTCCACAGGCCATTTACATGCAGAGTAAAGAAACATTTTCTTTGGACTGTCCCAACTCTCCCAACACTCAATTTCAGTGGAAGCCCCCCTGGCGCTGGTGTTGAGTGTGTTGGCATCTATGCAAGTGGCAAGGAGTTCCACAGACACAAAGAAACATTTTTCCCCACCACTGTGTCCAATCCCCTTTGAAGGACATTCAGGGCAGAAGCCACCGCCACATCCAGTGGCAAGGAGTTCCACAGACCAACCAGAGGCTGGTGCAAGGACTTCCTTTGGTCTGTCCTGACTCTCCCAGACCGCTCCCTGGTGGCAGCTGGGGGTCTCTCTGGGGCGTGGGAGGAGCCTGCAGCCCCTCCGCCAGTCGCAGGCGGAGCGCCCACTGGGGGGAGCAGTAGGGCAAAGGCGGGAAGGGGAAAAGGGCGGCGGGCGAGGCAAGCAGGCAGACACTCACTGGAGCCGGGCCGAAGGTGGAGGTGGCTTGTGACGAGGAGGCGGGCGGGCGGACGAGCCTGTCGCTGGCTTGGCTGGCGCCTTGGCGCGCTCGGCAGCGAGACCAGAAAGGGCGCCGTGAGGGAATCTCCCGCGGAGGGCCCGCCCCCAGCTTCGTGAAGGCACGGCCCTTCCAGCCAATGGGGGCAGGAGGCGGTGGTCGGCTGGCGCGCCTCGCCGCCTCAGCTGCACTCGGGGCTGGGGGGGAGCCGGTCAGAGCCGGCCGCGGTGGGGGGTGTCAGTCCCGTCCCGTTCCGTCCCGTCCCCTCTCTCTCTCTCTCTCTCTCTCTCACACACACACACACACAGTTTGCCATAGGGGTAAATCAGTTTTGCACACACACACACACCCCCACACACACACAATTTGCCATGGAGTTAAATCAGACACACACAGTTTGCCATATGGGCAACTCAGTCTGAAGGGGACACACACACACACACACACACACACATACACACAATTTGCCATAGAGTTAAATCAGACACATACACACACAGTTTGCCATATGGGCAACTCAGTCTGAAGGGGACACACACACACACACACAATTTGCCATAGAGTTAAATCAGACACATACACACACAGTTTGCCATATGGGCAACTCAGTCTGAAGGGGACACACACACACACACACAATTTGCCATAGAGTTAAATCAGACACACACAGTTTGCCATATGGTCAACTCGATCTGAAGGACACACACACAAACACACACACACACACACACACGGTTTGCCATATGGGTAAATAAGTCACAAAGCACTAGAAATTGGACCATATGCATGCCAAATATTGAGCTGTTCTTTCTCATCTTCTCCTGAGATGCTGGGGATGTTCTTTTCCCTCTCACACAACAGCAGAGGCGGACATCCACTAAAATTTCAATGTTGGGAGGGTTAGCACAGAAAAAAGGAAGTATTTCTTTATCAGATGTGTGATTAGTTGGTGGAACTCCTTGCCACAGGATGTGGTGATGGCATCTGGCCTAGATGCCTTCAAATGGGGATTGGACAGTTTTCTGGAGGAAAAGTCCATCACAGATTACAAACCAGGATGGGTGGTATGTGCAACCTCCAAATTTTAGAAGTAGGCTACCTCCAAATGCCAGGTGCAAGGGAGGGGATCAGGTGTCTTGAGTGCTCCTGGAGGCATGTGGTGGGCCACTGTGAGATTCAGGAAGTTGGACTAGTTGGGCCTTTGGCCTGATCCAGTGGGGCTCTTCTTATGTTCTTATGAGATATGTGGAGCCCAGACGCATTGATTTGGAAGTAAATTCCATTGAATGCCATTGGACTCACTTCTGAACCAAGCTGCATAGAATCTGAGTGCCCTGAGGCACACCTACTTGGGAGTAATGCACTCTTGGACTCAGTTTGGGAGTAAGGAAAGCATAGTATTGCACTCCCATCCTATACTTTGGTAAAACACACACACACACCCCAAAGAAAAGTTTAATGGCACCTTAAAGTCTAGTCAATGCACTGTATTGAGGAAGAAGATGTGGTCTACTAGAGACCCATTCATCAGATACATGAGGTGTTATTTTCAATCAACAAGTATATAAACATGGGTATAGACTAGGAATATCCAATGAAATGCAAGAGGTGCAGTCTGACAATTCTGTATGAGTCATATCTATATATAGATATATAAAAGCACAATTGGATTCCTTGACATGTTAAATGACTGTGCCTTAGAGCAGCTAGCCCACCAGAGGACAGGTGACTCTGGATTTAATATTGTGCGGTACTCAGGACCTGGTTACAGATGTCAATGTTACGGAGCCATTGGGGAACAGTGATCATGCTGTGATCCATTTTGACATGCATGTCGGGGGAAGAATACCAGGCAAATCTCTCACAAAAACCCTTGACTTATATTATATTCTAACAGTGCAATGCTATACATATTTACTAAGAAGTAAGTCCTGCTATATTTGGTAGGACATACTCCCAGATAAATGATTGCAGCCAAAGCAATCTTATCCACAATCTTATAGACCTATCTGGGAGCCCAGGTCATAGGAAGGTGGAGAAACAAACAAATCAGTATACAGGAAGTGTGATTTTTAGCTCTTTTAACGATTAAAATTGTAGACCTAAAAGCAGTCTCTTTCCAAATGTTCCTCTCTACTTTTGTCCAGTCTGTAATGACAATCCTTACATGATTCTACAGTAGTGAGAAAACTAGTTGCATTATTTCATTGCTTGGAAAGCTTTCATTTATTGCCTTTTCCACATTCTGTAGAGCAATATCTGCAGAAGGGATAGCAAAAGACACACTGTCATATCTAATTGGTCTAAAAAGCATTGCTTCGATAGGACTTCAAAGGATCTTTCTAGAGGTACACACCAACTTACAAGGATTAAAGTGCTTACTCTCTCCGTTTAAATTCTTATTGTTAGAAGATCAGACATTAGCAGGTCTTGGGGTTAGGCTACATAGACGTCATACATAATATAGTATAATCCTTCTGAATAAATTTAGTACAATATCCTGAACCTTCAGGATACTTCGGCATACATATTTCAGCATAATTACTTTTACAACATGACCTCCTTCATTCTGTATGGTGAAAACACTTTAAAACAAAAATTCCTTGTAACTCTAATATTTTTACTAATATTTGTAGCTAAGGAAGGTGGTGCAGTAAGTTTTGCAGGAACCATAATGTGCCATGTAAGTGGCCCCTCCCACTCACCAATGGAGCCATTCTGGGCAGTGATGGCAACACTGTAGCTATGTTACTGGGTTGCAGGAACTAGTTGAGAGGTCCATTGGGTTGTTAGCATGCCTGCACAGTTTTTTAGATAAATGGAACTAAATATGTTGTAGGTGGGGTGGCAAAGTTGAGAGCCTATTTTTGAGAGAGATCAGGAGCTAGTGGTTTGCTTAAGGCCATGTAAAGAGTTCCTGGAACTCACCTTTAGCTGTTACACAACACTAGCTAGTTTACAGTTTTTAACCACATCCACGAGTTGTGGTTGTATGCTGAACCAACATGGCATGAGGAATATTTAGACATAACCTCATGTTGCAAGGTAAACTACTCCTTGCAACAACAGAAGGGTGCATCTATTTAGCTGAGCCTCCTCCACCCACTTCTCCGCCCCTGAAGGGAAATGTTATTCAGAATCAATAATGTCTGTGAGAGGAAAATAAATATCAACTAGCACATCTCTTTTGGAAAATTAGGCAATGCCCTTTGGGGCATAATACAAGTTTATTTGGCAGGACTGCAAGAGCGATGTTACATCGCACTGTTTGATACATACCTACCCACTAGATAAATATAAGATTTTATTCTCCAGGACAGTGTGTCCTTTAATTTCTGAATATATGCAGACTGGAGCAAAAAATTAACAAAGGGCAGCAAGGTGAGGAGTGAAACAGGTAAAATTAGCCTGTATATAGCTGCAGTCTTAACTGCATGATGTATGATGATGGGGCAGCCCCACTCTTTCTGCTAATGTTACTTTGAAAGAAATATATTTCAGATTACAGGCTGTGGATGGGAATTCTGACTTACTCCATTTCATGTATGGAGTTGCACCTACTGCAACTTATGCATACTTACTTGAAAGTAAATCCTGTGAACTTGGGGATTTCTTGAGTAAACTGTACATAGAATCAAGCTGTAAATTGAATGAGACATTGAAATTAATCAGAGGACTTCCATATATGTCCATCTGACTGGGCATTTACTATTTAATAATTTTCAGCATGAAAGTATTAGTGTTAGTCTATCTGAAAGCCATGTTGTTTTTCTCCAAGTGATGTTTATTATTATTTTTTTAGCCAAAGTAAAAGGCATACAAATCATTTCGTCTCAGAAAAAAAGGTGGACAGGATTCCAGATATGCATGGTTGTGGATAAACTTGCAATACATGGCAGGCTTTGCAGTTAAATATACCAAAGGGCTGTGTAAAAAGGAGATTTATGAGGAGGAGTAACAGGAAAGGTGTAATCATCTTCTCTCCAGAGACCAAACAAAACAACAGTAACAACCTGTGAAAAGCACACTCAGCAATGAGTTCTTTTAAAAAGTAGGTGGAATGGAAGCCCTTTCCCAGCAAAACTGCACATGTTCATCTAGGACGGTAGAAGATGAACTTCATTATTTATACATTTCAACCAATTACTTATATGTTAAATAAGTACTTATACATTAATCTTTGTTTATCCATCTGCTTGCTGTATGAATAAACTCAGCCTTAAACAGCCAAGTTGACAGTTTGCATAAAGAACAGAAAACTTGGGGTTATAATTATTATATTAAGAATATACAGGCCCAGCCTATTTATACACTGATTTTTTATACAGGGATTTGACTCAACATGAATAGTGCCTGCAAATGAGAAGGAATGTGCTGATCCCTGGAGAAGGGGAAAATGCATCCCTTTAAAATCATTTTAAAAAACTGAACATTCCTTTAACAATAGTCTCCTTAATGAGAGAGAGAGGGCAACTGGCTGAAGATCCATCAATCCTTCTCTCCCCAGTGGAACCCTCCCTTCCCCCTGAGCACTTGAAAGAAAGGTGATCTCTTTGCATTGGTGAAGGGAGGGACTGAGTGTAAGCTCTCAGCAATTTTTAAGCTCTTGGAGGAGGACTGATTGATGGATTGTCTTGTTAATGATTCTTATCTTACATCACAAAGGTCAGCAAGGCTGTTTTTAAATCACTGGAGCAAAGAAACTTTGCTTTTTAAATTGATTTGCTGTAGTGGGTTTTTTTGCCATCCCTGTGCATGCTTGGAATAGAACCCAGGCAAATAATTAGTCTCAACCTGTATACCACTTTTCAACAAAAAGTAGTTGACAAAGCAGTTTACATAGCAAAATAAATCAATAAATGGTTTGCAGTCCCCAAAGGGCTCACTTAAAAAAGAAAAGAAAAAAAAGCAGAAAAGACACCAGCAACAGCCACTGGGAAAGGAACTGTGCTGGGGTAAAGAGCTTATGATGAAGCTTGGGAGGGCAAGTGTATCAATGGCTCCTAGTCCTGACCAGCGATCCCTCTAAGGTGTGCAGCTGAGTGGCTGTGCACTCAGCACCAAGCTCAGTTTGGTAGCCCAGAAGTTCAGCAGTGTTGATGTCATTGCCAAAAATCCAGTTGTGATGATGCACATCTGCCGAGGGGGGGTCATCATACCAGCGCAGACCCCTTACAGGCAGCAGTTCCCAAACTGTGGGTTAGGACCCAATTTTTGGTGGGCCTCAGAGCCTCCAAGGAAAACATGGGTGATAGAAAGAACGGATTGCCTCAAGCTCTGAGGCTATTTAAAGATCAGATTCCTGCTAATTGCCCTGCAAAGAGCTGCGCTCCTGCAGTTTGCAAGCATGTGTAAATATATAGGAAGATAAATGTTTGAGTGTCTTTTCTGGTTATTTTTACTTGTAAATAATTAAATAAAAATACTGTTTCTTTCTAATAGCTTAATTTTTTAAAGTCTCATAAACCTAGGTGGGTCCCAGTAGAGTATCATTTTAAAAAGTGGGTCCTGGTGCTAAAATATTTGGAACCCACTGCTTTACAGGGAATGCTGGTCACAATCTCTACATACTGCCACCAGGTTCAAAGGTGGGATAGTTGGAGGGGACCAAAAGCAGGAATGGGGATATGCCTTCATCTCCTGCTGCCAGCACTGGAACTGGGTCCTAACTAACTTCCATGCTGCAACGTAGTGGTGCCAGAACAGCCTCAGCTGTATCCAGTGCAGGAAAAGAGGCCACTGGAGGTCTCCCTGACCTTGTCTCTTTGTCTCCTTGCCCTGAAGAAATCCCCAGCAACTGCTATGGGGCTACACAGGCCTGTGCCTGCAAAATCACTGACACAAGCATGAGCAACATGTGCCACTGTTCCTGCTCCGGGGCCTGTTCTGCCCCTTCCTGCCCTCCCCTGCCCTGTTACACCCCTCCCTGCCCCCAATCCACCCTCCTCCACCACTCTGCTGTCCAGGCACAGCTTACTTGCTCCAGTGTATGCTGGCCCTCCGTTGGTAGTGGCAGGTTGGTGCAGGCTTTCCTGCCAACACCATCTGTATTGCTGCAACATGCTTTCCTCACTCCACCAGCGCTAGTGTGGATAGGATAGCACAGTTAATCATTATAGGGTTGTGGGTTTCTTTTGCAGAGAATAGTTGATATTTCGTAGATACTACACAGCTCATATTCTTTGCATTTTCCCATTCTTGGAGATTTTAAAGAGTGATTCCCACAGGAAAAGATGGCCAGCTGGGGAAGCCTAAACTGCCTTAGTACCCTTAGAGAAGAGTGTATAAAAATATAAACTGCTGTGCATTTTTCAAATGAAGTTCAGCATCTGGTGAGAAAACTGTGAAGGAAACTGGCCAAGTCCACCCACCCAGCAGTAGGTCAGTGCAAGCAACTCATCTCCTTGCAAATGAGTAACATTCTTCTTCAAAATGCTCCCCAAGGAGAGTAATTTGAATGTTGAAGCCTTCTTAGGGCAATGGGAAAATGGCATCAGCAGTGATAAAGTGTTATATAAAATCCTTCCATTGGTAAATTCAGCAACAGTTCTAATGGCGACTATAAGTGGGAAGAAATGATTTCAACAATGGTAAGAGAAAGATACAGTTAGCTAGGTAGGGCCACAAGATCAAAGACAGTACAGCAAGCTAGCAAACCCCTGGCAGATGAACATGTTCAGAATGAGTGCTTAGGAGGCAGAGGCTCATGTCACCACCCCGAAGCACATTTGGAAGTGTGATATGCATTTATTTTTTAAGTACTTATGAGTTGTGCTTCACCCACCAGCTGGTTATGCCAGTGGGAGAACATGGTTGATTATAAGGCATGTGGTGTTGACATCATTGCCAGGCGCTGACCAGCTGGGCAACAGAAGAGGATGGAAAGATACTGCCAAGGCTCCAGCTTAGGTAAAGGGAGGGATCAGGACTTCTAGCTCAAAAGAAGGCTTGGGCAGGTAGGCAGGGAGGGGAGAGAGAGAGAGAGAGGAGTGTGGTGGTGAAAGAGAAAGGTGGCAGGAGCAGCAGAAAGAGGAGGGAGCAGAGGTAAAGGTGACACGCTACATCTTTAGAATGAGGGTATAGCGGAAAAGGGGGGGAGATGGAGGCGTCCACAAAGGAAGCACCAAGAGGGGAAAAATGCTGAGGACTAGAGGTGCTGACATATGTAGCTGGAGCAAAGACAAGCCCCAGGGGAGTTATGCCCTAAGGGAGATCCAGGGTGAAGTCCCTCCAGAGCCCCTGCCCCCCAACTGGATAGACCCTGTAGAGGCGAACCCAGCTCTTTTAATCCAACCCCAGATAGGCTGGGCTGTCCATCATTCACAAGGACATTTACCAAGAGGAAGATGGCAGGCCTCAGCCTAAACCCTCAAGACGCAAGTTAAATTGCTCTATGTAGGTGTGAAGAAATCTTCCTCAAGGATGACAACAACCTTTTGTTTCTATGTCTACAGGCCCAGGAGGGGAGAACTAAAAGAGTTGGTTCAGGATCAATAACCCCTTTGAGGCAGAGCTATCCCCCAGGGTGTGGGGGAAAGAGACCCCCATGATCACACTATTGAAAACAACAAACTGTTTGGGTACCCTTCAGGGAGAAAGGCGAAATACAAATCTAATAAATAAATAAATAATGGAGCCCATTTAATTCATGTTTACTTTGTTATGAAAGGTCGGATTAAGACCTTTAGAGGACCTAAGCGCTGAAAAGATTATGGTGCCCCCCATATGTAATTCAAAATAAAGACAATACTATAATATAAAATAAAACAAATTGTGGACAATGCACAATTTGCCTTTGAAATGAAAACAGCTAATCTTTAGTAATTTTGATGTGCTGCACACAAAAATGACAGTGAACTATGTCTATTGGTTCTAATTTAGGAGATATGCAGTACATTTACCAGTCTATTACAGAACGGATATCACAGATCTCTCACAAACTGTAGCCAATTTTGCTGTCATAGTCATGTTCAGCACCTCAAAATCTATAAGAAAAGACTACTTTAATGTGGGGGCATGACCTTCGTAAAAATTTGTTGTCCAGTGTTACACAATGTACACCATTTCTATGTTTATATGTAATGTATGTAAGAAAGAAAGAAAAAATGAATCAAGTACATTTAAGTCAAAAGAATATATTAATAATAAAACAAATTTATTGCAACACATGACAGCATCTGATTTCCTCACATTTTTTAAAATCTATGTTAGTAGGATAACCCACTTGTTTAGGTGGAGATGAGTAATAAAAAGAAAATATAAATATGGGGAAGAGTGTGTAGTGGAGTATAAGGAAGTCTAACAAAGTTCTGATTTTTCCCATGATGACTACTTCAGTGCTTTTTTATAAATATTAAAGATCAAATTATTTAAAAAAAAATCTAATTTCTGCTTTGCTGGTGCCCTCAGCAAGTTCTTGTTCTGCCTATTGGTTAATCCAGCCCTGCAATGATCTGAAGAACTTATGTATAGATATAAATGGGTCACCAAATACTCATATAACCCCAGGATACAGCACTGTCTTGGGGCAATGTGACTGGGGAAAAAATGGCAGTTACCACTGGGGCTTTAATGTTGTAGCTTCTGACTGATGAATATGCATGCATGAACATGCTGTTCCTGAGAAGAAAGGACCTGGGAGCAGGACTATCCTGTTCATCACATTTATTGAAGTGATAGGCTCAGGTGGCAGGCTGGAAGGAATGCCCACCAAACTCCTCCCACCTCCACTTGCTTCCTGGACTCAAACAGGAAGATGGGAATGGTGCTTAAGAAGAAGTCTGGAGGACAGGATAGAGTGTCCACTTTCTTTTCCAGTCTAGGGAGTGGAAGAGGATAGTCCAGTGGAGGTAGTGGATAGTTCACTGTGGGGGCTGCATTTGACACTGGGCACTGGGAGGTCTTTGACCAGCCCTGCTAGGGAGTTAAGCAAGGTTTCTGTTAATGGAGAAATCTGAGAAACCTCTCAAAATTCCACAGAGTGGAGATATAGCAAGCAATTATAAAAGATACTTCTTTTTAAATTTAGGATGATCAGCTTTCTTCTTGTGAATTACATGTTATCAATTATTACATTGTTCAGTTCTATGCACTACAAGTTGGGCATCCTTTATTTGGAATTCTGAAATCCAAAGTATTCCAAAAACTGCAACTTTTTTGAGTTGACACCACAAGTGGAAAATTCCACACCTGACCTCAGGTGATGGGTCATACAAAATGCACAAAATTATTAAAAATATTGTACAAAATTACCTACAGGATATGTATATGAAACATAAATAAATTACATGTTTAGATGTAGGCCACATCCCCAAGATCTCTCATTAAATATATACAACTTCTCCAAAATACAAAAAAATCCGACATCCAAAACGCTTCTGTCCCAAGCACTTCAGAAAAGGGATGCCCAACCTGTTCTTCCATTTCAACTGCTGGAATCTGTTCCTTTTTATAATAAAAACAAGAACACACAAGCAAAGATACTTAAAAGATTTTTTTTTTAAATTGGAAAAATGGAATAACATTCCACATAACATTCACACTAATCTTTTCTGTCATGCAAACTGACAGGTCAAACAGCACATTTAAAAAAAAATAACTACCATGTCACTGTGTCACATTGTGAGTACATGGGAAAAGACTTCATACAGAGTGAGGGAATAAAAATAGAAAACTCTTCATGTCACAGTGCAAAAGGACATATAGTACATGTATTTTTAACTTGCAGTTTATTCCTTATTGTTGTTTGCCCTCTTAACCTTAGAATGCTCCTGCTAAAATAAATAATTGGAACATTGTCCATATGCTATGTCTCCACGTGCCTATGGAACTTACAGACAATATATACACTCTTTCCAGCACATCATTTATAAAACCCCTTCTTGGGTCTTCTCTCCTTTCCTGAGACCAGCTGTAGTTGCTGCCACCGCCATCACTGATGCCCCAGCAGTAAAGTCGAAGAACTTGGATTTTGTTCTAAAAAGACCAAGGGGGAAGGAAAGTAGCATGAGTCACACTTTGCCTTGCTAAAAGCTCCAAGAATAGTCAGACTGTGTGATATCAGAGTAACCAGGTCATGCAAAAGAGTGTTGTGCTCTATGACCCTTAACGGCTGTAGGAAAGCAACAATTTGGGCAGGTGCAATTTTGTTCATCCCTGCATAAACACTTGCATATCTCTCTTCTATAAAAATATAAATGCTATATAAGAAAACTGTCTTCTTTGCAGCTGGTAATCTTTGGGAAAGTGGAACCAGGGATTTATCATGGGCCCATTTGGAGCAGTGGTTTAGCCAATCACATAAAGATAGCTATTATGGCTGGCCATATTAAAATTCACTATCTTAAAATGAATTGCTTAAAAGAAATGAATTATTCTTTGATTAATATATAACCCAATGAAAGAAATACACAATACATTTATTATTTTAACATTTTATAAAATTATTTTATAATGAATGAAATAAAAGTAATTGTAGAATTTTAACCGAAGTAATGAATTAGAGCCCAATCTTGGGCTCGGCGTGCAGGCTCATCACTGGTGCGCACTGTCGCAAATGTGCAATAAGGCATGTTTGCGGGCCCTACCACTGGGCGAGTGCCGGTGGTAGCCCAGCACTGGCCGGCACCGAGCTACCGCCGGGTGGGGTGCCTGACCTCCGCCGCTGCATCCTGCAGTTGGGGGGCAGTCACGGAGGCTTCCTCAAGGTAAGCCAATGTTTGTTCCCCTACCTTGGAGTTGCATTGCCCTTACCTTGATGCTGGAAAGTTGGTTAGGATTGTGCCCTAAATGGATGTGTATCAAATCAGAGATATACCTGATGTTCTATATCAGTAGTCTATTCTTTGGTAACACTGTCTATATGCCATATGTCGGGGTGCCCTCCTACCCGCCAGACCCAGATGTACCTTGCAAAGGGGCCAAGGAAATACAAGGGGAATGCAACTTGGCCAGGCAAGACGGAGAGCCGCCCGGTGCAGGCAAGTCTGCCCGACAACTTCCCACATCCCCAGCTCATGGGGAGAGACCTGCTGACAGGACACCTTTCCCTGACTCAAGCACCTGGCGTCGGAGAGAAGATGGGACGCCAGAAGGACCTGTAAGAGGTCAGGGAGGAGGGAGAGACAAGGGAGGTAACATCAGGAAGAGAGGCCCTGGGCGGGGTTCCTTTTATGCCATCTCCAGTAAAGAAGGGGCAGGGCTGGAGGAGGAAGCAGCCTATATGACTGGCAGGAGGCCCATGATGAGGGCAGAAAGCCAGGACTATGTCTCCAACAGCTCCTGCCTAGAAGTCAGTCTAAAGGGCTATGCCAGGGAGGAGGACCAGGGTGACTAACCCCCCTCCCCCTGAGCCATTGAGGCCTCCTGAAAGGCCCCAAACAGGGACCATCCCCAAGCAGAAGCTGCTTTCTCCCCCAGCCTGCCAGACACCCCTACATATATTTTGCAACCTTTATGTGATTCGTCTTCATCACTAAGTTGTGAAGAACCTGGCTCTAAATCCATGCTGCAGCTGAGATTTTAAACTAACTCTTTCTTCACTAATTTCAATGGCTGTCAGTAAATATATACCTATGAGGCTGGATTAACAATAAAGAAAAATTAATTGCACTCCAGCATCCAACAAACAGAGAACATTCAGTTATTTGTGATTTCCTCCCAGCGTTGTCCCAGAGCTTCGCAGCACCTTGAAGTGGTGTGCAAATGCTGCCCCTCCTTATCTGATGATGTGTCAGCTTCTGCTCCTTCCACTCCCTAATTAGAAAAGGAAGAGGAGATGGAGCAAAAAAGAACATATGGAAGAGAGGAAAGTGATGAGCCAGTGTGTCTCCAAGGCTCTACCACTCTCTTCTCCTCCGTACATCCTCTTTGGCTCCCTTTTCCAATCCCCCTTTTCCAATCCAGGGTGTAGAAGGAGCAGTGGAGCAGTTGAGCAGTGGAGGTGAGTAGGCTGAAAGAGATGAGCACCCCCCACCGATCTTCATAGATAGTCTGACCCTGTATCCACCTACTTCTTCCTCTTTGATTGACGAGACAGAACATTTTTGGGTAATAAAAATTTGAATGCACTCACTTGTTCTGACTGAATGCTTTTTGTCTATGATCTTAGATTAATCAGCTGTTTTCGTGGAAATCTGAAGTGCTTCTCTGTATTTAGAAGCTTAACACATTTCCACGAGTACACTTGATAAGACTTGGCTGCCAGAACTTTGAAGAAGTTAACTTAAGTCTCTAACCCCACACTGTGATGCCAAAACAAGCAATCCTAAAAGTCTGGGAGAATCACAAGGTTTCTTTAGTCAGCCAAGACTGATTCTAACCCGCTTATTATGGCAGTCATCACAGTAATTCCAAAATGTGATGTTTGGGCCTTATCCATAAACCAGTAACAAATGGATAACCATTTATAATAATGGTTTATTATAAAAAGATATGTCTGCTAGATTATAACAGCTGAAAAGGAAAATATTTTAATCAATTTTCTGAAATACTTCTGTCACCTTTTCCCCCCACAGTTTTCTAAAATATTCTGTTTACACAGAGCCACCATTCAGAGGCTTCTATAATGTAACAGGCTCTCATCTCATACACTCTTCCCATCGTATGGACAAGAATTTTCCTCGTTTTTAATAATTCCCACATTTATAGGAAATAATGCTGTAACAGAAACTATGGAAAATCTGGACTTTATCAGTTTTCCACTGTTAGTATTAGAAATACAGGCTGGGCATCCCTTATCTGGAATTCCAAAATACAGAATATTCCAAAATACAGACCTTTTTTGAATGCCAATGTGACTTTTTTAATTTTTTTTTGCCTAAAGAAATAAAATTATAAACTGTATTTCATTCACAAACCTTGTTTAATGCACAATATTATTTAAAATGTTATATGAGATTACCTTCATACTATGTGTATAAGGGGTATATGTAACATAAATGAATTTTGTGTTTAGATGCGGGTCCCATACCCAAGATCTCATTATGTATATGCAAGTATTCCAAAACACGGAAAAATCTGATATCCAAAATACTTCTGGTCCCAAGCACTTCAGATAAGGGATGCCTAACCTGTAGATTATTTTAATGCTGAGCAAATAATTCTTATCATTGTCACTCACACTGCCCGTTCAGTCTGGAGGGCCCGTTTTATTGAGAACTACCATACAATTTCCACTGAATTTATCAATATTGTTCAGAAACAACATTATGACATTATTGAAATGTTCATTTTTCCATTTCCGTGACAAATTCATTTCACATCTTCTTTCTTTGATTCATGGTGAAAACATCAATGAATAATTTTTAAAATCCATGTTAAAAGTTAAGCTAAATAACATTGAGCAGAGTTAAACGTTAAGTTAAAACTAGGCCATGTGAAAAGACTCACCTCGGGATCAGCGTCTCACGTGCCATCAGACAGATCCAGCTAGTGGAAAAGTTTCCGTGCTCAACGGTGCAAGCCTAGACATGTCTACTCAGAAGTAAGCCCCACTGCATGTGTAGGATTGCAGCCCAAGTGTTCTACGAGCTGACATGGAAACTTGATCTACAAAGCTTCCTGGAAGGACAAATACTGTAGAAAATGTAATCTTGCAGTATTGGTAGATCTTATTCTCCTTAAATCATCAGTCACTTTTTTCCTTTGGAATCACAACTGTCACATGCATTCTCTGGATTCACAGGTATGTACTGTTGGACCAGTGGCAATACTGGAGCCACTTTCACATCATGAGATAGGGAGCTCCACAGACTGGGTGAGAAGACCCAGTGCATTTGGTGCATTTGGTAGTGTATATGGTAGTGACTTACATGTTACCACCAAATGCACCTCAAATGCAGGACATGCAAGAAAACCTTCTCAACTGACCTCAGAGACTGCCATTTCAGACAGAGGATGGTCCTTCAGGTACTTTGGTTGTAAGCTGTTTCAGGTCAAAAGCAGCACCTTGATTACACTCAGAAACAGGCCAGCAGCCAATGCAGCTGAAAAAGCGGAAGCATGCTCACTACACCAGACAACAGTTGTGCAGCAACATTCTGCCCTAGCTGAAGTTTCTGAATGATCTTCAGGGACAGCCCCATGTAAAGCATGCTACAGTAATGCAAATGTGTGGTTACCAATGTATGGACAACCATAGCCTGGTTTTACTGGGCGGAACCAGAACCAGAACCAATACCAGAACCAGGGGACATCCACTAAAATTGAGTGTTGGGCGGGTTAGGACAGACAAAAGAAAATATTTCTTTACTCAGCGCGTGGTCAGTCTGTGGAACTCCTTGCCACAGGATGTGGTGCTGGCGTCTAGCCTAGATGCCTTTAAAAGGGGATTGGACGAGTTTCTGGAGGAAAAATCCATTATGGGGTACAAGCCATGATGTGTATGCGCAACCTCCTGATTTTAGGAATGGGTTAAGTCAGAATGCCAGATGTAGGGGAGAGCACCAGGACGAGGTCTCTTGTTATCTGGTGTGCTCCCTGGGGCATTTGGTGGGCCGCTGTGAGATACAGGAAGCTGGACTAGATGGGCCTATGGCCTGCTCCAGTGGGGCTGTTCTTATGTTCTTATGTTCTTATGTACTGACCCAAGAAAGGGCAAAGCTGGTGAACAAGTATGAATTATGCAAAGGAACTCTACATCATAATAGTCACCTGAACATATGGGTAATAGGGCCCAGAATCACCCCCAAACTGTGAACTGTGAATAAGAGTGCAACCTTTCTCAGTTCAGGCTGACACTCCATGGCCAGGATCATAGGTCTCCTTACCAAAAGTACTATTGTCTCATTTAGATTCAATTTTAATTTGTTTGCTCTCATCAA
The DNA here is from genome assembly GCF_035046505.1 of Tiliqua scincoides. Lineage (NCBI taxonomy): Eukaryota > Metazoa > Chordata > Lepidosauria > Squamata > Scincidae > Tiliqua > Tiliqua scincoides. The sequence goes on from NC_089826.1 coordinate 63,547,979, forward strand.
GTCCATCACTGACTGCGGTTCAAGACCTCTGCAGCCTCCCCAGTTCTAGATGGAATGGAGAATTAGACCTGAACATCATCAATTCTTTTTCAAGTACCGCTAAAGGTCCTGGCAAATATCCCTGGGGGTACACGGACCCCAGGTTGGGAACCACTGTACTAGAGTAGTAATGAGTGGAAGGAAAAGAAAACATTCTAATGATATGCGAAAGGAAAAAAAAAGGAATTATGAAATGAATACTGTACATCTGTTTTTTAAAATGGTTAAGATCCAGATACATTGTTGGCAACCTTCAGTCTCGAAAGACTATGGTATCAAGCTCTGAATGGTGGTTCTGGAACAGCGTCTAGTGTGGCTGAAAAGGCCGATTCAGGAGTGACAATCCCTTCCACACCGGGAGCAAGTGCAATCTGTCCCTGGTCTGTCTCCCTGGCTATGGGCCTTCCTTCTTTGCCTCTTAGCCTCAGACTGTTGGCCAAGTGTCTCATCAAACTGGGAAAGGCCATGCTGCACAGCCTGCCTCCAAACGGGCCGCTCAGAGGCCAGGGTTTCCCACCTGTTGAGGTCCTAAGGCCTTCAGATCCCTCTTGCAGATGTCCTTGTATCACAGCTGTGGTCTACCTGTAGGGCGCTTTCCTTGCACGAGTTCTCCATAGAGGAGATCCTTTGGGATCTGGCCATCATCCATTCTCACAACATGACCGAGCCAATGCAGGCGTCCAGATAAGATAACTCTAATTCAGATGCATCGTCATTAAGACTCCATTCCTTAGAAGTTGGAGAACTTGGGCCAGAAGCAGATCCAACAGGTTTAACCGCATGGTTAAATCCGTAGTTAAATCTGTCACGTTAAATTCACCTCATGGCCATCACCAAAACAAATGAACAATCTGGGCATAACTTCACTACAAACTTACATGAATTTTAGCTGACTTTAAATGGTCATGGCTCAAGAACATTGAGAATTCTATTAGAAATCATGTGTACATCATTTCATACAGTTATTACACTTTTCTTGTGTGAAAACCCACACAGAATCCTTCCTGAGTGGTCTCCTCAGGTCTGACCCAACCATGGTGGTCATCCCAGGCAGCAGATTGGTGTGCCCATCTCTGTCAGCCTACTTGCACCCACTTCTCTTTGCAGTCCCTGGATTAGAAAAAGAAGAGGAGTGCAGAGAGGAAAAGGAAACAAGTAGGAGAGCAGAGTGCTGATTTAGAACGTTGGGGAGTGGGAGAAGCAGAGACCGGCATTTCATGGGGCAATTTGGCATGCCACCTCAGGCATCAGGAGGTCATTCACACATTGACAAGACCCTGGTCACTGTATCATGCGCTTTCAAACCAGTCCTTAGCACGTGAGACACAAGCTCAGTCATTCATTCCTGCCAAAGTTTTAGTAATGATCACAAGAACCAGTAAACAATCACAGATGGCATGCGTAGAACATGACCAATAAAAACTTACTGTCTTCATAGAACAGACCTCTAGCACAGTGTCACAGCGGTCAAGGTGGATATACGGTCAATGGTAAGAAGATTGTATCATGCTTTTGTCCTCTGGCACACTCTCCTTGTAGCCCCGTTGGCATGTTGCCTTACAGTCCTCTGGCACACTTGGCAGCTTTGGGGGAAACTGCAGAATTCAGCCAGGTCAGTCCTCATGCTGACCTAACAGCTAATTAATCCCTTTTACCTCTGCAAAAGCTTCTAGGGTTCAACATTGTGATCAGATCGCCAAGTGCAATTTTTTTTGTAACAGTTCAGCAGTTTAAAAGGTTTGTAACCCTCCAAGACTGCAACTTGGTAGTTATAATTAACAACTTGATTTAAGAATTGCTTAAAAATCAAAGCAATACCTACTGTACTTTCTAGTAGAATTACAGTGCATGCCTATGTTTGTCTATTCAGAAGTAAGTCAATTGTGTTCAATGGGGCTTACTTCCAGGAAAGTGTGCATAGGATTGCAGCATTACAGCCCAATCCTATGCTGCCTTGGTGCTGGTGCTGTGGCCCCAGCACTGGCACTGGGTGTTGCAAACGTGCCTTAAGGCCAGGGTGAGGGGGCCTGTGCCACCCTGTCAACACTGCAGTTGGAGCCCTGGCTGCTGGCAGAGGCAAGATAAGCACCGAGCTGTGTGTGGGCATGGGAAGAGTGACAGAATATGGTGTTTCTGGGGGAGGGCAGAATGGGAGGTGGGACCTGCCAAATTCTATCCCCTCTCCTGGGCTCAAAAGCCTGACATGGGGCTTTATAAGTCAGTACTGGCTAAATAGCTGGCACAGCTTCAAGAAGCCCCATTTTGCAGGCTGGGGCTTTTCTCGGGGTAAGGGAACAAATGTCAATTACATGAACCTAAAGCTTGGTCACATTTGGGAATGAGGATTAGGGGGGCAAACTATAGGCCATGTGGAATAGGTGAGGTTTGAGGTGGCATCGAACTTAGTAGGATTTGCTTCAAAGAAAACACATATTCTGTTACTGTTTTGCAGTCATACCAAAATATTCATTATAATATTGGAATGTTTATTTTATATGGTTGTAGAAAATCCTTGCATCTTATCCAAAAATTATAAACAATCCAATGTGTATTAGGTCTTGAATTTAGCATGACTGTTATATGATTGTTATATGACCCCCAAGCTGGTAATTTGCTTTAACTGTGCTTCCACTTAAATCAGTTGTTTCTGCTAAAAGTTTTAATTTAATTGATTATAAAGTATGACAAAAAATGTTGGATAGTATTATTGGGGAAATTGAAAGTATCTTTCTAACTGTCAATTGGATATATTTTTGTTCACATTCACAGTGGTTTATACAAGTTATAATGTAAACAATGAAGATTACACAGTGACACAGGGAATATTTTATGCATCAGTGATAATAGGTTTAAACAAAAAGCGTGAGCCATATTTTTGAAAAATATGAGCTAACTGGAACAGGTTTGAACTGCTATGTAGTGAATTTGGGGTCATCCCTCCACATTTTGTCCTCCTCTTGACATCGTGAACATCTTGAACATTTGCAAATATTGAAATTATACCTGTAATTTTCATTCCAGCCACTTCAAGCTTGGGAACTTAATGCATGAAGTAGTGTGATCAGATGAAGAGACACTGCCTGGTCCAAGAACACCTACTGAGTTTGATATCTGAATGGAGATTTGAACCCACTGTCTGACATGCTAACCACCCCACCCCATACATTGTGGGCTACAAAGAATAGAAGTCTTGGCCTCCTTTGTATCTGGTAACCTTAGAATTGGTCAGGTTCTTTTGCTCTGGCTGGGCTTTTGTGCCTCCGTTTTGCACCCACTGCTTGCAATGGCTCCAAAGGGGAGGGGGTGGCTTGCTGCCTGAAAAATGTAGTGCTTTGCACCCCCTCTAGCTACGCCACTGGCATCACCTCCTTGGAGGCACCTCTTTGCTCTCTTCCCCCTAGAGCAGCCATTTTCAACCATTGTGCCATGGCACATTGGTGTGCCGCGCATGGTTCCTGGGTGTGCCATGGGAATTTGGGAGAAGGTCATTTATTAGTAGGGCCATTGGGGGATGTGAGCCCCCCACCAGCAGCACAGTGTGCTTTGTCACTTGTCCAAAAACAGATGGGGATGCCTTGACCATTTTAGTGCCTTGCCGGTGTGCTGTAAGATGGAAAAGGATGAAGATCACTGCCTTGGAGCCCAGGGCAAACCTAAACTCGTCAGTCTTTAGGGCCTCGCTGTTGATGAAGCCGGGCACCCTCGGGCTCTGCCTGCCTGCATCCGAAGCTAGAAGGAGAAGCATGGCAGCCGCTACAGGAGGCGGAGCCAGTCCCTGACCTGAGAGCATCCCAGCAGAGGCGCAGCATCCCCAGCCCTTGCTGAGCCTTCCCATTTGCCTCCCTCCTTCTGCGCATTTCCCCCGCGTGCGTTCTGCTTATGATCTGACAACACCCCTTCTTGTAGCTCTCTGTGTGCATCCATCTCTGTGGACAGTGCCAGGTGTATGAGATCACCCGCTGGGGAATCTGGTCGCCATGGAGTACATCAGGATGCCCAAGGTTAGTGCCCAGGAAACAGAGAGAGAAAGGGGGATGGAAGTTTGCAATGATGGGCAGCAGGCAGGAGAATGCTGTCTTTGGCATTTCTTTGCTGTGTTAATGAGGAGGTTTCAGGATTTTTGGGTGGGTGGGAACTGAAATTAATGCATTTTAAATTTGGATAAGGAAATGCTCATGAATCCATTTATTTCCCTTACTTTGATGCAACATGTTAAGGTATTTGCCTTAAACGGGGGCATTTTTCAGACTGTCAGAAATATAATTATGCTTACTCATCCATTACTGGTAATCGTGCAGCATCATCCATCCCTGACACCTGGAAGAAGGTGTTTCTCTTCACTTTTCATTCCACTGTGCTTTTTCACTGAGCTGAAATTCAGCCAGAAGGACACTCCCCCCCCCCCGTTTCAGTTTGGGGGGGGGGGAAATGTCATCATTATCTCTGACCAGCTGGAAAAAGGCATGCACCATCTCAAAATTCAGGAAATAGCATAATGAAATGTGAATAAAATCAAAATTTGAAAATCGGAAGGTGACAGTAAAATATGTGTGGGTGGCGATGATAATGCTTAAGTTCAGTTAGTTGTTTCTAGCTGAACAGTGTTACATATAAATGAAAGACAAAGTATGCGTTTGATAGAAAAAAATGGTTCTTTCCCCCTTTTTTGCAAATATGATGGTATATAATTAACCTTCAGGAGGACATGTGACTTGTTCTTTGGTCTTTCACTAGGCCTCTGGCTTCTGGCAAGGATATGATATGAGCATATTGTACAGTATAAGAAAACTATTCCAGTTTTAAAACCTTTTTACTTCATCATAATTTCTTAACCTTTTGTTGCAGATTAAGCAATGTTTGATTTTTTAAAAAGCTTATTCTAATTTTTCTGCATAAAACAGAATAAGAGTCATGTGCGTGCCTGTCCCCACCATAAGCAATCTAAAGAACACCAAGCATGTGGAGCAAGAAAACAAAATTGACATACACTATTCTTTTTAGGCAGGGCTGTGTGTGTTCTAGCACCTGCACTTTTATGGGACAAATGCATAAATCTACTACTTTGTGTTGATAGTAGTACTTTCATTTAACAGGACAATTTGCTAGCCTTCATGTTTGCTTACAAATGCTTAGAAAAATTTCCGTGGACTTCCTGTCTCTCATTAATTCCTTATTCTTGCTCAAAATTTCCAAGTTATGTGGCAAAGGGAACTGCACAGGCAAAATAAAAGTATAAGCATATTTGCTTTTCATTATTCTGGTTGCAGAAATTTGGTATCCTGTTTGGATTGCTTTTGATATACTACAAATCAATCAGTGACCCAATGTTCTGGAATTGTTGTAACATCTGTTTTTAAGGTTTATGTAGGCAAACTCAGGTTAAAGAGGCAGGGACAGTAGCATCTGTGCGCGGGGGGGGGGTGTGTGCATAAGGAATTTGAGCAGTAATGACAGGTTTGTGAGCTCAGCATTGAGTGCTTTGCTGATGTGTACCCTGAGTCAGGGCCAGGCTTACTGTTAAGACAACACTAACTGGCTACCTAAGACCACTCTTCTTAAAAGACAGCACTTCTGCTGTAGCAGCAGCAGGAGGAGGAGGCTTTTCATCACCACCATAATTCAAATGCCTCTTCTCATCAAGGGTACAAAGGGCCAAGCAACACAAAACCCCAGAAGCTGTAGAATGAACTGCATTAAGGAAACCAGGATCAAGATTTAAAGTATGGCTCTCTGCAGATGCTTGTTGGGACCAGGAGTCAGAATTCACCACGATGTGTGAAGGCAAGATGACAACCTAAGGATCCTAGAAAGGGGGGGGGGAGCTAGGAAAAGGCATTTATGGATGCTGAGAATACACGTGTGAGCTCATGGGGATGCAGCACAGTTACAATGGCTGTGGATCTGATCCAAAGAAGCTGTGGTTGCAGAACTAGGTGTGGAGCTATGTTTGCCATTTTTGCAAGTTTTCCACTGTCAAAGAGGCAAGCCACTTTTAAGAAGAAGAAGCTGTTGCAGCATTCAGGAGAGCAGTGGAGAAGGAAGCCAACATAAAACTGCAACATGAATTCAGTTTTAACCTCTCTCCCCACTGTGCTCTGGAGCTCTGAGTAGCAACAGAGGAGATGCTTCATGGACAATATGCAGTATTCTAGCAGAGTGAGGGACTGTTGGTCTAGATGTCCTGTTTCTTCTTCTCCTGCTTTTAGGCTCCTCTCACCTGCATTCCTTTCTAACTATAGTTTCTAACCTACCCTTTTTCTCTACTACCCACGAGCACACATGGAAATAGTTAGGAGTGGGTGTTGGGAAATGGGCCAGCCTGCTGGACCAGGGATGTTGATGACACACTATAGCAGGAGGAGGGATTCTGCACACTAAGTATATTTCATCCAGGTAATTGGTCCCTCTCCCTGCTTGGGTGGGTTTGCTTTGTTCATTTTCCTGACCACACTTGAACTGCTTTTTTGCTACTTCATAGTGCTTGGTTGGAGTGCTACCAAGCCCAACCTCAGGACTCTGAGCCATGATCTAGTAGTGGGCCTGTATTTAATGTTCTCTCTAGGGAAACATATAACTGCATAGTCATGTGTTATTTTATCCATGTGTCTGCCTGTTCACATTTAAAGTAGGGAGGAAGGTTGTTGAATTGAAGTGGATTTTCACTGATTATGTGAATCAGTGAAATGCAGCAAGGTATGTAGGTTGGGGAAATTACTTCACTCCCCATATTCTTTTTTTTCATGTAAGGAGTAGACACCCTCCTTAGTCCTGTTTCATATTATTTATATAGGGCCATAAATGTACATGGTGCTTTACAATAGAAGAAAAGAAAGGCCTCTGCCCTGAGGGGCTTACGGTTTAATAAACAAAGACACAAAGGATGCCTCAAAGGAAGTGATGGGGAGTAGTGCCAGGTTAAATGGTGAAGTATATTCAGTTGTTTCATTTATGTGTACTTAGGCTTGGGGCCCAATCCTTTGCATTCACCCCACCCCCACCCCACACATGCAGCAGTGCCCAAACGGCTCACATTGTATCCTGTGGAGGGGAACAGTCTCATCTAGGTAAGGGAACATTTTTACCTGACTTGAGGGTAAGCCTCTGTGGCATGGAGGGGTCTGTACTAGTGAAATAGCTGGTGCAGGTCTTTGTGAACCCAGGCCACGGGATCTGGTCTGGGTTGGGGTCTTGGATTCAGCGGCTGCTGCTGTTGAGCCCTCTCCCTTCCCAGAGTTGACGTGCCTTTTTCTGCCTCCATCGCTGACCTCCCCTCCCCTCATTGTTGCCTTGTTCCACCCCATCCATCCCAGCTCCCCTGCTAACTTACAGTTGTCAGTGGGTCCCAGCTGAGCCACTGTCACATGTATGTGGATGTGACCTTTCTGCTGGTGCTCCAACATACTGCCATAAGGCTGGTGGAACAACCATAGGATTGGTCTGTTAGTTGCAGTAGGGTAACAGGCCTAGGGGATAAAGGTGGAGTTTGAGGGGGAAACTGATGTAAGTTAAGAGAGGAGGTAACTGCAAGTGATCTAAGGCTCTGTTTCAAAACGTTTGTCTCCTGCTATACTACTTTGCATGGTCCACCTACTGGAAGTACCACCAGAACTTCCAAGCATCACCAGTTACTCCTGGATTGGGAGGCTAGGTGCAATGCAACAAACACTGGTAAGAGGCTCAGGGTGGATGAGAAGGCTTTTTTTTTTAGTGCACAAAAAGGTCACACTGGAGCCCACTGAGCCGGTGGAGCTCTGCCCATCCTACCACTGTTTGTTGCATTGCATTGATGGTCTCAGTGCCAGGTGGCAGGGTCTGGGGGTCCCACAAGTTCCACTAGACACCACCTCAAGTACCACTGGTTGAGAGATACTGATTTAAGGCATAAGAGGAAGCTACTGTCCCGTAACATCTGGTTTGGCCCTTAATTTGTGCATTAAGTCCTGAGAAACAAAATGTTTGTAAATGACTATGACTATGACTATGACTACATTGATTTGTGCATTAAGTCCTGAGAAACAAAATGTTTGTAAATGACTGTGATCCATTAATGTGGTATAGAGAGTAAAAGCTTTGGGGAACCTGCCAAAAACAAAACCATAGGCAGAGTCCAATAAATCAACCATTACAGGCTTCAAAATAAACAGCAAGGAGGGGGAGACACTAGGTCAGCCATTTTCAACCACTGTGCCGTGGCACACTGGTGTGCCGCGAGTGGTCCAGAGGTGTACCACTGGAATTTGGGGGAAGGTCATTTATTAGTAAGGCCAATGGGGATGTAAGCCCCCCACTGGCAGCATGGTGTGCTTTGTCAATTGCAAAAAACCTGATGGTGTGCCTTGACAATTTTAGTGCCTTGTCAGTGTGCCGTGAGATGAAAAAGGTTGAAAATCACTGCACTAGATCCCTGTCTGTCTTGAAAATGCATCATGTTAATTTCAAGGACAGGGAACAATTGGGGGTCAAAAGCAGAATAATACCAAAGATGTGAATGGGACATTTCATGGATTACAGTGTGTTAAGCTAAGTGATGTGTGGTTTATCTGCCACTTTTATCAGCATAGCTATCACCCAAGGGCCATGACTCACTCATGCAGAACAGTATAGGCTACACAGTATAAGTTCATAGTTTACAAATGTGGCAGGTTCAAATTAAAGAAACTCAGAAATTAATGACTGGAAAAGGCCACTGCTTAAGAACCTTCTGTCAAAAGAGACAAACCTGTTGCCTGAGAGATGCTGAATCAGCTCCATATCTTCCCATTATAATCCCTTGACCTCCTCCATTTGCATGGTATCTACCTGTTATCTCAGGAATGGAATTCCATGACACAGAAATGCCATGCTGCGTTCAAACTCAAACCCTCAAAATAGAAACCCACTAAGTTAGTAAGTGGAAGGTTTTTGCTAATGCAAGCGTAACGGGATGAGCTGACATCCGTGTGCCACTTGAAATGTTGCTCATGCAACATTTTAAATGTGGGCTTCTCTACAGATTTTGTGTGATATTGGTCCATTTTCATGTTAGTGCAATTTTATTTGATGCTGTGTTTCTTAGGACACAGGTGTATTGGTGCACTTGTGGCTGTTGTCAATGTGTTTGTATTATTTCCTGAGTTTATAAAATGATCCTTCTTTGATTAGTAGCTTTATTGTGGTTCTGCATTAATTTTCAAAGTTGCTTTTTTGGGACTGAGGAATGCTGCCCCTGTATTTTTCGGTCCTTCATTCTGGAGCCAATAGACAATTTTGATCAGCTTCTGAACAACTGCTTTTGCTCTGTAGATGGTTGTGCATTCTCACTGGCTCCTGTAGTTTCAGCCTGTGTTCCACAGACCCACAAGATCAGCTCCACCTGCTGGAATGTTATATTTACACGTTACTGCATAGGGAATTGGTTCCCATTAAACTCTGTGTGTGCATGAGAAAAGAAGGCCTGAAATCAGGGTGTGTATATTTGATTCCACACCATTTCTCTCAGAATCGAATCAGTATAGTAACATCTGCAGCAGTGATACAACTGGCTTTTCAATATGGATATGAGGAGAAAAGTGCTTTCCTCTTGAAGATGACTCATTGTGCGCTTCTTCTTTAGCGCTAATAATATCCTTTTCATATCCCTGTGGATACATGAGCTTTAACATGCTTGGAACTGGAGTGAGCAAACATTAGTGTCTTTGAAACAGCAGTTATAAATCTAAGGTGACAACAAAATTATGAAGATTTTATACATCAAACTGCCCCACAATATTTGCTATAAGTTCTCCTATACTTTCTAGATTTTTATAATTGTAGGCTTTGAGTTACAGGATTTGTGTCCTTTCTGTCCCCATTCTGCCCTCCTTCCCTTCTCACCGATTTACCTGCTCCAGCGGGCAGTGGAAAAACAGATGACATGGAAGGAAGGCGCCAGATTCCCTGCTGTTATCTTGGTAGCATGCTGCCAGAAAGCGCTTTCTGGCACTTTTCAGCAGTGGACAGCAGTGGAATGCACATTCTGCTGCTGGCTGAAGCCCATAGTATTGGGATGTAATAACCTAGGTTTAATTAGTCATGATGGGCAAACCCCATCCTATCCTCCCCAGCAGCACTGGACACAGCAGAACCAAAATGCTACCACTATATCCAGCAGGACCAGGGAGGCCACTGGAGGTCTCCTCAGGGAAAGGGAACTTTCATCCTGCACTGAGCAGGGGATTGGACTAGATAATTTCCAGTGTTCCTTCCAACTCTGACATTCTTTTTTCTTAAATTGGTACTAGAATGTGAAGCTACACAGGATTGTTAAATTTTCCTGGTTGTACTATGCATCATCGTGAGAGCCAAGGACACATTCTAGGATTCCTACTTTCCTTGTAAAGGAGGGAGGTTTTGGAAGAGGATCTAATCCCCTTGCCCAAGACTTGATCTTCTGCACACTATCCTTGCCCACGTCAGAACTAACTGTGTTATAGGCTATATACTATACCACAAGCCTACTGCAAGAGATTAGGAGTATACAAGAGTTTGTGCCTCCAAGTTCTTGTTGTGATTTGCCATGATGAAATCAGACTAGATATGGGTGTATGTATGTGTGTAGTTGTGTGTGCAAATGGCATAATTCCATACCTGCATGCATGCAGAAGGTACCAGGTTCAGATTTCTGTCTGAAACTCTGGAGAACCTGCTGCCAATCAATGTCAACGATACGAATCTAGATGAATTACCTATCTGACTTGGTATAAGGCAACTCCTATGTTCCTCATACTGCCAGTTATTTAACAGAAGTTTTCTATTGAGATGACACTGGAAACTGGAAAGTTAAAAGTTCACTGAAACCGTTTATCTGACAGTTTCAGATGTCTTGTATCAGCCCCAGAACTGTAGAGAAAGATGCCTTACACTTACAGTGCATTCTGATTGACACTGTTTTACAGAGCCCTCTTCGTCCTGTATAAGCAGTTTCAGCTAAAAGACTCTCATAATCTTTCCATTCCATTTCATAACTATTTGCTGTCCAGCAGATGAGTCTAACCATGTGAGTTTGAGGTCATTTGAGGAAAAAGATGGCAGGACTGGATTCCAGCTGCCTCCCAGCTGTGTTCTCATTTCTAATTTCTTGTCACACAGACTGTGTGCAATTACTTTTTTCTGCCTTTTAGAGTTGTAATCTTAACATTTAACAGGGGAATTTCTCCTGGTTTTGCTTGGAGAATATGTGAATTCAAGTAGCCAGTTCTATGCTTATTTTAATTCGGTGCATAAATCCTATTTACCAGATTATAATCTCATTTTCCAAAGTAGGAGGAGCAGCTGTAACTGATGTTGGCTACAAATACAACTAAGGGTGCAATCCTATCCCCTACTCAGGCCAATGCAAGTCCCTTGCACCAGCCCAGGAGTGTCGCAAAAGTGCCATAAAGCACTTTTGTGCCACTCTGAGGGGAGATAGACCAGCTCATGGATGTGCGCTGGCATCCCTGTGCCAACGCAGGCCCCAGAGAAAGGATGAGTCACGTCAGCTGAGTTTGGCTGATGCAGGGGTCTGGGGCTGTGTGGGAAGGGTGTGGAGGAGGCAGGAAGGAGACATTTCGGGGCGGGGGCAGACCGGGTGGGAGTGTGGGCAGGCGGGCGGGGGCAGGAGGCAGGGCCATGATCTGACAGTTATGCCAGTTATAATAATCTTAATGTTCACAATAGTCTAAATCAGGGGTGCCTAAACCCCGGCCCTTGGGGGCTCCCAATCCGGCCCTTGGGGAGCCTCCAGTCTCCTATGAGCCTCTGGCCCGCCGGAGTCTTGCTGGAGCCCATGCTGGCCCGACGCAACTGCTCAGCATGAGGACGACTGTTCTACCTCTACCTGTTCACATGAGATGTGGGACGAGGGCTCCCTCCACTTGCTGTTTCACGTCTGTAATGCAGCAGTGGCAGCGAAGGAAGGCTGGCCTTGCTATGTGCAAGGCCTTTTGTAGGCCTTGAGCTACTGCAAGACCTTCATTCATTCATATAAATTCATTTATGTAAATTTATTCAAATTTTAAATATAAATTAATTCTTTTTTCCCCAGCCCCCGACACAGTGTCAGAGAGATGATGTGGCCCTCCTGCCAAAGTGTTTGGACACCCCTGGTCTAAATCAGTGATTCTCACACATTTAGCACCGGGACCCACTTTTTAGAATGAGAATCTGTCAGGACCCACCAGAAGCGACATCATCAAGTAGGAAATTTTTTAACTATCCTAGGCTGCAATCCTATCCACGCTTACCCAGGAGTAAGTCCCATTTACTATCATTGTTAAAAGAATATACATACCAGCTTGTTAAAAGTACAGGTCTGTAACATTTCCCCAAATGCAGTCACATACCATGGTAGCATTAAGTCTAATATATTAAAAATAAAATATTGAAATGAATGGGGACACACCCGAAAGTGGCTCATGACCTGACCCACAGTTTGAGAAACACTGGCCTAAATAGTCATGAAAATAGTCTGGTTGTAGACCCTAGCAGTGAAATTTAGAACTATGTTGAATTTTTGCAAAGTTTTTTTTTTCTTTTGCCAAAAAGGTTGTATATCAAGAGCACATAAACTTAATCTAATTGAGTAGTCCTCCCCACCAGGGGTGAATGGTTTTTTTGCAGCAAAATAGCAATTGCTTACCCTCTTTCCTGGCAAAGCACTTGCTAAGAAAGGGAGATCAGCTACACTTAGTGCTTTGGATGGCCTGAACATATTTAGCCAGTTCACGCTTCTCCACTTCCCCTGAAAGATTGCCAAAATGGAGGCCCCAACAGTTCACTCAGGGCAAACTCCTTCATGGAAAGGGGGTGTGTATTTTGGCTCAGCCCTCATGTAATCATACAGACGACTAGTACTGAGATATGCTTAGTGGTAGAGCCCATGCTCTGCATGCAGAACATTCCAGATTCAGTTCGTGGCATCTCCAGAACGGCTGGGAAAGATCCCTCTCTGAATCCCGGAAGAGCTGTTGCAGAATATACTAGGTAGACCTTACTCTTTTAAGGGCAGCTTCAGTTGCACATGTGTGAAGAGCTAACATCAGAGAGAGGGAGGAAGGGGTGATATTTTGCATTGTTCCTTTTGTCCAGATTCAAGGAGCCACAAAGTTCTCTTTGCCATAGTATAGCCGGGGGTGTGAGTGAGTGACATGGTAAGTACAGCAGGTGCTGCAGCATGCTGTGTAAGCTGCCTCCCCACTCGCTCTCAGAGCCATTTGGGGCATGCGCAGGCAATGTTGCCGTTACTGCTCCAGATTACTCCAGTGGGGGACTGGGAGGGACCTCTCACACAGTGTGTTGCAGCACCTGCTGTTCTTTCCATGCCGCCCCTCCGGGCTATGCTACTGTTCTTTGCTGTGTTACTGATCTCTGTTAATAAAGGCCTGTTGAGAGTGTTGGATTCTTTTAATCTAGAGCAGGGGTGCTCAATAGGTAGATCGCGATCTACCGGTAGATCGCGAGGCAAAATGAGTAGATCGTGGAGCCCTGTCTCTCCAAACTGTTAATATGTCAGTTTCGTCTAGTGACTAGACGAAACTGACATATTTAGCTGACACTAAACTGACACTGAAACTGACACTTTAGCTGCTCTTCAGGCATGCAGCAACAAAACTGACTAAACTGACTAGACTCTAGTCAGTTTCATCAGTTTTGTGGTGCTGCATGCCAGAAAAGCAGGAGCTACAGTGGGCAGCGGCGGGAGGGGGAGCTGGGCTGCACTGGACTGAGGCGCTTCCTGGGGCTCCGTAGCGGAAGGGGGGAGGGGCAGGAGTTCGAGATGGAGTCACTCTGATGGAGATTGCCGCAGGAGGCCCCGAGTGACCCTCCCCTTCCCTTCCAGTCAGGTCCGGCCCAACCCAGCCCAGCCATGCCCAGCCCAGCCGCTCCCGTAGGAGCCCAGAGGTAAGTGCTGCGGCCGCTGCCACTCTCGGTCGGGGCTGACAGGTGAGACAACCCCCTGGCCCCTCCGCCGCTGCAGGAGGAGGGCCGGTGGGAGCAGTGTCTCCCCCGCCTGCTGCCTGCACACGCAGCCCCTCTCCATGGAAACGGGGAGCCCCCCGCCCCTTCTGAGGAGGACCTGCGACACCTCCCTCTCCCTGCTGGTCTTGGGGCACAGCCACAAAGAGTTTGGGGGGGCGGGGAGTGGGGAGCTCCTCCCCCCCGTAGTGCAGCAAGGCTGGGCATGTGCCTCTTGGGGGGACCTGTGGCTGCCCCCCGTATGTGGGGTGGGGAGAGAGGAGAGGCCTCCTGTGTGCTTCCTGAACACGGGGCACAGGAAGCTGGACACAGCTGTGGGGCACAGCTGTGGGGCACAGGAAGCTGGACTTGGTGGACCTCCTCTGACCTGGTCCAGCAGGGGCTCCATACATCAAAGGGGGTGTCTGTCAGACGCTTCCTTCCCCCCTGGTAGATCTCCGGGCCTTGCTGGGTTTCAAAGTAGCTCTCGAACCAAAAAAGTGTGAGCACCCCTGATCTAGAGCATTTCCCTTTTGTAAATATTTTTCCTTGCAAAAATCAAGGGAATAACCATCAATATTTTAATCAGGAAATCCTTCATTGTGCAAGCTGTAAATGGAGCAAAAGGCTGAGCTACTTGCACGAGTGGCAGTCTGCCATAGCACCAAAAATACAGGATTGGCACTCAATAGGCATTTTTTGGAATAAAACCCACTGTCAGTACTCATTCCTTGCTTAGCTGTGGAGATTGAAAGAAATTTACGGATTAAATGATATTGTAGAACATCAAACACAATCTAATTGTAGCCTGTACTTAACATAGCTCTTTCTGTGCAAAAGTTCCTTGGTTCTGAGGTCAGACTCAGTAAGGATGTGCCCATTCTTTTCCCAGATCTGACATACTTTTCTTGAATGACCTCCCAGCAACCTTTTTCAGAAGGTCAGTGCTAACATCTGTTTGTAATTTGCATTCCCTTTAACTTCTCTCTCACTCTTTGGTATTCTCCCCCCTCCACTCCTTTGCTATGTTGAAAATAGAATTTGGGGGCCACTTTCCTTATACCATGTAAGGGGTTGTAATAGTAGTCACAATAAATCCCTTGACTGTGTTTGCTTAATGCACAGTCCCAATGCTCTTTTTAGCCTGCAGCAACCAAGGTTCTTAGGAAAAAATAACTCCTGGTGGACATACATAGCTTTTAAAATAAATACTTCCTGTCACTTATCATTTTTGTGGACAGGCTATCTCTCCCAGGCCTTGGCACCCATCACTGTGATCTCTTTTATACTTCATAATCTCTCATAGTTTTACATTCCCAGTGTGTATGGAGACTTTTGCAGAAGGGAACTAGGTCACAGGCATATCTGTGGCATTTTCATCTCTCTCAAATGGTCCAAGATACTCATGGCCAATTTTCTGATGGCTTAAAGCACTTGGCTCCTGGTGAATGCGGAGTTGCTCTCCAGAGAGCCACGAGTAATTCCATGGCACTTCTTTTTCACATGCTTGATTTTTATTATCTTAATTCTAGGGTTGATACATTAGCTTGATTATTGGTGCATTCATCTGTGTGTCAAGAATAAGAACTCATATCCATGGATGCTAGCAACAGCTATAAAGGAACCATCGCACATAGCCCTGTTCAGATTGGAACTGGGCTTGACAAACAACAAAATTTGGGAAATAACCTAGTTAATTCCAAACACAATTCAGATTGCTTACTTCCAATGACATCAGGAGTGTAGTGGGATTGAATCTCTCCCCCTAACCCCATGAAACCAAGTGTTCTTCCCCAACTGTTGCCATTTGTAGCAGAATCTTCTGCTTCAGTGGCAAGGAGGGATGTCTCTGTTCCTTGATCCTTCTTCCCCTGCCCATCTCTTGCCTCCCACATTCTGCTGCACATGAAGCTGTGCTGCTATGTCAGCATTTCAGTATTCAAGAATGGTGGGAAATATAAAGTGGTCCAGGATAACTGCACTTCCCATCATCTCTGGCCATAACAATATTTCAAGTCCTTGGGAGTGGAGGAGAAAGACCTTCTTTCTCACAAGTCACAGCCAGGTAAGGGGGAAATATGGAGAATTCTTTCCTGCCTCCGGTTACAATCAAGTCCTGCCCTTGCACCTCTGGGACTAACTTACTGCCTATTGAAATCTTCCCCCCATGAGAATTATTTTTTTGTAAGTTATCTTCTATCTTTTTAAGTATCTCAGGAAGGTACAGTATATTATTGAAATTGTAGTTCCATACAAGTATATTTAACTGATTAGTTCAGTGTTTCTCAACCGGTGGTACGGGTTCCATCAGTGGTACTTGACGTGGTGTCTGGTGGTGCTCACTGCTGGCTGGCAGCAAGACCAGGAATACAATACAACTGATAGCAGTAGGAGGCTTGACTCAGTGGGCAGAGCTCCAGAGTAAGCTTTTTTGAACCTTGAACCTCTTACTGGTGTTTGTAGCTCTGCATCTGGCCTCCCAACCCAGTTATCTGGGTAACCCAGATATCTGATAATTCAGATATCATCACCAGTTACTTCCAGTGGTACTTCAAATAGGTGACCATGCGAAGTGGTATGACAGAGGACAAACGTTAAGGAACCTGGATTAGTTAACTGAAAATTCCAGGCTCCTAGTTAGTATATGTCTTGGATACTGTGGTTTGTCTTTTGAGCTAAGTTGTTATTTTTGAATGTGTTCTCTGGGACGAGACCTGTTCTTGTTAACACTACTGCTGTTGGCCTAGGTAGATGCCTGGCTGTAAGCCTTCTTAAGGGTGACTTTTTAGAGCTGGTATAGCATAGATCATTTCTCCACTGGGAGCAATGTGAGATGCACAAAAATAGCTCCCAGAGACAAGTTTGCTAGAAAATCTGTGTTTTAACAGTGGTGTAGCTTTCTTCTTAAGCAGCCAGCACTTAACATTGGTCATCTAAAAATAACCAAGAAATCAGTGGATCGCAGTAGCTTTTTTTTTTTTAACAGTACCAGGGTCCAAATTTTTACCTATCTTAACTAATTTAACTCTTATTTATAAGTGCGATGATGAATCTGAATGCAGATCTCAGAGTTTGGCTCTAGGCACTCTTAAGTTCAGAGCAACACACCAGATACCTCTTTTGTTAGCATGGCAAAAGGTAATCTTAGCTTTTTCAAATCCCCGCCTAATTTGAAGCTCTGGAAAAGCTTTTTCAAACATGTTAATCTTTTGAGCATCTTTGTAGGAAGGACACAAGGAATTGCTAACTTTGGAGCTAGTTTATCTTCTGTGAGGAGGGGGAAGAGGGAATAGAATTTACAGTTAGTTCTCTTTATACATTAATTCATGATTTGCGAATTTGCTTTTCTGTGAGGGGCAGAATTGCTACCTACCTTATCTGTGACTCTATTCTCATTTTTGCAAATCCAGCCAATTATACTCCTTGCTTTTTAGAAAGCTGCCTGGATTGAGTCAGTTTTCTGCATCAACTGGCATTGGTATTGGTCTGTGGAAAATTGTTGGGCACATTCCAGACTTGCCCCACCATCTTGGGCACCATCTCAGGGACTCCAGCTGAATCTTCATAACCCTGGCAATGAAGACACTGATGACGAGAAGTCTCTGGAAAGCTACTTGAGGGCTGCTCTGGGGCTCTGGCAAGCCCAGGGAAGGAGCCAACAGGCAGGTAGAGGCTAGATAAAGCAACCCCCTCCCCACTGCTGAACTCTGAGGCCTTGTTGTTGGACCAGCAACCTTCAATGAGTCAAGGGATAGCCAGCACAGAGAAATCGCCATTGTCACAGCCTTCAGTGCATTGAGGGATGCAAGCACAGAGGAGGAAGCATCAGATGTTGGAGATCTCATTGAGCCATCACTATAACTGAGCCTCATAGACCAAGTTAAGATTCAGGTCCATAAAATTCATAGAGTGTATGGTGAAGTGGGTTCCCTAGAATCTAACCTCATTTTCCCCATAGGCTCAATGATTTAGTATCCACTAATTTGGTATCCACTAGGTTTTCAAGGAGCCTAACCCTAGTGGATAACGAGAACTGACAGTACTTAATGTCTAATTTTATTTTATTTCTCATCTTCTAGTTAACTGTGCTGGTACATGGTGTATGTATAGGTGTAACTCATAATCTGTTTGCTTACCAAAAGCATTGCTTTTCAAAAAATGGGTATACCTATTATATAGCATCAGGGGGAATAAACATGTGAATTGTCTGTCACCCAATTGACTGCAAGCAGCCTCTACTTTGACAGAAACACAGTTCTGACCAATCAGGTGGTGCCTTTTTTGCTTCTGAATGAAGCAGTGGAAGAAGATTGGCCTGCTCAAATGAATATTGTATCTTTTAATATATAATCTGACATAATTGTTGATTGAAATTGGATTATAAAGAACAACTGAACAACATTGTTCTATCATTTCTCTTTATTTTTTAGGTGGAAAATGTACGCTTAATTGATGGAATATCTGCTAAAAGGGCTGCCTTAGGAACTTTGTATCTAACAGCTACTCATGTTATCTTTGTGGAAAATGAGTCAGATACTCGTAAAGAGACATGGGTATGACAATTTTCATATTACTGCCATGTAAATCTCTCCAAAGATAATCTGCACAGATCTTGATTTATTTTACCATCTATAAAAATGCTCTTCACATTTACTGAACAAATGTATTATTCATTGGGATAGATCAGACACCTGCACACACTTTAAAGAGACCAGATAATTCTGGGCATTCATCTCTTTGCTTGCAAATCTATTTGCTCCTTATGTTTCCTCTATTGATATTAAGGGGAGAAGTTAATTTCTGCGTACGGAATGAGAACCCCAGACCTTCCAAAAATCATTGGATCAGGTAAAATGAGTGATCAGATATGTGAGGGCCTAATCCTATCCAATTTTCCAGTGCTGATGCAGCTTCAACGCAGCCCCAGGTAAGGGAACACATATTCCCTTACCTTCAGGAGGCCTCAGTGGCTGCCCCTCCACCACAGGATACAGTGCAAGTCCCATTGGCATAGCTGCATCAGTGCTGGAAAGTTGCATAGGATTGGGCCCTATCTAGGGCAGGGCCTGAGGGGCACCTGCTCAGGTGCTGTGTCAAGGGGCAGCACATGACTGCCCTCAGATTCTGTCCCAGTTACAGGAGGCAAAGGCAGCTTTGCACCCCCATTCATTTCATGTGGGGGTTCCCCTTGAAGGAGAGCTTCCACAGCAGAAGGAACAGAAGGTGTGGAACTGCTACAATGAGTGCCCCTTCTCTGGGGAGAACCAGTAAGCGACTGCTTTGTGCCACAAGCAGCACAAGGCAGTCACTTCCAGGTTCTCCTCGAATGAGAAGGGCTGGCAGTTTCACACCCTCCCTGTTCCTTCTCCTGTAGAGGCTTCCTTTCAAGGGGAGTCTCCATAGGAGAAGGAAGGTGGGCACAAAGCCACTGCAGCAAACCCCTTTCTCTGGGGAGAAACCAGAAGTGGTGCCACATGACATGATGTCACATGACATCATGACGTTGCCGCCCTGGGTGCTGGGGTACTGCATTACACATCTGTGAGTGATGACTGAGTACTCCATTGTACATTCAGAACTACACTTTTAAGACTGGAAGTTTCCAAAAAGTTTATATTTCCCAGTACAGGTAGTCCCTGACTTAATGTCATCTGACCTATTGATGGCTCGATTTAAGGACAGCCTCGTTGGCACTTTTGCTCAGATGAGGTCTGCCCATCCTTGTGTTTTCATGCAGATGTGATAGCACTATTTCAAATTCTGAACAAACATCCAGAACAGAACCAGAACATAAGTAAGGGACTACCTGGAGATGGATGTTGATGTCCGGAGACTCAAGATCCTTTGTAATAAACCAGCTGCATTGTACTAATGCCTTGCTTTCTACAGGAACATTGCATCCACCAGCACACATGGTACAAACATTCTATTCTTTTATTGTGGCTTATCCTTTGTTGCCGTTCAGCCTGACTTCTTGTGTTCCCTTTTCAGGTCCTTCACAGTCAAATCTCCTCTATTGAAAAACAGGCTACAACTGCTACAGGTTGCCCTTTGCTGATCCGTTGCAAGAACTTCCAGAACATCCAATTTATCTTGCCTCAGGAAAGAGATTGCCATGATGTTTACATATCTTTAATACGCCTGGCACGCCCAGGTACAGATTGGACGTTTGGGAGAAACAGAAATATTAACTGGCAATTTAATTGATTGAATGTCTCACAGACATTGATGTTTGGTGGACTGATGCCCTGCCATTTGTAAAACTGGCTGAAAGAGACTGAGCAGTTGGGGTACTGTTTCACCATATACAGAAACAATGCTTAACAAAAGCATGTCTATTTGCTTATCAAAGTATGGGTATACCTGTGACTGTATATGGAACCACAGAGAATGTGCATTTGAATTGTCTATCATTCAGTTGGCTGCAAGCAGCCTCTACTTGGGCAGAAACACATTTTAATTGGCAGTGTGGAGACAAAACACACTAGTATTTGAATATCACTGCTGACTTTTGTCACTTTCGGGAGTGTAGCTAGTAGAAAGAAAATCACCTGGATGCAGGCCAGGGTTGGTGGCTAAGATTAAACAGGTTGCTTTGCAGGATCATACCAAAGGCTGTCAAATTAATCATTCTGTATCCTTGAGAGACAACCAAATATCTCTAGGCTCTTTTCAAACAGGACCTAGAGGTGATGGTCTACTCCTATTGTTTGTTTGGGTCTTTAGAGTTAGTTTTAGGGCTGAGAAACTTGGAAATAGTGCAGTTTTGCTGCATGAAGGTAGAAAACCCAATTTTCGTGCACTTTTTTTGTATTTATTTAAACCAGGACCCAGGTATTTGCAGATTTCAGTATCTGCGGGGAGTTCTGGAATGGAACCCCCACAGATATCAGGGGCAGACCTGAATACTAAAACTGTAAAGGAAATAGACAGTACAATTCTATGTCTGTCTACTCAGAAGTCAATCTTACAAAGCTCAGTGGGACCTACTCAAAGGTAAATGTGAATATGGTTGCACCCTAAGGGTATCATTGTGTACAACAAACTTTCAGAATATGAAATCATAAATTAAAATAAAAGGTGAGGAGAGTATTAAAACAGTCTCTGGAGTTCAGCCTTCTCTGTTTATTGTCATGACAAAGGTTTATGTACCCTAGTCCACGTTCCATTTGCTTAGGTACAATTGTTATAGTTAATGTGCAAAAAAATTTCTTAAGTAGAAAGATCTGGCTGAAATTCTGACATGTATTTGCTCACCAGTTTCCAAAACATGCATTAAACTTATCCATTACACCTGCCTGCATCACTGGTTGGAATTAAATTAGATCAAATTAGAACAAACATGTCCTGGTTTCAGCTTAAGTTTTATCAACATTTCAGTTGCAAAGTATGAAATACAAAGCTTGTTCAGGTTCACAGAGTGTCAAACATAAGTCCATGGCACAGTTAGCTTGGCTGAAGCATAGCAACTTTCTTTCATAACTATACAGAAGGGGTTGTCAGACTTCCAAATGATAGATGGGCAGCCCAATCCTAACCTGCACTGGAACAGGCAAACCAAATGGCTGTGGCACAACTAGGAATAAGGGAACATTTATCTCCTTATCCCATGTCATGCACCAGCCACCCCTATGAGGCTACTCAGATCTATGCCAGTAATTTCAATGATGCAAATCCGAGTGGCCCATTAAGGCCAATAGGGCCTGGCATGGGATTTAGGATCCGGCCTAAGTTGCCAAGGCCAGCCCCACCGACTGCCTGCCAGGCCTGGTCTGCCACTGTCCTGCTTTCCCCCCGCCCAAAAATGCCCCTGCTTATTTACCAACCAGGGAACTGGATCCAGTGCAAGGCAGCCAGCAAGTATCCTTGTGCTAGCCCAGCTTCCTCCTGAGTAGTCTCGAACATTTTATGTTTTATGGCACATTGGCAACACTCCTTGGCCAGTGCAAGGGACTGCACTCTCACAGCCCTTCGGTATGCTGTTGGCTACTCCAAAATTCCCCCACTCCACTTCAACATCTACATATGGCTCATCCAATCTATATTCCAGTAATACTTGGGAGTAGAATCCCCTACCTGATCATTTAGAAGAAGTGGCCATGGATAAGGTGGCAGTGGGGTGGGCTTGTGCACATGTCCCCCCCCCCCCCCAAAGAAGAAAATGGGGTCAGAAGTTGTGCTGCTTCAAGTGCCAGATTGACTTCGGGTGGACCTGGTACACCAAGCATTTTGTTTGATGTGACAGCTTTCAAGTACACGCTCATTACGGAACCTGATTGTTGCATCAACATCAGCCTTTTAAAGCCTGTTGGAAAAAATGCACAAAGCGTTAGTGTTTGTTGCAAGAGTTTGCTTATTGGGGGCTTAACTGTTGACAGAGCAATATTTGTTTTGGGTTTATAATTCACTTCAATCTTCTTGGCCATGATTTTATGGGACATAAATTCATAAACTATAATGAGGCAAGGGAGCTGAAGGTCATCTAGTACCCTTCTTTGAAGCAACACTCTTTTTCCCCCCTACCCCCAATACAAACATTCTTAACAGTTTAGCCCATAGAATCCAGAGAACAGTTTGCTACTACTGGTGAACAGGAGTGACCAGAATTGAATTCACTTTGTCAGATTGCCTCTAGTCTATGCCTGGATGTGCCTGAACTGTGACGGAATCCACAACTGACCAATGGTAGTTTGGAGTTACCATTTTTCCTGGAAGATTTAGCTGTTATGAAGCCATTTCTATCCAATGTTGCAAATATACAGCAGGGATTAAATGCGTACACCTGTGGACTGGGCAGAAATGGGTTAAGAGCCCAATCCTATGCATGTCTGCTCAGAAGTATGTCCCATTATAATCAATGGGGCATACTGTCTGGTAAGTGTGGATAGAATTGCAGCCTTACTATCTTTTGGGATGCTGGAAAGCAGCATCCCAAGGGTTCTAGAGTAGAACGTAACTGTGCAATACTCCTGGGCCTAAAGTATTGACTGGAGAGTGTCCTTTCTCCCCTTTTGTTCCTGAATGTGGGGTAGGCACTCACTTACTTTGCTTCTTCTTAATTGATAATAGCACTGGGAGCAATCGAGATAGGCACCGCTGTAGGGGCTAAATTCTGACGTTTCCTTACCCTTCCCCCCCACCTTGCAGTTTCACAGCTTTTCACATGCTACTCTATTTTTAAAAAGAAAAGAAAAAAACCAGGCAAACTGATTTGTTCTGCGTAAGAAAGAAAGTGGAGCAACAGTACTCTAATCCTTCACTGAACTGGCTGTACAAGTAGTGCAGAAATAAAGGACTTTCTGCCCAATCCTGTGCATGTCTACTCAGAAGTAAGTCCCATTAGAGTCACTGGGGCTTACTCCCAGGAAAGTGTGGTTAGGATTGGGCTGTTTGAAACCAGAAATTAACATGGAAATAAAGCACTGCTGTTTGGTCAATTTATTAACAATAAAATGTGGGTAATTGATCCTAGTGCCTTCAACAGATTATTTATTTAAAAAATTATATCCCACCTTTCCTTTGCTGCAACAAATGCCCCAGGTAGCTTACAGAGCTTCACCAAAAAGACAATAAAATCACAATATATCAAACAATGAATAAAACAAATTAAAAAACAATTGGGGGTGACTGTTTAACTGTGCAGATGTTAACTGCCCCAATAATCCATTGGGTGATGTCACAAAAATTCTCTTTCTCCAGTGGAAGGCGTTCACAAGGACTCCTTCTGTGGGACGAAGGAAACCTTTAGGATATAACCCGTAAACTTAACTGGCATTAGGAAATCTGCCAGTTGATGGGCAAATATTTTTTTAAACAGAAACGTGACTCAGGTGTTTTTGCAAGTAATAATTAACCTGTTGTGGTTTGACTGTGGTCAAATATTACATGAAGTTGAGAATGCCCTGTGACATCTAATAACAAAAGCAGGAATGATTATTTTTCTGTGACATTTGCCTGGTCCATTGCCAGGAGATTGCTTGTTGACTGGCCAAATATATTATTTATTTAGAATGCTTGAACACTACTTTTCATCAACAACAAAAGTTCACAGTGTGGTTTACAAGATAAAACAGTTTCTTTGCTATGCTGGGGTGAGTCGGGGCCATTGCTGTCCCCTTATCTGTATCTAGTTTACAGGGGAATTCTCCCCAGTTCCATTCTAGATTAGGTCCCAATTCTATTCGACTTCCCAGCGCCAATGCAGCTGCAATGTATCTCTGAGGAACGGAACAAAAGTTTCTTTGCTTTGAGGAGGTCACCGTGATGGCCCCCCCTTGCTACAGGATGCAGCACACACTCCATTGGCTCAACTGCATTGGTGCTAGAAAGTTGTATAGTATTTGGGCCCTTACTTAAGATCAAGCAAATGAGCCAAACTATATGTTACAGGGAAAGACAAAAATGACTAACAAGCAAACTGTATAACAGAAAGGAGCAAGAAGCATTACTCTTAACATTTATGCATGTGACCTGCCTACTCACAAACACAACCCACTCACTTTGTCTCCATAATACATACAGAATGGTCAAAAATAATCTCAATTGGGGAAATGGTTGCCTTTCCTCAGAGTTTGGTCATAAAGTGTCTGGGTAGACAGAATCCTGAACTTGTTTGAAATACCGTCAAGATGGGATTTGCAGTATATGCAGAAGGCAGCCTTTCCAACAAATTACTAGCATCAGTTTTGTAATCTGTGAAAAATGTGACAGCTGGCCTGACGAAGCAAAGAAAAGTTGATGTTTTGTGGTGCAATGATAATAATTCACATGGAGAAATGGCCTCTGTGTCCTTTCCTTCAGTGAAATATGAAGAGTTGTACTGTTTTTCCTTCAACCCCAAATTAAACAAAGAAGAGCGAGAAGAAGGGTGGAAGCTGGTGAACCTGAAGGATGAATACCATCGTATGGGGGTTCCAAATAATTACTGGCAGATCAGTGATGTCAACAGAGATTACCGAGTGAGTCCTTGCTACTTAAGGTGTGCAGTCTGTGACCCAAGCAGCATGTTATGAGGAACATCTAGTACTGTCCCAACATCCGTCTCCCCATGTCACCCTGGTCATGTTTTTATTCAGAATTTCCTGGTCCGTCCGTCCCCCCCATTTCATTGGCTACCTATTCTTGGTGGGCAGGGTGGCTCTGAGGGCAGTGACACCATGCATTTTCTTTAGGGGAACGTTACTGGGGAATGCAAGGAAGAGACGCATGGTTGTTGCATTTGATTGTTCACTGGAACGAGAAAACAGAACCCAGTTCTAAAATATTTTAGAACTGTGTCTGTTCTACATAGTTCTTCTGAATTGTTGATCTCAAAATGTGTGGATTTTGTATTTGTTGACAAGATGGTGAAAACTTTCAGCTAAATTCTATGCATGTCCACTTGAAAGTAAGCCCCACTGTGTAAGCATGCATTAGGGTGGCAATCTCAGATATTATTTGTTCAACCTCTCTTGTGCATGCTGAAGAGAAGTGTGGATACAGTACTTATCTGTGAAGTGTTTTGAAATAATGTACTGGAAAGAGAGCTTCAAAATATAACATAGGCCTACATACATTTTGCTGTCATAAATGTTAGACCTATTCTTAGGTAAATTTGGGGTGCTGAATCAAAAAATATCAGTTTTGCCTGATTTGTTCTAGTTTTGGGAGTACTGAATAGCCACTTTATATGTATTCTTTATATTCAAGCAGCTTCCTCTTGAGGAAGCCATGGCATCAGCTTTCTTATGAGGAAGCTGTTTGAATCTGCATACAAGGTGGCTACGCCGTACTTCCAAAATAGAGGCATTTGGGCAAATCCGATGCCATTTCTGGATTCAGCACCCCAAAAATATCCTAAATTTGTTCAAACATCCTTGGCAACTTAAAAAAGGTGTTATTTGTAGGCCTATGTAATCAAAGTTTTGCTTTAACAAACTAGTCAATAAAATTATGTTCATTTTATTTTTATTTTTTTTACTTCTGGACAGGTTTGTGACTCATATCCCACTGAAGTGTATGTACCCAAATCGGCCACTGCCCATATCATTGTGGGAAGCTCTAAATTCCGAAGCAGGAGACGTTTTCCAGCCCTTTCTTACTACTACAAGCAGAACAATGTGAGTGTTGGACTGGTATTTTGTATTCACTTGATTTGAATTTTATTTTCAAATAATTTTTAAAAATCAAAGGTAAATGATATTGCTCAAAACAACTCCCTGTGTGTAAATATTAATATAGAAATATTGGGTTTTTCTAGCTATATAATAGTAAAACTGTTATAGCATACTTATGTCCTAATTTTATGTAGGGCCTACGTCAGCAGATCTTGTGTGGTAAGTCCTGTTATGATGGTGCAAATGGCACACTGCCACCATTTGGACTGGAGCTGCTGGTGCAAATGGCTGGAGGCTCTGCACACTTACCAGCAGATCCCAGATACCACTCCAGAGCAAGTAAAGGGGGGGCAGTTCATGGTCTGTCAGGGGAGGATCAGAGTGTGGAGTAGGGTGGGCAGGGAGTGGCAGGGGTGGATCTCAGTGACACTAGCACATGCCAAGATTCTAGCCCCGTTTTCGTCTCCTGACATACCCCTTGAATCCTAAATACAAGGAGACCAATTGATGTCCAGGTGGCCTATGGAGAGGTAAGTTTTAAAAATTGGGGTTTTTTTTCTGATATTGTTCTGATTTCCCTGAGTTTACTGGAGAAATTAGAAGTGAATTTAGAGTTAACTGGTTTGTCCTTTTGGGTCTGGCTGGAAGTTGGTTACTGTGCTCAAGCTGAGTGCTGTACTTGTGGCAAAGAAGGGTGTCCCATGGTTTCACCCTGATCAGCCTGACCATCAGCCACCTCAGACCACTTCTAAAGGTTTTATAATAGTTGCCAGTCCCCATGGGTATGGGCTCACCCTCTCAGTTTCTCTTCTCCCCCTTGCCCCACTATCTGAGAAGGATGGTGTTTACAGTTAACTCTGTATTACACATCATTGCCTCTGTCTTCTGCTGTGCAGCCCTGCCTCTGGTCCATTCCATCAGCTTCCACAGCTTCCACAGCTTCCTCCTCAGCACCTCGCTAACTGGTCTCAAATAAAGCGCAGCAAGCTGCATGTGCTTCAGAGAGCTCAGGCTCTTGCAGGCTTTCCCCTCCTGAGGTCAGCCAATCAGCCATCCCTCTTGCTGTAGTAACAGGAGTGTTGCACCCAGCATCCCCACTGGGCTTGGGGTCCATTTATGGGCTCTGTCTCTGCCCTGGCTCTCTTTCCCCAGGCAGCATAGGAGCAGTTGTCACTATTGCACAGTACAAGCCATGTATTGAGAACAAAACGGCTAATATTATAATGCCGTTGTACAAATCTATGGTAAGGCTACACCTGGAGTATTGTGTCCAGTTCTGGTCGCCGCATCTCAAAAAGGATATAGTGGAAATGGAAAAGGTGCAAAAGAGGGCAACTAAGATGATTGCTGGGCTGAGGCACCTTCCTTATGAGGAAAGGCTACAGCATTTGGGCCTCTTCAGCCTACAAAAGAGACGCCTGAGGGGGAACATGATTGAGACATACAAAATTATGCAGGGGATGGACAGAGTGGATAGGGAGATGCTCTTTACACTCTTACAAAACACCAGAACCAGGGAACATCCACTAAAATTGAGTGTTGGGAGTGTTAGAACAGACAAAAGAAAATATTTCTTTACTCAGCGTGTGGTTGGACTGTGGAACTCTTTGCCACAGGATGTGGTGATGGCGACTGGCCTGGACGCCTTTAAAAGGGGATTGGACAAGTTTCTGGAGGAAAAATCCATTACGGGTTACAAGCCATGATGTGTATGTGCAACCTCCTGATTTTAGAAATGGATTATGTCAGAATGCCAGATGCAAGGGAGGGCACCAGGATGCAAGTCTCTTGTTATCTGGTGTGCTCCTTGGGACATTTGGTGGGCCACTGTGAGATACAGGAAGTTGGACTAGATGGGCCTATGGCCTGATCCAGTGGGGCTGTTCTTATGTTCTTAACTCATTTTCATGGCAAATGTATTGGATGACTGTTGGGCACCGACGTGCATCTATCTTGTCACACAAACTGATTTGGACAATTAGCTACATGTCCGCTATCTACCACTGGACCCCCATCTAGCCTTCCAACCACTACAAGTCTGAACACTGAGCTCATTAACTATTTCTTTGACTGACTTCTAGCACACCTGAGTGGCTTGGAAATCAGAAAGGTAAAGATATTTTTTACTTTTACCTGTAAACATGATATGTGAGAAATAATAGTCGTCTGTGATATTGGAATGGATCCAAACAAGAAGTTGAGGCAATTAATTGTGAACGAAGAACAAAGACTATTATCTTGAAACTGCTTAGTACAATGAGGCTGTAATCCGATACACACTTTCCTGGGAGCAAGCCCATTGAACTCAATGGGGAATTTACTTTTGAGAAGACATGCATAGGACTGGATTCCCAGTCTCAGTTTATGTAAGGAATCACCCTTGAAATTTACTTTCTTGCTCTCTGGAGATCTTCAAGCAGAGGCTTTCCAGGCACTTCCTGGAGATGCTATAGGACAGGGATGTCAAACTCGTTTCATGCAGAGGGCCAAAGCTAGCATTCGTGCTGCTGACTGAGGGCTGGAAGTGACATCACTAAGCACGAAGTGATGTCATTAAGCAGATGATGGACAGAAACAAGCACTTTATTCTCCCATAGAAGCTCATTGACTGCAAATGACAGAAGAGAAAATGTGCAAATCTTGAACAAGATTTTCATATTTTCAAGATATTTATTGGATTTATCCGACCTCCATTATAACTGGGCTCTCCCATCATGATAATTGGGCTCTCTCAAGATATGGAGAGCCCAATTATCATACTGGGAAAGCCCAATTATAATGGGGGTTGGATAAATTGCTTCTGGGGCCACATCTGGCCCACGGGCCTTATGTTTGACAGCCCTGCTCTAGAATTTCCTGCTACAGGCAGGGGGTTGGACTAGATGACCTTGTGGGCTCCTCCGACTCCAAGATTCTATGAAATTGTACAATTATTAATATTGTACCCCTTGTTTGATTATGGATCACTTTTGAAATTGTACAGTTATTCATATTGTACTCCTCATTTGCTTATGCCTCCATTTTGCTTTTTCTTTCCCTATCAAATAAATCCATGTTGCTATTGTCTCCTTGTTTTGCCTACCCTATCCTGCATAATCCTTACAGGAAACAAGGAGGAGGTGGGCTGGAGGCACTTCCCTCTCCCTTACCCAGTCTGCTACAGTTCCAAACAGAGCCCAGGTCCCACAGTTTTTTCCTCTACACTTAAAGTCTGAGGGGTTACTTGAATATTGACTTGCACATGGGAGTCAGAAGCTGGAGCACATATGGAGCAACTTCTGACAGTGCCTCTGGTAGCTGCTCTGGTAGTTAAACAGCCATTTGTTTAGGTTCACATGCGAGAATGCAGTGGAGGTGTATAAAAGGTACTTCCTTTGAAGGTGAGGGATATGACCCTGGGGGAGGGCCAGATGCAGTAGCAGAGCCAAAGGTGAGGTGGTGTTGTAAGTACTGCAAGTGCTCCTGTGCCTGCATGTTGCCTTCACTGCCTGGAATGGCTCCGATGGCGAATGGGAGGGGCCGCTTATATGGCGTGTTGTGCTGCCTACAGTACTTATCATGCCACCCCCCCCTTTCTGGCTGCACTACTGGCCGGATGAGAAGCCCCAGAGAGCCGTATTTTCCGAAGTGCTGGTTGCTTGGCCCAAATACAGGGTGTGCATAACCTCTCGAATCATAAACATTTGGCATGTTTAGCACATCCAAACGCTCTTACCCAATTATTCTAAACATTTCTGTCTCTGTTTTGATTTTTCGCAGGCTTCCATATGCAGGAGTAGTCAGCCTCTGTCAGGCTTCAGCGCACGATGTCTCGAGGATGAACAGATGCTGCAGTCTATCAGGAAGGCAAACCCAGGAAGTGATTTCATATATGTTGTTGATACGCGTCCAAAAGTAAGAAAATCTGTATTCTGTTGGGTGACTGTTATTGCTGAATATAGACTGATTTCTCACATGAAATCTCATTAAGAGCTGGTGTAGCGCAGGGGCAAAGAGGCTGAGCTGAAAATTGAGACTTTCCTGGTTCAGATCTGCCATGAACTCACTAAGTAACCTTACATAATATATACCCTCAGCTTTCCACCTTCAATATGGGAATAAGAGCAGCTTAACAAGAGTGCTATAAGCATCACTTCTCAAACTATCTGATGTGGTGGATCTACAATTTTTGTTTCCAGTGTGCCAGGGACCAGTACCATATTTGTGCCATAGTATCACTATTTTTTCTTTCTTTACTGGAAATTCACTACAGACCAGCAGCTGATCTTTGCAGACTGACACCGTTGTGCAGATCACCACTTTGAGTGGTGGTTGGCGGCACTGTCTCTGTTGGTAGTGGCTGTAAGAATTACATCAAGATAATATATGTGCTTTGCAAACTCAAAAAGCACTATACAAACACTAAGCATAACAATTATAATTAATTGCAATGGGCTAACTGCAAGAGGATGTTAAAGTTCATTAGTGTGAATTGGACAGCATTAAATTCCATTGAAGTGCCTTGCTAGGTCAGTACCTAAAATTGCAATAGGTGGAAATACTATTTCACTTAGTCCTTGTAATGTCATTGCCCACTTGGAAAACCTCTCTCCCCAACCTGAAATGAGGTTCCCAAAATCCAGGGGATTCTTACTTGCACAAAAGCCAAAACAAACAGTAGTAAGACTGGAGTGATTTGGTGAAGTATGGCAACCTGTACCCTTACCAGTAAACTGAGGCCAGACAGATAACCAGTAAAAATGAATCCCTAAACAAGGGAAAAATAAAAGAATGGGAAGGGGATGCAGGCGATCAACAAAGAAACCTTCTGTCAAAAATGAAAACCAGATTGACCAAGATGGGTGGCTGGCAAAAAGTTGGCTCAAAGCTTAAAAGACAAACAAAACAAAAACAAACTACCTGCACACACAAATTACTAGATACTTTCCTAACCTTAGCTACTCACACTGTTAAGGAGAAGGGCAATGGTGTAGCTCAGGGGTGCCCAAACCCCGGCCCTGGGGCCACTTGTGGCCCTCAAGGCCTCTCAATGTGGCCCTCAGGGAGCCCCCAGTCTCCAATGAGCCTCTGGCCCTCCGGAGATTTGTTGGAGCCTGCACTGGCCTGATGCAACTGCTCTCAGCGTGAGGGCGACTGTTTGATCTCTTGCGTGAGCTATGGGGTGAGAGCTTCCTCCACTGCTTGCTGTTTCACGTCTGTGATGCAGTAGTGGCAGCAAAGGAAAGGCCAGCTTTGCTTTGTGCAAGGCCTTTTATAGGCCTTGAGCTATTGCAAGACCTTCATTCATTCATATAAGTTCCACCTCTAGTATATTAATTTATGTAAACATATGTAAATTTATTCAAATTTTAAATGTAAATTAATTCTCCCCCCCCCCGCCCTGACACAGTGTCAGAGAGATGATGTGACCCTCCTGCCAAAACCTTTGGACACCCCTGGTGTAGCTAGTTGGCAGCCTTCAGTCTCAGAAGACCATGGTATTGCGCTCTGAATGGTGGTTCTGGAACAGCGTCTAGTGTGGCTGAAAAGGCCAATTCGGGAGTGACAATCCCTTCCACACTGGGAGCAAGTGTAGTCTGTCCCTGGTCTGTCTCCCTGGCTATGAGCCTTCCTTCTTTGCCTCTTTGCCTCTGTCTGTTGGCCAAGTGTCTTTTCAAACTGGGAGAGGCCATACTGCACAGCCTGCCTCCAAGCGGGCTGCTCAGAGGCCAAGGTTTCCCATCTGTTGAGGTCCATTCCTAAGGCCTTCAGATCCCTCTTGCAGGTATCCTTGTACAGTTCAACTGTACTTGTCGTAAGAGGCGACTAAACAGCCACGGGTAGATGGGACTTGTCAGCCTGGGAAGGCAGCTCATCTAAGAGATGGAAACTCTGACCTCAAACCTCCACTGCCTTGTGGCTATATCCAGTTGTGGAAAGGGCTTCAGGAGTCAACCTCGAGGCAAAATCTGGAGCCAGAGTCCCTGAGGCAGTTCGCAGCTGTACACTGTCGCGCTGTGGCAACTCCTGCGACGCTACTGGAACCAACCGTATTGGCTTCTGCCTTTCATTGGACCATTCCAGCAATGTGGAGAGGGGGGATTTGCTGCAACAGCCTATTCTCCAGACCTTCTTTACCCAGGCTTCGTGCACTGGAGAGGACACTCCGCTATACGGCATTGGCACAACACAGGAAGCAGCAGTTTACCAATTATAAGTCTTCACTTGATTGGCGTAGAGTTTGACGCCCAGGGCTGCTTCCAATGGTGGGAGAGATCATTGCATCTTATTGGGCAGTTACTGCCTGCCTTAAGCTGGGCAGTCCCCAGCCAGTAAGGTGCTGCCTCACTACGGCCCATTAACCTCATGGGGTGCATGGGGTTTAGGGTGAAAACCGACAAGCGGATCGACAACACTGCACCAGGCAACAGAAAAAAGAAAACTCCTGCCCTAAAGCTGGGCACCTGGAATGTTAGGACAATGACACCTGATGTAGCTAGAGGGGGTACAAAGCACTAAATTTTGCAGGGAGCTTCACTGCAGCATGCAAGTGGCCCCTCCCCCTCACCTTCAGAGCCTTTCCACATGGTAGGAGCAAAATGGAGGCGTACGCCACTAGTGAAAGCTATTTTAGCCCAATTGCTAAGAACCTGGGCAGGATTGGGACACAGTCTTCTGGTACCTGAAGGGGTACACTAGATGCCTCTCCCTTTACCTGGTGGTTCTCTGGTACAGTGGTCTTCAACCTTTTTCATTCCCGCAGGTTGCCGTGACCCCACAACTGAAGCTTCACAACCTCATTAAAGTTGCAACCCCAGGGTTGAAGTCCAACCCACCGCTCAATGCATCAGCACAATCCATACCTGTGAACAATTTGATAACTGTGAAGTTTGCCTAAACAGGAGCCTTCTTCCCCCCCCCACCCCCGCACCTTCGCAGATGACATACTTGGTTCGCCAGGTCTTGAACATAGTAAGATGTTCTGGGTTCTCCCAAATTAAAGAGAAGTGTACACACCGGTACTTTTAGCAAACCAGCCCAGCAGATAAACAATTCAACAAGGGAGAGCTGATCAGTGATTTATACATGCTGTGGTACTGAAGAGAGAGTGCCATCTTCTGGATATATTGTCCAATTGAAGGCAGTATTCAATCAATAGATTAAAATGCACACGCACAAATGCATCTGCATAAGAACAAATAACTGTTCTTTTTGTATTTATGCCCTGCCATATAGCTTTCAAAGGACCCCCAGCTGTAAGAACCCATTGCCTTGCTTTAGCAGACTAGAATAGGCCACTTTCTGCAGCTCATCTGCTAAACGCCACCTCTGAATTTATGGCACAAGAGCTGTAATTACATTGACCTCTCTAGCATAACCAAAAAACCAAACCCAGGATAGGATTATGTAGATTATATGGATAGGAGCATGATTAGGGTCATCAGTGGCTGGGAGCAGGTTTACACCCAACCCACTGATGTCCCTGAGTGCACCCTTTTACTTTCTCTCATATTTGTAATCATTTATTGAAAGGGCTTCTGTCCTGACCTGCTGCCCCAATATGGGGAACCGTGGTTCATAATATTACTCTTGATAGTCTCAACACAATAATAGAAATAATAAAGAAGTTAAAAAAAAAAACAACACAGTAGAAAACAACAACAACAACATTAGAACTACAGAGCAGGGGGTTAAAAAAAACCATCTGGTGCCAGAGATGACAAACATTCCAGGGTTCCAAGGGTAGAAATTCAAACACCTGGCAGGCCAGAGTCCTGTTGGAATGAGAAGGCTTCATACTGGACCAGAATGCCAACACAGAAGGGGCCAATCAGATCTCCCACAGCAGGACAATGAAGAAGATCCTGTCTCACTTTTCTGGTGCAACTATATCAATGGGGCTTGAACTGCATCCTGCTGTGGGGGGACAGTCACATAGGCTCTTCAAGATATGGGAGCATTTGTTCCCTTACCTCGCGGCTGCATTGCAGCTGCACCTGAGCTGGAAAGTTGGATGGGATTGGGCCCAGGGTCTCTCTTGATGATCTCATGAGATGGGCAGGTTCATGTCAGTAAAAGGTGACCATTTTGCTTCTATGGAGAAAAGTTACACTGCATTTGGGGACACTGTTGTGTTGAGGACCCCCTCTGCCCTGACACCAGGATGGCCTGGTCCTATGATGTGCAAATGTGTGCATGTGCACAAAGATATCTGTATTCATAGGACCCCCAGGAGTCCTTGCATCATACAGTCCCTCTGGTCTCACGGCACCTGTTGTGATGAAGGAGATTTCGTCATGTAAAAAGAAAACACAGCTTGCTTAGTTGTCAAAGTGACTGCCGCATAAATGGCAAAGGAAGAACCAGTGGAGCTCATGCTTCTGCTTGTGTGGGATTAGAGGTTAAAATGACATCCACTGGCATTTAAATGTGCAAAATGTGAAATATTCAACCCTGTTTCACTTGTGAAAGAAACATATTCCACATTATTCCTTTTTCTTTAAGGTGCCCTCTGTTCTGACTCATCTTTTCTTATTGCAGCTGAATGCCATGGCAAACAGAGCAGCTGGAAAGGGTTATGAGAATGAAGATAATTACTCCAACATCAGGTTTCAGTTCATAGGTATAGAGAACATCCACGTCATGAGGAACAGTCTCCAAAAAATGCTGGAAGGTAAACCTTTTACCTGTGTGGATATTGCAGGTAGTTCTGCACCAACTTCATCTGTGCTTTTTGGGGTGGTGAATCAAGGGGGCTCAAAAAGGGGCTACCAAAAGGACATGTGCCCCTACTGACATCAGTGGTCCACACCTAGCAGGGGTGCTTGTCCACTCAATAAATGTGTGCCTTGAATGCAGCTTCTTCCACTATCTGAATGTAAGAGCAGAGCATCTCTACTCATCTCAGTTGCCCTGTGGGAGTGACAAGAATTTAGCTACTCAGGGTTTAAATATTTAAAGTTAGAGAAGGCATGGAACTATGTGTCTGAATGGGTGGCAGGAGAGGGTGGCCCTGTAGAGGAAGAACAGGAAATGAATTTGAAAAGTAACTAAAACTCAAGGCACTTTATTACTGTTGCCTTTAGTATTTACCATTAAGAGAGCTGGATCACTACCGCTGTGCTTTCCATCCTTCCCATCCCATTTTCCCCCTGGAAAAGGAAAATAAGGTCATATTATGGATTGCTGAGCTTGCAGGAGGTTTGAGTTCTCCCAGTGGCAGTTTGTTTCCTCCTGTTCTTCAGGCCAAATCTACCCTACATTCTCCAATCTGCAGATCATTTTTATAGAATAAAACTTAGGAGTGCCAGTGGGACCTGATGGAGCTTTTGCTTACTAATTGCATTCCTCACTAAATGAATTAACTGATGAACTCCAGGTCAGCAAGCAGCATTTGCAGACTATTGTGGCATATGCCTGTAATTTAGGGTGGTATGGACTTTGCTCAGTAAAGTGGAGAGCAAATATTGATTTTGATATGGAAGCAAAGCTCTGTTTGGGTTTTATCCTGAACTTTGTAAACAACAGGCAGCCGCTTCAGATCCGATCCAGCTGCTAATTGCTAATGGTTCCATCTGCACAGATTCATTAATCATTTGACAGGCTACTTGCTGTCAACACCATCCTGATATTTTCGTGAGATGGCATTTTGGGAATGGCCTTTTCTGATAAACAGCAGCAAGAACTGCTACATGACAGTAGATCAGTATGCCCTTGCTTAAGGCTCAGAAGTCAGAGATTCAAACTTGCTGCCTTCTACTTCCTCAGCTTGCCTCCATTGACTTTCAGAGACCTGTTCCGGATCTCTGATGTCAACATCATGGCATGTATACCTGGGCTAATTACAAATGGTTCTGATTCCAGTCCATGGGGGCTTCTGTTGGATCTGTCCAGTCAATACAAGCTAAAATGCCTTGCATGTTGTTGGGATAATTATCAGGATTAGCAGTGGGAAAAATTAGAACTGTTCTCAAAAATCATGTTGTTGATGAGTGTTCTCTAGCATTCAGAGACATTGTGCCTGAGCACAGAAGATGTTTATCAAGGGTCAGGATTTGTTGCAGGCTGTTTGGATCTGAGCCACTGATTAAACACTATGGGTCAAAGAACCTTCCCAGGTTCAAAGACCACCTGGAAAGTCTTGTTTTACAAAGTCTATCTTACATTAGCGCCTTAACCCTAAACCCATTAAGGTGGACATAGAGAGTGTTTTTCTCATAGATATAAATCACATGGTTTTACTGATTATCGGTAACTTGGGAAAAATTCACATATGTATAAAATGATGTCTTGACTTTTTTCCTTTTAAATGAAAGGTAGTCTTGGGAGCCTG
This sequence comes from Tiliqua scincoides, assembly GCF_035046505.1. Lineage (NCBI taxonomy): Eukaryota > Metazoa > Chordata > Lepidosauria > Squamata > Scincidae > Tiliqua > Tiliqua scincoides. The sequence goes on from NC_089826.1 coordinate 63,584,378, forward strand.
TGATTTTTGAGTGAACACAGGCGGGAGGGGTGCTTAACCTATTATTCATTGGCAGTTTTTCTGTTCCAATTCCCTCCAGATTTGCTGTCCCACAGTGAGTGTTCTAGATGCATCTTTATGAGGATAAACATGCATTTGAACATAAGAACAGCCCCACTGGATCAGGCCATAGGCCCATCTAGTCCAGCTTCCTGTATCTCACAGCAGCCCACCATTTGGAATCCTTCAGAGACTGGAACTGCAGAATAGCCAGCAGGGAAAGAGGTTAGCCACCATTTCCCTGCCCCCCTCCTCTTTCCAAGGCTGCTGTTCATTTTGGAAAAAGTTGGGACTCTCTTTAAGCACATTCGCTTGTGACATGTAGTTTGCCCCTAAATGAGTGAAATTTCCATTTAAAAGCATTGCATTTTGCACTGGGGTGAGGGGATGTGAAGATGCACTCTGTGCTGCTGCCCACATATTTTTGCGTCATAATTGGCTCCAGCGAGGAATGAGCACCTGTGCATCAATCCCAAATAAATGGGATTTCCATGTAATGTCTTTATGATTGAGATGTACATGGGAACGGTCAGTTCCAATAAATACATGTCTCTTGTGTACTGAAACGATGGCTTCATTTGCAGTTTGTGAGCTGAGATCTCCTTCAATGAGCAACTTCCTCTGGGGGCTAGAGAATTCAGGCTGGTTAAAGCACATCAAAGCCATCATGGATGCAGGCATCTTTATTGCCAAGGTATGCAGATACGCTGCTAAAATTAAATTGGCAATGTGCTGAGTCAGGAAACCAGAAGCCTTCGTGCTCACTGCTGACTTAAGACATTTTTTCTGTAAGATGTGATTATGTAAGACATGATTATGAACCAAATATGTTCTGTTTCAGTGCTAGAAAAGGACATGATGTGCTTCTTTGGTAATGGGTATCACATCAAGCAGTATTATTAAAATGTATAGAAACATATTGTGGTGCAGACCCATCTGTCTTACTGTGATCTGCCCAGGGGTCATCACCTTTCTTGGGTAACTGCTGCTCAAGTAGCTAATGACACTTCACTCTTGGCAACCAGTATTGCATGTGAGTTATCAGGTGGAAACATTGCAGCAGAGACCCGAGCACTAGCAACCACTGCACTCAACAGAAAGAAGCACTAAGGGAAGGTGTAATATGAAAACACACATGGGTTGGTAGAAGCACTTTGGCAGACCAGGTTTGACCTACAGTAGGGGTGGATAGACTTTAGTCTTATAGAAGGATGTGTGTTCAGGTGTGCACCAGTACCTTGGAAGTTACTAGTGTGAAATGGCAGCTTGGGGAGGCAAAGCCAGTTACAAAATGGTGGCTTGTACAATAATTTACATTTGTTGTTGTCACACACATACACACACGCTCCGCAGTGCACTCTGCTGAATATTTTGTACATGCTGCAAACAAGGCTTGGTTGGAATTTAAACCTGCATCCCTGGTAGCTGGGGAGAACACAAAGGGGGGGGGAGTTCTGCCCTCACCTAGCCTGTAGGATACATTTAACATTTTTTTTCCAAAAGGCTTTCCACCTGTACAGAACCTCTTTTGTCAGGATGTCCGCAGAATGGCTCCTGCAGTGTCCTGGAGCTTCATGGCCCCCTTTGCACTGCTGATGGGGGAAGTTAAAAAAATGTGGCTTGCAATGGCAAACCTGGAAATTCCAGACACAGCAGTCTTGGGCATCTCCATCACTAGGGAGACACAGTAACTGGCTTCCACTGGGATCTTGCAAGACTTGAAAAAGCCCAGGGTGTAACTCTGTGTCATTAAGCAGAGAGAGGAACATGCCAATAATAACAGCCGGTTAGAGGGCTACCTCTAACTTGGCTAATACTGGGGCACAGAGGAGGGTCATTGATCCAGGAGGGCAGAGAAAGAAATCAGGTGCAGTGTAAATCCTACTCCCTTTCTTGGACTGAGGCTAACTGGGAAGGTTCTTGGGTGACTGGGAGACCCAACACCACTAGTTGCAAAGATTTACCAAAGTCTGCTATGTTCCCTGGTAATTTCTTTGTAAAGCAAGTCATTTATTGATTACACCAGTTTGGTGAACTTCACACATAGGTTTTCTTCCTTGAAAATCAAGGGAACATTTCTGTTCTTCCCACTTTAGTATCTTCTATCTCTGTATTTTAGGCTGTAGCTGAAGAAGGAGTGAGTGTCCTTGTTCACTGTTCTGATGGATGGGACCGTACAGCTCAGGTTTGCTCTGTTGCAAGTCTTCTATTGGATCCATATTACAGAACAATGAAAGGATTCATGGTAAGCAAAGTTTGCTCTGTAGAGCTAAGATTTGTAGGAAGTTTTGTGTGCTATGATTAATTGGATTCATACAATTGAATCATTTTTTTCCTTAAAATTTAAAGCATTTTACACTGGTATAATTCACTTGTAACTTACAATCTGGTAACTTGGTCCTAGACATTTCTGTATCAGAGGATCTGCATGTAGCCTCAACGATTGAAGCCCCAGTTTTTATACTGGACTATAGGATCCCAACCCAGCCCTCGCTCCACTTCAGCACCATTCTTATTATTGCACTAGCAGCGACCTCTTGGTTCTGCCACAGCATAAAATTACTGTAGGTGAACGCTTGCTAAACCACTGGTAGAGAGGCAGAGAGATGGCAGTTTTGACAGCCCCAAATGATGTTTGGCTCCAAAGGAAAACCAGAGGTATCGGTGCATCCAGCTTCTGGAGTAGTGGCGGTTGGAAGAGAATTGCATTCTGAGGTACCAGAAATGGCCAACTGTTGCCCCACTTCCCAAGTTTTCACTGAGGTTATGCAAGATACTCTTTGTGCCATCACAGCTAAAGCAGCTACACAGGATCGAAATGTAAGATATTTTCCCTCTTTATCTACTCTCCCCACCTGATCACTAATAGTAATTCTGTACCCAATAATTTGAATACAAGGCATTTTTTTAAAATTTGACATTATGCAAGAGAAAGCTTTACATGGTCTAAAGCAGTGATGTTCAACCTTTGGGTCACACCCAAATGGAGTCACTGAACCTCATATGGGGGGTTGTGGCAGCTTCACACTCACACCGGTAGTGAAACTACTACAACCTCCTCAATTTACACTACACTGCTCTCATTTTACAATGGCCTGAGGAGCCTGTGAAGAATCTAGAATGTCACCCAGAATGGTGCTGGTGCACTTCTGAGAGCTGAGTGGCCTGGGACATTGTTACCACAACCCAGAAGGGGCAGGGCTGGCTGCCGCAGCCATCTTGGACCAGACAGCTGCTGGGAAGGCATAGCCAGAGCAGACTGCTGCCCCATGAGAAGAGCCAGGGATGCTGCTTTTTAAAGGCTGCATCATACAGTGGCATCACTACCATTGGTTTCATCCAGTGAGGAGGGGAGGGGAAAATGGCATGATGGGGAAGGTGGCAACAGGGGAGGGTAGAATGGAGGCTGGGAGTGAAACAGGGCAGGAGGAGGGCTGAAAAAATATCCAGAGCTCAGGTCTGGCCTCCTAGTCTGAGTTGGCCTTCCTTTTCATCCATGGGGCCCAGGTCTACCCATCCAGGTCTACTAGAGCCTCCTGGTCTTTTGTTATGCTTTTTGCTCTCTTCCTCTGGTGTAACCCCCTGATGGTATCATCCAGAGTGGTCTGCACCCCCATAATGATACCACTGGCATCATGAATGCCTTCAAGCCTGACTTAAGTTCCTCTGGGAGCTGAGGCAAAGTTCAAGTGTTGCTTCTAGGTGCTGCAAAGAATACTGCACCATTATTTTTCTACATTACAATCTATCTGTGACCTCCTCTACACCAGCACCTTCAATCTCCACTGTCCCCCATAATCTCCTCACCCCCTTTATCCAAGACAGTTTGCCTCCTCATCTTCCTACTGCTGCTGCTCTCCTCCTCCTGGCTCCCTGTCTATTTTAAAAAGATGGAGAGGACAGGGAAGAGGAAGGAAGTGAGGAGAGGACCAGGGATTGATGGATTAGAGGGGTTCGAGTCCAGCAGTTTCTGCTTCTGTCTTCACTTCCTCACTCCTGCACCCTCTCTGCCTTTTAAAATTGCAGACAGGGATTTGGGAGGAGGATGTCTGTGGCAGCTCCAGCAATGCTGGCACCTTCTTTACCACACCGCTGCTGCTAGGTAAGAGTTGGGCTGGGATGAAGACTGGTGAGGCAGTGAATAGTGGAGTTTGCGTTTAGCTGTCGCCTGAACTTGCAGCCTCACTTGGGCTGGATTCCACTGCATTTCCTTGTTATAGAACACATGAGAATCTGCCTGTAATTAAGCTTGTGGAAACCTGAGACCTGACTGCAGTAGGAAACAAGAACATGCATTTTTCCTTTGAGTGACAGTGAGAATAATTTCCAGCATTCTCCTCTTGCTTAAAAATGCACATGGGCTTCATGGCATGCCACTTATATGCACCTTTCTCATTCTAGATCTTAATAGAGAAAGACTGGGTTTCATTTGGTCATAAATTTAATCACAGGTAAGCATGTTTTGATGCATTTAGATGTTATGAAGCTGTAGACAGTTGAATATGACCTCCTTTGTTTTCATTAGAAATCAAATGGCAGATTGAGTTGTACCAGCAAAAAACCTTTGGGTGCAGCATTGTGACAAATGGAGAGATGTGGGAGACAAGTTAAATAGCCATATCAAACAGAACCCATCCACCCCTTCTGGTTAACCCCCTCTCACAATTCAGAGCTGTTCATAGATTCTGTTGCCCCCAAAAAGAGTTTGTCTGAATTGCCCTGCTTATAATGATGTGTTAGGCTAGGGTTGCCAACCCTCTAAAGTTGGCCTTCAAGGAATCTTTCCTCCAGGAATCTCTCCATGTCCATGAATCAACATCAGTCTCCCGATGACTAACAAAAGCAATCCAGATTTTAAAAGGACCTCACTGGTTTAATGACCTTCCATCATGCTGGGGGAAAAAAATCTCTGGGCCTAGGCTCAGTCAGAACTGACAAACCCTATGTGAGGCTCAAGGGGAGGAGAAGGGTCTCTCCCCCCACCCATGGGCCCAACCCCCCTGAACCTATTTCATACTGGACCCAAACTAAATCTTGGCCAACTCAAAACGAGTTTTGTTGTCCTTACTAGTTGTGAGCCCACTTGCTCTCTGTCTTTCCTAAACCTATGGAGGTGAGTGGAGCAGTGGAGAGAGGTTACAGCAGCCTCTAAGCCACTGTTTTAAGCTTGCAAACGTATGCAGTTGTTGTATGCCCTCTTCCCCTCCTCCAAACCTGGGTAAATTTGGGAAAGAAAAAGACTGAGTGATTGCGGTGGGGAGGGCACTGGGTGTTGATGGCATCAATGAGACATAATTCAAAATTATGACGCCATTTAGTTTAAAATAATTTTAGTTTAGACCAGGACATGAAGGGCACTGTAGTCTTTGATGGTTCCACATCAGACCCCTTTGACATCCAAAGCAGAGTGAAGCAGGGCTGTGTTCTTGCGCCAACCTTGTTTGGGATTTTCTTCGTTGTCCTGCTGAAGCATGCCTTTGGAACTGCAACAGAAGGCATCTATCTCTGGACCAGATCAGACAGAAAGCTCTTCACCCTCTCCAGACTGAGAGCAAAGTCCAAAGTCCAGCTGAAATATCTGCGTGACTTCCTCTTTGCCGACAATGCAGCTGTCACCGCCCACTCTGCCAAAGATCTCCAGTAGCTCATGAATTGTTTTAGCAAGGCCTGCCAAGACTTTGGACTGATAATCAGCCTGAAGAAAACACAGGTCATGGTTCAGGATGTGGACTCACCTCCCTGCATTACAATCTCTGCGCATGAACTGGAGGCTGTCCATGATTTTGTGTACCTTGGCTCAACGATCTCCGACACACATTCTCTCGATACCGAGCTAAACAAACGCATTGGTAAAGCAGCTACCACGTTTTCCAGACACACAAAGAGTCTGGTCCAACAAGAAGCTGACAGAACATACCAAGATCCAGGTCTACAGAGCTTGCGTCCTGAGTACACTTCTGTACTGCAGCAAGTCATGGACTCTTCGCTCACAACAGGAGAGGAAACGGAACGCTTTCCACATGCGCTGCCTCCGACACATCCTCGGCATTACCTAGCAGGACAAAGTTCCAAACAACACAGTCCTGGAACGAGCTGGAATCCCCAGCGTGTATGCATTGCTGAAACAGAGACGCCTGCGTTGGCTCGGTCATGTTGTGAGAATGGATGATGGCCTCTATGGAGAAGTCGTGCAGGGAAAGCGCCCTACAGGTAGACCACAGCTGCGACACAAGGACATCTGCAAGAGGCCTTAGGAGTGGACCTCAACAGGTGGGAAACCCTGGCCTCTGAGTGGCCCGCTTGGAGGCAGGCTGTGCAGCATGGCCTTTCCCAGTTTGAAGAGACACTTGGCCAACAGACTGAGGCAAAGAAGGGCAGCCCATAGCCAAGGAGACAGACCAGGGACAGACTGCACTTGCTCCCAGTATGGAAGGGATTGTCACTCCCGAATTGGCCTTTTCAGCCACACTAGATGCTGTTCCAGAACCACCATTCAGAGTGCGATACCATAGTCTTTCGAGACTGAAGGCTGCCAACTAGCTACACCAGGGGTGTAGGTTGACTGAAGGTTGCCAACTACAGTTTAGACCAGTGTTGCTGCCCATCTCTACTTTTAATGATGTTTTCTTAAAAGGTTAAGCCTCAGTAGGCTCTCTAAAACATAGCGGATTTGGCCTGATTTCATGGGAATCAAATATCTATGTTACATTACTTACAGTGCAATTCTGTCTTGCACTGGAACTCTTCCCCTTATCCCCTGGGTAAGCCACTGCAGTCCCTGTGGGTCTCCTCAGACTTGTGCCACCTCAGGAGTTGGCACAAGTCCGAGGAGAGTGGAGTGGCTTGAAGCCGCTCCGCACTGCTCGAGTATGGGGGTTAGCATCTGGCATAACAGCCGGATCTCAGCCCCGCATTCCGCTCCCTGCTCGCCTGTCCCCAGGACCGCTCTCCACCTACCCTCCCTCTACCCCGGAATGCCTCCCTCCTGCCTCCTCCCTGCCCTCCACACAGCCTTGCATCAGCTGAGCTCAGATGACCCAAGGCTTGCTCCCTCAATCGGCGTGGAGGCTGAATTCAGCCTCCATGGGCCAGTGCACCAGCCCAGCCAACTCTTGAGGAGGCACAAACGTGCCTTATGGCATGTCTGTGACCCTCCTGGGCTGGCGCAAGTAACTTGCGCTGGCCCAAGGGTGAGTCAGGATTGCGCCCTTAATTATTCAGCTTCTAGAAGACTTTCATGCACATGCCAAAGCAACTTTTACATTGCTGGAATATTATGCCAAATCGACATTAAAAAAAAATTAAGCTAAGATTTTGGACTTGCATTCATTGAACAGGTTTGATGGTTATAAACTGACTTTTATTCTGGGATTGTTTTAGGTATGGCAATTTAGATGGAGATCCAAAGGAGATATCTCCAGTTATTGACCAGTTCATCGAGTGTGTCTGGCAACTGATGGAACAGTTTCCTTGTGCCTTTGAATTCAATGAAAGGTTCCTAATCCACACACAGCATCATGTCTATTCATGCCAGTTTGGGAACTTCCTGTGCAACAGTCAGAAGGAGAGACAAGAGCTGAAGTAAGACCTTTTAAATAATTTGCATCTATACTCCTTGCCGCTTCAGACGCCAATTTCGTTTTTGAGAATGGGAGGCTGCCAAGTGCAATTTGAACCTTGAAATGTTTTGTCCTCATCAAAGTTACATACATGGGAAGTTATGAACATTGCAATCTCAGTAAGCCAACTGTGGCTATCTATGCGCCTTTGTGGTACATTGTAAAGTTAAAATCTTTGCCTTGTCTTGGGCTTCTAATGTCTTATCCATACTAAAAATCTAAACCTATTTCACTGCCATGCCTAATCTCTAAAAATATGGGAATTATAGTTAAAACATATAGAATTCAATACCTTTCTGAAAGCTCTCATCAATTAGGAGACTGTGGGCCCATTCCTATTGAATTTTCCAGTACTGGTGCAGCCACAGTGCAGCCCCATAACAATCATTCCCATATATTAAGGAAGCCTCTGTAATTGCCTCCTCACCACAGGATGCAGTGCATGCCCCATTGGCACAACTGTACAGGCACTGGAAAATTGGATAGGATTGAACCCTGTGCGTGTAATCCTAACCAACTTTCCAGCACCAAGGTAAGGGCAATGCAACTCCAAGGTAAGGGAACAAATATGGCCTTACCTTGAGAAGGCCTCTGTGATTGCCCCCCACCTGCAGGATGGAGCACATGCCCCATTGGCACAGCTATGCCAGTGCTGGAAAGTTGGTTAAGATTGTGCTCTGTGTTGCCTTGTGCGGGGTGGGATGACAGTGAATATATATAACATCTGTACTGAGGAATATGATGTCATTTATTATAAATTTATTTGTGTTGCTTTTCACACAAAAGAGTCTAGAGCGCCCTGAGGCCTACTTCCCGTTTGTGGAAGCAACTTTTGGTTTACTTCCAGGTTGCTTCTGCAACTTCTGGTCACTTCTGCAAGGCATTCGGGGGCCTGTGGTGGCATGACCCAAAAGAGACTTCTGGGGGCTCCTCCAGGGGTTCCCAGAAAGGCTTTGCGATGGAGCATTGAGCATGGGGACACGACTCACCATGTATCAGGTTGGAATCCTCCACTGAGTTGTGACCCACAGTTTGGGAAACCCTGCTGTATACTATATCAAGTCTACTTATTAGCCTTCATTTCAAATTGAATTTACATTCCTAGTCTCTCAATTTTCTGAATGCAGAATATTCATTCACCCATTGCCCATGTTATACGCTCATCTGGGAATATGTCCCATTAAACTCAGTGGGGATTGCTTCTGAGTAGACATGCATAGGATTTCACTGTAACTGTTGTTTTTTCCAAGTGGTTTTGAAGCTTATTTTTCTTTATGGTAATGATTGCTCAATCAATTCTACATTAGCATTATGTAGAATTGTCTTCCTAAATATGGATCTAGCCACTTGCTTGCACCTATGGATTTCAGGGTGCCAAGAGAAGCTGAGCAGTTCATAGACTTGTCTTTTAAATCATCTTCAGTATTCAAGAACGGACATATTCACTTTGGGCTCACTTATGGAAGAATCGTGCCGATTATGTGAATCCTCTTTATCGAGAAGACCAGAACAGGACTTTGCATCCCCGGTCGACTCCATGTCATTTTTTCTACAAGTAAGTACATTGTTAGCACTGGATATTCTCTAGTGCAGTGTTTAGCACTGGGACCCACTTTTTAGAATGAGAATCTGTCAGGACCCACCGGAAGTGATGTTATGACCGGAAGTGACATCATGAAGCAGGAAAAATTTTGATTAACTAGGCCAGGGCTGTCCAAACTTTTTTGGCAGGAGGGCCACATCAACTCCCTGACTCTGTTGGGGTTTGAATAAATTTGAATAAATTTACATAAATGAATTCATTAGAGATATATTCATTAGAGAACTTATATGAATGAATGAAGGTCTTGCAGTAGCTCATGGCCTATAAAAGGCAAGGCTGGCTTTTCCTTTGCTGCCACTGCTGCATCACAGACATGAAACAGCAGTGGAGAGAGCTCTCCACCCACAGCTCACGCAACAGGTCAAACAGTTGCCCTCACACTGAGAGCAGTTGCGTCGGGCCAGTGCAGGCTCCAACAAATCTCCGGAGGGCCAGAGGCTTATTGGAAAGGGGGGCTGCCCATGGGCCAGATTGGGAGTCCCCAAGGGCCACAAGTGGCCCCTGGGCCGGGGTTTGGACACCCCTGATCTAGGCTGCAATCCTACCCACACTTACCCAGGAGTAAATCCCATTTACTATCATTGTTGAAAGAATATACACAGTAGTTTGTTAAAAGTACAGGTCTGTAACATTTCCCCAGATGCAGTCACACACACATCAAATCTAACAGATTAAAAAACAAAATATTGAAATGAATGGGGACCCACCTGAAATTGGCTTGCAACCCACCTAGTGGGTCCCAACCCACAGTTTGAGAAACACTGCTCTAGTGGGAAAAAAATTGGACAAAATCTACTGCTCAGTTTCTCTGCTTCCTTCAGATATATGGATAATGTCATAAAACTCATTTTAGGAAACATTTAGAATTAATGCCTGAAACTGACTCAATACTTGTATCATGCCAATGAATTACAGGTGGGGCTTCTTTATCTACGTATTCACTTTCCAAAGATTTGCCCCACCGGGAATGCCAAACCCCTGGATCGCCCCCCCCCCAGTAGACCTCCCAGACACAACTGGAACTTGTACCGGCCACACCTGGGAGGTTTTCAGAGCCTCGGAGAGGCTGCACACTAATGCATTTGGCCTCTTCAAGGCTCCGAATGGCCCCCGGAGTGGTTTTTGGACAACTTCTGGTTGTTCCGGGGGCCATTTTGAGCCTCAGAGAGGTTGTGTGAAGTGCATGTGTCCTTTCCAAGGCTCAGAATGGCTCCAGTCACGTTTGGAACAAAAGTGGGCTCATAAAACTATGGATTTCGTTATCCATGGTTTTCAGTATCCATGGGAGGTTGGGGTTGGAACCTCCGCAGATAAAGAGACGCTGCCTGTATTCCCAAAGACAATCATACTGATGATTATTCTGAAATAACTTATTCTCATCCTATCAGCAGAGTTGGTCTTTCCATGGTAACAGAGTTATCGGCACACGTTTTGTTCTTGTGGCACCTAACTTACAATTTGGTCTCCAATATCTTAGGACAGGAGTGTCAAACTTGTTTCATAGAGTGGACCAAAAGCATTTGGGGCACCTCCTGAGGGCCAAAAGTTAGGACATTAAGCAGGAAGTGACATCATTAAGCATGTGATGACCAGAAATAAACACTTTTTCTCACCTACTCATTAGCTCATTAGCTGCAAAAGAGAAAATGTGCCAGTCTTGATCATATTTTCAAGATATGGGAGAATCCAATTATCTTGCGGGCTGAACTCACAGCTCAGGAGCTGAGAGGTGCTGTGCAAAAGTGATGCCTCAACAGAAGTGGTGTTGCTGAAAGGGCAGCCCGCCTGATATTTGTGCTCTCCCAGGACTGCCTGCCCTTTCAGCAGTGCTTCTGCTCAGCATCACTTCATTGCTCAGCTGCTAAGAGCAGCTAATGGTGGTGCTGGGGGAGCCCAATTATCATGGGGGCCAGATAAAGGGCTTCCATGGGCTGCATCCGACCTGCAGGCTTTATGTTTGACACCCTTGTCTTAGGACACATCATCAATCTCTTGTATTATGTTGGGAAAAAGTTAGCTACAGCAATACCATTATTGACTTTAATTAACCAGGCAGGGAGGAGATTCATTTTCAGATGCTGAAAGTATATTAATGGTCATTAAATAAAAGAACTTTTTGAAATAAATTCTATTATTGCTAAAACTGAAATCCAAAACCCTGTAATGCGCAAGTAGATGCTAATGGTAAAAACCAGATAACAATGTCAGATTTTTTTTCTTATTTTCATTATGATGGAGTGTGTTAGTGTAATTGCTTTTTTTTTTTTTAAACAGATAAGGACATTGCTTTTTGAAATGAACTTTAATCCAACAGTGTCTTCTGAGACAGAAACTGAAGCGCTATAGATTGGTCAAAGAGAAAAAAAGAATCCGTTGAGTGCTATCATTAGCACTGATAGTGTTGCAGTTTCTTAAAATAGCATCTCAAGCCTTTTCCAGACAGTTCCATTCTGACTCCATCGCTAACAGTTACTTAATCCAGCCACTGATCTGCTTAGGTGCATGCAATCGGTCTCTGACCACTTGTAACCAGAGGAATTGCCCAAGAGGGACAAATCAATCTTGCCCAAGCCATCCCCTACATTTCTTACACATTATACATCTTTCTCTGAGCATGAGACTAAATGATACGTTTATTACTTTTCTGAGCTTATTTTTTTGGTTTAGAAATAGCAGCTACAGGCTGCATGTGTGGTTGTGGGATGGGGGGGGGCAGGCCCCAGATCAGGACCCTGCTGCATGAGGAGGGTTTTTTTTTGTTTTGTTTTCAAACCCACTCCCTGCTCTGTTTTCCTACTAAAAAAACTACCCTACCCTACTGAAAAGCTGCTGGGTGCCACTTGTTGAGATGTTTTCCTATATTCCAGGTTAAATGGGGAATAGTTATTTAGCTATGACCTGGCACAATAGAGAACACAAGAGGAAGTATAGAAGTACACAGAATCAACTGCCCCTGTCTTCTCCTGGTATGGTGGTTGGCTAACTCCCAATTAGCCATCACATGATTTCAGCAACTTGTGAAATGTCAGTCATCAGACTTTCAGCCAAATGTTGCTTCATGTGACGGATACTTGGCCTGTTCCAAATACAGAGTACTACCTCTGTGTGCTTTCACTGGAGCTGAAACAAAGTTTTGAATAACTGTTGCATTTGCTCTGGATAACTCTGACAACTTCAGATTTTGAAGACTGGAAGGAGAATTTCATTCCCAATATGTATTACAGCAAAAGATGAAATGTCAGAATGCCTAGCAAGTGACTTTGAAAGGAAAGGGCTCCAAAAATGTTTTAACAAGTATATATTTTGGAAATATCTGCCCTCCCCAAACCAGACTCTGACGCGTGTTCCATTTCCTTATGCTTTGCTTTTGTTTCAGTGAAATGAAAATGAGTCACAAGGGGGATCAGTTATCTCCATTCATATGACTAGGCAGCTTTTACAGATGGGGGTGGGCTTCGTGTGTGCATTGGAGCACCTAGACCAGTGATTTTCAACCTTTTTCATCTCACGGCACACTGACAAGGCACTAAAATTATCAAAGCACACCATCAGGTTTTTGACAATTGACAAGGCACACAATACTGCCAATGTGGGGCTCACATCCCCATTGGCCCTACCAATAAATGATCTTCCCCCAAATTCCTGTGGCACACTCACAGCACACTAGTGTGCTATGGCACAGTGGTTGAAAATGGTTGACCTAGATCCATAACAAATCTTCTCTGTTTCTAGGTTCTGGAGCGGAATGTACAGTCGCTTTGAAAAAGGGGTACATCCTCGGCAGTCAGTGACTGAATACCTGTTGGCTGTGAAAGAAGAAACACAGCAGCTGGAAGAAGAACTAGTCCTTCTGGAAGAGGTAGTGGCATTTAGTTTCAGGACATCAGTCTGTTGGCTCAGGCTTGGGGCAGCTCCTGTAGTTTGTGTTGCAAGCAGCTGGTAGTCTTGAATTTGCATCAGCTGAATGCAGGTGCAGGTCTTGCATCGGGCGTGCCCATTGTCTGAGGAGGGTGGTAGGAAACAGCATATGTCAGTGGTTCTCAAACTTTGAGGTAGCGTTACTCCCTCAGTAAGTTCTTGTGGGGGAGGGACTAGGGCATCGACGTGATCCCCAGGATCGCGTTGCTAAGGGGGGCAAGGGCTGGTGCTTTGCACTTACTTTTTACAATGTAGGGCTGCTGCAGGAGGTGCCGGGAGCCCTGCGCAGCACTCCCTGACGCTTGGAATCTGCAAACAAAGCAGGTGCAAAGCACCTCCTGCAAAACAGAAGTGCTTTGCACCAGCTTCTATTGCAGGTTCCAAGCGTCAGGCAGCGCTGCGGACAGCTGCGCAGGGCTCCCTGCAACAACTGCAGCCTGCTGCAGCCCTACATTGTAAAAAGTAAGTGCAAAGCACCCCCCTCACCCCCTTAGCGATGTGATCCTGGGGATCTGGTAGGTCGCAACCCGCCAGTTTGAGAACCACTGGCATATGTCAACCCCTCCTTATCCCTCCCACGTTTCACCCCTATCTCCTCTCTGTTTTGGCCCCTCCACTGGTAGAGCTACACTGGTGTTTGAGCTATGCCTGAGTTATGATGGCATTCTGTTTTTCTGATGTTGTGGTGAGTCCATTGGTGGGTGGACTGCTATGCCAGCAAGGCTATCATTGTACTAGGGTATGTAGAGATACACTAGTGTATCTCGAAGATAGGACTGGGCCTTAAGAACCTCAAGTGGTGTGGACAGGTAAGTTTAAACCTTTATCTATGATGGGAATGCTTTCTTATACAGCAGTTTTGAAATGTGGTGGCAAATTACTGATCAAAAAATGAGGAAATTGTCCATACCACATTGCTTGTCTCTTAATTCCAGGTTGCTTCAAGCAGCATGATCTGGGCTCAATTGTGTATAGCAGCTAAATTATGCATTAACTCTGCCTCACTTCACCAGTCCCTCTCAATTGAGTTCATGTGATTTTCCCCCCCACAAATGTATACATCAACTATGGTTATGTAACTGCAAGTGGGGAACAAGCTCTTGTTTCTTGTTTTGCAGAGATTAGCAAAGCTTACAGAAGTGCAATTAAATAATGGCAAGGCAATGAAAAGGCAGCAAGACAGAAGCAATGACTTGAGAATTTCAACCTCTACTGACAGCATAGCCAACACTCCACAGGATTACACTAGCAACCTGAAATCATTCCCTTCCCGGAGTCCTTCTCAGGGTGATGAAGAAGACTCAGCCTTGATTCTTACACAAGATAACCTGAAGAGCTCTGATCCAGATCTTTCAGCTAATAGCGATCAGGAATCAGGTGTGGAAGATATGAGCTGTCGATCTCCCAGTGGAGGAGGAGGTTTGCCCAATGAAGACAGTGCCAAAGATCAGGATTCAGATGAAGCTGTTTGCCTCACTGTCTGAAATGACAGCCAACCAGTAGGTGATAAGACTATGAGTAAAAAGTTGTCCAAAGAAAGGGAACTGTGCACTTAAAAAATCCAGATGTGATGAAATTGTAAGTTAAACTGTTAAATGAGAAGTAACCTCTCATGTTTAAAACACTAATGTATTTATTGACTTGTTCCATCTTCCTTTGATGCTTTACCGAGCCCTATAGGATGAACATTTTAAATTTAATTTAGACATTGATTAATATGTTTAGTTTGTAAACATAGTACTGTTCCAAAGAAAGCTCAAGAAATGACATAAATGCCAAAAAGTCCACCAAAAAACATGTGAATCAAACACATGATTGGGATAGTATTTCCTCTTTGTTTTGTATAATTTTGAAGTTGTGGGTCAGAAGAAAATCCCAAACAGATGTAGCAGCTTGCATTTATGGCTTAAAATATTAATAAGGAAAAAATCAATTATTGAAGATCATTGTTCAGATATTAATATTAGCGATTCTTTCATTTATTCTAGGAGCAGATGAGGTAACAATATAGAAAATATATATATCCGTACTTCAAACCTATGTAATTCTCATGGCTTCCCTTAAGGAACCTTAGAAATTGTAGTTTGATGAAGATGTTGAGAACTCACACGTAAGAGAGTTCTGTCATTATTGGGGAACTACATTTTCTCAGAGAGCCATGGTCTGATGGAACTAGAACAGTGGTTCTCAAATATTTAGCACTGGGACCCAATTACCGGAACAAAAATCTTTTGGAACCCACATAGGGGTGGAAGTGATATCAACAGGAAGTGACATCATTGTGACATCAGGGCTAGAAGTGATGTCATGAAGCAGGAAGTTAACATGTTTCTCGCCCAGGAACTCATTAACTAAAATTACCAGAAGAAAATATGCACCATATACAAGTGGAGGCTTTCTGATTCATTCCTATCATGCAAATAAGCATCCTATGGTAGGCTCTGATTTCCTATCCTAGATGTTGATCTCCCAGTGGTTTGCTGGATTTTTGTCTGCCTTTGTAATCGGCCATGCTCCAATACACAGAAGTGGTGTGCTCCCTCCTCGCTGCTGCGGGGTTGGGATCTCCCTGTTGACCAGTGCTGTTTTTCAACAGCGCACCACCTCTATGCACTGGAGCACGGCTTATTAAAAAGGGAAGTCAGCAAGGAGCCCCCCCATCTCTCTCCACCAGTACTACAACTATAACTAGAAATATAAATAGCTGCAGAACCAGACAAAAAATCCAGCAAACCAGTGGGAAATCAACTAACATGAGAGGCCTGTATTAACAAGATGGCAACCAATATCCCTGGTTGCTCAAAGCTGAGAGCAAAGCGATGGACTGCAGTAGTCAAATATCATCAGAACATGATTCAGAGCTTTAATAAAAACAACAAAGAATTGGGTGCCCACTTAAAGATTATCAGCACAATCCTATGCATGTCTACTGAGAAGCAAATCCCATTGTGTTCAGTGGGGCTTACGCCCAGGAAAGTGTGCCTAGTATTGCAGCCTAGATTAGTTTATCTAGACTAGGCCCCAGATGCATGAGAAAAACATGGATGGATTTTAGCTTTGTTGGGTTGCAAAGGACTGCAGCTATTTAGGGAAGGCGGGGACTTGATGACATGAACTCTGCAAATGCTCAGAGACAAAGCACACTTCAGCTCAGCATTGAAAAGAAGACTCAGATGAAATCCCTGGTGGGGGAGATGCCAGGAGAAAGACAATGCCAAAGTAGTAGATACAGAATTGTCTGTGGGGGTATGGAGCGGAGGGGAGAGAAGTCATTTTTACGCAAAAGCAGCACCAAATTAGCAAACTGAGCAGCTGCCATTGAAGGAAAGGCAGCTAATGGCATCAGAGGGAAAGAAAATTGCAAACTTGTCAGTTGCTCTCCCTTTTGCAAGCAGTAAGAAACAGCACCAGGACAAAGAGGCAGCCCCCACCACCTCCACCCTCTTAACTACTCTGGTGCAAGAGATGCAGCAGATGTCTTCACCTCCTACAGCACTCAGACTTCTGTGAAGTTGAAAACTTGCCTCCTTTTGCCAGGTGCTTTGGGGGAAATGTGTGGGTGTGTGTGTGTGGGGAGAGTTTGCAAAAAATGATTTCCAAGGAGGAACATGTGCCACTTCCCAGCCAGTCAATAGTGAGAACCCCCACCACCACTCCCCCAAACCCACAGTAATGAGGAGGGGAGTGCACAGCTTCCATACTCTGGTGCACAGCCAATTAAAAAGGTAAGTATGTAGGGAGCCCGCCCCCCCCTGACCTGCTACTCTTCTTGGCAACAAGGAGGGGATATATGGATAATTTGCAGGCAAGAAGGGAGTAATGTAGCAAATAGAGGGGCCCCATCATCACCACCCCAACAATGAGGGAGTGCACTCCTTCACAGGCTCACCAAATAACTAAGGGACACCATGCTCACCAACTGACCCAAGCAGGTGCTTAAACTTCTGTACCTGCCGCTCTTTTGTTCTGTTTTCATTGAGATCTTGCAGGTAATTGCTAACTACAGAGGACTGCTTAAAATTCCACCATCTTCTCTTCACAAATCAGCATAAGATTATGTAAGTGTATGGTCATGCACATTGGGGCAAAAAATCAAAACTTTAGATATAGGCTGATGGGTTCTGAGCTGTCTGTGACAGATCAGGAGAGAGATCTTGGGGTGGTGGTGGACAGGTCGATGAAAGTGTTGACCCAATGTGCGGCAGCAGTGAAGAAGGCCAATTCTATGCTTGGGATCATTAGGAAAGGTATTGAGAACAAAACAGCTAATATAATGCCGTTGTACAAATCTATGGTAAGGCCACACTTGGAGTATTGTGTCCAGTTCTGGTTGCCGCATAGCAAAAAAGACATAGTGGAAATGGAAAAGGTGCAAAAGAGAGCGACTAAGATGATTACGGGGCTGGGCACCTTCCTTACGAGGAAAGGCTACGGCATTTGGGCCTCTTCAGCCTAGAAAAGAGACGCTCGAGGGGGGACATGATTGAGACATACAAAATTATGCAGGGGATGGACAGAGTGGATAGGGAGATGCTCTTTACACTTTCACATAATACCAGAACCAGGGGACATCCACTAAAATTGAGTGTTGGGGGGGTTAGGACAGACAAAAGAAAATATTTCTTTACTCAGTGTGTGGTCGGTCTGTGGAACACCTTGCCACAGGATGTGGTGATGGCGACTGGCCTAGATGCCTTTAAAAGGGGATTGGACAAGTTTCTGGAGGAAAATCCATTACGGGGTACAAGCCATGATGTGTATGCGCAACCTCCTGATTTTAGAAATGGGCTATGTCAGAAGGCCAGATGCAAGGATGAGATCTCTTATTATCTGGTGTGCTCCCTGGGGCATTTGGTGGGCTGCTGTGAGATACAGGAAGCTGGACTAGATGGGCCTATGGCCTGATCCAGTGGGGCTGTTCTTATGTTCTTAAGATGGACCTGCTTTAGGGCCCGGTCCTATCCAACCTTTCCATGCCAATGCAGCTGCAATGCATTCCCTTACTGTTCCCTTACCTTGAGGAGGCCTCTGTGACTGCTCCCCCACCACAGGATGTAGCACACACCTGTTACACAGCTGCATCAGCATGGGAAAGCTGATGGGATTGGGCCTTTAATGGCTATTAATAGAATGCCAGTATATATACCATATAAAAGCCAGCTTATAGGTTTGGCCATCAGCTGTTGACAAAGCAGGAAAAGATGTGCATATACCAATGAGTTGGTAGGTAGCTAGAGCAGGTTTGATTAGAAAATGGCTTCCATTAAGTTCAATGGAAGAAGGAAAAAGGCTGTAAACATGCAGAATACTGGGATGGGATAGAAGGGAAACCTGATGTACTCCACAGAGACTTGGGACACCAGCATCAGCAAGTGGGTTTAGCCCCCAACACAACAGCTTCTGCATACATCCCTTCCCCTTTCTTTCACAGAAGTATATTGGCTCCTATTCTTCTTTCCTAAAGTAGGAAACATCTTGGAGTCAAACCTGTCCCCACCTGCCACTCCTTGCTCCCTCCTTCACCAAGAGGGAACACACACAGAGAGAGTGCATCTCTGTTCAATAGCACCATTAGAAATCTCATCATAAGATTACTGCTATTTTCATTGTATAACTGTAGGAATCATTTTAATGTTACATATTAAGTTTTTTAATATCCTTTAAACTCTACATATTTTAAAAATACATTTAGTTATTCTAATTACGGATTGTGTTGTATATCATGATAATGTAAATTTTTTTAGATGAATATATGAAAACCACAAGTGCAAGAGCAAAATGTTGAGGAAATGAATGAATGAATGGCTGACTTGTGGCAAAGTCCGACTGTCAAACTTATACAAGACTATATACAGTACTATATTATCCTATGTCTGTACTCTTAGAGATAATTTGAAATCTGGAAAATATTTAGTAAAATTATTGTATCATAATTTAGTCTTCCAGCTTTATTAAACACCTCCTAGCTGAAGTGCCCGACTGACTTTTGTTACAGTTTGTATTGTACCCTGATGATGCATTACACTACCTGGATGAAGATGTCAATAAAATGCACAGCACACAAGATCACACTGTTCACATCAGAATCATAACTTTGGAAAATCCAAGCATATTGTTTGAAAAATTTATTCTAAGTTTTCTTATTCTCCATTGTTCTCTCTTGTCTCCCCCACCCTTTCCCCTTCATCTAGTCGTCCACTAAGCTAAGCATATGACCACTTAAAAAAAATATTAAAATACCTCCACGCAGCATTTTGGTGAGCTGGGGACTCTAGTTCCCCCTTCCCTTCAGTTACACAGTGGAATTTTTTTCCTTTTTGAATCAGCACCCTGCACACAGCACCAGCTCTGGCAGCTCACGCACTCCTACGCCACAAAAAATATGCATTGGTGAAAGACAGAAGGAATGCAATGCTGCTGCTTGGCTTTCTTCTGTTACACAGAAGCTAAATGTCAAATGCACTACCCCAAGCAGCACAGAGTAGCAGAGCTGCATGGTCAGAAGTATGTAAAAATGTAATTCTTTCTCCAAGAAATGAAATTGGTGTATTTTCAGATGCTCTTAGGTGTTAGGAGTGAACGTTCCTGAAAACAACTGCAGGCAACAAAGCTGATAATATTGTCTAAATGACACGTAGTAAACGTATTTCCACCAGACTATTTATTTCAAGTACAAGACTCAACATTGTCAAGAGGAGTCTCCAAAGTATTGTAAAGTTGACCTCTACAGATACTTTTTCACCTGTGGAATCTGGTTTGTAAATGCAACTATCCATACACAAAATGATTTGAAAAGCCTTTACAGCCACCCACAAAAAAGGTTTAACTTAATAATAGAGCTGAGTGAGTGACACAAGGAAAAAGTGTCGCTCCGACTAATTCCAACTGTATACATTTATCTGCTACATGACCATTTACAGGTTTGTCTAATTATGCAGGAAAAAATATGGGGTTTAAAAATGCAATAGCTATGAAGTAGTTTGAGTTCCTTGAAAGAGTAATGACATCATTCAACAGCACCATGAGGTAAGAAGATAATCTAAAATGCTTTTATACGACAACATTCTTTGGTTTTATTTTTAGTGAAGTATTAGACTCTGAATTTCAGTTCAGGAGGTTGAGTCAGAACTCAAGTCAACAGGATTATACCACTGTCATAGAGAACAAATATATGGACAAATTTACTTATTAGGTTTACAGATTCCTGAACCAGGTGGGCCAGAGATGAAGGAAAGCTCCAGGCTACTCAAGGGGCTCCACGTGTTTGTATTATATGCAGGGTAGTATCCCCTCAATCTCTAAGATTTCAAAAAGGCAGTTACATACATACCCAACTGGAGCAATGCACAAGAAGTGATACAGACATAGAAATATTAAGATGCTTGAAAGATCTGCCCACACTCCTACACATGTGCATGCTTTTGCTTCTTACACTTCTCATGTAGCATAAGAAGCTACAAAAGAAGCGTAGTTCGAGATGGGAAGGAAAGAAGCAGAAGCTTCTTCCTATGTTTCAGATCCATCTATGCAATCTTCTGCTCTATTCTTAACAGGAATGAACTGCAGACCACAAGGAGGGGAAAATATAAAATGGTGGAATATCAGATTCCTAAACAGACTAATCCTAGATGTAGGCAAATCAACTATCATCTCCCCAATGGGTGATAAGGCAGTGCTAAACCCTCCCAAACTTGTAAGTCTCCTAGCCACCAATATTCAATTTCAATATTAAATTCAAATGTACTGTCAGTACAAAATAAATATGGTTGAAAACCTGGTTCAAAGAAGTAAATTTTGATTCTATCTTGTGAAGAGGACATAACAGGTGTAATCTTGCCTCACAACACTGTACAACTTACTTGAGTAAGTAACATTTCTACAAACCCAAAACCAGCCACTGTTTAATACAAAAGTTATGAATTATGCTGTATAAAATTTAAAAATCTAGTCAAAATTACATGTGTAGATATTTAATCTATAAAGTAGGTGGAGAAAGCAGCAGGAACTTAAATATGGTAAGATTATCAATAATAAATACACAAAATATTAGTGCAAAAATTGCAGTAGAAGGATTTCTTGGATAAAATGAGAATATAAAGTTGCTCTAATTTGTACAAAATAATCATCCCAGTTCTGTATACAGTCTCGTTTATGAATACAACCATGATGAAACACTTCTTAGCAAAAGAATAGATACAAACATGTATTTTGCTGGATTTGTTCACTTGCCTTGGCAACTCTAGTTGGTTGGAAATCTGTGAATACAAACACAACTACTTAGTCACATTTCTCACTGTATACAAACATAGTTCTTACAGATGCAACATTTCAAATGAATCCAGACTAGGAAGTGGATGCATTTCTTCTGCCTGATGGTTTGCCTTATATTTTCTTTATACAAAATTAAAAGCTAGACTAAAATATTCCAATTATGTATCTTATATCCTGTTTACGTATTGCACCCCTGCCCATAATCTTCTCTCTTCTAGCTATGGAATATTTAGACCTGCCATTTTCAACCACTGTGCCGTGGCATACTGGTGTGCTGTGAGTGGTCCACAGGTGTGCCACAGGAATTTGGGGGAAGGTCATTTATTAATAGTGCCGATGGGAGATGTGAGCCCCCACTGGCAGCATGGTGTGCCTTGTCAATTGTCAAAAACCTGGTGGTGTGCCTTGACCATTTTAGTGCCTTGTCAGTGTGCCGTGAGATGAAAAAGGTTGAAAAATCACTGATTTAGACAATTCTGACTCTGATATACAGGAGAAGAACCCAGTGGACAAACATACCTATAATGGGGCAAGAAATTGACCGTGCATTACTGTTGCCTGTTGAAGCTTTTCTTCTTTGGCTCTTCTACAGTGACAAACCTAGAAGAGAATGACTGCTTAAACATTGCTTCTGTATATTCTACATGCTAACTTTGTTTCTAGGCTGTTGGGCCAGTTATCACATGAATCAGTTCCCATTTCATTTTCAAATACAGTTTGAGAGCAACCCATACTATGTTCGATCACTCTAATTAGTTGTGTTTATTATACTGTTAGTGCCATAATTTTTTTCTTAATTACAACCCACTTTGCGAACAAAAGTTGCAAAGAAGGATAAAAATTCACCGAGCATATAATTGTGAAATTCAACAGGGCAAAAAACTAATTGTACAAGTTGAATTTTGGTTTCAAGTCAAACAGCACTTTGGACACTATTTTAAATTATCCATGTTATCAGAGACCAAAACATTCAGAGGCATTCTTAGCACAGCAGAAGCAAAGAGTCTTGTAGCACCTTAAAGGCTAGCACATTTATTGCAGAAGGCATTATGGAATAAATTCTGCTTCATCTGTCTCCCCCCTCCCCCCAAACATTTGTAGGTAGTGGTGTCTCTCTACCAAATCAAAGTTAAGAAGCACACACACCAAGGCCAAGAATTGATGCATTTGCAAAGAAGAAGGGATCCAGAGTCCCAGCTAATAGGTTCTTCTATTGTTCTCCAACTACAAGATTGATCAATAAAGGCACTTGGTTGGCCAATAAGTATTTCCTGAGTACTTTGTGAAGTACTTTGGTTAATCCCAAAGAAGTGCTTTGGTTAATCCCATCACTTGCGGAGAGAGGAAAATTTACATGGTTTGCAAAAATTAGAAAGGTTAACAGGAAGCAATTAACTTTCACTTCTTGTTAACCTCTATCTATTTTTTTCAGGTGTTCAGGTTGCTTGTGCTTTGCTATAAGCTTTTATGCTTACAGCAACCTGTAAAGCAAGAACATTTTTGGTCCAGTAAGCATTTAAATAATGTTAAGGAGTGAGTGGTGGAGGGGATCCACAGATAACTGAAACCATGGCATTTTCATTTAATCATAAGCAGCCCTGCACATTTTGTTTAAACTTGTATCCTTTTTTGTTAGGTCACCATGAAAAGTGCTTTTTTCCTGTTTACTCATATGACACTGATGCATGGGCTCGGATCCAAAGATGCTGCTGCTCAATTGGAAAACACTTTAGCTCACATAAAGCGGGATCCCCAATTATTACCATTGCCCCCTATCCACTTAAGTTAATCCTGAACATTGAGGGCTCCAGAATAGCACTAGGGGCTGCAGTGAGGAGGAAGAAGTTTATGAAGATAAGGGAACCTCTTTGTAGAAATATTTTTGCTGGAAATTTAACAATTTTATTAAATGTGAAAAACTTACTGTTCTCTTCTCCATGAAACTACTAAGAAAGTCATCTATCTCTGTTTTCCCTTCCAGAAAGTCTTCTGCAATCGTATCAGATTCTTCTTCAGCTTCATGAGCAGCAACTTTCAATCTTGCCTGCAGAGCACTTGCACTACAACTCTGAGAAAATAAGATGCTGTGTAACTGAGAAACATCAGTGGCAATAATATTCTACTTACAAAACACAAAGTAAATCAAGTGTTGGGAGATTCTTCTGCTGTAAGGCCATTCTGAGACCAATGTAGAACTAACAAGTAAGAACAGAATTATTATTTGCAGTCACCTTGATTCCTGAAAATAGAAAAACCTGCTGAGATACAGGGCTGATTCTTTCAAGTCCCAGTTAAAGGGCTCTCTCTCAACCAATTGGAGAGTTCAAACTCCAAAAAGGCTCTACAAATACTGCAAGTTTCCAAGGCATCATGACATCAGTTTTCAAAGGTGAAAACCATGGTAGGGCTCCTTTCAAATCTAAAACAAGACAATCTGCAAAGATGGACAAACAGATCTAGACAAGAGTATGCATATGTCCTCTTTGATTAAAAATTTATTCAGTTCAACTTTTCTAGAAGATTTGATGAGTTTGGTGTTTTTTTTTAAAACTGGTATTGCAGCCTGTTTGCTGTATTTAGAACAATAACAATGTAAAATAAACATCTATTTTATATATAATACTGCAAATAAATTGAGTTTTAATATTTGTGTTCCCATTCATTTCAATACTAATGCACAAGCCTCAGTGAAATATAGTATGTGGACAATGCACCAGAGCAATGCTTGATGAACTGCAGCTAGATCATAAGCATGAATTAAGGTCTGAAATATATTGTGGCCTGGCAAAAAGAATACAAGAACTTCTTTGCTGAAAGTAGACCAAATATTCATCTGCAACAGCAACCAACTGGATGCTTATGGGAAGCTCACAGCAGAGTGTTTTTACCCCAACATCTAGTAATTGGAAGTACAGCTAACAGATACACCAATTTACATAATATAAAAGTTCCAAGCTGCTGCAAAGGCAAATACCTACAAATACAGAATCTATGTTGTTCATTCTTTTTGCAAAAGTCTCTCTAAATTTTGAAGACTTTCTTACCACATCTTCAGCGTTCTTCACTAAATTATCATTTTTTCATTTTAACATTCAAAACATGATCCCACCCACTTACAATCTGAAGTGGTGCATTTCATTCAGACATTACCGCCTCATGAGGCAGCATGTAAGCTCACTGTCACATGATGTCCTTGGGCCAGGCATCTTATAAGGTTGTTGCAAAAGTAAAATGGAATAACACCCATGTATGCTGCCTTGAGCTCCTTGGAGAAAGACCTGGATATAACTCTGACAGATACATAAATGTGCAGATCAGGTCTAAGCTACTAGCTATTTTTGTATCTCTTGGTAATGAAATCCATAAGTTTGATTACTTTACGAAAAAGTTGTTCTTTTTGTTGTGTAATGGGGCAAAGCTTACCTCACTAAGTTCATGCTGTCGTTGCATCTTCTTTTCAAAAGTAGCCTTCAACTGAGTAAGCTGTTCATACTAGTAGAAACACAAAATTTCTGAAAAAGCAAAACTTAAAACACCTTCTCCAAAGCCCCCCAAAATAATTTTTTCTTCATTCACTTACTTTATCCAACACAGCTTGTCTTTTTGTCTCCAAGCTAGGTTCCAACAGTAGATTTTTTTCTGCAAAATAAACCCACTGTTCAATTTTAGGTTACTGTTTACTCCCATAACCATCTGTATTGGAATCGTGGAAGATCTGGCAAGGAGGTAGAATGTGGTGTCTGCAGTGGCCCCTTTAAGAGTTAAGGCCTGGGCTTTCAGCAAAGGGTGTGCTGTGCAGCTGCAGCCACTAGAGGCAATGAGGTACCTAAGGAGCACCTGAGGCAGGAAGGGTTTGTGGGTTGTAGAAGGAGTACAGGTTGGAGAGGAGACTGACTGGGCTTATTGACTCTGGACTTCGGCTTGGCAACTCTGACTGATTTGACTGAATTACCTGGAATCTGATCTTGAACTGTGACTTGGCTTATTGACTCTGGACTTTGGCCTGGATACTCTGACTGACTTTGTGGCTAAAGGACCTACTGGACTGTTGCTCTGCCTTGTGGACTGACCTTCTGGCTAACTGATTATCTGGCCCACTGACTAACGGACTACTCAAACAGGCTGTGGAGAGCTGGGGAGCTGAGGTGTGCTGCTATACCTGGAAGGACTGCTGCCTTAGGAACTGGGTCCCTGCAGTTTAAACAGGCAAACTACCCTGGTGGTGGAGTCTAGCAGTACTGCAGTAGAGAACTGGGGGCATTGTTGGGAAACTAATTAGCTTAGAGTGAGCATAAGTTCCCTAAGTGAGGCTTGGATTGGGAATCTGGCAGAACACCATCTTCCAATTGCAAATATTACAAGGTCTTACTTGCTAGCTTCTCAATACTTTTCACTAAATCATCCTTATCACTAATGACTTGCTTCAGTTGAGGCAGATCCACAAAGTGTTGCAGCAGCAGGTCTTCTTGTTCATTCATGTCTTCCAGTTGCAATATGCTGCAATTCAAAAAAGGCAAAAACAATACATCTCAACAGAGTAATTCTCAGTACAAGATCAGTTACACATTCGTGTATTAAGACTAATTAATTGTTTCAACTTGTGAATATCCTGTTCTTTGGCTAAACCTGATGTACTTACTCTTAGTCCTTGCTCTAAGCAAGAAACCTTGCATACATTTTCATCTTATAATGCAATGTCATTTTAGAAGCTTGCATTCAATCACTGTCACATTTATGAGGAATGCCAACTGTTTTTGAACAAGCAAAGAAGGAATGCTGTATGTTATGGCAAAAACAGATTTTATGGAAATTTATATGAATAAACAAAGCATAAAAACAACAATGAAGGAACACATATATAAACTCCTGTTTACAAAAATAAACAAATGCAGCAAACAGGGTACTAGAATGTTTCACTTTACTACTCAGGTCCAGGATAGCTGGATCCTATTTATTTTCCAAGGGAGTAAGAAAGATTTTTGTGAAACTGGTCGGGTTGACTGCTTGAGCAAATTAAGAAGCATTCTAGTTCAACTGAAATCAAGGTACATGCCAAGTCCATTCCTTCAGAAAAGCAGGAGTATGTTCAATCTACTTGTAGCCCAGCTACTACAAAAACATGTATATTCCTGAAGGAATATTTGTATGCGTAACCTAATGACAATTATTACTAGAACCTTTTCACTCACCAAGGTTTTGCAGATACAGGCAATTAGCCTGAAGTTTTCTAAAAACACAAGAGAACCACTTCCTTTATGAGTTTCTCTGAAAGACATTATTTAAGTGCACATGTAGATGTGTGAAGATCTGGTTTATGGTTTAAAAATTACACCTCTCTGTGACATAAGAATTTTGCTTTTTGTATCTTTACCTAAGCTCTGACAGTTCTGGAAATGCCTCTGGAACATCGGGCATCTTGTAACTGAATCCATTTTGACTCCCCTGAAAAGTTTAACAAGATGGTAAGAGACTGAATGGCATTTTGTCCCTAAGACATATAACTATTAAAAGCAAGAAAACTATTTCCTGCCAAGTTATAAAGCAAACAGATAGTGTTCAATCAGCTAAACAAAATCTGTTTGACAGAAACAGTTAACTATAATTTAAACAGGAAAGAAAGAAATCCTATAGTGTCAAACAGCGTAGTATGGGACATGTTCGTATCCCAAGGTCCTGACTAAGATCCACTGACTTCAAAGGGACAATGGCTGTAATTCTATACAGACTTACCTGGAAGTAAGCCCCACTTAATGAGACTTCTCAGTAGATATGAATAGGATTGCACTAATAGGATACAATCCATTTTCATCAAAAAAGTCTAGAGATATGAGTAGAAAAATATATTTCCGATGAACAGACTGAGATGAGCTGGAAAGAATGTTAACTAAAAAATAAGCAGGGTATTGTTCTGAAGAAGCCATGTTGACACAAAACTGTGTTTCAGATGATGGCTTCATGGTTTGTCGACAGATCTGATGTACATATTAGCTGTCTAAAACAGCAACATCAAAACTGGGAAACACATCAGAAGTGGGAAATGAACTTCTAGTGGAGTCTGACTAATGGACCCTGGGGTTCTCTCTCTCTTTCTCTGGTTGTAAAAAATGATGCAGGTTGCTTCATGACTACTTCTCCATTTGGAGGATGTCTCCCAATGTCTCTATCACGTTGAGAATATAAGATTTTCTTCTTCAAGTCATATAGAGTATTATACTGTGGACACTGTAGAACCCAGTGTGTTCACAGTGCTTTTCTTGCTGTATAACTATGACATAAAAGAACAGTATTTTCCTGGCTGATCAGCATGTGGGCTGTATGATTGGAGTTGGTGGCTGTTGCACACATGGAGCTTAAGGAGATACAGGTTGAGTCTCATTATTCACTTGGATTCCATTTCCAGAATTCACTGGACACTATAGCAAATTAATTTAAAAAACATTAAAAAACAAAGTCCCTTGCTCAGGTGATTTAAAAATAGCCTTGCTGACCTTTGTGATGTTAAGATAGAGTCATTAAGATGACAATCCAACAATCAGTCTCTCTCCAGGAGCCTAGAAAGGATTATCTTTCTTTCAGGTGTTCAGGGGGAAGGGAGGGGGTCTCTTGGAGAGAGAATGACTGATGGATTGTCAGCTGGCTGCCCTCTCTCTAACTACTGTAAAGGACTGTTTTCCTATAATTTAAAGGGCCCTTCTCATCATGTTGAGATAAAAATCTCTACAACACTAAAAAAGCATTTTAAAGGGGTGCATTTTTCCCCTTCTCCAGGGATCAGCACATTCCTTCTCATTTGCAGTGGCCATTCGAGTTGAGTCAAATCTGTGTATAAAAAATCTGTGTATAACAAGGTTGGACCTCTATATGGTAGCCTTTTCTGTCCTAGAATCCTATGAAGTCTACAGAGTATGTCAACCAACTCAAAATATTTACAAGATGCTACAATACTGCCATTACTACTGACTTCTCTAAACACTTACTGGGAGTGGGTCTGGGTGCAAATTGAGTTTGAATTATGAAGCTCAACACATATACGAACCTGTGAAGACGTTTCTGCTGTTGGAACTGGTAATGGCAGGACTGTTATGGCATGGGAAGGAGCAGCAGGTCTGTCTATAGTGTAGCCTGAAGAAAGTGATTCTGCAACTGGCACAGATGGTTTAGACCTATTTGTTTCTTGTGGCAGATATGGAGAAAGAAACGAAAAATTCTGAGGAGCATATGAGGGAACTCCAGCTGGTTTGTTGTAGAGACTAAGAACAGAGGAAAAAATTACAGTCAACAACTAATTCTATAATTACTTCCATCTCCAAAGAAGAAGCGTACTAAAGAAAACAAAAGAACATTGCTGGGCACTGTTTCTCACCAAGGACAGTTGTAACAATCATCTAAATACACCTCATAATGTTTCACTCCAGTAATCTGAACATCTGTGCCAAGGTTTCTACCAACAGCAACAGGGTAATGTCATCCTTGTCTTGAGTGCCCAATGGCACTGCTTTCGGTACATTCTGTCTTAAGCAGTCAGCTGCTAGTACAGTAAGATTGGGCAAAGATTGCAAAGGTTTCTTTAGACATACCCAAGAGCTTTGTGCATGATTCAGAGGGATTTTAAACTCCTTATGTTCTACTTTAAACAGCTGATTTTTGCACCATATAACAAGTTGCTTTTGAAAGTCCCACAGTTTCAAAAGAAATTTGCCATGAAACATGGGGTGGTGGTGGTGTTGAACTGGTCGAGAAACTCAAGAGCCTTTCGGGCATGTGACAAAGGTGGGAGGTTTGACTCTATACAACTGTTAGGCCAATGGGCCCTCCAACCGCTATCCAGGAACATCACAAATTCCTGCTGCCTGTGTCACAAGGTCGCCACTCATGCTCTAAATATGTTTTTTGAGTTTAATTATAAATATTCCTGTGTATTCCAAATGTTAAGACCCAAGAGTTACGCACAACATGTAATGAAGAGTGTAAGAAAACAGTCTCCAAAATGCATGAGTTGGGTCCAACGAAAAGGGGCAACAAACAGTCTAATTCTACACAACTAAATTCCACTGAAATAAGCAAAATGTTTCTGAGTGAATATGTATCAGATTACACTATATCTTGACAAAAAATATGTTACACGCACACTCTTTGATAACTGACCTGATGTTAGAGTATTACAATAGGCCCTGTTTTGACAGCAAAACCAAACCATGGGATTGGGCTGTCGAGGTTGTGCCTCAGGCAGATGTCCTCACTTCCCCTCTCATACTCACTTTTCTTCCATGCCCACTGGTTTGCTATATTAGCCAATTTGGACAATCCATGGTTACTATGATTTCAATTTTGTCTTAGGGGGAAATTATGGTTTGCCACAACCATAATTTCCCAGATCAACACACATACAAACTATAGTTTTTGAAAATGCATGAGAGGAAGGCGAATGTAGAGAAGATGTAGCCCTAACCATGGCCACAGTTTGGCTGTGATATCTAAATGGGCTCTGCAGTGGGTCAATTCAAATTTAAGGTAAGACAAGTTTCACCTTTTGTTTAATAATTTGTTCTCCTTTTCTTTCTGGAATTTTTGTTGCCATTCACTCTATGTTTACTTACTAGGGAAATTGTGTTGAGTTGGGAGCTAAAACAGGAGGATTCTTCCAGAACTCATCAAGTACACTTTGGACAATTTTTCCAAGGTCTGAATGCATTGTGAACTGTTAGAAGATTAAAAAGCTGTATTAGATTCAGTCTCCAAGAGAAATCCATAATCATGCAAAATTAACAGGGGCTGTCCCTAGAGCTGGATGCAGGCACAGCAATAGATACAAAGGCACCAGGGCCAGTTTTGTGCACATAGAAGTTTCTGCAATGTGTCCTCTGTATGCAGAAATAAGGGGCTGGATTGTATATATAATTTAATACAAATGGGGATTCACAGGAAGTGAAATAAGAGTATGCACTCTGTAAAATACATTTAGTAAGTAGAGGGTATACCGATTACTCCACATTTTCTACATGAAACTTCATGTACGTATTTCATCCTTTGCAAACCTAATACTTGAATGTTCAGTGTACTCACGCATACACTCGAAATATAAAACTAATATCAAATGTTTCTGTTTTTGCTGATTTGTCAAAAGAACGCTCAGAGTTTCTCATGTTAAAAACACCTCCTCCTAAATTAAGGATGCAATCCTATACACATCTGGAAGTAAGTTCCATTAAATTTAGTGGAATTTACTTCTTAGTAGACCCGCCTAGGATTGTGCTGTAACTCTCAAAAGCCACTTCAAAATATTTTGGCTTCTAGATTCATTTGTGAAATACACAAAAGTAATGTTCATCTTAATGCATGCTCTAGTACAGGGGTGTCCAAACTTTTTGGCACGAGGGTCACATCTCTCTGACACTGTGTTGGAGGGCAGGAAAAAAATAATCAATTTACACTTAAAATTTGAATAAATTTACACAAGTGAATATATTAGAGATGGAACTTATATGAATGAAGGAAGGTCTCACGATAGCTCTATAAAAGGCCTTGCACAAAGCAAGGTTGGCCTTTCCTTTGCTGCTGCAGCTGTTTCACAGACATGAAATTGCAAGCAGCGGAGGGAGCCCTCGACCCGCAGCTTGCATGAGAGGTCAACCAGTTGGCCCTTGCACTGAGAATAGTCACGTTGGGCCAGTGTGGGCTCCAGCAAGTCTCCGGAGGGCCAGAGGCTCATTGGAGACCGGAGGCTCCCCGTGGGCCAGACTGGGGGTCCCTGGGAGCCGCAAATGGCCTCTAGGCCAGGATTTGGGCACCCCTGCTCTAGTAGATGAGCAAGGGCCATTTCATTCCAAATTTCATTAATTTTCCAATATGGTATAATTGTTGTAACCTATACACCTTGGAAAAATATGTTCTATTTTACTATTAGATTTCCCCTTTATTGTTTCCCCAAATTCTACCATTATACATACATTGCTTATTAAAGGGCATGTCACGTATACTCCTTGCTTGTCCATTAAGTGATGACGTATGGGAGGGAAAACACTGATGACCGGTTTTTCCTGAGGGAACTGAGGAGGAAGCAAGCTGTAAACATCAAGAAACCTGATTATTACTATTGCTCTAAGATGATTATCACCTGTCTTATTAGAACTCTTATGCAACACTTTTCAAAATGTAAGATTTGCCTTCTCAAGAAGTTTGTCAGTAGAGGTGCAATTCCCACCCCCAGAAGCTTCCATTGCACACCCATTCACAAACATGGGTCAGTAATTTAAATCTTATGGCCCACAATACAGTACAGATAGAAACTCAAAGCCAATGGGCAGCTTCAGGTTGTTCAAGGCTTCTTTGTACCCCATGCTCACTTGTGCTAGATAGTCAGCAAACAATTAAATCACTTTTTGAAAGTTATTGATCTGATCATTTCATATTCAAGTCTTAGCCGCAGTACTATGAAATAAAGGTTTGCTCCCATCATGACAATACCTTTAGAAGCATCTAGATCTATAAATGAATACTTTTAAGAGGAATATTAATCAAATGAAAATTCTGACTAAGGCTGATTATCGCTTGCATTTGACTCAAAGAATGAATCCAATAAATATGGACAGTGGCATCAACAACTTTACCAGCAAGATGCAGCCAGTAAACTCTTAATACATTTTTAAATGTTATCCTTTCCTTCTTTTACTAAAATTTACTGAGGTATACCTGAGGCACAGTAACACAATAGTAGATTCCACTCTAGTTCACTTCAAGTACTCAAGTTCAAGGTGCTTAATTCAATCCACTGTTAGTAAAACAATATCTATCCTGATTTATAAAGCTGTGTTCAGTTTTCAAAGTGGAACATAATTACATCACACAGTACTCACATGTTAATGTTAATTGTCAGGTTGTTTATAGTGAACGGCAATCGATATTCCACATCTTTTTGTATTTCAGCTATACTGTTAAGAGAAATATAAGTATTTATCAGACATTGCCAGAATACCAAAATCAACAAACTGAAAGAATACGGGCACTCTTTAGGATGTTAAAGACAAATTTCCATGAGAGAGAAAAGCTTACATTTCCCCCACAATCTATAGGAGCTACTGGATCACACACCCCATGTTCCACTTCTTCCTGCTTTTGCCACACAGACATCTGACACAAACTCATTTGAATTTACAACCCACATGGAAAGAGCTTTGAAGACATTTTGGAGCCTGCAGCTAGTCCAGAATGGAGCAGTTTGCCTGATGACAAGGGACAATGAGCCATCATCCTATTTCCCCAGCCCCATCCCTCTATCCCCACTAAATCAGCCTGCCAGTAAGTTTTCAATAGATGCAACTTCAACACTTTTCCTCTGGACCGCATGAACAGTAATGACTAATCCATTTATATTTAGTGCTGCTACTGGAGAAACTATCATATTTGTCAGCTAACAACAACCACACCTAATTTTGCTTTTACTATTTGTATGGATTTCATATTATCAACATACATACAGAAACCATCTTTCTACTTAAAACGATTAAAATTAAACTTAACATATACTACTTCATTTCTATTCTAACACTAGAATTGCAACTGTGTCTGGATATTGTGATTAAGATAATCGTTATGCTGACTGAACTGTATTTATTCCAATATCTGTCACTTCTGGGAGCTACTCTGAAACAAAATCTTGTTGGAAAATCAGCATACAAACATTAAATCAACTGGAATAATTTGTTGGAATAGAGGAGGTTGAAAGTCATTATATTAATAGTTATGTCTCCCAGTAAGAATTCACAATCACTACGATGTTTACCCTGTTCCAGTAAACATTAATATGGGCATAAACGCTACAGTAGCAGTTCTCAAACTATGGGTTGTGACCCAACGCTTGGTGGGTGGTGAAACTGACAAGCTGATAACTGACAAGGAAAACATATTGATTCCCTATGGAAAGTAAAACTGAGTCGCATGTGCACATTTACTTGTGAGGAGACAACCATTCCTTGGTCCATTTTGAAGGGCAGGCCAAGAGGACTCCAATGCCATCAGAATGGTCACAATTCAGTGAACACAGGCCACCAAAAACTCTTGAGAAGAAAGTGTCTGTCCCCTCCAAGTGGACAAAGAAAATCTATTGAGCTCTATGGAAGGTGAAACTGAACCACAAGTACACATTTACTTGCAAGTAGGCAAACATGCCCCGGCCAGGAGAAGGGGAACACACAGATCATGAGAATGGTCCTGATCCAATGAACATGGAGCTCAAACACAGCAGAAGATGCCCCACAACATATTAAGAAGGATAAAGCAGCTGGTAAAGTGAATTTTTTTAAAGTCTCATAAACCCAGGTGGGCCCTGGTGCTAAACAGAGTGCCACGGGCTCAGCCAACTGACTCAGGTCAAGTCCAAACAGTGCATAGGCTGCTTCCTCCTGCTCCGCCTCTGCTTTAGTGACCTATAAACGCAGGGCAGGGAGACTTCCAGGGCAAATCCACCCCAGGAGCACCACTTCTCCCCTCGCCCTAACCTGACAACTGGCTAGCTAAATAAATGGACATATCACAAATGTTATCTGTGTGTGTGAGAGAGAAGGTATGTGTTTGTGTGTGAATGTGTATCTGTGTGACAGTGAGTATGTGTGTGACTTTGTGAGAGCGAGAGAGGGAGACTGCGCGTAATTTTGTGTGTGAGAGAATGTGCGTGTGTGATTTTGTGTGCGTGAGAATGTCTTTGTGTAAGAGTGTGTGCATACGAGTGTATGCTTTTGCATGCAAGTGTGTGAGCATGTGTGTTTGTGAGAGAGACTGAGACGTGTGCGAGTGTGACTTTGCGTGTGTGTCTGTGTGAGAAAGAGAGTCTGTGTGTGTTTGTGTGAGAGTGCCAATGTGTGGGAGAGTGTATCTGTGTGATGGTGAGAGTCTGTGTGTGATTTTGTGTGTGTGTGTGTTTGTGTGAGAGAGTGTGTGCGTACAAGAGTGTATGCTTTTGAGTGCAAGTGAGTGTGTTTGTGAGAGAGACTGAGACGTGTACAAGTGTTTGTAACTGTGTGTGTGTGTGAATGAGTGAGAAAGAGTCTGTGTGTTTGTGTGTGTGTCTCTGTGCGTGAATGTGAGTGTATCTGTGTGATTTTGTGAGACAGCAGAGACTGTGGGATTTTATGTGTGAGAGAGAAGGTTCGTGTGTGTGTGTGTGAGAGTGTCAATGTGCGACTGAGTCTGTGTGTGTTTGCGAGAGACTGTGAGACGTGTGCGAATGTGCCTGTGTGTGGGAGTGTGTTCGAGTAGTGGTGCGGCCGTGAGACTTGCCAGCAGCTCACCACGGTGGCGTAGCTGGAGGGAGCGGCGCAGCGGGCAAGCGGCCCCTCCCTTCGGAGCCATTCCCGGCGTACCTGCGCCGCACCCTCCAGCTACGCCACCGCCCGCCGTGGCCGAGGTGTGGGGCTGGGGCGGAGCGACTCACGCGGCGTGGGCGCTGCGCAGGGACTCGACCTGGCGCTGCTTCTGCTGCTGGAGGCTGGTGAGGGCGGGGGGCGGCGGGGTCCCGGCAGCGGAGGGAGAGGAGGCGCTGCCGCCCTTGGAGAGCGGGAAGAGCCAGTTCATCCTCCCCTCGGCGAAGCGCGCGTCTCCTCTCCGCCGACAGCGCTACTTCCGCTCGCACCGGAAGCTGCGAAGCCGGCACCTGCCAAGGAAGGGCGCGCGCGCGCGGGGAGGGGCCCCCCTCGCGGCCCGATTGGACGAAGGCGCGTGCGCGCGGCGTAGCCGACGTCATCGCCGGCTGTCTCGTGTCGCCATTGGTGGAAGGCGGCTAGCGGGTCGCCCGATTGGCTGAGGGCGGGGGCGCCAAGCGGAGGGGCGTGGCCGCGGAGGGAGGCGGCGCGCGGCTGCGAGGCGGTCGGCGCGGGCCGGGGGAGTTGAAAGGTGAAGCGAGCGGCTGGCGCGCGGCGATGATGTCATGGCTTTGTGCGCTGGGCGGCCGGGGGCAGCAGTAGCAGCAGCAGCAGGGCTGCCTCCCGCCGGACCCGCCCTCCCCGCGCGGCCGGCCCTCCCTCCCTCTGCCGGTAGGTCTGGCGGCGGGCACCGATCCGCGCTTCGGGCTCTCCCCCTCGCGGGGCTGCGCCGAAGGGCCACGGTCCCTGGGAGCAAGCCCCGGTGGCTGCAGTGGGCTTGCTTCTGAGTAGACCCGCGCGGGGTCGGGCTCTCAGGCGGCCGCCCTGTCCTCACTTACCTGGGAGTAAGCCCCACTGACTGCAATGGGCCTTACTTTTGAGTAGACCTGCATGGGACTGGGCTCTCAGGCGGCCGTCCTGTCCACACTTCCCTGGGAGTAAGCCCCATTGAACATAATGGGGCTTACTTCTGAGTAGTCATACATTGGATTGGGCTGGAGGCACTTCAGGGGCACCTCTATCTCCTCTTCCCTCATCCCTCCCCAGGAGTTCCGTCTTCACAGCCCTCAGTCCCCTCCTTCAGGATACAAAATCCTGCGGGGGATGGATGGAGTGGATAGAGAGAGAGATGCTCTTTTCTCTTTCACATAACACCACAACCAGGGGACAGCCTCTAAAATTGAGTGTCTGTAGAACTCCTGGCCACAGGATATGGTGACAGAGTGGTTAGATAGGTGCTCTTTTCCTTCTCACACAACAGCAGAACCAGGGGACAGTTCTGACTGTCAGGAGAGTAAGACAAACAAAAGCAAGTGCGTGTTTGCCCATACGCAGTTAGCCTGTGGAACCCCCTGCCACATTATGTGCCTAGATGCTCTTCAAAAGGGACTGGACAGATTTCCAGGAGAAAAGTCTGTCAAAGGTTACAAGGTGCACACAAAATGTTGGTTTGCTATATGGGTAAATCAGTCACAAAGCACTAAAATTGGAACATAAATATGCATGCCAAATATTGAGCTGTTCTTTTTCATCTTTTCCTGAGATGCTGGGGATGTTTTTCTCCCTCTCACACACCAGCAGAACCAGGGGGCATCCACTAAAATTTCAGTGTTGGGAGGGTT
Source organism: Tiliqua scincoides (assembly GCF_035046505.1). Lineage (NCBI taxonomy): Eukaryota > Metazoa > Chordata > Lepidosauria > Squamata > Scincidae > Tiliqua > Tiliqua scincoides. Next base: position 63,620,802 of record NC_089826.1, read on the forward strand.
AGGACAAGCAAAAGGAAATATTTCTTTATCATGCACAAGGTTAACCTGTGGAACTTCTTGCCACAGGAAGTGGTGATGGCATATGGCCTGGATGCCTTTTTAAAGGGGGATTGTACTGATTTTTGGAGGAAAAGTCCCTCACAGGTTATAACCTGTGATGGGTTTCTGCAGCCTCCTGGGTTTTGGAAGTAGGCTACCTCCAATTGCCAGGTGCAAGGAAGTGGCAACATGATGCATATCTCTTGTTGTCTTGTGTACTCCCTGAGGCATCTGGTGGGCCACTGTGAGATTCAGGAAGCTGGACTAGATGGGCCTTTGGCCTGATTGAGCAGGCCTTATGTCTTTATAAATCAGGAAACTAGTTTAGAAGCCCACTGATTGAAAGGATCCAGGATCTGCCTGGGTTGTGCAGATCTCCCTTGTCTTTCCAGTCTCTAATTCTTTCTTGCAGACAAACTGAGAAGAGGGCCAGCTTCCTCACCAGGAAAAAAAGGTGACTGAAGGAGGACAGGATGGAGACCTATGAAATTATTGTGTGGCGTGGAGAGAGAGAGGTGTCTCTTTCTCACACAATACTAGAATCATGGGAGTTCATCCAGTCAAATTGACCAGTGGGAGATATAGGTCAAACAAAAGGAGGTGATACTTCACAGAGCATGTAAATTGTCTGTGGAGTTCATTACTACAAGATGCAGTGATAGCTGCTAGCTTGGATGACTTCAGAAGGTAATTTGACCCATTCATGGAGGACAGGTCTATTAGTGGCTACTAGTTGTGATGGCTATGTGCTACCTCCAGCAATATGCAGCAACAATATGCAGTAGCAGGAGAGAGTATGTCTTTCTTTACTGTTTGTGGATTTCAACAGATGCAGCTTGTGGGCCAATGTGGGTAACAGGATGCTGGACTAGATGAACCTTTGGCCTGATCAAGCAGAGCTTGTGTTGTCTTCTTTCTTTTTCATTTATTTTTTATGAAACCATGGAAAATGGGGACATTTTGGGCTCTGATTGGTTGCTAGCGCAGGGGAGAAGATGCATGGTTATTTTCATGGGTTGCAGTGAAAGAGTATAAGGAGCATGTGGGCGCCTCGCTCAGTAGTACAGCGCTTGCTTTGCATGGAGAGGGAGTCATGTTCAGGAGTGGTGTTGGAATTGACCAGGTCAGGGACTGGCCAAGGGTTTGTGGCTGGGATGAAACCTTCATTTTGGTAGTAGTAGTGACACCCAATGTTTTCTAAAAGGGAAGCACCTACTGTAAAAGTAAGGTTCTGTCACAGAGACTCTGCTGACCTGGTGCCAGTACGATCCAGATTGAGTCTCTGACATGTCCAGGAAGGGCTGCAGCCAGCCTCAAATTGTGCTGCACTACATCTCACAGTTCTCGGTGTTTGGCAGCAAATGTTTCTGATTTCAGGCAGTGGAGTACTTGAAATGTGTCTAGTCATTGTTTTGGGTTTCTGTTTCATCATATAAACTCATATGTGATGTATGAAATTGCTGCGCATTCTTTTCGTTTCTCTTTTCTACTAATTTTCATAGGAAATGTACTTATGCTCTCCTTATAGTACTGTGGATTGCAAACTTTTATGACAGGAAGAGATATAAACAGTATAGGTCTTGTCATTTTCTTTCAGCATATCTAGGAAGTGAGTATACTGTTTTGCCATAGGATTAATTGTTTTAATTGCATATTTCTTATCCTTAATCTATTTATGCAACCTCATTTTCTTTTGCATAAGTGACTGCTGTAGATAATAGCTTTTGTTGTTGCAAACTACGTCAACCAGTTATTTGAACTTGTACTTAACTGGTAGATTTCAAATGAAGTTGAATAAACTAATATGTTTTTACTGAGTTTCAGCAATCCCCCCCCTCTTTGTGTGTGTGTGTAAATTCAATTGTAATTATTTAAGGCTGCTATCTTTACACTTACAGTATTTGAAAGCAAGTCCCACTGAAAGAAATGATTCAACATACTCCATTTGTTTGGGTTGAGACTGGAAGAATAATCAGTTTTGATCTCCAGTTGAAGTAATTTTCTTGATAGGAAAACAGTATTACACTGTTCTAGAACAGGGATTTTCAATCTTTTTCATCTCATGGCACACTGACAAGGTGCTAAAATTATCAAGGCTCACCACTGATAAGGCATACTGCACTGCTGGCAGGAGCTTGCATTCCACAGTGGCTCTGCTAACAAATTATCCTCCCCAAACTCTCATGGCAGACCTGCAGACCATCCGTGGCACATCATTGTGCCGTGGCACAGTGGTTGAAAATGGCTGTTCTACAATTTTGAAAGCCACACTTGTACAAATTGGATCTTAGTTCTCTAGCTCTTCTTTTTGCTTTTGTCTCCCTAGGTATAAAACTAAAACTTCTTTTATGAAACTGACACTTTGTCAAGTACACCTTTTTGATGTCTGGTATCTGAAACCTCCTAACTATGCCAGCAGCTACAGTAGATCATAGCCAAAGAATTTGTGAAGTTTGGGCTTGCAACCTGGATGAAGAGATGAAGAAAATCCGGCAAGTTATACGGAAATTTAACTACGTTGCCATGGTATGATATGGGAGATAGTTGTGATTTCTTTAGTTTGGGCTAGTGCCAGTCTTTAAACGTTGTTTTGATGGGAAAGATATAGTGAAGATAATTTAAACATTCAAGAGTGAGAAAAGGCTACAGCCTCACATGTTTACTTGGAAACAATTTCCGAATAGTGAAAACTCAAGGCAGTGTGTTTCTGCTCCTGTGCATCACAAAAGGACTTGCACAAGTCCAAAAAGAGAGAAAAAGTGACATGCATGAGTAGCCCAATTCTATCTGTATTGACAGGTCTAGCTCTAATCTTGTGCCATTTTGTACAGTGTTGCTACCACAGAACGTGAGGTTTAGTTAAAAATCATAAATGCCCAAACCCATAATCCAAACAGATCACAAAGTGCTAGATGACCTTGCACCAGTTCTTGAGGCATCCATGGAACTCGGTTGTGACTAGTGACTGATGCTCCCACATGTGGCCCTTGATATCAGGCCTGCATTTTTAAAGGTTCCATAAAGAATCTTCCTGAAAATGTATGAGCTCTAATTTTCAGTTCCTTAATAGTATTTCATATTTTGCCTTTTATATTTCTGCTCAATTTTTCAGGACACAGAGTTTCCAGGTGTAGTTGCAAGGCCTATTGGAGAATTCAGAAGCAATGCGGACTATCAGTACCAACTACTCCGCTGTAATGTAGACTTACTAAAAATAATTCAGTTAGGACTAACGTTCATGAATGAACAAGGTGAATACCCTCCAGGAACGTCAACGTGGCAATTTAATTTTAAATTTAATTTAACGTAAGTATCGGAGTCTCACTGCCAGGTGTGTGTCTTCAACTTTTAGTGTAAAAAGTACTTGTTTAAAATCTTGAATTCATGCCAACAGTTCTAGTGTCTTTTTCTTTGCCTTATTTTGCTGAGGAGTGATAAATGTTGTAGTGTAAAAGCTTACACTCCAATTCTGAGTTTACTGTTTGGAAGTAAATCCCATAGCTTTCCTTGAGGTTTGCTACCAAGTAAGTTTGCTTGATAGCCCAGTATGTGCCATGTTTACTTTTAGCTACGTTCTACTGAGTTAATTGTGTGCATAGGATTGCAGTCTCTGTTCTTGGACTGGGACTGAACACTTAAGATGACTGCTCCAGCTATGGCTTGATTATCTCACTTAAGTTGATTACAAAACTTTTCCTGAAGTATTAGAGACAAATGTTGACCAAGAGATACAAAGCAATATTATATAAAGCTCAGTCTAGAATAGCATTATATTGAAATTTGTTTAATAGTCCCAGAACAGTGAGTAGAGCCCCTATGGTTCTAACAACAGTGTTGTAAGAAGGGTTTCTTGATAATCAGTAGTATGGTCTAAAAGGTATGTATTTTAACTGTGATTAACAATTAATGTAACTCTTATTTCTCATTTGGTCATTTTTCCCCCCATATTGTTTCTCTTAGAGAGGACATGTATGCCCAGGACTCGATAGAGCTACTAACAACATCTGGAATTCAGTTCAAAAAACATGAGGAAGAAGGAATTGAAACTCAGTACTTTGCTGAACTTCTTATGACGTCGGGTGTAGTGCTATGTGAAGGAGTCAAGTGGCTTTCGTTTCATAGGTAAATGTGGCACATAGACTATCCCTTGAGCTATTGATTTCTTAATCTTTTCCCTTAAATGGTAGCACAAAACAATTCCCACAGATAATTATGCTGGAATGACAGGGCTGGATAAGTTCTGGATGTAGCAATGTGTCTTTGTTGTAAGGGTTTTGCTGCCTTTAAATCTTTCAAGTTTATGCGTTGGCTCCTGTTGGCAACAGATGATACGTGTCTTAAACTGAGGCACTAAAGTGACGGCCTTGTGGAGAGGGAGCACTGTATTTTTCTATTTTGCTTTGACAGTTTCCCAGGTCAGAGGAAGAAACAGCCACATATCTCTGCCTTTTGTATACGCTAAGCAGGTAAATGGAAACTGGAATTAGTTGATTAACATCGTTGGAAAGTCCAAATTCAGTACAGCTCTGAAGACTCTTTGATAATGCTGGTAGGGAAAATATGAACCTTCTGTCTTAATTGCAATGCCAAACTTTGAAACTTTGAAAATTAAACTTTAATTTTGTTCCTGCATGGAGTAGTTTCTTATTTTGGTTTCAGAGCCCAATCCTGAGCTCGACGCGCCGGCTTACTCCTGGCATGCACTGTCACAAACATGCCCAAAATGGCCTAAAATGTCACTTCTGTTTTTTGCAGGGAAACCAGGAAGTGATGTTTTTAGGCCTTTAGAAGGCATTCTGAGGGGAGGTGCATGGCCTTCCCGGCCCTCAGAACACCCTTCAGATGCAAATGGAGCACAGCTCTGGTCACATTCGGTTGAGTGGGCCACAGTCTTGCAGGGGTCCAGAGACTTGTCGCGGGCCACATATGGCTCCTGGGCCGGGGTTTGGAAACCCCTCCTCTAGAATGACTTGATTTTGTCATGCTGGCTGGGGAATGGTTTTCAGCTGAATGTTGTGCCAGCTACTGAAGCCACACAATTGGACAGGAAATAACTGGGAATGGTTACTTGGTGGGTTATGCGTTAACTGTTTTGAAAGAATGCTTCTCTCTTTTTTTAAATCAAGTTGTTACTAGAAAACCTTCTTACCAATACATGGTTTTGGATACATGCACGTTGGAGGGTTATGTTTTAGGGAGAACCAGACAGACAAAGGTATATGGCTGTATGCTTGTTCACGCTCATTCTGAAGTAAGGCCCATTAAACACAGTGGAAGCATATGTCGAATTGTGCTGTTGTTGGGTGGGGGAGTCTTGAGTTTTGTAGCTAGGATTCTTTCAGTGAGGTCAAATTATGCTTTATGTAGTTAGAAGATTTATCACTGATAAATTATCAGATGTTCTTTATTGGATTTTATAATTGCAAGTATTTAGATCTAATTGCTGGTAGAAAAACGTTAACTAATGTTCAGAAATGTCTATAGTAATCTTGGAAAATTTCAAATCACCTTCCTCAGATAGTTCCAATTTTTATTCCATTAAAAATTTGGACAGTGTGTGGTATTATACAGAATCTTTAAGGTAGGAATCAGATCATTTTAATTTTGTTGCTGTTGTGTGAGAGATTCCATCAGTAGACAGGGATAGTTTTCTGTAAAAACGAGTTTACAGGGAACAAAATCACCAGGTGGACAACAGTTTAAGACTTTGGGAGATCCTCTCAAATCTAGTTGCAAGCAGCCTCTGAGTTTAGTTCGTTTGCATTTATAATCTATTCACCATATGGTCCTGGGGGAGCTCACAACATCATAAAAACAGCAAAACAATAAAAACAACAAAATAAGTATCAAAGAACCTGATATAGTGCATTTGGCAACAGAAAGCAGTAATTAATAATCAGTCAAAAAGCCTGGGGGAACAAGTAGATTCTTAACAGTCTTCTAAATAAGAAGGGAATGGGAGCATCCTCCACCTCTCAAGGTAGCATGTTCCAAGACTGGGGGGCCACTACATAGAAGGACCTTTCCCATAAGCATGCCAGTCATATTTCCCTAGATGGTGGCACTTGGAGCATTGTCTCCTTGGAAGTTCTTAATGGGTTTTATATGGCAGCAGGCAGTCTTAACATACCAAGCTGTGTACATCTTTAAAGGTGAGAACTAGCATCATGAATTGAATCTGGAAACCACTGGGCAGCCAGTATAGTTCCTGCAAGATTGATCTCCCATGCTGCTTCCCCCTACCCTACAAAGTCCCTATTGGCATCCTGGCTGCAGCATTTTGCACCATTTGCAGTTTCTGGATACTGTTCAAGGGCAGCCCTACATAGAACACAATGCTGTAGACAAGACATAAGGCCTGAACTGCTTTTTCTAGTAAGGGTCGTAGCTGGTTCAAAAGATGAAGTTGGATAGAAGTAACTGCCATTATCTGACCCTCCAGGAGCTTACATTCCCTTACCCTGTGCAAGACCCAGGCAGCCCCAATGGGTCTCCTTGGATCTGAGGTACCTCAAAGGCCCCTGGTCAAGGGTCTAGGCAGTTTTGGATGTCTTCCCTCAAGATAAGACTTGGATGAGTACAAACTTATACTAGTACTAGTACTTATACTAGTACTAGTACTAGTAATCCTAGTAATCCTAGTACTCTTTGCTTTGGCTCTGCCTGTGATCCATATTCTGCAGTTTGTAAGCACAATCAGCAGTTTTATTGCTTTCAAGAAGGATAAATCTGATTAGATACTGTGATCTATTTGTTGGAAATGGTTTTTGGACATCCAGCAAAATAAACAATAAGATGCAGAACTCTCTGCTTAGGTTGTCTTACTATACAAATAAGGAAACCTAGTTGCACTTTGCAAAGAAGGTACAAGTACCTTGAAATCTGATCAGTTTGGAATGACTACTTAAGAAGAAAAATGCAAAATTTGCTTTCATTTTTCTTGTATCTTGATGGTGATGGAGGGTAATGGGAACATTATTTTTAGAAAGGTGAAAATATATATAGTCAAGTTGCATCATACATGCATTTTACTAGCACAAATTCAAGTATACTTGCTTGGCAAAAAGAGAGAAACAGTTTGTGAAGGCAATCCTGTCTGTCATTCCACTCACTGAGTATATACCCTGGAGTGGGTGTGAGATGGGGGAATTAATCTGCTATTCTCTTGTGTCTCTTATGGTGTGATTTTACTTTCTAAAGAAAATGTACTTTTTAAAATTTAAAGATAGTTTTGACTATACCTTATTTTTGTCTTTTGAGTTGACTTTGAAACCTAACCCTTGTGTGAGATGTGGCCTGGCTGTACATGCAACAAGTGTATTCAGTATGTTATACACAAGAAAGAATTTAAAAAGTGGATGTTTCTACCCATATCAAATGTTGATACTTGCATATACTACACATAGTTATTTTACAGAACAAACTCTCTGTATGTTTATTGGTTATTGTTGAGACATAAAATTGTTAGCTTCTTTAATCTTAAAGATAATTATTTCTATGGTTTACCTTTAATGAGTTACGTACTTCTACACTTTTCAAATTATACATGATATACACTAATTTCTTTTTAAATTTTCAATAGAATTTAAAAGAAATACCTTTGGGGCTGAATATTAAGTTTAAAATTATTGACAAAAATTCAATTTAAGTAATTTATGTTTACAACAGAAGCACAAAAAAGCATGTGTATATTTGTAAATACAGAGGATAAAAAATACAAAAACTATCAATAATACAAGATTTACTTAAAACCAAATTCCTTAAAGGATGGACATTGCTATATGTGACTTGATTACTGAAACCACCCCCCCTTTCCCCCCCCCTATTTTGGATTGTTGCCTAGGCTCATTCTCTTACTGCCAAAACAGGGTTTGGTCTTACATTTGGACTGAACAGATTTTGTATCTTTAGAAATATATTCAGATCAGAGATCTATGGAATATGTGCAGGCCCCCATTCATCTCAGTGGTGGGGATGATTCCACTCATGTGATGAGATTTTGCAGGGATTACAGTGCATCTGCAATGTTGGATGGTGCTCACCTGTGGGGAAGGCCGTGGTTCCTGCCTTTTCAGATCTGAAAAAGATGATCTTGTGGGATTATTAGGTGGATAATCTTTGGATGTTTTTTTTCCCCATTTATGGTTACTTTGCAGTGGCTACGACTTTGGCTATCTGATCAAGATCTTGACGAATTCCAACTTGCCTGAAGAAGAACTGGACTTCTTTGAGATACTGAGATTGTTTTTCCCTGTCATTTATGATGTGAAGTACCTTATGAAGAGTTGCAAAAATCTCAAGGTAAGTGGCTTAATACTTTCTATAGGAATTAAACAGCAGTTTTGGGAACTGTGTGTGTATATGTTTTCTGGGTGAAGAATGTACAGGTAAATTTTGCACTCTACTTTTATGATACCATCTTATAAACTGTTACAGTTAGACTTCTTTCTTGCAGAGAATTCCTTTACTGAGAAATTAAACTAGATGATAAACTAGATGGGTTCAGGATACTCTAACCTGGGGAATTTTTTTAAACGGAGAGGCATTTAGTCACGTTAGCTCTCATCTGAAGTGGTATAGCCAAACAAAAGTTTCCGCTTTGACTGAAGTCTCAGCATTCTAGTGCATTTGGTATTGGAAAAAGAACTGGTGAAAGTTAAGATAGAAGCAAGGCATTAGCTTTGTGGGCTCTTTCTGTGCCTAAATAGCAGTTTTGTTCTAGAGTCTGTGTAGAGAAAGAGACTTGCAATTGAGGCTGTGCTCCACTGATTCCCTTACCACTTCCTTCCTTAAAAGCACCCCCATCTTTGCACATGGTGGCATTTTTGAAGGCTCTTTTGTGAACTTGGTATGCAATTCATGAAATGGCAAATAGTCACATATGTGGTAAGGCAGCTGAGTGTATCAAAAAGTTGAGGAGGGGTTTTTAAAAAAACTGCTTCTCTACAAGCCGGTTGGGCTATTAATGGAATTGTTCTGTTAGGCATAACATTACATTTAGCAATCTGTGTTGGGCTGGAGTACAAATGCCTGGAAGATGTAGCAGTATGGAAGGAAAAAAATAGTAGAGTGGGTAATTTACTGCTGTTGTGATAACATAATTATGAAAGGAAACCTCTGAAATCCAGTGTGGTGTAAGGGATAACTTTAGTATTATGAAGAAAAGCTACATGGGTTTTGTCAGCAAAGGAGCCAGTCGTGACTGGATGGTGATCAGTCATGTAGCTAAAGCCTTGATAAAGGATAGCTGATGACTCTCGAGAATGTTGCTGAGACAGTGATGAAAATCAGAAACAGTTAGTCTTATCCTAACCTAACACAGGATGTTATCAGAAGCACCTTCAGTTCTCTGGCTGAACGCAGATCCTGTCCGTGTCATGATAATGCAGGACACGTGAAACCTCTACACAGGAACTTTATCTGCATTATATGTAGTAGGCTGTCTTTCATACTGCTTGACTAGCATACTGCTTGACATACTGCTTGGCTGCTTGGACTAGTGGTCTGGTTGTAGGACCCCCCCCCCCCCCGCTCACTGACTGCAATGGAAAAGGATCAAACAATGCTTGAACTGAATCTTTGATTCTCAGACATGGGCTTGCAATGGGTGAAAGATTAGCCTGTCTCAGAACGATGATTTCCTATGGATGCCTTCAGAATCTGGGGTTTACTTGCTAAGGGCCTTTCCTTTTGTTGACAATATTTTTAGAAGAACTGCTGGTTTCTGCCAAGATGGTAACTAGCAGATAAAATGTGGCCTGAAATGACCTTTGAAGTAGTTTTCATACCACCGGCAAAGTAGCCGGGTCCCACAGCCTCCTGGCTGGCTCTTTAAAGAGACCAACCTCAGCTTTGTTGAAATTTTCAGGCTGAAGCCCCTTTAGAACTAGGTGGCTCAAGGAGCCAAAGGAAGACTTCGATCTCTGCCTTCAGAGGCAAGGCCAGTCTGGAGATTCTGGGAGCCCCTCCCCTCAGGAAGACTTGATCAACTGACCTGCCTGAGGAGGAGCTTCCCATCTGCAAGGACTGACCTTGCCATGGCATCACCAAGAAGGGGAGTTCGCAGGTAGGCTCCCAGCCTCCTATTTTCAGCTGTGTGCTTATTGGGTGTTTCATTTTCTTTCAGAAATTGCTGCTAGAAAGAAGTGGGGGGGGGGATTAATTCTTCATCTGCTGTTCTGTTACCTGTTGTCATGCATTGAAGCCTTTTGATTGTGCAGCAGTCCTTTCTTTCAGGGCGGATTGCAAGAAGTCGCTGAGCAGTTAGAGTTGGAAAGGATAGGACCACAGCATCAGGCAGGATCTGATTCTCTATTAACAGGCATGGCCTTCTTCAAAATGAGAGAGGTAGGTGGGAATATGTCTTTATTTCCTTCTGTGAGGCCTTTGGGTGAAAATAATCTGTCATTTTAATAGCCACCTAGGTCAAACCCTTGAATGGTAAGCAAGTGAACGGCCTGATCTACATGCAGTTTGGGTCTTTTTTTCCTCCCATGTAGGTCTGTATTTCAGACTGGGGCTGCAGTATGGCAAGTGACAGCTTTGCTGTGCTTCCATATCTCAAGTGTGAGTGGTAGGGTTGTCAGCATATGCCCTTCTGCATATATCAAAGTGGAGAACTTGCCACACTTGTTTTAAATGACTTCAGTCAAGAGTGCTTTTGAACTCCACCACTTTCTTTTGTCTTCGCTTTCTGTCCACTTAAATATTCACTTATAGCCGTAAGGCATGTTTGCGGGCCCTACCACTGGGTGATAGGACTGTGGATTGGACTACCACAGGATTGGACTGTGAGGGCCCAATCCTATCCAAATTTCCAGCACTGCTGCAACCACAATGCATCCCTGAGGTAAGGGAACAAATGTTCCCATGGCTTGAAAAGACCTCTGTGACTGCCCTGCCATCACAGGATGCAGCGCACGCCCCATTGGCATGGCTACACTGGCACTGGAAAATGGGATAGGATTGGGCCCTCAAACTGCTGGTTGGGCTGATGTAAAATGCTGTTCTTGATGAAGGAATGAAGGGAATCTTGGGTGGTTGTCAGTGCCCTAGTTCGTCTGTGTTAAGTGAAAGAAGAGCATGGAGAAGGGAGAGAATACCCTTAGGAGAGCATCTATAATACAATCCACACCTGCTTTTAAAACTGATCTGTTCTGATGATGTAGTGGTAAGTGTGATTGGCAATAGGGTGACCAGTACTTTTACTCTTGACAGAATCTGATCTTTCAGCATCTTTATGATGGGCAGAAATTTAAACAGCTTTGCAGGGTTGGATCCAAACTCTGCCTTGCATGAGTCCTCTCTCCTACTCAAGTGAGAGGGTGAGTTTTCAACAATTCCTCTCTTCCTTCTCCAGCCCACTGTGCCAAATACCATCTTGTTCCTGAGGATCCCCAAACCTTCAGGAGCAGATATTTGGGAAATACAGGGGGCTGGAGTGGGAAGGGCGAATTGTGAACAGTCATGCCCCTTCCTGACTTACACAAATGGAAGACTACGTTTGTGCAAGGGTTTGGATCCAACCCATTGTTTCCCATTACTGTATTATCTTCGTGCAGCTATTTCCAGCATGGACTTTTTAGAGTGTTGAGAAATATAGCAGTTGTTGAAACCACAGAGACTCTAACATAAGATTTGTTTTTGAGCTGTGAAGTACACTGGCACGTACAGTAGTTTTCTGCTTGCCTTCAGAAAGAGACAGAGCATACTGACATGCGTTTAATTGTTCTTCAGATGTTCTTCGAAGATCACATCGATGATGCTAAGTACTGTGGTCATTTGTATGGTCTTGGTTCCGGTTCATCTTATGTACAGAATGGGACAGGAAATGCATATGAAGAAGAAGCCAACAAGCAATCATGACAGGAAATAGAAAACTCCTTTTTCTGAGCTCCACATGCTTGTACATAGGTTTTATCTCTGGTTGAATCCCTTGGACAATAAGGCATTGTTTTCCTCCATTGATCAGCACATTTTCTTTTCTGCCTTTGTATGTACTAAATCTGACTGTTCCTGTCCCAGTTCTTTGACCTTGATGTGGAGGCATTTCTGGGTTAAAATGTGGCCTTATACCTTGCCCATCTGTACACAAGCACATGGAGGAGCAGTGTGGCAGATAGAAGAGGAAAGTTAAAATAATGAAATTTTTGGTCAACTTTAATTGGTCTTAGTATTGGTTTATTATTTTCCCACACCCCGTTACCCCCCCTCCCCGTGGAACTCGCACTGATTGTAACTGATTTCCCCATTGATGTTTATCCCTTCCGGTGTACAGGAGTTTTAGCTATTCAAGATTGTGGACCATCACATTTGCACTTTAGAAGAGTGACTCTGAGTCAGATCCTCTGTTTTATCTGAAGTTCTGGTTTTTCTACCCCGAGCTAGAAAAAATGTTCATCCACCAACTCGTAGCAACTTGTAGTTGTTCCCCTGCTTTCCCCCCCCCCCAGGTTCCAGATCCTTGGGGTAAAAACCACACTGGCTGCATAATTTCTGTTCAAAACTACTGAATCTTAACAGCTGCTCTGATTATCTAAACTGGTATTCGGTCTTCCAAGTGTGCCCTGCACACACCAGCTTGTAATTGGCTTGCCAGTTGAATGCCGCTCTGTGATGGAGGTAACTGGATAGGCTTTTTGGGGAATCTCTCTTGTGCACACTGTGTTGAATTGAGGAGGCACCATGCAAGAATCCACCTGTGTTCCTACACAGCTTCTGTTCATTTCATTGGGGTGTGTTCCAGAGAAATTCCTTGCGTAGTACCTGCCCATGTTTGAAAACAAGCGCTACAGCCTTCAGGAAAGATTCTGTGTTTTTGTGTGTGTCTTTGAGCTGAATAATGGAAAGGAAGGAAACTGCAGTTCATTAACAGCACCTGCGTATTGTGGATCCATATCCTTACTCCTGTTCCAGCCAGCCCTAACAATACTTTCTATTTTAAAATCTTATTTATTGTGTACTTGAATAAATGAACACAATTACGGATGAGATCCAAAGACCTGGAGCCAACTTGATACTGAGCTAAATAGAAAAGGGAGATAGATTTGTCTTTTTTGTAGCTACTACAAAGGCATTAGTTGTGAAACAACAAATCTATTTGTACCTAATAAAGTTACCTGAGGCTTGTAATGCCAGCTTATTTTTTTTTTGAGTCAACCTTAGCAATACATTTTATAAACGGACCATGAAGTACTTAACCATGCAGAGCTTGCACACCCAGAGCAGCTGTGCAGGAAAACTTTCAATTGGTATTGAATAGCTATAAACCCCTAACCTGAAATGATGGAGTGCCTGTGGCAGCATTTTTTGTGTGTCATCTACACTGCAAATCAATAGGAGTAAATCTCAAGGATGTTCAGCAAGTTGATCTGTTTACTATGTACTTTAATCTGTTTTCCTTTTTTTCTGCCCCCCCCCCTTTCCTTATTAAGTTACAATGATGTAACTGGGTGGTCCTTTTTAAAGAAAAATAACAGACATTTGCAAAAGAGGGTATTTGTTTTTAAAGCTTTTGTAAATAAAGGCTTCGGAAATGTTTTCTTACATATCTTACAGACTTGTGGTTTTGTTAAAACCTTCCCTGGCATGTCTGTGAACCAGCTAATCCTTTGCATATTTCTTACCTTCAGTGTTTTGTTTTGTTCTGCTTTTTCAAGTTGGAAGTGGGGCACATCACCACACTTGCTTTCTGTTTGTCTCACTCCAGTCAAGCTTGTGGAGAGAGGATCATGTTTTTCAGAAATCATTTTAATTGGTGGCTGCACATAGCCATTCAGAGCTACAGTTCGGTTGCATGGATACAGCTCTAATCCTGTTCTTTTATGTTTGACATGCTCACTCAGTCTCGAGAAACACTGAAGGACGGAACATCCTATCTTGTCTAGGTAATGAGTCTCATTGTTATCCAGTGACTTTTACAAGTGAGATCTCTTTGTGGATACCTAACAGGCATTTGCACTATTGAACTCATTCATTCCTTGCATTTTTCTGACCTGGATGGCTTCTGCAACTAACTGTAGTGTGGAAGAAAGTAAATACTATGATTGGTTTAATCCTGCAGCCATTACTTTAACCAGTTAATCCTCTTACTCTGTAGCAACAACTTGTCCTCTGTTGAGAATGAGCTGAGGTATCAGAAAAGTTGACAGGAACAAGTAGGTTTAACCCATTGTTGCCCAGCTCACAGGTGTACACAGTTGGTCCCTGTTGCGTATATGCAACATTGGACAGAAATGGCTTAACCTTCATTCAAGGAAAAAAAGACATTTAACAGTAACTGATTACTCTAACTTAAAAAAATCTTTTGACTGAACCCCTATTGTATGTAATTGTATTTGATAGTAGAAGTCAGCATGCGTCACAGTGGCCACATATTCTATAAACAAACATGTGCGGTTGCCTCTTGTGTACATTTGTACTCCATGAGCTCATTCACAGTGCAGTCCTATGCAAGTCTACTTGAAAATAAATCCTTTTTATTTCAGTGGGACTTACTCCCAGGGGAGTATGTGTAGAATTCAGTAAGCCATTTCTGGGGTTATGTTATGCCCCATATCCTTTTTCACTCATAGGAAGAAAATGGTTAATGGTACTTTGTTTTCTTTGGGGGATATTGTACACCAGGTAAGAAAACTTCCTGAGTTTTCACAAAAAGTAGTGGTCTTGAAAGAAGCAATTACCTCTTTAAAAAAGTGGGAATGATTGTATGCAAGTGATTATTCAGGATCAAAATACTTTCACTGCAAGCACTGGTGAGGTTTTGCTGGACAGGACAGAATCATATACATGATATAATCCACCTCCTTCCCATATTTACTATTTATGATTTGTGGAGGGAGAAGAAACAACTTGACAGTAGGTCTACTTTACAGAGGTGTTTATTTTGTGTCAGGATTCCCTTTAAATAAATCAAGGTTTGTTTGGGGGGGGGTGTGGAATTTAATTTAATTGCAATTAATTTTCAACACTCGGAATAAGTACAGATAGGAGCTTGGCTTGGATGTGGTAGTGATACTTACTAGCAGCTACTGAAGAGAGAGGCCCAGTTGCTGTGTGTGACTTGTGTCACTCGAGTGTCACTTAAAGTGACATTTGATGAATTCAGCACCATTTGAATTTGATGACATGCGCCATTTGAGCCTACTGTTTCAGGGTGAAGAGATCTGCGTGTTTCCTTCATGTTTTGGTTTGCTGCTTAAAGACCTTGGGAATTAATGGAATATGATTACTGAAAGAGTTCTATGCATGAATTGCATGTAAACAGAGGCCTAGTTATTATAAATGGTAGATGATGCAAACCCATTCTTGGATTCTATTATTTCAGATTGCAGGGCGGGTGTCTTATGTGATGGACTACTTTCCGCCCAAGAGTATTCTTGTAGGTGGAAAATTTGTCAAGGAAGCAAGGATAGAATCCTATCATCTAGTTTTCTTTGCAGTTTTTATATGGAAGAGCTTTTAATCCTGGGTCCTCCCACCAGCAGTCTGAAACAGTATACCCTAGACCTGTGGTTCTCAGATAAACCACTGGGACCCACTTTTTTAGAATGAGAATCTGTCAGAACCCACTGGAAGTGTTCTCATGACTGGAAGTCATGACAGGAAAATTTTTAACAATTCTAGGCTGCAATCCTACCCACACCCAGGAATAAGTCCCATTTACTATCATTGTTTAAAGCATATGCATAGAAGCCTTTTAAAAGTACAGAGCTGTAACATTTCCCCAGATTCAGTCTCATACTATAGTAGCATCCAGTCTAATATATTAAAAATAAAATATTGAAATGAATGGGGACACACCTGAAATTAGCTTGCGATCCATGTGGTGGGTCCCAACCCACCATTTGAGAAACACTGCCCGAGGCACAAGTTTCTCATTGTAGCCCTTGTTAGAAAGAACCAGGCCTTAGACTGCTTGAAATGTAATCCAGTGTTTGTTGCAATGTAGCGTCGATGCCATTAGCACTGTTATTCTCCTAATCTGCCTGTTTTTTACTGTTTGTAAACCAGCTTAGTTTAGTGTTTCTCAAAGTTTGTTCCCCATCATACCACTTCACATGATTTGGAGGTACCAACAGATGTAACTGGTGATTTTGTCATCATCTGTTGCTTCCAGATTGGGAGGCCAGACAAAAGACAGTACACACCAGTAAAAGGATCAGGATGGTCAGGAGAGCTTTTTCAAGTGTGCAAAAAGGGCATGCTGGAGCTCTGCCCATGAGCGAGCCTCCTACCACTGTTTGTCTAGTTGCGTTGCTGGTCCCACTGCCAGGTAGTGGGGGTCTAGGAGTCCTGTCAGGCACCACTGGTGGTATGAGTACCACTAGCTGAGAAACACTGGCTTAGTTAATTGTTCTGGCTTTTTCCTAAGGAGTCTATGAACTAGCACAGGGAAGCGATTAAGCCTGAACTATGAATTGGAACTTTCCCAGCTCAACACTCACCTCTGCCACAGAATCACTAGGTGGCTTTGGGCAAGCCACACCTTCACAGCCTTGGATCCCCAGCTGTATATGGGGTTGTTTGAAGGACAACATCAAGATGATGCAGGTGAAGCATTTTACACATCCAGCGTTATACAAATGCTAATTATTGTCAGTTAAATAATTTTAAAGGAAGCTTGTATTGCTAGTGTGACCTATTCCAGCTTTTAATAATTGGGCTCTTTGCCTCCATATTCCCATCTATACCATACATATAGGTTTGTATCTGTGTTAATCTACAACTTTAAAAACTCCAGTTTATTGATGGCAAAACTAACAGCCCAATCCAAACAGGGCCATATGCTGATCGATTGCAAGATCTGTCAGCGTAAGCCTGGGCCCAGTGTTGCCCAAGTTGCTCTGATAGCAGGCAGCTTGCTACTGATGATGCAGGAGCCAGGAAAGCCTGTGCCAGCAGTGGCAGACTGCTCAACCAACACCAGAACAGGTAAGTTGGTGGAGAGGAGTGGTTCAGGGGAGATTGGGGAAGGAGGGAGATCTTGGCAGTGGCAGCAGCATCCTCAAAGTCTTATGACCCCAGCTCGGGCCCAATGCATCTCCTAGGACTTATGGATGGATTTGATGGATTTATGCCATCAAAATAGCTGGCATGGATCCAAGTAGGCCCATTGGGGACCAGTGAGTTGATGGGGTTAGGTAAGTAAAAAATTACTCTGCCATTACTCTGCATAGCCAGCCCACAGTATGTAGCAGATGCTGTTTTTGTGCCACTCTACAGTGCTGCCTGGCCTTGGAAAGGTCATTAATCCTTGAAACCATCCTTGTAGAACAGGGATCTCCAAACTTTTCAATATGAGGGTCACATCTTTTTTTTTTTACACATTTTCACGGGCTGAAAAAAACCATTTATAAATAAATGGATGAAATTTAAACGACTGAATAAGTTCTACTGGGATCATTTTTGTAATTAGCATAATGTGATTCAGCACAAAACAAATGTGAGAATTACAAAGATGGCCATGCTTAAATTGATATATATTGACCAAAAAATGTCAAATGAACAGCCAAAAAAAAAAAAAAAGCAAAAATTATTGTGGGGGAGTGGAAGTGGCCCCTAAGCCCTAGTTTGTAGAATTCCACATTACAGCCATAATGTTTTATTCAAACATTTATACATTCTTTGACAGAGCCAACAATGTTCTAAAGCCTGAAGTGGACAATAGGCATCATTCAGGACACCAGGTCTTCCCTGAAGGCTGGTCACAGAGTTCTTGTATCAAAACATTTTCTTACTGATGAGTGAGTTCATAAAACAAACACCTCCAAAGGCAACTTCTTTGGCCATAATCATTCATAAGCAAAAAAGTCTATGCAACTGTATATGCTGTGAGTGGGTTTCATTATACTACCTGTCGCACTCTTGCTCCTTATGCACTGAAAACAGTGCTGAGTCAACTGTTTCTATCAAACCTTGTGTGATTGGCAGAGGTACATTTGGTGGGGGCACATGAGGGCCTTCTTTGCATTGGCACTCAGGTTGTGGATTTCCTTGCCCTTGGATATGCTATCACTTTCATTTCATTGTTCCAACAATGACTGAAAACACATCTGTTCTGCTTTGCATTTGTGCCCTAAGATTATTTATCTGGTGTTTCCAAGCAGTTGCATGGTCTTTATCCCCCCCCCCCCCCCCGCATGATGTACTGTTATGGATGTGTGCACGCTTCTTGTGTGAATTATTGCTTTTATTATGTTGTGAATCCTTCAGCACCTGTCTTGCAGAAGGAGAAAGGCAGGATGCAAGTAATTTAAATAGTGTACTGATATTGTATACAGTCCTTCAGGCCTCCTGCTTCATAACGTAGTGGCATGGCTCCATGGCTGGGAAAGACCCACCTGGAACTCTGAGGAGCTGCTATCAGCCTGTGTGGACAATACTGACCTAGATGGACCAAAGGTCTGACTTGGTATAAAGTAGCTTCATACATGTAGGATGCTGGTGCTTGAGCCGGTTTCACATGAGGGTGACTGAGAATGTAGGCCAGGGCCCCATTCCCACAATGAACAGTCAGTAACTTCTATTTCTAGTCAGTACACCCTACATGCATTACTTTCGCTGAGCAAACTGGGGAAGAGGGGAGGCAGCTACTACTTCCAAGGAAGCCAGTTTGGGCCTTGGTGGCTCTAGTTCCTCTCTCCTAACTCAGGTCTGATGCAGTGAGAGTCCAACTATCTTGCACCGGGCATGTGTACAGATTGCATACATAAGATACTGCAGGTTGCAGTGACCTATGTGGTCATTAGGACTAGGTATTTTGACTGTTGGGATGCTGATCCTTTAACTGCACTAGGTGCCAGTTTCTTTCTGGGCATGCTTTAAGGTGTTAGAGCCTATGGATTGAGCCTGGGATACTTTAATGACCATTTCTTCCTATATGAGTTGGCCCACCCCAAGACTAGTTGGCAGGACCCCTCTGTGTGCCGCAACTGGTTTACATTGACTCTCCAATTCTGAAATCCAAAGCCCAACTGCTTTAAGTCATTTGTCTTAAAGGTTTTAATTTTTTCCCCCAGCAGCAAGTTTATATGATACAAAAATACATAATACTGCTTTACAGAGTACAAACAAAAGCAAAGCAAGAAGCTCTTCCACTCTGTGCAAGATCCATAGCAATGTACACTGTTGCTTCCTAGCAACACATATACTCAGGCAAGAGCTGGGAATGTTGTCTTCACTACAGGAACAAGTTCAAAGCAGTTGTGAAGCAAAACATTTTGGAGGCCCTTTCCATTCTGTTTCAAAAGTCTTGCCAACATTACTGAACAGCACTGAAGAAGCGAAGCAGGCAGGGAAACAAAAGCACAAGTGGAGTGATTTGTTATTTTGCACTCTCGAGAATGATGTCTTGCAGATGAAGTAGTCCAGTCACAGTACCCTGAGTAGTCCAATAGGCTAATTTTGCAACAGTCATGCTGTACAATAATTGTCCTCACCTGGTCTTTGTTTTACATGTAAACATGCAGTTGGCATTCAACTACCCATGTAACAACCATAGAATAGTTAGTTAAATTACTTGAGTTAATTGATACAGAGCAAAATGCCACCCATTTTTTTGCATTGAATCTGCTATCAACATTACACAAATGCTGCTTCTGGAATGTAAGAGCAACCTAGACTGACAGCACAATCCAAATGTTTTCAGTTGGTGCAGCGGCTGCTATGCCAATGGATGGTGTTGCAAGAGTGCTGTAAAGCCCGTTTGTGGCACCTGGAGAGCAAGCAGTGCGGGTGGGTAAGCTTGTGTTGCCTCACCGATGCTGATTCCTACAGATTGGCTGTCAGATCAAGTCTGGGAGGGGAGAGTTGCGGAGCAGGTCATCACTGTATCCTAACCCCATTCCCAGGCCTGATGGCATTACACAGAGCTACTCAGACTTGTGCCCGCTATTTAGCAGGTACAGATCTAAGTAGCCTCATAGGGCAGGCTGGGGTGTTACTCAGTGTAAAATATCCTGAGAAAAATGGGAAAAATATCCCTTTACCCCAAGGAGACCTCCAGCCTGCTTCCAACTAATGCTGGATACAGCAGAGGCTGTGTGGCCCTGCTGTACCTGTGCAACTTAGGACTGTCTTTATGTACAGCACTAATAAGAGGGTTCAATCCTTCAAATACATTGCCTACCTGATGCAGGCCTAAGGTCTGAATACTGTATATTTTGTATAGTTTCAATTCTGGGATTTGCTCCTTCATATCTTACTGTTGTGGTCTGTTGATTGCAGGGAATTTGCTAATTTTTAAAATAAGGTTACAACTTTTTTGTTGTTGGCATTGGGAGAAAATTCTTCTCAATTAGTTTTCCTGTGTGCAAATTATAAGAGTCCTGATAATGACTGCTTTGGTGCATTAATTCAGCAAGAAGTTCTCTAATTCTCAAAGTGGTAAACTTGGCACTGGTGACAATGCTGAGAAGGAATAAGAATCTATCCCACAGATTCTTCATAACTAGCTCAAAATGCCCATAACTCAAAATTACAGTTCTCCAATTTTTTTTAAAAGCAAGCAATTTTATATTAGGATGGTAACCAAAAATCTATCTTCAAAATCCTTGTGATACTAGTAAAGTGCTGAAGCACTAGATTTTATTTATGCATCCTAAAAAATCTGAAACTTTTCAAATCAATACTTCTTTACTAACTCAAATTAGAATAATTAGCATCATTAAGTTTAGCTTTCAACTTGTACATTTTGTATTGGCTACCATATTGGATGATCTGTTTGGCCCTATTTTGCAACAACTAAAAAAAGTTTAACTTGCTTCTATTTTGAATCTGAACCTTCAGTTCTGCCAAATATTTGATATCAAAGTCTAAAAGGTTTGGCTGGATAAGTATGGCACTGTTCCTTTTCCCCCCAACAACTCTGACAATTTTTAAATATACTTTTCCAAGAAAATAAAGGGAGCTTGTTTGTATTAGAAAACTGTTTGGTGCTCCAGCTTTAAGAGTTTGAGCTGATGAGAACAGCTGGGAATATGCTTCCCAATTAAAGTTGCTTTAAAAAAAGTAAAAAGAATTGCAGAACCTGTGACCCTCATACAATGCATCATACATTGACTACAGCAGGAATGTATCTGCCATTAGGCAAATGCTCATTTGGTATTCACTTCACCAAACCAACAACAGGGGCTTTATACAGTCATTTACTGTTTGTTCTTTCATAGTTGGGTATCACGTAAATCCTGCAAGACTTAAAACAGGGTTTGAGCCCTGATATCCAAGCTATGGTGTAATGCAATATCATCAATCCCTCACCCTTTTTTTTGTTTGGTACAGCACATCTGAGAATGATAAAATTCAGTGGCAGGTCGTAGCACTACACCATCAGCAGAACTATGATTGATGGTAATTTAAAGATTGAGTCAAGGTATTTTTGATTTACATAATACTGGTGTCCCCCGTATCTGGTATCCACAGATCAGGTTCTCTGCACGCCCCCCAGCTCATTACCTTCGTTTATCTTCTTTACATCTGCACAAAGCAAGAATATCTCTTCCTTTTACCAAACACTATAAGCATGCAAGCTTATAGGAAGACAAGCAGGTAGGCAACCTGAATGCTAGAAAAGACGAAGTGAAAGATAACAGGAACATAAAAAGAAGAGACATTCTTGCTTAGTGTGACTGTAAAGCAGATAAACAAAGGTAATGAGTGCAGGAGACATGGAGATAGGGTTCCCCCTTATCCACGGTTTCCTCTATTTACTGGGTTGCAGATGTGCATTTAACAACTGGAGCATAAATGCCACTTCTTTCTTTTCAGCTCATGTCTGTGCTGTGCAAAAGGTTCTGTTAGGAGTTAGTAGAAATGAGTTTAAAATGACCTATAACAATAAAAGGGAGACAGTGCTCTCTAAGTAGTCAATTATGTCAAGATGTGCCAAAACAGGTTTTGAAGAAAAATGAAATGTGTTTATAAACACCTGGAACATGAACTATTAACAGCTCTGCACTTAATTTGTTCTGGTGCATAATGTAATATAATTTTGCTTGTTAAATTTAAGAAAAAAAATCTCAACATGAAAGAAAATGGGGCAAGAGTAATGCAGGATGGCATTATCCTGCAAGGCCTGTTGCTACCCATATCTTTCTGTAAGCAAATGTGCTAGAACCAGGAGTGCACTCTCTATGCTACAGATGCTTCATAAATGTTTTAATTTTGAACAAACATGCAATAAGGATTATGAAAATTCTGAAGCAAATCATTCTATTGCAAGTGGGTTAATAAGTTAGAGAATAGAATGGCTGAGCTAGGATGCTCTTTAAAAGTAACAATTTTAATTGTTACTTTTATAAAGAAAACACTTTGATGCTGTGTGCCTAGGACATGAAAGTTATTTCTAATTTCAGGTGGAATAAGACAACTCTATAAAACAGATCTATTTTCCCTCTTTTCTTCAATATATAAGGCATAGAACTTCTCTGGACCAGTGTCCTGCTCAAAAGAAAGGTCTCAGCAACTTCTCCACTTACTATTAGTTCCATCCCATTGCTGCTTGCCCACTCCTATATACTTTGGTTAGAAGTCCCACTGCTCACAGAAATCTTTACTTATAAAGTAATGAGTTGAAGATGTAAATAAGTAAAAACCATTCCTGCACACGGGCTGCACTCATTACCCTCTATGTCCACCTGGTATCTGAAAATGGTACATCACTACAATGCAGCTTACCCCTCCCAGGGCATTCTCTATATTCTACACGAGTCCCACCATCCTAGAAATGCGTTCAAGTCTCAAATGCCCCTTCCCAGAAAGGAAATGACAGAATACTGGCACCAGACACACCTGCCTTTTCTGGGAAGCAATGCTGAGAGCCAAGTTTAAAGGTCTTCTATCCTGAATGTTACTGAAAAATACTGTATTATAGTATATTTTCTATGCAAACGTATACCTCATGAAAGCCAAATTCCAGATTGTTTTTCACTTCATTTTATACACACATTTCAATGAACTTCAATTAAGTATTATAGACAGCCCTGAATAACTAGAAAATACGTCACAAGAGGTGCATTATAATAAGCAAAGGAAATACTTGTCTCTTTCCATTCTGCTGTTATGATTTTCTCACCGCTTCTAAGATTGAAATAAATAGAGGTACATAGTAAACAGAAATATATCCTATGGAAACCAGCAGGGGCAAAAATGTCTACATAGATTGTGCAAAACGATATGCTACAGCTGACAAGGTTCTCAAATATCCCACTTTTAGGGGTCATATTCTGGCACTTTTGGTGATTGAGCCTGCAGAGACTTCATATGAACTAAAATATTAGAAACGAAGAAGACCCTTCGAATTCCATATTTTACAACTGCAATATTGTGATTGCAGAGACAACACCATTTCACTTTAATTACAGTTTCTTATTCAGGATAATCAATTTGAAGCAAAAATCAAGGTCTACTTACAGCTGAAAAAGAGGAAATATATAAAAAAGTAATGCTTTTTTCCTCATGCTTCGGAGAACAATTAACAGTAATTAACTCAGGAATTATGCTCAAGTTTACTTTATGCTTCTGAAACAACTTTGCACTTGGTGCTATTGCAGTTGTAGAATGTCATGGTGCCAGATCTATATCATACTGTGCCTATATGCAGGAATATCTGACTGCCAGAGTTTGAAAGCTGCAATGTCCGTTTCTCAACTATGTCTGGAAATGAGGTGCATAATTTCCTCACCTGTTTCTCAGAAGTAATAAACATTTATGAGCCATTTTAGAGTTTTATATATAACCACCTATTTTATGTAAACAATCTGTGATACACTAAACATATATAATTTCTTCTGACATATCGTGCAAGCAAAGGCACTGATAAGCATATTTGTGAAACAGCAATTTTTCTTGGCTTCAGTAATTTCTGAAAAATCTTAAAGCTCATTGTTACACTGATTCTACAAAAGTTATCCTGAAAGCCTGTACAACTGCTAGTTTCAATTCAAATCTTTCTCTGCAAGGCCCACTTGGCTTCTTAATGCAGAAAAATCAGAATCATAGTAATAAGTGTGAGTGCTACATGATAATACACATTTCCTCACATGTACACCATCAGGTAATGACAAGGAATGCAGCAATTCAAGAATGGTAAATCAAACTGGAAAAAAGTAGCATAGTTAAAATGTGGCCTCTCAGAGGCACCAAGTTAGGTTAAGCTCTGTAAGTCAAGTATTCTCAAGAAACATTAACATCAAGCGTTTCTAATAAGATTGAGTAACCAAATACTGTAGTAAGCTATAGCTTATTTACAATTTTGCAAATCTTTTCTCTGAGCATGTTTAACTCATGCCCTTAACTCAGACATACACACATTAAGTGGAGTACACAAATTCTCCAGCAGAATTCTCCTGCTTCTCCATCACAAATTAAAAATTATAGCCTACTTATAAAAAAAGAAGTCTGTGTAAAAGGGGACAGTGATTTGTGTTCAGTGTTGAGCAAAATGTTTACAAGCCTATTCAGCTTATGTAATTGAGCTTAGTTGAAAAACAAAATTGTGTCACTAGGCTTAGCTAAAACTAGGAATCAAAACACAGTCCAATCAGTACACCCAACCAATGGATCCAATTTGATAAAATATTCCCAGGGATCAGGTTGTCATATAGCTGAAAAGCACACAAAAAGACATAAAGGTTCAAGAATTGCTGCAGAAGCATGACCATGTTATACATAAGGAGTTTACACTCACCTGAGCTATCAATGCCAATGCAAAACCACTTTTATAATCTGCAAGGAAATGTTCTGCATGTCTTAATGAAAGACTTCCCATTTTCCCAACTTGTAAATTTTCAAGACTTTCCTTTTGAAATTTAACAATAATTTGTGTTAACCAAAACATTCCTTTACACACATAAGAGGTGACAACAGGTCTTGTATTTCAAGCAATGATATGGAGACATCTAAATTAGGTCTTGAAATATCTTCCGAGTAGGTCCGCCCAGCAGTGGACTGGAACAGCTGGTTGATGAATACTGATTCTGTAGAAGAATCATTCGTCCTCTCATCAACAACTCTGAACTACAACAAAACAGAGACAATGTCACTATACATCCTGTTGAACTGGCTCAAAGCTTTGGCTTCATCTTTGAGTCCCCTCTCTCCCTTTTATCCTCTGTATTTAGTCTGCTGCCAAATCATGCCACTTTGTCATGTGCAATATTGCAAGAATATGGTCCTTTCTCCCTGCCCCCTCAGCAAAGCCTTTTGTAGATGCCCTGGTCCTTTCTTCTCTACTGTAACCTTCTCCTTGTTGGTCTTTCATTGGCTCATCCCAGGCCCACCACCTCTATTCAGCACTCTGCTACCAAAACCATTCACTTCTCACCACTCCTCTCCTTAAAATCCTTCAATGCCTTCCAGTTTCCTCCCAAAGCCAGTATAAACTTTTTCCTTACCTTCAAAGCCCAACACAGCCTTGCCCTTTTCTATTTCTCAGCTCTCATATTTAATAACACATGACATTCTGACTCCAGTGGGAAACTCAAGGTGGCTTAAAACAAAATATGCTCAAATAGAAAGTAATCAAACAGAAATAAAAAAACAAAAAAGTAATAATTAAAACAAAATCAAAACAATAATCAAAACTAGAAGAGCCGCATAAGAGGAAAAGGCAGTAACCACCTGAGGGCAATAAGATTATATAGGGCATCAACTCAGGTCATCTGTCTATCTGTACAAAATATTTTGCCATCGAACAAAAGCATTTAACAATGAAGGGGCGAAATGGGCTTCAAGGGGGAGGGAATACCTCACAAAAAGATTCTGTCACGAGTCTCACCCAAACAGAATTCAGAAGAAGGGAGAATACAGAGAAGGGCTGTTGAGCAAAATGAGCAGGCAGACTCACATGGGGAGAAATGGTCCCTCAAATATCCTGATCCCAGCCCATTAAGGGTTTTAAAGGTTATAAACAACACCTTGAAAAAGCCTGCAAACATACTGACAACCAATGGAGATCATACAAAATGGAAGTTGTATGCTCCCAAGCATGGGCCCCAAACAGAGTCCATACAGCCACATTCTGTACCTATGGAAGTTTCCAAACAATCTTCAGTGTATGTTCCACACACAATCCACACAAAGTATGTTACAGTTGTCCAATCTAGCTGTACCTGAGGCACATGCTGCATGGCTAGATCTTACTTCCTCAGAAAAGAACTTAAGTTGGCGGACCAGCTGAACACTTGCAAAGGTGCTCTGACTACAGCTGTCACTGTCACCATCACCATCGTGAGTAAGGTCAGACGCAGGAGCACAACCAAACTACAAACCTTATCTTTCAGGTGGAGTACTACCCCACCCAAAAAATATAAGGACTTCAGTTTGCTACAAACTTGCTGTGGACTGGAACTTTGTTAGAAGTGATTTTAATTGGCAAAATTTCTTGCAAACATGTCAATGGAAGGCTGCTGATGGTTCTTACCAATTAAAAATAAATAAGCAACTTACTTAGAAGATCTAGATTTCTTTCTGCTTGTGTCGCTAGGTTTCATTTTCCATAGTTAGTGCAGGATTACTCATACCTTGGGAAACAGAAGTTCTTTTAAGCAGAAATTTTTGTTTTTACACTAATAGACTAAATAGAATAAACAAAATTCTGTCTCTCTTCAGGACACATCTGTTAGTTGTTAAACTTAATAAATAATAATTAATTATTGACCCCCATTGACCCCATATAGATGGATAACAAAAACAACACCAACATCACTACCACTATTGGTAAAGGTACAACATTGATCAAGCAAATGTTTCAAGAGATCTTATCTACAAATGTTATCTACAAAGGTAGATAAACACCTACAATAGATGTAAGTTGGAAATGGAAAAGGTGCAAAAGAGAGCGACTAAGATGATTACGGGGCTGGGGCACCTTCCTTATGAGGAAAGGCTACGGCGTTTGGGCCTCTTCAGCCTAGAAAAGAGACGCCTGAGGGGGGACATGATTGAGACATACAAAATTATGCAGGGGATGGACAGAGTGGATAGGGAGATGCTCTTTACACTCTCACATAATACCAGAACCAGGGGACATCCACTAAAATTGAGTGTTGGGCGGGTTAGGACAGACAAAAGAAAATATTTCTTTACTCAGCGTGTGGTCGGTCTGTGGAACACCTTGCCACAGGATGTGGTGATGGCGACTGGCCTAGATGCCTTTAAAAGGGGATTGGACAAGTTTCTGGAGGAAAAATCCATTACGGGGTACAAGCCATGATGTGTATGCGCAACCTCCTGATTTTAGAAATGGGTTATGTCAGAATGCCAGATGCAAGGGAGGGCACCAGGATGAGGTCTCTTGTTATCTGGTGTGCTCCCTGGGGCATTTGGTGGGCCGCTGTGAGATACAGGAAGCTGGACTAGATGGGCCTATGGCCTTATCCAGTGGGGCTGTTCTTATGTTCTTAAGTGGTACTAATTTACTGCTAAAGTGTCAATGAGTTCTGCAACTATATATAATTAGGCAGCAACAGTAAAGAGATCAGCTTATTTGAATAAATGATAATCTAATCAACAGTCTGATCAGAAATGTGAGCATGGTTTATAACTACTGCAAAGGAATTTCTGCTAAAAAAAATGTGGTTTTCATGCATTGGGAAAAGAGAGGCATATCTTCTGTGCATGTGTGAAGGTTGGGAATAGTATTGAATGCTGTGTTGGGGGGCTGCAATGGGAAAGCAAAAATTGGGAAACACTCCTTTGCACAAGTGCACATGTACCAAGAGAACCTCTGGATCTGAGACATTGAGCTTAATCCCATTTGTAGTGTCTGCTCAGGAAGCTGCAGGTTTAAATTAACATTTTCTTTAGCAAGGTTTCCCAAAGTGTACATCATGACACCTTAGGGCATAGCGGCCCACTCACAAGGACACCGTAGGATGTTCCCAGTGGTCCATCCTACCTGTTCTCTAGGTTTCTGCCATCTTGGATCTCATGAAATCTCATAAAATTTGGGCACCCCATCTTGGATCTTGCAAGATCTCATGAGATCCAAGAAGGCAGTGCCTGGTTGAGCTGGGAAGAGGAGGCTGCGGGGTCATCATGACCCAGGTAAGTTTGGGAACCACTGTCTATAAGATGTATATTCTCCTCGTGTATTCAATTCTACATGTAGAGGAAACCTCATTTTCACACCTGACTGAATTGCACTTTGCTGTCTGATCCTACAAACCACTCTTTAAGATCACTGGACTATGGTAATGCACTCTGCATCAGGTTGCCTCTGAAGATAGTGGAGAATGCTGCATCCTCCCTCTTTATAAGTATGGGCCGATATTCTTGAGTGTCACATTCTACACATCTGCACTAGCTCCCAAATTGTTTTGGGAGGTTCAAGGTTCTGGTCACCTGAGGGCACATCTCCTGAAATAGAAGATTTTGGGTGTTGAGGCAGTTTCTTTCTCCTACAACTCCCACCTCATTTGAAGTGCAGGCCAACCTTTACTAGGAACAGGACCTTTTCAGCAACAGTCACAGTACTCTGAGAATTCCTCTCCTAGAGGGAATCAGAGGTACCATTCTCTGCTGTCATTCTAAGCAGTGAATACCTTCCTTTTTCCAGATGGCTCTTGAAAATTATGCATATGAAGATATAAACTGAATATCTGCTCTTGCCCACTGTATGCTGCTTTAAAAATTTGCTGTTTTTATTTGCTGGATGTAGTAATGGTTTGTGTTTAGCAGTTTTTGTTATTTATTGGTTTTATATGCTTTATATATTGGTAATATTGGTAAATGCTGCAAAGAGATCATCGTCACTGAGCTGCATGAAATCCTCTGTCTCTGCTGGAGAGAAGGTGGAGTACCTCAAGACATGAGGGATGCAAACATCATCACGCTGTACAAGAACAAAGGTGACAGGGGTGACTGCAACAACTACCGCGGCATCTCTCTCCTTAGCGTTGTAGGAAAGCTGTTTGCCCGAGTTGTACTAAAGAGGCTCCAGGTACTTGCAGAGAGCGTCTATCCAGAATCGCAGTGTGGATTCCGAGCCAACAGGTCCACCACTGATATGGTATTCTCCCTTAGACAACTGCAGGAGAAATGCAGGGAACAACGACAGCCACTCTTTATAGCCTTCATAGATCTCACAAAGGCTTTCGACCTGGTCAGCAGAGACGGCCTCTTCAAGATTCTCCCCAAGATTGGATGTCCACCCAGGCTCCTCAGCATCATCAGATCCTTCCACAAGGACATGAAGGGCACTGTTGTCTTCGATGGCTCCACATCAGACCCTTTTGACATCCGAAGCGGAGTGAAGCAGGGCTGTGTTCTTGCACCAACCTTGTTTGGGATTTTCTTCGCTGTCCTGCTGAAGCAGGCCTTTGGAACTGCAACAGAAGGCATCTATCTCCGGACCAGATCAGACGGAAAGCTCTTCAACCTCTCCAGACTGAGAGCAAAATCCAAAGTCCAGCTGAAATGTCTGCGTGACTTCCTCTTTGCCGACGATGCAGCTGTCACTACCCACTCTGCCAAAGATCTCCAGCAGCTCATGGATCGTTTTAGCAAGGCCTGCCAAGATTTTGGACTGACAATCAGCCTGAAGAAAACACAGGTCATGGTTCAGGATGTGGACTCACCTCCCTGCATTACAATCTCTGAGCATGAACTGGAGGTTGTCCATGACTTTGTGTACCTTGGCTCAACGATCTCCGACACTCATTCTCTCGATGCCGAGCTAAACAGGCGCATCGGTAAAGCAGCTACCACGTTTTCCAGACTCACAAAGAGAGTCTGGTCCAACAAGAAGCTGACGGAACATACCAAGATCCAGGTCTACAGAGCTTGCGTCCTGAGTACACTTCTGTACTGCAGCGAGTCATGGACTCTTCGCCCACAACAGGAGAGGAAACTGAGCGCTTTCCACATGCGCTGCCTCCGACGCATCCTCGGCATCACCTGGCAGGACAAAGTTCCAAACAACACAGTCCTGGAACGTGCTGGAATCCCTAGCATGTATTCACTGCTGAAACAGAGACGCCTGCGTTGGCTTGGTCATGTCGTGAGAATGGATGATGGCCGGATCCCAAAGGATCTCCTCTATGGAGAACTCGTGCAAGGAAAGCGCCCTACAGGTAGACCACAGCTGCGATACAAGGACATCTGCAAGAGGGATCTGAAGGCCTTAGGGATGGACCTCAACAAGTGGGAAACCCTGGCCTCTGAGCGGCCCGCTTGGAGGCAGGCTGTGCAGCATGGCCTTTCCCAGTTTGAAGAGACACTTTGCCAACAGTCTGAGGCTAAGAGGCAAAGAAGGAAGGCCCATAGCCAGGGAGACAGACCAGGGACAGACTGCACTTGCTCCTGGTGTGGAAGGGATTGTCACTCCCGGATTGGCCTTTTCAGCCACACTAGACGCTGTGCCAGAACCACCTTTCAGAGCGCGATACCATAGTCTTTCGAGACTGAAGGTTGCCAATACACATATTGGTAAATATCTGCTATGATATTAATTGCTTTGACATGTATATATAAGTGCATCTCAGCTCAGAAAAATCATACTCTTACCCAGTCTGTTCTTTTCATAACTTGCACTAGTATCTGTCCAAGACTGAGAGTCAGTAAGAAGGTGGCTTTGGGAGTCCCGTAATGGCTTTGAAGGAAAAGCATGTTGATTCTCACTATTAGTCAACAAAAGAAATTTTGAAAAAAAGAAACAAAAATGTTAATGAATTTAACACCACACTATTATAAGACTACTAGGATGTGGAATTCCATTACAAATTTTCATCCCACAAATATTCAATTTCTGTAAGACTTGGTGGCCTTGTGTTTATAGTTTTGTAAGTACATCAGTCATGCATGTGTTTAATTGGGTGGCTAATATGCTTAAAACACTGCATACAAAGGATAGATTGTCTTCCAATGGTGAAATAAGCAAGCAGAGAAAGAGAGGCAAACTTTATCACAGTCTTTTGTCTCTTTTCAGACAATTTATACAATTAAACATCTTAGAGCGCAATCATGAGCACACAGACTGGTGCAAGTTGCTTGCGGTGGCTCAGTACAGTCGCAAACATGCCATAAGACATGTCTGTGATATCTTGTGAGTTGTTTGGGCCAGCAGAAGGATGGTGCTGGACTGCAGAGACCAGATTCGGCCTCCATGCCAATAGAAAACAGAGTTTGCACTGGCCTTCCTAGCTGGTATGGGTGTTAACGAAGGGTGGGGGATGGCGGAACAGTCCTAGGAAGGGGTATTATCAGGATCCGGCAGTTAGGTTAGATCCTAAACCCCCCTCCTGAGCAGCCTGGCCTTACTCCTGGTTGCCTGGATCTGCACCACAGATTTGGTTGGCGCCACAAATGTCGCAGCTGAGGTATGATATGGGGTAAGGGGAATTAATTCCCCTTATTTTGAGTAGTGTGGCAACCAGTTCCAGCTCTGCATTGGATATGGGACAGGCCAGCTGGCCTGCCTGTTCCAGCATGGGTTAGGATTGGGCTGTTAGGAAACTACTGCAGACACCCGCCTATAAGTTGATCTCACAGATAAGTCGAGAGCAGGTTTTGAGCCCCAAATCATGGAATTTTCTATGACCCTCGGACAGTGGCGTCACTAGGATTCACGTCACCTTGCATCACGTGGCTTCACCCCATGCAGTGGGTGGGACAACATCCCAGGTGGTGGGCGTGGTGATGTACCATTGCCCCACCCCCACTGGTTTTTTGGCAGTACCTTTTGATAGAACACAGATATTACAATGTGGTTTGTTTCATTGCTTTCTGCATGAAATTACACATTGATTGATATATAACATGATGGTATTATTCCTCCAAATTCCTATTTTAGTGATTTTGAAAACTTGTGGAGTCTCACACACACCCATGTCAGCTTACTAACACCTTATTGCAGCAGTTCTCATACTTTTAGCACTGGGACCCACTTTTTAGAATGACAATCTGTCCAGGACCCATTGGAAGTGGTCATGGCCAGAAGTGACATCATCAAGCAAATTAAAATAAATAATTATAAATAGTTAAATTAAAATAAAAGAAATAATTAAATGAGGGGGAGACAGTCCTGTTACACCAAGTGAGTTTGCTCTATAGTCTGCCTGCAATAACACCCCCCCCCCCCCGAAAGAATCAGTGAGATCTTCAACCCTCCCCAGTGCCCAGTTTAAAGTCCTTCTATTTCAAACACATCAATACAAAGACCCACCTGGCTTTACAAGTCTGAAAGCCCAATCCTATGCCTGTCTACTCTAAGTCCCATTAGAGTCAATGGGGCTTACTCCCAGGAAAGCATGGGTAGTAATGGGCTGTGAGGAAAACTTTTCCCTTACCAGTTCAAGCCTCTTTGTTGGTCCTTTCTAGTGGGAGGGAAGCTCCCTTCTGGGGCTTTTGTTGCGCTTCAGTTCTATCTGATTGGGACCATTCTGGTGTCCTCACATTCTTTGCCTGGCCTGACCAGCAGCCAAGGCACGTCTGCCTACTTGCGAGTAAATGCTACAGGAGGCTGCTTTGCTTCCCATAGGGCTCCATACACTCGCAGCTGGGGGGAGGGACCTCCTCCTCAGGTGTTTCTGGGGCTGCACTCATTGGATCAGGACCATTCTGATGTTGTTAGAGTCCTCTCAGCCTGCCCTTTCCGGACTAAGGCAAGTGCGCCTACTCATGAGTAAACACAGCCACCTGGTTTTGCTTGCTTTCCATAGTGCTGAATAGGGACCTCCTTTCCGGGTGTTTTTGGGGGGCTGCATTTACTGGATCGGGACCATTCTGGTGTCGTTGGAGACTTCTCAGTCTGCCCTTTCCAATGAACTATGGCAAGTACACCTATTCACGAGTAAATGTGCAATACGGCTCACTTTCACTTTCCATAGGGCTCCATGCATTTTTTCCTTCTGGTTTTTTGGCCATAACTTTTGAAGGAAAGGAGCTATCTCAACGGCGTTTTTTGCATTGTGTTCCGCTGGTCATTCAACATTCAACGGTGTATGGCATGACGCAGTAGCTCGTAAAGGTGCAATTTTAGCGCATCACCCCCTAGCAACGCCAATGCCCTCGGATAAGTCAAGGGTTAAACTTGGGGGGGGGGGGGTCTGACTATAATTTTGTTTGATTTTACCTGAAGCCAGATCTTGAAAAATAACCTTCCAGTAATTGTTGCCTAAAAACGGTAGTTTCTAATTTATTAAAAATACAATAAAAGATCATAAGATGCATTTTTGTTCATTAACTTTTAAAATTCTGGTCTTCACAACATTTGTGTAAACACTGTCAGAGTGTCTGTAAACAACATACCAGTGGAACCATCAATCAAATCCTACTTTAAGGTGCCTGGGGTGTTAAGCCAGAGGCTCCACATATAACATGCAACATAAAACATGTAATTGGGAGCGTGCAGTTCAGTTCACAGCAGGGAGACAAGCAACAAGGACTGAGCTGCGCACAGTTGCAACCCTCTTTACTCAGAAGCAGACCCACTGCTTTCCATGGTGTTACTCTTAAGTAATGGTGCATTGCAGCCTGGGACTTCGTTTCATAGGGAAATGCAGATCACATCCTGGGGTCTTAAAAACCTGGGGGTGGTGTGAAATTCTTTGCAAATGACTTGCCAGGAATGTTCTGAGGCAGCAGCAAAAGAAAAGGAGGCATTTCCCTTCTTCTCCAAACTGGAAAGGAGACAAAGCAGCAGCCCATACAGACTACAATTCCCAGAAGCGCCTTAAATGGCTGCCTCTGAATACCATAATTAGTAGTAAAAATTCTCCTTTCTCCACCTGCTTCCTGCTTCTCAACCTATTTCCACGCCCCTCCCACTTCATGGTGGGAGGGCAGCTGCCAGACAGCTGCTGAGCCTCCATAAGTTTCCCAGAAGCTCCCAGAGGATCCTGCCTCGTCCACTGCACTGACCCGGGTATAAGTTGACCCAGAATCTCAGGCTCCATTTTTAGGCATAAATATTTCAACCTATAGGCGAGTATATATGGTGGTTGAAAAATGACCTTGGAAAAATGGCTAGAAAAAAGCCTTACATTATATTAGACATCATAATTATGCAGTTTTACCTACATCATCAAGGGTCTTCTCAGTTTTGTGTCATGTTTCTGGATGACTAGTGAAAATAATGCTACCAAAAATTATATATTTGACTGCAACTAAGTAGGGGGTAGAAAATCTTGTTCATCTGGTGTTCTCTTAACATCACATGACAGCCCCTGTGACTGTCCCACGGCATCCAACATAGAATACATATAGTATTTGAACTATTGTTTAATCAAATCTTTAGGATCACATTTTGAGGGTTCAGGTTTCCCAGGGTCACTTCAAAACAATCACACAAACAGGGGCTTTCATACAATGTTGCAGTCTTTGATTTTGACCATGGACCATCATGGAGTCTGGACTGCAGTAGCAAATGCACACATACCAAGCAAAAATGCACAAGCAAAATGCTCTTACTAACATCCACAATATGTTCAACAATATGGATGACACAATTTCAAATATCATAATGCTGAGGAATACACTCTATGGTCATGTCTACATGTTTAAGCACTTCTTTTGCAAAACACCATCAATTTTTGGATTCCATGGATTTCAATTTGGATTACAGATAAACATCCTTTATATGCCCTAACTCA
The DNA here is from genome assembly GCF_035046505.1 of Tiliqua scincoides. NCBI lineage: Eukaryota > Metazoa > Chordata > Lepidosauria > Squamata > Scincidae > Tiliqua > Tiliqua scincoides. Next base: position 63,655,430 of record NC_089826.1, read on the forward strand.
TTTTTGTTACTTAGAATACTGTCTTCAAATGATGTACATTTTAAAATGAACATTTGATAGTATTAAAAAAAAAAAAAATAAGTAACCAAGTTATTGAGACAAAAATAGATTTACTTTTTGGCTGAGCAGCCGAGTCCAGCAGGAGTAGAAGCTTGTTCAGGATCTTGGTTAACAAGGCAGGTGGGGAAAGAGCATCCATCACCCAAACTGAAAATAAAACAAGATAAAAATGATATTTTACTTAGGATGCAGTCTGATAGCTAGGAGCAAGTCTCAATAAAACCAACAATGCTAACTTCTAAGTAGATATGCATGGGATTGTACAGCCAGGGAAGCAAGACTAAACATTCTTCAAAACTGGACTGTAAATATTTGCTTCAAAACATCTGGTTCACTTCACATGATTTAGCATGGCAATTCTTTCAATATAAAATTTACCTGGTAAACACTGGTAACAACCAATATTTTTTCTCATCTCCAAATATTTGTCTCATATTTTTGCTGAAGCCTAAGCTAAACCCATTCTTATCTGTTCCATGTCGAAAAATAGGTGCTCTGAAAGCCTCTACAAAAAAAAGAGAGATTTACGTTTTTTTACACATTTAAATCAACACTTCCTCGGGGATTTTAATTACACCTATCTTAATAAAACAGTAACTACTTACCTAATGTTGATTTATTCTTGCTGACTAGCCAACAGTGATATCCAAAGAGAGAGGATAAGCTGATAGAAAACATGGCTGCGGCAAAGAATAAAAACATAATATGGAACTTGGCTTGAGTATCAGGAAGGCCATTCTATAAAAAAGGGAAGAAAACTGAGTTGGTAGGATTTGGAACACATCTACTCACTTTTTTGACATATAAAGTATGTCTAGTTTTTGAGAGGTTGAATGAACAATGATTAAGTGGTCTATCATGGCGATTAGTTCATAGTCTCTAACAGTCAGCAGACTGGAGCAGAAAGTTCTATTTTCCACTCAGCCTAGAGGCTTGCTGAGTGACCTCAGGTCAATCACTATCTGACAGGGTTGGTGGAGGATAAAATGGGGGTTGGGGGAAAGGGAAGGATCCAGATAAACTGTTCTTAGCCTAGGAGGAATTGTGGAGTATAAATGTGATACCCCACTGGCACCAAAGTGTTAGGACCACAACATCTACAGGGACTAATCTGTTGCACTGGATCTAGGCTTATGCTTGCACAACGGCATGAGTATAATGAATCTTTCACATCCTCTTCTTCCCATTGCAGCCCCCTGAAAAGTCACTCCTGAGGCCAAGAGACTCATTGGAATGGCTTAATGGTTGCAGAGGGTGAAAGGAATCCCCAGAAACCAGATGCAAGCACTTTCCATAAACAGTTCTCCATTTGTGAAAGTTTTCCCCCACTCCCTCACACCACATGCTATGCCATTTCCAGAAGGCTACTGACTCTTATGAGCAGTTTTTCAGGGAGTTTGGGGGAGGGGATGCAGGTAGACAAGATCCCTTGCCCTTGTGTGAGCATAGATCTGGATCCAATGCACTGTCTTTTTTTCTGTAGTATAAATTCAAATAGCCAATATTAAATACAACCCTTCAATAGTAATGATCAATAATCATGCATTCTTGATACAGATATCCTAAACTTACCTGTGCAATTTTTCAGTTATGGACAGATTGAGCTATTTCAACATACATCAGAAGTATTTCAAGGGCACCTATAAACCTGCCACCACTCCAGTTCTAAACTGCAGCATAGGTTGCAAAGAGGAACTTTTAAAATGATGGTTCTTATATATTTAGTACTGAGAGAACAACAGCCCCTATTCTATCCAGCACAGTGGCTTTTCCAGCCGTTATTTGCTGGAATTGCCTTGTGTCTCTTTAAAATTGTACAAGGGTACATTTGCTTTGTAGTAGGCTCCAGCAGTTGCTAGAGGTCAACTTGGACCTGTACCAGCTTAATCACTGGCGCAAGTCCATGTTGACCTGAGAAGATGCATCAGGCCTGAGAAGGGGTCAGGATTTGGTGTGCCCTGCCACTGCCAATCCTACTCTCCTCCTGGACATAATCTGCCCTTCTCCCTGCCACTACCACTGCCCCGTTCCATGTACCCCAGCACAGGCTTATCTGGTCTGGTGTGTCTCCTCAGATCCACCAACATGCATGGGAAAGTTCTAGCCTTCTCACTGGTGTTCCAGCAGAGTGTGCTGCCAGAGTGCACTTTACAGCTGCTCTGTAGCAGCCAGTGCCAGTAGAACACACATTCCATCAACAGGGCAGTCTTCAAACAGTTATCCACGTAGTAGTTATGGGGCACTTCAACTGATGTGTGTTTGTTTCCTTGGAACATCTGTAAGTTGTTTCAGAAATGTATCATCTACAACCTCCCCTTGTCCTGGTGGCCGCAATCTCCAGCAGCAATGTTGTTTTTATTTCTTTTCCAATAATGTTGACTCAGATGATCTTCCCAGGGCAACAATGTCTATTCTGTTAGATTTCTATGTAGGTATACACATTTTTGACATATGCTACCCTCCCCCTCCAAGCACATTTGTTCTTTTTGAACAGGTGATATTCCTTCATTCTTACATTCCAATAATGCAAGTCATACCATACCTAGGTATACCATAGGTTTTGGTCATACCTATCAAATCAAACTTACTTTAAAGTATTAAAAGTTCAAACTCATCCTATATTTCCCATACCCTGGTCATTAGTATATATGCAACATAAGCCCTAGGTCCACAAAAAAAAAAAAAAAACATTCATGCAACAAGGACATACATATGTTAATTAGAAGTCTTATTAATAGGACTTCTCAGCCAAAAGATCAGCCATGTATAAGCCACTGCTTGAACCTCAGGACCACATGGACTGACTTTAAAAGCTAGAAGTAAGGCATATTCAGGAATAACCAAATAGTTTTTAAATGTACATACAATGCAAGGCAGTGCAGCCTTACAAAACATTAGAAAAATGTTATTCAAGTTTTTCCTTTCATAAATATAGTCAAGGATAATCAAGTTAATTTACAAATATTACTTACATGCAGCATTCAACAAATTTACATTTACAGATCTAAACATTTTAAACTAGGCAATGCTTTAAGTCTTACCGTCCAGAATTTAATGAAATAGTGTAAATCGGTTGCAGCGATGAAAAGGCAGTATAACAGAGAATATGCCAAGAAAAGAAGAAAAAACTTATAATTGGAGAATCCAACACAGTTGTTTACCCTAGAGAAGAAAAGCATAAATCACTAAACATAATGCATTTGCTCTCATTTGAAATATTCCTTCTTCAGTAGTCATCAACGAATGAATGTGTTTACCTATTTCAGCTTTCTCTGAACAATTATAACTAATAAAAATTATCTAATTAATGCATTAATGGTTGGTTGCAAAATAATATTATTAACACAGTTATGAAATCCTCCATGCTCACTGCTAGACTTTTAAACAGTGATTCTACATTGAACATCTTGAGACTTTTTCTATGTTTTAGTACAGGGGTGTCCAAACTTTTTGGCAGGAGGGCCACACAATCTCTCTGACGCTGTGTCAGGGACCAGCAAAAAAGAATTTACATTTAAAATTTGAATAAATTTACATAAATGAATATATTAGAGATGGAACTTATATGAATGAATAAAGGTCCCACGATAGCTTACTGCCTATAATAGACCTTGCGCAAAGAAAGGCTGCCCTTTCCTTCGCTGCTGCTTCTGCTTCACAGATGTGAAACAGCAAGCAGTGGAGGGAGCCGAGCCCTCTGCTGCAGCTTGAGTGAGATGTTGAACAGTCAGTCCTCATGCGGAGAGTAGTCACATCTGGCCAGTGTGGGCTCCAGTAAGTGTCTGGTGGGCCAGAGGCTCACTGGAGACTGGGGGCTCCCTGTGGGCTGTGTTAGGGGTCCTCCAGAAGGCTGCAAATGGCCCCTGAGCTGCAGTTTGAGCACCCCTGGTTTAGTACAAAGAATACAGTATTAGATAATATGAATACAAATATTTTTCTAGGTTAGCACATTCAAGTAAACCAACATTCGACTGTGGTTACAAATACTAGGTTAATCATGGTTGTTAAAACTGCAGCTCAGAGTTTGGACATTTAGCTGCAGCTTAACAAACCTCAGTGTTGAAGATGCAGCTCAGAGGCACAAGGAGGAGGGAGTGAGCAGGTTACGACACATTCACAATAAGCAATGGTCTATTCAGTCATTTGAACTCATCCTATATGCTCCTCCTCTCAAGTACAAGAATGCACATCTAAAGAAGGAAAACAAAAGGGGGAGCAAAAGTCACCCCCAATTCTTGCAACAAGATTACCTCGTTCCTCGAATATTTTGCAGCCGGCATTAGTTCCAGGTTAACACACCACCTTCTCAATTAAGAGTAAAATCGGTTTTTTTCCCCCTCCTTATCTGTGGTGGATCATAGTTTCCCAACATACCATTATCTAGTCCAGAGGTTTCAAACACAAGGCCTGCAAGCTGGATATGGCCCACAGAAGCTCTTTATCTTGTCCACATATCTGGCCCCCTTGATAACTGGGGTCTCCCTGTGCCACCATTTCAGTAGCACTGTTCTTGCTGAGGCTCTAGAAGTGAGAGACAGAAGGAGCCTCAGAAGGCAAGAACACTACGGGGGATGCACACGAAGAGGGATGAGAGGGGGAGATGCTGCCAAGGTACTGGGAGAGTCCAATTATCATGCGGGCTGTCCTTTCAGCAGTTCTGCTGAGGCATCACTTCACAGAGCACCTCTCAGCTACTGAGCTGTGAACAGATGCCTTGGCAGAAGCAGCAGTTGAATGCGCAGCCTGCATGACAACTGGTCTCTCTCATATCTTGACAATATTATCAAGATTTGCCCATTTTCTCTTGTCACTTGCAGCTAATGAGTTCCTATAAGAGAACGAAGTGCTCATTTCTGACCATCATCTGCTTAATGACCTCACTTCCAACCCTCACCAGGCACCATAAATGCTATTTGACCTGCAGTAAGAAACAAGTTTGACACCCCTGGTCTAGTCAGACCTGATGAAACATGGTGTTTACTTACCAAGGGCAATGATGATCCATTTTCAAAATACATCTGTAAAAGATGAAAAACAGTTAAAACAATATAACTTATTTTACAAAAATGATAATGAAGGATAAGGCTGATGTTCTTCAATACAAAAAGGAAAGTATTTTTGTATTGGTCTGGTCAGGAGGGTAGAGCCTCCATTTTTGTATAGGTCTGGTCTAGAGGGTAGAGCCTCCATTTGCCTGAAGATTAACATCCACAAGGTCGCCAGTTCGAGGCCACCGGCACCGTGCGACCATGAAGCAGCTGGCAAGCTGCAGCTGAGCTGTTCCATCTGCTCGGAGCGTGGGAGGATGGAGGCCAGAATATTAAACCAGATCGGAGTGTAACAGCTTGAATGTGGTGGTTCTTGAAAGAGAGAACCTTCTTTCAATTTGTAAAAATCCCTGCGTGGATTTAGTAAGCCTGCCTGTGTAAACCGCCTTGAATAAAGTCTTGAATAAAGACCAAGAAAGGCGGTATATAAATACTGTATATTATTATATTATACTATTATTTTCACTATATAAATAAAGTACACCAATAATGACTTAATGGAAACAGCTTCCCGGAACATCACTCTCTAAGATGGCAACTTAACTTGTTTGGGTTAATTTGGATGCAATTCACACCTTATTTCTGCTACGTCATCTGTAGTATGTGAGAACCACTGACTTAGTGTATACACTGATTTTCTAAAATCAGTGATGCAATCTAAGATTCATAGTGATCTATTGTACTTCTTTAATATAATTATAAGAACTGTGAATTCACTTGCATTTTCTAAAATCAGTGATGCAATCTAAGATTCATAAAGTTACCAACCGCCTATGCAATAATCCAAACTCGTTCATTTTGCAAACAGTTAATCAGGTATAAATCCTAATGAGCAGTAGCTAGAAGGGGTGCGAAGCACTAAGCTTCACACAGAGGAGTACAAACTGTCCCTCCCCTCTCCTTTGGAGCCATTATGGGCTGTAGTGGCTTGGAATGGCTCTGAAGGGGAGGGGGAAGGGCCACTTGCATGCTGTGGTGAGGCACTGCGCAAAACTTAGTGCTCTGTACCCCTGCCAGCTACACTACTGCTAAGGAGGTCAATCAGGAAAACAACAACAGCAGGATTATACTCCAGAAGAGTAATCAGACACAATTTCAGACTGATGAAATGACTGTGAATATAGTAAATACATTGTTTCTTTAGTACTTCATGAAGATATTTTTGAAATTTATTTTCTTCAAGGTCAAATAATACTACTTAGCTTTACAATATTTTCTCCTTACTTATCACAGACGGAACAGTGATGGCAACGGTCTGGTTTTACAAGTTGGCATCTATCACAGTATCTGATTGCTGTAAAGATAGAAAAAGACTTCTGTTTAACATTAGTGGTCACTTGTACACATCTTGTTTTAAATGCTATTTGTTTGCTGGTTCCAGCGATGGGAACAGCAGTTAGGGAGATACAAAACATGTTGTGCTGCCAAAGACATTCCAATTTTATGTGAATATTCTCAGACAAGATGCCTGTAAAATAAAAAGGATATGACACTTACCACCTGGCAGCCAGATGCGATGGTGGTAAGAGTCTTACAGCCCAATCCTATCCACACTTTCCTGGGAGCAAGCCCCATTGACTCTAATGGGACTTACTTCTGAGTAGACATGCATATGATTGGGCTGTTAGTTTGGCAGACAGAGGTTCAAAGTGTGGTTTTCGCTTGCTCAAAAAAGCCCTCTCATCCACACTAAGCATCTTACTGGTGTTTGTCATGTCACATCTAGCCTCCCAACCCAGAAGCAACTGGGTTATCATCACCAGTTACTTCTGGTAGTATTTCCAATAGGTGGACCATCCAAAGTGGTATGGAAGGAGGGAACAAACATTGAGAAACACCATTCACACATTCTAATATTCTAATGTTCCAGGCAATGTGTGAATATTCTATGGAATGACTTTTGGTTCATGGCACAATGCTATAGAAAACAAGGAAATCCATCATTTTAAGAAATTCTCCAACAGCATTTTAAATGTGAGTTATTCTAAAACCAATTCATGAATAATAAATTGCAGTCTTGTTTCTATAAAACAGATAGTTGAACCAGAAATTAAGTGGGTAGCATGGGGAATAAAAATCACAGTCGCCCATATTATGTTACAACCTGTGGCAGTGTCCAACCATTGGGAGCCATCTCAAGATGTAGTGACTGCGCAACAAGGTAAATGGTGCTCATATCCTGAGAGTGGCCACTACCATCAGGTGCATGGAGTTATCCATATTAGCCGAATTTCCCATGACTTATATCATATAATAATCTCATATAAGTTATATGGGATCATAACCTATTATGTTGTGTTAAGTATTGAAAGATGGCCTTGCACCATGTTCCCTACACAGGGCAATCCTACACCTACACAAGTGAAAGCATCTCCATGTACTACTACAGCATATGCATTTTTAAGATGAGAGTGCTCAATTTAGAATTAGGAGGTTCTTCAGTTTCATTGTATCAAAAGTTGCTCCTTGACTTCAGGCACAATCCTAATCCATTTTCCAGCACCAATAAAAGGACAATGCAGCTCTGAGGTAAGGGAACAAACATTCCCTTGTTACCAAAAAGGGCTGTTTTGTATAGGGGAATAATTACACTGCCCTTATTGGAAACTTCAGGACCATAGGCTGGATAACAAGACGGCGTAATGTAGAGAAATTCCCTTTTAGCTTAAGGAGGAGACTGAAAGATAGATAACTTTTAATAAAAGATTATATTTTTATTACAAAAACACACAAGTAAACATAATGCACATGAAAAATGATGAGTCTTGGTCCTAGTACATGCATCTAGTGTACCTAGCTTTATGGTGGTTGCATGTGAAAAGTATTTGGTGCATCCGAGGAAATTAGAAAGGGAACGGTTGTAGGGAAGGATTTTAGGGGTCCCTGGTCTGTCAAACCCAGTTGCTAACTAAAGATGGGGAGAGAAGGGGAGAAAAAAGGGGGGAAGAAAGGAAAAGTTCCAGACGCCAGATAGTTACGTGTCTTGTAGAGCAGTTAGATGCGGGGGGGGGGGGGAAGAGTCCTGTGGAGGACCCTCTAACACGGAGGGAGAGCCAGAGAGAGAGAGAGAGAGAGCATGTCGCAGCCTTCTCTTAAAAAGGGTTTTTGCTGACCTGGATGACCTGGATGTGACCTAGAGCTGACCTGGATGTGCTTGCTTACTACACACAGCAGGGTACTTGGAATATGTAGAAAGGATTATCAGCAAAATTCAACAGGGTCAAATGACCGTCTTCCTAGCTGGGGGAACTTACACAATACAGTAACCCAGGCAAGCAGTTCAAATCTGCATAGAGTACTTAAGCAGTGATTGAGTTAAAACAATACAATGAATAGGAGACACTCAAACAATGATTTACAATGCCAGCCTAGAGAGGTGGATGTTCTTCCTCCTAGAGAGGTGGATGTTGTAACCATGAGCTTGTGGCTTGACCTGATTGTGATCTGTGTGTTGAGGTTTAATGTGTTTGCATAAACAGTGATTGGATTAGGAGACACTTTTGCATAAACAGTGATTGGGTTAAAACAATACAATGAATACAGTGACCACATGGAAGTGGAGGTTGTGTAATCCATGTAGCTTGACCAGAGTTTTTGGAAGTTTGGCCTGTGAGAAGTTTGGCCTGCAACCAGATATAAAATCACAACTAAGGAAAAAGGGGATTTTCACGTAACACCCTTACTTTGAGGAGGCCTCCGTGAGTGCCACCCAACTGCAGGATGCAGCACATATTCCACTGGCACAGTTATGCCAGTACTGGAAAATTGTTTAGGATTTGGGCCTTCGATGTCAACTTAAGAGTAACACAGCAATCCTGGTGTAACTCTGGATTGTATCTAAGTGTTTGGCGACTCTCTTCTGCCAAACTGGAAGATATAACCAGACATCATTCTTGATAAATGTTTACCTCCAGACATTGTTCTTGTATAGATGGGGAGGTCCTTGGCTGCTCTCCTCAACACTTCCTGATGCGTTTCACTTCTAGGTTCTCTCTCCAACAATTCCTTGTCTGCGTAACTTAAGTGGAACTGAGAAATAATACAGTTGTTAATTAAAGGCATGATAACAAGTTAGTTTCTTACTCATCCTACAGACATGGTTATTATGTGCCAGATAATTTGTATGCGCCCAAAACTGGGAATAATCTGCGAATGATCCGGAGTGACACCTTCTATTTATTTCTAGTTTGATCCTATAATATTCATCTTGCTAATTATTTGTGAAAAATTTGAGAAAAGAAGTATCAATCTTTTCCATCACCTACCCATAGTAGGCAGCGCTGCTCATGGAGCGCACAATCTATTCGATGGGGACCAGATGGCCCAAGAGACACAAAAAACGTTTTCCTTACCTCCCTGCAGGCCACTTGGCCTCCAATGGGGTTCCTAAGACCAGATATTTTGCCGGCATAAATTCAACAAGAGTCAGGGGATAGTTTGGAGTGAGGAAATGGACATAGGATCTGAGCATGTGTTGCTGCCACAGAGACTGTCTTCCTCCCACCCCTTGTTCGGCCCCCCTCTTAATTCAATACTATAATCCATATGATTTAATGTTATGTTCCATACTGGACTTACTACCTAGAAAGATGAAGAGTATAGTGAATGTGACATAAGTAACTAATGCATTTTGATCATATTCCTAAAACACTAAACTGCAATTTGATTTATTTTGTTAAGCAGGCTGAATGATACTACTTGATCATTGATCAAGTTGCTACCTGAAAAATCTTCTACCTTATTTTCGCCTTGATTAATAACCCATTTTTGCCCAGCCCACAGATGTACACATTTGGTTCCTGTTGCATATATGCAACGTTGGGCAGAAATGATTTTAATCTCAAAACACTTCAGGGGAACTGCTCTTGTCAGGAAAGAAACAGTGAAAAAGTCATTTAGTAAAGAAAAAAACCAGCTATTAAAGAAGTCATTCAGGAGCACAACTCTGGCAGAATTTTAATCTTGTCTATACAATGGGACCGTGGGGTCTGATAATGCGGTCTGATTTTAAATGCCTTGTAATAGGAAAAAAGGCACCAAAATTGTGATGCACTCTGGGGTAAGGCTGGGAGGAGCAAGGAATCTCCGACTGACTCGGAATTGGGTCTTTTGGAGCTAAAAATAGACTCAAGGTTTGGAAATGGAATGATTTGGCCACAAAATGGTAGGAAACATGATTTTGGTACTTTTTTTAAAGCTAGGGTTCCCAACCCATGGTCTGTGAACCGCTGGTGGTCCACAGTGTGCCCCTAGGTGGTCTGCGACATCTCTGGTGAAGAAAGAAAAAAATGCTCTTCCAGGCAGGAAAAAAGCCTCTGCAGCACCAGCAGCCAGAGCAGCTCAGAGCCAATCAGAGCATAGCCTTTCTCTGTCTCCGGCCTCCCCCCTCCACCTCCCTTCCCTCCTTGTCTGTGAGTGCCCAGACAAGCAAAAAAGTGAAGTGCAGGCACCTTGTAAGGTGTGCGCGTGTTTGTGCAGCCTCGTGGCTCAGCTGCATGCAGAGGAGAGGTGCCCTGCTGCCCACTGCCTCCAGCCTACTGCCTCCTTTCCTTGACCCTGTGTCTTCAGGTGAACCCTGGCAGCCTGGTTTCTCAGGAGTCAGATCAGGACTCCAGCCAGCCTGGGAAGTCCCTTTTGCAGGTGGGTGGGTGGGGCCTGAGGAGGAGGGGGGCCAGAGGAGGAGGACGGGGGAAGAGGAAAGGGCCAGAGGGGGGGAGGAGAGGGGCCTGAGAAGGGGGAGGAATGGGAGTAATGAGGAGGAGGAGGAGAAGGAGCAGGCTCCCAAAAGCATCACTGGCTGGCTGGCTGGGTTTCCTTGGGCGTGGGTTTCTCTGGATGTGATTTCCCTGGGAGTGCAGACTCCAGCTGGACAGGGAACACAGAGGAAGGGAGTTGGAGGCAGTGTGGCAGCAGGAGAGGGGAGAAACAATATGCTCAACCCCCAGCCATGGTACCCCCTCCCCAGTTGGCAGGATTGGGCCCCCTAGATGTGCTCTTCTAATGCCCAGGGGTGGAACAAGGGATCCAGGCAACCAGGTTTTTGTACCCCTTTTGGAGAGGGAAACAGGCCTTACTGTAAACTGCCCACCTGGGGAGAAGCAATTCCAGAAGTTGCAGAACAGGCACCACTGTAGCCAAGTACAGCAGGTGTAACCCCTGACTTTTCCTCCTCAAAGAGCAGCAGCAGCTTTGTCCATGGGGAGCCCTCCCCCACCCCACACTTGGCCAGTTCCCCTATCTCCCCAGATTGCAATCCTATGCATGCTTACCTTGGAGTAAGCCCCACTGACTATAATGGGACTTACTTCTGAGTAGAAATGCCTAGAATGGAGCTGTTAGTCACACTGTGGTTGTGATGCACTTCTCCAGAAATTTCTCCAATCCCCTTTTAAAGGCATCTAGTCTAGACACCATCATCACATCTTGGGGCAAGAGTTCCACAGACTAATGGCAGAGTAGGCAGCTGTTGTTTTGTGGCTGCAGCCTACCTATAGGCTTGCTCACACTCTCTTAGCTCCAACCAAAGTAGTCCACAGCTACAGCAAGACAGCAATTAGAACAGGAAGAGAGGCTTCCCCCCCCTAAAGACCTTGCAGTGCACACCAAAAGAACTTTTCTTCCTGAGATATGCAGCAGCCATTCTGAGATGTAGCTCTGAGATGGTGCTTCTCCTTTAGGACTGACCTGCCTAAATTGTGTTGAACACTTTCCTAAGGACTCTGGACTCACAAGTGGGGGCAGCAGGGCCAGGGTTGTGTAACGAAAGGAACTGCGGAGGGATGTGTGTGCTTTTTGTTGACTCATTTAACTACCTTGCATGACTTGCCTATAATCCCCTTATGCTTACCCTCTCCCTTTTTGAGGTGTTTTTCCACACTTAAAAGAGGCAAGGGCTGTGTGTAATGTGGTCTGGTGTGGGGGAAAAGAGACTGGATTGAATTGGGTGGGTATGCAAACCTCTGAGTTGGGGGGGAATTATTTTGTGTTCCATGTATTCCATGTAAACCCAAGACTTTCACAGCTAGTGAAGCAAATGCAAGTACAACCATCACATTAATTATTAAATAATCTTCCTATGTATTACAAATTTAATTGTATTTTTTTGTGTGTGAGGGTGGGGGGGGTTGCATGTGGTCCCCGCCGTCTCCAAATTTTGCGTTAGTGGTCCCTGAACTCCTAAAAGTTGGGAACCACTGGTTTAAAGGCATTTCAAATCAGGCCCCGTTATCCACCGGCATCTGTGGTGAGTCAAATTCGCAGGTGCAAGACCCACAGATACCAGTGTCCCACTGTATATTCATGTCTCATTTTGTAGTACCGTAGAGTAAGATGAGAAAAGTATGAATGTGAAACAGTTGTCTTTTATTATGAAAGATTATTGCATCAGCTGTGATTTTATTCACCCAGATGTTAAATATTTGCCACTATCAACAAAGACCATATGTTGCTAACTGGTGGATGAACGGGAAGTACAGCCAGGGATATGAAATTCATACAAGATGTTATTTATTCCTCACACACGGGAATGTTATGCAACAGAAACAATTAACAGAAGTTTTGCCAAATTATAACTTACTTCTTTGGAAGGATTCATTGGTAACGTAAAGATTGTTTTCCAGTAGGACCACACAAACATCATGAAAAATAGATGATAGGCAATCAGGCACACCACTAAAACAAAGACATAAAATTAAGGTATTAACAAATGACAGATATTGTATAATAGTTTCAGAAAACTAAAATGATGCGAAACGTTTTTGAGGGTTTCTCATAGGAAACAATACTATAAAGAACTGTCTTCTCCCAGTTAGCCTCTCGGCAAAAATTTTCCTTTTCTGCTTGGTTTTCCTTTCTTTGATGCTTTTGGGATCTGTGACTGTATTCTGTATTTTGTTTCACTGTTTTTTTTATTGCACCATTCTTTATTACTTTTTATAATTACTGCACTTAATTTTGTTTTTATTTTGGCATCTTACTGGTTCCCCCCATATTGTATGCTACCTTGAGCACTCCACTTATTCAAAAGGGAAAGACGAAATATAAATAATTTAAATTAATAAATAAAACATTAGCTTAGCTAATAAATAAGATATTAGCATAAAATAAAGTAAGAACAATTTAAGCTATCTTGCAGCATGACCAGAAGTATGCAAGAAGTGATTTGGAAATCTTTCTAAGGACTACAGGGTGGCTACAAAGTCACTGTGCATGATATTGTGTGCATTTGGGATTATGGCTGCCCTGTAAAATGCCATAATTTTGTGGTATCTAACCAGAAAATGCCTTTGTGTCATAGGATACACAAAGCCAAAGTTGTCAAAAGGGTGATCATCTTATACGTATGTGGCACCATCAATGTACATGGCAATTTAGAGTAACAACACAAAGACAAATTTCTACTTTGAGGAGCTTACATTTTAAGCTCAAAGACAACAGAGAGAAGGGAAGGTGAAAAGGGGAAAATTATGCATTCTGTTTAGTTACATGTTTAGGTTTAGTTTCAGCAGGGAATAAAGACTCAAGAAAGATATAAACAAAGCACAAGACACAAATATTATAGGGGAATACACAAGGTGGATCCCATCCGCAGATCACATTCACCTTTCAGTTAGGCTATATTACTAATGGTCCTAGCTCAATGAATGGGGAAATGTGAATTCAGTGGGTACCCAATTCAAAAGGGTACACAAGAGACGGGGGATATATAAACATTTTTCTAGTATCCTCCCATGTGGTCCTCTTGGGTTTTGCACCCATTTCCTAAGGTAAGCAGGTAAGGAGGCAACTGCATTATCAAACTAGCAATTGTCAACATTAGCTATCTCTAGATGCAGTGCGAGCCTCACTTCCTCCTGGATTCAAAACACAAAAGATGTATATATCAGCAATCTGAACAGTCTCAGGTGTAAGTCTTGTCCTCTCCTCATGTTTCAGTCTTTTTTTTTTTTACTTTTAAAATAACTGCATGATAATTCACGTGGGCATTCACTTTTTAAAAAGTATTCTCAGAAAAATTATAAAACGCAGAATGGCTCTGAGGATTGGAAGAAGTTTTCTTGGTGACATCTTATGGGGCAAGAGGAGATCATCAGTAAGACAGTCAAATGTTGCTTCAAAATTGCAAAACTACTTTTTTTGCTCTCAGATATTATCCTTGGAAAGGTACATTTTGGCTAAATGCAGTGAGGGCACCTCCAAAGCTGTCTCAGCAATTTAAAAAACAATGTGCCTCTCTTCACTCTGACTATACATAGCTAACACTCTTTCAAAGAAGTGTTGGTTTCTGTCTTTCCATAAGCCAGTGGTTTCCAAACTGAGAGCCATGGCTCCTTGGGAAGCTGTGGAAACAAGCCAGGAGAGCAGTGGAATACTTGCAAAAAATCCACCATCATATATAATGTATAGGACTGTAGCCCTAACTGGAAGCCACAGCCAGTGGCCTAGTATGTCAAGGGAGCCAGCAGGCTAAAATGTTTGGGAACCACTGCCATAAGCCATCAAATGAAAAAGCAGCCACCTAAATTGGATAAACTGATAAACATCATATGTAGACTGTGATTCATATCTGTCTATTCCTAAGATCTGTATTATGTAAGACCTGCATTTTTATTATAACTGGGATCAGCTGATCTTCTTCAGTTTAATTTAGCCTACAATTTAGCCTAATTTAGCTTGATTTTTACTATGCTTCTGTAGAGAGAAAGGTTGCATTCAGATCTGTTAACAATTCCTCTTTCAATCAGTCATGAGTTCAAGATCTTGATGCAAGTTAAATTGAAAGATTTCCATTGATATAGAAATAAAACGCAGAATGGAAATATAGTTACAAAAGCCGTCACAACTTTGCTGAAGATTAAGCAGGTCTGGATCTTCCACTACCTGAAAATAAGACCTTCTTTGAACTCTTTGCAAATCTTCCTGAATAGAGCAAAAGGAGGATGCAAAATGCAAAGGAGGATGCAAAAGGATAAACAACTCACCCTTTTCTCCAACATTTGTCATAGTTACTGTAAGAAAGAGAGAAAAACAACATGAAAAATAGTAGTCACCATTATTTGGGCACATAAAAGTTATTCCCATTTGTTAAATAAACAACCTTTAAGGGTTGCTTTCCTGTAGTTTAACACTCCAATAATTTTTACTTTGAAAGCTGCTATGGTAATTAAAATATCTAATTCAGATAAACCCTGAGAAAACTGTTTCAATGTTTCTAAGCAACTGCCTGCCACAGCAAAAAAAAGATGGGCATGCTTTGCCAGCTGTTCCCTGCACTTCTGGTAAATAAAGCAGAAGCATTTTGCAAAAAAAAAAAAAAAACATTCAGAGGATAACTAAGTTCTTGGGAGGCCAAGCAAACAGCTGCAGCGCACAAAGAAGAAGGGATGGGGATGCTTCTCAGTAAGTTCCAGTCTTGCAGGACACACAGCAGCTCTGACTGAAGATTAATAATGGTTCTGAAGAGAGCTGAAAATGACAAATACTCTTCCAAAGACAGCATCCTGCCCAGAAAGGGTGGGTATGCATCATGCAGAAAATAAGTGGGGGAAAGCAAGGGGAAATCAGAGGAACCTTATATAAGTGGGTCTGCTCATCTGTTATAGATTTTTGACTATCTGTGCAGACACCATTAGTGAAGTTTTGCACAAGTGCATAGCTCCACCCTCATAAGATTCCAGGTGCTTGTTTGTTGAGTATCTCATACCTGATCTCAAGTGGGAGAAACCCCATGCACACTGTATGCCTCAAGGGTGGGAAGAACACCCAATCCCTCAGTTTCTCGGAGGACCACTTTCTGAGTTTAAACTATGGCATTTGAAAACAGGTCCAACAGTTGGAGGCAGACCTGCAGAGGGGACTGGGTCAGGTGGGTCATGAGTGTGCACAGATGACTGCTGGAAAAACTATTGTACATTACATCTAATCTGTTGCTCATTTTCACTGCATGGAATGCAGCTGGTATCTGCACTGGTAAAATCCCACTTTATTCTCATCAGAAATACATTGTCCAGAAGAAGGCAAATCAACCAAAGTCCCCAACTTAATTAAAATTAGCTCAAAAAAATTCTACTGAAATCAGTGGAACAAGCTATTTAGTCATGACTTATCTTGATTAGGGCTTATATCGATTCATGTACCTAGATCTAAAGAAGGCTGATCTCTCCCCAACCACAGTGGTGACTCACATCAATCACCCTAAGCAGGAGACAGAAATGGGAAAAGAGGGGGCAGCACCATGCTAACAAGCAAGCAAACAAAGACTTGCAGAAGTGTAGGAAAACTTTAATACAATGGTCCCAATATGTATCAAGCACTGATTGCTCTTCTTTAGGATAACAAAACTATTTCAAAGGACCCATGCCCTAGAAGGGGGCTGGATATCTTCCTGCAATGACTAGTTGGGCAAGAATGGTAGATAGCAGGCCAAACATGCATTTAGAATTGGGGGTGGGTTTTGAGAAGGGAACTTGCAGGAGAAAAGGAGGTTTAGCAACCTCTTCCAATCACATGCAGGCACATACACACACACCATATCTCTGGCTCCAACTGTCCCTCTAGGAGTGGCATTTAAAAGTGCCATTGGAGTAAACTTACATATTTCTGTGCATATTATCTAGTTTGGCACCAAAATACTCATCCTCCTCCTATTTATAATTAAGCCTTCATCAAGGGAGCTCAGTAGATAGGTACTGTACATATCACAGGATTGTTGTAAGGAGATGTCATATTAAGAAACAGTAATTATCTCATGTTCACCCAGTGAATTTCATGAATCAATACACCATTCTGGCTCCTGCCACTATCTATATGCCTGCTCCATTTCAAATGGAAAAACAGTTAATCAGACTCTGTCCCACAGAAACTATACTTTGCTATCAGTCCAAACTGGCATGTTGGCTATTGAATAGAATGAACTGTTGGATACGTGGAAAGAAGTAATCAGCAGCTGACTTATGTTCAACTTATTAGCGAACGATACCTTCAGAAAATCTGAGTGGATAAAAGCATTAAATCTACTCTTACTCAGGAAGTCATGGTTTCATGACAGTTTCCTAATCAAGTGCATCAAAGCCTTCAAACCTCTCATCTTCAGGAAGGATCTGAAAACAGTGTTTACACTGCACCCCAGGGCATTTACTTGAAAGTGTGTGCATATGGACAGCAAAACTACTGGAACAAGATGGTGACAATTTCAGAAAAGTAGCCATGCTGTTAGTTATACAAAAGAAATGAGGGAAAGAAAAAGAGTTGTGTGACACCTTAAAATAATATATGCTTGCATATATGGAAAGCTTACACCACAATAAATCTGTTAGCTTTTAAGAGGCATTGGATAATAAAGAATGCATAGAATTAAAGTTTAAGAATTGCAAATCTATGAGAGAGAGAGGATTATTTAAGCTGACAGCTTAAGAACAACTCTGAAGGATCAGACTAATGGTCCATCTAATTCAGCAGCCAGATGCCTCTGGGAAGCCTATAAAAATGGCAGGAGCCAATAGAAATATTGTTCACTTGGCCCTCAGCAACTGGCATACACTGCCTTTGGTACACAGTGTAACACAAAAGTTCCACTTAGCCACCATGACTCACAACCATTGCTAGACCAATTAATGTATCTTTTAAAGGTATCTAAGCTCGTGGCGATCATCCCACCTTCAGCTAGCAAATGCCATAAATTATATTTAAAAAATTGTATAAAAAATACACTGGGTCCCTGAGTTATGGACAACAGAGTCAGAGCTTTTGTGCAGGCAGTTTGTCCATTGTGTTGCTTTTGCACAGGTGTGATATTGCTGGTCCAGTAAGAGCCTGCTCTTTTGACTTAGGAACATTCTGACTTCTAGGCAGACTTCTTGAATGGAACCAGTTATGGATGTTGGGGACTTAGTGCACTTCGCATTTGCTTTGTGACATAATTGCCAAAGAGGATGGCTATCACTGGTAGAGGTAAACTTTAACATGACCTGTTAGTCTTTTAGATGTTGCTCAAATAATGTTATGAAAATGTACTATACAGGTAGGCTGTGGGAGGATCCATTCCAGGAAACCCCCCTGTGGATATGGAAACTGTGTATATGGGGGACCCTGTCTTTGTGCCCCTTGTGTGCCCATCAACGTTAGAGCCTCACAGGGTGAAAATATTCTTGCTTTTACAGGTCGCTATAAGCATTCAAGCATTTAGAATGGCAGCCTAAACACTTAAAAAACTTAGATCAATGCTAACAGGAAGCAGTTAACTTCCTGTTAGCATCTGTCCTGCCTGCATGATGATATAAGCTTGAAAACTTATAGCGACCTGTAAAAGTAAGAACATTTTCACCCTGGTAAAGCTCTAAACAATGTCAATGGGAGTGCAGGGGGGCATGAGGTCCCCTGATCTGTGAATAACTGAATCTGCCGATACCGGATCAGCTGATATAGGGACCCACCGGTACCTCCTAAAAATAAGGCATTGCATCAAAGTAAGGCCATTTTATTTCAATACCATTTCTATTACAACAGAATTCTGTACATGTCTACTCAGAAGCAAATTTCACCAAGTTCAATGGGACCTACTCCCAAGTAGGTGTGTATAGGATTGAAGCCTTAGAATATTATTAGAACTATCTGAATGGCAATCAGACTTTAATAAGCCAAAATTATTCTGCAGCTTTCAAACATGCAAGGTCTTTTATGCCTTGTTATACATGTATAATTACAGCCTTGTAGCTACCATTCCCTCTAAAGCAGGGATGTCAAACACAAGGCCCGCTGGCCAGACTAGGCCCTTGGAAGCTCTCTATTCAACCAGCATGACAGTTAGGAGCCCCCAGCACTGCAGTCAGCTGCTCTCAGCTGCCGAACTGCCAAGTAACGAACTGAGAGAGTCCAATTATCATGTGGGTCACACTTTTGGCAGTGCTGAGGCGTTACTGCTGAAAGGGTGGCCTGCATGATAATTAGGCTCTCCCTGTACTGTCCTTTCAGCAGCAGCACTTCTGCCAAGCCGATGGGAGGGAGAGATGGAAAGAGGCCTCAGAAGGCAAGAGATAGTGCAGGGGAAGAAACAGACCAAGAGGGCTGAGAAAGGGAAAAGCTGCAGATGAGCTGGGAGGGACCAATCACCATCCTTGCTGCCTTTGCCAAGGCATTATTTTGCAGAGCATCTCTCCCTGCTGACCTGTGAAGTGATGCCTTGGCAGAAACAGTGCTACTAAAAGGGTGGTCCACATTACAGTAATTGGGCTCTCCCGTATCTTGAAAATATGATCAAGATTTCTGTATTTTCTCTTCTGTCATTTGAAACTAATGAGTTCCTAAATGAAAAAAGTATTTATTTCTGGTCATCACCTGCTTAATGTCACTTCTTGGTTAATGACATCACTTCCAGCCCTCAGCAGGTGCTATGAATGCTATCTGTCCAACTGTAAGAAACAAATTTTTACACCCCTGCTCTTAAGGGTCAGCACTGGGGCATAGACCCTTCAGCTGTCGCAGTGTCATGAATCGTCACTACACTGCTTTCAGACATTTGGTGGCAACGACATCATGTCATCACTGAACTTACAGGATGCAGAGCTCCATAGTGCGTGGAGATCAGGTGGGAGGCGCACAGCTATGCACCTTAGCAGGAACACTAAAACAATTAAGGATAAATACTGTGCAAGAAATAAAAAAATATGAACAGTACCAAACAGTTCTGATCCATTTCCTTCCAGCATTTTAGAGTTAAGACATGGTAAATCACACACTAAATGTGGGATTAATTTACATCTTTTAAAAACACATACTCTCGAGTTCAATCTGAATTCCAAGGAATTCACAGTGTAGTTCTAGATTAACAGTCTCTCACTCTATCCACATATGCGGGTTGTTTACTATCTTGCAGATAAGCATCATCACCACAATATGAAGCACACATAAGGAGATTTTTCAGCGCCATGACTGGGACCCAGATTAACATACACTAACTTAATTAACCCAGGAGATATTATTTACCTGACAAAAAGGCAGAGCAACACTCATGAGTCCTTGCCTTTTATTCTTAGTGAATTAAGGAAAATGCTAAAACTCGACTCAATAATAAAATGCTGAGGGAGGATTTGCTGTTCTCTGTATAGTGACATGTGGACCAGATGTTGTATCTGCTTGTTTCTAATAGGCAACGTGCACTTAAGAGTAAACACACTGATGAAACAGAAACACCTACGATAAAATCATGCATGGAAGAGTCCCAAGAATTGGCACGTAGCCAGTTGACACCTACCAAGAATCAGAACAGATGGCCATCCTTACAGAAATCAAACTCATTGTGCATGTACTATTTTTAAGTCTACCCTTAGAACACAAGATTTTCAGATAAATTACGCTGTTCCATATGCTGGAGAGAGGGAGGGAAGGGTAAGAAAGCGAAATCCTACAGCACAGCCCAGGAAATGCTCATGTAAACAACAACCTGCAGAAGCAGCACAAGCTGTAGCTGCCACCACCACTCCCAAACCAGGGCAAAACAGAAGGGCTGTTTTAATATGGGAACCCCCAAATCCTTGCCCCTGCTTTACCACAAGCTTGTAATTTTGCATTAAGTAATCCAAAATAAGTCAATCTTCAGTTCTATATTCTCTATCGGGAGATCTGAATCATCACTTCCTCCATAAACATACATGGGCAGGTACCAGGAAGCCTGCCTTTCCACTGCAGTTTAAACCACTTTGATTTGAGCAGAAGCTCAAATAGCTCAAGTGTAATTTTAAATGATCAAAGAAGATTGTCCCCCCCCCAAATGCTGGGTGAACCACAGAACTTCCTTTGGAGTCCAAATCTTGTCAACCACACAGTCAAAAGCTTTTGCTGCTTCCTCCTTGGAAGGCAGATTTTCCTGTCTGTTGGGAGGTGAAGGGGCCCCAGTTAGGGGCACTTAGAGTAATGTGGTTGTGAGTAGGGGGGCACTATATTGTGTGTGTGAGTGTGTGTGTGTGTCAAACACAGAGGCACTATAGTGTGTGTGTGTGTGTGTGTGTGTGTGTGTGACAAAGACAGAGGCACTATAGTGTGCGTGTGTGCGTGACAAAGACAGAGGCACTATAGTGTGCGTGTGTGTGTGAGAGAGAGGAAGAGTGAGTGAGAGGCACTATACTGTGTGTGTGAGTGTGCATGAGGGGCACTACACTGTGAGTGGCACTCTACTGTGTGCGATTCTCTGCCTCTTCCTCGCCTGGTGTGCAGTTTCGAGGGCCCGTTGCTGACCCCCTTCCTGCCCGACCGCGCGGAGCCCGGGCCCGGGGGGCTGGAGAGGAGGGAGCCGGGTCACCCCGCGAGGAGGCAGGGGAGCCCCCGCCGCCGTCCCCCCGCGGGTAGGACTCACGCAGGCAGAGCTGGGCGACGTAGGCGTAGTAGGACCAGCAGAGGATGCTGCAGATGAAGAGCACCGGCACCCAGTACACCAGCCGCTGGCAGCGCCGCCGCGCGCGGCCCCGGGACCCCCGCAGGCTGTGGCTGGACGCGGCCCCGCCGACCTCCGGCGCCGCCATCTTCCCCGCTCAGCTCTTCGGTCAGTCAGGGGGCCGCGGCCTTCGCAGCACATCCCCGCACCGACGGGGAGGCGGCGGCGCCTGTGCGGTGGTTCCGGCGCCCTCGCCCGGCGGCGCCCACTCAAACGGCCGCTCCGCCCCTCGGCCGCGCCCCTCGTTCGCTCGCTCCCCTTCCCCTCCCGCCACTCTCAGGCTCACGAGTGGCGCCTCGCAGCCCGCGCCTGGGCGTGTCTACTCAGAAGTAAGCCCCCTGTTAGTCAATGGGCCTTACTCCCAGGGAAGTATGGATAGGGTGGCAGCCTCAGAGCCCAATCCTGTGTCTGTCTACTCAGAAGTAAGCCCGTGTTAGTCAATGGGCCTTACTCCCAGGGAAGTAGGCATAGGATGGCAGCCTCACAGCCCACTCTCATACTCAAGCGTGTGCCTGTCTACTCAGAAGTAAGCCCCCTGTTAGTCAATGGAGCTTACTCCCAGGAAAGTGTGCATAGGATTGCAGCCTCAACTTGCAAGCAATTCCTAGTCCCAGGCATGTAGGGGGTGTTGGTGTTGGTACCGCTGTCCCCTCCCTTTCCCCCATTCCCAGAAAAGCCAGCTATGTCGGTAGACCCCCCTCCCTTATCCAGGAGGACCAGGAAAGAAAAGTTGAGTCATTTCCCTGTGGAATGTAATTACTGTTTTTTAAAAAAACCTGGTTCCACTATCAAAGGAATCATCCCTAGTAAAAGGATTGGGAGAGGGGCACCCTTCATTTGGGCTTTTGCCCAAGTCGAAAGGTAAACTAGTGGTTCCTAGTCTTCAGGAGCCCACAGACCACAGAAGCAAAAATTTGAATAATCTTGGACCACTTTCCTTGGACCATAATCAACCTCCCACTTTCTCAACACCTGCACACAAAAAATGCAATTAGATTTGTAATAATTAGAGGAGATTAAGGTGATATTTCTTATTTATAGAGATTGTGGGTTGCTGCTTTTGTTGCTGGCTCTGGCTGCAGGCAGTCTGTTCTTTGCCCTCTGTGGTGATTCGTGGGGGAATGTTCTCTTGTGGACATGCTGGAAGTGATCAAAGAGGCAATCTTTTTTTTCCCCTGATACCAATGCCTTAAACAGAAGCAGTCTTTATAAGGAAATGCAAGCTGCCTGCCAATGCTGGTTTAGGGCCCAATCCTATCCAATTTTCCAGCACCAGCACCAGTGCAGCCGCAATGCAGCCTCAAGACAAGGGAACAAATGTTCCCATTCTTTTAGGAGGCCTCAGTGATTGCCCCTTCACTGCAGGATGCAGCGCATGCCCCATTGGCACAGCTGCACATGCACTGGAAAATTGGATAGGACTGGGTCCTTAAACCCCCCTTTTTCTCTACCCCTCTTTCTCCTCCTTTGGCTAAAAGATGGCCAAGCAAAGAAGGAACAAAATGGGCTTCTCTCATTTAGAGAGATTTATAAGGACAAGCTGTGTGAGGAAGGCATTCTCCTACTCCACTTAGACACTATGACACAGCCGGGTAGGGCAGTTAATCCACTTGCAATAACAACTCTTGCCTGGGAAAGTCTCTTTCGGCAATCAGAAACCCAGATTACAATCTTTCATGTCACTATAAACACAGGCCTTTCCCTGTTCCTGTTTGTAATTGGGAAAGGCCAGCTATTTATTCCTTTATTTGCTAAAGAGATAAATAACCCCTGTTAAATTATCTTGAGGATCTTGTCTTGGCTTATCAGGAAGTTATGGGATTGGGTTACAGAGTTGAAATAAATATTCTAGGCTGGAGCATGCATGTGGGTGCTAAACACCATGTAAGAAAAAGTAGTGCTTTTGATTCATTCATCAGCATGTTACTCCAGTTTTTTGCTACAAAGTGTTTAAACTTGCTGGAGAGAGATACCTATGGTAAGTATTGGAATGTGACATGCAGCCCAATTCTAAATCCCTGTGCAGCAATGCAGTAGTGCTGGCATGGCTTCCACTTTATCCCCTGGAGGATTTTGGCTGGTAGCCACAACTTGTGCCAATGTACTGATACTGTGCAGGAGGACCACCAGCACAAGTGGAAGGCTCCGCCCTTTCTACCAGCATGCCAGGGGCTTGCACTGTCACAAAGTGCTTTTATAACAGCATGTGCTGGGTGGAAAGCACGTTCTGCTATTGAAGACCCTCAATAGGATTGGGCCAAAAATATAGTGGCTCCTGGTGTTCTAGTAATGATATTTAATTGCCTCATTTCACAATAATTATAATTCACAATAATTTCACAATAATCTTTGGCTGTAAGAAATTGTGCTGGTATTACTGCCTTTTCAGAAGTGATATATAAGATGCCATGTTAAGACAGTATAGCCTTGTATCAACGTGGAGTTATTTTACTTAATATGTAAGAGTGCTAGGCATTTGTTTTTGGTTGAATGATGTTATTGGTACAAACAATGGATTTCTACCCTGTCACCATGGTGACTAGAAACTATACACTCTTCCCTCTTTATCAGTACATTTGCTATGAGGGTTTTCATTTATCCATACTGCATATATTAAGACCATCCCTCTTCATGCACTCCAGATTTTGCGATATAAGGTCTGGGAATGGTGGTGGTGGGGAACTTCATGGAGGCAAGGTCATCCTCCCAATTTACCAAATGAGTAAACATTCTGTCTGCTTCTGGAAACAGAGAAGGGGACAGATGTGCCTCTTTTTTCACAACTTCAAAAGTTGTGGGGTTTAGGGGAAGTGCTCTTTCGGACTCTCAAAGGATAGAGCACAGCTCAGAGGTGCCCTCCTTCATGTGCAGACGCACTGCTTGATGGGTAGCATGTCCCCATGCTTTCAAGGCATGTGCACTGCACACTCCTTTTATAATGTATTTATTTTTGAACTGTGTTTCCACAAATTAATGTGACTATGGGTCCTGAAGAAAAGAAGATGAAAAAATTCATGGGAGAAGTGGAAAAACAGTGAAGCTTAGGAGAGTTTGCAACTGAAATTTGAGGTTCTAAACCTCATTACATGATGCTAGAACTTCTGAAACATTTCCATCCACAACTTTAACAGTTTATTCATGCTTATAATGTTATTGTTGTTTATATCTAGTTTATTGTGTCACATAGCTTTTACCTTATCGTATTAGGCATTTAGGGTAATTTTGGGGGTGAGTTGGAATGAGTTAGAATTTTTTTTATTGAAATTAATGTAATATTTATATCAAAACAGCTATACGGGCTATTTTCTGGAACAAATTAGGTGTGGATAACAAGAATGTATGAGGTTGTGCAGAATGGTGTGAGAACAGAAAGAGGCTTTATTCTGCATAGAAAGCTGCCTTATACTGAATCAGACCATTGGTCCATCTAGCTCAATATTGTGGACATTGACTGGCAGTGGCTCTCCTGGGATCGCTATCCTATCTGAAGATGCCATGCCCGGTTGAGAGCATATGTTCTATAACTGAACTACAGTCCCTCCCATTTAAGACCTATTCATAAGGCCCATTTTAAAATAGGTTACTGTGGTGTGTATCTACAGTTTTCATGGAGTTGAAATTACTTAGTTTTTTCACAAATTGCAATTTAATTCTTAAACTACTGTGTGTGTGTGTGTGTGTGTGTGTGTGAGAGAGAGAGAGAGAGAGAGAGAAGTAATTGCCTGGTTTTAGAGCATCAACACCAGGATGCACGTGTAGGCTGGGAGCCCAATCCTATTCACTTTCCTGCACTGGTGCAACCAAAATGCAGCCCTGAGGTAAGGGAACAAATGTTCCCATACCTTGAGGAGGCCTCTGTGACTGCCTCCTCACCAGAGAATGCAGTGCACGCCCCATTGGCACAGCTATCCTGGAAAATCGGATAGGATTGGACCCTGAGGCTGCAATCCTATCCACACTCCTGAAAGTAAGCTCCATTGACTATAATGGGACTTACATCTGAGGCTCTAAGTCTGCACCTCCTTTGATGCCCCAAATCCTTTGGATGACTTAGGACCCAATTCTATCCAATTTTCCAGTGCTGGTGCAGTTGTGCCAATGGGGTATGCACTGCAACCAGTGGTGGGGAGGCAGTCACAGAGGCCTTCTCAAGATAGGACCATTTGGTCCCT
This sequence comes from Tiliqua scincoides, assembly GCF_035046505.1. Taxonomy (NCBI): domain Eukaryota; kingdom Metazoa; phylum Chordata; class Lepidosauria; order Squamata; family Scincidae; genus Tiliqua; species Tiliqua scincoides. The sequence continues at coordinate 63,681,133 of NC_089826.1, forward strand.
TACCTTAGGGCTGTATTGCGGCTGCACTGGTGCTGGAAAGTCCAACTTTCCAGTGCCATTGCAGCTGTAATGCAGCCCTGAGGTAAGGAAACGAACATTCCCTTACCTTGAGGAGGTCTCTGTAACTGCCCTCACACCTCAAAATGCAGGGCACACCCCACCAGCACAGTTGCATCAGTACTGGAAAGTTGGATATGATTGGCTCCTAAGTCTGGCATGGTAGAGTCAAGTTTTACTCTAGATGTGTTCTCATTGGTGAAATTTAGTCACAGAAAAATAAAATGGACAGTGAACTTAAATCCACCAGATCTTCAAGACAGACAAATTGCATTGCATTTGAAGAATAGAATGGTTGACCATTTCTGGGGACTTGACAATGATTAGTCTTTGAAAGTGCATCTTGTTTGGATCCTTTGTATGCTGACACTGAAAATTGTTGTGTTTGTACTTGCATTATTTCCACTTCCATGTAGGAAGCAAGTGGGAGCAGATATCACAGGGTATCTTATATCTGGAGGGAAAAAGCTTTTTTACAGCTACCCAGTGCATGCAAATCTCAGCACTGTGATCACATGAGCAATCACACCACTTTCTGACATATATTCTGTCATGACTGTGAGCTAGGACATGCAGAAGAGGGTGGATCTCACAAAATAATTTTGCACTGTATAAATTTCCAGTGCAGAAGGATGTACTTTTAAGTCCCACCAGGAGCTGAAAACAATGGATGACAAGAGTTGTTCTGGTAGGGGCAGTCTAAAACTAAGTAATTCAAGAATAACTATAATTTGTATAATTGTTAGTCACTTCTGATTATACATAGTGCATTGCATTAAAATAAAAACCACAGTAGAGAGCAAGTATTTCCTGAGGCAAAATGACTCTTCAAGGTTGACCTGCAATTTAAATCAAAGTCTGTACATATAACATTCTGATGACTACATCGTAATGACAGACATTGCAGAGCCCCATGGAAAGAATTGGAACCTGTAACAGATTCTGTTTCATCACCTTTCCTGTGCAAGACAAAGAATTAAAGGGGATGAAAGGGCTACCCTCAATTTGTGGAGAACAGAGTACAATAACACCTTGTCAGTTATTTGCATCTAGATGTTCCTATTTTGACATAAATTTTGAGCCACGCTTGAACAAGTGGTACTTATTAGTATGGTAATTCTTTGGGAGTATTTCTGATATTCTGTCATGTTCTTAAAAGGGTAGACTCTTAACACAGTGAGAGTTCACTCTGTCTTCTAAATAACAGATCATTAAGTAAAAGTAGGCAGTCTGACAAAGCATTACAGTGTATTCCCTGCCGTGGATATCCATGCTGCTTTCAGGTCTCCAACCAGTCTGGAAAAGGAGCTTTTTACTTGTAGTGCAACTCTGGAGGTCACCAATATGGGGAATAAAGAAGATTGAGTGAAGAAAAACCATGCTAACATACTCCAGAATTGTTCCCAATACTGTATGGCTCAGGTTTGGGGCTGACTGGTGTGTATGTGTTTGAGACAGAGGGGTGACCCTTTTCCTTTTTCTTCCCATGTTGCGTATTAAGGAGATTTTGTTCAACTACATGGCATGTATCAATTCTAATCTCCACTTCCAGGATACAGAGGCTCAAGTAGGCTTACCTGTCTTTCCCTATCATTTTCCTGTCTCCCCCCCCTCCCAATACTTCAGACATTACAGTTCCTTGCTGCTTTGGCTTGTAAACACTTTTCTTTTAATTTACAAGTGAATATGCAATTTTGTACCTGGGTTGTCCTTCAAGAATGCAAAGAATGCAAACACTACCTTCTGTTTGGGTGATCTTGTTTTATATCCAAACTAGGCATAGGACTATGCAAGTTTGGTATTTGAGGGAACAAGTGCCCCCCCCCCCCCGCAAAAATGTTGCAGTTTATCCGTAGCTACGAACGGATATTCTGATTCAAGGGTTCCAGGTAGCTTGGAAAAAGAGCCTTGTAGTTCTCAAGAAAAAGAAAAAATCCTTGCCTTGTGAACAAACAATGTTAAAGTTCAAAAAGTATCATTTGGCAGCTTGCTAGCCAAGGCATGAAAGTATTGTACATATAATCTACCCACAATCTAGACCCCGTGATCTCTATCTCAAAGTTCAAATGAATCTGTTGTGTCTGTACAATATCTGCTCTCCTGTTAACCTAATTGTTACCAGGATCTGGTTCTATTTTCACCTGCAGAGGACTGAAGGATCCATGTTCCTGCAGCAGATACCTCATTTTGGTGGCAGTTACCACCCATCTGGCGGACAAACTGCCATCAACACTATCTACTGCTGTTGGAATGGCTGCCACCACTGCCTCTTACAAATTTGTGAACTTGGAACAGCAGCCGGTTTATGGGTCCATGCATCATCACCCACAAGGTACATAAGAAGGAAAAGGAGTAACATACTGTCTGTTCTCACCCCTGCACTACAATGCCAAAGCAATGTTGAAAGAATGCAGTCATGGAATGAAAGTGTGACTACAAAACCCATGAGCCAATAAAGAACCCTTGAAAATAGCCATTTCTTAAAAAAACTAAAACTCTCTCCAATGGTGCACATAATTGCTGACCTGTTGCAAATTGAGTTGATAGGAGTTCACCTATCATTAAATAGAAAATGTAGTTCTGCTCCAATATACAAGCCTAATTTTTAAAAAAGGTTTCTACTCAATTATATTAAAAGTAATACCACTGAAAACAGTGCTCAGTTTGGATATTGCCGGCCAACCACCACCAAGGAGCCAGAGAGATCTGTTTACTTGCCCACTATCTAGTGAACACAGATTAATCCATTCTCTTCTGGCTGGTAAATAACTTGATGAGGTCAGTCTCAGAGACATCTAATGAGTTGAGCTAAAACTGCATTATTATGTCACTCAGAACTGTTAGTAGCATAGGGCCCAATCCTATTCAACTTTTCAGTGCTGATGCAGCTGTGCCAGGGGGACATGTGCTGCATCCTGCAATGGGCAATAGTTATGGAGACCTCTTCAGGGTAAGGAACATTTGTTCCCTTACCTCAGGGTTGCTTTGTTGCTGTATCAGTGTGGGAACGTTGTATAGGACTGGACCCTAAGGCTGCAATCCTATACACTTAGCTGGGAGGAAGTCCCATTGAACTCAGTGGGGCTTACTTCTGAGTAGACATGTCTCAGATTGCACTGTTAGAAACAGTGCTAAATGTTGCCATGTACTTCTCATCCCCTCCACCCAGAACCATCATTCTTGAAAATCAGTGCTATTCATTTTCTTTGGGCTTTTATTGCACATTGGCTCAGGACCCCACCGGTTTTTTTTTGTTTTTTTTTGGTAGGCAGGCAATTCATAAATACAATCAATAAAATATAGGTTTTAAGTTTAATCAACAATAGTTTGGTATTATACTATTACAGCAATATTCATCAACAGTTTATTGCTGTTTCTTCTGGGACGTTTGACACTGACAGTAAACTACTATCCTACCATATAAATAGTTGGTAGAATGAAATGTTCAAAGATAGCGTTTTCCTTGATCATTTTTACTGTGAAGATGGCTATATATGTTTCATTTTTTTAAGGTAATACATATATAGTATTAGGTGTTGGATGTGGTTTAATCCCAACTTTCATATGCATTTATTACCCAGCAAAAAAATTTTTTTTTCTGATGCAATTGGTCCTAAAACATTGAAGATTTAATCTTTCATGAGTCAGTTAGCAGAAACACAGACAGTAACTGCTTTCCTAGCATATGGGTATGAACCATGATTCAAATAATCTATATTAAAATTAATGGATTTGAACACCCCCCATGTAAAATGGTTTGTAACATAAATAACTGTCTTCCTGGAACAATAATATGCTAGGGAAAAGGCTAAGCTAGAACCTTTCTCCCTAAAATGTAGTTTTAAATGGGCAACGTCCTGAGTACACTTCTATACTGCAGCGAGTCATGGACTCTTCGCTCACAAAAGGAGAGGAAACTGAATGCTTTCCACATGCGCTGACTCCGGCGCATCCTCGGCATTACCTGGCAGGACAAAGTTCCAAACAACACAGTCCTGGAATGAGCTGGAATCCCTAGCATGTATGCACTGCTGAAACAGAGATGCCTGCGTTGGCTCAGTCATGTTGTGAGAATGGATGATGGCCGGATCCCAAAGGATCTCCTCTATGGAGAACTTGTGCAAGGAAAGCACCCTACACGTAGACCACAGCTGCGATACAAGGACATCTGCAAGAGATATCTGAAGGCCTTAGGAGTGGACCTCAGCAGGTGGGAAAACCTTGCCTCTGAGCAGCCCGCTTGGAGGCAGGCTGTGCAGCATGGCCTTTCCCAGTTTGAAGAGACACTTGGCCAACAGACTGAGGCAAAGAAGGAAGGCCCATAGCCAGGTAGACAGACCAGGGACACACTATACTTGCTCCCAGTGTGGAAGGGATTGTCACTCCTAAATTGGCCTTTTCAGCCACACTAGACGCTATTCCAGAACCACCATTCAGAGCACGATACCAGTCTTTCGAGACTGAAGGTTGCCAACAAAATGGGCAACCATTTGTGTGGGTGGATGTATTGAAACATGCAACGTGTCCACCACCCCAATATTTTGAAGTAGTACAGTCCAAGGTTAGATCTAACCTGTGTGTGTTTTGGCTGTTGTGGATGTTGTCTTTGACTTGCCTAAAGGCAGCATGAGGTTTGTTACCCGGAGTGCTACATCCCAATATAACACTTTGAGGTAAGGTATAGCAGAAAACAGCTTGTTTATTGCTGGTACCAAAGCAAGGCAGCAAGGAAGCCAGTTGCCTCAGATCATGCGCAAGTGTAGCTTTATATGGCCACAGTAACCCATGCCCTAGTGACATCTAGATTAGATTATTGCAATGCGCTCTACGTGGGGCTGCCTTTGAAGATGGTCCGGAAATTACAACTAGTACAGAACGCGGCTGCTCGTGTGGTTGCTGGGGCACGTCAGTTTGACTCTGTCGAGCTGTTACTCCGGCGGCTGCACTGGCTGCCGGTTCTGTTCCAGGCCCAATTCAAGGTGCTGGTTTTGACTTTTAAAGCCCTTTACGGCTCGGGTCCAGGGTATTTGAGGGACCGCCTCCTTCCCTACAATCCTGCCCGTGTTCTTAGATCATCTGGGGGGGCCCTTTTGACTGTGCCGCCACTAAGTGATGTGAGAGGGGCGGCAGCCAGGAAGAGGGCCTTCTTGGTGGTGGCCCCCGAACTGTGGAATACCCTCCCCTTAGAACTGAGAACTGCTCCCTCGTTGTTAACGTTTCGGCGTGGACTGAAGACCTTTTTATTTCAAAAAGCTTTTAATTGTTGACAGGCTGGCTGGCGTTCTTGCTTCTTATATGAAAATCCACGGAGTTTGTTTTTAGATTTTTTTAATTATTGTAAATTATTTTTGTTTTTCATGTTGTACTTTTAAATTGTAAGCCGCCTTGTGTGCCCGTTGGGCAAAAAGGCGGGGTATAAATTAATAAAATAATAATAATAATATATACTCATTTCAAACATAGACAAGCATAGACAAAGGGTCCTGTAAAATTCCATCCCTGCCACACTCAAACACCCCCCTTTACCCCTCCTACGTAGTAGTTGTTGCTTTGGCAAGATAACACAGACCAGCTCTGTCGGGTCTTCAAGGACTAGGGCACTAGAAAGCCAGGCACTGGGTCAGGGGTGGCTCACAGTTTCTTGCTAGCAAGCATTTCAGGCTAACAAGCATTCTAGGACCAGAGTCAGAACTGATGTTAAAATGGTGTTACTTTGGCCAGAATCTAGTGAGAGCTCTTGGCTCACAGCATCAGGATGTTTCAGCAGAGCAAATGACGTCTTCGCTCTCCCTGTTCAAGCAATTCTGTTTCTTCACTTTTCTTTCCATAAAAGTCTTGCAGATAAGTGTGTGAAGTGTTTTCTATCCTTATTAGGGCAGCTAGATGCTCTGCCCCTTTTAATATATTGCATCAGAACCCCCTAGCTGTGCACCCTGCTGCTTCTCTTCCTGACCAGAGAATGACAAGTGATGGTGATGCAGTGATAAGTTTGGGCTGAATAAGTAGGCAATGCAGCATCTATCTAAAAGAGCCACCTAAGAATACAGTTTACGGCGGATACCACAGCCGTGTATATAACTAAATAACTATGGAAGTCTTGCTCAAAGAAGGTGTTGTTAGTACCCCACTCTACCCATCCAGGACTCTGCTTATTTTAAGAGTGCCATTGGGTAAATTTCTGGCCTCATGAGATGTTTTGAACAGTTGGTGAAGCGTGTATGCCAGCACCAGTGGTTGTCCACTGTTGCACTAGTGTGGAACTACAAACCAGAACAAATACATGAAGCATTTCAGGCAAAATAAGCTCAAACTAGCTCAAATTGAAAACCAATTTTTAATCTCTTTGCCTTTCAAGAACACAATCAAATAATTTTGATAATTTTATTCTAAAATTATGGAACAATAACAGTACTTTTAGAGTGTTAGGGTCCATTCTGAGGGCTCTGTGTTTCCAGTCCTTAATGGATTAGTGGGTAATCCTCAAGGGTGCTGGTATCAAGAACAAATCTGAAGTAAGAATCCAAATGGACTGACAGTTGAAATTCAAGCTGTAGTGTGCTTCTTCAGCAAGTCAGCTCAGCCATGAAGAAGCAAATTTCCCATCAGTGGATTAACTGCCCAGTCCTAAGGGGCAGCCCAATCCTGAGCTGCCCGGGGAGTCCCCGCTCGGCAGCACCACGAGGGCTGCTGCTGAATCCAGCGCCTCCCGTGCTACCGCGGGAGGCACTTTGGGAGTAGGGGACGTTCGTCTCCTTCCCCCAGGTAAGGGAGGCAGCCCCGCAATGGGGCTACTCCCTTGGGCGCCGCTAAAGTAAAGGTACTCGTGTAAGGCACACAGCCTCCATGAATGCCTAGGATCCTGTGGAGCTCCACGGATCCTCCTCCTGCCCGCCCCCAGGCACACCTCTGGCATGCCTCCCCTCCCCATGTCATGCCAGCCTCCCCGCCCCCTCCCCACGACACACTGGCCTCCCCGCCCCCCGCAACGCCCTCGTCCCCGCCCCATTCCCCATTCTGCAGCTCGGCGATCGCAAGTATCACCGAGCTGCGGAACGCGGGCTCCCACCAGGCGGTGGCTCAACGCCAGCCAGAGCTGAGCCACCTCCAGTGGGAGCCAGGCGGTGAGCCCTGCAAACGTGCCTTATGGCACGTTTTTGACTGTGGTCCGCACCGCGGAGGCACAGCGCAGACCACAGGATTGGGCTCTAAGGCTGTTACAGCAGTTTAAATATTCATCTTCCTCGAGCCTGTGCCTGGACTCAAGTTGCTCTCACTGCCATACACTATTTTAAGGGCCTTTATTCTGTATCATCACAAACATCAAAACTGACAGATGTAGTGACCCAGAGAAGGAGAGTGGATGTTTATTCATCAGGCAAGAGGAACAAGGAACAAGACTTAGGAAAAAAGCAGAGCAAAACAGCTGAGGAAGGGCATGCCAACATTTGCTTGAAGCAGACAAAACAAGATGACCTGTACCTGAGAAGAAAAATTGTTGAGAAACATGTGAGTGCCCACCCAAATGACAGCATTAGTGATAAAAGTGGATTGCATGTCTTTTCTGGAAGTGATAGTGATCCATGTAGGTGACATTTTTTCCCAGTACTTAGTATTTTTGATTATACTCTTGTCAATTCTGGCCTACATTCATACCTGAGCATCAGACCCTGCTCTTATCAATTGTTCTCTTCTTCCTTTTGGAAAATTTGCAAAGCATCAGCATCTGTAATTCCACTTCCCCACATTAATAAATGCACTGAAATTACATGCTTGTAATGTTGCCACCCACTGTTATCCCATCTAATCTGGTAATCACTAATATAAATGTAAATTGGTTGTTATTGGTTCATATCTGGAATTATGCTCCATACATATACAGTAAATATATCTATAGTTGCCAACCCTAATGCCAAAAATTCTAGTCTGTGTATTAGAAAGCGGTTTTCTCTGACAATATGGCCTTGGTTAGCAAAAGCCATAGACTTCTTGTTCCCTTTAGTTTTCTGGTACAGTACTATACCCAATCCACCCAAAAGCCTTTACACCATTTTTACCCCATCTAGACCCTAAGTGCTCTAAACATGTCAGAGTATGCATATGCATCTAGTTATGGTTACCCCTGTGTAACATTTGTTGTCCCCTAGGGAGATTATCCATACAATGCTGCAAGGTGTGAACACCCTAAATTTCCTTGTAAGTTTCATGTAGCTGTTGAAACAACATGGTAGGAACCCTGCAAATGTGGTGAAGTAGATGTCTGAAACCTTCCCAAGTAGGAATGAAACAACTGTAATGTAGTGCTTCCAATCATCATCCCAGATAGGTGAGCCATGGTAGTAATACTGATGGTATTAAAAGCCACCAAGGAATCCAGGAGAATGAACAGGGATGATGTAGGGAGAATATAGGAATCAATAGGGTTCCAATGTAGGTCATCAGTAAGCCTGTTTCTGTCCTGAGCCTGAACTAAAAACTGGATCAAAATGGAAATGGAGATGTTCTGTTAAGAATTATATTTCAGCTTGGGCTACCACATGTCTAAGTATCTTGCCCCCTAAATGGAAGCGGAGGGTGGCTGTTACAGGTGAAAAACAGTGCAATTTTAACCCCAGGGTTAGATTGGCACAAGTAACTTGTGCCAACCCGGGGGTGTCCAAACATGCTGTAAGGCACGTTTGTGCCGACTTTAGAGTTGGGGAGGCCAGTGCAAGGAGTTGCACTGGCCTCCCCAAGCCAGATCCAGACCCAGTGGGGAAAGTTTGAGTCTGCCAAGCTTGGCCAATGCAGGAGTCTGGGGGAAGGGCAGGGAGGAGGTGTTTCAGTGTGGGGAAGGGAGGGTGGCAGGCAGTACTGGGGGTGGGGAGTGGGAGGTGGGACCCCGTTCCCAAGTGGCACGGAGCAGCCTCTGGCTGCTCTAGTCTACTTGGATTTGCACCACTTCTTGAGGTGGCTCAGATTCGAGTAGACCCACTGGGACCCACATGACCAGAGTTAAGGGAAGACTTTCTACTTGTCCCGGTTTGTGCTGATTCTGGCCCCAAATTTGAGCTGGATGCAGTGCAGGCTCACCGACATGCCTGTTCCAGCACAAGTTAGGATTGCGTCCTAAATAATCTACAGTGAAGGTCCTCCTGGATCCAACCAGTTGCTGCATCACCTTCAGCAAAGTGTTATGAGCCACAATAGGCAATAGAATATTAATTATGTAGATAATTATTTTGGAAAGCATGGCCTGTTCTTTAAAAAATATACTTCTTATATACAAAAATTTTGTTTTTTTAAGGAGCCAGTTATTTATTTGAGTCTTTTCCTAGATGTGAGTTTATAGTTCCCTTCTTATGCATTTGTTATTACTCTGTAGAGTTATATCTTCCTCTTGCTAGTGACTAGCACATTGATTTCAATTACTGATGAGTCATACTAGCGACATATACAGAAAATGCTTTATTACTAGAACTTGGCTCTAGATTAAGCTGTTTAAGAATTGGAGTTTTTCCCTTAAGCGAACAATACAATTTAGAAGCAAATCCCACTAACTTCTGTGGAAACAGTGTCCTTGGGATCCAGTGAAGTTATACAAGATGCAGTGATGTGCTGATAGAAGAGTAGCAAGGTGACATCTGTAAAAAAGTAAGTAGACCAGACTTTAGGGCAACCTATGGCTAGCTGAAGTCATCTGGTCCACAAGGAACTTAGCTTGGGAGGTGAACTTTCCCACCCAGGTCACTGCACACTAAATCCCTGTGCAGAGCAGCACAGGGTTTCTGCAAGCCTAGGTGGGCAGCTCCACTATTTCCTATCCAGTGCGTGGCTAACTGGTTAGGAGACCTTGTCTCCCAAACCAAGCTTCATGTGGGCCACTTCTGGGTGTGATGACGTCACCACCAAATGTTTGGCCCATTTAAACATAAAGGTTGCTTTGAGAAAGACCATTGTCTTGGAATGGCCTTCATAAAACAAAAACAGTTAGACAGGAACACATATATTTCAGACAGATTGGAAAACTCACTTCTAAATGTGTCCTTGTTGCCTGATGTACTCTTTTTATTGATGCATGACACAGTTATTTGCATGTATGCATGATCCAGGTCAGTCTTGTGGCATTTGAACTGGACTGATGGTACTGGACCTCAGGTCCCACCAGCCCTCAAGGAAAGCTAAAATGTTGATTTGCCAGAACATGTTTGATTTTTTAGCCTCTTTCTGCTTTTCTCCACTTTTTGCAATTGGAGATCAGGGTGTCTTAGCACCCTTGCCCCACAATCTTTTCCTTCTTTATGCACATGCCTTGTTGAGTCTAGGACTCCTGGTCTATACCATTTTAGGGAGAGGCCTGATTAGCCTCAGGCCTCCTTTTTAAGTGGACACTCTTCACTGTCCCTGTCCCTGTCACCTGAACAGCTGGACTGGGTAGTGTAAAAGAAGTCCCTTTGAGCATCTGCAGGGCTGGTTAAGAGGAATAGATACTAGAATTTTTATCGTTGATAATTTTCTACATATGATAGAGTGGGGGCATCTCCCCCTTTACCACACATATAGTTGTGATGAGAACTTCATTTGTGTAGATTCATACAAAGTCTCAGAAAGGAGCTAGATGTGAAACAGCACAATTCAATCTATTTGAGTACTGGTCTACTCATTGGCTGGGTTTCATGCTATCATGCATAGAGGGGTCAGCTCCTGCTGAGTGTATGAACTGGTCCTCTGAGCACACGTGAAAGTAACTGCTTAATTTAGGTATAACTACATCTATTAAAAGTCAATTTTTATAAGTTGTTCGTTAAAAAGCAGTCACAGCAGCCGTAACCTATTGCTCACAGTTTTCACAAGATTTCCACCTTTTTTTTTTTTTTTACAGAAAATCTTGTTCTTCAGTGACTTGTATTACAAAGTTATGGCACTTACATGTATCTTCATAAGGTTCTATGAATGGCTATAGCTAAATGCTACCACAGACAATGCATTCTATCAGCAAGTTAAAAAAACTGAAAATAAACTAGGAAGTCATTTTAAAATTGTTTAGTTTTACATGCTAGTTACTGAAGTAGACAGTGCAGCTTTTTCAGTAATATTCTACATGCTGTGTCATGTATGACAAGTATTTTGTACATTTTTATTAATCTATCTGAAGAAAGTATAAAAGGAACACCTTGGATCCTACAGTGCCCTACTGCAAGTGGAAGGCACTTCTGCTGATGCAGAGATGATTTCTGCTTATTTCCCTGTGGTTGCAAATCCCAAGCCTTTCAAGTGGTTTTTCTGACCCCCAGGAGCAGCTTTTTGGGAGTGTGGAGGTTCTGGTGGGAAGGAGGTGGCAGGGAAGCCTCATTTCATGAATAGAACTCTGCTGGTGATATTAGAATTGAGTGTATTAGATTTAAGTAGTTATACAGCATGGAATAAATACACAGGCTAGGAAATACTTGCATTTGCTTTCTCAGTACTACCCATAGATGTACAATTTAAAGTCAGCACATTTTGATGAACCTACTGAATACAAGTATAAAACAGTAATGATAAAATCCTCAGATCAATTAATCCAAAGTACTTCATTTGATTTAGGGCGCAATCCTAACCCCTTATGTCAGTGCTTTCCAGCACTGACATAAGGGCAATGCAGCTCTGAGGTAAGGGAACAAACATTGCCTTACTTTGAGGAGGCCTCCGTGAGTGACACCCAAATGCAGGATGCAGCACATCTCCCATTGGCACTGCTATGCCAGTGCTGGAAAGCACTGACATAAGTGGTTAGGATTGCACCCTTAATCTCATAGATTATAATGGGAAACACTTAGGATACTTCCACAGTAGCCCTTTATTCTGTAACTGACAGTATTCACTTTTTTTCTTTCCTTTTTTAAAAAATAGGACATGCAGATGACATCATAAAAAAACCATTGTCCCGTTCTCTCTCTTTCCCCCCCCCCCCCGTTCTTCCATTCCTTCTGGGATCTAATTTATTCTGACTTTTTTTTGGGGGGGGGGGGGAACAGATAAACAGCAGAACTCATTAAGATAGAGATCATCTCAGTACTACTATTTAGTTCTTTTCCCCATTCATTTTATATCCTGTTCCTGCTTCCACTATTTCTTTCTCGTGCTGAAGCTAAATAAATTTTTATTTTAGTTTGCTTTGTTGCACTTTTTAAAAGTTCCAAAATGTACATATGTGCAAGGGTTTCCTGTTGCACTGAATTTTTAGCAGAACTTTCCAAGGTCGCCTGTGATTTCTGAGGAGCTTGGAAAACAGCCAGCTCCATGGCTCCACCTGAATCAGACTAGGATGGGGGGGGGGGGAATCCCACTCACTATTTCAAAAAGCTCTCCACACTCATTGCAGATGAGGGGGATTTTCCCCTCCCTTCTCTGACTCACAAGGAATCTTAACACATAGATAACAGTGAGAGGTCCTCAAATGTTCCTGTAAGCCTGGGAAGTACACTTTTTAAACATCTCCGTCACTATGGCAGAATATAGCACTATATCAAATGCTGCCTGGAACCAGTGTTTTAATTCTGCTTATAGTTGGTGGAAAAGCAGCACCTTTAAATGGCCATGCAGAAGCATTCCTAGATTAAATGAATATACTCCAGTTTAAATGGTCTGTCAAAGTCTTTTAAAAATTACAGGTCTATCTATACTATAACATTTTGTTGTTTAAACCATTTTCAACTTCCACACTAATCTATATTATTAAGAGTTCCTTTAGTTCTATTGAGATAAGTGCAGTTTTATGGATTTCAGGAACAAAACTGTCTTCTGCTTCAAAATGAACCTCATCTCACATTTGCTGTTTAAGCACATGTTCACATTACAACATCACATGGAAATACTTTTTCTCCATAGATATCACTAAAGACACACTGACCAACGTAAAAACATACTAAGAAAAGGGAATGGCATGTGAAAATGAAATAAATACAACATAGTTTAAATAAAACACATTTCTAAGATACATTCACATTTTTATAGACTTAGAGCCCAATCCTGGGCTCAGTGCCGCGGCTCCTCACCACCAGGCTCCTGCCCATGCTAGCCCAGTGCCGGCTGGTACTGGGCTAACATCAGGTTAGCGTGGGGTGGGCACCCAGCCTCCGCGGCTCGGTGGTCTCACGGACCACTGAGCCGCAGCATGGATTCAATCAAAAATCAAAACCATTGCGGGGCTGCTTACCTTATCCAGGAGAAAGGAACAAAAGTCCCCTTCTCCTGAGGTGCTGCCCTTGGTAGCCCAGAGTGCGCAGGATCCGGCAGCAGCCGTTCTCAGTGCCGCCAAGGCTGGGCATCCTGAGGCAGCTCAGGATTCGGCTGCCCGGTGGCCAAACTTGCTTAACGTAAGAGCTACATACGATACACTTCAAATGTTTGAGAGCTGCAGTATTTAAGAAGCATTTAAATTCGTAAATATATTTACTCACCATGATCATTAAACTTATGTTTTAATCCAGTGGACTCTCAATTTAAACCTGGTAAATTTTAAAGCTTGAAAATTTCTTATTTACCTTTTATATTTACTTTGATGCAAAATAGGAACTCAGCCAACATATTTCTGAGAGTTGCTCATTATATGTGAAAGAACCGTGTGTGCCTTGCAAGCTGTGATTTAGCCACCCCTGTTATAGACACTTGTAATCATTACATTTAAAGGGAAACAGCCTGATCCATTTTAAGGCACCTCATGTGTGTTTATCCCCAGCTGGATGGAGAACCACAGGCACAAACAGGTGCTATGTGCACAGCTGTCCTTGTCAATCCAGTATTTCACAACTGGATAGTGAAATTTTAGCTTTCTTGAAAGAGTTCTACGTTAAGAACTCTTTCAAGAAAGCTAAAATTTCACTATCCAGTTGTCCTAGGGCTGAATTGCCCCTTGCATGCTAAAATGCTGATCAGTAGGATTTTAACCTTTACAAAAGTGCTCTGCACTGAAGTCATGGCTGTTCCAGATTGTGGCAAAAGTATTCTTTAAATATAACCCATACTAAATGATAAGATAGAAAAAGAAAATTTTTGCACAGTTTCACACACTGTCCTTTGAAGAAGAAGAAGAAAAAATAAAGAAGAAATGTCAATAGGATGATGAGTGTGACTCTCAGTTGACACTGGTTCTGATGAAGCAAATGAAGCTTACACTTACAGAACATTTTTAGGGTAATAGTTCAAGATGATAAAATAAAGTGCATTGCTAAAGATATCAGATGTTTGGCTTAATTATTGGTTTCCTGATTTCTGCATATCAAGTTTCTAAGGTAAAAAAAGAATGGTGACCAGACATGGAAGAGTCTTTTTCAGTCATCTCAGCATATCACAACTCCAAAATTGCTTCCAAAGCTCTCTGAAGTGTTGGCTTCTTATAATCGCCATGCAATCATAATAGTCCTTCAACCCATACTTGGGTTTTTCCTGTTAACATATTAATATATAATTAGAAAAATTGTGCATGGAAATACACAACAAAAAAGTTCTAAACAAATGATGAGAATTGGTTAAATGTTGGCTATTACATCACCATGTGAGCTTAAAAGAAAACAAAAATCCAATATAGTTGTGCACTGCTTAGAAGAAGCTAAGAGCTTTCCTTTATATTCTCTGAGAAAATATTTAGGCTAGTAATTAAGATAAAAGTTGTCATCTTGTTCAGTGAACACTATAATTGCCAGGACTGCAACCCCTTAGAACATATATATACCATACGGTAAATTAAAATGATGAAGCATATTATTTGAGGCAAGTTAGGTTATATAATACTACATTTTCTCTCTAAAGGGAAGAACAGAAGTGAACAATGAACTGGTACCTAAACTTTTCCAGTCAAAAGAGTCAAAATCTGCTCGTACACAAGGAATACCAATAGAAAGACAGGAGGAACAGGGAGGGAGGGAGAAGTGAACTAATCAGGAAAATACTAATGGGGGCTAAAACATTTTCAGTACCAAGAACCAAAACATCGAATGTTGTGAAGCTGCACCAATGGAACATGTGGTGCATGCTGTATTGCGGGAGGATAATCCATCAAGAGGTAAATAAAAAACTTTTTTACTTACCTCCTGATAGTCCGCCTTGTACTCATGCCAGCTATTTTCCTGGCTTAAGTCTGAAGAGAGGAAGGGGGCAGCATGGGCTGGAAAATTTGGGGCCGGATCCAGTGTGCACTTTTGCCATCAAGAGCCAACACCTCCAGCCTGCTCCCCACTCCCTGCCTTCCCCACCCTGAACTGCCTCCTCTGCCACCTTACTGGGGCAGCCGAGTTTCTGGGCAAGTCTGGTGTGTGTGCAAAGCTGCTGGCTGTTTCTGTCAGCATTGATGGTAGTAGAACATTGACACAATTGCAAGGCCATTTACAACAGCAGATTGATAGTTCCACTATCATAAATGGTCCATAGGGTGCCGCAAATCCATTACACGTGCTTATATGAAGTCAAACTACCTACAAACACAAGGTTTGTGCTGATGCATTCAAGCATTTTAATACAGGTCAACATAAAAAGGTTATATAAGAATCTTAGGTAATGAGCTTCAAAACTCAAGCCAGAGCACTTCATCAAATCCATAGTTCTGAGAAATCGAACATATTTTTGTGCAAGTTCTCAAAGTAGAATCAATCATGGATTGAAAGTTTAATTTTAAATAATTATGACTGAATTCATTTTTTGATTTGTTCTTTTGAGCCACAATTCTTAAGTGAAAAGTCAACTGGGGACAGTCGTTCACATTGAGCTATTCTTACCAGCAGAAACTTTATGCAGAAAAGACATACCATTGTTTATCTGCTATTGAGTTCCTTCTTCACACAGGATTTGAAAGTGGTGTATTTCTGTATAGTCTTGTAGCCCTGTGAAGCAGAAGACAAAGAAATGCGCACATGCAGGCAACGTGTGAAAGTAGCCAAAGATGACTGTTAGGAGAAGAGTGGCATGCCTATACAAAGGAATGAGATTAAATGGGAACTGCTGTTTGCTAATCATAGTACAAAAACCTTGAACAAAAAAATGAGGTTCCAATACCCATATACTTATAAAGTGGCTGTGCATTACAATTGTATAACTTGTTTTGCTAACTAGGCAAAGAGGCACTTCACTTTTTCAAATGGTGTTTCCTCTTATATTTACAAGCAGGAAAGTAAGTGTCCTTGTTCATCACTGTGTCTCTTCTAGTGGCTGTTTGCTGGTTTCTTCTGCATCTTTTTATACTGTGGGACAGGGAGCCATTTTCTCATTTGACTTTATCACTTTGTGAACTGTTATTTTTAAAGCAGTATTTAATCGTTGAATAACAGTATATATATTACAGGCATTGTATCAGCTCAACTCATTCTATAGAATACTTGGACATTCTACATATACAATCCTAGGTAAACTATTTAAGGTCAAAATGAAATAAGCGCCTTTCATATTTTGCCAGGCATTCTATAGAATGATGATGATAACTCTCCAGGTAATACAGTGGCTGTCCACAAGGTGGCAGATAAACATAAAGACACTTTAAATTCAGCCTACATAACAATTACTAAAGCAAGGAATACAACTGCAAGGGAGAAATCTATATTTAAAATCATGGAACAAGATGTATTTGTTTAGAGCAATAAGCACATTGACTAATACTCATTGTAAAACTTCAGTGGTAATCAAGACATTTAGCAATTCCATGCCACCAAATGTTGGCAACCTTCAGTCTCGGAAGACTATGGTATCGCGCTCTGGATGGTGGTTCTGGCACAGCGTCTAGTGTGGCTGAAAAGGCCGATTCGGGAGTGACAATCCGTTCCACACTGGGAGCAAGTGTAGTGTGTCCCTGGTCTGTCTCCCTGGCTATGGGCCTTCCTTCTTTGCCTCTTTGCATGCGCTGCCTCCGACACATCCTCGGCATCACCTGGCAGGACAAAGTTCCAAACAACACAGTCCTGGAACAAGCTGGAATCCCTAGCATGTATGCACTGCTGAAACAGAGATGCCTGCGTTGGCTTGGTCATGTTGTGAGAATGGATGATGGTCAGATCCCAAAGGATCTCCTCTATGGAGAACTCGTGCAAGGAAAGCGCCCTACAGGTAGACCACAGCTGCGATACAAGGACATCTAGAGGGATCTGAAGGCCTTAGGAGTGGACCTCAACAGGTGGGAAACCCTGGCCTCTGAGCGGCCCGCTTGGAGGCAGGCTGTGCAGCATGGCCTTTCCCAGTTTGAAGAGACACTTGGTCAACAGTCTGAGGCAAAGAGGCAAAGAAGGAAGGCCCATAGCCAGGGAGACATAGCAGGGACACATGGCAGTTTAAAAACAATACTATTTGAGGTAATGATTGTAGTAGAGAAATAAGATTTATTATAAGCATTTAAAGGAAACAAAATATACTATAAGTCAACTCACCAATTCAAAATACTAAAGAAATGTCCATTTACATAGATTCACTCTTCCATCTTTAAATAACTTATTCTAATTAACCTAAAATATCTACT
Source organism: Tiliqua scincoides (assembly GCF_035046505.1). Lineage (NCBI taxonomy): Eukaryota > Metazoa > Chordata > Lepidosauria > Squamata > Scincidae > Tiliqua > Tiliqua scincoides. The sequence goes on from NC_089826.1 coordinate 63,698,642, forward strand.
TTAAAATATCTATTTCAGGCTAAAAATAAATATCACTCACCATATTATTGCATTTTTATAGTTTTAGAAGACTGCACTTAATTATACTATAAACTGAATTCAAAAACAGTATAAAATCTACAGAATTACTTAAAACTAATTTGTGATAAAGTTAATTTCCACTGATAATCATTTTATTGACTTCTTGTCTCTTGAGGGCAGCCAGGTCTAACAGATTGAAATCTCTAAAACTTCTTTAAAGGTTACTGGCATAGAAAAGCTTTCACACAGCATACAAAAGCTTTCAAACCAGTAATGAAAATTGTAATGACAAGAATAAACTTGCTAAATAATGGACCAAGAATCTTCTGGATTAATAGCAAATTGGATTAGATTAGGCAGTGGCATAGCTAATAAACATGTAGCCCGGTGCAGAGCTCAAAATGATGCCCCGGAAGTTATGTCACAACCAGAAGTAACATCATGCCCAGGCTTTTTGAAAAGTGCAAATTGGGGAAAAACCTGCTTCCTCTCCCCAGCAGATCATGACCCACTTGATCTGCCACCTCCCCCAAGCCAGTGGCATAACTAAGAGCCCAATCCTGGGCTCGATATGCTAGCTTACCGCTAGTGTGCACTATCGCAAATGTGCCATAAGGCCTGTTTACTAGCCTTACCACCAGGCAAGCACCTGTGCTAGCCCAGCGCTGGCCAGGGCTGGGCTAGCACTGGGTGGGTGTCTAGCCTCCATGGCTTGGCGGCACGGTAAGCGGGGGCTGGGGATAGGTAGGGAGGAGGCATTCTGGGAAGGGGGTGGCAGGCGGAGGGAGGATGTATGACGGGGAGGCAGAAGGTGGGGAACAGGCAGGCAGGAGCGTGCTGGGGGAGGGAGTGGGGAGGAAGGGAGGCAGGTCCGGTGGAGCAGAGCTCCACTGGATCCTGTCCATTCGTGTGGGGCTTGGCGTCCTACACAAACGTCTTTACCTCACTGCCGACCAAAGGCCCATTGCAGGGCTACTTCCCTTATCCGGGAGAAGGGAATGAAAGTCCCCTTCTCCTGAGGTGCCACCTGTGGTAGCCTGTGGTGCGCAGGATCCAGCGGCAGCCGTTTTCAGTGCCACCGAAGCTGCGTGCCATGGGAGCTCAGGATTGGTCTGCCCGGCATCTATCTGCTACCTGGGATCAAAGAAGATTTTGTAGCCCTCCATGACAAAATCAAATTAAGTAAATAAATTAAAAGTGTGCCCCTTATTGGTTGGAGACACTGTGCTTGGGTGAAGAGGAACAGTTATTTTTCCCCTGCTAAATATAAGAGAAGCACCACTTGAAAAAGTGCCTCTTTACCCAGTTAGCAGGGGGGACTGTATTATGATACATGGAAATGAGAGCTGACTCATATTAAAACCTTATTGGTTCCATGCTGTATCATAACAACACCTCATTGGCTCTCAGAACAATCTTAGGTCAGTTTTGAGTTAAGAAAATCCACTTTTTGTTCCTTAGGGCAGTTGTGTTTTCATTTTCTGGTTAATTGACCATAACTTTTGATAGAATACAGATATTCTAATGTGGTCTGTTTCATTGCATTCAGCATTAAATCACCTTTCCAATGATATATAACATGATGGTATTATTCGTACATACCAAGATTTTCACAATTTTGGCCACTAGTGTCAAGTTCAGCTTGTTGCTCCCCTAAAGCTTGTTGCCCAGTATGACTGCTACCCTCTGCACCCCCTTAGCTATGCCACTGAGATTAGGGCTCATAACATGAGTAGTGGAAAAAATTCTAGAAATTAAGTGTTGATGCAACATAAACAGATCATTTTAACTTCAAGAACAATAGTGAATTAATAATGATTGTCATTTACAAACAGGTTTTAATAATAAAACTTGATCCATCTTCTTACCCTGGATCCTCGATGCAATCTGTCTTTCATAATACCAATAAACTCTTTGTGGCTCAGCTGATCATCTTTGTCTACATCAAAGATCTTGAAAACTGTGTTCACTAAATGTGGTGAAAGCTTCAAACCTGTCGCTACATACACTGCACGCTTGAACTCATCTAAAGAAACAAGACAACCACACAGCACGCAGCCATCATGTAAAACGGTGTTGACATGACTTACACAAAAAAGTTCAACTTCTATCATACATAGTCTGTATTTTTAGACTGCCTCTTCTGTATTATTTTATTGGTATTGCACATTTTCTTTTATTGTTTATTTCTTTTGTATTACAAACTGCTCTGTACCCATGTTTACCAGGTAAAAGTGATATAGCAAGAATTGCAGTAAATTATTAAAATTTAAGCAATTATAACACAGTGTTCTGTTTAAAGGCATGCAGGAGACATGCATCTTAACACATATACTTGATGCTGGGTACCTGCCTGGAGAGCAAAGCGTGAGACCAGTAACATGTTAGGACTGCTGGCAAGAGGCCACAGTTCCACCAGTCAGGTAAGGAAGACCACATTTTGGATCTCTCATTTGAACTAACACCCCCCTCCGCCAAATCTAAGGAATTTAATGCTCCAGCTTTGAAGGGCGCCTGTTCACTGCTTAATTGTTACTGCACCTTCCAGCTCTGAATCCCGATATTGCTAGAACAACATGCAGCATTTAATGGTTTTTGACCTTAGCCGCTCCCTTGGACTCCTGAGCTTAAGAAAAACAACTTTGGGCTTGATCCATGGCCCTCTTTTCTATCTTTGAGATGCTTCTTTGTTCAGGGAGATTTGTGCGGTTAACCCCATGCCACTGTGATCCCTGCAATGCTACACTCCCAAGCATTGCATTAAAAGAACTAACCCAGCTCGGCTTTGTCATGGACCCACCATCATTCCTTAACTCTGTCACATGTGAAGTAAAATTAAACAAATGCTTAGTTATGCTCTCTCTGCATGTGCGTATGTGTTCTTAGAGGGTTGGGGACCAGCATTCCCACTAATTCTCAAGGGGGAGTGCGTGAACCCATATGGTGGCTGTGTGGGGTCAGCTCTGGAGTGCTTGGTGATGACATCATCATTATAATCATAACCACCACCACGGTCCACAACACCACAGCGAGGCTGTGTCAGGCTTTAAATCCAGCTACACAGCCATGCCACTTAGAGGGAATGTTGATGCCTGGCATCAGTCAGGAGGATTTGTTTGGAAGAGATCCACAAGTGTGTAAAATGCTTTCATGGCCTGTTCACCCACTGCCTGTAGCCCTAGGTTCAGACTACAGAGAGCCAATTCCAGCTGCAACCTTTAGCCACAGTCTGAACCATCTAGATGCTGCTAATTTATTTCCCACAAAATTCTCCCTTTCCTGCACCCCAAAACTTTCCCTTTTCCCCAGGTTCCTCTGGGAAGCCCAACTAATCTGCCTACATTTCTTCTCCTGTCCACATTTTACTCCATCATTGCACCACCCCCTCTCCTTGTAAGGAGCTCCTCTCTCCTACTCCTTCCCCCTTCTAACAGCTTTCCTTAGAGTTCTATTGTGTGTGCATGTTCCCATGTATAGTTTAAGAACAAGCGTGATAGCATAGGGAGTCAAACCCAGTTCAAACTCCATCTTGGTTCTTGAGCACTTTCCGTAAATGTGGATTCACCTTACCTCTTGCTTCAGTCATCCTTTTACTGCCAGATTGCATAAATGTGCCATTGGCCAATACGCTAGGTCGCCACATACAACTGCTCCCCCCATGTTACACATTACTGGTATTTTTAAAAAGCACTGGCAGTAACATAATTGTTAACACAAATGATGACTATAAAGCACTGATATACAAAAGTATGACTTTCACTACTCCGACCACAAATTATTATGATTAACAGTGTGATAGTCTTTTCTGCTCTAGTGTCCAGATTATGAAAATTCCTATCCCAAGAGATCCATGCTATATCTTTCTTGGTAGTGTTAGACAGCCGACAAAGGTTAAATATTTTTAAAAAATTCAATGACTGATGACCTGGCTGGCATCTGATGTGTTGTCCTTTTGACTCTCTGCATTTCAAAACTGACCACCTGCTTCTCAAATATTTAAACATATTGATTGACTGAGGGAAGGGGACTAAGAGTGAAGTTCAGATTTGGAAAGCTAACCTCTGCACATTTTATGTGATTTCCCCTTCTTTCATTGCTACACCCCGCACCGTTTCTCAGGAGTGGCTTTTTGGGAATTTGCAGAGCTCTCCTTATGGAGGAGGGGAAGGCAAACAGCAAAAGCAGCATTGTACTTGCACTACTTCACACTACTTGGAATACAACCCTGTGAATGTATGAATTTGCACTTTACTTTTAGATGCTAAGAATTATATGCTCTCATGTATATCACATTTCAAATGCTAGAAATGTAATATACAATGCAGAAATGAAATAAGGTGAACTGGCTCAAGCATTAAAATAATCTTTGCAGGCCCTTCTCCAGTTGCTCCTAACATCTGAGGTTAGGTGAATGCTGGTCAAGAAGAGAGAATGGATTTTCAGCATCTTCAGACTGAGCCAAGAGTTAGCACACTCACTCTCTTTCTGCTCTCCTGTTTGAATATGCAGCTGAATGGGGAAAAGCCTTGGTAGAATGTATCTGCTGCCACCAGCCCAGACGATCAGACCAGACAGAGGGTCCCGTTCTGGGCAAAACCCCCTTCTAAGAAACAAACTGAACTTCGGGGGTTCCTGTCAAAATTACTGTCACAGTAGTGCCTGCGGAGCGAGGACACATGACAATCTACTGTACTTCCTGTACCAGGGAACTGGCAGACCCAGGGTTGAATTATAAACAGTTTATTAAAAGTTTATTCAAAAAAGGAAAACAAAATAGGCAAGAAAGGAAAATGAAGAACACATGGCAGAAAACATAAAGGGTTCTAAAAGATGTACTAATAATGAACACCAGGGGATCGAACTGGATCTCATGCATCGCTAGTAAACTGGAATGGTTACAAGTTAAACTTTGCAAGCATGCCGGAAGGCCTGCAAAAGGGCAAAAACATCAACCCTTATGATTACTAGCTAGATTTATTCCCTTTCATAGTTATGTGAAGGATGGACCTGTAAGCCCTTTTCACTCACTTCCCTGCAAGTGGATCTCTTCTCGCTGAGCAGCTGGAATGAAGAAGCTTGGAAGCTTCTTCCAGCTTGGAAATTTTATCAGTTGAATGTACCAACATCATTGGTCTATATCTGATTAGGGGAGGGAGCCCAGCTGAGTATTTGCCTCTCTCCTTCCAGGAGCCAATGATGGGAGCCAATCAGCTGGCTCATTCCTGGCTCAACGTAAGAGAAAGACTTCCTCACATCCACCTCAGTGGCATGGCATTTTGTGAAACAAAGGGACAATTAAGCTGCAAGCCTGCAGCTCCCAGGGCTGAATGCCACAAACATAGCTAGGTGACCAAAACCGTACAAAACACAGGAAAATGTGAAGAAAATACACAGAAAGAAACATGGGGACACATAAAGAAATACAGAGAACTTAGTGGAAACACAGGTAATTATCACAGTGGTGAGCAGGGAAAGTGTCTTCTCACCAGTGGTATCCACTGTCTTCCCAGAAAGGCATGCCAGTCTACTGTCTTTTCTGTGGCAAAGATCTATTAACTTTTTAAATATTTTTCTGAATTTTGTGCTGTTGCTGGTCATCCCTCAATTAGACAGAACAACCTTCCAAATGCCTTTTAAAGGCATAAAAACATCCAGTTTTTTGTGAAAACCAGAAGTCACTTTTTTTTTTTTTTTTGCCTTTAGAAGGCATTTTGAAGCCCCAAAGGCTGTGGGCAGATTTGAGTGGCCTCTGTGGGCTTCAGAAGGCCCTCAGGAGACAACTGGAACACAGCTCTATTCACCTTCGTAGGTTTTAAAGGGGCCTAAATTGTGGCTTTAGGTATCTGCAGTTTTTAGTATCCGTGGGGGGTCAGAGAACAGATCCCTCATGGATACTGAGGCTCCACCTGTGTATTTGGGGAAGGCAGGGCAACATGTGACTACTTCTAAATGTACCAGGCAGCTCTAATTCCATTAACACTAATTGAAGCAACACTTGATGCTCACATCAATGTGGAAGAGTCAATAAACGGATTTCCTTTTTTTAAGCACACAAAAAATACTAAGTTGTACTTATTTACCTTGTCCTATTGAACGGTTTGCAAAATTATACATTTGCATTGCAATTGCAAAATCTTCTAGGTTGTTCAAAAACTGGAAAAATGATCTGAATTCATCAAATGTAATACCCTGTTGAATAAAAGAAAATTGACATTAGTACTGTTAGTACCGTACCGGGCAGGAGGTCTGGTCTAGAGGGCAGAGCCTCCGTTAGCCCAAGGAGAACATCAGAAGGTTGCCAGTTCGAGAACACCGGCAGCTCCCTGAACGGCAAGACCTTTAAGTAGCTGACAAGCTGAGCCGAGTTACTCCATCTGCTCTGAGCGAAGAAGCGTCTTGGCTGCCCTCCATGTGAGAGATGGAGCTGCTATCAGCCTGCGTGGGGGGCACTGGAGGCCAGAAGTGAGATCAGACCCGGAAGATCCATCTGAAATGTTGTGTGGTTCTTGAAAGAGAGAACTGTTTATGATTGTAAAAATCCCCTTGAGGGATTTAGAAATGCCTGCCTATGTAAACCACCTTGAATAAAATCAGAGGAGTAATCCGATGACCAGAAAGGTGGTATATAAATACCGAATTATTATTATAGTTATTATTACTGTTGCATTAGCAGCAGTCACAATCCCTTGCATTGCTTGCCAGGCAGTGGCATTGCACCTAATAGCCAGCAGGGAATGAAGGCAACTCTGTTCCTTTGCAAAGCTGTGACACTGTTGCCTCAAGCCAACTTCTGCTGGGAGAGAATGGATGCCTCCTTCACTCAGCTGAGTCTTTTTCTGTAGCCCATCAAACCTACACAGATTTCATTCATTACATGATATCACATTGCTCTAAATCTGAGAATGGCAACAATTGCTTTAAAACTGTGAATTAAGTAGTAATGTTAAATGAGGAACTGGAACTAATTGAGAGCCCAATCCTGAGGACTGAAGCATGGATCCGTGCCGTGGACCTCAGTTGCAAACGTGCCATAAGGCACATTTGTGGGGCTCACCGCCAGGCTCCTGCTAGAGTTAACCCAGCGCCAGCTGGCGCTGGGCTAGCACCCTGCGGTCGTCCGGGTTCTGCAGCGCCACGGTCTCCCGGACCACCAGGCTGTAGAATAGGAGGTGGGGGTGGGGGGGAGGTCTTCTGGGAAGGGGGGAGGCATGGCCAGGGGTGTGGGCAAGGCGTGTTGGGGGAGGGGGAGAGGCGGATCTGTGGAGCTGAGCTCCGCAGGATCCAAGGCACTCGTGCAGGGCTGCTCACCCTACACGAGTGCCTTTACTTTAGCACTGACCTTTTGGTCACTGCTAAAGTGAGTAGCCCCATTGAGGGGCTGCTTCCCTTACTCGGGGGAAGGGGACGAATGTCCTCTTCTCCCGAGGAGTCTCCCATGGTATATTCAGGATCCGGTGGCAGCCCTCTGTGGAGACACCGGGTCTGGGAGCTCCGGGCAGCTCAGGATTGGGCTGTAAAGTGTTTAAAAATCTTTTTTCCCCACCATATTTCTAGTGAAGTTCATATATTTAAAAAATACTGAAGTCTGTTCTACAGCAAGCTTTTAAAGTTAGAACTTCTGAAGGTAAGGAAGAGCTCACCAGGTACAAAGGAGGTCAGTTATGTTATCCTTTACATTTGCTACTTGAGAAGCAGATTCCAGCTAGACATGAGTAAGGTCTATTATCTCGTTATTCAAGGTGACCCTGCCTAAAGCTTTGCCTTTGTGCCCCTGCCTCACAAAAACAGTCTACCATCAGCAAAAGTTGAAGTTTTAATCACAACAATAAAGCAAAGCTTTATGCAAGCTCCAACTTGGGAACATCCACTACAAAAGTTAGCAGCATCAATGGAAAAAGAGAATAGCAAGGGGACCGAATGGGATGTTGTCCTCCAACAGGAGAGTAGAAAACACTGTCACGAGCCACCCAAATGTTTATTCCAAATTCACATTCTCATCCATTATCTAAATTATTTTAAAATCTCACAACCAGTGATAACAAACTACTTTAATAATGGAGCCAGCAGTGACTGAGGGGAAGACACAGTCAGAATTCTCCTCCTGCCCCCTACACTGCTCAATCCCTTTCTAAGGAAAGGGATTATGGTCCTGTATCTTAAGGGGGACAAGGGCATTCAAACACAGAAAACCCTGGTTCTGGAATGGTGTTAGTACCATCTGGGGATGAGGTTTTGGAATTTAATCTGTTGTCCTCTACTTTCTCACCCTCTCACCATGTACAGATTAATATCTGTTGGACAACAGCAGTTAACTTATCTAGATAATATCTCTTAAGAACAGGCTCAAGATGTTAACTAAACAGTTAATGGAAAAGACTGGGGATGTGGAAAGAGTGATGTGACTGTAACTGTGATGTAACTTCAAGATCCTGACAGATAAATAACTCAGATAAATGAATAAGAAAATAAAGTTAAATTGTGGGCAATCTCCCACTGAGAATGCACTACAAGCCTTATTCATTTCAAAGCTACTCCTTGCTTTTGGGTCAATTAGAAGCTGTGGGGCCCAATGCAAAACATTTCTGCAAGGGGTCATCCCTGTTGGTTCCTCCACTCACCAGGATTAACTGCAGCGGCCACCAACTGCTTTGGGCGGGGAAGGCTGTCCAATGGCAATGCTCCACTTGCCACGCTCTCCTTGCAGCACCTCAACAAGGAAGATTCCATGCCACAGCGTCAGCTACAGAGCAAGGTGCAGGCTGTGGGCACTCTGCTCGCTGCCCCAGTGTAGGGCCCCTTCAGGTACAGGGCCCATTTTGGCCAAATTGCCCTGATGCCAGCCCTACCTCCAAAATTTGAAAAGATACAAACAAAAATCCCACACCAACACATTGCCTGGTTTCTTCTGCTACCTCCTTTCCATTCTGTCTCTTTCTTTAGAGGAGAAGGGGGAAAGCCATTAGTTATGTCCTCTTCAATCCAATAACCACTGTTTATTTATTTCCTTTTCCAATGTTTGTTTGATACATACACATTCATTGTTGAACATCCAATCTGTGTCATGGTATTCAACCACTTTGGGTTATTTTTTTTCAGTGCAGGCATTTTCCACGTTGAGGCTACCTTATAAATGAAGCTTACTGAAGCTTATTGGCCTCTGTCTCTCTCTCTCTCAGTTCCTCAAGCTACAGTACCAAGACTGTTGAAAAGTGTAGCCATCTGAAAAAGCCACACTGTTTACAAATCATTCTAAAATAGTTAAACTTGATCCTTTTGCAAACAAATAGAGCAAATTATACCCAATGCATTCCATGCTTGAAAGGTTGCCTGTAACATCAAGCCTATTGGTTTGCACTGATGCATTCAGCAACCACAAGATCTCTTTATTGCTCAAATTCACTGCTGACAACACACTTGTTTCCTAACAAATAAATCGGCTAGCAAGGTTCTTTACTGATGCAATTGCCCAAGCTCTTTGAAAATCCTTGTTTAGACACTGATAAGAACCACTCACTCAACAATGGCCTTCTACAAATGACCCTCTGTAAAGCCTATTAGAGAATTAGATAAAAGGTGTTAATATTTCTCTTTCAGCCTTTCTGTAGAGGCAGGAATACCAGGAGGAATATTGTGATGTCCTGATGAATAAAACAATGAAACTTTAACCCCTAAAAATGAAGTGACTGTGGTGTTTTATCACATATTTGTTGACTAAATACAGAGTCATTCAGAATAAATTGTGCTAAATGTCTCCTTTCTAAGGTAATCTGAAGACATTTGAAGACATTTGAGATAGGAAGAGTGTTGCTGTAATTAGAAGGTTTGAATTCTGAACCCAAAATTCCAATAACTAGACAGATTGGATGCTTTATGCCAATGACAGTGTGAATAGGAGTGTATGTGAAAGAAAGGAAAATACAATTGCCAGCTTTTTTTCTAATTGGGCTTCCGTGACTTCAACAACTGTGTTACGAGTAAAAATTCAGTAGGTGAAACTATTCCCATCAATGTGTCAGAGAGGCATCTATTCTACACAATTTCTGCTTATGTCATAGTTAAGACATAGGAGCCCTGCCTCAAAGAAAAAGGAACAACCTGACACTATCTGAAATGCTGTATTTTAATTTGATTGTAATGGACCACATTGGGACAGCTGGGATTAATAAAACACCAAGGATTAAATGTCTGCGTTATTGTGACACACCACCACTTCCTATCTACTTCCTCAGGCACTTTTTCAGTTTGCAGAGACACAAACTATCCAGGACATCCTGTACATCCAGCTGAAATCAACTGAATTATTCCGTCAAATGCTTCATTCCCCCTGCTCCTTCACAAAAACTCTTGCTTTGCTTCCCCCCCCCCCCCAGCTGAGATGTTTAGGATTCAATAGCAGCTATCACATTTAGGCCTGTTCCAAAGCACATTTATTTGATATAATTGAAATAACATTTCAGATAACTATGGATAGGACTGAGCTGCTAAGATGATAGCCACATTCAGTCGCGTTGTGAGGAGGGTCAGGGGCCAACTGCCCCGGGCTTCATGCTGAGGGGGGTGCCACACAGACTGCCCCATCCCAAGTTTTAGAGCTCTAGGAACTCTTCTGAGTCCCAGAGCTCTTAAAGAGTTCCTGGCTCTTTCCATTTTTTAAAAACACGGGGTGTGACATCATTTCCAGGTGTGAAGAGGGGGGGCATAATTTGGAGCTTCGCCCTGAGCTCCACAGTGACTGGCTATATCACTGGCCACATTCTATGCAAATTTTTGCAGGCGTTTGGGTCTCTGTTTGAATGTTTACCTGCTCTTCTGGGATACTGCAGCAAACATTTTCCAGATAGCTTGACGTATTTTCCACATTTGTATATCTTAAAAGTATATGAGCGAAGTCTTCCTCGCTGATGGTAGTCATTCCATTAGAATAGGAAAGGAATTCTATTTCAAGAACTTCGGTCTGAAGGTTATCCATAAACCTGAAGTAGTGATAAATTCCCAGAAGTCAATTTGCAGAAAAATAAATAAAACAACTCCTAAACATTCAGACTCTTCCTAATTTTGTCCAATATCACTAGTATTTACAGCTTACAGACACTGATGCAGCATTGGCAGTTCTTATCACTGACAGACCATTTCTGTAGCTAGAACTACATTAACCTCAACTTGCCTGCAAAATGAATATCCAAGCTATAAATACATCATATTGTTGCTGGGGGCCCTCTCTCTGGACCCTGTTACTCTCTGACTGGAAATTAGCAGTGCAGTCTTATGCATGTATATGCAACTGATTTCAGTAGGACTCACTCCCAGGTAAGCATCCAAAGGATTTCAGCCTAAAGGTCTGATCTATCCATCAGTACTGTTATATCCAGTTATGTTCATTTCCTGGAACCTCCCATCTAAAAGTGCATTAAGGTTTTGGCTTTTTAGGTCTTCATAACAAAAATGTGTTATCAGATTTGGAAACCTACAATTTTTATGTTTTATTTAACATTTTTCAGAAAGTTCTTTTTCAGGATAACAGGACAGCTCTATATAACACACACTAATGTTATAGGCATCTATTATATGTATATGAAAGCATTCATACATACAAAGTGTAAAAGCAAGGCTCACCTATAAAAGTCTTCAAAGTTAAGCTCAGCCTTTCCTTTCTTGCCAAAAAAGTGCACCAGCAGTGTAGTATCAGACAGTAAACTGGTGATGTCATCTGCACGCTTAAAAATATATTACCAGTTGACAGTAAAACCTTTGAAGTTGCAATATATTGTTTAAGCAGTAAAAGTCCACACAATATTTTATCAATGCACTTTGTTTGAAAAAGGAGATGCTTTTAGATAAATGTATTCATGCATCAAACTAATACACATTAAAACTATTGTATGTGCAAAATCAGTTAACATTGTTAGTTGGATCATAGCTTTCCATATGTGAACTGTTAATTGTGGTTTAGTTCCATCAACATAAAATTAAGTGACATGACATGGTATGACCAAAGCTGCAAAAACAAAATGATGCTGAAATCAGAGAATGGTGAAAAGAATTCGAAAAGTGAAATAGGTGAAAGTATGTACAAACATTTTTTAAAAGTATTCTTACAACAGAAAGTCAAAACATCATTAAAGAGGCAATGTTCTCCCATAATATATTTAATGTCAAAAATCCTGAAGGAATATTTTGGTGGGTAAAATAAAACAATGGAAGCCTACCTCAGGTGGCATAACTGTGCTGTTATCTCTGCAAAAATCTGTCCATGCAAAAATGTCAAAGATTCCACTGTCTATGAGAAAAAACCTCCAGTGTCAATGGAGGAAGGATGGCATTATAACAAACTACTCTATAGATAAGAATATGAACTACACATCAAGACATAGTTTAAACCATTATAGCCTCTGAAGTAATTTGTATAGAAGTAGGTCTTCAATATGTGACCTGACCAGCTGACGTCCAGTTTCATACCGCACATTCTTTGGGCACTGCGAGCAACGAATGCAATGTCTTCCAAGTACATTTCTTTGTTCCTGGCTTAATTATCAAAATATTGCTTTCCTGAATGTGCAAACTTGACCAAAAGGACACTGCTTAAATCATCAGGCCCAGAAGTCCTTCTACTCGTAGTAAGGTTGCACTTCATTTAGGCAAATAAAACTGACAGATGACTATTTCAGCAATCGTTTTCAAAGCCTTTTATGCGCAATTGGGAACATTCAATTTACAAGGCAGATATAAATTGCATGCCATTATGTGACTAGGTGCATACCCTAGGTGACTTAACAGCCCAAACCTATCCTTCCCCCCTTCATATGCATAAGAACATAAGAACAGCCCACTGGATCAGGCCATAGGCCCATCTAGTCCAGCTTCCTGTATATCACAGCAGCCCACCAAATGCCCCAGGGAGCACACCAGATAACAAGAGACCTGATCCTGGTGCCCTCCCTTGCATCTGGCATTCTGACATAGCCCATTTCTAAAATCAGGAGGTTGCACATACGCATCATGGCTTGTAACCTGTAAAGGATTTTTCCTCCAGAAACTTGTCCAATCCCCTGTGGCAAGGAGTTCCACAGAACAACTACATGCTGAGTAAAGAAATATTTTCTTTTGTCTGTCCTAACTCTCCTAACACTCAATTTTAGTGGATGTCCCCTGGTTCTGGTGTTATGTGAGAGTATAAAGAGCATCTCTCTATCCACTTTATCCTTCCCATGCATAATTTTGTATGTCTCAATCATGACCCCCCTCAGGCACCTCTTTTCTAGGCTGAAGAGGCCCAAACGCCGTAGCCTTTTCTCATAAGGAAGGTGCCCCAGCCCAGTAATCATCTTAGTCGCTCTCTTTTGCACCTTTTCCATTTCTACTATGTCTTTTTTGAGATGTGGCGACCAGAACTGGACACAATACTCCAGGTGTGGCCTTACCATCGATTTGTACAACGGCATTATAATATTAGATGTTTTGTTCTCAATACCTTTTCTAATGATCCCAAGCATAGAATTGGCCTTCTTTACTGCCGCAGCACATTGGGTCGACACTTTCATTGACTTGTCCACCACCACACCAAAATCTCTCTCCCGATCTGTCACAGACAGCTCAGAACCCATCAGCTTATTTGTGAAGTTTTGATTTTTTGCCCCAGTGTGCATGACTTTACACTTACTTACGTTGAAACGCATCTGCCATTTTGTTGCCCATTCTGCCAGTTTGCAATCGTGCCAAAAGGGCTTACACTGCATCCTGCAGTCCCAGAGGTCTCCTCTGGATAAGGCTACATTTGTTGCCTTAGCGGAGCTAAGCCTGAGGCCAGAATGGGTCTACTCAGACCTGCACCAATAAAATCATTGGCACAAGTCTGTATAAACCTAGGTTGGGGGATCAGGTTGGGAAGGCGGTTTGGATTCTGCAGACACCAATGCTTCTGAACCCACACCCTTTCCAGACCTGACCAGCTCTCCTCCCCATCTCTGTTGTTGCCCTGTTCCTCCCACTCCTGCTCCTGTTCCACCTCCTCACTGGCTCACATGGGTTGGCAAGCCTTCTCCAAGCTGCTCATTCCTCCAGCGGATTTGATCTGAAGATTGTGCTGGAAGGCAAATATTTTCAATCTTAAACATTTTGTAAAAAAAAATCAAGATATCTTCCAAACTGGATTCATTTCTCAATAATACTGATAACCACAACAATACTCTAACCTCAGCAAACCGTACTCACCTATCTTAGAAAAGTCATTTAAATAAATATTAGGGGAATTTTCCACCAAGGTGTTTCAGGATAGCAACAGGAACAATAGAAAACATTTTGCAAAAGAAAAAAAATTCTAGTCTTCTTAAAAATGAGTAGGTGTAAAATTATTGTTGTAATTTTATATAGCATCATTACTGTACAATGACTATGGACCTTAGAATAATATAAATACAAGAGAAACTCCTTTATTAGGTCAAGACAATATAGAGTCTTGTAGCACCTTAAAGACTAACCAATTTATTTCAGCATAAGCTTTTGTGGACTGCAAGCTTAGCCTGAAATGAATGCATTAAGGAAAGACTTAGGGCCCAATCCTATCCAATTTTCCAGCACCAGTGCAGTCGCAATGCAGCCCCAATGTAAGGGAACAAATGTTCCTATACCTTAAGGGGGCCTCTGTGACTGCTGTCCCACCACAAGATACAGTATATACCCCACTGGCACAGCTGCACCAGCAGTGGAAAATTGGATAGGATTGGGCCCTTAGATGGGTGGGTAGCCTGAAAAGAACGACATGACTGAAAATACTATTTGAAAAAAGGTAAAAGCTTGAAAAAATATATTATATATTTGGGTTTTTGTTTCAGATTTATGAGATTCTAAATGGCAATTCTGAGAATGTTTATTTGAAGGAAGACCTAATTTAATGCAGCATAAAATAGAGGAGATAATCTTTGAGAATCATAGAACATGAAGTATAGTGTGGCTTTGGACCAAAGTTGTTACAGAAGGAACTGAAATAGTGTTCCTCATGCACAGGAGGCAGCACAGAAATAGTAGCTATATACTGGAGTTGCCACTGGCTTGTCTCAAACTCCCAAGAGGGTATCAAGACACTGCCACACAGCTTCAGGTATATCTTGGCTCTGTAACAAAAGGTTCATGTCCGATGCAACAGAAGAAACTGTAGCCTTGGAGTTAGGGTTGCCAACCCACCAGGAATAGCCTCGAGTCTATAGGAACCAGTGTCATTCTACTTCTGACTGAAAGTAAGCCTGGAGATTTTAACAGGGCCTCCAGGAATCTCTAACCTGGCATCAGGCTGGGGGAAAAAATTTTCAGGAATAGTCAGAGTTGGAAATCCTACCTGGAATACAGCATAAAATAATAAGTGCATGCAGAAACTTGAAACTTGCCTTAACGAGAAATCTCAAGGCCAAATAAGAGAATAATGCTGAAGTAATAGAGATTTGAGGGGCTAACAGAGTCAGGAAGTTCTGTTCTTATCACAGACTGCTTCTTAGGGCACCAAACATCCAATTTAATACAAAATTATGCAAGGGATGGATAGAGTGGAGAGATGCTCTTTTCCCTCTCACATAACACCAGAACCAGGGGACATCCACTAAAATTGAGTGTTGTGAGAGTATTTCTTTACCCAGTCTGTGGAACTCCCTGCCACAGGAGGTAGTGATGGCATCTTGCCTAGATGCCTTTAAGAGAGGACTGGACAATTTTCTGGAGGAAAAGTTCATCATGGTAGATATGTGCAAGCTCCTGGTTTTAGAGGTACACAACCTCAGATTGCCAGATGCAGGGGCGGGCATCAGGATGTAGGCTGTGTCTTGTTGTCTTGTGTGCTCCCTGAAGCATTTGGTGGACCACTGTGAGGAAGCTGAACTAGATGGGCCTTTGACCTGATCCAGCGACAGCCATTCTCGGTGCTGCCAAGGCTGGGCAGCTCAGGATTGGGCTGTTACATGTTTAAAATTAGACTTGCACACTTGAAAGGTCTAAATTGATTCAGTGCTTCACATTTGATGAGAACCTCTTGAAGAAAATTACTTTGATTAAAGGAACATTTCTGAGTGCCAACACACACATCATACTGGAGTTGCTGACATGTAGAATGAAGAAGGTAGAGCTCCTATAACTTTTGAAAGCATTTAGAAGGGGGTATTTGAGCACTCTTTTCGCTGCTTCATAGGAAGTTGCACTTTCCAAAATTCCTGCATCTACACAACTATTGAAGATATATTTTCAACCTATTGCAGCAATCCCATATCTGCCTGCTAATGGGTTGAAGCTCACTCTGTCAGCACAAAACTTCTAAATGTTAATGTTGACTAACAGAATTTTAAGGGATAATGCTTTTGTTTTAGCATAATCTTCTCTCCCTATCCCTTCCTTTTCCAGTGAGCTGCAATTTATATAATGTGCTTGTGGAAAGGTAGAGATATCTGTGGCCTGTATGCATATATGTTGCAAATGGCATTTTAAAAAGTGGTGCAGCTGCAGTGGTTAACAGCCCAATCCTGAGCTTCCCGATGCCTGTTGGAGCAGCGGCGCCAAAGCAGCTACCGCTGTTTCCAGCAGGCGCCCAGAAGCAGGCAAAAGTCTCCTCTGAGCTCTAAGAAGGTTACTATAACTGTGAAATATTTAAAATATACTTAATATGCCAATTACATACGTTATCCCTCCACTTCTAATCAATGAAAAATTTGGCAACTTATTACAAAAACTTATGACAAATGCTGAATAAACCCATGTACCAAAAGCTCCCCAAGAAATGAACAAAACACAGTGTAAAAGAAAGAGAAAAATTAAAAAAGTAAAATATTTACAAAGGAGAAAAATAATGAAATGGACCATGAAAAGGTAAGTGAAAAACAATTATGGACTCTACAGAGGTTTTCTTATACCTCTGCAAGATCTGAAAAGAGTGCCTGGCTTGTGCTACGTCTCAGAGTATCCCAATAACTTCTTGGAACAAGGTCTTCTCCTTCAGTTTTAAGCACCTGTAGAATTTTCAAGAAGCATAGGTGTTGAGGAGGGGGGAGGGAAATCAAGGAACAATAAACAAGAGGAACTTATTCACTTTTACAGCTTTGCAAACTAATCTTCAAAAAGAACACCACAAAAGATTACTCTTTCATTTCTTCCCTACACAAAGAAAAGTATTATATAATACACCACCACCTTTAATGCAGCAGCACTCTCAGTAATTTTTTCCTTTCTTGTCAAAATACAATTGTGTAATAAGTCACGAAGTTGTTTGTAATATTCTTTTCCATGTGGGACCACCACATATAGTTCAGAATTTGACAGGGATGTAAAAATATGCATGAAGTATAGTTGTATGCATTAAAAAAAAAACTAATTTAAAGACAGAAGCTCTTCTTATATCACAGAGCATTAGGATCTTGCATACCTAGGTTTTTGTTCCCCCCAGTGTACTCCAGGAAACAAAATGAGCCCAATCCAGAGAAAGTTGATCATGCTTAAGTTTCCTTGAAATCAATGGGATATTATTTAGTTGTGATTAACCTGTCCCATGGTTGTTAATGCAACAAGTGGAACAAGCTTTCTTTGAATTGGAGTCTGTGTATGGTAATGTTATTCTTATCATAAAGAAGTGTTATGGAGATTGTCCAAAGTAAAGTATTTTTAGTTTAATGGAAAGCACAAGCTTAACTTTTTCTTATTAAAAGATAGAAATTTAGGCTGTCCTATACAAGCAAGCCTGAGAATCAGGGCCCAATGCTATCCAACTTTACAGTGCTCATGCAGCTGCAATGCATTCCTAAGGTAACAAATGTTCCCCTACGTTGCTTGAGGATGCCTCCATGACTGACACCCACTGCAGGTTGCAGCAGCACTGAAACGTTGGATTTGGCCCCCAAGTCTCATTGAACACAGTGGGACTTACTTTTGAGTAAACATATAGGATTGTACTGTTAATGGCATTTAATTCTGGTTGCATCATGCTCAGAGGTTTGATCAGATGCCAATCTATTCTGTGAAAAACAGAGGGGGAGCAGCAAGAGACTATAAATGTTCTTAGCTTACGTACAGAGCTTTCTTGTCTGAAGACAGATATCTTTAATTATATATTAAGAAATTATGTTTTCTTCAGGTTTTATGTAGTGACGTGTTAAATGACACAGGCTAAAGTTAACTACATACAAGTTTTTGTACACTGTGTCATTTTTCTAGATGTAACCGAAATTAAATTAAGACATTCTGATCCTTACATACATTGAGAAACAGGGCTGGCCTTACAATGTTGCAAGTCAAAACTGTTGTGTGCAGCAATTGAGGAAGCAGATGAATACCACGTGGGAGGGGCCAGGGAGGGGTAAACAAGGAGTGCACTGGAAAAACAAGGAGGAAGCAGATGATTTTTAAAAATCCTGTGAGGTAGGTGAGGCTGAGAGAAAGTGACTGGCCCAAGGTCACCTAAGCTTGCTTCCTGAGCTTTGTGACTGAGGGGGGATTTGAACCTGGATCCTCCAGGTCTGAGTCCACCTCCCAAACCACTACACCAGCCTGGCTCTCCCTAATGCCACGTGGGCTGGGGACAGGGAGGGGGAAACAAGGAGGGCTGAAAGAAACACCACATGGGTGGGAACCCCACCTGGGGAGAGCTCCTGGATGGCTACTCTGCCCAGGGAGAGAAACTGGTGAGGAGGAGAAGGCGGGGGGGGGGGCTGCCCAGCCCAGGATAAACAATGAGGCAGAGAAGGCTGAAAGGAGAAGGTGGGAGGGGGGGTGGCTGCCCAGCTGGGATAGAAAATGCAGAGGAGGAAACTGAATAGAACGGCCAAGTGGGTGCCGCCCAGCACTGGTGGGGAATCTGCAGCAAAGCCCCGCAGCAGCTTCCAGAGGAAAACTGCAACCCACCCCTGCTACCAGATTCCCCTCCCCAGCCCCTCTGGCCTGCCAGGCTAGTCCCTCGTCGCCTCAATGCTGTAGCTCCGCGCTGCTCCTTCCACTGCTGCCGAGGAACAAAGAGGCTGGGAAAGCATGTGTGCCAGCCTTTAAACTACATACCCCAGCTTGTCCCCTTCCCCGACCAATAGCTGCTCACCACGTCATGCAGGTGGGGAATTGGACAAGATTCCCTCCACCTGCATTCATAGCTGGAGGGCTTTTCCTGACAAGCAGCTTTGCTATGTAGAAGGAACTCTACATTATGTTCTTATGTTCTAAACTCAACTACTGCTCTGCCTCTACTGCTGGCCTGTCCTGCAGGCAGCTCTGCCTATGTCAGAGCATGGCAGGTGAATGGTAGCAGAACAAGTAGTAGCATGGGAAAAAGGCTGTTGTAGAAGTTTGTGCTTGCTAAGCATGTACCTTGTACATGGCATTCCTCTCTGTTCTCTTGCCCACTATTTCCTGCAGCTGATTCTTCTTCACCTCAGCTAGTAGCACTGACTTGGAGAACAAAAATTCTGTGTCCGTCCATCCTCTCTGGTTTGCTTTCCTTCTCCTGTTCCTTCCTTTACCTCAGAGACAGCCTTTTCCAAATGTTTCTGTTTTGTTTTTGAGAACAACATTCCTGTGAACAGATATGCTCCTGATGCCTGCTTGCCTGCATGCTTCTTTAGTCCTCTCCTTCCTCCCAGTCAAATAGTCAAAATGAGGGGTGGGATAAAAATACTGGTAACTCAGCTTTTTTGTCCACTCTCTGCCTTTTTAAATGAGTGAAGGGAGAATTATTCAACTTCCACAAGAAATCTTAATAATCCTCCCCTTAAATAAAGAGAACACATAAAATTTGAATGAACAATTACTTTCTTAACTTTCTGAAGCCTAACAGGAGCAATTTGTCTGGGGTACTAATACTTATGTGTTTTTATATTTGTTTTGAAGTACAATCCTATTCAGAAGTAAATCTGAATTAATTCAATGGAATTGAATGTTTTGTCTCCCAGTTCAGATGCATAAAGATACATTTTCAAAAGTTGTAGGCTACAGAAACGTACTATGGATATGGCTTGCACAAAGAATTTTAGCCTACTTAAATGCTATCTTGATTTCTTAGCATATCTCACAGCCCAATCCTACCCAACTTTCCAGCTCCAGTGCAACCGCAATGCAGCCCCGGGGTAAGGGAATAAATGTTCCCATACTTTAAGGAGGCCATCCTCAACACAGGAAGCAGTGCATATCCCATAGGCACAGCAGCGCCGGCATTGGAAAATTGGATAGGATTGGGTCCTCAGAGAAGAAAGAAATATGCATTACAAATAATGATGCAGGATAAGTGGAGGGGGAAAGGATGGACAATTTCCATCCTACACTTTGCCCTTGGCTTGTCCTACCCAGACAATAGGAATATGGTGTTCCCTTTGCGCAGGAAGGAGAACCCAATAACAGCTTGAAGCTAACTCAATATTCATCTGTTTGCATTGAACAGTCACCCTTGTTCCTCCCCCCATGTTCCATCATACATTTATAATAATGAATATGCTTGACAGATAGCAGCAGGTATGTGGTTCCCTAGTCTTTGTGCCCTGGGGAAGAATATGTTTTATTGGCTAAAAAGGGAAAGGTGGTTAGCAACTTCTACAAATTTGCACTGGGAAAAGGATATATGAGCAGCTCTCTTATAGCCTTAAGTCTGAGGGACAAGTAAACACAAGCATTAGACTGTCCAGTTATCCAGTGTGTAGGGAAATACATCAGCTTCTCTCATGCTCCACAACCCACATATGGATTGATGTTATAGGATTGACAAAAAAGGAAGTGCTCATATCTCTGCCCAAAGGAGGGGAAAAAAAACAACCACCTGTACTCTTATACAATATCAGGATCACCCCTAAGTCACATACAGTGGACAGAAAGAACAGCCTTCTTGTGCAGATGCTCTTCCAAATCTTTCACGTGCTGCAATAGAGGTGGTAGTTCCAATCCTTTTTTTGCAAGGGGAGATGAACTGAGAGGGGTGCCTCAAAAGATACATCTTCTTATGCGACCAGCATCCACTTGAGGTTGAACAGATGCTGGCAGCTGGGACCAGATTTTAAGTTTTAAAAGACCTAAAATCTGGTTCAATGATTTCAATAATAAGCAAGTATAAAAAGACCCTTGATAAAGGTAGTACTTCCTCATCTTTTGATTTAGCGTGTTAAATGCTATATAACTTCATGGTTTATTCCAGGAGCACTAAAGAGATGCAAAGACTGCAACTGATATATCAATTTAAACAAAACTGATGCCTTATCCTGTAGCTAAGGTTGCAAATCTTGCTTATTCACGCAATCAGTTCTGCAGAAATAACTGAAGAGAATGTTCTCATTAGCTTCAGTGGAATACTGATACACTTCATATTTAAGAATATAACTTTGCAACATTTACATTTTACACCTAGAATTCTACACATGAGAACCTTCATAATAATCAGGTAGTTTGATTATTTTGCCTATAACTAACCTATTCAAATTAGCTTGATGATATTAATAGTTATGCAGTTGTGACCTTCTGTCCTGATCTTTTACATTTCTCTCCCCCCCCAGTAAAATCCCTTAAAGTCAAGGAATTGCTGAAAAATTTAACAATTTAAATGACAACAATCTGTACTACCAGTATGTTGTAGAAACTTTGTTTGCTTTCTACAACATACTGGTAATAGACTGTTGCCATTTAAATTGAGATAATACAATCACATGTTGTGTAGGGTAAAATTTCATACCATCGGAATGATTTGTTTTGCTCTCATCTCTTAGGAACATTTCTAGACACAATTGCTTAATTCTGAGTTTCTCTCTTAAAGACCTTTCACATACTTTTCCAGTCAAACTTTTCCACTCATGACCAGAATCCTCATCACAGTTTTCCCATGCAAATGCACTGTGGGAATGATAGTTATTAATCTTTCAATACTGAAAATGTTAGTTTTTTCAAGTATGCATGCTGCATCTGCATACCTCATAAACATATTATAGCAGTTAGTTGCACAATACATTTTCATATCAGCCAGACCTAAGTTGCAAGCAGTGCATGCTAAGTGCATGTATAGGACAAGTCTCAAAAGGAACAATATGCAGTACAAAAAAAAAAAAGACATATTTTTTCTAATTCTATCTATTATACATGTAGCTAACTCATAAAACTATGATGCGTCCTAAAAGGCATGACATTTGCAAAGATCTATAATCAATTTGCTTGCATGGATTTGGGAAAGGAATTGTTAAAGGCTCATGTCACCAATGACAGAAGTACAAATGTTCTACAGTTGTTATAAATCTACATTCACTAATATGCTAGTGATGAAATTAAGGCCCCAATTCTATTGGAGCTTTGTGTTGCTGGAACTAGTGTTTGGGCAGCACTGGGCCCTTAGTGTAAGCACAAAAGTTGGGCTGCAACCGTGCATTCCCAGGCTGCTGCTGCAAATGGGCAACGATGCAATGCATGCAGCAGCGGCTCCCAAAGCCTCCACCAGTGCCAATAAGTTGACAATGGAAGCATGTTGTGAGCAGTGAGGGGGGCGGCAGGGAATGGTGGGGGGAGAGGGAGGATCATGGCGGCACCAGCGTGTGCCAGATCCTATCCCCTCTTTCTCAGGCCACCCTGCCCCTTTTCTCTCCTTGGACATATGCCAGAAAAATGGCTGGCATATGCCTGAGAAGACCCACAGGTGATCAGGCAGTCTACCAAGAGACAAGTAAAACAAATTTCTTTTAGCTCCTGCCAGTTGTCCTATTTCCCCCTCCGTTGGATGCAGCACAAGCTCCAACAGCAGGGTTGCACTGGCAGTGATAGTGTGGGATAGCTAATCAGTCTTTCTATTGTTTGGTCCATTTCCTGTTGCTCCTGCTTCAATTGTTCTAGGCTACACACTTCATCTAAGGCCTGTCCTAGCTTTCATTCTCATCTGGCCAGTGGCCCAATCCTATCCTGGGGCTGGCCCAGAGCTTGCAGCAGCACTGACACAGCCTCCACTGTATGTTATGGGCTGGCTGGGGACCAGAAAGCAGTGGAGTGATAAGTAATTTTATACTTACTCAGCATCTTTCCCTAGTCCCCAATGGGCCTACTAGGATCTATGCCAGCTCTTTTGTTGGTGTAAATCTAAGTAGGCCCAAGGGGGCATGTTGGGCCCAAGCTCAGGCACTCATCCTGGCGCCACTGGTGTTGCCAAGAGCCACCCCAGTCCAGCCTAATCTTTCTAATACGGAATGCTTATGTAATATAGCTTAATTGCTCATGCAGTAAAAACATTTACAGTACATACAGCATTAGGAGAAGTGTGGTATCCATAAAGTTGAAGACGCTGACATAAAGCAATAAAGGTGAAGAGTTGCATTTCCAAATGAAGTCAAGATAACATAAGAAAGAAGAAAACAAAATAGGTTAAGACATAAATGTCTTCATTTTATATACTGAGAAAGACAGTCCTCATTTATCAATACTTAGTTTTTAAGAAAGTCTTAACATTATTTTAATATTAAATGTTCTTAAATTTCTAAAAGTAAGCAGTTGATCATACTGGGTTGTATCCCAAAGATAGCAAACAGAAGGAAGATCACAAAAATGAATTTCCCCACTCTCTCTTCAGCACAGCAGCTTGCAGAATTCCCACCTCTCCCCATCTGCTCCTGAGAGTCAGGAGACCCTCTGAAACAGAACTGTGTAGGGCAGAAAAGGCTGCAGTGGTGGTGGATTCAGCAAAACTTCACCCCTACCCATGAACAGAAATGCCTTCTATTCATGCAAGAGTCACTTAAAATATAACCTATTATTGTTAGCATATCAATAACATTATGCAAGACTGATGTAGTGTACCACCACCACTGAAATCCACAAAGGAACCATGCTTTTAACAGGCATAGTAACATTTCTAAAGCAGGCTCAGGACCTGCTGCGTTTAGACAGGCTCTGGTTCCAGTCTGGAATTAAATGGAGGTCTCCAGTGTAATTTTGGTCTCCTCTCTTTACCTTGGGGCCATCAAGTATGAGGGCTTAATCCTGGGATATGGAGAGTGCTTTTGGCATGGAATGCCAACCACTTTCACATTCTAGGATTGAAGGCCTCAGATCTAGTGACAGGAAGTCAAGAACACCCTTTTTGCAGAACTGGGTTTTCTTACCTTCTCTTTACTGGAAACAAGTGTAAAAACTAGAGGAATAGAATCCAGGAATTCCAACCATCCATATTGTCTGATCAGGATATTGTTTTTCTCCGAATATTTATTTTTTCAGTTTCTGACTGCTTAGCTTCATCAGAATAAATATGCTGTTCTTGTAATTAATGAGTTTAACAACTCTGTCCCCTATATCCTGTCCCCTATATTTGAAGACTCTGTCCCTTATATCTGAAGACAGAGCTCAAGTAAACCTGATTAGAATACTAGAAAACCCATAACTTGTTTTAGTGATAATTACCAACATGGCCCGTTTCTCTTCATCTCCTTTCCTTTCCTTCTTCTCATTTTTCTTCCTGAATATTTCCTGGAGCTGCAACAATAAAAAAAATTCCAGTTGTAAGAAAACCCACTTGCATGGTCTACAGTAGCTTTGTATTAGGATATGTGCAGATGTAAAGGCCACTGGATACAACTGGCTTAGGGCAATAAAAGGCTTAAAATGGCTGTCACAACAGGTGGCAGTGCTCCAACTCTGCCACCAACTGCTGCCACACTTGGTAAGGGCTTGGTAAGGTGAGGGGTGAGGAGTGAGTGGGGAGGGGGCAAAATGGGATGGGGAAGGTGGAACAGGGGCAGTGAGACAGAGGGTGAGGTGGATCTGGCAGCAATGGTGTGCATTGGATCCTATTCCCTTTTTCTCAAGCCTCCCCACCCCTTTCTCGTCCTCAGACGTCTGCCAGCTAGAGCCGGCACAGGTCCGAGGAGATCCAGTGCAGGCTTACTAAGGGCTAAGGGGAAATAATTTCCCTTTCCCATCTGAAGCGCCTTGAGCTCCCCCCTCCCGCTTGATAAAGCACGCACCTTTTTTATACAGCTGCATTGGTGGGGGAGAAGGGCATGATTGGGCTCTAAGTCACAATCCATTGCTTTCTATGGGGGTTAGTTGCATCAAATTTTTGTTGGATTGTACCCTTAACATTTAGCTTATTGTTAATATATACATTGGAATATTAATCTACATATCCACATTTGAAGTCAACCACCTTTTCTATGTAAAAAGATGTGTGATTTTCTTATGAATGCGTAAACAGACACACAGTGGTGTGTCAAACACCTTTGCTTGAGTACTATGATGTGTAAATGTGTGTATAAGACAGGCAATTCCAAGAGCTCCCCTGCACTCATCACAGGAACCAAACCATGAGGGCCAACTTGGTGCTGGTTCTTGCTTGTTGTACAAACCAGCAGGGACTAGACTAGTGCAACCTGAAGCCCTTCACAACTGGCTAATTCCAGATGATTGCCACCTTGTGACTAGTGCTAGAGTAATCCACATGTGCCCTACCGAGAACTTCAATGAACCACAGTCACAGGGACATAATGCAAATCCAGAAAATTCATGACAGGTTAGACTATGAACAGAAAACGAGTCACAGAGCCAATTCAAATGTTCAGAAAACACATTATACAGTCCTGGAGCTAAGGGCCACCTCCATTTTTTCTCCTCATTATCCATATAGCTATAAGTGTGCCTGCAAAATTTGCACATTCCTCCTCACTTATTCTTGCTTTCACTTCCCTTTCCTTATCTTTCCAGTATCTCATTTAGGTTGTGAGCTGCCTGGAACAGGGAATCATCTCACTTATTTCTACTGTAAAATGCTTTGAGAACTATGTTTAACAAACAAACAGAATGGAGGATGAGGTTGCAGGTTGATTGCTTCTCCATCAAAAGTTTCCCACACGTGGAAAGCCATCACCTCAGGGAAAAGGATTCTGACATACTAGCTTTCCAAACTGCAGGAATTCTGACATGGGGAGCCTTTAAACATGAAATCCTCCCACTTGCATTCTGAAACACACAAACCAACGAGACTGTGGACCCAATCCTATCTAACTTTCCAGCACAGATGTAGCCGCAATGTAACCCCAAGGCAAGGGAAAAAATGCTCCTTTACTTTAAGGATGTCTCTGTGACTGCCTCCCCACCACAGGATGCAGTGCACACCCCACTGGCACAGCTGCACTGGCACTGGAAAATTGTATAGGATTGGCCCCTGTACCACTTATTCTTTCTGAGCATTTGAAATACAGGTTGAGCCTCATTATTCACGTGGGTTCCGTTCCAAGCACTCATGTGGATGGCAAAAAAGTACTATAGCAAATCAATTTAAAAAACAAAGTTTCTTTGCTCAGGTGATTTAAAAACAGCCTTGATGACCTTTGTGATGTAAGATAAGAGTCATTAAGAAGACAATCCATCAATCAGTCGTCCTCCAAGGCTTCACTCAGTCCCTCTCTTCACCAATGCAAATGTGCTCAGGGGGAAGGGAGGGGTCCGCTGGAGAGAGAAGGATTGATGGATTGTCAGCCAGCTGCCCTCGCTCCCTCTCATTAAGGAGGCTATTGTTAAAGGACTGTTCAGTTTTTAAAACTGATTTTAAAGGGATGCATTTTTCCCCTTCTCCAGGGATCAGCACAGTCCTTCTCATTTGCAGAGGCCATTCGGTTGAGTCAAATCCGTGTATAAAAATCCATGTATAAATAGGCTGGACCTGTAGTTCAAATTGGAAAAAATAAAAGACATAAGGTCAGGCTGAGAAATGGTAATGGTGATAATTTCAGTTCAATCCAGAACATTTATTGGCATATAATATCAAACATACATATGGAAAACATAATACAGTGCCAATGCCCTCATAGGTAATAGATCTAAAGACTCATACTGATAAGGAACAGAGGCTTAAGAAATCTTGAGTGGAACTCTTGTCTACTAGTACAGTATAACAATATGTGAGGTAAGGAGTCAATATCACCCAATAAGCAGTTACAACCATGCACATCCTTAGGTATACCTGTATATCTGCCCTTAAGAACTTTAGAGGGAAGGACATTACAACATGCTAGCATAAATGCCTGTCCTTCTCATGAACAATGCTGGACTGCTGATATAATTTAATGCAAGATGGTAATGCAGTAGGGAACTAATTCTATTGGCTGCTGCCATGGAGTTCTGTCTATCAATGTATGGTTGTCAGTAGTCTACTTGCAGTGGCTAGCGAATCAGACCCCACTAAAACAACTGAAAGGCCCACTTGCTGGATTTTTTTAAAGAAAAAGTGTTAAACCAGGTGTA
The DNA here is from genome assembly GCF_035046505.1 of Tiliqua scincoides. Classification (NCBI taxonomy): domain Eukaryota; kingdom Metazoa; phylum Chordata; class Lepidosauria; order Squamata; family Scincidae; genus Tiliqua; species Tiliqua scincoides. The sequence goes on from NC_089826.1 coordinate 63,725,855, forward strand.
ACAAATGAATCTGTAAAAAGTCCTTTTAGCAAAGGGTCCTGATCAGTCCTAAAGCCAGTCCACAGCCAAAATTTGAAAAATTTAGACCAGGCCTGCACTTGAATAGATTTCTTAACCAGTTTCCAAACACAAAGTTGGGTACAAAATATGGCCAGAAACACCACAGATATAAAAAAGAGAACTGAACCCGCTCCATCGTTCTGTTGAAAGCTGTTATCTAAAAATGAATACCATAAAGAAGTTGAGATGTCCCTTTAGCATTAAAGGCCTGTAAGGCAGCAGGGATATAAGAATTCCTCCTCCCCCGGTAAAGAAAAAACGGGTTATGGCCTGCACAGATGGTTGAACTGATTGTAATCCTGCAAAATGCTGATAAATCCATGAATGTATAAAATGAAAACACAGGCCTAGGTACTTAAATTCTTTGACCTGTTGCAGCAACTGGCCCTTGAACAACCTGGGGTGACGCTTTCAAGACTTACAAAAAACAACAATTTTTGATTTTTCATAGTTGCAGATTATTATCTGCCAGATAGTCAATACACCTTAAAATCAGTCTAAGTAGGCCTAATCTGGTGTGTGATAACAATACCATATTGTCAGTGTAAATTAGAAGTGGGACACCCAAAGTACCTAATTTTGGGTAATGCGCAACCAGAGATCAGGGCCAAGTCATTAATGAACAAATTGAATAGTGTAGGGGTGAGCAACAGCCTTGTTTGACACCTAAATTCGTAGGCACTGTATCTGAAGGGTGACCCTGTGAAGAAATTTTTATAGAAAGGGTTATAGAAAGAGGGAAGATTTCGAATTAGATAAAGGAGCCTCTTATTAAGCCCCGAGTTATCAAGCTTCTTCCACAATAAATTCCTATCTACCAAGTCAAGAGTGGCTCTTAGATCCAAAAATGCTACATAAAGATGGGATTTATGGCGATGAATATGTCTGGTGATCAAATGCGATAGAATTAGACAATGATCCATGACCAATTTGCCTGGCCTAAATCTGGCTTGTTCTGGGTCTAAGATTTTATTCTCCAACATCCATAAAGAGAGTCTATGCCACAGATGATATGTGTAAAGCTTACCCACTACCGCCAAAAGAGAAATCGGTCTGTATTTTTGGGGGATTGTTTTATCACCTTTCTTATATACAGGAATCGCTATGGCTTGGGTTCATGACTTTGGCACTGCTTTGAGTAAATCTGGGGGGACTGCATCTGGACCTGCTGCCTTTCCCAATTTTAGTTGGTTAATGAGTCGATTTATTTCTGATACTACTCAGGTAGTTCATCAAATAAGGCTGAATTAATAGAAGAAGAAGAATATAACATGATCTAGAAGAGCTTTAAAATGTATCTCTCATGTTAATGTTGGAATAGGAGTGATTGAAACTGGATTCTTATTTTTAAAAAACCCAGTATCAATCTCCAAAACTGTTCAGTTTTTCTGTCCTTAACAGTTTGAATCAGGTACTCCCATCTTATTACAGCTGTACAATGATGGATCCACTTGATAGCTTCCTTAAGTTGGGAAAGGAGAACAAAATATCTAGGCGGGATTACTGTGCTTTAGGATTTCTTATATTCTTTATAGATTTTACGCAGAGAGTTTCAAGACTCAACTGATTGGATCCAACCCCTTAAACTCTTCCTGATGACAGAAGGGAGCTTGCTGTTGCAAGGGCTAACCTAATTTTTTCACAAGGAAGATCATAATGTACTCATAGGTATCTACATCGAGTGGTGGTAATTGAAAAAGCAAAGATCTTTTTTAAAAAAAAAACAAAAACCACCACCCAATTCATGCTTTGATTTTCATTATACCAGATACGGGGAGAAGGATCTTATTGCACTCATCCATAAAGCTCATTTGAACTTGTGGAAATGAACCTTTTGTCCAGGAGAAGTGCTACAGGACACCAATGAGTACAGCAGTGAACATGAATTAATCTGGGAGCACTTTTCATACGAACATTGTCTGAAACAAATAATGGGATTGACTGTTGAAAGCAGAAACAGCAAAACAACATCTCCTGTATCAAAGGAACAAAATCCCTCTGTTCTCTGACCTCAAACTTGTGACATAAGCAAACTGGGTAAAAAAGGGGTATAAAACATTCAATGGCTTAGCCTGGATAATTTTTGGTGTGGTGCTTTATATAGGAAAGACTGGTTTGTTATAAGTGCTTCCTTATCACACTTCATGTTCTTTATGCAATGGGATGTAATAAGAATTATGTAAAGGGTAGTACATAATGTACTAGATTATACTTGTTTTATATAGTATAAAGATTATACTTGTTTTATTTACAAGGCTCACTTGGAGCCCTTTTAAGCCTTCAATAATCCTATTAAAATTACAGATCAAAGTTAAGATTGCAGATTTTTGACATTTTAAAAAAAAGTTTTTCGTTAAAAAGAGTCCAAAATTACTGACAGTTCATATTAAAAAAGCATTTATATTAGTATTTTCAAGACAGATATTGCTGTGAGCTTTGTCCTATAAGTGTGGTTGTAAACCCATATGTTTAATAAACAATTTCCTACCTGTTTTAAATAAAAAAGCATGGAAGTTTTTAAAAAAGTATTTCACTAAGGGTCATCTTCATATTGCCTAGTCACATGAACAGTAGCATGAAGAAGAGTAGCACAATCTAATTTCACCATTACTTATTTTAAAAGCTACCTAGCTCACCCACTACATCAACAAAAAAATCCCTGCTTTGATAGTGCAAATTGTTTTTGTCCAGATGGTTACCACTGTTGCCATCTTGAAGCTAGTGTCATGCCATCACAGAAAAAGGAGAGAATCATGTGGGGGGAAGGGGTGCCAGGCATGAACCTCTACTGTGTCCTGCTGCAATGCAGAAGAGACTATGGGTTGGTAACCAATGTGCTGGTAGCAAAGTCAAACACAAAACCCCTTCATCCCATCCCCACTACCCAACCTGTGAACCATGGGAAAAATAATTCAACTCTCTTGTGACTAGTCTTACTTTTCCATCTGTTCTCTTCTCAATCTTTTCCATCTGTTCTCTCTCTTTCCAACCACTTTTGTGTTTCTTTCTCCCCACCACCTCTTCCTTGATGCATGTGTTGATTGCTTCACAACCACAACTATAACTGCAGTTATTTGGTAATCAGCTCATACAGTTCTTTATTCAAACTTGCCTTCATAGAATAGAGTCACTTTTGAAACAGTCAGTGTAGCCAGCAGGAACCACAGCAAGCTACTTACTTTTCCTTAGGCACAAAGAATAAACTAGTAAAAGGGTAATGTATAATATACCTACCACTAAGAATTCCTTTTTGTCCACCATCTCATTCCCATCTGTATCGAACATGTTGAAAGCTATTCTAAAACCAGCATGTGGTTCTGCCAAAAAAATGAAAGAAAAAAGTATAAGCGAGAGGAATTCAATTTTAAAGGTTAGATATTGATCCTGAGGGACAAATTAGATGCAACCACAGAAGTCTTCTGTATTTAAATATGAAACTGCTTAAGGCTTCAATCCTATACTCCTATACATAGGGGTACATCCCGTTAAATTAAATGCATCTTACTTCTGAGTAGACACGCCCAGGGTTGCTCTACAAGTCAGGAAAGGAGGGCAGCAGACCTGGTTTAATTTTATTTATTTATTAAAAGATGCATACACCATACTTTCTCCTACCATTAGAGAAGGACTCAAGAGGGCTTACATATAAGAATAAGAAACAAGAAAAGTAATGCTAAAATCAACTAACAAACACTAATTCTGGCAGCACAAGACCCCATTAGGATTGGGCAATAATTATGTCACATAATATATAATATATTTTACATTGTACACTATAATACAATTACTGATCTAAACAGCAAAAGGAATGTGCAGGTGAGGGTGTTCACTCAGCCCTCACCGGCACATGTGTCATTCATGGGTGACAGAACTGATTAATCTGAATTTAGTCCTACCTGGAATAACGTACTAGAGCAGGTTAGATTCAGATAAAGGAACATAGGGGAATAGAATCAGCCTGAACTACATAGGACTGGAATCCAGATTTCCCACACACAATGTGCAGCAGTGGTGAAGAAGGCTAATTCCATGCTTGGGATTATTAGAAAAGGTATTGAGAATAAGATATAATAATGTCATTGTACAAATCGATAGCAAGGCCATACCAGGAGTACTGTGTCCAGTTCTGGTCACCTCATCTCAAAAAGAATATAGTGGAAATGGAAAAAGCGCAGAAGAAAGCAACCAAAATGATTACTGGGCTGGGGCAGCTCCCTTATGAGGAAAGGCTATGGTGTTTGGGACTCTTCAGTCTAGAAAAGAGGTGCCTGAGGGGAGACATGATTGAGACGTACAAAATGATGCAGGGAATGGACAGAGTGGATACAGTGAAGCTCTTTTCCTTGTCACATAACACCAGAACCAGGGGACATCCACTAAAACTGAATGCTGGGAGAGTTAAAACAGACAAAAGAAAATATTTATTTACTCAGTATGTGGTTAGTCTGTGGAACTCCTTGCCACAGGATGTGGTGATGGCTTCTCGCCTAGATACATTTAAGAGGGGATTGGACAAATTTTCGGAGAAAAAGTTCATCATGTGTAACCTCCTAATTTTAGAGATGGACTTCCTCAGAATGCCAGATGCAGGGGAGAGAATCAGGACACAGGTTGTATCTTGCTGTCTTGTGCACTTCCTGAAGCATTTGGTGGGCCACTGTGAGATAACAGGACTGGACTAGATGGGCCTATGGCCTGATCCAGTAGGGCTCTTCTTATGTTCCTAAAGCCAACACTCTTTAGCCTGCTCAGTGGGTTCTCACAAGTTAGTCTGACACTGCTTCATGAGAAACCCTGGACTGGGGATGCAGCGACAGTGAAATCTTGAGTCTCTGTGACAGAATACACAGAACAGGTCATTTCAGAGAGTACTCCCATGGTGAATCTTTGTCCACAGACAGCTTGAATTCCTCTGCCTATTCAAACCTTCATCCAGAAATTACTCTAATGGGATAGACTCTTTGAAGCCAGAACTTCTCTGCATTCCAATCCTGGCTGGTAACTGAGAAAGAAAATTTTCTTTGTTTTCTGAGGAGCAAGACAGGGGGTCTAATCCTGGAGCTGGGTAGGTATATTTCATTAGTTTTCCATATGCAGAGTGATTGGGTGGGGGAGTGTTATTTTTTAACAAGCAATCCCATACATGCATTCTGATATGGTATGGTCACATGTAGAACTGTACCAGATGTGAGTCTGAACCAGCTCTTAATATAGAGCCAAGAGGGAGAGGCTGGAACCCCATTTCATATTATTTCCTGTTACATAATCCATGGCCAAGCATGTTTCACTCCCACCCACTGCTGCAACTTAGCCACCTTGCAGCAGACTATCTCTTTCTCAACCTACTAAATCTGATAAATACATTTGAAGTACAGAATGTTTTCAGCATTGCTGCTAGGATATTGATCCAACATGACTGACAAAATTGCACTTCTGTATTTAACTAGCCCAGGAAGGTTTCAATAAAGGCAGACTAGAAACAAACTACAAATAATGAGGTTCTCTCATCCAAAAAATAAGAATGCAAGTTTAGTAACATCAAATTGTATACTATATAAAAATCTGAAATACATTTTATTCTGAATACTTACTTGTTAAGATACATAGCAAAAACAGGTATTCTGTGTAAGAAATCACACCTGGAAAACAGCAAGTCAGACGATCAGTTGATTTGTCCACAAATCATCTAACTTTAGCCATCATTAATTTTAAAAATTAATATTATAGACTGTTTACAGCTAATAAAAAGGGGCAAAAGTTCAGAGTCAGGTCACAAATCAATGGCCATATAGTATTAATGAGGGTGCCCATATAACTGTTTTCTAACATGTGAACAGGAGCTATGGTCTCTGCATATACTGAAATCCTCATGTGGGCAAGGTGCCTATCCATAAAAATTATTAATTTGTAGGTATATAACTATTTCATAAACTGCATTTTCAATTGCTGCAGCTGTGATTCTTTAAAAGTTATTGGAGAAATTTCAATAATTATAACTTCATAATTCCAGTTAGCTTCCTTGGAATTTTTCTTGCTAAGTATCTTAAAGATTGTAGCCTGAGGGCCTAATCCTATCCAATTTTCCAGTGCCTGCACTGCATCCTTTGGTGGAGGGACAGTTACAGAGGGCTCCTCAAGGTAAGAGAACATTTGTTCCCTCACCTCAGGGCTACATTACGGCAGCACCAGTGCTGGACAGGATTGGGCCCTAAGTGCCCTGTGTTAAGATTAAGATTTAAGATTAAGATTTGCTAGCCTGGAAAATATGAATTCAAAATGAATTACATCGATTTCTGCCTAAGCATAAAATGTTACTTTATTAGTAATAAATCTAACTAAAATGTATATTTTGTCATAAAGATCCTCACAATGCCTTATGACGCACGTTTTAAAAGAAATTCCTGCATGGCAACCAGTATGTACAAACTAGTCAAACATTAAAACCCAGATTCAACTGCAGTTCAAATTTTTATATTCAATACTAGTAAGCTTCCATTTAGAACAGCAAAAACGTAGTTGAGATTACATCACATTCTACCAGCCATTCTCAACCTTTTTTGGTGTCTCTTAGGAGCTTTCTCAGGTTCCAGGGCCCCCCTGTCAAACAAGGATACAACAGAAACAGATAAACATAAATAATGTAATTTTAGGTTTTCAGTATGTGGCTCCTTCAAATGTGCCAGGGCACCCTGGGGAGGGGGGAATATGGTCCCGCTGAGAACAGCTGCTTCTAGACAGAAGTGAGTTGCAGAAATCTATAGCACAAGACGATGTTAAAAGAGCTTTCCTTCTATTTCTCATCTATTTTACAACTACCACAAGAAGAAAGAAAAGAAATAAAACTTGCACAACTAATCTTTTGCTCACTCAACCAAAGAATCCCAGTTTGAGATTTTAACTTTTTCTCTGAACATCTTGATCACATAATCGGAATTAACCATCATTCTCAACTATGCTTATTCATCACATTTGTTTGTAGCAAAAGGAAAAATACCATTAATCTGCCTTCAAGTCATTTGTCTCTTAATTGTCCCTCACTAAAGATACCAAGAACAATGCAAAAATCTTTATGCAAACAATAAACTAAACATATATACTTTTACTTAAAAGTTTATTCTCATTTACTGTAAAATAAAGGAAGTAAAACCAGCTCACATGAAGTATGTCAGCAGACAAGAAAACAGCTATTTAGGAAACCTTGAACCCATTTCTGCCCTTTGTTTGTATTGTGTGCTGCACCCTATGGATGGATACTTCTGGATTATTGTTCTCAGTGAACTGAGAAGGAGATTCTCAAATGTCTGTAGCACAGAAAGTCCAACACTAACATCTACATGCAATTAATACCTGAATTGGTTGATAGCAACAGAGTTATCTGTTTAAGTACAAGTTCCTGTGGTGACAGTTTATATCTATTATTGATGGAACATCTTGAAATCGTGATCTAGCCATTAAACACTATGCCAGGTTCTCCAAAATCATAAGGTAAGAATTGGGATCTATTTTTCTTTTAGTTTTTGAGAGTGAGAATACACATCATCAATGCAGGACTGATGCTGACTGTGTGTTTAAAGAACCATTTGGCAGGATGGGGCAGTCTTGGGTTTCATGTTAAGAGATGCCTAGTGTTGGTGTAATGTACCAGATTTAATTGTGATTGAAACTGGGAACAAACCACAGGCTTATGGGCTCTAACTGCACCCACCCCCAGTTCAGGCCATTTTCTTTCCACTGCAAATTCTGACATGTGGCATTATGAGTGCACTAATGCTAACCATGGGGTGTTCAAACTCAAGTTTTCTAATAATGGTTCTGAATACTGATTTGAATCTAACCATGGTTAGTATGGACATAATGCTTTGGAATGGTTAGCTCCACGAAGAGAGGGGGAAAATCCCTCCACAAGGAAGAAACATAGCATAAGCATACAGTGCATTTCTAGTCTTTGAATTGCAGAGACTGGAAATTTGTCTGTACTAGGCCAAAAATAGTTAGAATGACGATATAATTACAGAAGTAACAATGAAGCAAATAATAGTGCATATTATCTGTGATTCTAGGAGAGCGACGAGGGTGATCAGGGGGCTGGAGGACAAGTCCTATGAGGAAAAGTTGAGGGAACTTAAGTCCTACGAGGAAAAGTTGAGGGAGCCATTAGATATGTGATTTTCTCTGTAAACCGCTTTGTGAACTTTTTGTTGAAAAGCGGTATATAAATACTGTTGTTGTTGTTGTTGTTGAACTTAGCATGTTCAGCCTGGAGAAGAGAAGGCTGAGAGGGGATATGATAGCTCTCTTCAAATACCTAAAGGGCTCTCATATGGAAGAAGGGAATAATTTATTCTCAACTGTGTCTGAAAGCAGAACTAGAACCAATGGGTACAAACGGCAAGAGAGGAGATTTTGATTAGACATCAGGAAAAAATTCCTGAAGGGCGGTTTGGCAGTAGAACAGATTGCCGACAGAGGTGGTGGACTCTCCCTCACTAGAGATATTCAAACAGAGGCTCAACAAGCACCTGTCGGAGATGCTCTAAGAGGATTTCCTGCCTAAGGCAGGAGGTTGGACTAGATGACCTATTAGGCCCCTTCCAACTATATGATTCTAATCACTACTCCAGCTTTGAGGATACTCCAGTATGCAAGGGCTAGGTTGTTGGCCTGTTGTAAGTAAAAGGGAGAGGTAATCATTTAATACATACATACATAGAGTTTTTCCCCCCAACAGTTCATCCAAGTTTTAATGAATACAGATCATAAGATTTTGGAGGAAATTTTCACAGATAACATTGATACAAAATTGGTATTTAAGATGTGGTATTCGACAGAATCATAACACCAACTACAACACTTGTTATCTTATAGCATTTCCGAATGGAAGTTTTACCTAGTCCTGATAAGCATTTTTCCAATTTCAAAACAAGAGTAAAACTGGAGATGCAGACTGCAAAGCTAGTAGAGTTATTGGGTGTTACTGGGTAGTGACAGTTGTGGTAATGGAACAATTCTGTGGTGATAGCTACCAGTAAAGTGTGGGGAATCAGCATAGTACTGATGCATCTGCACTTTTCCCATATCCCTATGAAGACAGACTCTTCAAGAAAAACAAGGCTACCAGGTTGGACTGACCTGAAATCACCAAATGTTAAGTCTGCAGTTTACAAAGTATCACTGTCTCTTTTGCAAGTAATTCTCATTTAGAAAGACTGAACAGTACAAATAATAACTGAAGTCATTTTAAGACTAATTTCACTTTAAAAATATGACTAGGATCACATTCATGATCAAATTATGTAGCTATTAAAGGAAACTTGGATGTTCTGGACCAAGTTTTCTTTCAGAATACATATAGGCTGCAATCCTAACCAACTTTCCAGCACTGACATAAGGGTAATGCAACTCCGAGGTGTAATGGAAGATCAGAAGATCATCAGGTGGATGATGTGCTGACAGTGATCCCATGTTTTGACAGCTGTTTGATAGCTCTGGGAAGGGCAGGGCTGGCTCCACAGCTGTAATCAATCAAGGTCAATGGAGACCTGGTTGGACACCTGAGCTTCATTTGACCTTGATGGGGCTTTGAATGAGCTAAGGAGGTAGCTCACAGCTGAGCTGCATTTGCACTTAATGGGACACAAAGGATAAAAGGCAGCTTCAGAAGGACCAAAGGAGCCGTACGCTAACCTAGCCGTATGCTGACCCAGAGGGAGACGCTGCCTGACCCGGAGGGAACCAGACCAAGAGGGCTACCTGACCCAGACCTACAGGAGAAGGGGACTGCCAGGACTCTGCTGGAGGACACAGAAGACTGGGAAGACTGGAGACCGAATTGGACTTGAATTGGAGGCTTCAGACCTTTACCCACTGAGTTAAGTGGAGTTTTGGAGGGAAAGCCTCTGGACAAGAGGACTTGCAGGGAGTGTCTGTGTTCATAGCAATAAATTTGGGTAGTTGATATAGATAAGGAATTCTGTTCATTCCTTTGCACACCACAGCGGTTGTTCTAGAGATAAAGAGGGTGTTAATTAGCCAAAAAGCGGGCATTAGAAAGGAGTTGAGATATTTGGACGGAACAAATTGGCGTAGTCGGCAGGAGTCGAAAATTAGGATAAGACACGAAGTAAGGGAACAAACATTGCACTACCTTGAGGAGGCCTCCATGACTGCCCCCCAACTGCAGGATGCAGCACATGCCCCACTGCCATAGCTATGCCAGTGCTGGAAAGTTGGTTAGGATTGCACCCTTAGATAATTGAGAAGTTAAATGATAGCAATACTTCTTGAAATACAGAGGCAAAAACATTGTAGCAAACACATTCCACCAAACAAACCCTTCTCACTACCTTTCTCCTGTAGATTCCGAAAGAGTTTTGATGATCCTTTCCAAACTGGTGGAGTTTCTAAAAGTATCTGATTCAACTCCTGTATAACAGTAATTTTAAAAAAATGACATAAAGACTGAGGTTGCAAACAGTCATCCTTAACCAAGAATAACCTGATCCTATTCTGCTGGTGCTGGCTACTGCAAAGCAGTCGCGAACTGCGCTCTGGCAGCACTACCTGCTGGAATGCTGGTGGGAAGACCAGGGCCTTCCTGCCTGCATCAGTGGATTCACGAAGACCTGCGAAAACAGGAAAGACCATGGAGGGGTAGAACTGGGTGGGGGTAGGGCAGGGCGGAACAGGGCAGGGACAGGTGAATCAGGAGGAAGGAGAGCAGGTTTAGCAGTGGTGGAGGCATGTGCCGAATCTTGACTCCCTTCCTGGGCCTGATCCACCTTCATGGATCAACTCATATTTGCGCCAAAGATCGAACTGATGTAAGGCTGAGTTGACTCATAGCAGCTACTGGGGCTTACCCTGGGGTAAGGGGATAAATGTCTTTTAGCCTGAGGAGACCTCCTGCAGCCTAAACTCCGCCATGGGATACCACACAATTGCCACTGAAACACGACACAGTTAGTTAGGATTGGGTCATAAGTCATTTTGAACTCAGTTGGACTTACTTCTGAGTAAAATGCTTATGACTGGACTGCCAACAAAATTAAGGAGGAAAATATCAGGGCACTTCTGATAAGAGCTGGATGAACTCCCATGCTACAAAATGTTGGAAAGTCTAGATCGTAAAAACATGCAAACATTTCATGAAATAAACTGAAATTCACAGCACATAACATATAACACAAAATACTCTGAGAACACAACCTTTAACATTCATAGCAAACATATAACACAGGTCAATATTATGATCATTATTAGTTGAAGCTGAAAGAGATAGGGCAGCTTGCCGAAGGCAAACAATGAAATTATGGCTGAGCTTGGATTTGATGAAGGACCAGCAGCTTATGAATCGGGATGACATCTGGGATTGATTGAAGGCCTATATACCTATCCAAGGGCCTACCTGGCCAATCCGGGAAATCTCAGTATCCAGTTACCATGAGGGGAGGTGACTCAGGGCCAGGACCCACATCAATCTGGCACTAGCACAGTTATGAATCATAACTCTTAAACATTACACCACCCCAATTCACACAACATCAAATATCCTAAAGTTGAGCTCTTTAATCACCTTAACTAATTATGTTGAAACGAGTGGGTATTTGAGTCACTTATACAAAATAAAATTCAAACAATCTCAAATATAAAGGATGTGCAAGTTCAAAGTCTATAAATACAAATCTCATAAAATAGATGCAAATTATAATTGCATAAGAGGAAAGTGAAGCTCACCTGCTTTGTAAGGGACCTCCTCTGTTTTGCCCCTAAAATGAAGGGAAAAGCAATTACAAAACTAGCATGCTCCTTAGGCTGGTACCATAATTAATATGTTTTATCCTTTATTATCTCAGTCCACAAAATAGCTGAAGTACTTGGATTTAAATAATTTAGGCTACAATCCCATACACATTTTCCAGGACGTAAGCACCATTTATTTCAACGGGAAAAACTTTCCAGTAGACATGTATAGAAGTGCACAGTTAGTCTGCAATCCTGTGCTCACTTGGTTCTCTGCAGAACTTGCTTCCAAATTAACATAAATAAGATAGATGTTGCTTGGACTAGCAGCCCTAATAGCCTACTACAGTGGTTCTCAAATCTTTAGCACCAGGACCCACTTTTTGGAATGAGGCTCTGTTGGGACCCACCAGAAGCTATGTCATGACCAGAAGTGATGTCATCAAGAAGGAAAATTGTTAACAATCCTAGGCTGCAATCCTACCCACACTTACCTAGGAGTAAGTCCCATTTACTATCATTGTTAAAAGCATATATATAGTAGCCTGTTAAAAGTACAGATCTGTAACATTTCCCCAAATGCAGTCACATACTATAGTAACATAGTCTGATATATTAAAAATAAAATATTGAAATGAATGGGGACCCACCTGAAATTGGCTGACGATCCACCTAGTGCGGGGCAGGGGTGCCAAACATAAGGCCTGGGGGCTGGATGCAGCCCACAGAAGCTTTTTATCCAGCCCTCAGGCTCTCAGCTGCTGAGCAGTACTGAGGTGTTTCTGCTGAAAGGGCAGCCCACATGAAAATTGTGCTCTCCCATATCTTGAAATATGATCAAGATTTGCATGTTTTCTTTTCTGTCATGAGCAGCTAATGACTTCCTAAGTGAGAAAAAGTGCTTATTTTTGACTATGACCTGTTTAATGACACCACTTCATGCCTAATGACATCACTTCCAGCCCTCAGCAGGGATAATGAATGCTATTCGGCCCTCTGTATGAAACAAGTTTGACACCCTGAACTAGTGGGTCCTGACCCACAGTTTCAGAAACACTAGTCTACTAACGTTATAAACATACTTATGTAAAGTTCTGTAAGCAGTTATCAGCCTAAGTTAAATTGAAAGGCTGAGAGGCTGGAATTCTCAAGATGGGGTGGCACAGTTGTCCTTAGTTATGTGCAAAAGAATTTTACCCAAGTATCTCTGATGGTTGAGGTACCTTCACTGAGATTTTTTTTAGTGAGCAAGGAAAGTTAATGCCCATCTCTGGGCTATTGGGGTCATTTTTACACAACTAAGAAATATCAGGGGAAAGTTGAAGGCCAACAGGGAAGCTTTTAACTGAGACATATAAAATTATGCATGAGATGGATTAGGTACGTTCTTTTCCCGATCACACAACAAGAGCCGGGGACATGCACTACAATTGACTGGAGGGGGAGTTAGGACAGACAAAAGGAAATATTTCTTTATCAAAACATACTTAATCTGTGGAACTCCTTGCCACAGGACATTGTGCTGGTACCTGACCTAGATGCTTTAGGGCGCAATCCTAACCAACTTTCCAGCACTGAAATCGCTGTGCCAGTCGGGCATGTGCTGCATCCTGCAGTTGGGGGGCAGTCACGGAGGCCTCCTCAAGGTATGGCAATGTTTGCTCCCTTACCTCGAAGTTGCATTGCCCTTACGTCAGTGCGGGAAAATGGGTTAGGATTGTGCCTTTAAAAAGATATTGGGCAGATTTATGGAGGAAACATCCATCACAGGTCTCAAATCAAAATGGCTGTATGCTACATCTGGGCTTTAGAGGAAGCCTATCTATGAATGCCAGATGCAAGGGAGGGGAAACAGGATACAGGTATTATGTTGCCTTGTGAGTTCCCAGAGGCATCTGGTGGGCCATTGTGAGATACAGGAAGCTAGACTAGATGAGCCTTTGACATGATTCATGTAAGCCTTTGACTTACATGGGAGTGTGCAAGTGAGCTGTAGCTTTACAATGTAAAATCTGCATTCAAAATTCATGTTTTTCACATATCTTTTGAAACCTCAGTTGAACATAGATGAACTTTTTTATAATAATTTGAGTTAGTTTGGGCCCTTTAGTCCCCTGAACCATGATCTCTTTATGAGTCCCTTGGACACAATACCATTAACATGTTCAAAAAATGCTGCAAGTTATTCTGACCCCATGGGATAAGCAGGATATAAATTAAATAAATAAACAAAACTTCCATATATCAGCTTTTTCATCTCTATACAGAACTCTGCTGCCAAAATTATTTACCTCTGAAGTCATTCAGATTATGGAGCTAAACCATGGTCTTGGAGAAGATTGGGAGTGGGAAGCCACGGATGCCAATAAAACTCATGGCAATGGTGTCATCACCTAGTGCATGCCAGTTGGACAAAACAGCTGGTTGTGCAATAGCTGAGGAAACCCCAGCTGCAGCAGATTTGTTCAGGGAAGAACCAGGCTACTGGTGCTATGCTTTTAAAAGGGACTGATCCAGAAGAGAGGGAGGGGGGACACAGAGCAGAAGTTGGAGCAAAGAAAGGAGAGGACCAGTGATGAGACAGGAGAAGAAAGAATGAAGCAAAACAAGTGAGAGGAGAGAACAGTGGCAGAGACATGAAGATGGATGGGGAGGGTTCCAGTTTAAATTTTGAAGAAGACTTTTCAACATTCCTCATAGCCACATTGGTGGTAGTGGAGAGAACTATACTTACATCTTGGTTCATCAGTTGTAACAGACTGAATGAAATCATACGGTGTCATGAATAGCTGCCCTTCGAATTCTAAAGTGGCAAACATACGAAACCGCTGTTCCCGGGAAGTGGCATAAAGATTCAAATCTTCATAATCTGGTCTACCTTCTGTGACCTTTTAAAAAGACAAACCAGTATAAATAGTTTCTGTTAACTGTGATCCTTTTAGCCTTTTTCCTGCAATCTTCTCCTGTCTTGCTCTCTATACCAGTTCACCATCTCTTTATCTCCAGTTCCACAACCTGCTTCCTCCATCACAGAATTATTTTCTTTTCCTTTTGTTATATATTCAATTTTCACAGTATTTAGCTGTATAAAAATGTAACTGTCAACTGTACAGTTTTTCCTGTAAACTAACACTGTAAAAATATTACACAGAATATACTGAATGTTATTATCATTTCATGTGTTTGTTTACGAGGCAGTCAGGAAACGTCCTGCCAAAGCATGCTCTCTTGTTAGGGATCTGCTTAAGGAGTTTCCTTTCCACAGAATATTTGTAAAACAGGGCAGAGAAAGAACTTGCCTCCTACCATGTATCAGAATTAGAGCTGCTAGGAATAAGTGAAACAAAGAAGGTAGAAGTGTGCCCAAAGTCATACAGATACCAAAATTTATGTGAAGCGGAATGGAAATCACACCCAACAGACCATGCAATGAGATCCAGGAAAGCACAAAAGCACTGGTGAGGTAATGGGCAAGAGTCAATAAGGGTCCTATTTCTATTCTTACTTTTGGAGACTATCTGATCCAAATCTCTTAGTAATTAGCGGCAAACCTCAAAAACTTTCATGAAAGCATATCCCTATCAAAAGATTTTAAGACTTTTGTTTACTAATCTTCTTGGCAATCTTACAATGATGTTGTATCATGTTATAGCTCAGCACCTTTACAAAACTGGACACAACCATTTCTCCCAAGCAAAGTGTCACGAATCTCTGATTAAAGCAGTCATCTTACAGTTGTGAACAGTCAATTTTTGTAAGTCTCCAGATCTTGTTGAACAGGGTTTTTCAAAAATCACTGCAACACAGAGTCCCACATTCATACAGACCTATAACTTTATTAACATAAGAAGAGCCCCGCTGAATCAAGCCAAACACCCATCTCTTTCAGCTTCCTGTTTCTCACAGTGGCCTACCAGATGCCTCAGGGAACACACAAGATGACAAAATACCTGCATCCTGTTGCTACTCCCTTGCACCTGGCATTCTGAGGTAACCTATTTCCTAAAACCAGGAGTTTTCACATATTCATCACAGCTTGCAACTTGTGATGGACTTTTCTTCTAGTAATCTGACCAATTCCCTTTCAAAGGCACCTAAGACAGATGCTATCACCACATCCTGTGGCAAGGAGTTTCAGGCAGAGCTCTGAAGCATGCTTTTCTGAACTCAAAAAAAGCCCTGCCATCCACTCTGAACCTCTTACTGATGTTGATCGTGTCACATCTGGCCTCCCAAACCAAAAGTAACTGGCGATGATGTCATTACCAGTTATTTCCGGTGGTACTTCAAATAGGTAGACCATGTGAAGTGGTACGGCAAACACTGAGAAACACTGCTGTAGTCTCCAGAATGTGTGGAAAAACTGACATCAGAACTCGGTATTTGGCACTTGCGTAGAAATAATATATGTACATGCCATACTGCCATGTCTGGCTATAAATGAAATCAGGCAGCTACAAATGCAAGCAGCATAAACCAAGGGACATAAGAATTTAAAGGGCAAAAATCAATCATTCAATTCTTCAAACTGGTTAAGGTCTTTTGGAGAGGGCTGTGTGACAACTTTATACCAGGCCCAAATAAATGGGCACTGTCAGAGTTCTATCTTTTCAATGTTATGATAGTCAGAAAACAGTTAATGTATTTTGACCGCACATCAAAGCCTTTTCTATAGCTCAATCCCACAGAAATCTGCGAAACTCTTCTTAACTGCAATTTTAGGGAGTACCTATAAACCAGGGGTCGGCAACCTGCAGCTCTAGAGCCACATGTGGCTCTTTCAGCTGTCTGCTGCGGCTCCTCCAGGTGCAAGTGGCAAGGGGGTTAACAGGAGGCACCTGTGTTGGGAGGGCAAGCTGCTTCCCTATGCCCCCTGAGCTCACTGCCCTCCTCTCCCTTCACCCCCACCTGCTCCGCATTGGTTTCCCTTTTCAATTTTGCCTGCTCTGCAGGCTTAAGCTCCCTGTTTTTCCCTTCCCCAACTCTCTAGCAGGCTCAGCCAATCAGCATCCAGTAGGCTCCTGGCTTTTTCTTTTGGAATGGCTCAGGGCCCTTCACTGGCTGATCACCAGCCAATCCTGAGCTGCCCTCCTCCTCAGCCATTGCAAGCCCTTGCAGCCCGCCTTTCCTTGAGCAGGTCCCCACTCAGTGCAAGGAGAGGCTTTTCCTCCACAGCAGAGGAGACATCCTGTGTGTCTACTCAGTAGTAAGCCCCATTACAGCAGTTGAAGCTTACTCCCAGGAAAGGGTGCCTGGGATGGCAGCCTTGAAGCCTGCTCAAGGCCAAGCGCAAGGATGGGTGCGTGGGAGCCTGCTCAGGCCTGTTCAAGAGTAAGCCCCGATGTAGTCCCTGGGCTACTCCCAGGAAGGTGTGCAGGGCTGTAGCCTCAGCCTCCTCCTGTGCAGGTCTACTCACAAGTAAGCTCTGCTGTAGTCAGTGAAGCTTCCTCCCAGGAAGGTGTGGAGGGCTGCAGCCTCAGCCTCATCCTGTGCAGGTCTACTCACAAGTAGTCAGTGAGGCTTTCTCCTAGGAAGGTGTGGAGAGGACTGCAACCTGAGAGCTCCAACCAACTTGTCTGCTCAGAAGTCCCGTTGTAGCCAATGGGGCTTACTCCCAGGACAGTGTGGAGAGGGTTGCAACCTGAGTGAGGGAGGGCAGGCAGGGCAGAAGCTGGCCTGTGGTTGCCCCCCCTTCTTCTCTTCCCCACCTCTGGAGTCTGTGTCCTTTTTTCCTTCCAGCAGGGTGCCTCTGGAAGGTGGGGGGAGTTCTTTAGTATCCATGTAAGATAAGCAGATGTCATAACCACCATATGTATTGGAATCCTGGAAGATCTGGTGAGGAGGTAGATGTGGTGTCAGCAGTGGCCCCTTTAAGGGTAAGGCCTGGGCATCCAGCAGAGTGTGCTGCACAGCTGCAGCCACTTGAAGGCAATAGGGCCCTCAGAGATATAAGGAGCACCTGAGGAAGGGGTGTGGGTTGTAAAAGGAGTGCAGGTTGCAGAGGAGAGGAGAGGAGACTGAGTGGGCTTATTGACTTTGACTTGGATACTCTGACTGATTTGACTGACTGACTTTGGAATCTGGACTGTGACTTGGCTTATTGACTTTGGACTCTGCCCTGGATACTCTGACTTTGTGACTAATGGACTGTTGGAGACACTGGAGATTGGTGTGTGGCTGCTGTGCCCTAGACCTGCTGAGGACTAAGGGGCTGCTGTAGTGGTGGGAGGCTGCTGGCAGGAGAGAGGACCTCTGCAGGTTGAACAGGCAAGCTACCCTGGAGTTGGGGTCCAGCAGGACTACAGGGCAGAACCAGGGTCATTTGTTGGGGGAAAGAAGGGAAGCTAATTTGCTTAAAGTGGGCATAATTCTTCAGGCAGAGAATGGCCTTGGAATCAGGCAAAACACCATAGAGGACCAGGCGTCTGAAAACACAGGACAAGAATGTATGACAAAACTAACTAAAAGCTACAAGAGGGGGCTACATTATAAAAATGGGACCTATAAGAGCATAAAGGTAAAAAAAAAAAAACTACATATGCAGTATTATCTTCATTTTAGATGTCAAAAGGGATTTGTGGCTCCTGAGGTTTTTTCCCCTCTGGAAAACAGGTCCAAATGGCTCTTTGAGTGTTTAATGTTGCCGACCCCTGCTATAAACTAACCTCAGTAATGAAATGTTCTAGTATAGCTACTTCCTATTACTATACTAACTTCCTACAACTAAGAAAGAATTGCTACTTTATCAATTTCCTACTCGAGGTTATTTAGAGCTCTATTGCAATACGCATTCATATTTACCATTCTTTAACCAAAAGAGGGGAAAAGGGGGGGGGAAAGCAGGGTAACCAATGATGTGGATTTTCTGGGGGGAAAAAATCCAAAGCTAAATTAGGGCCAAATCCAGTGCCAGTGCAGCTGTGCCAATAGGGCAACTTGTGGTGGGCACTTTATCTTGCGGTAGGAAGGCAGTCACAGAGGCCTCCTCAAGGTAAGGGAACATTTGTTCCCTTACCTCGGGGCTACATTGCAACTGCATTGGTACTGGAAAGTTGTATAGGATTGGTTCCCTAGATTCCAATCTATTAGTGCAAGATCGGTAAACAAAATTTTAATAGTATGCCATGTTAATAAAATATGACACATACATTTTTCAAAAGTTTTTTCCAACAAAATATTTGAAATGAAATATTTGATTAGAAAAAGTAAATGTAGTTTAAATGTTACAGAAAACAAATTCTATTTGGAAATCACATTCTGTGAAATATTTCGAAGATGTGACAATACAATAGCATACACTGGCTTGCACTATATAAATTTTAAGGAGAAAATTAATGCATTGAAAACAGTTAAAAGTAATTTTAGCATATCCAAAGGCTATTCATTTATATTTACCAAAACCTTAAAAATAGGAAAATAACCAAGCAGAAAAAATGCACTTTAATACTTTTTGACTCTTCTGTAATTGCATTCCAGCTGGTAACTACTAGCATCAACTCCCTGATAGGCTCTCTCACTCAATCTGCTCTGCTTGACAGACTTACCTCTTAAGGTGAAATCAATGCCTCATGCGGGATTTGGAATAAGTTAACATATTCCTCCTTGTGGGGCGCCTGCACTGGTCTGACTGTGCTGCTGTTTTCTTATTGCAAAATGTTAGCAAATAATGGCAAAAAAGTGCTGTTTTTAGTGCTAATATATATTATTTAAAGCCTAGAGCAGTGGTGGCAAACCTATTGCATTCGTGCCAGAGGGGGCACGCAGCACCGTCTCTGTGGGCACACAGCACTGAGCCAGGCAGCCTGGAGAGGGGCGCTGAAGCTGCGTGTCACTTTAAAGAAAATGGAGGCTTTTTCCGAGCCCCCCCCATGTGTTGGGAGGGCGGGCTTCTTCCCTCTGCCCCCTGAGCTCACTGCCCCCCTCTCCCTTCACCCCCACCTGCCCTGCATTTGTTTCCCTTTTCAATTTTGCCTGCTCTGCAGGTTTAAGGTCACTGTTTTTCCCTTCCCCAACTCTCCAGCAGGCTCAGCCAATCAGCATCCAGCAGGCTCCTGGCTTTTTCTGTTGGAATGGCTCAGGGCCCTTCACGGGCCAACCACCGGCCAATCCAGAGCCGCCCTCCTCCTCAGCCATTTTGAGCCCTTGCAGCCTGCCTTTCCGTGAGCAGCTCCCCACTCAGTGCCAGGAGAGGCTTTTCCTCCACAGCAGAGGAGACATCCTGCATGTCTACTCAGAAGTAAGCTCCATTACAGTGGATGAGGCTTACTCCCAGGAAAGGGTGCCTGGGATGGCAGCCTTGGAGTCTGCTCCTGTGCGTGTCTACTCAGTAGTAAGCCCCATTACAGTGGATGAGGCTTATTCCCAGGAAAGGGTGCCTGGGATTGCAGCCTGCTCCTGTGCATGTCTACTCAAAAGTAAGCCCCATTAGAGTCAATGAGGCTTATTCCTAGGAAAGAGTTGCTGGGATTGCAGCCTTAGAGCCCACTTCTGTGGTTGGGGCTTTTAAAAAATTTTTTTCTTGTTTGAGAAAATGAGCAGTGGCAAGGTCTTGCATCCACCCCCTCCCTGCCAATATTTCTTTACCCAGCATGTAATTAGTCTGTGGAACTCTTTGCCACAGGAAGCAGTGATGACAACTTGCCTAGATGCCTTTAAGAAGGGATTGGACAAATTTCTAGAGAAAAAGTTCATTAAGGGTTACAAGTAATAGTAGGTAAAAGATGTTAATGTATGAGTTGTTTTTTCTAAACTAAAACCTCAGTATTCAGGTTAAATTGCTGTGTTGGCACTTTGCGATAAATAAGTGGGTTTTGGGTTGCAGTTTGGGCACTCGGTCTCTAAAAGGTTCGCCATCACTGGCCTAGAGGAAAGCATTGATACAGGTCGTTGTCAGTTCGCAAGCTAGTCCCATTTGGAAAACACATTTGTGGTCTCAGTAACAGGGCTATAATTGTTAATATCTGATAACACATAATTCAAAATGGCAAAAATAGGCTAAAACTTAATCAATTGGTTAGATTAAGAACCTTTTGATAAATTAAAACAGTGCTCCCAATTAATCTGGCAGCCAATTTTGTTACCAATTAATATTGTTAATTATTTTTAATGCAAGTCTACACATAAACTGTGCATGCAAGCTTCATTTTCAGAGAAGCATTCTCCCTTCTCTCACTCTTATTCTTAAGAGAGAATGGCCCCTCTAAGTTGATGCCTGCTATGAAACATACATATACACATGTAAATATATATGGAAGTATTCTTTTCAGAACTATGCAAGTTTACTGCAAATTGATTAAAACTAACCTATGAAGACATATTTAAGTCAATTGGACAACACTATTAACCTTATTTTTATTAAATGTTAATAATTAAGAATATATAATTTTGCTTTGTACCTTCATTTGTACCTTCATTCTTCTTTTGTACAGCCCAATCCTATACTGAAACTGTGTCAGTCTTTGCAGCCAATCACAGCACACCAATCCTTGCATTTAAGCACATGCAAAGGAGATCACAAGTCAGGGAGCACCAAGGACAATGCACCCAGCCTTACAAAGGTAAGCAAAGGAGGGGTGGGAATCCCATGCTAAAATGTACTGATGCTGCATATCCATCTCGCGTCTCTCCCTGTGCTGATACTGATCCTTCAGTATTATCAAATGTGCCTTTGCTATGAACTATGTTTCTTTAGCTATGTTGCTTAGCTATGTCCTTTTGCAGCAGCTAATAGCAGGGAGTGTCCCCTAGTGAATGCAAGGTACTCCAACCGTTGCCGCTGCTGGTTAATCACTTGTCCGAGTCCTTTCGTTTTTCAGGAGTGCAACATTGCCACATGGGACAGAACAGCCATTTCTCATATTCCTCTGCAGCCCCCTTCCCCACAGAAGAGGGAAAGGTAATGCACCCAATAGGACACCACTGGAATGTAATGTACACTCTGGTGGCACCACTTTCCTCCACAAACACCAAGTATGCATCTCAACACATGTTCTCTGAACACATGTTATTGATGCTGCTGCTGCTACTTATTCCTTGTTACTCTTTTGGTGTTTCTCCTTGCCCATCACAGGCAAAGATACTGTACAGAGCCCAAGTGAAGAATACAGCCAGCCTGCCTGCAGTGACCAGTGTCAACCCAGCTGCTGCCTGGTGAGGTTGCTGACCTACTTGTTCCAGTTAAGCTCCTCTAGTTTTGTAAACTGCATGAACCAACTGGTACAACCACACCTCACTAGCACCTGAAGGATCCCCATGTGACTTGTTCTGGTCTCTTTCCTGGCAAAAGGGTTCTTTCCAGATGGAGGATTGAGGGTTCAATCCTATCCAACTTTCCAGTGCTGGTGCAGCCGCAATGCAGCCCCGAGGAAAGGGAACGAACATTCCCTTACTTGGAGGAGGCCTCTGTGGCTGTCCCCCTACCACAGGATGCAGCGCATGCCTTCTTGGCATGGCTGCACCAACACTGGAAAGTTGGATAGGATTGGGCCCTAAAACTCTCATTTTATTTATGTATTACAGTACTTATACAGGTCCAGCCTATTTATACATGGATTTTTTATACACGGATTTGACTCCATATGAATGGCCACTGCAAATGAGAATGATTGTGCTGATCACTGGAGAAGGGGAAAAATGCACCCCTTTAAAATCAGTTTAAAAAACTGAACAGTCCTTTAACAAAAGCCTCCTTAATGAGAGGGAGAGGGAGAGGGGGGGCAGCTGGCTGACAATCCATCAGGAGACCCCTCCCTTCCCCCTGAGCATGTGAAAGAAAGATACTTTGCATTGGTGAAGGGAGGTGTCAGAGTGAAGCATTACTAAGCACCTTGAGAAAGGCTGATGTTGTTTTAATGACCCTATCTTAACACAAAGGTCAGCAAGGCTGTTTTTAAATCACTGGAGCAAAGAAACTTTGCTTTTTAAATTGATTTGCTATAGTAAGAACATAAGAACAGCCCCACTGGATCAGGCCATAGGCCCATCTAGTCCAGCTTCCTGTATCTCACAGCGGCCCACCAAATGCCCCAGGGAGCACACCAGATAACAAGAGACCTCATCCTGGTGCCCTCCCTTGCATCTGGCCTTCTGACATAGCCCATTTCTAAAATCAGGAGGTTGCACATACACATCATGGCTTGTACCCTGTAATGGATTTTTCCTCCAGAAACTTGTCCAATCCCCTTTTAAAGGCGTCCAGGCCAGATGCCGTCACCACATCCTGTGGCAAGGAGTTCCACAGACCGACCACATGCTGAGTAAAGAAATATTTTCTTTTGTCTGTCCTAACCCGCCCAACACTCAATTTTAGTGGATGTCCCCTGGTTCTAGTATTATGTGAGAGTGTAAAGAGCATCTCCCTATCCACTCTGTCCATCCCCTGCATAATTTTGTATGTCTCAATCATGTCCCCCCTCGAGCGTCTCTTTTCTAGGCTGAAGAGGCCCAAACGCCGTAGCCTTTCCTCATAAGGAAGGTGCCCCAGCCCCGTAATCATCTTAGTTGCTCTCTTTTGCACCTTTTCCATTTCCACTATGTCTTTTTTGAGATGCGGCGACCAGAACTGGACACAATACTCCAGGTGTGGCCTTACCATAGATTTGTACAACGGCATTATAATACTAGCCGTTTTGTTCTCAATACCCTTCCTAATGATCCCAAGCATAGAATTGGCCTTCTTCACTGCCGCCGCACATTGGGTCGACACTTTCATCGACCTGTCCACCACCACCCCAAGATCTCTCTCCTGATCTGTCACAGACAGCTCAGAACCCATCAGCCTATATGTGAAGTTTTGATTTTTTGCCCCAATGTGCATGACTTTACACTTACTGACATTGAAGCGCATCTGCCATTTTGCTGCCCATTCTGCCAGTCTGGAGAGATCCTTCTGGAGCTCCTCACAATCACTTCTGGTCTTTACCACTCGGAAAAGTTTGGTGTCGTCTGCAAATTTTGCAACCTCACTGCTCAACCTTGTCTCCAGGTCATTTATGAAGAGGTTGAAAAGCACTGGTCCCAGGACAGATCCTTGGGGCACACTGCTTTTCGCCTCTCTCCATTGTGAAAATTGCCCATTGACATCCACTCTCTGCTTCCTGGCCTCCAACCAGTTCTCAATCCATGAGAGGACCTGTCCTCTAATTCCCTGACTGTGGAGTTTTTTCAGTAGCCTTTGGTGAGGGACCGTGTCAAACGCCTTCTGAAAGTCCAGATATATAATGTCAACGGGTTCTCCCACATCCACATGCCTGTTGACCTTTTCAAAGAATTCTATAAGGTTCGTGAGGCAAGAGTTACCCTTACAGAAGCCATGCTGATTCTCCCTCAGCAAGGCCTGTTCGTCTATGTGTTTTGAGATCCTATCTTTGATGAGGCATTCCACCATCTTACCCGGTATGGATGTTAGGCTGACCGGCCTATAGTTTCCCGGGTCCCCCCTCTTTCCCTTTTTAAAGATAGGCGTGACATTTGCTATCCTCCAATCTTCTGGCACCATGGCCGTTTTGAGGGACAAGTTGCATACCTTAGTCAAGAGATCTGCAACTTCATTCTTCAATTCCTTAATAACTCTTGGGTGGATGCCATCAGGGCCCGGTGACTTATTGATCTTTAATTTATCAATGAGGTCTGAAACATCTTCTCATTTAACCTCTATCTGACTTAACTCCTCGGTTAGGAGGGGCCGTTCGGGCAGCGGTATCTGCCCGAGGTCTTCTGCAAAGACAGATGCAAAGAACTCATTTAATTTCTCTGCCATCTCTAAGTCTCCTTTTATCTCCTTTCTCCTTTAGTAAGTTTTTTTGCCATCCACACGAGTGCTTGGAAAGGAACCCAGGAGGTTCCTTTCTCAACCTGTACTGTCTCATATAATCAAGGCAGTTTACATAGGCAGGTTGACAGGTGTTATTTTATGATAGGAACTCATGAAACTGTTTCTCAAGATATTTTCCTTCATTGTGCAGTTTTTGTCTTGGCTGCACAGTTCAAGCATTTGAAACTTCCAGACACCCACAAATCAAGCCTCAAGACCAGCTCTCAAGTGCTTATTTCTTGCCAACAAACTCCACTGCACTCCTCCACCAAGCTCTGTCAGCAGCATTCCAGTCACCTTTCCATGATGATACTGAAACCTATCCTGCTTAACTTCTTTGGGAAAGGCAGCAGCTCAACCTCCATACTACACCTCCTGTCCTTTCCATACAGAGACTGCCCTTCTTCAAACACAAAGGAGCTATCGTCCATCCTTTGTGTTGCTGTGGTCAAAAAATGTATTGGACATACGTGTTTGTGGAGGGTCATAAAGGGATTTGAACTCTGAATTTTCAGATTCCTAGGAGTTATCTGCTTTTACTGCTTTGCTGCTTATGTTACAGTCACTCCTATAGGGAAGTGGAGATGCTGTGGCATCCTTATGTCATCTGCTTGTGTGTGCTTTGTCATTGGGGCATCTTCCCATGATCGGTAGTAATGGCTTTTACTGTTCTTCTCATTGCTAGAGGTTACCAGGAAGGGGAGTCATACCAGTGGTTGCCACTGATAGGCCTCCTAGCCCCTGCTTGGTTCTCACTGGCTCCGTTTCACTGGCCACTGGCATTGAGGCTGAGTGGAAAAGGCAATTGGTTCCTTGCACATTGGGTTGACATCATGTCGATATCAAGCTGTCACTTCAAGGTTGATAAGCTGCATTGGGGTTTTTCATGATGCTGGTGGCATAACCGGAATAGCCCCAACAGAATAGTGTTGCCTGTGCTCTGGTATTTTCCCCTTTTGTTCTGGGTGGGCTTAGGAAACAGTGGTCATCCTGCCATTGTTGCTGCACCGCAAGCACAGCATCTGTATAGGATTAGGCTGTAAATCTAGGATGAAAAAATGACATCATGGTTTACCTGAATTTCACCTGATGTGAGGTATAGCTATTCTTTGTGTGCAACTCCTTAATATATTGAAGCATTGAGAAATTCAACAGTAATTTTATGTTTACTCTTTGTTAAAACCACAGCACTGTAGTCATAACATTGCCACCAAATTTCTCAACTTTTCAGTATACTATAAAGTAGCACTTGAACTACTCCTATACCTTACATTGAATTAATTCAGGTAAGCCATGACATCATTTTTCTTCCTAGATTAAAAAGAAGAAACAACAAATGGTTCATTGCCAAGAGTTGGTCTCACGTTTCCTTAAGGTCAGTGATTCAAAAGCTTCCCTCTAAAGCTTCCCTCTAAAGCAAGAAAATGTGATTTTCCCACGGAGAAAAGACTGAACACCAGATAAAAGATCTATTCCATGGAAACTGATGCCAACAGTGCCTAAGAAAAGTAACTCAATAATTATATCCATTATCAATAGTCTAAACAATGCATTCTATTTAATCTCCCTACCAACATCCACAGATGTCAAAATGTTTTCCAGTTGTAATTAATTACATCATCATACACTATTTCCCCAGTGGAATCAAGAATTCAGCTGAGAATCTGATTAAACCATTCAACTATGAAGAAAAACATACTATAACCAAAGAAGGTACTAGCTGCAAATAGAATTTGGCACTCACATCGTTGGCTAGAAATGCTACTCGACAAATCCAAACTGAAGGGGGGCAGGATTACAGTTTAACTGTGAGGATACAACTGAACTGTACACTTTAAACAACAGCTTAAATACTATATGTCTATAAAATATAATTTGCCTAAAACTTCCATATCGAATTATCAGGAGATTCAACAGCATATCCAACCTTTATGCCAAGTTCATATAACTTTTATCCCCCTGTTATAAAGGATTTTAAATGAGCAATTTTCACATTCCTTGATGAAAAGTAAGTTTGTTTGAAATTATGACTCTGTACGAATGAAGGAAAAGAAAACAGTTTGAAAATTGTGTTTTACTTGGCCTCAGGCTAATGTAATATGCTCCCAAGTAGATAAAAGTGATATAATTTTATTTGCATGCTGGGTGGCCAAGAGGTTAAACATTAAATTCTTAGTGTGGGAAAATCCCAAAGTAGACAAAACTGTTTTAATTCTTAAACTCTGGAGTTGACAGTACTGGTAGTCTTGCTGTTTGATTCTTCTTAACTACATAGTTCTGTAAAACAACTTTGAAATACAGAAAATAGAAATACATATAAACATTTTCAAGCCTTCTCCTAGAAAATGAAAAAATGAATTTGAGTCACATTATTGCAGTTGTCGGCCCATATCCTATCCAATTTTCCAGCACTGGTGCAACAGTGCCAATGAGGCATGTGATACATCCTGCAGCAGATGAACAGTCATGGAGGCCTCCTCCAGGTAACGGAACATTTGTTCCCTTTCCTCAGCACTGCACTGTGGTTACACTGGCACTGGAAAGTTAGATAGGATTGGGCCCTCAGAAACTTTCTCCAAAAACTGACAGCCATACCCAGATTTGTCATGCTTCCTGCAAATTCACCAGAAATTCAACCTGCACCAGACATCACTGCTATTGCACTTGCATCAAACAGTATTTTTTATTTTTGCAATTATCTACACTAACACAATATTTTAACCCGTTCATGCCAAACGAACTCCGATATTAGGCAAGTGCATATGTGGTACCCCTCAACAGGGCTGCTACAAATTCCATAATACAGTGCCTTGACAACATAATCACATAAAGATCTACAAATTCCAAGAAAAAATTCTAGAACTATTCTGCAATTCCAGATCAAGAGATCTCAGAATGGATTTCTCCAGGACACATTTTGTGAACAAATCCTACATACAACATCAGGTTTGTTTATATCTTCTTGACAATAAATAGTGCTTTAAGGCAAGGGGTTCACTCCTACATGTGTGCACATGTTTTTATTAAAAAGCTGAAAACGTTTTGACCTTCTTTCACATTCTTTTTAAAAAGGAATTCTTTCTAATCCACTAGCTCAGTGGTTCTCAAACTCTTGCATTGAGTTTTCCAACCACTAAGTCTTTGCACTGGCAGGGAGGGGAAGGAGTGATGCGATCCCGAGGATCGTGCCACTGTAGGGGAAGGGAAGGCTGTTTTTATGTTACTTGCTGCTGGGGTCCAGGGGGTTTGGAAAGTCCTGCAGAGTGCTCTGCAGGGCTTGCTGCACTCCAGCAGCAAGTGGTTCATAAAAAACAGCCCCCCTTCCCCACAGCAGCACAATCCTGAGGATTGTGTTGCTGCTTTTCCCCTGCCCCTTAAAGGGAATAGGGTAGGGGTTCTCATGACCCACCAGTTTGAGAACCACTGCAGTAGCTGAATCTCATTCTGATATCATTAACCTTATATGCACCAAGGAATACAGCATAATAGTCCCTTTCATTAGTGAAAATGTTTGCCACTGTTTGTAGTTCTTCTTTAATATTCTTACACACTTAATGTGAATCAATTTCCTCAAACATGCTTGTCCAGAAAGCAGTCAAGGTCACTGCCTGAAACCCACTCAACCAGTTAGGAGTGTGTATGGGGGGGGGGGGGGTTTGTTGGTTGGTTTTGACTGATTTTAAAATCAGTTTCTTTCAATCCAGGAACTAAAACAAGCATTTCAAGTGGGTTGTTCCTGTTTCCAGCAAGTTCACTTCAGAAAAACAAAAAAGACTAAGGATATGCCAAATTAATCATCCTGTCATCCTAAAAATGTAGTTTTGCTATGCAAGCTATTAGGTAGGCATACAACTGAAAATCACCACTCATTTTTACTGTGCATCATCATCCAGCCAGCCTAGCTATGACTCTTATTTGCATGAAAGTCATTAACAGTCTATCCTCAAACACATCTGAAAGGGTATGCTTCATTATCTGCATGGGCTATAAAGTACTTTGTAATCATTTGTGCTTCTATTCAAATAAATGCATCAGAGTAGAAGAGATCTTTAAGACAGCTTTTGTCAGCATTTGTCCCCTGCTGTACCAGTCCACATTGCCAGTTACTTCCAAATTGAAAGGCCAGACGCAACATGACAAACACCAGTAAGAGGTTCAGAATGGATGGCAGGGCTTTTCCAAGCATGCAAAAAGTGTGTGCTGGAGCTCTGCCCACCAAGCCAAGACTAGTACTGCTGCTTGTTGTGTTGCATTGGTGGTCTCACTGACAGGTGGCAGGGGTCTGGGGGTCCTGCGAATACCTCCAGACACCACCTCAAGTACCACTGGTGGTATGAGTACTACTGGTTGAGAAACACTGATCTAAGACCTTCTTGTAGCTTTGGGCCTAGTAAGGTGAAATATAATTCCTGAGGACATCAGTTTCATGCACTCTCATTCCCTCCAGCATCTCTATTCTCACTTCCATGAACTTTCCCTGGAATGTAGGAAACAAAGAATCCAAATATTACTTCCACTGACTGTACTTGGGTATGAACACTACTTTTTTGCCAAAACATGCTGTCCTATCCTAATTTTTGACTCCTGCCGACTATGCCAATTTGTCCCGTCCAAATATCCCAATTCCCTTCTAATGCCCGCTTTTTGGCTAATTAACACCCTCTTTATCTCTAGAACAACTGCTGTGGTGTGCAAAGGAATGAACACAGAACTCCTTATCTATAGCAACTACCCAAATTTATTGCTATGAACACAGACACTCCCTGCAAGTCCTCTTGTCCAGAGGCTTTCTCTCCCCAAAACTCCACTTAACTCAGTGGGTAAAGGTCTGAAGCCTCCAAGTCCAATCCGGTCTCCAAAGCACAGTCCAGTCTTCCCAGTCTTCTGTGTCTTCCAGCAGAGTCCTGGCAGTCCCCTTCTCCTGTAGGTCTGGGTCAGGTAGCCCTCTTGGTCTGGTTCCCTCTGGGTCAGGCTCTCCCTCTGGGTCAGCGTCCGGCTCCCGGCTCTCCCTCTGGGTCAGCATCCGGCTCCCGGCTCTCCCTCTGGGTCAGCGTCCGGCTCCTGGCTTGGTCAGCATCCCGCTTCTTTAGTCCTGAAGCTGCCTTTTATCCTTTATGTCCCATTAAGTGCAAATTAAGTGCAATTTCCCCTGGGGGCTGGGGATAAGAATAGGCCCTCAGTTTGGCTGTACTTGTTGTAAGAGGTGACTAAACAGCCACCGGGTAGATGGGGCTCGTCAGCCTGGGAAGGCAGCTCATCTGAGAGAAGGAAAACTCTGATCCCAAACCTCCACTGCCTTGTGGCTACATCCAGTTATGGAAAAGGCTTCAGGAGTCAACCTCGAGGCAAAATCTGGAGCCAGAGTCCCTGAGGCAGTTCATGGCTGAACACAGTCACGTTCTGGCAACTCCTGCGACGCCGCTGGAACCAACCGTATTGGCCTCTGCCTTTCCATTGGACCATTTCAGCGACGTGGAGAGGGGGGATTTGCTGCATGGGTAACAGCCTATCCTCCATACCTACTTTACCCAGGCTTCGCGCACTGGAGAGGTCACGCTGTTCCAGAACCACCATTCAGAGCGTGACACCATAGTCTTCCGAGACTGAAGGATGCCAACTCAAGTGCAAATGCAGCTCAGCTGTGAGCTACCTCCTTAGCTCATTCAAAGCCCCATCAAGGTCAAATGATGTCTCATTTGACCTCAGGTGTCCAACCAGGTCTCCATTGGCCTTGATTGATTACAGCTGTGGAGTCAGCCCTGCCCTTCCCAGAGCTGTCAACCAGCTGTCAAAACATGGAATAGCTGGCAACACCACATCATCCACCTGATGATCTTCTGATCTTCCATTACACATGCATTTTGCATTATACAGTATAAAATGTTCTCTCTCAAACTTCAAAACAAAATGAAAAAGGACCAGACAGAAAAATATAGTACCAGAATGATGGATGCCTCATTGCTATAAACTCCCAAGCATTTACAGTCCCATGAGACAAAAGCCATGTTACTTTGTTCCGCAACAAAATAGCAAAGTCCTTAGGCAAGACATGTGTAACTACTTTAGAACTTTAAACAAACTTGAATCTGCAAAAATTCATATGCATGATTAGTTCTGCCTATTGGGAATAATTACCACAGAAACTTAGGGAGCTGCCTTCTACCTAGTCAGATCATGAATTCATCTACGCATAGCTCAGCACTGTTGACACCAAATGGCCATGGCTTTCCAGGATTTCAGACAGAAATCATTCTCTGCCCTACCTGGAGATTGAACCTGAGACCTTCACTGTATAAAAGAGGGTGCTGTACCACTGAGTTACAGTCCCTCTCTAATAATGCTAAAATAAAAATAGCCTAGGGGATATAAGCCCCAAATTGAGAAGCTGGGACCAGCCTCTTGATCTGGTCTCTTCACTGGTATGCCAATCAAATGTTTGCCATAGGCACTGTATTGTCATTGCTAGAGCACTGAATGGAGCTTTTTCTTTGCTGGTACTGTTTTGGTGCCAGGCCTGGCTCCTGGTTTTAGGAGGTAACTGGACATCTGGCATCATCCAAAAGCAGACTGTGACAGACAGGACCCAAATTAAATTAGTTCTGTCAAAAGTCACTCATACTGTTGTCAACATTCCAAATCCACAATGAATCTGTACAATCACTTTATGTCAGGAAAAAAAGGGTACTCGAAAGTTGTCTAACTATAAGAAACAGAAATGTTGGCTGGAAGATATTCAAAGGCCATGTTGTCCAACCCTCTAGCCTAAGATAAAACCTTCATAACCAGAAGTATCCCTCGTTGTTCAGAATGCCAGCAGGAGGGATAACGCGAACTCCATAAAAGATGCTGACAGTTTAGAATTTTTTCCAGACACAAGCAGAATGTGATTTTGACAGGCAGAATGGGGACAACACGGATAAGCAGTAATGTGCGTCTGCTCTTTCTGAAAATTTGCTCTCTCTCCCCCTTTTTATTCTAAATTATTTGTGTCTTCAGTAGTGAAAGTTAATGTCACTTTTCTTTGCAATATGATGCTTTCCATGTACTCTCTAGCAACCATTTTAAAATGAGCTGCTACTGCAGCTCCCTCCTTGGAGACTCAGCTATTTCTAAGGCTGCAATCCTAACCACACTTTCCTGAGAGTAAGCCCCACTGAACAAAACAGGACTTACTTCTGAGTAGACCTGGTTAGGAGTGTGCCCTAAGTTCACTAAACTACTGCTTATCCTCTCAACAATATGC
This sequence comes from Tiliqua scincoides, assembly GCF_035046505.1. Taxonomy (NCBI): domain Eukaryota; kingdom Metazoa; phylum Chordata; class Lepidosauria; order Squamata; family Scincidae; genus Tiliqua; species Tiliqua scincoides. The sequence continues at coordinate 63,757,708 of NC_089826.1, forward strand.
AATTGTTTTGGTTTTGTTATATTCTGTATCACATTTTCTGGAATTTTATTGACCCTATTATTTTAATTATATTGTTAGCTATCTTCGGCATCTTAAATCTCTTAAATATAAGGGAAAAAGGAGAATACTTTAAAAAATATTTTTAAAAATAAATAAAACAAACTGCTATGGGATCTGCGTCTGGCAGCCCTTACTTCCCTCACCATAGTATAAGGTTCCCCATCCTTTGGGCTGAGTACAGACATACATGTTCAAAGTATTTCCCTCTTATTGCTATGTGGCTCTCTCCTGCTGGGTAATAATACACACACAATGAAGAGGAACTTTGTAGAGAAAAGTTGTTTGCTCCAGAGACGGGCTGCAGCGGGGAGGGGGTGTTGCTTGGCTTCAGTGATGTCACAGGCATCAGCAATAGCCATAACTACACCTGCATGATCCCTTTATTCTCCATTTGTAGATGTGGTATCTTATTTATTTCATTTACATCATGCCTTTTATCCTTCTTGGGACGCAAAGTGGAATACATGGGTTTTTCAGACAGTCACGTCCTGACCAGACTTAGGGCCCAATTCTATCCAACTTTCCAGCACTGGTGCAACCACAAGGCAGCCCTGAGGTAAGGGAACAAATGTTCCCATCTTTAGAAATGTAACTCATCTTTAGAGGTGTTTGAAAATGATGTTATTTATTTTACTCAGAAGTAAGCCCACTGTGTTCAGTAAGAGGCTGTAATCCTATCTTACGGCCCAATCCTACCCAACTTTCCAGTACAGCCACCATGCAACCCTGAAATAAGGGAACAAACATTTCCATACCTTGAGGAGGCCTCTATGACTGCCTCCCCTTCAAAGGATGCAGTGCACCCCACGTTGGCATGCTTGCACAGGCACTGGAAGATTGAATAGGATTGGGCACTCACTGGAAACAAACACCACTACCTATGAATAAACCTGGTCCTTCAAGGGGGCTGCTGCCCTATGTACAACAGACAAACTGTTGCTAGATAAGCAAATCTAAACAGAAGAGTCCTCTGTCTTGTTCAAATTTATTTACAGCATGTTTGCTTACATCCAGGCCTTCACTGACACAATAAAACAATTCAAGGGATCCACAACTTTTCCAGCTGGGGATGGTAGAGAGATATAGAGCTGGGTGTCATCTGTGTATTGATGACATTTGACACTAGCCCCCTGGATGATCTTCGCCAGAGATTTTATGCAGATGTTACAGGAAAGAGAACAGAATCCTGTGCAACACTGCAAGTCAGAGACCACAGTACAGAACAGAAGTCTTCTAGTACCACAGTCTGGAACATGCCCTCCAGTAAGGACTGGAGCCATAGCAAAGCAGCACCCCCAATAATCATTCCAACTAGGAGGTCAAGAAAGATACCATGATTACTAAATAATACCACTGAGAGGTGCACCAGAATCAACTGAGATCCACTCCCACTGCCTAATTCTATGCACTGATAATCTGCTAGAGCAGTGGTTCTCAACCTTAGAGTTCGTGGACCACTGAGACAAAAATTGGAATTATTGTGGACCACACTACCTCCCCCCTGCAGACAAAAAATTCAATTACATTAGTAATAATTGGAGAATATTTATTAGATTTATTATTTATAGAGAAATTTCTGGGTTGATGTTTTCGTCGGCTGCAAGTGGTCCATTCTCTGCTCTCTCTGGTGGTCCATGGGGAAGCATCTTCCAAGCAAGTGCCCCCCCTCGTGGACTACCAGAGATGACGGAGAATGGACTCCCCACAGCTGCAGCTGACACTTCATTGACAGTTACAGATAGTTTGTTCTCCACCCACTTTGGTGGTCTGTGGGGGAGCACTCACTCGGTAAGATGCTTGAAGTAATCAAAAGTTTTGTCTTTTTTGTTTGAGATCTCGTGGACCACTTCTCAGGGTCTCATGGACCACTTGTGGTCCCCAGACCACAGATTGGGAACCAGTGTGTTAGAGTGACCATGGTTGTTTCAGTACCAAAACCAGGGCCAAAGTTGGACTGAAATGGATCAAGATGATTAATCTTATCTTCAGCACCTTGCCTAATGGGAGATTGGAGACTACCTGGTAGATATCCAATACAGTGGAATCTAGGAAGGGTTTATTTCACAGTCCAATCCTATGCATGTCTACTCAGAAGTAAGTCTCATTAGAGTCAATGGCACCTACTCCCAGGAAAGTATGGATAGGATTGGGCTCTCAACCACTTAAAAATGGCAACACGCTCTCCATGAGTAAATTTATTACCATCCCAGCCAACTCAAATACTCGTAGTCCCTCTCTGGCAAATTTTAAAAACCACAATGGGCAAGGGTCAAGATCACAGACAGATGACCTTACACTTCTGAGCACACAGGCTGCACAAGCTGAAAAGAATTTTTAAAAATGTTAAAACTTGGTGGCTATCTGAATGTAAGCTGAAGTAAGACTAGCTGCAGGGTTTAAAAAAAAAGTGAAAAGAATTGGTCACACCAGGGGTGCCCAAACCCTGGCCCGGGGGTCACTTGCGGCACTCAGGGGCATCCAATTTGGCCCTCAGGGAACTCCCAGTCTCCAATGAGCCTCTGGGCCTCCAGAGACTTGCTGGAGCCCATGCTGGCCCAATGCAACTGCTCTCAGCATGAGGACTACTGTTCAACCTCTCACCTGAGCCGTGGGATGAGGGCTTTCTCCACTACTTTATGTTTCATGTCTGTGATGCAGCAATGACAGTGAAGGAAAGGCTGGCCTTGCTTTGTGCAAGACCTTTTATAAGCCATGAGCTATTGCAAGACCATCATTCATTCATATAAGTTCCATCTCTAATATATTCATTTATGTAAATTTATTCAAATTTTAAATGTTAATTAATTAATCCCCCCCCCCGGTCCCCAACACAGTGTCAGAGAGATGATGTGGCCCTCCTGCCAAAATGTTTGGACACCCCTGGGTCACACCCTACTTCCCCACTGAGCACCAACCACAATGAGGCCTCAGTCCTACCCACACTTTCCTGGGATTAAGTCCCACTGACTATAATGGAACTTAGTTCTGAGGCTCAGAGTCTCTTACACAAAAAGCATTTCATACTTTCTGTGTAAGAGCACAGAAACAGCACACAGACTACATGCAGGGTGTCACATCTGAGGAGTGCATGTATGATTATTTGGCTGTGCATACACAGGCTGGACCAGTGCAGCCAATCACAACCTCTTACTACACGTAAGTGCAATAGATCAGACTTGTGTGAGCATCACAACAGATAACCCGCACAGGTCTTGACTTTCAAGTCGTATTTTTCTTATAGAGAAGTTCTTTCCCCATAGAAAAATGACACGGTTTGAAAAAGTGGCTCTGTGACAGATAGTGATGAGAACAAAGGGGGAGGGGACCCAGAGAGAGAGAGAGAGAGAGAGGCTATGCTATGCCAAGGCCACTGCACCCTTGGAAAGAAGTTTTCCCTGCTCTTCTCATTTTCCTTTCTCAAGCAGCAGCTGTGCCTAGAGAAGCTGACCCAAGCAATGTCCCTGCTGCCAGGTGCAAGGGGGGGGGGGGACCAGGACCGCACTGCAGAGAAAAATTACTTGGCTCCCCAATAGCTGCTTCTGATGCTAGGGATGCTGTTCTTTTCTGGTAGGATTCTAGTGCCTTACAGCTGCTTGGCAGGCAGGAACCCAACAGATAAAGTATCCTTGTTACCAAGCATCTTTGTGCTTGGAAATGCGGGCAGGCAACGTTGAAGGTCTGCCTGCCTGACAGCTGCTGCTAAGGATGCTCAGGGCCTTATTTTCTGGTGCCTCACAGCTGCTTGGCAGGCAGGAACCCAACAGATGAAGCACCCGCCACCGTCTCTGCAGGGAAATGCACTGAGGGACACTTAGCCTGCCTGGCGAGGCTCTGCCAAGGGAGATGGAGTGGCGCCTCCCCTGCACCTGCTTCCCAAAAGCATCCTCCATCCAGCCCCGCCCCTGAGGAGCGCAGGAGGGCCGGGCGGCGCGCGCTCCCTCCCGCCCTCCTTCCTCACCTACCGTCGCCTCCCTGGCAGCGGCCGCCACGGGGATGGGCAGCAGCCCGCGGCCCTGGCCAGCCGCGCCGGGTCCTGCTCCTCGCCCCCTGGCGCCGCCGGGCCTCGGAGGCAGGCGCCGCTCCGCCGCCCACTCCCGCTCGCGGGGCTGCTCGTAGAAGCGCTGGCAGAAGAACCAGGCGAGCGCGCCGCCGGCAGCCCCCGCCGCCAAGGCGCTCAGCCCGCCGCTGCTGGGACCGGCACTGACGCCCCACAGCTGCCTGCCGGGAGCCAGCTCCGGGCTGCTGCCGCCGCCGCCGCAGTCCCCGAGCAGGCGCCGACACCGTCGCCACCCTAGGAGTCCCCTCAGCCCTGCCATAGCGCCGGCTCCGCGGAGCGTCAGGGAGAGCCCATCCGCGGCGACAGCGGCGAAGTCTCGCGAGAGCTGAGTGTGCCCAGCGCGAGAACAGCGGCTCTCTCCTGGCCAAGCTACCGTTACTCCGCCTTCCCTTCCCCCACCCCCCAGCGCCGCCGCCTCCTCAGGTCTCCCCACCGTTGCTCGCCTCGGGCCGCGCTTAACGGTCTCGTGACACAGTGCGGCTACAGTCTTAGCCACGCTTTCCTGGGAGTGAGGCCCATTGACTCTGATGGGATTGACTTCTGAGTAGACAGGCATAGGATGGGGCTCACAGGCTGCCATCCTATCCATGCTTCCCTGCGAGTGAGGCCCATTGACTCTGATGGGACTGACTGACGACTGGCAAGTCGTCTCTGCACAACAAGGACTGAGGGCTGAAGCAGCCTTCGAGTCTCACTGTATTGTCCCATCCCTTGTTCTTTACCTTTTTAATACCACATATACAAGACTGCATTATTTTCCAGCCTGATCCTATTGCATGCTTGCTCTGCAATAAGTCCTGCAAGGGTTAAATGGGACAGATAATAGATGGACCCCCATATATGATTTATAGAATGACAGCTCAACTCCATCTTGGTTAGCAACATCCATTCACACCGTATTGTAGACAGGCTGGAACCCATGGTCTGCAGAGCAAGGTGTAGAGAAGGTCTGACTTTCAGCTGGAGTAATCCAGCAGCAAGAAACACATTGCCAGACTGAAACCAAAAAGGCTGAGATCTTTAAATACACATTGCCTACTGACCATTGGGTTAATCTAGGTTGCAGAAACAAGGTCTGCAGGTCCTGGGCAGCCTTCTAGGACAGGCAAAGCCCAACTGATTTCCTAAGCAATGGTGCTGGCCTGCTCATTGTTGAAGCCAGAACCTGATAATTGGCAAGGAATGTAAGGGGCACAGCTCCTGCTTGGAGTCATGGCCTTCAGCATAGCAGGGTGGCTTCCAAATGAATTTTATAGCAAGCCTTTAAGGGGGGGCGGGCTACTGTGTTGTGGTATCAAATCTGCAGTTGGTTTTTTTAATTGATTTTTTAAAAATTGTCCTATGGCCTGAAAAGCAGAGTCAGGTGTCAGGCTCTCTTCTCAGTGCTGGCAATAGATTGCTGGGAGCTCCAAGACAAAAACCTGCACTGGGCCCCCAATGGCACCCCCCAAAACCTCTTGATACTGCATTGAAAACTACCAATGCCACCAGTACTGGTGGCTCAGGGATCAGGCTGACCAGGTGGCCCCTCAATAATAATAATAACTAGTTATTTATATACCGCCTTTCTGGTCATCAGATTACTCTTCTGACTTTATTCAAGGCGGTTTACATAGGCAGGCATTTCTAAATCCCTCAAGGGGATTTTTACAATCATAGAGGTTCTCTCTTTCAAAAATCAACAACATTTCAGAATGGATCTTCCTGGTTTGGTCTCACTTCTGGCCTCCAGTTCTCCCACACAGGCTGGCAAGCAGCTCCATCTCTCACATGGAGGGCAGCCAAGACACTTCTTGCTCACACCAAGAGCAGGTGGAATCACTCAGCTCGGCTTGTCAGCTGCTTCAAGATCTCACCATTCTCAGCTGTTCAGGGAGCTGCCGGTGTCCTCAAAGTGGCGACCTTCTGATGTTATCTTTGGGCTAACGGAGGCTCTACCCTCTAGACCAGACCTCCTGCCTCAACCAGTACCCAACCTGGCCAGCCTTTAACACCACACTGCAGAATGATCTTCCTTGGGTCTCATGAATGTGAAGTCCCTTAAGCCAATATTTTTCAACCTATTTCTCCTGAGGTGCCACTTCTCATGTTGTAATTATTATAAGTACTCAGTACCTAAAATACCTGGGACTGTGATATCACTTCTGGGTTCGCAAAGCTTGGAGCGGTCACATCTCAGAGTGCTCCGAGATGCAACTGCTCCAAGCTTTGCCAACTTGCTACACCCTGTTCTCCCCAGCGCTTATGAAGACAGGGCGCAGCGACTGCTTCTCAGAGCAAGGAGGAAACACCAAGGCCCCTTGTGTACCACTGGAGAACACCCCAAGTAGCACTGGTAGTACACATACTACCAATTGAAAAACATAACTTTAAGCAGTTTCCTGCTGATTGGCTGCATAGGGCCAGTTTGTATTAGAATCACACTGTAAGGACTGCAACAGGATACCCAAGGAACTAGGGAACTGCCACTAGTTCTTGCCACTTTGAAGTTTCAGCAAAGTTGAATAGTCACTGAGTGTTCAAATCTACAGTCACACGGGATCTAAAAGTGGGTGTATCAGCATGTTTCCATTGCCATTTTTGATGTGTTATAGCCGGGTATTTAAGCTGGGAAGTAAGTTACATCCAGAAGGAAGTCTGAAGGTAGATGAAAGTCCTCTGAGGCAACCACAGGTCTGTTCTATGAAATGACCACCCACCTTGAGATATTTGTCAAGTTTCTTATAGGCATATTACTTTTTATCTTTCCTATTGCCTATTTTAAAAATATCAGATTGACTTTTGGGCATGAGGTTATCACTTCCAAATGTGTTTGAATCAACAGTTATCTATGCTATATGTTTCCTTGAAGTTGCGAGTTTTCAAGCATGACTTTAATGACTTGTCAGTAGCACCTCCAGGCTAATCTTTTGTTCAAGTGAAAGAAAATGCACTTCTGTAACTACTTAAGTCTGGATGTGTTCCTCAGACCCTCCCATTTAGATGTTTGTTTAAGAACACAAATTCAGTTTAATCACACTGTAACTATAAGATTCTAATTTGATTAAATATATTATGTGCCAGCTCTCCAATCTAGTAATTTAATAAATTTAATAAAGTCAAGCAAATTTTTTAGTCTTGCTGTTGAAAATTGCATTAAAGAACTACTGAACAAGTAATCTAGCATAATATTCATATAATTTAAGCACTATGCAAATTATAGCAAAAATACTGTAATTGAATTACAATGGGAAAGATGTTACAAGCACCTGGCAAATTGTGCTGCATGGGTGGGGGGCTGCATTTACTATGGTGGGTCACAAGTTTGAAGACTTGCTTTACATTGGTACCATCACATTTCTCTGATGAATCTATGAGCTGGAACTCAGATTTCTATTTGAGCTTACCCACAGGTGAATTTCTGTAAAAATTGTGTGCGTTCCTATACTTTATACCAGGGGTGCTCACACTTTTTTGGCTCGAGAGCTACTTTGAAACCCAGCAAGGCCCGGAGATCTACCAGGGGGGAAGGAAGCGTCTGACAGACACCCCCTTTAATGTATGGAGCCCCTGCTGGAGTCTAGTCAGTTTCGTCAGTTTTGTTGCTACATGCCTGAAGAGCAGCTAAAGTGTCAGTTTCAGTGTCAGTTTAGCTAAATATGTCAGTTTCGTCTAGTCACTATTAACAGTTTGGAGAGACAGGGCTCCACGATCTACTCATTTTGCCTCACGATCTACCAGTAGATCGCGATCCACCTATTGAGCACCCCTGCTTTATACTGTACTGCATATTGTTGCCATATGGAGGTACTTACATGATGATTTTGTCAGAGTGACTTTTGTCTGTTGTATCCAACATGATTTGACTGAAAACTCAGTTTGGGTTGAACCATCCCTCCCAGATCGACTTTATATATAGCTAAAAGGGAGGCAAGCAAAGGCATGTTTCAATGATTGTCACATTCTTGAGAATAGACGTTGTGACTTTTTTCTAAGGAATGGCTTGCGCTGTAAACAGACATACACATATAGCTTCAGCGGTGAGTTCATTCACCACTGTTTAGACACAGTATTCTTGACTGGATCAAGCACAGGGGGAACCTGTTCTTTTAGTTTGGCATAAAAGCCAATTGACACAGTTCTGGTTGAGTAATCTTTGTGTCAGTCACAAAGCCTACTTCTTTTGGAGCTGTTTTTAAGGGTCTAAAACTTTGAAAAAATATCTTAAAAATAAGTGCTGAGCAAACATTTGATCAGATCATGCACTTGTGCATACATATACAAAAAAAGGAGTTTACCTGAAGCAGGGGGTAGGGAGGGTAAACAGGAAGAAGCAACCAGAATTCAGTCCACTGGTGTGTTTACAAGAGTGAAGGCAAGCGCAGGAGGTAGCAACCAAAACACCCGCACCCTCTCCTGTTTACAAATACTGTATATCCGTTTGCAACCTTATTGCATAATTTGCTGTTGGAGTTAGTTGCTCCTATGTTGGACCTATGGAAACAATGGGACAGATCAGATTATACTTACTCCTTGATTTGGCTATGTTTGTGATAAAGGGTATATGTGTGATTCATCCATCTATGCATGTGTGAAACTGAAGGCAAGGCCAGTGCTCTGGGTGGGTGGGGAGGCAGGCACAAACCACACAGCTCTCCACCAGATGGACAGGATTGGGAGAGGTGTAAGCATAATCTGATCCAGGCATTCTTCCCATTTAAATACACCTTTCTCTCATTATAGGTACCTAATCTGTTCCTGAAAACAGCAAAAATCTGGATAATTAGTACAATTATTACATTAATTTTCAATGAGAAATATTCTAACTCATTCCAAAGCCATTCCAAGATCACTCCCAAATCTCTCTTAATGCCTAATAACATAGAGAAAAAGTTGTGTGACACAGTAAAACAGAATAAATATTTAATAACACTTTACAGCAATACAGTGCTAAAGTCGATGATGAAAATGTTTCAGAAGTTCTAGCATTACATAATGAGGTTTAGGACCACAAGATTTAGTTGCAAACTATGAGCAACTGTCTTACCTTTCACCCATTTTCCACTTTTCCCGGGAGTTTTTTTCATCTTTCCCCATTCTTTAGGACCTATATTCACAGTAATTTGTAGAAACGCAGTACAAAAACAGATGCACTGTAAAAGACATTACATGCACATGCCTTGAAAGTGTGGAGACGCACTACCCATTGGTTCTCATAGGGTCCTGAAGAGCCCACAGGAGTACACCCAGGTAAAAAGGCACTTCTGGATCTCTGTCCTACCAAGGGGAGAAATCCAAAATTCAATCCTACCTCCAGAAACTCCTTTTTGGGCACATGAGGCAAATTAATCTCTTTCTCTGTCTCTAGAGTTCCAAGCTGTTGGGAGCGTAACCACTAGATAAAATGGGAAGTAGACCTTTCCCCCACAAGAAATCTGGTCCTCCCCCCCTCACCATTCCTAAACCTAGTATCAAAAATCTATGTATAGATAAGAAAAGATGGTCTTAATATGTGCAGTATCGATAAGTGAAAATCTGTATAGTGAAAGTACTTATAAAGAGGGAAGAGTGTACCTAACTACAACACATTCAAAAATTTCTTTGAATGTTTGACTCCAGCATGTACACTTGATTTAACATTGTGAAGCTACAAAAGCACAAGAGTCTGAAAATCAAGGCAAAAATAAACTAGAATGCATTACTCCTTCCTAAGAAATGGTTGAAAAATCCTGGGTTTGATGCTCAGCCACACAATAATCAGGGAAGGCATCAGTCCTATACACACTTTCCTGAAAGCCCTATTGAACAGGATGGAACTTCCTTCTGAATAAACTTGTATAGGATTGCATTATGAGTCACTTGTTCTGCAATGGTTTTTGTACTGATGAAGTGAATCATTGGTGTGATAGTAGTGAAATATAGGTTAAGCCAAAAATCTTGTATAAATGAATGTGTTTTGATCGTTAGCATTTTAGTAGCAAAATGTTAAGATGGTGTTTGTGTTGCATCCCTTTCCTATATCCTCGAATTTCTAGATATTATAGCAATTTTTTAACCATCGTAATGGTTTGGTGGTTCCAATGGGATGACATTCAAATGGGACTACAGCTAGATGTCTCTTGGAAGTCAACTCACCATTCATGTTCCATCCCACACAATAGCCCTCTTGCCCACAAGTCTTGATGTGCTGGTGCTGCTTGCTTGCCCACCCAAGCTCACTTGTCCTTCCTGGTGCTTGTTCTTTGTTGGAATTTTTTGCCTCCCTATGTGATCACCTCCACAATTCTTCATATTCCTCCTGTACTTTTTCAGATCAGGACAAACACATGCTGGGCTGCTGCCACAGAAGGGCTTCTCTGAGAATCCACTGCCTTGTGGGAATGTAAGCCCAGAAGATGTACAGAATGCATAATTTGTGGAACATAAATTTGGAAGGGGGGCATTTTCCTCCATGGATCTTCAGTAAAGCTCTTCATGCATGTATGCTCAAAAGAGCAAAATAATGTATTATCCCCTTTTAAAATTTAGAATAAATAAGGTAGTATATTTTAGGTCAGGAGAATGAATTGTGTTAGCTTGTTTGTGTGATTATATATCTGTCTCACTCTTCAGCCCCTTGAGGTTGGAGATCATTGATGCTCGCATTATGTATATACAGGTTTTCCAGTACATCCATGTTTGTTAACTACTTTCCCAAAAATTGTCACAAACCCTTTCTTCTATTGTGATCGCTGACATCTTTCGAGGATATCCTTTTGAAAAAATATGACAAGATTACAGTGATGATAGGTATTTCAACTGTCACGCCACAAACAAAGTACATCTTTCCCATGGAAAAGCATCAAAGGAAAGCTGGCGAATGATCTTCAAGTCAATATACTACTCTTAGAAAATGTCCAAATGCTATATTATCTCTGCAAACCATAATAATGACTTACTTCAGGAAATTAAAACAAAAACAAAAACAAAATCAACCTGGATCACCTATATATTTGTTCAACACATTGAAAGTGCTGTTCAAGGAAGTAAAGTGAAAATGATTAGATTGTAGTGTGTACTTAAAGTAGAATAATGTGCTCTTGCAAAAACACTCTTCGAATGTATTTAACTTTCCATGATAGCATCACAGAAGGGGCAGAAAAACTTTGACGTTATCTTTTCCTGTCACATGACTGGTGTAAACAGCAAGGTGAAAAAGGCGCTTATCGTGTCTTTCCTAGTAGTTGATAAAACAGTATACCTGCTTCCAAGCCCAGACATGAAAGGCTGCACTTGAAAGAGTTCAGTTTGTTTTGTATTTCACTTTCACTCTATTCTAAACATCGATATTCATTTTGAGAACATTATCCTGTGCTTGTGATAAATCTGGCTGTCAATGATATTTCTAGAAAACATCGTTGGTGCTAGTTCATAGCACCAGTGTGATCTTTCAGCTGCTTATTATCTAGTGCAGTGATTTTCAATCCTTTTCATCTCATGGCACGCTAAAAAGGTGCTAAAACTGTCAAGGCACACCATCAGTTTTTTGACTATTGACACCATGCAGCTGGTGGGGGGCTCACATCCTCCAATGACCCTACTAATAAATGACCTTCCCCAAATTCCTGCAGCACACCTGTGATCCATTTGTGGCACACCAATGTGCCATGGCACACTGGTTGAAAATTGCTGATCCAGTGGGGAGATTGGATTCTCTGATTTTGGGACCTTTTCCAGCTCTGTGCTTCAGGCTCAGGAAAACTTTCCACTTAAGCTAGGAACAATTTAGATAGTTTTGAGATAATCCAGATGATATCCATGGAGCATTGACCTTGAAGACTGTTGGGGAGCTTCAGCTGAAGCAGGATCTTGTAATTAAGAACCCGGTACATTGGTACTTCAGTAATTTCATTCATTCTTGAACTGTGTTTGAGACTTGGTTCAGACATGGGGGTTCAACATAAAATCCTAGATGGCTTTGGCTCAACTTACTTGAGAGTGTGCCTTTACACCTGTGTACTATACAATCACATAGTTATATGAAGAATATCTTTTTGGTTGTTCTATCACTTCAGACATCAAACGCTCACCCCTGCCTCTCTCCCACCCACTGCACAATCCTACCGGGGGCAGTGGGTGTCTTGAGTCACTGCCATGTGGAGCCAGCCACTTGCTGCTTGCGGCAGTGGCCAGCCTGCAGACTCCTATGGGCTGCTTTTTGCAACAGCCAGAAAGCATCTAGCACAACAGATTCTATCAATGGTCCATGTTAGATCTTACCTACTTTTTCTTGGGACCAATGTAGGAACCATTCCTGTATCTTTAGAGTCAGGGTTGAATATTCTCTCTCTCAATTGTAACTATCTTACTGTGTTGCCAGTGTTTTGTGCTGAGTTACTACATTAATTATAGTTTGATCTCCCCCATGTCAATTAAAAAAAAATACTTGATGTATGTTTCAAACATTTAAAAAAAACAACTACCTAAGACATGTGTGCGGGCTACCTGTACAATTGGTTCTTCTACAGATTCTGCAACTTTGATCTGGTTCTTTGATTTAGCCCTGCAATTAAGAAGATTTGGTTCAAAGTAAAAGCCCATTGGTTGATGTTTTACACTGATGTGATAATGTTTACACAGATGTGCTTTGAAAGCTCGATTATGGTGGATTTTTTGGGTCCAGCCACATGACAGACTCCAGTTATTTGAAAGGTAAACTTATATAACATCTATCTGCAACAGCTTTTCCAACAAGTCTGCCAGCCAGCTCTCTCTCTCTCTCTCTCTCTCTCTCTCTCTCTCTCTCTCTCTCTCTCTCTCTCTGTCCTTTGGAGATGATTTATCTGATCATTGTATTTAACGTTATTTTCGTTTTGGAGTTTTAAATCCTTCCACAATAAATCATTTGCTTTCAACAATCTTCTTTTTTTTTTAAATCACTCAGGTGCACACAGGCAGTACTTAGGACTGCGACGATGAAAAGGTGTAGCGTTACCTGCTTTAAGCCACCTGCCAATTAATTAGCCCCAAACTCTCTCCTGCAAGTAAACTAAAGCAGCCAAATCCATTTGATCTCCCAGATTTACACAGTGATTGGAAAGACACATAGAAAAAGACTAAAAAGGGGGGGGGGGAAGCCAGCAGTCTATTCTTTCCTATTGCTCTACAACTTTTCTTTTTGTCAGTTAAACAAAAGTGTAAACTTACTGAGTGATTTCCCCCCAACCCTTTCAGGATCTAGTTCTGAAAGGTCTCCAATAGGAAAATAATATTTATTTAAAAGAGAATTTATAATATATGAAAGCTGGTGAGAATATCCTTTTATTGCTCAGGCCCAGGCCTGGCTCCAGTGACGTGGGCCTCCTTGGGAGTAAGGGAGTTCTTGGGAGTAAGGGGCTCCTTGGGACTAGGGAAGTTGAGCAAGTACGGCCTGGATCCGGCCCCCAAGCAGGAGGTCTCCCAGGGAGTAGGGCCTGAGATCTCATGAGATCTCAGGCCAGTCACATAGTAGGAAAGGGTGGGGCTGGTTGGGCTAGCTGCTCACTTCATAAGGAGCCCGGCAGGCATAGGAAGAGGTTACTCCTCCTTGGGCTCCAGCTTAGGGAGGGTGGCTCGGGGAGGCCCCTGACCCCTCCTGTTGCCCTTACCCAGCCCTGAAGGGGTCAGAGAAGCCTTGACCAGGGGTGCTGGGCCCCTAGCTCCAGGAAGGGAAGTTTCCTGGCCCTCTTGGAGGGTGCAGGAGCCTCATCAGGTCAGCGGACATCCTGGCCCCCTGTGTTGGAGAGCTCCCCAGCTGAACCAAGGGGCTGCCACCAGTACCAGACCAATCATTGAGGCCCCAACTGTGGGGTGGCACGCATGCTACTCCAGGGGAAGGCATCACTCCTCTACTGCAACAGCACCACAGTTTGACCTAAAAATGGTGAGCAGGGGGAGTTCTTGAGACATAACAAGGTCCACCTCATGAATGTAAAATACTTGACCAAATTAAACCACCTGTCTCAGCCTCTCTTCTGGACTCAGTGTGGCCCTCAACACATGGGAGGAAGCCCCACCCCCTGGGGAGGAGGGGCGCGCCCTAGCCATGGATGTGATACCATTGCAATAGTAAGATTACATGATGCACATAGTGACATGTGAACCAACACGGATTAGTGGACAGTGTTGCAGGACTAGATTCAGGTTCCATGGATTCAAGAAATGACCATGACCAAGTAATTGTCTCACCATTCCCATCAATCTCACAGCCAAATCCTATCCATTGCTGACACAGCGGGGCTGCTGGGCCCATGCTGTATCCAGTGCTGGCAATGAGCAGACAGGAGGTCACCTGTAGTACCGCAACCTGCTCAATGGAGCTACTTCAGTCTGTGCCAGCTAAATTGCTGATGCAGAACCAAGTAGCTCCATGTAGGGCTGACAGGCCCAGGACAGCGATTAGGATTGGCCATAGATTGAGCAATTAGGATTGGCCATAGATTGAGCATTTTTGGCATGGCTGCAGCAATGGAAGGATAGGGGAGGATAGCAGTAATGAACTCACTGATTCTGTTATGGTGGTATCAAGGTGCTTTCACAATTTACAGAAAGCTGAAACTGGGTACATGCATAGCCAGCCACACCTAGATTACTAGAAATGTCTGAAAATAGGACATTCCTATCTTCCTTGACATTTGGCTTATGCCTTAGAACCACGGCCAGCACCCCTTTACAGAGCAAGAGAAAGCACAGATGGGACAGAACGTTGAGCCATGAGAAGTTCCCTTTTACAGTCTTCAATCAGACTCATATTGGAGAAAGAGGCAGTTTTATAGCGGTTAGTAGAAACATGTCTGCCCATAAACCAAGAAACCTCACATGTGTGGAGTTCCTAAACCATAACAACCTTCTGGTGGGGGGTAGAATCAGTATCACCATGGGTTGGATTGATGGACTGGAAACTGAGCAGAATTGATCGTTGATATGACCCAATATGGCAGTATTTAAATAGCTTATAATTTTCTGCTGATACATGTGTCTACCTATCACCTCTTGAAAGAGACAGTGAGGAAAAAGGAAACAAGTAGGGATCTATAAAAAGCTAGATATTATTAGGAGTACTTCAGCTGTCCTCCTCTCCAAGAGGACCACCATTGCTTGTCAGGATCAGATCTCATTTAAATTGAAATAACACATTTATTTTAAGGTATTTATAACGTGAATTCTTTCCCATTTCAGTTCACCACCATGAGTTGAGCGTCTTTCAGTTTTAAGGGCCCAGTCCTAACTAGAATTGGCGTGTCCAAACTTTTCGGCAGGATGGCCACATCATCTCTCTGACACTATGTCAGGGGCTGGGAAAAATAAAGAATTAATTTACATTTCAAATTTCAATAAATTTACATAAATGAATATATTAGAGATGGAACTTTTATGAATGAATGAGGTTCTTGCAATAGCTCAGGGCCTATAAAAGGCCTTGCACAAAGCAAGTCCAGTCTTTCCTTTGCTGCCACTGCTGCATCACAGATGTGAAACAGCAAGCTATGGGGCGGGAGCCCTCGTCCTTCTGCTCACGCGAGAGCTTGAACAGTTGACTGAGAGCTGTTGCATCAGGCCAGCATGGGCTCCAGCAAGTCTCTAGAGGACCAGAGGCTCATTGGAGACTGGGGGCTCCATGAGCACTGGATTGGGAGGCCTTGAGGACTGCAAGTGACCCCAGGGCCGGGGTTTGGGCACCCCTGGTCTAGCGCATAGAGGGATTGGCAACAGCAGAACAGTGTTCCATTGTCATAAAAAGACTGCTGATGGCATGCATAGCACAACACCAGTGTTCACTTTTGTACCACAGCCTTGGCACCACAGCCTTTGGTTACTGTGGCACCACAGCCTCGGCACCAGAGCCTACTGTCTCTGCTGGAGTTGGTAATCTAGCAGTGGCAACAGAATGTGGATGCATCAGGGCAGGGAGAGGAAGGAACAGGAAGTGTGTGGGAAGGGGAGGCAGAACAGGGCAGACAGCAGCAGTGACTTGCACAGATATCGTCATCCCCCCTTCTTTACCCATCTCGGACCTATGCCAGCAAAGTACTTGTAGCTGGTGCAGACCCCAGGCAACCGATTGGATTGATGGAGGGTTACTGCTGGGTAAGGGAATAATTGTTCTCTTACTTGGAGGAGACCTCTGTGACTGCTTCCCTACTCTCCCTTGTTGTGGCTGAATACACAGGGGAGGGGATGATTTAGTTTGGATTGGACTGCCTTTGTCCATACATCCCTCCAGTAGTTGTGGGAGAAGACAAATAGACCCAAGTAGCTACTCAAAATATTAGTCAACAGCATCTCTAGTACCTAGACTTGGGTGCAAATGCCAAAATATGATGTGCAATCCCACCTTTATATGCTACCTGACTGCTCACCTCTCCATCTGTAGCACTGCAAAATGCCTGCCTTGTATATAAGGCACATACCTCGTATTTCTAGAGATGAAATGGACAAAAGTGCTTATTCCTTGTGGTCACACATAGTGGAATTATTTGTAGATTTGATCTCAGAAGCTTCGAGCGTTTTATCAAACAACCTGACCTTGTCCTTGAGCAGGGAGACCCAGGATCAGGTTTGGGTGGGAAGACCACCCTTAGTTTCTTTTCAACTGCCAACTCAGCATCATCATAAATGGATCACTTCTGGTTTAACTTTTTTCCTTCATTGTTCCAAAATGAAGACACTTTTGCCTCCATTTTTACTCCTGCCTTATTTTTTATCTGCTGGCAAGGGAAGCCAGATATAAACCTCACTGTTGGAGGGCTGCAAAAGAGGCTTGACATTTCCCTGCAAAAGCTTACCAGGGTACCAGGCGCCACAGACCAACATAGACAGTACTGATGAAGCAGACTGTGTGGTATGCTGACAGACCTTGAGATCCACCAACATACCGCACAAATAGGATTGGGTCATTATCCTGTGTTAAGCCTAGTTTAACAGCCAGAACAGAGCCACCATCACTTCGGAAAGGTCATTCCATCAGAGTGGGTTCACTTTTGTGAGACTGAGAGGTGTTCTGGTCTTGTAGCGCTGAAGAGCAGCAGCGTGGTCAGCTCCATTGACCTTTAGGAAGCACTATGGCATGGACACAAGGTTGAGAATAGGTGCCTCATTTGGACAGGCTCTGCTGCAGAATAACTTCTCATGATCTTGTACCCACCTCCTCATACAAGAGAAGGTAGGTAGTCTCCACTGTGTGCGACTGCACATACACCATGAAGAAGAGAACAGGTTGCTTACATGCAACCATAGTTCTTGACTGGTCATTTGTGCAGAAATACAGCCTACCTAACTGTCCAACCTGGATTCAAATCCTAGGACTGATTTTCAAATGCTACAATTTGATTTGAGGGGTGCTCTCAAACGGATTGGGTGTTCCTGCGCTCAGGGCACAGAGTGTGAATAGGATCTCACCACTAGAGGGCAGGGACAGAACACTCAACAAAACTCTAGAAACTTCTAAAGTCAGCTCTGCGCATGCACGGAACCCCACTCTGTGTTCTGCACACATCACCAATAGTTAGGAAACCTGTCCTTATGGTTGGTGAGCAGGTTCATAAGCAACCTGTTATTTCCTTCTATATTCCTTTCTTGTTGATTTTAGCTTCAGAGAGCCTTGTCACTTTCCTGTTAAAAATCACCATATGCTAGTGGGCAGGGCACATATGACTGTTAAACACAAAATGTTTGGGAATTGGGAACATGGAGTGAGGTGAGACGGAGGGGAAAAGACAGAAACTAATGAGTAGGTTTCTGGCTACAAACAGGTATGATGGAAACCAGATGTCCGTCCGTCCGTCCGTCCGTCCGTCCGTCCATCCATCCATCCATCCATCATTATATCCTGCAGAGGGACAGAGTGTGGAATCATGTGGGGATATCCTCAGAAATGCAGAGCCAGTGACAGGTGAAGATGGAGATGTCTGCTGTTGGTAGTGTGCTCTCTCCCTCTCACCTGATAGAAAGCTTGTTTCACAATCAGCCCTTCTTTTTTCCTTTTTCTCTTATTCATTCATTCATTCATTCACCCAATTTTTATCCCGCTTTTCTCCCCAAAGGGCACCCAAAGCAGCTTTTGCACTCTAGTTTGGTGAGAGCTCTTATGGGGCATCAGCAGTGTCTCTTTTCCCTCTTCTCTCTCAGCCGCATGTGGTACTGTGTGTAGTTGGAGGATGCAATGACTTCATGCAGTGCAATTCGATGCTCTGTCAGGAATCCATTGGCACAATTTTGGTGCCACAGTCTCTCAAATGTGTAGAATTCGGAGGGTGGTGGTGGTGGAGATGGGGAATAGTGACTGAAGCACTAAAAATGTACTTCAGATAGAACACTTCTGTTTACAGCTGTCAGAAAAGTTTCCCAGATTTGAAGTGTGGTTATCAATCCACCTCCCTGTAGTTCCATCACTCTGTTTCAAAACGTGGTACAAGTGCATTTAAAAACTGTCTTTTTTTCTGACTTCCTCAAATGCGCAGCAACAGTTGAATAGAGACTCAAAATTGCTTTAGGTGACAAGCACGCAATCAGTCCTCTCCTCCTGGGAGTTGATTCAGAACGCAGAAAACACTGTATGCTTCTGCCTTCTCCTTCCCTACAGAGTATGCAGTGAGGACAGAGCCCCTGGTAGCTGAAGGATTGGGTGTGCCATTTAGACAGAGCACTCTCAACCCATTCAGTTTTTCAGATTGCACCTGATCAGGCTTCTGGAATGCCTACCGCTTTGTCCTGCACACTGATTCTATACACTGAGTGGCTATAGGCTCAGATTCTGTACACAGTGTTGCCCTCTCTTCACTCTAAACAGGTTCTCCTGTCCAGGTTGGGTCAGATTTTATGATATGGGACAATAAAGCATCTGTGTATGTGTGCGTGCACATGTGTTTTGTATGACAATAAATATCAGAAACTTTGTGCAGTTGACATTGTGTCCCTTTGGGGAGAAGGGCAGGATAAAAATAAAGTTGTTTATTATTATTATTATTATTATTATTATTATTATTATTATTATTATTATTATTATTATTATTATTATTATTATTATGTGAAAGTTCTGTAAGGAATTTGGTGAATCTTGACATTTACTGGGAAATCTTAAGATTATATAAGGCCAGCAGGAAATCTTGTGTCATTAACTTTTTTTTTTTTTTTATGTTCACACCTGTGGTACGGTAAGTAACCTTACCTGTGATAGATATGAGTGTGACACTAGAGCATTTCTAGTGCTCTAGTGCTCCAGTACGTTCTGACAAAGGTCAGAATGCTCTGAAATTTCCCTTTGGGCCTCTTCGCATCTTGTCTTGCAAGTAAATGTCAACATTCACCAAGTTTCTGCCATTCACATTCTGTCCTGTTCTGATCAGTCGTATATACTATTGTTAAAAACGTGGCATTTTGGCACCCCGAACAAAGCTCATGTGTCACATCTGCAGTGATAAATGAAGGAGAAAAGGCATCTTTTTTCAAGGAGGGGGAAACCCCCAGCTGACAATGCCAATTCATTTGGAGGTGGAAAAAATTCCCCCTTTTTTTTGGAAACCAAAGTGATAAAAGGAAAGGGTAATTCTTGTAAGGCTTTTATGAGCGTTCTGAAAATCGAGTTGTTGAACTGTTAGATCTTTGCTTGGTTCCCCCCCCCCTCCACTCTCTCCCTTTCATGTGTGTCTGGGCAGGTCTAACCCTCAGGTAACGCCCTTTCTCCTTCTTCTCTCTTACCTGTCCTTGCACCTGTCCACGTAATGCATTGCAAGCTCCCAGTATCCAACCCTCCTCCTGCTGCTGCTGGAGTCTCTGCCAAACTGGGCTTGTGCTGCTCCTTGCGATTTATCACTGGCAAGGAGCTGGGACATCAAAAGGAGCCAGAGAACCGACAGCCTGCACCTCCACCACAACTGGGGGTGTGTGGGGGGGGGGGAGGGAGTGGAAGGGCTGGGGGCTGGCTGGCTGGGAGGGGTGTTTCCAAGACTGCTAAGTTGGAAGCTGTGTGTGTGTGTGTGTGGCTGGGGAACATCAGGAACTCCCCTTCGTCATTTCAGATCCCAGAGGAGGACAAGGGAGGGGGGAACAAGGTGTGAGGAGGGGAAAAGAAAATCGGTTTAAGATTTCAAACGCCACAGCTCTCCAGCGTGCAGGCAGCTTCTCCATTAGCATATGTCAGGGGTGGGGGGAACCTGCCCTATGTGTGGATATATATAGGGATCCCCCACGCGCGCTGTGGTGGCACTTGGGAGTGATCTTCAGCCTGGCTTGGATCTCCACGGTTCCCCCCCCCCCAAGACACCACAAGCCGGCAGGTAGCAGCAGCAGCAGCAGCACCTCCACCAGCAGCAGCAGCCTTGCCACCTGCAGCGGCTGCCGATGTTGATGCGAAGCCCAGCCCAGCCCCATGCCCGGGGAGAGAAGAGACTCCCCAGACAGGCAGCTGCTACCTTGATGCGAGGTCCGGTCTGCTGCTGCAGGAGAAGCTCCAGCGCCAGCTGAGCCTTTAGAGCGGACTCTGCGGGGGGACCACCTTTCCGAAGACCATCGTCATCATCATCATCATCACCCTCCATCGACTCTTCTTCCTCCCCTCCCGCCCCCGCCCCCCACATGGCTCCCCTAGCCGAGATCGGGGGCTTCCTCGGTGGCCTGGAAGGCTTGAGCCAGCAGGTGGGCTCTCATTTCCTCTTGCCTCCCTCCGGGGAGAGGCCGCCTCTGCTGGGGGATCGCCTGGCCCAGGTGGAGAGAGGGTCCCGGGGAGGAAGCTCCGCGGCTGGGGCCACGGATCTAGCCCACTTGCAGGGCATCCTGCGCCGGAGGCAGCTCTACTGCAGGACGGGCTTCCACCTGCAGATCCTGCCCGACGGCAGCGTCCAGGGCACCAGGCAGGACCACAGCCTGTTCGGTAAGACACCGCTCTTCCTTCCTTCCCTCCTTCCTCTGGTCTGCTGCTGCTGCTTCTTTCCCCCTCCTCCCCTTGCGGCGGAAGCATCCTATAGCAACAGATGGTATAGCAACGCATCTCAGGCTGGGAACCTCTCAAAACAACTTCCAGCCCAATCCTGTCCAACTTCCCAGCAATGATGGAGCCACAATGCAAGCCCGGAAGTAAAGGAACAAATGTTCCCTTGCCTTGTGGAGGCCTGGCTGACTGCCGCCCCCCCAACCACTGCAGGATGCAGCACACGCCCTGTTGGCACTGCTGCACCGCCCCTGGAAAGTTGCATAGGGTCAGTGGCATAGCTAGAGGGGGTGCAAAGACCAACCCTGGTCTGATGCTGCAGGGTCAGCCTCTCTGGCAGATCTTGTGGATTAAGGGCCCAGTCCTATCCAGTGGCGTAGCTAGAGTGGGGGTGCAAAGCACTAACTTGTGCAGGTGTCTGACCATGTGCGTGCAAGCGGCCTCTCCTTGCATGGCATGGTCAGGCACCAGCAAAACTTAGTGCTTTGCACCGCCTCTAGCTATGCCACTGGATAGGATTGGGCCCTTAATCTGGACAAGGTCTGCTGGAGCAAGCAGGAGGGCCGGCCTGGCAGCATCAAGTGGGCAGCAGAGATGTGGTGTTCTTGTAGGAAATCCATAATAGTGGATTCGAAATCCAGGTGTTCAGGTGGATTTAGGTGTTTGAAATCCTCCTTTGCCAGGACTTCCAGGTCAGAAGGTGCAACTCTAGAAACAAAAGCCCTGCATATATTTGCTAAGTCACTTGCAGGGCCAAATTGCAACTGCAGGTGGGTAGTGAGCCTGGGAATGGGTGTGGGTAAAAATAGATGCAGCACAGCTGTACACACTGGATGCCCTGCGCTCGGTGCTGCAGAAAGAGGGTGTGTCGAAGCCAACCTTTCACTCTTATCTTTCCAAGTGCTTTGATTTTTCTTTTTAAAAGGGAAGTAAGTTTTGCTGCCCTTAGTCACTGCAATGCAGCCCTGCCATCTTCCCCCTGCAGTATAAGTTCCCTGCTTATGGGTCGTTCTGTGGCAGAGCACTCACTTTGCAGGTAGAAGGCCCCAGGTTCAATCTCTAGATTGGGCAGGGGAAAAGTTCTGTCTGCACCCACTGAGAGCTACTGCCAGTCAACATTAATGATACTGAGCTAGGTAGACCAATGCTCTGAGTTGGTATAAGGCAGCCTATTACACATCAGGCACTTCAGTGGGGCATGTGTGCAGGCCTGCAGGGACAATGCAGGACCTCTGGTGCGCAAAAGCACAATCAGACAGCAGCAGGTGCAGCTATTTCACATCCATTTCACTTCAGTGTGTCAGACACTGTACAGAACAGACTCCCTGTGTGGAGTTTTTGGATCTAGAGAAGACAGGGTGGGAGAGAATGCAAGACAGATAGATGTTGTATATCTGCTGAAGAAATTGTGGGGAAGACAGTTTGATGATGTTGCCATCATCCCTGGCAGGTTTCTCCTATTCCTTCTGCAGATAATTAAATGAAGTTGAGAGAGAGAGAGAGAGAGAGAGAGAGAGAGGATGTGCCCAAAGCCCACTCAATGGTGAGCCCATGGAGGAACAGGTGCTACAACCTGAGTCTCCAAAGGTTCATGCCCGACATTCTAGCTGCTAGCCTGCTAAATCCCTGGCATGGATTCAATTACTCTGTTTTAGGACTACATAAGAAAGAGGACTTGGTCCAAGAATGAGAAAGGTTACTTAATGTGTAAGGGCAAATGGAGAGGGTGGATTGTAGGTAGCATAGCCTTATCTGAAATAACCTGCTATCGTTGGCAACCACTGAGAGGTTTGTGTATATGAGCAGCCACAAAAAGGCAATTGAAGAGCTTCTCTATCAGGTTTCCCAGAGTCAAAACAATCTGCTGCAAAAGGCTCTTAACTGATCTCCCAGTACACTGGAAACCCCACTGCTTTCAGCTGGAAGGGAACCTTATAGTGCAACACAAAGTTCTGCACAGAAGGGAAACTTCTTACAGCATGTAAACACAGAATAATTACAGAAAAAAAAGTTTGAGATTGAGATCAAACATTCCTGGTGCGTCTTTATTCTATCGCCATTCTCAATAGGTTTGTCTGATGTGGTCTCTTTGTGGGTTGAATCACCTGCTTATTATGATTTGAAAAAAAAAAAGAAAAAAGTGCTTGTCTTTGAAAATGATATCAGAAAGACAGAATACCTCCCATGTCTTTCAATGGAACTTTGAATATTGAAAACTCAGAAATCTCTGATGATTTATTTGCAACAGAAAGATTTAATATCCGATCTTTGTAGAAGATTTGGCTGGGCTGCCACTTAGCATTGCACAGCAGAATCATCTTGATAATTGTCAATTAAAACTCCAAAGGTTGTTTATGATAGTGGAGTCATTATCTTTTTTGGATGGGAAGCAGTTCAGGAAGTAAAACAGTGTTGCAAAATGCAATTTATGTTATCTCATCTATAATAAGCCAGGCAACTATTTCAAAGGCATCTGTAGAAAAAGAACAACAATTAGCAAAACTTTCTAATGAATCAAATATTTGCTCATCATTATTATTTGACAAAGAGTGGCATGACCAAGCCAAGTGCTGGTAAGCCTAACTTATTTCAGCTGGAGAGCTTTAAACACATGTTTAATTTTTTCACTGAAACCAATGAGATGCTAAGGGCGCAATCCTAACCCCTTATGTCAGTGCTTTCCAGCACTGACATAAGGGCAATGCAGCTCTGAGGTAAGGGAACAAACATTCCCTTACTTTGAGGAGGCCTCTGTGAGTGACATCCAACTGCAGGATGCAGCACACGGCCCATTGGCACCACTATGCCAGTGCTGGAAAGCACTGACAGAAGGGGTTAGGATTGCGCCCAAAATACCTAATGGGCTGTTGCCAATATTATATTACTATGAACTCTCAGAACTTATTACTGAGGACTACATATTTTGAAGGTGTGTGCGTGTGTTATATTCACACATGCATGCATTAAAGATGGATTGTTAATAACATATTTTATGTGACCCTATATTTAGACTTGATTTCAATTTGCATACAAATTAAAAACAAACCTTTTTTTGTCTCATTGCAGGTATCCTTGAATTCATCAGTGTGGCAGTGGGATTAGTCAGTATTCGAGGGGTGGACAGCGGGCTATACCTTGGAATGAATGAGAAGGGTGAGCTCTATGGTTCTGTAAGTATTCTATCACTCTATTACTCAGCTTGCACTATAGACTCTACATTAGATTCATGATAACCATATCGGGTTTTTTGCTATAGTTCTCAGTGGGATGACATTCTTTTATTTACTTATAAGAGAAAAAGTAATCATCCAGTCAGTGAAATAGCACCAGGTGCCAATTCACTGAAATGATCTGTATCACTGATACAGTGTGATCATAATATAATAGCTTTCAAGCTATGTCTGAAACTTCTCAAGGGTTCCTCAGTGAGAGAATCAGTAATGGCTGGCAAGTTTGCCTGCCATGACCAATCTTCCCCTGGAAAATACAAACTCAAGGAAGTTTTGGGTGTGTTTTAAGATGTACTCTCCATCTGTGTGAAGTGACAGCAAAATTCTAACCAGCATGCCCAGTGTGCCCTGTCAACTGAGCCCTCAAACAAACTCCAGAATTCTCTGCAATGCACAGGGATTCCTCATTAAAAAAGTCAATCTGGAAAGTGTTCTTTGAAGGTGGAAAATTTGAAAATCACTAACTTGATGCTTACTCGTAAATGTAAAAGAGACAAAGACTGATGTGAGTGTTGTCAGGGTTTTTTGTGGGGGAGGGGCAGAAGGGGAGAAATGGGTTCAAATGACACAGGGCAAAAGGATAAGGGTGGATGAGCATGACAGAGGCTGCAGTCCTAGCCACACTAACCTGGGAGTAGGCCCCATTGACTATAATAGAATTTACTTTTGAGTGGACATGCCTAGTATTGGGCTCAAAATTTCCTGAAAAATGTGTACAGTTATTTAGTAGTTAATCTTTGTTCTCAAGTCATGCTCTAAGCTCCCTGATTACTGAAATGGAGAAGGAGTGGGAGAGAAGGAGTTCTACACATAAATGCAGGAATGGAGGTTAATGGGGTTTGCTGCTCCTTTGTAATTCAGTAGGTGGAGCTCTGGGGTTTCTGCTTCCTTGAGGATGGTAAAGCAGTCCTTTACAAGAAGAGACCTTTTATCAAAGCAATGCCTCTACCTACATACACTGCAATTCTGAAAGCATAGAAGCTATAAATCTGGGGGAATCAGTTGAAAGGAAAGTTGCTTTGAAGGTAAAATGCCAATACTGGACTTGAGGAAAAAAGTACAAATGTTAAGCAAATGCCACCAAAAGTTCATTTAACCATTTACACAACTCACCTCTTTTTTATTTGCTGCAGGAAAAGCTCACTCCTGAATGTGTCTTCAGAGAACAGTTTGAAGAGAACTGGTACAACACGTATTCCTCCAATGTGTACAAGCATGGGGACTCGGGCCGGCATTACTTTGTGGCACTAAACAAAGATGGGAGTCCCAGAGATGGGGCAAGGTCCAAAAGACACCAGAAATTCACTCATTTCTTGCCCAGGCCAGTGGATCCTGAGCGTGTGCCAGAACTCTATAAGGATGTCTTAGTATTCAGCTGAAGTTGAACACAGAAGAAAAGAATCTTAGCCTCAAGAGTACCAAAAGCACAGAGAACTTTTGAATGCGGAGGAGTTCCCACGTTCCAGGGAGCCTTGAGTCGGAGATGCTGATTAGTGGTAGACAAGCCTTCATTGCCTCATGTCTGGATTTAGGAGAATGAGCTCTGAAAGCCAAGAGGAACAACTTCTTTTAGGTTCACTCACCCTTGTGCTGATCAAGTAGATGGGGAAGTTGGAACTGGACATAATTTGCAAAGCCAGACTAGTACCCAACTGCTCTGGGTTACTTCCTTCACTTAGAACATGAATAACCACGTAAAGTGTGTGGAGCTGGACTTTAGAACACCAAAAGAGACATTAAAAAAAGAATAAATGGCAAGCTAATGGAATAAACCAAATCAAACCAAACCGAAAGGACTGCTAATATGAAGTGACTGTACTGACTTGGAAGTGGAATCGGGATTTGTTTTGCCCTTCAGGATGGACCTAATTTATACATTCTCAGATTGCAAATATTTATTTTAAATATTTATTTATTACAGAGTTTATTTTTTACTGGGCTATGAAGAGAGTACAATCCTTTACCCCAATGGAAATCATGTATGGTGCCAATATTTACTCTGCGGTAGTATCGTGATGCAAAAGGAAAAGAAACATTACATCACATAACATTACAAATGGAGTACCGTCTCTTAAATATTGTCATTATGAGATCAAAGATCAGGGTTATATTTTTATGCACACGCCATTGCCTGATGGATAGTTTTAACCTGGAAACGATGTTGGTTGCCTTATGACCGATGGGACTGCCCCCTATATTTGTACTGAATTCAAAAATGCACATTTAAAAGGGAATTAAAAATATACTTCTATCTATCTGTTTTGTCCTTTGTTAAGGGAATAGTCTGGCAGGGACATCTTTTAGGAAGGACAACAGAGGCATTCTTCTCCCACCTCTCATCTTTAAGATCAGTTGTGGTTATGGTTCAGAGGCACCTGAATCTCCAACTTACTGGTGGTTATAAACAACTATATAATAAATTATATAACACAGAACTTTGTGTTGGGTATGCATGAGAAATGCATCAGTTCCTGTGCGAAAATGAAAATGATTTGACCTCTGTTGATAACAGTGCCATCAGTATTGAGATATACTGTAAAACAGAGACACACACACAAACCCCAAGTGACATTGGAATAGGCTGCTTTTTTTTTTTTTGGCAATCAAATATAATTAGGTAGGCCTTGGATTCAACTGTGAATTGCACATTCCCAAAATCTAAATCTTCTTACCTCTACTTTTGAATTCTGAAATGTTTCTTGGTCATCTGCTAGTTCATTGACATCATCAATCCTAACATATCTGCAAGGGCATGAGCTGTGCTGAATTCAACGACTGACTTCTGAGTCCATGTTCTTCCTGTTGGGCACTTAATTTATTTACAGCCCAATCCTAACCTATGCTTGAACAGGCAGGCAGGCAGGCCTGTGCTGTATCCAGCGCAGGGTTGGAGGTGACAGTGGCGCAACTTGAGACAAGGGGATATTTTTCCCCTTACCCCAAGCACTGCCCCAGCCACTGCAATGGGGCTACTTGGATCTGCACCATTTAAATTGCTGGCACAGATCTGAGCAGCCCAGAGTTGGGCCAGGTTACTTGGGAGGGTGGTTAGAATTCAGCCTAAGTGCCAGAGGTTGGTCCCACTTGCTTCTCGGCCTTGGCCCCGCCCACTGGTCTGCCCACCGCCTGCCCTCCCCCACCCTGGAAGGCTCCTGAAATGCCCTCCCCTGTCCTTCCCAAAGCCTCACACCAGAGGCCCACTGCTAGCATAAACTTACTTTCCTGGGGCTTGCTCCAGCACAGGGATGCCGACGTGCATGCTTGTGCCAGACTCCACTGGTGGTGCAAATGTTCGAAACACCCAGAAGCCAGTGCAAGGGACTTGTGCCAGCTTGAGCACTCCTCTGGATGGCGCAAACTACAGTATTAAAAGCACACAGCTTATAAATATACATTGTAGATTCAACAATTTAACATATCCCGGTGAGAAGACCATGGTTGGGTTAAAGAATTAAAATCCATGTGGTTAAAAAGTCCAGCATTTCGTTCTGTAACTTTTTCAGAACTTGGTCAGGGAAATGAGCCTGGATAGGATATGTTACCCTATCCATCGTGTCCTATGCAGGGTCGTTTCCCTGACAAAGTTCTGAAAAAGTCACAGAATGAAACATTGGGCTTTTTTAAACCACATGGATCTTTTAACACAACCATGGTCTTCCCACCCAGGTATGTTAAATTGTTGGATCATTGCTGGCCATGAAAACCTATGGACATACAAAGATTGTAGATCAGGAGTGCGCAATACGTTGATCACGATCTACCGGTCGATTGCGAGGCAAAATGAGTCGATCGCAGGCTTCTCTCCCGTCCAGGCATCCCTGGGAGTGAGCTCCCTGGGAGTGACGCATCCCTGGGAGTGAGCTCCTGTCCACGCATCCCTGGGAGTGAGCCCTGTTGACTCTACTGGGGCTGACTGGTGAGTAGACCTGGAGAAGAGCCGCTGGCAGGCTTCTCTCCTGTCCACACATCCCTGGGAGTGAGCCCCGTTGACTCTACTGGGGCTGTCTTACCTTTCCCCTGTTTTTGCACTGGTATGTATGGAGATCTGCCCCCCCCCCCAAACTTCCATCTGTTGGTTCTGTGTGCAAGGGGTTTTGCACTGGTCTTGCTGTGATGTCTATATAGAGATCTTCCCTCCCCCACACCTTTCCCCTGTTTTTGCACTGGTCTGTATAGAGATCTGCTCTCCCCCCCCACTTGTATTGGAATCGAGGAAGATCTGGTGAGGAGGTAGATGTGGTGTCAGCAGTGGCCCCTTTAAGGGTAAGGCCTGGCCATCCAGCAGAGTGTGCTGCACAGCTGCAGCCACTTGAAGGCAATAGGGCCCTCAGGGAGAGCACCTGAGGCAGGAAGGGCTCCACTTATTTATGTGAGTCAGCCTTTTCCTACATGAAGATCATTAAGTCCAAGTACCGTTCCACCATGACTGATGAACATTTGGAAGTGTGCTTGAGGCTGGCTGTCAGCAGCTACTGTCCGGACTATGCATCCTTGGCTGATTCACTTCAGTGCAAGTCATCAAAGTAAACTCAAGTAATTACGAAAAATGTTTATAGTTAATTATGTTGTGTTGTGCAATATTGGCTCATGTGGTTATGCAAGGTACACCAACATACATTGTACACATAAATGTTATATGTTATGATGGCACGAACATTGTAAAAAAACTCTGGTAGATCTCCAGGCCTTGCTGGGTTTCAAAGTAGCTCTCGAGCCAAAAAAGTGTGAGCACCCCTGTTGTAGATTTTTGCTCTGCTTCACCAGATCTCTAGTCTATGTGTCGGGTTCGACCCAAGGGCTGCCATAGAATCGAGTAGCCCCATTGCGGGGCTACTTCCCTTACCAGAGGGAAGGGGACAAAAGTTCCCTTCCCCTGAGGAGCTGGTGGCAGCTGCCCTGTTGCACATAGGATGCTGTGGCAGCTGTTTCAGTGCCGTGGCAGTCCCAGAGCAATGGGCAGCGCAGGATTGGGCTGTGAATCATTTACCCCCACCATAGCCCAAATCTGGATCGGACACCTCCCCCAACTACTATTTACCCTGAGAGAAAAGGTGCTCTTTGTGCCATTGACTTGGCTGTTATTTTAAACCCCAAACATGCAGGGTCAAAGAATGTGATTAACTTCACGCTCTTGGTTTGGCCTTTGATTTGACCTAGTTTGGCCCTTGTGTACACACAAGGCAATAGTGAGACACAATAGGTCAGGTTCCATGTGAACCCAATGTGCATCCTATGCTGTGGCTGGGAAAGTTTTGCCAGGCTACTGTCTTGCAGGGTTCCAAGAAAGGAAACAAAAAACAGGAGTCACTCACACTTCCTCCTTTCTTGTTTTGTATAATGCACACAATTGCCACAAAACTCTTCCAGATAACAGCACACACCATCTTGTATACTGATACACTATATACCATATAGACTTTCTGAACTGAGTTTCTAGCAGATGAATAGGAACCAAAAGGCTATTTTCCTAGACAAATGTTGGTATTTAGTTGCATTGTCAATACCTTTACTTGATGTGCCATTACCACATCATTCTTTTTCAGGCACAATCTATGAAGAGGTTGTGGGCTAGATCTGGTGAACTACAGCCTCAGTTACCTTCATTCAAACGTTCTGCTGACCAGGATTGGTGTGATGATCCAAGGTATTTTCACGATCCTGACAAGGACAACCTCAGAGTATTCCATTTGTAAGCAATTTGCTATTCAAGCCTAGAAAAAGTGGTAAGTGGCATAAATCAACCATTTATTGATGTATTTTACTGTGTAAACCACATTGTGAACTACCCTTGTTGAAAAGCGGTACGCAAGTATTCAATATAATTTCATTTTTCACCATAGACATAAATTCTAACTATACATACTCTTTAATTTCTCCTGAACAAGTGGGGGAAAGAAAATCTTCTGTATCACCATTCAAATAAAGAAATGCTCCCATGCGCAAATGTTCCAATGCATGGCTTAAATTACACATCATGCTGGAATTCACACCATGCTGGAATAACAACATCCGGTTGACAAGTGAACTCCTTTTGTGACTCCTGGCTCCGTTCTGCTGAACGGTGGTGCTAGCAAAGGGAAGTCCTCAGGGTAGATGCTCTCTATAGTACTCTTCCCATTTCTCAAGGCACCTGCTGCCAAGGCTTCTGCTCTACATTATCTTAGATGTTTTTTTTCTCTGATGATTCATTCACAAGAAAGAAACGCTGGAAGTTGGCAGAGGGCAGTTATGCTTACATCCAAGAACTTTATAATGAAGACATTACCATACACTGGACTGTGAATTTTACCATCTGTGGAGTTCTCAGGGGCTGTCATCCTCCTTTGTCATTAGTACTGAGCTCTGGGAGACATTGTGAAACCATGCATTACTTTACGGTGTCATCAGTGAAGTAAGCACACCCAGCCTGATGTCTTTTTTTCTAATGGAGCCAGGCTGTGCCATTTGCTTGCCTGACAATGATCAGGGGCTGGTTATAGGCCAGTTGGCTTCAGCTCAGCATGAGATAGAGAAGTATACAGATAGACAAGGGGAAAGCACTCTGGACAGCCTGCCAAGCCTCAGACAGCATGCTGAGTTGGCAATCACTTGTCCATAAGTCAGCATTAACTTGAATCAGCCCAAGACTTCTTGATGCCTGAGGCAGCAAGCCAAGTGCTGCCCCACCCCTTTATTCAACAATGTGACAGCCTCTGCTTCTCCCACTCTCCAATATTCTAGTTCAGCGCTTCCCTCCCCTCCATATTTCCTCTTCCCCCGTCTCCCCCTTCCTTTTCAATCCAGAGGGTGGAAGGAAAAGGAGAACCAGAGGAGACAAGTATGCAAAGATGGGCACCCCTCCCTAATCTGCTGCCTAAAGCAACCCCTTCAGCTGGTTTCCTATATGGGTTGGCCTTGACAGTACGACACCTTCATTCAGTTATAAACTGTGAGATGCGCAACCTGCTCTTGTGTCTGTGACCTTGGAACTAAGAGCTGTTCTACACACTACACAGAATGGGGATGGGACTGACTCAGTGGCAGAGCACCTGTGGCTCAGTGGCAGAGTACATGTATCCCATGCAAAATATCCCAGGTTCATTGTGTGGCACTCCAGGTAGAGCAGAGAAAGTTCCCTGTCTGAAACTCTGGAGATCCACTTCCTGCCAGTATTTGTAGTACTGAGCTAGGGGGACCAATGGTATAAAGGCTCCATATACACAGGACTCAGTATAAGGCATCTTCCAGTACCACAGAGGTGATAGATATCTGGATTGTACCTCTTTCGACTGACAATGTGGGTGTAATATCTTTGAATATTTGAATGCAAAAACTCTTTGCAAGTAATACACCAGGACATCAAGTCTACCTCAAGTCTGATACCCTAGCATTCTACATGCAGTTCAGAATTCTATCACTTTTTACTGGGTAATATGATGAATGGCTCTCATGCTAAATGTATTCAATAAGTCCTATGCCCAAATTAATCTACCCAGGTTTGCATATGTGCAATCCTTATGTCAAGTCAGACCATTGTAGGCCAGTGCTATCTACTCCAGCTGGTGGAGCCTTCTCCATCCCTGTTACTTGAGTTAACAGGCAGTGCCACGGATTGAACCCGGGATGTTCTGCATGCTAAGTAGATGCTCTACCACTGAGTTGCAGCCCCTGCCCTTACAGGTATATGGCACAATTCTATCCTTCTGTGCTGGCAGAATATGTGTTCTGCTGGTGTGTGCTTTCACAAAAGCACCGTAAAGCACTTTGTGACAGTGTTACTGGCCAGTGTGCCAAAGCGGGATACAGCATAGCTCACTTTTGCACCACAGCATCACTACATGGAAATTTAGTTAGTATTGGGCTGTTAGATTGAAATCCTATACACACCTGGGAATAAGAATTATGTAAGAACTTCTGAATAGACATGCCTAGGCTTGTGCTGTTGGGTTATAAAATTATTTAGACATCCAGGAATTCTGGATATAGGCATTATAGATGAGTAGACTGCAGTGCTTTTGCTTTGGGATAGCAAAACAGAACACCCTACAAATGAGTGGATAATTTATCTAGGATGTATTCTCTCTCTTTCTCTATTTATGGATATAATGATGTACTAAAAAAATAGACATTACACCAAATAAACAAACACCACTATTCTTCATTATCATGAAAATAACATCATGCCATATTGACTTTTTTCCACTTGTACATTGACACTTACTCAATGATATATTATTACAATTTTGTTAATAGATTTCTGTGATGTATTACAAAATAAAATGTGAAACAAATAGTAATCTTTATATTGCAAAAATTCAAGGGGCTGCTGAGAGCCTATTCCCATTTTAGAAATGTAAAATTTCCACTTTGTGAGTGAGTGCAGTGAAACTTGAAACCTACAAGAAATGTATATTTCTTTTAGAACTGAGAAGAAGTCTGGGTGGAGCTTGCAGTAGGGAAAAATCTTCTTTTTGTTCTCTCATCCCAGCTCTTCTCAGTGGTTGTTGTGGAAGCACCTGCAAGCTGATCATATGATGCCCCTTGGAGCTCAGATGCCTTAGGCAAACGTTCACCCTCCCTCCTTGTTATGAAGTCAAAATAGTAACAAATATGAACTCGTGAAAAAGACACTATTGTTTCAAACAGCAAATCCTTTTTATCTTATGGTATAGCCTCCCCTTCTCTGAAAGATATGGTTGCTCAAACATTACCGAGCGTACGCAGATGCTGCTTACACAGGGTTCTTTTATGATGTTGGCCAGCAGTGATGAAATTAGCATGTTTTGATCCATACACAAGTTGTTCATAAAGAACTTGAAAGGAGCCATCAGGAAAATCCGAATGCTGGAACGTTTTAAGATACGCTCTCTGCTTTGAGTTTTGTGTGATTGTCAGCCAGGGACTATCACGATCGAGGTAGCTTGCCAATTCCCTGCCACAGAAACAAAATTTATTAGTGTAATGGGGATTTCCTATCAGAGATCTGAAGACACATGGGCTAAAACGTTATATTAAGCTAGCAAACCTATAAAAATCAGCAAAAGATGGTTGCTGGAAAAGAAAGCATTCAAAGGGAAATGTACAAGGAAGGCATTAATTTAATGCAGTAAGGCTGCAATTCAATGCATACTTTCCTTGGGATAAGCCCCACTGAACTCAGTAGGACTTCGTTCTGAGTAGTAGACGTGCATAGGATTGCAATGTAAATTTATTTACATTTATCTTAGATTTTATGTGGGGTTTGAGTGTATAAATAATCAAATGAATCAGTATAGGAATTATAGCACAACCCTGCGCATGTCTCTTCAGACATCCCAATGATTTCAATGGGACTTCCTTTCAGATAAGTGTGTATTCAACTGCAACCTGAGCACTTATGTAGTGCTTTACACTGTTCACATACATTATCTTGTTGTAACACTTGCAACAATCCTGCAAGGTAGATCAGTATTACGAGTATAATTGCCACGTTGAAAATGGGGAGGCTGAGATTGCAAGAAAGCTTCTTGCCAGGGGGTCAAGCTATGTGCGAATTCAGTGGGGCTTAATTCCGAGTAGACATGCATAGGCTTGCACCATAAGTCTCTCTGTGCGCAGCAGTCACACACCTGAGTAGCCTCAAGCCTGCCTTGCAACAACACACTGATGTGTCAATATGTAGTTTGGCCCTAAGGGCGACCTCGTGAATTCATGGCAGAGGTGAGGCTCAAACTGGAAACCCCAATGAATTTGTTATAAAGCCGAATCTATTTTGCTCCTGTTTTTATTATTCTAAAGATGAATCTATTTGCATATTTGCCTTGGATGGTTGACCGAGACCTAGAACCACTTGCAGAAGAGTGGACTGTGCAGGAATCAGCTGACAAGAATGGGTAACATTTTTGAGATACCAACTACTGCACTATAAAGGGAAGCGCCTGGGGAAATGGAGGGTTCTATGAGATTGTCTCATGGAATTATAATTGTAAAAACCCCATTGAAAAAATGTGGTTTAAGTTCAGCCTGCCAATGTAAACCACCTATGTGACAGGTGGTATATATATATATATACTGTAATAAATTGATTGATTTAGAATACTTGATTTAGAATACCACTTTTGGAGAACTGGTTCTCATAGCAATTCATAGAAGAAAGGAATAAGATAGTGCCATAATCTATTCATGCCTCCTTGTTTTCTCTTGTAGTGTCCCTTTTTTCTTCTCCTTAACCCTCTTTCTCAGTGGCTCTGATAGCGCTGATGAAGATGGCCATACAGGGAGGGCAGTCTTACCTATGTGCTTGTGCAAAGTTCCAACCACTGCA
This sequence comes from Tiliqua scincoides, assembly GCF_035046505.1. Taxonomy (NCBI): domain Eukaryota; kingdom Metazoa; phylum Chordata; class Lepidosauria; order Squamata; family Scincidae; genus Tiliqua; species Tiliqua scincoides. The sequence goes on from NC_089826.1 coordinate 63,792,258, forward strand.
TCAAGATCAAGCTACTCTGGCAGTGACTAGGCTGGGGGGAAAATGATTCCAAAAGGGAAAAGGAGGATAGAGCTAGGCCACAGCAAGCATATTGGACAGTTTCATGGAGAGGGACTAACAGGAAGCAAACTTTTCATATGTGCAGACATGGTCCTTGCCAGGGCTAGCTCAAGATGCCTGAGGCGGCATACAAACATTGAGCACCTTTACCCAATGATGTGCCAGTCTCTGCTCCTCCCACTCTTCAATGTTCTCACTCAGCACTCCCCTCCCCTCCCCTCCGTATTTCCTCTTCACTTCTCTTCCCCCTTTCTTTTTCCAGTCCAGGGAGTGGAAGGAGGAGCAGTTGAGGCAAGTAGAAAGAGACAGGTGCCACTCATCCGCCCATCTGCTGTCTGAAGTGACTGTTTCAAGTGGCCTCATGGATGGACCAGCCCTGCTCCTGGCATTGTCAGTGAAGGTATGTTCAATAGCACACCACTGAAAGACTTATCAATGCTTAGTGACTACTAGTCTGACTAATCTGGAAAAACTAGATGTGGTTCTGCCGGAGTCCACTTGAAACAGATCAGTTGATGCCATAGGTCAGTGTTCTTCAACCTTGGGGTTAGGACCCCAATGGGGTTGCAAAGCCTCAGTTGTGGGGTCAAGGCAACTTACAGGGATAAAAGGGTTGAAGACCACTAGACTAGAGCACCACCAGATAAAGAGAGAGCCATCTGGTGAACCTTCAGGTGCCAGACCTACTCAGATTCTTAACAATTGTGCTAAAATAGCTTTCACTAGTACCAGCTTCACGGTAATTTTTTCTGTTCTTTTTAATAAGACTATTTGCTTACTGTGAACAGTGCTGGGAGGGCATTATGGAGGAGTGGGCTGCTGTGGGGGTGGGCGAACAAGGTCCTGGGGGGGAGATTGACAGAGAGGTCCCCAGTCTCATCATTTATTTATATATTGGGGTTGAGGCACAAAAAAGGTTGAAGACCACTGCCCTAGATAAATCATGCCTTTGCCAACACTTTCTCTACAGCACAGCCCTTCCCAAGGTAGCCAGTACTTTGGACAACAAATGCCAGCCACTCTAACAGCTGCCAATACATGGAGAAGGGTGAGATGGCATCTCTTGACCAATGAAGACTGACCAATGAGAACACACACATCCACACACACTAGCAAGAGGATGTGAAGGAAGAGGGGGAAACCACCAATGTGCCGCGTGCTTCTTTGAGATAGGCACCTGACACCTGCTTTGAAACCATGATGGGGGAAAACATGTATCCAAACTGAGGTAGACAATTGGAAATGATATGGAAGAAAGCTGTCTGATGCTTTAAAAGAAAACTGACTTTCAAAGAGAGCACATCTGAAAAGTTAGCTCATGCCTTACCTTGTCCTACTGTTGATGGCAGTCTGTTGCTAAACAACAGCATCCATCTCCATACAGGTGATATTTTAGCAAGAAGACATGAGCCAGCATGTTGCAGAAGGCCATTTAACGATGCCCCCAGGCACACTGGGAACTTGAGCAATTTAAGATGTATATTAGTGGTCTCATAAAACATTATTCGTAAAGTCTCTTATTGTTAGTGTACTATTATCTACTATCTCGTTCCAATTTCGTTCAGGTGTATGATAACCACCTTAGAACAAGATGAGCAACCTTTCAACATTGTAAATTGTTGGGGGAGGGCAGAGACCACTCTCTAGCACTTTTAAAATTGTGTCATATGCCATTGTGAACTCCAGTGACCCAACAAAGCCCAACAAGAGCCGCATGGATTTGCCATGACCAGCAGTTTCCTCTTGCAGTGTTTGGTGATGACTGACTGTACAATCCTAGGCTTGTCTACTCAGAAGTAAGTCCTATTGTATTCGGTGGGGCTTGTTCTCAGAAAGTTTGCATAGGATTGCAGCCATAACTACTGAACACTGGGGAGCCAAGAGATGCCCTCACTGCATTACAGCTGAGAGTGAGCTCAGAGGCATAGAGTTCAACAGGGGGAAGCTGCCCTTTAAAAGAGTTGTCTGCAAAGAATTGAGGAAGGGAGCAAGGAGAAGAGAAAAAGAGCTGGTGAAAGGTAGGCAAGCCAGCAGGGGGAAAGAAGAAGGGAGGAAAAGCCAGGAGAAGGAGAGAGACTATAGGAGCGAAGAGGAGAGCATGATGGACAGAAAATGGAAGAGAAAGGGGGTGGAGAAGGCCAAGAAGTCCTGGAAGGAAAAAGAGCTCGAAAGAGGGGAAGCAAGCCCACCCAGAAGGGGAAATCAGGCGTGGTTGTGTGTTTCCCTTCACTTCGGACACACACACCCCCCCCCCAATTGGGAAGAACCCCATTAATAAAGACTGGGAGGTATACTCAGGAGACAAGTCATCTGGGTCCTATACCCATTTGCCTCAAATGATCTGGGAATGCCAAGTGTCTATGTGAACAAAGACCTACCTTCATCCTTGAGCAAAGTAACTATGAGACCATGGCAAAAATTAAACCAGAGGTTCCAGGGTGTTGTGATGCCCCAGTCAGGGAAAGCCCAGACTCAGCCCCTTTAAGGACTGGGGCAATGCTGAAGGCAGCACCGTGATTGCCATGGTTTTTCATCCTGAAAACCAAAAGTGGTCATTTTTCACTATTTTCAGCAGTTTGGAGGTGTGAGGAACCCTGCAGAGGGGTCGGCGTGCTCCCCAGACCATTCTAAAGGCTGGAGGCTGCCATGGGTAAGTAAAAAAAACCTTTTGCCCTGGCAGTGGTGCGATCTTGGCAATCATGGCGCTGGCTTTGCCCCTCCTCCACAAGTACTTATAGCAGAGAGTTTGGGAAACACTGGCTTAGATGTATAGATGAAGCAAACCTACTTCAGTTGCGCCCCCCCCCCCCAAAAAAAAAAAAATCTGGTATATTCTGTTTCCTGTCATGGAAGAGCTCATTGCGTCACTCCCATGATGGATTTCCTCCTGTACCAGACCATGCAGAATAAATTACAATATCATAGACATAGCCTAAATACAATGTCATCAGTAGGGTTGGTGTAACCCCATTCACTTTATTTATTTATTTTAATATATAACAATACAAATAACAAACCATTTATTTTAATATATAACAATATAATACATAACAAATCACTAACCAAGAAAATACCAGTGGCCAACTTAATGACACTCACACAACTGAATAAGAGTTCTAGTACAAGCTCTGATCCATGGAAATGAGACCTGACTCATAATAACACCTTATTGAGTCCCTGCTGTGTCATAGTAACATCTCATTGGCTCCCGGAACAATCAATCTTATTGGTTAGTTTTGAGTCAAGAAAATCCACTTGTTATGTAAGGCAGTTCTGTTTTCCGTTTCTGGTTATTTGGCCATAATGTTTGATAGAATATAGATGTTCCAATGCAGTTTGTTTCATTGCATTCTGCATGATATTCCACATCAAATGATATAAGTCATGTTTTTCAAACTGCGGGTTGGGACCCTCTAGGTGGGTTGCGAGCCAATTTCAGATGGGTCCCCATTCATTTCAATATTTTATTTTTAATATATTAGACTTGATGCTACCATGGCATGTGACTGCATTTCAGGAAAAGTTACAGACCTGTACTTTTAACAAGCTACTCTGTATATTCTTTTAACAATGATAGTAAATGGGACTTACTCCTGGGTAAGTATGAGTAGAATTGCAGCCTAGGATTGCTAAAAATGTCCCTGCTTGATAATAATAATAATAATATACAGTATTTATATACCGCCTTTCTTGGTCTTTATTCAAGACTTTATTCAAGGCGGTTTACATAGGCAGGCTTATTAAATCCACGCAGGGATTTTTACAAATTGAAAGAAGGTTCTCTCTTTCAAGAACCACCACATTCGAGCTGTTACACTCCGATCTGGTTTAACATTCTGGCCTCCATCCTCCCACGCTCCGAGCAGATGGAACAGCTCAGCTGCAGCTTGTCAGCTGCTTCAAGGTCGCACGGTGCCGGTGGCCTCGAACTGGCGACCTTGTGGATGTTAATCTTCAGGCAAATGGAGGCTCTACCCTCTAGACCAGACCTCATGCCTGCTTGATGATGTCACTTCTGGTCATGACATCACCTCTGGTGGGTCCTGACAGATTCTTATTCTAAAAAGTGGGTCTCTCTGCTAAGTGTGTGAGAACCACTGATATATGACATTATGGTATTATTAAAAAATACCAAGATTTCACAATTTTGGCTGGCAGTGATTTCACCCCCCCCCCCCAACCTGAGTGTGGTCCGCACCTCCACTGCCATATCTGACAGAACAGAGACTCATTTCTGACCCCTATGAGGAAACAAAACGTTTAAGGGTACATAGCATGAAGAAAAGCAGGTCCCTGACATGTGGCCATGCTTTGCTTTTACATTCAGATGCACAGTTATTGCAGTTCCTTTGAGTTCCCTGGAAAATGCGTTCCCTCAGAAACAGCCCTCTTAAACTGATATGAGAAGGAGTAGCGAACAAACTAAGCCACCCAAATTTGCACCTGAGAGAACACATGGTGTGACATCCTCTCAAGCAACATGCTTCTGGCAATGATCACGAGTTGTGCACACAGCTGGAGAAATGATGCAGAGCTGTTGTGCGGTGGCAGTTGAGAGGGGAAAATCCAACCATCCTGATTTTAGAGCATCATTTGTTCCTGCAAGGTGATTTCCAGATTATAGATTCTCCTCTCAGTGACTCTTTTCTGGCTTCCCTCTAACTTCTCCTCCATGCCTATTCATTGACAGCCCAATCCTGTGCATGTCTACTCAGAAGTAAGTCCCATTAGAGTCAATGGAGCTTACTCCCAGGTAAGTATGGAGAGGCTTGCAGCCTAAAACGGTATGAATTTACCTGTGCTGGCTGGTGTGGGGAATGTTTCCAGTGCTAGCAGGTGGTGCACCTCTTTGTGCTGATGCTGCTGGCTCCCAAGTAGGTGCAAACATGCTTTCTGGCACATTTGTGACACTCAGAGCTGGTGCAGCCATGCACAAGATTAAGACTGCACTGTTATTCTTGGCTGAATGTGTAAACTGTCTCTTGTTAAAATTTTGAGTTGGCATCAAGTTCTCTCTGTGGCAATTATTTTGTGATAGCTGATAGCCTGGCTACACATTATACTCACCCTGTGAAAAGTGGCCCTGTATTCTCCCCCAGAGGCAGGCAGTGAAAGTTGAATGGGATCCTAGGTAAACAAATAAGGAAGCAGGACACATTGGCTATCTTTCTACCTGAGCTGCTTACCTCTCTGCTTCTCAGATTCTCTTTCTTCCTAGGGAAAATCAGTGGCTAAGCAAAAGAGATAAGCAGCAATAAACAACAGAGGCCAAGAGGTGGCCAATGACTCCTGTTTCCCTAGTAAGTAGTAAGACCCCAGCCAATCAGGAATCAGGTATTAGACAAAATGCTATGTTGCACAATATAATGCTACATAGAACATCACATTTGACTATGTGCTGACATTTAAGAGCAAATGGAACATTTAGAGTGAAGACAATGTTTCCCACATTGATCACATGAGTGATCCAAGTCAATTAGACCTTGGACTATTGAGACTAGACTTTAACTTCTGAAAACAATCAGAATTGTTTGTAACTCCCTATTCATCAGAAAGGGTGAAGCTCCTTCTGGTGCAAAATGAAGATTTTTGTTAAAAATGCTCCCCATTTTGACTCAAGTTACTTTAGTCACATGCACCACATGAAGAATTGCTTTTCCCAAACACTCAGTCCATGTAGGACAAAGGGAGTAAAGGAGTAGCCACACTGATAATGACTCCACACCAGCGCCCATGAGAGGAATTTTGTCAAGGGGTACAAAGTTTCTTCTGGGCCCCTTCCCGAAGGGGGAGGGGGGCAATGGGGGCAGGTAGAATGGGGGGCAAAAATAAGGCATGGGGAGGGTGCTGACAGCCACAATAGTCTTTGGAGCCCAGGTCTACCAGGCTTCTTGATGCAGAGCCCAGGTCTACCTGATCATGCGGCATTCGCAGCTAGATAAAGTAATATGGAAAACCAAACACACTCCTAAGTCTCTCTAAAATCTTTGAAATATAGAAAATTCATTGCAGAAAATTAGCATCATTGTGTTTAGGCTCACACTAGAATGGATCAAAATGCTGCAGCAGCTGTAGCCCCGCCCCTGGGTCCCTGAGCTTCTATACACTCCTTCATGGTTATGGAATCCACAAGCCAAAGAGCTACTATAGCAAGCCAGTTTCCTCCCAGATCTGACACTGTGTTCAGGAGGGTCATGGATGCATTCCTGAGCCTAGTGTGTATGGCCTGCAGCAGCTGTTAACACTGCATGCGCATGGTTGTGTCCGAGCATCATGTACAGGCAGTGAGTTCAGGTGAGCAGGAAAATTTCAAATCCCAGGAACTTTCTGGGCCTTCTCCTTTGGCTCCTGGGCCCCCTTTCTGACCCTGGGCCAGAGTACAAATTACCCACTTTACCTCCCTCTCCTAGGCCCTGCTCCACACATCTTCTGCTTAAAAAGAAAACACAATTCACTATTAACTTTTGCTTTGAAGGCGATACTGCCATCTAATGATGTAACTATAAATTACATGAACGACATCAAAATTACATGATGTAACTATAAATTAGATGAAGGACATTATTTTTCCTCTTGTTCTGGTTTTGTTAGGAACACAGGTAGCTCAGAACTGTATGGAATGATGGGGTGGGCTTCCACATTGTGAAGGGAACCCTGATGTGTATTTAAATGATCAGGCAATTTATGCCCTCTCTTGACTTGATCCCACTCGGGGCCCAATCCTATCCAATTTTCCAGCCCCGTTGCAGCCACAAAGCAGCCCCAGGGTAAGGGAACAAATGTTCCCATACCTTAAGTAGGCCTCTGTGATTGCTGCCCCACCACAAGATGCAGTGCATGCCCCATTGGCACGGCTGCACCAGCCCTTGAAAACTGGATAGGATTGGGCCCCGAAGGCAATGTGTGCTTGGAAGCTTGTTTCAATATATGGATATCATTAGATGGATTGAGGAAGCATGGATGCGGGTTGGAGACGGAGAGTAAAAAGAGGAGTATTTCCTCGTCTTGCTCTGACCCTTTTCTCAATCTTCTGTAATTTTTTTGGTGATGTTCACAATACAAAAAAGAAAAGGAACATTTAAATATTGCTTTTCAACTTTACAGAGAACATGCTTTTGCAGTTACATCCCATTCCTTTTTTATAGTAAAAAAAGGCTGATGAATGGCTAGGGTATATTCAGAAGTGATGTGTGTAGAATACACAAGCTGTAATGTTTGTGTGTGTGTTTTTAATGGGCCAACACCTGAACTGATTTACTTTGAATTGTTTTAAAGCAACACTTAGGGTATCATATTATGGCTGCAATCTTATGCACACATCCTGCAGTGAATTCCAACTGAGCCAAATATGATTTACTTTCAAGTAAACATACATTGCCTTGTACTGTAATTGATCCTAAAAACAGTACTTAGTGAAACTTAGTACAAAAAGTTGTGATTACTTTTTGGTAAGTTAAACAGAACAGAATCCAATATTGCTGGCTACATAGCAAATCATGGATTCATAATATTCAGGTAATGCAAAGATATACATGGCAAACATTTGGGAACTTGCCAATCAAGATGTATTAGACAGATTGTTCTTTTCATCAGACAAGAACATGCTGTTGTCTTCTTTGGTACATCCGCATCTTCACAGAGAAGGAGATCAAAGGGATGCATTATGTTTCCATACATAACTTTACGGGACAGATGGAATCTACCCTGGAAGACCCATGACACTTAGGGCCAGATTATCAAAAGTATCAGACACTAAAACCTATTAACATGTTCAAACCTTTATCCTCAACACTGTCAGCACTTTTTAGCTCTGTTTATAGGGGCCAATTGAAATTTTAACTGCTTCAAAAGTTCAAGTCAAGGTTAGGTGAATGGCTAAGAGAGTTCAAAAATCCTAACCATCTCAGCAGGCATTTTATTTTTAATTCGTAGCTGAAAGAAAGTACATTTGACTTGAAAGTATGCTCTATGGAAATCAATGGAAATTCCTTCCAAAAGCATTCTGCATGAAGGTTTTTCTAGGTGTCACATGAAATTATGTTAGCATTTTTTTGTAAGAGGATAAAGATTGCATAAGGAAGCTTAAAGCCATTTCTGCCCAATGTTGCATAAATGTGCACAACAGGGACCAAATGTGAACACCTGTGTGCTGGGCAAAAATGGGTTAAACTGGTTAACTTTTTTATTTGTTTTGAAACTAAGGCCAGTCAACCCATGTATGAGTTAGTTCTTATGTGAATCCTATGCACACTTACTTGGAACTGAGTTCCATCAAATTCAATGAGGCTTCCTTCTGCATAGTCTTGTGCTGTAACTGAATGGCATGGTTGTACCCCAAGCAGTTCCACTCACGCTTTGCGCATGATCTTTCTGTTTTATGGGAATGACAACAGTGCTGCACACACTGGTGTCATATTAGTCTGTTGAAAAGTAATAAAGGTTGGAGAGTGCACATTTTCTCACCCCTGCACGAGAAGCAGCATCTGCTAAAAGACTTTCAACTACCCAGCTATTACATATACAGGAGTCCTGTTGTTTGCAACCAAATTAGTGGCTCCTTCCAGCATAAGAAACTACCATGCAATTGGGATGTATTGTATTGCAAGGAAAAACTGTATCTATCAGGACAGGATATATCCCACATCAGCTCACAGTCCTGCAATTTGTGGAAGATGGGATTTTCTTATTGCTGCGTTATCATTTTGGCTTTTAAAGCATAGCTTTCCCTTTAAAAATGGGAACGTTACATCACAGAGGAAGAGAATGGGTTAAAGTGTACTCTGTTGAACAGGTGTGTTGGTTAGCAATTTCTGTCATACTTTTGGCCACTTGTTCATTGCAGGTGTCAATCATCAGCCCTTCTAGCCTGTTTGATATCTGGGCTTTTGTGTATGTCAGCTGGGAACTTTTTCTACCCTTCCTTTAAGCTTTGCTGTTTGGCTGAACAGGATAAAACAAAACTTATTTCTGGATGGTCCAAAGACTTGGGGCATCTGTTTTCTCTGTTCTGCAACCATGGCAGCACAATCCTTTACATGTCTACTCAAAAATAAGTCAGTTCAGTGAGTTTACTCCCATATGTGTGTGTTTAGAATTGGCGCTTGAGTCTTATTTTAACTTTGCCCTACATACAAGCACAATTCTTTCCTTACACAAGGAAATTCATTGAGAGGTACAGAACCAGAACTGAGTAATTAAAAAAAATACTCTGGTGGTGTGCTGCTGAAGTTTTATAGATTTATCTAAGATCTCTGAGCCTGAGGAAATTGATGCACACATTTCAAAACATGCAAACAGAATACTTCTGTGATGTAGTCATGCAAGGTTGCCAACTCTGACTGAGGTTATTTCTAGTGATTTATTTTCCAGCCTGATATGATGCAATGTTGGAAATTCCTGGAAGCCCTGTGAACATCTCCAAGATTGCTTTCAATAGTCCCCTGGGGATTGATGCTGATTCCAGGAGATGACAGGTTCATCCTGGATGGTTGGCAGTCTTGTTGTAGGTTGGATGTAGGTGAATGTTGGCAACTATAGGTTTCTAATGAAGACTTATCCTTTCCACTAGACCAGGGGTCGGCAACCTTAAACACTCAAAGAGCCGTTTGGACCCATTTTCCGGAGGAAAAAAAAACCTCAGGAGCCACAAAACCCTTTTGACATCTAAAATGAAGATAATACTGCATATATAGATTTTTTTTTTCACCTTTATGCTCTTATAGGTCCCATTTTAATAGTGTAGCCCCCTCTTGTAGCTTTTAGTTAGTTTTGTCATACATTCTTGTCCTGTGTTTTCAGACACCTGGTTCTCTATGGTGTTTTGCCTGATTCCAAGGCCATTCTCTGCCTGGAGAATTAGGCCCACTTTAAGCAAATTAGCTCCCCTTCTTTCCCCCAACAAATGACCCTGGTTCTGCCCTGCAATCCTGCTGGACCCCACCTCCAGGGTAGCTTGCCTGTTCAACCTGCAGAGGTCCTCTCTCCTGCCAGCAGCCTCCCACCACTACAGCAGCACCTTGGTCCTCAGCAGGTCTTGGGCACAGCAGCCACACACCAAACTCCAGTGTCAGAGTATCCAAGTCAAAGCCAAGCCAGTCCATCTCCTCTCCTACCTCCAACCTGCACTCCTACAACCCATAGCCCCTTCCTCAGGTGCTCCTTATATCTCTGAGGGCCCTATTGCCTTCAAGTGGCTGCAGCTGTGCAGCACAGTCTGCTGGATGCCCAGGCCTTACCCTTAAAGGGGCCACTGCTGATACGACATCTACCTCCTCACCAGATCTTCCAGGATTCCAATACATATGGTGGTTATAACATCTGCTTATCTTACATGGATACTAAAGAACTCCCCCCACCTTCCAGAGGCACCCTGCTGGAAGGAAAAAAGGACACAGACTCCAGAGAAGAAGCCAAAGCTGGGGGGGAAGGTGGGGGGGGGCAACCACAGGCCAGCTTCTGCCCTGCCTGCCTGCCTGCCCTCCCTCCCTCCCTCACTCAGGCTGCAACCCTCTCCACACTATCCTGGGAGTATGCCCCATTGGCTACAATGGGACTTCTGAGCAGACAAGTTGGTTGGAGCTCTCAGGCTGCAGTCCTCTCCTCACTGACTACTTGTGAGTAGACCTGCATAAGAGGGGGCTGAGGCTGGGAGGAAGCCCCACTGACTACAGCGGGGCTTACTTGTGAGTAGACCTGCACAGGATGAGGCTGAGGATACAGCCCTCCACACCTTCCTGGGAGTAGCCCAGGGACTACATCAGGGCTTACTCTGGAACAGACCTGTGCGGGCTCCCACTCACCCATCCTTGCACTTGGCCTTGAGTAGGCTTCAAGGCTGCCATCCCAGGCACCCTTTCCTGGGAGTAAGCTTCATCCTCTGTAATGGGGCTTGCAACTGAGTAGACACGTGTAGGAGCAGGTGCCAAGGCTGCCATCCCAGGCACCCTTTCCTGGGAGTAAGCTTCATCCACTGTAATGGGGCTTACAACTGAGTAGACACGAATAGAGCAGGCTCCATGGCTGCAATCCCAGGCACCCTTTCCTGGGAGCAAGCTTCATCCACTGTAATGGGGCTTACTACTGAGTAGACACACAGGATGTCTCCTCTGCTGTGGAGGAAAAGCCTCTCCTTGCAGAGTGTAGACCTGCTCAGGGAAAGGCGGGCTGCAAGGGCTCGCAATGGCTGAGGAGGAAGGCGGCTCAAGATTGGCTGGTGGTCAGCCAGTGAAGGGCCCTGAGCCATTCCAAAAGAAAAAGCCAGGAGCCTGCTGGATGCTGATTGGCTGAGCCTGCTAGAGAGTTGGGGAAGGGAAAAACAGGGAGCTTAAGCCTGCAGAGCAGGCAAAATTGAAAAAGGAAACCAATGCAGGGCAGGTGGGGTGAAGGGAGAGGAGGGAAGCAGCCTGCACTCCCCACACAGGTGCCTCCTGTTAACCCCTTTGCCACTTTCACCGGGAGGAGCCGCAGCAGACAGCTGAAAGAGCCACATGCGACTCTAGAGCAGCAGGTTGCCGACCCCTGCACTAGACTTTCTGTAAATGATGACCTTGTTTTGATCCTTGCTGCAGTTGTCAGTTTTGAGACTTTGCTAACTGTAGAGTATTAGGCTCTATCTTGATTTTAAGATGTTGTTGTGAGCTGCTCTGAAGGCCCTTCCTAGTGTATCAATAAATATTTTGTTGTGAAAACTTAGCTTGAACCAGAGAAAAATTCTTGTCCTGGTTGCTGGGCTGAATCTTTCAATCAAGCTAAGAGGGAGTTGGCAGTGAATGCTCCCCCCCCCCACTGAAAATGCATATGCCCTTGTGTAATTCCTTTTCCTAGGTGAACTGTTTGGGGAGCTTTTCTTGTTGACAAGTGGCATATACATATTTTTAACCTCCAATGGCCACTGTTGCCCAGCTGCTAAGCTGTGGGGTTGCCAACAGAACAATCCCTAATGGGCCAAAGTAGCTTAGCAAACTCCATGGCAGATTGTGAATTGACTGGTGTACCAAGCTTTTTGCTTGCCCCTGCTATTCTGCTGTCTGCCTAGATCCCTTCAAAGGGACAGGAGGTCAGATGGTTTGAGATATTTGGCAACTTCATGCGCATGTCACTATCTTTCACCATCCCTCAGCCTGTTCAATAAATTTTTGTCTCTGTCATGCTAGCCCTTACTTGATTGCCAGGGGCAGGTGAGATTCCCCATTCTTCCTGCCCCAAGGATAAGCCATGGGTAGGTGTCAAGAGGGATGGGAAGGGCACATTGTTCCTGCAGTGTAAGGGCCCAGTCCTATCCAATTTTCCAGTGCCAGTGTGGCTGTGGCAGTGGGGTGTGCACTGCATCCTGTGGTGGGGAGGCAGTCACAGAGGCCTCCTTAAGGTATGGGAACATTTGTTCCCTTACCTCGGGGGCTGCATTGGTGTGGAAGGGGGTTGGATAGGATTGGGCCCTAAGTCCAAATAATGACTATCAGAGCAGCCTGGGTAAGAGAGAAGGGACGATGGACACAGTCTACAGAATGCAAATTGGCAATAGTGGTTAGAGAGAGGGCAATGTTTGGACATAACAAACACCAGCAGCTTGCTGTGTTTGGAGATAACAAGTACTCAGCATCAGCAGTGCTCCAAAGGAGAACAGGGCATGTGCATGCACCTTGTGGAGCTGATGCAAAGGTATAATTTATGCCATATAATTGGCCAATCCACTGTCCCCTCTGATTGGCCAGCATGCCAAGGTGTGACTGCATGGCCCATCAGCGCTTTGGAGGGAGTCCTCTGTAAGGTAAGGGTTCAAAGGACAAATAGGAGAGAGGAGATGACTGGCTTTGACAGATTTTAAGCTTTATCCGACAACCCCATTAGTCCATTAAACTGAGGGTTTACTGTATAGCTATAACAAAGATAAGCATACAGTACAAATGAACAGCATCCTTGCTGTATTTTGTTTACTGGATCATGTAATTACTGTAATAGCTTGATCCTATCTATGTTTACTCAAAAATAAGACCTACTGATTTCAATTGGAAATCCCCCAAGTAAGCATGTGTAGGACTGCAGCCTTGACTGAGCTTTTTTCAGCTGAATGGAAGAAGCACACAAGAGAAGTAAATGAACTAATTATCATTTGTGGAATCCAGCCAGCTATTCATAGAGATGGTAGGGAAAGAGGCTGTAGGAATAAATGAAAATGGTAGGTGGATCAGGGCATTCTGAGAAAAAAAAAACATATTTAAATATGTTTCTGTCAAATAATTTTGCCTGAGACTGTAAAATTGATTCATAGGTCCTTTTCAACGCTTCAGGATTTCAAACACATTCATCATTCTAATTTTGGATTGCAGGCTCTTTCACCTGAGGACATAAAACATCTGTGTTCATACTGGATATCAGCTATTGTTGTTAGATATGCACCGCAAAAGGGAAACTCAAGATTGAGAACAGGCTAATCTCTTTTGAGGTCATACAACGTTTAGGGATGCAGAATCAAGTGCAGCAATTCGGGGTCAACGACCGAATTGTGATCTTGCTGCTGCTGGGCAGGGAAAGGTTTTTCTTTTGAACTTACTTGGGGGTTGCTATGGCTGGAGGGTCCCTGGAATCAGTGACCCCCTCTGCAGCCCTCCCTGAGATTTGGAAATATTGTAAAAAGAAAAGAAGTTTTTTTTCTGTTTCAGGACAAAAACCAGAACTGGATTCCCCTCCTTTTTAACATTTTCAAGCCTTGCTAAAGAAACTCATGGGGCCAGCATTCCGATGGAACAAGTAGCAGGGAGGTTCCAGCCAGGAAGCAGAAAAGGGTTAATGCTGCAATGAATGGGGGGAGGTGGAACTGGGCTCTGTTTTCCCATCTCTGATCAGAAGGAAGGAACCAATGATCATTGGATAAAGGATGGGCATTCTGATATTTTCATTGACTGAGGGAGGGCAGGAGGAGGAGCCCAAGGGGGTTCTTGCCTTACAATTGGCTGGAAGAAGAAAAAGGAGGTGGGGAAGTGGGAGGGGAGAGAAGAGGTGGTTCATAGCAGTCATGAACCTCATGGCTTCTATGGGCTTGTTGTTTCTTGGGAGTGGGAAGCCTTGTTGAATGATGAGCTGCAGTGGGACTGCTTCTGAGTAGGGCTGCAAAGGATCAGGTCATCCTGCTAAGTCTCCCAGCTGCTGCTTGTGACCCTTCTCCTTCTTGCTGCTTCTGTCCTGGCTCTCTCACAGTCCCTCCCAATCCTCCCCCCTGTTTACAGATGGGCAGGGACATCAGGGGAGTGAGTAAAGAGAATTCTAACACACACCCCTTGGCAGCAGCCCCATTTTTTCCACCGCAGGCTTTTTAAAAAGGGGGGGGGGAGACTTGACTCAAGTTCATTAGAGTCATTAAAGGGTGACTTGGCGACGTGGAAAGTGTCTCTGTTATGACTCTTTTTTGAGTCAAGTAGTGGGGGACAGTGACTCGGCGACTCGACTGGAGTCAAGCCATGCTGGACTTGTCCATCCCTGCTCTGAACCACTTCTGTTTGATGAGAACAGCAGCAGCGGAGGACAACTTAGAAGCAAGCCAGCCTTAGGAGCTGTGGCGCACAATGAAAAGCATTTTTACGCCCCCCATCCCCACAGCCACCCATATTCACCGAAATGAGTGGCAGTGGTGAGGTACCTGGCAGTGGTGTCACTGCCAACTGCTTCTCGGGGGCGTGTGGGTGATTTCAAACCAATCAGAACTGGGGCAAGCAGGTGGGAGAACTCTCCAGTGGCAATGCTCCACTCTTTGCACTCTCCTCATGACGCCTTGGCATGAAGATTCCATACCAGAGTGTCAGCTACAGAGTGAGGTGCCAGCTGTAGCTGTGGGCACTCCACTCACTGCTCCAGTGTGAGTCACATTACCTAAGGTTGGCCTTTGATAGGAACCCAGCCTGCACAACTTTTGTTCATATCACACAGCCAGCATGCAGAAGGGAAGGCTGCACGTTGTGTTCCTGGTAAGAAAGGGGAAGGGGGGCCAGGGGTGCACCCATTCTTTCACCCATGTGGTCACCCCTTCCCACATCCATAGAGGCATGCACATGCATTTGGGGAGGATTGAGGCAGCATGGGGGCTCATTGCCTTCGGTGCCAATAAGTCTTGGGTCGGCCCTGCCTTCAATTGTGGGAGGGACTACAGCATGTTCCTTTGATGAAACTTCCATAGCTTCAAAAGATCCAGGAAAGGATAGCATTGCTCCAATTTCTGAAAGGGATGGTGATGCTATTGAGAGAAGGAGCCAAAGTGTGAGCCACACCCATGTAGCTTGATCATCGGATGTTACTAGAGTGGCACAGGAGGTTTGGTGTGCCCAAATAATAAAAGAATATTTTTATACCCCTTTTCTACAAAACTTGCAAAGCAGTTTACATAACAAAATAAATCAAGAAATGATTTTGGGCCCCCAAAGGGTTTACATTCTAAAAACAGGTGTGGAAGAGACACTAGCCACAGCCACTGGAAAAGATGCCATGCTGGGGTGAAGAGAACAGTTGTTCTCCCGCTGCTAAATATAAGAGTTTTAAAAGATGCTGAATGAAGGGTTCCTTAAGAAATATTCATTTTGTCTGTAATTTTGTTGCCACGTTGTCTGTTTGGGCCATTCCTTCCATCTTTAGTGGTATAGAAAAGGAGGAAGCAAAATCTGGCTCTTCATTTTTGGGTACATCAAAACAGTTAAGAAAACTCTGTTAAGCCTACAGGTGATTCTGATCTGGTTTGTATCCACTATCTGCTTCCAGATTCTGATTAAAGTGAGCTGCACTGTTTAAAGTCTTTAACCTTTTGGCAGCGCTAAAAGCATTTGCCATTCCCCACCTCACATAAGAGCGTTGCATGGTTGCACACTTGCCCTGGAAGTCCGATCAGTTCCAGGCTGAAATTGTTTTGCTTCTTAAGCTTTATTGGACTCTTAGAAATGACACCAAAACTACATAAATGTTCCATGTAGATTAGCAGGTCATTAGTGGGCCTCTTCACTCCAAAAGATGAAACCACCTTGATCCCAGGCTATAAAAAGGACTCCTGAATTCCACTGAGCATCTTTTTGACCTGCCCCAAATGTTCCATTTTCTCACAGTGCCCAAGTTCTGGGTTTCGTTAATTAAGACTGTATCATTTCTCTTTCTGCCTCTTCACATCTTTCCATGTTTTGAAGGTTCCCTTATGTTTTGTCCTTTGAACTGGGTTGTGTCAAATTAAAACAAGTGTTTTAGTTTTGAACAACAGCTTAAAAAAAACTACCTTTTTGATTTTTGTTTAATCTTGAGCAACTACACCAATATCTCCCATAACATGGAAGATACATTACAAAAAAGTAAAGTGCTGTGTGAAATAGCACTACAGGAGACACTGTTAAAGATGGAGGAAACAAGTGCTACCTGGCATTGTGCTTCCCAGAATGCACTGCTCATAGTCCTTGTGTTCAAAATGTGTCATACAATTCTCACTTGATCATTATTGTAAAATACTCATGAAACTCCATATAGGGAAAAAAATAGTTGTTTAGTGTGTTCCATCTCCAATGCTAACTGAAGCACACAGCTCCTTCTAAGGCAGAGAATAGAAGTAAAAAAGAAACATGGTAGTCTTATTTTTTTATCACAAACTTAGAAGAGAGGAGGAAGGATTAACGGCATAAGATGCCACACTGGAGTATCTCAAGCTCTTCCCCAATGTCCACTTGTGTGGGTGGAGAAAGCCCATTTTGATATGTAACTTATTTCTACAGTACAGTGGATGGTAAATTTCCATGAGACTCTGGAAATGGAGAATGCTTAGAAAGAAGGAAACAGAACTTAAAAGAAGCTGCATAAACTCCCCCCAAAAGGTGTGGATGGCTCAGGTACGTGCAAAGACTTGACACTGTTACATGAGACAGTTGTCGGCTTGAATCTCATGAGGGAAACTGTAATTGTGTTTCTGTTCTACTAACACTACCTGTCAAGTTAAATTAAGACATATTTTACTACCCAGTCAGAGACACTGAAGAGAGGGGAATTATCTTTATTGCTTTAAGCTTTTGCTGGCTGCCATCCAGTTGTCACTGGTCCTGTGTTACCCAGGGTGGTAATGTTAACCAGCTGTCAATGTCATGTTTGGTTTGCTGATGTCCATATAAAGATCCTTCTTCTCCTTATAGAATCTGTACAACTTAGTTTTTATTTTTATTCTGTATTGCTGGTCCATTTGGTTACTCAACTTTCTAAATAAGTCTTAGGGAATCAATTGTAAGGCTCTGTTAGAATCCATTGCCCTTCCTCCTAAGAACTCTGTTTTGGGAGGAAGTTCCAAATACTTGAGGAGTTGCACAAATTGGTTTTGAATGATTCTCATTCTAAACGTGCAGCATGACACAGAATAAACAGGATTATTGTCAGGGCCAACCAAGATGATCACCTCAGACAACACAATGGTGGAGGCTGCTTATCTATCAACTTGTTTCTCCTCATATTCCCATTCTCTGGCCGGGAAAGGATGCGCACCATTTTCAATGGCACCACAGTTAAGGTGGGTGTCTGAACTGGTAATTTCCATGCTTTTTTGTGCACAGGTGAATCTATGATGCTGCAATCCTATATTCACTTACCTAAGAGTAAGTCCAATTGAATACAGTAGGGCTTACTTTGGAGTGAACATTCATAGGATTGTGCTGTAAGTGGCTTAACTCTTCTCTTAAACCAGCCATTTTCAACCACTGCGCCATGGCACATTGGTGTGCCACAGGAGATTTCCGGGTGTGAAGTGGGAATTTGGGAGAGGGTCATTTATTAATAGGGCCATTGGGGGATGTGAGCACTCCATTGGCAACACAGTGTGCCTTATTAATAGTCAAAAAACGGATGGTGTACCTTGACCATTCTAGTGCCTTGCCAGTGTGCTGTGAGATGAAAAAGCTTGAAAATCTCTGTTTTAAACCTAAGGTTTTTCGATCTTAGAACTTATATTCTGTGCTACAAAAAGCATTTCACTTTATATATGTTCTTATAATCTATGTACTTGGTCTGTTTGTTAAATGTGAAATATATGTGAAATGTAATACCTGTTTCCATCCCCTAAACTTAGGACATTATCATGGATTGGTTGGCATGGGTTAAAGGACCCAAAATAAGAGAAAGGAAGAATTTAAAAGGATGTTTCATTTGGATGACTAACAGCCCAGTCCTATCCTCCCTGGCAGAGGGTACAGTGGTTCAAAAGGGCTACTACTGTATTGAGCAGGGCCAGGGAGGCCACCGGAGGTCGCCTTGGGGGAAGGGGACTTTTGTCCCCTTCTCCCGAGTGAAGACCCAGCCCTGCAGTAGGGCTACTTGAATCTTTGCCAGCTATTTTGCTGGTGCAGACTTAAGGACCCCAGTGTTGGGCTTTGCAGCCCAACATGGGGCATAAGATCTGGCAGAGGAGGCCTCCATCTGTCCCACTCCTCCTCCTGGGCATGTTCCTCCCCCTGTTCTCCTTCGCCCCCACTCTCCCCCACCCCAGAACGCCTCTTCCTGCCACAAACATCTACACTGCCACCCAGCAGTGCTACTTAACACTTGGCAGCTCCAGTGTGGTGTCCTCCTGGCACTGAAGCCCAGCGCTGGCACTCTCCAAGTGCCAAGTGCCGAAAACGTGCTTTAGGGCATGCTTGTGACACCCAGAGCCAGCAGTACACACATACCGCTGGTGTAACAGCCCATAGGATTGGGCCCTAAGTGTGGCTGTAAACTGGATTTACTTCGCTGATTGCTCTTAGAGGCTGCTTGTGGTTTTTTGTTTTTTGTTTAACTTAGTTGAAATATTGTCTTTGGAAGCATCCACAAAACTCCCCTTTAACAGTGATTTGTCACTGGCATTTCCCGGTACACAGCTGAAGTGGAAGCAAATGTTTGGTTAATGTTGAAAATACAATCAATATATATGTACTTTATCAAAACCACCATCCTAGAGCAGTAGCTGCTATATAAAAGACCCAAAATACTGAAGCGAGAAATGTAACATTGAATGGGCCAAAACACTATGACTGCCATCCTTTAACCAATGTCAGTTGGTCAGAAAGAGCAGGGCATTATTACTGTTAACTACATATGGTTATCTAGACATTTTAATTCCATAATTGTAATTATTAAAAGTGAAGAGACATTTCCCAATTTGCCCACATTGCGTTAAGGTAACATGAGTTTGAGAGTGACATAAACTATGATGCAGACAGATACAGTGCAACCCATCTAGCGAAAAATAGCGAAGGCATTTAAAATATTCATAGTGTTGTAGGTCTACAGGATTCATTTTTATGGCCAACCATAAAGAGGCAACTGTGTAAACTGCTATTTCGAATAACTTTTACACATTATGATTTTTATTCATTGAAGTGCTTCCATGTAAGCATCATATTCAGTTACAAGTACACCCACTCACAATAATTACCTCGAATACCCTGCAGCAATGGACGCTATATTTCCACAAATATTAGGGCTGTGGATGGACAATGCCGAGAGACCCAAATGTGCATAATGCTATTAGGCTGACCAGATGAGAAGAATCCTGTTGGATCTTCAAACCAAAGATTTATCTAGTCTAGGATCCTGTTTCCCATTGTGACCAACCAGATGCTTCTGGTTGCACTTGACTAGATAGCAATTTCTCCAGGGTTCTGTGGCATACATAGTAATCTGGAAGAGCACCCCACTTTGGGAAGGAGGAAAACAATTCCTTTAGGCCAGATATGAAGACGGGCAAGTGATGTTTGTAGATACTGTATCGAAAGAACTGTACAGTACACTGAAGAGCAGGCAAAACATTCTGTCATTTGGCAAAACATATAAATTATTGAAAATCACGGATTTATTTATTCAGTTTTTTGAACAAGCAAAGATCTAGACTTCATGACCATAAAGAGATGATAAATGCTTTTTTTGTTGAAATGCAGCATGTAAATATTCTTTAAATAATAATAAAAATAAAAAATACAGGCCCCCCATATCCACAGATCCTGTATCCACAGTTTCACATATCCATAGAAGAGAATCTCCCCTGCGTACCTCCAGAAGCAAGGGGAGCTGTGTTCTCCTTGCCTCCGGAGGCTCTTTTGACCCCTGCAGAGGTCGTGTGTGTTTGCCTACAACCTCTGTGGGGCTCAGAATGGCTGTTACAATGAAAAAAGTCACTTCTGATTTTTTGGCAAACCAGAAGTGACATTGTTATGCCTTTACAAGGTGTGACAAAAAAAGGAAGTGACTTTTTTCATCCCCCACAGATACTGGGGCACAGCTGTACATGTTTCCATATGGCCACAGTGTTGCAAGAGTTAAAATTTTGTGCCCAACAGGGTCCTTTTCTAACTTTCATGGCTTTGAGTCAGGGCTGGCCCATGAGGCCAACTGAAGCAGTTGCTTCAGGCAACAGACTAGTGGGGAAGCCCACTTTCATCCACCTGCTTGCTTCCACTAATTCTCCTTGTTCCACTCCTGATTGCAAAAGTGCCAGGAGGTCTTGGGCCAGCCCTGGTTCCAGCCATGTTTCTCATTGCAATGGGACTGCTGAATTTAGGGATTACAGGTCTCGATTTTCATTGCTGCAACTCGTGACTCCAACCTGCAAAGCAAGAAGGAGGCCTTGTTGTGGAAAAGAGAGGTGGTAAGAAGAAGCATGGTGCTCAAGAGAGTTACAGTCTGGGATCAGGTCTGTCGGGATTGGTAAAGACCCATTGAAGAACTGGAGTGGAAGATCTTGAGCTGCAGAGGAGGAGCAAGGTAGCTATGGGTCTGTTGTAGCACAGGCTATACTAGGGCTGCATTGTGTTTTTCAGCTAGCAGGAAGTGACATCACTAGCATTCCTCTAGCATGTTTCTATTTTGATGCATTAACAAACAATAAAATGGCACTGAGTTGTAGAAAAGTCATAACAACTCAAAGGCATGAAGTCTGCCATTTTCTACCATAATGCATGGAGGCTGCAATGTTTCTACCAGTAGAACTCAAATGCATGGAGGTCGCCATGTTTAATAACTGGGAGCTCAAAAGAAAAATTGCAAGTGTGGCAAGTGTGCTAGAAGCTGAAAAACATATGTGACCAGAGTATGCTGGGAGGAGATTGACTTGCACCTCTCATGTGCTACCAGCGCTGCTAGTTGAAAAACATATGCAGCTTAGGAAAGCCCTGGACAGAACATCTAATATACTGCTAAATAAACCTGTGAAGCCTACTGTTGAACTGGCAGCCCACTTCCAGACTTTGGGCCCAATCTTATCTAACTCCCCATATCGATGCAACCACAAAGCAATCCAGAGGTAGGGGCTCCCCCCTCCCCCCCCAAAGCAGGAGAGGTTTGAAGGTAGTTCATTTACTCCAGGTAAAGTTCAGATTTGGCAAGTGTTAGGAAAAAAGGCCAGTGTTAATTAAAAGTAGACATTGCTTGTGTCTATTCCAACATAGCTTGCACTGTGTTCTGTATCTTTGAAGTAGATCTCTCATAAGCCTACTATATAGGTTCTCCATTAAAGGTATGCATGTTTTCAGAGGTTAATCTCTTACTTTGAATTAGATCATTAGACATTAATGTCAGCCTGAATGGCCCATTTCCTACTCAGTCCCCAGCAAACTACCTTGCCTTATAGTCTCTGACTTTGCAGCTGTCATTTTTCCCAGACTTTGGCCAATGAAGGCTCCTTTTGTTCTACTGATAAGTGACACATTGTTCACTATTCAGGTGCCCAGAACAAAATATATAAGAGGTATACAATGAGCTTCTCTCCAGGCACTGATTTAAAAAAAGAAATCTTGCTTAACTTTCATTCAGATATTTTGTTCTGAATGAAACTGAGCACCACTCCATTCTAGTTTGTCTCTCTTTATGTTCCTGCTTTATTCTGCAAATGATGCTGAAAGTTCCAAAGAGATATTTCAGAAAGAAGGCAAGTCTGTTTTTCAAACACTGAAATACCATGGCCATTTGGGAGCTTTACTTTCTGTACGGTCTTGGCCTTGTGCTGGAAGAGTTGCAAGATGTGATGAATTAGGCAGTGAGGCTGATGTGTCCCTCTGAGAAGAAGGGACCACCTGCTATACTGGGGGAAGATAAAGGGGGAGGGGAAATTGGAGGCACATTGGAAGCAATCTCACACTGAACTGAAAGGTAAAGCCCATGTGAAGAGTGTGCATGGTGCAGCAGTCAAAGAAAACCAAGGTCTATGACGAAGGAAGCCCTCTTCCTCCCTTCCTCTTACTGCATGTTTGGAATTTGCACATGAGATTGTGGACGTGGTAGATACAGTGCCCCTCCTAAAGTCTAAGAGGGCTGTATGAATATTTGTTTAATTTTCCTGCCTTTCTCCTCCCAGAGGGAGGCTATCAAGGTGGCTTGCAAGCAATAAAAACCTAAAATAATAATCAAATTGGAAGTAACAAAATCACAAAAATAATAAAATCACAGAAATCCTGAGAGCCAAGATTGTGTAGTGGTTCACTTATTTCTTTCAAATGCCCTTTTCTAATGTCTTATAAGTCATTAAAAATGTGACTTCTGGGTTTGCCGTGAAACAGGAAGTTGTGTGTTTTGAGCTCAAGCTCAGTTTGAGCCTGGCAGAGGCTGTGGTCAGAGGCCCCCCCAGAGGTGAGGGAAGCCTGGCTCCCCTCTGGAGGGTCCAGTCCGCAAAGATGGGCGTTCACCCATATCTGCGGCTTCGGCTATCCAAGGAGGGTTCTGGAACAGAACCTCTGTGGATAAGGGTGTAACAAACATTGCCCTTGGGGTAGGGAAGGACCAGGGGAGACACCAACCCAGCCAGGACTCAACCCCCCTCCACCACCCTCAAGAGCAATGCTTATTTATTTTTTGCTTACTCCAAGCCAGGTCCCAATATCATACATGCCCTGGTCAATTACTGCACCAAATGTTTTACATAAAAGATTTTTATTAAACTTAAGGGAGTTCAATTGCTCCATAAAAACATTTTCATATGCAACACAATAGCTTTAAAAACAAGAAATCTTAAAGAGGCTAAAACTATACTTACAAATCTCAGTATTGCTTCCATTATCAAGCTATAAGCTTCCTTCCCCCTGCACTCTCCTTTCCAGGCACCCAACCCCAGGTTTTATTCCTTAGTTGTTAATATCCTACACCTGACCCAGCCCATCTTAAAGGGGAAGGGACTTGCCCCACCCCGTGACACGCCCCTCCCAAGTTGGAAGAGATTCCAGCCAAAACTGGAACTATTCCAACCCACGGAATGAGATCCACATTAAAATTAAAACCATAAACATTTCACTATCCTGTAAGATACAGTGCCTGCACTATGCCTATACTAGGACTGTCAATCATCTTGTGGACCCCATCTCCGTGACAATGAATCGGCCACAGAATTTAAAACTCCCCGAATATGGGAGATAGAAAATGAATAATCTTGTAAAATCAGTGACCATCTTAAAATCCTTTGGTTAGTAGACATACGCTCCAAACTCTGAAGGGGACTATGATCACTCTGGATTTGAAAATGGGTGCCTAAAAGAAAATGGCGTAACTTCATTACTGCCCAAACTACAGCTAATGTTTCCTTTTCCACAGTGGAATATGCTTGTTCACGCTTCAGCAATTTACAAGAAAGAAAAACAATAGGCTTAAGTTGACCTTGATGATCATACTGGGCCAAAATTGCACCCAGCCCACAAGAACTTGCATCCGTCTGTAAAATAAAAGGCTGTGAATAGTCTGGTGCAGTTAAAATAGGTGCCCTAGCCAAACACTGCTTGAGAGTATCAAAAGCTATCTGACAAGCTAGAGTCCACTTAAGTTTTTCAGGAGCATTCTTTCTTGTTAAATCTGTAAGTGGAGCAGCAATCTGGCTATAATTCTGTACGAATCGCCTATAATAACCCGACAAGCCCAAAAATGCTAACAAATTTTTCTTAGTTTTTGGAGGTTCCCAGTCTAATACACTCTTAACTTTAGCCTGCAATGGTTGAATTTGTCCTCTCCCTACTCGAAACCCCAAAAAATCTACATATGACTTAGCAAACTGACACTTGGATAACTTAACCATAAGCCCCACCTGCTGGAGTTTTGCGAGGACCAAATCTAAATGTTTCAAATGTTCCTCCCATGAATTTGAAAATATACAAATATCATCCAAATAAGCAATTGCAAAAGTACTAAATTCACACAAAACTAAATTCATCAACCTTTGAAATGTCGCTGGAGAATTTGCAAGTCCAAAAGGCAAAACTTTAAACTGGAATTGTCCAAATGGTGTAGAGAAAGCAGTTTTACATTTACTATCTTGTGCTAGTGGTACTTGCCAAAACCCTTTAGATAAGTCCAGGCAAGAAATATACTGAGCTCCACTAACTTGGTCCAAAAGATCATCCACTCTTGGTAAGGGATGAGCATCAAATGTTGTTATCTTATTAATTGGACGGAAATCAACACAGATTCTAAACTGTGGATCTCCATTCTCATCCAACCCCTTCTTGCCAACCACTACTGGGACACTAGACCATGGACTAGCTGCAGGCTCAATAACATCTAATTCCAACATCTCCTGTATTTCTTTTTCTAAAATCTGCTTTAATTTCCCAGAAAAAGGACGACACTTAGTCTGAATAGGAGCACTATGACCAGTATGAATAGAATGTTCAACAAGAGTGGTTCTGCCTGGTTTGTTATTAAAAACAACAGAATGTTCCTGTAAAACTTCTCGTAACTGGACTTGTTGATTCCATGTCACATCCTCAGGCAACTCCATTGTTTCCACCCCATCTGGTTCCTTAGTCTCTGCAAGAAGATCTCTATCAATCCTGTCCTCCTCCTCCTCCAATCTTAAGGTTAAGACAGAAACAACATGTTCATAATAAGGTTTTAACCTATTAACATGGAGAACTTTTGGTTTCTTATGTCCCTCCACTGGCACAATCAAACAATTAACATTAGACAAGCATTTTTTAACAATATATGGACCCTCCCATTTGCCCTGCAGTTTATCTTGACGATCCGGTTTTAACACCAAAACCTTAGATCCTGGTACAAATGAACGTATACGACATTTTGCAACATAACGTTCTTTCTGAGAGGCACGTGCCCCCATCAAATTCTTTTCAGCACATTCCCTCACAGTTTTTATTGTTGACTGAAGAGTTGTCAAATAGTCCTTCACTGGAACCGGCATATGCTGAAGCTTACCCTGCCAATGTTCTTTAAGTAAATCCAAGGGTGTCCTCAATGAGCGTCCAAAAACAAGCTGATTAGGACTAAAAGCCAGTGATTCCTGAGGTGTTTCCCTAAATGCAGAAAGTAAAAGAGGAAGCCCCAAGTCCCAATCTGCCCCATGATCAGCAACATAAGAGCGTAACATTTGAGTCAAGGTCTGAATTGCTCTTTCAGCTACCCCATTCCCACGCTGATTATATGCTGCTACAGGAAGATGTTGCATACCTGATATCTCTGTCATTTTTTGTATTAATTTACTCACAAATTGAGGTCCCTGATCTGAAATCAGTGTGCGAGGAACTCCTAACCGTGCTGAAAAATCAAGAAGTACCTTTGCTACTACTGGAGCAGTAATGGATGATAATGCAAATCCTTCCACATACCTTGAAAAATGGTCAAGAATCAAAAGAATATAACGTTTCCCAGTCTTAGTTGGACTCAAAGGCCCGAGAATATCTAAAGCAATTGTTTCAAAAGGTGCTGAGGGAAATGGATAATGTTGCAATGGAGCCCTAGTTTCATCAGTTGGTATTCCTCGAAATTGGCAAGTTTGACATACTTTACATTTCTGCTGAACATCTCGCCAAATTTCAGGCCAATAAAATCGCTCAGATAATCTAGCCAAAGTCCTCTTAGCTGCCAAATGCGCTCCCCATGGGGATGCATGTGCAGTATTCAGGAGGAGTTCCCTAAAAGCAGTAGGCACAACAAGTTGTCTGGCAGGTTTCCATTCAGAAGAATGACCTTTACGCACATAGACCCGATAAAGGAGGCCTTGTTTCCAAAAAAAACCTTCACTCATTTCTGCCATATCTTCTTCTCTTGATACTGCTTTCTCTCTACAACTTGCCAATGACAAATCAGATTGTACCCATTCCCTAAACTCACGTTGAGCAACTTCACTCTCCAATGCCATAGTCCATGCCTCTCGCAATTGTTGTTGTTCTTGATCTTCCAACTCATCTACCCTTTCTGCACTCATAGACAATGCTGCCCTTGCACCTTCCACATTACTACTTCCATCCTGACATATAGCCTGTGCACGGGTAATAGCTAAAATTTGCGTAGTACGACAAAGGACATCAGCCCCTAAAATCAAAGGTGGTACGGGCTCAGGATGTATTATAACCGGAACTTGAGCCTCAAAATTTCGAAACTTAATATGAATTTTTGCAACTTCAAAATAACGTGTTGAGGTTGCATATGACCTAGCACCCATACAAACATCTTTACAAATCATATCTTCTGTAATCAAGGTCCTAGATACACATGACACATCAGCTCCAGAATCCAAAACAGCACGGACCTTCATACGTCCATGAAACAACTCCACATCCTCTTCCCTTTGCTCAGATGCCCATTTCCTTTGTTCAGGAGTAATCCACTCATCTGGTCTAATCTCTCTCCTTCCTTCAGGTTTTCTCAAAAAAATTGTGTTGACTCTCACTGAACACTGTGCCACTGTCCCCAAGGCCTCTTGAACACCCACCTCTGTGTTCTCAACAGAACTCATCCTTCCTGCCACTACTCCTGACTCAGCAACCACCTCCCGCTGATGACTTGTAACTACCATTGGCACAACATCTTTATTTGAATTTTGAGACTGTCCATTTGCCAATGCAGTTACTGTAGAGCCTCCCAAGCCTGTAAGAGTAGATACTTCCTCATGAACATCTTGTAAGGCTTTGGCCACACCCTCCTGTTCCCTAATTTCTGTAAGAGCAGCCACATCCTCCACTAATGGATGCTTAATATATCGAACCTGTGGGCGACCACCCTTAGCATCCCCTCTTGCCTTATACTGCTCACAATCCCTTTTTACATGGCCAGGTTCCTTACAAAAAAAACAAGTAATATGGGATACAGTATCTACTAATGGAAGTCTCCCTCTTTCCTTAGACTGTCCAAGCCCTTTACAAACAGTACGATTTGACTCACGAGGAGCTGACAGTTCCTGAGAAACTGCCTGCACTTCCCGCTGTTCTCTATGTGAGCCTATATCATACTGTCTCTTCTCCCACCCACAATCAAACCGTGGTCGTTGTTCTGGGAGTCGACGCAGATTAAAATCTCCTGGTCTCCTTGCAAGTATAGCATCTCCCAGATCTGCAGCTTTCTGGGGCGAATCCGGCTTCTGATCCTCTATCATAGCTGTAAGATCTACTGAGAGTAAAGAATAAAATTGTTCTTTAAGAACCACATTCCTTAACTGCTGCAGGGTCATAACTTTTTCTGCCTGCAGCCATAAATCTAATCTGTGTTCAAGCTGAGATATAACCTCTACTAATGAATCTCCAGGCTGTCTCTTGAACTGACGAAACCTCCTACGCAGACCTTCAGAAGTAAGGGCTAGTCTGCGAGTAAGAGCATCCTTAAATTGTTGGTAAGTAGCTTCCTCTGATAAAGATGCCAAAATGTTCACAGCCACTTTATCTTGAACCAAAGGAGTAAGAAACTTTAAATATTTACTTTGTTCCACTCTGTTCTGTCTCATAGCTCTTTCAAACAAACACAAATAGTCCAAAATATCCACATTAGATGCCCATCTTGGTAGAGTACGTGGATCAATCTGTGGTTCTTTCTCCATTTCTAAACGACGCTGGTACTCTCTCTCTTTTTTACGATCTCTTCTATCTTCCTCAAAAAATTGACGCTGGTCCTGTAACATCTGAGTCTGTACTTGCAGGAGCTGATACATTAAACTCAACTCTCCCTTCATAGACCCAGCAACCTCAGAAGCACTTCCTTCATTGGAGGTATCAGGCAAAACTTTGTGCTTAACTTTCAGGCGAGCTCCAAAGTCCCGAGCCCCTCCTACAGCACCATCAAATCCATCATTGTCTTCTTCCATCTCCTTTAAATTATCCAGTTCTCCAGAATACTTAGGAAGTGACATTGTTACTCCTTCAGACTGCTCCTGAAGAAAATGAAACTTCAAACGCTCCGTCTTGGGAGTAGGGAAACTCTGCAACAACTCCAATTCAGCAGCTGAAAATTGTACTGCTCCCAGAAGTAACTTAGCAGCTCCTTTCCCTAAGCTATTTTCCTGTTGCATTCCTCACTCCACAAAACAAAAAACAGCTACTGCAATTGCATATTAATCAGTGCAAATTGACCAAGGACCATGTATCATTGGTTAGCACCACCCAGTTCTATTCCAAGTGACCAGCACCACTATTCCTTCTGTTAGGTACAGGTGTGCATCACCAAACACCGTGACTCACCACACCCACCTAACAATTCACCACTGGAGGTACCCACCACTAATTACCATGCCAGACACTTAGTAGAGTCCACTACTATTTACCATGTCAGGCACTTAAGAACCCTGGCTGCCACCATGTAACAAACATTGCCCTTGGGGTAGGGAAGGACCAGGGGAGACACCAACCCAGCCAGGACTCAACCCCCCTCCACCACCCTCAAGAGCAATGCTTATTTATTTTTTGCTTACTCCAAGCCAGGTCCCAATATCATACATGCCCTGGTCAATTACTGCACCAAATGTTTTACATAAAAGATTTTTATTAAACTTAAGGGAGTTCAATTGCTCCATAAAAACATTTTCATATGCAACACAATAGCTTTAAAAACAAGAAATCTTAAAGAGGCTAAAACTATACTTACAAATCTCAGTATTGCTTCCATTATCAAGCTATAAGCTTCCTTCCCCCTGCACTCTCCTTTCCAGGCACCCAACCCCAGGTTTTATTCCTTAGTTGTTAATATCCTACACCTGACCCAGCCCATCTTAAAGGGGAAGGGACTTGCCCCACCCCGTGACAAAGGGGGCACACCTGTGTCCTTATATTTTTAGGCTCTTGCAAAAAATTTCCGATACTTGTCTTGTATATATTGAGTCATTCCATTCATCTGAATGAAACTGGCAGTAGACCAGTTCCTAGAATTGGGAAGACAGCCACACAAAGACAGTTAAACTCAGGATTGATCAACTTATGGCACATGGACACTTTCAGAGTGGCATGCACAATGTTGCCACATTTTTTTGAAAAAAGATTTGAAAAACAACAAAGAAAGCACCTCGGCAATTTACGAGTTGCTTGTTTTCTTTGCTACTCCTTACATGTCCTCAAGTTTCTAACGCTGCAGTGGACACTCTCAGTGTGGCCACATCTGCTTGATTTGCTCTGGTTGGAAAATTGGGAGAAAGGTGGGAAAAGAATGATGGATAGGAGAGAAAGTCAATATGGCAAATGCTAGAGAGTTGGCAGGTCACTTGCTTACCCAGGAAGGCCTGGGGAGGGCTTGGAAGGCAGTGAGGGCCAAGCGGGGCACAGAAGTGTCTGAGGGGATCAGCAAAGGCCAGGCATAAATACAATCTCTGAGAAAATCATCTGCAAAGTAGAAAGTAGGCAGGTGGCAGTGGGTGGGTGGGCTGTACAGCAGGGCAATGAATGCACCTTACATGGACTTTGAAACAGGTCCTGAAGGGCTGGACTAAAGATCATGTAGGCCACCTTTCTGGCCTCATCATCAGTCAGGCAGATGTCTTTGGAAGGCACCAAATAGGCAACAGCACTACAATGTTTTTTGCTCTGTACCTTCTGGCACTCAGAGATATACTGCTGTTGACCTTGGAGGCTTTATTTTGCTATCGAGTATATGCTAAAAATGATGTTAAAGTGAAGTGGCACGTTCAAGATTCTCTACATAAAAAGTGGCACAAGGCATGCTTGGGGCTTCACATGGGGCTTCACTCTCTGCTCCAAACCACACTCTGTACGCACAATTATTTTTATAGACTGATCCCCATCACCTAATTCCCCCACTCCCAAAAGAGATATTTGGGGAAAAGTCATGCATCTTTAAGGAACACTTTCCCAGATCACACCAAAGCTCCATCTAGTTCAGCACCCTTGTCTTCTTCAGTGGACAGCCAGATGCCCTTCAAAAGCAAATAATTAAGATGTGAAAGTGATATCTATCCTCTGTTCCTTGCCCAGTACCTAGTAATTAGAGAGAAATGTTGCATAGTAGTTGCGCCTAGAATGGCTCTGATGGAGAGTGGGAGGGACTATTTACATGGCGCATTGTGGCCCCTACAGTACTTACCACGCTCCCCCTGGCTATTGCTACTGATGCTGTCTGTGAACATTGACGTTTCTGTTAGACGACGTTGCGGCTAACAGTCCACAAGAGACCTATCTGCCATAAATCTGTTGAACATAAAAGATTGTAAGATAGTGCTACCAATCAGTGAGCTGCTGCAGCTCCTCTGGATCTGAATAGTATGCCATGTACATGCAAACTGCGTGAAAGCAGACTTACATTGGGAAGTGTGGTGGAAGTGGTTTGAACATATGTTTTCTGTATTATATTCTAAGGCATTTGTCTTCGGGGCAGAGAATATGTGTCACATGGGACAGCTACTTCCGCTGTACCTTAAAATGGGCTGGTTTAGATGAATCCACCTGACTGGTCCCCTGCATCATATGGGGAGGAGAGACTGTGTACACGTCTGCATAATCATGTGTACAGCCACATTGGGCTGAAAGTCTAAACTGCTCCTGACTGTATGAATTAAAAGCTATTGTAAAGCAAATTGTGTAGTCAGGGGCAATTGGGTGTTTCTCTCCCCTGCCTTATGGTGCAGGGGACAGTGACATTTGTGGTTGTATATAGTTGGGTCTCACCCACATTTGGGCAAGTAGTATGTTTAAACTGGTCCAACTGGTCCATCACCCTTTAATGGTCCCATAGTATATATCAGGGGTGTCAAATATTAGAGCCACAGGCTGGATGAAGCCCACAGAAGCTCTTTATCCAGCCCTCAAGCTCTCCCAGCACCACCATCAGCTGCTCTCAGCTGCTAAGCTCTGCTGAGACTTCGCTGCTAAAAGGGCAGCCCACGTGATAATTGAATTGATATCCAGAAAATATGATCCAGTCTTGCCTATTTTCTCTTTTGTCACTTGAAGCTAATGAGTTCCTAAGTGAGAAAAAGGCGCTTATTTCTCATCACGGCCCGCTCAATGACATTGCGTCCTGCTTAATGACATCACTTCCAGCCCTCAGCAGGCATCGTGAATGTGATTCAGCCTACTGTATGAAATGAGTTTGACACCCCTGGAATATGCCTTAGAATCGCCTACAGACCCCACACACATATGTATGTACACACGTATTCTTAGATAAACAAACCAAAGTTAGGAAGGTTGAGAACCGCTGATTCAAGTCTTTTAGTTTAACTGATTCCAACAAATGTCCTTTGAGGATAAAGGGAATTCCCCCAAAGAGTAAGCTACAGAATTTCTTTTTAGTTTGGGACCACCTTGTAAGGTGACTTACTCTGTGTAAAGTAATAGAGGTGGATCTGCAGAAGATTTACAACTGTCAGTAGAGATTTTCCACAGTTAATGACTTTGTAACTTCATCAGTTTTGTAATTTGCCTCCTCCTATTGCTTTTGTGCATGGAAAGCAGCTGAGCTTACACATAAGCTCCCTCAGTTTCCAAAGGGCTAAGCAGAGCCTTCATCTTTGATCATTCTGTGAATCTGTCAGAGAAAAGTCATAGTAAATCCTGGAATTTCTCTAATGTCCGTTTAGATTCTGGATAACCACACAGGTAGGTTATTCAGAAGCTGTGCCCTCCCCTTTTCCTGTTTGAAATGTTTTCAGAGAAAAAAAAAAAACTTACCTAGAAAGTCAAAGGTCAGCTGTGGGTGTGGATGGCCAAGCTTCTACTGGTGTAACTTAATAACACTTGAATGAAAGGAAGTATGATTTCTTTTAGCAAGGCTTTGAAGGGACACTTTGCCAACGGTCTGAGGCGGAGAGGCAAAGAAGGGCAGCCCATAGCCAGGGAGACAGACCAGGGACAGACTGCACTTGCTCCCGGTGTGGAAGGGATTGTCACTCCCGGATTGGCCTTTTCAGCCACACTAGACGCTGTGCCAGAACCACCTTTCAGAGCGCGATACCATAGTCTTTCGAGACTGAAGGTTGCCAATATATAAGGACATTCATGAGAATGCAGCCCTGTGTGACCAAAGTACTGGCCGATATATTGTTCTGAGCATGATTTCTATGTAAGGAGAAAATATTGGTGACTGTTCTGCAATCCTATCACCGAGATGTGCTAGCTGGCTGAGAATGGGTATGCAATAACAGCCCAACCCATCTGCTCATCCAGCTGTGCCAACAGAGAGCGCTCTGCATCATGTACTGGGCAATCATTCATTTCATTCTATCATTTCCCTTACCTGGGGAAAGCTTCCACTTCCCAATGGGTCTACTCAGTTCTGCAACAGTCATTTTGCTGGTGCAGAACCAAGGTGGATAAGGGAGAGGGAAGAAGCATAGGTTACTGGTACACTTGAGTGCTGCTGGTGACCACCCCCCTCCTGCCCCCTGTGGGAGGTGCGGATTGCACCGGTTGACACTATGGAGGGTGGCATCAATGGAGGGAAGCCAGACATTTCCTGGCTGGGCCAACTGGGAGGCCTGGTCTATTGGATATGTAAACCTGGGCTCCACATCAGGAAGCCCAGTTCAGCTGAACTCTGGTAAAACTGGTAGAACCAGAGCCTCCTCTGTTGTGGCTAATAGCACATGTGTGTGTACACCTTGGCCATGGGTATGGCTGTTTTGCCTGTGTGTGGGGGTAGCCCCCCAGATGGGTAGACCTGGCATCATGGATGTCCAGCTCCAACTCAGAAGCTAGATCTACCCCATATACTTGGGCTCCAGAGACTTTTCCTGCTGTTGCCACTCTCCCTCCATTTCATTCCCTTCCCTTTCCCATTCCACCCACCCCCATCACCACCCTAGCCCTGCCCTGCACTCCCTCGGGGAGGAGAGTCATTCTTCCTCAACCTTCTTCCTCCATCACTGGAGAAGTTGGAGACATATCGTGAAGTTGCTGCCTAAGTGCTAACATTCCTTCATCTCCAAAATAGTGGCAGATATTTCCATTTTGGCTGTTGCATACAGGGGACACAGGCAAGACGACAATGGGTTGGCTTCCCATTAGTAACATTCCAGAACCTGTTACACTGATTAGGAGACTGGACTTGCACATTCCCCTCTCCCTTCTCTCTTCTTTGGACTGATTTCCTCTCCCTTCCTTAGTCTTCCACTGTGGAGTTGTATCTGCATCAAGGTTAACTGAAACTATGATGAGCATTTAACCAGGGTTTGAAGCTGGTTGCAAACCTTGGATAAATTTAGCATTAACTCAGTGCTGAAGAAACATTAAACTAAGGGTAAAGGAAAGGAGGGAGATGGAGTGTTTATGCCCACAACACATTTTCAGTCTCCTAGCTATTTGGTCATTTAGAGGAGCAAGGGTGAGTCATCTCTAGTCTAACAGCCAGATAATTGGTGCTTTCAGACAAGAGGTGGTGCAGGATGCTGTGCTAACTGGAATTGGATGTGGATCTGGTTCAGTTTGTGCCTGTGTGGGAACAAACATCAGTGCTTCAGAAAGCCAGTTTACCACAACCCTAATTTGTGTGCGTGTTGTTCAGTCTTCTGTGTCACTTTTGAGCCTTTAAAATCCATTTATGTGTTCTGCTGGAGTAATTTGTTGTCTCTATATATCAGCATTGTCTATTCCCTTTCACACAGCTTCACTTAGCAGTTCATCAACCTTTCAAAAGGAAATGCAACATCCTGCATCATCGGACAGACTTACAAACATCTACAATCATGATTATTATTATTGAACTCTTACAAAATCAAGGACAGAACATGAGAAGAAGTCATGTTTTATTTAAGATAAATGAAAGGAGGAGGGTTTCTCTTCAAGGGGAATCTGAAGAACAACCAGGCTCAGCTATCATGTTCACAAACAAGTGGGAAAAGCCCTCCAGCTGTTAATGCAGGTGGAGGGAAACTTGTCCGTTCCCTGCCTGCATGACGTGGTGAGCAGCTATTGGTCAGGGGAGGGGGCAAGCTGGAGCGTAGTTTAAAGGCTTGCATCCATGCTTTCCCAGCCTCTTTGTTCCTCAAACACAAATAATCAGATGATAACTAAGACAATCCGCCTTGGGGCGCACTTAGCTCTTAAATGCCCGAGATCTCCACCTACCTAGAGATGCCGGGGTTATGGCTCCAAATCAGGACGCCAGCACAGTCTTTTGGGGGTGATAGGGCAGACAGTGAGCACATTATAACCTGTAATTCTGGTTCAGTTATAACCCGTAATTAAGGCTCAGGCTTAGCTTCCTAGGCCCCGCAAAGGGGCTGGGGGTTCAACACCCCCATGTCTGCTGGGAGTTTAACAACTCAGGTCACTGCTCCAGGAGGCCCTGCAGTTTTGCGCACAGTTGCGGCGTCTGTGGCGCACGCCACCCCAGCTGCAACTGCACAAAAGCCAGGAACTCTAAAGCAAGTGGGGGCTTCAATAACGGAGGGGGCTGTAGCGTCACTGCTGTGGGTAAAGGGTCCTAGTCCAATTAAGGTGGGTTGCCTTCTCCGTTGGCTGGCCACATACCCTGATCAGGTAGCCGCCAAGTTTATTGGTGATGGGTTTTCTTTTGGGTTCCGTATTCCTTGTTTGTCACCTAGGGTTGCAGCTTGGGCCAGTAATTTGAAATCAGTGGCTGGTTTGGAAGATGTGGTGAGGAGGAAGATAGGTAAGGAGGTTGACGCGGGCAGGGTCCTGGGCCCTTTTCATTTACCTCCCTGACCTCACCATCGCATCTCTCCTTTGGGTGTAATGTCCAAGAAAGCACCTGGAGAATATCGGCTGATCCACCACCTCTCATTCCCCAGGGGTGCCTCGGTGAATGATGGTATACTGCGGGAGTTTTGCTCGGTGCGGTACACATCATTGGCCATTTTCAGAGGTTGCGGGGCTCGGGCGCAAATGGCGAAATGCAACATTGAGTCTGCATTTCAGCTGCTGCCAGTCCACCCAGATGATTTCTGCCTGCTGCGCTTTGCTTTCGATAACCAATTTTACATGGACAAATGTCTACCGATGGGGTTGGGTTCAAGCTGTTTCGCATTTGAACAGGTGATCCCCTAGCCAATGACAAAACAGAGGGCCCAACCACCTGCCTCACATTCCTGGGTGTGGAGCTTGATACTGTCAAACAGTGCTGCAGGCTCCCTGAGGCCAAACTGGCCTGTGTACGGGAATGGATGGCAAGGTGCAGGAAGCTGAGGAAGATGAAACTACGGGAGTTGCAGGAGCTCTTGGGCCACTTACAGTTTGCGTGCTGGGTCATCGCACCAGGGAGGGCTTTTTTGCGCAGGTGGTACAACGGCCTTAGAGGGGCTTCTAAGCCCCATCACTGGATCAGAGTGGCATCAGCAACGCGGGAAGATATGAGCATGTGGGCTATCTTCCTAAAGGACTTCAATGGGATGTCATTTTGGCGCTCAGCTAAGCTCTTAGAGGCCGATCTGCAAGTCCACTCAGATGCTGCAAGTGGCACAGGCTTTGGGGTTTATTTTCAGGGAAGATGGTGCGCTGGCAGATGGCCCTCTAGTTGGCACTCTGACATTACAGCTGATTTGAAAGAGCTTTTTAGAGCTTTTTCCCATTGTGGTTGCTGTCCACCTCTGGGGGTTGGAGTTTAAAGACTCCACAATGCAATTCTGGTGCGATAATCTGTCAGTAGTTCATGTTATAAATCGACAAACTTCCCGGTCCCCAAGAGTCATGCGTTTAGTATGCGCCTTTGTACTGGAATGCCTATGTCTTAACATGTTATTTGTGGCTAGGCATGTGCCGGGCTTGGCTAATGGGATAGCCAATGCTCTCGTTTCCAGGAGGAGTGTTTTCGCCAGTTGGCACCCTGCGTGAGGAAAAAGCCGGACCTCATGCCCTAGTGGTTGTGGAAACTTGGGTGCGAGAAGTCAACAGGGCAGTGAATGCCTCATTGGCCCCAAGCACCTGGGCAAGTTATAAAAGGAGAATAGGCGAGTTTGAGGGCTTCAGGGCCACTGCTGGCCTCCCAGGTGTTTGGCCGTCCCCCTGGAGCATGTGATGCAGTTTTTAGTCAGACTCAGGTCAGATGGCAAGGTGAGTAATACACTTGGCAGCTACTTGGCAGCCCTGGCTTTTGAGTGCAAGGCAAGCGGGCTTTCTGACTGCACTGGGGTTTTCTCATTCGGAGAATGTTAACAGGGTGGTCATGGGAGGCCCCTAAGGGAGGAGACAGTAGGCAGCCTATTACGTTTGACCTCCTGGCCTCACTATGTGAGTCATTCAGTACAGTCTGTTCCAATGCATTTGAAGCACTGCTGTTTAGGGCTGCTGCCCTTGTCCTTTTTTATTTTTATTTTTATTAACACACACAAACATACAAACAGATAACATACATTTAGGAGTGCTAAATACCATATACCATTACTAATTAATCATACTATATCTCCTAATCTACTTACTCATCTATTTCTACCTCTTATTGATTTATCCATTTATTTATATAATATACAATAAATTTTCCCTAATGCCCTATACTATATTTTCCAAATATTCACTTTCTACCAAGCGTAAACTAACTTCAATTGCTCATTAATATTAAAACAAAATAATCTAATTATCAAAATTATCACCTCAGCTATTTCAACTCCAATCTAATTCTCCAATCTATCTTTGACGTAATAACCACATTTAAAACAATTATTCCACATGTTTACATTTCCAGCTATATTTTTTAATACATTCTAATTCATATTTATCAATTTCATATGTATTCTTTTTTTTTTTCCTTCAAATAAATTTGGACCATTGTTATTAGCTGAATAAATCCTCCAATTTTCTTTAACCCTCAGATTACCCCTCAGGGTTCTTTTTCTTTCTTACTTTCCATTTTTTCTCCTGTAATATCTTTAATAATTTATCTCTATAACAGAATATGATAGATCCACACTTTCTTATATAGGGTGTGTTCATTCTTCCAGTTAACTGGGATATATTTTCTCCTTCTTGTTCCAACAAATTTTGTGATTTGTGCACTCCTGTTACTCTGTCCATCTTATCTTTTTGATCTCCATCAGGGCCTCTTCTTCGTCCTGTTGATCATCCTGTTGATTTTCCTCCTTGTCCGCTTTTTCACTCCCTTGTTTATCTTCTGCTTGTTTCCTCACGTCTTCCAATTGTTCCTTACACACATCTATCTGTTGGGATAGAGTCTCCAGACTGGCTTGAATCTGCGAGGACCAATTCAGCTGTTGTCGCTCCGTTACAAGCAATTTCTCTGTATTAATCAAGATTTTCTGTATCCACATTTCTGGAACAGAATCCATTTTGCAATTTCTCTTTAGTCCACTAGATGTCCACAGCATATTATTCTCTTTACTTCCACCACGTCATTACTACTCTGCCATCCACATTCCTTACATACCTCTTGCAGATAACAGTCCAGTATGGTTAACAAAGAGAGAAACAAAATGCAAGAAACAGTCTCACCGTCTCTGGTGCAGAGAAAACAAAGTTCTTTCAAATCTAATGAGAATTGTATTTATATCCAATTATGTCCCAGAATAATTCTGGATTTTAGTTCACACCCAAGTTATAGTTGTAATTATAATCCACCATCAATTTATTCCACGACAGAGAAAAAGAGCACTTTCAACCTCCTTAAAAAGTCTCTCATTAACGCCTCCAATATATCCAGGGCTTTTAGCCAAATTAGTCAGAGCCGGGGACAATATTAACACTTGCTTATCTTAAATTTCCAGCTTAAACTTTACACTTCATACTTTTTTTTCTTCCTCCATATGGCATATCAGCATGGAGCCAGCAGCTTGATTGCAGATCACTGCACCTCCCCCAATACTGTCACAAATGGTTAGATTCCTCTGAGAAGAAAGTCGTCCCCCCAGTCGGGCTTTCAGTTTCCCAGATACCTGCACCAATGAGGATCTTGTCTCTCCTAACAAAGATCTTCAGGTCCTCTTCAGACCTGCAGTATTTGGGGAAAAACAAACTATCTCCCAAGAGCTCCTGGGGACATGTCTGTTCTTCCACTGTTGGCTCCTCCTCCTCCGCCCTTGTCCGATTTTGGGGGGGCCTTCTGCCCTGGTGAGGTTTTGGCAGAAAGTAGGTGGGACTCCTCTGAGCGTGCCCTAAGGGTCACGGATGTACGCTGGACCCAGGCTGATGTGAGGCCGAGGCAGTCGAGGACAGATCAGGTTGGTCATGGACAGTGGGTCCAACTGAATGGGGCATGGAACTCCCCACTTTGCCCAGTGGCAGGGCTGCGTGAGTGTGTGGCTCAAAGAGATGTGTCCGACGGGCCACTCTTTGTGCACAAGTGGAAGGAGTACTGTTGTGCTGGGAATGGGGCCGACGTACTGCAGGAGGCACACAAAGTGAGTGGATCTCAAGATGTCAATGATGGTCCCCCAATGGGGCAGAGGAGGCTGGAGCCCCTCACCAGGTTCCAGTTCCTGGCTGTGGTGAGGAAGTGTTTGGATGGCCTTGGCCAGGACTCAGCCAAGTTTGACCTTCATTCATTTAGCATAGGGGCAGCAATGGCTGCTGCTGGCATGGGTTGTGATAGTGGGGAGATCAAAAGAATAGGTAGGTGGAGATCTTGAGCATTTAAGAGCTACGTGCGCCCCAAGGCAGGCGGGTTGTCTTAGTTATCAACTGATTATTCGTGTTTACTTACATTGTTTTGTTTTTCCTTCTTTAATTGTTAGGTTTGGGCCTTTCCCTGCCAGCGAGGGCACTGATTTGTGGGTTCTCCATTGTCTTCTGGGCTCACAAGCAAGCTCTCAAGAGTGGATTTGGATCGCAGCTGGGCCTGGGAGTACAGCTTTCAGTGCAGTGGGCCGCCAGAAGAGGGATGAAGTGGGGGCAGTTACTGCCCATGGTATGGGAGTGTATACAGGGAGCACCTCCTCCCCAGGTGCTTCTCATACACCTTGGCAGTAATGACCTTTGTCTGAGGACGGGGCTGTCCTTAAGGCAGCAGGTGGCAGAAGACCTTGCCACACTGAGAAGCTGGATGCCTGGCTGGATGGCATGCATCTCTCAGAGGTCGGGAACCATATCTTTCTGTCAGACTTGCAACGGGTCCTGCGAGGACTCTTAGATGGGGCGGGGGGATGCTAAGCGCTAGGCTAGCCCCCCCCATGTGGCAGGGTAGTGCGGGAATTTGAAGAGAAATAGGGAACCGGTGTCTATCTTCAGGCAAGCAACAGGCCGGGTTAAGGCCAGTGCTGAGCCCCAAGGCTACCCGGATTGGGGGCAGCCTGGCTTGACCCCAGAATGGAATTGGGATGCTCACCTTCATGGTTCCCCGGCTCAGGGTGGGCAGAACAATTCAGCTGGCTGGACCCTGTTTCCAGGTGTTGGTGATGAAGAACCTCGGGGAATCTTGGGTAAGCTCAGGTGCTGAGTCAAGGCGGTTTGCCCAAAGGAGGGCTCAGACAGGAACTGTCTCCTCCTAGTTAGGTGTCCGCACTAAAGGGGGTTGGAGTATAGTCAGGACCCGTTGCATTGCACCAATCACTGTGCAGCCTTGTAATGGAATAAATCATGGCCCTGTTTCAACCAAGTCTTTTGTGTCATGCATGTTTGTGGGGGGATACCTGGGCAAGTTCAGAGCATTAATTTAGCTTGTGACACAGACATACACATCTATTTTCAAGTTTTCTTTGTCCTTGAAGCAGGATTAATACATTAACAGTTTAAAGTAGGGAACACTTCAGTTGATCAGGAACTGCAGCAAAGCACCTCAGGGTCCTAGGGGTGGGGGGGGAGGGGAGACAAATTATTTCTGTGATTATAACTTGTTAAAATTACATTTGCTTTTGGTATGAGAACACAGTTGCTTGAATGGGATTTTGGTTTTCATGCCTGAAGCCCCTCTCTAAAACTATGAGCATGTGAATATTGCACTGTTGCTTTGGGGAGGGAAGTGTCCTTATGAAGTGCAAGACAGACAAGAGTCAATGCCATTCATTGGCTGTGCTTAGCGGTGTAGCTAATGATCATGTAGCCCAGTGCCAACCTCAAAATGATATCTCAGAAGTGATGCCACACCCAGGCTTTTAAAAAAGTGAAAAGAGGAAAATTCGCTTCCTCCTCCCAGCAGCTCACTGCCCACTTGCTCTGCCACCTTCCCCCAGCCTCCCCCATATTAACATCTTATTGGTTCCCTGCTGTATCATAACAACACCCAATTGGCTCTTGGAAAAATCAGTCTCATTGGTCAGTTTTGAGTTAAGAAAATCCATTTTTGTTACATAATGCAGTTGTGTTTTTATTTTCTTGGTTATTTGGCTATAACTTTTTGATAGAATAAAGATATTTTGACACAGTTTGTCTCATTGCATTCTGCATTAAATTTTGCATCGAATGGTATATAACATGATGGTATTATTCAAAAATACCAAGGTTTCCACAATTTTGGCCACTAGTGTCAAGCTCAGGTTGTTGCCCCCCTAAAGCTTCTTGCCTGGTGCAATTGCCTACCCCCTGCATCCCCTTAGCTATGCCATTGGCTGTGCTGAGAATGCTGCCAACTTCATCTGTATTATTGTTGGACAGATGGAAAAGCTACCAGCTGATGCATTTGTTGTGAGTCCGAATAGCAGTTCAGCCGATGACCGTTTGAGTTACAAGAGACACTGTGGGGTACAGGCTAGAGCAGTGGTTCTCAAATGTTTTAGCGCTGGGACTCACAATTTTAGAATGACAATCTGTTGCGACCCACCAGAAGTGATGTCATTAACCTGAAAGTGATGTCATGGTCAGAAGTGACATAATTGACCAGGAAAATCTTTAACACCTCCCACATGACAAAATCATATCAAATTGTTTGATTAATCAAGTAAATTAAAAGCTTTCAACAAGCATAAATTATTTAAAATTACCACCCTCCTAACCCTCCCAGCTGCTGCTGATCTATTTAAAAAAAATTCCCCAAGCATCGCAAAGGCTGCAATCCAATCCACACTTACCCAGGAATAAGCCCCATTGACTATCATTGTTAGAAGCACATACATAGTAGCTTGCTAAAAGTACAGATCTGTAAAGTTTCCCCAAATTGAGTCATACACCATGGCAGCATCAGGCCTAATCTATCAAAAATAAAATACACATGCAAAATAACTGAGTTCCAAGTCAGGCCGAGAGGCCTGATGTGGGGCTCTGGATCCAGCGGAGTTGCGTTCTGCCGCTTCCCCCTCCTCCCACCCTGCTCTCTTCCCCCGCTATGCCTCCCCCTGCCTCCCTCCCTTGCCCCCACTTACCTCTCTGTCAC
Organism: Tiliqua scincoides; assembly: GCF_035046505.1. Lineage (NCBI taxonomy): Eukaryota > Metazoa > Chordata > Lepidosauria > Squamata > Scincidae > Tiliqua > Tiliqua scincoides. Next base: position 63,833,700 of record NC_089826.1, read on the forward strand.
CTGTCCTCCGCCCACTGCTGACTCAGGTCAGGCTTCTGCTGAGCCAGCACCTGTGTTGGCCAACACTGTGCACAGGTAGTGAGTCAGCGTGCCAGGTTCAGGATCGGGCCCTTGAGCAGCTTCTGTTTTTGGAAATGTTTTAGATGCATTCCTTTGGAACATTATTAACTCTATACTAGAGAAGTCCATACGTTCCATCAGGCATTGTCTATGACAGATTTACTTTTGGTAACAGATCTGTCTTACAATGGTCATTTTTTAAGCAACGTCAAAAAAGACTCTAGGCAGCAATTATTCAAAGTGTATTTCTTCAGCATTTGGGGAATTTGTGGGCTGCCTGAAAGGGGGGAATAACAGCCTGTAGCATGGCTGGATAGTGGAGAACGCCCAGACAAGGCAACTGGTGTTGCAGGGCTTTAGCTGACATTAAGGTTTGGGTGTCGTTTTCCTACATTGTCTTCAGGAATGAGCCATTCTGATCTGCTTTGGCTTCTGTGCATGCAAGCACAGAGCTTCCTAAAGTTCTTTGTCAAAACAGCTATACCTGAGGAGCTATGGTATAAAACGGCCTAATAGTCTGCTTTTGTCAAGCTGTGGGAGAGAAAGTTGTAAAGAGGAACACAGTGAATAGAAGGCACTCTTTATTGCCCTTGAAAGAATGAGCTGCACCAGCCTGTGCAAGTCTGCTCAGAAGCAAGTCCCATTGAATTCAAGGTGATTTAGTCTCAGGTAAGCATGTATAAGGTTGCAACCTATTTTAAAATGTTAATAGTAGATGGCGATGCTGCTCATGAATTCAGATCTGAACTGTGGCACTAGTGGAGGGGAGTTTAACTCTTTCCTCTGTACTATTTTCCTGATTAATATTATACCTGTCCCAAAAGCTACTGTTTGTGTTGTGGGTCAAACCTTACAGGAATCATATGAGTACCTGTATATTTTGTCATAAAGGGAAAATACCAGTTTTGGGTTGCTATTAACTGTGACTGCTCTTAACACTCTGACAATGTTACCCACAAATGTATTTGTTTTGTTTATTAAAATATTTCTATACTGCGTTTCCATGGGTTCAGAATGGTTGACATCCAAATAAAAATAAGAAAAAAGTCAAACAAATAAAAGCTAAAAACCATAATAGCACCAGAACTTTAGCAAAAGTCACAAAAAAAAATTCACATTTTAAAATTCAGAGGTTTCTGAAAAAGTCGTGTCTACCTGTGTTTTCTTGGTGCTTAAATTGTCATGTTTATTAATTGGGAAATCTGTTAATTTCAGATTAACAACAGTATAGCAACTCAACATACATGCAGATAATTGTTATTTGCTACTTCTTGGTCTAGTTTGAGAGGCAGGTGACCAAATACAACAGAACACAAGAAAAAGTTGCAGGTGAATGTGTGCGTGTGTGCCTGAAAAAAGGGGTTATGGGTGTAAATTAAGCAGTGTCATACAGCAGAGGGCTCTTTTTCCAATCCCCCCCCCCCCAGCAGTTTGCTATAAACAATAGAATAGGAGTAGAGGCAGTAAAAGGGTTTCTGAAACAGAAACAACAAAACTGTACTTTAAACTTTACTTGTTTAAAATGTACTTCTTTGTTAGTAGTACAAGTCCTAGACTTTGGAACAGAGATTCCTAAACCTACCCCATCTCCGTGGGTGGATAAGTCCTCATGGCACAGTCAACTCCATGCGGTTGACTGAACTCATGAAGGGATTCTTTGAGTCATTGCCATGTTGTGGACAATGCACTGCCCCTCAGTGTCCTGCAAATGGCATTGTACCCATTTCCCAATGTGAGTGTGAGTCCAATCCTATTGTTCTCCCCCACTCCTGCTGATGCAGCTGCACCAAAATGGCTTGCGATGCATTCGGGGGGGGGGGGGCATATTAGGAGGCTTGGGAGAGGTAAGAGAAAGTATTTTTCTTTACCTCCCCATAAACTTCCTGATTGCCAATGAGTCTCTTTGGACCTATGCCAGCTAGTACAGGTTCAAGGAGAGAAAGAGTGGGTGTGCTGCTTGCTATCAGATGGGATCGCATCCGGTACGAGTCGCCGGTGCCAGGTGCAACCCCCTCCCACCTTCTGACAAAACTCCTGCCTTCCCCTGTTCCATCCTGCTCTGTTCCTGCAGCCAACTCACTGTTGTTGGCAGGCAGTCCTCTGTCCTCCAGCTTGTGGTGGGCCTCTAAGCCCTCTCCACTAGCGCTCAAGCAGTGCGTGGCTTCATGTGCTGCCAGAGTGATTTTAACAACAGCTGTAAGGCAGGATCCACTGTCAGAATGCTAGTTCCTGAAGCAGAGAAGCCCATTGGTGGGTGGGTAGGTGGGTGAGTGAGAGAGAGAGATGGGTGCCCACCTGAACTGTTCATTGTTAGAACCTGTTAAATGGATCTCCCAGGTCACACCTAGATTAGTCTTTAAGACATTCTGGTCTCTGTTGCTGGTGGTAGAAAAGAGTCTGCTGAGGTTATTGAACTTAATTAAGTTCAGAAAATTAATATGATTCATATTTTTTATATCCTCAGCTTAAAACATAACTGTATGTGACACAGATATAACTTAATTACCTTGGCAGAATTTAATCTAATAAAGTTGCTAAGTGCTTTCTCTAGGATCATCTGAAACAATATACAGCTCAATACCATGGCTTTCATTCAGAAACATCAGTTTCTCCCTTCTAAAGAATTGTTCATGAACATTGAGCTTGAGATATAATTCTGTATAATTTGAAAGCTTGCACACTAAATTATAAATAATAAAAATAAATAAAACTTTATATCCTGCCCTTCTCCCTAAAGGGACCCAGGGCGGCTAACAACATGTAAAAAAAAAACAAACACATTTAAAAACATAGATTAAGACAAATTGCAGATAAAAACATTATGAATAAAATAAAATTATGATAAAATTATGAATTTGAGATGACCTGAATCATTTGATTTTTTGAATGGTATTATAATGGACTGGTATGGTGGATTTTGACAGCATTAACAGTGAGACATGCTTAACAATGGTACAATTGTTGACAAGCAGAACTCAAAATGGTAGAATCCAATCAGCTGGCGTAGGCAAAGCAGTCCATAGCTTTAGGTTATAATATATCAGTAGTTTCCAAATTTCTTCCATGGCGCCCTTCTTCCACAGCTCTTTCTCATGATGGTGCCACACCATGGGAAGGCATGATACTTGCTAGTACTCTTTGACATCTTGGAAGATCTTGTGTGATCTTGACCAGGCCAAGATGGTGGCACCCAGGAGAGTTGGGAAGAAGATGCCAGTGGGGATATCCCGTGGCACCTCTGTGAGTTCGCTGTAGCGTCCTGGGGTACCGCAGCACACAGTTTGGGAACCAGTGATGAAGCTAAGGCGTCTGCTACCTGGAGTCAAAGAAGATTTTTTAGCCCCCCCACAATGATGAAATCAAATTAATTTATTAAGTAAATAAATAAAAAGTTTTCTGATTAATTGGTCATACCTTTTTATATAATACAGATATTCCAACATTTGTTTCATTGCATTCAGCATTAAATTACCTTTCCAATGATAAATAACATGATGGTATTATTCATACTTATTAAGGTTTTCACAATTAAAACATTTTCTGGTTAATTGGTCATAACTTTTGATAGATTACGGATATTCCAGTTTGTTTCACTGCATTCAGCATTAAATTACCTTTCCAATGTTGCATAACATGATGGTATTATTTTACATACCAAAGTTTACACAATTTGGCCACTAGCATCAAACACTGCTTGTTTCCTCCCTAAAGCTTGTTGCCCAGTGCAATTGCAACCCCCTGCACCCCTTTAGCTATTCCACTGTTGGGAACCATCATATAATTGTAAGGCTGTGGATAATAGTTCTGTTTAAAAAGAACTAGTGTGGTACAGCACATGCTTTATATGCAGGAGGTCAAGTTAAATCACTGGCATCTTCAGGAGGGGCTGGGGAAGACCAGTGGAGATTCACTGCCAGTCTTTGTAAAGAATATGGAGGTTGGTAGACTAGCAGGCTGCCTCAATACAAGGGAGTTTCCTGCATTTCTGTTCTGTTTCTATGAGAACTGGAAGTGAAGGAGAAATATGTATAACTGTCAACAATTGCTGAATCAAGTGCACTCAATAAAAAAGGCAATAAAAGTTGTAAAGTTGAAGGGAAGAAGTGTTAGCTGTGTTTTAGTAAGATGTTGATTGATCTTTATCTGCTTACTGATTTTAGACTTAACTTGTAGCTTTTATTAGTACAATGTTCAAAATTGTTCATCACCCAGGGGGCTTTGAAACTGAGTGGGCTTGAGATATAAATCTTTAAATAACTAAATAGGAAGAGGACATAGATTCTCCCTATAGCAGCTGTGGTATTATTTCCCTTTCTTAAAAACTAGCAAACGCTAAAGATTTTGTCCCAAGTAGTAGGGCAAGTGAATACTGTGAATCAACTTCAGAGAAGGAAAAGTGAATCAATAAAACAGCAAGTGGTTGGGTCATAATGTTCTGCTCTGTGAGTGGAGCTCCTACCATTCATGGAAGGAGAGTTAAGCTCACTTAAGAGCTTTTCTATGTATGACAGAACAAACTGAATACACGTACACTCTGTTTGCGTGATCTATATATTGCAGGGTACAGACTGCCTGAAGTTCACCTATACAGCTTGTATACACATCAGTGCCCAAAAGTACATATCTGAAGGTTGGGGGCAAGGCCAACCAGTGCAATCCCATTCTTGCATCCCCAGTGTTGATTTTTAAGAGCTTCTTCGCTTCTTCGCTATAGTTTTGTCTGTATGGGCCAGTTGGATGTTAGTTGTAAGGTCTGGACTGGTCACATGCAGTTAATAATGTGTAAGCTCATAGCAGGTGCATGTCCTGGCTCCTCCCCTTGCACAATGGAAAGATTGCTCAGTTATGGTTCATTCAAACCGCTCCTTTGAGGACGTGCGTACATCACGAGCACATCCTAAAGAGCATATGGTCAGTTCAGATCTTAGAAATGTAATCAGAGCTGTGCCCATGCTGGCAACTACATTTCATACATACTTCCTGAACAAAGTCTTTCTCTTTGTCCTTCACTTTAATGTTTTTGTTTTTTTATTTTCCTTTTAAAAAAGTAAATACAGTGGACCCTCTGCATCTGTGGGTCCCATCCATGGATACAGAGGGTTCACATAGGTGCTGCTGGAGGCTCCCCACAATTACTTACCTAGAGCCTCTGGATGCCTCTCTTGGGTCACACCAGGCCGGCACACCCTCAGAATGGTCCACAGAATCTTCTGGAAGCTACTTCCAGTTTTTAGAGACAACTTTTGGTTGACCTTCCTGAAGCTTTTGCGGGCCATTCTAAGGCCCGCTGAGAACAATAGAGTGGGTTGCTCAAGAGAGGCCTCCAGAGGTTTTCCAGGTAAGTAATTGTGGGAACTTCAGCAGTAGACCACAGCATTCTGTGGAATTCCTTATCTGTGGGAGAGGGTGTCTAGAACAGAACCCCAACGAATAAGGAGAGTCCACCGTATATAACCGAGCCACTCCTGAGTTGACCATAAGTGCAGTGTTAAGGTTTGTGAAATTCTTATGCCCTTGAAGTCCTGCTGTCCAGTTGAAAAAATGGGTTTGATATTTCAGCCACTCCATTGAGAAGGAAAACCTATTGCTAAACCAGACCTGGGAAAAGCATGGAGGTGACACTGTATCCTTCCCCTCCTCTGCTTTCTTTCTTCAGCAAGAAGGTAGTTAAGTGTGTTTGTCAAACAGGCTCTGAAAAGGAGGCGTCTGCTGCTCTTTCCGTCTATGTCTTCCATAGGGAGCTTGGGCCAGCTGTCCAATCTTCCTTCATCACTTTTGTCACTCGTGTACTTGAGATGAAACAAAACTTGAGCAATGAAGGGGGGGAAAGAACTTCTGCTCAAGATGTATGTCAAAAATGTTTCAGTCTTCAGGTAATTTGCGTAGTTCTGGCTCCCTTCATATTTACTTCAAAGGTTTCGTGAAAATGAAAGGGAAGAAAAAATTGCATTTTTAGGATTGTAGATGGATGTATCTGCATTTTTTGTGACTAGGTCTGGCTTTGCTGCTAGGTGTGTTCCTCTTCAAAATGAGGAACTTGTTCTCAACCTGCAGGATATCTATTCCTAAAGTTAGTGTTACAAAATTCAGCTCTTGGCATTTATACCCAGATTGTTAGCCAATACCAAAATTCCATCTAAAAAATATTGGGAACACATAACAATAATTTTGAGGAATTTGACAATAACATTTTTCAAAAGGCTAATGTTATTTCAAAATAGATTTGGCAAGAACATGTTTAGATATGCAGGAGAAAATTCAGCTAGCAAGTGCCAAACTCAGAATAACTAAATACAATATTCATTACGTTGCACATCACACTGTTATTATTAGCAAAATATTTTCATCCATAGGGGAACTCCCAATTAATTGATCATCAAAGCTACCCCGGGAACTGATTCTTCACTCATCAACAGCAGCAAAACTAGTGCTAGAATAATAACTTTGGAAATCTGGATTTGTGCCCACAAAGTCTGAGTGGGTGTACAAATTTATTTATTTATTTATACAGGTATTTATATACCGCCTTTCTTTGGTCCTCAGATTTCTCCTCAGACTTTAATCCAAGGCGGTTTACATAGGCAGGCTGTTCTAAACCCCCGTAGGGGTTTTTACAATTGAATAGTTCTAGTCTTTCATAGAACTCGTTCCAGCTGTATTCCTTCCCGGTCTGGCCTCTCTCTGCCCCTTCGCCTCCCACGCTCCACTTGACGGCAACTCCTCTCTGCCACAGAGGGTCAGCTCATCAGTATATCAGCGTGTCCTCAGTTCTCGGGTACTTGCGGTTGTTTTGAACTGGCAGCCTCAGATCTTCAGGCATACAAGGCGGCAGCTCTACCAACTGAGCCAGACCTCCTGCCTGCAAATGTCAGAAAGTAATGAAATTATCTAAATCAACAGCCCATCAAAGACTGGATAAAGATTTTGAAAAAAGCTTGCGTGAGCTGAAGAACAATACTTTGTTATGTACATTTCTACTTTGACTGTTGATTGCAGTTATGGATTCTTTAAACTACTGTGAAAAGTTTGATGTGCTGGAAAATTATTTGTAAAACACGATTTATAATCTTAGGCTGCAACTCTGGAATACTTACCTGGGAGTAAGTCCTATTGAACTCAGCGGGGCTTCCTTCTGTGTAGACAGGCATAGGATTGCGCTGTTGCTTTATATAAATAGTTCCCACTCTTTAGGAGGCTGCAAGCCACTGAGGCAAAAATTCAAATCATTGTGGACCACATCCAACCAGCCAGAAATGAATGGAGCACAGGCACGGCTTGAAGGGGGCAGTGCCAGCCCATGGGATGACACCATGCCATGGGGGTGATGGTCACACTGGGTGTCACACTCCTTCAGGAACCTTCTGATCAAAAGCACTTCTGAAAATTTTGGAAGACCAGTCTTTTCTTTTCTTTTTTTTCCTTTTGACCATTTTTCAGGTTCTCATGGACCACCTGAGGTCCATGGATCACCGACTGGGAACCATTACTTTATGGTTTATGACAATGGAAGAAAGAAACACTGAGGGTGCAGTCTTGTCCCCGGTGTGGCTTGTAAATTCCATTGGCCTCATAAAATCTGACCGTTGTCTTGGAACTGTCACCTAAAAATCTAGTTCAAATTCAGGGTTGATTCTGATATTACCTTTGTGGCTTGGGAGTTGATTCTACATGATCAGATGCAATGACACACCAGCAATACTCCTGTATCCAGGAATTTTGCAGTCTCATTGGCATCCTTCAGTCTTGGAAGATTATGGTATTGCGCTCTGAATGGTGGTTCTGGAACAAAGAGTCCTCTCCAGTGCGCGAAGCCTGGGTAAAGTAGATATGGAGGACAGAATGTTTCCCATGCAGCAAATCCCCCCTCTCCACGTCGCTGAAATGGTCCAATGGAAAGGCAGAGGCCAATATGGTTGGTTCCAGCGGCGTCGCAGGAGTTGCCAGAACGTGACTGTGTTCAGCCATGAACTGCCTCAGGGACTCCAGCTCTGGATTTTGCCTCGAGGTTGACTCCTGAAGCCTTTTCCATAACTGGATGTAGCCACAAGCCAGTGGAGGTTTGGGATCAAAGTTTTCCTTCTCTCAGATGAGTTGCCTTCCCAGGCTATCGAGTCCCATCTACCCGGTGGTTGTTTAGTCGCCTCTTACGACAAGTACAGCCAAACTGAGGGCCTATTCTTATCCCCCAGCCCCCAGAGGTGACATCTGGGATATCAAGACTTGCACGTGAGTTGGATTAAAGTGAGGGAGAGGTGCGCATAGTCAGCCTCACTCTCTCTTCCCAGATTCCATCTTGCAGATTCCAGGAATTTTGCAGTACAGGCCAATGATGTAGGTAATTCCTATACCCTTAATGCTCCTTTAACTTCAACCACTTGAAATCAATTCTCACATGACAATGATAACATAAGAATGAGACCTATTTCAGTATTCACTAGAATAAGGGAGATTATTTCTCAAGACAGATCCATTGCTGCCCCACTGGAGATTAGTGTAATTTAGAATTATTTTTAATCATCATCAATTTCTATGTAATTCTTCCGATTACCAAAGTGCTTAATAATTCCTAATTTAGCATCATGAGAGAAATGTAGCATGACACTTTGTGAAGCAGGATAGTATTTTCTCACCAAAAGATTCAGTTAGTAGAGGAAACCATTCCTCTTTGCTGCTGTTCTTCACTTTTATCACACCCAATAAATCTGTGAGTGTCTCTAAATCACTCTTTCTATCCTCTGGAGAGGATCACTCACCTAGCAGAGCAGTAAATTGTACAGGCTGATCGCTCAGTGTAAGGTGATTTTCTCATTCAGTAGTTCATGAGCCAATATCACCCCCAATTCTTCACTGTAAAACACTGTCAAATATTTACAGTGACATCTTCACTGCCTGTGGGTAAAGATTTGCCAGTATATTTCCCATTGGAACTGTAATGAAGAAAGAATGCTTCTTTTAACATGACGCTGGTTTGGTATTTAGCCTGCCTGATATGACAGAGTGATGACCAGGTTTCTTCCAGATTGTCTATTAAGTTTGACTCTGTGTCCCCTAGATTGGATGTAAAGGTATTTTTCAACTTATGTTAAGAATAGATATCTTATTGCAGTGATGGTGCTGGCATGTTCCAGGACTCCTGAAGACACTGCAGATAAAGAAATCTAGCTGGAGAGCCTCAGAAGATCTCCCAGATGTGATCACAAGTGCCTTCTGGGAGGCCTTCTGAGGCCCAGAGAGGGTGCACAGAGCCTCCCTGCATATCAGAACATCTCCAGTCATGACTGGAAGTTGCTTGCACAAACTAGAAGTGACTTCTGGTCACATCTGGGAGGTCCTCTGAGGCCCTCCAGTTGTGGGCTCAGCATCCATGGATACTGAAATCTGTGGATGGATAAGGAAGGTCCATTGTACAGGAGAGAGATGTGATGTGACTTAACACCTGCATACCATGCATGCCAAATTTATTTATTTATTTTTAAAATTTTATCTGACCTTCCATGAATGACCCAGGTTGGCTTACAAGTGTAAGATTAAAAAAAAAGAAAAAGTAATGATAAAATTGAATAAAAATGGCCAAGTAACAGGGAAAGAATGACAGAACTCAGAAGTTATCAGGAGAGACAGCTCATATCAGACTAGGGAAGGACTGTCAAAGTAGCCCTTCATTGGTGCTGAAAGACATGGAGGGGGGGCACCAGCTGTATCTCGGGGAAGGGAATTCATTTGGTGGGGGCTGCCTGCCAAGCTGCAGAAGGTGGCAGAACCTGCAAGAGAGCTTTCTCGAAGGATCTCACAGGGCAGGCAGTTTCGGATGGGAGAAGGTAGCCCATCCAATAGCTTTGACCTGTTAAGTTCTTTAACGGTAATAACCATCACCTTGAATTGTGCCAGGCAGTGGTGTAGCTATGGGGGGCAGTGGGGTGAGTACCTCAGGTGCCACAGCGCACTGTGTAAGCAACCCCTCCCACTTGCTATCAGAGCCATTCTGAGAGCGCTCTTGCATGTTGCTATGGCTGCCCAGAATGGCTCCACCAGTGAGTGGGAGGGGCTGCTTACACAGTGCATTGCGGCGCCTGCAGTACTTATCATGCTGCCCCTCCTGTAGCGGCATCGCTGTTGCCCGGAAGCAAACTGGCAACCAGTGAACAACAGTAAATTTTTAAGGCCGCAAACCAAGTCTGTTCTTCAAGATCAGTGTGCTGAGTGAGGAGCATCTGGGAGGCTATGTTTTTTCCCTGCTCAGGTTGCACTTGTCTGACAGGGTGGGCCCCTTGTTCATTTCACTTTGAACTGGCTCAGGTGGATTTTCCTTTTCTTTTTCTTTTGTTGCTTTTTTCTGTCCCAAAGACAAATTAGGAATGTCGGAAAGTTTTCACTCGGAACAAAACAATGATTATAGCCGGTAACAGGACCTCACATTCATCCCGGCTTTCAAAGAAAAGGCCACAACTGCAGCTTTTGTTTGGCCTTCTGGTAGGTCAAGGTATTTTTTTACCAGTCCTTTTCAGTGTCATGCCATTCCTTCTGTCTGTGGTATATTCTCCTGCAAATGCTTCTTTTCACAGGGCCCTGGTGGTGGTAGTAATAATAATAAAAAAAAACCCTAGAGAAAGCCACTGTAGAAATTTGAACTTATAATGACATTCTTTTATATTTCCTTACAATGAACAATAGCTCCCTTAAGACCTGCTGCAGAGATCCACAGACAGAGGCAGTAGGGGGTGAAGGAGGATAGAAGGGGGGAATAGTCTATTATCAGCAGATATACCATATAATGTCGGGGGTGTGCGTGTGCAGAGAATCCTGTTTTCTTGAGCCAAATCTTTTCTGCCTCTTGTTGAAAACATTCAAAGCTTTTGCAAACCAAAGCAGTGATGGGGAAAGATAAGGGTGGATTAACATTTTTCCTTCTCTCTGGAGAAAACATTCACAGATTGCAGTAAAAAAGGATCTTAGATCCTGGCAGAGAAAGGGTGAGAAAGAGAATGTCTCTCCTGATATCCTCTGCCTCTTGGCCTTGACCTTTGGGTTGAGTGGGGTATAAGTCAAGCACCATAATTCAGAAAATAAAGGCTGAAATGACGTTTTCACAATGAACAAACGGTTCCCTCTACTGACCAAAATGTGGACTGACACACAAATAAAATAAAGGCCAGATATGAGTTTGAGGGAATAGCCATCTTTCGTACAATGGCTGAAATGTAGGTAGTTTGTGGTATTTTTTTTCTTGTTTCAGTGCCTTCACAAAGCAACACAAGAGATTACCCAGGGGCAGAAAGCATTGAAGGACTAATATTTTCTTTCCTGGTAAACAGTTTTCATCCATTGAATTACTTTAAAAATGATTCTGGTGGACATGGACATCAAAAATGTGTTGGTGTACTACATCATCTTAGGTGCAATGTTGCCAAGGACCATCCTGTAAATGAGATCTAACCTGGCATACAATCTCTCAACATGCAAAATAGCATTTGCTTGCTTGGCACTGATTGCCAGTGAATTCTCCAGTCATCTCCTTTCTCCTAAGGATAACACAGCTCGACTAGAGGCTGCAAGCACAGTGTTACATTTTTCTAAATTGGATGTTTGAATATATTTGCTAACTGACTTGCAAAATTTGGTAGCTGAGTGTATTTGAAAGCTAACTTTTAGAGGCATTTCATATTTGACTGCGCAATCCTAAGTCATGCATCTGCCTGTGCAGGTCCCCGCTCTGGCTGACTGTGTTGTGAAAGCGCCGTAAAGCATTAGTAAAGCCGTAAAGCATTAGCCGTAAAGTGTTCATTGCAACACTGCGCGCATAGCCAGTGCCAGCAGGGAGGGCTGTGCCATCTCTCCAGTGCTGTGTTCACGTTCCTGGCTGCTGACAGAGGTGAGAAGGCTGCTGAGTGGTGCAGCGGCTTAGGGAGGGTGGCAGGAGAGCAGTCTGGATATGGGGAGGGGTGTTTCTGGGTGGGGGGAGGGTGGAATTGGGTGGATTGGGCCAGTGAAGGTGGATTGCCACATCCTAACCCCTCCTCTGCCTCTGCCACATCCTAACCCCTCCTCTCCTCTGCCCCTCCTCTCCTCTACCACATCCTAACCCCTTCCTGTCGCAGCCTGCATTACACTGGGCTGCCGGGACTTCAGCCAGCTATATAGCTGTAGAGATCTGAGTAGCTACACAGTGCTGGCTAGGGCATTACTTGGGGTAAGGGGAAAAATATCTCCTTATCCTGAGATATCCAGCTGCCTCCTAACCTGCGCTGGGTACAGCGTAGGCTATGTGAACTGGCTGAGCCAATGCAGGATAGGATTGGCTGTGGGTTTGATAGCTGCCTGGCATCGTCTTAACTTGTTGATGGACAGACCAATCCTAACCTATGCTGGAGCAGAACATAAGAACATAAGAACAGCCCCACTGGATCAGGCCATAGGCCCATCTAGTCCAGCTTCCTGCATCTCACAGTGGCCCACCAAATGCCCCAGGGAGCACACCAGATAACAAGAGACCTGCATCCTGGTGCCCTCCCTTGCATCTGGCATTCTGACATAGCCCATTTCTAAAATCAGGAGGTTGCACATACACATCATGGCTTGTAACCCGTAATGGATTTTTCCTCCAGAAACTTGTCCAATCCCCTTTTAAAGGCATCCAGGCCAGATGCCGTCACCACATCCTGAGGTAAGGAGTTCCACAGGCCGACCACATGCTGAGTAAAGACTTTTGTCTGTCCTAACCCTCCCAACACTCAATTTTAGTGGATGTCCTCTGGTTTTGGTGTTATGTGAGAGTGTAAAGAGCATCTCTCTAGTGACCTGCACTGTATCCAGCACAGCTTAGGAGGTGGCTGGAGGACAACTCAGGGTAAGGAGATATTTTTTTCCTTGCCCCAAGTAAAGCTCCAGTCACCCCTCTGGTGCTACTTAGATTTGCATCAGTGAATCCACAAATCTGAGCAACCCGTGTAAAGCCATGTACAGCCAGTGAAAGTGGATTCACTGGCACAGCACTGGAGGGATGGTACAGCCCTCCCTGCCGGCACTGCCTATTCGCGCAGTGTTGCAAATGTGCTTTACGGCACTTTCACAACACCATCAGCCAGAGCAGGGACTTCTGCATGGGCAGATGCATGACTTAGGATTGTGCAGTTAAATATGAAATGCTTCTACAAGTTAGCTTTCAAATACACTCAGCTACCAAATATTGCTCAGGTCAGGGATGGGGGTTAGGAATTGGCCTGCGCTGCCACAGCCAATCCCACTCCTCTCCCGGGCCCAGTCCTTCTCCTGTACTGCCCTTCTGCCCCAAAACGCCCCCTCCATGCCCCCGTAACACGGTCCCAGCACCCTCTGCACCAGCTTGCCTTGGCCGGCACAAACTCACCTCATCTGGGCAGCACGGGGTTTGGATCTGACCTTCTTGAGCAAGCATGGACCTCTCTAATGGCCCAGCCAACTCCTGAATTGGAGGGGATGTGCTTTATAGCATGTTCTGGACACTTGGGAGCCAGCTCAATAGGCCTGCATGGCTCCGCAAGCCTTCTGGATTGTGCTCAAAATCAAACAAGTACATTTTTTGAATGATAAAGTCATTTTGGTTTCAACATTTATATTGCTGTTGAATTGCATTTGACTTTTGTCCTGAGCTTTGAAACTGGGCAGCCCACTGCCTTCTGGGATTGACACATCATGGGTAAGGAGTTGCAGCATTTGACATGCCACTTTGGATGTCAGGAGGTCTTGGGCCAGCACTGCTGCTGTCTACCCTCCTTGACATTAAAATCCACACTGTATTCTCTTATTTCTGGCCAGATATTTCCCTAATATTATGTCTGACAGCTACATTTTAATTTTTTATTAATAAACCGACTGCGTGAGCTAGATCACTGTTACTTTCATTTTAATGAAATGTAGCTGAGACATGGCTGAGCTGGGACAAAAATGTAGATCTTCCAGATCCATTTTCATCCATCTCTCTGCTAGTTCAATGGTTTGCAGCAGCCTGGATCAGTGTTATTATAAGCATCTTTTCTGGAAATAACCTTTGGACTTCATAGCACCATTAACAGCAGAAAAAAAAAATTACAATATTGAGATCTGTTTCCCGTCATGCAATCTGTTAAAGGCTCTGGTAAATTTGCTTTAGCGCTTTTAAATCTGTTAGCTATGTTTTAGTGTGTCTCGATTGTACTGTAGGGTCACCGTTTAATTAAAGACCAAATCTGAGATCACTTTCCCTTCTGCTTTTGGTAAGAAAGAAGCATGTGATATTGTGGCAATTTGCAGGTTTTTCAGCCTTCATGTTCAGTATAAGAGTGATTTTTCAATACAACATACAATATCAGCTAAAATGCTACACAGATTGGTTTGCTTTTAAAAACAAAATTCATTTTGGTTTTCTGCTAGTGCTGTAGAGATAATTTTGAATTCCCACATACATCTTCTCAAAAAGGATATATTGGAAATGGAAAAGGTGCAGAAGAGAGTGACCAAAATGATTACTGGGCTGGGGCACGTCCCCTGTGATGAAAGGCCACAGTGTTTGGGGCTCTTCAGTCTAGAAAAAAGGTACCTGAGGGGAGACATGATTGCAGGGGATGGATTATGTAGGGGATGGATGGATTGGATAGAGAGATGCTCTTTACACTCTCACACAACACCAGAATCAGGGGACATCCACTAAAATTGAGAGTTGGGAGAGTTGACACTGACAAAAGAAAAAAATTCTTTACCCAGCCTGTGGAACTCCTTGGCCTGTGGTCTGTGGAACTCCTTGCCACATAATGTGTTGGTGGCATCTGGGCTAGATTCCTTTAAAAGGGGATTCGACAGATTTCTGGAGGATAAGACCATCACAGGTTACAAGCCATGATAGTTATGTGCAGCCTCCTTGTTTTAGAAATGGCTACTTCAGAGTGCCAGATGTAAGGGACTGGCACCAGGATGCAGGTCTCTTGTTGTCTTGTGTGCTCCCTGGGGCATTTGGTGGGCCACTGTGAGATACAGAAAGCTGGACTAGATGGGCCTTTGGCCTGATTCAGCAGAGCTCTAGTTATGTTCTTTAATAACTTAATTCACAACCCATAAGGATACCATAGTAGATGTTATTAAAAACCATTGAAAGATTCATAAGAAGCAATAAGTACATTGTCTTTATCTCCTTGTCTAGTTTCTGGCAATGGGCTCACAGGCTTTAATACTTTGCCACTGTTATGGTTATGATTCAGTTAGCACTCTTGGTTGCATGCTATTTTTAGTTTTTAAAAACTCCCTTGAAGACCAATGGAATAGTTCTTATAAAATTAAAACTACAAATAGCACATGGGGGGATTGGGATCAAAAGAGTGGAAAAGCCCCCTATTCCCTCGTCATGGTTTCTTGAGTTTTCACTGTCCCCACATGCTATTAACAAAAATACACCCTGCCCCCAATCAGCCAAAATTGCTCATTTAGGCACACGTCTAATTTGACCCCAAGGCTGTTTCAGGCCCAGAAGTGAGTAGGGCAGGGAGATAGATTGAAACGTCAGTATAATCTAGGACGGTGTTTCTCAATCAGTAGCATGGGTACCACGAGTCTCACCCTGCAGTGAGACCAGGAACGTGACACAACAAACAGCGGCAGGAGGCTTGGCTCGGCAGGGAGAGCTCCAAAGTATGCTTTTCTGTGCTCGAAAAAGCCATCTAGCCCACCCTGAGCCTCTTACTGGTGTTTGTCACATAGTATCTGACCTCCCAACCCAGAAGTAGCTGGCAACGTTGTCATTGCCAGTGACTGTTGGTGGTACTTCGAATAGGTGGACCATGTGAAATAGTACAGCAGAGGACGAACAGTGAGAAACACTGATCTAGAAATACTTGGAGCTGAGCTGCCACCATATGCTCAGCATTGGTACATAGCATACTGAAGACCAGCTGGTAGTTTTTCAGCTCCGTGGCATTCACTAAGGACTCTTTAAACAGATCTAAAACAATCTTTTGATATGTTGATAATCTAGTCTCCCTTAATGAGGCATTGATAGCCTCTCCCACCCACCTGGCTGTGCTAGCTTGCTATAAGATGCCAGACACAAGCATACAGGTGGTTAGGCTTGCTTTTCGACGTCCTTATGTTGCACAAATGAAAAAGGATCAATAACATTGTGAAAGGTGGAAAGTCCAAGCTGGAAGAGAAATGAACAATTACACCTGCAAAGTGTGTTACAACACTGATCAGAGTGGGCTGCTGAAGAATCTTCCACAACTCAATGGGGTCAGAATGTAAAAGGTCACTCAAAACCAATTGCAGTCTTGGCCTGGGGCCAAGGACTGCAGAATGCCCCCTCCAGGAGATTGCTGTCCCCCACTTCCTGGTTGTGACTGGAGCCTCATGTGGCATCCTGCAGCCCTCCAAAAGCCTTCTGAGGCCTCCAGAAGGCCTTTAGACTTTACTTTCAGTTTTCATCTGAAAACTGGCCTTTCATCAGAAAACCAGAAGTGATATTTAACGATCTTCTGGTTGCGTCAGAAGGCTTTTGGAGGGCTAGAGGGCACTGTGCAAGACCTCCCCAGCTGCCAGAAGGGCTCTGGAAGGTGGTTGGCAGTGGCAGCGGTGCAACAGGTGTGTGTGTGTGTGTGTGTGTGTGCGTGTGTGTGTGTGTGTGTGTGTGGGCAGCAGTGCCACCCCCACAGGCATGGTGCCCTGGGCATTAGCCCTGTGATGCCCCCTTCCCCAGGAATGCCAGTGCTCAAAACAGCTCTGCAGGCCAATACCGTATGTGTGTGTGGTTTCTAGGGCTGCATTTTTACTTACTGTTACTTCGGAGTAAGTTTCATTGAGCTCAATGGGATTTACTTTTCAGAAGACATGAATAAGCTTGCACTGTAAATCACTTGTAGATTCACTGCACGCCTTTCTCTGCCACTATTCCTGCTTGTCCCACTTGTCCCATTCATTTCATTGCCCCAACTTCTCAGAGAACCAGGGAGTGGGACAGGCTCTTGCAAAGAGGAGAGAGCATTTAGAAGAAATCACACCACCTACCAGGGTTATCTCCACCTTCCATGAATTAGCTTGCAGAGGACTGTTAGACTTGGTAACAGGAAACTTCCCCAGAGAGAAAACCCTCTCTCTTATAGAAGAAGATGAACATTCTGAAGTGCTGTTCTTCCCCTTAACAGAAGGCAGCAGGTGATCTCAAGCAAGCAAGGGGTGGGGGCAGGTGGATTGGGTTCCAGGAGGGGAACGGGATTCCCAGTCTCCCAGTTTTTTGGTGGTGGTGGTGGGGGTCATGGCATGAAAAAGATTGAAGATCATTGACATAAGGGAAAAGATTAAGGGTGCTTATGAAATCCAGAATCATTGGCCACCACAGAAAGATGGATCTAGATGGATCTTCTTCTTAACCACTGATAACCTTCATTGAGATTGGGAGTCCTCTCTCAGTCTTCACTGAAACAAATGAGAATAACATTTTTTTCTGATCCCCCATTCCCCTGGCATTAAAGTTTTCATTTTCATTTGTCATTTCATTTGTCATTTCATTTACATTTCAATTCTACATGTATTTTCCTTGTTTATGTGTGTATGTATCTCCATAACTAGACAGATGACAAAATCATCACTCAATATGTTTGTGTAAAGTCTACTTTCTCCACTAGGTGGAACCATTGCTCTATATTTGGTCATTGACCATCAGTCCTTCCCAAAGCATTTTTAAGTCCTGGTTTTCCCTCCTGAAACTCTGTACTCCTATAAATTCAGCTTCTAAAACCTCTGTTTTAAACAGAGGGGGCTGGTTCATGTTGGGTTTTGATTTGACTGCCTTGTCTGTCTGCTTTGTGACACATATCTGTTGATCAGTGAGCAAACACTGCTTAGTGCTCCCCCCCCCCCTTTGGCTGCTTTTCAGTACTTAAGAGTGCAAGAAAAGCCACTCTCCCCACAAAAATGTCACATTGTTTTGAAGAATTAATCAGCAGACTCCTTTCAACCTCTCTTAATTTGCGACAAGGTTAATTTAGTTCAATGTTCTGTGCCATTATTTTTCCTTTCTCAGGTCTCTTCCCCCCCCCCCCCAATCTATGCTAGTTTATGCTAGCTATGGGAAAAATAATCAAGCAGTAATAATTTGGGATTAGATCCTCTGAGGTGTGGCTGGATTTAATAGGCCCTTCTTCCAGAGAAAGAACTAGTGAAATCAGTAAGGTTTATGCATAATTGGGCTGGTGCACACATACAGACCCCAGTGAGATACTTTCTACAGTTCCAGGTACAGGAATCAGAGAATATGTAGTGCTTCATGCTCTCCACGGATTCACTGCTGCTGGGATTCCTGTCAAACTCCCCCCCTTTTTTCAAGCTTCTAGGATATCGTATTGGAAAGTGCATCAGGAATCAATCAGTATAGCTACGCCATCCCTATGTACCCACAAACAATTTGGGGGGATTTCATTGTGGGCTTTTGCTGGTGAGAATTGGCCTAGATAGTACTGAAACTAGCAAGAATGTTGGAGATAAAAATTCTCTATACCAAGGGTATTAAGGCCCAATTTCTCCAGTTGCGGTTTATCCAACCCATGCCCCCTTCTATAATTGGGTTCTCCCAACTTGATAATTGTGCTCTCTCAGTAATTGGGCATACTCACAGTATGTACACTCACAGTGTCAGCTGCACTTCTCTCACAAAAACCCTTGACTTCCGACAAGTGGACTTCCCTCAAATGAGGAAGCTGGTTAGAAGGAGGTTGAAAGGGAAGGTAAAAAGAGTCCAGTCTCTACAGAGAGCATGGAAGTTGCTCAAATCAACAGTAATAGAGGCCCAGCGGAAGTGTTTACTGCAAAGGAAGAAGGGCTCGACTAAGTCCAGGAGGGTGTCTGCATGGCTAACCAGCCAAGTTAGAGAGGCTGTAAAGGGCAAGAAAGCTTCTGTCCGTAAATGGAAGTCTTGCCCTAATGAGGAGAATAGAAAAGGAGACTTAGAGATGGCAGAGAAATTGAATGAGTTTGTTGCATCTGTCTTCACGGCAGAAGACCTCGGGCAGATACCGCTGCCCGAACGGCCCCTCCTGACCGAGGAGTTAAGTCAGATAGAGGTTAAAAGGGAAAATGTTTCAGACCTCATTGATAAATTAAAGATCAATAAGTCACCGGGCCCTGATGGCATCCACCCTAGAGTTATTAAGGAATTGAAGAATGAAGTTGCTGATCTCTTGACTAAGATATGCAACTTGTCCCTCAAAACGGCCACGGTGCCAGAAGATTGGAGGATAGCAAATGTCACGCCTATCTTTAAAAAGGGAAAGGGGGGGACCCGGGAAACTATAGGCCAGTCAGCCTAACATCTATACCGGGTAAGATGGTGGAATGCCTCATAAAATATAGAATCTCAAAAGAACAAGCCTTGCTGAGGAAGAATCAGCATGGCTTCTGTAAGGGTAAGTCTTGCCTCACAAACCTTTTAGAATTCTTTGAAAAGGTCAACAGGCATGTGGATGCAGGAGAACCCATGGACATTATATATCTGGACTTTCAGAAGGCGTTTGACACGGTCCCTCACCAAAGGCTACTGAAAAAACTCCACAGTCAGGGAGTTAGAGGGCAGGTCCTCTCCTGGATTGAGACCGGTTGAAGACCAGGAAACAGAGAGTGGGTGTCAATGGGCAATTTTCACAATGGAGAGAGGTGAAAAGCGGTGTGCCCCAAGGATCTGTCCTGGGACCGGTGCTCTTCAACCTCTTCATAAATGACGTGGAGACAGAGTTGAGCAGTGAGGTGGCTAAGTTTGCAGATGACACCAAACTTTTCCGAGTGGTGAAGACCAGAAGTGATTTTGAGGAGCTCCAGAAGGATCTCTCCAAACTGGCAGAATTGGCAGCAAAATGGCAGATGCGTTTCAATGTAAGTAAGTGTAAAGTGATGCACATTAGGGCAAATCAAAACTTCACATACAGGCTAATGAATTTTGAGCTGTCTGTGACAGATCAGGAGAGGGATCTTGGGGTGGTGATGGACAAGTTGATAAAAGTGTCGACACAATGTGCGGCGGCAGTAAAGAAGGTCAATTCTATGCTTGGGATCATTAGAAAAGGTATTGAGAACAAAACGGCTAATATTATAATGCCGTTGTACAAATCAATGGTAAGGACACACCTGGAGTATTGTGTCCAGTTCTGGTCACCGCATCTCAAAAAGGATATAGTGGAAATGGAAAAGGTGCAAAAGAGGGCAACTAAGATGATTGCTGGGCTGGGGCACCTTTCTTATTAGGAAAGGCTATGGCGTTTGGGCCTCTTCAGCCTAGAAAACAAATGCCTGAGGGGGGGCATGATTGAGACATACAAAATTATGCATGGGAAGGATAAAGTGGATAGAGAGATACTCTTTACACTCTCACATAACACCAGAACTGGGGGACATTCACTAAAATTGAGTGTTGGGAGAGTTAGGACAGACAAAAGAAAATATTTCTTTACTCAGCGTGTGGTTGGTCTGTGGAACTCCTTGCCAAAGGATGTGGTGGCAGCATCTGGCCTGGATGCCTTTAAAAGGAGATTGGACAAGTTTCTGGAAGAAAAATCCATTACAGGTTACAAGCCATGATGTGTATGTGCAACCTCCTGATTTTAGAAATGGGCTATGTCAGAATGCCAGATGCAAGGGAGGGCACCAGGATGCAGGTCTCTTGTTATCTGGTGTGCTCCCTGGGGCATTTGGTGGACCGCCGTGAGATACAGGAAGCTGGACTAGATGGGCTATGGCCTGATCCAGTGGGGCTGTTCTTATGTTCTTATGTTTTCTGACCTGTTATGGGGTGGGGTGGGGGGACACTTTCTCTATAGTTGCCTTCCCCCAGTATGCATCATTTTGTAAACTTTAATCATATGTTGTCATTGTTCCTGCCATAGTAACCTTTGTGATTCTAGAAAAATGTCCCAAATATTGTAGCCCTTCCTTATAATGAAAGTGCTCCAGCCCTTTAATCATTTTGCTTTCCGTTCTCCTGCACCTTTTTATGCTCTACAGTATTCTTTTTGAAATGCGGAGCCCACAAAACAACAGTTTTACACCCACTGTTCCAAAAGTGGCAGCATCATGGGTTTGTATAAGGGGATGTTAACATTAGCGACATTATTTTCAGTCGCTTTTCTAATGACCCCTAGCATGGAATTTATTTTTCCCTCCACAGCTGCTGTGCATGGATGTTCACGTCCTGAAGTAGTGTTAAGTCTGAAACCATGAGGATTTGAGCACATTACGTTCTGTAGATGGTGCCTTCATCTTAAAAGACTGAATTGGCACTGCTATAAAACGGTAATGATAAAAGGAGTAGGCACTATGCTTTAGCATCCCTGTGGAGTTTAACCTGAGCTGTGCAATTTTCACATTGGGAGTATCTGCATGTGATAAATAGCGCTCATCACAAACTCACTCAAGGGCAAAATGTTGTCATTTGCAGCATTTCATTCCAGTTGAAGCTGCAGGGATTTGCAGAAGAATTCTGTTCCGGGAATCTGACAGAGTATCATGGAATAACCACCATGGAGATCAAGAGTGATCTGCGGAAGTTAGATGAGAATGATGCCAGGCTATTCAATGGGTTTCTGCTTATTATTGTAAAATGTTGGAGAGGTTTTAGGTCTTAGGTCAGCTCAATTTCTTACAAAGTGCACTAGTACCTCACAAGAAATAATTCAAGCTTTGTGGGAGAGTTCAAGGAAGGAAAGAAATATAGGATGTGCTGGCTGCTTCCTTTCATTTTAACTTAGTATAAAAGCATAATCAGCTTTTGCACAAGGAAAATGGAGGAGAAGCTGTTACTGCACTGGCCACAGCATCATCAGGTATGCTGTTTTCCTAGTGGAAGACGTAACGATTCAGTCCAGTGTGGACCCCTATGGAAAGGAACAAAGCATAGGAAACCTGGGGAAGATGAAGTAAATTGTGACATTGCTTGGATATCCCTTTTCACAGAAACTTGTCTGGAAGTTTGTATGTGTCTAGCAAACAATATATGCCTTGTTCCAACTCCCATAAGAGACATGTCTAGTGATGGCATGGAGGAGGTGGCAACCGCTGCACAATCAAGGGCTATGGTGCCCAGAGTGATGACTTTGTGACATCATGCAACATTATGACATCGCTTCTGGGTTCTCTGGCAGGTGGAGGAGGCCATGGCAGTTACTTCTTGATCTGAAGTCACACCCGTTCCTCCTCTTCTGGATGTTCAAAAATCCCTGCAGCAGCTGCTATGACTATGCATGCGTTCCACCTACTGTTCTGACTCAGGAAGCGGCTGGAGCATGTGCACTTGCATCCCCTTCCAGCCTGGCACCTGGGACGGTCACCCCATCTCCCGCTTGCTACGCCACTAGTTGGCAACATGGTCTCACATTTATGGAATGCCTGCCATAGAGAGACTTACAATGTGGCATCTTCATTGATACCCAAGTGAGTTACAGAACAATGCTATCCATACATGTTTACTTAGAATTAAGTCCTTCTGTGTTAAATGGGGCTTACTCCCAGGAAAGTGTGCAAAGGATTGTAGCCTTAAAAACTCACATTAAGCCATTTCTGTCCAACATTGCATATATGCAACAGGGACCAAATGCGTACACGTGTGGGTGAGCAAAAATGAGTTAAATTGATAACGTCTTAGGAGATCTAATGTTCTATTCCAGCAACTGTTGGTTTGTTTGTTTTTTAGTTCACTTCAGTGGATTTTTAGTAGTGCTACTAAACAGATTTTATTCTAACCATTGCTGTTTATTGTTGGTTCAATTTGATATATGATTGTGCATTGCTTCAGTCATTGGTTGAGAAAGGATTAATGAATACAATCAATCAATGAACATCAGGCAGTGGCCCAAAATATTCTTATACACACAGAAACCTGACAATGTGCACTTTTTTTGAGTTTCAAACCAACACAATATATATCATTACTTCATGAAGTCACAATCCCTGATAATTCCAAGGTACGTACAAAGCCCCTCAAAAGAAAAAGAAGAGGAACTTGAATTGCAAGTCTGCTGCAGTGAGGTTACTGTGACCCAATCCAAATGAATCTACTGTGAGAGCAAAACCTGACTATGGCTTAGAGTTTGTTTTTGTGAATAAGTGACAATTGCAAAATAAAGCAATTTTTTAAAAAAGTGGAATATCTGTTTTTTGTGAAATGTCAACAATTGTCTGGAGTGTGCCTTACCTGCCATGGCTGCAGGCCTGCCCCACGAGCCCCATGACACTTGCCAATCTCACGGTGGCTCCCTGGGCGCACTTCAGAGGCCAACACTGCCCACGTGTCAAGCCAGAGGGAGCCGGCTGCGGTGTTTGTGCTGCAGATCCTTGTGGGCCAACCTTTGGCTCCAGGTGCTGGAAGCCCCAGCCAGTCTGTGCCACACTTGCCCCCGGGTAGTGGCTGAGCAGGCAGAGGCCTGTTTCAGCAAGCTGCCAGCTTGCCACTCCTTTCAGCCACCAGAGAGGGCTGTTGGGGTGACCAGCAAAGCAAGACAGGATTGGGTGAATAACAACAACAACAACAACAACAACAACAACAACAACAACAACAACAACAACAGGTATTTATATACCGCCTTTCTTGGTCTTTATTCAAGACTTTATTCAAGGCGGTTTACATAGGCAGGCTTATTTAAATCCCTTATTAAATAGGGATTTTTACAATTGAAAGAAGGTTCTTTCTTTCAAGAACCACTACATTCAGGTGTTTCATTCCAATCTGGCTTCACATCCTGGCCTCCATCCTCCCACGCTCAGAGCAGATGGAATAGCTCGGCTTCAGCTTGTCAGCTGCTTCAAGGTCGCACGGTGCCGGTGGCCTCGAACTGGCAATCTTGTGGATGTTATTTTCAGGCAGACGGAGGCTCTACCCTCTAGACCAGACCTCCTGCCCAGTGGTCAGATGGAGAAGTGGTCAGATGGAGGGGGGCAGGGACATTTAGATCTAAACTAAAGGCACTGGCACTCAGATCATTTAGGATTTGGCCCTTAGACACTGTCTTGGCACTTTCTGAGCTTTTTCACAGGGACTTAGTAAATGAGATACTGTCCGCTTGTCTTACCTTGTTTACCCTCACAGTCTGATGAGATATGTCCAAAGCAAGCATGTTGATGCTGGAGTATGACATTATGAGAAGGTTCATTTTGTGAAACATGGATTAGGCTACAGGAAAATAAAGCCAAAGCAATTTATCTGAATGAAATGCCCAAAGCCAGTGAAATCCAGTTAGGAAAAGTTCATGTACGGTACTTATATTTGTGGCAAGTTGGCAATTAGTCCCTTCTAAGAAATGGGCAGCCTTATCCTAACCTGCACTGGAACAGGCAGGCTGACTGGCCTGCGCTGTATCCAGTGCAAGTTAGGAGATGGATGGAGGGCAACTTGGGGTAAGAAAATATTTTTCCCTTTACTGTTAGGGATGTCCCAGTCACTGCTACGGAGCTACTGGATCTGTGCCAGCAAAATCACTGGCTTAAATCCGACCAGCCCATGTAAGACTGATCAGGCTGGGGATAGGATATGGCCAGTGTTGCTGCATCAGGGCCCTCTCCCCTTGGGCCAAATCCTCCTCCTGGACGTCCTCCTACCCCCAAACGTCCTCCTGCCAACCTCTCCCACCTCCTGCTCTGGCTTACATGTCCAGCACAAACTTAGCCCATCTGGGTGTGAATCTGGTGTCGACGTAGGCCTCTGTGTCAGCCTAACTGGTTCTAGAAGAGGTGAATGTTCTTTACTGCATGTTCACAACACTCCTGGGCTGCTGCAGGGGGCTGGTGTTGGCCCATCTCTCCATCTGAATTGTACTTTACTGTGGTATTCATGTGTATTTACAGTTTATGGTAAAGCTTGTAGCCCTTTAGGTCATACAAGCCATGATGTGTATGCGCAACCTCCTGATTCTAGAAATGGGCTATGTCAGAATGCCAGATGCAAGGGAGGGCACCAGGATGAGGTCTCTTGTTATCTGGTGTGCTCCCTGGGGCATTTGGTGGGCCGCTGTGAGATACAGGAAGCTGGACTAGATGGGCTATGGCCTGATCCAGCGGGGCTGTTCTTATGTTCTTAGGTATTATTTATATTACAGTATTTCAATGGGATATATTACAATACTGCATATTACTGTACATTACAGTATTTCAATGGGAGAAGATTTTGAAAGTTTTGGACACCGTAAATGGTAGATATCTCTTGGTACTTCAAATCATGGTGCTTCAAATTCTAGGTGACGTTTGATGAGCTAATGTGTAGATGACATATGATGAACTAATGGGTAGCATTTATGGGACAGTGCCTGCCCTATGTTAAAAAAATGTAACATTGTACAATGAGCATAACTCTTACGCAGTCACACGGCATTGATTATATTTAAGCTCAGTGTGTGTCCTTTGGGACAAGCTGTACCCTTTGTGCAGCCCAGATAATAACAACACCACAGACAAAAGGAATTATAATGCAAAATTTTTTTTAAAGTTAATTTAAAACCAAAGTCACTCATAATTCCAATAATGGCTTCGTTTCTTAGAGAATGCATGGCCAATTGGAGCTAATGGCCTCCGGCTCTTGCTCATTAGATCATTAATCTTTTGCAAGTCAATGGGCCTTTGGTGACTCAATATATGGACACGGTTAGTATTGAACCAAAGTTCCTCTAGGCGAGCAGGGTGACAGAAGCTGGGCAAGAACATGGTGCAGCTGAGCAGCACTTCATAAATAATACATCTGGGTGCAAGGGAGCAATGAAAGATGAATACGTTAAGGCTTGTCCATTTCTCATAATTAAAGGTCTCGGGTGTTTTGAGAATATTGTGGCACTGTTGACCAGTGTGCTCAGGAGCATGCCGGTCGACAACAAGGGCTGTGCTTCTGGAAGGCTATAATCTATACACACTTTCCTGGGAGTAAGCTCCATTGAACATAATGGGGATTACTTTTGAGTAGACATGCATAGGATTGCTCTGAAAGAAGCCACAAAAGAGAAGCCAGGAAGTGTTCCTTGTATTAGCAACTCAGAGATCAAGCACTAACCCAGGACCTAATACTGATCTTGGTAGTTCTAACCTTCAAGTTACCGGTTTTTGGAACTTCCTAAGCAAGCCTTGCAGGGATTGGGCAAGGAGAGGGAAGGGCCTCTGGGATAGGGCCATATCTCAGAGGATAGAGCACATGTTTTATATCCACAAGGTCCCAGGTTCAATCCCTGGCTTCTCCAGGTATGGCTAGGAAATACCAGTCTGCAAACCTGGAGAGCTACTTTCAACCAATATAGATAATACTGAATTAGCGGGACCAGTGATACACCTTTACTTCATGTGGGGTGCTGCTGGAGTGGGTTTGTTGGGCCTCCTCATGCTGTTGTGTGGATGGAGAGTGTCCCCTAGAATATGTCCAACTGCACTCTGCTAGAAAAGATTGGTGACTGTAAGCGAAATGCCCTTAGGGATGTTTGCTTGCCACTAGTGTTCTCTAACTGAGAAACTTCTGCAAAGCTTATTAACAACCCCAGGGTTTTTGGGGCCAACCATCTGAAAAAGCATTGCCTTCTGTGAAGCTGCGTAGTATAAAAGGCTTACCAGTGGTAGCCCCAAATGAGTTGGATGTTCCTGTGACATCACAGGGGAGCACTCTCAGGACCAAACTAGATAAGATGCGGTAGTTCTGTGAATGGAATTCCCAATATTTATGCATTATTCTAAAAAAAAACTCATGGGGGCAATTTGTGGTTGTGGCATGGGAAGAAGAGTCTAACTTTCCCCCCATGTCCTGACTTGGATAAAAATCCTGCGGCTGCAAAAGAAAAAGACATTAGGAGTTTAATTCATGGGACTCCCATATCACATCTAGTTTGGCCCTTAGCTCCTGTGCAAAGAGCTGACAATAGTGTAATATCCAGGACTTGCTCTCTTGTTTTCATTAAAATGCAAGAAACTGCAAATAAGTTCCCAATCCTATCCTTTCCCCACCCCCTGGTGGTGTAACCATGCCAAAAAGGTGTGTGCTGTATCCAGTGGGGTAGTGGTGGTGGATCAGGAGGCTTCAGAGAGGAAAGAGCATACATCCCTTTACTTCTCTGTAAGCCTCGTGCTCTGCAGTGGGTCTCCTCAGACTTGTGCCAGCTCTTAAGGAGAGATGGGGGCAGCAAAAAAGTTGCAATAAATAAATAAAAAGAGGGGATAGGATTCAGCACACACCATCGCTGCTGGATCCACCCCTCAGCCTCCCTGCCCCCTATTCCTCACCCTTCTCCTCTCCATTTCACCCTCTCTCCCCCACTGTCTAATCTCTTTTGGCAGGTTTGGTGACGGATGGGGAGCATCGGCAACCATTTTGCTTTAGCAGAACTCAGTAAATAGCTTCACACAACAGCCCAATTCCGGATAGGACTGGGCAGTAAAGTCTGTAATCCTATACATGTTTACTCGGGAGTAAGTCTCATTGAACTCAGTGGAACTTACTTCTGAGAAGACATGCATAGGATTATGCTGTAAGTGTGGTAAAGAAACAACAACCACACATGCCTTAAACCTCTTTTACAGCCCAATCTCTAACTAGAACTGGGCTACCCTTTATGACAGTGGAACACAAACAGTGGTGGTTCTGGAGGTCCACTGTCATTGCTGGCTAGCTCAAACAGTGGGTAAGCTGATGGTGGGAGTTGAACTTGGCTGGGATGGGTGGGTGGGTTGGAATGAAGAGGATTGGGAGAGTTTTTGGGCAGAGGGCAGGCATAAATCAGAATGGGAGAGGGAGGGGGCAGATCTCGGCTGCACCAGCATGCACCAGATCCTAACCCTGTTTTCTTCCCCCTCTCCCTTATCAGACATGTGCCAGGAGAGATCTGGTACAGGTTTGAGGAGACCCACTGGGGCAGCAGAGTCTTGCACTGGGGTAAGAAAGTTCCCTTAGCTTAAGGAGGCTTCTGCAACAGCCCTCCCCCCCCACAGGATATGCATGTGGTCCTTTCCAACCACTACATTGGTGGCAGGGGATTTAGTTAGGATTGCGCCCCAAGTCTGTTATGTTTATACTCAGATCTGGGCCAAGCTGATCTAGTTCTAAAGTGGCACCAAATTCTGCCACCCACCAGACAATTGTTTGTTGTTGACAAGACTATCAATGAGGTTTCCAAAAGACTAATATTCATCTTCCCAGCTTTTCTCTTTCTGGATAATGCTTCCTAAAACCCCCCGACTCCATTGCTCTGCTTCAAATAGACTGCCTCATTTCAGGTACATAAAGATTCACTAGTGATTTGCTTTCCCTTTGGTGGATCTCTTTTGAAGAGATAGCTTCAAGCAAAGAGCCCTCATTAATTCTTCGGTATGTACAGAAAGTTCTGCTGAAAGGTGAATATTTCTTACAGATCTAAAGTAATTTTTACCACTCCAACATCACTCTGGAAAGGGGTGGGGGGAAAGGCACGTTCATTTTTAGATCTAATTATGGGCAGCTGGGGCCTGGTATCTGAAGTATTTTTTAAAAACACAAATAACATGCACATGGGGGGGGAAATGATTGTATATGGGGAAATGATGTGAGGTTCCAGTGGATTGGTAAATGGCTTGTCTATGCAATTCGGCACTGAAAGGATGACTGAGGCAAGAGTTAGAATGCATCAAAGTTTACTGAAAGTGCTCAAGGACCAAACGCAGGGGGTTTGAACTGGGATTCCCTATCCTACCACACTCGCTCTTAAACTATACAGGGAGAAGCTTATCACTCTGTTGCACACACAATGGAGCCCTAAGGAAAGAAGTTAGAAGGCAGAGGAGGAGAGAGGAGAGGAACTCCTTAGAAGAACGAGAAGCGTAGCGCAAAGAGGGGAAAATGTGAAGAAGGGCTGTTGGTAGCTGGACTTCCTTAGAGGAGCCCATGAGAAGAAAGAGAAGGTTTTTTTTTGGGGGGGGGGGAGGAAAAAGGAGGGGAGAAAGTCTGATGAATTACTAAGGAGAAAAAGAATGGGATGCAGGAATGGCTTACTGTAGCCTGAAATGAGGACTACAGGCAAGGGGTGAGCCTAGGAACAGGAAGTAAAAGCACTTGTAGTTTCCCACCAGACACTCTTGATCAATACAACAGAGTGTCTAGAGCAGCGATTTTCAACCTTTTTCATGGCACACTGACAAGGCACTAAAATTGTCAAGGCACACCATCAGGTTTTTGACAACTGACAAGGCACACCATTGGCTCTACTAATAAATGACCTTCCCCCAAATTCCTGTGGCACACCTGTGAACAACTCATGGCACACCAATGTGCCACAGCACAGTGGTTGAAAATGGCTGGTCTAGAGCAGGGGTGCCCAAACCTCGGCCCTGGGGCCACTTGCGGCCCTTGAGGACTCCCAATGCGGCCCTCAGGGACACCCCAGTCTCCAATGAGCCTCTGGCCCTCTGGAAACTTGCTGCAGCCCGAACTGGCCCGACACAACTGCTCTCAGCATGAGGGTGACTGTTTGACCTCTTGTGTTAGCTGAGGGATGAGGGCTCCCTCCACTGCTTGCTGTTTCATGTCTGTGATGAAGTAGCGGCAGCAAAGGAAAGGTCAACCTTGAGGCTGATCTTGGACCTCTATCAGAAAGGTAAAAAGCGATAAAGCTTTTACACACATACACACCACGACACCCTTCGGGTTGACGGTGCCGCTGAGCAGATGACATTTACGGTTAGGTGCGAGCCTGTGTGTGTGTGTGGGGGAAAGAAATAGTGACGTTTCATCTTTGGCAGACTGCGGTGGGTGATAAGCTTTTATATGAGCATAAGAACAAGCTTTCCTTCCTAAGTTTTAATGAGATGATTTTCTTTTAGGAATTGGCTTTGCTGCTTGCATTTCAATGTGAAACCTTCTACTGCATTAGCCTGGATAATTGATTGGTAGCAGGAAGACAAAAAACCTCCCTGAAATCTAATATTAAGCAAGAGGGCTTGATTAGTTTATGCATGACCTCCTACACAAACAATCATAAATTATATCAGCACAAAATCAAGACAAGAACTTCAACATGTATACATTGTTGTCTCGGGCAAGTATGTATTTCCTACCATGCTTTAATTATCGGTCCCTTTGTTTCACCCCCAAAATTCTGCAGGAACAATGTGTGGATTCTGCTTGTGGCCAGCTGAGGGCCCACAGACCAATCCTAGGCATGTCTACTCAGAAGTAAATCCCTTTATGGTCGATGAGTCTTACTCCCAGGAAAGTGTGGATAGGATTGGGCTCCCAGTCCTTAGGTAGGCTTGTGCCAGTAGAATGAGTGCACTCACTGTGTTGCAAAAGCTGTAAAGCACCTTGTAACAGTGCACCTTCTAGGCCTGCTGGTGGGAAGGCCAAAGTCTTCCTGCTAGCGCCAGCATAAGGAGCATTGCTACCTAGGTAGCAAGGTCTAGTTAGACCTTGAGTTGCTTCATTATGTATTAAAGATATTTGTCCAAGATATATAAGGTGATCAGGCTTTAATGTACCCTTTAATACTTACAGAAAGGTAGATGAAGGTGGTGATGAACATTATTTATGGTCCATGCCTTGGCTTCATAAATCTTGATGTACTTAGAGCTTATTACAAAAATGGTATACATATAAACAGACACCACTTATTTGTTACTCACAGAACCACAAAGTCCTGAGCAATGTCATTAGAAAGCACACAACTGTTCATGCATTTATTATGTAGTTGTTGGATGCATCTCTACTTAAAAGGACCCAAGCAGTGTACAATAGTTAAACATTTACACATTAAGATTTTAAAAAATTCTCTCTTTCCACACACAAACACACACACACACACAAGATCACTTGCATACCCTGACATTTGTTGTCCTTCTGCCCCTGCCCTGATAATGTTAACACAACACGCTGTTCTGTTTGTTGTGTTTTATTTGGCTTGTTTGCTGTTTTATTATAATTGTTGTAAGTGTTTGGTTGCTGAATTTGTTGCACTGAAATTGGAAGCCATCTTGGTGAATCAGCAGCATAGCGAAGGGGGTGGCGGTGCGGTAATGATTGCATGTGCCGCAATGCGTCATGTAAGTGGCACCTCCCACTTGCTGTTGGAGCCATTCTGGGCAGTGAGGGCAACAAATGTTGCCATCACTACCCAGAATGGCTTCAGTGGTGAGTGGAAGGGGCTGCTTCCATGGCATGTTGCAGCACCTGCAATACTTGCTCCTCCGCCCCCCCTATAGCTATGCTACTGTGGTGATTCCTTCACTGGAGTGGGAAAGCGCATTATACATTTTAAGTAAACTGTCCAGCGTTGGGCTTACCTTCTCCTGGGACAGCTGCCCCCACAACAAGCTTGCCAGGAGCAACAGCCCAGCAGGCCCTGCCAGAACTCCTGGCAGCATTAAGGAACTGCCGCTTCCCTTGGAGCAGCACAAACACCACTCACCAATGGGCACAGTGTGGCCCCACTCAGGGAGGAAGCGCCTGACACATGTGACAGGGGCTCTGACAGTGAATGGGAGGGGCCACTTACACAGCACATTGTGGTGCCTGCAGTACTTACCATACCGTGTGCTTTCAGGCTAGGCTCCTAGTCATAGATTACCTTATATAGCATCTCCTTCAATAGCTGTTTGCTGCTGCTTTCTCTTGTGTCTTTTTCAGACCAAGAACCCTCGGGGACCACAGACTGTCTTCTCATTTATTTTGTTACATAATCTGCTTTGTCAAGTTTCTTTCTCTTTTTCCTTGAAAAGTGATGTATAAATAGTTAATGATAGTAATGAGAGAACAGAGGTCAAAACTTGAGTTTAGGGCTGTTATCTGTAAAGAGTGCAATATTTCTATGCTTAATATTTCTATGCTTAATATGCTTAATACGTGCACGTGCATGAAAGAGCCATTGATACCAAGCATTTTGTTTATAGTTCGCTATTACCACAAATTATATGGTTGTAGGACATCTGTTAGTAGGCACTATCATAAAGAGGCTGAATGATCAATATACAATTTTCACAGAGTCCTTCTTTATAATTCCATGTAATTGGGAGCCAGATGCATCTCCTTTAAATGTTGTCACCAGCTTGCCATTTTTATTTTATTCAATGAGGCATAGATAAATGTGACTTTGATTCAAGAAGTTGGGATCGTAGTAATAAATACTGTGAGCAGTATAAGCAGGGGGTCCTTATAGACTAGTCAGTACGTTAGTAACTGCAGTAGTCGTTGACTTTGCAGTTATTGATCGATGAACAGGGGAAGAGTATATGAGAGACAACAAGCAGTAGGAAGGCAGTGCAGACTGGCAGTGGTGTACCTAAGAAAGAACAAGGGGGGAAAATGCCTTGGGTGCTCGGCTGGGGGAGGCAGCACCGTGCCACCATCCCACCCTGTGCGGCACCCCCCTGTGCCACCCAGAGCCTTTGACTCAGAGGCATTCTGAGGGTTAGGGAAGCAGTACGCTGCCTCCCCAACCCTTTGAAGGGGAGGGCTAAAAAATCCACTTCTGGTTTCACGGAAGAAACTGGAAGTGACATTTTTAAGACCTTAGAAGGCCTTCTGAGGGCTGGAGAGACTTCCCTAGCCCTCCAAATGCCTTCTAAGGGCATTAAAACGCCACTTCTGGTTTCCTCCATGAAACTGGAAGTGGTTTTTTTGACCCTCCAAGGTCTTTACAAGGCCTTCGGAGGGTCAGGGAGGGAGCACGCTGCCTCCCTGGGTCTCCGAAAGGGAGGCAGGTGGTGACAGCTTGATGCGGGGGTGCGGGGTGATGGCAGACTGTGGTCTTGGCCCCAGGTGTTACTGGGGCCAGGACAGCAACTGCTGTTTGACCCATCGAATCTGGTTCATTCCTGTTCCATCAGCTGTGTGACTACACCAGGCTCTCTTTGACTCCTATCTTTTTTTTTTTTTTTTTTAACTTACAGCCCAATCCTATGTAACTCCCCCATGTGGTGATGCAGTTGTATCCACAGGGCACATGTTACAATCCATTTGTTCCCTTGCCCTGGGATAAGCCCTTGCTGTACTGCTGGGTCTACTTGAACTGGTCTGAGTGGACCCAGAAAGCAGATAGGATATTGGCGACAACACTGTTACTGATACTGCCCCCTTCCTAGCTTCAGTCTGCCCTCCTCCCTGCCCCAATCTCCGTCCATAGAAGGTAGAGCATTAACTCCTCACAGTTCTTGCAAAAAAACAAAACACCCAGTTAAGCTGTGCATCTCCTTGCATCATTCCAATGAAGATTTTTTTTTTCTTTTCAAATCCTGGCTACTCCAGCCATGTCACCCTTATGTAAAAGTGTACATCATTCGTTATCTTACATGGACCATTCTGGGATGCAGAGCTGTGAAACAGTTGTGTTTTTGCATTGGCTCCTGGATTTTCCATATGCTGGACTTTTGCAAGTCTATTTCCATGCCTTATGTAGTTTTTTCTTGCAGTGCCTTTTACCCTTGTAGGTATTCTCTTAGTCTCTCTGCCCTGCTCGCTCCTGGTATTCTTGCAGTTCTGTCCACTTCCTAGGATCTGATTTTTTATTATTTATTCAATTTTTACCCTGCCTTTCTCCCTGAAGGGCACCCAAGGAACGTGATTTGTCCTCCAGCTTTTGCAGTTTGGTATTTGTTACTTCTAAGGGCCTTTCCAAGGTGAGCGCTGGATCTTCCAACCATCTTTATTCTGTAGTATCTGATACCAACTATGATTTGATGTCTAATAATATATTCTGTCTGTTCTCCATAACCACAAATCTGGGTAAGCAACCTGAGGTGGGTCATGCTCTTCTCCACTTCAGCCGTCATTGAATTTTATACCACAAACTTGAGGAGGCTTCCATGACTGACTGCCCTCTCACTGCAGGATACAGCGCACACTCTGTTGGCATGGCTGCATCGGTGCAGGAATGTTGGATAGGATCAGTGTTAATAGTGTTTCTATTAACACTGTGTTAATAGTCTTTCTATTTCTCAAATTGTTATATGCAGTGAGGGCCTCTTGCAGTATAATATTCAGAAAACTGAATATGTTCTTTTGAACTTCTTTCTCTGAGCTTCTGTTTATCGGCATCCAGAGCCTGAAGTTTTCTACAAGTTGCTTGCACAAATACCTCCTCTTAACAAATGCATTGATGGACAACTTCAGAGAAATCTTCGTGAATTCTCAAGGGTTTATTTTCTTTATGTAAACTCCGTCCTTTGTCACCACTCTTGTGGTGTCATGTTGGGGCTGGTGAAGTGTGACAATATGTGTAAAGTTGAGAGAGTCACTCCTTGTTTCAGAAGAGGTTCTAGCATGCCAGAATCTGGAATATATCCAACCCAGGTTATATGGAAGACAGAGGTTAGAAAGAGAGGTCTGGTCTGACAGCAGAGTTGATTCCATTGTTAACTATGCTGGGTCCCTGAGTTACAGATGTTTGAGTTACGGATGGCTGTGTTGGCACTTGTGGTTTGCACAGGATCAGTAGCACTGGACTGGCAAGAGCTGGGCTGCTTTGACCTACATACGTGCTGACTTCCAGACAGGCCTCCAGCACAGAACCAGTACGTTATGTTGGGACTTGTACTTATGTACAAGTGTACATACATAAGTGTACTTGTGTTCTTACCCAGTTTGTTGCATAAAAGTAATATGTTATTTGTGACTTCTCCGTTTCTTCTGGGGTTTCTGAAGACTCTACAGTATGTTCAGAAGATCCTACAACAAGCAATTCATTCCGTTAAAAGTGTTTGTGTGTAAAAGCAAGTAAGATGCATCTACTAACAAGCTCCAGTGACTGACTTCAGGCTCTTCCTGTACATAACAAGTCCCAAGTTCACTCCAGAATCCCCAGTAGATGTATCAATGTCAGGTCAGACACAAGATGTTTTTGGCACTTCAGGCAGAAAATGCAAATGTTGCTCTCCTTACAAACTACAATAATAACTGACAATTTATTGCCTTTTGATAATGCCAAATAGGGTTTTTTAAATGTATAAAGTCTGTACATGAGTGTGTGTGAAATCCCATCTCCTACCAGTCAGTACCAGTTCCAGATTTTGGAAGGCCTTTGTCAAAACACTGTGATTGTCCTCCCCACTAGTAGATCTGCCTCCTCTTAACCACTGTCATTGCTGCTTATGCTCTTGCCCTCTCTGTCCAGGTCCAATTTCCACCACTGCCCTGAGATGGCAACTCGAACAGATGCTTTTGTCCTATCTCCTTGCTATTGTCACTACTCACACACTTGGAGGTAGTGTTGCCAACCATCTAGAATTGATGTGGAGACTCCAGGAATCCACTTCAATCTCCAGGTGACTAGTAAAAGCAACCCTGGAAATTTTAGCAGGACCATCAGGAATTCCCAACTAACTCATGCTGGAAAATCATCTCCAGGACCAACTTTAGTCAGTTGCTTGTAACTTGGTGGGGTGGTGACAGCAAGGAGTAGCAAGGCTGGAAGGGCTGCAGGGTTAGCAACTGGCCTGCTTCTGGTCACTCATTATGAGGGCTGGGCAGGAATTTTTTTCTGACATCCAAATTGGATGTGGATGGCAGTTTTTTTGCCTACCCCAGACCGGCAAGGGAGGGAATGTATATTCAGTGGGTTTCATGCATTATAAATTGGTCAGTGTTTAATAGAGTAACACAAGTTCAACCCAACTGCAATCTGGTGTCTTTGCTGGGTGTGTGTGTGTGAGAGTAGATAGAATGATAGATGCAGGGAGGTGGCAGTAAAATGCAAGCTCCTTGTGGACTTGTGTGTACTCCCTGAGGCATCTGCTGGGCTATCGTGAGATATAGGTAGCTGGACTAGATGGGCCCTGGACCTGATCCAGCAGGGCTCTTCTTATGTTCTTATGTTCCTGCAGTGCAAGCCTTGGCAGGTGATCAACCACCATGACCCCGGCCTTGCATGAATTTCACCCCCAGGGAACTCAAAATCCTTTCTACCATTTTCACTGTGCTCCTTCAGATGTATTCAGAATAACATGGCCAGGAATGTGAATACCCGGGAAGTAAGCTAGTGGGAATATCACACTTTCTTTACCTTGAAGGCATGGGCATTTTTGCTCCTCTGTTCATCTCACCTCTTGGATGTGGCATGTGAAAATTTGATGTAATGTGAACTGCACGCTTTGTTTTTGGAGAAACTTCTATCTTAGAATGGGAAATGGACAGCACAGAGTGTACAAGAAATACCTACCCTCTTCCTCCATCATGAAATTTGTGACTCTAATTTGGGTCAAGTGGCTATTCTCTTACATCTAACAGGGAGTGAGCAACTGTTCCTATTCATCTTAGCACAGCATCTTTTCCAGGAGTTTGCTGGTATATTTTTTGAGATTTTTAAAAAAATATTGTGAGCTCTTTGGGAATCAGGAATTATGTTTTTTTTAAATTTTGTTTATTAGGTATACTGTTCTGTGAACTTTTTTGTTGAAAAGCAGTATATAAATATTCTTAATAATAATTCAAAATTAATAATTATCATTCAAAAGGTTAAGAACATAAGAACATAAGAACAGCCCCACTGGATCAGGCCATAGGCCCATCTAGTCCAGCTTCCTGTATCTCACAGCGGCCCACCAAATGCCCCAGGGAGCACACCAGATAACAAGAGACCTCATCCTGGTGCTCTCCCCTACATCTGGCATTCTGACTTAACCCATTCCTAAAATCAGGAGGTTGCGCATACACATCATGGCTTGTACCCCATAATGGATTTTTCCTCCAGAAACTCGTCCAATCCCCTTTTAAAGGCGTCTAGGCTAGACGCCAGCACCACATCCTGTGGCAAGGAGTTCCACAGACCGACCACGCGCTGAGTAAAGAAATATTTTCTTTTGTCTGTCCTAACCCGCCCAACACTCAATTTTAGTGGATGTCCCCTGGTTCTGGTATTATGTGAGAGTGTAAAGAGCATCTCCCTATCCACTCTGTCCATCCCCTGCATAATTTTGTATGTCTCAATCATGTCCCCCCTCAAGCGTCTCTTTTCTAGGCTGAAGAGGCCCAAACGCCGTAGCCTTTCCTCATAAGGAAGGTGCCCCAGCCCCGTAATCATCTTAGTCGCTCTCTTTTGCACCTTTTCCATTTCCACTATGTCTTTTTTGAGATGCGGCGACCAGAACTGGACACAATACTCCAGGTGTGGCCTTACCATTGATTTGTACAACGGCATTATAATACTAACCGTTTTGTTCTCAATACCCTTCCTTATGATCCCAAGCATAGAATTGGCCTTCTTCACTGCCGCCGCACATTGGGTCAACACTTTCATCGACCTGTCCACCACCACCCCAAGATCTCTGTCCTGATCTGTCACAGACAGCTCAGAACCCATCAGCCTATATCTAAAGTTTTGATTTTTTGCCCCAATGTGCATGACTTTACACTTACTGACATTGAAGCGCATCTGCCATTTTGCTGCCAATTCTGCCAGTCTGGAGAGATCCTTCTGGAGCTCCTCACAATCACTTCTGGTCTTTACCACTCGGAAAAGTTTGGTGTCGTCTGCAAACTTAGCCACTTCACTGCTCAACCCTGTCTCCAGGTCATTTATGAAGAGGTTGAAAAGCACCAGGTTGTGTTCCACCTGGTTGTAGAGGTGATCCCAGTGAGGCTATCTCTGACTTGCTCAATAAATAATTAAAGGTTAAAAGTGTCCCTCTGGCATGGCTTAAAAGTTCTTTGATTTCATTCCGTCCCCAATGAATTTGTTTTTAAATGCACTGAGTGCTAAAAATCCATCTGAAGTGGCCATCAGGCTCTACCTCATGGTGTTCTTTCAATCCACTCACTTTTCACTTTTATAGCTGTGTCTCCTCATGCACAGTCACAAGTACATGACATGTTCCAGTTTGGCAGGAATGGCTATAGGCCTGGAAGCCTCAATTGTGGGGTTGTGACAACTTAGGGGAATGAAAAAGGTTGAAGACCACTGGACTAGAACACCACCACATAAAGGGGGAAGGCATCTAGTGTACCTCTTCAGGTCCCAAAAGATTGTGTCCCAGTCCTGCTCAGATTCAATTGGGCTAAAGTAGCTTTCACTAGTACCAGGCTTCATGGTAGCTTTTTCTGCTCTCCAATAAGAATATTTGGCTACAGTGAACAGTACTGGGAGAATGTAACAGGGGCAGGGAGTGGGTGGATATGGGCCCAGGAGGGAGCAGGATCAATGGTGGGTCTCCAGTTTCATACTTTTATTCATTATTTATTTCTTGAGACCATGGCACAAAAAAGGTTGAAGACCACTGCCATAGACCATGATCAAGTGCCTATCTTGTACCCATCTCGCATTAGAGTCATCTTGGTGTCTGGTCCCATGGCTAGCTGTGCTTCTACAGGACTGATATAACTCCCTCTGTAGAACAACATTGTTCTAGTTGTTGAACAATGAAGAGTATGTTCAATATGTATGAAGAGATATTTTCTGCAGAGAACACCCAGCAGGACTTCTGTTCCGGAAACAGAAAACAAAGTGTCCCTTTTTCTTAGTTTGTTTCATTTGTTTAAATCCTCACTCTTGATCTTACCATGTGCAGCTTTTCTCTCCAAATAAAGGAGCAGCATGAAGTCTAGAAGAGCCAAAGCCATTGTCTTAATCATTCTTAACTCGCCTGTGTACGAAGCTTTATATGAAAGCAAAAAAAAAAAAAAAGCAAAAAAAAAAAAGCACAACACAGCGGGGTTGTTTGTTCTCTTGTTTAGATTTTGATTTGAGTCAGATTTTGCAGTGATCCTTGAGCTCTTGTGAAGTGGGCCTGCTTCTTTTTGTGGTGTGTTGAAGCTGGCTCTCTGCTTATAGGAGAGAAAGAGAATGGATAAGAAATGTTTTTACCTTGTAGTTACCTGAAACAGAATATTCTGTTCATAAAACTTTTAATATGACATTGTCTACCTCAGTTTTTTTTAGTGCCACTGGAATAGCAGAATTCCTTTCAGACCCCATTGAATATGTGGAGTGGGGAGCAGGACCAAGTCTACCTGCCCTGCTTTCATGTTGGCAGGTTCACCTGAATGTGTGAAAGGGCCCTTACACATGTTCAGCTGTAAGGGTTTCCACATGAGCAGGGAAACCATGCAATTAAGCTTGTAAGTTGTGTGGAAGCCCTGTGATGGAGGTTGGGGTTAATTTACTACACACACCTGTGCTAGTAGCATAATCAACCATCCCAGAATTAATCTTAAATAACACTCTTCTCTTATTCAGGACCACTTATAGAAAAATTTTTATAGAAAAAAAATCTAATTTCACTGAAAAACCAAATCACAGAGTCAAAATCAGAGAGCTTATGGTCAAAATGGTGAGCTCAAACAAAATCAAAGATTTCTCCCCATAATATAAGACACAACAAACTCTACTCTAACACATACTCATTCAGCTGCAGCTAAAGCTCCCAGCCAGGCATGAGCAAGAACAGTGTTTCTCAACCAGTGGTACTTGCATTGGTGTCTGGTGGTACTCACAAGACCCCTGGACACCTGCCTCCCAGCAGTGAGACCAGGAATGTGACAAAATGAACACCAGTCGGAGGCTCGGCTTGGTGGGCAGAACACCAAAGCATGCTTTTCCACACTTGAAAAGCCCTCCTGTCCACCCTGAGCTTCTTACTGGTGTTTGTTACATGGCACCTGGTCTCTGATCCCAGAAGTGGCTGGCAATGATTCCTTCTGGTAGTTCTTCAAATAGCTGGACCATGTGGAGTGGTATGGTGGAGGATAACATTGAGAAACACTGAGCAAGAATACTACTGTTGCAAAACTTGGCAGCAGTCAAGCATACTCCCACAGGATACTGGAAGACAGAGGTAGAAAGGTAGGCAGAAAAATGCTAGAGGAGTCTCCTACACTTGCTCTTATAAGAAACCTAATCCAATCAAACTCCTAAAAAAAAAATCCAGACTCATGGCTGAGACGATGAGACCCAGCTGTGCCTCATCCCTATAAAATCAAAGGAATAATGCAAGCAATTGGCCACTAGATGGAGTGCTCCACCCACAGTTTATAGAAAGTCAGAACCAAGCATTAACCCAAACCCCATTTGTGTGACAGCCCCTTGTAAACAACTGCCCGGGGACTCAGGTAGAGCTACCTGGCCCATCCAGCAGGAAGTTGGACCAGCAAGGAGCAGCAGTGCAGGGGCTTTCTTTGGATCAGTTAATTGACCAGGGAAGGTAGCACTGGGGTTATTTAACTCCCTTCCGGGTTTCAGCCAGCATTGCCAGGATGAAGGCAGATTTCTTAGCATTCACAAGAGCAGCAGGAATGTCTCCTGATCAGTCAACCAGTGAGGAACTACAGAGTTAAAGCCTGAATTGGAAGGAAGTATTTTGCTTCTACCTTCCAGGTTTCATTTGTGGCTGAGGGCAGTAGCTTGGTCAAAGGGTGTGGAGGCTCCTGGGGTAAAGCCTGGTAACCCACCCGAAACAGTGAGTACAAGCTCAGTTTGAAAGAGGCAGAGGCTCATTAAGTCAGTGATAAGGAAAGAACCAGGGAGATTATGATAACCCAGTGATTTTCAACCTTTTTCATCTCATGGCACACTGACTAGGTACTAAAATTGTCAAAGCACACCAACAGTTTTTTGACAATTGACAAGGCACATCATGCTGTTAGGCTCACATCCCTCAATGGCTCTACTAATAAATGACCCTCCCCCAAACTCCCATGGCACACCTGCAGACAGTGGTGTCACTAGGATTTGAGTTACCCAGTGCACTCCATGCAGTGGGGGGGCAACACCCCAGGTGGTTGTGGTGATATACCATTACCCCGCCCCCACTGGTTTTTTGGCTGTACTTTTTGTTATAACACAGATATTTCAATGTGGTTTGTTTCATTGGATTCTGCATGAAATTATGCATTGATTGATATATAACATGATGGTCTTATTCCTCCAAACTCTGATTTTAGTGATTTTGAAAACTTGTAGAGTCTCACACACACCCCACTGTGTCAACTTACTAACACCTTATTGCAGCAGTTCTCAAACTTATAGCACTGGGACCCGCTTTTTAAAATGACAATCTGTCCAGGACCCATTGGAAGTGATGTCATGGCCAGAAGTGACATCATCAAGCAAATTAAAATAAATAATTACAAAATTAAATTAATTTAAAATAAAATAAGGGGGAGCCAGTCCTGTTCCACCAAGTGAATCTACTCTGAAGTAAGTCCTATTGTGGTCAATGGGGCTTACTCTCAGGAAAGTGTGGGTAGGATTGCAACCTGTGAGCCCAATCCTATGCATGTCTACTCTGAAGTAAGTCCCATAGTGGTCAATGAGGCTTACTTTCAGGAAAGTGTGGGTAGGATTGCAGCCTGTGAGCCCAAGCCTATGAATGTCTACTCTGAAGTAAGTCCCATAGTGGTCAACGGAGCTTACTGTGTAGTCTGCCTGCAATAACAACCCCCCTCCCCAAAAGAATCAGTGAGATTTCCAGCCCTCCCCAGCACCCAGTTAAAGTTCTTCTATTTCAGGCATATCAAGATAAAGACCCATCTGGCTTTGCAAGTGCAAAATAGAAAACTTCCCCTTACTAGTCCAAGCCACGTTTTTGTCCTTTTTAGTGGGGGGGGGGGAAGGCTGCCTTCTGGAGCATTTGTTGCACTCCAGCTCCATGGATCAGGACCATTCCAGTGTCCTCACATTCCCCTTTGCCTGGCCTGACCACCAGCTAAGGCACGTCTGCCTACTCGTGAGTAAAAGCAATGTAAGGCTGCTTCACTTTCCTCGCAGCTGGGAGGAGGGACCTCCTTCTCTGTGTTTTTGGGGGCTGCATTCATTGGATCAGAACCATTCCTATGTCCTTGGAGCTTCTCAGCCTGCCTTGACTAAGGCGAGTCCACCTACCGGCGAGTAAATGCAACCATGTGGCTTCATTTTGGGCTCAGACTCACAGCTGGGAGGGGGGAGCTTCTTGGGTGTTTTTATTTGGGCTGCATTCATTGGATCATGACCATTCAGGTGTTGTTGGATTCCTCTCAGCCTGTCCTTTCCAATGGACTATAGCAAGTACGCCTACTCGCGAGTAAACGCGAGCTATGGCGCACTTTCACTTTCCATAGGGCTCCATGCATTTTTTCCTTCTGGTGTTTTGGCCATAACTTTTGAAGGAAAGGAGCGATTTCAATTCTGTTTTTTGCACTGCACTCTGCTGCCATTCCGCATCCAACGGTATATGGCACGACAGGGTAGCTCCTAATGCCACGAAGTTAGTGCATCCTCCCCCAGGGTGCGCCCCCCCGCACCTCCCTAGCAACGCCAGCGCCTGCAGACCATTCGTGGCACACCAGTGTGCCATGGTACAGTGGTTGAAAATGGCTGTGATAGCCCATCAAGTAGGAGCTAGAGTACTGGGTGCTTCTGAGATTCCTCATCATGCACCAGTGTACATATAGCTGTACCTCCTTAGGGGACTGTAGTGGAAACACGCAAGATCCCTCAAGGAGATAGGGTGTGGTGTCAACAGTGCCCCCTTGCTCTGACAGGTCTGGAAAGCATGGGGTTAACACCGCCATAGAATGTAGTAAGTGTGCTGCACAGCTGCAGCAGGGCAATAGGGCCATCAGGGATAAAAGCAGCATCTGGAGGAAGGGGGAGGGAGGAAGGTTGT
Organism: Tiliqua scincoides; assembly: GCF_035046505.1. Lineage (NCBI taxonomy): Eukaryota > Metazoa > Chordata > Lepidosauria > Squamata > Scincidae > Tiliqua > Tiliqua scincoides. The sequence continues at coordinate 63,876,285 of NC_089826.1, forward strand.
TGGAGAGTTGAGGGGGTGCTGTTGTATTTAAAAAAGCTGCTGCTTTGAAAACCAGATCCTGCAGCCCCACAGGCAAGCTATTTACTGGTTTCCTTCCCATTGGGTCTGGTTTTTAGTAGTAGTTTTGTATGCCACTAGCTGTACTTGAGCCAGAGGAACTAGTTAGCTTAAAGTGGGCATGAGTTCTCTAGACCAAATTTGGAAATGGAGTTTGGCAAAACAGGGCTTCTCTCACACAATCAGATGTCAGTGTTGTCATCCTGGTTCCTGCATTCAGTTAATGCATGGTGAAATTGCCTGGAAAGGTATTGGGTTAAGTTTCTAGGCCTCATCTTAATGCTTTTCTGAGAGTTGTTGTGAACTTTTTGGAAGAAGGTGGGATGCAACTGCAGTATATAAAGAAAAATAAATTAGAATAGGCTTTCTGATCCTCCTTGTTTTTAATGATTTCTCCCTGATTTGGTCACACTGTCAGACCATTCACTGATGGAATTTGTATAGAATCTGAAGACACCATGAATATCTGTAGTCTGTGCATTTTCAGTAGCCATTTGTGGAGTCAGGAGACAAGAATATTGAAGTCTTATGATGAAAATGTTATTTATTTGCAAATGTACACTTAAGAACACAATTTAAGGAAGGAGCAGGCAGCAATAGCCCAAGGCAAGATATCTTTTTACCTCTAGGGACTTATGAAGCCCTCTTATTGTTGGTTTGTTGGCTATTGTAGTTTTAAATTACAGTGTATATTTTGATTTGTTTTATTGGTGTTAGATGCCTTTAGCATCTGGGGAGGTGGCAGATACATTTCTCTTATAAATAAATGAACAGTAAATGAAAGCATTTTCAAGTTCCAACAAATTCAGACCGATTTGGGTTCTGCCACAAATGGCACACTGCTGCCAGTTGATTTAAAGCCACTGTTGGAACCAATTGTCTGCTCATGTGCCTGCCATCATGTAGCATGGCCTGTACTGAGCCAGGTAAGGGCCCAATCCTATCTAACTCTCTAGCACCAGTGCAGCCCCAAGGTAAGGGAACAAATGTTCTCATACCCTGAGGAGGCATCTGTGACTATCTTCCCACCCCCCACCCCCAGGATGCAGTGTATGCCACATTGGCACAGTTGTACTGGCACTGGAAAATTGGATAGGATTGGGTCCTAAGGCAGCAGAGGAGGTGTATTGTGGGAGGAGAGGGGCAGGTTTGGGGTGGGATAGAGGGAGGGCAGGGGAGGCTTGGGGTGGTCTGGGGGTGGATCTCAGTGGCAGCAACTTGCTCTGGGTTCCTATCCCTGATTTCACAACCTGCCCTGCCTTCTTTCTCTCCTTGGACTTACACCAGCTACATATCAGGTGTAGGTCCAAGGAGTCACAAAGGTCTCAAGAAGGCCTACTAAGAGATAAGTCAAACATTTTTTTTAAAGAAGAAAACACTTTTATTTATCCCTCATTGATCTTCTTGTAGTTTTCCCACCACTGCATGCAGCACACAATCTGCTAGCATGGCTGCATGCTATAGGGTGGTGGGGGATAAGTTTGGGCTCTAGGTGACTCAATAAATATAACATCTAAACTTTTTTTCCTGTGTGTTTTACTGGAGATCTTATGCATTCCCTTGTGCTCTTAGTCAAATAGAATTGAATAACTTTTTTACTTCACTGAAGGAAGAATATTGAATTGAAATAAACATGAATTAATTTCCATTCATCTGTGGAACTAATTACAGGCATCCAGAAATTACTTTATAAAGTTTTATAGTATTACAGTAAAGGCTGCAGCAGCTATGACTACTAATACTAAATAATGGAACCCCATGTCTTGTTTTTTCATAGTTATTTCCCAAGCACGGTCCACTCTAGTCACAAACTTCTGCCATTTGATGTTCAGCCAGCACGTAATGAGGCAAGACTCTTGGAAAAGGCTGATTAATATCCCCTCTATAATTATTATCCTTTTTGAACCTGCTGTGCCACACAATATCATAGGTGATAAAGTTTTATAGGTGCAGATCATGAAACTGAAATTAGCTCCTTTACACTCAAAGGGCAGGATGAAAAGAGATTAGTTTATTCAGATCAATGCTCCTTCACAATTCCCAGCTACATCTGGTTTTATAGGCTACGACTGGATGGCAGGGATGAAGACCTTCACAGAATAACCAATCATAATTTGCCTTAGTACTCAGCTTTGTCCACATGCCCCCTTATAAAGACACAGGACAAAGTGGTGTGAGTTAAAATGGGCCACATAGCGGAGATGTGCCGGAGCCACAACCCTGGGTCTTAAATCTAGCCCCGCAACCGTGCCTTGAGTTGAAATGAATCATAATGGGTGGCCTTCGGGACTCATCTAGAGGTGTTTGACTCAAGTTAGAAACTTTCAGAGAAGTGGGAGAGTTCACAAGCCATTCATGGCCCTGCAGAAAAAATGGAGGTGCTGGAGGTGTGTGTGTGTGTGTGTGTGAGTGAGAGAGAGTCAAAGTTCTCCTTTAACACTCCCTGGGTGTTCCCATCCCATATGATGTCAGTGATGACTATGTGAAATCCTTCACTTCAACCAACCAACACCTGCATTGTCATAATTTTGTTTCTCATGTAAACAAAAGCTGTGCTGTCGGTCAAATGAATGCAGCAGTGCAGAAAAGCGATCAGTTCCATACAAATCACAGCGACAAACCCCCCCCCCCCTCACATCATGACTCCCAATTCCGCCTTGGAAGGAGCGGCAAGCAGTGTGCCATGGTTTGACCAATAGGAAGGGTGGCATCTGAGCTTGGCAAGGCAGGAAGGACCAGGCAGCGTGAGCAAGGGAACAGAAGTAGCAGGAGGGAGAGTCACCTGCAGCAGCTGGGAGGCTGACAATGCAATCCTTTGCAGCCCTGCTCAGAAGTCTTTGGAGCTTCCTCTTAAGTAACTATGGAGGAGGATAGGATTGCACCTCATTCATTCATTCTCCTCCCCCTCATCCAGACAGAGACAAGGAAAAAACATACCACTCCCATTCAGCCAAATGATTGCTTGTCCCTTCAGAGATGGGCAAGAGAGCCTGCTTCCCCGCATCCTGGCTGCACCTGCCTCCCTCTGGTTCTTTCCTCCAGTCTTGTGCAGCCAGACCCCTCCTCTTCCCTGTAGCATGTGCTTCCTGGAGCCAACCTATCCTGTACCCTCCTCCTCCCTAACCTGCTGCTCTCGCCAGTTTGGATGCCAGCATCTGCATTGTGCCATGAGGTCTTTCAGGGCATGAAAGCAGCTAAAAACAAGCAAGTGGGTGCACATAAATGCATGCTACTTGGCGGGCCAAACACTCGAGTTAAGAAACTCAAGTCTACAAGTCAAAACTCGGTTAAAAAAAGCAAAACATGCATCAAGAGTCGCTTCTGGGTTCGCAATGGAGTAGAAAGACCAATCTCTGCCATCCTGGCCCTATGAAGTGCCAGCCTTGGTTCTTTAGTCTGAGAAAGCCATCCCATGTGTGATGGTGTTACCTGGGCAAGAAACTCTAGTGTGCTTATCCCTGCAGCACTGCTCCTAGAGCTCCATCTCCCTCTTCTGACCGCACCCCAGCTTCTGGCCTTCTGCCCATTGATTGCTGCTTCCGAGTCCTGATTTACTTGGGCTCCAACTTTCACTCACTGAAGCATGACGATATCTCAATACGTGCAGGTTAAAGATTATCGGAAAGTATCGAAAACAGGGTGTCTCTATTGTAGGAGGTGTTGAACAGGTGCAGTTCCACCGCCCCTTCACTTCAGCACTGTCACAGAAGTGGCTGCTGCAAAGCTTCTCCTTAAATGACTGAGACCTGTTCTATAAGGTGGTAAATTCTGGTCTCTATCATGCCAGACTGCAGGCTGGTCTGTGTGTATTGTACTTTTTTTTAAATGCTTCCCTAGGCAAAAAAATGTTGCAAACTAACACATAGAGAGAGGGTTGTGCTAAATCTTTCCTTCTCATGTGCTAGATTGGGGTGGTCCAACCGATGGTCTGTGGGCCTGTTTTGGTGGCCCCCGAAAAGCCCAACTGTCTCCTTCACCTTCATCTCTTTCTCCTGCTGCCTGAGCCTTCCAAGTGATATGGTGGCTCAGAACCCATAAGTAATTGGCAGTGACATCATCACTAAACACGTCAGCACAGTCATCACTTCCACTTTGGCACAGTCAGAGGATGACGCCTGGGTTTTGTGGCCACCGTAGTATTAAATGTTGGACTGCCTTAGGCTAGATTATCATACACAGGCAGCACTGAGGACCATTTCAAAGAGCCTTATCACTTGCATTCTGAGAGGTACAACCAAGACAGCTACTACTTAAATCCAACTTCTTATTTTGCTTTAATGTGTATGAGACCTCTGAAAGGCCCGTCCAAGACAGAACTGGGAAGTGCTGACAATTACAGAGTGGATATCCATGGGTATGGTATGAAATATGCTCAGATTGTGAAGAACAATTGTCAGCAGTTGGGAATTGACCTGAAGGACACTTCTGTCTCATTAATAGCTACATGGTAGACTGGAGTTTGACTTGTGTGGCTTCCCCCTTCAGAGTGCACAAGGAACTTCAGTAACAGGGTTGATGTACTCTTGTTAAAGGCAAAGGAGCGCCTCTTGAATATGAAGTTGCAGAAAATCCTTTTGTCATCAATGGCCTGAAGCCAGAAGCAATGCTGAATGTCCAGGGACAGCATTATATTTAATGTTCCTGACATATGCTGGGGTGTAGAGGTGCTTCAGGAACACTATGTGCTTCTGTCTTTTGTGATTAGGTCCCAGTGTATCGTGGTACATAGAGTGTTGGACTTGGGGTCAAACTAATACTGGCCATTTAGTTGTGCATAGTTTGTTCCTGAGGTGTTCTTGTTCATTTCCTTAAGAAATGCAGACACAGAGGCTGTGAACCACAGTGGAAGGTGGTTGTGGCTGCAACAGAACTCTTAACCTTTCTCCCTTGTGATGTCTTTTAGCAAAACATCGCCTGGCCTAGCTGCTGTTTGCTTCTCAAGAGAAAAGATGCCCCTATCTTTTCCAGTGCAAAGTATAAAGCATCTCTGTTACTTTTTTAAATGGAAAAATAGCACTAGGTGAAAGGATTTAGGACTCTTCCACCCTGCCACACTGATCTTCTACCCTGCAGCTCCTGGGGTTGTATCTTGTGGGGAAAAAACTTCAGGTACTAACTTTTTGGCTGTGGAGAGCCAGCTTCAGCCATAAAGCTCAGTGGATGAACTTGGGCCATTTGTTGTCTCTCAGTGTATGTAACCTTATTACCACTGAATTATTGAGAGAGTAAAAGGATAGTAACACCATGGATGAAAGCTGAGCTCTTTGGAGGAAGGATGGTGTAAACATTTTTATAAGTAATATCTAATTCTGAATGTTGGGCTCCAGTATCTAATGATCTGACATCCACAGATCTACTGTAAATGTCAATGGATACCAAGGCCCAAATTTAAATTAAATGAAAGGCTCAAATTTAAATGCCAAAACAGGGGGTTCCTACTGTTTTGTGGCCCAACTGTACTGCTTCCAAGCCTCTAGAGCTATTTTTAGGACTGAAAGACCCACTTCCAGATCTTGTGGAAAATACCCATAGATATCAATGCTCAGAGTTCTCAAGGTACACTGTGATTGAAGTGTCAAGGGGTATATCTTTTTTCTCTATCATTTCCAAACCACACTGCTTCAAGCCTCTAGAGCTGTTTTTAGGACTGAAAGACCCACTTCTGGATAGTGCAGTGGTACTCCAACTTTTCCAGCCAGTGGCTCCCTTGACCCCTGTGGCTGTTGGCCATGACTCCCCATCATGTTCTTGAGGGCTGGAAGTGACATCATTAAACAGGAAGTGGCCAGAAATATTAACTATATTAAATATAATATTACATTTAATATAATATAATATTAAATGTATTATTAATACACAGCAATATACTTGCTTTATAAATGATCAGCTGCTGATCACTGTTGGAGACAGGATGCTGGAGTAGGTAGATTTTGTCTGGTCCAGGAGGACTCATTTTTAAAAACTTTGTAAGCATACCAATAGAATTGTTTTATCAAATGAACTTTGTGAACAACCAGTCTGACCAACATTACACACACACACCCCTGTGGACCCCATTCCAACTAGTCATTTCTCCCATTCTCCTTGGATAGGCTTGAACCTTTTATTAATTTAATAAAATAAAATTTTTCCAGCAGCTGGTGGGGAAAACAAAAATAGACCATGAAAATATAGCAGAGCTGATAAGGGTTTGGTTAGGAAGCTGATTTGTCTCCTATACTAGGAGATGCACAGCTCAAGCCTATGCATGTCTACTCAGAAGTAAGTCCCATTAGAGTCAATGCGGCTTACTCCCAGGAAAGTATGGATAGGATTGGGCTGGCAATCACTTCATCAATGGCTGATAAGTATTCCCTTCAAATAGCAAGATTCATCACTTTAAAAATACAACCTTTTCTCTTCAGTCAAACAACAAGATTAATAAATCACTTTAAAATCAGTAACCTTTTCCTGCTCCTGGCCAAGTAAAGCGTGTGCTTGTCTCTCCCCTCCCCTTTTGCCAGCTGCATAGAATCAACTTTTACCAGTCCTGATGACTGGTAAAATAGGAAGTGTTTTATTTGGGGAGGGGGAGGAAAGCGGGAAGGTTTGGAGATTGAAAGGTGGGAGTGGAAGAGGGAGTTTGAATAACCCCGGGGTAGGGTGAAGTTCCTTGCTCCTTGCATCGCATCTGGGGCAAGGGTGGGAGGAGCAGGGAACCTTGCACAAGCCCACAGTGGATCGTTCAGTTCTAAAAATAGCTCTAGATGCTTGGAAGTGGTGTAGTTTGATTGTGAAACAATAGGAACCCCTGTTTTGGCACTTTTTTTCTTTTTAAAGTCATTTAAAAATGACTTTTTAAAGTCATTACCTTTTTTCTTTTTAAAGGCATTTAAATTTAACGGTGGTATCCATAGATTTGGAATCTGCATGAGGGGGTTTGTGGAACAGAACCTCCGTGGGTCACAGGGTTTATATTGTATAGACATTTGGGTAATTTAGAAAACAAAGATATAGTTCTTGACACTTCAATCTCAATGTACTTTGAGAACTTTGGCATTGCTGCTATCAACTATAGATATTAATGCTTAATGTCCTTGGCTGCCAGCCTGGGCTGACACCTCCCCTTGGACCTACTCGGATTTACATTGGCAAGAGCACCGGCATAGATCTGTGTATGCCCATTGGGGACCAGGACCAAAGGAGTAGATAAGTATAAAAGTATTTACCTCTCCACCACTGCCTGACCCACATCATGTACTGCATGTGTCAGCACCACTGCACACTCCGGGCCAGCCTGAGATAGACTAGACCAGTGGTTCTCAAGCGTTTAGCATTGGGACACACTTTTTAGAATGAGAATCTGTCAGGACCCGCTGGAAGTGATGTCATGACCAGAAGTGACATCATCAGGCAGGAACATTTTTAACAATCCTAGTTTGCAATCCTACCCATACTTACCTAGGAGTGACTATCTTTGTTAAAAGCATATATATAGTAGCCTGTTAAAAGTACAGATCTGTAACATTTCCCCAAACGCAGTCATATACCAGTCTAATATATAAAAATAAAATATTGAAATGAGTGGGGACCAACCTGAAATTGGTTCGTAACTCACCTGGTGGGTCCCGACCCACAGTTTGAGAAACACTGGACTAGACTGTTGGGGCGCAATCCTAACCAACTTTCCAGAACCGAGCTAAGTGCAATGCAGCTCCATGGTAAGGGAACAAACTTTCCCTTACCTTGAGGAGGAGGCCGTGACTCCCCTCCAACTGCAGGATGCAGCACATGCCCCATTGGCACCGCTATGTCAGAGCTGGAAAGTTGGTTAGGAGTTGGGCGTTATATGGCACCCTTTACTGAATGTGAAACTGTGTTTCTGGTCTTGATAACACAGGGATCAGTGGACCACGGGAGATAAGGTGAGGGAGGACTCAGCTGTCCTCTCCTATATGCCTTTTTCATACAGTGGGTCCTCTTTACCCATGGGTAACTCTCACAGGACCTCCTAGCAGGCACTTCTCATTTTCCGAACTGCCTGTTAAAAGTCTTTGGCAGGCATTCTGAATCGCAGAGAGGTAACGTGTGGCCTCTCCACAACTCAGAAAATAGGTTGGACCATGGATTTAATCACCCACAGTTTTTGGCATCCGCTTAGGCACGTAATCAAATAGGGTAGTCATCACAGTTAGTGGCGTGGTCTACTCAGTGTAGTCTTTACATTCATTTTACCAACCAAGTTGAAGGAAGTTGTGTTAAGCCTTATGCAAAAACGCCTTTATTCTTCTGGATGTATGTACGTATAACCATCTGTACTAGAATTTGAGGATTACTGTGAAAATACCACCTTCCCTAATGAAGATGGTGCAAGGCAAATTAGACTCTCCTCTAAGCCTGAAGGTACCTAATAGACCTACAAAGGTTTGAAACAAACTGGCAACCTTAAGCAGTAGATGAGGCACAAGGTAGCAAAATTGCGGTGATATACCTGAATGGTTTCATTTTGTGGTGCATCATTTTTTCATTAGGAGTGCAAAGTCAGCAAAGAGCAACCACCTTCATGTCAAGTGCTGCAATGAACAAATAATTCCTTCTATCCTGGCAGTTTCTGTAGGCTATCCATCCCCCAAGCGGGTATCCCTGTGGCTGCTGTAACTGTGAGATATCTCTTTGAGACTTCCAAACTTCCTGGCTGCCCTCAACGTGTCCCCAGCCTGGCCTGGTACCTGCCCTCATCGTCCCATGAATTGCCTCCTCTGCCACAGTACCTGCACTGGCAGAGTGTCTGGATGTTTGTGGCACATGGGCGGACCCTCTTCCTATTTGTGCCAGAGGTACCAATACACAGGGCACAAAAGTGTGCAACAGTGGCATGGCTTTTGTGCCAGCAGCTGGGCCTACAGCCACAGATTGCAAGATCTGCTGCCATAGGCCCTTGAGAGGATTGGGCTGTTAGATTGTAAACTCCCTGGAACATGGAGCTCTCTTGCTTATGGTACTCTGCAAAGTGCCATGTACACAGATGTCACTATACAGTCATATGCTGCTTAACAACCATTCACTTAACGATGGACAGCTTATATGACGGTGATCAAAGCACAATAAAGATGCTCTTAATGAGGCAATCATGTCTCCCATAGCTTGCAGCAGAGTGTCTGTTTACACAACAGAGAAGCTCTTATTGCAAAGAAGAGGCAATCTATCTCCAGTAGCCTGTGTAGTCAGCTAGTGTCTGGCAGGGAATGTCTTTACACACCAAAGGCAATAGATTGGACTGAATGTTCACTTAATGACCTAATTGCATAATAATAGGGATCAGAGATCGTATCCCCATCATTAAGTGGTGCACACCTGTATATAATAAATGCTGAACTATATTATATACCATATTATATATATGCCTGTAGGTTAAAAAGAAAAAAAAATATTACAAAGCCTTTGAGAAGTCTCAAGCACATTATCTATTTCACACAGGCTTTCCAAGCTGCTAGCCTGGTCTGACAAGGAAATATACTATCTCAGTACCAGATCATTTAGAACAGTGGTTCCCAAACTGTGGGTCGGGACCCACCAGTTGGTCAAGACCCAATTTTTGGTGGGTCACAAAACTGAAAAGCTGATAGCTGACAAAGAAAATGTATTGATCCCTATGGAAACTAAAACAGAGCAGTGCGTGTGCATTTACTTGCAAGTAGGCAACAGTACCTCAGTCCACTTCAAAGGGCAGGCCCAGGGGAACGCTATACTACCAAAATGGTCCTGATCTGATAAACACAGGCCCCAACAAACTCTTGAGAAGCAAGTCCCCCACTCCGCAAGCTGACAAGGCAAGTATATTGAGCCCTATGGAAAGCAAAATTGAGCCACATGTGCATGTTTACTCATGAGTAGGTGAATGTGTGTGGCTTGTTTTGAAGGCCAAGTGAAGGGGAATGCAAAGCCACCAGAACTGGTCCAATCTGAGGAATGTGGAATGTGGTAAATGCTCCAAACCTTGCCATAGTAAGAAATGATAAAAACAAAGGCTTAAGTGGCTGGTAAACAACTTTTTTGTGTCTTGTAAAGCTAGGTGAATCCTCACAGAGTGTCATTCTAAAAATTGGGTCCTAGGAGACCCAAAGCTAAAAAAGTTTGGGAATCTCTGATTTAGCACAGAAGCACAAAACAGACTACACCCATGTGGTTTTCAGAGAGTCAGGGTGGTGTAGTGGTTTGGGAGTGGACTTAGACCTGGAAAATCAATCCAGGTTTGATTCCCCCCTCAGCCACGAGCTTCCTGGGTTGACTTTGGGCCAGTCACTTTCTCTCAGCCTCACCTACCTCACAGGGTTGTTGTGAAGACAAAAGGAGGGGAGCAGCTGTGTACACTGCCCTGAGCTCTTTGGAGGAAGGGCGGTATAAAAATGTAAAAAATAAATGGTTTTTCAAGTTGAAATTTGTCCTTGGCTATCCAGCAGAAATCCTGTCTGATGTTCCCTGCCCCCTACTGCACAAACTTCATGACACCAAGACCATTGATGGAGGGAACCTCAAAGGGCACTGTTTGAGGTACCAGAAGACATAAATCTGCTTTCATAAATAAGTCTTATTCAACTAAGCATGACTAAATAAGTCTCAGGTTGAAACTCTCTGCTTGGAAAAACCATTCCATAATGAAGAGAAAACTCATTTCAGATTTGAAACTGAAACAACTGTTTCCTGTAAATATATGCATGATGTGAAATTGTTTTTGTTTTACCGGTCATTTGGATTAAGTTGAGCTGCTCCATTGTCATTGCTTGATTTGTGCTGTGTTTCAGCTGTTTTAATGTTTTTGATGCTTTTAATATTTTTTAAATTGTTCTGTTTGTTTCATTTTGATTTGGGGAGCTTTCTTGAGTCCCTTTGACCAAAGATTAAGGTGGCATATAAATATTTCAATTAAATACTCCAAATAAATAAAATAAATGCTTTTTGAATTGGTAGTTGGGAGAGTGTGTGTGTGAGGGGGGAATGGGGTGGGGACGCACACAGAGTGGTCAAAACTGGGTGGGGAGGCTGCAGGAAGGGCTGAATCTGGCAGCAATGATATATGCAAGATCCTATTTCCTCTTTTTCGAACCACCCTGCCCCTTTCATTCCTTGGACAAAAAGCTGGCACCAGAAACACTTTGTAAGAGCTAGAGCTTTTCATGTTAACAGCCCAATTCTACTTAAATCTCCCCCCTCCCCCACTGATGCAGGCACATCAATAGTGTGCTTGTAGCATCCCAGGGTCGGGGGTAGCAGTTGGAGAGAGTAAGGGAACTTTTGTTCACAATCATAATCACAACCATGAGGTAACATGACCGAGAGAAGGCAGTCTTTGCTTGGGTGGTCACATACTTATAAGCAATCAATAAGAGTTCCAGCAAGACTTGGGGATTAACATTAAAGTAGTTTTGTGCATGTGCCTACAGGGCAGCAGGCTTTGTAGGTCATAAAACTGTTACGGCGTGAATGAGAGTTTCCATGAGATTCAAGGGCTTAAGATTAAACAACTTATGCGTGTGAACCTACAAAGCAGTTGGCTTTGGGATCTTGGTCTGCTGAATGTTTACCATGCCTGCACAGAATCTCAATATAATTTTGAGCTAGAGAAGAACTTTGAGGGGAGATGTCTCATGATTCATAATGCATAACAAGTTGGATGCACTTCACTCCAAATGAGATAATTGTGGACTTCGGCAACAATACTAATAAATGAAAAGAGCTCCTTGATGGTCCTTTTTTTCTGTTTCTTTGAGAGGATGAGATCCCCCATGTCTTGTCCTTTCTTTTATAACAAATGTTTGAATCATTCTTTTCAACATGAAATGCCAAGGCTCAAACATTTGACTGCTTCCATAGACCTGTCACTGTAGCAGGAAATTCATCTGTTTGTAGCCCCCTAAGCCATTAATCTCCTAGAAGCAAGCAGATACAGAGTTTGTACAGAAGTGCTTTATTGCCTTTACTATTGTAGCATATGTATGGAGACACTGCTGCCTTCTCAAGCTTAAAGCATTTTTGAACAACAGGAACAAAATCTGAATTGCATTACTACAAACTAATGCACAAGATCTCTCATCATGTTGTCGTGGCTATATCAAAAAGCCAAAGGCACACAGAGCAGATAACTATCAACTGAACACACAGTTGTGTGGCTTCAAACACTAAAAATGTAGTATGAGTGTAGATGGTTAGGTAGTTGCCACACAGCTGAGCAGGCCAACAGAGCCTAGTGAAAGCTCTACTTGATTTGTTGAGAATATATTAAGCCTTTTTCTAAGTAACACCACCTACCTTTCACCTACAATGAATGTGCAAGATGCATTTTGAGCCTAGATTCCTACTTGGGGGAAACATCAGAAAAATTTCAAGGGAAGTGGAAATGGTCTTGGTAATACTAGCAAAAACCTGGGGGGGGGGGAGAGTTCTACATGTCCCTACACAGAAATAACCAACCAAAATGAATTTTTAAGTCTAGCAGTATTTAGGATGTTATGTGGCTTCTGGTACGCACTGGATGTCCTTTTGGGAATCGGGGACTGAATAAGAAATTTTTCACGGTGTGGGAAAGTTGACTAGATCCAGAACTACACTGAATTTAATTGAAATTGACATTTCAAGTGTCGTTGTGAGGTTTCTGTTCAGGAGGAACATCTGAAGGATTACAAAATCTGCAAAAAAAAGTCTTGCTATGTCTAGCAAAATGCCTCATTGGTAGATACAGTACTTCATGCACAAACACTATTTTTTATTAATGGCATGATCCTGTCCTCCTCCTGCCATGGCTAAGTGCATGGACCACCAGCGCAGATTGTCTCAAATTTGCCATAAAGTGCATTTTGAGGCCTGTGCCGTCTCACTGGTGCCAGCACAGGGTGTAGCACGTGTTGGACATGGTACATTCCATGCTGGGCAATGCAGTGGTGGGGAAGGGTGGGGAGAGGGTGTAAGGGGGAGGGGGAGGGTGGCAATGGGAGCAGGAAGTAAGCTGATTGAGTCCAGGTGGCAGGATTTGGCATCCTCATCCTTTCATCCTCATTCTGCAAGACAATTCCAGCTGGTCCTATACACACTTATCTGAGAGGAAGCCCCATCACACATGGTGGAATATTTCTGAGTAAATACATATAGCAGTGGTTCCCAAACTGTGCGCCATGGTGCCCGAGGGCACTGCTGCGAACTCACAGGGGTGCCATGGGATATCCCCAGTGGCCTCTTCTTCTTGTAGCTCCCAAGTGCCGCCATCTTGGATCATGATACTTGCAAAATCTTGCAATCTACGATGGCAGTGCTTGGGAGAACTGGGAGGAAGAGGCTGCCTTGAAAAGTGTGCCATGACCATGGTAAGTTTGAGAACAGCTGATGTACAAAATTGTGCAGTCATTGTCTAAGCCTGAACTTTGGGTAGTGGATAATATGCGTCAATGTACATCGACTAATAATTCCATTTTTGTTCTAATTAGTGCCTGCCATTCTTTTTAATGCAATGTCTCATCTTCCCTTGCATACTGGAATGTAAAATATCCTACCTTCCATTATATTTTTTTTGCTTTTTTGAAACAGAATTGTTTGCCTTTTTCCCTGCCCAGGTGATATGCTGTTTGCACACTAGGATCCTGCACATCTCCATGTTAGGGGGAGACAGGAAAACTTTATTTTGAACTAATTAAACACGGACGTGTGCGAATCAATGTCATGTTTGAAACCATTCTGAAACAAAGGGTTATGATGACAGGATGACTGATCTGTGTCAGTGGGCCACAAATTATTCATTAGGAATTGCCGTTATCCTTTCGATTGTCCAGTCTGTCAAATGAGATTTTTTTTTTCCCCACTTGAGCAGATGGTGAGTTGGTAACAAGCTGCTCATTGTGACCTAAAAATAAACACTGCCTGGGGATCAAGGAGGTTCTCAGTCTAACCTTTAAGAATCTGGCTGATTGAGCTATTACAAAGACAATCAAATATTTCCAAAATTACACTTGTTTAAACACACTTAAAAAGTGTACTAAACAATGCAATGACCATGAACAAAGGCAACCTACTGCTGTATTGGAAGCCAACCAGAGCATACAGCAAAATGATGAACCCTATTCATTCTGGCTTTCTGAGCGTCCCGGCTCAATGACTCCAGTTTTTCACTGTATCTATTGGGTCTAATGATTCCAGCTTAAAACTGGAATAAAAAGTAATTTGATAGTTTTATAGACTTTAGAGATGTAGTCAGGGAAACACAATTCACCATCATGCAGTCAATTATGGAACCAGAACTTCATATGCTATAATTCCCTCGCTGAGCCCATGGCTTGGTACAAAATGCCATCGGTAATACAATATTTGCACGTTTTCAACTGCAGTAGAATGAAATAAATAAAGCCCCCATGAAAAGTTATAGCTGAAGGCAGGCAACACATAGCCCCAGAAACACTTTTGTGAAGCTCTATTAGAGTAGGATATAAATGGTACGGTCACCATTAGGGCACCGGTACCTGCACGAGACTGCTTTGTGCAATGTGCACAGTGCTTTGTTGTTGCCAAACAAGGCCCCTCTGGTAATTACAGGAATTCAGTTCCAGCACCAAGTTGCTGGGGGCCTTGGGAAAGCACCCTGGACTGGGCCCCTGTGGCCAGAGGTGTCACAAGCATTTGTGACACCCGGTACAAGAGCAAATTGTGTCACCCCCATGATGGACCTCCTCCCATACCAGACCATATAGAATAAATTACAGTGTCATATGCACAACATAAATGCAATGGCATCATTAGGATTGGTGCAATGCCCATTAACTTTATTTTATTACATGACAGTACAGGTCACCAAACAAACCAGTTACCAACAAAAAGCCAAACAACTGAATAAGGGCCCAATCCTACTCAACTTTCTAGTGCCAATGCAGCCATGCCAATGCAGCGTGCACTGCATCCTGCAATAGGGAGGCAGTCATGGATGCCTCCTCAAGGGGACATTTGTTCCCTTTCCTCAGGGCTGCACTGCAGCTGCATCAGCATTGGAATCTTGGGTAGGGTTGGGTCCTAAGAGTTCCAGTGTTAGCTCCGATATAATGGAAATGAGAGCTGGTTCATGCTAATACCTTACTGGTTCTCTACTGTGTCAAAATAACACCCCATTGGCTCTTGGAACCATCGGTCTCATTTGTCAGTGTTGACTTAAGGAAATCCACTTTTTCGTTACATAGGCAGTTATTTTCTTTTTCTGATAATCAGCCATAATGTTTAACAGAATACAGATAATTCAACACCATCTGTTTCATTGCATTCAGTGTTAAATTACACATTAAATGATATATAGCATGATGGTATTATTCAAAAATATCAAGGTTTTCACAGTTTTGACCAGTAGTGGTGTCACTCCCACCCAAATGTGTCACTTGGTGTGGTCTGCACCCCCCTAGCAATGCCATTACCCATAGCAACATCTCACTTGCTCACTGATAGTATGTTGGCTGCACTACCACAACTGCTGGTACTGTAGATTCTTAGCCTGACGAAGATGGGCCCTCTGATGGACATAGGCTCTTGGTCTGTGCCTGATCTGTCTGACTACTGATGTCATCCAACAGGAATCCCCACTACCAGTATAGTCACACATAGTAGGGGGCAGCTTAGCTGTACTTGTATAGTTTATTAAAAGATTGCTACTCTGTACCTTCTCCTCCCATTATGGAAGCAACCAAGGTGACTTACATGAACAAGATACATAAAAAACAAACTTCTTCAGTCCTTAGCTTGTGCTTGGAGAGCAGGTTGCCCTCTCAGCCAGTATGCTGCTGTAGGTGCTGCTGGAATTTGTGTATCATTTATGGCACGCTTTCACTCTTTGCGATTGTTGGAGCTATGTCTTGTCTCATTGATGGTCAAATGCTGGTTCCTTATGTCTTTCTCAATGTGTTTGCGTCATGTTTTCTTCGGTGCTGCCCACTGAACCCTTCAGTAGGGAGGTTGCTCAGGCCAGAGGAGCTTGTGTAGCATCCTGCTGGTGTTCATTCTGTAGATAATAATAATAATAATAATAATAATAATAATAATAATAAACTTTATTTTTACCCCGCCTTTCTCCCCGAATTGACTCAAGGTGGCTTACAACAGGTTAAAACAGATTAAAAACATAATTTAAAACAAATAAAAATATATTAACACATATCATAAAAACAGCAGTCAGATAAAAATTAGTCAGGTAAAAAGAGCATAGAGCAGCAGCAAAATCATAAAAGAATCAGGCCTGTAAAAAATATTAAAAGATGTATAAAAGATGTTAAAAAGGCCAAGAACTCAGAAGGCTTGTTTAAACAGAAGGGTCTTCAGGCCTCGCCGAAAAGTCTCAAGAGAGGGAGCCATTCTTAAGTCAAGGGGAAGGGAGTTCCATAGCATTGGTGCCACTACTGAGAAGGCCCTATTTCTTGCCGCTGCCCCACGTACCTCCCTAGGTGGCGGCACTTGCAAAAAGGCCTTCTCTGATGACCTAAGAGGACGAGCCAGATTGTAAGGGAGTAGGCGATCTCTAAGATACCCTGGCCCAGAGCAGTATAGGGCTTTAAAGGTCAAAACCCTTGAATTGGGCCCTTGAATTGCCCTTGAATTGGGCCTGGAAACAAATGGGCAGCCAATGCAGCCGCTGGAGAAGCGGACTGACAGAGTCGAACCGCCTATCTGCAGTATCCACACGGGCCGCCACATTCTGCACTAGTTGCAGTTTCTGAACCATCTTCAAGGGCAGCCCCCATAGAGTGTGTTACAGTAATCTAACCTCAATGTCACCGAGGCATGGATCACCGTGGCCAGGTCTGCATGATCCCAGTATGGCCGCAGCTGGTGCACCAGCCGAAGCTGAGCGAAGGCCCCCCTAGCCACAGCCGCCACCTGGGAATCCAGGAGCAGCTGCGAGTCTAGGTGGACCCCCAAGCTGCGGACCTGCTCCTTCAGGGGGAGTGCAACCCCATTCAGCGCAAGTCGATAGTCCAGCACCTGCATCAAGGATTTCCGAACCAGGAGAGCCTCTGTATTATCTGGATTTAATTTCAGCTTGTTAGCCCCCATCCAGATCCTCACTGCCTCCAGACAGCGCTCCAGGCCCTCAACCGTCACCCTGGAGTCTGGAGGAAAGGAGAGATAGAGCTGGGTATCATCGGCATATTGATGGCACCTCACTCCAAACCATTGCAATCTGTGTTTTTGAATTTGATCTTCAACTGATGGTTGATGGTCGATGGTCGTTCCTTATCCAAATTGTCTTGGTATGAAGGTGATAATGAAGAGAGATGCCCAGGATCTGTCTCAAGCATCTCATTTGGAAGACCTTGAGTTTGTTCATCTCTGATTTGAGCAGAGTCCATGTTTCCAATCCATATAGGAGAATTGGCAAGCTCAGTGTTCGGAAGAAAGCAACGTCCACAGTGCTTTGTTGTTGCCAAACAAGGCCGTCTGGTATTGGAGAGTTGTCATGGATGTTATAACCTCTACCACTCCTATACTCACCATCACTAATATCACAGAAGTTCTTTGTATGCATAACTGAGAATTTTTTCACTTATATTTGTAATGTATTATAATCTTGCATTAAAATAAGAATGGATAAGGCCAAATATCAAACTCAACAAAAATACAAATAATCATGTGCAATAATACACATTAATATACATTATTAATACACATTTATACCATCTGATCACTGATCTGACACAGCTAGTTTAGTCAAGAGACTCTCATTCCCATTAAGACATTTTAATTTAATAAGAATAAAAAAAATTGCCAGTATCCACTGTTCATAACAACATGAAACTCAATAACCACGGGAATCACCATTACTGAAGCCATTTTCAACCACTGTGCTGTGGCACATTGGTGTGCCGTGAGTGGTCCCAGGTGTGCCACAGGAATATGGGAGAAGGTAATTTATTAGTAGGGCCAATGGGGAATGTGAGCCCCCCACTGGCAGCATGGCGCGCATTGTCAATTGTAAAAAACCTGATGGTGTGCCTTGACCATTTTAGTGCTTTGTCAGTGTGCCCTGAGATGAAAAAGATTGAAATTAGCTGAACGATTGTATCTGTTTCAACTCTTCTATAAACACACATCCCAGCACTGTTCACATGCAGCGAGGTCCTCGTTCAGCAGTGAAGTGGCATTCTTGTTTTGATACCTGCCATTTTTGCATTAAGCTCCTGGTCTACCACACTGTTAAATGAATGACCCTCGCACGCCCGTCCCCTTTCTTTTTCACTAGGAGCATAATCACCACAGTGGAGAACAAAATGTTTTTCTTCCTTTCTTTCGAGCCATCTCCGAGAGTGATGGAGACTGTCAGTGAGGAGCAGCGCATTAGCCTTTGGCAACAGACTGAGTAGATGAGATTGTCAAAAAGAAGCAAGACGTGAACAAAATTGAAAACTGCAAGGTGTTTAATACCTGGGAATGGCGGTGTGCGTGCTTCTGGGAATTTCAACTTTGTTTATAGTGGAAAGCTTGGCGCATCCCATTGAGCGCAACGTGTCTTGTCGAGAAACTTTTATTTAGCTGAAAGGCTGTAAGACTGTACGTTATGAACTGGCAGAAATATATGCCAGTTGTGCTGCCCAGATGTGCTTCCTTATTTGTGGTGAGAGTTCATTTCTGTCTTCCTGTTTCTTTTTCCGTGAGACAGATCCAATGTCTATACTTGTTTATGCTTAATGTATGCAGTACTGCTCAACAAATTTATGCATATATGCAGTAAGGACTTTTTTTTTGTAAAAGAACACCAGGTGTTTTATGGTTTATTGTAGGAAGAGCTTTGCTGGATCAGGTCAAAGGCCCATCTAGTCCAGCTTCTTGCATCTCATAGTGACCCACCAGATGTCTCAGGGAGCACACAAGACAACAACAGATCTGCATCCTATACATACATATTTATGGTTCCCTAAGAGGGAAGCTAGCTTGTAATCATATCTGTTAACACCAGTTGCCTTGACTTCATAACACAATTTTCAGTTTCATAGGATTGTCTTCTTAAACACACTTCCACACTGTGTTACCTGGTGACTCAGAATGCATTGGCATAAATGGGATATGGATGTTCTTTATCTGCATGACATTATTTCTGGCTGGACATTCTTTTGGATGTAAATCCAAATACGTACCCTCATTACATTCTGTTGCAACTACTCACATGTATTTGTATTTACTTATTTGCAACTAGACTTGATGTGAGACATTGGTGTTTGAGTGTAGATATGATATTTACTGAAGGAGGTAGCCACAATGATGCACAATACTCAGTGGGATAATATCCACTTTGATTGTAATGCTTTGAGTCTTAGCATGGTCCATTAAGTAGCTTAGTTATAAATAAATAATAATTATTAGAATACTGCTCCTTAGCAAGGCGATACATTTAAATTATCATCAGGAACAGATGTAGAAGCACCTGCTTCCCACTGTGGAGCTGTGGCCAATGTTATCCAGATGGCATTCTTAATGTAGAAGTCCCGGAGCCTTCCACCAATGGATTGAGAAGAATTCAGTTATTATTTTTTTCTGTCGCAGCAGATGTAATCCTGTCTCTGACCACCTGCTGCCTCCTGTACTGAGCAGGTTTTGTATTTTTTAAAGGTGTTTGGACTCCCAAAGAGGTGAGGAGAAGCACCACATGGAAAAACTGGAGCATGATGACCTTGGTTCCATTGCTGCATAGATCCCTCTAAGTGAGAGAGGTGGAACAGATAAAAATAATGTGCTTTTTGCAGTGTTTTCTAGAATTTCCACTATAAGTAAACTGGGTTTCAGAGGTTCTTTAGATAAACAGCTCATCTTATAGAAAACTAGCATATTGGAGACTAGACTGGACCACTTCTCCCTTACATCTAATTTTAAAGTGCTTTTTAAAAGTAGTTTGCTGACATCAGTCACTTTTCTTTGACTCAGATAATTGTAAATAGCACTGCATAGCAAAAAAATGAATCTATTAATAGTTACGTACTTGGGAGTAAGTCCCAAGTCTGTAAAATGCATAGGTTCAGGCAGTTAGTTATAGACTGAAAAATCTAGGATACCCAGGATCTAGAATTATTTTTTTGTTACTGCAAACTTTTTACAGAGCATTTATTAAAATTAGTTATGGCATCCAATTAATTTTCAGTGACAAGACAAAACTCTTGCTAGACATTTACTATATCCTTTAAGAAATGCTTTGGCTGTAAGGAACTAAAATGAAAATGACTCGGCTTAAACCCATTAAGTTCCCAGTCTTTTTGAATTGCCTTAGAATTCAATTTAATAGATCCAATTTAAGCAACATCTACTTTAAGCAGTTGGTTGCCTAGTGAAATGTTGGCCAAAGCCTTTGGATTGGCTGAGGAAAGAGACTTCCTAATTTTCATATGGATTCTTCATAATTGACAATCTAATTTTAACACAGCAATGCTTTGTTTCTTACCTCACAGAGCATATTTAGCAATACAGACTGTAAATATGCTTTAAGAAAGCACAATAACATACAAGTCAATTTTCCTGATGAGGTAAAGATGATTAATATTCCAATTTAGTAAAGTGCAAAACACGAACTCTTAACTTTTCTATATTTGTTCTCTGGTTGCTTAGTATTAGCTATTCTCATTCACAGTGAATAAATAGAAATACAAATAGTGACTTGGGCTCAGAACGAACAGATAAAATTTTAACCTCTTCAAAATAAGACGCAAAAAGATACAACTGTTGTAGAGATACCTACATATTAGATCCATTGAAATTAACACGTTAAATCTTAAGCATACATATTTTAAATTAGGGTGTGCAGTGGAAATACAGAAGATATTGCAAGGAGACAGGATGTGGTATCTGCAGTGGCCCTTTGCTCTGGTGAATCTAGGAAACATTGGGTTAAAACCTAGGCTTTTAGCAGCAGGTGTGCAACAAGGTCTTCAAGGATAAAAGCAGCACCTGGAGGAAGGAAAGTCTGTGGGTGGCAGGAGGAGGACAGGTTGGGGAAGAAGGGAGGATTGACTAGCTGACTGATGGATGGACTGGCTGGCTAACAGACTGAGCAATGGACCTGCTGACCAATTAACAGACTGGCTAACTGTTTGATGGACCTACTGGCTGGCTGGCTGGCTGATGGACTGGTGAACAGTGGACTACTGAAACTATGACAGCTGGAGACTGCTGGTTGGTGGAGAACTGGGGGAGCTAATTAGCTTGTGGACTCCTCTGGAAAGATTGGAAGCTCCTCTGGAAAGACTGGAAAGGGGATTTGGAAAGGAGATTGGAAAGAGGATTTGGGCAAAACAGGGTGTTCCTCTGGCTTCAAAGCCCCTATCCTTTGCCTTTGAAGCCTAGATTCCAGTCTGCCTTGTTTTCAAAACAGAACCAACACAAATACATCTAAGGATCTTGATATATTGCTGTTGCAATTATAAAGGGTAAACTGTAGTAGAACATCACCAGATGTCTCAAGAACACGTGGCTAGGTTGTATGCAGTATGGGGCAAAGCATGTTTCCTGAAATATCCTAGGGGTATTTGGCATATAAGAGCTGCTGCCTTGTATGCCTGAAGATCTGAGGCTGCCAGATCAAAACAACCGGAAGTACCCGAGAACTGACGACATGCTGATATACTGATGAGCTGACCCTCGGTGGCAGAGAGGAGTTGCTGTCAAGAGGAGTGTGGGAGGCGAAGGGTCAGAGAGAGGCCAGACCTGGAAGGAATCCAGCTGGAACGAGGAGTTCTATGAAAGACTAGAACTATTCAATTGTAAAAAACCCTACGGGGGTTTAGAACAGCCTGCCTATGTAAACCGCCTTGGATTAAAGTCTGAGGAGAAATCTGAGGACCAAAGAAAGGCGGTATATAAATACCTGTATAAATAAATAAATAGTCCAAAAGTGGTAATAAATCACACTATTTTTTGTTAATACTGTATTTAGCAACTTAGCATGGAGGACATATCTTGATAACTTTCATCTCCATAAAAATGATTTAGGAACCTTCAGTTATAGAGATTTTCTTTTTCTTTTCTTTTTTTTAAGAAATCCGCATACAGGACTTTCCAATTGCAGTAGCCACAATAGCCCTGTTTATTAGCCTCAGTTCCAGTCAATTTCAGTCAAAATCCCCACAATACAATTTATTGTGTATTTTGTATGTGCTAGGCGCCTGGGTCTTTTATTCTAACAGTTTTATTCTAAAGTACTTTTGATGCATTCACCATAATTCTCCCCTCCTTATTTCTCAAGTAATCCAAAAACAATAATTGGGGAACTACGGACTTGGTAATTGGGGAACAGCATGGGGGAATTTGTAATTTTATTTTGTGAAATGGAGGATACTCACCAGCAATGTTAGTGTTAAATTGTTTGCCTCAATAAGTCTCTATATTCCTGACAGTGCAACAGTTTTGGTTTTAAATCAAAACACACTAAATAAAGAAGGTAGAATTTCAGTCATTATCCAAGGGATAATGGTATTAAAGTAATGAATGAATGAGGGCCAAATCCTATCCAATTTTCCAGTGCTGGTGCAGTGCTGGTGCCAATGGGGTGTGCACTGCATCCTGTGGTGGAAAGGCAGTCAAAGAGGCCTCCTCAAGGTATGGGAACTTTTGTTCCTTTACCTTGG
The DNA here is from genome assembly GCF_035046505.1 of Tiliqua scincoides. NCBI lineage: Eukaryota > Metazoa > Chordata > Lepidosauria > Squamata > Scincidae > Tiliqua > Tiliqua scincoides. The sequence continues at coordinate 63,898,940 of NC_089826.1, forward strand.
GGCTGCATTGCAGCTGCACTGGTGCTGGAAAGTTGGATATGATTGGGCCCTGAGTTATTTTATTTTTAATGGGACAAAACCTTTCTTTACAGCCCTCTTTCTGTCCTCTCTTCTCTTTGACAACCATCTCTCTGCTCCATCCTTTTGTTCTTGTCTTAAGAACAGTAAGAAGGAAAGGTGAATTTCAGACAAATCCCACAAAAGGCAAAAAGCAGTTATATGTAGGAAGATAGAAAATAATAATAATTAATAATAATAATAATAATAAAAAAAACTTTATTTATATCCCACCCTTCTCCCCAAAGGGAATTTGTAATTTTATTTTGTGAAATGGAGGATACTCACCAGCAATGTTAGTGTTAAATTGTTTGCCTCAATAAGTCTCTATATTCCTGACAGTGCAACAGTTTTGGTTTTAAATCAAAACACACTAAATAAAGAAGGTAGAATTTCAGTCATTATCCAAGGGATAATGGTATTAAAGTAATGAATGAATGAGGGCCAAATCCTATCCAATTTTCCAGTGCTGGTGCAGTGCTGGTGCCAATGGGGTGTGCACTGCATCCTGTGGTGGAAAGGCAGTCAAAGAGGCCTCCTCAAGGTATGGGAACTTTTGTTCCTTTACCTTGGGGCTGCATTGCAGCTGCACTGGTGCTGGAAAGTTGGATATGATTGGGCCCTGAGTTATTTTATTTTTAATGGGACAAAACCTTTCTTTACAGCCCTCTTTCTGTCCTCTCTTCTCTTTGACAACCATCTCTCTGCTCCATCCTTTTGTTCTTGTCTTAAGAACAGTAAGAAGGAAAGGTGAATTTCAGACAAATCCCACAAAAGGCAAAAAGCAGTTATATGTAGGAAGATAGAAAATAATAATAATTAATAATAATAATAAAAAAAAACTTTATTTATATCCCACCCTTCTCCCCAAAGGGACCCAGGGCGGCTAACAACATATAAAAGAGATTAAAACATAATTTCACAAACAGATAAAAACATATTAAAAACACATGAGCAGAACCCATAAAAACAGTAGTCAGATAAAAGTCAGAATAAAAGAGCATAAAACAGCAGAGGAATCAGGCCTGTAAAAAGCAACTAAAAGATGTATAAAAGATGTTAAAAAGGCCATGAAGTCAGAAGGCTTGGTTAAACAACAAGGTCTTCAGGCCTCGCCAAAAAGTCTCAAGAGAGGGAGCCATTCTCAAGTCAAGGGGAAGGGAGTTCCACAACGTTGGTGCCACTACTGAGAAGGCCCTATTTCTTGCCAAAATGAATTGGTTCATAGAGCAAAATGAATTGGAACCAAAATGAATTGGTTCATAGAGCAAAAAATGGCTCAAACCTGACTTAATTCATTTTGCTGAATGGTGTTTTTTTGTTTTTTTGTTTTTTTTTGGAGGGTGGTCCCTCTAGTTACTTTAGTATCAGATCTGTTTGGGGAGTGAAGGCTGAATTTTACTTCTATGGTATGTTTTTGTCAGATATGTCTTCTGACAAGGTAAACCAACCCAGTAGAAGATGTGCATGAATATTAACCCATTTCCAGAGGAGAAGCAAGGTAGTTTAATCACTATTGGCAATTTGCCAGTAACATCATGACTCTGGTATGAGTGTATGTTCACAGAAGAGGGCGAAAAGAAGTATATTTCTCATATTTGTTTAACTATATACAGTGGAGATTTAATTTTCTGGCATGGCTCTTGATTCTATTCTCAACCCTCTTAATGTAATGGCTGAGTCTGTCATCAGAGCCCCAGTTCTATTCCCTGCCACTTGCAAGGATGCCCTCCGCTATCCATTGGGCTCCTCCCTTGCCCAGAGAAAAAAAAATCAGACCATCTATTCAGTCAATCAATTGTCCATTCCTTCTGAAATGGACAAGAGAACCCGCTCCCTTAGCTTTTTAGCTAAGGTCCTTTGAAAAAATGTTAACAGCCTCACTCAAGCACTCACACTGATAATATCACTGCTTCTCAGCGGCGGACCTCTCCAGCCCTGCGCTTGGGGCAAAGGTCCGCCCCCCTGCACAGAAATCGCCCCCTAATCACCTGAGGCTCATGGAGCCTCGCACAACCCATGAACTTGTCGGGGAAACTTCTGTGAGGTTCCCTGATGCCATAAACTGTGCTTCTGGAAAAGAAGAGGCTCAGAGAGGCTTCCGCAGGGTCCTTGTGCCTTGTGCCTGGGTCTTTTGCCCCATTGGACCTTATGGTAGGTCTGCAATGACTGTTTCTTTTGCAGGAGACATCTAAGAGCTCTGCTTCTCCTTGCTCCCTTCAACAGCATCCCTGAAGACATGACATTCATGTCATTCATGACATTCAGGACAGCCGCCTTGGGTGCCCTTCGGGGAGAAAGGCGGAATACAAATCCAATAAATAAATAATTTCATGTTTCTTTTCATTTTTGACAGCATTCATTTTTGTATTGTATTGGAGGAGTTCTGGCAAAGTTTTCTGGTCTTGCTCTCTTATTTGCAGCCAGCTCTCTTAGACTTGTCCTGCTTCCAGACAGGACACATGCTTGCTCATGCTCAGTCCCAGCATTGGTTGATTGATTAACTGGTGCCTGCGACTGTACCTGCACCCTCCTCCCATGCTCACACACCCTGATGCGGCATCAGGGCAGGCAAGCCTGCTTCATTTGGTCAGGCATTGATATGTGCATGCATGGGAGATGTGTCTGAGGACTATATGATAAGTTATGGATAGGAAGCAGTTGAAGGCTCTTGTGGGTCGAAGTCAACCTCTAGCCTTGCTTTGCCCATATGTGGCCTGGATAAAATTATTTGGAGAGTACCTTACTTCATCTAAGTGTGTCTTTAACTTCAAGGCCTCTTGTGTAAATTAATGGTTGAATGATCCAACAACTTCAAGAAAAGACTGTTGTTGTATGTTGTTCACAGCAGGACAATACAAATATGCACACATCTTTCTTACTCATCATACTTTCTTCTTTCTACCATACCATTTTCATATTTATTGTGACTTATTTTGGAATCTGATTCGCAGGTATGCCACTCCCAGTAACTTAAGTTATTCATTGTAGTTTTTGCGTAAATCACATAAGGATGCTTTTTGAAACACTGCGTTTGTTAAACATGAACTGAGTGACATCTAATCACCCTCCTTGTTCAGTGGAAATACCTCAGAGGAATTTCCTGTCTTCCGCTCATATTTCTTTAAGAGCTCACTAATTGCTCTTTAGGGCTTTAATACAGAATAATGTCTAATTTGATTCTGAAGTCTACTTTGTAACACTTCATATTTCAGTGCAATCTTAGCAAAACACTTATAAACTGTTGTGCTCTTGGTCAATCTAAATAATGCCCCTGCTTTTGAAAAATGGGAACTATGGAGCACATGGCTTCTTAGGAAGGTCTTAATCGCAGCACATACTTCAAACTTCATTTCATTTTTCAGAGAGAAAGGGGGCGTGGGCTTGTTAAATGACAAGAGATTTGGTCTATTATTTTAGGTTCTTCATCAACAAATGCAATACTTAGCCTTTATATAGCACTTCAGAACTACTTCACATATATTACCTCAGTGATCTTTACAATGTTTCTGTAACCTATTTCCGCCTGGCCCTCAGATGGCAGGTTGCTTAACCCTTGATGCACATAACCTAATCTGCCTTGTCAGTTTTGCAACCCACCAAAAATTGGGTCACGACCCACTGGTGCATCCTGGACCTGCAGTTTGGGAACTGCTGCTGTAGTGCAATCCTATGCATGTCTACTCAGGAGTAAGTCCCAATAAGTTCAATGAAACTTACTCCCAGTGTAAATGTGTATAGCAGGGGTCTCTAAACTTTTCGGCCAAAGGGCTGCATCAAATATCTGGCACAGTGTCGAGGGCTGGGGAAAAAAATTAAATATAAAATTTAAATAAATACATTAGTGATAGATATTAGATGAAATGAATGAATGGGCTCAAATGTCCAGGATTTCTCTAAGCACCAACACAGCCCAAGGAAAAAAAGCACACACTTAAATGGACTCCTATTCTCCCACCCCACAGACACAACTCTGTTGGTGTTTGGTCAACTGGATCAGAGGCTCTCAGGGGACCAGAGGCTGGCTGAAGGTCAGATAGAGGTACTCTGCAGGCTGCCTCTGTCCTGCGGGCCAGGGTTTGGAGACCCCTGGTGTATAGGGTTGCAACCTTGGTCTAGTTCTGCAAGGCAATTTGCATGAAATAGTGCAGTTTATTTGCCCAAGGAGCAAATAATAATGGCTAGATTCCAAAGAACCAGACAGCTAGTTCCAAAAGCCCAAGAGAGCTTTGGACTTGTGTTTCTCAAACTAAAACCACTCTTCATGTCACATGGTGAAATGCTGTTGGTATGGGACTTCCAATACGAGATTATGATATGGTGAAGAGTCAGCAGTTCAAAGTGAAATGGTCAAAAATCCACCTGCAGATGTCTCTGCCTGAGGGCATGCCTAAAGTAGTTTGTCAGATCCTGGGCAAAGTTTATTGTTAATAGAAAGCACTGGAGATCTGTTTTTAATTAATAGTGAGCACTGAAGATCTGTTCCTCTAAGCCCTGAAGCTCAATTTCAAACAGACAAAAAAAAAAAAACTAAGCCTCAGCAATCTTGTGTGGAAATCAATCCAGTCAAAATGACAACCTCTAAGCAGCGACTCTGTAAAAGGCTGCATTTTCCATGAGCTTTCAATCTGAAAGACTTATTTTTTGGATGAAAGGCAACAACGAATGCTGGAGAAAGTAAAGTCTCCAAGAGTGCACAATGGGAAGCAATTCTGAGAAGTGAATTTCACAGAAAATAAATATGATCATGAAGGTTATATAGTTACATGGGCCACATCAATGACAAAGAAATTGACAGCAAATGTCTGGTTTGGAAGAGAACTAATCATACATAACACCACTTCCGAAAGCTCTGTGCTTAACAAAAACATATTTTTTCCCATTACAAACTTCAACCAGTTTGTGGAATTGATTGATTCAAAATCCTGAGTCAGATATACCAGCCATTATCCAGCACACTCAATTTGAGTGCCTTTAAATTATTTGCTTTCACTTCCTGTACTCTGACCGCCATATTGAGTGATGATAATGTTCCCACCTGGGGTCTGTAATACCACTTCATTAAAATCAATGTGTCTTTTCCTGTTGATCTCAGTGAGATGAAGACCGCACCAGGATTGAACACTAAAGACTGTAGTTCATATATCTTCAGGAAGGGATTTTCATTCATACCCTGGAAAGTTGGATAAGCCCTGAAAGGGTGCATGGCCAATATTTTAAAACTCCTGGAGTATTGCTTGGGCATTTTAGGATTGTTTTAAACTTTTCCAAGTCTTGTTCAAGGATTGAAATAAATCTGGAAAAGGAGAATTGGCATCATTTGAAAGCAGAGAGACTTGCAGGAGATGGAAGACTGGGTTGGGAAAAGTAAGAAATTACCATTCTGCTGTAAAATAGTACAGAACTTCTCTGTGAAATGTTTGCATAATCAGAATTACAGGTCCTTTCTTGGTGAGATCCCAAGTGAGACTTGTAACATCCCTGAGCTGCTCTTTATTTTTGACTATGTTCACTCTGCATAATTGACCCAGAGGAGGGAGCTCTTTGATGTAAACTCTCCTGCTTGACATTCTCTGTTTGTTTGTTTCCCTGGAAAACAGGGACATCTCCACCAAACATGGGGAAAATGAATAGGCATGTTCAGGACCCAAATCTGCTTTCAAAATTGAATATCACCTTGACCCACATAGCGATTTTCAAAGTGAAGGGGGAGAAGAATGTAAAAGATGTTGTAATGTGATACCTTCTTTGGAAATTGGGTCTTTGGAATAAAAATTGAGGTGCATATTAGGGCCACTACTCTACATTTGAAATTCAAACCTTTGATCACCATTAGTTTGTGTAAAAGTATCATGCACATGGGTGGTGCTATGTAAATAGTAAATAAACCCCAGAGGGTATTGCTATTTACTAATTTTTTTGGTATGAGAGCAGGCATGCATCCTGGAAAGGAAATGTGTATGCACAAAGAGTTACAAGCTGATAAAGAATTTTTTTTTTAAAGTTGGTTTATTTTGAGAATTCTCCAAAGAGACTCATAATTGCTGACCCAAATCTGAATCAAGTTGCTGGGGTGTGTGCATCACCCTATTACTGGTTAACTAGAAACCTGTCAAATTAAATGGTCACGCTTTGCCTTTCTGGATCCTTGAAATTCAGCTGGGATTCCATCTGATAGCTGCAAATGTTAAAAGTAATAAAAAATGAAATAGGGGGAAATAAATTCAGATCTTTGCAAGCAAGCTCAGTGTAAGGAAATGTGGTTGATGATCTCCCCCTACATTCCAGCCTTGCAAAATAAAAATAAAAAATAAACCAAAAAAGCAACCCAGTTTCCTATATTAAGTATTAATATTAATATTAATATTCCTATTCTTAATATTAGAGTATTAAGAAAAGTAAGGAATGTCATCTTAAAGCATACAGGAGAAGAGGCAGAAGGAACAGATGACAAAGGAAAGGCCAGAGAAACACTATAAAGGAAAAGAGAGGAAGTTTGAGAAGGGAAGAGTGGTTGACGATGAGATGATGTGAGTCACCACTAGGGTTTGCTTCACCTGGTTCAAGAGCTCATTGTGTCACCCCCATGATGGACCCCCTCCCATACCATATCATACAGAAAAAAATTACAATATCATATGCACAGCCTAAATGCAGTGGCAACAATAGGGTGGGTGTCACTCCCATTAATTTTGTTTATTTAAATATATAAGAATATAGGTCACTCAACAAACCAGTAACCGACAAAAATCCAAGGGTCAACTTGATTACACTCACGCGACGGAATAACAGCCCATTCCGAAAGGTGGTGCTGCTGCCAGGTGCAGTGGTGCCAAAGCAGTTACCGCTGCACCCTGCAGCCCTGTGGCAACAGTGAGAGGTCTCCTCGGGAAGGGGACGATGTGGACTCACCTCCCTGCATTACAATCTCTGCGCATGAACTGGAGGTTGTCCATGACTTTGTGTACCTTGGCTCAACGATCTCCGACACTCTTTCTCTTGATACCGAGCTAAACAAGCACATCGGTAAAGCAGCTACCACGTTTTCCAGACTCACAAGGAGACTCTGGTCCAACAAGAAGCTGACGGAACATACCAAGATCAAGGTCTACAGAGCTTGCATCCTGAGTACACTTCTGTACTGCAGTGAGTCATGGACTCTCCACTCACAACAGGAGAGGAAATTGAACGCTTTCCACATGCGCTGCCTCCGACGCATCCTCGGCATCACCTGGCAGGACAAAGTTCCAAACAACACAGTCTTGGAACGAGCTGGAATCCCTAGCATGTATGCACTGCTGAAACAGAGACGCCTGCGTTGGCTCGGTCATGTTGTGAGAATGGATGATGGCCGGATCCCAAAGGATCTCCTCTATGGAGAACTCGTGCAAGGAAAGCACCCTACAGGTAGACCACAGCTGCGATACAAGGACATCTGCAAGAGGGATCTGAAGGCCTTAGGGATGGACCTCAACAAGTGGGAAACCCTGGCCTCTGAGCGGCCCGCTTGGAGGCAGGCTGTGCAGCATGGCCTTTCCCAGTTTGAAGAGACACTTGGCCAACAGTCTGAGGCAAAGAGGCAAAGAAGGAAGGCCCATAGCCAGGGAGACAGACCAGGGACAGACTGCACTTGCTCCCAGTGTGGAAGGGATTGTCACTCCCGAATCGGCCTTTTCAGCCACACTAGACACTGTTCCAGAACCACCATTCAGAGCGCGATACCATAGTCTTTCGAGACTGAAGGTTGCCAACACACAGATTTGAGAGACTCCGTGTCATGCTTTCTGGCCCAACATGAAGTTCAAGATCTGGAGGAGCAGATCTCCACTGGTCCCACCAGTAATATAGATCAATAGTGCTATGGGCAGAAGGCAGACCTCAGATGTGATATGTTCCTGCACTGCATCAGTCATTAGTTTGCATCTTGGGTAAGTGTGGATAACTACATCAGGACAGGGATGGGAGCCCAAGTCAGTGACTTGGACTCAAGTCAGAAAAATGCACATTTTTCATTGACTTGTGAGTAGTGGAAGACTCTGAAAAACACTCAAGTCATGGTCCCCCTGACTTGGCACTCATCCCCATGCATGCTGACTCGAATCTGCCTGTGGCTGGGTGTACTTGCTTACTGTTTTTGCGGCATGGAAAACCTCATGGGGCCAGCATTCAGACCAGGGCGAGCGGCAGGGAGGTTCCAGTTAACAATGCATTCCTAACAAGGCAGGTAAGGGTTACTTTACTTAACAAGGTAGGTAAGGGTTAACAATGCATTCGAACAGGGGAGAAGAGGCGGGAGAAAACTCTTGCCCATCTCCCATAGGAAGGAAGGAACCAATGATCATTGGAAAAAGGATGTGTGTTCTGGTAATTTCTTTGGTTGTGGTAGAGCAGAGGGAGGAGCCTAAGCTGGTTCTTGTCTTACGATTGGCTGCAGAAGTCCAGGGACGGGGAGGAGGTGGGGAAGGGGAGAGGCAGTTTGTAGTAATCATGCTTTCCACTGCATGGTTGGTGGGAAGGAAGAACCCTCATTGTATGACTGGCTACAGTGGGACTACTTCTGAGTGGAGCTGCCAAGGATCAGGTCGTCCTGGTAAGCCTGGCAGCTTGTGCACGTGACCTTCCTCCCTCTTGCACTTTCTGTCACTTCTCTTGCAGTCCCTCTCACCTCCCCCACCCTGTTTACAGATGGGCAGGGACAGCAGGGGAGTATTTAAAGAGAACTCCGACACACACACCCCTGGCAGCAGCCCCGTTTATTTCACGGCTGGCTTTTTAAAGGGAATGGGATAACTCAAGTCCTTTAGAGTCATGAAAGGGTGACTCAGCAACTTGGAGAGTGCCCCCATTATAACTTGTTTTCAAGTCGAGTCACAGGAATGGTGTCTCTAGACTCAACTCGCATCAAGCCATGCTGGGTTTTCCCATCCCTGCATCTGGGTAATTCCGGTTGCAACCAACTCCTACATACATGTTAGCTGTTCTACTTTCAGCATCTTTTTGCATTTGAGCAAAAGCAGCTGCCTGGGCCACAGAATGGGAAAGGCACTGTGCAAATCTTTCTCACTTAATTCAATTTTTAACACATGATCATACAGCCACACCATTCAGCTGTCAACCAGTATTTCTCATTTGAGAAGCCATAAAAAAATTAAGTAAAGCCTTTAGTTACTAATGATTGTATATGAATTCATCGTGGTGATGGGAAGAAAGAGAGTAAGATTCATGGATTCCTCAGCACAATGTGTTATATACCCAGGGAGGAGATTTGTTACTTTGCTCATTCAAAGCTGTGTATTTCTTAAAAAAAAGAATTTGGAAAGCCTCTTCAGATGATTATTTCATTACATTTTCAGACTGAAGGAAAGCAGAAATTCTACTCTTTGATATTTTTGCCCAAATTACTTCATCTAAAACCCACAGAGGGCCACAGAAAGATTGTAGATCAACTCATTCAAGTCCCTAAATGTGACTGCCATTTTTTACATCCTCCTAATTTTAAATAGGAACACTAACATGTTCTGCATTCAGCATCCATGTAAAACACATCCACTATCCTCCAGGATTCTCCTGTGGGACCCCTCCTGCCACTACCATCATCAGAACTGGTGTTTGTCAAGCACAGCTTCATAGAGTATGGCATGAATTCCTTAGCCAACCTCTGTCCAGCTCTATATGTCCCAAATCTCAAGTCACTCATGTTTTCCCTACCTTCTATTATCATCTCATTTCTGACTGCTGTTTGACTTCAAATTCTTCTCTTCTTCCCAGTGCTTACACCATAACACCATGATTTTGTTCCCTGTGGTCATTGCACCACTACCACTTCAATCTCCTGCCTTTGACCTTTGCCATTCCTTCCTCTCCCTTCTTCCACTGGGGCTGAGAAGAAAGATTGCATCCCCCCACAAGAACCTTTTGGGGGTAGGAGTATTTGAGAAAACAAGGGGAAGTATAAGCTGAAAAAGCAATCTGATCTGGAGAGTAATTGCGATCCTGGCCTTGTGTCGTCTGGGACAAGGACCGCAAAAGGCATAAAAATTTAACTTACGTTTTTCTCCAGAAAACGTTTTTCTGAGTGCTGGAGAGTCCGCAAGTGACCTCCCTGGCCCTCAGTAGGCCTTCCGAGGCCTCTGGAATGCTTCAAAATGTCACTTTGGGTTTTGACTGAAAACCCAAACTAACCTTTTAGGTCTTTCAGAGGCCTTAGAAGGCTTTCTAAGGCCCTGTAAAGGGTACTTAAGTGCAAAGGGTGGTGGGGGAAGGGGTCACGGTGGTGCCCCCAAGAGTGCCCACCAATGATATCAGTATCTGGGAAATACTGGGAACAGTGACTTCCTTCATACTGTATTATGTACTTGAGTACAGATAGCCAAGTAGAAAAAGCACATGTGTTTGTTGCACTTGGTTGTAGTTGATTGTGTATCAGTGACCCTTGCCATATTCTCCTTTAACCCATGTGAAAGTAGCAACCAGGAAGACATTGGTTTCACATGTTCATGTGTTTTAAAAGGAAAAGGGGTGATCCATGCACATGTATGCCCCTGACTATTGATATGTGTGCTTTAACTTCTTTGTTATACTTGGCTCTCCTTACATGAGTGCAACATGTAGCATGCAAGCCCATCCTTAGACAGCACAGACAAAACTGTGTGTGTAGACATTTCTAATGTGACAGCCATCTGTTATATTCTGCTGACATATAATTAGAATATGATTCATGTATTCAGCTTCTTTCTAAAGAAAGCATATATTAAAATGGCCCGTGGCTGGGAGTAGTTAATCATACACGTATACAAAAGACTGCAAGAACAGCCATCTATTTATATGTTATCTCTTGAACTTTGCTTTTCTTCATTCATTCATTATGGAAATTCCTATATTTAACTTTAATAAAACAGTATGATACAATGTAATCATATAGTTAGTTGTTCATGTGCCAGATTTTAGAATTAAATCAAGTTATATCAAAGTTGGATAAACTTACAAGGGAGCTGTCTGGCAGCGGAATGAGGTTTGGTGGACTCCCCCCTCCCCCTTTGGACACTGTTACAACCAAAATATATTGTAATGTGATTTTGTACCTATCTATGTGGGTGGATGTTGTGGATTTACTTTACAATGCCTACTTGGGATTAAATTTAAACAGCAGTTGTCACCCCAAAATAAATGTTTTAATTGCCTGATTCCTGTTTATTTGGAGAAATCTTTGAAACTTAGAAGGAAGTAAACATTTCCTTCTTGTCCTTCTCCTCTACTTAGTTCATGATATGAAAGTTTGAACTGGATCTGTGTTCTGGATTATTATTTTGCTTGACATCAACTATTTACAGTAAACAAGTATGTCAAATGCATTATATTGGCATTCAATAAGTCACTCAGCTATGCAAGATGAGTCAAGCCATCCACCAATACAAAATGGCTGATATGAACTTGAACGTTACTCCTGCTTGATGTTAGAAGGAACATTACTTCTGGTCATATCATATCATGAGTTGATGTAGCATAGAGGCAGGAGGTCTGGTCTAGAGGGTAGAGCCTCCATTTGCCTGAAGATAACATCCACAAGGTCTCCAGTTCAAGGCCACCGGCACTGTGCAACCTTGAAACAGCTGACAAGCTGAAGCCGAGCTATTCCATCTGCTTTGAGCGTGGGAGGATGGAGGCCAGGATGGAGGCCAGATCAGAATGAAACATCTGAATTGTTGTGGCTCTTGAAAGATAGAGCCTTCTTTCAATTGTAAAAATCCCTATGGGGATTTAAATAAGCCTGCCTATGTAAACCGCCTTGAATAAAGTCTTGAATAAAAACCAAGAAAGGCGGTATATAAATACCTGTATTATTATTATTATTATTATTATTATTATTATTATTATTATTATTATTATTATTATTATAGCAGCTAAGATACTGACAGCCCAACCTGCCGTAGCAATGATGTCCATCGCATCCCGCAGGGGAGTTTCAGCCTCTAGAGGCCTCCTTGTTTGGGCCCCCAGTGGACCTGCCGGGTCTACTCAGAATTGTGCGAACGATATCGCTGGCACAAGTCTGCATGGATCCAGGGAGGCAGATCAAGGTCAGGAAGGGGGTTAGGTTTTGGTGTGCCCTGCTACTGCCAAAACCACCCCTTACTGGCCCTGATCTGCCCTCCTTCACACCCCCGTTGCCATCCCTTCCGCCTACCCTGCCCTCTTCTGCCCACCCTGCCTCCCTCCCACACCCTGCACATACTCACTGAGTCTGGTGGTTGTTCGGAGTCCATTTGCCACTTGCAGATGAGGACAGGCTGTGTGCTCCAGTGTGTCACCTTTTGCAACAGCCAGAAAGCATCTAGCACCACTGGAATGCTTGTTCCAGCAACACTAGCCCCTTCAGGATTGGACCATGAGGTTGCAGTCCTGTCCTGGGAAGAGGTTGAAATGAATTCAATGGCTTATTTCTGAGTACACAGGTTTAGTATTGTGTTGTGAGCTGCCAATCAGGACTTCAAATCTTGCCTCTACCAAGAACTAAGGAGCTAACCTTGAGCAAGCTGCTTCCTCTTAGCCTTGGCATGGGCGTAAGAATCCTTACAGGTTAGTTATAAAGACTACAACAAGGTGGAAATGCTGTGCACTCAGAAAGTGTCATATACATGTTATTACTATGGTTCAGCTGTGGTCTACCTGTAGGGCGCTTTCCCTGCACGAGTTCTCCATAGAGGAGATCCTTTGGGATCCGGCCATCATCCATTCTCACAACATGACCGAGCCAATGCAGGCGTCTCTGTTTCAGCAGTGCATACATGCTAGGGATTCCAGCACGTTCCAGGACTGTGTTGTTTGGAACTTTGTCCTGCCAGGTGATGCCGAGGATGCGTCGGAGGCAGTGCATGTGGAAAGCGTTCAATTTCCTCTTCTGTTGTGAGCGAAGAGTCCATGACTCGCTGCAGTATAGAAGTGTACTCAGGATGCAAGCTCTGTAGACCTGGATCTTGGTATGTTCCGTCAGCTTCTTGTTGGACCAGGCTCTCTTTGTGAGTCTGGAAAACGTGGTAGCTGCTTTACCGATGCGTTTGTAGGTAAACGCATGCCGATGCGCCCTACAGGTAGACCACAGCTGCGATACAAGGACATCTGCAAGAGGGATCTGAAGGCCTTAGGAGTGGACCTCAGCAAGTGGGAAACCCTGGCCTCTGAGTGGCCTGCTTGGAGGCAGGCTGTGCAGCATGGCCTTACCCAGTTTGAAGAGACACTTGGCCAACAGTCTGAGGCAAAGAGGCAAAGAAGGAAGGCCCATAGCCAGGGAGACAGACCAGGGACAGGCTGCACTTGCTCCCAATGTCACTCCCGAATTGGCCTTTTCAGCCACACTAGACGCTGTTCCAGAACCACCATTCAGAGCGCGATACCATAGTCTTTCGAGACTAAGGTTGCCTACTACTATGGTTCATCAGTTTATGTTGTGAAATGATACAAAGTGTTAATACCGTCACACAACATTTAAACTGATAATATTGAGAATTGTTGTTTTTTTCAGGTGACTAAAGGCTGCCTTGTGATGCAGCTGGGTGAGTTTGAGTAGCTTGCTGCATTATGCCAAGAGCTCTGGATTATGCATAGAAAACGCAGGGATGCTGTTTCAACAAATAGAGCAACTGAAAAGGACACCCTTTGCCTAGAGTATCTTGAAGGCTGCGGAGGTAGAGCAGAATGATGAATTGAATAATGCCCTTCAAACGACAGATATACTGTATCTGAATATGAAAAAGCAGAAGAGCATGGGAGCATGTCACAGCAATATGTAATGCTGGCTGCTCAAGGTGATGAAAGAGTTTACTACTGTCCTTGCCACCGATAGACTGTGTCGCTTCTGGGTCTGATGTAGGTTCAGCCTTATATTTATTGGGCTTTCTACTCTGCAAGGCCTGATGGTAGAGTGAAAAATATGACTGTAGCCCTTAATCAGTCAATTAATTGCTTAGATTCATCCATTAAAATGGTTTCAAAAGGCAACTGATCAATAGGGTGAATCATTTTTTAAAAAATTATTTTTTAACATAAGCGCTTGTAAAAACTGCCATCCCGTCTTAGAAGAGGGCCCCCCCTTCTGTCTCACGCAAGAGGGAATGAGTGGAATGATCAAGATGGCGCCGGGCAGCCCAATCCTAAAGGCAGTGTAGCCCACCGGGTGCAGCAGCTGTGCCAAAGTGGCTACCGCTGCATCCTGCAGCCTCGTGGCAACTGCTGGAGGTCTCCTCAGAGGAAGGGGACTTTTGTCTCTTCCCCTGGAGAAAGTTCCAAGCCCTTAATGAGGCTTCTCAAGTCTGTGCTGGCTATTTTGCCAGTACAAACGTGATAGGTTCCATGTTGGGCCTTCCAGCCTGACATGGAGTTCAGGATCTGGTGAAGCAGAGCTCTGCAAGTTCTTCCCCCCCACCCTACCCCCCTTCTGCCCCATTTTGCCCACTCCCCACCCCCCCAAGCTCTACTACTACTTACCATCTGCCGGTGCTGCTGGAGCACCGGTCAGCCCTCCGAATGGTGTTGAGGCTCAGTGCTGACTGGCGCTGGTCTGGCGCTGGTGGCCCCTCCTCTCTGGGTGCCACAAAGGTGACTTATGGCATGTTTGCAACACCCAGCGTCAGCGGTACACTTGTACCACCGGTGCTAAAGAGCTCAGAATTGGGCTCTTACACATTTATGCACCATCTAAAAGCATAGAATTGGATCTTAACTTCCAGTGGAGCACTGCTTCATCATCAGAAGTGCCTGTCGGGAACAGAAGAAAAGTTATACTTGTGTGGGGGCCTCTTCCATTTGTACAAGGACTATTTGCATGTGTGCAACTCTGTTTCCATTCCTGGAAGGAGCTTCTGACAGCAGCCTTTGCTGTCCTAAGCAAGGAGAGAGCACCACTGATGCCTTAGGTAAGCCCTGAACCCTTCATGGATGTCACCAAGAAAATGATGAAATTCCCCTCCTATTTTCACTGCCCATGAAAACATCAGCAAAAATGGGGAGGGTTGAGTTTCATACCTGCAATCTGACTAATTGGCAAAGCATTCTGCAGATTTTTTTAAACCACTCTTGTAAACCTCTTTGGAATTGTTTTAGGAAATGTGAGAAAAACTATAAAACACAATAAGCAAACACACACACTTGCATCTTTTGTTTTAAGACTAAGTGAATTGTGGAGTGCCTACTATCGACTTAGAAGTATATAGATTGTGGTGCATCTCTGTCCATGGAAATTTCTACACTGGCACTGAACAAGTTAAGCCCATTGATCAAAGAAATTGTTTCATGCTGTTCCCATCAAAATCACTTAATAAAGTTTAGGAGGTGCTCAGTTAATTATTAACCTCCAGGAGATAGTTGAAAAAGGTCACAGTTCTAACTTTGGGATCTGTCAGAATGTCCTAAGTGTCTGGAGCATACAAAATAAGTGACAATCATCTGAAAAACTAATTAATTGCAATGATTCAGTATATGCCTCACAGGTTGCTCTTAAGAGCTGCTGCACCATGATATAAATATTCTGGACAGGATGTACTGAACAGTCCCTTACATGGGGGAAAAAAAAATCTAGCTGTTAGATGAACTTTTTCAGTGGGCTTTTAACTTGGACTTGGAGGTTTTTTGCCCTTCCTTTGAATGTTTACTGCAGGGGTGTCAAACACAAGGCCTGTGGGTTTGAGACCGCTTGTGGAAGCTCTTTATCCAGCTTGTATGATAATCAGGCTTTCCCAGCACCACCATCTAATAGCTTTCAGCTATTGAGCAGCAAAGTGATGCATTGGCAGAAGTGGCACTGCTGAAAGGGCAGATCTGAGAGAGCCCAGTTATCACACCGGTTGTCCTTTCAGCATCACCTCTATTGCCAAGGCGTTGGGAGAAACAGAAGGAGGCCTCAAAAGGAGGAAGGTGTTGGGAGACACAGAATGAGACCATGGAAGGAGGCTTCCCTGGGCCTCAGAATGCCTTATATGGTGAAAAAACATCACTTCCGGTTTCCCTTGGGAAACCAGAAGTGTCATTTTTTTTTGCCTCTCCAGGCCATTCTGAAGTTTACAGAGGGCAGTGGGTGGATGTACACTACCTCTGTGGGCTTCAGAAAGCCCTCTGAAGGGAGACAGGGGAAGAAAATTGCAGATTTGTCTGTGTTTTTTGGTATCAGTGAAGGGTTTGAGAACTGAGGCCCCTCCTGTATTTGTTAATCTGTACCTGGATACAGTTATTCATATATTCCATTCAAAGCAGCTGCAATCTATGTATACTGATTGTTGATGGTTAAAAATGAATCCAGGCACAGTCATTCAAATTGAAGTATGTACCTGGAGATACATGGCTGTATTCAGATAAGGCACTGCTTATGTAAGCCGTAGTATGAAATTGCTCCATGAAATTCGTGGAGGTAGCCGCAGATGTCCTCTAATACCATTCCATTTTTCCTGTACTTTCCTAGATTTTCAAGAAACTTTGAGGAATTTGAGGTAACCATGAACTTCAGGAAAGATGGAAGAACATCACAAATTATTTTGTGAGTTATGTAGCCCCTCTCCTTTTGTAGCTGGGTGGAATGCACCTCTCTGGTCTGTTCTGATGTGCAGTTTTTGTATACCAAAACGGTGATAACTCTTTCAACTTTGTTTCATTTGGGCTGCAATCCTAAACAGGACCTAGGAGAGGGGGGTAAAGGGGATAATTTGTATCCAGGCCCAGGGTCAGAAAGGGGGCCCAGGAGTCAAAGGAGGGGGCCCAGAAAGTTCCTGGGACTTGATATTTTCCTATCTCACCTGAACTTGCTGCTTGTGCATGATATAGGGGGCACAACTGTGGGCATGCAGTGGCAACTGCTGCTGCAAGCCATGCACACTGGGCCCGGGAACGCATCCATGACCCTCCTTAACACTGTGTCACATCTGGGAGGAAACTGGCCTGCTACAGTCGCTCTTTGGTTTGTGGATCTGATAACCATGAAAGAGTGTAAAGGAGCTCAGGGGCACAGCTGTGGGGCTACAGCTGCTGCAGAAGTTTATTTTGGTGCACACAGAACACTGTCAATTCTAGTGTGAGTCTAACTACAATGATGCTATTTTTCTGAATGGTTTTCTATATTTCAAAGATTTTAGAGAGACTAAGGAGTGTGTTCCCATATTACTTTATCTCATGGCTTTTCAAACTGGGGCATCGCGACGCCCCAGCCTGCGGGCCCTGGCCTCTGCTCTCTTAAGGGGCGGGGGCAGCCTGGAGGCAGGGAGGAGGCAGCGGCACGATCCCCAGGATTGCGCCGCTCGGGGGCTGCAAGGGTTTGGGAGCACTTACCCAAGCCTCCTGCAGCCTCCCCAAGGTGCGGGGAGCCCGGTGCGAACCTTTGTTAGGGCTCCCTGCAGCAGTGAAAGTGGAGCGATTGAGCTCCACTTCTGCTTTAGCAGAGGCGGGGTGCAGTTGCTCCACTTTTACATTCACTGCTGCAGGCAGCTCTAACAAAGGTTTGCACCAGGCTGCCGCACCCTGGGGAGGCTGCAGGAGGCTTGGGTAAGTGCTGCAGCCCCCTGAGTGGCGCAATCCTGGGGATTGCGCCGCTGCCTTCCACCCACCCCCGCTGCCTCCCCCCGTCCCCGCAAGAACTTACAGTGGCTCCAACTCTCCTGGAGAGTTTGAAAACCACTGCTTTATCTAGTTGCCAGTGCCACATGATTGGGTAGACCTGGGCTCCAAAGACTGTTCTGTCTGTCAGCATCCTCCCTCTGCCTTATTTTGTCTCCTGTTCTGACTGTTCCTACTGCCCCCTTCCCCTTTGCGAAGGGGCCCAAAGGAAACTTGTACCCCATGATAAAATTCCTCTGAGGCCCTGATGTTAAACATAGGGACCTGCGTACTATAAATGGGGAGTGAGGCTGCAGTCTTATCCAAACTTACCCGGGAATAAGTCCCATTAATTATAACAGGGCCTACTTCTGAGTAGGACATGCATAGGATTGGACTCTTGAGCCCCATGGAATACATTGGAACTTACTTCTGAGTAAACATGCTTAGGCTTGCATTGTTGGTTGCTTCCACATGGGCAATAATTGCTAGCATGCCCGTGGCTAAAGTTAAAACCATTTTCATTTTTCAAACAGATATAAAAATGTCACAATAAGGTACTTCATGATTCAGTTGAATATACTATCCAGGACCAAGGAGAGGGCAAGAGCCCACTGTCAAATACAAGCTTTAGGTTGCTATAAAAATTAACATGGCTTAGTCTTGGGGTTGGGCTTAATTCTTGTTCACTTAAGCTCTGACCCGTTTTATGTTAGCACTATCAAAATATTTGTCAATAAACATTGCCTAATGTAATTTTGTAATGGGATCATGTTCTTTCCAAGGATAATCAAAATAAGCTGAAGGATTCTAACTGTAGCACACAATGAATGATATTCAAAAGCTGCTCACATATGCATAATGAAAATATTTGCATTAATCAAAGACAGCAAACTTCTGCATACAATTTTATTCATGGTGGTAAGCTCTTGGTTCCTACTGCGATTTTCTATTCACAAATCTAATGAATGAGTAAATAAAAATCATCTGCACTTGTATAGTGCCACTTTCTTTCCATATTAATAAAGTACTTAGGCAGTGTTAACTATTTTGCACCTGATCCTTACCATTGTCTCTGCCTACATTATTGCTATAATGTTATGTTTTGTGAACCACTATGATGGAGTAGTGGTTGGTTGGCTCACCTTGTCCTAAGGTAGAGCATGGACAGGTGTGTCCTCTTAGCTGTTTTGTTTGTTGGCGCAGAAGATCTTGCAAAGTAGGGTTGTCTATCGTACCTGCCTTCATTCTCTAGGAATATAAGCTCCCAAATTCAAGCTTTATGGATACAGACATACAGAGATGTAGGTCATACAATGGATATCTAGCCTCCAAGCAAAGGAGTGGGGTTCAGAACAAGCGGGGTTTCTTGAGAGACATTTGCAGCAGAGAAGGATTGAAAGACAAAGAACATCTTTCAGATGTTCTATTATGTGCAGTGGATGTGTTTGTGGTGGTGTGGCAGGGATGCAGCATTACAGCAGGTTTCATCCTGACCTATATGGGTTTGTTTGTGTAAAGAATTCTAGTATAATCCTATGTTCCTCCCATGTAGACACTGAATGCATGGAGGGGGATCTTTCTTGGGCCACACTCAGAGGTGTTAACTCTTTTAGCATGCTTATGTTTATGTATGGGGTCCTAGGTGCTTTTGTACTTGTGCTTTACACATGCATACTGAACATATAGATGGGGTATTCTAGTGTTAGGGCCCAATGCCATCCAATTTTCCAGTGCCGGTGCAACCGCAATGCAGCCCTGAGGAAAGGGAACAAATGTTCTCTTACCTGGAGAAGGCTTCCATGACTGTTCCCCCACTGCAGGATGCAGCGCATGTCTCGTTGGCACGGCTGCACCAGTGCTGGGAAATTGGATAGGATTTGGCCCGTAGTTGGGGGGATATATATATAGGGCTTGTGTAAGTTATAAGTGGATTGCTCTGAGTGTGATTGGGAGCCTTGGTAGTCCATATTTATTTATTTGCTTGGGTTGAATGTTTTCACAGGGGCTGTTCTTCCTTCAGAGGTTTAAAAACCTCTAAAAATGTGTACGCCTGCGAATAAATCCAGCTCCAAAGATAGACATGCTACGTTTTCTTCTCCTGGAATCCAGTGTCCATTAGAAAGAGCCACGTACGCAAGTCATACTTAGAGAGAATTCTTGGGTGCTCATTGTGTTTCCTCAAGTCATCTAGCAATTTTCTTTCTGGATGTAGTTTTTTTTTCCTGTGATATCCAAATTCTGTTGTTTTTTTTTTTCCTGTGATATTTTCTGTGATAGATCCAATGAGCACTCCTTGGGGATCTATCTATTCATGACTTTAATATAAAGTACTGATTTTCACGTGTGAAAGAACTGTCACAGGTGATAGGCTGCAGACCACCTGACAACACTTTAGTCACAGTACTGCACCACCACCTTTTCTTACCTGCTGTTTTCCTGCTGCAATATTGTCCTTTAGCCAGGGTGTTAATGAGGAAAAATAGCCGGGGGGGGGGGGGAAGGCATTGCAGATAAAAAGTAGCCAGAAAGGAGGTTCAGTTCCCTCCCACTGCTATTTTCCCACTGCAAGTGCCCCTATAATCCCCTGCTTTGTGGCACTTTGGCAGAGACCTAGGATCCCAGATCTGAGTCTGCCACTGAATAAGTACTTTTGGCTTATGTCTCAGTTTCCTGATCATTTCCACCTTCCCATTTTTTTTTTAAAGAGATGAGTCTTCTGCTACAATTATCTGTCCATTTTACATGAAGCACAACAGATATGGACGCTTTTCAGGATGCCCTATCAACAGGAGACTGGTTCGTTTAACTGGCCGAGAAAGAAATACTCATGGATTAATTGCAGTCCAACCTGCGTGTGTCTATTCTGGAGGAGAAGCTGCTGTTCCTTGAACATTTTGCTCTCTGGCTGGGTTTTCCACTATTTGCTAATAAACCCTGTTTGGCCCCAAGACTACCAGGTGCCCTCTGACTGTCTGAAGAGTTCATACAATATCACAAAGGTCTCCATTGTGTTTCACTTCAGGGGGAAAGATGTGTCACGCTGTCTGCGTAGTTGCCTGTATGCAAGCTTGTAAATTGACAGAGAATGTTACGTTTCAATCCAACTTCTATAGTGCCATGGTACTTCCAAAACATTATCTTTCCCTTGCATGAATCAATAGTGAGCTCCATTCATGGGAAAAGTGCAAGCAGTTTGGATACAGATCTTTGTGTTATTTCCAAACCTGAGGTCATTCCAATTTTCTCTCACTGAAGCCATGTCCATTGTGACACAATCATTCTCCTGGCGTGACAAGATAGACGCTACCTTCAAACTCAAAATAGTTTACGCAGAACCTCCATAAATCATAAATGGCTGCACTATGGACGTGACTTCTTGTTCAGAGATCACTCGGGCTGACTGCATGCTTTCTTTTCAAGATAACTAAGTACATTCTTCTGAGAGGATTACTAGTGAGAATCTCTCATGTGTAAATGTTTTGACAAGGAACAATTGAAAGTCCAGGTTTGCATTCCACCCCCTCCCACACAAATTCTGTGAGAGTTTTAATTGCAAGGTATGTATTGATCAGAACAACAAAAACCAGCTGTTGTCTGTGTTACTAAGGGGACTGTCACTGAGGAATTACTAAAGGAAACTTCCTTGTAAAATGTCTCTTTTTCTTAGATGATGTTGCAAGAAGTGCCAAGGGTTTAATGGTGCTGATCCACTGGGCTCTAATATGATTGGGAGGGGGAGTGACTTCTAATGGGACTCCACAGAGATCTAGCAATAAGTTTATTATGCTACAGGTTCCTGGCTTGCATACAGACAACCTAATGACAAGTGTAGGTGGATCAGCCTTGTTCAGCAAAGCATAAAAGAGCAAGTATGCTGAAGTGTTGTTATATGCAAATTGCCATATAATATTTTCTTTTTCTAAGGATTTCTTCTTTCTTCTCTTTCACCTTTTGCTTTACAAAGAAAGCATTTCTGTTTAGGACCTGGCTGAATGAATGGCTGAGAAACACTGACTTGCCTTTTTTTTTTACACTCCTCTCCCATAGCTTCTAAAATTATCCCCACTGTGTCTCTGTTGCACTGTCATCCTTGCCTCTCTCTTCCTCCCCTGCCAACCACTGACCATTGCCACTGGCCATTGCACAGGGTCCTACCACAATGAGTAACAACACCCTTCCCCAACTTTCTAGGTGACTTCTGAAGGAATGGGCTCTAGACCCATTCCACAAAAGGTTTATGTCAATCACTAAGTTACCACAGAACAGCAAACAATTCAATAACCTGATCCTAGGCATGTTTACTCCAAAATCCCACTTCATTTTCTGGGGTTGACTCCCAAGTAGAGCCCTTTTGATGTTACTTTAGGACTGTGATACAGCACCGTGACTGTGTTCATTCCATGGCAGTAGTTAATGTGACAATGGTGCAAAGTTAGGTGGCCTAATGGCCTGACTCAGTATAAAGCAGCTTCCTATGTTGAAGAGACTTTTGATGAACCCCTGTAAAAATGCTTTCTGTTGTGCTAATGTAATGTTTAAGGTTACGAAGTGCATGTACAGTGGCAGCTCAGCCCAATCCTGAGCTTGCCTGTGCCCAGAAAAGCAGCTGCACCAAAATGGCTGCCGGAGTCTCCTCAAGGGAAGGGACATTTGTAAGACTCTTTCGCCAGTGCAGAGTTGAGAGTCCCCATGTTGGTCAAGAAAGCCAACACAGTGTTCTGGATCTGGCAGAGCAGAACTCTGCCGGTCCCCGTCCCTCCTGCATAAGAACATAAGAGCCCCGCTGGATCAGGCCAAAGGCCCATCTGGTCCAGCTTCTTGTATCTCACAGTGGCCCACCAAATGCCCCAGGAACAACCAGACAACAGACACAACCTGTGTCCCGGTGCCCTCTGCTGCATCTGGCAATCAGAGGCAGCCTGCCCCTCAAACCAAGAACTTGCACATACCTACTGTGACTTGTAACCCATAATGAACTTTTCCTTCAGAAATTTGTCCAATCCCCTCTTAAAGGCATCTAGGCAAGATGCCATCACTGCTTCCTGTGGCAAAGAGTTCCACAAACTAATTACATGCTGGGAAAAGAAAGGTTTTCTTCTGTCTGTCCTAACTTTCTCAACACTCAACTTTTGTGGATGTTCCCTGGTTTCTGGTGTTATGCGAGACGGAAAAGAGTGTCTCTCTATCCACTATGTCAATCCCCAGCAGGATTTTGTATGTCTCAGTCATGTCCCCCCTCAGGTGCCTCTTTTCTAGACTGAAGAGGCCCAAACACTGTAGCCTTTCCTCATAGGGAAGGTGCCCCAGCCCAGTAATTATTTTGGTTTCTCTCTTTTGCACCTTTTTCATCTCCACTATATCCTTTTTGAGATGCGGTGACCAGAACTGGACACAATACTCCAGGTTGGCCTTACCATCGATTTGTACAACAGCATTACACTATTAGCTGTCTTATTCTCAGTGTCTTTCCTGATGATCCCAAGCATGGATTTAGCCCTCTTCATTGCCGCTGCTTATTGGGTTGACACTTTCATTGAGCTGTCCACAAGAACCCTGAGATCTCTCTCCTGATCTGTCTCAGACAGCTCAGATCCCTTTAGCCTATATGTAAAGTTTTGCCTTTACGTGTAAAGTCCTGCCTCGCTTCCTGCCTCGCCCTCCACCGCTCCAGAATGCCTCCCCCACCCATGATGAACCTCTCTGCTGCCCAGAACGCCTCCCTTGCTTTGGGCAGCGTGTAGCCAGCATGCAGCTGTCGCTGGGATCACCACAGACTGCTGCTGGGCTGGTGCCAGTGCTGACCTGACTGCTAAATGTTGTGGGCATGCCTTGCAGCACATTTGCAACACCCAGTGTTGGTGCTCAGTCAGTGCGACGAGCTCAGGATAGGGCTCTAACATAGCTTACCTGCCCAGGAATTGTGGATTGCAGAGCTGGACCAGTCTGACAATAAAATTCTGGCGAATGCCGGACAGTATGTACTGGAAGCCCATTGCTAGTAATCTCCAAATGAGAATTTCACTGTGCTTTTTACTGCCTGCTTAGATATTGTCTTGTGCTCAGTAGTTTTCAGCATCTCTGGTTTTACTGCTTATAGTCTCCTTCGGCTTTGGCATTCCATTCTGAACAATAGCTGCCTTACTAATAAAAAAGTTGTTTCCATATTCTACATTTTATTAAGGCAAAGCAGAGTTTTTACAGTAAGACTTTTCAGTCTTGACTGATAAGAACATAGCCTTGCATTTTTAATAGCTTTATTACACAGATAAGCGAGTCTGTTCCAGCAGAGGGAGTCAGAATGCTATTCCATTTTATCCTTCTATAGTCCGCACTAAGACTGAGTTAAAGATGAGTGGGGGTTTTTCCATGAACATTTTCATCCATGTTGAAAGGTGTCCCCCCTTCTTATCATTTTTCAGGGATTACTGTGGAAGGAGACAAAAGTGTTTATCTGTTCCAAGAGCATTGCCTTTATTCTGACTTACTTTGCCTTCTGTTATTTGAATTTGGCTACAATCACCCATGGGACCAGTTCAGGAAGTTTTTTTTTTCACTCTAACAGTCCAATCTCATGTAACCCCTCCCCACACCAATGCAGCCATGCCTCTGGAGTGCATGCTGGATCATGTGGAGAGGGGCAGCCCCAAAGATCACCTCCAGGTAAGGTAAAATTTGTTGCCTTGCCTGGAGGGTAAGCTTCTGCTGCCACAATGGGCCTACTCAGACTTGCACCAGTGATTTTGTTGGCGCAAGTCCGAGTGGACCTGGGAATGGTCAGGGTGTTGGCAGTGCTGCTGCCGCTGATGCCACCTCCTCCCTGCCCAAGTCTCTGCCCCATTCCACCCACCCACTTCCCACCCCTCACATGAACTTACAGACCTTGGGGTTTCTTTGGAGGCCACTATGTGCAGCTACGGCAGCCTGGCTGTGTGGAGTGGCAGGTTGCCTTTTGCAACCCCTGCAAAGCACACTGTGCTGCCAGAACCTTATGAATGAACAATTCGTTCAGTATAAAGGGAATGGAGGTTACCTTTCTTTTACTATTTAGGGCCTTTTACTATTTATTTATTTATTTATTTATTTATCTTTTACTATTTATTTAGTGCGATACAAGGACATCTGCAAGAGGGATCTGAAGGCCTTAGGAGTGGACCTCAACAGGTGGGAAACCCTGGCCTCTGAGCGGCCCACTTGGAGGCAGGCTGTGCAGCATGGCCTTTCTCAGTTTGAAGAGACACTTGGCCAACAGTCTGAGGCTAAGAGGCAAAGAAGGAAGGCCCATAGCCAGGGAGACAGACCAGGGACAGACTGCACTTGCTGCCAGTGTGGAAGGGATTGTCACTCCCGAATTGGCATTTTCAGCCACACTAGACGCTGTTCCAGAACCACCTTTCAGAGCGCGATACCATAGTCTTTCGAGACTGAAGGTTGCCAACAATAAACTATTTAGGGCTCAAGGTCCATTGTGAATATCCTGTGGCAGTGAATTCCATAGATTGATAGAATAAAACAAAACAAAACTTCCTTTTGCTTGTCCAGCAAAGTGCTTACAACAAACTTCTTTTAGCTGGTATGCAGCAGATATGAAGTTAAGGAAGGTGGGCTTCCTACTAAAATATGCAGGATTCAATGAGGAATTTCTCCCCCTTCTCTTTGCCATGGAGTCAGGAGCCTCCATAGATTGCACTCAGCATTATTTGTGAGCAATGCCTTTTAGGATCACTGAGTCTCACATAGCAAGAAACCATCCTTGATCTAACCATGCAATATAAACTAACTTGAGTGCATCCCAGGGGAATTATTACATCCCCTTTTCCTCATTTACCATGCTACCTGATATATTCCCATTGAGGTTGATAAGGAGTCTCTCTGCATTTTAAATGGCTGCTACAAGCTTCTCTTTGTTTATTTTTTATTTTAGAATTTCTGATTTGCCACCTACATTGTCTGCCTGATTCAATACTACAGAGCCTCCCATCCTGATTAAAGTGAATTAACTCCATGCTGAGCATTTGAAAGGCTACTGTTGAAAACCAAATCTTGAAGTAGATGAATCTTGTCTAATGCTGCAGGGCTCTTTGTTATGTAAACAACTTCCTTACATGGGTGTTTCTTCCTGTTAACAGGTTCTTGGCCCTTAACACCCCAATTCTACACAACTGAGTTGTCAAATGTCAGAGTTACAAGTAACTGGTAGTATATCCGGTCTACACTAGATTTTTATCTTGTATTTTGAATTCTTTGTAATTAAGAGATGTGACCTTTCATTTTTATTTCTGAGATAAACCCTAATCTGCAAAGGTTTGTTTGCTGCAAACCTATTGTATTGGCAACCTTCAGTCTCGAAAGACTATGGTACCGCGCCCTGAAAGGTGGTTCTGGCACAGCGTCTAGTGTGGCTGAAAAGGCCAATCCGGGAGTGACAATCCCTTCCACACCGGGAGCAAGTGCAGTCTGTCCCTGGTCTGTCTCCCTGGCTATGGGCCTTCCTTCTTTGCCTCTTAGCCTCAGACTGTTGGCAAAGTGTCTCTTCAAACTGGGAAAGGCCATGCTGCACAGCCTGCCTCCAAGCGGGCCGCTCAGAGGCCAGGGTTTCCCACTTGTTGAGGTCCATCCCTAAGGCCTTCAGATCCCTCTTGCAGATGTCCTTGTATCGCAAACCTATATACACACATTTAATATTTGAAACTGGATTAAGTTTTGTTTAGGCATGTAGTGTCTATAGTATTTTCTCTTGGCTGACTGCGTAAGCATAATTCTAATTCCAAAACCCCACATTTCCATTAAAATGTATTATTCCTTGCTATAAAAATCCTTAAGTACTTGATAAGGCTGTTGCATTCCTACTGGTATTTTTGGTGCATGAATAGGCACCAAATAGAGAAAACCCTGCCTGTTCAACTTGTCTTAATTCTTTTAAAGCAGGTCTTGTTTTACTTTGTTCTCCCTAGCCGTATCTCTTCATAAAACAGTGGGATTTTTGTGGGTAGAATGTGGGTTTCAAGATCCATTTCTGCCTTGAAAGCTGGGGGTGGAACGCAGGTCCAGCACCAGACCTGGCCCCGTTCGAGCTCGCACTGGGTTAGCTCTGTTGCTGGGCCTAGGGTAAGGCTCGCAAACATACCTTATGGCACATTTGCAACAGTGCGTGCTTGCGGTAAGCCATTGTGCTCATTGTGTCACCCCCATGACACACCCATGATGGATTTCCTGCCCTAGGCAGTGGCATCACTAGGATTGGTGTCACCGCCCATTAAGTTTCTTTATTTTAATATAGAACAATACACCCAGCAAATCAACAAACCCACAAAAAACCAGTGGCTAATTTGATGACACTCACACAACTGAAAAAGAGTTCTAGTATTAGCTCTGATACATGGAAATAAGAACTGAATCATACTAACACCTTATTGGTTCCCTTCTGTGTCATAACAACATCTCATTGACTCTTAGAACAATCAAAGTACAATCCAGATGCACTCTTGGGTCAGCGCAACCTGGCCAAGCCCTGCTCTGGATGCAGCACAGGTCAACCGGCCTGCTTGCTCCAGGCATAAGAACATAAGAACATAAGAACAGCCCCACTGGATCAGGCCATAGGCCCATCTAGTCCAGCTTCCTGTATCTCACAGCGGCCCACCAAATGCCCCAGGGAGCACACCAGATAACAAGAGACCTCATCCTGGTGCTCTCTCCCAGGCCATGTTAGGATTGGGCTATCATTGGTTGGTTTTGAGTTAAAGAAATGTACTTTTTGTTACATAAGGTATTTATGCTTTTCCTTTCTGGTTGTTTGGCCATAACATTTTATAGATTACCGATATATCAACGTGGTTTGTTTCATTGCGTTCTGCATTAAATAACATACTGAATGATATATGTATGATATGTATCATACATATGATACATATGATATGTATCATACCGAATGATATATGTATTTCATATATACGAAATACTATAAAAATTATAGTATTTTTAAAAAGCAAGATTTTCACAATTTTGGCCAGTAGTGGTGTCACCCCCCCTCCCGAGTGTGTCACCCAGTGCAGTCTGCACTCCTTAGCGACACCACTGTTAAAGAATGCTTCACACATAAACATGAGAATGAGCTATCACAAATCAAACACCACAGATTGGATGTGCCTGCAAATTGTATTTCCACACTTCAGAAAAAAAGGGTAGGATAGAAAGGAGTAAAATCCATCCGCAAAATCCACTCATCAGTACTGGTCCAAGCCTAGCATTAAAGTAATTGAAGCACTCTTGTATAAGAGCTTGGTATTTCAGCATTGCTAATTTTTGATTAATTTTCTTGGCAATTCGGAAAAGCAGCTTTCAAAAAAAAGTATATATTTGCAGAACAGGCTGTGAAGATGATTTCATCTCTATGCCAGGATGAGGGTATGAATACTTGGGGGGGGGGGGGGACGAATGTCAAAAATACACAAATTAAAAAAAACACACACCTTGCATAAAATTTGATCTTTCCAACTTTCAGTGGAGTTTTGCACCTCTGTTTTCAGGTTCACAATAGAAATAAATATTCATGTGTCTGACCATTATTTTCACTAAGCTTTTCTCTGGTTTTTGTAATCAAGGGGAAGAATGCAAGATGATGATGATGATGATGTAAAGGGATCATTATTATTTGGTATCAACTACATTGTGCATTTTTTTTTTTTTTTTGCATAACACCACTCTGCTTTCTGCAAAGAAACCTCAGCAACAGCTTTGCAGAATACATGGTAGGCACTCAAGGTTCATCCCTTAGCCGACTGTGAACTGAACGGAATAGCTTTTTATCTAGGAAGGGGGACAAGAAAGAAGAGCAGAGCTGTGTGTGGGCAAATAAAGATATGATGCAAGAGGAAACAATGGGAATTTTGAATATAGTGAAGCAGCAATACTGAAATCTAGCAAATAATGTGGGAAGGAAAGTGGCAAGCCTTTCCCTTCTTGGTACACCACAAGGAGGGAACATAATGCTTGCCCTGTGCTTGGGTGGAATGGCAATTTCTGTGTACTGGGTCACCCTTTTCAAAAAGGCCTCTTCAAGTCTGTTTCCTCCAAGGGAGAAGCACACACTTGTTGTTCACTCCAGGCATGGCTGGACAGAAGGACAGCAAGGGTGTTGGTGTTATGTCTTTGCTTCTTAGACCTGGAAACAAAGAGCACCATTGGAAGGTGCATTTCTGTTTATCTCCAATTCTGGGAATAAGAACATTTTGGGGTGAGAATGTGATTGGTACCATTACTAGTGGGTATTGAAACACCTCTTCCTCTGTTATGATGTATAACAATGCTCTTTATCAGTGTTTGTCAACGTTTGTCCTCCATTGTACCACTTCACATGGTCCACCTCTTCGAAGTACCACCAGAAGTAACTGGCAATGACATCATTGCCAGTTA
Source organism: Tiliqua scincoides (assembly GCF_035046505.1). Taxonomy (NCBI): domain Eukaryota; kingdom Metazoa; phylum Chordata; class Lepidosauria; order Squamata; family Scincidae; genus Tiliqua; species Tiliqua scincoides. Next base: position 63,927,983 of record NC_089826.1, read on the forward strand.
CTTCTGGGCTGGGAAGCCAGATGTGATGCAACAAACACCAGTAAGAGGCTCAGGATGGATGGGAGGGCTTTTTGGCATGCTCCTGCTGCTGTTTGTTTGTGTCACATTATGTGTCATATTATGGGTCTTGCTGCCACGTGGCAGGTGTCCAGGGGTTCCATGAGTATGACCAGACACCACCTCAAGTACCACTGGTGGTACTCGTACCACTGGTTGAGAAACACTGCTCTATATTATATCGAATATTTGCTCACCTGTGTATTTCTTTGATTGCAAAAGCAAGGCTGGAACTGCATAGTCCAGCCATTTTCAACCACTGTGCACATGTGATTGCACACCGTGCAACCACATTTTCAACCACACTAGTGTACCACGGATGGTCTGCAGGTGTGCCATGGGAGTTTGGGGGAAGATCATTTGTTAGTAGGGCCACTGGGGAATGCAAGTCCCTGCTGTCAGCGTGTGCCTTGTCAATTGTCAAAAAACTGATGGTGTGCCTTGACGATTTTAGTGCCTTGTCAGTGTGCTGTGAGATAAAAAAGTTGAAAATTACTGGCATAGTCACTCAAGGAGCTCAGCGTTTCAAGGAGACAATGCTCACTGCCTTTTCAAGTGTCTCCTTGCACAGAGGAGAGATGGGAAACCGCCTGGTGAAGGGAGATACTATTGCATGCACTGCCTTTACTAAGTAATTTTTTTATGTCCATATGTTTGTATACATTAATATAAAATATGTAATTTTATGTTTATGTTAATGGCATCTACATCTGCCCTATACCTTCTCTGGGCCATGGAGGTAGAATTAAAGCAAGTATCAATTGATTGTCAGGGCTGGCCCATCCATGAAGCCCACTGAGGTGCCGGTCTCAGGTACCTTGATCTGTCTGCTCATCTCCACTTGTCACTTTTTTTTACTTTTGAAATAAGTAGGAAAAAAGGCAACAGCTCAGTGGTAAAGCACGTGATTTGCATGTTCAAATTCCCAGCACCTCTTCTTAAAGGATTTCATCTGGGAAAGCTGGAAAAAGTATCTCCCTCTGGCGAGCTAGGGCTAATCAAAGTTGACATTACTCAGCTAAATGGACCAGTGGGTCTGGCAGCTGCACATTTGAAAGAAATGAAAGAAAGCAGAAATGAATAAGAAAGGGTAGAAGCAGAAATTTTCCCAGATGCCATTACCAATCAGCAATAGGTGCCTAACAAATTCAGATTTGCATGGGGGAAGCCACTGGCTCCCAGATACACCCTCACAATAAAAGACAGAACTGCATCTTGCTTTTCGGAAGATGTGGATATTGAAAAAACTGGTATGGGCTATGAGAGTAAAATCTGAATACGTGTAGACAGTGGCATATCTGGGAGAGGGGCAGTGGGTGCAAGTGCTTCAAGGTGGCACGGCTGTAGGAGCAGTGCCACCCCCCACCCATGCCTCTCAGTTCTGTGATCCCCTGAGGGCCACCCACTGTTTCTGTGAGGGCATTTTATCTGGAGATGTTCTGAGGTTCAAAGAGGCTGCGCACGGCCTCTTTGGCCCTCAGAAGACCTCTGGATACGGCCGGTTGGGGGTGTGTGTGTGGAATTTCCAGGCTTGCCAAGGGATGGCACATGGCCCAGGACTGACACTGTGTGTAGATAGTGCTTTAACAATCTTTATAATGTTGGCAATCCTGAAAATGTTGAGCAGCCCCAACTCAAATTGTCCTTAGTACAGCTCTCATTTTCTCTCCTTGTCCCAGTTGGCAGATGGGGCCTAATTTTATTGAAGCCCTGGCCTGCGAATGGTGACACTGGCCTGCATGTGATTCTTCCCTGGTTCCTTCAAATAGACACTCCCTCAAATAATTGAAGCTTTTTGAGTAAAAAGCTTTGACAGGATAATCACACTGTGGAATTAGAGATCAAATGACAGTATTTTTTCCCCCTCTCTGTTTATGTAATCTAGAAGAAATTTGTGAACACTTGCTGCAAAATAGATTCTGCCTGAAATGGTTTCATTTCACACCTTTTGCAATTAAATGCAGATGGCGGTGTTAACCTTTCCAAAAGGCTAACACAAATGTATGATATGATACAATAAATATAAGCCAACTAATGTAAATGAAATGGCGCTCTATGACTGTTAACACTTCAGAAGAAATTAGATCAGAAAAACAATTTAGAAAGAAAGATTATAGATGTCTTGTTCTGTTCCTGCATGGAACTCACTTGCTCCCCTTCAAGTGCTGAGGGAACAAATGGGTGAGAAAAGGGACTTGTGTATACGGCCCTGTGATATCCTCCTGTAGGACATTAGTATGAAGAAGCACTAGGTTCATATAGCTGTCCAGTCTTAGGGATACTCTATGCATTGAAGAATTCTGGTTACTCCAGGGTTCCCGGATGCATGGAAGAGCCAGGATGGTAGTGGTTTGGGAGTAGGACCTGGAAGATGCAGGTTCAAATCCCTGCTCTGCCATTAAGCTTCCTGGGTAACCTGGGTGATACTATCTCTCAGCTCACCCACTTAACAGGGTTGCTGTTAGGACAAAAAGAGGGAACCGTGCACACAACCCTGAGCTCCTTGGTATAAGGGTGGTATAAAAATGTGAAAAAGACACAGCCCTTTCACTACAATCACCAACATTTTTCATGGCCAGCATGCATTGCGTGGGTGGGTGGGAAGTGACCTGTACATGGAATCCTTTTTCCCCTTACACATTCACTAAACATGAGAAGAGAAACAAGTAAACAGCCCTATAATCAGGAATGTGCTCAAGTCGATAAGCCTGAGTCGTGAGTTGAGTCCTGAGTCAGTAACCCCTCGACTTGACTAGCAAGTTGTAACATGTGGCCATCGCAACTCAACTCACGAAGAAATTCAAGTCTTTTGAGGACTCATGAGTCATTTTGGGAAAGGAGTCTTGTGCAGCCAAAAGAGAGAAAAAAAATAAACCTTCCTCCTCCCCTCAACCTCAGTCTCCTGGAGTCAGTGTACCTTGCTGCAGCCATCCTTCTGAATGCTGCCTTCCATAATGCCCACAAGGACTTTCAGTATGATGTGAAAGTGGTAAAAAAATGTAAGTAGAAACCCGTACATGAGATACAGACTCCAGACAGAGACTCGAGTCATTTTGACTCCCAACTCATTTTTAGAGTCACTGTCTCTGAGTCATGAGTTGTGCCAGGGTCAACAACACCCATGACTTGAGTCAACACAAGTCATCCAAAAACATGTTTTGGGGTGATTCGAGTCTAGTTGAATCACCACAAATCGAGTTCCCATTGCTGCCTATAATTCCTTCATTGGGAGTTAATATTACAGATCTGTCTAAACAGAATGCCAGAGCTCTTAAGAATGAACTGACCTAAAGGTATTTTTGGGATGCAAAATGAAGTACAGGCTAGTGTCTGGCAGGGAGTGTCTGTTTACACAACACTAGATTGGGCTGAATGTTTGCTTAACAACCTAATTGCATGACAATGGGGACCGGAGAACGTATCCCCATCGTTAAGTGACACACACCTGTAATGAACTCTGAACATGATCATGACAGTGGTTTACCATCTTTAAAATATTTTCATTGCACTGAATCCTGAATACTGCCAATGGCAATATTCCAAGTAAACTCCAGCAGAGGGACTGTCCAGTTCAGTTGACAAACTTCAGTCTCGAAAGGCTATGGTATCGCACTCTGAATGGTGGTTCTGAAACAGTGTCTAGTGTGGCTGAAAAGGCTGATTCAGGAGTGACAATCCCTTCCACACTGGGAGTAAGTGCAGTCTGTCCCTGGTCTGTCTCCCTGGCTATGGGCCTTCCTTCTTTGCCTCTTTGCCTCAGACTGTTGGCCAAGTGTCTCTTCAAACTGGAAGAGGCCATGCTGCACAGCCTGCCTCCAAGCGGGCTGCTCAGAGGCCAGGGTTTCCCACCTGTTGAGGTCCACTCCTAAGGCCTTCAGATCCCTCTTGCAGATGTCCTTGTATCGCAGCTGTGATCTACCTGTAGGGCGCTTTCCTTGCACGAGTTCTCCATAGAGGAGGTCCTTTGGGATCCGGCCATCATCCATTCTCAAAACATGACCGAGCCAACACAGGCATCTCTGTTTCAGCAGTGCATACATGCTAGGGATTCCAGCTCGTTCCAGGACTGTGTTGTTTGGAACTTTGTCCTGCCAGGTGATGCCGAGGATGCGTTGGAGGCAGTGCATGTGGAAAGCATTCAATTTCCTCTTCTGTTGTGAGCGAAAAGTCCATGACTCGCTGCAGTACAGAAGTGTACTCAGGATGCAAGCTCTGTAGACCTGGATCTTGGTATGTTCCGTCAGCTTCTTGTTGGACCAGACTCTCTTTATGAGTCTGGAAAACGTGATAGCTGCTTTACCGATGCGTTTGTTTAGCTCGGTATCGAGAGAAAGAGTGTCGGAGATCGTTGAGCCAAGGTACACAAAGTCATGGAAAACCTCCAGTTCATGCACAGAGATTGTAATGGAGGGAGGTGAGTCCACATGCTGAACCATGACCTTTGTTTTCTTAAGGCTGATCGTCAGTCCAAAATCTTGGCAGGCCTTGCTAAAATGAATCATGAGCTGCTGGAGATCTTTGGCAGAGTGGGTTGTGACAGCTGCATCGTCGGCAAAGAGGAAGTCACGCAAACATTTCAGCTGGACTTTAGACTTTGCTCTCAGTCTGGAGAGGTTGAAGAGCTTTCTGTCTGATCTGGTCCGGAAATAGATGCCTTCTGTTGCAGTTCCAAAGGCATGCTTCAGCAGGACAGCGAAGAAAATCCCAAAGGTCGGTGCAAGAACACAGCCCTGCTTCACTTCGCTTCGGATGTCAAAGGCGTCTGATGTGGAGCCATCAAGACAACAGTGCCCTTCATGTCCTTGTGGAAAGACCTGATGATGCTGAGGAGCCTGGGTGGACAACTGATCTTGGGGAGAATCTTGAAGAGGCCATCCCTGCTGACCAGGTCGAAAGCCTTTGTGAAATCTATGAAGGCTATAAAGAGTGGCTGTCGTCGTTCCCTGCATTTCTCCTGCAGCCGTCTAAGGGAGAATACCATATCAGTGGTGGACCTGTTGGCTCGGAATCCACACTGTGATTCTGGATAGATGCTATCTGCAAGTACCTGGAGCCTCTTTAGTGCAACTTGGGCAACAGCTTTCCTACAATGCTAATGAGAGAGATGCCGCAGTAGTTGCTGCAGTTACCCCTGTCGCCTTTGTTCTTGTACAGTGTGATGATGTTTGCATCCTTCATGTCCTGAGGTACTCCACCTTCTCTCCAGCAGAGGCAGAGGATTTCATGCAGCTCAGTGACGATGATCTCCATTTCCAGGCTCTGGCTCTGGAAAGGAATGGTTCTGGAAAAGAAAGGAAAGGCTCTGAATGGAAAGGCAGAAGCCAATACGGTTGGTTCCAGCGGCGTCGCAGGAGTTGCCAGAGCGTGACTGTGTACAGAAGCGAACTACCTCAGGGACTCTGACTCTGGATTTTGCCTTCAGGTTGACTCCTGAAGCCTTTTCCACAACTGGATATAGCCACAAGGCAGTGAAGGTTTGAGGTGCTGCACCATAACATGCTGCACCAATGAAGCAATGCTGCATCATAACAGGAACTGTTATGGTGCAGCATTGTACTGTAAGCAACAGAATCATCATCCACCTGTGCTCATTTTTAATTTGAACCCATCGTTAATTACTACACTTTCTTCATGAGGCCTACTCATTGTAAGTTTGATCCGCTGTGACATGGTGACAAGTAGATTCGTACTTAGGAAGGAAAAGAATGACCCTTTGTATTTGTCACCTCCCCTTTTCACTTTCAAGATGTACCCTTCCCTTTTCAATACACAGCTTTCCCATTTTGTACTGCACCCCAGAACAATATTATTTGACTGTACAGTTACCAAATAGTAAAACAAATCTTTAGGTACAAATCAGTCATTCAGTTTATTGTCAAGATTTAGTTGTCATAACAAATAGGATTGGAAGAAGGATTACAGTTGTCAAGGATGCTTACAAAAAAAGAAAGAGAACAACAGGAGTGCAGTAGAAGGCCAGAACCATTTGTCATAATTATTGCAATCAACTATATTGTTACGAGAGAACAACTGATATAGTGTGATTTGCAGCATTTGTTTGATGCAACTATTTTAACAGACTTCTGTTGCCACTCTTCACCATATCCATAATCTTAGGTTGAATTGCCCAAAAATCTAATATGCTTTATAAGTTGGGCTACGTATTTGGCTCTCATATCTTTATATAAAAGGCAATCAAACAAGTAATGAGGGAGGACTCGCATCACATTGCTTGCACAAATGCAGGGCCTTGACTTAGAGGGCATTTTTCTGAAGCATATACTCAACATCACTGAGGACTTCAATGGAAATTTTAGTAAAGCAAGTGCTTTTCTAATATAGAATACTATGAGTTCTGGCAAATGATTTTGCATCCTGAAGTTTTGTTTAAACCTATAACACACCATGGGGCCACTTTAAAACTTTTTACCACTTCAGAATTAGCCTTTAATAAAAACAATTTCAACCTTTCCTTGATTTCTGTTTTGTTGCTCTCAGATTTCATCCCCACAAAAATGCATTTGAGAAGCCATAAAAATTAAAAAGAGGTTTGTTTCTTTTCCTTCCCAGAAGTGATCTGACTGGTCAGTTAACTGAGAGAATACATAGCCGATGTGGAAATATATGGACCAGAGAACTCCAGTTCATTAACTTTCTTGAGGAGGTACTTAATGGTGTGTGTTGGAAAAATTATATGAATGCCTTCCAGCAGGCACAGAACTTGTCGTCTGAACTGGACATTCCATGCAAGGACTTGCTTTCACTGAGGTCCAGTTTATATGATTTATGTCCCTCCTTTTGAGAGGGAAGACTTATGAGAACCAGGCTTCCATGCAATTGGGAGTTCAGTTGGATCACTAGGTTCACACTAGATGCTACCTGCATAATAGAAGGAAGTGGCTCACAGTGTTTCCTCAGCACGTCAAATACCCATCAAGAAATGTATGAACTGGGGTGCAAAGTCTTTATGTTCATATGACCTTCTGAGGCACAGAGTATGACAAAGTCCACATCAACAGAGTCCTTGGGTGCCCTGGCTCTGCTCAGTGTTCACTGGGATAGCATTCTGCTTCTCAGGACTCAGAATGTTACCCCAGGGATCATTTAGCCAGGCCAGGGCTGCACACTAAATGCTGCTCCCCTTACCTAATGGTGTGCCAGCCTCTGCTCCTCTGCCATTCTAGCTCAGGGTGTCAAAACGTTTTGGCAGGAGGTCCACATCATTTCTCTGACACTGTGTTGGGGGCCGTGAAAAAAAATAATGAATTTACATTTCAAATTTGAATAAACTTACATAAATTTATATAAATGACTCTATTGGAGATGGAACTTATATGAATGAATGAAGGTCTTGCAATAGCTCAAGGCCTATAAAAGGCCTTGCACAAAAGAAGGCCAGCTTTTCCGTTGCTGCCTCTGCTGCATCACAAATGTGAAATGGCAAGCAGTGGAGGGAGCCCTCATCCCACAGCTCATGTGAGAGGTCGAACAGTCACCCTCAAGCTAAGAGCAGTTGTGTCAGGCCAGCATGGGCTCCAGCAAGTCTCTGGAGGGCTGGAGATTGGGGGCTCTCCAAGGTCAAAGTAGGAGTCCTTGAGGGTCATGAATGGCCCCTGGGCTTGGGTTTGGGCACCCCTGCTCTAGCCTATCACTCTCCTCTCCCCCTATCACTCTCCTCCCACTTTGCCACCAAACCCACTCCCTGTCAGGCCTGTTCCACCCCATCCCCATTCCACCCACCCAAATCCCGTACCTTGTTTCACCTTCTCCCATTCACTGTGCAGCCTTACCTGTGGCAGCAGGTGCCCCCTGTTCATTATTGGACTGACTTGGGCACTCACTGTTTGTAGTGGTGACTAGGCCGCTTCTGCATGAGCCATAAAGGGGTTAAGTGATCCATGACTTGCTTTTGCATGAGCCATAAAGGGATTTATGTGTCTGGAACACTTGTTCCAGTGGCATAAAGTCCTCCTAGGTTTGAGCTGTCAGTCTTATTGTAAACTTCCTTGAGTGCCAGGCTTGTCACCTAGGGAAAGACAGTATAGAAGTCTTTTTAAAATAAATAAATAAATAAATAGTAAGGTGGGAAAAAAATATTGGGAGAACTATTGAGACAGGTTTTGCTCATCCCGATACCCATACAATTGGTAACAACAAGAATTTGCTAGCCGTCGCCTTGTTTTAGAATATTCAAAGCAAGTTGCATGCCGTATTTTAGCAATCTTTATCTCTTTCCTGTAGAATTGTTTTATTAAAAAGGTAAATATTGTTACCCAACATTGCAGATGAAGAGCTAAGGCTGTGAGACCGGCTTTTCTTAGACTGTTCAGTGAATTCATGTCTGAATAAGATACAAGCTAAGAGGCTAAGAAATTGCCCACCAGTGTCGTAACAAATGAGCAACCATTTTTGAATAAAATATGAACAAATGTTCATGTATCACATATTTGATATGGGTTACTGGATACATAAAACATATGCATAATAAAAAAAATGCATCACTATCCAAAAATCACAATACCCCCGGACTGTAAATTAAAAACACTCTGAGTTTTCCAAAAACACAGTATTTCTTTAGGACCAAATACACACTAGAGGAATATTGTCCAAACCTTTCAAAGGAAATCTGGAGAAAAATACTGGTTTATTGGTTTCAAAAAATATATGCTGCATGTTAGATGTCTATATTGAAAGGAAAGTTCTGGTTTTTTTGCTGCTATTTTCCTTAGTGCATCTGGTTCCACAACTTTTCATTCTATTATTTGCGCTTTTTACTTTTATTCTTAGGAGAAGTTTGATTTGTTTGTTTTCCTTACTCATGGATTGAATTTACTGACTTCAGTCAATATGTTCTAGTGTCGCATCAGCACATATGAGACGAAAAATAAGCAGAGTGTCCTTTTGGTCTACAACAGTGTTTCTCAACTAGTGATAGGGCTACTACCAGTGGTACTTGAGGTGGTGTTTGGTGGTAAGTACAAGACCCCTAGACCCCTGCTGCTCGGCAGCAAGAGCAGCAACACAACGTGACATCAGTAGAGGCCCAACTCGGCAGGTAGAGCTCCAAAGCATGCTCTTCCATGCTCAAAAAAGCACCCTGAGCCTCTTACTTGTGTTTTTCATGTCTCATCTGGTCTCCTAACTTGGAAGTAACTGGCAATGATATCATCACCAGTTAATTCTAGTGGTACTTAAGAGCATAAGAAGAGCCCCGCTGGCTCAGGCCAAAGGCCCATCTAGTCCAGCTTCCTGTATCTCACAGTGGCCCACCAAATGCCCCAGGGAGCACACCAGATAACAAGAGACCTGCAAGGCATTCTGGGAATTGTAGTTAAGAACATAAGAACAGCCCCACTGGATCAGGCCATAGGCCCATCTAGTCCAGCTTCCTGTATCTCACAGTGGCCCACCAAATGCTTTAGGGGACACATAAGACAACAGACACAACCTGCATCCTGGTGCCCTCCCCTGCATCTGGCAATCAGAGGCAGCCTACCTCTACCTTGCACATATCTACCATGACTTGTAACCTGTGATGAACTCTGCCTCCAGAAATTTGTCCAATCCCCTCTTAAAGGCATCCAGGCAAGATGCCATCACTACTTCCTGTGGCAAGGAGTTCCACATGCTGGGTAAAGAAATATTTTCTTTTTTCTGTCCTAACTCTCCCAATACTCAATTATAGTGGATGCCCCCACCTACTTCCCATAGGTGAACCATACGGTAGAGGACAAACTTTGAGAAATGCTGGTCTATAGAACAACTTGTGTGACCCAGCAAAATATTGTGAAGCATTTTGCCCACCCCTACCTAGTTGCTCAATCTTTGGAAGCCTGCTAGCATGAACTAACCTCAGCCGTATTCTCATCTTCTTGCTATGTCGGCAGTACAAATGTGTACATTATTTCTCATTCTTGTGATAGTGACCCTTTCTCCTCTCTAAGGAGCCGGAATTTATCATTATTCTGCTCTGAAAAAAAGATTGTCTCACACTTCCATGATCTCCATTCCTGGGCTTCTGCAAAGGTCAGCTCATCCTGGTTAGCATTTTCCGCTTCACTTTGGCTGTGATGAATGCAAATATCAATCAAATGCTGAACCCCAAATCTCATCCTGCTGTTTTTTTTTTTTTTAATCTTCGACTTACACAGCAACACTCCTGTTTTGTCAGAGGCCAACTGTGTTACCCTCAACGACAGGAGATGCTGCTGAAATTTCCCCTTTTTCTTGAACTCCTTGACTCCTGCACATTGCGGCACTTCAGCAAAGGCTGTTAAGTTGGGGGCTGAATCCTTTTGTGTCTTTCCTCCTGCCTTAGCATTTATTTGACCTCTGAAAGACAGATAAAGTCACATGACAAAGCCAAAACTATCACCGAAAGTGATATATCCGTCATGGAAGTTCTTTTGTCCACCTTATTCATTATGAAATAGCAAACATCACATTATGATGAATGGGAGGCTGTATGTGGAGAGAGAGCTTATATCTTGCAAGAACCTCGAGGGTATAATGGGTTTCTCTAGTCATCCCAAGTCACGGGCAGAGGTTAAGTTTGGCCTTTTGTGGTGTGGAGAACATCTAGAAACACCAGCTGGGCTTGTTGAGGTTTGTTGAGCCATTAGTTATTTGATTTTTTTTCTTCTGTAAACCGCTTTGGGAACTTTTTGTTGAAAAGCGGTATATAAATACTGTTGTTGTTGTTGCTGTTGTTATTGTTATTATTATTTGTATCTCTCACAGTGTGGATCCACAAATGTTGATTGCTTACTAGCCTGCCATTATTTGTAGTTGCCAGTTGCCACCAACTTTCACCTCTTCTAAATCTTCAGGTATGTGCAGAGGGCCTGGAAAAGGTAGCGTCTTCTGACATTTGTCCTGGGCTATGAACACTATTGAGAAACTGTAGGAGCCTCTTTAGCTGCTCAAGAGGGGCTCCTTTTCTTTGCCTTCCCCAAAATGACAGCAAGACTTATAGGAAGGGCTTCTGTGTGGTGGTGCTGACTGTCTTGCTCCCTAGAGGGTTAGGGCACTCACCCCAGTAAGGTGGCAAGTGGATTTGGGGAAGTCTGACACTGGCAAGAGACCTGCCATTAACTGAAAGGGGCAAATGCCCCAGGCGCAGAACCCCGCATGCCTCTAAAACCACGCAGAGGCCTTACTGCGGCTCCTGACGTGGTTGGAAACTGTGCTTCCAGTTTGCTGGAAGCACAGTATAAGACTGTGGGGAAACCTCAGGAGGCTTCCCCAGTCCACCCTAAAGTTGCGTGAGGCTCTGTTTCATTGCGGTGAGTGTGTGTGTGTGTGTGTGTGTGTGGGGGGGGGGTGGATTCATGCATGGGGCTGGGGGTGGCATCTCATAGGGGGGGTTCTATCATGGACCTTTGCCCCAGAGACGGGGCTGGGGAAGTCAACCACTGGCAAGAGATGCAGGAAGCAATTTTGCCCGGTTTGATTTGCAGTTATCTGCAGAAAGTTTGGAAGGCATGAGCTGTGTAGCCAAGAGAGATGACCACACAGTGAAGGATAACGTCTGGAGAACGAAGGGTTCTATATGAATAGGACTGTAAAAACCCCTACAGGAGTTTATGATGGCCTGCCAATGTAACTACCTTGGATAAGTCTGATGAAAATCTGATGAGAAAAGTGGTCTATAATACTGTAACAAACAAAAAAACAACCTTCTCCCTCTTCCATGAGAAAGTGGGGAACTGTCTGGATTCACTTTCCCTGGAGCTGCTGCTACCTTTCTAGTCATAGCAAGAAGGATGTAAAATGAGTGGATCTATAGCCTTACCCTTCCTTTTGGCTACTTTATTGAGTTCTGTTTTCCCTATTAATCATTATAAGCCCTACACACTCTTCTTCTTCATCCATGGAGGTAAGACTAGTGATAGAAAGTTTTTTGGGACTTGGTCTCTGGGTCAAATGCTAAGCAGACATAGACTCCTTTAAAAGCATATAGAAAATTTATTTACATGCTATTTACAGATTAAGAATAGATTAGGATGGATACAGGTTCTAAGTTACCCCATGGTGGATCTTTGATTTCTCTCCGAACCACACCCAAAACTCCTTTACTTATACTCTGTCACAAACAAGTGACCCATGTGATATACATGTCATTTCCCTCTCCTTATTTGGCATACTGGTGCATGGTTCCAGCCCTAACTGAGAAGTCTGTTAGCCATGTATGGAGAAGTTCTGGCCTGCAACTTTGATTTCACAAGACCCTGGAATGTTCCTTTTGGGAAACCTATGACGCACATGTTTTTCTGTCTCTGCAGGTCATCTTGACATTCCTATCCTGATTTTAACAGAAAAACACTAGTCATGCTTTTTCCTAATGTTCCTCTTCTGAGAGAAGTTAGGTTAACCCCTAAAATCTATATCACTAGCAAGGACCCACCTGTAATCCTCTCCCAGTCTTCAAGTTCTGTGCTTTCACTTTTCCTGAATGGCAACCATCCACTTATATGAGAGAAAAGAACACCATTTGGGAAGAAGGCTAACCATGCTTCCTGCTCCTGATTACTCCATTGACAATCAAGCCTCTCCTATTTGCATAGCCCCATCCCATCATCTGCCTTGCCCAGTAGTTCTCATAGAGACCCTAGAGGCTGCTGCCTGATTTATAAATACCAAGGGGTGTGGCTATAATGGTGATTGGGCAGCAGTTTTCCCTGTCAGGTAGCAGGCTGTTTAACACCTGATGAACATAACCTAATCTGCCATGTCAGTCTGATGACCAACCAAAAATTGGGTCACAACCCATTGGAGGATTTCAGGGCCCAATCCTGTACTGTCAGTACAGGCCTAACACCTGCAATGAGCATTGCAAATAAAGCACGTCAGTAATGCTTACCGCTAGCCCAGTGCTGGCACTGGCCCAGGGCCGGCCAGAGGTCCCTCAAGTGCCACCTGCAGCTCGTCTCATGCTATGGGCAGCAGAAAGGTGAGTGGGAGTGGGGGAAGGTGTTTCAGGGTGGAGGGAGGGAGGATGGGAGGTGGCGGTGCAGGGGGAAGTTGCGGGGCAAGAGGGGGTGGGACCAGCAGAGCTCTGCTCTGCTGGATCTAGAACCCCGCATCCCGGCCCGACATGGGGCAGCTTTACTCTTTACAGCTTTACTAAATAGCCAGCGCAGAGTTGAGTAACCCCACTGTGGGGTATTCTCCCTTACCCAGGGGAAAGGAATGAATGCCCCCTTCCTCTAAGGAGCCACCGTCGGCTGCCCGGTAGCCATAGGATGCAGTGGCAGCCATTTAGCCACTGCTGCTCCTCTGGGTGCCAGGCAGCTTAGGATTGAACTGCCTGACCCACAGTGTGGGAACTGCTGGCCTAGCCCCATCTATGATTCAGTCATGCTGGGGTGATGGAAACATGGGAACTGGTTTCTCTGTCTTTAGGAGGGCAAAGCATAGTGATTATACGGATACCCCGTTTGTTTCCTTGGCTCTATTTTTACCAAGTGCTAGCACACTTTCAGTTGAGAGGGGAAATTTATATTCATCTATGCAGCACAGGACTGCAACATCTCTGTAATATCTTTCCTTGGTGCTCTTCCCTCCTCCTGTCTTATAAATGAGTTTGTATAATAGTCAAAGGCACTTTGTATAACTCTGGGGGATAAAATAATTTTCTTCCTGTCAGTGCAGTCCAGCTTGACTCTCCCTAATCCGTTGAATGCCTAAGGATGTACATGGAAAGGAGGACAGTTTAAGTCTCTCTTTAAGTGTTGCAAAACGTATCATGCCAACAAAAAGCAATGAGTTATCATTTTGTCTCTCAGAATATTTGCACTTGTTTCTTTCAAATGCCCTTTCCCTAATAGAGTATTTAAAAAAAAGTCCCTCTCTTGTAGTTCCAAGTTTCTATTTGACTTCACTGCTCTCTATGGCTCTATGAATTAAATTTAAACAAATAAGATTTTCAAGAATGTGTACAATAACACTTTTTGGTAAGTGTTTGGTAAGTGTTTGGTAAAATTTGGTAAAATTTTCCCAAGACTTTGGGCGCAATCCAGACGCACCTTTGGGCTGACACAAGTCCCTTGTGCTGGCCCAAGAGGGTAGCAAACGTGCTGTAAGGCATTTTTGTGCCTCCTCAAAAGGAAGCCAGGCCGGTGCTCCAAGAAGCGCTGGCCTGCAGAGGCTGACATAAGCCTCCGCCCTGGCTTCCTCTCGGACACTTGCATAGGCCCACATGGGCCAACACAAGGACAAAAGGTAGGTGGGGAGGAGGCAGGTGTTCCTGGGTGTGGGAAGGGTGGGCGGTGGGTGGCCCCGGGGGCAGTTGGGCAGGGAGTGGGAGGCGGGGCTGGGATCTGGCAGTTATACCAGATCGCAACCCCCATTCCGGGGAGAACGGAATGGCTTTAATCCACTCCGCTCTCCATGGACTTGTGCCACCTCAAGAGGTGGTGCAAGTCTGAGGAGTCCCATAGGGGCCAGCAGCCCTTACCTGGAAGTAAGGGGAAATGTTTCCCCTTACCTCTGGCTGAGATGCTTATGGCCACTATCCTGTGCTGGATACAGCGCAAGCCTCCTGGCTTGCCTGTTCCAGTGCAGGATAGGACTGTGCCCTTTGCCTGCTCCTTTTCTATGTTTTTTGAAATAAGTTGGAAAGGTCTGGTCAGTACTCATGTGAGCCTCAAATTACTGCCTTCCCTTTTGTCCCCAAAGATGTATAAAAAATTCAAATATGTATTACTGTGCGTGTATATATGCACCAGCAGCAACTGTTACCCTGCAGATGCCTGATCTTGTCTGATCTTGGAAGCTAAGCAGGGTCAGGCCTGGTTAGTACTTGGATGGGAGACTGCCTGGGAATACCGGGTGCTGTAGGCTTATACCATAGTCTTTCGAGACTGAAGGTTGTCAACCATATATGCACCTACCCATCCCCTGAGAGAATGAAGGGGGCCATGGAATCCCCACTTCTCTCCTTTCTCCCTTTCCTTCAACTTTGGCTGCTCTGGGGCAGACCCCTTGCGCCGCCCATGTTCTGTCTGAAATGATGCAGAAGAGCAGAGCCTGAGCTCCCAGCATGCTCTACACTTCTGGGTCTTTTCAAACAGAACCCCAGTGGTACATGGAAAGAGCAGTCAAAGTAAGGGAAGGAGAGGTGCTGGGGGGCTCCAACTCTCCATCTCTCAACCCAATTGGCTTTCCTAAGGAGCAGGTAGGCAGGGAGGTGGAGGCAGCTGAGGCCGTGACGCTGGAGGAAGAAGGGGGCTGCTGTGTCCAGATCCTCTTCCCATTCACTTTGAGCAAGTGGGAAGTGTGCTGGAATGCTGACTGTAGTGCCTTCATTGGCAGTGAGTTGACGGGGGTGGCGGGAAGATGCAAGGTGCAGGGCACATTTCATAGATGCAGGGCACATTTCACTTCCAAACTCACTGCTAGACACAAGTCCATCAGGATGTGTCATCAATGGGCCAGCCCAGCTTTAGATGCCCAAGTTCCTTCTTCACAGTGTACTTTAATGAAATCACAAAGCCACTCATAGGCACAATTGCTGTGAGATCTCACATTCTTTCATTAGGGCTTGTGTGGAAGAATGCTTTGGGGACAGCTGTGGATATCAATCTCTAGCACTGAATAATATTGATACAGTTCAAACTTCAGTTGTTATGGTGATGGAGGCCATGTTAGGGCCTCACTGCTGGTATTTCCTGACCCTCAGAAAGGAGAAGCTAGCCTTCTTTCTTTTACTCCCTCCTTCCCACTTTTTACCCCCACCTGCTTTGCTCTTTGCATTTGTTCTACTTGCTCCAACATGCACCAATCCCTAATCAACTCTGTTCTTTTCTGTTCGTCTCTTCTTTTACTATACTCTGTTACCTATGTAAACAGTGATGTAGCTACAGGGTGGTAGCGGTACTGAAGGGCCATTTAAGTGGCCCTTCCCACTTGCCATCGAAGCCATTCCAGGCAGCCTCTGAGGTCTCCAGCTCTGGGGCATCCTGGCCTCTCTCTAAGCTGCTGTTCAGTGTGGAGTTTGTACCATGAAATGTCTAGAGGGAGTTAGCCACTCCCTATAGGACTCTACTTCTGCCTTTCAGAGTCCTGGCATTTTCTTCAAAGAAACTTTCCTCATCAAGCCATTGATTCACAGTCCGTTTGCCAGGCCAATGACACATAAATGAATATGGAGTGGCCAGGGTCTATGCCGTAGCCACTGCTTATGATATCATCCATCAGTTATTCACATCTGCTAAACTGAAACTTTGTTTTACTTTAATCTGCCTTTTATGGGTAATTGATTAAGGAGACATTGTCATGATTTGTTAGGCTTAGGACTTATCACCTTGTAATGTACATCCTGCTCACTTGACTTCGAACTATACGAGCCAGAAAGCCGGTATTCCATTGTCAGTGTGACTAATTCTAGGCCTTGCTTGGTGTCATGTCTATGGGGTGCCTCTCACAATCAAGAGGACGAACAAGAGGAGAAGCTGGACAAAGCGCCCTCTGGTACTTCTACTGGTTGATGGCCCCCAGACAAATTACTGGGCAGTGGTCAGCAGGTGTGGAAGTTGCAGCAACAATGACCGGATCACTCCAGTCAGCAATGCCTCAGCTTATGGTGCTATTTCAATTCCCATCCAATGTCCAGGTCCTTACCCTGGGGAAGGAGATGAATGTTTCCTTCTGCTGAGGAGCTGATGGTAGCTGCCTGGTATCCATTGGATGCAGTGGCAGCCATTTTGGTGCTCCTCCTCCTCTGAGCACCGAGCAGCTCAGGATTGGGCTGCCCATCAGCTGAATTTAGAGTTCTTAGTTGTGAGTTCTTAGTTTAGCTCTTCTGGCCATACTCAAAATCTAGTTTCTCTTGAAAAACAGCCAACTTGTGCTAAGTACCATGCATTTTAGCACGTCTAACTTGGAAATCTCAAATCTGTAGAGTTTGTTTTATGGGAAGATCTTGGGAACATGTAATCTTTTCCCCAGCCCATTGCTGTACAGAAAGTTGTGATAGCATCAGACAGCAGTGCTGAGTGTGATGGATGATGCCATAACTGAAACATGTATATATGTCATTATAGAGGTGGAGAGGCATTGTTGAAAGTTCTTTAAGTTCTCAAAGGGTATGATGTGCATGGAGAATAGTGCATTTTCTTTCTTGAGTCTTTACAAAGGATGCTGAGCAGCGCACAAGACTGAAGTCTAAAGAGAGGAAAGTGTGCTTGGGTACAAATACTGCCTCACTGCCCCCAGGTGAACTGGAAATTCTTCTACTGCTGCAGTTCTCAACATGTTCGAGTGCTGTGATCTGTAGCTTGCAGTGTAAGCCTATGCATGTTTACTCAGAAGCAAGTCTCACTATATTCAAGGATGCTTAGAGCCCCACCCTGAGCTCTTAGTGCCAGTCCAGCACCAGCGCTGAGTGTCGCAAACATGCTGCAAGGCAAGTCTGCAGCCCTCAGTGCTGGTCCAGCACTGGTGCTAGCTTAGCACTGGATGGTGTTGGGCTAGCATTGGTGGACTGTTGCTGCTCTGCGGTCGCCTGACCTGCAGGGCAGAAGAGGTGGGGGAGGCGGGGGGAGGCGTTCCAGGGCAGGGGAGGGAGGGGGAGGACAGGGAGGAGGTGTGCTGGGGGAGGAAGCGGGGTGGGAGGGAGGCGGGACTGGAGGAGTTCCGCTCCTCTGCATCCAGAGCCTCTATGTTTGGTTTGCCACCTACCCAACACAAAGGCTCTTGATTCTACAGCAGCTCAAGGGTTGCTGCAGAATCGAGTAGCCCCATTGTGGGGAAGACGCCAGCTGGCCTGTTGCATGCAGGCAGCCATTTTGGTGCCACAGCAATCAGGGCAGTTTAGGATTGGGCTGTTACTTTCTTGTGATTGTGTTTAGGATTGCAGCTTTGGAGAGCAGCAATTTCTGCATCTATATATAACAACCTTCTCTCCAGTATGCCAGGTTATGTACATGTAGGTTATTTCTTTATAGCACGATGTGATTCCAGACCAAACTGGTAATTTTGTATGAAAAGGAAACACAGCGATTGAGTAATTGGTATGCTTCCTTCACAAACTAACTTCACTGGCTCTCAAGGAGGAGTGATGCTTGTGTGGAAAAGCATATCATTTTCCCAAACCATGTGGTTTCTACAGAGTTAATCCTGCATAGTTACTACAAATGGCAGAGAAACAACTGCGGCCTTACAGTAGGCAGGAGGTCTGGTCTAGAGGGTTGAGCCTCCATTTGCCTGAAGATAACATCCGAAGGTCACCAGTTCGAGGCCACCGGCACCGTGAATGGCAAGACCTTGAAGCAGCTGACAAGCCAAGCCGAGTTATTCCACCTGCTCTTGGAGAGATGAAGGAGCTGCTTGTCAGCCTGCGTGGGAGGAATCTGGAGGCCAGAAAGTGATAACAGACCATAAAAGATCCATCTGAATTGCTGTGCGGTTCTTGAAAGATAGAACCTTTCAATTGTAAAAATCCCTGTGGGGATTAGAACAGCCTGCCTATGTAAACCGCCTTGAATTAAAGTCTGAGGAGAAATCTGACGACCAAGAAAGGTGGTATATAAATGCCTGTATATATTACAGTAGCCTTGCCACTGCAAACCATGTACGCAAGTGATGTCAGTGTTAGCTTTTACCAACTCGGGGTTTGCTTCTTTTTTTCTTTAAGGAATGAAGCATATCAAATGAGCTAGAAAGTTGTGATTAAGAGGAAAGCCTCTTTGGATTAGGAAAGGAGAAAACAGAAGTTAGATCTTCTATTTTATGGCTAAGCTGGAGGTTTATCAAATATTCATATGCAATGGAAATAGAAATGTGAGGTCCAAAGAAAATGAAAAGACAAGAAAAGCCAAGCACTACAGAAAATCTGGTTGGGATTAGTTCCAAGCATATTAGATACAAGGTTGTAAACATAACTAATGGTTGAGATAAAACCCAACATTTCTGGAAATTAAGGAATAAGTGCTGGACCAAAAGGGAATTTGCAGAGGTGGGTGTTATTTTTGTTTTCTGTGTTGCTTTTTTCTTCCCAGACCATGCCCTTGAGCTATTCAGGAAGTCTCCAGAACATCAACATCTAATCAAGCCCCATATTATCATCTCAAACCATATGCTTACCTGTACGCATTTCTCTGCATATCGTTCTTTACTCCCCAGGCAACTGCAAACAACCAGAATGAAAAACAAACACCAAAGCCAGGAAGTCAAATACAAATGGCAGATAGGAAGCATGCAATCATGTCAATAACTTTTTCCTGCCTCTTTGCTTTTCTTACAGCCCTATCCTCTCCAACTTTCCAGGGCTGATGCAGCTGTGCCAATGGGGCATGCTCTGCATCTGGTAGAAGGGGGGGCAGTCATGGAGGCCTCCTCAAGGTAAGGGAACAAACTCAGGGTTGCATTAGGACTGCATCAGCGCTGGAAAGTTGGATAGAATTGTGCTCTTACCTATTGATTCTTGAAATAAGTACCTTTTTGCAAGCCCAACATTCAAGAGGAGTACAGTGAGGGGAATGATAGCTCAGTTAGGTCCGATGCATGGAAATGAGGGCCTAACGTAAGCAAATGGAATTCAAGCTCATTTGTTTTACAAAAAAATGGCAGTGGGTGTTATGCTTGGAATTGATTTTATTTAACAGAAAGCCTGAAGCAATTGCTCAGTGGCGGTTTGCAGCTACTTGATAGTCCTTCTCTAACTTTTCTTTCCACCAACAACTCTGCTACTAAAGAATATAAATCCTTATCTTCCTTTTTTGGTCTCCCGAGGACTAACATTCCTCTAAAGCTGTATAGTATAAAAAGACCACTATTTTCTATACATAGTGTAAGTTTGAACTTTCCCTTGAGTTTAAGAAAACAAAACAAAACACCACCAAATAAACCCACAAACCTGTGGTGGGAAAAAAAGATGATTATCGTACTTGTTGTTTTCCAAGGACATTAAAGAAAATTGCAAGAGTGGAATAAACTGAGCACACGATGGGATAAGCTTTTTCCTTGAAAACAAATTTCCACATTATCCCTGCATGCTGGAAGACTTTGCTTGATGGAGGCGAGGAGTGCTAAAAGCAATCTCTGAAAACAAACAACCCTTTTGCTTAGCGGTTCCATCGGTAGACCCCATCAAAGTGCCCAGGTAGAGTAGAACTCTCATACCAAGTTATAATAAAACTATTACAGAGACTGTGAGATGGATTTAAAAACATTAGTTGGCCATGAAACAAAGGTTCATTAGAGAACTCCATTTACCGAAATGGGCATCGCAAGGCTATTACATTCAAATTGCTGCCAGGCACTCACCAGTTGTCTGCGAGAAGGCAGCTGATCCGTCAGGCTGATTTGGGGAACATTTGTCTCACGTTCTTTAGTACAATTAAGCAAACCACAAAGACTGCTCTACTTAAGATGAAAGACGGTGGGAATTAAGTGCTCGTTTTTAATTCTACAAGTTTTGTTCTGATTGGAAATGGCGGGACACAAATGCCATTCCTCAGTCTGGGCGATGCACCTTTCCCACGCAGTCCTGTTGCCTTGCAAAAGACATACCCTCTAGGTAAGGCAATATTTGTGAAGGACTGCAGTCCATTGAAATAACAGAGGAAGGGTCCATAGCTCAGTGGCAAAACAACTGCTGTGCAGGCAAAAGGTCCCATGTTCAATTACCTGTGAAAAACATCCTCCTGTTTAACATATCTCAGTGGTCCTGACAAACATGGCGGCCTGAATAGCTAACTACTTAGACCCACATATACCTGTTTTTCTGTTGCTTTTTTTAACTGCTGCTAATCTCTGTGTTATTGTCTTTTCATACTGCCTTACTGGATGCAGCCCTGAATATTAAGAGAATGGTGGGTTATAAACAGGCCTCAGGGGTCATAGTAAGTATTGTATTGGCAACCTTCAGTCTCGAAAGACTATGGTATCGCACTCTGAAAGGTGGTTCTGGCACAGCGTCTAGTGTGGCTGAAAAGGCCAATCCGGGAGTGACAATCCCTTCCACACCGGGAGCAAGTGCAGTCTGTCCCTGGTCTGTCTCCCTGGCTATGGGCCTTCCTTCTTTGCCTCTTAGCCTCAGACTGTTGGCAAAGTGTCTCTTCAAACTGGGAAAGGCCATGCTGCACAGCCTGCCTCCAAGCGGGCCGCTCAGAGGCCAGGGTTTCCCACCTGTTGAGGTCCACTCCTAAGGCCTTCAGATCCCTCTTGCAGATGTCCTTGTATCGCAGCTGTGGTCTACCTGTAGGGCGCTTTCCTTGCACGAGTTCTCCATAGAGGAGATCCTTTGGGATCCGGCCATCATCCATTCTCACGACATGACCAAGCCAACGCAGGCGTCTCTGTTTCAGCAGTGAATACATGCTAGGGATTCCAGCACGTTCCAGGACTGTGTTGTTTGGAACTTTGTCCTGCCAGGTGATGCCGAGGATGCGTTGGAGGCAGCGCATGTGGAAAGCGCTCAGTTTCCTCTCCTGTTGTGAGCGAAGAGTCCATGACTCGCTGCAGTACAGAAGTGTACTCAGGACGCAAGCTCTGTAGACCTGGATCTTGGTATGTTCCGTCAGCTTCTTGTGGGACCAGACTCTCTTTGTGAGTCTGGAAAACGTGGTAGCTGCTTTACCGATGCGCTTGTTTAGCTCAGGGGTCAGCAAGATTAAATATTGGCTGGGAATCCACACTCATCTGACAACCAACTTGGCGGCCAACATTAAGCTCTTTCCCTGCCTCCTGTTTCTCTGTTCCATAACCAGCCCCTTCCTTGTGGCCTTCTTCCATATCTCGGTCTCCACAACTTGCAAGGTTCCCATAGCATGCTTGCTGTTGCCACTGGGTGCATAGCACTGGTTCAGTGCTGCTTCCTCCCTTGCCGTTAGGGCTAGAGATGGTGGATGTAGGGGAAATAGCTGCTGCCATATCTGGGACCATGGGAGAGATCTTGTTGCCACCACAACTACCATTGTTACTGCAGCTGCAGCTTCTGCCGTGTCCTCCCCTCCCACTACTGATCTACTTCCCTCCTCAGTACTGATGCTTTTTTCATGGCCAGAGCACAGGAGACATTGCTGTCCAAAACCAACTCATCCCTACCCCTTCTGACCTTCCTGTGCTGGTTTTGCCTGAGTTATTTGGCGTAGGGAATGGCTGTGTAATTTTTATTTTAGTAAAAACTTATAACCAGGTCCCATGCTGCATATTGGGGTTAAAGGCTTAGCCTAATACCATTGAAGATGACTGTGATATAATAATAGAAAATAGTGTTCAACCTGAATCTGCAGGACCACAAAAACCTACGATTTGGCATCTGTGAAGAAGGAATGATAACAGCTCCCTGCTGCTAAGTCCTGTCAATGGCTAGGAAAGCCATACAAAGCTTTCCCCATCACATAGCACTTCCTCTGCTGGTTGTGAGACTTTGGACATAAACTTTAATCACCACTTGGGCTGATTGGTGTATCCTGTACAAATTGGGGGCAGGAAGCTAAGGGAGTATTTTAACCACCGTTACAATGAGCAGCATATGTGGCATGCCTTGCTCACTACTGGCACCACCAGGCTCAAATGCTTTGTTTTCTGCACCACCAGGACCACTGGTCAGGAGAGGCAACTGGCAATTCAAGCCAGAGTAGCGACACCTCAGACCACAATTCTGAGGAGCTTCCAAGAGTCAAGTGATGCTGAAAAGCCAATCCTATTCCATAGTCCCAAAGGTTCCTATAGTTCCTCAGTCTGGGCAAGTTGATGCTGCTGGACACCACCAGCTTTGTTACACATCAAGATTCTTCTGCCGGCTGACTGCTTCTCTGCTACCCTTTTGCTTCCTACACTTCAACTTGACTCCTGGTTGGTGGTTCTCCTTCCTTCTCTTGTTTGTATTTAAAACCTATGGTATCCATGACTTTGAGACAGTATGGGAAGAGTTCTTTGCCTAATCCGTGAACAGGAGCTACTGTCTCAAAATGCTTTGGGATCAATAAAATACATCTCCAGTGTATTTTATTTCATCTTTTAGTTACCTTTCTCACTGGTTCTGTGTCGGTTTCCTCATTCCTTACCCCCATTTTTATTATACCCATAGCCCATTCCTAACCTGTCCTGGAGCAGGCTGGCTGGCTGGCCTGCACTACATCCAGAGACGGATTAGGGCCGACCATGATTCAGCCTGGGACAAGTGGAATTCATTCCCCTTACCCTGAGTAAAGCTGCAGCAGCCCCAATGGGGCTAATCAGATCTGCGCAGTGCAGAGCTGCTCCCGGCTGCTCAGGACAGGGGTTAGAATCTGGTACAAGTGCTGGATCCTGGCCCCACCCCCTGCTCAACCAGAGCCCATCTATCCCCCCACCCCGGAATGCCTACTCCCCCCTCCCCCCCAGGCCCCTGTGCTGCCTGACTTGGCTGGCACAGGATTTTTGTGCCAGCCCTGCAGTGCTTGGGCCGGCCTCCCTCCTTGAACAGTAGCACAAAAGTGCTTTACGGCACTTTCACGTCACCTTTGGACAAGTGGAAAGGACTTGTGCCGGCCCATCTGAGGGTCAGGTTTGTACAGCCGCATAATTCACTTTGGATTTGTTCCTGGGTCCACTTTGAAGTGCTGGTGCTGACATTTAAAGGTCAAATGGTTTGGGACTTAGAAATCTAATGAACTGTCTCCATCCTTATGAAATTGCCCACCTGCTTTCACCTTCAGAGGAGGACCTGCTCTGTGTTCCACCACCAGCTGGGGTTAGGTTCGTGATACATGGAATAGGGCTTTCTTAGCCATTGTGTGCATACTGTGGAACTGTCTGCCGCAAAACGTTCAGCTGGCTTCCTCTTTTTCTTCTTAAAAAAATGAACTTTATTAACACATTTTTCCCCCCAAGATATAAACAAGATGAACATGATAAAAGCAAGATAATAGTTAAAGAGAAAACATACTACACCCGCACCCACATAAATGCACCTAACCATACGGAAGTAAATAAAAATGATTGCACAATGAGTGAGAAGTATTTTTTACATGAAAATATCAGATAAATAATGACTGTAGGTGAGTAGGGTAGGTTAAGCAGTAGGAAAATTACAGTATCTGTAGCAAATTAGAAATATACCCATTTATATCTTTGTAGCAGTTGAAAAATATGTTAACTGGGGAAAAAATAGTTCCATTTACCACTGCATATTACCACTGGGCAATAGGATATTTGTTCTATTTATTGCTGCTGCTGCTGCTATTTATTCTTGATGTAAGCTTTTATGGTTACTGCTATTTTATTAATTATTGCTTTATGAAGTCTGCTCATTCCCTGGAGGGCTCTATTTTTTGATGGAAAGGTGAGATATTCATCTTTTAATAACAGACTCTGGATCTTCACAATCTCCTGTATTGTGTATTGTAAGTCAGTGGACTGACCTTCTGTTGGATTTGTGAAGGATATTGCATGCTGGAAGCTGTGACCAATTCAATTATTTTGGTCCTGGAAGATGGCTATTGCAGTTATCGCATATTGCTGGACTGTTTTTCTATCACGCTTCTGGGATCCTGTGGAAGCCTGCAACTTCTTCTTGGGCCTTGGCATCAATTAATACTTAGATGTGATGCCATCTTTATATACAATGTCAATCTTCTATAGCAATATGACAAAACATTCTGATGGCAAGTTTTCCAAAGGCTGCCCTTCCAATGCATTGTATTTCTATTCTCTGTGCCAGTGGGTATATTGCTGCTCAAGTTCCATGATCATCTCTACAGTTCATGCAGACTAACAGCCCAATCCACTGTAACTCCATGTGCTGAAATGCTGGCGTGCCAATGTGGTGTCTGCTGCATCCTGCAGAGAAGTTTTGGCCTCTGAAGTTCTCCCCAGGGCAAGGGAACATTTGTTACCTTGCTCCTGGGTAAGCCCTGCTGGCCCAGTGGGTCTACTTGGACCAGTGCCATTGATATCAATTGGACCTGTGAAGGTGGATTGAACCCACCCCTTCTTGGTCCTCATCCGCCCTCCGTCCCATCTCTGTTGCCACCCCGTTTGAAGCAATGAAGCAATCAAGACACAGTCACATGTTCAGGGTTCATGAAGGGAGCAAGGCAGGCTGGCAAGCTTCAGGGAGAGAGTGCTCACAAACCAGCCAAACTTGCCTTCTCTTTTATTAACCTCTCTTTCAGCCCAGTACAAAGGTCAGCAGGTAAACACTGTAAGTTCCTTAGCTCCACTCTAGCCTAGTACAAAGGTCAATTGGGGAACAATGCAAGTTCCTCAAGGGATTTTTCCCTTTGTTGATTCAGCCTGTTTACCCAGTCTGTTTCCTGACTCAGACCTCACCCAGGCTGCCTCCTGACCCCGGGCATCACCCCGGAGTGTGCTCCTGAGGGTGGGGGTTGAGTGTGCTCACTGGCCTTTGTCATGTAAGCAAAAAGGGTAAGGTCCGGGCAAGGTCCGGGTAAGCAAAAGGGTAAGGTCCGGTATTCCCCTGATTATTTCCTTCACCCATTCCGTCCACCCCCTACATGGAGCCAGCCTTTTACTACTTGTGGTGGTGGCCAATCTGTGTGCTCCAATGTGTTGCCTTTTGTGACCAAATACTCCTTCTAGCAGCACTGGTTCAAATGGGACTGGGCCATACATGTGTCTTTATGGCCCAGTGGTTCCAAACTGTGGATTGGGACCCACTGGTGGGTCACAACCTGATTTTTGGTGGGTCACAAAGAGCTGGGCAGAGCCTCCAGTGTAAACACAAGTAATGGCAAGATCAAATAACTAAGAGCCCAGTCCTGTCCAATTTTCCAGCACTGGTGCAGCCTCAATGCAGTCCT
Organism: Tiliqua scincoides; assembly: GCF_035046505.1. Lineage (NCBI taxonomy): Eukaryota > Metazoa > Chordata > Lepidosauria > Squamata > Scincidae > Tiliqua > Tiliqua scincoides. Next base: position 63,953,794 of record NC_089826.1, read on the forward strand.
GAGGTAAGGGAACAAATGTTCCCATACCTTGAAGAGGCTTCCATGACTGCCTCCTCAACACAGGAAGCAGTGCATACCCCATTGGCACAGCAGCACCAGCACTGGAAAATCGGATAGGATCGGGCCCTAATTGCCTCAAGCTCTGAGGCTATTCAAAAATCAAATAGCTGCTAATTACCCTTGAAACAGCTCAGCTCCTGGAGTTTGCAAGATAACTGCTACGATTGCCCTGTGAAGAGTTCAGCTCCTGCAGTTTGCAAACATGTATAAGTATGGAGAGATAAATGTGCCTTAGTTGATAAAGAATGTTTAGAAAGAAGAAGACTTTTTTAATTTTTCTGGGAAGAAATGTGGGAAAGCAAGGAGCGCATTCATTAAAGTTCATCAGACCTGCTTCATGATGAGAAATGGATGACGTATTTTGTAAATAAATAAAAAAAATATTACTACATGTAAGTAAATAAAAATATTATGTCTTTCTAGATCTTTGTTTAAAGTCTTGTAAACCTAAACGGGTCCCAATAACTGTGTCATTTTAAAAAGTGGGTCCCAATGCTAAATGATTTGGGAAGCACTGCCTTATGCCAGTGGGCAACCATTTATTATTCACCTTCTAGGAGCAGACTACCTTACTTCATACTCAACTATTGAGTGTCTTGACAATATAAATTACCCTTGGCCTTACTAATGTTGGTGTATTGGCTGTTGCTGACAAATAACTCTTAAGACAACAAATAGGTTTATTAGAATTAATTACACCTCTATTTTGTTGATTTTCTTTCCCCACTAAACCAAATAAGTGCAAAGCAGTATCTTATCGAGTATAAAGACAGAAATTCAAAATCATCTCATGAGACATCACTATAACTCTTTATCAATTCACCACTTAAATTGCAGTTATTCCAAAGTTGTAAATAGTTGGATTATTATTATTTTTTTTAAATCCACTTGGTGGGAATGAAGTTGTTTGGGTAATCAGGGACCTCGGCATCAGGCAACTGGGCCTGTATATTTCGTAAATTAAAGCTGGAATTGTAATTGGAGCTATAATTATATTTAAACATTTATTTTATAAAGAGGCAAAATGGAAGCAAATTGAATGTATTATCAACATTTGCAATCTGTACCAGAACATTTGGAGCTCAGTAGCGGAACCGGGTGTGTGTGTGTGGAGCTGTAAATGCCGCACAGCTCAGAAACTTGCCATGTAAACTGCCCTCCTTGCACTTGGGGCCATTCCAAGGAGCAAAAGCCAAACAGTTGTCTCCTCCTTTTGGTGTTGCTTTTGCTCCTGGACAGGTTCTAAGAGCGAGCCGGAGGAGCAGCTTACACGGCGAATTTCAGAGCCATGCGGCACTTGGCACTGTATCCCCCCCCCCCGGCTTTGCTGTTGTTGGAGCTTGATAAAAAGGGACTTATTTGGGGTTGTCAGATAACATGATAAACTTTTCACAAGATTCTTTTTTGGTCTCAGTGTTATGGAAATAGGATGAAAAATATGCAATTGAACATCAGCATCTGATACAATTTGCAATCAAGAATTTGAAATGTTGGTGGAATCTCATTTTGGCGCCTTTCTTAACAGCCTCTAACATTTTGACAGGACGATGGTGGTTTGTTGTCATTGGAACAAGATTGCACATCATCTGTGTTGTCTTAGTTGCTGTTATTTTAGATAATGATACAAATTATAATGGGTACATTCAAAAGAAAGTTGAGCTCGCTTTAGCCATATTGATTACTTAAGGAAATTGGATTCTCAGAATCGTGCTGTGTGTTGCTATCCAATAATTGCATATAGTACTGAAATGGATTTGCCCCAAACAGGTCTTCCCTGTGCATTTTGATGACAAATATCCTTCTAATCATTTCTGCGTGGGGGGGGGGGGAAAGAAAGACCTGAATGACCAAGGTGGAGTGGGGTGCAAGTGCGGTCTGACTAAATTAAGAACATAAGAACAGCCCCACTGGATCAGGCCATAGGCCCATCTAGTCCCGCTTCCTGTATCTCACAGCGGCCCTCCAAATGCCCCAGGGAGCACACCAGATAAAAAGAGACCTCATCCTGGTGCCCTCCCTTGCATCTGACATAGCCCATTTCTAAAATCAGGAGGTTGCACATACACATCATGGCTTATAACCCATAATGGATTTTTCCTCCAGAAACTTGTCCAATCCCCTTTTAAAGGCATCCGGGCCAGATGCCATCACCACACAGGTGACTTGCAGTGAAAGTAGAAGTGGCAACTTAGAAGTGGTAGAAGTCATTTCCAGATGCTTCTGTGGGCCATTTGGAGGCCCACAGAGTACAATGGAGAATGTGCATCGAAATGAGAAGTGCACCAAAAAATCTCTGAAAAATTGGTGATCACAGAAAAGTCACACCTCTAGTTATTTATGAAGAAACTCTTCTTAGAAAGAGACCTGATTAGTATCTGGGCAGCCTTTGTAAAATTAACTACCCAATTCCCCAGAATGCCTTGCCACCTTCACAGGTCCTCCTTGTGTGGCAAGGAGTTCCACAGACCGACCACACGCTGAGTAAAGAAATATTTTCTTTTGTCTGTTCTAACTATCCCAACACTCAATTTTAGTGGATGTCCCCTGGTTCTGGTGTTATGTGAGAGTGTAAAGAGCATCTCTCTATCCACTCTGTCCATCCCCTGCATAATTTTGTATGTCTCAATCATGTCCCTCCTCAGGCGGCTCTTTTCTAGGCTGAAGAGGCTCAAACACCGTAGCCTTTCCTCATAAGGAAGGTGCCCCAGCCCAGTAATCATCTTAGTCGCTCTCTTTTGCACCTTTTCCATTTCCACTATGTCTTTTTTGAGATGCAGCGACCAGAACTGGACGCAATACTCCAGGTGTGGCCTTACCATCGATTTGTACAAAGGCATTATAATATTAGCTGTTTTGTTCTCAATACCTTTTCTAATGATCCCAAGCATGGAATTGGCCTTCTTTACTGCCACTGCACATTGGGTAGACATTTTCATCGACCTGTCCACCACCACCCCAAGATCTCTCTCCTGATCTGTTAGCAAAGCAATTAAATGCAATGCAAAGCAAAACTATTACCATGCTTAAATTATAGCTCAGGGGTCTCAAACTTGTTTCATACAACAGGCCAAACAGCATTCATGATACCTACTGAAGGAGTGATGTCATTAAACAGGAAGTGATGTCATTAAGCAGCTGATAACCAGAAGTAATTTTTTCTCACTTAGGAACTCATTAGCTACAAATGACAAAAGAGAAAATATGCAAATCTTGATCATATTTTCAATATTTGGGAGAGCCCAGTTATCATGTAGGCAGCCATTTCAACAGTGACACCTCAGCACAGCTCAGCAGCTGAGAGTCTGAGGGCTGGATAAAGAGCTTCTGCGGGCTGCATCCGGCCCCCGGGCCTAATGTTTGACACCCCTGTTCTAGTGTTTTGAATTTTGTCATTTCCTCAGTTTTATATTTTAAAAAAACAAAACCTTTTTTTACAGGCTTTGGCAGTTAATTGCTGCTTAAAATAAACAGCAAACCCTTCTGACAACAACATCTACACCATGCTTGATCTATCAAGTACTTTCTTTTCAATTATTTCCTTGGCAAGATAAATATGTGTTTGTATGCAAAACATGAAGTTGTGTTTAATTATCTCTGTAGATGCAATACATCAATAAGATTTTAATTAAGAGCTTCTTTGGATTATCTCTGAACCAATCACTTTTTGGAATGGGTTTGAAACTGCATTGTAACTAAATCCCTTGTTTGCTGTACTTCTCAATTGTAATTTAAAAGTCATTTTCTCTTTAACAGTTCTCCAAACCTTGTTCTTCCCAAGAAATGTTGCTTATCCTATCAAAACTCTATTATAGCCTAATCCGATCCCCCTCCCCTGTCAGTGTAACTAGTGTTGTGTCAAAGGAGGGTGCTTTACCCAAGACACAAAGCAGCCCCTGCTGATGCATTCAGTGAGCCCACTGGCAGGGAGGCTGGAGTGGCCTTCCACAAGCTGACAGGCCCACAGAGACCTGCCAGAGCAGGTAAACCTGGGCTGGGGTTGGAGGGAGGTGGGGAAAGGGTAGGGAGGAGTGTAGATCCAGCCCAAGAGGGGGGTGCATTATTGGCGGCGTATGCCAAATCCTTCCCTGATCTTCCTGAGCCTCCTTCCTGGGTCAATTAGTGTACCAGTGATTGAACTGGTGCAGGTCCGAGCTGACCTATGGTGGCTGCTTGAATTTATCCTGGGGCAAAGGGATAGATGGCCCCTTACCCCAAGGAGACCTCCATCAGCTGAATATCCCCTGCAGGATATAGCATTAGCTGCACTGGTGCCCCTGCATTGCCACCCAGGGATTTAGATAGGATTGGGCTGCCCACCTGCTTTTATAGTACATGAATAAATAGTGATTTATAGATCCATGTATGCACATTTATGGCAGAAATAACTTGAGGGATACTCTGAAGTCTGAAAGGGACTACAAACTACTACTGTAGCAAGCTGCTGAATAATGTTGTGACTGGGGTGCCAGAGGTCCTGGCTTTACTCTGATGGATTGCACAATCTGCCTGCATAAGGCCAGCATAGGATTGGGCCAAAAGACACTTTTCATTTGGGGCACCATTTGGTCTGGGGTCAATCCTGTACGGCAAGGGAAAACTACCTGTACATAACAAGAGCAGACCTCCTAGCTGTGCAGACCATAGCATGAGCATGAAGCCTTTCATAAGTGGGTCAGTGAGATAGCCTGAGATTCTGCGGGCTATCAGTGCAAGGAAATCAAGACATCTTGTTGGTTCATCCTGACAAACCCCTTGTCGGAGCTATTTGGAAAATAACAAGCCCACTTAAAATCTCAATATACATTGAAGCCCACATAACGTCTGCTATCTTCCTGAGGTCAATGATGAAGATACAAGTAAACTACTCATAATTCTACTTTGGGACATTCTTGGAGTGACACTTCCCACTGATTTCAGTAGGACAAACCTATTCTGTGAATTTTGAAGGTAAATTTTCTAGAATACATTTTTTTAGTTCATTTCAGCATAAGTTATAACACACAGAGCTGACCTGCAAATGTTATAATTACTACTTTTTAATATAATTACAAAATTACAGAATAGTAAGAGTTATATTTATATGGGATAAATGCCAACAATCAGAACCTAAACCTTTCCCGTCATGTTTGAACTTTGCACAATGCTAATTCAAATTTTGAGTTTCTAGGAAAATATGTTTGCACGTGGAGCAGAGTTTTACTTCAAAAAAATTCTTTGAAGTAAAAGGAGTGTAATAATTGTGCTTTGACTATTTAATGCATGACGGAAGAACCATTATTTGCATTGAAAAAATTTGTATGGCTACATTAATGTTGTAAAAAATTAGCCATTTTATTTCTTATTATACTAGAATAAAACCTTCTGCCCTCCCCTTCTGCATTTTGATGACTGCTCTACATTGCTATACCTTAACCAGTGTTTCCCAAACTTCCCAGCGCTACACCAACTTGTCCTCCGCGGTGGGTTGCGATGTGCTTCTTGGGAGGGCCTGGGGGCCTCTCTTGGGTTGTGCCAGGTAGTGACCCACTTTATTGGCCTCTGTGGGCCTCCTAATGGCCCACAGAAGCATTTATAAGTGACTTGCAGTGAAAGTAGAAGTGTGAGTCATTTCCAGATGCTTCTGTGGGCCATTTGGAGGCCCACAGAGTACAATGGAGAATGTGCATCGAGATGAGAAGTGCACCAAAAAATCACTGAAAAATTGGTGATCACAGAAAAGTCACACCTCTAGTTATTTATGAAGAAACTCTTCTTAGAAAGAGACCTGATTGGTATCTGGGCAGCCTTTGTCAAATTAACTGCCCAATTCTATCCTTGAGCAACCTGCATGGTGCCACATCACTAAAGCATCACTAAAGCATCCTCAGCTGCATCCAGTGGGACCAGGCCAGCTGGGAGAGGTAAGTAACAAACTATGTTATTTACCTCCTCTTCTACTCCCTGTGGCACCACTCTTCTATGAGACCACTCAGAGTTATTTTAGCTCTTTTGCTGGCATAGCTTTGAGGAGCCTTCAGGGGGGCATGTCCAGGCCAGGGATGGAGGCATAGGAGGTGCCACTAAGATCCTCCCCCATCTCACCCATGATTCTCCCCCAAAATGCCCCTGAACTTACCTCTCCACTGGTTGATGTCCATCTGTGGGCTGCTGTTAGTGGTGCACAGCCTACTGAACCTTGCGCCTGCCGAAGCAGTTTGCAGAATAGCTGCTGGTCCACACAGTGTACTGGTGGATCTCTTGGTCTGCCAGCACAACATGTAAATAGGATTGGGACATAAGCGAATGCTCCTCAGGTTAAAAAATCTGCCCTTGCCTGTAGAAAACTAGCATTTCATGGGGGCAGATTTTGGCCAAGTTGATCTTTGGCATGTAAGTGTGTAGTGTTTTTGGTGGGGTTCTTTTAGTGGGGGAGCATTCAAAAATGTGAAGCCCCAATTGTTTGGAATTGGTACAATTCAAAGAGGACTATACAAAAAGATTTTTCTACAGGTGTAGATCACACAATACTACTTGCTTTGGCCCTCATAGTTTTAAATTATTTGTCTATATATCCTACAAACATGCAAACAGTGGCACAGGCATAAAATAGGCTGATTGTGTTATATGTGTTTTTTTAATACTGCTCCCCCCCCCCCGTTTGTTTTGGTAATAGAACTTGAGCAAACAAATGGTTGTTCAGGCATACTGGTGCATACATACAACAGCAATCTCTGTTAAAGAAACTTCCATGAGATTACTAAGCATCAACTTTCCATTATAGTTATAATGATACCAAAAGAAACATTAACGTCTGTTTGGTTAATGGTGTATATACAAATGGTTTCATTATCAAGCCTTTTTAATTCAATGGACCAAATTGATAATTCACTTATCATCATTGAACCCATTGGACCAAATAGTAAAGAGAATGGGAATGTGTGTGAACAGACTCGTGTGAAATAGAAACAGATGCAGGTCTTCACTAATTTTGACCAATAAATGTAATGTCTATTTTAAGTTTCATCTAAAACAGCTTTAGAGGATGCTGCTGTCCTTGAATGTTACTTTTAGCCCTAAATTGGCCCAATATGGGAGAAAGTGAAGACAGAGTGAATACAAAGGGAAGTCACATTGCTGTAACATAGTGTTTCTCAAACTGTGGGTCGGAACCCACCAGATGGGTTGCAAGCCATTTTCAGGTGAGTCCCCATTCATTTCAATATTTTATTTTTAATATTAGACTTGATGGTATGTGACTGCATCTCAGGAAATGTTACAGACCTGTACTTTTAACAAGCTACTATGTATATTCTTTTAACAATGATAGTCAATGGAACTTACTCCTGGGTAAGTGCGGGTAGGATTGCAGCCTAGGATTGTTAAAAATTTTCCTGCTTGATGATGTCACTTCCGGTCATGACATCACTTCTGGTGAATCCTGACAGATTCTCATTCTAAAAAGTGGATCCCCATGCTAAATGTGTGCAAACTACTGCAGTGTAGCAGATTCAGGGCCCAATCCTATCCAACTTTCCAGCACTAATGCAGCTGTCCAGCACAGCTTTTCTTATGCTCCTGTGATCCATTAAATATCCTGGGCCTAAGGAGCTTAGAGCTTTCAAGGTAATAACCAGCCTGAGAAATACTTTTTGAATATATTTACAGCCAGTTCTTGTTATCCGCTAGGTTAAGTTCCTGGAAAACCTAGTGGATAACAAATTAGTGGATATTGAATCATTGAGCCTATGGGGAAAAGGGGGTTAGGTTCCAGGGAACTCTCTTTACCATACACTCTGTGAACTTATCAACATGAATCTTAACTGGAAGTCTATGGGGCTGGGTGATAGTTGAGGCCTCATCAGCATCTCCAACATCTGATGCTTTCTCTTTTGTGCTCAATATCCCTTGATGCATTGAAGGTTATGGTGATAAAATTATAGTGATGGCTCTTTTATCTCAACCCTCTCCATGTCAGTCATAAACTGTATAGGTGTCTCTACTTTTCCCTCCTGCATTGTGCTGGTGTTACCATGCGGAGGCCATTGTCTCTTCTCCTTCTCCTCTCACAATCTTTGTCGTGCCTGCCTTCCTGCTTCCAGGATCCCCTGACCCGAGTTCGACAGCACAGTATTCGCAGATAACAAGAACAGAGTCACAGATAATGAGAGATAGGTGGCAATTTGGCCCTCGCAGATAAGCAAATTCGTGGATAATGAATTTGCATATAAAGAGAACTGTATATAAATATGAATACTTTTAAAATCCTTTCTAAATAGTGCACAGTGCTGGTTCTTACTTTTGAGCTTTAATAATAAACTCGGCATTCCATAGAATTGTTTGTCAACAGAAAAGACTCTGCGCTGGTTTTTTTTGTCCCCTCTGTTATGATTAAGTCACAGCGCTGGTTCGCTAGTGACAATCAGCTACGCATGAAAGAAACTGGCATCTATACCAAGTAGCAAAGCAGCAGGTGGGCACAAGCTAGTCATCCATCATTGCAGGACCATGGCTAATAGTATTGTCTAGCTTTTAAAGCTATTTGACAAGCAAACAATATGACAGCAGCACTTTCAAAGCTAAATTGTTGACTCCAGGAGAAATATCTGGTAGTGGAAAAATCAGATTCAGAAATATATTAATGGAATCAAGAAAAGTTTCAAAAAGACCAAGAAAAATTATGTCTGTGTAACTAATGTTTCAAAAGGACCTTGCAATGGATATAAAAATAATAATATAAAGCCCAAAATAAATATGATCGTAAATAAAGAGATGCTTTATTTTTGTTTTGTTTTATTCTCTTATTCAGTACTGAATGAAATACAGGTTCTTTGGTGTTCCTTTTTTAAACCCCAGAAGGATTCTGCAAATGCCTGGTAGTTATAAGGAACACACACTGCCAAGGTATTATCAGAGGGCTCAGTGAGCTGTTGCTACAAAAGCTGGTGCATTGACAAGTTCAAATTGGCTGCTCTTATTGATTTGTGGAAGGAGATGAGGCCTGCAAATGATATGTAATAGTGTCAATTGTATTGATAACAAGAACCGCAGAACAACTGGGTCACTGGCCCTGTGCAGTTCAGTAGTTACTAAAAATCTTTTAAAATTGCAGCTGGTGAATAATTTTAACGCTTCATTGAATGACATTGTTTCTGGATTTCACTCCAGCAGTGCAGATAACTGATCCACCATCTGGTGAAACAGCTTTAGGGCGCAAGCCTAACTTGCACTGGAACAGGCAAGCCAGGACACTTGCGCTGTATCCAGTGCAGGACTGTGGCCAGCAGCTTAGCCAGAGGCAAGAGGAAACTTTTCCCCTTACCCCTGGGTAAGGGCTGCTGGTGCCTATGGGTCTCCTTGGAGTTGCGCCACCTCCTGAGGTGGCGCAAGTCTGAGGAGAGCGGAGTGACTTGAAGTCGCTCCATTCTCCCTGGGAACGGGGGTTGGGATTCAGCATAACTGCTGGATCCTAGCCCTGCCTCCCGCTCCTCACCCGCCCACCCATTGCCCATTGCCCTCCCAGGCTGCCCATTGCCCTCCCTCCCCCCGCCCAGTTATACCTCCTTCCCTCCTCCTCCCCACCCCCACGGCTACCTTTCATCCGAGCCAACGCAAGCAGCTGGGGGAAGCTGGCACAGAGGCTTCTGTCAGCTTCCACAGGCCGGTGCTTCTCAGAGCACCAACCTGGCTTCCTCCCAAGGAGGTGCAAACATGCTTTACGGAACGTTTGCGACCCTCCCAGGCTGGCCAAGGGACTTGGGCTGGCATAGGGTGCAGTTAGGATTCTGCTCTTATTTTTTTTAACTGTTGACCAGTGGGATCCTGTGCAGGAATTCAATAAGTCATAAGTGTGGATAGGATGCGCATGCTTATTCTTGCAAAAGGCAGTGGGACCGTGTAGTCTGAAGACTAAATAAACTGGCTTCATTGGTTTGTAGACCACTGTCATTAGGTTGATTCAAACAAGGAGTGAGTGTTTTGTGACAGGCATCAATTGATAGATGAAGCTTTTCTCAGCATGGAGAGTAGAACATATGAAGTTGGTTTATACCAGCTCAGGCCACTGGACCATGTTGCTCAGTATAGTCTAAACCAGGAGTGTCCAAACTTTTTGACAAGAGGGCCACACCATCTTTCTGACACTGTGTCAGGGGCTGGGGAAAAAAAAGAATTAATTTACATTTCAAATTTGAATAAATTTACATAAATGAATATATTAGAGATGGAACTTATATGAATGAATGAAGGTCTTGCAATAGCTCAAGGCCTATAAAAGGCCTCGTACAAAGCTGCTGCTGCAGCATCACAGACGTGAAACAGCAAGCAGTGGAGGGAGCCCTTGTCCCACAGCTCACGCGAGAGGTCAAACAGTTGCCCTCACACTTAGAGCAGTTGTGTCAGGCCAGCATGGGCTCTGGCAAGTCTCTAGAGGGCCAGAGTCTCCTGCGGGTCGAACTGGAAGTTCCCGAGGGCCGCAAATGGCCCCTGGGTCGGGGTTTGGGCACCATTGGTCTAAACTAACTGTCAGTAGCTCTTCAGGGCTTCAGACAGAGGTCTTTCACACTCTGACCTGGAAATGCTAGGGATCAAACCTGACCTTTTTTGAATGCAAAGCATATATTCTACCATTGAGTTGTGGCCTTGATGAAGGGACGGGCCTTAAACTGAGATGGTGAACAGTAGGCAGCTTCACATTTTATCCCTTTCATGTGAAACAGAAGCCACTGAAAAGGTTCTATATGCCAGTGCTCCATACTGCAGTGTATAAAATTTGTGTTGGGTGTACAATATGCCATTGTGTGGGATGTCCCTGTGCCAGCCGCTTCCAGATATGTATTACACAAAAGTGATTATTATATTACCTTCTTGTTGGAGAATATCTGAATGGGTCCTTTAAATGGTTTTAACTGGATAGATTTACTACAATACCACTTGAGTGCATTATGGAAAGCTAAGTTGTAAATTCTTAGACCTCTGCATATTAAAGAGTACTAGAAGGAGGGAACAGACCCAAATCCTTGCTGCTGTTGTTGTAGGCAGTTATATATTTTTATTTTGTTTTGAGGCATACATATCCATTTATTTGTCCCCTTCACTGCACAGGGCTGGCATCCTCCCCCCTTCTTATTTAAAGTACTCTAGAAAATGAAGCTGCATCTTTTAGCACTGTGTTAACTCATTTGGGCTGTTTTATATGTGTTTGCAACCTAATTTTATCAATTGCTTGGCTCCCCTTTAATATATGTATGCATCTGTTCTTAATTTGGCAACACCTTCTTATTTATTTGAATAAATGCTGCACTTTTGTCCCACTAACAGGCATGTTTAAAGGTAGGCAGCAAAATACCCAGAAGGCAAACCCAAATGTGGCAGCTTTAAAAATTCAGCGCTATAAAATCCTCAAGATGTAATCACCTTCTGCTCAGCGATCCTGGCTCATTTATGGTTCTTAGTTCTGCTTCTTTTTATTCACTGGGTATTTCCAGAATGAAGAATCATTCAGAGATGGTCCGCTGATTGCCAAAGTCAGGGTAGTGGAGGGAAAACACATCAAGTCGATGCATCTTCAACGACTGATTGCTTCCTCTATATTAGGAGCGGTATTGTTGACAGCATTTCTTAGCCCCTGTAGTGTTCTTCACATTTTATCTGTCACTGAGACAGGACATATCCTTGTTCCTTCCACTGTGTTTTCATCCTTAGGATGTAAATGAAGCAGACAGTGTATTGGTGGATTCAAGAAGCCCCCGACTTACAAACAGTTGTGTTGCAGAAGTCTGTAAGTCAGTTGTTTTGTAATGGAAATGCACTGCCAGTGTTACAAAATGTTGTTAGGTTTCCAGGCTAGCCCACATAAGCCCATTACTCCTAGTTCTTTTTCTCCTTTCCCTTATACTTCCCACTATCTCTCTCCTCCTCTGCTTTCCCTTTCCCTTATTCTCCTTTTCCCTTCTGCTCCCTGCAACTCCCGCAGCTAGTACTGGTCATCTGTAAAAAAAAAAAAAGCACCCCCTTCAGCATCCTGGGGATAGAGTTGCTGCTTCTCCCCTTCCCCCACTCCTTAAAGGGGAAGGAGAACCTTTACACAAGCTGGTGGGTTGTGACCCACCAGTTTGAGTACCACTGGCTTACACAGATTGGGCAACTGCATGTAACCGTCTTCTGTACAAAGTGCCCCAAAGTGTTACAATATGTTTATGCAGGAAGGTTGTGTGTGTACCTGCTTCCCTGCTATGGAAAGAGATGTTCGGCTAAGTAAACATGTGAATTTGCTCATAGATTTAGCCAATCATATGACCGCAATGTTGACTGCTTACACCAAATGGCTGGAGACATCCCTGGCTTCAAGCAGGCATTGACCTGACAGGGCACAAAGTCAGAAACAGAATTGTCAGTGCTTTCCTAAGGGATGGTGTGGAGGTCAGAGCCACTGAGAGCTGGCATTGGACCCGGGGCAAGATACCTGATTGGTCCCCCTTCCTAAATTTTCCTCCAAACCAGATGTTACATTTTTAAAACAAGTTTTAAAATGGCAGTTTTAACTTAACATGAGTAAGATGAACTAAATGAAACATTGACCAGAATGGGATAATTTCCTTACTTTTGAGTAGTGCTACTGTGTTTCTTTTCTTCTACCTCAGCAAGTCCTCCTCATTTGCTTTTTCTTCTTCCAATTATGCATGGGCATCCAAAGATTGGTTTTCACTATCTCCCTCAATACTATGTGATGATTTTAAAACAAAGTCCAGGTGAAATCATCCAGATGAATAAACTTGCCTGGCCCTTTTTTGATTTTTCTTTCCTTTCTGTGCTCAACTTATTTGTTCCCTATGCTGTTAATTTCACCATCAAAGAATGTCAAAACACATGCAGACAAAACACATATAGTTCTACACACACTAAACTAGAAGAAAGCATGGAGCTATTGGGGCTTGGAAATTCTGAGAACTGGGTGACATACTATTGGGACCTAGTAGTTCTGGGCTGAAGATATAAGTTTTACTTTCCCATGTTTGAACTGTACTAATACATGTTGGTCTTACGAGAAGAGCTGGGCTGCATTTCCACTACAGCTTTAATCCACTTTCAATGCACCTATTCCCACAATTTACAGGTATTCCCACAATCCCCAGGCTCCAGGGATTCCCCCCCTTCTTAGACCTGGTGTAGGTGGTGGGGAGGAAAGGGCTTTAAAGAGTTCCTGGCCAGTGTAAAGGTAAAGGAAAAGAGGGAAATGCCATTGTTAACCAAGATCAAGAGAAACAGACGAGCTATTTATTTACCTTAATAGAGATCTTCAGGTGTGAGACTGAATCCTTTTTTTTCTTTAGCTCAACTGTTGAAAATGCTAGAGGACAATACTGCTGTAATTTACAGTGCTTGCTCACTTATGTAGGTTGCATAAAGTTGTTTTGAGACCATATACTAGAGCTTTGCACTTGGTGAGGAGGCTTGGTGGATGTGTGTGACCCCTGCCTTAACTATTACATAGGAAGTGGCCTTCTGCTTAGGCCATTAGTTCACTATTGTCTATGCTGACAGGTGATGACTTTCAACAGTTTCAGAGGGTCTTCCCCTGTCCTCCTTGGAGATGCTACAATGTGAACCTGGAACTGTCTACATCCAAAGCAAGACTTCTAATGCTGAACTATAGTCTGCCCCCTGCAAATATTAAATTTCCCCTGAAACCCAGTAACCTAGCTGGGTTCTGCGCATGTATTTATAACAGCTGTTAGCGCCAATCGGGCGCTAGCAGCCGATTGCCCCCGCCCCGCCTCGTGCACTGAGGCTGAGGCTTGAGCCGCGATTGGTTCTCAAGGCTGGGGAGGTGGGACTAGAGCTCTGGTGCGGAGCGCGCGCTCCGCCCAGGCTCAGTGCATTCCTGAGCGGCAACGAGGACGGTCGCGTCCTCAGCAGGAGCGCTGAGCCTGCCTCCCTCTTCCTCCTGCGGCCAGGGCTGGTGGGCTGAGGACGAGGAGCAGCAGAGAAGCAGCTGTGGGAAGCGTTCTTGCGTCCCTTCCCCTGGGCAGCGGAGCGCAGCGAGCGGCGGACCTGCGAGGGAGGCGCCAGCGCAGCGAGCGACTGGGCAGCGGAGGAGCGCTTCGGAGGGGTGCTGGCTCTTCGCCTGGGGGGACTTGCCTGTGGCACCTGCCGGCTTCCAAGGGCTTGGGGAGCCCAGGAGTGCACCTCCTCCCCTTTGTGCTAGCTAGCACTGTATCCTACTGTGAATATTAGTACACGGGGGGGGGGGAATTTGTCACTGGGTTCCACACCATGGGGAAGAAGAGTCAAAAGCGGGGGGGGGGAAGCCCCCAAGCGACCTGCTCCCCCTCCTCCTTCCCCTCCCGCCTTCTCATCTGAGGGGGAGGATGAGTTTGATGAGCTTCGGGCTGTGCTTGCACGTTTTGATGCCCGGGAAAAGGAGAAGGCCCTGAGGAGGGTGGGGAAGGGTGATGGTGGTGGGGTCTCGGGTGTGGTTACCCCGCTGCGTAGGTCAACTCGGAAGGGGTGTGGTGCCAGACTGAGAGAGATTTTATCTTCCAGCAGGCGTGTGCAGGAGCCAGGTGGGGTGGGCAGCTCAGAGCCTCCTGCCCCAGTTGCCCAGGTGCCAGAGTTGGAGATTACGGGCGCCGTTCCCAGTGGCGGGCAGCCGGCTGTAGGTCCTTCAGGTGAGGCAGTGCAGGATGTGGGCAATAATGTCGGCACTGTCTGGGATGAAAGGGAGGGCTTTGCTTTCCCTTCAGTGGCCCTTGCTTCACAGTGGTTGCCTTGGTCTCAGTGGGGGGCTGCTAACCCTTATTACCCTTGGGGTCCTTACCAACAGGGGGCGCTGGGCGGAGGTGTGCAGGCCCCGGCAGCTGCTGCTGGGGTTGGTGCCCCCCCGCCTCCAGCCTGGGCACCCGGTGCCCAGGGCGTGCCGGGTGTGCCCCCTATGGGCCAATTGATGGGTCCTTTGGCTGCCCCTGGGATGCAGATGGGGGGCTGTTTTGATGCAGGTGAGCGCCCCCGGGTGTCTTATGGGGACATTGCTCTTCCTCTTGGGGGGCATTTGGCTCTGTCTGTGAAAGAGAAAATCTGGCGAGGTGAGTATGTGGATGTATTCAGCCTTTTGCAGATGGAGCCTGAGCCCGTGCCGAAGGTAGGGGAACCGGTTAGGGATCAGGAGTCTGTTCGGAGGTGCAAGATAGACAAGAACTGGGCCAATTGGCTAAATGGATATGTCATCTATGCCTCGGTCTTACTCCAGATGTATCCCAATCGCGCCCAGGCTCTGTTCAAATATTTGGACATAGTACACAGGGCTTTCAGGGACTATACTGGTAGTGCTTGGGTGGCATATGATCACCATTTTCGCATACGCGCATCACATGATCCTGCACTGGACTGGCGCGTCCCACAATGGGAATTGTGGACACAGCTAGTCCTGCCATCCAGGCCGGCATGGGGTGACCGCTCTGATAGCGGGCATCTTATTGCCAGGAATAAGGCTGAACCCAGCAAGGCACCTAGCGGGTTTTCGAATTCCGGCGGTGCGGCCTGTTGCGCCTGTGCTGACCGAGAATCTGCATTCCGTTAAAGGGTTAGAGCATGTTGTTAGAAGGAAGATTTCTAAGGAGTTGGACCTGGGCAGGGTGGTTGGTCCTTTTTCAACCCTGCCTATTCCCAACCTGCGGGTCTCCCCTCTTGGGGTAGTTCCCAAAAAGGCCCCAGGGGAATTTCGATTGATCCATCACCTGTCTTTCCTGGAGGGATCATCCATGAACGACGGCATCCCTGGCGAACTGTGTTCGGTCAGGTACACCTCTCTGGACCAGGCCGTAGGGAGGTTGCGGTCTTGTGGCATAGGGGCCTTGATGGCAAAGGCAGACATTGAGTCAGCATTTCGCCTGTTGCCTGTCCACCCGGATGATTTTTGTCACCTGGGGTTTTGCTTCGAGGGCGCCTACTAAGTTGATAGGGCATTGCCGATGGCTTGGCAATATCCTGTGCCCATTTCGAATGTTTCAGTACCTTTCTGGAATGGGCGGTCCAATTTCGGACTGGTCACGTGACCACCGCGCATTATCTTGATGATTTTTTATTTATGGGACCAGCAGGTACTGGAACATGCGAACTGTTGCTTGACTCATTTGTGATGCTGTGTGAGCAACTGGGTGTTCCCCTGACACATGATAAGACCGAGGGCCCTGTAGCCAGGTTGACCTACCTCGGCATAGAGTTGGACACCATTAATCAGTGTAGTAGGCTCCCAGAGGCAAAGCTGGTCAAGCTGTCTGGCTTGCTTCGGCAGGCTTTTGCAGCCAAAAAACTGACTCTCAGGGAGTTGCAGGTGCTCGTAGGGCACCTCAACTTCGCTTGTTGGGTGGTGGCTCCAGGCAGGGCCTTCTTGAGGCTCATGTGTGAAGCAATGGCAGGGTTACGTAGGCCATCTCACCGCGTGCGTGTTTCGCGGTCCCTTAGGGAAGATATAGCGGTATGGCTAGCGTTCCTCGATCAGTTCAATGGGGTGTCTTTTTGGAGGTCGAGGTATTTGGTTGAGGCTGAGCTCCAGGTGCAATCTGATGCGGCCGGGGGTCACGGGTTTGGGATTTATTTTAGGGGCAGATGGTACGCTGCCCGCTGGCCTGGTGAATGGGTACAGGACGGCATCACTCGGGACCTCACGTTCCTGGAGTTTTTTCCCATCTTAGTTGCTGTGCATGTGTGGGCCGAGGAGTTTGCCGATTCTTCTGTCCGCTTCTGGTGTGACAACCAAGCGGTGGTCAGAATTGTTAACAGTCAGACTTCTAAGTCATCTAGGGTCATGCGCTTGGTAAGAGCGTTTGTTCTCCAGTGCCTATCAATTAACGCCCTTTTTTCAGCTAGGCACGTGCCCGGTGTGCGGAACAGCATTGCCGACGCTCTCTCTCGTTTTCAGGGGGAGCGTTTTCGGCAGCTGGCACCGGAGGCATGGCTGGACCCAGACCCAATGCCCCTATGGCTTTGGAGCCTTGGCTCAGAACCGCCCGGGACATGATCTGGGCTTCTCTAGCGACAGCCACCAGGGTTAGTTACGCCAGAAAGATTCAAGAGTTTGTGGTTTTCCGCAAGCAGCAGCGTCTTGCGGACGCGTGGCCTCTGCCAGTGGATCACCTGATGAGGTTCATCATCGCCCTCAGGGATAGGGACCTGTCAGCGCGTTTGATCGCTGTCTATTTAGCCGCCCTCTCGTTTCAGGCTAGGGCTTTGGATTGGGTTGATAGCACTTCTGATTTTCGGATCAGGAGAATGCTGGAAGGGTTGAGAAGGAGTTGCCCCAGACCCATTGACGCCCGTCAGCTGGTGATTCCTGGTATGCTGAAGGCACTTTGTGCCGATTTTGATTCGCTCTGTACGTCTCGTTACGAGGCGCTATTATTTAAGGCTTGTTGCCAGGTTTTATTTTTTGGGGCTTTTCGTCCCAGTGAGGTTTTGTCCATTTCCAAGTTTAAGCCTGGGGATAGAGCCCTGCGGTGGGGTGATTGTGTGTTGGGAGCTAATCATGTTTCTTTATTTTTAAGGCATTCTAAGACAGATCAACGAGGTAAAGGACAGTGGGTCCATTTGAAGAGGTCGGCTACTGTTGAGATCTGCCCTGTACAGGCGATTGTCGCTTATCGCAGGGTAGCGCCGCAGGGTGCGGGCCCCCTTTTTCGTCATGAAAATGCCTCTCCGTTGACCATTTATCAGTTCAGGGCTGTGTTTCACGCTGCCCTGCGGGGACGCAGCTTGGCACCCGACCGGTTTGGCCTGCACTCTTTTCGGATCGGTGCGGCGTCGACAGCAGCCAGGCTTGGCTTCCCGGCGGGGGCCATTAAAAAGATCGGCCGGTGGCGCTCTGGTGCCTTTCGGTACTATGTGCGTTAGGCCTGCGGGTCGGTGGGGCCTGGCCGGCAGTTGTTACGGGCTCCCCCAGTGGTGGGGGGCATGTTGACTGGCGTTGCCAGCCTTGGTGCAGTGCGGGGGCTGTAAGTCGGGAGTCCCTGGTTGTGTTGCCTGCGGGCATCTTGTGTTTTGTTGATTCAACGGCTTATGTTGCCTTTTCTATTTCAGGTCTGCGTTGGTTGCCTCTGGTGAGGGTCCTGATCTGCAGACATTCGATTATCTTTTGGGCCCGGAAAAGAGCAGTGTCCAGCAGCTTTGGCTCCCAGTTGGGACTGGAGGTTTTTGCCAGTGTCTCCTGGGTTGCCAGAAGGGGCATGTGTTGGGGCCAGTTTATGCCTGTGCTGCTGCATTATCTGGACCGGCATCCCCCTCCTCAGGTAATTGTAGTACATCTAGGGGAGAACGATCTGGGCCAGAGGACCTCGATGTCCTTGAGGCTCCAGGCACGTAGGGAGTTCTTGATTCTTCGTAGCTGGTTCCCGGGGATGGCTATCCTCTGGTCGAATCTCCTCCTGCGGCGTGTGTGGCGGGGGCGTGGAGTGTGCGCAGGATAGATGTTACTAGAAAAAGAGTTAACGATTACCTGGGGAGGGTAGTGGTTGAGCAGGGTGGGGCAGTTATTAGGCACCCGGCTATTGGGTTTAAGGAGCCTGCCCTGTTCCACAGCGATGGGGTGCATTTGTCGCCTGTTGGCAATGATTTCTTTTTGTCAGACCTGCAGCAGGGCTTGAAGGAGTTTCTCCTTGTGGGGAGCGGTGAGGACAAGCGCTAGGCTGTCCTCCCCTATGGCAGGGTACGTGTGGGGCTGGGTAGGTAGGGACTTGGCTCGGTGTCTATCCAAGGCAGCAGGGTTAGGGGTAAGTCTGAACCGCTCCCATGATGCCTGACCGGCTCCAGGAGTCAGGCAGGCAGACCCCTGGCCTGGACTGACAGGATGGCGCGGCTCAGCTGGCTAACCTGAAGTCCGGCTGCCTTGCCCTTTTGGGGGTGGTGGTGAAAGGCCTAAGCTGGCAATTGACAGCTGGGGCCTCGAGCCAGGTGGTACACCCAATGAGAACGTAGGGGGAGGCAGGCGGCTAGGACCGCTTCCCCCATATGGCCCCGCACGATTGATGTTCAGAGTTATTGCCCTGCTGCAGTTGAAGTTTAATAAAATGGCCCTATTTTCATCCAAGCCGAAGTCTCGTGTCTTTATTTGCAGGTGTGGGGGTAACAGCTGTTAGCGCCAATCGGGCACTAGCAGCCAATTGCCCCCGCCCCGCCTCGTGCACTGAGGCTGAGGCTTGAGCCGCGATTGGTTCTTGCGGCTGGGGAGGCGGGACTAGAGCTCTGGTGCGGAGCACGCGCTCCACCCAGGCTCAGTGCGTTCCTGAGCGGCAACCCTGCCTGCCCGCCCTATTAACCAGTCTGGGACTAGCTGGTCGCTTTATAGGGCCGGGTAGGAATTTTTTGCGGTCAACCTGATTGGACCTTGGTTGGCCATTTTTTCGCCTACCTCAGACTGGCGAACAGGCGGTGCGGTGTTAGGCTACCCTGGGTTGGTCACTCCCAGTATGGGCAGGGTACGTGCGGGGCAGGTAGGTAGGGACTTGGCTCGGTGTCTATCCAAGGCAGCAGGGTTAGGGGTAAGTCTGAACCGCTCCCATGATGCCTGACTGGCTCCAGGAGGCAGGCAGGCAGACCCCTGGCCTAGACTGACAGGATGGCGCGGCGCGGCTGGCTAACCTGAAGTCCGGTTGCCTTGCCCCTTTGGGGGTGGCGGTGAAAGGCCTAAGCTGGCAATTGACAGCTGGGGCCTCGAGCCAGGTGGTACGCCCAATGAGAACGTAGGGGGAGGCAGGCGGCTAGGACCGCTTCCCCCATATGGCCCCGCACGATTGATGTTCAGAGTTATTGCCCTGCTGCAGTTGAAGTTTAATAAAGTGGCCCTATTTTCATCCAAGCCGAAGTCTCGTGTCTTTATTTGCGGGTGTGGGGGTAACAGCTGTTAGCGCCAATCGGGCACTAGCAGCCGATTGCCCCCGCCCCGCCTCGTGCACTGAGGCTGAGGCTTGAGCCGCGATTGGTTCTTGCGGCTGGGGAGGCGGGACTAGAGCTCTGGTGCGGAGCACGCGCTTCACCCAGGCTCAGTGCGTTCCTGAGCGGCAACCCTGCCTGCCC
The DNA here is from genome assembly GCF_035046505.1 of Tiliqua scincoides. NCBI lineage: Eukaryota > Metazoa > Chordata > Lepidosauria > Squamata > Scincidae > Tiliqua > Tiliqua scincoides. The sequence goes on from NC_089826.1 coordinate 63,973,894, forward strand.
GCCCTATTAACCAGTCTGGGACTAGCTGGTCGCTTTATAGGGCCGGGTAGGAATTTTTTGCGGTCAACCTGATTGGACCTTGGTTGGCCATTTTTTCGCCTACCTCAGACTGGCGAACAGGCGGTGCGGTGTTAGGCTACCCTGGGTTGGTCACTCCCAGTATGGGCAGGGTACGTGCGGGGCAGGTAGGTAGGGACTTGGCTCGGTGTCTATCCAAGGCAGCAGGGTTAGGGGTAAGTCTGAACCGCTCCCATGATGCCTGACTGGCTCCAGGAGGCAGGCAGGCAGACCCCTGGCCTAGACTGACAGGATGGCGCGGCGCGGCTGGCTAACCTGAAGTCCGGTTGCCTTGCCCCTTTGGGGGTGGCGGTGAAAGGCCTAAGCTGGCAATTGACAGCTGGGGCCTCGAGCCAGGTGGTATGCCCAATGAGAACGTAGGGGGAGGCAGGCGGCTAGGACCGCTTCCCCCATATGGCCCCGCACGATTGATGTTCAGAGTTATTGCCCTGCTGCAGTTGAAGTTTAATAAAGTGGCCCTATTTTCATCCAAGCCGAAGTCTCGTGTCTTTATTTGCGGGTGTGGGGATAACAGTTCTGGGAAAAGTAGTTGGGGGAGGTCATGACTGCGGGGGAAAATTGGAAGCAGAGTTAAGCAGTTCTCTTGTCTGCTTCATCTCTGCTTCAGTTCATCCTCTCCCTGCATTGCTTTACAGCTGTTCATGAGAGACCAGGGTCCCAGACATGGATAGTAGCTGAACATACAATTTCGTTTCGAAATAATGCGGGCTTTTCTAAGATCATGAAAGCAAAGAAATAGTCATCAATGACATTGCTTAAAGTGTCAAACATTCTTGTTTCTGATCCATTCTTGGCTGTGATCTTTACTAGGCTGTAACCTTATGCACACTAAACCTGCCCCACTGAACATGGGAAGTCTTTCTTCTGAGTAAAAATTCATAGGATTGCTGTGTTGGTATACTTTTACAGGCATACATTTCACTGAAATTAATGGGTTTTAGTTTTGAGAAAAAGGATGTTTTAGAATGTGTACTTATGTAGCAATAATATGAAACCACTCCCAGTGTTTTGAAGTCTCTGAAGTGCTTTAATTGTAAAAGCCATTGTGTTCTTGAGTTTTATACAAAAATGTTACCATGACTTGCGTTTCTGTCTCCATTTTGTACCCGATCATATCCCCGCAAAGCCATTCGAAAAGCAAGCTCTCTGAAAATTCTTGTTATGGTTATTATTGTAACAGATAACAAACATTTGGCGTTTAATGCATAGAATGATGATGAAAATAAACAGCAGCCCTATATCTGTTTATTTCCTGATGATGAAGTGTGATCTAAATTAGGATCACCATTAAAAATACATAATAAGTTGCAACCATTAGAAAGGAGAACAACAGATGGCTTATTGCTTAAAATCCTATTTTGTAAGTGAAACTGTTTGTATTAAAAAGCCCTAATTGCAACCCTTTAACGTTATTTTGCTGTAAAAAAGTAAAAAAAAACCTGTGTTAAAGTTGCAATCTTGTTAACTGTATCTGCAGAGATGAATATGATTAAAAAGTGAAAGGTATGCAGAACATTTCTTTAAACAGTTTCTTCATTGCTGCCGCATGAAAGATAATGAACCATTCTAAAACGACTCGTTATATTTCAGTATAGAGCCAGCTCACTAATTTCCTCATTGGAATATTTGTCTAGGGTGTTAGCTGGGTGCCAGACATCTACTAGGTGCTCCTGCTATTATTTTCCAGCAAGGCACAGTCAATGGATGAGTTAAGAATGGGAAAGAATCAGAAGAGGTAGGTTGATGGGGCAGTGGGGCCAAGAGGGAAAGAATACTGCTCATTCGGTCCTCTTCAGGGGACTCCAATAACTGGCACTGGTTTGCTTCTGATTAACTATGAGAGTATGACAACCAATCACATTTGAAAGGAGAAGCAACAGCAGGAATTACTGAAGAAACCAAATCAATACAATATGTGAGTAAGTCAGTCCCTGCCTCATTTGTTAAAGAAAGTGTTGACAAGGTTTCAACAAGTGTTGAACCCCTGGGGGCTGGGGGATAAGAATAGGCCCTCAGTTTGGCTGTACCTGTCTTAAGAGGTGACTAAACAGCCACAGGGTAGATGGGACTCGTTAGCCTGGGAAGGCAGCTCATCTGAGAGAAGGAAAACTCTGATCCCAAACCTCCACTGCCTTGTGGCTACATCCAGTTATGGAAAAGGCTTCAGGAGTCAACCTCAAGGCAAAATCTGGAGCCGGAGTCCCTGAGGCAGTTCATGGCTGAACACAGTCATGTTCTGGCAACTTCTGCAACGCCGCTGGAACCAACCGTATTGGCCTCTGCCTTTCCATTGGACCATTTCAGCGAGGTGGAGAGGGGGGATTTGCTGCATGGGTGACAGTCTATCCTCCATATCAACTTTACCCAGGCTTTGTGCTCTGGAGAGGACACTCTGTTCCAGAACCACTATTCAGAGCGCAATACCATAGTCTTCCGAGACTGAAGGATGCCAACAAGGATGACACAGGATGCCCCCTAAGATGGATCTATCTTCAAACACACACACACCCTGCCTCCTCCTGATAGTGCACTGGGTTCTACTACCATCACTGGTATTGAGGGTTCAGGAGTTGACCCAGCCAGGTGGGCACTTTGATGAGTATGGGCTCTTGAGCAATGCCTGACCTGCATGACCTCTAGCACCAGCCCTAGTGATTAGAAAAGCACAAGCAAATGTGAGAGTGGACTCAAGGCATGAGAATCAAGAGCATTGTGGAAATGATAGCACATGTGAACAGCGTTCACCAGTGTCCTGTCAGGGGAACTCAATTGCTTCTGAGGAGATGAACAAGCACCCCCTCCCCCATATGATCAAAATTGTCAAAACCAGCCAAAGCAAAGACTTTCAGCTGTGGTTTCATAACAGATTAGGGGAACAAAGAGATATGTGGAATATTGAAGAATTCATACAAACAACAGCTTTACCTCTAATTCCCAATGTGACTTTGTGCAGGATACAATGGAAGTGTAGGGTGTGCTGTGAAAGGGAGGGACAAGGATATTTTCAGGAAGAACACAAAGGTAGGTACAGCTTAATCCTTCCATTTTCACTTCCAACTGCAATGAAGCCCAAATACAAGAGTTGCTGGTGAACACTAGAATTCTGGTGTAGGGTGTAAATCATTAAGGGAAGAGGGAGGGGCCAAAGCTCATTAGAACATACCTGCTTTGTATGCAGAATGTCCCACATTCAATCCCCAGCATCTCCAGATCAGCAACTGCTTGGGAGGGTTGGGAAGAGGTTCTTTATTTTAAATAAATGTTTAAACTCATACTTTTTGAAAACTTTTAATTTACTTACTTAATTTGATTTGATTTTGTCATATGGGGTGGTAAAATTTTTTACTGCTTGAGGATGTCACTTCTACCATACCATCACTTCCAGTGGGTCCTGACGGATTGTCATTCCAAAAAGTGGGTCCCACTGCTAAAAGGTTTGAGAATCACTGTTATATTCCATATAAAGCAGAATGAACCTCAGGAAAGAGTACATTTGTATTACTTTCTAATGCAATCCTCTTATCTGAAAACATCTGTAGATGGTAATGCAAGATATGGATTCCCTCATGATGTGACTACCTGGAGTAGTCACATCAGACACTTGTTCTACCATTCACACATGCAGTGCATTCCTTTTCCACTGCTGACACAAATATGCATATGCCAAATAAAAACACAGCATCTGATTTGCCTTTTGTAATTTTTAAAAAATGGAGAGGCTTGTGGGAGACCTTTCCTAGTGCAGAATGCAGATTTTGATGAACTGGAATTTTTTTATCAAAGCGGCAAGCTGCATGGTACATACAGGCTTGTGTCTAGGATGTTCTATTGGCATATGGATCTTGGCATGATCAACACCAAAGGCAATCTTGTAGCCTTTTAATGAAAACTGTACTCATTTTTCTTTGTTAATTTCCATATGCTTCGCTTGTATTCAGATACTATATGGGTTCCATCTGGTGGGTAATTGAACACCTGAAAGTTCTTGTTACTTGGTAATTAAAGATTTTTTGTAGTTGAATCAATGAGACGTCTGGTACGGAAAGAATGTAGATTCAGATCCTATTGAGCTGAAGTTTCAAGTAAATGTCCTGTTATTGATATAGCATTCAATTGTGCTGATATGGGTGGCTGACTTCTCACCACTTAATTATTTTTCTCTCTGTTCTAAAATATTATTTGTTGGCTGACAGTTAAAACTGGCAAACAATGACTGCTTGTGAAATGGACTGCTCTGTTGTTTAGTGAGGGAATTGAGTTTCCAATATGCTTATAGAGTCCCAGTTATACCAAATAAGACGACAATTATATTTTGTACTAGCTTGTGTAACATTACATTGAAGATGATACGAGGAGGAAGGTAGCCCGGCTGAGCAAGCATCAAAGTAATGATGGGTAAGTCGCTGCTGTCAGAGGATAGCAGTAAATGAACATGGTTTAGATATTATGCCTTGAAAAAGTAAACACATCACTGTTTTTAGCCTGATTATCATTATTATTAATAAGAATATTTATATACTACTTTTCAACAAAAAGTTCATAAAGTGGTACATAAAGAAGAACACCAGCAAACAGCCACTAGAAAAGACACTGTGCTGGGGCAAAAAGGGAACAGTTACACTCCCCCTGCTAAATACAAGAGGAGCACCACTAGCAAGAGTGCCTCTTTATGCAGTTAGCAGGGATGATAATAGCCGTTTTTAAAGTCACTATGGTAGGACTACAGTAAGTTCCAAATATATAGGGAATGTTTTGGTTCAGCAGTGGCAGTGTGGGCCTTAAGCCGATTTGCCAGAATTGGGTCCTGTGGTTTGAGGGGCCCTTTGCCATCGTGGTGAGTGAACTGCCCACTGCCACAGCTGGGATCTTGATGTTGTGGAGGTTGGCGGGGCAAACAGAGCATGTGTGTTTTAGGCCTGCCTTCCCACCCGTGTTCAATTGACCCAAAATGGGCCACCTAGAAACAGATGGTACTGATGAGCACTCAGCTCTCTGTGACTGCAGTCACTGCGGCTGTATGGTGAGTGGGGGGCCCAAGGGGATCCTCCAGATCAGGTTCTGCAGCTCCTGGATCAGGCCCTGAGTGCAGGTAGGAACAGAGCTGAGACAACACAGTTTAATCTATAGCACAATATCAGGATAAATTCAACGCTGTTGTAGTGATAGTCTGAATTTTGAGATACTGTCTTAACAGAATAATGAGAGAGGAGTTGCAAGGGATTCCTAATCAGAAACTGAAACTACATCAATCCGTTGTGATACTGAAACCTATTTGTTCTCTTCATTACAACTGGATTTTTTTCTTGTTTGGACTCAATGAATTAAAAAACCGATAACATTCCACATACCCCACATCTGTCTCCTTTGCTCCTTATGATGCTTCTTGTCAGAGTTGCCTTAATTTTGAATTTCCTGGCTTGGCTGCATTTATTGAAGCTTGTATTTATTGAAGCTTGTATTGAAGTATTGCATTTAAGAAGCTTGTACCCTGCCTGTCCTGCTGATAATCGTGACACTCATGATAAAACACAGTATAAAGTATGTAATCATAAAATACAGCACAACAAAAGCAATGCATAAATAATCAAACATCACTAAACATTATAGAAAGTTAGAACAACTACAGCAGTAAACATGGTAAAAAGAACTCTAAAAGTAGTTATCCTAAACAGTGGCATAGCTAGACGGGGTGACAAGCACTAAGTTTTGCAGGGAGCCTCAACATGGTGTGCAAGCAGCCCCTTCCCCTTCCCATCAGAGCCATTCTGGGCAGTGAGAGCCCAGAAATTTTCCATTTCAAAAAAATGAAATGTTTACATTTCTATATATTTGATTTAAACTATTGCAACCCAGTCCAAAAATTTGAAATGCAATGAGTTGGATCTTTAAATGATATATAGTATGAAAGTAGAAATACATGGCAGCCGGAGAAAAGAAATTTAAAGTTGGTTGTTTTGGTTGTATAGTCTTAGTGCAACATTTCTCAAACTGTGGGTTAGGACCCACTAGATGGGTCATGAGCCAATTTCTGGTTGGTCCCCATTCCTTTCAATGTGATTTTTTAAAAAAATATATTAGACTTGATACTATCATGGTGTATGACTGTATTTGGAGATCTGTACTTTTAACAAGCTACTATGTATACACTTTAAACAATGATAGTCAATGGGGCTTACTGCTGGGTAAGTGTGGATAGGATTGCAGCCTTTGGAATGTTTGGGAATTTTTTTTTTAAAACAGATCAGCAACTGCTTGGGAGGGTAGGAGGATTCTTCTTTATTTTATTTATAAACTTATACTTATCCTAAACTTGTAATTTACTTAATTTGATTTTGTTGTATGGGGGGTTAAAAATTTTCCTGCTTGATGATGTCACTTCAGCCATGACATCATTTCCAAGTTACTGACATCACTTCCTGTGGCTCCTGATAGATTGTCATTCTAAAAAGTGGGTCCCAGTGCTAAAATGTTTGAGAACCCCTGGCCTTATTGGGATGGTGATTGTGATAAGGCCTGGGTGTGTGTGTGTGTTTGTGTCATGATCTAGTTTTTCCTGCTCTTTAGAATGTACCACTGCTTCTCCACTGACTAGAATCCCCCAGGTGAATGAATACGTTTGCAATTTATTTTTGTTTTGGTCTGTTGAAATAGCAGGTTCTCCTCAATGGTACTTACTCTGCTGCCCCCCTTTGGCTACACTACTGGAGTGGAATGGAAGACATGCAGAGGAGGCAAGAGGAGAGCTGGAAAAGCTCTGCCCCATTACTTTCCTGTTCTTTATACTTTCCCTTCCACTCTGTTTCCCTTTTTTTGAATCCAGGGAATTCAAAAAATTGAATTTTTTTGGTAGAGGGGGAGTAGTGATGGAGGGAGGTCCCCTGCCAGTCTGCTGCAAGAGGTGAACAAACTGCCTGAGTTAATCTAATGGATGGATGGCTCTGTCCTCCATTGCTCACATGTTAAAGAACAACTACAATTCATCACAAATTGAGGCTGAAAGTTCATTGTTTCTTCGGTGTCCTACTCCGGGGGTGGGTTCCTGCGGAGACAGTGGTAGCCAACATATTTTAGCTTCCTGTCTCTTGTTCTTTTATTGCCAGTATCATTGGACTGTTCACAATCAGCTTTTAGGTGGAGATATATACTATGAAAGCAGATCTGAACTCACAGATGGATTTGCTGGCAGGAGACAAACACATATATATTCTTAAACGAAAGCATGGGTTGTGGATCTGTCTCTATAATATTTGTTCTCTCAGCAGCTTCCATCGCTATCAGTCACTGAAAGTTACTGACACCAATTGAAGCTACTGCGGATACCATATCAAAGGAAAAATGAAAGCAAGATAATGTTTTTCTCTTAACTTTTCGTGCTGATGCTTGAGAATCAAGATTGGCAATTCTTTGGAGAAGTCCCCACACCAAAAATAGAAAATAATTTCAAAAATGTTTTCTGTTTTGAGCAATTTATAGCAGGAGTGGACACAAGGGCAGAAGACATTTAGCCCATCTGGTCCTTCCTCTCCTTCTGGTTGGCCCAGTTGGCTCCACTTGGCAAGAAGGGGCTGAATGATACCATAGCAGGGCACACTGATTAGTTGCTACCAGGTAGGGAAAAAAGACATGTGACCACTTATGTAGCTGCCCCTCCTATTCACTGAGCCGTTGAATGTGGGTTGCTGGTCAGGGTTTGAGGTGGATCCAAGCTCTCAACAAGTTGAAAATGACTGCTCTGTAGCACCATTCTAGCTGGGGTTGGCAATAAAATAGAATGATTAGACCCGGAGCAAATGAGAGGCAGAAAACTGAATGTCTATATTAACATGGAAATGCACAATTACTTCTTGATTGCTGCTAGTCTGCCGACTTGCAAATTGCCTAATCAATTAGGATGCAAGGGGGGAAAAATTAACTATGAAAAATATGCGTTTGCTAATACTGTTAAAAGGAAATGGACACATTTTATCAGTATCAGATCTAGTTATATTTTAATTACTTTCACGAATAGATTAACTAGCCATTTTACTTCTGCTGATACTTAGTTGATAGGTCTCAGGCTGAGACTTGTATCAGTTGCTCAACACCAGTTAACAACTGTGTTTCGTGTAGTTTGGAATCATTTTTACAATGTATACAATCTCCCCTGGTTTCATGAGACAGAAATAATGTAAGCTATATTGATCAAACTTTACTTACAGACTTAAAAGAAATTGGCATAAGAACAATAGACTGATGCTCATGACTCACTTTTTAAAGGAAAATCATGCAGTTTTCTGCATGACTTTCTGAATTGTGGGTTCTGGTACTGAGTCCTAATTATGAGGAAGCAACCTCATCTTTATTTTACTGGATTTGATATTTTCTGTAGCCATGGAGTCCAATTACATGGTTAATATTTTACTTCTGTTTACTTCAAAGCATGCAGGAGCCACACATTGTTGCACTTGAAGTGTACACATGTACTTGGAGCTCAGTGCCTGCCAGGAGAACAAGGGCCAGACCAGTCACTTGGTTGTTTACAGGCAAGGGGCCAAAGATCCAAAGGTCAGGAAAGCCATATTTTTGATGAAACCATGTAATCACACACAGCCTGCATTAACCTATGCAATTCAGTGCCACAGATTTGAATAGAGACTTATTTATTCCTTAAATTCAAATGGCATTTTCTCACTTCCACAATTCAAATGGAATCCCCAAGATCCAAATCCTGCTGGAACAGCAGATTTGGCACCATGTGACCCTGGCCCTCTCCCAGAGATTTTTTTTTTTTTTTGAAGGGGGAACTTTAATAAAACAAAGGAAAAGTTTCACACCTTCAGTGCTCCTCACCAACCCCATGTTTAAGCTAGGTCTAGGAAGCATGCTAGCCAGTCCATGGACCTCCAATTAGTTACCATGCCTTCATCTGGGTGGGGAAAAAAGCAAAGCTAGAACCCATCAGGAGTCCTCAAGTTGTAATGGAGGACCCCCTGATTGAGCTCCCCGCCTAGAAATCAATAGGATTCTATTGGGGCAAAGGGTACAAAAATTCTGACCTTTTGAAACTCATGTTATTTTCCCCATTTCTCTTCCTGCCTTGTTGTACATTTATTGAGCATTAACCCACTGCTGTTGAATTAAGCCAACTTCATCTGCTGTCTAGATTGCACTCACAATTAATTCCCCACCAAATATTTGTTTCCAAAGCAAAAAAATAAACTTCATTTTCTCCTTTCTTCTCCCCCAAAGACATAAAAACATCTCAATTCTCCTCACCCTTGCCTGCTGTGTCTCCCTTTTGGTCTTTATCCCATGGGTGTCCAGATGCCAAGCATGTTGAAACACTCCTCTCTCTTAGCTCTGCCTCTATCTCAGTGGTTCCCAAACTTTTTAGCATCTGAACCCACCTTAAAAAAGGTTTCATTTTACCAGTCACTCAAGCCTCTGTGGCTATAATGGTGATTGGGCAGCAGTCTTCTCCCCAAGTAGCAGGTTGTTTAACCCTTGATGCCTAATCTGCCTTGTTAGTTTTGTAATACATCCAAAATTGGGTCATGATCCATTAGAGGGTCTCAGGGCTCAATCCTATACAGTTTGGGAACCACTGCTCTAATTTAAGGAAATAGAAAAATTGGATAGCATCTACTTTTCATTTTTTTAATCAGTAGCCAGATTTAATTCATCATGATAAGCCAGCCTGCTTTTGCAACTTGCTCTACTTTTTCTCCTTCACAATAGAACTACAGTGCTGACTTACGTGTGGTATTTATATGAAGTCCTTAGGGACATACTTGAGCAAACCATTCCTCACATTGTTCTGTTCCAGTATATCCATATGTATTGAGAAATCAGTGTTTAGCTAGGTCCTCTGCTTTATTTAATTTGTTCCTGTACCCATGCAACAACAAAATGTTTGTCTATTGAAGTTGTGCACATGCCCAGAATAAAACTGAATTATTTTTGCCTTTTTTTCTATGTTCTAAGTCAGGGGTCTCCAAACTATGGCCCTAGGTGGTGGCTACATCTTCCCCCCCCCCCCGATTTTATCCAGACTGCAGTAACTTAAAATATTTTTATTGCTAATTTTTTTGCCAACTTTTGACATTTTATATCATTATATATCATTTCTCAGTTTAAGCACAATATTGTTTCTTTGTAATTGTCACATTTTTCTTTTGTTCTGAATCATATCATGCTGATTACAAAAAAGGTCCAGGTAAAACTTATTAATTCAATTAAAATTCATAGATTCATTTATACAAGTTGTTTTTTGGCCTGTTAAAATGTGTAAAATATACAATGTGGCTCTCATATTGAAAAATTTTGAAACCCCTATTCTAAGACAACATGCCAGCAACTATTGATGTTCAAGTGTAAACTATCTTCCTGCTTCTCTCTCCCTAAAAACAAGAGCAACAAAACAAAAAGAGTTCAATCTCCCCCCCCCCCCAACCCAAAAACCTCAGGATGGAAACTGAAGTGCTCTTCATTTTGAAATCTACTAAAGCAGTTGATGCAATCATCCAGGTACTCTCAACTTGCCATGAAAGGTTTCTCTTCAAGAAGGCTCAAGAAATCCTAGGGAAAGGATGTAAATTAAAGCAAGAACTCACATCATGTAGTGTGTGGCTCAGAGGAGCCTAATGATGTTTGAGTGATCAAAACAGTTCTCACGTTAAATATTCAATGCAATGTCTACATGCAAGATTTCCTGCAAAGGGGCGGGGGGGGGGAGAGTATGAAGATGGTATAGGCAAAGATCTTGCTGGATTTGAACAAAAAATGACACAGCTTTGACTTCTTTGTTGAATATAATTCAAAGAAAATTAATCCACTTCTACTCTTCCATCTTTTATGAAGCTTACAGCAGCAGGCAGGAAAAAAGGGGGGGATTGAGTTAAAAAATTGATAAGGATTAAAAATGCAGCCTGCAAATGAACACAAATAGTAGAAGGAGCAGATGCTCTGCTTCTGGTCAAAAGCCAGTCAGCTCTGATCTCTCTCCTTTGGAGGGTGTCGTTCTATTGCTTGCAATGGGCTTATTTCCATTTTGTTTAATGTGGGCAATGCAAGGGAATAATTCTCTCTCTCTCTCTCTCTCTCTCTCTCTCTCTCTCTCTCTCTCTCTCTGTGCGTGTCTCACATAGTAAATTTGATATACTTTCAGATGTTGCCTTGAGCTTGTTTACAAGGCCAGTTATCATGTGATAACATCTGCATTATACACTCCCATCTGGTTGTATGTCAGAGAGGTAAACCAGGTGTGGGAAGGGAGATGAAAGTGGGGATGAAGTTTGATCACTTGCTTCGGATTCTGTTCCATGCAAGTGACTCTGTAAACAAAAAACTGGACCACTGACTTGCAAAGGGAGATAGAATCTGATTTAAAGTGAGACTACAGTGAGGTCACAGTAGTTTCACTAAAATTGTGCTTGCTAAAATTCTTTGGCTGTGTTGTCAGGATTATCCACCCATGCTTGGCTATCTCTATGGAAGAGGTGGCCAACTCCCTGCACACAATGTGCCACTTTTTATGTACAGAATCTTGAAAGTACCACTCCACTTTTGGCCCTCTCCAGACTTACTTGGGTGGTTTTGTTGGCCCACGAGATCTGCCAAGCCTATCTTCGCCCCGCCCCATGTTTTGTCGCTCCCTTTCTGTATTTCGCACTGATAGAAGTGCTGTGCACTGACAGACATGGAGCCCTACATCAGCCAGCGTGGTCATGACAGGTGACTTTGTGTGTGCCACTTAGGAAGTGTCTGCCTGCCGCTAGTGGTACTCATGCTGTGGGCTGGCCACCCCTACTCTAAGGCCTCCTTAGAGTTCTGCTAATATCTTAGTTAAACAGAAGCTTCCTCACTTTTATTTGACAGTCTTGCTGAACTGACTCTATACTACTTCTCTTCTCTGTTGCCTCCTTAATAATAAGGATCCAATCCTATCCAACATTCCAGTGCTGGTGCAGCCACGCCAATGGAGTGTGTGCAGCATCCTGTGGTGGTGGGGCAGTCATGGAGGCCTCCTCAAGGTAAGGGAACATTTGTTCCCTTACCCAGGAGCTACATTGCAGCTGCAACAGCACTGGAAAGTTGGATAGGATTAGGCCCCAACAAGAGCATTTAATATTTGTTTAGTAGTGTTTTCTGAATGTGCAATGGGACTTCACTTTTATTATCTTGCTGTACTTATAATAAGTACTGCTATGGGTCCAGAATAAGATAAGAACCCAGCCAACAGCTCTTCAGTGTGCTTCCCTGTAAGGCCAGCTCACTGTTCTTGAATTACTGTACTATCATTATAAGCAGTGAAATGAACCGACCATAGATACTTGCCTATAAGTAGGCAAGAAATTGGCGAGAAATTTCTGCCAATAAATCAAGCTTAGATCATCTCCTTGCCTTTTATGCTGGTCACTCAGGGGTCAGGGCTGTTCAGGCACATTTTGGCAGCCAGGAGAAGCCCAGAGGGAACCAAGAGGACAATGCAGAGATAATTAGGGCAATTAGTCTCCAGGGCAACCCCTCCAGGGCAAGCTGCAGCCAAAGTTCACCTTTTCACTCCTCCTGAGAAAAAAGCAAGCCAGGGCTCAATACTTCCATTTAAATGAAGCAAGCCTTGTTTTCTTTGGCAGAATCATGCCCAACCCTTCTGCACCCAGCATTCCATTTTGCAAATGTTTGGCAGAGGTCTGGTTTTTTAAACACCAGGATGTAATCCTTATTTCCATTTGAAATAAAGTCCCAGGCTACAATTCAGTGTACCATTTCTTAAGAATAACACCCATGGGGTCTACTTCTGAGTAAATCAGCTTGCAGCTATGTGTAGCTGCACTTGCTCATGCTCATTCCGTGTTGCTTGTCTCTGCTGTGAATTGAATTGCACACTCCCAGTTACGTGTTCTAAGTTGTATGTTATATGTTGAACTTCTGGCTTAACAAACCAGGCACCTTTAAGTAGGATTTGAATTCTGGTTCTACTGGTATGTTGTTTACAGTGCATTTACTCTGACAGTGTTTACAAAAAGGTTGTGAAGACCAGCATTTAAAATGTTAATAAATAAAAATGTATCATGACCTTTTACTATATTTTTAGTAAATTAGATATGGTACAGTTCTTGGGTGACAATTACTGGTAGGTTATTTTTCCAGATCTGGTGTCGAGTAAAAACAGACAAAACTATATTCAAACACACCCTCACTCCCAAGTTTAACCCCTGACTTATCCAAGTGTGGTAGAAAATACCATGATTTTGGCTCAAAACCTACCCTCATCTGTGATATTGACTTATACTCAAGTATCTATGGTATGTTTTAGGCATGCCAATCAAAGGCATGAATCTACTTTGCTTCAAAAAATGGGTAATTTTATTCTGCATTAATAAGACTACTTTAGTTATTATGCAGTAGTTAAACAAAGATAATTAACTCAAGTGTTCTTAACACAGAGTATCCTTTTCAATTTATCTTGGAGTGTATCCATGAGCAAGTCTTAAGACACTATTTCATCATAGTTTCCTTAGTGAACTGTGGACTCTTGAAAATGGAAATTGCGCCACTGCTTCCTGGACTCTCCAGTCTGTAGCTTCCTCAGATTACTGAACCCCTCCTCCTCCTCCCTACTGCCACTCAGCCTCAGATGCAAAATGTGTATGATAATAACACTTACCTTGCTGGTTTGTTGTTTGATGGGATGAGGTGGACAGAATCTTATGCTTTTAATAACTCTAATGGTATAAATGACTATTTAGGAATCGATTATTACGAAGCAGATGAAAGTCAAAATTTATCAGGAAATTAACCAGAACAAGCTTTAGAACAGGGGTGCTCAATAGGTGGATCGCGATCTACCGGTAGATCGCGAGGCAAAATGAGTAGATCGCGGAGCCCTGTCTCTCCAAACTGTTAATATGTCAGTTTCATCTAGTGACTAGACGATAACTGACATATTTAGCTGACACTAAACTGACACTGAAACTGACACTTTAGCTGCTCTTCAGGCATGCAGCAACGAAACTGACTAGACTCCAGCAGGGGCTCCATACATTAAAGGGGGTGTCTGTCAGACGCTTCCTTCCCCCCTGGTAGATCTCCGGGCCTTGCTGGGTTTCAAAGTAGCTCTCGAGCCAAAAAAGTGTGAGCACCCCTGCTTTAGAATAACCCCATTTCAGTGTTTAACTAATGTAGTTAAATTGCACATGTGACAAACAAACCAACAGCTGTAACTAGCCACATTTTTGACTGCTGTCTTGTAGATTTCAGATAATCTCATTTTCTCAAATGACATACGAATGCTGAACAGTTTAATTAAGAAAAAAACAACCAACAACTCACAGACAGATTCTGCCTCAAAGTTCTTAAGAAATGAACAGCAGAAGTAGATCTGTTTATCTTTAAGGGATTTTTTCCTAGTAATTTCAGACCTATGTCAGAGTTGAATTGCATTACAAGACTGAGAGGGAGTCTTTAGTAATCTATTATAGGGTTGAGATTTGCCTGGTCAGCACCATCTTGAAGAGATGAATACTTTAGTGCACCTGAGAAATAAAAGATTTTCCTTCAGATCCCACTTCAATATGGACTTCATCTACATCCACTACCCAAAGCCTTAATTTCCTTCTCTTAGCTAGTAGTTCAGGCTTCTTGGCCTCTTTGCTATCATCATGTGCTGTATCAGTTTAATATGATATGCATTCCTCTGTGGGCGACCGCAGAAGGATGAACTCAGTGGATCTAATAAGCCTTTCCCATCTCTAACTAATACACTTCTATTTGGATTGCTGTGGGAAAATAGTTACACTTCTGATAGATTTGCCACCAGCTTTTGGAGTGTTAAATAGTCTCCTAAGAATCCAACGTGGAGAGGCAGTCAAAAGATCTGTTGCTCACAAGGGAAAAACTCACCCCCCCCCATGTGTTTGCTGGAGATCCTTTCTTAATGGAGTTCAGTTCATTTTTGTTTTATTTTATTCCATTCGAGACCATGCAAGGTCTCCTGAGGTGTGCATGGAAGAAAATCAAGATGGTAATTTAAGAGGTATTTAAAAGCTGGAATAAATTAGGAAGGAGAGGCTTGAATTGTTACCTGCTCTGTCTCAGCCAGGGCACTATAACCTTATAGCTGCAGAGAAAGCTGGCTTGGTTTTAAAGATGTCCTTTATGGTGGAAAGATAAACTTATGAAAGGTTAACAAGGCCCTTAAATTCCTGAATACATCATTCATCAAATAAATGAGTGTGGGGAACTACTCTGGACTCAAAATAGCAGGTGTCCAGGAGCTGAGCCTTGCAAAACAGATCTAATTGTTCAGTTCCGTTTAAATCACAAGACATGAAATGCAATGCTGGTGAAATTTGATATTTATGGGCCCACCCTTTGAATTTCTGTGCTTACAAAGCACATAGCAGAAACTGAGGACTCGGACCTGCAGAGTACCACAGCTGGTGGGCTCCTCCTGTTGGATTATTTAACTCAGGCAAGGATTCCTTTTTACAGGTAAGGCAGCCAGCATTGCCATGTCCAAAAATATGGTTCCCATAGATCTTTGCTTGTTTCTGTTGCTCCAGGATCCAGTTCGTAAACCTAAGCCAAGCATTTTCCAAATTGTGATCCATTCAAATGTCTCTTCATCCACGTATTATGTTGATCATCCAGTACCTTGATAAACCTTGTATTTTTCCCTGCTTCAGATTACAAAGCTGACTTATACAGTCCTCTCTTTTTATCTGTGGGGGATCCAATGCAGGACCCAATGCAGATAAGCAAATCTGTAGACATGCGAATCAGCAGCCACTTCTGGTTTGCTTGTCAAACATATGTCGTTTTCTGAGACCTCTGGCAGGCCTCTTCAGGCCTGCAGAGACCCAACCTCCACGGTCCTCAGAAGGCCTGCTGGAGACCTTAGGAAACCACTTCTGGTTTGACAAGCAAACCGGGAGTGGCTTTCCTCTGATATCCATGGTTTCCAAGGTGAGTCAAATCCATGGATGCCAGATCCATCGATACTGGGGGTACACTGTACTGAGTCATCTGTACTGGACACTGTAGTAGACCATCTAGCTCATTATTGTCAATATTGATGGGGAGTGGCTCCTTAAGGTTTTCCCCCAATCCTATCTGAAGTTATCAGGGACTAAATATGTGTCCTTCCATGTACAAAGCAGTTGTTTTATCACTGTGGTACAACTATATGATACATATGATGATCTGTATTCAGGTTTTTAAGTCAGGTGCTGTGTCAGCTTGGTTTTAGCTCTTGAAAAATGATAATACTCATTCACACACTCATCAGGAGGAAAGAGAAATTTGTCTTGAACCCTTGCTGGAGAGTCCTTTTTCATTCCCTGCCTTTATCTCATAGTAGGAAACATCCTTGTTTTCCTTTCAAAGAAGTAACTTTGATTATAATGGCTTCCATTTCGTCACTAAATATTCTAGCCCTAAAAAACATTATTGAGAAGTCCATTGATATGAATATAATTAGGTTCATCACCTGAAACAGGAAGCTGTATGAAGATAATAGTGTTTTTGTAGGCAACAGTATACTGTTTTTGCAGTCTCTGCAATGCCTCTCTGGGAGAATCCATTGTTCAGAACAAAAATTACTCTTCTGTCCAGAGCAGGGGTGCCCAAACCCCAGCCCTGGGGCCACATGTGGCCCTCGAGGCCTCTCAATGTGGCCCTTAGGGAGCCCCCAGTCTCCAACGAGCCTCTGGTCCTCAGGGGATTTGTTGGAGCCCGCACTGGCCCGACGCAGCTGCT
This sequence comes from Tiliqua scincoides, assembly GCF_035046505.1. Taxonomy (NCBI): domain Eukaryota; kingdom Metazoa; phylum Chordata; class Lepidosauria; order Squamata; family Scincidae; genus Tiliqua; species Tiliqua scincoides. The sequence continues at coordinate 63,990,712 of NC_089826.1, forward strand.
CTCAGCATGAGGGTGACTGTTTGACCTCTCACGTGAGCTGTGGGATGAGGGCTTCCTCCACTACTTGCTGTTTCACGACTGTGATGCAGTAGCGGCAGCAAAGGAAAGGCCAGCCTTGCTTTGTGCAAGGCCTTTTATAGGCCTTGAGCTATTGCAAGACCTTTATTCATTCATATAAGTTCCACCTCTAGTATATTAATTTATGTAAACTTATGTAAATTTATTGAAATTTTAAATGTAAATTAATTCTTTTTTCCCCCCGCCCCCCGACAGTGTCAGAGAGATGATGCAGCCCTCCTTCCAAAAACTTTGGACACCCCTGGTCCAGAGTGATGACAATGTGTCTCCCCCTCCCCAAAAAGGCTTATTCCAGTGGCTCCCAAACTGTGGGTCAGGAACCACCAGTGGCTTGTGGCATTTGTCCCTTAGGCCTGGGGTAAGCCCCAGCAGTTACAATGGGTCAATTTGGACCTGCACTGACAATATTGGTGGTGCAAGTCCAAGTGGATCTGTGCAGATGGATCAGGTCTGGGACGGGGGGGGGCTGTATTTGACATCTGCCACTACCACTGAACCTGCCCCTTCCTAGATCTGACCCATCTACCCCACCTCCTCCCTGTTCCACCCCCTTACCCCCTTTAACCCTCTTCCCACCTTCCCCCAGCCCCGTTCCACCCCCTGCGCAGGACTTACCTACTCCCAGAGGACCAGAGGTGGGCCTCTGTCGCTTAACTGGCATGCGTGAAAAGGCTACAGCCTTCCGGCTGGCACCCCAGATCCTTGCTCTGTTGCGATTGCTTTATGGCAGTTTTGTGGCAGCCAGTGGCAGCAGAAGATGCATTCCACTAGTGCTGTCCTTTAATAGGATTGGGCCATAAGTCTCATTATAAATTCTAATTCTCTCTCACTTTAGTCTGCCTTTGACTATTTTTGCAGAAGAATTGTCAGTTTAAGGTCTAGTACAGAGTGTCTTGAGAGACTGAAACATCCCCCCTTTTCCTAAGCAGATTCTGGAAATGCAGACCTATCTGATGTGTCCATTTATTTTTTTTGCATAGACGGAACTGTTTATCCTATGTAGACAGCAGAAGGGCACTGTTGCAGATAATGGCATAAATCACATTGAAGGATGAACAAGTGAAGAAACCTCTGGCAGTGTCACTGACATTATTGGGTCCTGAAATGGTGTTTCCTGAGTAAATATAGGGGCAGAGTTGGCAAGGCAGGTGCTTGTCCCTGTGTTTGTTACCTCTCTGGAAATCAGTATTTCTGGTTTGATTCAGTGCATGCATAGAAAGGAATAAGTGTAGGCATACTTTTCAAAAGTGCAAGGGTATGATAGGTCATAATTCAAGGCAAGTGATTTTAGGATCAAAGAGAAAGTTTCATCTCAAAGATACTGTGCATTGTGCAAAAAACCATTTGTTGCAAACTGTGTTGCTGGTGTTTTGAATGCAAAAAGTTAAATTGAGGTTTCAAACAAAGCAATGATGAATGACTGTGGGGGGAAAAGCAGGGAAGCAAAGATAAGGGGAACAATGGGGACAGGGCTGGTGGACAAAGTAATTTTTTCCCCTTTTCGTAAGATTACATTTATTAATGGCTTCTTCATGAAACAGGGCTGGATACTGGGGTGAGAATGTGGAAAAATGCTTGGGAAGAATCAGACATACGGCGTTGAGGAATTTTCAGTAAAAGACATGTCTATGATGGGAATAGAGCCATATGAAGATGTTGCCATTTGCCCATATTTCATACTACTTACAATTTTATTTACAATGCTGATTTTAAACAAAAGACCCCCCAAAGAAGAAATTTGCCCCAGGTACCTGCATTTGACCCAGGATGAGGATTGTTGCAAAACCAGAAGTGGGTTGTGATTGCTTTAGGGAACAGTTCTGAGGCATGGGGAGGCTCCCAGATGGGACCGTGGGCTCCCTGCACCCTCCAAGAGGCATAGCGACTCCCAGGTATGTTTGAAAACCCTTTTTCTTTGCTTTGGAGGAACCGCAATCTCTGAAGCGCCATCAGTGCAGTCACAACATAGCTACCTCAGTCCCAAGTGGAGGGACAGGGCCTAGGAGAGGGGGGTAAAGGGGGTAATTTGTACCTGGGCCCAGGGTCAAAAGGGGGGCCCAGGAGTCAAAGGAGGGGACCCAGAAATTTCCTAGGATCTGACATTTTCCTATCTACTCCGACTTGTTGCCCGTACGGGATGCTGGGGACCCTACTGATGCCACATAGGTGGGTAGACCTGGGCTCAAAAGACTTTTCCAGCGGTCTCTACCATCCCCTCACCCTGCTTTACCCCTCCGTGCCCCAATTCTGCTCGCCCGTCACCACCCTCCCCCGCTCTGTTTCATCCCTCACCCTTTGCAAAGCGGCCCAAAGAAACTTTGCACCCCCTGATAAAATTCCTTTCAGAGTTCCTGGGCAGGGACATCTTGGGTTGGGGCCATGCATTGGATTAAATATTTTAAACCTTCCCCCTTGTGCTATTTACCTGCTCTAAACTGTCCCCAACTTCTGTTTGCCTCTTGAAGGAAAATATCTTCATCCAATACTGGGAATCCATAGAGTCCTCCTCCTCCTTTTGCTGCCCTATTCACTGATGGCAAAAATGGGGGAAGACATAGCATTTTTAGGGGTGAGAGTGCAAAATTCTCCAAAGTTTTATGGGGCCCAGCTTGACGTTTGCAGTGGGACTTATCCTTAAAAACAACAAAACAAAACAAAATTCCCCCTTGCTTCCATGGGTGGCAGAGGCGACAGCAGCTTTGGAAATCTTGGAGCTCTTCCTGGTGACCCGCCTGCCTGGCCTGTTATTTTTCCCATGTAATGCTTTGGGAATGACATGACATCATGATGCAGAATTATTTGTTGGGCATTTCAGGGAAACATGGATTATTTTGTATTTCGACTGCCACTTGACCACGCCACCCCCCAGCTTTCAAAAATGGATTGACCAATATCACAGCAGAAGCCAAATGCAACTGTCAGCACTTCCCATCTGGGACGAATGGATCTGACAGCGACAGTGTAGCATTCTTTCCAAAGCACAAGGAATGCCTGGGCAAATCATATAACGTCACCGATATTAGAGCAAGAAAACAGAGGCAAAATGGTTATTTTTATGTGCAATTTTCCCCCCCTACACAATTCTATTAATAATTCAGCATATCACAGCAGGAGCTACAGAATTTACAATAAGCAAGGGAATAAACCTTGAACAAAGTAGAATGCAACAATTTCCTTTTTAATTTACGGAATCCAGTGTGGTTCTTTTGAGATTCAAAGTCACTCAAGACACAAGGCACCTTGTGTCATTCTCATTTTGATAAGAAACCATCTGGCATTTTGAGAAGTGGCCTGCTTGGTGATCAAAAATACAGACAAGATTTGTGATGCAGAATTGTTTTCCTGTTCAAACTGGTTTCATGTTCACAGCCCACTAAATGAGCTGGATAACCAGATAAACGCCAGCTGACTTTATTCATTGTGTACTTAACATTTTAACAATATGGCATTTTCTCTAGATGAGAATTTTATTAATTCGATTGTGCCCAGAATCTGCAGTTGCTCTAACTAACCTTGAGATTCTGTGCCTAACAGAATTAATAAAATAGACATCACTGCATTACCTGAGCTTTAGGGATAGTTTCCAGAGATGGACAAGCTTCTCCCCCTTGCTTATGTTGAGTTGGCTTGGCAATAATAGGCAAATTAGTTAGGGGTGCCTGTCTTTTTCCAACTCCACCTACTTCCTGGATTGGGAAAGGAAGAGGGGAATGGAGTGAAAGAGGAGATGTAGAGAAGAGGAAAGTCATGTGCTAGAGTGTCTCTGATGCTCTAGCCCACTATTATTATCTACTCCAGACTTCCTTTTCTGTTCTGTGCCCTCTTTCTTTATGAAGCTGGTGAGAGGGAAGAGAAGTAGCCAAGGGAGTAGCTGGTGATAAGAGAGACATTTATTATTACTTATTATGCTTGTTTTTCTGAGCCAATTTCCAGGAGAAAACTGTTTTAGGAGATAGATTTTGAATAGGAATATAGGTGGACTACAGAAACTGAGGGCTGCTTTGCATGTGCAGGCACATCACTTGCTTTTAATTGGCATTTGAGTCATAGCCGTATATGTGAATTGGCTGTGTGAACTGGGCGAGGTTTTTTTAAATTTTTTTTTAACCTTATTTCATCTGAGTCTAAGGTAACAGCCAGTAGCACATGGAACTTGGTCAGAGCCACTGAGAACCGAGCCCATCCCATCTTATGGATACAGCCCCAGTCTATCATCTGCATAGTGTCATCGCAAGCTTCATTTCTTCTTCGTCATACTGAATTACAACATTTCCCCCTTCAAATTAAAATAAGTAAAACTGAACTAAAATCTAGTCAAACAGCTTTAAACATATTAAACTAGTCAAACTGTCAGCTGAACCCCAGCTCCCCTAGTGCTTGTTCTGTCAGAGACCTTCATGAAAAGTCTTTGTGACACACCTGCCTCTGCTTGTGTGAGGTTGTGTATGTGTAGAGTAATACATCAGTATAAAATGTGTGGATTGCTGCTTGTGTTTAGCTGGAAAAACTTTAGAAAGCCACCTTTACGCATATGGATCTCCTGTTCTATCAGTTGGCAAATGAATCCATCATAAATCAGCATTCTTATTGAACAGGAGGAGTATTTGAAACAGAGGTACTTGATCTGCTAAGCTGCATCAGCACCTGAAGGCAGGATGTGAAATCCTTACCTCAGCATTCTGCTGAATCAACAACAAATCATGCTGATTACATGGCTCCATTTGCATCTCATTAGAGACAGAAGGACAATTAGAATGTTTTCTTGGATCAAACTAAAATATGCTGTTGTTCCTTTAAATATACAGAAACTGTAGGGTAATGGTGCATGAACTTTAAAAAATGATTAATTTATTTTCTTGGAAGGTATAGTTTAATTGCCAAATCAAAAAGAGCAGAGGCTTGCATTTGTTTAATGTGTTTCTTTAAAAAAAACAAAAACAAATGTAAGAAAGTGTTGCTTTGAAACTTTGAAACACAGTGGACTAATTTCTGTGAGGTTGTCCATCTGCACAATTAATTTCTGGACAACTACTCTTTGTATGGCACATGCAGCTGATTCACACATGCATGCCTATCACTTGATTTCAACGTGTGAACTGACTCCACTGGAAATAATATATTCTATCTCTGGCACCCATGTCTGTAAGTCATCATCCGATGTTGTCAAGGGATGAATGTCCATCTCAGAATTGGTCCTATGGCTGTAAATCACGTGCTGCTTAAAAGCAAGGGGAGCATTGCCCTTGACTTAAATACAGGAGGATTGAACAGGAAGCTATTGGGGTCTACTTTATTTAAAAATAATTTGCAATAGGATTAGGAAGGTGGTCACTTGACATTATCTATTGGTCATGTGTACCTTTAAAAAAAACATAATGAAATTCTTATTATAAGGAGTAGCCTTCCTAAATTTTGTATATTATTATTGGTGCACTAATGAACCATGTTACTAAAATAAATTGAATTGCGGCCATTAAGTTGACTATTTAAAAACACCCTTTAACTTCCTTGCTGGCACTTCTGACTCCAGCAGCCCTATATCCAAACTCCAGACCTCCTGGATTCAAACAACTTCTCCAGCAGCGTGACCCCGTATGATCTCACCCCTCTCCCTCCAGTCAAGTTTTGAATTTCTTCTGATTTTCAGTGTTGTATAAGGCTGCAATCCTATACACATTTACATGAGAGTAAGTCCCATTGAGCTCAGTGGGGCTTACATCTGAGTACACATGCATAGGCTTGTGCTCTAAGTGATTCAGAACTTACTGTTTGTGATTATTATGTGATGCCACAGCACGTAAGCCAACGACTGGAGGAACTGCAGGTCTTGAGACCAGTAACTGGCAAGAGCTAGTTCTCTTTCCAAAATAAATGTTTAAAGGTAGACCTCAGTTAACGGCCACAGTGAAAACAGGAGAGAGGTTTTAGCCAATACGTTTTCTTTCACAGAACACTTGCTTGAATGGTGGCAGCCCCTCTCTAGTGTTCATTCTAGTCTGCAGAGTTCCTTCATAAATAGCAATACTGAAAAACAATCATAGCTAGAGTTATATGGTAGTTTTTCATTTTCCAAGTAGTTTCTTAGGGCAATACATTATTTTCATTTAGGAGCACCTTACAGGCTGTTCAGAAGGTTTGCTGTGCCAGCACATTAAAGTGAAAATTATTGGAAGTACTGATAAGGTAACTAGAGCAGTGCAGTGTCCCGTGTCCGTGTACCTTTTTTTCTGGAGTTACCCTTATTTTGTCCAGAGGTATGTTTGCAAGTGCTATAGAAAAGGATTGCTGATTCAAATGTCACTAGAGGTAATAAGAAGATTCTCCCATTTCCACTAAGAATCAAATCAAACATCTTTTCATTCGCACTCCAGTTAATACAGCATAGGAAAGATTTATAGTGAGGACCCATAAGAAGAAAGGCAGCGTTAGCAGTCAATAGTACTGCTGTTCTACGTATCAGTATCGCAAGTGAAGTCACATTGAAATAAGTGGGGTTTATTTTCAAGTAAACAAGCTCAGGAATGGATCAAGTCATAAGTCCTGTAACTGATTAAAAGATGCAAGAGTTCCTACATTAGCATACTGGTTCATAGATTCAGAAGCAAATGCGCCCAATGGGTTCATTGGTGTCTTTGGTATGTACAGAATCCTAGATACGTTTCAGAGAAATCAATGAGCTTCAGTGACCAAAGGAGCAAGATTAAATAGCCACTGCCTGCAAGTTGAGATATCCAGCTGTGGACTTGGGAAAATAAACTTTTTCTATTCAGGTTCTGAATTTAAGGCATGGAAAGAGCTGAAAAAGTCGAAGCACTAAACAACCCATCTTCAGTGCAAGTTTAATGTACAAACTAGCAAAGTGACCCATCATAATGACAGACATAATGATGAATGGATGGCCTGAATGCTGCCGGGGCATCAGGGTCAGGGCCTCTGAGAGGAATTTTATCAGGGGGTACAGTTCCTTTTGGGCCCCTTTGCAAAGGGGGAGGGGTGAAACAGAGCGGGGGAGGGTGGTGATGAGTAAACAGAATAGGGGCAGGAGGGGCAAAACAGGGTAGAGACAGTGGAAAAGTCTTTGGAGCCCAGGTCTACCCACCCAAGTGGCATCAGTAGTGTCCCCAGCATCCCCAGTCATGGTAGTGTCTCCAGCAGATAGGAAAATGTTGGATCCTAGGAAATTTCTGGGCCCCCTCCTTTGGCTCCTGGGCCCCCCTTTTGACCCTGGGCCCGGGTACAAATTATCCCCTTTACCCCCCTCTCCTAGGCCCTGATCAGGGGAAGTAGATATAATGCATTTGGGGGCTATTACACCATGTCTAGCTCTCTCCTCCCTTTTCACTTTATTTAACATCCATACTGATGAAGAGTTCTAGAGCAGAGTTTCTCAACCAGTGGTAGTTGTACCACTGGTGGTACTTGAGGTGGTGCCTTGTGGTACATGCATGATTCCCAGATCCCTGCCTCTTGGCAGGTAGACCAGCAATGCAACAAACCAAGCAACAGTAGGAGGCTTGGTTCAGCAGGCAGAGCTCCGGTGCATATTCAAAAAACCCCTCTTGTCTGCCCTGAGCCTCTTACTACTGTTTGTTGCATTGCATCTGGCCCCCAATCTGGAAGTAACTGGTGATGACATCATCGCCAGTTGCATCTGGTGGTAATTCCAATAGGTGGGCCATACAAAGTGGTATGGCAGGGTACAAACTTTGAGAAATGCTGTTCTAGAGAACTTGAAAAGCCTGCTGTATTGTGTCATTTTGATTGGTTCTAATAAAAGTATTATTAGATTTTGACCCGCTCACCCCCATGGACCAACACTCTATGTACAATGTCCTGTCTGGGTCTCTCTGTAGACTAAGGCCACCCTGTGTCAGAGGCAGGAGTGGGTTTTGTTCCTATTGCCGTAGTTCCACCAATTTTCTTTCTTTCTTTCTTTCTTTCTTTCTTTCTTTCTTTCTTTCTTTCTTTCTTTCTTTCTTTCTTTCTTTCTTTCTTTCTTTCTTTCTTTCTTTCTTTCTTTCCTTCCTCCCTCCCTCCCTCCCTCCCTCCCTCCCTCCCTCCTTCAAAGTGGAAAGAACTCACTTACTTATAAGGGACAAAATAAAGAGAAGCTCTTTGGGACACAGTTATGTGGGAGATGAGCCTTCTCCTTGCCAGTGGTGATGTCAGGGTCTGAGCAAAAAATAATGTACTGCCCACTGGTTCTATTCCATATTGGAGCCTATTTACTTTGAGAACTGAGTCTTCTCTATCTAGCTATTCCTTTTTATGTCCTGCCCTAGGGGTTTGTTTGTGGTGGTCAAATTACAGGTTGGTTGGAGGGCCTCCTTCATGATATATGGTGGCTACTGTTTTTAGAGGCTTACTGGGATGGCTGAAATTTTGCCAATATATTTTTTTTTTCCTTTTTGTGCAAAACACTTGCTTTGATTGTGGTAGTCACTCTCTAGTGTGAAATGTAGTGTGTAGAGTTCCTTCATAAACAGTAACACTGTTATGAAAAACAACCATGACGAGAGTTCTATGGTAATCATTGTTCCTGGATTTGATTTTGTTAAGGACTACCCTACTTTTGCGCCTAAAATTCAAATACTGATTTCTCGATCACATTGGAATGTGACAAAGGGACAGAATCCAAAAACTGGTTTTTATATCAGTGAAATTATAGATTGGGATGTAGATATTTTTTAGGCCTCTGCTTTAATTCTCATTATGTTTTGGGTCTAATAGAGTTGCCAGGATGGATGCATCAAAGACAGGTGACCAGGTGTCCTCTTTTTCCAGGACATGTCCTTTTCTTTTAACCTTGTGTCCTGGAAAAGAAGTTAAATGTCCTCCTTTTCCCTGTGAGCAGGCCCCTGCAAGCAGCCCATATCCTTCTTGTAATTAATAAATTATACGTAATATAGTTTTAAATTTAATAATAAGTAAGAGTGTTTAAATTAACTAAGTGAAATCAATATATGAGTGTTTTTAGCTTTTATTTTGTCATATCCTACATCTTTCTTGGATGTCCTACATTTTGGGGTGTCCTCAAGCCACCTCAAGCCTTGTCCTCAAGACACCTTGAGTCCCTTCGGGGAGAAAGGCGGGGTATAAATGTAGTAAATAAATAAATTTTGCTGTTATGACATCTGGTCACCCTGACCAAAGAACCTGAGATTTCTGAGATGTCACTGGTGATGTCACTAGGTGGGGTCTGATGACAGTACAAGACTGCCAATTCTTGAAAAATTGGGGGGAAATTTGGTACCAGGGTGAATTCCGGTAGTAGAGGAGTGGAGGCCAGCGGTGTCCTCCAGATGGTCTGATATTAACCTTTGCCATCCAGCTGTCTGAGAAAAAGCAAAAAGCTGTAGAAACGCATTCATTTTTGGCAAGCTGGCAACTCTGTATATGACAAAGTATGCACGAACCCACAGATCATTATCATTTGCAGACCACATCAACAGAAAATGCGGTATGGAAATGTAATTTACCTTGATCTCTTCCCACCACATATTGATTGTGGTGGAGGGTTCTCCTTTCGCCTGCTATTATTCAAATTGCAGCAGATTACTGTCATTACGGTTCCTCTCTCTTACACCATCAGGTTACTCTGTGACTGGAAATTTCCATTTTAATATCCTCCAAGTCCTGCCATATTGTTTGTAAAGTTAATTGAAGTTGACAGGTGATGCTGTTGAATGCTGGGGGAAGGGGAGGCAGAAGAAACTACTATTAACCCAGTGCAATTTTCAAGCAGAGCAATAGACAAGAGTCTTTAGTTCACACATACATTTCAACAGGGTGCTAAATAGTTTTGCATTCAGAATAAAAAAAATTCAGAAATAAGTGGGTAATTTAGAATTTGCTGGTCCCTCTTGATGTGTAAAATGACACAGTATTTTAACCAATCCTTTTACAATGTTACAGAAGCCATTTTTTAGAGGCTCGGAAGTTATTTATTGATATATCTATCAAGCCATGATTTACTCAGTGCTGCAAAGTGACCGTCTGACACTGATCTGGCTTTTCATCCTACTGTGTCATTAATTTTTTTTCCCCTGATTCATTCCAGCACAGGTAAGACATCCTTGAGAACTGGGTGGGCGTCTGAGAGCAATGGTGAGGGAAGTGGAGATAGCCATCAAAGTCAAATCACTTTTCATGACTGTCTTTTCTGTGGCTGTTGGACAGCCAGAGTAGATATTTTCTATGCTAAGTTCCCTTTTCTAGTCCTTCTATGGGAATCATTTCTCCAAAAGTACTCCAAAAGACTACATTTTCCTCCTCATTTTTCCCCATAGTAAAGCCTGATGCCTTTAACAGGGGAACACAATTCTTGTGCCTACACACAAATACTTCTCTCTATAGATATTATTTTCATATCTTCTGACTTGAATAATGTAAGCTGCAGTGAGTTCTCCTGGGGATTTGATCTAGTCTACTGTGGGACTGGCGAACAGAAAAATAAATTGCAACTCATGTTTCTTCATATGGTCAATCCTATTTTTTCCTAGATGGGAAAATATACAGAAATAGTTATCTGGAAGTTAATTGGACCAATCAATGTTATTGATTTGAATCCAGAGAACCAACTAATCTGTTTTGGATGGACTCCCAAGCATATCCCACTCATTGCTGCAGCAGACCCTGTCCTTGCCCTATGGCTTCTCTAATTGCTCAAGGACTTCTGAGATCTGCAGTCTCCTTATCTAAACCGGATCGCGCCATTAAGTGAAATTACTCAGCAAAAACTGTTCCTTGCTACAGATACAGAGAAAAGAAAGCTATATTCTGATGCTGTTTGTGCATCCCTCTACAGATAAGGTATGCCACAAACCAGACATTGCTGCTTATATATTGGATCTGGAGGGCAAACTTGATCATCATTACAATTGAGAAGAAGCCTACAACAACAGCCAGAGACTGTTGGCTGTTCCTCTTCTCTGGCTGCCTTGCTTACAGCCAGAGAACAGTTCATATGGCAGCCACATGGGAGTCTATTTGAACATAAGAACATAAGAACAGCCCCACTGGATCAGGCCATAGGCCCATCTAGTCCAGCTTCCTGTATCTCACAGCGGCCCACCAAATGCCCCAGTGAGCACACCAGATAACAAGAGACCTCATCCTGGTGCCCTCCCTTGCATCTGGCATTCTGACATAACCCATTTCTAAAATCAGGAGGTTGCACATACACATCATGGCTTGTACCCCATAATGGATTTTTCCTCCAGAAACTTGTCCAATCCCCTTTTAAAGGCATCCAGGCCAGATGCCATCACCACATCCTGCGGCAAGGAGTTCCACAGACCGACCACACGCTGAGTAAAGAAATATTTTCTTTTGTCTGTCCTAACCCGCCCAACACTCAATTTTAGTGGATGTCCCCTGGTTCTGGTATTATGTGAGAGTGTAAAGAGCATCTCCCTATCCACTCTGTCCATCCCCTGCATAATTTTGTATGTCTCAATCATGTCCCCCCTCAAGCGTCTCTTTTCTAGGCTGAAGAGGCCCAAACGCTGTAGCCTTTCCTCATAAGGAAGGTGCCCCAGCCCCGTAATCATCTTAGTCACTCTCTTTTGCACCTTTTCCATTTCTACTATGTCTTTTTTGAGATGCGGCGACCAGAACTGGACACAATACTCCAGGTGTGGCCTTACCATAGATTTGTACAACGGCATTATAATACTAGCCGTTTTGTTCTCAATACCCTTCCTAATGATCCCAAGCATAGAATTGGCCTTCTTCACTGCCGCCGCACATTGGGTCGACACTTTCATCGACCTGTCCACCACCACCCCAAGGTCTCTCTCCTGATCTGTCACAGACAGCTCAGAACCCATCAGCCTATATGTGAAGTTTTGATTTTTTGCCCCAATGTGCATGACTTTACACTTACTGACATTGAAGCGCATCTGCCATTTTGCTGCCCATTCTGCCAGTCTGGAGAGATCCTTCTGGAGCTCCTCACAATCACTTCTGGTCTTTACCACTCGGAAAAGTTTAGTGTCGTCTGCAAACTTAGCCACTTCACTGCTCAACCCTGTCTCCAGGTCATTTATGAAGAGGTTGAAAAGCACCGGTCCCAGGACAGATCCTTGGGGCACACCGCTTTTCACCTCTCTCCATTGTGAAAATTGCCCATTGACACCCACTCTCTGCTTCCTGGCCTCCAACCAGTTCTCAGTCCACGAGAGGACCTGTCCTCTAACTCCCTGACTGTGGAGTTTTTTCAGTAGCCTTTGGTGAGGGACCGTGTCAAACGCCTTCTGAAAGTCCAGATATATAATGTCCACGGGTTCTCCCGCATCCACATGCCTGTTGACCTTTTCAAAGAATTCTATAAGGTTCGTGAGGCAAGACTTACCCTTACAGAAGCCATGCTGACTCTCCCTCAGCAAGGCCTGTTCGTCTATGTGTTTTGAGATCCTATCTTTGATGAGGCATTCCACCATCGTACCCGGTATGGATGTTAGGCTGACCGGCCTCTAGTTTCCCGGGTCCCCCCTCTTTCCCTTTTTAAAAATAGACGTGACATTTGCTATCCTCCAATCTTCTGGCACCATGGCCGTTTTGAGGGACAAGTTGCATACCTTAGTCAAGAGATCTGCAACTTCATTCTTCAATTCCTTAATAACTCTTGGGTGGATGCCATCAGGGCCCGGTGACTTATTGATCTTTAATTTATTAATGAGGTCTGAAACATCTTCTCTTTTAACCTCTATCTGACTTAACTCCTCGGTTAGGAGGGGCCGTTCGGGCAGCGGTATCTGCCCGAGGTCTTCTGCCGTGAAGACAGATGCAAAGAACTCATTTAATTTCTCTGCCATCTCTAAGTCTCCTTTTATCTCCCCTTTCCCTCCCTCACCATCCAGAGGGCCAACCGCTTCTCTGGCGGGTTTCCTGCTTCTAACATATTTGAAGAAGCTTTTATTATTCCCCTTAATGTTGCTGGCCATGCGTTCCTCATAGTCTCGCTTGGCCTCCCATATCACCTTCTTACATTCCTTTTGCCACAGTTTATGTTCCTTTTTATTCTCCTCATTAGGGCAAGACTTCCATTTATGGAAGGAAGCTTCCTTGCCCTTCACATCCTCTCTAACTTGGCTGGTTAGCCATGCGGGCACCCTCCTGGATTTAGTGGAACCCTTCTTTCTTTGTGGTATACACCTCTGCTGGGCCTCTATTACTGTTGTTTTAAGCAGCCTCCATGCACTCTGGAGAGATTGGACTCTTTTTACCCTCCCTTTCAACCTCCTTCTAACCAGCCTCCTCATTTGAGGGAAGTCCGCCCGTCGGAAGTCAAGGGTTTTTGTGAGAGATTTGCCTGGTATTCTTCCCCCAACGTGCATGTCAAAACGGATCGCAGCATGATCACTGTTCCCCAATGGCTCAGTAACGTTTACATCTCTAACCAGGTCCTCTAACCATTTGGGACTTCCATGGCTAATGCATAGCACAGATCAAGTCCAGAGCACAACTCATGGCTTATGTTATTTGAATGCAACATGCAGAGAAGTATTTGCATGCAAGCACAACTGTCTTCCTTTATAAAAGGTGTCCGTCTTTACTTAGAAACAAGAAGGCACTCTTCTGGGGCAAGAGTTACCACCAGAACACTATAAAAAAGATCTCAGGATAAAAAGCAAATGTGGTGGTAATTTTTTCAGCTGGTCATGCTGTCATGGCAAGCTGCTACACACGCATATTTTTTGATATGTTAACAGCTGCTTATGAAAGAAGTTTTGGTTGACCCCAAGATTAAAAACCAATGTTCTTTAAGGACATATGTACACAACAGACTTATATTGGTTTATATACCAATTTAATTGTAATGGATTCTCCCGCAGAATGCTGGGAATTGTAGTTTGGTGAGAAGACTGAGAATTTTCTGTCACAATCCTAGCTCCTTCCCCCTTCCAAAAAAATTGCAGTTTCAACTGGGAAGAAGTAGAAATAATTATTAAACTAGTTAAAGTCTATGGTGAAGATCAGTAATTTTCAACCTTTTTCATCTCATGGCATACTGAGAAGGAGCTAAACAAGGCACATCATCAATTTTTTGACATACCTCAGCGCCACCCAGGGGCTCACATCCCCCAGTAGCCCTGGGGGACCCTCCACCAAACTCCACAGACCATTCGTGGCACACCACTGTGCTGTGGCACAGTGATTGAAAATTACACAATACTATCTTGTCCCTATTTTGTCCATGGTTGAATTCCAAGTCAGTTGCTTCCCACCACCTCAACTGTAATCCTTTGAAGTAACTACTATTTTATAAGTTCTCTGAGAACACTTACTTAACTCACTCACTCTTATTCACACACCTTCTATTTTGGATAACACATAACCTCACATCCCCTCTTATTTTTAAAAAAGAATGCAGTCCCAGATTTTATCACAATGGAATCTAAACTGGATCATGTTTCTCACCAGCTGGTGCAGCACTTTATCATCAGAATGGTGGCGCTTTGATGATATATTTAATGTAGCACATTATCAAAGGGCTGTCTCCCTGGTGACATACTGCCGTAATGTACCATCAAGGTCCCATTGCTTTGATGATATAGCATACTTATGATGTGTTTATTATTTTTTGTGATTAAGAGAACAATGAATATCCATTAAAGCAAATCTAATTCTGCCGTTTATGAACTCCTGTCCAATGCAGATGGCACCCATCTCGTTTGTATTTGGAAAACTAACTAAGCACCTGGTGACTTCACTAGCTTTTAAAACTTACTTAAGTATATTCTTGAAGCTAGACGATATGTGCCAAGCACTTCTTGCCTATACCTAAAGGAGCAGGTTAATTCATCCCTGCCATGCATTTAGCTTCTATGAATTGAATTTTACGCTGTCAGACAGCTTTTTCAAATACTTTAGTCACTAGTGGGAAATCTCATATACATACCTCTAGAGTTCATATATTTTGTCCTTTATTCGTTGTTTCTTGCATGCCTGTAGGAGTTACAACTGGGTTATTACTTCTCTTTTACGCATATTGTGGTAGGAGATGTAATCACATCAAAGCTGATGAGCACTTCGGTGGTTATGTTTCATTTATCGCCTCCACTGAGGCATAGCTTGAAGATGTAAAATTTCTCTGGCTGGGTGGCCAATATTGTTTTGTACTCTGTAGTCAAGAGCTAAAGAGAAAAATGTCTGGAGTAGCTAAAGGACAATGGTGCATGTATTCTAGAGACAACAAAAGGAATGGAAATGTTTAATTCAAAGATATAGTATAAAGATCAGTGACTATGTAAAATCAATAAATACTGATTATTGAATAGCAAAGTGGTCTGTCAAGATTTAAAAACACATCAGGATGTATTACACAAAACAGATGTCCCTGCACGGCTTTCAGATTGTAAGAGCACAAGGTGGCTTAAGAAGTGGGACATTTGAGAACTGAGTAGTAGGAGTGCTTCCAAAATTTGATTCTGGATGTCAAAATTCCCTGATCCTGTTGCCAAAGTGAGAAACCAATACATGAGGTCTCCTTGCATGATTCTGCTCTTCTGTTTTGTACAGAGCTCTGTGCATTCGGTTTGCTGCAGCTTTCAGCCCATTTGCATTATGAAGGACTCAGTTGACCTGGTCCTAATTTAATCTATAGGCCTGGTAAGGTTAATATGGTGGATTCACTGTTTTAATAGGGTGGAATGATGGCATAAGCCTGAGGTAGATTTGACCTATGCCATGAGAGAGATAGAGAGAGAATGAACTTCTGTGACTCTTACGATAAACTGGGGAAAGAAAGGAAACCATCCGATGTTGGCAGACATCCAAAGAACTGGACGAAGTGGATAATGTCCGGCAATAGTGACCTTTGGTAGAAAAAAAAGTAGGTGCTTTCTTGAATATTTAATATAGCAGGCGTTAAATTCTGATGTAGATCTTGTGTTTAAGTTAGATGTAATCTTGACTTTTTTGTTCCCTTGGCAGGACTTCTCTGCTGTTCTTGACGAGTTTCTTTTCTTGGCACCAGACCTTATACGGAAGCTGGTTCTCCAGGCCCAAATCAGTCTAATTCCTGACTTCTCCCAGGGAATATTTGTTGAATTTTTATTATTGGAATTATTATCTTAGGTGACAGGACAACAGTTTAAGCCTCCACTCTTTTCCTCAGGAGGACGGTCTCTCTTTAGCTGTTGTACAGAGTAAGAGGTTTTTATTACTATGAAATGATTGCCTCTTTTTCTTTCTCCCTCTTAGAAGCTGTGTTCCATTGCTGCTTGTATTTCAGTTTTAATTTTCCTGTTTAATACAGAAGACAAGACCTAATTTAATTTTTTCTTCTGATGTCTAGCTCCTGCGTTTCCATTCCCATCACCATCTCTTCATGGTCCACTTATTTCACTCATTGATCTCTTCCATTTGTGTATTTAAATAATCTCTTATTTCTTCCATTCACTTCTAAGAATCCTCTATTCCTTGTCAGTTTAACTCCCCTAATGAGGTTTTAGGCCATTTCTGCTTGGCTTCATCATCTTTGTTTCTCTAATATTTTAATGCTCTTTCCTGTCAGACTTGTTTGGTTTGGCAACAGAAGGAGTATTATGGGATTTTTTAGTATCTTATGGATCACAAAGAACATGAGACTTCTGGTTGAGCACTTTGAAAGTTTCATTGATTTTAACAGGCAAGCTAAGCACATGGCATCACTCCCATTCAAACTGGAATAGCCTTGCTGTGGTTGAATTATGTCCTTATATGTTACCACTTAATTTTGTACTTTAAAAAATGTACAAAACCAATGTGATGTTGTGGTTAGGCTATTTGACTGGACTTAGGGAGCCCTTAGTTCAAATCCTTCCTGAGGGTTATTTGGTGATCTTGAGCTGGGCATTGTCTCTTTGCCTAACATATTTTGCAGGGTGATTGGGAGGATAAAAGTGGGGGGAGGAGGGATAAATATGCTGCCCTCAGATCCTTGGGGGAAGGGTAGGACAAAAATTTACTTTTGTAAAAATTAGGTTATATTATTATTAACCTTATTTTCTATTTTAAAAAATCCCAAGGCAACCTCCAACTAAAAAGTTCAATATAAAACATAACTCATACATTAAAATGACAACAAAAGGACAGCCTAGAACAAGAATAAAATGAAACTCAGAGAAGCAGCAGTAAAAATCAGCATCAAATAGCAGAGGGATATTAATTCCAAGTTTGTCATTTCCTTCAAAAAGCTTCATTTCTCTTCCATGACTAGGCTTCATTATCTTGACAAAACTTCTTGAAGAATAACTTGTCCATATTTGCCTTTCCACTCTCTGGTGAGTCCTACTTGTCCAAGAAAGATTTAGATAGCCTTTGAGATAAAATCCAATTTGATAATGAATAGATATTCCAGTACGTTTGTTGATAACAATCCTCCTTTTCTTGGTTGAAAGCCCAATCCTATTCTTTCCACCACCGCTGATGCAGAAGCACTGAAATGGCTACTACTGCATCTTACAGGGAGGGCAGTGTGGAGGTCTCCTCTGGTTAAGGGAACAATTGTTTCTTAACTGGGGACAAATCTCTGTGGTGTGGTGGGGGGTGGTGGTTTCTACTTGGACCTGTGCTAGTGAAATAACTGGCTTAGGTCTGCTTGGACCTATGCTGTGGAAGCAGGTCCATGGGGGGGGCAGAATTTGGTGGCCACTACTGCCACTAAATCCATCCTTCCCAGACCTGATCCACCGATTCCCCAGCCCTGTTGCTGCCCTATTCAACCCTATCCCTGTCCTGCCCTCTTCCCACCCCATCGTTGCCTTTCCTGCCACCTTACCACTGTCGGTGGCTTCTTCCAGTTGTTTCAGAACGTTCAGGAAGGCTCCAGCCTTTCTGCTGACACTCCAGCAATGTGTGAGTTCTCACATCAGACTTTTATGGCTGGTGTTGACTGCTTTACAGCAGTTAGCACCAGTGGAATGTGTGTTTTGCTGCCACCTTGCCCCATTAGGATTGGGCCATTAATTCAGAGAGGTTTTGCTGATCATATTCCACTGAGCACAATTTTTCTCCTTGGTATACAAATGCTTATTGTCTTCAAGAGAAAATGTTGGGCAGGTGCCCACTCAGGTTACAGCCCAATTCTATTCTGGATTGGGCTGTTGCATCCAGACATTGATGACAGCAGAACAGTTTATTTGGAAGAGAACAGAGACTTCCGCTGTCATAAAATGATTGCCAATGGAGCGTGCAGCATTTCATCGGCAGCCATTTTTGGGAGCACTGCCACAGGATGTGGCAGTACTATCAGGAGATTGCTGGACCTGTCTGGACCCACCGGAGCACATAAGGCAGTGGCGAGGGCAGAAAGGGGGTGAAGCAAGGCAGGGAAGGGTGGGGAGGGGAGGTACGAGGGACGGGTCCTATCCTCCCTTTTTGTAGCCTCCTTGCCCCCTTTCTCTCCTTCGACTTGTGCCAGCTGGCTCAGGTCTGAGGAGGCCCATTGCTGAGCAAGAGGCTTTTACAGGGGAAAGGGGATTTCAATCCCTTTCTCATCTGCAGCCTCCCAATCCATTCCAGAGGATGTGCCTTTTCGCATGACTGCACCAGTGGGAGGGAGGGAGGAAGAACAGGACTGGGCTCTTAAGTACTGTTTCCAACATGAAGACTAAGCATGAGTTTCATAGCATTTTATCAGTTGAGATCAATGGGCCTTAAAAACACTTAACTTGAGTTGTGATTATCTCTTTTTTAAATCTTATTTGTTTACTTGTGATATTCAGCAGTTTTTACCCACAATTTCTTTTAAGACTTTAAAAATAGCACTGAAAGAGAAGGGGGGAGGACCTTTAAAAGTTCTGACTGCATATTGCACTTCAATAGCTGAGAACGTTTCAACAACTGCCTTCTCAAAATTTCAGATATTTATGGAAGGGGCTTCAGGTTATAAATGGCACTAATGAAATAAAATAGCCTTAATTACCCAAATGATAATTAGCAATTTGGAAAAGATAATAAGGCTGCCTGTGGGGAAGAGAATAACAGAAGCTCTTTGTGTGTGTGCGTGTGTGTGCGTGTGTGTGTGTGTGTGTGAGAGAGAGAGAGAGAGAGAGAGAGCGCTCCAGTCTAAATAAATTTTGTATGGTCAGAAAAAGTGATAATTTAAACTTTCTGTTCCCTAGTTATTTACTGGATCAACATTTAAATGCTAAAATAATGCTTCAAATGCTTCCTTTGGAAGGATTTCAATGGCTGTTAGTCCACTTTAGCCTATAAAATCAATCAAGATTTGTATGCTGACTTCTGAAAATATTTGTGTATGTAAACTTAAGAAAGGTACTGTTTTAACACTTTTTTTTTTTTTGAATGAATTCCATTTAAAAATGAAGTGTCATGATTTGTGGTAGAGCACAGTGTTTCAAGAAATTTAAGGAAACCTGAGAGGTGATTTGAGTTTTGCACACTAGTAAGAAAAGTCTTGAAAAAGCAGAGGGGAACAAGCTGTTTGGATTTGATTCTGATACTTTCTGTAGAGCTGAGTAGAAATTGCAAAAGTCATAGGCAGTTGTCAGAAAATGCCTCATCCTCATGGAGATTTGACACCCCTTGGAGGAATGCTCACTTACATTGTCCTCATTTCCCCACAATGATGTCATCACGCAGATATTATGACAAGGTACATGATATTGTAAAATCATCACACTGACAACCCAGTCCTATCCCCTGCCACGTTATAGCCGCACCAAAAGAGCATGCACTCCACGCTATGGTGTGTGGGGGAGTGTGTGATAAGACAGCCTTCAGGAGGTATGTATTTCTTACTGAAATTTCTGAACTTACTCTTGATAGGCTGCCAGATTATCTATGGGTCTCCTCGGACCTATGCCAGCCATTTTGCTGGTGCAAGGCTAAGGGGAGCCAAGGATGTGTTGGGTTGGAAAATGGGGGATAGGATCTGCTGAAAGTCACTGCTACCAGATTCACCCTGTCCTGCCCTTGACAAGCCCACTCTCTACTTCATTATTCCCTGTGTCCTTTCCCTTCACACCCGTGAACTGCCCCTGTGCCATCCTACCTGCCCTGGTGCCAACTGGAGTCTGGTGCAGAGGACATCCACTGCTGCAGCTATCTTGCAGCAGTGGTCTCAAATGACCCAGCAGCAATGTGATTTTCATGCTGTTGCTGGTGCTTTCCACCAGTGGGATGCTAGTCCTGCTATCAAAAATGGCCCATAAAATTGGACCATCAGTGTATGATACTTGAGAGATGGGATCGCACATGATGGCTGGGAGAGGGAACATGCTGGTTGAAAGGCCAGTGGCAGTTGGCACTGGGCCTCTGCATCTCTTCAGTGGTGAATAGGCTGCTGAGCGGCAGGGAGGCATTCCTGGGCAGTAGAAAGAGGCAGGAAGGGGTCAAACTGAGTGGGGGAGAGTGGCCTGGGGATGGTTCAGGCCCAGGAGGTGGTGGGGATGGCAGCAGAAGAAGCTGTCAAATTCTATCCACCCTCCTGCGCCTGGAAGCCCTTTATAGGCTATTCGAATCCGCACCAGTGATTGAGCTGGTGCAGATCCAAGTAGCTCCATAGGGGTTGCCTGGTCCCAAAATGGGGTAAGGGAACTGATGTTCCCTTACCCTGAGGAGACCTCCAGCTGAGGAGACCTCCGGCTACATCCCTGGCCTTGTAGGATACAGTGGTGGTGGCCATTTCAGCCCCACTGTATTGCAGCAGTCTGAGTTGATTGGGCTTCTTGATTGTAATCTTATCAGAAACAAACACCTCTATATTTTTAAAGGGTGACAGAAAGCCTTTTTTACCTTTTCTATATAGAAATGTATAAAAATACTGAGAAGTATTCATATATAGTCATTTACTCAGTAGAAATGGGAGCTCAGCTAGTAATACATGAAAGTCTACTGGCCATGACTTTCTGACACCAGAGAAATACATACATAGTAGGTTTGTGTTCAGACTGACATCAAGATTTTCATTCATTCTCTTGATCCCATTCTTAACATCTGAAGAGCCACCTAATTCATAGCTTACTGCTTCATAGTGCAGCAGGGGCCATGCTGTTGTTGGCCTAATGATGCCCAAATTACAATGGTAACAGTTATTAGCTAATATTCTAATTGCAGGTTAACTCTACTCTATGTTTTTCTTTCACTTATTGCAGAGGCCATTTGAAAAAGGACTGATTTTATTAATCAGTCAGTATTTCAGAGGAGCTAGGGGAGTCAGAGGGCAGTGTTCCTTCCATTTTGAGGCTCTTGAAGAGCAGAGCTGGAAAGGAACCAAAAGCCCATCTAGCCAAATTACCTGCCCCAGACTCAGTCAGCCCAAAGCAAGGAATTTGCATTTTGCACAAAAGGTACCTTTGGAACAACTGTCTGTATTCTCAAGTGGGTAAACCAATTAAATTCCATCCAGTGAGAAGAGTGACCTCTCTGCTTTCACAGATCACTGGGCCAAGGACTCTTGGGCTTCAACCAGAAAGCATAAGAATTATTGGGAGATACTGTTAATTGCATCAGCCTCCAGAACACTCTTCAAGTATGGAAGGGAATACAGATGTACAACATCATGCTCTGTGGTTAGTAGGCAGGATGACGTTTCTGAATTGGCCAGGCCAGGCCAGGTAAGAAATAGGGAGCCTGGCTCTCTGTCCTTGAGTCACCAGCAAAGCAGTACCTTCAACAAGGTCAGGCCAATCTGCAGCCCCTGGGAAAGCTTATCCTGAGGTCATTCATTTGGTCATCTGTTTGGAATTTTCTTCAAGTTTTCTCATACTAGCACCTTCATCTCATCTTTAAGTCATGAGATTGCAATTGACATGGCCTGAGAATGGCTGGAGTACCTATTTAACACAAACTTCTACCCTGTCCTTCAGTGAAATATTTCCAGGGCAGCTCACAAAATTCAATAAAACCATGCAATCTGCAAGCAGCAGCAACAGTTAACAGTTTGCAGTTCATGTGATTGTTGTACAAGTAGGATGAGCCCAGGGTGACCAGATTCAATGGAAGACAGAGTGCCTGTTGGGGCCAATCCTATCCAACTTTCCAGCTCTGGAGCAGCCGCAATGCAGCCCTGAGTTAAGGGAACAAAGCTCCCATACCTTGAAGAAGCCTATGTGACTATCCCCGTACCACAGGATGCAGTGCATGCCCCATTGATATGCTATAGCTGCACCAGCCCTGGAAAATTGGATAGGATTGGGCTCTATACCTTTAACCATGGTATAGAAGAGGGCATTTTGGCAAGTGCAACTTTTTAAACCCTTCCATATTGAGCAGCACCTTCCAAGATTCCCTCTTCTATACAATGTTAAAAGATTAAAGCTGTTTTGAATGCCCTTCAGGGAGATAAAGTGGGGTAGAAAATTAGTAAGTAAGTGAATGAATGAATGAATGAATGAATGAATGGGCAATCTGTCCTGCATTGTATCTGGTCATGCTGAAAGAGTCCAGCTAGAGCAGTCTAAGAACCATCTAGTATAGCATTCATTTCTGAACAGTGGGCAGCCAGTGCTGGAAGCATGAGGGCGACACCGTGTATCTGCAGCACTTGTTTTTCAGAAGTCTGCAGACTCTTAACACAGAGGCTCTGTATAGCAAGGCTGACAATAGACTGACAGTCCAATCCGAACCAATTTTCCTGCAGTGATGCAGCTGCAATGTAACAAATGGTCCTTACCTTGAGGAAGCCTCTGTGATTGGCCCCCCCACCACAGAATGTAGCATGCGTCCCATTGGCATGGCTGCATCAGCACTGGAAAGTTGGTTAGGATTAGGAGAGGATTCTCCTGAAATTTCTCTAATCACTTTTTAAAGTCTGCTGTGTCACTGGCCATTGCTACATCATAGGGCAGTGAATTCCATCAATTAACAATGTATTAGGTATTAAAAATGTATTAGGTGAAGATTTTTCCCATTAAGTACACCCAGTCACAGACCCAGTAAACCAAGTACAGCCAATCACAGTCCCAGTAAAAATTCACCATCTTATGTAAAAGGGACAAGTGAAACTCAGTAGCTACTTATTTAACCACATCAATAACCATAACCAAATTCATGCACAAAGACCCTACCTAAAATGAGGTATTTTTAAGCTGGAAGTTACTCTCTCCATTATTTAATTTGGAAAGACATTTCTGCTGTTTTACAGTTCCCATTTCCTTATGTTTACCTTTAAAAACACAAAACACTGTGTTAAACAAGTTTTGTCAGTGTTCCTGGGTAACTTTCAAAAACCACAAACATTTGTTCCCAGCCACATATAGTTAATTGTGTGAAACTCATTACAATGTGGTAACTGCTGATCTTGTTTTTATCTAAGAAAATGTTCTAATCATCTTTTTAAAAAATCATTTTCTTTTTGCACTATCTGTTGAGTTCATTAATGAATTATATTGTTGGTTTATTTTTCACCTTTTCATTGTTCATATACGTGCTACATTTTGATCTTTTCTCTATAGTGTTTCATATTTTTCCCTTTTGTTGTTTAGCGACTGGTTGCTTTCAGTATCTTGAATTATTAATTTTTTGCTCAAAAACAACATCCATTATCATCGTCCATTGTGGTGAGTAATTGCACTGTCTCATATTGCCAAGTTAGCATGTTTGGAATATATTTTTTTTTTATCTACAGCACATCTCCATTGTGTCATATTTTTTTACCCTCAGTACTTATTTCTGTGCCCTTATCTTGTTTTTATGTCTCTCAACATCATTCACTCTTTGTTCCTAATATGCTAGCTTGTTTCTTTTTTTTTAATTGAACTTTCCCATTTCAAACCACATTGTTTTCTTTATTTCTCAAATTTCTCTCAAAACTTTATAATGATTTCATGGTGAACACACTTTTGAGCAAGTGGTATAACTGGGTTTTCCATGTTTCATTGAAATTTAGGGCCCAATCCTATCATTTCTGCCATCTGTTGATACAGTGGTGGCAAAATGGTGACCACTGCATCCTATGGTGGGAGGCAGTTACAGAGGTCTCCTCTAGGTAAGGGAACCCAGAAATAAGCCTCTATATATGGAGGGGTCTACTCAGACCGACAGCTATTTTTCTGGCTTAGGTCTTTGTTGACCCTTGCTGCAGGAATGGACTGGGACAGCAGTGGACCTCCCATTGGAAGAACGGGGTAAATGCCCTGGGTACTGAGCTTGCGCACCTCCCGGACTGCACGGGAAGCCTTAATGAGGCTCCCGACGCGGTTGGAAACTGTGCTTCCGGATTTCTGGAAGCACAGTTTAAGACTGCAGGAAAGCCTCAGATGGCTTCTCCCGTCAGTCCTGGAGTTGTGTGAAGCTCTGTGGAGATCTAGGTGAGGTGGGGCTTCACACAGGGGGGCAGCTTCATGGCGCTTTACCCCAGGGCGCCTTGAGGGGAGGTCCGCCAATGACCCAGGAAGGATGATACTGGCAGTGCCAGTGTTGCAGATCCTGCCCTCTCCCGGGACCCAGTCTACTCATCACCTCCTCTGCTCCATAGTTCCATCTATGTGAAAAGTCTGAAAACTGCAGCCCTATAGAATGCAGACACTAGTAGATGCCTACAGCAGCAAACATTTGTCAATGGAAGGTACCAGTTTAGTACCTATTCTGTATCTCTTGTGCTCTGGGACCACTACACAATCAGTTCTGTCTTATCAAGGGCTCTCAAACTCTGTCAAAATAAGTCAGGGGAAAACAACCATTACAGCCTTCCAAAGCTTAATGGTGTGCAACGGAGAGCTAGCAGTAGTGGCATTGGAAGCTTCCGACATTTCCCTTCTCCCTAAAGTCTTGATGGCAAAGGAATGTCAGATTTTTGCCAATGTCTGATGCTGTTGGGATACTGCTGGAACATTTCAGTACAGTAAAGTAGGCACTGGCTACTTAAAAATGACAGAAACAACTCCCATACTTTCTTCTCATTGGAAAAAACCACACTATGGAGATCAGCAAGTTATGAATTTTTTTGTGCATTTAAAGTGTGCATTATGTGCTGGAAATTCAACTCCTGTTGCTGTCACTTGGGTTTGGGCTTACTTGAACCGATCCACTGATCGGTTATGAATTTTTTTGTGCATTTAAAGTGTGCATTATGTGCTGGAAATTCAACTCCTGTTGCTGTCACTTGGGTTTGGGCTTACTTGAACCGATCCACTGATCCACCCCTTCCTGCCCTTGACACCCCCTAGTTCCTCCCCCTCTCAGCTGTCCTGTGGCAGGGTTCTAGAATGGCTCTGCAGTGATCTTGGTGCTGTTGCAGGGCCTTTCATGTCAGCAGGGCATTAGTCCTGCTGTTGGAAAAGGCCTATAGGATTGGGCCATCAGTCTCTTCACCACCACAATGTTGCAAACCAAGCCTGAGACAGAGAAGGGTGTAGAAAGATCAGACATTAAATTCTATTTGATTAATATTGAATTCAATGCACAAACTTGTAAGAATGTTTTAGGCTGTCTGTCAATTTATCTATCTAGGTTCTCCATTGTGGGGGGGGGGGGGCACAGACATCTAAGATCTCCTTAGGTCCCTTCATCACAAAATTTCTGGCAACAGGTCTTGGCACAGCCTGTGTTAATCAACAGCAGTTACTCTCTGTTGTGTATCAGGCTATCCTATGCTATAGTTCTCTGGCCATTTGTGCACTGCCTGGGAACTACCCTAAAGTGAAACGTACAAATCTTCTATCTTTACTGCTGGGCTGGGAGCCATACTCAGAACCAGGAAGATCACTTTGTGGAATTGTACATGCCGCTAAACCCTCTAACATGCACATCAGGAGGGCGAGCTTTGGAGTGTGGGGAGAAAAGAACCAAACAGGAACGCAAAACACAAAATAAAAGGTTTTTACATACGATCCAAGAGCTGAAGGAGCAGGCAGGGAATGAATCAAACACACATATACAGAAATAAAAATCAATGATTAAACTACTAATTAGTGACACTAGAAGACATGAGCAACACATAAATATTCAGCGCGACACAGAACAGTATCCTGAGGCAATGGCCACAATTCCAAAATAGAGATTAACAACCACTCTTCAAAACTCAGAGCTGAATGGTCCTTGGGGTCTTTTAAAAAGTTTTTTTTTTTTTTGCCCTAAAGTGACAATTAACAACCATTAATAAATCAAGCATGAATGTCCTGAATTGTGTTTTGCAAAATTTCCCCCTTGTTGAAGAGCAAAAGTCCCTGTGAAATTGAAACTGTTCCAGCTTCACTATAGAATGGATTGTTGAATAGAAACAGGTGATTGTTTTGTGTTTTTAAATCATTCGCTTTGCATATCAGTGCAGGTGGTACTGGCTGTTGTAATAAATCCAGAACCATACTCTTATTCTAATATTGGATATTTGGGGACTTCCTTCATTGCTGAAAGCAGACCTATTTGGGTTGTACTTTGTAGATGCCATTCAGCCAAGTTAATCACATTTTAGTCCCCTTGAACTCAATGAGAAAGTGGTGATTACAGGCTCAGTTCTCCCATTACAATAAGTAGGATCTAAATATTCTTAACTGAGGTTGGAGCACAGCTGATGTGAATGTTGTGTTCCAGAGGCAAATAGCCCCTGCATGACTATGGTAATGTATAAATTGTTAGTTGAGTAGAAGGATTAAGAGCCCAGTCGTATTCTCCCCGCCCCCCCCCCGGCCAATGCAGTGGCGCCAAAATGGCTACCACTGCATCCTGAGAAGGTGCATTTGTGGAGGTCTCCTATGGATAAGGGAACAATAATTCCCTTATTCCCTTACCCAGGGGTAAGCCTCCATGGCACAAAAGGGGTCTACTCAGGCCATAGGATTGGGTCTGAGCAGGGGGTTATGATTTAGTGGCCATGACCCCACTAAATCAGTGGCTGAACCCGCTGTCTTCCCAGGCCCAATCCGCCCTCCCCACCTCTTTGTTACCACTCCATTTCAACCTTCCCCATTCTTGTTGCTCCCTTGTTTTACTCTCCTCCACCCCTTCCGTCTTCCCTGCCACTTTACCCTTTGGCGGTGGATGAGTCCAGGTCTGCTGGCATGGGTGGGACTACAGTTTGCAACTCAAATTCTCAGCCCACCGTCTCCCCCACCAAAGTATGCCTGTATTAAACTGGGGAAGTTTGCATACTGGCTGGGATCACATAACAGACAAAGCAAAAAGCATTCCTTAATACAATCTAGCTAGAAGGCCCCTAGTTTAAACTACTTTTACATTCTTCAAGGAAGCCCCTGTTCTTGCACTCTCCAATGAGCAAGTGGGTGCTTTCTCTGACCCCTCAATGGATGGATCACTCAGGCAACTGGCAGAGAACAACCAAACTTCCTATAACCTGGGAAATATATTTCTTTGCTTTGATTATGTGGGGAAAATGCATAGTAATATAAAGGCTTAGTGGATTTGGCACCACAGGCACATCTGTTTGGCCAGAGCACGCTCTGAGCCTCAGCCTTGATTCACTGCCTAGTACCTACGTAAACAGGATGGGAGGATGGGAGACAGTGCCTTGGAGACATGTTTTTAATCTAAGAATGTTGTGGTTAGCTAGAGCCCCAGCTAGCTGAAACTAGCCCTTATCAAGTATTGCTTCGTGTGCTGTTTGTGACTCAATAAAGAGAGCTTGTAGGAGGCTGGAAGAAGGAGACACACACACACACTCTTACTTTCACTCTCAGCCTGTTCAGCTCCAGCCTTCCTCCTGCATCTATATTTTAAACTTGTCTGTTGTCTGATCTTTTTTACTTCTGCGCCTGCACGATATCCAGCAGCTGGACCTTCTGAGTCCTGCTGCTCCCAGAGTAAATGCAACAGATTACATCAAGTTACCTTATAGAGAAGTTGATCCCACCTGATCATGCCATCCCACACCCTTGACCTAGATGGGCAAGTTTGGCTCCCCAATCACTATGTGCATGCCATCTGCAGGGGAGTTTGTCTTTCCAGATAGGAGGAGAAGCTGAATGTACAAACAGCACGTTTGAGGAATAATTTAATTTTCAAACAAAGAACAAAGGCTGCTTGCAAAGGATGCCCCAACGTTTTAGGCTGCTGAACTTGCATAGAAGCTTCTGGGGAATTTAAAGTGTCCAAAAACACAGACAAATAGGCGGAAGATATGGGGAAAAATAGGACATTCGTCATACTTATATAGTTGGAACATTTGGCAGTGTTTAAATAAACAGTCTTGTTCCAAAGCAGAATTCTTTTTTTCTCGAACACAGATCATATCAAAAAAGTGAGTTGAAGATATAACATAAAAACAAACATATGGATCAATGCTAAAATATAGTGTCCATTCACCATTACTTTCTAAACTATAGAGCAGGGGTGTCCAAAGTTTTTGGTAGGAGGGCCATATGATCTCTCTGACACTGTGTTGAGGGCTGAGGAAAAAAAGAATTAATTTACATTTAAAATTTGAATATATTTACATAAGTATACATAAATGAATATATTAAAGATGAACTTATATGAATGAATGAAGATCTTGCAATAGCTCAAGGCCTATAAAAGGCCTGGCACAAAGCAAGGCTGGCCTTTCCTTTGCTGCCGCTGCTGCATCACAGATGTGAAACAGCAAGCAGTGGAGGAAGCCCTCATCCCACAGCTCACGCGAGAGGTCAAACAGTCGCCCTCACACTGTGAGCAGTTGCGTTGGGTCAGTGCAGGCTCCAACAAATCTCTGGAAGGCCAGAGCGTCATTGGAGACTGGGCTGCATTGAGAGACCTCAAGGGCCACATGTGGCCCCAGGGCCGGGGTTTGGGCACCCCTGCTATAGAGAATTCAAATAGAATTTGCTATAGTGATATGTGGTTCTTAATCCATATGAGCCTTCTAATTATTTTTATTTTTAAAAAATAATTGTACAATATTAAAACAACACTATGATATGAAGAATGAATTTGAATTAAAAATATTCCAATATTCTCAATATTCCTGCTTTGGTTATATAAACTTCTATGTAATAAGGAAATCACGCAGTATGAAAAATCCATTAAAAAGAAATTACTTTCTTTAAAAAGCCATCCCTCATTCTTGGCTGTGTAAGGGAAACTGGGCAGAATATTTAGCATGGACCTCCTTAGGTCAATTTCTTGCTCTAATATTAACCTGCAGCTGTGAACATGTGTTATTACAAACATGAAGTAATGGAAAATCATCCTGATGTGAAAGCATATTAGAAATCACAAATGAATAGGCTTGGAGCACTTGCATCACACAGTAGAGTGCAACCTAAGGAAACTGGCAAAGTTACATTCTTAAATGGTTCATAGGTTTTGCCTGGTGTTTTTTTTATCAGTTTGAAGATCATTGTCTCATCTTGCTGCACCCATTCCTGCAGGAAATTTGTCACCAAAATGACCAACCAATGAAACAGTGAAACTGTGGGGAGAAAAGACAAGACGGGGGGGGGGTGCGCAAGGGGAAGAGGATGCAATGTAGTGGGAAGGAACATAAAGGCTGAGTAGGGGGAGTGGGAAGAAGAGGAGGAAATGTTGGGGTAGTGTAGCCATGCCAGTGGGGCATGCACTGCATCCTGTGGTGGGGAGGCAGTCACAGAGGCCTCCTCAAGATATGGGAACATTTGTTTCCATACCTTGAGGCTATATTTCGGTTGCACCAGTGCTGAAAAGTTGGATAGGATTGGGCCCTGAGTTGGGGTCAATATGGAGCAGATGAGAGGACAGCAATGCTAGAGCATTGGGGAAGGAGAGAAGGGAAAGCAAGACTGAAGAGAGACTCAGGGATCAATGCTGTCTACCTGCCCGCTTGCTGTGCAAATCAAAGCAAACTTGCCAGCAGGAGAATTGATCAGATGATACTCATTTAGGTGAATCTTCAGTCCATTGTGAGAAAAAAGGGAGAAGGATGCTGAAGAGACTCCACAGCAAATGTTACTAAGCAATTAGCAACCACTGCTCTCCTGTGGTGTGGCTGCTATCACTTAACTGGCTTCAGACCATGTGCAGGGTTCCCAGCTGATGTGCGCACTGCAGTGAGGGCAGAGCAATTCCTTTGTTTTGCTGCTATGGATGGGCTGGGAACAGTGATGACCACTAGCAGTGTCAGTGGTATAGGTGGTGGTGTAGATGTAGGTAAAGGTAAGTCAGTAGTGTAGGTAAGGGGGGGCCAGGGGAGTCCATTGCCCTGGGTAACATGTCTTGAGGTAGTGTCAAGGGGGTGTCTTTCAGAGACCTTCTGAGACCTAAGTCCTTCACTAAAAACCCAAAGTGCCTTTTAGAGGCCTCCAGGAGACCTTCTGAGGATCAGGAGGGTGTATGGGGGCCCTGGATGGCAGATGCCCTAGTTACACCTCTAAGCAGCATTAATGTGTCAGTGGATTTTGCCACCCTGGAAATCTGCGACTGCAAATGTTTCAGCTCACTTCATCAATCAGCAGGCCATGGTGGCAACTGCAGCTGGGACAGTCTGCATGCAAGCATAGCAGCTCACAGCACGACAGCCCTTATGGTGGCCATATCATGAGTAATTGCGGAAGAGCCTTTATGAGATCATGAAGGGACAATTGTCTTGAATGATCTCATTGATAAGAACCTTTTAAAGCTGAACGTGTTGATCTATGTTTGCTACCAACTGAAGTAAACCAGCATTGCTTTACTTATTACCCAGGAAGCAATGGTGATTTACACCAGATGGCGATTCAGCTCATGGAATTTTACTGGGCTCTGGTTTGTCTACTGGAATTAGGTTAACAATCCATCATGGGTCTATAAATAAGAGCTAAGAATTTTCTACTTGCTTTAAATGGTAGCTCTCAGACAAATGTCACATTACAAAAAAATCCCTTATGCTCTATGACAGGAATCTAGCAAGAGAATTAAGTATCAGCCTACATGCTTTAATGCTATGGAAAGTGATAGTGTAAGCCAAAAGATAGGCTGCTTTTACCTAACAGTGACTTGTGGGACTGATGTAATTGAGAAAGGGGAGGGAAATAAACTTTATAGGCCTCACAAGTGCTTTATAAGCAATGTATGGATTTGGGTATTTGGCCTTTTCAAAGTTTTTAATTAAAGAAGATTATTCACACCCAAGTTATGGGTTTGGTCCATATCCCACTCAATCCGATGGCAAAATTCACATTATGTATCCACATCGTAGCTGTAAAGTGTAGTTTTGATAGTGGGGATGAATAATGAGTGACTGTCTACCTGTGCATGACCCAGTTTCAACCATAAAGGAGCAGATAAACCTGCATCAGTATAGACTTAGGGGAGGTCGTGCTGGTGGTCCATGTACAATCTGAGGGAAGAGTTGACCACTGAGGAGGAAGGGCTGCTGCAGGCTACTTCTAAGAAGAGGCAATTTGGGCAGCTGCAGCTCAATATGGAAGGGTTTAAAAAGCTGCACCTGCCCAAATTCCCTCTTCTGTACAGTGGTTAAAGGTGTAGACGCCTGCGTTGGCTCGGTCATGTTGTGAGAATGGATGATGGCTGGATCCCAAAGGATCTCCTCTATGGTGAACTTGTGCAAGGAAAGCGCCCTACAGGTAGACCACAGCTGCAATACAAGGACATCTGCAAGAGGGATTTGAAGGCCTTAGGAGTGGACCTCAACAGGTGGGAAACCCTGGCCTCTGAGCGGCCCGCTCGGAGGCAGACTGTGCAGCATGGCCTTTCCCAGTTTGAAGAGACACTTGGCCAACAGACTGAGGCAAAGGCAAAGAAGGAAGGCCCTTAGCCAGGAAGACAGATCAGGGACAGACTGCACTTGCTCCCAGTGTGGAAGGGACTGTCACTCCCGAATCGGCCTTTTCAGCCACACTAGACGCTGTTCCAGTACCACCTTTCAGAGCGCGATACCATAGTCTTTCGAGACTGAAGGTTGCCAACTATGCTAAAGGTGTAGGCACTGTGTCCTCCATTGTATCTGGTCACCCTGATTTTAATTCATCTGCCATTGTCTGCCTTTGACAACAAAGGGGGGCAGCTCAGGGGCAGGAGGGTGTGGATCTCAGCAGCATTAGCACACACCAAGATCCTATCCCCATTTTCCCATCACAACAAACCAAATGAGGCTCCTTGGACTTACCACTCTGAACTGTCATTTTAAAAAACCAAGAACACCAAGGCCCTGCTACACATTTGTTGTATGAAATCTCCCCTACTTAAGAACATTCAACTTAAGACCTTTCAAGATACAAAATTGGCTAGTGTACAATATAGAGTACTGTAATGTAGGGGTACTGTAAATCAGGGATGTTCAGTGGGTGGGAAGGGAGGGCTCTGCACATGGGTTGAGGGTGCTTGGGCGCCTCACATGGCAGTGGCGCTTTTCAATGGACTCCAGTGGTGAGGCTCTGTCTCACCTGCCTCACCTGTCTTCCCACCCACCACACGTCCCTGCTGTAAATATAGCTTTTCATATTTCACAACATGTTTGCTACCAATACAGTGATGTCAGATTTAAGAACAAAATAACTTACAAACAGATCTCTGGAACCTAACTTATTCTTAAGCTTCTGTAGTGCTGTGACATGCATCAGTCTCACCTAACCCAGCAAGTTTTTAAAATAGTAAAGGACCAAAAAAATTTGAAACAAACAAAAATGTATCTTTTGTCTGCCCCAAGCTGCTCCACTCTGCTCTGTTCGTCTAATGCAGGGGTGCCCAAACCCTGGCCCTGGGGCCACTTGCAGCCCTCGAGGCCTCTCAATGTGGCCCACTGGGAGCCCCCAGTCTCCCATGAGCCTCTGGGCCTTCAGAGATTTGTTGGAGCCTGCACTGGCCCGACACAACTGCTCTCAGTGTGAGGGTGACTGTTTGACCTCTTGTGTGAGCTGCCGGCCAAGGGCTCCCTCCACTGCTTGCCCTTTCATGTCTGTGATGCAGTAGTGGCAGCAAAGGAAAGGCCAGCCTTGCTTTGTGCCAGGCCTTTTATAGACCTTGAGCTATTGCAAGACCTTCATTCATTCATATAAGTTCATTTTTAATATATTTGTTTATGTAAACTTAAGTAAATTTATTCAAATTTTAAATGTAAATTAACTCCTTTCCCCCCCGGCCCCCAACACAGTGTCAGAGAGATGATGCGGCCCTCCTGTCAAAAACTTTGGACACCCCTGGTCTAATGCGACATACACACACAAACACAGAGGGAAAGAGGATTGCTGCCAATCAGCTCAGTTGCTGTGGTGGCTTGCAAGGGACAAAACAAGCAGGGACGCCTGTGCGATTAAAGCCACTGGGGGGGAGGAGCTATTCAATTTCCCAAATAATAATTAAAAAAGACAGTGCTAGTGTCATCAGTCTCTGGGGAGGCATCAGGAAAAGTTGCCTCTAGCAGGTTAGGCTATAATCCTGGGTGACTTCCACTTTAAATTTTTTTTTTTTTTTTTTTTTTAAAGACAGGGTGACTGTCTTGCAATCAAAAAATAGCAGGACATCTGCAACAGCAAGCTCTGGGGAAGCAACGGGAAGAGTTGTTTCTCTTCTGTTAAAAAAAAAAAAAGATAAAAGCAGGGGCCTGCCCAAATGACTGCTTTGTATAGCACCTGGAGAGGCACCTTTTTGGTTGCTACAGTGGGCCTGTGCTGAGCTCCCCCTAGCTCAGAGTGGGGGAAGAAGAGGTGTTTTTTAAAAAAAATATTTCCGGGGGGGCGGCGAGTGTGTTCCAGAGTCTGATCTTTATTTCCAGAGTGGAGGGGAGAAGAGAGAGAAAGAAAGGTCGATGAAAGTGTCGACCCAATGTGCGGCGGCAGTAAAGAAGGCCAATTCTATGCTTGGGATCATTAGAAAAGGTATTGAGAACAAAATGGCTAATATTATAATGCCGTTGTACAAATCGATGGGAAGGCTACACCTGGAGTATTGTGTCCAGTTCTGGTTGCCGCATCTCAAAAAAGACATAGTGGAAATGGAAAAGGTGCAAAAGAGAGCGACTAAGATGATTACTGGGCTGGGGCACCTTCCTTATGAGGAAGGCGTTTGGGCCTCTTCAGCCTAGAAAAGAGACGCCTGAGGATGGACATGATTGAGACATACAAAATTATGCAGGGGATGGACAGAGTGGATAGGGAGATGCTCTTTACACTCTCACATAACACTAGAACCAGGGGACATCCACTAAAATTGAGTGTTGGGAGAGTTAGAACAGACAAAAGAAAATATTTCTTTACTCAGCGTGTGGTCTGTCTGTGGAACTCCTTGCCGCAGGATGTGGTGATGGCATCTGGCCTGGATGCCTTTAAAAGGGGATTGGACAAGTTTATGGAGGAAAAATCCATTACGGGTTACAAGCCATGATGTGTATGTGCAACCTCCTGATTTTAGAAATGGGCTATGTCAGAATGCCAGAGGCAAGGGAGGGCACCAGGATGCAGGTCTGTTGTTATCTGGTGTGCTCCCTGGGGCATTTGGCGGGCTGCTATGAGATACAGGAAAGCTGGTCTAGATGGGCCTATGGCCTGATCCAGTGGGGCTGTTCTTATGTTCTTATGTTCTTATGTTCTAAGGGGGAGAGTGTGTATATTGTCTCCCCTGGCCTGGACTTCACTGCATGTCCCTGCTGTAGTGTGAAATTTGGCTTTTAGAAGAGATGAGGGACATTTCTTTGTAGTAGTGAGGAGCTGCATATCTGGTACCATGGCACCTTGTAAAAATTAGTGCCAGGTCAAGTTTAATAATTGTTAAATTATCCCTGAACCTTAGAAACTGTAGTCTACTCAAGAACAAAGTACCAGCATGTACATAATGTCTTCTGCCTTGACCTCTTCAAATGTAGTAATGATCTGATTCTGTAGTTAGGGGCAGCCCAATCCTAAGCTGCCTGGGGCATGGGGCTGTGGCAGCGTTGAAAATGTCTGCCGCTGCATCGTGCACACTTCAGGCAGCTGCTGGCCGCCCCTCAGGAAAAGGGGACTTTTGTTCCCTTCCCCCAGGTAAAGAGAGTAGCCCCACAATGGGGCTACTCGATTCACAGCCAATGAAAAGGTTGGCGGTGAATCAAGAGCCTCCGTGTAGGGTGGCGAGCCCGCCTCGCTACAAAACCGGAAGTACTCTTTAAGATAGCACAGAAGCCCCTGAAGGCTTTTTTAGTGCTTCGGAGCACTGTGTGGGGCGTCACCTGCCTGTAGAACTGCTCCAATGGGCAAGTGGAGGCAGCAGCAGGGACACAGCGGGTGCGGCGCCTTGAGCTTTTGCCCCCTCCCCCGCTCCACCAAGCCCGCCACTGTTTGAGCTGTCAGGTGCTTCACTCTGTTCCTTATTATTATTTTTTGTGAAATATTTAATGGGGATTTAAATACAGATGTTCCATGTTGAATATTTCTTCTCATTAGCTTCTGAATTTAGTCATTCTGGGTGTTGAGTTGCCTATTGGGTGGGCTTCATATACGGAACTTAAAAGTTCCTCTTTTTTGATTAGAAAATGTGTAAATATATGTTTCCAATCAACATATGAACTAGCTTTGAAGTTACACAGAGATACTTAATAATTCTTGGATAAGACTGGGTTCTACACATTGACCACAATCTGAACACACAGATGCATTTCAGCCCATTGGAATCAGCTTCTGAGGACTTACCCCAGCAGCCATAACATGCAGTCTCACCACATGGTTCTTTCTCTTCACATGCCATAGAGTTTCTCCATGGTGGTGTCATCACCACCAGCCATCAGGTATGTGCAACTCTGCTGCAGAGATGTAGCAAGTGATGCGGCAAAACCAGGTAACCAACAGTTTCAAGTGGTCTGCATGTAGTAAAGGTGACGTATAGACTCTGTCTGAAAATAGGCCTTTAATGAGCTTAGCTAGCTGAGATTTGGGATGTGTGCTTTTGTGACAGAAGTAGCACAAGATGAAAGAAATGACAGACAATGCTTCGCATCTTGTAATGATGGAGCTTTTTGTAGATGGTTATGGCCTCACCTCTAAAGGACATATCAGACATTCAGCCATTTCCTCCATCTTCTTCTTAGGCATGGCACTTTCCCTGCCCTGTATTTAGTGCTGCGTTTTCAAACCACAACTTCTCTATTCTCAGAAAGGTTCTTGACAGAAATATGAGATCTAGTGGGGAAGTCCTTTGTATCTGAATCCAATGCTCATCCAAGAAAAACTATTAACCAGAAGGTAATAGACTAAAAGCAACTAGTTTCTCTCTGTGAATGACAAACTAGATACCATCTGATTACTAAACTGATTTTATGATTTTTTCTTATGCTGCAAATAAATATAAGTGCAGTTGAGTAGCATTACTTTAAAGATGGCTGGGGCTGTGTCACTACTTTCACTCGCACTATCTCATTATTCAAGGATTTTTTCCCCCTGTAAGGTCGCTTTGAAGTTGAACACATTTTTTTTGTCTTTTTTAAAAACTACTTTTTCCCAGAGTGACCTCAAAAGCAATCATTAGAAGAAGGATTATTTTTCTTGAAACTCTATGCTTTTTGTCTCACTGTTGTTTAGGAAATGTGTAGTAAAAGAAATAGCATGAAGCCCCTTGAAACTATAATGACAAGTATAATGGCGGGGAAAAAACCCAAAACTAATTGTTAGATTTTTTTTCCAGTTTCAGAGCTAGGCGAACATGTGTAACATTTCTGATTTTCTAACAAAAAAAAGTCTGATCAGCAAAGCAATTTAATTCAGTGCCTCTGACACCTTCATTCTTGTTCACAGCAAGACAGCCTCCAATTAGACAGTCTAATTAAACCGACTAATTAGCCTGAGGATTGAGAACAGATTTTACCGTTTGACTGTGTACATTCTTTTCTTTTCTTTCCTTTTCCTTTAAAAAATTTTTTTTTTTTTTGCTGAATCACATATTTCTTTTCACACCCCTCACATCATAAGATGAATGTCATAAAGGGATGGGCAAAGAATGGAAATTAGCAGGGAATTAAATCAAATTATAATTTGATCAGAAATTAGGCCACAGTTAATTCCAACTTTTCCCCTAAGGACATACGTTTACTATATAATCTCATGTTCTTTATGTTTCTGTGCCGGCTCTGTCCACAAAGGATGTGAGATGGTAAGAAGGAAGAACCCAACTGAAGAGCTTGCTTTCATCGCTTTTGCTAGAAGAACTGATAGATTTCACACTTGTGATCCAAAGCTCATTTCTTCAGGGAGTAACAGCAGATAGTCACTCTGCACATATTGCTTTGGTTCATGGATTGCTCACAGGCAATAGTTCTCATCTCTTAGGAATGGAGACTCAAATCCTAATCGTAGACAGTCTTTCCTTACAGAGCAATTCTAACACTCCTCCCCCGAGTTGTCGCAAGTCCCTTGTGCTGGCTCCTAAGTGTCGAGTATGTGCCATAAAGCATGTTTGCTGCTATCCAAGAGCAGGCTGGGCCGGTAAGACATACAGGATAGGATAAGTTTCACAGACAGGATAGGGTAAGTTTGTGCTGGCCCAGGACATATTGCACTGTGAATGTGAAAGAGCTGAATGGTCACCAGGGTAACTAATGTCTAGTCTTGTGTACTAATCTTGTGTAATTAATTTCTAGTCTAGACTTACTAATGTAAGTCTAGTGCTAGATTAAGTGGAGCCGCTACCTCTTCTGCAGCCTGGGGCGGTGGCTTGTAGCATCAACCCCAAGATTGTGCAGATGCAGAAGTAATTGAGAGTGACATGATGACATAGCTCATGAGAACACAAAAAGGCACTTAGTCCAGTTAGGAGCCAAGTGGCTTTATCAGCAGCTCACAACTTGCATGCTGCTCACAACTTGGCACAGCCAGGAGTGGCATCTTTTTTGCTTCTCTCCATTCTCAGAGAATGGAGAAAGGAAATCAATGTGCCTTATGTCTGAATTGACTTATATAAGATTGTGCTGTAAGGGTACAGTCCTAAGCATGCCTATGGGAAGTAAAGCTGCAGTTTTATGCATCATTACTGGGGGTATGTGCCTTGAATGCAGTGAAGTTACTTAAAACCTATTAGCCCCATTGGTTATAATGGGAATAAATTCATATATGCTGCTCAATCCCAAACATGTTCCCCCCCCTCCCAAAATATATATCTTTGTGTTCTTAAGCACAGATACTGTGATTGAACTGACCTTTGGATTGAGCTGCATCAGAAGTTACTTTACTTTGAGACTTTTAGAATGAGCACGTTTCATTATGTCTTATATCATCAACTTAAGGACATCACCCAGTACTCTGACACACCATGCTGTGCTATAGCTAGAAAATGATTAGTGCCAACATTAATCTTATCCGCTGTTGCTTTGGAACAGAGGATTTTTCTTCTATTAGATACTGATCCTGATTTACTCTGGTATGCAGAATACCGTTCTTTTTGTTGAAGCATAAATAGTACCGAATGTACCAATGTTTACCTTAGAGCCTTGTATCATTTTAATTTAATTGCCAAGTCTTGCCTTTGAGCATTTTTTCCTCCTCAGGAGTCTTGTAACTTGAAATCTTGAAATTGGAAAATTCCTTGCACCGCACATTTGTTTTGCTCTACTGCTAATCTTAACAAACACACCGAAGGTTAGTCCCATTTAGACTTTTGGTTGATCTCCTTAAACCTCATTCTCTGATAAATGTGGTGATGTTTGCACCTAGCTAATTCTGATTAGCATTACAATCCAGTACAATAAAAGCAGTTTAATCAGAAATTGCAAATGAGCCTTAGCCAAATCTAGTATAATCAGCTCTTTTGCTGACATGGCTCCAGCAGCAGGATTGTCAAAGCATAGAATGAATTAGTGGATATGTATGAATGGCTTTAGGACATGTTGGATACTGATTTAGAGGAGAATTTCCATAAACAGCAGTTAAAACTTAATTAAAAGTAAAAGCCCTGTAGTATGCTCTTAAGGGCGAGCAATCTTTGCAAAATTTAATGATGAGAAAGTTTTTCCTTCCCAGCTAATCCTTCTCACTTTCTTGGCACACGTCATGAGCAAACAGTCCCTGGCATTTGTTTAGGGTAGCCCTTTGTTAGTAATTTTGAACATAACAATAAATTTACAATAAGTAGAGTCTCCAGATTCCCTCTAGCATCTCATTCCACTCTTTTGTTAAAAGGCAAACACATGTTGTTGTCGCCATGGTACATTTTCTGCTAATTAAAAATTACTTAGTGTTGATGATCCAATAAAAACATTATACATCTTTTTAGCACTCCAGATTGTGGCTTGAGTAGCAAAAGATAACCATCATTTACTTCATATTGTTTTTCAGGTAGCTGAACTATGGTGAAAGAAATTATCACACCTATAATAGCTGTACTGTGTACAGCAGTTAACAATTTTTAAATGATCCACTTTTTTTGAAGCCTCATGATTATTATCGTTAATGTTGCAAAAAAAAAAAAAAAACCCAAAAAGAAAAACAAAACCCACAAATTGATCCAAGTATTCATTGCCATAAACTAAAGATTCTAATAAAGAATTAAAAACACACTCAAGGAATTCCAATCCACCTTTGTAAGAACACTGTGCGGTAAGTCTTCACTCCCATACAAGAGGTGCTAATGCTTTAAGAAAGCAATTCATCCAAAACTATGAAACAAAACTGAGTCTCCATTTAGATTTAAACCCAGAGCTTTTCCTCTTGCACTTTCCACTGTCACCAAAGTGTTCTGAAAGACAGGAAGACAGAGAGCCAGTTCAGATGCAGTTTTAAGCCATTTCTGCCCAATGTTGCATATAAGCTGCAGGGATCAAATGTGTATACCTGTGGAATGGGCAGAAATGGTTTAAAGAGGCTCATTCAGAAATACAGGTGTACATCACTTAATGGTGAGGATACAAGGATACGTTCTCCAATCTGTTGTTATGCAATTAGGTTGTTAAGCAAACATTCAGCCAGTGGCGTAGCTAATGAATGTGTAGCGTGGTGCAGAGCTCAAAATGATGCCCCGGAAGTGATGTCACAACTGGAAGTGACATCACGTTTGGGCTTTCTTAAAAGGGCAGATTGGGGGGAAACCTGCCTCCTACCCCCAGCAGCTCACCACCCAATTGATCTGCCACCTCCCACCAGCCAGTGGCATAGCTAAGGCAGCTATCTGCTACCTGGGATCAAAGAAGATTCTGTAGCCCCCCCCCCCATGACAAAATCAAATTTAATTAAAGAAATAAAACATGTACTTTCTTAAGAAATAAAACTTATTGGTTCGAGACACTGTGCTGGGGTGAAGAGGGATGGTTATCCTCCCCCTGCTAATTATAAGAAGAACACCACTTGAAAAAGTGCCTCTTTACAAGTTAGCAGGAGTAACTATATTGTGGTACATGGAAATGAGAGCTGATTCATATTAGCACCTTATTGGTTCTATGCTGTATCATAACAACATCTCGTTGGCTCTCAGAACAATCAGTCTCATAGATCAGTTTTGAGTTAAAGAAATCCACTTTTTATTCCTTAAGGAAGTTGTGTTTTTGGTTTCTGGTTAATTGGCCATAACGTTTGATAGAAAACAGATATTCTAATGTGGTTTGTTTCATTGCATTCTGCATTAAATTACATTTGCAATAATATATAACGTGATGGTACTATTTGTACCTACCAAGATTTTCACAATTTTGGCCACTAGTGTCAAGTTCAGCTTGTTGCCCCCCTAAAGCTTGTTGCCCAGTGTGACTGCTACCCCCAGCACCTCCTTAGCTATGCCACTGCATTCAGCTCAATCTAGTGTCTTAATTGTGTAAATGGACACTCCCTGCCAGACACTAGCTGGCTGCACAGGTGATGGAGCTGGATTGCCTCTTCTTTGCGTTATGAGCCTTTGCATTAAGAGGCAGACACCTGACTACCTCATTTGTCCCTTTGTTGTGCTTTGACCACCATTGTATATGCGGTCCATCGTTAAATGGACAGTTGTTAAGCAACGCATACCTGTATATGTTTTTTAGGATGCTGCATCCCACCCATCCATAAGGAGTTTGTTTTAGTCCTATTATTGGATAAATTACATGGCCATTAACCACTAACTGCCTTAGGAGGATCAAGAGGAGAAGAAATAAAAATGAGGAACCACCTACCACAACTCTTGAAAGCAAAGATTCTGCTCCTTATAGTGGCCAGGAGGAGACAACTGCCTTAGGAGAGGGAGAGAAGGAAAACAGCGTTTCTGGGTTTTTTTGGTCTTTGGGTGGTGCTTCTTCCTTGATGTGAGCTGCCTTAGGGGCTGCATTTGAGGATGAAAAGTTAGATAAAAATATCCCATTGCTACAATCCCATGCACATTTTCCTGGGAGTAAGCTCCATTGAACACAATGGAACTTACTACTGAGTGGACTTAGGAAGGCTTGTGTTGTAGATGATTTATTCATTCACTCCATTGATATCCTGCCTTTTTCCCAAAGGGCATCTAAGGCGGCTCACAGCACATTACAATACATACAGTAGACATTAAAATATATAAAACTACATAAAAACAATATATTAAAATCCAACCAGTGGAAAACAGCAGCAATAAAACCATTAGTCACAAAAAAATTAAATAGCCCAATAATAAACAATATAATAAATAATTAAATAATAAACAGCCCTAAAGAGGTAGTGCAGATTCAAGCAGCCCAGAGCTGCTCTGGGCTGCCTGGGACTGAGCTTAGGATCCAGCACAAGTGCCAGATCCTGGCCCCATCCCCACGCACTCACGGCCCACCCACAGGCCTGCCCACCGCCTGCTCTCCCTCGACCCCAAACGCCTCCTTCCCGCCCTCCCTATGCCCCCTGGAGCCCCGCGCTGGCCTGACTCGTGCTGCCCCCATCCTCTCCTGCCTTGCCAAGCAGGGTGTGCCATCCCTCCCTTTATCCTTCCCTCTCTGTAGGTCCACCTGTGCCCATGATGTGAAAGGGGGAGTGGGTTTCGTAGTGCCTGGGGTGGGATCATATGGAGGGAACTGATCACTGAGTTCTGCACTGCTGCCTTACAGATGGGATGGGCGGGAATACCAGCGGAATGCTTAAAGGGAACTCCGAAACACATACACACAGCCAGGCAGCAGCCCTGTGTTTTTCCACGGAGCCATGGTTGCCTTTTTAAAGGGGAAAGACTTGAGACTTGTGTCTTTTTGAGTCACGAAAGCACTCTGGGCAACTCAGAAAGGACTAGTTTTTGAGTCGAGTAGTGGGGGGGTTGGAAACTCACGACTCGAGTCAAGCCACACTAGAATTGCCAGTCTCTGCTCAGAGTCTTTGTGCCTTCCCCATCAAAGGTCTAGTGCAGGGGTGCTCAAACTTTTTGGCAGGAGGGTCGCATCATCTCTTTGACACCTTGTCGGGGGCTGAAGAAAAAACCAATTCATTTGCATTTCTAATTTGAATAAATTTACACAAATGAATACATTACAGATGGAACTTATATGAACAAAGTGGCAGACAATGCAGAGCAGGTGTGCATCTTTTTATCCAGGAAAAGGGGGGTAGGCAGAGGAGGGGAACCACAGGAAAAATTCCACATTGAGGAATGAAGTTTTTTAAAATAGAGACTCACTCTTTGCTCTTTGCATCAAAGTTATTTAGGGAGGGAGCCTTGTATGTGGGGGTGGTGGCTGCTGCTGTTGCTTCTGTGGTGGTGCTCGCTAGCTCTTCCTGGCATGTGCTGCTGCTGCTGCTGCTGTACAGTGGTGGCGGAGCAGTCTCTCCCTGCTCTCCGCAGTGCCTGCTGCTGCTGCTGTGTGGCGGCAGTGGCACTCACCCTCGCTTTGCTGGTGAAGCACCTGCCTGCCTGCCTGCCTGCTCACATGCCTACCTGCCCACCTGCCCAACCTCCCTCGTGGAGGTGGCAACACAGGTGCTCTGTCTGTCCCTGCTGCTTCAGGCTCCACGTGTTGCCCGGGAGCCTAGCAGGGAAAAACGAGCCTAGTACCTGTGCACAAGGCTTTCAGCAATAAGGTAATGTGAGACCTGCAAGTCTTGCGTTACTTTAATAATATAAGAGCCTGCGCAGATCATGCTGGGCTGGTCTTTCCCTCGCTGCCGGTGAGGGAAAGACATACCGTGAGCTTGCGCATTGGGGCCATGGTGATTCTTCCGCAGGCCATGTGCCCATTGGAGGCACACGACCCACTTGGGGGCCGGATGGGGACGCACTGCGGGCCGCA
Source organism: Tiliqua scincoides (assembly GCF_035046505.1). Taxonomy (NCBI): domain Eukaryota; kingdom Metazoa; phylum Chordata; class Lepidosauria; order Squamata; family Scincidae; genus Tiliqua; species Tiliqua scincoides. Next base: position 64,033,751 of record NC_089826.1, read on the forward strand.
AGTGGCCCGGGGGCCGGGGTTTGGGCACCCCTGGTCTAGTGCATCTGAGTCTGTGCCACTGTATCAGAAAGGCAGCCAATGAAAGTTTTGTCTGGCAGTTTGCTTAATGAGACAAATATTTCTGTTATTAAATTTTTAGTTCTTAAAAGGTAATGTCCAGTGCTGTGCTTCTATCTATAGCAGGGCAGAACAATATCATGGGTTTATAATGTGCCCAGCCTTTCATGACTCTAAACTGCATTGTGTCAGATTCACCTCTTTAAACCTCTCCAACAAAAAGCCTTTGAGGACAACATTAACAATGACAACTTTTAAATAAGTGAAAGAATGTACGTTAAATTGAAGAATATGTTTTGCCGAAGGTGCTGTATTTGATAAATGGCAATTTTAATGGAAATTTCAAAAGACATGACTGTAATAAAAGACGTCAACTATTAAATGTTCTAGAAAATTAATAGTCTTAAGCTTTTCCCACTTCCTCTAGTGGTAAGAACAATACACTGGAGCCCTGCAGCATATCCGGATGCGTGCTGATGATGTCATACATCATCGCCAGACTTCTGGGATGACTCAGAGCTTTGAGCTACATGGCCATGTGGCCACACAGCTTAAACGGAATACTTCTCTGAAACATGTGAAAATCCTTCTTGAAGTAAAATATTCATGCCAACATGAATCTGGAGTTCAAACTGTCTTCAACATTTCCAAAATTGCAAGCCACTGGAGGTAAGATCTAGGCTGCTGCCATATTGCTGGCTATGTGTTCATTGTACATATGAAGAGCATGTGAAAAGAATTTATGGTGATTTTAATAGGGAGAAACCACATGAGTCCTTCCTCCACCAACTGCTTTCATTCCTGGGGCAACTGGGAGATGGGACAGCCTGGACTCCTTTCTCAATATCAGGAAGACATTTACAGATGTGGATATTGTTATTAGTTTTGTACCATGACTCCAGGTTCCAGGTTCAAGTCCCAATATCTTCAGGCAGTTCAGGAAAAGGCTCCCACCCAATGGCCTATATAGACTATGCTATAGTTTCTGTAGACAGTGCTGACCTAGATGAAACAATAATTAGATTCATTCTGAGGCAATTTCCTATGAGGATAGTTCTTTTGTGCCATTATTGATGACTGAAACCGAATAGTGGATTTTGGCGGCCTACCTTCAATTATTTCCATCTTGCAAGTCAATGGCCATAGCATATAATTTTATGACATTTCTACTGCTGCAATCCTATACATACATACCTGAGAGTATGCCCCACTGAATCTAATATGGAGACTTACTTCTGAGTAGACATGTGTAGGCTTGCACTGTAGCACTCAACATGCCTGGGTACCCTCTGCCATCCTTCAGTTATTAATTGAGCATGAAGCCACCTTTTTGCTTGTACTCTTTCTCTTTATTAGGACTATTAAACCTAAGAAAAAACTCTACCTGTCAAGCCCTAATGAAACTTGATGTAATTTTGTAAATAGCAAAATTTTCTAAAATCCATTTGTGCAGGAGAAACTGCCATTTTTATGTCCTTTGAGAAAAGTCATTATGTCTTTGATGGAGTAACATACAATGCGTGCCCTTTTTTCTTCCTAATTTTCTTTCCATCAAAGAAATTTAGAAATGAAAGATCCATTTGTAGGTGGAGAAGTCTGAATCTTACGGGAAGTTTTTTAAACTAGTGACTTCTCTGAACAGTAGCTGTGAGTGGTTTGGGTCAGGTGATGATGACCAGCTTTCAACATTTCGGCTCCTGTACCTTTCATAATTACAAAGAAGCTGATTTTCAGTAGCTGCAACTGGCCACAGCATAGAAATGCAAGAGTTGGAAAACTTGTGCCTGCCCAAATTCTCTCTTCTACCTTTGAGTCAGCAGGGATACTATTAGTGAATCCGAATAAAGGACTGGATCCTGATCCCTAGAGGCTGGGGTTCCCAAAGTGTGCATTGCGATGCCTTGGGGGCGTCGTTTGAGATTTGGGCACTGCCATCTTGGAACTCACGAAATCCCATGAGATTTGGGCACTGCCATCTTGGATCCTGCAAGATTTTGCAAGATCCGAGGTGGCAGCACCTGGGTAAGCTGGGAAGAAAAGGCTGCAGGTACCGTGACCCAGGGTACGTTTGGGACCCATTGCCATAATTAAGGGCACAATCCTATCCAACTTTCCAGCAGTGATGCAGCTGTGACAATGGGTCATGTGCTGCATTCTGTGGTGGTGGGGCAGACAAGAGGCCCCTTCAAGGTAAGGGAACATTGAACTCAGGACTGCATTGTGGCTGCATCGGTGCTGCAAAGTTGGATAGGATTGGGCCTTAAATATCCTTGATCCCTGTAGCTGCAAAATACACTATTGTTAGATGAAAGCATCTGAAATCTTGAATACTTGAATAGCACCTGCCTATTCAAGTATAGTGTGCCAGAGTATGATACCCCAACATGCCCCTGGCCCTTCTGTTACACCCACCTCTGCCCCATTTTGCTTGCCCTGCTGATTCACCTTCATTGGCGGGCCTGCTGCCACATGCAGGGCTTCCACAGCCTTTCCAGAGGAGGTCCATGAAAGCATATCTCTCCGTACTTCCAGAGTACCTTTTGCAACAGCCAAAAAACATGTTCAGCTAACAGAATTCTAGTTCTGGTAGCAGCAATATTCCATAGGATTGGGCCAAAAAAGTGTTAAAAACTTTAAAGTACAGGTGCCCTGAAAGACTGACTGACCCTGCTGTACAACCTGCTCTCTTTGGACTGGTTTTTGTTTCTGTAGAAGTCTTTTCTCCTTGTGAATAATCTGCCACATAAATCAGAACCTAAAAGACTAGGAAACCAGAGAGAAGAGTATGGTGGGCTGTTCTCTCACTTATTTGCTAGTTTTCTACATTCCAATCATTTTTTATACAGGTTCAGGCATCAAACATGCAATCCCTATTTCCATTTTGAAGTAGGTCAATCCCACAAGGTCTGTACCATGATATTTCAGCATATAGAATTTGGCTGTGAGCTAATGGAATTTTTTTTACATCCAACTTTCATGGGCCTCCCGGCTTTTCTATTATTTTCTGCACCCGCATGGAGAAATCCCATGAACGCAAAAGCAACCTGGTGTAATTTCAGAACTGGCAGTTTGATAGCAATTAAATCAATGAATCCAATTAAGAAAACATGAAACTCAAGACATTCAGCCAAATAATACAGTCAGGTTTTATATTTTATAGGGTCAGCAACTTTTAGCAGGCACCCATATAAAAAGGAAAAAGAGTTCCCAAAAGTCATAAAATGCATGTTTTACCACTGGAAAAGATATGCTGAAGGAAGATAAAATGTTCTCTGAAAGCCTGGCAATGGGGTAAAGTTTTGAGTGGGAGGAATTCAGAATATTGACTTTCCCAGGTTGAAAATTCTCACATGAATATGTGGTAAATTCATGCATGTCAAAATGTGGGATTTGGGTCAGTTTGCCTCGTATTTACTGAGCCTTCGCAGCTGCATGTGGAAAAGTATGTGATATGTTTGGTTTGCTAAGAGTGGGGGGGAGTTCTTCTGAAGCAACAAATGTTTTCTCCAGGCTTCATGCTGTAACACAGCTATCAGGAAATGCTGGAAGGCAGGGACAATGAGCAAGACTCTTAATTAGTACACTGTCTCTTGGATGAATCTTCATTATACATCTGCTAAGAGATCTTACTGTTCTCTGGTGTTGTGTAAGAACTTTGTAATAGTGGGGGGAGGGAAATGGAAATACCACATATTTAGCACACATGTTTTCATACACTTGCACCTGGTATGTGGGGAAAGTGCTCTTTATCACTTGAGAGGATGATAACACAGGCCTACAAAAAAAAAAAATTATAGTTGCCAAGGAAGTTGGAGTGAATTTAGGATATTTTTGGGGTGCTCAATAAAAAAAATGGCATCAGTTTTGGGGTACAGCATAGCCACCGTATATGACAAGGAAGCTGTTTGAAACCAATGTCATTTTTGGATTCAGCACCCCAAAGAATAGGTTGGATTTAACACCTCAAAGATTCAATTTAACCAGTGTTTATCAATGTTTGTCCTCCGCCATACCACTTCACATGGTCCACCTGTTCAAAGTACCTCAGGAAGTAACTGGTGATGACATCACTGGCCATTACTTCTGCGTGGGAGACCAGATGCAATGCAACAAACACTGGTGAGAGGCTCAGGATAGATGGGAGGGCTTTTTGGAGTGCAGAAAAACATGCTTTGGAGACTCTTATTGCTGTTTGTTGTGTTGCATTCCTGGTCTTGCTGCCAGGCAGCAGATATCTAGAGCTCCTGCAAGTACCACCAGGCACCATTTCAAGTACTACCTCAAGTACCACAGTGGTACCTGTGCTACTGGTTGAGAAACCCTGAGTTAGACACAAAAATAGGTCTAACTTTGCAGCAGTAGTCAGTTATATAGCAGACTCTGACCTAACACTCTGATGAGTAGTACTGTGGACATATCTACACTGGAAGACTGCAATCCTATGCATGCTTTCCTGAAAGTAAGTCCCTACTTCTGAGTAGACAAGCATAGGATTGTGCTCAAAGAGTGTTATAATTATCTCTTCCTATAGTGCTGTTTGTTTTCCAGGGACATATTCACAGTGTTATAGGACACATTACTATCTCAAGAAATGGCTAAAAGGAAGCAGGGATATTAAGGAGGAAAGGAGTTTCTAACTATGAATAAACTTATCTTTGGCAGTTCTCTGTCAATGCGTAGACATGTCTGCAGGAGAGAGGTGCTGCTATGTGCTCATTGCTAAGCACATTCTTAATAAATGTTATTTTAAGGATTTTAAAACTGTTAAGCAAAACCTTTGATGTTGAAAGTTTAATATGCTTTTTGAAACCAGCTGGCATAAGCAAAACTTAGTTTTCAAATGCAACAGTATTCTTTGTTTCAGACGGGCTGAAAAAGCAATTAGAATAAGATGTCTTCTCTTCGTGAGGCAAAATTATGATAGCGGAGCAGACAAATCATCTTTGTAAAGAATTATTTTTGCCTTTAGACTTGCACTTGTATGAATTTTCATTTGCTCGCTTTATCTTTTTGGAGTTAATGAATATGATTTAGCGAATTTCATTTAAGCATAGTCTCTAACTAATATTATTCACTGTCTTTATTAGCACTGGACCAAAGTTACTGTTTTGATACTGGCATTGATGTACGTCGTATTAATCTTCTCTGGGACAGTTCTTTTAACTTATGCATGAGAACTTTGAAAATTTGAAGGAGAAAGAAAAAGACTCAAACAACTCATTTTGTCTTGCTTCATTTTAAATCTAGGCCATTTCCTCATTAGCTTCCCCCATATTTCTTGGGTAGGTATAAAGTACAATAATTTGAACAATGTCCCTAGACTTATGGATGCTACATGAGTACTGTCATCTATAGATCAGTTGAAATGCCACAAATAGAGCTTGTGGCCCTATCCTATCCCCCTCCCCCACCGGTGTAACTAGCGTCACGTCGGTGGAGGTTGCTCTATGGCTGTCGTAAAGTGGAGCCTGCTGACAAGTGCAGCAGGCCCACTGGCAGGGAGACAGCAAAGGCCTCCCACATGTCCACCAGCCCATGAACACCTGCCTGAGCAGGTAAACCTGTGCAGAGGGTTGGGGGGAAGTGGGGAGGTGGTTGAACGAGCTGGGTTGGGTGGAACGAGAATGAGCCTACAACTCTGAAGATATAACTCTGGGGTGTGGGGGAAGCCAAATGCTTTCTCCCCCTTCCCCACCAGGGCCAGTTGGAATTCTTCCAGGGACCCACATAAAGTTAAGACAATGTAGAGTCATTGTGCAGCTCTAAATTTTTTTAAGTGAATTTTGAGGCTGCTGCAACTCCTACTGTAGCTAGTGACTGGGCCATTCATTTTGGAACTGAACATAAATGTCATATGTGTTCAGTTCCAAAATGAATGGAGTGAATGGCCCAATCCTATCTAAAATGTGTGCCAGTGGAACATAAATTTCACCAAGCAGGCTGTTGCATAGCAGTCGTAAAGTGCTTTGGGGCCACACAAGCTGCCAGTGTGCTGGTGGATCAACAGAGACATCAGATGTTACCTGTGCAGGGGGTGGGGTGGGGTGGGGAAGGGGGAGGGTGGGAGAGAGCATGGGGAAGAAGTTGAACAGAGCAGGTGGGCAAAATGGGGCTGTGACAGGGGCAGGGGAGGGTGGGTCAGACCTGGGAGGGGGCAGTATTGGCAGCAGTGGCACATGCCAAATCCCAACCCAGGCCTGATCTGCAGGCATGGATCAACTGGGACTAGTGCCAGAGACATTCCTCGCATAAGTCTGAGTTGACCAATAGCATCTACTGGGGCTTATCCAGTGCTATGCAGGGAGTTAGGCAGGATTGGGCTGAAAGTGTATCAATGAATGGAAAAATTCTGAAAATCTGTTTAATCTTTTTGTTTCTTCTCTATTGCCCTATTGACATTGTGGGCCCTTGGCCAAGGCTCGCGCTGCCAACCCTCTCCCATGTTTGGGAGAACAAATTACATTTATCGAGAGTAAAGGCATCAGTGTTTTGAAAAGAAATAAGCCCTGCTCATGACGACAGACCACTGCTGGCTGGCCAACCCAGGATAAGCCAGTGGGGGAGGCAGGATGTGGGGGGGGAGGGTGGTACAGAGCAGTGATGGACGGAGAGGAGAGCAGATTGGGTCTGGGAAGGGGGAAGGTTTAGCGGTAGCAGTGTCTGCTGAATCCAAACCCCTTCCCTGACTTGGCTACACTTGAACCTGTGCCTGCAATTTAGCTTGCATAAATTCGAGCAGACCTGTCCACATCTCAGAGGACTGCCCCGGAGTAAATGTTCCCTTACACAGAGGAGACCTCTGGGACTGCCCCTTCCAATGCAGCACAAACCATTTGTTGTGGCTGTATTGGTGGGGGGGATGCATAGAATTGGGTTGTGAGTTTATTTCTCTGCACTATATAATGCTGGATATAAGCAAACAGTGGGGAAAACAGTCATGGGAAGACCTGAAATTAAGTGCACCATGAAAGAGCGAAATTCCAGAGAGAGGACCATTTGCTACTGTGTCACATCTAATGAATCTAAAACTAACAAGATGTTTATGTCGACCTGAAAAGAGTCCAGGTTTGGGAGAACAAATTACACTTATCGAGAGTAAAGACATCAGTGTGTTGAAAAGAGATAAGTTAACAAAGATAAAGATCTATAGATTAAAGAAGAATTAAGGTTTCTTAGCTGATAAAGTATCTGCTTACAGTGATAGATGTATGGGATGAAAGAAGGTTGGACAGACAAGAGAAAATAATGTATTAGGTGTAGAAAAAAATAATTTTGGATGCTGATTTTAATTCAACCAGTCAACAGTATCATCAAACAGAAAAGAACAATTATTTTTAAGAATGAGTCAAAAAGATGTAGGGTAGTGGTGTAGCTAGAGGGCGTGCAAAGCACTGTGGGGGGCCTCACCACAGCATGCAAGCGGCCCCTTCCCATTCGCCTCTGTTTTGCTTCCCCCACCCGGAATAGCTCTGAAGGCAAGGGGAGGGTGCTGCTTGCACTCTACAGTGAGGCTCCCCACAGACCTTGGTGCTTTGCACGCCCTCTAGCTATGCCACTGATGCAGGATTACAAACATGTTCAGAAATATCAAAAAAATGTGTCCCGTTTTCAGCAATTTGAAGGTGATTGCTTCTGAGGAGAGCAAACATGTTCGCCAGTTCAGGAAGCATTGCCTTTGCATTCACCCTGAATTGGCTTTTGTTTGCCCCCAGTGATGCCAGCACCTAGCCAATCTGATTATCTATTTTGTGTTGTGACCTCATCTCATTCGCAACTTGATTTTCACTTGGCTGAGATCATCCATGTGACTAACCAAGGAAGAAGAGGCAGGAACAAGAAGGAAAAATGGTGCTGAGACAGTTACAAATCTGGGACTCAACTGGTAGGAAATAGGATTGAAAAAACTGAAAATTCTCATACTGTAGAGTTCCCCCGGGGGGGGGGGGGAGAATATTCCCACCCCCTCGCAAACCCACTACTTTCAGTCTTATATTTGACAAGAGAAATCATTCAGTGAAGCCATAATTACTCTATTGGCTGGGCATTAGGAAAACAGGCACCCACCCTTCATGAGTAAGGTACCTCTAGCCTTGCACAGCTATGTGTAACAATTGAGAGTCTGTGGTTACAGATGCTATTGGGAGCACATCAGCCAGGCTCAGCTCACCTTCCCTAACCTTGCCCTACAATGTCTGTCTTACAGTGTTTGTCTGAAAAAGCAATTACTAAAGTACTAAAGTTGGAGAGAGATCCTCTCAATGGATTCTGGCAGCCAGGACCCAATCCTTTCCAACTTTCCAGTTCTGATGCAGCCATGCCAGTGGGGCATACATTGCATCCTGTGGTAGGATTGGGCCCCCTGAGTCCCTAATCACAAGGGGATATCTCCTTGAGTACAGTTTTTATGAATGCAGACATATGCTATAAACATAGTGGACAGGTGATGGGGTTACAGAGAACATTGGCAGTTGGGGGGACTTGTTACATGCTGCTGAAGAGACTTTCGATGATTACAAATGTATACCTTGGGCTACAAATAGAACTCGTTTTCTGATATCCATCCCAATAAGATGATTAAGGAGAGTTTAATCTTACCCTCAGAATATGATAAAATGAGTCACCAGATTTTATGAGCTCACTGGTCTCAGGTTACATATTCTGTAATCACTGCAGAAATGGAAGCTTCACAGATTGACTGAGTGCGATCTAAACTGGTGCACCAGCTCAGAGTGTCGCAAATGTGCCGTAAGGCATATTCGTGCCTACGTGTGAGCTGGCTGGGTGGGTGCAAAGGCCCTCATTGGTTTGGCAGTGCCACATCCAACCCCAGAGCCAGCTGGCACAGATAAGGTTGTGCTGGGTGGTGTAGGGACTGGGAGAGGGTGACGGGAGGGTGTGCTGGAGATTGGGGTGTTTTGGGGTAGGGCAGAACAAAGGGAGCATCAGGCCCAGGCTAGGGCAGGATCAGCGGCAGTGGTTCACACCACATCTAAACTCCCGTCTTGGGCCAGGCAGCCCTACACAAGGCTTCCCAGATTTTGTGCCAGCAATGTAACTGTTTCAGTTCCAAGGAGCCCCAGAGGGGTGTCTGGGACTATCAGGGGTAAGGGGAAATATATCCCCTTACATTGAGGAGACCACCTGCTGCCTCCTGAGCTGCACTGGATGCAGCGCATGCTGCACCAGCACAGTTTAGATTTGGGCTGTGATCAATGTAAATAATTTGTTACTGGTGCTGCTTTTTTTTTTTTAAAAGCATCTAACAAATTTCACAATGAACAGGACATTATTTATTAAGTTAACTTAATTATTGATATGTCATGTTTAGTCAATGGCAACAAAATGGCTTACAAAGTAAAAACAGCAATTAGAGCAAATCAATAAATAAGCCACAATAAATAGTCGTAAAATGAGGCCACAGAATAAAGATTCCCAGAACAAAATGTCCTCAGACTCTCTGTCTATGTTGGGCAGAGAGCAAGACAATCTAGGAGCTGTTCACACCTTGTGCTGTATCAAGATACAGGATGTCTGGACCTGGGTACACATTTCTCTGTGAATGATTGTGCCTGGGTTCATTTTTTGGGTTCATTCTACGGTTCATTCTCTGGGTTCATTCTATAGTGTGTGTACAATGAACACAGAGTGCAAAGGAATTAGAAGGAACTTGATCAGGCCTGACCCAAGTCAGACCAGAGCTTGAGGCTAGAGCTGATGTTCTTCCCAGTACGCTGTGTCCCAGAGGTGAATACCACTTGCCTGTACAAAGGCAAGAGTTCTCTCTATTCTCAATCATTTCCAACAGCTGGGTCTCTTTTCACTATTTCCAAACCATATAATTATCAATTTTGATTTAATAAGAAAGAGTACGAGGCGATACAGTTGAGAGTGGAACACTAAAATCTAAATCCCGTATGAGTAATATGAGTTGGGCAAAATGTTATGTACACTGAAACAAAAAGTATAAGCAATATATAAAAGCGTATAATGCACAAGGTCACCACATTTCCAGTAAACGCAAAATTAAATTCATGCGCCAGTATATTCCAGAGAAAGATAATCGTATTTTTGCCTTTGGAAACCCCGACAAGGACAAAGAAGAGATTGTTTTATAACAATTGGTGGCCGAGCGTATGATTTTTGAAACTGAAAAAGCGAAACTTGATTTACCCAAAATTGTTGTGAACTTAAAGTCCTGTGTCATTTATTCTGCTGCTCCTTCCAGTTCCATAAAAAAAGGAACAGATTTGTTGGAGTGTGCCTGCCCAGAATTTCTGAGTGTATTCAAAGGACAAAATAGCAACCCTTTATGCTTGCTGGTCCAAAGAAGTCACTTTAACTACTCAAACCATGTGGAAGTGATATGCGCTGAAATTGCATTTAGGTATAGCTGCGGAATCATGATAAACTACAACAGCCCCTAGAGATGAGCCAGGGTGGAAAAGCCACCTGCACACTGAACAAGAAAAAAAATTGCTCCCAGGAGTTGTCAGGATATATGACCTGTCAGATTGCAACAATGCTAGTTCAGTTTGAATGGTCAGCTCCCAAAGTTACGTGAACAAATATCTATTTCTTTCTCTTCAGTCACTGTAAATAAACTCACATCATCTGTAATAATTCCTGATCTTTCCCTTAGGCTTATGGAAAACCCTCCCAAAAATGAAATAAATGATCTGACTTTTTGTAAGCTTCAAAACGTCCCTTAAATACAGCCATTTTCAACCACTGTGCCATGGCACATTGGTATGCTGTGAATGGTCCACAGGTGTGCCACAGGAATTTTGGGGAAGGTCATTTATTAGTAGGGCCAATGGGGATATGAGGCCCCGCTGGCAGCATGGTGTGCCTTGGCAGTTATCTAGTGCCTTATCAATGTGCAGTGAGATGAGAAAGGCTGAAAATCTCTGCTTAGTAGCTAATACTTGGGTTCTATTGCCAAGATACAAAGCTATGGGATGGTTCATATATATATATATATATATATATATATATATATATATATATATATATATATATGCATGTTCTTCATTTGATGACTGCACCATCATGTGAGGAAGTTGTGTGTGTATGTTATGTGTGAAGGGGCCATTGTAAATCTAATATCACAGACCAAAGTTTGTTTATTTTATTTGGTGTATATATTATTTATTTTAATATTTGCTTTTATTTTATTTGCTGTTTTATTTGCGGGTTTATTTTATTTGCTGTTCCCTTTTCCTCACAACAACGCTGTGAGGTAGGAGAGGCTGAGAGAAAGTGACTGGCCCAAGGTCACCCAGGAAGCTTTATGGCTGAGGGAGGATTTGAACCTGGGTCTTCCAGGTCTCAGTCCACCTCCCAAACCACTTCACCACTCTGGCTCTCAAAGTTTCAGGTCATTTTACAATGCTTCAGAGTCATTGCATTTCAAAGGAGACAGTCAATTCACCACACATGTCTTCACTCAGTAGTTATGCCCATCCATGTTGATGAAACTGCAGCCACCATATCTCTGCCATCACTTCACAGCACCCTCTAGTATGGATATTGGGACCCTTTTCCCAATTCAGCAGTACTGAGTGGTGCCAGATAAGCCATTGCAGAACTTCCATATAAAATAAATAATCTATCCATAGGAAACTAGAGGTCAAGGTGAACGGTTCTAGCTTGGTCCAGTGACGTAGCTATAGGATGGGCAGCACGATAAGTACTGCAGGGGCCGCAATGTGCCAAGTAAGCGGCCCCTGCCACTTGCTGATGAAGCTATTCTGGCAGAAATGGCATATCGCTTACATGGCACATTGCAGCCAGTGGCATAGCTAGAGGTGGTGCAAAGCACTAAGTTTTGCAGGCGCCTGAACGTGCCATGCGTGGCCTCTCCCCTTCGTAGCCATTCTGGGCAGTGAAAGCAAAACTGCCTGGAATGGCTCTGAAGGACAAACAACAGGGGCAAACAAAACTGACAATGAATGCAGTGCCTTCTGGGCTGATCACATGTGTGAGCCTAGTCAATCAGAGATCCTATAGTGAACAATATGGCATCATGAAGCCCATTTAAATTCAAGCCAAATTAAGCCTATTCAGAGCAGGTGAACACTTTTGTCTTAAAAGATTGCCAAAGGTGGTAGAATGGGAGGGCGTGTCATTTGAGGATACTGAAAATGTTTGCAAAAATCCCTCTCCATTTCAGCTCAGCCCTATTTTGCCCTAGGTAGTTGCTGGTAGATTGCTACCACAGTCATATAGAAGGAAAATTGAATCAGTCTAGTATGTACATGTAGTTAGAAAATTATTAAGGATTTAATGGCATAACTGCTTCATCTAAGTCAAAAATGCCCCTATTGCTAACCAAATAGTATAATCATAATAGAACAAGTTTATGCCAATAAAGGTGGAATGAATGAATGAATGAATGAATGAACAAGTTTGTTTGGGTAATGTTATTAATTATTTCCTTATTATTTTTATGGCACTTTATTCTTTATATAATGAGAAAGCTCATTATCCATTGTTCATTGTGAATGTTGGAAGATGATAAAGTCAAATGGCAAATTCCAGCAAACTTTTGCCAATTATGTAGGATTGTGGATTTTAGGTTGTCCAATTAAGCTAATGGAAGACTTGTCTTCACAGTGTGTTCTCTTGCCTTACCCTTGAAGCCTGAAATGGAGTGATATTGCACTTGTTTTTTTGGCAATACATCTCTATATTTATAGCAATAAAGAGGTAGTCTGAAAATTCCCAGAACTGATTCACACATGCTGAAAATACTGAGGTCTGATTCAATATGCATGTGAGCACAATCCACAGTGCTTGTTGTGCTGATGCAGGCCCAGTATGGCACCCTAGGAGTGTCTGGAATGTGCTGCAAAGCATGTTTGCACCTCTTTCAGAGCAGGCTAGGCCAGTGCAAGGATGTGCACCAGCTCCCAGAGTCCATATCCAGCCTTGGAGGGAGAACATTTTTTTTAGGGGGGAGGGGAGATCTTGTTGCTAGGACCTCTTTTTCACACATGCTTGTTCATCACTCTGTGTTTTCAACTTTCTAGGTGATGCTCTGCATATCTGAGGCAGAGATTTGTTTAATGATGCCCAAATCATCCCCCCTCACTTCTGTTAAACTTTGTCTAGCATCCTCCTAAACTGCTTGGCTGAAATGTTTGGAGAGGTGCCCTTGGAGTGTACCGAAGTAGTCTGTCAGCACAATCCTATACTTGTTTACTATGAAATCAGTCCCGTTTTGTTCCATGGAGCTTACTCCCAGGTAAGTGTGTTTAGGATGGCAGCCTGTGTCTGGTGAACCTGCAAATTTTCACTTGTCTGGGAGTTCCACAAATGCTCCTTTTTCCTAAGAACTGCAGAGGGGAAAAACAGTGCTTTTATCTTATCTTTGTGTCTTTGATATCAACAAAAATTGCACCAGTTCCCATCCTTATCTGATCCTATCTGCTTGTCTCATATCGAGCATACCTCATGCAAAGAAAAAATGTCTGGAACCAAAGGATCAAACATTTGTGTGGGACCACAGAGGTGAGCAACAACCAACAACACCATTTCATAAACATTTCCACCAATTTAATGCACATTTTTCTGGGATAGATAATTTTTTAAAAAGTGAAATAAATGGCATTCTTGCACTGCAATGCAAGATTCAGTCATGTCCCAATTTAAGCTGATTCTGATCTTACAAGATAAGATTATGGACTGTGGTGTTGTGGAGCTCTGTTGTGGACAGAGTGGATATTTGAATGGAAATATCAAGCCAAAAATCATACACAATGCTTCCTGATCTTATGCGTCTCTACTGACCATCTCCTTTGACTGGAAGCAGACATATTTGGAAATATATTTTCTGCAGAGTGCTCTTCAGTCTCCTTCTTGGATTTTCCAGTCTTCTTGGAGACTGAAGACAAGTCTCCTTCTTGGATTTTCCACAACACCTGAATGTCGGGTTCCTCTAGAGCAGCGATTTTCAACCTTTTTCATCTCCCAGCATACTGAGAAGGTGCTAAAATTGTCAAGGCATGCCTTTAGTTTTGAAAGGTGATATAGAATTTTTGTCAAAAGACAAGACTCAGACTGGCCTGGTTTGGGCTGCTTCTAAGCTTACAAGATAGGTTCAGCCCTACCTTGTACCTTAGAATCAACATGTCTTCCCTGCAGAACTATAGCTAGCAAGATGAGCTACTTTTACCAACAAACTATAATGGATGGTCCTTCTCCTTCTTGGTTCATGCTTCCAGTGGTGAAAGATTTACGCACCATGACTTCTCTGATTTAGTGTTTTGTGCCGTTGGTAGTCATGTGCCTTGTGCTCCCATAAACATCCTCATGGCACAGTGACAAGGCACCTTAATAAGGTCACTCCGTGAGAGCCATGTATGCACAAAGCTGGAGCTTGGTTGAACAGGAACTGTATTCAATGAGCCTTGTTTTCATTTATGGGCAAGTCAAATGGATTGGACAAGGAATGTGTGAAAATTGCTTTTTGACAGAGAGCAAGACACAGTGAATATCATGAGGGTACATTTTTGTCATCATGAATCATAGGCCTCTATGGTGATGGAGAAAAGTGATACTGTGAAGCTTTTTATGCACTACCAGCCAAGCAACTGAATTTTTCATAAACCCTTCTGGTTTAAAACAGTTGAACAAAAGAGCAGTTCATCACATTGCACCAGAGGTGTTTGCTTAGCATTTGTGACACTCAAAGGAGGTGGATTTTTTTTTTTTGTACAATCTTCTCTTGCTATCCGTACCTAATTTGTTCCTGAAAATGCCTGTTATAACAGAAATCCTCCTAAGTACATTTATAGCATTAATTTCAACTTTTAACTTCTAATGCATGCCAAAGCTGTTCTGAGTTCACCAAAAAATCACCCTAAATGCCCAATAACATAAGGAAAAAGTTGTGTGGCATGACAAAATAAAATAAATAACAATAATATTATATCAATAAAGTGATGGTGTTAGGCAGAGGAGGACGTTTCTGGTAAATTTCATGTCTCCCGCACAAAACGTTTTTAATCTTGTCACCACCAACTTCATTTTGAGCTCTTCC
This sequence comes from Tiliqua scincoides, assembly GCF_035046505.1. Lineage (NCBI taxonomy): Eukaryota > Metazoa > Chordata > Lepidosauria > Squamata > Scincidae > Tiliqua > Tiliqua scincoides. The sequence continues at coordinate 64,048,851 of NC_089826.1, forward strand.
TTTAATACAGCCATTCTCAACCACTGTGTCGTGGAACACTGGTGTGCCGCGAATGGTCCCCAAGGGTGCCATGGGAATTTGGGAGAGGGTCATTTATCAATAGGACCATTAGGGGATGTGAGCCCCCACTGACAGCACAGAGTGCCTTGTCAATTGTCAAAAAGCTAATGGTGTGCCTTGACCATTTTAGTGCCTTGCCAGTGTGCTGCGAGATGAAAAAGGTTGAAAATCACTGCTTTAATATGTTGTCTTGACACATAGATGGTGTTCACTGTAGATTTCGATAAGCCTAAAGCAAGAGATATTTTTTTTGTCTTTCACCGCATTCAGTGTGCTTTTACACCTCAAGCGTTAGTTGTATGATCAACTGTTTTCTGTTTTGCCTGTTTTTCCACTTTTCTTATGTTCAAGGCAAACTGTTCACATAAAACTGAGTGTGGAGATGCACTGTCCATTGGAAGTAAGTCTCACTCAGCCACTACCTGGACCATATAACTGAGAATTTTGGTACAGATAAAGAATTATAGTCTTAATTGTCACATTTCTGTGAAAATCCACATAGTGAATGTATGGGTAGAGGGGGAAGAGTGTGTAGCAGCACTGGCGGACTTAGGATGGGGAAAATGGGGCAAATGCCCCAGCACTAACCCTCTGGGGGTGGCTCCACCAGCGTCACCCTTTGTCCTTTTCTCAAAGGAGAAGGGGTGCTCATTATCTCTGCTGGAAAAGCAGCAAAATGCTCGAAGTAAGTCCTGTTGTGTTCAGTGGGCTTACTCCGAGGTAACTACATAGAGCTGAGGTATTCAATCCCTAGGGAGGTGTGGCTAGCCTCCAGGGGTGGAGAGTGGTGGCTGTAGCTGCTCATGCTGCCTGCTGCCTTGCTGCTTTTCTGCAGCTGTGAATGAGGCGGGTGGGGCAGCATGAGGTGGGGGGAGAGGGAGGTGGGAGAGAAGGCTATCTGGGCAGCGGAGGAGGTGCTGCATCTCATCAGCACAGGGCTTGCAGGCTTCAAACTGGGAGGGAAGAGTAAGTATAGGCAGCACAGTGCTTTCCTCTGCTTGGGAAGGAGGGAGCCCAGCCTGCTCTTAGTGAGGGGGGGGGGTTGTCCAAATGCCCTAGCCTGCATCCCTCTGTCTTGCCTGGGAGGAATAGGGGTGGCATCTGCATGTTGGAGTGTATGTGTGTGAGCAGCCCCCCGTCTACTTTGGGGTGAGTTGTAATCTTGCTGGGTGTGGCTGCAATCCTATCCACACTTTCCTGGGAGTAAGCCCCATTGACTCAAATGGGACTTACTTCTGAGTAGACCTACATAGGCTTGGGGTCTGTGTCAGCTTAACCAAGGATCCTCACCTTTCTCTTTTTCCTTCCCCTTAAAAAAGAAAAAAAAACCACTCTTGATGGCTTTGCCTCCAAAAATTGATTAAAAAATAAAAATACCCATTCCTTTTCAGCCACCCCCCTTTTTCTTCCTGCCTCTTCCTGCCTCCTTTTGGAGGGGGGGGTACTTCCAATGTTGGCTGCTATTGTAAGTCAAAAGGCACAATCCTAGCTATGTAAGTTATGTTGTGTTCAATGGGACTTACTCCCAGGAAAGTTTGGTTAGGATTGCAGCCTTTGCCTCCTAGCCTGGGCTAGCCTGGAGTTTCCTGCCAATTTCATGACTGCTGTGTACATTTTTGGAAGCATGACCACTCTGCCAGTCAAAGCTGTTTGAGTGTGTTTGTAACTGATTAGCTGCACCTTTGATTTGTGTCTGATTTAAGTATTGTATGAGGTCATTTTCTGGGCATATTTGCTTAGGAGAGATCTGTGTTTATGTCAAATGCAAAACTAGAAACATAGGGAACTATGCCCCAGAAAAGGTTGTGTTTTATGACAGGCTTGCAGGATTAGATGCACTGATTTTAGTCCCTGAAAAATATCTTGTGCAAATGCACCATTCTGAGCATTACAGATTTCTTATTATATCCCTAACTCTATGGACCCAAACACCTTTACCTTGTAAGTACATTTAATTTATTTCAGTATTTCCAAATAAATGTGCTCAGGATTATGATTTATGGGGAACTTGCATTGCATTTTAAAGAGACGGAACACTTTAGGATGCAGTTGTCTCTGAGAGAATGCTTTTGATCAGACATTTTCAGAGTTCATAATGCTACTTAAGACAGAACTGTATGTGTGGGAGATGTGCCAAGATTGTAAAGTATTCATGACCCTGTGACAACTTAGGGCCCAATCAGTGCCAGTGCAGCTATGCCAGTGGGGCATGCACTTCATCAATAATAATAAATTTAATTCATTAATTAAATCGGGGGGGGGGGGGGGGAATGTTAGTTTGCCCTGGGTGACAGATGGGCTAGTTACGCCACTGTATAGCAGCAGTTCTCCAACTCTCCGGGAGTTTGGAAACCGCTATGTCTTTGCAGAGGAGGAGGGAAGGCAGCAACATGATCCCCAGGATCACAGTGCTGCAGGGGTAACAGGGCCTTCATTTTACTTACCAGTTTCGACAGCAGCCTCCTTGGGGTAGGGGGAGCCCCAGGGAAGCCTCCACAGGCTCCCCAAGCCTTGGAAAATGGAAAAATAAAGATTGTGACTCCCCTTCTCGTTTTGCAGCAAGTAGGTTTCTTTTTCCTCCCCCCCCCCCCAAATAAAAGGGTTGATGGATCCCTGTGATGGGCACAGTTACCTTATTACAGTGACAGGACATCTTGTGTCCTGGTCTGTTTCTTCAAATCCCTTCAAACAAATGTACTAAAAGTTTTGCCCATCCATTCAGAATCAGGATAGAGATAGTAATGAAGATGGCTATATAATAATAATAATAATAATAATAATAATAATAACAACAACAACAACAACAACAACAACAACAACAACAACAACAAGGTATTTATATACCGCCTTTCTGATCATCGGATTACTCCTCTGACTTTATTCAAGGCGGTTTACATAGGCAGGTGTTTCTAAATCCCTCAAGGGGATTTTTACAATCATAGAGGTTCTCTCTTTCAAGAACCAACATTTCAAGAACCAACATTGGTCTGGTCTAGAGGGTAGGGCCTCCGTCTGCCTGAAGATAACATCCACAAGGTCGCCAGTTCGAGGCCACCGGCACCGTGCGACCTTGGAGCAGCTGACAAGCTGAAGCCGAGCTATTCCATCTGCTCTGAGCGTGGGAGGGTGGAGGCCAGAATGTGAAGCCAGATCGGAATGAAACACCTTGAATGTAGTCGTTCTTGAAATAAAGAACCTTCTTTGAAATTGTAAAAATCCCTATTTAATAAGGGATTTAAATCGCCTGCCTATGTAAACCGCCTTGAATAAAGTCTTGAATAAAGACCAAGAAAGGCGGTATATAAATACCTGTTATTATTATTATTATATTATTCAGAATGGATCTTCCTGGTTTGGTCTCACTTCTGGCCTCCAGTTCTCCCACACAGGCTGGCAAGTGGCTCCATCTCTCACATGGAGGGCAGCCAGGACACTTCTTGCTCACACCAAGAGCAGGTGGAATCACTCAGCTGGGCTTGTCAGCTGCTTCAAGGTTTCGCCATTCTCAGCCGTTCAGGGAGCTGCTGGTGTCCTCGAACTGGCAACCTTCGGGCTAACAGAGGCTCTACCCTCTAGACCAGCCCTCCTGCTCTTGGTCTGGTGGACAGATTTCTCCAGATCCTTACTCGCACACATGCATTTTCAATGGTTCTAGTGTCTTGAGGGGAGGAACGGAAATACAAGGTTCTATTATTTGGAAGAAATACAACACGGACCCTTTAAATAAAACAGTAATTTTTCTACATTATTTCCCTCATAAGTAGGCCACCTACCTCAGTGGTGCTGTTTTGTATCTGAAACATGTTGATAATACAGCAATTTTAATTAGGTATTACGAAGAGGGGGGCTTAGTCATGCATTTTAATACCAAAGTCAAAAGAAGTCTGTTGGGAGCTGGAGGTCATTTTCACATGGTAATAAAATTAGTGTTGGGTGTGTGTTTTTTTTTTAAGGGCAGAGGTCAATAGCCAAACTAAGGATTATTTTTTACCAAATAGTGGTGAATTTCATGAATATTTATTTTTTTACTGCATACATTAGGATATTGGGAGAACTGTAGCGTTTGCACAAAAGTGTGGGTGAGGAAAGGCAAGGGAATTGACACAAGGCCCTTGGAAAAGACAGAGATGGAGCTAAACACATGAAGAAAAAGTAGAAAACAACTTGGAGAGAGTTCTGTTTCGGTACAGCACACTGTTCCATTCTATTCAATCTTATGGTGATTTTAGCATTGATTATGAAACAATTGTGAGATGGCTTGAATATTCTCAGGGCCTGTCATCAGAGTTTCTCAAGGTTTTTGTTAGGTAGTGGCTCATCATCTCTCATCCCTCTGAAGACACCTTCAGGAACCTAGCTAACTTATCCTATGTATTAAAATGGGTATATTGGTGGTTAAGATGCAGCCAGAGAATGGGTTGGGATGCCTTTGCGCCCCCCCCCCCCCACATCACATCAGCATCAACTGTAGTCCACTTCATCATGTCAGTGGCATTGCCAGGGGATGTGGGCTGCAATGGGTGACCGGCACAGGGGCAAAAAATTTTAAATTTTTGTATTTTCAAATAATACCATCATGTTATATATCACTCAATGCGTAATTTCATGCAGAATGCAATGAAACAAATTGTGGTGAAATATTTCTATTCTATCAAAACTTATAGCCAAAAAACCAGTGGTAGCAGGGCAATGGTGCATCACTACACCCACCACCTGGGGTGCTGCTCCCCCCACTGCATGGGAAGGAGGTTCCACCATGATGCATTGGCCTCCCAAACCAGGCAACACACACCCTAGTGGCACCACTGCATCCGATACATGAAGTGAAATGCTCAGATATGCATCTGATGACATGGACTATGTCCGTTAAAGCTGATGGTGAAATAAATTGGGGAGTCATTAAGATGCTTGCAAGACTCTGTTATTTTTGCGATAGGTTGGCAAAAGTGACAATTTCAAAGGAGTTTATGAAGTTTCATCACTTTCCACATATTCTGGACCACTCAATCCAGACAATGGTTTCATGGCCAAATCTTTTAGATTTTCTCTTCTTATTAGAGATACTGCTTAGACTCATGTTTTTAATGTAATTACAAATTAAAATTTATGCATGTCTTCAGGGGAAAAAGCTATTAAGCCATTGGGAATAAAGAAAAAATATTTCAGTTACTGCCCATTAAAATGCTACAGGCAATGCAATGTGTTTGCCATGGAGAAGACCTTACATTGATTCAAACTCATTGAGGCTTGGATTTGTATGCTGATGCTCCAAGCAGGTAAATGGAAATGATTCCTCAGAATCTGCTAGTGTCATTAACATTGCACAGAAATGACTCTAATATTCATAGAATTCCTGACTGTAGCATTCCATGGTGATTTACATTCTACAGAAGCACCCATTCAATGTCATTGCCATGTTTCTATTCTATTAACTTTTGAGTTTGAAATATTCCAGACTTTGCTTAATTCAAGGAGAAACACTTAGAAAATATGAGTAAAATGCAATGTGCATTAGGAAAAGCACAGGGCCCAGATCCAGGAAGCCTATGTCATGGCTTCCTCATGAGGAAGCTGCTTAAGGGCCCAATCCTATCCAATTTTCCAGCTCCGGTGTAGTCACAATGCAGCCCCGTGGTAAGAAAACACATGTTCTCATACCTTGAGAAGGTCCCAGTGATTGCCCCTCCACCACAGGATGCAGCACATGCCCCAGTGGCACAATTGCACAGGCACTGGAAAACTGGATACGATTGGGCCCTGAATTAGCATATAAATTGGCATATGCCATAGCTCCCAAACTAGAACTAATCGGGCAGAACCAATGCCATTTTTGGATTCAGCATCCCAAATATACACAAGAGTAGATCTAACTTTTAAGACAACAAAATGTGTATAATCCTGTGTAATAATTTTGGAGAAGCTGAAAAATGTCTAGAATGATCCAGAATTCCATTCAGTTGCACTGATCGTGAACATGCCTATTAAATCACATTAATTTTTCTCCACAGAAACCACTTCCTAGCTGCATGTGTGATCTAGCCCTTGGACCGCATTGGACACAGGATGAGCCTTACTTCCCATAAGGAGTCTTAACAAGTCCCAAAAATCTCAGGCTCAGGTATTCTCAATGAGACCATCTTGCTTATGTCAAAGTCACCAACTCTGGGAAGGTCAGGCTGCATTTTGATGTAATCAGCCTGGAATGGATGGCAAGCTGTTTTTATGAAGACAAAATGATGTAAACAACACCAAAATACGAAAATGAAATGAAGTAACAAAACAAAATGGATGCAAAGTGAATTAGCAGTGGGGTGATTTAAATTATTGTGTCTCGAAGCCACATTGTTACAGGAGTGAATGCAAACCTGAACGCTCATTCCAAAATTTCACATTTGCAAATTGAACAGGCATTGTTTATTTCAGGCCTGTCTGAAACTCTAGAGGTGTAAACCTGATTATAATCTATGAGTGCTGAAAAGATGTAAATAGATAGAGAAGTGGCTTGTATGAACCAAACAATGGTTATTACAAAAGCTTCCAACAACAACAAAAAACCCACTAGAGAAGTAACTAGATGAATAGATAGTTCAATTGATCTATTTTGGCATGATTGATATCTTGCATTTTTGTCGTGTTGGATCACAGGTTAGTGTAAAGGGTTATATATCAGTGCCAATTGTATGTTGTCTCTTTTTATCATGAGCTTCTAGACAATTTGAGGAACAGAACAGAAATGGGATTAACCCCAGAACAGATCAAATGGTCTGAAGCCCGGCCTGCATTAAACCCAGGTTTATTTCTGTCTGTAGATTTTGCAGTACAAACAAGTCCTTGAAGAGGTTTGCCATGAACAATGTTGCCATTTTAGCTAAAACAACTCTGTTTCTCCAGCTTTTTCTTTTTTCTCAGGTGGACTGGTGTCCAAGGTTACTCTCAAGCCACTTAGATCTTGTTCCTGGGCTCTGGTCCTTCACCACTGAACTCTACCCTGGTGTCAGACTTCCCCTTCTTCCATTTTTCAAGTTGGCAATGTTACCCTGCAGATGCCAGATCTCGTCTGATCTCGGAAGCTAAGCAGGGCCAGGCTTGGTTAGTATTTGGACGGGAGACTGCCCGGGAATACCAGGTGCTGTAGGCTTATACCATAGTCTTTCGAGACTGAAGGTTGCCAACCAATCTTGTGATATCACCAAGTCTCTCCTCAGAAATCTCAAGGTGTCTGGATACATCCCACTTGACTAACTATGGCTGACTAAGTATTGAGCAAAGAGTTTACCTTGGGTCAGTGCAAAATTGATATGCAGGCCAATCTGTGTGGCTCACACAGTATTCAGTGCTGGGAAGGAAGGGTTGGAGGTTTCCTTTGGGTAAGGGGACATCAATGGGGCTACTCGGATCTGCACCTGCCAAATGGCTGGTGCTGGTCTGAGAAGCCCTGTGTTGGGCTTCCAAGCCCAGGAGAGAGAATAGGCATGCGCCAGAACTGCTGATCTCACCCTCTCTTGGGCCTGATCTGCCCTGTCTCCACTCTCCCCTGCCCTATTACGTCCCCTCTCCACCCTCTCCCAGCCTCTGCACTTCCTGATGGGTGCTTACCTGCTGTGTGGGATGTGCCACCTGCATCCAGTGCCAGCAAGATGGCTCGAGTCTTCCTGCTGGTGCTGCTTATTCCCAGGGTGTTGAAGAGCGCTTTATGACACAACACCCTAAGCCATTAGTGGTCGATGTGCTGGCATAAACCAAGTTTAGGATTGTGCCAATAGGCAGCACTAGAAGCTATATTTCTTTTGGTCAGCTTTTGAACAGTGTTCTGAAGCTTTTGAACAATATGACTGCTAAAATATAGCACGATACAGCATGCTTGCTCAGCAAGGGAGTTGGGAACATTCTCAGTATATGAACATACATATTGGCTTAGTTCTCACTAAGTTGTGTCTGGGCTGTACTCTCACTGAAACTTGTTTCTGGGCTGTATCTGTACAGATTACAGGTGAGAGTGTACCAGCCTTAATAATGCAACTTTAAAACAGAACAAGACAAAACAGAAATTGCATTGAGGAAAGCAACATGAGAGGAGGCTAAGTTAGAGCCCTTCTTGCTATTTTGTAAGCATAAAGATTATGTTTGGTATAGAGCTGTGGTTCTCAAACTGGGGCATTGTGATGTCCCCAGCCTGAGAACCTCAGCCTCTGGCCCCTTAAAGGGCAGGGGAAGGCAGAAGGAACATGATCCCCAGGATTGCGCTGCTTCCAGGGGCCAAGGGGGGTTTTCTACTCATCAATCAAAGCAGCGGCTTTCAGGAGGTGCAAGTCCTCTGCAGGGCTCCTCAAGTCTTAGAATAGTCAAAATAAGCTATTGAAAACCACTTCCGGTTTGCGATCATGAAACTGGAAGTGTTTTCCAATTGTGTTTTTTTTTAACTTTTCTAGGAGAGCCCTGCAGAGGGCTCCATGGGGCTCCCCACACCTCCTGGAGGCCATAGGTACTGAAATTATTCATTTGTTGAGGGTTGACAAGGCACACCACACTACTGGCCTGGGGGCTCACAAGGCCCTACTTATAAATCACCTTCCCCAAACTCCTGTGGATCATTCTGAGCACACCAGTGTGCTGTGGAACACTGGCTGAAAATTGCTGACCTGAGGCAATTTCCTCAGTTGACCACATGGATGGATTATCCCTGCCAATAATGTAAGCCCCCACCATTTACAATCTGAAGTGGTTCAACCCTGACACAGGTTTCTGGCCTCACTGAGACCAAGGTCACAGCTTTGGGATTAAGTGGCTGTTTAGCAATAAATAGAGTTATAGCATTCTACAGAATGTCACAGGTGACCTTTCTTGCCAACAGTGGGAAGTTTTGGCCATTTGCAGGCCAGCACTGAAGAACCTCTTGATGTGCTGCCATTGGCTTTTCACAGAACCAGGTCTCTGTTTAAGTCAAAGGACTTTTATTGAGAATGTGTCAAATGCACCCTGGCCCAAACAAACAGCATATGAGTGATTTGCTGTTAGCAGTTGATCATAGCAGCCTATGTAACTTATTTAAAATTTGACTCATACCATTGCACTGGGAGACCCTTAAAAACTTATTTCTCTTCATTATCTTCAAATCAAAAACTGCTGCATGTAGTTGGGTGTGTGTTATTGAAATCTTGCCACATTCAACCTTATCTGAAGCAGGCAGCTTGGAGCAAACAAGGCAGGAAGCATGTGCCTTCAAAGCTCCTGTTTAGAAGGATTTGTGATGCATATCATTCGTGCATAGTGCACTTTTGGGTGTAATTTTTCTCCTTTACCTAACTTCATTTGGAGAACAAGTCCTTGCAATCATGCACAGACATAAATAGATACTGCTGAAGTTTCCTCATCTACTGTTATTAAAGGACAAGCCTCCAGCCATCCAGATGGTATTATCATTGTTTCACAGCATTACTTCTATGCCTTCTTTTACTTTTTATGCCCCTAAACTTATTCTTCCATGGGGAGAAGAAAATCCTCGCCTGAAGTTAGCAGAATCTAAAGCTTCAGCTTTGAAGGGCTGCTATGCGGGGAAGCTAAAGGACTGATCTAGTGTACACTTGAGCAGTCATTGCCAGAAGGTACTGACAGCTCCTTACAGGGAATGGAGAAAGGTGGAGTTAATTGAGCATTGCAAGAGAAACTGAAAGCAAATGAGATATCCCTATTTCTGCTCCCCCCCCCCCCCATTTAAAAGTATGATTCAAGATGGGTCTGGAGCAGGAGACAGCAAAGGTACAGAAAATGGTTATGTGGACCCCATAAAATAGACAGTTTTGTTTTGAGGCCTCCCCAACTATCCTCTCTTACGATCATTACTGGTTCTCACTCAAGGTGGACTCAGTCTTGGCACCCTTACCAGGAAACAGCTTCCTCTCAAAAATCTCCCTGTCACAAAAAATAAAAATAACATTAAAAAAATAAAATTTAAACGCCTTCCAAAAAATCCTTTTCTCATTACTTCCCACTCTGAAAATCCCCTTCTTTTGAAAAAATGTCCCCTCTCTTTATCTTAACCTTCCCATCCTTTTGCATTTTGCAGTTTTGGTGTATCTAGAAGCATGGCCGGCCCATCCATGAAGACAAATGAAGCGGATGCTTCAGGCAGATTAGTAGGGGATCCCATCTTTGTCTGCCTGCTTGCCTCCACTGCACCTCGCACTCCCTAAATTGGATTGAGAAAAGAAGGGGGACAAAGAGGAAGTGGACATGTGGAGGGGAGGATGATGCTGAGCTAGACCATTGAAGCACGGGAAGAGCAGAGGCTGTCACACCATTAGGTAAAGGGGGCAGCATTTGGCATACCACATCAGGCATTGGGAGATCTTGGCCTGGCCCTGCCTAGAAGGGTGGCAGGAAAATATCCTTCCAGCTCTATATCCAGTTTCAAAAAAGAGTTTGTGTTCTGCTGTTTAAGGTAAGCTTTGCAAAAGGTTGCTTTCCTTTGTTCCAAATGTACAGTATAGAATGTGCAAGTGGAGGCAGCAGAGCACGCCTGAAGTTTTGACCTCTGACAATGCCCGAAAATACAGGTATTACCTCATTATCCAAGGATTTTTCACCTGAGGTTTTATCTCAACATGATGAGAAGGGCCCTTTCAATTAAAGGAAAAAAGTCCCTTTTAAAAACAGCCTTGCTTAGCAGGCAGGCAGGCAATCATTCTCTCTCCAGGCACTTAGAACAGCTTCACTAGCAGGCAGGTGACCTCTCCCTTCCACCTGAGCAGGGGAAAGAATGCAAAGTGATTATCACCTTGGTTTTCATTTTCTTTGCATTCCTTCAAGCAGGTGAAGGGAGTGGTCACTTGCCTCTGAGTGAAGGCTTTCTAAGTGCCTGGAGAGAGAGGGATTGATTGCCTGCTGCCACTCTTCTTCATTACAAAGGTAAGGAGGCTATTTTTAGACCACTGAGCAAAGGGACATTTTTAAAAAAATGGATTTCATTTAGTGCAATTTTCGCATCCATGGAGGTTCTGGGAACAGAACCCTTGTGGACGCTGAGATTCAACCTGTAGTAGGTGTGGGTTTTTACTTCTACATATGTACACAGATTGGGTGTTGCAGCTTAAAGTTAAGTTTGACTTGGTTTAGCTTTTACAAGCAGACCACCTGGAATTCTGATAATGCCTGAGAATAGTTTTGAAACTGGTGCCCAGGGTTGTAGTCCTACACATACTTATCTGGGAGCAACTCCTGCTGAACTCAGTGAGTCTCACGGACATCTCTCGGATTGCTCTGCAATAGTATTAATTGCTACTATTCATGGCTTGTGATGAAGTTGTTGTGTAAATTTCCTGGCTTAAAGTGTGTTGTTAAGGCGTGGAGCTCGGGACACAATAGTTTCCCTAAACTGTGAGGAAATAAGACACAAGTAAGGAAAATGTTGGCGTGTTAGAAGATCCACAGTGGATAATTGCCAGCACTTTCCCTGTAATCACAGGGGGGAAAAAAACTGTTTTCATTTGCTGAACAGCATGACATTCATTTATATTAGTCCGGGTGGTTTCAACAGACAAGGTAACTTCAGTTATTTCTAAATTAAAATTGACTTGGGGGGGGGGGGGAGGTTAACCAGTGTTCTCGAATGAGAGCCCACTGAACTGCATGTTTAGAATATGGCTTTGAGTAAGTGCCCCCTGCTGGTGGGAATAATCCATGGGTTTCTGCTCTAAATTAAGTATTTTATTCTAAATAAATTTATTTTAAATGGAAGTGTTTGTAGCCTCTATAATAATAATAGAAAGTAGAGGGATGAAATGGTTGAGCTTTAAAATCCTTAAAAGCATAAGATTTGCACAAGGGATGGCAGGCATTTTTGCCAGTGCTGCTGTAGTGAGTGATGTACAAATCTAGGAAAAGGACCCGCTTCTTGAAACAACTGATATACAGAGGGCACAGGCAGTGCATTCATTTTTTGCTGTGCACCAAAATAGTCTCATTCAATGAAGGGTCAGCATTTATTTAGGATTTCTAAGATTGATATTTTGCCTTGTCAAAAAATGATTAAGGTAGCTCCCAGTACAAAATTAAAGACTTCATAAAACCACTTACAGAAACAATGAACCGCCATGAGCACCAGGCTTGTAGACTGGGGGAAGGCCATATAGAAATCTTTACAAATCTTTTAAACAAACAAAGTGCAACTGACCAGATGCACCAAAAATCACTGCTAAGTAAAACCATTCCCAAAGGCATAAAACGCAACTTAAAAAACCCAAAATAAAAGGGCAGACCTTGACTGCCATGTGAAATAGAGAGATAACATTTCCACACTTCAGGAGGGAATTCAAAAATCTCAGAGCAGCTACAGAGAAAACCCTCTCTCCAGTTGCCACTCCAGTTGCCTCTGATGGTAGGGGAGCACCCACATGGGCTCTCTATCACTGGTGATATTCAAGCAGAGGTTGGACAGCCACCTCTAGCTGTGGACTATGCAGGGGGAAGGATGAACCAGATGACCTACAGGGCCCCTTCCATGATTTGATTTTCCTTCCATCTCATCTCTTGAAACCTTGTTGTTCCTTCTATTCTGCAATGCAGTGTCGGAAGAAATATCTGCAGGGAAGAAGTAACAAGGTGTGATTTGCCCATCTTCATCTCACTGTTTTTTCCAGGTCCAGCCCATCCTTGAGGCCAACTGAAGGTGTTGCATCAGGCAGTAATTAGACCAAGGGTGTTCTCTGTCCACCTTCTTGCCTCTATTGTCCTTTTAGGAAAATGGGGGGGGGGGAAGAGAGATGGGATAAAGAAGAACAGGAAATGTGGAAGGAAGGAACATGCTGAGCTAAGACATTAGAGAGTAGGAGGTTGGCACACTCCCGTTTAAGGAGGGACAGCATTTGCCACCTCGGGTGTCAAGAGATCTTGGGCCAGTCCTGGATTTTCCAGTGCCTCTATACCCCTTTCTCTCTCCACCAGCAGGTGTTCCTGACGCCCCCCCCCCCAAACACACACACACTCACACACACACAAAGTGTCTGGAACTCTGGTTGGAAGAAAAGTGGTTGGGTGGGAATTACAGGACAGAACAGTGGGCAAGGGGAACAGGAAGCAGAGCCTCTGAGGAGAGCTAAGTACATGATGGGGGAGATGGGTAGGATATAGAAACAGAGATCACAGAAAATAGGCAATCATGACGGGTAGGGAACTTGTGGTACAGGATTCTGAGAACTCAAGCAGTTTTCCTCGGTTGATGCAGCCCAGCCATTTCCAGCTCTGAGGACAAAATATTTGCTTTTCTTAAAAATTGTGAAAGCGGAGAATGGAGTACTTAAAATGGTGGCGAACCTGGTTGTTTGTCCAAGTACCCCCCCCCCCAGGTTAATTCAGCCCTGCCAGCATGACCTGCTATATTGGAGGCTTGTAATAAATGATGTTGTCTTCCATCTCTTTGAAGCTCAACTTAGAGGTGATAAAAACATCCTTTTCAATTTTCTGTTAATTTCCATGAAGATAAAATATCAATTTCCCCAAACCATTTGCACCAAAGAGGCCATGAGCTTGACCCAACAATGGGATTGTGATATCACCCTAGAGATCAAAGATCCTTCTTATGAACTCATACATAAGTGTGAGCCCTGGAATTTTCTATTTCCCTAGAATGTTGTTGGATGGCATTCTGTCTCCGTTTGAGCCTTGAGGCATTTAATTATTTTATATGACTATCTCATAAATGCATCTCTCATATCGTGGGATCCTGCTTATCATATTGTAAATATCATTGCAACTTTAGTGTCTTGCTTAAATAATGACTTGGGTTGCTTGATTATCAATTATATTGCTTTGCACAAAAAGCCCAGTTGTATAAAAGTAGATTTTATTATGAACAATAAAAAGAAGACTATTTTCTCTGTATGAATGGTGGCAGCATGTAGGGATGGGCCTAAATATTTTTCTTTTTTAGATTTTGCTTTGTTTGGTGGCTTGATTTGTTTCAGTGACTCATTTCAACAATTTGCTTCACTTTGCGTCTGATTTGGATGGGTGCTTCATTTCAATTTTGATTTATGTTTTAATCCTTTCCAATTGATTTCAATGGGCAATGTTCAAAACATTGAAACTTTTAAATTCCTTTTCAGAATTACATGACAGGTTCAAGTTTGGAAGTCCTCCACAAGGGGAAAAAGCCACCTGAAGCTCATTCAAATAGGTGCTGGGGTTTACATTTTAGGAGCAATTGGAGTTTGATCATTTAAAAGATTTGTGCTGGTCTTGCCACATATTTTTTTTTAATTTAATTTTTTGTAGCCAAATTGTGTGAAACTCACAGGACTGCCCCCTGGGTATGAACCCTATTAAACTACTAAAAGACAGGTGCAGGGTCTATGAGTTATTCATAAAACAGTATTAGAAGTTTGAGCTTATAATTATTCTGCTTTGTGCCCCAAAGCCAGAAAGCTGACCACAGGAACATTCCCTGAATTTTTTTCGAACCATAGGTGCTGAAGTATTTTAAGAAATGTAATACAGTGGACCCCCCTCTTTATGATGGTTATCCATTCCAGAGACACAATTTGACTGAAAATATTGTAATGTGAACCCAATAATGCATTTTTTTTGTAGCTCGTTCCAAACCTCGTTCATAAACTTCATTAGGAGTTTATGTTTCTGCCGCAGAACTAAGGCTATTTCTCTCTCTAAAAGGTGCTTACTACTCTTGTTAGCGGCCGTGGTTATCAGGTTACACTATGTTGTAATCATAAAACACAAACTACCAGGTTTCCCTCCTTCCCTCTATACTAGCTGTTTTTCAATTTTTTGCATCTCACGACACACTGACAAGACGCTAAAATTTTCAGGACACACCATAAGTTTTTTGACAATTGGCAAGACATACCACATTGCTAATGGGAGGTTCACATCCCCAATGGCCCTACTAATAAATTACCCAGCCCCAAACTCCAATGGCACCTCTGTGGATCATTCATAGTACACCAATGTACTGTGACACACCGGTTGCAAATTGCTGCTCTATACACGTAGTTATGATGTTAAAAATACTGCTACTGGATGGGACTCTCCCAAACACTTGCTTTTGCATTGCAGATTGCCTTATCTACCACCCATGAGGTCCTGTTGATTGCAGTTATTAGGCCCACTGTAAAGTGAATAACATATCGAATCACAAATCTTGTTTTACTAGGCAGAGTCCATTGTAAAGTGATTTGATCATATTCTGAATCCATTGTAAAGCAGGGATCCGTTTTTCTTCTGTGGGTTGTCATTTAAGGGCTGAGGCTGTGATCCTATGCACACTTTCCTGGGAGTAAGTCCCATTGAACTTAATGGGACTTACTTCTGAGTAGACATGCATAGGATTGGGCTGTAAATCAAAGCAAAACTAACAGCTGAATGCTATGCCCCCTGGCTCCCGCTGAAGCAGTGGTGCCAAAGTGGCTACTGTTGTATCTAGCAGGCACCTGGGAGCAGCTAGAAGTCTACTCGGGAAAGGGACTTGGGGAAAGCCCCATGTCCCGCAATAGGACTTTTAAAGTCTGCACCAGCTATTTTTCCAGCATTCCTTCATTGCTGGGTGCCATAAGCGTGATTTATGGCATGTTTACAGCACCCAGCGCTGGCGCAAAGGCTCAGCGCCAGTGCTGGGCCACTTCAGGATTGGGTCCTAATACAGGCACAAAATGGCAGGAATGCAGGAAATGGTCTGGGATGGTTGGGGTGAATTAGCTATTGGAAGAATGTACTTGAGTCATGGGAACGAACTAACAGAGAAAGATATACTGTTCATGAATTGCTCTCACAGGGAACAAAGTCATTTTGATGAGGAGGAATGGATCATTTAGGAACAATGGAAAGGGAATTTATTGATTTACAGAACACGCCAGAAACCCTGGAACTGTTCACACCAAGAGGCAGGAGTGACACAGGGCAGAAAAAAAAAATTAGCCCAAGACCTACATTTCCTGTTTTCAAGGTTCCCTCCCAAGAATCACACTGTTTGGAAAAAGGACCAATTAGCAGCTTTCATTCAGCTGCTCTGTGTTTCACTGACAACTCAGATCTGTTAACAGCAGTCTCTTGCCTGACCTCCCCCTATACTTAAAAGCAGCCCTCCATATGTGAAATAAAAGGCTCAGAAACAAAGAAAAGAAGCATGTGAAGTAACCAAAGCTGCTTTAGACAGCTTTACTTAGGTTTGAGCTGCTTCAGAAGGACCTTGCTTTGTTTAGGGCTCTCTCTGAAGTGACTCCAAAGCAAGATTATTCAAACTGGAGTGAGATTCTTTCCACATCAAATGCACACCCTGAGAAGCATGCCACTTCAAATACATTTTCGGAACATGGTGCAGGTGCAATGTCAATCATACATTAGGTGTGTATTAAGTCAGGCTAGGCATGACCCAGCTGAACTTAAAACACTTAAAAGTTTCCATTGATTTAAATAGGAGATATACAAGCAGGTGCTTAACTGCCTCACTGAAATCAGTGCAACCTAGAAGTCATTTTTGGAAGGGATCATGCACAGCATCTTAAAATGGGCATAACTGATCTGTTAAAAAAAAACTTTGTACTTATATTTTCAACATGATTTTCTACATTATATATTTTCTATATTAGAAAATATTTTCTATGTTTTCTACATCAATGAACATGGTGTTGTTCAACAATAACAAACATTTAATCATGCCTTTTATGTTGTTGATTATGTCATTTCCATGTTTTCTACATGACGTCTGTTCCCTGTAGACAAATGCCAGGGACTCCAACCATTGGTACTGCTGGTCACGCACTCATCTGAATCCCTTTTGTTTTTTAGGACTGCACCATTGCTACAGCAGGCAGAACAGTGGCCCTCTGCAGAGTGACACTGCAGCCCCCCCCCCCAAGAAAGAAGGGTAATGTTGCAAACCTCCATGCTCTCCCACCTAATAGGTCACAATTGCATGCACACGCTTGTGGCACCACTCTGCCGCCCAAATACATAGAATTCTTTGAAAAGGTCAACAGGCATGTGGATGCGGGAGAACCCGTGGACATTATATATCTGGACTTTCAGAAGGCGTTTGACACGGTCCCTCACCAAAGGCTACTGAAAAAGGCTACTGAAAAAACTCCACAGTCAGGGAATTAGAGGACAGGTCCTCTCGTGGATTGAGAACTGGTTGGAGGCCAGGAAGCAGAGAGTGGGTGTCAATGGGCAATTTTCACAATGGAGAGAGGTGAAAAGCGGTGTGCCCCAAGGATCTGTCCTGGGACCAGTGCTTTTCAACCTCTTCATAAATGACCTGGAGACAGGGTTGAGCAGTGAAGTGGCTAAGTTTGCAGACGACACCAAACTTTTCCGAGTGGTAAAGACCAGAAGTGATTGTGAGGAGCTCCAGAAGGATCTCTCCAGACTGGCAGAATGGGCAGCAAAATGGCAGATGCGCTTCAATGTCAGTAAGTGTAAAGTCATGCACATTGGGGCAAAAAATCAAAACTTTAGATATAGGCTGATGGGTTCTGAGCTGTCTGTGACAGATCAGGAGAGAGATCTTGGGGTGGTGGTGGACAGGTCGATGAAAGTGTCGACCCAATGTGCGGCGGCAGTGAAGAAGGCCAATTCTATGCTTGGGATCATTAGGAAGGGTATTGAGAACAAAACGGCTAATATTATAATGCCGTTGTACAAATCGATGGTAAGGCCACACCTGGAGTATTGTGTCCAGTTCTGGTCGCCGCATCTCAAAAAAGACATAGTGGAAATGGAGAAGGTGCAAAAGAGAGCGACTAAGCTGATTACGGGGCTGGGGCACCTTCCTTATGAGGAAAGGCTACGGCGTTTGGGCCTCTTCAGCCTAGAAAAGAGACGCTTGAGGGGGGACATGATTGAGACATACAAAATTATGCAGGGGATGGACAGAGTGGATAGGGAGATGCTCTTTACACTCTCACATAATACCAGAACCAGGGGACATCCACTAAAATTGAGTGTTGGGCGGGTTAGGACAGACAAAAGAAAATATTTCTTTACTCAGCGCGTGGTCAGTCTGTGGAACTCCTTGCCACAGGATGTGGTGCTGGCGTCTAGCCTAGACGCCTTTAAAAGTGGATTGGATGAGTTTCTGGAGGAAAAATCCATTATGGGGTACAAGCCATGATGTGTATGCGCAACCTCCTGATTTTAGGAATGGGTTAAGTCAGAATGCCAGATGTAGGGGAGAGCACCAGGATGAGGTCTCTTGTTATCTGGTGTGCTCCCTGGGGCATTTGGTGGGCCGCTGTGAGATACAGGAAGCTGGACTAGATGGGCCTATGGCCTGATCCAGTGGGGCTGTTCTTATGTTCTTATGTTCTTACAGAGTATACATCTCTATCTAGAGAACAGATATGAGTGATGCTGTTGTCAAGTCCTTGTTACTCTCTCTTTGTTTGTCCTTGATCTACACAGGAAAGTGCCCCACAGGTGACAATACTGTGCAGACCTCAAAAGAAGTCTACAGTCCGTCTGCCTGAAGCGACCTGTGTAAGCCCAGTTGCTGCTTAGTGAGGTTGCTAATCTATTCCTTCTAATCAGGCCCATGTGGTTTTGCAAACTCCATCTAGTGGGTGGCAACCTTCAGTCTCGAAAGACTATGGTATAAGCCTACAGCAGCCGGTATTCCCAGGCGGTCTCCCATCCAAGTACTAACCAGGCCTGACCCTGCTTAGCTTCCAAGATCAGACGAGATTGGGCATGTGCAGGGTAACAGTTGCTGTCAATGGCAGACAGTGAATCAGCTGGTACAGCCAGACCTCACAGGCACCTGTTACTTGGCTGTCCATTGGATAACTTGCAATAGCACAACAGCCCTGCTGGGAGATGTTTGGCAATCCCACCTTTGTGTTTTTCTTTCTGATACTGCTGTATCCCTGATACAGTTCAATTAAAACCTTGATTGGATCACCCTTGTCTCTATGTTAGCAGAAAGGGATCCTTTCTGATGACCTTCATTGCTTTAGGGTGAGGTGAGGTGTTGTGGGTGGGTGGGGGTCTCTGCTCAGTTTCTATAGCATCCTCACTCCGTGACTTCTTGGACTCCAAGGGGTGGGGATGCTCCTCCGTTATTGTGAGCCTCTTGTTTTCTGCTACCACAGTATGGCGGGCAGTGACAAGGATACAGGAAGGGCAGTATACTGACAGGCAGGTGCCAGCAATAAAGCAAAGAACACAGGGTGGGTGTGGTGTGGCTAGATGGATGTGGTGTGGCTAGATGTAGGTGCAGTAGGTGCCTTATGTCACATGCTAACCCAGTGATTGCCTCATGCAGTCTCCTCCTGCTGCTATGTCCACGTTCTATAGCCTCTCAGTCAGGTATGTCTGTTTGCAGTGATGCAAGTTCTAAATGCGGGGGGGGGGTGCTCTTTACCTGTCTCCTGTTGTGGCTGTTAGAGAGCAGCTTTGTGGAGTAGGGTTCTAGGATCTGGCTCTTCTCCTCTTACCTCTGCTATCGGTGTTCCTCACCCATATTAAAGTTGAGTGCCCTGCTGGTTAGGGTAAGTTCTTGTCTAAGCTCAAACCTGTCTTGCCAGGCTCCCGTGGGACTCAAACCCTTGCCACAGAGAGACTTGTATGCATGTTCCACCTGACTGCCCTCTTCCAAGGAAGCTATCTTTCTACCTTTGCTCTGCTAAAAAAGAATGTTCCTTTGATGTATGTGTTTATGTGGGTGGGATAAGGGGACTTGGGAGGGATAAGGGAACTGGGTGCAGGGATTCCTAGTAGAGCTGCGCATGAATGAATGAATGAAGTAATTAGCTCTTTGGACATCACACCTATGATGCATAAACATCACACTGATGCACTGACATCAAGATGCTGCTACATGGATGGTGCGCTATGTAGAAGTTTCCTCAGATGCTGGGGAGCATTACTGGAAAGAGCTGCACTGGCATAGCACTGCCTGGGCAGGTTTATAATATGATTCATGTCATGCAGGCATCCATGTGCCATTGGTGCAGTGGCGTAGCTAAGGGGGTGCAGGGGGTAGCAGTTGCACCAGGCATCAAACTTTAGGGAGGCAACAAACTGAGCTTGACACTAGTGACCAAAATTGTGAAAATCTTGGTATGTATCAATCATGTTATAAATCATTGGAAAGATATTTTTATGCTGAATGCAATGAAGCAAACCGCATTGAAATATCTTTATTCTATTAAAAGTTATGGCCAATTAACCGGAAAATTAAAACACAAATGCCTTATGGAACAAAAAGTGGATTATCTTAACTCAAAACTGACTTATGAAACTGATTGTTCTGAGAGGCAATGACATGTTATTATGTTATTGACATGTTGCAATGACATGTTATCATGATACAGCATGAAACCAATAAGGTGTTAATATGAGTCAGCTGTCATTTCCATGTATCATAATACAAAGGCACTTTTTCAAGTGGTGCCCCTCTTGTATTGGGCTGCTTCCATCCTTCTTCACCCCTGCACAGGGGTGAAAATAACCATCCTTCTTCACCCCTGCACAGTATCTCTGACCGATAAGGGACATACTTTTTTATTTATTTACTTAATGAAATTTGATTTTGTAGAGGGAAGTCTATAAATCTTCTTTGACCCCAGGTAGCAGATAGATGCCTTAGCTATGCCACTGACTGAGGAGAGGCAGCAGAGCAGGTGGGTGGCAAGCTGCTGGGGGGAGGAGGTGAGTTCCTCCCAATTTTTACTTTTTTAAAAGCCTGGGCATGATGTCACTTCCTGTTGTGACATCACTTCTGGGGCAGCATTTTGAGCTTGGCACTGGGCTACACGATCATTAGCTACACCACTGCATTGGTAGGTGTTCAAATGAGATTGAATCAGGCATCAATCTTATAGATGTTTTCCTGGGAGTAAGACCTATTGAACAAAATGGGACTTAACTTCTGAGTAGACCTGCATTAGATGTACTGTTTGCGAGAAATGCAAATGAACAAATGTTAGTGGCAAATCTATACAACTCTAAAGTGGCTAGATTTTTTGTTTTCTTTTGGCTGGGTCTTGAAGAAATATTTCTTCTTTATTTTCAGTTTTTATAAAATAGAATTAATACATCTGGGAGTGCAGGATGAAGGACACATTTTACAGTGGCATAGATTTATGAATAAACTCCTGAATGTTATGATATTGAAACTCATTTGAATTGCTGAGAACAACTGGGAAAAATAAATAAATCTTTACATTTAATGATAAATTCTGATATTTTGAGCTATGGAAGATCAAATACCTGGTTCATAGTTTGTTGTATACTTGTACCATGACGGTGCAATAAGGAGCAATCAATTCATACCAAAGCAATGTCCAAACTCAACTGGATGGAATAGATTAGTTTTAAAACATCTTACACATCTCAGTAAGAATTTGTCTCCTAGCATCCAACTCATTAAAAAGTAAGAGTACTTTTTCTCATAAAGTGTGATAGGAGTTTGATTAACTACATGGCTAAAACATCAATATTGAATATTCCTTGTGTCAATCACATTTATATATCTTACTCCAAGGAAATGCTTACATGTGATTCCTAACAGTGATGGGTGTACTTCCCTCATCTCAATTTGGAACTAGCTTGTCATTTATAAGCTTTCTCAGAAAACTACTGGAAAGGCTCAGCTGTTTGTTTAGCACTCCTCCTGATCCTATCCACTTCCTCCAAGCCCCCAATCTTCCAGGTCTCGTGCAGTCAAATAGATAGCACGCTTAGCATTTTGATCCATTCTTCCTTTGTTTGGTGTAAGTGTTGTGAGAGTGTTTTGGAAACCAGGACTCCTTGGTCAATCTTTAACCATGCAAGGTAGCCCCAGGCCTCCAATGCATGGGTTCCTTTAACCCATCTCTCGAGAACTCTGAGATATGGAAGATCTCAACTTTCAATTGACTTCCTCACACAGGTGTGGGACATTGGTTAAGAAGTGAGAAAGACAAGTTTCCCAGCTGCAAGAGATTGAAGTGTTCATGCCCTCTGGAGGGTGCACTTCTTGCCTTCAGCCCTAGTTTAAGCTACCTAGTTTAAGCTACACAGCTTCAAGTCATGGTCTTACAACAGAGCTGGAACATTTGGCACTTTCCTTTTTTCTGTTTATTTCCCCCAGTTTTCTGCCTTTCCCTCGCCTCCTTTACTACCACATCACCCCCAGTTCTTCAGTGCCTGTTTGTTTCCTAATAATTTTCTCTTATTAACCTTCCCTATGTCCTGCTTCCCCACCTTTCTACACCCCTCCATAACACAGCCCTTCTTCCTATAAGGATTTCCTCTTTTTACTTACCTAGAAATTGTTGGCATATTGGGCCTTGTGTTGTGTCTTTTGTGTGTGTGTGTGAATATTGCATACCCTAACACCAATCCTTTAGATTCCCTTTTGATCTCCATTTCTGATTATTGTACCTTTATCCCTGAAATAAAGTCATGTTTTTGCACCTATATCCTCGCCTTCTGCCCCATTGCATGGCTGTCAGTTTGTACCATTAGCCACAATTCTTGGGCCCTGTGCAAGTAGTCAGTTTCTCTTATGGGTTCATGTTACACATGACTTAGAGCAGGGGTGTCAAATTAGTTTCATGCACAGGACCAAAGACAGTATTCATGGTGCCTGTTGAGGGCCGGAGGTGGCATTATTAAGCAGAAAGTGACTTGCCCAGGTATCCCCCCACAAACATGCATGACACAAAAGACTTGGTCGAAACAGGGCCATGAGTTATTCCATTACAAGGCTGCGCAGCGATTGGTGCAATGCAACGGGTCCTGACTATACTCCACCCCCCTTTAGTGCGGACACCTAACTAGAAGGAGGCAGTTCCTGTCTGAGCCCTCCTTTGGGCAAACCACCTTGACTCAGAACTTGAGCTTGCTGAAGGCTCCCCCAAGTTGTTCATCACCAACCCCTGGAAACGGGGTCCAGCCAGCTGAATTGTTCTGCCCACCCTGAGCTGGGGAACCACAAAGGTGAGCATCCTAATTCCATTCCGGGGTCAAGCCAGGCTGCCCCTGATCCGGGTAGCCTCGGGGCTCAGCAATGGCCTTAACTCGGCCTGTTGCTTGCCTGAAGGTAGACACCAGTTCCCTATTTCTCCTTCTGTTCCTGCACTACCCTGCCACATGGGGGGGGGGGGGCTAGCCTAGCGCTTAGCACCCCCCACCCCATCTAAGAGTCCTTGCATGCCTACTCATAAGCAAGCCCCCTTAAGATCCTAGAGGCTTACTCCCCGGAAAGTGGGGAAAGGACTCCAGCCCTATGGTCCAAGTGTCTGCATGCCCACTCAGCAGCAAGCCCCATTAAAGTCCAAGAGGCTTACTCCCTGGAAAGTGAGGCAAGGACTGCAACCCTATGATCCAAGCCTCTGCATGCCAAGGGGCTTACTCCCTGGAAAGTGGGGCGAAGACTGCAGCCCTATGGTCCAAACCTCTGCGTCCCTACCTGAAAGCAAGTCCCATTATGGTCCATGGGACTTACTCCCAGGAAAGCGTGGCTGGGGCCGCAGCCCTAGAGCTCAAGCCTCTGCCTGGCTCCTCAGATGTAAGCCCCATTCCCGTCCCTGGGGCTTACCCCCATGAAAGTGGGTGATGGCGGAGGCGCTGAGCTGGCGCCCGCCTCCCATGGTGGGGGTTGGGCGGCTCCCCACGTGCACGACGCCGCAGGGATCCTGAGGTCGTCTGCTCCTGGAGCCCCGGGCTTGCCTGCCAGCCGAGCGCAGGGAGCTGCAGCAGTCCTGCAGCTTGCTGTGGTCAGCCGCAGTTCCCAGGGCAGTGCGTGGCCAGGTGCCTGTGCCTTTGGGAGGGCTCCGAGCCATGCGGAGCCTGCTCCCACGTAGAGTGCATGGCAACCTGCCATCTGGTCCGTCGGGGAGAGCCCTGGAGCAGCACCAAATCACGGAGCCCCTCTCCAGCAACCCCTGTGCGTTCGGCAGCAGGCAATTTGCGCCCTCCCAGGAAGCAGCAGCAGGAGCTGTGAGCGCCACATGCGCTGGAGACCCCGGCGAGGCCAGCAGGGAGACCTGGCTCCAAGCTGGAAGGCGGCAGCCTGCCCCCTCCGCACACCAGGCCAGGGACTGAGTGCACACTCCAAGCATGTCTGCTCAAAAGCAAGTCCCCCTGCGCTCCACGGGGCTTACTCCCAGGAAATTGTGCCCGGACTGCACCTGATCCTTTCCTTGGGCAGAGCCTATCCAAACCTCCATCCCCATCTTACAGATCAAACATGCTGCACATGGGATCCAGCGTAGGATTGGCCTCCTCGGAAGTTGCACTAGTCCTGAGTCCAAGGCAGCTGGCTCCACTGCTGCCGAGGAACAAAGAGGCTGGGAAAGCATAGGCACCAGCCTTTAAACTACACGCCCCAGCTTGCCCCCTCCCCCGACCAAGAGCTGCTCAGCACGTCATGCAGGCGGGGAAGCCGACAAGTTTCCCTCCACCTGCATTAACAGCTGGAGGGCTATTCATTCAGCAGATGATGGCCAGAAATAAGCACAGTGTTCTCACATAGAAACTCATCAGCTGCAAATGACAGAAGAGAAAAATGTGCAAGTTGTTCATATTTTCAAAATATGAGAGAGCCCAATTATCATGCTGGGAGAGCATAATGGCTGGATAAATAGCTTCTGGGGCCTGCATTAGGCCTGTGGGCCTTGTTTTCGACACCCCTGACTTAGAGCATGCCTGGTAATACATATACTTCTGAGTCAGAGCAGAAAGGATTTAGGGCCCAATTCTATCCAACTTTCCAGTGCTGGTGCAGCCATGCCAATGAGGCAAGTACTGCATCCTATGGGCAGACACAGACTCCTTCTTAAGGTAAGGAAACATTTGTTTCCTTATGTCAGGACTGAACAGTGTTTGCATCAGCCCGGGAAAGTTGGATAGGATTGGAACCTTAGCCTTTCACCCTTGCTACCTGGGCCAAGAAAATCTGCATCAAAGAAAATCTCTGTTGGCTGGGAAAAATCATGTCAAAACAACCCAAGACATTCCAGATTGAGACTAGGACACCCCATCAGCCATTGACTGTGGTCTATAAGGTATTCAATAATCCCTCCCCCTTATTTTTTGGCAGTCCCAGACTTGGGAGGGGACGCAAAACCTAGGAGGACTATCAAGTCCCAAACAGATTGATGGTTAATGGCTGGGGTTTGACTTGGTGGATCTACAATAACCCAGTTATGGCATGATCCATCTCCTCCTGTTCCTGCATAGACCTATGGATGCTGAAAGGAATGGATCTCTTTGGTTGGCAACCTTCAGTCTCGAAAGACTATGGTATAAGCCTACAGCACCCAGTATTCCCAGGCGGTTTCCCATCCAAGTACTAACCAGGCCTGACCCTGCTTAGCTTCTGACATCAGACGAGATTGGGCATGTGCAGGGTAACATATTTAAGATCCTGCAGCCCTTTTTTATTCACAAACGCTCCTCAGCCTTTTCTCTTAATGATGTAGAGATTGACTCACCACAGAAATATATTTCTTTTTCATACTTGAAATGATTCTTGAGACAGATTTAAAAAAGAAAAAAGAAAAAAGGATGAAATCCCATCAGCTTGCAGCCATTCCATGAACATTATGGTAAATTTTGACCTTGTCAGGGGAAGACGTTTGATTTGGTTTCTCTCAAAAAGATACATCCACAATATTAAATTAATTTCCTGTAAACTTCACCATTCTACATTACCAAGCCTTGTAAATGTCATCTTTATCCATCATCATGCAATATTTTGATGTCTCATATATGGAAATTCTTATTTCATTTTCCGCTTTTCTAAAAAGACAGGTTATTTCCCTATTAAATTACACCCTCTCAGATGTTTTTTATTTTATTACATTTTCTATCAGCGGATGCACAATGACCCTTGAAAAGTTAATAAATCAGCTTAGTTACTTTCTAAATTAGTTGGCACTCTTTTTTCTTTTTTCTTGTATATGGCATGGCTTGATTTTGACATTCTTTGTGAATAATCATGAGAAAGTTCAGAAGGATTCTACTAAGCTATCTTAAAGAAGAAATATCAAAGAGTCATGTAAACAGGTGTTTACTGCTCAAATGGCAAAATATTAGAAAACAGATATGCTGGAATTGTGGTTGAGCTATTAACAAAAACATTGCAAATGTCTAATGAATGACATTAATATCTGTTACTTGTATAAATGGTGCAGAAAATTACTTTTTTTTGGCAGCATGTCAGAAAGTATATTATTGGAAGAGATCATGTGAGTTAGTTGTTTACATTAACTGCTTTGCCTGAGTGGCATTGGCAATACAGGTTCAGCCTTGTTATACATGGATTTTTTATACACAGATTTGACTCAACAAGAATGGCCCCTGCAAATGAGAAGGAATGTGCTGATCCCTGGAGAAGGGGAAAAATGCATCCCTATAAAATCAGTTTAAAAAACTGCTTTTTACTGTTGCAGAGAGACAGTCATACAAGTGATTACAGGTATAACCTAAGTATCCACAGATTTTTCTATCTCAAAGCTGATGAGAAGGGCCCTTTAAATTAAAGGAAAACAGTCATAAGAATATAAGAACAGCTCCACTGGATCAGGCCTTTGGCCCATCTAGTCCAGCTTCCTTCCAGCGGCCCACCAAATGCCCCAGGGAGCACACCAGATAACAAGAGACCTGCATCCTGGTGCCCTCCCTTGCATCTGGGGTTTAACAATGCCAGAGAGTGCAGCCAGCTGAATCTATCAATCATTCTCTCTGCAGTTTTCACTCCTCCCTTCCCACTGAGCACGTGAAAGAAGGCTAAATGGCAGTGATTATTACTTTCTCCATTCTTTCCCCCTTGCTGGGGCTCCTGGTGAAGGGAAGGATTGCTGCCTCCTAAGCTAAACTAAGCTCCTGGAGAGAGACTGATTGTCTCTGTGTGCATTACATAGGTCAGCAAGGCTGCTTTTAAATCACCAGAGCAAAGAAACTTTGTTTTTTAAATTGATTTGTTATAGTGTGTTTTTTTGCCATCCCTGTGAGTTATTGGAACGGAACCCTCGTGAATACAAGACTCAGCCTGTACTTTGATATCAGCTATTTCAAGTATTTATTTTTCCTTGTCCTATGCATCCATAAGCTGTTGCTCATGATTAGCTCCCTGGTGCAGGTAGCATTGCTAGGTAGTCAACGGGGCATATTTTAAATGCACTTATCACAGTTGTCCTGAAAGGAAGCTCTTGGCTTACCCATCAAAGCAAAGGGTTGCCTCTTAAGAAGGTCAGACTTGACTAACCATCATTAAAGGGACTGAAGATGAGGGGCAGCCCAATCATATCCCCTGTGGCACTGCCAGGTGCAGCGGTGCCAAAATGGCTACCGCTACATCCAGCAGCCCCACTGGGACCACTGCAGGTCTCCGTGGGGAAGGGGACTTTCATCCCAAATTCTTGGGGAAAGCCCTGAGACCAGCAATGGGACTTCTGAAATCTGCATTGTCTATTTTGACTTCATGTCAGGCTTTGCAGCCCAACGCAGAGGATAGGATATGACAGAGCAGAGCTCCACCAGTCCTACCCCTCCCACCCTGGTCCCCCACCTTGCCCTGTCCTCCTCCACCCTCCCTCCACTCTGGAATGCTCCAAGGCCCTCACCTCACCACTCTTACCACTCCAGGAGGCATCTGTCTAGTGCTGGACTCAGCACCGATTGGTGTTGCTCAGGCACTCACTCCTATCTGGGTGTCACAGACATGCTTTACAGCATAGTTGTGACATCCAGCACCAGCATTGGAGCTCACCGCTGACGCTGGCCCACCATAGGATTGAGCACTAACTTGCCTCATTGATATCAATAGTGCTTAGTCATGATGATGGTCAAACCTATGCATGCCTACTCAGAAGTAAGTCCCATTGAATTACTCCTAGGAAATTGTGCATAGGGTTACAGCCTGTTTTCAGATGTAATGTAATCTCTCTTGAGAAAACAATACAAGTGTTCAAAACATGGTTAAGCATATGCTTAAGGAGTTCTTGCCAACTCCAACCATGTTCTAGATGCAAGGTCTTGAAAACTCCAGTGCAGGCTTGAATGAAGCTCCCAGGTGCCTGTTGAAGCTCAGAATGCAGCATCATTTCCTGTGATTGGCAGGTAGCATAAACATTGGCAAAGTTTAGTATAAACACCAGGCAATACTGATTCTGCTACTATGCCACACCTTTTACCTGCTGACTGTCTAGTCTCCAGCCCCGGCACTGATGATAGACCTTTTTTCTGGATTTTGGTTCGGCTGGGTTCCATTCCTATTCTTGCTCTTAGAATGAGCAGCAATATGCTCCTCAGTAGTTGCAAACCAATGCCATTCTATTCTTCCCTATAAAAGATTCAAACCTAGAATAGCCATAGCACACAACTCCATAAATAATCATTAGCATCTCCCTGTCATTTGCATGAATCCACAAAAAATGTGAACACAACAGTGAATCACAAGAATGATAAAATGTCACAAGGGCTATCAAATATAATTATAGGTTCAAAATTGGAGGCGAGATCAATAGCATATTAACAGCCTAATCTTGAGCTCCCCAGTGCCCACTGGAGCAGTGCCACTAAAGCGGCTACTGCTGTATCCAGCAGGTGCCGGGAACCAGCAACTTTCATCCCCTTGCCCCGGGAAAACCTCCAAGCCCTGCAGGGGGACTTCTCAAGTCTGTGCTGGCTTTGCCCCTCTCCTGCCCTGATTCCTATCCCACCCCACCCACCCCTACCCTTGTTTTGCCCTCCCCCTCCTCAAAGGCCTCACCATCACCTAGTGGTCACACTTACCCCTGGCAGCAGTGCGTCCTCCTTCTGCTGGTGCTGGGCCTGGCACCTGCTTTGCACGGGCTGAATGCCGGCGCCCCCTACTCTGATGATCACTCAGCACCAACAATGGGCCAGTTTAGGATTGGGCCCTTAGACTTTAGCTAAGATAAGCAAGGCTAACTTCTGAATGGTTGGCTGCCCTTTTTACCTAGCTGTAAATGAATTTTAAAAATTCTATTATGACATATGACAAAGCAAAGGGGAAATCCATTTCCATCTCCTTTTAGTTATGTTTAGTCCTTTAAAAAAATCTATATAACAGCCTGCGTCTGAAATGATTAAAAAATCAATAACACACTTCTTCTTTGAGAATGGTGTTTTGATAACCTTTCAACAAGTGGTGTTCTGGACATCTTTCACCATTTGCCTGGATGCATTATCTGTAATTGTCTTTTAATAGACTGAGACTAAATTATTAGAAAAGAATTGCATCACCAGGGAGTAAGAGTTGTCAGATACCACTGAGATGTAATACATCAAAGGCTGTTGTGTTCAACCTTATCTCATGGGCTGTTTGTTTTTAAGATACATATTCAGGAATAAAAGGAGCTTTTGACTCTCGTGACCTATTCTAGTTTCAAACAGGTAAACATAATGAGCAGCAAAGCTGCATAGAGTTATATAGAATTAATGGATCAACAGCAACAACTCCATATTGGATAAAAGGTTCATGACCTGAAAAAGGAGCTAGATAATACGAGCTTCCTTTCAAAGCAAGAATGTGTTCGGTTGTCTGGAAAGTAACTAAAAGTTTGCTTGGGAACTGGTAGCCTTAACAAAATTGATATAAAATGCCAAGGGAAGTTGTTTACTAAGTTCTATGGAAGCAGCATCTTTACTTTTTTTCAACGTGGTTTTCTGGTTACATCTGGGCAAGGAGGAAACCAAACCTTGTGTTGAGTGCTCCCCTTTGTTTGGGAACACTTACCAATGTAATGATGTCCTTACATTGCAGGAGGTGTGGACTGATGCCTGAGCTGTCAATACTGTCACAAACATCACCTTGTGGTAGGGAAGGACCAGGGGAGATTCCCAAGTCAACCAGGGTTTAGCCCTCCTCCACCTACACCATCCTCCACAAACCCCCAAGAGCAATGTTTATTTATTTAGCTTACTCCAAGCCCCAGGTCCTATTAACATACATGTCCTTGGTTAATTATTGCACTCAATTTTCATGTAAAAGATTTTTATTATAGCTTTAAGGGAGCTTCAATTGCTCCAATAACATATCTACATGAACTACAGTAGCATAAAAACAAGAGATCATATCTAAAAAGAGGCTAAAATTACCATCTTACAGGTCTGCCAGCATTTCTTCCAGTATAAAAGCTGTTAACCCCCAGCTCCCTTCCTCCTGCTGTGCGTTTTCAGGTACCCATGCCCAGGTTTTATTCTTTAAGTTACTAATGCACTACACCTGGGTAACAAACACCCAACTTAATTCACCTTAAAGGGAAAGGCACTTGCCCCACCCCGTGACAGATACTGCCTGAAGAGCTAAGCAGGCGATACCATGGTCTCCTTTCTGGATGGGTGATGGAATGCCAGGCTGTGACAAGCTGCAGTACCTGTTGTGGCAGAATGGAGTCACTGCTGAGCTGATTAACCACTGCAGTGAGAATGTGGGTGAGTTTGTGAAGGCCAGAGAGAAAAAATGAAAAAAAGCCTTGAAGACCTGTCCAGGCTTGGTTTACAGTCCCTGTGGAAGCTTGATGGCACACAGCCAGAAGAGATGATCCATTCTGTGAAAGCAACATCTGATGACTGACGGTTCTGTGATTGTTCTTCAAAACATATTGTAAAAACCCCATTGAAAAATGATACTTTAGACTAAGCCTGACTATGTAAACTGTCTTGAATTCTGTCTAATGTTGTATGTGTGTACATTGTGTACTCATTGGCAACCACGGATTTGGCACATGTTGCCAACAATGGTCTCATACGCATGCACACATGTTTACAAATCCTAAAAATGTATTTTATATTTAAAGGAATTTAGAGGATTTAAGTGGTTGTGAGTGAAAGACTGCTTGTGAATAGTTCCATTTTGACAGCCATGGGTTAGATGAGGGCGGGAAAGAAAGAGTTGGGCTGCCAGCTGGGCTGAATTGCCTCTGCTAGGATAACCCATTAGGAGGGAAACAGAAAAATAGTGGAAGGTTTAAAACAAGCATTGGGGAATGGAGGATTTTAAAAGGTAAAATGAGTTGTCATGAGGGTTAGAGGGATCAACCAACCACTTCACTGATTTCTCCCAGCAAGTACAGTTAGAATGATACAACCTGGGAAAGCTTTTGCTGGCGCAGAAGATTATGCTGATTACAACTCTTCACATTTAATTAAATGGGGAAAATCATAGTAAAATTATGTTGGCTCAGCAATATTGAATGCTAAGTTGTCAATGACAACTGAAACTTTGATCTTGTTAATTACAACTACATGAATGGATTTGCTAATTGTGTACTGTTTTAATCGCCTGTTTCAACCTCCTAAGTTGCTTTTTCAGGATTGTGATTTAATGGTAATGTTAGGTGGCGAGAGGTTGGCACCACCAGTCTGGGGCAAACTGCTCTTCTCCAGTCAACTTGCTCGCATGTGAGAATGAAGTGATGTAGAAAAAGCACAAGAAAAGACAAGACTGTTGATATTGGGGAGAAAAATCATAAAGGAAAAAAAGGTGATCCACGTCAGAAAATGATTGATTGCCAAATTAGATAAAAAACACAGAATTCCCAATGTACTTTGATCATCAACATTTTCAGGAAAAGCAAAAATAATGCATACTTATTATGCTCAAGCAATTTTCAGGAAAATTTGAATACTGTCCATACTTGAGCCCTGCTCATCATACATTATGCTGTCTGTCAGAGAGCATACAGGTGACAGGCTCAGAGGTCTCTCACATGCTGATCATGTCAATGATGCAAGCCAATCATGAGCTTGCCACACCCCTTTCTCTCCACATTCAGTGTTTTTGCAGAGGCAAAAAGTCCTGAGCATTCCAAGATTTTCATCATGGGACTAAATCCTCCATGTTCTGCATTTACCTCTGCAGACAAATGCTGGATGTAGGAAGAGCAGGGAGTGTGGGTAGCCAATGCATTCTGACAGGGGCGTAATTAGCATGTATGATTCTGCTAATTCCCTCGCATATTTGCCCTCCATGCTCAGCACTAGTTCTAGTTGTGTTTGTTTTGTGAGAAGCCAGCCCTGTTCTGGTTCAGGTGGAGTGGGCTGAATTGGGCCCACTGTTGTTTATTAGTATTGTTATTATACTATCCATATCCATCACCCACCCATATCCATATCCATATCCATATCCATATCCATATCCATATCCATATATATATATATATATATATATATATATATATATATATATATAGAGAGAGAGAGAGAGAGAGAGAGAGAGAGAGAGAGAGAGAGAGATATTTATTATTATTATTATTATTATTTGCTCTAGATTGCTTCTAATGAAGTCAATAGGGATATTCCAAATTAAACCAGTGTTTGAGAAGTCCAGTCTTAAGTAGTTGTACCCAGTGTCCTTATGTTTTGGCCCAGATCACTTTTTTTGACCCAATGCAGTCCAGGATATAATTCCAAAAAAGTGAAGTTTTGTTTGCTCTGCTGTCTTTTCAGAAGTGCGAGTGAAAACAACAAAGCCAGAGGGTGGAGAATCTAAAAGCTATAGAAGGAAACAAATTAGTTCAGTTGCTGGAAGGAGAAGATCACATCCTGAGCAGAACTGATGAGCTGCCAGGGACTGTCATAATGAAACATATCAATGCCTTCTGGAGGATTATGCCACCGACATCTTTTTGAACAGGCAAAAGAATTTTGAATAGACAAAGAGAGGACAGACTGTTTTTGTCTGTTCTTCCCATTTGTGTGGCTAGAATGATGTAAAAGCAAAAATGATTCCAGATTTTACCAGTTTTTTTCAGTTCAGTCAGAGAACTGGGGAACGCTCAGAAAAGTTTGCAGGTGGTCCTAAGTAAGAGGCCCGTTAATGATTGAGAGCTGCCCTGAAAGAGAGTTTGACTATCTTTAGCCATCTTGCACTGAGATGCTCCCCTTTCAGCATCAACTGTTGTCAGGTTGAGCCACTGTTGACAGCCACAATGACAGCAACTGTTACCCTGCACATGCCTGATCTTGTCTGATCTTGGAAGCTAAGTAGGGTCAGGCCTGGTTAGTACTTGGATGGGAGATCGCCTGGGAATACTGGGTGCTGTAGGCTTATACCATAGTCTTTCGAGACTGAAGGTTGCCAACCATGCCAACCATGGTTGAGCCAGCTTCCCCTTATGAGGGGGGACAGTGACAAAATAAGAATTGAGCATGCTGGGCTGGCGGGGGAGGGGTAGGATTGGGCTGTAAGAAATGTATGATGGCATGAGATTTTATAGGCAAGATTCCATGAGAGTCTTTATTTGGAGAAGGTCTCATGCATTTTAGGTCTGCAAGGTTGACTACTGTAATGCAATGTAATGGTTTACTACAGTAGAGATTTCATTTGATGAAGAGTGTGGCAGTCTTGGCAAGACTGGGTTGCAGAAGGCAAATTTAAGGAGCACTGGTGCATTTTGGTTTTCACTATGTCCATATTCCCTTTGGGCTCTGTGAGTTTAACCTATAGAACTTGCAACAGCTCCAAACACCACATTCAGAATATCCTCTTGACTATTCTTTATTTTAAAAATAATTTTAAACTTATGCATATTGTAAATTTTTAATTTATTTAATTAATTGATTTGATTTTGCCCTATGGGGCTGCTAAAGATCTTCCTGCTTGATGATGACACTTCCAACCATTACATGGCTGCCACGGTATCCTAAGCATGCTGGGCAGCCGCCAGCAGCTCCTCTTCGTCCCCTTCCCCCGGGTAAGAGAAGTGGCCCCACAATGGAACTACTCAATTCTGTGGTGGCTCTTTAGCCGGTGCAGAATCAAGGAGTCCTGTGTTGGACTGCACGGCTCAGCTCAGTTCTGCTGGTCCTGCCCCCTCCCTCCCCACTCCCTCCCCCTGCCACGCCTTCCCCTGCCCTCTGCCTGCCATGGGACGCCTCCCCCTGCCCCATCTTACCTCTCCACTGCCCAGTGCTTGCACAGAGCCCTGGGCGGTGGATTGCGAGCCCAGCACCAGAGCTGGCCCAGTACAGGCTCACACTGGACTGGCTCAGGCGCTGGGCTCTGTCAGACCCGCAATCATGCGTTACAGCACATCAGCGACAGAGCACGGCAGCGGTAAGCCAGCGCGCACAGGTCTGGACTGAGCCCTAAATTTGATCACAGGGGCACAACTTTTCTTTAAAGAGTTCCCTTTTTCATTATGCCACCCCAGTTTGCATTAATCAGTACTGATCAACATCCAAGGTATACTTGTGGGTCCCATTTCAGTTGTGCAAAGACTTGATTCAAAGCTAATCCATTGATACTGGAATTGGCAATCATTTTCTCATGCCACTGACTATGACAGAAGGTGCATTTGGATTCATACCTTGTTCTCCAGCTTATTAGGAAGACCATTGTCTACACTCCATTTTGAGGGGTAAAATACAAATGGATGGTAATGGTAAATCATTCTTTTAGTATCCTTTTAACATCTGCTGAATTGGGGGATAAAAGGAAATGTAGGTCTCCCATACTTTTACTGTCCTGGGTAGAAGTGGAATAGCAATAAAATAAAGAGGAAAAAATGGCACATGGGGCCAGTAAAACTGTAATAAAGACGCTTCTGATCTTGTTAGTCATACTGTGTTGTTGGCAGGTTGCTGAAATCAGGCAAGGGGCACATTGCACAGAGGGCAGCATATTATTCAAACTTAAAACAGCAGCAGCACAAAAAAAATTGCTGTATAACTGCAATTCTGTGTCCCTCATGCATTTGCCTCTTTAATTTTCTCCAGCCTGAGTCCCCGCAGTGGAAGTGAAAATAGAGTTTCTCTGTGTGAACTCTCTGGCACAAACAGAGCACAACCTTCTGCCAGAGAGGCAGAAACAAGGCGATGAGGACTTCACACCGTGGTAATTGCTATAGCCATGATATTTATTTCTGAGTGCGTTGGAATTTACATTTCACTGCTCTTTTTCATGCACACGCATATCTATAGCAGGGATGCGCTGTGTGGGGGCAGCAGGTGAGGCAGAGCCACTCCAATGGAGTCCTTCAAAAAGTGCTGTTGCCCACCACCACCACATAAAGTGTGCAAGCACTCACAACCCACGTGCAGAGCATGTGTAAGGCTGTATTGATAATGATATAATTTCATTGTATAAAATCCTATTCGTTTACTGTAGGTCTTTAGTATATTCATTTACTTTCATCCCCTTCCCCTGGGGAAAGCCCCAAGCTCCACAATGGGGCTTCTCAAGTCTGCACTGGCTATTTTGCTGGTGCAGACTTGATAGACTCTGTGTCGGGCCAACATGGAAATCAGGATCTGGCCAAGCAGAGCTCCGACAGTCCTACTCCTGCCATGGTTTATCTTCTCAGAATACCTCCTCCCACTCCCAAGGCCCTCACTGCTACCTGGAGCTCCAGTCAGCCACCATCTAGCTCCAGTCAGCATCTGGCCAGTGCTGGGCTCAGTGGAGACTGGCACTGGGCTGTTGCCAGCGCTGACTCCATGTAGGTTGTTGCGGACATGTCTTATGGTTGGTGCTGGAGCTCATCGCAGGCACTAACCTAGTTCAGGATTGTGCCCTAATAGTCTTCTGTTAGGACCCTCCTTCCTCCTGTTCTTTTCCCTGAGGAATGTCAACCTGGGGTTCCTTTGACGCCTCACTCCCCCCATGGGGAGTGATGGGTGTGACAGATCCCAAGAAATGAAATCAACTGCAATACTTGGGAAATGTTTTCTAAAGCAACTATCCAATTGGGCGGGGGGGGGGGAACCCCTGCAGATTTTGACAGATGTGAGAAGCTGTCCATAGTATAGAATATAAGCTATTTAAGTGTTATCAAAACTATATCAATATAGCCATTGTTTGCATGTATAATGGCCATAATTCACCAATGTATGATCTCTGTCTGATCTCTGTTTATGTCAACATGTTACTAGTTTCACAAAAGCCAATGAAAATGAATAGAAGTTCATTCATCGCAGCAACTGGGCTTCATAGATTGCTCTCCATGAATGGCATTCCATTTTCAGAAACTGGAAGAGCACAGTGTTGCTGGTACATAGTTATTATTTCAGAAAAATTCACAGTATTATAATTAAATGATCTGAGCAACCATCTGTTATTCAGTCAGGTCACAAATATCAAGTTTTGTGAGTGTGTGGTTAATAGGAGCCATTCTGAATCAACCCCTTGGAACTCATTAAATTCTAAAGATACATTTATAAATAATGTAAGTAGAATAAAAGTTAAAGGCAGAAAGGGGGGTGAGGAGAATGAAGGCAACATCGAACAGGATTAAAAATTAACATTGTGTCTGTTCTCTTCTCCAAACCACTCTAATCTTATGAGTCCTTTGAGACAAAGGTTCATTGTGCTTCATAACAGCACAGAACTACCCCATATAATATCTTTTTCTGATAGTTTAATTCATTATGGCAAAGGTATTGCATCTTTCTATTTGGATCACCAAAGACTAAGGAGTTATTTTTTTCAACCACATCTCTACTTTTTGCATTCCTGAGCTATTTCAAACACTCCATAACATTCTTCACTTGAAATGTGTGAATGGTTCCAAAGAATCAACCAACATGTCAGGTGGAAGAATTAAGCAAATTGCGTCACTCATGATATAATATAGAGCTATATTATATCTGTAGTAGTATCTATGAGTGCACTGTCCTCACATGACACTGGTTCTCAAACTAGGTTGCAAGCATTCCTTGAATGTTTTGAAAAGTTATTTGATTAAATCAATAATAGTAGACAAGTTTTCCTAAAGGCCAGTGTGGAATTCCTGGGTAGTGGTTAGTGGAGAGGGAGGGAGGGAGGAGTGTAATGCCGGTTCTGTCAGGTGGTATGGTGTAATGGAACTTCGTAAGATCCCTCGGAGGAGATAGGGTGTGGTACAAGCAGTGCAGGTAAGGTGGCAGCAGGGATGGTTTGGGGGTGGGGTTCAGAGATGTTTCAGGGTGGGAAGCAGGCTTGGCAGGAGAGGTGAGTTTTGCTTCTTTTTCTTCACTCCAGCATTGTTTTCATACTGACCAGCAGAGTAGGCTGGAAGATGAAAGTTGGGAGAAGCATCACCCCTTTTCCTAAAAAGGGAATGGAGGTGGTAAAAGGTGTCTGATGGGCACAGGGTACCACCTGAACCTGTCTGCTGCCCAAACCAGCCAGTCTCACCTTACTTCATGGATGAATCAGTCCTGTTTTAGGCATATGCTACACAAGCTCTCGATGATGATTATCATAGAATCATTGATTTGGAAGGGCCTAATAGGTTATATAGTCTAACCCACTGCCTTAGGCAGGAAACCCTCTTGGAGCATCTCCATTATGATGATGAAGAAGAAGATTTATATACAGCTTTTCAACAAAAAAGTTCACAAAGCGGTTTACAGAGCAAATCAAATAATTAAATGACTAGAGGATTTAAATAAATCAGCAACACTGTTAGCACAGTCTTAACTGGTGTTGGAACGGCCTGCCCCATATCCAGCACAAGTTTTAAGGCTAAAAGCGGCTCAGTCTGGGAAAAGGGGAATTGCTTCCCGTTACTTTGGGGAGAGCCACTGCAGCCCCAGTGGGTGGCGCAGATCCAAGCAGCCAGATCCAAGCAGAGCTGGCTTGGGCTGCCCGGAAACAGGGTCAGGATCTGTCATAAGTGTGGGATTCTGGCCCCACCCCTGCTCTCCTGCAGCCTGCCCATGGGCCCAGCCAGCATGCATTCACCTTGTCTCGGCACTGCAGAGGCTGGATGCAATCTCCACAGGCTGGTGCACATCCTTACACCAGCCTGGCTGACGCAGGAGTAGGTGCAAACATGCCTTACAGCATGTTTGCCACCCTCCCGGGCCAGCGCAAGGGACTTGCACTGGCACAGCGCAATCTTAGGACTGTGCTCTGTGTGAATGATGTGTATACTTTTTATTTGTTTTGCTTGTAGTTTTCCCCCTAACATTTCTGCCCACCATTTTTATCATGTAAAAGATAGCATGCCTGCATTTAAAACATAAAAACAAGGCGGAGAAAAGCCCCTAGGGCCGTCTGACAGAGGCTGTTAACTGGCTGAGAAGCAAAGCTGTCCTTCCTGCTTTTCTTTTTGTTTCAGTCCATGTCACTTTATCTGTTCTTCCTCCTGTTATCTTGGCTTTTTAATACAATTGCTTTCCTATCTTGTTGAATTATGAAAATTCACTTACCGGTAGGATCTCATACTGAAGCCCTTTATCAAAGTTGAATTAGCCGCATTTAATGCATTGGCATCAGATTACGACCGAGTAAATTATTTGTTGATTAAAGACTAACAATGAGCCTCCCCCAAGATGATAAACATTTTTGAATCTTTGAACAAAGATTTGTCCTATTTCTCGATGCAGAGTATTCTAAGAGGGCTTTGCAAGACTAGCAAATACAACAGGGCAGATGGTCTGATGCAAGGGAAGCAATTGGAGACAACAATGATGACAGTCAAGGCATGTGTGGAATGCTCCGGGGAAATATCACTGGTTTCATCAAAATCTTTTTCACTTTCCTTGGAGTTTCTCATGCGTTTCTCCTGAGTCACAATCTTTAAACTCACCTTGAAATTTTGCTTTTGGCAAAATTTGGTGGCAACTTTTATGAACTTGGGAGTGCTTGTCATCAGTCCCAATCTCCCTCAAAACACTCAGTGCTGACAAAAAGTAGATGACACCACAGCACAGTTCAAATGCCTGCATTGAAAAGGACAAACACTGCAGGCAGCTAGTGACAATAGCGTAAGATCCTAATCTTTCTTAGGATCAACTAAAAAGTCATGAAGTGACGAACATGCATTGAATGTCACTTTCTTCATGGGTTCAACCAACCAACCAACCAACCAACCAACCAACCAACCAAGTTCTTTCTTCTTAAGTCAGATGGTAAGCAAAACAAATAAAAAATTAAAACATTGATAAGATAGTAAGACAATGAAAAACCATGAGGCAACAGGGCACAAAAGGATCAATGAACAGAGGCATTTCATCCTAAGAGACTCACAAGAGGCTCAGTTAAACAGAATGGGCTGGACAGCCCAGAGGGCCAGCCCAGAACTTTCTGCTGCCTCAGGGAGAGATGTCTCCCCTCTGCATGACACAAAATCAACGCCATAACACCCAATCAATTTTTTTTAATAACTACAATTAATAACCTTCTCATAGTTCAGAAGCAGAGATGAACATTGCAAAGAAGTGGTTATTTTGTTTTGCTTTATTAATGATAGATCTATAGCTTTTGTTTAATTTGAAGGAAGAGCTGAGCATTTTAGTAACAGTCAATAACTGATGACCAGGCAGAATAAAAATCAGCAATACTATTCTCAGTTGTCATTTAGAATCAAGGTATTTTTGGAGTCTCTTCCAAAGATATTGACTTGTCTTAGCTGAAGAATTACGGAAGAAAAATTGTACTTTGCAAGTTTCAGAGTCAGGCATAGAATCAAGTGGCTCTTTGAAACTACAGGCTGCCATTTCTGAAAAGCTGAAGGACTTGGCTCTAGGTTTCTACAGCACAAACCCAGATATAGAGCACGAACCAGTTACTTCTGGAAAGGATGCTGTGAGAATTAGGCCATGCTTCTGCCAAGGAACTTAAATGTTTGGCCAACATGCTGAAGAATTTGCCATGCTTCTCATGCAAATTATTACCTGGAAGTAGTTCATGCCTAGCCTTATCCCTGACATGCAGTGACTTTAAAAGCAGGATGTTCAAGACAAAACCTTTTGCCAAGATAGACGAGCTATACAGTGGCCCCCTGTCATTCCTGGGTTTGTGATCCATGGATTTGACTCAATGCAGATTGCAAGCCCATGCTGGAGGGGCCTCAGAGGACCTTCTGGATGCAGCAGGTCATGTCCAGACCTTTTGAGGTGCGGGGAGGCTGTGCGCAGCAACTATGTACCTCAGAAGGCCTGCTGGAGCCTTCTAAAAGGCAAGTCTGGTTTTTTGCTACAAAAAGTAGCAAAAGTGCCTTTCAGAAGGCTTCGGTAGGTGTTCTGAGGAGCATGGAGGCCAGAAGCGACCTCCGCTCGTCTCAGAACACTTCTGCACATGACTAAAAGACACTTCTGGTTGCATCTGGAGATCCCAAGGGCTCTCCATGGATTTAATTATCTGCGGGTATTGGTATCTACAGGGGGGCTGGAAACGGATCCCCCACAGGTATTGAGGGCCAACTGTATAATAGAGATACAGGGACTGCTCAACCAAGTCAGCTGCAATAGAGTTCTTGACCCACTGCCCTGTCTGTGCTGCAGCAAAGCTCCTTTCCTCCTCAACTTGTTCATTTCTTGCACAGTTAAGTGCAGGACTTTTTCTTTTATTTAAATAGACTGCATAAGTAAGGTGTGAGGTGAGTGGATCTGCTTCCTTCACCACTCACTTTACTCCTTCCTTAAGCAGCCCCTTTAAGTTAAACAGGAAGTAACTTGTACTCTAATATGCTCCCAGATGCTTCTAGTGGGCAACTGTGAGATAGAGGAAGTTGGACTAGATGGGCCCTTGGCCTGATCCAGTAAGGCTCTTATGCTCTCATGATCAGATGTTTGCCCTCAAAACCAGAAATTCTAGGAAAAGGCTATCGTGCTGATGGAGAGATGCACACAGAGACATTCCTCTCATCTCACCTGCTCCAGGAATTTGAAATGATGGATGTGCCTGTCTGGAGAAAAAGAGATAGGTAAGGCCGAGAGTCAGAGTTGCCAAAGTGAGACAGAACAATCCATGGCTTGGGTAGCCACATTTCTGTGCTGCTTCTGCCACTACTTAGCTGATTTGTCATGCAGTGGAGTCGTCAGTACAGCACACATGTGCAGGCAGGCTCTGTGGACAGTAAAGGTAGGTTAGCACCAAAGCCTCACAGTTCTGTGCTGAGAATGAAGAGTGATGGTGAGTCACAGCTAGACAACCTTGGCAGATTTTGCCACCTCAGTCATGGGCAGTGCTTGGAATGATCGTTTCACCTTGCATCATCATAAGGCCAGCCTTGACTGCTCTCTTGCATCCATCAGGTCTTAACATTTCTGCCCCCCCCCATAGGACTATAACACCATGATACATTGTGCTGACCAAGAAAGATCACATGTGCTGAAATATCAAAACACTTTCCTTATGCAAACAATTCATTGAAAACATTGAAGGAAAGGAAGTGCAAATATAACTAACCAGAATTCAAACAGGCATACAGATTTTCTACAGCTGTGGATTGCTTGGGGCTCTGAAGATAATTTATAATTGCAGATTGATTTGGTTCTGCAGGCTTTGCACATTAGTATCCAAAAAGTAGGCCTCTCCTCATGAGAATAAACAAGTCACATTATGACAGGGTGACCAGATATAATGGAGGGCACAGTGCCTGTACCTTTAACCATTGTGTAGAAGAGGGAATTTTGGTAGGTGCAGCTTTTTAAAGCCTTCTATGTTGAGCAAAATTCCCACTTCTATACAATGTTTGAAGGTATAGGCACTCTGCTCTCTGTTGTATCTGGTCACCTTGTTTTATGAAGATAATCTGAATAAAAAATCATACACACACACGCGCGCACACACACATATATACAGGGTGAACCAAAAGTAGGTGGACAGTAGGTGGAATAGGGTTTGTGTTAGGGTTATACTATAACAATGGTGTTCATTATAACTATGGCGTTTGTATTATATTATATTAAATTATATTTAATTGTATTAGTAAATATAACTGTATATGTAATCTCAAAATATAACTATATATGTAATCTCAAAATAAATGTTATCGTTTACTGTCCACCTACTTTTGGTTCACCCTGTATATATATATATACACACACATATATATACATAATGTGTGTGTACACACACACACACACACACACACACACACACACACACACATTCTATGACCCTTGGATAAGTCGGGGGTTAAACTTAGGAGGGTGTCTGACTATAGTTTTGTCTTATTTTACCCCAGGCCAGGTCCTGAAAAATAACCTACCACTAAATTGTTACCTTAGAACTGTAGTCTCTAATTTTTTAAAAACATAGTAAAAGATCATAAGATACATTTTTATTCTTTTTAAATTCTGGTCTTCACAACCTTTTTGTAAGCACTATCAAAAGCACTATTTTGTAAATGCACTGTAAACAACATACCAGTAAAACAGTGGTTCCCAACCTGGTATTCATGTACTCCCAGGGACACTCAACAGGACC
This sequence comes from Tiliqua scincoides, assembly GCF_035046505.1. Lineage (NCBI taxonomy): Eukaryota > Metazoa > Chordata > Lepidosauria > Squamata > Scincidae > Tiliqua > Tiliqua scincoides. The sequence goes on from NC_089826.1 coordinate 64,091,017, forward strand.
TTTAGGGGTACTTGAAAAAGAATGGAATAATGGCAGAAAAAGGCAGGTCATGCTCCAGAATGCCTTGCAAGACAGGAATGCCTTGCAAGGACCAGCAAGGCAGGAAGGGAGGTAGCTAGCTGGCTGTGAAAGCCCCACCAATAGCTAGTTTTTGGTCATCAATTCATGTAAGAACCAGTGATTGAAAACCAGCACAGTAAAAAAGCTGAAACATAATATGGAAAGTGATCAACCACCCAGAATTTCTCAGCACACTTCTGGTGCAAAACAGTGCAAAGACAGAGTCTTCTGTTCTTCAGACAGATAAAAGAGAAAACACTGTGATGAATACATGAAGTCTGGGCTTTCATAGAGATGAGATGAGGGCTTGTATTATTAATTACAAACATTTTGCTAATATGAAGAGTACAATTTATGGAAATGATCTGCCAAGGGATATGCAAGTGAAAAAGGTTGGGAACCACTGCAGGAGATCCATGAATCAAATCCACCTTTAAGGTGTCTGGTGTGTTAAGCCAGAAGCTCTATGTACAACATACAACCCATAACACATAACTGGGAGTGTACCATTCAATTCACAGCAGAGAGATGCAGCTTGCAACCCTTTTTACTCAGAAGTAGACCCACTGCTTTCCATGGGTGTTATTTTTAAGTAATGGTGCATTGAATTGTAGCCTGGGAAGTTGCTTCAAATGGAAAGGAGATCCCATCCTGGTGTTGAAAAAAAAAGACCTCTGCCAAATGCATGCATTTGCAAAAGGGAACCAGGTTGAAGCAGCAAAAGGGAATGGAGGAGAATTAAAGGTTAACTCTTGCTGGAATTTCCCAGGAAAGTTACTCTAGCAAAGAAACTGTTCAGAGTTGAAAGGCTCTGCCCTCTGATTGACCCGGAGATAAGACGAAGTGAGAACTGGAGCTTGATTACTTGGCAAAAATTTCACATACTATATGTGAGTATCTACGGTGTGTGTGTTATATATATATATATATATATATATATATATATATATATATATATATATATAATTTATTTATTTATATATTTATATATTTATATATATAAATATAATATGAGTGAGAGAGAGAGAGAGGAAGCAATATAACAGCTAGAGACCCAATCTTATTGCTAGAAGTATTGCCAAAGCAAAGTACAGCCTACATATCGGAGTAGGTTTGCTGTTCTAAGGCCACATCTTAATTTTCAGATGCTTATGTTTGTCATTAAAAGGCTGATGAACCAAAATTGAGACCCTGCAGCAAACCTGTCATTTTGATAAACACGAAATGCAATTACAACTTCTTTTTTTTTTTTAATTTTCTTTGGACATGGCTGGAAAAAAAACCGTAAAGTCAATCATAAAGAGGAATAGTGCTGAGAAATTTTTAAATGGATTTTGCAATTACAGAATCGGATCTGGTGATTCAAAAGCAGACGGAGAGCAATTTCAATAAGCTGGAGAGAGTACAAGGGAGAGAATCGCACACATTCCTCCTGATTGACATCTCTGTTCAAAGATACAAATCCGGGACTTTAGAAGACAATAAAAGTAGTGCTTAGAAGAAATGGGAAAGTTAGGAAGAAGTCATATTTAAACCAAGTAATAATAGACCCCTAAGCCTGTATATAGCCCATCTCAAGTGGTCAAAGGGATTCACATATATAACACAGGCCTAAGCTTATGTCGTGTTAGACCTATTCTTGGGTATATTTGATGTGCTGAATCCAAAAATGGCATCGGTTTTGCCCAATTGGCTTTAGTTTTGATGCAAGCAGCTTCTTTGTGAGGAAACTATGGCGTCATGAGGAAGCTGCTTGAATCCGCAGACAAGGTGGCTATGCCGTAGCCCCAAAATTAGAGCCAATTGGGCAAAACCAATGCCATCTTTGGATTTGGCACCCCCCCCCCAAATATCCTAAATTTGTTTGAACATCCTTGGCAACTGAAACAAAGTTTTGTTTATAGGCCTGTAATAAATGTAATGTTTGAGGAAGCACCTTCTTGCATGTGACTGAGGGGGTATCTGTGGGACTGCCACCTCCTGTACAGGATGGTCTGCCCCCTGAGATCAACTGGGAGGGACTTTCCTTGGGTGCCATGGCTGGTCGAAGCTAGGCTGGGGGAAACCAGAATTAGGACTTCCTCTGTGGCAGTGCCATAGTTATCGGGCTCCTTTTCCTAGGAATTGCAAACCGTGCCCTCCTGTTCACCTTCTGGCAGGATGTGATAACTTTTCTTTTTCAACTTCTGTTAATTTACTGTTGAGGTTGGTTTGTTTTGTTCCTTTGATTTTATTTCTGACTTTTGTCTTTTGTTTCTGGTTTTAAAAAGGAGGGGGAGAGAGATGCTGCTTTTATATTGTACATTTTATATACTGTACTGCCCCCTTATGCTTTTGATTTTGCTACTTTGATGGCATGTGTGTTCATATTTTTTTTGCAGGATTTGCCATTGGCTGGAACACACAGTGACAGCAGAAGGCACTTGTGCTGTCACGAAATGGCTGCCAACAGTGTACAGAGTGCTCCATTGGTGGCCATTTTGCTGCAGTGCAATGTCACCACTGGTTCCTGCCATGTCTGCCAGAAAAAGTAAGGCAGCAATGGGGGTGGGAAGGGGGTGAAACTGGGCAGGGAGCTGGTGCAGGTCTGAGAAGGCCCATCGCACAGCAGGAGACTTATGGAGGGGTAAGGGGAAATAATTCCCCTTACCCCTCCAAAGCCTCCCAATCCATCCATCCCCCTGGTTGCCATGTGCGCCTTTCTGGCACAGCTGCATTGACGTTGGGGAGGGGGGGATGAACAGATCCGGCTCCTAATTACTGTGGCCACAGGGCATTCCTTTCCTTTAAAATTTTCCCCATCTAATTGAAGCAGGAGTTTTATAAAAGCATATTGTAGTCGATTCAAGGACACATTCTGGCACTGTTTTCACTAGAATGGGCTGCACGTTTCTCGCCCGCACACAATGGCTTTAATTTACTTTGAGCACATTGTAGGCGATGTTAAAATCTCAATTCCTTTTCCTAGTAAATGAAGTTGCAAATGCAGGTGTACAATCCTTTTCTGTTTAATTGATTGCTATCCTAAAACAAGGCAAATTGAGGTCAGAGGAAGCTTTCTGGTGATATCTGTAGAACCAAGTCAAATGTTTTCTCTCCTGAAAATAAGTTTTCAAAGACACCTGAGGAATAGGAAGTTTGTGTAAGTCGTGTGTGGTAGGTTGGAAGTGGAGGGCAGGGCATCAAGACAGAGTCTACCCCAAGCTGCTCATCATGTTCTTTTATCTGCCAAATCTTTTTTTTTTTTGTTTGTTCTTTTTCTGGAGGTGTTGCTGGATGGAGTGGCAATTCAAGCCAGCAGTCCAGCTAATGCCAATCATTTTGTCAGTACAAAGACTAAACAGAAAACTCCTTAGGTCTCTTGCACATAAAGGCATATCTGTTTGCCTGTCATCACAGAGCTTTGGAGAAATATGGCTCCCCAACAAGATCTAACATCATTAAAAGGCAAACCTCTTTCCAGTCTCTACTCAATCAACATAAATAGAAACCAGACCAAGGAAAAGCTAGCATTCTCTTTAAAGAAACACACCAATATGTTTCTTTGGGGAGGCCTGATTGTAAAAATGCAGATTTTCACATGGGACATCTTCTCCTGGACTACACCACTTCAGAGTGGAAGACAGGCACATTTTTGAATGTTCCCTGCTGTAAGAAATACTTTTGTGCATAGTAAGCTAGCACAGCAAAAGCCCATCTCCCTGACATTGTGGCTTGACATGGACAAGAAGTGTTGTAAATATTTCTAACTACTGCTTCCCACTCATTTTCTTGTTTGAATCAACTCCCAGTTTTGGGGGATCATGGCTGGACACTGCAGTGAACCAGAGTAATGATGGGGCATGAGAGTGCAGAAGATTTTTGATTCACCTGTCATTTTCACAGACTAGAGCTAGACAAGCTGAATTTTCCTGAGTTTTACCAGTAATTCAATGGGATTCAGGTTGTAGATTTGGCTATAAGTATCTCTGTAATTTCTTAATGAGTGTGGCTACTAGATGGCCCGGATGGGTAGGGTGAGGCACTGTGGCTCATTTAAGGAGCTCAGCCTCCTATAATCTTTAATCACAGCCTTCTTCTCAACCTTGGCCAGGGGCAAGAGCTTGTGTGGACAATCTATTAGTTATAAAGGGTACCGGCATCTTAGTTTAAGATCAGAACATCCTATGAAAAATGGCCTCTCTCAAGAAAAATGACCTGTCTCCAACATTCTGCATATCAGATTCTCTTCTTCTGAGGAGAAACAACAAAAAGAAAGAAATAGCCAAGGGCTATGGACTCTTTCAACTGAGGTGTTTTTGGTTGGAAAATGTTGTTTTTGTCAAATATTGAAAAGGTTTCATTTTTGATAAAAAGGTTCCCCTCAGACAGTTTTGAGTTGATGAGCTGTCTTCTAAATAGGAGCATTTAGTGCAAGTAAATAAATTGTATGTTGAATGAAACATTCAGTATTCTTTAGAATTCCCAGCCCAATTTCATGTAGAGAAAAATTTCATGATAATTTTCTGTCTTCTCATCAGGCAAAACATCTGAGAAACTTTGAGGAAACCCCAGAAGAGTTTGATAAGGCTAGCAAAATTTCTTTAGCAGCAAGAGGAGAGGGTATTGTCCATCCACAGAGACTGAAATTCAATGAAAACAAAAATCCTGTTTAAAATTTGGAGTTTCCTTAAGATCGAATGCTGCTTCCCACACTTGTGAAACAACTCATGTTTGCACATGCAGAGCACAAGTGAGCCTGCTTCCCAGACCCTGTTAAGCCATTAGGCTAATGATTTCTAATAGCATTTTCAGGGCTGACTGAAGACCTCATGGTACCTGAGGCACCTTAGTAATATAATACAGTATAATGCTGCCTCTTAGCAATATAGCCACAGGGCGGTGCAGCAACAATTGCACACAATGTGCCATGTAAGCAGCCCTTACCACTTGCCGTCAGAGCTATTCTAGGTAACAACAGCAGTGCACAGCAATTGTATGGCACAATGTGGTGCCTGCAATACTTACCTCGTTGCCCCCTATAGCTATGCTACTGCTGCTTCCTCTTTCTGCTTTCAAAAACATCTTTCTATCAAAGATTTGATACAAAACATTTGAAGATAGGAACAGGCTGGAAGATATTTTTTTTTTTGACGTGCACGTTGGGGGAAGAATACCAGGCAAATCTCTAACAAAAACCCTTGACTTCCGACGGGCGGACTTCCCTCAAATGAGGAGGCTGGTTAGAAGGAGGTTGAAAGGGAGGGTAAAAAGAGTCCAATCTCTCCAGAGTGCATGGAGGCTGCTTAAAACAACAGTAATAGAGGCCCAGCAGAGGTGTATACCACAAAGAAAGAAGGGTTCCACTAAATCCAGGAGAGTGCCCGCATGGCTAACCAGCCAAGTTAGAGAGGCTGTGAAGGGCAAGGAAGCTTCCTTCCGTAAATGGAAGTCTTGCCCTAATGAGGAGAATAAAAAGGAACATAAACTGTGGCAAAAGAAATGTAAGAAGGTGATATGGGAGGCCAAGAGAGACTATGAGGAACGCATGGCCAGCAACATTAAGGGGAATAATAAAAGCTTCTTCAAATATGTTAGAAGCAGGAAACCCGCCAGAGAAGCGGTTGGCCCTCTGGATGGTGAGGGAGGGAAAGGGGAGATAAAAGGAGACTTAGAGATGGCAGAGAAATTAAATGAGTTCCTTGCATCTGTCTTCACGGCAGAAGACCTCGGGCAGATACCGCTGCCCGAACGGCCCCTCCTAACCGAGGAGTTAAGTCAGATAGAGGTTAAAAGAGAAGATGTTTCAGACCTCATTGATAAATTAAAGATCAATAAGTCACCGGGCCCTGATGGCATCTACCCAAGGGTTATTAAGGAATTGAAGAATGAAGTTGCAGATCTCTTGACTAAGGTATGCAACTTGTCCCTCAAAACGGCCATGGTGCCAGAAGATTGGAGGATAGCAAATGTCACACCTATTTTTAAAAAGGGAAAGAGGGGGGACCCGGGAAACTATAGGCCGGTCGGCCTAACATCCATACCGGGTAAGATGGTGGAATGCCTCATCAAAGATAGAATCTCAAAACACAGAGACGAACAGGCCTTGCTGAGGGAGAGTCAGCATGGCTTCTGTAAGGGTAAGTCTTGCCTCACGAACCTTATAGAATTCTTTGAAAAGGTCAACAGGCATGTGGATGTGGGAGAACCCGTGGACATTATATATCTGGACTTTCAGAAGGCGTTTGACACGGTCTCTCACCAAAGGCTACTGAAAAAACTCCACAGTCAGGGAATTAGAGGACAGGTCCTCTCGTGGATTGAGAACTGGTTGGAGGCCAGGAAGCAGAGAGTGGGTGTCAATGGGCAATTTTCACAATGGAGAGAGGTGAAAAGCGGTGTGCCCCAAGGATCTGTCCTGGGACCGGTGCTTTTCAACCTCTTCATAAATGACCTGGAGACAGGGTTGAGCAGTGAAGTGGCTAAGTTTGCAGACGACACCAAACTTTTTCGAGTGGTAAAGACCAGAAGTGATTGTGAGGAGCTCCAGAAGGATCTCTCCAGACTGGCAGAATGGGCAGCAAAATGGCAGATGCGCTTCAATGTCAGTAAGTGTAAAGTCATGCACATTGGGGCAAAAAATCAAAACTTCACATATAGGCTGATGGGTTCTGAGCTGTCTGTGACAGATCAGGAGAGAGATCTTGGGGTAGTGGTGGACAGGTCGATGAAAGTGTCGACCCAATGTGCGGCGGCAGTGAAGAAGGCCAATTCTATGCTTGGTATCATTAGGAAGGGTATTGAGAACAAAACGGCTAGTATTATAATGCCATTGTACAAATCTATGGTAAGGCCACACCTGGAGTATTGTGTCCAGTTCTGGTCGCCGCATCTCAAAAAAGACATAGTGGAAATGGAAAAGGTGCAAAAGAGAGCGACTAAGCTGATTACGGGGCTGGGGCACCTTCCTTATGAGGAAAGGCTACGGCGTTTGGGCCTCTTCAGCCTAGAAAAGAGACGCTTGAGGGGGGACATGATTGAGACATACAAAATTATGCAGGGAATGGACAGAGTGGATAGGGAGATGCTCTTTACACTCTCACATAATACCAGAACCAGGGGACATCCAGTAAAATTGAGTGTTGGGCGGGTTAGGACAGACAAAAGAAAATATATCTTTACTCAGCGTGTGGTCGGTCTATGGAACTCCTTGCCACAGGATGTGGTGCTGGCGTCTAGCCTAGACGCCTTTAAAAGGGGATTGGACAAGTTTCTGGAGGAAATATCCATTATGGGGTACAAGCCATGATGTGCATGTGCAACCTCCTGATTTTAGGAATGGGTTAAGTCAGAATGCCAGATGTGGGGGAGGGCACCAGGATGAGGTCTCTTGTTATCTGGTGTGCTCCCTGGGGCATTTGGTGGGCCGCTGTGAGATACAGGAAGCTGGACTAGATGGGCCTATGGCCTGATCCAGTGGGGCTGTTCTTATGTTCTTATGTTCTTATATAATGTTGGCAACCTTCAGACTCGAAAGACTATGGTATCGCGCTCTGAAAGGTGGTTCTGGAACAGCGTCTAGTGTGGCTGAAAAGGCCGATTCGGGAGTGACAATCTCTTCCACACTGGGAGCAAGTGCAGTCTGTCCCTGGTCTGTCTCCCTGGCTATGGGCCTTCCTTCTTTGCCTCTTAGCCTCAGACTGTTGGCCAAGTGTCTCTTCAAACTGGGAAAGGCCATGCTGCACAGCCTGCCTCCAAGCAGGCCTCTCAGAGGCCAGGGTTTCCCACCTGTTGAGGTCCACTCCTAAGGCCTTCAGATCCCTCTTGCAGATGTCCTTGTATCGCAGCTGTGGTCTACCTGTAGGGCGCTTTCCTTGCACGAGTTCTCCATAGAGGAGATCCTTTGGGATCCGGCCATCATCCATTCTCACGACATGACCGAGCCAACGCACGCGTCTCTGTTTCAGCAGTGCATACATGCTAGGGATTCCAGCATGTTCCAGGACTGTGTTGTTTGGAACATAACACATGCAGAAATAGAGATAACATGTGCAGCAATAGAAGATAACATGTGCAGAAATAGAGAGTGGTGAGCTAGGTTGCATTGACTTCTATGCTGTTGCCCACAACTGTCTTCTCCTCCACACTTCTGTTTCATTCACTTCTTCCCTTTTGGTTCTTGCTGTCAGGTAGTGGAAGCACTCAAGTAAATGGATGTGGGTGCCTCCCACCTGTGTGCTGCTTGAGACAATCACCTCAGTCAGCCGCATGGATGGGTTGGCCCTGAGCGTTTTCTCAGGAATGTGGCTTAAAATAGCTCAAGCTTAAGAACATGGGAAGATTCCTGCTGGAAAAGACCAAAAATTTGTTTAGTCCAACATAGCAGCCAGCCAGCTGCAAAAAAGCATGAAGCAACAGCTTCCCCCTACAGTTTGTCCTCAGCCATGTGGTATTCATGTCCATTGCTTCTGAACATGAGGCAATTCCATCTAACCAACATGGCTAATCCAAATTATCATTGATAAATTTACAGCAACTGTTACCCTGCACGTGCCTGATCTCATCTGATCTTGGAAGCTAAGCAGGGTCAGGCCTGGTTAGTACTTGGATGGGAGACCGCCCAGGAATACCGGGTGCTGTAGGCTTATACCGTAGTCTTTTGACACTGAAGGTTGCCAACCATTATTGATAAATTTACCATCCATTAACTATGACCAGTTTTCTTTAGTTGGCGTAAATCTGAAGAGACCCATTGAAGGACGGGCAGCCTATGGAGAGATGTTTACTTATCTCTCCTGGGACTTCTTCCCTGGCCCCCCCCCCCCCGCCACAGTATGCAGCATGTCCTCTATCGGCAGCACTGCATAGTCTGGGCTGGTGAGGGTTTGAATTAGGCTGCTAGTTCAAAAATATTAAAAGTCACCTAAGCAATTTGTTATCATCACATCTTGTGACAATAAGTCAAAACATATAAAAATTCATGTTTCTGTAGTCGTGCACACGGACGTGAAGCTTACATTGTATAATATGCTCATTTGCATTACAAACGCCTTCCTTTTGCTGCTGCTTCACATTTTGAATAGATATTAGCATAAAAGGGATAAGTATGGTTCAAAGCTTAGGTCATTGTGGCTGCATGCATGAAAATGGTCTAAGTTGTGATCTGCAGAACCTTTGGATCATTTTAGCTGGTAAACACCAGTCACATACTGAGATCTCTTCCTCTACCCTCTAATGTTTCAGCACATTTACCCATATCATGACATCACCACAGTGTTTTATTACCCCACATTATTCCATGTCCTCAGCCATTCATAGTGGCAGGGAACATACACAGTGTGAGGATGGCATGTCAGAGTAAGTGTGACTAGAAGTTTCAGGAGAGACCTTGACACAGAGATTTCAATAGCAACCCTCAGGGTCAAACCTAGCAGCTGTTGACTTATCTAGAACAGCATTTCTCAACATTTGCCCCTGTCATACCACTTTGTATGGTCCACCTATTGGAAGTACCACCGGAAGAAACCGGCAATGATGTCATCACACTTACTTCCAATTGGGCACCAGATATAATGCGACAAACACCAGTAAGAGGCTTGGGAGGAGGAAAGGAGGACATTTTTCGAGTTTGAAAAGTGCATGCTGGAGTTCTTCCCACTGAGCCAAGCCTCCTACAAACTTATCATGTTCTATTGCTGGTTTCAGTGGCAGGCAGCAGGGGTCTAGGGGACCAGCATATACCACCAGACACTAACTCAAGTACCACTAGTGGGTCGAGTACCACCGGTGAGAAACACTGATCTAAAAAGCAATTCCATTGACAGAATGTTTGGTATTAAGCCACAATAGCTGCAATAATTACTAGCATTCTGCACTGTCACCGTGAAACACAGCACTCAATAGAAGGGCGTCCAATTTTGTGTCCTTTGCTACAATAGGTCCTCCCTAGAAGAAATTCAATATTATTTTCCAAATTAATAATGATGGTTTCACAGTTCACCATGTGTTGATCATTTCAAAATAAATAATGTAATTGCATTTTTGTTTCCAGACAGGCGTAATTAAGTACCACTTTACATTGCCTGCATAGCATAGCATAGCTTGGCTAGTGATTTAGGATTTTTCTACAGTCATGCTACAACATGCAAGGGGTGGGGGGGGGGGAGGGAGAGACCAGCCATCTGTCATTTAATTTATCTCCTCCTCCATTATGCATATGAAGCAAGCATTGGTTTTGCATTAATGTTACTCAGATAAAATATTTCTTTGCATAATTTGTCTTTTCTCTCCGGGTTTCTTACTTCTCATCATTTTTATAGCCTTATGTTTAGAAGATAAATAAATGCCTTCTGTTGCCTGTAATGTAATATTCACAGGCAAATGTCGGTTCAGTCAGAGGATGTGAAACTAGAGGATGTAGCTGCCAAAGCCTTGCCCTTTGAAAAAATAAAGATTTGTTTAATTTAAATTGCTATAAGGAAAAAAAAAACTGGCATAGATCAATAGTACCATATGAGATCCTATCAATTAATCCTTCCCAGGCCCTGAAGTGCTAGTGGACATTGTCACAGTCATACCATGTGCTGCACTGGTCTCTATTTTCTGGTCAATCATTATTTTGTTCCTATTTTTCCTCCTTGGAAGATGTTGAGGTTAACTCTTTAAAAATGTATAGCTATAAGTAGGGGCAATCTAAAACAGTAAAAATGAAATAAAACGCATATATATTACTTATATGACAGGGATTACATCTAAAAAAAATACTTTAAAATTGATTAACAGTGCAATCCTAACTTGCGCTGGAGCAGGCAGGCCAGTGGGCCTATGCTGCATCCAGCACAAGTTTGGAGCCAGAAGTGGCACAACCCGAGACAAAGGAAACATTTTCCGCTAACCCCGTGTCGTGCTGCACTAGCCCCAATGGATCTAAACTTGGATCTGAACGCAGATCCAAATAGAACAAAGCAACAAGAGGCTGCTCTGTGGCCACCCGGGAATGGGGTCAGGGTTCGGCATAACCACTGGATCCTGGCCCTGCACCTGGGAATGCCCATCGCCAGCCATCCCCCCGCACTGAAATTCCTTCTCCCTGCCTCCTTCGTGCCCTCCCCACATCTCCCCAGACCCCTGCATCGGCCAAGCTTAGCTGACACAAACTTACCCCGCCAGGCCTGGATCTGGCTTCCCTGATGCCTGAGTCGGTGCAAACGTGCCTTATGGCATGTTTGCAACACCTCTGGGTTCGCACAAGTGACTTGCGCCAGCCTAACTTGGGGGTTAGGACTGTGCCCTAAAATGTTATTTTGGAATAAAATCACATAATACTGCTTTCACCCATTTTTATTTTTGGATAACACCAACATCCCAGAAAAATTAAACAATTTTAGACTGCCTTGAGCTATAAGAAAGGAAAGATATGTACAAGGCAGATCATGTGTGTGGCATGTTGCCTAGATCATCCATTATCAATCTTATTTTGGCTACAGCCCCTAAGAGCTCTTCTTAGCCCCCCCCCCCGTCAAATAAGGATACACCACAAACGCAAAATCCCCTTCTCACAGTTTTCATTCTGTGGCCCCTGTCAAATGTGCCAGGGTTCCCCAGTGGCTCCCAATATGGTTCCCATTGAGAATGGCTGGTAGGCAATGCTTGGATGCTTCCATCTGCTGTGCCCTGTTTCATATATGTGTGAGGAAGTGGAAACAGAAGAACATGCACACATACAGATGAAAGGAACAGACTAGAGCAGAGGCTGTTCTCATTAGGGCCCCATGCATGTCCAGGATAATTTGGAACTGCATGTGTGCCCCCCCCCATAGTTTTTGTTTATTAATTTTATTTCAATTACTATTACTTGATGTTTTCCCAAAATTACATTGACTATATACTGCAAAAAGTGGAACTCCAAAAATTATTAAACTTCAACCATACAAAAGAAAATGTGTATCAAGTCAACATTTTATCTCAATTCTGAGAGCAGTTCACACACCCCCTGGGCCCCCTTCACACACGTCCTAGACGTGGCAGGCCATAGATTAAGAACCCCTGGAACAAATGAAGGCATCCATGCATTACCTAGGGAATGTGAAATCCACTGCTGATTCTGCCTTGTGCATGGCTTTTCTTTTCCCATGAATGGTGACCTCCATGGTGGGGGGGATTTGAGTGGAAGAAGTCTTTGTTTTTTTTAATTCTGCTTAGAACAAGGCTTTCTTCCAACTGAAAAAGGGGGATTATTTTTGCCAATAGGGAGAGTATTTTCTCCCCCCTCAAGCATGAAAAAATGGTTGAAAATGCAGGAAAAAGAAATTTCCGATCAGCACTAGTTCCCCCCCCCCAATGGGGAGAAATTATACAGGAACGATGTACCCTTTCCCCTGCAAGTGAGGGAACAGAATAAAGAGGAGGGTTGATTTTGAGTGGCTAAATTAGGAGAAAAGGAGAAAGCCACTTCAACCCCAACCTTTCCACTCCTCTACTGCACATCAAAGCCCCCTGAACCTACTTTGCATTTTTTTTAAACCGTTGGGAAAAAAGAATCACAAAACTACACATAGCATGTAGTTCAGGCCTCTGAATTTCCACATTTTCAGTGCAGCTCAAATAAATAGGTTTGCCCTTCATTTCTCCTTAAAGCAAACAAAATTCACTGAAGTACCTTGTTCTTATTCCTTGCATCTCCCAAAGTTTCTCTTTTCAGTTGCTCTCAAGGAAGATAAGGAGTGAGCTGCAAGATACGATGGAGGCATTGAGCCGGCTTCCTTGTACATTGGTTTCTTTTATCTAACCACATTTCTTATGAAGATGTTTGTATCACAGCTAAGTCTAAAAATCCCAGCGTACTTGGAGTTTGACAAACCTGTAAAGAGAGACAAGAGAACAAAAACAATTGGTGGAGTTGGAGGAAGAATGGGCAAGCATCACAGGGGCTAGAATCTACTGAGGTGAGAGTGGAGTGCTTAGAATGTCGGGCAGCTCAGTTCTGAGCTGCTTGGCACCCAGATGAGCAGCAGTGCCAAAATGGCTGCTGCTGCATCCAATAGGCACTGGGCAACCACTGGCGGGTCCTCAGGACAAGGGGACATTCACTCTCTTCCCCTGGGTAAAGGAGCAGGCTCCTCAATGGGGCTACTTGACTCTATACTGGCTATTTGGCAGTGTGGAGTAAAGTGGCCCCATCTTGGGCCAGGCATCCTGATGTGGGGGTCTGGATCTGGGGCAGCAGAGCTCTGTCAGTCCTGTCTCACTCCCCCAGTGGTGGGCCAGTTGATATCCCAGATCACCTGGGGAAGGCAGACAGCTAGAGCCGATTCCCCTGATTCCACAATTGCAGAAGTCTCCTCTGGGTAAGGGAACATTCATTCCCTTTCCCAGAGATACGTCTTCACAGTGCAGAGGAGTCTACTTGGACCTATGCTAGTGAATTCGCTTATGCAGGTCCATGTGGAACTGTTCTGGGGATCCTGGAAGGCAACTAGGATTTGGCAGTCACCTCTGCCACCAAGCCCACCTCTTTCCTGGACGCGATATGCCCTTCCCCCTATCATCTCTGTTTCTTTTGAGATATTCTTTGAATGTATCCCTCAGATTGGTGCTGAAAATACAACTCCATTATAGCCCAGCTTCACATGCAACTCATAGAAAGGATGTTATATATGAGCCAGGCTCGGGTATACTTGCTATCCAGTGAAATCAGCACAACTTCTCTATCTTCCAATAAATCCTGCAAGTCTCCATTAGTTATATTGAAACATATTCATCCTGAACAACGTGTAACTTTGTGACAGCAGCAATATTTTTAAAAGTCTAGATGGAAGAATTGGGGGGTAAAATGCCAAAATTTGCATTGCACTACATATCACAGAGCAAGGAGAGAATCACATTTTAACAATGGACCATTAGGCCTTATAGGCTGACTTTAAAAAAAAACTATGTTATTTACTTGTATCTGCCATGCTTCAGTTGCCTTGCAATCTGGCTGTCGTCATAGAGAAGGTATGCAAATAGCCACTAATTTTGCCTGTGCTTTAGCAGGGATGAGTGGAAGGTAGACTGGGATCTACTTGCAGATCTCTAGTTTGGTGGTAGTACATATGCCTTGCATGGAGACATTCCTAAGTTCAATCCCTTGTGGTTCCAGATAGGGCAGGCAAGGTATTCTGGCTGAAACTATAGAGAGCTGTGGACCAGAAAAGGTTAGATGGGTCTAAATGTCAAACTATAACAACAACATCTTGCCCCAACATCTCAGATTATGTAAAAGAAGCTGGTCGGGAGAGTGGATGTGGCAATACCTGAAGATGCAAGAACTGAAGAGAAAGAACCTGAAGCTATCACAAAGTATAAAGATTTGCAAATTGAAGTCGAATGCAGAAAAAGTCTACAATTGTACCATCACTGTGCTCTAGACACAATACCAACAGACTGTGAAAAAACACCTGGACATCCTAGGTGCAAATGAAATCACTGCACAGAAAGCAGCCTTACTTGGGACAGCACACATAGTGTGCAAATATCTGTGAATATCCTAGGTCCCTGGGAAGGACCTGATACTCAACAAATCAAATCCAGCCATCAACATCTGGCAGGCTGTGCATATTATTTCATCATCATCTTCATCATCAATTGTAGCTGAAGTTCAAGAATGTTGTAATAAGAAAAAGACTGCAACCCCGTGCTCCAGTGGGCATATATAACTATGTTAGAGAATAACTTGCTGCTATTCTTTTCCCTGTTGAAAATGACTTCATGTATCTAAGATGTTTGCAGTATGGCAAATATATCTAGAAATGAGGTTTCTTCAGAAGAAAATGAAACCATCAGATGATTGAGTTATTTCCGCAGAAGCGAAGGTGTGGTCTCTGCAGCATTTTCATCTCATTTACAGCAGAACTTTCTATTCATAGAACCAACTGTGTGATTTCGATAAGCGCACCTTTGCTGAGAAAGGGCTTTTCAGAGATTGTGCAGGCTCAGCGGACACTGGATTGCATTGGGAGGCATCTGAAATTCCCCACTAAGTGTGCCGTTGTGGCAACGGTGATAGTCATCTCAGCCGAAAGCTTTTTTATTTGATCTGTCTTGTAGCCATTTGTACTATTTAATTATGCTTCTTTATGGATTACATTTTAAGAGGGTGATATTTCAATTCAATTGAATTACCGCTCGGGCTAAGAAGGTAAATTCAGATGTTGCTCCCTTTTCATATTGTGGGATTCTGTCTTTCTGCTCCTTTTCATTTTTGTAATTTGAGCATTGACTTTTGAATAATGCACTGCGGGTTTGAGATTTCTCAAGGAAATCCCACACAGGAACAAATACATTCAAAGAGCACCATCTTTCTTCAGCAGAAAGCTTCTTGAAATGATCGACTGCAGCTGTTCAAAATCATCCCTCACAGGAAGCGAGTGTGTTCATCATCTTATTTGACATATACCTGAGAGCAGTTTCGAAAGTCGAGCAAGAGAGTTGCCTAATCAAGGCCGGCCCTGGCGCTCGGCAGAGTGAGGTGGCCTCCTCAGGGGGCAGATTTGGAACACTGTGAAATGTCAGCAAATTGTTCATTATTGGCAACCTTTTCTTTTTACCACCAGGTGCAAACACTTGGGATTTAAAAAAAAAATTTTTTTTTTTTTATCCCAAGCACAAAAATATCTTGGGCAGCAAAAACCAAAGCCAAATTTGGTTTTGGAACCAAAACCAAACATCCAGACTGGTGTGATGTGTCAGGATCCACATAAGTTGGTGGTGTCCTTGGGCATTAAACTTGCTGAGGCACCTTTACCCCCCTTGCCTGCTCAGGGAGGCAGAAAACAGAAAAATAATCCTCCTCCGCACCACAGTGAGAAAGAGAACACCTCCATTTGGGCTTCAGTTTCCTTGGAGGCCTGATATGGAGGGTGAAGAACTTTCCTTTGTGCTGAGGCTCATGGCAGCCATACAAAAGAGAACCCTCTTCCACCATGGCATCTGCCTCTCTCCACATTGTCCAGTAGGTGATAAAGAGTGGTGCTGTGGCAGAACCTCTGCAACAGTCCCTGTCCTTTTTGGTGTCAGCCATTTTAAAATTTCCAGATGCTGCCTTGGGATTGGGGCTTTTGGGGATTGTAAAATGGCTGGTACTAGGAAGGGGGAGAACTGCTGCTTCCTTCTCCATTGCCCAGTAAGTCGTGAAATGCTTACAGGACAATGGGAGAAAGTGGAAACCACGTGAGGAACGAATGGACACAGCTGTAGGCCTTGGCAATGGTGTGAGCCCTGGGCATGTGCCTTACCTACTGGAATAATTCTGAAATTACATAGGAAGCTGCCTTATACTGAGTAAAATCATTTAGGGCAGTAGTGTCTACATGGGCTGTAGCTCTCCAGGCAGAAGCCTTTTGCAGCCAAACTGGGAGATGCCCAGTGTTGATCCTGAGAACTTCTGCACGCAAAGCAGGTACTCTATCACTGCACTGGGTTCTTCCCCCTAAATTCTTCTAATCCAAATTGCTGTTCATTTCAGCACGTAGTTCTTTAAATTCATTTATGTCTTCTTCCTTTCTTGACATTACCATTCATAAAGGACTGAGGAAAACGCAGTCTTGATGGAATTGTACGAATAGTCGCATCAAGTTTCTTCTGTGCGGTGTTTTACTATTTTACTGTACATTTTACTGGGTATATTGATTTTAAAAAACCCCTTCAAAAGCACTCTTGATGCAATAATGTGCATGTTCACATGTTATCTGGGCACATATGGGGAGAAAAGATGCAAATGAACAGAAAGGACTGAAAGTTTTTGCAAATTGATCGTTTTTCTATCCAAAAGTAATTTTAGCAATCCAAATTTAAATCTAATCTAAAAAGCAACTTAAGCCAGTGAGGACTCCATGCACCAGCTCTTGAGGGTTACAAATGAACCCCAAGGCATGTTCCCACTGACTTGAGAGTCAGCTGGGCCAGCATGAAGATCTGCACTGGTTTGCCTCGGCTGGATCCCAATCCTATGCCAACTGGAGCAGGTAGGTTTGTGCTGGGTGATGCAGGGGTTGGGAAAGGATGGTGGAAGGGCATTCTTGGGGGTGACAGGGGGATTTCTGGGTGGAGGAGGGTGGAATGGGAGGTGGATTGGGCCTGAGCGGGGTTGGAATTGGTGGTAACTGTGCACGCTGGATCCTAACCCCAACTCCTGGGCCTCAGAGCCCTACATGGGCTGCTTGGAGTTGCACAAGCTAAATAATAATAATAATAATAATAATAATAATAATAATAATAATAATAATAATAATAATAATAACAACAGGTATTTCTATACCGCCTTTCTTGGTCTTTATTCAAGACTTTATTCAAGGCGGTTTACATAGGCAGGCTATTTAAATCCCCGTAGGGATTTTTACAATTGAAAGAAGGTTCTATCTTTCAAGAACCACAACATTCAGATGTTTCTTTCTGTTCTGGTTTCACATTCTGGCCTCCATCCTCCCACGCTCAGAGCAGATGGAGTAACTCGGCTCAGCTTGTCAGCTGCTTCAAGGTTGCATGGTGCCAGTGGCCTTGAACTGGCGACCTTGTGGATATTATCTTCGGGCAAATGGAGGCTCTACCCTCTAGACCAGACCTCCTGCCCTGATGAGTAGCTGATGAGTAGGCAGGCTAGGGTGCTATAAGGAGTAAGGGGAAAAATATCCCCTTACCCCAAGGTGACCTCCAGCCTGATCCAGCCTGATGATGATCTGTGTATTACATGGCATAGGCCACTGTGGCCTGGCTGTACCAACACAGTTTAGAATTGCACCCTCACCTGTTTAAACCGGAACTCAGAAGCGTGGAACCTGTTTTTGCTGCAAAAGACTGAAACACCTACCCCTCTAGAAGCTGAACTCATCTCTAGTTCTTGCACAACTCAAGAATGCCTTTTGGTTCTAATTATGAAAATCAGATGAGGAAAAGCATAGAGAATCTTCCTTACTCAGTCAAGATATTTCAGGGAAAAATAAGTACCCAATGATGGTCAAAATGGCAGTAAGAAGGTCTGATTCTAAGTGATTTACTGACATTAACTTAAAAAAAATCCAAGCAGGTGCACAGACATACTGATCCCAAAACAAAACAAAACAAAACAAAACAAAAAAACATCTGGTGAGGATGAGGCTATAGACAATTTGGAAAAGAGGCAGGAGAGGCAGATGGGAGTGAAATTATTTTACATAAAGCATTAATGCGGGGTTGCTGCTTCCCTTCATTAGTCACATTCTGTTTAGCGTTTTGTAAAGATCAAAGGATTAGAATATTTGAGTGCCAAAATACAATATGGTTTCATCACATGTCGCTATTTACATGTGTATCTATTTCAAAGCGCGGGAAGGTCCAATGACCTTTCATTACTGCAATTTGAGTAACGAAATGACTTTCCTGACCACATATGTATAAATATGCATTGGATGACATTAAATTATGATGATGATGACCTAGGTCCTCTGAAAACCTTGGTCAATAATGGTCTATTTACAATCAAGATCTGAGAGTATCTGGGAAAAATTAAAGACTTCTTTATGTAGAAATAATTGTAGAGTTTGTAGAACTTTCTCTTCCCATGACAAATATCTGAAATAGATCAAACATTCATTATTGGAGTTTTTCTGCACAATATGCCTACCTTGTGATGTGTGTGTGGCGAGGGGGGAGCACAGTTTCCCCCAATAAGCTGCTGAGAGAGTGAATGTGTTCCATTTGCATTCTCAGTTGCAGCACACACATGCTCTCAGCAGCCGGTTGGGTGACCTCCCAACTCGCTGGAGTAAATATTACATTAACTTCATATAACTGAAGACCTTTCACATTTCACCGCAAATGTTTGAATGCCATATTCCAAGGTCCAGATTTGATATCAAACTTTGAACTGTGACATTTGAAAGTCCCTCAAACTTCAACACTTTGCAAACTTTTTGCTTCCGCTGCAGGGATGGCTCAAGTTACAATTACATTGTCACACCCAAGATTTGCAGAATCTTAAGTTATCCCACCTTCTGGAGTCAAAAGAAAACTTCAATTGTTCCATCTCCGGAGTGACAAGCTCCATTTTCAGGGATGCAAATGAGATTTTCAAAGCACTCTAAAGAGAAAAGTCTCTGTGTCACTAACAAACAGTGGCAAATGGGTGAGCCTTCATGTTGACATTGAGTGATCAGACAATGTTTCATTTCATATAAACTCCAATCGTTGACTATTAATGCTGTCAGATTTCTAAAAATAGGAAAATTTCTCTTTCACATTAGCACCCATTTGATCAACAATATGAAGCCCACAGTGTCTGCCTCGCGTGATTAATAGGTACGTGTCATCCTTCTATCTGCATCTTCAATTATTTTGTAGAGCTGGTACGTAAAGAAATAGATGCTGAACAATCAGGTGATGCGTCTTGAATTAATTGAGCTGTAGAAAGACTGAGGAAAAGGACAAGTTGGAGATCTGTTTTTGTTATGTTCAATCAGGGTTCACAGAAGGTATCTAAGTGGCCTGCTCATCATCATCGTAATCATATTCCCCAGGACATTTAGCAGCAGTAGAACCCAGAAATCAGCTGGAGTTAACAGCTGTCAATATTGCAAAAACTATCAAAACAATCACTAATTGGTTCCCTTGTTAGCCATGTCAGCCCTCCATGAAGTAGGCAGGGAGGCTACATAATTCTTTCCCTGCTAAAGTTAGGCCCTTGTGGAAATGAATGAGTAATGCTAGTCTGCACAGGGGAGCAGATCTACTCCCCATACCATTGCTGCAAGCTAGTCCCTAAATAAACAAAAGATTACTGTTTTGGTGACTGTTAGCTGAATGCCTTTCAGAAGCAATTACGTTCACTAACAAGACTAATTGTCATTGAATGGTGGGCTTTGAGCTATGTACATTAAATGCTTTTAAATACTTGGATTGTGGAAGACAGAGAAGTGGAAGTTCATGCCAATAGCACAAGCGCCATTGTAGTAACAGAGTCAGTGACAGCCTTTTCCCTTTGGTCTCTAATACCCTGTGTAAGCCTAGAGTCCCAAAGAAGTCAAAGCAGTGATGTTCAACCACTGTGCCATGGCAGATTGATGTGCCACAAATGGTTTGCAGCTGTGCCATGGGAGTTTGGGAAAGGGTAATTTATTAGTCGGGTCATAGGGGTTGTCAACCACCCACTGATAGCACAGTGTGCCTGCCTTGTCAATTGTCAAAAAAAACTGATATGACTTGACAATTCTAGTGCCTTGGTGTGCTGTGAGGTAAAAAAGGTTGAAAATCCCTGAGTCAGAGTATGAAAAAACAAGAACAAACAAGTCTCTCTCTTTCTCTCTCTCCTCACCCCCTTCCCCCCACCCTCTTTTAGTTGGGGGCACCAAAGTGAGGCTCCAACCCCTTCAGGAGAATGCACAAGAGATTGAAAATGCAGTGGCTAAACTGGAAGACTTGCCTGCTGGAAGGCCAGCCTTAGATGCCATCATTTGGGCAGGGTAAGGGCAGTTGCCAAATTGTCCCCCCCCACCCCCCCCCCCCGGTTTTTGTTGCTACCTATGCAAGGAAAATGAGATGGCAGCCAGGAACTCTTCTAATATCTGTGACCCAATAGAGAGGCCACGCCCCCTACAACAGTCACCTGATGGCCATTTCCTGGAGGGCTATGTACGTGAGGTCTGCCCAGAAGCCAGCACCCACCAGAACAGTCACTAGAGAGGTGACTTGTCCCTGTAGCTCTCGGTGCCACTTAGACCTTCTGTGTGAGGAGGAACAGGGACCTTCCTCTCCAGATGTCATACACCTAGCTAGCTCCCACACCTACATTTAGCACAGTAACAGTCAAATGGAACTACATTTATGACCAAATTTCATTTCTTTACATTTGCTTCTGTGTCTGAACATAGCCAGACATCTGAAGAATGACATTGCCAATCAAAATAACAGTGAATCAGTGGAGCGAATCAGTAGAGCTTCTTCAGAAAAAGAAAACAGAAACTTCAGAACAAATATCCTCATTCTCACTGATAATCTACACAGATTCATCAATGGTGCTTCAGAAGTGCCCCCCCATGTCATCTACAGCTGTAGTGAATGGTCAGGCAGAAATTCTACAGGACGGAGCACACATAATCATGTGATCTATCATCTCAATCCCCTTATTGAGAAGGTGAGGAAAAACTTCACCTGAGGAACTTCTGCTTTCAAAGCAAATAACACCTTGCTCCCTTTTGGAACATGGCCATGGTTTAAGGGAGGCTGTTAGAATTTGTAAAATTCACAAGAAATATCTGCTTGCTATGACAAAAGCTGAGGCATTTGTAAAAGGTTAATTTTCCTTCAGACATTATAATGTCCTACATTTCTATAACAGGTTGTTGTTGGCAACCTTCAGTCTCGAAAGACTATGGTGTCGCGCTCTGAATGGTGGTTCTGGAACAGCGTCTAGTGTGGCTGAAAAGGCCAATTCGGGAGTGAATCTTATAACAGGGAGTGAATCCTATAACAGGAAAATCTCCTTAAAAGTAACAGTGCATATAACAACATCCATTTTGACTGGTGAGTAAATCTTTTCTCTTGCTCAAAGGCATTGGCAGCCTTCTTCCAATTCCATCCCCTCACATGTGACCTATGCTAACAAAGCTTGGCAGAGCCCAAGACCTCACTAATTGCTAGTAACACATCTTTGACAGAAGCTATTTCAAGCCCACAGAAGTGGGATATTGGTCTGGGCCAGCAGCCAAAGGAATCTTAGCCATAAAATACAATATTTCCAACAAAAACTCCTCAACAGGTGTAGCTCAATTTAAAAGAAGCTCTGCAGATAAAATTACAACTATCCTGATGAGCTATTTCTTCCACCAGCTATTTAAAGATAGAGTTTCACACTTCTTTTCTGCTGTGTTGCTCAAAAAAGCCACAGGAATGCAGCAAAAAATAGTTGGACCCCTTCTCCTTGACATGATGACTTTTTTATGCACAGGGAGCAAGGCCTGCCTTAGGGAAATCCAACCTTTTCTGCCAAATTGGGCCCTGCATTTGGAGGGGCCTGGCACTGGAGTGGCAAGCGTAGTGCCCACAGCCGGCACCTCACTCTTTAGCTGATGCTTCAGTATGAAATAGCCCATGCCGAAGTGTTGCAAGGAGTGCATGGTGAGCAGAGCATTGCCACAGGATGATGTTCCCTCCTGCCCACCCCTGGATCCAAATGGCATGAAATTGTACCCCTGGAAGCATCTGGCACTGATGCCATTGCTGGGTGCCATGCCACTGCTGCTCACCCTGATGAGTGTCCCTCCCCACAAAAATGTTTTGCATTGGGCCCCCTAAGGTCGGCCCTGATAGCACTGGTGTTCCAAGGGGGGGAGCGCAAAATGCTAAGTTTTTCAGGTGCCTGAATGCCTTTGTAATGCCTCCTCTTCACCTGCAGAGCCATTTGGAGCAGGGAGAGTGAGGTAGAGGAGATGCCTCTGCTTCACTCTTGCTGCTCCGAATTGCTCTGTAGGCAAGGGGGAGAGGCCGTTTACACTGGTGTTCAGGTGCCTGAAAAATTTAGTGTTCTGCCTCCCCCTCTACTAATGCCAGTGGCTGACAGGGAGCAATCAGCATGGGGGGAGCATTCAAACATTGAATCCCATATCTCTTATACATCCATTCAGATGTGGTACAGCTCACCTAATTTTTCTCAACCTGCAATCAGGCTCTAGGCACTAAAGCAAGTGACTTGATGTTCAATAGCATTTCCACTGACCTGTCTCTCACTATTCTCCAGTTCTTTTACAGACTACTGTGATTATACTGAATTATCATCATGCTTTTTATTCTGCTGTCTTAGTGTAGCAGATGATATATTATTGAGAGACAGTTTATATAAAATCAAGCAATCATAACCTTGGCATTTGGTATTCCACAGAAAAAGAAATCAATCTAGAGTTAACGCACGGCTGGTGTTTTTGTAAAATAGAATTCTTAACAAATGGTTCATTTGTTCAGTTAAGTGAGTGGACACAACCAAACTTAGCATTTGTGTGGTGCTTTCTGAGTATGCATTTGCTTCACATTTATTTATTGAGAACATAAGAGCATAAGAAGAGCCCTGCTGGCTCAGGCCAAGGGCCCATCTAGTCCAGCATCCTGTATCTCACGGTGACCCACCAGATGCCTCAGGGAGCACACAAGACAACAAGATACCTGTACCTTGGTAACATCCAGAGGTAGCATCCAGCGATAGGCTACCTCTAAAACTTGGAGGTTGCCTATAGTTATCATGACTTGTAACCTCTGATGGACTTTTCCTCCATAAATCTGTCCAATCCCCTTTTACAGTGCGAAACTCTCAGGTCGGCGGGTATAGGATACTGGCCTTAGCCGCTATGATACAGGTCAACCCTCCTTATTCGTGAGTTTGGGACCTGCAGATTTGACCCAAGGCAGAGCAGTAGGGCCTCACTTAGCTCTTGACTTAGCTCTCTTCTGTGACTGGAAGAGAAGAGTCTTCCGCTTGCATCAGGAGGGAGGTCTTCTGAGGTGTGGGAGGTTTCCCTGCACCTCAGAACACCTCTGGACCAGAAGGCACTTCTGGTAACATCCAGAGATCCTCTGATAGCCCTGATTAGCAATTTCAATCTATGGGTTTTGGTATCCATGGGGGGGAGAGTTAGGAATATCGAGGGGCAACTGTATGTCCGCTCTCCACAATCCCACATTCATGCTTTTACATGTAATGTCTTGCTTTTAACAGAAAGCTTTGAGAAGTTAAAATAAACCCTTTCCCCAAATGTTTTATGAATCATCTAGTCATTAAAAAAAATTACATACATAATTGCATTCATTTTGACTCCTGTACTAGTTATGTGACATTATAGGTGCCGAATAAAATAGTCCCTGCCTTGAAAAGAACTCAATGGGATCTTTATTACAAGCTAGCTTTTCCTTCACAATTATGGGTAAATTTATCACAATGAACTGTATTGACAGAACTGTTAAAAAGAGTTTAATTTGCTTTGTTCCCTCATCCAATATTAGTATAAAAATTACTTTCAGCTCCTTTTATCCCAATTTTGAACTGTCTTTACAGTATGATCCTGAGTCAGTTTTTAAATCTCTGGTCCTCAGTTCCCAGAAGGCTTTTTCCAATAAGTGGAGGCATTCTCCTGCCATTGGCCAAAGGACTTAAGTCCCCTGGAAAGTTCCTCCCCTACTTCCCAGGGTGAACCAGGGGAAGATCAGCCTTTGACCATCAGTCAAAGAATGGAGCCAGGTCCCATGAGAGGGTGATAAATTGTACCTGGGCCCAAAATGGGAGCCTAGGAGCCAAAGGAGGGGGCCTGGAAATTTACTGGAATCCTGCATTTCCTATCTCACGTGGACTCCCTGTCTGTGTGGGAATCCTGCAGCCTTTGCTGCATGGCCCGTGTGGCTGCTAACACCATACCAGTTTAGACCCAGTCTCCCACAAAGCATGCTGGGGATGCTACAGCAGGCTGCACACTGACTGTTGCTGCCACAAGCCATATGCATCACGCCAAGGAATGCATACATGACAATCTGGAAGGAAACTAGTCTGCTACAGAAGTTCTTTGGCTTGTAGATGTGCATACCATGAAGGAGGGTGTAAAAGCTCAGGGAGACAGTTGGGGGACTACAGCTGCTGCAGAATTAAGTTTTAGTCCACACAGGACACTTTCCATTCTAGTGTGAACCTAAATATGATGATTCTCTGCAATGATTTTCTATATTTAAAAGATTTTAGAGAGACTAAGGAGTGTGTCTGGTTTTCTGTATTTCCGTATCTAACTTCTGACGCCAAGCCAGCTCCAACCTGGTATCTGCCAAGTCGTGCATTGCTGGGGTGCCACCAGCACTGTTTGGGTGCTTTTTGTGGCTATACTGGGTTCATGGTATATTCATTAGTGCAGGGCCTTGGGGATGGGAGGGTAAGGGGCACACTGTACCTGGAATTTTTCAGATGTACAAACCGAAGTAGTACTGCTGTTTACATTTGAGAAGCCATTGAATGGAAGCAAGCCAAAGCAACCATTCATGAATAAAGGGAGTTTTCGTACTCTGAAGTATGCAGCATCCAAACAAATGCTGGTTCCTTCTTTTAACAGCACTTAATATCTTGCCTGAAAGTGAGAAATGCTCTTTAGCTTTCTAGGCAGTGGCATAGCAATGGGGGGGCAGTCCATCCAGGGTACCAGCAATTAGAGGGTGCTAAGGGGGGGCAGTATTTCTGGCTTACAGGAGGCTGTCACCAAAGAGCAGTGAGCTGGAGAGCTGGCAGTGCTCACCTTGGCTGGAGCCAATGCACACCTGCATACACATGTTCATGGAGCACACCACAGGTGGCTTCTCCTCTCCCTGGAAACAAAAGCTCAGTAACCTGGAAGTGACATGTAACAGCATGTCACTGCCAGACTTCTGGGTTCCTGAGCTCTGTACTGGGTGATGCCACCCTGAGTGATGCCACTGCTTCTAGGAATTAATATTTAGAATGCAAACAGACAATAAAAGAGTACGGCAATAGAATTAGAGGTGGGGCCTTAGTATCTGCTGGGGATATGTTCCAGACTCCCCCCCCCCCCGATACTGAAAATCCGTGTTGAGCCAGATCTGCAGATATAGAATCCACAGCTACAGAGGCCCCACCTGTACACATAAAATAAAGCATAACTCCTATATAGCAATAAAAAAGTTGTAAAATAAATTATTTGAAACAGATACATTTCATAGCTTTCTCTCCTCCCCTGAACTTACAAGTTGAGAAAAATGTTTGAAAAAATTTCCTGAATTTGAAATCTTTTTGCCCATTTAAAGCCCTGAGTAGAACCTGCTATGACTGAGGGCCAAAGCTTTGACAATAGTACTTTCAAAGTAGAAATTCTGACAGCTTTTTATAACACTGCCAGCACACTTTGATATAATATCGGTGCTTTCCCCTGCTTATGACATTAATGCGCTATTGTCATGCTCTTCAGAAGTGAAGTCAAGTAGACAGACTCAGATGAAACTCCTCACTGGAGAGATCGTTCAAGGACAAGACATCCCATTCCCCACCTGCTCAGATAAGATTTTTAATTTAAAAATCATACAGTACTTTCTTACACAGAGAGATCTGAAGGTCAGTCAGGTGACAAGCACTTGGCTTTTTCATTTACAAAAAATAAAGGAGCTCTTCCCCTCCCCCCCAAAGAAACTTGAACTGGTCAATAGACTGATCATGTCGAAAAGAGATTTATGAAATCAAGCATAGGGAAGAACAAGATGACGTGCCAAATGTCAAGGGGCTTTCTTTCTTCCTAATTGCCAGCAAGAAAATCTGAGATATGGTTAAGACGTCATAGTACATTATATAGATAACAACAACAACAACAACAACAACAATACAGGTATTTCTATACCGCCTTTCTTGGTCCTCAGATTTCTCCTTAGACTTTACTCAAGGCGGTTTACATAGGCAGGCAAATTAAATCCCCGTAGGGATTTTTACAATTTGAAAGAAGGTTTCTATCTTTCAAGAAACCACAACATTCAGATGTTTCTTTCTTGATCTGGTCGCACATTCTGGCCTCCATCCTCCCACGCTCAGAGCAGATGGAATGGAATATAGATCCTCTCTTTGAGAATTATCTAGGGGCAGGTGAGCCACCAAAAGATAATAAGGTATTCAGACAGTAGCAGAGCCGGGAGGGGGGAGGCGACATGGTAAGTACTGCAGATGCCTCAATGTGCCCTGTAAGCGGACCTTCCCACTTGCCATTGGAGCCATTCAGGGCAGCGATGGCAAAAGCACACATTGCTGTCATTACCTTGCATGGCTCTGATGGAGAGTGGGAGAAGCTGTTTACATGGCATGTTGCAGTACCTGAAGTACTTGCTGCGCTGCTCTGCCTGGCTATGCTACTGAGTTCAGATTAGGGCCAGCCCAAGACCTCCTAGTGCCTAAGGCATGCGGAATGCCTGCCCCTCTTATCTGGTGATGTGTCAGCACCTGCTCCTTCTGCTATCCTAGAAAAAGGAAGAGGGGGATGGAGAGGAAGGAGTGTGAAGTTCATTTCTCCACTCCAAACTTCAGCTTTTGCTCTGTCCCACTATTCCTTTTCCAAATCAAGGAATTGGAGGGGGAGAATCATGGAGCTGAGTAGGTGAACCAAGGAGGTCCCCCCCACACCAATCTGCTGTCTGAGGCAATCACCTCAGTTAACCTCCTGCATTTGCTCACAGTCAGTGCCAGGCCATTTTAGTCAGTGCCACAGTCAGTGCCAGTGCCTTGCATCTTAGGCAAGGCTAACTACTTGCATGCCCCCCATTTTTTTTCCACAACTTTACAGTTAATTATATTCCATAGCACTGTTGTGGTATTTATCTTAAAATAAAATAAATACAATGTCAGTTGCATTTTTACATGGGTTAAAAAAAATCTGTGTAAAACTGTGCCCCTCAAAGGTCAGTATCGTGCCCCACTGTGCCCTAGGCAATAGCCTAGTTGGCCTGATGCAGCCCTGGATGGGCCAGACCTGGTTTGAATACTACATTGCTGCCAAACTGGTCCATGAGATTAAAGGCATTAGTGCTCCCAGTATGTTTACATCTTCGTAGTTCCCCCCTCCATTCCAAAGGTGTTTTTTTTCAGATGTTAATCACATGGCGGATGGATTTCATTCCAACCACTCCTCTACACATGCTAATAATTTTACTTTGAAAACAACTGAGAAAACACCCCTGGAAATCAGTGAGCCATGATTATTTTAAAAAAACCCCAAACAACCTTTTATCACATAGGACTGGTTCCACATCTCAGGTGTTGTCTTCATGAGCCCATAAAGATCCTGTTTATCTGTGGTTGTTTCTTTTTATCACAGAAGAACATGAAGCTTGATTTCCCCCAGTCTGACTTGATTTCAATGATTCTTCACTTGCCAGGTTTCAAAGCAGCACTATCATTTGGTATGGTGAGAAGGGAGAGTTTAGGTGCCATTAAAGGTGATGAAGACAGGTGCACTTAATGCCTGGTATGCAGTTTATTGGGAAATTCTCCTGCATAAGTCTCCTTGAAAAGAACAGGAACTAAGCAAGAACGTTACCATGTCTTTGAACACATTCAGTGCCCAGTCTTATGCTTTTCTGGTGCCAAGTGGGGCAGTAGTGCCGAAATGGCTGCCACTATATCCTGTGGGGCCAGAGCAGCAGCTGGAGGTCTCCTCAGAGTAAGGGAACATTAGTCTACTCAGAGATGTGCCAGCTATTTAGCTGGCACAGAATCAAGGAGAGCTGTGTTGGGCTCCAAGGTTCAGGAAGGTGGATACGATGTGGCAGAAGCCTCTGCTGCCATCCTGCCCCCTCCTGAGCCTGAACCACCCTCTGGCCCACCCTCTTCACATTCAGTTTCACCCCCTTCCCACCATCCTCCTGTCCTTTCTCGCCCCAAAATGGTTCCCTGCTGCCTGGTGGGGACATCTACCACTGCATACTCTCCTTTGGTTTCCCACCACCACAGAGGTCCAACACCAACTGGCACTGGACTCTCTGTTGATGCCACTTGTTGCACACCACCAGTGAAATGCCTTATGGCATTTTTGCGACATCCATTGCCGTCAGCCACCATTACTGTCAGCAGCCAGCGTGACAGCAGCCAGGGCTGCCCTGGTGGATCGGGCTGAAAGTCGACTTATACGGAGTCAGAGCACTGGGTCCTATAGTATTGTCTGATTGGCAGTGAGGCACCAGGCTGCCATTCTCTGCCCTACCTGGAGATGCCAGGAAGACACCTTTGGCTGGCCCTGATAATATTGGTTTGGGAAAATAAAAGATGAAAAAGTAGGATTTGCTTCAGGTGAGATCCATACTGTGTCTGACTGACAGGAGAGAGGAAAATAGGCTTTGTATTCCACCCAGCATTTCAATTCACATGCAGCGAATTGCAGCAGATCTGCTCCAGTCTACCAGAATGCAAGGGAAGGGCTGCCTTTTCAAAATGTGTCAGCTCCTTTCTTTTTTTTCCAAATGCTACTTGGCATTAACACAGGTATTTTTCTTTTAAAAGAATTAAAACTGAGTCAGACCCAAAGAACTGGTGGTCAATTTGCTCTTTCTCAAACTTTCCAAAATTCTTCGAACTGCTGCCATTACACATATCTTAGTGACTAACGTGCTTCCTTATGCTTAGAACTTATAATTAGAGGTGTGATTTTTTTTTTGTGATAACCAAATAAAAACATATAACACCGCTTTCTGCACTTCTCAATCTTTTTGGAAAAAAAAACAAACGAAAACCCCAAAATCTGTGGAAAAAAAAAAACCCATTTTCTACCACCTAATTGGCTGTGTAATGCACTGTTTCTCGAACTGTGGGTTGTGAACCAATTTCAAGTGGATCCCCATTCATTTCAATATTTTATTTTTAATGTATCAGACTTGATGCTACCATGGTATGTGACTGCATTTGGGGAAATGTCACAGACCTGTACGTTTAACAAGCTACTATGCATGTTCTTTTAACAATTGTAGTAAATGGAACTTACTCCTGG
This sequence comes from Tiliqua scincoides, assembly GCF_035046505.1. Taxonomy (NCBI): domain Eukaryota; kingdom Metazoa; phylum Chordata; class Lepidosauria; order Squamata; family Scincidae; genus Tiliqua; species Tiliqua scincoides. The sequence continues at coordinate 64,120,557 of NC_089826.1, forward strand.
GTAAGTGTGGGTAGGATTTTAGCCTAGGATTATTAAAAATTTTCCTGCTTGATGATGTCACTTCCGACCATGACATCACTTCTGGTGGGTCCTGACAGATTCTTATTCTAAAAAGTGGCTCCCAATGCTAAATGTGTGAGAACCACTGGTGTAATGATTGTCACATAGTGCTAACACTATACCAACTATCAACCCAATCCTAGTCACACTTTCTTGGGAGTAAGCCCCATTGACTCTAATGGAATTTACTTCTGCGTAGACATGCATAGGATTGGGCTGTATATCACCTACCTAGTACACTTTTAAATCAATTATAATTTAAGATAGCTTTAGGATTTATAATTATTAAAAAGTGCCCTTGGATAAAAACTCAGACCACTTTCTGCATTTTGTCCTTTCGGAAAAAACAAAATCTGCAAAAATATTATTATTATTATTATTATTATTATTATTATTATTATTATTAAATAATAATAATAATAATAATAATAATAATAATAATAATAATAATAATACGGTTAAGAACACCTGTGCTTATAATCAAGAAGTCTTAGTATATAAGCAATTACTTTGTCAAAATCCAGTTCATTTTGTGAATGCATTCAGCTGTTGCTTTGAGGAGTAGTGCTCAGTTGGGATGAACAAACACTTCATCAAGACCTGAACAATAATTAGATATGACCTACACTGACAGTGCAATCCTATGCACTGAGCACAGTGGGTCTTCCGAGTTACCCTGCATAGAACTGTTCTGTAAGGAGTCTGTAGGTCTGCTCACTTGCATAGTATTATTAATGGAGTGATATACTTCACTGTCTCTTAGTCTTTTGATCCCAGTTTTAATCAAATACTACTCAACAGGAGGTGTACTCAAGTGTTATATACTTGAGTATACTGTACCCAAATACATGGGAGAAGAGTACACTAGAAGTCTATGCGTTCAGCATTCTTGCAGTTGACCAGATCAGGCACTGCCTGAGGACTACCCCCTGGCTGGGCTGAGCCACTGATCCCTCAAGTAGCAGGGTGGTAGTGGTGCCCAATGCATCATTGGGCAGGTAAGGGGTGCTGTGGACAACTGAGTGCAAAGCTTTGCCCAAGGCCCCCAGCAATCAGAAGAGAACATCAAATGCATAAGTGCATCCAAGGGACGCAATCCAGACAGACAACAGCAAGCACGTCTAAGGTCCATCAGTTTTAAGAGACAGAAAGTAAAATCCTTTTATTAAACCAAATAAGGCTTGAAGTGTATATGGTTGGCAACCTTCAGTCTTGAAAGACTATGGTATAAGCCTGCAGCACCCAGTATTCCCAGGTGGTCTCCCATCCAAGTGCTAACCAGGCCTAAACCTGCTTAGCTTCAAAGGACCCAGGAGAAGAATTGTGTATCACTGCTGTATTGTGTCTCAGGTCCTTGGCTGAGGTCCTATACAGCCAAGGTATAGAGGCAAGTACAGACATTATCAGAAGGTATACCCAAGTTTTAGCACATCACAAATCAAAGTGTCAGGGCATGAACACACCAGCAGACATTATAAATTATAAACGAAACTGAGTTTGCAGATGCCATCAGCAGAGGCCAGGACAAAAAAGGTTGGACTAATAAACCAAAATGTTGGTTATACATAAAGGACAAAACAGGCCATGACAAACCCAAAGTTTAAAGTAGCAGTATAAGAATAGTGGTTTGTTTAAGACTCAAAACTCATTTATATGGTTATCATCAAACAGCAAACAGTATGTTTTGGAATATTAACAATAGGAAGAGGAATTTCAGTTAAAAACTGGTTTAATTGCATCCTAATCAGAAAGATTCTTGAAGGGACATCAGGTACAGCAGGGTGTGGGCTGCAACCCTGCTCAGGTCATCGGTGGGGGAGGCTTTCTGGAGAAGGAATCTGAAGAGACTGCCAGGCGGCCTGGCCACAGGGCAGGCCACAGGGCCTGGCCACAGGGCAAATTCGTTTATTATGCAGGAAGACTTCTGCTTTCAGACGAGCACATGCACATTCTCCCTGTGAATTCTCCCCTGAAGTGGGGAGCCCAAATTTGCAAGACCTTAGAGCAGGGGTGCCCAAACCCCGGCCCAGGGGCCACTTGCGGCCCTTGGGGGCTCCCAATCAGGCCCTCAGGGAGCCCCCAGTCTCCAATGAGCCTCTGGCCCTCCACGGACTTGCTGGAGCCCATGCTGGCCCAATACAACTGCTCTCAGCATGACGACGACTGTTTGACCTCTCACCAGAGCTGTGGGACAAGGGCTCCCTCCACTACTTTATGTTTCATGTCTGTGATGCAGCAGTGGCAGAGAAGGAAAGGCTGGCCTTGCTTTGTGCAAGGCCTTTTATAGGCCTTGAGATACTGCAAGACCTTCATTCACTCATATAAGTGCCACCTCTAATAAATTCATTTATGTAAATTTATTCAAATTTTAAATGTAAATTAATTCTTTTTTCCCCTGGCCCCCGACACAGTGTCAGAGAGATGATGTGGACCTCCTGCCAAAATCTTTGGACACTCCTGCCTTAGAGGAAGGTGACGCATGGATGGTGGTGTCCAACAGTGCTACAGCCTTCTGTTCTGATGAATGGCCCTTATTTAGCATGTTCTTGTGTCACCTGGGCCGGGCCCAGACAGCGGGGGTCTCCTTGAGAATAGGGGGTCTACTCGGGAGTAATGGGCTCCTCGGGAGTAGGGGAACTGAGCAATTACTGTCCAGATCTGGCCCCCAGGTAAGGGGTCTCCCTGGGAGTAGGGCATGAGATCTTGGGAGATCCCAGGTTGGTCACATGGCCGGAAGAGGTGGGGCTGGCTGGGCTGGCTGCTGGGCTCATAAGGAGCCCAGTAGGCATAGGAAGAGGTAGCTTCTCTTTGGGCTCCTGCCTAGGGAGGGTGGCACAAGGAAGCAAGAGCAACCCTTGGCCTGTCCCTCTACCTTTCCCTGGCCTGGAAGGGGTTGGCTAGGACCTGAGCCGGGGCACCTGGCCTCCAACCCTGCCCATCAGCTGGACCACTGCACCCCAAGTGGAGAAGCTCTCCAGCCATCGACCCAGTGTCACAAGGGGCATCTGTACCACACTGTTTACCTGTGCCTTGGCAACACTGCTGGTCACATTAAAGACTGTGTTGGGAGGGAGCCGCTGTGATGTACCAAGGCCCCCCTCATGAATGTAAAATCCCTGACTCGATTAAATCATCCTTCCCGGCCTCTTATCCAGCTTCAGTGTCTCCTTCCACAGCAGCTTAAGTCAGAGAGGGCTCTCAGCAGCCGGGAAGTAGCTCCATCCCGAGGGGAGGAGGGACAGGCCCCACCCATGGACATCACATCTTGATTCGAGGGAGCCATGCTTCATCCCGTCCAAGGTGATGACCTGGAGTGTCAGCTAAGGAACCAGGATGGAGTGAGGAGAGACTCTCATGTGGAATGTGAGGTCATTGGCAACCTTTCCACCTGCAATATAGGGCTAATAACACAGATTTACTTTACAAGATTTTTGAAAGAATCACTGCAACAATGACTGTGGAATGCTTTGAACATTCTAATGTATGATGTAAATGTGAAATACTTACAAATTGTTGGGGGGGCGGGCGCTGAGGCTAAGAATTAGTGGCTACCTAGTGAGTTCTTGGCAAAGGCAAGATTTCAGAGAGGAACTTCTCAGCTCACAACTTACACTCTTCAGTGCTACACTACACACCAGCTATCAACAGATAACAAATCGCTTGGGCTTTCCCATGCTCAGACAATTTCAAATAGGTTGCACATGTGGAACAGATGCTCTGGGCACAGTCTGCGTTTCTTTGCACAGTGTGCTTGCACAAGCAGCCTGCCAGAAAAAAAAACATTTCTGAGCACAGAGAGCTGGTTTCTGCATGCAGGACAAGTTCCCTGGATTGTGCCCATGACCTTCAAATCACTGAATAAACTTGCTTGCAATGTGAAATATGTTATAATGAAAAATGCAAATTACATTCTTGTTTACAAGGCAATATTAACCTTTCTAGTAAAAATCTTTTAAATTATGGTAATTGTACCCTCTTTCTTTTGAATATGTTATATTTCAGGAGAAAGTGTCTAATTAATATGCTGCAGTTCAATATTTGACTTTTGTCACCTCTCTGGAACGTGTAATTAGAAAGTCTCAATCTATCTAATTATAGTCACTGCATTGATCAGTGTTGTGTAATCTGCATCTTTATTTGTAGTGAAAATAAACTTCAGAGAAAGAAAAAGTTAAAGTTTCTTAAAAAACAACACAGCACTCCACCTTTCTGCTTTTTCCATTGTGTGGCATGCAGCTTTGGCTTCCTGTAGATGGAATGCAATGCAAAGAAATAGGCATCCTTAAAGGAGAAATGAATGGGTATTCGGAAACAACAGACACAAACAGGCAGCCCAGTCCTAAGCTGGGTCCCGCCAGTGGGACAGGTGCATGCAAGGTCATAAATGTGCAGTAAAGCATGTTGCGACTGCATGAAGGCCAGTGTCACCAGCAGAAAGTCCTGAACTGGCAGGCCTGCACCAGCGTCAGAGCAGCACCTGTTGACTAGGATACATCCACTTCCAGGTGGCAGGAAGGCAGGGGGAGGGCAGAATGGAAGCAGGAAGGAGGTGTTTTGAGATGGGGGACTGTGGGGAGGAGGGTAGTTCAGGCTGGGGAGGGGATAGCGGAGGAGGCCTCTGCCACATCCAAATCCCCCATCCTGGACTTGAAAGCTCTACACAAGCTACTTGGTTCTGCTCCAGGATTTGAGCTGGCATGGCTCTGAGTAGACCCACCGAGGCTGCACAGGTTTGATAAGGGTAAGGGAAAAAAATGTTTCCTTACATCACGGAAATCTCTGGCTAACTCTCTGCCTGCGCAGTATGCAGTAGTTTTGGTGCCACTGTATCACACCATGGGTAGCCAGGTTAGGATTGGGCTGTAAGCCTAACTCACCTGTTGTAGCATTTCCCTCACCTGGTTGCTCAGGTTTTCATGCTGGAAAGCATGACATATGCAAAAAGCTAAGGAAATCATGAAAATCTCAAAGCCCTTTAGAAATGTAAAGCTATGAACAATATTTCAGTATAAAGTTGATTTGAGTTCTTAAAGTTCTAAACATATTTTGGGAGCAAATTAGCTAGCCAAAGCCACACAGCCCTATTTTGCAAGCATGCAGTGCTGCTGATGGAGTGGTGCTGCATGCTATGGTGGGGGCCATGATATGGCCATGAGAGGTACCTCCCTCTTTTACTTACCTCCTGGTAAGCTGCCCGGTCACCAAAGTGTCTCCTTGGACATAGGCCAGCTATTTTGCTGGTGAAAGTTCGAAGAGAGGAAGGAGGAGGGTCGGCAAAGGGAGATAGGATCCAGTGTGCATGACTGCCACCTCTTCTGACCCCCAAACCTCCCCCCCCCCGTTTGGCCCACTCCCTGCCACAATCCTTCCCATGCACGGCCCACAGACTTCCCCCTTTGCTACCTTACCTGCAACAATGGAGAATCCAGGCAATTCTGGCAAGTGCACCGAGCCTCTGGCTGTTTCTGCCTGCAGCTCCACAGCATGTGATGGTGCTGCAACATTTGCCTTGTCACAAGGGGACACTGCAACGCATTGTTAGATCTGCTGCCATAAGTGGCCATAGGATTGGGCCTTTAATGAAGTAGAGAAAATGATAGAATAGCATATTAATCGCCCAATGAAACTCCTTGGCTACAGTCTGCTCCTAGTGATCTTCTGTATTCAACATAATAACAAAAAATAACACAAAAGGTTCATTTAATCTGGCATTACATTTCCGATAGTGGCCAACCAAATGCCTTCAGGAAGCCCAGAAGCAGGACACATCTCTCTTTTGGTGGTATTCAGAGGCACAACATTTGCAAGGTAAATACGCAAGGTAGATTCTGAGAAGGGTAAATGTAGAGGTGGGAACCAGTATGCCAAATTTATCCTTAAATGGTACAAGGGCAAAAGAAAGTCTGTTTACATTCCCTCTGCTGTGATAACAGGAAGCAGGGACAGACTTCTACTTTACGGCTATTAATCCAGCACAATCATGGCCAACTGAGCCTTCCAACACAGTGTTATTTCCTGATCAAACCCGACAGCATAATACAAGCAGGGAACCTGGGCGCACTGACTTCAGGGAGACTCTCTCATCCTACATTGCAGAATCAATCAGCCTCATGGAGAAGGAGCTTCTTCAAACAGAAAGCTCTTAAGCTACACTGAAAAGTATTAACCATCTTGGAATCCCTGACAATGTTGGTTTCTTTAGGTTTATGCATGCACCCTCCATCTCCCTGTACCCTTTTCACCCCTAAAAAAAAAAGAGAAATTGCAGCCAGTTAACTGTGTGATGCTGTCCAGATGCATCGTGGCAGGAATGCAAAGGGCTGAACATTATCTCCAAGACATATGATAGATATGGATAAAGTCCTGTGCATGTTCAGACACACACACACACACACACACACACACACACACACACACACACACAGAGTTTTCTGCAACAGTAAAGCTAGTACCTCAAAGTCAGCTTGTAGGGCAGTGAAATGAGGCCACTCAAAGACAGGAAGAGAGTGTTTGCGTACCTGAATTAGCCCTGTCTGCAAAATATAATTTGCTAATAAAAAGCCTCTTCCCCACCCTGAAATAGGCTGATAAGTGCTTGGGAAATATGTTGCTCTCTGGGCACAGAATATTCAGGGTAGTTAAGAGTTCAATGTGGGGAGGGGAAAAGAGAGTAGAAATTGACCTAATCAAGCTCCTAACATTATATGTTTTCCTGGAATGGGAGGGGATTAGATGAAACCAGGTAAGAGGTACTGTCAGGCACATAACAGTCCTGCTGGATCATCTAGTCTGGGGGTCCATAACTTGTGGGGCCTGCAACCCCACTGTGTTTTGGACTGTGTTTTATAAAAAAAAATGCCTTGATACACTTTTTTTATATCTTGAAATTCCATGTTTGTTGTTCTACATTTTTGCCATATATATATTCATGGCAATTTCAGGAAAGCAGCAAGTAATAATAGTAACAATGGGAATAAAATTAATAAACAAAGCAAATTGGGTGTGTGAATAAGCATTTTGAAATTATATGGGGAGTGCACGAGGCACAAATGTTTATGAAGCTCAGATATAGTCCAATTAGTTCAGCATCCTGTAGCAAGGCATGGCCAGAGAAATGTCTCACAAAAGTCCACAAACAAGACATGGTCTTGCAGGCTTGAATAAGGCAAAATAAGATTTTAGCATCAACCCTGATCAAGAAAGACACGAGTCTGGCCTGGCTCACATGCCCTCTTAGTATCCACCCAGGACCATACGGTGCCAGGACCATTGCATTCTGGGTAACTGTTTCCTGGTCAGATCCATCCCAGTATTGGACATTTGTATTTCTTCTATTTGCATCCCAGACATTTGTGTCCCCATATATATTTATATTAGATGTACTTAAAAAAAAATCAAAGGTAGGGTTCGGATTTGGGCTGGGATAAGAGGCTTGGAGTATGTAATATGGGGTTTGTTGCCCAGTTACAGTGGGTTGCAAATAACCAGAAAACACAAAAATAAAATAATATAAACCCAAACATGAATGTCCAGGAATGCCATTGACCAGGATACATTTGACCAGGTTGGTTGTCCAGAATGCAAACACCCTAGTACACACATACACACATGTTGTATACATGCTCGGTTAACACTGAAGTTTCCCAATGTCTCCAGTTTAGACGCATTTGCACATTTGCAATTCAGCCTTGTATGTGTTTTCTTTCCAATGGTATGTGTCAATGTGACCCCACTGCAGTTGCAACAAACACAGTTGCTACTTCCAATCTGAGTGACTTTCAGTGGTTAAAGAATCCATCTTAGTGGCTAATAAAGAGAGACAGGAGGATATGTACTTAGGAGTTAAATAAGCTGTTGGCGTTTAAGAAGCCTTGAGTGTATAATTCATTTTATAATAAATTGGAGAGAATATGGCAGGAAGCCTATTCAGTGACTATTCACAGTATGTCCTTAAATGGCATTATCAGTCTTTCACATCTACAAGCTACACAAATTTACAGAGTTCATGTGTCTATCTTTTAAGAGCAGAATGGGGTAGGAGATGAGCCATGCTATAGGATGCCTTTCTCAACAGACTGATGGTGATGGATGGACAGAATACAATACCTCCAAGTACAACTATGAAAGGGCAAAACTGCTCTCAGGAGACTTTTCACAGTTTCTAAATAAGCAGTTTCAGGGAACAAATGGGGAAAAACATCCAAAAGCAAAGGCAAAACATAAAGAACGGTGGCAAATCATTCACCAGTAATATGGTGGAGATGCCAAAAGAGCCATCCACATGTGGTGACTTTCCCCTTTAGGTAGGATTTTAGAAAGAACATCCCTGTAGCAATCCAACAAATATCTGGTTTTTCCCCCAAATCCCACAATCAAAATGCCATCTTTACAAAGCTGCTGTTCATGCTGTTGTACATACATACATAAGACCTTTATTGGCATAGATAATGGAAATACGAAACAACAACCAAACATTAAACATTCAGAACACACACACAATAAAATAAAACACTCGTAATCATCCAATACCCCCTCCCCCCATTCACCATAATATAGCGGAAGACCCAGAATTCCGTCCTGCCAGAATCCCAGAAACAAATTTGGCAACCTTGTCAAGGGAGTCAGTTTCCTCTATGGAAAGAAGAGTTTGTAATTTAAATGAATCCTCCCAGCCCTGCATTTTGTTCAGCAGTGGAGCCAGATAGATCTTACGAAGGGTATCATGGAGAGGGCAGTAAAAAAATATATGATGTAATGACTCCACACAATTCCTGTCACAGGTACATCTTCTTTCTGAGTAGGGAATGCCACAAAACCTGCCCGCTAGCAGAGCTGATGGAAAGGCATTGCATCTCGCAAGGGAGAATGCTCTGTGAGCCTGTGGGCACTGCAGATGATAAAGGAAAGAAGTCGGCTTCCCAAAACTGACTGGGATGTGCAGATGGAGAGGGGAGCATATGGTGTTAGCTGCACAGAGTAGCTCTTGATGCTCAATATCGAGCAATCTTTCCTTGATAGTCCTGTAGGCTTCGCTTAAACCAATCATACCCAGGCTTGCTGTGTCTAGTCCTATCGATTTAAGCTTGGAGAGTAAATCCGCAACCTCCACAGGCAGTACTGGATCAGCCAGAAGCTGGTACATTAGCCCCATGCTGTTGTATGTTTTGAGACATACAAAATTATGCAGGGGTTGGATAGAGAGAGAGGCGCTCTTTTCCCTCTCACTTAAAACCAAAACCAGGAGACATCCACTAAAATTGAGTGTTGGGAGAGTTAAAATAGGCAAAAGAAAATATTTCCTTACCCAGTGTGTGATTAGTCTGTGGAACTTCTTGCCACAGGAAGTAGTGATGGCATCTTGCCTAGATGCCTTTAAGAGGGGACTGGACAAATTTCTTAAGGAAAAGTTCATCACAGGTTACAAGTTGTGCTAGGTATGTGCAAGCTCCTGGTTTTAGAGGTAAGCTACCTCAGATTGCCAGATGCAGGGGAGGGCACCAGGACACAGTGTCTTGTGTGCTCCCTGAAGCATTTGGTGGGCCACTGTGAGATACAGGACTAGATGAGCCTTTGGCCTGATGCAGCAGGGCTCTTGATATGTTCTTATGCGGTAGTTAGATGAGAACCAAGTTGGAAGGAGCTCACCACAATTCTTCTATGCATGAAGGTCTCCCCTTTCTAGGAGGGAGGGGTGGGTTTCAGTTCTCTGGCTAAGACCCTAATCTTGTGCGTGTCTACTCAGAAGTAAGTCTCATTGTGCTCAGTGGGATTAATCCCAGGTAACTGTGTATAGGATTCAGGGCTGGCCTTAGGAGGCCCAAGGCAAAACAATTTTGTGGGGCCCCCATACCCTGTGGTCCCCCTATCCACCAGGACAAGCAGTAGCGGCAGACCAATAGCACCCCACACAAAGTGCAACACACAGGTGGCAGTGACATGATGACATCATTGCCGACTGCTTCTGGTGGTCCAATTTCTGGCCAATCGGAACAGGCAGGAGGGCTGTCCAGTGGCAACACTCTACTTACCATGCTCTCCTCATGATCCTTTGGCATGGAGAATTCCATGCCAGAGTGTCAGCAACAGAGTAAGGTGTGGGCTGTGAGCAACGCATCTCTGCCACAGCATGGTCCTCCCAAACACAGAGTCCAACTGGGCCGAATTGGTCTAACAGGGCTAAAGTGGGCCCTGGAAGGATTGCAGACTTAAGCTCCCAAATGTTCTGATATTGCTATGTACAGGTGCTTTTCCCATCAGTGTGACTGCGCAGAAACCACAAAGAACAATACATTTCCAAAGTTATCCATCAAACAAAAAGAAGAGAGAAAACAAAAAAGTAATGACTTGTACAAGAGATAGTGAAATGACACTGACAGAGCATAATGGAGGAGTGCAGTTATCACCTCTTTTTCAAAACAACTTGACCCATGAGCAATAATAAGCTAGTCAGTATGAGGAACAGTGATAAGCGGCAGAAATTCATTCCACCCGTAGACGGGGAGCACTGATAAGCAACAACCGTCGTGCAACAGAAAGCCAGTGGCCAGCCTAAAGAAGTAACAATGCATGCTTATGCCATAATGTGAACCATGCAGACCGACCGTGAATATGTCCAGGACACAATGAGATGTCTCTTTTCAGTGAGGCAGAAACAGCTGTGGAAATCATAGGGAAGATTTCACATCCACCTCTCTCCCTATCTTATGAAGCCAACATCATGCAGCTCAGTCCCAAGAAGTAGATCTCGACATTGCTCAAAAGTATTGCTATATCCATTCAAGATTCATTCAACATGTTCATGTTGGGCGCCCAAACTAGCGTTCTGCCACTGCTGGTTGCTGTAAAGCACTGGCTACTTGCTGGGGCAGATAAGGCAGAATGGGAGGAGGGGCATAATGGGGGCAGGAAGGGGCAGAACCGGACAGGGGGGTAGAGGAATGGGGTGAGGAGGAAGGGGGATGGATCTGGTGGCAATGGTGTGCACCAGATCCTATCCCCTCCAGCAACAGCCTTCCTGCCCCCTTCCTCTTGACTTGTACCAGCTAAACAGCCAGCTCAAATCTTAGGAGACCCATTGCTGATTGGGAGGTTTACAGATAAGAAAGGGGATTTAAATTCCCTTTTCCTCCCAGAGACTCTCACTCCACCCACCGACCCACCCCTGTTGGATACAGTGTATGTCTTTTTGGTCCAGCTGCACCAGCAAGGAAGGGAATGATAGTATTGGGCCATTAGTGAGTTTCAAACTTGAAGCCTTATCATTGCATTTTAAAGCAGTTGCAAGCTGTTTTGTAACTAAAACAGAACATGAGAAAATGGAGAAAACATGCAACTAAAGCACGTTTATTTTGTATTCCTCCTCATCACCAAATTAGAAAACCCCATGAAGAGAGAAAAAAAACCTAAAGGGCAAAGATCAAAAGATTACGCTGGTAAACAAGCTGGCTGCTGGTGAGGATCACAGAACTTGGATGCATTGTCTGCGGGCAAAAAGATGAAAGGTTAACCTTTTAGCCTGATCACTGGTAGGAAATAGGAAGCTCAGGTCTGGTGGCATGTACTTGTTCTTCAAAAAATTGCTTTCTCTTTACTATGATCACGTAATTTGGAGGCATGTCTGTTCCCACATCAGGAGATGGCTGCAAGGATAAAGTCATCTGAAGTTATAAGATATCTGAATAGGCAGTGGCTCATTTGAGTTGGGAACTGACCTACTTTCGTAGTTCCTTGCACAACAATTAGAGAGGTGTTTTTTTTAAAAAAAGTAGACACATTCATGGAGGATATCAGTGTCTATCCTTCTAATAGCCAATTCCTGGCTTTTATTCTGGTACATAAGCAGAGAAAAATGGGACTCCCCACAAGAATCCAGAAGCATCACCATATCTGGAGTTACTCTAAATTTGCAAATTTAATGTGTTTTATAAAATTTATGCTAATACACAAGTGATCATCAGGTTTATTGTCTTTTTTTCCTGAAAAGCATTTTTTCTTTAATATTTTTAATTATACACAGCAAAGAGGGTACAATCTCCCCCCCCCCTCAAAAAAAAAAAAAAAAAACTGTTGGAAAGAGGTAAGAGGATCCAGAGCAGTCAGCAAAAGCACTCCCTTTCCTATGGAAAAATATCCCACTGGTTAGTTTCTATCAATGAAACATACATAGGAGCAGAGGCTGGTTAAGGTTTCGTAAGAAATACTTTATTCACAGTTGCATATACATCTTCTGAGTGGTCAGAGGCTCCGAGTCATTTGGAACAGAGAACCCTAGAGCTGTTCTCTTTGTGTGGAAGTGTGAGGAGATGGCCCGGTGGGCATGGAACACAGCCTTCTCCTGTGATGATCTGGAAGGAAGAGAGATTGCGTGGAGAAAGGAAGGAAACAGTGTTAAGGGCCACACCTCCTACAAGGACCATAGAGGCAGTGGCATAGCTAGCAGGGGGAAGGAAGTGGTCCACCCCAGGTTACACCCTTGGGGCATGACACCACAAGTGACCAAAATTGCTAAAATCGCGGTGGTTAGGAATAATACCACCATATTATATACCATTCGATGCATGATTTACAGCAGAATGCAATGAAACAAACCAGAGTAAAATATCTCTATTCTATCAAAGTTTATGGCCAAAAGGAGGTCTGGTCTAGAGGGCAGGAGGTCTGGTCTAGAGGGTAGAGCCTCCGTCTGCCTGAAGATAACATCCACAAGGTCGCCAGTTCGAGGCCACCGGCACCGTGCGACCTTGAAGCAGCTGATAAGCTGAAGCCGAGCTATTCCATCTGCTCTGAGCGTGGGAGGATGGAGGCCAGAATGCGAAGCCAGATCGGAATGAAACACCTGAATGTAGTGGTTCTTGAAAGAAAGAACCTTCTTTCAATTGTAAAAATCCCTATTTAATAAGGGATTTAGATAAGCCTGCCTATGTAAACCGCCTTGAATAAAGTCTTGAATAAAGACCAAGAAAGGTGGTATATAAATACCTGTTGTTGTTGTTGTTGTTGTTGTTGTTGTTGTTATTATAAACCAGAAAACAAAAATGTAATTATCTTACATAACAAAAAGTACAATTTCCTTAACTCAAAACAGGCCAATGAGATGTTATTATGACACAGAATGGAACCAATAAGGTATTAGCAAGGTGAGACTCTGGGATGGTGACACAAGGAGTGGATCCAGTGTTTGTGTTTGGGAGGGCATGAGAACTACTTTAACTCCAGAGCCCAGGTCAACCTGGCAGGTAGACTTGGGCTCCTGGTTGAACTTTTAACCTCTGTAACCAAGGTTTGCTGGGCAGATAGACATGGGCTTCCAGACTTGGAGCCCAGATCTACCTGCACGGTAGACCTGGGCTCCCATTCCAACTGACGCCCAATTTCATTCCCCATCTCAGTGCACACCCTTAGCCACTTTCAAATTAATTTTGAAATTTAAATTTAAAATTTTGAAATTTAAAATTAATACCTCTGCAGAGGTACCTGAACGTTATGCACTATTCTACTTCTTGTGGCTATTTACTTCTTTGGCAAATCTATGTGTTTCATATTTAAGGCTCTGTACTTTTTTTTTTTTCTTTCAAGCAACTCCTAGGTGTGACATCTGAAATCTTACAATATTGAAAATATGTCCGCACGCATCATTCTTTATAACTCTAAAGGAGTTAGAACACTTAAAGGAGTTCTGAAACTCTAAATTCTTGCTACTTTGGAAGGTGCAATAGCCCACAATAAGAAGAAAATATTCTCAGTAAAGGTTGGAAATTCTGACCTGTTCTCATGAACGTGCCAAATCTTTTGACTCTGTCTTTGTCAAAAAGTCTAATGACTTTGTCTAAAGATTCAACAGAGTCAGGAGAACAGGTCAGAATTTCCAACAGTTCCTGAGGATATTTTCTTCTTATTGTGGCAGGAGGGCAAGGAGTGGAAAAAAGGCTATTACGCCTTGCAAAGCAGCAAGGATTTAGATGTGTGCAGACATGAAGTATGTGCAATATTATAAGGTTTCAGATGTCACCTAGGAGTTGCTTGAAAAAAAAAAAAATCCAAAACGTTTATGTAGAATGAAAGGCTTTGACTCAATCACTTTTGCTCCTGTGACAGAAGCCTTGGTTTATAGCTCGGCTCTCTCCACAACACAATTACACTGAAGCAAGAGGAATTAGGCCCTGGTAGAATCACTTTGCACACACTACAGAGAATATTGCCTGTCCGCAGCAAGTCCTTGTGAAAATGAATGGGACTTAGGCATTTAATATTTGGGGATGTTCTACTTCAAGTCTGATTCATTATGTAGGATTCAACTGGCTTAAGTCCGAAGACTCCTGTATAGCTGATTCAGAATAGAATAAGCATCCCACTGTCTTGAAGCTAGCTTATATATCTTGCCTCTCTTCGTTAGAACGGGGCAAAAATAACTTTGATGTCCAAATTTATTGAGTACAATCTACCAGAGCATTGTCCTGCTCAAGTCCTATTGTATGAAGTTGTAATTTTAAAGACCATGGTAAGGAAAATTATTATATGTTTTACAACACTTTCCTACAAATACCAACTCAGAAGTAAGGGCGTAATCCTCAAATGATGATGGGCTGGTGCAAATCCCTTGCACCAGCTCACCAGTGACATGAAACTTCCGTAAAGCACTTTCGTGCCACTGGGAGAGCAAGGAGGTGGGAACAGATCCAAATAGCCCCCTTTGGGGCTGCTGCAGCTTTACCCAGGGTAAGGGAAAGTGATTCCCCTTGCCACAGGATCAGTCGCTTTTGGCTCCAACCCCGCATTAGATATGGGGCAGGCCAGCTGGCCTCCCCATGCCAGCACGGGTTAGGATTGGGCTGTAAGTTCCATTAGGTTCCACGGGACTTAATTCAATGGAAGTGTGTACAAGATTGCAACTTTAATTTATTGTGGTGAGCTGCCTTGCATCCTTTAAAGAAAGTCAGGATATCACAGTCCATTCCTATCTCTGGCTTATGTTAACTGATCTTAAGAATCAGTGTAGGTCCAGGACTGATGGCAGGAAAGCTGCTCCACTGTTCATTGGGCTGCAGCCACCAGGGCAAATGGCCGGAAGCTGTGCATGGGTGACAGTGGCCCACTGAACTGCCTCCATCCTGTGTTGTCACCAGTAAATTGGTGGCAGGGATGGTTTTGGACTTATTGTAGACCCCTCTAACTATGCTACTGAAGCCGGGAGCAGCTAAACATTGCTGAGAAAACTTTCTTTTGATTTTCACAATTGTTTCCATCGAGCCATTCTCCAGATTACCTGATTCTTTTTCTTTATTTGATGCAGCACTAAGATTAGAGTCCTTACTGTGTTCTGCGTCAGAATTCATTTCAGACTGACAACTAGTACCTGTCCTTCATGATTTTGAATGTGGTGCATCACATGTTGAAATGGAGAACGAAGGAGGGAGTGTGTTAGGCTGCAATCTTAAACTCACTTTCCTGTTAGTAAGTCCCATTGAACACAATAGGACTTACTTCTGAGTAGACCTGCTTACGATTGTGCCCTTAGTCATCTTTTTCCCCCTCTCCTTCTACTGAAGAGCCATCCTAAGATTGAAAAAGGCAAATACCTAAGGACATAGAACTTTCAGAAAACTACTAAGAAACAGAAATGCCAAGTGTCATTAATAATCCATAGTTTTAAAATGAGTTTGATTTTTAGCCCTTTATACAAGTTTGTGCAGTTCCCATTCTTAGTTACTCTGAGCACTGTACAACAGTCTAAAACATTCAATTTAAGTTCACCAATGTTCAGAATCTTGATTCTGGTTTTGTTTGTGCTGGAAATATCATGAACTAGAAAGGATGGCAGGGATTCATTTTTCTACTATGCGTCTTTTTCAGTAAATAAAACGTCTGGAGGGTTTTCATGCTATTTAAAAGGAAATGGGGTGTTTCTCTGTCCTTAATTGCACTGCCTATATTAAAATGTTTTTATGTGGCTCATTAAAAAGCAATGTCTTGATATGAAGTGCAACAGGACAATTTATTGTTTTATAGACAACGTGAATCTCCTTGAGATTACTGGATTATGCGTGAAGACTTTTGAAGTTTTAACTATAGCATTCGTCACCAATCATTTGCAGGAATATCACATACCATTTCAAGATAGCAAGATATGTTGGCTTGAGGTCCAGCTTAAAGACAGCCCAAGATCTTTTGGTGTCAAACACCACTACCCACTTCTCCTGTATCTTGCCCAGCCCTCATATGTTGGCGTCAGAGTGGCAGCAATCTGTTGTGCTCAGCCAGCAGGCAGGCAGATTTCCATTCCTCCTCCTGTAATGCTAATTTGAAAAGGCAAAAAGAGCAGAAGAGAATGTGGAGGTGAGAAGACTGGTGGGCTAGAGAGTCTCCTCTCCTTTCACGGCAGTGGTGCAGCAATACTAGCACCATCCAGCAAGCTGGTAAGGCAGCAAGCGAAGGCATTCACAAAATGGTTAACGTTAACCATTTTGGGGGGTTTAAAGGTCAAGGTCTACAAAAGGCACTTCTACCTACTGTTAAGGTACCACCAAGTGGAGTAACAACACGAGGATAGGGAAGCATGAGAGACATTGTAGGTTACAGCAAATGGAAAATTCAGCGATTGCTGATCTTGGGCCTGAGAGAAGTAGAGTTGATTGCGGCTGAGGTGAGGCTTGCAGGAACAGGGTGACCACAACCCTGGATTGCTGGTGTGGAATCAAGACTGTATTCACCCAGATCCTGCTCACAAGAAATTGATCAGGGCTGATAATTCCTTGTAGTAGCTACATTCTATCCTAATTCACAGCCCAATCCTATGGTTTTCCAGCCATAGCATGCAGTTGTTCCAAAACAGGAGCCAATAAGAAGGCTTGGGAGGGGAAAGGGAGAAGCTGATCCACAATAAACTTCCCACCCAAGGGAATCAATGTGTGATATCTGCAGGTATCTGAAATGAACTTTGAATAGCTGCAGGTATCACAAATGAACTTTGAAAACCAATTCATCTTTCCTAGAACTATTGTTACTAATGGAACAGCAGAGAAATTGTTGACAAGTCCAATGTAACTGAGTAACAATATAATGGGGTGGTTTCACCCGAAAAAAAGTGGTTAGCAACTACAGAACATCTTTCTACAGTTTTGGGAGGTAATGTTCCATAATTTTATATATTTTCTATAAAAGACACCGAAAATGCCCTGAACCATTGCAATTTTAAAGAAAACAGTGAGCAATTTAATCATACTTCTGACTGAAACCTGGCAATATCCTCGGCCTCTAAAGCTTTCCCTATCACTGCAAATAATGATGAAGTGTTAGAAGCAAACAAAAGTGAATAACAAGAAGAAAATAGGAAAATTGTACATGAATTTTTGTATATTTATAAACTGATCTCATTTCAGGACAATTTGCCTCAGGAAGAGATGTATCTGTATGTTCTCAGTCTGTATGAAAAGCATAATGAAAGAAAATACTAACGAACAGATCCATCATTTACCATCATCAGCTCCAAAAATCCATCATTTACCACCTAACCCTATCCAGGATTGGGCCAGTGAGCGGAGCCCTTTGCGACAGCAGAACGCACTCCTGCTGTTGCAAAATGGCCACCAACCCTGCACGGAGTGTTGGCGCCATTGGCAGTGATTTTGGCAGGTGGATTCTAAACCAAACACCAGCACAGGTAAGGCAGTGGCAGGGAAGGAGCGAAATGGGATGGGGAGGGGAGTGGGACAAGGAAACTGCGGAAGGCAGTGAATCCAGCACTGATGGCAGGCACCGGATCCTATCCCCCCTTTCAAGAGATGAAAAAGTATGTGTGAACCAGCTCTTACTTTACATGGATCAAGTGATAAGGCTGAAAAAAAAAATCTGCACTTACAAGAGAAAAAGAAAAACTACTTTTTGGCTTTCTGCACTGCTGTGTGGGAAGTGGGATGCGAGAAGTCTTTGGGGTGTGAGAAGTGCACGGTCATGCGGGAGAAGCCTACAGACTGGTTCTGACACCAGCAATTGACCCCCCCCCCCCACACACACACACTTCTGGAAGAAGTGATGCTGGCACAAGAAGGAGACACTGTTTGTGTTTCTCAAACTCAAGAGGTCCCTATACCTGTAAGTGCTGTCTCTGCACAGGATTTTTCCCTCTTCAAATTGCCTTTTAAGATCCCCAAAATATCATGTACCTTGCTGTTCATCTGTTAAAATGCAGTTTGAATTAAGTTCTTTCCAGTGAATGGAAATGCCTGGAGTGTTTTGCCCCTTAATAAGACAAGTGATGGCTACAGAAAGTGAGATGCCCAGGATGCTCTCTTCCTGCAATAGCTTCTGCAGCTCTCAGCACACTAGAATGAATATTTAGAGAATCAACCTTAGTTAGCTCATGGAAACAACACGATTCCTCTGCAAAGCATCTATATTTCATTTTTTTTTAAAGTATTAATAAGCTAAAATGCTAGCGACACAAGGTTTTATTGTAGCATGCCAAAACTCTCCAGGAGATTAATATACATCCTAAAAGTTCATGCTGGCTGCAAGTTTAGGCTGTGAGCATTTTAAATAAAATTTGTTTAGGTGCTGATGCAAAGTTTATGGTTTAATGGCTTCTAAACGCAAATCTTGCTGTTCACACATCCATTAAGGGCTTTCCAAGATGCACTGATTGCTTTCTAGAGTCATTTTCCACAATACACATTGTCATTCATTACTGAAGCTTTCTGATCTCTGTGTGCTGTCCCAGCTTTAAACACTGAAAGTGAATTCACTGTAAATAATATAATACTTTATACTGAGAGGATTTTCATTGGAACAGATTACCAAACTGCTAACTGCCTGATCCTACCTAAATCCTTGTCCAGTGATGCAGCAATGCCATCATGGCTACTGCTGTATCCCATGAGGGATTTTAGGCTGCTGGAGGTCTCCTTGGGGTTAGGGGACATTTGTCCCCTTGCCCAGGGGTAAGCCCCAGCAGCTACTATGGGTCAGCTCGGACCAGTGCCAGCGATATTGTTGGGGCAATTCCACATTGATCTATGATGGCAAATCAGGCCCAGGAAGGGGGTTAGGATTCAGTGTGTGCCACAGATGAACCTGCCCCTGCCCAGGTCCAATCCACTTCCTCTCTCTGCCCTGTGACCGCCCTGTTCCACTCACTGTTCACACTCATCCCCCACCTCCCTCCAACCCCTTGTGCAGGCTCTAGGAAGTGTTTGTGGATCCTCTGGCATGCTGGGGGCTGCTCCGGCCTCCCTTCCAGCAGGCCTGCAAGTCTGCCATCAGAGACTGGCCTGCCACGATCGTGAAGCAGCTCCTGCCAGCCCAATGCTAGTTATGCCAGCAGGGGAGACAGATGGTTCCCCACCTTTTACAAATGGCAGCTCCATGTGTGTGCGTGGAGACACACAAACACCAGGAGCACCCCTAGCACGGGCAGGAGGTCTGGTCTAGAGGGTAGAGCCTCCATTTGCCTGAAGATAACATCCACAAGGTCGCCAGTTCGAGGCCACCGGCACCGTGTGACCTTGAAGCAGCTGTCAAGCTGAAGCCGAGCTATTCCATCTGCTCTGAGCGTGGGAGGATGGAGGCCAGGATGGAGGCCAGATCAGAATGAAACATCTGAATTGTTGTGGCTCTTGAAAGCTTTCTTTCAATTGTAAAAATCCCTACGGGGATTTAAATAAGCCTGCCTATGTAAACCGCCTTGAATAAAGTCTTGAATAAAGACCAAGAAAGGCGGTATATAAATACCTGTATTATTATTATTATTATTATTATTATTATTATTATTATTATTATTATTAGATGCACTCAGGCTGCCCACCAT
The DNA here is from genome assembly GCF_035046505.1 of Tiliqua scincoides. Taxonomy (NCBI): domain Eukaryota; kingdom Metazoa; phylum Chordata; class Lepidosauria; order Squamata; family Scincidae; genus Tiliqua; species Tiliqua scincoides. Next base: position 64,140,415 of record NC_089826.1, read on the forward strand.
GGGTTTCAGTGATTTCCTCCACATCACTACAGACTTTTCAACCAGGCTGCTTGCCGTAGCATGGAGAAAATTTTCTCAACCATATGAGAAGTCGTGACAAACAAGAGTTCTCCATGTGACATGAGTTGCCACATGGAAGGATTTCAATAGCGTGCCTCCTCAGCCACCTCAGAGTGTGTTGCTCATGTGTAGATGATAGCAGCTGTGCACACACAGTTGGCAGATTTTTTTAGGTGGCAATGGGGAAAGGATGCAACAACCCCAGTGCAACTTTTTTCCTCCTGAGTTATTTAACCACACATGATTTTGCAAAAATCACCAGTGCAGAAAATATGTGGAAACAGGACATTTGTGTTTACAACAGGATTTTACAACTTGTAACTAATTAACAGCCCTATCTTGAACTTCCTGGAGCATGGCGGCTCTTGAACCGGTAAAGAATCAAAGAGTCCATGTCGGACTGTGCAGGATCCGGAGCTCGACATGGAGCTCAGGATCCGGTGGAGCTGAGCTCCGCTGGTTCAAACCTCCCTCCCGCCCTGCTCCCTCCCCCCACCATGCCTCCTCTTCACCCTCCCCCACCTCCCCTTACCCCAGAACATCTCCTCTTCACCTCTCCCCATGCCCCCATTTAAACTCTCCACTGCCCTGTGGTTTGAGCAACCTCCAGGAGGTGGAACATGGGCCCAATGCCGGAGTTGGCCTAGTGCAGGCTTGCACTGGGCTAGCTCTGGCATTGTACCTGCAGTAAGGGCTCACAAACATGCCTTATGGCACATTTGCAACAATGTGCCCTGGCATAACTAGTGCACAGGGCTCGAGACCGGGCCCTAAACCAAATGCAGCTTCTCCACAGATTGTGGCTCCACAGATTGATTACCCAGCCAACTGCATTGGCTTTGTAGTCCTGGATAGGTATTGAAAAACAGTGTTCATTCACAAGAGATGGCTTTTGGGTCACAAGATATTTAGATCTGGCTTATAGCCTGTTTTAAGAGACTTGTACTTTTTAAGTCAAAGCCTGATACTCCAAAAATTGCTACCTTTTCAACCCTACCAGGCAGGAGGTCTGGAGGTCTGGGCAGGAGGGTAGAGCCTCCATTTGCCTGAAGATTAACATCCACAAGGTTGCCAGTTCGAGGCCACCGGCACCGTGCGACCTTGAAGCAGCTGGCAAGCTGCAGCTGAGCTGTTCCATCTGCTCGGAGCGTGGGAGGCCAGAATGTTAAACCAGATCGGAGTGTAACATCTTGTATGCAGTGGTTCTTGAAAGAAAGAACCTTCTTTCAATTTGTAAAAATCCCTGCGTGGATTTAATAAGCCTGCCTATGTAAACCGCCTTGAATAAAGTCTTGAATAAAGACCAAGAAAGGCGGTATATAAATACTGTATATTATATATATTATATATATTACCAAAATAAATGGAAAATGCACAGAATGTGTTTGCATTCTTAAAAGGGGCATCTTCTCACAGTAAAAATTACTCTGATATTTTGGGGCAGTACTAGCATGAATTTACATGCTCATCCAAGAAAACGTTAAGCTTGTTTTCTCCCATCTTCCACTCTTACTTATTTTAGTTGTGGAATGGAAGCAATTGGTGACATACAAGGGAAAATTAAACTTGAAAGGCATATTGATCACATCAAAATGTATGAACCAATTTATAGCCCATATTGATATATACACACACACACGCACACACACCTCTAAAGTACATGTACAGCAAATCCCTTGAATGAGCTATTTCTGCACAGGAACAATATTTTGGACCATTATGTGGGTTAGTATAGGTGAATATAACTTGGCTGGATAGGATTCCCATTAATCTTTCTAGATCCGTGATCCTGTCTTAGACGTTTGCCTAATATATCAAGGTTATATGCATTTTAAGCTTTGTTTCCAATACGCTTACATCTTTACTTAACTTTCTGCCTGTGATTAATGGCATAGACTGTTCCTGCCTAAATGTAATGGATGGTCATGTTAGAACAATACACAACTCACCACTGACATCTCAGTCCATAGAGTGGAGAGAGAGTACTCATGATTACATATATCCCTCTCTTCCAGATGATACTTTCTGAAACTCTCTAGCACAGGGGTATCAAACTCGTTTCATACAGAGGGCCAAAGTTAGCACTCAGGGCTCCAGCTGAGGGCCAGAAATGATGTCATTAAGCAGAAAGTGACATCATTAAGCAGCTAATAGTCAGAAATCAGACCCTGTTCTCATATAGAAACTCATTATCTGCAAATGACAGAAGAGAAAGTACGCAAATCTTGATCATATTTCAAGAGTTGGTAAAGCCCAATTTTCATGTGGGCCGCCATTTCAGCTATAACATCTCAGCAGCTGAGAGCCTGAGGGCTAGATAAAAAGCTTCTGGGGGCCACATCCAGCCCCCGGGCCTTATGTTTGACACCCCTGCTCTAGCAGGTCTGTACAGTGACTACCGTAGTGAAACTTCTATGTTAAAGTCCCTGGTAATCCCAAGAGGCTTGCATATCTCTCCAAGAGACAATTTATTGCGACTCTCCTAATCCCAACAATGCCAGAAACCTGTGACGAACAGGATTTGTTTTATATGTAAATCTCTACTGTGCAGGTTTTTGGACAATACATATATTAGGAGGAGGATGTATAGGAAACCACAACACTTCCTCCAAACACAAATATTTCTTATGAGTTCATTTTTATGAAACACACTGCAAATGTATTGCGAACATCTGTGTACCTCTTCCCCAAGTGATTTGCCAGGGGATGAGAAGGGAAACATGCTCACAGAAAGGGACAAAAGTGAACCTGAACCTCCAGATAACATCTCCCTAGCAAGTGGGATGACATATCAACATAACCCCTCCCCCAGCCTTGTGCAGCCAAAACAAACAAACAAAAACACTCAAGCCTTCCTCCTCCCCTCAACCCCCAGCCCCCACCTCCTGGAACCTACCCTCCCACCATGTCTGCTGCTCTGACATCCTTCAGAATACCTGTTTGCTTCCAGATCACCCATAAGGTCTTTGGTGCGATGTGGAAGCACTGAAAAAGTAAGCTAGAACACACATACAAAATACGAACTTGTGGTAGGACTTGCTCGAGTCCAGACTCAGAGTCACTGGCTTCAAGTTGCGAGTCAAGTCGGGTTAGTGACATCTGTGACTCAAGTCAACATGAGTTGTCTAGAAATAGGTGTTTGGGTGACTCGAGTTGAGTCATCCCAAGTCGAGTTCCCATCCCTGCAAAAAATGTTCTCTGAGTTAAATATACCCTGAGCTATAGCCCTTCCCACTATTCTTCAGCAATCTATAATTCCTGGGATCCTTTGGAGGAGCCCAGTCTAACTTTGGTAATGTAGATCTATCTTAAAGATTGGGCTACACATTTGTCAGCATGGGAATCAGTATCTTCGTGGTGAATTTTATGCAGACACATGCATGCACTATCCATAATATGGGTCAGCCCTAATCTCATGAATTAGGGCCATTTATACTGAGTTTCCTGTCACTGGACTTCAGCAATACACCATAGAAATCAGGGAATCTCACTATGTGTTAGTCCTGAGGCACAGTGACTGCTGCTAAACATGATGGCTGGTGCTGATTCCCAGAGTGACCATAAAATATTCAACTTAGTTCCAAGGCAAATTGCAAAGATGAAGACCAGGCAAACTTGTAACACTGCATTATTACACAGTATATTAGCTTGGGCATACAGCAAAACAGCATGACAATTTCAATGCCCCTGACAGCCTAGTTGACGTCTTTCAAGAACGAGTCTATTTAATCAATCATTTGTTTCAAAATGCTTTAACCACTTTAGCAAACTTGACACAACTCATATTTTGTTTGACAGACCGATGGTCAATTGGCTGGATAAAGCCGACAACATCCTACAGGCAGCCAGGTTAATCTCAGTGTTTATTGCTATTCTTTCTGCCTGGAGAGATCTTTTATCTCCAACTGATGAACTATGAAGAACTAACAATTGGAGATGTGTAAGCTATTTGGTTGAGGGAATTTGATGTAACATTCAATGAGGGCCAGCATTCTGTTGAGGGAAACTGATGTTCTACTCTATAGAGAAGCCAAAAATCACTTCTGACATGTCAGTATAACTGCCTTTAGTCTGCATGTTGTCACTACTGATACAATAGCTGATTACATGTATTTTTCTTCAAAATACATAAAAGGCAGCTTTGGTACATGAAAGTTGGTACCTTGTATTTATGGTTTATTTTTGTATGTTTTCTTCATGAGTCATCAAACTGAAGCATTGGATCTTTGTGTTATTAAAAAAAAAAGTCATGTTCCAACACAACTGTTTGTTTTTCAAAGACTCCATAAATCAGCTAACACCTAAGTGAGAAAAACCATATTTGTTGGCTGAAATTTTTCATGCCACACAAAAGAACAAGTGCCACTCGGGCTGACTACTAGTGCTGCAAGGAGAAACATTTTCAGACCTGCAGCCAGTCTTCAAATAATACTAGACTGGCCCACTGAAGTCCATCCCAAGTGAAATCTGAAAGAAATGGAGTCATTCCTGCTTAGACAAAGCTCCAGAGGATTTTTAAGGAAAGCAAAAACAGTTTTGAAAGGCTGTCAGCAATTCTCACAGGGCTTCAGGCATCCTTGGATTGTCATCAAAATCTGCCTAAAATGAAATTTGAGTAGAATTCGGAGCTTCCTGCTTAGGTGAAATGCCTGAGAAACTTAAAGGAATGCTCAGAGTTTTTGCTAAGAAAATGAACATTTGTTTGGGGGGGGGGGGGGAAATTTCCAGCTTCTTCTGTCAATATAGAAATAAAGCAACAGGAGAATAGTCGCATCATTCATCTGAGAAAAAGGCAGCTAGTGTGCCTGTATGGGCACGCTACCAATGATTGCCATTGCTAGCCCCCTATCAGCCGGCAGCAGGGCTTGCTGCCAGCTGATTGGCTGGCTGGCATTGGGGAGCGAGACGACTGAGCCTGATCTAGCGCGCAGGCACTAGATCCGGCTCAGTTCCGTTCCTGGAAGCGACCATAATTAGTGATGTTTCCAAGTTTCAGAATCAGGGGTGGATTCATTAACAAATCATCCTTCTTTGGAAATAATGAGCGTTTTATGATCCAAGCCAAAAACTCTTTGAATATCGGCTCAGTTCATAAATAAAAACTACTCATTCTGAACTGCTGCAACCCTTTACCTTCCAGCAGTAGTGATAGAGAGGATTTATTAGGCCAGAAAGTCTTACCAAGGGAAAGTTTCCAGCACAAAGTTCCATGGAGATTAGCTCGGCTTCTAGGTTTCCGACAGAGCCAGAAGCCCTAAGAAACTACAGTTCCCAAGGATGTTTGCAGTGGGAATTTTCTTCCAAAAGAAGGCACCAGGAGCAACCACCCTGCTTCCTGTACCCATTCCTACTGGTGTTAATTGTGGTAAAAGGTGTTCATTGTGGAAAAAGGGAAGCAGGTGTTTTCCTCCTTGTGTTTCTTATTGGCTTGGTTCTTAATAGCCGAGGTATTTCTGATCATCAGAAGATTAGTTCGTGATTGTAATACAGTCATTATTTTTACAGATCGGTGAACCCCACTCATCTTGATTTAGGTTGGGCTTGCTCTTGCAAAGCCTGAACTTTTTCAAGAAAGTTCTGAAAGATCAGAAATGCCCTTCTTGTACTGGTTGGCTAATAGCAGAAGTGTAGGCCATATTGGAAGACTTCACAATGCAGCATTGCCAACCTTGCACCAAATTAGTTGAAAGGTCACACTGACATGAGATGGCCCCATGGAGGCTTCAATGCGACCCAAGGTTTCTTAGGTCACATAGTTATTACCCAAACAACAACTTTGCTGCAATGTCTTCCATGCTACAGAAGTAATGGACAAGACCCTAACATTATTATTATTATTATTATTATTAATTTATACTCCGCCTTTTTGCCCAGCGGGCACACAAGGCGGCTTACAACACCTTAAAAATACAACATTAAAAAACAATTTACAATAATTAAAAAATCTAAAAACAAACAAACCCCGTGGATTTTCATATAAAAAAGCAAGAACACCAGCCAGCCTGTCAACAATTAAAAGCTTTTTGAAATAAAAAGGTCTTCAGTCCACGCTGGAACATTAGCAACAAGGGAGCAGTTCTCAGTTCTAAGGGGAGGGTATTCCACAGTTTGGGGGCCAGGCAACATCAGGCAATACAGCTTCTGTACGATTCAGTTCAGTACAGTGGCCAATCCGCTAAATGGCACAGCAGGACAAAAAGGCTCTGGTCATCAACTGCCCATGATCCAGAGGCATATGTACATAGAATCTCATGGGAGCCAGACAAAAGGCAATATTACAGGCTCTCAAACTGAGCATCCTTTCCTTTTGTCTCCTAGGAAAATCAAAAGGCTTGACATTTAATCCAGCAGCCTTGAAGTTGTTTGTATTGACCAATTGATTAGATTTTTTAAAAATACTGCATGGGAAAAAAGGCTAGACTGTTCAGAGACTTGCCTTAGGGCCCAATCCTATGCCCTATCCTTTCCTGTGCCAAAGCAGCCACAACACAGCCTTGAGGTAAAGGAACAAACGTTCCCTTACCTGGAGGAGCCCTCTATGACTGCTTCCCCCATCACAGGATGCAGCGCACATCACATTGGCATCAGTGCTGGAAAACTGGATAGGACTGAGCCCTAAAATTCATGCCAGTGACATAGCTAAGGGGGTGCAGGGGGTAGCAATTGCATCGGGCAACAAGCTTTAGAGGGGCAACAACCTAAGCTTGACATTAGTGGCCAAAATTGTGAAAACCTTGGTATTTTTGAATAATACCATCATGTTATATACCATTTGATGTGGAATTTAATGCAGAATGCAGTGAAACAAACCTGGTCAAAATATCTTTGTTCTATCAAAAATTATAGCCAAATAATCAGAAAATAAAAACCCAACTGCATTTGTAGCAGGTCACAAAGCAAAGATGAAACTGGACACCAGGAGGTCAAGGAGAAACAAGCTTTTATTTTTTTAGCCGGCTAAGGTCACAGTGGAATTATTTCCAAAAGACTGTGACCTCGATTCTTTCGGGATCTGGACAGATATACTTTCAAGCTTTCATTGCAAAGCATTGGCTAGACTTCTGATTGGCACAATGTAAATTGCAGAGCCTTGGATACTCTTTTGATTGGCAAACAGCATATCGGGTGAGGGGATTTCCAGCAAGCATTTGGGTGTCAGCATACTTTGGGGTAAACACCCCAGAGGAGGCTACCTGGGCGGATGGGCCCCCTCCTTTGTTATCTCTAGTTTTCACAGCTAGCTAGCATAGAGCGGAAACTTTTTTTTCTTTACCAGACGACTACCTGTTCATGTTGCTTTTTAGCTCTCCTTTCTGCAGCATCAGACAGGAAACTAACAAACTTGCGGTTGAGCCAAAGTCTGTTACACCTTTCCTCTTGTGTCTGCTTTTGAGACAAACAGGCTGTACAGACTTTCTGACTTTGGTCAAGGCATACACAGGCTTACACAGGCCTTGACTTTGGTCAAGGAGGCTTTTAACTATTGTCAGGCTAAGAGGCCTGGCCTGGCCCAAATTCCCGGGATTCACTCCCACACATTATGTTAACAAAAACTGGATTTTCTTCTCAAGACTGACCAATTAGACTGATTGTCCCAAGAGCCAATTAGATGTTATTATGATGCAGCGGGGAACCAATTAGGTGTTAATATGGGGAGAGCCTGGGAGGCAGAACAAGTGAGTGGCAAGCTGCTGGGGGAAAGAGGCATACTTTCCCCCATTTTCACTTTTTTAAATGCCTGGGCATGACGTCACATCTGGGTCATCATTTTGAGCTCAGCACCAGGCTACACAATTGTTAGCTACATCACTGCTTCATGCCTGATGACAGGGGCAAGGAAAGTATAGTATAACTGATCATAGCTTTTCTGTTCATTTTTCTAACCTGTAGCAGACATTGTGCACAGCCTTGAGAATGGGACGTTTCCATGATGCTTCCCATTTGATACTTGCTTTTACAGATACCAGGTGCATAAGGGTGTACCATGAATTCCTACATTACTTCCCTGCTTTATTTTTAAATTTTTATTTTTTTTAACAGAAGAGAAATGTCTCTTCCAGCTGCCTCCCCACAGCTTGCTGATGCAGGCCACCTGCTATTTTTTGATTGGCTAACCAGCTGCCCTAATTTTTTTTTTTAAATTGGAAGACACCTATTCTTCCAGCTTAAGCTCCTGGAGGCAAGTTTTCCTGCTGCTTCCCAGGGACATGACAAAAGTACTGTATTTTTTCTTACTTGGCAAACAGAGGTAGCTCTCCCTCGTTCCATAGACTTCCCTACCTATTTTGTCCCTTGCAAGCCACCATAGCAATTGATCTGATTGGTAGCACTCCTTGTTCCCTCCATGTGTGCATGTGCACATGCTGTTTTAAACGGACTGAGTGCTGCAGCAGAGAGAAGCAGCTTGGGAAAGGCAAAAGGTTTTTTTGTTTGTTTTCTGTTTTTTTACCTCATTGGCTCCTTTTTTATTTTTACTTGCTGGGTCAGGTGAGGCACTGTGACACTCTGAGTTATTGCAGTAGTGGCATGACCCAGAACACTGCATGATGCCACTTCAGGTCCTCCACCAATGTACAAGGGGGGTGCAGGAAGTGTGGCCTGCGCTGGTGCCACCCTCAGGGTGACATCACACCATCTAAATCTCTGGTGATTTTCGGCCCATTCTGCTCAACATCTTACTCTCTCACCAATGGTAGTGTTTTGCTGCTAATCAGCGAGAACACAAAACGGCTATCCCCAGAATGGACCAAAAATCACTGAATGGAGGCAGTCTGGAGTTGGGCTTTTAGCACTAAATGCAATGTGACAGTGCAGAAGTTCAGGCGTGATGTGATTAGTATCCCAAACTTCTAGAACGCCAAGCTCCTGCACATAAGTGCTGCACCAGATTGCAGGACACTTCTGCTTCCTCTTATCCATTAGGCAGAGTAGATCATATGTGAAGGCGATACCACTAAAGATGGCCTTGTAGGTTGAAGAACCTGTACATTTCTGCTACAAAGAATCAGAATGAAAGCAATCTGAACACATTATTATTCTGCACTTTATTTCATGACCCATTTTACATGCTATGCACTTGCAAACATGCTTTCAAACCTTTTGGGAATTTCTGTGAGTTGAATCTCAGAACCCTCAGTATATAGTCTTAAAAAATAAGTCAATGCTGTTATCTTCCCTAAACAGTCTTTTTAAACATGGTGGGAATCTGCACAAAGCAATTACTCCTGTTGTCAGCCAGAGGGGGAAAAAATGATGACCAGAGGAACTCATACAGGTTCTGGATGCTTTCAGAGGGAGGAATCATGGGTTGCATGTCAATGAGACCACACCTTCAAAGGAGCTATCTGCAGCTGCTTAATTCTTTCAATATATCTTTACATTACAGTATGAAGCCGGAATAAAATGCAGTTGTATTTCAATGTGGTATAAAATTACTCTTAGTATGTGCACGTCTACCTATTTATACAATGAGCTAGCCCAGCAAAAACCCGTGCAAGAGCACCTGCCACAGACAATGCCAGGCAAGATGTTGTTTTGGTATAAACTGGGGCACTTTACTAATGATACAATATGAAGCAAATTCTGTAGTGGATTCTGAACAAGCAAGTTCCTCCCCCCATTTAGTGTGGGCACCTATCCTGAGGGGGACAGAGGCAACTGTTCACTTCGCCTGGCTCCAACCAGAGATCAGTTCAGGCTAACCTCTGGTTTTCCCCACCAAGCCCTGGAAAGGGGATCAAGGCAGCCACATTACTCAGCTCAAATGGAGCCGGAAAGCATTTAGGATGAACTTTCCAAATCTGACCTTTAGAGTCTCCAGCCAGCATCCCCAAGCCAGACAGCCTCTAAAGATTGGTACTGACTCCCCCTCTGGCCCTTGCATACATTAGCATACACACCAGATCCCTATTCCTAGTCCCAGACCCACACTAAGCCTGCCAGAAGTGACCAACTGGCTGCATCATTATAGGGAGCAGTCTGGAGTAGTAAATTAAAAAAAAAATCACCAATGACCAAGCAGGTAAGAGGCAAAAATAATCCCTACTCGGTCCCAGGGCAACCAGCTAATCTCAGACTAGTCCAAGGCTGACGGAAGTGGATGAAACATCACCAAGCCCAGAATGGCGAACTCAAGCAATGCAGAGAAGAATAAATACTGAGGTAAGTCCTCCTTCTCAGATGTACCAATAAAGCTATTCTCTATTGTCTTGTCTTCCACTTGGAAAGAAAGCAATGTAATGCACTGTATCGCTTAAATTTATACCTTCTGGAAACCCTTTCTGCCTAGTTCAAATAAAGGGACTGAGAGGTAGCAGCCACCTTGGTCCCGTGAGAGGGTGAAAGCTGGTTATTTATCAGTGCTATATGTTATCCAGCAGCAGATATATGACTGGCAAGCGTGTGACCTCCTGCAGCAATTTCTGGTACTGTTTTTTTGTTTCAGTTTAGAGCAGCTGGGAATTCGGTATTTTTGAAAAGCTGGACGTAGGTGGCTGGAAGGGAACAAAGCCTGGAGAGAATCTGATGCCCATCACCTCTGAGTATGCTATTTGAATTACAGAAAAATGAGGTCGTCGGCAACTTTCTGGCCAAATGTTTCACATTTCAGAACCAGGCAACTACCATTCTGCCTCTTTGTGATGTTTTACCACATTGAACAATTCCATCATATCTCATCAAGACCTCTTAACCAAGATCTACTTGACCAAGATCTACATTTGTTCCCAGGTCAGAGGAATGACCGTCTATGACATGGTTTTCATGCAACAATCCTTATAATGCAGAATGATCTCAAGCAAGATGCAGATGAATGAAAATAACTAAGGGCGCAATTCTAACCCCTTATGTCAGTGCAGCTCTGAGGAAAGGGAACAAACAAACTAGTTTGAGGAGGCCTCCATGAGTGACACCCAACTGCAGGATGCAGCACATGCCCCATTAGCACCGCTATGCTAGTGCTGGAAAGCACTGACATAAGGGTTAGGATTGTGCCCTAAGAGCCTAATCCTGTTATTCCCCCACTCGCATAGCTCAGATGGCACTATAAAAAATTACCACGGATTACAATTAGTGGATGAACAGTTTAGTATTAAAAACATCAAGTTTTTACATTCAGGTTTGTAAGTTGGTAGATAGGATTTGCAGCATGTTTTGTTTCCCCAATTCCATTTACTCATTTTCTTTCTTCCACTCTTCAACTGATATTTTATCATCTGAAATTGTTTCTCACATTATCAGTTTGATTCTGGAATGTCTTTAATATTCTCACAAAAGATAACATCGTGGCTGTCGCAGCGTCTTATCAAACTATGTATTCAGGTTTTATCTTGAACGTCCTGAAATGTAAAACTATAATTTGAAAACTTTTGTATCTACTGTAATAAAAAGCATACACCTTCTAAGAGTTGGGCCTGAACTCTTGAAATAGGACATCAGACAGGGTGTCATATTTGTATTAAATATTAGCCCTTAAAATTAGCCCCTCCCCCCCAAAAAAACCTCAGTTGACTAATAGCTGATAATATCAAGTCAAGATACAACTTTTCACTAAGTCTAGATTGATTTTTAGGACTTAGACGTGAGTAGCTTTGTAACAGTGGCGCTAATGACTCAATGAGAAATGCAAATGAGCTAAAAAGTTGAGTGAATTATGATCCAATTTGGTACAGTTGAGTTGGTATAGCATGGTGGCTGGAGACTGAGTTGCAAATCAAGAATAGTCCAGATTGAATCTGACCTCTGAAATGAACACAATAGGTGGTCTTAGGAAAAGACATTCTATCTCAGCCTTACAGTGCAATCCTATGCATGTTTATGAAAGTCCCACTGCATTCAGTGGAAATTATTACTAGAAAGGTGCGTACAGGATTGCAGCCTAGTGGCTTTACAGCAATGGAACAGAGGTTCTGCTGTCATAAATTGTTATACAGCAACCTGTATTGCATACTGTTGGCTGCTATTTTGGAACAAGCATTGCACATGGCATCACATATTGTAGCCTGCAATGACCACAGTGGGTGTAGACCCCACCCCCTTGGGTGCACCTGGACGCAGGAGGCTTACCCTGGTGATGACATGCGGTTGTTGATGGTAAGAAGGACAGGAGACAGACACGGTCACTTTGCACAGTTGATTTACTTGTGTAAGATTCTTGACATTCATGGGTCCTGTTATGTCACAGGCCCTCTTGCTTACATAGAGGTGTGCCATTGGCGCATACTAGGATTGCTCCCCGACCCGTCCCAGCCCCCCAAAGTCCCAGGTGGAGCTCTCTGGCTGGTGCCTGATGCCCCGGGAAATGGGTTCCAAGGAGGTTGGTCACCTGCTGTGCTGAGGTTTGGGGTCAGTCCAGATGTCCTCAGGAGGACCCCAGGCACCTTGGCGCCGCTCAACTGGCTATCATTGGGGAGAGTTGGCTGAGGGAACTTGGGCCTGCAGCTTTGCTTCCCAGGGGGTCACCCCAGGGACCCAGGAAGCCCAGGCAGGTCTCAGTCCTGGTTCCTTCCTGGGCCAGGGCCAACAAGACCCCTTTCAGGTGAGGGACAGGCAGAGTAAGGCTGGGACTGCTGCCCCATCTGGCTGCCCCTCCAGCACTGCTGCTGCCTGGAGAGGACTGACCTCCTTCTATGCCTCCCAGGATTCTTATGAAGCCTGTAGCTGGCTTGGCCAGCCCTACCTTTTCTGGCTACGTGGCTGTCTGGGGCTCCCACGAGGCCTTGAGCCCTGCTCTGTCTGGAGGCCCAGTCCTGGCAGTACTTGTGACTTACTCCCAAGGAGGCCCCTACCCATGAGGTGACCCCTGCTCCTGAGGAGACTCCAGCCACCAGGGCTGGGCCCAGGTGATAAGGCCCCTGCTGCAACCGGCTATGCATGGAACCACAGGTAAGTTGGCAAGGGTTGTGGCAGTCACTAGGATTTGAGTCACATGGTGTGGGAGCCCTGCATATCATCCCATGCAGTGGGCAGGGCAACACCCCAGGTGGTGGGCGTGGTGATGTGCCATTGCCCTGCCCCCACTGGTTTTTTGGCTGTATCTTTTGTTAGAACACAGATATTTCAATGTGGTTTGTTTCATTGGATTCTGCATGAAATTATGCACTGATTGATGTATAACATGATGGTATTATTCCTCCAAATTCTGATTTTAATGATTGTGAAAACTTGTAGAGTCTCTCTCTCTCTCTCTCTCTCTCTCTCTCACACACACACACACACACACACACACCCCATGTCAACTTACTAACCCCTTATTGCAGCAGTTCTCAAACTTTTAGCACTGGGACCCACTTTTTAGAATGACAATCTGTCCAGGACCCATTGGAAGTGATGTCATGGCCAGAAATGACATCATCAAGCAAATTAAAATAATTAATTATAAATAATTAAATTAAAATAAAATAATTACATAAGGGGGAGCCAGTCCTGTTCCACCAAGTGAATCTACCCTGAAGTAAGTCCCATAGTGGTCAATGGGGCTTACTCTCAGGAAAGTGTGGGTAGGATTGCAACCTGTGAGCCCAATTCTATGCATGTCTACTCTGAAGTAAGTCCCATAGTGGTCAATGGGGCTTACTCTCAGGAAAGTGTGGGTAGGATTGCAACTGGTGAGTCCAATCCTATGCATGTCTGCTCTGAAGTAAGTCTCATAGTGGTCAATGGAGCTTACTCTATAGTCTGCCTGCAATAACAATCCTCCAAAAAGAATCAGTGAGATTTCCAGCCCTCCCCAGTGCCCAGTTTAAAGTTCTTCTATTTCAGGCATATCAATACAAAGACCCACCTGACTTTGCAAGTGCAAAATAGAAAACTTTCCCCTTACCATTCAAGCCTCTTTTTTTGTCCTTTTTACTGGGGGGTGGGGGGAGGCTGCCTTCTGGAACATATGTATATTGAGCTTCAGTTCCATTGGATCAGGGCCATTCTGGTGTCCTCACATTCCCCTTTGCCTGGGCTGACCACCAGCCAAGGCTCATCTGCCTGCTTGCGAGTAAATGCGACTGTGAGTCTGCTTCGCTTTCCATAGGGCTGGGAGGGAGGAACCTCCTTCTCCCTTTTGTGTTTTTGGGGGCTGTATTCATTGGATCAGGAACATTCTGACGTCCTTGGAGTCCTCTCAGCCTACCCTGAGTCCTCTCAGTCCTTGCCTGGACTAAGGCAAGTTTGCCTACTTGTGAGTAAACATGGCCATGTGCCTTCCTTTCGGGCTCAATAGACGCAGCTGGGAGGGAGGCAGGGACCTTCTTCTCCTGTTTTGGGGGGCTGCATTCATTGAATTGGGACCATTCTGGTGTTGTTGGATTCCTCTCTGCCTGCCCTTTCCAACGGACTATGGCAAGTACGCCTAAAGTACGCGCGATACGGCTCACTTTCACTTTCCATAGGGCTCCATGCATTTTTTCTTTCCGGTTTTCTGGCCTTAGCTTTTGAAGGAGCTATTTCAGTTCTGCTTTTTGCACAGCACTCCGCTGGACATTCCGCATCCAACAGTGTATGGTATGACAGGGTAGCTCCAAAAGCCGTGAAGTTAGTGTTTTCTCCCCCCAGGGCGCGCCACCCCCCCAGCGTGTCACCCGGTGCAGCCGCACCCCCCGCACTCCCCTAGCGACGCCAGTGGGTTGTGGGAGAGTGTCTAGGCAGGAGGGGGCAGGCCAGGAGGTGGAACGGGGTGGATAGCAGCAACAGCAGCAACTTGAACAGGTATCCTAACCCCTTCCTTCCCCTGTTCCCTCTCCCTTACTCTCCTCAGATCTACACCAGCAAAATGGCAGTTATAGATCCGAGGAGGCCCATTGGGCAACATAGGCTTGCTTCAGAGTAAGGGCACAAATGGTCCCTTAGCTCAAGATCTCCATGAGCACCCCCCTGCAGGATGCAGCGCATGCTCTGTTGGTGCGGCTGCATCCGGTTAGGATTGAGCTGTTAGTCTTCTCCAGCTGCAATAACACCTTATAGCAACCATTTTCAACCACTGTGCTGTGGCACACTGGTGTGCCACGAATGGTCTGCAGGTGTGCTGTGGGAGTTTGGGGGGAGGCTCATTTACTAGTAGGGCCATTGGGGGATGTGAGCCTCCACCAACAGCATGATGTGCCTTGTCAATTGTCAAAACACTGTTGGTGTGCCTTGACAATTTTGGTTCCTTGTCAGTGTGTTGTGAGATGGAAAAGGTTGAAAATCGTTGCTTTATACGGTTGTTATAAGGAGCATAAGGCATTACATGTGATGGTGTTCTCTGTACACTCATAAAGTGCTGTACAAACTTTCAGTATTATTACCATTGGGCAGGTGTCAGGATTTTTCCAAGACATGCAATTACATTTCAGTTTCCTAGAAGACTTGGTGATTAACCACAAGGTTACCATGCATCATCAAAAAGACTTTTAAATGGGTGGGTTGAGCATGAAATTGCTGAAATCGAATTTGTCAGAAAAATTGATTCTATTCAATTTGGGCTATTGAGATGGGTGGTGTCTTTCCTGCCGTAGAGAGCAATTGACTCTCTCTCACTGTGAAACCAACAGAAAACAAAAGTACTGCCTTCTGTGCCTGCTGTTGTGAATGAGTCATATACGTATCTTTATAAACATTTGAGCTTTATATAAAAGCAAATGTACACTTTATATAAAAGTGTGACAGAACCAGGGATGTGCAGTGTAGGGTGGCAGAACTGCCCTATAGTGGTCCATGGAAAAGCACCACAGCTGCCCCACCTGCTAACACCCAAGGAGGCTCTCCTTACACCTGCTTTCTCAGGTGTAAGGAGACCTTCTTGGGTGTAAGCAGGTGGGGTAGCTGTGGTGCTTCTCCATGGACCACGATGGGACAGTTCTGCCTCACCTGCCCCCCCCCCCGCACTGTATGTCCCTAGACAGACCCCACCTTTACATACACACATTTTTCTGTGTGTGCATCTGTCAACTGAGAATATTTCAGGCATCCAACTAAATGGGTTGTAGTTCACAGGGACCTGTAATCAATTATAACTTATTATTTATACGTCTTTAAGGTGCAACAGGAGGACTTGGTAATATTATTAATGGGGAGGGGGGGCGTGCTCAGCAAATCTGTGTGAAAAATTTTTCTCCAGCACAATCTGAAGCAAATTTGGGGGTTGATTCTTTCTCAGGCAAAATAACAGAGAAGCCACATCTTAAACACTAGGAGCATTTCCATATCCCTCTACAGTTTTCATCTCTTATGGTCCTGTTCCTGTGTTCTTAGCAGTGTTTATGAAACTATTTATATCCCATCTTTCTGTCCCATTAACAGGGCTATCAAAGCAGCTAACATGTAATAGAAACAATTTCATAAATTGCTCGCACAATTGCTTTACGCAAACATGCAGGTGGCAAAGTTTTTCCTAGCAGGGAAAGTAATAGGAAAAGCATCACCTGTTAAATTGGTATCTGTCACGCAAAGCAAAGAATCTTTGTTGGCTGCCACAGCACTAACCTCATCCGGAGTACCTGGTCAATAATAAACTGTTTGTTATTTTCTATTGATGTTTTCTCTAGGATGGAGAGGGGCTGCCTTTCAGTGGTAGGTCACTTGTGTTGCATGCAGAAGTTCCCCAGTTTCGTAGGTTGCATGTGCAGGTAGAAAATGGCTCTCAGTAACACTGGAGTACTGCTGTTCCGTAGTGTAGACCAGGGGTGTCCAAACTCTTTGTTAGGAGGGCCACATCATCTCTCTGATACTGTGTTGGGGGGCCGGGGAAAAAAAAAGAATTCATTTACAATTCAAATTTGAATAAATTTACATACGATTACATAACTGAATATATTAGAGATGGAACTTATAAGAATGAATGAAGGTCTTAGCTCAGGGACTACAAAAGGCCTTGCACAAAGCAAGGCTGGCCATTCCTTCGCTGCTGCTGCTGCATCACCGATGTGAAACAACAAGCAGTGGATGGAGCCCTCATCCCACAGCTCACACATGAGGTAGAACAGTTGCCCTCACGCTGAGAGCAGTTGTGTTGAGTCAGCACAGACTCCAGCAAGTCTCCAGAGAGCCAGCTCATTGGAGACTAGGGGCTCCCTGAGGGCTGGACTGGGAGTCCCCAAGGGCCACAAGTGGTCCCCGGACCGGGGTATGGGCACCCCTGGTGCAAACAATTCAAACTCAGAGGGACCTGATCCAACATAAGAAAACTTCATATATTGGTGAAGGAATCCTGAAGTACAATGCAAATTTCTAGCCCTCATTATTCCCATGCCTCTTCAGTGAGTTACAGGCAGGATCAAGCACTTCTAATATTAGCAGTTCAACAGCTTTTTGTTGTGTAAGAGACAAGGTTTAAAAAAAAACAAAAACATGCAAAACCAATCTAAAAGCTACACAAATGGATTTGGTTTCTAAGCTGCCTACTCACATACTCCAAGGTCCTTCCAAGGAAGGATATTCCAGTTCCTTCCAAGCCGAAATGGGAAACATGATACAGTCAGTTGTAGTTTTAGCGGGAGAGATATTGACACAAAGGAGACAACAGTGGGAAGGAAGGGAATGAAAGTGGGGTATGCTAATATGATGGCTCCAATTACATGTACATGGTTTATTACATGTACTGAATCCTATGGACAATTTACAACAGCAGAACTCATGATCTACTATCATAAATGACCCTGTGGCAGCATAAATATCATGCCATTGTTGTGTGTGATGGAGCCGCTGGCAGAAACAGTCGTTGGCTCCCAACACATGCCAGAACTACCAGGACCCTCTGGTGCAGGGGACTGTGGGAAGATCCAGGTGGGGATCAGGCCTTGCTGGGGGGGGGGTGTCAAGGGTGGGTCAGGGCAGATAATAACACCAACAGTGGCATTGATAGCCTGTGCCACCAGCCTGGGCTCAACTCATCCAAAGTTCCCTTGGATCCATCTGGATTGACACCAGCCTAAGAGTTGGCACATATCCGAGGAGGCCCATTGGGGATCAGGCAGTGGTGGAGTAAATACGTATAAAAGTTCTTTACTTACCTCTCTGTCACCGCCTTCTCCCTGGCCAGCCCATAGCATGCAGCGGAAGCTGCATCATCACTGCTGCGTGCTCTGGGCTGGCCCTGGATAGGATTGGGCTGTTAGTTTCAATGGGGGATCATGTAATTTTTTTCCCCTTCACAGTTCCTGGTCTTTTCACTGGTGAACAGACATTGCTTCCACCTTGACATCTGAGCAGTACTGATGAGTAGCGGGACAATATGTTAAACACATTACCCTAGCACAGTTCTTACACCCATGCTGATGCAGGTTAAGGAAAGTATCTATACAGCATGTTAAAAGCCATGCCATGCTACTTTGCCTGGCTTTAGAGCTCCACAAATCATACATCTGCAGCATAAAGAATCATTCCAAGACACTGAGGCAATACTATTACAGAGTCTTCATTACTGGGTTATTAGCCCATTAAGGCAATCAACACCTCATTCTTGAATAATCAACATAATGATGAGTTTCTGCCCCGAAACATAATGAGGTGTAGAGCAGCCCTGCATCAACCAATATAATAAAGTACGGAGTGGCACTGACAACCATTCATTTCCCCTTTCACTAGAGGTTTCAAATGTTTGATCTCCCAATTCCCTTTTCTTATTGGACCCCTCTCTACTTTTCCTGATGGCCCCTGAAGCCTGCATCAACCACCTGTTTAGTGCCAAAAGTGAAGATTCTCTTGTGCAGTATCCCAGGACTGAACCCTGAGAATCTGTGGGTTGGGGTTCATGAATACAAAGCATTGTTTCCCCATCTCTCTTTCCCCATTATCCCGCTTTCCTGCTTGGAGACAGGGCCCAGCAGGCTGCTGTAGACATTGACCTGAAGGACTGGATTTGCCAATACTTGAATCAACACAGGATAACAGATACAAGGATGCTTAATACTATCTACCAGCTCCAGCACCAATACTCTCCAATTTAGTCATATTATTCTCTAAGGCCTTCTAAAAACCACAGCAATTAAGACTGAAACAGAAGGTTCCAGAAGGGCTGCCATCCTCCCTCAATTCAAGGACAGCACTGGGAGTTCCTTTATCCAGCTCTTCCTTGCACAGGACTCACTTGCAGTCTTAGCAGTCCCCCTGGTTGCTTCTTGTCTTTTAGTAGCTAAGCAGTTGCAATTTCCACTGCAAGTGTCTTGTGAACCTTAACCACATGCAAAGGCTCCAGGTTCAAGAATCTAAATCCTATGACTCCTAAGCATACAGTAAGGAGAAGCTGTTTCAAGTCATGCTGCTAACTAGCATGTAGAAATGAGGACTGGCAGCCCAGTACAGTCATCCAGCCCAGATCGTGCAGTGCCACTGTCACAATCTATCATCGCAATTCATCCCCATTGCCAACTTGCCAGCAGTGACAGAGGTTGCGTGGGCTGTTGTTGCCTGTAACAGCCTGTAACCTGTACCTACCTGTAACCTCTGGGGCTTTGTGCTGGCAGTAATGGCCCGCAAAATGGCAGTTTGACAGCTAAGCCAGCAGCCCAGGCCTTACGCTGCCGGATCATAAGATCCAACAGCGTAAGGCCCAGATAGAATTGGTGCTAATTTTGGGTTGATGCTGACAGTTATGGCTGTGTTATGCTTTCAAAACTTGTTTAATATAGTTTTAATCTCTGCAAGCTGACTTGTGGAGTATTAAACTTTGTAAAAGATGGGTGGATGCTAGCATATCAGAACACTTGGGAGAGGTAAAGGAATATATTTTTCCTTACCTCCCCATAAGCCCCTTGACTTCCAAATAATCTCCTTGGACATGCACTAGTTCTTAGCTGGTTTGAATAGAGGAAAGTCTGAATAGAGGAAAGGAGCATGCCTGCTTCTGTCTGAGAGGATAGCATCCAGTGCAGATCACTCAAGCTAGCTACCACCCCCTGCCACCTCCAACAGGCCTTCCATCCTACTCCATCCTCCCCTACTCCACCCTCCTTCCCCGGCCCTGTTCTGCCCTCCCTGGCAACCGACCTGGTTCAGGGGTTGCTCTGTCCTCTGCTGCCACACATGGGGCTGCTCCGGCCGCACTGCTGGCAGGCTATTTGCAACAGCCATGAAGTGTACTGTGCTAGCTCCGCTGGAAGCCTGTGCATATAAGATTGAGCCGTGAGTAATTAAAACAGTTCCCCTTCTTTGTTACTGATCTCTTTGAGACATGGTTCAATCCTATACCCCACCACTCCATAGCACAGAGCTGTGCCAGTGGGGCACAAGTTGCATGCTATGGGGAGGCGATCAACTGGCCAGTGAAAGGTAGGTAAAAAACTTTTTTTTCTTGCCTCCTTGTAGGCACCCAATCACCTATGAGTCTCCCTGAACCAATGCCAGCTGTTTTGCTGGTGTCAGTCCAAGGAAAGAAAAGAACATAAGAACATAAGAAGAGCCCCACTGGATCAGGCCATAGGCCCATCTAGTCCAGCTTCCTGTATCTCACAGCGGCCCACCAAATGTCCCAGGAAGCACACCAGATAACAAGAGACCTGCATCCTGGTGCCCTCCCTTGCATCTGGCATTCTGACATAGCCCATTTCTAAAATCAGGAGGTTGCACATACGCATCATGGCTTGTAACAAGTAATGGATTTTTCCTCCAGAAACTTGTCCAATCCCCTTTTAAAGGTGTCCAGGCCAGATGCCGTCACCACATCCTGTGGCAAGGAGTTCCACAGACCAACCACATGCTGAATAAAGAAATATTTTCTTTTATCTGTCCTAACCCTCCCAACACTCAATTTTAGTGGATGTCCCCTGGTTCTGGTGTTATGTGAGAGTGTAAAGAGCATCTCCCTATCCACTCTGTCCATCTGCCCTATCCACTCTGTCCAGAGGGCCAACCGCTTCTCTGGCGGGTTTCCTGCTTCTAACATATTTGAAGAAGCTTTTATTATTCCCCTTAATGTTGCTGGCCATGCGTTCCTCATAGTCTCGCTTGGCCTCCCATATCACCTTCTTACATTTCTTTTGCCACAGTTTATGTTCCTTTTTATTCTCCTCATTAGGGCAAGACTTCCATTTACAGAAGGAAGCTTCCTTGCCCTTTACAGCCTCTCTAACTTGGCTCATTAGCCATGCGGGCACCTTCCTGGACTTAGTGGAGCCCTTCTTCCTTTGCGGTATACACTTCTGCTGGGCCTCTATTACTGTTGTTTTAAGCAGCCTCCATTCACTCTGGAGAGATTGGACTCTTTTTACCTTCCCTTCCAACCTCCTAACCCCAACGTGCACGTCGAAACGGATCGCAGCATGATCACTGTTCCCCAACGGCTCAGTAACATTGACATCTCTAACCAGGTCCTGATAACCAAGCACAATATTAGATCCACACAATATTAAATATTAAAGGTACAGGGCAGGTCAGAAAATCGGAGACAGGAACTTGCATGTGCTTTTGCTACCAAGATCCATTCCCTCTAGCCTGCTCCCTGCCCTTCCCCATCCTGAACCTCCCTCTCCACATCCATGACATGTCCCCTCTACTACTTTACCTGCTCTGATGCAGCGTGGTGTGGGCCACTGGCATGCACACAGAGCTGCCAGTCATTTTCACACACGGCACACTTGGCAGTAGCACACCACTTATGGCAGTGCCACACTGTTTTTGATCGCAAATATGAGTCCCACTATTGCAACTCATGATAGGATCGGGCCAACAGTTGTTTTACTTATAGCAGAAGAATATGGCTTCTGAGAAAAGCATAGCAGCCAGAAAAGAAACAGATGGAAAGGGCACATGGACTATTTAGCTTTTTGCATACATTAGACAAGAAGGCTGCTGTGCTTCCTAAAATACCTCATCAGAGTAAAGAAGGCAACTGACCTGTTGTAATTCTAGAGGGAAGATCTCCTAAGCCACTAAATATTTGAAAATAATTTTAGCATTTGGCTTTTATGTAAATACATCTAATTTCCAAAGGTTGTGTTAGCATCTTCAGCTTCAAAGTTAAATCCAGGAAGGATTGTAAATAAGGAGAATGATCGTACTTCAGCTCAAGGAGATTAATCATACCGCTGTGTCAAAAAAAGAACCATATATTTAATGAACAAGCAAAGATTTATGACTTCTTACTCTTAAGAATCTATGCTAAGCTAAATACTCACACCTATGGATAGAAAGATGTAAAGAATAAGGCTTAAGAAGCCGGTTTCTACCCTGAATCTGAACATTCTTGGTAAAGCAGTTCAAAGCCAAAAAGACTTATAAGATCAGCAGTTCTCAAACAGTGGGTCTGGGACCCATCAGTGGGTTGTGACACAATTTTTGGTGGTTTGCAAAACTGACAGGGTAGATGATAATAATAATAATAATAATAATAATAATAATAATAATAATAATAATAATAATAATAATAATAGTAGTAGTAGTAGTAGTAGTACAGGTATTTATATACCGCCTTTCTTGGTCTTTGTTCAAGACTTTATTCAAGGCGGTTTACATAGGCAGGCGATTTAAATCCCCGGAGGGATTTTTACAATTGAAAGAAGGTTCTATCTTTCAAGAACCACAACATTCAAGATGTTTCTTTCTTGATCTGGTTTCACATTCTGGCCTCCATCCTCCCATGCTCAGAGCAGATGGAATAACTCAGCTCAGTTTGTCAGCTGCTTCAAGGTTGCACTGTGCCGGTGGCCTCGAACTGGTGACCTTGTGGATATTATCTTCAGGCAAATGGAGGCTCTACCCTCTAGACCAGACCTCCTGCCCTCCTAGATTAGGCTGTGTGCATCAAGGATTAAGCAAGCTGCTACTTTGGGAGGGGGGAGAGCAGTGCTGTCCAATCCCCATTATAGCCACACCCCTTGGCATTTATAAATCAGGCAGCAGCCTCTAGGGCCCCTAAAAAGTTGAGAACCACTGCATAGATCACCACTGGCCAACTCAGGCCCCCCTCCACCCCGGAACGCCTCCTCCCTGCCACTCGCCACACCCCCACTCACCTCTTCATCACCCAGTAGTCCAGGTGACTGCTGGGCAGTGGAGTGCACGTCCAGCACAGGCTTGTGCTGGGCTAGCTCTGGCGCTGGCCCTGCAGTAAGGGCTTGCAGACGTGCCTAATGGCACATTTGCAACAGTGTATGCCAGCAGTAAGCTGGCACACAGGGCTCAGGATCGGACCCTGAACTGGAAAAGGAAGAGGGGGCAGAGCAGAAGAAGAAATGTCCAGGAAAGGAGAATGGTAGGTAGAGTTAGCCAGTTGATGGAGTGGGTAAAGGAGCAGCGGATACAAGTGGACACATGGAGCTAAACAGCCAATCTGCTTCCTGATGGAACAGCCTCAGTATTCTCATAGTTGGGCCAGCCTTGCTACTTTCCCCAGTATTATGCAGAATTGGGGCAAACTCAAGTTTAAACAAGCAGCATTGTTCAGATCTTTGTATGTGCATAAACAGGGGAATGAGTTGTTGGCCCCACTTGCACTGTCTAATCTGACTCAGTCTGAACTGTTGCTGTAATATATAAAACAGCCCATGTATGCACAGAATCTACACTCGTTCAGTTATGGTTGAATGCATGTACAGAGACAGCATCAGTGCCACAAAGTGTGAGCTGTCTCCATCCTGGCCCCTGCAGGTGTGCTATTTGTCAGACATTTGTCTATTGTCACATGTAGTTTCAGTTGCAATCTTTCTCCCCACTGGCTTTTTGATACCATGTAAAGATCAGAGCCATTTGAGACCGTTATTTCAGTACAATTTTCCCGTTCTTATTCGTCAGGCAGGATCTAGCCTGCCATTTGTTTCCTCTTGTTTCATACAGCAGGCCAAATAGCATTCATGGTGCTTGCTAAGGGCCGGAAGTGATGCTATTAAGCAGGAAGTGATGTCATTAAGCAGATGATGACCAGAAATGAGATTTTCTCACCTAGGAATTCTTTAGCTACAAATGACAGAAAAGAAAATATGCCAATCTTGATCATGTTTCAAGAAATGGGAGAGGCCAGTTATCATGCGGGCTGCCCTTTCAGCAGTGCCACTTCTGCTGAAGCATCACTTTGCAGCTAAGAGCAACTAAGACCGCAATCCAAACCGGGTGCTCAGCCGGTGCAAGTCCGTTGCACCAGCCTGGGAAGGTCGTAAACTTGCCGTAAAGCACATTTGAACTTCTTTGGGTGTCAGCTGGGCTGGCGCAACGATGTGTGCTGACCTAGGGACGCTGCATCCAGCCTCTGCTGACAACATGTAGGTTCGTGCTGGCCGAGCTCAGTCGGCATGGCGGTCTGGGGGTGGGGTGGGGAGGAGGCGTTTCGGGGTGGGGGGAGAGTGGGCAACCGATAGGCCTGTGGGTGGGCAGCAGGAGAGCAGGGAACGGGACCAGGACCTGGCACTTGTGCTGGATCCTGACCACGTTCCCAGGCAGCGCAGCACAGCTTCAGGCTGCTTGGATCTGCTCAAATCTGTGCCACATCTTTATAAGGCGCAGATTCAAGTAGACCCATTGGGGCTGCAGCTGCTCTCCCCAGGGTAAGGGGAAGTGTTTCCCCTTTCCCCAGGCTGAGCCACTTGCAGCCCAAAACTCATGTGGGATACAAGACGGGCCTGCCAGCCTCCCTGCTCCAGCGCAAGTTATGATTGTGCTGTAAGAGCAGAGTTTAAGTGCTGAGAGAGCCCAATTATCATGAAGGCCAGATAGAGAGCTTCCACAGGACATATCTGGCCCATTGACCTTACGTTTGATGCTCCTGATCAATAGTTTCCTACCATCTTTAGGTCTTGGCCTTAAGGCCCCCTTCCTGCTTCTGAGCCAATCAAACTATTCTTATGGATGGTGGCTGCTGACATCTCTGACCTAGTGCACTTATTAGAAACTCCATGCCATATCTATAGTATTTTTTTTTAATCCCTGCAACTGGCAAACCCAGTTATAAGGGGAAAGGCTATATTTCTGAAGTATGGGCTCTTTAACTCACCACATGCTGGCACTCTATATGGTTGCTGCTGATGGATTTCGAATATTATAGAAAGTATATCTCTAAGTCTATTTGGTGTGTGTCACATTTTATTCTCATCTTGTCATTGGTATGCGCATTTTTCTACATATTGTTACTCCCAATCTAGCAGGCTTGTCTCCAAAGGTCATTAGTCTTCCATGCATATCTCAACCACATGGTGTTACGTATGGGGTACTGTACGTACAGTAGCAGTGGGAGACCATTATCCTGTGACAAATCCTCACCTAGAAGTATCATGTCTTAAATATAGGATCACCATGGGGGCCAGAATCCCACACAGAGAATGTGTTTTCCATCGGAGATTTCTCCTCCATTGATTTGATTCATTAAGCTGTTTATATTTTTTCCGCTGAGTTCTTGGTCATATATTTGTACCATGGAAGCAAATGAAATACAGGATTCATCTAAAATTTGGCAGTCATGACGTGAGATTTCTAAACTGAGAAGGAAGCCTAAACCTAAAATACATTTTAATGTTATTGAAGTGATAATCTAGATTTTTGTTTAAAATGGATAATGTATCCATTGAAATTATAAGCATTTTGAATAAAAGAGAACCATGTAAATCTCTTTTTAAGTCTGCTCGCAAAGCTTCATCATGCAGATTAATTACATTCTGAGGAGCGAACCAGGGTAAACCTAGGTGGTTGTGAACAGATGAAGTGTTGAACTTAAATTAGCCATGAAGTTTATGAGACTCACAGTCCAATTCTATCTTTTTCCACTCCTGGTGCAGCTCCTGGTGTGCCAAAAATGGGGCTCTATACAACAAGGAAGCAGATTGGGAGGCCTCAGCAAGGAAAGGGGATTTAAATCCCTTACCCCTGTGTAACCCTCCTGCTTTGCATTGCAGTG
This sequence comes from Tiliqua scincoides, assembly GCF_035046505.1. NCBI lineage: Eukaryota > Metazoa > Chordata > Lepidosauria > Squamata > Scincidae > Tiliqua > Tiliqua scincoides. Next base: position 64,166,258 of record NC_089826.1, read on the forward strand.
GGTCTTCTCAGACCTGTGGTAGTAATTTTGCTAGCACAAGTCCAAAGAGATAAAGAGAAGGGGGAGGCTGCAGAAAAGAGGAATAGGATAGGAACCCACCATTACCATTGGATATACCCTTCCCTTAGCCTCTCTGTCCTTGTTATGCCCTTCACCCCAATTCCACCCTCTCCTGCCCAACTTCCCCACCACCTTACTGTTGTCAGTGGGTGGCAAGTCTCTGTCTACCTCCGAGAGCTATTGTTAAGATAAAGTGGGAGGACTTTGTATCTTGGAGGAAGGGCAGGATAAAAATGGGAAAAAAAATGAAAAGTGATCGAATCTAGCAATTAAACAATCTATAGTAGTTCAGAATCATTAAGAAGAATCAAACATATCTAGTCATCTAGTCACTTCTAAAGTTTGAGACCAGGAAGCAAAGGTATTGTTTAAGGACAAATTAATAATGCCATCAGCAATGCCGATATATATGAGTTTGCATGAGTGTATCTAATTCTTCAACAGAAGAAAAGAATGGATAGTCAATCTCTAAGGGCACAATCCTATCCAGGTCTACTCAGAAGTAAGTCCTATTTTGTTCAATGGGGCTTGCTCTCATTAACTACAACAGAAGGCATCTATCTCCGGACCAGGTCAGATGGAAAGCTCTTCAACCTCTCCAGACTGAGAGCAAAGTCCAAAGTCCAGCTGAAATGTCTGCGTGACTTCCTCTTTGCCGACGATGCAGCTGTCACTACCCACTTTGCCAAAGATCTCCAGCAGCTCATGGATCGTTTTAGCAAGGCCTGCCAAGATTTTGGACTGACGATCAGCCTTAAGAAAACACAGGTCATGGTTCAGGATGTGGACTTACCTCCCTGCATTACAATCTCTGTGCATGAACTGGAGGTTGTCCATGACTTTGTGTACCTTGGCTCAACGATCTCCGACACTCTTTCTCTCGATACCGAGCTAAACAAATGCATCGGTAAAGCAGCTACCACGTTTTCCAGACTCACAAAGAGAGTCTGGTCCAACAAGAAGCTGACGGAACATACCAAGATCCAGGTCTACAGAGCTTGCGTCCTGAGTACACTTCTGTACTGCAGCGAGTCATGGACTCTTCACTCACAACAGGAGAGGAAACTGAATGCTTTCCACATGCACTGCCTCCGACGTATTCTTGGCATCACCTGGCAGGACAAAGTTCCAAACAACACAGTCCTGGAATGTGCTGGAATCCCTAGCATGTATGCACTACTGAAACAGAGACGCCTGCGTTGGCTCGGTCATGTTGTGAGAATGGATGATGGCCGGATCCCAAAGGATCTCCTCTATGGAGAACTCGTGCAAGGAAAGTGCCCTACAGGTAGACCACAGCTGCGATACAAGGACATCTGCAAGAGGGATCTGAAGGCCTTAGGAGTGGACCTCAACAAGTGGGAAACCCTGGCCTCTGAGCGGCCCGCTTGGAGGCAGGCTGTGCAACATGGCCTTTCCCAGTTTGAAGAGACACTTGGCCAACAGTCTGAGGCTAAGAGGCAAAGAAGGAAGACCCATAGCCAGGGAGACAGGCCAGGGACAGACTGCACTTGCTCCCAGTGTGGAAGGGATTGTCACTCCCGAATCGGCCTTTTCAGCCACACTAGACGCTGTTCCAGAACCACCTTTCAGAGCGCGATACCATAGTCTTTCGAGACTGAAGGTTGCCAACTGGTCGCTCTCATTAAAGTGTGGTTAGGATTGCAGCCTAAATTGACCAAGTATATTTTATAGGACTAACTAGCTGACTAGGAAGATCTTTAGATCTTTTGACGGTTCTTCAACAAGAAACTGAAATTGTGTGTGTGTGTGTTTTAAATTGGATTGTTCCCTTTAAACATTAACATTACTTTTGTTCTGCATAGCACACCCCTTTTATCAAGTTACAGTAATTTCACAGCACTTGCATATATAATGCTACCCAGGAACACAGTTCCTGTAGATTTTTTTTAATGGCTTATACTAAGGTAGTTATTTCCATATGGAAGAAACTCACACATAAATGGATTCACAGAATACCTAGGTAAAAGATTATGTAGTTTTCTGAATTTTATTAGATTCTCAACTTCTTCTGTATTAGGAGAATCTTGAAAAATATCATTTCATTGATTTTTAAGAAGGGGAGATAGGTAAATCAAATTAAGATCCCAATCTTGTCCTTCCAACCCCACTGGTGCAGCCACACCAAAAAGGAGCATGCTGTGCGCTCCTAAAGCAGCCATTTTATGACAGTGGAAACCTTTTCCGCTGTCTTAAATGGTTGCGCTCTACAGCCCAATCCAGAATAGGATTGGACTGTCAGCTGTATAGCACTATAAACACACAAGCATGTTCTAATGTGAGATCATGCTATATATCTGTCAATTTATCTAGACTGTTGAATTTTTTATCTACTTCTATATCATAAAATTGTAAGTGGTTGAACAGATCACCTATTCCATCCCACTGGCTTAATCTATGATGTTGTGCAACAGATTTTTTATTTTATTTTATTTTATACCATTGGATCTTTAAATATTTGGAAATGGGCACTGTTTTCCCCTCTTATGTTTCTTTGGATAAGGCTAAACATTATTGATCCATCCAGCCTGTCTTCATGTAATTTGCAAGTGCTTTACTAAGTGCAAAGTGCTTTTTGCAATGCATTTAGAAGAAGCTCAGGTCATTTGCAGAACAATGAGCAAAGTGCTTTGCAATCGATTGCAAAGGTAAAAGTCTCTCTTGTAAAACGCTTTGATCTAGTAGCTTCAAGCCTTCAAATTGCCTTAACTGCCAATAACATTGTTTCAGCATCCTCAATGAAGGTAAAATAAATTAGAAAAAGACAACATCGAAGAGGTCAGAGTTTAATAGTTTTGGCCTGCATCACATATGTGTCAGTTATCAAAGTACCATGCACCATGACTTGTCTATTAGATGCTATCACACACTAAATACCATGGCCTCTCAATTGTCAAAGACAGGCAAATACTAAGAAAAAAATAGTCATAGGATGTTGCCTTTTCCTTCTGATCCAGACAGAAAAGCAGGATGTAAATTCCATAAATAAGTACATCAATCAAACAAATAACAATAAATATATCAATCAAACACTTGGTGAATATTCTGCAAATATTTGAGGGTTCAGAGAGTAAGTAGGTGGAGAATTTTAAACACCAAAATTTGCTGAAGTGAATCCTGGAGGGAGTTAATTTGTTTCAGTTGGTGTGCTGGTTTGGACTGAAGGATAGAATGAAAACCTGGAAATTCCAAGGCAAGAAATGCATTCCCACTGATATGTAGTAGAGCAAAAATAGCACAAATACATAATTCAGACTAAAAGTAGCTCATATATAAATAAAAGCATAATAAAATAGTAATGCTTGGATTCAATAAACCAGAAACTGGCTGAACCTCTATAAAAATGAAACAACAAAAATAAGAACTTAATTCATTAGCTAGACAGAAAGCAAGGTTTCCAGCAAAGAACCAAAAATGCTTCAGGATACGTGCTTTATTAGACTTCATTAAGAATCCACACATGAATTCATGCATAATTTGACTTCAGTAATCAGCAGTAGTTGGTACTAATCACCTTTTGCACCATTAGATATAATGCCTTGGTTAAATATTACCGTGTATGGGTTTAAAGATAGAGGAGCTCAGTGGGGCAAATCCCACCTGAGGAATATTCATCTGAACTTTATATTAAAAGGTTAATGTGGTTTTCCTTGTGCTTAATTAAAGGCAATGTTCCAAAAGTCAACAACTTAATTAGGAGAAAGGGCTAAATAAACTTTTATTCTATATTTTTATGTTAATAGTTGCAATTCTGTGGTTTGGTTTCAAGGAGCACAATTTCAGAGCACAAGATCTTGAATAAATCACTCTGATTAAGTTAACAAATCTACAGAAATATATATTTTAAATCAGTGCAGTGCAGTGGGATTAAATAGTGCAGTGGGATTGTGGTTGATCCGGAAGAGAAAAAGAATGTAGTTGTCTGAAGAAGCCAGTTGAGGATTTTATGTAGTGGTTTTTCAAAGCAAGCTGCTAACACAACAAGCAAAACCAAGCTACTTATTCCTTAAGGAGATACTGGTATATCTTTTTACTCTGCTTAATTACTCTGATTCAGGTTTCTATACACAGCCAATGAAGATGAAGAACAATTTATGCACTTTCAGAACAGAAGCAGAGATCATTCTTGCTAGGTACCATGTTATGTCGCAATGTCCCCTTTCAATTTGTCCACAGTGAGGATGTGCATAGGCTTCTTGGAGAACTGAGGTCTACCACTTGGGTGCTCAGTCCTTGAAGGGAACAAATGTGATTTTCCAAATATTCTGGTTATATACATTTGTTTATGCTTTCCCTCTGCTTCAATTTTGTGACAGCATAGCCCTATTCAATCCACAAACATCTGATTACCCCTAAGGGTTCGTATAGCCTTCCTTGAATATGAAGGATGAAAACACACTTAGTTTCATTCCAGTGTTATTAGAGCCTTAAATACAAAGACATTTACGACTTTGAAGGGGCTGACTCACAAGTACTCATAATTACACTAAGATCAACACCTTTGTCAGCACCTGAGAGCATTGCCGTCCACAGCTGTAAACATATTGCATATTTAAAGTCGGGCAGTGGGGGGAAGTGAGATGAAATGGAAGGAATTGGGAAATTGGCTCATGGCAGGTACACCAGTAAATTTGCCTCAAGGAACCAAAAAATGAAAAACTAGAGAATAAATAGACGAAGAAAACACAGGGCTGGGAACATGATAGAAGTGGTGAAGTTATCTTGCATTACTTTGCCTCAGGGTGTTCAACTGGCATGGTTATGTTTTTTTGTTTTTTGATGCTACAAACTCTGGAAAAATTCGATAGTGTACCTTTCAAACAAATGTGTATATAGTATGTTCATCTCTCTTGCAGTTGCCAACTGTTTTACTCAGTGCTCAATGACCTAATTAACTCATCAGCTCCAAGAACAAGTTCTTCAGAAAGAAACTGCTGTTTACAGCAGTTTTGAAAATGGATGGACTTTGGGGAATTTACACTGGAAAATTACAAGTATATTTCAGATGCCTAAGATGGAACTCTGATATTGTTTGAGGTAGCATAACTCCTAAGCATGGAAATGCAGCTTTCGTAGAGTCTTCTTCTTTCTTGTGAGCAAATTTGGATTTGAATGGTCCTACAGCTAGATTTATGCATGCAAATACAGATTGACTGAATTCCAAGAAATCGTTTATCATACTTACTGTTTTCAGCCAATGCCACCATTGCCTTAGATATAGCTGATCTACTTTGTTCCAGTTCTATGCTTTATGCATCTAAACCCAATACCAATGACTACTGTTTCTGCAAGGATTTCTTTTCAAATTAATTTCTTCAGGGGGAGGAATCAACTGCTGTGGGAATCACCACAGCACAGGTACTTCCTATGGCATAGAAGCAATTCAAGGGCCCAATCCTATCCTACTTTCCAGTGTCAATGCAGCCACAGTGCAGCCCCAACTTTGAGGAGACCTCCATGACTGCTTCCCCCCCACTGCAGGATGCAGTTCACATCCCATTGGCATGGCTGCATCATCACTGCAAAGCTGGATAGGACTGGATCCTAAGTGACTTCTGTTATGGGGTAACAGACCTGTGCCAGCTCAGTCACTGGCCGAAGTTCATGTTGCTCTGTGCGGGTGGATCAGGCCCATTAAGGGGACTGGGATTTAGCATGCATTGTGGCCACCAAACCCTCCCAGGCCTGATCTGCCGATCCTTTGCCCATCCCCTCCTCATTCCACCCACTACCTTGTTCCATTCCTTGCACCAGGCTTACCTGCTCTGGCACTAGTCTTCCATAGAACTGGGCTGTAAGTGAAGAAGAAGTTTTCATTGGACTAACTTGTTCAACAATACTGCACAAACATCTTTAAGTATGTTCTACAACAGGGGTCTCAAACATAAGGCCCGTGAGCCAAATGCAGGCCCCAGAAGCAATTTACCCGGCCCTTGTTACAATTGGACTCTCACAGCATGTTAATTGGGCTCCCTTATATTTTGAAACTATGAACAAGATTTGCACATTTTCTCTTCTGCCATTTGCAGTGAATGAGTTTCTATGTGAGAACAAAGTACTTCTTTCTGGGCATCATCTGCTTAATGAAGTCACTTCCGGTCCTCAGCAAGTGCCATGAATGCTGTTTGGCCCACTGTATGAAACAAGTTTGACATCCCTGTTCTACAATTAACCTCAATATTTTCCTTATGGCAATAGACTGCAGCCCAGCCCAAGTCTCTCCAGACCTCCAAGCCCCAGTGAAGTATCCCCTCCATGTACACACATCATGCTTGGTACAGCCAATGATTTTGTCTTGTAAATATTGCAATGACACAAGTCAATCACTCTCACTCTCTGTGGTAACTTAGGAGTGGATCTCCTGCCCTCCAGGAAATGTGAGTACGCTGTTGGGAGTGGAGTTAACTCATTGTTAAAGTACTGTATGTTTCTGCTAGAAGGTTGACTTTGCTTTCTGTTCTGTATCCTACATGTAAGCTAGGTCCAGCTGACATTACTCTTCCCCCCTGTCAACTCTCAGCCCTCCTCCCAAAGTGACAGCTCCACTCCCAGGGGGTTCTGGAATGCCAGGCAGCAGAGGCTATACACAAGAAAGGTCTGAGTCCATGTGCAGCTACCTGCAGGTTTATTGCTAGGACCACGGAACGAAGGAAAAAAAGGCAGTCTGCCTCTACCAGGTTCTCTTCACCCTTGATGCTGATGGGGTCAGTCCCTTCCATGAAGTAGAGTATGTGTGAGTAGTGGAGTGCCCAAGCCATTTGCTGCCAGTTTGTTTTCCTAAGATCAAGGGCAGACAGGGCTGTCAGGAGCACCCCCTTGCCCACCCCTGGAGGGTAAGGGGTTCTGCTGCTTAACCTGTTGTAGTGCTCTCAAGATCGCTGGCCTCAGTCTTTTCCTGGGTCTGATCTTGTTGGTCTTCCCTTGCTTGTCTCCTCTGCCTAGTCCAGTTTGCCCCTGTTCTTGGCTCCCCAGCAAAACATTAGCTGCTCCCACTCAGCTCTACCCTCATCCCTATCCAGCCTCTAGTCTTTGTCCTCCTTACCCTCCCGCAGCCAGCCTGTCTTCTCATTCTTCTCTCCTCCTCACCTCCTTCTCTCCTACCTCTCTCACCTCCAGCTTTGTTCCCCTTCCTCCTTCTATCCTTCCTCCTTCATCCACTTCACTCACTACCATCTTCGTCTCTCATCTCTCTCCTTCCGACTCCGTGCTTCTCTCCACCCACTCTCATGCACTCTGGTGCATGTTCTTAAGGGTTGCCTTGAGCTGTTCTCCCCCTCCCCATCTCCAGCTGACTGCAACTAGCTATAATCTGCCTTGGGTGGGGGGGGGGGTGTGCGCGCGCATCACTGGATTACATCATCAGCCAGCACACTGCATTCCACTGGATTGGTGGTGTCTCCATGTTGCCACACTCAGGATCCACTCCACCCCTATTTCTTCTACTTTCTTTTGAACCAAGAGGATCTGTGTCTTTGGCAGGTATGGTTATTCAATGATTATTTACTTGTTTTAACAACAATCCTTAAGTATTTAAAGGTATTGAGTTGACTAGACATGAGGTTACTTGAGGAATCAATCACACAGGATCTGATAAATCACATGAGGGTTGGAACAACTTCCCTGCTGTCCAAATGGCTTTCCCTGCTTGACATGTTTTTCAATTCACATAATTTATATTTTTGTGTTTCTAAATTGACATGAAACTCAGGCTTTGTACCATGCTTGGCTTGAGGGCAAATTTGATCGCAAGTGCTGATGGATATGCAGTGTTATCAAACTGCAGTGCAGTTCTTTCAGCCTTCATTTCCGCCTTTAAGAGAACCTGTTTGTGTCTTTTGAACAAGTCTGAGACAAATCTTGCATTAAAAGGTCCTAATGATCTGATACGAGCATCAGTGGCAGGCAGTCTCCCATTTTTTGCACAACCGGCGTCCCAAGTTCTGCAGCAGAACTGTCAGTCCCCAGACAAATGATAAGGAGACAAAGATTCAGAGAACTAAAAGAAAGCCAAGGGCTGAAGTAACAGACTTCTGATTTGGTTTTCTAACCTGCCAAACTCTGAAAAGCCATTTTGGAGTTTGGCGTGAGAAATTATAAAAGGGAAAGTGTTGCTGGCATTTATGTGTTGTGTTTTCTGACACCCAGCTTTTGTTCCAAACCCCAAAGTTGCTTAATAACATACTGGTTAGGATAAAAATTTTCTGTTAGACCCCCTGTGTGTGAGAACATGTGCCGAGACCACACACATCCTGCTTCCTGTTGTACTTTGGCTCTGCCTCCAAACCACAGGGGTGGGAGTGCTGTCTGAACCACCACAATGTGATGGTTTTTCTATTCTACAATTACTTTATATGCTACATGAACTTCAGTGTTTTATTTACACGGGGACCCCCCAAAGAAGCACTTGAGACATAGGCTTGGAATGATTTAATTAATTATTAATTAATAAACCACAAACCTGCAGCAGTATGCTGGCATCTAATTGGCCAGGGAAAATGCCATCTACCTCCCCCTGACCCCAATCAGGAGTCACATTCTGGCTCAAGGAATCACTCAATTGGGAACTGAGTTAGCTTATCCCAGCCAATCCCAAAAGGTCGGGGCAGCCAGCCAGCACAGACCCACACTGGAAAACCTTGTGCGAGCCTTTACTTGAACCAGCCAAGGAGCTTGCCAGCCAGCCTTATCAACCCGGACAAGTGTTGTCAGAGTAGTTCTGGCTCACCCCTTGGCCTTGATAACCTCAGCATGTATGCTGGCCCCTGCTCCTGGATACCCAGCTAGCACAACACCTGCCTAACCCAAACATACTTGCAAAAAATTCCCAATTCAGTAACACCCAAATGCCAGTCTGGAGTAGGTGAAAAACTGCCAACCAACAGCCAATCAGGTTAGCAGTAAAAAATTCCTACCTGGCCCCTTAAAAAGCAACCAGCTAATATCAAACAGAACATAGGGTGGGCAGTCTTGCGTAGGGCAGGCAGGGCTTACCAAACGGGTACAGACTGAAACTGGGCAGCCTGCCAGCCTAGCGACAGCTGTGCCACACCCCCAACTCTAACGGGCAGCCAACTGACTTTCTGCATTTTCCCGCCTCTGCTTTGTGCGCAGAGGGGAAGGGGCAGTACAAATGGCGGTGGAGCTGCAAATGCCCCACTGGAGTAACATGTCCTATGCAACTTTACTTCCTTGATACCAGATCACAGGAAGTCTCATCATCTTGTGCTACACTGATAGTGTTAGGGGAATTTAATTACCCCCACTCTGAGCTCTAAGACTGGAGAAAATTACACTGGAGAAACAAATGGCTTGCAGGTTGAAATTCACTTTTTCTGTTTATTTAAGAACAAGTGCTCTGGTACAGCCACCCACAGCTAACAGAGGTCAGCTAGGAGGTACACCCAAACAAAAGACATTCCACGGTTTTTATATCCATTCACAAAATACCTGTTCCATATTCATAGAATCATAGAGTTGGAAGGAGCCTAATAGGTGATCTAGTCCAACCCCTTGCCTTAGGCTGGAAATCCTCTTTCTTTGTGCTCACATCACTCTGCTGACTCATGTTCATCCTGTGATCCACTGAAACTCCAAGATCCCACTCACATGTTGTGCTGCCAAACCCGTTATCTCCCATTTTATACCTTTGTTTTTGGTTATTTTTGCCCAAGTGCCGAACCTTGCATTTGTCCCTGTTGAATTTCATCTTAATTCATTTCAGCCCAGTATTCCATTAGTTCTTCCTGAAGGCTTCTACTGTCTTCTATTGTGTTTGCTTGGTGACATCTGCAAATTTGAGGAGGCCCCCTTGTATGCCCTCATCCAAGTCACTGATGAAGATTTTAAAGAGAACAGAGCCCTGGGGCACGCCACTGGAAACTGTCTTATTTATATTCATAAATAAGCCTCACCCACTACCCTAACATGGCAATTTCTCTTGATTCCTGTAATTTGAGTTCTATTCTCAAATGTCATGTGATTTCTAAGAAAGCATAGTTGGAACCTAATTTCCACTCTCTCCCCATTCCCTGGTTGTTGAGTTTACATTCTTTTAGGAAGGTCATGACACATTCCTTAAGCAGAGATATCTCTTCCTGTTACTCAAAGACCATATGGATCTATATAGAGGAAAAACTAGTGGCCCATAACATCATGGTTTGCTTATGACACATTATAATTCAAATAAAAATGGGCCTTAATGGGCCTTTTGAGGACCACACATAACAATGAATTTCTAGTTTTATGACAGTAGGAGCTTCTGAAGCGTTCTCCAGACACAGGGATGAAGAAGCCATGAGCCACATGACAGCAGCTCCTACTTTTAGCTGTTTCCCACACCAATGTGTCCTAGTTTTTCATTGTCCTAGTTTCCAAGAGGGGCAATGCTGGCCTGGAGAGGATCTGCACTGCAGCAGCAATCATGCTCATGAGCATGCTCATGTGCAATCATGCTCATTTATTAAGCTGGATTTATTGCTGTGTATTTAAAAGGGTCCTGGAAAGAAGGTGAAGACATCATCTTGGTTTTAGATTGCATTGAAAATAATCCATTCAAAAAACAAAAACAAAATACCTTTGTAACATTCATTTTGGGCATCTCAAGGTGTAGTTTATGAACCCAGGGCAAGTGTTCAAAAGGGAAGTTTTGGTGTCTCCCAAGAGGTTTTCAATTCCATGCAAGTCACATTTAGCTATCAGCTAGTTAATTAAAAATTTGAATTAGTTTGAATTACAGACAGTAGGCAAAGCTCAATGAGATGAGGATATGCAAATCATTTTAAGGTTCCTGATTTAAATACCACAGTCCTCACATTGTCTCTTCTCCGTGTTTTCAAAAATGCCCTGCAAAGACACTTGAGCTTTGACCTTCTGCTTCAGCAAAAAAAAGTTTGACATTAAAGTGTGGGAAATGCACTCTAATAAGAAGGAAGCTTATATAGCCATGGCTTATTATAACTTTCATTTCATTTTCTATGCTTGGCCTTTCCCTGATTGTCTGAACTATGTGGAGGGCCAGTCAAGGTGGTGATCGTCCAAGACACACAATGGGTGTCTAATGAAACACTTGAAGAATCAATGAGTGCTGCATAGTGGGAACTGCAGGTGAGTTTTGTGTAGAAAATCCATCAAGGTTATATTTTAAGAAGCACTGGGAATTTCATTTGTAAGCACCTTTTCATGTAACCAATGCTCATGTTCACCAACTCTACCATCTCTAGTTATCCCATCGTTTCCTACACCCTTAAATGACTTTATCCCCTTATCCCTAGAATGTCCTGCCAGAAAGAGGCTATGCCTCTTTTTCTAGCAGTACCTTCAGATCTCCACCTAAAATCAATATAAGAACATAAGAACAGCCCCACTGGATCAGGCCATAGGCCCATCTAGTCCAGCTTCCTGTATCTCACAGCGGCCCACCAAATGCCCCAGGGAGCACACCAGATAACAAGAGACCTCATCCTGGTGCTCTCCCCTACATCTGGCATTCTGACTTAACCCATTCCTAAAATCAGGAGGTTGCGCATACACATCATGGCTTGTACCCCATAATGGATTTTTCCTCCAGAAACTCGTCCAATCCCCTTTTAAAGGCGTCTAGGCTAGACGCCAGCACCACATCCTGTGGCAAGGAGTTCCACAGACCGACCACGCGCTGAGTAAAGAAATATTTTCTTTTGTCTGTCCTAACCCGCCCAACAATGTTTTTCATGCAAAATTTTAGAGTTACATTTTAGTCATCATCCTCTACAGCAGGGGTGACCAACCATTCATTCAACTTTAGGGTCCTTGGACTTTTAACAATTGTGTAGAAGAGGGAATTTCAGCAGGTGTAGCTTGTCATCTCATAGATAACAAGTTGCACCTGATGAAATTTCTCCTCTTTAAAGGTCCAAGGGCCCTAAAGTTGAATGGCTGGCCACCCCTGCTCTACAGAGCCCAGGTATAAGTACATATAACACACATTTGTTGTTTCTGTCTTTGCCTTTTTTCACTTTGTGTACTTATTTTTATCTTTCTCTTAATCAATGTATTTCTGATACATATTACATGTAGGATTGCACTGAATGTTTACCCTGATTGAACCCTGATCCTCAAACATTTCCAGAAACCCATATTAAAAATGCTCAGTTTCTACATGGTTCTTCAGTGCCATTTTTTCCCCAATCTTCTGCTGCTTAAGCATCAGATATTTTCCTTGTTTCATGTTTTTCTTTTGTTTCTTTGCCTCTCTTCAGTGAACTAAGGGCCCGATCCTATGCAGTGCGCGCCAGCTCACCACCAGTGTGTACTGTCACAAACGTGCCGTAAAGCACGTTTGCGGCCCTCAGCACCAGTGGAGTGCTGGTGGAGCATCGGTGCTGAGCTAGAGCTGGTGAGCATTGGTGCTCCACCACTCAGTGGTCACATGAACCTCTGGGCAGTGGAGAAGTAGGTGAGGGTGTGGGGGGATGCAGGAAGGAGATGTTCCGGGCTAGGAGGAGGTGGAGGGAGAGCAGGGAGGAGGCAAGGCAGGAGGTAGGTGGGATCCTGACACCCACCTGACACAGAGGCTCTTAATTCTACACCGACCCTTGGGTCACTGTAGAATCGAGTAGCCCCATTGTGGGACTACTCACCTTACTCAGGGAAAGGGGATGAAAGTCCTCTTCACCTGAGGAGCTGCTGGTGCTGCCCACTGAGCACATAGGATGCAGCGGCAGCTATTTTTGGCACCACCGCAGCACTAGGTAGCCAAAGACTGGGCTGTATGCCAATTAGGGATCCGATAGTAACCAGTCAGATTGGCTACCTAATGGTATCATAGCTGATTCATAGCTGAAGCAAAGCTGATTCAGGGTGAGGGTAATGTTTTCTAGACTGTCCACAGAGGTGACCCTTTTCAGGAATATGAGAAAAAAAACAAACTGTTCAAGGCGATGCTTTGTAATACGCAGTTGTTTCCCTCATTTAGTGAGGATTCTGAAATAGCACAAAAAGGGGCACAGTTTTGCAGCTGACACTTATTTTTATAAGTGTCCCAATTATAAGTGACCCCCTCCCAATTTTGGGTCAGCTCTCATTGCATGTTCTCACCTTGACCCTGACTTGTGTTTTCCAAGTCATACCTACCTTGGTTGGCCAGGCGTCTCCAATTCTACTGCATGAGTATCTCTGATCAATGTAGCGAGCTGCCTTTGGGGAGTCAGACAATTGGTCCATCTCACTCAGTATTACCTCTGAGTTGCGTGGCAGCAGCTCTCCAAGATTTTGGACATATTAGTCATGCCGGAAATTGAACTTGGAACCTTCTTCATACAAAGTATAGGTCTATCACTGAGCTACAGCCCCTTTGGCTAGAATAAATTCATCAGCATCCATGGTATCCAGACTCAACTCTTCTTGAGTATTAGATCTCCCCTAAAAAGACAGTAAACAAAAGAGATATTACTTTTGACATTTACTGTTTTTTAGAATAAAGTTCCTTCAAAGATCAGACGCATAAAGCATTTTAAATAATGAAAGCATCCTCATTATATATTGCACTATGTAGCCAGGGCCCCATATTTCCTCATCTGTAAATGATTCAGCAATTCTAAAAAGAGTGGAAGAGGAATAAACTTTTCTTTCCTGTGCTCTGGGGGAAAGTTAAAGTTTTTACTCTCCTTGCTGAAAGTAATTGTGATGTGCCTGCCAAAGCTGGCAGAAAATAGGATACAGCATATTAGCAGGAAATATAAGATGTTGGACGGCCACGGTTGTGTAATATTGCTTTTAATATAGATTCCACAGAAGCCTGAGATTACTTCGTTCATTAGGTTAAAAATGTTTTTTTTCCTCCACAGGCTTAATCTGGAAAAAGTTCTGTAGGATTCATAGGCCAAAGGTACAGAGACTACATATGTACAGTATATGCACAGGCTCTCTGTAATGTCCATAGTGGGTGTGACTGGACGCGGGGGGGGCTTACCATGGCGATGACGTGCAGTTGTCAGCAGAAAGAAGGACAGGAGACAGACACAGTCGCTTTGCACAGTCGATTTACTTGCATAAGACGCTTGTCGTTCATGGGGCCTGTTACATCATTTGCCCTCTTGATTACAGAGAGCTGTGCCGTTGGCTCTAGCTAGAATTGCTCCCCAGCCCTTTCAGCCCCCAGAAGTCCCAGGCGGAGCTCCCTGGCAGGTGCCTGCTGCCCCTGGAAATGGGTTCCAAGGGGGCTGATTGACTCCTGTGCTTTGGTCCGGAGTTAGTCTGGATGACCCCAGGCACCTTGGCCCCGATTAACTGGCTGGAGTTGGGGAGAGTTGACTGAGGGTTCTTGGTCCTGCAGCCTCACTTCCCTGGGAGTCACCCAAGATACCCAGGAAGCCCAGGTGGGTCCCAGTCCTGGTTGGTCCCAGTCCCGGTTCCCTCCCTCCTGGGCTAGGGCCATGAAGACCCCTTTCAGGTGGGGGACAGGCAGAGTAAGGCTGGGGCTGTTGCCCTGTCTGGCCATCCCTCCAGTGCTGCAACAGTCTGGAGAGGAGTGACCTCCCCCACCCTTTCCGCCCACCTGGCTGTCTGGGGATCCTATGAGGCCTTGGGACCTACCCTCTGGGAGATGCTCTGCCTGAGAGCCCAGTCCAGACAGTACTTGTGATTTACTCCCAAGGAGGCTCCTGCTCCTGAGGAGACCCTGGCCACTGGGACTGGGCCCAGGTGACACTCCCCTTTCAAACATGGCAGCAAATGGGTGGTGGGAGTGGAGAAGGAAGTCTTGCTTCCTTCTCCATGTCCTGAGTGTATGTGTAAGGGGAATGTCATATGAATAGGCCTGTATTTATAATGAAGATGATAAACACAATAATTATGAAGAAAATATATGTATTTCAATTTATGGGGGGGGGGGCATGCATGTGCATTCATTCTCTAGTGGATGGAGTGCTGGACTTTAAGCAGAGGACTTGGCTCAGATCCTTGCTCAGTCATTCACTTTGACCTATCATCAATGCTTTCAGGCGTTTTAATCCAGATGCACCCCTAGCCACACCCCTGGATGCCTTGGTAGTCAGCATTGATGTGAAAGGGACCACCTTTCTCACAAATGTGGAATGCATTAGGGTTGTGGCCTGCAGTTGCAGCCCCAATTCTCCCCACACAGTCAATGTGGGGAACGTGCCTGAAAAGGGACTTTATCTCTCAGTCAAATCTACCTCATAAGGCTGTGAGGATCAATTGAGAGGGAGAAGACCCATGTACACTGTGTTCTGCCAAATCCCAATCCACTGGGCCTTGTGCCTGCTTAAGGCTAATTAGCTTCCCTTGTTAAACTCACAAGTGCAGCAGGCAAATTCAGAGTCCAGTCCAAGGTCAAGCTCTGGTCAGGTCAGGTCTCTTCTGGATCAGGTAGCGTCTCCCTCTGGGTCAGGGTAGCCTTTGGGCCTTCTGAAGCTGCCTTTTATTCTTGGAGGTCTCATAATCCAAAATGCAGCTCAGCTGTGAGCTACCTTGCTAGCCCCTTGTTAAGTCTAAATTAGGCTCAGCTGAGCCATCTCTTCAGACCATGTCCATTCAAAGTCCAATCAAGGTCAAATGAAGCTCAGGTGTCCATCAGAGTCCTATTGGCCTTGATTGATTACAGCTGTGGAGCCAGCCCTTCCCTTTCCAGAGCTGTCAACCAGCTGTCAAAACATGGAATCGCTGTCAACACCACAGCATCCACCTGATGATCTTCTGATCTTCCATTACACACTGTCATAAGCTCTTAGGAAGAAGTATGAGATATAAAATATGATAAACAAATAATTATAGCCGCTTTCAGTGAGTTTGACATAATGAGTACCATGGCTATGAATCAATAATTTGTACTGGCATTTTAGTTTTAAGGTTGGATGTTTCAGCTTGACAGAATGCAATATATATAATTTTCTGAAGTAAGTAAATAATCAAAGTAGCACTCCCTCCTTGCTCCCTTGCCTTCTTCTTTTGATGTTTGGTACATCAGATCCTTCTGTATGTAAATGTTTTTAATCTTCTAATGCATAAATTATTTTTGAACAGAATTGTTCCCAATCCCTGACAGATGAGGTTGTATCATCGTTTCTTGTTTGCTGCTGGAAAAAAGTGACATTGACTTTAACCTTCTAAGTGTAATCCTTTAAGTCTTTTGTAGATGATAATAGAGCCATCTTGGGGGTTAATGGTAGCTTTTTCCAAAGCACAATTTACTTGAATGCAGGGAACACTTAATATCAAGAAAAAGAGGTCTCTGATGACACATGTTCAGGAATATTACAGTGATGGAAAGAGGCAGTCATGTCATGTCACAAAACATATAATCAAGCCCTCAAGTATCTAAAGTTTGTTCTAATGTGTGCTAATGTTGGTTTTTCCTTTTGGCATTAGCTATATTTGATGATCTATTCAACTTCCTTATTTGTCCACTGCGGAACATTTAGAGTTTTACCATCTGTCTTAGAAAAACTGCTCAAGGGTAGATCTTGAAAACATTTATACTATCACTGTTTGTACTGCTGAACTTGTTGACTAAGAATGAGCACCATTTAGGGAGGCAGGGGGGGCAGTCATCCTACTCTCAGTGTCTCAAACAGCATGTGATTAGTTCCCAGGACAATGCTTATTATTATGAGATATAAAAAAAAAATAACATGTACAGATTTGGTTTTTGCAAGTTAAACTTGAAATTATCTAAGAGCAAGCCTTGCTAGGGTTGAATTTTCACACACACACACACACACACACACACACACCCCAAAAAAAAAGATTCACCCACCCCAAGAAATCTGAAATGGCACCACTTGAAATATATACATGGAGGTCCAAGTATAGATTCAACAACTGTAGACCTGTGAAAAATATTAATGGTTTGTATGGACATAAAGTGGATGCTTTCAATGGGACATGCTCACTTGAGGCAGAACTCCATGTTAAATCTAGCATGTCATTGGCCTTGTGTACTTGGTTTCTCAAAATCACACTTTTGGGGTCCATGATAGAGATTAGACCATAGTGAGGGGAAGGGTTTGCTCCCACTCCAGTCCCAATCCCCTCTATAATTTCTAGTGGTTCTGGGAGGGAAATTTATTTAAGATATTTTTTATTTCACCATTCCAGCCCTGTAGAGACCAGGGCATACAATGATTAAAGCAGCCATTTTCAACCACTGTGCCATGGCACACTGGTGTGCCGCAGGAATTTGAGGGAAGGTCATTTATTAGTAAGGCCAATGGGGGATGTGAGCCCCCACTGGCAGCATGGTGTGCCTTGTCAATTGTCAAAAACCTGATGGTGTGCCTTGACAATTTTAATGCGTGGTCAATGTGCCGTGTGATGCAAAAGGTTGAAAATCACTGGATTAAAGTGATAATATAAATTTTAAAAGTAAAACAAGGCAAGATGAGACAGCAATGTTTTAAAAGGGCACAGCAATAAAAGCAGTTTGAAACGATGAGGCTAACATGAGAGGCCAAGAAAGCTACAAGCAACAACCCTTTATAAATCAAATACCTGGTGACTTTAAAAGGAGGTATTTAAAAGACTCCAGTACCTGGTCTGTTTGCACCTCCTAGTGGAAAAAAATTCCACTATTGAAAAGGCCCTGTCTCTCATCCTTGCCTATCACAAGTCAGCTGACAGGAGGTTTCAGAAGACAGGAGTGTGTGTTTGTTTGTTGGGGGCGTGGGTCTTCAGGAATCCACATCCCAAACAATGTAGGACTTTAAAGGCAATGACCAACACTTCTAACATGGAAACGCATAGGTAATGCACTGCCACCAATGATAGCTTTCCTGCTTGGCAAATGGCAGCCATATGGGTGGAGCAATCTGGAGTAGAAAAAGGGTTATAGCCCCTCTCCCCCATACTGTAGCCCTGATAGTGATCAGGACCCTCCCTCTCTGTAGCTGCTACATAGGAAAAACTAACTGCACAAAGTCCAATTATTTGCTCAATACACTGTAACTTGTAGTTTGACTTTCATAACAACCAAATGCCACATCCAATTTACTCAACAGTCTTTTAGACTGCAAAGGGATGTTTCCTCTTGCACTTGAGAAGATCCAGGAAGGGGAGGGTCCTCAGGCACACATTCTCCAAATCCAGTTCCTTCTCCCATCATTTAATAGGAGAGTACCAGGCTCAAGCAGTGGAGATGCTCTAGCCCTCCACTCTCCTGCACTTCATGCTTCCTCTTCTGCTTGGTCCTGCTCTTCCTTTTCCAAATTAGAGAGTGTGAGGAGAAGAGGCTGGCACATCAGCAGGTGTGCAATTGGCATAGCACCCCAGGTGCCAGAAGGGCCAGCCCTGTGTTATTACAGGTATGTGCCACAGGTAGTGATGTTCTGGCCCAACAACTGACCGTATATATGACTGTGGTCCCACTGAGCTCACTGAGCTAGCTTCCTTGCTGGCTCAAACTGCTAACCAATGCTTTCCATTTTCTCTTTTGCCAGCTAACTGCCTTCCTGCCTGCCTGCCTTCTGACTTTGCAAGGCATTTTGGGATATTACAGGGCTGCATTTTGGGATATTACAAGGCATTCTGGGGTGCTACCTGGCTGCCTTTTGAGGTTGTCTAGATAACAACGAATATGCATAACAATGGGGTTTGTGAACCATACCCATATCATTAAGTCCTAAATCCTAATAACTTTTCAACACTGGCATAGCTGTGCCAGTGGGGCATGTGCTGCATCCTGCAGTTCAGGGGCAGTTACAGATGCCTCCTTAAGGTAAGGGAATGTTTTTTCCCTTACCTTGGAGCTGCATTGCCCTTAGGTCGATGCTGGAAAGTTGGTTAGGATTGTGTCCTAAGTGACACATACCGGTATATGCATTAAAAAAAAAAAAAACAAGGCAGGAGAAAAAATGTTTTGGATTTGGAAGCAATGAGAAGCATATCAAGGCCCAGTAAGCTGGGCACATTCTAAGTGGACAGTTTAAATGTTGCCACACTTATCCGACAACGGAAAATGGAGTACAAAATAAATCAGATCTGATGAGGTTGCCATCAGATGCAGATGGACATTTGGACAATGTTCTATTGTGACAACACCACAAAGAGAAAAATGCAACACCACAAAGTGATTCTTCATTGGATGGACCGACATCCCTCCCTTGCATAACGCCACTGCTAAATTTCTTCACAGCTTGAGAATAATAAAACTTGTACTTCAGGCCAGATTGGAGATCTAGCTGAAGCACTGCCAAGTGAATTAATGCCTCGCTTCATTTGAAAACAGGACAACGGTCCAATCAGGCATCACTGAGGATTCAGCTATCTTATTCCACATTTGAGTTCAGATGACTTATCACCCCGGCTGTGGATGTTTGTCATGTACTGAAGAAAATGGCAGTGGTCAGGGTTGGCTGAACTGTCTCTAATGTGTAGGAGGGAAAGCTGTCAACTAAGAAGCTGTCACACCCGGAAGCTGCTTACGCTAGCTTGGGAAGGCATCTATAAAGTGACTCTGTATATGTGCATGTGTTGTCTAAGCTACCAGTTATATCAGTCAGTAAGGAGCAGTGAATGCATTTTGAGGGAGATTGCTCAGGGTGTAATCTTTTTACACATTCATTTTTTCTAGTTCATGTCTGTTACACCTTCGTGATCAACTGTATTTTTAAATGTTCTCTCCTTCTGCCTGATAAACTGAAATGAACTGGTCTTACCAGAATTAATGTCTAGCAAAGGCAAGAATCGGATGCAAAAAGAAAAGAAAAATAGTTATCTCCTCCTGTGTCTTCAATGGGGAAAAATGATTTATTTTTATTTGAATGTTAAGGAGAAATCAAAGAGAAGATGGAAAAAGCATCTCCTTGTCTCTGTGCAAGGGTTTCTGTATTCTACCCTTCTAACTGAACAAAGCAGTGATTTTCTCATATTTAGCAGATGGAGAAAAGCTATTCCTTTTCCATCACAGCATAACTGTCCATCTCAGAGGCTGGTGTCTCCCTTGCATTTTGTTGCAGACTGTGATCCCTTTTGGGAAAGGGAACAAATTTTTTTTTTTTAAATTCCTTTTGCTAGGAAAATAGCATTTTTTGTGTTGAAAAGTGATTTATAAATATTTGTTAGTAAATATTTGTTTGTCAGCTCCTCCTGAACCATTTTGCCAACGCAGGTGAGCGTGATACCACCTGGAAGAAGAGAGGAAAATATATCAGATTGCATGTGAAAAATCTGCCACCTTTAACTTGAGAGCGCTCAAGTGCCCCTTTCCCTTTAGAACTGGGAAGGGGAAAAAGAGAGCTTTTGCTTCCTTTGTGGCTTCAGCAGGCTTCAGCACTGCAATCCCCTCTCTCCTCAAACCTATTTGCATGCCCAGCAACCAGCACATCTCACCCTAAGATTTGCAAAGACTGCCATCCTTAGCAGGCTCCAACTGGAAGGGTCAAGAATTAAGGCCGCCTTACTATATGTGCTCTAAGACACGCTTCTCCTAGTAGAGGTAAGAGGGATTGTTAACCACTGTTTGTGGTGCCCCCACACCATGTATTGGCCTTTCAGGGTTTAAAAGAAGATGCAGGATCAAGAGCATCTAAAATGAAAGTCATTGGGGAAGTGACTACAATAACAGAAGTGGAGAAAAGCTATTAAAAAATCAAGTGAGTGTGTGTGGGGGGGGGGGATTTAGAACTCCCAAATTCAAGCCTTTAAAGCTACCCTATGAAGTCAGTTAGGCTGACAAGAAACAACTAGCCCACTAACTACCTAGTGAAATTCATGGATGTGTGGGGATTGGAACTCTGGTTGCTCCCAACCAAGTCCAATCATCTTTATCTGCTACACCACATCAGCATTTGTGTGCTAATTCCTACATATAATTGTTTTTCATGTGCAATGCTTTGTAGGTGTTTTGTCTGATGTGAAAGAACCCTGACACAGAAACCCAAACATTTTGGGTTTCAGTTCTGTCTTCTTACAGACCAAGTCTACGGGCCTCTCTTGTGCCTTCAAACAGCAGAGCCTCTTACTCTTTGTTAACAGAAATTGCCTGAGAAGAACAGCATGGCCATCTTTTGTAATTGTCTTTGTTGCCACAGTCAACTTGCCTTGCCAGATCTGGAAGCTCATCATGGTAGAAAGGCAGAAGTGACAGCCCGAGTAAGTATCTTCCACAGAATTATTCTAGGAAAAGAAGAAAAAGTATTGAATTCTTCAAAGCTCACAGTCTTCACTTCACCCCCCTGTCATCTTATTACCCATGAGGTATGTTACATATAAGAGACGTTTTTCATGTCTTTGTACCCTTCAGAATTATCTGAGGAACATGGCCGAAAGCAACTGTCAGGATTAGCATTACTGAGGATTGAACATGATATCTCTTTCAAGTTGGGGGGAAAAAGGGACCCAAGAAGGATTGATGATTCTAATTTGTTGGAAACTGACCACAGAATAATTCTTCTCTCGAACAAAGGTAAAAACTCCTTTCAAAAGGATTGCTCTGATGACACTTTTGTATGGCCTAAATTCTACTCTTCCAAATTGCACCACATTTTGAATTTCCCCCAATTTTCCCCCAATACTTTATAAATAATAATAATAACAATAACAACAATTTATTATTATTATTATTATTATTATTATTATTATTATTATTATTATTATTATCAGATGAATAATAATAATAATAATTTCATATCAGATGATGGACTTGGTGGAACAGGAATTACCGTTCTTATTTACGTGAGTGTGCCAAAACTATGAATCTTTTATACTTTAAATTTCTTCTTAATAAGTAAAAAATCTTCTTAATAAGTATTATTGTTACTTATTTTGGTGGTTTTAATGCGCACAGTACATGATGATTATGCTTACTTTTGTGTAATTCTTCTTCATCCACAAGTGCTGGCATTGGATTGCTGGGGGCCCTGGTCTAAAGCCTTTTTCTAATCCTCTCTCCCATGGTTACCTGTTACCTGGAAGACATAATTCTAGAAAAGGACTTGGAGGTGTTTTTTGTGAAAGAAAGAAAGAAAGAAAGAAAGAAAGAAAGAAAGAAAGAAAGAAAGAAAGGGCCCAATCCTGAGCCCTGCATGCTGGCTTACCTCCGGCGCTCACGTTTGCAAGCCCTTACCATGGGCCCAGTGCTGGATCTGGGTTCCGCCCTCCAGAGGTCACCTGAACCGCTGGGTGGCAGAGAGGTGGGTGGGGCGAGGAGGGAGGTGGGGGAAGAGTTCTGGGGAAGAGAGAGATGGGGGGAGGTCGGACAGAGGTATGGTGGGGGAGGGAGTGGAGTGAGGGGAGGTGGGACTGGCAGAGATCAGCTCCACCAAATCCTGAGCCCCTTGTGAGGCCAAGCGGCCCAACACAGGACTCTTTGATACTGCTCTGGCTCAAGAGCCGCCACAGAATCAAGTAGCCCCATTGCGGGCTACTTCCCTTACTTGGGGTAAGGAGACAAAAGTCCCCTTCTCCTGAGGAGGCAGTGGCAGCTGCCATTTTTGGCACTGCGGCAGCCTAGTATTTCGGCAGCTCAAGATTAGGCTGTAACATACTAATAGAATAAACGAATAAATAAGACAACAATGATCATGATGATGGGGGGAAAAACTCTAACACTAAGAACATAAGAACAGCCCATCTAGTCCACTTTCCCATCTCACAGTGGCCCAGCAGATGCATATCCCTGGTCAGTCCATAACCTGCTGCATTGCCAATAGAGTGTGTGCTACATGCTATGGAGGGGGGGATCAGACGGGCATGGAGCAGTAAGTAAACACATTTTACTAACCTCTTGATAGGCCATCGGTTCACCAGTGGGTCTCCTCAGACATATGGCAGCTATTTTGCTTTCTTGAGTCTGGGGAAAGGAAGAGGGAGGGACCAGGCCAGGAAAGGGGGATAGGATCTGATGTGTGTGACTGCCACCAAAATTCACCCTGTTCCAGCCCCTCAGTTCAACCCACTCACTGCCCTGATCCTCTCTCACACTTCGCCTCTGCCACCTTACTTGCATCAGTGGAGCATCTGGGCAGTTCTGGCGTGTGCAAGGAGCCTCCAGCCATTTCCACCAGCTGCTCCGTAGTGCTAGGTCTGGACATTGCAAGGTGACATATGACAGCGGATCACTAGATCTGCTGCCATAAGTGGCCCATAAGATTGGGCCGTGATATATTACTCAATGATTGCTTTTGTAGCCTATAGATATTCACTTGAACAAATGTGGCAATCATTTTAATTTCATTCGTGTCCCTAATGAATTCATTAATATATGTGCCTAAGCAAATTTCTCAGTTGACCTTCTACTGAACCTGATTATTCTTCTTGGCTAAGGTCCTTTTGAAAAACTTTAAAGCAGCACGTGAGCCTCTTGCTGATGACTTCACTTGCTGCTGACATCACTACAGCAGATGCTCTGGAAATCCACTTTCTAACAACTCCCCTAAACTACAGCCCTGTTGTTACGTCCTACTGTTGCTCCCTGTAAGTTCTTGAGCAAATAACACTGGAGGAAAGTTTCCATTCACTCTCCCTTTGACATTTTAGTTTCTTACCAGTAGGTGTTTATTATTACTTCCACAAACACAAATAACCCCTTTCCCATTTCCTAGACATGATTGGCCTCCATACAGACAAATTCAAGTGCATAAGAACAGTTTATTTTTAGCTTATGTACCACCTTTCATCTGGGAGTTCTCAATTAAGCTTAAGTTCATAGGCAGGATCAATACAAATCAAATTATATCAAGTAGGCCATTCTTTTCTTTGACGTGTATATGTGGGATTTGGTTTAAATAAAAATGAAGTCTTGGCAATGGGAAGAATTACCATTTTAATTAAAATGGTTTCTGAGTTAAGGAGGAGGAGGAGGAAGAAGAAGAGGAGTCACGTTAGAACCTATTTGGAGACATTGGAACTCAGTGATTCAAAAACGTAAACAGTGAAATCAAGCACACAGTGTAAGAATGCATTTTTTTCCCCAAATAGAAAACAAGAAAAACAAGGACGGACTATTTCACACAATGTATAATTAACTTATAGAATTTTTTTACCAAAGAACATGATGATGACCACAAAAGTTCAAACGGATGTTGTGTTAGTATTCCATACTTTAAAAAAAAGTCTCCAAGTGATTTTTAGTCACAATAATGAAATTATTATTGCAATATATGAAATTAGAACCTATGTGTTTGGAAGCTGTATACCATACAACAGGAATTCTTAACTAGGGGTATCCATACCTCTTGGGGGTACAGAACCAAATGATGGGGGTATGGGGCTCAATCTCTGAACAATTTAAAAAAAAGTATTGATATCATTAGATTATTAACTATCATCATTATCATTACAGACTGAGGTGTTCTGTTCCTAGTTATTCATCTGTAAAGTCAAGCTGTTGACATCTTTTGAAGTCATACTGGAACCTAACAAGACTGGTGAGGATGATGATTTTGGTGGTCTGGAGAAGGGGGTACAAGGACATATTAGGGAATCCAGTGGGAGTCTGTAATCATAAAAAGGTTAGGAACCCCTGCCATAGAGGATGCTCAAAATAGGTGAAGGTTTTCATCTCTGTGCCTTGCTTGTGAGCTACCAGATGCATCTGGTTGCTTTACATGAGTGGCCGAAGGATGGCCTAAACTGACCTGCATTATCCAGAAAGGCAATTCATATATCTTAGTACCCTTATTAGTTTCTTCCTTGCGCTCTGATGAGAAACACCTTTGGTTCATTCATTTTCACAAACTGCATAACTGACCTTTAGTATAGATTTTAGACTGTGGAGAGGCCATAGCTCAGCGGTAGAGCACCTGCCCAGCAGATCCCCAACATCTTCAAGGCTGGGCAGAGAATGACTCCTGGTTGAAACCCTGGAAAGCTTCTTCCAGTCCATGTTGACAATACCAAGCTAGGTAGACCAATGGTTCTTTTGTTCCAGATTGGGTGTTGTTGTTTTTTTAGCCAGATTTCCAACAAAGAACATAACAATAACAATTTTATAAGAACATATATTTTATTCCCAAAGCGTATTATGTAAATCTATTTTTTTGAGAGTTTGTTCACTTCCATTTTTCAGCATAAAGAGACACCACAGGTCAGACCACATTCAAAGAGCTGCACATTTATCTGTAGCCTTTCTCCAAATGTAAAATAATATTTTGAATCAAATCCAAGGGAGTTGAACAGTACTTAGGAAATAAAAGGATTATTTTTATAAACCAGGGCCAGGTTAGTGCCATACCACAGATGGCAGTACCCAAATCCAGTTCTGGAATACAGATCATCAAGGATCCCTGAGGTCATTTGCCAGAGATACCAGAAATCATTGCTCTGTTGACCAAACAAGGGCAGAAGGCCATGCTCCATACATTTTTGTTGAGCTCCAATGCAGTGGTATCACTAGGGATTGCATCACCTGGTGCGCCAGGCTAGCACGTCACGCTATGATGGACCTCCTTCCATGCAGTGGGCAGGGCAATACCCTGGCCAGTGGACGTGGTGATGTGCCATTGCTCCACCCCCACTGGTTTTTTGGCTATTACTTTTGATAGAATAAATATATTTCAAAATGGCTTGTTTCATTGTATTCTGCATGAAATTACGTGTTGATTGATGTATAACATGATGATATTATTTGAAAATACCAAGATTTAAAAAATTTGGACCAGTAGTGGTGTCACACCCCCCCCCCACCCGTGCATCATCTGGTGCGACCTACACCCCCTAGCAAAGCCACTGCTCCTACAAGAAAGGATGGACTACAACCAACAATCAGACATCAGGTCTGAAAAACAGAGGCTGCATTCCCAGCCTCTATTCCCTCTCTTCTGTGTTGTCTTTCATAGGGTTCTTTTTAGAGCATGAGCCCCTTTGTGACAGGGGAGGGTCTTCTCATACTGTGACAAGTGCCATGCGCACAAAGAAAGCACAATCATTTGTTGGCTTACTAATTCCTAGACCCCTTTTGAAAAACCAAAAGTTTGCAATATAGTCATCAAAAGAGAAAAGAACAACCATAAAAACAATTTAAAATAATATCTAAAATAGCAGTAGTAAAATAGCACAAAACCCAGCATGAGTCAAAATAAGCACGGTATTGGGAGAACTTTATCAAACAGAGGAGTTTTTAATTTCTTCATAAGTATCATAAGTGTATAGTAAGACCTCTGAAATTCAATTTTGATGCAAAAAGTCGGCTTTCTAAGAGGATGACAACACTCTAAAAACTCCTGTGTTAGCAGTATTTTTTAAACCTGTTCACAGCTCCAAAATCCCCTTTCCAGTGTCATTTCGAGGGTTTCCTTCTCTTTCATAATGTGATCCCAGCCAATCAGGGATCACAACTTGAACATGATGACATAATGGCGTGATCCAGACATTCAGATCAGGCTACGTCATTATATCATGAAAGGCAAATGAAACTTCTGACTTCGTTTTGAATGGGGCGAGGGAGGGAAAGAGAACATTCTCAGTTCCCATAAAACTAGGTGACTCTCTCTGCCCTGCTGTGCTTTGCTGGCAGATTTATTGCCTGTCAGAGCTGAATAGTAAGATTTTTGCCTCGATTTAGGTCTAACCACATTGGGAAATGGATGCTGTTGATCCATACTTCATGACTTTCAACACGATCAATATCCAAAGGCACACTCCCAACCATATCACCCCTGCTCACTGGAAAAAGGGACACCTTTAAAAGTGATATTTTGCAGGCGGGAAATGATTGCTTCTCCTACTCACCCCAGCTGAGTGTCCATTCAAGAGATTGTTTCGTGGTCTCCTTTGTGTTTCTTTACAGATTCTGAGCCCCTCTGGGCAAGGACATGCGGTGTGGAGGTAGCAGATGAGACAGAACTGCCCTGCTGTCATCAGTGGGAAAGCATTGCCGCTGCCCTGCCTGCTTACACCCAAGGAGGCTCTCCTTACCCCCGCTTTCTTAGGTGTAAGGAGAGCCTCCTCAGGGGTAAGCAGGTGGAGCAACTGTGGTGCTTTTCCATGAACTACAATGGGGCAGTTCTGCTTCACCTGCTGCTCCTCCACCACACATCCCTGCCTTTGGGACAGGGAACCGCAGGCAACAACTGTATATTTATATCCTGCTTTTCCTTCCTATTGCTATGTGAACTACTTTGTGATTTTTGTTTGTAGAAAAGCATGATATAAATATACAGCATTAACAATGATAGATGTAGAAAAGGTAATTCCTGATCAGTTCTTGGGAACCAGTTGTAGACAAGTACTGGGGGCAGGATCAGTCCCATTTTTCGGCACCTAGATTGCAGCACCTCAGTTACCATAGGTGCAAATTTTTTGTAGCAGTAATAAATTGGAGGTAATAGATATTGCAATAAAATGTAAGTAAAGGTTATTGAGACAAACTGGCATATCTCTTTGACCTTCTGTGACGTCCATGGCTGGCGGAGACCCCGCCCCTTTGGGTGTGCCCAAGCACGGGGGGCTTACCCGGACGATGCGTGTCGGTCGTCGGCGAAAAGAAGACCGTGAGGCAGATATAGTGGATTTATACGGCCGGTTTACTTGTGTTAAGTTCTTCACACTCATGGGGCCTGTTACGTCACAGGCCCCTTTGTTTTACAAAGACTGGTGGTGTCGGCGCATACCCGGCCCGTTCCCCACGACAGCCTGACCCCTTGAGGCTTCAGGCCTGGCTCTCCCGCTGCTGTCTGTCGGCCAGGAGTAGGGGTTCCCGAGAACTGCAGTACCTTGGCTGGGGGTCTGCTCAGCTGTCCTCAGGAGGGCCCCTTGTATCTCCGGTCTTGCCCCTCGAATCCCTGGCCTCCAATGGGGTTTGTTGAGAGGGGGTCCTGGCTGTTGTAGACTCGCCTCTCTGATTTCTACCCCAGGACCCCAGGCATGACTAGGGTCTGGAGACTCCCAGCCCCTGGCCCTTCTCTCCAGGGCTGAGGTCTGCCAACTTCCCTGAGGAGCCTCAGTTGTCTGGATGAGGCCAGGGTGGCTACCCCCTTTCGCCTCCTCTGGGATCCCTCTCCCGACTGGAGAGGAGCGACCTCTCCCTTCGCCTCCCGGCCTCCTTATGAGGCTCCTCTTGTTCTGCCCCGCCCTTTCCACCCACGTGCCTGCTGACTGCTCCCAGGAGGCACCAGGGCCTGCTCCCTGGGAAGGGACTTGGCTGGGGTCCCAGTCCTGATAGTAGTCCTGTTTTACTCCGGAGGAGGCCCTTACCCCTGAGGAGGACCCTGCTCCAGGTTGATCCCAAGCCACCTGGGCTGGGCCTAGGTGACACCTTCCTTGCACAGTGTGTGCATTTGTATTCCTTAGCTGACAGGAGAGGGAAAAAAGTTATTCTAATTTGAAATCTTAGTGAAAAAAATATTGCTCTAAAACTCAAAAGGAGAATCTCCCAGGAGCAAGACTAAATATTGTGAAGAGTTTAGCCACAGGGCAAATGTTTCCTATTTTCAGTTTTCACGCTCAACCTTCTCCCAGGATGTTTCCTAATGCACTCATTTATAATCCAAATGATCTTTCCTAGTGGATGGTTTTACCTAAGCTGCGCTTCTCATACCTGTGAGGTCAGAGAAGCCAATCATTTCGGAGTAAAGTGCTCCAAGAATTTTGAATGACTATTAGTTGGCTCAGTGCAGCATGACAAAAAGCTCAGACAGGATTTCTAACAACAATTTTTGGAGTCTGCGGTGTACACGTTTAACAAAATAGCTCTCCTTTCCTCTGCACCCCAAACAATTAAAATGTTGGGGTGGCCAAGTTTGATTTGAGAGCATCTCAGTTTGGGAATCACAGCATGCCAATGTTGTCAGAATATGAATTCAAGGTCAAAAGTTTCTCAACCTCATGGTCAAAAGAAGCGAGTTGGGCAGCTCAAGTGTGTTTTGTACAGCAGGTGCTTTCTCAGTCGCTGTGACTTCCTCTGCCACAGAATGGACTCCATCTTTGGCAGGCTTGTAACTCAAGGGCTGTACTTTTAGCCCACATTACAAAACATTTCTTCTGTTTTAAGTGTAACCCTGCTTTTTCAAACCTTTGAAGTACCTTCTCGAGTGCTGACAGGTGTTGCCGATCACTTTGGCCAGTGACGAAAATACCATCAGTCCTCACCATCACTCCAGCAGTCTCCCTCAGTAGATTTTCCATGGCTCTCTGGAACAAGAAAACAATTTTGTTTACTTCACCGAACACAACTGGATTGTTTAGAACAGGGGTGCTCAAAGTTTTTGGCAGGAGGGCCACAACATCTCTCTGACACTGTGTCAGGGGCCGGAAAAAAAAAAAAAGAATTAATTTACATTTCAAATTTGAATAAATTTACATAAATGAATATATTAGAGATGGAAAATGAATGAATGAATGCAATCCAGTTTATGATCACATTCACCCTAAGAAGGGGGGGGGGATCTTCATGCCAGTTTATGATCCCATCCACCCTAATAAGGGGGGGGGGATCTTCATGCCAGTTTATGATCCCATTCTCACACACACACACACAATGGAGGGGGGATCTTCCACACTTTCACATACCCACCTGCTCACCTGCCCCCTCACCCTCCCTCCTTCCCTCCTTCGTTTGCTTGGGCTGCCTGCCTGCCTGCCCAGCTGCATGCCTACCTGCCTGGCCAGCCAACCAGCCCTCCCTCCCTCCCTCTGGAGGGGAACCTGCTGCAAGCTGGGCTGGGCTCCCCTCCCTCCAGATCTCTCTCTCTCTATCCCCTGGCTCAGGTTGCAGGAGGGGAGGGGAGGGGAAGGGAGGAGAGCCAAGCCAAATGGAGCCCAGCCCATGGGCTAGAAAGAAAAGACTAGCAGGCAAGCGCACAGGGTTTTTTATAGTGGGAAGTAACGCGAGACCTGCAAGTCTCACGTTACCTTCCCACTATAAAAGGCCCTGCACGCAGGCTGGGCTCGTCTTTCCTTCGCTGCCACTGAACTCAGTGGCAGTGAGGGAGAGCAAGGCGCGAAGCTCGCGCGGCTAGGGTGAGGGCCGGGTGCCCATTGGAGGTGGGGGACCCCCTGGGGGCCGTACGGGGACCTGCAGCGGGCTGCAAGTGGCCCGCGGGCCGGGATTTGGGCACCCCTGGTTTAGAATATGCTAAAATTAGTCATTAACCAATGTCACATATTTCAAATGCCCACTAGCTAAACATCTTCTCTGTTCACTGCTGTGAGTTGATTTCTCTTTCACTCTGAGAAGTCTTTGACCTTGGGATGTCTCCCAGAACCTGTAAACACCTACCTCACAGGGTTGTTGTGAGGACAAAAGGAGGGGAGCAGCTGTGTACACTACCCTGAGCTCTTTGGACGAAGGGTGGTATAAAAATGTGAAAAATAAAATAAAATAACATTCCAGAGACTGGTGAGTTCAGAAGTTGTTTTAGCACTGGATTGTTGATGTTCCCTCAGTTTCATATACTATTTTAATACGATCTGAATGAGATTGTCTCTCTCCTAATCAGAAATGTATCAGAAATCCATTTGAGAATTTGGGTTTTTTCTTTGGAGCATGTGCAGAACCCTTCCATTACCAGGTTGGAGAAGGCTCTGTACTGAGTGGAGAGATGGCTGGTGGTCCCACCTACTTGTGTCCTGTCGTGCTGCTACCACCCTGCACTGCATCACAGCAACCTTGTCTCCTTTCTGTCCTGCTGTCCCTTCTGTCACAGCATCTGTCCTGCTGCTCGCTTCACCTGGCATTGTGCTTGTCTCTCTATCCATTTTCTTATCCTGTAGTGAGAGTGAGAGCCAGGAAGTGCAAAAGGCCAAGAGGCAAGGCGATGGCAGAAGAACTGATGCTGTGCTGTGAAAGAGAGAAAGCAAGCAAACAAAATAATTGCTGCAACAACCACGCAATTGCTGCAATGGAGTGGGTTATCCACCTCCACTACAACCACTGGAGTGGAGGTGGATAATCCGGTCCAATACTGTATCTCAAGTAGCAGTGTGACAGCACACAGGCACAATACAAATACAAGGGAATTAAAGTGGCTGCACAAATTAGATGAATAAAATTAGTGACATTTGTTATATAAATCACCCTTTGTCATTAAGTATATGAGTTCCCCTGGGGGCTGGGGACAAGAATAGGCCCCCAGTTTGGCTGTACTTGTCGTAAGAGGTGAGTAAACAGTCACTGGGTAGATGGGACTCATTAACCTGGGAAGGCAGCTCATCTGAGAGAAGGAAAACTCTGATCTCAAACCTCCACTGCCTTGTGGCTACATCCAGTTATGGAAAAGGCTTCAGGAGACAACCTCGAGGCAAAATGCGGAGCCGGATTCGCTGAGGCAGTTCATGGCTGAACACAGTCACGTTCTGGCAACTCCTGCAACGCCGCTGGAACCAACCGTATTGGCTTCTGCCTTTCCATTGGACCATTTCAGCGACGTGGAGAGGGGGGATTTGCTGCATGGGTAACAGTCTATCCTCCATATCTACATTACCCAGGCTTCGCGCACTGGAGAGGACACTCTGTTCCAGAAGCACCATTCAGAGCGCGATACCATAGTCTTCCGAGAATGAAGGATGCCAACAGTGTATATGAGTTAAGCTTGGAAAGGTTTGTGCAACTCCAATAGGAAACTGCTTTAAATTGAATTTGACCAATCATCCATCAAGCTTGGTGTTATCTCCACTGGTTGGTAGGTAGATATATTAGGATTTCAGAAGGGAATTTTTTCTGCCCTGCATGGGGATTGAACCTGGGACCTTGTGCATGCAAAGCATGTGCTCTGCCACAAAGCTATGAATTCCTCCACCCCCCCCCCCATCTCTCTCAAGAGCAATATTAGCACTAAGTTGCTAGAGGTTCTGGGGAGAAGCCCACATGGCACCTCTTGATAGTACATTGACCACTACCACTGCTACTGGTACTGATGGATCAGGGATTGTCCTGGCCAGGTGGCCCCTTTTATGGGGGGATCCTCAGACAGTGCCCACTCTGGACAATGTCTGCTGCTACCCCTGCTCCAGATGAAAAACCTGTATCAACAAATGCTTATCAGTTGTTGATCACAATTAACATTATGATTATTGGCAACTCTTCTGGAATTAGAGTCAAAGGGAAAGGACAGTAGATAAAATGGCTGATTTTAACACAGTGTTTGCTCAGTTCCAAAGGCTATATAGTTTTAAAGGAATTGAGTTCTTTAAAGTATGAAATCTTCAGTTATTAGCTTCTACCTCTGAGCCTTCTGAGCCAAAATTGCTTCTTAGCATCTCACAGAAATGACATTGTTCAATCATGGGAAGATAATATTGTCCCCCTCGGTTTCTGGAATCTGTACACTGAAACAATGAGGGAGATGATGAGATATGGGCTCTGTAGTTGTCATGTTCTTGCTTCTTAAGAAAATGTCTAGACAAGTTCATAGTTCCAAAAGGAAAACAAAAAAATGAAGAGGCCTTCAGCACTGAGAGTCTCAGAAGTCTCTCACATACACAGAAACAAAATAAATCAGGAGTAAAAACTTAGTTCCACAACAGTTTAGTTCACCAAAGTCAACTAGCACAGTTTTTTGGGATCATTAATCTGGGTTGTTTTGAGAAGCTGGTTTCAACGGAAACTGTAACTCCAACCAAAATCTGAAAATGTGATGTCTACTCCAGTGGTTCTCACACATTTAGCACCAGGACCAACTTTTTAGAATTAGAATCTGTCAGGACCCACCGGAAGTGACATCATGACCGGAAGTGACATCATCAGCAGGAACATTTTTAACAATCCTAGGCTGCAATTCTACCCACATGTACCCAGGAGTTAGTTCCATTTATTATCATTGTTAAAAGAATATACATAGTAGCTTATTAAAAGTACAGGTCTGTAACATTTCCCCAAATGCAGTCACATACCATGGTAGCATCAAGTCTAATAGATTAAAAATAAAATATTGAAGTGAAGGGGGACCCACCTGTAATTGGCTCATGATCCAACAAATAGGTCCTGATCCACAGTTTGAGAAACACTGGTCTACTCTATTCTATTGATTTGTTATGTGCCAGTCTTTCCAGAAGGTTGGATGGGGTCTAGGACTGACACTGGTCCAGAATGTGAAATTCAAAGCAAATTTCAGAATTTTTCCCATAACACAACACTTGAGTATTTTCAAGGGAAGCCAAACAAATTTTTATAGCAAAAGTGAAATTTCTCAGGGGAGGGGGGGGAGAGGTGGTTCTGCAGATATTTTGTCACATGTGCACATGTTTGAAAAAGACATTAGCGGATTTTAAACAATCCAGTTGTGGTTGGTGAAGTAAACAAATGTGTTTTCTTGAAATTACAGTTGTTCCAAATAAAAGCAATTGAAAGATTCAATAAAATTTTTCCCCCATTCTTATAAACAAATTCAAATGTTAAAGCAGCTTTTAGCCATTTTAGCCATTTTAGCCATTTAGCCATTTTAGCCATTTTAGCAGCTCCAGGCCACACCTGGAGTATTGTGTCCAGTTCTGGTCGCCACATCTCAAAAAAGACATAGTGGAAATGGAAAAGGTGCAAAAGAGAGCGACTAAGATGATTACGGGGCTGGGGCACCTTCCTTATGAGGAAAGGCTACGGCGTTTGGGCCTCTTCAGCCTAGAAAAGAGACACCTGAGGGGGGACATGATTGAGACATACAAAATTATGCAGGGGATGGACAGAGTGGATAGGGAGATGCTCTTTACACTCTTACATAGCACCAGGACCAGGGGACATCCATAAAATTGAGTGTTGAGCGGGTTAGGACTGACAAAAGAAAATATTTCTTTACTCAGCGTGTGGTCGTTCTGTGGAACTCCTTGCCACAGGATGTGGTGATGGCGTCTAGCCTAGACGCCTTTAAAAGGGGATTGGACAAGTTTCTGGAGGAAAAATCCATTATGGGGTACAAGCCATGATGTGTATGCGCAACCTCCTGATTTTAGAAATGGGTTATGTCAGAATGCCAGATGCAAGGGAGGGCACCAGGATGAGGTCTCTTGTTATCTGGTGTGCTCCCTGGGGCATTTGGTGGGCCGCTGTGAGATACAGGAAGCTGGACTAGATGGGCCTATGGCCTGATCCAGTGGGGCTGTTCTTATGTTCATTTCTGCCCAACGTTGCATATACGCAACAGGGATCAAATGTGTATACCTGTAGGCTGGGCAGAAATGGGTTAAAAAAATTACATCATATACCCTCAAATAGAATTTGGTCTTCTGCTGCCAACACATAAATGCAATGACACAATGGCAGCCCCATATCAGGTTACCTTCCTTTCCCCTTTGTAACATATTATAAAACTAATTATATTCCCTGTTGTCATCACACTGTGCATCCCTTCCCTGCTGCATATCATTTGGCTATCACTGGTGGATGTGGAGAAACACTTGATGTGATGATATCAGTATACCAGGTAACTTTTACTGTTACTAATAGTCTAGTGGTGATGGAAAAAGAGTGACAGAACTTAACATGGAGCTGCAATTTTTTGCAGCAGTCCTGTGCTTCTTGCGACACACTGCTCTGTCCTAGGAGGTTAGAGTTATCTTTTAATTAATATTCAAGGCTTTTATTTTTTTATTTTAGTTTCATTTGCATCTCCACTGCTGAACAAAATTAATCTAATGGAATGAAGATAGTATCAAAGCTGAAACCCTTGTGCACTATGACTTGAAAGGAACACTCCTTCCACTCAGCTGGATTTACTTATGAGCAAACATGCATAATAGCCTCATGCTGCCCGCTTTCCATAAAATAGAAAATGATGGGTCTAAAATATTGAATAGGCAGTCAAGGCCAATAACAGAGCCTCTGATGTTTCCTTTACGGTTAATTGTGGTTTTACTTTATCCAGCATTTCATTTCATTTCTTGTTTCTAGGTGTTTTGTTCTTCCAACCTGACTGTACTCAATCACCAGAGGGTCTTCTTGATCCCTTTCAACACACATTTTTTCATGCTGTCCTTTACGACAGGGGTCTCCAAACTTTTTGGCCAGAAGGTCACATCAAATATCTGGTATATCTGTAGAGCAGCCATTTCCATCCTTTTTCAGCTCACCGCACACTGACAAGGCACTAAAGTTGTCAAGGCACACTACTATTTTTTAATTACATTATTATGTTACAATTAATTTAATTAATATAACTAAGGGCACATGCCTAACCAGATCTACTCAGAAGTAAGTCCTATTTGTTCAATGGGGTTTACTCTCAGGAAACTGTGGTTAGGATGGCAGCCTTAGATCATGACATGACATTGAAAGAAATTCCCCAGAAACTTGGAGAGGGAGGTGTATGTGGTTTCTGGAAAGGTTTTGAAGCAGGTCTGTTCAAACCGTTATCAATGGATGTGCTCTGATATGCCAGGAAGTGGCAAAGAGAGATGAAACTGAGCACACTGGAGAAACAGAAATGTGCTGTGAGGGACTGTGAGGAGA
The DNA here is from genome assembly GCF_035046505.1 of Tiliqua scincoides. Taxonomy (NCBI): domain Eukaryota; kingdom Metazoa; phylum Chordata; class Lepidosauria; order Squamata; family Scincidae; genus Tiliqua; species Tiliqua scincoides. The sequence goes on from NC_089826.1 coordinate 64,201,647, forward strand.
TGTGGCTGAAACAAGTGCAGGATTCACTGGGGTGGGGAAGAGAGAGAGAGAAAGGGAATGGGAGGCACCTTCTGAACTTTGGAAGATGGTGAAGAGGGAGGGAAGGGGCAGAGAGGGGTTAACTGCAATTATGATGGGGGATGTGTGTGCAGGAGGGGAGGAGGTGGGGAGGAAGAAAAGCATCACTTGCCTGCTCATTTATTCAAGAAAGAATGCAACCAAGCCTCTGTACGTCTACTCAGAAGTAAGCCCCATTATAGTCAATGGGGCTTACTCCTAGGTAAGTGTGGATAGGAGTGTGGCCCAGTCAGTGGCGCCACTAGAGGGGCGCAGGGGTGCGGGCCACACCGAGTGACGCACCCTGGGAGGGTGTCGCGCTAAAATCGTGCATTTACGAGCTACCGTGTCATGCCATACACCGTTGGGTGTGGAATGACCCGCGGAACACAATGCAAAAAACCCTCCTTTGAGGGTTGAGAGAGCTCCTTCCTTCAAAAGTTATGGCCAAAAAATCAGAAGGAAAAAATGCATGAAGCCCTGTGGAAAGTGAGTGAGCCATATTGCGCGTTTACTCGTGAGTAGGCATACTTGCCATAGTCCGTTGGAAAGGGCAGTCTGAGAGGACTCCAACAATGTCAGAATGGTCCTGATCCAATGAGTGCAGCCCCCAAAAAACACCTGAGAAGGAGGGTCCCCCTCCCAGCTGCAAGTGTGTTCAGCTCTATGGGAAGGGAAAGGAAGCCACGTGGCCACATTTGCTCGCAAGTAGGCGACCTTGCCTCGCTCCATCCAAAAGGGCAGACTGAGAGGACTGCAATGTCAGAATGGTCCTGATCCAATGAATGCAACCCCAAAAACACCTGAGAAGGAGGTCCCTCCCCCCCAGCTGGGAGTGTATGGAGCCCTATGGGAAGCGAAGCAGCCTCACATAGCATTTACTTGCGAGTAGGCAGACTTGGCTGGTGGTCAGGCCAGGCAAAGGGGAATGTGAGGACACTAGAATGGTCCCGATCCAATGGGACTGGAGTGCAACAAAAGCCCCAGAAGACAGCCTCCCCCCCACCACTAGAAAGGACCAATAAAGAGTCTTGAACTAGTAAGGGGAAGGTTTTCTGTTTTGCACTTGCAAAGTTTCCCTCACAGCCCAATCCTACCCACACTTTCGTGGGAGTAAGCCCAACTGATTCTAATGGGACTTACTTCGGATTAGACATGCATAGAATTGGGCTCTGAGGCTGGACCCCTATCCCCACTTTCCTAGGAGTAAGCCCCATTATAAGAACATAAGAACATAAGAACAGCCCCACTGGATCAGGCCATAGGCCCATCTAGTCCAGCTTCCTGTATCTCACAGCGGCCCACCATTGACTCTAATGGGACTTACTTCGGATTAGACAGGCATAGGATTGGGCTCTCAGACTTGTAAAGGCAGGTGGGTCTTTGTATTGATGTGCTTGAAATAGAAGGACTTTAAACTGGGCACTGGGGAGGGCTGAAGATTTCACTGATTCTTTTGGAGGGGGGTGTTATTGCAGGCAGACTACAGAGAAAACTCACTTGGTGGAATGTAGCAGCGCAAGATGCTGCTTTGGGAAACAACCAAGGCTTCTGGGGCCTTGTTGTTTGGTGGGAGTGCAGAGGCACTGAGAAAGTTTAGACTATAAACAGGAACAGCGAGGCGCAGAGCAATGAATGAGAGCCAGGAGACAGGTCTCCGAAGGTTGATGCAGAGAGGCTTGAAGCTGGAGCAGATCTGAGAGTGAGTTGCTCCGCCTCTACCAAGTTTTATTTATTCTTACACATGTTGCAATCCCTTGCAATACAAATAGGGTTACTGAGGGTTACTGAACCGGCTATCTCTGCCCGGCTCTCCAACTAACCACAACATTCCATTGACTAAGATAAGGGGTGCTTCTTCATAACATCCTCTTGCTTACTGGCACTGGGCAAAGACTCAGCATGATTTTCAAGGCTGCACCAAGTGTGCTCTTGCGCAGAGGCAGAGTGTGCTCTGCTGTCATTGCCAACATACTGAGGCTAAGGCCAGTGCCTCTGCATAAACACTACAGTGGAACAGGACTGGCTCCCCCTTATTTAATTATTTCTTTTATTTTAATTTAACTATTTATAATTATTTATTTTAATTTGCTTGATGATGTCACTTCTGGCCATGACATCACTTCCAATGGGTCCTGGGCAGACTGTCATTCTAAAAAGTGGGTCCCAGTGCTAAAAGTATGAGAACTGCTGCAATAAGGTGTTAGTAAGTTGACACGGGTGTGCGTGCGTGCGTGCGTGTGTGTGTGTGTGTGTGACTCCACAAGTTTTCAATATCACTAAAATCAGAGTTTGGAGGAATAATACCATCATGTTGTATATAAATCAATGCGTAATTTCAGGCAGAATGCAATGAAAAAACCACATTGAAATATCTGTGTTCTATCAAAAGGTACTGCCAAAAAACCAGTGGGGGCAGGGCAATGGTTGAAAACCACTGGTGTAGAGGGACAGAAAAAAAATTAAATATAAAATTTACATAAATAAATTAGAGATGGAACTTAGATGAGTGAATAAATGAATGAATAGGCTCATTCATTCAATCTCTCTGGCCCTTAGAACACCCTCCAGATGCAACCAGAGCACAGCTCCAATCATGTTTGGTCAAGTGGGCCAGAGGCTTTGAGGGGACAAGATGCTAGCCGCGGGCCAGATAGAGGCTTGTCATGGACCGCACCTGGCCCCCGGGCCTGGGTTTGGAGATCCCTGCTTTACAACATGATGCAACACTATCTCTGAACATAAACACGTCACGTCTGTTTTGGCTAATCCTATGCTTTTCATTATCCAGATGGTGCCTTGTTATCCACAAGGGTTCCGTTCCAGAACCCCCGCGGATACTGAAAATTATGGGGTAATGAAACCCGTGGTTTAAGGCACCATTTACCCTCTGAAGGCAGGGGGAGCTCTGCTACTCTTGCCTCTTGAGGGTGATCTGAGTGCCAGGGAGGTTGTGCACAGCCTCCCCCACAGAAGCCCTTCTAAGTCCTCTGGGAGACATTAGAAGGTCACTTCTGGTTTTCACGGAAAATCTGAAGTGACATTTTAAAGCCTTAAAAGGCCTTCGGGGGACCCATTATGAGCCAGATCCGTGGAGGAAAAATCAGCAGATAAACAGGTTCAACCTGTATTAAATACATTGTGTATATTGTACGCATGCTTGTTGGGCTGTATGCATGGACAGTTGTTCACACATTAAGGTTCCATGCATGTAAAGCAGTGCACTCTGTACCACATTTTCAAGCCAGAACCAGTACCTGGGTTGACTTTTACTCATTTAAAATTTTAAACCTCATTTACAATGGTTCACATGAAAACATGTATGCCCATAAAGACATCTGTACAGGTGTACAATGTAACAGTTTGACTAGGGCTGCAACCCTAATCATGCTTACCTTGGAGTAAGCTCCATTGAAAAAAAGGCTCTTCTGAGTAAACATGGGTAGGATTGTGCTGTAGTCCTTCTGTCTCCATCTACAAGCATAATTTAGGGAGACCTGCCCCAGGTGATCTCTCTTCAGGAGAACCCCTAGTGCTGCCCTAAGCATTGAGCAACGAAATGGACATCTGTACCCATAATTTCTCTGCTTTGATAAAGCAAACCTTTGACCTGTGCCTATAAGCACCGATATTATGAAGTATAAAAAGCCAACCACAACAAATTCTTTTAAGGTGCCCTGTTGCGCATGAAATTTAAACCTTACTATGGCAAAGAACCCCTTTTGCTCATAATGAGGGTTTTGCCCCAACAAAATCTGAATGGGCTGAAAATTCCCAATCCCATTTCCTGAAACTTTCCTCAAAGCTTACTTCTTCTGTACAGCCTCTTCAAACAGCTCCTCCCGCTTTGCTCCTTTCAAATGGTATACAACCACTCACTAATGCAACCACCTGTGTAACTTCATCCTCTTCCCCCATACCATATTGCACTCTTGCCTTTCTCATTTCTCTAACTTATCTAACACTCAGCTTTCAACTCTTCCAAGCAGGTATCCATCATTCCCTTTGCTGTGCAAAGCACCACGCATATTGATGGCCCTGTAGAAATGATAAATAGTTGCCAATTTCTGAGATGAGCTGATAGAGCTTTTTATTACTTACATGAAAACTCAGCGCAGCCTGAGTGCATATAGGCTTCTGGAGATACCTATTTAAGAGAGCTCAAATAGCAACCAACTTCTGCAGATTTGTTTGGGTTGGGTGCAGTTCCCCTAAAATGTACGTTCAGTCTACATAGCATAAGGCACCATTTCTCCAAGAACTGAATTTGCAGTTCATCTCAGCCTGCATCTTACTTTGTTGAATGCATATCATGTTTTTTTAAACTCCATATTTACATTTCACTGTTTAGTTCTGCAAGACATTCTGAGAAATAGGCTTCCTTCAAATACACTCAGGGGGCGACATGAGAGTTACTCCCCCCCCCCATATGATCCCATGACATTGAAGAGTAGTTAACCAGGTATATCTTGACCAAGTGAGATGGGCCAGTCTCATAGTCTTCATTATCACACCAATGGTCTCCATTCTGGAACAGTGTCAGATGAGAAAGATCCATATGATAATTCTCATTCGCAACCCTGGAACATTTATGCACATTCCCCAACAGTTTTTCATTCATTCATTCCACCTTTATTGGCATAAACAATCCATCAAGAAAACAAAATTAAAACATTCAAGGTAGCCACCAATCATTGATCAGGCAAAGAAATACAGAGGAATTTATGCCTCCACAGTGCCTTAAATAAATATTTTGCAACATTTGATGAGCAGCACTCATTTCTCCCTTCCAACAAGCACCGAACCAAGTCTGTATCTGAACCATGAAAGTTTTCCAGGAATGGATAAAGAAAACGATGGCGTAAATCAGGGGCGTCCAAACTTTTTGGCAGGAGGGCCACCTCATCTCTCTGACACTGTGTCGGGGGCCGAATTAATTTATATTAGAGATGGAACGTATGAATGAATGAAGGCCTTGCAATAGCTCAAGGCCTATAAAAGTCCTTGCACAAAGCAAGGCTAGCCTTTCCTTCAAGGCCACTGCTGCATCGCAGACGTGAAACAGCAAGCAGGGGAGGGAACCCTTGTCCCACAGCTCATGCAAGAGATCAAACAGTCATCTTCACACTGAGAGCAGTTATGTCAGGCCAGCATGGGCCCCAGCAAGTTTCCAGAGGGCCAGATGCTCATTGGAGACTGGGGGCTCCCCGCGGGCCAGACCGTGAGTCCCTGAGGGCCGCAAGTGGCCCTCGGGCCGGGGTTTGGGCACCCCTGGCGTAAATCAATATAGTGGGTACAATACAAAAGTACATGTGTCAAGGACTCTTTTGAGGTCAGGTTGCAAGAACATGACTGGGGACTCTCCAATGGTCAATTAAATCTTGCTTTTAGTACATTTGTAGGTAAGATATTAAACCTACCCAGCGTAAAGGCTCTATGAATCTGAGGTGAACACATGAACGATAGATACTCATAGCTTGAACACAAATCAGAGGGCCATGAAAGACCAATATATAGAGGCAAATTCCCCAACAGTATGGGATCGCACTGTGCTATTCTAATCAAAGTTATCAATTGTTGTATCTCACCCTTCTTTCAAGGAACTCAGGGCAACAGGTATGGAAATTATATTTTGTCATCACAATAACCTTGTAAAGTAGCTTTAGGTCTAGAGAGATTGCCAAAGCCAAGTACCAAACTTCATGACTGAGTGGGGTTTTAGAGCCCAAGTCTTATTGGTCCATCCATTAAACCTATGAAGCTGCCTTCTACAGAGGCAGACCCTTTGGGCTCCATAAGAACATAAGAACATAAGAACAGCCCCACTGGATCAGGCCATAGGCCCATCTAGTCCAGCTTCCTGTATCTCACAGCGGCCCACCAAATGCCCCAGGGAGCACACCAGATAACAAGAGACCTCATCCTGGTGCTCTCCCCTACATCTGGCATTCTGACTTAACCCATTCCTAAAATCAGGAGGTTGCGCATACACATCATGGCTTGTACCCCATAATGGATTTTTCCTCCAGAAACTCGTCCAATCCCCTTTTAAAGGCGTCTAGGCTAGACGCCAGCACCACATCCTGTGGCAAGGAGTTCCACAGACCGACCACACGCTGAGTAAAGAAATATTTTCTTTTGTCTGTCCTAACCCGCCCAACACTCAATTTTAGTGGATGTCCCCTGGTTCTGGTATTATGTGAGAGTGTAAAGAGCATCTCCCTATCCACTCTGTCCATCCCCTGCATAATTTTGTATGTCTCAATCATGTCCCCCCTCAAGCGTCTCTTTTCTAGGGTGAAGAGGCCCAAACGCCGTAGCCTTTCCTCATAAGGAAGGTGCCCCAGCCCCGTAATCATCTTAGTCGCTCTCTTTTGCACCTTTTCCATTTCCACTCCATCATTGCTGGGTGCCATAAATGTGCCATAAAGCATGTTTACGGTACCCAGTGAATAAGGAACACCGGCACTGGGCCCATGCCAGTCAGGTACCGGGCCAGCAATGGCAGGAAGAGGACATACCGCCACCAGGAGTGTATGCAACTGCCAGGCAGTGGTGCAGCCTTTGGGGGGGTGGGGGGAAAGATGGAACAAGGGAAAGGTAGGGTACGAACTGGGGTAGGAGGAGGGTGGGACTGGTGGAGCTCTGCTGTTCTTAATCCTGAACTCCATGTCGGGCCACAAGGCCTGACATGGAGTCGCTCAAGACTGCACCAGCAAAATAGCCGGCACAGACTTAAGAAGGCCCATTGTGGGGCATGGGACTTTCCCTGGAAGAAGGGGAGAAAAGTCTCCTTCCTCTGAAGAGACCTCTGGCTGTTTCTTGGCACCTGCTGGATAGTCTGCTTTGGCACCACTGCTTCAGAGCACTCTGGGAAGTTCAGGATTGGGTTGTCCATCCCTCTAACTCATATTTACAACAGGTAGTGGCTCTTCAAGGTTTCAGACAGGTGACTTTCTCAGTTGTACCTGGATATGCCTGAACATATGCCAGAAGCATGTGTTCTACACCTGATCTATGGCCTTATCCAATGACCTAAGATTTGTTTCTTAATACAAGGTTTCTAATGTTGAATCATTTTCCTTATGGCTAATGAATACAAGTGAGTTTAATTGGTATGTTCTTGCTGATTAGCTGAGGTCACTCTCAGCTCATATGTGTTTATGCTGAATTGTCAACTCTACCCACCTTTATTTTCCAGACAAATGATCATTCTGTTGTTTATCTGCTCACTTAAGCAAACACAAAAAGGTAAGTGAAAAGTTCTAATTAACAAGCCTCTATTCCTCCTTATACACTTCATCCTTTAATTAACCCCTTAATCATGTCAACAAACCAGATATTAAAGTGAGCTAATGGGAAATTAACTGATTGTGGAACAGATCCAAAGTCATATTCTCCAGATCTGCCAATGCTTTCGCCAGCCCATTAATCACAACAGTGTCTTTTCCAAGCCCAGCAGAAGCAAGCCCTTTGATCCCCTTTAATACACTGGGATCCACATGAAACATTATGGGATATTTGCTTTATGGACTGTGAAATGGCTCTTGGTTCAGGAAATAAAAGCAACCCTCGGCAGAGGCAAGCCCTCAAAAATGGAGAAGTCTCTCCTCAACCAGATGCCTGTGAAAAGGCTGCCACTCCATGCTGCTTTGGGCAATAAAAGCCAGTTTGTAAAACCCTGTGAAATTTATTAATGTGGCTAATGTCGCAGCAGTGCTCGGTGCGACTTTTATCACAAAATGTGATTATTTAGTGTAATGAAATTTAAAAAAAAAAAAAAAGAGTTGATATTCCAGAAATCAGGAAGGGGGCTACACTTATCTCTGCAAGAAAGTACTACGGGCACACCTTGCTTACCAGCCCTCACTTATTTTGCAGACTTAGAACCGTCACACCTAAATAAATCAAAATAAAAGTAAGCAATAATTTTCATAATTTAGACATGTAATCCATCGACTAAAGCATATGTAAATAGAGTTTGGTGGAGCGGCATTCAATTTCTCCAAGAAAAAATGAAAAACAGCCTCCTGTAGCCATTCTAATTTGCATAAAAACTCATTTTAGGCCATTTCCATTATGGCAAATGTAACTAAATCCAAGAACCACTCTGCCATTTATTTTGGGAGTATGTGGCATCCCTCATTCATAATGTCAATGTGTAGTTTTCTTTATTCATAAGCTTCTGAAAAGAACATAAGTAGAACCCCAATGGATCAAACCAAATGCCTATCTAGTTCGGCATCCTGCTCCCTTCCCTGATTCTGAAAGGGAAGGTGGTCCTGAGAAAACACCCAATCAGTCCCCAAAATAATGAACTTAGATTAATTCTAGGGGAAGCTTCCTGCCTGGAAGCAGGGAGCTCCTTTGGGGGAACCCCACTTCTTTGGCTGAAGAACAGAAGTGCAGAAAACATGGAGGATAGCATGGGCAAAAAAACTTCCCTGTGAAAGTCAGGGCAAGGAATTACAATAGAGTGTATGCCACAGGGCAGAAAATATCCTGCCCTGAGAAGGGCAAAGTCTCTGGGGAAACCTCCACCCCTTTCATCTGTCACGTGCTGCTGGAATTTCTGCAGATGCTGGAAGTCTGCTGAGGGTTGATTGGCAGCGAAGGAGAAGGGACTGGCATGGCTTGTGCCACAAAGGAAGCCCTAGATTGCAGTGAACGTGTGATGGCAAATCCCATGTGAGTTGAAACACATGGATGTGACTCATGGATGTAATTTTCCACAGAATCACTTTTGTTCAAGCCTCATTCTAATTTACCTCTCAGGGTTATTCTGAATATAAAACAGAGTGGATTAATTCTACCTTGGGCTGGGAACTGAAACAAGAAGCTAGGTAGAGGAGCCCTTTTGGTTTCTGTCTTCCTCCACAGGTAAGGAAACTCTGGGTTGCTGGAGGCACAATCCTCTGGTGCGAGTTGGAGGGCAAGAGCCAAAGGGCACTTTGACTTTGGCTCTTAGCCCACGAATTATAGCCCAAGAAGATACCAGCAAGTCAGGCTGACACCAACAGCAGATGTCATAAGAACATAAAAACATATGAAGAGCCCTGCTGGATCAGGCCAAAGGTCCATCTAGTTCAGCTTCCTGTATCTCACTGTGGCCCACCAGATGCCTCAGGGGGCACACAAGACAACAAGAGACTTGCATCCTGGTGCCACTCTCTTGCACCTGGCAAGTGATCAAGATCACTCTTCAATCCCTCTCCTCTGCTTGTGGCCGTCTTTTGCATGAGAGACTGAGGGTGCAGTCCTAACCCCTTAGGTCCGTGATTTCCAGCACTGACATAAGGGCAATGCAGCTCTGAGGTAAGGGAACAAACATTCCCTTACTTTGAGGAGACCTCCGTGAGTGACACTCAATTGCAGGATGCAGCACATGTCCCATTGGCACTGCTATGCCAGTGCTGGAAAGCACTAACATAAGGGGTTAGGATTGCGCTCTGAGTAGACCAGATGCAGTGAATTAGCAGTAGCATGAGACCCCTGTATGCCTCAGGGAAGAGATCTGCCACCTTGCTTGAGTGTTCCAGGGGGCCCTATACCATGGAGCAGTTAACATCCACAATGCCAAAGGTGAGTACCCCTCTGAGTATTAAAAAGAGGGCCCTTTTCTTCCTCATCTCTACAACACTTATGAGATGGGAATGAGGAGTCCATAGAGGAATAGTGTACAGTGGGAACCCTTGTGGAGTTGTACTTTGGTGGGAGCACATCCTGTCTGGTTGGAGTTTTATTTTCCTAACTCAGATTGTTATAGAGACAATTTATTTGTGTGTGTGATTTTCTTCGTGTATGTTTGTGTGTGAGAGCGCTTGATGAGAAAATGTGTTGGGATGATCAACAACTATTTTTGTTAATTTGTTTTATTTATTGTAAGATCCATTTTTTTTAAAATGAAACCTGTAAGCTGCCTTGGACATTTGCTTTAGCAAAGGACAGGTGGGATATCAATTTCTTAAATAAATAAATAAATGGACCTGGGGGATTTCTAAATGCATTAAAAAAAAATCAAATCATGATGAAATAGTTTTGAATGTTTGGGAATAAGCAAGCAATAGGCTATGTAAATAGAGATGTGGTTGTTGTTTTAATGTGCCCTCTTGCTTTTATTTTGTATTTATATGTCTGCTGCTTTAGTATATTTTGAGTTTGTTGCGTATTGCTTTTTTTTACTTCTCACCCCCTTTGGGTTTTTAGAATTATTATACCATATGCTTCAGTGACTTTAAATGGTTTTAGATCTTAACTGTTATTTAAAATTATTATATTGTATTTATTATTGTAAGCCGCCTTGAGTTTTTGGAAAGGCGAGGTATAAATGTTTTAAATAACTGAACCATGTTTTTCCAAGTGGTCACATGTGAAGAAAGCAGTTCTAAGGTTTTATATTCAGCAGTAATATGGTGTATGTTCATCTACTCCACATACATCTTGTGTACATTGCATCATGGTCTGGAGTTACATACAACTAAAGCAGGGGTTTTGCACTGAAAACAAAATGTTATGTATAAGGCTTAGCCGTTCTACACACATAGGATGCTTGAACACAAAGTACCAAAGACATTTAACAAAAAAAAAAAACAGCCTTAGGAAATATTACTCATCTTTATTTTGTTTTATTACTCAAAATAAAGTTATAAATTAGTTGAATGCAGAGCAAGAGAAACCGCCTGCCCATAAATTCAGGCAACATTTATTACTGCTCATTAGTATGCCACATTTGCTTGTTCTTGCAGTTAAGGGAACCATGTTTTAGAGTATAAACAAAAGTCTGACATTGAAAATACTTGAGAGTTTTGACATAAGCTGGAGAGACAAGTGGTCAGAACTAAAAAATGTTTTGAAGACCTGACCTTTCACCCCCCCATTTGCTTTCCAGCGGTATGTCACTGGGAAAATGCGTGACTGCCTAAACTTGATCAAGGCCCAGTTTAGCACTGAAATTCAGTCTAGCTTTCTAGGCCTTGCAGTGCCTGTTGTGTTGAGAGAACAAAAGAACAATTTGAGGCACCTCTATGCTAAACCAGGAATTATTTAGTTAATTACAAGGCTGAGTCTGTCATGGCCTTGTAATTAACATGTAACTAACTAATTTATTAACCAATGTGCTGCTACCACCCCAAACTTTCTGAGATCTTCCAAAAGACCTCCTGGACAGGGCTCTTTAACCTTTCAAGCGAACTTATAAGTAGACGGGTTATCACCCAATAATCCAAAGAAGGGGAAGGTAAATAAAGGATTTAATACAACAAAAGAAGAGACAGAGGAAACAAAGCTCCGGTCCCCCAATTACTAAAACTAAATTGGCAGAGCAAACTTACTTTTACAAGGTAAAACACAATCGCACAACAAACATCAAATGGCTATACAGTTACTCAGATTTAAACAGTCAGGACAATATAACCACACAAGATCTAGAAGTGATTGGTAAGAGACAAGCTCAGGCCACAATTAAAATCCTATACTTTTCTAATTGGTGAGTTCTTTCATATCCAGACCCACCACTCCTTCTGAATCCTCCACACCAGGAGGATCCAGGCCAACAGCAAAGTACTTATCTTCCAGCTGAAACCCACTCCACTTCCTAATTGCATAATGCTGATTTCCCACCTTTTCTTCTTCATTTAAAGAGAACCCTGCCTTTTTACTCTCCTACAAAAGGAACATACAAAGGGGAACACACACAATTTCACCACAGAGACTCTAAAAGTGTTCAGCACAACCATAGCCAGGCTCTTAGGACCTAATCCTGTAGTCTCCCAGCACTGAGCCCTAGCACCTATACTGGGTGCCATAAATGCTAACCGGTTAAGAGACACTTTTTCAAGTGGGTGCTCCTCTTTTATTTAGCAGGGGGAGAGTAACTGGCCCTCCTCACCCCAGCACTGTCTTTTCTAGTGGCTGTCCCCTGGTGTTCTTTTGCATCTTTCTAGATCAGAGATTTTCAATCTTTTTCATCTCGGGGCACACTGACAAGGCACTAAAATTGTCAAGGCACACCATCAGGTTTTTGACAATTGACAAGACACACCAGGCTGCCAGTGGGGGGCTCACATCCCCCATTGGCCCTGCTAATACACGACCTTCTCCCAAATTTCTGTGGCACAGCTGTGGACCACTCACGGCACACCTATGTGCCAAGGCACAATGGTTGAAAATGGCTGTTCTAGATTGTGAGCCCTTTTGGGACAGGGAGCCATTAGTTATTTGATTTTTCTCTGTAAACCGCTTTGTGAACTTTGCATTGAAAAGCGGTATAATAATAATAATAATAATAATAATAATAATAATAATAATAATACACCTGTTGGAGTTAAGGCACCTGTTGGAGGTTTTCTCCACTTCTTCCTTTTTCTTGGCCTCACGGGTGCAGTTCCTTCTTCTGCTGTGACAGCAATCAACAAACTCTGGCACCTATTTGTTCCATATGAATGGAAGTCTGCAAGAAACAGAACCCATGGTAAACAAGAGGGAATGAGCATCTGATATACGGTTGCATTCTGTAGCAATCTTGACAGAACCCTGCAATGTTTTCTCAAGGGTACACTGCAGAAAAGGCAACAGCTTGGTATGAAGGTATGGGAACTGTGTTCATTTGATAATATATGACACAGACTCAGAGGAGCTGTGCCTACTACAGCTGAGACCACCATTGTAGAATAATTCTAGAAGGTTCTATTTCCCAGACACCACTAGGAAACAAATGGCCCTCTCTCAACATTACTCTTCAAAGTGTCAGGCAGTTTTTTGGGTTTTTTTTTTTTTTTTGCAAATGCTTTACTGCATTTACTACCTGGATAACTGCACAGGATGAATGGCTTGCATATTCCTGCTGTCAAGCTCTACCCCCACTTCCACCCCATTGTTGTTCCCATTTAAGGAGAAAGCCAGAGCAGTTAGACTGAACTATCAGATTTACATTGGATCTGCTGCAGAGCAGCTTTCGAGTCAGCCACTGGGTGATTGCTGCATTTGAGGAGATAGTGGGCGATTTAGACCTAATCAAATCATAGCTTAAAAAAAGGAGAATCAATTCAGTTTAAAGATTGCCTCACTGCAAAGAAAAAGAAAAAAAAAGAGCCAAAAAACCCACCACACAACCAAATCTTTCACTCAAGCAAACACACTGAAAACCACCTAACAGCCCAGCAACAACATCAGATATAAATCCTTCCACATATCATGTCATTTGACAGAGCTAAGTGAAACTGAGGGCAGAGGCAACACACTCCCTGGAAGAATGTCAGCTGCGTTTCAAAAAAAAACACACAACAATTATTGTCCTGGCTGGGATACTTTTATCACTCATTAAAAGAGAGATGCAGCCTTGCTAGGATGGCATGGAGGATGGCCATGGTTGCTGCAATCTACCTAGTCATGACATCTTGAACAAGGTTGCTGCAATCATGCAGATTGTTATACCCGTGTGTCATACCCCCTCCACCACTGTGCAGGCAGCAACCATTCATACCACTGCCTCCATTCGAGCTTCATCAGATTGCAAGCCGGCCAGCAGCCCCTTGGTGATCCTGTAGGGCAGTGGTATTCAAACCGGGGCGTCGCAACGCCCCAGCCTGTGGGTCCTGGCCTCTGCCCCCTTAAGGGGCAGGGGCAGCCAGGAGACGGGGGAAGGCAGCTCAGGGGGGCTGCAAGGACTTGGGTGCACTTGCCCAAGCCTCCTGCAGCCTCCCCGGGGTGCGGGGAGCTCTGCGCAACCTTCGGCAGGACTCCCCAGGTCAGGAAAAGCTTTTGCGGAGGCAGAGCAGATTGCTCCACTCTCCCTTTCCCTGACCTGGGGCACCCTGCAGGCGCTCGCGCAGGGCTCCCCGCACACAGGGATGGCTGCTGCAGGGACTGGTGAGTGCATCCCAGTCCCTGCAGCCCCTGAGCGACGCGATCCTGGGGATCTCGTCGCTGCCTTCCCCCTGCCCCTGCTGCCTCCCCCCTCGCCGCCCCCGCAAAGACTTACTATGGGGTTTCAAACTCCTGGAGCCTTTGAAAACCGCAGCTGTAGGTAATGGTTTTGTAGTCAGCAAACCTCTGAAACTAGACAGTGCTTCATACAAAAAAAGCTTTGCATGAAGGTGTTTTGAAAAACAACACCGTTTTCAACATGGAGTTACTCATTAGCCATTTTGCTATTCATTTCTGAAGCACTCTTGTCTATTAGTGTGCTTTCAAACATCTTCAGTAGAGCACTTTAGGCTGATAAAATAAATGGGAGGGCAGAAATATGTTGTTAGGAATGGGAGCCTGAAAGTGCTCCAAGAGTAGCCCTTAGGGCAGTGATTTTCGACCTTTTTCATCTCATTGTAATGATAAGGCACTACAATTATCAAGGCAGACCATCTTTTTTTTTTTTTTGACAATTGACAAGACACACAGCACTGCCAATGGGGAGGCTTACATCCCCCAATGGCCCTAATGATAAATGACCCTTCCCCAAACTCCTGTGGCACACCCGTAGATCATTCATGGCACACTGATGTGCCATGGCACCTAGTTGAAAATTGCTGCTTTAGGGTGATAGATGAAAAGGACAACAGAATTCCTTAACTGAATTTTAGCAGAGGTAGCTTCCAATGCAGTGATATGAAAAGTTGCATCTGCTAAAATTCCCTCTCACATTATCAAGCATACAGAAACATGTAGAACCAGAACCAGGGCACATCCACTAAAATTGTGTGTTGGGCGGGTTAGGACAGACAAAAGAAAATATTTCTTTACTCAGCGTGTGGTCGGTCTGTGGAACTCCTTGCCACAGGATGTGGTGCTGGCGTCTAGCCTAGACGCCTTTAAAAGGGGATTTTAGAAATGGGCTATGTCAGAATGCCAGTGCAAGGGAGGGCACCAGGATGAGGTCTCTTGTTATCTGGTGTGCTCCCTGGGGCATTTGGTGGGCCGCTGTGAGATACAGGAAGATACAGGAGATATATATATAAAATTATCTCACCTTTTGCACATCAACTCCACCTTAATCTGATAAATATCTAGTGATATCAATCATGTAGTCTTTTTATGACAAGTACGAATGGTTCTGTTCTTTTTTATGTTATAAAGAATCAACGTATGAATGGGTCATGTTGGGCCAAACTAGTAGATGTGATATCAGAGTTTTGTGATTGGAATTTTCCTGACTCATTTTCTAAAAAAGCAGACATTGTCAGTGGGGAGGGGCAAGATCAGGCAGGAATGGTGTGTGTGTGTGTGGGGGGGGAAGATCTAATCCTTTCCCCCTGTGCTGTGGCCCAGATCAAGATTGTCCCCAAAACTGCAATTCTTAGCCAGCTGATAGCATCTTCGGGAGGGGGCGGGCGGAACAGAAGATCAGCATGGGGCAAGCGATAAACCCCTCCTCCTCCTCCTGCACAACAGCCTCCATACAAATTGGACCTGCCTGTAGCTATCTTTTTAAAAGGAAAAGACAACAGGAGTCCAGTCACAAAACTCCCCCATCACACTGAGTTTGGCTCTGAGAAACTGGGATTCCTCATAAAATTCATGGAGGCCCGCCTTCCTTCTTCTGCCCCACTTTCTGTCAGTCTTTTGGGGGCTGCCAAATCTCATGCAAAGCTGGGCCAGTCACAGCTAAAAGCAAGGAACAAGAAAGAGGTTTGAATGAAAGGGAAACCAATGGGGTGGAATGTACCACGTGGTGATTTCTGGCTTATGTTGTTTGCTTATGGCCTGTGAAGCAAGGATGTGGAGCCATCCAGCGATAATCAAGAGACAACAGATATCAGTGGCAGAAGCCAGAGAGATCTATTCTCAAGCTGGTGAAGGTTCCAGTTAACAGCAAGCTGCAAGGCAAGGATCAAGGCAAGACAGCTCCCAGGGAGAAAACATATTCCTACAATCAACTAACTAGAATAGATCCCCAGGCTAGTTTTCATGCCTGGATGAAGCCTGTCAAGATAGTCTCAGGCCCTGGTCCATTAAAAGGTCATATTCTGACTTATAGAACTCTTTCTTATATGACTCTTCTAGAACTCTGTCAGCATTTGGGCCTGATTCCATGAACCAGATGGAATCTCAGATGAAGAAGGACAGGTGACCATGAGACCTTGGCCAAAAGATGAACCAGCTCCTCAGAAGGCTTGTTCTGTGCTGGTAATCAGGGGGCTCAGTACAGGAGCCCACTATGGACATCATCAGATGGGGCTTCCTCGTACTGTACTAGGATTGTTTATACATTAATCTATACTGGTACATCTGTGTAACCGTGTACCATCATTATTTGTCTGTACCTGGTGCAATTATTCATACATTCTGTTCAGTGCAGGTGCAGTGTATTTACAGTGTACCTGGATTACTGATGTGTAAAAATGAACATAGGTGCAATCATTCACATAGAAATGTGTATCTTGGTACACACATTCTGTACCTGGAATAGAGAACAGCCCAATGGAGTCAGGCCATTGATCTGCCTGACTTAGTACCAGGGGTGGCCAATCCACAGCACATGTGCTGTGGCATGTGCACAGTCATGAAAAAAATTAAATAATAACAAAGAACCATCACAGTTTATGGTTTGCTTGATTTCTTTACTATTCCTTACACAGCATGCCCCCAAGTTTTGAACGCACATTCAAGGTTCTTTACATAAAAAGTGGCACATGGTGTGCTGTGGGTTGGCCTACAGAGAGTCTACACTGACTGGATGCCACTCTCTGGGGTGTCAGACAGTGGTCTCTTCCAGTGCTGGAGATACCAGGGACTGAACATGGGGTGTTCTGCATGCAAAGCATGTACTTGACCATCTCTCAGGGCCCCATGAATCTTCTGATGCCACAGCCTCCTAGTCCAAATGTGGGGTTCTCCTTTGGACTACGGCTATGACACCGTCTTCCTCTCATTTTCTGAATGAGTCAGAAGTTGGAGCATTGGCAATTCCAAGTTATGGAATTCACTAAGTTGAACAGTACCACAGCTTCTTCCTCTCTTCAGAAGTCTCTATGTGACACTTTCCCATTTTATATTCGTTTATTCACTAAAGCTAAACATTTCTTGCTCTTTCTCACATTCCTTACTTGCCATCATTATGTGACCATTAGAAAGCACAAGGAAGTAGTAGATGGATTCAAGAATACTAGGGTCATGCTGGGAGTTACCACCATATCAAACATTTGTGTTGATTCTTGGTTGCTGCTACTTTTTCACTGGCATTTTGTGTTATTTTCTCTCACAGTTTTTGGCCTCATTTGCTCACCTTCCCATGGAATCTGATTGGCTGTGATGATCCGAAAGCTTTATTTATGTGCATCTGTGATGCCATCACATCAAGCATTGGTGCTGTGATGTTGATAAAAACACTTCAACCAATAGGATTATACAGCGGTGTGGAAAAATAAGGCCAAAAACTGATAGGACAAAGAAAAAATGGCAACGAGAACAAAAGCTTCAAAGTGGTCTCTCTCTGTGTGTATCTGTCTATGTGCATAAATTTGCACTCACGTGTGTTTGCAGACAGTGCAGAAAAATCACTGAAAATGGAAGGTGCTTTTCCTCACTTGTGGAAAACACAAAATGAGGCACATAATTTCTGCTCAGGCTTAAACAGTAAGTCATCCAAATATTCTCATTAAGAATTCTTGATTAATGAAAGCCCAAAATTGTGTTCAAACCAGTGCTATTTGGCCCTGAAAGTAAATATCAGAAATCATCTTAAGAACCAACTAGACATTTTTATGGAGTGGAGGACGTGAAGGAAACAGCAACATATCAGATGGGTTGGATCAAGCTCAAACTTAAAAGGTACAGACATCCCGGGCCAATCTGGCTTTCCGCATCCCTAATCATTCTTCATACTTTTACAACTCCTCTTCCGCACTTCATGCTATATTTTCTTCCCAAAATAAGGCTCACTAAGAAAACCAAATGTCGTTTCTGTAAAGCCACACAACTCTGAAACTAGAAGGTCAGGGCAGGTTAAGGGCGACGCTGGGAAGATTCAATATTTGAAAAACAAGCTATGCCAGCCAGATAAATGGCGGATTAATGTCTTTGATAAATCACTGTCCCCGATACAATGGGGCTGACATAGCAGGTGTATTCAGAGAAGCCCAAAGGAAACACAGATTTGAAGATGAATGATATCAAGCAATACTTTTAATGGAAAACAACTTGAACAGAAATGCCCCAAGCAGCCATGATTTCTTTTAAACCATCATAGAGCTTGTACTGCTTAAGTAATAATTCTGAAAACTTATGAATAGATCTCTGAATGTGTTGTGGCAAATAACTGAGAAGCTACTCTCAGAACCTGAGATACTTAGGGGTTTTTCCAATAGGTTTAAATAGATCTGCATTATCCGGGTCTGGCCTAGAGATGAGGCCAACATAGGTGGCTATTTTCAGGAATGAGTTGGAAGGGGAGGAGCAAATTGACAAAGGGTGTCCTGCACCTCCCTGCTGTCCACCAGCTGCAAGCTGATGGCAAGCGGGCAGGAGTTCAGGATAACATCAGTCAACCTTTTCCTCCCACTGTTTATGAAAAAAGAAAAAAGACAGCTGCCACCTCCTTGCTCTTCTCCCTGGCCACTAAACCAAGATGGGCAAGGAGAGTTGGAGTGCAGCAATCTAAACTTCCCCCTCACCTTGATCTCTAGTAGTGTCTCCATCTGCCCCAGTGATTTTCAAGCAGTGTACCACGGCACATTGGTGTGCAGTGAAAGATCCACAGGTGTGCCACTGGAATTTGGGCACTGGAATTTGGGCACAGCATTTGAAAATAGCTCAAAAACTCTTCTGGGTTCTGCAGCTCTTATCAGCAATTTTCAGTGGTTTACTTCTCATGGCACACTGACCTCTTGGGTCTTCTCTATGGTCTTGTGTTGTTACTTCCAGTACTCTTCCAGGTTTTGCAGCTCTGTTCCTAGAGCAGCTGTTCGTAGTAACAAATTGTCTGTCCATCTTCCTCCACTGGCTCCTTAGCCAGCAGAGGAAGAGGGCCAATCTGTTACGACAGACAGTTGCATTAGAAACAGAGCTGCAAAACCTAGAAGAGTTCTGGAAGTACCATGAGAAGTAAACTGTTGAAAATAGCTGATTTGCACCATTCTATTTGAAATAATCAGGATAAGCAGGAAAGTCTAGAAAAGGAAGTTTTGAGTGAAGTTTGTATTCAAAAGCCAAAGACTAAGGAGAATACATCTTTGTAGGGAAGGAGTCTCTGCATGACCAGAGAATGGAAAAGAACACCCTGTCCTCTACCACTGATTAGCTAGTCTTACTGCCCCCTGCTGGTATAGGAGCGACAACACTGCTTTGCTGTATATTGCAATGTGGTTGATCCCAAAACCCTCAGTACTGGTGGTAGTGGTTGCATTCAGCTCAATGCAGGGTGTTGCTCCAGAGCTTCCAGCAACCTGGCACCAGCACCATCAGCACCTCGGACACAAGACGTTTCAACTGCATCAGTTCATGTGTTCAGGGCTGGTCTCAACAAACAGCAGTAAGGTGATCAAATCATTCCTGAACTGTGTCACTTCGGATTGCAGGTGAGACAATTGCATGACTGAACGCTTTCTTGCACATTAAACATTAGGAGCTCAGAAGACGAAGTCGTCTTAAACTATCTGGAAGGCTGTCATGAAGAAGATGGAAAAGACTTGGTTTATTGGCTGTTGAGGGAAGGACTAGAACCAATGAGTTAAAACTACAGGGAAGTAGATAGACTTGGGGAAGAATTTCCTAACTGTAAGAGCTGTCCAACATTGGAGCAGTCTGCCTTGTACAGTTGTGGGTTCTCTTGTCATTGGAGGTTTTCAAGTTGAGCCTGACCAGCCTTTGACAGGGATGATCATAATAACCAGTATTCATATACCGCCTTTCTTGCTCATTGGATTATTCCTTTGACTTTAATACAAGGCGGTTCACAAGCACAGGCTTTCTCTAAACCCCCAAGGAGGTTTTTACAATAACATAGAAGTTCTATTTATCAAGAACCAAACAACATTCCAGATGGATCTTTCAACGGGCTGGTATGACTTCTGGCTACTGTTGCCTCCTGCGCTGGCTCACAAACAGCTCCTTTTTTCTCACTAAAGGGCAGCCAAGATGACATCTTTACTCACACCGAAGAACAGGTGGAGAAGCTCAGCTTGTCAACCACTTCTCAAGGTCTCACCACTCATGGAAGCTTCTAGTGATCTTGAACTGGCAACTTTCAGATGTTATTTTCAGGCATTAATGGAGGCTCTGCCCTCTAGATCAGACCTCCTGCCCTGACCTCCTACACATGATGTAGTAACCTGTACTGATCAGGGGTCTGGACTAGATAAGTTCCTTCCAATTCTAACATTCTATGATTCTCTCCACATCAAAACACTAGAGAAAAGGAAGAACATCTGTGATTATTTCTTTTTCCATGAGGGGCACTCAGATATATGACCACCTCCATTACTATTTGCAGTTTGATGCAATACAGTTTGGAGCAGTTTTACAGCCCCATTTGCTAGGACCTAGCGAGTCAAGAAGATGATCAGGTAGAAAGAAATGGAGTGATCCATATGCATATTTGCAAAAGGCACAAACTTGCATATCTTTTAAGAAAGGGCAAAATTGCAGGACGTTCGGCACGACAGATAGGTGGAGCGTCTGGAATCAGAGTAGAACATTCCTAGACTGCAACACAGCTTGCATTAAAAGGTAGAGGTAAGTATGTGTTGAAAAGGGCCCAGGCCTACACCTAATGCATTAAATGATGCCATACAACTCTCTGTTTGTTCAAGTTGCCTTATTTCATTTACGCACAAATGCACTCGCTTCTGCATTATTAATGTAAATTGAAGCATACATATGCCTACAAAGCACAGACTATTAGTGAACACAAGGAACGCAGCAGGTTGCTATTTTAATGTTTCCCAGCAGGTGTTTTACCTAGCTGTAAAACCCCCCTCCCCAGATTTCTTTTCAAAGACGTTGCAGTTTTGATAGTAATTTCACTCAGCAAACAACTCTGGTAGAAAGTATGAACTCTGTACTGTCTATTATGCTTTATTGAGATCTGCTCAAACTTCTGATATCGTGTCACTTTAAAAAACATTTTGCAAGTAGTAGATCTTACAACGGTTTTGTGATTAATTGCTCCTCCCATGGGATGGTTCATGGATATTTCCTGTAAGGGCTGGCAGAAAAACCTAATCTTATCTATTTTTATGAATTTTCTAATAGAGCAATTTAAGTCTTTATATTCAGAAGTAAGCTTCATTGTACAATTGTATTTGCTTTGTCTTCTAAGTGTGCTCAGAAAAGTTCCTGTTAAGCAGCAATTTTCAAAAATGTTATTTAGCATAACTAAAAATTCCCAGTACAAAAAAAATATCTTAAAAGATAAAGCTCTAGATTAACTTTAACAGTTATGATGAAAGAAAGCAATAACATTAATAATTACTAGAAAATGCCCTTGTAAATAAAGTGTCAGCAAGCAGAGAGGTGGCTTGGCAGATTGGTCCAGTCTGAGAGTTCCAAAGGGAAGGGGCCACTATTGAGAAGGACCTGCTCTACTCCCAAACAATCTTTCACCCACGACAAAGGAAGAGAGACAGAGAAAAGACTCATTACTTGAATAAAATAGCAGAAGAGACATTTAGGAGGAAGTGGTACAGGTGGAACCTTGGTATCCACTGATTTGGTATTTACTGATTTGACTCACCACTGATAATGGGGTTCATCTTTAAATGCCTAGTAACAAGGTAACAAGCACCAAAATCCAATTTCCAACCTTCATGCGGTTAAATAATTATAATTTCATTTCACTAGATTCTATTATTCATCTAGTGGCTGAATGTAGTTTAGCATCCAAAACAATGCATTCTTTTTTCTTAATTTTTTTTTATTTTATACTACGTGAACAAAAATTAAAAAGAGCATTACACAGATACATCGTTATAAATTGCATACTAAAAACAAGTGAAGAAAAAAATATATATACTAATGCATTCTTGGGGTGACCATGGAAGAACTAGAAACCTGAAAGTAGGTCTTTATACCTATTTTTCCACTGATTTGGTATCCACTGATTTTCTTAACCACTGGGGGTTTTGGAATGGAACCTCAGTGGATAATGAGGCACGACATCTATACAAAAGGATTGAGAACCCAGGCAATCTAAGGCTTTAAGTACCTGAAGAAGAACTCACTGTACTGTGGATTGTACCCAGAAGCAAATCCAAAACCAGTGCAGATATGCCTGAATTCATGGCCTCTCCTTGTCAGTAGAGAAACTGCTGTCCTGCATTAGCTGGTTTCCAAACCATCTTCAAGAACAGATCCACATGACATGCACGGGCAAAACAAGTTTGGATGTTACAAATGAACGGGTGATTCTGTGCTACAGCAGAGGACAACACAAAGGAGTTCATGACATCCACACGCACCTTCCACAGCCTCCTCCCCCCAGTTTTAGCCAAATTGCTCCCCTTGTAAAAGCAGTAATTAGAGGGGTCAGCACAACGGGTAAGGAAACTAGGCTCTCTCTGCCCCCTGTAATCTGAACATGGAAAAGACAGTGGCAAAATCTGCCTTGAGGACCCTTAAGTAGGGTGGAAAGGCAGGGTATAAATCTTTTAATCCCCTGGGGGCTGGGGATAAGAATAGGCTGTTTGGCTGTACTTGTCGTAAGAGGCGACTAAACAGCCACAGGGAAGATGGGACTCGTCAGCCTGGGAAGGCAGCTCATCTGAGAGAAGGAAAACTCTGATCCCAAACCTCCACTGCCTTGTGGCTACATCCAGTTATGGAAAAGGCTTCAGGAGTAAACCTCGAGGCAAAATCCGGAGCCGGAGTCCCTGAGGCAGCTCATGGCTGAACACAGTCACGTCTTGGCAACTCCTGTGACGCTGCTGGAACCAACCATATTGGCCTCTGCCTTTCCATTGGCCCATTTCAGTGACGTGGAGAGGGGGGATTTGCTGCATGGGAAACAGTCTATCCTCCATATCTACTTTACCCAGGCTTCACGCTCTGGAGAGGGCATTCAGTTCCAGAGCCACCATTCAGAGCGCGATACCATAGTCTTTCAAGACTGTAGGAAGCCAACAACAAATCTTTTAAATAAATAAATAAATAAATAAAATAGCAATCAAAGAAATAGTGATGACTAGAAATCCACCTCACCAAAATGCTGGTGAGGCTCCTTGGCCATGGCTGCTTTGCCAGCCAAAAATGATAAACTGCACTCATGGTCTTCCCTACCACAGCAGGAGCAAACCAAGCTTATGAACTTCTGATCCCACCCAAAGCAAGTACTCTCCCTGTTGCCAAGTTACGAGTTTGCACCAAACAATGTAACTTCCATCTGACACCACTTTCTGTTTGTTCGCACTCCTACCTGCCACAGAAGTGTTCAGGTGCTGAGGTAAGGCAATCCATAGCTGATTCTGAATCTAAATGAATAGGAGAGTTGAATGTCATCAGAAACCTGATGAAACCACACCAAAATGACAGTCTTCCTCATCAATTCCTCCTAGAAGGTAAACTATTCTGGGGACAAGAACCTAGGGCAGGGGTGTCCAAAGTTTTTGGCAAGAGGGCCACATCATCTCTCTGACACTGTGTCTGGAGCCAGGGGAAAAAAAGAATTAATTTACATTTAAAATTTGAATAAATTTACATAGATTTACATAAATGAATATATTAAAGATGAACTTAAATGAATGAATGAAGGTCTTGCAATAGCTCAAGGCCTATAAAAGGCCTTGCACAAAGCCAGGCTGGCCTTTCCTTTGCTGCCGCTACTGCGTCACAGACATGAAACAACAAGGAGTGGAGGGAGCCCTCATCTCACAGCTCACACAAAAAGGTCAAACAGTTGCCCTCACGCTGAGAGCAGTTGCATTGGGCCAGTGTGGGCTCCAACAAATCTCCGGAGGGCCAGAGGCTCATTGGAGACTGGAGGCTCCCTGAGGGCTGCATTGAGAGGCCTCGAGGGCTGCAAGTGGCCCCAGGGCCGGGGTTTGGGCACCCCTGACCTAGGGTGACTTAATGGTAACCCAATGGTGCAGCCCATAGGATAGAGCAGTAGTAACTCAGGATTATTCTCCAAAAATGACTAGCAGTTCAATCCTACCTAACTCCTTGTGTGACAATGCAACTGAGCCAATGGATTGCACACTGCATCTTGAGGGGCGGGGGGTTTTGAGTCATTAAGTTCTCTTCGAGATAAGGGAATATTTGTTCCCTGGCCCTGGGGTAGGCCCTTGCCACCCCTAAGGGTCTACTCAGACTGCGCTAGCTACGAGTATATAGCCAGTGCAAGTCCAAATGGAACTGGGAAGGTAGATAGGATATTGGTGGCACTGCTGCCACTGATACTGCCCCCTTCCTGGCCCCAATTCCTCACCACCCTGATTTCTGCTCCGTTCCTCCACCTCCCTGCCCTATTCCTCCCACCCACACCCTATTCACTCCCTGCATGGTCTTACCTGTGCCAATGCTCTTTCTCTGGCCACTGGCATGCTGATCCAGCTACTTGCAACAGTGACCTGATCACACTGTATGGTGTGTCGTGTTTTGTGACAGCTGTAAGTGTCCTGTTAGGATTGGGCTGTAATCATAGAAGGTGCTTGGTACGTGTAGGAACTATATTGGGTCCCAGAAAGTTTAGAGACAGTCGTGTGAGAGATTCACCCTACTTCTGGCATAACTGATGTTCCATCCCACACATAAATGGTACCACCCTTGATAGATGATGATGGCAATATCTCAATCAAGGAGGAAGGGTGAGGGCAGAGATGGCATCAGAAGTTGGCCAGGACAGGCACTCACTAAGAACTCACATACAGCAGTGGACCTACCTGGTAGGGCTGACTTCTGAATGCTCCCAGTTCTGATGTTAGCGGTGGTATCAGTCAGCCAAGACCTTTGCACCCCTTTGCTTTGCCCCGTACTGCATCCTCACCTATAAATAGGTGTATCCTCCAGGGGCCCTGGAGTTATTGCTCTGTGATATTTCAGAGACCGGGATTTTGAGGTTCAGATGACAGGGTGAAAGCTTCCACAGATCCTGAAATATCTTCATTCAACACATTGGATATACTATGCTTAGTATACTTTACACTGCAAGCCTGGCTCCAACTCTCACCAACATTTCCAAGTTTAAAAATTGTGATGTGAAACTTAGTCAGCTAATAAAAGTGCTGTGAAGTGTCTAGATTTATAACCTCTGAAGAGCAAGTGAACAATAAATTAGAATACTAGCTGCATGATTGTGGTAACTAATGCCAAACTGGGGAACCACTTTACCTAATGGAAATGTAAACAGAAGATTTAATTGGTCCAAGGGGACCGCTAGTGTCATTAAAGATGCAGTAGAGAATGTGGGAACAAACAAGCTCCTGGTGCTGAGGAGCGCAATAAGACCAAGATTGTTGTAGAACCTCAACACTACTGTCACCAATACATGGACATCCGTTTGGTGCGTGCCAGAGTCCACAGATGTCCATATCTCGTTACAATTGCAACATTTTTCTACATTCTAGAAACAAATCAACTGGCATAACAATGGTAATAATATCCCAAAGCCTATCACCCTGCCTTTTTAAAAATCTTGATGCTTTAAAATGTTATTATCATCTGATTTGCAATTACCCAATCATTCCAATCCAGTGAACCTTTCTGGCATCAGCATCGTGCTCTTTTTATTTATTTATTTATTTATTTATTTATTTATTTATTTATTTATTTTTGAGAAAACGACTCTCCATTTTCCCCTTGTTTCATGTTCATCCTTAGAGGTGGTAAGCGTCATTCCATGTTCTTAATGTTTGTATTGTGCTGAGTATCCTTAGGTGCTTATCACTGTATTATTATTATTGTTGTCAAAAATTTCAAAAGCAAATGACTCCCATATCCTTTTTGATGGAGAAAGTCGATCTACATACGAATTCACACTGTAAACACAGGTGTGCTTCAGTATGCACCCAGAGACTGGTTGTAAAAGGGTTGTTGCTTAGAAAGACCAGACAGGGTTAAACAGCAGCCAAATCAACTAGACCAGGGGTCTCTAAACTTTTCAGCCAAATGCCTGCATCAAATATCTGCCACAGTGTTGAGGACCAGAAAAAAAAATTAAATATAAAATTTAAATAAATACATTAGAGATAGATCTTAGATTAACGAATGAATGGGCTCAAATGTCCAGGATTTCCCCAAGTACCAACACAGCCAGTGTCAGTGGGATTCTTATTCTGCTGACATATGTGGAGATATGCTGGTGTACCCTGAGGATTGGATTGGGCTACTAACCATCTCATTTGCTCACAGAGAAAGGGCTGACTGCCATTAAAGCAAACAAAAAGGGAAGGAAGCTAATTCAAAGTGAGTGACAAGTAGCAACATAAGAAGCTCCTCCTGCTACCCAAGGCAAGGGATGAGTAAGTTGCTGCTTCTTGTATTGACCAGTAGGATGTGTGTGATTGCACATGTTTGCATATTGAGAACATGTGTCTGAATTAGCCCCTATAGGAATAAACGCACATTCTTTAGTAAATGAAATGTGCAAAAGTGCATTTCAAACTAAGTTGGCTAGAACAAACTGAAGCAATATCCAATCGGTATTTGCTGGGAGTGAAAAAAAAATTGCCTTCAGGCTATATTGTGGATTTTGCAACTACCTCTGTGCTTCAGGTGTAGGATGAGGAAGTGTCCAACGTGAGCATGAGTTGCCAGAGGCGTTCTACCTGCAGAGGGCACAGCTTCTAGTCTACCTTCTCTCATTTTCAGCAGTAGTACAAAATGTACACCTTTCTTGATGCATTAAAGAGAAATCTATTAAAGAAGTAGCACAACATTTGTTGAAGACCATGCACTTCCAATGTCACTTAAATGCTAATAGAGCTCTTGCAAATTTAGGTTTAGGACAAACTTGACAATGGAATTTCATACCCTTCAGGGCTGCTGAGAGCTGGCATTGAGCCTGGGGCAAGATGCCTGATTGGTGCTCCTTCCTACAGTCTCCAGAATGCATTGACAGTAATAGTGCACTGAAAGTGAATTACAGCTGTCGTGGAAACACAGCCATGGATAGGCTAAGATTGGGTCTCATCAAGGATTGAACAAAGAATGTGACAAACTCTAGAGACCAGTTGCTTTATGACCATGTATTCCTTAATTGAATTTAGCCATGGCATTGATGAGGACAGGTAGGGTTTGATACGTTTCTGTTGTGACACGAACTACCTTATTTTATCCGAGTTAGAAAGGGTCAAATGTGCTGTGCACATTTTCCACCAATGGAATTTTCCATAATTCATGTGAGGCATCCTCCGAGCCAGCTTGATAGGGTTAGGAGTGTGGCTGATTGCTCTGACAATTGAAAGTGTGGCCTTCCTCTAGGCCTGTGGGATCTGAGCCCTCTTGCCATTAGTCATGCTTTGAGTCATGGACTGGCCAGGGTCGTGCTTTCCTGGCAGGCAACCATTGTGACGTATGTGTGTATATAAATGTGTCATGCATGTTGGGCATTAAATCAGAAATAAAAATGCTTGTCAGGCAACATTAATTTTGTTACTTCTTAATTTTTTTTTTGCACGGAACAGAGTTCATTTTTCTTCTCCAGCCCTAAAGCAAACCTCTCCTGAGTTTTAAAATACTTTTAGAGGAGAAAATAGGCTCTCTTTTCCTATCATCCCTAAAGCAAGGATCCCCCCTCCTTCATTTTGTTTCTCTACTTATTCGCTGTTGAAGCTGAACTGGAGCTAGAGCCACCATAGTTGTAAGGATCACTCTGAAAATGTGATATTTGTGCACTGTCCAAGGATCTCAATACATGTAAAAATAATGGTGAATAGAAACACCACTAACTGAAAGATTGCCTCAGTCACTAGGACAGTTCAAGGATGTGAGGAAGCACGGTGCTATGATGTATCTGGGTGCCATAAGGTGTCTAGGGCTGTGCTTGTTTTTCAGCTTCCAACTCTAGAAGCGCTAGAGCAACCGTTTTCAACTACTGCGCCGTGGCACACTGGTGTGCTGTGAGTGGTCTATAGGTGTACCACAGGAATTTGGGGAAAGGTCATTTATTAGTAGGACCAATGGGGGTTGTGAGCCCCACACTGGCAGCATGGTGTGCCTTGTCAATTGTCAAAAACTTGATGGGAATACCGGGTGCTGTAGGCTTATACCATGATCTCGGAAGCTAAGCAAGGTCAGGTCTGGTTAGTACTTGGATGGGAGACTGCCTGGGAATACCGGAAGCTGTAGGCTTATACCATAGTCTTTCGAGACTGAAGGTTGCCAACCAATGGTGTGCCTTGACAATTTTAGTCCCTTGTCAGTGTGCCATGAGACGAAAAAGATTGAAAATCGCTACGCTAGAAAG
Source organism: Tiliqua scincoides (assembly GCF_035046505.1). Classification (NCBI taxonomy): domain Eukaryota; kingdom Metazoa; phylum Chordata; class Lepidosauria; order Squamata; family Scincidae; genus Tiliqua; species Tiliqua scincoides. The sequence goes on from NC_089826.1 coordinate 64,230,034, forward strand.
CTGTTTTTTTCCCCTCCTTCTAGCACACTAGGGTCACATTTATTTTTCATCTTCTAGCACAGGGGTGCTCAACAGGTGGATTGTGATCTACCGGTAGATCGCGAGGCAAAATGAGTAGATTGCGGAGTGCCAACCCCCCCCCTTCAGGTGCCTCTGGGAGGAAACGCCGGGAGTAAGGCCCATTGTACTCAATGGGGCTTACCCCCAGGTAAGTGTGGCTAGGATTGCAGCCTCACAGCCTAATCCTAGGCATGTCTACTCAGGAGTAAGTCCTGTTATACTCAGTGGGGTTCAAGGTACACCAACATACATTGTACACATAAATGTTATATGTTATGATGGCGTGAACATTGTAAAAAAAACTCTGGTAGATCTCTGGGCCTTGCTGGGTTTCAAAGTAGCTCTCGAGCCAAAAAAGTGTGAGCCCCCCTGTTCTAGCACAATTGCCATGCTAGCAATCTTTCAGTTGAGCTCGGTGCTGGAAGATATGGCTGCCTCCATTGTAATGATTCGGTGTGGGGGACAGAACGGTGTTGCATCTCTATGGTAAATGCCCCATATATCTTTGGATTGGACACCATTTTCTGTGAAGTTTGTCATCACTTTTTGAATTGTGCTTTTAGCATGCTAGAGACTTCACTTATGGCTATTTTCAAGCCGAAAAATGAATACCATCTAGGATTGTCTATAAAGGATACTCTTTTGCCCTAAATAGCCACACAGCAGAGAACATTAGGTGAAGCTTCTTTCCTTATTGGAGTGCAGTGGTGGAAGGAGTGATATCCAGAACTGGAAGTGTGGCAAGAAATGGCACCTCTACTATTGGCAAAAACACTGGGTTATTAAAATGGAGGTATATGGTGGTGGCCCAGCTGTGAGGTTGACCGAAACAGCCACTTCAAGAGACAACAAACAACAGAGGGGGCAACCATCTGTTTGTGTCTAGTTGCCACCTCTCCAGGCCTGCCACTTGCCTGGCCACTCCACCTCCTGCTGCCCTCTCTTCTTCAAGCTCTGCTGCCTCACTAATCCTTTTACCAAGTGCTCTCCTGAGTGCTCCGGAAAAAGGTTGCTGGCTCTCCTCCCCTACCTCTTCTTGTAAAGTAAGTCCAGGTGGAGAAGTCCCATGATCCTCTTGGCCTGGCACTTTACAAGAAGTCACAGAAGAGGATGGTGACTAGTGTGCAGGGAAGGTGCTGGTGCATGCGCTTGCACAAGAAGGAGTGGCAGAGTGGAGGGCATGGTAGATGAGCCATTGTTTTGGGAGATGGATCAACTTGGACCGCCCCAGAGGTATGCAAAGCTCACCTTCAATAGAATCTCAGTTTGGAACATAGCATAGTATGCAGTTCAAGAGAAGGCCTACTTTACCCTTGAAAAATGAGGTGACAGAATTTTCAAGAATCCCTTTGCTTCCAGATGCAAAAATACTGTAAGGGAGAACAGACTGTGGATTATGATTACATGTCAGCAAAGTTTAAAATGTGGCACTATTTTCTTTCTAAGTTGTAAAGGTTAGATTTTGGTGAGATTACTGGAGTTACCCTCAGCTACTTTTTTCGAGTTGCAACACCCCTTTTATTATATTAAAAAAAATTACAAAGGATATTGGCCAAGCAAATTCAGTTTGAATCTTGGAAGCCAATTTCATGCTACATTTTATGACATTGAAAGATATACAATATTGCTGGAAATCTTGATGCTGTAAGTTACAATTAGTACCGTCCCCCACATTACACATTTTTATCCTTTTCCCTATATAGAAGGAGATATTGGAAAGAGCTTAATATTAAAATAATTAGTCTATGCCTATTTGATGAGTGTCAAGATACCCCATTCTTGCCCTTGACCACGAAGTGATGTTCAAGAAGAGAGTGCCTCTGAGCATATGGAAAGTTTACCTTTCTGCAATTGCTTTCTTCTTTTTTATAGAGTTACTGTAATCAACAAGGGAGGCAAGAAACTTTTCCTATGTTATTTGCAGTCATTTCCACGTTGAGTTTTTCATATACAAAAGTGGGTCTGCAATTTAGGCAAAGTAGGATTTTCCAAATTCATTTTTAACCCAGGGTCCAATCCTATCCAACTTTTTGACCTGGATGCAGCCTTGCCAACAAGGCACGTGCTGCATCCTGTGGTGGGGGAACAGTCTTGGAGGCCTCCTCAAGGTAAGGGAGCATTTGTTCCCTTACCTCGGGGCTGCATCAGTGCTGGAAAGTTGAACAGGATTGGGCCCCCACTCTCTAGCATGTTGACGGACTTGCAGAATGCTGGCCTATTGTCCAATAGACCTGGGTTTGCACTTTCCATGCAGGAGGCCAAACATCAGACACTTTAATGGCGATTCCACAGATGCGTGGAAGCTGATCGCATTTTTTTGGAACATTTATCGACCGCTGTTAATAATCCAATTTTCACATCTGAAAATGAAAATCATTCATATTTGTTGCATCTCTACATTCAGCACCTGCATATCAGAGAATAAGGAAAGAGCTTCTAGGGCAGGTGGCATGACAGATTTGAGCTCAGGCACATTTCATTAGCAAATTAAGTACAGTTCGCTTCACCGCTAAGTGGCTTCCCTGCTAGCGATTCTACCTTTTTACACATTACAAAGAAACACAGGCCAAGCATGCATAAAAGTTTAACTGGTTTTTTAACAGTAAACATCAGGAAATTGCTTTACCTAAGGGGTCAATGGGATGTTGTATTATTACTGACCAATGAGCATCTTAATGAGAAAATATGTAAATACTCAGCACTTTAACCCATCATTTACATAATGACTCAATGCTAATTATAGGGCACTTGCAGAATATGCAAATATTTGTGTTCTGGATACCCATGTTGGGTTTAATCTCTTTCATCTATGGCAAGTTTCTTTTGTAAAGAAAACAGCCACTGATAGCATTTTGGTAAACCAGGTGGGTAATATCATCCTTACTTTCGACACAAGATAATCTAAAATATCAGTCCCTAGATCCTAATTTGCTGCTTTCAACATATATATTGATTCATAGGTGGGAAGGATACTGATAAATAACTAGCTTGGTAAGTTTGAGACACCTTTGGGGAACCCTGGGCTTCCTCAAAAAATTATCAAGGGTTCCTCAAGGAGAAGATCAGTTATAGCAGACAAAGTTCCATTAATGAAAGCTTGCCCACCTCTTCAAGTCTTCCCTGGCAACATGCAGTCACAGGGGAGTATGGCGGCCTTCTCAGTTCACAAGGGATAACTATATGTCCTAATAAGCCTAGCAAGTGCCCTGGGAGAACTATATGTGCATCCTAGAACATGTTTCAGGACTCTCTACAACGGTTCCATGGTAGATGTGCAGGGGCTACATCAACAAATATGACTACCCTGAAGGTGGAAAGCTTGAAAACCAGTGACCTAGTTCCACCCAGTGCCTCAGTGAATATATGTCTATTGAATAAATACAGACAGAGGCAAGCGGGCACACACCTTCCACCCACCATTCATATACATACACACACTTTGAATGTACCCACCCAGCTATTTAGGCAAGTGCACTCACAACGCTTACTTTCATCCACTCTGCCATCATCCATGACCTCCATTGCTGTTGCCACGACAACTGTCACCATGCCTTTGCCATTGTCTCCTTACCTCTGCCTGTCCTATTTAGCATGTTGCTCTTCGAATCTCCGCTTTCCTCAATATGGGCAGACTTTCTACTATCCATTTCCCTCTGCTCTTCCTATGTCCTCTAGGGGCATGCATGCACCCATGAACACCCATGAAATCCCTGCATTAAAGTATCCCCTTTCAATGTCTGGCCAATATACAGTATTTTTCTTGAGAGCTCAAGAATCAAGAAAGAGCTCGGAACCTGTCATTACCCTACCTAGAGCAACTGGGAATTGTACTAGGACCTTCTTCTTTCAAAGCGTCTGTTCTACTACTACCGAGCCATAAGTCCTCCCCAAGAGTGCCCATGAGCCTGACGATACCATAGAGTTGCATTTCCCAAACTGTGGGTTGCAGCCAAATTTTTGGTAAGCAGGCCTGCCTACAAGGTCAGGAAGTTGCTTAACAAAATGGTGTGTGACCCAGAAGATGCTTCCAGGGCACATCTAGGGGCTTCCCACATCATTGGCCATATCACATCACATTTTCCAAATTATGTGTCTCATGTTGCAACACACAGTTTGGGAAATGCTGCATGAAACTGCCAATAACCCAGGGAGCATGCAAGCACTCCCTGGAAACTAGGTCCAGGTCACATGCTGTTTTGCCAAACTCCCTTTCCAAACTTGGTCTAGACAACCCATGCCTACTTTAATCTAATTTGTCCCACTGGCTCAAACACTGCTAGCATACAAAACCACTGCTGAACCCCCACACCAATGGGAAGATAACCAGTAGGTAGCTTGCCTGTGGGGCTGCAGGGTTCCTCCTCCCAGTTCTCCTAGCAGCAGATCTTCTAGGTGCAGGAATGGCCTCTCAGCTCTCCACCACTCAGCAATCTTCGTTCAGTTAGTCAGTTTGCCAGTCAGTCCATTAATGTAATCAGTTAACCAGTCCATTAGTCTGTCTGTCAGGCCATCCACTAGTCCGTTAGTCCTCCTTCCTTGTTAAGAAGGGAGAAAAAACTGTTGGGAATGCATTATGATTTGTGAATGCATGGCAACAAGCTACTTCAGTCATTACAGCTGATATATCCTGGATAAACAGAATGTCTGCATTCACCCTATATTAAAACCAAAACTCTCAGTATACCAGAGCCAAGTTGGCACACGTGGGTGGAAATTCTCAATGAAATTATGTTATCTGAATTTATATGCAGGAGAAAAAAAAAAACTACATTATTTGCAAAATATATGTGGTGGGCATCATCATTTTGTGTGAAAGCTAGTTTCTTATTCTCCAATACACAATGCATGTTGATGAGTATTGAATTGAGTTCACTATGCACACTGAAGAATAATCCATAGAGCAACTGTTTATCTTGCCCAATGTTCGCTGATCATCGCTCAGAACGCCACTGAGGACACTCTGGGGACTTATTCACTCTGACTTCTCTCTCCATATTGCTTTTACAAGACATATCCCAAACACCAGCAACCCATTCACCAGGAGTGCTGAGGTTCTGCTGTTTTGGACCAAAAGTTCTACCATTGTCTTCTATTATAAACTTACATCTGTTAATACAGCTGTTAATCTGGAACAGGGGTGTCCAAAGTTTTTGGCAGGAGGGCCACATCAGCTCTCTGACATTGTGTCGGGGGGGGGGCAGGGAAAAAGAATTAATTTGCATTTAAAATTTGAATAAATTTACATAAATGACTATATTAAAGATGAACTTATATGAATGAATGAAGGTCTTGCAATAGCTCAAGGCCTATAATAAGGCTTTGCACAAAGTAAGCTGGCCTTTCCTTTGCTGCTGCTACTGCATCACAGACGTGAAACAGCAAGCAGTGGAGGGAGCCCTCATCCCACAGCTCACGCAAGAGGTCAAACAGTCACCCTCACACTGAGAGCAGTTGCATCGGGCCAGTGTGGGCTCCAACAAATTTCTGGAGGGCCAGAGGCTCATTGGAGACTGGGGGCTCCCTGAGGGCCGCATTGAGAGGCCTTGAGGGCCGCAAGTGGGTTTGGGCACACCTGATCTGGAACATGATTCCACCTGTGGAGTCATTTCCTGTGATTCACGTGCATTTTAAGATTTGATCCTGAGACTTTGAAGACTTTTCAAGTACAATTGTCTTGGATTGAGGAATTTAGACGGACCTTCCTAGAGAAGCAATGATGATTTTTTTGTGCTTGCACTCCTGGCAGAAGGGGAACTGCAAGTCAGTTTAATGAATACTGACAATGCAATTAAGTTTCTTATATGCCTTGCATATCCCAGGGAACCTGACAGGGAAACAAAAGGTAGTCCTCAATCATGTTTCCTATATCTTTGCAGAATAAAGCGAATGTAAATTGAGGCACCAAGGAACCACGGGATAAGCATTTAAATGCACAGTCTTCAAAGGCATTTATCTTTTAGTCTTCAAGTACCTATCACCGCTTCCTCTCTCCTTGTTTTTAAGAACACAATGCATAAATTAGTGGAAGTTATTAATATTAGCATGGAGTAAGCTCCCCAATGTTACAGAAAATGTGGTAAGTAGTAACTGAGGACTCTTTAATACTATTATTGATTGACAAAGAGTAAGAAAAGGGCTCCAGTACACACACAACAGTATCAAAGGATCCCAAAAGATTTTACATCTCATATACATCAGGCCTGTAAAACTTGTAACCTACTATAAAGGTAGGCAGAGGGCAAGATAGGTACAGTGCCTAGTGGTTAGCAACCAAAACTCCCTGCCTCAATTTTTTAACCAGGTGACTGGAAATGAAGTGGTAGTTTGTTACCGTTACCCAAGGCCTCCTTGGGAAAACCTCCTTCCCATTAAGAGAGACCCCCAAAAGTCAGGGCACCCTAAACACCAAACAGTAGGGTAATATGGGTGGTTTGAAAGATGTTGCAACCTGCTCCCTTGAGTGAACTGAGGCCAGGCAAGTGCAACAGTAAAAAGACAGTCTTCTTTCTTACAAGAAGGTAAAGACATCAAAACAATGGAAAAATGGCAAGGCCTTAAAAATCAAGGCATTCATAAACTAACAAAAGGGGATGGAGGAGGCAATGGTTGGCAAGGATAATTAAATGCAAGTGGCAAATGAAACCCCTGACTGACATAAGAACATAAGAACAGCCCCACTGGATCAGGCCATAGGCCCATCTAGTCCAGCTTCCTGTATCTCACAGCGGCCCACCAAATGCCCCAGGGAGCACACCAGATAACAAGAGACCTCATCCTGGTGCCCTCCCTCGCATCTGGCATTCTGACATAACCCATTTCTAAAATCAGGAGGTTGCGCATCAGGAGGTTGACACAACTTCTCTTTACCCAGGCACCCCCCAAACAGGACATGAGACTGAGGCTTGGGATGATTGTAATTTACTGAATTAATAGAATATCTTGCAGCAGGAAAAAATTATGCTAGTGAAAACCTCGAAGTGGCCACTGGCTGACCACTAAGAGCTTGGGGGGGGGGAAGGTGGTGGCTCTAGCCATTTACCTCTTCCCAGGCTCAATGGACATGATATCCTGGCTTCAGGAGTCACCCAGTTAGAGTCTGGGTTAGTCTATCCCAGCCAACCTCAAGTGGCTGAGGCAGCCGACCAGCACTGTCCCGCACAGGCTTTGAGCTGGCCCTTGCTTATTTCTGCCCAACGTTGCGTCCATGCAACAGGGACCAAATGTGTACACCTGTGGGCTGGGCAAAAGTGGGTTAACCAATCATGGGGCTCACTAGCCCACCTCACCAACCCGGACAAGTGTTGTCAAGGTGGTCCTGGCTCACCCCTTGACCTTGCTTACCTCAGCATGTATGCCAGCCCCCATTCTGATGACCCAGCCAGCACACCTCCTGCCACATGGGGTGGGTTAGCCTAGTGCTTAACCCCCACTGCCCCACAAAAGTCCCAAAGGCTTGACAGACCCTGTTGCAGGTTCAAAAGAAAAATATTGGCCCCAGCCATGGACAGATGTACTCCATCACCTCTGAACAGCGACAAGGAGAACATAATACCCAGCTGAGAAATAAAGGTCCCACCGAGCAGAGGCATGCCTCAAGTATGTATTAAACTTCTGCCTGAAGATGTCAACCACAAGGGGGGCTGACAGCTCCATACTAAACTCTCCAGCCAGACAGTTACTATCCTTGGCAACCAGCTCTGTATCAGGATCCCTACAGACTTGCAGCTTCAAGGACAATGATATCCTCTGGCACAAGTCATTCTCACCCAGATGCACTACAATTACCTGAGAAGGCAGCCAGGTATTCAAGAATCCAGGCAGCGATATGAGCAACTGGTCCCAGTGCATACCCTTTTTGGCAGCACACCACATCTTCGTCATGTCACTCAAACCGAATTGAGTGCTGAAGTCTGAGGTCGCTGTCCTCTTCCAGGGAACAACCAGCAGCGAACTGAAAAACTAAAAGGGAATTCAGAAACCCCACCTAAACTCGTACTTGTGAACAAAAGGGGGTGTGGGCTAGTGGCTCAAACATCCCACCCACAATTGCTCACAATATTGGGCTAACAGAACAAGGACCAACCAGGTCTAAACAACACATGGTTCCAGGACATCCTTTGCCGGGCACCCAAATCAAGGGGGTAATGCCAGAGCCAACACCCTCAATTGGGACACCCACAATGGGCACCCAAACTAACACTTATGAATGTACTATTTGTAGGTGGCCAACTGTCATCGCCCGATCCTGCGAATCTCCTCCACCAACAAAAACAACACAGCCACCAAAGCTGTCCAAATCCTTAAAGAATGCAGCCCATAGGCCTCTGGAGGCACCCCCATAAATGACAAGCTAGTCGGGGAGACCTCACCAGTCCCAGCAATAAGAACAGCCCCACTGGATCAGGCCATAGGCCCATCTAGTCCAGTTCAGTTCAGTAGACCTTTATTGGCATAAACTAGTCCAGTTTCCTGTATCTCACAGCGGACCAGCAAATGCCCCAGGGAGCACACCAAATAACAAGAGACCTGCATCCTGGTGCCCTCCCTTGCATTGGAATTCTGGCATAGCCCATTTCTAAAATCAGGAGGTTGCACATACACATCATGGCTTGTAACCCGTCATGGATTTTTCCTCCAGAAACTTGTCCAATCCCCTTTTAAAGGCATCCAGGCCAGATGCCGTCGCCACATCCTGCAGCAAGGAGTTCCACAGACCGACCACATGCTGAGTAAATATTTTCTTTTGTTTGTCCTAACCCTCCCAACACTCAATTTTAGTGGATGTCCCCTGGTTCTGGTGTTATGTGAGAGTGTAAATAGCATCTCTCTATCCACTTTATCCTTCCCATGCATAATTTTGTATGTCTCAATCATGTCCCCCTTCAGGCATCTCTTTTCTAGGCTGAAGAGGCCCAAATGCCACACAACACTCCCAATCAATTGGGGAGCCAATGGGCTGCTTTGATTTTCCTGCCTCTGCCCGAAGTGCATCTGGGAAGACTGGGCAAATGGCTCCAGGGCTCTAGGTGCCCCAGTACAATTATGTATCCTATGCACTTAATGGTGTAGCTACAGGGTCAGCATGGTAAATACTGCCGTAACATGCCATGTAAGCCTAACTCTGTCGGAGCCATTCTGGGCAGTGACGGCAACACACAGGTGCACCCTTTTAGCTACACCACTGTATGCACTCCTGCTGTTCCAGGTTCCTGGTCCTTGCAGCTACTCTTTAGCTGAATGGGCGAGACCCTGTGGAGTATCAGATGCTCCCCGCATCAGACCTGAGCACATGTACAAAGGGGTGTGCATGTGATCCTGCTTTTTATAGCTTGTGGTGGTAACTCTGCTTTATCAGTGGAATTGGATATTGGGATCACTTGAGTCATTTGAATTTCCCTCTCCAAGAAATCAGGTGGGCTTCACTGCCCAATGTGTCAATTGAAAGCCAAGTTTTTTGTTCACCAGTCAGTTGGGGAAGAAGAAGGTAAACCATGATGACCTACCTGTGATATGTGCATGACCCATATGATCTCCATGGACAGATATTACTCATATAGAGTGGAACGGAAGTACAGAACCAGCTTGTACAGTGAAATAATGATGTGTGGATTGGACACAAAAGAAATGTCCAACAAAAAAAAGGCAGAGGGCTAACTTCCTGCAAGAAGCAAGCAAGATATTGTACAAGACCAATCACTAAGACAAGGTGACAAGAACAGTATCCTGAAAGCCTAAGTGAAGAATTGGTGAAAAGAGAACGATCACCTAACATCACAAATTGGCAAGAGACCCAGTGGTGTCACTAGGTTTGCGTGGGAGACCTGCATGTTACACTGATTGTGGACGTCCTCCAATGCAGTGGGCATATCATTTGCCCTGCCTGCACTGGCTTTTTGACTATAACTTTTTATAGAATAGAGATATTTCAACGTGGTTTATTTCATTGCATTCCACATGAAATTATGCATTGATTGATATAGAACATGATACGTAACATTCAAAAATACCAAGATTTAAAAATTTTTGGCGAGTAGTGATGTCAGTCCTCCGGTGAGCATCACCCTGTGTGGCCCACACTCCCCTAGCAATGCCACTGAAGAGACCAATTGGTGACTAGTGGCTTGAAATATTTTGGTGAAAACCCCAGAGCATATCAAGTCAGTTAGGCTTCCTCGCATATGCCTGTACCTAAATTACCTGAACATTGCTACTTAAGATACTGTTTAGGTAGCCTCTCATCATCCACAGCTGGTATCTTAGACTAGGAATCCATCATATACAAATGCACCACTCTTTTGTTGGCAGTATTCCCAATTGGAGCATATGCATAAAGCATTTCCGTGTATTTTTAGGAGTGTTCAAATGAGTACTTCTCAATGAGTTTGGTCTCATGATACATGTAGATTTTGGTGTCATGGAGAATATAAAAATAAATTTTATCTTCCAGTTTTTTAAGAGTATGGAGAATATACTTCCCCTTCAAAGTCCCCCAAATTTAGAACAATTTTTGTTTCATCGGTTCAGCTTCTAATCTTATGGAGCTGATGTGCTCTGTCCAACTTCCATCTGCCAAAAGCAGAATATCAGATATCAATATGCTCGAGTCTGTTCAAACTTATGACTAGCAGAGTCTGTAGGCACCTGCCAAAGATGATAATTTTAGTTTTCTTATAATTGATGCTCAAGCATCTGTCGTTGAAAATAGACAACCATTCCTAGGACACTGGCTCAAGCCGAGCTGGCTGTGAAAAACAAAATTACGTTTGTGTTAAAGCAGAACTCTTTCCCACTGAAGTACGGACATTTTTCTGTCTCTTAAGGTTGATAAAGAAGTTAAATAAAAAAGATGCAATTATGTATCCTGTTCCAGGCCCCTGGCAATTGGACTGCTATAAGGAAGCAGTACAGCCGAAGTCATTTCAACTCTTACAAGTGTATAAGAAAACAGAGATCTAATCAAAAGTTACACTCTTGTGTCAATATTGGTTTGCTGTAGTTTTGCCCATAATTTTCCTTCACCGATCAAATCAAAAGCTGCTCATAGGTCAACAAAAACTGCATGTATAAATAGCCCACTCTTTTCATGTCCTTTTTGACAAAACGTTGCCCATTGTTGAGAAGCTTGATCTCTTTTTTTCCCCATCCTAGTCATCATGTAATACAGCAAATGATACAAAGTGCCTATTTTCTCATAAGAACATAAGAACAGCCCCACTGGATCAGGCCATAGGCCCATCTAGTCCAGCTTCCTGTATCTCACAGCGCCCACCAAATGCCCCAGGGAGCACACCAGATAACAAGAGACCTCATCCTGGTGCCCTCCCTTGCATCTGGCATTCTGACATAACCCATTTCTAAAATCAGGAGGTTGCACATACACATCATGGCTTGTACCCTATAATGGATTTTTCCTCCAGAAACTTGTCCAATCCCCTTTTAAAGGCGTCTAGGCTAGACGCCAGCACCACATCCTGTGGCAAGGAGTTCCACAGAACGACCACATGCTGAGTAAAGAAATATTTTCTTTTGTCAGTCCTAACCCGCCCAACACTCAATTTTAGTGGATGTCCCCTGGTTCTGGTAATGTGAGAGTGTAAAGAGCATCTCACTATCCACTCTGTCCATCCCCTGCATAATTTTGTATGTCTCAGTCATGTCCCCCCTCAGGCGTCTCTTTTCTAGGCTGAAGAGGCCCAAACACCGCAGTCTTTCCTCATAAGGAAGGTGCCCCAGCCCCGTAATCATCTTAGTCGCTCTCTTTTGCACCTTTTCCATTTCCACTATGTCTTTTTTGAGATGCGGCAACCAGAACTGGACACAATACTCCAGGTGTGGCCTTACCATCGATTTGTACAACGGCATTATAATACTAGCCGTTTTGTTCTCAATACCCTTCCTAATGATCCCAAGCATAGAATTGGCCTTCTTCACTGCCACCGCACATTGGGTCGACACTTTCATCGACCTGTCCACCACCACCCCAAGATCTCTCTCCTGATCTGTCACAGACAGCTCAGAACCCATCAGCCTGTATGTGAAGTTTTGATTTTTTGCCCCAATGTGCATGACTTTACACTTACTGACATTGAAGCACATCTGCCACTTTGCTGCCCATTCTGCCAGTCTGGAGAGATCCTTCTGGAGCTCCTCACAATCACTTCTGGTCTTCACCACTCGGAAAAGTTTGGTGTTGTCTGCAAACTTAGCCACTTCACTGCTCAACCCTGTCTCCAGGTCATTTATGAAGAGGTTGAAAAGCACCGGTCCCAGGACAGATCCTTGGGGCACACCGCTTTTCACCTCTCTCCATTGTGAAAATTGCCCATTGACACCCACTCTCTGCTTCCTGGCCTCCAACCAGTTCTCAATCCACGAGAGGACCTGTCCTCTAATTCCCTGACTGTGGAGTTTTTTCAGTAGTCTTTGGTGAGGGACCGTGTCAAACGCCTTCTGAAAGTCCAGATATGTAATGTCCATGGGTTCTCCCGCATCCACATGCCTGTTGACCTTTTCAAAGAATTCTATAAGGTTCGTGAGGCAAGACTTACCCTTACAGAAGCCATGCTGACTCTCCCTCAGCAAGGCCTGTTCGTCTATGTGTTTTGAGATCCTATCTTTGATGAGGCATTCCACCATCTTACCTGGTATGGATGTTAGGCTGATGTTCTCCCATGTACTTATCATGGCACCAAGCAACCATCAACAGGTATTAAAAATTATTATCACACAGCAACTAGCCCCGTACAAATCCATCTCTGTGGAATACTGCTGCCACGGTAAAATCAGCAGGCACTCATGTAGCTTCGGAAAGGTAAGCAGGAGAAAAAAAGAACAGTTGCATACCTCTATAGAAAAATGCACTAGATAACATTTCTTCCAAACAGGCAGAGCGAACATGAAATACGACTGTGTGCATGAACCCCAGTGAAATCAATGACAAGGCGTAAATGACTAGTTAATCCAATCGTCTATATTAGGAAGATGGAATACTTTACATCTGAAAAGGCTATGGGTTCGCTGTCATTATTGTTCTAGCAAGTCAGGATTATTCATTATCACAGAATACATTTTACAGAGATGTTTTGTTAAGAACATCAAAGGCTGGGTGTGGGATCTAAAAAGTGATTCAAGCTTTTTGTTCTCCCCAAAGTGTACCACAGCACGCCCATACTTCCTTTCCTTTACACTTCCTTGCAGGAGAGAACAAGAAAATCACTCTCCCACCTATTTCTTCCTTGTTCTCTCTGTTATAGTCTTCTCTTCCTCACTCTTCCCCCCCCCAACTCTTTGAACATGGAGGGGGCCAACAGAGGTAATGGGAGAATCAACACTAAGGGGAGATGCATTTTTAATGGCACGTTTCTCTTATCTAATCCTTCTGTTCAGGTGTTTTATTATTTATTCTTTTCAGAATTAGAGTTCGGTGACACCTTAACCTAGATCAGTGATTTTCAACTGATCTTTTTCATCTCATGTCACACTGGGAAGGCACTAAAATATTCAAGGCACACCATCGGTTTTTTTGACAACTGACAGGGCACACTGCACTACTGGTCGGGGGGGGGGGGCTAACATCCCCCAATGGCCTGACTAATAAACAACCCTCTCCCAAATTTTCACAGCATACCTGGAAACCATTCACAGTACACCAATGTGCCGTGGCACAGTGGTTGAAAACGGCTGAGCTAGACTAACAAGTTTATTGAGCATAAAGTGTCTTGGGGTAGAGCCCCCTTCAACAGATGCATGAAATATTGTTGTCAGTTGATTGTCTGTGTAAAGCTCAAGTGCCTGAAGTTTAGCAACACAACCATTCAAAACAGACTGTGGTCCACAAAAGCTTGTGCCACAATGAATCTGTTTATTTTTAAAGTACCACTGATTGTCAAGCTCTCTCAAGCTTGTCTCAGATTCACTCAGAATTAACCTAAGATCTTAAAATAAATGAGAAGAATCTGGATTTCTCCAAACCAATCCAAGGTTTAGGAAAATATTTCCACTCCTCCCCACCAGACCTCACTCCTAAAAGTCCTTTCTGTCCTTCTCTTTAACTTACTTGTAAAACAGCAGGGGTGGAAGCAGCAGCAGCCATGTACAGGGAGGAGGAATATTTGTTGACCAGGTATATTGAGTCACAGTGTCCAAGTTGGGAGGGGCCATAGGAGAGGCCGTTCACCTGAGGGTTGCTCCCATGGTCTCCTGGGCTTTCTGCCCCAGCACACCACTACACAATGTGTCTGGATGGGAGAGAGGGGCAGCAAGCCTCACTCCCTCTCTTCTCATCCTGCTGCTCTCACCTGCTAGGAGAGTCAAGAGGGAGGCGGGGAGGAGGCGTTCTGGGGCAGGCGAAGGGTGGGGGAAGGAGTGGGACCAGTAGAGCTCAGCTGTGCTGGATCTGGACCCCTGTGTCGGGCCACGGGACTCCTTGATTCTGCACTGGATAAAGAGCTGCTGCAGAATTAAGTTGCCCCAATGCGGGGCTACTTCCCTTACCTGGGGGAAGAGGACAAATGTCCCCTTCCCCTGAATTGCCGCCATTGGCTACCCAGTGTGCACAGGATACCACAGCAGCCATTTTTGGTGCCGTGGCAGCCCCTTGCACCAAGCAGCTCAGGATTGGGCTGTTCCTTGGGGATCAATCATTTAAAATCTAAATGAATGGATATTGTGGGATCATGCAGTATGTTTTAGTGGAGACAGTTCTCCACCTCTTGCCCTGGACCTTGGAGAAAACCATGTCACAAGCAGCATGACAACTATACTCCTCCATCCCATTTTCAAGAAACCCATGTTTTAGATGACCTTCATTTTGCACAAGCATTCAGCATCTCCCCCCCCACCCTAGCAGCACTCTGCATCACATACATTGTGGCTTTTAGGATGAATGGAACTCCCTTTTCATTGAGGAGAGCAGCAAAGATCACAGGAGCCTTTCCTTTACATTGCTCCTGAATACTAGCAGCTCTGTCAATACAAAAAAACACTGGGTTCTCCAGCTGTTTGGTTCTCTTATTATTCCATATTAGCCTTTTCACAATGGACTCTTTTGGGGCTTTGTATTGCTGGCTCCAGATAACTCAAACCCTGAATATAAAAGACTGCCAATATGCAACAAGACTGAATGCAAGGAGAGTCTCCAAGGAGATAATGGTATTATACAGTTTCTTTTTGTGTATCCAAATAAGGAAAGCATTCATGGATGGGTGTGTATTGTTACCAAAGGTGCATCCTCAGCCTCTTTTTTTTTTATTTTTAAATTGGACGTCCTTTCAGAGATCAAAGGCCCATGCAAGCTCATTCATAGATAACGCTCCTGGAGGGCAAATTAGGAAAATCAGTTTTTCACTTCAAGATGTGTTTACTGGAGTTATACTGAGAGGAAGTTTCAGATAGAACCTGGTTTCATGTCTCCCCCTCCCATGGAAAAGCAGTAGAGTAAAACAACAAAACAGCTTATAATTCTGTCTACATAGCTGTCGACATCAACACACACAGAGGCAATTGTCCTCAGTATAGCATAACAGATTTTTGAACTATCATGTTGGGTTCAGACAATATGGGTGTTAAGACAAACATTTATTATTATTAACAGTATTTATATAACGCTTTTCAACTAAAAGTTCACAAAGCAGTTTACAGAGAAAAATCAAATAACTAAATGGCTCCCTGTCCCAAAAGGGCTCACAATCTAAAAAGATGCAAATGAATACCAGCAGACAGCCACTAGAACAGACAGTGCTGGGGTGAGGTGGGCCAGTTACTCTCCCCCTGCTAAAAAAGGAGCACCCACTTGAAAAAGTGCCTCTTACCCAATTAGCAGGGGTTCACAACATCACAACATCAGCAACATCACAAGGAAGACACAAGGAAGGCATTAAGGATTCAGCCAAATGAAGAATTAGATGTTGCTATGATGAGTAAAGGTGGTTGACAAATGGCAGTCAGGGTCACCAGTGTCCCTCTCAGTTCATTTGAAGCTCGAAGAGGAGTGAGAGAGAGGATAAGAAGTGACTTCTTGGGCAGTCTTTTGCTGAAGTCAATTTTTCAAACTGAATGAAACACAGCATAACACTTGAATTGGG
Source organism: Tiliqua scincoides (assembly GCF_035046505.1). Lineage (NCBI taxonomy): Eukaryota > Metazoa > Chordata > Lepidosauria > Squamata > Scincidae > Tiliqua > Tiliqua scincoides. The sequence goes on from NC_089826.1 coordinate 64,246,176, forward strand.
ATTCCTATCCAAGGTCAACCAAATCATAGTTTCACAGTTTTTTATGAGATATCTCCAAGGTCTGGAAAAGCTAAATATACTCAGCTTGAATTTTATGGGTAATTCACTTGTGTGAATGCAAATATATGAGCTTTCCTGCCCCAAATAGAAAAAAACAACAGCTTATTAAATAGTGCAGGCAACTCTGCCTCCTACTTTTTCTGTTTATGCCCCCAAGCAAGCCTGAAATGAGAGGATGAAGCTACTCTTCCCTCAGTCCTCACATGCCTCTCCTACTGTGCTTTTTGTTCTTAAAGAAACACTACATATTTGTTGGCTTTAAGGAAGTTTCCACCATGAAAAAAAAAAAAAATGTATGTCCTACTTTTCCCATGCCGAAGCAAATGACCAAGAGTTAGGAAGGGGAGCTGCCAGTTCTTGGGAGGAAGGAGGGGAAGATGTCCAGATGAGACTATGAATGGGACTGGGGTTCACTATAACCTAGAATGGCAGCTATAGGCAAGGAGAGTAAACTAGACTGTCAAGCGCTTCACCACTTGTGGTGACCTAGTAAAAGGGTCACATGGGTTTACTAGGTCAGCTAAAGGGAATTGGTGTGGTTATGGTATGTTAAGAGCAAGTTAAGTTAATTTTTGAACATCTGGCCCTGACATTTAATGTGTTCTAGTCCCATCTATTAGTTGGCATCCTTCAGTCTCAGAAGACCATGGTGTCACGCTCTGAATGGTGGCTCTGGAACAGAGTGTCCTCTCCAGTGCGTGAAGCTTGGGTAAAGTAGGTATAGAGGATAGGCTGTTACCCATGCAGCAATCCCTATTATGTGTTGCTTAAAGTTTTCTTTAATGAGCCCTTACCTGAAGGGCTTTTTCCACTCTAGAGCATGCAAAATGAACGCACAGAAACTTTCCAAACTTTCTTCTATACCATATTCTGAAATATATTTGTAAAGTTATGGCAAAATTTGAAGACACGTAGAAGCTAGCAAAAGTATGCCCTTTCTATTGCAAGGGAGTCAAAATCCCAGAATCTCAGCAGCTGACACTCTCATAATGATTGTACCAGAATGGTGGATAGAACTGAGAAATACACAAAGCGGTATGAAACAGGAACACAAAAGGGATTGACAATCTATGGTTTGAAAAGAGGAGGACTAAAAGACTGTACTGGTCAAATGTCTCACACATTAAATATCATTTTGAATTGTACTAACAGATAGCTAGAGGTGAAGCGAGGACATGTACAACATTTTTAGCAGTGGTACTATGTAAGTTTTTAAAAAATCTAGTAAGTGGCTTGTTTCCTTTATTTCTTTACAAATATTGTCTTACCTGAAAAGTTAAAGAACTTGAACTTCATGTCTCCCAGTATGAATACAACATTGAGAGCCAGGATGGTGGAGTTGTTTGAGAGCTGGACAGACTTGGAAGATCTAGGTTCAAATCCCCTTTCAGCCATGAAGTTTCCCAGGTGACCTTGGGCCAGACATGTTTACTCAGAAGTTAGTCCCACAGGGTAATGGGACTTACTCCCAGACAATACTATTGCGCTGTTACACTGGTGGAATGAGTGTTCTGCATGCTTTAACTGCCTTATGGCAGTTGTAAGAACCCTTCAGAGGTGCGCAGAGTCATGTGCTGCGGGAGTGCTGGCTGGCAGAATGAGTGAAGCCTATTATGCACCAGAAGATTGTTGTACAGGTAAGATAGGTGGGATGGGGTGTAGGAGGGCAAATGCAACAGGGCAGCGGCAAGGGTGTAGAAAGGGCAAATCAGCTCCAGGAATGGTGCAGGTTTGACTTCAGCAGCTGGAGAATCCTAGCTCCCATTCCGGACTTGATCGCATGATCTGCCATGCAGACCTGCAGTAGTGATTTTGCTAGCACAGGTTTGAGTAGACGCCTCTGCTCCATGGAGGCTTAACCATAGGTTCCCTGACCTAGAGGAGACCTCCACAACTTCCCCCCCTGCATGATGTAGCAAAAGCCATTTTGGCATTGCTGCATTATCGAGGGCAGGATAGGATTGGGCTGTGAGTCAATTACATTGATTAATGGCATTTACTCCAAATCTTAGGTCAAGCCTGAAGTCTCTACCTTCAAGTCGCAAATCAAGTCTGGGAGCCTATCTTCCAGCTATTTATCAGATCAGTTGTCTGAACAGCAACTGATCTGCAAACGCTGGGTAGGTGATGCAAATAGTTTAGCAGGGTATGACACCCCTAATTTTGAAGGCATTTCACCACCACTGATGTGTAAGTTGGAAGCTTCCCTGGAAGAGTGCGGGAACATGCCAAGGCAAGGGCAGAGGTAGACAAAATGCATGTTGCCCTTCCTGCCAAGAGTGTCAATGTGAAAGTGCACCAAAAAAAGAATTGAAGCCTTCCCCCATCACAACCCCTTCCCCCCTGCCCCTCCCTCCCACTGCCTCTGCTGCCCTGCCTCTGGCTGCAGATGCCTTCTGGGATCATCTGGCCAGGATTGCCCCAGAAAGCCTTGCGGCACCACTCAATCAGTTTTGCGAACATAAAACCCTGTAGCTAGCAGCTCCAGAAATTCTACAGCAGCTCTGAAGAATCCAGACAGGAATTTTCTCTGTCCTACCTGGAAAGGTTGGGATTGAACATAGGACCCTCTGCAGGCAAAGCATCTTCCCTACCAGTGAACCACAGCTCTTCCTCTGTATTTCAGACTTGATTGGTTTTTCTTCCAGGAATTTCAAGGCAATTTCTTACACAGAAATGGAGAAAGAGGATAGGAAATAGTTCTCCACACAGTAATCTTCAAATTTCTTGTTGAGACTTCAAGGCCCAAAATGCATGGGGACATTTGCTGATTTTCTGTTACAAACCATTTCTGTTCATTCTTGGAAGCACCCCTCTTTTTGTGCGTGTGTGAGATTTAATAGCACAGGCCTCTTTGGTCTTCAGGAATACTAATGCAACAAGCGTATTTTTGATGTACAATGCATACAAACAAATGACTATGCAGACTTCCAAACCACACCACCATTGTTTTCTTTATTAGGCTAAGCAGATTGGTACTAATCATTTTTACATCACATTATTGTCACAGGCTACAGTTCCAAAACCTTCAATGGCTCGAATCCCCCCCCCCATCACAAATGAAGTCTATACAATTGCAATGCAACAACAACAAAACTTTTCCACAACAGTTTAACTTTATTTAAATTCCAGGTCATGAAATATCCCACTCTCAGGCTTGTTCATCATATCTTCCATTTAGATACCCAGTGTTTGCTATGCATTATAAATTAGATGAAACATTTGGTAATAATGTACAAAAAACCAAAATTTTCTTCTCCACAAGAACACTGAAATTTATCACAGGAAGCAGATGAACCCAACGCAAAGACTCTTGAAGAAAGGTAATGTTGGTAAGCAGATACTATCAACAGCTGCTTATCTTCATAATAAACATTAGCATTCTGCAAATCCCACTTGAATTCACTTAATTAAAAAGCTGAAAAGAAAAGAAAAATATGATTAAATGCTAGAAAAAGTATACACACTTTGGCCGCTCTACAGTATTTGTAACCCTTGGGAGTGAGGTTAATGGCCATTAACACATCAGAAACAAAGGAAACATGCAATTCCAAAGTGTATAACAATACATGTGATTAATATGTACCTAAAACTAGGCAATTTAATAACAGCGGGGCTCTATAAAACTGTACCAGCCTATCTGCACTGGAGTTTATGGGAAAAGAGAACCGATAATAGTTGCAGACGATTCCCTTGTCCTTTCATATACAGATTAAACATTCTGCCACACTTGGTGGGCAACCTTCAGTCTCGAAAGACTATGGTATAAGCCTACAGCACCCAGTAGTCCCAGGCAGTCTCCCATCCAAGTACTAACCAGGCCTGACCCTGCTTAGCTTCCGAGATCAGACGAGATTGGGCATGTACAGCATCTATTCTTAATCTTTTCTTATCTGAATGTCTAAGATCATGTTCTGGTAAACAGACTAGTAAGAATGCACCATACAAAGCTGTAAATAACCCAAGCCTTGGGGTTGCATCCAAGGGAAATGAGTCATGACTAAGCACCATTGCAGTTGATGAGACAAGTTCAGCAGGAACAACTTAAATCCAATTAATTTCAATGGGGTTTAGTCAGGATTCCTTTCTTTGAATATAATATAACCCATGAAGTTTACAACAGAATCCATGTATGTTTACTCAGGATCATGTCCCATTAAGATAATCAGAACACACTCCCTAGTAATTGCTCACAGGACTGAGGCCTTTGTCTAGTTACTTCTCTAATAATCCCAACAAAAAGGGTTCCCAGTGACTGGATAAGTGTTGGTTGCTTTTACTGGGAGAACCAAGGTGTGGATGTATTTCCCAGGTTCTGCTTTGTTAGCTTTAGAGGTGCCCTATGTTCCACCCTGATGTTCTTTGTACATTTCTATAATTAATACAACCAGTTCCTAAATGTGTGGACATGCACACATGTAAACACACACCTCTTTCTGCTAGTTCATGCTAATTTTCTTTTCCTAGCATGCAACACACGTGCACAAAGTTAAAGTTAATGGAAAGTGCAGCAGTTAACATTTAAGTTCCTTTAGCGTCCTTGAACATTCCCCAATGAGAAAGGCGTATGGGGGAAACCAGTCTCTGGAGAGCAATGTAATTAATGCCAGCACAGGGCAGGCCAGTCTCATAATTTCATCCTGAACCACATTAGGAGATGCACATTCCAAGTGCAGCTGAAAGAAAGCTGGGTATTCAGCTCCAGTGAGATCCACTTACAAGACCATTCAATGCAATTTGCATATCTGTAAACTTGTAAAAAGAAGAGCCCCAAGGCACAAAGGAAGGCATGTACTGTGTATGGGGAAGATAAAATTTCCAAGCATTTTCTTTCCTTTCATTTGATCACGTGATTGGACATAGGAAAGATTAGCTGGAGGCTATGTTTAATGTAAGTTAACAGGTGGGCATTCTTCCATGCTCTCCCAGACTTCAGTTCTACAAAACCTCCAGCTAATCCATCAAGTGCTTTAACTAAAAGAAAAGTTGATGTGATCGTGAGGTTAAGTTTAACTGCCATGCTGCTTTCCACTAACCAAAAAAGGTGCTTTTTAAAAAAACAGACACTGTCACTCATGTGCCTGGCTTATCTTGCAAAATAAACAGAAAAAATGAATATAAAGAAATGATAGGAGTGGATGTCAGCAGCAAGGGCAAACCACACCTATGCAGCAATCTTTACAAAACTTGCAGTCTAAACTAAAAGAATGACTAATCCCTAGGGAACCAACAGCAGAAGAGGACTATTAGCCCACAAATCTTGCTTGTGGGCTTTTCCAGGGACACAGCTGGAAACGGGATGCTAGATTAGATGGACAATTGGTCTGATCCAGCAGGGCTCTTCTTTTATTACATTCTGAAATTTGGGGAGAGGGAACTACAGAAGCATCTCTAAGGGAATGATGGAGAACAGCAAGAGTTCCACATTACAGTTCTACAAATGGTCCACTCATTAGAAAGCCAGGATTGGCTACTGCTCTCTATCAAGTGTATCCAAAATTCAGGTTTGCTGCATATATAAAAAAAGTCCACATTTTCACAATGCCAGTGTGGTGTCATGGTTAGGGTACTAGGCTTTAGCCAGAGAGACCAGAGTTCAAATCCTCACTCAGACATGATGGCCCCAGGTCACCTTGAACCAGTTGCTCTTTCTTAGCCTGATCTATTACTTGTTGTGTAATAAAACAAGTTTGTTGTGAGGATAAATGGAATAGCCCACATCTATGTATGCCCCTTTGCGCTCAATGGCGGAAGAGTAGGATACAAATGTGGACATCCAACTAGTGTGATCCAGTGCGTGCATATAGGTTTCCTGACTTACTTCAGTTGCTGTTGTTGTAAGCCATACTATTTTCCAAGTAATCATTCAATAGTTTGCGTTTGAACTTTATTTTCATTATATAAACATTACAAATCCAAAATCAATTTCTGGGTATGAATTTTTTATGTTTCTAATGTAGCCCAAGAGATTTGTTCCCCTCTGCTATTTGTCAATGTTTGACATGGCTCTGTCTCTCCATCTTCCATCAGGACACTCAGCTAAATGCAGGAAAGGAGATGCAGATTGATTTTTATGGCTTAGCCAAGGAGTCTCCCACAATCTCTGCTCTGATTGTTCCCTGGCACTACTAGTAAGACTCTGATGGTAAAACTCTACTTTGCAATTAACTGGAATAAGATAAATACTGAACAGTAGGGTTATTATCACCATATTTTGTTTATTACCTTTTTTTACTATTGATTATTCAGGGACAGTTTGTCAATGAGACTGCATTACACTGAATCAGAACATTAGTCCATTTAGATTCATATTTCTTCCAGTGAATCTCCAGGTAGTCAGAAAAAGGCCCTTTCCAGTCCTAGTTGAATGTAGGAGGGTTTGAACTTACTCCTAAGTTCTAATTTAGGACTGCAGATTGTCTGCAAAGAAAGCACGTGTTTTACATCTGAGCTCGAGCCCCTTCCCCCAAAAGAGCCCATTCTTTTTCACAAGAAATCCTGACCTTCCTTGGGAGCTTATGGTCACTAGCTAGTTTCACTTCTTACAATCACTCTCTGTTTGGTAGCAATTCTCAAAGTTATGGAATATTCTTTTATTATACGTGTGTAACTGGCTGTGTCTTTAGACATATGCACATCTATTAATACGTACATAAAATCACCTGTTGTGGTAATCTACACATGGGATTCCAAAATACTTATGGAAATATCATCACTATCCCACCATGTATGGAGGAACATTAGCACAGGAACACTGGAAGCTGCCAGAGAACAAGTTAGACCATTGATCCATGTAGCTCAGTGTTCTTGACACTGACGTATAACAGCTTTCTAGGGACTCAGTGTTTGACCTGGCACTTTTTCTCCATCTTCTTTTACAACACTTGGCTGAGGGAAGGACTGTAGCTCAGTGCAAGAACATTTGCTTTGTATACAGAGGATCTCAGGTTCAATCCCTGGCATCTCCTGGTAGAGTAGAGAAAAATGCCTGTTGAAAACTTTGGAGAGCTATGTTAACAACACTGAGCTAGACAAGCCAAGGATCTGACAGTGTAAGACAGCCTCCTATGCAAACACAAGAAAGGAGGTGTGGAATGATTTGCATGGCTTAACCCAGTAGTTCTCATGCATGTAGCACTAGGACCAACTTTTTAGAATGAGAATCTGTTAGGAAGTGATGTCATGACTGGAAGTGACAACATCAAGCAGGAAAATTTTTCACAATTCTAAACTGCAACCCTACCCACAAGTAAGTCCCATTTACTGTCATTTTAAAAAGAATATACATAGTAGCTTGTTAAAAGTACAGGTCTGTTACATTTCCCCAAATGCAGCCACATACCATGGTAGCATCAAGTCTAATATATTAAGAATAAAATATTGAAATGAATGGGGACCCACCTGAAATTGGCACATGACCCGCCTAGTGGGTCCCGACCCACAATTTGAGAAAAACTAGCTTAACCAAAAAATCCCCCCTCCTCTAATAACTCCAGAGCAAAATGTACAATTTACTCCATCTACCTGCCTGGATCACATGGATTATGCATTAAGTCCAACCCTGGTAGAAGGCTTTAGGTACAAAGGAATTTCATCTGCTAAAAAACTTTGTAGAAAATATAAAATATGTCAAAAGTGTGTGTGTGTGTGTGGCGGTGGGGGGGGGAGAATGCAGCACAACAGAAGTGTAGCTTTCAGGCAACCAAGACAAAAAAGAAGCAAAATGAAATGAACAAAAATTCAACAAATTTCTAGCTATTTCACTGGAAGAACTTGAGTTTTAAAGCTACAGTTCAAAAACACGATGATACAGCTTGTGCAAAAATGAAGATCTGGATTAGTGAGAGCCAGACCAGAATGTCATTTATCATAGGCTCGACTTTCTCATCAAGGTTACAGAAAGCTTAAGGTAACACTATAAGGGAGACTGGTTGGCTATCCTCCATATCTAGAACTTCCATCTCTGGGTCTCTCAGGTCCATTTCACCCTTCCCTGAAGAAGTGTAGGCAAGATTCCCTAAACATGAAACAAGAAAATTTAGGTGGAACATATGTTCCTTTGTTTGATAGTCTGTTTTTGACTTCCAGTCCTGTGGAAGTGTCAGATGAGCTGGCAGGGCGTCAATAAGCTACAGGGACCTATTCAAGAGATAATAGTTGTGGAAGAAGAGGAAGAGGAGGAAGAAGAAGAGGAGGAGGAAGAACGAAAAGATTATCCATAGTTAATATGGCTAAGGTTATGGTTGAACACTTAATGGCATCAAAGGGAAATTTAAAACACCAACACTGCCAACCACTTGAGATCCCATTAAATGCAGGGCATATTAGATTTCCTCTGCTGTGTTTAGTGCATGTACACACATTTTTCATTAGAACTAATGCAAGTTATGTGCATGCCTGGAGGAGAATATTTAACCTAGAGGAGACAGGCAAAATAGCAGCATAGTCACTGAAGACTGCTCCAGGAGGGGAAAAAAAATTGATTTCATGAAAAGCCAAATGAATCAAGTAAGGCTTTACTCAGAGACCACAATATCCCCAGAGTTTTGGGTAAAAAACTCCCTGGGGGATGGGTGTAGCATGAGATGACTTTGACATGGCATTGAAGCAGGTAACTAGGCCAGAAGAGTTATAAAATATTGATGGAACAGCTAGTAAATTTAGGTATAAATGCTGTAGGGTGCCAACCACCAGCAAATCTCTAGAACAGTGCCCTGAAAAACTAAGTACTAGGCATGCTTCTCAAATTATTTGTAAAACAATAAGGGACATTTTGGGAGGATTTGTTTTAACCACTTTGAATTGAATCGCTTGTTTGAGGACGAGCCTCAGAAATGTGTGTGTGGGTTTGCTGATTAGAAAAGATTCGAAAAGAATGACAAAGGTTGTGAGGATACAAACGAAGAACAATTTTGAGAGACCAACAACTGTTCTGTGAAGTTCTGTGCCTGCTAGAGAGAAGAAGGAAAGCCTCAAAAATGAAACAAACAGGGAAACGGTTGAAAGTCAATTGGGAGTTGCACAAAAAGAAAGCTATCAGAGATGCATGTTCAAGTGGGCAATCATCCCATGAGTCAGAAGTTCATCTATGTTGTAACATGCTGATGTTCAAACTGTGTTCTTGGAAACCTTGTTGTTTCTTAGAACAGTAATGGCAGAGCATTTTTCAGAAAGACAGCTTTGCGTATGCCCACCACCATTATAATGTACAGAAAAGCGGAATGCTAACTATATTCTAATAAACCACCATTGGTTCACCCAGGTCAATGGTGGGGTCAAACAAGCTAGTACTGAATGAAACTGAAGGTATACCTCTGCACCTTGACTGGATTCTTGGTGTATATGGATTCTCAATGGTCAAAGTGATATTTTTTCTTATGCCCAGACCTTCCATTGTTAGATGCTTGTGTATGCACATTCAGTTTCCTATGTCTCTCATAGGAACTTCAGGAAGATATCCACAGTGTTATAGGAGGTACTATTGTACCTTGCAACTCTTAAAGCATGGGGAGGAGCATCTGGATATCTGATTACAGACTTCCTCTGTCACATGTGATCCGGCAATCAGGTGAAATGGTAAACAATATGCAGTTATTGAATATTTGTTGCCTGGAAGGGTTCTGTATTGGTGCTACCAATTTCCTGAGCACTTATAACTCAACCAGTTGCTGCAGAGAAAATGAGACTCCCCCTGCAACCTGTGACTTTAATTCTAAAACACAGTTGAAGAAGTGTTGTGAACACTTGCTGGATAGTGAGTGTCAGTAGCGCTAAGAAACAATAGCCGACTCCAATGTCCATGTCATATTGGAATGCAGTACTTTGTACACATAGAGAAGCCCCTTTTCAGTTCAACTAAAATTCTTCTGCCAAAAATCTGCCTAGAATCGCTAACCAGATTTAAGTATTCTGTTCACAGTTTTTCTTTTCTTAACCGTGGCGTCTACTTCTACAAGAGTCTTTCCTTTGCAGGTTAAGAGCTTCCTTACATGCACATTCAAGTAAAGTTTACCAAATCTTTAAAACAGAGCATGCAAACATGTGTTTGTGCTTTGCAGCAGAACTATTCCTCCTGCAGTAAGGCTACTTGCCCCCAAACGCATGTGGGCTGTATGTGGTGCCAATGCCTTTTTTATTGGACTTGAAGAGCTGTTCTGCAAAGGCTGGAATGCAGCAGAGGCATACCCTGAAGTGATCATCCAGATAAGCCCCTCCAAATACAGGCACAGCCGGTTTGTTCACAGATTCATGAATCTCAGAGGAGAAAACTGAGAGCAGGAAAGTGACTAAAAAGGTTATTTGGATGGATGGCTGTTTTATTTGAGGCTCACCTGTATGGATAGCCGTGGTACTTGGAGCGGAATATGGACAGCAGAAAACTGAAGAAGAAAACAACCAGACCCAGTCCCACCAGGCATATTACTAGGGGGAAAAAAAGAAACAGAAACATTCTCTAAAAGGCAACTATATTCAATATTAGGTGCAATAATCATTTATGAAAATAATTTAATGTTTAGTCATTTCGGATCTGGGGGTCTGTATGACCTAAGAGACAATTCCAGTAGATTCTCTCTCCACCTCCCACTTCTTTTGTCATCACAAATCCCAAGAAAACTATGTTTAAAAGAATATGGAAGCTAGCAACACACACACACTCTCTCTCTCTCTCGCTATATTTCATGGTACAGAGACTTTGTTGGAGACAGCAGTGCATTTGAACGGTGACATAAATTCTGGTACATGTCAGACTCTTGTAGGGGAAAGGGAATGACATCTTAAGTGATCTGTTGCTCCAGGATGTCAAAGTTACAATATCCAGATCCCATGCAAAAGGAGGGGAAGTGCTTGATTCAGCCAATTCTGTTGTTACTGACTGATTGCTTTGGCGGTCTGCATGAACAACCATCACCTTCCTTCATAAACAGAAATTATTTTCTGAATTGTGACACTGATCACTTTTGCAGTTATTGTGGTACTGGCCTTATTTCCTCCCACCCTGTTTATCCTTATGCTCTTTAGTCAATTCAGAAATAAGCCGCCAAACTTCTCTCTCTTCTGATTGCTACCCTGCTCTTCCGATTGGCAAGGGCTGGCTCATTGCTATGCTCCAGACCAAAAACAATTTTCTGATCCTTTAGACCTAGACATTTCTTTGCCCTAATGATCTTTTTAGCTATGAGGGCAGTTCATCAAATGAACAATTCACTTAATAACTCTTTCATGTTTCATTTGTGAATTCAGCATGTTTAACAAAACATGCTCTTGTCCAACTCTGCTAGTGTTGAAATGTCGTTTAGATAGTGCAGATTCATAGCATTAAGCATCCTTATTGGATGCAGGAGATGCCATTTTTCTCTAAGCTTTTACTGAGCTCAAGTGTTAAATATGCTTCTTTGATAGCACTGGATAGCAGAAGATGCTTGCAGGAGTAAGTACTGGTGCTGATTACGACTAGGTGCTGTTCATTTGCCTGAGTAGAAGCTGGAAAGAAACAGAGTAGATCTTAATGTTCAGCCAACTGGCAAGAAATCTGGGGAGTACCTATGTGTGATGCTTAGGTTAAGACAAAGTTAGCAGGGATGCCCGTCTGCTTTACTGACTACATAGTTGCTTCTTTTTAACTCAGACAAATATGGTCAGACTGCAGACAACATGAGTTCCATGTACCCAAGGCAGTTTTGGATTTGAAGAGCTGGCCTTCATGCTATGTGGCAAGCAGCTTTTAAAAGAGGTTTCAAAATTCTCTTTTTGAAAAGACTTTTGGTTATGGTTGGCACTTCAAATCAACACAGAAAAACATCTCACAGGCTGCACACAGTCCTTTGGGCATATTGTAAGTGGCTTTCACTAACCTCTGAACTGAGAAAGAAATTACAAGGGGGATTTAAGTAGTTGATTGACAATCTGATGATCTGAATTGGATTTTCTAGTCATTTTATACTGTACTCATCATGCCGTTTTAATGCATTGCTGCCATAAATGACTAAAACCATTGTGCAGCGCAATCCTCCCTTGCGCTGGAACAGCCAGGCCAGATTAGGGCCAGAAGTGGCTCAGCTGGAGGCAAGGGGAAACTCTTCCCCTTACCCCCAGGTAAGCTACCACGGCCCCAATGGGTCTCCTTGGACTTGTGCCACCTCAGGAGGTGGCACAAGTCTGAAGAGAAAGGAGCAGCTTCAAGTCACTCCATGCTACTCAGTGAACGGGGTTGGGATCCGGCATAACAGCCGGGTCCCAGCCCTGCCTCCAGCTCCCTGCCCGCTCGCCCGCTCCCGGGACTGTCCTCCGCCCGCCCTCCCCAGACCCGTGTTGGCTGAGCTTGGCTGAAGGAACCTGCCCTCCCCAAATTGATACTGAGGCTGGATGCAGAGTCCGTGGACTGGTGCGTGTGCCTGTGCCGGCCCAGCTGACTCCCAAGGAAACAAACATGCTTTATGGCACATTTGAGACCTTCCTGGGCTGGCGCAAGGGACTTGCACTGGCCTAGGGCACAGTCAGGATTGCGCCTTTAGTTGACTAATAATTGCAATTGAATCAAAAAGAAAATTGTGCGTTCACCACTACCTGTGAATGTGTTCAGATATGAACAAACACAATGGAAATTATGAACACGCATTTTAGAATCTGTTCATGCTAGTCTGTCACACACATGCATTTATAGGTCGGGAAAACAACTGTAATTATCAGGCCTACTGCATTCAACTTACTTCTCCTTTTCCCAACATCCCCTTTGGAGGTAGCAGCTTCATTCAAAAGAACCATTCCCATGGTGATGGCAGCATCTGTGCCGCAGTTGTCAAGGAAACAATGGAAATGTGGAAGTTGCATAAAGCCAAGAGGTGCATCTCTAAACTTAGGTATCGCTTATACATTTTAAAAAGTGTTAAACATGTTCTCTTCCATAATTTATGTACCGTAAATGTATGCAAAAACTGTTAGGAGAGGAAAAAGCATTAGACAGGGATAATTTCAATGCATAATCTAAGATTCTATTTGACTTTCCTGTTTGCTATTTTTAATATATAAATGTTTAAATTTGAGTACACTTTTTTCCCCTCTTCTAAATTAGGGAAATATCATAAAGTGTCAAAGAAATCTATGAGATTCTGGAAACCCATGTACCAATTTTGGTACTTCAAAACGAATGTCTCCAGGAGACAGATTCAGGGTGCATAAAAATAATTACATTAATTCTCTGATTAACCAATGCATGTGAAATCATTTAGAAAGCACGCAGTATGCAGTTTCTCAAGCGACGCTTTTAGGATGAATAGTATCTGTCTACTATGCTGCAAGAACAGAGCAAAACCACAGCAGCGGCAAGAGCGTTTAGTCACTAGCCATTTTCAGACTCTTAATTGCTAGCCTTTACAAATGCCAACAAGCACATAACGATCAAATAATTTTAACTAATTTGCCAGCACCCTAAGCCATTCACATAATTGTTTGAAAATGTGTCCATGAAAAGAAATGGTTACTACTGTAATTAACAGCTGTTGCAAATGGTCGGCGCACAATATTGCAAGTGGGACTGATCTATCACGGGAGCTGAACCTATCTGCAGCCTTCAAAACGTCTACCATTTAAGATGCCAGTAAATTCTTTTTGCATCTCATTAGTACGCACAGTGGGCATCACCACTGTTGTAAACACTCAATATTAACTAACCGCAGTGATTGGCACCAACAGCTGCATCTTATTACAGTGCTTAAGAACATGAGATACGAGTGGAAAGTCTCTGGAGAAAGCTTCTCCAAGCTAGTGTGTTTATTACATAGATAATAATAATAATAACTAAGTATTTATATATCGCCTTTCTGGTCATCGGATTACTCCTCTGACTTTATTCAAGGCAGTTTACAACCCCTCAAGGGGATTTGTACAATCATAGCGGTTCTCTCTTTCAAGAACCAACAACATTTCAGAATGGATCTTCCTGGTTTGGTCTCACTTCTGGCCTCCAGTTCTCCCACACAGGCTGACAAGCAGCTCCATCTCTCACATGGAGGGCAGCCAAGACACTTCTTGCTCACACCAAGAGCAGGTGGAATCACTCAGCTGGGCTTGTCAGCTGCTTCAAGGTCTTGCCATTCTCAGCCGTTCAGGGAGCTGCCGGTGTCCTCGAACTGGCGACCTTCTGATGTTATCTTCGGGCTAATGGAGGCTCTACCCTCTAGAGCAGACCTCCCTGCCTTTCTTCCATGATGGAACTCAAGGCTGTAAACATGGAATTTCCAAGCAGTCACCTATCCATGCACTGATCAAACCTAAACAGGCTTAGCCTCAGCAAAATTGCCATGGCATTTAGCTCTGTATTCAGGTAGCACAATGTTTTCTCCACGACACCACTGAGACACTTAAAACTGAATTTCTCATTATAGTAAAAAAAAAGTTAATGATGATATGGAAGATCTAAAAGGTCTCCTGCATCTCTTCCAAAAATCACATCAAATTCACAAATGCATTATTATTATGATTATGGTCTTGATATTGCTTTTATAGTTAGCTTGCTATTGTGCCAGAGTTTTTATTGGTAATTCTGTTATTTATTGGCTTTAGTCTTTCTGCTATTTTGATTCTGACCCGTTTTTGTTTTTGTTTTAATAAGGAGAGATTTACACTCTTTATTGTTGGGTTTTAGATTTTGTATTCTGTTTTATATGTCTTATTTTCTTTGCATGGTTGTTTTTTTATTATAGTTTTGTTGTTTTAACTGTCTGGCGCTTTGGGTTTACCATAGATGATGATAAATTATCATCCTTTGGGGAGACGGGTGGAGTATAAATAAAGTTTATTATTATTATTATTATTATTATTATTAACATTTCAATATATTTTAGTGTATCAACCATTGCTTTCATCCCCTTCCTCTCACCTGACTTCCTTGTGACAAGATCAGCGGTCTCCAAACCATTTTTGCATTTGAAAAAAAGCCTTCCCTGTCATGTGTGGCACTTACCATTCTGCGCTGCTGCTGTTATCTTGCAAGCAGATCTCAAAAAGCTACTCCAGGCAGCTGCTTCCAAGTAGAAATTGGGGCACAAAGCCAGCTGGGGCAATGGGCAGTTGAAGCGACTGCTTGGCGAGTCTTTCTGAGAAGATCGGCTTGCAAGATAACAGGCAGCAGTACGGAATGCTAAGCACCAGGCTTGATGGGAAGGGTTTTTTTCAGGTGCCGGATCTGACCCATGGACTGGGGTTTGCCACCTACTTATCTATATTGTAACCCCTTTGGTGCAGTTGCTTCATTCTATGTAAAAATATGTTCCATATTGATTGTACCTTGAAACTGTGCTTAGAAAACAGCTGGGCAGCATGAAAACATACAAATTGAACACCCAACTACGGTAAGGAAAATAATGCAAATTTTAAAGTCTTACTAATTCCACTAAGGAAGTTACACGAACACTTAACTTTCTACTGTTAAAATAAGACTGAGGGCTTTAAGAGTGCTTAACTTTGGTTGGATCACGTCCCAAATTCACAAGCACCTCCTCTCACCCCTTCATAACAGAATCCGAAGGCTGTCAATGCTATTGCATTTTCCTTCACTAATCACTGTTCCTTTTTCCTTTCCAATCCTAAAAAGCGACCCTGGCATGTTGCCTATCTTTACTAGTCTGAATGACGAGGGACTGGACAGGGTTAGTTCTTCATATTATTTTTTATTTACTTTCCTTGACAGGTTTGCAGGAAACATTAAAAAGGTAACTGCATGAAACTTAAAAATTCATGATAAGGCACTCAAAGTAAAATAAAACTTTATAGGTAGGCCACATATTGGTAGGTGCTTAGAAGGGCTCACAGAAACCTTTAGGTATCATGAACTTCCACAATTAAAAAATACCTGATATCCTTTGAGTGTTTACGCTGAAATAAGCCTCAAGGAGCTCAATGGGGCTTATACCCAGATAAGTGTAAACAACATTATGACCGTAGCCAATTAACCAAATTTTATTCATAAAATAATTCATCACTTAGAGATGCATAAAATTCGCTAGGGGAAAAATCACCACAATATTTCTAAAGAAAAAAAGCAACTTTCATTTTTAGACAATGCACAAATCTGTCACAGTAGGCAAAATATTAGGAAAGGCACCAGGAAATGTCTGGTCTATGATGGTGCTTGCCAACTGCCAGTTTAAGAGTACTCACATTAAGAATAATTTTTAAAATAATTTTTTTAGTTGATCAAATTGTTTTTTTTTAAATCAATAAGTCACCTAAATATTGTCATCATATTATTTATTTTCTATAGCTATTTTATCCCAGTGGTCTGTAACCTCAAAACACACCAGGCAAAGTATGGAAGCACGACTGAATAGTAAAGCAAGCACATTTATGGTTATTAACTGTGGCTCTCTTATTATGGTATTTTGTTGGTGACATACCAATGCCTGAGGGAGCGGGTGTGCACATCAATAAACATCACACACATATAGAAGAATTCTGATGGAATCGTATGCATGAGCACACCAAACTTTTTTGCAGAGTTTTATCAATGCACACATTGATAATTGCGTAGGGAAAACACACAGATGAATTGAAAGAATTTGAAAACTGCAGCAAAATGTGCACACACAGTGCTTGGTACAGAATTCAGGACAAAGGAAAGCTTGGTCCATGGATGTAATGCAGTGGATTCCACTTTGGAAAAAAGCACCACATAAACCAATTCCAAAATGGATGGATTTGGGTCCAAAATTGATGAATTGGACCAACTTTAGACCAAACTTGAATGAGGTATGTTTCAGAATCCTCCTTGAATTGTACTCCCAAAGCTGGTTCTTTGGGAGGAGCAATCTTGCCAGTGGATGTTGAAAGATGGACTTCTTCCTGAAATTTTTACTGGGAACTCAAGTTGCGAAGTAGTTATGCTGTGGGGAGGCATATTTAAAATCAAAGATATTAATTTATTTAAATTCGAAGACCAAAAGGAAATGACCTCTGCAGCATTGTAAAGCAAGTTGGCACTTCTGGCCATGTTGTTAAAAAGGCAGGGAAATGAAGCTGGCAAAAGTTGCTCCTTCCTTGTATGTGAATCAGGCAGACACTTGGCCTGCTTGTCCTTCAGGCAACTCAGCTGGAAAATTGAAAAAGCAAAATCTCACTGAAAAAAACCCAGATGCTGCATCTGAACTGAGATACCCTCAGCAAATAAATTACAAATGTATAAATAAATAAAAGGTCATTGGCTTACTATGAGTGAGCCACTCAAGTATCCATTTTAATTTTTAGAAGACGAGCATTCCGGCTAAAGCTAAATCTTCTAGCGAAGTCCAAATCTAAATCAAGTCATTATTTATTGAAAGTATTTATTCATAGGGCAATAATTACCAACATTTATCAAGCGCCAGCAACATGGACAAGGTCAGTAGCTAGAAGCATGGCCAAGGAGGCAAATAGGGCTGCCAACTTCTCTATATTCACAGACTCCCAGTGGTGGCATAATCTCCCCCTTCAGCACTGTCTGGCATCAGCTGAAGAGATAGCAACATCCTTTGGGAGGTGTGTGCAGTGACATCATTGAAAAATGTCGAGATTAGGAGCCAATGGCAACTTCCAGGTTGAACCTCTTCAAGCACATGCAGTTCTGCTATGACTAAAAACAAGTGAGAAGGAGCTGTTGAAGCCACAAGCCAATGAGGTCTCCACAGAACAGCTCTATCTTTTCTTTACTGATAGATCAACACCTTGTACCTATTAAAACTGACATGGAAGTCACCTTGATTCTGTTCACCATATTTTCCCAGTCAACCCTGTGAAGAGAAGACATCTTTACAGCATCAGTTATAAAATTGGCTTCATAGTGAACTGTGAACCACACCACCCCTTTTGGGTAAAGTTCATTTGACTGCAGCAGAATTGAGACACAGAATTTGAACATTACCAGCTGCAGAACTTCCAAAGTGGCTTGCACACCAATTGATGCTCTGCCCAGACAAATGGGCAAAACGTTCTATGTGTTTAACTGCAACCAAGGTGAACTGTCAAAGAATGAAACAGAATTCAAATACTATTAGGAAACAACTCAGCAAGATCTTTTGTATTAGCTGATAAACTAGAGGTCCCTTCTCCATAACATGCCTTCCTATATAAGTGACAGCCCAATTCTTTCCCTTGACAAGCTTTCCCTTGTCAATGCAGCTGTGGCAAAATGGTTTGTGCTGCATCTTGCAGTGGGCATTTCTGGAGGTCTTCTCTAGGTAAGAGAACATAGAGCTGCCAACATGGGGATATTGATGATCTTAAAGCCAACAACTCCTGGGATGCAGATTCCTATGACTACGATATCTTTTGGAAGTCTCATTGTCAAATATTGCTTCTGAAGGGGCAAAGGAATCTATTCTATCTTGCTTAAAGGAATGCAGTGACAACCAGGTGGCCAGACGTGTCTCATTCATTTGGACCCTTTCTCAGAAGGTGGTACCCTTGGCAAAGCATCATGATACCTTCTGGAGCCCGAAAGGTTGCTAGAAGCGTAGGCCAAGATTATGCCATCAAGCCAAGGAAGTGGTGAACATCTTCCTACCCAAGTTCAATTTCTTGGCAAATCTGCAACTGTATTGACAGGGCATTGCTTCTAGCTATACAGAATTCAAGCACCCAACACATTTCCAGTATTTGAATGCGCATTTGCTGGAAACATGTTTTCATTTTTTTCATGGAAAATCATGGAAAGATTTTTTTTCTTTTCCATTCTTAATAATATTAGTATTCCACAGTGACTCAAAGAAATCCACTTGTAGGACAATGCAGCATCTTTTTTTTTTTTTTTTTTTTTTTTAAGAAAAACAGGATCAGATATTTGATTGTTTGCAACAACAGCTACTCAAGAGCGGAATTCTTCCAACAACACAAAGTTGAGAATGGGGGATTTTTCAGCATCAGACTGCTGCTAATGTCACATTTAGTGCATCATCCCAAGTGGAATCTTAACCAGTTAAGATCCTTAAGTGCACATGTACATGTATGCATATAAGGGAAATCAACCCTATGAAAAGCTTTTATGAAACTCGACTGCTTCTGATGATCCCTCTTGCAGAGAAGTGATGGTCTATTTAAACCCATCAGATCTGCAAAGATAATTATTTTAGAATCCATTTCAGTCCAGCTACAGCAAGCAAGTGCATGGAAGTACAGCTGACTGGATGATTTTTCAGATCTTTCCTTCTCAGTGAGATAACACCAGGACTGCTTAAGAAAGGTGCCAATCAAACTGGTTGGAGAAAATAGGTTTTGAAAAGCTTTGAAAATAAAAGTTGAGGTACGGTTATACAATTACACTTAAAAAAAAAATCCGAAGTGCATGGAGTAGAAGTGATAAAACATTCATTTGTTTCCTATAGAAAGAAATACTCTGTGGCTGACACTGACACTTCGGAGAAATGGAGCAATGTAGGCAGTCACCAAATCATGTGGGTTGGTGTGATGCAGTCATGAAATCTTGAAGCAATTATTCTTCAAGGTGCTTCAACTCTACTATTCTTTTACTTAATTGATCTGATAATTTCTTGTGTATTTCCGATTACATTCCTATCCATGAACATTGTTCTTCCAACACCAAAAGCTGCCTGTTCTGATATATAACTCTACCCATTTCCCTTACTGTTCCATATGCTGGAGACTCTATCCCAGAACATCTACACAGTGAGATTCATCTCTCTCTCTCTCTCTCCCCCCTTAAAAAGGAATTCTTAAGCTCAAGGTGGTTTTGAATTCTCACCATAACTACAACCAAGGTCATATTCATGTACCTGTATTTGCTCATATTCATCCCATCACCAGTGGCGATCCCAGGTGATGTCATGCCAAGGGCCACGACTGCAGAGTGTGTCCCCCCAGCTAATGTCTACCCCCCAAAGCTAGCGCATCTCTCTTAGAAAGCCTTCTGAGCTTCTAAAGGGCCCTTAAACAGTACTTCTGGAAAACTGGAAATACTGTTTAAAGGGCCCTCCAGCGGCTCAGAAGGCCTTCTGAGCACTACGGGGTGCTGTGCGACGCCTCACTGCCCATCACCTTTCCCTGTCATCCTCCGGTATCCACTGCCATAAGATAAGGTGATAGCCACTAGAACAGATGGGTTTATAAAAAAGGCATGGGCCAAAGTCACCCTAACAATATCAGTGGGTATGTGAATGCCCATCAGGGAGAATTAAGTGGGGTTTTAGATAAGTAAATAAGTACCAGAGACTGGAGAGGGCTAATCATGTCCTCTTTTTAGGGTTTCCCACAGGTATCTTGGTTGGCTAGTGTGAGGAATATTTCTGGGCCTCTGGTCTGATCCAGCAGGGGCTCTTCTTAAATTCAAATCAACCCCTGCTCCACTGTTGTTTCATTCACTCCTGAAACTTAGACTGTAAATTCCATAAACCGGAAAACTGAAGGGGTTCGTTATTCTGCAAAAGTGTCATGAATACATTGTTGGAGCAATGCAAATAATTTTTTTAGTTTTTAGACAAAAACTCTTGAAGGCCAGCCTCTACAGCAGCATGCTGCTATGTTAAAAACTGACCTTAAAACATTTAATTAGAAAACTAAATAGTTTTAGTAGATTAGTTATGAACATTTTATCTGCATTAAGTGTATTTAAGTGAAGGATTAATAAATGGGGATGGATGGACCCTGCAGGCTACTGCAAATCCCCATAATAATGACCTTCAAATTTATCACTTCCTATACAAGGAAACACTTGTGATAAAGAAAATATTTATTATTTGAGCTGCACTAAGTGGAATGCTATTGCAACAACAAATATAAAAACGGCAGATTACAGTTGCTAATCTTCAGTGGTCCGGCATGAGAAAACTGAAGCAAGAATTGCAAAAAGTTTAAGGTAAGATGTGTTGAGAATTGATGTAAGCTTTTCGTAGGGTGAAAAATGTATTATCTCACTTCCAGTACAGTGGGTGCACATATGGGGGGGGGGGGTTTGAGAAGATTAACCACAGGTTCCCCCTTCCCTCCTGCCCTTCACTAACAAAGCTATTCGAATAATGGGGAAACTGAAAATAAAGGGCAAGTAGGAGAATAGTAAGTTGGCATATGTGGAATCATTGGTCTACCTAGCTCAATATTGTCTACACTGATTGGCAATTGCTATCCAAGGTTTCAGGGAGGGGTCTGTCCTTGCCCTACCTGGAGATGCCAAGGATTGGACTTCTGTGGGCAAAGTGCATACACTCCTACTGAACTACAGGACATGTGGGGAAGAGAATAATGCTCCCGGTTTGAACATAAATGCGGGTTGATGTTTAAAACAGGTCGTTCCCTGTCTATTTTAGCTGGAACCACGAAGTAAAATTGGAACTATGGTAGAAGAACAGAAGAACGACATGGTGCAGCTCTTGCTAGATTCTACCACATTGGGATATGGGGTAGGGACCATTTATCCCCACCCCATTTGAATTCCCCACCACATCAAAAAAATAAGATTATGTTTCACTGTGAATCCTGCGTGATTCTAATTTAAGCAATTTTTTTCTTATTTAAATTGTTCCTATACAAGAATACTAGCACCTTAGAGAGAAGAACGAACAGAAATCCATCCCCCTGGCATACTTGCTTTCTATCTGCAGGAAGTGGTTCTTCACCTGTACTCTAAAGAGTCACTCATGCCATTTTTCTTAAGGTCTACCAACCTTCCTCCCTCAAAGTAGACACTGGCTCATGTAAGGTAAGTGCAGTGCAGTCCTAAAGAGCTGAAGAGATGTCTGCCTCTCTACAACAGAGAAGCCTTTTTTAGGGGAGCTCTTTTTGTTGGTACTATGAGTTACTGTAGTGGTTTTAAAAAGAAACACAGCATTGTAACACCAACTGGTGACACTCTAACCATTGCCAGCATACTACTGATGCACTATTGCAATACAAACTGATCAACAAAAGACAAATACACTGATTAAGCCCCCTCAAGTATTCGGAAATCTTCTGGAACAATGTAAACCTAAAAGAGAATTAAAATGTTAGTGCATCAAAAAAAGTATACTGCTTAGGAAGATCGATTCCACTTATTTCCAATAGTTTATCAGTTTTGCAGTATTTAGAGTTGTAGGCAACCTATTTGCATTTTTCCTTCTCGGATGATTTATTGATGGCTTAAAAAAATCAACTATGCAGGGCAGCCAAAATATTGATATAAGCCTGCCTATAAAACACAAACTATTATTTGAGAAAATTATATACAGCACCTTCAGGCAATGATCACCCAACTGAGCTGGTGACAAATATGTTTACAGTACATAAAGCTTCATTCTCAATTGCACCTGATAACAAGCTACTCTTGCTCTTAGGAAAGAAAAACAGGCCTTTGCCAGTTGAAGATAAATGAGAACAGATGTTGAGGAAAAAATGGCACTATACATACTGTTGTTATAATGACAGATTAAAAGTGATCCAAATCTAAAAACAATTCTCAAACTGCGTTCAGCATTAATTTTTTTCTTCTGAAAATACTTGTCCTCGGATGCACTGCTCGGAAAAGAAGTCGGGCTGGAGAAGCCGTTCTGTTCCCAGGAATAGAATCTGTATTTTGGCAGGTTCGCCTTTCAAATTCTGCTGTGCGACAGAAAACTGACGTATTGAGCCTTGTTATCCTTTAAGCAAGCTTTAGACAGGCCTAAATGAATACACTTTGACAGAATTATCCTGGATTTACTTTGATGTAAATGAGACATGCATGATGCTCAATATTGTACAGAAACCTGCTAGATGGAAAAGGCAGGAGAAGTGGAAGGGCAATCCCGGTAAGCTTATGGCAGCATGCTTTGATAGCATCTTAGGAGTACGTTTTCAGACTTAATTCAACGCTACTCGAGAATCGCCTTAAACAAGCATGTTAAGAAAGCTAAAGGGATATTTAGAAGCTGGTGCTACTGATATGACTTTTTCCTTATCTGGACGGCTAGTTCAACTGCACACCTCTCCCTGTGTGTCACTGAAAAAATCACTGCCACTGCCAGTCATTCATGCATGAGAAACCATATCTTAGCTTCTCTACATCTATGCCCAATCATGCTGAAGCTGCTCACTGCTGGACTAGGGGTTCCAGAGGTGCTCCCTGCATGAACATGACCAGAATGGGTAAGAGCTTTTCAACCACCACCAACTGTACTACTCTGTCCCCTCCATGCAGGCAGAGCCAAGGCTGGGTTTGCAGAACCATAAGATAAGGAGCAACTGGCTCTGACAAAAGCCAAAGAAGGAATGAAGTCTGAAATCCTTGTCTCCTGGTCTTGCATCACTCCAAGACTCCACCTCCCTGCCTGGATACAGGAATTTAAAGGGGCAGACCTCTGGTCTGTAGTCTTGCACTCTTCCATAGCTCCACTGCATTCCTCCTAGCCAGATGCCAGGGCTGATATACATGCTCAGGAGTGTGCAAGATACTGGAAATGAGAGGGACTTATTCTTCAAAGTGTTCTGGTTCACGAGTCTCCAGTTTTGCCTCAGGGCAAGGGTTTCGACACACAAATTGGGTGAAGTGCATGCTTTGACTGGCCTTGAGATAGCAGCTGATTACACTCAAAATAGCCAATGCTGTCTTTAACAGCCACTTAGAAGGCTGAATTTTCACATACCTGCTTCACTGCTGGGTGCACATGAAGCATCATTGGTCATATAGAAAATAAAGGGAGGTTCTGCTTTTTCCCAGGATAACTCTGTGGTCATCACAGCCATACATACTTTACAGCCCACATTGGTTGGGTCTTGTGTATCTGCAGGGGACCAGTGCAGGATGAGGTATCCTGGGTTGCAAGGAACAAGAGCATTAAAGCAGTTTTTTTTTTTTAATGTATGCAATTTATATCCACTGTCATGATTTGTGAACTGGAGGATTTTGATCTGAAACCTTTTCTAACCAGCAACTTGTTGATGCACTTGAGATCCAGGATGATCTGCCTCCCTCCATGTCTACTTACATTAGGGGAGGATACGTCAAAGTACCTTGAATCAGGAAAAAAAAAAACAATGATCTTGGTGGTACAAAGTTGAAGAAGGTAATCTAAGGCCTGCACTAGGTGCTGATTCTTAGCAGGATTATTTGACTTCAGCACAGGTAGAAATTCATGTCTTGGTAGCACTGAAATGCTATTGTGCAATCCTTTCGTGGTCTGTCCAGGGGCGAACCGGTTTGAAATTACCCCTACCCAGAACTGAATAAAAGCTTGGAGGCACCCCTATACCAGGAAAGAGAGGGATGCATTCCTAGAAGGTACACTGCAGCATAAGAACAGCCCCACTGAATCAGGCCAGAGGTCCATCTAGTCCAGTTTCCTGTATCTCACAGTGGCCCACCAAATGCCCACAAAACAGCAAGAGACCTGCATCCTGGTGCCATCCCATGCATCTGGCATTCTGAGGTAGTCATTGATAGGGAGCCACGCAGTCTTTTTGATGAATAAAGATGCATAAAGTAGGCTAAGTCAGTGTCTAAAGGTTTAGTCCTAAAAGTGCTCTACTACAATTTTCAAAACTCTGGAAGAAATTCAGCTATAGGTAATGATATATTTTCAAATTGCTTCTTTCATTAAAAAAAAGCAAAATGTTGCTTTCTTCCACAAAGTTAGCAAATTATCTGCATCATTCTTGAAAGAGCCACTCTCTGATAGAGAGGTAGGCAACACCTTTGTTTAATACATGAAAGAAGCCATGCTTCTGCCCAATTCAATTTGGCAATGCATTTGCCAAATTCATTCAGCAGTAACGATAAGGATGCAAAATTGCTTAATTTCAGAAAAGAAAGCAAAATAGCAACTGGTTTTGACTTCCTTACCAGAAGGCTGGAAGGCAGCCAATGCAATATCAATGCTTTAAAAGAAATCCAATGGGGAGCCAGAAAATCACAGGCCCATTAGTCTAATGTAACTTAGTGAAAGCATTATTACAGACAGAATTATTAAAAATATAGCTTTGGAAGTAGCTGCATACCAAGTCAGAACATTGGGCCATCTAGCTCAGTACTGCCTCTTATTGATGGGCAACAGCAATTTAAAGTTTTGGACAGGGGTCCTGCCCAGTCCTACCTTAAGATGCCAAAGATTGAACTGGGGACCTTCTACAGGCAAAACATAGGCTCTAAGCTCTGAGCTAGAGTCCCATCCTCAAAGCTTAGTACAGGAAGAATCGCTTGGGTTATGCAAAAGGGAACTTCTGCCTCAGCCACCTTCTGGAGTTCTTTGAAAGTATCAAGATGCAACAGGGCAAGGGTGAACCGCTACACATTATAAGGACTTCCAAAAACCTGCTGACCTCTTAAACAGGATGTGGTGATGGCATCTGGCATAGATGCCTTTAAAAGGGGATTGGACCAATTTCTGGAGGAAAAATCCATTATGGGTTACAAGCCATGATGTGTATGTGCAACCTCCTGATTTTAGAAATGGGCTATGTCAGATGCAAGGGAAGGCACCAGGATGCAGGTCTCTCGTTATCTGGTGTGCTCCCTGGGGCATTTGGTGGGCTGCTGTGAGATACAGGAAGTTGGACTAGATGGGCCTATGGACTGATCCAGTGGGGCTGTTCTTATGTTCTTATAAAGACTCCTGCATAAATTTTGCAGTTATAAAAAAAAGGAGCAGATGCTTGTAGAGCAGTAACTGGGCAAAGAACAGGACGGGGGGGGGGGGGGTAAGAATAAATAGACTTTTCTCACAATAAGCAGAGTCCACCAAGGATTTGCATTGGGATTGGTGCTACTTGATTTATTCATAGATGCTCTGGAGGGTGAGCTGTCGAGGGTAAGCTTTGTAGATGACACCTGATTGTTCTGGGTGGTGATCACTCCAGTACGCTGCTAAGAACTCAAAAAGGATCTCTCCAAACTATTGCATAGACAACAAAATGGCAAATAAAATTCAGAAGATGCGAAAAGTAATGTGTATTGGGGAAAACACTACTAACCACATATATACTAACTGTGTCTGAATTGGCTGAGATTAATCATGCAAGACCTTAGTGCTCTCTCTCTCTCTCTTTCTCTTTCTCTCTCTGTGTCTGTCTTTTTTCACAAAATTCACCAAAAATTTAAATAGCATTCTTCAGGAAACTGATATTTTGTGAATACAAAAAAGAAGCAATGAAGCAGCTCTTAACTACAGCTGATATATAGAGGATAATGAAACACAAATTCGTCCATGTGTAAATTATAACAGTCCATGGGTAAGCCTCCATGCTATTGGTGAAATCTCTTTGAAGCCCAAATTTTAACTTGACAGCACTAAGCTGTGAAATAAAATCTTAAAGGACTTCTTGCTGGAAGACAGATTAAGACTTCACATGATGTTACTAGTTCTATCAATGTAATGAGTACACTGGGCTGGTTTAAATACTGTAGAAAGCAGTGAGAATGATGGCTGGTTCAGTAAAATAAAACAACTCAGCAACTTGTCTGCAACCCAGCAAGTGGCTGCAGGTCTGAGGACATTGATTTCAAAGTCAAAATACAACTAATGAGATTTGCTCCCTATATAAATTTTAGACTTTTTGTGGTAAGGTTGGTCTTCATTCCTCCAAAGAGCCAAATGAATCTGAATTAGAGGGCTTGCAGAAAACATTTTCTGTTGGTTTCTAAATACTGGAAGCCTGCCATGCATGTTCTACACAACATGGAATCTCAGAACTTCCACTTCTTGGTGAGGGCGTCTTAATTTAACCTAATATTGTATAAAAGGTATGAACTTGGCACTGTTAGTATCACCGCCACCTATGTGCATGCCTCAAATCCAGAGAAGAAAAATAAGGCCAGAATATAGAGGCGTGCCATCAACCAACTACAGCTGTATTGATTATCTCAGAGGGGAAATGTAGTTCTGGTATACATACGGGAGCTTTAACTATTTTAGGTAATCCATGGAATGTTACTCTCTCTCACTCTCCCCCCCCCCCAGCATTTAAATGAGATGGCATGATTGTCTTAAAAGAACTATGTGGGAGAATCAGAAACAAGGCAAGCTAAGCACATTGACCTACAAGTATGCTACTTCTATCCCCCCTCCCCACTTTAAAAGCTACTAATTTTTTGTGGCATAAGCCTCAACCCATTTCACCACTGTATGAGGTATACACAGATACACACATTCTCTAAATGAACCTTCAATGTTTGCAGTTATTTCTGGTGTATGTATATATTACCAGTGGTAAAGACGGGTAGGATCTGACAGCTACTGGCAAAACATTAGGGCATGTCAGAAAAATATTTATAATGATACTTACTATGAAATTTGTGATCAATATAGGTTAATATTATGAACGCTTGTGCAAAATATGTAACCTGCTGTCATGGCTGTATAATACTTGTATTAGAATTCTCAGTGTTTTATGCTTACATAGTATAATTATAGTGACTGTAAACTCATGTTTCAGTAATCTCATGTTTCAGTGGCAGTTGGGAGCCTATATATAAGAACATGTGTATCATTTTATTTTTATCTATTTGATGAGAATAAAAGGCTAGTTCACATAGACCCAGGCATGCAGACTCTGGAGTGAGCCTAGGACGCTTGCACACCAATTCCACAGTGCACAGAAAGTATACATATTGCGTGCAAAATGCTTGACACACATTCCACCCATGGGATCAACCCATCTACTTTGAGCAGTAGACTCATTGCAGAGGTAAAATAAACACAGAGCACATGCAGATGTATGGTGATAAGCATGTGATTACACAATGTGTTTTACATATAGAGAAGCACATGCACAAACCCAAGACTTTTGACTGTGTACCAGAAGTCTGTATGAACCATCTCTTTAGACAAGTTCTTCAAGAGACAAAATTACTGGCTTATTATTTGATCAACTCAACCACTGATTTTACAAAGTGATCCCTGATATATTCTAAACATTTTGTGCTACCAATAAGAAGAAATAAAAACACAGAGCATAGCATTAAGAAACCAATCAGACCAGTGTTTGTCAATCAGTGGTGCTCATACCATCTGTGGTACTTGAGGTGGTGTCCAGTGGTACTCACAGGATCCCCTGCTCCTGGTGACACCAGCAATGCAACACAACCAATAGCAGTAGGTGGCTCAGCTTAGCAAACAGAACTCAAAAAGGCCTCCTGTTCACCCTGAGCCTCTTATCAATGTTTATCATGCTGTGCATGGCTTCCCAAACTGGAAGTAACTGATGATGACATCATTGTCAGTTACTTCTGGTGGAACATGTGAAGTGGTACAAGGGGGGGACAAAGCTGAATTAGGCTGTAGAAAATGAAACAGCTATTCAATATTATTCATAATTGTTACAGAAAAAAAAAAAAACCAGCCACTCCAGATTTCTTCAAGAACAAACAGCAACACTGGACATCAGCTTAATCATACAGTGACTAGGCAGGGAATGCAGTACCTGTTCAAAACCTCAATGATATCCACTGTCAGTGCAATTTCCTTTAAAGGCAGACTCTGTTTTAGCTTGCCTTGTTCCATCCATCAACATTTGAAGGATACTCAGGAGCAATATAATATGAGACTCTGCAACAAACTGCGCCTGGCTGCTTCCGTGAATGTAGCTCTGAAAAGGGGGAAATAGAGAAAAAAAATTAATAGTCTTTTAGAAAAGATTTTAAAAGGACACAGTTAGTAACGGTATATGGGAACAGAATTAAAAATAAAAATCAGCCTGGAAAACAAGGCATGAAGAACAAGGTACAACACACAGTATACATAACAGAGTAAACATAGTTACACCTTAACACATTCTTGCTTAAAGCAAAACAACTTGAAATGCTAGGGACACTACTGGCAGGAGAGGGCTGCTGCCTTCGTGCCTTGTTTGCAAGCCACCCGCAGGCATCTGCCTGGTGGCTCTTAGTAGCAGAACATGGGAACAGACAAACTTTCAGACTGATAAAGTGAGGTTCACCATTAAAGAAATGTAAGATGAAAAGTTTTCTTCTATGCTTATTTATAATTTATTTAAAGTATTTATACCCCATCTGTTCATTAAATCACTTTAAAATAATCGTCATCTGGCTGGCCAAACATTTAGGCTCCATTTGGTTACATAAGTGCTTCCCAAACTGTGTGCCACGGTACCTCAGGGTGCTGCAACACACTCACAGGGATACTGCAGGATGTCCCTGGTGACCCCCCCTTACTGACTCTCCCAAGCACCACCATCTTGGACCTCATGAAATCTCATGAGGGCCAAGATGGCAGCACCCAAATCTCGCAAGCTCTGGCAAGATGGTGGCATTCTGGTTGAGCCAGGAAGAAGAGGCTGCGGGGGTGCCATGATCCTGGTAAGTTTGGGAACTACTGGACAACATCCTTTCCTATGAGCATGCATCTCCGCTTTCTTTAGTTTCCAACCAAGGGAGATTAGGATGTATTGTGTTGCAATTTATAATCAACTGCATTATTTTAACCATTACCCCTTCGCCCCACACACAAATATAGATGTGATCTATATTCCTGAACCACGCACATCTTCACATACCCACACTCATTTATTTTCACATGCACAAAACAAAACAGAGAGCAGGGGTAGGGGAGCCAAACTTTATAAGTCAATTACTTCCAAGACAATAAAAAAAAATGGTAACTGCATATTATTTGATCCTATTTCATTTCCTAAAGAGTACTTGTTCTCTCACTGTGAATTGTACTGAGCTCTCAAGGCTGTGCTGTATTGATGGAGAACAGCCTCAGATTTTCAACAGCTTACAGCAATTCTTTCTCTACAAGGCTTTCAAAACACAAGCTTCCATAAATTACTTGCTTTTAATTTTAAACATTTTTACCCCACTCTTCAACCAACAGGCTTCCAGAGCAGTTTACATTAGATCACTGAATAAGCAAATCAGAACCAAACAAAGTGTGTGTGTGTGTAGGGGGGGGGGGTAGTACCTCTGGTTTTTTCTGCTCCTTCTCACTGGGTGGTTGCTGGTTCTATGACCACTGTGAGTGGGTACTGGCAAAGTTGAAGCTTTAAAAGGCACCAGCAGATGGAGGTAGTAATGGTGACTTTGCCTCCTCCTTATCACCACAGAGCCGATACCCTCAGAAAGTATCCCAGAATAGTGTGCCAAATGTTTTGGCCCATAAAAGGACAGGCAAATCATGGTCAAGAGACTTGCATATCTTCACAGCCACTCAGTAGAAAATGTTCATGTTTCATCCTGATCAGGTTTCTCAACCAATGGTACTTGAGGTGGTGTCCAGTGGTACATGCAGAACCCCCAACCTCCTGGCAGAGAGACCGGCAATGCAATGAAACAAGCAGCAGCAGGAGGCTTCGTGGGCAGAGCTCCAGTGTGCATTTTTTGCATGTTCGGAAAAGCCCTCTCATCCACCCTGAGCCTCTTACCCAGTGTTTGTTATGTCATGTCTGGCCTCTCAATCTGGAAGTAACTGGCGATAACATCACCACCAGTTACTTCTGGTGGTACTTCCAGTAAGTGGACCATGCAAAGTGGTACGGAGGGGGGACAAATGTCAAGAAATGCTGATCTAGACCAGATGTTCCCAAATTTTCTCTGTTCGTGGCACCCCTAGGCTAACTGTAGTTTTTTCAGAGTTCCCCCTAGCTGTGTCCCCCTTAAAAATTAAAAATATCCCAAGACACCCCTGTGAGTTTGCTGTGATGTTGCAGCGCAGTCTGGGAAAAACAGGTCTAGACAAAATTGAGAATGACCGTTAATAACTTCTACTACTTCTAGAGTACCTACAAAGTCAAAAAAGTATTACATAAAACAAAAAAGACAAGTCTTGCTCACAGGCTTACAATTTAAGATGACAAAAGAGAAAGGGGGTGGAAGGAAAAGGTTGAGATGCAAGATCAATGAGATAGTGTCAGTGTGGGGGGATGACTTTCTTATGCTGATTTTTAAAATAAACGTTTGATTTATTACTGTTGTTTCCTACCCTCTCACCAAGCAGTTGAGGACAGTGTAAAACGACCCCCCTTGTATTCCTCACAACAACCCTGTAAGGTAGGTTGAGAGATGGAGACTGATCCAAAATCATCCAGAAGAAACCTTTATGACTGAGCAGAGATTTGAACCTGAGACTCCCCTATCTAAATCCATCACTATGCCTCTTCTCCTTCTGCGAGAAATCTGAGGGCGCTTTTTACTCTACACACCAAAAAGGACTAAGTGGTTCACTTGAGGACAAGCTTACTGATGAAACATGGTATGTATACTCATAAACTTCTATTAACATTCTCAATTTATTATTCAAACACAATTTCAAACTGACATATGCTACCACTTCATTTTCTTCAAGCACGTCCAAAATTTCCCACTGTCAATAACCTTCGGGCTTCTAAGACCACTATCAACAACCAGTATGTGAGGAAGTAACTTCCTTACTAATCAGGAAGTTAATTCCACCTCCTTCACCTGCCTCAAATTACATTGTGCATTTTCTTTCACAGTAAGAAAACTTCAATAAGTAACATCTGTTCATAACGTTCAGTTTACAGTTATTGCAAAGTATGTATTTATTACACATGGCATAAAACCCAGTGCTGCTTTGCCAGCTGCATGCAAGCTCTCCGTTAGTCTTTCTGCCTTTAAGGCAAAATGGAGATAAAGACAAGCTCACAGCAGACACGTGAGCTGAATGAGAAATGGTAGTGTATGGTACTGCAGTGGATACAAAATGAGGCGCAGGACAATTCCTACTTGAAATGCCCAGGACAGGCTGCTGGGATAGTTTGGTGGTGAGTAGTTGACTAAAGACAGTGGAGGAGCAAAACCTACTGGAAATGCATGAATGACTTGACAACCATCTCCTGAATAATTTGTAAAGACTGGCTGAGGAACCCAGACAATGCTACTGAGATAAAATTACATTCTACAGGACAGAGTCATGATATACAGTGGTCTTCTCATCTGTGGCTTTAGCAGCCTCATATAAGCACATCTCCACTAAGCTGAACTTCCATTACTTGCTGATGCCCTTTAAACAGAGTCCCTACCTCTCTATAAATAGAAGCCTCATTACAATGCTGTTGCATCTCGGGATACGTGAAGGGAAGTTGACCTAAGGGATGAAAATTAATGAGGCCTAAATGAAATTAACCACCCTCTGGAAAGCCAATTACTGTATCCATAACATTAACACAGGGCACCTAAGCACACAGCAGTACCTAAGTTACTCATCAAGGGGGAAAAAAGGACACATCTCAAAATGTAAACAATGAAAGCTGCAATACTTTACAGTTACACACTTACTTAGAAGTGAGCCCCAATGAACACAACGGGATATTACTTCTGAGTAAATATTTATAAAATAACACAAACTTGCTCAGATAGAGTCTGGTGTGCTCCCAGAGGCATCTGGTGGGCCACTATGATATACAGGAAGCTGGACTAGATGGGCCCTTAGCCTGATCCAACAGGGCTCTTCTTATGTTCTTAAAAGCACACAAGAACACAACTTGAAACACTGTGAGTATAGAAACTGATCACATACCTCCCTGCCTCCTCATAGAGTACGGGTTTTTAAGAGAAAGAAACACCAATTCTTTTGAACCAATTCTCGGTTGACTGGTCATAGGACCTGCCCATACACTATGAAATTGTCTGTATGAAGTGCCCTTGGAGTCACAGCCACGTAAAAACAGAAATGTCTGACCTGGGGGCTGGGGCAAATACATTGGTGGGTTCTGCTTCCCACTGTCAGTTTGGATGAGCCACACAGCTGAAATAGGTGCTGGTGCACTCATGTGAATCACCACAGGAAAGTGGTACTTTTTGGGGAAAGGCTCAGGGGTTGCAACCTGATTTTTGGTGGGTCTTCAAAGGTGATGGAAAGATCATATAACTAATTGCCTCAAGCCCTGAGACTACTCAAAAATCAGTTACTACGACAGCCACTCTTTATAGCCTTCATAGATCTCACAAAGGCTTTCGACCTGGTCAGCAGAGACAGCCTCTTCAAGATTCTCCCCAAGATTGGATGTCCACCCAGGCTCCTCAGCATCATCAGATCTTTCCACAAGGACATGAAGGGCACTGTTGTCTTCGATGGCTCCACATCAGACCCTTTTGACATCCGAAGCGGAGTGAAGCAGGGCTGTGTTCTTGCACCAACCTTGTTTGGGATTTTCTTCGCTGTCCTGCTGAAGCAGGCCTTTGGAACTGCAACAGAAGGCATCTATCTCCGGACCAGATCAGACGGAAAGCTCTTCAACCTCTCCAGACTGAGAGCAAAATCCAAAGTCCAGCTGAAATGTCTGCGTGACTTCCTCTTTGCCGACGATGCAGCTGTCACTACCCACTCTGCCAAAGATCTCCAGCAGCTCATGGATCGTTTTAGCAAGGCCTGCCAAGATTTTGGACTGACAATCAGCCTGAAGAAAACACAGGTCATGGTTCAGGATGTGGACTCACCTCCCTGCATTACAATTTCTGAGCATGAACTGGAGGTTGTCCATGACTTTGTGTACCTTGGCTCAACGATCTCCGACACTCATTCTCTCGATACCGAGCTAAACAAGCGCATCGGTAAAGCAGCTACCACGTTTTCCAGACTCACAAAGAGAGTCTGGTCCAACAAGAAGCTGACGGAACAAACCAAGATCCAGGTCTACAGAGCTTGCGTCCTGAGTACACTTCTGTACTGCAGCGAGTCATGGACTCTTCGCTCACAACAGGAGAGGAAACTGAGCGCTTTCCACATGCGCTGCCTCCGACGCATCCTCAGCATCACCTGGCAGGACAAAGTTCCAAACAACACAGTCCTGGAACGTGCTGGAATCCCTAGCATGTATTCACTGCTGAAACAGAGACGCCTGCGTTGGCTTGGTCATGTCGTGAGAATGGATGATGGCCGGATCCCAAAGGATCTCCTCTATGGAGAACTCGTGCAAGGAAAGCGCCCTACAGGTAGACCACAGCTGCGATACAAGGACATCTGCAAGAGGGATCTGAAGGCCTTAGGGATGGACCTCAACAAGTGGGAAACCCTGGCCTCTGAGCGACCCGCTTGGAGGCAGGCTGTGCAGCATGGCCTTTCCCAGTTTGAAGAGACACCTTGCCAACAGTCTGAGGCTAAGAGGCAAAGAAGGAAGGCCCATAGCCAGGGAGACAGACTAGGGACAGACTGCACTTGCTCCCGGTGTGGAAGGGATTGTCACTCCCGGATTGGCCTTTTCAGCCACACTAGACGCTGTGCCAGAACCACCTTTCAGAGCGCGATACCATAGTCTTTCGAGACTGAAGGTTGCCAATACAATATACCTGCTAATTATCCTGCAAAGAGTTCATCTTCTGTAGTTTGCAAGCATGTGTAAATATAGGGAGATAACTGTTTGAAGGTCTTTTTTTCTGGTTATTAGTACTTGCAAATAAATAAATTGTTTCCTAGATTTTCTTTTCTCTGGTAAACCTAGGTGGGTCCCCATATAGTGTTGTTTAAAAAAGTGGGTCCTGGTGCTAAAACGTTTGGGAACCACTCCCATAGTTCAACGGAAGAGTGCATTCTTTGCAGGTAGGAGGCCCATAGTTCAATCCCTGCTGTGTCCAGGTAGTACCGAGAAAAAGACTTCTCTCTGAAATCCTGGAGAGCTGCTGACACTTGGCATAATACTGAGGCCGGGTCGACCAATGGTCTGACTGAGGCAGCGTCTGAACCAAACTACAGCCAGTAAAAGATTATATCTTCCGTAAAGCCAAACAATACCACATATATGCTATGTCAAAATGTGCTATGCTATGTCAGATGCAAGGGAGGGCACCAGGATTCAGGTCTCTTGTTATCTGGTGTGTTCCCCGGGGCATTTGGTGGGCCGCTGTGAGATACAGGAAGCTGGACTAGATGGGCCTATGGCCTGATCCAGTGGGGCTGTTCTTATATATTCCTGTTCATTGAGCTTTCAATGCTGATAGAGGAATGACAAACTGAAAAACCTTAGCCAAATTAGCATACTCGCTTGCCCGCTTGTAAGTTCAATTTCAGTAGTTCAACTATTAAAAAAAAGAAAAGATACCCAGTGCCTTGTAACTGATGCATTCCTTTCCAAATCCACTTTCAGGATCAAAGTTGCTGCAACAGCAAGCCACAATGGCCACAGGGCCTGACAGACTTCAGCGAGACTTAACTCGGCACCAGAGGTCACTGCTCCAAACATCTTTTTTTCACACTACTGTGGAAGATGAACAATTTCATCTCCTAAATCTTGATATGACTGTGATGCCATTTAAAGCAATCGCCAAATCTCTTTCTAGTAACAGTCACTCATCTCAAAAGGCTTTACTGTGACCTGTGGAAAGAAACTCAGGTTTTTCTTTGTGCAGTCAGATCTGACATATTCAAACGGTATAATAAAAACTCTTATAGGTAATGCATTTTGGTATCTAAGATCAACTGTATATTACTAGCTGTAGTAAAGCATGACACATAAGCTTATTTACTTCAAACTCTTCTACTCAAAACACAAAATCACCTTATTTCACATTTTTTGCTGGTACTTACATACGTAGAACGCTAGGTTAGTAGGAGGATTACAGTCCCTTGCCATATCCTTTCCCACTCCTTTCCTTCTTTCATCCTTTTCCATTCCAGCTCTTTTATGTTCCCCTCCCTAGAAATATTCACCTTTATCACCTTCCACCCTTCCCATATTCCCCTGGCTCTCTTTTTCTCCACTACAGCAGTTGTGTGTATTTCCTCCAGTGGCATCACCAGGGTTTGCAATACCTGGTGTGGGAGGCCAGCGCCTCACCCCCATGATGGACCTCCTCCAATGCAGTGGGTGGGGCAACACCCCAGGCAGTGGGCATGGTCATACACCATTGCCCAGCCCTCACTGTTGATAGAATAGAGGTATTTCAGTGCCGTTTGTCTCATTGCATTCTGCATGAAATTATGGATTAATGAAACATAACATGATAGTATTATTCAAAAATACCAAGATTTAAAAAATTTTTGGCCAGTAGTAGTGTCACCCCCCTGTGCGCATCACCCGGTGCAGCCCACACCCCTGCACCCCCCCAGCAATGCCACTGGTTACCTTCAACCCCTGGGCATTCTCTCATTGGTCAAGTTCAGATGCAATAGAAAATCATGGTTTCTCATTATAAGAATAAACTGCAGAAAACCATAAATATGCATACTTCCCTGACCCTCTCCAGTGTACATGAAAGGTGACAAAGTTCTTGCTTTCACAAACTACATTTCCACATAATTTACAAACTTGTCAGGGGTTGGGGTTTAGTTTGTTAATTAAGTTAGAAAAAGCCAGGATAGCAAATCAGGGTTTGATAATCGGGGCTGTTCCAGCTCTAGCTACCCTACAAGCCACACATTTCTGAGTTAATATGGAAGACAAACCTACTTCTGTTTCTTAAAGTGAAAGCTTGTGTGGCAGAAAAATATGCAAGTCTATGGAGATCTTAGACTTATATTTTTTATCATGGAAACAAAGCTTCCCATTATGTTTGCACTCAGACTTTTTCTTCCTGTTCAGTATTCTCTTGGTTGTCGTCCTGAAACCTTGTGACTCTCCAAACTACTAGGAACTAAGCCTGTTCTCTATCTTTAGAGATGCCAACCATAAAAAACCAAGCCTGCTAGCTGCAAATGTTACTTGATCACTCCCAAAAAATGGAAGGCTAGTTCATTGGGAACCGTTTAATAAAAAAAACAAACAGCGGAAGTCCAATTAATCTGACTAATTCATATCAAACCTTTCTTTCAAATACTAACCACTGTGTAGTCTGCATGACTTGCATGACTAACATACTAACATACACTTGGACTCATCTTCCAAACAAATGCTTGGCAGATCAAAAATATAGATCATAGAAGACATCCAACTTTGTGAATGGTGTGACTTTGTAATTCCTCGATTTGACTTTGATTCCATTGAAGGTAAGAGTGGGATATTCTGCCCAAAGTATCAAAACCAATAAACTCAAATGCATGTATATTTCTGAAGGAGCAAATTGCTCTTCTGGATTTATTTAGCACTGCTGAGGAAGAGATGGTATACACTTTACATGCAGTCCCGCAAGCAATCAGTGATAGCCATAATGGATTATATTTTTAAATTTCTCTAAATACTGCATATGTTCGTGATCTCCAGAGTGATATCTGTCACGGTTCAGTAAGACACTTGCATTAAATGTAGATTGCACTCATTCCTTTCTCCCTGTTAAACTGTGTAAATAAAATAGAAAAAGGTAATTGGAAACAAGACCTGTGTGAGTTACATTTTAGTCCTGAAGGCAATTCAATTAGATCCTGCAATAGCCCACATTAAAAATTTAAACATGATTGCATATTTTTGATGCCACAATGGTCTGCAGTGCTGTTACCTGAATAAAGCAGCAAGGGTTTTGTGCTTCGGTGATTTGGTGCTGGTGATGGGAGAGGAAAAAAAACCCTAAAACAACTATCTAGAGATGTTTGGGTGGGGGCATTAATTAAACTCCATTTAAATTAATAACTTGGCATCATAAGAGAGCATATCTATCAATTTTTTTAAAAGTTTACTATTCTCCTTAAAGAGATAGGAACATGCTGTTTTCATGGCTTTCCAAAGACTACCCTTCCTGACATGCTGAAAAATGAAAAACTGTTAAGAGCACAATGCTGGAACTGCTATCTAGAAATTTGCTTTCATTGTCACGCTATCTAGCATTCTACAACTGAAAAGTGGTACACAGTTTCAGTAGCACACTGGCAGATTTTCAAGCCTCTGATATTGCGCATGTGGAGTCCAACAGTTCTACATGGCATGTGGGAGGGGAAAACCGTGGTGAAGAAGTGACAGTGACTATTGCAGTGGCCAACACTAGCTATAGGGCTCCTCACTGACACAACAGCACCAGTTGTGTCTTCACAGCAGTGGCATTTATATGCCACTTTCACATGTTCAGTACTTCATATATAAGCAATTCTTCCAACACTTCTCCAAGATAATACTAGTCTATTGCCCAGTATTGCAGGTGACAGATGAGAGGGAGGCTGAAACAGAGACTAGGGGCTTGCATGGCCACCTAACGAGCTCAAGCTCTGGGCAGCAATAGTTGAACAGGGGACTTCCCAGCTCTTGCCCAATGCAGCTAAGTGGGTGCTTATCTCGCTGCACAATGGCTGCAAGCCAGTGGCTGAGTGACCTGGAAATGGACTACTTCAGTTAATTTGGGAGTTAAGAGAGCCAGGCAATTATTTGCTCAAGGTATTGCCATCCAAAATAGGTGGTGAGAAGGGACCATGTAATAGCCCTGAAGTTCTCAAACTGGGGAGTCATGATAGCCCAGCCTGCCTCTGGCCCCTTAAGGGATGGAGTAAAAAAAGCACTTCCATGAGAACTCAAGCCGCAATAAAGTCACAACATACTGCAGTGGTGACCAGTTCCATACTAGTTCCAAGTGCAACACACAGAAGGAGGTACTGCTGCTCTTAGTCTTATGTACTCATGTAAAAAGTACCTTGCAATTTCAGGCAAGAATGTAACTTCTTTGCTAAAACATTTGAGGTTTCTTGCAGACCTGCTTTCATCATTGCCAGTACAAAGTCAATCACACCCAAAATTGCAGTGCCAATGAATGCACTTTGAATACCGATTCCAGGACCCTAAGCTGCATCACCTTATTTACCAGATTACAGAGAAGAAAGCCAAATGAGAACATCACAACAGGCACGCAGGCTGCCTCTGTGGTCGCCAGAGAGTATGTAGTGTTCACATTGCGCCTTTGATGGAAATGTCCGTTGTCAGCTTCTTACAGACCTAAAAATACCATTTCATTACAAGAGTGGGAAAATTTGTTTTTGTCTTCCCAAAGAGCTCTAATCGCCAAGTGACAAATGCTATGTCTAGTACAGTTTCAGCTCAATTTCTTATTAAATTGCATATAATATTCAACAGTATTCAGTTCAAGAAAATGCTTCTCTCGATTAAGTCTTCTTCCAATTTGGGCAGGTACTATTTGCTTGAAGATTACATATTAGTAAGATAAGAATAACACCTCCACATAACAAAGAATTGTTTCCCCCAAATAAATATAAAAACAAGTGATTATAAAAAGACATGGCAGACTCCAGCAGAGTCTAAACATGGGACTCACCATAACTGGGGGCAGGAGAAAAGAACTACATACACAATGATGCATGAACACATAAAAGTCTGTATTCAGATAGCAATGAGAGGAAAATAAAGATGCATGTGTAGATTATATACTGATACAACAAAGCAGTAGTTGCTGATAGTCTGACTCTCTAAGATGCCAGTTTCCCTATATACAGGCCAATGAATGCAGCACCAAAATGATGTTCAAATTGGGATGTTGCCCACCAGTAGTTTATCCATTCTGGCCACTGATTGTTGACAAGTTTACTTATTCTATCCTGCCCTTCTTGCCTTGGCAGCTCCAGGAAACACAGAATTTGGTAAAATAGAAAAACTAAGCAGGGTTGGCACCAATGTGTCACACAAAGCGAAATTTGAAGCACATTTCATGGTTCCTCCCAATATGAAGTATCTGAAAGTTTTCAAGAGAAGCCAAATGAATTTGTACACGACAAGTTAAACTTCTCAAAAGGCTTCTGCACATCCCTAATGTGTAAATGTTAACATGCATGTAAGTCAGGATAAGTAGTTAGTGCATTTAAAAGTGATTGAGCATATGTGGAAAGCTTATACAAGGGCATTCCCCACAGCTTGCACCCTGCATTAATCAAGAGTCTGGACTTTCAGACTTCAGACTTTCACACTTTCAGATATATCTGGACTTTCAGAAGGCGTTTGACACGGTCCCTCACCAAAGGCTACTGAAAAAACTCCACAGTCAGGGAATTAGAGGACAGGTCCTCTCGTGGACTGAGAACTGGTTGGAGGCCAGGAAGCAGAGAGTGGGTGTCAATGGGCAATTTTCACAATGGAGAGAGGTGAAAAGCGGTGTGCCCCAAGGATCTGTCCTGGGACCGGTGCTTTTCAACCTCTTCATAAATGACCTGGAGACAGGGTTGAGCAGTGAAGTGGCTAAGTTTGCAGACGACACCAAACTTTTCCGAGTGGTAAAGACCAGAAGTGATTGTGAGGAGCTCCAGAAGGATCTCTCCAGACTGGCAGAATGGGCAGCAAAATGGCAGATGCGCTTCAATGTCAGTAAGTGTAAAGTCATGCACATTGGGGCAAAAAATCAAAACTTTAGATATAGGCTGATGGGTTCTGAGCTGTCTGTGACAGATCAGGAGAGAGATCTTGGGGTGGTGGTGGACAGGTCGACGAAAGTGTCGACCCAATGTGCGGCGGCAGTGAAGAAGGCCAATTCTATGCTTGGGATCATTAGGAAGGGTATTGAGAACAAAACGGTTAGTATTATAATGCCGTTGTACAAATCTATGGTAAGGCCACACCTGGAGTATTGTGTCCAGTTCTGGTCGCCGCATCTCAAAAAAGACATAGTGGAAATGGAAAAGGTGCAAAAGAGAGCGACTAAGATGATTACGGGGCTGGGGCACCTTCCTTATGAGGAAAGGCTACGGCGTTTGGGCCTCTTCAGCCTAGAAAAGAGACGCTTGAGGGGGGACATGATAGAGACATACAAAATTATGCAGGGGATGGACAGAGTGGATAGGGAGATGCTCTTTACACTCTCACATAATACCAGAACCAGGGGACATCCACTAAAATTGAGTGTTGGGCGGGTTAGGACAGACAAAAGAAAATATTTCTTTACTCAGCGTGTGGTCGGTCTGTGGAACTCCTTGCCACAGGATGTGGTGCTGGCGTCTAGCCTAGACGCCTTTAAAAGGGGATTGGACGAGTTTCTGGAGGAAAAATCCATTATGGGGTACAAGCCATGATGTGTATGCGCAACCTCCTGATTTTAGGAATGGGTTAAGTCAGAATGCCAGATGTAGGGGAGAGCACCAGGATGAGGTCTCTTGTTATCTGGTGTGCTCCCTGGGGCATTTGGTGGGCCGCTGTGAGATACAGGAAGCTGGACTAGATGGGCCTATGGCCTGATCCAGTGGGGCTGTTCTTATGTTAAGAGTCAGTCTTTCAGTCTACGGGTTTTCAAAGCCCCAAATTTTAAAGAAAACAACAACCCAATTTTTGGTGGTTCATGAAACTGACCAGGTATATTAAGCTATGTCAGTGGCTCTCAAACTTTTTAGCACTGGAACCCACTTTTTAGAATGACAATCAGTCAGGACCACTGGAAGTGATGTCTTCAACCTGGAGGTGATGTCATGGCTGGAAGTGACAACATCAAGCTGGAAAATTTTTAACACCCTCCGATATGACAAAATCGAATCAATTAAGCCATTTCTGCCCAACATTGTATATATGCAACAGAGACCAAATATGTAAACCTGTGGACTAGGCAAAAATGAGTTAAGTAAGCAAATTAAAAGTTACAATAAGTATATGTTTAAATATGTATTTAAATAAAGAAGAACCCTCTTAATCCTCCCAAGCAGTTGCTGATCTGTTTAAAAAAAAATCCCCAAACACCCCAAAGGCTGCAATCCTATCCACACTTACCCCATTGACACTCATTGTTAAAAGCATATACCTAGTAGCCTGTGAAAAGTATAGTTCCATAACATTTTCCCAAATGCAGTCACACACCTTGGTAGCATCAGGACTATTAAAAATAAAATATACATTGAAATGAATGGGGACTCACCAAGTGGGTCCCAATGCACATTTTGAGAAACACTGGGCTATGTGCATCAAGGATTAAACAACTTGTTATTTGGAGGGGGGGGGGAGCAGTGCTGTCCAATCATCATTATAAGCACAGTGAAAGTGAAACTTTTTTTAGGGGGTTCCAATGCTAAAAAATTTGGGAAGCACTATACTAGTGCATGCATTTTCCCCCTTGCTCTGATTTAAATGCACAATCCATCCATGAAAGCTTTATATCTTAAGTTCTACTTTTAGCATTCAGAACTTTAGACAGATTATAACAGTTCTTCTGATTTGATTCCTTTGAATGCTTAAAACCTGCGTATATTGCTTTATTCCTATCCTGCTGTTTGATCCCATATTTTCTATTATGATGTTTATTTCATACAATGAATTCTTCTACACATTGCACTGCTTCAAACTAAGCTGTTGGAAAAACTTGTCAGGCAGCCCTCTGGCTAAATGAAATTATTCTCTTTGCCCTCCACAAAGTCCATTTGGCACAATGGCAGTTGCTGATATGAGTTTCACAACTCAGAGCAAAGTACAGAGGCATGCTCACTGATTCAGATTTGGTGGCCTGGGGACGACAGCATCTAGACCAGGGGAACACTTCCTCATCCACTGGTCTGAGATATCCTGACGTTCATGCAAATAAATGAAGGACTGTGCTAGTACCTGAAAACAGTAAGTAATAACAAAATTGTGCAAACTAGTGGGTTAGAAGCGATGCAACTGTGTACCAAGAACTTAGTTGCCTAAATAGAGCGGGGTGGCCAAACATGCTGAAGCTAAGAGCCACACGCGATAAACTTCAGATGTTTGAGAGCCACAATATTTAAGAAGTATTTAAATATCTACTCATCATGAATGTTACTTGTTTTAATCCAATGGAACTCAGTTTATAACTGGTAAAGAGGCAAAAGAGGCAACAACCTGCTTGTTCTGTACATGAAAAATGACATTTCATCTTAGCTTCCTGCTCAGGAATATTTCAGACATGAATTTAAATGCATTGTCTTGCACCTCTGTGTTTTGTTTTTGTGAACTGCAGCTTCCGGTTGTTGGAAGCCCCAATCCCCTAAGACATCCCTTGAAGGTGCACTGGAAACTACTTTTGCCACTGGTGTTTAAGGTTTAAGGAGTTGGCCCTGCTGGTGGGCATGGGTGGCTGGGCACCTGCCCAATCTGGTTGACTCAGAACACCACTGGTTGTGGACAATCCTGATTGTCGATTGGACTGCAGCATGAAATTTGGCCCTTTATCCTAACCACAGTCTTGATGAGAAAAGGAGCTCCCTATGGGAGCTATTTCCCCTGAAGAGGAAGCTACTATTGGTGCCAAAACAGCAACAAAAACCACACAAGGGAAAAAGAAGGATGTATTTAAAGTACATCTAGTTTAGCTTTCAGCCATTTTTTTTTGTTAAAACACCCTCCTCATTCAGCCTGTAGACAGTCATGTGACAAAGATTATTTTTATCCAAACTACTGAAGTCTGACTACGAGATCTGAAAATAGACACTGAAAAGTACTGTAAGTGTAAGTAGAGCATTAGTAGTGTGCCTATAAATAAATATACATATTTATTGGAGTTAATGGAAGTACTAGTGTGAACAAGGTTT
This sequence comes from Tiliqua scincoides, assembly GCF_035046505.1. NCBI lineage: Eukaryota > Metazoa > Chordata > Lepidosauria > Squamata > Scincidae > Tiliqua > Tiliqua scincoides. The sequence continues at coordinate 64,289,459 of NC_089826.1, forward strand.
ATGAGGGTAAAGCTTTATAGCATGAGACTCTTTATTGTACCAATTATTTTAGGCACATAACTACATAAACACTTAGCATATTAAAATTTAAATCATAAAGGATGTGGCCGATTTTCTAGCAGTACAACTGGGTTTTACCATTCCGCTGAAATTTATGCTCAACTCATTATACGGTCATTTTGCTGCAATAAGCTGCTATTTTGATGATTTAAATCTCCATAACCTCTAAATATTGATGCGCAGGGTTTATTATTATGTAGCACAGCTACACAGCATGGCAAAATTAATATTTCTCCAGGGACAGCAAAGAAGAGCAGTTCTGTTCAAACATGCAGAGGAACAGGGCTTATATTGGTGGTTCTGTTGGCTCAAGCATATGTGAGGTATGTAAGTGTAGTTTCTCAAAATGCCACTTCTCCTTTAAGGGCCTTCTCCTATTTTTGAGCATAAACAGAATGCTAGATGCAGAGAGGTGGCAATGAGATGCAGGTATCTTGTGTGTGCACCGAGAGGCATCTGGTGCGCTGCTGTGAGATACAGGAAGTTGGACTAGATGGGCCTTGGGCCTGATCCAGAAGGGCTCTTCTTATGTTCAATGCCAAGGAATGCATTCCATTACATTACATAGCCTTGGAGCTGACAGACTTTTTTAACATTCTAAATAGCAACCTTGGAGGATGGACTGAGCCAGACTGAGATGGCAGTATGGAAGGGCTTTGCCCCTCCACGCAAAACACACATACCAGTTATATATGAGTATTAAGCTGTGGGATCCTAACAAAGACTTCTGGGATGCATACTTTAGCAAGATGTTGGGAATCATACTTTAGAGTAAGAGATTATTAGTCCTCCATTGACCAAACTACAATTCCAGACATCCCCTTGTGATGAGTTTTCTACAGAAATACTCTACAGTGGTTCTCACACATTTGGCACCGAGATCCACTTTTTAGAATGAAAATCTGTCATAACCCACCAGAAGTGATGTCATGACCAGAAATGACATCATCAAGTTTTTAACACTCCTAGGATGTAATCCTACCCACACTTACCCAGGCATAAGTCCTATTTACTATCATTGTTAAAAGAATATACACAGTAGCTTGTTAAAAGTACAGGTCTGTAACATTTTCCCAAATGCAGTCACATACCATGGTAGCATCAAGTCTAATATATTAAAAATAAAATATTGAAATGAATGAGGACCCACCTGAAATTGGCTCACGACCCACCTAGCGGGTCCCAAACCACAGTTTAAGAAACAATGCTCTGACAATTTTTCTTGGGCTTGGTTCCCATTCAAGTATGCATATGGGTTAATATATATCACCTAGATTCTTCCACACTTCATGACCAGAAGTGGGATATATGTACTGACCCCACAGAATAATGTTACATTTGAGATGATACAGTGATACATCTCACTGATGATACATTTGAGATAAAAGGATACAGTGAAGTACTACCAGAGATTGCTCATTTATATGTACAAGTCAACACCTCATTTCGGAGACACTGAGAGATGTATAAATCAGCCCTTGGAGGGAGATAAATGCTTATGTAGCATGTCCATTCTAATAAGATTGAAATGTCAGAACAGTTAAAGATAATTTTCTCCAATTGCTGTTTGTGCAGCACCTGTTCCAACAGCAAAATTCTGAATTTATTTCAGAAATCCATAATATCATTCAACTAATATTTGAGCTGTGTTACGTACATTTCAGTATATGCAATGAGAAATTGGTTACACTATAAAAAACACTGATAATGTGGTTATCTTTTCCATTCCAACAAATATAACCTCAAAAGGAAGCTCCCTCTATTCACAGTTCAAAATCTTCATGAGTACATGCATTATGATTCTGACATTTCCATGACTGATAAGAGACTGAAAGTCGCGTGGAAAGTTTGAAGGTTATTCTTTTAATTGTCTTGTTTAAAACTAGTACTTTAATACTGTGTGATGCACCCTTATCTGACTTGAATGTTCTGAGAGAGAAATCCACTTCGTTTTTGATGGAATTAAAATGCAACCTCTGTTCATTTGAATCTGCTCTCATCTTCTCTGCCAGACCTGACCTGGCGATAACAAAAGCATCAAGAATATCCAAGCTTGCATTTTGAAAATGAGCAGAGGAAACAGTACAGCTAGAAAAAAATCTTTTTTTTTTTTCAAAATTAACTTAAATTGCATTTATATCAAGAGACGAAGCAACCCAATTTGGTCCTGTGTTTCATTAAGTATCTAAAGTGGCGCAAGTTCTTTTAAAAAAATGTACATGAACTATATAAAATTTTACAATTAAAAAAAGAGGTATGGAGAAAGAATGCTCCTTTCCTCAGGTCAAAGGAACTTCAGTTGTTGTTCATCTAGGAGTGAAAGAATTGCTTATGAGCAGAGAAGTCAGGTTATTTTATACATAAGTGCCTTCACTGATGTGAGCCATTCATTGCCTGCAATCTGAAGTGGTACAGTCCAGAAAGAAGTTTACCACTAGGAAAGATTACATAATAATTCTACATCAGTGTTTCTCAATGTTTGTCCTCCGCTGTACCACTTCACATGGTCAACCTATTGGAAGTACCATCAGAAGTAACTGGTGATGATATCATTGCCAGTTACTTCTGGGTTAGGAGGCCAGATACAACATGACAAACACCAATAAGAGGTTCAAGGTGGACAGGAGGCTTTTTTTGAATGCAGAAAAGTATGCTTTGGAGGCTCCTACCACTGTTATATTGCATTCCTGGTCATGCTGCTGGGCAGCAGGTGTCCAGGGGTCCCACAAGTACCACAAGACACCATCTCAAGTACCACTGGTGGTACCCGTACAATTGATTGAGAAACACATTATTTGACACTATTTTTGATCTTGAGAGTTCTCCTGGATTATATGCATTGTTTGTCAGACATCATGTTGCATACTTTTAAAAGTATAAAGTGAAATTAAATATTATAAACAAACATATTTAACATATACAGGTGTGCCCCGGTAACTGTGGGGGTTCTGTTCCGGAACCCTCTGAGATTAACTGAAACAGCGGATACCAGTGAATGCACCCCACCTTCCAGAGGCGAGGGCAGCAGAGCTCCCCTCCTTTCTGAAGAGTCCTCTGAATCCAGCAGAAGCCATGTGTGTCCATTCACAGACTCTGCCTGGCTCAGAGACTTACAGTTAAAAAAAACAAACAGCTTATGTTCTTTTGTAAAACTGAAAGTGATGTTTTTAATGCCTTATAAGTCTTTTTTTATTGTAAGGCTCAGTATGAGCCCAGCACAGGTGGTGGATGGATGCGTGCGGTCTCTGCTGGGCTCAGAGGACCCTCTGGAGGGGGCATACGTGGGGGGAGCCCCATGGATCTGATCTGTAGATAAGTAAATCCACGAATACTGGATCCGCAGATACAGGGTCCCCTGTACATAAGATAGGGCCAGGATCCAAAGCCTTCTGTTTGCACAAGAAGTGTTTACCTCTCCCAATCCCAAAGCCCCACAGAGAAGCACTCCCCGCAATCTGAGTTCCTCTGCAACACTGTAGGAAGGTCTACCTCTAGAAACAAATATCCCTTCTGCTGAAAAAAGTGCTTCCTGTTTTCACTGAGGAGGATTAGTTGGATCTTGGTCCACAGTCTTAACCACGTAGAGAATAGATAGTAGACAGTCCTGAAGTATGGAGCTTGTCTACCAGTGGACTCTGTAGAGCACATAACCTATTCCCAGTCTCAATACTTATGCCAGGAAAAAAGCAGTATTGAAGGAAAGCTTGCGGCTTCTAGTTCTTCAGCCGACCTAATGCAGTTTTGAACAGGGAGTTATCTTATTAGGTGTGGCTTGGTTTTGTTTTGAAGCTGTTATGGGGTACAAACTACTACTTTCAGGGCAGAACAGCTCAAAACTAAAGATATTTCATCTGAAAGGTTTAAAAAAATTACTGTGGAGAACACTGAAGTTCGCTGGAAACACATGAACATACAGTATTAACAACTCCTCATTTAGAAAAAACGTCAGCTGCAGAATTTATAGCATACATAAACTTTCACATTTATAAAATTAAATTGGAATGTTAATATTTCATTAAAGGATATAAAAATAAGTACCACCTTGTATGCAGTATAGAAGAATTAAAGTTTAAAAACCACAATGCTCATTTGTACTGACCTCTCTCTTTTGTACTGCAAAATTATCATTTAATATGGAATTAAAATATATGCTAGCCCCCCAAATGCCACAACCAACTCAAAGCAAGAGATCATTACATTGCAGCCTTGCTTCTTACTTTCAGTGGATTATTTTGTGAAGGTATCAATAGGATCCAAAGAATTACTTGTGCATGTCTGAAGGCTTACCCTAGATCAGGGAGCTCCGTTACTCTCTTACACTCCCCTCTGCTATATGACCAAACACCACAAATGTTTATACATTTCCTTGGAACTCCCCCCTCAGTTTCAAAATTGCTTTCCCATGTTGCATAGCTTTGAACCTTAACCTTAGAATTCATGTTGTCAACTACACTTCTCCAGCTTTGTTTCAAAGACAAGTTTTTTACTTCTGCTGCTCACATCTGCATTCTTTCTATGTTCTCACAGTTAGGGATCAAAGTTATAGATAGCGAAATAAACCAAAATGCACTATTAAAAAATGGATATATGCTAACAGTCAAAAGGGGAATAAGGTCAAGTTCAAAGCAGACACTTTTCCTGCAAACAGAACATTTTACACGGAATGCAATTGCTGGCATTCATGCTATTTCTTTTAGGGGAGGCTAAAATTCCAAAATCTTTGGCACTGTATTGCAGCATTGTTTTAACAAGTTGAATCAAAGGGTGTTAAGTAATTTAACACCACTTGCCTGTAATGCACAAATTTATAAGATAACAAGTACATAATATACTGTCTTGGCTAGAGGAGTCTCATTAACTATAATAGTGCAACTAATTTAACAAATTTTCATTTTGAAGTAGGTTCCCAATTGCGCAGATTTAACAACTGCACCATAATTGTATTTTATAGAATCCAGGATTACAAGTGAAATCTCTAGCAGGGGCATTAAAAAAACACACACACAAAATAGTATATGAACTTTTTTTTCTTTTTATCCTACTTACAAATAAGAGATTTCTAAAAACATTTTTTTCTATAGCACATTTGATCAACCTGCAAAGCCCCCCCACCATTTTTAGAGAGGGGGGTCATTATAGAATGAGGGATAGTGTAATTCCAACACATTTTTCTTCCAGATTTTCTGCACAGATGACAGAAACCTAGGAAAAGCCTACTTTAAATTGAGACACTAAATTATATTTTATATATAATCTCATCAGGGAAATGGAAAGGCCAAGAAATAGATGCCTGCTATCTATTCTTAAGTTTTCAAAACTAAGTGACAGTTCAGTGCAGTTTCTAATTTATTTATTTGGAAACAGACCATAATTTATTCTGCATTCAACATATTCTTCTAGATGTTCTTTCACTAAAGTTTGTGACCTCTGACCACACATCATTATGACTGGCTTATCGCCCTCAGCAGAAAATGAGAATATTTTTTCCTCTGATTTATGAAACCTTCTGTCCCAAAGCCAGGAATTTCAAACCTTTGTGATAGCTGGTAATAACCAGTTAGATAATGAGACCATACTGGACACTGAATGCACTTTTGAAGAATTTAAAAGGAATGACACAGGACATTCTTTGTGATCATCACACTGTAGCTAGCCCATTTTCTATTTGAAACTTCCTCTGGATTGGGGCCAAAGTTACTGGGCCATTTGTGCACTTATTTCTACATCATATATTTAATTAAAAAGTATTCCCACAATGCAGGATTTTTGATCATCTCATTCTTTTTCCAAGGAGCAGTGTACATGGGAATCCCCTTCCCATTTAGTCCTCATAACCTGCAAGACTATATTAGGCTGAAAGATAGCAACTGGCCAATGGTCGGATGGTGGAAATGCATACAGAATCCAAGATCTGTAAGGAAAGGGTGTCCTTTTGGGGGTGAACTTCATGACTGAGCATGAATTAAAACTACATTAAATGCTGGCAATTAAAACAAATTCACAAAAGTCATAGTCTTGCATGCCTGTGTTTTCCACATTCAAAGTATTGTCAAGTTTTGAATGTTGGAACTTAGAAGGAAATGTCTACTTATTCAGAAATAAACTGAATTTGAAATTTTATGACAATTGTGACTATTCACACAGCATTAAACATGCAACTAGTTTACTTGTATTTATGTATGCATTTAAAATATTTCCATACTGCAGTTGTTCACACAGGATCTCACAGCAGTTCGCAAATTTAAAAACAAAATCCACATCCCCACCCCCAAAATAATTAAAATATGTGTTGTAGGGGGAGGGAGCACTCCTTCCTTACTCCTTCTAGATTCAATATGCATTTTCAAATTAATAACAAACTGAACAGCTAACATTAACATGCATTGTGGATGTTTCTGGACAGAGAACAATTGTGGGAGTAGGAAATCTGTGATGGGGCTCAGGTTCCTTTGGCATGAACTCACAGTCCTCCACAAAATGCACAGGTTCAGTTGCATTGTCTTGGAGGCGTGTAGAGTCTCCAGCACCTTGCATAGAACTTTGGGAAGAGGGAAGGCATGTTGGAGGCCAATTTGCAGCTGTTGTCTGAACAACAAGCTCCTGTTTGTGCACAGACTTGTCCCTTCCCTTCTTGTGCATGTTTCTGCTTGGTAGGTCTGCAGACAGGAGATGTCTGCCTCAGCCCCTCTCTGTAAGGGAAACCTCCAAACTCAAGATGATGCCCATCACAGCGTTGCAAAAAATTCAAAGGGGTGCCGAAAATTCCACATATGCCATGGTGCCTTCCCCTCCCACTTGGGGAGAGGGAAAGATCGACAAGACATAGCAAAGGCCTTACAATCAGTAGGACTGCTGCAGTCCTCACTGGCTGCCACTCCCAAAGACAGGAAGGAGTGAGCAATGCGATCAAATTCATCAGGCCAGAGTGCCTCCACCTATCCTGTGATGGTTCTTCCTGGCAGTAAGCCACACTGGGCTTGATGCACATAACATTCAGAGTCAAAATGCAAATTGGGAGGGGCAGAGAAGAAAACCAATTAGAATGCAGCACATGCCTTGTGAGAGAGGGGAAGGGGTTTTACTTGACTGGCTACCTACACCTTCGGTGCCCTCCCCATGATGTCTAGTCAAAAAGGTAACAGGTTCAAGACCATACTCACCTCAATTCACGTCCACATGGGAGAGTGAAGTCACCAAGGTTCAGGGTGCAATTTTCAGTTGGCCTGATCTTCCCTAGACTTTACAGCCCGCCTTGCTGATTAAACTGCCTCTTTTTTTCCCCTCACTCAGTTTGTAAGACAGGTAATAAACTGGACCTAACAGGCTCTTCAAGGTTAAGCTCAAAACCTGCATCTGCCTACTGCGAAGACAAGAAAAAGACTAGCTCAAAGTGGGAAGTGCCTCAAGCCCAGACCCCATCCTTCATTAAAAGAACCTGCCTCCAAGTGGATAGACTGGGGAGCAGTTTACAAGGGCTGGATCAGTGGGAGTGGGGCAAGCAGGAGAACATGATGATTTCTGGATAGCAGAGTTGATATTCCACTTTGGCAAGCAGTGTTCTGCTTTGCTTGTATAAATAATAATGACAAGAATTTTCTGTAGGGAATTATTTTCTTATCACCTCCACCTCCTGTTATTGCTTTAGATTCTTCGCCCCCTTTAAAAAAGTTGGTTGTCCCCATTCACTTTCTAAATCCTGGCTTCCATGCTATCTCATTGTCTCTTGGCAGACATCCCCTCTTGGAGCATTATTGCTTCTTGGCTAGTGTTTCTGCAGCTTGTCAAGTAATGAGCTTAGATGTGGGAATCCCAGTTTCAAGCATCTGGTAAGCAGTGGCATTTACTTGGTGGTGCTAAGTCATTAAGATCTTAAATTAAACTCCACTCAAGAGCTGTTGTGACAAGAAGTGAGCTAAGAACATCTGTACACCAAAGAATGCTCTAAGGTATCATTTGCCAACAACCATCTCAATTGTGGTATCTGTAAGGACCGTGAAATGCATTAAGAGTTGGATTCCAGCCAGGTTGATCAGTATTTCCAATGTCACTGGCATGGACCCAATTCTGAGAGTATCTTAAAAAAAGGAGGCAATAATCAGTTCAAGCATTCAGAGCCTGTTTTGAACTGTTTCACATAAACGCCTAGCAAGCTACATGACACACTGTTATCCTTCCAACATTAACTATAAAGAATACCAAGAGTAAATACTGAACTTCTTGACAAAACATTTTGTGGCGACATGCAATGTGTACATGTACACACATGGTACATAGTAGTATTTTTCAAGGTCAAGTTTAAGACTGTTTCTTGGCTGTAGATAAAATGAAGACAGAAACTAACCTTTCAATGACATTAGTAAGAAAAAACACAGCACTAGCAAAGAGTGAAACAGATCATAAGAACATAAGAACAGCCCCACTGGATCAGGCCATAGGCCCATCTAGTCCAGCTTCCTGTATCTCACAGCGGCCCACCAAATGCCCCAGGGAGCACACCAGATAACAAGAGACCTTATCCTGGTGCCCTCCCTTGCATCTGGCATTCTGACATAACCCATTTCTAAAATCAGGAGGTTGCGCATACACATCATGGCTTGTACCCCATAATGGATTTTTCCTCCAGAAACTTGTCCATAAGAACATAAGAGGATATTAGAACGTCTCTGTTGCTGACATTTCACTCACCAGTTTCACTTGGGATGCTGTCAGTTTCACTGCAGAGCCGCTCAGAATGTTCCTGTACTCATCTGCAGGTTGGAAACCAGAAGTTGGGGCCAGTGAGCTCACTTAGCCAGTTAATGGTGTATTCTGGATCATCAAGGGCAAGATACCCCAACTTTTACAGTACAACTTCGGCACACGAAAGCATGCAACATTGCAAGGATTCTATTTTTCACAATTTTTAAAACTGTTCATATGCCCCATGTGTGCAAATTATGCATTAATGAGCAGACAATACTGCTTCAGTCTGCTTTTTACTTCTAATAGAAACACCACTAGGAATTCCATAATATTTCGCTAACCATACTTAATTCTGAACCACAGTATTCCTTGAAAGCAATACTAGTATATGAAGCAAACAACAGAGATATTTTCCTACACATCTATGTATTCTAAACAGCCACAAAGGGACTGCAAGGCCTGTGATTTATAAGCAATCTTCTGTATTTGACCTCTTCCTAAGCCACTTGATTACTACAAATCTGGCTAAACTCTGATGTCACTCCCTCTACTCAATGCATAGTTTGTAGGGGGATTAGACTGCACAAAAAACGTGGGAAAGAGGATGTGGCTGCATGGACAGAATTACTGGACTGAGCGTAACCTACTATGTGTCTTATTTCTGCTCCTCATCCTTCCAGGTGACTAACAACCCAATCCTGATCTGCCCAGCACGCAGTGCCAAAAACAGCTGCCGTAGCATCCAATGCACCCCAGGCATCTTCCACCACCTCCTCAAGAGAAGGGGACTCTTGTCCCCTCTCCCCTGGGTGAGAGTAGCCCCGCAGTGGGCTAGCACTGACACTTCACTGGTGCTAGGGTCTGCAAATGTGCCTTACGGCATGCTTGCGACAGTGCGCACTGGCTTACCACTTGTAAGGATTGGGCGCTAAAGCATAGGGATTGTTAGAAAGCCTGTAAACTTTTATATAAAATTACTTAAGTAGAGGCAAAGGGGAAATCTGTTCACACATACTGGGCAATGTGGGGCTACCCTTGAAGACTGTTTGGAAATGGCAAATTTTAGCAGTTTGGTGACCTGTGTGGTCTAAGGCAACTTGGCAGTTTGATGCTATCGAAACTCTGGTCCTGCAGCTATAGTGGTTGCTACTTGGTTTTCAGGCATGACTCAGAGTGCTCGTTTTGACAGTTAAAACCCTTTGCAGCTTGGTAAACCAAGGCCATCTTCCATATGAACTCTCTTGTCCTTTGAGGTCATCTGTGTGTGTGTGTGGGGGGGGGGGGGTTCAGCTACGAGTTCTGCTAAAGCCAGCTTGGCATCAACAAGGGATAGGGCTTTCTCCATGATGGCACCACTGTTGTGGAATTCCCTCTCAGATAAGTTAAGAACTAGGTCCCCTGATTAGCCTTGTGGTGGGTGCAGAAAAGGTTACTTTTTCGTTTAAACTTAGGTCTTAGTTTTATGGGAATGCTAAATGTTTTTATTAAAGCTGCTTATTTTTATTTCTGGTCTTTATCTTCTGTAGTTTTTTATTGTGATTCAAAATTTTATAAGCTGCCTTGGGTGCCCTGGTAATCAGGACAGAAAAGGTGGGGTATAACCATTTTTGCCCAGCCCACAGGTGTACACATTTAATCCCTGTTGCGTATATGCAACATTTGGCAGAAATGGCTTAAATAAATAAGGTTTAGAATGTGATTTGCTCATTGCTATGTTACATTTTACACTGACTGTGTAAAAAGCAGGCTGGTTTTTCCTATTAATTTGCCCTGATGATAGGCAAAGAAACACGGAGAAAACTGTTATTATAGGTACAGGGAAGGAGCTGGGCAGCTTTCTCTGGTTATCTTTCACATTGCAACTAATTTTTTTGGCCCATGGCCTCTCTCAATTGCTAGAGAAAATTAGCTGCTAAAAGCACAGATAACTGATATACAAACACTAGAGACCTTCAACCAACTTACTAGGCAGTTGCTGGCCCCATCATTTTAACTTCCTGCTTCCATGTATGTTCTTTTCCGTTTTTTTCTCCTGCCTCTTCAGTTCAGCAGTGTCCTTCTCCCTTTCTTATTCAAATTCCTTCCTTGACATCCAACCCCACCCTCTGCCATAAAATGTGCTCCCAGCTACCACTGATAGCTGGGAGAGTGAGCCCTGATGTAGATTTTGGTGGAGAGAAATATTGGGTTCAATTGGTTTTTTGTCTTGGAATTTGCACAAGCACTTGAGGAATCTCTTCCAGGCCCGGCCGATACAAACGCATCCAACAGATGGGAACATTTCAAGAATGCCGTTTACAACACTGCCTTGTCCATATTTGGCAAGAAGACCAACAAGACGGCAGACTGGTTTGAAGCCCACTCTGAGGAGTTGACACCAGTCATTGAGGGAAAGAGGAGAGCTCAAGCAGCATACAAGGCCTGTCCCAGTGAGCGCAACCGGCAGGTCCTCCGAGCTGCTCGCAGCAAAGTCCAGCAGGCTACCAGAAGATGTGCTAATGACTACTGGCTCCAGCTCTGTTCCCAGATACACATAGCAGCTGACACGGGCAACATCAAGGGAATGTATGACGGTATCAAGCTGGCCCTAGGTCCAACACAGAAGAAAATTGCCCCTCTGAAGTCTGCAGCAGGCGAGGTCATCCAGGATCGGGCACAGCAGATGGAACGCTGGGCGCAGCACTACTCTGAGTTATATTCCAGAGAAAATGTAGTCACCGAAGAAGCGCTGAACAACATTGAGTGCCTGCCTGTGTTGGAGGAGCTTGACAGTGAACCAACCCTAGAAGAACTTCACGTGGCCCTGGACTCCCTTGCCTTTGGCAAGGCACCAGGAAAAGACAGCATCCTTGCTGAAGTCCTAAAGTGCTGCAAAGAGATCATAGTCACTGAGCTGCATGAAATCCTCTGTCTTTGCTGGAAAGAAGGTGGAGTACCTCAAGACATGAGGGATGCAAACATCATCATGCTGTACAAGAACAAAGGCGACAGGGGTGACTGCAACAACTACCGCGGCATCTCTCTCCTTAGCGTAGTAGGAAAGCTGTTTGCCCGAGTTGCACTAAAGAGGCTCCAGGTACTTGCAGAGAGCATCTATCCAGAAACGCAGTGTGGATTCCGAGCTAACAGGTCCACCGCTGATATGGTATTCTCCCTTAGACAACTGCAGGAGAAATGCAGGGAACAACGACAGCCACTCTTTATAGCCTTCATAGATCTCACAAAGGCTTTCGACCTGGTCAGCAGGGACGGCCTCTTCAAGATTCTCCCCAAGATTGGATGTCCACCCAGGCTCCTCAGCATCATCAGATCTTTCCACAAGGACATGAAAGGCACTGTTGTCTTCGATGGCTCCACATCAGACCCCTTTGACATCCGAAGTGGAGTGAAGCAGGGCTGTGTTCTTGCGCCAACCTTGTTTGGGATTTTCTTCGCTGTCCTGCTGAAGCATGCCTTTGGAACTGCAACAGAAGGCATCTATCTCCGGACCAGATCAGACGGAAAGCTCTTCAACCTCTCCAGACTGAGAGCAAAGTCCAAAGTTCAGCTGAAATGTCTGCGTGACTTCCTCTCTGCCGACGATGCAGCTGCTCATGATCTCCAGCATGATCTCCAGCAGCTCATGGATCGTTTTAACAAGGCCTGCCAAGATTTTGGACTGATGATCAGCCTTAAGAAAACACAGGTCATGGTTCAGGATGTGGACTCACCTCCCTGCATTACAATCTCTGCGCATGAACTGGAGGTTGTCCATGACTTTGTGTACCTTGGCTCAACGATCTCCGACACTCTTTCTCTCGATACCGAGCTAAACAAATGCATCGGTAAAGCAGCTACCACGTTTTCCAGACTCACAAAGAGAGTCTGGTCCAACAAGAAGCTGACGGAACATACCAAGATCCAGGTCTACAGAGCTTGCGTCCTGAGTACACTTCTGTACTGCAGCGAGTCATGGACTCTTCGCTCACAACAGGAGAGGAAACTGAACGCATTCCACATGCGCTGCCTCCGACGCATCCTCGGCATCACCTGGCAGGACAAAGTTCCAGACAACACAGTCCTGGAACGAGCTGGAATCCCTAGCATGTATGCACTGCTGAAACAGAGACGCCTGCATTGGCTTGGCCATGTTGTGAGAATGGATGATGGCCGGATCCCAAAGGATCTCCTCTATGGAGAACTCGTGCAAGGAAAGCACCCTACAGGTAGACCACAGCTGCGATACAAGGACATCTGCAAGAGGGATCTGAAGGCCTTAGGAGTGGACCTCAACAGGTGGGAAACCCTGGCCTCTGAGCGGCCCGCTTGGAGGCAGGCTGTGCAGCATGGCCTTTCCCAGTTTGAAGAGACACTTGGCCAACAGTCTGAGGCTAAGAGGCAAAGAAGGAAGGCCCATAGCCAGGGAGACAGACCAGGGACAGACTGCACTTGCTCCCAGTGTGGAAGGGACTGTCACTCCCGAATTGGCCTTTTCAGCCACACTAGACGCTGTGCCAGAACCACCATCCAGAGCGCGATACCATAGTCTTCCGAGACTGAAGGTTGCCAACCTGCACTGACAACAGGTTCTTGCTGGGATCAACCCAGGCCTCAAGTAAGCATGAATGTAAAGGTGTGTTTTAAAAAAAAACAATAACTGAAAATAAATAACAGCTTATTAATTAGCTTCTAAAAGCACAGATAACTGAAAATAAGTAACAGAAGGAATAAACTCATCAGTAGTTTCTACTTCTCCATGCACATAACTTTAATCCTCCTGTTCTGGGCCCCAGCTGTGGGCTCAGAGGTTCTTTTGGATTCAGAGGAAGAAAATATTATCAGTTCAGGGTCAGTATGCAAAAAAGACACTTGATTGCTTTGGAGAATGAAAACAAAGCATATTGAGCAAAAACTTAAAGTATTATCAGGTGGGTTTGCAAACTGACAGCATGCTGGGGCTCAAAGTCAAGCCTGTGCCAAAGCTAAATTAACTGCATGATCATGTAAGCGATCCGTTTACTTCTTCAGTAGTTCAGCCAAAATTAACAAGAACAAGCTAATTGACAGTAAAATGATATATGTGACTAAAAAATATAAACTGTGTATGACTATTCTCCAGGTTTTCATCACTCGGAAGCATTTTATCACACAGCTGCAATGAAGTGATTGGCAAGGCAGCTAGAAGCAAGAGCTAACTATGAACTTCAAACTTCTAAAAAAAAAAAACCACTATGTAATATGCTTTGAAACAGACAGCTGCGGTTGAGGTCACTTGCTTTTGAATCCAATGGCTTATGCCAGTCAGCCAGCAGACAGCTTTCAAAGATGGAAGACACAGCCAGATGATGGCTGATGGGCCTTAAACCTCCCCATTTCTCTTTTCCTGTTGAAAGGAGCCTCCAATGTCCCAATTAGGTAAAATCAGACTCTGTTTCAAACAATAAACATAATCTTTTGGCCAGCTATTAACTTCACTGGTTCCATCTACACTACTTCTCCAGCATGCACCAATTCTGAACTTTGTTCACACACTTCTCTCTCTTCAAGACACAACAGTCCCTACATGATAAGTGCCACTACATAAGGAGTGACTGCATATCATAAGAACTTAAGAAAAAGGCAGAATCATATTTAAGATACAGAAGTTAAGATAAGAAGGAAATAATATTCCAACCTCTAGGCAGAAGAGCCAAACTGGTGGTTTATTAAACACACACACACACACACACACACACACACGTAGGCTTAATTGATACTACCAGTGTCTGCTCTCTGCCATCTCTCACCTTTCTGCCAGTCTGTATAAAAGACATCATAAATTAAACAGTGAAATGGAGTAATGAAAAAATTCTGAGCTGTTCCAAACACAGTGTTTTAGTGACACAGTTATTTATTACTTCCTTAGTCCAAGTTCTGTGTAACAAAGCTGCCAGACCAAGTGTGTCACTTTATGTCATCAATCAGCTCCTATCCTCCTGTCACCAAGTAGATCAGTCATCAAATTCAGCCCATCACTTTTTTCTTACTCTAATTAAGATATGAGGCATCAAAGAAAACTAAGAATGGATTTCCTCTTGCAAGGCTAAGCAGATTATTCTCCATTAACCAGTAATGAGAGAGCCTGAAAACAGTGGGAAGTTCAACTGAATAGGAAAAGGGGAGGGGGAAAAGGGAGATGACAAATCACATTTTATGTAGGCTCCCACTCAACTGCTGTTTGAATATCAGAAACGTCACCAACAAAGTACTTTTCTCCAGTTTACTTCAGAGTACAGTGCAGGAATGTGGCCCAATTCATTGCTAGTATGTTGGGAAGAAAAGCAGGCACCGAAACAGCTTTGTGTTAACATGCTGGCCTCAGTTCCTTTCTGACACATAACTTTCATTTATTATCTATTCCCAGAAAGGTATACACACACCCATGTGTTGGTTCTGCACAACAGACCATCCTTTAGCACCTGAAACACTAATATGAACTGGTTTGTCTTCAAGATGCTGCAAGATTCTTTCTTATTTATCTATTTTATCTGTAGTCTTCCTTTCCCTGCAATCACGAAGCCAGAAGAGGTTGCACCCTGGAAACCATATACATCAGAGAGAAATCAAAGCAACGAACAGAAGAACACAAAACCTCAATAGGCATCGTTGATTCAAATCGCCCTTTGAAGTAAAATGAGTATGCAGTAGCAGCACATCTCTTTGGGTTTAGTTCCTTACATATAATTTAAAAAAAATACAACAGCTGGACCAAAAGATCATTCAAGATCTGTGCCAACACTTTTGCAATAACATTTTAGTACGTTTAAAATCCTCCCACCTTCGCACATGTTTTCACACCAACCCTTTTTGTCACAGGATTGCCACCCATTGCTCACCCTTGATTCAGTACTATAGCTGATTTCCAACTCCAAGAAAACACAAAAATGTGAAAGATGAAGTGTATAAGTCAATCACTTTTGTACTGCTTCACTTACATGACTAGGTTTCAGTAAACACACCAAAGCAAGAAGTTTGCTCTCATCAGTATGGGAGATTCATGCACCGAATGTCCAGTAACATAACAAGGATGATAAAGAGGACACTTCAAACCAGGACAGGTCGTGCCTCAGCATCAAAGGGAGTTCCATTCCTGGAACTTCCTGGAATTCCATAGATGCCGAAAACTGTGGATGAAGAAATCCGCAGTCCAACCCACAGAGAAGCTCCTGGATATGATCAGATATGGGTGTTCTTCTGAATTTTGTGGGGAGGCTTAAGAGTCCCTGTAAAAAGGCTACAGCAGGCATTCTGAGTCATGGCAATTCGCCCAATGCATCTGGGAGGTCCTTTGTGGGTCTTCTAACCAGAGGTTCAGAACCCGTGATGGGTTAAATCCATGGATGAGGATAACCCATTGTATATTTCCCAAAGTATCACCCATAGTGTGATGAAACAGCTGAATATTGTTCCGACATCAACTTGAACTTAAGAATATGGCAAAATATATGAGGCATATCTGCCAGCTCTGGCTCTGGAATCATCAATTGCCATTCAAGCAACACATACATTTTGCTGTCCTTTCAGCTCATGATACTTTTCTGTTTAAATCTAAGCACTGGAGAAGTTTCCTCACACTTTCTCAACACCCTGCTACCACACACATACAGGACCAAAGCAAGGACCATAAATCCGTGACAGAGAACCTGCTTTGCATGCAGAAGATTCAGTCCCTGGCATCTTGATGTAGGGGATGGACAGTCTCATCTGAAACCCTGGAGAGCTACTGCTTTAGATACTGAGCAAAATGGAGCAGATCAGACAAGGATAGACAGAACTACAAACAAGTTCAAAACTTCACTGAAGGATCATAGGGAACCTTTTAAGCCCTGTCAATGTAATTTGCCCATCCATTAGAATGGCTAAAATAGCAAGTAGTCAACCATCTGAAGCAATTTCACATGCTGAGCTTCAACAAGGGATCAGTGGCTTGCTTAAGTTAACTGCATATTCCTGCAAATGTAAATTCCTTTACATTTATGTGCTGTCAAAAGCACATGCTGAGTGAAAGACTTTTGAGAAAGGAAAAAAAAACTGCCCCTTAAGGTAAATAATCTTCACATATTTTTCATATGCTATCCCTGCACTGCTTGAATTTATAGGTCTCAGTGGCAATATCATTCATTTTATATACTGATACAATAAGAGCACTTACCACTTGCCCATTCTGAGGATTTTTATGGGCATACGGAGGCCCACGGATATGATTCCACATTTGGCCAGAAGTCATAGCAAATACGACACACTGCAAAACAAGAGAAAACATTCTTTATAGAAAAAGGAGGGGGAAGTGAGTTCACATGTCCAGGGAACCCATGTGAATTGAGAATCAATGTTTTTTTTTTAATTCCTATAGTTAAAATTTTAGGTATTTTATAGCAAGGCAGGAAAGGGCACGAAAGAGAGACAAAATTGGTCTTCACAGATTAGTTAAGATGTGTTCTAAATTCCAAGAAAAAATTTCTAGCCTGAAGTAATGCTTTACAGAATCTCTCTGGTCTTTATTATGCTCACTGACAATGAAGAGTTATATACCTTGCACACCATAAATATTTTAACTGTGCTTCCTTCTATCCACTTCTATGGAAAGTAATATAGATTGGTTTAAATTTCCCTTGTCCTGAACTAAACCCCTGACAAGAACAGGGATACTCAAATCCTGGTCCGGGGACTGGATCTGGGGTTCGGATGAATCCATCTACCCTGCAAGCGGACCTTACCGTTCTGCCCGGGTGCCACATGACATCCTCCATGATTGGGGGACAGAGATGCTTTGGGCAGCAGGGTCTTCACACACATCCTGTTGTGCGTGGAGCACTTCTAGGATGCCAGGCAGCAGACGCGACTACTCAGAGCGTCCCTGTCCCGCGATCATGGAGCACTACGCAAGGTGCCCGGGAGGAACAGAAAGATGCAGTCTGTACGGGGACCATTTTTCCACTGTGTAGTTATGGTGAGTTTGGCCACAGCTGCTGAAGAGTATCAGGAGTATCAGTATGAAACTAGTCTAAGGGGGATGGAAGCCTGGCATGGTATAAGAATGCTAACAGACATAACCATGGCGAACGGTGTTCTTCTTTAGTGTTTATCTTGTGTGCTGGCGGGGTCCACTATAACCACAGCGAATGACATTGGAGTAAAGAAAATAAATGTGACATTCAGGACCGCCAACTAAAAAAAAAAATACAGCAATAACAGAACCTAAGAAGCCAGTGATTTGAAAATGCCTACTGGCTAATAAACACACAAACAAAGCAAACCAACAATGCATCATCTGAACACAAACGGTTCAGAAGTGACCATCAAATGTGTGGCGATAGAGACCTTAAATAACAAGCAGCGTAACCTTATTTTTGTTGCTATCCAATCCCTTTGAATAATGCATTTTCCCTGCATCTTTTATTGAAATGTCATAAATTCTGGTATATACACATTTAAAAAAAAACACATACAATTTTGCGTATGATGTACTCAATAGTATTTACTGCTCCAAAAAGCAATAAAACAGAATCCAGTTTGTAATCTTTTTTTTTTTAATTTCTAATTCCCTTCAAATCAATATTAGTAAGTTTTAAGAAAATAAGAACATAAGAAAAGCTTTGCTAGACAAGACCAAAAATTTGACTAGTCCAGTACCCTGTTCCCAGCAGTCAGACTCAAGAAGCAGGGAACAAAAAGTATCACTTCCACCAGCAATTGGAATCTACTGCTAGACTGCCTTTGAACCTGTAGCTTTCAATAAGTAATGATGATCAACTGCTATTGATAGAAGCAGCTATCATGAATTTGTCTACTTTCCCTTCTGAAACTAGGAAAATGGTCAACATCACATCCTGTAGCAGTAAATTCTAGAAACAAATTGTGCGTTATGGCAGAATTCTTGTCAGGAGTTGGACAAAACCTTGCAGAGTCCTCAACAATCTGGTACTAACACTAGTGAGATGAAGTACCACTCTCGTTCTCTCTCTGTCATATAATTAGCTAAACATTCCAACAAATTTGGACGGTTCTCTTTTTGCAAAGAAATTGTCATTTCTTTATCAGTAACACCTTCAATTTGACCCAACCATTCTAATAAAACAACTTCCAAATCCACTGATATTAAATATCCTGTCATTCCGCATAATCTGTCCAATACTTCTGTACAATCCTACATCCCCAAAGACATGTATGAAGTCTGCCTTGATATGGTTACATCTCCAGCAGTGTGCATTATTAAGATAAATTTTTTCTGTTTTCGTGATATCAAATACCATTGATAAAAGCCCTCCAGCTGTGGATGCAGGTGGAAAGCGAGTTGTCTGGTTCCCCGCCTGCGTGACGTGCTGGGCAGCTATTGGTCTTGGGAGAGGGCAAGACTGGGGCGCGTAGTTTAAAGGCTGGCGCCCACACTTCCCTCAGCCTCTTGGTTCCTCAGCAGCAGTGGAAGGAGCAGCAGGGAGCTGCAGTGTTGAGGCAACGAGGGACCAGCGTGGCAGGCCAGAGGGACTGGGGAGGCAAATCTGGTACCAGGGGTGGGTTGCAGCTTTCCTGTGGAAGCTGCTGTGGAGTTTTGCTGCTGATTCCCCGGGCAGCACCCACGTGGCCTTTCTATTCAGCCTCCTCCTCTGCGTTGTTTATCCTCGGCTGGACAGCCACCCACTCAACTCTGATCTTCATAGTTTCCCCATGATTCTCATATCAAACATGTACAAAAAATTTTGTACATTCCCCTTGCCCCAACACATCTGCTGCCACCTTTTATCTCCCTACATCTCCCACAATTGATGATTGCAGACAGAGTGCAATATGTCTATAGTGGTGTATATATTTTAAACAATCAATTTAGGTTGACATATATGAGACCAAATCCACAAAATATACAGACTGAGGCAGGGAAGCTGACATGGTAGAATTCTGGATTTTTCTGCTTCAGACTTCAGGAGTGGGAATCACACTTTTTTTACAATCTTCCACCATGCTCCCCCCCAAATCATTTACATAATAAACAAGTACACAGGAGGAAAGGCTGGGTTGCTTGCTCTGGCTTGCTGGTTTTACATGCAGATTTTTTTCTTTCCTTTTTACCCTCATGGGAGAGATTAGGATTCTACCACCTGAATTTACCACCTCACTCTGTACGAGTCATAGATTGGGTCTTCAGGGGGAAGGGGAAGATGGCCCCCGCAAAAATTATGATATTTTTCTGGACTTGTTACATGTGACACACACTATCCCTAGCCCACAATTCTACCAAACTGCAGTTTAATTTAAGATCACTGACACTACTGTGACATGAATTGGCTTGCTAACAACACAATCCTAGGCATGTCTACTCAGAAGTAAGTACCACTGTGTTCAAAGGGGCTTGCTCCCAGGAAAGCGTGCACAGCATTGCGGCCGAACCATGTCAACCAACAGTAGGGACTCCAAACATGTAAATAGTTGAAAGAGTTAGGAGAGAATGAGCATCATGGTTGGTGATTTCACAAAGCTACTGATGCCAACGTATTTCAAAGGTCTTGCAGTTCCCCATTACAGTTCCCAGGGCCATTTGGAGACTTTGTCTCCCAGATTTACAGATTCTCCAAATATAGTCTTTTTCTGATGAGGGATGGGAAGACTCATCTTATCTATCTTGCAATTATCTCTTTTGGTGCAAGGGATCCTCATCCTTATTACTCAGGCCAAGGAGCAGGAGCAGAGTCAAAGGATCTTGGCTTCTCAAGTCTCTTTATCCTCAGATACATGTTAATGAATTGTGTTACCCATCCTAAGGCTTAGCAAACCTAAAATACATAAAATATGCTAATCCCAGGTCCAGCAGAGAGCCTCCTGAAGCTTGAGTTTAGAGTCTTCAGGGGCTGTTGATGGCTTCCAAGAGCAAGCTGTGTATTGATTGACATGAATCAAGCTGAGAGCAGATTTGACAACTGCCTGCCTCTTGCATGACAGCTGGTTTGAACTATCTCACGGACTGGACAGGCCTTCTTTACAGTACTTAAAAAAATTCTCTAGTAATGAGCAACAGGCAAGTACATCATTAACACAGCAACTAAGGGAAAACATTAAATGGGCCATATGAATTCACATATAACCTGGAGGCAAAGCAAGTTTACGCCAGTCTATGCCTTCTTCAAATCCCTCTGTCTGCATGATTAGGGAAGCAGGCTGCACGGAATCTATGAGAAAGTTGGGTTCACAGAGGGAGCTGCTCCATACTGCACATTATCCTGGGCTGTTTTCATTTTTGCAAAACTGCAAAATGCCATTTGTTTTATTGTTAGTCATTTCCACCACCACCCCTTTCCTGCTAAGGTATTCAGCTCCACCTCTCGAATCTCATTATAGCATTCTTTAGTTGCTTCAGATATCACACAATGAGAATTATAGGCTCACAGCTCCATGTAAAAACACATGATAATAGGCCATTATCCTGTACAAATTAATCATCAGCCCCCTCCTTTTGGAATCTGTAGCCACCTCTCCAATTTAGTCTACCTTTAGTTGCTGCCTACGCCACAATAAAAATTTAACATCTTTTGGGAATAAAAAATAATAATTGCATTTTCTGAATTCCATTGAACTGGTTATGTTTTTGTTTTCATCCAATTTCATATTGGAATATGCTGACATTTAACACACTTTTTTTTCCATCTCCAGATATATTATTGTCATCCCACTCTTTTCCAAGGAGATTAAGCACCACATTCAGGGTGTTCCATTTTGATCCAACAACAGGATACACAGGTTAAACCTAAAGGGAACAAGCCTTAAGAAGGCTCCATCTCCAATTGAAAACATTTCAGTGACACATGCAACTGATTTTACCATATTCTCCTTCAACACTCCCTACTATACACTGCTGTGGTCCTTAAAGTGTGGACTTCCTTACAGACTTCTTATAACTTGCCTTTTCATTCTCAAGTAGCCGAGCCCTTTGAATATGCAGGAAGGCTTCCACCTCTACATTTCAGCTGTGCCGAAATGAATAAAGGCTAGGCTAAGGTTAGGTTAAAAATGCTGTAGAAGTTTTCAGAGCTTTGCAGCTGAAAGCCAACCTGCTCAATCATGCTCCTTGAGCTACATTAAGAAAGGAACTCTGCCTATAGATGTAGAGCAATCTAAGAAACAAAGCCCTGCTTTGATTTCCTTGTTTGACAAACTTTCAACCAGAATACATGACACTGTGGGCATGCAGCCATGCTTCCTTATGAGGAAGTTTGCTTGTAAACAAAGACAAAACAAATGAATTTCTTATCAGGAAATTTCCAAGGAATAGGAAACAGATACAGAAGTTTATAAGAATATTTTAGCGGTACAAGGCAAATATTGTAAAAAAAAAAATCATTCTGTGATAGAAGATTGCCAAAGCAACACAGGACCAGGGGACAGATGTTCAAAGCAGATGCCAGGACTCCAAGAACCATGACACCAGTTTCAAGAGTCCAAGATGATTTTTCGATTTATTGCCCTGAACTCCTTTCCAATTTTTTCTCAGTGGGACTCAAACAGGGAGTAACCCCTTGGGAGAAAGACAGCAGGATGAAATGTAGTTTTCTAGGAGGAGGAACTGTTCACCTCCTGCCCCAGCTGTGCTTAAAAACTGCATGCTCACCACTTGTTAGAAAGTAAGTGGTGATCCTGGCTACGACACATGCTTGCAACTGTTGCATCTACTTTGCCTTCCAAATAGCAGGAAATAAAAACTAATCGTTATTTAGCTCTTCATAGGGGAGAACTGCAAAGGCTGGAGAGGAAAGGAAGCCTCTGATGCAGGAGCCCACAAACCCAAGTTGCCATGGTTGTTGTAGCAAACATGAATTCTGGTGATCAGGGCAGGGGAGCAACATCAAACAGGAAGCAGCTGGGGGCATTTTGCCCTGCCAGATCGGTCTCCAGTGCCAAGTCATTAACACGTGTTTGTTTATCTAAAACAGGGGTGCCCAAACCCCAGCCCTTGGGCCTTTTGGGGCCCTTGTGGACTTCCAATTCGACTCACTTTGGACACGCCTGATCTAAAACATTAATAAGCCTTCTTTCCTCTTAAAAACTAAGATGTCCAAAACAGCTCGGACATATACAAACACTAGAGACCTTCAACCAACTTACTAGGCAGTGGCTGGCCCCATCATTTTAAACTTCCTGCTTCCATGTATGTTCTTTTCCGTTGTTTTCTCCTGCCTCTTCAGTTCAGCAGTGTCCCTCTCCCTTCCTTATTCAAATTCCTTCCTTGACATCCAACCCCACCCTCTGCCATAAAATGTGCTCCCAGCTACCACTGATAGCTGGGAGAGTGAGCCCTGATGTAGATTTTGGTGGAGAGAAATATTGGGTTCAATTGGTTTTTTGTCTTGGTACTGACAACAGGTTCTTGCTGGGATCAACCCAGGCCTCAAGTAAGCATGAATGTAAAAGTGTGTGTTTTTTTAAAAAAAAAAACAAATAAAAATTAAAAAAAAACAGAACTTGCAGGAGATGGAAGAGTTCTGGTGGGGGAGGTGCTGAGGAGAAGTTGAAAAACATTCATACAGGGTGTGTGCGCGTGGCGGGGGACACACCAGGCTGGCCTTGCTCAATGGAATGAGGCACTCTGCAAGTCCCCAGCAGTACACTCAGAATATTCTTTGAGACTAGTAGAAATAAGGATTGGTCACAGGTTCAGATCTGTGAACCAAAGATCTTAGGTCTACTTCTCACACAAAACCAGGCCAAATTCTGTGGTTAAGAATTTCACAGCCTGTAAAACAGTAGGGCTGGAAGAGAGATGAGAGGGAGTGGGTGCTACTAAAACTCTGAAATATTTCTAAAGAGAAAAATCTCTAACTTAATACTTTATAAGGTTGTGCAGCAGTCAGATACTTCTGAAGAGAGATACAATTTTATATGAATAATAAAGGTCATTTAAAAGCTAACAACAAATCACTACCACCAACACCACCCTTATCTTTGAAGATACCACTATGGAGAAGTTCAAGATAGGAAAGCTGTTTCAACAGACAATTTATCAAATCCTTTTGCTGTATTTTCCTGACTGCTGAGGGAGTGAAATACTGCCTAAAATGGCTTCTTTCCATCATCCCAGCTCTGCATGGCTTTCAAAGGACTGTCTATGGGTATGAAAATGATACATTTCCCATATACGCACTGCCAGTGTATCCCAAATTAACGATGAGCTGTTAAATATACTAGAAAATGAATCGTGCCAAAAGAGAGGGTGTCACTGAGGAAATACTTATTCCTTGTGTATTCAGCTTCTCAAAGCCTTAGACCAGGGGTGGGCAAACATTCAACTTTAGGGATTCTGGCCCTTTAACCATTGTGTAGGAGAGAGAATTTCAGCAGGTTAAAGCTTGTCATCTGGGAGCTGACAAGCTGCACCTGCTGAAATTCCCTCTTCTATACCATTGTTAAAGGTCCAGGATCCCTACAGTTGAAAGTCTGCCCATCTCTGCCTTACACCAAAGGTGACAAACATAAGGCCCACAGGGTCAAATGCAGCCCCCGGAAGCAATTTATCCAGTCTCTCCCAGCATGATAACTGGGTTCTCTCATATCTTGAAAATACGAACAAGGTTTGCGCATTTTCTCTTCTTGCAGAAAATGAGTTTCTAAGCGAGAACAAAGAGCTTATTTCTGGTCATCTGCTTAATGATGTCACTTTCTGCTTTATGATGTCACTTCCAGACCTCAGCAGGCACAATGAACACTAACTTTGGCCCTCTGTATGAAATGCATTTGACATCCTTGCCTTACACTCTTAATGACATGGTTATTTACTATGAGGTGGGTACTCAGGAACTTCCTAAGTGACAATAGCTCTAACTATGTTAGCCACTTAAGACTAAGGGCCAGCAAGTGCCCTAAATTTCTAGGTGTTTGAATAGCTACAGAAGTATAGTAATGTTCAGCTATCCAAATAGATTCCAGGCCCTCTGTGGCTAGAACTGGTTAGAAATGCATAACCCTGACCAAGGGTTAGGATGCCAGGTGAGAATTGTGGCATAAGATGTTATATATAGGTAAGACCCTCCTTCAGATGAAAATGCTGGATTTATAAATGAATATAAATGGCAGAGGTGTTTGTTTCCTGTGAGTAAGATGGGACTACAGCCTAAGTCTTACTGAACACAATAGGCTTCTGAATAAAATAAACAACACCATTTTCAACACCTCTAGCTAAGGGCAGGTCTTAAAGCTATTGCTCTCAGATATGAAACTAGGTGTAAAGAACAATTGTGAGAAGTCTTAGTACAGGCCTGACTGTTACTGAAGTGGGCTCTTGACTTTGGAATTCTCCTGGGTTCATCATAGCACCTCTTCCTTAGATTGCCAATGGGTGACATTCAAGAACATTTATTTGTTAACTGCATCATTTAAAAAGAGAAGTGGAGATCTTGTCCTCATGATTGCAGAGAACTTTATACATGTGGCAGGAATAAAAGAAAAATATTGAAAACAAGTATTAAAAACACTTTGATTCATTATAACGAGTGGTGAAAGCTGAATCAAGACCTTTCAAAAGGCCGATTCAAGCAGGTAAAGTGGCAGTTTCAGAGAAAGAAGGCTTTAGAATGAATGCTATATAACCCAACCACTTCAGTTAAGCACTTACTACTTTTCTATAGATAACATGTAAATATTTGGTACAGGCATCTAACAAACATTAACTGCACTGTGGGGCTTATTGTATACTGCTCAGGCTAACGGCCAAGGAACCCAGCTCTTTCTTATCTATTTCAGTTGCTATACATTAACTTTAAATATACGATAAATGATAATCACTGTTTTAATTGCACAAATGTTGGCCCTCCAGTTCAAACCTGCAGCTACTTGTAATCCTCTTGAAGTAAAAAAAAGTGCCACTTTAACCAACTTCTACCAACTACGCTGGCACAAATTACAATTAGCCAGGGTATCAGCAACCGCTTAATTGCACACCGCTATCAACTAGCAGAGCTTACTGCCCTGGAGATTTGGCCCAGCTGTTCCTGTTATGATTTCATAATCAATGCTGTTTCTCTCTAACCTATTTATTAATGCAGAGCTCTCTCATTAACGGTGCAAATGGGATTTGAACTCTTGTTCTGTACACAAACAAATGCATTATTCAACTGTGAAACATTTTTAAAAGTTGGCGTACCAGCGCTGCCATTGCCCAACCAGTCTTGTTGTAGATGAACTCCAAGTTGTTTCGCCGCAAGTAGAGCAAGCCGCCAACAAGTGACACCAGGAGAGCCAATGCAATTGTACCTGAATAGTTTGGTGGCCTGAACACTCTAATCTGTAGAACGGGAGAAAAGACAGCAAGTGTTCTTCCACTTTCTGATGTAACCATATATATGAGTACATACATATGTACATACATTTAAAACAATTGCATTACTAAGCTATTTTAAATATTACACTCAATCAGCTGTTCACAATGAAACTCATATCCACCAAACTCGAGCAAGAAGATTCAAGCAGGCTCACTAATTTCCCATGCTGAATAGTTTTAAAAACAACAAAAAAAAAAATCCAGTATGAACAGTATCTATGCACAGGTACTGGGGGACAGGCTAGAAAAGAAATCATTTTTAGGCTTTAAGCCAATGAAATGAACATAAGCACATAAGGAGAGCCCTGCTGGACCAGGCAAAAGGCCCATCTAATCCAGCTTCCTGTATGTCAAAGTAGCTCACCAGAAGCCTGAAGGGCCTCCAGAGCACTCAAACTCACACAAGAGCAGGGTGGCCCCAAACTGACCCAGAAGGGGTAAGGCCAGCTTCAAATCCAGCCAGACAGCAGTGTTGATCACCCTAGTGCCTTGATCTCTCTGCAAAGGAGGAAGAGAAGGAGGTGGCAGTTGGGGGGCATGGGGGGGGACATGCGGTGCCCCTTTATGGCTAGTACCCAGGGCGGGTTGCCTCCCTGCCCTACTGTTGGGAAGCCACTGTCTGAACCCACTCTAGTTTGGCTAGATCTTTTCTAAAGTGCGGTGCCCAGAACTGGACACGGCACTTCTGGTGAGGTCTGACCAACTAGGAGTAACGTGGAACCACTACTCATGAGTTGGAAGCTACAGTTCTCCTAACACAGGCTAAAACTGCATTAGCCTTCTTTGTAACTGCATCACACTGCGGACTTATGTTGATCTTGTCATCCACTGCAACTCCAAGATGCCTTTTCTAGATTATTTGTGTTCCATTTGTTTCTCCCGAGCACAGGACAGAATCATTTGAGAAATCAACCCAAGTCCAAAACAATTTTGCTTAACTCCAGATGTTTAATTCTTAAAACTGTTTTCTTAGCATCCTCTCATCTGGGAGTCCAGAACGAACTGCTGTATAAACTCTAGAAAGATTTCACATTTTCCCTTTAAAACATTCATACACTGTTCTTATACACCACATAGGTAAACAGTTAAATACATTTCTTCAGCATATTTACCGGCTGCATATCTATAGCATTAAAAACCAAACTTCAAAACTTGTGGAGTTATTACTTGCAATAAGAAAGATTTCAAGAACAAGCAAACATTAGTCAACTAATTGGTACATGATCATTCCTCATGTTCCGCTAGGAGACAGCCAGATTAATATTTTAGCTACCAAAGCAAGATTGAAATCCATCGTTAATTTTTTTTAAAGTTACTATAGAGTGATGAAGTAGCACAGCTGGTACTTTTATTATTTTAATACACTCTGAGGAAAACTCTGATAGGAAAACAACATTTGAAGGTGGTGGTGGGGGATCCTAGTTCTTGGTGTCAATTTATCACAGGACATGAAGATAAGTGTGGATCAGTCTCTTAACTTTGTCAAGTGACTTACATGAACATCAGTTCTGTCAGCTATCCACTTAGCTAACTGTTCTGCTGCGAATCCAATTCTCTGCAGGTCAAACGTGTCAGCTCTCTTGGGCTTACCTTTTGGAGGGAAATTCATGAACGTTGGAGCAGAGTTCATATTGAGCTACAACAGACAATGAAGAGACCATCAAATATTAAATAAGCATATCTGCTTATTTGATAACACTTATGGTACCTTAAGAAGATTCCCTTAGCTAAGAAACCTGCATCTTTCCATATTTTAGAACTGAGGAGGATAAAGTACAAAGGAGCAATATTAATTTTTTTTTAAATTATTCTCTATCATATGCAAAACTCACTTTCCAGCAAAGACTGGCTCCCAAAGTTGCTCACAGGTTTGTATCCCACTTTTCTATTTCATGATTAAGCATTCCAAAAGGTTAACTTACAACAAATCTACAACCTAATCTAGAATTCAAACAACATTTAAAAAACACTATATTAACAAACCCAAGGAAAGAATAGCAACATAGTTAATGCTTTATATAAGGATTACACAATAATTTCAGGGGAGTGTAAAGAAAACTTAATATAAAAAGCAGGGAAATGATTGTGGAAACCAAGATATTTTTTTCAGAGGTGACAAGCTGGATACAGGATTCTTAGGCAGGAAATTCCACATCCTGGGAGTTTTAAAATAGGAGGTTCTCTCCCTTGGTCCATGACCCAACTTCTGATGATGGTAGGACACAAAAGTGTGCTTCTTCTATTAAACATAGTGGATGAGCAGCTTTTTATGGGAATTGGTGGTCAGGACTTTAAAAGGCAATAGTCAGCATTTTGAATTGTGTCTGGAAATGAGGCGGTAATCAGTACAATTGACATGATGAGGATGAACATGTGCTAAAAACCCAACTTTGGTTAAAAACCTTGCTGTTGAATATAAACCAGTTGAAGATTCTGAGCGCACTTCAAAGGGTGCACAGAAAGTATTACATAGAGTGCATTATAGTAGTCCAGTCTTGAACTAACCAAGGAATGGGTGACCATGGCCAGATCATATTACAGATCATCAGCTTATCTAGAATTCACAGACTCATACTTCATCCTTGAACGTGAGATATGCCATCACGTGCCAACAATTTCTTCATACACTTTACACTGGAGAAACAGGGCAGTCTCTTTGTTACAGAACCACAGGATGCAAATCAGATATCAGAAATGGCAATTACCTACTGGTTTCTCTGTACAGTGTAACATAGTGGTCTCTCAAGATGTTTCTCAACTAAAACTGCATTAGGGACACTCATAGCAGAGGCTCCTGAACTGGACTTCGTTCACAAGTTTGATACACTCTTATCAGGCCTTAACTATGATTCAGGTTGGTAGTCTTATGATAAAATAGTAATCATCCCACTTATCACTAGGCTGCCTTTGGCAAGCAACTTATGCAACAATACTAACCTATTTTACAGGGTTGCTGGGGTGGGGTGTTACTCAGTAATATAAGTAAGGTACTGTGAACATGCAAAGGGCTATAGAAATATTTATTTCATTTATGAAATGAAGTCTCTTATTCATGCATATAATTACAAATCAGATGCCAAGGGATGTGGATAAATAAACATACACGAAGATTTGGGGCTGGGGAGGCAGGCTCTGCTAGCAAAAGGACAGAACAAGATTGGCTCTAATGATATATATATGCATAGCTATTTTCATTACCAGTGTTGTATGCCTGGTACACAACTAAATTACGTTACATAAATACATTATTTAAATATCGCAAATTCAAATTATGTACAATAATCAAGCTGGATGTTAAATAATTGGATTTATTCTCTTTATTATTCCAACATATTCTCTTCCTCCACTGAATATTTCTTGACAGCCCAATATGCTGTGCAAAAGCAAAATCTGAGATACTATGAAACGCAATTTTTTTTTGTCAAATGAAATCTTTCAGAAGAGAAAGTACAGTCTTGTTAAACTGGAGTGCAAGTTATTTTATGATCCAGCAAAAGTGAAGTTTTAAAAGAAAATCAAAGTCAAATGATAAAGATTTATGTGAACTCCAAATCACTGAAGACAGTGAAACAAACAAACAAACAAAACAAAGGGTAGCAGACGCAAGGAAAAAAAGTTACACATTGCAGCAAACATGGATGGCCACCACAGATAGCCTTCTTCTGTCGTTCTTTGCCCACAATGTATGATTTTACTTATCTTCGATTTGACGATATCTAATCATACATTTCCTTGCCAATACAAGCTTGAAAAAACATGACAACATCAAATCATAATGAATAGGGAAAGAATATGAGATAGATACCATTCTTGGTGACTATCCCATGTTTGCCATACCCATGTTTAGTCTGAGAGTATTTCTCTTACATTATCTTAATCAAGTTAATCCACTTTAGCCACATTACATTTTTCCCGGTAAAAGCTAAGAAAAATAAACAATGTGTCTGCAAAAGACTAGATAAAACATGATTGCTTGGTTCTTTAGCTCCTTCTCTCGCATCATATCATCAATCATACATATAACATATATTTGCTAGAAGTAAAATGCTGTGTTTGTCTCAAAAAGTCAAAATTGTCCATCTCTTGTGCTAGCTCAACTCAATACGATGAAATTTTCACATCACTAATCTCAACATTACATGGTCTCTATCATCTGTTTTTGCACTTTTTTAATTTTAAGAAAACGTATCTGAAATGTTCAGGCAATGAAGCATATGTTCAGGCCATATGAAGCATTCATATGGACAAACCTGTCCATATGAATAAATGGACAGGTTGATTACCTGTAACTGTAGTTCTTCAGATGACCATGTGGGCAGATACATGTAGTTGAGATCTGTGCTCATGCAGAGCTAAACTTGGAACACAGCCAAAAACTGTGTTCAGCATTCTGTCCTTGCACTCAAGAGAAGGTATGCACATGGTTGCATTCCTCAAGTACAGGTTACAGTCCATTCTCTCTATTTCTTTGATGGGTTCAAGTTGCACATGGTTGCATTCCTCAAGTACAGGTTACAGTCCAATTCCTCTATTTCTTTGAAGGGTTCAAGTTTTCCAACTTAAGCAAAGTTCTTTCCGTTGGAGTCAGACCTCCTAAGGAGATGGTCAGGTGGGTCGCAAGACTGCACAGATGATCACTTGGAAAACTGTAGTTACATGCAAGCAACCTTCTCCTTCTTCATGGTCTCTGTGCACACAGAGGAGAGTAACTAGCATCAGCCCCTTACTGGGAAGTCGGCGAAAGTCACTTGTGACATGATGTTCTGCAGAACACAGTGACCAAATGAAATACTGGTCTTATGCCTAGGCATAGTGTCCAATGAAAGTGTAGACTACACAAAGCTTTGGATATGGGACATCTCTCAGTCTGGCAGTAGCAGAGGAAACAGCTCTGGTGGAGTGTGCTAACAAGGCAGACAGTAGCTTCTTCTTAGCTAACTGGTCAGCCAGGGAGATCGTCTTGGTCATCCAGTGAGACATTTTTGTCCTTACAGGGTCCCCACTAACTGACTGCCCAGAATGATGCAGTTCCATTGACACAGAAAGAAAGAGCTCATTCACTGTCTGATGTGTGCAGAATTCTTTCCCCCACTGAACAAAGACTTTGACAAGAAGAGAGGCAATATCTGATCCTGATTGATGTGAAATGTTGAGACCACCTCAGGCAAAAAAAAAAAAATCATTAGCCCTCTGTGCTAAGCACTATCGGAACAACAGTCTTGAAGGTGAGCAAACATAAGTCTGCCACAGTCATAGCCCCAAAGAGATTGCCTACAAGTTAAGACCACTACCAAATGCCTGGATGGTAGTAGAGATTTGATTACTGGGTATATGGTGCCTAGTTGTTTAAAGAATCTGACAAGCAGATGAGAAAAAAAGGAGCATAGTTTACTGCCAGATGGAATGCAGACATGGTGGCAAAGCTCTCACTGAAGAGTTTGCCAATCCCATGAAAATGAAGATAACGTAGGATGTCCTGGATAGATGAATCCCTCAGTTGCAAATTGTTAAATGCTGCAGACACAGAAGCATTTCAACTCTGATGAGTAGGCAATGTGTCTTAAGATTTCCTTGAGAAAGCAAGGATGTCCTTTGGCTCCCCTAGGATGTTGGTTAAGGTCAGATCTTCTACACTGTCAGTTATAGTATCTCGAGGTCTTAGTCAAGTATTTTGCCATGGTTCTGGGACAAGAGGTTCAGTCAGGAGGGGAAGTGAAGGTATTCATCCTTCACCATCCTGCGTAGGAATGCAAACCAGATCCGCATCACCCATCATGATGTGGTCAATGTTGAACTTGCTTATCCTCTTGACCTTGGCAATGAGTGCGGGGGAGGAAAGCATAGAATGGATTCCCTCCCCAGAGAACTAGGAAAGCATCCCATATGAAGCGGACTCATGTCCAGCTCAGGTGCACTTGACACTGTGGTTGCTAGCAGACTGTTCCACAATAGCATGATCTCAATGATGAGTAGTAAACAAGAAAGCTTTGAGGTACCATTCATGGGTCTGATCTTCCACACTGCTGCCAAGTTGTTGAATATCCTATGGCTAGATGGACAGCTGTCAGGACAGCTGACAGCTGATACAATTTTGGATACACCAGTCCTAAGTCATACATGGTAAGGTAATAAGGAGTTTTCAATGCTGTAGCAAAGGGGTTTTCAACACTGTTATTGAAATGTAGTACATGGTCATTATGTACTCTGTTGAGACCTGTACTGCCTAGTCGTTCAAAGATGGCAGGAGGAATATGAGTGCTTTGAAGATAGCCAGCAATTCAAGAGTTAGGCGATTTGCATTGACACAAGGTTTTCAATAAGCTGTGAGGGATTTCTGCCACTCACACTGTGTCGTGCAACTATCTCAGCCCCAATGACTCTTCAAAGAGAATGTAAGCCCCATTGGTCCCATCCACTTTGATGAAGTCACCAACGGTGGTGGTGGAACAGCAGGCCTGAGGTGACAACATGCCACTGTGGAAGTTTGGGCTTTCTCCCAAAGTGCAAATTTGAGGTGTAGCTCCTGATTCTTCCTCATCTGCCTGGAAAACTTTTACGATGTACACAGATGTCCATGAGGTGGCTTTCTCTCTGGTACATACGCATCATGCTCATTAGTACACAGATGTTTTTCCCCACACTGGCAACATTTTTAAACAAGACCCTGCTTGGCTATGACCAGTGGCATATGAAGGTCATTTAGCACCTGGCACCCATAAATTTTTGGCACCCTGTCCATGAAAAAATTATTTTCAGTAATAGTCATGATATGAAACAAATAATAATAATAGTCAGAGAAGAAGCACAGACAGTTACCCTTTTCTTTTATTGAATCTATTATATATAATAGGTTTCGGATATGTAATGACCATTAGAGACCATAACCCAAAACAAAACAGAAGGAATGCCTATCAAGATAATATGCAGTGGGCTATCATACATAAAAAGCAGCTTTGTTGCAATATAGAAGAAAGGCAAAACATATGTATATTTATGAAGACTACATTTGGTTTTCTGGAATGCTTGCAACAAGCTATTTATTCCCAGTGGTAATCCCAGTGTAATCCACTTTCTGTTACAGTGTACACCTTTTGTTACAGGATTCCCAGTGTAATCCACTTTTTGTTACATAAGACAGTTGTATTTTTATTTTCTGGTTCTTTTGGCTATAACATTTGATAGAATAGAGATATTTCAATGTGGTTTATTTCATTGCCTTCTGTGGGAAATTATGCATTGAATGATATACAAAATGATGATACTATTCAAAAATACCAAGATTTTAAAACCTGGAAAGCAGTCTCTGTCATCCCCCTGCAGCTTGGTACCTGAAGCCCACGGCCCCATATTTGTACGCCACTACCTATGAGAAAACAAGGGCTACTAAGCAACTAACTAGGATTTATTTTTTAAAAAATAAAACTTATTATATTACGCAGAAAGAAAAAAACTGAGGTAAAAGCTTTCTGTGAGGGATGAAGTAACAAAAAGGAAGTATTCATCTCAATAACGCCATCAAAAAAGGAAGTGAATGATTAGATATTCTATTAAGACAAGGTGACCTTTGACCCCAGACTGTAACCCACATGTAAAGGCCACTGGATAGCCCAGTACAAAGCATAGCTACACATAAGATGGAAAAAGTGGCTGCTTAGTGGACTTTAATAAGAGAGCAAAATTGCAGTCTGACTGAAGCTGGGGCTTGGGGCCTCATACAGGTTTTTTACCCTTTGAAATATAGCAGAGATAACAAGAAGTACTAGTGCCAGGCAATGAGCTCTCACGCCTTGGCAAATGTATGTTATGAACCTTTATGCTTTTCGAGTAAAAGCACATATGTGTAATATGGAGACCAAGTGATCCCTTGATGCCAAACTGTACCCAAGGTAAAAGGGTCACAATAGTTATATAGAATTAAGCCATAGAAATTGAATTGCTGGGTCTTAGAAAAGCTTTTAAGACTCTTAAAGATAAAAAAATCCTTTGCAAACTGGGCCCCACGGTGTTTAAGTTGAACAACAGGTGTAAAAGAAAACAGGAGACTAGGCAACTGTATCAGGCTGCACTAACGAGATGGGCCTGAAGTCCTGCCAAAAAACAGGTCTGAAGTTCTGCCAAGATGAAGCCATGTCAGTCTGCACACCTGTCTTTAAGTATTTTGTGTTATACTGCTCTCTGCTAATGATGTTATTCTAAGCCTTGACAAAACAATCGGTATAATTGGCTTGAATGATGACCAGGTTATTGAGTACTGGATATAGTGCACCCTGCTGGAATTTAGAAACTTTTGTAATTTTGGCTAGGTTTTAAGGTGAAATCCCACATAGCCAATCAATTGTTTTGTCCGCTTGTTGCTCACATATTTCCCATCTTTAATGCAAATTGTACCTTATCTGTAACCTATTAGGTGTTTGCCCCATCTCTGATGTAAAATTTCAGCCAATGAATTGTCTAGATTGGAAGACAAAGGATGGCAAATTGTATAAATGTCCAAATCTCCATTAGGGAGGGGCCCATGCTTTGAGACAAGAGTCCCATGGACCAACTGCATGCAATTCAAATAAAGAGCCTGCAAACCTTCACTCCTAGTACTGAGTCTTCTTGATTGACCTTGCAACACTAGCAGCACTTGAGACAGCCAACCATGCGTGAGGTTTTCCCCACTCGAGTGCAGGGCCAGAATGATCCACAAAGGAACTGAAGCTTCCAAGGTTAGCTCTGCATGTGTGCAGAACTCCACTATATGTGACTGCGCAGAGAACACAAGAAAGGAAAGATTTACAGATCACAATTTTATCATTTGGCATTTGACACCCTCACCTGCTGAAAAACATCTGCACCTTCATCATAATCAACTACAGTAAAGAAAAGTTTGTTTGAAAAGGCCGAAGAGTAACGCCAGGAGTTAGCCAGTACTTGATATTCTTCATTAGCTTGCCTGTAAGAGGGAGAGAGAGAGGGAGAGAGCACATATTCAGCTTCTTAATTAATACAGCATTAAATACCACACAGTTTAAAACTACCATAAGATTGTTCTATTCATTTTTATCCACTAACATGTATAAGCAAACCTTGTTTCCAAATCCAAATGGAAAAAAGATATAACAATAAAAACAAGCATTTATTTGAATGTATTCATTTTTCTAGCACGAAATTTGAAGACCCTGTGCTTCACATATAGTGCAATATTCCTTACAACTCCACAGGGTAAGTTTAGTATTTTCATCCCCATGTTGCAGATGGGGTTGACTCTGAGAGTTACTTGGGTGTCACTAAATTCAGTGCTGACCCTGGGGGACTCTTTGCCACAATGCTACATTAGCTCTCAACATTTGGCATATAGATGGACAAAGCTGTGCAAATGGGCCACTGCAAAGCATTCAGACAATCAGTTTCAGCAAGAGTGACCTTTTACCAAGAAAGTAAGCCCCATTACATGTGCTCAGTTCAGTGCTGACTCAGCTTTCAGTATCCACGTGCAAAAGGCTGAACAGATACTTTCACTTTTGCACTCGAAGTCTCCTGCTTTGTTCGACAAACAGGAAGACTGGATTTCACACCGAATTAAACTTCCATTAATTATCTATGTTAGTTTAGTACTTTGGGCTTATCTTGTTTGCATTTTCTAACATGCCCTAAGACAGCCATTTAAATCTGGAAATTTAGTGGCAGTTCCTTCTTTGTACATACAGCTATTAATTCAGGATGGAAACAGACTGAAAAGTGCTTTTTGAACACAGGTTATTCCGATTCCAGTTCCTACACATGTCTACTTGGAAGGACATTTCATTGTTTCCCGTTGGACTTTACCAAGCAAGTAAGGACAAAGGACTGTAACAGCATGGTCCACTAAACACAAGAGAATGTACAGCTGGGCCTCATCTTACAAGCAATTGACTTGTAGGAATTCAACTATCTTGTTCAGTCCCTCTCCCTACACCAAAAAAAGTCAGAGGAAAACCCATTTCTGCCCACCATTCAACTTACGAGGATTGCCCAGAAAGTAATGCACCACATTTTTTTTCTCAGCCTACAGTAATGGTACGAATGTGAAACTTTAGATATACATTATTTGAATTTTCAGGAGTGTGCACACAAATTTTTGGTTTCTTCAGACAAACAGCGTAGCTGCAGCAGTGTTTCGAAATGGCGTCTGTAAGTGATGTACGTTACAAGCAGCGTGTCGTCATTGAATTTCTCACTGCGGAGAAAGAAACTGTTGGGAACATTCACAAATGTTTGTGTACAGTTTATGGAGAATCTGCAGTCGACAGAAGTACGGTTAGTCGCTGGGCACAGAGGGTGAGGCCATTAGAAGGCGGTTCGACAGAGCTCCAAGATTTGCAGCGTTCGGGGCGGCCATCCACGGCTGTCACACCTGACAAGACGCAGCTTGCAGATGTGCTAATTTGCGAGGACCGACGCATAACGACTAGGCAGTTGGCGCTGAAGCGGTCAATCAGCAAAGGAAGTGTGGATGCAATCATCCGTGCTCTTGATTACTCAAAAGTGTGTGCACGATGGGTTCCGCGCTGTCTTACGGTGGACCACAAATCTCTCAGAAAAAACATTTCTTCTGAGTTGCTGAAACATTTTGAAGATGAGGGGGAAGCGTTCTTGTCCAGGATTGTGACAGGTGATGAAACGTGGGTTCACCATTTTGAGCCCGAAACAAAACCACAGTCAATAGAATGGCGTCATCCTCAATCTCCACAGAAGAAAAAATTCAAAGCAACTGCTTCCACCGGTAAGGTCATGATCACTGTGTTTTGGGACTGTGAGGGCATCATACTCATTGATGTGATGCCAAGAGGCAGCACCATTAATTCTGAAGCTTATGTGAAGACATTAACCAAACTCAAGAAGCGCTTCCAGTGACTTCAGCGGCATAACAACCCAGGTGAATGTTTGATTCAACATGATAACGCTCGGCCTCACACAAGTTTGAGGACTTTGGAACACATCACTAAACAGGGTTGGACTGTGTTACCCCATCCACCCTACAGCCCTGACCTAGCTCCCTCAGACTTCCACTTGTTTGGGCCATTAAAGGATGCCATTCGCAGAAGACATTTTGAGGATGACGGTGATTTACACAGTGCAGAAATGGCTTCGTGACCAGAACAAGGAGTGGTACCGACAGGGCATACATGCCCTTGTGTCTCGCTGGAGGAAGGCCATAGAACTGGACGGAGATTACGTGGAAAAATAGGGAGTGGAGAAGAAACATCATTCTTTCTTGTGTGTAAGTTTCATTGTGTTCAATAAATAATTGTTGAAGAAAAAAAATGTGGTGCATTACTTTCTGGGCCACCCTCGTACATAGTTCATGCCCTGGAGAAGCCTAAAATGAGAGAATGAAGCTGCTGTTCCCTCAACTGTCTCAGTTCCCATGTGTCTCTAGTACTGTGCTTTTACTTCTTAATGAGACTGTAGGGTTTTTTGTTATTTTTGTTTTTTGCATTTAAGGGAGTTTTGGTTACAAGCAATTTTGGTTTTATGCGCTGACATCTGAATGTAACACAAAAATAAAATGCAGGCTGCTGAACTTCCTTGGAAACCTGAAATATTCCATTTGAACCTGCAAAAGGGGAATTTCTACCCCCCCCCCCATTTTTTGCCTTTGGGGGAAAGAAAATGGCTTACTGTGATTTACCACAAATACCAATATTTTTCTCTTTCACTTGATTCTTTATTTCATTCCTTAAAAAGCCACTAAATGCCAAGTAGCTGTTTCTGTGGTATCATTTTTTAGGGGTGGAGGATTACAGGAGCTGAAAAAAATTTGAAGCTTTTCTAAAAGCATATGTAAGTATGAACGGGAGGACTAGTTTAAAAAGAAAAAGCAGATTTACAACTTTTGTGAGTTTATTTTTTGAACTGGGGTAAATGTACCACTGTACGTTTGTAACAAAATACCCTCAGCACCCTGAACTGTGCTGCTAACGCTCATAAATTAAAGATTTTCTTGGTTCATCACCCTCCACTTGATATCCCACCTCTATCAATGCCAACAGTTATCTCTGAGGACTGTACATTCTCTTGAGTTTAGTGTGCCATGAGAGACTGAGTTTTTTATACAGTCAAAACAGGAACGTTCATCTCTTCGTTAGCAACATAGCACACACAAGGCCACTGAGTATACACAAACCAGATGTTTGAGGGGGCAAAGGAATTCCTGAAAATATTGGTACGTTTTCCTAAGACCTGCCAAGTATTTCCCCAACACAATTTTTGCTTGGCAAGAACTATTTTCTATCTGCCACTGCACATCTGTGCACATAAACCCAGAAGAACAGGCGTTCAAGTAGGACAAATGCAATCACCACTGATCAAGTAGAAAAGGGGGAAAAAGAGATATTGCAGCTATATAAGATTTTTAGCCCCGTTTTGACAGAAAAACGATTCCCTATCAGTAAACACCATACTAACGAAAGGTTTCTCCTACAAGAAGAAAACCAATATTTCTATGCTATGATCAGAAAAAAAAATATGACTGCAAATGCTCCAAAATTTGGAGTCCAACAGAAAGCCAAGTGTTTGCTTTTTTGTTGTCAACTGATGAGTAGAATTATTCCCTTCTTTCAAAATCCCACTTAAAAGGGTAAGGCTTGAAAACAAGGCTGGCTTATTGGTACACAGAATCTGTCACTTTCTAATGAATTAATGTAGCATCTTCATTAGCGTCCTGTAGAGGGCAGTCAAGCAGCATCAAATGGCTTCTGCCAGGGCTTAAGTAATAACTGTAGGGCATGGTTGCATTAAACTAACTATAACAGCAATTCTGAAGTTTTAATACAAGAACAAAATGATAACATCAGTTCAGTCCAACGCGATCATTTTCGTCAGTCGTCTTATTGGAAGCTATTCATGTAAAACCATAAAGACAGCTGGGCAATCAATGTATGCCAATAAGTCTATAATGCTAATGCACTCTCCATTTTCAATTTAAAGTCACTTGCTAATTAATGAATGTTTACAATCCTTTTGCAAAAAAAAGAAAAAAAAAAGACTGCAACCTCTGCTGGAATTTCAAGTTCATTATTTTATGTTTGATTGTGTTTTTAGTAACAGATTAGATTCAAATTATTGCATGCAAGGGCCAGATATAGCTTTATTGAGAGAGAAAAAGGCTTATTAAACACCAAAGTGTCGTAAAAGAACCACAGGTGAACTACAATATTTGGATGCTAATTCAGAAAGAATGCCTGAGTTGTTGTAAAAGAACAAAAAGCCATATCTAGTTCTCTTTGTAAAGAGCTACCCTTCATAACCTGTTTAGAATACACAGACATAGGCGTGCGCTGCTTAACAACGTTCCGCTTAATGATGGACCATATATAAGACAGTGGTCCAAGCACAAGGAAGAGGCTCTTAATGAGGTAATCATGTTTCCCATAGCCTGCAGCAAAGTGTCTGTTTTCATGGCTCTCCATGCCAAGAAGCTACCGATCCAGTAGCCTCTGCAGCCAACTAGCATCTGGCAGGGAGTGTTGGTTTACATAACAAAGGCACTAAATTGGACTGAACTTTCAACTTAACCTAATCACATAACAACTGGGATTGGAGAAGAGGTGCACACCTGTGTGTGTGTGTGTAAAGATGGGGTATAAATCTATGACGTAAATGAATAAACATAAATGTAAAACCTGCCTGAATTGGGATGGAGAAAATTTAAAGTACATATATGCAGTGTGTGTGCGTGATATAGTAGAATCAAGTTACAAGAACAGAAAACAGCCAAGGAGCCCTTTGGTCCTCAGGCAAATGCCTCCACTCACTTCTCCAGTCCCTGAGCAACTAACATTTGGAGTAGGCTTCTTTATCAGGCAGAGAGGGTGAGGATAATTTCCTACAACTGTCCCATTTTCGGGTCACTGGTGGGAGCCAGACAGATCTCTGTCTGCCATGTGATCATTTTGGGAGGGAGGGGCACAATCTTCCAGGAGCCTGAGTCTTTCCCTATGTACTATTAGTGTGCCTTCCTTGGAGTCATGAAGATATTCACATTAAGTAAATATTTCACAAGTTGAAAGAGATGCTTCACTTGGAGACAATGAGTTAAGAGGAAGAACACAGGAAGAGAGAGAAGTTTTATCTCCCTTTCTCAAAGCACAAGAACCAGAGGACATCCAATGAAACTGATAGGCAGGGGCACCAAGATGGAGAAAAGGAAGCACTTCTCCACTTGGCACATAATGAATCTATGCAAGGGAGCAACAATGGAGGGGGGAATATGCCTTCAACTCTCATTTGTGAGCTTCCCAGGGGCATCAGATTAGCCCCATGGGAGCAAGGATGCTAAACTACATGGGCCCAGGCCTGATCCAGCAGGGTGATCCTTACGAAAACTTTGAAATAGAACCAAGGGAGGGTAGGGTGAGAAAACCCCAAGTTTAAAACTTCTTATTCCATGAGTCTGTTTTGAGGCTAAAATGGAATAACCCCCCATAGCTGCCCTGAGTTTCTTGAAAGAAGGGAGGGATACCAGTATGATTGGATATAATCCTACTTGGGTTGTATCATGACTAAGCACTGCTGAAGTTAAAGAGACGAGGTAATCATGAGAAATGCAGATCCCATTAACTTCAATGGGGCTTGGTCACTACTAACTTTCTTAAAACACAGCTCATTGCATCTTTGAAATTTTTGTGAAGTTTGCTAACTGACTTTAGTTAAGCATTTGCCATTTACTTATGGAGTTCACCATTTGTCATTTCAGAGAAGTGGGAGTAATTCAGGCTTACAAATAGATACTTACATAATTGCCTGTGGTAAGAATATGCCTCTGGATAGAAAAGGGCAGATTTTTTTTTGATTTTTTTTTTTAGGTATTTAGTTTTCTTTTAGGCAACAAATGACTAGCACAGGTGTGTAGGCTAGTGAAAAATCTCTGAGGGCTAGCAAAATTTAGTGGCCTTCTTTGGAAGGCAGGAATGATGACATTGGGTCTGTGCAGTCAGGATTGTTTTAGTTAATGAGCTGAACTACAGTTCCAGCAATGTGACCCTATACATCTTAACTCAACAGTACATTTCCTGGTATTCAGTGGGGCTTACTCTCAGGTAGTACAGGACTGCAGCCTACGATTTTGTCTGGCATTTGCTTCTACCACTCACTGACCCCGGAAAAAAGCTAAAGATTTTGAACAAACAGTATTACTGCCTGTTTTGTTAACATGTTAAGCCACAAATGCTCAGTCCATTTTCCATCACCCCATGACCTCCATCTCCTTTAACCATGAACGGAATGGCCAGTGACATCCTGCAGGGCATTCCAGCCATTCAGCCAAGATCTATTCAGTTCTACTGCCTACCCTGTCCCCAAAGTCCCGTTTAACAGACAGTCATTATCCATATATTTTGTTGTGAAGTCAGTACTGCTACAAAGACAGCTGCATGGTCTCAGCATCTGCTACCAGCTGTCTCAAGGGGACATATTCCCCCTTTCCCCTCCACCTCCAGCAAACCCTGCAAAGGTAACATTTCAGTAAGAAAGGGAACTGGAAGTACACAGGCAGGATAGTGTGAAGAACAAAATAGTTGGCAAAGGCCTACTCATTCCTCACTCAGGAATGGTGATTAAGAACATACTGCATGCTGACAGCAGGCACAGCAGGCAACAAGCTACACGCCCGGTTTGGCGCTGGGCACCAGCTCTGTGAGGAGGCTAGGCAGTAAAGTGGAGCTCATCCAGTTTTCAGTGTTAACTCCAGCTCCTCACACTTGCACAGCAGGCAAGAGCGCTAATTTCATTAAGGTGAAGATGAAAGCGTGGCATAAATTGGAAAGCAAACGCTGAGGAGCAGCTGGACCAAAGCAAGAAGAGGGAAGCAGCAGAGAGAAATTGTAGCCTCATGTCTTATGATACCACAAGGTGATCTGAAAAGCTGTGCCAATTCCCACATCCTCTACTTATTCCTCTTGTAGAACATCTGAAGCAACTCGACATATGACCCTCCCTCACTCTAAATCTGAAACTCATGCATCTCAATAAAGGCAAGAAGTGGGATTCCCTGATCCAGATATCAAAGTCGTAGAATTTGAGGAACTGCCAATAACTCAAGCTTTACTTCCTCTGGCATTGCTTAATGTGCGATGCCACTGCCTACTCTCTCCCTGATAAGTCTCACAGCATGCAAAGCCAGCCCAAGTGTCAAAGAAAACAAAGAAAACTAAATAGTTCAATAGATTACCACGGAGCATTCTGCCAAGGGGCATAAGGAAAGTTTGTTCCTTCACTTAGCGTGTTAATAAGGATACTGAACTCACAGAATGCTCACCCTTCTCCCCATCTGGATTAGAATTCAATGAAATACCAAAATGTTGCAGACTTATGCAGCTATAATGTTGCTGTAGATTCTGAATGTACATACAGATTAGTGCCTACCCCCAAGCCAATAAGCAAATCTGAATGTTTTCCCAATCAGATTATTAGCTGCCCCATTCAGATTATTAGCAATGGCACCAACCACTTATTCAAGTGGAAGGGGAGCAGATAGGACTGAAACAAATCCCCCTCTTCTCTCTCCTACTCCATCTCTCCTAAATGGGTGATCAGCATCCATCTGCATGCAACTAAAGTTACACAAAGAGAGAGAAGCAAGCTTCCACAACAGTATGGCCCTAACAGGGTTGGAACATCAGTATTTCAGCAGTCCTCTCTAATTTGGAATAATTTCTCCTAATACAGTGGGATAAAAAAAGGCATGTTGAGAGTACTTCCCTGTTGATATAAAAACAATGAAAACATGCGAACAGTACTAAAAAAGCCTGCAGGTGGCTCACATCTATAGCATGCTTCCTGCATAGGGCCCCCCATCAATATTTCACGGTTCTATATGCCAATTTAATTATATTGTTCCTCCTGCAATCACAAGGCTCCTTGCAAATTCCAATTTCTGCAAAGCTTCAAATATACAGTTCGGAATAAAGCAGCCACATTGGGTAATTTTAGGCAAAAGGAGATTTACATTCAAAGGGAACATGATCTTGCTTTGGTGCGAAGGCCCACGCTTATAGGATTTGAGATTAATAGACTCAGCAGGGACATAATGCAGGAATCCGGACGACTGAAAGCAATCTGATTGCTTGAGGTCTAGCTGTTGCTGTTGGAACACTCTGAGCTAAGATAGGGTACAAAAAGTATGCGCTGGGATTGAGCATGGGAAACATAAGAGGCTCTCATTGTTATCCCCCTTTTGTGTTCATACCATTCCATTTTAGGAATATTTAGCCAATATCTTATTTCCTTGAAGTGAAGGCTGCATTGTGGTTAAGTGTTCTAAGAAATAATACTACCATAATGCTTCTTGCAGGTTCTAAGCGCATTTCCAACACTATTACAGACTAGAGAGTGAAAAGTTAACCTTTATCATTGATTCAGCTCAACCCATTTAATCTCTTATTTTACAGATTTAGCCTGCTCCAGAGCTTTGCCAGTGCTACAATGCTCCTGGTGAGCTCCAGGCTAGCCCAGGTGTCCTCATTTATTACACTGTCAGGAAGAGCTATGTGGTTGCAATGAGAACATACTCACTGCTGTCCTCAACTCTGCAAGGACTGGGGACAGTGTGGTTGCACACACAGAAGTTCTTTGCAAACCTCAGAATAAAAGACTAGAGTTTCACAGCATATTGTCAATTCTTATGAGAAGGCTGATGGTATATAACTGCTCTAACTCCTCTCCTTAGAACAGCTATACACAATCAGCAGTCTTACATGATGGCCATGACAGCAAACCACAGATCACTGCACCAGAAAAAAGCCATCTGGGTGTGGTACAGCACTTTCCATTCCAAATATACTGTATATGCTAGAGCAGTGGTTCTCAAACATTTTAGTACCAGGATCCATTTTTTAGAATGACAGACTGCCGGGACCCACTGGAAGTGATGTCATGGCCTGAGGAGACATCATCAAGCAGGAACATTTTTAACACCCCCCAATATGACAAAATCAAATCAATCAATTAAGTAAATTAAAAAGTTTACAATAAGTAAAGTTTGCCTATGTGAAGAGTCTTGAATTAAAGTCAAAGGTGCAATCTAATTGACCAAGAAAGGCAGTCTATAAATACCAGTTTATTATTATTATTATTATTATTATTATTATTATTATTATTATTATTATTAAAGTACAAGTTTAAAAATTTATTTAAAATAAAGACGAACCCTCCCAAGCTGTTGCTGATCTGTTTTAGAAAAAAATTTCCCAAACATCCTGAAGGCTGCAATCCTATTCACACTTACCTGGGAGTAAGCCCAACTAGTGGGTCCCTACCCACAGTTTGAGAAACCCTGTTGTAGAGACATCTCCTGCCAGTCTCTTGAGTCAGGGAGAAAAAAAGGGGGTCTTATAAGTATTCACAGGGATTTTGGAAATGACTGGAAAGCAGCAATCCTACTCCAAGTCTTTAACTAAGCAGGGAGGGGATCTCTAAAACTCCTGCTGAACCATAAACAAAAAAGACTGAAATTGATCACTGCTTTCCGATCTATTCTTATGTCCATCAATGTCTGGGATGAGCCTACACACATAACCTGGCTCAGAAGTAACACAAGCAATCCCCAAACCTCACAAAGAGCTGCTACAAGTATCCCTGCTTCCTGAATCTTTCCAGGGTTCACAATTACAGGGACAAGCTCAGAACTAAGAGAGGAGGGTTAGGACTTGTCCTGCAGTTGTATTAGGCCTTAGAGGCAATGGGTGTGACAATG
This sequence comes from Tiliqua scincoides, assembly GCF_035046505.1. Classification (NCBI taxonomy): domain Eukaryota; kingdom Metazoa; phylum Chordata; class Lepidosauria; order Squamata; family Scincidae; genus Tiliqua; species Tiliqua scincoides. The sequence goes on from NC_089826.1 coordinate 64,334,233, forward strand.
GGCGCAATCCTAACCCCTTATGTCAGTGCTTTCCAGCACTGACATAAGGGCCATGCAGCTCTGAGGTAAGGGAACAAACACTCCCTTACTTTGAGGTGGTCTCTGTGAGTGACACCCAACTGCAGGATGCAGCACACATCCCATTGGAAAGTACTGACATAAGGGGTTAGGATTGCGCCCTCTGAAGCTCAGCATGATCACAGACAACAACCTTCGATAACAAATGACCATCAGGTCATACTTTTTCACTGGCTACATAGGTCATAACAAAATGTGTAGGCCCCGAGGCTGTTCTTGGGGGAAGAACAACCAAGTATCTTGTAGCACCTTAAAGATGAACCAGTTTATTTCACCATAAGCTTTCATGGATTTTGGTTCACAAAATCAGTTTATATTGCAATAAATTGGCTAACCTTTCTAAAAAACGTTTATTAAAACTTTTTTAAAATCAAAGTACAAAAAGTTGTAACAAGAACCAGATATACATATTTGTTTATGCACATATATTAATATACATCACTTGTATAAATATCATCAGCTGGAAAGTGTGATCAAATTTTGCCAAAGCCTTACTTAAAGTGTCCAAGTGGGCACAAATCTGTTGCAACTCTGTCAACCTTCTCTAAACTGTTAGCTATACCCTGGCTGCATAATAATACCATTTATCTTCCCATTCTGTGACTATAAGTATCATATCTGATTTCCATACTGTTGTACAAGTCCTCGGTGCTCCTGGCATGGATGTGACTGAGGCTACAATCCTATTCACACTTTCCTGGGAGTAAGAGCCATTGACTATAATAGTTCTTCCTTCTGAGTAGACATGCATAGGATTGGTCTGTAATTCTTTGCATATTCCTTAGGACAGTTCTTAGTATATGATAAGTAAAAATAGAGCCTCATGTGTCATATACTGCCCACTCACCTTGAATGAATCTGCTTCTAATTTTGCATGTAAAGTACTCCCAACACTCCACAGACATTCCAAATTGGTTAGCCTTTATAAGGCAATGTGTAAGCCATGCTGCAGCGGAACACTAGTGTGATATAGTAGGTGTGTGTTAGACAAGGAAGTGGGAGACCCAGTATCCATTCCCCACTATTCTACAGAGCAGGCTGGAGGTTTGAGGTGGTCTTCTACATTTCTCCTTCCACAATGTTGAACCACAGCAACTTTAAATACGTGAAAACTATAGGTATCAAGCAAAATGTCTCCTGATTTAACAAGTAAATGGACTTGAGCTTCTAGAAGTCATTCTCGATCAGCTGAATGACCATGCAGTAATCTAATAAACCATGACCCTCAACTTGGGTCATGCATACCAAACATTTTAGCTAGTGGTGATCACCCAATCTTAATTAGTTGGACTCCCAGGTATACTCACTTACACATAGAAGACCAAACAGGGCCTCTGATTCATGGACAAGCCCCTGGGGTAAAATACGTGGTGGGTAAATTGATATTCACCCAGGGTTTTCATGAGCACCATATCCAGTAAAGAGATCTTGAGACTGGCTATTGAGAAAGTAACTCTTGCTTGGAGGCTTCTTCATGGCATCCGGTTGGCCACTGCGAGAAGCACGCTGAACTAGATGAGCCCTGGGCACAATCTAGCAGCACTCTTATCTTGTGTTCATTCATCACCAGGGAATTACAATTCAAACTGACAAGTTGAACAGAAATACATATGGTAGTCACTTCATCATTTGCACATAGCATTTGGTTTTTCCTAGGTCCCTGTAGTGCTATGACTGATGCTGCTTCATCATGTACTGGTGGCAAGAGTGCAACAAGTCCCCATTGCCTTAGAGTGCACCATCGTAGTATGATCCTCATAGCTATGCAAGTAGGTCACCCACATTATCGTTCCACTGGTCCAGTTGGGGCAGGCAGTTGGTGAAGATTGGGCTTTCCTCCATAGCTTGGATAGTTTTCAGCTTGTCATATCCCCCCCCCTTTTCTGGAGAGGTGATTCAGTCCTACACCAGGGCTTGGGTTCCCTTGCTGGTTAAGGGAGAGTGCGTTTATTCTCTGTTGGCCCAACCATGGACAAGTTGAAATGGATTGCACCAGCAGTGTTGAGAGGAGTCCAAAGAGATGGTTGATTCAGGGTGCACTTCACCCCAGGTCTGCCAGCACACCCCTCCAGCCCTCCACTGACACAAGTGACAACAATCTGCTTCCTGCTTACCAAAATGAGAAGTGATCATCCACCTCCTTACCTTTCTCCCATGCAATTCCCTTAAAGTCAAAAGTGCAGGACTTCGAGCTCTATTTACAGGGATAGCACACATTCACCCCTTTAAATAAAATCAGAAGTTTCAAGCTTTCAGATTTGAAGAAACTGTGTGAGGGGCAGAGCTCCAGGTTGTATCACTCCTGGTTTTAATACATGTGTGGTGGGCCCAGCTAAGGTTCAGTTTTGGACATGATTTGTAAAACTACAACTATTTCAAATTCAATGTGATGTCCATTGTTTTACTATAGAACAAAAGCAGTGCTCTAAACTCAAGTCAAGAACTTGGGGAGGGACTTGCTAGATTCAAGAAGACTCAGAACCAAAACTGCCTCTTTTGAATGATTCTATATTAATACTATGAAGAAAGAATTGTAAAATTTCCACTATTGGTCTGCTCTAATAGTTTGAAGAAGAGGGGCAACAATGATAAAAGGTTGAAAACACACTGTATAGGAGAAAGGACTGAAAAGGTACTGTAAACAGTTTCCTTAAAAAAAACTGCATTGGTTAGTTATATAAAAAGCTGGCGTGAAACAAGAGTAAGAAAAACCATTCACCACACTCACTGAAAGGATAAAACAATGCCTAGAAGACCACAGCAGAAAGGATAAGAGGGCAAAGGATGGGTAGAGAGATGCCCTTTTAAATGGCTGTGGATATTCAGCTTGAAAAGAGTGGAACATCATGACACTCTCTTATAGTTAAGGGCAGTAACACACTTTTAGAGATTTCATTCAGTCACTTTCCAACATTATGCAGTAGTTCATTTTTAACCAGACACAATCAAACTTTCACACAGCTGTAGTTATAATAACTTAGCAGATTTTTGCTGGAGGAGGTAGCTTTTACACTACATTTGCTGAACAAAATTGATAGTTTCAGTTAGTTACCTTACAGAAAAGAAAAAGTAATTTCCATGGAACTAATCATTAGCTCCCAAATGATCAACTGAAAGTTAATGATAAGGGACAGATCTAAAGGATGCTCTGACTTTCTTCATTAACGTAGACGTCTGAGCCATGGTGAGGGGAATTGCTTCAGATGACCAAAAGATCAACTTTGGGGCTTTGTGACAAATGAAGAGGAAAATGATATGATTAAATTGCACCCCACAGTCAGCCGTGCTCAGATCTGGGTTGTGTCTATTCTAAAGAAAGCACACTGCAGAATTAGGCAGAGCTATGAGACTTGAATAAGTTGGAAAAATTAAGTAGGAAAATGAAGTAAGAAAGTTATGTAATTTTTTTGTTTTTACAAGCCTCAAGGAAGGGCAAAGAGCAATAGTGAACACTGAAGCCCTGAGATTTTAACCCTGCAAAAAGCTGCCAGAGATTTTAACCCTGCAATGCCCATACACCAAGTTTGTCTTCATCTGTAAATCAAGAAAAGTCCCAGAAAATCTTGGTACACTGATGTCTGCAACTCGGTATCCAGTGCTTTTCTCACAGACCAAATTAAACCAAGGAACGACTGTGCCCATATGAGCCTACCTAAGATGATGATGATGATGATGATCATCGTCTCAGAGGTTTCACAAATATGACAGGTAGAAAGTAAATGGAGAGTCTTCTGTGGTTGCACAATGACTATGGAATTCCTTATCCAGGAAGGTTTGTCAGGCCCCCCCCCAACCTTGCCGTTTTAACAAATGAACCAACAAAACGTTTTAATTCCACTGGACATTCAGTTGATTTTAGTTTAACATTTTATGCTGACTGTTATGAACATAGCTGGCATTTACACTGCTGTTTATGTTGTGAGAACCGTCATTCTATTTTCTCCACTTGGATTTCTTGCTTTATGTTCTTAAACTTGTGAGCCACTTTGTGTAATTTTTTTTATATATAAGAGTGATGCATAAATGTAAAGTAGTAAATGAAGGCAGACAATTTTAGCCATACTTCTATTTTCTTAAAAGTGTTATACATTAAGAACTCATTTCTTTTTCTTCTTTTAAAAATGTACTATATATAATAAGGTATAAAAATATAGTTTCAGCCCAAACTATATCACTTGTCTCGCTGCAGAAAATCACCTGGGCAACAGTTAAGGGGAGACACTGTAAATTTTGCATTTAAGAATATTTCCCTATGTCTTATGAAAAAAACAACAACTTTGCAACAACAATTTTTTCAAGTTTCATGCGCCATTAATATTGGAGCACATAAAAAACATAAATATGAAATCTGTAAAACATCCTACATATGTTTACTGCACACTGAACATTGAAAGCATTGATTCTGAGAGAGTCCAATAATAAAAATCATACTTTAGCAAAACAATTTTTTAAGAAAAAAAGAGTCTATTGATTCCAAAAAGGTCAAATGAGAAATTACCATGCTGAGATTTGGTGTGTGTTTCGTTTTGAAAACATTGATGATTGAAAGTGAAATCTTACAGTTCAGATAATGACACATTCAGCTGCTCATTGCAAAACCCACAGCGTACACTGAATTTAACAAAGGTTTTCTGTATATACTTACAACTCCTGGCGTTTAATTACTCACCAATTTGAATGACTTCAACTCTGGGTTATTTTCAGGAGCAACAGCATCAACTTGATTTAATTCATATTGTACCCTACAGCAAAGCTAGATCTTAATTTCACATTTGTTTGAAAGGTTTTGAACTAGAAGCAATGAGTTAATTGTTTCTTATTTTAGACGTCCAGCTGCATTCAGCCTGAAATGACTAAGCCTGCAGTCCTAATATTTACTTGGACGTGAATTTCACTGAAATGAATGGAACGTGCTCAAGGTCTACGACATCCAACAGGATGAACCTTTTTCCACTGCAGTAAATGGCATCCCCTTATTAAATGACAATATTTGTACAGCATTAAATTCCAGTAACAAAAGGTTTACCCACAGACCAACATAGGAGAATTTCTGATTAGCTATTTCGTATAGTAATCGGAACAGCAACCATTTAAAGCTGGTCTTATTATTCCTGAACTTCTGCCTACTGTGGGTGAGCAATTTTTTGAGACACAATAGGCTATGTTCCAATTGCCAGCCCAATTCCATCGTGTCAACCTGTCAGTCTAAAAAAGACCTACTGTAGCCTGTTGAGGAGGAGTCCCCTGCTGAAAAAAAGTGACTATAATGGCAAGACTGACCTACAGAAATCCCAATAGAGAAGCTCATAGAAAAGCATTACATGATTGTTCTGTGTATGAATTACATCTATATCCCATCTTTTTTCTCCACATAAGTCAAGGCAGTGTACAGGAAAGCCTGTTGCCCATTTCAACACTGACCAGATCTAGATCTGCTTATCTTCAGCAAAGTGGTTACATTATTTGCCTTCAGACTATGCCCTCGGACAGTGATGGTGAACCTTTGAGCTAACTTAATTCTACTGGCATATCAACCCTCCCCCCCTCCAACAAAAGAGAAACAATTCTTTACGCCATCTCTCTCTCTCTCTCTGAAATGAACAGGAGCAATGGGCACTGAGAAACATGTGCTGCTCCTGTTCACTTCAAACAGAAGCCCTACTTATGGAGCTCCCGTAAGTAGGTAGGTAGGTGGACACCTTTTCCTGAGACTAAGGAGGGAGAACAGAGACAACCCCATCTCCCTTTCCCTTTATTTATTGGAGCATCATGTACATCTTGTCTCCCTCCTCCACGCCACTTCACTTTGTTTGGTAGGACTAAAAGAAGGAGGAAAAGAGATGGGAAGTCTCTGGTGGGCTGACAGCAGATTGGCAGGCCAAATCTGCACACATATGCACAGGAAAGTTTAAAAGGGCATGGAAGTGAAGGGGAGAGGAAACCGAGGAGACCAACACATGTGTGCCCTGGACTTTAATGCTGGATATACTGGCCAGTGGTTCATTGATGATCTTGCACGGGGGCCCCATTAGAAGTGTGGTCCAATGTGATCAACAAAAATTGCAATCAGCAAGAAGTGGGTTAAAGCTGGCCCTGGGTGCAGGATCACATATGTTTTGTTCATTTTGTTTCTTTGGTAACTCACATAGGCAGAATAGTTGTTGTCAGATGTTGGTGAATGCTGGCCTGTCACCCAAAATACTGTGGAGTGTCACCTTTGACATGCCTGTAATAGGTTAGCCACCACTGCCCTAGGAGAATGATTGGGTGTATGAAGAATCTCCATTAATCATGATAGCAGATGCCCAAGGGCTGCTTCAAACATCATGCCCAGTGTACAAGCAAGTATCCACAGGTTTTGCATCAGTGGCATCCCCCATAATGCATAAGTGTCTTTACAACCTTTTTCACCACTTATATGTGCCATCTGATGATGTACACACAGAGAATGCAGTTTCTGCAGCATGTGACACAGATCTAGGGATGCCCAGGTAACTAGGATTTCCTAGTCAACATGACTGGTTCATTCTTACGTCCAGTTCTTACCCAATTCTTACGTCCATCACAACATAATTGAAAATTGGGTGAACAATTTCTTACTGCTTAAAGAGCACCTCGTTATATAAACTCAGGCTTCAATCTTATGCACACTTACAAGATATGGGGAAAAGGTCCCTATCAGCAGACACAAATTGCCCAGAAGATCTCTCAGCAGCAGTAACCAGTCAGTCAATATGTAAAACATCGAATGTCTTAGAACGATTTTATGTAGCCTGAAGAACCCAAGATTAAAAAGCACCCAACTGTTGCAACCAGCAAATTAAGCATAATGTTCTTTAAATACAAAAATTAATAAATGAATATTTAACTTGCATCCCACAGATACAAGCAGGAGGAAAGCTCCATGAGAGCAAACTAGATAAATGAAGGCTCCGTGAGTTGATTATGTAGTGGGGGGGAAACTGTTAAGGGCAAAGTATTTATTGAAGACAGAAGACCAAAAAAAAAAAAAAAGATCTGTTTCCAAGTGTATACCTTACCTGCAAACAGAGCACTGCCTTTGTGGCTGGAGAGCTGTGAACATCACAATCACTGAATAGTTGCGAGGCGGGGCCTTTACAAATCTCCTGAATTTGTCTCCATTCATGCGGATCACTGAGCGCCTGGCACTCCATTCCATAAGTTGTTCCACCTTCTCAGCTAATAGATTCTGTAATCAAGAACAAGGAAAAGATTGGGTGTTGTATTTTGCCATGCTACCTAAGTCCTAGCACGAGTTCAGACTTCTAATTAGGTATATCACATTAGTAGAAATCATCTATCCTCTTATAGATGGTTACTGTCTTGGACAAGCTTTACCAGCTGGGTAGGGCTGGCAAGAGACTTTCCAGCAACAGACCTTCCATGTTACACATGTCCCAAAAGCACACCCTGTAATACACTGCTTCAATTCATGGGACGAAAGACCAGCACAACCTCTCTCCACCACTACGCACATGTCATCACATACAAGCAGCTTACACTATGAGGAGGCTTGTATGAACAACTGCTTGATTTATACAATTTTTTTTGAATTGTGTATTCCCCTTCAATGGGGGAATCAGGCCATCACTCATGCTGGCTACCACGTGAAACACCAAACTCATATGTGGTGGTAAGCTGTATCACACCAAACTAGAGTCCTTGCCTGGTGTAAGCATAATTCAAGTCTAGGAGAACAAGTTGATGACAATTAGTTGGAGTCATGCCAGGCAAATCAATACTAGACTTCACACATTTCCACTCAGTGCTTATAAATAAATACAAACAAAACATGCTCTATTTTGTTCTTGATAAAGTTTTAGCATTTTGACATATTTAAAAAAGTTAAGGAGAACATGGGAACAAAATTGTACCAAATACAAATAAATACAAGAAAGCAAACTGGGAGTAAAAACCACTCCACTATGAAGCCTGTAACACAGTATTTCTCAAACTGTGGGTTGGGACCCACTTGGTGGGCTGCGAGCCAATTTCAGGTGGGACCCAATTCATTTCAATGCGTATTTTATTTTTAATATATTAGACTTGATGCTACCATGGTATGTGACTGCATTTGGGGAAATGTTACAGATCCGTACTTTTAACAGGTTACTATGTACATACATTTAAAAATGAGAGTGAACATGGCTTACTACAAGGTAAGTGTGGATAGGACTGCAGCCTTTGGGATGTTTGGGGAATTTTTTTTAAACAGATCAGCAACAGCTTGGGAGGGTTAGGAGGTTTATTTTATTATTTTAAAAAAACCAACAATTTTTTTAAACTTATACTTATTGTAAATTTTTAATTTATTTAATTTGGTTTTTTTTGTATGGTGAGTGTTAAAAATTTTCCTGCTTGATTATGCCACTTCTAGCCATGGCATCACTTCCAGTGGGTCCTGACTGTCATTCTAAATCTAAAAAGTGGATCCTGGTGCTAAAATTTTTTACCACTGCTATAAAAGAATTGCTTCAAAAGATCAGAGTGTGTAACAAAAAATAAAAACAAATTATGTGGATGTGAAAATGCCACCATCAAATGAAGTTTCAAGCAGAATACAAGAATGCTGTGATAATTCAGGAAGGCTCCCGTACTCGTGGATCCCATGTTCACTGATTCACTTATCCTTAGATTGGGTCCGCAATACCCCCCGCGTATTTCCCCTCCAGAGGTGCTAAGCCCAGCAGTTTTAAAAAATGTAATTTCTGATTTCTCCATGAAACCAGTAGTGACATTTTTAGTGACGTTTAATGCCGTGGACATTAAAAACGTCACTTCCGGTTTCACTGAGAAACCAGGTTACATGTTTTTAAACTACCAGGCACAGAGGACCCTCCAGAGGCAAGGCTCCACTCCCCTCAACTCTGGAATGTGGAGGGGAGGCATTTGTCCATATCCGCTGTTTCATGTAACTTCAGGGGGTTCAGGAATGGAACCCCCACAGATACAGGGCATGCCTATAATTCCCTTTTTCTTTTTTACAAAAAAGCAAGAAGAGCAAACCTATCAATAGATTGCACAACTAACAAGTACAATTATAATAAGGAAATGAATATTTATAAAGGTATACAAGACCCATACACAACAATGGCAGCTAGGAACAACTGGTTCCCAATATTGTCACACTGAGGATGTCATTATTTGGCCGGCAACCTATTGGCTTTGTGATTAAGTAGACAGAACATTTATAGCAACAACCTAAAATGCACACAGAGTATGCCAGCGATATATCAGCCTTCTTGTAGCTCTGCAGCAACCCACAAAATCACTCTGTTACCAACACAAGGTGAAAAGGTACATTAAGATTTTTCATCAAAATATTAATTTGTCTAAAGCATATGGACATATGGCTCAGAAGATCAATAAAACTACAGAATCCAAGCATTTAAGCATGCCATTAAAATATGTCATCAAAGTAGACTTTTCAGCCAGATGGCTGCCTACCAAAACTTTACAAAAATGTCATCTGTAGAGTAACTAAGTTGCTATTTTCCACACAGAAAGTTCTGTGCTGATGGATAGTTATAAGATGCTGCAACAATAGTAACAAGTTTTATATCTCCTTATTAAATACCTGAACTAAGGAAGAAGCTGAAGCAAAGTCCTTTTTCATACCATAATCCAACTGAACCAATTCTAAGGGTTTCAATATACGAAGGTGACTCATACCAAGTCAGATCATGGCTCTCCTAAGCAAAGGTTTCTCCTAGTCTTGCTACCTGAGATCCTTTCAACTAGAGATGCCAAGGACTGAATCTGCTATGACCCCTTTGACTCATAGCACATTTTTCTTTATCACCAAGTGATAAATATTACCCACTATGGTTTCTGGAACATCAAGTTACTGAAATAGAATTAAAGAGTTAGAATGGACCTGCAAGATCACCGAGTCAAGCCCCTGCCAATGCAGGCTGTCCATAACAACTATAACAACCCCAACAGAAGACAAACGTGCTTTGAAGACCTCCAATGATGGAGGGACTACCACCTTCCAAGTTGGATCATTCTGTTGCTACACATTTCATACTGTCAGGATGCTCTTCCTAACGTTTAATCAAAATCTCCCTTGTTTCAATTTAAATCCATTTGTCCTAGCCCTATCTTCTAAAGCAGGATTGGGCAAACTTTAGTAATCCTGGACCTTTAACAATTGTATAGGAGAGGAATTTTAAGCAGGTGCAGCTTGTCATCTCACAGATGATGAGCTGCACCTGTTGAAATTTCATCTCCTATACAATTGTTAAAGGTCCAGGATCCCTAAAGTTGAAAGTTTGCCGTCCCCTGCTCTAGAGAAGCAGTTCTCAGACCGTGGATTGGGACCCACCATTGGGTCATGACCCAGTTTTTGGTTGTTCGCGAAACAAACAGGGCAGATTAGGCTACTGCATCAAAGGTCAAACAAGCTGCTACTGGGAGGAAGCACTGCTGCCCAATCACCATTATAGCTATATCCCTTGGCATTTATAGATCAGGCAGCAGCCTAAAAAGTTTAAGAGCCACTGCACTAGAGCAACCAAGAAAAAACCTGCTCAATCTTCTACATGGTGACCCTTCAGATATTTAGGTCAGGAGGTCTGGTCTAGAGGGTAGAGCCTCCATTTGCCTGAAGATTAACTTCCACAAGGTCGCCAGTTCGAGGCCACCGGCACCGTGCGACCTTGAAGCAGCTGGCAAGCTGCAGCTGAGCTGTTCCATCTGCTCGGAGCATGGGAGGATGGAGGCCAGAATGTTAAACCAGATCGGAGTGTAACACCTTGAATGTAGTGCTTCTTGAAAGAAAGAACCTTCTTTCAATTTGTAAAAATCCCTGCGTGGATTTAATAAGCCTGCCTATGTAAACCGCCTTGAATAAAGTCTTGAATAAAGACCAAGAAAGGCGGTATATAAATACTGTATATTATTATTATTATTATTAATAGATATTTGCATTTGAACATTCAAAAAACCCTATAGATAAATGCTAAGTAAAGACACACAATCACTGTAAAAGAATTGGACATGATCTTGAATCTGAATGCAACATGAACTCAGTCAGAGGTTGAGACACTAAGAAAAGTAAAGTGCAGAACATCTGAGGCTTTTTACACTACTCTTCTACGAACTGTTTCAAAAACCAACTTCTCAGAATGCCTCAACTAAGTAATCATCCCCTATTCCGGCAAGGTCAAATTGTTCTCTTTTTTGTTGGCTACCAAGCTTAACAACCTGCTCTAAGAACCAGCCAGATTCATTAATCCATGATTTTGCTGCATGACCCATTAAGAATTTTACTATGAAAGTGCTTCAGCCAATACTAAGAAAGTGAATCGAGAGGACAGGCTGTTCAGCCCAGAATAACATTAATGCAGCAAGGGCAAAGTGTTGCACTCAGTGCCCAAGGAAGAAAGGGCAAGATGATGAAAGATCTTGCGCCACAACAAGAAGTGAGAAGCAACTCAGAAGTTAATGTCAAAGTACACGGTCGACATGAAGACAAGCAAGATGAACTGCTCCATAGAGGTAAGAAGAAAGCAACGCAATGCTAAAGTAAAAAAAATAGGGGTGTCAAAATGAGCCAATAACTTTGATACAAATGTAATTGGGAAGGAAAGTATATATATATATATATAAGTACCAGATGCAAGGGACAATAGCTAAAGGGGTTGGCTATCAGTGCAACCTGCTATCAGTCCATTTCAAATAGTCTTACAGATTTTTTCTTGTATTTATTGTGTGTGTGTGTGTGTGTGTGTGTGTGTGTGTGTGTGTGTGTGTGTGTTCTTTTCTGTTTTTAATGCAGCCAATTAATGCATTTTCCACCCATTTTGGAAAGCTTGCAGGAAAGTCTGTGTTTTTTATGCAGTCTTGCTTCTCCCCCACTTCTTGCAAAAAAAAAAAATCAAAGAACACAAATAAGTCATTGAGAGAGTTGCAAATATATCAGTTCACAAGGAAGTAGTACACCCAAAATAAAAAGATGAGTAAAGTTCTGTTACAAGAAGTACACTGTTTTCAAATAGTCCAGGTTCAGATGTCACAGTATCTGAATATACAAAAGGTGGACATGAAAGGGGACATTAATGAAGAAAATAAATTAGGATAGTGGTTCTCAAACTGGTAGGTTGTGACCCACCAGCCAGGGAAGCACTCAGCCCTGGTCCCTTAAGAGGCAGGGCTATGGCAGAGATGTGATCCCCACGATCGTGCCACTGCTGGAACCGAAGGGGGGGTTTACTTACCTCCAGCTACCGCTGGTCTCTGGGGGTGCAGAGAGTCCCATGGATGCCTCCGCAGGCCTCCCCAAGCTTCCAATTAACTAAACAGAATTGGAAATCAATCCCATTTTTCGATCATGAAACTGGAAGTGGTTTTAGATCTCTATTTTTAATTAATTGGAAGCTTGGGGAGCCCTGCAGAGGTGTCCATGGAGCTCCCTGCACCCACCCACCCCAGAGGCCGATGCTAGCGGCAGGGAAGTAACCCCCCTTCTCTCCTAGCAGCAGCATGATCCTGGGAATCACATCACTGCCACAGCCCCTGCAATGACTTAAATGGTTCCCAACTCCTATGGAGGACTACACTGAACTAGAAAAGTTGTACACAATCACTACATGCAGATTGGTCAGCAAAATCATATGGCCAGGTCTCAGAAGTTAATATGTAGGTTATAAAGCAAAGCAAGATAAACTGATTTTTTAAAAGGGGCGGGAAGAAAATGAATGGATTCAGGAAGGTAAGTATTTGCAGAATTGAAAAAGTCTTAATTTCTAGTATACAGTACCTGCAGTGTAACAAGAAGGTGCAAGCCTGTTCTGTGAATGGAAGTGGCATGCTAGTTTATAAATCCCTTATGCTATAATTTTTGTATGCACATCTCATAAGAAATGGATACAGTTAACTGAATCACAGCATAAAGATATTATGATTTCCCATAACTATTGCTAATGCAAAATGCATTAGAGACTTAACCACTGACTCGGTGTGACATTAACACAGTTTGACAACAGATACTGTTTTCAGCATGAATCAATTTTCTTTCATTAAATGGATACATGTAAGCAGATTTTTGCAATCTACAATCACACTAATATCTTGCATGCCATGACACAGAGAAACAAAAATCAGCACCAGCATGCAATACAGCTTTGGGATTAGACATAATGAAGGCTTAATGGGCCACTCAAACAACACAGGCAGAATTATGGGGTCCTCCCCCCCGCCCCAAGACAAACACTGACATATGAAGAAGGTTTCACATTCTGAACTACTGTGTTCACCATTGTCACCTATGGCTGTGAAAGTTGGACAACGAAAAAAGCAGATAGAAGGAAAATTGACTCATTTGAGCTATGGTGTTGGAGAAGAGTCTTGCGCAATCCATGGACAGCAAAGGTCACCAACAAGCAAGTACTCAAGCAAATTAAACCAGACATGTCATTGGAAGGAAAAAATCACCAAACAGCTCATCTATTTTGGCAATTGAATTCAATGAAAAAAGCGATTATGCTTGGAATAGTCAGCGTGAAAAGAAAGTCAGTTCGTCAAAGGACAAGATGGCTGGACACCATCAAGGCTGACATTAAATAGAACACAGAGCAACAGAAAGAAATGGTTCAAGACCGAAAGTGGTTTGGCGCCACTTCCCTCAATCTCTAGTGAGGGAGAATCTACCACTTCCATTAGCAATCTGTTCTACTACCAAACCGCCCATGCCATTGAGAATTTCTTACATGAAATATCAATGTGAAATTCTGCTGGTTGTGGCATGCTGGGGTACCCTGCAGCTGGGGCAGTGGGGGAGGGGGATCAACTTTGCACCAGGTCCTCCTAATATCATAGGGCAGAAGGAAAAAGACTAGGAGAAAATCCAGTGACCTGTAGAACAGATCTGATGCATCAGAGCATGCTGGTAGGCTTTGAGATCGCTCCAAGTGCTTTGCCAATATGCAAATAGGTTTCATAAAACTGAAACATTCAAATTTATTTCCGCTATAAGCTCACCCTCTCTTAGTCTGTGCGTGTCTGTCTTCGTGGCATCAAACTACTTCTTCCATGTATTATTAAAAGTTCTTAATCTTCCACACTCCCATTTTCTGTCTAGGCTCTACATACAGTTCTATTCTGGGTCTCCACTCTCCACTTCCTACACTCCCACCTTTACTAATTACATTTAATTAGCATCATTTGTGAATAAAACTCCAGCGACTGTCATGCAGCGATCTAACACCTCTGTTTCTACGTGAACTGCAGTTCCAGACTATTTTTCTCTCTGCTGCTCAGTTGTGAATGTATCAGAAATGGGGAAGGAGAGAATGGACCCACCTGGGCTAAACCACCTAAATGTTTACAGGTAGCATCAGAACATTCAGTGGCACAAGGTCTGAAAATCCAGCCAAAGTTCATGAGCCATCCACCAATTTGAATGTTGTGGAAAATAATACAAAGCATTTGAATAGTGTTTTGGGAGTGGTGCAAAATGCGTCATGTGCATTATAGTAAGAGTAGTGATATGTAGCATCTCTGAGACTGAAGGGTTGCTGGCTATCAGTTTTCCAGATGTTAGAATGTTATACCTAACCCCATGGTCTAAAATCATTTTAGACTGCCCCTACCCAAGCACCGCACCCTCCTATCACCAAGAAACAGAACATAAACACCAAAAAACAGTTACTCATCACTACTCGATATTGACAGTCGCAACCTCTTGCGGCCACTTGGAGAGGTACTTAGGCTTTCTGAACTTTCCTAGTCAGTCAGCATAGCTTCTGGTTAATGGAATAGTGCAGTGTTTCCCAAACTGTGGGTCAGGACCCACCAATGGGTCGCAAGCTGATTTTTGATGTGTCGCAAAAAGTTTTTGAAACAGTAAAAAAAACACGCACATACACTTTGCAAGCACCCTTGCTCGGTTTGCTGAAGAAAGTCATTAGCTGGAATGCTAACGTAATCTTATGTAATGTATGACGTAATCTTCATACCCCCATATTAAAATGTCACATTTTCTTATTTTCTCTAGTAGCATGCCACAGGTCATTGTGAACCCAGTTTCTGCCTTTTATCTGGCCTGGAAGTCCCTAACTGTATATCCTGCTCTCCAGTTTAGTTTTCTGGATACCTCGGAATGACTATAAAGGTTTGAGAGAACAGTCCTTGAACTCAGTTTGTAGGGAGAGTCTAGCAAATGTCTACACACAAATACTATATATATGGTCTCTAGTAGCCTCGGGAGCATATAATCCTGGTTAATGTAAATTAATAATTTATTATTATTATAATACAATATTGTTTCTATCAAGATCTCTTTTTTGTCTAGTGAGTCGCAATAGATTAGCATTTTAAAAAGTCGTTTCTAAAAAATTTGGGACGCACTAGAATAGCGAAATGTGACAGACCTTTTTGCCAATTGCTAGATCTTTCTGGATCATCAAGTGCCAGATACTGCAACTTCTACTGTATTTTAACTGAATTCTTACAACAATTCTGTAAGGTATTATTACTGCTATACTGCAGTTGAGGGTTAGAGAGAGTGGCTTGCTTAAAGACACCTGGTGCGTTCATGCCAAGGGGCTAGATTTGAACTGGGAAAGTCCTGGTTCACAGACCCTTCTCTTGGTTGCTGTGCTTCAGCAGCTCTGTATTACTATGATGGAAGGAAATGGCAGGGATAAGAATAAAAAATGAGCCCATTAACCATGTCCTGGGGAAAACAGCTTGTTTTTGCTGACCGTGGAACCGTTCCAAGGCAAACAAAGTGTTTGAGGCCTCTTAAGAAAACTCCTCTCCCATAGGGAAGCAGGTACCTAACCATCTGTCCTTGGGTCCCCAAATTCTACCTTACCCCTGCCCTCTAACAACGTCAAGGGAGTGAACAGTACAGTAACTCGTCCAGCTCCACTGCCAGACCCACTGCAGCCACAGATGCTCCAGCAACTCGTGTGATAGACATCCCCCATCATAAATGCAATAACAATGTTTCTCACAGAAAAAACACCACAACAAAAACAGGTGAATGACAACACATTCCAGCTGAGGCCCATAAAATCTTCCCACAATCTTGCTTACCTTTCTCCTGGTTCTGTTCACCTTAGCCAGAAACTCATTAGTCCGCCACACTTCTCCTTCCACAAAATTGAACCACAGAAGCTTTAAATAAGCAAAAACTTTAGATAACAAGCAAAGTCTTCCCAAATTTAACAAGTGAATGTCCTTGTGCTTCAAGAAGTCATTCTTGATCTGCTGAATGTTCGAGCAGTAATGAACCAGTGGTAGAAGTTGTCCTCAACATAGGTCATGCATACAAAAACATTTAAGCTATTGGTAATAGTTGGACTCCCAGGGACACTCATTTGCACATAGAAGACCAAGCAGAACTCAGGGTCTCTGGTATCACTGATGGACAAGCCCCTGGATAAAATATGTAGCAGGTAAATTGATATTCATCCAGGATTTTCATGGGCACCATATCCAGCACAAAGATCTTGAGACTGGCCATAGAGAAAGTAACTTACCAGAACAGCACAATCTAGACTCTTTTACTTCCCAGTCTTTTCAACAGCCTGTCCCCTTCTAAACCCGAATTTAGCAATTGAGTTTTGCTTGTTCCAAATTTGGTGGCTATCCTGATCCTGGTGGAATCAAAAAGCTTTGAGCACAGCCCTGAGCTTATTAACGAATACAGATTAGAAGGCAACAGAGAACATCTAACTTTTCTCTGCACGTATAAGAACTGCTGACAAGAGTTTTGGTTTTCGCATTTATATTTTCTATAATGCCACAGAGACTGTGTTGCAACAATTACAATGAATGATTCAGCTCTCATCCCATCCACTTTTTAAAAAGCCAGGCTTTAGGGCACGAATTACGCATTCTAAAAATCGCATCTGCCCTCCACATTTTATTAGTATAATTTCTTTGTAAATTAAGTTGTAAGTTTTACTTTTCATTGGATTGTTCCCTTTGGAAAAAAAGATGCTCTGGTAGGTTATGTTTATCGTACAGAACATTAGATTTTAGAGACACAATTGCCAACTCTGGCATTCAGATGCTGGATCTACAATAGCCACAGAACAGCAAGACAGAATTTGCATGATCTTTATGTTTTAACAAAGGGGAAATAGAAAAGGCTGTAACCTTGTCTGGAAATAAAAAATAGATTCCCTGATAAACTGAGCACAAGAACAGCAGGTGCACATTCCACAAGCACCTCCTTTTAACAGTTCAATTTGGCTTTAATTAAAAGTAGAGGATCTCCATTTTATATGAAGCATGCTACAAAAAAGCAGAGGTTAGTTTGTCAAGGCTGATCTTAGCCACTGCACCACTTGAAAGAAAAAACTATTTCTGGAAAGAAGCACACTCAGAAAAAAACACTATTCTGTGTATTGAATTCTCTATCTTGTGCAAGGCAAACATCTACAATAGAATTTTACACTGACATGGCATTTTTTCCATGCATGGCTCCTTGATAACAAAATGCAATACATTTCAAATGCAGCAACCAAGCAGAATCTGAGCAAAGTGTCCTCCAGACTTAGTCTACAAGTGTAATGTCATCTTTTACAGATTCTTTTCATTTACAACAAGTTCTTCATTTTGAACCCCCATGGCACAAGAGGACTCACCATCCTACACAGGTCTCTCCACACTGGGAAGTTCAGGATCAAACAGATTTGACAGTTCATACTGAACTAAGGTAAACAACTACTACACACAAATAAATGTAAAATATATTCAATTAAGCAAACACACCACTAATGGAATGAAATACTTATTGCATGCTTGGCAGATCGATCCTGGCAAAAACTATGGGAGGTGAAAAAAAATAAAACAGAATGACCATGGTGGGGGGGGGGGGGGAGGAAGCTATATGAACTAGTAGGAAGAGATCTGAAAAATTAATGTGCTAAACAAATTCACTAAAACCAAGACAAGTTAGTAGACTAAGAGCCCAGTCATAAACAGTGTGCACTGGCTTATCGCCTGTGCGCACTGTCACAAAGGTGACATAAGGCACGTTTGCTAGCCTTACCGCCAGGTCAGCACGCGTGCTAGCCCAGCACTAGGTTAGCGCCGGGTTGGCGCCCAGCCTCTGCTGTTTGGTGGTCGCATGGACCGCTAAGCCGTGGCACTGTAAGCAAAGGCAGGGAGGAGGCAGGGAGGAGACGTTCTGGGGAACGGGGAGGGAGGCGGAGGGTGGAAAGAGGGCAGGGATGAGGTGTGACAGGGAGGCGGGAGGCAGGGAGAGGGCGGGTGGGATGCGTGCCGGGGGAGGGAGGCGAGTCTGGTGGAGTTCCACTCCACTGGATCCTGTCCGTTCGTGTGGATCTCAGCACCCTACATGAACGCCTTTACCCTACTGCTGACCTTTTGGTTGGC
The DNA here is from genome assembly GCF_035046505.1 of Tiliqua scincoides. Lineage (NCBI taxonomy): Eukaryota > Metazoa > Chordata > Lepidosauria > Squamata > Scincidae > Tiliqua > Tiliqua scincoides. The sequence goes on from NC_089826.1 coordinate 64,352,689, forward strand.
AGTAACTTAACCCCATTGCGAGGCTACTTCGCTTACCTGGGAGAAGGGGACAAAAGTCCCATTCTTTCAAGGTGCCGCCCGCAGTAGCCCTTGGCATGCAGGATCCAGTGGCAGCCGTTTTCGGTGCCACCGAAGCTGCGTGTCACGGGAGCTCAGGATTGGGCTGTGACTTGTCTTGAGTAACCCAGCTTAAGGGGGGGGGGGTAAACCCATGGCGAGAATTAAGGCTCTCAAATATGTTTTTAAATTTAAAAACAAAAGAAGGACACTAAGGCTTTCTTAACAGTAAAGACATAGCTAATCTGTGTAAAGTGATCATGTTTTCTTTACAAGTATGCATGCTTCTGTAAAAAAATAACTTTTTTCCTGGATCATATCTAATTCCATCTAGTTCTGCACCCTTTGCTGGGATTCTTGCAATAAATACAGGTGGAGCCTGCTTATCCATGGATTTTTCATCCATGAATTTGGCTCAATGCGGGTTCCCCGAGGGAAAAATGGGTCCCCCTTGCGTTTCCCGGGGGAAATGGAAGTGACATTTTTCCATATAAGGCTTTCAGAGGCCCAGGGAGGGCTTCCCGGGCCTCAGAATGCCTTATATAGTGAAAAATGTCACATCTAGTTTCCATTGGGAAACCAGAAGTAGTGTTTTATCATTTCTCCAAGCCATTCTGAAGCCCGCAGAGGCAGTGGGCAGACGCGCATTGCCTCTGCGGGCTTCAGAAATCCCTCCGGAGGGAGAAAGGGGACAAAAATCGCGGATTTGGTATCAGCAAGGGGTCCAAGAACAGATCCCTTGCGAATACTGAGGCCCCACCACTAGATGCTATGTACTCTACACAGCCAGCCTGCTGCTGCTGCCTCATCCTGATTTAGATCTTACTCCCTTTTGAGGGCATATGCAAAGGAACCTTCATCTCTAGATTAGGCCTGATTTACACATGTAGAAGAATCAAAGTGCTCAAGCTTTCCCTGAGGCCGAAAGACATGTTACATTGTCAGAATGGACAGACAGTTTTCTGCACTACACAAAAGCTATGGGGGGGGGGGGGAGGAAGCCATGATCCAAACAGCATCCCATGATGCTGGGATGGAGGCTAACCTTTTGCCATCAGCACATTTGTGGGCAACCCCCCCCCCCACAGCTGCTACTTGACCCAAGAGAAAAGTTCTTATTATTGGTGATAACTCGTTTACTGTAGGAGGACAGCACAGTTAACTCCCCCCTCCCTCCTATTCTGTTGTCCAAAACTGAATTAAGCTTTCAACTGTTCCTATATAGCAGTAGTTCTCACACATTTAGCACCAGGACCCACTTTTTAGAATGAGAATCTGTCAGGACCCACCAGAGGTGATGTCATGACCGGAAGTGACATCATCAAGCGGGGAAAAATTTTAACAATCCTAGGCTGCAATCCTACCCACACTTACCCAGGAGTAAGTCCCATTTACTATCATTGCTAAAAGAATATACATAGTAGCTTGTTAAAAGTACAAGTCTGTAACATTTCCCCAAATGCAGTCAACATACCATGGTAGCATCAAGTCTACTATATTAAAAATAAAATATGGAAATGAATGGGGACCCACCTGAAATTGGCTTGCAATGCACCTAGTGGGTCCAGGCCCACAGTTTGAGAAACACTGTATATAGTATAGAAAAGTGTGTTGGCAACCTTCACTCTCGAAAGACTATGGTATTGCGCTCTGAAAGGTGGTTCTGGAACAGCGTCTAGTGTGGCTGAAAAGGCCAATTTGGGAGTGACAATCCCTTCCACACTGGGAGCAAGTGCAGTCTGTCCCTGGTCTGTCTCCCTGGCTATGGGCCTTCCTTCTTTGCCTCTTTGCCTCAGACTGTTGGCAAAGTGTCTCTTCAAACTGGGAAAGGCCATGCTGCACAGCCTGCCTCCAAGCGTGCCGCTCAGAGGCCAGGGATTCCCACCTGTTGAGGTCCACTCCTAAGGCCTTCAGATCCCTCTTGCAGATGTCCTTGTATCGCAGCTGTGGTCTACCTGTAGGGCGCTTTCCTTGCACAAGTTCTCCATAGAGGAGATCCTTTGAGATCTGGCCATCATCCATTCTCACGACATGACCGAGCCAACGCAAGCATCTATGTTTCAGCACTGCATACATGCTAGGGATTCCAGCACGTTCCAGGACTGTGTTGTCTGGAACTCTGTCCTGCCAGGTGATGCCGAGGATGCATCGGAGGCAGCGCATATGGAAAGTGTTCAGTTTCCTCTCCTGTTTTGAGCAAAGAGTCCATGACTCGCTGCAGTACAGAAGTGTACTCAGGACGCAAGCTCTGTAGACCTGGATCTTGGTATGTTCCCTCAGCTTCTTGTTGGACCAGACTCTCTTTGTGAGTCTGGAAAACGTGGTAGCTGCTTTACCGATGCGTTTGTTTAGCTCGGTATCGAGAGAAAGAGTGTCGGAGATCGTTGAGCCAAGGTACACAAAGTCATGGACAACCTCCAGTTCATGTGCAGAGATTGTAATGCAGGGAGGTGAGTCCACATCCTGAACCATGACCTGTGTTTTCTTCAGGCTGATCGTCAGTCCAAAATCTTGGCAGGTCTTGCTAAAACGATCCATGAGCTGCTGGAGATCTATTAGTGCTAATGATATGTTTACCATGCAGTTTGGTACCCAAGAGTCTACTACTTTAAAATGGCAATGGAAAGCTACATGTTCAATGTGGCTGAATGGCGGGAAAAAAACCTTCTTGGCTTACAGGGAACAAACGTGCCAAGGAAAAGGATTTGGGCTAGCTTCTCACAGTCATGGGTGATTTCCTATGTATAGAAATCTGTGTGTGTTTCTATAGTGGGGCGTTTCAATGGGCAAATCTCACCAGCAGCTTGAGACAGTACTGTTCAAGAAATAAAAAGTGTTACAACCCAGTTCTGCTAAACATAAACTGGATGCTCGTGTCAATCTGGAAGGGAGAGGTTTGCAAAACACAAGGCAGCTTTCAAAGCCCCAGAGCAATTTGACACCATAATAAAATGTCCATGCAAAGACCCATTTCCAACCTCTTCACCAGTTTAGACTCCATACAGGATTTGATTTACAGGGTTTGGATGTGCCCATACAACTCACCCAAACCCCACTGAAAAGTTCCACGTAGACAAGCATCTGATGCTACGAATACCGCTGTGAATAAGGTATCCTCGTCAGAGCACCATTCCTCCCTGTATTCCTCCATACCCTTCCTCATCGGGCTGCTTGCCCAAGGAAGTTAACAACAACATTTTAAAAAATCAATACTACAATAGGAAATTAAAACAAATCAAATCACAACAGCTGCAAGAGGAGAAAAAATCGAAACAAAACAGCAGCCGCAGTAAACTGAATAAAGCAAAACAAGCAAGAGAGGAAACAATCTAAGTTCTCCATTGTTGTCAACAGGGCAGGGATTTTTACATGCAGGATGTTACCACAGAGAAGGTCCTTTTCTCAAGTCACCACCAACTAAGCCTTCATCAGTGGGGGAATGCAAAGTAGAGCCTGATCTCAGCAGGAAGGCCATCTCACAAGCGCAGAGGCAGTTGTTCAGGTAACTTGGTCCAAAACCATTTAAGGGCTTCGAAATTAACAAGCACCATGCCACACCAGCACATGCTGCAATTGTTTCACGCAGACATTTTCAAAGACCTACAGGATTCTCAGCCATACACATAGGATCCGACCATTTCAACACCCTAGGGTGCTACTCTGGCCCACTGCTGCTTGCTGCCTCCGCACTGCAGGTGGCCGTCACAGTCATTGACAGCCAAAATTGGGCCTGAAAAACCGGCAGAGCAAACATACGCAGACACTGTTGGCATAGTTACGTGCTGCATTTCCTCATTTAGAAACAGCATCACAGGGGCAACCCTGACTTTAAACAGCTCAAGCAGGCACCAGGAATAATGCTGAAGATGTGGCAAAAAGGGGCAGGTGAATGGGTTCAATTTGGGTTCCATGGGTTCCATGCTTAGGAGCTCAAATAAAGGTGCAATCACCCCTTTTGTCCACACTGTGCAATTTCAGAATTTACATATAGGAGTTGTATATACCAAATCAAACAACACACACCACAGAGTGGAGCTTAGCACCATCCAGTTTAGGAAAAATAAGTTTCCCAAGATAATATTGCATAGGAATAGCACTCGTTTAGTGTCAAGGGGGGGGGGATATCTTGATGTAACAACAGTACAGGGCTTTAATTGCTTTGAAAAAAAAAATCAAACTGCTGTTTCAGCTAACAAACTTATAATTTACTTTCTGATAGCAAAGTAAGCATGAGTTCTGCATGAAAGCACACTGCATTAACTGTTTTTAAGCAAATGATTTTTTTCCTCTGTGCAGACTTGATCTGACAGAAAGGCAAACCCTAAATTTTCTTAACACATACACACAAAAAGAATGCTGAGAAAACTTGTGGTCCTAAAAGGCACAAACATAAATGCGTCAGGACTGCCAACACAAGTGTCCAGAAGCCTGAGAGGGCCATTTGATCATAAGCATTCATACAGCATATTTCAGGTGTTCAAAAATCAAATATTCTGTCAAAATTCCCTACAATCAACAGCCACAAAACAGTGGAGCACTATTATCTTCAAACACTAAGAGCACAATCCATAATGCTCAATGGGCTGGACCAGGAGTATTGCAAATGTACCGTAAGGCACATCTATGACTCAAGAATCTAGCAGGCCAAGATGCATGGCTGCTCTCAGCACTAGATTCCAGTCCAGACCTGGTGAGTTTGTGCTGGCCTAGGGAAGCTGGCGTGGGGATTTGGGAAGTGCAGAATGGTGTGTTTATGGGGAGAGGGAGGGGAAGAGAGGGCCAGTGGGTGGGGTGGGACCAGTCTGAACAATCTTCAGTTCAGCACCAAGCGATCCAGACTGAGACATCATACACAAATTAGACCTGAAACAGCCATTTGCAAACACTCGACTTACTTTGTAACTTTTATTCTGGTTAAAAGGATATTTGATGGAGGTGTAGAGTTTCGATTCAGTTGCCTGTGACTGGGTAGGTATCTAGAATCATGCACAGGGAGCACAGACATTTGATTCACATGCCATGCCCACAGTGTAGCAATATGGAAATACAGGTACAACCTTGTTATACACGGATTTGACTCAACACGAGTGGCCACTGCAAATGAAAAGGAATGTGCTGATCCCGGGAGAAGGGGAAAAACGCATCCCTTTAAAATCAGAGTTTTAAAAACTGCTTTCCTTACCATTGCAGAAAGAGTCATGCAAGGAATTATAGGTATAACCTAATTATCCACAGATAATTCTATCTCAACTTGATGAGAAGGACCCCTTAAATCAGGGGTCTCCAAACCCCGGCCCGGGGCCCAGATGCAGCCCACAGCAAGCCTCTAGCCGGCCCGCGGCCAAACTCTTGTCCCCTGAAAGTCTTTGGTCTGCTCAACTGAACATGACCAGAACTGTGCTCTGATTGTGTCTGGGGGGGGGGGGTCCTGAGGGCCAGAGAGGTTGAATGAATGAGCCCATTCATTCATTCATTCATTCATTCACTCATCTAAATTCCATCTCTAATTTTATTTAAATTAGATAACCCTCCACCCTCAAAACGATGCCAGATACTTGATGTGGCCCTCTGGTCAAAAGGTTTGGAGACTCCTGCCTTAAATTAAAGGAAAACAGTTGTTTAACAATAGCCTTGTTAATGAGAGAGAGGGCAGCCTGCTGATTCTCTCTCCAAAGCAAAGTGACCCCTCCCTTGTCCACTTGAAAGAAAGATCACTTTGGTCTGGGTGAAGGAAGGGGTCCCTGGCTCAACTGGAGAGAGACTGATTGATGGATTGTCTGCCTGTGTCTTAGCATCACAAAGGTCAGCAAGGCTGTTTTTAAATCACCAGAGTAAAGGGACTTTGTTTTTTAAATTGATTTGCTTTAGTGCATTTTTTGCCATCCACCTGTGAGTTCTCAGAACGGAACCCTTGCGAATAATGAGACTCAACCTGTACACCCTGTCAGGGATGGCTTTAGAGCCTGGCCAGGTCAGAAAATGCTCAAGGGTCCATGCCCTTCAGGGGGTTCATCTAGCAATGTCAACCCCTACCTATACCCTCAACACTGGTGTAACAACCAAGAGGGCAGGTAAGGGGCGTCCAAAGAAGTCAATTGCTGGGTTTTGCTCCAGGCCCCTCAGCAATTTGGTACCACCATTGGGTACTGTGTACACATCCCATCAAATGCAGTGCCTTGGGATTACCTGGCAAACCAGAAAACTGCCAATTAAGTTGAATACACAAGGGAACAGGCAAGCACACGGTCAAACTATACTTTGGCATTATATGTGAACTTACCTACTTTAATTAGCTACATCAAATGAAACCATTTCACTGGAAACTTCCCTACTAACTTCAGATTCAGAGCTTTTCTTATAATCTTTCCTGTTTTCAGTTTTTATCTCCATTAACAAAAGATTCCCAAGGGAGTTGGTTCAAATTATATACCGTTATAGTTAAGACTGCATGCCAATTAATTTATGGTTGATAAACATCCTTTTTACCTGATGGTACAAATACATTTGCATATGACCAGAACCTCTATATAGGTGGCTTTGAAGCACTTAGAAGCTTAACTTCAATGTAATAAACCAAAGTGACTACTAGTCATTAGAAGGAAATATCATCTTTCATATTTGGTTTTTTCCCCCTATCACAACACATTAAAACCAAAGTAACCACAAATATTCTCAGCCTGCCAATTAAAATCTGCCCTCACCGATTAAAATTGTCCCCGATTAATCACCTAAATCTTCAGATGATTAATCTACCAATTAAAGTTGCTGCCCTAATTATATCTTATATTTCTTTGCAAACAGGCTGGATATCTTCAATCACATTCTCTCTCTCTCTCTTCCAATTAGTGTTTAGGAGTTACTGGACGGCATCCAGATTATTACTCCAGGTCATAAAACTTTAAGTAGTATTTAGAAGCAGCTGCTAAAGAATATTAAACAGATCTCCTGGCATTAGCAACATGCCTCTTGACCATCCGCCGTTACACGATTGTCAAAATCTTCTGAATTTTACAACTCAGCAGAAGAGCAAATATGAGGAACTTTTTTTCTACAGAATACAATCTATTGTAGTAAAAATTCTTACATAAGGGAGACTTATAACTGTTCTCTTCACATATTCATATTTTGAATGATTAGTACAAAAATCCTGCTGTCATGCAGGCATTCCTACTTCATAGTTCAAATTTGTATACAAACTCACATGATGTCTGCCCAGCGAGCCAAGAAGAAGGAGGCCCGACAGCAATGAACGGACCCCTATGAGTGCAAAGGGCACCACAGACCTGGTAAGTTGGGGAATCACTGGTGTACAAGTAAAATGAATGCGATTGCCCTCTTTCCGCGAAACGTCAAGTTATATCTTGTAGGGGAAAAAATCCCTCAGAGATTTTCTCACTATCATAATCTAGGAAATGTGCAATATTGGCAACTCAGTAACAGAATGCATTTGCTGGCCATTTGTTAAGGAGTAGCATTCCAACGGCCATTTCATGCCACATCCTGTTACTCAGGAAATGCTAGCACTGTTCCCAGATGGCATCCTGATAACTGTCTAGGTTGTCCTTCCTCCTTGCTGGTCCCTGAAAGGTTGGCCACCTTCACAACACAACCCATTGGATGGGAAAGTACCAGTTCAACAAATCTTAAGACTGGGCCGTGGCCATAAGTGTTATGCCCCCTTTTAAGCACCAAGCAAGCAATGCTTTGACTATCCAATGTGAAGATGGCCTCTTGTGAGCTTCTATTGTAGGTGAAGATAGAGAGGAAGGTATATTCCAATTACATTAAAAACAGCATGCAGTCACATTTTTCTCTCAGACACTTAATTTAGCCTCCTCTCCTCCCACAAAATAATTCTAGCCAGCTTTGGAAAATGAAAATTGGCCAGCTCTTTGAAATGAATTTTGAATTATCTTCTACAATAAAGAAAAAGAAGCCTCAGGGTGCCAAATCTCATATATTGTAGAGGACGGCAAAATGAATATGCTAACAAAAAATGGCTAAAGCTTCATCAATTTGTTCAGAATATTCTCCATCACTCAGAAACGAACAATGCTACATAGTTTTGGAGGGTCAGTCTAGGAACACGTCATATCTCAATGGGGGCATACTATAGACATTAACATACGGAAGAATTGATGCCATCATAAGTGCTGGTTGGTGGAGGGTTACAAGGATTTGCAGTCATAAAGAAAACAAAAACTAATGCTCTTTATGTAAAAAACAGACATTTGGGGTAAACGGGGTAAAAGTATATGCTTCACAGCACTTCTGCACTTTTGCTCAAATAACCACTTCTGTCATTATGCGAAGGTTCAGCTGTGGCCAGGTTTGGAGGGCAGGCAGACAGAGAGCTGGAAAGGCAAGGGCTGTCTGGAAAACATGGGCATTCAGTAAACTGATACAATTTGGCAGAATATTGAACGTTACAGGTGGAAGGTAATTTTATCTATGCTGGTGGGTGACAATGCAGACATGCTGATGAACTGCTAGGACAGTTCCTGCGCAGCTTTTCCCAAAGAGCCAGGGATGGCTTCACACATCAGGCCTAGCTCGGGATGGTCCAGTGCCCCTGCCTAAACACATCCAATCTATTCACTGTAGTCATTACATCCAGTGGTGTAGTCAGAAGGGTGCAGGGAGTAGCAGTTGCACCAGGCATCAAGTTTTAGGGGGGCAATAAGCTGAGCTTGACACTAGGGACCAAAATTGTGAAAATCTTGCTATGTGTGAATAATACCATCACATATATCATTGGAAAGGTAATTTAATGCAGCATGCAATGAAATAAACCACACTGGAATACCTTTATTCTATCAAAAGTTATGGCCAATTAACTAGAAACTCCAGTTTGAAAGAATGTCTATAGATTTTTATAGAGAAATTTTTTTTTAATCAAGGGATATTCCACTGATTCTCATGATTCTGTTAGGTTTCCAGTCTGCCCAATGTATATATACTCTCAAAGTCCCAGGCATTCCACAATTTCTTCTACTTGGGTTTGAGTCTTCTATTATACAGGCCAACACATAGTTTGCCATCCTAAAAGTCAGACCTATTCCTGGGTATAGTTGGGGTGCAGATTCCAAACATGGCACTGGTTTTGCCCCATCATGTCTAGTTTCAGAGATTCAGAATCGCTTCAGTGAATAATTCAAGCAGCTTCAACCGTTCACTAACAAGGCTATGCTATCATCTCCAAAACTAGACATGATGGCGCAAAACTGATGCTATGTTTGGAATCAGCACCCCAAATTCATAGAAAACCACCATAAGTTTTGGAAAAGTTCTTTTGACCCTCAGTTTTGCAGGCCTGTATATCTGCCCAGACACCACTATGCACTGCATCCCTTTCCAAACTTCCCGTCACTTTGGCCAACTTCTTTAAAAGTAGAACTCAGAAGGTGCTGTTGTAAAGTGCAATTCTGCAAGAGCAAGAAAATAAGTGGTTTGCATTTTCCTAATGCAACCCCTTTTGGACTAAAGAGCATCCATAAAAAGAGGTACTTCAGTCAGCATGGCAGAATTACTCATTTATTAGCCTCAATTTGCTGTCTGTGAAAAGTTGACCTGACACATAGAGGCAATGCTCTATAGTCTGGAGTGCTAAGATTTCATCCATTTCAAATGCCACCTGGAGGGCCATTCTAGGGGCAGGAGCCTCCAGGTGAAAAGGAGGCCCTTTTGGCACCTTGACACTTTCTTTGCCACACACACAAAAAGGCTATGGATGAAATCCAAGAGACACACATAAGGCCGAAAGATTCAATAATAAGACACAAGACAAATCACATCCCTGAATCTTATTTTTCAGATTTCAGATTCAGACACCTTTATCAGGCATTATTAAGCATACAAAAAGAAACATACTGAAGTGCACAAACATAACATAGCAAATAACACCTATAACCAAACACTTCAGAGAGTAGGGGCACGCTTCAGATTAGTCGCCACGATTTGTGAGATAAATTTAGCTATCTGAGAGACAATGAAATCAGTGGAGGTTAATAAAAATTGCAATATAGCAAAATCCTCAGCAAGGGAGTTAAGGTGAAATTGAAGGGCCAGACATTTCCTTCTGGCCTCATTGTGAAGCGGACAATGAAGAAGAAGGTGGTCTAACGTTTCTACAGCCCGCTGAGGACTGGGACAAATTCTTTCCTGAAAAGGAATGCCATTAAATCTACCCCAAAGAACAGAAGATGGAATAGAATTACAACGGGCCATAGAAAAGGCCCTTCTAATCTTTGGGCATTCCAAAATATAAAGATAATTGGGAATTTCGCCTACTTCAACCGGTAAGTGATAAAATAAAGGTGAACAAGTTTTATTGGCTGCAGATAAAATATTGGAGTGAATATCCAGGAGTCTCCCTTTAATGAGCCTGAAAACCTCAGCTTGGGACAAATGACCAAGTAAGTCAGGCTCAACTTCCAATTGTTTTATTTTTGCGCTCCAAAGTTTATCAGAGAAGTAAGGGTCAACAAGGAGGTGATATAAGAGAGTGTTAGGGTCAGAATTAGAGAATATTTTGAGCCAAAATTTAATCGCTCTAATCCATGCCAGTGTTTCAAGTTGGATTTGGCCTGATTCAAGACAGAGCACTGCATAAGACACACACCAGGGCAAACCCAGTGTGCTTCTTAAGAAAGTTGATTGAATCTGCTCTGGTGAATTATTGAATGACCTAAACCAAAGCGGAAGCCCATATAATAATCGGGGGAATTTTATTTTTAAAATGAACTGAATTTCAATCTGCTGGTTATGTGTTCAAAGGGTTTCTGAAGAGGGCATTCATCTCTTAAAGCAGACAGAATGGCAGGTCAACTTATATTCAGTCCATATATACTTTCTTGAGGTAGTGACCTGCAACATATATTTAGTTCCTTGATCAGAGAGCTTTGTGTGACTAAACTATTATCTTGTCCAGGCTTCTGATGGGCCTTCATGTACCAGGCCATTTGACTACACTAGGAAGTTTCCCTATGTGTTAAACTTCCATTCCTTCCTTATCATCATGCACCTATGGCAGCAGTTTTCAAAATCTCAGGGAGTTTGAACCGCAGTGAGTTCTTGCGAGGGTGGTAGGGAGGGCTGCAGGGACTGGGATGCACTCACCAGTACCTGCAGCAGCCTTCCTGGGGTGCAGGGAGCCCTGCGCCAGGGTCTACAGGGCTCTGCAAAACCAGAGCTTCTGCAAAACCAGAAGTGGTGCGCGATTGCTGCACTTTCACTTTTCAAGACCTCATGAGCCTTGCAGACCTTCGCACAGGACTCCCTGCACTGCCAGGAGTCTGCTGCAGGGACTGGTGAGTGCATCCCAGTCCCTGCAGCCCCCTTAGCAATGCAATCCTAGGGATCGCATTGCTGCCTTCTCCCCACCCCTGCCCCTTAAGGGGAAAGTGGCCAGGGCTCACAGGCTGGGGTGCCATGACGCCCCAGTTTGAAAAGCCCTGAACTATGTAATTACTTGGATAACTCAACCACTTTCTCCTAAACCACCATGCCCTCTTGATTCCTGTTCTGGTACTATATGCTTCAGGTTTTCAATATTTCCAACTGAAAACGAAACAAACTTTTCAATATTATTGTTACTGGCACACACACCCCCACCTTGTTTTTACCATCTGAATCCACCTAGATTACAACATAAGGAGTTCCATATGCATGGGGAGTTACAGTTCCATGAAGATGCTCAAAATTCTTTATCAGTAATAATTACTCAGCCTACATAAAAGATTTCACACGTAAGGATTACATCAGGATAAAAAATAACCTGTATAGTCAGTATTAGCCCCAAATGCAGGTCTCTTGTGTGCTCCCTGAGGCAACTGTTGGGCCGTGCGAGATACAGAAAGCTGGACTAGATGGGCCTTTGGCCTGATTCGGTGGGGCTCTCCTTAAATTGCAAGGGCCAAGAAGGTGTGACTTGCCCAAGACAAAAGCAGAATTCAAACCAGGGACTCCTGATTTACAGGTCAGCCTCTTAGCCAGTATGCTACCTCTCTGCCTAGTCCTTTTATAGATCTAAAATGACCAGGGAAATATGGCAGGAAATTATAGAATATTTAGGCACCATTTTTGAATGATAGTTCTCAAAGTGATCTGCACAGCAAAATAAACGAAATGACAGTCCACTTCCCTAAGAGGGCTCACTGTTTAAGAAGAAGGACACGACAGAAACATCAGCAACAGCCACTGGAAGAGATACTATGCTGGAATGAACAGACAGTTGCTCACTCTCTCGCTTGCTCTCTGTTAAACCTAAGAGAACAATGGCAAAAAGGATCTGGAAAATGGCTTAAGTGTGCAGCGTAGGCATTTGTTGCTACTATAGTTTTGCTCTTAAGATGGTTCTGACCTACTTGCAGTCTTTTGTCCACCTGCTTTCTAATTGCTATCTTGCAATTGCCCTGCTTGTTGTCTTCTACATGATTCTGGCACCATCATCAAATTGCCAAGATAATAAGTACCAGTTCTGATTATCTCCAAGCACAACTCGACTATTCCTCACAAGGGTTGGCTTCATTAACCTGGAGCCCCTATATTAGTTCACCTTATGCTCCTGCACCAGGCATTGTACAGCCATAATGTCCAGTCATTTCCAGCAACAGGATAGATAATACAGTAAAAGCTGCAATATCTGACATCTCTGAAATCAAAGAGTTGTCAGATATCGTAACTTTCCTGATATTAGAAGGTCTCTGTTGCTCTGGCTGTCAGTTCTATTCTTGGATGCTGTCAGCTTCACTCAGGATGCTCTGAGTTTTCCATATTGGCAATAAACCAGGGCTCAAGAGCTTGCTGAGCCAGTCAATAGAACTTTCTGGGCCATCAAGTGCTAGAAATTGCTGCTTTGCCACACTTTACATGTATAAAGAACTTCCTATGCCTTCCCTCTGCAATCTTTCAGAGGTTTTACCTTTACAGTGGTAACAGAAGTTTGCACAGCTATCCCCATATACTGACAGCCGGGATGGTGGTAGTGGTTTGGGAACTGAGATTTGGAAGTCATAAAGCTTCTTGGGTGGCCTTGGACCTGTCACTGTCTCTCAGCCTCACAGGTTTGTTGTGAGAACAAAAGGAGGGAAGGAACCATAAACACCACCTTGAGCTCCTTCTAGGAATGGAGGAATATTCTAGGAATATAAAATATGAAAAATAAATGAATATTGCATGTGGAGAGGTGAAGCAGAGAGAAGGTGGCTTGCCTGAGGCCACATTGCAAGTTTTACCTAAAAGGCTGAGATCTGAATGAGGACAAACTCATAGTTCAGCCTCATCACCCACCCAACAGTCACTTTTAATCTTGCACTACGTTACAGTTATAGATTTTTCCCAATGTTAAAAACAATAGTCCCATCTATTAAAATGCAGTAAACACCACTATTATTTTTTTTTCTTATTTTATTACCAAGCCTGAAGCATCAAACCAATTTTTTAAAAATGGGTTTTGCAAGCAACAAGCACCTTTTGCGAGAATGGAAGAGCCGAATTCATTGCAATGAGATTTACTCACAGCAACCTAATACAGGAGCAAACAATCTGTATTTTCCACGTGGCTGCCCAGGAAGTGCTGCATAAGTACTTGCAGAACAGTTTGGTGGAAAAGATCAATTAAGTTGCTGATCTGTCTTACAACAGCCACACTGCCAACTAGAGACATCTGGGACGGGAACAAAGTTTCAGACAATCTAATTACAGGAGTGCTGTTGGGCTGCTATAAGCACTGTATTTCATTTATTGGACATGACAAAAAGAAGTTACACCATCAACTTCCAAAAAGCACTTTCCAAAATAGAACTCCTTACTCATACAAGCGAAAATTTAACAAAATCCTACGCAGATTATAGTGGGTGGCATGGCGACAAGTACTGCTGCTGCCTGGAGCTCCCTGTACAAAGAAAATTTACTTTGTGAACACAAGTAGCCTTCTGCTCGCAGCTGGGGGTCCTTGCAATAGCAGAGCACTCCTGATGTTCACAGAGGAAATTTCACAGTGAGCCCCACACAGCGGAAGCACTAACAGGAAGGTCATCCTTTATACGCTGCCTACCCCATTCTACACCACCATTTTCTGACTTGGCTATCTGAACACATTTTATTGTGTTACCAGCAAGGCCACACCACAGAAGCACTGCAGATGTACATATCTATGGCCGCAATCCTAACCAACTTTCTAGTGCTGACATAAGAGCAATGCAATTCCGAGGTAAGGGAACAAACATTGCCCTACCTTGAGGAGGCCTCCATGAATGCTCCTTCAGGATGCAGCACATGCCCCACTGGCACAGCTATGCCAGTGCTGGAAAGTTAGTTAGGATTGTGCCCTATATGTCTACATGTGCACTGTTTCCTTCATACAGGAATATACACATTGCTTTGACTAATCCGGGTAAGAATAAAGCCCATGATGGGTGGTCCCAATCTTTTTTGCACCAACCTGCACAATTTCTATGTGTAGTGCTCCAGTGGCTTGTACTAGAGGGATTTGATGTTTAAAAAAACATTTTCAAATTTCCTCTTAGCCTATGGGGTTTCCACAGTCGGCCTATGCAAATCATCATCTCATAGCTTAATGACTCCACAGAATCATTAACAAAGATGAGCTCTTCTTGAAGGGCTTGGGGAAAAGGGAAATACAGTACTTTTTAGTAATAGTATTTATATACTGCTTTTCAACCAAAAAAAGGTTACACAGCAGTTTATAGAAAAAAATATACAGGTTGTGCTTTGTTATCCACTGGGGTTCTGTTCCAGAAACCCCAATGGATTAAAAAAAATTCAGTGGATACCAAATCAGTGGAAAAATAGCTTTAAAGAACCACTTCCAGGTTTCTCGCCCCTCCATTGCTCCTAATGGAATAATTTCATTCTATTAGATTGCATTATTCACCTCATCTACTGGCTGAATGTGATATAGCATCTATGCGGATGCATTCTGGGGTGAAAATGGAGGAGTCAGAAACCTGGAAGTGGGTCTTTAAAGCTATCTTTAATTCTGAGAAGCTTGCAACTGATGCAGTTTAACAGTACAAAGGTAGGAAATTGGATTTTGGTCTTTTTTTCTTGTTACAAGGCATTTAAATGTGGACTCCGGTATCAGCGGTGAATCAAATCACTGGATACCAAGGCACAACCTGAACTACAATCATGGTAGATCAGTGGTATTCAAACTGGTGTGTCGCGACACCCCAGCCTGTGAGTCCTGGCCTCTGCCGCCTTAAGGGGCGGGGGGAGCCAGGAGACAGGGGGAAGGCAGCGGCATGATCCGCAGGATCGCGCCACTCGGGGGGCTGCAGGGGCTTGGGTGCACTTGCCCAAGCCTCCTGCAGCCTCCCGGGGGGGGGGGGGCGGGGAGCCCTGCGCAACCTTCAGCAGGGCTCCCCAGGTCAGGAAAAGGGAAAGCGGAGCGATCGCGCCCCGCACCACAAAACCCGAAGCAGAGCACGATCGCGCCGCTTTCCCTTCTGACGGTGCTGCAGGGACTGGGGTGCACCCTCCAGTCCCTGCAGTACATAACATAAGAACATAAGAACAGCCCCACTGGATCAGGCCATAGGCCCATCTAGTCCAGCTTCCTGTATCTCACAGCGGCCCACCAAATGCCCCAGGGAGCACACCAGATAACAACAGACCTCATCCTGGTGCCCTCCCCTACATCTGGCATTCTGACTTAACCCATTCCTAAAATCAGGAGGTTGCGCATACACATCATGGCTTGTACCCCATAATGGATTTTTCCTCCAGAAACTCATCCAATCCCCTTTTAAAGGCGTCTAGGCTAGACGCCAGCACCACATCCTATGGCAAGGAGTTCCACAGACCGACCACACGCTGAGTAAAGAAATATTTTCTTTTGTCTGTCCTAACCCGCCCAACACTCAATTTTACTGGATGTCCCCTGGTTCTGGTATTATGTGAGAGTGTAAAGAGCATCTCCCTATCCACTCTGTCCATCCCCTGCATAATTTTGTATGTCTCAATCATGTCCCCCCTCAAGCGTCTCTTTTCTAGGCTGAAGAGGCCCAAACGCCGTAGCCTTTCCTCATAAGGAAGGTGCCCCAGCCCCGTAATCATCTTAGTCGCTCTCTTTTGCACCTTTTCCATTTCCACTATGTCTTTTTTGAGATGCGGCGACCAGAACTGGACACAATACTCCAGGTGTGGCCTTACCATCGATTTGTACAACGGCATTATAATACTAACCGTTTTGTTCTCAATACCCTTCCTAATGATCCCAAGCATAGAATTGGCCTTCTTCACTGCCGCCGCACATTGGGTCGACACTTTCGTCGACCTGTCCACCACCACCCCAAGATCTCTCTCCTGATCTGTCACAGGCAGCTCAGAACCCATCAGCCTATATCTAAAGTTTTGATTTTTTGCCCCAATGTGCATGACTTTACACTTACTGACATTGAAGCGCATCTGCCATTTTGCTGCCCATTCTGCCAGTCTGGAGAGATCCTTCTGGAGCTCCTCACAATCACTTCTGGTCTTTACCACTCGGAAAAGTTTGGTGTCGTCTGCAAACTTAGCCACTTCACTGCTCAACCCTGTCTCCAGGTCATTTATGAAGAGGTTGAAAAGCACCGGTCCCAGGACAGATCCTTGGGGCACACCGCTTTTCACCTCTCTCCATTGTGAAAATTGCCCATTGACACCCACTCTCTGCTTCCTGGCCTCCAACCAGTTCTCAATCCACGAGAGGACCTGTCCTCTAATTCCCTGACTGTGGAGTTTTTTCAGTAGCCTTTGGTGAGGGACCGTGTCAAACGCCTTCTGAAAGTCCAGATATATAATGTCCACGGGTTCTCCCGCATCCACATGCCTGTTGACCTTTTCAAAGAATTCTATAAGGTTCGTGAGGCAAGACTTACCCTTACAGAAGCCATGCTGACTCTCCCTCAGCAAGGCCTGTTCGTCTATGTGTTTTGCAGTAGCTGTCCCTTTGTGGGGGGAGCCCTGCGCCAGCGCCTGCAGGGCCCCCCAGGTCAGGGAAAGGGAGAGTGGGGCGATCGGGCTTCACTTCCGCTTTTGCAGAGGGAGAGCAGATCACTCCACTCTCCCTTTCCCTGAACTGGGGCGCCCTACAGGCACTCACGCAGGGCTCCCCGCACCCAGGGACGGCTGCTGCAGGGACTGGAGGATGCACCCCAGTCCCTGTAGCCCCCTGAGCGATGTGATCCTGGGGATCACGTCGCTGCCTTCCCCCTGTCCCTACTGCCTCCCCCCCCCACCCCCATAAAGACTTACTGCAGGTTTCAAACTCCCGTAGAGTCTGAAAACCGCAGTGATAGATAATCAGCCCAAGACAGTTGGGTGTGCTAAATGTGGGTTACTTTTAGATTAACTAAGTGGCCTTGAGCACTTTTAACCAATAGAGCTTTCTAAAGTAGATACAAAGGCTATTTTGGCCACAACTTTTTACTTATCTCAAGATTCATGCTCTGGAACCTACCTAGTTGTAATAAGAAACATGTAAGTGCTGGCAATTCATGCCTTCCCCCACATATCCCCTCAAGTAAAAGAAATACATGATGTAGCATCATAATCAGCATTTCTTCACACCCTGCAAAGGGCAGCTAATGAACTGGAGTGGGGTCAGAGAAATACTAAGCTTTACAATGTCACATATTCCTTTTACTTGATGTTATCAGGGACATGTGAAATAGCCATACATTCTCCATAACATCTAGTTAAACTGTTACGTTCAGCATCAGTGCCACTTTTGAAGGCTTCACGAAGTGTCAGTTTCACGCTATGTTCGGGAACCGGACACTACGAATGGAAGAAACCATCATGAAACAAACACATAAGCAGACATTCAACAAGGACAGTGAGATATAAGTCAAATTGAGGAAAGAACTCATTGAAACCTGTAGGACTTCGCAGGTGAAAATTGTTACTGATGCTTTATTTGTTCAGAATCCTAGCACCCCAGAAATGAGAGTGCATCACACTCCAACTTGTCTGATCTTGCTCTTTATAAAGGTATGTATTATTATTTCATCCATATCATGAACCAAAGCAGTTTATACAAAAACTGTAATTTATTTATTTACTACATTTACATCCCACTTTTCTCCCTGAAGGGCACCCAAAGCAGCTTACAAACACGAAAACCGTATTTAAAACAATAAGTTACATATAAACATTAAAATAACCTCGAACACACAGAACCAGCAGCATTGAAAAAGGCCAAAGATCAAAAAATCTAACACAGCATGGAAGTAAAAGACCCAGATTTTTTTTAATTGATTCAGAAGGAGATGTCTTTAGACCCCACCAGAAGGCCTCTAAGGAAGGAGCAGTTTATAAACTGAGAGGGAGGCAGTTCCATAAGCTTGGTGCCACTACTGAAAAGGCCCTGTTTCTTGCTGCCACCCCTTCCACCTCCACAGGAGATGGCACCTGTAAAAGGGCTTTTTTCTGATGATGGAACAAGCCAGACAGTATAGAAGATGGTCTCTCAAATACCCTGGCCTCAAGCCATATAGGGCTTTAACGGTCAAAACCAGCGCCTTGAATTGAACCCAGGAATGAATTGGAAATTATTTTGCATCTTCTAATTAGCATCCATGAAGCTTATTTAATATGTTCCAAGTTTCCAAGAATATGTTCATAGACAGTCCTTCAGAATCTTTTACAACTGTGCTGTTAGGGGAGGTTTGCATTCTAATCCTCATATTCATCAGAAGACGAAAGAGTGACTTGACCAAGATTACCTATACAATTCATGACTGGTGCAAGATTCGACTCGTGGATACCTGGGCTAATGCTCTTAGCCACTACACTCCACCTGCACTTTTTTCCTTTACCAAGTCTTTTGTATTCAATTGACTGACTGCCACGTCACCTTGCTAAGCTCATCTTTCTTACCCTTAAACTGATTTCCCCTGCGATCCATCAACAAAATTACCATCTCACTTTCTTCTCAGAACCATCAAGAATACTTGCCAGAGCAATGGGAGGAGTTGCAGAAGCTGTTACTTGCCTCAAGATGCAATAACAGAAGTGGAAGTGATGCATCAGCTGCCTTGGGAAAGACAGATAAGCAAAAAAAAAAGCAGAAAGGTTTTATTATGGGGACTTCAAAACAAAACAAAACAACACACACACACACACACACACACACACTCTTCCCAGATGTCCTGTGGGAAAGTCGCAACAGGCAGGCTAACAAAGGTAAGAAGCAACTGGCCTCAAAATACACTGATAAATGGAGACATCAGAAGGAGGTGACCATGAGAGACAACAGCCAAAAGTTCCTTGCAGAGCTGTCCAATAAGCCTATACATCTAGCACAGAAAGCACCCACTGCAGAAGGGATGCTCTTAAAGGGCAAGTCTCCCCACCAAGACAAGAAAACAAGAAGCCCATTTTCTGATGTCCAGCTACATTTCAACTGCTCAACAGAATGCTTCAAATGTTAACCATGGTGTTGAACCGAAAAGAAAAGAACCAGCTTCTTTACAGAAGCACTGCGATTTATTTAATGTTTTCTTCAAGATTCCTAAGGGAAAAAATATTTTTCAAAGCTGCAGGAATTCTAGTTTACTTTAATCCACTGTGGATTCAAATGCTATAAAAAATTAAAAGACAGCTGAAGTATATTGCCTCAGGAGCCTTGCAACACAATCCTAAATAACTTTCCTACAAAAGAAACACTGATTTCAGTTGGACTGACTGCTCATTAAGTACGGCTTGGCATCACAACCATAACTTTATAGGACATTAGTGGTGTCTTCCAGGATGTATTTATACAGGCAACTAACAGTCCTTTCTGGCGATGGTACGTAGGATGCAGGGTTGCTGCCGCAGCATCCACTGCTTCCTACAAGCTATCTAGAGACGAGGCTGGTCAAGAGGGGTAAGAAAAGAAATATCTCAAGGTGGCCAAATGGTCCCTAACAGGACTCTTCAGATCTACACCAGCTCTGTTGCTGGGATAGCTCTGAGAAACTTGGTAGAGACAAGTCCAGCCTGAGCGTTCAGGGGTGCTCAGGATGTGACGGTCGCAACACATCACCCAATCCACTCCCATCTTTCCTGCTACCTGCCCCTCCACTAGCAGAATCCCACCATCGACTGGTCTACGCTGCACTGCTGGCAGCTTGTGGCATTATGGTTGCTGCAGCAGCGGCCACGGAGTTGCTACAGGTAGAGGGCCTGCTGCAACAGCAGGGCTTTCATTGCACTGATGTACTTGGCCACAATCATACAGAGTTAAGCACACTTAACAGCCCACACGCTCCCATCACCTTACGGACACAACTCCATGATGAGTTGTAGCCAAAATGCATTACACAGGCCTACAAAATTGAGGGTCAGAAAAGTTTTTCCTCAAACTTTATGGTGGTTTGATATGAATTTGGGGTGCCGATTCCAAAAATGGCACCCGTTTTGCCCTATCATGTCTAGTTTTGGTGATATCGTATAGCTTCATTAGTGAATGGTTCAAGCAGCTTCCTCATGACGAAGCCATGGTGTAGGCTTCCTCATGCGGAAACTGCTTGAACCATTCATTAAAGAGGCTATGCTGTGTTTCCAAAACTAGACGCGAGAGGGCAAAACGGATGTCATTTTTAGAATTGCCACCCCAAATACACCCAGGAATTGGTGTAACGTTTAAGGAAGCAAAATGTGTGTTGGCCTGTGTTATCAGGGGCAACTATCAATGCAAAGGTTATATTTATATCTTACATGAGATCAAGTGAGAATACAAGAGATGTAACAAAACAAGCACATGAACAGTTTAGCTGGTATTCAGTGGTTTTATTCCACATTATTATTTTGAATGTTTTATTTTAGTATGCCTTATTCCTATCAGAGTATGCCCACTTGCCATGAGTTAACGGGATTGACAGGAACACTGGCGAGGTTTTTCGTGTCTTCGTTTGACCCATGATAGTCAATGAGCAGGTCTTAATCTGTATATATTTAGAAGAACAAATATAAGTGGATAATGGGAGATGACATAATTTAGGAATATTCTGAATGCTTGCCTGGTTTTTGAGAAACAAATACTGCTGGGTTGGGGGGGATGAGAAATTACCCATGATGCCCTCTGAATCAGACAATCAGTAGTTCACTACCCCTTTGCCACCCAAATTCCCCAGTCAGCTGTCACAGGGCCACCCTTAGGAGCTGCTGGGTCCAATACAAAACACTTTGCGCACCCTCCAAGAGGGACCCTCCTACTCACCAAGATGAGCTGTAGCAGCGAGGCAACCGACAGCAGGGTTACTACCAACTGCTTCGGAGGTGGGGGGAGAGTAATTTCAAGCCAACTGAACCCAGGGACTGGCAGGGGGGAAGAGGCTTCCAGCTACAATGCTCCACTCATGACGTCTCAACATGGAATACTCCATGCTGGAGCTTCAGCTACAGAGCGGGGTGCCAGCTGCAGGTAGTCTGCTTGCCACCCCAGTGAGGGGCCCCTCCAGGCATGGGGCCCGGTTTGGACAAATTGGTCAAACCACCCTAAGGCCAGCCCTGAATTGTCATTTTAGAGGCATTCTGGGACGTGGTCTTCTTAGGAACAGTCATGTGGCAATCCCAGCCAGTGAGGGATCACACAGTGAACACAATGACCTCACAACACTACATCCAGCTAGATAACGCTGTGAACTGAAAATGAGCGCAAAGCCTTCTTGGTTGTCGTTGAGCCACTCTGAACTTAATTTTCACCCTAGCTCAGAGCGACAGCCCCTGCAAAACTGCCAGAAAGTCGACACGCTTTTGCCACAAGAAAAATTGAAAGAAATACCTTACCTTTTCAGCTGAGCCCTAAAGATCTTCCAATTCACTCCTGCATTCAACCCTCCTCTCTCAGCCATTGAGACACATCAAATACAAGGAAAGGTGAACGAATGGAACCCAGAAAAAAAAACCTCCAAATTTGTTTAGATACTGATCTAAAGATGTCTCAGCAGGAGCTCAAGCGTATAGTTAAGAATCGAAAAATCCTGCCCGATATCATCACCCCGCATTGTATTGTAAGTCACAATTTAAACAGCTCGTGATGCTCAGTAGTTTGACAAAAGTATTCTTTTAAAGGGAGAAGATAAAAGCTCCACTACAAGTGTTCATATATCTCTAAAGCTGGGTCAAGATGTGTTTGAAATATTACACGGGTGGATCACTTCAGTTCTCTCCTTCTCTGCCCCCATCCCACCTCACAGTTTAAAAGATTTATGGTACAGGAATTTTTAGAAATCCTTTGCACGCTGGGAAAGGAACTCTATGAGCAGGGAGTCAGCAAAGAAACAATAAAGCATCTCCAAATGCTCCCCGCAGGAAATCATAAAAGCCGCCGTGGGTGCACACACTAGGGGGAAGAAGGTGGGATCAAAAATATATTAAATAAATAAAGAACAACATGGCATTGAGAATAAATGCAGATTCTACATCCAGGGAGGAATCCCAAAGGAAAACATTTATATAATCAACAAAGGATTCCTCCCTTTCCTGGTTCTCTCCAGGGGATGGTCATCAGATTCTTTACTTCCCAGACTACCTTCATCGAGAATCTCAGCAAGCATCTTCTGAACTTTGTCTAAAAAAAAAAAAAAAGACACCTTAACCTTTTAGTGTTTACTGGCATTCATCTGGTCTCCTGTGACAGCACCCTGGCCAATAGTCAAATGTAGCACAATTAAGATGTAATTGATCCAAAGGCTGATTCTGATATTTTTCTGCACTTTGAGCTACATGATCTCCTCTAAGGATTTGAGGTACTATGCCTTTTTATGGCTGCAAGAAAGATGCCTCCCCCCTCCAAGAGTTTTCTTCTTCCTGCATGCATGAAAGGCTTACAGCATGTCACTTGATGGCTGAGAGAGCAGGTAAGTCAAACCAGTTCATGGGATCTGACACACTTCAGAAAACAGAGTCTGATCTTTCACAAGTGAGAAAGAACAGTAGCAAGTTGACAGAGAGAAAAAGTGACACTGACACAGCGGGACATTGTAGGTAACAATGGCTATGCGTCTTAAGAAACTTTTGACTCTTAGATTAAAACAGGAGCCAAACTCAATGCTAAACATATACTGTTACACGCACAGAGAGAGATTCTCTCACAGTCAAGGTCCAGAATAATGGCTAGACATCCTCTTGAAACTGCCATCTAGTGCAATTAATATAACCTCCCAGCAGCCCACGCCACACATTTTCCCCATTGCTTTATGGACAACAGTGATTCAACAATTCCCTGGCATGTGTCCACTGTTGCATGGTCTGTTTCAGGGAAACCCCAGTGCTTTCTTACTTCTTCCCTAAGGATGAAATTACTGTATATCAAAAATGGCATCTTCTTTCTTCCGATATATCCTTCAGCTCTTTCCTGTAGCACACTAGTATGCCCTGCTACATAATCTGGCAATCACTGGTTTCAGGAATACCTTGCACAGTACATTCAATTCAGGGCTTGCAAAAATGGGACTTTTCTTCTGAAGCAAGTGCAAAGCAGAGACTTTCAGATATCACCTATAGGGCAGTGTTTCTCAAACTGTGAGTTGTGAGGCAATTGAGTGGGTCCTCATTTATTTCAATGTATATTTTATTTTTAAAATATTAGATTTGATGCTACCATGGTATGTGACTGCATTTGTGGAAATGTTACAGACCTGTTCTTTTAATAGGCTATACGACAATGATAGACAATGGGGCTTACTCCCAGGTAAGTGTGGCTAGGATTGCAACTTTTGGGATGCTTGGGGAATTTTTTTTAAACAGATCAGCAACTGTTTAGGAGGGTTATTCTTTAAATAATTTTTTAAATTTATACCTATTCTAATCTTTTAATTTATTTAATTTATTTATTTAATTTTGTAAGCTGGGTGTTAAAAATTTTCCTGCTTGATGATGTCACTTCCGGTGGGTCCTGATAGACTGTCATTCTAAAAAGTGGGTCCTGGTGCTAAAAGGTTTGAGAACCACTGCTATAGAGTAACCCATAAGTTCCTTCCAAGTGACACCTGGCAGTCATGGATTTTAACTGTATGCAAGATCTGCGGGTTCTAGAACAAAATCTGAACTCTCACTTTGGAACCCACACTTCTTTAGAAATGTGCAAATTAACTCTGCAGCTGGAACTAATGCACCCACTACTATGATCTCAGTTATTTGTTGAACTATTCCACCACTGAGACTGGCTCAGAAAATTACAATTACCTGAAGATTACTTTTCCACCCAGTCAGATACCACCCACACTTATCAACATGGTTACAGCAAAATGGGACTGACCCCTTCAAACAGACTTCCAACAATCAATTATTGAAACTGCCTCATGAGAAATGCTCCTGTGAAAGATTGCAAGAATGAGGACTTGCAGACTTTGATGTTCCCAGGTTAGGCACAAAGGCTCTCTCTCATAATTTCCACCTTTCGAATAAGGTGTTTAAGACAAACAAGAGTATTTGAGAATGCGTGCATGCACACAGACACAGTCCTTGAAAGCAATGGAATGAAACAACATGACTGGAAAAAAGAGACATTGCTGTGAAACCATAATTGCAAACAAATATTGTTCTCAATACGAAGGCAGGTAAAATCAACACATCAAAAATAGAACCTGGCATGTCAGATAGCCAAGACCAGATGCAATTCGCCCCATGATCTCTAAGGAAATGAATAAAGATTTGGCTCAGCCACCAGAAAAAAAAAGGACGCATTCCAAAGCTTTGGAAGGCCAATTAAGTATCCATAGATAATGAATGGAGTGAAGAACATGAAAGATTTTCAAGTACAAACCTAAGTCATCAATGAAAGGAATTAAGGAGTTACCATCAAATTTAAAGTCCAGAAACCAAAAATTTAGGTCAGGCAACTGGCACTTAGTTGCCAAAGACAGAAGAAAACAGCTCTCTTTTTCCTCCACATAGTATAGTTCTAAGCACCTGGCTACTGCCATTCCACGTCCCTACTGCAGCTCCAACATTTTCCTTCTCAGAGCACACTGACCTCTATGGTCTTTGCCTCTCGTGACATCACTTCTAGAAGACTCTTCCAGGTTCTTCATTTCTAGGGCGACTGTCCGTCCCTCTTCCTCCGCCGGTTCTTCATTCCTACAGACCGTTGCTGGAGAAACAGGGCCGCAGAAACCAGAAGAGCTTTTCAGCAATTTTCAACTGCTGTGTATATTTTCAGGCCCTTCATAGCACACCAGTGTGCCACGGCGCTCCAGTTGAAAATCGCTGCCCTACTGTATTCCTTTCACAGTTCAGTTAACTTTCTCAGCTCCACCACACTTCCAATGCAGAACATTCTCAGTGTTCTCAAGTTAAAATGTTAGGAGGCTAGCAGCAGGAGTGAGACCTGTGCTTTCATCCATCATAGCCCAGCTGGAATCCCAACAGCACTGGTTGTCAGAAAGAGACTGGGGTAGGGCCATGACCGTTACCTCCCCCCTCTCCCACTGCTCTTACACTGCCTTTACATAGTATCTTTCCCCCTCCCCCCGCTTTTACATAGTATCTACTACAGTGGTACTCAAACCTCTTGGGAGTGAAACTCCCAACATACGTTATTGCGGGGATGGGGAAAATGGCAGCAATGTGATCCCCAGGATCGCGTCTCTGCAGGGAAGGGCGGGGGCTTTTTAAAAACTTGCCTTATCTGCTTGTGGGATCGAGGGGGTGCAGGCAGCCTCGCAGAATCCTCTGCAGGGCTCCCCATGGCTTGTAGAAAGTGAGAGTAGCTAGAATGACCCACTTCTGGGTTGCGATCGTGAAACCAGAAGTGTGCCACAATCACTACTTCCACTTTCTACAAGCCCTGCAGAGGGTTCAGCCCCCCTTTCCCGCAGCAACATGATCCTGGTGATCATGTTGCTGCTTTCCCCCTGACCCTTAAAGGGAAAAGGGCAGTGGTTCTCAGGTGTGGGGGGGTCATGACCCACTAGTTTGAGGACTACTGATCTATTAGATTGGAAATCTGCAGACAGGACCTGGGGAGTGAACAGCTTCTCCAGAACACACAGCCAAACCCCCACCTCTTCCAAGGATGTGCATATACTAGCCCACCTTCTGCAAATTTAGTATATGTCTGCAGAGTGTGGGGCTGTGTGCGCACACCAGAGGAGGGAAAGGAATATGACATGTGTTTAGGAGAAGCCCCTCATGTATTTGCTTTCCTTCCATGGGAGAGCAAGCAGGTAAAAAGGGTTTGTGTCACTTTTTAATCTATGGAGTGCAATTAGAAAATGTTACAAACAATACCACTTCTGACACCCTGGTCCTAAAACCCTCCTACTTGAAAGTGCTTTATTTTTCAATGGAATATATTAACAGAACAATCCTATGTACATCTACTAAGCAAACTCCACTGGGAAGCACATACAGGATTGGAGCCTAACACACACACTCACCTGGGAACAAGTCCCATTGATCTCAGTAGGGCTTACGTTTAAGTAGACGTGCATAGGATTGTGCTGTTTGTCTCCTACCCATACCGAGCTGGGGAATAGACAGATGTTGAGGCACTGTTGATGGCCTGAAGGCTCTTGCTAAAAATCACTACAAATTCTGTTTTCATTTGTAATCAGTCACCCGCACTCATTTTTAACCAGTATTACAGGCACAGGTAAGCATCAGGGTTTCATGCATCATTTTTCATTGAATGGCCCAGAAAAGCAGCAATTGCAATGTTTTACATGATCTTAAAATCACCATCTTTTGTTTACATGCAAATCATAATTCCAGTATTTCATGTCCACCAGGGATGTGATATGAAGCGGCAAGAGACGTCCACAAACCAGAAAGCACACTGGAAAAGCCATATACTTACTATGCTAAATCTTACCGTTTGCAAAATTATGACAATTTACTAAGCAGATGGGATGAACGATTCCAGAGTGTTTATGTTGCTAGCAATTAATTGACCAACTGCACCAGGGTGCAATCTTATATAGACTTACTGGGAACACAGCGGGGATTTTCTTCAGAGTAAACATACAGAGATTTTTGTACTGCAGATCTCACTTACTAGCCAACAGACTGGCACCCTTGAAACACCCACATTACACAGCAAACACTTTCAACAGTAACTAATAGATGTGAAACATGAGCTTTTCCTCCTTTCAGTGCATGCTTAGGGGTAAGGCTAGGATTCTAATCCATCATAGTAACTGTATAAGGACCAGAGAGATGAGTTATTCTGAAACAATTCACATCAAGTGCAGATGTGTTATTTTACTGTACCTATAAAACTGTACAGAAGACTCCAAGTGTGTGTGTGTGTGTGTGTGTGTGTGTGTCTGTGTGCGCGCGCGTGCGCGTGTGGAGAGAAGGGTGAACTATTGCCTCTTCCTTCCCATACAAAGCCCATTGGTAGGGAATTTTCAACCAGAAAACAGCATGAAAGGAGGGTTAAACCTTCTTCCATCAATCCTGGTGTGCTTAGGAGCCTCCTCATGGTTAATTTTTTTGATAAAGAAAAAAGAGAAAGAAAAATATGTGCAACGTAATGTGAAATTCAACGCTCAAATTATGTTAGCCAACTTGAGAGTTTCTTTAGTGGGACAGAAAGGCAAAAATACAGATGTTTTTAAAAAAATGATAAAATAAATGATTGTCTGGCAGGAATCATGGAATGCAAAGATGCAAGAGGAATTTTATCAGGGTGTACAAAGTTTCTTTGGAACATACAAAGTTTCTTTTGGGCCTTTCCCTTCTCCATAGGATTGTCATATCATACAATCAAGGGGTCCTAATTACTACAAGTATAACATATAAAACTACATAGAATTACACAAAATGTGAATGCAAACAACTTCACAATATATGCAAACATTTTCTGAGATCCCAGGAAATTTCTGGTTTCCCTCCTTTGGCTCCCACAGCCCCTTTTGACCCTGGGCCTATGTATGATGTACCCCTCTCATGGGCCCTGAAATCAGGAAACGTAAGATTCCAGGAAATTTTCAGCCCCCCCCCCTTTGGCTCCTGGGCCTCCTTTATGACTCTAGGTCTGGATACAATTCAACCCTTGCCCCACCTCTCAGGGCCCCTGACTGGATGAGGAAGAGAGAAACAGCATCTAGGAATTTCAAAAATAGTGCCAAGCTCAGCAAAGGGCCTACAAGACCAGATTCCGTACCAATAATTACAGTGGTCTGCAAAAGCAAGATCTGAATGCAGATCTTTTGCTAAGAAAACATAAGTTTAAATTGTCATTGATATTCATTTTACCACATTGATTTCACTCTGCAGAAATTTTTATTGCAGGGAAAGGGGAGCAAAGGGAAGAAATGCCAAGGATTCCGAGCCAAGGAATAAAAGTTATATAAGAGGTTCAGAAGGTCTTGGAAGTCAAAGAAGAGTTCAAAATAATTCAAGTGGGGCAGCAGCAAAGTAAACAGGAGGACAAGTGTGAGTGGAATAAGTGAGCAGTACTTAATTCCTAACAGAGAAAGTGCTTAGAAAAGCAAACGCTGAGGAAATCAAACCCTTCTCACCTGGAAACCCACTGCACAAATATGTGCAACTACTTCCCATCATGCCAAAGGAAATATTCTTTGCAGGTTTAAAAGCACCATTGTACTTCCAGTAGATCACACGTTCTACAGATAAACAGACTCCAGTATAATAGAGTTCTATTAGGAGTAGTTATGCCAGTGATTTTGCCTACATGTTGTACAATTATAAATTATATTAATAATCAGGTTCTGGGACTAAACGCTTCTGAGCTCTGCCTAATGCGGCTTACATTGAACTCTAAGGCAGAAACACATGCACAACCTACCTATCGCGACATCTCCTGACCTGCACAGGGGAAAACCCCATCCCAATTTCTAAGCAGAAACCTTAAGAAACCGTCTTTCTTACATACTCAACATATTCTGGCATCTTTGGAGGATGCCATCCAACATGTGGGGATTCTTGACAACAGCCATTGAGACTTAAAAAGGGGGGAGAAATGCAGAATTTTTATAAAACTAATCAAAGAAATAATATGTAGAAACAGGAAAAACAAAGTTGAAATGGGGGGGGGGGAATACAGTTTTAATTATTATTAACAACAACACAGGGCAGTGGTTCTCAAATGTTTTAGCACAGACACCCACTTTTTAGAATGACAATCTGTCCAGGACCCACCAGAAGTAATGCCCTGGCCATGCACGGCATCATCAGATTGGAAGTACATTCATTGTGATGTCAGGGCCAGCTGCCTTCCTCAGAATGCAGCAATAATAAGGGCTATTTCTTAGCCATTTTCCAATAGCAAAGTGAATCAGGAAGAAAAAAAGAACCTATACAACCTTGCTGCAAGCAACATAACCGCACAGTCCGCCCCCTTTGCAACATTCCATCTTCCCATGTTTTCTGTGGGGGCTGTGCTAGGTGTTAACACGACCCACCTGGAATTGGGTCGCGACCCACCTGGTGGGTCCTGACCCACAGTTTGAGAAAGCCACATAGGGATGTATAGCAAGTGATACAGGGGTCTAAGAACAGCCCATTCACAAAAGGTGTAAGCCAAACTGAGGGCTTGGAGGAGGAGGAAGGTGAAGGTCCTGGATTCAGAGGCAGGATGCTTGCCAGTGGTACCCTAGGGAGCAGGGGAGGTCCAGGGTACCACTCCCTCTGCCTGCACTCAGGAGAGGGTGGAGGATGGAGCTGGATGGAGACAGAGAGAATCTAAGGGTTCTACCTCCTTCTTCTTCTGGCCTTCCCCGAGCTGGACACAGAGGAGGAGGAGGAGGAAGAGCCAGCCCGCCGCAGGCAGGTGCAGACACAGCCGCCCTGGTGAGGATGATACTGCTGCCATGGCTCCCAAGCAGCGCCGCGTCAGTCTCCTCCACAGCACCTGAAAGCGTCCCTTCCCCGCGTTGATTGGTCCCCGTCCAGGGCCAATCCGAAAGCAGCCTGCTGCGCAAAGCATTCCGGGAAATGTAGTCTTTTTGTCCCCCTACACTCAGACCAAGGATTCTCCCTCCCCATCTCTCTCTCTCTCTCTCTCTCTCTCTCCCTCCTAACCCTACAAGGGAATCAGTATCCTCAGTGTAAAGCTGCTGGAGCAGCCCCATCCTGGGTTTGTTTATTCAAGAGTCAGATACCCACTTGGTTCAATGGTAGTTAGCCACACCAAAGCAAGGGTGCACAGAAATGGAACAGTGCAAGCCTCGGTTTACTCCTCAGAAGTAAGTTTCATTGTATTCAATGGGACTGACTCCCAGGGAAGTGTGAACACGATTCCAGGGGTCCTGCAATCTCGTACACACTTATGCATGCATAATTTATCATTTATGCATAAATAAATAAATAATGCATGCATGTATTATCTGATGACGTGCATACATAAATAAATAAATAATGCATAAATAAATAAATAAATCCATAAAAAGAGTGTTGATCTATACCAGTGTTTCACATCCAGTGGTACAGGTACCACCAGTGGTACTTAAGGTGGTGTCTAGTGGTACTTGCAGGATGCCTGGACACCTGCCATCCAGCAGCAAGACCAAGAATGTGACATAACAAAGGGCCCAATCCTATCCAACTTTCCAGCACCAGTGCAGCCACAATGCAGCCCAGAGGTAAGGGAACAAATGTCCCCTAACATTGAGGAGGCCTGTGTGACTGCCTCCTCACCAAAGAATGCAGCACACAACCCATTGACATAGCTGCACCGGCTCTGGAAAACTGGACAGGATTGGGCTCAAACAGTGGTAGGTGGCTTGGCTCTGTGGGTAGAGCTCCAAAGCCTGCTTTTGTGCACTTGAAAAAGCTCTCCCATTTATCCTGAGCCTCTTACTGGTGTTGATCACATCACATCTGGCCTCCCAACCCAGAAGTGACTGGCAATGAGGTAATCACCAGTTACTTCTGGTGGTACTTCCAATAGATGGATCATGTGAAATTGTACGGCAGAGGGCAAACCTTGAGAAACACTGATTTCACTGATCTCAGGTAGATAGATAGATAGATAGATAGATAGATAGATAGATAGATAGATAGATAGATAGATAGATAGATAGATAGATAGATAGATAGATAGATAGATAGATAGATAGATAGATAGATAGATAGATAATATGAAACTTAGTATAAAGATGCTCTTTTGGAGTTTAGGAAGCAATATATTTGTATTTTACACACACACACACACACACACACGCACACACACACACACACACACACACAGCCCTTTCTTAACACATAGAAACTGCTTGTGTATTTGCCATCACTTATCTCACTGTGGCCCCTATATGTTTCAGCAACTCTTTTTCCTAGTGTTGTTCACGCGCTATGGTGGGATCAGTGACTGATTTAAAAATAACAGTGTAGCTAATCCTATTGAGAATGAGAGATGCCAACTTTTTCTCTAGCAGAGAAAAAGTTGCCATGAACAGCCACTTGACAAAGAAATGTAACAGAGGAAGATTTCCTCATTTCACCACTTAGCCACCAGGAAAATCTTCAACTGCTAAATTTCTGTCCGTCCAGCAGTTGTTAAAAGCATACAAATCTTGTCATTAAAAAACTTTGTGAATTTCAATATTAAAATATATTGAATGAATGAATAAACCTTTATTAGGTATAGATAGAGAAATCATAAAAGCAAACATAATTAGTCCTAATCCCGTTTATCAAAAACGGAGTTAAGATACTAAATTACTAATAAAACATTTACAGTTCAACATAAAATATCAACATTTTTGACAAATTACATTAAGAAGGCTTGGAAATCACCAAAAGTAAAAACTTAGAAATTCCCTCTAGCACATCCGGTGAGCAGTCATTTAGGAGACACTTCAGTTTTGCCTCATCCGAAAGCCCATTTATTTTGCCGAGAACTGGAGTCATGTAAGTGTGGCGGGATCTAGTGTGCCGAGGACAATAAAAAAGAATGTGTATGATTGATTCAACATTTCCCAAATTACAAGGGCAGAGGCATTCTTTATATGGTATTTGCCTATATCTGCCTTCTGTAACCTTGGATGGAAACACATTGAATCTTGCCAGAGAGATTGCACGACGTTCAGAGGGGTTGATCGGAATACTCAGATAAGGAGCCATTTGCCCATACTTTAGCGGGATAGAGAAATTAAGAGGGGAGCAAATTCTAGAAGCAAGTTCAAAGAGGTATTAAAATATATTAAAGAGGGACAGAAGTGTGTTTTAAAATAAAAGCAGAAATGGGGTTGAAGTGTTATCTGAAATGGGGTTATCTGATGACAAAGAAGCAAAAACTGTTGTATGGAAATATTGCTCTCTTTACTGGAAACAAAAAAATGGGGACAATAATCAGAAGAGTTGCGGATGAAACTAATTGAAGATTACAAACACTGGGTCAGAGATGCTCCTGCTGGGCCCAATCTGCCCCTCATTCCAACCTCCCCTTGCACAGAAACACCCCCTCCCAGCTCTCCCTCTGGGCTGCCCCGTGCAACTTTACCTGCACTGTCTGGCTGATCATTAGGATTCAGCATTGGTGGGGCAGTGCAGGCCACATCACCGGAACTGCTTGCTCCCAAGGGGTTGTGAACTTGCTTCACAGGTGTAGCAGTGCTGGTACACGCTCCACTGAATCCTGCAGGGGGCCGGAAACTATGCAATAACAGAGAGTTAAGTAAAAGTTTTGTTTACCTACCTTGCTTAGCTTCCACGTGATCTCTTATGGGTCTACTCAAACTAGAGCCAGCTCTTTACTGGCACATGTCCAAGTAGAGGCAAGGGGGTGTGACATCATCAGCCAAGGAAAATGTTAGGATTGCACTGAAATGGGCAGCCACTGCCGTTTCCTTGGGGGAAGGGGACATTTGTACCCTTCCCCTGGGTAAGAGAGGAAGCCCCGCAATGGGGCTACTTGACTCTGCGCCAGTTATTTAGCTAGTGCAAACAGCCCCATGTTGGGCCAGGAGCCTCGATAGGGCTATGGATCTGGCAGAGCAGAGCTCAACCATTTCCACCCCCCGGCCCCACTCCATCCCCCTTCCCCGCCGTCCCCCTGCCCTCCTTATGCCTTCCCACTGCCCCAAATTATAAGTCCACTGCCTGGCACTTGACTAGAGCTCCAGGTGGTAATTGCCCATCCTCTACCTGGCGCTCGCTCAGCACAGGCTCACACAGAGCCAGCACCCATGTTGATCCAACAGTAAGTATCGCAGGTGTGTCTTACAACACGTTTGTGACACTGTGCATTGGTGCTGGGCCAGCACAAGTCCTACAGGATCAGGCCTTAAATGACTCCCTTTCCCAAAAGGACTAGCAATCTAAAAAGATGCAGAAAAACCACCAGCAAACAGCCACTAGAAAGGACACTATGCTGGGATGAAAGAGCAAGTTACTCTCCCCTTGCTAAATTAAGAGGAACACCACTTAAAAAAGTGACACTTGCCCAGTTAACAGGTGATATTATTATATTACATTATTACTAACAGCAACTAGAATAGAGGCTTCAAAAGACTTGTAAGGTAATCCTTTACCATCCTTCAAACTGGTATGAATAGAGATTCCAAAACAATATGGGAGAATTAGAACATTATTATTAACAGTATTTTTATTATTAACATCAGCTGAGAACTTCAAAACAAGGCAAATCAGAAGAATTTAATGCAAAGGTTTCCCCTCAAAAACATTTTGGGTGAGAGGGAGGGAGCACTTCAACAAGCACTGCCTATTTATTACTATACCTGCTTTCTTATTGCTACTATTCTTAAGAGTTTCTTTGGGCAGTACAGTTTGATTCATTTCAATGTAATTCAATAATTATTATTTTAAAAGAGATATTATCTTACATTAGGTTATGCATTTCTGTTTCCATTTTTGTCATCTGATCTTGTATTGTCTTTTTATTGCTATATGTTTGTATTCACAAGTGGAAAAAGAGTTGAAAAGGATGAGCAATAAATCTTTTGCAAGCAGATTTGCCACCTTGAGCCAAATCAATGAACATTACTACAGCACTGAAATTATACCATTTCATGTATAAACAGAAGCCTTTTAGAATTAGCTTTTAAACTAGCAACTAATGCATGTGTGAACAATTTGGGGTGGGTTTTTGGTGCCATTTTCACGGTTCAGTAAGTACATTCTATTGGATTTTGTTCTTAAAAAATGTAATTTTACAACCAGCCTTTTTAGGCACGCTAAAACAACAAGTCCAAAATTAAACTGTCTCTCTCAATTTTGGAAATTTAGAAGAATATAGCATCAGGTATATCAGGGAGTCATGATAGAAGGTTGTAGAATTATGAACAGTGTAGAAGGAGCAGACAGAAGGAAATTTTCTCTCTTTATCATAATGCTTGAAGTTGGGCTCACCCAGTGAATCTGATTTACAGGAGTCTCATGATTGACAAAGGAAAGTTTTTCTGGAATTCATAATTAACTTAAACGGTCTATCAATTGTTAATAGCCAGTGAATACACGGGAACACAACTACTTTTTCCTCAGTCATTCAAACTAGTGGTCAGGTGCAGTGCCACACATGGATCCTGTCCCTTGTGGAGTATATGCCGACTTTTTGTGCCCACCCAGGGACAGATCTATCCAAACAGCTGGCTGCCGTGTGAGTTGCAACAGTATGTAACTGTTAAGTAAATATAGAACTGCTTGTGACTGTATTTTCCTAACTCTGTATGCAATTTGCCAGCTTGTGTAGTTCGGCTCTCAGTCTCAACCATGAGATCTAGTATACTGTAGTGTAGTGACTAAGAAACCGAGCTGTGATTCAGGACCTCCATCCATCAGCTGGAAGAAGCTCTTATGCGGGGGAGTGGGGAGGGACAAGAGGAGCCTCAGCAAAACTCTGGCAATGCAGGATGCTGGTAGCTCATTGCACAGAGACACAGACTGGGAGCTGGCAGGAAGGGTTCCAGCCCAGCCATAGCAGGAGGCGGGTAAATTGTACCACATTCAGCATCACCACAAACAGGCCCATCTGACCAGAAGTTAATAGCACATGGACCTATCAGACAGAGCACTGCATGGGCCAATCACCAGACTGGCATATGACATGACAAAGGGCGCCCACTGCTGTGGCCAACCCCAACTAAGCACACACACACCATGCCTTTTACTTCATTGCTGGAACCTGCCAGCATGGCTTTCAGATTCCTGCTCCTCCTGTGACTGCCTACAGTATACCATGGCAGCTGAGAACAAGGTGTTCATGATCACTGAGGAGCATTCCCTGCCTTGGAGCCCAAGAAATCAAGAGGATGCTGTGAACTCTGTGAGTAGGACGGCCTCTTCCCCCACAGAGTCCCTCCCTGATGCCAGCTGAGGTATGAAATAACTAGGGTGGAAAAAAGGGATCCCTACCTGTTAACAAAGAGGCAACAAGTATGACCCAGTCTTCTGTTGAACTGTATTGTAACAGATACAGCTTTTTCTGGTCATGTTCCCCAAAAAGTATCCATTTATTCAATACTTTATTTATGCATTAATGTGACTTCTAATTTTTGAATTAAAACATCATCTAGAAGAAACAAACATTTAGTTAATTAAAAATGAGCCCCCTCCCTCAATGTGTCTAACTAGAGTTGGGGTTCTCAATAACTCTGCCAACAAGATACATTTGGAATTTGGCAAGAAAAAGTTCAGTTACAACTTATAGGTGACATAATTTTTTTTTTTCATTCCAAATGATCTATGATATCAGATCTTCTAGAACGACAAAGAACTGAAATGGAGAGTAAGGAGGAAGAAAAATTATATCTGGGTTCGTACCTAAGTGCTTATTTTATAATGGGAATATTAATCATGGCACATCATATCTAAATGAACAGTGCTTGATTAAGTACCTGCGTGCAAGATCAGATTTTGCCTCCTTCCTTTTTCACCAATAGTGAAGACTCATCTTCCTTATCAGCAAACTGTCATCAGAGCACTGAAGGAGAACAACTCAGTTTGGCAGTCATCAAAAATGAAGGGCTTGAACAGAATTCCTTGTCAATAGAAGGTGAACACCATCTAAGTACAGATTTCTCAGTTCTGACTTCTCAGTAATTTGGCATAACACTACCCAATCTACTATGGTTAGGCAAATGGAAGACCCCCATGAGATGTTTCCTTGCCCTCCTCCCTTCTTGCCTGGACAATATCCCCTTCTTAACTATATTAATTAAGGTTATTTCTGCATCACTGTCAATGTTAGCCATAATTAGTGCAAACATAGCAAGCCCATCCATAAAGCTAAGATGTGACTACTGTCAAGATGTTGATGGCAAGGGAAGCAGCAGGTTTGGGGTGCCTGTCACCCTGAGTCTGCCACCACCTTCCTCCAGCCTGCCATGGATGGAGCTACATTGGTCAGCTTCCCTGCTCACTGACCTTGGTCCTTCCTCATATGCTCCCTTAAACAAATCAGGAATCGGTAGACACACTGGGAGCTCCCAGGGTGTCCTGCACATCCTGTTCTGTGAAAAGGAGGATCGCACAGGAAGGAGCAAAGTGAGGAGGTAAAAGGATGAGCTCTTCCGACCCCAGGAGGACACACACACTGGCAGTGGTGGCAGTGCATCGGGGGTGGTAGATCACTTTGAACCATCCTTGAGCACAAGCTAGAATTGATAAACCAACTTCTTCCTATGGTTGCAAACTCTGATTTGTCAATAACGATGGTTTGTGAAAATACTAATACACAGGTAAGGTAGCTCTGAATTTGAAAAATGAGTGAGGAATGCCTATACAAGAATTGATTGGAGGGGAAAGCATGTGAACTTGTAGATATACCTGATCATATTTATGTAGATTTGCACCAGATCATAGAGGAGCTTCAGGTGTCTTGTTGCAGAGGAGAAAGCACAAGGAACCAGTAAAGGGATGGGAGAGAAAGGCATTAGGTTTTATCCTGTCTTACTGTATTAGACCTCTTAAAGGTACTCACCTGTTCTCCAGATTGGCACCTGATAATATCTAGATATCTTTCTTCTGAAATAGAATTGTAGAACAGTGTCTTAAATGGGCAATACTGAGCACCTGTAGGATCTCATTCAAAACTTTTTAACAACTCTAAATACTGAGCATCTATTCACCACATCCAAGACCTCTCAGCACCATCTCCTGGAGCCACTGTTCCTCCTCCTACTTCCTTGATTTGAAAAGGAAGGGGAGAATGCAGCAGAAGAGGACATGTGGAGGTTAATAGACATGGCTAGAGAGTCAGCATCTTCTCCATTGCTCAAGTCCACCGCTCTCCTCTTTTCCACACTTCCTTTTCTGTTCAATTTTCCTCTTCCTTTTTGAATGTAAGGAGAAAGAGGAAGAGAAGCATTGGAAATGGCCTTAGATGATCTCATGAACAGACTGCCCTGTTAAACAAGCTAACAGTCCAATCCTATGCTTCTACGCCTGCCGATGCAGGTGTGCCAAAATAGCTCATACAGCATCCTGTGGGGAGGGGCAATCTGGGAGGTTTCCTCTGGGTAAGGGAACATTTGTTCCGTTACTTGGGGGAAAACCTATGTAGTGCAGAGGGGTCTACTCAGCCCTGTACCAACAAAATAGTTGGTACAGGTCCGCATTAACCCAGGCCATGGGATCAGATGATGGGGGGGGGGGCAATCCCAGCTGGAGCTGGGATCAGATCCAGGAAGGCAGTTTGGGTTTGACGGCAGCCACAGCTACTGAACCTACCCCCTTCCTGGACCTGATCATCATCCCTTCGCCCACAATGCCACCCCGTTCAATCTTCTACTTGCGCCTGTTCTGCTCTTCCCACACCCTGCCTCCTCTCACCAACTTACCTGGATCGGCGGCCATTCTTCTGGCAATCCCTCTGCATGGGGCCACTCTGGCCTTCCCACTTTTGGCCACTAGTGCATGGCTCTTCAGTCTACCAGCAGGCTGTTTGTGACAGCCGTAAAGCAATCCCTGCTATCAGAACAGTAGTTCCAGCAGCAGAAAGGAGGGTTAGGTTTGGGCTCTAAAGCATTCACAGATCTTCCATATATTATGGTAGATCTTCACCAACAGGCATTACCAGTTGCCAGAAACTGGCATTTGATATGAATGATTTAATTGCTACAACTCTTTCTGAGGTTTGCTTCTTCAAGGGGAATATTAAAGAATCCATAGCCATCAAAGCAGAAATGGAGATCATCTAATGACAAGTTCAGAATTTTAACAATATCAGAATTTAAACTTGAGCATTCCAACCAGCTAAAAAGCTGAAAGAGCAATTTATTGGGAAGGATTTGAGATTAAATAAACTCTCCTTTTCGTCTATAGCCTATGAAGTAATGATTTTCTCAAATCACAGCTTCAGGGAGGTGATTTTAAGCTTTAAAACAATGCAGGAGAATAAATGAACTGCTTCCTCCCCACACAACCCAGCTCCAGCTGGGATTGCCTCCCCATCAGCTGTTTTTAACAAAAAGAAAAAAAGGAATGCCCTGCTGCCCTCCAGCTTCCCATGCTAAAGTAAGAGAAGCTTTTTTGCTTTTATTTTTTTTATAACTTTTCCAACCATTTTTAAAGGAAGTGGTTTCTTTTTTATTTAAGTGACTCAACACGGATAGCCACAGCCATCTGCTTTGAGCCAAATCCGCAGGTTCTGAACCCATGGATAAAAAGGGTGGACTGTATTCATGGTATTCTAAGATTTTGAAAGCACAAAGTTTAATATAAGTTTGCCAGAATAGATACATAATATAGCAGGGATAGGCATCAGACTTTTTTGGTTGCTTGATAACCTTGGCTTCCCAAATATGAAAGTACCGAGCTTTGTCTTCCAACAAAAGAAAAAAATCTGGTAGTTTTTTTGGGTTTTCCTTTACACTTTAGCCCAGTGATTTTCAACCTTTTTAGTCTTAAGGCACACGGACAAGGTACTAAAATTGTCAATGCACCCCATCAGTTTTTTGACAATTGTCAAGGCACACCATGCTGTTGGTGGGGGGCTCTTATCCCCCAATGTCCCTACTATTAAATGCCATTTTGTTTTCAGTATTGTTAATTATCCTATATGTATTTTATGTTCTAAAATTAAAATGAAAAGATCCACACATATTGCAAGAAATAAATCCATTGAATCATATTGTATTTTTTTTTTTTAAACTGAGGATTATGGATGAAGGGGCATAGAATTTCTGAAAGCTTGGCTTGGGGGGAAAATCAAATAGTTTTCCTCTGCAAGACCTCTGCTAAGAACCAAGTCTCTCACCAGGTTCATACCTACAATAGCACATGGGTCTGGCAATTTTGTTTCACAGAGAGTCAAGGGAGGAGGAATGATCTGCTTTCTCTGTGAGACAAGCTTGTGTCTGCCTGGCTGCTCTTGTGGGGGAAGAAGAAAATACTGCTGGTGAAGGCTGCTGGGAAGAGGGAGACTTTTGAAGATGAGATGGTCGGACATACACTCAGCAACCACATGGAGGCTGCTGCCATTACCTCTCAGCTCAGGCAGGTACCACTACCACTCAGGCAGGAAGTGGGGGCAATGCTACAGTTTTAGAGTTCCTGCTGCAGAGAAGCTGCTGGTTGGGGAAGGGGAGTTTTCCAGGTCAGTAAGGGTGCCGCTCCGTGCAACAGTTTCAACTCATATCTGTCCCTCCTTGGTTGTCCCTACTTGAATAGCTCTTCTCTTGACCCTGAGAGTCACAACAACACACCTAAACTGTCCAAAAAGACACTACAACACAGTATCCTGTTTAAGGCACAGATTGCACATGAACCACAGGGAACAGGAGTACAGTACAGGTGGGACCTCAGTATCCACCGATTTGGTAGCTACTGATTTGAATCACCACAGATACTGAGGTCTACCTTTAAATGCCTTGTAACAAGGAAAAAAAACACCAAAATCCAATTTCCTGCCTTCACGCTGTACAGTAATTATAATTTCATTCCACTAGATTCCATTAGAATCCATTAGATTCCATTATTCACTCCATCGAGTGGCTGAATGTGGTATAGCGTCTATACCGATACATTCTGGGGCAATAATAGAGGAGCAAGAAACCTGAAAGTGGGTCTTTAAAGCTATTTTTCCACTGATTTGGTATCCACTGATTTTTTTTTTTAATCCAGTGGGGTTCCAGAACAGAACTCCCATGGATAACGAGGCATGGATAACGAGGTATATGGAATACCTGGAGAAGAGCAAGAGGGCACATGGATTAAACTATGCAAACATATCAGGCTTATCATGCAATCCTAAACATGTTTACTCAGAAGTAAATTCAATGGAATTCAGTGATACTCACCTCCAGCGTAGTGTATTCACTATTGCAGCTTTTGTTCCAGCCTCTCCAGTGCTTCTCCCTGGCTTGGTTGGCTCAACAGGGGAAGGGGCAGGGACAGGTTCTATATGTACTGCAGCATGCACTACAATGGTACTATCTCAAATTTGAGACTTCAGCGTACATGCCAGAAAAAGTTGGCCGTCACTGCACAGGTAGATGGTTTTGAGACACGCACCCATCAAATTAACTTGTATAAAAGCAAGACTCGATCGAATTTAAATTATTTTGGCAGGTTCCTGGAACTAATGAAACAAAAAATGCGCATATGTGTATAAGGAAGAGATTCAGCTCTGGATTAGGAAAAAGCAAATCAACCCCGGCAGTACAAATAGCAAAACTAACAGAAGATTAACTTTCACTAGGGCTTGCTGGCTTATCATTATGAACAGAAAATGCTGAAAAGAACCGGAGTAAAACCTAGAATAATGGCCAAGACAAAAAATATACATATTGAGGATAAAAGGACTGACTTTTATTGCCCCCGCACAAAAATAACTTTGAAAAAATCCAAGAAGCAATTAATTTAAGATGGCATTCTTACAAAGCTATTATTAACAGGGGGACCTTCTGGGGCCCTTCTGGATGAGTAAGGCACTAAAAATTGTTTTACCTGAACCTGAGTTAGAAAAATTGGATACATCTACCTTATTTCAAAAGGCAGTTAGCTGAGACTTTCCATTTCCATTAATTAATTCAACAGTTACACTTATCTATAATTGATGCTGCTTTCCGTGCCTGCACATAAATCTCTGATAAAAACATTAAATTTTCAAATGGCCACAGTGCCAGTTGGAAAGAGGGAACGGTGGAGGCCCAATGGTTAATTTCCCCAAAGAAAGAGCTGAAGAACATGTTTTAAAGTTTGAGCTAGAATATTAGCACTGGGCAGCTCTATCCTAAGCCCTAACCACATGGCCTGCACTGCATCCTATGCAGGTTAGGAGGGGGCTGGAGGTTGCCATCAATCCCACCTCCCTCCCAGGCCTGATCCTCCCCTTTTCCAACTTCATCCACCCAGGAATCCCACCTCCCTGCCTACAAAACACCCTCCCACCACTCTCTCCTAACCCCTGCCCTCCCCTGCCCAATGCACACTTATCTGTGCCGGCCAGTGCAGGATCAGGTTCTGGCCTGGCTGAGCCAGTGCGGGCCTCCGCGCCAGCCCAGCCAGCTCTCAAGTAGGCACATCAGTAGAGCTGGTGCAGGAATGACTGTGCCAGCTTAGCAGCCAGATTGCACCATTAGGGCGCAATCCTTTCTGTGCTGGAACAGGCAAGCCAAGAGGCTTGCACTGTATTCAGCACAGGATAGTGACCACAAGCGGCTCAGCCAGAGGCAAGGAGAAACATTTCCCCTTACCTCCGGGTAAGGGCTGCTGGCCCCTATGGGTTTCCTCGGACTTGCGCCACCTCTTGAGGGGTTGAAAAAACACTCCCTTCCACCCCATGGAGGACCCAGGTATTAATGAGACATTTTCCTGCTGTTACTCAGTTTCAGCGTTCATTTTCTTCTTTACTTCTGCTGTCTCATTTTTAAAAATCATTTCTACATTAACAATGGTTTCAGATGCTAGGTTAATTACCTTCCTCTCATCCATTTATGCTGACATAACATCAGTAACAGGCATGCTGTCTGCACATTGCTCCACTTCTGAGTAGAATATTGTCAGCCTGTTCAAGCATGAAGGCAACTTCATCATTGTTCCTGCATCCACGGGTGGGGTGGGAAGATTTCTTTGTGATGTTGCCATACTTGGGGGAGTATGGGTGGGACATCTCCATCCCCTGCAAGTGGTTCACCTTTCAAGCTCTAGTACAGCAATTGTCAATCTTTTTCATCTCATGGCACACTGACAAGGCCACTAAAATTGTCAAGGCACACCATCAGGTTTTTTTACAATTGACAAGGCACACCATGCTGCCAGTGGAGGGCTCACATCCCCATTGGCCCCACTAATAAATGACCTTCCCCCAAATTCCAGTGGCATACCTTTGGCCCACTCTCAGCACACCAGTGTGCCACGGCACAGTGGTTGAAAATGGCTGCTCTAGTGTGTTTGAATGTATTGCATGGGGATTTTGGAAGAACCGAAAGTGATGTTTTTATGTCTTTAAAAGGCATTATGAGGGCTGGAGAAGAGAGGGCATTACATTATGAGAGTCACTCACTAATAAATTCAGCCCTCATAATGCCTTTTAAAGGTATAAAAACATCATTTCCAATTTTACCAAAAAACCAGAATTGACTTTTTCAATCTAAACGACCATTCTGAACCCTTCAGAGACCTTGGCCTCTGTGGAGCTCAGAAGAGCCTCCAAAGACAAGGGAAGGGCTGTTTCCATCCCATCCAGAGGGTGGGATGAGGGTGTTCCACATACCTGCGGATTCAGGTATCAGCAAGGGGTTTTGGAATGGAACCCCCGCAGATACCAGGGCACACCTGTACCATAAATGCACCTTGTGTGGCCACATTGCCCATCTCACCAGGATTTTGCTCACTCAAGTGCTCTGTGTTGTCTTTGTCTATTCCAGTGCTTCAGTTCTGGAGGAAAAGGTAAAATCCACATGCTCCATCCCTCATGTTAAAGCAGGGGTGTCCAAACTCTGGCCCTGGGGCCACTTGTGGCCCTCGAGGACTCCTAATGCAGCCCTCAGGGAGCTTCCAGTCTCCATTGAGCCTCTGGCCCTCTGGAAATTTGCTGGAGCCCACACTTGCCCAACGCAACTTCTCTCAGTGTGAAGGCAACTGTTTGACCTCTTGCACGAGCTGTGGGATGAGGGCTCCCTCCATTGTTTGCTGTTTCACATCTGTGATGCAGTAGCGGCAGCAAAGGAAAGGCCAGCCTTGCTTTGTGCAAGACCTTTTATAGGCCTTGAGCTATTGCAAGACCTTCATTCATTCATATAAGTTCATCTTTAATACATACATTTATGTAAACATATGTAAATTTATTCAAATTTTAAATGTAAATCAATTCTTTTTTCCCTGGCCCCCAACACAGTGTCAGAGAGATGATGTGGCCCTCCTGCCAAAAAGTTTGGACACCCCTGTATTAAAGGAAGGAACAACTCAGTTGTAGAGCATGAGCTTTGAACCCAGAATGCCAGGTTCAATATCTGGCATTTCCAGGAAGGGCTGGGAAATACTTGTCTGAATTACAGGAAAGCTGCTACAGTGTAGACCGTACTGAGCTAGATGGACTAATGATCCGATTCAGTATGGCATTTCTTCCTATGAGTCCTTATTGGAGTGTAGTCTTTTCAGATAACTCCTTGTGTCCTCTTGGTTTTAGCATTTCTAATTGGTCTTTATTTCTAGGTCCAGTGCTCAGTAGAAGTGCACAGGCTGAGTCTCTGAAAGGGATTTCCAGAATCTCCAACTGATGATTCCTTGAGTTTTGTTTGCTTTTTATTTAAAAACATTTTATTAAACAATTTTTTTAATTCTGATAAGATCACATATCAAAAGGGTGGGGAGGAAGCAGGGTGAAAGGGAGGTGGGGCCGGTGGAGCTTTGCTGTACTGGATCCAGAGCCTCCGTGTCGGGCTGGCCGCCAAACGCGGATGCTGTTGATTCTACACTGACCTTTGGGTCATCATAGAATCAAGTAGACCCATTGTGGGGCTACTCGCTTTACCCGAGGGAAGGGGACAAATGTCTCCTTCTTCCAAGTATGAGGCAGTAGCTGCCTGGAGCTTGCTGGATGCGG
The DNA here is from genome assembly GCF_035046505.1 of Tiliqua scincoides. Lineage (NCBI taxonomy): Eukaryota > Metazoa > Chordata > Lepidosauria > Squamata > Scincidae > Tiliqua > Tiliqua scincoides. The sequence continues at coordinate 64,396,658 of NC_089826.1, forward strand.
CAGCAGCCATTTGCGGCGCCACTGCAGCCCCGCGCACTGGGCAGCTCAGGATTAGGCTGCCCAATCTCCAGACCACATCTTCTGCCCAGAAGATTTGGCTTTTAATTAACATTTGTTTCCTATATAGTCAATTCAAAGCAATGAACTGCTATGGTACAAGTTAGGTTTAGTGGATTTCTCGTCAAGTGATTCTAAGAAATTAAAATGAGGAGGGGGACACTCTCTATCATAGAAGTCAATTGTTTTCATTCTGCTTCCCAAATTTGTGATGTCTGTTTTGAGATGTTGGCCAGTTCCCAGACTTTGGTGACTTCTTGCAAGCTTGAGCCCTGACAAGTCACCCATTGTGTTTTTGTCACCACACTTGCAGAGCAAGAGTACCAAATGCAGTTCATTCCTTATGGGAAGAATGCACAATGTGTGGGGTTGTATATGTGTCATACTTGGTGTGAAGAGTCTATTTATAGTCTTATAGAAACACTTCTGTCTGGCCAGAGCACTGAAAAAGAGCAGTGGTGTGTCCTGGTGTGCGTGGAGAAAATGCACTTCAGGACATTTTCAGTGTGGCTTCATTCCATGGGCATCCTTGGTCATAAAGAAGAAAAATGCCTCATTTCAACCCTACAGCTACCCATTGCAAGATGTGAGGTGACAGCCATAAAAAGCGGAAGCGTCCTCATCAAACTAAGACAGGTGGCAATGCAGCTGTTTCAAAAACTCATCCCAAACATGTGGATCTTTTCTTTTGGCAGTATTAGTATGCTGTACGTAACTGTGACTAGGCAAACTGATGTTAACAGCACCACAGATCACTTATTAATGCCACACATCTGTCCTCTTTGTGCATAGAGACACATGCCATTTCCAGCAAGTGAGAAACTCTGTCTACAATAAATCCTGATGAACCAAATGGAACAGGAGGGGATGTTTTTCCTCCTTTGTGCAGAAGGTTGGGAAGAGGAGGGAGGCTGGTGTTAAATCCAGACAAACTGACGGTTACCCTCTCTTTCAGGGCCCAGCACCAGATAAGAGCTAATTTTCATAGAACCCAATTATATTCCCCCCCCCCCACTGCTGGTGTAGACATGCCAAAAACGAGTGTGCTGTATCCAGCAAGGAGACAGGGCAGATCGGAAGGCTTCAAAGGCCAAAGGGAATTTAAACCTCCCCTTATACTTCTGTAAACCTCCCAACCTGTTCCAACCTCAGTCTGTCTCCTCAGACCAGCACTAGTGACTTCGCTAGTGCAAGTCCAAAGAGAGGAAGGAGGCAGAGAGGCAGCAAAAATGGGGGATAGGATCCAGTGTATGTTGTCACCACCTGCCCCCCCCACAGTCTCCCCACCCCTGTCGTACCCCCTCCCCACCCTGTTCCACCCTTTACCTGGTCCCTCTTGGCTCTCCTGCAGACTTACCTGCTCTGGTGGGAAGGGGGAGAACTGACAATACAGGTGATAAGTTGCTGGTGTTCCTACTGGTGTCCCAGCTATATGCTACTCAGTGCACTGCCAGAAAGCGTGCACTTTTTCAGTAGTGGCCAGCAGTGTTCCACACTTGCAAAAAAAATACGTAGGCAGTGGCAGTTAGCTTCCCTATCCACTCACTTTGCTCCTTCCTTGTAGTCGCTTTAAATAAAACGGGAAGTGTGGGACATGCTGGAAGCTCCTAGCATGACACGCACTTCTTGTTTTGTCAAAAAGGATTACATGAGAAGGAGCAAAGTAAGTTGCATTTTTCTTTCCAGGTTTTTAATAAAGTGGCACCTTCATCCATATATGCCTGTCTTGTGTGGTTATTGTAGAGTGCACAGGTAGTCCCAAACCCTCTGCCTCTCATGTGGGTTTGGTTTTGGCTGACCTCTCCTGATGTGAGAGGTAGCAGCCTTTACCATTGGTGGCTTCTGGGGGGGGGAGGGGTAGTGCCTGAAGCTTACTTGGCTCCCCACTCCTTCTCAGGTGGCTATTCTGCAGGTGACTCTTGATCTTGCATGACACTGATTCCTGCCCTCCCTCCTGTTTCTACAGTCTTAGCCTTGCAGGCAGCAGTTTGGGGCAGGGTAGAAAGTTTTCTGTCTGCCTGATTGCCTCTTGGCAGGCAGTTTTTTCACCTACACCACACTGAGGTTGGTTTGGATTTTTCTTTTTCCTTTCTTACGAACTTGGTCACTTTCTCTTGCAGGTTGGTTCAGGCATACATGCTTGAAGTTGGGCTTTTGATGTGCACCTGGAAGGTATGACCCAACTCCCACTCCGCAATTGCCCTCCAGTGTGAGAAGTTGGCAGGGTAATCCCTAGCCTGGATTGCTTGACCAACCTCACACTCATCAACCTGGGCAGACCTTCAGGGTCTCAGCTGCCCCTGTAGGGGTTGACCTTGAGAAGCTGTGTCACTTTGCAAGGGGGTGTGGCTTTGAGTCAGGGTGTGAACGCCCACCTTTGATTGGGCAAGCTGCTGTTGCAGCATTCTCTGCCTTAGCTTGATTGCTGCCAGTCTCCAGCTTTTCCTCCTCTGTGTTTAACTGCAGTAAAGTGGCCCTTTCATCCATGTATACCCATCTCACATGATTATTAGAGTGCACAGGCAAAGTGTCTTGCAGGGCTCCCAGCTCAAGCCCTGCAATGCCTGACAAAAGGGAGTTTGAAAAGAGAAAATCAAAGAGTTGTAGTTAAAGTGGATCCCACACTGGAAACACTTGGAGATTGCTTCTCTAGTACAGTTAGATGGTAAAGTTTGAATCTTTTTTGGTCATAAGGTAATGGAGGCTTTGTTCCACAATTGTTCCAGGAGATAAAAATGTGTATCTCAGAACAGAAATTAACGGTCTTTCAAAATGAAGGACAGTATTTTCAAAAGATTTCAGCCTATGTACCGTATTTTTCGCTCCATAAAACGCACCTGACCATAAGACGCACCTAGTTTTTAGAGGAGGAAAACAAGGAAAAAATATTCTGAACCAAATAGTGTAATAAAATATTTAATAAACTATAACAGAACAACATTTGAACCATGTAAAGTGAACAGCAGTCAACAGTGGCATTAAGAACCATTATCACTGTCATTAACAAATGGAGAGACTTAAAGGTTTGAGCACTCTAGTTTTCTGGAAACCCCAAGAACTTATCACTAGAGTCAGAATTTATGAAGCTCACAAAAGCAGGTGCACACAAATAGGGGATCACATTATCTTTCTGCTACAATGATGTTCTGCCAAATTCCAATCCACTGGGCCTTGTGCCCACTTAAGGCTGATCAGTCCCCCTTGTGCAACTCACCAGTGCAGCAAGCAAAAATGAGTCCAGTTCCAGTCCACAGATGCCAAGTAAATCAGTCCCATCAATCAGAGTTACCAAATCAGAGTCCAGAGCCAATAAGCCAAATTACAGTCCAAGGTCAGGTTCCAGGTAGGTCAGTCAAATCCATCAGGGTATCCAAGTCCAGTCACAATCCACAGTCAGATTCCAAATTCAATAAACCCAGTCAGTCTCCTCTCCAACCTGCACTCCTTCAAAACCCACAAACCCTTTCTGCCTCTGGTACTCCTTATACCCCTGAGGGCCCTATTGCCTTCCAGTGGCTGCAGCTGTGCAGCACACTCTGCTGGATGCCCAGGCCTTACCCTTAAAGGGGCCACTGCTGACACCACATCTACCTCCTCATCAGATCTTCCTGGATTCCAATGGGGGGGGGGGCACAGATCTCCATACATACCAGTGCAAAAGCAGGGGAAAGGTGTGGGGGAGGGAAGATCTCTGTATAGACATCACAGCAAGACCAGTGCAAAACCCCTGGCACACAGAACCAACAGATGGAAGTGGGGGGGGGGCACAGATCTCCATACATACCAGTGCAAAAGCAGGGGAAAGGTGTGGGGGAGGGAAGATCTCTGTATAGACATCACAGCAAGACCAGTGCAAAACCCCTGGCACACAGAACCAACAGATGGAAGTGGGGGGGGGGCGCAGATCTCCATACATACCAGTGCAAAAGCAGGGGAAAGGTGTGGGGGAGGGAAGATCTCTGTATAGACATCACAGCAAGACCAGTGCAAAACCCCTTGCACACAGAACCACACAGAACCGTCAGGTGCTCACTCCCTGGGCTCCCTCCCTGGGCTCACAAGCCTGCCAGGGGCTCACTCCTAGGGATGCTTGGACGGGAGAGAACCCTGCGATTGACTCATTTCGCCTGGAGATCGACTGGTAGCTCTCAATCCACATAATGAGCACCCCTGCTCTAGGGGCTTGCTCAACAAGACTGCCACCTCACCCATGCTTTCCTGGGAGTGAGCCCCAGTGACGCTGAGACTTACTTCTGAGTAGACAGGAGGGCTTGCTCAGCAAGACTGCCATCCCACCCACACTTTCCTAGGAAGGCGAACAGAGCAGAGCGGGCAGGGGGCGGGGCCGGGGGCGGAGTTTTTTTTTTTTTTTAGTGTTCGCTCCATAAGACGGACACACTTTTCCCCCCCACTTTTTTGGGGGGAAAAAGTGCGTCTTATGGAGTGAAAAATATGGTACATTATTAACAATGTTCATTTTATTTTTTTCTTTTGAACTATTGGCACCAAAGAGCAGGGGTTTGGTGGTCAGGGTGGAGAATTTTGTATAGATCAACTTAAGAATGAAGAACTGGAAGTAAACCTTCGGAAGTCCTGTGTGTCTGTCTGATTTACAGCACAATCCTGAGCTGCACTTGGGCCAGCACAAGTCTCTTGCACTGGCCCAGGAGGGCTGCAAACATGCCATAAGGCACATTTGCACCTCCTTGTAACTTGGCAAGGCCGGCATGTTGCAAGGCTGAAGAAAGCAACTCAGAACGACTCGGTACTCAAGGGTGAAGGTTCACAGACTTTTATTTGAATTGTATACAATTGGGACTCATGTCACAAAGCATGTCACATGGACTCATGTCACAAAGCATGGAGCCCCGTCTGAATGCTGGTCCTTAACTTTGATACCTCTCACAGCCCTTTGTCCTCAATTCTAGACTTCTCATTCGCTGAAGATTTGACATCATAGATGGGGCTAACTCTAAATAGGCTAGAGATAACCTTAGAGACACCTCATAGGTGAGTTTCAAGTTACAGGTTTCCAAAAAAGGTGAAATTAAACAATTAAACATATTGAATTACAAAGTTTTGAAGAACCAGCAGGGGATGCTATAATATCATTTTATCCAGTACTGACCCAGTACTGACCTTTACTCGCATCCATCAATCCAATTCAGGACTTCCTTGACAGGTCTCCATACCATCCTCATTAGAGAGATGACAAAATGTACTTTGACTGGTACCATTATCTCTCTCTGCATGTCTTTCTCCTATGCTAATGTCAACATAGAAACACCTGTGAAGCCTTCCTGCAATGTTAAAGCTTTTGTCTGTTCTTAAGACTTTTCTAAAATCAAGCAGCAAAGGTTGCTTAAGACTTACTTCTAATGACTAGTATGTCCCCATATATGTTGGTTACACTTTAGGGTAAAGACTATTTTACCTATATGTGTCTTTTCCTTTGAAAGTATGGAAGAATAACAGTTTAAAACTATAAACGAACACAGGCAGACTGTCCTTGCTAAGACTGCCAAGTTGGGGCCTATCTGCTCGTTACCTAGCAATTTTATCTATTTGCATTCCAAGGTGTTTACGCCTAAGCAGCTCTGTGAGAATACAATTTCTCCTTTAAATGAAGTCCAACAGCCTCTTCTATTCTGTGTTTTTCTATACTTTTGCAGTGTGGCTTTTGCTTATACTCAAATGCTATGTCACCTTGGTCGTCCTGCCTGCCACCTTCCATCAGGCATAGGCGTGCTGGCCTGCGGAGGCTGGAATAAGCCTCCGCGCTGATGGAGCCTCTGAATCTTGTGTTGGCCAAGCTCGGCCAATGCAAGACTCTGGGGTTGGCAGGAGGGGTTGAGGGGAGGACAGGTGGTGGGCGGCCCCGGGGTGGGCGGGTGGGGAGCAGGAGGCAGGGCTGGGAGCCAGCAGTTATGCCAGATCCCAAACCCCATTCCCGGGGAGCTCAGAGCAGCTTCAAGCTGCTCCACTCGCCTTGGACTTGTCCCACCTCAGGAGGTGGTGCAAGTCTGAGGAGACCCATAGCTGCAAGGGTGGCTTACCCGGAGGTAAGGGGAAAAGTTTCCGCTTACCTCTGGCTGAGCCGTTTGGGAACCTATCCTATGCTGGATACAGCACAAGCTACTAGGCTTACCTGTTCTAGCACAGGATAGGATTGTGCCCTTAGAGTTAATAGCAATTTGCAGAGAAAGCAGTGGAAAATAATGAAAAGGTGCCATGCAGAGATAAGGATCTCAATCTCCATACCATGGAGAAACTAGAAAAAGAGAAATAATCCTGTTTGTTTATTTTTTTTTTAAAGAATTATCTTCTTTTTTTTGATAAAGGTTATTCCAAACATGAAACACTACTGAGCAATGAAAGCTCATCCTGCTGACTTATGCCTGTTAGAACAATTTAATTAGAGGAAGGCTTATTTTGGAATCATTCGTAATCAACTAGGGAAGGAGAATAAAAGCCACCATATTATCTGAAATTTCAAAGTGTGTGTTTCCCTATTAATGCTAATTACATTTATAAAATGGAAATCGCTTCCTTTTCATGGTCTGAAGGCAGACGTTAATATGCCATTTTTCAGGGGGAGGGCGTGCAAACTGAGGCTGATCATCTATGCATAAAATTATAGTAAATCAGTTGTAAACCCAACTTGTCGTATCAACCAATGCAGGGAATAGAAGCATTAAGTACCAATTAATCTACTGATATTATCGTTTAGACATGAGTTGACTTTTTGTGGGTTTCAATTTTTTACGTTGGAATTTGCACGTCTGATGAGCGAGGAACTTTTGTTCAACAGCTAAGTAAGTGAGATGAACTTTGACAGAGTTCCCCGCTTCACTCATTCATTACTTCATCCTTCACTATTGTAATACTGATTCTTATGATATTGGTGTTCTAATTTAATTCTAGAACAATTCTAGAATAATTTAATTTATTCCCCTGGGGGCTGGGGATAAGAATAGGCCCTCAGTTTGGCTGTACTTGTCATAAGAGGCAACTAAACAGCCACCGGGTAGATGGGACTTGCCAGCCTGGGAAGGCAGCTCATCTGAGAGAAGGAAAACTCTGATCCCAAACCTCCACTGCCTTGTGGCTACATCCAGTTATGGAAAAGGCTTCAGGAGTCAACCTCGAGGCAAAATCTGGAGCCGGAGTCCCTGAGGCAGTTCATGGCTGAACACAGTCACGTTCTGGCAACTCCTGCGACGCCGCTGGAACCAACCGTATTGGCCTCTGCCTTTCCATTGGACCATTTCAGCGACGTGGAGAGGGGGGATTTGCTGCATGGGTAACAGCCTATCCTCCATACCTACTTTACCCAGGCTTCGCACACTGGAGAGGACACTCTGTTCCAGAACCACCATTCAGAGCGTGACACCAGAGTCTTCCGAGACTGAAGGATGCCAACATAAATTTAATTCTAACTTTGTGTTTCTTAAAAGAAAAATTTAAGAGCCCAAACCTAATGGGGCTACCCATGCTGGGGTATAGTTGTGCTGAAACAGCCACCTCTGTGTCCCGTGGGAGGCAGTCGGAAGTCTCCTCAAAGTAAGGGAGCATTTGTTCCCTTACCTTGTGTCAAGCCCCAGCAGCCACTAAGGGTCTACTTGGATCTGGACCAGTTCAATCACTGGTGCAGATCCGAGTAGACACATGTCGGGCTTTCAGTCCTGGGATGGGTGATAGGATCAGGCGGTCGCTATCTCTTCCTCCTCCTAAGCCTGAACTGCTCTCCTTCCCATCTTCCCCTGCCTAGTTTTGTCCCCACTGCCTTTCCTCCATCTTCCACTCTCTGCCCAACCCGGAACACCCCCATGCCGCTCGCCCGGATACTTATTGCTGTTAGCTCCTGGGGCTGCTCAGACTGGCTCAGAAGCCTAGTGCCCACCCACACCGACCTCCCTGCCAGCACCTCCATCCTTCCTGCCATCACGAAGTTCATTATGGCACTTTTGTAACGACCTGGGCAGTGTGCGTGAGATCGGTGCTGGTCCAGAGTTGGATCGGACTCTTAAAGAGTTCCCATTTGGGAACATAAAGGCTGGATATCAATATAAAATTAATTTCAGTTCAGATGTGTAAACATCCACAAAGGTGATGTTAAAAGCTCTAGGGCAGGGGTGTCAAATTTGTTTCGTATAGTGGGCCAAATAGTATTCATGGTGCCTGCTGAGAGCTGGAAGCGATATTATTAAACAGGAAGTGACTGGTAATGGGAGAGCTCAATTATCATGGGAGCTGGATAAAGAGCTTCTACAGGGTATATCCATCCTGAGGGCTGTATGTCTGACATCCCTGCTCTAGGGATGCTCTAGGGATGCCCTGCTCTAGAGAATTGGGCAGTCTGAGCTAGTACACAAAATACAGCTTTCCAAATATTGAGAGTATGGCAGTGGTGCAATCACTAAACTTATTTGTTCCCTGAGCTTTCTGGTGACAGCTTACTGCTGGTTGGTGATAGGCAATTGGCTCCCTTTTCTTGAACCTTTTTTATTTTTATTTTTTGCAGTATCAACGGTGGTGGTTTAAAGCAGCCTTGAGCAAACCCTGGCCCCGGGGGCTGGATCTAGGGTTTCGGTGAATCCTTCCTGCCCATACCCAACACTTAAAATTCCAGAGTGCTGCTGCACCAGATTGGGATGATGGCAATGCTCTGGGCATTTGTGCCTGCCTGGAAATCTGGGTGCAATGCCCACTGGAGTGATGCATCATAGACATGACTTGCCAGAGTGTCACATTGTCCCATTCTGTAGACATGAAATCCTGCAGTGCGCCAGCATGCTAAGTGCTGGTCGTGCTGGGGAAGACATTCCCTGTGAGCAGCGGTCTCCAGTTTGGGGATTGCTGGTTTAGAGTGACAGGTTTCCACTGACTATCATGAATTTTCCCTCTAGAATGCCTTGTGATGAAGCTACTGTATGTCACAGTATACAGGTCCAGACTACTCTTGTGAATTTCAGAAATAAACAAACCAACCAACCATGGGTTCTGAACCTGTGGGTTCAGCTGGACCGGGTCACTCCAGTTGCATCCACAGGACCTTTTGAGGGCCAGGGAAGCTGCACCCTCAGAAGGCCTTCTAAGGCCTCCGTAAGGCTGAAAATCATACCTTCCAGAACCCCCGCAGATGCCAAGCCATGACTGTAGTGACATTCCAAGGGGGCATCTGGGAAAAAATGTTTGCCATGAGTGGTCTGAAGAATTTCTCAGCTCCCAGAATTATTGCCAAAATTGCTTCGCCATTTTCTCTGCCTGAGAATGGAGCAGAGAAAATGGGAGGGAGAGCATGTTGGATGAGCCTTAATTATTATTAGTCATTTTTTTTAGCTGTTGTTAGTGGAAAAATAAAAGTAGATGACATTTATTTGTCATGTATTTGTATGATCTAGATTCCGCAAGCTAATTCTTCATTTCCTTTAAAGAATCAGCATTGGATCCTCCTTTATCTGCAAACTTCTGTCATCTTCTCTACCTCCTCTGATATTACTAGGCAAAGCACTCTGCATGGTATTGGTGAGATGAAAAGATGCATCAGATTGGAACGTGAAAAGTTCCCTTTGCCTATGAATCCTTCCGTTAAATATTTCCAGAGGATTTTTGATACTGTCTCATTACTGTGTGATCTTTTAACATAGCATGTAATCACCTCTTCAGAGAAATATAATGACAATAACAGTTTACATGTGGACTGCAAACAAAACTGCAAACAAAGCGACTGTATCACACGAAAAAGGAAGGAAGACCTCGCATTGATACCAGCAAGACCCGGGATCAGAGAAAAGTGGAGGAATTTGCACAAGCGCTTGAGGAATCTCTTCCAGGCCCGGCCGACGCAAACGCATCCAACAGATGGGAACATTTCAAGAATACCGTTTACAACACCGCCTTGTCCATATTCGGCAAGAAGACCAACAAGGCGGCAGACTGGTTTGAAGCCCACTCTGAGGAGTTGACACCAGTCATTGAGGAAAAGAGGAGAGCTCAAGCAGCATACAAGGCCTGTCCCAGTGAGCGCAACCTGCAGGTCCTCCGAACTGCTCGCAGCAAAGTCCAACAGACTGCCAGGAGATGTGCTAACGACTACTGGCTCCAGCTCTGTTCCGAAATACAGATAGCAGCTGACACGGGCAACATCAAGGGGATGTATGATGGTATCAAGCAGGCCCTAGGTCCAACACAGAAGAAAATTGCCCCTCTGAAGTCTGCCACAGGCGAGGTCATCCAGGATCGGGCGCAGCAGATGGAACGCTGGGTGCAGCACTACTCTGAGCTATATTCCAGAGAAAATGTAGTCACCGAAGAAGCACTGAACAACATTGAGTGCCTGCCTGTGCTGGAAGAGCTTGACAGTGAACCAACCCTAGAAGAACTTCACATGGCCCTGGACTCCCTTGCCTTTGGCAAGGCACCTGGAAAAGACAGCATCCCTGCTGAAGTCCTAAAATGCTGCAAAGAGATCATAGTCACTGAGCTGCATGAAATCCTCTGTCTCTGCTGGAGAAAAGGTGGAGTACCTCAAGACATGAGGGATGCAAACATCATCACGCTGTACAAGAACAAAGGTGACAGGGGTGACTGCAACAACTACCGCGGCATCTCTCTCCTTAGCGTTGTAGGAAAGCTGTTTGCCCGAGTTGTACTAAAGAGGCTCCAGGTACTTGCAGAGAGCGTCTATCCAGAATCGCAGTGTGGATTCCGAGCCAACAGGTCCACCACTGATATGGTATTCTCCCTTAGACAACTGCAGGAGAAATGCAGGGAACAACGACAGCCACTCTTTATAGCCTTCATAGATCTCACAAAGGCTTTCGACCTGGTCAGCAGAGACGGCCTCTTCAAGATTCTCCCCAAGATTGGATGTCCACCCAGGCTCCTCAGCATCATCAGATCTTTCCACAAGGACATGAAGGGCACTGTTGTCTTCGATGGCTCCACATCAGACCCTTTTGACATCCAAAGCAGAGTGAAGCAGGGCTGTGTTCTTGCACCAACCTTGTTTGGGATTTTCTTCGCTGTCCTGCTGAAGCAGGCCTTTGGAACTGCAACAGAAGGCATCTATCTCCGGACCAGATCAGACGGAAAGCTCTTCAACCTCTCCAGACTGAGAGCAAAATCCAAAGTCCAGCTGAAATGTCTGCGTGACTTCCTCTTTGCCGACGATGCAGCTGTCACTACCCACTCTGCCAAAGATCTCCAGCAGCTCATGGATCGTTTTAGCAAGGCCTGCCAAGATTTTGGACTGACAATCAGCCTGAAGAAAACACAGGTCATGGTTCAGGATGTGGCCTCACCTCCCTGCATTACAATCTCTGAACATGAACTGGAGGTTGTCCATGACTTTGTGTACCTTGGCTCAACGATCTCCGACACACATTCTCTCGATACCGAGCTAAACAAGCGCATCGGTAAAGCAGCTACCATGTTTTCCAGACTCACAAAGAGAGTCTGGTCCAACAAGAAGCTGACGGAACATATCAAGATCCAGGTCTACAGAGCTTGCGTCCTGAGTACACTTCTGTACTGCAGCGAGTCATGGACTCTTCGCTCACAACAGGAGAGGAAACTGAGCGCTTTCCACATGCGCTGCCTCCGACGCATCCTCGGCATCACCTGGCAGGACAAAGTTCCAAACAACACAGTCCTGGAACGTGCTGGAATCCCTAGCATGTATTCACTGCTGAAACAGAGACGCCTGCGTTGGCTTGGTCATGTCGTGAGAATGGATGATGGCCGGATCCCAAAGGATCTCCTCTATGGAGAACTCGTGCAAGGAAAGCGCCCTACAGGTAGACCACAGCTGCGATACAAGGACATCTGCAAGAGGGATCTGAAGGCCTTAGGGATGGACCTCAACAAGTGGGAAACCCTGGCCTCTAAGCGGCCCGCTTGGAGGCAGGCTGTGCAGCATGGCCTTTCCCAGTTTGAAGAGACACTTTGCCAACAGTCTGAGGCTAAGAGGCAAAGAAGGAAGGCCCATAGCCAGGGAGACAGACCAGGGACAGACTGCACTTGCTCCCGGTGTGGAAGGGATTGTCACTCCCGGATTGGCCTTTTCAGCCACACTAGACGCTGTGCCAGAACCACCTTTCAGAGCGCGATACCATAGTCTTTCGAGACTGAAGGTTGCCAATACTATGTGGGCAATTGGAGTTGAACGAAGAGCTAATAAGCCCCTGTATAATTAAATAAGTCTTCACAGAGTTGCTTTCATTTATGGTTACTATGGAACACATAATCGGCCAGTGATGAACAAAAAAGAGCATATTTCTCCCAAAGTTCACTGAAAAGGAATTGTCTCCATTTCTTGTCTGAATAATATTCTGTACCTTTTCCATTAATGTGAACTTCAATTTGCATTCACTTTCTTTGTGTGAAAACGTCCTTTGTTTTCTACCAAAAAAATGTTATAAAGAGAGGGGAGTACATAAAGATAATTAAATTCTAGAAATACAACAGCACATGTTGATACAATTTTCCACAGTGACAAGGATGATGTTGTCTTCCACCAAGAATATTGTTTTAAAACTTCAGCCACTCTATCAGGACATCTTCAATTTTTGTTTTCCAAACTTCACGAATGACTTAATCCTCCCCCCCTGCACTGTGTAGCCATACCAAAAAGATGTGCACTTTATTGGGGGGGGAGGGGGTAGAGTGGAAGGCTTCAGATGGAAAGGGGAATTAAATTATGTCTATTTTGGAGCCATTGATGATAATGGAGCAAACAACCCGAGAGTACCTCTAATTAGGCTACAAGTAAGCACAAGACAGTGTTTTCCCAAAACAAACAAACAAAAAAGCACATATAGATTGTATTAAGAGATTTAGGGTGCAATCCTAACCCCTTATGTCAGTGCTTTCCAGCACTGGCATAGCGGTGCCAATGGGACATGTGCTGCATCCTGCAGTTGGGTGTCACTCATGGAGGCCTCCTCAAAGCAAGGGAATGTTTGTTCCCTTACCTCAGAGCTGCATTGCCCTTATGTCAGTGCTGGAAAGCACTGACATAAGAGGTTAGGATTGCACTCATAGAGAAACAACACTGTTTACTGGTATGATCAGTTACCCAGAGATTTAAGTAGTTGCGAGTGAAAGAATATTGGTCAATAACTCCGTTTGGATAGGCACAGGTTAAATGAAGGCGGAGAAAAATGATAACTTCAGGCTGCCAGCTGGGCTGAATTTCCTGTGGCAGTGATGACCCAATGGGAGAAAAAGGAGAAAATTAGCAGGAGATTTAAAACAAGAACTGGGGACTAGAAGTTTTTATAAGGGAGGAAGAGTTGTTAGATGGAGAGAAGAGAGGAGGTATTGCCTCTCCTTCATCTACTGGGTAGATGTACTGGGTAGATCCAGTGGCGTCACTAGGGTTCGCGTCACCCGGTGCGGGATGCCAGCGTGTCACCCCCATGCAGTGGGTGGGGCAACACCCCAGATGGTGGGCGTGGTGATGTACCATCACTCTGCCCCCACTGGTTTTTTGGCTGTACCTTTTGATAGAACAAAGATAGAACACATTCTGCATGAAATTATGCACTGATTAATATATAACATGATGGTATTATTCCTCCAAACTGTGATTTTAGTTATTTTGATCACTAATGGTGTTACACACACACCCCAGTGTGTCAACTTACTAACAGCTTATTGCACCAGTTCTCAAACCTTTAGCACTGGGACCCACTTTTTAGAATGACAGTCTGTCCAAGACCTACCAGAAGTGATGTCATGGTGGAAGTGACATCATCAGGCAAATTAAAATAAATAAGTATAAATAATTAAAGTAAAACAAATAATTAAATAAGCAAAAGCAAACCCTGTTCCACCAAGTGAATTTCCTCTGTAGCCTGCCTGCAATAACAACCCCCCCCCCCACACACACACACAAATCAGTAAGGTTTTCAACCCTACCCAGTGCCCAGTGTGGCCTTTTCAGCCACACTAGACGCTGTTCCAGAACCACCATTCAGAGCGCGATACCATAGTCTTTCGGGACTGAAGGTTGCCAACAGTGCCCAGTTCAATTTAAGAACTTCTGTTTAAACCAGATTACTGTCAGGATCCACCTGGCTTTGCAAGTCTCAAAAAGGTTCATCTTATCAGCTGAAGCCTCTGTTTTGATCCTTTTTAGTGGGGGTGGGGGAGGTAATAATAATAAAATAAATAATAAACTTTATTTGTATCCCGCCCTTCTCCCTGAAAGGGACCCTGAAAGTTGCCTTCTATAGCACTTGTTTAGCTGCAGGTGCATAGGATCAGGACCATTCTGGTAGCCTTGCACGCTCCTTCACCTGATCTTCCACACCAGCCAAGGAACGTTTGCTTACTCATGAGTAAACGCGACCCTGGTGCTTAGTCTAGCTTTCCATAGGGCTCAATACACTCATCTGCTTGGAGGGTGGGACTTCCTTCTCAGGTGTTTTTTGGGGCTGCATTCATTGAATCAGGACCATTCTGGTGTCGTTAGATTCCTCTCAGCCTGCCCTTTCTGAAAGACTAAGACAAGCTCGCCTACTCACAAGTAAATGTGTGATACAACTCACTTTCACTTTCCATAGGGATCCATGCATTTTTTGTTCTCCGGTTTTTTGGCCATAACTTTTGATAGAAAGGAGATATTTCATTCAGGATTTTTGCATTGCATTCTGCTTGAAATTCCACATTCAACTGTATATAATATGATGGGGTTGCTCCGAACCACCATGATTTTAGTGTGTCACCCCCCCAATGCGCGTTACCCAGTGCAGTCCGCACCCTCCGCACTTCCCTAGCAACGCCACTGGGTAGATCTACAGTGTTCTTTTGCAAAGCAAGAGTAGGCATTTGGCTTCAGACTTTGAAGAAAAAATGCAGCCAAAATGGCAACCCTTGGTGGGCAAAGAAAGTAGCTCCTCCAGAGATGAAAGTGACTGCCCAATCAAACCTTCAGTAAGGTTTTTCTAAGCAGTAAAAGACTTACTGAAACTGGACAACTTGGACACTTTCTATGGGGAATAAAATGCCATAAAATGGTGGAAGTCTCTATGGAGAGAAGAGACTGCCAACATGGATTACGTTGACACCTTCACTGACAGAATGATGCCAAAAATCTGCTCCCAGAGCAGCACTAGCTATAAGACTTTGAATAAAGAATAGGAAGACATTCCTAGGTTGATAATGATATCCAGAAGATCTCCTAGGTGTGCAACTAGGAGTTTTCTGGGCTTGATTGGGTTGTGTCCTTCCAGAAGAGCACAAAGGCTTGAAGGCATCCCAGTCAGTGAGTTCCTGAAGGGACAAAAGCAGTGTGTGGGCTGCACCCATGCTTCAGTTGTTGATGAGACAGGCTTCCTTGAGAAGGGATCTGAAAAAACTGTTCAAGTGGCCTGGCCTCTGGCAGTTAAATTTATTATGCGGCAAGACTTGTGCTTGCAAGCAAATTTATGCCAAGTTGGGAGTCCAAATTTGCAAGACTTTAGAGAAAAGTGACATCCAGCTGTCCCACAGTGCTACAGCTTTCTGTTCCAATCAATTGCCCTTGATTAGCATGATTTTGTCTAAAGTAAAATAAGCCTTACTTTAACCACCCCCCACCCTGATGAAGTCCTGGCTGGCTCTTAGGAATGTTAGCTAAGGAACCAAAATTAAGTTAAGAGCAACTGTTCATGTTTTGGAAAGTGAGGTCATTGGCAACACATATTCTAGGGCAACTGAACCACACAGGGTCATACACATTTGAACCAACTGGGTAAGATCCATACCGCCTGCAGTAGGTCACATCCACCAGATCCTATCCTTCCAAGGCATAACTGTGTTTTGGTTCAGTGGACCAAGTTAGTCTGCAATTGCTTCAGTCGGAAATTAAGACCATCTAATAGTCTCCCTAAACTTGGTTTCCAAATTCAGGGCATCTGGATCTAAAGTTTGGGAACTCCTGGTGATTATGGAGGCTTAGGGAAGGGGATTCTTTGAAAGTTCCTTCAGTTATCCTGGAGGAGTGGAGGGCTTGTCTCAGGGCAGGCAGAGGTTCTGCCTCCTTCCAGGAGTCAAAATTGTCCTCAAACACAGAGTCCATGAGTCTCACAGCAGCAACTACACCTTTGTGAATCTTAAGCTGAATTTCCAACAAGTTTTCACCTCACACTCTATATGGCTGTAGCTTCAGCCAAGTAGTTCAGATCAGCAAAGAAGAAGGTTGCTCAACATGCTTCCTCTAGCTGGGCACAGAGGTCAATTACCTCCCAATGACTTGCTTCTGTGGTACTATAAAGCCCCCCCCTCCCCATCTTTTAAGAGGCTGGTTAACTTAAGTTTATCAGCCATTAGATTATCCTGATTTCTTTTTTACTTCTAACAGGGCCTGGCTACAATCCTTTTTAAGCTCTTGGGGTGGAAATGGGCAGGCTTAACCTCAAAACCCTTACTGTGGTATGTCTCAGATAACATATCACACATTTCCAGACACAAACAGTCAAGGCAACACACACATCCTTCTTGGAAACAGTTTAAATTGGCAACAACAGTCCTCAAACATTTCCTCAGCTGCAGCCATCGGTTTCTTGCCTTTAAAACTACCTGGCTGCAGGGGCTTGAACCCTTCTTCAAAATCCAGTGCTCTGACTTATACCAACACACATTGTTAAAAGGGAAAATCATGAGTTTGGGCTTCATGGCCTCAGTCATTGCTATGGACGACCAAAACATTTTTCCCAAAACATTTTTCCCCACCAACCACAATACATCGGGGTGCCTATGCATCAAAATAACAACATATGGTCTGGCTTTAATGCAACTAGCATGGAAACGACTAGTGTAGGCTCACCTCAGCCTTGGAAAAACTCAATTTTGCAACCATCATTGTCTTGCATATGGTTCCAGAACACAACACACTTACCTGAAAGCACAATTTCCACTATTCTTTTCACAATGCAGCTAATATAAGAACATAAGAACAGCCCCACTGGATCAGGCCATAGGCCCATCTAGTCCAGCTTCCTATATCTCACAGAGGTCCACCAAATGCCCCAGGGAGCACACCAGATAACAAGAGACCTGCATCCTGGTGCCCTCCCTTGCATCTGACATAGCCAATTTCTAAAATCAGGAGGCTGCACATACACATCATGGCTTGTAATCCATAATGAATTTTTCCTCTAGAAATTTGTCCAATCACCTTTTAAAGGCATCTAGGTCAGATGCCATCACCACATCCTGTGGCAAAGAGTTCCACAGACCAACCACACGAGTTTTCCCAAAATAGTACTTATTCTGTTTGCAGAACACAATCTCCTCACAATATACTTCCTGGTCACGGAAATAAACACTTCACAGTTTCTAGCACACCTTCACAGTTCCCAAACAGGAGTACACCTTATGCACAGATTCCCTTTTCAGCCTCTGCACTACTGCACTTCTTGTGAGACATTTTGCCTTCGTTTCACTTAGAGCACGATCACATTTCATGCACAATCATTTCACAAAACCCAATAGAAATACAGGTGGGCCCTAGCTATTCATAGGGTTCCGTTCCTGGAACCTCTGTGGATGCCGAAACCTGTAGGTGAAATCCACAGATTTGTGCACCTGAAACATGACCGGAGCTATGCTCCAGAAAGGAAATGGAAATTAAGCAAAACACTTCTGATGATGATGTCACCACTCTTCCTGTAGGAGAAATCCAGGAACCCCACTCCCTCCTTGTATATGCCTCTTTCGATTGTTGCCACTGCAGCATCAAGCTTCTCAAGCCGGTCACTTCCCATTCTATGAAACAGGATGAAAACCTTTATGTTTTAATGCAGTGGTACTCAAATTGAGGGTTGCATCCCACCAGTGGATCGCAACATGATTTTCTGTGGGTTGACAGAAACTGACAAACTGACGGCTGACAAGGAACATGTATTGAATCCTATGGAGAATGAACTGAGCCACATGTGGATTTCCGAACACGCCGGGCACCTCAATCCTATCTTGTGCTGGAACAGCCAAGCCGGCAGGCTTGCACTGTACCCAGCACTAGTTTGAGGCTGTCTCAGGCTTGGGCTGAGGCAAGGGGAAACTTTTCCCCTTTCCCTGGGGAGAGCCGCAACAGCCCCAAAGGGTCTACTCTGCCTACACCAAAATCCATAGTGCAAGTCCGAGCAGCCCAGGACTGCCCCAGGTCACCCAGGAATGGGGCTAGGATCCAGCATAAGCACTAGATCCTGGCCCCGCCTCCTGCTCACTACGCACCTGCCCTTAGGAACGCCTGCAGCCTGCCCTCCCTTGCCCCCAAACAGGACCCACATTGACAAAGGGAGGCCTGTACCAGCCTATCTCCCCTTAGGTTGGTGTGAAAATACTTTATGGTACTTTTGTGACAACGATGGGCTGGTGCAAGGGACTTGCGCCAGCCCATCTGCTGGTCTGGATTGTGCCCTCAGTTCATTTTGAAGGACAGGCTGAGAGGAACACAATGCCACCAGAATAGTCTTGATTTAATGAACACAGGCCCCAAAAGTTTTTCAAGAAGGAAGTTCGTTCCCCCCAAACCGACAGGGGAAATGTATTCAGTCCTATGAAACTGAGCCACACACATGCATTTATTTGCGAGTAGACCACTGTGCCTCAGCTCTTATTGAAGGCTAGGTGAAGGGGAACACAAAGCCACCAGAATGCTCCCAGTCTGGTGAATGTGGAGCTCAAGAAATATGCCAGAAGGCACCCCCCTACAGTAAAAAGAATAAAAACAGAGGCTTGACTGGCTGGTAAAGTGAAACCTAAAAAAAAAAAAAATGTCTTCTAAACCTAGATGGGTCCAGATAAAGTGTCATTTTAAAAAGTGGATCCCGGTGTTAAAAAGTTTGGGAACCACTTCAAAGTTGAATGAGAAATGAAACAAAAAGCTAAGTGCTTATTTATTGGGAAGAAAATGATGGTTTGGATGCATGACAAAGCTGGTGCTGAGCACATAAGCCCCTGGTTCTCTGTGAGGTATCAGATCGCGAGGCAGCCCGCATTTCTTCTCAACAGGAATTTATTACCTTTCTCGATAGTGTTTCAATTATCCCATTGAACACAAGCATAAATAAAGACAGTCCTGCAAATGTATCCGTTCGTTTGGAGAAATCCACTATAATTATAAATTACCCAGAACAGCTGTATCATATATAATCTTAAAGTGAGCCATTTAATTGCCAGTCTGTCAAGATGAGGATTGATATACCTTTCTTCACACAAATATGCTAAATTAAAAGAAATGGTATCATAATGTCCAGTTAACTGAATAACTCCTATAAAACCAGACATTTTTTCTCATCTTGTTCTGATGGCTGTCAGAATAGACCAAGTTTGCTTCCAGACTTTGGAAACCACCATCTCTGGTAGTATTCTCTGTTAACGCTAGAGAGCAGCCAGAGGCTCTTAACCCGAGCAGAAGAGAACGGACTCTCTTCAGTTCTCTATATCAGAAGTTCTCAAACTTTGAGGGAGCTTTACTCCCTCAGTAAGTTCTTGTGGGGGCGGGGCTAGGGCAGCGACATGACCCCCAGGATCTGGTTGCTAAAGGGGATGAGGGTGTGTGTGTTTTGCACTCACATTATGTAGGCAGGGCTGCAGCAGGCTGCAGGAGGTGCGGGGAGCCCTGCACAGCCCTGTACAGCACTCCCCGAGGCTTGGGACGTTCACTAAAAGCAGGCACAAAGCACCTCCTGCAAATCCCTTGAAGGGATGGGGGAAGCGTTACACAAGTCGTGACCCACCAGTTTGAGAACCACTGCTCTATATGTCACTTATGAATCAATCCTCATAATGCTGGTCCAAGGGCTGACCACCCTTCCACCCAAGGATGGATCCAGTGTGGGGAGTGGGTGGGTGAGAACTCATGAGCACTATCTGAACTCCAGTGCCCAGGTCAACAAGGCAGGTAGACCTGGGCTCCTGGTTGAACTTTGGCCTCCGAGGTCAAGGTTTTCTGGGTAGGTAGACTTGGGCTCCTGTCTGGGCTTGGAGCCCAGGTACACCTGCTGGGTAGACATGGGCTCTCATTCTGACTGCTCTCTGGAGTTGCTTCTTCCAGGTCGGTAGACCTGGGCTCCCAGCCATGCTTGGGCTGCTTTCCATCTCAGTGGGTGCCCTTTCCCACTGCTGCAACAGTTTGGGGGAGGCCACACACCCATGGGTCCCCTGGTTCCTCCCCAAGCAGAGAGATGGAGTCCCAGTCCCTTATTCCCCCCAATTATCCAGGGTCTCCATTCCCTGCACACACACCCCAAGTTCTTTTGCTGCTGTGGTAGTGTTTTGATGCATGGCCTGCAAAGCTGCTCCTGGTCCTCATCTTTTTGCTCCCAACAGTTTTAAAAAACAAGGAAGTGAGGAGCTAGAGCAGGGATGTCAACATAAGGCCCATAGGATGGATTCTGGTCCATGTGATAACTGGGCTCTCCCAATTTTCTCTCAACACTGTCCTTTCAGCAGCAGCTGCCTCTGCCAAGGCTCTGGGAGAGAAAAACTGAAGGTCTCAGAAGGCAAGGAATGGTATAGGGGAAGAGGTGGATCAAGAGGGGTGTGAAAGGGAGAAAGCCTCTCAGCTACTGAGTTGCAAAGTCATGCTGGTTAACAGACATTAGATATTAGAAACTATTATAATGATGAGCATTGTTGACTTCTGTATATGTAATTAGTTTTTTTTAATATGAGAAGCTGCTAGCCCCCTTCTATAACTTCCAGAAGTTATGTTCCACCATTTTCAGTGGCAATTCGTTAGGATTATGAGCTGACACTGCTTGCAATAATTGCAATGGCAAAATGTCAGGTCAAGCAAGACTCAATCGGGGGGCCTACAAGGCTGTGACATCCCCAGACAACTGATTGTCATCTAGGCTAGGTTTCAGTCTGTTCTCAGAGAAAAACCTTGCAGATTCTGGCCCTAACCTGCATAGCTCCCTAGTCTTTCTCTAATTAGTTAACAGACCAAAGTTCTCCGAGTTTGCACATAATGTGGACCGATGCTTATTAGGAGAGGGAGCACACGTGAACCTGTAACTCCCTTATGTTTGTTTACATTGGTTCAGCATTGCATTTGAACTGGATCTATCCCTCTAGAATTGCATATTTGAGATTTAAATACATTGTTAATAAGGAAAGGTGTTTCACTGTGTTAAAATAAGCCCCCGATTTCCTTTCCTTTTTTTTCACATTCCCAGTACTAAGAAACTTAGTCCTTACATAATGGAAGTATTTCTATTAGTCTTCAGCAATATTGAGTTTCACCTTTTCCCTCATATCTGGTTTCCGCCTTTGAAGTTATTAATCCCCTTTCTAAATGAAGTGGTTTTAGTGCATTTGTCAGTGTCTTCACACAGGAGATGAGGGTGTGAAATGCAATAGCATTTAAAAAGAAAAGAAAAGAGTACATTCAGATTGAATTCAGAGCCATTGTTTACAGATAGGGTAAACAACTATCTAGAGCAGGTGATCCAGAAAACAGTACTTGGCGATGGACATATTGAATAGGCGGCTTTCATCTGTGACTTGCTCGAGTTTGGCTAACAATGTTTGAAAGAGAGAAAAGCTATCAAACTGAGAACTTGCCACTTTTTGAGGGCAGTACCAAATAATGACAGGCCAGATAGTGGAATTGCTTTGTTTTTGAGGCACCTAACATGACTCATTGCAATCGAGAGACAAGGAAGAACTGACCCACAGCTCACTCCTAATTAGGACTAGGGCGTCCCTTAGTGGAACACAGTATCATTGTCGTAAATGGCTATGGGGAGATGCTATAATATTTTATTTTAGCATTTATATACTGCCTTTCTCATAGATTCAAGGCTGTTTACAGTGGCAGGCTAGTCACAAACCCCATTTTTCAATGGGGTTTTTACAAGTTTTTACATGAGAGAGACTCATAGAGCCTTCCGTTTTTCCAGATGTTTCCTTTCCTAGTGCAGTCATCAATTTGGCTTGCCAACCCTTTGCCAGCCCCACAGGCAGTTGCAAACCAAACCTCAGGTGTTCTTGCCAGCTGACTCCTCCACATTCATTGACCCTCCTCTGCAGAGATCCATCAGTGGCTTCGGTCTTTGACTTTTCAGTCTCCCATTCAGGGCTGTGAATCCTGCTTAGCTTTTTCAGGCAAATTGACAGCTTAACTTCCAGACCACACCTCCTGCCCAGTTTATGTCTAAGTTTTACCTGGAAAAAAATCCCTTTATCAGAAGACTAAAGATGGTTTGCTCTGAAATCTCTTGGTACAGAAGGTCTTGGATAAGGTTTGAAGTGTTAGAATGTTTGAAGTGTTAGAGTTCTAACACCTCAAACCTTATACAAGACCTTCTGTACCAAGAAATTTCAGAGCAAACCTTCTACAGTCTTCAGATAAAGGGGTTTCCCAGGTAAACCTTAGACATTAACTGGACAGAAGATGTGGTCTGGAAATTGAATTGTTGATAATCTCTCTCTCTCTCTCTCTCTCTCTCTCTCACACACACACACACACACACACACACACACAGAGTTAAGCTTCAAAAGGTACTAATGCATTTTGCATATTTAACTTTGATTAATTGGAGCACTTACTTTCATTTTCTAAAATTAGGTGTGAAAGTAATCTCTAGATAAGGTTTTAAGTAAGTATTAGGACAAGGAGCTCAGTATGAGATGTGTTGGTTCTCAAGAACATTATTGAGCATATGGCGATAAGCCATGCAGTTAGTTTGTAGCACTCATCTTAGATGGCATGTAACAGCATAATAGAAGGAATACTGTGAACTTGGGGGTGACAGTAAACACAATAGGCACTTTTTATGAACTTGAGATCCATCACTGTGTCCTTTACTATCAACTTAAGATGCCATTTCTCCCCAAGGAAACACAGGGACACAGATTTGCCATACTGCAGAAAACTTACCTTGGCACTAGCAGATCTGTTTACATTGTTTGGCAGAACATGATCCATAAGTAACAACTGTGTTAAAATCATTCAGTTTAACTCTAGCCAATTACTGCAGGAGTGCTGTCTGTGAATGTGGATCTAGTCATACAAAAATGTTCACTACATGCTCTTTTCAATTGCTAGGAAGCAGATTCAGCTCCCATTCATTAACCTTTAGATGCCACTGGCAGACAACATTTTTTGTTTATTTTTAAACAAAGCCATGGGTATCTTTCAATGAGGCATTTCCAGTAGATGCAAGTGAACATTTCTTGCACATTACCTGGAAGTGTGAGTCTTTTTTTTTTTTTTTTTGTTAGCTTCAAGCTGTTGCCAATGATCTGGGTGGGTTTTGAGCAGTAGAGATATAGTCCAGTGTTTCTCAGCCAGTCGTATGGGTACCATCAGCGGTACTTGAGGTGGTCTAGTGGTACTCTCAACACCCCTGGACACCTGCCATCCAGCAGCAAGACCAGGAACATGACATAACAAACAGTGGTAGGAGACTTGGCTCAGTGGGCAGAGCTCCAAAGCCTGCTTTTGTGCACCTGAAAAAGCCCTCCCATTTATCCTGAGCCTTTTAGTAGTGTTGATCACATTGCATCTGGACTTCCAACCCAGAAGTAACTGGCAATGATGTAATCACCAGTTACTTCCGGCGGTACAGGTGGACTATTTGCAGTGGTACAGCAGAGGACAAATGTTGAAAAACACTAGTATAATCACTAGCATTTTGCTTTTGGGAGCTTGCTGTTAACAGGATGGACATCTCTCCCCACCCAAACCATCACGCACATGAAAAACTAGACCCATCAAAACATGTCAAATTGGATTTGCATGAAAGAGATACATATTGGATCAATTTAACACTGGGTTGAATGTTAACATTGACCAGTTCATGGACATGGTCGATATGGCTCTTCATTTTTTGGAATTACCGGAATATGGTGCAATGTTTTGTTTTCCAAGTGGAACTGAATTAGAACACTGTTATTTATCAAAATGTTTGAATCACATTTTCCACTCAAAGAGAGCTCAAAGCAATGTACAATATAAATAAAAAGGGACTGAACCATCTGTAGAGTTATCCACAACAATCTCGAAATCATTTTTTTAATCCTGTTAGAAAGAAATAAGGGTCTACAGAAAAAAAAATTATCCACAAAATGAGAACTAAAGAACAAACTGACACTATTGAAAAATAACTCAACAATTCTTGGCAAGAATCCTCAAGGACAGGGATTAAATATCAGTGACGTACTGTGAGGCAGATGTCATACTGAGGGAATCACAGACAATATCAAATTCTGCCTTTTGCTAAAATATGTTAATATATACACACGTACTTTCATGTTTTGGGTTCTGAGGTTCAGTCCTGTGGAACACCAAAGAAGAAAAGTTTGGCTGTTGTAAAACTGAGATGCACTGAACAAAAGGTTGTAACTACCTGGAGATCCAACTGCGTTCCAAAAGAAGATAAAATGTCTGTCGAAGACAAACAGCATGAACAACAGACCTTTGTGAGGGAAGACAAATTCATCTTACAGGTACTTTTTTATTCCACAAACAACAAGGACCAAAAGCCCTATGAACCAAATCTTGGCAGCTGAAGAGACAACACATCTTCATATGAGCAGGAAAGAGAAGAGTGAGGAACAACAAGTTTAAATTTCCCTACAACATTTACAAAAACAATGTGTCCAGGCAAATTATTAATTTCTTTTTTCTTCACCAACATATGTCTGTGTCTCGGGGTGCTTGCTTACTGTTTCCACAATGTAGCAAACCTCATGGGGCAAGCATTCAGATCTGGCGAGCAGCAGGGGAGTTCCAGCTGGGAGGCAGGAAAGGGTTAATGTGAGCAGGAACAGGGAGGCAGCACTGGGCTCTCTTTTCCCATCTGAGAGGAAGGAAGGAATGGATGATCACTGGACAAAGATGGACATTCTCATATTTCCATTGACTGAGGGAGGGCAGGAGGAGAAGCCAAGGGTTTTTCTTTCTCCTTAGGATTGGCTTGTAAAGCCCAGAGAGAGAAAGCAAGGAGTTTATAGTGATCACGCTTTGCACAGCATGGTTGTTGGAGAGGGGCAAGGCTCATTGAATGACCAGTTGTAGTGGGACTACTTCTGAGTAGGGCTGCAAAGGATCAGGTCATCCTGGTAAGCCTTGCAGCTGCTGCTCATGGCCCTCCTCTCTCTCACAGCTTCTGTTTCTGCTCTCATACAGTCCTTCCCACCCCTCCTGCCCTCTTTACAGATGGTCGGGGACAGCAAGGGAGTGAGTAAAGATAACTCTGAGACACACACACACACACACGTACACGTACACACACACACACACACACACACACACACACACACACACACGTGTGTCCACAGTTAGCTTTTTAAAGGGGGGGCGACTCGACTTGAGTTCATTAGAGTCACTAAAGGGTGATTTGGAGACTTGGAAAGTGCCCCTGTTATGATTTGAGTCAAATCGTGGGAGGGGGGCGGTGACTTGGCAACTCGAGTCAAGCCATACTGGGTTTTTCCATCCCTGCCCAGAATGGATGTATATAAAAATAAGTGTAGTTTCTGGTCTCCAGATGGCACAGAGAAACTGTTAGATCTCAAGCACAGGAAACCGTGTCAAAAGAGCATATCTCACTTGTGTATAATTTATATGCATGTTATAGCATCAGGTGTGTCTGTAATTAGAAATCAGGCAGCAAGAAGAATGAGCTGAAACAAAGGGAGCTAAAATCAAAAGGACCAGTTTTTTTTTAGTTTTTTGTTTTCCAAAATGCAGAAGGATTTGTGGTGGGGAGGGGCAGAGGTGGCATCAGAGGTTGACCAATTCAGGCACTGATCAAGGGTCCATGTCCGTTAGAGGTCCCACATGACCAGATTGAACCCTGAACCCTCTGTACCCATGGCCAGTGGGCCTTCAGAGAGCAGGTAAGGAGTACCATGGGAGATGGAAAGCAGGGCTTTGCCCCAGTGACCCCAGCAACTGGTGCTAACACTGGGAAGAAGGGGCCCATGCTACAGGTTTGTGCCAGGGCCCAAGAAAATAATGGTTGGGCCATTTCTGAATCATTCATCCTGCTCAACCTTATTACAAGTTATACTGCTGTGACTAGTAGATAAATGTGAATTCAATCATCCGTTTTCTTAAAAGTGATCTTGTACTTTTTTCCCCCTTTCCAAATTTAGGTTACTAACTCTGAAATATCCCTTGGTGTAGCAGTTTATAACATCCCATGGTCTTGGTCTGGTATGTCTTCAGTAAAGGGTAGTCTTTGTGACTGCAGCAGCCTTTGTGTCCTTTCAATGTGAACCTCCTTTGAAGTCAGGGAGTTCATTTTGTTTGAAGCATTTGACTTTGGGCACAGTACAACTCAATTTCACAGTTTCGTTATTACGCGTTCCTGCCAATCATATTAAGATTGCATATTACAGAGTTACGGTTTCAAGAGGTTAGGCACCCGCTCTGTAATACACTGCACAATTCTGCTGTCGCACTTGCTCCTTCGATTTTTTTTTTCTCCCCCCTCTAAGCTAAAGAAACAGCTTGACTTCTTGTCTTAAGAAGGCTTCTGTCATATAAGTAGTGGAAAAGTCACCATATAAAGTGCCTGATCGTTGAAACACTTAATACTTCTGCCTTAGTTTTATAAGTCTCGTTAACTGCCGCATTTATGTACATTGTGAAATATTTCAGTTCATAAAAATCTCCATAGCTTGTATAAATGGCAAGTTTTTCAGGCTGCCTCATTTGCAGTGGCCTACAAGGCTTTAAAGATCCATAAAGATAAACTCCTAGAAAACAGTAAAAAATTAAGGGCATGTTCCAGCCTTGTGACGTCGCAGTGGGCCTCATGTAAAGGATTAGTACAGGGTCCAGCACTAATGGACAAGGTTCCCATGCC
Organism: Tiliqua scincoides; assembly: GCF_035046505.1. NCBI lineage: Eukaryota > Metazoa > Chordata > Lepidosauria > Squamata > Scincidae > Tiliqua > Tiliqua scincoides. The sequence goes on from NC_089826.1 coordinate 64,423,537, forward strand.
ACCCTGAGGCCCAGGTCTGCAACATCCCCCCCCCCCCGCACATCACACTGCCCCCCAGGGATACTTACCTAAGCGCATGGAGCCTCATGCGACACTTCAGAGTGTTTTAAAATTCTTCTGAGGTTTCTGGTGCAATCAATCCTGACGAAACAGGAAATGCTCTTTAAAATTGCACCAGAAACCACAGAAGACTTTTCGAGTGCTCTGGAGCACCATGTGGGGCTTCACCTGCCCACAGAACTGCTCCGAAGGGCAGGCGGAGACGGTGTGGTAGGCAGAGGTGGCAGCATGGAGGGTGCAGTGGGTGCGGCACCTGGGGCTTTTGCCCCCTGCCCCCCTACATCCGCCACTGGGGTCTAGTGGAAAGTTCTTCCAACCTTCTCTCCTCTGCAATTGGCCCTCAGTGTTCATGGGGTCGTGACTATCCAAATATTCATTGGACATTTGTTTCTGCCTTCTCATATTCACAGGTTACAAAACCAGTATCAAAGTGATTTGCTGCACTAAAGGTCATTTTACACATTACAGATAGGCAAAACCAGGTTTGCCTCGGAGGGGACATTTAACAGGAAACAGCTGGCCATTCGGTTCTGAATTTGTATGATACATTGTTAGCAAACATGTTTGTTGCGTTCACCTGTGAAGTGGTCATCGGAGGTGCGGCTAATTTAGAAAATTGCTTCTTCATAAGACAGCAGAACCCTGGAACATGAAGCCATGGGTTATGAGTAGAGGTGGGAGAAAACAGTGATTAATGAAATAAAAACACATAACTCCTCTATCTGCACTTCTCATTTTTGTAAAAAAAAGAAACAAACCCAGAAATCTGTGAAAAAGTAAAATTGTTTAATTTGGTTTTTATTTATTATTTAATAGTGGGGGCGGGACAGATGCATGGATAATAATTGTGCTGCATCTGCTGACACTATATCATCTATATCACCTACTTAGTACACTTTTAAAGCTATTATAATTTTGTAAATAAAAATGTAAAATTTTTAAGTGTAAATTTTGAATAAAAACATAGCACTGCTTACTGCACTTCTACCAAATATACGGAAATCCGCAAAAAACAAAACAGTTTCTCCCACCTCTAGTTCTGAATCACTGCATCAATACATACCAATACTATTATGAAAGGAATGAAATGGTGTTGCAAAGTTGCCAGGGAATTTTGCTGGTGACCTGCTCTTGGGTTTCCTAATCTTTGTAGTTTGTGTTCACTCTCTTCTTTTTGCACAGATTCAACCATTTGGGAATCAGTACACAGAAAGGAAAGGAGGATTTCACCCACTACCTGCATTCCCAACCTCCATGCATTGATCTGACGGCCTGAGTAGATCTCACAGGGGTATAAGAGCTATGCATCAGTTGCAAGTTCTCTTCTATGACTTTAGTTGCCAACAGCAACCTAGCTACTGTGAACAGGCAAGGGACTAGCTGAGTCAAGTGGGCCAGGGGGAAGACTGTAGAAGGACCAACAGCACAAACCTATGATGGCCACTGTCCCGTGGAACAGCATCGCTGAAACAGCTGCCACTATATCCTATAGGGCCAGGTGGAGGACTCCTCAGGGTAAGGGAACATTAATTCCCAGACCCCATGGTCCACTCAGATCTACTTGGAACTGAGGAGACCCATGTGAGGCTCTGAGGTCTGGGAGAGGGAAGAGGATTTGGCTGCAGCCTCTACTGCCACCCCACCATCTCCCAGACCTGAATAACCCCCAGACACCCTCACTTCACCCAGTTTCACCTGCCCCACCTTTCCCCCCACCCCAGAACGCCCCTTTACCACTTAGCAGGATACTCCCTGACAGTGGCTCCCAGTAGCTACCCTACCAGTACTGTGACCCAGCGTCAACTGGTGCTGAGTCTCCCCACAAGCACTAGTCCTCTCCTGGCTTATACAATATGCCTTACAGCACGTTTGTGACGGCCATTGCCAGAGCAGCACATGCCGCCCAGTGATAGGATTAGGGCATAAGCTTAGGACTTAAGTCCTCAGCCAGGACCACCTTCAACACTTAGCTGGTGAATGTCAAATCAGAATCTTAGCGAACTCCTGCTAACTGGGCAAAGAGGCACCTTTTAAAGTGGTGCCCTCTGATATTTAGCAGGGAGAGAGCAACTGTTCTCTTCACCCCAGCATGGCACCTTTTCCAGTGGCTGTTGCTGGTGTCTCTTCTTTCTTTCTTTCTTTCTTTCTTTCTTTCTTTCTTTCTTTCTTTCTTTCTTTCTTTCTTTCTTTCTTTCTTTCTTTCTTTCTTTCAAGATTGTAAGCCCTTTGTGGACAGGAACCATTTATTGATTTATTTTACTATGTAAACCACTTTGTAAACTACTCTTGTTGCAAATCAGAATTTAAGTATAATAACAACTAGCTCACCAAAGCAGACAGTATGCCCAGTGAAAACTAGCAGAGGGGTGACAGAATATTAAAGCTGGCCCTTTAAAACTTTCTTCTTCCCTGCAAGGGATGGAGCCTGGAAGTGGTAATCACGGCCAGGGAATATAGAAAAGGACAGGCTTCTCTCCAGAGCTCAACAGAGTAACAGCCCAATCCTATCCACACTTTCCTGGGAGTAAGCCCCATTGACTCTAATGGAACTTACTTCTCAATAGACATGCATAGGATTGGGCCATAAGTTGTTTGCTTGGAGTTTTCTGAGTCTCCTGGACCCCAGCATGACCTTACTTGTCTTCTGATCACTGTAGTCTTCTGATCACTGTAGCTCTCCAAACCTTTTCTTACCCAGGACAGTCCAGATTATGCCAGATTCAAAGTTCAGTATTAATTACTGGTTCTTTCAGTGCTAAATCTGTTGGCTAATCATACAGCCAATGCATACTCAAGTAATTTTCCAGTCATTTCTCCAAGAATTTCTGTTATTGCAATTCACTGCTCAAATACAATTGATGCCTCATTTCTAACCTTGGAATTGATTATAGTCAATTATAGTAAATGAAAAAAAAATCTATTTTAGATTTTAAATGACTTGACATGTTTCTGACAGATAATCCTAAAATGATGTTCAATCTCAGCCTATCCAGGGCTGCGTTCCCATTACAGCTTTAATCCACTTTCAGTGCACTTCTATTACCCTAGTGCATTTAGGAAGCGGGTGGGCCATCAGGCATCTTTCCCCTATCCCAATGCTAGTTCTCAGTGGCCCTGCTGTGTTGTAAAGGTTCATGGTTTGATGAAGTAGTAAGAAAAAAACAAGGTCAAAATACATTTACCATTGGTCTTCTGTATTCTTGCACTATCTGTCAGGGAAGAAAGCTAGCATAGCCTAAATAGAAAATCTTAAGGGTGTCCCCTCACAGGCTGGATCTAGGGGGGGGGGGGCATAGGTGCATCCCCCAAACTGTCATGCCAGTGGGAAAAGGTACCATCCAGAATGGGGAGCAAAGTCAGATGCCAGGGGTGGTGCATCAGTGACAAACTCTCACCTGGCTAGGAGCCTGGGTCTACATGCCTGGAAGAGGTAGCTCCAGAGAACAGTTGGAATGGGAACCCAGGTCTACCGAGCAGGTAGATCTGGACTCCAAGGCCAGGTGGGAGCCTTTGTTTAACCTGTCCTTGGTACCTTGGTAAACAGTTGTTGCAACTTGGCCACAAAGGCCAAAGTTCAGCTGGGAGCCCATGTCTATCCACCTGGTTGACCTCGGCTCTGGTGTTAAGGTAGTGCTCATCCCCCCCCCAACACAAACACTGGATTCGCCCCTGCCTCCTCAATCACATACAATTTTCAGTCCTTAGGTAGTACCCCAACCTAAAATAGGTTTACCTCTGTAATGATACGCTTGGATAGGAAGCAACTTTATAGTAAGGATTTGGAACAATATTTGTCAACATACAACATACAAATGTACATTTACATTCCTCAAAAGATGTTTTAATGCAACCTTCACTTGACTGAAGTGCTTTTTGGTTCCATATCTATAAAATATTTATCATTACAGAATTCCTTTCAAACAAGATACATGGTTCCCGATTGTTTGAGGCAATTGTGTGCCAAATTCCTAAGGGAAAATGGCTTCAATGAAGGACACAGTAAAATAAATAACCTTTCATATGAGGCATTTATGTAGGACAGTATGGAGAGTAAAGACAACGATATTCATCCAAAAATAAAATAAGTCAAACAAAGGACTTTTTAGTTTCTGTGTTTTTATACTTCAGATACCTTTCTCATGTACAAAAATATGGGGGAAAAAACTGATATGCAAATTTAAAAATTAAAACTGCTATTAGTGCTTGACAATGTAATGGAAATAGGAAAAAAGGCTTGCTTCAAATTTGGGGCTTAAAAATAATGTAACCAATAGGATACATCTCAGTTCAGTTGCTTATCTGGTTCTGGGTTAGTGGTGTACATTGCTTTATGGGGTCTGTTTATTATATTTTTTGTGGATTTCACCATTGTACTTTTTGCATTTTTTAAATAGCTGTAAGCTGCCTTGGTGGCCTTTTGGGGGCAGAAAGGCAGGGTGTAGATTGCTAGATAAATTAAAATAAATCAATTCATTCAGCGCATGGAATGATATGAAGTAAACCAATCCTTGCAGCATTTGTTTTGGTAAAAACCGGTAAATAGTTGTTGAAACTTTTCAGAGCTGACTCACATGCTCGTGTTTATCACCCAATATTCATCATGTGGTGGTTCTCATCCTGGAGAAATTTCTGGTTGAATGCATGCATTGCTTTTTTTTTTTGAAAAATATTGTGATATGAAAGTGCAATTCATGTTTTGTCTGTGCTGGACATCTTCAATCAATATTGTAGCCACTGAGGGGTAAACACGCATGTGTGAACTCATAATAATTCTTCCTTTATGGTTTAATATGTTGCAGTTGGTGCAACTCCGTTTGCTGTCCAGAGGGGGCAGGATGCTGTCCAGAAGGGGTCAAGCTATGACCCAGTGACTCTGACCTTTCTACCTGTTCTCTCTGTGATCCTTGTGGGGTGTGGCCCTAAACCTTAATCCTTCCCTTCTCCTCTGAGCACTTCCTCTTGTCCTCTGACCACCGACCTGTTAAGATGTGCACACCAGGGCTCTGATGCCCAGGCCATCTTGAGCACAAGGCATGCAGGGCGAGGCAGCTCTAGGGCCTTGCTAACTCTAAGTAACAGCTGAACCTCTGAACCTAATCAGATGCTGTAAACATACACTCAATGGAACTGTAAGTAACTTCTTTTCTTTTTTTCCGCAACTTTAACAAGCCATTGCCTCTTTGTCTTTTTTCATTGAATAGCAGTCAGCCGGGTGAGGGAGGTTCCCTTGGATGATACCCAAAAAGGGGGGTCCGCTGCTTAAGTTAATCTGCTTCCCCCCAAAGAGGAAACTATTTTTAATTTCCTCCAACATAATATTCCTTCCTCCCATAAGTCAGAAAGCAGGGGGAAGGGGTGATTTTCAGTGGACCAAAAGCAGGAATAGACAGTTAGAGCCCAAGCCTATGCCTGCCTGCTCAGAAGTATGTCCCATTATAGTCAATGCAGCTTACTCCCAGAAAAGTGTGGATAGGATTGCAGCCTTAAGCAGTTCCCCTTAAGCACTTAAGTTCAGCCTTAAGCACTTCAAGATCTCAATCACAGTGTCAGACTACTTTGCATTAAAAAAAAAAAAACATGCATTGTCGGGGGACCACCCACCTACACAAGGCCAAAAATCAACAGGTGGACCACTGTGGCAGGTATCCATGGATTGGCCCACCCAGAGAGGCCTAGGCATGTTCCCCTGGTGGTGAGATGTCCCTGCCCAAGGGAGATGCAGATGCAGTGGCCGCTGTCAATCAACCCCACGTTAAACCCAGGGAGCAGCAACAAGGGCAAGCCAGGTGAAGCCGGCACAGGTCACAGGGGAGCAAGAGTTCCCCTGAGGAACCAGCCTCCTCTTCCTCCCCAGCCTAAGAGCCTTTAGGTGCTTGCTATACCTAGAGCCAGCCAGCAGCCATGAGGGGCCAGCCAGAAGCCTCGAGATTCTGACTTACCGTCCTTTGCATTGAACTACAATGTCATTGCCAATGACTTGGTTGTTGGAATCATGCACCCTCCACAAGGCACTGACATCACCAGGACACCATCTGGGTGATTCAAGAGATCAGGCCACCCTGTGTTACAGTCATACATGGCTCAGACGCAGGCCAGACAACATGGGAGGAACAGTCGGCAGCAGTGACATTATCTCACGCCATGGGCTTTAAAATTGGTTGCTGGACCAGGCCGTCAGCAGGTCTAGCCATCAGAAACTGCTGGGGCCCTGGTCAGGGCAGTGGGACAGAGCCCTCATCCGCCAACCCTGAAGGTACATAAGATTTCTGAAGGACCACCTTCTCCCATAAAATCTTATCCATTCTAAAATTATGAGGCAGAGTCCTGCTTAAGATACCGCTGCCATCCGTGGCTACAGGGATGGGCCTTCTCTGTTGTAGCACCATGTCTATGGAATGAGCTTCCACAAGATTTCAAGACAGCCTTCTCTTTGTATAGTTTTTGATGGGCTTTAAAACACATCTGCTTCGCTTAGCCTATGAGAATCCTCCACATAATATTTTTTTAGTCACTGTTTACAAGTTTTAATGTAGCTTTTATAGTTTCTACTGTTATTTTTACATTTAGCTGCTCATGATATCATTGTTTTGGTTTTAAGTTACCCATTATTAATTGTATTTGATATATACAATTTTTGTGTGTTTTTAGTATTTTAAATTATGTTTTACACTGTTGATCATTGCTTTGAGCTATGGAAAATCAGCATGAACATTTTAAATAAATAAAAAGAGTAAATAAAACAAATGGGGAGCACAATGTCCCCCCCCCAACCAGGCTGCATGGGTTGCAGTGACGCAAGCGATGAGTGTCCATGGTCTGGCCACACATTGGGCCAGCTGCAAGGTCAGTGGAAGGCCATCAAAGTTGTCTCCCACAAACAGCAGGCCCACTTCACTGCCCATAGGCAAGCCCAGTGCCACCCAACCTTCTACAGCAGGGGTGCCCAAACCCAGCCCAGGGGCCGTTTGCGGCCCTCAAGGACCCCCAATCAGGCCCACAGGGAGTCCCCAGTCTCCAGTGACCTCTGACCATCCGGAGACATGCTGGAGCCCACACTGGCCTGACATGACTACTCTTGGCGTGAGGGCCGACTGTTTGACCTCTCGTGCAAGCTGCAGGTTGAGGGCTTCCTCTGCTGCTTACTGTTTCATGTCTGTGAAGCACCAGTGGCAGCAAAGGAAAGGCTGGCCTTGTTTTGTGCAAGGTCTTTCACATGCCTTGAGCTATCACAAGTCCTTCATTCATTCATAAGAACATAAGAACAGCCCCACTGGATCAGGCCATAGGCCCATCTAGTCCAGCTTCCTGTATCTCACAGTGGCCCATCAAATGCCCCAGGGAGCACACCAGATAACAACAGACCTCATCCTGGTGCCCTCCCTTGCATCTGGCATTCTGAAATAGTCCATTTCTAAAATCAAGAGGTTGCACATACACATCATGGCTTGTAACCCGTAATGGATTTTTCCTCCAGAAACTTATCCAATCCTCTTTTAAAGATGTCCAGGCCAGATGCCATCACCACATCCTGTGGCAAGGAGTTCCACAGACCAACCACATGCTGAGTAAAGAAATATTTTCTTTTGTCTGTTCTAACTCTCCCAACACTCAATTTTAGTGGATGTCCCCTGGTTCTGATGTTATGTGAGAGTGTAAAGAGCATCTCTCTATCCACTCTGTCCATCCCCTGCATAATTTTGTATGTCTCAATCATGTCCCCCCTCAGGCGTCTCTTTTCTAGGCCCGAACACTGTAGCCTTTCCTCATAACGAAGGTGCCCCAGCCCAGTAATCATCTTAGTCGCTCTATTTTGCACCTTTTCCATTTCCACTATGTCTTTTTTGAGATGCGGCGACCAGAACTGGACGTGATACTCCAGGTGTGGCCTTACCATCGATTTGTACAACGGCATTATAATATTAGCCATTGCAATTCATGCAAGTTTCATCTCTAATACATTCGTTTATGTAAATTTATTCAAATTTAAAATGTAAATTTTTTTCCTGGCCCCCAATACATTGTCAGAGAGATGATGTGGTCATCCTGCTAAAATGTTTGGACACCCCTGTTCTACAGGAAGGGTGACCAATGTTCCGGTACCATCACAGACAGCTGCAAGGGCTGGGGAGCAGCCATTCCAGCTGGCACTGCAATGGAGGATGTCCATGTTTCCCTCTCAAGAGGCTGAGGGCCAAGCAGGAACAAGGCTGGCAGAGGTGGCAGTGGAGCAGAAATGCAGGGCAAGCAGTAGCGTGACCAGAGCACCACTGTCACCATGCTACTCACTGGAGATTGTGGGAGGCCCCTGGGACCTCTGCCTCTTCTGCCAGGAGCGGTGTGTTCCTCTGAAGGTCTATGCTGGTCATGGCAGCATCTGTGCAGCACTGCTTGGTTGTTGGGTGATTGGCTTACAAGCAAGGCTCAGTTGCCAGGCTGTTTTGGTGCCAATGCCATGGCATCCAGGAAGCGTCATTGTTGCTGGAAATACCAGCATTGTTGCAGGGTTTGCTGCCATGGTGGGACATGGCTCAGGCTCCACTGTCTCCCCTTCCCCCCATCTTTGCTGGCTGGGCTTTGGATATGATGGACATCGCTCTGGCGTTCATGTAACATCAGCATGGCATCCGGGTAAGAATGGCCCTTTACAATCCTGTACAATCCTTATCATTAAAATGATATGTCACATGGCTCTCTATTCTTGCTCACTTAAGTACTCTGGACAGTCTCATACAGCCTCCCAACCTGCCCTTTTCCAATGCCCCTTATCACTCCCTCTGTCTCTCTCCCTGAAGTGGCTAGCTCAATTAATAGCAGGAAATCATGAACTTTGACATGCCTGGCAGTGACAAAATGAATTGAGGCAGCAGCAGCAAAAACAGGAAGAGATCAAAGTTGGCAGGATGGGGCAGTAGCCTCAATCCAAGGCAGCTGGGAAAATCCTAGAAATAATAACCTGATTAAAACATAAAGAAGTAAAGGCCAGCAGAGTAGCAGGAGGGAAGACGAGCGGCTGATTGTTAATTATTAAAAATGCAATATTCAGCGTAGGGCTTTGCAATCTCATCTATAGTGTTACACATTGTGTCATACCATTGGCAGTTCTTGGGGAAGAACTTAAAAATAGCTAAACCTGAATTTGATGCAGTCAGCGATATTCCTAAAACTATTCTGGGCATCTTAGATATTTTAATACCTTGCCTTCCTCCTGATAAGCAAGCAATCATATTGTTATTGGCGCAACTTAATGAAAGTTCACATGGCTGTGATGAACCTGTGACCTCTCCACCAAGGCGTGTTGGAGAATGTTTATGAAAAGACATGTCAACTGACAGTTTCATTCCTAGGCATTATTAATCCAGGACATTTTTCCCCCCCTACAATGATCCAGAAGGTAGGCATCCAGATGACCTTTGGGTAGTAGCAGTGGGGCTCTCATTTTAAATATTAAAAGAGAGAGAGAGAGAGAGAGAGAGAGAGAGAGAGAGCATCCCTGATGTGCATATACAGTGATATTATTACGGATGACGAGCAAACAGTGGGAGGCTTACTGAAAAGTAACAGAGGCACAAATGAATGAAAAGAAATGTCAGCAGCAGCAGTAGCTGTGGTTTCAGCTGAGTGAGTAGAAGATAATACTGCAGTGGCTTGCTCAGCTTGCTTTCTGCTGCTTTAATGACAACTGATCCCTTCAATTCTCTACCCAGATGGGAATTTAAGCTAAAAGTATAACACCCAAGTGTTTGCAGGACTGCTCACAATGTAAGCAGAGCATTTATTTCCTTTTAATTCCCCATACCAGTTTATTGGAAATAGAAGCCAGGGACAGAATAAAACTTGCTTGCTTGACGCTAATGGGTTTTCTGGCTTCTGTTTCCTGGAAATCCCACCATGACAGATGACAACATGGCTGTTAGTTTTGACACTTTTAGAACTAAGAAAGAAGGCCTTGGAAGGAAAAGCCAAGCCTACTCACAGACCAGCCCAAGCCAAGCACTTGGAATTATCTGGGACATTTAATCAGCACCATTGTCTGTTTTCTTTTGCAGCAGAAGAAGAACAGGCATTATACTCCCATATTGTAATTATAGGCATTCAGGAATAAGGGAAAGTAAGTACCTGGGGCAGAGAAGGTGGATAGTAGTCTGGCAGGAGAAAGCGATGGCTCCGTAGTCTTCCACAACTGCAGGTTTCCCAGATTAAGGGGCTGCAGTAGCTTTATAGCAATGGTATCGTGGGATTGACTCTTTAGTAAGGTATTACCTCTTTCCCAGGAACAATGGGATTGTAGGTAATCGTGTCCTGGTTTGAATTCCAAAACAGCCCAGGCACTAGCGAAAATAGAGCAATGATTCACGAGCCATATACAGCTCTAAAGTCCTGTGATACCTTATGTAGAAATAGATGTACAGTACTTCCAAACAGTGGCGTAGCTAATGTGCATGTAGCCCGGTGCCAGGCTCAAAATGATGTCCTGGAGGTGATGTCACACTCAAGTTTTTAAAAAGTGAAAATCGAGGGGAAACAAGCCTCCTCCCCCCAGAGGCTAGCCACCCACTTGCTCTGCCATTTCCCCCCAGCCAGTGGCATTGCTAAGGCATCTATCTGCTACCTGGGCTCAAAGAAGATAGTCTCATAGACTATGTAGTCTATGGAAATCCACTGGATTGTAGTGGTTGGAAATCCACTTTTTGTTCCATATGGCAGTTGTGATTTCATTTTCTGGTTAATTGGCCATAACTTTTGATACAGATATTCCAGTGGGGTTTATTGCATTGCATTCCTCATTAAATTACCTTTCCAATGATTATATAACATGATGCTATTATTCATACGTACCAATTATTTTTCATAATTTTTGGCCACTGGTGTCAAGCTCAGCTTGTTGCTCCCCTAAAGCTTGTTGCCCAATGCACCTGCTATCCCCTGCACCCCCTTAGCTACGCCACTGCTTCCAAATAAAACTCGGTGATTTCAGTTGAATGTATTTCCAAGTATTTACACCAGAGATAGCTCTGAGAGTGAGAAGCTAGTTCTGACAGTGAAACCAGAGTTACCCAGTTCAGTGACATCTCAATTGTGTTAATATGTTCCAGCCATAATGCAAGATGTCATCTAGGATTCATTTCGCAGAACCAGAAATGAGGGCAACCCAAGCAAAAATGTAAATACAAATTCTGATGCAAAGAAGTAAAGCCTTATACAGATTTATTTTCATGGGCTTTAGGCTCATTATGTTTTGACCTTACACAAATGTAGATGTATAAAGACACTGTTGCTTCATTCATTCATTCATTCAGTGTCTGCCTGCCTATTGTCTTTAGTCAGTCCCAAGTAGATTCGTCCTGACTCTGCTGGCCTCAAGCTAGCCAAGAGAGGGCACTCAGTGATGGTGATATCGAAATGATTAGCAGGCCAACCCTAGGTGTGGGCACTGTGTTGGATGCTGGTCTGCTGGTGCAACGTCTGCTGCATCCAATGTGTCATTCCAGTAGAATGTCCACTCAAGAGGGGTGGGAAGGGGAATACTCACAAGTGGGAAGTGCCTGAAATACTTACTGTGCCACCCCCCTGTAGCTATAATACTAGTATAAAGCAGCTTCCTATGTTCCTAAAACTAGGATGTAATAATTAGCCAGAGATGGGGGATTTTAAGAGGCAGCCAGGAACAGATCTTGCTGAATGCCACCCTGCAATCTCATCCTGGTACCACAGCTAACACTGTGCCTTTTTTGTCTTCTATAACCCAAGCAATAATGACTTGCCAAGATAACTTCTTTCCGGAGTTACTGTTCTCCTGGATGACTTTCACAGCCAGAATGTGAGAGTGGCAATGTGGTTGGGCATCAGCTGACATTTTTGTTTGCAGATATATCAAAGAGAAAATAACCTATTCTGCTCTGCCCGATTGTCTCACTCAGGCATATCTCGGCTGTTGGCTCCCTAACACAAAGAGGTGTAAAAAGTAAGAATAATGTCCTTGGAGCAAGCTGGATGTGAGGCTGAATGCAGAAAGAGAACAAATACTGAATGGAAAGGTGATCTTATTTCTTCTGACTAGGACTGGATTTGAGACAGTTGTCAAATAGCCCGTCTTTCAGATTCTGAAGCACTAACGAGTAGGCAGTGAGAAAAGCAATTGCTTGCATTGTAGGCAGCTCGGATCATGTATTAGAATGACAGCTGACTCAAAACTGTCAGCGCTGTTTGGTTGGCTTGACCGGTTCTGCCACAATTTTCTTTTCTGCGCTGCACCCTATTTTGAAAACATCTGCTCTTTTTGAAAGATGGGCCATGTCGCCCTGGTGCCACGCACCGCACCATGTCATGATGTCATGACTGACATGCTGAATTTGATTGGATAAGACCAAACACTTGGGAGTGTTTATGAGGGAGTAGTCATCTTTTCTGCTCTCGATTGGAAAACTGCATGCACGCTCACCATTATGTATATAATGCTTTATTTATTTATTACAGATACAGGTAAGGAAAATTGGATAGACTTAGGGCTAGGACTACATAGGTTACACACGAGGGTATGTGCTCACCATTATGGATAAATATTCAGAAAAAAACAGGTTAGAGCAGGGGTTCCCAAACTTTTTAGAACTGGGACCCAGTTTTTTTTTACATGACATGCTATCAGGAACCACTTAGGTTTATGTGACTTAAAAAAAAAGAAATCTAGAAAGATTTATTTACAAATAATAATAACCAGAAAAAAGATGCTCAAAAATTTATCCTCCTATATTTACAGATGATTGCAAACTGCAGGAGCTCAGCTCTTTGCAGGCCAATTAGCAGCTATCTGATTTTTGAATAGCCTCAGTCAGGGCTTGAGGGCTCAATCCTATCAAACTTTCTAGCACTGATGCAGCTGTACCAACAGGGCGTACACTGCATTCTGTGGTGGGGAGGCAGTCACAGAGGCCTCCTCAAGGTATGGGAACATTTGTTTCCATCCTGGAAAGTTGGGTAGGATTGCGCCCTGTGACAATTAGTTATCTGATCTTTCCATCACCCTTTGGAGACTCTGTTTGGCTGCTATGGGACCCACCAAAAATTGGGTTGAGATGCACTGGTGGGTCCCGACCCACAGCTTGGGAATCACTGGGTTAGAGCCTATTATTCTCAGAGCCACAAAGTAATATTTGAATGTAAATGTCATCATATAGTTATTGGACGTGAAATATAATACGATAATCTGCGTTATAGTGTTTAGAGATGTCTTTGCTTTTAAATGGGGAACCTGATGCCCAATTAGCCAGCTGCTGACAGATAAGCATGTTATGCGCAAGAGCAATTTGGACCCACATTGCCAAAACCAGATTTTCACTGATCAGTAGCCCAAATATGTGATGTCAGGAAGATGGAAATGCCCATTGAAAGAAATGAACATGTTTCCTTCTTCTCTAGTATTTACGAATGTAGAAGCCAAAGAGCTAGCAGCATCAGTAGCTATGAAGTTAGCAACACAAAGAGGAAGAAAAAATTAAAACATGACAGAAGCAAAGAACTTGGCAGGAGAGCAGCATTGAGGAAGGTGCTGGTGTCTTGGGATGCATCAGTTCCATGTGTCGTGAGTACAAGAAAGCAGTGGCACTGAAGAAATCATGCTCAGATGGCTTGTACAAGTTCTCCCATACTGCTCTAGTAACGCAAAGGTCATAATATTGGATGGTTGAGTTCTGAAGCAGCTAGCTTGGAAAAACAAAATTAGCACTATGAGTTGTGTCAAGTACGATCTAGCATGCCGAGGATGGTGGAGAGCTAAATGAGCATTTGCTCTTTTTGATGGTAGATGCATGTTGAACATTACATTTTATTTTGGCCCTTAAGAGGCAAACGAATTATCTGTCTGTCGTTCCAGCAGGGAAGACACACACTCTTCAAGCATGCACGTCCAAGTATCTTCATGAAATCGAATTCCAGACGGCAACTATGAAATAACACACACATCTTCAGAATGGATTTATTTTTGTAGCTCCACTGAGTTTCTGTATTTTGTGACCTTCTGGGTCAGTTTTGTTCTGTAATGAGCCTTGTCTAAATTAACATTATCCCCAATCCGCCATGTTGAAGGAGGAAGCTTACCGAACCTTTCCTGCTCTTTTCAGTGTTTTTTGTTTTACAATTCAGTTCAATACAGCCTGATTTTATTTGGAACACCTCTGTACTCAGAAGATTAGAAATGCAGGAGAGTATGAGTACTGTGTCTAAAACCTTGCAAATACAATAAAGCTATATGGGGATCAAACAATGAAGTCAGATAACTGGTTTTTTTTGGAGGGGGAAGTGTTATATTTTGATGGTATGTGAAAGAATGGAAGACAAGAACAATAGAAAATTTATAGACACTGGAAGCTAGTTTCTTAAGGTGAGCAAACAGGCATGTCTGCCAAGATAGAAGTAATCCGCAAAAATATTTCTTGGCAGTCCACTCATCATTAAAAAGTCTCCTATTGCATATCTATTTTTTGAACTCTATACATGACAAAGTTCCTGCAGAACGCTTGTAATCATTATCTTTTGCCACAGGTTTTTTTTTTTTCTTTTTTTCTTAAAAGAAAAGACACCCATGTCCCTCCAAAAGCTAGCACTGCCTATGGTAGGATCACAAAACTCAACATGCATGCCCAAGAAGAATAATGGAGCACTGATACAGCATTTCTGCCCAATATTGCATATACACAACAGGGATCAAATGTGTATACCTGTGGACTGAGCAGAAATGGGTTAAGATCACAACGTCTATGACTGAGTTCCCTCTAGAACAGGGCTCTCCAAACTTTTTGGCATGAGGTCCGCATCGTATATCTGACACAGTGTCAAGGACCAGGAAATAAATAAATAATAAATGCATGGAGAGTCGATGTGCTAAGAGTTTGATTGAATACAATAAATGGGTGGGGGTGGAATGAGGAGGGGAACAGAGGGAAAAATTGACTTACACTGGAAGAGGGGGGCAATGGATTTTGAAAAAGGACTGAAAAAGCGTGAGTATACACTGCATTCAGCCACGAGATGTGTTGAATGGAATGGAATTATTCCACTAGATTGCATTACATTCAGCATCTCTAGTGGTTGAATGTGGTATATACCAATGCTGAGAGACCTTATGAGCTGTTTTTCACCCCAAGACACTGGGGGACTGTGTGGGCTGAATAAAATCATCCAGAGGGCTGAGTGTGGCCTGCGGGCCGGGGTTTGGAGACCTCTACCCTAGAACAAAGTATGCATACACTACATTTCTGGGCTCTGTTATTCTACAAAATAATGGATAATGCTATCAAAATGCACACTAGCAGATGGGTGCTCTCAGATATTTGCAACCAGGTACAACAGAGAATAGAACCACAAATGAAATTCCCTTTTCAAGTTCCAAACACCTCAATGCAGAATAAGTACACATTATGATCACCTCTTTTACACAAGGCAATAAACATGGAGGGTGGCAGATTATAGTAGCACGGGATACTATGATACGGAGCACATCAGTGTGTCATTACACTTCCAAAGGACATAATAGGCTGATACTCCCTGATAATGATTAAGAAGACAAGCGAACAATGCTCAACCTTTATGGAGAGAGCAATACTTACTTCAGGCAGCTCAAGCTGTTTAATTCCTTCCCCCATTGTTTTTCTCACTCCAAATGTTTCTGTGCTCCCAAAGATAAAAATTGCATTTACTTAAGTGAACAGGTTGCGAGACTGTGATGTCCCCACCTCTGTTGGCCCACCTGCCCAAGGGTGGGGCCTTTGGGCACTCCTCTGCCCTTTAGGTATGTTGCTCCTGGGTCAATTAAGGGGATGTTCGGAGAGCGAAGGTCTGGTTTAGGGCTTGTAGGACCTGACTCTGAGTGTGGTTATCACCATTGTGTCTGGCCCCAGTACCAGAGGGACCACATCCCACACCCTGGTTCCCTGGATCTCCAATACTTACTTTGCTGCCTTTCTGGATTCTGCATGGCTACCGCAATGCAGCTGTCATCTTCCTTCCTCGATGCCAGTTTCACTTTTTAAAGTGTGGTCACCCTCCCAGCCAATCTGCATCTTGGTGGTGGTCATAGCTTCCCATTCTCTGCCTGACCTCCTATGCAGTTGCAGGCAGGGCCTAGGAGAGGGGGGTAAAGGGGGTAATTTGTACCCAGGCCCAGGGTCAAAAAGGGGGCCCAGGAGCCAAAGGAGGGGGCCCAGAAATTTCCTGGGATCTGACATTTTCCTATCTACTCAGACTTGTTGCCCACACAGGATGCTGGGGACACTACCATGAGTGTGTGGCTGCAGCTACTGGCAAGCTATATATGCTAAGTTGAGGAATACATACATGACACTCCTTAACAGTGTCAGATCTGGGAGGAAACTGGCCTGCTACAGGCTTGTGGATCTGCTTACCATGAAGGAGTGGGTAGGAGCTCAGGGACACAGCTGTAAGACTACGGCTGATGCAGAAGCAAATTTTGGTACACACAGGACACTGTCCATTCTAGTGTGAGCCGAAACATGATAATTTTCTGCAATGATTTTCTATATTTAAAAGATTTTAGAGAGACTTAGGAGTGTGTTGGGTTTTCCATAGTACTATATGTAGCTGCTGATGACGTGTGGGTGGGTAGACCTGGGAACCACAGACTTTTCCAGCTGTCCACCCTCCCCCCACCCTATTTCACCCCTCCCTGCCCCCATTCTGCTTGCCCGTCACCACCCTCCCCTGCTCTGCTTCCCCCTTTGCAAAGGGTCCCAAAAGAAACTTTGTACCCCCTGATAAAATTCCTCTCAGAGACCCTGGTTGCAGGAGCACCTGCTTGGTTGCTCCCAGCTTCTCCTGAATCTTGTTGGGTGGCTTCAGTTGGCATCACACGGCAACTGTTTCCAGGTCCTGCATCATCTGGTCTACTGACGCAGGACTCACAGGGACATACTGGAGAATTCTCTCAAGCAAAACAGAAATTACTTGTCTGAAAATACAATTAAAAATGGCTTCAGTTCATTGTGCCACTGGTGTTTCAAGGGACACACAAATTTTCCGTATCCATCCTCTTTGTACCAGAACAGCAAGCTTCCATCAAACTTTACAATCCTGTCTCCTTGTTTGGGATTGAGTCAGCTTCGGCACACCACACTTAACAAACTTCTTTTTCTTCTCCTCTCTCCCTGCAGTTTCATTAAAAGTGACTGCCACTGTTTTTGCATACATAAATGTATGGATTTCTCAAATAACCTAGAACAAAACTGACAGAACACAAAGAGATAAAGCACGCAGAGCCCAGCTTGCAATCGCTGGGGATGACATAAAAATTGCACTGAGCTGGAATGTGCATGCAAAAGAACAGAAGTTTGAATAATGCTGGCTAGCAAAATGAAGGCAGCAGGCTTTGGACTACCACATCAGAAGAAGTAATTGACACCAGAAGGGTTTGCACTGGGCTGAAGAACACCCTCTGGATCAGGTGGTTCTTGCTCACTAGGAGTCACGCCTGGTGACCTCTGATCACGAGAAATCTGTCTTGCCATATTAGGTCTTGTTACATGTCTCATTTCTCCCAAGAAAAGAACCAGGGGCACAGCATTACCAGAGGTCTGGCATATTTTAGAGGAGGAACCACAGGAGATTCACAGAGAAGCATCAAGCGTTTCTGTCATTGATGCAACAAGGATCTAGAAGCAATGGGCAGCCCAATCCTATCCAATGCTGGTGCAGCATTGGAGTTGAGGAGACAGGAGGTCTCCTCAGGGTAAGGGAACATTTGTTCCCTTACCCCGTGTAGCACCCAGCCTGCTTAATGGGGATACTTGGATCTGCGCCAGCTAGCTGGTATAGAACGGAGTAGCCCTGTGTAGGGTTTTCAAGCCCAGGACAGGGTTTCGGATGCAGCAGAGGCCTGTTTTACCATCCCCACCCCCTCCTGGGCCTGAACCACTCATCTCCACCCTCCCCATCTCAAAGCACATCCTTTTGCCTCCAGAATGCCCTCCTGCTGCCTCCCCGCCACCTGGTGCAGCACTTACCTTCCCTGGTTGCCATCAGGTTAGATGCAGCATCTGTGGGACAGTGCAGGCCTTCCCACCAGCACCACATACTCCCAAGGTGCTGAAAAGTGCTTAAGAGCACTTTAATGACAACCATCTCTGGCACTGTGGCCGCAGCTCCAGTGTTTGGCAGCCATAGGATTGGGCTGTTAATATAACAAATATGGTGGTAGAGATTCTGGGTTGATAATTTTGAGTGGCATTCCTACTCCATCTGCTGGGCCTTAATGGTTACTACATTCATTTGATGAAAACGTTTCTTTATACATTCCAGCCAAGCTCAGGCATTTTCCATCAAACGTACTTTTACAACCTACCTTTCTTTTCCCAATTTAATTCCCTTTCTGATGTTTAATAAAATACTTACACTTTGATCTTTTGCCTGCCTGATCCATTTTCACTGATGATTTGGTGGATTGTCATGGCTCTCCACCCTGCAGGCACTGCAGTGGGTTTTATTTTTAATAAGAATTCCTGGGGTTCTGTACTATCCTGGGTGTTGCTTTGTCCTAAATGGCTCTCCTCTGCCTCATATCTGTAGCCTGAGATACTGTCAGAAGAAAGAAACTACCAATAATTTTTCCCCTGTTCAGGCTGGCCCAGTAAAGGGAAAGCAGGGCCTCCCTTCTTCCAGGAGTCCCTTTCCCCAACAGCTCCCAAAGCTAAATATGAAAAAGAAAATGTTCAACCAGGCAGAATCAACTAGGCCATTGGTTCTCAAATGTTTAGCACCAGGACCCACTTTTTAGAATGAGAATCTTTCGGGACCCACTGGAAGTGATGTCATGACCAGAAGTGACATCATCAAGCAGGAAGATTTTTAACAATCCTGGGCTGCGGTCCTACCCATACTTAATGGGAGTAAGTCCCATTGAAGATCATTGTTGAAAGCATATACAGAGTAGCCTGTTAAAAGTACAGATCTGTAACATTTCCTCAAATGCAGTCACATACCATGGTAGCATCAAGTCTAATAGATTAAAAATAAAAGATTGAAAGGAATGTGGACCCGCCTGAAACTGGTTTGTGACCTACCTACTGGGTCCTGACCCACAGTTTGAAAAACACTGAATTAGGCAGTTTCCCCCATGAAATTCAATTCAGTGGGAGCCAAAGGATTCCCTTGTATATCTTCCTGTTAAACTCTATTTCCAGAGTTTCTCTGAAGCCAAGTACAGCTCCCATTAGAAGTTGCTCTCTTTCTCCCATGGCAGTAAATCCCATTCACTCTAATAAACAAACAACACCAAAAAACAAAACCCTTTTGTTATTAGCTCATGCATTTTCCAAATCCAATAGTATGTATTTGTCTTTGAAACTAAACTCTTTATGCTTGTGTTGAAGCTTAATATTAATCTCTAGCCTAGAGAAAGTAAGATCAATTGAAATATAAGAGAATGAAAGAATCTGGTTCTAGGAAGTATATTTCATGAACAGGGTCATGTGTGTCTTGAAAATCAGAACTGAATATGTTTCTGTCAGGATATTGTATTCATTTTACCAGATGACTGCACTGTTATTTTCATGATCAGTTTGCAGGTTACATTTTTCCAGGCATGGGAGCCATTCCTAGTACACAGATCAACAAAATGCCCATACCAGCAGTGCATTAACACTGGATCTGTCCTATTCAACCCTCTGTATTCTGTGTCTGTAAATGTCATCAGCTGTTGTGTTGTGTGAATGGACAACTGTGGGTGGCGCTGTTGGAAGAAAATGAGACAAAAGGGCTGGCCCAAGAACTTCTGGTGGCTGAGGTGGCTTCCAATATGCTGTTCTTCTAATCTGGTGGTGTGTCAACTCCTGCCCCCTTCTCCTCTTCCCTGTGCCCTGCTCCTTGTATTAAAAAAAGGATGAGGGGGAATCGAGTGGAAGGAGCGTGGAGGAACAGAGAATGGTGAGCTAGATTATCTCACTCTCCTCTCTACTGCTCTGCTCTCATCTTCCCTTATGAATCCTGGAAGCAGGAGGAAAAGTGGAGGCAGGCACCCAATGCCAATCTTATGCCTGAGAGGAGTGCCTCAGTCAGCCTCATTGATGGGCCGGTCCTGGGAGAAGACCCAATGAAATCTATTCTGGTTGTCATATTTAGATCAGCTTTCCATGAACTGATTACTGTTACTGTTTTAGAAATTTGTTGTGAGCCCCATTAGCAGCACTATTCTATCCATAGTTCAGAAGTAAGCACATTGAATTAAATGGGGCTTACTCTCAGGAAAGTATTCGAGGATTGCAGCCAAAGTGTTGTAAAGGTAGGAAGGTGCCAGGGGCAACTCTGCAGATGGGGCTGGCTCATGCCCAGGGAAGGAGCTATAGCAATGCCCAGACAATCCCTGAAGCAGTAAGGAAGGGTCTGCTACTCCTTCTGCTGCTCCCCACCACTGTCTGGGAAGCCAGAGTCCAGGGGGTGCTTATCAGACAGTTGTGGGGAGCTGTGGCAGCAGTAACCATCTTCTTTTTCTTATGTGCCACTCTACAATTCCCAGATTGCACCTGGTGGAAGCTGTCCAGGAATTGTTAAATAGCACCAAGGAAATAAAGAGGCTGGCCTATTGCTACCTATGCTGCACTGCCTCCCAGTAATATTCCTTGAACCCATGACCCCTGGCTGGTTTGCTGAGAGACAGTGGAGTGCAGTACAAGCAGCAGATCATCTTTTTCTTCCCCAATACCATTTTACAAATCTTGCTGCAGGCATGCACGTGTTCATTCCAAAGCATATACAAACATGTCCAGCTGGGGGGCTGCAGCCTTTCAGGGATTTTGCCCCAAGAACCCCCGTCCCCACAAAGCCAGAACCACTGCTGAAAGAGGAGATACATACAAATACTTCAGAGAAATAAACCACACAAATCCCACAGAATCAGATCTTTGGTTTAAGTCATGTTTTGAATGTGACATGGCACATCTGCACACCCCTAATTAAAAGAGCCCTAGATGTTCCTTGAGAGGAGCAGTAGACTTTGCATTGGCAATGGAGCTTGACTTTAATAAACTGTGTACTAGAAACCTTTAATTTCCTTGGGAAAAAATAGTAATTTATTTCAGGGTGTTTTCTTTTTTGCTGAACAAGTACCTGCATTTCCTCAATGGTAAAATAAACCAGCTGGGGTTTTAATGTCGGGAATAACTCAGCACTTCAAAACACTGTGCATACAAAAAGGGCTTTGCAGTTTAACTCGGAGGTCAAAAAAACCATGTTCCTTTTAAATTATATTGGAGAAGGATAACGCCTCTTCCTTTAAACTTCAGCGGTGAAGAAGAGACAAATTAAAATGTTCATCTACTGCACTGAAAACTCCTTTCTGATCAGAAACTCAAGCCAAAAATGCACTATGAATGGGTGTTGTGGTCAAATAGGTGCTAACTCACCATACCATAACTCCTGCCCCGGAGGTGCTCTTTCCTGGCTGTGATCTGTGGTGCCCAAGAATGATTGTGTACTTCTGTGTTGCAACTAAGTTGAGCTTTGGGCAAGAGTAGAAGGGGAAAGCATTGGAACACATGATGTTTCTGGGAGAAGCTGGAGCTCAATTGTGGAGTGCATGGCATGCATGAAGAATGCTATTCTAGTATAGTGGTGAAGAATCTGGATGGTGAATCAGGTTTGAATCTCACCTCTGTGGCAAGGATGGAATGATGTGTCAACTGCTAGTGACTGAAATTAATCTTGGTATACTTACAGTGAAGTGTAATTTACCCAGAGAGCTGGACAAAGGATTGCTACCACTCAACCTGTGATACCTGGTGAATGCAAGTAGACTCCAGGTCTTGTAGCAGTGATGTGGTCTGGGCTGATTAAATGTCTGAGGAGGAGATTTTGTCAGGTGTAGAAGAGAAAGATCTAAATTGTATTTCTCTCCACACTGCTTGGGCCCAGTCTGAGAAACAAGGTTCAACCTTTTCTTGTTACTTACCTGAGTAACTTACTTACTTGTTACTTATCTTCATGCCTTGCAATGCAGACTGATTCATCTGTCCATTCATGAGGGGACATCTACTATTCTTGGTATGCAATCCTGAACTGTCTGGCAAGCAAAGCTGCATTGTCGTCAAAATGGCTGCTGCTGCATCCTATGGGCATTCAGGCAGATGTGGGCAGCACCAGACACCTCCTCGGGGGAAGGGACATTCGTCCCCTTCCCCTGAGTAAGGAAAATAGCCCCGCAATGGGTATTTAGGTCTGAT
The DNA here is from genome assembly GCF_035046505.1 of Tiliqua scincoides. NCBI lineage: Eukaryota > Metazoa > Chordata > Lepidosauria > Squamata > Scincidae > Tiliqua > Tiliqua scincoides. The sequence goes on from NC_089826.1 coordinate 64,445,814, forward strand.
GTGGGGTTCTGGAACTGGCGGAGCTGAGCTCTGCCAGTTCCACCTCCCCCTGCCCCACTTCCTCCCCCAATATGCCTTTCCCCAGCCACCCCTGTCCCGGAATGCCTCCCCCATTTCCTCCCCATCCCAACTTACCTCGCCACTGCCCTGCACTCACCCAGAGTGCCAGGCAGTGCTCCACTGGCCGCCAACAAGCACCAGCCCAGCGTGGGCTCACATCAAGTCTGCTCTGGAGCTGGGCCAGTGCTAACCGCCGCAAGCGTGCCTTAAGGCACATTGGCAACAGTGTGAACCAGCAGTGTACTGGTGCTCATTGTTCAAGATTGACCCTGAATCCAGCTTTCAGTGAAGATATGGTCTTCCCGTACACTACCCTTCCACTGAAGATTCAAGGTACAGAAATAATACCCAGATAAAAATACAATAATGTGGAGCCCCAGGCCAGAGTACCTGGTATTCGTAAGACCCCCAGGATGGACTATTTTTTGTAGGTATGGTTTGAAGTTCATTACAACAGAGGAGATGAGATTTTAGTATGTGAAAACAATACATCAACCTTATATCTATTTCTACAGGATACAGGCAAATGATTCCCATTTGACAAAGAAACAGAAAGAGCAATAACCTGGAAGTCAAGAAGGGAATTAAAAAAATGATGGGGGGAAAATTGCATTTCAGTAATCTGGTTGCGTGTTTATAAATTCAGTGGATGCACATGGCAGGTCGGCAGTTTAGTTTAACAGTGAGTTCAATAAGCTTTCCTTAAGAAATGAGGACTGGGGAAAGAAAGGGCATCTGTGGTATAAAAGTCTCTCGCAAAGATGGCTCAATCAATGTTTTTACTGACTGAGGTTTGCCTGTTGGTTTTGGTGGGACTTTTCAGAAGGTAGTAGGGGTCTTAGAACTGTAGGAGCAGGACCCAGATGTCTTGCTCTCTGTGCCACAATGGCAACATCCTAGTGGACGGGGTGGTTGGACTCATCTCTATTATTCTGTTGCACCACTGCAGGTAATGACCAGATGATGGAACACCAGCAGGGATCAGCTGACCAAGAGGCAATAGCATTCCACTTCCACCTGCCTCACAGCCCAATCCTGAGCTCCCGTGACGAGCAGCTTCAGCGCCACCAAAAATGGCTGCTGCCAGATCCTGTGTGCCACAGGCTACTATGGGTGGCACCTCAGGAGAAGGGGACTTTCGCCCCTTCTCCCGGGTAAGGAAAGTAGCCCAGCAATGTAACGTTAAAGCGTTTGTGTAAGGCGCCAAGCCCCACACAAACGGACAGGATCCGGTGGAGCAGAGTTCCACTGGAACCACCTCCCTCCCTCCCTGCTCCCTCTCCCCGGCACGCCTCCTGCTCACCCTCTCTCCGCCTTCCTGTCATGCCTCCTTCCCGCCCTCTCTCCTCCTTTCGCCCGCCTCCCCCCTCCCTGGAACACCTCCTCCCCGCCTACCTCCCATTCCCGCTTACTGTGCCGCAGCTCAGTGGTCCATGTGACTGCCGAGTGGTAGAGCTGGGCGCCTGCCTGGCGCTAGCCCAGTGTCGGCCAGCGCTGGACTAGTATGGACACTCATCCGGTGGTAAGGTTCACAAACGTGCCTTTCGGCATGTTTGTGACAATGTGCACCGGCAGTAAGCCGGCATGTTGAACCCAGGATTGGGCTCTCAATCACTCTGCTAATTCAGGGCTGCCTCAGTCTGAAAGCCTCATTGTTTAGCACAGATTGAACTGTTCATGGACCACCTAGTCCTGTGTGCTGGCTTGGGCACACAGCATGCCTCCAAGCCAGGGGGCCATACTTCTGAAGTGATCACAAATTCACTCTCTTAGCAGTTACCTGCATGCTCTGATATGCAGAAGTGGGAACCATAAGGGCCCAGTTTGCACACATCCACTGTTATACATACAAAGGAACATATGACCTGGACAAATTCTCAGTTTGCAAACTTTTACATGTGGGGCAGAAAGTAATTGACAGGATTTGGAGCCCAAAAATGTCTGGCAGAAGAAGCAGAGTTGCCAAGGTGAAGGTATCCCCAAACCTTATGAGCCATAACAGTGGGGTCTGCTGACATTTCATAGTTGCATATTATTGAATGATCAAAGAAAAATAAAAATCTGGTGCCAACAAAGAAATGGGGAGGAATTTTCCCTATAGAGAAATGGCAATATTTTCTTTTCCAAAATGATGACTGGATTTTTTTTTAAATGTTACATTTTAAAATAATATTGTTACAACCATGACACTAATGAAAAGCTCATGCTGCCGCACTATGCCCTACCAATGGGAAGCTCTACACACTACATTTTGTATGGAAAGAAGGATGGAGATAACGAAGATGGCTCTCCTAAATGAATCAGGCCCTCTAAAGCCCAAGTCTTGGGTTGAAAATCTGAGATTTGGTAGCCTAGCTGAAGAACCTGAGATAATCCTTGCACAACTGAGTCAGGTCACAAATCCAAGACCTGGTAAACCTAAAAACAAGTTGTATAGTGCAATCTTAGTCCCATGTACTCAGAAGTAAGACCCATTGTGTTCAGTAGGATTTACTCTTAGGAAATGTGTAGTCTTAAGCACCCTACCCCTTTGCTTAGAATCATCCACCACCCCAAAGGCTTTGTAGTACATAGTTTTCTTCAAACAATTATCTGATGTTTGTTATCTGGTGTGCTCCCTGGGGCATTTGGTGGGCCGCTGTGAGATACAGGAAGCTGGACTAGAGGGGCCTATGGCCTGATCCAGTGGGGCTGTTCTTATGTTAATGTGGCTCTTCCAATCTTTCTTCTTTAAAAAAAATCCTAAACAAACTAATAAATAAAATGTTTGTGGAGCCACTGGTGTGAACCAATGTGAACCCTGCTTTAAGCCACCAGCTGAAGAGCAATGGAGTACAGCTGTATATAAGTCAGCTGTATATAAGTCAGTTCTGAAAAAATAACTAACGGCATGTGATTCAATGTCTAAGGAAAATGAAAGTAATTGTAGCAACTATGGTAATAACTCTGGCAAAAGAAAAACATAAGTGCTGGTTTCTGCAGAAATGACTGTACCAGCAACTAGGTCAGCTCTTTTGGTGTTGGGAGGGGAGTCCCCAAGGGAAACTTGTCCAGTCAAGTAATCCACTATCTATCACTGTTCCCCCAATCAAAATGATTTATTTGCACTCTATAATGTTATGCCATTGAAGGTATCCTCTCCCTTCTCTCTCTCTCCCCCCCCCCCACTTCTCTCTACGTTCTGCATTTTCTCAAGGTAGCTGTCTCTTGAGCTAAATGCTAATGTAGCCTTTTGTTCAATCCCTCAACTGATCCATATGTGCAGGGATGGGAGATGTGGGGATATATTTTTGAAGCCATAATATTTCATACATAATAACTGACAGAGGTGCCCTGTACTAGGGATGTAAATGTCATCCGAAATAGGTAAGTCTGCCTGTAGACAATCCCAACTGTATAGGTTACTACATAAATTCGTATTCTGTCTGTTAACTTGCTTGGGGAATAACTGGAGATAGTAGGACACCAGTGGCCTAAATGCGTTTTGGATTAATTAATGTTCTTCTCCACTAGATTGCTATATATTTAAATGGTTTTAATAGTTTGGGCTAGAAGGGAAATGTTAGCTCTTCTTAAGAGGTGGAATAGAGTATTGTAATCATCATAATTTATATAGTGTGTTTAAGTGTTCAAAGGATTTCACATACATTATCCAGTAATCTTGTAAGGTACAGCTATTATTATTATGAATATTTACAGTATATATAACTGTTCAACAAAAAAAAATAGTTTATAAAGTGGTTTTCATATAGCTAAACAAATAAATAACTGGTTCCCTCTCCCCAAAGGGCTCACAATCTAATAAAAAGACACCAGCAACAGCCACTGGAAAAGATGCCATGCTGGGGTCAAGAAGTATAGCTACTTTCTCCTATATACCTTCTCTTGTATTTTCTCCAAATATTTCCCCAAATACAAGAGGCACCACTTTATAAGGTGCCTCTTTGCCCAGTTAGCAAGGGAATAATAATAAATACTATTTGTACATGTTGCAAATGGGGAGGGGGTAAGAGGTCTGAATCGCACTGAACACAGTGGGATTTACATCTGAGGAAACATTCATAGGATCATGGCTTTGGTGAAACCTGAGCAGGATCACAATTGGAGTGGTGTCAGGGGTCAGCAAGTCTGGGCACAAGTCATGCCCATCAGAGTCCCCTCTCCCCTTGTTAAGGCCAATTTCTGATTCTTTAAGTCCTAGTGGCAGTCGTAGTGCCCAATGCAGGAAGAGAGTGCTACCCACCCCCCATGTAAAGGTTTGGCATCAGCCCTGATCACAACACAACAGGCACCATGGCTATGGAACTGATGTCCCTGCTGTTTTTCAAACAATGTTTGGAGCAGCTGTGTGGCAACCAGGGCCTGATTGAGACTGTGGCACTGAGTGTTGATGGTTTCTACCCATGCTGTGTTCCCAGTGAAAAATTATAAGGTACTATATGGATATGCGGAGAAACATTAATCTGCTTCCCCCCCCATGATGTTTTCCCACCACCCCAGCTGCTATTAATTTTTTTTTTTTTAAATAACAGCAGGGAGATCTGATCATGGACTCTAGTGGTCAGATCTCATTTGGCTTCTAGCCACCATGCTGCCCCAGCTTTTAGCATCCTATTTTTTCCTAACACCAAGTCCTTGAATGGAGCAAGAGGTGAATTATATGAACCATCTTATTCCCCAGCACTGAAAGGTTTACTCTTGAATAGCTGATTCCCATGTCAGTTGCAAAGGTTACAGAAGTTTGGTTTCCATATATCTCCTTACATTGCTCCTGTACCCATTCCAAGTGGATCCTTTAAGAGACAGCAAAAGAGAGGAATTTGGATTGAGTTGAGGAATAGTCATGACTCTTATTATTATATATTATTATTATGAATAAAAATCATGGCAGAAAATAAAATGAACATTTCCCCACAAGCAGGGGATGAAAATCAGTATCCTCTGCTGTTGCACCCCTGCACCTAGTATTCAGTGACATACTGTCCCTGCAGTTAAAAACCACCGATAGACCTATAATTTACCAAGAATGTTTAGAATCCACTTTTAAAGTCATCTAAGCCAATGAATGATCAACAACCCTCAAACTTGAGATTGGTAGATCACAAGTTGTGTAGGGCTAGCTTAAGGGGAGATAGGTTGAGAGCCAGGATGTGTAGTAGTTCAGGAGTTAGACCTGGAAGATCCAGGTTCAAATCCCAGCTAAGCCATGAAGCTTCTTGGGTGACCTTGGGCCAGTCATTATCTCTCAGCCTCACCTACCTCACAGGGTTGTTCTGGAACCAAAGGAGGGAAGGAACTATGTACACCACCCTGAGCTCCTTGGAGTAAGGCTGGTATAAAAACATGAAAAATAGAATAACTTTAACTACCACGATCCTAGAATTCCAATTTGCTATGGTGGGACAGCATCTTACAATAGGTCAGCTACTTGGATTAGCTAGGATGGCTGACACCTTGCTTGTGGACCGACACCTGATTCTGTTGTTCCAGCTTTCTTGTGGTCTTGTCAGCAAGAAAACCAGGGCACTACCTTTCACCAAGCCTCCAGCTGGCACCATGCAAGTGCCTTGGCCAGCATCAGTTCTGGGAATGGGTCCAGCTACTGGCCTAGTTTGCATCGCAACATTAGGCCAGCTGAGGACTTCTTGCACCTGATCCTGCCTAATCCGGCCCAGGGAAATTGGTTTATAGGATGAGGCTATATGAATGAAATGTGCTTAGGTGAAATCAGAAATACAAGAAGAACCATTAAAATGCAGGAGAAGCCTCATTATCCATTCATTTCCATCCCCTTCTCTATTATGCAGTTAGATATGATACAGTTCATAGTTATCCCATTTTAAGGTATTAAGATAAGAGTTTAAAAGAGCAGATGGATTGGCGTTCTTACAATGAACTTCTACCTGGTATGGGAATCTGACACCATTTTAATACATATTCCTTATAAAGTATATAAAGGATCATAGTCAGTATTCACAAATGAAAAGCTGTTGCTTAATCAGTATGCTTGGCCTTCCTAGGGATGCATTATAGTTCTGAAATAAAATGAAATAAACTTTGCAAGACATTGGCAAGTTTTATTCGCTACCTGGTTTTTTTTATTTTTTGGCTGGGGGGCTACTACTTTGTGACAGCTATCTTGCATGCTAGAGGGATAAAAGTATAACTGAAGTGGTACAAAAGAGAAAGAAAAAAGGGGGCATTCTATGTACATTTCATTTGCAAGATCCAGCTAGATCTGCATTGCTTTGCATTACATTAGTTCACAGCTGAAAACAAATATGGAAAGCAACAAAGTGTGAAGTTCTTTTCTTCATTATAACAGCCCAATCCTCAACCCCAGCAGCACTCATAGGTGCCAAAATGGCTGGTGCTGCATCCTATGGGCTAGCCACCCAGAGTCTTCTTGGGGTAAAGGAACAAATGTTCCCTTACCCCATGTAGAACTAAGACAGCCCAAATGGGTCTTGTCGGAGCTGTGCCAGCTCTTGAACTGGCACTGAACCAAGAAGTGCCATGTTGGGCTCAGTGGCTCAGGGTGGGGCAGAGGCTATCTGCCCCACCCTGTTGCCATCTCCACCCCCTTCCTGGACCTGATCTTCCATCTGGTCTGCCCTCCCCCCCACTCAGTTCTGCACCTCCCTGCCTTACCCCACCTTTCCCCTGCCCCAAAAAGCCTCTCTGCCTGCCGGCCAGCCACAGTACTTATCCCTGGCCGCACTGCCTTCTCGTCTTCCTGACACTGAGACCCAGCACCATTCACAGCATAAAGAATAATATCATAAAATAAAAATGTAGAAAAATAAAAAGCAAAGTCAAAGAATTATAGATTCAAACAACTGCAAAAGAAGACCTAGATAAGCCAAAAAGCTGGTCAGGAGACAAGGATTTTACCATCTTTTTGAAAATTCAGTAAAGAGGTAGCCCTTCAAGAAGCAGGTCCCATAATTTTCAGCCATAACATGCTGCAGTCCACTCCCAGTCATGACCACCCTGCCAAGATGAAGTGGGTAGACATGCCTGTTAGCTAGATCTCAGTTTGCTAGTGGGCTTGTGTGAGCAGAGGTAGCCTTTAAGCTACAAGAGTCGCAAGGCTTGCAGGTTAAAAAGAAATACAGGTTAAAAGCTTTACTTCTGAGTTTCATAGAGTTTTATTTGAAGTGTTTTCCTGTCTTGAGACTCCTGTCTTGAGACCTTGTAATGTAGATGGTTGGGTAAGCTGAGGAACCAGCAACACTTAAGTGCATTCCTGTTGGTGGAGAGGTTCATTATAAAATCAAATAACGGAAGCAAAATATTCCTGATCAGGAAGAAAACCCCTGATATTTCAGTATACTTTCCTGTAAGTATTTGGGGCATTATCCAGTTTCCTCTTTCACCCTCCCCACCTCCTCTGCCATACAGGAGTCTCATGGTGCCTGTCCACCCCTCCCACCCCCAGTGGTAGCCCTCTCTTAAGGAGGAAGCTGTATCCCTGGGAGAGCTATGTGTACCGGCATGCATAATTTGCCTCCTGTATTGGAATAACGGAAGATCTGGCCAGGAGGTAGGGTGTGGTGTCAGCAATGGCCCCTTTAAGGGTAAGGCCTGGGCATCCAGCAGAGTGTGCTGCACAGCTGCAGCCACTTGAAGGCAATAGGGCCATCAGGGATATAATGAGCACCTGAGGCAGGAAGGGTTTGTGGGTAGTAGGAGGAAAGCTTGAGGAAGGGGAGAGTGGATTAATGGACTGAGGAATTGATCTGTGAATAGCAGGAAATCCCTCCCATTGTGCTCATGACTCACCTCTTTGTTTGCAAAGGCTTTGCAAACCATAGCTTTTTTTGCTTTGTTTGCTACAGAACATGAAGGTAGAACCAGAAACTACATAAAATGCATAACATGATTTTTTTTGAGGGGGGGGGCTGCAAAATGGATCAAGAGCCATGGCAGGGAGTTGGAGGACTTCAAGACTTTGCCCTGCCACATTTCCACTTCCAAATGTGCCCCCGTGATGTTTTCAATAGAGAAAAGCTTTCATTGAAAGCCAGCGGAAGCTTAAAAATAGAAGGGGATCGGGACACACGTGATTTGGAGCAAAGCTGTAGAGAGGGCAAAGTCCCACACTCCCTGCCATGGTTTCACTTCTCTAAGATGCTATTTAAAAAACAAATCCACCAGGTCATGTTGTAGATTTTGTGTAATGTCCTAAAGATGTGTCCCATCCGCATCCCCCACTCCAAGTCCAGGTTGGAAGAGTTAGAACAGACAAAAGAAAATATTTCTTTACTCAGTGTGTGGTTGGTCTGTGGAACTCCTTGCCACAGGATGTGGTGATGGTATCTGCCTTGGACGCCTTTAAAAGGGGATTGGACAAGTTTCTGGAGGAAGAATCCATTACAGGTTACAAGCCATGATGTGTATGTGCAACCTCCTGATTTCAGAAATGGGCTATGTCAGAATGCCAATGCAAGGGAGGGCACCAGGATGAGGTCTCTTGTTATCTGGTGTGCTCCCTGGGGCATTTGGTGGGCCGCTGTGAGATACAGGAAGCTGGACTAGATGGGCCTATGGCCTGATCCAGTTCTTATGTTCTTATGATACAACACTGTGGGCCCAATCCTATCCAACTTTCCAGCACCTATGTAGCCACAATGCAGACCTGCAGTAAGGGAACAAATGTTCCCTTGCCTTGAGGAGGCCCCCATGACTGCCTCCTCACCACAGGATGCAGCACATGCCCCACTGGCACGGCTGCACCAGCACTGGAGAACTGGGTAGGATTGGGCCCTGTGTCCATTTCGTTTTTATACATTCCAAACAGCTCTCGGGTGTACAGCTGCCACCAAATATTTGTGCCTTCTCCTTCAGGACCTTTATGACTAGATAATGCTCATCTCATAGCAATTCTTCTACATCCTTCCATTTAGCATCAAGAATAACTGGAAAGTGCCAGGATAATATTCTTTTATTATAGACGCAAAACAGAAAATGCTTCTGACAATAGATGCACTATAGGGCACTGTCAAATGAAACAGATCCAACTTTCATGGTGTCACTACTTTGGGGGAAAATATGCTAAATTTCAGACAAAAAATACCTTTTGACTGAAATGATTTTTCATACCATGCCTGAAGCTCTTTGCTTTCCAGAAGCTGTGACTGGTGCATCAGTTTTAAGGTAACAGCATATGGCACACAAATAGCCTCCTTCCAATGTCTTGTCATGCTGAATTGTACTACAGTAGGCAGAAATAATCCTCTTTTCAGGAAAGTTCAGTTCCATAACTACAGAAGTTAAACGTGCTCAATGGAGGTCACACTAAATGTCAAAACCCTTTTGAAGCTGAAAAAGAAGCTGATTGCCTCTAATTAAATTACTGCTTATACGTTATTTCCTAAAGGATAGCCACTTTGACAAGGCTGCAGCGGTGTCCTCCCCTGCATATAGCAGCTGGATGTAACTGTGTCATAAGGCTGTCTATAGATCAGACCAGGACAAATGGTGACAGAGATCAGAGGTCTTTAATGCTGCATCTACCTTCCCTATTCAGAACCATCAGATTTAAAATCTGTCTCTGCTATCAACTGTGTTGCCTAACCATCCTTTCCTTTTTCAATGATTAAGAGCAGGAAGTCTCTGCTCCCTTTTGGTGACTATCAAGCAGTAGCGTAGCTAGAGGGGGTGCACCACACTAGTTTTTCAGGATGCCTCACCTCATTGTGCAAGCGGCTCCTCCCCTTCGGAGCCATTCCGAGCTGCTAGAGCAGAACGGATGTGTCTTGTTTTTGCTCTTGTGGCCCGAAAGGCTCCAAAGGGGAGGGGTCGCTTGCGCACCGAGGTGAGACACCCTGAAAAACTTAGTGTTTTGCACCCCCTCTAGCTATGCTACTGCTGCCATAGACTCCAGCTGTTGCTACTGCCAGACTACACTCATCTGAATCCCTCTTGTTTTTTGGGACTGCACCATTGTCACAGGGGGTTGAACAGTGGTCCACTGCAGCCCCCAGGAGATGGAAAGGTAATGTACCAAGCTGCTAAGCTCTTGACCCCTCAACAGGGCTCCACTGCTCGTACACTCTGGTGGCACCAGTTTCCCTCACAAACACTGAACATGCATTCCAATCCAGAGGTGTGGCTGATGCTGTTGTTTATTCCTTGTAATGATCTCTTTCTCTTTGCTCCCCACAGGCAGCTGTCTCAGAGGTGAGGACATTGTGCACCAAGTGAAGCCAACAGCTTGCCTGCCTGCCATGAACAGCATAAGCCCAGCAGCTGCACAGCAAGGTTGCTGACCTACTCCGTTCAATCAGGTTCCTCTGTGCCAGACAGTGAACCAACTGGAGCAGCCAGATGTCATGGATACCTGTTACTTGACTGTCTGATATGTTGCAATGGCACAACAGCCCTGTTAGGAGGAGACAGTTGGCAACCCACTTGTGTGTTTCCCTTGCAAATGCTGCTCTATCACTGATACAGTTCAATGCAGTCCTTGACTGGATCTAATTTATTGTTACTTTGTTAGCAGATAGAGATCCCTTCTTCCCTTTGTTAGCAGATAGAGATCTGCTTCTTATCTCACCTGGCCCCAGGGTGGGACACTGCAGCAGGAGGGGCCTCTCATTCAAATTGGATTGGGCTGTTGATGATTTAACAAGGAAGTGAGACAGGAAGCCCTCATCTTTGTTCAAGCCAAATTCTATAGAATCAAGTTTCCTGACAAATTTTAGGTCAGCAGTTTTAGATCAACAGTAGACTATTCTGGGAGACTGACATGTTCACCACTGGATTCTGAAAGTTGCCATGCTTTTATGCGATATTTGCGTCCATTCCTCCTTGTGTAGAGAGGCTGGACTGTGGAGACAGCCAAAGGTCATCATTGGCAAGTGCCAACACATGACACATTGGAGGAGGAGCAAATGAATTGTAGGGTATTACTAAGGGAGACTCCTGCTTTAAGGTACTTAAAAACATGAAAACTGCTCCAATCTGGTTTTGCCATTGCAGAAAAGGGAAATCGATTCAAAAGAGGCTTTACTCAGCATGTGTGTATCACCCCAAAGATTAACACGCACCTGTTGTAGCAGTGCTGGTCACATTTCTGGGTACAAGGAAAGCCTTTGCCAGCATACAAATGGACACATTCTGAAAACCAGCAAACCTGGCTGACAGGGTCAGCCTTTAAGCAATTTGGCCAGTTCAGTTGAATCAGGCCCTGCGCATTGCCGCTACCATAGCATGGAGCAGCCCAAGCTGGTATGGCAAGTGGAGCGCTATGTTGACCAACCCATCTGCCTTCACTTCTGGATGGCCCAAAATATTCCTCCTGGAGACAGGTGGTGGTGATATCATCGCGTCACTGCCAACTATTTCCAAGTGCCATGCTTTGAGAACGACACCTTCAGTGCTCATCTGGCTGCTGCTGCAGTCACCATAGCTGAATGGTGAGTCGGGGGGGTGCAGGGAGGGGGGACCCTATGCAAATGATCCGCATTGAGCCTCGCTGGCTGCCTGGGAATATGACAAAAATGACCCTATATCTGCTGTACCTTGGAGTACTGAGGATTGTTAGCTCAAAATACTGTCTCTGACCATCTGAAAGGCAATCATCTGTACATAGTCACGCACTTTTCTTATATGCAACATTTGAAACCTATAGCAACCTGCTCCTTCAGGGACTCTGGCTTTCCCCAGAGATGTTTGCGTGCCAAACACAGTCTTCTGTAAGGAGCAAATGATCCATACCACTTTTGCCCTTGTTAAACAAAGCATTATACCAGTCACTTGACTGGGATCAGCAGACTCTGGGAAACTCCTCCACAGACCTGCTTCCTCAGCAGTTTCAATCCTCAATTCCTGCCTCAGTATTATTTGCCTGCCACTGATTAAAGTGGCAAGCAACACAGGCACTGAAATGGCTCCAGCTCCGAGGCCAAGACCTCTCCACAACAATACTGAATATCACATGTGTGTACTTTTTTCCTAATCCATCTTTCTCAGGTAATGATTCCCAAATGAAGGGTCAGGACTCTCCAACAAAAGGTCACAGGGCCCTTATGAATGAGGCCCCAGGATGTTCTCTGTGGGTTGCTTGAAAATGACCTGTTTTGAGATGGTAAAGGGTTCGGAGGGTTATGTGCTTGCCTAAGGGTGCAATCCTAACCCACTTTCCAGTACTGACATAAGGGTAATGCAGCTCCAAGGTAGGGAACAAACATTCCCTTACTTTGAGGAGGCCTCCATGAGTGCCACCCATCTGCAGGATGCAGCACATGTCCCATTGGCACCGCTATGCCAGTGCTGGAAATTGGGCTCGGATTTGGGCCTAAGGTAAATATCCCATGGGTAAATATTCACAACAAATATTTAAGGAATTATTGCCCTGCTGAATGGGAGCTGAAAGAGTAGCAGGAAAGCTGAAAGCGCAGCAGGGAAGCAGCAGGGAAGAGTCCGTCCCCTGCGTCATCCTGCCACCTTTTACAAAGGACAAATGCTGTCTGCTGGGGCAGGGGATAATGGCTGATGGGATAAACACCACCACAAAGACGGTGGTGAGGTGAGTGAATGTGCTGTCTACTCCTCCAAGTGCCACCTGGTTTCTGAGACCCAGTGAGTCCAGTTGGAGGTCTAGATCTGGACTGAGGCTTTATTTAAACATGATGGTGGCTCTGTAAGACAAATGTATCCATGTGGCATTTCACTGGGCTGGCATCCCACTGAAATTTTATGACCTCACTTAAGCATGCAGTGAACATACCAGGAATCTATATGTATCTGTCTGTAAGCTTCCTTACAATGCATAAGCAATGCTGAGGGCCCAGTTTAAATCTGACTTTGAGTACATGGAAGACCATATAGGTAAATCTTTTTTACACATGTGGTGTCACATTTAAATCAGGTCTGGGACAAACAGACCTGCCTTATACTTGGACCACTGGCCCATTGAGTTTTGTGTTGTGTATGCTAAGTGGCAATGACTCTCCAGGCAGAAACCTTTCCCTGCCTTACCTGATGATGCAAGAGTTTGAACCTGGGACCTTCTCAGTGGCATCACTAGGGGGCATGGGGGTGCAAAATGCACTGGGTGACACAATTGGGAGATGGGGTGACAACCAAAACATCTATAAAATTTTTGTGCAATGTTTCAGAGTTCAACCAAGTCACCCATCCAAGAACATAAAAGAAGCATCATGGATGCCAAGAAAAACAGGTGGATTGAAGAGTTATTACACCCTAAGTTCCACGAAGCTTGCAGAGGAATGGCCCTTCCTCACTTTGAAGGGTGCCAGCACAGTGGCTGTGGGGCCAGGGCTGAAACAGGCTGCATGGAAACCACCAATCAGAGGATGGAGTAACTCACAGCTAGACAACAGCTAGAGCAGCATACCCAGAACCCAGGAAATTCTGGACATGTATGGTCATGTATGGGAGGAGTGACATCATTGGGGTGACATCATGGGTTACCACATTGGGTGACTCCAAACCTAGTTACACCATTGATCCATCTGCATGCAAAGCAAGCGACCTACCATTGAAAAAAAGCCCCTCTTTGGAAACACAAAGCTTAGCTCTCTGTCACAATGCATAGCAGTGATTTTCAACCTTTATTTTTTAATCTCAGGCACATTGACAAGGTGTTTAAATTGTCAAGGCACACCATCGGTTTTTTGACCATTGACAAGGCACACCATACTGTTGCTCACATCCCCCAATGGCCCTACTGATAAATGACCCTCCCCCAAACTCCCATGACACACCTGCAGACCATTCATGGCACACCAGTGTGGCAAGGCACTGTGGTTGAAAACAGCTGATGGATAGAGATATTTTAACTATTTGTAAACACTGTATAGAGAACATGCGATAGCCAAATAATACTTAGGAGAAATGGCCAGATAACACTGTCCCCTTAGTTCAGTGGTGTCCAAACTTTTTTGACTGGCAGCTCCCTGGAACCCCTGGCTACTGGCCACAGATCCCCATTACAGCTGCAATCCTATACATTATATAGGGCTGGGGATTTTTTAATGAGGATTCTGAAGCTTCCCTGGCTGGTTTCCTCAGCTCCCCAGGAGCCAAGGCTCACAGCTGGAAACCACTCCCTTAGTTTATTGCTCTCTCCAATTGTGGTTCTCAGTTAGCCTGGGAGAGATCTATATTTTGAGTGTCTGAATATGAAAAAGACAAACCAGTGAATATATTTAGGGCTACAGGGCTGGTAGACAAATACACAGAACTGAGGCAAATTCATTTTAACCAGCTATTAACTTCTTATTATGCAGTTCTAGCGCCAAGCCTTTTTGAGCTGAGCCCAAATTCAGAGAGAACTGGGCTTGGCTTGTTATGGTTTAGGATTCCCAAGCTGGGAGAATTAATTTCTGCCGCTCCCCTTTCCAGAAATTCCGCACCACTGTTAATTACAACACCGCACTGGTGAGCCTTGAATCCTTTGAGACTTATACATGATCCACATCCTTCCACTGTGGCCTTGAAGACTTTGTAGGGATATTGCCTTAGTAGGCAATCAATGACTTTTTAAAAATACATTTCCATTTTGGTTCAGTTCAGCTGAATTTGCAGGCCTGTATGTTGATGTAAAAAACAAAAAAAAAAATAGCACTTCTTATAGCTGCACTGCATCATTCCACTCTCCGTTTGAGTTTGAGTTTTATTTTTTTCTTTCCAAAAGGCCTCAGAGCTACCCTGGAAACTCATTTGCATGCTGTTAACTGAAACTGACACCTGGTGTCACAGTCCTCTGGGGCTCCTGCATCTGTGCTTACCTCTTCACATTCTACTAGCCAGAATCCATCCAAGAACCTTCTGCCTAGTGTAATAGCAGAGCTGAGAAATTTAATAAGTAAAAGTAAGTAACTTGCACACATACCAAGTCCATACAGACAAAACTATATGGAGACAGTACCAGTAACAATTTTTACATCATGCTAAAAACATATAACGAGAGAAAAGTATAAAGGGAAGCAGTTCAGGTGGGAAAAATTTCTGGGAAGTAGGGTTTGCATTGTTTCTCAAACTGTGGGTTACAAGCCAATCTCAGGTGGGTCCCCATTCATTTCAATGTGTATTTTATTTTTAATACATTAGTTTTGATGCTACCATGGTATGTGACTGCATTTGGGGAAATGTTACAGACCGGCACTTTTAACAAGCCCCTATGTATGTGCTTTTAACAATGATAGTCAATGGGGCTTACTCCTGGGTAAGTGTGGACGGGACTGCCGCCTTTGGGATGTTTGAGAATATTTTTTTTTAAACAGATCAGCAACCTCTTGGGAGGGTTAGGAGGGTTCTTCTCTATTTTAAATAATTTTTAAAGCTGGTTGTAAATTTTTAATTTACTTACTTTAATTGATTTGATTTTGTCATGTGGGGATATTAAAAAAATTTTCCTGCTTGGTGATGCCACTTCCGACCATGTCATCACTTACAGGTTAATGACATAACTTCTGATGGGTCCTGATAGATTGTCATTCTAAAAAATGGGTCTTGTTGCTAAAACGTTTGAGGTCCACTGGGTTATAGTGCTTGGGGGCCAAACTAGACTTCAATGCATCAATAAGAATCACATCCAAGTTTGGAAATTACTTTTTTTGAAAGAAAAGCAACTTGGAAGGGGCAATCTAGTTTTACAATGTGGTGTCTGGGAAGGTAGTAAATTTATTTGCCCTTTTATTTTCCTCCCTTTCCTTTCCCCTCCCCTCTCTGTTCCTTCTCCCTATGTTAGTATTTTAATGTGTTCTCTTTTTAAAAAAAAATTCTAAAAAATCCTACAAATAAAGCTAATTAAATCAATTTTTAGATTGTGAGCTTTTGGGAACAGGGAGTCACTTATTTACCTTAGCGGAACCCTCTATGGAGATACCTGAAACTGTGGATAAGGGTGAACACCCATTCCCGCAGTCCCAGGGTCACCCCCCTTGCCTCTAGAGGGGACTTTGAGCTCAGCAGAGGCTCCCCAGCTTCTTGGCAAGCTGAGATCGAGCTCAGGCACTGAAAAAACACTTCTGGTTTCACTGAGAGCTTCCCCAGGCCTTCTAATGCCTTATAAGGCATTAAAAAGTCACTTCCGGTTTCTCCGTGAAACCAGAAGTTGCATTTTTTTCAGTGTCTGAGCTCAGTCTCCAGCCTTTGCAGAACTCAGAGGGAGTGCGCATACTGGGGGGCCCCACCCAATCCACAGATAAGTGAATCCCTGGATATGGGATCCACAGATGTGGCGACCCCTTGTATTTACTTAGTGCAGCAAAACCATGCTGTTTCAAGCTCTCAGAGTTAAACATAACTCTAAAAACCCACTTCTGGGTCTCCTAGCATCATATAATATAGAGCAGGGGTGTCAAACCCATTTCATACAGAGGGCTGAATAGCATTCATGATGCCTGCTGAGGGCCGGAGGTGATGTCATTATACAGGAAGTGATGTCATTAAACAGGTCAAAACCAGAAATAAGCACTCTGTTCTCCTGTAGGAACTCTGCAAATTACAGAAGAGAAAATTCACAAATTTTGATCATATTTCAAGATATGGGAGAGCCCAATTATCATGTGTGCCACCCTTTCAGCGGGGTCACCTCAGCATTGCTCAGCAGTTGGGAGCCCGGGGGCCAGATAAAAAGCTTCTGTGGGCTGCATCCGGCTCCTGAGCCTTATGTTTGACACCCCTGGTATAGAGCTATTCTACATTCAGCCACTAGATGGGGCTAGTTTCCATTACATTCAACCCCATCTAGTGACTGAACACAGTATAGCTCTGTACCAATACATTCTAGAGCAGGGGTGCTCAAACTTTCAACTTTAGGGATGCTGGACCTTTAACAAGTGTATAGAAGAAAGAATTTCAGCAGGTGTAGCTTGTCATCTGTGGGATGACAAGTTGCACCTGCTGCAATTCTCTCTTCTATACACTTGTTAAAGGTCCAGCATCCCTAAAGTTGAAAGTTTGAGCACCCCTGTTCTAGAGCAATGCTGGGAGGCCTGGAAGTGAGTCTTTAGAGGTATTTTTAGCCCTGAGATATTTGGAAACAGTGTGATTTTGCCACATAAAGGTAGGAAACCCAATTTCGTAGGTTGGAATTTTTTTTTAATTGAAAAGACATTTAAACTGGAACTCCATCATCTGTTTGATGGGACCCCAGCATCCACAGTGAGCCAGATCCACGGATTCTGGGATTGTAGTGTATATGAATTTGGTTGAGGAGTATTTTCTGTGAAAAAATGGCACAGAGAAAGGGTTAACACCCTTCCCTGTATACTGTGATCCCAGTCCTGATCCACCCCCTGCAGATCTCTCTTTGCTCAAAATGAGAAGGTTCTGGGTTTAAGCACATCTCTTAATAACACAGTTAAAGCAGCATCTACGTTGGTCCTCATTTTTCAGTTCAGGGCGGCTTCAGTGTCCAACTTTCATTGCCATATGTAAGCTTTTCACATACAGTGTATCTGACAAAGTAGCTCCTGGTATGGAAGCAGATGTGGTAGAGTTGTGTGAGAGAATGTGCCAGTGCAGTGGTTTCATGCTAGAATTAGATCTAGGTTGCAATTCTATATTCAGCTCTGAGCCGAAGCCGATTTCAGCAGCAACTCACCTACAGCTTCTCTATGGAGAACAACTGGGATTCTGTGTTGACATCCCCACAAGCTCTATTTGTGGACAGAAATCTCTTCTGCAGAGAAGTTCCCAAGAGAACTCTCCTTGAAGAAAGAAGAAGAAGAAAAAAAAGAACATTTGACTCCGTTGCACCTGAGAGAGATTTTATTTGGAACACATTGGATTTTTTTATATGTATGAGTTTTCTTTGTCAGAAAAAAAGCCTTCCAGCTCAGCACCAGCCTGAGGCTTTTTCTATTTTCCATTTTCTGGTGCTCCCTTCCCCCCTTTTATTTGCTTTTGCATGGACAAAATGTCACTCTTTTGAATAGAGGCAAATGTTCTTGGCAAAATCCAAGAAGGTAAAATGAAATATGGAGGCAGAAAGGGAGAGGTCTGAGTTAATCCCATGCTTGGCTCTCACAGTGGCAAATTGTGCGGGCCAAGCAGCCTGTTCTTGTGCACTCTCTTGTCTTTTACTCCGCTATGTCTTATCTATTCTGTCCAGCTCAAAATACAGTGGGTACCAGGTAAGTCTATTTTCTAGCTAGTTTGCCCTCTCACTTTGTGGTTTCTTTTGCGCTATATTGTCTTAACTTTTCCTGCATTCCTGTTTTGCAGTATAATTGCAAATAAATGTGATTTTTAAAATGCTGATAAAAAAAAAATTCATGGCGTGGAAAATGTGTGTGTATGTGGGGGGGGAGGAGAGGTTTCAGATGTTGCAGTAGTGGACACAAAAAGTCCTCTTTTGCTTCTCCGTTTCCAGTCTACCTATCTGATTGCTGCTATTGTGGACAAAGGGCATGTCCCAGCACATTTGGTAGCATTTCGCTAATGAAGACTTTGGCTCCACCTAGCATACTAGCAGTGCTGCCACTGACATTTTGTCTAATGTGAAATGTGGGGGTTCTAACAAAACGTTTGAAGCTCTTTAGGAAAACCCAACAGCTTTGTTAAGATTATCACCCTTTCTCAGGGGTTTTGCACACATCTCAGAGCTGAAATTATAAGAGAATGGTTCAGGGATGGCATCAAAGGTCAGCTGTCATGGGCACTGGCAGAACATGGCTGCCAGTACAAATGGCTGGTGACTGCGCATGTGCATCTTAAGAGTGCTCAGTCACCACCAGTGCTGGTAAGTTGCCAGTGGGGATTGGCTGTATATGGGGAGGGGAGGATCAGGGTGGGGATCAGGGCCATCTGAGGGCATGTCAGAGGAGGGCAAGGGGCAGATATCAGTAGTAGCAGCACCACTGATATACTATGCTCTCTTCCTGGTCTCAACATGCCCCCTTGAGCCCACTTGGATTTGCATGGCTCAAAGTAGGCCGATAGGGGACCATGACATTGCAAGTAGGTAAGTAAGAATTATATTACTTACCCCTCCATTGTGTCATGGCCCTGGCCATCCTATAGCATGCAGTTGAATCTACGCTGGCACCACTGTATACAGGCCAGCTGAGGTTAGGATTGGTTAGGATTACATTTGTGTACTCTGTATTTTCTTCAGTGTTGGGTAATGTTTCTTCTTTGTCAACACTACTGAGTAAGCCTAAAGGGAATGTAGCGACCTTTGCTTCTGGAGAGCTCCATCTACATGTTGGACATCAGAGGATGTTCTGGATTGACTGGAGTAAAGTGGCAATGTTTTTTATAACGTTCACAAGATTAATTAACTAATGTGCACAATACAATGACAGACAGGATTCGATTTCAAATAAATGTGTGGCTAGATTGTCACAGAAAACACATCAAGCAATGGGAAAAAATTGCTCAGAAGTTTCTCAAACATGAGAAATGTGATTTAAAAATTGCTGGAAGAAATATGTCTTAAACACACACACACCACAAAACGTCCCACAGTGAATAACAGGAACAAGCAAAGTCCAACATGGGGTCACTTTTGAAATGCCGGATTACAAATGTCAGCCCACCATTAGAGATGCTTCTTCAGCCCCCTACAGATAATGCTGGGAAGAGAATATCAGGGAAGCACATGGTAGTGAATTCATGCAGAGCAGAACCTCACTCATTTTCACCTAAGGGGTCAATACTTCTGAAGATTAAAAGTTCTATGAAGAAGCCAACATTAAAGTTAAAAATAGAGAGAGAAAATTGAAAAGAAGGATGTGGGCAACTCGTTACAGGGTGATGTGGGAGCGATTTCCCCAAATGTATTGAGTTGGACTTCAATTTGAGTGATGGAGCAATCACGACCCTGACCCTCAGGTAGTATTGAGTGCAACTAGTCAAGCAATAACTTGGAAATCTCAGATGGGGATGCACAGACTCCTCATACATTGTAGAGCTAGTGTAGCATCGTGGCTCAGAGATACAAATCAGGACTTCCCTAGTCTGAATCTCATCATCACCATCAACATCCTCATCATGAATTTTCACTAGATGGCCCTTGGCAAGCCACTCCCTTTCAGTCTCAGCTTCCCATTGGCAACATGGGGGTAGTAACACTTACTTCCCTTGCAGGGTTGTTGTAAAGAGTACATCAAAATGATACTTTGCATGGTCAAAAATTCTATAACTGTAGTTGTCCAACTCGCGACTGTTGTGCATGGAAAAAGTGGTCCCTGTTTGGACCCGCTATTAACACTGTGTTGCTTGGAATAAGCCCACCCAAATGCTGTAACGTGACACTATAGGCAGTCATGTCTGTAGCCCACTGCCCCAGCAGGCTTTGCGCCTGCATTTCCAGGTAGGCGCAATTGCCTAGAATGTCACGTTACAGCACTCGGGTGGGCATTGTGTGAGCAGGATGATGGAACAGTAAGCTTTGTTCACATGGGGGAGGGATACGGTGCTGTGCCGGATTCAGCCCGCAGGCTGTGGTTTGGTGAGCACTGCTCTCTACCAGTGTTAGGTATAATTGTATTCAAGATGCTTCAGATTCCTTAGGACCATTTCATGATACTAAGTACTATAAAATCAATGGGCCTTGATCTGGTAATTCAGTTTCTATAAACGTAAGCTGCTAATATCATTAGTATCAGCAGTCCACCGTCCACCCCCCACAATCTTCCTTCTGTATCAGTAATTAAAGTAGCCTGATACTGTGACTTATGCAGGAAAAGGCCCTGACTGTATTTACATGTAAAATAAAGATGCCCTTCCCATACGCACAGCTCTCAAAGTACATATTAACTCAAAACCTACTGTCACTTGACACAGAAGAACAACATATCCTTTCTACAAGTTGAGCCTACTTATCCACAGATTTTGGATCCATGTATTTGGCCCAACCTGAAGCTTCCGGAGGTGACTGGAGCTGTGCTCTGGTTGCCTCCTGAGGCTTTTCTGAGGCCCGTGGAGGCTGCAGCTGAAATTCGGAAGTGCCCTTCTAGGACCTCCAGAGGCCATTATGTGGCATGCAAAGGCCATATGTGGCCTCCACTGGCTTCAGAACGGCTCCGGATGCGACTGGAACAAGGTTCTGGTCACGTTTGGGGCTCAGTGGTGCCCAAAATCCATGTGATTTGATTTAATGAGGAATACGGTATCTGTGAGTGGTCCAGGAACAGAAACGTCATGGATAAGGAGGCACTGCCTGTACCTTTTATGGAATAGGTGATCCTAGATAGCAATAGAAAGCATTGATCACAAGTGGAAACGACTGTAGGGCAGGTTCACGCATGTATATCCATCACTTAATTTCTATAGACTTGGTCCTGGTACACTTGATGACTGGACAACAAATATGGGAAATGACTCCCTGGATGGCTTATTTGCAAATGCGAACCATTGCTTTATGGTGTAGTCGTCAAGTGATGTAGACATATATATGAACCTGCCCATGTTCTTCTGCCCACTTCTTTATACAGGACAATAATAGTCTCAGCATAACACTTCCAATAACAGAGAAATACAAATTTATTTTCTTCCTTTGCGTTTTCACCCTCAGGCAACTTCCCTGATTATTTTTATCAGTAAATTTAGCAAGTCACATTACTTTTTTTGTCCATAAGATTGCAAAGTGCTCTTTGAGGCATGCACCCTTAGTTGTAGCTATTATGCCAAGGTGTTTGCATTTGAAATTCCTGTACTTGATGAAACTGGTTCTACAGTCACCGGTGATGATTGGTGCTCTCAAAATATATAGAGATGGAAAGGTACTGTCATTTTTCCATCTGCTAGAACAGGTGGCTGCATAATGGAGCCCTATTAACAGGATAGAAGACTTGCACAAGACTGACAATTTATTGGATGTTTATACAGGTGACCATGGCCAACAGGTGACAGCTCTAAACATTCCAAGAGTGAATTGTATTTAAGTAACATGAAATGCATGCTCTGTAGGCCATGGGGTGAGAACCATTATTGTGTTGTTCCATTTCACCATCTGGGAACTTCTTCTGCTCAGTATATTCAGGCAACCAACAGACCCACTGACGTTCATCTACAAATACTACCAAAATGTCTTATGGAACAGTTGTAGTTCTGCAGTGTTTTTTTGTTTTTTTGTTTTTTTGCCACGTGCATAAATGTACAGATCACAATCTAATTTTTTAGATACAAAATATTACCCAAACTTTCTAGGTCCATCAGCCCTGCTACTCATCATTCCTTGTTTTTTAACGCGATGGCGAGGAAATGCAAACGTTGGCTTAAATTCCTTTTGTTTCCAGTCAAGCAAGAAGATGAAGATACTGAGGCAAAGCGTAGCATTCCATGATAATGGCAACAACTTTGAGATCATGCAATAGCCCTTTTAGGATGCTCAAGCATCTCAGAAGCCTCTGAGGGTCGGGGGGGGGGGTCCAAAATAGGGGGAAATCATCACCAGAATCCACTGCAAAATTCAAAAACAGTCCCCTAGTGGCATAGCTAAGCTGGGGCCAGGGGGGGTCCATTCTCCCCCCCCCCATGGTGGAGTGGTGGTTTTCTGCTGTCTCTGCTGGGGGTGGTGGTGGTGACAATTCCTACTTTTCAAACTGTAGAAGTGCAGCAAAATGGGATGGCCGCTGTACAGTTCCAAATTGAGCCATTTCCAGGGCTGGGACCACACATGAAAGGAGAGGGTTGTCTGCACAGGCATGGGGAGGGGGGTCATGTAATGATTCAGGGGGCATCATCACATCACCTGGCCCCAGGTTCCCAGCCCCCCAACTATGCTACTGTAGCCCCCCCCATTAATGAGAATGTTAACCAATTGGGAGAGAGGGAGAATTGATGGGCTTCTCAGTGGTGTTGGGGGCTTGTTTTTTAAGACTTCAAAAGTTGCCACTTCTCTGAACGGCAGTAGTGATGACAGTATTGGCATTCCTGCTAAGCGCCCAGCTGTGGCTGACTTCCTTCTGTCCCACAATGTACCCAGATATCACACAGATCACATGATGACCCAGTGCGCTGAAGGACAGAAGATGGTGTCCAGCACTCGCTGAGTGCCCGGCAATCTTAAAAAAGAAAAAAGCCACCATCTCCAGGAAGCTGGCCAACCCCACCAATTATTTTTAGATTGCCCACTAAAATAAAGGGAAACATCCAGCATTTTCTCCAGAATTTGGGACCCCATTAATGCCAGTACAAATATTAGCACACAAAACAGGCTGAGAGGCAATATTTAATTGGTGTGTCTTTTAATTCCAATGAAATCAGAACATGAAAACATCTGAGGTGGGGGGGAAGGGCAAGGCAATTGCCATGACAGCCTATCAAGATGCATAATTGTCAGTTTAGTAATTAGTCTCAAAGGAAAACATATTTCAATTTTCCTGCCCCAAGCTTACACCTACCTGCTCAAAGTCAGTCTCATCAGACATATCACATTCTGAATTACAGGATTAGCTGTTTGTTTGTCAACGTTCTCATGCTTCCCACATTTAAATGAGTCTTTGTGCAGGATAATCTAACAATATTTGTTCCTAGCTACAGCGCAATGCCCTAAGCATATTATCAGGTGCTGGTCATCTCATTACCCAGCACATTTTTTGCTCTACCATCCTTGGCCAGCAAGGGTAAGGACATCTGACCGGATAGCCGGAGAGTGCTTCATTATAGCAGCCCTGGTAATTTGTCCTTCTGCAGAGTTGGCATATAGCATCATGAAATCGGTGGAATGTTTTTCTCAGGACGTGAAGGTGATGCCAAATGAAATTGCCTGTCTCAGGAATGACTGGCAGACCTTTAGATATATATGATGCATGCATTCCCCAAGACCAGGGAAATGATGACTCTGATAACATGATGCCTTTTCCAAGATCAGTGAAAGTGTCAAAGAACTCTTCACTGTCAGATACCACAGTAAATGCCCTGTAACTCTCCCATTACAGGCATATAAACTTTTCACAGTTTATAGCATAGTACTTCTCTGTGCATTGCAGAGAGGGAAATGCTTAGACATAGTACGTATGTGCAGGCTCTTGGTTTTAGAGGCAGGCTGCCTCTGATTGCCAGATGCAGGGGAGGGCACCAGGATCCAGGTTGTGTCTGTTGTCAGAAGGCCAGATGCAAGGGAGGGCACCAGGATGAAGTCTCTTGTTATCTGGTGTGCTCCCTGAGGCATTTGGGAGGCCACTGTGAGATACAGGAAGCTGTACTAGATGGGCCTTTGACCTGATCCATCGGGGCTCTTCTTATGTTCTCATGTTTCTCAAACTGTGGGCCGGGACCCCCTAGGTGGGCGAGCCAATTTCAGGTGGGTCCCCATTTATTTCAATGTTATTTCAATATATTATTTTTAAAATATATTAGATTTGATGCTACCATGGTCTGTGACTGCATTTAGGGGAAATGTCACAGTCAATGTAACTTTTAAAATGTCACTTTTAACAGGCTACTATGTATATGCTTTTAACCATGAGTCAATGGGGCCTACTCCTGGGTAAGTGTGGATAAGATTGCAGCCTTTGGGATACTTGGGGAATTTTGGGATGCTTTGGGAAATTGATCAGCAACTGCTTATGAGGATTAGGAGTTTTTTTAATTTTAAATACATTTTTTAAACATATAATTATTGTGAACTTTTAATTTAATTAATTAATTTATTATATTTTGTGGGATGGGAGTGATAAAAAAATTCCCTGCTTGATGATGTCACTTCCGACCATGACATCACTTCCAGGTTAGTGACATCACTTCTGGTGGGTCCCAACAAATTGTCATTCTAAAAAGTGGGGCCTAGTGCTAAAAAGTTTGAGAACCACTGGCTTAGACCTTAGGTTTGAACAGGGAAGTTTCCTGTATTTGATAGTGAAATCTTCCCACCCAGAAAACTTTTGTGCTCTCCACCAGAACATGACCCAATTTGGTCACCTATCCTGAGTTACAGTAACACTGACGTACCCCAGAACTTCCTTGTCTGTGACA
The DNA here is from genome assembly GCF_035046505.1 of Tiliqua scincoides. NCBI lineage: Eukaryota > Metazoa > Chordata > Lepidosauria > Squamata > Scincidae > Tiliqua > Tiliqua scincoides. The sequence goes on from NC_089826.1 coordinate 64,470,780, forward strand.
GCTTTCCCACTAATTTCAATGAGGAAAGCTAGTTTTACATTCCTTGTAGATGTAGATGTTCTTGATCTACTGCAGTAAAAGACTTTTGCCCAACTTTAACATGGATCAGCGTGAACATCTGAATGCACATGGATCCTTGGATCAGAATGGATGATTTAATATGAAGGCTATCGGCTGCTACTAGAACGAAGGGCAATCCTTAATATTTCCCTTTTTTCATTCTCTAAGGCACCAGGGGATTTGAATCTAGGATCATAGCAGCAAGACCAAGAAGCCATCCTGCTTGCATCACAGATGTAGCTCTCAGAGGGGAGCTATTCCCTGACTTTTGCTGCACTGCAGTGCCACCCAGATAATGGCCAGAGATGGTACTGCAGCTCATCAGTCCAGCTGAACCAAGTGAAGTGGTGAGACAAGGAAGACTGTAGCTTCCCCAGTCCAAGTACATTGGTCACTAAGAGCCACCTTGCAGACTTTTGGGCTATACATGACTCCTCCTCTCCCCTGGATTGCCACTGTTTGAAACCCAACAGTCTGCAAGACTTTGACTTACATACATGCCTCTGACCTTCTGATGTTGGTTTACTGCCATGAATCTTGAATTCTACTTCATCTAACTATAAATGCTGCCTTGGAGATTTGCTTTGGCAAGGAAAAGATGGAGTAGAAATTTTTTAAATAAAATAAATAATAACACCCTGCCCCCTTCGAAGCTTGATGTTGGTCCAACTGGGACTACATTCACATCTGGCCCTTCCAACTTGCCAGCCTGGCCCTGCAAGGCCCTGCCACATTCTCTGTTGTGGTACTGGGCCAACATCAAAATAGCTTCCAAAATATACTCTGAGCTCTCAGCCCGATTAGACTTTCTCTTCATCAAGGGCCCAATCCTATTCAACTTTCTAGCATTGATGCAGCTGTACCAACAGGGTATCCTCTAGTCTACATCCTGCAGTGGGGGAAGACAGTCACAAAGGGCAGTCACACATTTATTCTCTTACATTGAGGTTGTGCTGCATCTGCATCAGAAGTGTTGGATGGGACTGGGCCCTAGAACTTTGGTTAATCACCAGTTAAATAGTTTAAGCCCAACTGGAGAGGTCTGGTTCTGATGTTCATGCAAAGCATATGTGCTTCCATTAAGCTACCGCCCCTCCCTTACTAAACATGGTCATGTGCCAGAAAGGAGCATTATGCAGAAGAGTGAAGCCACACACACATACCCATGTTCAGTTGGGAACCCAAAAGTTCCTAGACCTTCATGGAGTCTGTGACTTCCCCTTGGCTGACCAAACATTTAGGATGACTGTTATGGAAATTGGTCTCACAGCAGGGTATGCATGTGAAGAACTGCCTGGAACCTCTATTTTAATATTTTCCTTATTTATGTCCAGTATTTGTATCCCATATTCCTACTGTGGTAATGACCAAGATGGCTACCAGTGGTCTCATTTTAAAAAAGGATGCTATAGACAAATAAAACAATAATATTTCCTTAAATTAAACTAAAGATAGATCAGCTGCCTCTAGCCAATATTCTGAAACAGGCATAAGAACATAACATAAGAACAGCCCCACTGGATCAGGCCAGAGGCCCATCTAGTCCAGCTTCCTGTATCTCACAGTGGCCCACCAAATGCCCCAGGGAGCACACCAGATAACAAGAGACCTGCATCCTGGTGCCCTCCCTTGCATCTGGCCTTCTGACATAACCCATTTTTAAAATCAGGAGGTTGTGCATACACATCATGGCTTGTACCCCGTAATGGATTTTCCTCCAGAAACTTGTCCAATCCCCTTTTAAAGGCGTCCAGGCCAGTCGCCATCACCACATCCTGTGGCAAAGAGTTCCACAGACCAACCACATGCTGAGTAAAGAAATATTTTCTTTTGTCTGTTCTAACTCTCCCAACACTCAATTTTAGTGGATGTCCCCTGGTTCTGGTGTTATGTGAGAGTGTAAAGAGCATCTCCCTATCCACTCTGTCCATCCCCTGCATAATTTTGTATGTCTCAATCATGTCCCCCCTCAGGTGTTTCGTTTCTAGGCTGAAGAGGCCCAAACGCCGTAGCCTTTCCTCATAAGGAAGGTGCCCCAGCCCCGTAATCATCTTAGTCGCTCTCTTTTGCACCTTTTCCATTTCCACTGTCTTTTTTGAGATGCGGCAACCAGAACTGGACACAATACTCCAGGTGTGGTGGGTGGTGCAGCGTGAGGCTGGGAGGGCTGTGAAACATGCTTGGGGGAGGTGGGAGAGAAGGTTGGTTGGGCAGGCAGAGGTGCCGCATCTCATCATGGAACTCTCTCCATGTGTAACTTTGCCCCAAGGACTACATTTCCCAGTGTGCCCCTTGCCCTGGGCATCCTGGCATTGGTCAAGACTAGAGGAGAGAAGAGTGCAGAGGTGCTGGATCTCATCAGTACAGGGGCACTCCTGGCAGGCTTCAAGCTGGGAGGGAAGAGTAAGTCCTCCACTTGGGGAGCCGAGCCTGCTCTTAGTGTCCAAATGCCCCAGCCTGCATTTCTCCATCTTGCCTGGGGGGAACAGGGGTGGCATCTGCATAGTGTGTGTGTGTGTGTGTGTGTGTGTGAGCAGCCCCCATCTACTTTGGGGTGAGTTGTAATCTTGCTGGGTGTGGCTGCAATCCTTTCCACATTTTCCTGGGAGTAAACCCCATTGACTCAAATGGGGCTTACTTCTGAGTAGACCTACATAGGCTTGGAGTCTGTGTCAGCTTAACCTAGGATCTTCAGCTTTCTCTTTTTCCTCCCCCTCCAAAAAAGAGAAAAAAGCCACTCTTGATGGCTTTGTCTCCAAAAATTGATTAAAAATTAAAATCCTCATTCCTTTTTAGCCACCCCCCTTTTTCCTCCTGCCTCCTTTTGGGGGGCAGGGGTACTTCCCATGTTGGCTGCTATTGTAAGACAAAAGGCACAATCCTAGCTAGGTCTACTCAGAAGTAAGTCCTATTGTGTTCAATGGGACTTACTCCCAGGAAAGTAGGGTTAGGATTCCTGCCAAACAGTCTCTGGGTCTCAGTTTGCATCAGTTTGCAATTAGCAGATGCACACAAATCAAAGTCTTCCCCTCTCCCAGCAAATTCATCACTTCCCCCCTCCCTTTCCAGAACCCTCCAGGTGTGCTGCTAACAAACTCAGGACACAATCCTAACCAGGTCTACTCAGAAGTAAGTCCTATTTTGTTCAATGGGGCTTACTCCCAGGTAAATGTGGTTAGGATTGCAGCCTCAGAGTGCTGGCAGCCTTAGTTATTTGATTTTTCTCTGTAAACCGCTTTGTGAACTTTTAGTTGAAAAGCGGTATATAAATGCTGTTAATAATAATAATAATAATAATAATAATTATTATTATTATTATTATAACACCTTCATCTCCATTTTGGGGGTAACTGAGGTGAGATGTTGTAATGGGAAACCGTGGCCAGTGGCTGCAAGGGTCAGGGGAGGCGTGAGCTGGAAAAGTTTGAGAACCACTGCTATATGCACTTAGCTGGGAGTATGCTCCATTGAAATCAATAGGACTTGCTTCTGACTAGACATGCATAAAATAGCCTGAAATATCATCTTCCTCCATGTCTCCTCTTCTCTCTTTTTCCTACTATCTCCACAATGTTGCTATGTTGCTCTCTTTCTCCATACTGTTAACCCTGCAACCCTAAACCTGAAAATAGTGGTTGGTACCATTGGAGAGATCTATGCTAGATCAAGGCATCTTTTAGTATATATGCTTAAAGCGCAAGTGAGTTATTTTAGTTAGCTACTGGTTTGAATCCTCTCTTGAGCAGTAAATTCTTTGGTACCTTCACCTTTGTCTCTATTATCTTTTCCCTGATAAATTATACCACTATAGCATTGGCCACTACACAGGACTCATGTACAAGACTGAATACTCAGAAGCAAGCCCCATGTAACTTAAGGGGACTTACTCCCAGGGAAGAATGTATAAATGGCAGCATTACAACCCACTCCTATGCCTGTCAACTCAGAAGAAAGCCCATTATGTTCAATGGGGCCTACTTCCAGGAAATTATGACTAGATTTACAGTCTTTGGGTGCTCGCTTGTGTTTACTCAGAATTATTTATCACATTTTTATACCACCCTTTTCCCAGGGAGCTCAGTGTGGCGTACATAGTTCCTCCCTTCTCTTTGTCCTCACAACAACCCTGTGAGGTAGGTGAGGCTAAGAGGGGCCCAAGGTCACCCAGGAAGCTTCATCCCACTGTGTTCATTAGGACTTACTTCCAGGTAAATTTGCATTGGTTTATAGACTTGCATCAAGTCTAGAACACGTAGTGTTTCTCAGGCACGAGAAAGAGGATGGCCCACATGTTAACAGAAAAGATTAGGCAAATTTCTCAGTTTGCCTCCTGTTGAGCTTGATGCTTCTCTGTGGCTGAGGTCCTTTGAAATATGTTTCAAAGGTAGCTCCTGCTGTTGCTCTCACCCTTCCTGTTCAGGGAGAAATTCCAGAGCTGCTCAACTACACAGTGAGCAGGAGGAGCTGTGATCCCAATGCTCAGTCCCAATTAGTAGCTGAATGACTATGTTTTGAACTAAATGCCATTTTTTTAGCGGTCCTCAAAGGCAACCCCCCCTCCCCCAATACATTGTTGTAGTCAGGTCTTCAGGTTACTGAAGCATAGATAATTGTTGCCAGTTATAGATCCCTTGTCATTCCTGGCCTATTAGCTAAGCCACCAATGATTTAAAGATGACTTGCTGTTTCCTCTCTAGTGTCTGCATCTACATTGTGTGAGGAGATGTATTTTGCTCCATAATTCCATTCCGGCATGATTGGTTGATGTTTCAACCTGCTATGATTGGTTGAACGTCAGGGCTGGAAGCTTCAGATCTTGAAGAGTACCTAGAGCAGTGGATCCCAGCCTTTAGGAGCCTGTGGACCACTGAGGCAAGAATTTGAATTGTTGTGGACTGCGTGCACCCCACCCGCACACAAAAATGCAATTAAATTTGTAATTATTAGATAAGATCTATTAGAGATTTACTAGATGTTTATTATTTACAGAGAAGATTTATGGGTTGCTACTTTTATTGCCGGCTGTGGCTGTGGGGTCTTTAAACTTTTTGGCCAAAGGGCCGCATCAAATAGCTGGCACAGTGTCGAGGGCCGGAAAAAAATTAAATATAGAATTTAAATAAATACATTAGAGATGGATGAATGGGCTCAAATGCCCAGGACTTCTTCAAGCACAAACACAGCCCAAGAAATAAAGCACACACTGAAATGGTCCCCCATTCCCCTACCCCACAAGCATAACTCTGGTTGTGTTTGGTCAACTGGACCAGAGGTTCTCAGGGGATCAGAGGCTGGCTGTAGGCCGGATAGAGGCTCGCCACGGGCCACATCTGGCCCCTGGGTCAGGGTTTGGAGACTCCTGTTCTAGAATCTCAGAGACTGGGATATATGGCAGGGGCCTCCAAACTATAGCCTGTAGGCTGGATCTAGTGCACCAATTAAAGCCTCTTGGGCATGACAGTGGCAAAGCCTTACCATTCTGCCCCACCACCTTCCATCTTGCCCAATCTTTGTAGAAACTCATGCTAGGCAACCGCTTCACCGAGAAATAGGGGCGCAGGGCCTTCTGAGGTGATTGGCTTTGGAAGCAGCAGCCCAGCGTGAGTTTCTATGACGATCGGGTGAAAAGACAGGAGGTGGCAGGGCATTATGCTAAGGTTTTGCCACTGCCGTGCCATGCCCGTAAGGCTTTTCTTGCTGCACCATGGGCCATAGTTTGGAGACCCTGATATATGGGGGAGAATGGGCTGGCAGTTTCTTTGTCAGTGGTATCCAGACTCAATCAGAGGAGTTAAGGGCCATTCTCCATAATCTCCCTTCACCAACAAGATGAAATAATGACTTTCTGCTCCTCCATGTGTTTACTATCCAATCATCCTAGTGAGTTCAATCATTGGGACTTGCACCTAAGTCAGTGTGCATTCAATTACAGCCTTTGTTTAGGCAGTATATCTGAGTGATGCCTCGCTGAGATACAGGGCTATTTATTTTATCTTTACCCTGCTCTTCCTCCAACAAGCTCAGAGCAGCTTACACGTGGTTCCCCAGCCAGTCTCCCATCTGCTCTGCTTCAGCAGAAGGAACAGCATTATGCACCCTCAGCCCATTCTCTGGTTTCTAAACATTAGCGGCACTTTCCACACTAAAGTTACTCAATAGCTCTCCTGATGGTTACCTGTGGAGAAAAATGGCTCTGCTTATGGAAGGGAGGGAGAGAGAATAAGGCTTAGAGGAGGAACCAGAGGCAGCAACAAGAAAAGAGATATGCCTTCAGGTAAACAGGTACTGAGAATGAAGGCATTATTTTAAAAGCACTGTACTGTGGGAGTGCATTCCAAACAGATAAACAAGGCAGCAGGCACCCTCCCACACAGGCAGCAAGCGCAGGGGGTGGCAGGAGCAGATTACGACTTGCTAAAACACTTGAGATTAATGACACCTGTTTTACAAAACAAAATACTATGCTAGAAGAATCTTCAGACTCCTTTTGATATTTACACTGTGAGATGTTAAAATGAAGAGGTGATTCATTACATTGACAGCACAGAAATGTACTGTTCTAACTTTTCTTTTTTAGAGGATAAATAGGCCCCTGTGGAAGCCCTCCTTCCCTGTGGAGAGGTCCCTCCTCCCTTCTCCAAAGTTGGGCTCTGACCCACCTTGGGGCATGATCTAGCCAATGCTAAGCATTTCACAGCATGGGTGTTCTCAAAATGAAGGCTGCAGTCTTATGTGCACTTTCCTGGGAGGAAGCTGCACTGAATGCAATGGGACTTATTTCTGAGTAGATTGCTCTGTAGCGGCCCAATCCTATCCTTGCGATGCAACGGTAGATCTTGTGATTCACCATCATATTGCACAGGCCGCCATTGTATGAGCTGCTCCAAGGGCAGGCCACTCACTACTGACAGTGTGACAGCCACCAAGCTCTGTGCTGGCAGCAGCAGGCTGCAGACCAGACATCATAGCAAGTAAGGCAGTGGTGGGGACGGATCAGGGGCAGATTGGGGTGGGGATTGGGCCAGACTGGGAGCAGGTCAGAATCAGGTCAGGGACAGATCTCAGAGGTAGCAGCATTTGCAAGATCCAAAGCCTCTGGCCCAGGCCTGGCACACCCTCTCTGGTCTCATAGATTTACACCAGCAAAACAGCTGACATAGATCTGAGTAGTCCCACTGGGGACAAAGGAGCAGGAAAGGAGATAAGTAAAAAATTTTTACTTAGTACTCCCACTAGCCTGATCCCACAGGCCCGTGTATTGAAACAGAGGCTGCATCATGCAGGCTGGCTGGGGAAAGGACAGTGTTCCATGGGGTTTACTCCTAGGAGTAAGCTGTGCATAGCTTAAGCTGTGTATAGATTTGCTTTGAACTCCCATTGATAGTTACCATTCATGAAAACAGGCTTAAATGTGCTTATAAAAATATGAAGCTGTACTGAGGGGCAAGTCTGAAAAACCCCATTGAAAAATTGGGTTTATGACTAGCCTGCCTATGTGAACTGCTTTGATTCTATGAGAAAGGTGGTATATATGTACTGTAATAAATAAATAAATCCCCCTATCCTGCCAGGTGATCTCTTATTATACTGCAGCTAGTCCTCCTTCCCCCACCCCCAATATTTCCCCCAGCTCAGCCAAATATTTGCACTGAATTAGATAAATGAAAGCCTTCTCTAAATGTGAACAGTTTTAAAAAAGGAAATTAGTGTGTCCGATTATAATTCATCATTAACATTGCATTTGCTCCGGGTTAGGACTCTGTAGACTCCTTCATGGCTGCTTTCCACACACACACACACACACACACACACACACACACACACACACACACACACACATACTTGAAATATTCAAATTGAAATACCATGAACCAAATGTAAGAAAAATAAACATTTTTTTAAATTTTACAGTATCATATAAAATTATATAACTTTAAGCAGGTTAATAATGCATCATATGCCGCAGGGCATATTACTTTATTGGATATGTGACAGTCCTGGGCCGTTTCCTTTTTGTTTCCTGAGGACAAATTACATAAATTAAATTAAAACAGAGCACATAGATTTAAAGCCAATTAAACTATTATGAATCAGATGCCAAGTTCTCCAAGGCTGGGAATTCAATTTGAGTATTCATTAGATGAAACCAACACTCCAACTTGGTTTGTAATTTTTTTTTTTTTACTTGCTCTAATTGCGTCACCCACCCACCCCTTTTCTAAATTGTTCAAATTTCATTGTGAAATCAGGGACAAGTTCATGTATTTAACTCTCAGAACCATTCTAAAAATATGATGTCAAGTCAAGAAGAAAATGGTTTGACGGAGGGTTGTACCACTGGTATACCTGGGGAAGGGCAAAAGTAGCAAATGTCCCAGGTGGCATGTTGGAGGTGGTAACACTGCACCACCATCCACTCTCCCACGCCGCCCTACCCAGTAGTACCCATCCTTTTTGCCTTTTTTTTCTCTGAGCACTGCCTGCCTCTATCCCTTTTTTTTAAAAAAGTGACCCCCCCCCGAGCCCAAAGAGGTGGAAGACAAGAAGCCACTGCCCTCTGACCTGAAGAGGCAGAGGAGATGCCGCTGCCACCATCACCACTCCCTCCTCCACTGCTATCACCACCCACTCTCTCACACCACCCATCATTTTTGCCTTTTTTTTTAAGGTACAGAGAGGGGCGGCTGCTCTGAGAATCACCCACCTCTATCCTTTTTTTTTAAAAAAAAGTGGCTCCCCCCATCTGGCCTGAAGAGGAGGAGAAACTGCTGCCACTGCTATTACTTAAAAAACGCAGCTGCCTCCAGCCCAAAGATGTGGTGAAGGAGAAGCTGACGTGTGAATTGCTGGAGGTGGGTGGGAGGCGACTCTGAAGGCCCCACCACTGGAGCCTCCACCACTGGACGCCCCACCACTGGGGCCAGGAGGTCCCAGACCATGGTCTGAGGACTCCCCTTGGTAAAGAATTGAGGAGGGGACAACATTTCATGCCATGGCCCTGGAAGGGAGAGTGACCAGGATAACAATTGGGTTGTACAAAAGTACCCTACAGTGTAGTGATCTAAAGTCAGGAAAATCATCATTCTGCAACCACCATAGTGGTTCTGGTGTTGAACTTAGACCTGGAAGATGCATGTTCAAATTTCTGCTCAGCCACGAATATTCCTGAGTGATCTTGGGATCATCTCTCAGCCTCACCTACCCCTCAGGGTTGTTGTGTATACAAAGGACGGAAGGAACCATGTACCCCACCTTGAGCTCCTTGGAAGAAGGGGGAGACTAAAAAAATGAGAAAAATAAAATAAATAATAAAATAAATCTGGATCCCACCCTCCCATCTTTCCACTCACAACTGCAGCTGCTCATTTCCCAGTGGGGTAGCAGATGGCTAGAAGGAGTTGGGTTGGGGGAAGAGAGCTGAAAGAGAGGGCTGGTAGGGAGAAGCCAGAAAGCTTTTCTAAGCCAGCAGAGAACTGATCAGGTCTGGGAGGAAGGCAGGTTCAGCACTGGCAGTGCACGCTGAATCCAAATCCCCTTCCCGGGCCTGATCTGCCTGCATGGAGCAATGCAAACTTGTGGCAATGCAGACTTCTGCAATAGCAGTTGTTAGGGCTTACCGTGAGGCAAAGGGACAAATGTCCCCTTACCCCAAGGACATCTCCCCTTACCCCTGGTTGAGCCTCTGGGTGCCTGAAACTTGCACTGGATACAGGGCAGGTCCGCTGGCTTGCCTGTGGTATTCAAAAAGCTCTACCTCTTAGATATACCTAGTAGTTTATGATCAGCTACAGTTATGCCCAGTGTCAAACAAACACAATTGACCCCCAACAGCATCGATTCTGCAGTAATACAGACATATGTTTTTTCAGCTACAGGATCATATTTTATAATGATTGAACCTGTTAAAAATTCTACAAAAGTGTCCTCAGGGTGAATTTTTTATACACAGCGAAAAGGGAGGGGAAGCGAACTTCGTCCTTAATACATCCAGATACTTAGCATTTTGTCAGTATTTGCAAAAAAAGGCATTTTTCATATTATGCATTCTTCAGCTCAAGAACTTTTGAAATAGTTTCTGCCAGGGCATGTTGCCAGTTTGATAATGATATTGCCAAACAGGGAAAATATGTTAACTGTTGAGTTTTCCAGTGAGTGAACTGTAACGCATTTTAAAATAAGTATGACTTTCGAAATATATCTTAGTGATGTTTTTCCCCCCATTTCACTTGTAGCAGTCAGGCAAAAGGAAAAGGATGACTTACCATATCCATCTTCCCAGTGGCTAACAGACAGTGTTCATTCGCCATTCCTCTGTGTTAACTTAGAGATGGAACTCTCTCTTCCTCTACATGCTGTGCAATTTAACACACATTTCCATTAAATGGCTCTTTCTTCATGTACAGGGGAGACAGCAGAGGGATATGGTGCTGAATATTTATATTAAATATGTATATAATGTTGCAAATGGCAACTACATATTGCTGTCCCGTCTCTCCCACTATAATGTCCAGGACAACTAATGCTGTGATATTATGTGCAGCCCAACCCTAATAGGACTTCTTGTTCTGCTATACAGTGGTGCCAAAATGGCCACTGCTGTATCCCATGTGAGCAGGGAGGTTGCCTCGAGGTAAGGGAACATTTCTTACCTTACCCCATGTCAAGCCCCTGCAGCTGGCCTTCAGGATGAGCAAGCAGCTAACGCCAGACTGAACATACACATCATAGCTTGTATCCTTTAGTGGAGTTTTCCTCCAGAAGTCTGTCCAATCCCCATTTAAAGGCATCTAGGTCAGATGCCATCACCATATCCTGTGGCAGGGAGTTCCATAGACTAATTACATGCTTGGTAAAGAAATATTTTCTTTTGTCTGTTCTAATTCTCCCGACACTCAATTTTAGTGAATGTTCCCTAGTTCTGGTGTTGCATGAGAGTGAAAAGAGCATCCCTCTATCCACTCTATCCATCCCCTGCATAATTTCGTATGTCTCAATCATGTTGCCTCTCAGACGCCTCTTTTCTAGACTGAAGAGCCTCAAACACTGTAGAAGATTCCTCAAATCCTCAGAAGATTACTCATAAGTAAGTAATCTCAGCCCAGTATTCATTTTGGTCACTCTCTTCTGCACCTTTTCTAGTTCCACTATGTCTTTTAAAAAATGTGGCGACCAGAGCTGAACACAGTCCTCCAAGTGTGGCTGTGCAAGGCTGAATCCAAGCCTCCTTCCTGGACCCGATCCCCTGATCTGGGCCCATGTCAACTTGTGCCAGCAATTTCATTGGCACAGACCAGAATAGGCCCAGTTGGGCCTTGGAAGCTTATCTCTGGACAATTGAACATTTTTCCCTTACCCAGAGGAGAATGCCACAACTCCCCTTCCCCCACAGCAAGATGTAGCATAAGCCATTTTGGTGTGACTGCATTAGCAGGGGGAGGAGGATAAAACTGGGCTGTAACTCTTATTAAAACCTTTCCTGGAGTATGTTCATAATGTGGACATATAAACCGGGGAGTCTTGTAAATAACATATAATTCTGAAGTGGTTCTTAAGGGCACAAACCTGACCCACTTTCCAGCACTGGCATAGCTGTGCCAGTGGGGCATATGCTGCATCCTGCAGTTGGGGGGCAGGCACAGAGGCCTCCGCAAGGGATGGCAATGTTTGTTCCCTTACCTCAAAGTTGCATTACCCTTATGTCGGTGCTGGAAAGTGGGTTAGGATTGCACCCTAAATCACCTACCTCCACTTGTTTGCTCACTAATATGACCAACGTGTTGTCTGTTTTGAGGGTCTGCTCCATAAAGCCTTTAGTTAAGATTTAATCAGCTGCAAATTTCAATTAAAAATAGAAGAATTAGGAATCTTGTGCCATTGAAGGAACTGCTGGAGGGCAAAATTGCACTGTAATGACTTCAAATGGCACATAGTAAATTAGCTTGCCCATTTAATCAAAAAGCAGAAAGTGTTCTAGAGTGTGCAGGCCAGCAGATGTAAAAGTATCACATAGCACCGGTTACATCAATTTAACATGAAATTGACTCAAATTTGAACAGAGATGTCCCCATACACATGATTCTGAGTATTAAATGCTACTGAAAATGAACTGATGATTCTTTTCTCTCACAGGGCTAGTGTTCATCATGATCATTTATGACATGTTTATTTTCACATTTTCTCCAAGAAGTTTTGGGCAGCATCTATGTTACTGTCTCATCTATATTATTCTTACATTATCCCTGTGGAGTAGATTAGGTAAGGCAGGGAGAGTAACAAGTGCAAGATCCTTCTGTGAGTTTTATAGCAAAGCTGCAACTTTAATACAGGTCCCCTAAATTCAACACCATGGGTTGTATCTAAGATATCCTTCTGCTCATGTAAGGGGCTCAAGTGATAGTGCAAAGTTATTCTGTCTGGAAATCTAAATGGAATCCTGACTTGGTTTTGCATTGGAGTGTGGGTCTCCAAACCCCGGCCCCGGGGCCAGATGCAGCCCACAGTGAGCCTCTATCTGGCCCACGGCCAGCCTCTTGTCCCCTGAAAGTCTCTGGCCCACTTGACTGAACAGGCCAGATCTGTGCTCTGATTGCATCTGGAGGGTGTTCTGAGGGCTGGAGAGGCTGAGTGAATGAGCCCACTCATGAGGCCACTCTTTCATTCAGCCCACTCAAGCACATCTAAGTTACATCTCTAATTTATTTATTTAAATTTTATATTTAAATTTTTTTCCGGCCCCCAGCACTGCGCCAGATATTTCATGCAACCCACTGGCCAAAAAGTTTGGAGACCCCTGTATTGGAGCAACACACTGTGCAACACATTGCCGAAAATGTCACACAGAAAACTGACAGCACCTCGTTTTGTGCCATTTTCCACCGTATGTGCTTGTGCAGTTGCACGTGGAAGAGTGCAAAGGGCCACTTTTCCCCTGCATGTGCTACTTAGGATACAGTTGTCTATCCACTACAGCATATGTTACGGTTACCACATGGAGGCCATTTTGAATTGTTTTCTATGGTGGCTACAATTGCATCGCTAGGGAGATGCGGGGGATGCAGGCCAAACCGGGTGATGCGTACAGGCAAGGTTGACACCACTACTTGCCAAAATTTTTTAAATCTTGGTATTTTTGAATAATACCATCATGTTATATATCAACTGATGTGTAATTTCATGCAGAATTCAATGAAACAAACCACACTGAAATATCTCAATTCTATCAAAAGTTATAGCCAAAAACCAGTGGGGGCAGGGCAAAGGTACATTACCATGCCCACTGCCTGAGCCATTGCCCCGCCCACTGCATGGTAGGGATGACATGTTGGCCTCCTGCACCGGGTGATGCAAATCCTAGTAATGCCACTGGGTGGCTATTACTACATGCTGAACAGTAGCGTTCCACCAACACAAGTAGCAGTTATGATTGGGCCATCAACAGTTGGCTCGCATCAACGGTGCGAGCCATCAACAGTTCTCTAGGATAGTGACAAAACATGTTTTGTTTTAAGGCTGCTGATGCTATATCAGACGCTTTCTCCTAGGCCAGTATTTAGAAGTATGATATTAAAAAGCGGAGATGGACAAGTCCAGATGGGCTTGACTTGAGTTGAATCATGAGTCTCTGCCCCCATAAGAACAGCCCCACTGGATCAGGCCATAGGCCCATCTAGTCCAGCTTGCTGTATCTCACAGCGGCCCACCAAATGCCCCAGGGAGCACACCAGATAACAAGAGACCTGCATCCTGGTGCCCTCCCTTGCATCTGACATAGCCCATTTCTAAAATCAGGAGGTTGCACATACACATCATGGCTTGTAACCTGTAATGGATTTTTCCTCAGAAACTTGTCCAATCCCCTTTTAAAGGCATCAACTTTAAACCCCCTTGACTCAACTTAAAATTGAGTCTTAATGGGCAGACTTTCACCCAGTCACCCAGAGCACCCAGAGTCACCCAGAGCAGTTTTGTAATTCAAAAAGACTCGAGTCCTGAGTTGTTCCCTTTAAAATCCCTGCCATGGAAAAAAAAACAGGGCTTCTGCTGAGGGGTGTGTGTGTGTGTGTGTGTGTGTGTGTGTGTGTGTGTGTGTGGGAGTTCTCTTTAAAAACTCTCCTGATGTCCCCATTCCATCTGTAAACAAGGCAGGAGAGGGTGGGACAGACTGCATAAAAGCAGGGACAGAAGCGGCAAGAGGATCATGCACAGCAGCTGGGAGGCTTACCAAAAAGACCCAATCCTTTGCAGCTCTATTCAGAAGTAGTCCCATTTGTGCAGGTCATTCAATGAGGCTTCCTCCTCCCAAGCAACAACAGAGCCCACCAGTAATGTAGCTAGAGTGGGTGCAAAGCACTGAAGGTGCAATCCCAACCCCTACTTGGGCTGGTGCAAGTCTCTTGCACTGACTCAGGAGTGTCACAAAAGTGCCATAAGACACCTATCTTCAAGGTGACGTGTGCCAGCCTCCCCATGCCGAAGCAGGCCCCGAAGGGAAGGTGAGTTGTGCTGGCTGAGCTCGGTTGACGCAGGGGTTTAGGTGGGGCATGGGAGGGTAGGGAGGAGGCAGGAGGGTGGTGTTCTGGGGCAGTGTGAGGGCGCGTGGCAGGCAGGCAGAGAGCAGGAGGCGGGGCCAGGATCTGGCAGTTATGTCTGCTCCTGACTCAGTTCCTGGGCAGCACGGCGTGGCTCTGGGCTGCTCAGATTTGTGCCACCTTGTCATGTGGCACAGATCCAAGTAGACCCATTGGGGCCACTGCAGCGTGACACGAGGTAAGGACAACCGATTCCCCTTGCCCTGGACTGCACTGCTTTCAGCCCCAACTTTGTACTGGACACAGCGCAGTTTTGCTGGCCTGACTACTCCAGCACAAGTTCGGATTGGACTGTGAGTTTTGTAGGGAGCCTCACTTTGGCTTGCAAACCACTATGTGTCGATTGTTTTTTTAAAATTTTTATCAAGCACAACAATAAAAGTAGATTAATGCATCCAAGGAAAACCATAGGTAAGTGTAAAGAAGGCAGGATTATGAGGTACAGTTTGATTCAGTGGCATAGTAAAGGAGATGCAGCAGGAAGCAAGTGCACCGGGCAGCAAACTTTAGGGAGGCAACCATCTGAGCTTGACACTAGTGGACAAAATTGTGAAAACCTTGAAATTTTTGAATAATACCATTATGTTATGTACCATTCAATGTGGAATTTAATGCAGAATGTAATGAAACGAACCACATCAAAATATCTCTATTCTATCAAAAGTTATAGCCAAATAATCAGAAAATAAAAACGCAACTGCATTATGTAATAAAAACTGGATTTTCTTAAGTCAAAACTGACCAATAAGACTGATTGTTCTGAGAGTGAATTATGTGTTATTATGATACAACAGGGAACCAATATGGTGCTAATATGGGGGGAGCCTGGGACGAGGTGGCAGAAAAAGTGGGTGGTGAGCTGCTGGGAGGAGGGGGTAGATTTCAGCCCATTTTCACTTTTTAAAAAGCCCAGGTGTGACGTCACTTCCAGAGCATCATTTTTAGCTTGGCACAGGGTTGGCACAGGGCTATATGATCATTAGCTACACCATTGGCTTGATTATGACTCAAGAATAATCACCATGTCACCATGTGGGGAGTTAGGTAGGATTGGGCTGTTTGTCTTTTATTTCCAGACTGATGACTGAATGCCTGGTGGTAGAAAAGCAAACTCGTTGACTTAGGGTGCAATCCAGCCTGCACTGGAACAGGCAAGCCAGGAGGCTTGCGCTGTATCCAGCGCAGGATTGTGGCCAGAAGTGGCTCAGCCCTGGGTAAGGGCTGCTGGCCACAATGGGTCTCCTCGGACTTGTGTTACCTCTGGAGGTGGTTCGGGTCTAACAGAGCTTATAGAGTAAGTAACTGATGGGAACAGTTTTTTATTTCAGGCTGTAGCCCAAATGTTTTGGTATCATTCTGTGATTATAGGTTGTACTGGTAACTCCCTTGGTTTTGTGATTGCCAATTATGCTTCTGCCTGGGAGCTGTTTCCCATCCAAAAAGTAAGAACTACTGCTAAGCTTCTCAGTACTTTTGCATCACAAAATAAAACTAGTCTAAAAGCACAAAGTACTCCTGGCACACCAATCCCTACATACAAGTGTGCCTTGGTAACAGAATGCACCAGAAGCTCTGACCAAAGTCTTAAACTCTGTTTTGATTTCCATTCCGTGACATATCAAATGTCCTGCCTGCCTTTGCCATCAGCTAATTAAGTATATATACAAATTTGTTGACAAGCTGATGTATACCAAACATTCCTCACCAATGTGTTCCACTCCTTGAAACGCACAGTGACATCACATTGATGCTGCTAAGATGAATGACCTACTGATTAATATCAGAGAGCATATTTGCCATCCAATGGTCTTTACCAATGGTGCAGCATGTGGAGAACATTTTGTACACGAGTTCAACAGTTCATGGAGCGCTGCCATTGCTGGAATAGAAACTGCCGGTGATTCACCTCATGATCACTTGTGTAGTGTTTCAAAAGAGCTTAATCATATAAAGCGGTGCTTCTGGAATCTTTAAAATAAACGCTTTTTTTTACAATGTTGGTTGGAATCCGCACATTGGCAGCCAACCTTGACAGCACTGGAATACCAAATGCAATGCAATATGCTCTCAGTTCTATGACTGTGAGCAGGAAACTACCGGAAAAGGTCAGTGGACATCTTGCCTATTATTCAGATGAAGACATGGATGCAAAAATCAGCATCTGCTATGCCATTGTCTTGCAAAGGAAAGTCAGTATCGCCATCCAGTAGAATGAACTTATCACTATAAGTGCCATTTCAGACTGTAGCTATAGATAACTCCGTCTACTTCCAAATTTTGGAATAAATTGCCTGAACACTGATGCTTTTCACAGAGTTTTAGCTACAAAAAGGGGAAAGGGAGCTAAATGGACTGATAATTTAATTCCAGGTCTTCCCTTTATTACCATCTACATGCACTACAAGCAAGCAGAAACGCCTCCATTTGGTACTGAATTTCACAGTTCCATTCATAAAGTTATTAAATGGGCTTATTCATGGTGGAAATAAATTAGTAGGAAACCTATTTTATTATGCCTTCCACGATAACTCAGCATAAGAGCATTCAAAGGCTGCCTGTAGTTCTGTAACATTTCACTGATGACGGTCCACAGATTTAAGGGATAATTTATTGGCCTAAGAATAAACAACTTCTAAACACAGTGCAGTTATCCACTCTATCTCAGTGACTGGCTTCAAACTCTGTGTCAAGTCCAAAAATACTGCTGAATCAAGTATGGTCCTATCATGGCTTTGTGCTTAGCCCTTTATACAATGGCCAAACTTGCTTAGCAGAAGAGCCACATACAATAGACTTCAGATGTCTGAGGGCACAATCCTAACCAGGTCTACACAGAAGTCCTAGTTTGTTCAATGGGGTTTACTCTCAGGAAAATGTGGTTAGGATTGCAGCCTGAGTGCTGCAAGAGAGATGTTTATAATATTTCAGAAGCATTTAATATATTTACTCACCAATATATTTAATCAATATATTTACTCACCATGAACATTAAACTTAATGTTTTAATCCAGTGGACTCTCTGTTTATACTGGTAAATAATTATAAAGCTTTAAAATCTCTTATTTTCCTGTTATATTAATTGTGATGCAAAAAGCTCAGTCAACATATTTCCAAGAGCTGTTCATTATATGTCAAAGAGCCATGTGGCTCATGAGCTGCGGTTTGGCCCCCCCTGCTATATTATTATTATTATTATTATTATTATTATTATTAACAGTATTTATATACCGCTTTTCAACTAAAAGTTCACAAAGCGGTTTACAGAGAAAAATCAAATAACTAAATGGCTCCCTGTCCCAAAAGGGCTCACAATCTAAAAGATGCAAATGAATACCAGCAGACAGCCACTAGAACAGACAGTGCTGGGGTGAGGTGGGCCAGTTACTCTCCCCCTGCTAAAAAAAGAAGCACCCACTTGAAAAAGTGCCTCTTACCCAATTAGCAGGGGTAACCCTATACATCCTTGCACCAGAGGTTGTGGGGGTCAGTGTCCCCAAATACCAACAGCTGCATCCACAGTGAGAAAGACAAGTTATTATGTTAAAAGCATAAGAGTTTCATGGAAGCCTGAGCAATATATCCATCTATCCTGGTGCAAACAGGTTGGGAACTAGGATAGACACATTTATCCTAGTGCATACGGGCTGGGGACTTTGGGCATTAGAAGATGCCACAATCCCTCTGACATAGCTGTCAACTGCAATTGAGTATGAGGAAAAGCAGGCTAAATTATTATTATTTTTCTCATTTGTTTTCTCAGGAGCTGTGAGCTAGCTGTAGAAGAACAATTTAGCTAAAACGCACTTAGAACAGATTAATACCCCTTGAGTAATTTACAGTGTACTCATTTTCTATCTTCTGGACTTCCAAAGCACTTAACAGATAATTTCAGCTGCAAGATCAATGGAATGATTCAGCCTCGAATAGTATCATGTACATCTCAAAGGGGCCGGGGCTGGTGGCCTGGAGGAGGTGAAGCAAGACAGATGAGCCTGGTGGTCAGGTGAACTGGCAAGCAATCGGACTAGCAAATATCAGGCAGGATAGGAAGCTGAGAGGCAATTTAGAGACAGCTTGATCTTTATCCCAAATGGAAAATCCTTAGCTAGAATAAAGAACAGAGGAGTTATAGAGCCAGGCAGAACCCTATTGGCCCTCCAGTCACTTGCTAAGTTCAGAGTTGTAGTACCACCCTCTGGTCAGCTGTAGTGGTTACATCTAAGTATAGCAAGGAATAGTCCAGTATTTTCCTTTTCATGCAAGTGGCACAGTGAGCAAGGAAGATAGTTTGAAACCATTAGGATCCTCTGTGCAAGATATGTTGTCCAGAAGTCCTCTATTTATTACTTGCTTATGAGCATATGAAAAGTACCAGTGTTTGCTTAGTGCTTCTGAGTATTCACTTGACATGTATAATCTGTGTCTAATCCTTACAAGAACCCTGTACAGTCAGTGATTATCCCTGTATTGTAGATGGGGGGAGGGGGCCTAAGGATGATAGGTGGTTCTTGCCCCAAGTCATGTCTTTCCTCTTCATTACACAACCATAGCACAAATGCAGAACACAACATAGAAGCACAAACCAGTGTTCTTGAATTCAGCGATGAAACCAACATGGCCCTCAGAACATTTCTTAAAATTTGATTTTTGCCATGGGATGTAAACATGTTTGGAGCACACTAGACCAGTGTTTCTCAACATTTGTCATCCACCATATCACATTGCATTGGCCAGCTATTCCAAGTACTACAGGACGTAATTGGTGATGACATCATCACTAGTTACTTCCGCATTGGAAGCCAGATGCGATGCTATCAACACCAGTAAGAGCCTCAGAGTGGACGGGAGGGCTTTTTCAAGTGTGGAAAAGCATGCTTTGGAGCTCTGCCCGCCAAGCCAAGCCTCCTACTGCTGTTTGTTGTGTCTCATTCCTGGTCTTGCTGCTGGGTGGAAGCGTTCAGGGGTCCCGTAAGTACACCAGACACCACCTCAAGTACAACTGGTAGTACCTGTACCACTGGTTGAGAAACACTGCATAGACAACATAAGCCAAATGCACAGAATATTTTGGACATTCACTGTCAGTCCAACCTATTGGCCACTTATGCCTGTACACACATTTCAGTGGCAGAAACAGCTTTATGGCTGTTACAAATGTGACGGAACAAGTGCACACGTACTGGCCTCTGCTGCAAGTTGCATTCAAATATGATTGAGTTCATTGTGCTGACTGACACTGTTTCTTGCTAGCTTATAAAAGAGAGAGTTAAGGGAGAGATCTGCAGCTTAACTGGAGACCTCACCACCATATGGCTCAATGGCAGTGACTTCAGACTCAAAGCCAGAAACACCTGATACAGTGTGTCTCCGGATGCAATAAATGGATACCTCATTTGGAATATCCAAGCCTCTAGCTTTCATGAGAAGAACCTAGTGAGACTGGCTTGCCTTGATTATACAGTCAATTCTTATCTGCTGGAGGTAGGTTCTTGGAAACCCCAGTGGATAATAAAACTGTGGATAGGAAGTCATTGATTCTATATGATTAATGGGGTTACAGGGCGGGATAGCTTACCTGCCAGCAGCAGAGAACCTCAGAATGAAGCGAACACCTTCAAAATGATTCCTGCGAATAGCACAGGTAGTTTTAAAATGGCTATGGGAAGTATCAGAATGCCAGCAGATAGCTTCTGAAGATCTCTGCTGGTATTGTGAAGCTTCCCATGACCATTTTAAAGTTCTCCACTCTATTCGCAGGCACCATTTTGAAGGTATCTGCTGAATTCTGAAGACCTCAGCTGGCTTTCTAAATGCAAAGGAGACCTTCAAAATGGTGCAGATAGCTTTAAAATGCTCCCCCCCCCCCACAAATAGCATGGAAATCTTCAAAATGGCACCCATGAATACAGTATGGTACCTTCAGGGATGCCACAGGTAGGTTAGGATGGCTGTGGATGCTGCGGAGACCAGGGATAATCAAGAATAGACTGTGAACTGAGTGAGGAAAGTGGCACAACTGCTATTCACAGATAAGCAAATTTGCAGGAAGCGAGGATTGACTGTATTTCAGTACAGTTGGCAATGCCTTGAAAGACAGTGTGGCAGAGTGGCTAATTGGCCTAAGATCCAAGAAAGTCCAACTTCATATCTCATGTCAGCAACTTACTGGGTGGCTTTATGCATGCCACTCCCTCTTGGCCTCTTCCTAGCCATCCATCATCAACCATATGGAGATAAGGATCCTGCCACTCCTTGCAGAGCTGTTGTGATTATTACTGAGATAGTATACAACAAGCACACATAAAAACACAAATTGGTCAGGTCAAATTCTGACTTCTTATGGTAAAGGTCCATGTGAGAGAAGGGCATGGCTTATTGTTATTAGATATGGATTAATTTCTAAAATCTGCCAACTGCCCTTCTGTTCAGAAAGCACTGGAGGCGGTATATAAATATAATACACTGTTAAATTACTGTTAAAGAGAATGATAAATGATGTTTTAATGAGGAAAAAAAATCCACATTGGGGACATCAGGCAGAAACTCTCTAATTCATTCTTCATGCCTCCTGAACCTTATCTGCACACAGAATTCATTTTGGGCCTTGTTTTCCTGCGAAAAGAATAGTTTGTTGGTACAAATGGATGAACTTTTGACAAAGTGAGAAGCACGTTGATCATGCTTCCTCCTCTTACAGTGTCCTCCCCATCAGTCCACCTACAGGCTTATCATCCTAGGGCAGTGCTTCCCACTCTTCTGGGGTCCATGATGCCCCTGCATGCTGCATTTATAGTGTGTGGCTTCTGGAAGTGAACAGCAATGATGTCATGTGTGGAGAAGAATGCCTACAGTATGGAGAAAAAGGCCTGCCAATGCCAGTAAGTTGGTGGGGTTGGTGGAACGGGGCAGAACGAGAGGAGGGCCAGGGTATGTCAGAGGCAGGAGAGGTTGGCATCTTAAGTGGGTGACTTGTGCCAGAAGTTATCCCCTCCAGAGTGAGCCTACACACTCCCTTTGTCTCCTTGGACTTCAGCCAGTCAAAGAGCTGGTTTATGTCTGAGGAGACCCATTGGTGGTTGAGGGGCTGACAGAGAGAGAGAAGGGAAAATATTTTCCCTTTCTCCTCCCAAGCCTCCAGATATTCTTCCCCCCACCATAGCATGCAGCACAGCCCATTTTAGTGTGGCTGTGTGCTATGGTGGGGAAAAGCAGCGGGTTGGGCCCTCCATTAATCAGTGGAGTTTTGAACCAGGCTTTTCCTCCTCATAGCAAATGTTCTTATCTGCTATGCTATATTGTACTTTTTAAAAAACAAAATTTTGAGCAGTGTCTGCAGCTAACTTAAGTCCCTTTGGGCCAAATCCTATCCACCTTTCCTGTGCCATTGCAACTACAATGCAGTCCCACGGTAAGGGAACAAACATTCCCTTGCCTTGAGGAGCCCTCTGTGACTGCTCCTCCACCACAGGATTCAGCACATGCCCCATTGACACAGCTTCACCAGCACTGGAAAGTTGGATAGGATTGGGCCCTATGACAGATTAGAGTTAAACTAACAACATAATTCAGTATGTAAGAAGTAAGTTCAAATGTGTTCTTATTCCCACGCAAGCATGTATGGAATTTCACCCTGTGTGTGACTTTCATCATTTCACTGGTCCTGACATGCTTGCCATTTCTTATGTCAAAATCACATGTAGTGTTCCCTAGGTGGACTGAACCCATGCTGTGGGATAAAAGACTTTAAAGTCTATAACCTCACCATTGTCCCCATCTGGATTGTCCCCCATACTATTGATCAAGGTAACAAAAAATCTTTCCTTGGAACCAATCTAAGCTTTTTCCCATGGCATGTAGAAGGTGTAGGGACTAAAAACTCACTATCCCTGCCTTAATCCCAATCCAGATTGCTTCCCCCAGAGCATGCCATTTATAGAAGAAAAAAACAAGCATGTCAGGGCCAATGGGATAATGAAAGGCATGTTTCCACTGGCCCTTATTCAGTTTTGTCAGTTTGTTGGCAACCTTCAGTCTCGAAAGACTATGGTATCGCACTCTGAATGGTGGTTCTGGAACAGCGTCTAGTGTGGCTGAAAAGGCCAATTCGGGAGTGACAATCCTTTCCACACCGGGAGCAAGTGCAGTCTGTCCCTGGTCTGTCTCCCTGGCTATGGGCCTTCCTTCTTTGCCTCTTTGCCTCAGACTGTTGGCCAAGTGTCTCTTCAAACTGGGAAAGGCCATGCTGCACAGCCTGCCTCCAAGCGGGACGCTCAGAGGCCAGGGTTTCCCACCTGTTGAGGTCCACTCCTAAGGCCTTCAGATCCCTCTTGCAGATGTCCTTGTATCGCAGCTGTGGTCTACCTGTAGGGCGCTTTCCTTGCACGAGTTCTCCATAGAGGAGATCCTTTGGGATCCGGCCATCATCCATTCTCACAACATGACCGAGCCAATGCAGGCGTCTCTGTTTTAGCAGTGCATACATGCTAGGGATCCCAGCTCGTTCCAGGACTGTGTTGTTTGGAACTTTGTCCTGCCAGGTGATGCCGAGGATGCTTCGGAGGCAGCGCATGTGGAAAGCGTTCAGTTTCCTCTCCTGTTGTGAGCGAAGAGTCCATGACTCGCTGCAGTACAGAAGTGTACTCAGGACACAAACTCTGTGGCCCTTATTATACTTTCATTATAGGATACATGAAGCTTTTCATAGAGGATCAAGGCCTCCTTTACCACGAGGTTCACCAAGGTGGTTGCCCATCACCTTTCTTCATTTGGCTGCTGCCAGTGCTTCTCCATCTACCATTGCTTGGATTTTAAAAGGAAGAGATGGAAAGAACAGAAGGGAAAATGTGAAGGAGAGGAGATTAGCAGGCAAGAGAATCTCTGACACTGTTGTCAACCACTCTCTTCATCTGCTCAAGTGGTTGTGAGAGGGGGAAGCAGCAGTTAGTGCACTAACTGGTGGATGTGGGAGAAGATGGTTTTATTTTTTCATGGATTTCGGTGTTCTCCAAAAGTTAGAAGTGCCAAGAGCAGTGTTATGTGTTTTTATTCAAAATTTACATTAAAATTATAATCACCTTAAAAGTGTACTAGGTAGTTGAATAAAAGTGGTAGAGGGTTCAGCAGATGCAGCCACAGTCATTACCATGCACATTCCATTAAATAATGAACAAAAACCAAATCAAATAGTTTTATTTTTTCACAGATTTTCACAGAGAAATGCAGAAAGGGGCGTTATGTGTTTTTATTGCATTATTGTTGTTTCCTTCCACTGCCTTCCACCTGATTGGTTAGGAGAGTGGCAGGATCACTGTGCCCTGGACAAATGCTTCCTCATGCTGAGACATTTGTGTGTTATGCTTGTGACCTTGGACATTTATGTTCAAATATATGTATATTTATATTAGATGTACATGGGGCCCTTGTATCTGTAGATCCCATATCTGCAGTTTCATTTATCCATGGATCGGGTCCATGGGCTCCCCTGTAAGCACCTCCTTTGGAGGCAAGGGGAACTCCCCTCGCCTCTGGAGGATCTTCTGAGCCTGGCAGAGGCTGTGCTCGTTCATCCACAGCCTTTGCTAGGCTCAGAATGACAAATACAGCAAAAAAAACCAAACCCATAACTTCCAGTTTTTCCGAAAAACTGGCAGTGACATTTTAAATACCTTATAAGGCATCTGGAGGCCTGAGGGAGCACCAAAGTAGTCTGCTAGGCTCAGAAGACCCTCCAGAGGCCCAGAAATGACATTTTTAATGCCTTATGCGGCATTGCGAGGCCTAGGAAAGCCCCAGAAAGCTTTCCAGGCTCAGAATACACGCAGAGGGAGGAGTGTGTTTGTTCCCTCGTATCCTTGGTTTCTCTTAATTGCGGGGGGGGGGGGGAGGTTCTAGAATGGATATGGTTCCATGGATATGGGAGCATGCCTGTACTTTTTTATTTTTAAAGTTTAGGTAAAGGTAAGTTTAGGGTTAGGGTAAGATATTTAGGATATATAACATGGAGTTTGTTGCCCATTTATTTTGTTTGTTGGCTAGTTATAGGGGGGTTCAAATGACTGGAACATCCCTCCCCCCCCAAAAAAGAAACCTGCAAATGTTCAGGGATGCCAACGACCAGGGCAAAAATACTCTAGTATTGGTAAGGAGGAGTATTTAGCACATGCATTAGGAGGTCTTGGGCTGGACGTATAGAGAAGGTTCTTTGTACGTGGCACAAACACAAATAAAAAGAACGCATAATTTGGGGGCTGTCATGAACATCTCTTTGCTCCACAGAGATTAAAGGAATAATTCAGAGGCAAAATCATTCTTAACTGTGCAAAAAAACAAAAACAAAAGAATAATGCAGATGAGACGGGGGACAAATAGATGAGCAATGATAATGCCAGCTACAGAACGGAGCCAGAAAAATGAGCTCTGAATCACTGCTGCTTAGTCGACACCTCAGAGGTTTAACAATTGTATGTATAAACTATGAGTTGAAAATGGTCTAATGAAGGATGCATTTACAGTAATCATGAGTGGCTTCAAGAGGGCTGGAAAAAAAATAGGGGTCAGCTCAATAAATAATGATCTGTATTTTGTCTCTCTTCAGTCAGGAAGAGTCATGCAATTGGAGGGAGAGTATGTAAGAGAAGATGTAATATACACCACTGGACACATGCCTGTGCAGCCAGAAGAACACTCCTGATATTCCATCATCGAGGAACCAGATCAGGACCCCCATAGTTTAGCTGTACTTGTCGTAAGAGGCGACTAAGCCACCGGGTAGATGGGACTCGTCAGCCTGGGAAGGCATAAGAACATAAGAACATAAGAACAGCCCCACTGGATCAGGCCATAGGCCCATCTAGTCCAGCTTCCTGTATCTCACAGCGGCCCACCAAATGCCCCAGGGAGCACACCAGATAACAAGAGACCTCATCCTGGTGCCCTCCCCTACATCTGGCATTCTGACCCAACCCATTCCCAAAATCAGGAGGTTGCGCATACTCATCATGGCTTGTACCCCATAATGGATTTTTCCTCCAGAAACTCGTACAATCCCCTTTTGAAGGCGTCTAGGCTAGACGCCAGCACCACATCCTGTGGCAAGGAGTTCCACAGACCGACCACACGCTGAGTAAAGAAATATTTTCTTTTGTCTGTCCTAACCTGCCCAACACTCAATTTTAGTGGATGTCCCCTGGTTCTGGTATTATGTGAGAGTGTAAAGAGCATCTCCCTATCCACTCTGTCCATCCCCTGCATAATTTTGTATGTCTCAATCATGTCCCCCCTCAAGCGTCTCTTTTCTAGGCTGAAGAGGCCCAAACGCCGTAGCCTTTCCTCATAAGGAAGGTGCCCCAGCCCCGTAATCATCTTAGTCGCTCTCTTTTGCACCTTTTCCATTTCCACTATGTCTTTTTTGAGAGTATTTTTGAGAGTAAGGCAGCTCATCTGAGAGAAGGAAAACTCTGATCCCAAACCTCCACTGCCTTGTGGCTACATCCAGTTATGGAAAAGGCTTCAGGAGTCAACCTCAAGGCAAAATCCGGAGCCGGAGTCCCTGAGGCAGTTCATGGCTGAACACAGTCACGTTCTGGCAACTCCTGCGACGCCGCTGGAACCAACCGTATTGGCCTCTGCCTTTCCATTGGACCATTTCAGCGATGTGGAGAGGGGGGATTTGCTGCATGGGTAACAGCCTATCCTCCATAGCTACTTTACCCAGGCTTCACGCACTGGAGAGGACACTCTGTTCCAGAACCACCATTCAGAGCGTGACACCATAGTCTTCCAAGACTGAAGGATGCCAACGAAGGAGAGATGGGGAAGGGGTGGCAAAATCCTTGGGACCCGGGTTTCCAGGGGGTCCACGAGGCCACGACCAAACAAACGATACAGTACTAAACCAAATTTATTACAAAATAAATTTGGGTAACGCAATCTCAGCCTATCCACTGACGTGTTTCCACTACAGCTTTTAATCCACTTCCAATACACTTTTCATCTTGCATCACGCCCAATGCCAGTTCTCAGCGGTCCTGTATATGTACCTTGACTGACACCACCTTTGTCTCTTGCCCCCCTTAGACCTAGGTTCCACACTCAGCACAGTTTATGGAGCAGTGGTTCTTAACCTGTATAGTCTGCGGCCCTGGTGGTTCCAGGAGGTACATGAGGTGCTCCAAGAAGAAAGTTTGCCTTAATACACATTTTTTTACTAGTTTTTTTTAATTTAATTTTTTAATTTGGCCCTGACTTGCCTACATAAGCCAATATTCTTATTGTCAAACATTCCAATTGACTGTGGAATGATACCCTGCATTCTTTGTATCCAGAAACTGGGATTTATATATCATACCTCTTTATCTAATAGAGCTGTGAGTGAGCCCTCTAACTGGGACAAAATAATGTCTTGTACCTTGATTTTTCAAGTCACCCTATCATGAGAAGTTTCCATTTAAAAAAAAAAAAACTGTAGCAAGAAGAGTTCCTGTGCCAACATTTATCCATCTCTTATCTCCCATTCCACATAGCAGAGCAGATTTGATCTGTGTGCCTAGACAAAGCTTCCTGTCCATACTAAGGCTGAGCTGAAAGTTCCCAGCTGAGATACCGCTGCCCAAACGGCCCCTCCTGACCAAGGAATTAAGTCAGATAGAGGTTAAAAGAGAAGATGTTTCAGACCTCATTGATAAATTAAAGATCAATAAGTCACCCAGTCCTGATGGCATCCACCCAAGAGGTAAGGAATTGAAGAATGAAGTTGCTGATCTCTTGACTAAAATATGCAACTTGTCCCTCAAAACGGCCATAGTGCCAGAGAATTGGAGGGTAGCAAATGTCACACCGATCTTTAAAAAGGGAAAGAGGGGGGACCTGGGAAACTATAGGCCAGTCAGCCTAACATCTATACCAAGTAAGATGGTGGAATGCCTCATCAAAGATAGAATCTCAAAACATAGACGAACAAGCCTTGCTGAGGGAGAATCAGCATGGCTTCTGTAAGGGTAAGTCTTGTCTCATGAACCTTATAGAATTCTTTGAAAAGGTCAACAGGCATGTGGATGCGGGAGAACCCGTGGACATTATATATCTGGACTTTCAGAAGGTGTTTGACACGGTCCCTCACCAAAGGCTACTGAAAAAAGTAGTCTCTCCATAGTCAGGGAATTAGAAGATAGGTCCTTTCCTGGATTGAGAACTGGTTGAAGACCAGGAAACAGAGAGTGGGTGTCAATGGGCAATTTTCACAATGGAGAGAGGTGAAAAGCGGTGTGCCCCAAGGATCTGTCCTGGGACTGGTGCTCTTCAACCTCTTCATAAATGACCTGGAGACAGGTGTGAGCAGTGAGGTGGCTAAGTTTGCAGACGACACCAAACTTTTCCAAGTGGTGAAGACCAGAAGTGATTGTGAGGAGCTCCAGAAGGATCTCTCCAAACTGGCAGAATGGGCAGCAAAATGGCAGATGCGTTTTTGCCTGTCTCCATTGTGAAAATTGCCCATTGACACCCACTCTCTGCTTCCTGGCCTCCAACCAGTTCTCAATCCACGAGAGGACCTGTCCTCTAATTCCCTGACTGTGGAGTTTTTTCAGTAGTCTTTGGTGAGGGACCGTGTCAAACGCCTTCTGAAAGTCCAGATATATAATGTCCACGGGTTCTCCCGCATCCACATGCCTGTTGACCTTTTCAAAGAATTCTATAAGGTTCATGAGGCAAGACTTACCCTTACAGAAGCCATGCTGACTCTCCCTCAGCAAGGCCTGTTCGTCTATGTGTTTTGAGATCCTATTTTGATGAGGCATTCCACCATCTTACCCGGTATGGATGTTAGGCTGACCGGCCTATAGTTTCCCGGGTCCCCCCTCTTTCCCTTTTTAAAAATAGGCGTGACATTTGCTATCCTCCAATCTTCTGGCACCATGGCCGTTTTGAGGGACAAGTTGCATACCTTAGTCAAGAGGTCTGCAACTTCATTCTTCAATTCCTTAATAACTCTTGGGTGGATGCCATCAGGGCCGGGTGACTTATTGATCTTTAATTTGTCAATGAGGTCTGAACCATCTTCTCTTTTAACCTCTATCTGTCTTAACTCCTCGGTCAGGAGGGGCCGTTTGGGCAGCGGTATCTGCCCGAGGTCTTCTACCGTGAAGACAGATGCAAAGAATTCATTTAATTTCTCTGCCATCTCTAAGTCTCCTTTTATCTCCCCTTTCCCTCCCTCACCATCCAGAGGGCCAATCGCTTCTCTGGCGGGTTTCCTGCTTCTAACATATTTGAAGAAGCTTTTATTATTCCCCTTAATGTTGCTGGCCATGTGTTCCTCATAGTCTTGCTTGGCCTCTAGTATCACCTTCTTACATTTCTTTTGCCACAGTTTATGTTCCTTTTTATTCTCCTCATTAGGGCAAGACTTCCATTTACGGAAGGAAGCTTCCTTGCCCTTCACAGCCTCTCTAACTTGGCTGGTTAGCCATGCGGGCACCCTCCTGGATTTAGTGGAACCCTTCTTTCGTTGCGGTATACACCTCTGCTGGGCCTCTATTACTGTTGTTTTAAGCAGCCTCCATGCACTCTGGAGAGATTGGACTCTTTTTACCCTCCCTTTCAACCTCCTTCTAACCAGCCTCCTCATTTGAGGGAAGTCCGCCCGTCGGAAGTCAAGGGTTTTTGTTAGAGATTTGCCTGGTATTCTTCCCCCAACGTGCACGTCAAAACGGATCGTGTAATGTCCCCAGCATCCCGTAGGGGCAATGTCTGAGTAGATAGGAAAATGTCAGACCCCAGGAAATATCTGGGCCCCCTCCTTTGACTCCTGGGTCCCCCTTTCTACTGTGGGCCCATGTACATATTACCCATTTTACCCCCCTCTCCTAGGCCCTGCTCTGGAGGCAATGGGAGCTGTGCTTCCCTCACCTCCAGTGGATCTTCTGAGGGCCAGGGAAGGCCTTCTGAGGCCTCCAGAAGTTTGAAAATAGCTATTTCTGACTTTCGGCCAAAAATCAGGGTAACTATTTTTGGCCTTCTGAAGCCCTCAGAAGGTCCTCCAGATGTGGCTGGAGCACAACTCCTGTCAGTTCGGAGGCCCAAAATCCAGTGATTCAGAACCTTTGTGGAAACCAAGGACCACCCTGTATATAGGGACCGGTTTCAGTTGTAACAGTTCCCAACAACCCTAGCATTTAAGTAGTGATGAGTAGATACACCCTGCCCCACATTCCACTGCGCCCAAATCCTTTCTTTATTTGGAGAATTGTTAAAATTAATTATGGGATTGCAGAATGTGTATTTAGATTGATGAGAACATGTGCACTGATAAAACACGGGGGGGGGGGAAACAATTTTGATGTGATCATATATATTTCCTAAAGATACATTGTGTGCCATGTTTTACCGATTCATGGCAGACTGCAAAAATAAGACTTTTGAACTGTTTACCCATTGTGCACTTATGCCTTGGTAATTTGAGGCTGGGAAAAGACACACATAAATGGGAAAAGCTGCAAACTGTATACAGGCACAGAACTCTGCAACATATGCAAACTGGAAAAAAAACAACAAGTGGGGCAATGGAAGATTTATAATGCATCAGTTCCATTTCAGAAATAAGTTTATAATTTGGAACTCAAAAATCCCAAGAGAAGTTTGAATGAAGAGAGCTTTAGAAGCATCCCTACACCCAAGCAAAATCCAGTCATTGCTTTGTGATCTTGTTTTCCTATGCACGTAAGGAGAGTGCTGGGCAGCTACCAAATGTACAACTAGCAGTTGGAGAAAACGACGATAACAAAAACACATAACACCACTTTCTGCACTTCTCATTTTTGTAAAAACCCCAAAATTGAAGGCAGTAAGGGAATAGACACTAATATATAATCAATTACACCAGCACCAAAAGAAGCAACGAAAATAAATTCACCATCATTATCGAGTCCCAATAAACTATTCAGCCAGATAAATCCAAACAGCAGGCAAAAATTAGCTAACAAATACCCAGCTGCATTAATCGACCTGTCTTTGAAAAATGCCTTTCCCCCAGGAAAAGATCCAAGCCCTGCAATGGGGCTACTCGAGTCTGTGCCAGCTATTTTGCAAAGAGTTGAGAGGCCCTGTGTCAGGCTGGAAGGCCCAACACGGGGTTCTGGACTGGACGGAGCAGGACTCCACTGCTCCCTCCCCCCATCCAACCCATCGGAACGCCTCCCCCTTGCGCCGACATACCTCTTCGCTGCCCAGAGCTTGTTCCTTGCTCCAGACTGTTCAGTGGGCAACATTACAGTGATACTGTTAAGCCCCCAGGGCTCTCTCCTCCAAAGGAAGTCAGAATCTGTGTGCAGTAGTTGCATGCCCCTGGAACTTTTTACTGCTTGTGTGCTGTCTGAAGCATTGCAAGGAGTTCCAGATAGAAGGGTACAGTATGTGTATCTTTGTTTACTGTTGATGTGGGAGAGGAGCACTTTTGTTTTGTGAATGGGCAAGGTTGCTCAAGGAAGGGAGAGGAAAAAGGTGACAAGGCTGAGGACTGGAAAAGGAACAGATCTGTACCCAAGAGCCATAGGTGGGTGTAATAATAGAGTGTAATAACTGCAACTGCTTGGTTCAGAGACCCTGCTAGCAACACATTGCTTAGTTTTTAATGAAGCATGGACAACATTTTTTTAGAAGAATCCCTCCTCTCTTTGAAAAATGCAGCCTGAAGCCAAGAGAACTTATAATACCATTGAAGAAAAGGCTAAATATTCAGTAAATGAATAGAACACGGGGAGCAAATAATAGTGCAGAAGAAGGATTGGAATAACTACACAGGATGTCAGGCTGATCTGACCATATAACGACTGGAAAAAAAGAATGATAAAAGTGTCTTGAATAAGAGAGAGGAAGAAGGAATTTTCATCAGTTATCAGAGGGGCTTAGTTTTCCCAGCAAAGATGTAGTGTTTCCCAGCAGGTAACTAAACAACAAATCTTCAGTTGGAGTCAGTAGTTATATAGATTGTCATTCATTTTCAGGCATCATAATGGTATAATTTCTTACTACTCTCTCTCTCTCTCTCTCTCCTATTTAATTTGCCAATTATCAGGTCTGTTCTTTTTACATTTGCTAGCAATGTCATTCTGCACTGGAGCAAAATAGATCCTTCACAAGAACATCTAATTGCACAGAAGCCCAGTTTGCGTGATCTCTACCCCCAGGTGATATTCTTGCATTAAGAATGCCGCAAACCAGGCCTCTGTGCAGTCAGGCATTAGGATTCAGTGCACACTATTATTTGCATAGTGAAGGGAGGCTCACATTCCTCTTCCACCAAGATATTTCAGCTTCGGCCCAGGTGAATACATAAACCTACCAGACTAATGACATTTAAATTCCAACACTCCTGTCCTGATAGCCAATATGCAATCTGATTAAAACTCATCTCGGATTCATATTTTAACAGAAGTTAGGCCAATGAACTTCATACCACACATGTCTGTTTAGACAAATACGGTTAGATACAAGGCAGAATTTTTGTAACAGTGATATATAACAGCATATGTTTGATGGCTATGGGAAGTGAACAGTTGATCAACAACAGTACTGAACCAAATGCCTATCTGTCCAGAATGAACAATCACAAA
Source organism: Tiliqua scincoides (assembly GCF_035046505.1). NCBI lineage: Eukaryota > Metazoa > Chordata > Lepidosauria > Squamata > Scincidae > Tiliqua > Tiliqua scincoides. Next base: position 64,503,034 of record NC_089826.1, read on the forward strand.
AAGCGGGCAAATGGACAAGGGGCTATTCATGGGAATACTGCACACTTCCAAGCATGTTGTTCTAATATCATGTTGATGATATCATTGGACTTGCAGCTTTTAGGATCAGGCAGGAACAGTCTAGCTCTGCCATTCACTGGAGTGCCCAAGTCTTGCCATACTACTGAAAGCAGAAAGAAAGGTTCAGTAGCAATGCCTGATTCCATGACCAACTGGAAAATGCAAAAAAAAAAATTTAAAAAAAATGGCTTGCACTGGGATTTATATGTGCCATGAAAAGACGGAATCAATCTTTACCCTTACATAGAAGATATCAGTGCTTCCCAAAGTATGGGTCATGACCCACTCATGAGTTGTCAGCCCAAGCACAGTAGGTCATGATCTAGGAAAAAGTTTGGTGTCGTCTGCAAACTTAGCCACTTCACTGCTCAACCCTGTCTCCAGGTCATTTATGAAGAGGTTGAAGAGCACCAGTCCCAGGACAGACCCTTGGGGCACACTGCTTTTCACCAGTCTCCATTGCAAAAATTGCCCATTGACACCCACTCTCTGTTTCCTGCTCTTCAACCAGTTCTCAATCCAGGAGACGACCTGCCCTCTAATTCCCTGACTGTGGAGTTTTTTCAGTAGCCTTTGGTGAGGGACTGTACCATTTGGGGCATTTGGTGGGCCGCTGTGAGATACAGGAAGCTGGACTAGATGGGCCTATGGCCTGATCCAGTGGGGCTCTTCTTATGTTCTTATATTCTTACTGATGACACGTAGGTGGATAGACCTGGGCTCCAAAGACTTTTTCAGTTGTCTCTACCCTCCCCTCACTCTGCTTCACCCCTCCCTGCCCCTATTCCACTCACCCATCACCACCCTCCCCTGCTCTGTTTCACCCCCCCCCTTTGCAAAGGGGCCAAAATAAATTTTGTGCCCCCTGATAAAATCCATCTCAGAGGCCCTGCTCCAGAGGATCAGGCTGAACCCACCTGTGGGTTCCAAACTCCCAGATAATCACAGTCACAGGTAACGCAGACCACCTGTACTTCTTTATTTGACTTACTGAGGACCAAAACTTCTTACCTTCTGCTTCTGCTTGATGACTACAGGAGCAGAAATATAGTCTGACACAAAATCAGAAAATTGTATTTCCGTAACTACCAACCAAACCATTAATTATGAGGATACAGTATCAGCTTATTGTAATTGATAGGCCAATATTTACTCCAGAGTGAGATGGGAATAACTTCATTTTAGTAGAGTGCTGCAAATTATTCCAAGTTAGATTTTGCTCTTGGCCCCAAAGGGTGAGAATGCCTAAAGTCATTTCAGAAAATAGGGAAGACCTTTCTTTCTTCAGTAATGACATTAGCCAGTAGTTTTGTTTCCTGTATAGAACACCAGTGCAAAACCAACATTTTTATACTAGTGCATTTCTTGTGGATGATTACTGGAAGAGTTCTATTTACAGTGTGATCCTGTTTAGTCACACCTAGGTCCCATTGAATTCAATGGGACACTCCCAAGAAAGTGCAAATTCATTCTGGCCCCTAATTTCTGAAATAAAATAAAATAAAATAGGGTTAAGCTGAAGGTTCATGAGTACTAATACTGAGATGGATAAGGATGCTAACCACAAATTGTACCTGAAGTCTTCTTGTATACGTGTAATTGGTATGTCTTCCATATGAACTCCTCCTCTTCCCTCCCCCTGCTCCTTCTAACATGGTATTTACTGCAGAAGAATCTACAGTTTCCCTGGAAACAAAATTGCATGCCATTCAAGGCACTAAAGTGAAAATAGATTCTTCTTCTGCCCAGAATGTGATGTAAGAAGTTCACAATGAGAAAACAAAAAGTTGAAATGGAAGTAAAATACTTTAAACACCTTCAAAGAGCTCTCAAAACAAGAACAAACATTTCTGATTTTTAAGAAACATTTCACAAAATTTTAATAGGTAGATATCACTTTCTATCTAACATAAGAACATAAGAAGAGCCTCACTGGATCAGGCCATAGGCCCATCTAGTCCAGCTTCCTGTATCTCACAGCGGCCCACCAAATGCCCCAGGGAGCACACCTGATAACAAGAGACCTGCCTCCTGGTACCCTCCCTTGCATCTGGCATTCTGAAATAGCCCATTTCTAAAATCAGGAGGTTGCACATACGCATCATGGCTTGTAACCCATAATGGATTTTTCCTCCAGAAACTTGTCCAATCCCCTTTTAAAGGCGTCCAGGCCAGATGCCATCACCACATCCTGTGGCAAGGAGTTCCACAGACCAATCACACCAATAGTAAAGAAATATTTACCAATATCAGACCAATAGTAAAGACCAATAGTAAATATCAGACCAATAGTAAAGAAATATTTTCTTTTGTCTGTTCTAACTCCCCCAACACTCAATTTTAGTGGATGTCCCCTGGTTCTGCTGTTATGTGAGAGTGTAAAGAGTATCTCTCTATCCACTTTATCTTTGCCATGCATAATTTTGTATGTCTCAATCATGTCCCCTCTCAGGCATCTCTTTTCTAGGCTGAAGAGGCCCAAACGCCATAGCCTTTCCTCATAAGGAAGGTGCCCCAGCCCAGCAATCATCTTAGTCACTCTCATTTGCACCTTTTCCATTTCCACGATGTCTTTTTTGAGATGTGGCGACCAGAACTAGACACAATACACCAGGTGTGGCCTTACCATAGATTTGTACAACGGCATTATAATACTAGCTGTTATGTTCTCAATACCTTTTCTAATGACCCCAAGCATGGAATTGGCCTTCTTCACTGCCGCCGCACATTGGGTCGACACTTTCATCGACCTGTCCACCACCACCCCAAGATCTCTCTCCTGATCTGTCACAGACAGCTCAGAACCCATTAGCCTATATGTGAAGTTTTGATTTTTTGCCCCAATGTGCATGACTTTACACTTACTGACATTGAAACGCATCTGCCATTTTGCTGCCCGTTCTGCCAGTCTGGAGAGATCCTTCTGGAGCTCCTCACAATCACTTCTGGTCTTCACCACTTGGAAAAGTTTGGTGTCGTCTGCAAACTTAGCCACCTCACTGCTCACCCCTGTCTCCAGGTCATTTATGAAGAGGTTGAAGAGCACCAGTCCCAGGACAGATCCTTGGGGCACACCGCTTTTCACCTCTCTCCATTGTGAAAATTGCCCATTGACACCCACTCTCTGTTTCCTGGTCTTCAACCAGTTCTCAATCCAGGAAAGGACCTATCTTCTAATTCCCTGACTATGGAGAGACTACTTTTTTCAGTAGCCTTTGGTGAGGGACCATGTCGAACGCCTTCTGAAAGTCCAGATATATAATGTCCACGGTTTCTCCCGCATCCATATGCCTGTTGACCTTTTCAAAGAATTCTATAAGGTTCATGAGGCAAGACTTACCCTTACAGAAGCCATGCTGATTCTCCCTCAGCAAGGCCTGTTCGTCTATGTGTTTTGAGATTCTATCTTTGATGAGGCATTCCACCATCTTACCTGGTATAGATGTTAGGCTGACTGGCCTATAGTTTCCCGGGTCCCCCCTCTTTCCCTTTTTAAAGATCGGTGTGACATTTGCTATCCTCCAATCTTCTGGCACTGTGGCCGTTTTGAGGGACAAGTTGCATATTTTAGTCTAATCTAGTTTAATCTAGAAGGTCTGTGCAGGCTGGTATCCCAGCAAGCCCCACATTCAGCTCCGTAGCTTTTGACCCACCCACCCAACCTGGAATACTTCAACTTTTGGAATATTGGGAAGGTAACAGAAAGAAGAAAGGCCACCATGCATGAATGGTGGGTTGGATTTTCCCTGCTAAATATAAGTGGGCACCACTTTGAAAGCTGCCTCTTTGCCCAGTTAGCAAGGGGTAAGGTTGATGCTGTCCCTTGAACAGCCCAGAAAGGCAAAGAAGTATTATCATCATATTACAGCTGAAACCCAGAGGGAATTGCTTGTCTAAGGACACCTGGTGAGGTCATGGCACAGGTGAAACTGAAACCATCAGGAAGTCCTAATTCAAAGCACAGTGCAGTGCTAGGCATTTCTACCTGGAAGTATGTCCTATTCAGCTCAGTGGGACTTACTCCCATGTAAATACATATAGAATTGCAGCCTTCGCCACTATACTACACCCGATCTCCAAGTTAGTAACTGTGGGCCCAATCCTATCCAACTTTGCAGTGCCAATGCAGCTGCAGTGCAGTCCCGAGGTAAGGGAACAGATGTTTCCTTATCTTGAGGAGGTCTCTGTAGCTGGCCGCCCACCATAGGAATGCAGTGCACACCCTGTCAGCATGGCTACATCGGCACTGGAAAGTTGGATAGGATTGGGCCCTGCAGTATCTTACTATTTTGTAATGAAGCCTATGTATATGTCCATGAACTAATTGAATATTCTTGCCCCATTTATCCCCGCTTCCATTTCCCCACTTCTCTTCCTCTGTTGTTTCCTTATGTCAGATTTAGATTGTGAGTTCATTGGGGCAGGAAGGGTCCTGTCTTCTCAGTTGCAGATCCGGCCCATGCCGCCATGGGGCCCTGGACCTCAGCATGCTCCCCCCCTACAACATGCCTCCCTGAAGAGGAGACTCATCTTCATTCCAGTGCCTTGCGCAGTGTTCTTGGGTGCTCTGAAAGCCTTTTGAGCACCCTTAAACAGTACTTCCGGAAATGGTGTCTAATGGTATTTAAACCATTAATCAGAGGCCTCAGAAGATTTTCAGAGCATCTGGGAAATGCAGGACGGGGCCTCCACAGCTTGCAGAATGGCTCCAGAGGATGGGTGAAGGTGGCAGCAGTGGCTCAATGGGCACGGCAGTGCTGCCCCCAAAGCCCCACAGGTGTGGTGCCTGGGGTTTTGCCCCCCCAAGCCCCCTAGAACCACCACTGTGTCTTCTCATTTACTTGTAAAGCACCACACCATGTACACAAATGACACAATGTACATCATCATCATTCGCGATATGTTTTAATTGCATGTCTTCTTTGCCATACAAAGCACAGAGTCTGAGCTGTAGAATGCTAACTTGGCTCTCAGCTGGCATTGTCTTCTACCTCCAGACCCTCCAGTTGCTTGCTCTGCCAATAACATGCTGAAACCTGCTGCCTGCCTGGGCCACTTACCTGCACCGGTGAATATGCATTCTTCACACTGAGCATAGAAAATCGCAGATATTTTTGGCATCCCTAAAAATAACATCTTCCAAGGGGAGCACATGCTGACAGACTGAGCAACTGCGTTGCCACTTTCAAAATAAGCTGTGCCTGCTGCTGCCTTGCTGTGTTGCCCCTTGCAAGATAGAACAAGCGAATACATCCGAAAGGTCCTTCCCTGGGGCTCTGTGGATTGATGTTCTTATGCAATTTTTGTATCAGAGTCTGAGTCAACTTGAATGCTGGTGTCATTTGAAGGGGCAAGAACATAGAGAGCTGGCTATCATTAGGCTAAAGAGGCTCCAATAAAGAAGCATTTAATAACCCACTATTGACTAAGGCCAATGGGGAGAGGCAGAAGTATAACCCTTCCAATTGAGGATAAGGCTGATACAAAAACACCACAAAACTGCTTTGACTTGAAAGGTGGAAGTGGCTTGAAGTGAGATGAAAGCCCACAGAAGTCATCCCCTCTCCCAGTTCACCTACTTTTGCAGCTGCCTTTCTGGTTCTCCTCCTGATGGCTACTGGTAGGTACTATTCTTTTTTCCCCACTCAGTCATCTCTATGTGATGATGTGGTATGTGATGCTGTTGCAGAGAGGATTCTGGGTAAGAAAAATGGTGTTTGCCAGCAACTAATAGAAGCCACCACTACCATTAAATTAATCTGTTTTTCACCACATCCCCCAAATGATGTACCCAACCTTCTTGCCTGCAGATGAGGTAGCTAAATTGGAAGAGATTTTGGTTCAGTTCAGACAGCATAATTTAGTTCATCCAGGAGCCACAGCTAATAAACGCCCATTCCCTTTGCTGGAAGAGGTAGGTGTCAGGTAGGTTTCTTTTTACAGCCTGCAACTGCTGTTGGTTATACTACCACATTGGTCTTCTTAGATACAGGTTGTAGCATGCAAATGATATACCACAACACTTTGGAACTCACTGGGAAAACCACATGCCTGTTTGGGTGGATGTATGGCTTGAACACTTCATACCAACGTGGGGAAGGCAGTGATAACTGCAGAAAGAAAGCAAGTGGTTTCCTGTAACTTTAGTTATTTTTTAAAGCACAAAGAGAAATGCTGATGGTTGGCAAACTGAAAACGGTGCAGGGGAGCTCTGTTGAGATAATAAAGGGCCTAGAAACCAAATCTTGTAAGAAAAGGATGAAGGGAGTGGGTACCCTTAGCTTGGTGAATGATGGTTAACAGCATGATCCTAAAGAGGTTTACTCTGGCGCAAGTCCCACTGAGTTCGATGGGACTTGCTGTTGAGCAAGTGTGTTTATGATCATAGCTTAAAAGGCAAAAGCTGTTTGCCTTCTTTTTTTCCCCACTCAAAATGTAAAAAGTTCTCAGTCTCAGGAGGAACCCTTGTCAAGCCTGCCTGCTGAATATAAGAAAAGAAGTGCAATGGTTCTCAACAGTGGCAGAGCTGCGGGGGGAGGGAAGGAAGTGTGTAAGTGCCCCTGTGTAACTACCACGGCAACATGCCGTGTAAGTAAGTGTAATCCTCCTGCACGTTGCCATCACTTTCTGGAATGACTCCAACAGCCAGTGGGAAGGGGGCGTTTACACAGTGTGTTGTGGCACCTGCAGTACTTACCGCACAGCATCCCCAGCTACACCACTGGTTCTCAAATTCAGGAAAATAGATTTAGGATCAACTTTAGGGCAAAGTTTCTTGTCTTTGTCCCGCTGTTTGGTGCATGGGTGGGTCTTCCAATTTGCAGGCAGGGCACCCTCCACCCTTAATCCAAGGGCAGCTCCATATACACAATGACATAGCTTTTGGGCTGGTGCAGCTAATGCAGCATCTTGTGTTCTGGTGAACAGAACAGAGTCACTTGCTTCTTTTAAGGGGTAGTTTTATCACGAGGTCAGAAGGAGTGGTATTTTCTGTGCACTCATTTCCATTTCTCCATATCAGGGGTTCTCAAACTTTCCCCTCACTGCAACCCACCTGTTCTGCAGTGGAAGGCATTGCCACCCACCTCCTTCTTCAGCACCAAGACTCCATGGACTCCTGGAAGCAACCAGAATTCACTTTCATGAACCTGGAAGTAACCCAGAAGTGACTTTCTGCCTGCTGCTGGAGGCCTGCAGAGGCCTAGTGTGGCCTCCAAAAGCATCCAGTTAGGAGCCCAATGGATACATGGGCAGATGGAAGGGCCCAACTCAGGACCCACCAGACATCAGATTGTGATCCACAGTTTGAGAAACTCTGCTCGATATCATTCAAAAGTTTGTGGATGTCGGTATGTGGGAGAAATTCTGATTTTTGTTTTTCCTTCTGGGTGAAAATAAGTCTAAAGTCTGTACTGGCTTTCTCTCCTGACTAAATCCATTCCCTTTCAGTAGGCTGCTGCTGAAGTATATTTGCCAATGCAACCTTTACAACAGATCTGCTCGGTTTTAAGGCACTGTATATGAAGGAGTGGGGAAAGCCCCTGCAGCCTTCACTTCACAGATCAAGACAGGCTGAAGGGGAGAGCAGAGACTTTACTACCCTTCCTCATTAGCACAGTTTGCTGCCATGTTACCTCCACATCTGGGCCTGCCTCCTGCAGCAACTGCAACACTCGAAATTATAGCTTTGTGCTGGTGGAAAGCAGGAATGTTTGATCCTGTGGAGTGACAACCAGCACAGTGGGTCACAGGCAAACAAAATGGTTGGCACAACAATTTGCATTCTCAGCAACCAGACATCACCAGATACAGCCTGCCAGATTTCTACTGATCTTGTAAAACTCTGCTGTATTATGTTGTAGAACATGCAGTATTATACAGTATACCCATTGCAGCAAAGGTCTGGGATGATCTTGTGCAGTTGTCTGACCCAAATGAAATGATCAAAAAGAGGAGGCATGGTGGGGAGTGAGGAGGGAGGGGGTGAGACCAGTGGAGCTCGGCTCCACCAGGTCCAGAGCCCCACGTCGAGCCTCTTGGCTCAACAAAAGAACTCTGTCACTCTGCGCCTGCTTGATAGTGAATGCAGAATTGAGTAGCCCCATTGTGGGGCTACTTTCTTTACTTGGGGGAAGGGGATGAAAGTCTCCTTCTCCCAAGGAGGAGGCGGTGGCTGCCTGGGGAACATTAGATGCCGCGGCCACCAATTTTGGCTCCACTGCCGTTCCATGCTCCAGACACCTCAGGATTGGACTGCCCAGATGGTGTGCATCAGAGTTACTTTACTTCAGCAAAATGTCTAATGTGTATCACAGAGGTGTCAAACTCGTTTCATACCGAGGGCCGAATGGCATTCATGATGCCTGCTGAGGGCCGGAAGTGATGTCATTCGGCAGGAAGTGATGTCATTAAACAACTCATAACCAAAAATAAGCACTTTTTCTCACTTAGGAATTCATTAACTACAAATGACAGGAGAGAAAACACGGAAATCTTTATAATATTTCAAGATATTGGAGAGCCCAATTTTTGTATGGGCTGCCCTTTTAGCAGTAATACCTCAGCACTGCTCAGCAGCTGAGAGGCTGAGGGCCATATAAAAAGCTTCCATGGGCAGCATCCGGCCCCCGGGCCTTATGTTTGACACCCCTGGTGTATCATCAAATCATGCCCTTTAACAAGTTTGCTCTATAGGTGTCTCAAGTCCTTTGGAAAGAATAGGACCAAGCATTTTCCGAGATCATAATGAATGCCAGGGAAAAAAGGCTCTTCTCAGGAATAAAGATTCAGCATGAAGGACATATTTTTCTAAGCCTGAGAGAAATGGAAAGTGCTGTACACAGTTGTATAGATTTTGTAATGAAAATGTTAAATGTATGTTTATTTAGGAACAGGATCAACTTATCAGAACCCAATATGCTGTACTGGTATTATTGATTCTTTTTTTTTCTTAAACAGAAATTTTGTTTACACATTTTGGAAATGCAACAAAAACTCATAAAAGAAGCAGAATGTATTTGGAGTGGTATCATAAAAATGAAAATGTTGCTTATAAGAAGAGTCTAAAATAACATTAGTGAAATAGCTTTTTAAGTATATATTACATAGGCAACTTTTTTTTTAAAAAAAAATTGATCTTTTGAGGTTTGACCTACTTTTTACTGGAATCCAAATCAAACCTTAAAAGATACTGCTAATAAGGGCTTAGATGGAGCCAGCATTTATTCCCAGAATTTATTGTCAGTTAATGGACTCAGATCTGGAACAAGTGAGGAAATAAGAAAAGTATGCTGCCTGAGCATGTGCAGAATGCTTTTCTATCACACTGCAAACTACAATGAGCCCTCATATACCTGAGATATTTATTCATTTTTGTATCTCTTAAATAATGCATTGTTCTATTTATGTTTTTTCAAATCCTTACAGAATCCCCTTGGATTATCTCATGTTATTCTTGCATTCAGATGCAGTTTTTGTATATATCTTTCAGCCAAGAAACTTAAGGTAATGCACCAATAGTCCTCATTTTTTGGCACAACAATCCTTCAAGGTAGGTTATGCTGAGTAGCAACGAGTAAACCCCACCACTATCAGAACCAATTTGAAATGTGGCTCTTGACATGGAATTAAATTGGAAGGCTCACGGTAAACTCCCTAAACTAATTCAATTCAAACCTGACTCAGTTCCAGGAGCATGATAGAGCCTAGGTCACTGCTCATCTTCACTGTTCATTTCTCCTACCACCTCCTTCTCTGTACTAACCTTCTCAAGTAAAGAGATAGCAGTAGGGAGGGTTTCAGAAATCATCAGTAAGAACATATTCTCAGCATTTTGGCACAGGATGCTGCCACATATATACACAGAAACATTTGGAGTTGCTAAGATCTGTGGGTCCTAATGACCAGAGGCACCAACACACATGGTGTTGTGTGTGCAGGGCCTGATGCCCAATTCCTACTAGCAATGCCTAGAACTTTTCCTATTGCCATCCCTTGTCTCAAACAGTTTCAGAACGTTTGGGAACAAATGACAGGGAGGGTTCAATAGGGTGTTGGAAAGATTTTCAGATTCTTTTCACTGAGGCAATGCCAAACAGTCACAGACCTTTTAAAAGGGCTTGGAGGTTTTATTTCTACAATAGTAAGTGAATTACGCAAGCCAATTGATTCAGTTTGGATACAAATGTTCATCCCAGTTTCCCATCCTGTTTCTCAAAGAACCACACCCAGAAAATCACATTAAATAACGTGGAATAAACATGTTACCCATGTGACACTGTATGTCACTTCCACTTCCTTATTGGGCCTATTATGACAGGTTTGGTGCATGATCCCAGCCCTAATTAGGCGGTCATTCTGCCCTGCATCCCAAAATATTCCTGGCCCACAACTTTGGTTATACAAGATCCTGGAATTTCCCTTTGGGAAAGTTATGATCTACATGTTCTGCCAATCATTATCTCTTTAGGTCACTTTGACATAATGACCCTCCTATCCTGTTTTTGAGGGGAACAACAGTCTTTCTCTTGCTTCCAATTTCAGTTATTTTTCTCAAACTAGAGAAGAGGAGTTAACCCTCTAAAATCTCCAACAAGGGTGACAGACAAAAATATATTGATGGCCAAATCCTAACTCAGACTGGGCCAAAACAAGGGGAGTTGAAAACATCCGAACAATGTTCTGCTGTTGTAAAATGGTTGTTGGTGGCATGTACAGTGAGCTACCAGTAGCGATTTTATGCGTGTTACTGCAAGAGGCAGAGGTGTTGCAGCCTTGCTGTTGGAGTCCATTGCTCCCACCAAAGCCTGGAAGCTAGCGGTGGGGTTGGGCAAGTGGAGAGCGGGATGAATGAAGCAGAGACCAGGGTGGGGAGGGGATGTATCAAGACTGGAAAAGAGATGGTGTCCACAACATTTCCTCCTTCCCAGGTCCACTAGGACTTCCAATAGTTAAATTGCTGGTACAGGTCCAAGAACACCCAGTGGAGCAGTGGAGGCTTACTCCTGGGTAAGGGAATAAATGTTCCCTAACCTGGAGAAGATCTTTGGGGCTGCCCCTCTTGCAGAAGCAGCATGAGCTCTGGCGGTGGGCTGCATTGGGGGTGGGGGAGATTTAGTTAGGATTGGAGTTAGAATCAGCATTCACACTAGAGGGGAAGGAAGGCTCCAGACTTGCACCCATCCCGAAGGTTGAGAAATGTTGACTAGCACAAAGTCAGCCAGTGAGCTTCATGGCAAAGCAGGGATTTGCAACCAGCTCTTCCTGGTCCAAATCATACATATAGTGATACTCCCATGGAATTAACCCTTGCTACAAACACACATCACCTTTACAAAATCTTCCCTTGATAAACGGTCCACTGTTTCTTCAGTCTCAAGTGCAATTTCTGGATGCCCCGAGCCTGCCACATTGCTTAGAATAGTTCCCATGCATTTTACAGTCCCATCAAATGAAACATCATTATGTTATATGTACTCTTTGCTGCAGTGCAGGATACTGTGAATGTGTTTACAGTTGCACACCTACACCCACTTGCCATTAAAGGCCAACTTTAAATGGTTTGGCAGCTGCATTTTGAAGCGCTTACAGTCCTGGAAACATATTTTGCCTGTAAGTCATCTCAGTGGGGTACTGACAAGAACCTGTTCTTTAATTGCATCAGAAACATGCAAAAGGTCCAGTTGTTTATGTTTGTTTCGGCACAGGAAGAACAAAAGGACAAGGAAATGGGGAATGTATCTGGAACTGTGCTTTAGCTTCCAAATTCCGAGCACTGCTCTGCTGTCAACAAAACAGCTTTGATAACTTCTGGCAGAGCACACCACATTCCCTCTAGTGGCTAGTCCAAAGATACAACCTGTTTCTGCTGCCTACGCTACCCATGGCTGAAGTGACAGAGGTATCTTCTGGAGAATTAAGCTGATGTGCCAAGAAAGTTTTAGGCTGTTTTTGAGCTTTATAAATATATGCGTTTTTAAAAACAAAAAATTAAGATCATGGCCAGGGGCATCACTAGAATTGGCATCACCCAGGCAGGAGGCCAGTGCATCACCCCCATGATGAACCTCCTCCCATGCAGCAGGTGGGGCATCCCCCCGGGTGGTAGACATGGCAATGCACCATTGCCTCCCCCACTGGTTTTTTGGTTATAACTTTTGATAGAATTGTGATATCTCAACATGGTTCATTTCATTGCATTCTGCACAAAGTTACACACTGATGTATGATGTGATGGTATTATTTGAAAATACCAAGATTTTAAAAATTTTGGCCAGTAGTGGTGTCACACACCACCACCCCCGTGTGCATCACCCGGTGCGACCCGCACTCTGCTAGTGACACCACTGATCATGATTCAGCAAGAGAGGTGGGAGGGGTGAGGAGGGTGGAAAGGAGAAGTGAAGGGAGAAAAAGGGGCAGGGAGGGGTGAAGGATGGGTGTATTAGGTCCAGGAATGGGCTGGTTTGGCGAAAGCACATACTGTCAAATCCTAACCTCCTCCCCAGACCAAATCCCCCCATGCGGGTCCCCACAGACCTGTGCCAGCTATTTAGCTACTGCAGGTTCAAGCAGACCCCTCTGCACCACAGAGGCTTATCCCCGAGTAAGGGAACTTTTGTAACAGCCACCCACCTCACGATACAGCAGTAATCATTATATAGGTCCATGAAATCTGTTGTACGCCATCATTTTAAAACAAAACAGGCATGAATCTTGATGAAACGCTGATCACACGCAAAGCTGTAGTCCCCCAGATCCCCAAAGCTACTTCAGGCATGCAAACAGGGTTTGCACATGCCGCAAGTTATGCCCTGGAAATGCCATCTAAAGCAACTTTCAAATTGAAAGCACAGAATCTTTCTTTGGGACGCCAGAAGAGTTTCGAGAAGATCAGTGAAATTTCTCAAGGGAGTGAATCTATACAATCTCAGATATAACATAATCTGCCAAAAGCCACATTTGAGGAAATATGAAGAGGTTTCTCTTCTCCTGCCTCCAAAGGAGAAGGAATGGGGGTGGCAGAGAGATTGTGAAGCTGCACCTGTTACCGCCACTCAGTGACACGTGTCAGCTATTTGGCCCGGTGGTGTAGCTGGAGGGGGGTGGAGCAGCAAGCCTGGCGGGGAGGCTCAGCGTGGTGGACAAGCGGCCCCTCCCTTCGGAGCCATTCCCGGTGGGAGGAGCAAAACGGAGCCGTTTTGCTCCCCCTGTTGGGAATGGATCCGAAGGGAAGGGCCGCTTGCCCACCCCGCTGAGCCTCCCCGCCAGGCTAGCTGCTCCGCCCCCCCTCCAGCTACGCCACTGATTTGGCCAAGCCGCTGATTCGTCCATTTTCTTGCTGCACTCAACTTTCAGAGGGCAGCAAGAAATTGGCCTCGTCGGCGCATGCAGAAATGGAAGGAATTGGCAGTGATGTCACCATGTCCCCGCTAACTGGGATTGAAGCACAAATGTGAATAGCCAGGTACAGCACCTTCAGAAGAAGCATATTTGTTTAACTTCTATCCTAGACAATAGAAGCAGTTTGACATACAACTCTTTCCACTCAAGTTCCTGGGGTTGTGTTTGCCCCCAGGATGCCCAGATCAATGAAGCAATGCCATCAATAACTTTATGGAGAAATAAAAATAACAGCAGCCTCATTATGAAAGAAAATGAAATGGAATCTTGTTTCCATCTGCAGGTGATTGTTTCTACCTAAGCAATTGTGAACACTCAGGCTCCAAATTAATTCCCATCTGGAGGTAACCTTATTTGCAATAGAAACAATACGCTACTTAAAAGAGCAATCTGGAATCAGTTGGCATTCTCAAGTATTATTTTAAAGTGGTGCTAAGCTACAACCTGCTTATTAGAAACTAGCATGACTTAACAAAGTTTTTTTTTAATTGGGAAATATAGTCGGGCAATATGTATACGGAAGTGCTAGATGGTTAATGGCCAATATGAGTCAATTAGAATGCCTTGTATTAAAAGATAATATGGATATTAGAGACACATAAGAAACCTTAAGCAGTTGCGTGCCTACCATAGACTTCCCTGGGGCAAATGCCCCAGGCGTTGGCCACTAGGAACCCGCAGAAGCCTCTCTGAGGCTCCCGATGGGGGCGGAAACTGTGCTTCTGTTTTTCCGGAAGCACAGTTTATAGCGCTGGGGAACTTCACAGAGGTTTCTCTGGCGTGGACTGCGGACATGCGAGGCTCTGTGAGCCTCTGGTGAGTAGGGGAGGCAGCTATCTGTGCTGGGGGCAGTGATAGCCCATGGTGGGGCGCCATTGCAGAGCTTTGCCCCAGGCGCGGGGCTGCGGTGGTCCACAGCTGACCTTAAAAGAACAGTGAAAGTTGATGGGACATTTTTAACCTTTGGTAATAAAACCTATAGAAAAGGCATAGCAGGTGGGACAGGTATGATGTGCTACATACCCAAGCATAAAATCACATAAGATATACATCTCAGAAGAACAAACCAGAACACAGAGTTAATATTGCAGGCCAATATAGAAGTATAGCACCAGAGAACTTACAGTGAGAATAGTAAGAAGAGTCTTGCTGGATCAGGCCAAAGAAGAGCCTTGCTGGATCAGGCCAAAGGCCCATCTAATTCAGCTTCCTGTATCTCACGGTGGCCCACCAGGTGTCTCAGGGAGCACCCAAGACAAAAAGAGACCTGCATCCTGGTGCCCTCCCTTGCATCTAGCCTTCTGAGGTGGCCTACTTCTAAATTCAGGAGGTTGCACATACCCGTCATGGCTTGTAACCTGTGATGGACTTTTCCTCCAGATACTTGTCCAATTCCCTTTTAAAGGCATCTAGACCAGATGCCAGCACCACATCCTGTGGCAAGGAGTTCCACATGTCTGACGGTTCCACATGGTGGTCTTTATATGCCTCCCAATCCTTAAAAAATCCAACAAGCAAAAAAGCAATAATGTGGCAATAACAAGATTAAGGGACTTCAAATCTCATTGGATTGATTGCCCCATTTTTTTGATCAGATGAAATCTGTAAGGAGGAGTCTGAAGGCCTGTGAATTATTATACACTTGTGCACACACTTGGGAGGGGGCTGATTGGGTTGCAGCTCATTGATTCATGCCCATTGATGTTTCAATAGTATCTTATGCTGCTTTATGCTTTGCCTCATCTGATCAGTATTGTCTCCTCTGACTGGTACTGGCTGTCCAAGATGGGGACTATGTCCCAGGTCCTGCTATCAACTGGCAACGCCATGTATCGAGGCTTCTGCATGCAAGGCATGTACCTTACCACTGAACTATTACCAGGGCCGGCTTTTAGGCAATTGGGGCAATTTCACCCAATTGGGCCCTGCTCATGGTGGAAGCCCCATGCTGGCCTTCTACCCACTGCTGTTTCCAATTGGCCTGAAATTTGTGGTATGCAGGTGGCAGCATGTGCATTTCACTCTCTGCTCTTGGCAGCATCTTCTCTCCCCTGTCTTGCTCCAGAGTGGGCTGCTGCAGACAGGGCGGTGACAAGTGAGAGTCGGGGAGCGCTGTGGGCTGGGTGCGCACTGTACCACTAAAAGTACAGGAATCCTATCCACCTGCACAGAAATAACAGATTTTTTTTTTCTTGGTATGGTTCCATTCTAGCTAAGAGCTAAAAAAATTAGTAGAGGGGGTCCCGCAAAAGTGTTTCTAATTGGACCCCCCAGTTCCCAAGGCCAGCCCTGACTAGAACCTACCCCATTGTACCCACCTCTGAGTTACCGAACTGACTTATCAAATGTGGAGCCACTCTTACATGAACTAATGACAGGATAACGGATAGGTCAGAATCCAAAATATTAAAAAGGTAAATATGTGAGAAGGTATGCAAGATCCCAGCTGTAAAACTGAGGTGGTTTCTTCCTGTTGTTACATTTTTGCAAATGTCAGTGCCATCTAGATGGAAAGGTCAAACAGTCCAATTCTGACTAAAAAAATGTAGCGTCCTTCCATCTGCCCTACATTCCATCAGCCTTCCATACATTACTCTTCAACCCATTTCCCAACAGTAAGCAGTCTTGCTGTGGAAGACCTTTGCCAAACAAAACTTTTCAGGCAACCTAACAGCCAAGCCAAGCCACACACAAGAGGAGGAACAAAACCTTTAGGATCACCTGCCAATCCAGCATGAAGCAAACTTCTTTTTCCAAACGCCAGCTACGGTAATTAGACCTAGAAAACTAGTATAATGCACTGAATCATCCCAAAGAAAACTGACACATCTCCACCCACCCAACTTGCTCTCGCTCTCTCTCTCTCTCTCTCTCTCTCTCTCTCTCTCTCTCTCTCTTGTGATCTCATGTGTCCCAGTATATCACTCTAGGACTAGGTGACATTTGCATGTTCATAACATGATGACGGTCATTCCAGGTGAGGATTTGCATGTGAGAATGAGCCGTGATGGATGTAATGCTACAGACAGAAATTTCCGATCATCCAATATAACCTCCAACACAATACTTTTGCAGGTCAAAACACATCAATCATCAAATGCTGAGTCATTGTGATGTAATAAAGTGATGCATATATATGCCTCCTTCTCTCTCTCTCTCTGTTCTGAAAACTCCTATTCAATGGCTGCCATCAAGCTGGCTCAGCCTACAAGTACTTCTCCATGATGAAGTGCCATCTCCCACAATATCAGTGCTGCCAAGCAAAAGGCAGGCTTAACTTTACCTCCTCAAGTATTGTCCTGAGTGACAGCATCCAAGGTTCCCTTGCTACCACTAAGGCAACATCATAAGGAGATTTACCAGCTGAAGTCAATTTCCTTCTCCCATCTTTGTACTCTTAAGCAGCTTCCTTAGAAAATTGGGTTATGCATGAGACCATTTCCAATTGCTCAATTCGAGATGCTTATTTAAAGTCGTCTGCCTTGCTAAGATGGCTTCTTGCCAAAGACTACAGTTCCAGTAGGCCAGCTGAGCTGCCTCATGAGTGACTCAGCTGGTGGTTTTTGTATTTCCGTGCGTAGCATGGCTGTTGACTAGAGCTTTAAACCATTAACGGAACACATTTAAAATCTTACTTCAAGCCACTTTCCTGGGCAGCAATGTGTATCCAATCTCTCTTTTTTTAATTGTACAACATGTCCTCAGAACTCCTTGGCAAATATTTTCACAATCAAATACTTGGGGAGGATATAACCCGAATTATAGCATCAAGACAGTATTTGTATTTAATTAGCCAAATATCTGATAAAGAAGTTTCTTGTTAAATGAATGCAGTTGTTTTTTTTTTTCAGTCTCGCTGGAATTCTCTAGAAAGGTTGTTCAATGTGCTTTCTATTGTCCTCCCCTTAATTCTTGCCTTCAGAAATTAGCAAGCTGGAGATCTTTTTTCCAATCCACAAATGACCAAATGTCAGAACCCTGAGAATACATGTGGAATACAAAATGGGATAATAAGAACATTAACCCTGCTGAATCAGGCCAAAAGCCCATCTTGTCCAGTTTCCTGTATCTCACAGAAGCCCACCAAATGCTTCGGGGAGCACAGCAAGACACCTATAACCTGTTGCCACTTCCCTGCATCTGGAATTCTGAGATGAGCCACTCTAAAACCAGGAGGCTGCATATTTCCATCATGGCTTACTGCGGGATACAAGCGGACTGTAGAAGGGGACATAGTTTCACCCACAGAAGCACACGAGGATATGGAAGTTCAGTCTTAACTTAGTTTCACTTGCAAACCTACAAGCAATGCATAAAATCCTTCAGAGGTCTGAGCAGTGATTCATTTTAATGATAAAATAAATTGAATGCCTTCCAAGGGCTATTTGAAGCCTCCACAGTTCGAAAGTCACAGCAAGGCATGTTCTATTTACAAATAATATACTTTTCTCACCCATTTAATTACAGTATAGCTTTATACTTGTAGAACCTTTATACAATTCTGTATGGTCTGTTGTATTTTTTAAAGGCAAAAAAACCTGGTCAATATTGCTATAGCTAGAGCACCAACACGGACTTTTCTGAAAGAGAAATATTGAGCCTAATCTGGAGGCTCCTGCTTGGATGAAACATTTGAGGAATGTTGAAGAAAAGAAAAAGCGTTTTGATAAGATTTGTTAGACTTTTCACAGTGGTTTTATACATCCCTACAGAAAAATATCAGTGCAGGTTGCCTCTGACCAGCACTGGATGTGTTGGTGGGGCTGGGAGGCTGAAGCTGCTAAAGAAACTCTCTCCCTGAAGTGGGGTCAAAATTGATAGATCTGAGACTAGAGTTGCCACCTAATTTCCCTTAAAGTGAGACACATCGGAGGAATTTCAAAGGAAGACAAAAAAGAGGGTGAATAAGATCAAAAATCTTTGTGTACATCTTTAGCTACAACTGGATACACCAACACATTTTTACCCTCTCTGTCCAGAGAAGTACTCCTAATAAACCACATTTCCAAAGAATAATTGTTAAGGGTCTCTCTCTTCAACCAATATTCCTCCACGTCCATGATCTTGACTGAGTTTGTTGCCCGTGAGCTCAGTTTGATGCTGTGTCTCCTAAATTAAGTGCGATGGTGCAGTACTTCCTATTATCAACTGCAGTACAAAAAAAATTATTATTATTAAATTAATATCCTGCATTTCATCCTTGTCATTCAATCGCTTTAGTACCTTAACTCTTCTTTTGCTTCTTTTAAAAAAGATCCATCCCTTCACAATTAAGGGATTATATTGTTTCATGTTGCCGCTCTGCCTGAATGGAGATAGTGCAGAAATTCAGTTAAGACAGTCATAGGATCCTTGGGTTCTTTTGCATCTCAGTTGTGGGAAAGCCACACACTCAATATTTCAACTGATGTGTTTGTCATCTTATTTTATTTATCTCCGTCAACTTCTGTTCCCTCAAAACCATGATTTAGGAGCAACAAATATGCTGTTATTTGCATAATTGTCCCATTCCAGTTTCCCCATTGGGCACTTAAGTGGCTCCTGAAAGCCATTCATACCACTAACATTTCTTTGCAGTTAGACAAGCTCTTTGGGATTAACCTGAATTCCTACACTGTCGGAACTCCCCAGGGCCCAAATGAAACTTTAGTCACAAATCTATATGGGTCATATGAGAAAAGGCACAAAAGCCATATGAAGATATGTTTGTATCCCATACTTTCTCTTCCTGCTGGGGAGGCACTCAAAGTGACATTACAACAAAAAGATAAACTGCTTTGAAAGGAAAACTTAAAATCATAAAGCAAAACAATACAATAACAGCGGCAAACACAAATGGTGAGGGACAAAAAAAAACCAGTAAAACAGCAGTAAATCATATAAAGAAAGCTGAACAGAAACATGTCTTTAACTGACACCAAAAGGGAAATGGTGAAGTTGCTGATCGTATCTCCTGTAAGAAAGAGTTCTGCAACCTGGGTGCCACCACAGTGAAGACCCTTTCCCATGTATCATGTCCACCTCCTCCTCCCACAGGGGGAACTCCACCCCCAGG
This sequence comes from Tiliqua scincoides, assembly GCF_035046505.1. NCBI lineage: Eukaryota > Metazoa > Chordata > Lepidosauria > Squamata > Scincidae > Tiliqua > Tiliqua scincoides. Next base: position 64,522,550 of record NC_089826.1, read on the forward strand.
GAATTTGCCATCCCAGCTGATATACCAGTCAGTCCACCAGGCATGCCTTTAGAGCTTCCTCTTATTTATAGGTTGCTGACAAAACAAAACATGGGGTCATGTCCTCCTTCCCTTTGGGTTCTCTTCACCCATCCCCTAGCCAGACACCTTGGCTGGGGCCCATCACTTGGAGACATGCCTCCTATGTTGCAGCTCCAGATAGAGTCTCTGGGGGTCTCTCAAACCCCAAGCAACCTACTGCTCCATCAGTCTCTTTAGGGCAGAGGTTCTCAAACTGGTAGTTGTAACCTACCAGCTCGGGAAATCCTGTCTCTGCCCCCTTAAGGAGCAGGGAGGGCAGGGTCTCTGAGAGGAATATTATCAGGGGGTACCAAGTTTCTCTTGGGCCCCTTCTGAAAGAGCAGGGTGACCAGATACAGTGGAGAACAGCCTATACCTTTAACCAGTGTATAGAAGAGGGGATTTGGGCAAGTGCATCTTTTTAAACCTTTCCATGTTGAGCTGCACTTGCCCAAATTCCCTCTTCTATACAGTGTTTAAAGGTATAGGCACTCTGTCCTCCACTGTATCTGGCCACCCTGCCAAAGAGGGAGGGGGTGAAACAGATTGGTGGGGTGGCAATGGGGGTGGGCAGAATGGGGGCAAAACAGGCAGGGGGAAAAGTGGCAACAGTGGAATAGTCTTTGGAGCCCAGGTCTACCAGGCTTCCCAATGCAGAGCTCAGATCTACCTGCCTGCCCAACATTGGCTGCTAGATACAGTAATACAGAAAACCAAACACACTCCTAAGTCACTCTAAAATCTTCCAAATATAGAAAATCATTGCAGGAGATTAGCATCATTGTATTTAGGCTCACACTAGAATGGAAAGTGTTCTGTGTACACCAAAACTGACTTCTGCAGTAGCTGCAGTCCTGCAGCTGTGTTGCTGAGCTCCTCTACACTCCTTCATGGTAAGCAGATCCACAAGCCAAAGAGCTACTGGAGCAGGTCAGTTTCCTCCCAGATGTGACACTGTTAAGGAATGTATGCTTGTGCAGTAGTTGCCGCCATGTGCCCATAAGAATGTCCCCCAGCATCCCACATGGGCAATGAGTCTGGGTGAAGCTGGAAAATGTATGATCCCAGGAAATTTCTGGGTCCCCTCCTTTGACTCCTGGGCCTCCTTTCTGACCCTGGGCACAAATTAACCCATTTACCCCCCTCTCCTAGGCCCTGCAGGAGGGGTTAAGGCAGCAATGTGATTGCCAGGAGTGCGCTGCTACCAGGGAAGAAAGGAGGGTTTTTGGAACTTACCAGGGCAGCACTGGCCTCCTGGGTGGTGTGGGGAGCCCGTGGGGGCCTCCTCAGGGCTCCCCAAGCCTCAGAACGTCTAAAAATCACAATCATGACCCACTTCCTGCAAATCAAAAGTGAGTCAGATCATGATTTTTAGACATTCTAATGTTTGGAGAGCCCTGTAGAGGCATCCGCAGGCTCCCCACAACCCTGTCCTGCCCCTGGTAAGTTCCAAAATAAACCCTTCTTCCCTGGCAGAGGTGCAATCCTGGCAATCATGTCACTGCCTTAACTCCTTCCAGCCAAAGGTGGTTCCCAACTTCCAAGGAGAAGTTTGGGAACCACTGCTCTAGGGAATTGAGTCTGGCTCCCTGAGACTTTGCCCCAGCTCTCCCTTGGGAGTACAGCTGTTGGAGTCAATTGTCCTCCCCTCCACTGCTGCACCCGTGCTCTTGCCCTAGACAGTAGTCCTCAGGCAGTTCTCCTTTCTTTTTCTTCCTCTTTCCTTCCTTTTCCTCCACCTGCCTTCACCTGTTGGTTTTCCGGCAGGTCCCCTTTCCTATGTCTCCTTCCTTCATGTACATTTATGATCCTTAAGAATCGTCTTCTCCTGGATAAATGACCCATGCTCTAGGCCAAAATCTGACCCTTTAGAGATGTATTTGCAGTGTGTTGATGCTGGTTCTGTTGCAGTGCCTTTTGCTGGTTGTGCTGTGATTGCTCTGCTTGAATTTTTATTGCTTTCCTGTTTGGTTTGTTTTAGGTTTCGTAGTGCTTTGAATTTGGAATGTTTTTAATACTTACTGATTTTGATCACCACACTGAGGTTATGACTAATGAAAAAGGGCAGGGGTATACTATTCCCCCAAAATAAATAATACATCTATAGCCGTGCTATACCTAAGCATTATCTAAAAGAATCAAGGTTTCATCTGCAAAGTGCTCTCTCACAGTTTTGCCCCAGGACTAGTTTTCTGTGCCAGAGCTGAGTCCTAAAATATGTGAAGTAACAACAGGATCAATAGCAGATACTGCAGAGAGCATTCTGCGCCTCTAACCAACAGAGTTCCGAAATGGCTTTCTGAAGAAGTGGAAGAGGCAATCATTTTTGATAATTTTTCCAGCAAGTTGCTTGGCATCAGCCTTTCATTTTTACTCTAAGCTGGAAGCAAGCTTAAGTATTGTTAACTCCATTTGCTCATGTTCATTTTTTGTAACCCTGGTCTCTTATTCCTCATTATTATTCCTCATTCCTGTCTGTGTGGCAGGAAGCTATCAGGTTTTGCATGTTAGTCTGTACAATGCCTCATCCATTTCCAGGAAGAACATAAGAAGAGCCCTGCTGGATCAGGCCATAGGCGCATCTAGTCCAGCTTCCTGTATCTCACAGTGGCCCACCAAATGCTTCAAGACAACAAGACACAACCTGCATCCTGGTACCTTCCCTTGCAGTTGGCAATCTGAGGTAGCCTACCTCTAAAACCAGGAGCTTGCACATACCTACCATGACTTGTAACCCATGACAAACTTTTCCTCCAGAAACTTGTCCAATCCCCTCTTAAAGGCATCTAGGCAAGATGCCATCACTACTTCCTATGGCAAGGAGTTCCACAGACTAATTACATACTGTTATGTGAGAGGAAAAAGAGCATCTCTCTATCTATCTATCCTCTGCATTATTTTGTATGTCTCGCTCATAAGAAAGAAAGAAAGAAAGAAAGAAAGAAAGAAAGAAAGAAAGAAAGAAAGAAAGAAAGAAAGAAAGAAAGAAAGAAAGAAAGAAAGAAGACACTCCGTTTCAGTGCTGAAAGATAGCTAAATCTTCAGGAACTGTGTACATTTCAGAAAAAGAGATCAATGCTTTTATATATTCACACAAAATGTCTTTAAAGTGTTTGCTGGCTGCTTTATATTGAGGGATAATCTCATTGTCTAAAACCTCAAATTATGTAACTCAATTAGGTTCCTTTTTTGAAAATGGGTGGATGTTTGTTTCATTTTACAAGATGACAAACTGATGAGCCATGCAGTTGTTGGCAACCTTCAGTCTCGAAAGACTATGGTATCGCGCTCTGAAAGGTGGTTCTGGAACAGCGTCTAGTGTGGATGAAAAGGCCAATTCAGGAGTGACAATCCCTTCCACACTGGGAGCAAGTGCAGTCTGTCCCTGGTCTGTCTCCCTGGCTACGGGCCTTCCTTCTTTGCCTCTTAGCCTCAGACTGTTGGCCAAGTGTCTCTTCAAACTGGGAAAGGCCATGCTGCACAGCCTGCCTCCGAGCGGGCTGCTCAGAGGCCAGGGTTTCCCACTTGTTGAGGTCCACTCCTAAGGCCTTCAAATCCCTCTTGCAGGTGTCCTTGTATCACAGCTGTGGTCTACCTGTAGGGCGCTTTCCTTGAACGAGTTCTCCATAGAGGAGATCCTTTGGGATCCGGCCATCATCCATTCTCATGACATGACCGAGACAACGCAGGCGTCTCTGTTTCAGCAGTGCATACATGCTAGGGATTCCAGCACGTTCCGAGACTGTGTTGTTTGGAACTTTGTCCTACCAGGTGATGCCGAGAATGCGTCGGAGGCAGCGCATGTGGAAAGCGTTCAGTTTCCTCTCCTGTTGTGAGTGAAGAGTCCATGTCTCGCTGCAGTACAGAAGTGTACTCAGGATGCAAGCTCTGTAGACCTGGATCTTGGTATGTTCCGTCAGCTTCTTGTTGGACCAGACTCTCTTGTCTTCGATGTCTCCACATCAGACCCCTTTGACATCCGAAGCGGCGTGAAGCAGGGCTGTGTTCTTGCACCAACCTTGTTTGGGATTTTCTTCGCTGTTCTGCTGAAGCATGCCTTTGGAACTGCAACAGAAGGCATCTATCTCTGGACCAGATCAGACGGAAAGCTCTTCAACCTCTCCAGACTGAGAGCAAAGTCCAAAGTCCAGCTGAAATGTCTGCGTGACTTCCTCTTTGCCGACAATGCAGCTGTCACTACCCACTCTGCCAAAGATCTCCAGCAGCTCATGGATCGTTTTAGCAAGGCCTGCCAAGATTTTGGACTGACGATCAGCCTGAAGAAAACACAGGTCATGGTTCAGGATGTGGACTCACCTCCCTGCATTACAATCTCTGCGCATGAACTGGAGGTTGTCCATGACTTTGTGTACCTTGGCTCAGCGATCTCTGACACTCTTTCTCTCGATACCGAGCTAAACAAACGCATCAGTAAAGCAGCTACCACGTTTTCCAGACTCACAAAGAGAGTCTGGTCCAACAAGAAGCTGACGGAACATACCAAGTTCCAGGCCGTGCAGTAGATTTGTTGAAAAGCCTAAAGGGCACAACTTGAAATGCTTACGTTCTTGGGGGAAAAAATACTCAGATTCTTTGTGGACTTTGGTTTTGAGAGCTTTCTTTTTGATGGCTGCATACAGTGCACAACCAAGGAGGAGATGTAAGTTGAGGAAAACAAAAAACAATCCCTAGTTCGGTTACCCTGTGACACGTTTGGCCATCTGGGTAATAGAGAACAGAACACCCTTTTGAGTAGGCAATAGGAATCAAACTGTCAGATCTGAATCCACACAGCTGAGGGTTCATGAGATCAATCAGTGGAACTGGAGCTCTGGGCACAAAGTGGGACTGGGAATTGGCTAAACTGTCACCTGAAGCACAGCAGATGCTGACCAGACAAAGGCAGAAGGCCAGCCTCCATGTGATATGAGAGCTGCATGTTTCTTAGGCTCAGTGGCATAAGTAGGGGGGTCCATGGGTGCAAGTGCTCCTGGGCAGCATGCCACCCAGTTCTGCACCACTCCCCCTCACTGGTTATGTCACCCCTCACACGAGGCTTCTCCAGCCCTCAGAAGGCCTCTGGATGTGACCGGTGGGGCAGAGGCATTTTGCCCAGGGGAGGCTGCATTTTGTGGTCCTGGCCCCAGAGCAGCACAAGGGCCAAGACCATCACTGCTTTGGCTGCTATCCTATGTACACTTTCCTGGTAGGCTCAACTGCACACAATGGGACTTCCTCCTGACTAGGCCTGCATTGGATTGATAGTCCAGCTCCTGCTGCTTGTGTCTTACTGGACACTACTTCTGCAGACCCTCTTGGCTTCCTTGAGTAGAACCTGTTGTTCTTGCTGGATTGCTGTACTACCAATAAAGTGGAACAGAGGACAAGTTGAAAAACCATCAGGTGTGCAGACACAGGAGATAGGGAAGCAGGACAGTAGGGGATAAGGCTGGGGACAGTAGAGCAGACTGGAAGACAGGCTGTAATCCGATCCACATTTACCTGGGAGTAAGTCCATTGACTATAATGGTACTTACTTCAGAGTAGGTATGCATAGGCTTGAGCTGCCAGTGGCATAATCAACTGTTTTCCCTTACTGACAAGTTGTCAGAAACAGCAACAGGTCCTGGAAGCTTTATAGTGGGAATTGTAACATGTTAGGTTCGTTGTGTTCGTGTGATCCATTCCCATCAAGAAATAGAGATACATCTTAAGAGAAATGTTGTGATACTGCACTTTCTTCATAATAACTCTCACTGTGTGCACAAAAATATGGCTGCTCAGGAGGACGTCTGTCCAGAAGCTGCCTCGAGCTGGCACAAACTGCCTGCAATGTTCCCCTCTAGCTGCTGTCCCAGTGATGTAATTACTGAGAAGCCAGCAGCTGCCCCTCAGGGTTCCTGGTTTGAACCTCATGGTACTTGACAGCTTTCCTGCCTTCTGGTGAGTGTGTTGCTATGTCCTGTCCCTTGTATAGGACTTCATTGCTGATCAGTTGGTCTCATGGACTATTTCTCCCTCTTCACCCCAGTGGTCCCACTCTCACATGGCTTTGATGCTCACGGAACAGATCTAGCTAGCCTTTTGTTTCCCAGTATTGATCCTTCAAAAGCCAGGTAGGTCTACACCTTTAGAAGCTACAGCAAGAAGTCAGGGCCACCTAACAATCTTTTTAGGGGAAGAGGTTACAGCAACTGTAACAACATTTTTAGGAAGACAGAAAGCTGCCTTACACTGAATCAGACCACTGGTTCAGCTAGTGTGGTATTGTCTACACCAGCAATTTGGTGTGCTGCAGCACACTGGTTTGCCATGAATGATCCACAGGTTGAAAATACCTGAAAGCTCTTTTAAAGGTGTTTGACAGATGAGGTTTGTATCACAATAGAGCTATTGCGCAAAAATTCCAGGATCCAAAACATTCAGATAACTGAAATCCAATTCAAAAAAACTTTCATGATACAAGTTCATATTTCCAGCATTAATGTTTCTATACAATAGCAGGCACCAAACCTCGGCCTATGGGCTAGATCCGGTGCCCATGCAAAGCCCTCCCTTCATGAACGGAGCTTGCGGTTCCACAGGGGAGCTTGCTAACTCTGTTCCCTATCTCCCTCAAAGTTTGCACTGGCCAACTGCTTCCTCATTCTGCTGCCCCAGCAGACTCTGCACCCGGATGTCCAGGCAGATGCAGCTGGGCAGCACAAACTTTGGGGAAAATCAGGAGCAGAATTAACAAGCTCCCTAGTGCAGTGGTTCTCACACATTTAGCACCAGGACCCACTTTTTAGAATGAGAATTTGTCAGAACCCACCGGAAGTGATGTCATGACCGGAAGTGACATCATTAAGCAGGAAAATTGTTTACAATCCTAGGCTGCGATCCTACCCACACTTATCCAGGAGTAAGTCCCATTGACTATCATTGTTAAAATAATATATATAGTAGCCTGTTAAAAGTACAGGTCTGTAACATTTTCCCAAATGCAGTCACATATCATGGTAGCATCAAGTCTAATAGATTAAAAATAAAATATTGAAATGATTGGGAACCCACCTGAAATTGGCTCGTGACCCACTTAGTGGGTCCAGACTCACAGTTTGAGAAACACTGCCCCAAGTGAAACGGTAAGCTCCAGTCATGCTGGGGAAGCTTTTTTCTTTGCACAGTGGTCTCCAGTTTGGAGACAGCTTTATACATTAACATCAAGATTACAGCAGTAATACCAAGTCATGTTTTTAAAGATTTGCATCTTAGGAACATATATTTGTCCACGCAATCAATGTTATTGTTAACCTAGAGTGTCTCAGTATCAGAGGAATGTAAGTTGACATGGAATGACTCGTGCTGACCAGTCAGAGTTTTTCCTGACCTATCCTTCTACTGTTCCTAATGATCTAAAACCACCTTGGGTTCCCTTTGAAAAACTGTAATCTAATTGAATGGCCTATTTTTCCCCTTTTTTCTTTTTTTTTGCTACTGCTGACTTCAAAGAAGGGAACCAACTTCTGCTCTCTTATTTAAACATTTAGTACACATAATGCAACAGTGAAATGTAGAGTAATCTCTGCATTTTGTTTTAAGAATGCACCTCCTTTGATAGTATGAGTAACATGCAAGAGATAAGAGCTGCTTTACAGATGGGCAGATGTAGACTCATCTTCTTTAATGTTTAGGCTGCAACTGAAGCTTTATGACAGGATAAAAGCTTTTCCTTTGGAGACCACTGGATCGAGAATGATTCTGCACATGTCAAAACAGCAATCCCCAAGTAGGTCTTTTGTACTGGTTGCAGTATTGGAAGTTTAATTGTATGCTAAATTTGCCAACCCGAAAACTCTGCCTCGAAAATTAACAGTGTAATCCTATACACGTCTACTCAGAAGTAAGCCCCACTGAGTGCAATGGCACTTCCTCTTGGTTAGGGTGTATAGCAGTGTAGCCTTAGAAGGCCTTGGTGGTGTCAAATTTCTTTTAAAAAACAAGAGATCAAATGGAAAAGTGTGGTACTTACACTTTGGAATAGTATTTTAGATTGTGGAAACAGGGCAGAATAAAGAAAAGCTGCAGATGAATATAACCACCTACAGTTATACTAATCAGCTGGTACAATTCTACCCTAACATCACTGCATTAAGACAGTGCCCTATTTTATGATGTTACAAGAATGTCACTGGTGTTACGGGTACAGTCCATCATAATCGCTGACAGTTTTCACTAAAAGGAGGCCTTGTGCCCCCTCCCTCTTCTCTCCTGAGGAGAGAAGGATCTGGATTTCTGCAGGGGTGACAAGGTTTGGTTGAGGCATCTAAGTAAGGCTGAGGCAAATCAATGACTGGAAGGGGCAAGAGCAGGTCAATTTCAAAATGCCAGCTTGGCAGGTAAGGAGGCAGTGGAGAGGCAGGAAAAAGGACTTGACTGGAACTGGCAAGGAAATGGAAAGATCAGCAAATATTTTAAATGCAGAGTTCTAGGGTTTTTTTGTTTTGTTTTTAATTTTAAACATAATTAGTATCTGGAAAAGCAACTATTTTGTTAGACTCAGTGGAAAATAATTAATGATTTTCAGAGAAAATGAGAATAATTGGCTATGTACTAGAATTAGTTTGTGCTACTAATCAGTTTTTAAAATAGTTTCTCTTCTCTACTATGTAACTCATAATGGATTTTCTTCTTAGTGTGATGTCATGAGAGTGAAATAATGAATAATGTTTTTAAAGAAGAGAGAGAGAGAGAGGAAAGAAAACGACAGTGTTTTTCAGCTAGTCATTAAGTGGTCGGTGTATCCAGGATGAGGCACATAGTAAAGGGGGAGCAAAGCTCTAGGGCTTCTACTACAGCAGGAAGAGTGACATCATCAGCAAGAACACTCAGGTGCTGACTTTGGAACTTTTTTTTCCAAAGAACTTCAATTGAGAAGCAGCAGGAGGCTCAGTAGGAGGGAAATGGACTAGGACTAGGAATTATGACCCTTAATGACCAGGCCACCATCTTTTCCAAGGGCTGTCAGAGAGACAGTATGTAGTTCATGTTACACTGAGGTGGTAACCCTCTACACCAGTGGTTCACAAACTGTGGGTAATGACATGATTTTTGGTGGGTCACCAGATGGAAAAAGCAGATAAACAATTGCCTCAAACCCTGAGACTATTAAAAAATCAGATACTGTAGCTGCTAATTACCCCGGCAAAGAGCTCAGCTCCTGCAGTTTGCAAGCTTGTGTAGTTATAGAGGGATAAATGTTTGAGGGTCTTTTTTCTTATGATTGTTACTTATAAATAATTTCTGTCTAGATCTCCTTTTTTTAAAAGTTTGGTAAACCTAGGTGGTTCCTGATATAGTGTTGCTTAAGAAAGTGGGTGCTGGTGCTAAAAAGTTTGGGAACCATTGCTCTACAGACTTACCTAAGAGTAAACTCCATTGCATACAGTGGGGCTTGAGTAACTATGCAGAGAATTGTGCTATAAAGCGAATTCATCAGAGAGCAAGTCCTGTTGAACAATGGGGCTTGCTTCAGAGTAAACCCACATAGGCTAGCTAGCACTCTAACATACCTAATTTTTTTTAATTCCATTTTTTAAAATTTTTTATACATTTGCTTTAAAATATTGCAACACATTCCAATAATTTGAGATGAAATGAGCTAAATACTGTATATTATATATATTATTATTAACTGGTGTCATAAATTTCAAAGTGGGAATAAGGGATCAAAAAGAAAACACCCTACCCTGCACGTGCCTGATCTTGTCTGATCTTGGAAGCTAAGCAGGGTCAGGCCTGGTTAGTACTTGGATGGGAGACCGTCTGGGAATACTGGGTGCTGTAGGCTTATACCATAGTCTTTCGAGACTGAACATTGCCAACCATTTTAGTGAAGGCAATTAAAGTGTATTTCTTTTTATTTGTTTTCTGAGTGGGGCATGGCTGTGGATGTGTGTGTGGTGAGAAGCTCCTGCACATCAAAATTTGCCACTGTACTGTCCATGATGTTCCAATACCTAAAAGTTCGTGTACCATTGCATATGAACAGAAACCAGAGCAGAGCCCCATACTCTGGTAAACCATAGGGATAGCCATTTGTTATGAAGTAACATGTACCAAGGGATGAGAACAGAACAGTATTTGTTTCAGTCTAAGTACTGCTGTCTTAAGCTATTGTAATGCAGGTTAAAATTAGGTCAGTTTAACTGTACAAGGAATGTGTACTCAATCTGTCATGTAGCCTCATCACAAACTACAACTGGATGGTAAGGATAACTTTTTAAGTGCTTGAGGCTATGCTGAGGCTTGAGGCTTTGTTGACTATAAACAAGCAAACAAGGCGACAAGCATGGAAAGAAAGACCTGAATGAGAGAAAACTCATCCATAAGTTTTAAGAGGAGGGCTAGTTATGGAATGGAAAGGTGGGTTAAACTGACCCATAATGCAAAGAATGTGTATGGAGGATTTGGCTCTCCATTCATAAACTGGTATTCCTTTACAATGATAACAGGACTAAAGTGGCTTAGGGTAGTCTTGTCAGGCTGACAGCACAGTTCAGTGCATAATTTCCTTGAAGTAGGCCCCATTGAATACAGTGAGACTTGCTTCGGAGTAGATATGCTTAGGATTGCACTGTGAGTGGTGTTTGAAGAGAGAATATTTTTGTCATCGGTTTCCGAATGTATAATACCTGTTCACTAGCACAAATGCAAAAGTAATTAGATTGACAGCAATAAAGCATTCCTAAATATGTAACAACTTCAGTTCTCATTTCAGAAGCATCTTCAGCATACATCAGTCTTAAATGTTTCCTTTTAAAGTGTCACCCAGTAGCAAATTAGATATCCCATGAGATGTTTTCCCATTCAGAATTACCAACCCCCAACTACTTTTCTTCAAATAGTTCTGGATACCCTCACCTGAGGGTGGTCAGTGGAGTCTACTGTAGTTGCAGTCAAACTCATGGACTGGCTAATGTGACACAGGAAGCTCCCTATTACTGAATCCAGCCAATTTGGTATTGTCTGCACCAGGGATTCTCAAAGGTGGGTTATGACCTACCAGATCAAGAAACCCTGCCTCTGCCCCTTTAAGGGGTGGAGCAGGACAGAGTGGGGACGGTGAAGACACAATTGGAAGGCTCACATCACTGGCAGGGACACAGGGGCCTTTTTTTTTTTAAACTGACCCCTATCTGCAGCAGCCTCTAGGGGTGTGGGGAGCCCTACAGAGCAGTCTTCAGGTCTACCCATGTCTCAAAACATTTAAAAAATGGTTTGCAATCACATTTTTTAAATGTTGAGACAGGGGGGCACCATTGCTGAGCTTTGCTCCAGGCGTGGGGCTGTGAAGGTCCACGGCTGTCCCTTGCCACTGAGCTTCACCCCAGTCGACACTCACACACACAGGGGGATATTTTGGGCTAGCTCTATAGTCAAAAGTTTTATATGGGCAAGATTGCAAACGGAGTATAAAGAGCAGCCAGTGGTCCATTGGGGAGGCAATAGTCACCTTGTGGAATACACATCCTTCCCTGTGGTTGTTTCATCAATGGAGAAGCACTTTAAAAGGTGCATTGAAATGGATTTCAGTTTAAAATGGCCATTATTTCAACTACTGACTAGTAACTTTAATAATCTGATGGGTTGACTAAGCAGTTCAGGAATTAACACAGAATTGAACAAAAAGCTGATGCATACAGATTCACCTACTTAATTAGTCAAGCTCTTTACAATTCTTCTTCTGCTTAAAGAGACACAGGACGTTTTGTGATGTTCAGCTCTGTTTAGTCTCTCTCCACTCCTTCCCCAATTCCAATTGTTTTAAGCATATTAACACAGTGAATATTGAAACTGTATTTTGCATTCCAATACCCATCACCACTGCTACCCCCTACAAAGTTGTTAAAAGGGAAAATTGAGCGTTAAATAGGATTTCTTTGAAAGCTACAGAAATTCACTAAATCCATGCAGTAGGACTCAAAAAAACAGATTATTCTTATGGGCATGGAAGCTATTTACCCAAGATCTGTTTCAGCTCTATTTGCAGAGCAATCCAAGATTGATAAAGCCAATCAGAACTCTACAGGCCAGTTCAAATCACTGTCCCATGTAGGGAAGTAGAATAGGTTGCTTATAAACAGCCTAGGGCAGAAGTTCCCAAACTCAGGTATCATGATGCACCAGCAAGGGAAACCCTGTCTAAGCCCCCTTAAGGGGGGGAGGGTGAAGGCAGAGATGTGATTGCTGTGATCATGCCACTGCCAGAGATAAAAGGTTTTTGTTTTTTGCTTCTTCTTTTTTTAAACTTACCTAAGGCAGTGCTGACCTCCGGGGGGGGGGGGGGGGTCCGGGAAGCATGCAGAGCCCTCTGCAGGGTACCCCATGCCTCCAAACAGCTAAAAATAGTTAAGAAAAGCAGCTACTTCTGGTTTTGTGATAAAAAACAGAACTGGCAGGATGTGTGTGTGTGTGTGTGTACTATTTTTAGCTGTTTGGAGGTGTGGGGAGCCCTGCAGAGGGTTCAGCAGGCTCCCTGGAATATCCCCTCCCCCCAGACCAGTGCTGCCTCAGGTAAGCAAAAAACAACAGCAGCTTACCCATGGCAGTGGTGAGATTGCAGTAATCACACCCAATTCCTCCGCAGAAACGTATAGCTGTTCCCAAACAGTTTGCTGGCCTAGGGCTATTTTGACTGCTGATCTAGGGCTATTTTTGGTGGCATGTTTTTGTGAATTTTTAAACCTGTTCTTCACCTTCTCATTTTCAGGTGTAGGCTGAACAACCAAGGAAGACCAATAGTTTAACACCCTGCTTGAGAATTTCCTAGGATAGTCACAACTGGAGAGTATGGGTTATTTGTGAGAGAATACAGGAATGTTCTAGCTATCCCTTGAAGAGCTGAAAAAAAATATGTTACGACTTGAAATACACTGGGCTTGAATATATTGCTCTTGGTGCAATAGGTCTCTTCTCTCTTGTTAGAGCAGGGGCCTATTCTTGCTATACAGTATCTGGGAAGAGGGACACCATTTGAAGACACCAGCGGCCCATCATTACAGTATGGGGCAGGAATACAAAGAGGTCACTGGAAGCCCAGCTTCTCTCTTAAAGAAGTCAACTCACCCTTAAATTTTAAACTCTCCATCAGCCACCCCATCGAGTGGCAAGAATCCCTCCCTTGATTCTTTTGGGGACAACCAAGGTTGAGAGGTTCATAATATTGCAAGCCCCCTCCTCCCAGCACCATAACTCACCATTCAAGGTAAGATTCAGGTTCATAAAGTTCATTTAGTCCATAGCAAAAAGAATCTGTGGGAACCTAACCCCATCTTTCCCATAGGATTAATGATTCAGTAACCACAGTTTCTGTAATCGCAGGGTTTTCCTGAAGTGTAACTCTTGCTGTTAACAAGGATTGACTGTAGTATACTTATTACAAAAATATGGAGCAAATGAGTCAGTAAATAATAAAAAAATTAATGCATTGGAGTAAGAACAATATTCCTATATGGATTCATTGGATCAGCAATACTAAAGCTTTGGCATAAACAGCATACGTTTGGCATTGAAACAGTACTTGAATTTTTGGGAATTCTTTAAATCAGCAGAGTAGTCATTAGCGAATTGACTAACAATAACAATGTCTGAGGCTGTGACCTTGAAGATATTGAAAGAGGAATGCCACCCTCCACCAATGAGACCTTTCTGTACTATCCTGTCCAGGTCTTGCACTATTGGTCAGCACCCAGCTATGACTGGAAACTAATCTGAGTAGCCTCACTAAAAAGGAAAAAAAAATACACCATGTATAAGCAACTAGTAGTGATGCTCCTAAGCCTTATAATCATCCAGCAGAAAAAGATACCTATGATATTTCAGTTTGATCTGCACAGATTACATAACCTGTAAATCCTTTTTTGGATCAACCTGGAACTTCAGGACTTCATGCTGTGGATTCCTTGATACCATTGATAAAACTCTTTGAAGTTTGCACAGGTACTAATAATGGTGGCCTATCTCTTGATGGACTGTCACCACCAGTCGCTTACATGAGTGTTTCGATTCATTTCTAAAACTCCAAGCCAGCATTTCTCAAACTGTGGGTTGGGACCCACTAGGTGAGTCACATAGCATGTAGCTCAGCCACTACTGAGAATACAGAACTGAAAATACAGGGTACAGAACTGCTGGGCAGGGCTGACTCCCTGTGGGAGAGTGGCATGGTGCTTTGCACTGAATAGGTGAGAAGATGGGACACTGGAAAGAGAGAGCTCTATGTGGTTGGAGAAAGATTCAAGCCTGTGTTCCACTTTGACTTCAAAGCTGGAATGTTTGAATTTAGAGGTAGGCAAAATAACAGCATGAGTGCACTTTGGAATGGGATCTTTGGCTGACTGCAGCTTAGGTTTGAAGCCTAAATTGATGATGTCACTTCCAGTCATGACATCACTTCCAGGTTAATGACATCACTTCCAACAGATTGTCCTTCTAAAAAGTGGGTTCTGGTGCCAAAAAAGTTTGCTAACCACCGCTCTAAACAGTTTAGATTCTCTATATCCATGAGGCTACCCTATGTCTTAAGTGTGCATGTTATGTTAAAAAAATATGCATCAATGACAAGATAAACCTAAATTTATAACCTGCACAAATTATTCAGTTAATAAGGTGCATGGATATGCTTCTTGTGCATAATTTACGCTGAGGACTCAGAAGTAAGTCCTGTTGAATTCAATGGGACTTACTCCCAGATAAATGCATCTGGATTGCAGCCTTAAAGCACAATTCTAACTAATTTACCAGAGTCAATGCAGCCAAGCCAAAAGGGTATGTGTCTCATCCTATGGTGGTGGAGGGGGGCAGTAACATAGGCCTCTTCAAAGTAAGGGAAAATTTGTCCCTTTACCTTCAGGCTGCATTGTGGCTGCATTGGTGCTGGAAAGTGGTTTAGGATTGGGCTGTCTAGTCAGAGGGTAGAACAAGGAGTTAAACAAGGCAATGAAGTTGCACACTCGCATGGCTGGCAATTTTGCTAAATAAGGTCTAATCTGGCAGGTTCCAGACATGTTTGTCCATCCACATTCCTGGCAAATTTCACAGCCATAAATGCTCATCCTGGGCATTAAAAAAAAATGAAAAACTGAGTCACTCAAGATGCTCATTTTGAGCCCAGTACCATTATTTTGTGCTTTTCCTAGTGAACCTAGGCAGTTTCATGTGGTCCATGACAATTCCAATTTTTGCCTCAGTGGTCTGTGGGCTCCTAAAGGTCAGGAACCACTGTTGTACAGAACCACAGTACTCTCATACAGCCCAATATACTTCTCTGAAATTGATACCATGAGCCAAGAGCTCTCGCTAAACTCTAGCCAAAGGAACACCATTTTAACATCAGCTCTGACTCTTTTTCTGGCCTTTAAGATGCTTGTTAGCAAGAAGCTGCAAGCCACCCCTCAGCCAGTGCCTTGTCCTAGAGATAGCAGGGCCTCAAGAGTCAGTTCGAAACAACAATACCTCAGAGCAAGGGCAACCTACTTCAAAGTGCAGGTGGTCTCTTTTATCTCTCCAGTATGGTCCAGCTCACTATGGCAAAGGGTGGAGGGATAGGCCAGTGGGTGGGGAACTGGGCAGTGAAAGTGGAAAGTTACTGGATCCTTGTCTCCTTAGCCTTGCTAGCCACACCTATGAGTTGAAATGAGTATAAAAAGCTAGCTGCATCTAGCTACACTTGTGAATGATCTGAGGCAACTGGCCTTCTTGCTGCCTTGCTTTGGTGCCAACAATAAACATGTTGTTTTCTGCTATACCTTCCCTCACTGTGTTAAATTGGGACGTAGCGCTCTGGGTAATGAAACTCACACTGCCTTTATGGGTTCAAGAGCAACAGAAACTAACCAGGGGCACCCTTTGTCTCGTGCCTATTCCATAAAGTTATGTCAAAAGGCATCCATCTTATTATTATCTACGGTATCCATATCCTGCCCTTCTCTCAAAGAGTTCAGAGCAGAGAACATGGCTCTTCCCCAACCTCCTTATTTTCACACCAACACCGTTAAGTAGAGTAGGTCGAGGGAGAATGAAGGCCAAATCCTATCCAGGTTCCCAGTGCCGGTGCAGCCGTGTTGATGGGGCATGTACTGCATCCTGTGGTAGGGAGTCTGTCACACAGAGGCCTCTTCAAGGTAAAGGAACCTTTGTTACCTTGGGGCTACATTGCAGCAGCACCGGTACTGGAAAGTTGGATAGGATTGGGCCCCAGTGATCTTCATGGCTGAGTGGGGATTTGAACACAGGTGTCCCCAGTCTTAATCCAACCTGTGGACCACTATACCATGCTGCTTCTGTTTGCACTGCCTTCTGAATTCCCTTTTCCTAGTCAAAACCAGAGCATTGTTCAGCGGTAAGACCTTTCAGCAGCTCTTGAATTTGTCAGTGGGCTGGTTCAGACAATGACCCAAACCAGGCCTCTTAAAAAGTGAGGAAAGAGCACAGGTGTGCATGTCTTCCTCACCTGGTGTGCCATCACACAGCTGCCTAATTGCACCCAGCACAGGGTCTTGGTTTGCCCCAAATTCCCCTGAATGTGTGGTTTGAGTGTTGAGACAAGGCTAGCCCTCCTGGCAACTGAGGCAGTGGGCCAAATAAAACCTTAAGAGGTGATGTGCCAGCCTCTGCTCCTTCCAGTGGAAGCAAGTGAGGGAAACAGAGGGTTTGAGGCCTACCAATCTGCTGCCTGAGGGGACTTCTTCAGTAGGCCTCATGGATGGGCTAACCCTATGCTGAAAGATGGTTCATATTAACTGCAATGCATTAACTACAGTGCATCAATTAAGTGTTCCTCCCCCACCCAAGGGGGCCAATTCTGCACACCATCGAAACCAGCACAGTCTTTCTTGTCTTTTTAACTAGAAATTGAATGCTTTTATCCCCTGACTTAAAAAAAAAAGTATGCATTTTTCTCTCAAATATATTTTATTCTGGTTGTTCCTTGAAGCATTCTTGCCCAACCTGAGCTCTTTAGAAGGGTTGGCCAAATGTGCATTTCTTTTTTTTCTCCAAGAACTGTCAACTCACATTTAAAGTTCTGTCTTCTCCATGTCAGCATGTGGCAGCCATTTAACAATCCACAGGAGTTGGAGAATGAAGAAAGGAGAAACAAACGCTTATGCTTTTCAAACATATTATACTTATTTTACAGACTTCAAAGGGGATTTTATTGTGGGAAGCAAATCACCCTGCTTTAGCTTAATGTAAATTATTTCTTTAATCTCTGAATACGTTTAAACAGGACAAATGCTGGGTGCTGTTTTTCAGAGGCTCCTTTCCTACTGTTTGGAAAAGAAAGCTTGGTGAGGAATGGCTAGTCCTCCTATAATGAGATCAGTAAATTATCTGTCAAAACAAATTCTCTTAAACCTCTATTTAAAATAATTACAAAACTTGCTATCCTGAATGTTTTGTTATCGTTTTTAAACCAACAACCCCCTCTTTCCTCTTTTTCGGTACACATGGAAAGCTAAGGGGTGTTATGAGTTTGGTTGCCTTGATTAGCATAAATGGGCCTATTGCTGTTGTTTTGCCTGACAAACCTGATGGGTGATCTGGGACTGAACAAAAGAACATTAGTGTTCCTTAATGGATCCAGCCTTTGGAATATGATACTCAACAGAGTCTGGGGGGAGGGACAAAAAGGCAGCTAGAGAAACAGTTAAGTTTGAATTGGGACAAAGATAGGGAGAGTCAAATGAAGAGAGCTCTGAATTTTCAGCTACTGTTGATGACACTGGGTTCCATTTGCTGTGGGAATCTGAACTTGCAGTTGAGTGATCAACTTGCTTTCAATAAGCTCAGCAAATGTTTGTAATCTCTGGATCTTCCAAAGACATTATGGGTCTCTAATTCAGTGAGCCCCCTCAGCATCCCAACCTTCCACCTGCTCTCCCCTTATGTGACACTTTCCCTGCCTTGCTTCACTCCCTCTTGCCTCCCTGCACTCTCAAAATGGGGTGCATGCTGTTTCCATGCCACTACTCTAGGAAGAAGGGGCAAAATGATACAGCAACCATGCTGGTTGATTGGCCTCCACTGGACACAAAAAGAAAAGGAACTATGGAAGTTCACTCACCCACTCTTCTCATCTGCTGTGTTTTTCAAGGCACACTCCATGTTGTAGGTTGGGGTTGGAAATGGGTCTCGGCTCTTTACAAGTTGAAGACACTGCTTTAGTGACATTAGACTTGTGGGATCTGTTTTGTTTTAGTTAGAACTACAGATCTTCTGACCAGTGGTCCAGAGGTATATCCAGATTCAAAATGGTGGCTTGGGGTGAAGTCAATTGCTTTCTAAACCTCTGAGCCACACTACTCTGAGTTATTACAGAGCAGGAATTCCAACACACATACAAAGTCTAAAACTGTCCAATAGACCTGAACAAAGAACTCTCAAAGACACCCTATTTTATAGGCAAGAAACACTGTGAGTGATGGACAACCAATTAGCACAAGGCCAACCATGGCAGAGCGACTGCCAGTCAACATGGACCACAGTGAGCTAGATGGACAATTGTCTGACTCAGCAATGTAATGGATACCTAGTGTAATGTTTGTGGAGTTCTTGTTCAGTCTCATCCCAGCAATGAACTCTCAAGGCCATCCCTGCTCCCAGCTCCCATTAGACCCAGAACTATCTGCCCCATATAGCCCTGCTGCAAAAGCAAAGGGCGCATCTTTGGCTTCCTAGGAAAATGGATACATAATTTTTGAAGCTCTGCAAATTCTGTTCCAATTCACAGGGCCCCTGCACAGCATGTTGCCTATGTAACCATTCCTGTTTTTTATCATGCATATTTCATTTCAATCACTTCTTGTCTTTGGAATAAATGTAAACAGTAATGAGTTAGCATATTCAGCAGACAAGCCTGAAACAAGTTGTTTCAAAAAAGGGATGGGTGTGCATTCACTTATTTTACAAAGTTAAAAGAACACTACAATTCAGTTAATTCTACTCTTTCCACCCTAGAGAGGTTGCTATATGATAAAGTAAAAAATAATTTTTTAAAAAGGGAAATAGATATTTTAAGAGCCAAACTATAATTATAATAAATTAGAGGGCTTTCACCACCACCTCCTACCCTTCTATTAAACATTTATTTCTAGCTACATTTACATGGGCATCACAACAACGATAAAACACACAGGCACCTATATAAAGGGAAGATGATGTCAGGACTAGGATGAACATAAATCTGGAGGATATGCTCATTATGCCATCTTGAGACTGGCAGCTGGCATTGGGACCTGAAGTATGGCATGCAGAAGATACTCCTCTGTTGACAAAGCAAATGCCTGAGGTCAGACTCCTGGTAATTATACCAGGTTTATCAGACCACCATAATCAGAAGATAAAAATACATTACTTATCATGTGGTCATCTTGGCTTAAGTTGAGCCTTAGTGACTGGTGCATTGATTCAATCTGAAACTTTAAAACAGTAAATTGACCTTTAGGCTAGAAATTGCTCTGAAATGAGAGAGCCAGTATGGTATGATGAGTAGAGTGACTCTGAGTAGAGTGATGAGTAGAGTGACTGTTGTTTTTTGTTTTTTTTTAATTCCCCAAATATCCAAAAGGCTGCAATCCTATCCACACTTATCTGGGAATAAGCCCCATTGACTATCATGTTTAAAAGCATATACATAGTAGCCTGTTGCAGTCACATACCATGATAGCATCAAATCTACTATATTAAATAAAATACACATTGAAATGAATGGGGGTCCACCTGAAGTTGGCTCACAACCCACCTAGTGGGTCCTGACCCACAGTTTGAGAAACACTGCCCTAAGGCATTGTGATGCACACTTTGGGAACTGCTGGACTAGAGAATTCCAGGTCAGAATCCCTGCTGAGAAATATACCTTGTAAATTCACCGTGGGCTCATTATGCTTTCTTAACCTAAACTTCTTCACAGGGGTGTTGCACTGTGGATTATAAGGACAGAACATGCATACTTCCCTGAGGACTGTGGAGGAAGGTGACACAGAACGTAGTATGTTACATGATAAATGCACCTTAATAATGGATAACCTGAGCTATTTGAAGTTCTGGAAACCCTGCCTTAGTTTGTGTGTAGTAGATATGTATGGACATGAAGAGAGTTAATGTCCATTGACAGCCATAAAAATCTTATTACTTAAAGCCACAGAACACTTCAAATCAATGCTTGGTTTGCATTTCATAGTCATAGGATGTATAGTATATGGAAATATGAACGGCATTTCATTAGTGAAACTGCAAAATATTTGCCCAAATCAGCAAGCATTTGGGATGCTCTTTTCAGGATTCAAAGATTAAGAAGCAGCTACTCAGCCTCATCCCTAGAGGACATCTTCCCACGTCACACAGTCATCACCAACTTAAAGCATAATTTGCTGTCATTGTCACATTTGCTACTTAAAGAACTGCTACTTTTTGAGGCTAATCCTGAAAACCCCTTGCTGAAATGTCACTGACATGGCAAACATGTATGTTTCTCATGTTTGCAGATAAGGATGGGAGACCATCTGAAATGCAAATTACCTTCTGAGGATTTTGATGTTTCCTTTGGGAGAGGAAAAGATGTTGATTTGAGACTGTCAGCCCTGTGACACCTCCAACAGGGTTGCCAAATTTCAAAATGTCAGCATAGCAACAATGATATTAAGGACTACAAACATACAGTGAAGGATTTAGAGAACGATGAGCCTAATCCATTTCCCAAGTAATTTATAAGTTTCAAATTAAACCACTCCCATGTGTTGTACTGGACTGGAACACTCTGGGAAGAACTGAGAATTTGATTGGGTTGGTTTTCACATAGTGAGAGATTCATTTCCCAGGTTTCAAGGCCACATTCGCTATCTAGATTTTAACCTTATATTTCATCCTGTACTATGTAGAGCATTGTCAAGGGACAATGAATAAAATGGAATAAAAACTAAGCTAAGAAATGCTAAAATAAACTAGGGGCAGGGATGTTAAAGCTCCACTAAGTGTAGACAAAAATCTGAAACACATATCCCTGCCAAAAGTTCAAAAGAACCCCAAGCCTGACCACTTGTAATCTGACTTCTGCAAAACCCACTCCCATCTGAGTAACAGGACAAGGCTATTTATAGCCAGGATTTTTGATCCAAGAAATCACAGCTAATGAGCTCCCTAACTGATCTGGTCCCACCCCTAATCATCTCATCACACTTGTTGTTCAGTTCCTTTCATCTTAAAGGCACCTGCTATTTCACCCTGCTCTCTATTGAATTTTAAAATTCTGGTGTTTGTGAGCATTTTGTTATGAACACCTCCAACCATCAATAACTTGGGATTTGACTGATATGTCAGGCTCCATGGGAACTGTGCCACCTCCCTCCACTATCTCCATGCAGTGCCCCACTACCAAAGCCAGTTGTGACACCAAACACAGCCAGGAGGTTGCTGGGGGTTGCCAGGAGGTTGGTAGGAGATTGGAAAAACAAGATGAACACAGGGGCTTCCATCCAGACTAGGCCTAATATTATACCCTGGGAATAGTTCAACCACATCTTCTAGTCTACCTCAGAATCCTAAGCTGCCATCCAGAGTTGGTGATGGAAGGGTGGAGTGATGGAAGGTGATGGAAAGATGGAGTCTCTTCAGCCAGCAGTGAGGTTGGGCAGTGGGATCAAAGAGCCATGAGGTGCCAGCTGCCAGCCTCCTGGTTAATCTCATATGTCCTCACTGCACTGCATCATGCATGAAGTGGTGTTCCCTACAGCTGCGGTTTTCAAACTCTCCGGGAGTTTGAAACCTGCAGTAAGTCTTTGCGGGGGTGGGGGTGGGGGGGAGGGGGGAGGCAGCAATGCAATCCCCAGGATCACATCACTCAGGGGCTGCAGGGGCTGGGATGCACTCACCAGTCCCTGCAGCAGCCATCTCTGTGTGCGGGGCGCCCTGCGCGAGTGCCTGCAGGCCACCCCAGTCAGGGAAAGGGAGAGTGGAGCGATCTGCTCTGCCTCCACAAAAGCGGAAGCGGAGCACGATCGCCCCACTCTCCCTTTCCCTGATCTGGGGAGCCCTGCAGGTGCTTGCGCAGGGCTCCCCGCACACAGGGATGGCTGCTGCAGGGACTGGAGGGTGCACCCCAGTCCCTGCAGCCCTATCAGAAGGGAAAGCGGAGCGATTGTGCTCCGCTTCCAATTTTGTGGAGCAGGGCGCGATTGCTCCACTTCCACATTTCCTAACCACATTTTCTAACCACATTTCCTAACCTGCAGGAGGCTTGGGCAAGTGCACCCAAGCCCCTGCAGCCCCCCTGAGCGGCACGATCCTGCAGATCGTGCGGCTGCCTTCCCCCTGTCTCTTGGCTGCCCCCACCCCTTAAGGGAGCAGAGGCCAGGACCCACAGGCTGGGGCGTCGTGACACCCCAGTTTGAATACCACTGCCCTACAGGATGGCAGAGAACTTGGCATAATTGGGTTACTATTCGTTCAATTAAAAATTTCTTAATAGTCATTATACCAGTGATTTTCCACATTTTCACAGCACATTGACCTCTATGGTCTCAGCTCTGTATCAGTATAAGCAAGCTCACCTTGGCTCAGTTCAGAATTGTATGTAGCAAACAGATATTTCCCCCCCTTTACCCACTCTCTCACCCTTCTCCATTTTTCCCCTAAGTCCACTTTGGAATTAGAAGCCTGGCAAACTCCCAATGTCATCAGGAGCATGATAGGATATGATTACCTCCACTGAGCCCCCTACAATCCCCTCCATTCTTGTGAATCCATAGACCTTGGCTTACCAACCTTTCCCTTGACTCACTATCCATTCCCTGTGCCTCCTGGCCCTACTTACCTGACAGTAAGTCCAATAGCAGTAACAGCAGTAATGGCAATGGAGATAGAGCAATCTTGAGCCATTTCTGCCTAGTTTGCATACATGCAACAAGGACCAAATATGTACACCTGTGGGCCAGGCAAAAATGGGTAGGTTATCTTCACTAGTACCAAGAGAACTAGCCATAGGAAGACCTCACTGAAATAAGAAAAACCTTGTAAGCTTCATGCTGGAATGCATGGAAAATGCAGTTTCCTTTGCCTCCCCATTCAGTTTATTAAATCAGGATGCATAGGAAATAACAACTTCCATGCACCTTGGCAGGAAATTGTGGTCTTGATCAAGCTCAGATGTGGTCCTGTTCATGCTTGGTCATGCCAGTTAAGGATGAGATCTATAAGACGTGTACTCTCTCTGGTGCGTCCTCTCTGCTACCACTTTCCTCATCCTTTCTGCAAAGGTTAGTTAACTTGGGCAAGAGTAGCAAGAAGGCCACTGCAGTGCATGACTAGTGCACTGACATCTTTGCCCTGCTCCCACCTCATGCAGCCAGGTATAGGCTAACAACATGGTTACCAGCCAGGTCACTAGGGTCCTAGACAGCGTTCCCCATCAGCCCACACTCCTTTTGTCTAAAATTAGCTAGTTGATCTTTAAGTCTGGGTAAGGGTAGGAATTTTTTGCTCTCAACTAGATTGGCCTTAGGTTGGGGTTTTTGTTTCTCATCTACCCTTGAATGAAGTTGGGTGTTTGTAGATTAGGTTTGGTTGGCAGGTGTCATGTAGGGTGGGTAGGCAGGCTGTAGGCTCTGGTGTACAATCTGAAGTAAGCAAAGTCACATGGTGAGCCAGTAATGCTCTCATGGTGCTTGACTGGCTCAAAGAGGCTGGTTGGCAAGTCCCTTGACTGGAATAGGCAAAGCTAATACAGGGTTCCCTTGTCAGCTGCGCTATCCAGAAGCCTTGACCCTTATGGGTTGACAAGGATAAGCAGTCTATGACTGAGCATTGCCTGGAGCCAGACGGTAATCCCATTTAACATCTTGGGGGAGGTAGCCCATTAGCACTGGTGGGTGACCTACATTATGAGCTAGGCTGAATTCAGAAGATCTCTCCCTCTCTCTATCTACAAAGAATAAGGAGATATGGAAAAATATCACTACCCCTAGATTGTGTGGCTCGTTATTGGCCTAAATAAATGAACATCTTGGAGTTTAATTACATTCGTCATCTGGGAAAAAGAAAGAATTATTATATGTCACTGTTCCATTGAGAAGAAAGGCAATTTGAATGAGTGAAGACTTCTGGCAGGGGCCTTTGCAGATCAGAATGCCAGTTGCAAAGATGCAAGTTGCACAGTGACTGTCAATTTCCCTTCTGGCTTTATCTATAATTGCATACACACCTCCTCATGGATGGGGAGGTGAATGAGCAGGTGTGTTCTGTTGCCCCCCCCTCCCCCTTATGATCTGCATGAAAGCCTCTCTGTTCCATGCTGCTTTTCTTTGAAATGAATGGAAGCTGTGGATGCTGGGAATGGAGCTGGGAAGTTTCACATTGTACTTAACAAATGGGCTGGGGGCGTGTCCATTTCCCACCCTTCCAGTGGCCACTTTATGAGACCTAGGGCCCAATCCTATTCAAATTTCTAGCACCAGTGCTGCTGCAATGCAGCCCCAAGGTAAGGGAACAGATGTTTCCATACCTTGAGGAGGTCTCTGTGACTGCCTCCTTACCACAGGATGCAGTGCATGCCCCACTGGCACAGCTGTATCAGCACTGAAAAATTGGATAGGATTGGGCCCCTAGTCATTTTATAGCAAGGCCAGCCCAGATTAAGGCTGCAATCCAAACCATTCTTACCTGGGAGTAAGACCCATTGACTATAATTGAACTTACTTCTGAGTAGGCATGCATAGATTGGGCTCTAAATCCCACTGAAATAAATGGAATTTAGGCTGCAATCCTATAAACTGGGAATCAACACCATTAAACATAATGAAACTTACTTCTGAGTAGCCATGCATAGGATTGCACCATTACTTCTGGAGAACCATGGTTAGATTGGACTTTTCATATTAAAAGTTTGGTAACCCATAAGAGACACCCTCCCCATGAAATTAATCTATTTTAAAGAATCATTCTAAAAGTTAACTGATCTATTTTCCTATTACTTTTTTTTTTTTTTTTTTTTAAAACCCTGTTCTTTTCATTTCTGGTGCTTAGTTATTCTCTCAACCCATACTTAAGTTGAATAAACATTAATTATTTAAGTGCTTCAGTGAAAATAACTCTTTTGTAGTATATTCTATTTTTCTTCATGCTACTGAGTTATCAGCCCCACAGTGGAATCAAGCAGTTTGTTTAGTAGTTTCTATAGTAGAAAATGCAACAATCTTACCTACACCTTGAGAATGGTACAACCTATTTGTATAATTCTGTATAAATCCTCTTCTTCACTAGCTGGATCATCGAGCACTTGACATGACAAGAGCAACATGCACATGAACAATATGTACATGCAAACATTGAATTAGACTAAGTCACACACTTACAGTAAGTCCTCACCGTTGTCCATACATTTGTGGAAATTGTAACTTTAAGCAAAATTGCTTAAAATAATTTTACCATAGGCTAATTGTTATACGTAAATATGTTCCTACAGCATATTTCTGGTCACAAAAACATCACCAAACTTCTAAATAAAGGCCCAAAACACTTCTAATATTAAACACTGAAATAAATATGAGCTTTCCAGGTCAGAGAAGACATATAGAGACATGGGTGGAAAGTGCAAACACCACACAGATGCAGGAATCAATTTTTTTCTCAGCAACTTTATAACAGAACAACTTTAAACAAAATGACTTTAAGTCAGGACTTGATGTATCTTGTTTGCAGATGAATGCAAACAGGTATTCATGGAAAAGTTAGGATAAACAAAAGATAACATTTCTTTACTCAGCGTGTAGTTAGTCTGTGGAACTCCTTGCCACAGGATGTGGTGATGGCATCTGGCCTAGATCCCTTTAAAAGGGGATTGGACTAATTTCTGGAGGAAAAATCCATTACAGGTTACAAGCCAAGATGTGTATGTGTAACCTCCTGATTCTAGAATGGGTTACCTCAGAATGCCAGATGCAAGGGAGGGCACCAGGATGCAGGTCTCTTGTTGTCTTGTGTGCTCCCTGAGGCATTTGGTGGGCTACTGTGAGGAAGTTGGACTAGATGGGCCTATGGCCTGAACAAGTGAGGCTGTTATTATATTATTATGTTCTTACCAGAAGCTGAGGCATCTTCTGTTACAAGTTACTGATTTACCAGTATTTTAAAAATTTAAAACCCACCTATCTTACTCATGGGCAATTCAAGATGGTTGATGGGCAATAAAAGAATAAAATACATCATAACTTGGATGCCTATTGTAAGGAAAGGCAGGATGGAAACATAATAAACTAAGCAAGAATGGGAAAAAGTGAATTTTGTTTTTGTTATCTGTTTTGTTGAACAAACTTCAGTCCAAAACCAAAGTGATATTTTGAGTTATTTTCCACATTTTTATACCACCCTTTCTCCCAGGAGTTCAGAGTGGTGAACTTGGTTCTTCTTCTCCTTTTGTCCTCACAACAAACCTGTGAGGTAGGTGAGTCTGAGAGTGAGTAACTAGCCCATGGTCCACTGGCGTTGCTAGGAAGGTGCAGGGGGTGCGGGCCACACCAGGTGACGCGTGGGGGGTGATGCGCTAACTTCGCAGCTTGTGGAGCTACCCTGTTGTGCCATACACCGTTGGATGCGGAATGTTCAGCAGAGTGCAATGAAAAAAACAGAATTGAAATCACTCCTTTCGTTCAAAAGTTATGGCCAAAAAACCAGAAAGAAAAAATGCTTGGATCCCTATGAAAGTGAAAAGTTATGGCCACCAGGTGACGCGCGGGTGTGTGTGTGTGATGTGCCCTGGGGGGAGGACTGCTAACTTCGTGGCTTGTGGAGCTACCCTGTTGTGCCATACACTGTTGGATGCAGAATGTTCAGCAGAGTGCAATGAAAAAAACAGAATTGAAATCGCTCCTTTCGTTCAAAAGTTATGGCCAAAAAACCAGAAAGAAAAAATGCTTGGATCCCTATGGAAAGTGAAAGTGAGCTGGATCGCGTGTTTACTCGCGAGTAGGCCTACTTACCATAGTCCTTCGGAAAGGGTAGGCAGAGAAGAATCCAATGACACCACAATGGTCCTGATCCAATGAATGCAGCCCCCAAGAACACAAAAGGGAGGAGGTCCTTCCCTCCCAGCCCTATGGAAAGTGAAGCAGCTTCACTATTGTGTTTACTCTCGAGCAGGCAGACGAGCCTTGGCTGGTGGTCAAGCCAGGGAAAGGGGAATGTGAGGACACCAGAATGGTCCAATCCGATGGAACCAGAGGGCAGCCTCCCCCACTAAAAAGGACTTAAAAAGAGGCTTGAATGGTAACGGGAAAGTTTTCTATTTTTCACTTGCAAAGTCAGGTGGGTATTGATATGCCTGAAATAGAAGAACTTTAAACTGGGCAGTGGGGAGGGCTGAAAATCTCACTGATTCTTTTTGGGGGGTTGTTATTGCAGGCAGACTACAGAATAAGCTCCATTGACCACTATGGGACTTACTTCAGAGTAGACATGCATAGGATTGGGCTCACAGGCTGCAATTCTACCCACACTTTCCTGAGAGTAAGCCCCATTGACCGCTATGGGACTTACCTCAGAGTAGATTCACTTGGTGGAACAGGACTGGCTCCCCCTTATTTAATTATTTCTTTTATTTTAATTTAATTATTTATAATTATTTATTTTAATTTGCTTGATGATGTCACTTCTGGCCATGACATCACTTCCAATGGGTCCTGGACAGATTGTCATTCTAAAAAGTGGGTCCCAGTGCTAAAAGTTTGAGAACTGCTGCAATAAGGTGTTGGTAAGTTGACATGGGGTGTGTGTGTGAGTGAGAGAGATTCTACAAGTTTTCAAAATCACTAAAATCAGAATTTGGATGAATAATACCATCATTTTCTATATCAATCAATGCGTAATTTAATGCAGAATGCAATGAAACAAACCACATTGAAATATCTGTGTTCTAACAAAAGGTACAGCCAAAAAACCAGTGGGGGCAGGGCGATGGTACATCACCATGCCCACCACCTGGGGCGTTGCCCTGCCCACTGCATGGGGTGATGCGCAGGCCTCCCACACCAGGTGACATGAATCCTAGTGATGCCACTGCCATGGTCACCCAGGAAGCTTAATGGCCAAGGGGGGATTTGAACCTGGACCTTCCAGGTCTAACTCCCTAACCACAACTATGCTATGGACCCAATCTTATCCAACTTTCCAGCACTGGTGAAGCTGCAATGCAACCGTGGTAAGGAAACAAGTGTTTCCATACCTTGAGGAGGCTTCTGTGCCCACCCCACCACCACAGGATACAGCACCTACCCCATTGGCAAAGCTACACGGCACTGGAAAATTGGATAGGATTGGGTCCTATCCTGGCACTCATATTAGCTAATCATCAACTTCCTCCCAAAGAGGAATAAAAACGTCAGATCTTTATGCACAACATCTGAAGGTGTATGAGGTAGGAACCAGGTGGGCCTCTGTCAGGAAGGCAGTTGGCAATGTTTGTTACTATATGGCCCTTGCTCTGGTGAATCTGGGAAACACAGGGTTAAGGCCTGGGATTTCAGCGGAGGGTGTGCTGCACAATTGCAGCCACTAGAGGCAGGGATATAAGGAGCACCTGATGTAAGGAGAGTTTGTGGGCCCTAGCGGAGACAAAGAAGGAGGACCTTTGCAGGGTGAACAGGTGAGCTACCCTGGTGGTGGGGTCCAGCAGTGCAGAACTAGGGTCATTGTTGGGGAAAGAAGGAGAATTAGCTTAAAGTGGGCATAATTCTCTAAGTGAAGCTTGGACTGGGAATCTGGCAAAACATACACAAACATATTATAAATGTGTTGAATGGATGACATTATCAACATCTGAATGCAGACACTCTAGAACAGGGGTGTCCAAACTTTTTGGCAGCTGTGCCAATTCATCTCTCTGATGCTGTGTTGGGGGCTGGGAATATAATTTGAATAAATTTACATGAATGAATATGTTAGAGATGGAACTTATATGAATGAGTGAAGGTCTTGCACTAGCTCAAGGAAGACCTATAAAAGGCCTTGCACAAAGCAAGGCCCGTGTTTCCTTCACTGCCTCTGCTGCATCACAGATGTCAAACAGCAAGCAGCTCTCATAGCACAGCTCATATAAGAGGTTGAACAGTCACCCTCATGCTGAGAATAGTTGCATTGGGCCAGTGTGGGCTCCAGCAAGTTGGCAGAGGCTCATTGGAGACTGGGGGCTCCCCATGGGCCAGATTGGGAGTCCCTGAGGGTCGCAAGTGGCCCCCAGGCTGGGGTTTGGACACCCCTGCTCTAGAATAAGAGCTAAACAATATATACTTCTGATATTAGGTCTCTCCCTGAGCCCTTACTTACATGAGATTAGCAGAGTAATACCTTGTGTTGAGTGTTGCCACACCACAACCCAAAAAGCCTGCCTATACATTTCAAAACAGTGGAGAGGATGCCAGTGGTGCTTCTCCCTGGCTGTTCCTCCACCTTTGCCTTTCATCTTTATTCCCATAGAACTAGCAGACTTCAGTTTTACTCCTCAGCAAATGGGGGAGAAAGGTGAGCAAAGGATGCCTGGAGGTATGGAGCCTGAGGCAGCACAGATGCACCTCCTCCTGCTGTCTTCAGAGATGTAGGCAGCATCCCTGGGCCACAGTCTGGCAACCCAAGCTGAGACATGTGCTCCAGAGGAATTTGACGGAGCTGAGCTGTGCATTTCCCATGAGTTCCCTGAACAATCCACCGCATTCATAGTGACTGCATATGCCATTAACCCCCCCTCCAACAGTCTAACTCACTAGTGCTATGTGTTTTAATGAAAATTAGCAAAAGCTGAAAAGTGTCAGTGTGAACATTTGTCTGCCTTGAGGTATTTAAAGAAATCTTTAGTGTGGATAAGACTCAGCGAGGAGCGCAGAGGCTGTATAGCAGCTCTCTCTTGAAAGTTGCAGCAGAATGTCTCACAGAGATTAAGCAAAATGGCTCCATTCCAGGCTCCGTTTCTTAGAACAAAAGTATCTCCCTCCAGCACTAAGACTTGATTATGCCCTCAGATATCTGTAGCGCCTGAACAGACAAATAATTTATGCATGTGAAGGGCTAGCAGCAGCTTCCATGACGAACTGTAGTTCCTCGGAGATCCAGTCTTCTGCTAAAAGGCAAAGCGTTTGCCAGATATTCACAGTGATTTTAATTCTGAAAGATTTTTTTTCAAACTCTGGAAGAAGCCTGACCAAAATTAAGGTCCCTTTTTATGTGCAAATACACGCTGCTGATTTCGAAGGAATGGCTCTTTGCAAGTCATGCATCCTGAAGCTTTGAGGACTGAATAATGAATCACCCTCTTTCAGATAACTTAGTGTGACTATATGCGATTTTTCATGTATTTTAGCAAAATCAGAAATTCTCACACACAGGACACAGTGGGATGCAGAAAGTTGATGGAGTTTTGCTCTCCCATATTTCTAGAACTCGTGGATACCCCCTCCCCAGTGAAATTGATTGACTTTCATACAACACCTAATTAACGTGAGGAATTCACTGCTGCTAGATATCGTGATGCCACCAACATTGATGACTTGAAAAGAGTCAGCCCAATCCTAAGCAACTTTCAAGTGCCATTGCAGCTGTACCAATGGGGCACATGCTATATTCTGTGGTGAGAGGGCAGTCAAGGAAGGAACATTTGTTCCCTTACTTCAGGGCTGCATTATGGCTGCACTGAAACTGGAATGCTGGTTAGGATTGGGCTCTTCGACACATTCATGCAGACACATTTGAGCACAGTCCTATGCATAGTCTATTCAGAAGTAGGTCCCATTGTGTTCAATAGGGCTTACTCTCAGGAAAGTGTGCATAGGACTGCAGCCTTCCTCTATCAAGAAATATGAGCCATGAGTGAAGTGGAACCTCCAGACACAGTATATCTTTGAATACCTATACAAATCTGTTGTCTTTCTAGAAGAGGGTGGGGGCCAGTGGTATGCTTTCCCCAGAATCTCATTCTGTTTTGCTGCCGATTGGCTTCAGAGGATCTTACAAAATCTGAGTGTTCCATGTAGATACAGGGAAATAGGTCTGCATAAATATTTGCAAGAATGTTTTCCAATTTCAGTGTCATTTTTTTTTTTCCTCATGGTAATGAAATTGCAGCCCAGGTTGGGTCTCTCTAGATCTTTGAGTTCAAGTAAATCTTCCCACTCCCATGCTTGTGCCCTAGCTGCACAAGGTTGCCAGGGGCAGAAGTAGAGACATAATGCATATCCAGATACAATGGCTCATATTTCTTTAGCATATATGTATTTTTCAGATGCTATGGTCTTCTGTTGCTTCGTTAAATAAACTACTACTTCTGTATCTCCGTATTCACCAACAGTTTAGAATATTGGTTACTGAGGACAAACAACAGGAAGAGACATGTCTTCATGTTCTTTTTATATATTTCCCACACAGTCATAGCCCTTAATCCTATCCAACAAGGCAAGTCTTAGAATATAAGACAAAGTAAGAATATTGCTTTGGCTTGGGTAAGACTTGGGATCATACAAACATTTGAGAAAACAACTTGTGTATAACTGAACTATTCCAAAAATGCATGGAGGAAGTCACATATTTGAAAATACAGTCACATCAAACTTTATGGGATCCTGCTATGCTTAATATGTCAGGGACCCAACCTACATGCCTTCAGGTGTGCTAGTCCCATGCACTATGCCACAGGTGTTCAGACAATCAGGTCTGAATCACTCCTTATAGTCAAAGAAGCCATGTCATAGGGTTCTAATTAGATGGATTCCAGAATGCTTGATGAAAGGCTCTGATTGGTCATGGCTCCAAGTCTTTACCTTATCTTTATCTCAAAAGTGTTGAAAGTGGAACACTAATTCTTTCCTGAATTACATTATGTACCTTGTAGGATATAAGCATGAATAAGCAGCCATCTGATCAAGAGTAAGATATGAGATTGCAAAAGAGAAATTCTTCTGTCTGTGTGGCAAAAAGTGGTTAATGAGACAATGAAAATAAAAAAAATATGCTCAGTTGTAGAATAGATGCCAGAGTAGAGAATGATGGATTAAAAACAGAGATAACTCGGAACACTAAGGAAGTGTTTTGATAACATCAAGTTCTTTGTGTAGAGAAAGGTTCCCTGTGTGTGTGAGAGAGAGAGAGGGAGGGAGATGTTCAGCTCTGCATGAACCTGATTTCAATTAAAAGGGGAAATTGTTACAGTAACAAACTGAAAGATTCTGAATCACATCCACACATTGCCATGGCCTTAATTCTTATCAGCAATACATTTTTTTTTTAAATAAAGCAGGAGGTTGATGTTACCAGAGGTAGATGATGAAAGCATATCCCTCATATTCATGTGTATTGGTTGTGGTGGATGATTCTACGGAACCTCCTCCTAAATTCTCATTATTTTACATGGAGTCCTCCTGCCCACATCACCAACAAATCAGATATCATAGTTGTGTCCATGAACTGCACCATCAAAATCATGGATCTGGAACATTCTAGTCCTGCACTGGCATAAAAAACATGGATTTGAAGTATGGATTCCTGGTGTTTACACAAGGTCCTCCTCAATCCAACATATCTAATCACCACTCATTGACAAAAATAATGGATAGCCAGTGTGCTGTGGCATGGCTACGGCACAAAACATTCTGGTCTCTACCAGAAGATGAGTCTGGTATAGTAGTATCAGTGTTGAACTTGGGCCAGGAAGACCTGGGTTCAAACCCCTGCTCAACCATGAAGCTTGCTGGGTGATCTTGGGCCCATTCGCTATCTCCCTGTTCAAGTCAACTGAGTAAATGGAGGGGAATGAGGTATGTACACCATCCTGAACTCCTTGGAGGAAGGGCAGTATAAAAATCTTCAGTGGCATTTATTGCCACCAGTATCCTTCTGGTAAGCTTGTGGGAATGAAGCCAGTGGGCTATGTTTGGCCCAGTTATTCCTGGAGAGCAGAAGATGCTGGGAAACTATCACCTCCTTCCAAGACTATTGGCCAATGGGTACTACAGTGGTCCCTCTTCTCTCCCAACATGTAACATTGACAAGATGTACAATTTTATATCCATAAAATTAATCAGGATCCATGAAATTCTAATGCTGAATGCACAGTGTTGTCACAAGTCATTGCATATGACATTTTTATAGTGGTCATAGATGTGAGGTGTCTTTATATGAGTTGGGATAGAGGGCCCCCCCCATATCCACAAATCCTGTATCTGTGAATTATCTGCAGATTGGGTATGCAGGGCTTCTCCCCCATGCACACCCCCTTTGGAGGTGAGGGGGTGCTCTGTTTGCCTTTGGGCTGTTTGTACAGCCATATCCATGGTTTCACTTAACCATGGGGGGGGGGGGGTGTTTCTGGACCAGAATCCCTATAGATATGGAGGCATCTCTGTATTTGTAAAAACAAATATAAGTGATGCCACAATGCTCAGGATTTTTGCATGAATGAATGATTTTTGCAATGTAATCTACCATCCCCAGACACAGATCTAATGGTGTTATAGCCATGATTTTAAAAATGAAATATGTAGGCAAGGATGTTAACTGTGATTAGATTTTGGAATTTTTGCTGTCTCTAAAAATCATGGAGATCCAAGGGGATCTGTACTTTGAAACAAGATGGTTGCACCGTAGTGACACTATATATTGATGGCTCCATAGTTTTAAGAAACAGTCTTATACTGTTTGTGGTGTCTAGAGCCTAAGAGGATTGAGGAAGATTGGTGCCTTAAACTGAGGTTTTTAGAATACAGCAGCACCATAATGAGCTACCAACCCAACCCTAACTCCCCATTGGCAGTGGTGCAACCTGCGCTGTACCTTGTGGGGGAGTATTGACTGTTGGAAGTCTCCTTGGGGTAATGGGACATTTGTCCCTTTGCCCTGGGGTAAGCACCAGGAGCCACAATGGGCCAACCTAGGTGGTTTTAATTGATCTGTTAGGGAAGATCAGGCCTGTCAAAGGGGTCAGGATTCAGGGGCCCACCCCCTCCCAGGCCAGATTCACTCTCCTGCCTGCCTTCATCACTACCCTGTTCTATCTACCCCTCCCACCCTCTCCCATTCAACCCCTTATGTTGGCTTACCTGCTCCCGTCTTCACAGGTCCACTGGCACTCTGGCAGGTGAAGCATGTTTGATGGCTGCTTGGAGCAGCCAGTGCTGACAGAACACCAGGTCAGCCCATTCAGTTTGGGTTATTATTCTGTGATTTTTGCTGTGTAGTCCATGAAGATAGGTATTGTATTGGCAACCTTCAGTCTCGAAAGACTATGGTATCGCGCTCTGAAAGGTGGTTCTGGCACAGCGTCTAGTGTGGCTGAAAAGGCCAATCCGGGAGTGACAATCCCTTCCACACCGGGAGCAAGTGCAGTCTGTCCCTGGTCTGTCTCCCTGGCTATGGGCCTTCCTTCTTTGCCTCTTAGCCTCAGACTGTTGGCAAAGTGTCTCTTCAAACTGGGAAAGGCCATGCTGCACAGCCTGCCTCCAAGCGGGCCGCTCAGAGGCCAGGGTTTCCCACTTGTTGAGGTCCATCCCTAAGGCCTTCAGATCCCTCTTGCAGATGTCCTTGTATCACAGCTGTGGTCTACCTGTAGGGCGCTTTCCTTGCACGAGTTCTCCATAGAGGAGATCCTTTGGGATCAGGCCATCATCCATTCTCACGACATGACCAAGCCAACGCAGGCATCTCTGTTTCAGCAGTGAATACATGCTAGGGATTCCAGCACGTTCCAGGACTGTGTTGTTTGGAACTTTGTCCTGCCAGGTGATGCCGAGGATGCATCGGAGGCAGCTCATGTGGAAAGCGCTCAGTTTCCTCTCCTGTTGTGAGCGAAGAGTCCATGACTCGCTGCAGTACAGAAGTGTACTCAGGACGCAAGCTCTGTAGACCTGGATCTTGGTATGTTCCGTCAGCTTCTTGTTGGACCAGACTCTCTTTGTGAGTCTGGAAAACGTGGTAGCTGCTTTACCGATGCGCTTGTTTAGCTCGTTTAGCTTGTTTAGCTGAAGATAGGTATGATCTAAGATTTGATGGTGGATTTGAGGATAATTCACCTGAGGATCCATGTCTTGGATCCATGTTTTTGAGCCATGGTGATAACATGAAAAGATGGATGTAGAACTTTTTCCTCAATTATTTTTAATGCAACCTCTAGAAACAAGTATGGTCTGTGATTTGAAGATGAGATTTAGAAGAACCTTATGGGGAAAACAATTATGAAGACTCATCCGAATTCAAGTGTTTGCAATGCAGAGACACCAGTCAACATTACAGCCATGATTTTTTTTTTATGGTGCAGTCTACTCATACAGATGTAATCTGGGAATAGTATAAGTGAGCCTGGATGGTGGACATTGATGGTATAATGAAAACCATGTAGATCCATGAGGATCCATGCCTTGGATATAGGTTGGTTTTTGCAACATGGCAGGCCCATGGAGCAATTATTTGAGGGGAGGACTTTATTTAGTGGGTTCAAGGACCCACGTATGATCTGTGATGGTAGATTGGAAGAGACTCTATGCAAAAAAAAAAAAAAAAAAGAATCTCTCTCTCTCTCTCTCTCTCTCTCTCTCTGTGTGTGTGTGTGTAGTAGTAGTAGTAGTACATGGAAAAAGATGCAAGTTGTGGTAGACTTGCAAGCATTCCATTTAAACCAGAGGAGGATCCACCCATGGGTGTGTGTGTGTGTGTGTGTGTGTGTGTGTGTGTGTGGGTAGTACATGGAAAAAGATGCAAGTTGTGGTAGACTTGCAAGCATTCCATTTAAACCAGAGGAGGATCCACCTGTGTGTGTGTGTGTGTGTGTGTGTGTGTGTGTGTGTGTGGGTAGTACATGGAAAAAGATGCAAGTTGTGGTAGACTTGCAAGCATTCCATTTAAACCCGAGGAGGATCCACCCATATGTGTGCGTGTGTGTGTGTAGTTCATAGAAAAAGATGCAAGTTGCGATAGACTTGCGAGCATTCCATATAAACCCCAGGAGGATCTAGACCTTGGGTGCCTGGTTTTGCCTCACCACTGTGCTACGAAATGCTGGATCCTTTTTTTGCTGGGTGATCAGCAGGCACGGATGTCGGCTGCCCTTTGATTGGATGGAGGGGTTTAAAAATCCCGAGGATCCCTGAAGATCTGAGTTCTCCTTCTCCTCCCCTCCACCACCCCCCAACTCAGAGAGCCTAGAGAAACGGCCAAGAGCCTCGTCGTCCCAGCCAGAGCTGCGGTCTCACTCTGCCAGGAGCCCCACTCGCTGGGAGTTCCAAAGAGGCTAACCAGTGGCGGCGCACATTAAAATGCCTGCTCCCTGATCGCGGTGCGCTCTAGGACCCGGGAGCGGGGGGGGGGGCTGCATTTGTCCAGAAAGGAAATGTTGCTTTTGGAGAGATGAGAGAAATCCCCTCCGTGCTGGCCGTGAGAAGAGAAGTGAAGTCAGTCACCTGGTGGTGAAGGACAGTAAAGCAGGAGAGAAGGGGGTTCACTCCCCCCCACTCTTCCCTTCCTTTCTCTCTGCAAGAGATCCTTCTGTGTGCCCCCCTTGATTCTTTTCAGCCTAACCTTCAAGGGGGAGCATCACCCACCCCCAGACTTTAGGAGCTGATCTCTCTTCTCCCCCCCCCTTCTCCATCCCTGCCTGCCTGCCTGCCTCCCTCCTCCGGCTTCCCAGGCAGGATCCCTTCGGGCAGCGCTGCCCAAGAACCTGGGAGTCTCTGCAGGACTTGCCTCTGCTGGCCGGGGAGGCAGCAAGTGCTGGCCGCGGATGGCTGCCGGGGCTCACGGCGGGCTGGGCTAGCTCGCCGTGGGGAGCATGAAGGCGGCGAGCGGCGGGCTCCTCTTCCTCGCCCGGGAGCTCAGTTGGGAGAAGCAGGAGAAGCAGACGGAGGCACCCTCCGCTCGCCGTTTTGCTGCAGCGATGCCGTCCGCCGCTGCCCACCTCGGGATGCAGCCAGGCTCCGGCTGCTGAAGCCGAGATCGTCGTGCGTGGGGTGGATCTCGGCGTGGGGGCTGCTCTCCGCCTCTCCTGGACACCCACCCTCTCTGCCTGGGCTCCAGGACCACATTGGGGGCTCATAGCGGGGGGAGGATCACTTGTCGCTTGCATCGTGAAGGGAGCTTTAAAAAAACACCCCCCCCCCCCCAAGAAGGACCGAAAGGGGCGGGGGAGCCTCTCTGATTCTCACGACTACCTTTACTTGTTGGTCTGGACGCGCGATCCCCGGAGAATGAAATTGACCCGAGCAGCCCGGGCTTGGAGGACAAGGCTGAGTTCAGGCTGGGAACTGAGAGTCTAAGAATTCTTCTATTATAGGCATTTTTCTTTCTCTCGCTCTCTTTTTTGGGGGGTTACCCAAAGGCAAAGCGATTCGCACAACTTCTCTACTTTGGTTATTCCCCCCTCTTCCTCCTTCTGCTTCTCCTGCCACC
Source organism: Tiliqua scincoides (assembly GCF_035046505.1). Classification (NCBI taxonomy): domain Eukaryota; kingdom Metazoa; phylum Chordata; class Lepidosauria; order Squamata; family Scincidae; genus Tiliqua; species Tiliqua scincoides. Next base: position 64,560,053 of record NC_089826.1, read on the forward strand.
TTCCCTCCTCTTCATCCCCTTCTATGGAAAGATCACCCAACCTGGACATTGAAGAGCTCAAGGTACGTGATCGCCTCGCCGGGTGTGTGTCTGTGGACAGAGATATCTAGAGATCTCTATTTTAGCGAGAGATGGCTTTAAAAGGGGCGGGGGGCATCATTCCTCTCTCCCCCCCTTCTTTTTCGCTATGAGCCCCAAGGAGTTGGAGGCACTTTCTGATCCTGGTGAGCGGGAAACAGAGTGGGAAGGAGGGAGGGAGGGGAGGGGGCATCATTCCTCCCCCCCCCCCACTTCTTTTTTGCTCTGAGCCCCAAGGAGTGGGAGGTGTTTTCTGATCCTTGTGAGCTGGGGAATGGGGGGGGGGGGGGTTGGGAATGGAGGCGCACCACACCGGCCCCTGGAGGAGGAGGAGGAGGAGAAAAAGGAGGAGGCTGTGGTAGTAGTGGGGAGAGAGGGGGGGAGGAGGAGGAAGAGCAGCGCTGGAGATCAGATTGCACTCCAGCCTGGCTGGGCTTCTTCTCTTCCCGGCTGCTGTGCCTTCCTAAGAGCGAGAATAATGATCAACTCCCTCTGGTCAGTTTCTTCAGCACTTCGGACAGCGCACACGGGGTCTCTACATCGCACACCCTGGAGAGAGAGGAGAGGCGGATACCCTTCCCTCTCCTGTTTCACTAGGAGGCTTCTGCCTCTCTTCCTCCACCCCCCCAGCAGAACTTCTCTCTCAATGCTGTCCCTCCCCTTTGCCAGTCTTCTTAAAATAGAATAAAAAAAATCCTATATCTTAATCTCCAAGGGAGCAATGTGAAGAGTCAGACGATTGGGGGGGGGGGGCGGTTTCTCCAGCTTGCCTCTCTTCCTGCATCAGGGTTGATCCCCGGGGTACCCCCCATCACCCCCCCCCCTTTAAGGACAAGAGCTGGGATCTGCCTGGCATGCAACATGGCCACTCAGTTTGGGGGGAGGGGGGCGATAAAACTTTGCATTTGGATCCTGGAGTGGAGGATTTTCAGTTCCCCGTTAATTTCTCCTTTTTTTTTCTTTTCTTTGCCTCTCTCCTTCTTAAGGAGCATGCTTGAGAGCTCGGAGCATGCGCAATGGAGTTAATGCCTAGCCGCCCCCCCCCCCCACCTCCCTTCACTTTCTGGTTTAGAACCTGTTCCCTGCAAAAAGGGGAGGGGGCTCACGAGGAGCAAAAGGCAGACGGTACAAGCAGGAAGAGAAGAGGGTTGGAAGGGTGACCACGAAGGCAATGCCAGAACAAGGGGCTGTGAAGCTCCTGCAGGAGATGAAGCAGAATTGGGGAGCAGAGGGGAAGCCAGGCAAAAATGGGGGCAAGGAAGGTGGGGAGAAGCTCATCAGAAGTCACTCGGCTTGGAACCCGAATTGGGGATGGGATTTGAAAAGGGGAGGGGGAGAGACTTCAACCCTATATGCTTAAACATTGCTGCACAGGGAGTCAAAATACTTTGGATGCCAGGGGAGAACTGTGAATTCAGTTTTTCATTTATAAAAACCTTGTTGGAAGATGAGTTTTTTTCCATAGTGGCCATAGACAGCCATTCTCCAGGGAGGTTTTCATTCTCCCAAAGTCGTGAAGTGCTGATCACAACTGTGGGGTTCTGTCCAAACATCACAGCTCATTTTTTTAAATTTTCCCATTGTTTTCGCCACATCAACTCTGACAGCTCCAGCCTAGGCATATTTCTTCAGCAGTAAGCCCCACAGACTTTGGTGGCACTTGCTACCAAGGTAGCATGCCACCCTGGCTCTCAAAAGTGCATGCAGATCACCTGCTAAATGTAGAAGGGGTTCGTGTGACCATTTTTAGTGCCGGCACTCTCTGGTTTGATTTTATTTTTTAATGTCTGCTTCCAGCTAGACTGTTCCAAGGCAGCTTCCAGCCTGGTTCAGTTGAGCCCATTCACCAGCCGGCATCCTCTCGCAGTTCCTTTTCCATCTGCCCAGGAGCACTGTTGTAACTTGGGCTCATGAATAAAGTTTCACTGGAGGACAGATTGAGAAGGGCACCTCCCAGCAGGGACATCACTTTTTTCCCTGCAAAGTTCTGTGAAAAATCCGAAACTGGGCTATGTGTCTTGCAGGGACTGTCTTCACTTAGGGACTGGCAGCGTCTACTTCACCGCGGCATGTGGTCCCTCTGCAGACCACGGTTGGAGGGAGTGGGAAGCAGCCTTCCCATTAATCTTCTGGTGAGCAGCTCTGCAATTAAGGCCACTGTTGCCAGGCTGGATACAGTGGGCGACCTTGAGAACAGGAGCAGGGATGAAAGGGAACTCCCAATGCTCCTTTTGTCTGGGGTACCTGGGAGAAGCTGTCAGCATCTCTTAAGGTGAACGTCCTCCTTGTACAAAAGTAAAAAGAGTGGTTGGCAGCTGCTTTCTCTTCTGCTGACACTGGCAGAGTGGGACGTGCCTTCCTCCCAGCTTTAGAACTTAGCCACATGGGGCTTCTTTGGTGAATCTGATGTGCTTATGCGGGGGACCGGATCCCTGCAGTGAGCATGCACCAGGGCTTCCTTCAAATCCATGTTGGACTCCTGCCTGGCCTCTTGTCATGCAGGTATGACCGTGGCCTGTTCAGGATGAGGCAGTTGGCATGGTCAACTCCTGACTGTTTTAATTTTATTCGGTTATTCTGTTTATATGCAGAGCTGCTTTCTGACCATATGCTGCTCAGTGTTGACTTAAGTGTCAGGGACACAATTCATCCATGCTTTTCATGCGCAACACAGTGCGCAATGTCCCCTGGGTTGGCTCCTTTTAACAGCCTGCTAGATCCAGTCTTTTAGGCAGTACATCAAGGAAGATTCAAAGAGAGTTAATACTTCTGACAACTGGCCCATGTTGTTCTATTCATTGACAGTAGGGGGTGGTATGTATGTAAGATACCTTTTTACTTAACCCAGTGTACAAGAGCAGTGAGACTTTTTTTAACCTATATTTGCAATGCATGTTGTCTCCTCGGCTACCTTTAAGTATTGGTGCCATCTCTGAGAAACTAAGATCTAAGGTGGATTAAATCTGTGTAACAAACACATATAAGTGACAAAGATCAGTATATCCTTTAAGTGCATATATATTTATTGCCAGTTTTGGGAAGGCACTTTCCTTCTCAGACATGATCTCTTTCCTGCTGAGTACTGTGTGCATGAGTGTGTGATGCTAACTTAAAGTTGTTAGTATGACTAAGGGTTGGGAAATGAGTATATTCCTGCTTGCAAGATTGAATTCATTATATGGTGGGCATGCAAGAGACTATGGTACAATATGTTCGAGCTCTGGCTGCATAACTGATGACAGTAAGTGAGGCACAGTAAAAGGGAAGCCTGGAGACTGCTCCAAGTAGGAGAGCAGTAAATTAAATGCAGTCAGTTTCATCTCCTCTCACTAATGGCATTTAGATTGGAAGCACTTGGGAAGGTGGGACCTGGGTCTTTGCTTATATTATTTTGCAAAGTTCTGTGTGTACTAATGGCAAATGGCATTATATAAATTATAGTAGTAAATCTTATCAGTATCAGTAGAAGAAGGACAGTAGAGCCAGAATACTGAAGAGGTAAACATGCTTTCCTGTTTAGTTCTGGGAAGGGCTGATTTCGGTCTTGCCCGAACTACCTTTTCTTTGCTAGAAGCCACGTGATCCACTGATATGTCTTATATATGCAGAGCAAGGGTGTGCACTCAGGATCCGTTAACAATTTAAGTGTAATTTTTCTCTTAAGTGATCCGTCTCTTATGCACCTGTGTGGAAGAACAGAAGTGCCTCGATGACTCAGGCCCAGTACCAATTAGTCCAGCATTCTTTGCACGGATCCCACGAATAATCAGATGTTATATGTGCATTCTTCTAATCTGATTGATGGTCCATCAGTGAAACTTGGTCTACCTTTGTCTACCCCAAGTTAGTTAGTATAACATCTATTTCTTCATTACCACTATTTCCGGACATCCTTAGAAGAACATAAGCAGAGCCCTGCTGGACTGGACCAAAGAGCCATCCAGACCAGCATCCTGTTTCCAACTGTAGTCAGCCCAATACTGGGAAACCCCAAAAGAGGGCATGAAGGCCATAATCTTCCATTACAGTCTGCCCTCCCTGCCAGAAATTGGTATTCAGTGAGATACTTCCTCTGAATATGGAGGCTTCATACAGCCTTTATACTATTGACCGTTGACAGACACAGCTTGGTGGCTTTGCCTAATCTCAGCATTAAAACCAACACGACCGCTCACCACTATGTTTTGTCACAGTGGTTTCCATAAATTGATTATGGGCCATGTGGAGACTCACTTGTTTGTTCTGAAACAACTGTTAATCAATTTCATTGTGTGACCTCAAGTTTTTATTCTATGGTAGAAGAACAAAAAATTTCGCTGTAGACTTTTCCCCAGACCATGCATAATTTTATAAACTTGTATCATGTCTCCCTTAAGTTCTTTTTCCCTAAACTAAGAAATCCCAAATGCTTTTGCTGTTTCTTTCAGGGAAAGTGCTCCAATCTCTTGATTGTTTTGGTTGCCATTTTCCATATCACTTGCAGCCCTTTTTGAGATGAAACAGCTACAGCAGTGGTTCCCAAACTGTGGGTTGGGCACCCACTGGCAGGTTGCAGTCTGATTTTTGTTGGGTCTCCAAAGGGTGACTGAAAGATCAGATAACTAATTGCTTCAAGCCCTGCAGCTATTCAAAAATTGGATACTGTAGCTGCTAATTACCTGGCAAAGAGCTCAGCTCCTGCAGTTTGCAAGCCTGTGTAGTTATAGGGAGATAGATGTTGGAGCATCTTTTTTTTTTTTTGGTTATGATTACTTTAAATAATACAGGTTGAGCCTCATTATTCACGTGGGTTCCATTCCAAGCACTCACAGGGATGGCAAAAAATGCACTATAGCAAATCCATTTAAAAAAACAAAGTTTCTTTGCTCCAGTGATTGAAAAACAGCCTTGCAGACCTTTGCGATGTAAGATAAGAGTCATTAAGAAGACAATCCATCAACCAGTCCTCCTACAAGAGCTTAGAAAGGTGCTTCACTCAGCCCCTCCCATCACCAATGCAAAGTGATCACTTTTCTTTCAGGTGCTCAGGGGGAAGGGAGGGGTCCCCTGGAGAGAGAGGGATTGATGAATTGTCAGCCAGCTGCCCCCCCTCTCTCATTAAGGAGGCTATTGTTAAAGGACTGTTCAGTTTTTTAAATTGATTTTAAAGGGATGCATTTTCCCCCTTCTCCAGGGATTAGCACATTCCTTCTCATTTGCAGTGGCCATTCGTGTTGAGTCAAATCAGTGTATAAAAAATCTGTGTATAAATAGGCTAGACCTGTAATTTCTTCCTAGATCTCCTTTTATAAGTCTAGTAAATGGGTCCTGTCAGAGTATCATTTTAAATCACTATTTAAAATGGTGCTGGTGCTGGTCCTGGTGCTAAAAGTTTGGAAACTACTGAACTAGAGCTATCCACATTCAAATGTAGCCACACAGTAGGTTTATATAAAGGTGTTATGATACTGGTAGTCTTGTTTTCATTTCCTTTCTTCTTCATCATCCCTAGCACGACATTTGCCTTTTTCACTGCTGCCATACCCTTGAGTTGGCATTTCCACTGAACTCTCTGCCACAACCTGGAGTTCTTTCTTGATTAGTACTAGCCAATTCAATGAAGTCAAATTCCCTCTACCATCCTCATACTTCACACTTTATTTACACGGAAGCTCATTTGCTCATTTGTTGCTCGCTCTTCCAGTTTAGAGTGATTTTTCTGGAGCTCTTTGGGAATCTGCTTGGTTGGCAACATCCTGAAAAAATTTGATGGACTCCACAAACTTCACTGATCACCTTGACTCCTAATCATTATGAAGAAGCATGACATCAAGGCTGATTTGACACCTGATTAAAATAAGGTTTTTTCCATTTGCTTTTTTGTTCAAAAATGTGGCAGACTCAGGGTTGTATCCTATGTTATCCTTCCATGCAAGAAAAGTGGCTTGCATATGCAGAACTGGTAATGCAACTTACTTATGCTCAGGAATCCAAATGAAATCCTGTCTTGGCTTCACATTTGTGTAGCATGCTGTATAAAACTTCACATGTAAAACGATGGTGTGTTCTCTTCTGCATGCGCTTGCCCAACCATACATGGAACAACATAAAATGTGACCTTTTTTTTCTGTGTGTGTGCCTTAGGAAACAACCCTCTGCTTAGCAGTGGAGTGTTGATTTATAAAACATGGTTTGTACACTTATTTTTCTTTTTATGTCCTGTTTATCATGAAAGATTGCTTCTGGCATTTGAAAGACTGCTTGGTTTCCAAATGGTATTAAGTTGTGAGGAGTACAAGGAATGATATATTTCTTCATTCATGCTGTTCCAGGCTGGGGCCTGCGGTGGGAAGGGGGTATCAGTAAAGGAGTCTGGTGAAGTTATCAGCAGTCATCTAGGCAGGGGAGCAGAACCACAGACAGCTCTCACTGTGGAGCTGGGCAGAATGCCATCTGGATAGCGGCATCAAGAACAGCAAGCTAAGACTAGAGCTGGAGTGTCAAACTCATTTCATACAGTGGGTCAGGATAGCATTCAGGGCACCTGCTGAACACTGGAAGTGTTATTGAACAGGAAGTGACATCATTAAGCAGATGATGGCCATAAATAAGTACTTAGTTCTTACTTAGGAACTCATCAGCTGCCAATGACAGAAGATAAAATATGCAGATATTGATCATGTTTTCAAGATATGGGAGAGCTCATTTATCATGTGAGCTGCCCTTTCAGCAGTGCTGCTTCTGCCAAGGCATTACATCGCAGCTCAATAGCTGATGGTGGTGCTGGGAGAGCCCAATTATCAGGCGCTGGATAAAGAACTTTTACAGACGGTATCCAACCCATATGCTTGACATCCCTGGTCTAGAGCTAACTGAAGATTTATTTTTATTTATTCCATTTTTACCTGCTTTTCTCGTAAATGGGCACCCAATATGACTTACAAAAATATAAAACAATTAAAACTACCAACAGCAATCATCCCATGAGAAATGAGTAAGGGCTCAACCTTAACCAACTTTCCTGCACTGATCTAGCCACAATGCAGCCCTAAGGTACCCACATGTCCTTACCTTGAGGAGGCCCCCTTGACTGCCTCCCCACTGTAGGATGCAGTGCATGCCACATTGGCACAGCTATGTCAGTGCTGGAAAATTGGTTAGGACTGTTCCCTAAGACAGCTGGGCATAAAACAGAAATCAAACATATTCATGAAACCTGCATCACATCTTGTACTAAAATGTTAAAGTCGGAAGGTTAACCCAAAAAGACCCTTTTAGACCCTGATGAAAAGTTTCTAAGGCATTAAATTGGTTGGCAACTTTCAGTCTCGAAAGACTATGGTATAAGCCTTCAGCACCCGGTATTCCCATGCAGTCTCCCATCCAAGTACTAACCTGGCCTGACCCTGCTTAGCTTCCAAGATCAGACGAGATCAGGCATCTTAAAACGGAGGGAATTCCATAAAGTTGGTACCACTACCAAGAGGTCCTATTACTTGATCCACAGGTGACAGCATGTCTAAAAGGACCCTCTCTGATGACCAGAAAGGTCAAGTGAGATTATAAGGCAGAAGGTGATTTCTTAAATAGCATGGCTCCAAGTCATATAGGTGTATTTATAAAAAGTCCTGTACTGTTAGCTTGGTGTTTCCAGCTTTGCCCCCTCTGAGGAAACTCTTGGTGCTTAAATGGGACATGTCCCATTTCTAAAGTACTGGCTTTGGCAGGATTCAGAGGAGTCCTGTTGCTTCTAGAGGTGGTGGTGCAACTGTTTTGTGCTCCCCTGTACCGCTGAGGTTTCTGAGGAGAAATCATCAGAGAAGAGAGCCAAGGTTACTTTCTCATACTGCACTGGCAGGGGCATTGCTGGCTTCTGGGCCTTTTCCTCCCACAGGAGCCTCTGGTGGGCTTGTACCTTACACCTGTCCTCTGTGTGTGGGAAAAGTGTCTGACTCTGGACCATGAGATCAGTCTAAATTCTGCTCACTTGTTTTCAGGCACACACTGATTTGGCCTAGGAATTGTCAACAGCTGCTGAAGTGTTGCCCTACCAAATTTTAATAAAGGTGTGAGGAAAAAAATGTTGCTTACAGTTACACTCATAAGGACAAGTAGCAATAAGATAATGTGAATTTTACATGCATTTTATGGTATCCCCATCTCATACGTATTCTGGAAAGGCAACAAATCACTGCCAGGCCATCTTCTGCAAGTACCTTTCAGGCAGAAGCACATCACTCGTCATTTCCCTCTATCAGTGATTGCAGACACCTGAGTGTATGTACTTTGTAGCAGAAGCCCTTAATTCCAGGGAATGTCTGCTTTGAGTATCTATGATAGGATTGAATTGTTCTGGAACTCACGTTTGGAGAACCGAGAGGTCCCTAAAAATAGAGGTTGCCCATCCCTTGTTGTGTACTACCTACAGCAGTATTTTTTCAGCTGGTTTCTCTTGATGTACCACTTCTCATGCTGTAATTATCTTATGTACCAACAACACCTATAATACCTGGGGCTGTGATGTCACTTTGTGACCACGGCCCCTTGCATACCACCGGACAACATCTCATGTTCCACCAGTTGAAAACACTAACCTAGACTAGAGCAAAACCCACATCTTGTATCCTTTTTGTTCTTTGATACAGAGTGGGAGAAACCATAACAGGAGTTGCTATCTAATTTTCTAAATAGTTTCCAAAAAGACTGTTCATTGCCTAAAAGCACTGGATTTTTATTTGTAAGCATAAAGCTTCCGTTAACCCCTTTTCCAAGTCCATTTTGAAGTGAGAGTTTCATTAAGCACTTAGCTATAGAGGAGACTGTAATAAAGCTCACTGCTGAGTATCTCTTTCCATGTGTGCTGTGATATTTTCAAAAGGTGCTGGACATATTTGAAAGGTCACTTGGTACAAAGCTGAAAACCAACGAGGGGAGGTATGTTTCACCTTGCTACTCTGTGCACGGATTTGTGATGAAACAGTTCAGAACTGAAATGAGAGAAAGAGAGAGAGAGAGAGGGAGAGAGTGAGTATACATCCAGAGATTTCGAGGCTGATGTGTGTTCCCTTTGATCTCACAGCTTCAGTTTCCAATGCATCCATGAACTTTAGTCTTTTTTTAAATTCACAACCATGTGGTGTTTTGCTTTAAAGAAGCCCTGCCATAAAAATAAAATAAATTAGGTTTATCTGTCCTGACTCTTTGTAATGTAGCATTCTGTTTAAGCATTTTCAAGCTTCTTTCAAACGGTGTATCCACATTATATGGGTTTTCCCCATGTGCAGAAGCATACTTCAGCCACATACATGCCATATTGTTACACTGAAACACTATGCCGGTGATTTTCAACCAGTGTGCCACAATACATAGGTGTGCCGCGAATGGTCCACAGGTGTGCCTCAGGAGTTTGGGAGAGGATCATTATTAGTAGGGCTCTTTGTACACCCAATGGGGATGTAAGCCTCTCACTGGCAGCATGGTGTGCCTTACCAATTGGGAGGCAGGAACTGATGGTGTGCCTTGACAATTTCAGCACCTTGTCAGTATGCCATGAAATGAAAATCGCTGCTTTATATGTTAGTGAAATTGAAATAACCCTTGTTATGTCTCCATTCGCAATCATAAACATAGGTCAGAATTCCTATTTCATCTCTAAGCATGTCCTGAATGCTTAGAATTAAAAAAAGTACCCCTTAACTTCTTGTTAACCACTCTAGCTCTATTCCTGCCAAAGTTAATCATGTTTAAGTCTATCGGTTTAAAATAACTCTGGGAGAGATTTAAGCATGTGCTTAACTTATCCACTGAAATCAAAGGGGCCTATGTGTGGCTAATTTTGTGCCTTGTGATTGGAAATGCAGCAGAAAGATTATACAGTATTCCAGGATAATAAATCCAAGTCATCTTGAGCATCCACCATTTGAAGTATACAGTGCCTTCACAAATGCACACTGTATAATTTGAAAGATTTGTTTGACAGTCATAGGAAGGTGAATTGATGCTTACAATGTTTATATGCTTAGCGGCTGCATAGGGAGTAATTTCATACTGCTTCCTGTCTGTTGACATAAAGGTAGCATGTTTGGGTCTAAAGGGGAAGAGAAACTCTCGCATTTGAGGCATGTATGTTTATTTCACACTGACACCGCACATCCTGCAGTAGATTTGTCATTTTGCATTTTCCATTTTTTATATGCAACTTGTACAGCATCTTTTATTTCTATACCTTCCCCATTCACAACCATTGAAATATGCCTACAGTTCTCAGATGGCAAATGATTGTGTTTTATAAGTTTGTAAACATTTTTCCCCCTGGATGAATATGCTACCTAACTATAGAAATATCTTTCAGGTGCTATTATTAGTGTGACACAATTAACGACACCATTGGAATTCAGCTTACCTATCTTTAAAATGACAATACTAAGGAGACATCACACGTTCTAACTGAGATTCCTAAGAAGCTAGTTTTAGTTCTGGTGATTTATTTAAAGTCCTCACTGTTACTCTGCAAATGCCCAATCTTGTCTGATCTCAGAAGCTAAGCAGGGTCAGGCCTGGTTAGTACTTGGATGGGAGACCGCCTGGGAATGCCGGGTGCTGTAGGCTTATACCATAGTCTTTCAAGACTGAAGGTTGCCAACCATTTTTCACAAACTAATCTGTTGCTGAATTTCTAGTGGAGCTACTGAGGAAAGTGTCTAAATGGCATCTCTTGGAAAACAGTTCAGGAGACTTAAGCCCCCTTAATTTCAGTGGGAGAATTAAGTACTGTACACAGTACATCCTTTCCACTGAAATCAATGGTTCTTTAAAATGTTTTACCCCCACTTATGGCTGACTGCAATATGACTGACTACAATATCTAAGCAAGATGTTGCTAATGCATGGATAATCATGGCCAGGTTCTCTTTGTCTATGGCACTGGACCATGAGAGTCCATGAGGTCTCAGGAAAAAAAAAAAATCTTTGATCACTTTCAGTGTTGCACGGAGCAAGCAATCTCTCATGGACCACCAAAGCAGGAGGAGAATGGATTGCCCACAGCCACTGAAGTGTCAGCTGTGGCTGTGGGTGGTCCATTCTCTGTTCTCTCTGACAGATTGTGGGGGAGCACTTGGGAGACTGACCATCAGAGAGGGCAGAGACCAGGCCACCCACTGATGCATTGTGGTCCGTGATTCCAATTTTTGCCTGGCCATTTTTAATTTGCTTGACAAGTTTACGCGTATTTTGAAGATTTCTATACTGCAGCATTTCTTAACATGTGTCTCCAGCGGTACCACTTTGCATAGCGCATCTATTAGAAGTACCACTGGAAGTAACTGGTGATGGTGTCATCACCAGTTACTTCTGGATCTGGAGGTAAGATGCAATGTAACAAACACTGGTAAAAGGTTCCAGGTGGATGGGAGGGGGGGTGGTTGAGCTTGCAAAAAAAGCACATGCTGGAGTTTGCCCATGCACAGCCCAATCCTGAGCTGCCTGGGTTGCCCAGGCGCAGCGGCACTGAGAATGGCTGCCACCGGATCCTTGCACCCTGGGCTACTGCAGGAGGCGCCTCAGGAGAAGGGGACTTTTGTCCCATTCCCCTGGGTAAGGTAAGCAGCCCCGCAATGGGACTACTCACTTTACTGCTGACCAAAAGGTCAGCGGTAAAGGCGCTCATGTAGGGCGCCAGGCCCTCCACGAGCGCCTTGGATCCTGTAAAGTGGAGCTCCGTGGACCCGCCTCCCTCCCTCCCCGGCAAACCTCCAGCCTGCCCTCTCCCACATCACGTCTCTGCATCATGCCTCCTCCCACCCTCTCTCCGCCCCCCGCCGGCCTCCCCCCTTCCCGTAATGCCTCCTCCCTGTCCCCACCCCCACTTACCGTGCCGCAGCTCGCCAGTCCATGAGACCACTGAGCTGCAGAGGCTGGGCGACCACCCCACGCTAGCCTAGCACCGGCCGGTGTTGGGCTAGCGCAGGCGGAAGCCTGGCGGAGAGGCTTGCAAACGTGCCTTATGGCACGTTTGCAACAGTGCTCAGTGGCATGAAGCCGTGCCGCCGAGCACAGGATTGGGCTCTGAGCCAGGTCTCCCTGGTGCTTGTCACATTGCATTAATGGTCCCGCTGCCAGACAGTGGAGGTCTGGGGGTTCTGCATGTACCATCCGACACCATCTCAAGTACTACAAGTAGTACGAGTTCCACTGGTTGAGAAACACTGTTATACTGCCTTTCCCCAGTTTACAAGCAGCGTAATCATGTCTAATGCTCAACTAACAGTCTACTAACAGACTTGCCAGTCTCTTGGTCCATCAACCTATTTCCAAATGAAATATGGTTACATCATTAAGAACAGTAGTTTATGAAGCTAGCCACAGATGGAGAGTTTTGAACAAACACTATCTCCTGGCACATTGGAGATTGATGGTACTTAGGAAACAGAGCATATGGCATGGAGAATGTTAAACGAGGGAGCCACCAGAGGTTGATTCAGCAAGTCTGTGGTCCTAAACCAAGCAGGCTTATAAAGCAGTTCACAGTTTCAGATGACAGAGAGGAACAAATGCCCAGAATGATGATGATTATTATTTTTTAAGCAAACTCAAGCCAAGGAAAGTCAAGCTTGTTGCAGTGTAGGAGGATTTTTTGATGGCCAAAAGTAAGTAGGTGGTTTTATTTTTGTTATATGTTAGTCATTCCATAATGCAAAATACTACTCAGTAAAAACTGGCATATTTTTAGTGCAATGTATTCATCCCTGCGTTTGAGGCCAGGAGAGCAGCCTCTGGTTAGAGTCATTTGAGGAGGCTGATAAACAAACAGCTCTTCTTCCTTTGTCCTTCCTTCATTTGCCACCTCAAATCCCATCATTTTCACAAAGCCTGTCATCATCAACATTGGATAAAAGACAATTAACCTTTGCGGCTCACCTTCAGAATATCCAGTCTTCAAACTCTTCCTAATTAAAGGTCAAACAGGAATAAAGTAAAAAGCTTGCAAATTTCTCTTCTTGTTTTCTGAAAGGATAAGGATGTTCCACCCTCCCGATAAGGGCTGATTCACACACCACAGCCTTTAGTCACAGGAGCAGTCAGAGGAATGATTACCTTTCCTAGGGAAACTTCATGGACTAAAGCTAGAGATAGCAAACAAGATAGAGATAACGAAGGGATGCATTCCATGTCACAATTTCTTATATGTGGGTTCCCATGCCAAAGCCCTGCATTCTGCTGGATCTGCTGGATCCAATCTGCTGGATCCCTGGGACAAAGCCCTGCACTAACTTTCCCATGGTACCCCCTATTGGGTGTGCCTATTGATGCTGAAGATTCATTAGCCTCACCAGGTGGGCCCTTCAGGAACTTTGGCCAATACCTCACCTGGCTGAGCTTTGACATCACCTCTGCCTGCCCTATGTCCCATGTGGACGCACCTGATGGTGCATCTGGTGCTACCACTTCCATTGCTACTAAGGATTCAGAAGTCAGTCTGGCCAGGTAAGCCCTTTGATGGATGTGAGATCTCAGTGTCTAATCTTGCCAACTGTGGATGCCACCACAATACTCGTACGTGAAGAGGGTAGGGGCCAGAACAAGAAGTTACTGGGGTCAGAACAAGAAATTATTCCAGATAGTACAGAAGCCTGTCCTAGTCTTAGTACAAATATATTAGTAGAAATTAGAACACATTCAGGTCATATTTTCCACTGTTATCCAGACGTGGAACCCAGAGGAGTGATGGCATGATAGGTGAATGTATCAGATGGACCCAATGAAATGATGGCTGTCATTGTCTCAGAGGAACCAAGCAGCTTAAGAGATCAGCAGAGGGAGAAGACTGTACATTTTAGAAATCCTCTACTTGTTTCATTATTAAGAGTTTGCAGGAACAGGCTGAGTTTTTCAGTCATGTATTAATATAGAGGTTTTGCTAAGCTCACGACTTTTCAAGCTGAAAATATATCAACATTTGAAGGCTTGGTTAAAAGGAAAATCCTTCCAACTTGTACTTATTCATGGCTTTTTATATACGCTATATCTGCACTCTCAAGAACTGTCATATTGTGCAAAAAGTGTGGATCATCAAATGGATTTTTTTGTTTAAAAAATGCTATCCCAGTGCGTCTTAAAATGACCCATTAGAAAGGCATTTTCTAATGTCATGCACTTAAAATGCTCTTGGTACTGAGAGCTTTTAAGGTCAAGCCAGGGGAGCCATGAATCAAAAGACTTACCTTAACTTCATCACCATCCTTGGGTCTACTATGGAACCCATTAGGCTACTATGGGACCCACATGGGCCCTTGCTTTCCTTTCTGTGAAGAATTATATGTGCTGAATTCTCCTCTTCTTCTACTGAATACTTTCTAGGAAATAAGGTGTTGATTACCTCTGCCTCCCATCCTCTGCAGGTTAGCTGAGGTTATCATCACCATCCTTTACTTAGGTTTGTCTTATCCGCAGTCTTTGAAGAGCATATGCATTATGTTTCATCTGTAGATCTTTGCAAACAGATTTTGTGATGATGGTGGTGTTCGTAGCGGCAGTGCTCAGAGAGGAGTAGAACAAGCAGAAGATTCTTTGGCTGCCGTTGGGTAAGCAGCTGCTCTGACCAAGAGTCTCTACACTTGGGTGGCCAATCTACAGCACAAAAGCCAAGTGTGGCAGAAGACTGGGGCTTCTATTGGCATTCTTGGAACAAATTAGAAGGACAGGGATTCTTCTGTGGCACCTTGTAGTCCTGCTTGTCTCTCCAGTGGCTTGCTCATTTGACTAGGGGTAAAGCTTTGAAAAGCAGAATATAGATCATAGTGAACTCTAGAGAGCCATTTTTCTCATGCTTTAGAGTGGACTGTGACTAGGGTTAGCACCAAGATTTCAAAAAAAGTGAAATTCAGTGTAAATTTCAAGGTTCTTCTCAAGGAGAAGCATCTGAGCATTTTCAAGGATAGCCAAGCACATTTCTGTAAGTTGAGTGAAATTTCTCTGAGGGGGTTCTACACATTGGCACACTGGCCCAAAAGCTAGGCCACACCCCTACCCTAAGCTGAGGTTTACTTTAGGAACAATGCAGTGGTAACAATGCTATTGAATATCAAATATTCAACGCAAGACTCTATTGTCTGCTATTTCATATGCATCTTCAAGGTTCCCTCATATATTTTAGTATATCCATGAAAATATTTTTGCATGCACTAGAGTTTTGATGTTGATTGCATCTGAGAAACATTTGTTTGAAACTTCTTCGGTGTACAAAATTATTACAAGGCTTTTTTTTAGGATGAATCAATCAAGACAGTAAATGCAAAATTGATTTTAAGCACAGAATGCATGATATGAGAGATTTAGTATTCACAACAGCATTTTAAGGTAATGCGATCATTTGATTCACAGAAACCTACATGCACTTTAGTCACTGTGGCTTATGGGTAGGCAACACAGATTACTTGTACTTGTGTTACAGAAAGGGATCAAACCCATATGCTCATGAGCATTTTGCCCAACTCAAGACATTGCCCCACCAAGAACTTCTCATCCGACCAAATAAATTATCTCTAATTGGAGACGGCTTCACTTTTCTCTCCACATAAAGGATTTTATGAATTGCCAGCATAGAGTAATAAAAACAAAAGATGCCTAAAATTGATAAGTGCTTTACTTCCTTATGTGTTGATCATTGTTAATGACAAAAGGCAAAATCAATTTAATATTTCAGGCTACTAGCTGCTTCAGTGATAACTGAGAAAAGTCTTTCTCAACAAATACAGTACACTTGAGAAACAATTTGATGGCAACTCTATTATCAAATAGTCTACATCGGATTCCATCAGCTTCTATTCTATATGAATTTTTGAAGTTTTAATTTGAGACAGAAATGTTATTATTACCTATATTAGCAAAGTGAGGTGCATGTTTATGGTCACCCTAGGAGTCTAAGGGCCCAATCCTATCCAACTTTCCAGCACTGATGCAGCCACAATGCAGCCCTGAGTTAAGGGAACACCCATTCCCTTACCTTGAGGAGGTCTCCATGAGTGTGTCCCCATGGCAGGACGGAGTGCATGCCCCATTGGCATGGCTGCATTGGCACTGGAAAGTTGGATAGGATTGGGCCCTAAAGCTGCAATCTTACACACACTTACCTGGGAGCAAGCCCTATGAAATACAGTGGGACTTCTGAGTAAATATGCATAAGATTATGCAGTGAATGTAGGGGGAAAAGAGACTTAATTTTGATTGTGCAGTAGATGCAGGGGAAGGACAAGGTCTATTACATTTTCAAAAAAAATACTGGAAGCGGAATAATCTATTCTCTCAACCAAGGTGCCCCCATATGTATGTACTTGTTTTCAGTTAATACTTAAAGGTAAAATGAGTTTGGCAATGGAACCACTTATGTAGGGGATGCTGTGTTCTAGCTCACTATAAATTGTACAGTAATTGGTTGAGGATGCTCTAGAGGTGGGACAGAGAGCAGAGGTTGGACAGTCATCTGTTGGGGATGATCTAGCACCAGGTAGCCTGCACTGAGCAGGGAGTTGGACCAGATAGCCTACAAGTCCCCTTCCAACTCTATGATTCTATGAGCCACAGATTGCCCACCTTAGTTCCAGAAGCATGCCAAGTGTCAGAATGATCTGGCAATGGCAACTCAAGCTAACAAAATGGTGACTTATGTTCCATAATAACATATACATGCTAATGCATACTTGCTTGATATTTGGTGACTGTGTGATAGATGAACTGAAAATGCTATACCAAGAAGAAAAATGAGATAATCCCATGTACTGAGAGAAATATGGGTAATGAGACATGCTCAGTATAAGATAGAGAGTATTGTAAGAGAAGTATCAATAGCTTGAGTGCTTTTGCAAACCTAACAGGGGTCTTTCATTGAAGATATTCTGTACTAATTTATTATCCTGTATTCATCAAAATTAGCTCAGTACACCTTGAAAACATATAACAACAATGCCTTTCAAGCACTAGAACATGAACAACAAGGAATGAACCGGAGGTCTGCAGCTGAAGGGCATCACTAGTTAAAAAAGCCATAGTAATTTGGGATGAGTGGCTTATCAATGTTGCTACAGATGAGTAGCTGTCAGTCATATGCCCACCACATAGGTTATCAGTTCTAACCACCGCCCCACAAAATATCTGTAAGGTAAAGAACTTAAAATTATACAGCAGGAGCTGACTGACCTCTGCATGGGGTGAATGCCTTGGCAAGTTAAGAATGGTTTCAGGGCACCAGTACTAACATGTGCTCAAGTAGACATCAGATAGTTGTCTTCTGCTGTTGTACAAGTTAGTTCAGAAGATATAGCGAGAAGCAACTGCTTGGCTGTGGCAGTCCAATTAGCGCAACAGCTGACCAGGGTTGTGTGTCTGATTTGCTCTTGCCTCTGGTTTTAATGTCTGAATAGGTTCTGATGTGTTAGGCTGCAGGTAGAGGACCAATGAGGAGCTGCAGTGGTGTGGCTCAGTCTGAATGCCCTTACTAATGTCCTGGGGGGAAAAAAGGCTGATCTATGATTCAGTGGCAGAGCTAGAAGGGGTACAAAGCACTGATGTGGTGACAGCATCTGGCCTGGATGCATTTAAAAGGGGATTGGACAAGTTTCTGGAGGAAAAATCCATTACGGGTTACACGCCATGATGTGTATGTGCAATCTCCTGATTTTAGAAATGGGCTATGTCAGATGCAAGGGAGGGCACCAGGATCAGGTCTCTTGTTATCTGCTGTGCTCCCTGGGGCATTTGGTGGGCCGCTGTGAGATACAGGAAGCTGGACTAGATGGGCCTATGGCCTGATCCAGTAGGGCTGTTCTTATGTTCTTATAAGCCTCACTACAGCATACAAGCAGCCCCTCCCCCTCCCTTTTAGAGTCATTCATTTTGTCATCCCTCCCCCCCCATGGTTTCTTGCAGAATGGCTTCTTCTCCATCAAGAAGCCTTCAAATTTGACCTAGTTCCATTCATGAGCTAATAACTTTCATTGTTGTTCTGCCCCTAAATAGCAAGTTTGTTCCAGGCTCTGCCCTTGCCTAGTATTTTTGAAATACACTAAAGTTCACAATCCTACCCTTAAATCCTACCCTACCCTAATCCTACTCTACACAATGTACCCTTAAACAATATGCGTGGAATGGCCCTTCAATCCTTCTCCTTCCCACTCCCAACTTCTGAAAATTGCTTCAGCTCTTAATATTTCCTTTCGTCCCCCCTCTCCAGCAAATGTGTGATTGGGACATGATCTATTTGCCCAGCTCAGGCTTCTGCCTAGTTAAGCTCCCTATTTCATTCTGTATTAATTTAGATGAGGCGGATAATATTCACTGTTCATGTAAATATGTCATCTACTCAGTCTGCTGAGACCACTTGCACTATTGCTTAATAAAATTATGGGGATATGAGTGGTGTCACTGCATCCCGTGATAAAATTTCCATCATGCTGCTGACAAGCATAAAACAAAAGCTTCTCTGTGCCAAGGTGCCGTCTGTCCTATTGAACTTGGGACTTTTCTAGGCCTTGATCAATGAACAGTATCTACCAGGCCGTAAAACTGGAGCATAATGATAAACGGAGCAAGGATGCCGGGTTTGGGCAGATTGAAGTCGAGCACCTGGCATGTCAGGGATTATAGATTATATTGGCCAAAATTTATTTTATGTGACTGCATACTGCACTAAAGTTCAGCCCTTACATGATACACAACCAGCAAGCTCCATTTTTAGAGCAGAGAAGTAAATTGTAAGGATTTGAGGCTGACAAGGCACAAATGGAACAGAATGAAACATTTATAAACGGACCAGCCACACAAGAATCCTATGCAAAGCTTCTTAAACAAGCTGGCCTTTCCATGCAATACGTGCGATGTGAAAACGGTAATTATTGACAGGAAAATGGAGGGACAATTGATTGACTTAGTACTTACGTTGATGTGGTGCGTTAAGTACAGCGTGGAACGTTTTCAGTACCTTGTGATAGCCAATTCAAGGGAGGAGGATGAAGTCAAAGTGGGAGAAAACTAATAACAAAATAAAAACACATATCACCATTTTCTGCACTTCTCATTTTGTAAAGAACAAAAGATAAACCCAGAATCTGTGAAAAAATAAAACTATTTTATTTGGTTTTTATTATTTAATGGGGGAGTGCATGGAGTCTGAGAGCCCAATCCTATCCAACTTTCCCATGCTGATGCAGCTGCAGTGTAGGCCCAACGTAAAGGAACAAACATCCCCTTACTGTCCAGAGTCCTCTGTGACTGCCTCCCCACCATAGGATGCAGCTCAGACCCCATTGGTATGACTGCTTCAGTGCTGGAAAAGTTGAATAGGACTGGGCCCTGAGTGTGGCTGCATCTGCTGACACTATACTACCTATTTCACCTACCTAGTACACTTTAAAGCAATTATAATTTATAATTATAATGTAAATTTTGAATAAAACCCATAACACCACTTTCTACACTTCTAACTTTTGAAAAACACCAACATCTACAAAAAAAAAAAAAAAAAATGAAACCCACCTCTAATTATAAGCAATTGCCAGGGGTCTCAGGCAGCATGTGTGACTCAGCAAGCAATTGGGAGAGAAGCTAACAGCCAGGAGCAGCTGTGCAGTGACTTTGTTTAGACCTGTTCAGATGAAGAAGAGGCCTGTTTGGACTGGACTCTTCCCTTCTTGGTTGTGGTCAGTACAACCAGAACAAAATTAGGCCTTCTGCTGTGCTCAACAACACCAGAACAAAAAATCATTTGGTGGGAGACATTTTGGTTCTGCCGTCCAAACTTCATTTGTTGGATAAAGTGTGTGGAGACCTTCTAGGGGTCAGGCCTGGTGACCCATCCAAAACAGTGAGTACAATTCCAGTTTTAAAGAGACATGGACTTGTTAGGCCAGTGATGAGGAAGGAGCCAGTGAGATTCTGACAGCCCGTGGGAGAAGGAGCTACAGAACTGGGCTCACCTTGGAGTCCCCTCATCACTTTATTGTTGTGTTTTGTAGTGTTCAAGGTGCTTTGTGTGCATTATCTCTGTCATCCTAGCCAGCAACTGGTGAAAGAGTTCACTGATAAGAAAGAACTATGAGCTGTTGTTATGAGTTGATGGATAGGGGAATGCCCACTTTATTGGTAATTATCAGGTGGAGGTGGTGATGGTGGAAGCAGGAGATGCCCCAGAAGTGTGCAAGTTTCTAGTTGCTGACTGGCTAGTTGCTCTTGCTGATGTCTGTAGCCCATTGCCATACCAGAGGCAAGAAGGCAATCAGAAATCCCACTGCTGCAAAACAGATGAGACTATCACCTGGGCTCCCAGGTCTTTCACCATCCTGCCCAGAACCTCATAGTCTGAAATGACCCACTCGTAGCTGTGCCCAGCAGTGCCATTCATTCCCACATGAATAAGCAGGAGGGGATAGTGATCTGTGGTTTGGCAATCTTTCCATTACATCCTGGATCCTGGCACAAGGGAGGCAGCACAATTAATGAGCAAGTGGATCAGGCCAGCGTACAGCAGCTTCCATACTCCTCAGCTGGGAATCCCCAAGGACCACCACCTTTCTCTGCCATTCCTTGCTGAGATCCCCCCCCCCATGCTGTCTGGTTCCGTCAGCTGTTTGTGTCTGAAAAGGGAGTCTTCAGAAGTGCTGGCATCTGAGAGATGCTGGAGTCGGTTGTATAGGTCCAGTGGTTCAGAATGCCTTCTGATTTTTGTGCTCCTGCAGAGTCTTCTCCTGTCAAAGTCTCTTTGTTCATAGCGGTCTCCTCCTGTGGTTCCTTTTGGAGAAGTTCTGCATATGTCCAGGAATTCCTCAGCTGCTTTGATTTCATGAAGGGTAGAAACTGTAGTCCTCTAATCATCTCTTCCAATAGTGATCCGGTTTGTACTTGCTACATGTGTAGGCCTCAGTGACTGCAGGCAAGAAGAGAAACAGTGCAACACCATGCATGTCACCACTGCTGTGGTTCCATTTTCTGTTCTTCTTGCTGGTGAAAACTCAGGGCTTAATTGCCACTAGGGAGGGGCAGATCCAGTGTTTATGTTTGGGGGGGGGGCATGAGCACTACGTTAACTCCAGAGCTCAGGTCAACCAGGCGGATAGACCTGGGCTCCCAGTTGAACTTAACAGCCTCCGTGGCTGTTTGCTGGGCAGGTAGTCCTGGGCTCCTGCTTGAACTTGGAGTTTAGATCTACCTGCCAGGTAGACCAGGGCCCGCAGTCGAACTTACCTCAATGACCAAGGTTTGGTAGACTAGTAGACCTGGGCTCCTGCTCAGATTTGGAGCCCAGGTATACCTGCCAGGTATACCTGGGCTCCCGTTCCAACTCAGCTTGTTGGACACCCTGCCCAGTGGGTGTTCCCCTTTTGCCTGACTTGCTACCCATCACAGCAAGTGCTGTTTCCAGCTGGCATGATAGTTTGGGGGGGGGGGGACGTGCTCATAGCCAACCCTTGGATCTGCCCCTGCCACCAGGTTCCCTGCAGCTCACAATGAGTGCCTCTCTCAGGTGTCCCTAACTGCTGCAAAGCCTGCTGGGAGATATGCAGATGATTTGCTCTGTCCCCAGATGCCTCTGCCTAGTACAATGGAAAGAATAAAATATGGTCCACGCACCATATCAGGAATAAACTTGTTTTCCCTTTTGCTCTTCTTTGTATTAAAAATCATGGGTATTTCTTTTACCCTACTCTTCGCTCACAACAGGAGAGGAAACTGAACGCTTTCCACATGCGCTGCCTCCGACGCATTCTCGGCATCACCTGGCAGGACAAAGTTCCAAACAACACAGTCCTGGAACGTGCTGGAATCCCTAGCATGTATGCACTGCTGAAACAGAGACGCCTGCGTTGGCTCAGTCATGTTGTGAGAATGGATGATGGCCGGATCCCAAAGGATCTCCTCTATGGAGAACTCGTGCAAGGAAAGCGCCCTACAGGTAGACCACAGCTGCGATACAAGGACATCTGCAAGAGGGATCTGAAGGCCTTAGGAGTGGACCTCAACAGGTGGGAAACCCTGGCCTCTGAGCGGCCTGCTTGGAGGCAGACTGTGCAGCATGGCCTTTCCCAGTTTGAAGAGACACTTGGCCAACAGTCTGAGGCAAAGAGGCAAAGAAGGAAGGCCCATAGCCAGAGAGACAGACCAGGGACAGACTGCACTTGCTCCCAGTGTGGAAGGGATTGTCACTCCCGAATTGGCCTTTTCAGCCACACTAGACAATGTTCCAAAACCACCTTTCAGAGCGCGATATCATAGTCTCTCGAGACTGAAGGTTGCCAGCAAGAAGTTGGAGACTGTCCACAGGAAAAACAAAACAAAACAGGGTTTGACTAAAGACCTAAACTGCAAGAACAAAACCAGAAAACAGAGTTCAACTTTTTAAACAATCAATTTTATTCTGCACACAGCAATTACTTCTGCTGTCAGTTGGGATAAAGTTTACTACTGCAGGAAACCGTAAAAAGTCAAATGTGTTCTTGTAAAACCCACAGTGAGCTGCAAAGTCAATGACACCATACCTTTGGAAGGCTGCTTTCAGAAGTTACATTTATCAAGAGGCAATACAGACGTAAATCAGTCTGTAGTATTCTATTTTCTTTTAATGTGGGAGCTATTTAGTCCTTTTAATCATCTGAAAGGATTATTCCCTCCAGTCAAAGGATCTCATATCCCAGACTCTCCCTATATAGAACTCCAGGGGCCAAGTTAATGTCTGAACACACCCAGTGGGCACTTTACTGCAAGATAAAGTGATATCAGTGTTGGCAACAAGTTGCTGGGGATACTGGCACAGGGTCACCCATGGCCCCCCCCACCACCAATCTGATAGAAAATCGGGTACTGGTCGGCCCCCAAGACCCAGGGTTCAGAGGGTAGCTTAACCAGATGGGCCTTCTGATGGGTATGGGCCCTTAGCAGGGCCCAATAAGACTGACCCCTAATGTTACCAAAGTAATGCAACATAGACAATTGGTAAAGTAAGGAGGGAAGAAAGTGATAACCCTCTAAAAAGATGGAGAAAGGACATGCAGGCAACAGTGTACAACATGAGGCATAACACCAGTTACAAATTACCTGTTGTATTGTACTGTAACTTGGGGAAATCTAAACACTCAGACCTGATTCACATGGCCGCTATGGGCTTATTCATGGTGAGTTTTTTTGTTGGCCGATGTGCGCATGGTAAAGTTGGAGTCTGAGAATTCTGTGCACTTGGATACCAACCCAGCATGTAAAAGTTATTGCAGTGGTCTGATAAAGTCAAATCAGTGGTTTTTGTTGTTGTTGGTGCCTTGACTTCCGACGGGCGGACTTCCCTCAAATGAGGAGGCTGGTTAGAAGGAGGTTGAAAGGGAGGGTAAAAAGAGTCCAGTCTCTCCAGAGTGCATGGAGGCTGCTTAAAACAACAGTAATAGAGGCCCAGCAGAGGTGTATACCGCAAAGAAAGAAGGGTTCCACTAAATCCAGGAGGGTGCCCGCATGGCTAACCAGCCAAGTTAGAGAGGCTGTGAAGGGCAAGGAAGCTTCCTTCCGTAAATGGAAGTCTTGCCCTAATGAAGAGAATAAAAAGGAACATAAACTGTGGCAAAAGAAATGTAAGAAGGTGATAGGGGAGGCCAAGCGAGACTATGAGGAACGCATGGCCAGCAACATTAAGGGGAATAATAAAAGCTTCTTCAAATATGTTAGAAGCAGGAAACCCGTCAGAGAAGCGGTTGGCCCTCTGGATGGTGAGGGAGGGAAAGGGGAGATAAAAGGAGACTTAGAGATGGCAGAGAAATTAAATGAGTTCTTTGCATCTGTCTTCACCGCAGAAGACCTCGGGCAGATACCGCTGCCCGAACGGCCCCTCCTAACCGAGGAGTTAAGTCAGATAGAGGTTAAAAGAGAAGATGTTTCAGACCTCATTGATAAATTAAAGATCAATAAGTCACCGGGCCCTGATGGCATACACCCAAGGGTTATTAAGGAATTGAAGAATGAAGTTGCAGATCTCTTGACTAAGGTATGCAACTTGTCCCTCAAAACGGCCACAGTGCCAGAAGATTGGAGGATAGCAAATGTCACGCCTATTTTTAAAAAGGGAAAGAGGGGGGACCCGGGAAACTATAGGCCGGTCAGCCTAACATCCATACCAGGTAAGATGGTGGAATGCCTCATCAAAGATAGGATCACAAAACACATAGACGAACAGGCCTTGCTGAGGGAGAGTCAGCATGGCTTCTGTAAGGGTAAGTCTTGCCTCACAAACCTTATAGAATTCTTTGAAAAGGTCAACAGGCATGTGGATGCGGGAGAACCCGTGGACATTATATATCTGGACTTTCAGAAGGCGTTTGACACGGTCCCTCACCAAAGGCTACTGAAAAAACTCCACAGTCAGGGAATTAGAGGACAGGTCCTCTCGTGGATTGAGAACTGGTTGGAGGCCAGGAAGCAGAGAGTGGGTGTCAATGGGCAATTTTCACAATGGAGAGAGGTGAAAAGTGGTGTGCCCCAAGGATCTGTCCTGGGACCGGTGCTTTTCAACCTCTTCATAAATGACCTGGAGACAGGGTTGAGCAGTGAAGTGGCTAAGTTTGCAGACGACACCAAACTTTTCCGAGTGGTGAAGACCAGAAGTGATTGTGAGGAGCTCCAGAAGGATCTCTCCAGACTGGCAGAATGGGCAGCAAAATGGCAGATGCGCTTCAATGTCAGTAAGTGTAAAGTCATGCACATTGGGGCAAAAAATCAAAACTTTAGATATAGGCTGATGGGTTCTGAGCTGTCTGTGACAGATCAGGAGAGAGATCTTGGGGTGGTGGTGGACAGGTCGATGAAAGTGTCGACCCAATGTGCAGCGGCAGTGAAGAAGGCCAATTCTATGCTTGGGATCATTAGGAAGGGTATTGAGAACAAAACGGTTAGTATTATAATGCCGTTGTACAAATCGATGGTAAGGCCACACCTGGAGTATTGTGTCCAGTTCTGGTCGCCGCATCTCAAAAAAGACATAGTGGAAATGGAAAAGGTGCAAAAGAGAGCAACTAAGATGATTACGGGGCTGGGGCACCTTCCTTATGAGGAAAGGCTACGGCGTTTGGGCCTCTTCAGCCTAGAAAAGAGACGCTTGAGGGGGGACATGATTGAGACATACAAAATTATGCAGGGGATGGACAGAGTGGATAGGGAGATGCTCTTTACACTCTCACATAATACCAGAACCAGGGGACATCCACTAAAATTGAGTGTTGGGCGGGTTAGGACAGACAAAAGAAAATATTTCTTTACTCAGCGCGTGGTCGGTCTGTGGAACTCCTTGCCACAGGATGTGGTGCTGGCGTCTAGCCTAGACGCCTTTAAAAGGGGATTGGACAAGTTTCTGGAGGAAAAATCCATTATGGGGTACAAGCCATGATGTGTATGCGCAACCTCCTGATTTTAGGAATGGGTTAAGTCAGAATGCCAGATGTGGGGGAGGGCACCAGGATGAGGTCTCTTGTTATCTGGTGTACTCCCTGGGGCATTTGGTGGGCCGCTGTGAGATACAGGAAGCTGGACTAGATGGGCCTATGGCCTGATCCAGTGGGGCTGTTCTTATGTTCTTATGTTCTTATGGTGTCACATGCTGGAGACATTTATTGCAGAAGATCTATAGAGAAAGTTTCTGCGGTAATCACAATAGAGAACCACATGCTGAAAAACAGCTCTTTGTAAATGGAAAGCCAATTCTCCAAAATGGTTAAGGAAATCAGCCTCCTTCCAGTGGAAGTGAAACCCAAGCCATAGATCTATGATAAAGCATGTGGCTTGTATGTAGAGCATCTTGGGTCCTCAGTATCTTTAGTTAAAAGGATGGCAAGATAGGGAAATACCTTAGGAAACTCTTTCACCAGTGTGTTCCTTTCATTCCATTTGGTTATCAGCTGAGAACTTGAGCCTGTGTTCTCATTTACTGAGGACAGAATGATTAAAGCACAGAGCAGGGTCTTCTTGATTGTGGCACTGACCCTTTGGTACTTCCTGAGAAATTTGCCTGTTGGTCGACTTTGTTATACTCTTCTTGGTCACAGATGAATGGATTTTTGCTTATTAAGATGTTTTAGGCAAGCTACTCTTATTATTGTTTATTTTAATGGAGTTCCCTTTGCTGCTCATTTGGTGTGCTGCAATCATGGCTCTATGCTAAACATAGTAATCTGTATGCTACTGTCTTGTATTTGAGTATTTTAATTAACAGAAAAAAAGATTCAGAAGTTTTGTAAATAAATAACACCTCACCCTGAGGCCTGGGGGCTCACAACAGGAGAGGAAACTGAGCGCTTTCCACATGCGCTGCCTCCGACGCATCCTCGGCATCACCTGGCAGGACACAACAACACAGTCCTGGAACGTGCTGGAATCCCTAGCATGTATTCACTGCTGAAACAGAGACGCCTGCGTTGGCTCGGTCATTTTGTGAGAATGGATGATGGCTGGATCCCAAAGGATCTCCTCTATGGAGAACTCGTGCAAGGAAAGTGCCCTACAGGTAGACCACAGCTGTGATACAAGGACATCTGCAAGAGGGATCTGAAGGCCTTAAGAGTGGACCTCAACAGGTGGGAAACCCTGGCCTCTCAGCGGCCCGCTTGGAGGCAGGCTGTGCAGCATGGCCTTTCCCAGTTTGATGAGACACTTGGCCAACAGTGTGAGGCTAAAAGGCAAAGAAGGAAGGCCCATAGCCAGGGAGACAGACCAGGGACAGACTGCACTTGCTCCCGGTGTGGAAGGGATTGTCACTCCCGAATCGGCCTTTTCAGCCACACTAGATGCTGTTCCAGAACCACCATTCAGAGCGCGATACCATAGTCTTTCGAGACTGAAGGTTGCCAACATGTATGTATGTTGGGAATACACAAGGACTAGAGTGATATTTACCAAATCATTTTTGGAATTAAATTTGAAGGCACATTTGTGCATGAAAAGACTGTACCGCAACACCCAGCACAGTAACTTGCGCATAAAAGCAGCCAATGAGGATATGCAGTTGGCTCACTCTGTCACTCCCATTGAACAAACAAAGGGCAATGACCTGCCCTTATAGTTTTTCATGATTTCATTCATTTATTTATCATGCAGCACACTCTCAAATCCCATAAGAGTACTCGGTGCGCAGATTGGGAACGACTGGGCTAAAGTAATTGGCCGCTGCCCCTATTCTACAGAAAGAAGCTTCTTTGGTTCATTTGCTTGATTCATTCCTTCTTATGTATTTCAAGTACTTACGAGTCTTTTTTCTATAAAAGTATCCGGAACAACATATGACAATAAAAACCACACACCAATAAAAGCGTGTTCCTTACATCAAGGAACAGTTAACCAGTATCGAAAAGAGCAGCAATTTGAGTCATTGCAGATCATAAAGCCAAGAACAAAAAAAAATAGCAAAGCAATCACTCAGAACCCTTGGTAAATCAAGTCTTAATCTGTCAAGAAAGCAACTGCCTCCCAAAACAGTTTGGAGAGCAATGATGAGATACCATTACCAATAAGCCTTTCTCCTAGTAGCTGGCTTCTTACCTTACAAGACAGAGGATGGGCGCAATCCTAACCAACTTTCCAGCACTGGCATAGCTGTGCCAGTGGGGCATGTGCTGCATCCTGCAGTTGTGGGGCAGTCATGGAGGCATCCTCAAGGTAGGGCAATGTTTGTTCCCTTACTTCGGAGTTGCATTGCCCTTATGTCAGTGCTGGAAAATTGGTTAGGATTGCGGCCAATGTCATACTGTAGGTTGAGCAGATTCAAATGGGACAAGCAAGCCCAAATCCATTTATTAAATGTGCAGTTTCTGCATGTTCTGGATGTTATCATAGATTCTATATGGCAGCATATTTACTTGTGTGTGAGAGATTATATATACTTATTTTTTCTCTAGCTCTAGTTAAAGGACTTTATCTTCTTAAAAAAATAAATCAACTGGTATCAACTTTCTTCATGAAAAGACAGGGCGAGAAAGAACCATGCCCTTTGTTCTGAAGAAAATATACATCTTCTTAAAAATAAAACACAGATAAAAATTGTAATGCATCCCTGATGTGGAATCCATATCAGAAGAACTTTAAAGCACTGTTCGCTTTTATTGATGCCTTCATCTGGAAAAAACAAACAAAAGGAACCCTAAAGTTGTAAATTCCAGAGACTGGGGATAAGAATGAGATGCTGATACTGTGTACCATAGATAAATCAGGTGGCACTAACAGAATTTCAATACCTAAGGTTAATAATACCACCATCAGTAGTTGTTGAAAAAGCTTGACTGCCTTAGAATCTACTTAATTTTAAATCGCAAGAGAAGTCAATCAGTATACATCTAAAATATGCACTGCAATGTGGATTGCATATATTACAGTCCTGTTTTTCAACCTGTCTGAAAGGCATCTTGTTTTCTCAGTAGTTGTTGCACAAATGGAGAGTGCTGGTAAACCGGGAAGACAGAAAATAAAGGTTGAGGAAAGGTTATAAGAGGACTTTTCCTTTCCCTCCTATTTATTAAGTCTACTGAAAGAATATTGCTTTTCTGATAAACTGTGATCCTGACCTAAAAGAAGGAGAATCTGCATTTATTTAGCAAATTCACTGCTCCAGTCTCCCAGGTTAAGTGTCCAGTAAAGTTTATTGAAGATAACTGCAATTTCCCATGCTAGAAAGCAGTGGATCTAACTGGAAGAAGAGGAGATACTGCTACCAGCGAAAAGAATGATAGCTTATTCTTAAATTTGGAACAATTGTCTGACTCATTTTTCCTTAGTAGCTCTTGTTCTAATACTAATATGATGTCTAGATGTGAAATAATATTCAAGATTGAGCGTATAGAAGATTGAACTGCATGGTTGTCAGGCCAACACATATAATTTGGGCAGTTAAGTGAAGAAGCTCTGTCGCTCTGGAACATAGCGGAAGTTCAATGGATGACCAAAAAGCAAACTGCATGGCTTAACATACATGCACACACCAAGCATGTGCAATGTTACTACGTGTCGTAACATAGAAGTGTGCACCTGAAGGAGTCCTCCTATGCCTGAAAACTGTTGGAATCTGCCCTGTGGTAGCTTGAAGTTTGTCTTTCCTCAAAATTGCAGCTGAATAAATAATGGAAGGGTGAGACTGAGAATTGCAATGTCATTGCTGTCAACAGTCGTGAGCTAATGCTCCCTTTGTCAGATATCAAGCAGCCAAGGAATATACACCAATACTTTATACATGTGTCCTGTCCAGAGAGATCAGGGTGGACTATATAGAGTTATTCCATTCTTACCCTGCAAATCTCTTAAGAAGTGGGCTAAGCTGAGACCTAATGACTTGCCCAAAGCCATTAGTGACCCTCAAGACCAAGGTAAGCTTGGAACGCGGATCTTCTCACCCTTTACCCCAGTGATTTTCAACCCTTTTCATCTCATAGCTCACTAACAAGGTACTAAAATTGTCAAGGCACAGCATCAGTTTTTTTGGCAATTGACAAGGCACACCATGCTGCATAGGGGGCTCACATCCCCCAATGGCTCTACTAATAAACGACCCTCTCCCAAACTCCCGCGGCACACCTGCGGACCATTCGCAGCACAGCAGTGTGCCACAGCACAGAGGATGAAAATGGCTGCTTTACCCCATCCTAGCTTGGGGGAAAATCAATTTTAAGTGAGTTCCATCTGTATGGCTGCATATTGTAAACTGGTGGGTACTAGAATTGGGGCATCTATTTTAGCTTAGTTAGTCGGGATTCATTGAAGTGTAATAGGATGAAAACAAGAGGGGAAACAGAATATTTTAACTTGTCCTGGACTTAAATAATTGTGCATTCCCATGTTGTCTTGTTTTCACTTTTTTCAGCTAAATGTTGATTATTTAGGCAAATGTGCCCATTTTGGGGGGGATTGTGGAGGATGGCTTAATTAAACCACAGCAATAAACACAAAAAGGTCATCCATCACATAAGGCATGCTTCAGCTTAGAACCAGCTTTTAGGTGTTTACTGACACCTGGAAATGCCTACTTGCTCTCTGATTAAAGTGTGATTATCAATTACAGTGTGAATGCTGTAATTTTGTCAAGCAGTTATGTGCTCAAACTTGACCTTGAGCTAAAGAACAAAAACAACCATTTGTTGTTGATGTTTGGCCTGTGTTGATGTCTTCTTTACAATAACCATGAAAAAGAGAATTATAAGTATGCCTGGACAGAAATAGCTCACCTTTTGTGGCACTGATAATGCATCTCTTTTGAAAGTAGTTTTCAAACTTGCAGATACTTGTTTACATTGACTGATCTGCCAAAGAGCCCCTGAGGGTTGGCCATGGAGCCCCTGTACATTGTAGAATATTCTGGAATGTTCTTCATGGAAGTGTTGCTCAAGCTTTCTACCTTGTGGACAATCCCCCAATCTGTGGACTCCTTTCTTTCCCTCCGAGCATGATCTCAAACAGTCCATGGGATGTGCTTTGGTTTTCAGTGGAACATATAATACTTCCAAATAGATGTTCTTCAGGTTACAGTTGAAACAATTCCAGCCTAAGACTTGATGAGCCAGTAGAAAAATATACAATCTGATGCTATTGGAAGTTTCTTGGGTAGCAACTGTAAGTGTACACAGGCAGCCTTTGAAGCGACATGACTGTGGCAAGAGCCAGCACTAGACCAAATGGTGCCCCAAGTGATGAGCATCTTCAGCCCCTTCTATTTCTTCAACTTTTAAATACCTGCTTCTTTTTCTGTTGTGCTTGGAGTTCTTTTCATGACTCCTGATTCATGATCTTCACACATGATTTATCCCTGACATAGAAGATGACAAATGTACATTCCGAAATCTGTATTTATTCATGCCATATATAAGCAGATTTGTTTTCTTGAACCATATAGAATCTTATAATTTTTACATTGTAGCGTGCATGGTTCTGGACCATGACAAGGGGGCAGCCGTTGTTCAGTTAACCCCAAGTGCTATCCTAACACACGGGCTGTTACCCTGCATATGCCTGATCTCGTCTGATCTCAGAAGCTAAGCAGGGTCAGGCCTGGTTAGTACTTGGATGGGAGACCACCTGGGAATATCAGGTGCTGTAGGCTTATACCATAGTCTTTCGAGACTGAAGGTTGCCAACCAAGTGCTATCCTAAGTGCTGACTCCACTAGTGCAGCAGCCATTGCACTAGAGTAGAGCGTTGCAAATGTGCTATAAAGCACATGCGTCTGCTGTATCCTATCCTCCATCCCCAGCCTGTACACCCTACATGGGGCTGCTCAGACTTGTGCCAGCAAATTAGCTGGAAAGTTGCCCCATTGGGCAGGCTGGAGCATTACTTAGAGTAAGAGGAAAAATGTCCCTTTACCCCAGGAGACCTCTGGCCTGCTTCTTACCTGTGCCACTTGGCCCAGCTGCACCAGCACAGGTTAGGATTGGGCTGCTCACTTTTACAACAAGGACATTTTGTTTATGAGAGAAGTAACGTACTGCTTTCTTCCTGGTGGTGGTAGAATGCATTTCTCACACATTATTAGAACCACATTAAATCTAGGTTACCGAGAGCGATGTGCATGGAGATATCTCCCTTTATCCTCCCCCAAAGCGTAGGAGTTAGGTTAGCCTGAGACAGAATGCAGCATACTCCAGCTTACCCACAGAGCCTCCTAACACCTCCCTGCACTTGAGTCAGTGGGCCAAATACCATCTCTTTTACGGTATTGCCAGCCTGCATGCCAGCCTACACCTTCACTGTTCCTCTTCCATGTCCTGGATTTTAAAAGGAAGAAAGCAATGGAGCAGAAGAGGACATACGCAGGAGAGGCAAGTGGTGGACTAGCTGGAGTGTAGGCAGTGTATCGGCGACTGCCCCAGTGAGCCTTATGGACAGATCAGCCCTGGTCAACCACTGAACTTTAAGGTTCACAAGCTCACTCTGTGTGCTGCACATACTTGTCCTTAACGTCTGGCTGTAGCCAGTAAGGAAAAGTTGTCACAGGCAAATCCTTTTCTGCACTAGTTAGGAAGACTTGTTCTGGCAAAGTTTGTGCCAACTCACCGATAATCACTGGGATGAGAAAAGACAGAATGTCATAGCTGTAACTGACACAACCCCTACAAGTGTCAGCCATGTGGTAACTGACAGTTTGGATGCTGTACATTTAAGCATCTTTTATTTCTGTTTCTGGTAGGCCACATCTTATGCGCCTAACACTTCAGATTGTCACAAATTCCATGTCCTTTTTTTCTGTTTTTTTTTTGTTTTGTAACAGTGCCAAACGAAATCTGCCTCCTATTAGCCAGCATAAAGGTATCTTCCCTGGATTCTAAAACCACCTTACCAGTAATGATCTAAGTTCTGTTGCGGAGTGCCACTTTGGGTTGCTGAAGGCCCCAAAATGATTTAAAAAACACACCTTGGTATCAGGCCTGACACGTTCAGCTTTGGAAACTTTGCTTTCTTGATGAATGGATTGATCCTCCAGCTCATTTTCATGCGCTCTCGGCCGCCTTTGGCTGTGTACGTGTGATTCACCAGGTGGTTTCAAGTGTGATCAGCTGCTGTAAATTGATTTCTTTTTCCAGGAATAGGCCGGTGTATTTCCTCTTTCCAGTTGCAGATATTATGCCTCACTTCGTGACCAGCGTACAGTGTGCAAAAATAAAAAATAAATCTCATTTTTCTAACTTTTTGAAAGCGATTCAAGAGCTGGTATAGTTTGGGAGTTGGGAATGTAAGCTCACCTCTGCTTGGAGCCTGAGGCAACCCACTAACTTGCACCTTCTCACTCCACCATTTGCAATATGACAACACTTTCTTTCTCTATGGGTTATTGCAATGAATTATGGGACGAGACATCCTTCAGTCACATTCAGCCCCAGAGATAAACTCGCTAGGTCAGTGTTTCTCAAACTGTAGGTCGGGACCCAATAGGTGGGTCACAAGCCAATTTCAGGTGGGTCCCCATTAATCTCAATATTTTATTTTTCATATATTAGATTTGATGCTACCAAGGTATGTGACTGTACTGGGGAAATGTTACCAACCTGTACTTTTAACCAGCTCCTATGTATATTCTTTTAACAATGATAGTCAATGGGACTTACTCCTGGGTAAGTGTGGTTAGCCTAGGACGGTGAAAAATTTTCCTGCTTGATGATGTCACTTCTGGTGATGACATCACTTCTGGTGGGTCCTGACAAATTCTCATTCTAAAAAGTGGGTCCCGGTGCTAAATGTGTGAGAACCACTGCACTAGGCAATGTTTATATTTTGGTTTCACTGCAATATTTTCCTCAAGTGTATGCCATTCCTTCCCTTAATCAATGAATGCAATCTATTTTATTTCTTAAATATGGTAGAAACTAAGGAATGAACTTGGAGGAAACAATGGGGTATTGCCTCCTGATGTCCCAGACTAAAAGAGCGAAGTTTGATCCTGTCTGCATAGTCCCATCTTGGGTTTTGTTTCTTGGTTATACCTGACTGTAGACCAGTTTGGACAATACAGGTGTGTGCCACTTAACAACAGGGACATGTTCTCCAATCCTTGTTGTTATGCGATTAGGTCATTAAGTGCACATTCAATCAATCTATTGCCTTTGTTGTGTCAACAGAAACTCCCTGCCAGACACTAGCTGGCTACATAGGCTGCTGGAGATAGATTGCCTCTTCTTTGCATTGAGAGACTCTCTGTTGTGTAAACCGACACTCTGCTGCATGCTATGGGAGACACGATTGCCACATTAAGAGCATCTTTGTTGTGCTCTGATCACCGTCATATATGCGGTTCATCATTAAGTGGAAGGTTGTTAAGTGGTGCACACCTGTATTTACTTATTTATATACCACCTTTCTCGTAATTAGATTTATTCAAGGCAATTTACATAGGCAGGCTGTCTTAGACCTGATAACGGTCTTTACAATATTGTCTTTCCATATATAGAAACTTTCAGTCTCCAGATGTTTCCCTGTCATGGTGTGGTCATCTCTCTAGCAGTGCAGTAGGTGCTTGTGAGCTTCTGCAGATAGCTACAAATCATGCCAGGCAGGATCTCAAGTTGTTATCGCTCTTGCCGATTGACTTCTTGGCATTCCATTCTGCCCTTTCACTGTGGCTTGCCAGTGACTCCTCTTTCTCACAGAGGGTTATCAAATTTGTCAGCAACTTCTGGTTCCCCTTTCAAGCATGATCAAGCTGCTCCCATTTAGCTTGCTTTGGCAGGCAGACAACTCAACCTCTGGTATGAGGATGAGTCCCCGTACACCAGGGGTGAATCCAATATTTGTGTGTGTGTGTGGGGGGGGCATGAGTACTACCTTAACTACAGAGCCCAGGTCAACCAGGCAGGTAGACCTGGGCTCCTGGTTGAACTTTGACCTCCATAGTTAAGGTTTACTGGGCAGGTAGACCTGGGCACCCATTCCCACTGCCCTCCAAAGCCACCTCTTCCAGGTGAGTAGACCTGGTTTTCCTGGCCATGCTTGCACTTGACCAGGTGCGATCTCACTGCTGATGCCTTGCCCAGTAGGCATTCTCTGGTTACCTGTCTTGGCTCCCCATCCCTGCATGCACCATTCCCTGCTGGCATGACAGTTTTTTAGAGGGGTGGTTGTGCAACCATGGCCCCCCCCTTGAATCCACCCCTGCCCCATACATGCAGCATTAGGAGAAGGGGGAAAGCAGAGGGGGTGTGGGGCATGCTCATATTTATCCTTAATTGCATTGGGTATGGTCAGCTCAGATGGTTTTGTCCAAACCAGCTCTGCGATGAATTACTGGGAGCAAGAAGGAATGTTGGGAAGTGACATAGACAGACAAAATTTTGGAATGACTGCTCAATTTTAAACTCTCCACCGTGGCACTAACCTTTTGACGCTTATTAAAAATATAGGTACTTCTGGTTCACTGCTGCATTTTTCAGACTTTAATTGTACTGGCAAAGAAATTGAAAAGCTTTTAGTTGATTACATACACACATTAGATTAGATTCTTGGATCTTGCAATTGACTTTGGCTATTATTACAATTTCCAGCACTGCAGTATAATTTGTACATTTCCTGTACTTGGGCGATTACAAAAGGTTATACTGCCTTCTTTCACTCTTGCTAACTACTGCCAGGTTATTTGATTGATATAACTTTTGTGAGAAGGGGAACAAAAGGGGATCACTCCTCTATATTCCACAAATACGAATTTTTAAAAGTAGGCAGAAGCTGTTAGAAAACGTTCAGCAGTTGCGCTTTCGTACAGAAGGTAGTCCCTCCTCTGCTCATACACCATCGTTGCATCTGGTATGAACTATTAGAACGCTTGCCTTACCAAAGATGGACCAATCAACATGTGGAATTCTGGCTTGAAGTCTCCCCCCCCTCCCAGGCAGTACTTAAAGATCACAGTGGAAGATTCATGTGCCCTGTTGAATTTCAGCTGGTCACGTGCACTGCCGTTGAGTTCCTGTATTCACAATAATGCATAAGACCACACTGCATCTTTGGCTTGGCCATCTACGGGCACACAGTTCTGTTACAACTTTGTCCACTGCCATCCCAACCATGAGGCAAGCTGAAGCAGCTTTGCCCCAGTGGCAGATTGCAAGGTCCAAGGGGGGCAGTGGATTTGGGATGTGCTTTATTCTGCTGCTGTCGCCTCTTCCCTCCAGCCCACTGCTGATGTGAACCACAATTATCTGCTTCCTGCTTGTTCCTCTGAGAGGTGGATCATCCCCCTTCTTGCCTTACTTCTTGTGCAGTTTCCTTAAAGTGCAGGACTTAAAGCGGGAAGTGCAGGAACAGCACACACTATCTGTTCAAAGAAAATAGGAAGTCTTACACTTCTGGATTTGGTGAAAACACATGGCGGGGGGTGCCCCTGGTCTCCCCTCCAATCTGTCCCCCACTCCCGGCACCACCATCTAGAATCTCACAAAATTTTGTGAGATTTGGGTACCGCCATCTTTGATCTTGTGAGATTTCATGAACTCCAAGATGGCAGTGCCCAAGTCTCACAATAAGCATGGTACAGAGCTTTCCTTCTCGAGAGCACCACAGCACAGGCAGCCACCACAGCATTGGCAGGGGGTGGAGCTCTAGATTTGCTCACCCCTGCCTTGGTCCCATTGTTCCCTTAATCCCCGAATTGGTGCCACCATCAGTTAACCCATCCACCTTTGTTGTATCTTACTTTCATTTGAGGACCTCTGGTTCTAAACTACTGAAGTGCTGAGATAAACTTGTCATGCCACCCATTACAAGGGTATTGATACCACCAAAAATGGAAGTGAATAAGATGCCGACATTTGGCCTTCATGAGGAAGCAAGGCCTTGCATGCCTTTGAAAGCTCAAGGGCTCAGTGGCAAATAAATATTGCAACCCACTCAGCTACACAGACAGAACAGCTCAAGGTCAAAAATCACTGCAGGTGGTTTTAATAGCATTTGTAAATTGTTGAAGTAAACATGAATCTCATACGCTGCATAATGGCTTCTCATTCATATACTGAGTCTTAGCATCATAGTTCTGCATTCCGCGCTTGTTCTATATTGTACATATTCTAATGCAGAAGCTGGGACAAAGCGTGAATGTGGCTAATCAAATATAGACATCGGAATGGAAACAAAGCAGTGGAGGGGTGAGTTTCGTAACTCCCATCTACACCTTAGTTCCACATGCCTTGAGCAAAACTGCCAGGCCTAGGTTCTCTAGAGCAGCGATTTTCAACCATTGTGCCACAGCACACTGGTGTGCCGCAAATAGTCCCCAAGTATGCCATGGGGGTTTGGGGGAGTGTCACTTGTTAGGAGGGCCATTAGGATATATAAGCCCCTGGCGGCAGTGCGGCACATTGTCAATCGTCCAAAAACTGAGGACATGCCTGCTTCGACAATTCTAGCACCGTGTCAGTGTGCCCCGAAATGAAAAAGGTTGAAAATCGCTGCTGTAGAGTTTGCCTCACAAACCTTATAGAATTCTTTGAAAAGGTCAACAGGCATGTGGATGCAGGAGAACCCGTGGAGATTATATATCTGGACTTTCAGAAGGCGTTCAACACGGTCCCTCACCAAAGGCTACTGAAAAAACTCCACAGTCAGGAAATTAGAGGCAGGTCCTCTCCTGGATTGAGAACTGGTTGAAGAGCAGGAAACAGAAAGTGGGTGTCAATGGGCAATTTTCACAATGGAGAGAGGTGAAAAGCAGTGTGCCCCAAGGATCTGTCCTGGGACTGGTGCTTTTCAACCTCTTCATAAATGACCTGCAGACAGGGTTAAGCAGTGAGGTGGCGAAGTTTGCAGATGACACCAAACTTTTCCGAGTGGTGAAGACCAGAAGTGATTGTGAAGAGCTCCAGAAGGATCTCTCCAAACTGGCAGAATGGGCAGCAAAATGGCAGATGCGTTTCAATGTAAGTAAGTGTAAAGTCATGCACATTGGGGCAAAAAAATCAAAATTTCACATATAGGCTAATGGGTTCTGAGCTGTCTGTGACAGATCAGGAGAGAGATCTTGGGGTGGTGGTGGACAAGTCGATAAAAGTGTCGACCCAATGTGCAGCGGCAGTGAAGAAGGCCAATTCTATGCTTGGGATCATTAGAAAAGGTAGAAAAGGTAGAAAAGAACAAAACGGCTAATATTATAATGCCACTGTAAAAATCGTTGCTAAGGCCATATCTGGAGTATTGCATCCAGTTCTGGTCGCCACATCTCAAAAAAGACATAGTGGAAATGGAAAAGGTGTGAAAGAGAGCAACTAAGATGATTGCTGGGCTGGGGCACCTTCTTTATGAGGAAAGGCTAAGGCATTTGGGCCTCTTCAGCCTAGAAAAGAGACGCCTGAGGGGGGACATGATTGAGACATACAAAATTATGCATGGGAAAGATAAAGTGGATAGAGAGATGCTCTTTACACTCTCGCATAACACCAGAACCAGGGAACATTCACTAAAATTGAGTGTTGGGAGAGTTAGAACAGACAAAAGAAAATATTTCTTTACTCAGCGTGTGATTGGTCTGTGGAACTCCTTGCCACAGGATGTGGTGATGGCATCTGGCCTGGACACCTTTAAAAGGGGATTGGACAAGTTTGTGGAGGAAAAATCCATTACAGGTTACAAGCCAAGATGTGTATGTGTAACCTCCTGATTTTAGAAATGGGCTATGTCAGAACACCAGATGCAAGAGAGGGCACCAGGAGGCAGGTCTCTTGTTATCTGGTGCGCTCTCTGAAGCACTTGGTGGACCGCTGTGAGATACAGGAAGCTGGACTAGATGGGCCTATGGCCTGATCCAGTGGGGCTCTTCTTATGTTCTTATGGCTCTTGGATCAACAGAAGTTGATCATCTCATAACATAGCTAGAGGGGGTAGCATGGCTAGAGGGGGGACAAAATGGTAAGCATTGCAGGTTGTACAACATGTCATGTAAGCAGCCCCTCCTACTTGCCGTTGGAGCTATTCTGGGCTGCAATGGCAAAGTACAGACACTTGCTGAACCAAACTGTGTCTCTTGTGTGTTGCCATCCCTACCTGGAGTGGCTGGAATGCCTAATGGAAGGGGCTCCTTACACGGCACATTATGGTACCTGCAGTACTTACTGTTTTGCACTCCTCTAGGTAGGCTATTGGATGCCAATTATATTGCTGCTATCACCAGAGTATTTTTCTCCCTTTTATCCAATTCTTAATTGTTAACAAGGCCCTTCAGGACATGCGACTGGCAATTCTGTCCAAGAGTTCCATGTGTGCAGCCAAACAGCTTCCAAAATGAAAGCACACAAAAAAGGGAGGGGTTTTATGTGGAACGAAGCTTTCCCTGCACACACTTGAAATCTCGGCTCGAGCATGTGCCTTAATAGTGTCATCTTCTCCCGTAACCCTGCCTTGAATCTTTCCTCTTCAGGCCTTTCAAGTCTTTATAGCATCTGTGACTTGAAATAGCAGAACAGCTGTTGACCTTTTCAACACGCAGCTCACAGAAGGACCTCTCTCAATTCCTAGTAGGTTACAGAGCTGTTTCTTTGACAGCAAACAGTGCTTTAGAATTGTAGCAAGACAGATATGTTGTTTGAAAACTGATATTCAAAACTGGGCCCTTTGTATCTTAGGGGGCATTCCGTCTCATTGGAAACATCTTACCTGTTAATGTGGGCACCAGGAGACCACCTTGCTCCTGGCTCCACATACTGGATGCATGAAATGGACCTGGGTGCGAATTGGAGTTCCTCCATAGCAGCAACGTTGTGGATTCCGTCCCTAATGAGGCCCACCAAAGCCTGGGTTTACAGGTTTTTAGAAAGTGCTATGAAGTCTTCCTAGTAAGAAAGGTGTGTCTTGATTTACTGCCCAATGCTATTCAGACTGCCCGCTCCATGAGACAACAGCGCCAAATTACCACCACTGTATCCTGCACAGGCAGGAAGGCAGCTGGATGTTTCCTCGAGGTAAGAGAACATTTGTTCCCTTACCCATGTTGAGCCCAAGCAGCCACTATGGGTCTACTTGGAGCTGCACTAGCTGGTGCAGAACTGAGTAGCCCCATGTAGGGCTTTCAGGTCTCGGACAGGGATTAGGATGCAGTGGAGGCCTCCTTCCCCCTCCCGGGCCTGAACCACCCTCTTTCCCACCCTCCCTTATCCCCAAAACACCCCTCCTTGCCCCGGTTCCACCCTCTCCCAGCTCCCTGCTACCTGGTATTTATACTTACTGGTTGGTGGACAAACTCCAGAACTGGTAGAGGCCTCTCCTCTAGCATCATTGATCTTTGCACAGCCACAATGTCCTTTATGGCACATTTTGCAACCATACGTGTGCCTGTCCCACCAGCAGGAGCTGGTAGAAGAGTGGGCTGACCTTGGAGAAATCTTACTATATTGCAAGTAAGAATTTTGAGACTGCTGTCATTTATATGTAGAACTATACGTTACAGCTTGGATCCAAAATGCTGCTTGGGCAAGCCCAAAGGTCCAGTAGACTCTTTGCCGTCATTTTTTTGGAGTGGCAAATCCCAATGCCAGATTCCACACTACTTTTCAAACTTTGAATTTGAAAAGCAGTTTCCAATATGGTATAAGAATCTTTCACTCAAAAGAAAAGTCAGGAATGCCCAAGCCCTTGGACTCACACAAGTACCTCTGCGGATGCAAGCCTGTATTACTTTGTCCTGGTCAGTGTTGCTTTTTGCATTGATGCATGTTTTTACAGGATTAGAACAATCATTAATTACTGCTATCTCTGTAATAACATATGGGCATAAAACAACATTTCTGCTTGTTGGAAGTTTGTAGTTCTCCTCCTGACTCCCCCTCGCTATCAAAATTACCCACATTATGCAGTGATATGCTAAGACGATGAGGACAGTACAATCGGGAACAAATGTAGCCCAACGCATAGTATGTTGAGCCTGGTAGACCGGAGGTCAAATCAACACAAGGTGTGATCTAAACCACTGGAGATACTGAGGCCAGTATCTTGGAAATACTTAGCTTACTAGAAAGACTCCTGCTTTCTGTCAGTTGTCCTCTAGCATGCAGACTGATTCTCTGCATGTTCAGTTCTTTGGTTAAGCAAGACTGTTAAACAAGAAGCCCCCATGTTGCAAGCAACATGTACTAAAAGCAAACGTAATGTAATAGGGGTGCAGGGGTCCCTAGATCTATAGATAACTGAATCTGCGGATACTGGATCTGCAGATACAGGGGCTCGCCAGTAAATGATAATGTTATGATTGAATTCAGTATTGATGTTGCCAGATTTCTCAACAGGGAATATGGAGCATTGCATTCTTAGGGGCAAAATAATGTAATAAATAAACAGTGTGTCAGGTGTACTCAAATTCATTGATGAAGTGGGCTCTCCTGGTTGGGTTTGCTGAGGTTAGCTGTGGTTGAGTGCAGCAGACAGAATATAATGTTCTGTTGATCTGGCAAAGGCAGAAGGTCAGGCTTGTAGTATTTATATCTGGCCTCCTCAACCCAGAGACTTCTTAAAACCTACCAACTCTAGAGGACATGTTGTATACTCCTATTGTCCTATGTGTCTGAAGAAGGTTCTGAAAACTGAGCATATTCAGTCCCAGGTAGCTTAACTGGACTGTGTTCTGTCTTCAAGGCCAAACTAGATGATATGCAGATTTCTAACTAAAACTTATTGGTGGGCTTTTTAAACATCGATAGCAGCCATGTGAAGCTCCAGCCTGAATCCAGTGTGAACTCTAGTCCCAGTTTGCCAATAGCAGATATGCTATTTAAGACTCAAAAATCCCTGTTGTCTCCCTATTAGGGTTGCCAACTTTGACAGAACCTCTTCTGAACCCTTTTGCACAGCTACGTCAGTGCCGGAAAGTTGGTTAGGATTTGGGCCCAGGTTGGTCAAGGATGCTTGACAACACTCATCCTTTGAGCAGAAATCCCTTTCCAGTTTGTTTCTCCAGAGTTTGCCCCTACATGGAACTTAGGACTACAGGTGGAACCTTGTTATCTGCGAGGGTTCCGTTCCTGGACCCCCTCGTGGATACCAATTCTTTGTGAAATCAAGTCATGTGGATTTTGGGCACCACCAAACTCCAAACGTGACCGGAGCCATTCTGAGGCCCATGGAGGCCACATGCAGTGTCCATAGGCCTCAGAATGGCCTCCGGAGGTCCTAGAAGGGCACTTCAACCTTCTAGGCTTTCAACCTTCTGTGACCTCCAGAATTTTTCAGATAGAATTTTTCATATCGGGAAAGATACAACCCCTTCCTCTCCTTCACAGTCCTGATCAGGGTCCAATGCAGCTGACATTACTTAAAAAAAAAAAAAAAGTCTTGATCACATAGCCTACGTATTGTGTACTTTGGCTCTCAGGCTATGAGGTTTGTGGTTCATACCTTAAAGCAGCCATTTTCAACCACTGTGCCGTGGCACACTGGTGTGCCGCAAGTGGTCCAGAGGTGTGCTACAGGAATTTGTGGGAAGATTTTTTATTAGTATGGCCAATGGGGAAGTGAGCCCCTCACTGGCAGCATGGTGTGCCTTGTCAAGTGTCAAAAATCTGATAGCGTGCCTTGACAATTTTAGTGCCTTGCCAGTGTGCCATGAGATGAAAAAGCTTGACAATTACTGCCTTAAAGGCTGTGACACCATAGCCAAAATAAATAAATAAATGAAAGTAACTAAAGTGTTCTTAACCTTTCCCATGAAGTGAATAATGTCTTGCTGGTGGAATTCTTCTCTCTAGCATTTGTAACAGAAGGAAGGGCCTGCCTTTTGTCACTTGTGAGTCATAGCACATAAACTTTGCCTGGCTTGGAAACAATGTTAAAATTCTCGTCCATCACTGCTAACTCCAAGGACTTCTTCCTATACATTGCACGTAGTAAAGGTTCACATCAAAAGAGACAAATTTGATTTGAAGCTGAGCTCCAATTGTGTTGGCAATGCTTGACTGTATGATTATTCTAAAAGGATAATGATGTGGTTGAACTGTTGGTGGCTAAACTGCGGAAGTTGTGTCATGTAAGGCAAATGTACAAAAGGAGACGGGACAGGGAGATGAGACTAGTTAATTACAAGGAAGATAAAAGGGAATTAATTAAAAGAAACAACCCATGAGCAGTTTAAAAAAAATTGCTATCTATAGGGCAATTGGCACTAATTAGTTGTGTTTTTTTACACCCAAGACTTACCGATATTTGATTTATTCAAAAGAACATCATCCTGCAGTTCATTACAATATTTCACTGAATTTGCAACCCTACAATACTTGCAACAATAATGGACTTAATTCTTAAGGCATTGTAGTGGAAAAGTAATCATGGTTTCCTTTTAAATGTCTGCTG
The DNA here is from genome assembly GCF_035046505.1 of Tiliqua scincoides. NCBI lineage: Eukaryota > Metazoa > Chordata > Lepidosauria > Squamata > Scincidae > Tiliqua > Tiliqua scincoides. The sequence continues at coordinate 64,602,908 of NC_089826.1, forward strand.
AAAATCTACAATATGTGGTTTATCAGTGTGAATTTGAAATCACAGGCAAATGAACATTGTGCAATCAACTGCTTTAGAGCCCCAGGGAACAATCCACTAAGCTTTGCCCCCCCCCATGCGAGCACCATTAAAATGAATGGGCATTACGTGAGATGGTTGTTGACAGATGCACCACATGGGGTCTGAATTTTTTTTTTTGATTATGTTTTATATTTTTATGTTTATGGTTTTATATTTGAAGACCCAGGCTGTACAGATTAAAACAGTGGTTCCCAAACTGTGGGTTGGGATCCACTGTGTGTTGCAACCTGATTTTTGGCAGGTTGGCAAAGGGTGATGGAAAGATCAGATAACTAATTGCCTCCAGCTCTGAGGCTATTCAAAAATCGGATACAGGTGTGCACGATTGGGTTACGTTCTCTGATCCCTGTTATGTGATTAGGTCACATGGAAAGTATGCTTGGGGAAAATTTCTACCCTATCAGAATTACAGTTTTCAGCTTGAAAATTGTAGCTGGTGTATCCTGAGCAACCCTGATTAACCATTGCAAAAACAAATGGTTTCATCAGTTACATATCTCCATCTGGACAGGTCAATGAGGCTGGATAAGCATCTCGATGTAGACATATGTGGATGTTCTTCTACATTGACTAAATGCATGGAAGCCTACTATATAACACCCTTTGCTGCATGAAGCAAGTGGCTAAATGCAAGTGTGGAGCCTGCCTTTGATGCACCCATCCTCTTCCGGACGTTCAGGTGCTGCTCCACTCTTTTAGTTGAGTTGAGGAATGGGGGAAGGAGAGTCTGAGGACTTAGAGATTCACATACAGTGAGGACGTAGACAGTAATGAGTTGTACTAAATTCCGACATCATTTTTTTCTCTCCACTGGATTTGAAATAGCAAAGGGCTTGATCCTAGAATAAGAATTTTGCAAGAAAAAGGAAGTGTGGGATTCAACTTACTATCATAATTAGAGTTCCTATTTACTCATTAATATACTGGAGAGAATTAGGCAGTTTGAACACAATAGGCTTCCACAAAAGATATAGACTATGTAATTGCAATTTGCTGCATAAGTGTGGGATAAGAATTAAAAAAAAAAATTCAGCACTGCAGGAGGAGAGATAAAATGCTTCTTCTCTATTTTTTGTATGAGCAAACTCCCTGCCCCATTTACTCCAGAGTATTAAATAAATGTTTTTAGCTACATGTATCGTGGGGGGAGGGGGGAATTAAGAGCCTGAAATGGTGCTGTAAACTTAATACAGAATCATGTACTCTCTCTGTATGTTTGTAATACATTTTTCTAAAATAGCAATTATTAGATAAATCTTCATACCTGAAACAGAATAGGTAACACATAGTGTATTCTTTGGGGAGGAACAGCATGGGTACATTCTGCAATAATTGCATGCTGCCTGGAGTCTGAATTCAGCTTTCTTGTATCTCTGTCCCCTGCACATGCCCGATCTCGTCTGATCTCGGAAGCTAAGCAGGGTCAGGCCTGGTTAGTACTTGGATGGGAGACCGCCTGGGAATACCGGGTGCTGTAGGCTTCTACCATAGTCTTTCGAGACTGAAGGTTGTCAACCAATCAAGCAGCGTAGCTACCAGGGAGGTGGTGCTATAAGTATTGCAAGCTGATGAGGGAATCAGGCAGGTGGACAGAGCCGTAGCATAGCTACAAGGAGCCGTTGCTGTAAATACTGCAGGCACTTCAACGTGTAAGCAGCCCCTCCCACTTACCATGTACACTTGCCCTGCGCTGCCCAGAATGACTTTTACAGTGAGCAGGAGGGGGCACTTACACAGCACGTTGCAGTGCCTGCAATACTTAACATGCCGCCCACTTGTAACTACACTACTGCTCTGTCCACCTGTCTGATTTCATCATGGCTAGTCCTCCAGGAGTACCCTCCATGAGTACCCATCCAGGAGCACCCTGGATTAATAGAAAGAGTGTGTGGAAGAGAGCAGAACATTGGGCTATACTCTAGCCGAGCATTCTCCTCTCCTCCATGCACTCTTCAAGTCAAGGGAATGGGAGGGGCAGCAGTGGAAGCTGTAACTGTCACACTGCCAGGCATACTGTACTGCTTTGGACTTTGTAAGTCTTGTACTAGCCCTGGTGACATGTTGTATCTATTGCTTCAGTACTTGCCTAAAAAGGTGCAAAATATGTGATCACAGCCCTGAGTTCAGATTTCTTGGTACACCATATTCCCTAAATCTTTTCATTTTCATTTTTTTTTACTTTGTGGTTAGTTATATTGACAATGTCAACTTTATTCATACAGCATAATTCTATATATTATGCTTAAAGGAGTGTACGGTCTTTACAAGTATTATAGATTATTTCAGGAAGGCATCTTGTTGCTTAGCTAAGTGGTAATATTCCCTCCTTTTCCTTGGAAGTTGTTTGTTATTGATTCCTTTGAAATTCATGCCAGTTCTTGCTGTTTCTCCTTTGAGACATTTCTTTCTTCATGTGTTTGCTGTTGCCCTTACCTGGAATTGATCTCCCCAGGCAAAATTTTCTGTGGCCAAAAATGTTTGTAGGCTTCGAATTTCATTCTACTTAGATTTTAAAAATGTAGATGTACAATATGGAGTTTACTTTTTATCCAGTTTTAAACTCCTTGCTATGTAAAGTTCATAAATGTGAGAGTTTCTCTAGCTTTTTCTATAAATTAAATTGCGTAATATTCTCAATTTTATAATTATAATGCTAATCATGTGGAGGGTGAAATGATTTTGGAGAAGTAAGAATTTTGGGGCGCAATCCTAACAGTATGGTTAGGATTGCGTTGTGCCTGCCTCTAGGTGTCGCAAAAGTGCTATAAGGCACTTCTGTACCACCAGGAGAGTCGGTAGGCTGGTGCACAGAGATGCGCCAGCCTCTGGAGGCCAGAACCAGCCTCTGTGGAGCTGGGCCAAGGTAAGTTTGTACTGGTGGTGGGCTGCCAGTGTGGGGATTTGGGAAGGGCAGGGGGAGGGTGTTTCAAGGGTATTCTGGGGCAGGGGGAGGGTAGGCACCAGTGGAATGGTGGGAGGACAAGGCCTGGATGGGAGGCAGGACCAGGATCTGGCATTTAGGCCAAATCCTAACCCCTGTTCTGAACAGCCTGGCCTTATACCGGGCTGCTTTGATCTGCGCCACTGCTTTTGGGGGCACAGACCTGAACAGCCCCATGGAGGTAACTGTTGCATGACATGCGGTAAGGGGAATGAATTGCTGCCTGCTTCAGGCCTTCCTGTGTCAGGGCAAGTTAGAATTGTGCTGTCCATTTTACAAATGCAAGCTTTCCATTTCTGTATGTTTAGAACAGTGAATAATAATAATAATAATAATAACAGTATTTATATACCGCTTTTCAACTAAATGTTCACAAAGCGGTTTACAGAGAAAAATCAAATAACTAAATGGCTCCCTGTCCCAAAAGGGCTCACAATCTAAAAAGATGCAAAAAGAATACCAGCAGACAGCCACTAGAACAGACAGTGCTGGGGTGAGGTGGGCCAGTTACTCTCCCCCTGCTAAAAAAAGGAGCACCCACTTGAAAAAGTGCCTCTTACCCAATTAGCAGGGGTTGGGTAAGAGAACACAGTTTGGTTGACTGAATGGCTATATTATGACCATAACATTGGGAATGTGGGCAGATTTTCACAGATTTGGACCCATATGGTGTGTTCCAGTAAAGCAAGCAAAGGGTATTGACTAGGAATAATCAGAATACCAGACTCCTGTATTAATACCAGGCCTATTCACAGGCTTCATAATGCTTTTCAGTTTTGCAGGGGCTGAACTCACAACCCTTGTTTCATATTGCATCTGAAGAAAATTCTGAGGTTTAGGTGCAGTATGTTATCTTGGGTAGATCCTAACCTCAGATTAAGATTCACTGTTCAAGCCCTGGAGCCCTGGACAGAGCAGATGTTCCATAGAAAAAGATCAGGGAAAAAAAGGAGAGGAAGCACTGCATAACCATGCAACCAATAAATACTGTCTTTTTAAAATAAAATCAGGTGTCAACCATCTATCAAGCTTTAGATGCAGCCTCTGATCCATGGGTATGAAACTCAAAAAAGCAGTATGAGAGAAATCTGGAAAAATAGGGCAAAAGTTGAATTGCAATTGAAGAATCCCCAAGGACCATATAAAACTGTGTTATAAAATTTGAATGGCGGCATAATAATTGGCAGCATAATAATTAAAAAAAAAACAAAACAGTCTCAAAACACTTCTTATAGACAACATTTGGGGAAGGGGTCTAATTATGTATATATAAAGCCTAGCTGAAATAGAATAGGTCATCTTTGCCAATCAACTGGCCTGTTGAAACTCTATTGTGAATCTGTTTCATATTACAAAATATGTAGAGTACCATTAAAATCGTAGACTGCAGTGGGGTTCTAAAATGTTGTACACAACAAAGAATCTCCAGCAAGGCCCGGGTGGGGATCGGGACCATGATCTGGCACTTAGGCCGGATCCTCCCCCCCCCCCCAGCAGCCTGGCCTTACACCGGCTGCTTTGATCTGCGCCACTGATTGAGGTGGCACAGGTTCCAGTAGCCCCATAGGGGCGACTGCTGCATGACATGGGGGTAAGGGGAATGAATTGCTGCCTGCTTTAGGGCAAGTTAGTATTGGGCTGTCCATTTGACAAATGCAAGCTTTCTATTTCTGTATGTGTAGAGCAGAGAACACCACAGTTTGGTTGACTATATTATGACCATAACTTTGGGGATATGGGCAGTTTTACCCAAATCTGGACCCATAGGGTGTGTTCCAGTGAAGGTTCTGAGCCTCAAAATTAGAAAAAATGACACAATTTGGGAACCACTGGAGTAAGGTCTAATTGAAATTTGCACATATACCACTCGGTGTGTCTCAATCCACAATTACTCTGAACTGAAAATACAGAACTGAACATGCCCCACTGTAGCTTTCTAAAAACAGTAGTGGGAAGGGGAACATATCTATCCCTTGCCCCCCTGTAATTTGAGCATTGTGAACTTGTTCTACTGAAAAAACATGGTGAGAACCTGCCTTCTGTAGTATTGGGACTGTGGACCTTGGACTAGAGCAGTGTTTCTCAAGGTTTGTCCTCCACAGTACCACTTCACATGGTCCAACTATTCAAAGTACCGCCAGATGTAACCGGCGATGACATCATTGCCAGTTGGTTCTGCGTTGGGAGGCCAGATGTGACACAGCAAACACCAGTAAGCGGCTCAGGGTGGACAGGAGGACTTTTTCAAGCGTGGAAAAGCATATTTTGGAGCTCTGCCTGCTGAACTGAACCTCCTATCTCTGTTTGTTGTGTTGCATTCCTGGTCTCACTGCCAAGTGGCAGGGGTCCAGGGGTCCTGCGAGCACCGCCAGACACCACCTCAAGGACCACTGGTGACACCCATACAACTGGTTGAGAAACACTGGACTAGAGACATTCCCTCTGATGATCCATAACGTACCAGGGCCTAGCAATGAGAGGTAACAGAACTCTTTTGATAGGGGGGAAAAAAAATCAGTTCTGAAGACTCTCATGGAAGGAGGCTAGGAAAATAAGATTAAAGCCCCCCCAAAACCAGATAAACACCTGAGGTATGAAATACATCAACTACGATAACCTTGTTTTCCTTCATCATATCTGAATGCTCTCAACTGGTGTCACACTCCAAGGGGAATGCTAACTGGCTCAGATTGATTTGAACAATGAAGGGAGAGTGACATTTATATGGAGAATGTTTGTTATTGTTTTCTCCCAGTCATTTTAGCTGGATTGTTTCTTCAATCTAAAACACATCTAGTGCATTCTTTCTCCCCTCTTTCTCTCTCCCCCCCCTCTTCCCTATCGTTAGCATGCTTCGGTTAACTAGTCAAGTGTTAAATCAATTACCCCCTCCCTTTCTCAACCAGTAATTGTACTAGAAATAGATTTTAATATGTCTGGTAATGTACAATTCAGGCCGAGAGCGTTGGTGCTCAGAATGCCATTCGTCTACCTCTGTCTGCAGTTCCATTTCCATTAGAACTCTTGCCGAGTGTCCTCCTCCCCTTTATTGGTTAGATAAACAATGCTCAATAATAAATAGAACTACTGGCTAGATTTAGTCATAAACCTTTTGGTTGATTTTTTTTTTAAAAAGGCCTTTTCAGAAATAACCCACACATAGAAAAATTATCTTGGGGGAGCATGGAGAGCATGCCAGTAAGCCCATGCTGGTGCTTTGTCCCCATGCTGAACATGAGGAGAGTTTCTTGTCATATCCAGCATTTACTACTGCAGAAAAATGTCAAATATGTGAGAAGGGGGCTTTGGAACAGGGCTGGCCTTAGGAGCTGCAGGTCCCAATGAAAAACATTTTTGCAGCCCCCCCACCACCACTAAGATGAGCGACAGCAGTGAAGCACCTGGCAGCAGTCTCACCACCAACTGCTTCGAAGGGCGGTGATTTCAAGCCAGCCGGACCCAGGGGCAGGCAGGGGGGTTATCCAGTAGCAATGCTCCGCTCATCACACTCTCCTTGCGACACCTCAGCATGAAAGATTGCATGCTGGGCATCAGCTACAGAGCAGGGTGCCAGCTGCAGGTGGTCCACTTCTCTCCCCAGTGCAGGGTCTCTCTAGGCATTCCCTGCTTTGGAATCATGTTGGCCTAGGGCAGGACTAGTTTGATACAATACTGGGGGTGCACCATGCGCAGAAGGAATATGTGGAGGAGAAGGGGTGAAGAGGGTTTAGGTGCCTAGACAACTACACCTCAGATTTTTTTTAAAAAAATAAATATTTTTCAGTGAAAGTATTTACAGGAACTGTGGGCAGCAGCAATCTTGGGAGAGGCTTTCCTACAGGACAGCATGCCTCTTCTCAAATGACACCTTGCTGCAACTGATGCATGCATCAAAACCAAGACACAAGAATGAATGGTTTCTGCAGCATGACGGTTGTATTGAATTACAAGTTCATGCGGGTCTGATTAACCGTATGATTTTTAATTAAATCAATCTACTAATAATTCTTCAGTCAGGAGACAGCTTTCTATTATACCAGCAGTCTCCAAACTGGATACCGCTGTGCAACAAAGACTCCCTCCACGTCACAGGAAGCTCTTACCGATCCGCTGCTATGCTACTTTGTTCTTCGCCCATGTGGCCATAGGGACACTCTGGACAGTCGCGTCTATGACCTGGACATCTTGGTGCATCTTGGCCAGCTGGGATGTCAGGCCATAGTCACCTATGCCCCATAGAGACCTCCATGCCCACATGAATGAAAAACAAAGCTGCAGAGTAGTGAAACGGTAAGAGCTGCTCACGGAGGGGAGGGATTTGGGTGAATGCCGGATCTGGTCTGTTGGCCAGGGTTTGGCAAGCCTTGTATTAAGCTATGAGCTACTCTTTTTATAAAAGCAGGGGTCTTTCTTTAAAAAATACAACAACAAAAGACCTGCTTCTAGAAACTGTCTTAAACTATTTTAGGACCCAGTCTTAACTAAGGCTCTTTTTGGCGGAACATGCATTCCACTGGCAAAAGTGCCAGCCCAGCTGAGACTGTGCTCTGCCGCCGGTGTACGCAATGAGGCTGCCAGTGAACATGGTTGATGGTCATGTATGCAGAGGCCTTGCACCAGCAGTGCAAGGCCCACACCTTTATGTAGAGAGGCCCACACCAGATAAAGGCCCACACCTTTATGTAGAGAGGCCTTGCACCAGCAGTGCTGGAAAGTTGGTGGTGGGAGGAATGGGGCTGGGTGGGAAATAGGGGAGTGTCTGGGCAGGGAGGTGATGGGCAGCAAATGAAGTGAAATGAGGGAGAGAGGAGTCTATCCATGTAGTACTGGCATGTATCAGGATCCTATCTCCATTCCCTCTCCCCTTTCCCTTAACCTCCTCTGTTCTGCACCAGCAAAATGTTGGAGAACCATTAGGAGAACCTGGATCAGGGCAATGCAGTGGACAAACAATCCCACTTGTGAATTTCCATAGCTATTGCATTTTTTTGGGTAATGTTGCATAATTGGACAATTTTGTATATAGATCGCATGTCTATAGATTTTCTGTTAATGCTGAGAGAAATTTCCAGAAAGGTCTTGATCTGCAGAAATTCTCTTCCTTGGTTCACTTGCCTCTGTGTTAATGACAAGGATAGTTTAAAGTCAGCCTTCTTTCAACAGCCTTGGATTTCAACAGTCTGCTAAGTTTGAACGTGCATCCCATTATGACACTTTCCTTAATGCAACCTCTGTCCCTTGTTTACTTCTAGCCATGGGCAGCTAATAACAATGCTAGTCCCAGAATATGCATCCATTCAATTAAACAGGGCCTGATGAAGATAACAGTGTGGATGGGGACATGTTTGTTCTTGTTATCAGGTCTGCTATCAAACCCCCTTTCTAGATCATGGCATCTGTTTTTAAAAATTAATCAGCTTTGCTCCTATTCCCTTTTATAAGGTTGTATTCACTACTGTATAAGCCACAGCAATTGAAAGTATTTTCCTTAGCACTGGGCAACAGAAGGTGGCTACATCCTTAACTTGAACTCTTCTTAAAAGCCAGTGTCAAGACCCATGTGTTATATAACATCAGTTAAATCAGAGATTAAAGAAATCAGCTATGAAGTCTTACTAGGTTACCAATACAAGCATCTGCTTGCTACATAAATGACCATTGGCTGCAGTCTGCCTGGTGTGCCACAGCCACCCTTGGATCCAATATGTCTTTGGCTTTATTACATCGCCCCTGATAGAAGGCATTTTATTCTGGCAAGCTATGACCCACTGGATGATAAATGCAGCGTCTTTATATTAAAAACGTGTCCCTGCCTAGGCTGAAGTAGCATCAAATAACCAGAGGAGGGCGCTTGTGGCACTCCAGTCAATGTGTTTTAGGTACAGCACTTAAAATATTATACTCTGTTCTAAGGAGGGAAAAAGAAGACATTTTCAAACCCCTTATCTGACTCAAAGCACTATTAAATAATCATGGACAATGCATGGTTATCAGCATCGAGATTAGCTTGCAGGTTTCTGCAATTAACTGGCATATTTATCCCTTTCCAAACAGAGAAAGTAACATCTTTCCAGGGCTGCAATTGTTGGCCGTGGCTGCCTGCTGCTGGTCCCACGGAGGCCATAAGCGCTTCCTTCCCACTCAACATTCTGCTCCACCGATTAGTTAGCATTGGCATTTAGAAAATAATGTATCCCGTCTCCCCACTGTCACCCCCTCCCCAATACAATACTGAATCTTTTTTGACAAGGTGACTTTTGCTTCCTTCATGTGATAGAGAGAGAGAGAGAGAGAGAGAGATGTGAAGCAAAGAATTATGGAATGTTGCCTTTTATTTAACACCAATTCCGCAGGCAAATAGCGTCTCCAATGCAAAGCCAGACTGAATGCACAATGAGTGGAAAGAGAATCCCTGGCAGAAATGGCTTCTTGGTATTGATTCCGTGTTTACATTTTCAAAATCAGTTAGGCAGCCTGTGAAATATGTGAGAGCCCATTCAGGGAGGAAAATGGTTATGGTCATTCATGCAGGACTGGTATCATAAGAGGACATGTGTCCTAAAAGATATGCCAAAATAAATGTGTACAATGACCTGCCCTACCTTGATCATGCAGGCAGGAGAACGCTGTCCCCTTCTTCCTAAAAATATGTAATCTCTTCCACAGAATAACAGCACGTAGGATGGGGGGAAATGCAAAATGTAAGCATGGATGCAATGCTTGAAGGAGGTAAGTGTGCTTTTGTTATCATGCAGATACAGAGGCATCACTACGGTTTGTGTCACCTGGTGCAAGAGCTCATTGTGTCACCACCAGGATGGACCCCCCCTCCACACCAGACTGTATAGAATAAATTATGATATCTTACACACAACCTAAATGCAATTGCATCACTGGAATTGGTATAACCCCCATTAACTTTAGTTATTTATTTTAATATGTAACAATACAGGCCACCGAACAAATCAGTAACCAATAAAAAGCCAGTAGCCAACTTGATGTCACTCACACGACTGAATGAGAGTCCAATCCTATCCAACATATCAACATCTCTTACCTTAGGGCTGCATTAACGGCGGCAGGGGGAAGGTGTTCTGAGGGTGTTTCGGGGTGGGCCAGTAAACAGACCAGTGGGTGAGCCAGACCTGGGAAGTCTGGCCAGATCAGGGAAGTCTGACCTGGGAAGTCTGGCATGGGTCTGGACTCCAGCACTTAGGCCAAATTCTAACCCCCCTTCTGAGCAGCCTGGCATTACCGGGCTGCTCGGATCTGCACCAGCAATTTAGCAGGAACAAATCAGAGTAGCCCCATTGAGGTGGCTAGGGCATTACACGGAATAAGTTCCCTTACTCCAAGTTGCCCCAGGTTCACCTCCAACCCTGCACTGAATACAGCACAGGACAGCTTACCTGCCTGGTTCAGAACAGGTTAGGATTGGGCTACCAATAGGTTTCCTATTGTATGTAAGATATTATTTCACTAATATGTAATATAGGAGCATCAGTGCCATCTGCAATAGATTACAGAAGGGGAACTTCGCATTCCCCTTGGGCAGGAGGTCTGGTCTAGAGGGTTGAGCCTCCGTTTGCCTGAAGATAACATCCGAAGGTCGACAGTTCGAGGCCACCGGCACCGTGCAACCTTGAAGCAGCTGACAAGCTGAGCCGAGTTATTCCATCTGCTCTGAGTGTGGGAGGATGGAGGCCAGAATGTGCGACCAGATCAAGAAAGAAACATCTGAATGTTGTGGTTTCTTGAAAGATAGAACCTTCTTTCAAATGGTAAAAATCCCTACAGGGATTTAAATTGCCTGCCTATGTAAACCGCCTTGAATAAAGTCTGAGGAGAAATCTGAGGACCAAGAAAGGCAGTATAGAAATACCTGTATTATTATTATTATTATTATTATTATTATTATTATTTTCTTGCGACTTCCTTGGAAATATTAATGTACCATACCTCACTATATTTAGTGCATATAAGAAACTAAATTTTGTTAAATAATAACATATTCCAACCTTTTTTTTCTCCCTCTTTTTGGCATTCATGTATAGTTTTTCACCCAATGCTTCAATGAATTTCTATTAAACCAAACTTGGGTGAGCTGCAAAATGATATCAAAGCTCCCTTGCCTAATTTCCTCCCCCCCCCAAAAAAAAAGTGCAAAATGATGCTGTCCTAAAAAGGATTAGAGAAAATAATCCTCCATCATCTCTTTTTCCTACTAAGACAGATGGATTTATCACTTTGTGTTAATGTGAGAAAGAAAAATGAGACATTTTAATGAACCATTGCCTCTGGATATTCCTCGGAATTGATAGAACTGTTTGAAAGCAGATATTAAGCTTACTAGGTTTCTGGAGGACTCAGTTGACTCCCCCCCCCCCTCCCATAAGGGATAAAATAAGGAATTGCTGAGTTAGGAAAGGGAATCCTAACTGAGCAGCCCTGAACTTGTCAATCATGATTAATTTGTCTTAGTGATGTTGATCAACCAGTCAAGATTCACTTTCTTTGGGTGACCCAATAAATACAACTCCCCCCCCCCCAATCTCAATTTATTTTGCCTATAAGAGAGGGACTTATTATTCTGTATTTTAATACCTTTGCGTGTATGACGAGGGAAGGGGACATTCATTGTAGAGTTTCATTTAAAATGGCACTGTGGTCAGTAGGTCACCAGTTAAATGGGGGAAAATGAAACACTGGTGTGGGGAAGGGTGGGTAGGATTGAATGCAAACTCTGTTTTAAACAGTGCAATATCATTTCATATTTTGCAAGATTCCATAGGAATTGTGTCACAGTCCTCTCTGTGTTTCTCTCAGAAAGATCATATGCACTCCTGGTTCTCTGAGCCAACATTCCCCAGTGAGTCAGAAATGCTTGTTCCCTACTTGTTCCTATGTATCCTACTATCCAAAGGGTCTTAATACTCCAGGAGAGAGCATGGTACAGTTCTTAGACAAAAAAAAAGTGCCGAACATTGAATATAAGTTCTTGCACATATTCACCAGACCGTTCAAACACAAGTCCTCAAGGCAACTGCCCTCTGGTAGATATCACCACCCCTTTCAGCAGCTAGTCCTCCAGCCAGGGGGAAGCTCAAGTGCTATGGGCTAACTCCCCATCCCTTGCGAGCTCTGAGCTCCCCCATCTCCAGAGACTTGAGCCTCAGGGCTCTGGTTCACTTCATAGTAGTAAGTAATGAGTAAATGAATCTCTGTTTGAATTTGGAGTGTTGGACTCTTTGGATCAATTAATGGGGGGGGGGAGGGTGTGCGATTTCATTCAATGTGTGACCTTCCTGGCCTGTGTATCCTTGGTCTCTTACAGCAGTCATCTAAATAGTCATTTCACTGTTCTGGTCATTTGCTCTCCAGACAGGTGCCTAGCACCATGTACACATGTATACATGTGTGTCTCCTGCATGCTCTGAATTAAACAGGTATAAAATATTGACTGTGTAACATAGTAGGAGCTGGCTCTGGGGTCTCTACTTCAGGATCTCTGGAATCAGATCTCTAGCTCTGGGGTTTCCTGGCTGGCAGGTAAGGTTTCAACCTACTGTAAGGCCTGGTTCTGGGTTCAGGGCTGATCCTTCTTACTTAACCACCTCCCCCTTTTCAGGATCAGAGCTACTGTTCAGGACAAACAACATGTCATAATGAGGCAAAATGAGACACTCGTATCTTGTGCTGTGGATTACTTGAAGGTGGAGCAAGCACTAGTGACTGCCAACATTCAACCATCTTACCTGCCTCCAGCCACTGCTTTAAAAAAAACAAAAAACACTGAGTGTTCCTTGGCACAGCTTGAAAATGGCAAAGGAAGCAACAAGGGCCTCTGTTTACATGAGGATGGCTGAGGGGCTGAATGTCCGTTGCTTCAGTTCTGATGAGCTTAAGGGCCCAATCCTATCCAACTTTCCAGCACTGATGCAGCCACAATTCAGCCCAAAGGAAAAAAAAAACATTCCTTGAGAAAGCCTTCGTGACTGCCCCCCCACCTCAGGATGCAGTGCATACTCCATTGGCACTGTTTTATCAGTACTAGAAAGTTGGATAGGATTGGGCCCTAATTGTTCTTAGGACATTGGAACTAAGAGAGAGAGCCTGTCTGTGCATATTTCTTCAGACAGTGCCACTGTGATTTCCATTTAGCCTTGTGGTTGGCTAGAATGTGTTGTTATATAGTGCCATCCAGTTCTCAATACAAAGAGTAACTTCTGATCATTAACATCAAAGTGCAGTTTTTTTTGCCCCGTTCATAAAAGGGTATTAGTTAGTCATTAAACATAGCAAAACAGAAAGTGCTAGCAGCTCTTTCTTGCTAAAAAGTACAAAATTGCCAAAGCATCATTTATTCTTCTCAAGATGTTCTTCCAGACACTCACTAATGGCAACTACATGACTGTCTTTGTGGGATAAGCAGGCGTCTGGCCCTTGGTGATGTGTGTAATGAATAGAGCCAGCACTAATTAGTGAATTCCATAGCTCTAGCTGTTTACAGCTGGTTAGAAGTTTATCTTTGCCTAGGAAATTGCTTTTCCGCACAGGAAGCCTTCTGTATCATAAAGAGAGAGTACCCGTATTAATTGCCATGACAATATATTTACTGATTTTTCTGGATAAACCAAATTTCCTTTCGTTAATAAAGACAAGGGAACAAAAAAGAAAATAGTAGCCAAAGACCTAATAACAACCCAATTCTACCCTTTCTCCCTTCCATTTGTGCAGTCGCAACAGAAAAGGGCATGCTGTATGCAGGGGTGGTGATAGTGGTGGATTGGGAGGCTTCAGAGGGGAAAAGGGATTTAAACCCTCTCATCCCTGCATAAGCTTCCTGATCTGTAATGGGTCTCCCTGGACCTGTGCAGTCCACTGCTGCCAGATCAACCCCCCATCCCATCCCTGCCCAGTTTTGCCCCTCCCCAGCCCTGTTCTTTCCGTTCTTATACTGAGTCAGACCATACTGTATATCCATCAGCCCAGAACTGTCTAGATCAGGGGTGTCCAAAGTTTTTGGCAGGAGGGCCACATCATCTCTCTGACACTGTGTCGGGGGCCGGGAGAAAAAAAGAATTAATTTACATTTAAAATTTGAATAAATTTACATAAGTTTACATAAATGAATATATTAAAGATGAACTTATATGAATGAATGAAGGTCTTGCAATAGCTCAATGCCTATAAAAGGCCTTGCACAAAGCGAGGCTGGCCTTTCCTTTGCTGCTGCTGCTGCGTCACAGATATGAAAGAGCAAGCAGTGGAGGGAGCCCTCATCCCACAGCTCACACGAGAGGTCAAACAGTCGCCCTCACGCTGAGAGAAGTTGTGTTGGGCCAGTGCGGGCTTCAACAAATCTCCGGAGGGCCAGAGGCTCATTGGAGACTGGGGGCTCCCTGAGGGCCGCATTGAGAGACCTCTAGGGCCGCAAGTGGCCCCCGGGCCGGGGTTTGGGCACCCCTGGTCTAGATTAGTACAAAATAGCTTACAACACAAAATTTCTCATTTATGGATCCCTTATCTGGATCCCTGATCTCACCCAAAGTGTCTACATGATGAACCTACATGCTGCTTCTGTGGTTCACTGTGCTTGTCTGGGTTGCTGAGAGGCTACTCTAAGTCTACAGACCATCTGTCTGGGTCACATAATATTCTTGTAAGTTCAGATATTTGCAAGACTGCATCTTGTTACAGCACTTGTTACAGCAGGTAACAAATTCTGCTTCAGAAGGTGTTATCTCTGCAGGTCAGCAAGGAAGGTTTCTAGCTGTCTTGTTTAGAAACCTCACTGTCACAGTAATCAAGCTTTCGGGTGAAAAATAGGCAGTTTATACAATTCTATGTTAAAAATATAATTGCTTCTGGTGCAAAAAATGTCCTGTGTACAGCCAATGATACATCTAGATTATTCATGCAACTAAATGTCATTCTTGGGAATTTAACTTGTGAAGTTTATTGCAATCGCATTGTTTTATATCTAGACACAACTTTCCATTATGTGTTGTGTTTTATCCACTCTGTTGATACTTTATAATTTAGTGATGTTCCCTTGTATGGGAGCCCAGTCAACCATATTGAAAAAAAATTTGTGGACATACCTTAATATTACATGGAGTCATTAGAGTAGACTCAAGGTTGCAGTAGAAATGGTTGAACTGCATTTGATAACCTCAGCAAGAGAAAAAGACATCTGTCCTGCCACTGCTCCCCTGCAACAGACATACTGCCATTGAACTCAGAGGTGGCACGTAGCCATCATGACTAGTAACTACTGATAGACCTGTCCTCCGTGAATTTGTCCTATTCCCTTTTAAAGCCATCCAGGCTAATAGCCATCATTACGTCTTGTGAGGACAAATTTTTCAGTCTAATTATGTGTTTGGTGAAGAAGTGCATCCTTTTGGTCATCCTAAATTTTCTGCCAGTCAGTTTCATTGGACAATGCCTGGTTCTTTGATTGTAAGATCTATATTCTTATATTCTCTCCATACCATGCATAATTCTGTAATTCTTAATCATGTCCACCCTTTAATCATCTTTTTTTCCAAGTTGAAGAGCCCCAAATGTTGGGGCTTCCTTGTAAGGAAGGTGCTCCAGCCTTCTGATCATTTTGGCTATCATCTTTTTTCAGCTATATGGTATTCTTCTTGAGGTGTGACAACCAAAACTGTACACCTTTCTTCCCCCCCCCCCCCCATCACTATACCATAGATTTGTATGGGGGCATGATAATATTAGCAGTCTCACAGCACAAGCCAATGCATACTCAGAAGTAAGCCCTGCTGTGTTCAATGTGGTTTACTCCCAGGAAAGTGTGCGTAGGATGACATCCTTATTCTCCATTCATTTCCTAATGAACCCTGACATGGAATTTCCTGTCTTCACAGCTGCTGCGCACTGGATCAATGTTTTCCTTGAGCTGTCCACCATAACACCAAGATCTCTTTCTTGGTTCAGCAGCAGCAGCAGCTCAGACTCTGTGCCAGGTTTTGTGAAAACTGCTTTTATGCATATAAACTTCCTCTGTGATGGATGGACGTCCTTCGGTAGACATTGTCTGTGGGGACTTTCTATAATCTGAATTAACTCTTATCTTCCTTTCCTTGGTAGTTTTTTTGTTGTGAGTGCTAAGGGGGAAAAAGAATGTGTGAGTTTGTATTAAAAGTATTAGAAGGGAGGCAAAAGGGGGCACGGTAAAGCAAAGGCAAAAAAAATTTTTAAAGTGAAAGGTGGGGGAAGTGATATGTGGTGAATCCTCTGCATTCCTCCCTGCATTATTCACTATTTTTTTGTCTATTTTTCCATAGTTTGGAGACTTTTTAGCTCTCTAGCAGCTTCTGTGCCATTCAGTTGCTCCAGGCAGCTTTTTTCCTTTGTTTGACAAATGCCATTGGCAATGTACTGTGCATATTCAGCTCATCTTCAGGTCGGAGTTGGCTAGCTCCCTGCTGAGATGTGCTTATCAATGGGGTAGCAGATGTGTGCGTCTTGATCCAAGGGGTGCAATGGCATGACCAGGTAGTTCCCACTCCTCTAATTGGGTAATGTGATGACTTCATTACAGCCAAGTGATAAAACTTCCAAGCCCACAGGAAGGGGTGGCTGTTCTCTACCAGGTGCCTGAGTGATCAATTCTCTGGGAGTTCAAAGAGAAGCATCCACTTGCCAAAGCAGAAGTGCAAAGGACCGGGGATTCCTTGCAACATAAGTTACTTAGACGAGGGACTTTCTAGTAGGTTCATACAACCTATCCCCCCTTTTTTTTGCACGATTGCCATCATTCAAGCTGGCTTATAAATTTCTCTACTAGACACATGCAACACAGTAACATTCTAGCTCCATCTGCTGGATATGATAGTTATTGAATCCTTTTGGTAAAACCTTTCTTAATGCTTTCTTGTCAAGCTCATGTTTTCTTTGCTCACCTTTATTTTCCTATTTTCGTTTAATCCTTTTTGTTCAGACTTCTACTAAATTAATTATATTTTGTTCTGCCTGGTCAATGTTCATGGGTGAAGGGAGGTTTTTGCAATCCTCGATGCAGGTGCTGGATTATTGGCTTGCTCTGAATGGGGTTGCACTCCCTCTGAAGGAGCAGGTCCGCAGCTTGGGGGTCCACCTGGACTCGCAGCTGCTCCTGGATTCCCAGGTGGCGGCTGTGGCTAGGGGGGCCTTTGCTCAGCTTCGGCTGGTGCGCCAGCTGCGTCCGTACTTGGATCGTGCAGACCTGGCCACGGTGATCCATGCTACGGTGACATCGAGGTTTGATTATTGTAACACGCTTTATGTGGGGCTGCCCCTGAAGACAGTTCGGAAACTGCAATTAGTGCAGAATGTGGCGACCCGTGTGGTCACTGGAGCTAGGCGGTTTGACTCTGTTTGACCTCTAAGAACTGCTGTTTTATGCTCTTTTATTCTGACTTTTATCTGACTACTGTTTTTATGGGTTCTGCTAATGTGTTTTTTAATATGTTTTTATCTGTTGTGAAATTATGTTTTAATCTGTTTTATATGTTGTTAGCCGCCCTGGTTCCCTTTGGGGAGAAGGGCGGGATAAAAATAAAGTTTTATTATTATTATTATTATTATTTTCCCCAGATGGTGCTGCTCTACCTGGTCTCTATAGTGTGGAATGGTGGCAGTGCATACAATCTACCAAGGTGTTTAACCATTCAGCTGTTTGTCCAATAAAGGGAAAGTGGGAAGGGTTCATCCATGCACTAACCACCAGGCACTACTCCCCTGGATCAGCCTGTTTTCTCTTTTGGAGTTCCTTTCCCTATCAAGGAATTTTCTGATGAAGATAGTATTAAGGTATTGGGCAGAGGCATAATGAGAACTTATTAGTAAAGAAGATAGCTGGGAGGAAACTGGAATGAATTAAATTTGGAATAATAAACTGGGCTATAGGGTTCTTTTATGCATGCAAAGTGACTACTAATACAAAATTAAAATTGCTCATTGTCACCTGTAGCCCAATCCTAAATATGTTTGCTTAGAAGTAAACTTGCCTTTGTTCAATTAGACTTGCACCTTAGTAGCTGAGCATGAGATTCTAGGCTTTCATTCTCAATTCTTGAAACTTTTTGCGACCCCATGTCTAATTTTTCTGACTTGTGGAAATGAGTTCAGTTGTTTTCAATTCCTGGGGGCTCAGAAATGCCTTTCTTTGACTTAAACAGTGTGTTGACTAGGAGAAAAATGAGACATATTTCTGGCCAAGGGTTCAGATCATAATTGCTTTGAGTGTAATTTTCCAGCAGGTGCCTGCTAGCCAAAGAGGAAAATGCAGTCTGCTTTCTAATAGAGAAGTTCTGTGTAAAGGGGAAAATGATGGAGATTTCTATGCAGAGGAATACAAGGGCTTCATTCATTGTCATGTACTGCCTTCAAAACCAGGTATATAATGTAGCAATGATTTTTAAAAAACAGAACCTTCCTGCAGGTTGGTCTGTCATACAGAAATCAAGCTCAGATAAGAGATGCCAACTGTGAAGCTTTTTTTGGACATTTTATTTCCCCAGTATGGTGTAATGCTTGAAATTACTGGAGGCTCTGGTAAAATCTCCAGGATTGCTTCCAGTAATCACCTGGAAATTTAATCTGATTCATGGAGATTCCAGATGAATCCTGGATGGTTGTCAACCCTGTGCTCAGAATGTTTGTTAAATTAAGCACTTCATGTTCTTCTGATACTGGCTAAAACAGCGGTGGCCAACCTTTCAACTTTAGTGCTCCTGGACCTTTAACAAAATGACAAGCTGCACTTGCTGAAACTCCCTCATCTACACAAGCATTTACACTTGTGTAGCTTCATTGTCTTCAAGACCATGCCAGTTGACCACATCTTCAATGCAGGTGGTTACTGAATTATCCCGTCCAAGCAATGGTTTGCAAACTTAGGGCCTTGAGGGAATCATGGGGCAGTGCAGAGGATTCTGGGGCATGCTCTGCCTTGGACATGCCATTCCTGTGGGCAAGGCTTGTTGGGCTCCATTGTTGCTCAGTTTGAATGCACCCTAGAAGAAAACCAAGAAAGCTTTTCTCACAGTCATATTTCTTGCAGTCACACATTGTGGGAGAAGGTTGGAACTGGTGGACAAGCTGACCTTGAAGAAGGCTTGTCCAGCTTTACTGATTCATTTACTGAGGAACCACCTCAGAAATTTTCCAGAACAGCCTGAAAATGGCTTTTAGCTTCCCTGATGCTTTAAACTGGCAAACCGGAAGCGCAGTTTCTAACCATGTCGGGAGCCTTAGAGAGGCTTCCGTGCGATCCTAGAGGTGCATGAGGCTCCATGCCTGGGGCATTTCCCCCTTTGATTTAATGGTAGGTCTGCCACTGGATTTGGATGCTTTCCACCAAAATGGTGATCTCTACAAATCATTATTTTGGGGGCAAATTGCTATGGAGGTAATTTTATTCTTCTAAAATAGCAGGGAGGAAGCATTAAACCCCCCCCCCCCCACACACACACATGTACAGTGTGCCATGCCTGTGGTCCACTTCCTACTTTAAATATAATTTAGTTTGGCCCTAAGCAGTGGTGTACCTAGTGCCACTGGTACCCGGGATGCTCCAGGGTGCTATCACTGCTCAGTCCTTGGCACTCAAAGCCATGGGTAGACCTGGCCTCTCTACCCATGGCTTTGGGTTGAGAGGTTCCCAGGTAAGGCTTTGGGTAGAGATTCCCCCAGGGAAGCCAGGTCTACCAAACATTCAAAGCTGCAGGTATACCTGGCCTCTGCCTTGAGATCTCCTGGGGAGGCCAAGTCTATCTAGCATTCAAAGAAATAGGCACCCCCTTATGATCTGCACCTGGGGTGGACTCCCTCATATATTACTGACCCTTACAAATATGATGTCCTTTTTCTCATTTATCAGGGGAACTGGCTAACTAATATTACCAATGCAATCCTGGAGCAATTCTTATGTTTTTTATGGAGGTGGGATTGGTTGCTATGGGAAGCACCAGGAGCTCTTTCCCATCCTCTTATCAGGACCCGACGTATCGATCCCTACTAAAAATCTATGGCTACCAGACTGGTATAAAAATCTTGAGGAGTAAGTGACCTGCCCCTTCGCACAGAAGCAAAGAGAACTCAGTCTTTCTCCTGAACAAAGGCAAGGAGCAGAAATTCATGACGCTACAGATTTATTCTGGAACAACCCACCCAAAGCAAACAAACAAAAAGAAGAAAATGACTTTGTAGCTACAAATACCACTCACAATCTTCTCTAAAGATGGCCGATCATTCCTAAAATTGTAACAGTCTTATTTGCCTTTAGCTTGCCAAACCCAATCAGGCTTACATGTTTCTGAATTGCTCCTGTCACAATACAGCTGCATAACTGTGAAGGACTTGATGGAAGATGGGGCAGTGCGATTATATCTATTAGTTTCCATTATTCATGACACTTTGCAGGCTACAGAAGAGGCAAAGTAGAGTTCAGAGCTGCTTGTGTCATAGCTCAACATGTTGCACCCAACTGAACTACATTTTTCACCGAGAGATCTAAATTCTGCAGTTTCAAGAAAATGTGCTAATTTTCATATAGTTTTGCAATGTTTTTCCTGCTGATCACGTGCAAAGGACTATGCAGGGCAATGGCACTCACTTCTGACTGCTGCAAATCCTCAGCTTCATCATTCCATCCGTTGATCTTTCACATAGTATTGGTCACATAATTTCAAGCTTATTTTCACAGCTGTAGAAGCTAAAAGACTCCTTTACAAAGTCTGTTGGAAGCTGCATTGTGCAACCTATACAAAATCTGGTACGTTGAACGACTTGTGAAATGCAGATAGGCCAGTTTGGCATCAGGGTGACCAGACACCCTCTTTTTCCAGGACATATCCTCTTTTTTAGCCTCATGTCCTGAAAAATAACTTAAATGTCCTCCTTTTCCCCATGAGCTGCCTCTACAGGCAGCACATAGCCTTTCTCAATTAATAAATTACCGTATACGTAATGAAATATACGTAATATAGTTTTAAATTTATATAATAAGTAAGACAGTGTTTAAATTAACCACGTGAAATCAATAGACAAGTGTTTTTAGCTTTTATGTTATCAAGTTCTACATTTTTTGGATGTCCTCCATTTTGGAGTAACATGTCCTCTTTTGAGGTTACGACATCTGGTCACCCTGTTTAGCATGGTCCATGGAGCAGAGCTTGGGTGATGTGAATCCATGCCCCACCACAGTGATTACATTAGACTCCCAAAATTGGCTTCTTCAGTTTGGTTGTGCTCCAGCCCAGCAGGCAACCTACTGCGATAAAACCTCCTCATCACCTTACTATAAGCATTCATGTATGCGTCCAGTGTTCTGGCTGATTAATAAAAGAAGGAGGAGGACAAGAAGGAAGAGACTTACTTTGATTACACTCGGTTCCCAGAAGATGTGAAAACTCTTTTCTACTTGCCGCTTGAAGATGAATAGGAGTCTACAGAGATGAGAACACAGAGTTGTGAGTCGGGGAGCTGTTTGGGCTGACTGTAAATTGGCAGAGGTCCACATTTACACTTTAGAATTGGCTAGGCTACTTGATGAATAGCATTGATTCAGACTTCAAACGTCATACGTAGGGAGGATAGTGGTCAATTATATTTATTTACACCTTTCACTCAAATACGGAGAGTGAGAAAGTATGTAAAATTACAGCAAAGAAAGTGACAGAACTAAACCTAAAAGAAGACATATCGTTAAAAGTAATTCCCATACAGAGCTCTCAGCTATATAAAATAGAGAATTATTTATTTACTCTTTACGTATATACACTTTCCTCCCTCTCAGATTTTTATATGGAAAAAAAGTAGATGTATCCGACTTCTATAACCTTATTGATTTTGCTTGGCAAAGCAGGAAGTATGGGCAAAATCCACCTCCATTCACAGCCCAATCTTATTCAGTGCTGGAATAGCAGGGTTACTGGGCCCACATTTTTATCCAGCGCTGATATTGAGCAGGCTGGAGGTCTGTAAGGGAGCATTTATTCCCTTACTCTGTGTAGAGTCCCAGCCTGCTCAATGAGACTATTCAGATTTGCGCCAACTAAATTGCTGGTGCAGAACCAGGTAGCCCCGTGTAGGGCTTTTAGACCCAGGAAGGGATGGAGGTTAGGATACAGCAGAGGTTTCCTCTGCCATCCCTACTCCCTCCTGGTCCTGAACTGCCCCCTTCCCACCCTGAAACCCCCTTCCCACCTTTATACCACCTTCCCCCTGCCCCCCTGCTTCCTGACACAGCACTTACCTAACCCAGTGGCCATTGGGTGGGATGCAGTTCCTGTGGGACTGTTAAGGGATCATCCCCGGGGCTGCTGATAATTTGCAGCCTGGATAGGAGCAGGCCCTGAAGCCTTGGTCTGACTAAGCCAGCACAGCATCCTGGGAGCTAAGGATGATGCTATATCTGGTGACACATACCAGGTGACTGTTACCTGTGTGTGTGTATGTGTGTCACCACATGCAATGTCAGAGTGACTTGGCAGTTTTTACTGCACTCTGATTGGCTGTCACTCATATAAAGTCCAGCAGGAGCAAGCTGGGTTGTGGGAGATGCAGAGTGGATTTTGTGCCGAAGGCTACGTCATTGTGAACCGTGAATCATGTACTGTTTGGACTGTTGCTGTTGTAAATATTGTACATAGTAAAGAGGCGTTTGGTGGAGGACTTCTGCCTTGTGTCGTCTTTGTTGCCGGGAGTGTGTGTGCTCTAACCTTGAGAAATACGCAAGCCAAGCAGCCGGACAGCAGCTAGCTGCGTGAACGTCTCTCCAGCTCGCAACAGGCCTTCCCACTGGGAAGTGTGTGTGCTCTAACCTTCCCACTTCCCACTGGGAGTGTGTGTGCTCTAACCTTGAGAGATACGCAAGCCAAGCAGCCGGACAGCAGCTTGTTACGTGAAAATCCCCTTTTCCCTTCCAAGTTGTGATTTTTATATCTGGTTATATTATTTTGGATCATACAGACCAAGCAACCAGGCCACTCCTCCCCCAGCACATGTTTCTAAGGGCCATGGCCAAGCTACAAGCACATGAATTATGCAGCCGGACAGCAGCTAGCTGCATGAATGTCTCTCCAGCTCGCAACAGACCTTCTCACTGGGGCTGCTTTCTCTCTGGGTGTTGAAAAGCGCTTTTATGATATCCATCAATAGGATTGGGCTGTCCATGTATTATAACCCTCC
Source organism: Tiliqua scincoides (assembly GCF_035046505.1). Taxonomy (NCBI): domain Eukaryota; kingdom Metazoa; phylum Chordata; class Lepidosauria; order Squamata; family Scincidae; genus Tiliqua; species Tiliqua scincoides. The sequence goes on from NC_089826.1 coordinate 64,626,132, forward strand.
CTTCCCATACCAACTTCTTGATAGGTACACTGTTGTTCTTGTTTATCAATGACCATGAGGATCTGGCCCCAAGGAAAGGCATTGCTTACCTGGGCTACCGGAACAGCAGGCTACTGATTGTGTAGAGGTGTATACATGGGAAGATCTCACCTTTTTAGGTGTGGTCAAGCATACTGCAAACATCCTGGCACAGCAACAGCCCTGGTAGTAGGATAATTATATGTAATGCAAGCAAGGAAGAATTCCTCAGCACTTTGTTCTATGCATGCCTGGTAACTGAGGTTGCAATACTGTTCATGTTTACCTGGGAGTAAGCTTCACTGAACATGGTGGGGCTTACATCTGAGAAAATGCGCAGAAGGTTGGACCATTATTCTATACATTCTATATTCCCAGAACTTTATTGAATCTTCAGCTTCTCCAAACCAAAGATTATTTACAGTAAAAATCAGTGATTTCCAACCACTGTGTGTCAGTACATTGGTATGCCAAAAACAGTCTGCAGGTGTGCTGTGGGAGTTTGAGGGATAGTCATTTATTAGTAGGCCATTGGGCAGATATGAACCCCCCCCACCTGCAATGTGATGTGCCTTGTCAATTGTAAAAAAAAAAAAAGATGGCGTGCCTTGACAATTTTAGTGCCTTGACAGTGTACTGTGAGATGAAAAAGATTGCCGAACCTGCACTGCTAAGTCTGGGATTTGGGGTTGTTTGGCTGGCCCAGGAGCACGAGGTCCTCCCCTTGGGGGAGGACTGGTGGCAATTCAGAGTGGGGCAAGGCTTGGGTGCGTATAAGTAAGTCTCCCCCCCCCATTTCCTTTCTCTCTGCATACTAGTCCACATGCAAGTTTGCTGGTATAAATATACTTTTAGGTTAATGCCTGGAATTCTTGCTAATATACAGAATGCTATTTTCTAGGCAGTTCAATATTTCGGAAATGGGAAGACTTTTACCAATTTGCACACAAGCATCTAAGGTGTGGGCTGTCTTCTCAGGTGGGTGCTGAGGACCCCAGGGTCTGTGAGACGGATCCTTCACATAGCAGCATCTGGGATCAGGACAAGCCACTTTAATTTCAAGTGTGCTTTCTTCCCACTCGACACTCAATACAGTTACTTTGAAATAAGTCTCTTAATTTAAGTGAAATGGGTTTGGAAATTAAGAATCCTTAGAGAGCATCCTAAGAGCCTTTTCCCTCCCTCCTTAATTCATGTGCTAACTGTGAATTTACTGACAAAAAAGGTAACATTTCAGTTAACTTGGCAGCTTTTTGATTGCCATTCTGTGTGGAGACACTCAGAAATATGACTGGAAGCTAAACATTTTTACTGATACTTTTGAAGCTGATGATTCACTTGCTTGAGGAGCAAGGAAGGAGAGCTTTGCTGAATTGCCCGTTAACGTGAGCCCTTGGCTGGATGAATTTTGTTCAGAGGAAGAGAGCAATTTTGGCAACGTGTAGGAAGAGAGTCTTCTACATTTACCAAAGTGATTGTGGGCATTCCTATGACTTTAATCTTTTTATATACTTAAATTTTTCTTTTAAAAAAAATGGGACATAATTTTAAATTCAGAAGCTGATAAATGCGGTTGGAATATGACCCTCAGGTCTGACTTCCTTATCTGCTGATTCTGGACTCGCAGTTTTAATTAATCACAGGTTCTGAAAACCATGGTGGAGGTCCAGTTCTGAGCTCTTGGACACACCTGGAGATGGTCTCCGGTTCCAACTGGGGGCCTTTATGAGGTTTCAGAAAGGCTTCTGGGAGCCATTCTTTACTGAGGCTTGGGAACTGCTCTGAACAGATTCCTGTCATGTCCAGAGGCCCTATTGGACTGCCTCCACAGATTTAATTATCTGTGGGTTTTGATATTCATGGGGGAGGGAGGGGCCTGGGAATGTATCCCCTGCAGATACCAAGGTCCAACTGTACATAGTGTAGCAGAGTACCTTCCCTCACCTTCACACTATATATTTTCCCACATTCACACACTTCAACACGCAAGAGAGAGATATCTAAAATCAAGGTCCAACTTACTGCTTACCTGTCTGCATCCACTGCCTGGATGCTGGCCTCAAGCCAGGTAGCCTGTTGACAGCTTGCCAACATACTTAACAGAAGAGTTTTCAAATATTTGATGTTGTCGCTTTTAAGGAATTTTTAAGAAATCATATGGTTTGTGTTTTTCCACTGCACTCAATGATTCTTTAAAACGATTTTCCATTTTCCAAAAGTTGGGGTTTCTTCAAAAATCCTTCTAAAGGATGACATAATTTTTTTTTAAAATACCTCTGCAAAAAGAAAGTATAAAGTTACTACTATTGTTTATAGTATATTGTTTATTGTTTACCTGGAACTCAGCTAATTTTCAATAACGATACAATTGGGATATTAACGGGATATTGTCGCAAGTTAAATTTCATTGAAGTGAGCTGTTTTTCCCTAACTGTTTGTGAAAGGAATGGGTGGTAGTTATGAATAGCAAATGTTTAACAGCCCAATCCTATCCACACTTTCCTGGGAGCAATCCCCATTGACTCTAATGGTACTTACTTCTGAGTAGGCCTGCATAGGATTGGGCTCTAAATGATTTGTGCCATGTGAGTTAGCTTTGCTTCTCCTTGCAGAACAGGCAGGCAGAAGATTGGAATCTGATAATAGATCTCTGGGTAATTTGCAGCAGATTGGCAAGTGTTTCTGATCCCCAGTGGTTTAACAGTAGCAACAATAACCCCCGCCTCCCAAGCACCAAATTAGGATATTGGAAGCAGGGGGAAAGGTAGATTGTTTGGTATAAACCCTGTGAGCTCCATTCTGCTATTGACAACTTTTGATGCTGAGCAAGCATGTAGTTACAGAACCATGTTCCTTGACTATGAGAACATGGCCATTTCCCTGCTATCGTTTTGTATCTAATCCTAGTTGGTGTATCATAGGGTTCTTGTAGATCATGTAGCCCTGAAGTCATCCCACCTGATACAACATATTTAATCTTTAGCAAGTATTCTGAATTAACTTTGAACAGGAGAATCTAGGATGGACATCTGTAGGCTGCATAGCAGTGTTTGCTTGAGGGAGGTTGTGTGCAGGGCCATTAATGAAATCCACAATGAATGGTGCTCTCGTGTATCATTCTAAAACCAGCAGCTAAAAAAGAACAGTTACAAAAGACAAGCAGGCCTGAGCGCTTCTGTTCCCAGGTAATTCAAGCACCAAAAGCATGACCTTATTGGATCATGATCTGTGGTTAAAGATTTGTGGCTTACCTGGAATCTGAGCTTTCATTTTTATCTATTTTTTTTTTAAATGTGATTTGTAAGCGTAAGCTTTATTATTCTTAAAGAAGAGCCTGGAAGTATAGTATCAAGTACATATTTGGAACATGGGAGTGGGATGAGAGAACTTCTTGTAATCACAAAATGAGGCCTCTTCATCCACCCCCAACCTTTGCTTCTCCTAATCTTTCTTCTCCCTTCCGTCTTTCTTTTTGTAAACATGTCCCACTTTCTCCAGTCTGACAAAAGAAGTACATATGACAAAGAATGTAAATTAAGTATTATTGTGCATTGTCACTTTTATTTGCATACTTCATTCCAACCTCCACAGGTGAAGTGTTCTGGTGAAAAAAAAATTGAAATTTACAAGGTTACACCACTGCTGTTGCTTGGTGTGTAGCCAAATTAGCAAACTTGTTTATCCAAATGAATAATCTAAAAATTGTGAATGATTAAAAGTCTGGTTAAATAGGAGTGTTAAATAACAGCCTAAACCTGAATTATCCAGTGTCCAGAGGAGCAGTGGCACCAAAATGACTGCTGCTGCATTCTATGTGCGCTGGATAGCAACTGGCCTCTCTTTGGGGGAAGGGGGCATTTTTCCTCTTCCTCCCGGTAATAACCTCATTAGTGAATGGTTCAGGCAGCTTCCCCGTGAGGAAACCATGATGTAGGCTTTCTCATGAAGAAACTGCATGAACCATTCACTAATGAGGCTAGGCCGTATCTCTGAAACTAGAGGTAATAGGGCAAAACTGATGCCACTTTTGGAATCAGCACCCTAAATATACCCAGGAATAGGTCTAACTTTTCAAGCGGCAAAAAGTGTATTCTGTTAGAACTGCAGGCTATACACAGTTTAATCAATTAATCAGCTAAAGCTTAATGAGTTGATTTTTTCATAGAAGCCAATTCTAATTTGTTGGGCTGTAAGTTACAGGCATATATGTTCAATTTGGGATATTATTTTGGTTGTGTTGTGCTGTTATAGTAAAAGAAAAAAATATTTTTTCAACACTAACAGAGATTGATAGCTTTGGTATCTGAAATAGAAATTAACTTTACATTCCAGTATTTCAGATGGCGTATGTATGTTGGACATCCCTTATCCAAACTGTTTGGGACCAGAAGTGTTTTGGATATCATATTTTCCCATATTTCAAAATACTTGCATATACATAATGAGAGATCTTGGGGATGAGGCACAAGTCTAAACACAAAATTCATTTATGTTTCATATACCCCTTATTCACATAGCCTGAAGGTAATTTTATACAATATTTTTTTTAAATAATTGTGTGCATGAAACATAGTTTGTGATTTTATTTCTTTAGGCAAAAAAGTTTTAAAAAAATGTTGGTGCTCAAAAACGTTCCTCGGAATGCTCTGTATTTCAGAATTCCAGACAAGGGGTGCTCAACCTGTGTGTGTGTGTGTGTGTGTGTGTGTGTGCGAAATTTTTTTTTTAAGTTTTTAAAAGTCTTGATTAATTTATTAAAAGCCAGTTGATTAAATATTGACTAAACCAGGGGTGTCCAACTCGTTTCATACAGATGGTAGAATAGCATTCATCATGCCTGCTGAGGCCCAGTAGTGATGTCATTAGGCAGGAAGTGATGTCATTAAACAGGTCATAACAAAAAAATAAGCACTTTTTCTCATTTAGGAATTCATTAGCTGCAAACGAGAGAAGAGAAAATATGCAAATCTTGATCATATTTCAAAATATGGGAGAGCCCAGTTTTCATGTGGGCTGCACTTTCAGCAGTAACACCTCAGCACTGCTCAGCAGCTGAGAGCCTGAGGGCCAGATAAAAAGCTTCCGCGGGCCACATCTGGTCCCTGGGCCTTATGTTTGACATCCCTGGTCTAAACAGCTCATAGATATCTATTCATACTGTGTTATGGAAGATACATTTTTTATTCTTTCTCCAGTGGCCTGAACCATACTTTTCCATGGAGGTTCTTTGACTCTATCATCATTAGCATTCGCTGTGCTCCTTGGTTTTTGAGATATTCACGCCATGGGATGGGGTAGGAGGGGGAAGCCACATAAGCCAAGCAAAATGGATTATGGAGCGTACAAATATTGGTCCTCTTACAGGACACTGGGTTTTCCCTCAGGTAAGATGATTCACTGATTGCCGTAATTTGAAATTGGATTAGATTTGTGGAGGTTTTTCCACACAAGGCAATTATTGATTTCATGGTTCAATTTGTGTATTTCATGGCACTTCTGTGAAAAAAGTAGATGTTTCATGCTTAGGTATGATGTATTAAAGTAAGGAAATGGGGTTCTGACATTAGGTAGATTTCACAGAAACATTAAACACTGTTTTGGAAAGAGAGCCGCAGCTGGATTTTTCACATCTACAACCCTGAATTTTCTGTTTGTGTTGCAGAGGGCAATGGCCAGCTCTTTATTCAAACAATATTGCAAACTCCTTGGACTAAGAGCATGTGTTTGTCATACATGGCAGCCAGCAATTTGTGAGCCGTTTCTAAATGACATTTTGCATACTTAAAGCTTTATTTTGTCATTAATGATTGAATTTCATTTGCTATGCACTTTATTGCAGAATTGCTCCAAGCATGTCCATTCAAGGTCGTTTCAAGGGGTTTATGCTTTCTGTAGGAAACATTTACAATACACTTTATGACCAGTCATCTTTTTTTTTCTTTTTTTTTTTTAATTACACTATCAGATCTTTTGGTGGGAGCTTGGAAAAGGCTATGAAGATGAAACATGATTGTGAGCTATTTTATAAGGCTTTTCAACAGAGTAAAAGGCCTTTTTCAAGGGGGAAAAGCAACGGGTAGCCCAATCCTAAGCTGCGCTGGTGCAACCAGGCCATATGGCCTGTGCTGCATCCAGTGTGGCTCAGGAGGTGGCTGGAGGTTTCCTCAGGGTAAGGATTGATGTACCTGGGGGAAAGCAAGGGATCCAAATGTACAGAGGCCCTGTAAAGAAACCTTCAGAGGGCATTGAAAAACCACTGGTTTTGGGGTGAAAGCAAGAAGTGAGGGCTAGAGGAAGCCATTTGCAGTCTCCTCAGTAGGCCCTCAGACATGATGGTAGGGGTGACAAAGGCATTTTCCTGGGAGGGGTGCATTCTGCAGTCCTGGCCCCAGGTAGCATAGGGCCAGGATTGCCAATGAGGGTAAGGATATATATTTCCCCTTACCCTGGATAAAGCCCCAGCCACCTGTGCTTTTCAGATCCACCCCAACTATGGTTGGCAACCTTCAGTCTCGAAAGACTATGGTATAAGCCTACAGCACCCAATATTCCCAGGCAGTCTCCCATCCAAGTACTAACCAGGCCTGACTCTGCTTAGCTTCCAAGATCAGACAAGATTGAGCACATGCAGGATAACAGTTAATCTGAGACACCCTGTGTAGGGTGACCTTCCTGACCTAGGAAGGTGGGTTGGATGCAGCATCTGACACTGCCAGTGATCCTGTCCCCTCCCAGCCTCGATCCTCTCCCGTCCCACCCTCCTCCACACAAGAACACCCTCTCCCTGCCTCCAACATGTCCTCCAGCTACCCTATCCCAGCCCCCACACCACCTGGCATGACCTTACCCGTGTTGGTCAGTGTTGGCAGGCAGGTGGAGGCTGCTGGGCCAATGTTTCCGGTTTGTGGATAGCCACGGATGTGCCTTACAGAATGTTTGTGACACTCTGAGTTGGCATGGGGATGGCTGCACTGGCTCAACAAAGAGTTAGGATTGTGTTATAAATTCCTGTTGCTTCCCTTGGAATTACATTACATGTGAAGCTGTCTTAGTTGGACCATTGGTTCGTCTGTATGGTAGCTGTCCAGGGTTTCAGACAGGGTTCTTTTCCAGCCCTATCTAGAGATGTCAGGGATTGAACCTGGGACTTTCTGGACCAGTTGACCTTACTCCCAGCTGTGGATAGGATGGCAGCTGCAGTCACTTCTCTCTCCCCCCCCCCCCATTCCAGACATGTCTAATGCCTGTGGGAGCCTTGGATGAGATAGAGAAAACAGTGCAGGCCTCACTTTCAATCTATAGTCTGCAATTTTTTTTAATGCTCAAATAAATTTGTAGCCTAGTTAAGCCCATCATATAGCATCCTGACTTCCTTCCATCAATTTGAAGGTTGTTTCATCGAATCAGTTAATGTTCCTGGAGGATTAAAGAGAATGGCAGGCAGAGAATTGCTTGTGCTGCCCCACAGATAGTTAGTTTTAGCCTTTACACACAATTTCAACCATTCATCACCTTGATAAAAAAAAATATGGGAAAAGAGGTCTTTCGCTGTCTTTTAAAATAAAAATAGGTGAAATCATGGCCTTAACTGCACAATTTGCAGAAAATCACCTTCCATGCCCTTTTCACAGCTAGCAAACTGGGATACTTTCAGAATGACAGCAGCCACAGTGGAAGAGAATCAGAAATGAAAGTCATGTGAATTGCTTTTTATTTTGAACTGCTTCTTGGTATATGCAAACGTTTTCTATATTTTAGCCTTAGAAATCATGTAATGATTTAATTTTCACATTTAATGTGTATTGCGATTAGAAAAGTTTGTGTGGGGTGGTGGGAGGATAGCAGGGTCTTGTACCTACCAGCCATCACTGCCAAGAAGTGAACAAGGTGGAGGATATTGTTGTAAACTGCTTTGTGTACTCTTACTATCATTAGTAGTAGTAGCAGTAGTAGCAGTAACACCCTCATCAGTGTTCGACTTGCTTTCAGAAGAGGTAGATCAAAAGAAATGAGGGAAGGGTCTTTCATGTATCTCCAGGGTGCTCTGGGTTTCATCCAGGAAGACAGTTCCAATTTTCAGGAGCTCTTTTAGTTAGGAATGGAACATTCAGAGGGACTCTGAAGACTGGGTGCTGCTAGTGCTGATCCAGTTGCTCCCCATGAATTTCTCAAGTATTTTCTGTTTCTTTGTACATAGCTTGACCTTGTGTAGGCTTTCAAAAACATTGGCTTTCTAAATGACTCAGGGATCTGCATCATTTAAGGTCCACTGAACTTAGGCTCTTAGAATGAACGGATCCTTCATTCCCCTTGGAGGGACACTTACAACCTGATGGGCTGTGTCAGTATGCACACACTGTCACAAAAGCACCATAAAGCACTTTGCACCAGTGTGAGTAGTCAGAGCAACAGCAGGATGCCTGCTGGACCAGGTAAGTCCAGCACAAGGGCAGGGGTGGGCAGATTGGGTCCAGGAGGCAGCAGGATCAGCAGCACCAGTTTGCACCATATCCAAATCCCCTTCCAGGGGATTCCTGATCTGCCTGCATGGATCAAATATGGACTTGCACCAGAGATCTTGCTGGCACAAGTCCAAGTTGACCTGTTGCAGCTGCTATGGCTTACCACGGGGCAAGGGCACAAATGTCCCCTTACCCCAAGGAGATCTCCAGCAGCTGAAATTCCCCTGCAGGTTACAGTGTAGCCTGAGTTGGTGCTGCTGCATCACCACACAGAAATCTGGATAGGATTGGGCTGTTAAAAACAATTATCAAATGCCTATAAAATACTCCCTTGATTCACTTTCAGAAGCTGATCTATACACAGGACAGGTAGTTTTGTGAGGCTAAGATGAAACAGGGATGGCACTGCTTGCTGGTGAAGGAATTGCACTTTGCACATGCTCTGTGGAAGTCTCTTCCTTCTAGGCTTCAAAAAATCCACTTGCCTGCATACCACAGATGGGGTTCCTCCCCTGCTGACAAATGCTTCAACTTTTGCTTCCTTCTTTCAGGGGATAAGCTACATCACCTGTCCTCCTTCCCTTCTTTTGAGAGTGGTTGCTTCTGTTCTAAGTTTTGCAAAAATTCTGCTGGCAGGGGGAGAAGCTCTATCCCCTTGTCTTCCCTAAGGGAAAAAAGACTGTCCTGTTGTTCCCTTTCTGTTGGATTTTTTCCGAAGGGAGCTGCTAGGCATGGTTGGCCGTTCTCGAAAAGCTCAAATTGCAGAGAAAACCTCCCTCCCTTCCCCCTCTCCCCAGATTTATAAGAGAATATTATACAGCAGGATTGACAATAAACATCAAACCTTTTCATGCCTCCATAACTCATTGTGGAAAAGGCTGTTTATTTCTTTTAAGAAAGCAAGGATGTGTGTTTATGAGAGAGATAACTTGAAGCTAGAGTGCAATGGCTGCTTTTGAACCAATTTCAGAGTATATAGTGCATAAACTTAAAGACCGCTTACACGAACGGTAAACAGTAAATGATAGTCCTATTACCGTGTAATTTTTCCCCCCAAGAAACATTTCTAAGATAGAGATGCTTTGAAAGTACAAGCATTTGATAATTTCTGGCAAGACGTAAAAAGGCACTGAACAAACTCAGCTGTGAAATCTTGTGTATACCATAAGAATGCTGCCTTTTTGTTTGATTTTATTTATTTTTTGTTTTTGCAAGTGAGGAGAAATGGTTAAAAGAAGAGCTAATTAAAATTAATGATGGCATGGAATTGTCAAGCTGGAGGAAATTGAATGGTGTTTTGATGTTATAAATTCAGCCAGAACTTTGTAGAAGAATCCGCCCTATGCCCTCGCCCTTTCAAAGAAGTTTTTTTCCATTTTGTTTTCCATTCTGTCAAACCCAACTGGCTGCAATTCTGCCTGTCAATCACAAGGTGGTATGTACGTAGTTGACAATTTCGCTTTCTGCTGTTCAGTCACATGACCATGCCTGATCCACCCCCTCTGCCTTCAAAGAATAACAGAATCTTCAACAATTGCAATTCACTGCCTTTCCCCCCCTTAATCCACACTGGTAATCAGGCTAGCCCACCGAGGAATAGAAAGAGGGGTGTGTGTGTGTGTGTGAGTGAGGGGGAGGTTGCTTAAGCATTTTTTACTGTCTGCAAAGACTTAAAAGTTAATATTTTTAATAGAACCAGCATAGCATGGCGTATCAGACTAGGATCTAGAAGATGTGGGTTCAGTTCTCCTCACATCCATGAGGTTCCTTGGTGACCTTTGAGCTAGTTCTGCTCTCTCAGCTTAACCAACCTCACAAGGTAGATGTGAGCATAAAAACGGTGAGGAGCAACCTGCACTGTGCCGAGCTCCTTAGAGGAAGGGCAGGGTATTAATGTGAAAAATCCTATTAGCTCCACCATGGTGATGAACAGTAGAATGCAAAGCATTAACTACTCTGACAGATTTTGATTCCAGTCACAATATCAACACATTATTGTATATCTGTTGGGAGGGGGCAGGAAGGTTGCTGGAATGGGTGGATCCAACAGTGATGGTGCTGATCACCAACCCTCCATTTTTGATGCATCCCACCCCCTTTCTTTCCTTGGACCTGCGCTAGTAAAATTGCTAGCTCAGGTCCACGGAAACCCATTACTGTTTGGGAGGCCTACAGAAATATGTTTCTGTTTTAAAAGGAAAGAATGCATTTCTATGCCTTTGAATGACTGTGGAATGGTGCACTTTTTATTCACACTAACAGGAAAACTAACAAATTGAAAAATCTTGCCCTTGTGAAAGTTAACGTTCCCATTTTTGCAGATAATTGCCCCGAATATGTGATGTTGCTTTTCAGTGATGTGGAAATATATGCAAAAATAATCAACAAAGGGTTGTTGTTGTTTTTTTGCAGTTTTAGTCAGGGAAGACAACTGACCTAATCTTCCCTTAATGGAAGGCTCTCTTTTGAACCATCTACAATGTGAAATTCTTTATTATTGCCTGATGAATAGGCTGTCACTGGATGCTTGCTCCACTCATTACTGGTGGCTCCTTGAAAGAACACACTTCCCAAAGCACAGGTGTTTTTTACTGTAGGTCAAATCTGTCACGTGCCTCCAAAACGCCAGTCTTCACCTATTAGATTTGGCATGGATCCGATATTCATCATTGTCAACAAATGCATCACAGTAGGGTCAGAGCATCAAACCAATCTATGGATCTCTCCCCTTTTAGCCTAAGCAAATGTGAAGGTCACATAGAAAACCTTTGGGTTATTTAAAGCAAATCAGTAATTTATGGCATATTTCTTTTTTTCTCAGCTTAAGCATATTTTAAATTGCTCAATAGATAGGTTAATATCAGGTTCATTTCCATGTTAGTATAAACCTCATTTATTACTCATTTGCTACCTCTAAGTCCCATGGATGTTTTTCCTCCTCATTAGCTACACATAACACAATTAGGCTTTGACCAACTTGGGAAAGAAAGAAAATTAGCTGGTTGAACATTCAGTGTGTGCCACATAGCCTCCGATATTTCACAGATGAAATTAGCGACCCTCTGGTGTACTTGTAACACCCCTATTTTTACATTAAGGATCATTTCATCAGCAATAGCCAGTTTTGTGCTGGCTTCTGAAATGGGATGTGAGAGTAAACTGACCATAGTACTTCCCCTTAAGAAAAGGGAGGGGTTAAAAATAATGTATAGCAGAATCTTTCCTCTCACAGTGTATTTTGTGTACTCTTTGAATAGTTGCAACTCCAAACACATATTTGTCATCTCATTAGGCCAGCGATTTACAATCAGTGTGCTGTGGCACAGTGGTGTGCCATGGGAGAATAGGATGGTCATTTATTAGTATGGGGGACTAATACCATTTGGGGGACGTGAACCTTCCACCAGCGGTATGATGTGTCTTGTCAATTGTGAAAAAAACTGATGGTGTGCCTTGACAATTTTGGCACCTTCTCAGTGTGCCAAGAGATTAAAAAGGCTGAAAATCACTGTATTAGGCATCTAAAAGACAGAAGGTGATTGAAAAGGAGGAGCCCACTCTTTATTTTCTGGTCACTCAACCAAAAATGAAATCACTTGGCCCTGTCTGGGGTCCAGTAATATGATTTAAATGAAAAGATGGTGCTTGAATTTTGGATTCACAATATGCTAGAAAAACCATTATTGTGTACAGTACTATGGTAGTATGTATATAGTCTGCCCTTTTAATTGGTGGGTTCAAAACCCATGGATTTGACTCAGTGCAGATGACCATGGCCATCCATGTTGACTTGCATAAAGAAAAACCTGGTTCCTTTAAAAACATTTAAATGAGTTGGAAAAAAGCAAACAAAAAAAACAAAAAAAACAAAAAAAAAAAACAAAACTCACCTTACCTTAGTGCTGCAAACTGGAGGTCTGCAGGGCAGTCTATGGTGCTTCAGGAAGAAATTTCTGGGTCGTGCCAATGTCCCTCCTCTTCCCTTGGCCCTGCATTGCACCACAATGCATTGCATAAGTGTTTGGGAAACTCATCATTGATGCATTCTTGGCATGATTAAGAGCCATGGGGAACGGCCTCTCATGACCCAGGAATTTCTTCCTGGAGAACCATAGACTGCCCTGCAACCCTCCAGCTTGCTGCAGTAAGATAAGGGGAGCTTTTCTCCTTCCTCCCCCCACTCATTCAAACTGACCAGTTTTTATAAACCACAATTTAACATGTTTTTTTGCAGATCCCCTGCAGATAACAAGGGCGGACCTGTATTGTACAGTATATTATGGGAGAGTAGGATAAACTTCAAGATCTAGAATGTGAAATGAAAGGCTGTGTCTTAGATGGCATCTCAGTGTTTGCGTGTATGAATCTACATGCCTATGCACTAGAGCAGGGGTGCTCAATAGGTGGATCGCGATCTACTGGTAGATCGCGAGGCAAAATGAGTAGATCGCGGAGTGCCGACCCCCCCCTTCAGGTGCCTCTGGGAGGAAACGCCGGGAGTAAGGCCCATTGTACTCAATGGGGCTTACTCCCAGGTAAGTGTGGCTAGGATTGCAGTCTCACAGCCTAATCCTAGGCATGTCTACTCAGGAGTAAGTCCTGTTATACTCAGTGGGGCTCAAGGTACACCAACATACATTGTACACATAAATGTTATATGTTATGATGGCGCGAACATTGTAAAAAAAACTCTGGTAGATCTCCGGGCCTTGCTGGGTTTCAAAGTAGCTCTCGAGTCGAAAAAGTGTGAGCACCCCTGCACTAGAGCCAAGACAGTTTTGCTCCCACTCGAATACTTAGGGAAAGAGGTTGAAACTGCAAGAATGGCAACTCTTGTGCAGGTGCAAACAAAGCCTTAAGAAGATATGCCCATCATCTCCTCCCCAAGACAAAATATGAACATGATTTATTTAGGAAAGGAACCAGAGAATAGGGCTTTCCTTGGTCAATAAGAACATTTGGAACTTATGTGTACCATTTCATAATAATAGCCAAGCAGATTAGAGTTATCAAAACATACAGCAACAGCATTGCAATGCTGGAAAGTTATCTGTAAGTTCCATCAGGTTGTTAAGAATATACAGTATTCCTTCTTTGCTTTGTGCATGCTCGATATAATAGGATATAAAGATAATGAGGGCATTGCAGCTCGAAGTAAGTTCAGTACTGTTAAGTCTCATTGATTTCAGTTGGAGAGTTAGGTATGTGCTTAACAGCCCAATCCATATTTTCCAAGGAGTAAACCCCATTGAATCTAATGGGACTTACTTCTGAGAAGACATGCATAGGATTGACCTGTAAACCCATTTCTTTTGTTGCAATTAATGTGACATAACAAAGGCTCAATTTTGACATTTTTCCAAATAATGAATGTTTCTGGTCCATTTTTGGAAGGGAATGGATATAAAAATGACATTCTAGTTTAAAATACGGCAAGTTCTATTGAAATTGTGATCCAAAATAACATGTTCTGGAAGAATGTTAATCTGCATGATCAAATTTACCTTCTCTCAGAGAAGTTCAAACTCATCCTGTTTATTTCCCATGCTCTGTACATTCATATATATGCAATGTAAGCTCTGCAGGTTACAACCAAATATCCCTCTCGCTTCTTTAGTAAGGTTGGGCCTCTCTGAATGCTTTCTAGTAGCAGCAGTGTCCTGAGGTATCCCCTCTGAAACCCTTACCTGTGAATTAATCTTTGGGCTTATGTTTCCACCCCTCCCCTCCAGCTTCAGTTTAAAGCCCTCCTGATCAGATTTGCCATGATTCCACCAGAAAAGATTCTTCCCCATCCTCGCGTTGCAGTCCAAATGAACAGTATATACTGTGCCCATTCCACTCTTACTTAACTAATGCATGGGTGACTGGTTAGAAAGCTTTAGATGTTGCTCATTTCTTTTAGGAGGCAAACGAATTGGACAGCAGACACAATTCAAACATGCCCTGATCAGTATGCAAGCCACAATGCTTGCAGACAAGCACTGGATGGAATGGATTTGAACATCAAAACAACAGAATGCAAGATGTGATTGGAAACAGACGTTAACAGCAAAGGGTCCTCAGCATGGGTTCTTGATAAAGTCCATTTGGTCTCTCTGCACACAGCTCAGATTCTATTTTTCCCCCTTTTAATCTTTAACGCTCAATGCAGGAGCTCTCCCCCCCAGCTCTTATTTTTACTGAAAGAAGTAGGAATTTTGGCAGCATCTTGAGTGATATAAAGGGGGGGAGGAGAAGCTTTTGTTTTCACCCTGTTCAAATGTACGTATTAACGATTTCCATTATGTGTGCCCTGGATCATAATCTTCTGCTCTTCATTATTGAGAAAAATTATGTAACTGAGTTCTCTGTGTTTGAAGAATGCACAGTTCAGAAGAAAGCTCCACAACTCTGGCTGGGTATAGGCAGTTGTGTTTCAGGTAACTGAAAGTGATGAGAGAGAGAGAGAGAGATCACTGCCTGCAAGTACATCCCCACTTTTTTTTTTTTTCTGGTTCTGCTGCTACCGTTTCTGGTCAAACAGGTTTTTGAAGCACTCTCTACAAGCAGTTGCAGACCTACCATAAGGTTCAGTGGGGCAAAAGCCCCGGGCATGAGGTGCTAGGGCCCCACGGAAGCCTCTCCCAATGGGTGCAGAAACTGTGCTTCTGGTTTTCCGGAAGCACAGTTTATAGCATCAGGGAACCTCAGAGAGGTTTCTCTGATGCGTTCCTGGGTCATGCAAGGCTCCGTGAGCCTCAGGTGAGTGGGGAGGGGGTGCAGATTTTTGCACTGGGGGCAGTGATAGCCCACGGGGGGGGCACCATCATGGACCTTTGCCCTCGGCATGGGGCTGGGGACGTCGCTGCTGTCTGCAAAACCTGGTTTTTAACGAAAGACTACAGAGGGACACATGAAACATGAACATGTACCCAAAGGCAGTTGTATTTCTATCATGCAACACCCTCAAGTCTCTGATAATAACTGTGCAATTAAGGTTATAGTGAATCCTCCAGTGAGGGAGAGCTCACAACTACGCGAGGCAGAATGTCTGGTGCCAGACAGCAGTTTTTATAGTGAGGCAATGGTGTCTAACCAAAATCTACTTCACTCTACTTTCAGCCTGTTTCTTCTGGTCTTGCCCCTTAAGAGCCGCAGAAAACAAGCTGTGCACTTCTTCAGTAGCAACAGCACTTTACATTCTTGAAGCTGGTTATTGTATCTCCTCATATTCTACTCCAGGCAAAACTTGCCAAGCACTTTTAACTGTTTTTCGTGTGCTTTCCAGACCCTATCCTATGGAATCTCTCATTGAAAGAGGTAAATGGGGCATTATAGTGAATGGGGCTTACTCCTCGGTAAGTCTGGATAGGATTGCAGCTTCAGTTGCCCTCTTCTGCTGCAGCTCCATTCCACTGTTCCTGAGTCAAAGTTAGCCCAATAAGGATCCCTTTAGCTCTGGAACTTGCTAAGTAAATCTCCTATATAAAGTGTTCTATACGTCTGACTTTGTAGTTGGCAGGAAAGGACATGGAAAGCGATGCAAGATTCAGTTGTATTCCAGCTGTCCATTACTATTACCATGCCAAGACTGGATGTAGATATTAAGCACCAGGAACCACAGGCAAACTTCTTGATCAACACAGGGCATGAGCCCAGAGAGTGACCTTAGTCCATGCATTGTCCTTACTGTATAGTTGGACTGCAATATCCTCTGGTCCAGCATCTGAGGATTTGATTCACCACAGATGCCAGCAGATACTGGAAATCAACATTTAAAGCCCTTTTGTTTTGTTTTTTAAAAAGGGCCGAAATCCAACATTGATACCTTTTTGTGGCCAAACCATGCTATTTCCAAGCCTGTAGAGCTGTTTTTTGACCCCTGGGTTTTTTGACCCCTGGGGGCTGGGGGCTAAGAATAGGCCCTCAGTTTGGCTGTACTTGTCGTAAGAGGCGACTAAACAGCCACCGGGTAGATGGGACTCGTCAGCCTAGGAAGGCAGCTCATCTAAGAGAAGGAAACTCTGACCTCAAACCTCCACTGCCTTGTGGCTACATCCAGTTCTGGAAAAGGCTTCAGGAGTCAACCTCGAGGCAAAATCAGGAGCCGGAGTCCCTTAGGCAGTTCATGGCTGAACACAGTCACGTTCTGGCAACTCCTGCGACGCCGCTGGAACCAACCGTATTGGCTTCTGCCTTTCCATTGGACCATTCCAGCGACGTGGAGAGGGGGGATTTGCTGCATGGGTAACAGCCTATCCTCCATACCTTCTTTACCCAGGCTTCGCGCACTGGAGAGGACACTCCAACTTCGCCATACGGCGTCGGCACAACACGGGAAGCAGCAGTTTACCGGTTATAAGTCTTTGCTCGATTGGCGTAAAGCATGACGCCAGGGGCTGCTTCCGACGGTGGGAGAGATCATTGCATCTCATTGGGCAGCTACCGCCCGCCTTAAGCTGGGCAGTCCCCAGCCAGTAAGGTGTTGCCTCGCCACGGTCTGTTAACCTCATGGGGTGCATGGGGTTTAGGGTGAAAACCGACAAGCGGATCGACAACTCTGCACCATGCAACAGAAAACAGAAAACTACTGCCCTAAAGCTGGGCACCTGGAACGTTAGGACAATGACACCTGGCTTCTCTGATGACCTGCAAGAAATAGACGACGCACGCAAAACAGCTGTCATCGACATGGAGCTGAGCAGACTGCAGATGGACATCGTCGCCCTTCAAGAGACTAGGCTGCCAGATTCCGGATCTGTCAAGGAGAGAAATTTCTCATTTTTCTGGCAGGGAAAACCACCAAACGAAACCAGGGAACATGGCGTTGGCTTTGCGGTCAGAAATACCCTGCTGAAATCCATCATCCCACCTACTGTGGGAAGTGAAAGAATTTTGTCCCTGCAGCTCCAGTCATCAGCAGGACCTATCACTCTCATCAGTGCTTATGCACCGACTCTGTTGTCTCCAGCAGAAGCCAAAGACAAATTCTATGATGACCTGGCCACCACTGTCAAGAAAATCCCTGTAAAAGAGCCATTGTTCATCCTTGGCGATTTCAATGCTAGAGTTGGTGCTGATAACAGTTCATGGCCCACTTGCTTAGGTCAGTTTGGCACTGGGAGGATGAACGAAAATGGCCAACGCCTGCTAGAGTTTTGCTGTCATCACGGTCTCTGTGTCAGCAACACATTCTTCAACACAAAGCCCCAACATAGAGTCTCTTGGAGACATCCAAGATCAAAGCACTGGCACCAGCTCGACCTGATCCTCACCAGACGCTCCAGCCTTCCCAGCATCAAGATCACACGCAGTTATCATGGTGCTGCCTGCGACACTGACCACTCCCTGGTGTGCAGCAGAGTGAAACTGCAAACAAAGCGACTGTATCACACGAAAAAGGAAGGAAGACCTCGCATTGATACCAGCAAGACCCGGGATCAGAGAAAAGTGGAGGAATTTGCACAAGCGCTTGAGGAATCTCTTCCAGGCCCGGCCGACGCAAACGCATCCAACAGATGGGAACATTTCAAGAATACCGTTTACAACACCGCCTTGTCCATATTCGGCAAGAAGACCAACAAGGCGGCAGACTGGTTTGAAGCCCACTCTGAGGAGTTGACACCAGTCATTGAGGAAAAGAGGAGAGCTCAAGCAGCATACAAGGCCTGTCCCAGTGAGCGCAACCTGCAGGTCCTCCGAACTGCTCGCAGCAAAGTCCAACAGACTGCCAGGAGATGTGCTAACGACTACTGGCTCCAGCTCTGTTCCGAGATACAGATAGCAGCTGACACGGGCAACATCAAGGGGATGTATGATGGTATCAAGCAGGCCCTAGGTCCAACACAGAAGAAAATTGCCCCTCTGAAGTCTGCCACAGGCGAGGTCATCCAGGATCGGGCGCAGCAGATGGAACGCTGGGTGCAGCACTACTCTGAGCTATATTCCAGAGAAAATGTAGTCACCGAAGAAGCACTGAACAACATTGAGTGCCTGCCTGTGCTGGAAGAGCTTGACAGTGAACCAACCCTAGAAGAACTTCACGTGGCCCTGGACTCCCTTGCCTTTGGCAAGGCACCTGGAAAAGACAGCATCCCTGCTGAAGTCCTAAAATGCTGCAAAGAGATCATCGTCACTGAGCTGCATGAAATCCTCTGTCTCTGCTGGAGAGAAGGTGGAGTACCTCAAGACATGAGGGATGCAAACATCATCACGCTGTACAAGAACAAAGGTGACAGGGGTGACTGCAACAACTACCGCGGCATCTCTCTCCTTAGCGTTGTAGGAAAGCTGTTTGCCCGAGTTGTACTAAAGAGGCTCCAGGTACTTGCAGAGAGCGTCTATCCAGAATCGCAGTGTGGATTCCGAGCCAACAGGTCCACCACTGATATGGTATTCTCCCTTAGACAACTGCAGGAGAAATGCAGGGAACAACGACAGCCACTCTTTATAGCCTTCATAGATCTCACAAAGGCTTTCGACCTGGTCAGCAGAGACGGCCTCTTCAAGATTCTCCCCAAGATTGGATGTCCACCCAGGCTCCTCAGCATCATCAGATCTTTCCACAAGGACATGAAGGGCACTGTTGTCTTCGATGGCTCCACATCAGACCCTTTTGACATCCGAAGCGGAGTGAAGCAGGGCTGTGTTCTTGCACCAACCTTGTTTGGAATTTTCTTCGCTGTCCTGCTGAAGCAGGCCTTTGGAACTGCAACAGAAGGCATCTATCTCCGGACCAGATCAGACGGAAAGCTCTTCAACCTCTCCAGACTGAGAGCAAAATCCAAAGTCCAGCTGAAATGTCTGCGCGACTTCCTCTTTGCCGACGATGCAGCTGTCACTACCCACTCTGCCAAAGATCTCCAGCAGCTCATGGATCGTTTTAGCAAGGCCTGCCAAGATTTTGGACTGACAATCAGCCTGAAGAAAACACAGGTCATGGTTCAGGATGTGGACTCACCTCCCTGCATTACAATCTCTGAGCATGAACTGGAGGTTGTCCATGACTTTGTGTACCTTGGCTCAACGATCTCCGACACACATTCTCTCGATACCGAGCTAAACAAGCGCATCGGTAAAGCAGCTACCACGTTTTCCAGACTCACAAAGAGAGTCTGGTCCAACAAGAAGCTGACAGAACATACCAAGATCCAGGTCTACAGAGCTTGCGTCCTGAGTACACTTCTGTACTGCAGCGAGTCATGGACTCTTCGCTCACAACAGGAGAGGAAACTGAGCGCTTTCCACATGCGCTGCCTCCGACGCATCCTCGGCATCACCTGGCAGGACAAAGTTCCAAACAACACAGTCCTGGAACGTGCTGGAATCCCTAGCATGTATTCACTGCTGAAACAGAGACGCCTGCGTTGGCTTGGTCATGTCGTGAGAATGGATGATGGCCGGATCCCAAAGGATCTCCTCTATGGAGAACTCGTGCAAGGAAAGCGCCCTACAGGTAGACCACAGCTGCGATACAAGGACATCTGCAAGAGGGATCTGAAGGCCTTAGGGATGGACCTCAACAAGTGGGAAACCCTGGCCTCTGAGCGGCCCGCTTGGAGGCAGGCTGTGCAGCATGGCCTTTCCCAGTTTGAAGAGACACTTTGCCAACAGTCTGAGGCTAAGAGGCAAAGAAGGAGGGCCCATAGCCAGGGAGACAGACTAGGGACAGACTGCACTTGCTCCCGGTGTGGAAGGGATTGTCACTCCCGGATTGGCCTTTTCAGCCACACTAGACGCTGTGCCAGAACCACCTTTCAGAGCGCGATACCATAGTCTTTCGAGACTGAAGGTTGCCAATACCTAGAGCTGTTTTGAGCTGTGAAAGTCTCACTTCTGGGTCGTGTGGAGGTTCCTGTCTTTTCCGAGGCTCACCCCAGAATGCATAACATTTTGTTTGTTTTTAAAGGGCTTTAAGTGTGGATTCCAGTATCTGTGGGAGGTTCCAGAATGGAACCTCCCCCCCCCCATGGATACCATGGTCTGACTGTGCTGGAGTTCATATGTATATATGTGTTACACAAATATGTATCAAATATTAACTGTAAGGCTAGAAAATTGGTTTTTGAGAATGTATTTGCTGTAAGAAAACAAGTCAAAGATGAGGACAAAATTTCTTATTGGTTGTGCAACTACAAGTGTATTACACTAGGCAATATCTATTCCGCACAAAAACACACACATAAATATTTCAGGCAGTGGTTAAGTGGACCAAGTAGGCTCATTTGCCTAGCTCGGGCTTCGCTGACAAATGCTAATAGACTCATTTTTGTGATAATAAAAAGTGTAGTCAACTTAAAATGGTTTGTGCAATATTATCTTTACCATTTTAATGGACAATATTGTCTTTGCTTTCAGTCAGCCCAAATCTGTTCTGTAATTCTCTTCCAAGTAAGGCTTTTTTTTTTTTTTTAAAGCTGTCAATAATTCATCCAGCAACACAGTAATGTGGAATGAGTAAGCAGATGAGGAAGTTGCTGTATTCATTATGGGCTGAAAATCACGTCACACAGACATCCAGATTCTCCATAGTAACTGCTATGTCAGAATCATTCACTCTGATGGGGGAGAAATAAAAAAAAGAAAAGTTAGATATGTCCTAGATTTTTTGGGAAGGCTGTATTCTGATCTTTTCACACAGAACCACTGCATCAGATACTTGTGGAAAACCTTAACAAAAAAACCCCCTCCATTGTTAATTTGGCCTGAATTCAGCAAGCCACACTTTAAGTCAACAGGGTTATTTGCATCATTACTGATGATAATCATGTATATGGTCTGGCAATGCCCCGAGCCAAATGGAGGATGGAGTTTTGCTATGTTCCAAAGTGGATTCTCCAGAGAATTCATCCTCTAATTAGGCAATACAGTCACACCGTGGGATGCCGAAAAAGCAATGTTATAGATACAGAGTGTCTCTTAAATTTTAGTTTTGAGGACTGGCTAGCTTGGGAAAAAAAAATGAAATGAAAGTATGGAAAAAAAAGAGCTTCATTTCCCGGGCAAACTAGATCTGCCATAGGGCAACTCATATATTAGATTAGCTGTTGTGCCCATTTTCTTGTAAAGCAAAGCTGGGGCATTTGAAAGTACAGCCTGTCTGGGGGTGCCAAATCCTTGCCCCAGTTCTGTCACCGCCTTTCCTAAGTCCATTCTGTCCCCTCCTTTCCCCATTTTTCCTCCATTACAGGTCCCTTCTGAGAACCCCGTAGGAAAAAAGAAGGCTGGAAGAAGCAGTTTAATTGGATAAAACCAAGTTAGACGGAAACATTCGGCACACCATCTCATCTGACCGTTTCTAACATATGAGAGAGAATAAAGGGGGAGGAGAACATTAGATTAGCACAGAATTAGTGAAGACCTGGATCCAGCAAGCTCTGTACATGCAACACTGCTTTTAGCACTTAACGACCAAACTAGACTTTAATCACATCATTGGCCCTGGCAGACTTGATTTTTTTTTTTGAGGGGGGGGGGTTTCCTGGCAACAACATGAACCCCAAATCCAAATCAAGACCACAGCAGGTCCTATCTTGGTTCTGATCTGTACCTCTCCTCCCCCTGTATTTATTACAGAAAAAGAAGCAAGCGTGCCAGGATGAATGGTGTGATCAAAGTCTCATCTAGATTAGCCCTTTCATGTTCAATACTAAAATTCAGCTTTGAGCCAAGATGTTGATTTACATTTCAAATTCAGTTTGAGTTAAGAGACTGATTACAGTGGCCAATAAGCCCTGACTACATGATGATTATTTTGCACAACTTGTTGCATCCCATTGCGGTAGTCCAGTGGTTACTAAATTGGTTTTGATGCAGGTTAAAATCCTCTTTTTTGCTCTTGTCGCTTGAGTAGCTCTTTAATGTCAGACTACAGACAGCTACTACACACTAACTCCAAAAGTCTTCAGAGAAAGGTTTATATTTTCCATATGTATATTGGATATTTTGGAGCAAATTTATTTTATGTAACATATGAAATGAATGGTATAGACCAGGGTGTCAAACATAAGGCTCGGGACCAAATGCGACCCATGGAAGCTCTTTATCTGGCCCTTGGGCTCTCCCAGCCCTACCATCAGCTGCTCTCAGGTGCTGAACTGTGCTGAGGTTAGGAGTAGCTAAGGGGGTTCAGGGGGTAGCAGTTGCAGTTGCACCAGGCAACAAGCTATAGGGGGGCAACAAGCTGAGCTTGACCAAAATTGTGAAAACCTTGGTATTTTTGAATAATTCCATCATGTTATATTTCATTGGAAAGGTAATTTAATGTGGAATGCAATGAAACAAACCACCTTGTAATATCTGTATTCTATCAAAAGTTATGACTAATCAACCCGAAAATGGAAACACAACTGCCTTATGGAACAAAATGTGGATTTCTTTAACTCAAAATTGATCTATGAGACTGATTGTTCTGAGAGCCAATGAGATGTTGCTGTGGTACAGCATGGAACCAATAAGGTGTTAATATGAGTCAGCTCTCATTTCCATGTATCATAATCCAGTCCCCCCTGCTAACTGGGTAAAGAGGCACTTTTTCAAGCCTCTTCTATTTAGCAGGGGGAGAATAATGATCACTCTTCCCACCAGCACAGTGTCTCTAACCAATAAGGGGCAAACTTTTTATTTATTTACTTAATTAAATTTGATTTTGTCATGGAGGGGGGTCTACAAAATCTTTTTTGACCCCAGGTAGCAGATAGATGTCTTAGCTATGGCACTGGCTGTAGGGGGGAGCCACAGGGTGGAGGAGGCAGGTTCCCCCTGATTTTCATTTTTTAAAAAGCCAGGGCATGATGTCACTTCCAGCTGCAACATCCCTTCTGGAGCATAATTGTGAGCTTGGCACTGGGCTACAGGATCATTAGCTATTGGCTGAGGTGTCACTGCTGAAAGGGCAACCCATATGTTAATTAGGCTCCCCCATATCTTGAAAACATGGTCAATATTTGCATATTTTCTGTCATTTGCAGCTAATGAGTTCCTAGGTGAGAAAAAAGCGTTTATTTCTAGTCCTCACTTGCTACATGACATCACTTCTTGCTTAATGACATCACTTCCTGCCCTCAGCAGGCCTCCTGAATGTTATTTAGCCCACTATATGAAATGAATTTGACACCCCTGGTACGGACAGCCACTATGTGCGTTGCCATTCATGGCAACGCCTGCTGTTTTCTCTCCAGTATAAGCAAATGTCCTTGCTAAGTATGAGCTGGAGTGTCTTCAGCAAAAAAAAAATACAATTTTGGTCCCATTCAGTTCATCCTCAGATATCAATCTAGCACAACTCTTGACATCAGAGAATACTGTTCTTGTTGTCACTGGCTGCTAACGGTATGCTGGTGAAGATTAAGAATTGCTTTCAAGTAATGCAAAGTAATAGTCATATTTAACTGTTTTATTGATACTATTAGAGGTTTGGAATCATCAATGCATTCTTCAGGTATAATGGCTTTTGGAACTGCAGCCTAGAAATAGATCATGTAGTAATCTATCTAGCCAGGCCCCATGAAGCGTTGCTGGACTGAGAAAGATCAATATATGGAAGCAACATTTTAGCTGCTGTGGCTTTTTAGAATATTCTTCTTTGCCAAGAAACTGAACCTTTTTTTTTTTTTAAGGTAATTGTAAATGTCATTCTTGAGTAGCTTGGAAGTCATTGTTTTAGACAGGATTCATCAATTCTGAAAAATAGCATGTAGCACAATGTTCCACTTACATACGCCCAGACTGATCTGCCTGATTTCAGTTATGCTGTACTGCATGATATATGTACATTGGCTTGGCAACACTGATTTTAATTCTGTACAGAAATGTGTTCTTACCAGTTAAGAATATGGCCCAAGGGCATTATTGAAGAGCGCTAAGCTCAAGGCGGTAGGTTATAGCATTTATCAAGAATAATTATGACACATTACACCATGCCAAGGAAAATGAAAACCTTGTTTGTGAGCACACTGACTCATGCCTTATTGATTTTTAGGGGTAAATTCTGTTTGTTGTGGAAACCTCATCAGCTGTGACCTGGTGGCCAAATTCTAATACCTTATCTTCTGTAGTCTTGAATATACCTGATGCATCACAGAGACTTATTCTGTCTGTCTTTGGAGCCGAAGAGCAATTCGTTTCAAATTGACTTGAATGCATGTTTCATTTACAGCCCATGGGTCATTTATTACAACTGATCTATTGATTTGCTATCATAAATGGCCCTGCGACGGTGCAGATGTCACACTGCTGGACGAAATGGCCAGAGGCTGCACGAGGGGGTACCAGAATTGCCAGGTACTTTGATGGCCCTGGTAAGGTGGCAGAGTGCTCAGTTTGTGGGCAGTTTGGGAGAGGTCCAAAGTGGAGAGGAGTGTGGGCAGGGATGGGGACCAAACTGGAGGGGATGGATCTCAGTAGCAAAAGCACATGTTGGATCCTATCCCCAATTTTCCAACCTATCCTTCCCCCTTTGGACTTATGCCTACAAAATATCTCGGGTGGGTCTGAGAATACCTAGAGGCAATCAGGCAGCCTACAGGGAGGTAAGTAAAACAGATTTCTACTTACCTCTCACTGGTCATCTGAATCCTCCCCCCAGTATAGCATGCAGTGTGTGCTCTGTTGGAATAGCTGCATGCTATGGAGTGGCGGGCAATGTGATTGGGCTGTTCATTTTTTGCCTGATCCGATCTAGGATTGAGCCGGTGTGTAGAGTCATTTATGGTAGTGGAAAGGCTAGTGGCCAGTTTCAAAGCACTGCCCCATCCCACCCTGAGCCACACCCTGCCCTCCATTCTCCCTGCCCTGCTCCTCCCCCAAACTATCCATGAACCACCCACTCTGCCACCTGCTCCAGCGCAGTGTCTGGGCGGGAGCTGCTACCATAAATGTGGAACCTCTGGCTGTTTGTACCAGTGGCCCCAAAGTGCATGACAGGAGCTTGACTTTTATGATGCCACAGCAGCTCTTACGGTGACAGACCAGGAGTTCTGCCACCATATGTGCCGTATAGGATTGGACCATAATCCTATTAAGTGTGCGCAGGATTATATACTTGGACTTTTAACAATAAGAAATAATTGGTTTTTGTTTTTTTTAACTAAATCTGAGCTATGAAATTTAATACCACTGGGGGGAGGGGGAACTTATTAAGGAACAGGATGTTTACATGTACTGAAAGGATGCCGCTTGAAATAATAAGAATAGCAATTCTTAGCATTTGTATAGCACGTCACATGTCTTGTCTTGCAATCTAAGTGTTCTTTCTCAGATAGTAAGTGTGCTTTGATCATCAGAGTCTTGGGCTTCAAGGAACTTTTCCGAAAAGGGTCCCACTGGTTTTAAAATGCCCTTATAGTATATTTAGTTGAGGAAAGTTGTCAAAGGTCATTACCATTTCAAAAAGTAATTTTCTAGAATAAGCACTTTGTTACAGGCTTAAATGGAAACATCCTGAAATTCTTCAGGCTCACTTAATCAAAAAGGTCAAAAATTACACAGATTTTAGATGAAGCCTGCTAAGTTGATATAAGAAAGCATAAGAAGACTATTTCCCACTACAGGTGTTGGCAACCTTCAGTCTCGAAAGACTATGGTATCGCGCTCTGAAAGGTGGTTCTGGAACAGCGTCGAGTGTGGCTGAAAAGGCCAATTCGGGAGTGACAATCCCTTCCACACTGGGAGCAAGTGCAGTCTGTCCCTGGTCTGTCTCCCTGGCTATGGGCCTTCCTTCTTTGCCTCTTTGCCTCAGTCTGTTGGCCAAGTGTCTCTTCAAACTGGGAAAGGCCATGCTGCACAGCCTGCCTCCAAGCGGGCCGCTGAGAGGCCAGGGTTTCCCACCTGTTGAGGTCCACTCTTAAGGCCTTCAGATCCCTCTTGCAGATGTCCTTGTATGTTAAATTAATTAATATGTTTTTAATTTGTTTTTAAATTATGTTTTATATGTTGTAAGCCGCCTTGAGTCCCTTTGGGGAGAAAGGCGGGATAAAAATAAAGTTGTTATTATTATTATTATTATTATTATTATTATTATTATTATTATTATTATTATTATTATTATTATTATTATTGTATCGCAGCTGTGGTCTACCTGTAGGGCGCTTTCCTTGCACGAGTTCTCCATAGAGGAGATCCTTTGGGATCCGGCCATCATCCATTCTCACGACATGACCGAGCCAACGCAGGCGTCTCTGTTTCAGCAGTGCATACATGCTAGGGATTCCAGCACGTTCCAGGACTGTGTTGTTTGGAACTTTGTCCTGCCAGGTGATGCCGAGAATGCGTCGGAGGCAGCGCATGTGGAAAGCGTTCAGTTTCCTCTCCTGTTGTGAGCGAAGAGTCCATGACTCGCTGCAGTACAGAAGTGTACTCAGGACGCAAGCTCTGTCTCACGACAGGGATGGGAAGAATACAGCCTGACATTTGAGGCTGAAATTTTAACCTGGGGAACAAGTAATTCTTCCCTTTTGCCACTAGGGAGAGGGAGCAAATCAATAGGCTTAACCTACCACAAAGAAAATAATGGGACAATGATTCTGATTACAGAAATGATTGGAAAGTAGACAAGGTTGCCAAGTACATTCTGAAATTCATATTGATGGAAAATGTTTTAACAGTGGGTTGCACAGACCTTTCTCAGGGGTGTTTCTTAGTTCTGCCGGCTGAGTGCACTGAGGTACCTTTGATAACATCCAGAGACGTGTCACAAACCTACATATCTATGAATATGAGATCTAGAAAAGCTTCTGGGTGCAAACTATACCCCCTATAAATTAAAGGCCAGTGTATTTTACTTGTAAGGGTCAGTGTCTTGTGGCCTCTTTGTGTTTAAGGAGCTCTCAGGTGGGGGAAGATAAGAGGCAACAATGCTAGGTCTTCCTTCTCCTCTTTTTGGAGATGGCTTCTCGTGGAGATGGCTTCCTTTTCTAGAGGCTTCTGCAGAGCCCTCAGCCTATATCCACCTTTTTTTTTAATCACAGGCATAGACTGTGATCCCTCCTGGCCGTTCTCACATTCACTCTGGGCCTTTCCCCTTTTCTTAGCCCCTGTATCAGTTGTCTCTGTAGTCAAGGATGCCTGCCTTGAGCACCTTGGGAGTGGCAGCGTTTTCTTTGGCTCCAGCATACCTCTCACACTGCTCCTTTCTCCTGACTTTTTGCCCAGGTCATGAGGAATGCAGTGGAGCCCTTGTAGATCACAGCTTGGGAGGTGTGTTTGGGGGTGTCCAGTGGGGGCAGCAGTGGTGGTGCAACTCCAGTTGCAGCCAGAGCAAAACAGTGACCAGAATGTCCAGTGTTTTACTGGCAATGGTAAGGATCTCAGGTAAAATCATTACTTACAGTAATGATTACTTACAGTAATCAGTACAGTAATTACTTACAGTAAAATCATTTACTTTTGTACTATGGTTGGTTGGCAACCTTCAGTCTCGAAAGACTATGGTATAAGCCTACAGTACCCGGTATTCCCAGGTGGTCTCCCATCCAAGTACCTACCAGGTCTGACCCTGATCAGACCAGATCGGGCGTAGGCTTTGAGGAAAGAAACTGAGCAGAGAGTATGCGGAAATATATTCCAAGTGTTTCTCGGTCTCTTATATCATATCTTGGTCTTGGTATCTTGTGTTTCTTGGTAACATATGACATAGCCCAAAACAAGAGCAGTTACGATGACAACATAGCAGAATGGTTTATTAGGGTTAATTGATTGTGGCAATCCAGTAGCAGTGTCTTGTCAATGAATTGTGTGAAATGTTGAGGAAAATTTGTAGGTTTTTGCCTAGGTGCCATGGCCAAAGAATTTCAAAGGGAAAAAAAGAGCTTTTGGAGGGTCAGCAAAATTTGTCAGGAGCAAAGGAAAAGGAAATCTGCAGAACTTTGTCTTGCAGCCCAGTCCTACCCTCCACCAGCCTACACAATGCAGTGGCACCAACAGAATGTGCACTGCATCTTATGGTAGGAGGTGATCAGACAGCCTAAGAGAGCTAATTAAAATATTTTTTACTTACATCCCTGTTAGCTGCCTCCCCACCAATGGGTTTCCTTGGACGCACACCAGTTATTTAGCTATCATAAGTCCAAGGAAGTTAGGGGGCATGTCAGACTGGAAAAAGGGAGACAGGATATTGGCATGTGTAACATCCATCAAGATTCACCCCCTTCCACCTCAAGCCACCTTCTGTCCATCCCAATCGTTCCCTGAACTGCCCCCGCCACTCTTGCTGCCACCTTACCTGCTCCATCATGGTCTGGGTGAGTCACTGGCACATGGGTGGGCTTTCTGGCCATTTGAACCTGTGGTCCCACGCTACATAAGAGCAGTAGCACTTTTGCGGCACTTTATCAGGACTTACAGCTGTGGATCACGGGATTCACTGCCCTATGTCTCCAATGGAGGCAGTCAATTTCAAACTAAAGCACACTGTTTGAAACAATTTAAGAGGCTGATGATTGGCTAAAATCTTTGAGTGGCTTTGAGGACAGCAAAAAGAGCTTCAAAAAGTCCCCTGAAATTTTTAAAGAGTTCTGAATTTTGCACCTATGCTTGCATGAGAAAAACTGAGTTTAAATTCTGCATACCCAAATTCTGAAAAATAATTCAGGTGCCATAAAACTTGGTGAGAGTTTCCTTGCAGCTATGTCTTGCAGGGGTGGGTAGAAAGTCACTCCTGAATGCCCAGAACTCCAATGAGAATTTAAAGACATCCCCAAGTAGACACTTTGCACAGACCCTATCTTGGTAGTTGAAGTTTTTTCTTATGTCTCCCTCAGATTTAACTCAGATTTAAATCACAGCCTATCATTGTCTAGAGCAGGGGTCTCCAAACCCTGGCCCAGGGGCCAGATGTGACCCGTGGGAAGCCTCTATCTGGCCTGCGGCCAACCTTTTGTCCCCTGAAAGCCTCTGGCCCACTCAACTTAACATGACCAGAACTGTACTCTGATTGTGTCTGGAGGGTGTTCTGAGGGCCAGAGAGGTTGAATAAATGAGCTCATTCATTCCTTTATTCACTCATCTAAGTTCCATCTCAAATTTACGTATTTATTTAAATTTTATATTTAAATTATTTTTCTGGCCCTCAACACCACGCCAGATATTTGATGTGGCCCTCTGGCCAAAATGTTTGGAGACCACTGGTCTAGAGCATGGATGGACTATTGAGCAGGGTAAATTTTATGAGTGTGTTTGTAACAACAACCGAAATGTGTGAATTACTGTACAGGCCAACATTTTGCAAGGCGCTGCATTTTCTCAAGCCACCGTTTTGCTCTAGGAGCTTCCAAAGCTCTGGCAAAACAAACAAACAAGCCCCCAAAACTTCCAGAATCATAGCCTGCCTATCCTTGACACAGGAGATAAGCTTGTAATGTCTTTGGAATTAACAGTGTCTCCACTCCAAAAAGTCAGTTGTGCTGCTAGACCATCTCAGCATAAAACATGTTGTGAATCGGTCCGCATGTACTGTGGGTAAGTTTATTGTTCTCACTGCATTTACCCTGCAAAACTATAATATCTTCAGATTCTTTGGGCAGTCAATAATGTATCAGCTGACGATTCTATTCCACCTGGAGTTTTGATCAATAATATTGAATGGTGGTCAGTCACCTGCTGGAGACTTGTTTACTTCTATTAATGAGTCAGAGTTGGTTGCTCTGGTTTCTGGTTAGGAATAATAATTCCTGTACAAAGATGGGTTGCAATTATCAACCAATCTATATTTCAGATACGGGAAGTAGATTCTGTGCCAAGTATCTCCTAGATAAATTGGATACATGGGCTATAACTAGTAAAGTCCTTGCTGAAGAATAAGCAAGAATGAGAATGGGCTTCTCAATAGTGGATCATCAATTTACCCTATATAATTTAATTTGCCATTATTTCATGCTCCTTACCACCATCAGGGCTAGTTATGGCTTATGTTAATGTAAAGGCAGCCTTAGATTGAATTCATTGGAAGATTTTTGTGGGAGAAGCTACAAAGGTCTAACTAAAATCATAAACCGTATGATTTCTATTGCGGAGTATACAGCTGTTCCAGTTCCAGGCATCCTCTATCTGAATGTACTTCAGTCTCAAATGTATTTTGGGCAGGATTGTGTTTTAGCACTTTTTCTTTTCTAGTTTCATCTCAAAGCTTTCTGTGAGTCAACTCCTGTGCTTGGGGCAGGGGTTGGGTCAAATAGCAACCTATGCATTTTATCCTATAGAGTTGCAGTCTCCAAACTGGAGATCGCAGTGTGCCTGGGAAGAATTCCCCCAGTGCAAACAGTGCTTACCTTTCCACCCAGGAGCCACTGTTCTGCACCACCAATCTTCCTGAAATTGTGCTCCAGTCAGTTACATCTGCCCTGAAATCCAGGCACAATGGCTGTCGGGGTGAGGAACCTGGAAGCAACTGACTGGGCAGAGTTTTGGGGCGACTGGTAGCATGGAACAGCGGCTCCCTGGCAGAACAGTAAGCACCTTTCACCGGTGGACTGATCTAGCCATGTGCCAGATCCAACCAGCAGGCAGGGGTGTGGAGAGCCCTGCAATGATCTTCAACCTCTTCAGACCCAGAACATGACTCTAATTCCACCCTTAAGCAAATAGGACACAGTTTGTTTGTTTGAGAGTACAAGTCCATATTTAAGAACATAAGAACACCCCGCTGGATTAGGTCATAGGCCCATCTAGTCCAGCTTGTATCTCATAGTGGCCCACCAAATGTCCCAGGGAGCACACAAGACAGCAAGAGACTTGCATCCTGGTGCCCTCCCTTGCATCTGGCATTCTGACATAGCCCATTTCTAAAATCAGGAGGTTGCACATACACATCATGGCTTGTAACCCGTAATGGATTTTTCCTCCAGAAATTTGTTCAGTCCCCTTAGGCCTAGGCCCAATGCCACCACATCCTGTGGCAAGGAGTTCCACAGACCAACTACACGCTGAGTAAAGAAATATTTTCTTGTCTGTCCTAACTCTCCCAACACTCAATTTCAGTGGATGTCCCCTGGTTCTGGTGTTGTGTGAGAGGGTAAAAAGCATCTCTCTATGCACTCTATCCTTCCCATGCATAATTTTGTATGTCTCAATCATGTCCCCCCTCAGGGCCTCTTTTCTTCTGCTTCTGTCTCATGGTTGACCAGATACTGTTGCCACCGCTGCTTTCGGATATATGTACATGATTTTAATGATAAATGTGCAAATACACACAATCGTGGGTTCACTTTTGCCTGGCCGAAAATTAAGCCAGAGAGCAAAGAGAACATCACTAGAAATTAAGCACAAATGAAGGAAATGATTTGGATATAACCAAGGTTTTCTGTCTGCTTATACATTCACTCATTCATTGTAAACCATTTATATCACCTTTCCAAAACAGCTTAAGCTGGTTTACAGTTGGCCTCTTTTGAAAAAAGAAAACAGTACAAAATAACCTCTCTTAAAAAGAACAGGAAAGCTGAGAACACTCCAAATGATCTCCAAAGCAGTCTCTACAAAAGCCAGCAATTCCTAGAGAGCAAAAGCGTCCCTAAATGAATTAGCTTGGTATAATTTTAATTTCTGCTTCAGATAAAATGCTACCCAAGTATTTTAGAATATATTCTTTTGTGGAACAAAAGCCAGTTATCCAATTGTCTGGTCAAATTGATTGGATTTGTCGACTGTTGCCTCACTGCTGTCCCATGAGCTTCCACCAAGCTGCATGGAAGTCTGAAAGTTTATTGCCTCTCTTTTGCATTTTAAGCTACTGGCAGCAGCTGTGATTTTCATCTCTAGCAGGTAGCATTTTGTTAGCAATTATGTTTTAAACACCAGGGAAGCATGAAGCAGCTGTCAACCTGGTGAAAGATAGATGTTTTTATCTGTTGCGTATATAACTTAAAAAGGCTTCCCTTGCTGAGTATGCATATGGCTACCACTCTAATGGCACAATCTTATGCATATCCACTCAGACGTAAGCCTCACTGAGTTCAGTGGAACTGCTTCCAGGTAAGTGCGTAGCAATGCAGCCTTACCTTCCTGTTGTACAGTATTTCACTTTCTGACTTCCACACAGAATTTGATGAGTCTGATTTCAAAACCAATGTGGTTTATGGGAATTTGTGTGTAGGGAAAAAAAACAAGAAAGGAATTTATTCATTACCCACACACACACACACACACACACACACTCACACTCACACACACACACACACACACACACACAACCCGCCCTTTCATTTTCCTTTTCTCTGCATCCTCAATGGCATAAATCTGCAAAAAAAGAAAAAAAAAGAAAAACACTTTTGAAATTGTTTGAATGATGGCTCTGAGTTGTGGTTGTGACAGTGGTGCCTTCATTTGGCATACGTTGATATGTTTGGGAGCATGCGGGATCAGTCAATGGCATAATGTGAGCAGGGCCATAGGGGTGGTTGCCCTGGACACAAAATTCTTAAGAGCACAACATTTCAAAAGGAAAAAGAAGCAGCAATGAAAAATAATATCCCTTCCCCTCACACACAATTTCTGGGCTCCGGTTCTGGGGATGGTGTCATGCTGGCCACTACCAAGATGGTGGTGGCCACTGTGCATCCGACAGTGACCTGCAGTGACTAGAGCCTGAGCACTGAGGTACTTGGGCTTGGGAGGCTAGTGCTGGGGGGCAGCTCATTTCCTCTTGCTTGGGGAACCAACTAGGAGCTTGGGGGTGAGCAGGAGAGAGCTGGTGCTGAGGGGAGGCAGCTGAGCAAGAGCCAGCAGCGGCCACCTCTTACAAACAGTTCTTTGTTGATTTATTTAAAGAGGCAGCAATTAACACAGCCAGCTGTTGCTCCAGGGGCTTAGGGGGGTGAAAAAATTGTTACTTTTTTCCTCTCTGAGGAAAAAAAATGGTATTTTTTTCAGAAGGTGGCAGAGTGGCGAGCACAGCCTCTGACCACTGCCACCTCTTGCCCCAGGATCTTAGGGCCAAGCAGGAGGGGTGCTGGCAAGAGGCAACAGAGGGAGGGGGTGGTGAGCTGCTGGGAGGAGGTGACGGGTTTTTCCATCTTTTTTTTTTTTTTTACTTTTTTGAAAAGCCTGGGCATGACATCACACCCAGAAATGATGTCACTTCAGGTTGTGATGTCACTTCTGAGGCATCATCTTTAGTTCTGCCCCAGGCTCCAAAATTATTGGCTATGCCACTGTGTGGGATGAAGTAGTGAGGCACTGATTTTATGTTATTATTGCATTTATGTGGGCTGTCTTCATGATAAAACTCGTTATCACTTTGATTCTTCCTTCTTTATATGAGCATGTCACATGCAACAGTGATTCAGCCCAGATTTCTTTATACTGATGTCCACTGAATGAGAAACATGATGGGCTGCTAAGATAGTTGTGTCTGCAGTATCTGTCACTGATTCAGATCTGTGCTGTTCTCAGTGCTTTTGAAAGGAGATCACACTCTGCAGAGGCATAACGCTGTACCCCGGACCTGGGGCAGTGACATCACATGATGCTGTGAGGTCACTTCCAGGTTCTCTCCCTAGAGGAAGGAGTGCTTGTTGAGTGTCTTCATACACCTGTTCCTTCTCCTATGGAGGAGCCTCCATAAGAGAATAGAAGGAATGGGGGGGGGGGCAAACCCACTGTAGCAAGTGCTTCCTCCTCCGGGAGAACCTGGAAGTGACTTGTGCCCCTCAGGCTCCGCCCTAGTTACATCTCTAACACTCTGTGTTCCAGTGGTTCAGATCTACACTGAAAATTATGTGTTGATTTTTGTGGACATGTCTTGAAAATGCAAAGCCAGCATATGAGAAGGCTGAGAGATCTTTGAAAATAAAGGAACAGGTTTCACACATTCCTGATAAGGAACATGATTCAGTAGCTCTAACCTGCATGCAAGGAATATGATGCATGCGTTCTAATCTTATTACAAATTGCACTCAACATTCACTAAAAAGAAAAGAAAAGAAAAGAGAGACTATTTTTCCACTGTATTTTTTTTTTCTCACCCATTTGCACATTTGTGCAGACCCTCAGCTCAGGGAAAAAAAAAATCAAATCAATAATTTTCATATTTTTTGCACGTATGGAATGCAGCTCTTTTTTTCTGCAGTTATGCACAGAACGAACTTTGATGGTAAAAAAATATTGAAATAATGCCTGGTTTTATTACAGCTTCTGTTCAAAGATGTAGCAAATTAGACTGTGCTTATATAACACCCATTAAAATTCATGTTATGACTCATCAATCACAGAAAGTCTTAATAGATAAAAATAACAAAAGTTGAAACTGAGAAAAATGAAAGAAAATTAGTTCTAGTCACTGAGGCTTTCCTTCTAATGTATCCTTTTGATGTTGCCTGTTAAAAAAAAATTATTCAGCTTATCTTTTTTTTTCTTCTCCTTCTTGCTCTTCCCTCCTCCAAACTTGGTGTAGCTTATCAAAGACAATTTCCTTCTTAAAATTATCTGTGGACAGCAACACTTTCTCTGTTGCTACGCAACAACTGTTTGTGTCTTTAATGAGAGATCACTTTAGCTGTATTCCTTTTGTTGTTTTTAAAAACCCTCTCTTAATATGTAACTTATCTGAATCTAAATTATGCCTGTGCTTCTCCATAGCATTACAAACTCAACATCTTAACCTCCAAATATTTTGAATGAAACCAGCATTTCCATAAATGGTTGTTGAAATGCTGTCTTTTTCGAGGAGGTGTCATAAAAAATTTTTTCAGAGCACAATCCTGAGTGCTCCTTGGCTGGCGCAAGTCCCTTGCGCTGACCCATGAGTGTCGCAAACTTGCCATAAGACACGTTTGCACCTCCTTGTGAGTTAGGGAGGCTTGTGCGAGGATGTGCACTAGACTCCCTGCGCCGGAGCAAACCCTGGGACCAGTAAGTTCGTGCTGGCCAAGTCAGGCTGTCGTGGGGGTCTGGGGAGGGTGGACGGTGGGTGGGTGTTCCAGGGCAGGGGGAGGGCATGTGGTCCCACAGGAGGGCCAGGGCCGAATGGGGGTGGGGCCAGGATCTGGTGCTTGGGCCAGATCATAACCCCACTCCTGGGTGACCCAGGACAGCACTGGGCTGCTTGAATCTGTGCCACCCCTTTAGGTGGCACAGATCTGAGTAGCTGCTTTGGGGCTGCTGCTTCGTTATCCAGGGTAAGGGGAATTAATTCCCCTTGCCCGGGCTGAGCCGCAACCAGCCCCAACCCTGCGCTGGATACAGTGTGATCCTACCTGCCTGCCTGTTCCAGCGCAGATTAGGACTGGGCTGTCAGTTTATGTGTGTGTTCATGAGACAGAAATAATAATTTTGAGTTGTGAGTGACCTTACATTAAGCACAAACAGCCTGTAAATAGAATCCTCAACTGCTTCTTAGAATGATTTTGAGTCATTTCTGTGTAGAATGTAGGGATTAAACTTTGGCTTATGTTAGTTACTCCGAGGATCAAACAGGGCACAACTTTAATGCATCATTGTCTAGTTTGGGCTTTGCTTTAAATAAAAATAGCAGCTGCATGACATGAGGACTTGGTACAGAGAGTGATTGTGGTATGTGTTTGTTAATATGTTTTTATCTTGCTTTTAATTTGTGTTTTTTAATCGTTGTAAGCTGCCTTGGGTCCCTTTGGGGAGAAAGGAGGGGTATAAATAATAATAATAATAATAATAATAATAATAATAATATGGTGATAAAAGGTGTTTAACTCTTCTATGCTATTTTTGTGCCAAAAATTGTTCACCCCCCCCCCCCACCTCCTATAGAGCCCTGAAGATACCAATGTAAGAATCACTGGCTATTCATATAGCTGTATCTTTTCTTATATTTATTGATTGGATGGAAGACCACTGCAGTTTCCAGCAAATGTCCTGTGGCACACCTAGATGCTGTAATCTGTTGATGCTGAAGCTTAATTAGCAATCATGTAGACTGTTGTTCATCAGCTCTCTGAAATTCTCTCCCTGTATCATTCACCCACAAGGCAAGCAATAGCAAAAGGAATTTGTTTGTTCATTGATCTACTCTGGAATTGTTTCAGCTTGCTTAATTCTGTGGTGCTCAGATCCGTTTAATGTTCTCTGGAATGTGTCCTGTGTGTTCAGGCCAAGGTCTTGATTTTTTTTTTTTAAACTCTCATTTTCATTAGCTCTTTTTGCAGTACTGTGGGAAACCATGGATAGAGTTGAACAGAAGGGATATCTCACTACATCCGCCTTAAATATCTGTCACAATTAAACAGAGGCAACGTCAGTGCAGTGAGCCAAGATATCTCATGTTAGACATTTGTGTAATAATTAACACACCCACTTGACCAGCCTATATAACTTTGCTATCCATCTTGATGGCAAAGCTGGCATCAGCAATTAATTTTGTAGCCTTAAGGCTTTGCAATCCTTTTTTTCTTTTTGTGCCAGACTGTATGCTGGAAATGTACTCAGCTTCTCTCTGCCTTTTCTTTGAACTCAGGCTGGTGCACATGAAACTCCTACCACACGGAGAGCAGTTGAAGGATTTGGTGCCAGCATAGTTTAAAGTGAGAACGACTACCTTCTTTATTTGTTCTAGCCTTAGGCCATTATGAACTAGCCCGGAAATGCAGACACATACAGAGAAGTGAGGAGTATGCATTCAGAGTAAGAAACAAATGTCCACTGCAAACATTTCATCCAAGCGAATGAATGGGAAATGCAATGGCATTTTCCTCTTGTGATTCCATTACACTTTTCTTGTGCCAAATGTCCAATGCTTTTTGAACAGAGTTTAAAGGACAATATTGGGTTCTGTGTGGGCAGTTTAAAAAAAAAAAGAACCTTAAAAAAAAAAAATTCAACAGTGTATCTAAATGACTGCTGTGCAGATTCCAATTTTTTTCCCACTAATCTTGTTTGGGTTTCTCTTGTGGTTGATTCAAATTATTCCAAATCCACCCTTGAGCACAACAATGTATTCAAACATGTCATGGCCGGCCTTGTGGTGAAGTACTTATCCAGCTGTTCTGTTTCATGGCCAGATAGATTTTCAGTACCTGTTGCAGCTCATAATTTTTATTTTCAAGTCAACTCATCATGCACTGAGAATTGAACAGGATGCAAAACCGAGCAATCAGCAATAGCATAATTTGAATGTGCCACATGCTCGAGGTCAATTTTAGGTTGGGCGAATTGGACCATTTATCTGTCCATCATGTGCGGAAAATCATCAGCTGTAACATATTGCAAAATTAAGCTCTAAACTCTCCACTGAAGGCACTAGGCAGCAACAATCCAGGGAAGGTTATCTGTAACTTGAGGTCCAGTTCTGAGGTTGGAAACCTTTGTGGTAGGCTGTACCACTTCAGATGGCAGCTGGAGGCTTCCATGATTGAATACTCTTTTGTAAAGAAGGGAAATTCCTTCCAAAATGAATTCCCACAATAGCGCAAAGTAGTATGTGACCAAGGCTAGAACTCTTCTCCCTGATATCTAGTTTTCTACATCCAGGGAATTTTTTTTTTAGTATGGAGGAACATTTTGTCATGTGAGGTTTACCTATAATCTGAAATGGTATGGCCCAGGCATAGGTTTGTCTCTTGGTTTCAAGTCCAGATTATACATACTGTGTAGTTCCAATAGCTATGCCATCTGGCACCTGGGAGCACAATTTTTTAAATTCCCCCTGACGGCTGCTGGCAGACCTTCTCAGTCCTTTCCAGGCTCAGGGAGGCTGCACACGGTCTCCCTGGGCCTCAGAAGTGCTCTGAAACGCACCCCCTGACACCTTTTCAGGCATGGCACCCATGGTAATTGACCCCCCTGGTCCCCTTAGCTATGCCACTGTGCAGTTCCACAATTTTTAAAATGTAAAATTGATGAGCCACCATACGTGGCTGAAATATGGAGCAGGAGAACATGAAGAGCAATGGGACAATCTTTATTCAGCAAGTAGTTAGTCTGTGGAACTCCTTGCCACAAGATGTGGTGATGCCATGTGGCCTAGATGCCTTTAAAAGAGGATTGGACAAATTTCTGGAGGAAAAATCCATCACGGGTTACAAGCCATGATGTGTATATGCAGCCTCCTGATTTTAGAAATGGGCTATGTCAGATGTAAGGGAGGGCACCAGGATACACACCCCTTGTTGTCTTGTGTGCTCCCTGGGGCATTTGGTGGGCCATGGTGAGATACAGGAAGCTGGACTAGATGGGCCTATGACCTGATCCAGTGGGGTTGTTCTTATGGGAGCTGCTTACACTTTTTCCTGTCACTCCAAATGGTTTCCCTGGTTGCTTTCAGAGACTTGTACACAGAGACTTGTATCTCTCCCCCCCCCCCCATGTATAGCAAAGTAGCTTGAGGGATATTTTGAATGGACAAACAGATGGCAAAGAAAGAGAGAAACAGCTCCTTCTCCTCTCTGGTCTTCCAGTCAGCCTCTTGTTCTCCAGTAACTGCTTTGCATTTTTAAAAAAAAGGCTCAAGAAAGATCTATGTTCCCGTGAAATCACTGGGATTTAGAGCTGGTTCATACAAGATGTTCATTGTACAGCAACACTTGATGAATACATAATTGATTCCACTGAAAAGCATTGTATCTGAGATGGTGCAAGTTCAAATGAGAATTCTGTCTCTAGTTGCTTGTTCCACTACGGCTCAAATCCATAAATACAAGTTGTCCCCGGGCTGCAACTAATGTTTGCTGTTCCTACTATGTTTATACAAAACTAATGGCACTTATGGAGCCAAGGAGAGCTGGTTAATTTCCATCAATTTATTGCAGCAAACACAACAGGACCTCTGTCTTAAGCAGGGCCCCTGGTACCATAGCTGTAAATAATAAAGAGTGATGGGTGTTTTTATTTCTCCATGTCTAATCTCAATGGAAGCTGATTTGTGTGTGCATAACATTATTATGTGTCATTTTCCCCCTCTTCACTACTGAGCAAGTTTTCATTCTGATGAAGAGATTTTGAAATTTACCGCAGACAGTAATTAACTTTATTGTGTAACCTTTGTCCATAAGTAGCATCTCTTATTGCCTACGATAACATTTATTTGATGGAAAAGCTAACAGCTGTGACCTAATTGCTCTTAGACTCATTGACTTTCCAAGAACATTGTTTCTTCTATTTATAACAAAAGTTGCACATGATGGGGAAAAAATAGAACAAAGGAAAAAGCACAAACCAGCAGCCAGCAACTGGCAGCCACCCCTTTTAACTTTACTAAAAATCTGGAAATAGATCTCTTATAGTCATTCATCTGCTTGCTTCTATGTCTGTCTTACGGTTTGGTTCTTGATTCTCATATAAGTATCCAGCTCAAATCCTAGAATAGTCATGTGCAAACTGCACATGGGCGCACACTGGTATGATCTGAAAGAGCTGCTAGTGTGCTGCAAAGCTTAAATAAAATGATGATCTCCTGAGAGAGAGAGAGACAGGCCCATGAGAGGGGGGAACAGGGGGGTAATTTGTACCCAGGCCTGGGAGTCAAAGGTGTAGCCCCAGAAATTTCTGGGGATCTTACATTTTCTTATCTCATCCGGACACATGGGATACTGGTGGCACTACTGTGGGTACACGCTGTGGGTGTACTGTGGGTACACGCTGCCACAAACCATATGGACCAGGCTAAGGAATGAGTACATGACACTCTTAACACAGTGTCAAATCTGGACGGAAACTGGTCTGCTACAGTAACTTTTTGGCTTGTGGATCTGTTGACCATGAAGAAGTGGATAGGATTTCCACTGCAGTTCCTTCTCCTCCTACTCCCTGGATGAAAAGGAAGAAAAGGAAGAGGGGTAGAAAAGGAAGAGAGGAAGAGGAGAGGAGAGGAGAGGAAAAGCTGAGCTAGGAGACAGGAGAATGGGAATAAGAGGCTGGCAGATCATTAGGTAAGGGGGCCAACTCAGATGCTAGACCTATCTGTGCAAAGCTGAATGACTTGATGACAGCCCTGCTAACCTTGGTCTGTTTCTGTTTATCAAGGCAAATGCACTGTGATTGCAGAACTCATGATGTGTTTGCAAGAAGAAGGGGAAGGTCCTTGAATATCCTGTATGCAACACCCCAAGCATGCCAGATGCTACCCCCCTTACCCAGTGATGTGTCAGCCTGTGTTCCTCCCACTCTCCAGTGTTCTGGCTCAGCACTCTCCTCCACTCCACACTGCCTCTTCCTCTCTGTACCCTCCCCTTCCTTTTCCAATCTAGGTTGTGGAAGGAGAAGGAGAGACAGTGAGGCAAGCAGAGATGGACACCGTTCACCAATCTGCTGCATGAGGCAACGGCTTCAGTTGGTCACATGGATGGGCCAGACCTGCAGTGTGGTGTAGGTTAGTTTTGACTAACTTGTTCCACTGATTTCCATTAATTTAAAAGGGTTTAAATTAGTAGTTAAGGTCCCCTAAGATTCATTTTTAACTGTGGCATACTAGATGAACCTTCAGCGTCTCTTTCACAGTAAGTTGTGAATTTACAATCTTGCATTATAACCTATCCTGCCCCCACCTCCAATAACCTTTTTATCAAATAAAATGCTTTTTCCTTTACGTTCCTCTGTTTGGAGAGGTTATACCCGGTTATGCCTTGTCTTTAACAGTTTAATTCTTGCAAATATACGGACGTCTAACATTTTAACGATTCCAACAGATAATATCCTACTGCCGATGCTGCTGAACGCCATCCCATATTAATAACATCTAATTAACTTTCATTTGAAGCCTTTCAGCTGGATTACATGATATTTGTGTAAATTTCTGCTCCATAACTATGTGACCCGAATGCTAATCTATCTCTTTCCATTAGAAGCAATAAACATATTTGCTGAAATGGGCCGCCAATTTTTATAATACCCTGGAAGCATCTCTCATCTATTTTTAAGGCATGTTAATAGCAAGTTTCCCGGAATAGTAGCTGGTAGGCTTTTATTTTCATCGGAGAGTGGAGATTAGGCTGTCTGGCATAAATGGTAACAGATGTAAAGGATTTGATAGATATTACAATAGTGAGGATCTTACCACGTTCTAAATCCAAGTTCCTTGATGAAGCATAAAATTAAATACGCTTATTACACCAGTGAAATGTGCAAACACACAACTGTTTTTCTAGGTTGTTTTCAGGTCATTTTCCAACCTGAAAACAAAGGTGAGAATTGATACTTGCCTATTTGTACTTTGAGACGAACGCATCAAAAAAATTTCATTCATTCATTCATTCATTCATTCATTC
The DNA here is from genome assembly GCF_035046505.1 of Tiliqua scincoides. NCBI lineage: Eukaryota > Metazoa > Chordata > Lepidosauria > Squamata > Scincidae > Tiliqua > Tiliqua scincoides. The sequence continues at coordinate 64,667,755 of NC_089826.1, forward strand.
ATTCATTTATATCCTGCTTTTTCCTTCACATTGTGAGTGCTCATGACACTCACAATGTGAGCAAAATTATAAACTACATGACATGACAGCTCATGACAGCCAGCAAAATTATTAACTACAAAATTACAAATAATCATAAAACCCATTACTAAAAATCAACATAAACCAGTGGTTCCCAAACTATGAACTGTGGCTCTCTGGGGAGCTGCAGAATCCTCACAAAAAACCGATTGTCCTGTGCAATGCATAGGATTGTAGCCCTAATGGGGAATTTTGGCCAGTGGCCCAGCAGGTCAAGGGAGCCACTAGTCAAAAAAGTATGGGAACCACAGACATAAACACAAATTACAAATAGAACTTACAGCCTCTACCTGCACTGTACGTGGGAATAAGCACAAGACCTTCTAGTGTTCATACTACAGAAAGTTTAAAAAAAAAAGGTCTTGGACAAAATGTCTGGATTTTAGTTCAGATTTCAGATGTTTGGATAAGGGGTAATCCACCTGTACTTTGTATGTACAAATGAAGGATTTTACCCCAAGGCCAAAAGTCAGAGCCAGCTCATGTTTCATAACCAGCATTGTTGGCAACCTTCAGTCTCGAAAGACTCTGGTATCGCGCTCTGAAAGGTGGTTCTGGAACAGCGTCTAGTGTGGCTGAAAAGGCCAATTCGGGAATGACATTCCCTTCCACACTGGGAGCAAGTGCGGTCTGTCCCTGGTCTGTCTCCCTGGCTATGGGCCTTCCTTCTTTGCCTCTTAGCCTCAGTCTGTTGGCCAAGTGTTTCCCACTTGTTGAGGTCCACTCCTAAGGCCTTCAGATCCCTCTTGCAGATGTCCTTGTATCGTAGCTGTGGTCTACCTGTAGGGCGCTTTCCTTGCACGAGTTCTCCATAGAGGAGATCCTTTGGGATCCGGCCATCATCCATTTTCATGACATGACTGAGCCAACGCAGGCGTCTCTGTTTCAGCAGTGCATACATGCTAGGGATTCCAGCACGTTCCAGGACTGTGTTGTTTGGAACTTTGTCCTGCCAGGTGATGCCAAGAATGCGTCGGAGGCAGCGCATGTGGAAAGCGTTCAGTTTCCTTTCCTGTTGTGAGTGAAGAGTCCATGACTCGCTGCAGTACAGAAGTGTACTCAGGACGCAAGCTCTGTAGACCTGGATCTTGGTATGTTCCGTCTGCTTCTTGTTGGACCAGACTCTCTTTGTGAGTCTGGAAAATGTGGTAGCTGCTTTACTGATGCACATAACCAGCAGTGTTTCTGTAAAAATAGAGCACTATTATGAGTAGATAATAAGTACCTTTGATGTTGTGGCCTTCTCAAGCTGTTGTGCTTGGATACCTGTTTTTGTGCCTGGTACAGATTGTCTTTAGTTTAATTTGGTATTTGACAGAATACATTGACTTTAGGAAAACTGTAACAACTGGCGTTCTTGCAGCTGACCATGTCTTCAGTGCCCTTCCGTGTTTTGAGATGCTAAGGGAATTCAGAGGCTTGTCCATGAGGACAGAGCAGGACTACTTCATAAAATATAACGGCCTTCAAAATAAGAAGCACTTAGTGGATGTGACTAAACAAGCCCTGAACATCTCTCAAACAAATGCCCCTTATAGTAGGAGAGCTATTATGGAATGATTCTGCCATTCAGAATCAACACTATGTCTTTTATATTGTCTAGACAAATTTAATTCTCAGTGTAAGGATAGAGTTGCTTTTCCTCTCAAGACAGCCATCAAAGGACTGTGGTCTTCACTTTGTGCCAGAGGTTCTTTATTTTGAAGTTGAGTGATATTTTTAGAATTTCTAGTCAGTTTGTATCACAAGGTGAACATCAGGGCCAATGTGCATGAGTCCTGGGAAATTGGTGAGTTGACCTCCCAAGATCTTTTTCTTTACTTCACTACAGTTGTGGGAAAAGGCTGCTAATTTGAGCAGGAAAGCAAGATGGGTGGAGAAGGAGGAGCTTAAAATCCTACCTTGATGCAGCAATCAGACTTACTGGGGGAAAATGCAAGTATAATAAGGGCACCTCTCTTTTCCCCCCAGCACCTAATTGTAGCTTCAGGGATCAATTTCAATTAAGGAAACAGTGTGGAAAAGAATATTAAACCCTTAGCACTCACTGCTGTTTCTGGATTGACAGCCCAATCCTAAAGGCGCTGCTGGGTGCAATGGCATCAAAACGGCTACTGCTGCATCCTGAGACACAGTGGCAGCCGCTGGAAGTTTCCTTGCTCCCTTTTCCCAGGGAAAGCCCCAAGCCCCGCAAAGTCTCCGTTGTACAAATCGATGGGAAGGCCACACCTGGAGTATTGTGTCCAGTTCTGGTCGCCGCATCTCAAAAAAGACATAGTGGAAATGGAAAAGGTGCAAAAGAGAGCAACTAAGATGATTACGGGGCTGGGGCACCTTCCTTATGAGGAAAGGCTACGGCGTTTGGGCCTCTTCAGCCTAGAAAAGAGATGCCTGAGGGGGGACATGATTGAGACATACAAAATTATGCAGGGGATGGACAGAGTGGATAGGGAGATGCTCTTTACACTCTTACATAACACCAGGACCAGGGGACATCCACTAAAATTGAGTGTTGGGAGAGTTAGAACAGACAAAAGAAAATATTTCTTTACACTGATTACATGGGGAGAAGTGAGAAATATTGAAGACTTGGGAAAGAAAGAGAAGTAGCAAAGTTTCCAGCCATGGCATGGGACTGGCTTATTTCAGTGTTCACTGAAACCTGAACCAGGGCTGCCAGCAAGGAGGCTGTAGAACACTTCACTGTCATGTGGGGACATGATTGAGACATACAAAATTATGCAGGGGATGGACAGAGTGGATAGGGAGATGCTCTTTACACTCTCACATAACACCAGAACCAGGGGACATCCACTAAAATTGAGTGTTGGGAGAGTTAGAACAGACAAGAGAAAATATTTCTTTACACAGCGTGTGGTTGGTCTGTGGAACTCCTTGCCACAGGATGTGGTGACGGCATCTGGCCTGGATGCCGTTAAAAGGGGATTGGACAAGTTTCTGGAGGAAAAATCCATTACGGGGTGCAACCTCCTGATTTTAGAAATGGGCTATGTCAGAAGGCCAGATGCAAGGGAGGGCACCAGGATGAGGTCTCTTGTTATCTGGTGTGCTCCCTGGGGCATTTGGTGGGCCGCTGTGAGATACAGGAAGCTGGACTAGATGGGCCTATGGCCTGATCCAGTGGGGCTGTTCTTATGTTCTTAAGTTCATGATTAAGCAGAGCAGAAGTGGAAGGGGTCACCACTGACATTCAGTAGTTCTTACATACATACACACTCACACTCACACTCACACACACACACACACACACACACACACACACACACACACACACACACACAGAGAGAGAGAGAGAGAGAGAGAGAGAGAGAGAGAGATCACTCACATACAGGACTTTTTTATTGTCCTGTGGCATTTTGTTTCCATGTACATCACAAGAACACTACTTGGTCTATTGCCCTGAATTCTTGGCTCCTATGGCAACCCTTGTAACCTCTCCCGACCTGCATCCCTTTTCTTTTTCCCATTTTCTTTGGGAAACTACTAACTGTCCCTGAACTACTTATGCTCATTAGAGTATCTGAGAGGAGAAAACTCACACAAATCACTGTGCGCATGAGAGTGTCAGACCTTGGCCTGGTTCTGAGGTAGTCTGCAGCTGATAAGTTCCAGGAGGAAACACAAGACAAGCTGTAGGAGACATGAGATAGGTTAGAGGTGAGTGAGTGCTGGATCAGGTTGACAAAGATCAGAAAGGCCAGAGGCAGCAGCTGTGGTTGCAGACTGGTATGTGATACCAATCTTGACTGCTGGTTTATGCAGTCAAGGTAAGGCTGGCTCTACCATGGAGCAGGGTGAAGTCTAGGCTTCAAAACCATGTCTAGGCTGCAAAATTTCACAGGCCACCGCTGAGGCAAGGCAAATCTGTTCCAGAGTGACTGTTATATGGTACCAGTCAATAAATTAAACCACTATTGATTCCTCACATTCCCTGGGATGAAAAACCTATTGTACTGGTTCCAACCATTATTGGGTGGTACTGCAGTGAATCAAAGAGTGGGCCAATAACTCTCTCAATCTGGGAATGTATCAACAGTGTGCAGTGTGGGGGGCAGAAGACAATGCAGAACTGCCCCACCCAGAGTTCTTTGAAAAGTGCCACCAGTGTGCTTTTTGAAGACCCCAGCAGGGCATCACTGCCTCACCTTCTGTCCCCACACTGTGTGTTGCTGGAAATTAAGCAATAGTAAGCTTGTAATATCTAGTTGTGGAACGGTGAGAAGTCAGGCACATGGCTCTTGCTATCACAGCAGTGACATCACTAGGGTTTGGGTCACTTGGAGTGGAAGGCCAGCACGTCACACACATGATGGACCTCCTCCCATAGAGTGGACAGGGCAAAACCCCAGATGGTGGACATGGTGATGTACCATTGTCTCGCCCCCCCACTGTTTGTTTGGCTATAACTTTGATAGAATAGAGCAGTGTTTCTCAAACTGTGGGTCGGGACCCACTAGGTGGGTCGCGAGCCAATTTCAGATGGGTCCCCCTTCATTTAAATATTTTATTTTTAATATATTGGACTTGATGTTACCATAACATGTGACTGCATTTGGGGAAATGTTACAGACCTGTACTACAGACTACTATGTATATGCTTTTAACAATGATAATAAATAGGACTTACTCCTGGGTAAGTGTAGGTAGGATTGCAGCCTAGGATTGTAAAAGATTTCCCTGCTCGGTGATGTCACTTCTGGTCATGACATCACTTCCGGTGGGTTCCGAAAAGATTCTTTTTCTAAAAAGTGGGTCCCGATGCTAAATGTGTGAGAACCACTGGAATAGATATATTTCAATATGGTTTGTTTCAATGCGTTCTGCATGAAATTATGCATCGGTTGATATACAACATGATGGTATTCTTAGAAAATACATTTAAATATTTAAAATTTATTTAAAATGTATTTTAAAATACATTTAAAAATTTTGGACAGTAGTGGTATCATCCCCCTGTGTGCGTCACTATATCAGAGCCCCTTTTTTGAGACCCCTGGTGCCTTATAGAGGGCTATCTGTTTTCTGTCTTTTCTTCAGAAAAGGTATTGAGAACAAAATGGCTAATATTATAATGCCATAGTACAAATTGATGGTAAGGCCACACCTAGAGTATTGCGTCCAGTTCTGGTCGCCACATCTCAAAAAGGATGCAGTGGAAATAGAAGAGAAAGTGCAGAAGAGAGCGACCAAAATGATTACTTGCCTGGGGCACCTCCCTTATGAGGAAAGGCTACAGCGTTTGGGACTCTTCAGTCTAGAAAAGAGGCGCCTGAGGGGAGACATGATTGAGACATACAAAATTATGCAGAGGATGGCTAGAGTGGATCGAGAGATGCTCTTTTCCCTCTCGCACAACACCAGAACATCACTAAACTTGAGTGTTGGGAAAGTTAGGACAGACAAAAGAAAATCTTTCTTTACCCAGCATGTGATCAGTCTGTGGAACTCCTTGCCACAGGAAGTGATAATGGCATCTCGTCTAGATGCCTTTAAGAGGTGATTGGACAAATTTCTGGAGGAAAAAGTACATCATGGGCTACAAGTCATAATAGGCATGTGCAACCTCCTGATTTTAGAAGTAGGTTACTTCAGAATGCCAGGTGCATGGGAGGGCACCAGGACGCAGGTTGTATCTGTTGTCTTTTGTGCTTCCTGGAGCACACTGTGAGACACAGGAAGCTGAACTAGATGGGCCTTTGGCCTGATCCAGTGGGGCTCTTCTTATATTCTTATGTTCTGTTGAACATGCATGGATTGGAGCAGAGCCTACAACCGAGATGTCACTGTGTGCAGGCTCATTATTTCCTGTTAGGAGTATTTTAAAAAGAGGGCTCCTGGTCACATTTTCCAGCTTCTGTTGTCTTCTGCTGTGCCTGGCTCTTTCTCTGGAATCTGACAGACTGCCAGCTGGTTTTCCTCTTGATTTCCCTGTATGATATTACAACCCTATTCTTGCATAAGAATTGCTTTCCTTTCTGAAACAGGAATTTGCACCAACTAAAGTGAAACATTTTCAGAAGCATTTCAGGGTGGGGGGGGGAGAGAGAGAATTTAGATAGAGCAGCTATTGACAGAAGTATAAAGCGGAAATGGGGCGACTTGTTATCAGCACCAACTTGATTATTTTTATTTGGAACAATGCTTATTGTTAATGCTATGTATCATAGCAACAGCTCTATTGCTCCCCTGAAACAGGTAGCACATTGATGGCAATAAGGTGCATTTGGGATTTTGCTTAATAAGGTGGTGGGAGGAATGGAAGAATAACACTCTAAGTGAAAAATAGAGAAGGAAGAAAAGCAGCCTCAAAAATGGGAGGAGGGGAACTGAATGATAGTGAGAGGGAGATTGTGTAACAAAAAGCAGAGTGAAGGAGATTAAGAATGACAAACTACTTTGTGATAAATGGATTCATACATAAAGTGCTCTATACAGAGGTGCTTTAATTAAAGAATCACTGATTCTCCACCAATGCCAGCTGCACGCATCTAATTGCATCTGTCCAAAGGAAAGCAAATGATATTATTCTGCTATTCTTTTTCCAATGGGTGGGGTGGGGGGGGGGAGATCCATTCCACTTACCTCAATTGTTTTTTTCTGAAACTAGTGGTGTACTGTAAACCTTACAGCTTAAGAACTCAGTACGTGGCCTTATTCAAGCTCCCATTTCCCAGCCTCATCCTATATTACGAAGATGAATATTTATACAGGGGTCCCCCGTATCCGTGGATCCTGTGTCCGTTGATCCAGTTATCTGCTGATAGGGTCTGGGCCCCCCATGTGTGCCCCCATGCATGCCCTCTCTGGAGGCGAAGGGAGTGGAGCTCCCCACCCAGCTCAGGAGGGTGGGGGGCAGGCGTTCACCTGTATCTGCGATTTCACGTAACCATGAGGGGTTCCAGAATGGAACCCCTGTGGATACAGGGGCATTCCTGCCTACCACTTTTCAACAAAGATGTTTATAAAGTGGTTTATAGAGCTAAATAAATAGTCCCCTGTCTCCAAAGGGCTCACAATCTTAAAAAGATGCAGAAGAAATATCAAGAAACACCCCCCTGGAAAAGATGCTATGCTGGAGTGGATTGGGATAATTGTTGTCTCATATCTAAGTCTTAGAGAGCCACCACTTTTAAAGGTGGCTCTTTGCCCAGTTTGCAGGGACATCTGTAATACCAGCTTGACTTACAAAATTGCTGAGACCATAAAATCCTAGTTCAAAAGATATCTCTTCTGCGAATATAATAATTGTATTTGTATCCCACCCTTCCTCAACAGAGCTCTTATAATATCCTGCTTGGTAGGTGAGGTCAGTGGTGTCACTAGGGTTTGTACCACTTGATGTGGGAGACCAGCACAACACCCCCATGATGGATCTGCTCCCATGCAGTGGACGGGGCAATGTCCTGGGTGGTGGGTGTGGTGATTCACCATTGCTCAGCCCCTTCTGGTTTTTGGCTATAACCTATGATGGAATAAAGATATTTCAATATAGTTTGCTGCATTGCATTCTGCATGAAATTACGCATTGAATGATATATGACTGCATTATTCTAAAATACCAAGATTTAAAAAATTTTGGCCAGTAGTGGCATCATCCCCCCATGCGTGTTACCCGGTGTGGCCTGTACCCCCCTAGCAATGCCACTGGGTGAGGTCAGTCAGTTATTCAGGAAGTCATCCAATGAGGTTTTTGACTGAAGGAACTTTTAAAAACAGGCCTACTCTTGTTTTAACATAATGTCTTACAATCACACTGGTTTGGTGTGAGGACCGAGTCCTCATTTCCTCTTTTGGCACAAATGTAAATGTGTGCACGTCTGGCCCATTAATGAGGCCAACAGAAGTTATTGCCTCAGGCAGCAGGTTAGTGGGGGCACCCATCTTTGTCTCCCTACTTGCCGCCATTGTTCCTCCCTCTCCTTCCGCTGCCTGGAGTGGAAAAGAAAGAGGGGGGCAGAGAACAAGAAGTGTGGAAGAGGGGAGAACGCTGAGCTGGAAGACTGGGGAGCGGCAGGAGCAGACGCTGGCACATCATTGGGTAAAGGGGTAAACATTTGGCATGCTGCCTGGGGTGTCAGGAGGTCTTGGCCTGGCCCTGGCCAACTGTGTTTTCTCACTTGTTACATTTGCTTTTCCCTCTCCTCCTTCTGTTGTTTCCCACCGTCCCATAATCTAAGTTGGTAAACTCCTTGGAGAAAAAGGACATGTCATTATCATATATTACTTTGGAAATCTCTAGTTAGGGGAGGGGAGGAGCCCAATGGAAGAATGTTTTCTCTGTATCCAGGAGATCCTGGGTTCAGTCCCTAGTATGAATGACAGGGGAGAAGCCCTCTAAAACTCCAAAAAGCATCTGCTAGTTAGACTAGATACTGCAGTAGCCCCTCCTCCTGCATGTCTTTGGAACTCATGAATTTGACCCAAAGCAGGTTCCAGACCCGTGTTGGGAAGGACTACAGAGGACCTGCCAGATGTGACTGAAAGTTGCAACTGGGAGGTCTTCTGAGGCATGGGGAGGACACATGCAGCCGCTCTGCGCCTCAGATTGCCTACTGGAACCTTATGGCAGGGACTTCCGGGTTAGCAAAAAACCAGAAGTGCTTGCTAGAAGGCTCCTGCAGGCATTCTGAAGCATGGGGTGGTCACGTACAACCTCCTCACACCTCAAAGCAGTGTTTCTTAAACTATGGGTCGGGACCCACTTGGTGGGTCGCGAGTCAATTTCAGGTGGGTCCCCATTCATTTCAATATTTTATTTTTAATATATTAGGCTTGATATTCCCATGGTATGTGATTGCATTTGGGAAAATGTTATAGACCTGTACTTTTAACACTATGTATATTCTTTTAACAATGACAGTCAATGGGACTTACTCCTGTGTCAGTGTGGGTAGGATTCCAGCCTAGGGTTGTTAAAAAATTTTCTGCCTGATGATGTCACTTTTGGTCATGACATCACTTCCAGTGGGTCCTGACAGATTCTCATTCTAAAAAGTGGGTCCCGGTGCTAAATGTGTGAGAACCACTGTCTCAGAGCACAAGCACCGGTTGCATATTTTAGTATCCACAGTTTTCAGCATCTGCAGAGGTTCTGGGAATGGAACCCCTGCAAATGTCAAGGGCAGACCTGTAGTAAACTACATGAACCAATGATCTAACTCAGTACAAGGCAGTTTCATCCGTTTGCCAATGGTGAAGTGTCTGAACCGTCAGAAAGTGTTGTCTTTATGAAAGGATGCAATATTATCACAAGCACCAGGGATCTACAAATATGGTCAAGACTTTGCTATCTTCTATACAGCCCTAAATAGCCAATGAAAGAAGTCTCTTGTTTCAACAGTCCCTGGCATCCGTGTGCTCATCATAACTGCTCACATCGAAAGAGCTAAGGAAGTCTTGACACAGCATTGGAAGAGATCTTGTGCTCTTGCATGGCGGTATAAGTATACCTGTGACATGTTGATTGCAGTGATTTGCATTTAAATGACACCAAGGCATTGCAGCTGAGATCAGTCTCCCTCTGGGCTGTGTCTTGCATAGTTTAAAAAAAAATTGGCTATAAAGAAGAGTACATTCTCATCACTGGCACTTGAAGAAATTAATAAAGATAATGATTATATTCTTCCACTGAAAACTGAATTGTTTCTTAATTGATGTGAGTGGGCTATTAAGGCATTGATTTAACAGATAAAGTAACAGGTAAAGAGAGATTACCGTGCTTATAAATACTAATTAATATTAGATGCATTAGTTGATACTATAGGGGTCTTGTCAAAATGTCAGCTCAAAGTTAAGCAAGCTTTAAGATGGTTGAGTTTTGAATTTTGTTGCATAAGGTAACTGGACCACAGTCTTTGCCCCAGTCCAAAGTTCTGCATGAGTTCTGATTTGGCATGGAGTGCCAGGTAAGGAGGGGACTTCCTCAATCATTTTATTCTAATGTCAATAACATTGTGTGCAGAATCAAGCAGCTGTAGTTGTTGATAATTTGCAAAGGATATAAATGTACATGGATTTTAATATTTGAAATCTGATCTTAAGTTAATGGTTGAGTTGATATGGGCAGCGTGACTTGTGTTTCATCCTGTGAGGGAATTTAGCAGATGGAAACTCTCCTCAAATAAAGGGACATTTGACCCCTTTCCTTGGTGTAAGATTCTGCCACCACTACAGGGAACTCAGGCCTGTGCCAGTGATATCAAGTCAAGTGCAAGTCAGTGTTGCCCTGTGTTGGCGGATCAGGCCCAGGAAGTGGGATAGAATATGACATGTGCTGGCACTGCCAGTCCTGCCCCCCCTTGGGCCGGATCTGCCCACCCATGCCCCATCACCACTCTCCAACAACCCCATTCTGCTTATCCACTGTTCTCTATGGCCCCCTGCCCCCTAGACCCTTTACCTTCTGCTTTCTTTATTAATAATCTGACATGTTTCTTACTTTAACAGATGCCGTAAGAGCAAAGTGACAGGCAGGCAGCCTGCACGCTAGGGGGACACAACCTGAATGTTAACAGGAAGTTTCTCTATCTGCAGAAAGGCCCAGAATGGATCCCTATAGATATTGGGGGGAGGGGTGAAATGCCTGTAATTGCTTGGGGCCATTTGAGGAAAGATAAAGCGTCCTCTGATCCGGTCTATTGAAAGTGACTGCTGTAAGTTTTATTCATGAAATTAAATGCAGCTATGCTACTTTGTATTTTAAAACTAGGTTCAAAAATAGCCAGATTATAGTTTATTGAGATATAAGAGGACATCTATAACTATACTATAGCCACTGAACGTATAGTGACTGTAGTTATTAGAAGAGGCATTTCAGTTAATAGCACCAAATGAATATCACTGGAAAGCTTGAATGAGCATTGGGGGCAATTATACTCTATAAAGCCATTGGGTGAAACAGTGATATTTTTATAGTATACTTAAAAAATGTATAAGGTAGCTGCTCAAATAGCATATTTTTAGCACTCTGTTTTGAACGAATTTATTTGTGTTGCCGGGGAAAAGTGAGATGCACTGGCATAGCAAGCGGGGATAGGGAGGTCTATCCCAGGTGCCAGGCTAGAAGGGGGTGCTGCGAACTATGAATGCAGATGCACCCCCACCACTTCCTGAGTCAGGACAGTAGCTGGAGTGTGTGCACATTCGCAGAGATTTTTCTTGGCACTTGGCACAGCAGTTTCTCTTTCTGAATGCGGTGCCCCTTCCTCTTCCTTTGGAGGCTCAAAAAGAGCCTTCAAGGGAGGAGGAAGGGGTGCAGCAGCCAGATTGAGAAGCAGCCACTTCCTCCTCTTCTGGGAGAACCTGGAAATGATGTCATGATGTTGCCGCCAGGGCACTGTGGCCCCTGGCAACACCACTGGTGGGATGAAAGGTGATTCTAGGGATATCCCCAAGGATGATAATAGCAGCTTCAGTAAGCAACTGTAAAACCCTCTTCATGCAACAGTTCTAATTACAGTTGGCATGTCTAATTACATTACAATTGGCAGTTCTAATTACAGTATCCTATGCATGTCCAAACTGTACGTACAGAGACAGTATATAGATGTGGTATCATGCAAAATGTGGGCAACGGATTATGCATGTGCTATTTGTACATGTGTAGGTTCTGTATCAAAGGTGGAATTGGGAGGGTGGAGCCAGAGAGGGCAATCATGCTCTTCCCCACTGTGTTGATTTTACACACAATTGTAGTGTGAAAAGGGCCATAAGTGTCTAGAAGAAGGCAGTAGGTGAAACTTCCTGGCAAGATATGCAGAGGACTATAAAATATTGCTGTAGTAGTTGCTTGCTGTGAGCAAGGGATTGTACTAGATGTCCTCTAAAGTATCTTCTAAGATTCTTTGATGTCTTATTATATAGGATATGCTGTAGTGGAAGCAGTGGATTCAACAGCCTCTATTTTGACACAGTACAAAAGCTTTTGTTTATGAAATGGCAGAGCTATTCCTAGAATATATGATCTAAGAGTGTTTGGTAATATGAAACATTATTATAATCGTATTAATTATTTTTCATCATAACTGAATTATTTCCTCATTTAAAAGCTAGTTTATTAATCAACCAACAAGCATTAATTGGTGGGCTGACCTACTTTGAAGATGGAGAAGTAATTAGTCAATTTGCTTTAAAACTGATGCACAGCTGAATACCTAGCTCTTTTAACATTTCTTTGCTTTGTGTGCCCTGTGAAATAGGTGCTGGGTAGCCTGATCTTCTCCAACCTCCAACACCCCGCAGCAATATAGCAGGGCCAGCATAGGTTATGCTGCACCCTATAGGGTAAGTTGGAAGGCTGGAAGTGTCCTTGAGGTAAGGGGACATTGGTCCCATTACCCCAGGGAAAGCCTCAGCTGCTGCAATGGGTCTACTTGGAGCTGTGTGAGCTACGTAGCTGGTGCAAGTCCAAGTGGATCCATGTTGGTGGATCTGGCCCAGGAAAGGGGATTGGATACGGTGTGCACAGCTGCCACAGATCCCGACCCTCCCACGTCTGATATGTTCACCCCATTGGAATTTTCCCCTTGCCCTGTTTACCCCCCTCACCCTACCAGCTATGCCATCTCAAAGTGCTTTATAGCACTTTCACACCAGCTAGCACTGGTGCATTGCACATTGTGCCGGCCGGGTGCTGTGAAGGATTGTGCTGCCAGTTAAAACAAAAATGATGGACATAATTTGACTGGAGGGAAAAATAAATGTTTATATCCTGGTGACCTTGCCATAATGTAATGCTGAACCCAGTGATCTCAGGAGGGAGCAAGCAAGCAGCTATTGAGGGGACTAATTCACAAGATCATTTAACCTGATAGGAATTGGTTCCTTCTTCCCATGTGATAAACTGCAACCCTTATCAGATTGCTTCTTTGCTTGAAGCATTATCACAGATCAGTTATCATGGAATGTTCTCTCTTCAACTCATCAGCTCATCCTCTAACAAGGGGGAGGCAGCCTCAGCTGCGATAAGAGAGAACAATCCCTGACAGTAGATCCTTGATAATGACTTTGCTTAAAAAAAATAGTAATATCTTGCATTTGCAGCAAATCCAACACAGGGCACAGAAGCCTTGTTAAACTGGAAACATTTGTCTCCATTTATTATACACGAAAAGTTATCAGTGTAGGAAAAAATACAATATTCTCGAATGTTGCTATATAATGTTTCACTGGAACGACACTGCAGAAATGTTTTAAGTTGTTTCTACCCCAGGCAGCACTGAAAACGTGATTATTTTTCTTAAGAAAAAAGTTATAAGAGAAATGAAGGCAGGTAAGGAGGCTTTTATTGTAACTGTCTGCTGTCATTTTTACACTTAAGATCAGTGCTGGCTTGCAGCAGTCACAACAGAATATTTTGAATAATCCAGCCTTGCTTTAAGCAGACTGGTCTTGCTCATATTCATAGGATGAAAGACAAAAGGGATCATTGTGTGGTATTAATTTAATTTCTTTATTAGAAACGTTTATAGCCCTCCTTTCCATTGCTGTTGAAAGAGCAGGGTTGCCATTCAGGAGTGCTCCTTGATCTAAGAATGCTGTTGTTTAATTGTTGTTGCTGTTGACCTTGTTGGTTGTACTGATTTTTAATAAATTGTTTTATTCGTTTTTATTGTGAATGGCAGTTCAGAAGTTTCAGAAATAAATCAATAAAACTTGGGGTGTGTAAATTATAGGAACCACACAGAATGCTTATGAGACAGAGAAGGGATGGGTTGTAACTTGGATGAACTCGAGTTGTGAAAACGTGTTTTTTGCAACTTGTACTGACTTGAGTCATGCATGTCAAAAACTTAGGCACTGACTGAGGAAGAATGAAAAGACTTGAATGCACTTGAGTCAAGACTCACTTTCATGTGTGCTTGAGACTCTGTTTTCTGTGTGTGCTTGTTTGCTTCTCCCCTTCCCCCACCCCCGATTCTGGGTCTTGACTCGCTTTTCAAGAAGTCTTGGACTTGAGTCAAAATGACTCAATGGGCAGGAGGTCTGGTCTAGAGGGTAGAGCCTCCGTTTGCCTGAAGATAACAGCTGAAGGTCGCCAGTTCGAGGCCGCCGGCACTGTGAATGGCGAGACCTTGAAGCAGCTGACAAGCCAAGCCGAGTTTCTCCAACTGCTCTTTGGCCACCCTTCAAGTGAGATATGAAGGATTGTCAGCTTGCGTGGGAGGAAACTGGAGACCAGAATGTGATACCAGATCATAAAAGGATCCATCTGAAATGTTGTAGTTCTTGAAAGACAAAACCTTCTTCAATTGTAAAAATCCCTATAGGGATTTAGTATAGCCTGCCTGTGTAAACTGCCTTGAAATAAAGTCTGAGGAGAAATCTGAAGACCATGAAAGGCGGTATATAAATACCTGTATATAAAAAATATAATAAAAAAAATTAGTCACAATGGCCACCGTTATGACTCGTGGGTGACTCAAGTCAGGGGGGTGCATACTTGACGCTGTGGCTCCCCCAAGTCCCTGAGACAGAGTTTGACTTGAGTTATGTTCTGCATTGCTGAGGTTTGCAGATTGCATGTATGAATGCAGGTTTCCATTTAATTGCTTATTTGTGTGCATGGAATTTAGAGATGTGTTTCTGGAAGTGGCTCTGCATCACAAGACTCATTTATGGGAATGGGCAGGCACATTTCCATATGGAGCTACTGAGCGTGGTGTACAATTTGTTGTGTATGACTGGATTTGTGGCCAGTGGGTGAAGAAAATTGCACAAAGGCATTTGATCATTTTCCAGGCCTACCAGATTGCCTCACTTTTCTGCCTCTTGAAATTTCTTCATCATTTCATCCTCTAAAGTACAATCAAAATGCAAACTATTTGGTAGAATGGCTTAAAAATCCTTAAAAATAATAATGCTCCAGAGCAGTGTTTCTCAAACTGTGGGTTGGGTGAGTCGCAAGGCAATTTTGGATGGGTCCCCAATCATTTCAATATTTTATTTTTAATATATTAGACTTGATGCTATCATGGCATATGACTGCATTTGGGGAAATGTTACAGACCTGTACTTTTGACAAGCTACTATGTATATCCTTGTAACAAAGATAGTCAATGGGACTTACTCCTGAGTAAGTGTGCGTAGGATTGCAGCCAAGGATTGTCAAAAATTTTCCTGCTTGATGATGTCACTTCCAGTCATGACATCACTTCTGGTGGGTTATGACAGATTCTCTTTCTAAAAAGTGGGTCCTGGTTCTAAAACTGTAAGAACCACTGCTCCAGAGGGAAAAAAGTTCATTTCTTGCAGCATTTTCTTGATCTGAGAGTGTGTGTGTGTGTGTGTGTGTGTGTGTGTGTGTGTGTTTTAAAAAAGCTGATTTTTCAAGTTTTTGTTTGTAAATATCAAAATGACAGGCTTATATGAATGAACTCATGAATGTGCCATGTCAAGAGCAAATATTCCTCTACCGGATTTTCGATTGTTTGACTTGCAGATGTCGATATATTCTTCGGGGGAAGCCATTCTTCTGTGACATGTTTACCCAACTAGATTATGCTGAACCTTTGTAAACATTTTCATACGTGGTTATTTTAAAATGTTTCTGTGAACAGCTAACAGAAGTACAATTAATTGGAATATGTTTCGATTTTAGGAAACACCCACTTTTGTTCAAGGGCAGTCTCAGTGGTCAACCAAGTTAGACACCCATCAAGGGCCAGCACCCATTAGGGCTGCCCACCTGAAACCCTCAGTACCAATCAACCACTGATGGGGAGAGTGGGGGAACTGCCATCACAGTGTGAGGCCCCAATACAGAGTTTTTCTCCAGGGTTTCAAGTGACTTGGTGCCTTTGTTAACCAAATATACAGAGGCACATTGCCCGCCGCACCCTTAGCCAGTCCCATAACTTCAGTGTGACAATGACACACTGGCTGTTGTATACATGATCATAACACTTTGCTTTATCAAAGTAAGAACAGGATTGTGCTTGTACATGTTGCTGCTCATGCCTTTCATGTAATTTCTGGCTGTCTCAATTCTCTTTCATCCTCTTTCAGTCTTCATTATGTACACATGACTAGGAAAAAATTTTTTTTGCTGGATTGGATGTGCTAATAATAGTTGTAATTCAATGTTTTCTTAGCCCTCTTTTACCAAAGACCACTTTTCAATTTAGATCCAGTTATTCAACATTTGTGGGGTTAATCATGGGAAAATAGAGTCAATTCATACCTAGAGCTCAGTAGAAAACCAACTGAAATCCAGTTATCTTTCTCTGTGGCAAGTTACTGTCTGTCCATTGTAAAAAATGTGGCTTGATTAGACTACTGATATAGGGCAGCATATCAAAGTTATATTGCAGCTTTTCTATTGTATCTGTGAATAACATGAAATGGGTTGGAATACAGATGGAATTGACACAGCAGTGGTGTTGCACTGTTGAAATTGTAACTCTCTCAGTTACTGTGTGTATTCTAAGACATGTATGTGTGCACGCATGGGGGACACTGATTACATGGGGAGAAGTGAGAAATATTGAAGACTTGGGAAAGAAAGAGAAGTAGCAAAGTTTCCAGCCATGGCATGGGACTGGCTTATTTCAGTGTTCACTGAAACCTGAACCAGGGCTGCCAGCAAGGAGGCTGTAGAACACTTCACTGTCATGTGGGGACATGATTGAGACATACAAAATTATGCAGGGGATGGACAGAGTGGATAGGGAGATGCTCTTTACACTCTCACATAACACCAGAACCAGGGGACATCCACTAAAATTGAGTGTTGGGAGAGTTAGAACAGACAAGAGAAAATATTTCTTTACACAACGTGTGGTTGGTCTGTGGAACTCCTTGCCACAGGATGTGGTGACGGCATCTGGCCTGGACGCCTATAAAAGGGGATTGGACAAGTTTCTGGAGGAAAAATCCATTACGGGGTACAAGCCATGATGTGTATGTGCAACCTCCTAATTTTAGAAATGGGCTATGTCAGAAGGCCAGATGCAAGGGAGGGCACCAGGATGCAGGTCTCGTTATCTGGTGTGCTCCCTGGGGCATTTGGTGGGCCACTGTGAGATACAGGAAGCTGGACTAGATAGGCCTATGGCCTGATCCAGTGGGGCTGTTCTTATGTTCTTATGTTCTTATGAAGCTTTTCTTTCCCAGGGCCTGATTACTCTTCAACCTTGTCCCACATCTTAGAGATACAGATCAACTGCCCTTCACCTTATTATCAAAGTCCTTGATAGATCAGTCAAGGGCCTAGTCTCTAGACCTCTCCTTTAAATGGTAAAAGATAGACCAAGGAGTCATAAACTCCAAAACATACAACAAACCATAGGGGGAAGGGATGGAAATACAAGTGTGTGGTCAATCTGATTGCACATGGGACACAGAAAATAGGTAGCTTGGGGGCCAGTGGTCAGGGATGCCTAAGGCATGTGTGTGCTTGCAGTGTTGCAGGGATTGTGGAGCTAGTTTGCCAGGGTACAGTGATTGCATGATTCAGAATTGAGGAAAAAGGAAAACAGGACCTTTCTAAGCAAACCCAGGAAGGCTAGGCAGTAGCCTTAGCTAGTTGTAGGGAGGGAAGCAAGGCGAAGGGAAGGCTTCTTGGAAAGTGACTCAGTGGGTGCTTGCGATGTAGATTGCCAGTAGCATTTGGAAGGAAGAGTGCAGGGGAAGAAGGGGAAAATACTAGAAAAAGAAAAGAGCCTATTATGGGTGCTGGGTGGGTAGCAGAAGGAATGTTAATACAGCACCAGTGGGCTGCTGAGCAGTCCACAACTGGCAACAGCAACCATGGTAAACAATGACAGAAGGCACATGAGAGGTTCTATGATCCATCTTTTTATAGACAAAATTCCCACAGGACAACACAGATGCTCGTAAGGCTATCTAGCCTGGATGCCTTTAAAAGGGGATTGGACACGTTTCTGGAGGAAAAATCCGTTACGGGGTACAAGCCATGATGTGTATGCGCAACCTCCTGATTTTAGAAATGGGTTATGTCAGAAGGCCAGATGCAAGGGAGGGCACCAGGATGAGGTCTCTTGTTATCTGGTGTGCTCCTTGGGTCATTTGGTGGGCCGCTGTGAGATACAGGAAGCTGGACTAGATGGGCCTATGGCCTGATCCAGTGGGGCTGTTCTTATGTTCTTATTTTCTTATGCTGTGGTGGGATGAGTTAATCAAGAACCATTTCTTTGTGTCTTGAAGGCCCTTGATGGCCAATTCCTCATTGGAGAGGGGTGCCCTTCACTGTTTTGCGCCTGAGGTGGGTGCAGCAGGGGCCTGTAAGGGGTCTTCTTGATTACTCTGGAGGCCCATTCCTCATTTAATGTGCAACTCAGGATTCCATGTGCAATGAAGTTGGTGAGGTCACTAATAGTCTTGTTAACGGGGAACTCAAAGACTCTTGTTTACAGATTTGAATTTGCGGACCAAGCTTGGTGAGACTGATCATGGAATTTTCCAAGGATAAGGTTTCTCACAAGCCAGCCAGTGAGAGGAAGCAGTGCTCCAATGTCCCAAAGTTTGCCCCTTGCTCTAAAAGCGCATTGGACCAGGTGCTTCCTTGCTGTCAGCCCAAGTAAAATAACACAAGACACACTCACCAAAAGACTACCATGTACACATGTACATAAATGTGTCAGGCAGCATAGCACAGCATATTCACTAAGTCCATTCTATTTGCTAATATTATGACTATGGCCTCCCTGTGAACTAATATGTGCTTATAATGGCTAATTACCACTTAGATATAATTGTAATTAGGACTGAGTCATCTTTTCAGTATTAACTCAAGGTTACATACAAAGCTATAAATACACATCCAATAAAAGAAGCAGGTTCAAGTTATTTTGGCTTTTGATTATTTTATTCTTTAGTTACCTTTACCATAAATAAATAAGATTATTTTATATAACATTAAAGAACAATCAACAAACTATTTAAAGCAGCCAGGAATCAGACTGTTTATTTTTTGCCTTTGCAAAAATAAAATGAAAGACATGTGTATACAGAGGGTGCAAAACACAAGCATCAATGGGAATTTTGCTTTACAAGATAGGTGCCACAACAGAGAAGGCCCTGCCCTGATGCACTAGTTGATTTTGCTTCATATTGAAATGGCGCATGGAGTCAGAACCACCTCTGTAGATAGTTGCCTGTGCAGAAGTTCCTCTAGGAACACTGTGGCATGTAATGCAGCTTATTACCTATCCTTTGCATATGTTTAGGTCCTTGTCTCAGGATTAATGTCTCCAAGTAACAGCTGTGGTTCCAACTGGCTGCGCTTGTTTTCTTTTATCACTTCTTCCAATAAGATCACATAGAAAGCCCAAAGAATGCCCTTGTGTCCAGAAAATAATCAGGAGGCAAAGCATAATTACATTATCATATTTATAGGGGTAAGGGAAAAGCTATTCCAGGAGCGCAAACATCAGCAGTAACAAATTGCTGGAATCATTGTAACAAGGGAGCCATCCAGGACTGTAATGGAATCTTTAAAGAGGAGGCATAGACATTATCATTATTGCAATAATGTATATGTCACCGTTAGGTTAGGGTCGCTTGGTTTTTTCTTCCCAGCATCCTGAAAACAAACAAATGGTTGTCTGTGATGCTTCTTGCAGTTCAGGACGATGGTTTATAGCTATAGCCATCCATAAAAAATGAATGCTGGAAATGGGGAAACAGTCTTCAAGGTAAAGACCTCTGGGCCTGATTTTTAATCCATATGCTTTAGCTATAGGTCTTCACTTGTCTTCAGAGGTTTGCCTCTCTTCCCTTTTTCATGATGTGGAACACATTTTTGCAGTCTGCTTGTTCTCAAAATAAATGGCAACTTCATTTTGGGAATCACTCTCTACGTATGTTAGTACAATGTATGGAAGGAACAGTCATTTCACTGGATTGAAGCCTGCATGAAAATTCTCTCCAAGGATATATCTGTCCCAGGACATTTCAGCAGCCCTTCCTGTGTGTCATTCTTAGAGTTCTTGTCCTATTCATCATACAATGGAAAATGAAACCGAATCATAAACTTCCTTTGCTAAACCGATCCCCTCCCCTTAAACTTTCTTTGCCAGCTGATTAATTAGTAGCAGGGTGATTTTCTTTAGAATCCTTATTGAAAAAGTAAGTGTTGCGCTTATGGCTGAAGCGATGTGCAAATAGAAGACAAGAAATGTCTGAAAAACATGCATGAAGGGAATGGGCTCCAATTTGCCACACTCAGCCACACCTTACATTTCTTCCATCTCGTCTCCTTGTCCATTTAGCTTCCTGAAGAGAAAGAAAAGGTGGCACTAGGGGGCAAAAACAGTGGAAGTGGAGTGCTTTGGAGGGGAGCAGCAGGGCGCATGGTTGCAGAGATGGCATTTCCTCTTGGGCTGTTCATGAGGAGCACTTACTAGGGTATCATGATGTCATCTTATTGGGTGTTGCCCTTTCCTGGACCCCTATCACCGGCTGCTGCTGGAAGAGGTGGGGAAACACACAAAGTCATGACATCCTGACATGTTCAAACATGCCCACATGTTAGTGGGTCAAGGGAGCAAGCATATGTCATGGTAATGTGTGCTTTCTTCAAAATATACAGAGATCCCTCCAGTACCTGCAGGGGATATATTCCTGCTGCTTCTAAACTGCAAACAGTGGCAAACCCTACTCAAATCCCCTCCCCTCCACCGATGTGCTCATGACCCACCTCCCTGCATTTGCAGATGCTTTGCAAAAGGAAGCTTTTTCACTTTGCTTTGGAAAAGAAAGCAAACTGTGAGGACCTAAGCTTGTAACTTCTAGAGAAGGTGACAGTGGGACAGGAAGCAGGGTCTAGCATTCTTGCTGTGTGCCTGCATCTTCTGCTGTCCACTTCCCGTTAGTGTTCTCCTCTAGCATTCTTCTAGCAGCTACAATTCTAGGTTTTTGCTGTTCACTACCTTTTCCAAAGCATTTGAAAGCAAGAAGTTTTTGCAAAGCATTTACACACAAAGGGAGGTGAATCAGAGCGCGACAAGGGAAGTTTGAGAACCGTGGATAAGTGAAGGCCTGGATATGGGACCTGCAGATATGAGGGAGTGCCTGCAACTGGAAAAATTCTTCTGTAGCACTAAAGAGCTGTAACATTCAGTTTGACTTTTCTAGCTGTATTTTTTTTTTTTTTTTAATTTGTAGGCCTGGGAAATATTTGTAAGAGCCTTGCCCAGAGCAAATCAACTGCCCAATTCCAGGTCTGGACTGGGTCACAGTTGTTTGAAAAAGAGCCTTAGAGTCACTGCAAAACCAAGCTGGGATGAGCAGCCCATCTCCCTGTTTGATTAGCATTGTCAGCTGCAAGTTCTTTATGGGGTTTTGCAGAACTATCCAAGAGGAGACGTACCAGAGCAGTGCTTATCCCTAATTGTGGCATCAAGCAGACTGAATCAAAAGTGAGCTAAATATACAGGTAATGGCCCTGGTCTGATTTATGGGTCAACAAATATTCATGGTTATGAGTGTTAATGGCCTGTGAATATCTGAAGATGAAGGGTAGAGCCTCCGTTAGCCCGAAGATAATATCAGAAGGTCGCCAGTTCGAGGACATCGGCAGCTCCCTGAATGGCTGAGAATGGCAAGACCTTGAAGCAGCTGACAAGCCCAGCTGAGTGATTCCACCTGCTCTTGGTGTGAGCAAGAAGCGTCTTGGCTGTCCTCCATGTGAGAGATGGAGCTGCTTGTCAGCCTGTGTGGGAGAACTGGAGGCCAGAAGTGAGACCAAACCAGGAAGATCCATTCCGAAATGTTGTTGGTTCTTGAAAGAGAGAACCACTATGATTGTAAAAATCCCCTTGAGGGATTTAGAAATGCTTGCCTGTGTAAACTGCCTTGAATAAAGTCAGAGAGGAGTAATCCAATGACCAGAAAGGCGGTATATAAATACAGAGTTGTTGTTGTTGTTGTTGTTGTTATAAACTGTGCAGAACATCAGCAGGCAGGCAGAGGAACAAGGGCCATGATCAGGCAGGAGTTCTGGATTGTGATAAAATGAAATACAAGAAAACATGAAAGAAATACAAAAAAAAAGAAAATGAGAACCAGAAAGAAGTTGCATGATCAGAAAATACAGAAAATGCACAAATGTTGGCCCTATATAGAACCAGCATTGATACATTTCTATTGCGTTGCCACAATGTAACACTATACATATAAGTAAAAGTGATTTTCTTGTTTTCAGAACTCGGATTTTTAAAAAATCATTCTGACCCTGTTTCAGCTGTGACAAAAGGGAAGAAGACAGGAATTGAATTGAAGGTGTGAGGACAACTTGCACATCATCTCACTGAGATGGATTTCAGACAGGGAAGAGAAATGAGAAATAGTTCAAGTCACCTGTGCTTCTGGTTCACCCCCTTCTTGTCAGTCAGAACAGATGTTATTCAGCGCATGATACAGGCTGTGTGAAGCGTCAGTCAGGAGCAGCCAAGGCTTTGGACAGCACTATGTCTTTAAGGATCCGATTGCCAGGCCCAGATGCTGTGAAATTTCTTATGTTTGAATTGTATAGAACAGATATGGGGCTTGAACTCATAAATTATTTATTTATTACAGTATTTATATACCACATTTCTCAAAGACTCGTACACCTGAGTCTCGTAGATTCAAGGTGGTTTACGTAGGCAGGTTGACCATAAAACTCATACTTTTTTCTCAAATTGGGTTTTTACCAGGGATGGGCACTCTAGTTGGGTTGACTCGACTTGAGTCAAGCAAAAACACTCTTGTCAACTCAAGTCATGGATGTCATCTACTCCAACTTGACTTGTTACTTGGGGCCAGTGACGTGAAAAAGAGTCTAGACTTGAAATGACTCAAGTCCCTATTTCAAATCCCTTGTGTGTGTCTGTTCTTGCTTACTTTGTTTTTTCCACTTCTGCATTGTGCCCTAAGACTCGTGGGTGATCTGGAAGCCAGCATTCTGAAGGATGTCAATAGCATCCATGGTGGAAGAATAGGTTAGTTCAAGGAGGCAGGGGCTGGGAGGTTGAGGGGGTGGAGGAAGACTTTTCTTTCTGGCTGTGAAGTTTTGCTCACGGGAGCCCTTGATTTGAAACTCAATTCATTTCATGGGGTGACTTGACTCGAAATACTCAAAATTACTTATGAGTCAAGTCGTGACAGCCATGCATTACAACTTGAGTCAAGTTGAGTCTCAGGGTTGCTGACTCGGGACTTGACTCATGGCTCAGGCTCTGTGCCTTGAGCACATCCCTGGTTTTTACAAGTTTTATTCTACAGTATGAGAGAAATTCATGGATTCCTCCATTTCTCCAGATATTTCCCTTTGTTGTCCTGTCTGCACGGCTTTTGCCCTCTCCAAGCTTCCACAGGTGGCTGCAAAACACCTTGGGCTGGTTCTCGGTGTTACCAATTTCTTGCCAGTCCACATTCTTTTGTCTCTAGCAAGCAGCTTGTGAACTTCCATCGAAAACAAGACCTAAGCTGATCCTGCTTAGCTGTTTCAGGCAAGATGACAGCTCAACCTGCAGACCACACGTCCTGCCTCATATGCACAAATCCTCTCTCGTATGCTATAGTTCCGCCCCCATTTCTTTCTCTCAATTCAGTAGTTTGTACTGTGTAACAGATTAAGACATCAGAATAATAAAAGCAAGAAGAAATCTCATTTGATGCCAGTATTTAAGGTCTATTTTCATCTCTTATTTTCAAATCAATTTTTTCCCAATCTTTCTTTTCCTTGATTATATGTTACTGTGGGGCTGTTTTCATGGCAACATAATGAAACAGTATTGAAATAACACCACCAACTGTGCAGTGGAGGAGTTTTGAGACATCGGTGATTGGTTGGTTCGTCCAACCAATCAATTAAAGCTGACATTCCTATGACAGAATGATGATGACGGAAGACAATCGAAACCAACCACACTGGAGGCCACTTTTCTAGCTCCTTTTCATTGTCATTTCTTAGAGCACCTCTTGTTGATGTTTTATACTAAGGAAATAAACAACAGATCTTTCTAGCTCTTAACTACAGGGAATAAAAGGGTGGCATGTTTTTCAAGATTATATTATGTACAAGTATTGTATTGGCAATCTTCAGTCTTGAAAGAATATGGTATTGCGCTCTGAAAGGTGGTTCTGGCACAGCGTCTAGTGTGGCTGAAAAGGCCAATCTGGGAGTGACAATCCCTTCCACACTGGGAGCAAGTGCAGTCTGTCCCTGGTCTGTCTCCCTGGCTATGGGCCTTCCTTCTTTGCCTCTTTGCCTCAGACTGTTGGCCAAGTGTCTCTTCAAACTGGGAAAGGCCATGATGCACAGCCTGCGTCCAAGCGGGCCACTCAGAGGCCAGCGTTTCCCACTTGTTGAGGTCCATTCCTAAGGCCTTCAGTTCCCTCTTGCAGATGTCCTTGTATCGCAGCTGTGGTCTACCTGTAGGGCGCTTTCCTTGCACGAGTTCTCCATAGAGGAGATCCTTTGGGATCCGGCCATCATCCATTCTCACGACATGACCGAGCCAACGCAGGCGTCTCTGTTTCAGCAGTGCATACATGCTAGGGATTCCAGCATGTTCCAGGACTGTGTTGTTAGGAACTTTGTCCTGCCAGGTGATTATGTACAAGTGGAGCCTGTTTATCTGCTGATTTTATATCTGAGGATTTGGCCTCACCTGAACCCTTCAAAGGCAACTGGAGCTGGGCTCTGGTCACCTTCGGAGGGCTTTCTGAAGTCCACAGAGGCCATGCATGTCTGCCCGTGGCTTCTGCAGCCTTCAGAATGGCCTAAAAGGCCAAAAAAAAGCAATTTCTGGTTTCCAGAGGAAAACCAGAAGTGACATTTTTAATGCTTTATAAGGCATTGGAAAGTGCTCCAAGGCTTTAAAGGGGATGAAACAACAGATTTTAGTATTTGTGTTTTTTTATTTCTGCCAGAGGTCTAAGAAAGGATCCCTCAGCTACTGAGGCCCCACTTGTATTATGTTTTCCAAGATTGTATTTTTTTTTCAGGGCAATGTTGGGCTGGTGCTGCTGGGGGTAGGGCTTGAGAGTAACGTGCTAAGAGCCATAGATCTCACCACCCCTGAGCTATGACCATTTTGTTTGAAAGTTTTGCCTAAATGAGAGGCTTCTGCAGCTCCTCATTGACCATGAGTCCTGCTTGTAATTATAAAAGGGATGAGGAAAAGGTTCCCAACAGTACCATTGTTCATCTGTCCTGTTATGTTTGATCCCACTCTTGTGGTGTCTCATAGTTAGAGGTGTTTTTTGTTCTTATTAAAAACACATAGAAACACAAAACACTTGCCATTTTGTGTTTGAAATATCCGAATAAAAACACAAAACACCGTATTTTGGTGTTTAAGATATTTTCCAAAAATTAAAATAGATTACTTTTCCAGTGAGAAATAATACAATGGCTGCATCTGCTAACACTATATCACCTACCTAGTACACTTTTAAAGTGTTTAAAATTAATAAAAATAAGAACTTGGAATGAGAACTTGGGAAAAAAACACATAGCACCGCTTTCTGCCTTTCAGAGCACAAAATCTGCAAAAAAATAACAATTTTCAGCCTACTCAAACCTACTTATAGTTCTTAGACATGAGATTTATGGCTTAGTACAGATTCAAAGCTGGGCTTTCTGTGTTCAAATTCAACATTTCCCTAGTCACTCCATCACACTGCCTTTTGCTTGGCATTACACAATCCTGTATATATTTCCTGGCAAGTCAATCCCATTGAGTTCAACAGGACTTTCCCTCAAGATTCAGTGCATAGGACCATACCATTTCAGCCCAATATCATGCTTATTGACAGAATGAAGTTATACAATGCTCCCTGGGCTTATTCTCATGTAAATGAATATAGGATTGTAACCTAAGTTACCTAGAAGTAGGTCTGATTGAGCTCAATGAGTCTTACTTCTAAGTAGACATGCATAGGATTCGGCTGCTTACCACCACCCCCCCAGCTTACCTCCCATACCAGTGCTTTTCAAACCCAACCCCTTCCCCGTACCAGTGATTCTCTACTGGTTATTGATCCTTTTTTCAGTGTATTGCCATCTATTTGTTCAACCTGTGGTTGTCATATTCTTTCCCCCTCCCCTTTTCAAAAACATCTTTTGAACATGACATTATTTTGTGATTTATTCAATTACCACCAGCACAATTAATCTTTCCCCTGTCAGCTTAACTCTAGTTTCTCAGGCTGCAAGTCCCAGTTTCACATTCCATCTGATTTTTGAGCAATATTTAACAGTTTGCTCTCTATTTGTTTTCTCGGCTTAGCATTTTTAGCGTTTAAAGTTCTTCTAATGAGGCACAATGGCATTTAAGCTGGCTGTTTGGGTACATATTTATGAAGCATTGCATAACTGGTGCCGGCAATTCACACTTGTCAATTGTTTGGAGTTCTGCTGATTACTGTTTCTGTAATCATCAGGGTGCTTTATTTCTTTTAATATTTTCCTGCAGAAAGACTAATTATTCATTCACTGATGTCCCTCCACTTTCAAATTCTGTTTAAAAAATATTCAAAATTGAGACGTCCAGGCAGCCTGGTAATGAATGCTGTGGCAATGCCTATAAATAAATCATAAATTATCTTCCCAGCTGTATTGAAACGTGGGCTATCAAATTATTCTGAAATATAATTTGAAAAAATAAAAAATAAAAATCCCCAATTCAGAGAACCATATGGCATCTTTAACATCATAAATTCATTGAGATTTGAAAAGACCTATTCGTGTCATTGGCATTTCTTCCCTTCAACTCTTGGTACTTGTCCTGATCTCCTTGCTGACGAACTCTGAACAACATTAATTATCAGCGCTGCTATTATTAAAAGAGGTTATTTTTTCTGTGATTGTAGATAGATTGGCACTTCTTGAGCCACA
The DNA here is from genome assembly GCF_035046505.1 of Tiliqua scincoides. Classification (NCBI taxonomy): domain Eukaryota; kingdom Metazoa; phylum Chordata; class Lepidosauria; order Squamata; family Scincidae; genus Tiliqua; species Tiliqua scincoides. The sequence continues at coordinate 64,694,705 of NC_089826.1, forward strand.
GATTTTTGAGGGCCTGGGATCATGGATCCTTGGCTCACATGGCAGAGCACAGAGTGTGTTCTGGGTCAGAGATAAGGGCAGGGCCTTGAGGTCTATAGTGGAGCCCAAAAGTTCTTGCATGTCCAGAAATGTATCTACTCTGTATACAGGGTTGGCCCAAGACTTATAACACCTGAGGCAGTATGCTAAATGCTTGCCCCCCCTTATCTAAAGCTGTGCCAGCCTCTTCTCCTCCACTCTCCAGTGTTCTAGCTCAGAACTTTCCTCCCCTTGACGTTTCCTCTTCCTCTCCCCCTCTTCCTTTTTCAATCCAGGGAGTGGGAGGAAGAGAAGGAGCAGTGAAGGCAAGTAGATGGGCAGAGATGGGCACCTACCACCAATCGGTTGCCTGGGGCAACGATTTCAGTTGGCCTCATGAATGGGCTAGTCCTGTCTATATCCACCCAGTGCAGGCCGAAAGAGTTTATAACCCATGAAACCCAATACAGTCCACCTGTTCTGTATTTTGTTTCTTGACGATCTTGTTTTTGTAGTCTAGGCAAGCAGCACAAATAGGTTTGGTCATGTGGGTTACATGTTATATTCAGACACAGTGAATACGCCCTGCCATCTTCAGACTCCTTCTCTCTCATTTTCCACAGACTAGAAAAGCCTTGTTGCCCAGGGACGAGTATAGCTCTCTTGGTTCTCTACTGTTTTTACTAGAGTAATATTACTAGAGTAGTAAGTACTCTATTGGGTATAGCTCTGCTGAAGCATCAACACAGAAGTTCCATGTAATCCTGATGTCAAATATCCCTTGATTGATTTATCCTTCATGTGAAAGGCATCATCTGTGTATCTTCAGTCTTCATGTTACACCCAACCCTATCCAGGCTTTGCACTGACAGAACTTATGTTCCATGGGTGCAAGACCCACTGTGGCACAGTAGCTACAGCATTGGTGAGTGATCTGGGGCCCCCAATGTAAATGGCAGGATTGGATTGGGCTGTAAGTTATTTTGCCACTAAAATGCATGCCGTCTAAATATTGTTTATACTTACAAACAGAAACATTAATAAATCCCTCTTACTTATCCACCTATGGGCAGATCACAGGTGAAAGTCTCCCAGGGGAGAGAAAGTCTGTCCCTGGAGACACATTTCCATGTGAATGTCTATACTTGGGTTGATTTTCAAAGTCAACCTGGGACAGGTATCCTTGAAAATCCAGTGGACATAATCCAGGGTCAGATGACAACAGAAAGCATTCCACACTACTGTAAGGAAGTTCTAGCAGGCTGAATAAAAGTTGTTTTTGTTACAAAAACAAAGCGATCAGATCTGTTTGGAAGAGACTAGAGCTACAACAGCAGGACAGTCGCTTGCCTCATTCTCAGCTCCTCCACAGCCTGCAATGGGGGGGGGGCATCCTGGTTGAGTATCACAGTAGTTCCCAAACTTTTTTGACTGGCGACTCCCTTGATCTACTGGGCCATTGGCCCAGTACTATTAGTACTACATTAGTACTCCCATTAGTACTAAATGGGAGTATACTCCCATTAGTACTACAATCATATAGATTTTATAAGGCAACATCTCACAAGGATTCCACAGCTCCTCTGGCTGGTTTCCAATGCTCCCCAGGAAACCACGTCTCACAGTTTGAGAACCACTGCTCATCTGAAATACTTGGAACCAGATTATATTTTGGATTTTGCAATATTTGCATATACATAATGAGATATTGGTGGGATGGAACCCAAGTCTAAACACAATACCTATTTATGTTTAATATGCACCTTATACATACAGTCTGAAGGTAATTTTATACAATATTTGTAGTAATTTTGTGCATGAAACTAAGTTTGTCTACATTGATGCATCAGGGGCAAAGGTGTCACTTATTGATTTTGGAGCATTTCAGATTTTGGATTTTCAGATTAGAGATGCTCAACCCATAATGAATTGTCCCCGCATTAGATTTGCAGCAGCAAGCCTAATTTGAAATGCTAACAAAGTCGAAACCTATAACATGCTGACATGAAATAAAACTAGCATTAGAGAGACTTCTCTCTTTGCTATTCCCATCTGTTTCAGGAGGGAATGTGCTCCTGCCCAACTGCAGTTGTGATGAAATCTCAGACTTTCCCACTGATTTCAGTTGGGCTGCTCTCATTTCTCCCCCAAGGGACACTTTTAAAAATGGCTACTATCATTTTAATAAGCAAATGGCTTTATTACCAGAAGAATGGGATCTTCCTCTGCTGTTTGATTATTCTAGCCGATAAAGGGACAATAAGATCATGTGATAAAGGAATGCCCTTCTCTAGGCAAAAGAATGCAGATCTGGAGATCCTGTCATGGTGGGTATTTATAACTGTACGTGGGTACACTGGGCACAGTTTTCATATGAGCACTCATTTAGTTTTTTATTGCTTGTTCATATAATTTATTCCAGATATATGAATTTCTGGTGTGCATATTTTGAGCAGAATGTAATCCCTTTAGTACCTGTCATCATGGTCACACTTGCTTATTCAGTCTTTCTTCCTAGGGCTATAGCCATGGGCACTGCTCTGCATGGAGGATTTGAACAAGCCAGTGGGGTTTTGCAGTTGATTCAAAAAGGGTATGAGCAGTATCCTTAATTGTCTGGATTGAGCATATCGAGTGGCAGAAGCCAAAGAGTCCCAATTATGCCTTTTAAAGCTGTCTCCATCAGTAAACAGGACTAGATACATGAATGGAACTCTCTAGAGTCATAACTTCCGAGATCATGCCTCGTTGAGTTTAAATCTCATTAAATGCATGCAATAATTTCACTTAAAATATTACTGCGTTGTAATCACATAGAATTGCACAAAATGTTTTGTTTTATAGCACATATTAAATATCATTAGGAAGATGATAAAATTGATGTTGGTGTTATAAATTTGAGTATTTCTTCTCTGCAGTGTGTTAGCCTCCTTTCCTCATTGCCGCCTTGTGCATTTTTGCAATAGGAAAGCAGAATATACGTTTCCAGAGTAAACGCCTGAAATTTTTGAGGGAACAAGTCAAGGGAGAGGAGACTGCTGGAATAATTTACTACCATCTTCTTGAGATGTAGGAGTAGGGGGATATGTAGGTTACCCTCCCAAAAGCCCTGGTGAAAGGGCATGTCCTATTCAGAGGCATAACTGGGTTGGAGCCTAAGGGGCATGTTCCCCAGGTGCTACGCTAGGGAGGGTGCATGACTGCCCCCAGGCTCCACCCTAGTTGTGGAGGAGGCAATGGTGATTTTGAGCACGTAATTCCTTCTTTTGTGAAGGCTCCCAGTGTCCACAGGAGAAGGAATGGGGCACATGAAGCCACAGTAGCAAGTGCCCCCACTCCTGAAAGTGTCCTGGAAGTCACTTCTGGCTTCTCCCTTAACCTACAAGCTATCCCTCTGGTGCAGGGAATAAGTCACCTGGGCTTTGTCAATGATGTCGCTGGTTTGAGATGCTCGGCACCTCACAAGTGAACAGTTAGACGATATACTGAATCCCTTTTATATCCTCTGCTAATGCCCCCCTCCACTTTTTCCCTTACCTTTTCCCTTCCCTTACTTGGATTTTCAGATCCCATCTAGGTAGTAAAAAGTTTAGAAGAAAATAATAGGTGGATTTAAGAGTTTTGCAGCTCCCTCCCCCCTATGATTTTCCTTGTGAGTGTCCCCACACCCCAGTGTTGCAAGAAAACAGAGTTGGCAACCTATGTTTGTCTTGTAATGTGTAGTTCTGCCTGGAGAGGACTTTTATTCTTCTGATAGACTTCTTACTCCTTTAGGGCACAATCCTAACCCCTTATGTCAGTGCTTTTCAGCACTGCTTTCCATCACCAACATAAGGGCAATGCAGCTCTGAGATAAGGGAACAAACATTTCCTGACTTTAAGGAGGCCTCCGTGAGTGACACCCAACTGCAGGATGCAGCACACGTCCCATTGGCACCGCTATGCCAGTGCTGGAAAGGGGTTAGGATTGCATCCTTAGTGTCCCCACCGTAAAAAAGAGAAAAAAAACTTTCACTGATGTCGTTCTCAGGGTTGTTTTGTTTCAATTTCAATGCATTTTGCTGAAAAGTGCTCCAGGAGTTGAATTATAACAATATCAGAGTTGCGCAATTAAAAACCTTATTAAATTATGAAAGAAAATTGTGCATTTGTGTCAAAGACAAATAGACTTCATATCTTCATCGACTTCATATCTTGTGATTTTGTATCACAGGATAGAGTGTCTAAATGGTGCTGCAACAGGAGCAGCCATTAACCAAGCCACAGGGATGCTAATTATCTATCTATCTAAAGCATTTATACATTGCTTTTCCAACACTCAAAGTGACATACAAACAACAAAACATATTTTAAATTGCATTTAAACTTTAAAACAATAAACTAAGTTGATAAAGCATGAAAATTGAAAAACAGCTGCCAGACAACAGCCAAATGAAAATGTCACCCCCGTTGTGAGTTCTTTCCCTGCCTGTAACAAATAAGTTGATTCACTATGAGAAGCCGCATCATTACATTGTCAGTTTCTCCACCATTTCCAGCAGCAGCCGACAACGTGGAAATTCAACACATGACAACACTGTGGGTCAAACTAGATGATTGTACACCATGTCATTGAGCCCTTATCTCTCTATTTTAAAGTACAAATAGTGTCTGCACAGGGACCTGATCTGGCTTTGGTCCGGGAGAAGAAAGAGCTTTAACTCTTTGTATGCCCTACTATGATCCCAGTATGGGTCAGTCCTTGTAGTGAATTGTGCTACAAGCCTATGCATATCTACTCAGAATTAAGCAACACTGAGTTCAATGGGACTTACTTCCAGGTCAGTGTGTATAGGATTGCAGCCTAAGAGGCTCAGCTGCAAATAAAGTCTTCTCCAGGTTGAATTTCACCTCTCCATGAACTCATTAGGTGACCTTAAGTAAACTGCTCCCTCTCAGGCTCACCTACTGTTTGGGCAGAATGCTTACTTTACTAGGTTATTTTAAGAATAATATCAAGATAATACATGTGAAGTATTCTTTGAGCACACAGAAAGTGCTATATATTTAACCCTATCATTTCCTAGAGACCGCCAACCGGTGTGAACTATCCTTTAGTATTTATAGATCCCTGACCCCTGATTATGAGTTTTCTTGTGAACATGACAATAAGGTTTGGCTAATCTTGTAATGAAAATAATGAAAGGTTTGTTTTGCCAACTTTCTCTGTTTGTAGAAGCATGCCTTTTTATATAACATGGAACATCAGAACTTGAATGGGGAACATCAGAGTCTCCTGTTGTGACCTAGCCAAGTGACTCAGGAGACAATCCTATCCAACTTTCCAGCACTGATGCAGCCATTCCAATGGGGAATATGCTGCATCTTGAGGGGGGGGGGGGACAGTCACAGATGCCTCCTCAAGGTAAGAAAATGTGTGTTCCCTACCTTGGGGCTGCACTGTGGCTGCATCAGCATTGGGAAGTTAGATAGGATTGGGCTGTGTCCATGTGTGTCCGTGTGTGTCCGTGTATGTGTGTGTTGAATTGTCCAGAAGTTGTACCAGATTTATTCTGATGAAATATTAAGAGCCAGGTCTTTCTTTTTGTGGTTAATAGAATACAGTGGGCGCTTCTCAACTGTGGGTTCGGCACCAGTGGATTTGACACAATGTGTGTGCCAACCCTGTATCTGAAGGGCCTTAAGGAGCTCCCAGACATGATTGGAAGGTGTTTCTGGCAATGTCCGGGAGGTCCTTTTGAGGGCTTTTCTGTAAATTTAATTATCAGTGGAAATTGGTAGTCCCTTCCACTTGTACCTTCTCAGGTTGTAGCTCAAGCTGTTTACTTTGGAGACCCTAAGCCAAAGGATAAATCCAGGAGAGTGCCTGCATGGCTAACCAGCCAAGTTAGAGAGGCTGTGAAGGGCAAGGAAGCTTCCTTCCGTAAATGGAAGTCTTGCCCTAATGAAGAGAATAAAAAGGAACATAAACTGTGGCAAAAGAAATGTAAGAAGGTGATAGGGGAGGCCAAGCGAGACTATGAGGAACGCATGGCCAGCAACATTAAGGGGAATAATAAAAGCTTCTTCAAATATGTTAGAAGCAGGAAACCCGCCAGAGAAGCGGTTGGATGGTGAGGGAGGGAAAGGGGAGATAAAAGGAGACTTAGAGATGGCAGAGAAATTAAATGAGTTCTTTGCATCTGTCTTCACGGCAGAAGACCTCGGGCAGATACCGCTACCCGAACGGCCCCTCCTAACCGAGGAGTTAAGTCAGATAGAGGTTAAAAGAGAAGATGTTTCAGACCTCATTGATAAATTAAAGATCAATAAGTCACCGGGCCCTGATGGCATACACCCAAGGGTTATTAAGGAGTTGAAGAATGAAGTTGCAGATCTCTTGACTAAGGTATGCAACTTGTCCCTCAAAACGGCCACGGTGCCAGAAGATTGGAGGATAGCAAATGTCACGCCTATTTTTAAAAAGGGAAAGAGGGGGGACCCGGGAAACTATAGGCCGGTCAGCCTAACATCCATACCGGGTAAGATGGTGGAATGCCTCATCAAAGATAGGATCTCAAAACACATAGACGAACAGGCCTTGCTGAGGGAGAGTCAGCATGGCTTCTGTAAGGGTAAGTCTTGCCTCACGAACCTTATAGAATTCTTTGAAAAGGTCAACAGGCATGTGGATGCGGGAGAACCCGTGGACATTATATATCTGGACTTTCAGAAGGCGTTTGACACGGTCCCTCACCAAAGGCTACTGAAAAAACTCCACAGTCAGGGAATTAGAGGACAGGTCCTCTCGTGGATTGAGAACTGGTTGGAGGCCAGGAAGCAGAGAGTGGGTGTCAATGGGCAATTTTCACAATGGAGAGAGGTGAAAAGCGGTGTGCCCCAAGGATCTGTCCTGGGACCGGTGCTTTTCAACCTCTTCATAAATGACCTGGAGACAGGGTTGAGCAGTGAAGTGGCTAAGTTTGCAGACGACACCAAACTTTTCCGAGTGGTAAAGACCAGAAGTGATTGTGAGGAGCTCCAGAAGGATCTCTCCAGACTGGCAGAATGGGCAGCAAAATGGCAGATGCGCTTCAATGTCAGTAAGTGTAAAGTCATGCACATTGGGGCAAAAAATCAAAACTTTAGATATAGGCTGATGGGTTCTGAGCTGTCTGTGACAGATCAGGAGAGAGATCTTGGGGTGGTGGTGGACAGGTCGATGAAAGTGTCGACCCAATGTGCGGTGGCAGTGAAGAAGGCCAATTCTATGCTTGGGATCATTAGGAAGGGTATTGAGAACAAAACGGTTAGTATTATAATGCCGTTGTACAAATCGATGGTAAGGCCACACCTGGAGTATTGTGTCCAGTTCTGGTCGCCGCATCTCAAAAAAGACATAGTGGAAATGGAAAAGGTGCAAAAGAGAGCGACTAAGATGATTATGGGGCTGGGGCACCTTCCTTATGAGGAAAGGCTACGGCGTTTGGGCCTCTTCAGCCTAGAAAAGAGACGCTTGAGGGGGGACATGATTGAGACATACAAAATTATGCAGGGGATGGACAGAGTGGATAGGGAGATGCTCTTTACACTCTCACATAATACCAGAACCAGGGGACATCCACTAAAATTGAGTGTTGGGCGGGTTAGGACAGACAAAAGAAAATATTTCTTTACTAAGCGCGTGGTCGGTCTGTGGAACTCCTTGCCACAGGATGTGGTGCTGGCGTCTAGCCTAGACGCCTTTAAAAGGGGATTGGACGAGTTTCTGGAGGAAAAATCCATTATGGGGTACAAGCCATGATGTGTATGCGCAACCTCCTGATTTTAGGAATGGGTTAAGTCAGAATGCCAGATGTAGGGGAGAGCACCAGGATGAGGTCTCTTGTTATCTGGTGTGCTCCCTGGGGCATTTGGTGGGCCGCTGTGAGATACAGGAAGCTGGACTAGATGGGCCTATGACCTGATCCAGTGGGGCTGTTCTTATGTTCTTATGTTCTTATGATACCCTTCTACATTTGAGTATAGCTGCCCGCAGCTCCAGCCTGGCCCTGATATTCTGTAAGCTGCACCAGCTGTAATACAAAAGGGAGAAGATCCTTCATCCACAGCAGGCAGAAGTTGCCATGAACCTGTTTATAAAGTGACAACTGAATAGCGCTGTTGAATTAAAAATGGAGAATTAAAGATCTTTTAAGTCCTAAGGACTCTGTCCTCAGCGGTTGCTTAATGTAGCTTAAATGGCATAATGGAAAACCATCCATCTTTTTTGGTAATAAAAGCAAAACAAGTGTGTGTGTGTGTTTGTCTTGATAATGTTTATTGCAGAGTTTGTATGATTTTGGTGCTTTGCATTCGCTTAAATATTAATGTTAGCATCTGTTCAGTTCTATGCTTCAACAGTTATCCGAAGCAAGAGAGGAAGGTTAAATGCTTTCCTCTTGCGGTTGCAAAGCGTGTCTCATTTCCTTCCTTCCTTCCTCCTCTTAAGAATCAACAGTGGGTAAAAAGCTGTGGGGCGGGGCAAAGAACCTGGCAGATGAAAGAACAGGACACAGAAATCTCCCAGAATCATTTGAGCTTGATGTGAGAATAAACAACAAGCAGAATTGGTACAAACCTCATTTAAAAAATGTTCTTTGGTGTGCAACAAGTAGCAGAGAAATGTCTGAAGATCCTATGCATATTTATCCAGTAGTAGGCCCCATTGTGTTCAGAGGTGCTTATTCCCACTCTGATGCATGGTTACTAGCATACACAGTGGGGAATACATGCAGAGGGACATGCATAGGGACAGGTTTGGAAGGCTACATACTTACATGGTAGCAAACCGCTTGAAGTCAGTGGGATTCTCTTCTAAGTAAACATTAATAAAATGGAGATTTTGTAAAAGCAAGGGAACCAGGCATTTTCTTAGGCAACACCATGCAGGTATCAGTAGTTTTGCTGGTTTCAACCTGGCTGCACTTCCTGCATGTCATATTGCTTTCAAGCTGGGGGACTGGCTTGCTGTTGCCACCGTCAGCAGGCAGTGCAAGGGGTTGACTGAACTTCAGCCATGGTCTGTCAGGTATGCTCTGTTGCTCCTGTTCCAGTACCAGCAACTATCAGGAACACTTCCAGTAGCCATAAGAATTCCTTGGGCATCAGCTGCTGGACTGGCTGTTCTGTGAAGCCCCTATTCTGTGTTTCCCTAAGCTGTGTGCTTTTGCTTCTGTACCATTGGTTCTCAAATGTTTTAGCAGCTGGGCCCACTTTTTAGAATGAAAATCTTTTGTGACCCACTGGAAGTGATGTAATTAACCTGGAAGTGATGTCATGGCCAGAAGTGACATCATCAGGCAGGAAAGTTTTTAACACCCCCATATGACAAAAGGAAATCATATCAATCAATTATGTAAGTAAATTAAAAGTTTACAATAAGTTTCAAAATTTATTTAAAATCAAGAAGAACCCTCCTAACCCTCCCAAGAAGTTGCTGATCTGTTTAGAAAAAAAATCCCCAAACATCCCAAAGGATGCCATCCTCTCCACACTTAACCAGGAGTAAGCCCCATTGACTATCATTGTTAAAAGCATGTACATAGTAACCTGTCAAAAGTACAGAATTGTAACATTTCCCCAAATGTAGTCACATACCATGTTAATATCAAGTCTAATATATACAAAATAAAATACACATTGAAATGAATGGGGACCCATCTGAAACGGGCTTAGTGGGTCCCAACCCACAGTTTGAGAAACACTGCTCTAGACATTTTAACACTAGGACCCACTTCTTAAAATGACTCTGTCAGGACCCACCTAGCTTTATGAGACTTTTAAAAATGGTGATCTAGAAATAAATAATATTTCTTTTTATTTTCAAGTATATGTGTATTTATTATACATTTCTCATAATAAGGCAGTCCTAAGGAATAGCCTTAAGGAGTGCATTGTGGGAGTGCATTGTGGTTGCAATCAGTGCTGGAAAATTGGATATGATTGAACTCTTAGTTATGTGACCCAGCCTTCACCTGCCTCCCATTACCTGTCATTGATGGACTTGGGGAAAAGAAACACACCAGAAAAAAGGCACTCAAATGTTTCTCTCCCTATATTTACACAAGCTTGCAAACTGCAGGAGCGCAACTCTGCATGGCAGTTGGCAGCTATCTGATTTTTGATTAGCCTCAGGACTATAAATAAAAGACCAATTCCATCACCCAGGTTTTCATTGGTGGCTCTGTGGGACCCACCAGAAATGGGATCCTGACCCACAGTTTGAGAAATGCTGCTCTAGTAGCTGTGATGAATAATAAAGTTGTGGACCACTGTAATCCATAGCACTGTGTCATTTAGCTACCTTCTCCTATCTTAGAGAAGTCCCCACTGCAGGCACTGTAAGATAACTTTGAATGTGCGTTCGATGCATTCAAAGCTGACATACCGTTTGCTCTAGCAAGGTGTAGACTGGATTTATTTTGATATTACTGTTCTATCCACATAATTGGACTGTGGTGGGATATCAGAGGATAGTTAAGGCAAATTTAGCATTTTGTTTAGAAAATACATGGCATGATTGCAAATTTTGACTGACTTGTCATAATGTGCTGCTTAGTAGACATTTATTCTCCTTAGTGTATGCTAATTATGCACTGGTTGATCCGCAACTGTCATTAGATCAATCCCACATGAAATGTACTTTGTCTGATTAGCATAAAAATATGATGCCAATCAAACTTCCCCCAATAGGACTCTTTTGGTCTAGATTGAGTTTTACCTGTGCATTGCCTTGTATAGAAAATGTACAGTTTGATACTGTCCCTAATTTAATATATGGGCTCGTTTAGAATCTGATAGTTTCCTATCTGCTGTGATATCACTGTTCTGTGCTGGCTGACTTTGGCGATGGTTATTGTTGAAGCACAGTTCATTTTTATGCTTTTGAAAAGGGGGGAATCATATTTGATGGAGTTAAAGATGTGGTTCCCAAACTGTGGGCTCCCTGGGGAGCCATGGAAACCAGACAGGGTTGCTCTGGAATCCTTGCAAAAAACCTGCCACCCTGTACAATGTAAAGGATTGTAGCCCTAATAGGGAGCTGCAGCCGGTGCCTCCGTAGGTTAAGGGAACCACCAGTTGAAAAAAATTGGGAACCAGTGGATTAAAGCAAAGGAGCGTTTGGGATCTGGTGGTTGTGGGGAAGGGGAGGGGGAAGGCGATGTGATTGCCAGTTTGGTAACCTCTGGGTTAAAGGTTAAGTTAATGGGCATCCTGTGAATTCCATTAGCATGTTGAGCAATAATAATTTATGCTGCCACAATTAAGCTAAACCACTGAAAGGAGTAGCCTCTTTTTAATTCCTACAGTGTTCCCTAGTGGGTCTTGCTTATCTGTAGCTCAGCCAGTTCCTCAAAGACCAGAGAGCAGACCAAAATACTATTTGGATTAAAGCTGTAAAAACAGAGATTATGGGGATTCGGATAATATATATGTGTGTGTGTTCTGAGTTCCACTGACAACTTAGCTGGTGAAAAATGTCTGAGGAGAAAAGTCCATAGCTGAATATAAAAGAACAGTTTAGTAATCTTGAAGTAAACAACCTGAAGCTTACTGTAACTCAGTGGAATTAAGTAGAAAGAGCTCACCGTGGTCCTGAAGTTTGACTTCTAAAGTGAAACACATACAATGCACATTCCACATCCGTGATCAATATGAGAATAGCAAAAATTGGCTGTACTGTACAGTTCTGCATGCATTTGACTGTTAATTTCCAGCATGCAGAACCAGTGAACTGATCAGAGGTGTAATAAGAGTTCATGACAAATAACCACATGTGGTGTAGTAACATGTACTGTAGCTGACATAACTTCCATCAGGTAGTGGTGGTGACCCTTGCATTCTCTAAACCAGTGGTTCCCAAACTTTATAGCACTGGGACACACATTTTTTTTCTTTTTTACCAGTCTATCAGGACCCGCCTAGGTTTACCAGATTATAAAAAAGGAGATCGAGAAAGAAATTTTTTTTTTTCATTTATAAGTAATCCTAACCAGAAAAAAAGACCCTCAAACTTTTATCTCCCTTTGTTTACACATGCTTGCAAATTGCAGGAGCTGAGCTCTTTGCAGGATAATTAGTAGCTACGGTATCTGATTTTGGAATAGCCTTAGGGTTTGAGGCGATTAGTTATTTTTACATCACCCTTTGTCAACCCACCAAAAATGAGGTCATGTCCCACCAGTGGGTCCTGACCCACAGTTTGGGATGCACTACTCTAAACAGCACATCTGTGAGAATTCATATAAGCAGCCAATTAGATAGTGAATCTATGACTGGAGGTCTACTATTTCAGACTGCAGGTGAGCAGCCATACAATGGAATGCACCTCTACACAACTACAACAAAAAAATAAAAATATCTTTGTATATATAAAGCTAGGTGTTGAAGAGAAGTGGGCTAAACTAGAACATTTTCCCTTGACATGCCAGCTTTCTATTTAAAATTAGGCGTGGTTTTTGTATGTGCCACGCCCACCAGTTCTCTGAAGTAATACAACACAGACACGGGTTTATCACCTTGCTGACAACTAGAACTTAAAACAGTGGTCTTCAACCTTTTCTGAACTATGACCCCAATAAATAAATAGATTAGACTGATAGATGAGATTGGGGACCCACTGCCAATCCCTCCCTTTCCTGGGACCTTATCCGCGCACCCCTCACCTGCCCTGTTTTGCCCTACCTCTTGTATCTTCACAATAACCCTGAGAGGTTAGCAGCCTGACCAGGACTGACCTTACAGGCTTCAGGGCAAGACAGCTAGAGGAGTCTGTGCAGGATTATATTAAGAAATCTGTTTTGAAAAGGCAGTACCAAATTTGGATTGGCTCCAAGCCCTCCCTTGCACAGGCTTTGAAAGGTTGTTGTGACCCCCCCCATGAGGCTTTGCTACCCCATTGGGTTGTGACCCACAAGTTGAAGAACACTGTCAAAGCATCAGAAACATAGGCTATGCTACAACTATCCAACTTGGCAGTTAGGCTTCCTGGAGAGCCACTGATAGAGGAGTGAGTTGTGGCAGGTCAACATTTTGATCCTGGCATCTACCAGCACCATTTTCTTGGTTCCTCTATTACCCATATAATAATAATAATAATAATAATAATAATAATAATAATAATAAATAACAGGTATTTATATACCGCCTTTCCTGGTCTTTATTCAAGACTTTATTCAAGGCGAGGCGGTTTACATAGGCAGGCTTTATTTAAATCCCTTATTAAATAGGGATTTTTACAATTTGAAAGAAGGTTCTTTCTTTCAAGAACCGCTGCATTCAAGGTGTTTCATTCCGATCTGGCTTCACATTCTGGCCTCCATCCTCCCACGCTCAGAGCAGATGGAATCGCTCGGCTTCAGCTTGTCAGCTGCTTCAAGATCGCACGGTGCCGGTGGCCTCGAACTGGCGACCTTGTGGATGTTATCTTTAGGCAGACGGAGGCTCTACCCTCTAGACCAGACCTCCTGCCCTATATTGGTAAAACCCTAGGAGTCTCCAGTGGCAGACTCCTGACCTACGTTAATCCCCAAATACTTTCATTGCAGACAATGGCAGGTAGATTCAAGGGAAAGTATATATTATGTTATGGATATGGCATTTCACAGCAAGCAAACATTTTTCTTGATCTATATGAAACATCAAGTGCAGAAATGTAAAGAAAAGATATATGGCACCCTTCAGAATATCTAGCCAAGGGAAAGGAAGATTAAGTTTGGAAACAGAACTTTCTTATAACCATGGCTCAAGGTTCAAAACAATAAGCTAACAGTATTGATTTTTGGAAACAAGAGAACAAATCTTGAAATATAGCCTGGATCTTAGAAGTAAAAGCTATAGTGGAAGTGGAGTTTTCACAGTTTTGTGGCATGAGGACATTGCAAAGTAACTCTCTGGTGCAAATGTTGAAAATAGGGGTACTAGGTGAATTGCACCATTAATTCACAATAGATACATCCATTTTGACCTATAAAACTCTCAGCTACTGAAGCTAATGGTTAGGTCATATATTCATATATCAGCACTGGCTCATCTATCAAGCAGAGAGACTTCTGTTCTCCAGCTATGTTTTGACTTTTTTTGCTATCTTTCACTGCCTGAATGGCAACTGATTTGGTCCTCCTGGGCCCTAGCGGCATAGCTAAGGGGGTGCAGGGGGTAGCAGTTGCACCCCCTGCACCCTTGTTTCCATGAAGCTTTAGGGGGACAACAAACTGAGCTTGAAAGTAGTGACCAAAATTGTGAAAATCTTTGTCTGTATGAATAATGCCATCATGTTACATATCATTGGAAAGGTAATTTAATGCAGAGTGCAATGAAACAAACTGCACTGGAATATCTGTATTCAATCAAATGTTATGGCCAATTAACCAGAAAATGAAAACCCAGCTGTCTTGTGGAACAACAAGCGAATTTGCTTAACTCAAAACTGACCTGTGAGACTGATTGTTCTGAGTACCAGTTAGATGTTGTTATGACACAGCATGGAACCAGTAACTTTTTTATTTACTTAATTAAATTTGATTTTATCATGTGGGGGGGGGGCTATAAAATCTTCTTTGACCCCGGGTAGCAGATAGATGCCTTAGCTATGCCACTGACTGAGGGGAGGCAGCAGAGTAAATGGGTGGTGAACTGCTGGGGATCCTCCCAATTTTCACTTTTTAAAAAGCCTGGGCATGACATCACTTCCGGTTGTGACATCACTTCCAGGGCAACATTTTGAGCTTGGCACCGGGCTACATGATCATTAGCTCAGCCACTGCCAGGCCCTCCACTCTCTAGCCTCTCTTTATCCCAGCCACTTGGGCATCATGCAGCTCGAGTGGTGATGACCAGTGATGATAGCCTGAGTGGTCACAGCAGCACATAATCAATGTAATAATGACAATGCAGAATGAAAACAGTGTTGCCTTCACCTTAATTGGGTGTTGGGGAAAGAGGAATGTGACTACCTCTTTGCCCTTTATTGCAGTCCTACAAAATCACCAGAAGGGCACTTTTATAAAGTAAGTAAGGTAGCAGCCTCCTCAATTTCAACTTTACAGCCCAGTCCTAATGTGCCATAAAGCACATTTGCAATGAGTGTGTGAGTGTGTGTGTGTTAAAAACACATAAAAACACAAAACACAAAGTCTCATATAAAGTATGGATACAGCTTCCATATCTTTGTATGACATTGTGCCATTGGAGTAGGAGGCCACTTTAAATCTAAGTGTTATTTCTCTAGTGACCTCATGCACAGAATGACAAATGGACTTTTAGCTGTGCACATCGTATTAGCCACAGCGCAATGCTTAAATGGGGACCAAAAGTTCACAAAGAACATTTTTTCCGCCAGACTTAATTTTAGGGATTCTATTTAAAATTTGACTTTTTGTATTGTGAAATTACTTCCTGCTCCCTTTAAAAGGAAAAAGAAAAAGTGCACTATTCTGAAATGAAAGACATGTGGTTGGAATTGCTAATGTAAAAACCGTTCCCGTTAAGGAATAGGATATACACCACTTTAATGTAATCTTTTCTTGAAAAGCACTTTAAGCACATGTATTATCATTTCATATAATAGATTTTCCCAAAGGCTTTCTGCTGCCGCCAACATTCTTGCTGAAGATGTACAAGGAATCTGTACGTTTGCCTGTGGATCACTGCACACTTTTTTAATGTATCCGTGCCAGATCATTTGCATTGAATTGCATGCCATTGCAAATTGTCTACTGGACCAAAATGTGGCCTGTTACTGGGGAATAAATCAATGGAATCCTTTTTCTCTTTCGAAAGCCAGCATACATAACTGGCAGCAAAAATTTTTGTGCAGATGTCTTTGGGATTATTCTGGCAGTATGTGAAGCCATTGTGAAGCTGGTCAGAATTCCCTTCTTGTTACAGAACAGGAAAATTGGGACAGGTGTGAAGGCATAGCAGGTGTTTAACTCAAATATAACAAAAGGAAGATGACTCTCCATGGTCTTTCAATTTAAGGCTTTGTTTTTATTTGTTTATTTTAATTCCTTCAATTTAGTTTGCCTTTGCTTTGATGTTGTTTCTCATCAACTGTGCATTGGAAAAAGAAATTTGAGATGTGTGACCACACATGCTCCTGTATCTTCTGTATACGTGTTCCAGGTTTCTTGTGTGAAAGAAAATCTTGTCAGGGCCAGGTTTGTGAATTGCTGGATTCAAATTTAGCCCCAGAAGGTGTACAATCCAGCCAAGAGTCCCTAAGGTCACCTGCTGGAGTTGAAAGCTGACGTCAGTAGTGCCATTATAGTGCCATTATAGTAGTGCCATTATAAAGTTTTGCCAGGTAAAGTTTTGCCAAGAGTAATCCATTACTCTTATGTTCTATCTAGAGTCTTCCCCAAACTGTGGGTCACAACCCACTGGCGGTTCACAGGTTCATGCAAGATGGGTCATGGGCTGTGCCCTCCCTCCTGACCTTCTGTCTGAATGGCTCCAAATAGGAGCCATTCTGGAGGCATTGGAGAGCCCCAGAGGCTTCTTCCGGGTTGCACCTACTCTACTGGCCCCTGCGGGTCTCAGTATGGTCTGTAGAAGCCTCCAAGAGCCACTTCCAGTTTTCAAAGATACCTTCCGGTTTGACTCCAAAAACCAAAGTGTCTTTCAGAGGCTTCTGGAAGCTGTTCTGAGGCCCATGGAGGGTTGTCGGCCCAGCACAACCCAGAAGTGATCTCCATAGCACTTCCAAGAGCATCACAATGCATTGCAGAGGATGAGATGGCTTGCATTGTCAATAAGACTGGGAACCCCTGTTCTAGACTACAAACAGCTTCTTCAACTAACAGTCCAGTGAATGCACTGCAGTGGATACTAGAGGGCTGCAAAACTTCCATGCCCTTTTAAACAGGTCTGTGCCTTATAATAATAATAATAATGCTGACGATGTGTAGAAATTATGTCTGAAAGGTTTTTGCTTTGGTAGGTACAAAATTAAATGCTTCTTCTGTCTCTCTGTATTGTTTTTTTTTCTTCACTGCTTGAGAGATTTAGGGGCCAATCCTATCCAACTTTCCAGTGGTGATGCAGACATGCCAACAGGGTGTTTGCTGCATCCTGAGTTGGAGGGGCAATTACGGAGGCCTCCTCAAGCTGAGGAAGCATTTGTTCCCTTATCTCAGGGCTGCACTGTGGCTGCATCAGCAATGGGAAGTTGGATAGGATTGGACCCTAAGAAATGCCATTGTTTCTCTTAGTTGGTAATAAACAAATGCTTCGGTCTTATGCCTGTTGAGCTTCATGCAGGCAATTGGGATTTTCCAATGTGATTCTTTAATTGAAATGGCATCATTGCCTGAGCTGTGAAGTAGGTCAGCATCAAATAGCTTATTGCAAGGCGTTGGGGTCTGTTCATTTGTGCATCTTGCAGCAGTTAAGAGGTTTGAAGATCTGTAAGAGGAAACATTTGATAGCCCAAATGGCATAATTTATAAGGAAAGTGTACCATTTCAATAATGCAGGCTCTGGATGGGACAATGCATACCATGTCTCTTATAGTTCTTGCAAGTGTCTTTTTGTACTCCTAATACATGAGAAGTATTTCTGCTGATGTAACAGTTGCATTCCTAGAGTCATTTGGGGCTGTTTTGATATGACTTCCATTGAGGGAGAGGCAAAATTGTAAACCAAGTTAAGCCATTTCTGCCCAGCGTTGCATTTATGCAACAGGGATCAAATGTGTACACCTGTGAGCTGGGCAGAAATGGGTTAACCAACAATCTCCAGGAGACTGTCCTCAGCCTGGAGCACTGGGCACTGTCATGTGATTTTATTTTGATATCAACAGGGTACTGCATCAAGCATATACCTCCAATCTTTCCCCAACACCTCATCCCACATCAGCAAGAGTCAGTACACTCCTGTCCATTTATTTTAGATGTATCTTATATGAAGGCAACTGATTGTCTCCTAAGATGATGCTTGAGGGCTCAATCCTATTCAACTTTCCAGTGCTCATGCAGCCATGCCAAAGGGGCACGCATTGCATCCTGCCATGGGAGGACAGTCATGGAGGCCTCTGCAAGGATTTGGTTGCATTGGTGCTGGTGGTGTTGAATGGGATTGGGTCCTGTGTCAAGCAAGAAAAGGCCACACCCAGCTTGCCGAAATCATGGTGGCTATAGTGTTTCTTGCTTGTTTCTTACTTGTTGGGCTGCCAAATGTAATCAAGTTCAGCTTGATTCCTATCACAGGGTAAAAAGGTGATTGCCTGGATCTACATGAACTCACAATCTACTTGTTTTTAGTGAGACTTTTCTCTAGAATGGGTGTTCTGGGGATTGCAGCTTAAGAGAGATAACATATTCAGTGATGGCCCCAAGGGTTGGGTACAGGCAGAGGGCCAACATCATTCACCCACTCAGTCCTGTCAATCTTTGGAACCCCCCAGTACTGATCAGCCACTATAGATTTCCCTTATTTGCTGATGGAGAAGGGAGGAATCACAGCCCACTGCTGCTTCTCAGGGGAGGGGGCATTCAGGGCTTTGTTCCAGATCCTCCAGCCTGGAGCCCACTGCATGCTGGTGGACACACTTGCCAAAGTGGGGATCTTTTACGTGGGTTTGTGCATAATCTGTAATATGTTATATGGTAGGAGGTAAACGTGTATCCCCATTCCAAAGAGTTGGGGAAATATTGCATGTATATGTATATTGGGTACTTGACCCATTGTAATGGATAAGTGCCACAGTTTCAGGCTTGATGCTTTACAGAAGATATCCATTTTGGAAAGTGTTTCATCATGAAGGTTTTAAAACCTTCATGGTGAAACATGAAGGTTACAGTCTTAAGCATAGTCAAGACAACTCAATGCTGATTTGGATGTAGGTTTGCTCTTTTACCCTCTTAAGCCAACTTGTTCTATTCACACCAAGCAGTTAAAGAGTAGTAAGAGACTTATTTTGTTTGTATGGTAACAGATTGATGGGATCATCCAAATGTAAGTCTGAACCATACTGGCATCTGCACTGTTTATAGTGAGAAATATGGCATTGGGTAACAGGAACTTGGCTAACTCCTTGAAAGCTCGGATAGCTACACTGAAGTTTATTTTTATCTGTCTGCCTGGCGACCTGGAAGGTATGCATTCAGGCTTGTCTTCTCAAAGTTTCTCTGTTTTTCAGCCAGTGCTGAAAAAAATCTGCCAGACTTTGAAGGGGTATTTGAAAGTGAAAAATATTGAAGGAAATTAACCAGGCATTTGAAGTATTCAATTTTTTAGACTTGGCAATAACATCCGACTGCTTTTTGTTTGTTTTAATTATTAGAATTTTTGTTTTTGAACAATACATGTGTCAGTGCACCTTAACTATTAAATCCTCAAACTGGAGTGAAGACAATAGAAGTGAGGGAGGGGAGCAGAGAACACAGAGAAGAGTGGAAGTCATTGAGGACATGAGGTGGATCTAGGATGAGGTGGATCTAGGGAAAAAAAAAAGAATTAATCTGCATTTCAAATTTGAATAAATTTACATAAATGAATGTATTAGAGATGGAACTTATATGAATGAATGAAGGTCTTGCAATAGCTCAAGGCCTATAAAAGGCCTTCCACAAAGCAAGACTGGCCTTTTGTTCACTGCCGCTGCTGTATCACAGACATGAAACAGCAAGCAGTGGAGGGAGCCCTTGTTCCGTAGCTCACGTGAGAGGTTGAACATTGTGTCGGGCCAGCATGGGCTCCAGCAAGTCTCCAGAGGGCCAGAGGCTCATTGGAGACTGGGGGCTCCCTGTGGGCCAGATTGGGAGTCCCCAAGGGCCACAAGTGGCCCCAAGCTAGGGTTTGGGCACCCTTGATCTAGGGTGAGGAATGATGCCCACATAGTTCATAGATCCCTAGGAAGCTGCCTTAAACCAATTTGAACCAACTATTGGTCTGTCTAACATACAGCACAATCCAATGCATATCTAATCAGAAATCCCACTGTGTTCAGTGGGGCTTACTCCCAAGTAAGTGTGTATAAGATTGTAGCCTTAATGTTGTCTGTACTGGCTGGCAGTAGCTTTCTAGATTTTGGATGGAGATCTTTCCCAACCCTACCTGAAGACTGAGAGCCCAGTCCTATCCAACTTGCCAGCACTGGTGCAGTCACAGTGTAGCCCTGAAGTGAAGGAACAAATGCTTCCTGACCTTGAGGAGGCCTCTGTGACTGCCTCCCTACCCCAGGTTCAGTGCATGCTCCACTGGCATGGCTGCACCGGCACTGGAAAATTGGATAGAATTGGGCGCTGAATCTGGAGACCTTCTCTTTCAGAGCTCTACTTCTGAGCTACAGTCCTAACCCTTCTAGGCTCCCTGAGCTACAACCTGTCCCTTGGCCCTATTCTCCACCTGTGTGTGTGTGTGTGTGTGTGTGTGTGTGTGTGTGTGTGTGTGTGTGTGTGTGTGAAGCAGGCATTATCCATTTCTACTGTTCAGTCTTGCTTTAGTTCCAGACTAGAATGCGGAAAAATAAAAGCAGGGCATGCTTTGAATACTTTCTTTGAGTTTCCAATGCTTTGTAACCAGCAGTCATAAAAGATATTCATAAAGTTTGTTCAATTCATCTGTTTGGATGTCTCGTATGTCAAGGCTGCTTCTTTATTGTGATATTGATGCTTGGCCGAGCCTTACGGCTTCTCGGTGGTGTGCTGAATTTCAAGCAGTCGCACTCGTTTTCAACAGAGACACCTTGACCATGTCACCCACGGTCTTCAAAGAATAATAAAGCAGAGACATATTTATTTTGTGGGCCCATACAGCTCTCTCTCTCTCCCCCCTCTGTGTGTGTGTGTGTGTGTGTGTGTGTCACAGAGCTCTGTACATTGCAGTTGCATTGATATTAACTTATCAACGAGTGGAGATGTTATTTTGCACAAGTCACTTTTCTTAAGTCACTTGAATGGTAACAAGGAGTCTGTTTACTCTGTGCTCTTTTTATTTTCTCATTGGGATTTCTTTCTTTTTGACATTATTTTCAGTGCCAATTTGTGTCGGGCTTTTTTCATATGACAGGTGGAAAAAAATCCACATTTCTTTAGCATTTTATTAGCATTGTGGTATAATACTCCTTTCTCACACTGGAAGAGTGTGATTGGAAAGGAAGATTGGAAAAGAAGAATAATTTGTAGAAAGATTCTCTGTTCACTGCTATTGTTGTTTTAAACAGGGAAGATGTGTAGACAGCATAGACTGAATAATTTTAGTGATTTATTATGCTGACATCTCACTCTTACATGGAGATTACTGCAGCCTTTCATCCAACTAAACTATAGTTGTTCAGATGCATCACCAGTTTCTTCCATGATTTTCACTGGATCCTCAAAATTATTTTTTAAGGGAATAGAAAGAGAAAAAAAAATTCATAATTGGATGGTTGCAGTGGGCGCTATCTCTTACAGTTGTCCCCTTTTTCTTTTTCAAAAGGTTACATGAATATTGTGATACCAGAATGGTATAGTGGGGAATACTTGCTTTCTGAGTGATTAAAAATACTGCAAGTCTGGAGGGAAGCTAAGATTGTCAATGACTGGACAGGCACTAGCCAATAGGCACCTGTGATACTTACTGAAAAACATTCTGGTTTAAAGATTGAGGGTTGTTTTTATACTGCAAACACTTCTTAC
Organism: Tiliqua scincoides; assembly: GCF_035046505.1. Lineage (NCBI taxonomy): Eukaryota > Metazoa > Chordata > Lepidosauria > Squamata > Scincidae > Tiliqua > Tiliqua scincoides. The sequence continues at coordinate 64,716,367 of NC_089826.1, forward strand.
AGCCCAGTTCTATTTGGATTCCATATCACTTGTGCACAGACGTCAGCACAACATTAGACATATCCTAAGCCCTCTCAGGCAACACAGCACCACGGCAGCCCTCCTAGTAACACAACCTCCTAGTAGCCTTCCTAATAACACCACCAGCATGTATGAAAACCCTAACATAACCTGTTACCCATGAAGAGGCATCCTAACACCTGCATGTCATTGTTGTAATATCCAGGCATCATTGGTATGATGTCCAAGGAGCCAGTCATCACATCCACCCAGCCCCAGTGCCAGCAGCCAGTACCACCAGGGTGAACTGAGCAGGAGCCAGGGGCAGGGTCAATGAGAAGCCAGTGCTGGAGGGATGTTCCCCTGCCAGTCACTAGAAATGAACAATATAGCAACAGGCATCCCCGCCAACCATGGGGAGATGCTCTAAGGATATCACACGCACATGACACAAATATACTACAGCACTCCCACCTCCTACAGGAGCTTCAGTGGTGTCAGCAGCAAGAGACAAATGCAAATTGCTGCTAGGAATCCCTGCAACAATAGTTTAGGTCCCTGTAACCCATCCATATAAACACATACAACCAAGGAAAATCTTTTTGATGAGGCATAGACAGGCCAGACACACAGGACTACAGAAAGCTCCAGGTGAGCACCTTGCTTTGCCAGGAGACACACCTCAACTGAGTTCATAAATGTCCTGAAGCTTAGGCTTTCCCTTTCAGGAACAATCCCTGCTGACTGCAGAGAATGTGTTTTAAAGCAACATCTCCCTGGCATGAATCTTATACTTCTGCTCCTCTCCAGCAAATCCCTACTGGCTCACTGCTGGCACAGGGGAGGTGCTGCAGGCACAGGGGAACATGAGATCCCATCTATGGATGAGGTTTTTTTTTTTTTTTCAGGGGAGTCATGCTCAGCTGTTGCAGATTCTGAAGTTTCTTGTTCCTATGACTTTTGGCTAACAAACCCCATTTCTAGCCTAGCGTCAGGGTCTAAGTCTGAAGACAGGTTCAGCACTGGTCCAGCTGATTCATCTTCCTCAGGTTCCAAATCTAAGCTGTTGTGTGGGTTCATCAACCTGGCAGCCCCATGTTCAAACTCAGCATTTATGTCCAGTTGACTATCTTGGTTTTCATCTCACTTCAATCAACTGCTAAGCAAGGAAGATGCTCATGCATTTCCTGTATGGCTATACTAGGTGAAAGAGAGCGAAATTCCCCTTGGCTGAGTAAATTAGTAAATGTTTAGCGGTAGAAAGGATTGCAGAGAATGAAGACTATTCTTATTGGTTTGGTTGCAGAGAGCAAGCCAATACTGAAGGACTGACATTTTCACCACAGAGTAAGGGCCCAATCCTATCCAACTTTCCAGCACCGATGTTCCCAACAAATGTTCCCTTACTTTGAGGAGGCCTCTGTGACTGTACCCTCTTCACAGGAGGCAGTGCAGGCTCCATTGGTGCAGCTGCACTGGCACTGGAACATTGGATGGGATTGGACCCCAAGTCATGTCATTAAGAGAGTACAGCCTAACTCTCCATTCCTTTGTTTTAAGTGCACTGATTACGCAAAAGTAATTGCTGAAAAATCTGTGATCCACAGTTCTGGGAGTCTCTCTGTGTTTTGTGTATCATTTTGAGCTGCTGACTTGCATAATGAAAATTAGCTTTTTGCCGCTCTTCACCTTTGTTATCACCGCTGAGGCATCACATCCCAAAAAGGAAGGAGCTTTCCTTTCTGTGCGCTAATGGACTCATTTACCAAGTTGCTCTAAGCAAGATGCTGATAGCTACAGAGTTGCATGCTTGTCTTAAATGATGTCCTTGGAGACAATGGGATTGTACAGCTGAAACGGAGAGCCCAATTTGGCCTGCCAACCCTTTGTTACTGGGGTTGATGTGCTTTGTTCTCAAATCCCAGGTCGAATTTACAAGGATGGCAATTGCTTCTAACCTCAACAAAGAATTCACTGAGAGGCAATGAGCAGGGGGCCCATAAAGCACCATCAGGTTTTCCTTTGTCAAGGCAAGCAGCAGTGTTTGTTCTGTAGAGAGTCAAACCTAAAGGCTCATGGTAAAAAAAAAAAAAGCATGTAAACAACTAGTCAGAAAATAAAAACAAAAAAACCCCAAGCATTAGATTAACTTAAGGCTTGTTACTGAGAATTGCTTTGTAAAGGCATAATGAACAAGGAGCCTTTGGGGGATGGTGATGGTATAGATTTCTTGCATACTGCTTTGACATGAAGAAACTCTGTGGATTTTTCCAAACTGAGGTGTGTATATATGGAACAAAGGGCATGATGATCCAGCTAAGTTGAACACTTTTAAGACCCAAAGCTTTTCAGTGGGAAAGATTTGACCATGTGCTAAACTCTTTTACTAACAATTGTCAGCCCAATCTTATTCATCTCCCCCACTCCACTCATTGATGCAGTGGCACCAAAATGGTGACAGCTGCATCCTATGTTGGTACGGAGCAATCATTCTCTTACCCAGAGGTAAGCCACTGTGGTGCATAGGGGTCTACTCAGACAGGTCACAGATATTTTGCTGTTCCAAGTCCATGTTGACCTGAGCTGCAGGATTGGGCCCCTGATGGGTGTTAATATTGATGGCACTGTTGCTGCCAATCTCCCCTCCCCTCCTGGGATCCAGTCCACCCACTCCTGCCCCTTCCCTGCCACCCTGTTTTGCCCCTTCTCTGTTCTACCCTCCTACCACCCCTCCCACCGCCCTTGCCATCTTACTTTCTCCAGTGAGCAGGAAAACCAGCAATGATGCTGGCAGGAAGGCAGAAGCCTTCCTGTCAATGCTCCCAGCAGTGGCATGCTGACAGACTTCCTTTAATGACTGGTGCTGACTGCTTTATGGGAGTCAGCATCAGTGGAAGAAAAGGACCGTGGACCAAGCAGTAAGTATAAGACTGGACTGTGCGGCACTTGAAAGTGCTGACTTTGACTAGGTCCCCCATTCTTCATGAATTCCAGGTTTTAAGTCCAATATGCTCTTTTTGTCCTTGCTTATTATTGGGGGTCTAGCTTATTAGGTCTTCTTTAAAATAATAATCATGGAGTATGGGTACTTCAGTACCGCACTCATGAGAAGCCATATGTTACAGGGAACTATTTGAATTAATATGGATTCTCATATCTGCACTTGAAATTTAATTTGAAATTAATTTCAAAACCAATTTGAAAACTCAAAGAAGGAGAGCATTCCAAATAATCTGAAATAGATTCTATTTCTCGGAGGTTTCTCGGCAGCTGTTTCTGCATGAACATTTTATGCTTGAGTGATACAAGCAAAGAGCATCTAAGTCTCACAGCTTGGAGGAGAAATTACAGAAAAATCATGCTTTCCCCACCTTGGATATGTTAGTTGGGATGTATCATCCCACAATGATGCTGTAGCCCAGGCCCTTTTTATAATCCCAAAGGGGCCTGATTTAAAGGTTTTGCTGAAAATGTTCCCAAAATGAAATCCACAAGAGACATCCCCCTCCCCCAAAAAGGAGCTGGTTCTTTAGGAGCAAATACATTTTGGAAGTCAAAAGAACTTTAATTAGTGAAGTAACTGAAGGGTATTATGCACATCATTTGGTTTCCTGGAGATCTCCAGGTCTGCTCAAATGAAAAGCAAATTCAGTTGTTACTAGGAATGCTTTTTAAAACACAAATAACTTGCGAACGAGGGAAAAACAATTGTGTTTGGGACCCGTCCAATGGCCACTGACGTGACTGTATATCTTGGCAGTAACAAGAAAACCGAGCTGAGGGTGAAGGTGATAAAGCTCTCATTTAGCCAGCAAAGTTCAGGGATCTTTTGAGAGAGTCTTAGCCGCTGCTTGAGAATAAATTTCAAGACACACAGATGCTTACCTTATAAAAAGTTTTGTTTATTTAAAGAAGGCATGGAATTAATTACATCAGCTTGCCAGTTTTGTTTGTTTAAAGAAGGCATGGAATTAATTACATCAGCTTGCCAGTTGGGCCCCATTTTAATTTGCCTCTATGTTGCTTTCTTAATTAGTTCCTATGCAGGTATACAACCATTGTGGCCAGTTCTAATGTAGCATAGTTTTTTGAAGTGAACGTTTTGACCTGCACTGTCTTGGTCTGTGATTTCTGCTGAGATATACTTTTCGGCTCTCTTTTAACCCTGTTTTGCTGGCTCTTGCCTCTGGTGTCACCCTCTCCTTTTGATCAATCCACTAGGATTTGCGTTACCTGGTGCAGGAGGCCTGCATGTCACCCCATGCGGTGGGCGGGACAACACCCCAGGCAATGGGCCCATACCATCACCATGGGGGTAATGTACCATCCCCCACACCCACTGGTTTTTTGGCTGCACCTTTTGATAGAACACAGATATTTCAATGTGGTTTGTTTCGTTGCATTCTGCATGAAATTACGCATTGATTGATCTATAACATGACGGTGTTATTCCTCCAAACTCTGATTTTAGTGATTTTGAAAACTTGTAGAGTCTCGCACACACGCCCCGTGTCAACTTATTAACACCTTACTGCAGCAGTTCTCAAACTTTTAGCACCAGGACCCACTTTTTACACATCCATTGGAAGTGATGTCATGGCCAGAAGTGACATCATCAAGCAAACAAAAATAAATAATTATAAATAATTAAATTAAAAGAAATAATTAAATAAGGGGGAGTCAGCCCTGTTCCACCAAGTGAATTTTCCCTTAGCCTGTCTGCAATAACACCCCTCCCAAAAAAGAATCAGTGAGATTTTCAGCCCTCTTCAGTGCCCAGTTTAAAGTTCTTCTATTCCAGGCATATCAAGATAAAGACCCACCTGGCTTTACAAGTGCAAAATAGAAAACATTTCCCTTAGATGTTGAAGCCTCTTTTTTTGGTCCTTTTTAGTAAGGGGAGAGGCAAGTTCGCCTACTTGCGAGTAAACATGATATGGCTCGGTTTCACTTTCCATAGGGCTCCATGCATTTTTTTGTTTATGGTTTTTTGGTCATAACATTTGAAGGAAAGGGGCTATTTTACTCTGGTTTTTTGCATTGCATTCTGCTGGAAATTCTGCATCCAACAGTATATGGCATGATGGGGTTGCTCCTAAAACCGCGATTTTAGCGCATCATTCCCCCTGCACATCACCCTGTGCGGCCCGCATCCCCCGCACCCCTCTAGCGACACCACTGGATCAATCATCAGTCTGTCAATCTGGTGCTATCTCTTCCTCCTTCCAAAGGCACGGTCCAGTGACCTTCCATCTTGCTTGACCAGTTGCCTCTTATCGCCCTTATCCTTCATTTGTCCCTGGACAAAAGGTTGTTTATGGCACCACTAATGTTTATGGTACAGTTGACGTTTACAGTACACTTGGAGGCCGTTTTGGAGCCAAAGGGCAGCCTATATTCCTGGGAGCTCAATTTTGCTTGCAGCTAGAGACTCTTGAGCTGTCTTCAGGCACCTCTGGCTCCTTCAGCCATATTCTTTTATTTACACACATCCACAATCCTCCTATTATGTATGCCTAACAGCAGTTCAAAAATCAAAGCCTAACATGACTGGTGACAATATGGTCTAGCAGCCATTTTCAACCACTGTGTTGCATAGATGAGCCATAGAAGTGCTGCAGGAGTTTGGGAAGAATCATTTATTAGAAGAGCCATTGGGGGATAAGAGCCCCTTGCCAGCAGGTGCAGATCCAAGGGGGTCCATGGGTGCGTGTCCCCCAAACTGTCACGCCAATGGGGAAGGGTGCTTGCCAGAATGGGAGTGAAGTTGGGCACCAGGGAAAAGCCCGCTGGGTGGGGTGTCGGCAACAAGATCATGTCCGGCTGATGCTCTGGCTGGCCTGAGGTCTTGTGAGACCTCAGGTGGACCATGTAACTGGAAGGGGGAAGTCTCCCTGACCCAGCGGCCGAGCTCATAAGGAACCGAGTTGCTGAGGAGGGAGGTCATGTCTTTGGGAGCTTCTAAGAGGGGACCTAGGGAGGCCCGTCCACTGCTCTTCCTTGGCCTGGCCTGAAGGGCACCCCTCAAACTCAAACATTGGATCCACCCTTGCTTGCCAGTAATGTGTACCTTTTCAATTGTCAAAAAACAATCTTAGTTTTTAGTGCCTTGTCCATGTGCCATGAGATGAAAAAGGTTGAAAAACTGCTGCTGTATAGAGTTGTCGTAAGGAGTGCATCAAGATAGCCCATGTGCTTGGCAAACTCAGAAAGCACCGTAGAAATGCTAAGAATTAATATTCTTAAGTTCATTGGGCTGCTACTTGGTCATTGGCTTATGTGTTTTATGAGGCTTAAAAGGCTCTGTCACTGTAGCATTTTGCAGCTATATTTGAGAGTTCTGCTTTCAGAAAAGTGAGGCAAAAGGCGTAGAGAAGGCCTCTATTCCCTGCTCTAAGTTGACTTTGAAAAAACAAACACAACTCTATGTATTGAACCAAAAAGTTTGCTCCTGAAGTTTGGAGTCAGTTACAACCTAGCAGCTTAGATGATGCGGTACATTTCCTATACAGCTCAATTCTCCGATTCTCACCTAGGGACACATTTCAGAAATCCTCCTTAGTCTCTAAGACTGTGCAGAAAAAACCCCCTCTAACTTCCTGTCATAAATCTATCTGATGTAAACGTTATCACAAAGAAGCAGATCATAAGGTAACATGGGCTGATGTTTCAGTGGCACTAAAACCTGCCCATTGAGCACAAACCCCCTTAATCTTGGTTGCAAGATTTTTTAAAAAGATATTAACACTTGAGATTATCCGTCTTGCAATGTTGATATATGGGAATGTGCCCCAGGTGGGAATTTGCCAATTTCACAGAGAGAGGTTTCTTTTTTCATGGTGGAATGAGTTTTTGTGGGTTTCTAAAAACTAAAAAAATGCTTTGCTGTGTTTGCACACTGGTTATGATGGGGTCTCTCTGCTTTTTATGGCAGCTGAAGTGTTTCATATAGCCCTAATAAAAAGAATGTGTGGCAGGGAGGGATGGTTTCATGCATTTGTTCTTAAAGGGATAGGCACTTAATATTCACAGCACTTTCTCTGAAAAATAGCTAGTCTGTGTTTTTGACTCAAAGGAATGGTTTCCATTCCTAGAATTGCCAACTCAGCAGTTCCTTTTGGAGTGACATATGAAGCCAGACTATCTCTGACAAAATGAGTACCAACTTGCAAATGCTCTGTTCTTCCAGCTATGGTACATAATAGTAACTGACATGTCATTCATGATGGTTTAGGAAACTTAAATTTCTGGTGGGTAATAAGCCACGATGAACAACGATGCTGGGGGGGGGGGGGGAGAATGGTAATCAGAATTGACACACAGGTCATAAATGTCAACATTGTCAAAAGAAAATACCATAGAAGCTCCTTCTGTACTGCTTGTTCCAATCTGCTACCTGTCAGATATATATACACGAAATGTAAGGACCAAAATTATAGAGAACAAAATCGGACTGTTGAGATTTATCAGTGCAAGTGCTCGCCAGCCTCTTTCGCTCACACTGCAAATTTTCCGTGCTTGTGAGTGAGTGAGTGTATGTGCAAAAAAAGCAGTTTGGAGGTGCTTGTGAGTGCAACCTATGGCAAGAGTGTAAGTGTGTCCTCTAGGGCAGTGGTTCTCAAATGTTTTAGCCCAGGACCCACTTGTTAGAATGATAATCTATTGGGACCCACCAGAAGCAATGTCATTAACCTGGAAGTGATGTCATGGCCAGAAGTGACATCATCAAGCAGGAAAAAATTTTAACAATCCTAGGCTGCAATTCAATCCACACTTACCAGGAGTAAGCCCCACTGAATATCATTGTTAAAAGCATATACATTATAGCCTGTTAAACGTACAGATCTCCCCAAATGCAGTCACATACCATGTTGGCATCAAGTCTAATATACTAAAAATAAAATTTTGAAATGAATGGGGAACCACCTGAAATTGGCTTGCCCAAACACCAGCTGATTCGGCTGATTGGAGATTTTTCAAAAATGTTTTGGTCTTCCCAGAAACCCCATTTTTGTTCCCTAGAGAACATGCTGATGAACTCTATTTTCTTAACTAGATGCATGCAATCTCGTTAAGATACATAAACTGAATGGCTAATTGTTTTTGTCATGAAATTTGGAACGAAAAATGGAAGCTCTCTGAGATATTTTCATGTGGTCTATAATCTGGTGAGCACCCATAGAACACCTGCCCTCACCTGGGAGACGTACTGTAACTTATTTGTATCAAATCTTTGGAGCTGGATAAAAGACATTTGTATTCTGTAAGATTTTCTCTAAACTATTAATGTGGTTTTATTAACTTCTCTGTTTTTTAGTATTGACAGACCATATTTTGTATATACTCTTTTATATATTTATACACACAAGTATGTTTCACTTTGTGTTGAATTTATATTATTTTATGTAGCTGTGTATGGTGTTTCATCTTAGAAGTCCTAGTTGTTTGAATGGTTGTATATTATCTTGATCATTTCAAAGTGGAAAAGTGGGTTACACATTTTGGAAAAAAAATAAAATACTATGGCAAGTTTAGACATGTGCTCCTATTATGTGTGGAAGTGAATGACTCATTCTTCATTCCCCCATATAATTCTCTTGTTTACAACCAAAGCCTAATGCCTTCTATTACCTAACAGATGTGGTATTTTGTACACATCATTATTTACACATAACCTGGGGAAAATATATTATTAGTGAGTCACAGCAATATCTCCTTGTGTTGACATTCCCTTTGTAAAACATGACAGTACATCATCTACAAAGGAGTGGACTGTGTGTGGACCATTTATTGTTTTCAGATTAGCTCACTCAGCCATAGTAATGCTTGTGGAGAATGTATAATTCAGACTGGAATACCATAGAAATCTGAGTAGTGCAGAGGCCAAGCGGATGAGATATGAGCAAGTTCTACTGTGGTTGCCACTTAGAACATTTGTGGTTTATCATTGAATGATGTGTGTGCAAGAATCTTCATTAGAAGTTGCAGCCCTGATTTAAGGAGAGTGGCAGTCCAATCCTAGGCTACGTTGGTACAGCAGGAAAGTATTCTAGCAGGGGGAAGCTCTCCTTGGAGTAAGGGGAAGGTCTCCTTTCCCCTTGTGCCGAGTAATGCCCCAGCCTGCTCAGATCTGCACTTGCTAAATAGAATCATCTTCCATGTGTTATGCAACGCCCCCAGCATGGTGATAGTGCAAGAGATACATTTTCCTTCGCATTAACTTTTTCCCTTTAAACCTAGCTTGGGAGGAAATTAAGCCAATTCACAATGAAGGTTACTTATGAAATCTTCAAATGTTGCTGGTCATGGTTTAAATTACCATCTTTTAAAAAATATTTCTCAGTGCTTCAATTCAGTGACATCACTAGGGATGTGCAGGCTGCACCGGCTGACACACACGGAGGGGGAGAGGGTGACACTGCTATTGGCCAAAATGTTTAAAATCTTGTAATTTTCAGATAATACCCTCATGTTATTTAACATGTGATGCACAATTTCATGCAGAATGCAATGAAACAAACCACATTGAAATATTTCTATTCTAGCAAAAGTTATCGACAAAAACCCGGCAGAGGCAGGGCAATGATGTGTTGCCACGCCCACCGCCTGGGATTGTTGCCACTCCACTTCATGGGAGGTGGTCCATCACGGGGGTGATGCGATGGCCTCTTGCACCTGATGACACAAACCCTATCAATGCCACTGCTTCCATTACGAGTGGTGCCAACTGCATGGTGTTTGGGTCACCATGTGCCCTTATGTGGTGTCCCATCTGAATATTCCAACTTCCTTCTAATGCCCATTTTTGGCTAATTAACACCCTTCTTTTCCAAGAACAACAGCTGTGGTGTGCAAAGAAATGAACAGAACTCCTTATCAGTTGAGCAGTTAACAAGAATTTATTGCTACCAACACAGACACTCCCTGCAAGTCCTCTTGTCCAGAGGCTTTCCCTCCCCAAAACTCCACTTAACACAGTGGGTAAAGGTCCAAAGCCTCCAGTCCAAGTCCACGGTCTAATCTCCAAAGCACAGTTCAGTCTTCCCAATCCAGTCTTCTGCAGCAGAGTCCCTCCTCTGTGTCCTCTCCAGCAGAGTGTCTCCTTCAGCAGGGTTCTGACAGTCTTCTCTTCTGTGTCCTCCAGCAGAGTCCTGGCAGTCCCCTTCTTCTGTAGGTCTGGGTCAGGTAGCTCTGTCTGGTCAGGTTCCCTCTGGGTCAGGTAGCTTTGCTCCTTCTGAAGCTGCCTTTTATCCTTATATGTCCCATTAAGTCCAAATTAGGCTCAGGTGAGCCATCTCTTCAGTCCATGTCCATTCAAAGTCCCATCAAGGTCAAATGAAGCTCAGGTGTCCATCAGAGTCTCCATTGGCCTTGACTGATTACAGCTGTGGAGCCAGCCCTGCCCTTCCCAGAGCTGTCAAACAGCTGTCAAAACATGGAATCGCTGTCAACACTGTGTCATCCACCTGATGAGCTTCTGATCTTCCATAACACGTGGTTGTTAACCTGGTTCATTTAAAGATTCGGGGTGTGGGGAACAGCCATATTGCTTCATTCTGTAAGAAGAAATGCTTGAGTAAGTTGTTTTTAAAATAATCTTATGTATTGACACTAATAAACTTTCTTGATGAAATACCTTCTCTGTTTAAGAGCCTTCAGAAAGTCACATCATCCTTCCTAGCATCAATAGGGTTTGCATCATCCAGTGTGGGAGGCCAGAACATTACCCTATGATGAAGCTCCTCCCATGCAGTAGGTGGGGCAACACCCCAGGCCGTGAGGTGATGCTTCATTGCCCCACCCCTGCTGGGGTTTTTTTTTTTGGCTATAACATTTGATAGGATAGAGATATTTCAATGCTGGTTTTTTCTTCTTCATTGCATTCTGCATGACAATACACTTTGAATGATATATAACTTGATGGTATTATTTGAAAATATCAAGATTCAAAAAATTGTTGACCAGTAGTGGTGTCACAACCCCTGTGCACATCACTTAGTGCATCCCACACCCCCATAGCAATTCCACTGCTTCCTAGAGTGTTAAAGACAATTTCTACCTCTCATAAATGAACTACCGCAGCTGGCTCCTTCCCACTATTTTCCCTACTTTCTTGTTGCTCATTCTTCACTCACTTGAAGCCTATCTTCTTCACAGGGACTGGATTATGACCATGGTCTTCAAAGTTACTACAGGACCCTTTGCTGATTTTTCTTTTTTCATCTTTTTTACTGTTTCCAAAGGAAACAGATATCATGCAATATAAATACTCCAGCTGCCTGTATTTACCTGGAATACTCCCTAATCTTTTGTATTCTGTCCCTATTTTATAATTGTCCTTATGTTGTCCCCATTTTGTTTGCCTTTGTTTCAAATCCTTGCTTACATTTTCACTGTGCATTCTTAGAGCTGTTTATCAAGGTTCAACACCCTCCCCAGTGTCTCTAGAAGTTAGAACTGAATCTCCTGTTGCCATGCATGTAAAATGTGCATGCATGAACACTCAGGTGCCATGTTGTACACAGCCTGATGCTTCACATAATGGGCAAAGCTCTTGGTGAACCTCTGATAAGATCATTGGACAAGTTATGGTTTTCTAGCATATCTTTTAACCTAAAGAACCAATGGCTGCTATTAGTACTGTACAGTTTTGGATCTTGTTGAGTAAATGAACACAGCACTCAAAAAATAGGGGAACCTATAATTGGGAAGGCACCTTGGGCAGTAAAACTTAGCATGAGAATGATGATGGTGGTGGTGGTGGTGGTGGTGGTGGTGGGGTGTGTGTGTGTGTGTGTGTGTAAAAATTAATACCACCCAATATTTAACAGATACAGGCCCCAATCCTAAAGAGCTCATTACAGATACAGATATAGATACAGATACAGGCCCCACCAGCTCACCACTGGTGTGCACTGTTGCAAACATGCCATAAGGCAAGTTTGTGGATGCTGGTGATGGTGGAGTGCTGGTGCTAGCCAAGTGCAGGCTGGCGCTGGTCTAGTGCCACTGTAGCACCAGACTTCCATCACTCTGCGGTTGTGAGGACCGCCAGGCAGCAGAAAAGTAGGTGGGAGCATGGGGAGAGGTGGGGAAGAAGTGTTCTGGGGTGGGGGAGGTGGAGGGAGGGCGAGGAGAGGGCAAGGAGGAGGTGTTCTGGGGGAGAGAGCAGGCCGAGAGGGAGTCGGGACCTATGGAGCTTCACTTCACTGGCTCCTGAGCCTCTAGCCTCTTCATTCTACACTGACCTACAGGTTGTCGTAGAATCAAGTAGCACCATTTCAGAGCTATTCAACTTACCTGGGGGGACGAATGTCCCCTTCTCCCAAGGAGGTGGTGGCAGCTGCCTGGGGCACGCTGGATGCAGCAGCAGCCATTTTCGGCACCACTGCAGCCCCATACACCGGGCAGGTCAGGATTGGGCTGCCCATGTGAATATTGCTCTGCAAGATATGATGTTATGTAAAATAGCAGATTTTTTTGTTTGGATCTCATTTATATTGGAAACTCAGAAGATGAAAAGATTTTCTCATGGATATTACTGCAATAGACCAGTTTTGTTTTTGTTTTTTTTTAATAAAGATGAAGCGCCATCAGGCATCATGGCTATTGTGGAAATGATTGTATTTCTAATATATTGCGATCAGGAGTGTTTAATTACGGAGCATCTGACTTGAAAGCATATTTTCCATATTTTTAGTCTTTATATTTTACTGCGGGATCTGCCTGAGCACTGATACCACTGAAATGAAGTAAAGAATCTGTATTATAATAAGCACAGTTTACAAAAACTTGCATAGGGCTGAGGCACAGGGCTAGAGAACAGGCGGCTCCTGAACTCTGAAGCTCCTGAACTCTTGTAGAAATGATCCTGACATACTGGACCGTAACACCTTCTATTGTGGGAATCCTGCTACACCCAGAAGTGCTAAGTCCTGCCCAGAGGCTTTGCCCATAAAAGCCATCAATGACTTCAAATATCCAAGCAAATATCATGTTATCAACAGTCCCTTAGCAGGGGAATCAAGCAAATGGTAGCAGGAGTAGCATCAGAACAAAAGACTAGGGAAGAAGGTTCACAAATGAGGCAAAGTGCATGCCTGAAACTTCATCCCACAAGTTAGATTTCTGTAAGAGCAACAAAATGTTTCGCATTAACGATCCCATTCGAAAAATATTTTATGTGAAATAAATCCTATTGATTTTGATGGAACTTAAAAGTTATCTTCCTCATGGCAGTTCCATCTATCACCGACAGACAGAAATGAGCCCAGTTAAGAACTGCTATTTGTGTACAGATTGCTTGATAATTATGGAGGAAAGCATTCTGAGGACAGTAATGTGTTTTAGTGGTCTCCAAACCACAGCCCGAGGCGCGTTAGAATAATGGTTCCAGGTGTGGCGCGACAGTGACAAGGTCTTATCGGTCCATACCGCCCCCAGCATTTTTTGTGCCTAATCATCACACAGCCATGTGCCAGTTAGCCGATTCCCCTGGGAAACCCTGGTGCAGAGCCATCCTTCTGCTAAGTGCCTAAATAGGCTTCCATACTTTGTGTAAATGTCACAAGCCAGACTCTTGCCTCCTGTGAGATAGATGCAGCTGCAATCTGGGGAAAGGCAGCAACTGCTGCAGCCCCTCTGCCCCATTTGGCCCCTCATGGTAGCTCTGGTAATGTTCTCTGCCGCCGCCCCCCGTTTTGGGTCCCATTATTTGTGGCAGGTGCTTCAAAAGAAGGTGCAGTCAAACAGGTCCAGGCCAGATGTAGGGTGCAATCCTAACCAACTTTCCAGCACTGACTTAGCAGCAATGCAGCCCCAAGGTAAGGTAATAAACATGCCCTTACCTGGATGAGGCCCCCTTGACTGCCTCCCCACTGAAGGATGCAGTGCATGCCGCATTGGCGCAGCTTTTTCAGGGCTGGAAAGTTGGTTAGGATTGCGCCAACAGTCAATTATCTTTATAAGTTAATTCATTATCTGCCTGTCTACCTTATCTGTGCCTCTGTTCTCATTATCTGCTATGCAGAGGAGCTTCTACTGGTAATTTCTGTGCACTGATCACAGAAGTCATTCTTTTTTCTTTTTTTTAAATATTTTTCAAAAACAAATATAAACAAACACACAATACAAAAAAACAAAACAAAAAACATAACACTTACACAAAAGAGGGTGCAGGAAATCATATATCATCATATATCACTAAAACTAATAAATCATTACATATCTTAATCAATTTCCTCTTCTAAATTTACCTCTTAATATTATTTTTCATTCATCATTCATCTATCATATCATATCAAAATATACATATATAATACAATCATCTAAATGCCCTGTCATATATTTCTAAAACTTCATTTGCAACCAAGCATAAAAAGGTTTCAATTGCTCAATTTGTGTTGGTTTTTGTTGGTGATCCAAAATTTCTGAAAGTCTGTCCATTTCCACCACATTCATTATTTTCTCTTTCTCTTCTTCCTCACTCTCCGTGGAACATATCTCAAAATTTTAACTTTATTGTCATCCACTATCCATTCCTTTTCCTGTGAGGCCTTCAGTAATTTATCTCTCTAAAAGGTTCTGATGAATTTCACATAAGTTTCTCTTGGTAATTCGTGTTTTCTCAGATAAAAAGTGCTCACTCTTCTCACTGGATCCAGTTCTTTAAATATCTCCTCCATCGATGCATCAATCCCTTCGAATATTAATCTGTCGTGACGCATCTTCTCCTTTCTCTTCTCATATATTTTGTGTCCTCACCCTTCGGACTTTCGCGCCGTCGTGACACATCTCCTTTCTCTTCTGGTATATTTTGTATCCTCACCCTTCGGACTTTCGCTGTTTTAGCTGCCATCTTTGTTATTGTTCTTTAAGACCACTAGATGTCCTCCAGTGTATTATCTTCCTTGCTCCACTTATAAACACAAATCCAGTTCTTGCAATGCCTTTTTAAATCCACTAGATGTCACTGGTACACTGTTCTTGTTTTATTTTTGTTTCTTATCTACTGTGTTTATACTTGTAGCCTTGGCAACCTCATTCCTCAACCTGCAAGAATGTCAAAACATCCAGCACTCCCAAACAATAGTAGCAAACCAAGGCAATAAGCGCTCCAATGCACAAACTTTATCCAAGGACAGTTAATTTATAATCCACTGAAATTCAAAGTTGTAAAGTTGTAATTATATTTTCAGATAACCATAACAAGCTTGGTAAATCTCTTCTATGGTTTCTCCTCATACTGATAAACAGCTGGGGGGAAATCTCCCCCCTCCTTTTCTTCTCACAGCAAAAAAAAAAAAAAAAGAAAATCAGGCAATCAGTTCACGCCAGGCATACACAAACGGAATAACACTTACTTAAGTCTTTCAGCATCTTTTCCTGCAGGGGCCTTCAGCTTGATTCAAAATGAATTCTTCACCATTGCTGCCAGGACAGCGGAATCTCCTGGGAAAGCCCCCTGGCCGGGCTTTATCTCCTCAGGAATCGTGCCATCACATGGAGGAGTTTGTCTCTCCTGACAAACAATCCTTGGATCTCTTCAGATCCGCAGTTTTTGGGAAAAAACAGAGTGCCTTTCAAGAGCCCAAGAAAGGCACATCTGCTCAGTGCTGGCTGGCCTTCTTCCCCCATCACAGAAGTCATTCTGAAGGTCCCTGCAGCCTCCGGAAGGTGTCTGCAGCATTCAAATATATTTTGGCATTTCCTGCTGCACTCTGCTGGCTTCCTGAGGGTCTCCGCTGAATTCTTCTGATGGCAGGGAAGGCACCCCTTCCCCATGGTACCCCATGTACCTAACTCTGTAAATCCCATAGGATCGATGGTTTGTCACCTGCAAATTCCAGGAACCTAACCCTAGCGGAAAATGAGAACTGACTGTACTGGACACTGCCTAAGTACAAATGAGCGTGGGAGATTCTGGAGGCTTAATTGCCATGCGGATTTCTCGTTCACATCACATTTCCTTGGACACCAGAGAAGCTATTTTATGAGTAAGGTAGTGTCAGTCAAACAGGTCACAAGCAGTTATGCTGAGAAGCCAGCAAATGAGATCACTTATTAAAGACCACACACTATTACCCATACAAAAATGTGTGGAAAGAGGATTCCAGGAGAGGAGAGATGGCAGAATTGCCATAAATACTGGGTATCCGCGCTCCCCCTTCTGCCAACAGAGCAGCACCAGGCAAATTACAGAAGCATTCTGAGTGTTCTGAACAGGTAGCTTAATACTGGTAGTAATGGTAGTAGTAAGGAGAATCAGTATACTGGAATTCAGGCCACAACCAATCTGAAGACTGTTTTGCCAAATCCCAATCCACTTGTAAACCAGTCCAATCAATCAGAGTTGCCAATAAGCCAAGTTACAGTCCAAAGTCAGGTTCCAGGTAGGTCAGTCCAATCCGTCAGGGTATCCAAATCAAAGTACAAAGCCAAAGTCCAGTCACAATCCACAGTCTGATTCCCAATTCTATAAACCAAGTCAGTCTCTTCTCCTACCTCCAACCTGCACTCCTTCAAAACCCACCAAACCCTTTCTGCCTCAGGTGCTCCCTATATACCTGAGGGATCTCCTTATGCTCTAGTGGCTGCAGCTGTGCAGCACACCTCCAGCTACCATCTGGGCTTTAATCCTGCATTTACTCAGAGCAAGGGGCACTGTGGACACCACACCCTATCTCCTCGGTAATATCTTCCGCAATTCCAATACAAAGACTGCCTAACTGGAGTAATACCCCATTTCAAGGCATTGCTAATGGTCTCCCTTTAGTAGGGATCTTAAATTATGTGTCTTGTCAATATTCTGTAGCCATGCATGCTTGTATTCCTTGGCGGGATAGTACAGTATTGTGAAATTTAGGTAAGACCAGGGCTGTCCAAACTTTTTGGCAGGAGGGCCACAGCATCTCTCTGACACTGTGTCGGGGGCCAGGAAAGAAAAGAACTAATTTAAATTTAAAATTTGAACTAATTTACATAAATGAATATATTAGAGATGGAACTTATATGTATGAATGAAGATCTTGCAATAGCTCAAGGCCTATAAAAGGTCTTGCACAAAGCAAGGCCAGCCTTGCCTTTGCTGCTGCTGCATCACAGATGTGAAACAACAAGCAGAGGAGGGAGCCCTCGTCCCACAGCTCACGCAAGAGATCAAACAGTTGGCCGTCACTCTGAGAGCAATTGCATCAGGCTAGCGCGGGCTCCAGCAAGTCTCCGGAGGGCCAGAGGCTCATTGGAAACTGGGGTCTCCCTGAGGGCCAGATTGGGAGTCCTCGAGGGCAACAAGTGGCCCCAGGGCTGGGGTTTGGGCACTCCTGGGTAAGACTATCAGTTGCATGTACACCCTTTGGCCTAGTTTTCAATAGGGTGAATCCTAAGATATACTTCCTCCAGAGGAAGCAAACCTTAGGATTCACCCTATTGTCTCCAAGACTCTGTAAAGATGTGGATCACAGAAAAAGCTTCCTTACATCAAACCTGACCCTTGGTCCATCCAGCTCAAAATTGTCTATGCTGATCAGCAGTGAATTGTCCAGGTGTCTTTTCCAACCCTATTCAGAGATAGCAGAGATTGACCCTCAGATCTTCTGCATTAAAGCATGTGCTCTACCACTGAGCTTTCTCCAAATAAAGCTACCTCCTCAATCTATTGCGTTATAGGACATTATATATAGCATTCAGAATCACAGGTTATCATTAGTGCATCATATACTATATAGCAATATAACAATCTTTTTCTATCCCAGTTAAAGTGGTAGCTAGATCGTCAGCCCAAACACTGTCAGCCCAAACGTAACTAGCTCTGGTGCAACCAGGCCACCTGGTTTGTGATGTATCCAGCGCTAGTTGAGGGCCAGCTGGAGGTCTCTTCAGGGTAAGTGCATATTTTTTCCCTTGTCCTAACATCCCGGCCAGCCCTATGGAGCTACTCGGATCTCCATCAGCTATTTAGCTGATGGAAGTCCAAGTGGCCCCGTGTAAAGCTGCCTGGCCAGGTCAGGGGATTAGAATATAGTGGAAGAGGGAACTGCCGATCCTGCCCCCTTCCAGGCCAGATCCAACCCACACTGTGCTCTCTCCTGTACTGAAATGTCCTGCCTCCTCGCCGCCCTCCCTGTGCCCCTGCACCACTTGGTGCCTTAGGCCCAAATCCTAACCAATTTTCCGACACTGGCATAGCTGTGCCAACAGGACGTGTGCTGCATCCTGCAGTTGGAGGGCACTCACGGAAGCCTCCTCAAAGTAAGGGAATGCTTGTTAAGAACATAAGAACATAAGAACAGCCCCAGACGAGGAATGCATTTCTTCGATCATAAATAAAATATTTTGTTTTGCTGGCTCAGCTATTATCTTTGCCTTCCTGTGTTTAGTCTTAACTGTACCAACTGGGTATCTGGAGAGTTTTTTGGAAGAAGCTGAAATATGACAACCCAGCACAGCGGGAACATTCTGAGTGAACCGGTTGGGAAGGACAGTTTAACCTTAGACTTGTGAAACTGTAATATTCTTAGCCTTGGGAGAAATTCTTGTAATGGGATTTTCAATTCAATCATATCTTTACATAAGAACATAAGAACAGCCCCACTGGATCAGGCCTTAGGCCCATCTAGTCCAGCTTCCTGGATCTCACAGCGGCCCACCAAATGCCCCAGGGAGCACACCAGATAACAAGAGACCTCATCCTGGTGCCCTCCCTTGCATCTGGCATTCTGACATAGCCCATTTCTAAAATCAGGAGGTTGCACATACACATCATGGCTTGTAACCCGTGATGGATTTTTCCTCTAAAAACTTGTCCAATCCCCTTTTAAAGGCGTCCAGGCCAGACGCCATCACCACATCCTGTGGCAAGGAGTTCCACAGACCAACCACACGCTGAGTAAAGAAATATTTTCTTTTGTCTGTCCTAACCTGCCCAACACTCCTTATTGTTGTTTCCTTATCTCGGAGCTGCATTGCCCTTATGTCGGTGCTGGAAAGTGGGTTAGGATCACACCCTTATTTGCTTGTGCTGGTGGCCGAGGGCTCAGAATGCAGTGCTGGTAGGGAAGCACAGGGTGCTCCACTGGCACTGCTTACTCCTACAGTATCATGGCATGCCTTATGTCTTGTTTGCAACACCTTTGACCGGTGCTGCGGGCGCTGCCAAGTTTGGATTTTGCTGTGTGCTTACTCTGTGTTTAAAATTGTGAATTCTCCAAACTGTTTAGAAATGCTCTGTTGTCCTATCCCAATGTGATATAAAGGTATTGGTCTCTCCTACCAACATATCTTCTACCAACATATCTCGTACCAATGTATCTTCATTTGCTAATGGGGGAAAACTCACTTGAGCCACAGGATGTGGTGATGGCGTCTGGCCTGGACGCCTTTAAAAGGGGATTGGACAAGTTTTTGGAGGAAAAATCCATCACGGGTTACAAGCCATGATGCGTATGTGCAACCTCCTGATTTTAGAAATGGGCTATGTCAGAATGCCAGATGCAAGGGAGGGCACCAGGATGAGGTCTCTTGTTATCTGGTGTGCTCCCTGGGGCATTTGGTGGGCCGCTGTGAGATCCAGGAAGCTGGACTAGATGGGCCTAAGGCCTGATCCAGTGGGGCTGTTCTTATGTTCTTATGTAAAGATATGATCGAATTGAAAATCCCATTACAGGAATTTCTCCCAAGGCTAAGAATATTACAGTTTCACAAGTCTAAGGTTAAACTGTCCTTCCCAACCGGTTCACTCAGAATGTTCCCGCTGTGCTGGGTTGTCATATTTCAGCTTCTTCCAAAAAACTCTCCAGATACCCAGTTGGTACAGTTAAGACTAAACACAGGAAGGCAAAGATAATAGCTGAGCCAGCAACACAAAATATTTTATTTATGATCGAAGAAATGCATTCCTCGTCTGGTGCCTTTTAGCTTCAGTGACTTGTGAGGGGAAAAAGAAAAAAAAAAGGAACTTGAGCCAGATAGTCAGCTCCCATTCCCTCACTTCAGATACATTTTAAAAGCTTGTTTATAATTCATCAGGGAATTCTAAGGCACAAATGCCCCAGTCAGATCAATATGCACTCCCTGGGGGAATGTAAAAGTTACAGCATCCTTAATGAGAGAGGCCCAGATTGCTTCTGCCACAATGCAGCCCTGTGGAGTATGACCTGATGCAAAGAATCTCAGTGCCAGAACCCGGGAGAATCACTGTCCATTTATTTATGAAACTGTCACTAAATGGTTGCTGGAACTCTCTCCTTTTCCCATGTAGTACTAAGGTAAAAAACAACAACCAAAAAACAGGCTAGACATTTTCTTTGAGGCTGTATCATTGACAGTCAATTATCTTTTCAAGACCAGGAATTAAATTTCTAAAGATGAATGTGTCAACTTTAAAAGGAAACACTTCAAAAAGACAACGGAGGGAAGTGATAAGAGGGAAATTCATTTCATTAAAGGTGGCCAATGGTTTATTAAATCAACTCCTGCAGTGTTTCCCTCTGAAATCAAAATGCATCTGGACATGTTGTTTTAACAAAATTCGGAGGAGTGGAGGAAACAGACAGGCACCGGTACAGAAACAAAGAGAGAGAGAGAGAGAGAGAGAGAGAGAGAGAGAGAGAGAGCGAGCGAGCGAGCGAGCAGTGAGAGCAATATGTTAATATCCAGTGCTTTTCAAGATACAAGACTCGCATTGAGGGGCAACTGACAATTACCTGCATCAGAAAGCTGGAACAATCTTGTATGTTTTCTCATAGAGGAACTTGCATGTAACTTACAGGTAGTTGTAACAGCCCCAGTCTTATTGGGCTTTAACACTGGCAGAACAATTGTTCCATTGGCATTAACCTGTTTCTACCCAGCTCACAGGTGTACACATTTGTTGCATATATGCAACATTGGACAGAAATGGCTTAACTGCTTTACAGCACTCGCAAACTCTACTTCAACAGTGTGTGAAGGTGCACTCTGCTGGGTAGACTGGAGTATTCCCCCATGTGCCGGAGGACCACTGAGGATCCGCCGAAACAAGGTGGCGATGGACGGGGGAGGGCAGAATGTGGCAGCGACAGGGGTGGGGCAAAGGCAGATTAGCTCCGGGACAGGGCTGGGTTTGGTGGCAGTAGCAGCCGACAAATCCTATCGTTGGACCTGATCCCAAGGCCTGTGTCAACGCTGACCTGTGCCAGAGACTTTGGTAGAGCAGATCTGATTAGACCCCTTTGCATTGCAGAGGCTTACCCCTGAATAAGGAAGCAAATCTTCTCTGACCCAGAGGAGACCTCTGTGACTGCTCCTCCACAGGATACAGAGTTTTGCTGTTGCACATCAGTGAGGGGGGAAAGTATTCAGTTGAAGGTAATTTACAAGTTAGTCTGTGAGATAGCATTCAGGAGTCTTTTTGCTATCCCTTGAAGATAGCTGACCTGGAAGGAGACACTTGCATTTTGAATTCTACTGGATATAAATATACTGCTCTCAGTGTGCCTCTCCCCACATGAACAAAATGCAACCTGTATGAGAGAAATGGTGCACCTATTGAACCTGAACTGGTGCATTTTTCTAAATCTCCTTAAGTTTAAGGTAGTTACTCCCTTTCTTGAACTTTACCTCAACCAAATTATATCAAACTGAGTTTCCCACTGAAAATATTACTCCTCCTATAGTCTTTTTTGAAAGTAGATGTGTGTGGAAAAGAGATAAGAACATAAGAACAGCCCCACTGGATCAGGCCATAGGCCCATCTAGTCCAGCTTCCTGTATCTCACAGCAGCCCACCAAATGCCCCAGTGAGCACACCAGATAACAAGAGACCTGCATCCTGGTGCCCTCCCTTGCATCTGACAAAGCCCATTTCTAAAATCAGGAGGTTGCACATACACACCATGGCTTGTAACCTGTAATGGATTTTTCCTCCAGAAACTTGTCCAATCCGCTTTAAAGGCATCCAGGCCAGACGCCATCACCACATCCTGTGGCAAGGAGTTCCATAGACCAACCACTCGCTGAATAAAGAAATATTTTCTTTTGTCTGTCCTAAGTCTCCCAACACTCAATTTTAGTGGATGTTCCCTGGTTCTGGTGTTATGTGAGAGTGTAAAGAGCAACTGGTCTTCAACCAGTTCTCAGTCCAGGAGAGGACCTGCCCTCCAATTCCCTGACTGTGGAATTTTTTCAGTAGCCTTTGGTGAGGGAACATGTTGCCTTCTGAAAGTCCAGATATATAATGCCCACGGGTTCTCCCACATCTATGTGTCTGTTGACCTTATCAAAGAATTCTAAAAGGTTCGTGAGGCAAGACTTACCCTTACAGAAGCCATGGTGATTCTCCTTCAGCAAGGTTTGTTCATCTATGTGTTTTGAGATTCTATCTTTGATGAGGCATTCCACCATCTTACCCGGTATAGATGTTAGGCTGACTGGCCTATAGTTTCCCGGGTCCCCCCTCCTCCCCCTTTTAAAAATCGATGTGCCATTTGCTGTCCTCCAATCCTCTGGCACTGTGGCCGTTTTGAAGGACAAGTTGCATATTTTAGTCAAGAGATCAGCAACTTCATTCTTCTATTCCTTAATAACTCTTGGGTGGATGCCATCAAGGCCCAGTTACTTATTGATCTTTAATTTATCAATGAGGTCTGAAACATCTTCTCTTTTAACCTCTGTCTGACTTAATTCCTTGGTCAGGAGGGGCTGTTTGGGCAGCTGTATCTGCCTGAGGTCTTCTGCCATGAATACAGATGCAAAGAACTCATTTACTCAGGTAAATACTCTACATGATACTCTAGTGACACCTAGTATAGTACTTCAAATTTTTGACAAGTAATCAAGCTCCAATTATCACTTTGCCTTATCTCCGGGTCAATCATAGGGCAGAGCCTTTCAGGTCGGAAATTTCTTTCTCCACTCAGCTCAGGCAGGCATCTCCTTAGTTGCTATAGTAATTTTCCTGGGACATTCCAGCCAAAGTTAACCTTTTATTCTCCTTCCTTCTGCTGCAGCCTGGTTCTGCTTTGCAAATGTTTGCAAAGCAGGTCTGTTTTTTGAAACACCAGAATGGGATCCTCCTTCCCAGGCTACAATTCAGTGCTCCATTATTTAAGAATAACACCCATGGAAAGCAGTGGGTCTACTTCTGAGTAAAAAGGGTTGCAAATATCTCATCACTCTGCTGTAAATTGAATTGCACACTCTTAGTTATGTGTTATGGGTTGTATGTTGTATGTAGAGCTCTTGGCTTAACATACCAGACACCTTAAAGGTGGATTTGATTCATGGTTCTCCTGTAGTGGTTCCCAACCTTTTTCACTTGCATATCCCTTGGCAGCCCATTTCCATAAACTGTAGTCTTCATATTAGCAAAATGTTTGTAATTGATAATACAAGCCCTCATCTCCTCTATATGAAAGTCCAGACTTCATATATGCATCACATATTTTCTCTTTTCATCTGTTTGAAGAACAGAAGACTCTGCCTTTACACTGTTTTGCATCAGAAGTGTGCTGAGAAATTCTGAGTGGTTGATCACTTTCCATATTATGTTTCAGCTTTTTTACTGTGCTGGTTTTCAATCACTGGTTCATACATGAATTGATGACCAAAAACTAGCTGTTGGTGGGGCTTTCAACGTTCCCCAGTGCCTAACGCATCTAAACCCCTCCTCCCTACACCACTGTCTCATCCACGCATTGAGACCCCTGATCTTTGCCTGCCTAGCTGGCCCTGTGCATGGAACAGATAACACTTCAGAGAATGCTACCATTGAGGTCCTGGCTTTCAGCTTTCTACCTAATAGCCTAAATTTGGCCTCCAGGACCTCCCGGCTACACTTGCCCACGCTGTTGGTGCCGACATGCACCACAACCGCTACCGCCTCCCCAGTACTATCTGCCAACCTGTCTAGATGAGAAGTAATGTCCGCAACCTTTGCACCAGGCAAGCAAGTCACCATGCGGTCCTCACATCCATCGCAAACCCCCCTCTCTATGTTTCTAATAATTGAATCCCCCACTCTATGAAGCCCCCAACCCCCCTCCTGCTGAGGAATATCCTGAGTGCGTTCGGATATGGGCCCATCCCCTGGAGAAGGAGTCTCCCCTAGGGGATTGTTTCCTTCCTCTCCAGGATGATGTCCTCCAGCCCCGAGACTTCCCACCTGTGCAGCTGAGGAGCTGCACGCCTGAGGTTGGGATGAAGCCTGATCATCCCTGGAAGTCTCCCCATGGGCCTTCTCTGCCTGCTTCTGCTTCTCCAGGTTGGACACCAAGACTTCAAGGGAGCGGACGTGTTCGCTGTGTCCCTTGAGCTCCTTGCACCGAGGACACACCCATGACTTATGCCCCAGAGGCATATAGTCATACATGTTGCATTCGATACAAAACACTGGATAGCCCCCACCCTGCTGCTAGCTGTCTGACTGCATAGTGTTTGTTTGTTTGTTTAGGGGTACTTAAAAACCCTACACTGGTTTGCTGCCCTCTTCTCAAGGGAAGAGAAAGGGCAGTGTCTGGGGCCCTGGCTTCCTCGCTGCTGAACTCGCACAGAGGCTAAACTTGCTGTGCCTTACCTGGCACTTTGTTTCCAAGGCACTGGGATCCCAGAGGCCATGCATGCTTCTGCAGAGAGACTCATGTGGTGGCAGGCACTAGCTTTATGCTCCTAGCTAGCTCCTACTCCCTCCCTCCTTGCTGATTGAAAAGGGGCTGGTCTTCCCAGGTGAGATTACAAAAGTTCAGGAAGACAAAAGGCTTCTGATGGGCTTAATCTACTCTGCAGGTTCCTGAATGGGGTGCTTTGATTTGCCTAATGGGGCTCTTATCAACTCCTAAAGGTCAATGACTATGACCTAAAGGTCAATGACTATGCTAAATTGCCCTGGTTTGCTGGGAACTGGCACTTCCTAGGTTCCTACCCTCCTAATTCAGTTCTCTTAGGCTGGACTGTTTTTTTAACCTCAAGCTGCTTTTTATTTGAGTTTAAACTGCACTGGTTTAAGAGTTTTTTGGGCTTGGCAGAACTTACACACTAAGGTTTAGCTCTGTTTATAAAATAGAGACACCAAGTGTGCTTTCTCCCTCTAATATCCTCTTCTTTGTTTAGTTTGGGCTCTAGCTCCCTGTCTAAATTATACCTCCTGCTTTTATTAAGTGTGCACATTTATTTATTTATTTATTTATTTATTTATTTATTGCTCTCACCTAGATCCTGTGTCCCAATTTACTGAACCTTTAGATTATGTTCTAACTTAGATTACGTTTAACTTGGGTTAAGTATAGGGTTAATTTAAACAAAGTAGAAAAACTTGCTTTCCACTTTATCCTCCTATGTTTTATTTACTTTTCCAAGTGCCTGTACCTTGGGCCCTTACTCACAAGTAGGACTCTGCTCCTGCTCAGAGAAGACCTATGTACATATGTATTTATTTTTATTGCCCTCACCTAGCTCCTGTGCCCCAAGTTGCTGGACCTTAGACTCTCTCCCTCAGGTTAGATTAGGTGAGAAGTCCTCTTCTCATGCAATGTCCCCAAGAACAGAGTAGCCTTGGACTGGGTCAGAAAACTTACTCTTGGTTACTCTTAGTTTTGGGGGAAGTAACTCAGATCATTATTTCTGAGTCACTTTGAGGAAAGCCACAGAGATTTTGCCATCTCAGTACACAAAATCGTTTTGTAGAATGTTGGTTTAAACATCAGCAAACATCCCCATTTGAATGAAAAGCGCCATCTGCCTGTGCCTCTTGATCTAATGGCTTTCCTGATCTCAAAGATGAAACTGACCTACATGAGCACATAAGGTCTCTTTCTTGTTTTCTGCTTGCTTTACTTTCTGATTAACTCATTGCAAGGCTAAGGGCATGAGACACAGAAGTGATTTAGAGGGTTATCTCAGGATAACCCATGCAAGCTTGTGAGTGTAGAGGAGGAAACAGGTTACAAGATAAAAGCACTAACTCGCACAACTATTAATGGATTTAAGGTGTGGTGACTGAATGCAAGGCATGTAGGACACTTCTTAAGGAGCTACAGAACAGGATTTCAAATAACAGCAAGTGAATCCTGAGGGATCTTATGGAAGAGGATTGACCTCTAACTGAAGACCACAAGACTGACTTGCTTAACAGCTTAAAGGATTATCTGCGAGTGAGAACGCCAGCAGCCTTGGGATTTATTACAGCTTTGCAGAGAGGCTTATCTAGAAGAATCGATCAGATTAAACTGAGTATGTGGTGGAGGACACTTTCAGGGGCTATGATGTTAACACTTTACCCTTTGCAAGGAGTTCGCATGGGAGAGCTGTGAGCACCTGGACCGAAGCTGTGTTTTTGTATACAACCTTGCTTTAAAAAATAGGGTTTTTAGACTTCAAAATGAATAGTGAAAATATTAATAGTGGCATGGGTCGGCCAGGGAAAAGTAAATATAAAAAGTAACATTCTCCATTGCATATGTACTTCCTCATTCTCCTTGGCATTCCACTTCACCCTGATTACATTCAGGTGCTTTTACAATGCCAAGGATGTGTTTTGATGAGCAAAACCAAGTTGGGTCACATCAAGGCACCTTAATAATATCAACACAATTACGTGCCTTTGTAGGCAACAGTATCAGATGCATGAAGGGGCTTGAAAATGACCCTGAAGGACATTGTATATGTGACCATAAATGTCTGAAGTCTGATGAAATGTCTGAAGTCTGATGAACTTTGACTTGCCCCTTGGTGATGTTACTGGCAACAGTCAACTCAAGAGGACTGTCAACAGTGTTCACAGTGCATATTTGAAAAGGTGGGGAAACATAATTTTCTGTTTAGGCATAAACAAATATCAACATTCACCTGAGAGTATTAGCATTCACATGAAAAGGCTGACTTTCACCGTAAACATATACATTTAGCTGTTGGCAACCTTCAGTCTAGAAAGACTGTGGTATCAAGCTCTGAATGGTGGTTCTGGAATAGCGTCTAGTGTAGCTGAAAAGGCCGATTCAGGAGTGACAGTCCCTTCCACACCGGAAGCAAGTGCAGTCTGTCCCTGGTCTGTCTCCCTGGCTATGGGCCTTCCTTCTTTGCCTCTTTGCCTCAGACTGTTGGCCAAGGGTCTCTTCAAACTGGGAAAGGCCATGCTGCACAGCCTGCCTCCAAGCAGGCCGCTGAGAGGCCAGGGTTTCCCATCTGTTGAGGTCCACTCCTAAGGCCTTCAGATCCCTCTTGCAGATGTCCTTGTATCGCAGCTGTGGTCTACCTGTAGGGCGCTTTCCTTGCACGAGTTCTCCATAGAGGAGATCCTTTGGGATCCGGCCATCATCCATTCTCACAACATGACCAAGCCAATGCAGGAGTCTCTGTTTAAGCAGTGCATACATGCTAGGGATTCTAGCTTGTTCCAGGACTGTGTAGTTTGGAACTTTGTCCTGCCAGGTGATGCCGAGGATGTATCGGAGGCAGCGCATGTGGAAAGCGTTCAGTTTCCTCTCCTGTTGTGAGCGAAGAGTCCATGACTCGCTGCAGTACAGAAGTGTACTCAGGACGCAAGCTCTGTAGACCTGGATCTTGGTATGTTCTGTCAGCTTCTTGTTGGACCAGACTCTCTTTGTGAGTCTGGAAAACGTGATATACATTTAGCACGTTTACAACTAGATGTAAGTTCTAAGTATCCAAAGATGTAGAAATCTGTGGCTAATTGAATCCATGGATTTCAGGCCCCTGGAAACCTCTGAAGGCAACCAGAGCCGGCACTCAGTATGCCTTTTAAAGACATATTTTTAAAGGCAACATTACTTCTGGTTTCCACAAGAAACTGGTTGTGGTTTTTTGCCCTAAATGGGCATTCTGAGCCCAACAGACATGCATGGCCTCTATTGGCCTCAGAATGCCCTCCAGAAACAGCTCTGGTCACCTTTGGCGGGTCCAGAATGGCATTCCCCCACGGATTTGGAACCTGAAAATTGTGAAATCCGTGGGTACTGAATCCGTGGATATCAACAGCTGACATGTGAAGCCAATTGAAAGTGAGGCTCTACTTTTTGCATCAGTCATCTGGCGATGCAAGCCATGTGATTGCATTTGAACTGTGGAGCATTGCTTTTGGCCCTCTTTTGATGCAACCCCTGAAAATAATTGAAAGGGAAGTGCTTCTTTATTCAGCCCAAAATATTAGCAAAATTTCTCCCTTTCAGCTCAGTTCTTGAAAGAAATTATTAGAAAATACAGTGGTCACTGGAAAATGTTAGCTCTTAAATGTTTATACTTAATCCAACCATGTTAATAATAATGCAGTTTTTGGTATTTACCAACTAAAAATGAATTCATGACTGTTAACGTGCTATTTTCTTTTTAGAGAGGAGCTTAGTCTTCTGTGACAAATTTCCTGCTTGAAAATAGCAATTAAAAATGATCTACAAGGATATGCTAGCAGAAAAGGCCAGAGATCAATTAGGACACAAGCCCTGCTCAGCATAGTTGCTACTGGACAGTTGGATTGCAGGTCCAAGTAAATCATTATGCCTAATTAAACAATAAAATCTGACAGAAGGGTGGACTCTAATAAGTGAGCCTTCACTGTTGGGGCATAGACTATGTGCCCTTGGAGAGTGGTTTACTGGGGCAGAAGCTTGGGCTGAAAGTGCTGAATTACTTCTTTGATCAGGAGGTTTGATTTCCATACCATTTCCAAATAGTAATCCAGTGTTTCTCAAAGTGTGGGTCAGTCAATTTCAGGTGGTCCCCCATTCATTTAAATGAGTATTTTATTTTTAATATATTGGATAAGTGTGAATATGATTGCAGCCTCTGGAATGTTTTTTTTAAATAGATCAGCAACTGCTTGGGACAGTTAGGAGGGTTTTTTAAAAAAAAATTTAATACATTTTTAAACTCATTGTAAATTTTTAATTTTAGGCCAAAATCTTAACCAATTTTCCAGCACAGGCATAGCTGTGTTAAATGGGATATGTGCTGCATCCTGCAGTGGGCTGGCAGTCACTGAGGGCTCCTCAAAGTAAGGGAATGTTTGTTCCTTTACCTCAAAACTTCATTACCCTTACATCAGTGCCGGAAAGTGGATTAGGATTGTGTCTTTAGGACCCAATCCTGAACAGTGCACGCTGGTTTCTGCTGGCACAGACTGTCGCAAATTAAGGCACATTTGTAGACCCAACCACCGGGTGAACACCAGTGGTAGCTCAGTGCTGGCTGGCACTAAGCTACCACTGGGCAGCCACTGGAGTTGTGTGGGCCGCCAAGCAGCAGAGAGGTAAGTGAAGGTGTGGGGGGAGGCGAGGAGGAGGTGTTCCAGGGAGGGGGAGGGGAAGCGGATGGAGGGCAGGGAGAAGGGGTGTTCCATGGAGGGGGGAGGCGGGGAGAAGGCGTGCCAGGGGTGGGAGCAGGGAGGGAGGGAGGTGGGACCAGTAGAACAAAGCTCCACCGGATCCAGAGCCTCCTCGTCGGGCTCACTGCCTGACACGTAGCCGCTTGATTCTTCGCTGACTTTTTGGTTGGCAGTGAATTGAGTAGCTGCATTGCGGGGCTACTCGCTTTACCCGGGGAAAGGGGACAAAAGTCCCCTTCTCTCGAGAAGCCACCAGCTGCTGCCCAGAGTGTGCAGGATGCGGCTGCAGCCATTTTGAGCACCGCTGCAGCCCCATGTCCCTGGCAGCTCAGGATTGGGCTGTGAGTTAATTAATTAATTAGACTTTCTTGTATGGGGGTGTTAAAAAATTTTCCTCCTTGATGACGTCTCTTCCAGGTTAATGCCGTCGCTTCCGTTAGGTCCCAACAGATTGCCATTCTAAAAAGTGGGTGCCAGTGCTCAGAGGATCTCTGAGAACCACTGTTTTTATCTATTTCCTGAAGCTTTAGCCAAGTGGAATCATTTTGTATTCCCAGTGCTATCTGTTGTTTTGATTGTACAGTGGCTTCCACAGAAATGTGACATAATTTGCATTGGTTTTAAATCACAACTGCACCTGCAGATACCACAGGCTGCAGCACTTTGTTCCAGGCAGGATCCTTTGTGATCACAGACTGGCAACCGGAATGCCAGAACAAATTCAGTACATTTCAAAGAATTGTTGCAATGTTCAGTTAAATCATCAGTCATTCTACCTTTTATAAATTTAGCAATATTTTGCCAAGATTGTACATTTTAATTTTGAATTGAGCAGGCTGAAGGTATCACTCTTGGGTGCCATAGGAAGTTGCATTATAGAGTCAGAGCAGTGATTCATCTAGCTCAGGACTGATGGCACCCACTGGCAGTGGCTCTCCAGGGTTTCAGATGAGATTTTTTCTTTCTTTCTATTCCACCTGGAGAAGCCAGTGATACCTGGAAACTTCTGGATGCATAACTGGCACCAGGATGTAGGTCTCTTGTTATCAGGTGTGCTCCCTGGGACATTTAGTGGGCTGCTGTGAGATACAGGAAGCTGGACTAGATGGGCCTATGGCCTGATCCAGTGGGGCTCTTCTTATGTTCTTATGTAACAGTGGTCTTATCACCAAGTGATGGCCCTTCCGTTACTATATCTGAAAGCCAGAAGTCACCCAGACCAGAAACCATGCACATGTAGCTTTTATTTTTATTTGATTTATATTTATTAATATAAAGCTTTTATTTTTATTTATATAAGGATAAATTACAAAAGAGATCCACTTTGATCATAAACATCCTTACACTATAATTTTACTGCCTAGGCTTAACGGGCAAGCAGCACAAACTTTCACAAAACATTCTTTAAAATCCAGTAATATTTAAGCAGGTGTGGCCCATCATTAAGCCAGTAGTTTCCAAACCATGGCTCCCTGGGGAGTGGCAGAAATTAACCAGGGGAGCCATGGAATCTTCATGGGGGGAAAAAAACATCTTCATGGAAAAAAAATCTTCATTAAAAAAAACCCATCATCCTATACAATGTATAGGATTGTATACAATGTATACAATCCTATACAGTGTATAGGATTGTAGCCCTAATGGGGAGCCACAGCCAGTGGCCCAGTAGATCAAGGGAGCTGCCAATCAAAAAAGTTTGAGAACCATTTCATTAAACCAATGGGCAACCCAATGCTATGCATGTCTACTCAGAAGAACATCTCATTGTCAATGTGCTTACTCCTAGGTAAGTGAGGATAGAATTGCAGCCTTAAACTGTTGCTCTGAAGTTGGGGAAGGTGGCAATCTTATGGGGTGCCCTACAACCTGTGCCTGACCATCACCTTCCTTGGCCCAGTGCCTGCCCAGCTGCTGCCTCAGGATGAGAAGGTTTGACTCCCCTCAGCTGTGCCATCACTGTGAACCTTTTCTTGAGTGCTTTCTTAACAGGTTTCGGTCTTTCTTCCCCTGCCCCTTCCTGTAATGTGGTTGGTTAAGGAAGATGCTGTGAATAGAGAAGTTCAGTTCCCAGGATCCTCCCAGTTTGGCTGTAGTATTAGCAGGCCGGCACAGGCCTTTCTACCAGCACTGCTGGCTCCCAAATAGTCAATAACATGCTTTATGGCACAATTGCAACACTTGAGACCAGCACAGACCACTGCGCTGACCGAGTACTCCATTAGGATTGCATTCTGAATTAATTGGAGCAACAATATAATGCTTGGGTATGCAACACATATAAGCTCAAATATTCAAGTGCTAATAAATGGTAATGCATTATTACGTTAGCAGTTCCAACTACTTTCATAATATCCCCTTTGATTTTGTCCCTGATTTGATTTCTACCTGATTTTGTATAACTTGGCAGACTCCGTCTAAAATCTTTCAACACCAAAAGGGAATATATATCTGAGAAGAATTCCAGAGCTAAAACCCCTCTGGACTCGTGTGATAACCTCAGCCATATGTTTCCTTTCAGCAGTTCTGATATCTTCTTAGAGTTGGCTTCCATTATTCTAGGCTGATGATGATAAAAAATGCAGAGGTACCTTGAGATTGAAAGGCCAGAAGTTCATTTTCCAACCAGGTTTATTTTAAGCTGCATCGGAGCAAAGCCTGGCATGCCAAGTGCTGTCTTGGAGCAAGAGAAACATGCCCTGATCGCTCTTATTTCTTTGTTCACTTCTAACCAGAGCAATTGCTGGGCTTTCGGAGGAGACAGGTCATTGTCTAGTTTGATCAAATGTGAAATCTGAGAATCTCTTGATCCCACAGTGCTACCTGTGTGACAGAAATGAAATCTATCTCTTCCACATAGTTCTTCTTCTTTTTGTTTCTTGTTGTTATAATGTACAGTGCTGGTCTATCTCCAGTTCCTTTTCGTTCTGTAAATGTGGAGTTAAATCCAATCATCTGCTAATGTGTATCTTTAAAAATTAAGCCACTGTGTTGGCTGCATCCATTCACCAATGCCCAATGAAGAGGGTGGCCCACTGAGCATTACTGTTGCTCCCTCTGCCTGCCATTTAATGAACAGTGATTTATGCCAGGCAAGACAGCAAAGATGTACTGGGATTTCTGGTTACAGAAATTGCATGGGCCAACACGCATTTTGCTGCCTCAAAAGTTAGACTTATTTCTGGGTGTATTTGGGGCTCTGATTCCAAAAATGGCATAAGTTTTGCCCCATAACATCTAGTTTTGGAGATAAGGCATAGCCTTGTTAGTGAATAGTTCAAGTGGTTTCCTCATGAGGAAGCTTCTTGGCTATGGCTTCCTCATAAGGAAGCTTCTTGAATGATTCACTGACAAGTCTATGCCATATCTCCAAAACTAGATGTGGTATGGCCAAGCTGATGCCATTTTTGGAATCAGCACCACAAATTCATATAAGACCACCATACATTTTGGGAAAAAGTTTTTCTGATCCTCAGATTTGCAGGCCTGTGTTCTAGCTAAAGGCATGGGGAAATCCCAGAAGCATTTTCTGTCTAAGAAGACCAGGCACCATCCCTGAGTCCTGGTGGACTGAGCAGTCAAGAGGGTGCCTATCTCATTGAAAAATTACAAGGAGAGTGCTTGCTCATTGTTCAACTACTAGCTGAGAAATATGAGTGAAGTGCTTCTTCAGTCTTAATTTATCAAAAAAGAATATATCAACAGTAAACGTGTGGGAAAAACTGTTTTAAACGGATCACATCTTGAACTACCTAGTTTTGCCTTCTGAGTCAGATATGCACCATGTTCCAATTGTTTTTTTTTAATGACCTTGTTCTTTGACATACAGGTGGAGCCTATTTATCCGCGTTAGTTCCGTTCCATGACTCAGCACAATTAACAAAAAATGTGTTGTGCTAAATTCCATAGAGTTACGCAAATACACTGCAGCCTGACACTTCCGGATGGAAGGAAACTAAGGTAGCTGTTATCAATCCCCTCCCCTCCATACTCAGCCCTCCCGTTGCCAGCTGTCCCCACCTCTTTCAGAGTTGGGATGCTGAACTTTTAAGAGTCCAGGCCTATGCATTTCTACTCAGAAGTAAGCCTCATTGTAGTCAATGGGGCTTACTCCCAGGTAAGTGTGGAGAGGATTGTAGGCACCTTCCCACCAAGTGTCGGTGATTGCCTGCACCATCTCAATGGGGGAGGAATTCAGCAAACATTCCCTGGGTTTTTTAAAGCAATCCCCTCTATTACTACCACACCTGCCCCTGTGTGTGAGTGAGTGAGTGAGCCAGAGCACTCCACCTTGCTGCATGTGTTCTGGCTACAGAGATTTTTGCCCCCCCTTCCCCTCTTCAGTCTCTTTGCTGGCTCAGGGGCTCCAGGAGTGTTACTGTTCCTTTGCAAGGGGAACCTCTTCCAGGGCTCCAGGGCTATTTCCCTGCCTGGGTGAGGCAGAGCCTTTTTGCAGTGTTTTGGACTGCCTGGAAATGGACGCCAGCACAGGGCAAAGGAGGCAAAGGTGTATGCGACTTTCAGTTCCACCACCCCATTTGCATTGAGACAGATAAAAAAATCCATGGATAAATAGGCTGCACCTGCATAACTGTGGTCACAGCAGTAAAATATGAGTGAAATATCCAACTAAAGATGCAATCCTAACCCGTTATGTCAGTGCTTTCCAGCACTGGCATAGTGGCGCCAATGGGACGTGTGCTGCATCCTGCAGTTGGGTGTCACTCACGGAGGCCTCCTCAAAGCAAGGGAATGTTTGTTCCTTTACCTCAGAGCTGCATTGCCCTTATGTCAGTGCTGGAAAGCACTGACATAAGGGGTTAGGATTGCGCCCTAAATATCCAACTGAGGTCCAAATCCTAACCAACTTTCCTGCACTGAGATAACTGTGCCAATGGCTGCATCCTGCAGTTGGGTAACAGTCACAGAGACCTGCTCAGAGTAAGGGTATGTTTGTTCCCTTACCTCGAAGCTTCATTGCCTTTACCTAGATGCTGCAAAGCTGGTTAGGATCGCGCCCTGAGTGATTAATTCTGTAAAAAGACAACCATCATCCTTTCCCCAATATTGCATACGTATTGTATATATGCACAAAGAATGAATGCACATGGGGAGTGTTGTTGTTATTATTATTATTATTATTAACAGTATTTATGTACCACTTTTCAACTAAAAGTTCACAATGCAGTTTACAGAGAAAAATCAAATAACTAAATGGCTCCCAAAGTAGTAGAGCAGATGGTGGAGCAGACTCCATCTCCTGATCCATACACATTCATTATCATTAGAATGCCTGAGTTGTTCTGGTGTTCAAGAATCATGGCACTACCATGAATCATGTCACTGAGGCTACTGCTACAAACACACATGCACATTTGTTTTCATTCTACATGCTTATAATCTCTGAAATGGGTTCATGGCTACAATGCATGGAACTGCTCTTGGGGGGGAAGTCTAATTAAAATGGACTGTTTATGTATGTGTTCCTGTGCCATTACTGTTGGCTTTCTTGGGGGACTTTACTGGTTTGGATGATAAAAAATTAAATCAGACTATTTAAGGGAGTGTGTGTGTGTGGCTAAGAAGACTGGTTTACTAATATGCAACTAGAGTGAATTCATTTTTTTAAAAGATCTGCTTATTTTTTTCACACAACTGCTATATTTAAACCAATTTTTTGATGGCTGTTGTATGTGGAAGCAATTCTTGGGCAAAATGCTTTGGTGATTGGGATATCTCATGTCTTGCATTCCATCTCTTCCTCCAGTGAACCAGCACATAAGTATCTGGACCTGGGAGAACCCTTAAGTCACCTGCTCCTCAGATCAGAAGGTGATTGTGGCTTTGGTTTGATATTAAACAGCCACAGCACTGCCTGGTCAGAAAGAGCAAGTGTACTAGCCTTTTGCCACGTAAGACCTTGGTTCTCATGGAGCATAGCTTGCCACTTAATGGCTCTGCTGGTCACGTCCCCTTATGGATAAAAAGCCAAACAAACTTTTTTTTCTCTTATAATGTGTGAAATGGTTAATCACAGTGGTCAGGAGGATCTTGGATTTAATTGCTCAGATTACTTGCAGGTAAGCATTGCAGTTTTCAACCTGCACATGAACAATGGACTGTATCTTTGCATTGATTGAAAGAAATGCGCACACTTTGAGTGTGTATGAATGTGTCCCCACCCGTGTAAGAAGGGAGCCACTAGCAGGTGTTCTGCTGAGGGTCTCAAGCCAGCCTTGATTATTGCATCATTATTTGATCTGCACATGCAAACCAGTGTTACAAAGCACTTTGGGCTGGGATTCTGTAACAACTACGTAAATAGTTATGCATGCTCAAGGAAATTTTGGATTTGCATTCTCAAACTACAGATCTCCATGCTGCTTAGTAAACCTATTTTTAAACTGAGGGGCGTTTCTAAAGCAGTTTGTCATAAAGTGTGTGACAATGTGATTCAAGGGGAAACAAACAACATTGGATACTTGTCATTGACATGCCCTGGCAATTAGATTCTCAAGTATAAGTGTGACAAAGACCTGCAGTTAAATACTCCAATAAAATTTTTATCAGTTATACAGCTTGAACAAATGTTGCTGGCTTACAATTACATAAAAGTTTACTGCAGCCTATTTGAGAAGAAATATATTGATCTGAGGTGTTCTGTCTTGTAAATGCCAAGCTGAATGTGGAAACCCAGATAAGAACATTTGTAATTCGTCAGTGTTTAGTGACTTTTAAAAAATTGTGTTGTGCGTAATGTTCCTGCAGATAGCTTTTTGCAGCCCTGCTTGCGATTGTTAGACAAAATATAACATCACCCCTATCCAAACCTAGTTCCTACAGTAATGCCAATAAAAAGTGAACAAAGCAATTGTTATCTCCACATCCTCCTCCCAAAAGTACAGTTCTACTTCCAGAGTGTTCTGGAAGGCAATGGGGCAGAAAGGACATGCAAGAAACAGTCTCTGTGTGGTTAATACAGGTTTATTGCTTGGGGTACAGAACATTAAAAGGTAGGATCTCCCCCTGCTAGGTTACTCCACTCTTGATGCCTGTGGGCCTAGTTCTGTCAGGCAAGCAGAGGCTCTCCATATAAGGAAAAACTCTGAGAGGGACTCGTGTGGGCAGCAAAGTGCCCAAGCCCTCTGCTGATGGATGGTCTCCCCCAGAGAGGGGTTGGATGGTACTTTTGAGCCCCTTTGAGCCAGTCCCCTAACCCACCACCAGCGCACAAGTAGTTCTGCTGCTCTTGTGGTACCCCCACAATCACCTGCCTCACAGCCCAATCCTAAGCGGATGGACTCAAAAGCAAGTCCCATTATGTCCAATGGGGCTTGCTCAGGAAAGTGTGCAAAGGATTGTAGCCTCAGGGCCAACTCTTATCCAATTTTCCAGTGCTGGTGCAGCTATGCCAAGGGGGCATGTGCTGCATCCTGTGGTGGGGAGGCAGTCACAGAGGCCTCTTCAAGGTATGGGGACATTTGTTCCCTTACCTCAGGGCTGCATTGTGGCTGCACTGGTGCTGGAAAGTTGGATAGGATTGAGCCTCAGTCCTTTTCTGTCTTTGGCATTGACTGGAGCCTTGGTGCTTTCTTAAATCTGTCCCTTCTGTCTGATCCAGTTTCCTCCTGTTTTTTGTTTTCTAGCCTTGTATTGGCTACTCCCATCCAGTTTTACCCGCTTTCCCCTTCTGGATCTGCCTCTGATCCTCACCCTTCCACAACTGGTCTATCCTCTCCTTCTCCCTTCACTTCACCTGTCATTACCCTTTTGTCTACCTTTCACCCTACTTTCCTCTTTTCTCAGTTCTTCCACCTCTGTCCTTCATTCCACTCGCTCTGCTTGCCAATTAGAAGGCTTGCCTTGAGCCACACCTCCCTCCCTCTGATTGATCATGGTCAGCTGCAGTCAGTGGCAGCTGATGACATCACCAGCCAGTTACACTTCTGTGTCACCTTGGTGGGATTTGCAGGGTGCATGTTGCCACCTCAGTTAAAATGCTTTGTACTTTGGAGGTTTTCTCTACTTCAGATCTAACTGATTGTTAGCTGGGAATACTTCAAGTGGGAGGCTCATTGTGGCGCCTGTTCTACTTTCCACGCTGCTCCCTCTGGCTACACTACTATACCTGGTGACCCTCCTGTCTGTGACCTTTGCTCCTCCAGCTCCACACCTCCAGCCTTCTGAAGGCCTCTTTGAATAACCAGAAATACAGATATACCAATGTCATGTGGCAATGTCATGTGGGTAAAAAATTCTCTAAATGGAACCCTGTGACAGATGCCAGTTACAACTAGTTACTTACTGTGCTGTCAATTCTCCAGTTTGCTAAATGCTCATGCTTGGACACATTCTTTCCAAACAACACATTTCCAACAGGCCAGCACCAAAACGATGGCGGGCTTTGTAGATTTCAGGGTGAATTCCATCATGCTATTCGAGTTCCCCACATGAAGCCCTATTATCCATGCTCATTTCTGTGAGGGTAGATTACACCCTTAATGAACTTTTCTTCATTTTCAATTGTTCGGCAACCAAATGCAACATCCCATGCTGAGAAACAGCAAGGAAACATGTCCCTTTTAAATTAAAAATGGGGATGTGGAAGAAAGAACAGATTGCGGAAACATAGCTAGGAATAAATGACAAGTATCAGAGCAGAACACACACCTCCTATTCTGGAGAGAGAATAACAATATTTGCTTCATCCTTTTGAACACTCTCAAAGCTGAGTCATGTTCATGACTTGATGTTCCATCGCTGGACGACTTGCAACAGATTGTGTGTGAACTGCTTTCATTGGGAAGCATTGTGTTTATGCCTGATGATGACAACCTTCTGTCTGTTGCATTGACTTCTGACTGCTGATTTACATATACAAGTCAGCAATTGATGAGTTCCAATCCTGTGCTTGTCTTTAGTATGTAGAAGCAGGAGGAGCACAGCATATGTATTTGTAGGAGAAATATGGTGGCAGGGAGGGTGCTGCCCAGCCCACAGGTGTACACATTTGAACATATATGCAACATTGGGCCGAAATGGCTTAACCCTTTCCCCACTTGGTGTTTTTCTCTCTGCAAATCTAGAATGTCGGGGATTAGCTCTGAACAAAATGCCTGTATATATCATGCAGGAGAGAATGTCCAAGTTATGTTGTATTAATTGGCATGCAACTTTACACAGGAGGTGTTTTGTCAGTAGCTCTTGCCTCTACAGCTTTGTAAAGTGTCATGTTGTTTTCCGATTTCAGTAAGCAAGCCTGATAATTGCACAAGTTCATATTTTAAATTGATGTGACCGACTTCCAAGTCCAACAATAAAAGAGGCAACTAAGTTAGATCATTAAATCCTCTGTTAAGACAGGCTATAAATCCCAAGAGACATGTGAACATGCAAGAAGCAGTTTATTGCTCTTCTTTTCACCCCTCTAGTCACTCATTATATTATAATGCGTATTCATTCCTCCAGCTGTATCTTTCTATAACCAAGGCCTTGCAGACACAGGCTATTTGAGAATGGATAGCCAGGGCAGCCTAGGATCTAGACTTGCCAAAGACAATAGAGTGGGAGCAGCCACCTCCCTGCCACCCCCAAATTGTCCTTAGGGACTAACTGCATGTGCTCCAGGTTGACCCATGCTCTTTTCCTGGATGAAGGCTGCAATCCTACGCACAGCACTGAACACAGTGGCATTTACTTCTGAGTAGACATACAGAGGATTGTGCTGAAAGTGATCCCACTGCATATCTGCTTCCTATCAGAGGAATGTGGGAAGAAAATGAATCAAATAGATGAGTGGTCTATAACTGCCTTGACTGCCACTGTTTTACACCCCTATAATGACAAGCATTAGCCATTGGGTTTTGTTAGCTATAAAATTATAGAATGTTAGAGTTTGAAGGGAGATCATCTAGTCCAGCCCCCTGCACAATGCAGGCAACTGCAACATCCCTAAAAGGGGGCTATCTAATCTCTGCTTGAAAACCTTCAACAAGGGAGAGCCTACAAGTGCACAAGGAAGATGGTTTGAGTACCTCAAGTGTCTTCTAATCACTTCGCAACAGTCTAGGCGCCCAATCCTATTGAACTTTCCAGCTCCAGTGCAGCAGCAATGCAGCCCTGAGGTAAGGGAACAAATATGCCCATACCTTGAGGAGGCCTCTGTGACTACCCCCCTCCCCACCGCAGGATGCAGTGCGTGCCCCATTGGTACAGCAGCACCGGCCCTGGAAAACTGGATAAGATTGGGCCCTAAGTTGGGGTGGCCAACCTTTCAGGACCTTAAAGGTTTAGGAGCCCTAAAGTTGAAAGGTTAGTCACCCCTGTCTAAGTGATTAGACAAGGTGTTTGTGGGCAGTACTTATGGAGTAGTACTGATGTAGACATAGGTTCTGGAAGACAGTGGGAGTTGCACAAGACAGACATTTGTTTTGTGCATGTATTATGAGGTGGTGAATTGTCTTTCATTTTCATTAATTTAGGCTGCAATCCTATACCCTTACCTGTGACTAATTCCAATTGAATTCAGTGGTGCTGCTTACTTCTGAGTAGATATGCCTAGGATTGCATTAGAAGAGTCAGGCAATTCAGGCTCAAATCCTATCCACATTTTCCTGGGAGTAAGCCCTATTGACTCTAATGGGACTTACTTCTGAGTGGACATACCTAGGATTGGGCTCCTAAGCATCTGTGTTGCATTTCTGTTCATTGTGTAAGTTTGGTTTTGCAGATATTCTGTGCTATATGTTTGATCTTATAATCTGTAGGGTATGCCCACACATACATTTCCTGCTGTTTCCTCCAGGTAATGTTGTAACCTGGATACATGGTGGCATGTCAAAAGGGTAGTACTCTAACAATACACAGATACATTGAGTGGGTGGTTTAATATTTTCTCCATGATCACTAAGGGCCCAATCCTATCCAACTTTCCAGCACCAGTGCAGCCATAATGCAGCCCCAAGGTAAGGGAACAAATGTTCCCACACCTTGAGGAGGCCACTGTGACTGCACCCTCAACACAGGAAGCAGTGCATACCCCATTGGCACAGCAGCACCGGCACTGAAAAATTGGATAGGATTGGGCCCTCAGTCACCCTTTTAGCAAAGTTCAACGTGCTTTCTCCATGAGAGTTTACTTACATATGCAACCACATGGAGCGCTGAGTGGGAAAATGTGTGAACTAGCTCTTCGACTTCCTGAGGGAAACTGTTACTTGATCTTAGTCAAAAGGCTAAATTATTATCTGATCTACCAATGCACCACAGGGCACCTTTTGGAATCTGAATGAATGCAGGGAGAATAGCAGAAGTGGTGAAGCAGTGAACATCTTCTGAATCATGGATTGGTACTGGCAAATGACTCAAGGCCCAATCCTATCCAATTTTCTGGTGGCGGTGCAGCTGTGCCAATGGGGCACGCACTGCATCCTGTGGTGGGGAGGCAGTCACAGAGGCCTCCTCAAGGTGTGGGAACATTTGTTACCTTACCTCGGGGCTGCATTGTGGTTGCACCATGCAAGAAAGTTGGATAGGATTGGACCCTCAGTAACAGTGACCAAATATGTGTGTCCTTTAAGAAAACTGTGTTGGACTCTACATTGTCAACATCAACGCTCAGCCTCCATATCATTCACAATTAGGGCTCTATAATTAATCCCCCTGGATATCTCAGTTAAATAAGATTGTCTCAGTCAGACCAGGCTTTGCCTACCCATGCCTTCTTTGGAGTACTATAAGCTGAGTTATGTGAGACTGCCCTTGAAGAGGCTTTGGAGGTTTCACCTGCACCTACAGGAAGGTTAACAGGTGCTTCTGGCTAATTAGTTGTCACTTTGCTTCTGGGTGCAATTCAAGGTGTTAATTGGGACTAAGGCACCTGAAGAACTGCATTTCTCCATGTGAATCTGCTTCTGCCCTTCTGGGGAGATGCTCTTGTCTGTTTCCCTTCTGTATGCAGCTTGGGAGATCATGTGAGGTTGGCTTCTCTGTGGTAGTTCCTCCCCCCAGAATTCCCTGCTATGGGTGGCCTATTTTGCTTCTTCTCTCCCTGCTTTTTTTTTTCCTTCCCCAGAGGCCATTGAAAATATATATGTTTAAATAGGCTTTCTTTGATGGTTTGGTTCTTTGTGTCTCTATGTTGGGTTTTTTAAAGTGGGTAATATTATTGAAGTGTGTTCTTCTGGTGTTTTTTTTTTTTTTTAGGATCTTTATTGAATATTGCTGTTTTGATCTCTGTTGTGAGCCACCTTGAATATCTGGAGAAAGATGAGGTGTAAATCTTTTAAAGCAAATAGAACAGAATGTGAATTTTTTTTTTTTGCATTTTTTGCCATGCATATATGTTGTATTTTCTACTAAATCTACTCTGTTGTAGTCTGTTTGCAGTTCAGCTTTAGACTGAGGGCAAGCATCTCCCTGAGCAATATGCAGATTACCCTGTCACAGTAACTTACTGCAAAGGTACCTTAGAATCATGCTATGTAATCAAATGCATAACAGAATTTCTTAGGGCAAACCATTATGGGAGAAATGAGTCAATCTGAGGTCAATTCTTTTCCATCAGTAGTCTTGTCAGGACAAGAAATGTTCCAGGATTGAGCACATGAATCCACTTGGAACTCTGAAGTTCTATAATGATGCTTTAGCACTGGGGTGCTACATCAAAAGTCAGATAGTAATAATATTTACTTGTTTTTTGCCTGTTTGGTGAGGTACATACTGTAGTTTCAATGAGCCACTCACACAGTGCAACTGCATGCCTGTCTACTCAGAAGTAAATTCCACTGAGTTTATGGGACTTACTCCCAGGTAACTGGTTGCAGTCCTATCCGTGCTTTCCTGGGAGAACGCCCCATTGAAAATAATGATTAACCTCTGAGTAGATGTAAATAGGACTGTGCTGTAAATATAGGATTGCACCCGTAATGTATTAATGCAGTGATTCTCAATGTTGTGACTCACCAGTTTGTGTAAAGGCTCCCCCATCCCTTTAAAGGGTGGGGGAAGGGGAGAGGGCAGTGAGACAAACCCTAGGATCATGTTGCTAAGTGAGATAAGCAGTGTGCTTTTTATTTACTTTCACTAACATAGCCCTTGTAGGGCTTCCCATTGCTTGAAACATTGAGACATAAGTGTGTGCAAAGCACAGAAAAGTCAAAGTTGGGTAAAAGCAAAGTATAGGCCTCTGCTGAAAGCCATGTTAGAGGGACACAGCTGTGAGAAAGTTGCTCATTAGAGCATACCAAAGGAGTTGCTTCTTGGAGATATGAAGGAGCGGCCAGCTCTCATCTCCGGAGATTTCAGTTTCCAGAGTGGCTAGTTGGCCAAGGACACCTTGATTACAAATCCATTCCAGCTGCAGGTTTTCAGGTGGGGGGGGGGGGGACTACCACCATGTGGGAGTAGTTGGAAATCACCTGGCCTTCTAAAAAAGGTTGGCTGGTTCTGATTGGCTGCTGGGTCCAAGAGCCACCTTTTGGAAAGTTCCTTTGTCTTAGTTCTTCTCTGGCCTGATCTTTGCCCTGCCCTGACCATGGTGGGGGAGGCTGAAGTTTGAGATTTCTGGATGTGAGAATTTAGGTGAGTGATATAGTTAGTATTTTTTTTAATTTGTTGTGTATTGTATGCTGCTTAAATTTCAAAATCTATGCCTAGTAAGTGCCTGTCTTTTGTTTTTTCTGTCCTTTAATAAATCCTTTCCATTTACAGCTGTGTGGGTTATTGAGACCACAGAAAAGGGGGGAAGCTGGTTGTGAATGGGATCCAATGACTCTGTTTTGCACTCCCCTGATACCCTGTTAAGTAGTGCCTAGCTAGTAGCAGACCTGCCACTAACTCAGTGGAGCAAATGCCCCAGACATGGAGTTTCACACCCCTCTAGGACCATGCAGAAACTTCTGAGGCTTGCAATGTGGTTGGAAACTGCTTCTGGTTTTCTGGAAGCACAGCTTAAGATGTCAGGGAAGCCTCAGAATGCTTTCCCGACACGTCCCAGAATTGTGTGAGACTCCACAACATTTTGGTGGGGGGGGGGGCAGATTTGCACATGGGGGGATGGTAGCATCTCATGGGGGCAGCATTGTAGATCTTTGCCCTGGGCACAGGGCTGCAAAGTCTGCCACTGGCCTGGCTCCCTGTTTCAAACCGAGCGGGCACTCTGGTTGGAAGCCAAGACTGCTTTGAGGGCATTTGTAAATAGACCTGTTTGTATGGTCTGCAAGCTCCTTGTATTGAAAGAGCAGTTGGCAGCAAATAGAAACCAGTCAGGCCAATTATAGGGTTGATGGGTTTACAGCCCTGCTAATTTCCCAGCTTGTGGGGGCTTCATAATTGTTGCAGGTGGGGTGGGTGTATGTGATTTCTGAGTATTATCATTTTGTAATTACTGCTATAAGGCCACTTTAGGCTACCTTAGCAGGAAAGGTGGTGTGTAAACTTTCTAAAACAAAAGTTTGAAAATGTTGAAATTCAAGGTAAGGATTCAGTGGCACTCTGCACATGTTTGGTGACCAAGTCTGCATGCAAAAACCCATTGGGTCTCCTTTGTGCAACAAAGCTATGTATGACAAGGGCTTGTGCTACTCCAGAGGATGTGGGGCAAGACTGACAATGATCTTGTTGTGTCTCCAAGGTCAATAGAGTAGGCCACAACTTGTAGCGACCATGCATGTTTAAAGAGGAAGCACAGTCACTTTGGTGCATTCTGTCACATGCTCCGGGGGAACAGAGGGGTTGATTGCCTTGAAATGAATGGAAACTAAGCCATTTGGTTGCCTGTCTGGTGCTGCTCTCCGGCATTACTCTCCCAAGTAAAGGGACTTTTTAAAATTGCTTTCATTTAACACAATTTTCAGCATCCATGAGGGGTTCTGGGAACATGACCCCTATGGATGCCGACACACAACCTGTAGCTTGCAGGGGAATAGATGTGGAAGAGAACTACTGACTTCATCTCCTTGTAGGCATTTCAGAGCCATCTTGTTGGCCATTGTGTGAAACAGAATGCTGGACTAGGACTGTAGTCTTGTAGCACTTTCCTGTCTGTAAGCCCCACTGAACACAATGGATTTACTTATGAGTAGATATGACTAGGATTTCAAAGTAATGGGCCTTTGGTCTGAGTCAGCATTGCTTTTCATATGACCCTTTTCTTTGACAACTCTGCATGAGGCCTTCTTCCTCTGTAAATGGTGCAAGCTGGTGCAAATATGGGGGGAGGGCATTCCCTTCCAAGTGAAAGCAAGAGGGGAGGAATGCCTTTTAGAAGATGGCAAGCTGCAGTGTGTAAATACTGTAATGTAATTTGTAGAATATAATTTTTTTCATGCAACCCAGTGAATTGGGAGCATCAGATCTATCTAACTGTTTGGTCAACTAACCTTTGTGGCTCTAGTTCTTTTTTGTTTTGTTTTGAAGTGGAAGCCTTAAATGTACTGAAATGCAAGCTCTCTCTTACCCCATCTGGGCTGAACTTGTGTAAAATGATTTATCTCCAAGA
Organism: Tiliqua scincoides; assembly: GCF_035046505.1. NCBI lineage: Eukaryota > Metazoa > Chordata > Lepidosauria > Squamata > Scincidae > Tiliqua > Tiliqua scincoides. The sequence goes on from NC_089826.1 coordinate 64,761,171, forward strand.
AAACATTTAAAAATGACCTGCTAATTTCAATTCCAATCCCGATGGGATCCCATTGTGCTTGCCATGATGACATTGAGAGTGGTGGTGCCTGATGGTTTCCCCATCTCCAGACCCTTTTACTCATATTGACATTGTTAAGGGCTTGCATTGGAAGAGAGAATAGTTCAAACCAAGGGAGCTGATGGTACAGAGTCAAGCCAGTTTTGAGGCAGACCTGACCTTCCAAGGAGTTCAGGCTTGATCTGAAATGGACTGGGGACGGGCGGACTGATGTGCAAGGATTTACTGTTTGAGTCCCCTTCTCCCATTCCAAAGCTTGGTTTGGCTTCTTCAATCAGACATATGAAAGAAAATTGCCTGGTTTCAACCCACTTCCGTAAAAGATGCCACTGCAAAGTTAGAGGACCTGGTTCATCAGTTTGTAAGGTTGGGTGTAAGAATTAATTTGTCAGTTGCTTAAAAAATGTAACCCGGTTGAGGAAGGGAACTCTGTATTTCAAATGTCATGTCCGCTGTTCATAATGGCAATAGTGGTAGACTATCACTGATAGTAAATGGTCTGTATCTTTTCTGCACTTTGAAGTGGGTGTGATGCGCTTTCTATTGTGATCTTTTTCTTTTGCAATAATTTTTCAGCAGTCTAAATTGCTAGACTAGATGCAAGGCAATAGTATGTTAATAGCCAGGAAATAATAACCAGAAGTTACTGGTGTGGGAAGAGGCTTTCCTAAGAATAATTTTAATACAGACATAGATCATCCTTTTCTTTTTTGTCTGTGTGGAATAACAAATCTTCTATGGCAATGCTGTCTTGTTTTCATGATGTACTTTTCCTTCCTTCCCTGACACTCTGCACAGTTTGACAAATAACCACATTATATTCTATAAATCAAGACATCCATATTTTGATCATTTAAATATTGATTAAAAAAAAACTATCTTTTTTAGTTATCACTGACAATGTTCATTACTATGCCATTAATTTTATAGAGATGTTATTTGCTGCATAATGTCAACACACACACACCTCTTTTTAGTTTTACAGTCAAGATTGGCTATTGGTGACATTACAACATCAGTAGTGCAAGCAAATGACCTTAAGAATTTATATATAAAGTACTTCCATAACTATATGTAACATATTCTATATGAAATAATATAAGTACCTTCATTTCTGAGTTGCTAGCATATTAGTCTCCTAGCATGATAATATGCTTTCCTGATTTATTTATGCTTACTAGTCTCTCATGGGTTCTAAAAAACATATTTATCTGCGTTAAGGTAATGTGCAGGCTCTGATTTTTCTGGCATATAGCTCCTAACACGATTTCTTTGGATGTGTTCGTCAAAGCTTGGTAAGTTTGTGCTGTAAATGTTATTAAAGGGGAAGTCCCTGATTTAAGGAAGTGTGCCTTTAATATAAATATGACCTACTCACAGCAGTAAATTTGAGCAGACACAGTTACTGCAGTTTAACAAAGCTCTAATGTCCTTTAACTCTTGTTCTCATTAAATCCCAGTTCACATGAATCAGCATGTTTGTCCCCAAAACCATTTCAGTAAAAATAGGGTGGATGGCTCTGTTTTCATTTCATCCAGACTTTGCACAATGTATGTTTGCTAAAAATCTCCTTTGTTACTTTTATTGTTTTTAAAATACATTTTAAACATGTATTTTTTCGGTGATGGAAAAGCATTTTAAAAATGCACATATCTAAAGTTATTTTAATGTACTATTTGCCTAAATAGATGGTGTGACAATGCATTGCAAATGTGTGTTTTAGGCAAATGAATGTAATGCATAGAATCCATAAACATTTCTGTATCCTATAAAACCTGATTAGCTGGGGTGGAGATCCAGAACTATGTGGTCACAGCAAGTGTTGGCAAGAGAAGAATTCAGCAACATTCCTAAATTTCAGCATGGTAAATGTTATGAATTGCTTGCCAGATTGTTTTACTCCAACAATGTGGAATGTCAGAGCACTTGACTGGAACCCAGTGGCATTGCTAGGGAGGTGTGTGTGTGTGGGGGGGGGGGTGGACTGCACCAGATGACACACATGAAGGGAGAAGATGACACCACTACTGGTCAAAATTTATGGTTTATTTGAATAATACCATCATATATCATTTACCCAGCACCCCCCAATAAAGACACAGGCAAGGGCATATGGTACAAAGGGCCACTTTATTAACTATTTAAATATACTTCAGATTGCAACAGGGCCTAACAAATAAGTCATGCGGGTTCTACATGGGGGAAACGGAGCTGCCCGTCTACTTCCCCCTATATTGATTTGGGCGACCACACCAGACTCTGGGCAGCGTCAGTACAAGCCTGCCGCCCCCTTCATTGTCACCCCGAAGGGGCAGGGTGGCAGGCTAGCTCAGGCCACCCGAGCGAACCCGCGGTGCGCCTTTACCACCAGGCCGAGGTTCATCCAGCCTGCGTCACCCAGCCGGGAATGCCAGCATGACCAAGCGTGGAGTCCACCCGGCCCTTGCCACCCTGCGGTGTACACCGATATGACCTTACCTACCCAAAACCCGCACGACACCTGCCACCTGGGGGGTCAGCCTAGCGCTTGGCCCCACCGCCCCACACGGAAAGAAATTTCCGCAGGCCCTGTTGCAAATCACGAAGAAAAACATCATTGCCAAACACCGAAAGGTGTACTCCATCGCTTCTGAACAATTGGGGCACATCATAGCTGATGCCTGGGTGAGAAATGACACCGCCTCCATGACGGAGCACCGCCCGCCTCACATACGAATTTACTTTCTTCCTAGCCAGTTCGATCTTTTTAACATTAGAGGCATAACGCCAAACCCTGCGAGGCAAGAGGTCAGACCATAAGATGACCATCCCGCGAAAACACTGACTAATGTGGAGAATATCGCTGCAGGCCTGAAGCCTCAAGGACAGAGTCGTCCTCTGGCCCAGGTCGTTCTCCCCCAAATGAATAACAATGATGTGAGGCGGGGCATGGGCATGCACAAACTCATAAAAAGCGGGAAGAAGCTGATCCCACAGCATTCCCCACCGTGCAACCCAATGCACAGTAGCCAATGAACCGAGCTGCAGCTGCGTGCCAAAGCTACTGGAGGCCGCCCTCTTCCTTGCCCAGAAAACGATGGAGTGGCCGCAGATAAGGACCCGAACTGCTCCCGCCCTGGAACCTGTGGACAGGAAAAAACAGGAATCACAATTCCAGAAACATGCATCACTTAACTATATAGCACCTGGCGAAGCCAGTGCAAGAGAGCGCCCAACCGCTGTCACGGGACAAACCCGGAAATATAGCATGCAACACAGGAACATGTGGCAGTGCCACTATAAACAACTGGCAATGCCAGAACAAAGAGCGCCCAACCGCTGTCACGGGCCATGCCCGGAAATTTCATGTGGTATCTGCATCACCCCTCGCCCCTACCACCAGGGCGAGGGGGAAATAGCGGAGCCCATCCCACTCAGCGCTCGTCAGGCTCTCTGACATAATATTTAAATGCCCAGGAGCGCCAACGGCCAATCCTCTGAATGTCCCGAGCTGGGAGGCCGAGATCAGCTGCAGCCGATGCAGCCCCAATCCTGAAAGAGTGCAGGCCGTAATCTTCCGCCCGAAACCCAAGGTCCGCCACTGCCCTGCGAAAAAGGACCCTAAACTGAAAAAACGTAACAGGTGAGGCATCAACATGGCAGAACAAGGCACCCCGAACCGCAGGACGTGCAGCCAAGTAAGACCGAAGTGTCCTTACTGGGCACAAGGCTAGGTTCTGCGCCAGGCCCAGTCGCACTTTAAAACCCACCCCCCGCTGGTCAGTTTTCGAACGACGGAGAGTGATAATGACCCCATCAGCCTTAATAAGTACATCCTGCAGCTGTAAGGCTCTCCCAGACTCGTCGCCCGCTGAGGCATATAAAACCTCACTGGGGCGGAAGGCACCAAAAAACATAATGATGCTGATGGTTCTAAACAACAAGGACTCATAAGGAGTCGAACACAGCACCTCAAAACGATTAATCAACCTGACTAAAATCCCAGGGGTAATGGGCTTACGCCGGTCAGGCATAGGGGGACAGATCCTTTTCAAACCCTCGACCAACTTGCGTACCCTAAAGTCTGCAGTAGCATCAGCAAAACCTGAGGCCTTGGCACAAAATGCCAATGCCGCCAAGTACACTGATAAAGACCTACAAGCTACATTAATGCTATGCAGGTATAACAGGAACCGCATCAGGTGTTCCGGAGGAATAGGCCAGACTTGGGGTAAGGCCAGGGCTGCCCGAAAGGCCTCAAATTCCCTTGCCTTACTTTGATAGCTGTGACGGGTAGAAGGCGCGAGCGCAGACCAAATTACATGTTGCGCTCTGCACAGCCAAGGGTCCAAAGCCAAAGGGGCATCGGATCGGGCTCCCGCAGCGCCCCTGGTGCCAGCTGACGGAAACGCTCCACCTGAAAACGAGATAGGGCATCGGCTATGCCGTTGTCAAGACCCGGGACATGCTTAGCCAAAAACAAGATGTTATTTTTAAGGCAGTGCAAAACGAACACCCTCACCAGCCTCATAACCCGTGGGGACCGGGACGTCTGCTGGTTAACGACAAACACCACAGCTTGGTTGTCGCACCAGAAACGCACGGTGGAGTTGGCAAATTCCTCTGCCCATAAATGAACTACCACCACAAGGGGGAACAGCTCCAAAAAAGTCATGTCCGCTGTAACCCCCTCTGAAACCCATGCATCCGGCCAAGGGGCGGAACACCATCTCCCTCTAAAATAAACTCCAAACCCAAAACCACCCGCAGCATCGGAGTGAACTTGCAGCTCCGCCTCAAGTAAACACTCCTGCCGCCAAAAAGATACACCATTATAAAATTCCAAAAACTGTAACCAGGTTACCAAATCTGCCTTCATGTCCTGTGTGATCCGCAGGCGGTGGTGAGGCTTCTTGATACCCGCCATGCAATCACACAGCCTCCGCAAAAAGGCTCGACCAGGGGCAACTACCCTGCAGGCAAAATTCAAATGCCCCACCAGAACCTGCAAATGCCTCAAGGACAATTTCCGAGCCTGGAGGCCAGCACGAATTAACTGCTGCATCCTAACCAACTTATCACCAGGCAGTCTACTGCACTGCTGTACAGTGTCCAATTCAATACCCAAAAATGTAAGGGTAGTCGAGGGGCCCTCAGTCTTTTCATGGGCAAGGGGAACCCCCAACTCCCTGCACACAGCCACAAAGGTATGTAGCAGGTGCAGGCACTGATCAGATCCACCCGCGCCCACGAAAAGAAAATCATCAAGATAATGGACCACTGAGGCGAGTCGTGCCCTGCTCACCACTACCCACTCCAAAAAGGAGCTAAATTTCTCAAAAAGGGCACAGGAGATTGCGCATCCCATTGGCAGCGCTTTATCCAGGTATAGGGAACCGTTAAACTGAAAACCAAGCAAACAAAAATCATCGGGGTGGACGGGCAAGAGTCTGAATGCAGACTCAATATCCGCCTTGGCCATGAGGGCACCACGGCCACAGCCACGTACCACCCCGATAGCTTGGTCCAACGAAGTATAGCGCACTGAACAAAGGTGCGCAGGGATCCTATCATTAACTGAGTCCCCGTAAGGATAGGACAGATGGTGAATGAGACGGAAGGTCCCAGGGACCTTCTTGGGGACTACACCTAAAGGGGACACCTGAACCTTGTGAAACGGAGGAGACTTAAAGGGGCCCGCCAAACGGCCGGCTCCCAATTCCTTATCTATCTTAGCTTGAACTATCCCCTCCATTTCCTTGACAGATGGGAGATTCCTGGTCCAGGTAGATCTGGAGGGAGGAGGCGCGGGAATCCGAAATCCTTTAGAAAAACATTCCAATAATATCTGAGCATCTTGAAACTTCGGATACCCCTTCAAAAATGAAGCCAACGCCTCTACTCTAATCGGGGTGGGCCCCCTTTCCAGCTTGAGGGGGCTGACCGCCCCCTCTCTTGGCCTGCCCAGCTTGGGGCCTGGGACCCCTCCTAAAACCTGCCAACTTGGGGCACACGGACACTGAGTGCTGACCGTTGCACTGCCCACAGACATGTGCAAAAGTGCAGCCTGCCTTACTGCACCGCCCTGTGGAGTTAAACTCGTAGCAAGAGCGGGGGGGTTGAACCCAATGCACTCCTGACATCCCTGCCACTGGCCCGGTGGTGCTCCGAGCAATCAAATGCCCACTATCAGATCGGTCACCCAAATTGGACCGGGCCGGCAGGACAATTTGGACCCACAATTCCCACTGTGGAATCCGCCAGTCAAGGGCGGGGTCGTGCGAAGCACGTAAACGAAAATGTTCATCATATGCAAGCCAGGCCGCGCCCGCATATTCGCGGAAAGCCCTGTGGATAATATCCAGGTACTTAAAAAGCGCAGTTGCCCGTGCTGGCTGCATCTGAACAACAACTGCAGCATAAATAATGTATCCATTTAACCAGTTATTCCAATTCTTATCAATTTTCCGCCTTCGTGCCACTTGGGGATCAGGCGCTGGGTCACCCACCTTCAAGGTTGGCTCAGGTTCCTTATGCAATAAAGTAAAAACATCGACAAACTCGCCCCTCCAAATTTTCTCTTTAACTGCCAAGGCAAGGTGACCACCCAAAGGCAGGGCCACATCCCCGTAAGCCACTCGCGGACGCTCACCTGACCCTTCTGTGGCTCCCTGAGAAAAAACCCCATATGGGACATTGGCATAAGGGGCGAGGCCATACGGGACACCAGAGACTGGGGAAACCCCCGTAAACGGCAGAGCGGCAGCCACGGTCTGCCCCACTTGGGATGCTGTCGCCCCTGAGGAGATCCCAGGTTGCTGCCATATTCCTGGTGAATATGGAAAGGGGGGGACTTGCGGCACCTGAGAATAACCCCAAGTCGGCCAATACGGCAACGGAGTCGCAGGTGCCAACACTGGGGAAGTTACACCTTCACGCTCATCCCATACACCAGCCCAGGCTGAGTTATCCATCTGCCCGCTCTCACCCGTTGAAGGCATGGGTACTGCCTGGCAAGATGCTCCTTGCGAATGCTGCTGCTCCTCAGGGTCTGATGCCTGCACCTGAACAACAGGAGGTCCAGGCGGAGCGTGCCGCTCAACTGGTTTCTCCAAAGCAGTTAACCTGGAAGAGAGGATTTCCATGAGCTTTGCACCACGCCCTTTTCTGGTAGACTTTCGACTGGGGGGGGGGAGCACCTGATGTGCTACCACCATCTCCCAACCCAGCGTCACGCATTGCTTTCTCCTTCTCAAGAGCCTCCACCCGTGCAACCAGGGCCCGAAGCTCAGCTGTATCATTCTCCTCATCCGAGGAGGAAGCTGGTGCGGGATTGGGGGGGGGCGCTTTGGGGCCTTCCCCCCAGATTTCTTGTTTCTCTTAGGCATAGTGACGATTGAACTGTGGGGGGGAAGCAGTGATAACTAACCAATCAACCTTATAATACTTACCACTAAGCTACTCTAATTCTCCCACGCCCTTGAACTTATTTTTATTCAATTTTAATTTCAAAATTCTTTTTTTTTTTTTTTTTGGTTTGTTTTGTTATTAATTTATATTTTAACTACAACTTCCTTAATTATGGAATTTTTTTTTTTATTACTATTATTATTTATTTTTATTAAAATAATTATTTATTTATTTATTTATTTAAATCTCACCTCTTTATTCATTTATCCCATCAACTTCTTGTTTCCTCCCCCCCCCCTTTTTTTTTTTTTTTTTTTTTTTTTTAAACTAGCATACAAATAACACAGCAAAACAGTTATCCAACTTGCGGTCTCCCATCCAATTTTGAACCACAGCTGACTCTGCTTAGCTTTGCTCAATGTTGAGTGTAAAACACCACTCAGCCACCAGGCTTTACAGGCAAGGAAAGGAAGCAAAATCCTGGTAAAATGCCTTTCCCAGGTATGTGCTAGGGAGGAGGCTGGCAACCTCTGAAATCCCCAAACGGAGGAAGGTGTGGAGAAAAGCTCCTGGTGCCTCTGCCTGCAGGCTCAACAAGCAGCCGGGCAGGAGGCAGAGCAACCCCAAGGGCGGCAGGCACCAGCTGCAGCCAGGCACGCGCCCAAACAGCGCTCCCACGGGGCGCCTGCACACCAAGCAGGCGACCCGTTTCACACAGGCACCCCAAACGACCAGCAGGCTCAAACACGGACCCGTGCAGAGCCGCCAGGCACCCAAGCGCTGGCCACCCAAACTAGCCTGGGGAGATGGGGGGGGGGGTCGGGCGCTGAGCGAGGGAGGTGGGGGGGGAAGGTCCGGCGCTCAGCGGCTCCCGCTGAGCGCTCTCGCTGAGCGCAGGCAGCAGCCTCGAGGAGAGCAGCCAAGCACCAGCCCCAAGGCACACCAAGCCCACCGGAGGCGTGGGCACACCAGCCGCACACACGCGGCCAAAGAGGGGCGCAGCTGGACCGCCGCCCCCTCAAGGCAGCCCACCGCAACCCAGCCAAGAAGCCCAACCCAGGCGACACCACCAGCAACCGCTCGCTGCCCACAGGTAAGCCGAGAGGGCAGGCGGGCAGGCGGGCGCCTGCAGCCAAGTCTGCTGGGCTCGAGGCCCCAGCAACGTGGCCTGAGTCGGGGAGCAGCGTGCAAGAGGTCCTTCCCTGACTGCTGCCTGGTCCCGACTGCGCGGGCTTCTCCGAGCAGCCTGCACGTGGCCCCAGACCAATTAGCCCCCAGCCAATCGGCTGCGAGGCTGACCCGTCCTGTGTCTCGTGAGGGGGCAGGGTAAACGCCGGTGGCGCGCTAATACACGTGCCACCAGAATTCATGTGGAATTGCATGCAGGATGCAATGAAACTGTGTTGAAATATCTCTATTCTATCAAAAGTTGTAGCCAGCTAGGTATAGGTATAGGGTGATGATACGTCACCACACTCACTGCCCAGGGCATTGCCCTGCCCTCTACATGGAAAGAGGTCCATCATGAGTGTGACTCAACCCCAGCATTGGTGACACAAACCCTAGTAGTGCCACTGTTTGAACCAAATGCAGCTGCAGGAAAAGAGGCTAGGTTTGGGGTGCTCCAGGATGCACATGGGCGAGCTCTATAGGGCTATGATGTCCAAAGTCATCTAGATTGGGCAGTGTTTTAGGACCTGTGCCCATGTGGCTGGGCCAACCCTTGAACCCTTTGTACTAGTGGCCATGGAGAGGGCTCATTCTCGGTCCCCCAGCAGCTTGTTGTGGACCAATACTCTGGACCAATACATATACTTCCCAATTCATAAATGTAAATTCACCTTCTTTCTTGCCCTTTTCTACTCTATGGTGTTAGTGGTGATTTGCTTCATGTTTGAGATGGTTATTATACATCAGCCAAGCATTAACAGTCTTAAATATAAAGACTGCTAGCTTTAATTCATCAGGTGGATCATTTTCAACTATTGTATGCATTTCTCATGATTATTTCAAGGATTGTACTCTTCTTTTTTTTCTGGCTAGATTCAGTCTTTTAGTGCTTCCGAGCAAAGAGTATTTGATATTATAACCTGTCCCAGATCAGTGTTTTATTTTTTATTGGAATTTTATTATTTTATAGGAATTGAATTTTATTTATAGTTGCCACACTAATGGATCACTTTTTTCCCCATTCTCTCAAATTACACTGAATCAGAAGCTGTGTTTTTAGCATTCTAATAGTGTGGGTAAGACCAACCTAGGATTATGCATCTATGTTTGCAGCTCATGGTTTAGCTTTCAGTTGCTGATAGATGTGTCTAAACTGCAAACACATAGCAGTGTCATACTGGTCTACTGCAATCGCTTCCCTGAAAGACTCTTGAGAATTCACTGTTGGAGAGCCAAAGTACCTCTGAAAGAAACTGCAGTTCCCAGGGGTGGATCCGAAAGCCACAGAAACATAGTTTCATATGAGAGTTTTATAGAGGTGTGAGCGTGTGTAGAAACAACACCGAGCCTGTTCTAGAACTGTCCTGGATATTCTCCAGTTTTGATTTTTATGTAGAAACTAGTAAGTCTTATGAAGTCAGGTTTTTCCCTGAAAAACAGAGGTTGCGTTGAATGTTCACTTTTTAAGGAAAATCCTGTTCAGTAAATGAGAGATCAGCACATGAAGGTGACTGATATTGAGTCTGATAACAGGTCTATCTAGGTCAGTATTCTCTCCATCAAATGGCAGGGCTTTCTAGGGTTTCAAACAGGAAGGCTTTCCCAGTCCTTACCCCAGAAACACAAGGGATTGAACCCTGGGCCTTCTGCATACAAAACATGTGCTTTGCCATTGAAATGGTCCTTCCACGGGGGTGGGGGGAGCGCGGTGGTGGTGGTAGATGACATCTTCAAGTGTACACACATGGCTCTGGGCCAGTAGTCCTGAATCCTACTAGATGGACATTCCTTATCCCATATACAATGCAAGAAATACTACAACAGCCTCATTGGATCCATACTTGAAGCTCTATATCACTGCAAAGGGGAAGACATACCTGTGTGCAGTTGGCATTTGTATCTAGCTAGCATCAAGGACATAAATGGAAACGATCTATTGGAGAAACAACTGCTTATGAGAAATGAAGACTATCATTATCAGGTTGCCAAGCCTGAAATTATGCTCCTGTTTTTTATTTTTCAGGCATTTCCCACAATAAATAAAACACAATACCTCAAGATAGATGTCCTTTCTTAAGAAGGGGAATAGCAAAGGATGATTTCATGTAGCAATAAAAGGAATAAGTGCCCCATTTTCAAGCTTGTGGATGCACGTATTCTGCAGACTTGGAATAGGAAATATGCCAGCAGGCATTAGAATTCAGGGCAATTTATCAAAAGGAGAACACTGGTGATGCATTACACTCGGGAAAGCAAAATGTTCGGAGACCTTTTGCTTTGCAGATGTAATTTAGATAAATTAAGCAGAGTCAAAGTTCTTTTGTTTTTGGTCTTTATAAAGAAACGTTTGGACTGAAAGCAGGCATTGAGCAGAACCAGGCAGATCTCATACTTATGACTGTGCAAAACCAAATTTCTGACCACTTTAGATCTTGAGTGAACTGTGGGATTAAGGACTGAGAAAGATGTACTTTATCGCACCATTTTTATGGAAATACTGTAGCTTCTTTGTAAAGTTACAAAACAAAACTTTATTTACAGCAATTAATTACAGCGATAATAATTAGTGATTATTCTATCGCCCTTCCCTCCCCAGATGATGCAGCCATGCCATCAGAGCATCCTGCCCTGCCTCCTGTGGGGAGGGGGAAGCCCCAAAGATCTCTTCTGAGAAAGGCAGGGGTGGCCAACCATTCAACTTGAGGGCTTCTGGACTTTTAACCATTGTGTAGAAGAGGGAATTTCAGCAAGTGCAGTTTGTCATCTCACACATGACAAACTGCACCTGCTGGAATTCCCTACACTATACAATTGTTAAGGTCCAGGAGCTCTTAAGTTGAAACTATGAGGTAAGGGAACACTTGTGCCCTTGCCCAGGAGTAAGCTGTCTCTGGATCTACTCAGACCTGCACCAGCTATTTAGTTGGCACAAGTCCAAGTGGACCTGGGGAGGTGTATACAATATTGGCAGCACCACTGCTGTAGATACCATACCCTTCCTGGCCTTGATCCTGCTGCCTCCTGGCCTCAGTCTCCTCCCTGTTCCACCCTTGCCCTCCTCCCACGACCCTCCTCCCCTCACATCTCTCCTGCTCTGATGTACTGGTGCCGGGGTATTTGACAGGTGGTGGCCCAGATGCATGAAATAGATGCATGTTGCCTTTCACAACAGCAGTAAAGGACCTTGTGCTTCCAGAATGCTAGTTCTGCTCAAGGGCCCACATAGGTTTGGGGCTTCAGATACATAGCAAACTGCCTTTGGCTGAATTGGACCCTTTGTTCCACCCAGTTTAGCATTACCTGCGCAGACCAGCAGGGGCACTCCATGGTTTCAGACAGTTATCTCTTATTTAACTGGAGATATCTGAGATTGAATTTGGGACTTTCTGCCTGCACAGTGTGTGCTGCACCACTGATGGACAGTGGTCCATCCCTTAAATGAAATGTACAGTACAATCCTATGCACGTCTACTTAGAAGTAAGTCCCATTTACTTCAGTTGGACTTACCTCACAGGTAGGGTAAATATGGTAGCTTTCAATGATTTGTTGCCTGTGCAGAACTCTGAATGCTCAACCTTTCATAGTGTTACAAGCTGTGTTTTTGAGCAGTGATGTTCAGAAAATGGATCCATCCAGAGCCCTGCAATCTATAATTCATAGTCATCTGATTGGCACATTGTACCTGCTCCTACACACAGAGTCTCTAATTTGTGAGGTCTTTCAATTATATTTCCCTTGTGGCAGCTTCCCCCCCCCCTTAATTGTCTTGTCTTCCATCTTACTGTGTGGATCTGGACCAGGATTCAGTAAGTTCTCATGCCCCAGTGAGCAAATGCTATTGATTGGGATTGTATGTGGCAAAGCTCAAGACTAGTTGCTGTCACCGTGTACTACAAAAATTAAGCTGTAGTTATTCTGACTGCAAAGATATCCTTTCCTGTAGTGGATTATCTGTATTCACTGCTTCAAGGTATTGCAGCTACCCAAAAGTAAACCCAGCAATCAAGGAAAAGAGCAATTTGTTCACAAGCCCTTAATTTAGAATTTGTGCATAAGGCTCCAATCACATAAAAATGAAGGAGGTTTGTGGGAGGGTTTTTTTTTTTGTTACTCTATCGGATGAGCTTCTTAAGGCCAAATAGCCAGCTATTGGAGAGAAATTTCCGATGGTGGCATGGCAGATTGAACAAGATTAGCCCCAGGTATCATTTGGTAACCCTTTAAACATTATTTATTCACTAAGCTGACAAGAAGGATCAATACAGATATATGCACATATAACTAAGGGAAACTGGAGACGGTAAAGGTGGGTGATGTGACTCTTTTGTGGCCTGCCAACTTGCCAGGAAGCACCTTGGTCTCCTCCAGGTCTTAGTTCCTTTCTAACTTGGAGAAAGGCTGAGGTTGCATTGGGTAGGCAGTAGATGAGTTTTGCATGCAGAAAGTCCCAGGTTCAATCTTTGACCTTTTCAGACAGGGCTGAAAGAATTGGAACTCAGCCTGATCAGGACTGCAAGACTTGAGGAATTCCAAGTATGCAACTTCCTCCAACAAGGAGCAGAGAAGAAATAAGGCCTCCATACTTCCAGGCCTAGACCCCCCCCCCCCATAGGCTCTGCCTCCCTGCCTGGAGAACAGATTGATTTAAAGAGACAACCCTTTGGTGTATCTAAACCACTAAGAGCAGTGGTTCCCAAACACTTAAGAACATAAGAACAGCCCCACTGGATCAGGCCATAGGCCCATCTAGTCCAGCTTCCTGTATCTCACAGCGGCCCACCAAATGCCCCAGGGAGCACACCAGATAAACCAGCACTTGACCACCAGGACCCATGTTTTAAAACAGCGCTCTGTAGGGCATTCTGGTTTTAAGAGGCAAAATGAAAGTACTAGCTGCTCATGCCTCTGTTTTTATTCTTTTTACTATTGGGAGGAAGACCTACTGGAGTGTTTGAGCGCCATATTAATTGGACCATTCTAGTGGCCTTGCTTTCCCCTTTGCCTGGCCTTTGATAGGAGCCAAGGTATGAGTAAAAGTGTGCATGTGACATGCATGTGTGCATGTGCATATAGAGCTCAATACATTTTTTTGTCAACTATCAGCTTGTCAGTTTCACGATCCACCAGCAATCGGGTTGCAATCCACAGTTTGGGAAACAACCGTGTAGAATTTTGTCTTATGATGTAGCTCTATTGTATTTATTCTAACCTGCTGCTGATGTTTATGTAGATACTCAGGGGAGTGTGAAGTTCTGGGTGCTGGAAGGGGCTTGTTCCTCAAGGGGTTCTGGCTCAGTGGTTGCTGGCTTGGGATCACCAGATCTGTGGTCTTTAGCTCCGTCATCTCCAGCTCTGGGGTTTCCTGGCAAGCAGGTTTGGATTCAGGCTGTAGTCTGGTTTTGAGGCCTGAGGCTGCATCTGGAGTCAGCCCCTCTAATCCAATTGTCTGCCTCCTCGTCAGGGTTGGAGTCCAAGCGTGGACAGGGCTAATGTTCTTGTGCATGAAAATTGATGACTTGCATGCAAAAGAGCTTTGCTGCATGGGGAGGGCCATTGCTGAATGGTGAAGCACCTGTTTTGCTTGTTGACGGTCCCAGTTTCAATCCCTGACATCTCCAAATAGAGACGCGAAAGGGCTCTGCCTGAAATCCTGGCGACCTGTTGCTAGTAAGTGTAGACCAGTGCTTTTCAAACCTTTGAGTTTGAACCCAGTCACAACCCAGTGTTTAAACACAGCAATTGCAACCCACATATTGGGGCCGGCACAAGGCCTGGGACTCACTGTTGACTGCTGCTCTTGTTGTTCGAACTGGTGTTGAAATAAGGCACATCAGCGGTGTTCTACAGAGCAGATGTTGTAAAATAAGACACATTCCCTTAGAAAACTGGAGGATACTTATAATAAGGGGTGTATGGCAATGGTAGCTCATACTGAGTTGAGTGTCTGTATAGATTTGAAGCTCTCTTCAAAACTAGAGCAGGAGCTGGTGATGAGTCCTGGGACTTTGTGAGCCCTGTCCAAAAAACAAACAAAAAAACTGACTTGTGCCCCACAGTTTGGAACCACTCAGGCAGACAATACTGTCCTAGATGAACCTATGGCCTGACTCCATATAGATAGCTTTAGAGGTTCTGTACCTACTGTATAGTGGAAAAACAAGTAGAATTTAAAAGCATGGGTGTTTTGTTTTGGGGAAACATGCTGTTCCAATGCAACATGGTCACTCATAGGATACTGCTCATTCTGGAGGACTACAGCTTAAAAACATAGCATGACTAAGACTGAACACAAGTTTTAGAAGGAAATCCATCCTCTGTCCATTGAACTGTTAATCCCAATGAAGCAGATGTGCAGTAGATGTGACCCTCAGGTGAACTTGAAAGCTGCAACATACCTTTCTATATGACAAAATGGTGCAGGTTGGGCTGTAGGGGCAGAAGAATGCAAAGCAGGCCTTTTATCACATTGACAGCTATTACCACTGCTAAGGAATGGAGAGATCTACCCCCACACAGGTGATGGTGAAGGCTTGTCGGTGGTCTTCTGGAGCAAACAGGTGAGCGAATTGAAGGAAGTTAATAAGGAAAAACTCCACAGGAGATCCAGGAGGCATTTCAACCACAAGGGGCAGCAAGGGAGAAAAGTTGGAATCATTTGAGGGACCGCAAGGCCTTCAGAAGGTTAAAGGTGCTGAAACTGGCAGGGAAATGGTCACAGGCAGGAGAGTAGTGGGGATTGGGGGTTGAGAAGTAGGGAGGAACAAGTCCATTGAAAGCTTTGGAGGTAAAGAGAGGGTGTTGTACTGGATCTGGGGAACTAAGTGAATCCAGGGTCCCACAGATAATGGGTTAAGGTCACTTCCTGCTCCTGGTGACCAAAAATCAAACCTCCTCCTATTTGTATAACAGACATTTTTTTGCATGGACCCATCATAGAGATTCTGCTTCCTGTTCATTCAAGACAGTGTGAACCATCATTGCATATACTGAATGAGGAACTGAACAAGGATGCTTCTTTTTCGCAGTGCTTTAATCAACTGGATTGTTGACACATTTCTTGACTAGAGTGGCACTTTCTCCCCCTCATTATTAATCACATGCTGTTTAAATACTAATTTAAACTGTATATATATCTCATGATCATTGTAGCATCGTACCTACCACTCCAGCTTAATTTGAAGTTCTACTTTAAGACAATAAGCTCCAAAGGTCAGCAAAATCTTGGTTTCCTAAGAACGTTTCTGAATAAAACACTCTCTATCTTCCAGTTTTTGTTTTTTGTTTTAAAGTATCAACTAATGATGCACACATCATTAGCTAAAGAGGTTTGGGAAAGAAAATCCTTTCTGCTCCCTGGTAAACCAATCCCACAGATCAATAGGATTTCTTAAAAGAACATACATTAGTGGTTTCTTTTACACCATGAATACAAATCCAAAATATATTTGGATACATAATTTATCTTGAATTTTCACACTATCTGCTATGCTACTGCAGCACCTATAGAGTTTCTGTAATAGTTGTTTGCTTCTTTTCAAAGGTGTATGAGTTGCACAGAGCTCCAGCACCAAGCTCTGCAAATAATTTTAGCAGTAGGGTTAAAATAATGGCCAGAGAGAGAGAGTGATTCTTCAAACATTAGTTGAACACATTACATAATATATTGTTACTTTAAAAGCAACACCTAATCAGGAAGTGAGATTTGATAAAAGGATGTTAATATTCCTTAACGGTCGATAGCTATTTTTTGTAGGGGTTAATTAATTATTAGATGTCTCTGAATATTGAAAGGTCTCTGAAATGGAATGTTATGAATGGAGAAAGCCGTCCGAGCTTGGAAGAGTGTCGTCTATGCGCTGTTTATAAAAAGTGGAATCTGGAGTGAATTTCGGAGATCCTTCCAAGGAAAAATGGCTGTGAATTTTCAAGGGAAGCTAACCTGATTTCTGTAACACAAGTGAGATTTTCTCAGGAGGTTTCTGCAAGTTTGTGATATGCCATGTTGATGAGTCTGTGTCTTCAGGCAGTGCTGAATGTTTTGTGAGATGTGCTTTTCAGGGGATGCAAGGTTTTCTGTGAGAAAGCAGCATTCCACTAGAAATAAAATCATCTTCCATTGTGAATTCATGATTGCTCAATCTCTCAGCAAACACTTGCCAAGAGGAGGAGGAGCCTTCCTCTGTACGTAGTTATGAACTGCTTTGCTTTAAAGTGGCAGTTACCACTTTAAATTTTTCCCGTTTGCCCAACCTCCTTGTTGCCAATGGCATAATTTTCCAGTTGTGCACAGTTTCTCCTAAATACACCTTGGTTGACATTCCTGAGAGTCAGCCAGAACTTGACCCTGGTTGGCTGAGGCACAGTTTCCTCAAACCAAGATCATGCTAAATAAAGGACATTCATTCAGGGTGACCAGAAGTTCTTTTTCCAGGGCATGTCCTTTTTTTTTTTAGCCTTGTGTCCTGGAAAAGAACTTAAATGACCTTTTTTTTCCTATAAGCAGCTCCGGCAGGTAGTCTTCTTGCAATTAATAAAATTACATTTAACAAATTTTAAAATTTAATAATAAGTAATAGTGTTTAAGTTAACCCCATGCAATCAATATACGAATGTTTTTAGTTTTTACTTTGTTGTGTCCTATGTTTTTCTTGGATGGCCTACATTTTGGGGTGCCTTGTCCTTTTTTTGCGATTATAACATCTGATCACCCTGCGATCCATTGATCATAACAGAATAATGTAGCACTGGGGAGGGTGGAGGCATATGCATCGATAAGTTACCTTCCTCTAGGGTAGTGTTAACCAAACTTGTTTTACCTTGACCCTAAACAGTGGCGCCGCTAGGGGGTTGCGGGCCGCACTGGCTGATGCGCACGGGGGGGGGTGACGCGCTGGGGGGTGACATGCTAAAATCATGGTGGTTAGGAGTAACCCTATCATATTATATACTGTTGGATGCAGAATTTCGAGCAGAATGCAATGCAAAAACCCAGGGTGAAATATCTCCTTTCTATCAAAATTTATGGCCAAAAAAACCGAAGAATAAAAAATGCATGGATCCCTATGAAAAATGAAAGTGAGCTGTATCATGGTTTTACTTGTGCGTAGGTGAACTTGCCTTAGTCTGTCGGAAAGGGCAGGCTGAGAAGAATCCAATGACATCAGAATAGTCCTGATCCAATGAAAGCAGCCCCCAAAAACACTTGAGAAGGAAGTCCCTCCCTCCAAGCAGATGAATGTATTGAGCCCTATGGAAAGTGAAACTAAGCCTCACAGTTGTGTTTACTTGCGAGTAAGCAAATGTGCCTTGGCTGGTGTGGAAGAGCAGGTGAAGGAGAGTGCAAGGCTACCAGAATGGTCCTGATCCTATGCACTTGCAGCTAAATAAGTGCTCCAGAAGGCAGCCTACCCCCCACTAAAAAGGATCAAAACAGAGGCTTCAGCTGATAAGGTGAACCTTTTTGAGACTTGCAAAGCCAGGTGGATCCTGACAGTGATCTGGTTTAAACTGAAGTTCTTCAATTGAACTGGGCATTGGGTAGGGCTGAAAACCTTACTGGTTTTGGAGGAGGGGGGTGTTATTGCAGGCAGGCTTCAGAGGAAATGCACTTGGTGGAACAGGGCTGGCTTCTGCTTATTTAATTATTTGTTTTACTTTAATTATTTATACTTGTTTGTTTTAATTTGCCAGATGATGTCACTTCCACCATGACATCACTTCTGGTAGGTCTTGGACAGATTGTCATTCTAAAAAGTGGGTCCCAGTGCTAAAAGTTTGAGAACTGCTGCAATAAGGTGTTAGTAAGTAAACACCCTGGGGGTGTATGTGACACCACTAGTGACCAAAATCACTAAAATCATAATTTGGAGGAATAATACCATCATGTTATATATCAATCAATGCGTAATTTCATGCAGAATGTGTTCTGTCTTTGTTCTATCCAAAGGTACAGCCAAAAAACCAGTGGGGATGGATAGTACATCACCACGCCCACCACCTGGGGTGTTGCCCCACCCGCTACATGGGGGGTGACGCGCTGGCATCCCGGGTGACGCGAACCGTAGTGACGCCACTGACCCTAAGTGCAATTTTTCTTAGTCCCATGGAGTTGGTATGTGTTAATAATAACCTATAATGCTGCAGTCCTGCAACTCTCAGGGACATTCACGGTGACCCTCATTAGAGTTGTGACCCCTGGTTTGGGTACCGTTTCTCTAAGGCAGGGGTGCCCAAACCCTGGCCCTGGGGCCACTTGTGGCCCACGGGTTCTCTCAATGTGGCCCTCAGGTAGCCCCCAGACTCCAATGAGCCTCTGGCCCTCCAGAGATTTGTTGGAGCCCACACTGGCCTGATGCAACCGCTCTCAGTGTGAGGGCAACTGTCTGACCTCTCGTGTGAGCTGTGGGATGAGGGCTCCCTTCACTGCTTGTTGTTTCATGTCTGTGATGCAGTAGCAGCAGCAAAGGAAAGGCCAGCCTTGCTTTGTGCAAGGCCTTTTATAGGCCTTGAGCTATTGCAAGACCTTAATTCATTCATATAAGTTCATCTTTAATATATTCATTTATGTAAACTTATGAAAATTTATTCAAATTTTAAATGTAAATTAATTCTTCCCAAAATCTTGCATTCCCCGATGCATGTTTTAAACCTATTAATTTGGGTCATCTCAAATAAGAACATAAGAACAACCCCACTGGAGCAGGCCATAGGCCCATCTAGTCCAGCTTCCTGTATCTCACATCGGCCCACCAAGTGCCCCAGGGAGCACACCAGATAACAAGAGACCTGCATCCTGGTGCCCTCCCTTGCATCTGACATAGCCCATTTCTAAAACCAGGAGGTTGCACATACACATCATGGCTTGTAACCCGTAATGGATTTTTCCTTCAGAAATTTGTCCAATCCCTTTTAAAGGCATCTAGGCCAGATGCCATCATAACATCCTGTGGCAATGAAAGCTTAGCTTTCTCTCTCCTCCCCTTCACTTTAACCTGTGCCTGTGCAAACAGAGTTAGTTACAAATTGCCTTTGAACCACACCCTGTAAACTGCTTGGCAACTGACCGGAGAAGTAAACATTGCCTTTTCCTTATTTTTCCATATATTTTAATAAAATCTATATTTTTGGGAAACTGTCATGTGGCTACTGTTACTCAAATCAGAGGCACTTTCCTTGCTCTATCAATGGCCTCAAACCAGCCATACACTACATTTAGGCACAGCTGGTTATAAATTCCTCAGTTGGGTTTAATTTTGGGTCTTGGCATTCTAGTGTGATCCATGGTTAAGAGGCAATGTAGGAGATGTACAATGTGAAGATGCCCTCTATGGCTATGGTATTGACACATTGGCTTTAGTGTCTCACAACAGTGCTCATGTACAACACTCCATTGCTAGACAGTATCGGAAGGACTGTAAAACTCTTTATATTGTGCTATAAAGGATGACATGATATTTAGTTACTATAAATGCACCTCATGACCAGGGATTCACTTCACAACCCATTTGCCTTCAAGTACATTCTACGGAAGTCAACAGGATAGCCCTGGGACAACTCAGGTGTAAGTGGGCTGTAAATTGCAGCCTAAATGCCTATTCTCCCCTCCCCCAAACTCTAATCTCTGTCTGTCTCTCTTCCTTGACATTTAACTTGCTAGCTAGCTACACTAGAGTATTGAATCCATTTAATGGTGGAGTTTTTTTTTTAAACAGATAAAGAACATAGCTTAAATTCCCTTAACTAAAAATATGAACATAGATTGCAACTCAGCCAGAATACATTAAGTGCTCTATCTTGGAATACGAGACGATGAAATAAAATTAATAAAATATGTTTTATGAACTAGGACTATAGCCAGACAAAAACAATTAACATCTTGTAAATCTGTCAAAAAGTTTATTGTGTTTTATTGAGTCCTATCCTTTGTTTTTAGTGCTGAGGGTAAATGATGTTCTATTACTCCCCCTTCCCCCAAAGACTCTATAAATTTTCACACCACTGATAAACACATTTCAGTTATCATTGAGCTAACCTCCCCTCCCCGCAAAGGGAGGCCTCACATTGGCTTTTTGCATCACAATTAATATAAAAAGAAAATAAGAAATTTGCAAGATTTATAATTATTTACGAGGTAAATAATAAACTGAGAGTCCACTGGATTAAAACGTATGTTTAATGTTCATGGTGAGTAAATGCATCTAAGAATCTAAATGCTGCTTAAATTTTGTGGCTCTCAAACACCTGGAGCTTAACGTAAGAGCCACGTATGATGAGCAAGTTTGGCCATCCCTGCTTATTGCTGGGAAAAGATGACAGCTGGGCAGGAGAGCACACAAATGACACAAGGTTTACGTTACAAAACGATGCATGGTGGGCAGCAACAATATTACTTTCTTGCTTTCTCAATATAATGATCACTTTAGTAGCTGGATGCTGTGTTTCCTTTGCGCCTTTCTCCAAGGAACAGGAGTCTTCTGGAAGGAAGCTTAAGTAAAGAAATGAATATGTGAAATGCGTACTGCAGATGGTTTAGCACAGAGGACGATAATGTCTCTCCTGGTACATTGTTGTTTCAGTTTGCATATATTAAGTGTACAGGTTTCATTGGTGGCATTTGCCTCCCAGTTGTTGTTTGATGCACATAAAATGAATTCTTTGCTTATGTTTGCCGTTGATATTAATCTTCCACTGGAGCAATTTCAGTGTGTCATGCTCCACATCTCCATCCTTCTCGAAAACCAGGTTGCAGATGGCTTATTGGAATGGTACAAATATTACCAGCTGTTCTGGATTTTTTTCAGCACTCCTAAGTAAGATGACATGTCTCTTGTATCCTAGTTGCTTGTTTAATGATGGAATGTAGAGAAACAGAAAGGATAATTTAATGTTTCAGAAGATTTCACTGTGTTTTTTTGTTTGTTTTGGTGTTTTCAGACTCTGGATACAGATAGTGTAGATTGTCTTAGTTTGAGAATCCTATAGAACAGGGGTGTCCAAAGTTTTTGGCAGGAGGGCCACATCATCTCTCTGTCAGGGACAGGGGGAAAAATTAATTTACATTTAAATTTGAATAAATTTGCACAAGTTTACATAAATGAATATATTGAAGATGAACTTATATGAATGAATGAAGGTCTTGCAATAGCTCGAGGCCTATAAAAGGTCTTGCACAAAGCAAGGCTGGCCTTTCCTTTGCTGCCTCTGCTGCATCACAGACATGAAACAGCAAGCAGTGAAGGGAGCCCTCATTTCACAGCTCAAGCGAGAGGTCAAACAGTTGCCCTCACGCTGAGAGCAGTTGCGTTGGGCCAGTGTGGGCTCCAACAAATCTCTGGAGGGCCAGAGGCTCATTGGAGACTGAGGGCTCCCTGAGGGCTGCATTGAGAAGCCTCAAGGGCCGCATGTGGCCCAGGGCCGGGGTTTGGGCACCCCTGCTATAGAATACCAGCTGTCTGCAGAATTCACCAGCAGAAGGGAAATATTTCATTCTTTACCTGACTCTAGAGTTATTGGGTCAGGTGCATGCTAAATCCTGAGATAACTTAGATGGGCTTGGTGATATCACAATGCTGCCAATCCCCTGAAAAATGAGTATTGGCATCCCCCCTTATCTGTAAGAGTTCCAAACTGCAAACACAGGGAAAGTGTATACAAAGTGTAGTACTCTGTGGCCCACAGAGAACCACAAATAGTGAAACCTCACATACCAGATCCGTGGATACTGGGAGATGCCTGTACCAGGGTAGAGTGCAATAGCCAAGCGTAGCCTATTGGTGAACCCAAAATGGCCTGAGAATCCTTACTATCTGTTCTCCTGGAGAGGAAAAAAAAAGGATCATTTTGTCAAACTGGCCATCCTACTACTGATTCTTGAATCACCATAACCATTTACATAGCTGGAGGGGGTTCCCTGATGATCTTTGCAGACTGTACCAGGTACCCTGGGCTGTAATGAGAGATTATGAGGGCCACATGCATTCTTTCCCATTGCACTAGCATGATTCATATCTTTTGAGGATCAAAGTGGCTGGCTGGTGTTCTTTTCTGCCCACCACTAACCCTGGCATAACAAGCCAGTAATTTGTCTTGAGGAGGAATTAAATGATTGTACTCACTACCATCACAGTAAGAGTTAGCAAGTAAATACTGGAGTCTTGTCGGCTAATTCCCCTGGCATTTCTGTCGACACCGCAGCCTTGCTGGGTTCTTTCATTAAAGATATGATGACTTTTTAACTAAGATTAAAGATATTCCATGACCTTTAAACACATTATTCCTTTGCTCAATTAAAGCACTGAAATTAAATATATTCCACACTGTTAAAATGTAAAGTACCTGTGTCTTATTATGACCCTGTTCATTCATTCTGGAAGGGTGTGTACACATGCCTATGTGTGTGACCTGCACGATGTGCATTACACCCCTCAGCATCCTTGTGATGTGCCATTAAGATCATGATATTTTATGAGTCTTAGTGTTCTCATGTAGGCATGGCTGTTGTATGTTGGTAACCTTCAGTCTCGAAAGACTATGGTATCGCGCTCTGAATGGTGGTTCTGGAACAGCGTCTAGTGTGGCTGAAAAGGCCAATTCGGGAGTGACAATCCCTTCCACACCGGGAGCAAGTGCAGTCTGTCCCTGGTCTGTCTCCCTGGCTATGGGCCTTCCTTCTTTACTTCTTTGCCTCAGACTGTCGGCCAAGTGTCTCTTCAAACTGGGAAAGGCCATGCTGCACAGCCTGCCTCCAAGCGGGCCGCTCAGAGGCCAGGGTTTCCCACTTGTTGAGGTCTACTCCTAAGGCCTTCAGATCCCTCTTGCAGATGTCCTTGTATCGCAGCTGTGGTCTACCTGTAAGGTGCTTTCCTTGCACGAGTTCTCCATAGAGAAGATCCTTTGGGATCCGGCCATCATCCATTCTCACGACATGACTATGCAGCGTTTTTCAATGTTTGTCCCCCGCTGTACCACTTTGCATGGTCCACCAATTGAAAGTACCACTGGAAGTAACTGGTGATGATATTATCACCAGTTAATCCTGGATTGGGAGGCCAGATATAATACCACAAACACTGGTAAGCGGCTCAGGGCAGAGAGGAGGACTTTTTCACGCATACCAAAAGTGCATGCTGGAGGTGTGCATGTTGAGCCAAGCCTTCTACTGCTGCTTTTCAGGTTGCATTGCTGGTCTCACTGCCAGGTGGTGGCGGTCTGGGGGAGGTCCCTCGAGTATCACTAGACACCATTTCAAGTACCAGTGGTGGCACAAGTACCACTAGTTGAGAAACACTGGTACAATGGAACTCAGCCAGTGGTGGCACCCCCAAAAAATAACATTGGAGAGGCAGAGAAAGAGGAAGGTTAGAGGATGGACATAATTTGCCCCATGTGTTGTTTTTCTAAAAGAAAAAAGAAAAATAACAGTACATTTCACATTAATGCTTCCATCCAAAACTCAGATGGAAATAAGTTCCAAGAGGAGCTGATCTTTAGATAGAGTAGGAAGGGTGGTATAAAAATGTGACAAATAAAATTAAGGAAAGCACTCTGTGTGAAAAGTGCCCCCCCCAAACCCCCCAAATCACCTCATACTCTAGTTTCATCAGTGGAACTAACAGCCCAGTCCACGGAGAGCCCTGACCTGCTGTGGATCCAATGAAAGCAACTCAACCCAGGGCAAGGGGAATCGCTTCCCCTTTACCCTGGGTAAAACTGCAGCAGCCCCAATGGGGCCACTCAGATCTGCGCCACTGAAGGAGGTGGTGCAGATCCGAGCAGCCCGGGATAAGGGATAGGTTATGCTGGATCCTGGCTTTGCCCCTCACCTGCTGCCTCTCCCCATGTCCCCAGACCCTTGTGCCAGCCAAGTTCAGCTGGTGCGGGCTTACCTTTTCTACCAGTCTAATGGGGCTTGGGTTGGTCTCCCTCCTCCTAGGGTGGTACAAAAATGCTTGATGGCACTTTCGCGACACTCATCGGCCGGCGCAAGGGTCTTGTGCCAGCCAAAGGTGCTTTCTGGATTGTGCCCTCAATAGCTCAAGTGCTTTTTTTCCCAACTCTCTACCTAGTGTGCAGTGCAGAAAATAGCAACAAAGGAGTCTCACACAAAAGATGCCTGCACAAATGAAGGGATGGTTTAACAAAGCTATCCAAGAAATCTGCCTGACTGTTCCGTAGGGGCAGCCACTTAATCATTTATGTTTCTACCCTGGAGTGAAGAACAAGTGAACTGTCCATCTTTGTGCCTCTTAAATCAGGTTGATTTAGCAGATTGCTAAAGGTTTCCCAGATGCATCATATTGTTTGGTACTGTCAGCTTGCATTGTCTGTTCTTTCATTTTGCACAGTAACTAATTGTAACTGAAAAGGAGAGGCCTGACTTGTGCTCACTTTCCTGCGTTTTTACTTACAGAATGTTAAAAAGGGGAGGGACTCTTGCAGCCGTCTGAGGTGGTACCCCTTGCTTGTGGTTGGACAGAGACTGGGCCACAGCAGCAGAGGGGCAGGAGCTATTTGAAAATGGGTGCAGGCTTTTGGCTCTGAAATTGAAATGGAACATGGCTAAGCAAATTCTAGTTGTTCCTGAAAGTATGCAGATAGTTTAGAGCAGGGGTGCTCAAACTTTCAACTTTAGGGATGCTGGACCTTTAACAAGTGTATAGAAGAGAGAATTTCAGCAGGTGTAGCTTGTCATCTGTGGGATGACAAGTTGCACCTGCTGCAATTCTCTCTTCTATACACTTTTTAAAGGTCCAGCATCCCTAAAGTTGAAAGTTTGAGCACCCCTGGTTTAGAGCAGTGGTTTTCAAACTTTCAGCACCGGGACCCACTTTTTAGAATGAGAATCTGTCAGGACCCACCAGAAGTGATATCATGACTAGAATGACATCATCAAGCAGGAAAACTTCTACAATCCTAGGCTGCAATCCTACCCACACTTACCCGGGAGTGCGTCCCATTGACTATCATTGTTAAAAAGAATATATAGGTCCAGTCTATTTATACACAGATTTTTTTATACAGGGATTTGACTCAACAGGAATGGCCCCTGCAAATGAGAGAGAATGTGCTGATCCTTGGAGAAGGGAAAAAATGCATCCCTTTAAAATCAGTTTTAAAAACTGAACAGTGCTTTAACAATAGCCTCCTTAATGAAAGGGGGGGCAGTTGGCTGATAATCCATCAATCCTTCTCTCACCTTCAGACCCCTCCCTTCCCCCAGCATGTGAAAGAAATGTGATCATTTGGCAATGGTGAAGGGAGGGGCTGAGTGAAGTGCTGATGGATTGTCTTCTTAATGACTCTTACCTTAGAGTCAAAAGGTCAGCAAGGCTGTTTTTCAATCACTGGAGCAAAGAAACTTTTTTAAATTGATTTGCTATAGTGGATTTTTTTTTTTTTTATCCAAGTGAGTGCTTGGAAAGGAACCCACACGAATAATTAGTCTCAACCTGTACATAGTAGTTTGTTAAAAGCATAGGTCTGTTACATTTCCCCAAATGCAGTCACATACTGTGGTAGCATCAAGTCTAATGTATTAAAAGTAAAATATTTAAATGATTGGGGACCCACCTGAAATTGGCTCACGACCCACCTGATGGGTTCCGACCCACAGTTTGAGAAACACTGGTTTAGAGGTTTAACTAATTCCTCAATATTGTCAAAATATTTAATCTAGTCTGCCACCTCAGATTACAAACTGATGCATGTTGGAGAACAGTTCAAAGGCAGGGTGAAAGAGGCAAGAACTGATTGTGAGCAATTGTAGTTACATGTGCTTAGGCTGTTTTGTGTGGTTGGCAGTGAAAACTCTGGCTGAGATCCAAGGAGAATCTTTGACTTCTTCCTTTGGAGTGACAGATCTGCTCTTGCCATCTTGCAAATTGATTATCAAAAGAGGTTTGCTGCATGGGGGGAGGGGGTGGAGAGCAGCTGTTGTTCAAGAGATACAATCCTAAACCTTTCTTAGAAAAGCCTATGTGGACCTAAGAATCTGTGTTAGGAAAACATCAGTTTTCAACCTTTTCTATCTCACAGCACTCTGAGAAGGCACTACAATTTTCAGGACACCCCATCAGTTTTTTGACAATTAACAAGATACACTGTGCTACTGGGGGGGGGGGGGTGCTCTCATCCTCCAAAGGCTGTACTAATAAATAACCTTTCCCCAAATTCCCATGGTATGCCTGTGAACCATTCATAGCACACCAATTTTCAACACTGGTTGAAAATAGCTGCATTAGATGTGTTTTGTAGAGAAATCTGAAAGGATATATTTAGGGGAAATTCCCTCCAGTTTTGAGAGATCCAAATCAGATTCTGACTAGCTTGCAGGTCTTGTGCCCTCAGACATATTGCCAGTGGCGTAACTGAAAGAAGAGACCAGCCAATGGCTACTAAGCTGTAATTTACATTTTCAGATTTAAACCCTGCCTTATCCAAATAACTCAGGGTAACTAATCAGTGTTGTATGATCTGAATGAGCAGTAGATTCTCTGCAGACTTTGGTGCTGTATTTGCTAGGGCAGAAGATAATTGAGAGGCTGTGGATCATGCAGAAGCACTTCTTCCCCATCACTTCTTCCTCTTCCACCCTCCCCCCCAATACTCTACTCTTGCACGTGGTCTGCTGCATGAGTTACAAAAGGGAACAGTATGGATGCTTGAATGACATGTGCACTAATTAGAAGAACGAGATGTAATGCCAGTATAGGGAGCCTCCTCCTCTCCCAGCCAAGAGCTGAGGCTGCCTAACAGTTCCCTGTGCTGATGTTACCTTTCGATGATTGTCTTGTGTCGGTGTCCAATTAAGGGAAGAAGCAAAAGTGTGGATTGTGCTTGTGAGCAAAATTACCGTGTTGCTGTCTGAGACTGCAACACAACAGCTCTGTATGCTTAAGCCTTGATGAAAACATGCAATGAAGCCAATGGATAGAGACTCTCATTCAATTTAATGGGCTTGGAGTAGCCATTACTGTGGCACTGTGTTGTTTGTTCTGGGCTACGCTCTAAACATCGGCTTTAATATACAGTTGAACTTTCCCAGATGCCCAAGTGGCATTTGAGTTCTAATGTAATGGCATTTTTGGCACCGGCCCCAAGTTTAATATCTTGAATCCAAGGGGAGCATCTTTAACAATACGGCCCAGCTGTCTAAGCTCGACTGCACTGCCAGCACTGGATATGAACTAGGCTGCCACAGGGACTTGAAATCATCCCTCTTTGGCATGCAAGTGAGAGTGCATGATATTTGATACTTGACTGTTCTCCAGATCGCTTAAGTATATCATGCACTGGTGTAGGGGGAAAATGCTTAAAATATAGGGTATTACTGAACTGCTGTAGAAGATTCTCATTCTCAAAGAATCTGAGGTCAGGGACAGGGCAAGAGAAGCAATAACTGAAGCTTTTTGAAGAGAGGAAAATTAGTATGACTGCATCAAATACCACCATGCGACTTGCCAAGGTTAATTGTTTATAATAGATGTCTTATTCGGAATGCTGTAGGAAAAGTAGTACAATACTCTGCATACAGTCTCGTTCTCGGTCTGCCATTTCAGTTTGTCATTTCATTCAATGAGAAGTTCTTTCTCCATTCCTTTGCCTACTCACAGTTCACAAGACCAAATGGCCAAGGTGACTACAATGACTGAGTGGCTCAAAACCTGATCTACCATGTGTCAAAGGATCATGTTCCCAGCTAGCTAGGGCAACCCACGTTTTCTGGGTTATTGCAGTTCACTTTTTCCCTTTTAAAATCAGACACATAAAGTGGGGTGCCTGGGAGGCTGCAGTCTGTGAGCCCTCTTTTCATGCTTATTGAAAACTGGCATATAAATACTCTTAATAATCAAAGTACTAAAATGCCACTTAATAGGATGTGGCTCACAGAACTGTATGAAGCTGGCTGCAGATCTATTGGTCCTTCTAGGTCAGTATCGCCTACACTGGCAGCAGCTCTCCACAGTTTCAGCCCCAGTAATATGCTGGTGATTAGGACCTTTTAGGGCAGAGCATATGCTCTACCACTGAGCTATGCTCCCTCTCCCAGTTCACCACAGCAAAGCACTGATCGGGTTTCACTGCTCCTATTCCCCATTCATAAGAACATTCTGATGCTATTCTGAATCCAGTGATGTGGAGCCATGGGAGGCAGACCAGCAAGTACAGAAAAAAAGTACTTTGCCTTTTCACACCGCTCCTTTCTTCTCCAGTACAGTCAGTGAGTTAAGCAGCAACAGACACACATTACAATACACAGGGAGGCAGCTAGCATCCAATTTGCTGCAATACAGCTGGCTTCCAATGAAAAACAAGCTGGGGGCCTGTATCAGCAATCACTGGGGAGGCAGCAAGCAGAACTGCCTCAGCAGGTTAGGCTGCAGTCATGGCTGGCTTCCATTGAAATAGGGCAGTGCAGCAACTTGTGTACTGAGCCTTGCTTTTCTTTGCATCGCCTCACAAATTGGTGACAGATTGGAAAAACCATTTGCTTCCTTCGGTCGTGTACCAACAATGGCAAAAAATGTAGTTATTTTGTGAGTGGACAGTTGGCAAAAACATTCACGTGTCTAGAACTTGATTTATGGACAAATCGGGTATCTGTGAATCTGAATTTCCAAAGTAAAGCTAGGAGAGTAGACAACCTGAATAGGTGTGCATGAAAGCTTGTACCTACACTTTGTGTTTTTATTCTTTTTACCCCCTCCTTTTTCTTTACATGAAGGATTTAATTTAATATTCGCTGCCAGCCTCTCTGCTGGGCATAGCATGGTAGTCCTCATCTCTGTGAACTCACAGTGTGTGGTTGTAACTGACATGCTAATGAAGCTGTGTCTGGGGAGGGTGTGACACTAGTTCCTACCACATTAGGAGAGAAAAGTTAATGAAGAAATGTGTTGAAGTTCTTATAGCAAAAGGCAAAAAGAAAGATCAAATTATAGGGCTGCTTGGAGTGGTAGATAACTGCACGTTGGTGCCAGAGCCAATTTAGTTGAACCAATAGCACAATCCTGGTCCTCTATTCTTTCCTCCGATGTGAGAAGGTATTCATGTTGGTTATGTATTTATAGGTACAAGAGACAAGACGAACTAAGAGCACAATCATAAGTGCTTGTTGAGCCAGTGCAAGTACCTTGTGCTGGCCCAGGAGTGTCGCAAATGTGCATTTTGTCCCTCCTTAAGGGTCGAGGAGGCCAGTGTGAGGATGTGTGCTGGCCTCTTTGTGCCATATTCCCACAGGGCAGGGGTGAGTTTTTGCTGGCCTGGAGAGGTCAGCATGGGGGGGGGGGATTTGGAGAGGGTGGAATGTGGGCATTTTGGATCAGGGAGGGTGGGCCAATGGGTGGTCTGGGCCCAGAAGGGGGGTGGGACCTGCCTCCAGCACTTAGGCAGATCCTAACCTCCCTCCCAAGCAGCCCAGCATTACACCAGCCTGCTTGGATTGTGCTAGCAATTTCACTGGCATAGATCCAAGTAGCTGCATTGAGGTGGCTGCTGCACAACACAGGGTAAGGGGAAACAAATCTCCTTATTCCTAGTTGTGTGGGATCCACCACCTATCCTGTGTTGGATACAGCACAGGTCAGCCAGCCTGCCTGTTACTGTGCAGGATAGGAGTGGGCTGTAATATTATTTGCTGAACAATATGATTCCATGCAGGTGCAGAAAAAGCAGATGGCTTGATAACACAGTTCAGCTTCCAAGGAACCAATCTCTCTCTCTCTCTCTCTCTCTCTCTCTCACACACACACACACACACACACACACACACACACACAAATGTTCAAGTGTCCCCAACAAGTAGCTTGACCCCACCTGTCCCCAATTGCTAGATCATACACTAGAGATTAAAAGAAGTCTTCAATTCTCAGCAAGCTTACTTGAAATAAACCTCATCAAAACAATTAGCAT
The DNA here is from genome assembly GCF_035046505.1 of Tiliqua scincoides. NCBI lineage: Eukaryota > Metazoa > Chordata > Lepidosauria > Squamata > Scincidae > Tiliqua > Tiliqua scincoides. The sequence goes on from NC_089826.1 coordinate 64,791,701, forward strand.
GTATTTCAGGGAACATTTATGTAGGATGGGAGTGTTATCTGAAATGAACTCTTCCAGTAAAACATTATTAGCTCAGCACCTTTTGGCCCTTGGTCGCACTGGATTATTAGATATGCTAGACCAGGGGTGTCCAAAGTTTTTGGCTGGAGGGCCACATCATCTTTCTGACACTGTGTCGGGGGCCGGGGGGAAAAAGAATTAATTTACATTTAAAATTTGAATAAATTTACATAAGCTTACATAAATGAATATATTAAAGATGAACTTATATGAATGAATGAAGGTCTGGCAATAGCTCAAGGCCTATAAAAGGCCTTGCACAAAGCAAGGCTGGCCTTTCCTTTGCTGCCTCCGCTGCATCAGACATGAAACAGCAAGCAGTGAAGGGAGCCTTCGTCCCACAGCTCACGCAAGAGGTCAAACAGTTGCCCTCACACTGAAGCAGTTGCATCGGGCCAGTGTGGGCTCCAACAAATCTCCAGAGGGCCAGAGGCTCATTGGAGACTGGGGACTCCCTGAGGGCCGCATTGGGAAGCCTCGAGGGCTGCATGTGGCCCCAGGGCTGGGGTTTGGGCACCCCTGTGCTAGACTATCAAGGGATGCCTTCCTGATCTTGATTATAGCTCTAGTGCCACCACTTATGTTGTTGCCTGATCTAGTGACTCAGACAATAATGAGTCACTACTTAAATCACTGCCAGTCTGGTCGGATTGTGTCTGAGCAGCTTCCATGGCCTGTCTTGGAGACACCACTGCCAGAGACAGTGAGAGTGGAAGTCTGCTCCTAAGCTGGGAGCACTCCTGAACAACTGTGATGCTGCAGAATTGAAAGTGCTGGACGATTGCATCCCGGACCGTTGAAGTTTTGCTGTATATCTTTCAGAAGTCTAAGACAAAACTTGCTCCTACCTACTCGCTCTGCCCTTTCTGTGATTCATTCAATGTGTTTTCTCCTCTGCTGCAGCTCCTGCTCTCTATAGAAAAAGCCACCTTCTAGTTCCTTATGTGTTGAAGGGAGGTTGACAAACAGGACACCAAAGGAATGGATAATTAATGCTTCTTAGGGAGTAGAGTGTGAACACCTGCACAGCACCTTGTTTTTGCACAGATGGAGATCACAGCTATGCCAAACGAAGCCAGTTTGCACCCAGGCAGGACACAGGAGTAGTGTTTTGCTTATTGGTTTGTTTTTCCTGGTGCAGAATTTAGCTACTTGTAAGCTAGAAAGCAACTAGCTTTCAAGTAAGAAAGCTTGTAAGTAAGAAAACAACTTAACAATATTAAAAAGCCATTTCTGCCCAACATTGCATATATGCAACAGGGATCAAATGTGTACACCTGTGGGCTGAGCAGAAATGAGTTAAAAGCAAATAATGAAAAGCTGTTAAAATAGTTGAAAGCCATTTAGATAAAAATAAATGAAGCAATGATCAGGCAGACAATGAACCATAGCCGCCACCTTCTGAACAAAGGGAGAAGGTGTCTTACAAAGGCAACTGTTTCAAGTGGAAAGGGAGTGACTTGCCAAAGACAACCTAGTGAGTTTATGGGAGAGATGCAATTCAAATGGGAGAAGCCCCAGTTTGCAGCTCAGTTTCTTAGCTGCTACGCTACGCCAACTAGGCCCGACAGATCTGACGTTTTGGGATTTACTATAAGTCTGCAGTACTGGATGCACCTGTCGGTACACAGAAGCAGCTCAAAACATTGGAAAGCAAGTCTCTAAGGAATTTTTTTATGATTACTGTGAGTTGCTGCTGTTCTTCCTAGGGACCAATAAAGCAGAATAGCCCACTGTATGTCTCAAATTCATTACTTTGAGATAATTTTTTTCCCTGTACTGAACATATCCAAAACTAGACCTTTAGTCCTTGATTAAAATCTTGTCAATCCCTGCGCCCCCCAGTTTCTTTGTGATCACTTCTTTCTCTCAAAAAAAATTTCTTTCTAGGCTGCAAGGAATTTTCAGAGTTCCAGGGAGAATAAAATCCCCTCAAAAAGATAGTTAGTGGAGTTTCTTAAACCTAGGCTGTCATAGTAAAAAAAAAAAAAAAATACTATTCTTTGGTTTATATATGGATTCAGTTGGTTTTTACATGACATTGTCAAATACTTTGGAGAAGCTCTATTTCCTTGATTAGTCTCTCATGCTTTCCAGCCAAACAAAATCACATAATTGCGTATTCTAATTTTGTGGTTACTTGAATTCGCACTGATTATGTGATTAGATGTAATGACAATAATTACTGTATGAGAGTGGACAACGGTCTTGGAAGAGAGAAATAATTACCATCATTTAACAAGATAATACCTAGCCCACAAGGACAGGCAAACTTGGTTTGCTTTGTTGTGAATTTATTCAGATATCTTGGGCAATGACTTGAATGGTTCATGCTCTGTTTATAAGATACTTCATATGCAAGTGGAAACTCTTTACAGTATAACATCTGCAAGAAGATCAGACAGATGTCTCTGTCTCCTGCAGAAGGATTCCGAGATGTCTCCAGAAGGGAGTTGAGTCAGAGACTATGATATCCTCCGAGGACTAAACATTTTAATTGTGCCTTATTGGGAAACAATTCAGTTACTGTAACTACAGGTGGCAGAGGAAACTCCTTACGGTGGTTCTCACACATTTAGCACTGGGACCCACTTTTTAGAATGAGAGTCTGTCAATAAATGGGAACCTACCGGAAGTGATGTATGACTGGAAGTGCAGAAAATTTTTTAACAATCCTAGGCTGCAGTTCTACCCACATTTACCAAGGTATAAGTCCCATTGACTGTCATTGTTAAAAGAATATACATAGTAGCCTGTTAAAAGTACAGGTCTGTAACATTTCCCCAAATGCAGTCACATACCATGGTAGCATCAAGTCTATTAAAAATAAAAGATTGAAATAAATGGGGACCCACCTGAAATTGGCTCATGACCCACCTAGTGGGTCCCGACCCACAGTTTGAGAAACACTGCCTTAAGTAAATAGACAAAGTAAGTTAGTGACGCAGAGGATGTTTTGGCTTCTTGACCATTGAGCATGGTAGAGATTCATGAATACTGCTCTTTCCTTTTCCATCTTACATGCTATTGGACATGGTAGTGCTTTTTCTTCATTCATTTATGTCTAAAAGAAGCATGTGTTCAGCCTATTTTACGTTGCTCTGGAAGTTCATAAAGCCTTAATACCTGTAGATTTCAACTTATCTATTTGCCTTTAGAGCTAAATAGATTCTTCATGTTGAGAGTTAGTGCACCTAACAGCAAATGCTGGAGACAAATGGAGTATGGCTGTCACCTTCAAGGCTGCATACTTGCCCGTATTTCCCAGATTTAAATAGGGTCACGTTTGAGTTTTTGTAGCTTCTGTAGTCTCATACCAAAGATCCCTCTGCCCAGTTCAAATTAACTGTTGTTCACCTGTTCCGTACTGTATTCATTTGCAGTACAGTAGCTATCCTGTATTCAGACACATTCAGCCATACCTGAATAAACATTTATTTGTGGTGGAGAGAAATGGTTTAAAGAACCGAGGCAAAAAATCTGCTGCAATGCAGCTGAGTGTAATCAGTAATTTGAAAGCCAAAGAGAGTTTTCTTTAATGCAAAGATACGTATGTTAGAAGAGGCTAGGTTACAAGATCAAATTAGCAGATCAGAATGCTATCCACCACCTGCAATGACAGTTTGCACTCTCCATGGTGCCTTAGTGTTTATCTGTGCACATTTGCATGTCTGCATACCTGTTAATAATATTTCCCAGCGTTTAACTTCAAGAGACTTTGGGGCGAGAAGACTGAAATCACAAGACTGGCGACTCTGGTGCATGTGTGCATAGATCAACATTGTTTTAAAGAGCATCCCTAAAAAATCTCCTGAAAAGCCACAACAGGGACAAAACAGGGGAAATGCTTTATCAGGTGCAAAAATTTATAAAATGGGAACTGCCTGCCACTGGTAATTGGGAACGTGGATGGGTGGGATGGTGTATGTATGTGGACACTTTTCAGAGGCAACAAGGTCATCACTACTAGAAACAGACACAGTTTTTGGACTAGTTGGGACTAAATATAGCCAGCAGACCTATTTTTGTATTTGTATCCCAGGACATGTTTGAAGCTTAGTTATGGGTTGAGTGGTTCTGTCGCTCTCTGTTGTATTTCATTGTGGGTGAAGCATATAAATAAGTTACTCTCAGGGTCAAACTAGACATGCTAGCCAAGCATACTTCCAACTGGAAGCTCCTTTCTCTCTCTTTTTTTTAAATTAAAATCAGCCAATGGGGGGGGGGGGGTTGACTTGACCCTAGTCAGAACTCAGAATGCAGTGTAATTCAAAGAAATGATACCCAAAAGGATTCCAAGGAATGACAAGACAATGCTCACATTTCCTTATTATCATAGGCTGATCCCTTGCCCAATTTGAAGAAGGCATGGGGGGAGACAGGCATGGGGGGGCAGATGGGCTAACTCAGTAGAACTGGAGGGATGACTTTGGCCCTCTAAAGTTTGAGGTGAGACTGGATCATTGGAAATTCCAGAAAATTCACAGGGCATCACAGAAGTGCCACGTACTTACCATTTTCTCTTGGCCATTTGTGTAGGATTGTCTGAAGCAGCCTTTTTCTCTCTTACCATGGAAACCATTTCCCCTTTTCTCATCATGAACAAAGCTGCATCCAACTTCACACCTTGACTGAAATGTGGTAAGGCTGCTGAAGGTCCAGATAAAAATTTCTTCTCTAAAGCAGGGGATTACAATTTTTACTTTGTAAATGGAAACTTAAAGATTCGAGACATTGTGCCCAGAGTCACTCCAATAAGAAGCATGCCCCAAAATGCTATATTAATGTATGAACTGCATTTTTTTAAATGTATTTATATTTCATACTTTCTCTAGGTAGAGGAGGGTGGTGAACTTTGCCCTTCCCCATGCCCCACTTTTAATTTCACAGCAACTTCATGTGATAATTAGACTGATAGAGTAACTCAAGGAGCTTCATGGTTGAGCAAAGAATTGGATCTGGGTCCTAGTTCCTAGTCCAACAGTCTAATCCCTACACCAGTATTCTCCAACCTTCGGGTTGTGATCCCAAGAGGGTCAAGAAGCCTCAGTTTTAGAATCGCTGCAACTTACCCTGCACATGCCCGATCTCGTCTGATCTCGGAAGCTAAGCAGGGTCAGACCTGGTTAGTACTTGGATGGGAGACCGCATGGGAATACTGGGTGCTGTAGGCTTATACCATAGTCTTTCGAGACTGAAGGTTGCCAACCATGGGAATGAAAGTGTTGAAGACCACTGGACTAGAGCACTACCAGATAAAGGGTGTATCCCCTTTAGGTACCAGGAGATTGTTTTCCAGCCCTGATCAGGATCTTAGCAGTTGTGCTAAAATAGCTTTCACTAGTGCCAGACTTCATGGTAACTTTTTTTGCTTTCTTTAATAAGAACATTTGGTTACAGTGAACGGGGTGAAGATGGACAGATAGGGTCCTGGGAGGAGGGTGGAATTAATGGTGGGTCCCCAGACTCATATTTTATTTGGACTGTGGCATGAAAAAGCTTAAAGACTGCTGCCCTATATGACACTGGCTCCCAGTTGTTGTACAGCCAAGAAGAGTTCCATTCATAGAATGGACAGAAAGTTCTGCTGTTCTTGGAATTGTCTCAAAAAGTGAAGTTAATCATTGTGACACATTCCTTTTGGCTATTTTATTTTCATTCCTCCACCCCAACCATTGCTTGATTTACAGTTTTGCCACCACTTATAATGCACACCCAGTGCTTCTCTTAACAGTCTAGTGGCCTCATTCAAGAGGAGTTGACAGACTTCCAAGGCTTGTCATGATCCGGTAACTCTCCTCATATTCGTAAGGGATTAATTGCCCCTTAGCGCTGGTGAGCTGTAATGCTGTCACTAAGGCTGTAGATCTGTCACTTTGATACATAAGATAATCAAGTGCTATAATAGACTGTCCATGCATGTTAATGGCTTGGAAGATGTGAGTAAGAAATGAAGTAAACATGTATATTGGCAAATAATGCAGAACAGACTTTTGATAAAGATCATCCCCGATATGTCCTGATTAGTGTTGAAATAATATTTAGCCCATCTGGTATTTGGATGGTGACTGTTTTTGCACTTTGCAGACATGATACTAAACAGAAAAAGAGGATTGAAACAACAAAGAGCAGTCATTGGATTAATGCTGTGCACGACTATAATCTTTTAATATATTTTTCAAGTTAAAACAGTCTTTAAAAGCTTTAGGAAAACATGGTGCAGAGGTTATTAATTGCTAGGTTTGACTGTAATTTTCTGTAATTTTGGAGCATTAAGGCTCAATCCTAGGTCCACGTACTTGAGGGTGAGCCCATTGGGAATATGGGTAAATATTTTTTTCATATTTACTTCTCAGTAAGTATGGATTGTATAGTGCTATCAGACTGTAAAACTGGGGAGTTCTTCAGTGTTGATCCAACAACAATGATCGTTAGTATCTGAGGGGAACAGATTTTGTACAATCAGGCAAAAGAGCCATTCATCTTGCAAGAAAATGAACACACAGCTGTGCTCACCCACACTTTGTTGAACTGCATTTACTCCATTGACATGGCCTAGCACATGCTTTGATGTGCTTTCTGATGTTCATCCCCACCTAATGTAGTCTTCTGTCACAGTTTCCAGTGCATAATTGTTTTCTAATATCTCCAGTGTAGGCAGTAGGAGAGTCTTCAAAGGGCAGGGATGAATGTAATTTTCTAAATGTCCTGAAGGAAGATAATAATAAGGTTTGCTTTCACTGTTGCGTCAGTTGTGCCCTTTTTATGTAGTATATTCCTATTTTGTATTCTGCCAAGAACCTCCTTCTGGTATTTAGCATTTGCTGTGGCTATTATTTCCCTCCTTTACATTCATTAGGAGTATGGGATTTTAGGCGACGTTTTAAATTGCTGTTTTCATAATAACAGTGCCAAAATCTTACACTATGGTGGACATTCATGAGTTCCTGGGAGTGATATGTATTTTTAAAAGAAGCCCTCATTACTGCAGGAAAGACAGAAGGAGTGGGTATAAGAATCAATCTGTTGCAGCAATTCTTTTATGTGAACAATGGTACCTTTTTCACTTAAGCGCTTGAGTGCTGCCTAGAGCCACTCTGTCCATGTTGACAGTATTGTGAGCATAATAAGGTAGGCATGGTGGAATTTAGCAGTCACTTTCCCCACATTTCCATCAGTTCTGTTTTTTAACAGTGTTAATCAGGTATTCTCAGTTACTATAATGAGCTTTTCCATGAAAACATCTGTTCAAGCATACTCAAATATACCTTGTGTTGGTCCTTCATTCTGGTGTATCTCATTGGATCAAAGGTGCAAAGAAAGGAAGCTAAAGGTATGTGGAACATAAGAACAGCCCCACTGGATCAGGCCATAGGCCCAACTAGTCCAGCTTCCTGTATCTCACAACGGCCCACCAAATGCCCCAGGGAGCACACCAGATAACAAGAGACCTCATCCTGGTGCCCTCCCTCGCATCTGGCATTCTGACATAGCCCATTTCTAAAATCAGGAGGCTGTGCATACATATCATGGCTTGTAACCCGTAATGGACTTTTCCTCCAGAAACTTGTCCAGCTTGTCCAACAGAAACTTGACCCTTGCTTATTGGAGACCAGGAGTCTAATGAAAAACTGGCTTGTGCCAGTGATACACAATCAGTGTCGATTAACTTAGGGGTTAGGGGAACACAAAGTGGGTAGAGAATGAGGGAAACTGAGGGGATCTGGTTTGATGCACATTTTGGCAGAGTTAAGAGATACTCACCCCAGCAGTGTCTTTTCTAGTGGCTGCCTGCTGGTATTCTTCTGCGTCTTTTTAGATTGTGAACCCTTTCGGGACAGGGAGCCATTAGTTGTTTGATTTTTCTCTGTAAACTGCTTTGTGAACTTTGTTGAAAAGCGGTATATAAATACTGTTAATAATAATAATAATAATAATAATAATAATACTCTTGCATCTTCTCTGGTAACAATCCCTGAGCAAATCCTCAAAGGCATAGTTGTCCCCTCTGGTACTTGGGGCCATGACTCTCCACATCAACCCCCCCCCCCCAGAAATGCCTGACCCAGAAGTAATTGCAGGGACATGATGCCGTCACTGCCAGTTACTTCCAGGTTATGGCACTTGGAGTGGCCGAGACCCACTCTTAGCAGCTGACCTCCTCTTTTTGTGGAAAAAACAATCTAGCACTTGGAGTGGCCTGCAACTACTCTGAGTGCCTGTGGGGGGAGGGGCAGGAGAAGTTACTGCCATACTGAGGAGGCTATTCTAAAGTTTAACTTTTACTTAAATGTTTTTACGTTTGTATGTTTAACATTTATGTTGAACCAGAAAAATACCAGAGAAATGGTATATAATTCCTTTGAATAACTACATAAAATCAGAACTATACCCTATAATGATGGTTCTGCTACTAAGGAGACTTTTAATCAGAGCTACAGGACCTCTTTTGCATGCAAAGCTCATGTTCTTCCACTGAGCTATGGCATCTCTTGAGCTATGGCCCACCAGTGCTGATTACAAAGATCCGTGAGCACCAGCCATTCTGTCAACAATGGAGACGTTCTGGTTGAGACTGGAGTACTCAACATGAATGATCCTGAGCATATAAAGTACATTTATTCGAAGAACAAGGGGGGAAAGTCTTTAACTATGGCTTTGTCTTAACTTTATGTTCCTGAATGAAAGGAAAATAAAAGCCATAACAACAATCATAAATCTGAAACGCAGCCATTAAATGTAAGGCTCACGCACACAAAAAAAGATATACAAAAGCTCTTCCTTTTTTCTTATGAGCCGAAATCCCATTGAGAAGCAACTTGCATCCTATAACAATGGCAGCTTTCATATTTAGAAAAGGAATGCAATTTTAATTTAGCCTATAATGATACTTTAATAGGCACGCCTGTTATTAGCCATGTCAGCCTGATTGCTTTCCTGACTGCAGTTTTCAATTAAGCGTAATGTGTCCTATTCATGGACTGAGGAGAAGAGAGGAAAGGGGTGGGGACTATTTTCGTTGGCAAATCACGGGCTTGAATAGGCACTTAGAGAAAATACATCCTGTGAAACTGTTCTGGGTTTCAATGAGACTGATTTTTCTAGATTTAGTTAAATGCATCTAACTTGATTAAAGGTGCTTTCCTGGAGATGTCCTGTATAAATAGTATTCTAAAATTCCATTTTATTTCTGCTAGCTTCCATCACAAGACCATGGGGTGATGAAAGATTCAGGCTGCAATTTTATGCACGCTTTTCTAAAAGTCCCACTGCAGTCAGGGGGTTTACTTCTGAATAAACTGAGTAAAACCTGGGATACTTCTGAGTAAACAATCATAGCATTATGCTGGAAGGGCATAATGAGATGTTCTAACTCTCCCATAATTCATTTTGTGCATCCCTTAAAGATAGGCATGCTGTATTTTATTTATTTATTTGAAAAAATTTACATCCCACCTTTCCAATGCTGAAGCAAATGTTCAAGGCAGTTTACAAAGCTCATAATAAATGTACAGTGTGTCACAACAATAAGTAAAAAAAAAAAATCAAAATAAAGCATTAAAACATTAATGTTAACATTAAATACCAAAGGTACTTAAATCTTAGCTATTTAGATACAGGCCCAATACCTGACTGTTCCTTGTTACAAGGCTATATTGACAAATTATAATGGAACATTTTGCACACTTCTGAGAGCAGAGGCTGATGCCTCAGTATTGCGTCACTGTTCAACTTAACCAAACTGGGCCATAATTCAAATCAACTTACCGCAGTCATGGTCCCACAGATAACTCAAGGGCAGGTTTTGAGCCAAAAATAATGGAATTTTCTATGACCCTTGGATAAGTCGGGGGTTAAACTTAGGGGGGTGTCTGACTATAGTTCATCCATTCTGGAAACCCCAGTGGATAAAAAAAAAAAAATCAAGGGATACCAAATCAGTGGAAAAATGGCTTTAAAAACCCACTTCCAGGTTTCTTGTTCTATACTGATGCATTATGGGATGACAATGGAGGAGCAAGAAACCCAGAAGTGGACTTTTAAAGCTATCTTTAACCCCAAGAAGCTTGAACCAGTGTGATTTAACAGCAGGAAGGTAGGAAATTGGATTTTGGTGCTTTTTTTTTCTTGTTACAAGGCATTTACACCACCCGCTGCCAGTGGTGAGTCAGATCATTGGATGCCAAATCAGTGGATACGGAGCTTCCACCTGTACTTTAATTACAAGTTTTTGATTCAAGTTCTATCCTATTCATACTTCCTCTATGGGGGGGGGGAGGAAATGCTCTCAGGGGAGTGGGCCTTACCCTCCTCAGACTTGCCCTCCCTGGGCAAGTGCTTGTAATACTCAGTGATTTCACCAACTTCAAGAAGAGCATGTTTAATTCTCATGTAGAAAGTGACTTAAATGTGCAATCTATTGACAGGATTGTCAGTACATCTGGGTGCTGTTTCATTTTCAAGGTTGCTGTGTATTATAAAACAAAGCTAAATTTTCACATTTTGAAAATTTACACATTATCTTTGGAGGTACTTCTTCAGACTCCACTGAGGCTTTGTTGCAGTGACTACTGGCACCTGCTCTTGAGTTAGCATCCTGCCAAGCCGTCCATCCAACAATAGTTTGTCGGTCGCAAGGCACAGTTAATTCACTTCTGCTTGTAAAAATGAGATTGTGGCCTGTTTGGTATTCCCAACATGGTGTGTGTGGGTAGAGAGCTGAAAGATACTTGCACAAGATACCTCCCTTTAAAGAGCCATTGTGGAATAAAGAGAGTTTGTGAGTATCCCAGGAAGCTTTCCAGAAAGGATTATGTTCAGAACAATGAATGCAATCCAGCTAGAAAAGAGTGACCAAAATGATTAGTGAGCCGGGGCACCTCCTTTAAGAAGAAAGTTTACAATGTTTGGGGCACTTCAGTCTAGAAAGATGGTGCCTGAGGAGGGATGTGATTGAGCCATATAAAATTATGCATGGGATGAAGAGAAAGGATAAAAGGACATTCTTTTCCCTCTTTCATAACACCAGAACCAGAGGACACCCACTAAAATGGATTGGTGGCAGAGTTAGAAGAGACAAAAGAAAATATTTCTTTACTCAGTGTGTAATTAATCTAGAACTCTTTGACACAGGACATTGTGATGGCACCTGACCAGGATCCCTTTAAAAGGGGATTGGACAGATTTATGGAGGAAATCTCCATAATAGATTACAAGTAATAGATTACAAGTCATAGCGACTGTATGCAACCTATTGGTACTAGAGATAACCTATCTCTGAATGACATAAGGGAGTGGCAACAGGATGTAGGTATGTCTTGAGTGCTCTCAGATAACTGGTGGGCCATTTGTGAGTTATACGAAGTTGACCTAGAAGAGCCTTTGACCTGATCCAGCAAGTCTCTTCTTATGTAGAACTTAACATTTTTTAAGACCAGTTGATTTTTCTGTGGGAGAGAGGCCTATGCTTAAGTCTGTCATTGAAATCAGTAAGATTTCCTATACTGAGCATGAGTGGGTGGCTGTGGAGTAAATGGGAAGTGGGAGCAGAGCAGGCAGTAGTTTTGCTCTGACTACTTTGCAGCAGGATCAAAGTCGGCCAGTTCAAGAGACAAACAAGTCACTTTGCAACAGGCAGCTGATTGGAGTTTGAGCAGAAGGAGTAGATGCTCACTATCTACTCCCCTTACACTGCAATTGCAGATAGAGCCAGCCTCCTTACCAACCCCTTCCTCCATGAAGCTCTTGAACCAAATTAGGAAATGCAGGTTACACAGGGATCAATCCAGCACACTTCACATTTCCTTCACATGTTCCACGTAAAGAGCCTGCTTGGAGGAAGGAGTGCAATTGCTGCATTCCAATCCTCAGAGAGTAGCAATCTGGCTCCCTGACTTTGTGCCTTCCTCCACTGGGCTCTTGAGTGATCTCAGCAAGCTCCACGTTTCCTGCCTTGAGACAAGGAGGAAGGAGCCAGTTAAGGGGTGCAGGAGCAGGGGGGCAGTGGCACTGGGGGGGGAAGTAATGCTGTTGGGCTACCTCAGGCAGCCTAATAGCTACAATCAACCCTGGCCAGTATCTCAGCTCCCAGCCATCAAATTTCTCCACTGAGGTCTGGATGCGAACTGAGCAGTTACATCCTCCCCTGGCCTGGCTGCCTATCCCTGCTTCTGTCATCTTTTAGATAAGTCGAGGTCTTTTACAGAGCTGTCATTCTATCATAACTCAGCTAAACATAACTGTTGTCTTTATTGCAGAGTCCTTGGGGGTTCCAACTATCAACCAAAGGGATATAGGAGGTTGTATCTTTGAAGACTCTGGGTGATTAGGCTTCAATCCTATACATACTTTTCTAGGAGTAAGTCCTATAGAATTCAACAAGACTTACTACTGAGCATTGTGCCAACAGCTCCCTCATTCACTTCATTTGAAGTTTTCTACAAATTTATTTGTAACATGCAGGAGTTCCATGTGTGCTGAAAGCCACCAAGGAAGTCTGATCAGGACATCTTAATTTGCTCCTAATTATCAAAGACCATTGAATTATACTGTTATTAATTTTTGATGTATTGTAGCACTTGGAAATTTTGAAGTGAGACACAGTAGTGTTCCTAAGATCTTTTTATTCTGGGAACTGTTGGCATGGTCCATTCAAAGGTAAGCATTTTGAGACCCCATTGATTTTCTGTTGGATGGGTTAAGCATAGGTTTACATCTCTCCTGGTGAAAATCGATGGGTCTTAGAAGCGGTCAGACTGCTCCCTATATTTCTCTCCCTATATATTTCCTCTAACTGCAGCAAATGTGGCAACAGGAACAGGTTTATCACAGCCTACACATGTCACTTGAAATGATGAATGTTGACTTTTGTACTGTTTTTGATATAAAATGTGAAATCAACCTTGTGGTCTTCTTTAAGGTGATTAGTTTTCCCAGATAGAGTATGTGTGGCTTCATATATTTCAGAGATGAGATTTGCAAATATACTTGCCTGCAGCTCTGACAGTAAGGTTTACCTAAGCTGCAGAGTCATCATCTTCATTGGCATCCTTCAGTCTTGGGAGACTATGGTATCGCGCTCTGAAAAGTGGTTCTGGAACAGCGTCTAGTATGGCTGAAGAGGCCAATTCGGGAGTGACAATCCCTTCCACACTGGGAGCAAATGTAGTCTGTCCCTGGTGTGTCTCCCTGGCTGTGGGCCTTCCTTCTTTGCCTCAGTCTGCTGGGCAAGTTGTCATGAATATGTACCGTTAGGATTAGTAGCATGTAAAGCCTGAACCAAGCAACAAAGAAGTGGCTTGCAGTTCCTAGCTGCAATGAATTTACAACTCAATGGGAGGTGATAATGCAGACAGAAAGGCGCCCATGGACCTCCAGTGGGGAGGGGAGAGCTGAGAGGGCTAGCATCCAGCCCCACTTTGGGAAGATTCTGGCCCCAAGGGTCTCTGATTGGACAGTTTAAATGAGTACAGAGTCACCTCAGTCCTGTTAGCATGAGAAGTATAAGAACAAAGCCCAAGGGGTGTGTCTTTGTCTTTGTCTTTTGGTGGAAAAGGTTGTGGGTACAAACATCCTGCAGGGAGAGCCTGTTCCATTAGGGCCATGTGGTCTCATAGGTAACCTGGCGCTGAAAGATCTACAAAGGGAAGCTGACCCAGGTGAGAGTTAGGGAATAATAGAGATAGCCGGTTAGCGTTGTTATTTTAATGCTGATATGTTTCCTAGAAGTTTTATGCCTCTAGCATTTGCTGCCTTTTGTAACTTTATGTAGCCCTATGTATTTAATAAAGTAAAAATCCTTTTACTAAGTTGTTTCATTGTCTGTTGGGGACAAAGGTTCACAATCCTGCCTAGCCATTCAACAAGCTACCAAATACTCATTGAGGACTAGTAACTTGAGGACTGAGGCTTTAAGTAAAGAAAGTGCTCAGTGCCTGCAAGGGATAGAATTAAGCCTAGAGGGTCTCAGTGTCCCTGGACTGAGACACTGGCACATACAGGGTGGTGGCAGTACTACCGAACGGGTCCTTGAGGGCTCTAGGGTTCGAGAAGCAAGAACTCTGAGCACCCCAAAACCCTGGGAGTGTATGAAGTGTACAACACAAGTGTCTCTTCAAACTGGGAGAGGCCATGCTGCACAGCCTGCCTCCAAGCAGGATGCTCAGAGGCCAAGGTTTCCCATCTGTTAAGGTCCATTCCTAAGGCCTTCAGATCCCTCTTGCAGATGTCCTTGTATCGCATACCGGTTGATGTGTTGTTTTAAACCTCCCTATCACTATTTTAAGGGAGGCTTCAGGGCCTCTGTCTCTGAGCTATAACCATTCCTCACCCCTAATGTGGACTTGAACTGCTTGTAAAGGCTCTTCAAGGCTGTAGTTCAGACGGATATTGCCAGGCTCTGGATGTTGGCATATTCATTCTTTATGTTCCACCCAAACCCTGTAACATCTCAGATTCTTATGTAAGGACTTTTGTCACCTGTTGGATAAAAAGGGGCAGGTTTAGTGGTCTCTTAAATACTGTTATTAAGCTGTTATTTAGGATGATAGTCTTCATAGGTATTTACGTATTGAAGTCAGGAAATCCCAGTCTTCGGATAACTGGTAACTACATCAGCAATGAAAATTGATATCCTCCATGTATACACATGCACTACTGAAGTCATTCAGCAATAGTTATAAATACTCTGATACATAAGAGAGTTACATCATGCTACTATATCACCATTTGCAACATATAGTTCCCACACAAATCAGCTTCAGAGGCCCTTCCCCAAGTCTTTCCATCAACAGAGATGAAGTGGGTAGTGATTAGGGATAGAAATTGGGATAGAAATTGAAATTTGCACATCGGGGCAAAAAATCAAAACTTCACATATAGGCTGCTGGGTTCTGAGCTGTCTGTGACAGATCAGGAGAGAGATCTTGGGGTGGTGGTGGTGAAGTCGATGAAAGTGTCAACCCAATGTGCGGCGGCAGTGAAGAAGGCCAATTCTATGCTTGGGATCATTAGGAAAGGTTTTGAGAACAAAACAGCTAATATTATAATGCCGTTGTACAAATCTATGGTAAGGCCACACCTGGAGTATTGTGTCCAGTTATGGTCGCCGCATCTCAAAAAGGATATAGTGGAAATGGGAAAGGTGCAAAACAGAGCAACTAAGATGATTGCTGGGCTGGGGTACCTTCCTTATTAGGAAAGGATACAGCATCTGGGCCTCTTCAGCCTAGAAAAGAGATGTCTGAAGGGGGACATGATTGAGACATACAAAATTATGCATGGGAAGGATAAAGTGGATAGAGAGGTGCTCTTTACACTCTCACATAACACCAGAACCAGGGAACATCCACTAAAATTGAGTGTTGAGAGACTTAGGACAGACAAAAGAAAATATTTCTTTACTTAGTGTGTGGTTGGTCTGTGGAACTCCTTGCCACAGGATGTGGTGATGGCATCTGGCCTGAATGCCTTTAAAAGGGGATTGGACAAGTTTCTGGAGGAAAAATCCATTACGGGCTACAAGCCGTGATGTGTATGTGCAACCTCCTGGTTTTAGAAATGGGCTATGTCAGATGCAAGGGAGGGCACCAGGATGCAGGTCTCTTGTTATCAGGTGTGCTCCCTTGGGCATTTGGTGTGCCACTGTGAGATTCAGGAAGCTGGACTAGATGGGCCTATGGCCTGATCCAGCAGGGCTATTCTTATGTTCTTAGCTGTGGTCTACCTGTAGGGCGCTTTCCCTGCACGGGTTCTCCATAGAGGAGATCCTTTGGGATCCGGCCGTTACCCATTCTCACAACATGACCAAGCCAGCGCAGGCATCTCTGTTTCAGCAGTGCACATATGCTAAGGATTCCAGCTTGTTTGAGGACTGTATTGTTTGGAATTTTGTCCTGCCAGGTGATACCAAGGATGCGTTGGAGGCAGCGCATGTGGAAAGCATTTAGCTTCTTCTCCTGTTGTGAGCAAAGAGTTCATGACTTGCTGCAGTACAGAAGTGTACTCAAGATGCAAGCTCTGTAGACCTGGATCTTGGTATGTTCTGTCAGCTTCTTGTTGGACCAGACTCTCTTTGTGAGTCTGGAAAACGTGGTAGCTGCTTTACCGATGCGTTTGTTTAGCTCGGTATTGAAAGAGTGTCGGAGATCGTTGAGCCAAGGTACACAAAGTCATGGACAACCTCCAGTTCATGCGCAGAGATTGTAATGCAGGGAGGTGAGTCCACATCCTGAACCATGACCTGTGTTTTCTTAAGGCTGTTCGTCAGTCCAAAATCTTGACAGGCCTTGCTAAAACGATCCATGAGCTGCTGGAGATCTTTGGCATAGTGGGTAGTGACAGCTGCGTTGTCGGCAAAGAGGAAGTCAAGCAGACATTTCAGCTGGACTTTGGACGTTGCTCTCAGTCTGGAGAGGTTGAAGAGCTTTCCATCTGATCTGGTCCGGGGATAGATGCCTTCTGTTGCAGTTCCAAAGGCCTGCTTCAGCAGGACAGCGAAGAAAATCCCAAACAAGGTTGGTGCAAGAACACAGCCCTGCTTCACTCTGCTTCTGATGTCAAAGGGGTCTGATGTGAAGCCATCAAAGATTACAGTGCCCTCATGTCCTTGTGGAAAGACCTGATGATGCTGAGGAGCCTGGGTGGACATCCAATCTTGGGGAGAATCTTGAAGAGGCTGTCCCTGCTGACCAGGTCGAAAGCCTTCGTGAGATCTATGAAGGCTATAAAGAGTGGCTGTCGTTGTTCTCTGCATTTCTCCTGCAGTTGTCTAAGGGAGAATACCATATCAGTGGTGGACCTGTTGGCATGGAATCCGCACTGCAATTCTGGATAGATGCTCTCTGCAAGTACCTGGAGCCTCTTTAGTGCAACTCAGGTAATCAGCTTTCCTACAATGCTAAGGAGAGAGATGCCACAGTAGTTTTTGCAGTCACCCCTGTCACCTTTGTTCTTGTACAGCGTGGCAATGTTTGCATCCCTCATGTCCTGTGGTACTCCACCTTCTCTCCAGCAGAGACAGAGGATTTCATGCAACTCAGTGGCAATGATCTCTTTGCAGCACTTTAGAACTTCAGCAGGGATGCTGTCTTTCCCAGGTGCCTTGCCAGAGGTAAGGGAGTCCAGGGCCACGTGAAGTTCTTCTAGGGCTGGTTCACTGTCAAGCTCCTCCAACACAGGCAGGCACTCAGTGTTGTTCAGCGCTTCTTCGGTAACTACGTTTTCTCTGTAATACAGCTCAGAGTAGTGCTGCACTCAGCGTTCCATCTGCTGCGCCCGATCCTGGATGACCTCGCCTGTGGCAGAATTCAAAGGGGCAATTCTCTTCTGTGTTGGACCTAGGGCCTGCTTGATACCATTGTACATCCCCTTGATGTTGCCCGTGTCAACTGCAATCTGTATCTGGGAACAGAGTTGGAGCCAGTAGTCGTTAGCACATCTCCTGGCAATCTGCTGGACTTTGCTGCGAGCAGCTCGGAGGACCTGCTGGTTGCACTCACTGGGACAGGCCTTGTATGCTGCTTGAGCTCTCCTCTTTTCCTCAGTGACTGGTGTCAACTCCTCAGAGTGGGCTTCAAACCAGTCTGCCGTCTTGTTGGTCTTCTTGCCAAAAACAGACAAGGCGGTGTTGTAAACGGCATTCTTGAAATGTTCCCATCTGTTGGATGCATTTGCATTGGCTGGGCCTGGAAGAATTTCCCCAAGTGCTCATGCAAATTCCTCCACTTTTCTCTGGTCATGGGTCTTGCTGGTGTCAATGCGAGGTCTTCCTTCCTTTTTCTTTTGATACAGTCGCTTTGTTCCCAGTTTTACTCTGCTGCACGCCAGGAAGTGGTCAGTGTCGCATGCAGCATCCTGATAACTGCGTGTGATCTTGATGCTGGGAAGGTTGAAGCGTCTGGTGAGAATCGGGTCGAGCTGGTGCCAGTGCCCCAAGCTGCACAGTGAGGTTGTCATTTCCCCCCACCCCCACCCCATTCATTCTGGTAACTCACAGAGGCAGTGGTGTAAAGCTGGGGTCATAAACATCACATCCTTTGCATGGAGAAAGTCAATCCTAGAATTCTTCAATCTGAGAATTTGCTCTTACAATTTGCTCACTTCAAAATCTCCAAGTAGTACAATACATCAATTAATTATTCAATGATCTTTGATCAGTAATTAAAAGCAAATTTAAATTCTTCAATCCTTGAGTTTCCTGGTGGTTCTGGGGGGAAAAAAAGCCCATCTGAAACCATGGACAACCATAGCGACTGGTAGATAATACTGTAAATTAGTGATTTTCAAACACTGATGAGTGATTCTCAAATCACTTTTAGGGGGTTCAAACGTTTTAGATGCCCCAGAGCAGCGATTTTCAATTTTTTTCATCCCATGGCTCACTGACAAGGTGCTAACATTGTCAAGGTAAACCATTAATTTTTTTTTTTTTTTACAATTGACAAAGCACACCACGCTGCAGGAGAGGGGCTCTCACACTCCAGTGGCCCTAATAATAAAAGGTCTTTCCCCAAACTCCTGTGGCACACCTGCAGACCATTTATGGCACACCAATGTGCCATGGCAGACTCGATGAAAATAGCTGCCTTAGAAGCTGCTGCCTGATATATAAATGCCAAGGGGTGTGACTGTAATGGTAATTGGGCAGCAGTGCTCCCCCTCCTCAGGTGCCAGCTTGTCTAAAACTTGATGCACTTAGCAAAATCTGCCCTGCCAGTTTTGTGACCAACCAAAAATTGGGTCACAACACACTGGTGGGTCTTGGATCCACAATGTGAAAACCAGTGCTGTAGATAATAGTGTAGCTACGACTTATGAAGTTGGAGCATTGATCCATGGTATAGAGAAAAACTGTGGCGAAATGACTCTCGTTCCATAGTGGTAATGCATGTTCAGCCGCACACCATCTCAATCTTTTTCGCCAATGGCTCCAAATAAAAGTGGGGAGTTTCTCCAGAGGATACCCAGTATGTATGTCAAAGGCGTATGTATGCATTTCTACAAAGAAATGGTCGACAGTTTGTTTTATTTGAAAATATATTGAACATCAAATTAAATTTCTAAAGCTGTAACTGAGCATTAGCACTGTGTTAGCAAAATTAAACGAGTGATGATTTTTGTGGAAAGTAATAGGTATTTAAATTTTTAAATGAAGTGCTAATGAGTATTACACCTCTGCAGGTGCAGCAGATGGATATTCTATTAGTTGGGATGCAGATGTCATATTATATCTGTAAACCTCCTAGTAGGCTGGTGTATCTATATTTAGATGAGGCTTCATAATCTGTGAAATATTAATATATAGAGAGAGAGTCTCTGGTACTGAGACACGGTGAGATATTTTGGATAGTATTCACGTGTGCTTCCATTGTCAAAAAACAGTTGCATGGAAACAGAAAGATGTATGTGTATGGAAAAGCACCTAGATATATGGTTGCCATGCCAAATAGAACATTGTTAGTGGATGCAGTTTCCCAGCATCCACCAGAATGCCACCTTCTATAAGCTCTGATATATACAAACATCCCCCCAGAATGCACAGGAGATAGGCTCCTCTCCACTCCACTCCACTCCCACAGATCCTAGAAACTGTGGATAAGATGGTACCCTAACTCTGCACCCCCTGTGCGCATCACCTTTGTTAATCTTTATTACAGTCACACAAATGTCTCTTGCTTTAACCAATCAAGCAGGCAGGCAGCTTCTTACAGTTTCCCGATGGCCCAATTGAAGGGGTGATTGGAGTTTGTTTGGCCTGGCCTGGGACACGAGAGTCTCCTCCCAATGGGAAGGGGGCTGGCAGCTACGGCGGGCCTTTTAAAAGGCGCAAGACCCAGCCCTCTTCCTCCTTTGCACGTGGGCACCGTGGGAAGAACAGGATCGGCGGATCCCTCTGCGGTAGCGGTTAGCAGCTTCTTTGCTTCAGTCTCTTTGTCACCATGTGTAGGTCTCAGTGCAGAGCAGGCCGCAAGGCGCCCGCTGCTTCAGCATCAGTTGGGAGCAGGGAGGCTCCTACAGTGGGGCTAGCAATGCCCACAGAGGGGCCGGGCAGTATAGCTGAGCAGGTCATGACCTTGCAAGGGGAGACCATGCCTTCATCAGGTGCTCTCCGAGTGGGGGGTAATGCCCCGCCTGAGAAGCGCGCATGCACCTCGCTATCCGATATCCTGCAAGGGATTCTGGACAGGCTTATAGCTTTGAAAAGCTGCGGGCCTTCCACAGCAGCAGTGCCAGTGGCTGCTGTGCGGCCACCCACCGGCCCAGCTTTGACCGCCGTGCAGGAACCAACAGAGACCCCTTCGGGCAGCGCTGCTGTGGCAGCTCCATTGGAGTATGGCAATGCTCCAGAGTCCCTCCTGGCGGCCGTGGCCAGCATGAGTGAGTATGGTTTGGGTGCCTTGGCAGGGGTGGTGGAAATTTGGGGAAGTAATGGCATTCCGCGCACCCCTAACGGGCAGGCAGGGGCCATGAGGGCCGGTGCAGGGGGACAACCACAATCACTCCAGCCCTCACCTGTTGAAGGAGTTGGGGAGAGTCAACCCCCCCCATGAGTCTGTCTCTCCGAGGCTGCCAGCTCAGGGTAGGGAGCTACTCCAGGCGCAGCATGGGGGTGTGCAGGCAGATGACATGCAGTTTCCTTGGCTACCCCGTCAGTGGCTTAGGGGGGGCGCCCCGGGGCCAGTGGGCTGCTTGCTGTGAGCATGGCAGCGCAAGGGGGGGCTCCCACGCGTGCAAGTGGAGGGTTATTCCGCTTCTCAGCAGGCCAGTGCAGCCCCGGCCTGGCCTGTGGGATTGCCTGTGCAGGTTGGGCTTGGGCCGGCAGCAGACACATGGCCCCTATCATCACCAGCTTCCAGGGCAGGGGTGCAGGGGGCTCCCCCCTCCCCCATGTCGTACGGGGAAGGGGCCCTCCCACTTGGGGATCATCTGGCCCCGGCGGTTAAGGAAAAGATATGGAGAGGTGAGTACGTAGATCTCTTCAGCCACAGGGAGCGGGAGCCTGAGAGCAGGCCAGGGGAGTGCGCTCGAGAACATCAGGCGTTGCGTAAGCCCAAGATCGACCACAATTGGACCAATTGGTTGGCTGGGTTTACAATTTACATGGGTGTTGTATTACAAAAGGATTTGTCCAAGGGTCCAGCGCTAGCGAAGTATCTGGACTTGATACACAGGGCTTTCAGAGGTTACTCAGGTTCAGGCTGGGTGGCCTATGATGATCAGTTCCGCATGCGCATGGGAACTAACCCTCACCTCTCCTGGGATAGGAAGAATTCGGAGCTGTGGATTCAGCTAGTGGTGCCGGGTGGTGCTTTGGGAGGTGAGCGATCTGACAGCAGACACCTGATTGCCAGGAGTGCGGGTTCTCGCTCTGTAGGACCAGCTCAGATGGGGCACCGGGCCGGCAGGTTCAATCCCCACGGGTTTGCTTGGAGTACGTCTCCTTGGTGCATTGTTCAAGAGTGAGTTGTGCATTCCAGCACACTTGTGGGCTGTGTGGCGCAGACCACCCTCTCACCTCCTGCCCGAGGGGTTACAGAGCCAGGAGAGGGAGGGGCTGTGACTCAGGTCAGAAGAAGGGAGGAGGTGTGGTCGAGGCCGCCGTTTCCAAAGGGGCCAAGTCCGATTAGGCTCGACGAGTTGGCAAGGCTGCTGAGTGAGTACCCTGATCGCTCTACGGCGATAGTCCTATGGGAGGGTTTCACTCAGGGTTTTCAAATCCACTCGCCACACCCCAAGGGTGTGATTTTGGCTTGAAACCTGAGGTCAGTCACGGGCATGGAGAACATAGTCCAGAAGAAAATTGCCAAGGAAGTGAGTTTGGGGTGAGTTCTGGGCCCCTTTCCTACTCCCCCCTGCCTGACCTCAAGGTTTCCCCGCTGGGGGTGGTTCCCAAGAAGGCCCCAGGGGAATACCACCTGATTCACCATTTGTCCTACCCCACAGGAACATCGCTGAGCGATGGCATTCCTGACCAGTACTGCACGGTCGACTACACGTCTTTTGACCAAGCAGTTCGCATATTGAGACGGTGCGGCCTGGGCGCTCTTATGGCGAAATGCGATATTGAGTCCGCTTTCTGTCTGCTTCCAGATGGATTTTTGCTTACTGGGCTTCGCTTTTCGGGGCCAGTTCTATTTAGACTGGTCACTGCCAATGGGGTGTTTGCTGAGTTGTGCCACTTTTGAATGCTTTAGCACTCTGCTGGAGTGGGCGCTAAGGAGGCAGTGTGGGCACTAAGGAGGCGGTGTGGCGGTGTTGGCTTCGTTTCTTGGAAGAGTTCAATGGGGTTTCATTTTGGCATTCTGAGTAGCTGCTTAAGGCAGACCTTCAGGTGCACTCAGATGCAGCGGGGGGTCTTGGGTTTGGCATCTTTTTCTGTGGTCACTGGTGCGCTGCACTGTGGCCACGGAGCTGGGTGCAGGTCAGCATCATGGCCGACCTTACATTCCTGGAGCTTTTCCCGATAGAGGTGGCTGTGCACATCTGGGCAGGGGAGTTCCAGAATGCCAAGGTGCGCTTCTGGTGCGACAATCAGGCAGTAGTGGCAGTCGTGAACTCCATGTCTTCCAAATCCCCCAGGGTCATGACGCTAGTGCGGCAGGTTGTCTTGCAATGCCTGCGCATCAACGCTCTTTTTGTGGCCCAGCACGTCCCCGGGATGTAGAATTGCATCACGGATGCTTTGTCTCGATTTCAGGAGGACTGTTTTCGGGAACTTGCCCCTGAAGCGGCGCCGTTCCCAGACCGCATGCCTCCCTGGCTCTGGGACCCTGGCTTACAGAAATAAACGAGGCCATATGCACCTCTCTGGTGCCCAGCACGCAGCAGGGCTACTCCCGTAAGGTAACAGAGTTCGCTGCATTTAGACAGGCAGCCGACTTGCCCAGCCTCTGGCCAGCACCAGCTGAGCATCTTCTGCTCTTCCTGCTCCATCTGCAGAGGTCCAGGAGGGCGGTTAGCTCCCTTCTGGGCTTCATGTCTGCTATAGCCTTTGTTTCCAAGGCTGCGGGATACCCCGATTTCACTCACAATTTCAGGGTGAGGAAGATGTGAGAGGGCTTTGCCAGGAGAACACCCCCTGTCCAGGACTGCAGGCGTTCCATCACCCCTGCGTTGCTCGGGGGTATTGCTGGGACCTTCATGGCCCTTTTTTCGTCACCATATGAGGTTCAACTCCAAAGGGCGTACCTAACCTGGGTACCCGGAGGAGTTTCATTGGATCTCAGAAAGTCTAAGACGGACCAAAGGGGCATAGGTTTTTTGGTGACCCTTAAGGAAGTGGTAGGAATGCCATTGTGCCTGGTTACGGCGTTGCGGGAGTATTTAGCGCTCTCTGGGGAATGCAGGGGGGCCCTTTTCCAGCATATGGAGGGCTCTCCTCTCACTTTATTCCAGTTTCGGGCTATTTTGTTACGCGCATTGGGTGCTTTAGGCCTGCAGCCTAGGGAGTTTGGCTTGCACTCCCTTCGCATTGGGGCAGCCTCTGTGGCGGCCGAATTGGGTCTATCAGGAGAGGACATTCAAAGGATAGGTCGTTGGCGTTTGTCAACTTACAAGCGCTATGTACGCAACTAATGTCACGCTGGCATCCGGGGTATTCCCCAATGGGTGGGGGAGCAGCAGCTAAGGGGATGCCTTGCAATAACCTCTCTGCTTTCATCTTGCAGGACACTGTGGTAGCCCGGTACGCGTGTTAATCTGCGGCCACTCCATTGTCTTATGGGCCCGCAAGAGGGCGGCCACAACCCTCCTTGGCTCGCACCTGGGCCTCAGCCAGGCAGTGCAGGTTGCTTGGTTAGCCAGGCAGGGGATGAGATGGGGCCAGCTGCTGCCCACGATGATGGAGTTCCTGAAGTTGAACCTCCCACCGGATGTTTTGGTGCTCCACCTGGGCGAGAATGACCTATGCAGGATGTCCGGTCTGGCTCTGATGAACAGAGCCTGTGAGGACATCACCACCCTTATGGGTTGGCTGCCTGGTACCACCCTGGTCTGGTCAGATCTATTGCAACGTCGTATATGGCAGGGGGCCTTCTGCTGCGCTAAGGTTGAAAGGATGCACAGGAAAATCACCAAGGGCATTGGCCGCTTTGTGTCCTGTGCTGGTGGCAGGGTGGTGATGCACCCCACAATAGTGTTCTCGCTACCTTACTTGTATAGGGGCAACGGTGTTCATTTGTCTGAGGAAGGCGCAGACATCTTTCTTAGGGACCTGCAGGACACAGGACGCTTATCCCCCTGGTTGGGAGTGGGGGGGGTCAAGTGCTAGGCTGACCCCTCCTTGTGGCAGGTGGTACGGGCTAGGAGGCGTGAATGGGACTTTGGGCATGCACCTTCAGGCAGCATAGGCAGGGCAGAACCCAATTTCAGTCCTCTGGCTTGGCGGCATGAGGATGTAGATGGGGCCATGGCCGGGACCGCGGGGCACACCTCAGAGGCTCAGCGGCTCAAGGTGGCACAGCCCACGGTCCGGCTGCCTTCCCCTTAAGGGACAGACATGGATGAGATGCGCCACCCAACAGCAGGGCACAACTTGGAGTCGGGTGCATGCCCACCTGGGGGGTAGAGGTGTTCTGGTACTACCCAGAGGTCCCGCCTCCGCACCGCAGGGGGCTTCGCTGCCTCGGATGCTGCAGGTCTCAGCCTCCTCTTCTGCTGTAACTGCTAAATAAAGTTGCCCTTTCTCCCATATCTGTTGTCTCGAGTGTTCATTGGACAGTGTGGAAACAAACTGTATGTCCCTAAATTTAACAAGCAAGCAGGCAGGCAGGCTGACGCTACAGAGGAGAGCGACTAGTTAACAGGAAGTGGGAAATAGGAAGTTAATGTTCACTTTTAGTCTCCCTTCTAACGTGCCTGCTTATCTGTTAAAGCAAGAGACATACAGAAATTGCAAGAAGCTGCCTGTCTGTCAGTCTGTTTGGTGAAGAGACATTTCACATGACTTTAATGATAAAAGTAATGGGCACAGCGGATGGTGGTGCGGGGAAACCACACATAAGCAGATGCTGGATGATGTATGTGTGTGTGCCCTTCAAATCCATGGTATAGTGTTAAATTTTAGAATTGAAAGAGCTCATGTGACACACCTCCAAAATCATGCTCCCATAGTCACTCCCTACTATGCAACAAAAAGATCAACATAGGAGCCTAGGCTTTTGTGGTTGGAATTGTCACCAAATGTAAGGATGCTCCTATGGGCTTTATGACCACATTCCTCAAATTTAGTTGTTCCCGACATTTCACCTTTAACTAGGAAGGGCATTATCAAAGAACTAAAAATGCTGCCTAAAAACTGAAACTACCAGGAGCAAAGATGTATAAACTCCAGACACATACAGATAGTTGGTGTGAAAGAGAAAGTTCCCCAGCCAAAGTCCAAAAAGACACTAAACCTGGACAATTCTGCTCTTAGAAAAGCCCAATCTCATCTTCATGATCAATGCTATCATTTCTTCATCATACCATTTTTCTTCTCCTGATACGTACTTTTACTTTGAAACTTATTAGAATGTATTTAACAATTTAGGTCACTCCATCTCAGACTCTTGGACTGGGTTGCAACAATTTAAAAACTAATGTATAAAAATTGAAAGAAATTGAAAAAAAAAAATCCCAATATATATTGGAATGCATATGGTGCACTTCTAGCTTCTGCGTGTTTACTCAGAAGTAAACTGTGTTCAGTAGGTCTTACACCCAGGTAGATTTGCATAGGATTGTAGTCTTAATGTAACATGTGCTGCATACTGTCTTTCAGGTAGCATTTGGGAAAGAGGATGGCCTAGTTTTTAGTATATATCCTTAGGCAAATTTCTGCAGTTGCTTCATGCTGAGCCGGATGCTTCTTCTCAGCTCAAGTCCTTTGAAAAAAGTTTCAAAGGCAGAACTTGAGCACTCCTGCTGAGTTTACCACTCTCCTGCTATAGGAGATGTCCCAGAATTCCACTCCTCATCTGCTTCGAACACAGGATCTATGTCAATCAGGAAACAGTCTCCTACTCAGTAATGGAACTCCAACCCACCATTCTGGACAATTTACTAGTAAATGCCTAACAGAGGAGATAGTTAGATATCTACCATAACAGTATTATGCTTTCTTGTATCATTCTGTTGCCACAGTTTATCAGAGAACAGATTTCTGAACTTCTTTCTAGATGAGCAGCCTATACAGAATCTATAGGGCTGTTGTATTATGCATTATGTTCAAACAAGCCCCAGATGGCAAGACAGGAAGCTCCTGTTGCAAATTCACTGTCTGGACTCACCATGGGAATTTTGTGGCAACAAAACATACATGACAATACATACATGACATTATGCAGATGAGGAAGGATGGCCAGTGCCTCTAGGAGCAAGTTAAAATGGCAATTGCAACATTCCAATGTCACACAACCTTTGCCAAGTACAGTAAACTTCCCAGGGCAGTGATACAATGTTTGTGATCTATGTGATCATATGATTAATGATATTATGGATGAAGGCAATTATTGAGAGGAAAGCATATTTTGAAAGCTGCTCCAAGTAGCTTTCAAATAGCAAACAAACAAAAGCTCCTTTTGTTTCCCTTGCAAACAGAGCTGGGGTCAGTCTTGGCAATTACACTGGCTTGAACTCCTGTAGCAATGGCATCCTACCCTTCTCACCTGACATTTTTGAAGCCCAACTCCCCCTGAACTGTCAGCCATCTCAATTACAGCAGGTCATCAGACCTTACATTTGTGACATGCAGATTATCCAAAGAACACTGGTAAAGCATGTGAGCACACTTTGTAAATCATTAGTATTCTCACCTTTAGACATTTGGAAGGATTGATTCTGTGTGCTATTGGCACTGCTACAAGGCTCCTTTCTCTCTTCTTGGTTGCTTTTGAAATCTGCCACTCAGTGCAGCGGGAGGGTTCAACAGCTTGGCAAGCAAAGCCCACCAACAATTATGGTCACTTCCATAAATCAACCCCCCCCCCCCCACTCCATCCCTTGCATCTCTCCATCCTTTGGAGCAGTAGAGAAGCACAGGGCTTGGCTCTTTGGCTGAGCACAGCTGAAGTGTCCAGGGTACCTTGGCTGCTTGCAGTTAAAGCTTGCTAACCACCCTCCCCAGAGACCACCAGTGCACTCGCCATGATAAGCTGGCTCTTGAAGTTCTGGAAACCTGCCAGGAGCAATCCAGACTAGAATAAACCAAACTTGTTTGACCTAAACTGTGATCCTTAGTCATCAGTACTGGGAGAAAGCATGTGTTTTTAATCACTAACCAGGAGCAGACTGAGAGTATTTTGCCACAAGTACGCTTGTGATTCATGTGCTGGCATCAAAACATAAGTATGTCAGACTTCATAAGTGACAGCTTGCATCCTTTTTAAAAAAAATGATATTATTTTACCTAGGAAAAATGATATATGACATGAACTTAGTGTCCACTGAATGTGTCACAAGTACTACATTCATCTCTCTCTCTCTCAGCCATTCCCAAATTTCTGCCACAATCTAGGAATGTGGAACACCAAGGAACAGAACCTAGGGCAGAGCAAAGCAAATAGGATCAGGCACTGTTCGGTATAGCTCCAACAAAGTTATATGGGGCAAAATGAATCCACTTCTCTGAGGAAAAGGGAAGTGTGGTACTTTCCAGGTTATTTGTAGGCAAGTTTGAGGGCAAAACCTGCTTACTGACAGAAGAGCCCTGCAAGATTTGGCTCAAGGTCCATCGAGTCTATCCTGTTTCTTATTGTGATCTCACTGTGGCTTCTGAGAAGCCCCCACGCAGGAGTCAAACCCACCTGTTGCTGCTACACCTTTTATTTGGAGCCATACTGTCTCTGAACCTTGCTTTCCCTCTTTCTGTCAGGTCCCTCATGGACCTGCTTTTGGCTCTCTGCTATTCTCTTGCTACACGGTGGCCCTAATCCTACTCATCAAATCCCATGGTTCCTAGGACCATCTGTCTGCTGATGACACCCAGCTCAACCTCTCTTAGCTTGGCACATCATTGGGTAGGAGAGGCCACATTTGGTGTACCAGCTCAGGAATCTTGGACCAACCCTACTTGCCATCAGTAGCTCTTCTTTGTCTTCCCTAACATTAGAGCATTTCATTGCATAGCTGTGTAAATACAAAAGTACAATCTTTTCCATGTTTACTTGACAGCATTTCCTTGGTAACTCATCACATGTATCATGTTTGAGGTAGCTGAAAATGCAAGCTAAATGCTCTGCTTGGTCAGAATGAAAGGTTGCATCTGTGTGGGTGAATGAATGAGCCATGCAGAGATTGATGTCAATTAATTGCTGTGAATTTGAGAAGTAATGTTGCTGGCAACATTGGACCACGTGGCACCATTGATCTATTAACCTGGAGAACATAGCACTGGAGCTGATTTTTATATTTAAAGTGATGTGTGTGGGTGGTTTGCAGAATTATGTATCACACTTTTATGACCCATGCGTCTGTATTTCTGTAAATGCATGCGGGTATTTCATGCTGGTGTCACAATCGGAACAATTTCTTTCTGCTCTTCTTTCCTGAATACATTTTACTTGAGCCAAGTAGTGATTACAACAATTTATAATGAAATTTGAATAAATCTGAATGGAATTCTACGAGTTTCCCCCCCTCCTCCATTTCTCACCATTTGTGGTTGGAAAGGTCAAACCATTTGTTTTTGATGAAACACCGTCTGGGAGGAAAATATATACTAGAAAATTTGCAATTTATTTTAGGTTTATTTTTAAAAGCTATGATGATTTGTTGCGGCGGCAGGGGGGGTGTTCCTCCCAATGCTCCTTTTAAGGATTGTGCTTTGAGTCATTCCACTGATCTTGTCTGCCTTCCAAGGTTGGCTGTCACAATGCATTTAATTATTCCACTCTGTGTACATTTCTTGTCAAACGTCACTTTGACTTCTTGATCGGCTTCCACTCATTACTATTGCTACTGCTGTTATTGTGTCAAAGCATTTTCATGGTGTGTAATTGCTAAGCGTCGTCTTTGGTTGGCTTCACTGAAAGCTGAGCACCCTAGCTGTAGTACAGAATGTCAATTGCTTTCCCTTCAAATCAGATTTGTTTCTCAGGACATATATATAAATATCTGCTTAAAGGATACCTTATTTGATTGTGCAATTAAAAGAATCTCTCCAGGCCAAGAACATATTATGTTGAACTTCGGCATTAAGAGATGTGCAGGAAGCTTCTCTACCAATAAATAAATAAATATAAAAATAAGTTCAGAAAATTAAAAATAAAATAAGAAAAATAAGTTCAGATGAGGGCCACAGGAAACTGGGTGGTGGTGGTGGTAGGGTAGTCCTTTCCCTTGCACTATTTTTTCTGCTGAAAATCACTTTCCAAAGTGGCTACTTACTCTAAAAGTAACTATTTGCTTCTACATACCATATTTGGTATATTCCATATTTATAAATATTTCATAGGGAATATTTTAGGGGTGATTTCAGTAGAAAAACGGCATGGGGGAAAAGAACTAATCTGTGGTAGTGTGGCCAGAGTGGAATGTTTAAGGTAGTACATGACTGAGCATCTCTAGGTGGAACAATCTGCATCTATATAGTGAGTATATTTGTGTGTGCATGCTCCTTTTTTTTTTTTTTTTTAATGATACACACCTGAGCACCCAAGTTTTATTAATTGGATCACAGACTGCATTAGATTGTAGTGAGGCTAAAATTCTGTCCTGAGATGGATGGTGGAAATGTAGGGTACAAACATATGAGATAAATACCTGAAATTACTTACTTGTCAAAATGAAGGTCTTAATTTTTGGTCAGAATCTATAATCACAGGGTGTGTTTTGAAAGACCTTATTCTACCAAACAAATTCTTTTTAAAATGGCATAGGTTTGAAACTCTACCTTCAGCGTTATGATGACTGGAAAATAGAATGGAAATGGCAATTATTTGGGAGGGGGAAATGAGGCTGTGAAGGGCAAGGAAGCTTCCTTCCGTAAATGGAAGTCTTGCCCTAATGAAGAGAATAAAAAGGAACATAAACTGTGGCAAAAGAAATGTAAGAAGGTGATATGGGAGGCCAAGCGAGACTATGAGGAACGCATGGCCAGCAACATTAAGGGGAATAATAAAAGCTTCTTCAAATATGTTAGAAGCAGGAAACCCGCCAAAGAAGCGGTTGGCCCTCTGGATGGTGAGGGAGGGAAAGGGGAGATAAAAGGAGACTTAGAGATGGCAGAGAAATTAAATGAGTTCTTTGCATCTGTCTTCACGGCAGAAGACCTCGGGCAGATACCGCTGCCCGAACGGCCCCTCCTAACCGAGGAGTTAAGTCAGATAGAGGTTAAAAGAGAAGATGTTTCAGACCTCATTGATAAATTAAAGATCAATAAGTCACCGGGCCCTGATGGCATACACCCAAGGGTTATTAAGGAATTGAAGAATGAAGTTGCAGATCTCTTGACTAAGGTATGCAACTTGTCCCTCAAAACGGCCACGGTACCAGAAGATTGGAGGATAGCAAATGTCACGCCTATTTTTAAAAAGGGAAAGAGGGGGGACCCGGGAAACTATAGGCCGGTCAGCCTAACATCCATACCGGGTAAGATGGTGGAATGCCTCATCAAAGATAGGATCTCAAAACACATAGACAAACAGGCCTTGCTGAGGGAGAGTCAGCATGGCTTCTGTAAGGGTAAGTCTTGCCTCACAAACCTTATAGAATTCTTTGAAAAGGTCAACAGGCATGTGGATGCGGGAGAACCCGTGGACATTATATATCTGGACTTTCAGAAGGCGTTTGACACGGTCCCTCACCAAAGGCTACTGAAAAAACTCCACAGTCAGGGAATTAGAGGACAGGTCCTCTCGTGGATTGAGAACTGGTTGGAGGCCAGGAAGCAGAGAGTGGGTGTCAATGGGCAATTTTCACAATGGAGAGAGGTGAAAAGTGGTGTGCCCCAAGGATCTGTCCTGGGACCGGTGCTTTTCAACCTCTTCATAAATGACCTGCAGACAGGGTTGAGCAGTGAAGTGGCAAAGTTTGCAGACGACACCAAACTTTTCCGAGTGGTAAAGACCAGAAGTGATTGTGAGGAGCTCCAGAAGGATCTCTCCAGACTGGCAGAATGGGCAGCAAAATGGCAGATGCGCTTCAATGTACGTAAGTGTAAAGTCATGCACATTGGGGCAAAAAATCAAAACTTTAGATATAGGCTGATGGGGTCTGAGCTGTCTGTGACAGATCAGGAGAGAGATCTTGGGGTGGTGGTGGACAGGTCGATGAAAGTGTCGACCCAATGTGCGGCGGCAGTGAAGAAGGCCAATTCTATGCTTGGGATCATTAGGAAGGGTATTGAGAACAAAACGGTTAGTATTATAATGCCGTTGTACAAATCTATGGTAAGGCCACACCTGGAGTATTGTGTCCAGTTCTGGTCGCCGCATCTCAAAAAAGACATAGTGGAAATGGAAAAGGTGCAAAAGAGAGCGACTAAGATGATTACTGGGCTGGGGCACCTTCCTTATGAGGAAAGGCTACGGCGTTTGGGCCTCTTCAGCCTAGAAAAGAGACGCTTGAGGGGGGACATGATTGAGACATACAAAATTATGCAGGGGATGGACAGAGTGGATAGGAAGATGCTCTTTACACTCTCACATAATACCAGAACCAGGGGACATCCACTAAAATTGAGTGTTGGGCGGGTTAGGACAGACAAAAGAAAATATTTCTTTACTCAGCGCGTGGTCGGTCTGTGGAACTCCTTGCCACAGGATGTGGTGCTGGCGTCTAGCCTAGACGCCTTTAAAAGGGGATTGGACGAGTTTCTGGAGGAAAAATCCATTATGAGGTACAAGCCATGATGTGTATGCGCAACCTCCTGATTTTAGGAATGGGTTAAGTCAGAATGCCAGATGTAGGGGAGAGCACCAGGATGAGGTCTCTTGTTATCTGGTGCTCCCTGGGGCATTTGGTGGGCCGCTGTGAGATACAGGAAGCTGGACTAGATGGGCCTATGGCCTGATCCAGTGGGGCTGTTCTTATGTTCTTATGTTCTTAGGATGAAAAAAAAGGAGTTTAATTGTATATAAATACTTTTTTTCCTAACGTTGTGTTCAATGGAATGTACTCCCAGATAAGTGAGTATAGAGTTTCAGTCAAAATTTCCAAATGTAGCCTGGTGTAGATATTGTAAAAATCTTCAGTTGGTATCTTCAACTTTTATTTACCTTTTTAAAAAGCCATCTCATAGCAAGTTCAGCATTCAGCCTAACACATCTGACTTTTGGGAAATCAAACATCCGGAGTGCTGTATCTGCACATTATTAGAGAAGAGTGCACAAAGTATATTGGGTCTATAATAGCAATATTTCATCTGAATGACACATCTGTGTCATCTAATGCAGTATCATAGAAAAAGCTTGTTCTGAGTTTGAAGTTGCTCATATATTAAACTGAGTCATTTGTACTGTATATAAACAGAAGCATTTACTTTATTCAACAATATAAAATATAAAGCATCACAGCTTATTATCTTAGCCACTGTGTTTCCTTTTTGAACTAACCAGTTGTAAGTCATTCAAGTGAGTGCCATGGTGAATCAGTTCTGTATTGCTTGGGAACTTGTATAGGGTAGTGGTGGCTAACAGTTTGTAACAGTCTCAAGTTCAAATCAAATATGGAGTGCTGGCAAGGATCTGCCTTGTAGACTGCTCCAAGGATACCCAAGATAACAGTATATAATGCAATTTGAATGCTCATGGAACATTAGATAAATTTTAAATATATAGTGTTGGTGCTGGCCAAGACCACCGACGTCTGGTGCAACATGCCAAACTCTGCTGCCCCTTACCCAATGATGTGCCTGCTCTGCTCCTCCCAATTGCCAACGCTCTGCTCAACAATCTCCTCCACTTCATGTTTCCTCTTCCTTTCCATCCCCCTATGAGCCTCCATGAACTGCATTTTGCTGACAAGGTAAAGTCACAGCCCCACTGATCAGCACCTTGTGCAGCCCTGTCAATCGGCCAGGCAGCGAAGCAATTTTCCAGCAATGTCACAGGCTGAACAGCTGGAAAAGTTTCAGGAGGCTGGAGGGTGGGGCTGGGCTGGGCCCACAAAAAGGCTTTCTCGGGGGAGCAAGAATGGCTGGCAGGCAGGCAGGAGAAAGGAGAGCAGACAGGATCTGAAAGGTGGAAGGAAGCCTGTAACTGAGAACATTCATGCTTGAATTGTACCATAACCTGGTCTTTATTGTGGAGTAATTGCCAGTCTGAAATATTGGAAAGCATCAAAGCACTTTATTGATTCCCTATCGTAGCACGCTATTGTGTTTTTAATGCGTGAAAATAGTTACAGGATGGAGTCACTCCTGTATATTTAAGTCCTTTAATTTACTTTCACCTATTGCTGTGAAACCCACTTTCTTCTCTTTTCCCTGTGCACATTTACTTTAATATTATCTAAAGAGGCACTTGTCCCCTCTGGATATATTCTATAATAAGCTGTTTCTTTAAATGCAATATAAACTCCTTGAAGAGTTGATACTTGGATTGGGAAGGCCTAACTAAAAGCTTTGCTGAAATGAATTTGAATAACCATTTTATCATGTTCCTTTGCTTCTGTATTTCTCTTGTTATGGTTCATACACAGGGCACCTCAACCTTTTCCTTTTGTGGGGGAAAATCCATTGAAATCAACAAGCAAGGGTTTTGAAATAAAAATCTCTGAAGTCATTACATTCCCGTCTTTTTTTGTTCTTTAATTACTTTGCTAAATCATTGGTATTCTTCCAGTGCTTTGATTCTTTCCTACTGAGCTTTACCCTTATTATTATTATTATCATTATTATTATTATTATTATTATTATTATTATTTGTATTGGCAACCTTCAGTCTCGAAAGACTATGGTATCGCGCTCTGAAAGGTGGTTCTGGCACAGCGTCTAGTGTGGCTGAAAAGGCCAATCCGGGAGTGACAATCCCTTCCACACCGGGAGCAAGTGCAGTCTGTCCCTGGTCTGTCTCCCTGGCTATGGGCCTTCCTTCTTTGCCTCTTAGCCTCAGACTGTTGGCAAAGTGTCTTTTCAAACTGGGAAAGGCCATGCTGCACAGCCTGCCTCCAAGCGGGCCGCTCAGAGGCCAGGGTTTCCCACTTGTTGAGGTCCATCCCTAAGGCCTTCAGATCCCTCTTGCAGATGTCCTTGTATCGCAGCTGTGGTCTACCTGTAGGGCGCTTTCCTTGCACGAGTTCTCCATAGAGGAGATCCTTTGGGATCCGGCCATCATCCATTCTCACGACATGACCAAGCCAACGCAGGCGTCTCTGTTTCAGCAGTGAATACATGCTAGGGATTCCAGCACGTTCCAGGACTGTGTTGTTTGGAACTTTGTCCTGCCAGGTGATGCCGAGGATGCGTCGGAGGCAGCGCATGTGGAAAGCGCTCAGTTTCCTCTCCTGTTGTGAGCGAAGAGTCCATGACTCGCTGCAGTACAGAAGTGTACTCAGGACGCAAGCTCTGTAGACCTGGATCTTGGTATGTTCCGTCAGCTTCTTGTTGGACCAGACTCTCTTTGTGAGTCTGGAAAACGTGGTAGCTGCTTTACCGATGCGCTTGTTTAGCTCGGTATCGAGAGAATGAGTGTCGGAGATCGTTGAGCCAAGGTACACAAAGTCATGGACAACCTCCAGATCATGCTCAGAGATTGTAATGCAGGGAGGTGAGTCCACATCCTGAACCATGACCTGTGTTTTCTTCAGGCTGATTGTCAGTCCAAAATCTTGGCAGGCCTTGCTAAAACGATCCATGAGCTGCTGGAGATCTTTGGCAGAGTGGGTAGTGACAGCTGCATCGTCGGCAAAGAGGAAGTCACGCAGACATTTCAGCTGGACTTTGGATTTTGCTCTCAGTCTGGAGAGGTTGAAGAGCTTTCCGTCTGATCTGGTCCGGAGATAGATGCCTTCTGTTGCAGTTCCAAAGGCCTGCTTCAGCAGGACAGTGAAGAAAATCCCAAACAAGGTTGGTGCAAGAACACAGCCCTGCTTCACTCCGCTTCGGATGTCAAAAGGGTCTGATGTGGAGCCATCGAAGACAACAGTGCCCTTCATGTCCTTGTGGAAAGATCTGATGATGCTGAGGAGCCTGGGTGGACATCCAATCTTGGGGAGAATCTTGAAGAGGCCGTCTCTGCTGACCAGGTCGAAAGCCTTTGTGAGATCTATGAAGGCTATAAAGAGTGGCTGTCGTTGTTCCCTGCATTTCTCCTGCAGTTGTCTAAGGGAGAATACCATATCAGTGGTGGACCTGTTGGCTCGGAATCCACACTGCGATTCTGGATAGACGCTCTCTGCAAGTACCTGGAGCCTCTTTAGTACAACTCGGGCAAACAGCTTTCCTACAACGCTAAGGAGAGAGATGCCGCGGTAGTTGTTGCAGTCACTCCTGTCACCTTTGTTCTTGTACAGCGTGATGATGTTTGCATCCCTCATGTCTTGAGGTACTTCACCTTCTCTCCAGCAGAGACAGAGGATTTCATGCAGCTCAGTGACAATGATCTCTTTGCAGCATTTTAGGACTTCAGCAGGGATGCTGTCTTTTCCAGGTGCCTTGCCAAAGGCAAGGGAGTCCAGGGCCACGTGAAGTTCTTCTAGGGTTGGTTCACTGTCAAGCTCTTCCAGCACAGGCAGGCACTCAATGTTGTTCAGTGATTCTTCGGTGACTACATTTTCTCTGGAATATAGCTCAGAGTAGTGCTGCACCCAGCGTTCCATCTGCTGCGCCCGATCCTGGATGACCTCGCCTGTGGCAGACTTCAGAGGGGCAATTTTCTTCTGTGTTGGACCTAGGGCCTGCTTGATACCATCATACATCCCCTTGATGTTGCCCGTGTCAGCTGCTATCTGTATCTCGGAACAGAGCTGGAGCCAGTAGTCGTTAGCACATCTCCTGGCAGTCTGTTGGACTTTGCTGCGAGCAGTTCGGAGGACCTGCAGGTTGCGCTCACTGGGACAGGCCTTGTATGCTGCTTGAGCTCTCCTTTTTCCTCAATGACTGGCGTCAACTCCTCAGAGTGGGCTTCAAACCAGTCTGCCGCCTTGTTGGTCTTCTTGCCGAATATGGACAAGGCGGTGTTGTAAACGGTATTCTTGAAATGTTCCCATCTGTTGGATGCGTTTGCGTCGGCCGGGCCTGGAAGAGATTCCTCAAGCGCTTGTGCAAATTCCTCCACTTTTCTCTGATCCCAGGTCTTGCTGGTATCAATGCGAGGTCTTCCTTCCTTTTTCATGTGATACAGTCGCTTTGTTTGCAGTTTCACTCTGCTGCACACCAGGGAGTGGTCAGTGTCGCAGGCAGCACCATGATAACTGCGTGTGATCTTGATGCTGGGAAGGCTGGAGCGTCTGGTGAGGATCAGGTCGAGCTGGTGCCAGTGCTTTGATCTTGGATGTCTCCAAGAGACTCTATGTTGGGGCTTTGTGTTGAAGAATGTGTTGCTGACACAGAGACCGTGATGACAGCAAAACTCTAGCAGGCGTTGGCCATTTTCGTTCATCCTCCCAGTGCCAAACTGACCTAAGCAAGTGGGCCATGAACTGTTATCAGCACCAACTCTAGCATTGAAATCGCCGAGGATGAACAATGGCTCTTTTACAGGGATTTTCTTGACAGTGGTGGCCAGGTCATCATAGAATTTGTCTTTGGCTTCTGCTGGAGACGACAGAGTTGGTGCATAAGCACTGATGAGAGTGATAGGTCCTGCTGATGACTGGAGCTGCAGGGACAAAATTCTTTCACTTCCCACAGTAGGTGGGATGATGGATTTCAGCAGGGTATTTCTGACCGCAAAGCCAACGCCATGTTCCCTGGTTTCGTTTGGTGGTTTTCCCTGCCAGAAAAATGAGAAATTTCTCTCCTTGACAGATCCGGAATCTGGCAGCCTAGTCTCTTGAAGGGCGACGATGTCCATCTGCAGTCTGCTCAGCTCCATGTCGATGACAGCTGTTTTGCGTGTGTCGTCTATTTCTTGCAGGTCATCAGAGAAGCCAGGTGTCATTGTCCTAACGTTCCAGGTGCCCAGCTTTAGGGCGGTAGTTTTCTGTTTTCTGTTGCATGGTGCAGAGTTGTCGATCCGCTTGTCGGTTTTCACCCTAAACCCCACGCACCCCATGAGGTTAACGGACCGTGGCGAGGCAACACCTTACTGGCTGGGGACTGCCCAGCTTAAGGCGGGCGGTAGCTGCCCAATGAGATGCAATGATCTCTCCCACCGTCGGAAGCAGCCCCTGGCGTCATGCTCTACGCCAATCGAGCAAAGACTTATAACCGGTAAACTGCTGCTTCCCGTGTTGTGCCGATGCCGTATGGCGAAGTTGGAGTGTCCTCTCCAGTGCGTGTAGTAGATGTCCGGGTAGATGGGACTCGTCAGCCTAGGAAGGCAGCTCATCTAAGAGAAGGAAACTCTGACCTCAAACCTCCACTGCCTTGTGGCTACATCCAGTTCTGGAAAAGGCTTCAGGAGTCAACCTCGAGGCAAAATCAGGAGCCGGAGTCCCTTAGGCAGTTCATGGCTGAACACAGTCACGTTCTGGCAACTCCTGCGACGCCGCTGGAACCAACCGTATTGGCTTCCGCCTTTCCATTGGACCATTCCAGCGACGTGGAGAGGGGGGATTTGCTGCATGGGTAACAGCCTATCCTCCATACCTTCTTTACCCAGGCTTCACGCACTGGAGAGGATTATTATTATTATTATTATTATTATTATTATTATTATTATTATTATTATTATTATTAACAACAGTATTTATATACTACTTTTCAACAGAAAGTTCACAAAGTGGTTTACAGAAAAAAATCAAACTTTTCTTCAGACATTGTCCTTCTCACCAAGTTGACTTATCTAAGGAATGCTGTGCACTGGAGAGGATTCTGGGGCACGCTCTAAGGAGCAAATTGTTCTTCTCTCATGCATCTGAAACCCTGGTGTCACTAGGGAGCGTGGGGGCACAGTCTACACTAGGTGACACCATGGGGCGGAACACGAAAAGAGAAGAACCAGAAATTTTCTACTGGGTAGGTAGACTTGGGGTTGGCCTTGTGAAGGACTCCGACTGGGTATCTACCCAGTGAGTCGGCTGGTAGACTTGGACTCCAGAGACTTTTCTGGCTGTCACCACCCTCTCCTCCACCCCATCTAGCAGGATGGGGCTAAGTAAAGGTGGCCTCCACTTTTTGAATGGAAGCATGCTTACATCCTCCTACATAAGTGAAAGATGTGTTTGGGGGCATTACTGGGGTGAGATTTAAACCTGCTCTGTGCCACTGGCTACTGTGAACCAAATCTGTTTGTGCAGCCCTGTCCTGGGTTGTCCTGCCTGCTGCCTCCCTTCCACTGGGCTGGAGAGACCCTGTAAAGCCAAAAGACATCACTTCTGGTTTCACAGGAAAATGGGAAGTGACGTTTTTATGCCCTTAGAAAGCCTTTTGAAGACTGGGGAGGCAGCAGACCCCCCCCCCTTTAAGTATCACCTCAGAATACAACTTTCCTCTCCCAAGGCTGACTGCTAATAATAAAGGACATACACGAGGCAGAGGCGTGGTAAAGTTGCAAAAGAAGAAGTTTACTCACCGTTCCATCAAATGCATACTTACAGCATCTGATTTGGATCAGAGGTTCAACTAACACTTAGAGATGACAAGGCCCTGGAGCTGCCTAGCCCTGAGCGTGGTGTGGTCAAGATGGCAGAAGCATTGGGGCCCCTGGTATGTACATCTCATCAGGTCAGAGGACAAAAGAGAACGTGTGCACGGGGGAAGTAAAGGAAATAGGGTTAGGGCCACATCCCTGCAAGGTTCGCAGATAGAACAAGTAGTAAGCTCACCGGACATTAGTTGACCCCTTTGAACAGTAGCCTGCCCCCTGTGGACAGAGAGAGTTGTGTCAATTCTGACAAATTTGAGAGCAAAGCAGCATGAATAGATTGCACCATCACTCAGATGAGCATCCAGTCTGTATTTGACAGGCATACCTCATACATAGGACCATTTAATTGTTTGTGACAATCACTCCATGTATAGAACCAGTGAACTGGCCACAGTATTAGCGCTCTGGAGCCAATAATTGCACACTGTGTGAAATGGGGGAAGGCAGCTGCTCCCCCTACCCTTTTTAAATGGCACCCCTAATGAAAAGCAAAAAAAAAAAAAATGACTGTAATGCATTTTAGGAAACGATAAGCCAACTTGAAAACCTGGCAAGAAAAGAGAACTTTTGACACCACACACATTACTGAAATATGACAGATTGATAGAGGTGAATGTGAAGCGAATTATATTCAAACAGATTGCAATTGACCTCTGTCCGCATGGCATGGCTTTCGGTAGTGTGTGCTTTCAGAATCTTGAATGCAAGTCAGGATACAATGGGGTACAGTGGAGGCTCAGCTCTCAACCACAGAGAAGCTGAATAGGCAGGCTTTGTGATTTATACATTTGGTTAAAGTGAATCAGGAGAGGGAGTGTGTTATGCAACAACGAGACAGACAATGTGGAAGTCATAGAGGTATTCTTCATAGTGAATAAACTTGAAAGCAACTCAGAACAAAATCTCCCCCCCCCCCAAGAAGACTGTTCTAGGAAACTGTTATTCAACTTCCTGAGTGACTAGGGTTTAAAAAAGAATCATTCAAAAGGAGACAATAATTCAAAGATGTTAAATTGAGTTGCTGCTGAATTTCACCTTGACTGGGCTTTCTGGTGAATTAGGACGGTTCTGTTTTGTAGGAGATATCAGTATGATTTTTTTCTTGGGGGGGATGGGACTAAAAGCATTGGAATGAGACTAAAGACATTTGCAGATCCCTTGAGTTGTCACCCAAAGCAAAATCCCAGGAAAAATTTGTGGGACCCTGATCAAGTGAAATATCTGTAGGGATTCCAGAACCTCAGGACAGTTCTGAGGAAGTAACAATATAAAAATGAACAAAAATGAATTACATGGCCACAGTAATACATGTCTATCTCCTCACAGTTTTATTTACACCCTTCCTGCAAGGAGCACATGGTGACATAAGCTGTCCCTCCCCCTTTTATCCTTACAACAAGCCTATGAGGTCGGTTAGTTGGTAAGATTGTGACTGGTTCACCCAATAAACTTTGAGACTGAGAGAAGATTTGAACGTGGGTCCTCTTGCTCCAAGGCCAGCTTTGCTGTAATCAGTGCAAACTTTATGCCAAGGGGGGCAGGTGCACCTTGGAGCAGAATTAAGAAATTCTAACAGTTGTTTGGCCATTAACTGCAATCAGCTGCTTGAAGCTTACTGCACCACCTTAGCAACTAATGCTTGTTTTCCAGACCCAATTCAAAGTGCTGTTGTCAACCTTTAATGCCCTAACAGTGCAATCCTAGGCACGTCTACTCAGAAGGAAGCCTCAGTGGGACTTTGAGATAAGGGTGTATACTATTGCAGCTTAAGTGTCTTGGATACTTGACGGACTGCCTTCTCCCATACAACAGCTACTCACGCATTAAGATCTTCTTTAGAAACCTTGCTTTGTATAGCCTCTTCCTCTAGAGAACAGTAGTTGACTATGCAGGGTAGGACTTGCTTAGCAGAGGCAGAAACACTGTGGAATTATCTTTCTAGGGATCCCTTGCTCCCTCCCTGCAAGTTACTGAGCCAGTGCTGTTGAGTTGGGCTGTAAAGTGCTCTGGATTCTGATTGGCAATCAGTGGCATTTGCTAATTATACAGGCCAACACACATTTTGCTTCCTTAAACGTTACACCAATTCCTGGGTATATTTGGGGTGCTGATTCCAAAAATGGCATCCGTTTTGTCCTATCACGTCTAGTTTTGGAGATATAGTGTAGCCTCATTAGTGAATGGTTCAAGCAGCTTCCTCATGAGGAAGCCATGGTGTAGCCTTCCTCATGAGGAAGCTGCTTGAACCATTGACTAATGAGGCTACACTATATCTCCAAAACTAGACATGATAGGGCAAAACGGTTGCCATTTTTGGAATCGGCACCCCAAATTCATATCAAACCACCATAAAGTTTGGGAAAAACTTTTCTGACCCTCAATCTTGTAGGACTGTGTTATTTTTGATGCTATAATAATGTGCTATTCCTTGTTGTCCATTGTTGTTTTTAATTTGTATTGGATTTTAAGACATTCTGGAGTTTTGAATTAGAAAAGCAGGGTATAAATGTTTAAATAAATCAATATACAGGTCTGTCCGATTATCTACTATGGTTCTGTTCCACGAACCCTCGCAGATAAGGAAACCAGCAGATAATGAAATCCGTGGGTTTAGGGGGCTCTGGCAAGGGGAATATGTGTTGTGCTCCCTGGCAAGGGGAAAGGCAAGGGGAATATGTGGTGTGTTCCCTGGGGCATTTGGTGGGCCGCTGTGAGATACAGGAAGCTGGACTAGATGGGCCATGGCCTGATCCAGTGGGGCTGTTCTTATGTTCTTAACACAGTTCCCCTCGGCTCCGGAGGATTCATGTGGGTCCAATCCATGGGTTTGGGTACCCACGGATAATGAAATCTGTGGGTCCCGAATCCGCTAATACAGCAGGCACACTGTATGCCCCTTAAAATGACTGAGGATATATACCCCTGATAAAGAGAGAGGGGAAAAAATACGAAAAACAAATACTCCGTAGGACATCAAGTCATTTGTACTGAATAACGCATATCGCAGTGTTGTTCAAAACCCAAAGTATAGCTACCGTGCCAGTGAAGCAGCAATCCCTCATTAACAGCTTTGCAGTATTACAGGTGACACCACAAGGGGGGAGTTTATGAAAGAGACTTACCTTTTTCAAAGTAACTCAGTGCATCCTGGGAAGCACACCCTGCTGCATGTGACTTTGGTAGAAGAAACTGTATCTGAAAACATCTTATCAAAAGGCAGCGATAAAGCAAGTCTATAATTAGTGTGTAATGGAGATAAACCAGCAGGAAGTTTGCAAGAAAAATGTGTGGCTTAAATAGAAATTAATTACGAAAGGGTTGACAAGTTGTTGGAGAGAGGGTGGTGAAAGGAGCACGGGAGATAAATGCTTCAGGAATACCTCCCTCTTTGCGGAACTCTTCATGCGAGAAATGGGACTAAAAGGAAAACCCCAAAGGGTGTCTTTGTGACTGATCATTAGGAAACAGCTTATGAAAGGGCCACTCTCTGCCCAGCAGTGTCCTGGTCGTGCATGAGGATCTCCTCTTTGATAAAAGCAACTGGTGAAAGAAGAATACACAAGCCATTTCAGGCACTGGGACTAATGAACCCACAGGAGGTGCATGTTCATTAGGACATCTGTGAGCAGCCTTCATGAGTTCAGCTTATTGGGGGGGGTGTCCTCTGCAGGCATTCTGATGAATGTAACTAGCTTTGAATCTACTAAAACAACCACAGACATCCATTATGCCCAAACTAAATACCTGGAAAAGGCTATGGTTTGATGCTATAGGGAGAGAAGTAAGTAGGTGTGTGCATTTGATTTCCAAAGAATCACACTGCAAACCTAATTATGAACTTTCAGAGAGAGCCCTAGATGATGCAGCATCCTTCTAAAGCACTCCAGAGCAAAGCATGGCTGACTGCTTTCTGTCGCTTTTGTTTCCCCTCCTTTTCTTTGTCTTTCTCTGCTGTCTAGTGCCTAATCTTCCATTTGTGGAAGGCG
Source organism: Tiliqua scincoides (assembly GCF_035046505.1). Classification (NCBI taxonomy): domain Eukaryota; kingdom Metazoa; phylum Chordata; class Lepidosauria; order Squamata; family Scincidae; genus Tiliqua; species Tiliqua scincoides. Next base: position 64,834,416 of record NC_089826.1, read on the forward strand.
GCTTCCATGCAGTCACTGAGAGGAGGGAGACATCAAGCAAGGGGCAATGTGACTGACAGCTCTAAGCTGTCTGTAAAGCGCATAGGAACTTTCTTAAGTTCAGCTCTGCATTTCTTGTGACTTTGGTGCAAATTGGTCTGAAACCAAAGCATCTATAAGCTCAAACCTCTCATATTTTTATGGCTAATCTCTGAACCCCTGCCCCTAGCTTTCAGAAGTTTAGCTGGGATCTTAAGTAGAGTTACCTCTATATTAACTGTAAGTTTCATGCTAATTGGGCACAAAAACACGTGGCAGTATCAGCAGAAACCTTTAAGAATTATTGAACTTCAATTCCCCCTAGACTGAAAACTCCAGCAGCTAGCTGGATGAACTGTAACCAGCTTTGTCACCGTATAAGGGCTTCTTTCCCTATATTTATTTCATCCAATTCTGAAAAGTTACAGTGAATTGAATTTTGCACACTGAAATCAATTGGAAGCAATTAAAAAAAATGAAGAACAATTGAAATGAAGCCATTCCCCCCCCCCACACACACACACACATTGGGCATGCAACGTAGCACATTGTTGAAAGTACCCGACAAAATAAATCGGGCCACCAGACAGAGCAATGAACAGAATTTGAAATGAAACATTTGTTTTGCATAGCCTTGGAATAAAGGGCCAGAAAATGAAGGAGGGAACTTGACACCTCCATCCTACGTATGTCTACTCAGAACTGAATTCAGGAGGACTTACTGTCAGGTAAGTGTGGATTGAATTGCAGCTGGGCCACCCAATCCTACCCCCCACCAGCCTATGCAATGCACTGGTGCCAATGGAGCACCCTATGATGGGGGGTTGACCACACAGCCCAGGAGAGGTAAGTCAAAATATTTTTAACTTACCCCCCATAAGCTGCCTGGATGCCAATGGGTCTCCTCTGCTGTACATCAGCCATTTGGCAGGTGTAAGTCTGAGGAGCCTCAGGAGGCAAGAAAAGGGGAACAGGATTCTAATGTGCAAACTGCTGCTGAGATCCAAACCCTCTTGCCTTCAAACCACCCCTTGCCCACTCTACTCCTCCCCACCTTTCCCTTGAAGCACTCTCAACCTGCCTCCACTGGCAGCTTACTTGCTCTGGCACAGCTTGGGTGAGCCATTGACCCAAGTGCAGGGGCCTCCAGCCATTTGTGCCAGTAATTCTGCAGCACACAACAACAATGCACTTTTTTCTGGCACTGGGACTTACAACTGTGGATCACAAGATCCACTGCCGTAAGTCCCCAAGGTTTGGGGTGTATGTGTCAGTAAGGTTCTGCTTAAATCCTGTGCAGTCAGTAAAAATAGCACAGGCAGGCAGAGAATCTAGGCACAGTAGCATGAAGATAACAGCAAAGCTGTTTTTCTGTATTTACTACTAAGCTTAGAGTCTGTATTTACTATTTCTGTATTTACTACTAAGCTTAGTGTATGTGATACTGTATCATGTTACGAGTTCATCCCTGCTCAGGGACAAATGGAAGAGAAAGGTAGGTGAGCCTTTCAGACCGGTCAGGAGAAGCACTTAATGAGAGGAGTTCAGGGAGAAAGGATGTGCCAAGAAAAGGCTGGATGTCCTAGTGTTGGAAATCATTGGGGAAGTGAAGAAAGTCTTGTTATAACTTTCTTATAAAGTGGGGAGGGATGAGTGAGGAGGGACCACTAGGAGCTCCAGGGTGGAGGAACTCATTTTGCCCAGATTTCCAAAAAGTCCTGGTGACTTCACAATTTATGATCATGTCAAACTCAAGAACTCCTTGAGCCATTTTGTATTTTACATGCAAGCAATAAAGACCAACTATTGGGTGATGGCTGAGCAGGTAAACTGGCTCTGGAACTTTTCCAGGAGTAGATTAACCACCTGCCCAGCACTTGATCATCATTGCATTGCATGATGGTGACTAGATCCATATGCCAGGTCATTTCATCCTCTGTGTTGGGCGACTTGAAGCAAACAGTCACATATAGACTACCTGGTACTAATGTAAGTAGCACAGCTTCTTTCTGGCCCAATTGATATGGAATCATTTATGTCCTGTATGTTTGTAATATCATTTGGAATCTCTCGCTCCATATATGAGCCATGTGTATGTGTCTTAGGCCAAATCAAACATGCAGTGATTCCATGGGAAAATGTATCCATGTCTTTCAACTCATGTGGGATTTGCAACCACATGTCATTGCAATCCAGGGCTTTCTTTGAGGCAATAGCTGGGCTAGTCCTTCCTCTGGTGTTGCCAATCATCCTTTGACAGACTACTGCTTCTGCATGTATCCCAGCAGCATATGCCAGCTGAAATGGGTGGGAACATCCCCCTGAGAGTTTGCCCTTCTAAGGGCAAACATGTGCTTGCCAGTGACTGTAGGGTTCACATGCTGTTTGTTTTCTATGCCAGTATTCACAGGGCTGACCAGCTTGCATGGGGAAAAAGCTGCCAGTCATTCATTGGGTCTTCTGAGCAAGCAGGCACCCTCTCACACCCATTCACATCCACATAAAAAACAGAAATTTAATCCCCCACCCCCTGTCTCACTCTCATTTGTGCTCTGCCGCTATACATATTGAGCAACAACACTATACAAGTTTTCCTGGAAGTAAGCCCCATTGAACAAATGGGACTTCTGAGTAGGCACACAATCTAACAGACAACATTAAATTAAATGAGTTCTTTCCATCTGAGAGAATGATGCAAATGAGAGAGAGATTAATGAGAGAATTAAATGAGTTCTTTGCATCTGTCTTCACGGCAGAAGACTTCGGGCAGATACCGCTGCCCGAACGGCCCCTCCTAACTGAGGAGTTAAGTCAGATAGAGGTTAAAAGAGAAGATGTTTCAGACCTCATTGATAAATTAAAGATCAATAAGTAACCGGGCCCTGATGGCATCCACCCAAGAGTTATTAAGGAATTGAAGAATGAAGTTGCAGATCTCTTGACTAAGGTATGCAACTTGTCCCTCAAAACGGCCACGGTGCCAGAAGATTGGAGGATAGCAAATGTCACGCCTATTTTTAAAAAGGGAAAGAGGGGGGACCCGGGAAACTATAGGCCGGTCAGCCTAACATCCATACCGGGTAAGATGGTGGAATGCCTCATCAAAGATAGGATCTCAAAACACATAGATGAACAAGCCTTTCTGAGGGAGAATCAGCATGCTTCTGTAAGGGTAAGTCTTGCCTCACGAACCTTATAGAATTCTTTGAAAAGGTCAACAGGCATGTGGATGCGGGAGAACCCATAGACATTGTATATCTGGACTTTCAGAAGGTGTTCAACACGATCCCTCACCAAAGGCTACTGAAAAAACTCCACAGTCAGGGAATTAGAGGACAGGTCCTCTCGTGGATTGAGAACTGGTTGAAGGCCAGGAGGCAGAGAGTGGGTGTCAATGGGCAATTTTCACAATGGAGAGAGGTGAAAAGCGGTGTGCCCCAAGGATCTGTCTTGGGACCGGTGCTTTTCAACCTCTTCTTAAATGACCTGGAGACAGGGTTGAGCAGTGAGGTTGCAAAGTTTGCGGACGACACCAAACTTTTCCGAGCGGTGAAGACCAAAAGTGATTGTGAGGAGCTCCAGAAGGATCTCGCCAGACTGGCAGAATGGGCAGCAAAATGGCAGATGCGCTTCAATGTCAGTAAGTGTAAAGTCATGCACATTGGGGCAAAAAAAATCAAAATTTCACATATAGGCTAATGGGTTCTGAGCTGTCTGTGACAGATCAGGAGAGAGATCTTGGCGTGGTGGTGGACAGGTCGATGAAAGTGTCGACCCAATGTGCGGCGGCAGTGAAGAAGGCCAATTCTATGCTTGGGATCATTAGGAAGGGTATTGAGAACAAAACGGCTAATATTATAATGCCGTTGTACAAATCTATGGTAAGGCCACACCTGGAGTATTGTGTCCAGTTCTGGTTGCCGCATCTCAAAAAAGACATAGTGGAAATGGAAAAGGTGCAAAAGAGAGCGACTAAGATGATTACGGGGCTGGGGCACCTTCCTTATGAGGAAAGGCTACGGCGTTTGGGCCTCTTCAGCCTAGAAAAGAGACGCCTGAGGGGGGACATGATTGTGACATACAAAATTATGCAGGGGTGGACAGAGTGGATAGGGAGATGCTTTTTACACTCTCACATAACACCAGAACCAGGGGACATCCACTAAAATTGAGTGTTGGGCGGGTTAGGACAGACAAAAGAAAATATTTCTTTACTCAGCGTGTGGTTGGTCTGTGGAACTCCTTGCCGCAGGATGTGGTGCTGGCGTCTAGCCTAGATGCCTTTAAAAGGGGATTGGACAAGTTTCTGGAGGGAAAATCTATCACGGGGTACAAGCCATGATGTGTATGCGCAACCTCCTGACTTTAGAAATGGGTTATGTCAGAATGCCAGATGCAAGGGAGTTCACCAGGATGAGGTCTCTTGTTATCTGGTGTGCTCCCTGGGGCATTTGGTGGGCCGCTGTGAGATACAGGAAGCTGAACTAGATGGGCCTATGGCCTGATCCAGTGGGGCTGTTCTTATGTTCTTATGTAACATATCTCCCTCTCTTCAGCAGGAAAAGGATAAAAGCACTGTGGCTCCTGGCTTCTCCTCCCCCCACTCCCCCCCCCCATCTCAAGCATATAGAGCAGAAGATTAAGCAAAAACGACTTTTGCTGCTCTCTCCTACTCACCACATTCAAACGAGAGAGAGAGAGAGAGAGGGTTGCCCTTTAAAAACACAACCAGTGAGAGGGGGAGCTATGATAGCAGAGCTCTGCTGGAAGCTAGTCTAGAATGCTGTCTCACCTACCATACTCTCTGGTTCTGAGAACCATGTGGATGTTGCAACCACACATTCAAAAATCCATAAGGATGGATTCATAAATTAGGAGGGCAATGGGTGGCAAAAGGAGATTTTGATATTCCTGGCATGAAACCCACAGGATAAGGAAACCCACATGAGTGTTTTTTTTTTTTAATTAATTTTTTTAAATGCCCATTCATGTGCATTCCTGCACTTGTGGTTTGGGCTGTGGTCTTAGCACTCACTGAGGTGGTAAACCTATAGCACTTCATAGTGCAGTGAAGATTTATATGACTGGATGTCCTCTATACAGAAAGCTTCCCAGCACACAGGACATCAGTGAGCCAGATGCTAGAACCATTTTACCCTTGCACCTCCGAAATAAGCACACCAGACAAAGGCTTGGGATAAAGGGTTACTTTTATTAATCAAAACCATAAAATCTGCAGCAGGGGGAACTAACTAGATCACCCCCTACGTGCAGACAACTAAGTTGGGGGAAGCAGTGCTAACCATCTGCTTGCCCTGGGCTACACAGCCATCACATCGTGGCTCCAAGTCATCCTCGGTCCTGGCCCGAGAGACCACCAACCCCAAGGGGTTGAGGCAGCGGAAGAGCAGAGATCCCATAGGCCACACTCACTGGTGATCTCTGCTTGCTCCAGCCTGGGGGCTTGCCAGCCAGCCTCAGCAACCTGAACAAGTATCAACTGAGCGGTTCTGGCTCACCCCCTGATCTTACTGACCTCCCGATGTATACCGATTCCCTACATCCCTATCTACCCTGCCCACACGAACCTGCCAAAGTGACCAAAGGCAAGTAGTACAGACAATAAACCCAATACCCACACCATGGCAGGCTGGGGTAGGCGAAAAAATCACCAGCCACGGCCAATTAGGCTGGTGACAAAAAATTCCTACTGGCCCCCCAAAGAGCAACCAGCTACTTTCAGACTGTCCTTGGGTGGGCGGGCAGGGCTCAGGAAAACGAGCAGACTGGAGCCAGAAGGTGATGAGCCTTCTGGGTGCACAGCCTGCTTTGCCCCCACAGATAATGCAGCCAATAGTCTGCCCCCATTTTCCTGCGTCTGCCTGGAGTGCAGGGCAAAGGGGGGGATGACACATTATGGTGCCTCACCCTCATTCTTTGACATGATAGTTTGCTGCATTCTGACATTTTGGGTATGGAGGAACACTGTGTTGTGTGAGCTTCACCTGCAACATGAAGTCGTACAGCACAGACACAGGTCTACTGTTGTTGTTGTTGTCTACCACCTTAAAGATGGCTAGGTCTACTGTTTACACGATTTGCACATTCAAAAGTGCTGCAATCCTGGACACCCTTCCTAGTGAAATTTGCTTCCTGAAATCAATCGCTGCACTCCAACGCTAATTTGGAACTCTGAGGTTTAAGCTGCAAAGAATATTATGTGCCTTTGGTGTCCTTCACTACCTATTGGGTACATCTTCTCATCTTTCTACCTTTGTGCTCATCTTGACATCTCCTAAAACAAACAAAAACAAACCCACTTCACTTAGGAACTTATGGCTGAAACAAAAGATTCAAACTTGAAACTGCGAATTGCATTTTTTCAGTGTCGGCTACATTCAAGATGTACTGGTATTTATGTATTTTAAAACATGCTTTCTAACTGAGGGATGTATCAAGGCCTGTTTCCTTTTAATTTCCGTGAAATACTTCATCACGAAAGAAAATATTCTTTCCTGGCTTGAAGTTTGTCTAGATGGGGATGATTCAAAAGCCCTGGAACATTGGATGTCTGAGCTGTGGGAGTGGATTCTCAAGGATGATTTCCTATGAGGAATTGAAAAGTTGAATGCTTCTGTCTACAGTCGGTGAAATTACCAGATGGAAAGCATCCTAAGCAAGGACAGCTATTGTTCAGTTTCCTTAATCCGAACCTGCAATTCTGCTGTCCTTACACTTAGAATTCATACTCAAGTGTAGCTCTATTGAAACTATGCCCACGCATTGGCAGGCAACAATATATGGGGTGACCCAAAAGTAGGTGGAGAGTAGGTGGAATAAATGTTATCATTTACTGTTCACCTACTTTTGGGTCACCCTGTATTATCTCCCATTTTGTGTTAGTTCTCTAGATGAAGAGTTTGGCTGTCACTTGCAAAAGTAAAGGAAAATTTTTACTAAAAATTCTATACATGCCAGTAAACTATTGTTCACACCTGCATTTGAGATAATTTTCAGTGCTCCAATTTTTGCACTTTATATTTTGAGATGAATATGAATGTGCTGATGCTGTTTTTCCTTTCTAACCTTCCAAGTAACTTTTTTGTCTCCAAAAAGTTAGTTCTCAAGTTCTCCTTGATTTATTTTATTTCAGTTTGCCCCTTGTTGTCCCAGTAGTAGTATTTATTTATTTAAAAGATTTATATCCCTCTTTTCCTATGCTGGAGCAAATGCTCATGTGTACCACCTCCACCTGAGATCATGGAATTAGATTTTTAAAAATATATATTCTAAAAGAATATGGATTTGTGCAAATGTACCGTCTATTGGATTATAGCCAATAATCCAAAACAGTGCAAGCCTGTGCATGTCTACTTAGAAGTAATTCCTATTGTGTTTCATGGGGCTTGCTTCCAGGAAAGTGTGTATAGGATTGCAGTTTAAGAAAGTTAGTCATGACTTAAGACCCATTTAAATTAAAACAATTTACATTAGTCACAATTCACTAGTCAAATTAATTTCCATGGAGCTTAGTCATAACTAACTTCCTTCGAGCCATACAACTCACTCTATTTAAGTAGCTGAATTTCTTCAGGGTCAGAAACTACCATCCCCATCTGTTGTAAAGCAAAAGTAAAATTGGCAGAAGAAAGGTGGTCTACAGTGATAGGATGCTTTTGAGCAAAATCATCTTATACTGTTTTGTAAAAGGAAGAATGGCTCCAACAGCACAAAGGATGAAGCGAGGCAAGAGCAATGAAGAAAGGTTCTTTTTTAAAAAAAAAACAAAAACAAAACCTTATGGCAGCTGGCAAATATGCTGATTCAGAGCATACACTCCACCGTATGTTCAGGCTGAAGAAATGAGATGATTTGTTCCACTCTCCGTTAGGTCATAGGGATAAGCAGCAGACTCACTGAAATGAAGGCTAAACAGTGACTGCAGTTCTGAATTCATAAACAAGAAGTGCCTCTTTAAAGAAGTGTTTCCTCTTCACAGGCTGTCTTCTTGCTACAGGTTCCTAGCACTGAAGGCCCCAAAGATCTTTTGGGATGTTTTCCTAGATAGATTGCAGAAACACTTGTACTGCTGTAATTAGATGCTTCCACTTTAAAAAAAAAATAGAAGTGGCAAGTTGAATAGAAGCAAAAAAAAATTCCTTGATCATCTCCCTAATTCATCATATCTGAAGTGTGTTTTCTGATGTTTGAACTGTTGAGGCCTCTCTGGGTTTTGTCTTCTGGTTTTACCATGATATGATGGTCTGATAGTTCTACTTTTGAGGGCTGTGTTTTAAGGGTCTTAGGTTTCACTGACTTTTTAATGGGTTTTAATTAGTGCGCACTGTTTCCTATTGCCTTGGGCTGTTGACATAGCCCAATAAATACAATAAATAAGTGCCAGTTCTCACAGCAAAATATCAGACTGGACATACCTCTTTACAGGTTTATAAAACCAGCTGGTATGTGGTAAAACATGACAAGAAGACTGAGCCTTCCATTTTGCAATTATAAAGCTGATCAGAAATTGACAAGAGCATAACCTGCAGCTGGACTTCAGACCAATAAAAACAAGCTGCTTGATAGGAATCCAGAATCTAAGCATTTAGCTGGAATCCCTGCATCTAGGTCTCTTGCAGGGTGAACTGGCATGTATTTTATTACCTGTGAATCTTTGTAGATTGTATGAAGAGGTTCCACTCTATGCTTTTTTATTTCTTTAATTCTCTCTTTGGACAACTCAGCTTGTCTGATTAATTGCAACTGTCTGATTGTCAAGAATAGCAATCTCTCTCCTATTTGGATGTCTTGGATTCTACAGTCTGACGCTTTATCAAGGAGTCTTTAATATCTGCAGTCTTCCAGTTGACTGTTGGCAACTGTAGGTTGCAGTCCTATTCACACTTACCTGGTAGTAAGTTCCATTGAACTTAATGGGACTTACTTCGGAGTAGACATGCATAGGCTTGTGCTGTTAAGCTTGTACCATACTCTTCAACACTTTCCCCTATTGCTTGATCCTGGGTTAAAATGTTATATTTTTCTATGGTTTTGTTTTTCTTGAGGGAGGCAAGGGAGGGCACCAGGATGCAGATCTCTTGTTATCTGGTGTGTTTCCTGGGGCATTTGATGGGCCGCTGTGAGATACAGGAAGCTGGACTAGATGGGCCTATGGCCTGATCCAGCTGGGCTGTTCTTATGTTCTTATGAGGTTGGAATGAACATCAAACAGCTTATTACTGTAGCCAAACACACTAGATTTAGAAGATGTTTGTACAAAATGTTTCACTTCTCTGTCTTCCCTTTCTCCAATCAAATATAAAAACAATTTCATTTTCATGGCTTCTTTTTAAATTCTTTAATGATGTCATTGTCAAAAGACAGGTTGAACTCCTTTTTTCCAGATCAGTGCTTGCAGGTTTGATGCCCCTGCTGGTCTCAGGCTTTCAGTACTTTTCCCACCCCTTTTGGTATAGTTGGTTCTTCTTTCAAGCATTCAGTTTCCACTGCCACCCGGTTTTAAGATTGGGCGATTGGCTATAGCAGTGTTTTTCAAACTGTGGATCTGGGACCACCAGTGGATTGTGACCCAATCTTAGGAGGTTCATGAAACTGACAGGTCAGATTAGGCTATGTGCATCAGGCATCAAACAAGAGGCTATGGGGAGGAGCACTGCTGCCAAATCACCATTATAAAGCCACGCCCCTTGGCATTTATAAATCAGGCAGTAGGTTTATAGGCAGTGTGTATAGGGCCTCTAAAAAGTTTGAGAATCACTGGGTTAGAGCAATTGTCTTAAGCTTGTCAGTATCCAGAACTCATCTCAAACCCTACCTTGAAATGTTGGACCCTCACCATTGACCACCTTCAAGAGTCCAGCAGGCAAGAGAGGTGGCTAAGTGAGTGACCATGGTTGCTATTCTTTCCCCACCCAGGGGAGCTCCAACCTGGACTGCTACTGTGTCAGTCTGTCTCTTCATTTTTTCCCCATTTAAGTTAGAAGGAGATGAGGAGCAGGGAGTGGCAGCAGCGTGCAATCAGTTTTGAAGGCAGAGAGGAAAAGAAGAGGAAGTGAGGTGTGTCAAGGCAGTGGACAAAGGGAGTGCCATGGCAGGCAGGCTGATGGGTGGAAGTAGACTAGGGAGAGGGTCACTGAAGATTGAGTGCCTTGACCAATGTTTCCAAAAAAGTTTACTTTGTCTAGGATCACTTGTCCTGGCTACTGCAAAAAGAGTGCATGTCTGAGCCTGAAAACAAAATGGTGGCAGTAGCACTACCACACAATCCAACACATGAGGTTGGATTGCAATCCACTTCTGGTTTGTGACCCACCTATTGAAGACCGCTGGATTAGGGCATCAAACACGTTCCACTTCCCAAACCATAGTCATTGCACAGAACTTCCTGAATCTGTGGCTCTTCCCTTCTCAGGCCAGAGGAAGTGGGTGATGCTGTTAACTGACTTCCGCAAGGGCCATACTACCAAACTGCATCTAGTTGCTCTTTCTTGTATTGCTGCTACTACAAAACTACAATGGATATTGTCTCATCAAATCTATGCTCTAGATAGCTTATGCCCACTGCAGACTGATTATGCCCCCTTCTCTCCCCAACAGTAGCTCTAGCTCTGTAGAAAGTACCACTAGACCTCACCACCGGTGTGGCTTGCCTGTTAGAACTGCAGAGGTCCTCCTTCCTCCTTGCTTCAGTTGGCAGTTTCTTTAGCCAAAGCAGTTTCCTTAGCTTTCAGTAGTCCTTGGGCTGGGCTGTCACATCTCGGCCTCCAGCAGTCTCCATTCAGTTAGTCTGTTTGCCAGTCTGTCTGTTAACCAGTTGATCAGCCAGTCAGTCCTCTTGCTTTCCTTCTTCTACTACCCATACCCTCTCCTTCCTTCAGATGGTGCTTTTATCTCTGAGGTCCCTGTTGCCTTCAAGTAGCTCTGGCTGTACAGCACACTCACTGCCTTCTAAGGTCTTGGTGTTAACCCCATGCTTCCAGACCTGCCAGAGCAAGGGGCCATTGTTGACACCACACCCTCTCCCCTCCAGGGCTCTTGTGCGTTTCCACTATAGATATCTATACAGGACCAGTAAAACAATACTTTTAGTAGGACCAATCCCTGCCCACCCCATGCAAATCACAAAATTCACCGGAACTCTCTTTTTTCCAGTTCAATAATTTGATGCTTTGTTAGCTGGAAAGCAGCCGAGCTTTTGCTTCCCAAAAGTGGTGGTTTTGATGCTAATGCAGCCTTAGAGAAATTAGATTTTCTGTAAAGCTTTAGTGGCAAAGAAGATAAATATACAGGTTAATAAGCAGTGTAATGATCTTAGGATCTGCAGCTTCATCCTATCCAGTATCTCAGAAGGCTAATGTAATTTCACAGGAAAGGATACTAAGATGTATCATTTATCTTTCTCTCCAGTTCTTTTCCTATCAGCTGCAATATAGGACATTAACATTTGAATGGAAACTTTTGTCAATCATGAGAGACAGAAAAAGCGTGATCTGTTTGAAAACAGAAGAAGAAAAGAAAAAGAAACACAAGGCAGGCCTGCTCTCAGTTACGTTATAGATTTTCATACATATTAAAGCAGTTATAAATGGAACACTGAAACATGTTTTATTACACTTTCTGAGACCATAATATTGATTCATAATTTTTTTACCTTTGTGTGTGCTTGTGACTGTGTAAATTTTTTTTGCAATCCCTTTGTGAAGGTGAATTTACAAGTAGACTGCTGGGAGATCTTATACAAAGTATGATGTATTGATCAAACTTGGGGGTAGTATTGTAGAGAACTTTGAATGACAAGTCCATGGGTTGGATATGTCTTGTGGAAGCTCTTTATCCGGCTCATTTGATAATTGGGCTCTCCCAGTGCCACCCTTTCAGCAGTGCCATTTCTTTCAAGGCTCTGGGAGGAAGGAGGCCTCAAAAGGCAAGGAATGCTATGGGGGAAGGGGCAGACCAAGTGGGGTGAGAGAGGGAGATGCAGCTGAGATGCTGGGAGAGCCCCTTTATCATGTAGGCTGCCCTTTCAGCAGTGCTGCTTCTTCTAAGAAGTCACTTTGCAGACCATCCAAGAGTGAAATGATGCTTTGACAGAAGCGGTGCAGTCAAATGATAATTGGGCTCTCCCATACCTTGAAAATATGATCAAGATTTGCATATATTCTCTTCTGTTTTCTTGACTCATGTCATTTATGGGGACTACCTGAGCAGTGTATATGAATGAACTGAGGGCCGAATCCTATCCAACTTTCCAGCACTGGTGCAGTCATGTCGATCTGCTACATCCCGTGCTGCGAGAAAAGTCACAGAAGCTTCCTTAAGGGAATAGTTCCCTTACTTGTTTTGAGGCTTAGCCTGGGGTGCATTGTGGCTGCATCAGTGTTGAAACGTTGGATAGGATTCGGCCCTGAGTGTCATTAAAAGAATGCCAGCATGTAGGATTGCATATTGTAAAGTGTTTAATTCCCCCCCCTTCTCTTATATTTCTATATTGTAGCATACTTTTTATTTTAATTTAGGCATGTCAGCTAAGAAATAGGTTTGCATGAGGGTGACCATAAATTTCTCTGATTAAATGATGTGCTTTACACTTGTAGCCGCACTGATAAAAATGGAATGAGGATTTCTACCCTTGTAAATGATGTGAGGAATTTTAAACCTTCATCAAGCATTCATGGATTTGTACAACTAGAAGTTGTGATGGTTAATGAACTGCAAAAGTATCAATTCTTTTGGGGAAAAGGCATGCTGGAGGATTTCTCTCTCTCTCTCTCTCTCTCTCTCTCTTTTTTTTTTTTTGCTCTGCAAGCTATGTGGAAAATACAATTACATGAAAAATAAATGCAGCATTCCTTGTTTAGCTGTAAACTGTTCTTTGAGGCACCGTCCTGTGAATACAAAAACAAAGATACAACAGTGGCCAAATCGGATATTGGTCAATCCGTTTCATGGAATTCTTTTCCTGAGCGTACAGCAATCACAGCAATGAAATGTTATGATGTTGCAATGGCATAGTGAATTTTAAAAATAATTAGGTATACTTTATTGTTTGAATAAAGAAAGTGGTGATACAGAACTGCTTAAATGGAAGCAACACAGTCCTGGAACGTGCTGGAATCCCTAGCATGTATGCACTACTGAAACAGAGACGCCTGCGTTGGCTCGGTCATGTCGTGAGAATGGATGATGGCCAGATCCCAAAGGATCTCCTCTATGGAGAACTCGTGCAAGGAAAGTGCCCTACAGGTAGACCACAGCTGCGATACAAGGACATCTGCAAGAGGGATCTGAAGGCCTTAGGAGTGGTCCTCAACAAGTGGGAAACCCTGGCCTCTGAGCGGCCCGCTTGGAGGCAGGCTGTGCAGCATGGCCTTTCCCAGTTTGAAGAGATACATGGCCAACAGTCTGAGGCAAAGAGGCAAAGAAGGAAGGCCCATAGCCAGGGAGACAGACCAGGGACAGACTGCACTTGCTCCCAGTGTGGAAGGGATTGTCACTCCCGAATCGGCCTTTTCAGCCACACTAGACGCTGTTCCAGAACCACCATTCACAGCGCGATACCATAGTCTTTCGAGACTGAAGGTTGCCAACTAAACCCCCCCCCCCAAAAAAAAAGAAAACCATGCTGACATGGGATAGTATCCAGAGTTTCCCTTCCTCCAGACCAAGCAACTGTGGACTCTACTCATGGTTTTCCAGTTTCTTATATTAATAGAAGAGACAGACCCCCCCCCACCACCACACACACACACCCCCCTCCATAAGCTCCTTCTGCTCTGTTCTATGGGGTTTATTTCTGATAAGTGAATATTGTAGATTACTTCTCTAGTGTTTAGGTTGAAAAGCTTCCCAAAGTTGTTCCATCCATGCCTTCAACTTTCTTTTTCCAAAGTGACATTCCAACTGACTGATCAGATTCTAGTATCCTTCCCACACTGACCGTTTGCTTTAACTGGGCATGCTCAGTTTTGACACAGGCTCAGTTTGGTCAACTGCCCAGTTCCAGTTTCAGTTACTTGCCCTTACTGGGGCAACAGCTTTTGTGGGTTCTGAGCTACTTTTTTTTTTTTTAATCCAACTTTAGTTTGTCTGCACGTTTGTGGAATCTCAATAAGGATGGAATCTTATACATAATCTATATTGTTAGGCAAAACTTGGAGACAGTGTAGAGAGTGACTTTCCTTTCCCTTCCCACATCTAAAGGCAAAATCTAGTTGTAATTATTTAAATGTTAAATGAATTGTCTGTACCTGAAGCTATAGAAAGTGCATGTCCAACTGCTTTGACACTGATCTGTCTTGATTTTATATTGTGATTTTCTGCATTGTAATTTGTGCTGTTCTTCAGACCATTGAGTGCAACATAAACATATTGGAAGACCCAAGTTTAAGAGCAGCTTTTGTGCTGCATTAAATACAGATATCTGCCACCGGGGGGGGGGGGGGGGAATGACCGCTTCATATGTTAAGGTGTCTCTTTCCTATGGCAGACTAGAAAATTGATAGCTTGTCTTTAAGGTTTTGCTGGCAAATGATTACAAGTGGATGGTGAAGGCCATTTTCTTTTCTTTTTTTAACTCCATTGACACGTGATCAGCCTTTATCTTTTTTTTTTAAGCTTGTGTAGAGACATTCAGAATAAAAACAATGAGATCTCATTCACTTAGGGTGGCCTTGGCCCATTCTTTTGTACAATAATTCATGTTTTAGTTATATAGTTGCCATCTTCTCTTTCATTTCTCTGAATACAGCATCCATTACTAGGAATTGAGTATAATAATCTTAATCTCTCTTAGATTTTGTTTTATTAGACACTGGTTGCATCTCTGTTTAATGAATTAAGAAAAAAAATAATAATCTAGTTGTTTGCAGAGGCACTTTTTCAAGTGGGTAGTCCTCTTTTATTTAGAAGGGGGAGAGTAACTGGCCCTCCTCATCCCTGCAGTGTCTTTTCTAGAGACTGTTTGCTGGTGTTCTTTTGCATCTTTTTAGATTGTGAGCCCCTTTGGGACATTGGAGAGCCATTAGTTATTTGCTTTTCTCTGTAAACCGCTTTGTGAACTTTTCATTGAAAAGTGGTATATAAATATTGTTAATGCGTAGTAATTAATAATAATGACCTTCAATCACATGATTACTCAATTCACAAAATTCTTCCCCCCCCCCCCCTTTAACAAAATGTGAGATCTGCCTGATCAGGCTTCAGTGTGTGGAATACCTACTTCATAGTAAGGATGTCTGTCTAATGGAGGGCAAGGGAAAAAGCTCACTCCTATAATGCACAAACAAAAATACTGCCTCGTGTAATTTCTGAACTGGAACCAAGTGGTATCATAAACTAGAGCTAGAAAAAGGATTCTTCCAAGTTACAACCAGTGTAATTTTTGAGTTCTTCTGGCAATGTCAGCATCATTGTTTATATGAGTTGAGTTATTTTCCAGAGTTTCAACTGAACAAGAGTTGAACTAAGAGCTTGTGAAAGGAGATATTAATAGTTCCTGTGCGGAGGAGCTTGTGTTTGATCTCCTTGCTGACCCTGGTACATATCTTTGATTACTGTGTGGAAGACTTGGAAATTGTACTCCTTAATGTGGGAGTGGGCAAGATGGGGGACAATTGGTGAGTCAGTGTATGGCTTGCTCCAAGCAATGTTTCCAGAATACCCATCAGTTATAGTCCAGACCAGGGGTCTGGAAGCAAAGCAAGTCCTGAACAGGTCAGCAGATTTTGATCAACTTGTTTTGACTCATGCAGTCAAAATGCAAAAATGACTCATGCAGCAACTTGATCAGAATGACAAACTGGATCCAATAGACCTGTATTAACCTCCTTTTACCACTTGATGAACTAGCAGCTTCACCCTGTTGCCAGCTGTATGGATGTTGCCTAAGCATAGTAGACCATGAACCAACAGGACTTACAAATGGTGACGTTGAACCAGAGAGTAAGGTACCTGGATTGAAGTACCAAATTCTTGGGTTTGTTATCATTAGAGCTTTTGTACGTGCATTGATATTTGAGCCCGGGGCACAGTCCTAGAGTACATGAAGGAAGATATGAGTGCTCTTGCTTGGGTTTCACTTGCTAAGGGAGAGCAAACTCTCAGCTGTATACACACTCTAGAGTTCTATACAGATTTGGGATAGGAACTAGAGTAGAATGTGGAGCAAGATACATAAACATAATGCTGAGCCTAGGTATCCAACATGTCATAACTAACTCCCACTGGAACTGTCCACATTCTCCAGCTATGTTTATCTGTACTTTTCAAGCAATGTGATAGAACACTAGGCTTTGGTGCTGAATTTCAGCTAGAGCCCAAGGGTGTAAGCCTTGGAATCTCTTTTAGAAACCTGTGAAAATGGATCGCTTTTGCTTTCAACACTGTCATAGTGGAACAGAATGTCACAGCAGGGAAAGTTCTGATTTTGTGTGTGTGTGTGCATGTGTGGATTTTATGTTAGCATGGGTTTGTATATGCTGGAAATCCAGTGTACTCAAAGCACAAGCACATCTGTGTGTGTGTGTTCAATTGAACACAGCACACTGCGAGCTTTCATTAGTTCTAATTATAGTTAGTTTACTTAGATTCCCATGAAAATATCTTAATAGGTTGGAAACTATTGTATTGTGCTTAACTTTCTTTTGGTGGTAAAACTGAGCTCTGATTTTGTGTATGTGTGTGCATGTGTGGATTTTATGTCCAATGTTAGCTTGGGTTTGTATATGCTGGAAATCCAGTGTACTCAAATCATAGGCACATGTGTGTGTGTGTGTATTCAGTTGAACCCGGCACACTCTCATTAGTTCTAATTATAGTTAGTTTACATAGATTCCCATGAAAATATCTTAATAGGTTGGAAACTATTGTATTGTGCTTAGTTAATTACTTTTTTTTGGTGGTAAAAATGAGCAACATGGGAACTGTACAATGGCACAGCTAAGAAAGACATTTGTCATTTAAACTTGCTGTTGCTACAACGTAGATAGCTTCAGTCTCTGAACTGTTGGTCCACTTACTAATTGGTTCTTAATACTTGTAGAGTCGGGGCACATCCTGCTATCTCAGCTGTGGTATTTCCTTCCTGGGTGGAAAATTACACAGCTCTTCCATCAAAGTGAACTAAATTTAACTATGTGCGCTTGGAGAGCATGCAACTAGAGTAGCTAATGAAGTTAGTTTAAGTTCAAAGATATAATTGGGAGAATGAAGGTAGGTGCATTTAATGTTTTCAGAATTTCAATGGGAAGTTTATAGCTAGATTTTTTCCTCCACCGTAGATGATAAGAAATATCACAATAATGTCCATAAGAAATACCCCACAAAAAAAATGTGATTTCCCCTCCTCTGAGTTAGCAGAGCACAAAACAGAAAGTACACTTTTCTAACATAGAAGCTGGTGTTTCACACTAAAGATGTATCAACCAGCCATTCCTCTTTAATTCATGTATAAATTAAGGAATACATGTTATGCAAACCTCAAGGAATACTTTTGGTTCTATCTCTCTAGATCAGTGATTTCCAGTCACTGTGCCGCTGACACATTGGTGTGCCACAATGGTGTGCCACAGCTGTGCTGCAGGAGTTTGGGATGAGAGTCATTTCTAAGTGGCTCCTTTGGAGGATATGAGCCCCCGGCCGGCAGTGCAGTGTGCCTTGTCAATTGTCAAAAAACTGATGGTGTGCTGTGACAATTTTAGGGCTTTGTAAGGGCCCAATCCTATCCAACTTTCCAGCATTGGTGCAGCAGCAATGCAGCCCCGAGGTAAGGGAACAAATGTTTCCATACCTTGAAGACACCTTTGTGACTGCCTCCCCAACACAGGAAGCGGTGCATACCCCATTGGTACAGCAGCACCAGCACTGGAAAATTGCATAGGATTGGGCTTTAAGTGTGCTGTGAGATGAAAAAAGTTGAAAATTTGCTACTCTGGATGGTTGTCGTGGCTGTTTAGCTCCACAATATGTGAGGCAGGGGATACTATCAGCTCAGAGCACCTGGAGTGGCAGCTTGGAGAACCTGAAGAGAGGGCTGTAGAATCTAACTGTCCTCCATTGGACCTCCCTTTGTTACACCCAGCAAGGGAGTTGGAGAGGACTTCATTATTGTTGGCACAGATAAAGCACCAAAAGGTGCATAACACAGTCCAGTCCAGTCTGAAAGCTTTGCAAGAGGCTTGTGTTCAAAAGTTAATTTAATTTAAGGGAAATAAATTTTTGTAGGAAAGTATGGATGTGAATTCTGTGGCTAGGTTGCCCGGTTACATGTCATGCCTGGCTTAAGGCCCCCTGCTGGTTAGGTTCAATGGTATCAACATTGCTGCATACTCCCAACATCTCTTCTCAGCACTGTGATGTCAGTTGTCTTGTCACACAGAACTTGAAAATGCTCTCTGGACAATGGCTTGGTGAGCATATCTGCTGTCATGTCTTCTGTGGGACAGTAGACCAACATAGAAAGCCTTGTATTCTCGGCATCTCTCATAGAGTGGTATTTTATGTTAATGCGCTTGGTGTGCTGGTTCACTTTGTCTTATTCACTTTGCCTGGTTGTCTTCTGAGCTCTGATCAAAAACCGAAAATGAGCTCTCATCACCGATAAAAGCTCACTGCTGCAGTGGGCTGCAAGGGGGAGGAGGCTGCAAGCCTCCAGGACCATCTGGAAGGCTTTGCGACCCCCCCCCCCAGTATGTTTACCTACCCTTGGGTCCCTGCAGCACCATGATAGCTGTGGCACCATCGGGGCACACACTCCTGCTCCTGCTCTGCCCCTGCAACTACTTACAGAGTTTCCAACTCCCTCAGAGGAGTTTGGGAACCATTGGACTAAGACTTGCTGAACACAATGGGCTTATTTTGGAATGAAATAAATAACAGTTTTCAAACACCTCTAGTTATAATTCACCTGCAGGCTTCCATAAATTGATGCAATGTTTCCATGAACCTTGTACCTCAGAATGCCAGATACGAGGGAGGGCACTGGGATGCAGGTCTCCTGTTGTCTTGTGTGCTCCTTGAGACATTTGGTGGGCCACTGTGAGATACAGGGCTATATGGCCTTTTGGCCTGATCCGACTGGGCTTTTCTTATGTTCTTAACTTAGTTGTTGATAGTGCTCTGGATCGTGTGAGAATCAGTTAATTGTCCTGACTGGCAGCACATGATAGCTAACATCTAGATAGGAGTGACCACATTAACTGTGTTATTTAAAGGGACTATGCAAACTTCAATAATTTGCCTTTGCATATTGGTGAATTTAGGCTCAAGAGAATGGAACTGGTGGAGGTACTATTTCAGTCTTTTTTTATTTTTATGAAACAGAGGAATTGGAAACAGAGAATATGTCACATTATTGAATTCTGTAAGATTGCTAACTAAAACCTTATTCAATGTTCTCATGTTTCTCCTAAAGGTGAAATTAATCTTATGCACACTTATCTGGGAGTAAACCCCTCTTGATTTTAGTGGACCTTAGATTTCTGAGTAACCTTAGATTTGAAATTCAGTGACATTTTGTAATTTGCTTGCACTTCTGCAATTTGACTTTGTTAAAAATCAGCTAAATCTTAAAATGTGTTGGTTAACTGTGAGGTGGTAATGCAACAAACCAACTTGCCACATTCTATGGGGAATCTTGGGGGGGGGGTCAAATTGCAGGTTGGCTCTGCAATTCCTGGAACCCCCACAGATGCCAAAATCTGTGGATGTTCAAATCCACAGATTTTGGACCCTTTAAACCTCTGGATGGGACCAGAGCTGTCCAGGGGGGCCTGCCCCCACAGGCCCTGAATCTGCAGATGAGGGCTATCTGTGTTATATTTCAATTTCGATTTTCCAAGCAGATTTCCAATGGGAGGATTTCCTTGAGAATTTTCTTCAACATTGATTGGCCCAGCTCTTGCCTGGAAAGATTGCCAAAGAAACACTAGAGAGTAGCTTAAATCAATAAGTCTCTTTAAGCTCAAAGAGCAATTGCTCTGGGTAGCATATGGTTGGACACAGCTGGATGACAACTGACATAGTTTCTAAATGAAGGAAAGGGCCAAGGACAAGGAAAATTGACTGGTGAACAGATGTTACAGCTGCTATCACACTGACTAGCAAAATTGAGTTCCTGCCTAAACCGACCCTAAATCATTTAGTGAATGAAGTCAAGGAAAGGGCAGGACATACTCTTCCAATTACTTTCCCCACTCACCACAGTAATTTGTATAGTTGGGGCAATAAACATTGTATTGAACCACGCAGGGTTATATTTTACAGTTAGATTGCCCTTATATAACGGTGAGGCTTTGTCTTCAGCCACATTTTACTCTGTGCCTATTTGTGTCTCTCTTTATATAGTGTCAGCCAGATAACACCTACAAGCTATGACCTAATGCAATATTTTGTATATCAACTGCCCTGAGATCCAAGTGATCACATCACTGCACCTTCTCATACCAGGATACTTGTGTGGAAATTGACACTGGAGAGTTGGTTCTGACATAAGTCATGAGCAGTGGCGTCACCTGATATGGGAGGCTAGTGCGTCACCCCCATGATGGCTCTCCTCCCATGCAGTGGGTGGGGCAGCGCCCTAGGCAGTGGACATGGTGGTGCACTATTACTTTGCCCCATGGGATTTGGGGCTATAATTTTTGATAGAATAGAGATATTTCAGTACAGTTTGTTTCAGTGCATTCTCTATGAAATTCCACATTGAATAATGCATAACATGAATGTATTATCCAAAAATACCAAGATTAAAAAAATTTGGCCAGCAGTGGTGTCACCCCCCCCATGTGCATCACCTGGTACAGCCTGCACCCCCCTCGAGATGCTACTGGTCACGAGGTCATCTTTATATGGAATCTATGCCAGAAATATGTATAGTAGAACTTTCTCCACTATTGTATTCTATGTTCTGGCACTCACTGAATCACTTCAAAAGGTTAGCGATAGGCTCTTTCAGTATCTCTTGATGTGTTCCATTGGAAATATATCCAGAGTTGAATGGTATGCTCTTCTTGATTTAAATGTCTTTTAAGACAGAATTTCCAAAAGCTTATTACAACAATGTTCAAAATTTGGCTTCCAATAGCCATCTAAGAAATGCCACAGTCCTCGTCTCTATCTTGTAAAACACCAAAGAACTTGAAAATGCTGTATTTAAGAGATCAGGGCAACATAACCAAGATCACTTGTGATAAGCCTACAAAAGGAAAATGTACTCTCAAAATTTAAGAACATTAGAAGAACCCCACTGGATCAGGCCAAAGGCCCATCTAGTCCAGCTTCCTGTATCTCACTGTAGCCCACTAGATGTCTCAGGGAACACAAAAGACAACAAGATACCTGCATCATGGTGCTACTCCCTTGTAACTGGCATTCTGAGGTAGCCAACTTTTAAAGTCCTTCTTGTAAATATACAATCATAGGGGGAAAATGCAACATAATGCCAGAAAGCACATAAAAATACATTTAAAACCACAGGTTAAAAGCAAAAATGTCAACCAAATCACCCTTGTGGAAACAGTGTATCTGCATAAAATATGTACTGTATTTAAAACTCTAAATTTACAAACAAAAGAAAAAAAAATGTAGTAGCTCAGGTTATTCTTTAGAACGTGGCAAGCACTGAGCTTACTAACACAAACTATAAGAGAGGAACTTAAGGCTTCAATCCTTTGCACACTTACCAGGGAGTAAGTATTCTTGAAATCAGTGGGTTCTGATTCTGAGTAGACTACATAACTGCTGTAAGTAAGGCAATAAATGCCACATGCAGCCACTGTCTCATACATTGAAACAGTAAAATGTAATTTTATTTCCCAAGTTCCAGAGGAGGAAGATTTTTAAAAAATATAGAGAGACACTCAGCAGTTACAGCAGTCAGCATTCTGAACATCTGGCAGCTTTTCTCTTGCTCCCAGTTTCATTCGGTCAGCGAAGATTATCTTTCTTTATGAGTAGAAGTCCCTTAGTCTTCTGATACTTCAGTAATATGCTATTCCCTGATGTGCTCCATCGCTAGGCATTTAATTATCTGTTAATTAAATCACACAGTTTGGAGATGTGTTAGATTAAGCAGTAATGCCTCTTTCAAAAGGTTGCTAAAAAAAAAAAAAACTGTAACCAAAAGTAGGTCAAACAACATGGAATATTAAACCTACCCCAACATGAAAATGGAAGTCTACAAGTATGTTTGTAAATGTGCACATAACCCTCATGACAATTAGCAACCCAGTAGCACAGCAAAACTGCAGGAGGATAATATCTTTTGAACATGTCGGTCCTCCTGAGAAGATTGCAGAACTAGAAGGAACTCATGGACAGTACAGAATCTTCTAGAATTGCACTAGTGGAATGGCACCACTGGAGACAGAGTTCCACTTCCATTGAATATTTGCAACAAGTACAGTTCTCTCTTCGTTCAATACCCTGTATTTTCATTTAAATTGACCTTGATAGATTATAAGGTTGTATAGTACCCTGAACCTTTACATTCCAGAAAAACAAAAATACTCTGTTTATTAAATAAAGTAATTGTATGGTCACCTTCCTAAATTCTTGTCACATTTCTTGATTTAATTGACTATACCATATCCTGAAGAGCATGTAGATGGGAACTTGGTATCCACTGATTTGACTCACCACTATTGGGGTCCTCCTTTAAATGCCTTGTAACAAGGGGGAAAAAGCACCAAAATCCAATTTCCTGCATTTGCACTGTTAGTTATAATTTCATTCCATTAGATCCCATTATTCACCCCATCAGATGGCTGAATACAGTATAGCAGAGATTATCAAACTTTTAGCACTTGGACTCACTTTTTAGAATGAGAATTTGTTGAGACCCACCAGAAGTGATGTCATGACCGCAAGTGACATCAAACAGGAAAATTTTTAACAATCCTAGGCTGCAATCCTACCCACACTTACCCAGGAGTAAGTCCCATTTACTATCATTGTTAAAAGCATATACATAGTAACCTGATAAAAGTACAGATCTGTAACATTTCCCCAAATGCAAGTCCAATATATTAAAGATAAAAAATAAAATATTGAAATGAATGGGGACCCATTTGGCTCGCGACCCACCTAGTGGGTCCCGACCTGCAGTTTGAGAAACATTGCATTATAGCATCTACACCAATGCATTCTGGGGTGACAGTGGGGGAGCATGAAACCTGTAAGCATGTCATTAAAGCTATTTTTCCACTGATTTGGTATCCACTGGGGGTTCCAAAATGGATAACAAGGCACAACCTGTGTAACAGTGGATAATCGTGGATAACAAGGCACATGACCTGTATAAACCTGCTAACTGGATAAGAGGCACTTTTTCAAGTGGGTGCTCCTCTTTTATTTAGCAGAGGAAGAGTAACTGGCCCTCCTCACCCCAGCAGTATCTTTTCTAGTATCTATCTGCTGGTATTCTTTTGCATCTTTTTAGATTGTGAGCCCTTTGGGGACAGGGATCCATTAGTTATTTGATTTTTCTCTGTAAACCGCTTTGTGAACTTTTCGTTGAAAAGCGGTATATAAATACTGTTAATAATAAATAATAATAATAAACGTTCTGACACGGTAGGATAATTCTTTTTTGTTTGTTTCCTGTTAACAGCTAACTAGCTGTTGTCCAAGGGTATATTATTTTTATTTATGTATTTATTTATTTATTCACATTTTTTATACCGCCCTTCCTCCAAAAAACTCAGAGCGGTTTACACAGCTGCTCCTCCCCTCCTCCTTGTCCTCACAACAACCCTGTAAGGTAGGTGAGGCTGAGAGAAAGTGACTGGCCCAAGGTCACCCAGGAAGCTTTGTGGCTGAGGGGAGATTTGAACCTGGATCATCCAGGTCTAAGTCCACCTCCCAAACCACTACACCATCCTGGCTCTCATTTCCCCAAGTTCCAACCAAGCAACGGAATCAGTAATACAAGAGTACATTATCTAACAAATCACTTGGTATAACAGGACTCATCGTGTTCAGAATCAATGCTCAAAAGTCTAATAACTTATGGTCCCATAAATTTATAATACAAAATTATTTCATTCTCTTTGCCACTCTGATATGTTGCTTCCTTTGGGTTTATTTCACCAGGTTATCATGCCAACATCCTGTAAGTGGAAGAATGCAAAAAGAGGTCTTGAAACATTTTGATAAGAACTATGCAATTCTCTGTCTATTTTAATTGTAGGAAGCCGTATATTAAGATACCAATAAATATTCTATTTCTAAAGTGCCTTTGTTTCTGCCCATGAAAGTGACTTTCCAGGCATACCAGTTTCTAATGTATTTTTTTTTTTTTTACTGTCCTCATAAGCAATTAAAGTAATTATATGGTACCCACCTTCCCACTCATTTCATCTGCTCTCATTCTGGCATTCATCCCAAACCCTATCATTAAATCTTTAAAAACTTTGTAAGTTTCTGTTTGCATAAAATGCAACTATTCTGATCTGAAGTGCATATAAGTTACAGAATTGGAAGATTCTAAAACTTCTGAATACATAATCAAAATGTTTAATCCAGGGCTATTCACATGCAAAATGCTAAAATTAAAATTATACCTTTTCACAGACCCTTGGCAGCTATCATATTCATTTCATACTAAGCATTATATAGATCAAATTTCAAGTTACATCTAAAATGCAGGTTATGGTACTAAAAGTGTTGTCATCTGTTGTTTTCTCGCAGGTATTCTGTCGTGTTTTGTTTTATGTGGATTTTCTAGTGTAACTTTTATTAACTATGCTTGCATTTGAAGAACATAATCCATCAGATTTAACCTGAAATGTCAACTGTATTTAACACAACATATCTACTAAAGGGGGGAGGGGTGATAGACAGTGCTATATGTTCTTTACTTTGGGGATGTTAGTTCAGTTTTATTCTATTTAGAATTCATTTGTATGAAATGGAGAAACCATTGGAAAACTCCATTTTATTTATTATTTATAGAAATAAAGAAAAAAAATGAATACAAGAGAAAATGTATCTAGAAATGCTGGACTTTCACAATATCTGTATTAGAAAATAGCATTTCTCATAATGTAACTTCCTATAACATGTTATCCTGTGAACTGTGGAACTGATTCATATTTCATTCTTGCCTAAATATCATGTTTTTATCATCATCATTTACAGTGCAATCCTATCCTGCACTGGAACAGGCAGACCAGGAGGCCTGCACTGTATCCAGTGCAAGATAGGGGCCCAAAGTGGCTCAGCCGGAGGCAAGGGGAAACTCTTCCCCTTAACACCGGGTAAGCCACTGCAGCCCCAGTGGGTCTCCTTGGACTTGCACCACCTCTGGAGGTGGCATAAGTCTGAGGAGAGCGGAGTGACTTGCAGCTGCTCCATGCTGCTTAGGCCCCACCTCCCGTTCCCCACCCACCTCTGGAACTGCCCTCCGCCTGTCCTCCCCCACCCTGGAACGCCTCCTTCCCATCTTCTCCCTGCCCACCCCAGAGCCTTGTGTCAGCTGAACTTGGCTGACTCAAGGCTCCCTGTCAGAGTTGGCGTGGAGGCTGGACTCAACTTCTATGGGCCAGTGCACATCCCTGTGGTGGCCCAGCCGACTCTTGAGGTGCAAACGTGCTTTACAGCACGTTTGCAACCCTCCTGGGCCTGCATAAGGGACTTGTGCCAGTCCAAGGGTGAGCTAGGATTGTGCCCTTATTTCCTTATTTATTAAATAAATAAATTTTATATCCCCCACAGTTGTTGGCATCCACGTCAGCTAATAAGGTAAAAAAAATCTAACCACAGCAACTGACCTCGTTCTTCAGACTCATGAGTAAATGAATGTGAGTTGGCCCACTTCTTGTAAGCATTCTCACTTTTTTGAGGTTTGGGTAAAAATGCATGTGCCTGGGTCATAAATAGCATTGTATGGATGGGGTGCACACCCAGTCTTGGTGCCCCACTGTGTCAGTAGTTTGGCAAGTTTGTGAACTGACCTGGTGCTATACAACTATCTGTATTCATGTAAGTGTTCTTGACTTGACTGTGTGGAAAAGGGATTTAAACGAAATCTATTGTTATAGATTCAAAGTCTTTTTTCTTTTCTTGACCCTGTTAAGCAAAATCACAACATAAGCCTCCCTGTCTAGTGCTAGCTGACGAGGATTAATTATGTATTATAGAACTGGTTGGTGTCATTCATTTTGGGATCTCAAAACCAGTGATGCAGTAAAACTCTCTACTAGACACATGCAGTCAGTAGAAGTAAGATAGATAATAGTCATCAAATTCTATTGATTATGGAATACATTGTTATTTTTACTTTGTCAGACTGCCCATACTGTCTGTTTTGTGCCTGTTTCTCATATGTATAGACTGTAAAATCATTTTCCTTTAAAGGACAGCAGTGCTGTTTGTATTCTCAGTGAAGTGGGGAAGGCACAGCAATGTAAAGCTTTATGATAAAAGCCACTCGATGTGTCTCACATAGACATCGGTAAAGGGATCGATGGCTGGGGGAAATATACAACAGAAGTGTGCTTGTCCATATTTTGATATCCAGTTTTAATCAAGTTACTGCAAGGTATTTTGAAATTAACATGACAGTTTTTAGAGCCCTTTTAAAAAAGAAGACAGCTGTCCAGTTGAGGAACACTTGCCACATCTCTGCTGAGATTTTATATTTATTTTTAAAAGTTTGTCAACCACACTTTTCCCATAAGGCCCAAGGTGGTTTATAACAACAAAAATAAGACGTTTTTAAAAAGTTCTAGTAAAGACAAAAGACATATAGCAGTGGTTCCCAAAGTGTGTGCCACAGCAAACTCAGCGGGATGTCCCCAGTGGCTTCTTCTCCTGGCTCTCCCAGGTGCTGCTATCTTGGATTGCATAAGATCTCACACAGTTTTCACAAAGTCTCCTAAGAATCATGTAAGATCTTCTGTGATCCAAGATGGCAATGTCTGGAAGAACTGGCAAGAAGAGGCTGGTTGCCGTGATGCCAGTAAGTTTGGGAACCACTGGTAATACAGTGTATGAATGCTTGCCTGGCCTCCATCAGGAAGATTTTATTTATTTATTTATTTTTCACATTTTTATCTTCCTCCAAAGAGCTTTTCCTCCACATCTTCCTCCAAAGAGCTCGGGGCGGAGTACACAGCTGCTCCCCTCCTTTTGTCCTCACAACAACCCTGTGAGGTAGGTGATGCTGAGAGAAAGTGACTGGCCCAAGATCACCCAGGAAGCCTCATGGCTGAGGAGGGATTTGAACCTGGATCTTCCAGCCTTAAGTCCACTTCCCAAACCATTAATAATAAAGGTATTTATATACCACCTTTCTTGGTCTTCAGATTTCTCCTCAAACTTTAATTCAAGGCGGTTTAAATAGGCAAACTGTTCTAAATCCCCATAGGGATTTTACAATTGAAGAAAGGTTCTATTTTTCAAGAACCACAACATTTCAGATGGATCTTTGCTGATCTGATTCTGGCCTCCCATTTCCTCCCACGCAGGCTGACAAGCAGCTCCTTCACCTCTCACTCGAAGGGCGGCCAATACACTTACAGGTGGAATAACTCGGCTCGACTTGTCAGCTGCTTCAAGGTCTCACCACTCACGGTGACGGTGGCCTTGAACTGGCGACCTTCGGATGTTATCTTCAGGCAAACGGAGGCTCTACCCTCTAGACCAGACCTCCTGCCCACATCTCGTTACACCACGTCTCTCCCAAAATAGGCTCTACTTTTTATGGATGCTTGTTGAATTTCAGACATGCTGGATAACTGAGTCAGGACCTGTGATGATAATCTGAACATATGCTGTGGGGAGACTAATGAAAACATTAGTGCACTCTGAAGAGTATGAAGGAGTTGTGAAAATGAAATGTTGGGACCTATAGTATACTGGTTGATGTGAGATGTGCACAATGTTTTAGATCTTCCCCCAGAACCCTCATGGTGGAGGCAGCCTTGCCTCATTCCCTCCCCAGAATTTAGTGCAAGTGGGTTGATCAACGGGATCACATGACCAGACTCTAGAGGCAATTTGATGCAAAGTCTACTTCAGGACTAATCAGCTTAGAGTGGAGTGGATGATGTAACTCTGAGCTGTCTTGACTCCTTTGGGGGTTGGCAGTAATAAACTGGAACTGCCAGGGATAATTTGTAGTTTGGAGGCAGTGTGCAATACCCAAATGGAAAGGGGGAAGACACAGTGGAGACAGCTGAGCTGTTTCCCCCATGGTGAAAAACTGCCCTGAAAGGGAGGAGGTCAGAGCTGGCAGGATGACACCCATTGCCATTCTTATTATTGTCAAGCAAAGATTTGTATTTCAAAGTCTTTGGGGAGGGGGGGTATGTAAGCAATTTATAATTCATCAAGCTAAAGTCAGTCCACTTTTCCTGGTGGGCCACAATATCGGGGAGTTGGCTATGAATTGTGCAGTCCCAAAGAAAACACTTATGGGACAAAATTCTGAAAAATGTAGAGCCAAAGCATGGAATAGGGCAGCAGCTTTTTAGAGGCCGCTGCCTGATTTAGAAATACCAAGGGGTGTAGCTATAATGGTGATTGGCAACAGTGCTCCCCCCCCCCCGCCCCAAGGAGCAGCTTGTTGAATCTTGGATGCACATAGCCTAATCTGCCCTGTCAGTTTCGCAAACCATCAAATTGGGTCACAACCCACTGGTGGGTCCCAGTTCCACACTTTGGGAACCACTGGAATAGGGTATGTGGACTGGATGGCTCCCAGCTAAATTAATAAGGAATGTTATTCCCAGAAGCTAGACAAAATGCATTCGACAAATTAGGACACAGTGAACTGTGTGTGGTTGGCCAGTTCTTGAAAATAATAATCAACAGACCAGCGCAGCCCTCATCACGCCTTTCCAGAGCAATCTTCCTTGACAGGGATGGGAACTGTGGTGGTAGAACGATATGAGACAGCTCTTGAGGACAGTCAACTTTTCACTCCTCCCAAGATAGATGAGTTTGCTGAGCACTTGATACACCAGTGTGACTTCCAAGATTGCACCTGTATCTTTCAAACATAATGAGACGAGCAGCCTCTATCTATTCTTGGTATTTTTTCTCCTTTAATGAAGCTCCCTTCCATTCAGTTTACCTTTGTCACTGGCTCAGTCTGCCATAGCTTGACCTCGATGTAATTCATCACAGTAAAGAATACGAAGGATTAATCCTGCCTTTGTGAGGTTCCTACCTTGGTGCAGAACGCCACCCAAATTATCCTTTCCAGAGGGGAAAAATAGGTGCTTTTCTTGCTGTCCTTTGCAACCTCATTCCCCCCCCCCCTCACCCCAGAATCCAGTGCAATTCAACAGATGGGGATTCTCTCTAAAGATGCTTCTGTTGTATTACTGGGTTGAATCTGCAAGAGCTGACAATGATTACACAGTCTAATGTAACAAATGAGAGCAGGTGCAGTTGTAAATAGTCCCTGATTAACAATTTCATTTAAACGTTATAACAGATTTCTGTAGGGCAAATTACTCCCGCTGGTAAGGAGGGTGTAGCTGCTTTTTTATAATAAAATTTAGTAAACTGAGAATTTAATTATGCTAGCAATAACAAAGATCCTTTCTGTTCCAAAAACGTCAAAATATATTGGCCCCCACCAATGATGTGACAACTGTAAAACATGAATTGTTGTTTGAAATGTTCCTGAAGGACCTCAAAAGGGAATTGTATCTTTTGAGGCTGCATTTGGTATATCTATTGAACTGTGCCAGGGAAAAGGGTTTGAAAATGAGGAATAAATAAAAATACTGTCTGCATTCCTTGGTTGGATAGAAGGCAGTTTGAAGCACTTATTTGGGAACTGGACTCTAAAATGAATCATCCCACTTTGGGGACCACTTTGGAGGGAGCCCTAAATGAAGAAGTGTCCCTCTGAAGTACTCTGAACCAAAGCAAAGCCATCTATAGTGGCTCCAGGCCGATAATTATAGTTGAGAGAGCAAACAGAGAAACCAAATCCCAGAAAAGTTTTAAAGAGTGCAATACCAGGATTTATATCAAAAGCTGGAATACAAAGGCAAGAAACAACAGTCAAAGCTGAAAGAGAGCCAGGGAAGCAGACTTTTGGTTTATAGCAGAGGAGGAATGTATTGACAGCTTCAGAGGGGGCAAGGAGTGGAGGTGAGGGGAAGGCATTTGTGAATGCATGAAAGCAAAGCACTGGAGCAGGAGTGAGCCTTGCCTTTCATCTTGAGAAGGCAAAAGCAGCCATTTCAGATGCCTGAATAAAGAGGCTTTCCTTGGTCTTTAAATTTGAAGTTGATTGTCCTGTGACAAAATGAGGGGAGGATGTATGGTACCTGTGCAGGTTGTGCCATTCTCCTTTGTTTCAGGCTCTTCTGCAGCATGTTTTTCAACATATGGGTCACACACACCAGTGGCGAACCTGCGATTAAATGAACGGGGCAAATGAGTACGGAGTCTCACACGCCTCTAGGGCTGTGCAGAAGCCTCTCTGAGGCTCTCGATGTAGTTGGAAACTGGGCTTCTGGTTTGCCAGAAGCACAGTTTAAAGTGTTGGGGAAGCTTCCGGAAGCTTCCTGACACGTCCTGGAGTTGCGCAAGGTTCCTTGCACTTCAGGTAAGTGGGAGGTGAATTTGCACATGGAGGGGTGGCAGTATCCCATGGCAGCATCCCATTGCAGACTTTTGCCCTGAGGCATGGGGCTGGGGAGGTCCACTACAGGTACACACTTATCTCTGATTAATCAGCTGACTCTGACACAGCAAGCACAAGACAATGCACTTTCATGTGCATGCGCATGGAGTTGTGAGAGGGTTGTGTGAATTTTCAGTGGCTCAGGGGGTTTTGTAGATTAAGAAGCTACAGGGAGGCTACTCCCAGGGTCCATCATGTTGCAGGATGTGAGAATGATGTCAAGATGGGGAGAGTCAGAAGTGACCATTGTCCTAAGAGCTTGGCATCTTATCAAATGCAAGAAGAGATGGGAAAAGCAAGTGGATTTTTTGCTACCTGTTCTTCCTTTGTACTGTTCAGAGTAGGTCCTGTTCATCATCTACTGCTTTAGTGGATGGCTGCATCCCTATCTTGAACGTTCATTGGACATGCTCATCCCCCTCCACCCTCTGCTTCCCTCAGATCAACTCTGAAAATTATTCAATTCCCCCCCCCCACCAAATCAGAAAAGAACATTGATATTTTCTGAGCCAATCCAATTGAAAAGTGCACCTCTTCTGTGCCAACTTTACCATCACTGAAGCACCTCTCCACCAGTCCCACAAACACCCTCCCATTTTCAGCCCTGAAGCAGTGACAGCAGCAAGAGTTGTTTATGGGGAGTAGAAGTCATGCCAGAAGGTGCAGCCTTCAAGCCTCCACAACCTTCCTATTCGCAGTAGCAGACCTCCCACTTGCTGACAGGGCAAATCTCCCAGGTGCCGAATTCACATGACTCCAGGACCGCATGGAAAACCCTAATGAGGTTCCCGACCCAGTCGGAAACTGTGCTTCTGGTTTTCCAGAAGCTCAGTTTAATACAGCGGGGAAGCCTCAGATAGCTTCTCATGTTGGTCCTGGAGTCACAAGGGTCTCCGTGTTGATCCATGTGAGTAGGGGGTGGTGGTTTTATGGAGCTTTGCCCCAGGATGCCTTGAGGGGAGGTCTCCCACTGCCTTTCCTCCATCACAAGGGCACTCACACCCTTTCCTCACAAGGTAAAAAAAGCAAAAAACCAGCAAGTGAAGCATAGGGTAAAGCTAGGTAACCTTTGGGCACAATCCTAACAAGGTCTACTCAGAAGTAAGTCCTATTTTGTTCAGTGGGGCTTACTCTCAGGAAAGTGTGGGTAGGATTGCAACCTTAGAAAGCTTTCTCCTTCTTTGACATAAGGTTCTATAAGTCACAGAGCTATTATCCAAATCTGAGCTCCAAATTCACTAGACTCTGTCCCACTGGCCCTCTTGGACATTACAAGATTTGACTGGATATTATAGAAAAGCACAGATGATGGGAAGCATGCAAAGAGATGGGAAACACACTAACCATTCAGTAATGCCCATAGACACTTTTCCTTTGGGCTCAAGCAATAGCAGTGGTTACCTGGACACAGGCAGTCATCTACTAGCCTTTCTGAATGACAGGAGCTTTACATGTGTATTCCAACCTTTATACATGCTGGTTGAAAATGGTGCCAAATCTGAATTTCATAGCTAGGAGCAACACAGATAAAGGACAGGAGCAGCAGAACAATGATGTGGCATGTATTCTGTGGTTTTTTTCCTGGGTGAATGTTGTGGTCATCTGTACGGCATCCATTCCATTGTTGGTAGTCCAAAGTACAGCTGAACAAGGAGATACCCTGGCATTGAGATGTGTTCTCTAAACTGCATGAAATTAGGCATTTGGAAGACATTTAGGTGGCATAATTCATAGGTTCATCCCCTAGAATCTGGCATTAATTGGAAGCACATTTCTGTAATGCATGTAGAACAGCCATGTTCAAAACAGTGTGCCGCGGCACATTGGTGTGCTGTGAATGGTCTGCAGGTGTGCCTCAGGAATTTGGGGGAGGGTCATTTATTAGTAGGGCCATTGAGGTATGTGAGTACCCTACCACCAGTGCAGTGTGCCTTATCAATTGCCAAAAAACAGATGGTGTGCCTTGACAAATATAGCACCTTGTCACTGTGCCATGAGAAGACTAAGGTTGAAAATTGCTGATCTAGAATCACCTTACCTTTCTTTAGTTACCTCAATAAAAAGGAAAGCCATGCCAATTTAGTCATGATACTTGATAACAAGTATCAGAACACCAAGTCCCAATAGAATGCATCATTGATACCACTTTGCGCTGCTTAGAAGAAGTACAAGGTATTTTATTATTTTTAGTATTAACAGTATTTAGGTACATATCAATGGTGTCACTAGGGGTGTGTGGGCCACACTGGGCGATGCACACGGGGGGGGGGGAGGGTGATACCACTACTGGCCAAAAATTGGTACTTTTGAACAATAACAATATGCTATATATCATGTAATGCAGAATTTCATGCAGAATGCAGTGAAACAAACCATGTTGGAATATCTCTATTCTTTCAAAAGTTGAGCCCAAAACCCAGTGGGGTGGAGCAATGGTGCATCACCATGTCCACCAACCAGGATGTTGCCCTGCCCACTGCATGACAGGCAATCCACCATGGGGGTGATGTGCTGGCCTCCCTCATGGGTGACGCAGACCCGAGTGACGCCACTGGTACAAATGCAACAAAGTAAAAGGAACGTCTTAAATGAAGCACCAGACAACCGATACACTTTCGAAAATAGTGATAGGTATTGTTTTACCTTGTGTTAAGAATTCTGCTGTGGAATAGCAGGCTAGACTGAGAAATAGCATTTGCTCAGGATCAACCAGCAAGCTTCTTGAATGGTTGGAATCGAACTTGGCTTTCTCTAGCCCCAAACCTGACTACTAGAACCTAGAACTGCTTGGTTCACACCATCTGGTAATTATGCAAGCAGGTCAGGTTGTGAAGAAAACCAGAGAAGAGATTATCATATTTTTATGATTAAGGATGCATATGATTAAGGATGCTTTAGCCCTCCCAAATGTGCACATAGCAAAAGAATAAGAAAAGGCTCTCCATCCCAAAGGGACTCACAGTTTGAACAGCAGCAGAAAGGAGAACAGCCATGGGGGAATAATGCCATGTTGAGATGAATGGGGGCAGTTGCTCATTTCCCTGCTGAATGTTAGCAAACTGTCACTGTAAAAAGTGCATGTTGCATATCACAGAGCCACCTAATATGTGATAGAAAGAGCATAGGAAGTCAGTTGCCACTTCTAGAGATTCTGGACCAGTAGTTCTAGTCTAATCCAGGGACCACAGGTGGTCCGTGAGACCCTCAGAAGTAGTCCGCAAGGTCTCAGGAAAGAAGGATGATCACCTTTGATCACTTTCAGCATCTTGCCAAGTGAGCACTCCCCCATGGACCACTGAAGTGTCAGCTGTGGCTATAGGTATTCCATTTTCCACCCCTCTGATGGTCCAGTGCTTGCTGAAGTGCCAGGTGAAGGAGGGTTCATTTTCCACCCTTTCTGGTAGTCTGGAGGGGTGCTCACTCGGTGAGATGCTTCCCCATGGACCACTAGAGAGGGTGGAGAATGAACCCCCCAGTACTGACATTTCCAGTATCTCGCCGAGCACTCCCCCATGGGCTACCAAACTGAATAGTATTTTTGTGTGTGTATGGTGGGGATGGAGGGGATTGCATGTGGTCCGCGACAATTCTAATGTTTGCCTCAGTGGTCCACAGGCTCCTTAAGGTTGGGAACCAATGTTCTAGACCTTACACTTCCAGGAATATTCACTGTACTGGAAAAGTTGTATATAAAATTACAATCCTATCATTGGACTGTGCTGCAGTGTAGCCTGACTTAGGGCATCACAAAATGCAATGCTCTATAGCGCGTTACCCAGCTGCTGCTGGAAATGGTGTATGTTGCAGGCTATGAGAGAGTGGCTTTCCTGAATCCCTGATGCTAGTATGTTAGTGGCATGGATTGGCTGTGGGTAGGGAATGAGAGGATCATGGCATTTTAGGGAATGAACTGGGGGGGTGTATTGCGGGAGGGGGTGTATCTAGTAGCAGTTGTGTAAGCCAGCTCTTATCCCTGCTTTTAAAAACCTCCCCACCCCTTTTCTCTCCTTGGATATACACCACCAAAATGGATGGTATATGTCCAAGAAGACCCATAGACAGATTGAAGGCTTACATGGAGGTAAATAAAAATGTTTTTTACTTACCTCCCATTTGCCTTCAGGTTGCCTCCCCATAGCATGCAGTGCATGGTGGAGAATAGGACTTGGCTCTGAAACTAAGAAAGAAGTGGTTAAATCTAAAATATATGGTAATCTATTAGAGGAGTGTGAAATTTCATCAGTACTTTTATTGTTTGGTTTTGCAAAACATTTAACCCATTTTTGCCCAGCCCACAGGTGTACACATTTGGTCCTTGTTGCATATAAACAACATTGGGCAGAAATGGTTTAAAGTATTACTTTACCAGGAAACCAAACGTGCTTTTAGATGGCCGCTCTCAGATGGCTTTGCACTGCATAGTTTTGTTTGATTATGAAAAATATTTTTAATTTTTAATGGTCTTGTTCAGAATTGTTTTTCCATAATGAAAGGTGGGATAAAAATCATTTAAATGAATATACATTTGCTATACAAATCTGCTTCTCTTAGCGAGAGGCAGAACTGAATTTCAGCTTCAATACTGGAGGAGAGCATTATGGATTCAGCTTACCTCCATTGGTGATATTTGCCTTGGATTCTGCTCCATGGTGAGGATTTGAGTTCTGTGGTGACATCCACAAGTTGGAAGGAGCCCTTATGCCAGGGGAGGGACTGGAGCAAGCCTCAACAGCACTCAGACCAGGCAAAGCAGGGTGGGGGTGTCTCACTGCACAAAGACACAGGCTGGGAGCCAGGCAGGAGGGCCTCTAACCTTCTTACCTATTGCCCCTCCTTTCTAAACGTACCCATTCACCAGTGCATGTTTTAAACTTCCCACTAACTTTTTCCATCTCTCCTATTGAGTCATCCCTGGCAGAGGAAACTCAGCCCAGTTTCCTCGGCTAGCCTTACTCTTACTTTGTTTCTTTCTCTCCTTCATTTAACCCATGCCTGTCCAAACAGAGCTATTTACAAATACAGGTATCCAGTTATCTGCAATTCTTCATGTCTCCCTTCCCCCCATGCCCATTAGCTTCTTTTCCCTGGTGCCAAGCAAGTCTGTGCCTTCA
Source organism: Tiliqua scincoides (assembly GCF_035046505.1). Classification (NCBI taxonomy): domain Eukaryota; kingdom Metazoa; phylum Chordata; class Lepidosauria; order Squamata; family Scincidae; genus Tiliqua; species Tiliqua scincoides. The sequence continues at coordinate 64,870,212 of NC_089826.1, forward strand.
GGGGGACACAGACAGAACATTAACAGGAAGCAGGACAGTTAATATCTCATCCCCTAGCATGCAGGCTGCCTGCCTGCCTTTCATGTTCCTGTTTTAGCGTTCAGTAAAAGGCAGACACAGACTTGCTTGGCACCAGGGTAAAGTAACTAAACAAAGGTAATGGGCACTGGGGACATAGAGAAGTATTGTACTTCTCCATATAGGATCACCTTTTAGCTGCAGTTTTTGTATCTGTGTGTGTGGGGGGGGGGGGGCAGCTGTATGTTTTCTCCCACAACCACTTAAATATCTGTGTAGCTGACTTTACAATCATTATTATATTATTATTAACAGTATTTATGTACCACTTTTCAACAAAAAGTTCACAAAGCAGTTTACAGAAAACAATCAAACTAATGGCTCCCTGGCCCAAAAGGGCTCACAATCTAAAAAGATACGACACCAGCAGACAGCCACTAGAAAAGACACTGCTGGGGTGAGGTGGGCCAGTTACTCTTCCCCTGCTAAATAAAAGAGGAGCACCCACTTGAAAAAGTACCTCTTAAGCAGTTAGCAGGGGTAATTAAACATCATCTTTTTCTTCTGTCTCTATATTTCTTAATAAACTCTGTATTGCTTTGGAAAACTCCGCCTTGTGGTTGCTGGTAGTTGAATTGGAGGCACTTTGAGGTTGCCAGTCCAATATACAGTCCAATGATTTTCAACCATCATGTCGTGGCACACTGGAGTGCCCTGAATGATCTTCAGGTGTGCTATGGGAGTTTGGGAGAGGGTCATACATATTAGTAGGGCCACTGGGGGTTCTGAGCCCCTGGCTGGCAGTGTAGTGTGCCTTGTCAATTGCCAGAAAGTTGATGGTGTGCCTTGACAATTTCAGTGCCTTCTCAGTGTGCCATGAGATGAAAAAAAGTTGAAAATTGCTGATCCATCCCATGTTCTCCAACAGCCATAGATACACAACTGAGTTTAATTCTGGGCTAAGCCTGTGCGTACACCTGTAGAGCATGCATGTGTGTGTGTGAGAGCAAGCAGTTTTGGCAACAGCAATCCATACAATTGGAGGGCGAGCAGAGAAGGGATGTCTAAGAATCTAAGAAGGCAGATGCCTAAATTGGGAGCACTGCTGGTTAACAGCTCATGCAGAAGATTTGGAGTGGCATGTTTTCTTAGCCTAATTAATTTGTTCTATGCTGCCGGTGTGAGTCATTGACCTACTGTGGTCAGAGTGCAGAGAGAGGTAACTCCCCACTTCCCAAATCCTATTATTCCTAGACTTTGAATATAGTTAGAAAAGATTACGAGAGTGCATTCTTTGCTGTCAAACCGGAATGCAATAATTCTTTGATTTGAAGGAAGCAGGACAAACTCAGCAGTGATTTTTTAGGGCAACACAGCCTTTAAATCAAAAGCAGTCAGTTTCAAATATATGTGTAGGGTGTTATAATCTAGGTTGTAATAGGTTTATATAGCTTTCCAAGTGAAAATGCAGGTCTTTTGTTAGTGCACTGTTTGTGTCCAAGGTAGTGCACTGTTTGTGTCCTTACATAAATCATAGCAACTGTAATTTTTAATCTTGAAAAATTCTTTTGACACCCAATTACTATGAAGTTGCTGGAAAAGATTGCTTCTACCCTCCTACAATGGCTGTGTTCTGCAGCTGCTGACCATGGCACACAGCGGAGGGTGGCTTAATGGTCGTGGGATAAATTGCTCACCTTTGTTACATGACAGCAATCTGTGACATAGTAAAGGCCGTGTGGCGCATTTCTGCACATCTTTCTTGCAAATTAAAAACACAGCCTCCCCTGGGATGTGAATGAAGTTTGTGTTGGGACTTGAGCCAAAGATCTCGCCTTCTCTTGCTGAGGCATAAATGGGAAGCTCATCGTTTCAGGACTGAGGGCTCACCTTTGTATGGCTGGATCAACAACATTTTCAAAATACCAGCTTTAAAAAAAAAATGAAAGGAGCCATTTTTGTGCCCTTGTGTTCATCAACATAATTGTCCCCTTCTTATCGTCATGCTCATTAGTACTGATTAGACAACTTCTAAAGCAGTTCTCCTATAAATCACAGCAGCCTTGATCTCGACAGTGAAAATAAAATTAGCAGTAGGTGAAAGTCACATTTTTTACTTAAGACTGGTTGAAAATGATAATTAGAACTTACTTCTGATTGGTTTCCCTTTTTCCCTGTGTGTGTGTGTGTGCGCATGTGTGTGTGTGTGAGAGAGAATATATTTTAGCCACAACTTTGAACAATTTTGCTGCATGACAGAGCTGCCCAATCCTACCTCAATTCCCCCATGCCATTGCAGCAGGGCCAGTGCAACTTGTGCTGTATCCTGTGGGGGAATTTGCAGTGTGACAGACTCCTCAAGGTAATTTGTACCCATGCAGTGGGGAAAGCCCCAGCCTGCACAATGGGTCTACTCAGACCTGTGCCAACTAAATAGTTGGCGCTTGTCTGTGTGGATCTGTGTTGGAAGATCAGGCCAGAGAAGGGGAACGGGATACATTGCATGCCACTGCCGCTGATCCTGATCCATCCACCTTGTCTCTCCCCGCATTGCCATATACCACCCCCTCCCCTGATCTTCTACCACTGCTTCCATCTCTGCTGCTCAGAGAAGCCCTTACCTGTTCTGGTGCGCACTGGATCCTGCACTAGTGCCAGCAGGGTGGTGCAGACTTTTTCACCAGCCCGTCCTGGAGGCACACTGTTGCGGCATGCTTTAAGGCATGTTTGCAACAGTCTGCAACAGCAGAGCACTCGGGCTGCCAGTGCAGAGGCACAATAGGATTGTACCATAAATCACATTACTTTTTAGAAGTCAAGAAAAGATTGATCTGGTTTTCTAATCTATCTTAGTCATTTTAATTGTTGAAAAAGAGACAACATGAAACTGCCTTGAACAAATGTAAACCTTAATTAATTTCACATGTCAGTGTACCAATTACATTTTGGGTATGCAATTAAATGACTAATTGTGTTTACTATGCCTGCACATACTAAACAGAGACCTCTGGATCCAGCCATGCAGGTAGTCTCTCTCTCTCACTCATACTCATACTCATACTCTCTCTCTCTCTCTCTCTCTCTCTCTCTCTCTCTCTCTCTCACGCACACACGCACGCACGCACGCACGCACAACATGTTGTATATGTTGTAGGCCTTTTGAAAAAACCTACTATGAAAAGGTGACTTCTAGCCTTGATAGTTCACACTGTACATTACCATTAAACACTATCTCTTGCAGGCCATACACAAACAAGTGGGCCAGATTTCAATACTGGAAAGGAATTTTTAGTCATGAGAGATATTATTTGCAGAAGTGCCATCTCTCTCCCCAAAGCACACTTTCTGTGTTTCTCAGTGAACCACCTTCATCTCATTCTCTAAAACCAGTAAGGTTTTCTAGCCATTATAATAGCTCACTTCTGCTCTGAGAGACATACGTCTTTTCTTCTAGCACAGGGCTGACAGCATAAGGCTCATGGACTAGATATGGGCCACAGAAGCTCTTCATGATGTAGCTGCAGAAACCTACACAGCTAAGGTTTGGAATGCTGTTCCAAAGTCTCATGAGACTTCATGAGTCTCATGAGACTTCGGAACCCAACATCTCAAGGGATTCTGCTTATATATATATATATATATATATTTTACATATAGTAAGAGGACTTTAAAAAATTATAAAAACAAATGTGGCCACGTCATCATTTAATAGTCCAGATTAAGGAACTTAATTTACAAAACTCCAAGGATCATCTTCAGACAAGTGCAAATATGTACAACACAGTGGTGTAGCTAGTGGATAATACCATCATGTTATATATCATTTGATGCAGAATGTAATGAAACAGATCACATAGAAATACCTGTTTGCTATCAAAAGCTATAGCCAAATAACCGGAAAGGAAAAACACAACTGCCTTATGTCTCAAAAAGTGGATTTCTTTAACGCAAAACTGACTAATGAGTCTGAGTGTTTTGAGAGCTAACAAGGTGTTATTGTAACACAGCATGGAACCAATAAGATGTGGTTAGGAGTCGGCTCCCTTTTCCTTTTATCAGAGCTAATACTCAAACTCCTATTCAGTTGTGTGGTGTCATCAAGTTGGCTACTTTTGGGGGGGGCGTTACGGATTGGTTGGGTAATCTGTACTGCTCTACAGTAAAATAAATAAAGTTAATGGAGGTCACACATGAGTTACCAGACTGGGTGACACCAACCTATTGATGCCACTGGTGGGAGGGTTGGGTGTCGTTGTACACTGGCTTAGATGACTTTTAAAGTGGATTGTAAACATTCATGATGGACTACAGTCTATCAATGGTTATTAACCATAATGGCTACTTTGAACCTCTAGATGCAGGGACAGTATGTCGCTGTCTACTATGTGCAGGGCAGCAATAACGGGAGGGCACTGACATTCATCCATTTCTTATGGGGAAATATTCACTGCATTTATTTTCTGACCATTATTATTATTCATTTCATGTCATGACTATTACCATCTCTCAGCCCCACCTACCTCACAGGATTGTTGTGAAGACAAAAGAAGGGGAGGAACCATGCACACCACTCTGAGCTCCTTAGAGGAAGGGTGGAATAAAAATGTGAAAGGTATTAATTAATTAGGGGGGAAGGGGAGGGGTCCCTTGCACACTGTCATGAGGCTCCCTGCAAAACAGAGTGCTTTGCAGCCCCTCTAGCTATGCCACTGGTGGGATGGCACTCCCTTGCCTTTATTATGTTGCAAACAATGGAAAATTTCAACTGATGCAGCTTCTATTTTACAAAAACAAAACTCATAGTTTTTTAGCTACTTGTACCTCCCAAAATTCAAATTGTTATCAGCAGTGTCTAGCAATTTGTTCATGATCTTATAATTTTATCACAGCAAAACAGTTTCATTTGTCTGCCCCACCCTAGTAGTCATCCCAAGTGCAGACCTGCCAGGAGAAATGACTGGTAACAAATTAAATGCTGAAGTTTTTGCTTTAGTATTGAAAATTCCTGAAAGGGGGGGGGGGAACCGTTTTTTTTCTGCCTTAATTCGGTCAGCTACAATAGAGGGTGGAAAATCTCTTCTATGTAAATAACATGATTGATGCTATGCAAATAATTGTTTTCTGTGATAAGTGGTGCTCTGAGGTAACCAAATTGACATAAACGGATCACCCAGTGGTTTCTAGCACTAACAGAAGTGAAACTAGTAATTCATGAGAATATTACTTTTTATTAGACTGTGACTCAGAGTAGTTTTTTTAGGGCTTCTTGCAGCTCCGTGCAGAATTACTCTAATTCTTGCTAGACAAGATAAGAAAGCAGAAGTGTTGATTGGAGGGAGAGTGAAAGGGTAATATAAAAAATCTATATTTCCTCTGTAGATTTTAAAGCAAGGGGAAGTGCTTGGTATTGAAACAACCACGTCAAAAAACTTGATCAGTTTGAAAACAGATTTCCTAGGAAGATAATAGGGTAGGCAAAAATCAACCAGCCTTATTTTTTTTAACTCATTAACTGAATTCCTAATGACATATGCTTAATTTAATATTTCAATTTGAGAACTGAATTAATTCTGAATAGGTCCATGAGCTCTGGTGCATGCTAGTGTGTGCACACTCTTGTGGCCCAATCATGTACACCTTTTACAGCAGCACATCTCTTGGTACATTGTTGTATAAAGCCCAGTGATAGTGTGAACATCATGCTGCTTGCCAGGCCTTTTGGATCTGCTGCTGCAAATTGCAGCAGCTCCACTTCCATCCCCATAGAGCAGGGTGTCCAAACTTTTTGGCAGGAGGGCCACATCATCTCTCTGACACTGTGTTGGGGGTCGGGGGGAAAAAAGAATTAAAGTACATTTAAAATTTGAATAAATTTACATATGTTTACATAAATGTATATATTAAAGATGAGCTTATATCAGGGGTGTCCAAAGTTTTTGGCAGGAGGGCCACATTGTCTCTCTGACACTGTGTCAGAGAGTTTACATAAGTTTACATAAATGAATATATTAAAGATGAACTTATATGAATGAATGAAAGTCTTGCAATAGCTCAAGGCCTATAAAAGGCCTGGCACAAAGCAAGGCTGGCCTTTCCTTTGCTGCTACTACTGCATCACAGACGTGAAACAACAAGCAGTGGAGGGAGCCCTTATCCCACAGCTCTCGCAAGAGGTCAAACAGTTGCCCTCACGCTGAGAGCGGTTGCATCGGGCCAGTGTGGGCTCCAACAAATCTCCGGAGGGCCAGAGGCTCATTGGAGACTGGGGGCTCCCCAAGGGCCACACTGAGAGGCCTCGAGGGCCACAAGTGGCCCCAGGGCTGGGGTTTGGGCACCCCTGCCATAGAGACCAGGCTACGCTAACCTCAGTAAGTTGGTGGCAGGGGTTTGTTGTGGGCAGAGGGGGAGGGTAGGGAGAATTTTGGGGCAAGGAGGGAGGATTTGGGGTGATTCCCAATGGCAGAGAATTATGTAGCATGCTATCCCCTCTTTCTGCTGCTTCACTGGCAGCTATTGGAGGGGATTGCATTTGGCACAGTTTGCTCATGCTGGATGTCACCCTCTCCTGCCTCTTTCAATGACCCCAGCCCTTCCCATTCCACCCTCCCCACCACTGGTGACCCTGGGCCAAGACTGCAGAATACACCCTCCCACCAGTCCCCCCCTTACCATTGCGTCCTGAGCTGTGCATGGCCTCCCCGGCCCTCCAGAGTTTTTCTAAGGCCTCCAGAGGGCCTTTAAACGTCACTTTCTGATTTCATCGGAAAACTGGAAGTGATGTTTAAAATACCTCTGGAGGCCTCCAAAGGGCCAGAGGAGGCCTTGTGCAGCATCCCTGGCCTTCAGAAGACTTCTGGAGGGTGGCTGGAGGTAGCAGCAGGAGGTGTGAATGGCAGGTGGCAGCTGGCGGTGGAACCCCTGGAGGTGTGGTGGCCCGGAGCACTTGCCCCCTTGATCCTCCCAGTACGCCAGTTTTTTGGCAGGTGCTCTGTTTTCCCCCACCACACATGGGGCTGCTCTGGCCTTTATGCTGGTGTTCTGGAAGTGCATGGCCCTAAAGCCTGCCCCTTCATCGGAAGTGGGGAGGGGGAATAGGATTGGGCCATTAGTGAATGTTCTCTTCTTAGAAACACAGCAGTACTGTCAGTAGTTGCTGACGCTGTCTGGATAAGAAGTGTATGCTGCAGGGATTTAAGTTTTGCATTCTGTGGGACCTGATACATTCTGTATCCCTGAATACTGATATATTATGGAACTTCACCCCATTCTTCCTTTCCGTGGTTTAACCACCTTCTCCCCTGAAACAAAACTTTAGGAGCAAAGCAGTAGAATTTCTTTTTTAAAACGTATAGTGGGATTGACTAAACGTATCTCTGATCTTTTCCAGTTCCTGGGCTTGTCATGTCATTTACTCTCGGAAAGGGTAGCATACGTCCTTCTCTAACCCTGATTACTTTAAAGTTAATAAGTACAATGCACAGAAGCTGTGCGGAATGGAAGTGGTCATCCTACAACAAGGTCCTGATTTATTTTACATTTGCAAGATGGATCAAAGCCAAACATGCCAGATGTTGCCAAAGGAGAAAAGTTATGGCTGTTGCCATGCTAGCTGGCACTTGAAAGCTAGCTGAGCATGGGAGGATGTTGGTACTTAGCCTGGCTGTTCACTCCAACACCGAGTGTGGAAATGGCATTGACTGCTCTTTCCAGCTTGCCCAAGACTTTTGTTATCCTATAGCAACAGCTGCAGTAAATAGTGATACAGGCACTTGACAATTGGCGCTGTGAAAGTTTTTTTTTCTCTTTAAAGCAGTACTGGGCAGAATACCAAGTGCATTGTTCTTGGTGTGTGGCAGACACATTTGGTAGCAAAGGATAAAATGCTTGTTCTAGCAAGTGCTCTGAAAAATTCCTGCAGATCCCCCTGGCAGGTTGGCTTGTTAAGAAGGGGTATTCCTTACCTGGGAACAGCTTGATGGGTCTCATTTGTTGTTGTTTTTTTCACGGAGAAAAAAATCGCTCTGCTTGATTTAATAGAGAGGACAGGTGAATCTGTCTCTACTTTGTTCACTTTGAAAGGCTTTTGTCACATTTGGCAGGTGTTGTTCTCTAGCATCTGTTGATTTGCAGAAGGAAACATTAAGAGATCAAGGCTGCAATCCCAAATGTACTTACTTGGCTTGACCAGATTTATTAGGAACTGGAGGCTTGGAAGACATCTGCTTTGGCATGGACCAAACATATTTTAGCTATATGTGACATGCTGACACAGCGGCTTGCCTGCCCTGTAGGTGGACAGCTGCTGGACACTCCCATTTTGCTTCATGCCAAGCCTGCCCTTCTTGCCAGCTCTGTGAGAATGGGAGGATAATGAAATAATATTGTTCTTACAGCTGTACTCTGGGGTAGCACTGGCTGAATAACACAATAGAAAGCACTTGAGGAACTTGAAGAACTTTAGAGGTGGATTCCAAATCCCATGTCAGTTCTATTTTCACTGATCTGTCTGTGCAGCAATGAGTAGAGAAAGCATAAGCACTGAGGTTTTATTTGTGCTGAAAATAGGTTTGTGAGATGCAGGGGCACAGGGCCAGCTTTAAGCCAGTTGGACCAGTTGCTCCCAGTTGGGCCCCATGCATAAGGGTATTCTCCACTGAGGTAATCTAGTCTTGGCAGATATGCACAACTCATTGGAATGGAGATTTTGAATTATTTTTCTAGTCAAAAATTAATATTTTTACTAAATCATTTCACAGTCACTAAAACAAGTGGTTTTGTAACTACAATGTTTACTTTTTGAAGATGATCTGCACATTTTGTTTGTTTACTTGTAGGCTTCCATGTGTGCAGTTTTATATTAAAATGTGCTTGGATCCATTCGCTCCATTAACTCGCATGCACTTTTAGCACACATTTTGATTGCTTTCCATTCTACTGTAGTGATGTAAGTCTATAATACATTTTATTTATATCTCTAAGATTCTACAGACCATGGCTGTGAATCTGGGGGCCTGCAAAAAATGTTTCCATTTGAGTCAGCAGTTCCACAGGGGCATAATACCCTTCTCCTACATGTATGGGGCCAGTTAGGATTTCCGGGTAAAGAGGGTGACAAGTACCAAGGTGGTCAAATTGAGAGCATTCTAGGTCATGCCCGTGTTCTCTGCTTCATGCATGGCTTTTGGACTGCTGGTTGGAGCAGGAAATGAAAAGTAGTTCAGACGGGGGCACTGCTGCTACTCAGAATCCCTGATCCTGGGAACCAGGTGATACTAGGTCGTCAATTCCATGCAATCCCATTTCTATCTGGTAGAAAATATGGGCTTTTTGGCATATGCCAGGATGGTATAGGGGTTCAAGAGTTGGACTCACTGGAAGATCCAGGTTACAGTCCCTACTTAACCATGACTCTTCTTGAAGATTCTAGCCTATGAAGGCTATAAAGAGTGGTTGTCGTTCTCTGCATTTCTCCTGCAGCTGTCTAAGGGTGGACCTGTTGGCTCGGAATTAGCACTGCGATTCTGGGTAGACGCTCTCTGCAAGTACCTGGAGCCTCTTCAGTGCAGCTCGGGCAAACAGCTTTCCTACAACGCTAAGGAGAGAGATGCTGCGGTAGTTATTGCAGTCACCCCTGTCACACCTTTGTTCTTGTATAGCGTGACGATGTTTGCATTCCTCATGTCCTGTGGTACTCTACCTTCTTTCCAACAGAGGCAGAGGATTTCATGCAGCTCAGTGGCGATGATCTCTTTGCAGCACTTTAGGACCTCAGCAGGGATGCTGTCTTTCCCAGGTGCCTTGCCAGAGGCGAGGGAGTCCAGGGCCACGTGAAGTTCTGCTAGGGTTGGTTCACTGTCAAGCTCCTCCAACACAGGCAGGCACTCAGTGTTGTTCAGTGCTTCCAGCATCCCATCTGCTGTGCCCAGTCCTGGATGACCTCGACTGTGGCAGACTTCAGAGGGGCAGTTTTCTTCTGTGTTGGACCTAGGACCAGCTTGATACCATCATACATCCCCTTGATGTTGCCCATGTCAGCTGCTATCTGTATCTGGGAACGGAGCTGGAGCCAGTAGTCATTAGCCCATCTTCTGGCAGTCTGCTGGACTTTACTGAGAGCAGCTCAGAGGACCTGCAGGTTGCGCTCACTGGGACAGGCTTTGTATGCTGCTAGAGCTCACCTCTTTTCCTCAATGACTGGTGTTGACAATCACCTCAATGAGAATCACCTCATAGGGTGGTTGTGATGAAAAAAGAAGGGGAGCATCTATGTACGTCATCCTGAACTCCTTGGAGGAAGGATGGTATAAAAAATGTGAAAAATAAATTCACACATTATCTTGCTGTCAAAAGAAATTCTGATACTTGAAAAATATAATTATAAATTGTAACCTGTAGAGTAGCAGTTCCCAAACTACAAGTCGAGACCAGTTTTTGGTGGGTCACAAAACTGACAAGCTGATAGCTAGCAAGCCCTATGGAAACCGAAACAGAGCAACAAGTGTGTGTGTACTCATAAGTAGGTGAACATGCCTTGGTCCACTTTGAAGGGCAGGCTGAAGGGAACACAATGTCACCAGAATGGTCCCGAACCAATGAATGCAGGCCCCAACAAACTCTTGAGAAGGAAGTACCCCTCCCCAAGGTGACAAGGCAAATGTATAAGCCATATGGAAACTAAAACTGAGTCACATGTGCATTCACAAGTAGGCAAATGTGCCTCAGCTCATATTGGAGAAAAGGCAAAGGGGAATGCAAGACCACCAGAATGGTTTCAATCCAATGAATGTGGAGCTCAAGATTTTTTTAGTCTTGCAAAGCTGGGTGGGTTCCAATAGAGAGCCATTTTCAACCAGAGTGCTGTGGTACAGCGGTGTGCTGTGAGTTGTCTATAGGTATACCACAGGAATTTGGGAGAAGGTCAATTAATAGTAGGGCCAATGGGGGATGTGAGTCCCGTCCCCCCATCCCCGCACTGGCAGTATGGTATGCCTTGTCGATTGCCAACAACCAAAAGGCATGCCTTGACAATTTTAGTACCTTGTCAGTGTGCCGTGAGATGAAAAAAGGTTGAAAATCACTGCAATAGAGTGTCATTTTAAAAAGTGGGTCCCAGTGCTAAAATGTTTGGGAACCACTCATGTACAGAATTATGTCAAAAACAATGCAACGTAGCATTTATAGAGTATGCCATTTCTCTAGATGAGTCAGTGTGTGTTCTGCTTTCCAGGAGAAAAAAAAAAGCTGAATATGGATAATAAGAGGAAACATGAAAAACACCATAATGGATGTTGTTTGAAGCACTTCCGTGGATGCAAGAAAGCCATTTTTGAAGTTAATCAGCATATGCTGAAAATGGTTTATGAGTATACCCTGGGCCATTTTTAAGCACTGCAAGTCAGTAAGCATTATATTGTCACTCTCTCTATCTTGTCAAATGGATTGCCCAGAAGTACCGTGGGACTTCATTCAGTACATGGAGCTATGAATGCATATTGGAGCGTAATGAGCTATAGTTAAAATAACGTGTTTTCCCTTTTCATAAAGCAAAGCATCTCAATGAAATAAACAGTTATCTTCAGAGCGGCTTCTTATAAGATCCTTTGTACTCAGGAACAGCGGTATCCAAATCTATGTGGCACATTTGTTAAAAGGGGCACTTACATGTATCAAGTTATGTATTGTTATTTAATTGTTCCCCTTTTAAAGAAGACATTGCTAATATAATATCGGAGCCAAACAGACTCAAAATAATTCATAGGGGTTTGTTGTTTTTTTTTATATAAAACATTTTTTATTTTAATAAAAATGAGAATGTATTTGACAAAGGCTCCAACTGAAAGTTTAAGCAGGAAATTTTTTTATGGTTATTGGATATAGTATTGGAGTATAGTGTTGGTCTCTCAGATCTCCCCTTCTCATCCCCTGATAATTTACAAAATACACTCAATGACTTACGTCAGTGGTTCCCAAACTGGTGGGTCACGACCCACCAGGGAACTGGAAGCAGGGCATACCTCCTTAAGGGGAGTGACTCTACTCCAATGGCAGTGGCAGTACTGCAGAGATCACAGTGCTGCTGCCGCCAAGGGGCTTTGTTACTTACCTGGGGGGCAATGCTGGCCCCCTGCAGATTCCTGGAGGCTCGCAGTCCCCTCTGATCTCATCTGCAGCTTGTTTACAAAGCCTTTATCTCTGATCTACTTCTGGTTTTGGGGGAAACGGGAAGTAACTTTCGAATGGAGATAAGGGCTGTCTACAGCAGCCACAGAAGAGACCAGAGGGGGCTGCAAGCCTCCAGGACCCTGCAGGAGACCAGTGCTGCCCCCCAGGTAAGTAAAAAAAAAAGCCCTTTGGCAGGCATTGCTGTAATTTCTGCAGCACTGTCACTGTCCCCTCCCTGCCCATTCAAACACCCTGTAGGAGTTTGGAAACCACTGGCTTACATATGAATTGCTGCATCAACATAATGTAGCTACTGTGTTAATATTCAAGAGTATGTACTATCATTAGGGTATTCAAAGAGCTTCCACCTGTCCATCAGCTTTGGTGTGTAAAATTGTATTTTCCCCCCCTGACTTTTATTTGGGGGTCTATCTGCCCATTTAGTCAAGTCCTGATTTTTTTTTTTTTAAAGTTGGAGTAAAGGAGTGTTTGAAATGTCACATGTTAGGGCAGGAGTATCAAACTCGTTTCATACAGGGGACTGGATAACATTCACCATGCCTGCTGTGGGCCGGAAGTGATGTCATATAACAGGAAATGAGGTCCTGACCAGAAATCAGCACTTTTTTCTCATTTAGGAACTCTTTAGCTGCAAATGACAGAAAACAAAATATGCAAATCTTGATCATGGTTTTAAGATATGGGAGACGCCAATCATCACTCAGACAGCCCCTTTGAAGTATTACCTTGACACAGCTAGCAACTGAAAGCTGCTGATGAAGGTGGTGGGAGAGCCTGAGGGCCAGATAAAGAACTTCCAGGGGCTTCATCCAGCCTGCTGAACTTAGGTTTGACACCCCTGAGTTAGGAGCCTTGGCCTACCTTCCAGTACACCATCTCGAAGCACATAACATTGCAAAGTGCTTCATGATACTTTCCTGAAAGCGTTTGCTGGTGGAACACGCATTCCACAGTTGCTGAAGAAGCATAGGATTGGGCCATTAGTTGGATCTAGGGTTGGATGCTAGGGTTGCTTGCCACCTCCCACATTTGTGGGTTAGATCCAAACCCTAACTTGCCTGTATAGACATACGGCCCAATCCTAACTAATCCCCCCTGCCACCAATGTAGCAACACTGGCAGAGACTCCACTGCATCCTGTGAAGGAATTTCAGCTGCTGGAGGTCTCATTTGTCCCCCTTTTTTCTGGGGTAAGACCCAGCAGCTGTAACAGGTAACCTTGGACCTGACCAGTGATATTGCTGGTGCAAGTCTGCATTGATCTGTGTCGGCAGATCAGGCCTGGGAAGGGGTTAGGCCAAGTCATGTACTGGAACCGCCAATCCCATCCCCTCTCAGGCTGAGCCACCCACTCCCACCATTGTCGTCACCCCCTGCCCTGTTGTCACCCCCTGCCCTGTTACATTCCCTCTCCACTGTTTCCCCATCCATGCGCTGCACAGCACCAGGCTTCCCTGCTCCAGGAAGCATTGCTCTGGCCACTGGTGGGCGTGGGAAAATATCTGGCCATCCCAGCAGCATGTGTTGCCTTTCCACTGTCACAAAGCATTTTGTGGTTTGTTGTTGTTGAACATTGTTCAAAGCAATGTTGAAGCATGCACTCCACTTGCTTGCCCCTCCATTAGGATTGGGACCATAGAATCATAGAGCTGGAAGGAACATTCAAGGCCATCTAGTCCAACCCCCTGCTAAAAGCATAAAGGACTGTCTCTCACTCATGCAAGAGCAGGAGGGATATAATTTGGGGCAATTTACCCTACTTTTTGTAGCTGTCTTCACCTGTCCTGCAAATGAATGCCTTCAAGGCAATGCTAAGCAAGACAAAGCTGGTCAGTGTTGCAGAATCTTGGAGAACTGTGTGTGCACAGCTTGCTCTGACAAGGATCAGAGAAGGAATGCGTGTGCCAGAATTAGCCTTCCAGGCATGGTGTGCGCAAAGCCTTACAGTTCTATACCACAGCCTCCAGTTTCCTCAGCAGATCTTTGCATAAACTAACTTCAGGCAGCCTCTTCTGCTTCCCATTGCTCCAGATAGCTCTGCACCCCAATGGACAAACGTACCTTTGTGCAATTCATGCACAAAGCATGAATTTGTGCAAAGATCATCTGCAAAAACTAGAGGCTGCGGTGCAGAATGGTATGGCTCTGCCCACACAACAGCTGGAAGGCTAATCCTCGTGTGTCAGATCTGGCCTACAGAGCTAGGGTTCAGAGGCCCTTGTATTACATGCCTCCAGATTCAAAATACCTCTCTTCTGCTTTCATGCCTGGAGAATGGAGAGTTTTTAAAGGTCTATCTTCTGGCCTGGATCTCATGCTCCGAAGTTCTCTCCTTTATACTCCTCCTGGCCTGTTGCCAACACTGAGGTACAGGCTCAGGGGGACACAAGGTTCTAGGCATTGAAGAGACTGGTTCCTTGAAGAACTCTGATTTTAGCTAAGGGTAAGCTGGCTCTAGGATGTCCATTCTGGAGTGCGTAGCAACAGTGTGACTGTTCCTTCTTGTTCCTTAGGGTCCCCCAGCTCTTAGGAGCAGGTTTTCATGGGGTACAGGGGTCTGGAGAGGGAAGGGTGAATCTCTTCACACAATGCTGAATCTCTCTTGTGTGAGTGGAAGGCAGTGCTTGCATTGGATGCACCCCAATATACACATGTTAAACAACTGAAAAACACCAACGTAAAGTAATTGTCAAGGTATGTATTGTATTCCAGCAGAGGTCTGGTCATAATGATATGTGCTCTGTTGTTTGCTTCCTGATTAGTTTTGTTTCTTGAGGTCAGGTCCTTCCATATGCTGTGCAAGCAGTAACAAAATTATTAGGGTGAGATATGCTGCCTGCTTTGCTAAGACAGCATTATACATCAGTTAGACTAGCATTACAGGGATACGGCACTGATGAAATGTGTTTAGGGTTAGGTACCGTATCAATCACCTTTCCCCTTGCTTCATATGGACATGGGCTCTTTCCAGAAAAAGGTGGAGAACTTGTCCAGCAAGCTCTGAAACGGGTCATGTAAATGTTATCATGGGTCTTTCCATGGGAGAAATGTGTGGACTCTTTTGCAATCATTACAGCAAGATGACGAAAGCAGAGAACCCAACTCTCTTTCATTGCACGATTAAGCCACATGCCGTATGTTATTTTTGATTGTTATACCCCTGCTAATTGGGTACTTTTTCAAGTGGGTGCTCCTTTTTTTAGCAGGGGGAGAGTAAATGGCCCACCTCACCCCAGCACTGTCTGTTCTAGTGGCTGTCTGCTGGTATTCATTTGCATCTTTTTAGATTGTGAGCTCTTTTGGGACAGGGAGCCATTTAGTTATTTGATTTTTCTCTGTAAACCACTTTGTGAACTCTAGTTGAAAAGTGGTATATAAATACTGTTAATAATAATAATAATAATATTTCTTTTCAACAGTAACTAAAATGAACGGAGTGTAGAGTTTATAGAAGTCTTTCCAGGACGCCAGATTCTTGAGTCATATGGTTTATTGTGGTAGTTTGATGGATCGGCACAGGATACAACCTAGCAACCTAACCCCACTTCTAAGTCATCAAAAGTCCTGAAACTGGGGTTATTGGGGCAATAGATTGCTGCTATCACCCAAGGCCAGGGAAACCAGACTGAAGGAGGGTATCCAGTGGAAACCTTCCTTCTTGAAAAAATGGAAGCAAATAGGAGCCTTTCCAGGTAGGGAAACTCAATGAAAACTCAAGGATTGTTAACCAGTTACCCACAATGGGGTTTTGAAGGCAGCATTGGTGGTTAATATATACATACTTAGGCCTGTATTATGTTAGTCACACTAGCCACCTGTATAGTTTCTATTATGCCGTAAATATACGATAGTAAATATATTGTGTTATTATATTATGCGGGGGGCCCCGTATCCATGGAGCCCATATCCTCAGTTTTATTTATCTGTGGATTGGGTCTGCGGATCCCTTCCCATACACCTCTTGCAGACACCACCTCTGGAGGTGAGGGAAGCAGAGCTCCCCTCAGAGGGTCTCGATGGGTCTTCTGAACCTAGCAGAGACCGCACACGCTCCTCATATCCAGAGGGTTGGGGGGCGCTCCCTCATATCTGCAGTTTCACTTAACTGTGAGGGTTCCAGAACGAAAGCTTGTGGTACAGGGGCAAGCCTGTATTGACAAAAGTTGAAAATGATCTTAATGATAACTGGTTTCTTCAGAGTCTTTGTTGACATGTATTGCAGGATTATTTATGAAATGACAAATGATGCAAGTAATAGCCACAGACACTTGCTATATATAACAAAGCATTGCCAGTTTTTGTCTTTTGTTTTAAATTGGATAATTCACTAACCTAGTGGTTCCCAAACTTTTTCAGCTGGTGGGTCCCTTGACCTTCTGGACAACTAGCTGTGGCTTCCTCTTAGGGTACAATCCAATACATTGTATAGAGTGGCAGGTTTTTCATGAGGATCCCACAGCTCCCCTGGTTGGTTTCCATGACTCCCCAGGGAGCCACGGTTCACAGTTTGGGAACCACTATATCTTAGTCAGAACAGTTCTTGTGCAATAAATTGTGTTCCGTCTGATAAACGGTGTCCTGTGCATAAGCCGTAATACACATACTTTTTAAGAACAGTGTTATCTTTCATGGGGGATGGAATTTGCATCTACATAAAAACAACTATGATATTGAATATCTCAGAACTGAATTGGGTTACAGCATCTTCAACATTTTGTTTTTCTCACAAGAAAGTGAATTAAAAATGGACTGTTAAAAGGCACAAGAGCTACTCCTAAGAATAAAAATATTATTTGGAAAATAGGTAGCATGACTGCAGGAACAGTTAATTTGGTAATCTCTTTCTATTGTGAGTTAGCTGCTCACAATTAAATTTGCCTTTCCTCTATAGAACAAACAAAGAAAAAAATGTTCCTTGGAGAATGCTTTCAGAACAGCAGGAGGTTGAAAGTATTGTAGTGCATTTGCCATCTTTTTACGATGTTTGACTCATTTGGGCTATAATTCTAAGTGCACTTAAAATGGAATGAGGTTCCATCAAATTCAGTGGCCATTATCTCTAAGGAAACATGTTCAGAATTGGACTGGCAGTTTCTGTTTGGAGGAGCCCCAGATATAGGCTACAAAGTTTTTTCAAGACATACCTGGTTCCATTTGAACTACATGCTCATTCATCTAGACACAATTCACATGCAAATGGAATTCTGAAATCACAGAATCAGCATGATAAGATAAATATTTAAACTTGGGACAAATATCTGTATATTGCCCATGCATCCTCCCATAAACACACTCAACAAGCTGCTTGGAATATAAAAGGACCACTTTATATCAAACTTGAGCAACCATGCAGCAAGAATGGAGTTATATAAATCATAGATATAACATGGAAGAATTGTAAGAGGAAAGAAAGAAAGCCTAGAAGTTTGGAAGGGAGGTAAATCTTAAATTTCAGTATTCAAAATGAAAGTATTGCAGTCATTAAGTTCATCAAAATACTTGTACATTCCCCCTCCCCCCCAAAAAGGTTCTATTTGTCTACTTTGAAAGGTCAAGGGGAAGAAAGTTTAAATGATTTATGTCCCTAATTTTCAGGTCTTTGCATCTCTGGTCCAAATTAAATGACAATATTATGAAATAAAATTTTGCTGTTCACTCAAGGGGGAAAAGAAACCTTCTAAACTGTAGTAAGACAATAAGTAGATATATCCAGTAATGTACTACCTGGTTACTACAGGATTATATAATTTTGTGGTCTGATCAGCTGCATATGCCCCTGGCAGCAAGGGAGAGGTGTCCAGGATAGAGACTGAGGATCTTTCTTAGGAGTACAAAGAGAAATCCAAGCAGACTCAGAAGTGGCAGTGGGAGGAAGGTGGCTTCCTTCTCCTGCCTTCTCTTCCCAGGAATCACAGGCAGCCTACTCTTTACTGAGCTCCTCATCAGCTGCTGGGGGAATTTTTATATACAGTCACCTCTAGCCTCCATCCTGCCCCTTCCAGCCATTGCCCCTGTGTAAGTGATGGTCCCTTCACCGGCCCCAGTCCTGGAAGGACTCTCTTCTCCATGCCTGGTTGTCCTTTTAGTTCTGGGTTGAGGTTGCAGCCACATGGTTGTGCCATTGGCCAGATATCTGGATGGGGTGGAGCCCTCCGCAACCCAGGTGTCTCGCAGAAAACCTGGAGGAGACTGCCACATTGGGCATGGCTTGTGTTAGCTGATTGAGCTTGCCCCAGTGGGCCCAAAAGCAGTTGTGTTGTCACTTTGGGGATATAGCTGTTGTCTTGATTGCCTGACGACAGGCCCAGTCAAACCACGGAAGAGACCGCTGGTCTTAGGCAGCTCTGCAGGGCAACCTGTGGGGGCTGGAGGTGAGGTCCGCCAGGGATAATAATGCTCTGGACAGGGAGAACTACTTTTCAGAATATCTCTTTTTTAAACTCTAAATTTCTTTTGGCTTGTAGAAATGGTCTTTTCACTGAAGAAAAGCTTAAGAAGTTGCATACTGTTGTAAGGATTTAAAAGATGCTCTTGAAATACTAATACAATGAGGAGATGTCAGGCAGTGCAAACCAGCAAAGGAGAAAGCAGGGTGTGAAGAAGAAATGCAGGTTTTATTATTTTTGTAGCAAAGGAAGCTTTGGAGACCAAAGCAAAAGGAGCAGAGGGGAAAGGGGGAAAAAAAAGAACTATGCACACATCTACGTTGAACCAGGTATATTTGGACCACAGACGTAATTGAAAGAGAGAGATTGCAAATAAACAAGGTACTTCAGGCAATTTTCCAAGAAAAAGATTGTTGGCTGCTGTAGAGGAAGCATCATCTTCTGAATCTTCCAACCAAATTTTCAACCAAATTGCTCTGAACAAACCTGGGAAATTTTCCAGAAGTGGTGTCTGTGATATCCTTTTTGACTCTTGTAATCTAGCTTGCATTGCAACACATAATTGTGTTGTGTCTGAACGTATTTGGAAGGAGGCCTCTGAAATTGCTAACTTATGGTATTAGTCCATTTTCTGGCTCCAGTTTGGCATTACGTGACCCACGTTTGGGCTCTCTTCTCCTCTTCCCTTGTGCTCCAAATCATTCACTCACTTCTTGTGAGGAAACACAACCGTGTTCAGAGCTTTTTAATTTAGTAAAAAGGTGGCTAAAGGGAAACGCAGCTGAGGCTATACAGTTTTGCATGGTGTGGAGAAAGTACATTGAGGAACTCTCTCTCTCTCTCTCTCTCTCTCTCTCTGTAATGTATGCAAGTTAAATGTACAAGTTATGCAGGATCAAAATCCTGCATAACTGATCGACCCCGCCTTTTGGCTGGCCAATCGGGAGGTGGATCGAGATCCTACCTATCTGATTGGTCCTCTAGTTTAGCCTGCGAATCAGGTAGTCTGAGACTGATTCAACAGCACCAATCGTGGGGAATCTGGGCAGAGCTAAGGGGTATAAAGCAAGGGGTGTTTGCCTTGTGCATTCATTCCTAGGTTCTGTTCTGAAGATGGAATAAATTGTTGAGCTGTTACCTCTTGGCCTTCGATTATTTGCACGGACACACTATTTAACACACACACTCTCTCTTTCACACACACACACACACGCACACACACACACACACCCCAGGTATAATCCAGTGCAGTGTTTCTCAAACTCTGGGTCAGGACCTACAGGTCCACGAGCCAATTACAGGTGGTTCCCCATTCATTTCAATATTTTATTTTTAATATATTAAACTTGATGCTACCATAGTATGTGACTGCATTTGGGGAAATGTTACAGACCTGTACTTTTAACAAGCTACTTTGTATATTCTTTTAATAATGATAGTAAATGAGACTTGCTTCTCGGTAAGTGTGGGTAGGATTGCAGCCTAGGATTGTTAAAAATGATCCTGCTTGATCATGTCATTTCCAGTCATGACATCACTTCCGATGGGTGCTTACTGATTCTCATTCTAGATAGTGGGTCCCAGTGCTAAATGTGTGAGAACCACTGATCCAGTGATACTGATTGGTGGGAGATCTTGGACAGCCAAAAGGAAGTACTGGCTGAGCGTCCTTCATCCAGAATTCTGAAGTATGGAATATTCCAAAATAGGGAATATTTGCGTCAACGTGACTTTTTTTTTTGCCCTAAGAAATAAAATCACAAACTGTGTTTCATGCACAAACTTTGTTTCATGCACAAAATTATTTCAAATATTGTATAAAATTACCTTCAGGCTGTGTGTATAAGGGGTACATGAAACATAAATAAATTTTGTGTTTAGACTTGGGCTCCATTCCCAAGATCTCTCATTATGTATATGCAAGTATTCTGAAGTATGGAAATATCCAAAATACTGGTCCAAAGCACTTTAGATAAGGGATGCCCAATCTGTACTCCTTTACTCAGCTCATAATTAATCAATAAGATCATCCATCACAAAGTGAGGTGATGTCCACTAGGTTAGATGATTTTAAAGGGGCATTAGATAAATTCATGGTGCAGGTCTACCAAGGGCTAGTTCTCATGGTGGTTGTAAGCCGCTTCCAGGTTTCAGTGGCAGTATGCTTCTGAATATCTCATGCAGGGGAGCAACAGCATATTGCAACAGCAACAGATATTCCTTTCAGGGATAAGGAAACCTGTGTTTGTCGTCTTCCCAGGCACATCTGGTTGGTCACTGTAGGAAACAGGATGCTTTGGTCTGATCCAGCAAGGCCAAGCTTACTTACATCTTCTCATGTAAGTAAGGAACTGAATGAGAGCATATGAAGGGAGGATGAGAAATAGGAAGAAACATAATTCTGAGGTTCATTCATGTAATGTTAAACTATGGTTTGGGGATATATGTGATCCAACCCTAAATCTTTTTCAGCCTAGAGTATGTACTTTGGGAGGGCTTCCAAAGGTGCAGTGATCAATTACATCTTTAGATAGTTAGTAATTAGTGTCATTAATTTATATGCTCCAAATTTTCATTTTAATTATGTACACTGAGAAAAGTAGATAATGCAAGCAGGTAAAGGAAATGAACAGTGAATGAAGACTTACCAGCTTTTAATTATGCAAATAAGGACCACTGTGGATAAATTATTTAGGAAACAGTGTGCTTAGAATTGAAAATCTATTTCCATCTTTTTTGTCTTTTTTTTCTTACAAGGAAAAATAATGATTTTTTCCCCTATGTCCATATCTTTGCTTCATAATCTGATGCTGCTGAGGATTCCTGACACAATTCTGGCATCCTTTACTTATGGGCAGTGGCGTCGCTAGAGGGTGCGGGACATACCAGACGACATGTGTGGAGGCGGGTTTGACACCACTACTGGCCAAAATGTTTAGAATTTTGGTATTTTCAAATAATGCCATTATGATATATCATTGAAACATATCTATTCTGTCAAAAGTTATAGCTAGAAAACCAACAGAGGTGGGGCAAGAGTGCATCACCGTAACCACCACCTCCCACTGCCTACATCCACCGTTGAATGGGAGGAGTTCCATCATGGGGGTTACGCACTAGCCTCCACCACCGGGTGGCACAAATCCTTGAGACACCACTGCCCTTCACCTCAACAAAGTAGCTTAGCTACGGAGAGACACGGTAAGTATTCCAGGGGCTGCAATGCATTGTGTAATTAGCCCCTCCCACTTGCCACCAGGAGAAGCTATTTTCTGTGCATTGCATTTTGCTGCCTGGAATGGCTTGGACATTGAGTGGGGGGGGGGGTTACACAGCGCATTGCGGTGCCTGCAGTACTTACTGTGGCCACCCTTCTTGTAGCTATTGTTGTTGGCATCCTTCAGTCTCGAAAGACTATGGTGTCACGCTCTGAATGGTGGTTCTAGAACAGAGTGTCCTCTCCAGTGCGCGAAGCCTGGGTAAAGTAGGTATGGAGGATAGGCTGTTTCCCATGCAGCAAATCCCCTCTCTCCACGTCGCTGAAATGGTCCAATGGAAAGGCAGAGGCCAATACCGTTGGTTCCAGCGGCGTCGCAGGAGTTGCCAGAACGTGACCGTGTTCAGCCATGAACTGCCTCAGGGACTCCGGCTCCGGATTTTGCCTCGAGGTTGACTCCTGAAGCCTTTTCCATAACTGGATGTAGCCACAAGGCAGTGGCGGTTTGGGATCAGAGTTTTCCTTCTCTCAGATGAGCTGCCTTCCCAGGCTGACGAGTCCCATCTACCCGGTGGCTGTTTAGTCGCCTCTTACGACAAGTACAGCCAAACTGAGGGCCTATTCTTATCCCCAGCCCCCAGGGGCTGTAGCTATGTAGCTATGGTACTGCCTCAACAACATTCTAGTGATGAATTGGGGAGCAAGCTTATTCTGTGATCCTACTCCCCTCTTATCCCCCAGTAACTGGCCTCAAACAACACAGGCTTCAACTGTTCTAGCTTGGCATTGCGCAACCCAAATCCTGTGGTCCTGACACAATAGATGCTGCTGCATTTCTGTTTTAATTAGTGTCAACTAGTCATTTGCTGTGCCCACTTGGCAGCAACTCAGCAATACCTGAATAGCATTACACAAATAATCTCATACAGCAATTTGTGACAACTAGTACAGAATTCTTACATGCTAAGCATACTCTGTAGGGACTACAGATGGGGTTGGATGATAGTTTATGACATAAACTTTATGCTATGGAAACCTGCCAGTGAAAGGCTAAACTGCTTGGCCTCTGTTGAACTTCCATCTTTATTAGTCTGTTCCAAAACCCATATAAAATCTCTAGTTTACTAGGGAGCATGATGGCCCCAAACACACAACATTAACCTACATGTTGTTAATGCACGCAATCCATAAATTTTATAATTTTATCAATTACAATAAGGGGACATCCCCCCCCCCACCAAAAAAATAGAAAGGAAAGAAAATTAAAGGCCATGGTGTCTTATAGAGTTCCCCATCCATATTTGGGTAAGATAAAGTTTTAAAACACATGAGGCGAGATGGGAGTATATCCCAGGCTAGGGAGTACACATGGAATTACTCGCTTTTTGTGCTGTTCCACACGCTGTTGCTTAGTAGCATGTATAGGAAACGGCATGACAGTGAGGTGCTGACAGTTTGGTGTGTGATATCTTGTGCATTGTGTTGCACAAATGCCGCACAAGGAGAAAGCCAAGTCAGCCTTCCATTTGGGTTTTTGGAGTGCAAGACCCTTGTGCTATCATTTCCATGCATGCAAGCCCCATGACACCTTTTGGAAGGATAATTTAGGACTCAACCCAGTGTGCTCTTCACGAATAGAAATTTTCATTAGAATGCTGCAACAGGCCCAAGTGTCGGCACCAACATTACCTTACAGCAGTGGTTTTCAACCTTTTTCATCTTGCTGCACACTGGCAAGGCACTAAAATGGTCAAGACACACCATCAGCTTTTTGACAATTGACAAGGCACACTGTGCTGTCAATGGGGGCTCACATCCCTCAACGGTCCTATTGATAAATGATCCTCTCCCAAATTCCTGCGGCACTTCTGGGGACCATTTGTGGCACACCAGTGTGCCATGACACAGTGGTTGAAAATGGCTGCCTTACAGCATAGTCCTACGCACAAGTTATTCCCACTTTGTTCAGTGGGGCTTACCCTTAGGTGTGTATGGGATTGCACTATTGGACTTCAGTCCTATCCATACTTTCCTGGGAGTAAGCACGATTTAACATAGTGCAACTTACAAGTAAACATGCCTAGGCTCGTGCTGCTAGCTGTATACTTGTAACTTCTCTGCAGTGGCGTCACTATGGTTTGCATCACCTGGTACGAGAGGCTAGCACGTCACCCCCATGATTGACCTCCTTCCATACATTGGGCGTGGCAGCTCCCCAGGCAGTGGGCATCATAATGCACCGTTGCCCCGCCCCCCCCACTGGTTTTTTTGGCTATAACTTTTAATAGAATAGAGATTTCCAAGCAGTTTGTTTCATTGCATTTTTCATGAAATTGCACACAGAATGATATATAACATGATGGTATTATTCAAAAATACCAAGATTTTAAAAAATGTGTCCAGTAGTGGTGTCACACACACTGCCATGTGCATCACCCCTTGCACCCCTAATGTTGGAGCCAACACTTGGGCCTGTTGCAGCATTCTAATGAAAATTTCTATTCGTGAAGGGCACACTGGGTTGAGTGGCTTGCACCCCTTCACCCCCCCTAGTGATGCCACTGCTTCCCTGGGGTTGTTTGCAATGTTACTTTATTTAGTGTATTTATATACAGCCCTTCCACAAAGATGAAGTGCACAGCACATGTGCCATGGTGAGATCCCCATACGAGAGGGGCTTATACTATCTATTCATGAGCTGTTTCCACTGGAACAATTTGGCAGAGCTTATTACAAAACTTTGGGCCCCATTGGCTTTCATTTCCCAGTTCCATTATAATAGCAGTAGGCTGATTCCGGAATCTGCGACAGCACTTTAAATTGTTGTCCACTCAGATTTATTTTTAAGCGGCCTTTTATTTTGCATTCTTTGGTTCTCTAAGAAACCTAGCAGGACGCAGAGCTTTATTTGAAAGAAACAGCATGCCCACGTCTGTGATGGCATCGTGGTTGGCTTGTGACTGTCGCTCGCTTATTTCCCAGGCTGGTGATCAAGAAAGGATACTCTGCTGCTATCTCTCTTGGGGCCTCAGCTCAGCACTGTTAACCATAGACAAAAATAAACTCTTCAGTATTCGTATGTGCTGTCTTGATAAATCTCTGCTACTTTAGAATAATGTTTACATCTGTTCCAATGTCCTTTCTTTCCCCATCTGCTCTTTGTGTATAATTTATCTTTATAGAGCTTTCCCCCTTTAATAGTTACACTCTTCCAGTCTGCTGTATTTACTCCTACATTTACTACCCCTTCTGTTAGTTGATATTTCCTCCATGGCTTTGTTTTGGTTGTTTTTTCCCCCCCTTCAAATATCATAGTCACAGCTTCATTTTTGCAGAAAAGTTCTTCAGTTAAAATCCCTGAGGCAAATATGGGTGCTTATTCTGCCACAAGACTTGCCCGTCTCTGCCAAGTCAGGGCCAAACTGGACAGGTGAGGCAACCATGGGTACTGTATATTAAACAAGTGTTTGCCCTGCTCACATGTAAAATTGCAGGATCTATCCTGTAGATTTTTTTTTTAAGGAAGCTGCAGGATTGTAGAGCAAAACCTGCTTCTCTTTCCAGCTTTTTTTGATACTGAAAGTGAGCTGAAAAAGGAAAATACTGTAACAGAACTGGGCTTTTCTACTTTGACTGTGCCACTTTTGCAAGCACCAGTGTTTGTGGGTACAACTGCCCCTAGGCAAACAATTTTCAACTGGTGTGCCACTGAAACGTTTGTCCCTGGTTCTGTAGTTCTGTTTTTAGGGCAACTGTCTATAGTAACTAATCTCTCTCTCTCTCTCTCTCCCTCCACTGGCAGAACTGGAGGAGGAAGAGGGACAGACAATTACTACACGCACTTGCCCTAAAAACAGCTGCAGAACCCAGAAGAGTTTCCCAGAAGTGGCATCATAAGAGGCAAAGTCTTCTTGTGAGGAGAAAAATATTGAAAATCACTATGTGTGGAAATGACTGGTTCTCCCACAGAGTGGCCTACAACAAATCACAGTCTGTTTGGTTTTGCTTTTTGCTCTTCCTTCCTTGCCCAAAATGTGTCTTGTTTGAAGGGCAGGGTTCTTCTGCCATACAGCAATACCTTATCACCAGAACACTGCTGCCTCAGCCATCCCACTTCTGATGGCATTGAACCAGTCATAGTCATGCCACATTGTCCCCTCGGCACTTGGCAGACATGTAGAACAATCTAGAGCTAAGTACTACCTGCCATACTGTGAAGTACCACAAGTAGTTCCCATAGCACTGATGGAAAAGCACTGCTAAGGAGCACTGCAGGGTCAGTCAAGGAAGGGCTAGGTTCCATACCCCTCTTCCCCACTCCTTTTTGTGTTAAGTTGAGACTCCCCTACTTCATATGTGCATGTTTAACATACATGTCATTACCCTACATATGTAATTTGGTCCTTAGACAGGAGGAATTCCTCCTCAGACTTTTCAAGTGGGAAATTCAGAAAGAAGGGAGGGCTGTTTTTGAACACTTATGACATTCACTTCATTTTCCCTGGTGCAGATTTCCCTGGAGCCCTGAGAAGGACTCTCCACATGCGTCTTCAATTTCACTTCAGGTGAAATTCAGTGGCAACTCTGAACAAACATGACATTTATTATCAGGGATAATTCCTTCTTCATACATGCTGGCCTTGAATGTTGGGGGGCACTTATAACAGCAAATACATAGAGCTTTCACAATGCAAATTGGAATCATAGCACAATCTGTACATGTTGTCACCTGTATTAGACTACTCAAAGTCTCACTGTGTTCAATAGGACTTGCTTCCAGGAAGGTGTGTATAGAATTGCTGACTGGGAAGCCCAATCCTGAGCTGCCTGGTGCCCAGGGCTGCAGCAACTCTGAAATGGCTGCTGCTGCATCCTATGGCTGCCAGGCAGCTGCTGGAAGCTCCTTAGAAAAAGGGGACATTCATCTTCCCCTGGAGAAAGGGGGAAGCCCCGCAATGGAACTACTCGACTCTGCTCCAGCTATCTAGCCAGTGCAGAGTAGAGCAGCTCTGTATCGGAGGCCACCAGGAGGCCCGATGTGGGGCTTTGGATCTGGTGGAGCAGAGCTCTGTCACCCCACCTTCACCCCGCCTTCCTCCTGCCCCGGAATGCTTCTCTCCTGCCCTGACTTACTATTCCGCTGCCTGATACTTGCCTAGAGCTCTGGGCATTGTGCAAATGGCCTTCACCCGGCGCTGGTTCTACATGGGCTCACGCTGAGCTGAGTGTTGAGGAGGGCCTTACAGCACATTTGTGATGTGATGCGCTGGTTCTGGGCAAGTCTGATAGCATCAAGCCCTTAATTATGTATAATGTCTTTTCAAGCACACAATGGATATTTGAATAATTCCAGCAGATCGCATGCAGAGTTGGTAATTATCTTCTTGCACATCTATTTCCTTTACGTTTTTTTTAACAGATTTTACAACATTTTCAAAACTGCTGTATATCACCTCTCTGTCAGATTGTTTTTTGTCAGGAATGTCATGAATATTTGCTGGATCTGAAAACTGAATGACAGATGGAAGACAAGCATTGTAGAAGGAAAGGGGGCAATTCACTGCTTTTGTATGTTTGGCTGTAATTAGGAACCCTGAAAGTTGGTTTCCCTTGATAACCAGCCATTATCTTTGGTCACCCTGGACCCTTCTCCCCCTCTGAGACCTTTGGGCTCAATCTCTCACTTTGCACCAGGCTTTGGAGATTCTTAGAAGCACTTGGAATCTCTCACTGTTTCTGAATTTCTAGAAAACCTTGTGCATAGGGAGAGAACAGATATTTTGTTATCATAAAAATGGCAGCGCTCTGTTGGTGGCCATTTTGGGAGCATTGCCACAACAGGTGACAGCACTTGCTGTCCATTGGTGAACTTCCCTGGACCAATTGGAGTAGGTAAGCCAGCAGTGGGGTGGGGAGAGAGCAGAACTGGTTGCGGAGGTGGAGGAACAGAGGCAGGAAGGCTGTAAGAGGGGATGGATCCAATGGTGATGCTGCACACCAGATTCTATCCCCTTTGAGCTCCCCATCCCTTTTCTCTCCTCAGACTTTCACCAGCTAAAGAACTTAATTAAACTGCTGACATGGTAGGCCGGCACTTTTTAATGAATGAAATTTTAATACTGTGATCTGTTGGCGTCTGATTTTGTTTTATTGTCTTAACTGTCTTCTATTTTAATGTTTGAGTATTGTTTTAAACTTTTATCTTGCATTGGGTTTTTAAGCTGTAAGCTGCCTTGGGTGCCCCAATGTATGGTAGAAAGGCAGAGTAGAAATTCTTTAAATAAATAAACTTGATCAGGTTCAAGGAGATCCATTGCAAAGTGGGAGGCTTTTGGAGGGATAAGGGGATTTAAAACCCCTTTCCCTTCTAAAGCTTTCTGATCCCCCTCGCTGGATACAGCGTGCTCATTTTTGGTGTGGATGCAGCAGCAGGGGCAGGGGGGAAGGAGGATAGAACTGGACAATCAGCATCCCCACAGCTGCATATAAAGTGCCTGATTCCTTTGCCCCATGTTTCCTGGGCATGCCAGATAGTTTTTTTGGGGAGAGGAACATTCACAGTATTGCAGCAACTGTTACCCTGCACATGCCCGATCTCATCTGATCTTGGAAGCTAAGCAGGGTCAGGCCTGGTTAGTACTTGGATGGGAGTCCGCCTGGGAATACCAGGTGCTGTAGGCTTATACCATAGTCTTTCAAGACTGAAGGTTGCCAGCCAGACAGGCAGTTAGCAGAAAGCTGAGTGCTACATTTGTGGATATCTGGAAGTGTTTCGGGGGGGAGGTCACCATGCTTGAATGACTAGCGAAGTTCATCCAGAACCATTTCTAGTTAACCCCTTCTTTCCTTTAGTGCTGGTGCAAAAGCAGAGCTTTGTCGACAGCACTCTGTGTAACAGGTACAAGCTTCCTTCTCAAAGAACTGGCAATAAATGTAATGTTCAATATTGGTGCTTAAAAATTATAATAAGCAGTAGCTGCAGCCATTAGAAATTCACATCAAGCTCTCTGTGTCAGCTGGTTGCATAAAGCACTGGTATTCAAACTCACCGGATGCCTTTGGAGGAAGTGAGGTATTCCTTTCACAGGCCAACTTGATTAGCATGCCTGGAAGGACATTATACCTGTTCAATATTTCATTCATTTCTTGACATGTCAAACTACATAAATTGTGGCTTTGTTTTCCCTTTTGCCTACAAGGTCTCGAAGCCGCCCCTGAATTATGTATGCCGGCAGCCGTGTACTCAGTCCAGCGGCAACAGCCATGTTCGTATTCATCTATATGGGCAGGCAGGCAGGAGGCTGGTAATTGGAAGGAGACATTTTCTATGGCTGTGAGTTGCATAGGCATGGAAAAACATGTGCGCCTCAATGTTCGGGACTTTGTTAAAAACAGCGTGTGCATTCTCCAGCTTTGATTTTTGTTTAACATAGTTGTTGGGTTTCTAGTGTGGTGGAATACAAGTGCTGCAAACTGGGTTTGGTAGGCTCGCGGATGGTTCGTGGGTTTTGTTTTGGTTTTGGTGGGTTTTTTTTTTTTGTTTAGGAAAAGCAAATAGAAGAGAATGACGTTTGCAAATAAGATTGCTGGAACCGGCTCTGTGCTCTTGCAGCGAGGTTTTTTAGCAGCTGCCTGCTTATTCTTGGAAAGGCTATAGAAAGTGGTTATTACTCAGAGAGTTATTTTAAGAGTTTAGTTGGCACAGTGCGGTTGCTTTTGTTGCATGGTCTGCTTCCGTGGCTATCTAAAGATGGTGAAAGCGGTGGGGGTATGTCAAAGAATAGCAAATTAACTTATTGAGTTGCATCTGACAAAACTGGGTTCTGGTCCATGAAAGCTGATGCCACGCTACATTTCTTAGTTTTTAAAGGACCACAGGAGTCTTTTTGCTACATGATTGGAGTTGGCCATTGAGGCTTAGATATTAACAGTAACGAGGAATCAGATGTATTTTGCATCTAAATTACATTATATTTAACTCAGAATTTTGAAGTACAGGTTTGACCTCCTTGGAACCTGCAGATTTGACTTAATACAGGTCCTGACCGATGTCTGGAAGGCTACACCGAACCTTCCAGGTAAGACCTGAAGTTCCTTCCAGTCACATCCAGGATGTGTTCTGAAGTGCGGGGAGGCAGTGAAAAACAGTTTTGATGAAAAACTGGAAGTGCCTCTCAGAAGCCTTCAGGAAGTGAACGCGTGTGGCCTCCCTGAACTTCAGAACATCTCTAGATGTGACTGGAAGGCACTTCTGGTCACATCCAAAGGTCCTTTGAGGGCCCGTTGTAGATCTCGTAATAACTGCAGGTTAGGTATCCATGGGGAGAGGTCCAATAACGTATCCCCCACAGATACTGGGGATCAACCTGTACTGTGTAGCACCTCCTGTTGGTTATAGGGATGACCTTTATTCACTGCATAATTTTTTTGCCCTGCTTTTCTTATAGAGACTTACAAGAATAATGCCGCATCATGCTTTTGCAATCAGAGGTGCTAGACCAGGGGTGTCAAACATAAGGCCCGGGGGCCGGATGCGGCCCCCGGAAGCTTTTTATCCGTCCCTCAGGCTCTCAGTTGCTGAGTAAGTGCTGAGGTGTTACTGCTGAAAAGCAGCCTTCATGAAAAGTGGGCACCCCCATATCTTGAAATATGATCAAGATTTGGTATTTTCTCTTCTGTCATATGCAGTTAATGAGTTTTTTTGTGAGAACAAAGTGCTGATTTCTGACCATCAGCTGCTTAATGATGTCACTTTCTGCTTAATGACATCACATTTGACCCTCAGCAGGTGCCTTGAATGCTAACTTCAGCCCTCTGTATAAAACAAGTTTGACACCCCTGTGCTAGACAGTAAACCCAAGTTGCAAAGATTTGTGGGGAATATTTGTAAAGTGTCGCAGATTAATGTTCCCAGTGAGATTACCAACAGGGTTACGAATGGCATCTGATCTTATTGGGAACTTACTACCAACAGATGATTACCAGATAATTTTGATCAACTGTTGGGTGCAAATTGAATTCTTTTAGGCAACTACTTCCATCCTGCTAACAGAAGATGGATGGTGAACTCCCTCTTGAATGCATACTGAGTTCAGTAACCAGCTTTATGTTGCCTCGATCAACAGCCAGCCCATATGTTTCAAAGGTGGGTAGGCCAAGTGAAAAACCAACAGATCACTCATAAAGAGAAGGCAATGTAACTTGTGTGGGAATGAGGGGAAGCCCATATCTGATAGAACCATTATTTTCTGATAGAGAAAACTGTTTCTGATAGAACTGAGGTACTCTGATATACTTCTTAGAGAAGAAGGCACCCACTTTGAGCCTACCTGTAGTTTTGCTGCACAGTACACCATTCATATATGGTAACTATGAGGAGATTGGTGTGGGTCAAGTGTCTGTTCTGATGAACATATAAGTAGGCCTCTGTAATGGAGTTCTATCCCAGTCCCTAAACCTTGTGAGTCATCTTCTACATAAGCAGTTCTTGGATACAACCTAAGAAACTACGTTTGAAGAGGAAGCGTTAGCTTCTGTTGTGCTTGGGGTCAAAGTTAAGAAACCATGTTCAAGATACCATAAAGCCAATTGGGAAGATACTCACCAATTAGCTCCCCTATGCGCCATGCAGGAAATTCAGAGTTTGGCCGCAATGGGTCCTTTGCCTTTAACTCTCACCAAATGTAACGTCAGAGATAAATACCCACTGGAAAAAAAAGACACCACATGAATAATTATTACCCAGCCAATGAAGAATATTATTGTAATGATATGCAGCACAGAGGCGATGAAGGCTGTGAACGTTTGTAAGTAGCGGAAACCATTTCCAGTCCTGGCCTTGGTTCATTTTGCATTCATGAATTCCTGATCTATTTACAGCTAAGCTGAATGGTAAGCCTTTTATGAAAAAAGTGCAGCAAAGCTTGATTTTTGAAAGCTCGTTAGGCAGCTCCAGGACTCAAAACAACAGCAAGGCCATTAGAGGAGGATATAAAACCACTTCCACCCAGGAAACTATTTAAAGATGTACACAGTGCAGGCATTTGTTTTCGTACTGCTTTCCAAAAACAAAGAAAGAAAAAAAAAAGCAAGCCTTTCGCTCCTCCTCATTTTGAAATTATCCATCTGGGGTGGTGGGGAGGAATGACCTTACTTTTTCATTTCGTTCAAGCCCTACATCTTATTGAAAAGAGAGGCAGTTTGAGAAGTTGTAGCGATTGGTGTGTTGAAACTAAGTTTCAGTATAGCATTTTGATTGTTTGAAGTCTGATGCTTAAGTGTGGAAACCTGTGCTCTAAAACCGACAGCTAGTGTTTTAGATCTGCTCAATTGATAGGTATCAGTGGTGTCTCTAGGGGGTTGCGGACCACACTGGGCGACACGCATGGGGGGAGGTGACACCACTACTCGCCAAATTTTTTAAATCTTTGCATTTTATGATAATACCATCATGTTACATAACAATTAATATGTAATTCCATGCAGAATGCAATGAAACAAACTGTGTAGAAATATCTCTATTCTATCAAAAGTTATAGCCTCAAAACCAGTAAGGGTGGGACAATAGTACATCACCACACCCACCGCCTGGGGCACTGCCCCCCCACTGCATGGGAAGAGGTCCATCACAGGGGGGATGTACTGGCCTCCTGCACTGCGTGACACAAACTCTAGTGATGCCACTGAAAGGTAGTATTTTAGAGGGGTAAGTGGCAACTGGTAAGTGGGTAGACTGGGCAATTGTCTAGCCTACTTTTCAGTCTGTCTGCAACAAGAATAGCTTGAAAAAGCACAGAAAAGGTACTAGAGCTGAAACCTCCTTAGAGTTTTCTCCCTCTGGCACAGAAGCCCCTCCCCCCATGCTTGTGTGTTCATTGGCTGGGCTTGCAGACCTGTTGTTGGTTCCCCCTCCCCATTCTGCATATGGTTCATAGAATGGCCTCTTCAGTGAATGGACAGAGGATTAGACTCTTTCTTTCAACTACCATTCTTCAGCCACTGTTGTATAGCTTTGTGTTGTATTTCTTTTGGGAGGGAGGGGCAATTTGTCCCATCATTTAAGCATTGTTTAACATTATTAAGAGTTGTAGCATTATGTATTAATATAAAATCTTCCAGTGGCTTAGCTTTTCTGCAGTGGGCTATCGTAGTCAGCTCAGGATACTTCCATTACCCATCCATCACTTTCATAATCAACATGCACAGGAGAGAAAAATAAAACAAGAAGCAGAAGAGCTCCTGCGGCCTTTTAACAGGGACTCCCGGTTTTTGTGAAAACAGGAAGTTCCAATTAAAAGGCTCAGGTGGGTACACTGAGTCAAGGTGAAACCATGTCCAGCCTCCCTGCAACTCAGAAGACCTCCCAGACGTGACCGCTGGTCTCTTCCAGAAAGTCCTCTGTAGGTCAGCTCAGTGGCATAGCTAATTATCGTGTAGCCCGGTGCCAAGTTCAAAACTTTGCCCAGGAAGTGATGTCACAGCCAGAAGTGACATCATGCCTGGGCTTTTAAAAATTGCAAATGGAGAGGAACTCACCTCCTCCTCCCAGCACTTCACCACCCACTTGCTCTGCTCCCTCCCCCCATCAGTGGCATAGCTAAGGCATATTTCTGCTACCTGAGGTCAAAGAAGATTTTGTAGCCCCCTGCATGACAAAATCCAATTTAATTAATTAAATAAAGAAAAAGTTATTGGTTCCATGCTGTATCATAATAACATCTCATTGGCACTCAGAACAATCAGTCTCATAGTTCAGTTTGGAGTTGAGCAAATCTACTTTTTGTTCCATAAGACAGTTGTGTTTTCATTTTCTGGTTAATTGGCCATAACTTTTGATAGAATACAGATATTCCAGTGCAGTTTGTTGCATTGCATTCTGCATTAAATTACCTTTCCAATGATCTATAATATGATGGCATTATTTATACATACCAAGATTTTCACAATTTTGGACACCAGTGTCAAGCTCAGCTTGTTGCCCCCCTAAAGCTTGATGCCCGGTGCAGCTGCTACCCCCTGCACCCCCTTAGCTACGCCATTGGTTCAGCTCACTGTGGGTTTGGAGCTTACAGTGGGTCAAATTCACAGATAACGAGGAACCACTGTACTTGCGTCTCATTGGCCTTGTGATCAACTCCTCCCCACCATAGCACACAGTGCACATTCCATTGATGACACCGCATGCTATGCGCTGGCAGGAGATAGAATTGGGCAGCCCATGTAATATGTTAATGTGAAGGAAAAATCAGCACACATATTTGGAAACACTTGCATCATGCAGGAACCCTGATCTGGAAACCAGGATTGACTGTGGCTCCCTGTCTAGCATACATTCAGTGGCAAATCTGGGTTTGCTATTATGTAAATGTATAACTTGATACTCTAAAGATGAAAGTTAGAGGATCTAATTTGTGAGTAAGGAAACGGCAGTCTTCTAAAAACTTGCCCTAAGCAAAACAGCGCTGGATTGGGCTTCATAAGGCTCTAGTATAATATATTTGAAATCAGCAGCTCCTCTTCCTGATAACAGAAAACATATCAGAATCATTATTCCAGAAAGCATTTTAGCATCACAGGTGGAATGTTGACTACAGAATTTGGCTTCAGCTGCCTGTGCAGCCCAGAAATACTGTGAAATAATTCAGCACAGCAATCTGAGCAAGTAGAGATTCCTTTTCCTCCAGGTTACGGACTGGTGAACCACCAACACCCGTCATCAGGGCTGAGATAGTGAGATTGACTCATTCTTCTTGCATCTAGAATTAAACCCAAATGCAATCTGAATTTTAAAAATGGAAGAAAATTCCTCCTGTCCTTGATTAATGTAAACCTGTCTGTTGCAGTTCCTAACCATCTCCTTATGAAACCTTTCCCTTCTCCCAACCCAATTCTTTACTTGTGTAGCAATTTCTGGGTCTAGCTTTTCCCTGCATCCTCATGAATGTTTTAAACAAAGGAGGTATTGAGCAATATCCTTCAGACTGAGGGTGACAGTGGAGGAAATTGGTGTAACATGTTCTCTCTGGCTCCTTTCCATCCCTAGACAAGGTGCAAAATTCTGCACTGGTTGAAGCTCCTGAATCATTGTTTATATAGTTTTGAAACTTTTGTGTTTATTAGGTGGTTCTAGTTTATGATAAGAATCTGTTTAAGAAAGTTTTCAGTGAATGAGGGAAAGGTATTGAAAAGTGCATGAACTTCATAGCCCTTGAACTGGGATGGCAGATGTTGACAAAATATTTTGCTAATAATTTCTGTTTGGGTACTGTAAGAGGAATACTCCATTTGCCAAAATAAAGATGCTTCCTCTGAGGAAGAGGTTTGGATCTCCCTTGAAATCAGAGATAACATTTATTACATAACTGCTTGAAGGTTTGGGAAGGCTCTTAAATGGATGTGTCCATCAAATAAATATCTTTACTTACCAAGTTACATTTTCTTTTGGTGTGCTACCTCAAGATAATGCATGCTCCTTGAGGGCCCAATCCTATCCAACGTTCCAGTCCCGGTGCAGCTACAATGCAGCCTTGAGGTAAGGCAACAAATGTTCCCATACTTTGAGGAAGTCTCTGTGACTGTCCCACAACCACGGATGCAGCATACATCCCTTTGACACAGATGCCCCAGCACTGGAAAATTGGTTAGGGTTTGGCCCTGAAGCAGTAGGAAGTTGAATGGGTCATTTTATTTATGTGCTGGTGTTTTCTTTTGGTCAGTGTGAGGGAGAAGCAAGCTTCCAAACAAGGCAATGCCAATACCTGTATGAAAATAATATCATCAGTCCCACAAAAGATGCACCTTTCAAAGGCTGCTTCTGGCCAGCCAGCCACAAAATTCAGTCTTCTTTTTCAGTCTGACCAGATTACGATTGCAAACTTCTGTTCCTGATTTCCCAATGCAGGGAGGTGGGAGTATGACCCAAACAAGGGTCATATGTTGGCCAGGTCAGGCACTGACCGAAGATCTACTTCCGTTAGAGAGCACATCTGGCCATGCTGACTCCTGAACTCCCACTTCTGGTAGCAGTGGTAGCATTCAGTGCATCATCAGGAGGAAAGTGGAGAGCTCCATAGCGCCTCCCCCCAACAACAAACTAGCACTGGTCACAAATTCCTTTGTCTTGGAGTTGCCACCAGCCATCAGTAGACTTTTAGCAGACTCTCAGACTCTTAGAAAATACAACCATTTATAAGAAAGCGAGGTTCTTGCTCCAATTTATTATTCTCTCCAATAGAATAAGCAGGGCTCATGCAGATGTGTTGGTTTCCTTTCACTAAAATGAAATAATCAAATTGACTGCTGTTCTTGTGCATGGTCTCATTTGTACTTTTTCTGTTGAAACAATACCCGCTTCAGTGGGGGTGGGGAGAAAGATAATCAAGAGTTCCTTTACTATCTTGTTGTTTCATTACAGGATGTGCAAGGTTTTTTTCTTTTTCTTTTTAAAACTGTTATGAGTAGACATTTCTAATTAGGATCAAATCAATAGCTGAAGTAATGATTTTTGAGCTTGAGTTACTCTTCCTTAGCTTCTGATACTCCTTTATGTAACGGACAAAAGTTAAAACTGACATTTAACTGACAGCTTCTATGAAGCACAGAAGATGTTCCATGGACCAATTTCCTCCTAAATTGCTGCCTTCCTAAATTGATATACTCTGTTCCTTCCCCCTCCATACCTACTATAAGTACAGTGATGGTTTTATAATGAAGGATTCTGTTGGGTTTTCAATTTTACATTTAGCTGTTGGAATTATTAAACCTTCGATCATCATTCACGTTGGAATATATCTTGACCCAGGCTATTCTGTTCTACTGCTATTTTGCAAAAATATGATTTAAATCAAATTGATTCCTTGCATTAAAAAAAAAAAAAAAACTCCATATCATGGATTATGTGCTGTACAAGTTAAAACTATTATAGTTAATAAGATGGAAAATGGAAATTCGTTCTTCCCTTAACTCTTTTAGGAGCAACATCAAGGTATTGTTAATAAGCAGAATGAGAGGTGGAACTAAATGTTACAAAGAACATGTGTCTACTACTAATCATGGAAATCCTATTTTGAGCTCCCCCTTCTCTTTCGTAACTGGCACAGTTTACGTTGTGGCTTGACCAGGGATGTAGTCAAAGGGTAGAGCAGAGCCCTGGGACATCTCTTATAGGAGGAGAGCGACATCATTAGCAGCTGGTGCTGCTTTTGAAACTTTCTAAAAATATGTACTTTAACCATAAAGAAATAAGTCCATTGGCGCACATTGGCATGCCAGCTATTTTACCCCGCCCTTGGCCTCATGCAGCCAGGCATAGGCTCCATTGGTTAATGGGACTTCGGCCAGCTCTGTTGAGCCCCAGTTTGTGTCCCCTGCCTGCCCACCCTTCTTTAGTCCAAGATTAGTGACCACTCTTGGAGGCCTGGGTAAGAGTTTTTTGTTTTCACACAAATTGACTGGGTGTGGGAGTGTTTTGCCTACCCTGGTCTGAAGTTGGGTGATGCAAAGTAATGTTAGGTTTTGGTCACTTTGGCAGGTGTCTTGTGGGGTTGGAAGGTAGGCTATAGGCTTCAGTGTACAATCTGAGGTAAGCCAAGACAAGGAGTGAGCCAGTACCGCTCCCATGATGCTTGACAGGCTCTGGGAGGCCAACTGGCAAGCCCCTGGAATAGACGAAACCCAGCCGGGATCCATCTGTGGGCTGAGTCATCCAGCTGCCTTGAGCCATATGGGTTGATAAGGATAGGCACCCTCAGTCAATGGACTGCGCTATGCCAGGAATCAGATTGTATGCCCAGTTACATCTTGGGGAGGTAGATGGCCAGGCCGTTTCCTCAAACTAGCTCTCCGCATGGCAATTTGTTAGGCAGTGCCCTGCTGTTTAGTATTCAGTTAATAGCTAATGAAGTGACCCAGTTTAACATCAAGCCTGTGTCTGGTGTGATTATTGACTGTGTGAGGTAAATACCTTAGCCAGGCTCAGCAGGAAGTAGCTGAGAAATTTACCTAGGGGCACTTTGTCTGGACCATTGTCTTCCTCAAGGGCTACCAGGGAGACAATACAGTGGGTCTTTATCTGTGCACTCAGTATCTTCAAATTTCACCAAATTGAATGCCTCCCTGTGCTTCAGAGGACTTCAAGGATGAGACCAGAAGCCATTTCTGGTTTGTGTCTGTGACTTCTGGTCATGGTAGGTGTTCTGAGGCATGGGGAAGCTGTGGCCCACTTCATTGTCCTTTCCTGGCCTAAGAAACACCTCTCGCATGCAACTGGAGTCTGCAGACACAAACCAGATGTGGCTTCTGCTCACATCCTGGTGGCCTTCTGAGGAGGTGGGGAGGCCCATGGAGTGGGCCATGGGCTGGTGCAACATCAAAATATGTGATTGTGGTGCCAGGACTCTGCACCCATCCTCAGATTTTGGTATCTGTTGGGGGGGGGGGTGTCCTGGAATGAATTCCCAGCAGATAGTGAGGACCCACTGTATATAGTTTATGTTGCTTTAAGGCTACAGGCCTATGCAAACTTACCTGGGTGTAAGTTCTGTTGAACCCAGTAGGATTTACTTGCGAGTAGGCATATATCGGCTAGCACTCTTATAGTGCAATCTACGCAGAAGTAAGCTCTGCTAAGTTCGATGAGTCTTACTTCAAGGGAAGAATGTATCAGTTTGCCGTCTAATAGATAATTTGTTTTTTTTATTAATTTGGTGTGTTTTTAATTCCAATTTTTCACTGCTTATGGGTTTGTTTTAAAACTATCGCAACCTGCTCCAAGAGTTTGAGATTAAATGAACCAGATATTTAAATAGTTTGATAAGTTTCAATGTAAAGTAAGTGGCAGGAGAAGAAAACACTTGCATGAAATAAAGTTGATTTTGGTGAGGGGGTTATACATAGTCGTCTTGAGGTGTGGCTGTGGGGGCATAACTACAGAGAGTGTTGTGACAAGATCCTGTGATTTCAAATTTACCAGTACAAAACTTGCCTAGATATCACTGAGCTGTGCAGCATTTCGGTGATGTTGAGCAGTGATGGGAAGCATCACGGTGAAATGATTATTTGAGAACATTGGGCTTAAGAACATAAGCAGAGCCGGTTCTGGCTCTGGTGGTTCAAACCTTAACCCTGCATCCCATTTGCTGCATTTATTTTCAAATGCCTGTACAAAGTCTATAAGAAGAAAAATGCATAGCCCTCCCCTGAAAGTGATATGCAGCACCATATTATTTTGGGGGGCAGCATGTAGCCAACATGACTAGAAGTCATTGATAGACTTGCCCTCCATGATTTTACATCATCCGCTTTTAGAAGTTGGAAAACATAATGGGATGGATCATAGGGGTGCAGTACTCCTCTGTCGCTTGGAAGAAAACTTGTCCAACTGGCTGAATTGGAGTAAAAGTTGGATTTGTATGGCAAATTGTTTTGCAATGTTGTTTTGAGCTACAATATAAATCACATTAGGTTCTGTAGAATAAGCACATGCCCAGCCAGAGGTTTCTGTAACTTCTCAATTGACTCTTGCCTTCTGGTAGCACCATGAGCTTTGGAACACACCAACGCAAGGGCTTGCTCCCCTGATCACTACAACCTCTGCAACCACCTTGTCCCAAGCAGTGGCGTAGCTGGCCAATGTGCCACCCCAGGATACACCAGTTGCTCCACCACCCCCTCTGACCCTGCTCCCACCCACCAACCCAGAAGTAGTTGTGGTAACACGATGATGTTGCTGCAATTAATTCCGCACTGCTACAGAGGAACAGACATTCCTGCGGCATAGCTGCTGGGAGTGAGACTGGCTGGCAGAGGCTGCAGTTGGTCTTCCTGCATACCAGCCCCCAGTGTTTCTTGGCACAGCCAGGCCACACCGGAAATGCAGAGGTAGCAGGCAGAAGGACCTGCCCCTCACCTCCCTGCAGTCATTCAGCACAGTTGTTCAGAGCGACCATGCTAAGAATCACTTTGGGACAGCAGACAGGAGGACCTGCTGCCCCCCCCTCCGGTGAGACCACTATGGAGCTGTGTCACTGGTTCTAAGATACATTGTGCAAGTGAGACAAAACCTTGACAAGCTGGGCAACTGATCTCAGATTAGGAGTTGCAGCTGAATGTTGTGAAGCATGGGGTTCCCCTGCATTTCACCAATAGCTTTTTCCACTTACTGTGCTCAAAAACCACAGCGTCCGTCACTGCTGCCTCTGCCTCATTGCAGCAGTTTGTTCTCCCCGTAGCTCTAGACTCCAATTTTACATTCTTTGAAGCTTTTATGACTCCAGATAAAAGACAAAACTCCGAGCCCTTTGGAGAACTGACTGCTTAGCTAGTGCCATCTGGGAGTGGAGCTGACTGCCTGTAGAGTCCACTATTCAAGCAAACTCAGGACATGCCCAATTTAGCAGAGCAATCCTGCCAGATGCATTTCAACCTGCTCTTTGAAAAACTATTAACATGCTGCTTGAAAGGCTCCCATTTGCTATCAGTGGCCTTTCCTGGGTTTCACTAATGGCAACTCAGTGAAACTATACTCTCTGGCAGCTGAGACAGCCACAATAGCCTGATGTTCCTTCAATTATGCCCATGCATTTTGTTGCTCCATTGGTAACCCTGACTGCACCACTGTCACAGAGGATAATGAACAGAGTACAGAGCAGGTTTTGAAAGTTATGAGCCAGTGTGGTTGCCATGTTATTTAGAGGCCCTGGGGCAAAGTCTCAACTGGGCCCTCCAAACTTACCCATGGCAGGTGATGGCACCAATTGGTGACTCTTCCTAGCTACCCCATCAGAGAATGTGGGGGAGGGGATCTGCCACACCTGACTTGTATTAAGTTGTCCAGGAAGTTGACCTGACTTGGTGGACCCCTTGGTAGGCATGGAGCATCAGGCATTTCCAAACCTGTTGGGTCTCTGACAATGCCCCTGCTTTAACCAGTCCAACTCTCTTGGGTGTTAAACATATGCTGTAACTATGATTAGGATTGCAATATTTGTCCATGAGGCATAGGCAGATACAAGGGCACTGGAGCCCATTATGATTTTTAGCAAGCTGTGGCTCTCTAGAGATGAAAAATGCACATTAGCAATGCCGAACTCTTTGCCTTCGCTGTGTTGTAACACAGTCTGTCACAATACACAATTTCCTGAACCAGTTAAGTGGTCTTCAGCATCTATTTTTGTTGAGAGGTTGTGAATTAAGCACTGATTGGAAGAAGAAATGAGAGATTTGATTTTGTCAGGACTCTGTAATGAAAATTGAAGATACGGATACTCTGCTAATATATTCCTAACACCTACTTCCCAACCAAGTTACCTAAAAACTGAAAGAAGATGCAGTTACATGGGAGAGAGATGTAAACCATAATTATCCTCACAAAGTAAATTTGTGCGTATGGTAGACGCTAAACACCTGTTCAAAATACCAACATTAACTTTTGTCATTTTTAAAAACATATTTATTTATGCATATACATGTCTTTGTGAAATCATTATTAGACATCTTTTACCCAGATAAATAAATAAATAAATACATTTTGACCAAACTTAGACATGACGTTACTCATGTCATTTGGGTCTGTGGAATTTTAGGGTTTTTTATTGAATAACAGCCAAGGGGGAGGAGAGAAGGCTGATCTGGATCAGGGTTAAGGCAGAAGGAAAGACTTAAAGACTACTCCACTCCTGCTGTGTTTCCAGTTCAGATCAACATTGCAGGTTAATGTTCCATCTGGTTTGGTCTTAGTGAACTAATGATGTACTTTAACATGGGGAAAAAAATGGGAGCAAATCTACGTTGCAGACCTGGTGCAGCTTAAGTAGCTAAGAGACAACCCAATCCTATCTCCTGACAGTTCATAGCTTGCAGCCGAGATAAGATGACCAGCGAGACATAAAGTAAATTAATGTTCATTTACCTCCCACTAGACTGCCTGATTGCCAGTGGATCTCCTTGGACCCATGTTGACTGTTTGGACCATGTCAAAACTGTTTTATGTTTTGCTGACATGGAAAGGACAGGTTTAGGCCCGGAAAGGGGGATGAAACCCAGCGTGTGTGACTGCCACCAAGATCTCCCCCTCCCATTCCCCAAACTGCCCCTGCCCTCTCCCTCCTCACTTTGAACCACCCCCAAACTGCCCACGACCCCTCTTCTACCTTACCTTCTGGGCCTGGTTCATCTGTGACAGGTGCAGAGCACTCCAGCTGGTGGTTGGTCCCTGAAATCTCCACCGAAAGACATAACTGGGGAGAGACCTTAGCCTGGAGTGTTGATGGCAACCATAGGCAGACATATTGAGCTATATAGATTAGTGCTCGGAATTGGTGTAAGGCAGATCATTACATCCACTATGCTTGAGGCATCTGTGAAAACGTACTTTTGAAGTACAAAATATATTTTAAAGGTATCTTATATGATTTTTTAAATACCAAGTATGAAATCAAACCATTCGGAAGTATGAGCTGTAAACTGCATATACAGGGCTCCCAATATCTGTGGATCCTGTATCTATGGTTTCACTTATCTGCAAATCAGGTCTGCAGCCCCCCCCCACGCCCCTCCACGTGCCCTCTCCAGAGGCGAGGGGAGCTCAACGCCCCTCACCTCTGGAGGG
Organism: Tiliqua scincoides; assembly: GCF_035046505.1. Taxonomy (NCBI): domain Eukaryota; kingdom Metazoa; phylum Chordata; class Lepidosauria; order Squamata; family Scincidae; genus Tiliqua; species Tiliqua scincoides. The sequence continues at coordinate 64,912,621 of NC_089826.1, forward strand.
TGGGAGGGGAGGCGTTCCCTTGTATCTACCATTTTGCTTAACCATGGGGGTTCCAGAATGGAACCCCAGTGGATACGGGGCACACTTTTATGTTAAAATAGTGTTTCCTTCTGCTATTTGATATGTATCACGTTACTGATTCTGCAATGTAAATATTAGTAGATATCTTTGTTAGGGAAGTGCAGAGAAAATATTCATTTTGGATTTCACTTCATTGCTTTGTTTAGTGGTCTGTTTCATTTTGTTGGCTCGTTCCTATAATTTACTTCTCTTCATGACTGATTCAGATGACTGCTTTGTTCCAATTATGAGTCATTTTTTGTTTCCTATTGATGTTAGTTGGCAACAAGAAATTCACTGCAACTTTTTAATTATGTTTTGGAAATGGAAGAAATGTACAGGGATGGCAGGGCTCCATAAGGAGACAAATTTGGGCAAAAGCCTATCCAAGTTTCTAGTGCTAATGCAGCCTTGCCAATGGGGCATGCATGACATTCTGCTATTGGGGAGGGGGCAGCAGTCACTAAGCCCTGCTCAGGATAAGGGAGCATTGGATAAGGAATAGGAGATAACAGTTTGCCTAAGTTGTACATGTTTTCCCATTTAGTTCCCTCTCAAGAATAAAGCTGATTGGAAAAGGAAGCAAAGTAGCACCAATAAGCAGCTTCCTTGATCCTTCCCCTCATCCCCCTAACTGCTTCAATGTTACCTTCTATATATGGATAAGAAGGCTCAGGGCACAATCCTAACCCCTTATGTCAGGGCTTTCCAGCACTGACATGAGGGCAATGCAGCTCTGAGGTAAGGAAACAAACATTCCCTTACTTTGAGGAGGCCTCCGTGAGTGACACCCAACTGCAGGATGCAGCACATGTCACATTGGCACCACTATGCCAGTGCTGGAAAGCATTGACATAAGGGGTTAGGATTGTGCCCTCAGAGATATAACCAACTGCCCCAGCACCTGAACCAGTGACATCATCACTTCTGGGACCAGCACCTCGTTCTCCAGGGAAAACCCAGAGTGATTGCCTTGCTTGTGTCTCAAGGCAGTCACTTCTGTGTTCTCCCCGGAGAAGGGGCACTTCCCTTGAGGGGGAGCCTCCACAGCAGAAGGAATGGAGAGTGAGAAGCCACCAGCACCTCCTCTGTAGCTAGGGCGGATCCTGGGGACTGTCACGTGCCCCCACTTGGCTTAGCACCCAAGGCAGGTGCCCCTCAGTCTTCACACTAGTTATGGCTCTGAGAAGGCTCCAGGCAATTAAAGGCGGGCAAAGAAAAGAAGCGGACAAAGCAGGCAGGTATCTGAAGCTGCTTCAAATGACTTTGCTTCTGTTGAACAATCTTGTTCCAAAGTGAGGTGTCAAATCAAGTGCACACCCCCATGTATGTCACATCTGATTTGCCTTAGAAACATAGTTCCTGCAGAAGCAACTGTCACTGCTTTTCTTGACTTAGGACACAATCCTAACCAAATTTCCAGCACCGAGGTAAGAGCACTGCAACTCTGAGGTAAGGGAACAAACATTGTTTTACCTTGAGGAGGCCTCCATGACTGCAGGATGCAGCACATGCCCCACTGGCACAACGCACATGCCCGATCTCGTCTGATCTTGGAAGCTAAGCAGGGTCAGGCCTGGTTAGTACTTGGATGGGAGACCACCTGGGAATACCGAGTGCTATAGGCTTATACCATAGTCTTTCGAGACTGAAGGTTGCCAACCAAACCACAACTATGCCAGTGCTGGAAATTTGGTTAAGATTGCCCCCTTACTGACCCAGAATTAAGATCCAGATGAAGGTTGATACTTATTGCAGCATTCTCAATGACAGTAACCAAAGACAGCGGCTTAGTATACTCTGTTCAAGTTTCATGACTTTTATTTAATTCTGTGGATAGGTTTAAATCACCTTTGTGGTTGAAAAATATTTTCTGGAGACAGGAAGTGATAGATTGCATGTTATTCACTTGCCTTAGGAATGGCACAGACATTTTTAAAAAGTGAAATTCAAAGTGCATCACAGGGTTCCCCTACCCCCACAAGAAACATCTGAGAAATTCCCAGGAAAGCCAAATAAGATTCTGTTTGACAAATGAAATTTCTTGCGGTGGGGGAGGGGAACACATTCTGAACATCTCCGGTTTTTGGCTGTGTGTGTGAAAATGAGAATAACGGTAAAAGATATTTCTTTTTCACAATTTGAAAACAAAAGCACTGCAAATAGTTTGTGCTGAAAATATTAAGATTAATGTGCTGCCGGACTAATGCTGAGATGGCCATCTTCTGTATTCCAGGGGCCATTACATTCTCCAGCTTTCTCCTTTTTCAAGATTTAAAATTTCCAAACCAAAACAGGAGTTCATACATCAAACCAATAAGCAAGATTTAAAGTAACTGCAGCCAAAAATGAAATCCTGTAACTGGCTGGAGTTAGTAGTTGCCACTCTTATTGGATATTCTTGTCTGTATCTTTAGGAAATTTTGTTTGGGCCTAAATGAGACTTTAGTTTTCTGTACTTGGTGAAAGGAGCTCAAATATCAGCAGACAGTAGGAGTTCCCGTTTTCCCACTCTTCCAGCACAATCCTATGACGTCTACTCAGAAGTAAGCCCCATTGGGTTCAATAGTGCTTACTTCTAGGAAAATGTGTGTAGGATTGCAGTCTTAGCCAAATAGCTTGTTTAAACTTGGTCATTTTGACTACTTTCCATGTTTTAAAGCAACCATTCCTTCAGTGTCAGAGCTGAAGAATCACTCCATCTTTGAGCTAAAAGCTTTTTTCAACCTGTATTTTTCAGAGCGAAGGAACATTCTGGCTACTGAAGCCTTTGGCCACAGTTTCCTTATTGCATTACTCAGTGAAATTTTCCTGATGCTATAGCTGAAATGGCTAATGGACATTGGTGGTTGGTTTGTGTAGCACTCGAGTGGGGCTTGGTTCTGATGGCCTCCACTGAAGTTGCATGCAGACATGGGATGAAATGGGTTTATTGATAATGGAGAGAATGGGTATTAGAAAAGGCAGCCTTTGAAAGTGGATTCTGTAGTGCTTTTTGTAGTTACAGCTTGGCTTAAAATGAAGATAAGGAGATTAATAGAAAAAGAAATTTGTATCCTTTGTTTACTCCAAGGCCAGACTAAAGTGTCCACAAGCCAGCAAAGAGTCTTGGCAGCAGAAACAACATGAACGGTCTTGGAAAATGCGTTTATTTTTTGCTTTCAGTAGTTGCCTGTCTTGGTTCATGTATTGAACAAACATGAAATGTCTAATGCCAGTCAAGAGACAAAGATGACCCAAGATCCCCCTGCACCTGCACCTGAGGTGGTGCACCAAAATGCGGCCCTGCTGACCTCATTGTGCACCAGCTGATTCCTCTGGCATTCCATTCCCCCCCCCCGTCCCTGGATTCTAAAAGGGTGAGGGAATGGAGAGTAGTGATGGGCTAGAGCATCTCCACCACTCTCCTCTCCCCCACACTTCCTCTTTAGTCTATTTCCCTCCTTTTTTCAATCCAGGAAAACAGGAAGTAGAGAGCCAGATGTGGAAGGCAGCTGGATTGAGGCAGGTATCCTTGGCCAGTTTGCTGCCCAACACAACCACTTCAGTCAGCCTTATGGATGGGCCTGCCCTGCCAAGGGGTGCTGAGTAGGAGGTCCCCAATATGAATCTGACTGCTGCTAAAACCTTGCTATCTATACTGAAGCTTATGACAGTGGCTGAGGTGAACCTCTATGATTGTAAAAAATCCCCTTGAGGGATTTAGAAACGCCTGCCTTTGTAAACCGCCTTGAATAAAGTCAGAGGAGTAATCCGATGATCAGAAAGGCGGTATATAAATACTGAGTTGTTAAATACTGAGTTGTTGTTGAGGTGGTGGTCTTTGGGAGGTGAGGGCGATTTGGGTTGTTTTTAGAATGACTGCTAGTTTAATTTTAATTATGGGCTTCCGTGGTGGTGGTGGTGGTCATTTTGTTGTTTTTAGCTGTGGCTTTTCTCTCAGGAAGACAAAAGGAGAGTTTGTAACAAATATTTTGTATTAGATGAAACTGGAAAAGCAGAAAGCAGGCAACACAGGTCACCAGTTGTTTCAAGCAAAAAAACAAAACAAAACATGATCCTGTAATGCTGCTTTCTGTATCCACAGTCTTTCCAGTCTGGGGTGTGAATGGATAGGGTCAGGTGGCACTAACATATCCAAAATGAATTGGAACCTGTGTGAAATGCGGGGGTTTTGCTGTGTATTGAATGAACATTCTGCATCCTTCAAAAGAGCCATGCTGCTGCTGCTGATGTGCATACCACTGAGTTGTCGCAAGTGAACTGTGTCTAGAGTTGCCACCAGATTTGGCCTACAGCAAAACTGAAAGCGAATGTGTTAGCTGCTCATTAACAAAAACCTTTTGAGGAGCACTGAGAGGATGAACATGTTTCAGTAAAACTAGTAACATTACTTGAGTGGCTTGTGTGTGTGTGGGGGGGGGGAGAGAGAGAGAGAGAGAGAGTTCTGTGCATCCCAGTTATAGGATTTAATCAAAAGAATTTGAAGTAAGCTTGGGAGACTTCTCAAGCAAAATTTCCAAGGAATTTTTGAGGGAACAAAGTTTTATAGGAGCAGCAAAACAGATGCATTGTATTATAAATCACTCCACAGTGGTACATTTCTCATACATGTAGTGTACAAGCACTGGATCCATCTTGTAACCTCCTTCAGGCAAAGACTGTCTTTTAAGTTTCACCTAGAATAACTGGAACATGTTGCAGCTGGTATGCAAATAACCTGACTCTTTTAGCCCACTGGTGCTGATAACAGTCTGCTTGGAGAAGCACAAAGGTTAAACTCACTGTGATCTTTCACTGCATTTTGCATAACTATGGTGCTCCAGAAGTAATTCATTGGACTCCATGATCTCCAATAAACAAAAGTTATTACATCAGTCACACACGCACAGAGAGAGAGAGAGAGAGAGAGAGAGAAATCCATTAGCTGGAAAATCTGCTGAGAACACAAGAGGCCTGCCAATGCATTGCGCAGAAACAACTTTGAAGTATGTATATACGAACTGGGCTGCTGGAGACCTCATCCATTATGTAAGATTGCAAGTAGAGGCATTGATATTTAATATTTGACTGTACTGAAACCTGGGCTCCCAAGAATAAATATGCCCGCTGAATATTTAAAACAGCATTCTGCCCTAACCACATTTGGCAACAGGAAGTGCAAAGAGATGGTCTCTCAACTTAGTGAGACTGTCAACTTTGTATGATGGGGACATTATTTCATCCAAAAGGGATTAATTTATTTATCTCAACAGGGAATTTATAAAAGTTTGTGTACAATTGATAATTGTTTCTCCTTAAGAGATCTACAAATGATCATATCCTGGAGAAGGTAATAGAATGCATTGCATTGTCAAGCTTTCTTGTTTATTACAGGATATGCCACAAATGTACACTGTGACATTTTTTTTCCCTTTCCAATTTGGAGGATACAAATGCCTCACACCCCCCCCCCCCCCGAGATATTGTTTCATCATGTTGGCAACCTTCAGTCTTGAAAGACTATGGTATCGCGCCCTGAAAGGTGGTTCTGGAACAGCGTCTAGTGTGGCTGAAAAGGCCAATTCGGGAGTGACAATCCCTTCCACACTGGGAGCAAGTGCAGTCTGTCCCTGGTCTGTCTCCCTGGCTATGGGCCTTCCTTCTTTGCCTCTTAGCCTCAGGCTGTTGGCCAAGTGTCTCTTCAAACCATGCTGCACAGCCTGCCTCCAAGCGGGCCGCTGAGAGGCCAGGGTTTCCCACTTGTGGAGGTCCACTCCTAAGGCCTTCAGATCCCTCTTGCAGATGTCCTTGTATCGCATACACCCTTGTATAGGGTGGCTGTTTCATCAGCCACCCTGAAATTGACAGATTTGTCAGGCAACACATTGTTTCTGTTCTGTTAGGATAGGTACTGTTGCAAGGATGCAATGAGCTACACACCAGTTTGATTCAGGTTTGTAGCAATTCCTGGGTAAGCAGGCATTTTATCTCTGCCTGATATGATGCTCAATGCCTGCCACCCAACCCCAGAACTGAAGCCAAAAGCCTCTCTGGTCTGGTCTAGATAGCTAGACGAGACCAGAGAGGCTTTTCCACTTTGCATTTCACTTGAGTTGGTCATAACATTGCCAACCTGCCATTTCAACTATCTTTCCCCCATGCTGGAAAAGTCAAATCTGTCTTCCCTCATGGGAAAAAGTCACATGGGAATGTCGTTGTAGTAACCTCTTCAGGGCTTAAAGGGCTGTACAAACAGCTATAAGCATAACCCTGTACCTTTTTCAGTAGTGGCGAAGGAAGGGTTTTAATTAATTTGTAGAATTCCTTACCACATGATTACTGATGACCACTAATTTAGATGGCTTTAGAAAGGAATTAGACAAACTGGTGAAGGACAAGTGTATCACTGGTTATTAGTCATGATAGCTATATACCATCTTCTCTCTTTTTAATGTATTTTTCAGAGGCAATGGGCTCATTATTCCTTCCTTTCCACCCCTATAATGGAGCCATGACTTTTCAATCCTAGTTTCTTTAAACCATGGCTTGTGAAATAGCAGGAACTGTTGTTTAATGCTAGTTTTTAAACCAGGATGTGAAGCCAACTTCAAATTCTGGTTTCAATCCTGGTTTGGAAGACATCGTTAAACGATAGTTCCTAGCTTGACCAAGCTGTGGTTAAAGAATCCAAGGTTCCTGACTATGCAAGTAGAGGAGGTAAGGGAGGAAGAGGAAGCACATGAGCCTACGACTGCCTTGGGCTTGTTCATGGTACAGGAGTCATGATTTCCTGTTATGTATGACCCAGATCATTGTGTCAGATTTTTGATGAACTTCAGCTCAGTGTCATGCACATTCTAAGCTCTTCTAAACACATTTTATTATTTTATTAAACACATTTATTAATATACCAGATAGATTCAAAACATTGCTCTCTTATTTTTGTTTGTTGCCTTTATTAATATCTGGAAGCTCTGAGAAGCAATAAGGAAGATCCTAGGAAGGAACTGACAAAAATCAGTTACCTGTACTCACCTGTTACTCTGTGCTGAGTTTACTGACCTGGTTGGTTATACAGGTTGAGGGGTTCTCTTCTCTCTTTGTCTGTTATGAAGCACAAGGAATAAATTTGGAGAACAGCAAGTTATATCCAGCATGCCATTCATTCTATGTGGTACTGAATAATAGGATTCATGCAGACAAAACTGTTTGGTGGGGTGGGGGAAACTGATGGAATTCTAGCTCTGTATTTGAAAGGCAATGAAATATATTTGCTGCAATCCTGGAAAAAGAAATAAAAATGAGACATCCCTGTAGAGCAAGGGCTGGCAATACAGAGCCAATGAGCAACTTCTGAATTGCCAATGATTTATCCAAGGATCCTTAATTTTTCAAGAGGAAATATATGAGGATGGCTTGCAGGATGGCAAAAAGCCCAGATTGATTGGGTGCACTCCTCCCTGATTTGAAAAAGGAAAGCATGATGTCCCTTAAAATGAAGGAAGAATTAGTGCACAGTTTTCATGCCTGAACCACTTTGTTGTATGTAGGGGAGGTTTGTTTGTTTGTTTGCTTCTTATTTGTTTTGTTAAAAATGCATAAAAACACAAAACACCACCTTTTTGGTGCTTGAGATATTTTCCAGAAATTAAAATACATTACTTTTCCAATTAGAAATAATACTGTGGCTACATCTGCTGATACTGTATCACCACTATCGCCTAATACATTTTTAAAGTGATTATATTTATAATTCATTAAAATGCACTCTTGGAATAAAAACACATAACACCACAATTTGCTATTTTAATCAAGAAATTTTGGAAAAAAATATCACCCCCCTCAAAAAAAAAAAACACAACCCCCCCCCTCCAACTTATATCTCACTTGTGCAACAGCTCCTTGGTAGGGATGTTTGGAGAAAGCTGTTGACTGATGGAAGTGGAACGAGGATGAGGACTGTTAACTGCCATGCATGGTGCTGAGATGTTAACCAAAGGAAGGAGTCCCCCAGTACTATCAGGAATCCAGGGTCCCCTCATGGGGGGGGGGTGGACTCAGCATAAGCTGGTGGTGGCTCTATTTGCAAATTTTTTAATGGTGACTTTCTTAGGGCAGAGACTTGTTGTTTCCATTATAAAGTTCCCTGTTCAACAACAAGCTCATCATCTGCAACACATTATCATCAACCAAAGCATCTTGAATACAGTTTGCACCAACTGGGAGCTTTTGAGTAAGAGACAAAGACACACACATCCCTTTAGGAACCACAGAATGAGCGTTTTAAGTGCAAAAAGTACTTAGAAGTTCAACAGTGTAAACTACAATACAAGGCTGTTTTCTTTCCAGCATTGGTTTGCAATTCACAACACCCAAAATACAAAGTAATCCAAAAGGCAATCCATGTAATGTGCTTCATACATTTCTGTTGTGTGCAAAGGCTGACAATCAGGAAGAGTTTGTTGTGATTGAAATGGGCCACTGATTCGATAAGAAAAAAACATTTTTCCTTTTGAATCTACAAAGACAAAAGTGAAATGCAGAATCTCATGTTGCTTAGGGTAAAACAGCAAGTGTTTGAGGACCTTTTTATGTATAACCGTGGAAAAATGCATCAGTAGGAAGTCCAGAGAGAAGGAAAGTAGGCAATTGAAGCTGTATGTCTTATAAAATGGGGAAAAATGCGGAGTTTGAATTATAATGTAATGTCTCCTTGGAATCCTGTTGGTTGCGTAAACAACGGCCCAAATGCTTTCTCCCCAGGTTTATAATGCTATCTAAACTGCATGATGAAATTACAGTCTCAGCATTCCTTGTTTTTCCTTGGTCTTTACAAGAGACCTTGTATTTATGGTCTCTTAATTTTTATTTAGCTCAGTGTAACTTTAAGTAAATAGCAATTCATGAATCTGGAAGACCTGCCACTAAACAGAGATGCATATATTTGGTTGCTTGCTTAGTTGTTTTAAGATTTGCATTACTTCCACAATAACAGCTGTCCAAGGAGACACCCAGCAATAAATCTATATAGAAAACAATGCAATAATGCACTGTCTGTAGGCTCTAAGGTAGTCAACCTATTTTTTCTCAACCTATTGCACCAGAAGGTATTTGTGTACCCAACACCCGAGTCCGTCTTCAAACTCTGTGAAAATATGGAAATAGTTCATTATAGAATTATTCATTCCTGAGTGCATGCCATGAATGTGATTGTATGACACACATTATAATTAAATATGTTAAATACAGAGCACCAGTAAATGTTCTCCCTAAGTGGTACCGCTAATAGCAGAGTCTAACTTGCAATCATTCCCCCCATTCAACTCCCTTTTCCTTTCATTGCCATAATGGTATTGGAAAACAATATTTAAGATAGAGGCATTTATTGTCCTTTCATAGACAATTGTTCCAATAACTGTTTAGAAGATCTGGCATCATAGGACGAAAATTGTATACCTCAGCGGCTATCCTGCCTGTGGCTGTAATGAAGTCCCAGTGGTAATCTAATTGTATTGACTTAGCAAGAAAGTGGAATTCTCATCGACAACGGAAAGCCAGCAGATTGCAACACTGGAAGACACGTGCTGACATCAACCACGTTGACACTGATGTCAAAAAAAGTCTTCCAATTTTTTTTATGGGAAGCATACTGAAGGAAAACAAAATCAGATTCCTTTGCATTTAGTAACTTAAAAAAAATAAAATGCATTATCCATGGAACATTTCCCAGACAGAAATTTTAGTTTCGAATTCTTTAGAATTTCCAGGTTATGAAGGATTTCCAATCTTCTTTCACTTGCAGAGTCCAGGGCCCATGAGAGGGGGTAAAGGGGGTTATTTGTACCCAGGCCCAAGGTCAAGAAGGGGGCCCAGGCAGTTGATGCCCTACCATAAGGTCCGATGGGCAAAAGCCCCAGGCTCGAGGTGCTAGTGCCCCGCAGAAGTCTCTCTGAGGCTCCTGACGGGGGCAGAAACTGTGCTTCTAGTTTCCCAGAAGCACAGTTTATAGCCTCAGGCTATAGGTTTATAAACCTCAAGCTTCCCCAACGCGGGCTAAGGTCGTGGAAGGCTTTGTGAGCCTCAGGTGAGTAGAGGGTTATTCGATTTTCCCAGTTACTATATTTGGCTGCTGACACTGCACCTGGGTTCTGCATTGGGAAGCCTAGTAGGCCTGAACTCCAAAGATTTTTCCTGCTGTCACCCCTCTCTCTCTCTGCCCTGTTTTGCCCCCTCCCCACCCTCAATCTGCCACCCTTGTCACCACCCTCCCCTGGTCTGTTTCATCCCATCCTCCTCTTTTGAGAAGCGGCCCGAAAAAAACTTTGTACCCCCTGATAGAATTCCCCTTGGTGGCCCTGGCAGAGGGTATTGGCCACATCATCTTGTCAGCCGTGCTACCCGTTGCATTGCCAAGAATTCTGGGGAATATCCTTGGTGTAATAAAAAGAGCACAGACCAAGTCCTTAGGACCTCACTAGATTGTATTCTAAGTTTAATTAGGCATGACTGAGGAATTTACTCATGACAAAGTCAACTGCTATCAATGGAACTTCATCATGACTATTGTCCTTATTCATGACTAATTAGGGCGAAACTACATGTGACACATAACATGTATTCTGGCCTCTTGATCACCTTTCAAAAATGGAATACTGTGTGGAGTGCAACGAAACCTGTGGTGAGGAGTAGAGGGGCTGTAATGCCCACCCTTTTTCATGACTTCAATAGGGATCATGCCTTCCCCACATGCTAGGGAAAGAGGGGGGACCTGGGAAACTATAGGCCAGTCAGCCTAATATCTAGCTGGTAGGATGGTGGAATGCCTCATCAAAGATAGAATCTCAAAACACATAGACGAACAAGCCTTGCTGAGGGAGAATCAGCATGGCTTCTGTAAGGGTAAGTCTTGCCTCACAAATCTTTTAGAATTCTTTGAAAAGGTCAACAGGCATGTGGATGCGGGAGAACCCATGGACATTATATATCTGGACTTTCAGAAGGCGTTCAACACGGTCCCTCATCAAAGGCTACTGAAAAAACTCCACAGTCAGAGAATTAGAGGACAGGTCCTCTCCTGAACTGAGACCTGATTGAAGACCAGGAAACAAAGAGTGGGTATCAATGGGCAATTTTCACAATACAGAGAGGTGAAAAGCGGTGTGCCCCAAGGATCTGTCCTGGGACCGGTGCTCTTCAACCTCTTCATAAATGACATGGAGACAGGGTTGAGCAGTGAGGTGGCAAAGTTTGCAGACGACACCAAACTTTTCCGAGCGGTAAAGACCAGAAGTGATTGTGAGGAGTTCCATAAGGATCTCTCCAGACTGGCAGAATGGGCAGCAAAATGGCAGATATGTTTCAATGTAAGTAAGTGTAAAGTCATGCACATTGGGGCAAAAAATCAAAACTTCACATATAGGCTGATGGGTTCTGAGCTGTCTGTGACAGATCAGGAGAGAGATCTTGGGGTGGTGGTGGACAGGTCGATGAAAGTGTCGACCCAATGTGCGGCAGCAGTAAAGAAGGCCAATTCTATGCTTGGGATCATTAGAAAAGGTATTGAGAAAACAGCTAATATTATAATGCTGTTGTACAAATCGAAGGTAAGGCCTCACCTGGAGTACTGTGTCCAGTTCTGGTCACCGCATCTCAAAAAGGATATAGTGGAAATGGAAAAGGTGCAAAAGAGGGCAACTAAGATGATTGCTGGGCTGGGGCACCTTCCTTATGATGAAGGCTACGGCGTTTGGGCCTCTTCAGCCCAGAAAAGAGGCGCCTGAGGGGGGACATGATTGAGACATACGTACAAAATTATGCATGGGAAGGGTAAAGTGGATAGAGAGATGCTCTTTACACTCTCACATAACACAAGAACCAGGGGACATCCACTAAAATTGAGTGTTGGGGGAGTTAGGACAGACAAAAGAAAATATTTCTTTACTCAGCACGTGGCTGGTCTGTGGAGCTCCCTGCCACAGGATGTGGTGATGGCATCTGGCCTGGATGCCTTTAAAAGGGGATTGGACAAGTTTCTGGAGGAAAAATCCATTACGGGTTACAAGCCATGATGTGTATGTACAACCTCCTGATTTTAAAAATGGGCTATGTCAGGTGCAAGGGGAGGGCACCAGGATGCAGGTCTCTTGTTATCAGGTGTGCTCCCTGAGGCATTTGGTGGGGCCACTGTGAGATACAGGAAGCTGGACTAGATGGGCCTATGGCCTGTTCCAGTGGGGCTGTTCTTATGTTCTAAATATGGAAGGGAAAAAAAGCTTTCAAGAAAGCCAACAAAAGCTTTTCTTTTGTAAATAGTGAGTCAACACCACAATCCCAGTTGGAACCATATTGAGGGCAAAGTATCAAAGCCCCTCTACTCCCTGTGATGACTTCTCTGTTCCCTGTGCTGTTTTATGAAAAGACAAAACTAGAAATCAAGACTTTAATGCTTTAAGTGTAGCATGTAGTTTGGCCCTTGGACTTAGGATGCAACCTACTGCTAACTCACAGGAACTGCAGGAGTACCCTAGAACACATCAAACGCTTCCCTAGGAAAATAAAGATCAGTAGCAGGACTCAAGCAGCACTGCAGGGAAATTTGCAGGGAATTGCTGTTACTGATCTTCCTATGGAATAATCCCTAATGAACTTTCAAGGGTTCCGTAGAGTACCGTAAGAAGATAAGATTTTTGGAGGGAAGCAGAATTGCCTGTTCATCATTGAGAAATTCTCCAGGTTGTTTAAAAATAAGCACCTATGCATAAGACTGCAATATAGCATGGCATTGTAGCAGTATATCTTAAAGCAGTGTAAACCTTAAGTATCAGGACCCACCTTAATAAAAAAGTATCACTTTACCAGATGGTCAAGCATTTGTGGCTATAATGGTGATTGGGCAGCAATGCTCTCTCTCTCCCCCCCCCCCAAGTAGCAGGTTGTTTAACCCTTGATGCACATAGTCTAATCTACCTTGTCAGTTTCACAAACCACCAAAAGTTGGACCATGAACCAACTGTCCATGGGAACCACTGACAGGAAGACTCCACCCATGTCTTGATTTCTGGGCAGTTATCTTCTTTTGAGTTTTCAGCAATTTGACTGTGGTGTATGTGATTCCATGCATAATAAGTTTCCATCCATTCTTCTGATGGCACGAGCATGAGAAGCAAATATCTTGTGTAAACGTTGACAAAGCTGTCTGAAAGTCCGTTCCCATTATATGTGTAAGAAGAGTGAGGGAAAATTAAATTACTAAGCTGAGTGGAAGAACCTTAAGAGTTTGCATATTTTAAACCTTTATTTGATATAAACTGAGAGTTGGAAGGAACATCCCTGCTGTATATTGTTCCCGTTAAATTCCATGAGAGTGTCGGTACACTTGGATTTTGTTTCTTCAAAGACGATTGTGAGTCTGGTGTTAAAAGAAGTCACTTTTATCATGTGTTGTGGCTGATTTGAGAAACTGTTCCATGTGTATCAAGTATTTTTGTGAATGGGAATTCATGGGTTGGAAGGAGGGTGGGAGGGGTGGAAGGTTGAATGGGAGAAGATTCAGGGCCGGGTTCTACTCCCAACAATGTAATTAGGGACATGGGTCCCTAATTGGTTCAGAAAAAAAAGTATTATCTGAATTGTAGGGGAACTCAGCTTTCCCCCAGTTATTCCCATAACCCAATTAAGAATCAAATTCAGACGGTGGGGGTTGCCCACCTCTACTGATGAGTTAAACTAGATCGTTAATTTAATATTTGCAACCCTCTTGATCCAGGATTGCCTGAGTACCAAGTGAAACAGAAACAGTTTATTAGTTATTGAAGCAGGACAATATTGACACATAAAAGGTCCTAGAGCTCAGCTACAGGAAACAAAGCACTGGCTGAGAAAGTGAGAATAAATCAGTTTGAGCATCATTATCTGTGTCTGAAAAATGACGACTAGATACATTTAAGGTGTTTGGCTTTGGAAGAGCTTCCATAGTAAATCTGTTTGTTGGGCTCACAAAGCCTTTGACAAATCAATCCGGAGCAAGAAGAAGAAACAGCTATTAGATTCTGTTAAATTTTAAAAGGCCCATTTTTTGCCCCTCTTGCCCAAAATGTGCCATTTTTAACCAGTAATGTATGTATTTATGAGTTTGCAGCCTGAAATATGACCTCAGTGCTGTTCTGCCCCATCAGTTACACAATGTGATGTGCATTAGCCTGTGTACGGCAGGTTGCGAGCCCGCCAAAGAGTTCAAGGAAAATGTGAAATAATTCTTCATCTGTAAGTTTAATTAATGCCTCAAGCTGCAGAAAGCAGAAGAAGGGTGAAGCGGCTCGCTGGCATGTTGAAGAGAGATGCCCACCGTGTGGACTTTGTAGCTGGAGGGCATGTTGCTGTCAGGGGGAGTAAAGGCAGCCAGCTGGTTCTGGTAAATTACCTGTCTAACGTTTTGAAAGAGCTCTCCCGAGCTGCTGTGGCTGGTTAGCAGGGGCTTGTGTTTGCTGTTTCCGACTCGCTCTGAATATTAATGTGGGTTCTGTTTTCCTTAGTGAGCATATTTTACAAGTGTGCCCCCCCCAATTTATTGTGATGGGTTTCAGCTTGCATTGCAGCGTGTTTCTGGCTTGCACAAACAGTAGCTTGATTTAAATACTGGTGGATGTAGGATTGCAATTCTACTGCAATCTATTGTATATTCATTGAGAAATTACCTGGGAAAGTGAGGTGAAAGGGGAAGTTACTCTGGCTGAATCTAATGATCATTTACCAAAGTGTACACATAAAACCAGTTCTCTGTGCTTTCCTGCCTAGGGGGTAAGGAGAGGTTTAACACTCATCAGGTGCCCACAGCAACTGGTCCAGATAGGTTAGTAGGATTAGCGTAAATGGCATCTCTTCTATTACTTTAAAGCCCTACTCTTGGAAGTTCCTTATTTTAGATATTTCTTACTTTGCTTCATGTTTGCATCAAGAAGTTCCATTACGATACGTTCTTTGAGAGATGGAGATTGCAACTGGAATCTTTCACCAGCAAACATGTGGGATTCTTCAGTGTGTTTCGGTCGCTAGAGATAGCTGGGACCCACCATGGGAGAAGTGTGGGCTATGCTCGGGCTATGCACAACTGGGCGGGGGGAGCACACGATTTCCCGCATTCCCCATTTTGGTGAATATTTCAAACCAAAAGTATGAAAAATTACTGGTGGTAGCTTTTTGGTGGTAGAACTCAAATGCGATCCTGGCCCCCGTGCCACCCAGGGCCAGGAACGCAAAATGTCACCCTCTCCATGTGGCCCAGAGGCAAATAAACATCACTTCTGGTTTTCTGAGGGGGAGAGAGTTTTCTGGGGCAATAGCCCCCTGACCCCTCCCCCCAGTACACCAGTGGCAGAACCTCCTAGTTTTCCACACATCTAGAAACAACAGAAGATTATTCATAGTTCAGAACTCTTTGATAGTTGTTTTGCATATGTAAATTGAAGAAGACCTAATTGGGAAGTACAAAAAGTAGCTGCA
Source organism: Tiliqua scincoides (assembly GCF_035046505.1). Classification (NCBI taxonomy): domain Eukaryota; kingdom Metazoa; phylum Chordata; class Lepidosauria; order Squamata; family Scincidae; genus Tiliqua; species Tiliqua scincoides. The sequence continues at coordinate 64,928,161 of NC_089826.1, forward strand.
AAGCCCTAGTCTACCCACCCAATAGAACTGGCTTCCTGGTCACTGAAATAGCCAGAGAGTCAGGCACCTGGGCCCCATTCCCCCCAAATATGCAGCATTAAGGTCCACGGAGGTCTATGAGTTACCGTACTGGGTGACACCAACCATAGTGATGCCACTACACCCACTCCATCTCTTGCTACATATAATTGTATCTGGGTACAAGGCACATTATAGGTGGGGAAAATGTACTATATTGTGTGTTAGCACTTTGGAGGGAGAGAGTGCATGTTTATTGGTTGTCCCTTACATTTAAGATATTATTTCTTACATTGAAAAGTCAAAAATGTTAATTTTATCACTTTTTGTTAATGAAGAAGATTGTTCTGAGACAACAAAAGCCTTCATTTCACTCTGGTCACTCAAAATATTGAACCATTTTTGTAGAAAGAAGAATGTGGGCATGCATACTGAGCACATCATAAATTTCTGTTAGAATAAAAGGAAGTGGAAATGAAGGAATATCATAAAAGTTAATCCAGAAATCATTAAAGCAATTTTTGCTAAATACCAGAAGATTAGCAATCTAGTGAATACATGTGCCCTGACATTCTCAGTTATTAACTTTTCAAATTGCCATATATTGAGACTAGTTTAAAAAGAAGACTGGAATTGTTTTAATAGAGAACCACGAACTATTTCCCCCTGGAGGTTTTATCAGAGTCATTTCCTTTCTCCCTTCCTGACTGCACGAATGTCTGGAGGAGTGCGAGAGGCCCAGTATATTAAGCACATCCTTGGTCACTACTGCTGCTTTCAATCTTTATTTCAAATAATCTGTGGATAATGAGTGTAAATACTTGGATCAAGTTCAAGGCCTTGGCAAATTGTAATCCAGACTAGGCTGAAAGTGATGATTGTCTATGAGACAAGGGCAGCAACAGTGGCCAAGTCCATTCAGGCATGTGCCTGGGGCCTATGGTCAGATGCCACTCATTAGCTAGCAGTAATGAGGGGGAGTGGAGGAAGGACCTGCATGAGAGTTACCTTGTCCCTGCCAGCCAATGGGAACATTGCTTCCAAGTGGCAGCAAACTAGGAAGAATGTCTCAATACCAAGCTAAACAAATGCATCAGTAAAGCAGCTACCACGTTTTCCAGACTCACAAAGAGAGTCTGGTCCAACAAGAAGCTGATGGAACATACCAAGATCCAGGTCTACAGAGCTTGCGTCTTGAGTACACTTCTGTACTGCAGCGAGTCATGGACTCTTCGCTCATAACAGGAGAGGAAACTGAATGCTTTCCACATGCGCTGCCTCTGACGCATCCTCGGTATCACCTGGCAGGACAAAGTTCCAAACAACACAGTCCTGGAACGAGCTGGGATCCCTAGCATGTATGCAGTGCTGAAACATAGATGCCTGCGTTGGCTCGGTCATGTTGTGAGAATGGGCGATGGCCGGATCCCAAAGGATCTCCTCTATGAGAACTCGTGCAGGGAAAGCGCCCTACAGTAGACCACAGCTGTGATACAAGGACATCTGCAAGAGGGATCTGAAGGCCTTAGGAATGGAGCTCAACAGGTGGGAAACCCTGGCCTCTGAGCGGCCTGCTTGGAGGCAGGCTGTGCAGCATGGCCTTTCCCAGTTTGAAGAGACACTTGGCCAACAGACTGAGGCAAAGAGGCAGAGAAGGAAGGCCCGTAGCCAGGGAGACACACCAGGGACAGACTACATTTGCTCCCAGTGTGGAAGGGATTGTCACTCCCGAATTGGCCTTTTCAGCCACACTAGACGCTGTTCCAGAACCACCATTCAGAGCATGATACCACAGTCTCCCAAGACTGAAGGATGCCAATGATGATTGGCTAGAATAGATGAAGGGTGGGAGGAGGCATCCTTGTGGATTTTAAGTGGATGTTTCATCATGATGTTGCCTTTTTAAATTTTTTCCCATGATTACTGAGGCTTGGAGAGCCCTATGGAGGGCTCCCCAGATCCCCCGCATATCCCAGGATTCCAGTTCTGTCTAGAGGTAAGTAAAAAAAACCCCACTCCCATCCCTGGCAGCAGTGTGATCCTGGGGATCGCGTTACTGCCTTCTGCACTCCCCGGCCATTGAAGGGACAGGAATAAGTGCTTACCTAGCTGGTGGGACGCAATCCACTGCATTAGAGGCATACCTTCAGAGGTGTCTTGTGTCCGTACGTTATGAGGCGTTCTTGTTTGTTGAGAGTTCTGAGCAGGGTTGCTGTTGTCTAACTCTAACATATGATGGCAAGGCTGTGTTTAATGGTGTGCTTTGCATCAGTGCTCATGCTTCCATGTGCACCATTGCACTTGCTGACCTTGCTGCTGTAGGTAGAATCATGGCTGATGTCACCACTCCCATGTCAGTCTCACATCTTTCCCCTTTCATTACAATTCTAACGACACGCAGATAAGGGCTTTAATCAGAAATAGCAGTCGCCATGTTGAATCATTGTTGGCAGCCCTAAAACCCTTTGTTCCAAAGTAGTCACATTTGTTTAAATAGCTAAAGGACTAGCAGCTTCCAGATATGACATGGGTCATTTATTTCTTTTGATAAATCTAAATATGGGCAACACCTTTTAGAATCAAGTGTTTGTCATGACTGCTTGTATCTAAGAATATGAAAATGCTTTGGAGTGGTGCCCTGGACTATGTCTGTATGCATTTCTATTTACACCTCTTCACATCTGTGAAAGGTTAGCAATAAACTGAGTTTGCAACAGGGCAACCAAAAAAGAGTGACAAGGGAAAGAAAAGGAACATTCAAAGAGGTGCAGAAAAAAAAATGACGCAGCAAAACTAATATCCATAACAAATATGGGTTGTTGGTTAATTGAATATGTTACTTTGGCCAAGTAACTTTGGCCACATCACTTTGGCCAAGACTCTCAACCTGATCTGCCGCCATCAGTGGGCAGTGGGCTTTCTGTTCAGCAGCAGAAGCACTGAGCAGACAGTGACCATACTCAAGACCCACAGCACCCTCTATCGCTAGGCTGGGCTTGTTGGCCAGCAGCGGCACTGCTGAGCAAGCAGCAACAATGCTCAAGCAACAGCAGCATGCGTTACTGCCTGCCTGGCAGCGATGCCAACTGATGGTTAACAAAGTTCTAAGTGTATTCTGAGAGAGCATTAAGAGCCCAATGCATTTTAGTGTTGGAGGTACTTTCCCTCTACAATGGGAACTGTGTTAATACGCTGCAGACAGTTCACTGTTGCAGAAAGTGCTTCCCCCCACCCCCACCCCGAAAAAGGCAATCTGCTAAAATGTGTTGGGCTTAGAGGCATAGCTAGGTCATTTGACACCTGGGACCCATAAATTTTTTGTCACCCTGTGTGACATAATTAATTATTAATTATTATTTATTATATTTATTAACTAATTCACATTTTTATACCACCCTTCCTCTAAGCAGCTCAGGGTGGTGTACATGGTCCCTTATTTTGTCCTCACAACAACCCTGTGAGGTAGGTGAGACTGAGAGATAGTAATAGTCATGACATGAAATGAATCATCATCATAATGGCCAGAAAATAAAGGCAGTGAATATTTCCCCACAAGCAATGAATGAAATTCTGCATCAAATGGTATATAACATGATGGTATTATTCCTAAAAGCCATGATTTCCAGAATTTGGTCACTAGGGTGTCACCCCCCCCCCTCAGGATGTCTCATTGGCCTGTTTTAAGATAAGGCAATGGTTCTCAAACTTTTAACACTGGGACCCACTTTTTTAGAATGACAATCTGTCCAGGACCCACCAGAAGTGATGTCATGGCTGGAAGTGGCATCATAAAGCAAAATAAAATAATTATAAATAATTAAATTAAAGAAAAACAGATAATTAAATAAGGGGAAGCCAGCCCTGTTTTACCAAGTGAATTTTTTCTGTAGCTTGCCTGCAATAATAGATTTTCAGGCCTCCCCATTGCCCACCTTACCAGCTCAAGCCTGTTTTACTCTTTTGGGGGGGAGGTGCTGCCTTCTGGAACACTTGTTGAGCTCCACTTTCATCAGATTGGGACCATGCAGCTAGCCTTGCATTCCCCTTTGCCTGACTTGACCAGCACCCAAGGCACGTTTGCTTACTCACAAGTAAACACGACAGTGCGGCTTTAGTTTTCCATAGGGCTCAATACATTCATCTGCTTGGAGGGAGGGACCTCCTTCTTGGGTATTTTTTGGGGGCAGCTTTAGGATAGGATAGGACAGGATGGGAACCATTCTGGTGTCATTGTATTCCTCTCAGCCTGCCCTTTCCGATGAACTACGGCATGTTTGCCTACTCACGAGTAAACGCGCAATATGGTTTGGAATTGACTCTGGTTTTTTTCATTGAATTCAGCTGAAAATTCTGCCTCCAACAGTATATAGCAAGATGGGGTTATTCATAACCACCGCGATGTTAGCGATGTTGGGTCATTTGTGGTGTCACCTCCCCAAGGCTGGTATATGGGACGGACCGCCCGCACCCCTCTCTAGCTATGCCACTGGTTGGGCTTTCACTGGCATCCAACAATACCTTGGAATAAATTGTTTCTTCTGCAACTGTTTGGTGATTCCTCTTCCTTTTTTTTTTTTTTTTTTTTTGCATTTGCCCTTCCTTCTCTTTGCTGTTCCATTTCTGCACCAGTCATTACTAGAGATCTGCTTACGTGGATCTGCTGTTCGATTTTGCAAGTGGAAAACTGAATTGCATGACTGTCAGAATTGAGCTTTGAATTAAATGGGCAATCTGGAAGATTTTTAATAGTTGCTGCACTCAAAGAGAATGCCGCCACCTTTCTTTCAGTTTACTGAGATCTAAGTGATGTGCTGAGTGGAGGAGTTTTATTAAAGCTGTTATTTATTAAAGCTGTTCATGTAACACATAGTTACAAACACAGGAGGAGAATCAGAGCTTGCCAAGAAAGAAACAGAGGGATCTTGCTCTCTCTCTCTCTCTCTCTCTCTCTCTCTCTCTAGCATTCTATACCTGGGTGCAATGTTTTCTCCAGTGTTTTAAAGTTAATTAATTACAGAACAATTCAGTCTTTTCAATGGAGAAGAGTTGGAAGTTATTTGGAAATTATTCAGATGTTCCTCAATGAAAAGTTTAATAATGGTAGATATTTTCCTTAAAAGACAGTCTGCCAGGTTCAGCAACAATGTGGTCCCTAGGTAGTTGTCAGAGACCCAGTACCCTAGTAGAGCCCACTTCTGCACCTTTAGTCCTTTTTAAAAGAAAAGAAAAAACTGGTGCTCCTCACCACAGCAAACGCTTGACATCCACCATCTTGGGTTTCCTTAATGGCCTGGATGTTACATTCTGGGACTTGTTGGAAAAAACAGTACCACAAAAGCATGTCAGTCACTACTGGTGATGGCAGTTTCTATCCTCATGTCCTGGAGCTATATGTCCAGGACATTGTGGGAAAGAAGATGGTCAGTATCTGCCAATGTCAGAAGGACCCACTGCAACAAAGTAAGCCCCTAGGGCCACTGTGAATCTTATAGGAAGAGCCCAATGGATGGTACTTTACCGAGGTTCCTCTCAGTCCCGGAACTGACTCTACAACCTGCCCACCAATATAATCTTTCTCTGTATTGTACAACATTCAGGGCGCAATCCTAAGCCCTTACGCCAGTGCTTTCCAGCATTGACATAAGGGCAATGCAGCTCTGAGGTAAAGGAACAAACATTCCCTTACTTTGGCCTCCGTGAGTGATACCCAACAGCAGGATGCAGCACATGTCCCACTGGCACCGCTATGCCAGTGCTGGAAAGCACTGACATAAGGGCTTAGGATTGCTCCCTCAATAAATGTACTCTGAACCACTGCTGCATGCACTGGCAGCAAAAAGGGGGGGGGGCGATTTGGCAACTTGCGGAGCAATCAAGCCATTGCCCATTTGGGCCAAAAGCTGTCTTATGCGGAAGTTTGGTTCAGAAACACATGAAGATGCCACTTAGAAATAACCATGCCTTCTGGTGGGATTAACAAACCTTTTTCTGCACTGTATTGGACTTTGTTTGATGGTAAGACCTAACAGGCCTGACTCCTATGCTATAGGACCTTTTGTGTGCACCTTAGACCATGCCCAAGATTCCTCTATAATGCTTTGGGATTCAGGTCCACACTAGAGAAATCTATGTATAAAGTGTTTCTGAAAGGTGGAACATCTGAAAACCAGTGGACTAAGGAAAGGGGGGGGATGACGAAACCTGAACTCATAGATGTAGACAATAAGTTGAATTCATACAAAGATAACATTTCTTTAAAAAGCCCCTTATATAAAAAGCTGAAATTATTGTTCTAGTGCAGGAACATGAAAATTGCATCATTTTCTTTTGGATCACTCAAATAAAGACAATGTTTTCATTTTTTTTTTTAATAGATGACACGGGAACAGTATATACTAGCAACACAGCAAAACAGTCTGCCAAGAACAGAAAACCCTCAACTTTATCCTGTAGGAATTTATGGTTGGCGAAAGAGGTGCCTCTACTTTTTTGTCCTCTTGCTCTTGGTAACCATGATCGTTAACTTAGCGATGACGATATGGATACTGAAAGTTATGAATTTCACAGTGGTAAGTAGCTCCAAGGTCTTGTTTCTCTATTGTCCATTGATAAGAGCTTGGGTGGTGGTTCTTTCTTCTTAGGTTTCAGGGACCTCTGAAGGGGGCAGTGCTTGTTTTTAGCAAGGATACCATTCCAGACTGGAGTGGGGAGGGCAAAAGGGATTTTAGCAAAGGGTGGGAATGAAAATTCATAACATAGTTCATACGCCTGCTCTTGGATATATTCTGAATACAAATTATGCAACAGCAGTGTTATTTTAAGATCATTTGTTAGGGATACTTTGTACTATATCATTCATAGCTCAACATCAGCAGTGCAGGCAACACAGATTGAACAGTCCAGTCCATTCACCCCAGCTTTTTCTTCAACTATATTGAGGGCCAACCCATCCACAAGAACAATTGAGGCAGTTGCCTTAGGCAGCAGGTGGGCAGGAGTATACACCTCTGTACACACCTTCACTGCTACTCCTCCCATGCGCTGAATTAGAAAAGAGAGGAGACAGAACACAACAGGAAGTATGGAGAAATGGTACTTATTCAACCCTTAGTGTTTAGAGCTAATAAGCTGGCCAGAAACACAGTTCCTAGAGAATTATTACATGAAAAAGGGGGATTACTTGCCAATTCTTCCATTATTCCTAAATGCTAGTCCTGGTATTCAGAAGTGATGCTTTCTGTGGAATGAAGAGTACCAGGCTATTCAGTTGAGAAGCATTGTGTTTGTGTGTAAGGGTGCAATCTTAACCAACTTTCCAGCACCGAGGTAAGGGCAATGCAGCTCCAAGGTAAAGGAACAAACATTGCCTTACCTTGAAGAGGCTTCCATGATCGTCCCCCAACTGCAGGATGTAGCACATGCCCCACTGGCACAGCTATGCCAATGCCGGAAAGTAGGTTAGGATTGTGTCCTAAGTTTTTAAAAAATGAAATGTACAGTTATTCCATTTTTATTTTTGTCTGATAAGGTCTTATTCTGCTTCAGAGAAGAGAAAGCTGTGTATCTGTGTTCAACATACAAATCTATGGAATGTGCACTTTGACAATTCCTTGTTTTTATTATTATCCTTACATGCACCAGAATATTTTATGGAGCAGCTGTTCTTATGCAGCCATTAGTGTCTTCTGTATCTCTATATATCTACAGTGTCTTGCTTTTGTATTAAAAATTTGTTACTTAACGACTGTACTAACATGATTCAGTGGTTTTCCTTTGCATTTTAAAAAAAACTGAGTACAGAAATGGTTCTATTCATAGCATAGATATACATATCTACAAGCATAAAATATGCAACCGAACTATAATATTAATTAAAAAATTATTTGACTATCTTTTTATTGTCCTGGCCATTTCTATATTCTGTCTTCCTTACTAATGCATAGGATTAATTGTAATAAATGGAATAGCATAAAGGTGCATTTTAGACTATGTGTATTGGGCCGTGACATATAATCTTGTATGGCCTGGAGAAGTCCTTTACATTTCACCATCATAAAAAATGTCAAGGTTATCCAGTGAGATTGATTGACTGTGGACTGAGAACAGATAAAAATGATTGCTTCATAGCTTGCATAGCTGATAGAATCCTTCCTGGGAACATGTGCTGACAGTCACTAGCTTAGATAGTTTTATACATGTTTAAGAGAACATGGAAAAGGCATCTGACAGTCACTATACCAATTAACAGGTAAATTGAATCTCCATGTTCAGAGGAGTTCTAACTGATCCTAGATGGTGGGATTAGTCATAAAGACAAGGCTCTCACTTTCAGGTTCTGCCTGGGATTTTGCCAGAGTTCTCAGGGAACAAGCTAGTCATCATTGGGAGCCAGAATCAATGCCCCTAGTGTCAGGGCAGAGTCCTGAAATAGGTTCCACATCCCACCCTTCATTGGTGAAGAGACATAATCAAAATAAAAACACAGAATAGGTCCCTGATGGATGCTACCACTGCCACCAATACCATGGGGCATGGCCTAGAAGAGGGGTGTAAAGGGGGTAATTTGTACCTGGGCCCAGGGTTAAAAGGGGGGCCCAGGAGCCAAAGGAGGGGGCCCAGAAATTTCTTGAGATCTTATGTTTTCCTATCTACTCAAACTTGTTGCCTGCATGGGATGCTGGCTCTACCCTCCCCTGTTCTGTTTCACCCCTCCCCCTTTGCAAAGGGGCCCCAAAGAAACTTTGTATCCCCTGATAAAATTCCTCTCAGAGGCCCTGCCATGGGGCCAGCTAGGTTGGGAGAGCCCTTGGATGGATGTGGGCCTCCATCAGTGCCTGAACTTGCTGGCTTCTCATCCATCTCTGGCCAGAATACTGATCTACATCTAACAATGACTACTGGTCTCATCCTTTAAGGCAATTCTTATTTTCTTAAGATGTCCCTAGTAAAATATTTGGAACAACCACAACTACATGTATAGGCTTTTGAGACAGCTGCATAAACCAAAAGTCAATTGGATCTAGAATGAAACAGCAGATCAGCATGTGCTTTCTCTCCTTAACTGGGAAGACTGCTAGAAAACAACAGTCCCTGGAGTAGAATCACACGGTAGCACCAATTGCTAGGCAGTGATGGATGTGACTGCATAGCCCACAGTATAGTCCAAAAGGCCTGGAGCTACAGGTTCTCCTTTCCCAACTCCACCTCATATGCCTGCTGGCTTCCTACTGGTTCATTCATGCATGGATGTGGCTTAGACTTTGAATGCCCAAATAGTGCAGGTTAGAGTTTTAGAACTAACCTTCCTCAGTTAACCTACTTGCCAGAGAGACTCCTCTAATACTGGTCAGTGAAAAGGTGCTTCTCATTCCATTTATCTGAAATGGCAATCATTGTAGCCAGGGCTGTTTAGAAATAACAATTAAAACACAGTTCTGTGCTTGGAAGAAAGTGACTGCCCAATCCAACAGAGGGCTGCGCTGACTTTTACAACAGTGGAACAGTTTTGAATCTGCCACTGCAAATGCAGAGGTACTGGAAGCCCACTGCCCCTGCTGGCTATGCCCAGCAGTGAAGGGAAGGCTGTGACAGGAGCAGGAACTGGCAGGAGATGAGCAGAACAGGGCAGGGAGGAGAGGAGTGGGGACGTCTTCTGGGGGAGGGGCACAGGTGGGGAACAGAACAGGAGGGGGAGAGGTGAATCTCAGCAGCACCAGAATGTGCTTCCCAATGGGAAGCAGGGGCTTGTCCTGGAATAAGGGAACAAAAGTTCCTTTACCTTGAGGAGGCCTCTGGACAGCCCCCCTATAGGAAACAGTGCATGCTCCATTGGCATAGCTGCAGCAGCGAGAAGGCAGATTTAGATAGGATTGGTCTGTTAGTCTTCCATAATGGAATACAGAATCGACTTTCAAATTCAGGGTACAGGGGGAAAAAAAAATAAACCCTTGTCCTTTCCACTGCCTGTTGATTAGTGCAGGGCTTTTCAAACTGGGGCGTCGCAGTGGCCCAGCCTGTCGACCCTGGCCTCTGCCCCCTTAAGGGGCAGGGGCAGCCTGGAGGCAGGGAGAAGGCAGCGGCGCCATCTCCAGGATGGAGCCGCTCAGGGGCTTGGGTGCACTTACCCAAGCCTCCTGCAGCCTTCCCAGGGTCCCAGGAGCCCAGTGCGAACCTTTGGCAGGACTCCCCGCAGCAGTGAAAGTGAAAACTGAGCAACAGCACTCTGCTTCCACTTTAGCAGAGGCAGGGCGTGATTGCTTTTACATTCACTGCTGCAGGGAGCCCTGCCAAAGGTTCGCACCGGGCTCCCCGCACCCATGCCCCTGCAGCCCCCTGAGCGGCTCCATCCTGGGGATTGTATGGCTGCCTCCCCCCCGCCCCCACAAGCACTTACAGTGGCTCAAACTCTCCATGAGAATTTGAAAACCACTGGATTAGTGAATTGAATAGATTGCTTCACTAGCTTAGGTTGTATACATGCAACTGCAGTAATTATACAAACAGAAACTTAATGATTTCCAAAGATAACATTTGAAGTGAAATGCACTTTATATCTAAATCCAGTCTTTCGTGACTGCACTAGCTATGAAATTTCAAGAAATCACTTCGCTATTGTGGATTTTAAGTGTCCCTTCACTCCTAAATCCAATTAGATCGTACACAGTTGACAAGTGAAAATTAATCTTTAATCCTCCTTTCTTACTCTATGAAAATGAACCGGCATCCTTCGTCTTCTGCTCAAACAAAAAAAGTATAGAATGCAGCGGAGGAAAATAAATTAGCCGTGATATCACAGCGCAGAAAACCATGTGCAAATTGCTCAGCAAACTTTATTGATCTGCTACAATTATATTTCACTTTTGTTATTGGTCTTTGCTACACCACTAGTCCAGATACATAGTTGTTAACATTTTGTGTTCAAACAAGCTGGACATGTCATGATCAATTGGTTCTGTACCTAGCAAAGCGGACAAGATTGCTTGATGTATTTCTTTAATGACAGAGGGACTCTCAGCTCTCAGTTGCCAGAATTTATACAGAGTGCATTGTTCAAATGTGATCATTAACCTTTATTTCTTACAGGGTGGAATTCATAACGGTTTGGTTGAGAAGCACAGGCTTGTGGGATTGATTTTGTTTTTCAGTCAAACTTGTTGTCTACCTCTGTAAATGAATGTGTAACATACATGTCCCCACAATAAATAGAGCACTGGACTTGCCCAACCAGTTCTTGGTCCGTACAAATTCTACTCAAGTGGCACAGGAGCCAGCCATGAGAAAGTAGCCCCCACAACACTGTGGCAATATAGGGCTCTAGTTCTAATTTAAAGAACTGTGAAATGAGAACAGAATGAGCTACAAGCTTGCTCTGATGTGGATCCAACTGTCGGTGATTGCATTGGATACACAGGCACAAGACCTGGTGGTGGACTGCTGCTGGACTTACTTGTGTGAAAAATTAGTCCAGAGTCTTACTAAGTCAAAGGGACTGGGAAAAAAAGAACGAAGCAGGATATCATCATCTTCATTATTTTGGGTGTGGCTATTACGTATTTGCTGTCCTCCAAATCTGCAGGCAGACCAGAGGCTGACAAACTGAAAGGGTCAGGCAGGATCAGAGAAGTCCTTTTCTGATTAAGAGACCTTTTGCCAAAAACTACTTGTGGGTCAAAATGACCCCATGTGTACTTCCCTATTCCACAGAACAAAGTCTTTTCAGTCATCATTGGCTTCTATGTTTCTGTGTTCCTAATGGGTGAGAAGTTGGTTGGAAGGGAAGTAGAGATTTATCTTTTTTTTTGCCCTCTTCTCCACCCCCTCCCAGTGGCTTCTGAGTCCATAGCCTTGTGGCACAGCACCTGCAGCAGATCCCAAGTTTGATGCTTCGTATCTTCAAGTATAGCTGGGAAAGACCTCTGTCAGAAACCCTGGAGAGACACTATCAGTCAGTATTGACAGTATTTAGCTAAATGGCCCAAAGGTCTGACTCAACAGAAGACAGCTTTCTGTGTTCCTTCCTGGTTATTGTTGGTACTGAACAACTAGTCCTATTTGAACTCTTCTGGCTTTCCTTGACATCCTTTGCATAGTTCATTGAGGACAGATCTCTATATTTGCTTTGAATTTTGCTGGCAGCCAAATTCAGAAGCATACTAGAGATACTGTAAATGTGTTGACACCTCTCCCGCAAGCAAAGTTACTCACCATTTGTCTTGCCTCAGAGCAGGAACTTGAATGACCCCCTTGAAATGTCCCTTTATCATGGGAAGGCAAGAGGGTGAGGACCATCATGGCTCTAGTCCTTTGGCTAGGCTGGATACCCAAGTCTGGAAACCTGCATAATTCAGTTTGAAATAAATCCTTTAAAAATATACATGGATGGCATGGGGGCACACGTCCCATTAATTTCAAATCAGGGAAGCTCTTTCTGGATTACACCAAATGCATGTCTGTGTAGAAATTGTTCATTATGGTCTAGACCTGTGTTTCCCAAACTGTGGGTTGTGACCCACCAGTGGGTCATGAAACTGAAGCTGACAAACTGATGGCCGACAAGGAAAATACATTGAGTCCTATGGAAATTGAAACTGAACTGCATGTGTGTGTTACTCACAAGTAGGCAAATGTGTCTCAGTCCGCTTCGGAGGGCAGGCCAAGAGAAATGCAAAGTCACCAGAATGGTTGTGATGCAATGAACACAGGCCCCCAAAACACTTGAGAAGGAACCCCCCTCCCCAAGCTGACAAGGAAAATGTAGTGAGCTCTATAGAAAGCAAAACTGAGCTACATGTGTGCATTTACTCATGAGTAGGCAACAGTGCCTCATCTCCTATTGAAGACCAGGCCTCATCTCCTATTGAAGGGGAATGCCTGGCCACCAGAACAGTCCCAGTTTGAATGATGTGGAGCTCCACAAATCCTCCAGAAGGCCCCTCCCACCACAGTAAAGGGGATAAAAACACTTGTCTCTAAGGTGTGGTGACAACTGGGAGGAATACTGTGGGACAGAGTGTAGGATTAGAGACTTCATGTGAACCTTGAGGCAAGAGTCAGATGGGGAATCCGAACCTGAAGAGCAAGCTGGTGACCCTGTAGGCTTAAATTTCACAGGTTGTAAGACTTGGAATAGACAGAACAATTTGACTGCCTTCACCCCCTTTCCAGGGGTTTGGTGTGGAAGAAGTGAGGTCATTGGAAGACAACCTGAGTCTGGAGCCAGAGTAGAGATGCCCAAAGAGGCAGCAACAATTGCTCCTCTCTTTATGAGGTTCATGGGGAGCCCCACAAAAGTTGTCAGTTTCTCTGCAGGCCTGGGGCTTCCTGCAGGTGGTGGTAGAAGAGCACTTTCTTCCTTTGACACAAACAGCCTCTACCTCTGAGGGTGGCAGCAGCAGTGATGCTGAAAACACCACTCAGGGCTTAACTCCAGTCACCGTTTTCTGTCCCAGAAAGCACCAGACCATCAGATGACTAGCATGATAGCTTAGAACATTTCAGAGGCAGAAAATAGAGCCTGGAACAAACTGGGCCCTGGGAAGACAAGTTGACATTTTTGATACTGCTGCCACCACCTTCAGTAGCAGTGTCTTCCTCCTGAAGAAATAATATCTCTGCTACCACCCCCAATTTGATTATTTTTGTGGGACCACCCAAGAAACAAAGGACACAATTCTATGTATTACTACTCAGAGGTAAGTCCCATTGTGTTTAGTGGGGTTTACTTACAGGAAAATGTGCATAGGATTACAGCCTAAGAGATTTTTTTTTTTTTACTTCTTGCAAAAATCTCCGAAATGAATCCCGCCCCCCTAACACACAAAAGTTCTGGAGTTGAAAAGCTCTGCCTATTGCTTATTTCAGATCTCATTGTACAATCCCCTTTAATTTTTCACAAAGGGGTTATTATTAACAGTATTTATATGCTGCTTTTCAACTAAAAGTTCACAAAGCGGTTCACAAAGTTCACAAAGCGGCCCTCCAAAGGTTAGGGACACATGACTTTGAAAATTGAGTTTATTCATGATGGGAGTTCAATTTTTGTAGTTATTTTACACAGAGAAGGATGAAAGGGGCAGAAATGAGGGGGTACACTGATGTAATCAAGACCTTCAGATTTTGATGGATGACATTAACTTAATGGGTTTTGTTATATATAAGTTAATGACAATGGAATGTTGTACTGCATTATGATGGAATTACTTTACTTGTTCCTGTTAAAGCCCCAAAAGAATGGGATCATTGCATTGTTTTTGTTCAGTTTCACTTATTCTGTTTCAGTTATTCAGCTATTTCCCTTTTCAATCCTTTTCCATTAAATCCTCAGAGGTGATGCATTGAGCACAAGGTGCTCTTATAAACTCTCGTACCATCAGTAAGGCTTAGAAATACCACCATGTAGATGGAAAGGGAAAGTGTCAGATTTTATTCTGTTTGGTGTTATCCTTTACCAGAAAGGAAATATGCATTTGTTGTCACTGGGCAAGTGATAGAAAAGGGAATACTTTTTCTTTGAACTGCCTGCCGGTAGGTCAAATACTGTAACAATGTTTGAAAAGAAAATTCTAACTTGTGTTTGTGATTTGGAAGGTATTTTTTCTCCTCTCTTTGCTTACTATATTACGTTATTCATTGCTCGTTTATAGGGAAAAGTTCTCATGGATCTTCCTCAGCAGCGGACTTCCCCTGCCCCACACCCGGGGCAGAAGTCTGCAATGGCACCCCCTGTGGGCTGTCGCTACCTCCCCTCACTCAAAAAGCTGCCCTCCCCGCTCACCTGAGTCTCATGGAGCCTTGTACAACCTCCACCTGCATCAGAGAAACCTCTGTAAGGTTCCCATATGCTTTAAACTGTGCTTCTGGAAAACTGGAAGTACAGTTTCCACCTCCGTCAGGAGCCTCAGAGAGGCTTCCGTGGGTCCTAGCGACTGGCGCCTGGGGCTTTTGCCCCATCTCGTCTATGAGAGGTTCGCTGCTGATCTTCTTAGATTCCAATTCTGTTCCCCCCCCCCCGCTGGTGTGACCCCACCAAAAATGCACACACTGTGTCCTCTGCTAAGGGGACATCTGTCGAAGCAACATCACATATGATGGCAATAGAGCCGCAGTGCCTGAAAATATCACTTTTCAGTATTTCATGAAAACTGGAAGTGGCTGTTAATGGCCCTTTGGAGGTCTCAGAAGCCCTTCAGAGGGCCACGGGGCCTTCCTGGCCCTCCAAAGGTCTCCAGAGCAGATCGGAAAGCGGCTGTGAGGGCAGTGGGACAAGGGTGATGGTGGCAGTGGCTGCGGAAGCGGGTGGCCAAGAGTGGCACTGCTGCCCCCGCAGGCATGCCCTCCAGGGCATTTGTCTTCCTTGCCCCCCTATGTATGCCACTGGACTCAATACACCTCCTGCATGTGGAAGGTCTTACAAACATTCAGAAACATAATATGAGAAGGGAAGAAATCATCACTGCAACCATTATATTAGCTGTACATTACTGGTGATTCCATCACTAGTTGGGATATCTTTACTTGACCAGAAATATGAAAAAAAAAATATTGGATGGGGGTGGAAGAGTTCTCTAAAAATATGTTTAGTGATATTCAACACTTTGGATGGGTTTGGACAAACTGCATAAAGATGTGAAAGCACATTTGCAATTAACTTTTAAGCCAAATCTAAGCAAAAACCAGAGAATTAGCAGCTGTTTTTGATTTTCCTGGCTGAGATTCTTCCTTCAAGCTCATAACTGATTGTGCATTTTTGTTGATTACTGGATTCGTGTCTATTGCTTGGATGGAGCGATACCAGCAAGAATACTCGTTGGAGACTTGCCCTAGGTTTTACTTGCCAGCCAGCCATGAATTTAATCACTGGTCAGCAAGCCCAGTAATGCAGCTGCACTTAACATTTGCTCCACCCTCTGACTCTTCACGTTGTCCGGCTCTATGCATGCTAGCCCTTCAGCAAAACATATATCCAAACAAGCACCTTTGCCATAGAATCAGTGAGTTCAAGATCTCACAACCACTTAACACAATCTGGAAGCACTTGGATTTTCATTACGAGACATAAGAATACATTAACTGTGAGGTTTGAGAATATAAGAAGCAGCACAGCCATGTCACAAGATTTGCATAGAACCTAAATATCCATAAGAACAGAAGCGTCCTAGCATTGTCTTTTAGCATTTCCTGCTGTTCAGGACAAATAAAATGGTTGGCAACCTTCAGTCTCGAAAGACTATGGTATAAGCCTACAGCACCAGGTATTCCCAGGCGGTCTCCCATCCAGGTACTAACCAGGCCTGACCCTGCTTAGCTTCCAAGATCAGACAAGATCAGGCATTTGCAGGGTAATAAATAACTAGTTACATTTGAACCCTTTGCCTGCCTGGTCCGTGTTAATTGGTAATTCAGTGGATTGACACATCTCCCTGCAGGCTTTACTGTGGATTTGATTTTTTTTAAATAAGAACCCCTAGGGTTCAGCACTCTCCTGGAAGGAAGGTTTCCCCCCCCCCCCAATGGCCCTCCTCTATCTGATCTCTGTAGCTGGGATGGTGGCAGTGGATACAAAGGCATTTTTCTCTGTCCAGCTGCTGGCCCAGTAAAGGGAAAGCAGGGGAGCAGGAAGTGATGCGGGCACTGCTCCCTTTGGCCAGCCTGTCTTCTTTCAGAAGTCACTCTTCCCTGTCACCAGGTTAAGCCATTTCTGTCCCATATATGCAACAGGGACCAAATGTGTACACCTGTGGGCTGGGCAAAAATGGGTTAAGTAGTACTTGCTGCTGGGCAAGCAACCAAGTAGCAAGTTGCAGCAGGCCAAAGTAATTCTTTGCTTCCTCTCTTTCCTGAGCATTCCAGAAATAGGTTCCACAGTGTTGCGCTATATTAATGCATCTGGCATGTAGTTTCTCCCTTCTTTCTTTAAAGAGCTACAAGCTCCTAAGTGCATAGCTTGAACTACATATACCACTGCCTCAAAGCTGCCATGCATAGCTAGGAGTCCTTCAAAGAAGGAAGAGGGAGAAACGGAACCCCAGGGCTGTATCATGTATCAGAAGTGGTAGGAAGGTGACATGCAATGATTGTGTCACATATCGCCCCCATGAGAAGATGAGTGGTTACTATAGGCAATTGTGCAAGGGAAATGCATAATTTTGCCCTTTACATATTACTCGGGAAACATGAATCTGCGACTGACTAATGCTTCTGGTTTAAGTGTTCTACATGTGATTCAAAACCAGCCTTTGGCTTATACTGACAAAATTAGACTATTTGTTATCAAGTTCCTGGTGTTCGTATTGTAATAGCAGGTGTTTTTACTTGATGAAGATATTTGTTTTTGTCAAGTGGCAGGTATTGCAAATATTACATTGTTATCTTGGTGATGCCTGCTATTCATTTGCTGTGGTTTAATATTTCATGAGGTAGGGATGGTTATCTAGCATTGTAAATGACTGTGGAGATGAGAGGCATCTTGGCATTTGCTGAGAAGATTGCCGACTTTCTGCTTCGCCCTGTATGTGACACCACGCACACACTGATGTTTGATTGTTGTTTGTCGTGGTCAGTATGTTCCATGCTAGGTGAGCCATGCGTCCCAAACTCACTCAGAGTGCTTGGGAACTCTGACTTGTTCCCAACTGACTGGGCTTCGTGTTCAGCTGCAGCTGGGAATCCAATTCCAGAGCAGGCAGGTGAGAATCAAAGGGGGCCCACAATCAGGAGATGTGGTTGAGGATAAATGGTATGGTGAAGTACCAGATCAGGTGACTCTGGTTCAAATGAGATGCTGAAGTCATAGTCAAGGATGGACTGCTGGCTAGGTACTGATGGAGGTGAGGCAGGAAGGCAAGGCTGTGCTATTGTTCAGACTGAGGAACCAAGCCTGGAGCATCTACTGTATAGGACAAGCCAACTGCTTTTAGTTCCATAGGTCACCTGAACTGAAGAGTTGCAGTGCCAGCTCAGTCACATTATATGTGTGACACTGCTGTGCAGCTGACATCAACCCTTCTGCCTGAGAGTTGCCATGGGTGTGTGCAAGGAATAATACCGTGAGCCCTGCCTCCAGCAACCCAGCCTCCCCTCTGCATCCCTACACTGTTTGGCTGTAGATAGCCCCCCGTACATGTTCATTCCACAGGGCGCCCCTTCTGACTTCATATGTTTATTGCAAACTGAGGACTAGCTAGCAGTGCTGCCAAAGTCTGCAATTATCTGGTTAGATATACAAAATGGCCCAGCGTACAGTGCTTGGCAGAATTACGAGTCCTACACAAGTTGTCCAAAAATGTTCTGTCCTCACCTGGAATGTTTTAACGGGAGTATGTGGATGTATGGACAGCATTTAGCAAACAGGTGCCTAAAGCCAGCCTGTACAGGGAAATCATTGAGTGTTAATCCTTACTTTTGCTGAAAACTTCATTAGTTACTGGGAAATGGCTTCAGCTACAAAGGCAAAAGCTTTGTAGGTGCCTGCACAGAAGTTCTTCAATAATACCTTCTTTAAATAAGTGAAATCAGTGGTGTCACTAGAGGGGTGCAGGAGGTGAGAGCCGCACTGGGTGATGCACAAAGGGGAGATGGACACCACTACTCACTAAAATTTTTAAAACCTTGATATTTTTGAATAATGCTATCATATTATATATCAATTGATGTATAACTCTATGCAAAATGCAATGAAACAAACTGTGTCGAAATAACTCTATTCAATCGAAAGTTATAGCCAAAAAATGGTGGGGCAATAGTACACCAACACGCCCACTGCCTGGGGCATTGCCCCGCCCACTGCATGAAAGGCGTTCCATCATAGGGGTGACGCGCTGGCCTACACACTGGGTGATGCGAACCCCAGTGGTTTCAAGTGAAACCATTGTTTGAAATTGTCTATTTTTTGGTTCCTTCTAAAATGCACAGGAAAGGAGTTGTGTGGTAGTGGGTCTAATAGAGTTTCCAGAATCCCCTCCCCACCCGGCCACATCTTGCATTGCATGAGATTATTTTTTTTAAAACTCAAGGAACTTGTAAGGTTGTTGTGATGCTGCACAAAGCAAGGCAGGAGAATTGAACATACAGTAAATCCCCTTCATGCACCCTAAATTAGGACTCGATAGTCTGAAAATCAAAAGGTGCCTTCATTGCGGTGTATCTACTGGCCTTAAGGGGGAAAAAACAACAACAATCTGCTTGATACATTTCTGTTGCTTTCCTCAGAATCTCCCTGTATTCATTAATCCTTTGGAGTAGCAAGCACAATTAACCTCTAGCTTCAGTTCTTTTTTTGCTTGTTTTTCTTCTAGTCATTGTGCTGACACATGTTATTATGTCCAGACCTCTGTTGCTTGTTGGAAAGTGGAGCTCTTGTAACATTATCCTTTCCCCAAGGACAACTGTCACCTTGTCATTCTGAGATCTTTTCTACTAACTTGTGTGCATTCGAAATTTGGCCTTTGATTCCTTGCTCTTTCCTCCAGTATGGTTATTTAGAAATGGAGAAGATAGACATTGCGCTGATTTTATGTTTTTTCCTCTATTAATTAGAGAGTGAGGAAGTGAAGATGTTTTGTTTTTAAAAAAATATGCCAAAAAAATTGTTTTAATGTGTATTCAGTACAGGTTATTGTGGTCTGTAATTACATTAACAGCCCAATTCTATGGGGGTCAACTGGTGGCAACTGCTTTATGGCAGTAGTAAAGCAGCCGCTGATGGCGTGTGCAGTCCAACCACAGGGAGGGATGCCAGAACAGCCTCCTGCATGCTGATGGACAACCAAAGATCCATGACTGAGGTAGGCCAGCGAGGGAGGTAGGACAGGGTGGGGGGGGGAAACAGAATGGAAGTGGGGTGGACGGGGCAGTGATGGGGACAGGGACGAGGGTGGACCAGGCCTGCGAAGGGGACGGATTCAATGGCAGCAGTGCCTACCAAATTCTAACCCCCTTCCTGGGCCCAGCTTACCTTCACAGATCAACATGGACTTGTGCCAGATGGCACAGGTCTGAGTTTACCCATGGTGGCTGCTGGAGCTTACCCCAGGGCAAGGGGACAAATGTTCTCATACCTGAGGAGGCCTCAGCATGCCAAAACTCCGCTGTAGGATACAGCAGAAGCCACGTTGGTGCCACTGTATCACCATATGGGGTGTTACCTAGGATTGGATTTTAACTTAAGTTGTCTATCATAAGTGGCAAGCCTTTAGTGGTAATCTTAGGATCCATGCGTAGAAAGGCTCAGTAGGAAAGGACTGGTTTGATGTGATATCTCCCTGGATATCTAGGTCCCCCTTACCTGCTCCAAGTACCAATTCTAATGCAAACAGATGGGGTATATTCTTCAGTTCTGCAGTAAACACATTATGAATTCTGAAGCTTTTATCTTTCTAAGAAAAGGGAAAGCAAGAGATGTTTCTGTTTTTTTCCCCCCGACCTCTTCTGTTTTATCTCAGAATTGAGCAGATGTTTCATTTGAGAAGCAACCCCCAAATAATCATCACATTTTGCTCAATACATTACTAAGTGCCAAATCCTATCCATCTTTCCAGTGCTGGTGCAGCTGTGCCAATGGGGCATGTACTGCATCCTGTAGTACGGGGGCAGTCACAGAGGCCTCCTCCTCTTTACCTCCTCCAGGAAAGGGAATATTTGTTGCCTTTTGTCAGGGCTGCGTTGCAGCTGCACCAGTACTGGTAAGTTGGATAGGACTGGGCCCTAAATATTCTTCTGTTAATCTTATTGTTGGTACAATATTTTATTCCCTTCCCTCAGCATAACCCATAGAAATCATGGCTCCTCAGCTTTGGACAGTAGAGCAAGTGCCTATTTCCTTCTTGGGAATGGATCCAGGTTTGAAAGGGGGGCATTGTAAGTCAGGAATATGGTAAGTCAAGACTGGTCAGAGTTCTCTGGACCTGTGAAACCTAATGGTTGTAAATTTATACAATCCACAGAGAAGGATCCTCTGGGGTAGTCCTTGCAGCTCTGCATTGTTGACCCATTTGGTCTGAAATACACTGAAATTAAATTGTTTTTCGAGGCTTTGGACTGCCTCGTAAATGTATGTGAACTAACATTTATTGATTTTTTAAATTTTAAAAAAGAATTAAGAACTGCCTCTGACAAACCACTTGCTTTCAAGAAAATAAAACCACATCAGATGAAGATTTCTTGGTATATGGTGAAAACATTTTTGAAGGGAAATAATGAGGGATTTTGGATTCATGGTGTGTATGACTGATAATTACTTCAGGTGCCCTATGGTTCAGCTTAGAAGTGAGTCAGTTAAATAAATCTACTGTACAAAGGAACATGCCTTGGAAATAATTTCATTGGAATGGGTTCGTAAAGGGGAAAGTGTTTAAGGAACGTTCCCTCACTTCATTGCCTCATTTCATAAAATGAAAGTGAGCATGAATTACAGAATGTTTCATAAAAGGCTAATCTCAGCAAAAAGAGCCCGCTGCATTATTAGTGTGTCTCGAAATGGGATTGCACAAAAAGAAGAAAAAGGAAGTGGGATTGCAAAAGGCAATTTAAGCAATCAAGGCCTATAAATATTTCACAATAGTGTGCCCTACTTATCTGAAATTTTTGGCTGGGGTTCTATTTCAAAAGGTTGATAATAAGCCTATAAAATACAGCTGCTTATTAACAGAAATGAAAAGACTTCCTCAAATATTAATTGCTACATCGCAGAGCACGTTCCATTAGCAACACGGAGTGAACCTTTTTGTAAATTCTGTATTGATAGCTTGATAATTGCATTTGGAAACTGACTGTATTTATCAACCTGTTGCAAATTCTTCTGAAAACAATTGGAGTTACGTATTCTCATGTTCTGTGATCCTATCTAAAATAAGGGAGAGCGCCTTTTAAAAAAACAGGACATTTTTTCTGTTCCTTGTGGTTAGAAAAGAACCACGTAAAAGAAATCCAATGGGTGAAGGTATACTATGAATAATTTTATTATATGATTTGTATATTTATAGCCTTACAAAAGAAAATAACATTTACTCACTTTTTGTACAAAACTTGCCATCCCTTTTTATGGTGCACTCAGGCGCTGATGATCTTGGCAGAATATGAACAAGGGAAAGCATCAGCGAAGACCTGCTTCAGCAAAACTGATTGCCATTTGTGGCAAATGTTCAGAAGTTCCACACTGGTCTTATCACAAGCTAGTTATGGTGTGGAGTAGAAATGGCTTATTAGATGCTGGATTATTCAAGAGATGCTCCCCACCCCACACATGCGTCCACAGATCATTCTCTGTGATGTGATTCCATGTCAGTTAAGACCATGTGTGAAAATTTCAATCATGTGGTTAGGCCTGGTTGGGTGGGTCTTTCAGCACCCAATCAGCAGTCCTTTCATAAACCCGGAACTGGAAGCATGTTTTGGAATCAAAGGAGGCAAACAAGTTGAAGCTTAACCCAACAGATGAAGAATCTGTTTTGGTGCTGCTGACCTGGATGCTGGTGATAGGCCTACCTTTGTGGGGACTGTGGTTCCTCTGAATGTTCAAGTACTGTATGCAGTTTGCAAGTTCTTCTGGATCCAGAGTTATCCTTGAATATCCAGGTATTGGCTGTGGCCAGGAATGCTAGTGCCCAACTTTGACTGGTGTACCAGCTGCAGCCCTGCTTGGAGAGTATGACTTGGCCTCAGTGACTCATGCTCTAATTACATCCCGATTGGACTCCTTCAATGCTCAATACATGGGTTTGCCTCTGAAGATGGTCCAGAAGCCTCAGCTTGTGCAGAATGCTTCTGCAAAAGTTTCCAGTGGGGGTGAGGTGGATGAACACAGACTCTGCATCAACTGCACTAAGGCTAGCCAAGACCCCCATCCTGAGACAGCATGCCAAATACTGCCTTCCTTGCCTGACTGGATGCACCAGCCTCTAAACCTACCAACTCTCCAATCTCCTAGTTCAGCCCTCTCCTCCCCTCACATTTTTTTCCTCTCTGTCCCTCTCTTCTTTTTCCAATCCAGGGAGTGGAAGGAGAAAGAGGGGCGGTGGAGGTAGGTAGGCAGGCAGAGATGGGCACCCTCTACCCATTTAAGAACTATCTCTTATAGCTTTCCTGTGATGGCTAAAAACATCTTTATTTTTGCAAACGCTGGTACACATCGGATATTGTGTGCTGTTTGCCACATTTTAAAAAAAAACTCCTAGTCATATTTGGAATGAAATATTGTCCCGACTGTTTTAAAGTTGTATGTTCTGTTTTTCTTGTATGCTTTTGTTTATGTGTGGTTTTAGAAAATTTTGTAAGCTGTGTCAGGCAATTGCTTTAGCAGGGGAAAGGCAGCATATCAATCAATCAATCAATCAATCATGGGCCAACAGATCTATTATTGGTTGCCCAGATCCTGCCATCTGATTGCTCTTTGGCTGTTTAGCTGTAATTTCTCCTTTGGCCACTGTCATGAGGGTACTGTGAAGCACTAAGATTCAACTCGGTCAGTCCCCCTGCCTAAAAGTTGTCTTTGTAGTACAGACAGTAAGGCTCAAATCCTAATCTACTATGGACGCAATCCTAACCTTGTGTTAAGGACTTGTGCCAGCCTAGGAGGGTCGCAAACATGCCATAAAGCTTCCAAGGAGTAGTGCCTCCTTGGGAGCAAGCCACGCCAGTGCACAGAGGTGCGCTGGAGGCTGCATCCAGCCTCTGCGGCACATTGTGCCAAGAAGGTTGCGTTGGCCGAGCATGGCCAACACAGGGGTCTGGGGAGGGTGGGGAGGAGGCAGGAAGGAGGTGGGAAGGAGGCATACTGGGGCAGGGGAGGGCAGGCAGAGGGTGTTCCAGGAGTGGGTGGGCAGGGAATGGGAGTTGGGGCTGGGACCTGGCGGTTTTGCAAGATCCCAACCCCGTTCCCTGAACAGCGCAGAGTGGTTCCAAGCCACTTCATTCTCCTTGGACTTCAGCCACGCCCTGAGGTGGTGCAAGTCCGAGGAGACCCATTCGAGCTGTGGTGGCTTACCCAGGGGTAAGGAGAAGAGTTTCTGGCCCCAATTGTGCACTGGATACAGCGCAGGCCTGCCTGTTCGAGCGCAAAATCGGATTGTGCTCTTTGCAGCTCTGGCGTAGCGGTGCCAATGGGACGTGTGCTGCATCCTGCAGTTGGGGGGCACTCATGGAGGCCTCCTCAAGGTAAGTGAATGTTTGTTTCCTTACCTTGGAGCTTCATTGACCTTAAGTTAGTGCTGGCAACTAACTGCTGCTGTCTTTCAGTCAAATAACATAGATGAATAATAATAATAATAATAATAATAATAATAATAATAATAACAGTATTTATATACCGCTTTTCAACTAGTAAGAATCTCTTTGTTGGCAAATCCCAGAGGTACCATGACATCCCATACAGACAGAAAGTGTTGTTAAAGGGCAAGTGACTGGGAGTGCTAGAACCAGCCTGCTCTCACCTTTAGAAGAATATCATCGTTTGGAGAACTTGGATAGTGTTGGCCCAGTGTTAGAACTGTACGCTGTTCTTTGTCTCACCAACAAGCAGGGATTCTGCTGTAACTCTCTTCAGTGTTCTTTCCATCTAACCACTTAAAGATTCAGTCCTGTGTGCTTTCTAGTGTTTGTGCTGTATGGACTTGCTGTTGTGACGCTGGGTGAGTGGGATCTAAGTCCTTGTTCACAACACAAAAAACCGAGCAAGATATTGCCACTCAAAGACCAAAAATGAAAAAAGTAGTGCTTCACCAGACTGTTCCTTTTGTTTCTACCTCAACAGTGAAACAATAAAGTAAATCAAGCGCCTTTGTGTACTAGGAGTCAGAATGCCTCTTCAAACTGAGGGTAAGATCTGATGCCAGTAGTTGGAACTCTTCAAACTATCAGTGTGTTTTCAGTGCCCATATTGTGTCCAAGCAAAGTCTGATGATTCATCTGATGGATCAAACACTTTGAGATCAGTCCTGAGAAGCAGAACAGATGGATTTAGAGCAATGCTGGAACCATAGGAGCTGTTGTGTAATAGGTACCACTTTTATGCTTTGAAGTTTGGTTTTGTTCCATAGCTTTAAAAATTACATTTCTTTTGTTTTATTTTTTTACCTCTGTAAGTCTGTAAGTATTTGAAGTTTTTGTTTCCAGTAACCAATTACTTGCTGAGAGGCAATCCCTAATAGGGCTAAGTTGGAATGGCTGGACAAGGCTCTGGAAGATAAATGTATTGCTGATCTGGCAGTAGCTTGTGTTTCCCCGTTTTTGAGCGTGCGATGTGTCAAGCCATTTTAGTTACATTAGTTTGGGGATTTTGAGAAATGATGTTAATTTTTACCCTAGTATTACCCATAAGGAAAAGATGTGGTTATAAATCTTATTTTAAATGTCAAGAAATACAGTCATGTATTATTCTTTCTCTGTGGGAATCATTGCCGCTCCCTGGGAAAAAAAGTGTCCTATCAGTTTATTTATTATTTTTACAAGACCTTTTATTCTTTTATAATGTACCTTTTATAAACATATGAAGGTGGCACATGATCTTTTTTTCTTTCTCTCCAAAATGACTCGTAAATCTACTACAGCAGTGGTTCTCAAACGTTTAGCACTGGGACCCACTTTTTAGAATCTGTTGGGACCCACCAGAAGTGATGTCATGACCAGAAGTGCAGGAAGCAAGGAAGGAACTTTTCATCAAGCAGGAAAACTTTTAACAATCCTAGGCTGCAATCCTACCCACACATACCTAGGAGTAAATTCCATTGACTATCGTTGTTAAAGGCATATACAGAGTAGCCTGTTCAAAGTACAGATTTGTAACATTTCCCCAAATGCAGTCACATGCCATGGGAGCATCAAGTCTAATATACAAAAAATGAAATATTGAAATAAATAGGGACCCATCTGGAATTGGCTCACAACCCACCTAGTGGGTCCCGACCCACAGTTTGAGAAACACTGGACTACAACTTACCTGAGCAGAAGATGTTTGGCTTTTTTTTTTTTTTTTAAATGTAATTGCCTTTAAAGTCTTCTTCAACCAAAAGGCAATTAATAAGGCTTTTGAAAGCTATATAAGCATCTCTCCATTGTGAAGTTTCCCTGGTTCTTTAATCCTCTGTTCTAAATGGTGGGTTGGATTCCTCAGTAAATAATTTTGAATTATATTTTGAGTTATCAAAGCAGGAACTATACTTCTGCTGTATTTTATTTCTTGCCTTAATTTGAGGTCATTATTAGCAAGTTAGAATATGTTTCTTCCTTTGGGTCTTTCAGTCCCTGAGATGAAAGTAGTTTGGACTTTATAGATCTGTCATTCATGTCCCATCAAAAGTATGCACCATTGATAGTAGTCAGCGTAGACAGTATTAACCAAGGTGAACCAACGTTCATGTTTAGTATAAAGCAGCATCCTATATTCCTACAAGCTGTGTACACCTTTTGATGCACGATCAATGTTTCCAAAGTATTAAAGAAGATAACTGTAAACAAAGCTCTAATGGTAAAAGTTAAAAGAAAATGGAAATAATAATAATGTTCTTTCTGATTTAAAATTTAGTCTAAGAAGAGGAATCTGAAAAGCAATTAGGAAGCAGTTAAGCTGTACCCAACTGTATTAGTTAAAGCTGAGAAGGATGATAGAGTAACATAAGGGAACAAAATGGAATGTGGGTACAAGGGAATGAATAAATGCTACAGGCTTTCCTGTTCATGACTTTTTTAATTTTTTTTTTTTTACCTGGCTGACTAAATCGACAGTAATCAAGTACAAAAACAGTAAAATGTTCAAAACATTTACAGTTCCTGGCAAAACGGAAAGGATGTCCTGTCATAGAAGGTGACAGAAAATATATTTGGGAAAGGCTTTGTTGCTGAAGAAATCAATCACTCTCCAAAGTTACAGGTATTGGTTTGATGTGTTGCTTGTACAGTGTGCCTAGAGTTGACAAGAGCTTTCCATAAGACTTACAATCATCCTGCAATGTACTGCTTGTTTGACAATGTCCCTCAAAGCAGTTTTAACAGCTATTATAACAAAAAGGGTGTTCTTAGGTCTCTATCCATTAGCTGAGCCAACTCAAGGCTCAATTCTAGCACAGTAAGGGCCCAATCCTATCCAGTTTTCCAGCGCTGGTGCAGTTGGGCCAGTGGGGTGTGAGCTGCATCCTGTGGTGGAGGGGCAGTTACTAGGGCCTTCTTAAGGTATGGGAACATGTTTTCCCTTTCCATAGGACTGCATTGTGGCTACACTGGAGCTGGAAAGTTGGATAGGATTGGGCTCTCACTCTTTAGACTAAAGGAGTGACTAAAGTGACATTCTTGGGTCATTCTTGGGCAGGAGGACTGGTCTAGAGGGTTGAGCCTCCATTTGCCTGAAGAAAACATCCAAAGGTCACCAGATAGAGGCCACCGGCACCATGCGACCTTGAAGCAGCTGACAAGCTGAGCTGAGCTATTCCATCTGCTCTGAGCGTGGGAGGATGGAGGCCAGAATATGCGACCAGATCAAGAAAGAAACATCTGAATGCTGTGGTTTCTTGAAAGATAGAAACCTTCTTTCAAATTGTAAAAATCCCTAAAGTGCCTGCCTATGTAAACCGCCTTGAATAAAGTCTAAGGAGAAATCTGAGGACCAAGAAAGGTGGTATAGAAATACCTGTATTATTATTTTATTATTATTATTTCCAAGGTGAGATTTTGTGTGTTGTTTTTTTTTTTTTTGACAAGTAGGAAAAGGTTTATATGTGTATATAGACCATTCCCGCTATTCTGGTTTTTAGTTTATTGACCTCTATAAATATTTATATAGGTTGAAGTTAATGCTTGGAGAATGTGCATAAGCTCAAAGGACTGGGTACACAGCAAGTTGCTAGACAACTGGCCCATTTAGCTCAGCTCTGGTAGCAACTCTTCTTGGTTTCAGACAATTGCCCAGCCCTGTCTAGAGATGCCAGAGACCATTTGCATACAAAGTTATGGGCTGTCTTTTCTGTTGTGCTTTCCAGCCTAATCCTGCAGGCCCACCGTGCCAGTTTCAATGCCAGGCGTGGGAGGGGCAGGGAAGGCAGCAAAGGCTACCTCTGGAGCCTATCCCCCTTCCTGAGTCGGAAGGCCCCACATGGGGCTACTTGATATTTAGCTATTTAGCTGGTGCGGATCTGAGTAGACCATTGCGGCTGCTGGAGCTCAACATAGGATAAGGGAACAAATGATCCCTTATCTTGAGGAAACCTCCAGTTGGTTTTCTGCCTGCAGAAATACAGCGGCAGTCATTACAGCAGTCTGGTTAGGACTGGGATGTTAGTCATCTTAAGACTACTGTAACTTGTTCTATATGTCCCTGCTCCTCAAGAGCTTCTGGAAAATTCAGCTTGTCCAGAATGGTGCAGTGAAGCTTCTGTTTGGGACCAGTGCAGTAGAGATACCTTCTTGGTGTCCCACCTATATCTGATGTTCTTGCGGCAAGAAAGCATGAGAGTGCCTTCTTCATGACAGTGCCCAGGTTGTGGAACTCTGCGTCCCAGGAGATCAGTTTGTCCTTCTCTCTGCTGCTGTTTTGTCACCTGCTGAATGTTTCTTGCTTCACTGCAGTTTTTTTAAAAAAATTATTAGTTTGTTCTGCCACTCTCCTTGATTTTATGTAGTTGTTATGGTGGATCGTTTTAGCAAGGCCTGCCAAGATTTTGGACTGACGATCAGCCTGAAGAAAACACAGGTCATGTTTCAGGATGTGGACTCACCTCCCTGCATTACAATCTCTGCGCATGAACTGGAGGTTGTCCATGACTTTGTGTACCTTGGCTCAACGATCTTCGACACTCTTTCTCTCGATACCGAGCTAAACAAACGCATCGGTAAAGCAGCTACCACGTTTTCCAGACTCACAAAGAGAGTCTGGTCCAACAAGAAGCTGACGGAACATACCAAGATCCAGGTCTACAGAGCTTGCGTCCTGAGTACACTTCTGTACTGCAGCAAGTCATGGACTCTCCGCTCACAACAGGAGAGGAAACTGAACGCTTTCCACATGCGCTGCCTCCGATGCATCCTCGGCATCACCTGGCAGGACAAAATTCCTAACAACACAGTCCTGGAACATGCTGGAATCCCTAGCATGTATGCACTGCTGAAACAGAGACGCGTCATGTCGTGAGAATGGATGATGGGCGGATCCCAAAGGATCTCCTCTATGGTGAACTTGTGCAAGGAAAGCGCCCTACAGGTAGACCACAGCTGCGATACAAGGACATCTGCAAGAGGGATCTGAAGGCCTTAGGAATGGACCTCAACAAGTGGGAAACCCTGGCCTCTGAGCGGCCCGCTTGGAGGCAGGCTGTGCAGCATGGCCTTTCCCAGTTTGAAGAGACACTTGGCCAACAGTCTGAGGCAAAGAGGCAAAGAAGGAAGGCCCATAGCCAGGGAGACACACCAGGGACAGACTGCACTTGCTCCCAGTGTGGAAGGGATTGTCACTCCCGGATTGGCCTTTTCAGCCACACTAGACGCTGTGCCAGAACTACCTTTCAGAGTGCGATACCATAGTCTTTCGAGACTGAAGGTTGCCAATACAATATGATGTTTTAGAATATTAACTATTGCACAGTACTTTTGCATAGCATTGCATAGTAACAAAAATGAATTGTTATTGTTTATGTTTTTGTGAGCTGCTATGGACTCCTGTTTTTACGGTGGTAAGACACTAACTGTGTAAGCTATTCTGGAGGAGAATAAATTAGTTTAAATTAAATAATATTGAATGGTGACAAAAAGCACAACTATCCACATTGTTCGAAAGGCCAGAGAGCACATCTAGTGCTCTTTCTATAGAAAATTAAAATTAATAATATTTAGCAATTGTAGTTTCAATTACCAGTAGTTCACTAATCACAATGTTAGAATACATTTTCGATAATAAATATGGAATTACCATTTGTTGCTGTTTTAAAAATGAATAGTGTCTTGCTTCAATTGGTGAAGAGACAATTCAAGACAGCTTTCCTGGTACCATTTTCCCTGACATTTGCTAGAAATCTGTAATTTCTGCTAAAGTTAAGCACCAATTCTTCATTAATAGGCTGAATATTAGGAAGATCTCTGTTCATTGATTGACCATTTGAGCAGTGGACCGCCTAGATCTTGGTGGTGGACCTGGAAGGAACCACTCTTTGTGAACCTGTGGATAGCCTGGAACAGCAGTTCCCAAAGTCCTATTTGGACTTTGGGACCATGATAAGTGTTTGAGGGGGTGAGGCGGAGAGGTCCCGATGGAGATGCAGCAATTGATGTGCCGCAGGGACCCAGGGGCATTTACACTTACCTGGGGGGATAACACTGGCCTCCGGCAGGGTCTAAAAGGCTCGCAGCCCCCTCTGAGAAGCTCCCCACGGCTGCACAGAGTGCCAATCAGCGACTGGAGCCCACTTCCAGTTTCCAATCAGAGTTCTATTAGAAACTGGAAGTGGGTTCTGATCTGCATTCTAGGCTCTGTACAGCTGTGGAGAGGCTTGCAGATTGGGCTGCAATATCTCAGACCCTGCCAGAGGCCAGTACTATCCCCTAGGTAAGTGTAAAAGCCCCTAGGTTCCCACGGCACTGCAGCGCCCTTAAGGGGAAATGGCCCATTTCTGGTTCCTCTGGTGGGTTACAACCCACTATTTGGAAACTGCTGGCCTAGAATGTTATGGGATTCTTTCAAAGAGTATGGAACTATGTATGGAACTACGTCAGCTTTTTCTGATCTATCAAGGTTCTTAAGAGTACAGCCTAAAGCTGAAATCCTTAACACACCTGAGAATAATGTAAGACTTCTGCGTAATCATGCTTAGTCTTGCAATGAAAATTCTACTGAAGTGGCTCTTGTGTCTTCACAGAATCTTTCAAGAGAAATCAGTTATAGATTAGGTATATAACAGATCCTGACTATATTCTTTTTCTATATGAATGTGAACCATGTTGGCAAAGCATGGGAATTCAAATATTATAAAGTAGACCACACAAGACTATAGTCAGTTCAGCCCTGCTTTAATATCCAAATTACAGTATTTGATTACCCTTTTAATCCAAGCCTTTGTGGTAGGCGATATTCTTCTGGTTTCACATCACGCATGTGATAATGGGGAAGTTGAAGGACACAGTGTCTAAGATTTTCTATGATTTAGAAGGATCTTTAAATATTTAAATTTGCTATGGATGTCTTGAATACCCCACAGTCATTAATTAGCTCTTCCTTTATTACCCTGTCCAATTAATGAGTGCCTATAAATTTTATATTAATATAAAACCTCTTTTGGCCTCAAACAATTATGATCATTCATGATCGGGTGATGCCGCAAAACAAATACAATTGCTGGATTCATAAACAGCACCGGAAATATTTATTACTTGCAATATAACCGTCTCCGGTCAATATAATGATACAGTGAAAAGTGATGATAATCTATGAGAGTCCTAAGGCAGAATGGGTTAAACTGAATGAATCAAGGTCCATGACAAAGAAGGAACTGAAATTATGAAAACAATGTCCATGGTACATGCTGAGAAAATATCTCAATCACAGATAATGTGGCAAGCTTATAAATGGATTGTCCTGATTATCGGGGCTGAACTGCCACCTTTTTTCATCAGGAAGTGGTTTCATTGGGACAAGGGAGGGCTTCCTCCTTCACATGAGATCTTCCTCGAGCCAGGATACATCCATAGGAGAATTGCCTCCTTGGTTAGACTGTTATATTAGTTAGCAATCCCAAAGTCTTGAGATTTCCTGTTCTCACAAACAAGGCCTAGGAATTGGATCTGTTTGTGAGATAAAATTGGTTTTTATCTAGGAATTGGGTCTGAAGCTCCTCATGTCACAATACTATGATTTTATCCTTTGTCCTGACTGTCTGGGCAGAATTAACCCAGATCCATGTTTTCAATGTTTAGGAGCCCACAGACCACTGAGGCAAAAACTGGAATTGTTATGGGTCATACACAACCCCCCTCCGCCCCCGCACACAAAATTACAATTAAATTTGTAATAATTAGAGAAGATTTATTAGGAATGTATTAGATATTATTTCTAGAGAAGTTTCATGGGTTGCTGATTTTGCTGCTGACTGAGGGAGTCCCATTCTCTGGCCAGTTTAGAGGTTCGTGGGGAACGCTTGCTAAGTGATTGAAAGCAATTTTTTTTGCAACCTTGCGGACTACTTCTCAGGGTCTTATGGATGACCTATGGTCCATGGACCATGGGTTAGGAACCAGTGACCCAGATACTAGATTGGTGGGCCACCATTTATTAGACAGATTACCAGTGTTTGCTCAGAAGACAATTCCATTGTCTTGGAAGTGAACAGAAATGGCTGTGGAGCATTCTGAATGGGGAAAACCATCAAAGTGTGTAAGTGACATATTTTAATCCCCACTCTCACTCACAGATCTGATGGGAGGGGGCGTTTTCTATTTACTTAAAATATTTGCACCCTGCCTTCCTCCATCCATTTGTGTGAGTGTGAAGAAAGGACAACAGAGACCACAATGATAGACTTGTATCCCATCCTTCATTTAGAATGCTTGAATTTCATTATAAATAGTTAACTTTGATTGGGTTGTGCCCTTTACCTGAAGCTATTGTCATGCACAAGAAAGCTCACCACCCCCACTGTGAACATACTGAATTTAGACAGATTTGCAATGGTGTGATGCTGCTGGGTAAATGTCTATGTGGCAGAGTGTTCTAGGAAGGTGTGACATGGCCAGTTTGGACATTGGTTGATGACTCATGCCAGTCAAAGGGTTTATCTGACCCGGTTAACCCCTGAACCTTCAGTACCAGCAGCACCAAATGTGCCAAAGGGACAACTGAAGCGGTGCCATGGGGGACTAGGGCAAGGTTTTGCTCTATGGTTTGCAGAAACCTTGTGCAACCACTGGTACTCACAAATGGTTCACCACATTATGGCAGCTTCCATGCAATGCAATTTAAATCAGTCACCAAGTACTGGGTCCTTACTGCATTCCAATGTTCTTTGATCCTTTACATGCTTATTCAGAATTTCCACTAATAAATTGATCAGCTCACTAGTTGGGCTGAATCCCAAGTTAGTTTGTGCATGATTTTATTGTGAGAAAGATGACCATTGGGCTCTGCCCACATCTGCATTGCACTTTTAATATAAAAAAGTGCCACTTTGTAATATATAAAGGCAGCATCAACTTCTGTTTCCTTTGCTCTGTTTAAAAATATGCCACAACATAGTTTGGAACCTTTGCAAAAGGACAGGAAAGCTAAGCTAGAGATCTGGAGGACTTAGAAGGACCGGTGAGCAGTGCAATCATTTATCATGAATGGGAGAGAAGTTATTATTATTATTATTATTATTAACAGTATTTATATACCGCTTTTCAACTAAAAGTTCACAAAGCGGTTTACAGAGAAAAATCAAATAACTCAATGGCTCCCTGTCCCAAAAGGGCTCCCAATCTAAAAAGATGCAAAAGAACGCCAGCAGACAGCCACTAGAACAGACACTGCTGGGGTGAGGTGGGCCAGTTACTCTCCCCCTGCTAAAAAAGGAGCACCCACTTGAAATAGTGCCTCTTACCCAATTAGCAGGGGTTAAAAAGTTAGAATGGCTGTAATTGAGAAAATGACAAATGTTAAGACGTAGTTTAAAGTAATTAAGCCCTTTTCACATGCAGACAAATAGTAACCCAATGGAGCTAAAAAGAAGTAAATTTTGAGCAAATGTCAAGAGAACCTGCCTCATGCAGTAGCTAATCAGTGCACAAAATCCTTGCTGGAGAATGCTGTGTGCAGCATATGGGGTTTGAATTCTTTTTGAATAGTGCCTAATTATATTGTCTCTGCTCCCAATTGTGGCTTTGGAAGCAAAGCAATAAGAAGTGGTTTAATATATAGTTGGGGAGGGAAGTTATGACCTTCAACATCCAACAAACTATGAGCACAATCTCATGGAAGTTAAGAACATTTAAAGCCCATTGATTTCAGTGAAAAAATGATGGAAGTGGGATGGGGTGAGGGTGATGTCCCATTGGTTTCAGTGGAAGAGAGTGAAGCACATTGCTTGTCTCTTCCACTGAAATCAATTGAGCATGAAAGATGCTTTACACTGGCTGAATCATGACCTTTACGTTGGCACAAATCATTTTCCCATGGTCACACTTATAGTTGCCCACAATTTCAGTTCTGAATGCTGCCAGTTTGACTTTAAGTGTTCTTGTGTGTGTGTGTGTGTGTGTGTGTGTGTGTGTGTGAGAGAGAGAGAGAGAGAGAGAGAGAGAGAGAGAGAGGGAGAGATCTGAGCATGGTTTCCTGCCATGGTTTCTACCAGTTTCATCATCTCCACCCTGCATGCTATTTGCTCAATCGCTCCCCTCCTCAAACCAGGATCACATTATGTTTGACCCTAAAATGGCCACCACAGCTCACATACCTGATTGTTTAATTCTGCTATCAAGGTGGTGGGGGTAGCTTGAAATGTCCCTCTTTTGTCAGAAAAGAAACCAAGAGTCCAGGAAAACCATCTGTTTCAAGCTTGATAAATAGCTTATTTTTTGTCTCCAAATCAAAACCAACCATGGGAAATGACTTCCTTGCTTCAATTATGTTCTTAATTAGCAGGAGCAGACTTACTCCATATAGACAGTCGCATCAACTATTCTATTTAAGTTGCAACAAAGGGGTGATAGAACCACAGACATATCTACCATTATGCCATCCAACAATACAGTTATTTTTTTTTTACTTTTTTTTTTTTAACAATGATTTCCAGCAGCTGGATTCAGAGAAGTTGGGGGAAAGGTATCAGAGAAGAACTAAGCTTTCACATGTATAGTCAGACCAACCTTTGTCGCTGAGATCCATGCCAAATACCTAAGCAAGTTGAGGCATGCCAACTTAATGATGCCTCATCTGGCCCTATATATCTCATTTCTGATATTTGAAGTAGATTACAGCTAAAGGAATGACACTTGTATTCCAGTTCTACCTTTGTATTCCTGCTGTTTTTGTATTCTACCTTTGTAGAATACAAAGTTCTACCTTTGTATTCCAATTATGGAACAGTTAGGCTGCAATCTTATACTGTAGGTGCTTTCCTGGGAGTAAATGCCATTGAACACAATGGGGCTTACTTTAGAGTAGACATGTATAGGTTTGTACTGTTAGACCATCTAATGCAGGGGTGCTCAATACGTCGATCGCGAGGCAAAATGAGTCGATCACAGGCTTCTCTTCCGTCCACGCATCCCTGGGAGTGAGCCCTGTCCTGGGAGTGACACTCCCTGGGAGTGAGCCCCGTTGACTCTACTGGGGCTGACTTACCTTTCCCCTGTTTTTGCACTGGTATGTATGGAGATCTGCCCCCCCAACTTCCATCTGTTGGTTCTGTGTGCAAGGGGTTTTGCACTGGTCTTGCTGTGATGTCTATATAGAGATCTTCCCTCCCCTGCAGCTTTCCCTTGTTTTTGCACTGGTCTGTACAGAGATCTGCTCCCCCCTCCCCACTTGTATTGGAATCGAGGAAGATCTGGTGAGGAGGTAGATGTGGTGTCAGCAGTGGCCCCTTTAAGGGTAAGGCCTGGGCATCCAGCAGAGTGTGCTGCACAGCTGCAGCCACTTGAAGGCAATAGGGCCTTCAGGGATATAAGAGCACCTGAGGCAGGAAGGGCTTCACTTATTTATGTGACTCAGCCTTTTCCTACATGAAGTTCATTGTCCAAGTACCGTTCCACCATAACTGATGAACATTTGGAAGTGTGCTTGAAGCTGGCTGTCAGCAGCTACTGTCCGGACTATGCATCCTTGGCTGATTCACTTCAGTGCAAGTCATCAAAGTAAACTCAAGTAATTACAAAAAAATGTTTATAGTTAATTATCTTGTGTTGTGCAATATTGGCTGATGTGGTTATGCAAGGTACACCAACATACATTGTACACATAAATGTTATATGTTATGATGGCGCGAAAATTGTAAAAAAACTCTGGTAGATCTCCGGGCCTTGCTGGGTTTCAAAGTAGCTCTCGAGCCAAAAAAGTGTGAGCACCCCTGATCTAATGCAATCCTTCCAAAAATCTCTTGTTGGGATACATTAGGAAGCAGGGGCACTTTTTTGAAATCATCATTTTATCTTGAGTAGTTTCAGTCATCCTAGTAATCCAAATGCACCAAAATGTCCAGTCTTTTTTTAGCATTTCATCACATGTGAATCAAAACTCCCAAGTAGCTGTTATGGAAAGTGGATGGCTTCCTCAGAGAATGAACACTATGGTTGTTTGCAATGTTGAGGACTGCTTACATGTTAAAAAGCAAGATGGCTGCATTGATGGATGGATAACTGACATAATCAAGCCGAAGCTAAGCACGTTTAAATCCTACTGAGGTTGACTGGAAAATTAAGCATATGATAAGTGTTTACTTCGGGCTGGATTGTACCCTAAATTGGCTGTTCCCAAACTCACAGGGAGTATGGGAACTGAGGTAAGTGCTGGCAGTTGAGGACGGAAGGCAGCGACACAATCATCAGGATCATGCTGCTGCTGGAGACGGGGGTTTTGAACTTACTTAAAGCAGTGCCAGCCTCTGGGGGATTCAGGTTGCTTCCTGTTCCTCTGCAATTCTAAAAATAATGATCATGATCGATGGAAAAATTTGAAGTAGTTCACGATTGTTATTTTTAGACTTGCAGAGGCACAGGGAGCCTCAGAGGGGTCCAAGGGGCTCCCTGTTACCTCCCTAGAGGCTGGCGCTACATTAGGTAAGTTCAGCTCCCCTGTCCCTGGCAGCAGCACAATCCTGGTGATTGCGTCACTGCCTTCCCCCTTCCCACCTTAAGAGGGTAGAGGCAGGGATTCCCTAAGTTTGGGAACCCCTGCTCTCAATAGATAAGGATACTTCAAAACAATTGTTGGCAGCTATGGTATTGCCGTAAAATTGATGCAATTCACGTATAGAAAAGGTCACACTGGACCAGGTCCCCAAATTCTGTTTTGTGAGTAATTCATATATTAATGTGTGTGTTTTGTAATAATAATCATCTCAGGAGCTGGAACAATTTAGTCAATGCTGGTGAAGGTGTTAATAATTAAGTGTGTTCCTAAAGAATAAAATAGGCCACAGAGAGAGATTCTTCACATTGCTTATTAAGAGGATAAGAAATTAATCTAGACTGTTTTCTCAATTATTTTCTTTGGAAGTTCAATAATAAATCTATGCAAATCTTGGAGAAAAAAATAATTGAACAAGGATTAGTTAATTGAGCCTTGTTATGGCAATCCTGCCCCTATATAGGAAACTAATTGCAAGAGATAGGGAAAACAACAACAAAACAACATAATTTAAAGGACTGCAGAGGGATAAAGATTATAGGCTGAGTCTAGGATAAATAAAGCTCTGGACTTTTCCTACAACAAATTTCTAATTATTAGGGGTGTTTCTGGTGAGTAAGATAGGATTACACTCAAAGTCTTCCTGAACACAATGGGCTTACTTCTGAGTAAAGTAAATAGCACCATTTTCAAAACATCACTAATTAGTGCCCTGAGCACATAAGCAGATGAGCAAGTATATATAATATATATATCTTGGGTTTGCATAGTATAATTTTTAGAAAGCTATATGCAAATTGCATCATTTCAAGGGCAGAAAGAAACACTGGCCTTTTTTGATTGAGGGGGCATTGAAAAGATACCTGGGATAAACATCCCTCTTTCATCATCTCTCATGACTGATCTGTGATAATCCATTAAATTACTGCGTTGTCTAGCAACCTCTAATTCTTGGACTGAAAAGCAATAGCAACCTATACAAACAGGTTCTGCCACATAAGCCTGTTTGAGCCCAGCACAGTGTCCTCATCCGTATTTGATTTTACAATAATGTTTTCTTTGCTTATCAGTTGAACCTAGGAAAGCTGCTCTCCATTGCCTGTCCAGAAATCCAGACTTTTTAAACTGATAAGGTTCATCCATCCCTAATTAGGCTGCTGACAAACTAGCCATTTCTAACTTGGTTATAAATCCCTCTAAACTTGCCATGCTTCTGATCACAATGGTATCTCATACTTGGCACACATATCTGTCACTTCTGGGGTTGCCAGTTTGCCCCCAAATACCCTGTTTCTCTTGTAGTCATTTTATGGATAGGCAGTAAAGATTAATCTGAGCCCATTAAAGGACCACCACTGGGCACTGCTCCAGAACCAGATTCTCCCCTTTTCAAGTCTTGCCAGTCTTGTTACATCATGTAGCCAATGTTCTCTGTCAAAATTACAGTGACTTTGCAGAGCTCTACCTTTGCTGAGCTCGGGCAGCTCCAGAGAAAGCTGGGGCAGCTCTGGAGTGCTGTGATGGCAGCTGTGAAGGACTCAGATTCTAGTGGTGCGGCTTAGAGAGGAACACACTTGTCACAGTGCCTCAAGACTGGCCTGGCCATGCAGTGATTTGACATGGGCACATGGAGCAGCACCCTTGGAGGGCAGCGAGTGGACAAGCCCCCAGGCCATCAGTCTGCCACCCTCTCCAAAGTTGATGCTCTCCTAGGGATTCCAATCATCTTCCCAGTGGCATAGTTAAGGCAGGGCCAGGGCGGTACATAGCCCCCCACGGCAGTGTGGTGGTTTTCCACCATCTCCGCTGAGGGGGAATGACAGCCCACCCACCTGCCCTCAGCTCCATATGGCTACAAATTAAGCTGTTTTCAGAGGCAAGGGCCGTGCATGCATTGGGGAAGGGGTGACAGTGCAGGGGATGCCACACTGCTTTGTGCTGTCGGACGGCTCTCGGTGCTACCGGGCCTGGCAACACGTCTTCCAACTTGCTGAGAGATGGAAGCAGAACACAGCAGTGGCAGCCAGCACCGTTGGAGTAAGAAGAAGGGGGAAAAATGCTGTTGCAGCTCCAAATTGCTTCTCCTCCTTTTGATGGAGATTTTAAAGGGTTAACCTAACTTCTCTCAGATGAGAAAAACAACTGAAATTAGAGCCAAAACCAGGACTAGTGTTTCTGTTAAAAACAGGATAGGAAAGCCATTATGTCAAGTTGACCTGCACAAAAGAACATGCATGTCAAAGCCTGGGGGGGACTGGCTGAGTGGACGGGGAGGGTGGTCAACTCTTCTTTGATGGAGGGGACGTTGCCGCTCGCCTTGAAGCCGGCGGTGGTTCGCCCCCCCCTGAAGAAGCCCTCCCTGGATTCCACTGTGTTGAATAACTATTGGCCAGTCTCCAACATCCCGTTTCTGGGCAAGGTAATTGAGCAGGTGGTGGCGGCCCAACTCCAGAGGTTCTTGGATGAAGCGGATTATCTGGATCCTTTTCAATCTGGTTTCAGACCGGGCTTTGGGACGGAAACTGCCTTGGTCGCCTTGGTGGATGACCTACGCCGGGGATTGGACAGGGGGAGTGCGTTCCTGTTGGTCCTGCTGGACCTCTCGGCGGCTTTCGATACCATCGACCATGGTATCCTTCTGGGCCGATTGGCCGAGTTGGGAGTTGGAGGCACTGTTTTGCGGTGGTTCCGCTCCTACTTGGAGGGTCGGTCCCAGATGGTGGTGCTGGGGGATGCCTGTTCGACACCCTGGCCCTTGAGGTGCGGGGTGCTGCAGGGTTCAATCCTGTCCCCCATGCTATTTAATATCTACATGAAACTGCTTGGAGAGGTCATCCAGGGGTTTGGAGTGAGGTGTCATCAATATGCTAATGATACCCAGCTCTATCTCTCCTTTCCTCCAGACTCCAGGGTGGCAGTTGAGGGCCTGGAGCGCTGTCTGGAAGCAGTGAGGATCTGGATGGGGGCTAACAAGCTGAAATTAAATCCGGATAAGACAGAGGCTTTCCTGGTTCGGAAATCCTCGATGCAGGTGCTGGATTATTGACTTGCTCTGAATGGGGTTGCACTCCCTCTGAAGGAGCAGGTTCGCAGCTTGGGGGTCCACCTGGACTCGCAGCTGCTCCTGGATTCCCAGGTGGCGGCTGTGGCTAGGGGGGCCTTTGCTCAGCTTCGGCTGGTGCGCCAGCTGCGACCGTACTTGGATCGTGCAGACCTGGCCACGGTGATCCATGCCACGGTGACATCAAGGTTAGATTACTGTAATGCGCTCTATGTGGGGCTGCCCCTGAAGACGGTTCAGAAACTACAATTAGTACAGAATGCGGCGGCCCGTGTGGTCACTGGAGCCAGGCGGTTTGACTCTGTCAGCCCGCTTCTCCGGGGGCTACATTGGCTGCCCATTTGTTTCCGGGCCGAATTCAAGGTGCTGGTTTTGACCTTTAAAGCCCTATACTGCTCTGGGCCAGGATATCTTAGAGACCGCCTACTCCCGTACAATCCGGCTCGCCCTCTCAGGTCATCAGAGAAGGCCTTTTTGCAAGTGCCGCCTCCCAAGGAGGTCCGGGGGGCGGCTGCAAGAAATAGGGCCTTCTCGGTAGTGGCACCAACATTATGGAACTCCCTTCCCCTTGACTTGAGAATGGCTCCCTCTCTTGAGAGTTTTCGGCGAGGCCTGAAAACACTGTTGTTTAAATAAGCCTTCTGATTTCTGGCCTTCTTAACTTTTTTATACATCTTTTAGTTTTACAGGCTTGATTCCTCGGTGATTTGCTCTTTTACTCTGTCTTTTAATCTGACTACTGTTTTTATGGCCTCTGTAGTGTGTTTTTAAATGTTTTTATCTGCTATGTATTAATGTTTTTAAAATCTGTTTTTTTTTAATATGTTGTTAGCCGCCCTGGGTCCCGTTAGGGAGAAGGGCGGGATAAAAATAAAGTTTTATTATTATTATTATTATTATTATTATTATTATTAAAGTTGTGGGCCAGGAATCTTTGTGATGCAAGGCAAAGTGACTTCCTAATTAGGGCTGGAGCCATGTACCAAACTGTCATAGAATACCCAATAAGGAAGTGGAAGTCACATGGGTATCACATGGGTCAGTTGTTTGTTACAGAGTATAACTGAGAAGTTCTGGGTGTGGTTCTGGGAGAAACAGAGGAATCACCAAGGTGGTAAAACTTCTGTGTCCAACCTGTATCCAACGTGAATTTGAATCTGTTTCTGAATTTGTAAATAGCTGTAAATAAAAGCCTCTATACGCTTTTAGAAAGGTATGTGCCTGTTTAGCATTGCTTCAGAGAACGAATCCTAGAAATATTTCCATCACTTGTTACTTATGAAGTACCAAGTAAGTAGGGAAAGGTGATTTGGAGCTTTCCCCCTTCCCTTTCACTCTTTATTTACACTGAGTGAAACAGGCAAGTCTCCATGCTGATTCTCTTTGCATCAAAGAGAAGTAGTGCAGAGCAGGGAGACCGCCTGTCACACTTCTGGGGGCATGAAGGGGGGGCATGAAAGGGGGCATGAAGGGGGGGCATGAAAGGGGGAAGGGGGCATGCCCAGACTTCCATTCACCCATCGTCCCCCCTCATCTATGGGGGACGAACAAGCTTGTGAGTATGCCCACATGCAAAGGTGACATTCAGGCTGGGATTCAGGTGGCTTGGAGGCACTGCTCCGGCATCACCTGGTCCCATCTCTAACATCAGAGGTTTTTAGATGCATCCAACCTGGTTACCCTATTCCTGTCCATAGAAAAGACACATTATTCTTGATTGTCCTGCTGTGAGGATCAGTGTGTACAGTCAGTGGAATGAATCAAGTGGGAAAGGTTTTCCTGGACTGTAACCCTTCAGGCTACAGGTGAGAAGTTTGACTGTGCCCTGTGAAACAAGAAAAAATACCACTCAAAATATTGAAAAATAGCAGAATAAGGAAAAGGAAAAAAGCCTTTTCCTTACACCTGCTAGCTTCCTACATTCAGGGACTAGAATTCAGCAAGAAAATGCCCCACCTGAAGCCTGGGGAAGCTTTTCCTCCAGATCGCTACAACTGCATAAAATTTGCTCTAGATTACAAATTACAGTGAATGGGTAAGAGAATGAGAATAACATTCCCTAAATGGGAATGCAATGGGGGGGGGGGGAGAGAACAAAATGCATTAGCTTATTGGCTTGCCAAATGGAAAGCAAAGAACAATGAATATGCTGTCAGAAATTATCTGAAATAAAAGCTACACATTTTCATGAAGGTAAATCTTATTTGCATTTTCAAGGTTTTACCTAAAGCAGTAATTTATCGCAGTTTGTTTTCCTAATTGTGGCAAATGAACGGTAAATAATTCATATTCAAATGAAGAACAAATTTGAAAAACACAACTGCATAAAAAAGTGGAAAAAAAAGATCCTTTTAACTGATCTTATAAATAAAGTTAGCCACTGGACTCCTAGTATTTTTAATTAATTTTAAAAAAATCAGTATTTCCATTTTCGAAGACAATACAGAAGTCCAAATACTGTTTTCCAAACGATACAGCTGACAGCTTTTTTTGTCCTTGTTCTAAGTGGAAGCTTGTAGCGACAGTTAAGAAGATTAACTTTGGGGGTAGAGTGTGACAAAGTGGATTTTTCAAAAGCAAGCCAACAATGTATTTGCATTTGAAGCAAAATTATCACTTTCCTCAATATCATCACTGGGTTAATTCCCCCCCCCCCAAATGAGCTAGCAGTGAATCACCAAAGTCCCAGTTGCTGATGCCTTACATTAAAAGCTTCTTAGACTTCTGAGCCAAAGCTCTTTCGTATCTATAGTTTGTTTACTTGTTCTCTACAAGCTGTTCTTTTTTTTTTTCCTTTTCTTTTCTGTTCTTTCTTTCCTATTGAAAAGCAGGAAGCTGGTAGTTAGTGTAGTTTCATTTTCATAAATCTATAGGAAGGCCTCTAAGCTTGGGTGAGAGACAAGTGCCTCAAAGCAGCTTCTAGCCCGCAGTTTTTATTTAAACAGTTAGCTTTCCTTAAATCTACATTATAAAAAAAAAAAAAACTCTTAGGGTAACAGT
Organism: Tiliqua scincoides; assembly: GCF_035046505.1. Taxonomy (NCBI): domain Eukaryota; kingdom Metazoa; phylum Chordata; class Lepidosauria; order Squamata; family Scincidae; genus Tiliqua; species Tiliqua scincoides. The sequence goes on from NC_089826.1 coordinate 64,971,024, forward strand.
CGGGTGTGTAAGTGGAGGACTAGGAGCAGCAGAGGCTGTTGGGGGGGAGGGGAGGGGCAGAAAGAGGAAAGGCTAGCCTTCTTAGTAGTGGCACCAACTCTATGAAATTCTCTCCCTTTGGATTTACAAACAGCTGCCTCCTTGGAGACTTTCCAGCAAGACCTGAAGACATTTGGGGCCCAAATTTATCCAACTTTCCAGCACCTATGCAGCTGCAGTTCAGTCCTGATGTAAGCAAACAAACATTCCTTTACCTTGAGGCCTCCATGATTGCCCCCACTGAAGAAAGCAGCATGCGCCCTGTTGCCACAGGTGCATCAGCACTGGAAATTACTCCCCATCTCCCTCCAACCTCCTGCATAATCTTACTGGCAGCAGCAGGCATCCTTCAGCCCCTGGTGCTTGCCACTTGCAATAGCAGCCAGGCTGTGTGGACTGGTATGTCATGTTTTGCAACAGCCAGAAAGTGCCTCGCGCAGCTGGAAGGGGTTGGATAGGTTGTGTGCCTGGAATTGAACCCTGATGTAATTCAGGGTGTGGCCCTAGATCCACCCACTGTCTTGAGCAGCAACTGGAGGAGAACAACAACAACAACAACAACGACAGTATTTATATACCGCTTTTCAACAAAAAGTTCACAAAGCGGTTTACAGAGAAAATCAAATATCTAATGGCTCCCTGTCCCAAAAGGGCTCACAATCTGAAAAGATGCAAAGGAATACCAGCAGACAGCCACTAGAACAGACAGTGCTGGGGTGAGGTGGGCCAGTTACTCTCCCCCTGCTAAATAAAAGAGGACCACCCACTTGAAAAAGTGCCTCTTACCCAGTTAGCAGGGGTTAAGCCAGCAAGGAGAAGCCAGCAAGGTGGGGGAGAGGGGGGAAGAGAAACATGTTTTTATTGCTTAACAGATTTGCTTGTACTGAGTTTGAGTTTCTTTAGAAATATATTCAGCTGAAGAAAAGGGCAAAAAGGACCTCTAATAAATAAATAAGATTCAGTAGGACACTGTGAGCCCCCCCATCCATGACCATGTCCTGGAACACAGATAAGTTGTGCTTGTGGTTTAGATAGAAAGCTTGAATAATGACTCAGAACCTTGCCTTACTATGAAAGCAATAAAGCTGCAAAAGGCAATCATGATTCTCATGCTGTTGGGTGAAGCTGCCAGTTCATGCTGATTTTGTTGTGATACCATTTACATACTAATGCTGAAGGATTAGTCCCAAATGAACTTTAAGTGCAGTAAAAATTAGTTCTGTAGCAAAATTATGCATTTCTCTGTACCAGACAGACCATTTTCTGTCAACTGTGACAGTTTTCGAACCAAAGGAATAGCTTTCAGTAGAAAGCCTTGTACTTCTTCAGGAATCACTGAATAGCTGAGCTTCATTGTTAACTTGATAGGAAGACAGCATTGTCAATTAAGATTACCTTTCAATGAATATGCATGCATGGTCCACATTTGATGACTTGTTGAAATGCTTCATTTTCCCTTTGTCTAGGAGCTTGCACTGGTCCGACTGCAGCTACACTAGCTGGGTGTCATGGCAAAGTATTTAATTAAAAAGTCATTGTCATATTTTCGAATAGATCAGTTTTTATCTGTGTAATGGATTGAAATGTTTCTAGCCTGTCTTTCGGTGTTAAATCTCCAAGGTAAAATGTACTAACCACAACATCAATTCATACTTCCTATAAAGTATCTATCTATATGCTTTATAGATATGCTAGATATAGTGAACAAAAGTAATCTTGATTGTAGCAGGGCCTGTTCCGGAATTGAGCCGGATCTAGCAACTGCACGCTAGATCAGGCTCAGTCGTCCCGCCCCCCAATGCCAGCCAGCCAATCAGCTGGCAGCAAAGCCCTGCTGCCAGCTGATAGGGGGGTTAGCCTGGCAATCATTGCTAGCATGCCCATACAGGCACGCTAGCTGCCTTAACCACAACATCAATTCATACTTCCTATAAAGTATCTATCTATCTATCTATCTATCTATGCTTTATAGATATGCTAGATATAGTTAACAAAAGTAATCTTGATTGTAGCAGGGCCTGTTCCTTAGTGGGTTGTTTTTTTTTTTTTAACCTTTCTGGCAGAATGTGCAAATGTTGGAATTCCAGTTCTGTCCCTTTCAAATCCTCATCCAAACATGTTGGCATCCATTCAGACTTCTGCCACGTTTCCAACAAATTTGTTTAAAAGTCAGACGTATATCCAGGAAGCCTGGAAAGGGAGCTAGGATACAGTTGAGGCCTGCTCTGCTGATCCCTGCCCCCTCGTAGAGCCCTGATCTGCCCCGTTCCACTCTCACTCACACCCAGAAACACACCTCCTTGCCACCCTCCCCACACCTCTGTGCTGTTTGGCACCATCTTGCCTGTGCCAAATGAATGCAGAGCCAGAGGCTGGCTTAGGCCATTAGATCAGCACTGCCAGCTCAAGAATTGTCACAGACATGCCTTATGGCATGTTTGTGACACTCTGAGCTGGTGCAGGGATGGCTATACCAGCTTAACTGGCAATTAGGATTGCACTGGGAAGGACTGAGCCACAACCTTTAGTCAGGCAGCTGAACATCTATTGCAAGGGAAAGTTTCTGTATCCATGGGCCATCTGAAATCTGTAGGAATCAAAGCACAATGCAAACCATGTTTATTCAGCAGCAAGTCCCAATGAATTCAATCAGCCCACTCCTAACCCCTGTGATGCTGAAGCATGCAACTATGCCATGGAGGTGGTGCATACTTCATGCTATGGCGTGTGTGTGTGGGGGGGGGGGGGAGATTCTGCAACCTGCAAGAGGTAAGGGAATATTTTCTCTCCCCTTTTTCCTCCTTGGACTTACATCAGCTATGTAGCTAGCATAGGTCCAAGGAGACTCATTGACTAGCAAGACATCTTTGCGGAGGTAAGGGAATATTTTCCCTTACTCCTCATAGGCATCGTGATAGCATATTGGTCTCCTTGGCCCTATGGTAGCAACATAGTTGATGTAGGTTCAAGGAGAAAAACAGAGAGACACAAGGTGAAGAAGATGAGGTAGCATCCTGGTGCAAGTGTCTGCCACACTCCTTCCCTGATCCTGCCCTCTCCCCAAAGTGCTCCCAAACTCCACTTGCCCTCCCCCTCCCCCCTTGAAATGCCTTGCCACCAATGTATCTGCCCTTCTGCAGTTTGGGGTGTGCAGCAGCATAGTGTCTGTGGCTCAGACTGGCCCAGCAGAGGCGCTCTCCATGCACTGTCACATGGACTTTTGAGATAGTGGAACAATTGTTCTGCTGTCACAGATGGCCCAGAGAACCGGGCCTTTACTCACAAGCAAGCATCTACAGGATTGCTTGGGAGGAAGAGTCCTTGTGCTAGAGGAAGGGAAACTGTAAATGATGACTGTAAATGTGCCATAGTGCGGGAGCAACGCCAGGAAGAAGAGTTTGGAAGGAGGGTTCCTTTGGAAGGCATTCACAATGAGGTGGTCTTTTGTGTTTGTTTCAGTTTTGCTGCTTGCTCTAGTTCTGTTGACTGGTTAATGAGCAGCATAATTATGATTTTAATTGTTTTCTATGAATGGATTTTACTATTACTTACTGTTGAAATTGTTTTAATTAATTGCTTGTATTTTATTATATCTCCATTTTTCTTTCTTTGTAATGGAAGTCACATTGTGTCACTGCATCACAAGAAAGCAGGATACACATTTTTAAAAATAAACAAAAGGTGGGCCCTCTTAACCCATGGGTTGACAACCCACAGATTTGGCTCTCTGCAGGTTCCGAACCTGCGGTGGAGGGTCCCACTTGACCTCCCAGATGCAAAAAGAAGCGCCTTCCGGTTGCGTCCAGAAGGCTTTCTATTATGTGGATGGCCTCATAGCGGCACTTTAAAATCTACTGCTATGCAACAGCTTAAGTGCAGATTTTTTTTTTCCCCTACAGAATGCAATGTAAAGATTTTAGATGTACTTTGTAAGCATCTTTACCTAGCATATGAAACTATGAGACCCACTTTGGCATAAATTGGAGCAGAATCTATCTTTGATAATTGTGTTGGTGGTAGCACTTCCACTGGAGATTCTTCCTTAATCTAATTGATTTCAGCATTCAGAAAGTATTTTCCTGCAGATCATGCACTCTTTTCACTATTTAAATTGATCCGTTGTTCTTCGCTTTTACATCTTCTACCTGTCCTTAGGGGGAACAATATGCTTAGTGACCCTGAGGCGACATTCCAGTGAATTAAATTCTAGTGTTTTAAACTCTAGTGTTTCTTTTTGCTTATTGCAATGTGCCCAGTATCTTAAAGTCCCAAAGCAATAAATTACTACTTAATAAATAAGACTTGTGAATTTAACCCCTTCCAAATTAGTGCCATAATGTTCAACACACCATATAATTGTACATTTGCACAGGAAATTGCTTGGTTCTGTTTCAACACTTTGCTGTGAAGGAAAGTTCAGGTTCTTGGTCAATTTCCTGGTCAAGACAAATGCTGTTGTAATGGCTCTAGCAATTATGACAGCACATTTTTTGTACGTTGGTGGCACATCAGTAGTTTTGTTAGCCTTTGTTGAGTTCAGACTCGTATGACCCGATCCTGTCTGCTGGCGCTGGCGGTGGAAGCATGATGATGCCAGTGAGTGCAACCAGTGCAATGGCTGGTGGCCACATTTGCAGGCTGGGGGAGAGAACACTGTTCACAGGTGCTGGTGAGTTGTTGGGGAGGGGCAGGCAGTGGGAGGAACAGGGACATTTCTTGACAGTGAAGGGTAGGAACTGGGGGCCAGGGAGGACGCAGGAGGGAGTAGATCCTTTGTCAATGGTGCACACTGAATGTTATCCTCCCTTTAGTAAACTACCCAGCCCCTTTTTCCTCCTTAGACATATAGCACCAAAATAACAGCACAATTCTAACTTGCTCAGAAACAGGCAGGCTAGCAGACAGGCCTCTGCTGTATCCAGTGTAAGTTTGGAGCTGACTGCAGGTCAGCCTGGGGCAAGGGGAAAAAATTCCCCTTACCAAGGGCAACACCACAGCAACCCCAATGGGACTACTTGGATCCGCACCACCTATAGAGGCGACGCAGGTCCAAACAGCCTGGGGCTGACCCAGGCTCTCGGGAATGGGGCTAGGATTTGGCATAACTGCCAGATCCTGGTCCTTTTGCACCTCGCCTGCCGCCCACCTTCCCCCACCCTAATGCCCCTCCCGCCTTGTCCCCACCTTCCCCGGACCGCCACACCAGCCGAGCTCGGCCGGCACATACTTACCCATCAGCGCAGAGGCTGGATGTGGTCTCCGCGGGTCACCACATGTCCCTGCACCAGTCCAGTCAACTCCCAAGGACTTTTGCTGGGTGTGGGCACAGTTTGGATTGCGCCCTAAGTGACGTATGTTCAGGGAGACCCATAGGTGGCCAAAGGGCTTACTTGGAAGTAAGTACAAATGTTTTTTTTTTACTTATCTCCAGGTTGCCTTCAAGTTGCTCTCCCCCTCCCCACCATACAACGCACACACCTTTTTGTTGCTGGTGCCAGGGGATTGTGAATGACCTGAAGTACACTTCCTCTGCTCTTGAAACAGACCTGTTAATGACATCACAAGTGTTCTAATAATTTTGATAGTACAAAGATTCAGAGGTTCCAAAAACAGTTGGAAAAAAAATGCTACGAAGGATAGTGATATCAGTGGCTTTTGATATAATGATGAGAATGGTCCAGTAATTTTCAGCATTTCAGATCTATTTATTCCCAGCCTCCAATATGAACCTGATTCTTCCCTTCCTCTTAACCACAGGGGTCTGTCTTTCTTTTTCTCCCTGTTTTTCTCATCTTCCATTTTCTTCTTCCTTCCCCCACCTGCCTTCATTCCAAAACGTAACTTGGCCCCAATACTATCATTGCCCTCCCCCGCCAATGCAGCAGGAGCCAGGGGGGACAGTTCCAGAGGTCTGCTACAGGTAAGGGAATATTTTTTCCCTTGCCCAGTGGGGTAGGGCTCTAGCATCAGGTCTACTTGGACCTGCGCAAGTGTGAGTGGACTCAGGAAGGCAGAACAAGGCTTGGAAGAAGGATAGGACATTAGTGGTGCTGGTGCTGCCACTGATCCCACCACTTTCCATTCCAACCCTCATGGTCCCTGTTCCACCCTCCCCCTCTCCCTGCCCACCCTCCCCCCACACTGACTTGCATGTGCCAGGGGTCGCGGAAGGGCTGCTGGCAGGCCTCTGCCACTACTCACCATGTGCTGAAGTGGCCCAGCTGATCCTGATAGCGTGTCATGTTTTCAACAGCCATAAAGCACCTTACGTGACCTGACTGCTAATTCTGGCAGCATAGGGTCAGTTTGAGACTGGGCTGAAAGTGTGACTGAAAAAAAATCACAGACTTCCTCTTCTTTCTGACTCTCCCAGTGTCCCGTCCAAAAAATACTCCATCTCCCAATGCCCACTTTTTGGCTAATTAACACTCTCTTCTTCAAAGAACAGCAGCTGTGGTGTGCAAAGGAATGACTACAGAACTCCTTGTCCGTTTGAGCAATTAACAAAATTTATTGCTACAAACACACTCCCTGCAATTTCTCTTGTCCAGGGGCTTTCTGTCCCCAAAACTCCACTTAACTTAGTGGGTAAAGGTCTGAAGCCTCAAGTCCAAGTCAACAGTCCAATCTCCAGTCCAGTCCTCCCATTAGCAGTCCACTGCAGCAGAGTCCATCCTCTGTGTCCTCTTCAGCAGAATGCCTCCTCCAGCAGGGTCCTGGTGTGGGTGTAGGTCCATCTGTGTGTCCCGTAGATCTGGGTCCTTGCTGCTTCTGAAGCTGCCTTTTATCCTTGTATGTCCCGTTATCCAAAATGCAGCTCATTTGTGAGCTGCCTTGTTAGTCCATGTCCATTCAAAGTCTCATCAAGGTCAAATGAATCTCAGGTGTCCATCAGTCTCCATTGGCCTTGACTGATTACAGCTGTGGAGCCAGCCCTGCCCTTCCCAGAGCTGTCAAACAGCTGTCATAACATGGGAATCACTGTCAACACCACATCACCCACCTGATGATCTTCTAATCTTCCATCGCACCCAGGTCCTGCCATTTTGGTTGTATGAGATATCACAAGAGATCTTGTGCAATCCAAAATGGTGGCACCTGGGAGAGCTGAGAAGAAGAGGCTACCAAGGACATCCCACAATACGCTTGTGAGTTCACACAGCACACAGTTTGGGGACCAGTGGCATGGGCAGTTATCAATCCCAAAAGTGACTTATTGGAATTGGAACCAAACAGCCAAGAAGTCTATACAGTTCCTGAAGACACTAGTTATTCCAGTGGTATATAAAACTCACATTGGAGCCGCATCAGACTGTAAAGACACCGATGGCATTTCCACCATTGCTTGGGATACTATAAGCAAATAATTCTAAGGGATGTATTGTTTATGTTGTTTTCTATCCTGACATGGCCCTATTCCATACTGTAACGAAGTTGAAGTATACATGACTGAAACAGTCACGTGTGACCTCAGTTTACCCCACTTCCTCTGCTGTCTTCTATGTGTCAATATGTGTATTATAAACCTGCTGGGGGTAGCAACCTGCCTTTTCTCTCCCTGTAAAGTACTGTGTACACTGATGGTGCTATACATATAGATACATGCCGGAATGGTAAAAACACTGTAGAAATAAAATGAAAAGGCTTCAGAGAGATTTGTTTGCAGGCTCAGGCTCTTTGTTGTGTTCCTCTAATAGCTGGTAAAAAAAAAAAAATCTTTGGTTTTTTAAAGAAAGGCATTATTATCCCCTCATCAGTAGCATGATAGGCGATAAGAATCATATTCTATCTTGTACAAAGGGAGAATGACAATGAAATTCACCAAACAGTGTTTCCATGCAAGCAGAGTCTCTGTGCACAAAAGGAACTACTTTACCAGTGGGTCTCTATTACCAGTGGAGATCCCATTTCATGAAATGATTCCAAACTGTTCATTTGTAGCAGTGTTAAGATTCTCATACTATGTAATTTCTGAATAAGATCTAATGCATTAACTGCTTCTTTACTGATCATTACTTAAAGACCAGAGAGAGAGAGAGAGAGAGAGAGAGAGAGAGAGAGAGATTCTGGCAAGAATTTATCAGCAAGTCAGATTTTACAATGTCTCTGCAAATTTCTTACCACCTTGCTGTTTTACATGTTTTTGTAACCTATAGTTCTTTGCCAAGAACAGCCAAGCAGCCAAAGACACGTCTCTGAAACACATCATCATTTCTTGTGCTAAGGACCAATTGCTCTAATTGTATCATATTTTGAGGCATGTTTATTTATCACTCTGAACATCTTATCCTTTTCTCATAAGGGTTTTGTGATGAGTGATGGTTGATGCAAATAAACTCACTGAATGGGCCTGGATAATATCAATACCAGTTCCTGCATTCCTCTCTCACTGCAACTGCCATGCCCTCTGCAGTTGTTTCCAGATTAGACCTGGTAGATACAAATAACAAATCACGCTCATACAAGTTAGATTGTAAATTGCATATGAATGTATAAAATTCAGCATCCTAAAAACTTAATTTATCAAGTTATGGTATAATAAAACACCCATATTTTACTGGTTGTGCGTGAAGTGAAGGATGGATGTTTATTGGATCCTAAGCTGAAAAATTAATATGATATCAATATTTTGGCTGACCTGATTTAAGAGTTCAACATTTTTCAAGTAATATAAGGGTATAAAAAGTAGTAGATTCCTGGGTCTGATAAAAGGTCTTCTAAATTCACATGTATATCTGCCCCATCATTAAACTATGCAGCAGAACAGGTTTTTAATCTGACTGTACTAGCTGCCATCACCAGAGATCAAACTGGAGGCCTTGGAGAAAGCCAAAAAAAGAGCCCTTTGCTTCCTAAGGGTCAACTTGCATGTTAACAGCAATGTTTAATATGGACCGATTTTTGTTTGGTCTTCCAAAAAATAAAACAAAATAGAATAAACCTAGCAGTTGGAGGGACCACAAAACAGGACAGAATTGCAAGGTTTTGACCTTTGCCCATAACCAAGTTCCAATCTTGCACTCCAGTCACAGCTAGAGGGTGATCTGAGGCCCAGGAAGGCAGCGCATGGGGCTTCAGAAGGCCTTCTAAGGCCTTAAAATGTCACTTCTGGATTTCCTGAAAAACCAGAAGCGACCTTCTATGGCAGGGGTGCTCAATAGGTGGATCGCGATCTACCGGTAGATCGCAAGGCAAAATGAGTAGATCGCGGAGTGCCGACCCCCCCTTCAGCTGCCTCTGGGAGGAAACGCTGGGAGTAAGGCCCATTGTACTCAATGGGGCTTACTCCCAGGTAAGTGTGGCTAGGATTGCAGTCTCACAGCCTAATCCTAGGCATGTCTACTCAGGAGTAAGTCCTGTTATACTCAGTGGGGCTCAAGGTACACCAACATACATTGTACCCATAAATGTTATATGTTATGATGGCGCGAACATTGTAAAAAAAACTCTGGTAGATCTCCGGGCCTTGCTGGGTTTCAAAGTAGCTCTCGAGCCAAAAAAGTGTGAGCACCCCTGTTCTATGGTCACGGTGAGGGCGGCATTGCCGCCTCCCAAAAGTATGCTGCCCAGAGTCCTGTGACCCCTGAGCTATGCTACTGAGCTAACACTGAAACACACACACAAAATGGTGCATTTTAACCCAAAAAACAGGCACAAACACACTAGGTTGTACTAAAGAAATTAAATTCTGGCTAAGCACCATTAAGATGATTGGTACTGGGCTGTCCAATCCTACCTGACTCCCCAACATAGCAGTACGGTGGTATCAGCATGGCCTCTTCTGCATTCTGTTGTGGGGGGGTTGGCTGCTGGAGGTCTCCTTGGGTAAAGGGACATTTGTCCACTTGCTCCAGGATAAGCCCCAGCAACTGCTATGGATCAACAGACCTGCACCAGCAATATCGTAGGTGCAAGTCTGCATTGACTTGTGCGGGCGGATCAAGCCAGAGAAGGGGGTTTGAATTCAGCAGGCAACACCACCACTGAACCCACCCCACTCTGCCCATCCTTTGCCTCATCTACCCCTTATCTGACTGTCCCCTACCCCGTTCCACCCATCCCTACTCTTCCCCAACTTATCCCACCCCCTTAGCCAGGTTCACCTGCTCCTGCAGGTCTTCTGATTTCCACCAGTGTACATGGGAAGGTGTGCTGAAGGCGGAAAAGAAGCAGCTCTATTTATATCTTATCACCCTTCCTTGCCATGATCCTCCTCCCTGATCCACTCAGAGTTTTGACAGCCAACAGCTCGTGCAGGTCAGTGTAAACCTATTGGGGAACTAGTGACTTACCTCAAGAAGACTTCCAGGACTGCCCACCCACAGGATACAGCACATGCTCCAGTGGCACAGTATCTGAGTCCATATTGGTGTGGCTACATTGGTGGTGGGGGGGGGGGTGTTGACTAGGATTGGGTTGTTACTGTTGCCCTAGCCAGATGCATCTTTTTTCAGTTTTTGCCTAGGTGCAGACTGTCATTATTGGTTTGCTAAACTGTACAGTGAGCAAACAGAATGGTAAATTGAGTGTGAAACATTTACTCAAACTAAATCCTAACAAACATGAAGCATATCACATAGTGTACTAGAGTGGCTGAACAAATAATGCAAGGGAAAAAAACCCCACTCTGTTTCAAGAGCATAACCTTGGAAAAGTAGCATGAAATATTATGCAGTCACTCCCTAACTCTCACCTCTGAATACATCACTTTGAATATTTTAATAATATTCCTTATTAATGTGTTTTGTCTACACAGGACTAATTCATTTGTGAGTTTTAGTGCAGTCGGACACTATAAGCAGCTGCAGGTGGAATTCCAAATGCAAAGTCTAATTCCCTGTTTCTAAATTGATTCAACTTTGTCTGCCGTCTTTAAAAAAAACAAAACCGAAAAACAAAAAAGCTATTTCTAGATGTTGTTTCTCTTCTAAACTCTCTTGTTCAACTTTTTCAAGGGGGAGAAAGCCCCAAATCAAGTTTCAATTAAGGCATGTGACAAATTGTTTTGTGTCTAATCTAGTCCTTTGCTCTACAGCAGGCTGACTTTATTGGCTCATTCAAAGGAAAAAATCAGAAAAAGAGTTTGCATTAATATTGGATTCCATGGTGATTTTATTTTTTGCGGAGGGGGGAAGGCCCTAATTGATTCCGTGGGTTTGTGCTGAGTTAAGAAATTCTTCCACCAGCAGTTATTTTTCCATCCTACGTGTCCCTTTCACAAAGCACTAGAGAGTCACTTAAATTACTACAGACTAATGTTCCCTGCTTTTATAAATTGACACTGCAGCACTATTAAGTGTTCCACTGTCCTCTGAAACCCAGAGTAAAATTAAATAAAAATTATGAAGGGAAAGGAAGTCCTTGGAGAGCAGTAGTCGATCATGGCTGCTAATTTAAAATGCTTACCTAAACCACAGAAGCATAAATGTACAGTAGCTGCTAAGTGGTAAAGACAGCATTATTTAAAATGCTTCTCTTAATAATAAATGACCCACTTGCAGACTGATGCTTGCTTACCATATCCGTGGGGCAAGATGCTTTCCCAGGTGTCTTTTCTTCCTGTTCAAGACATGCTGCCTTCCTCTAGCTCCTAATAACCAAATAGTTCCACGAAGAGAAATTGACCTGCAATTGACAGATCCATTTTGCTGTTTAGGAGAGAAAGGCTGATGCATGTATAGATGTCATAGATGACGACATTTTCAAAGATGGCTATTGGGGAATGTTGACATTCCTCTGCTGAGTTAGAGAATATCAAGTGAGGAGTGTCAGGTGGAAAATACTTAGAGCAAAGAGGTAGGAAGCAGAATTGCGGCTTGGGTGAACACAATAGGAGCCAACAAAGGGCAGAAAAACATTTTGAAGGGGACACACATGCTCCTCCCATTGTCTTGTCTTGTATTCCATGAATGGAAAGTACTATCTGCTCCTTATTGATTTCTATGATTGTAGACCCTCCCATTTACATGGCACAAATCAGTCAAGAGCTGTTTGTTCCAAATGCATTAGCACATGGTTTGCAGTGTGAGTAGCTTATGAAGTGGAGGCTTCACATGCCACCATGAAGATTTTACACTTACAAGCAGGGCTTTTTTTCTAATGGAATGCGGGGGGACGGAGTTCCGGCACCTTTTTGCAGGGGCCGCTCCCCTTTGGAGGCATTCCAGGAGGGGGGGAGCAAAATAGAGGCATTTGCTGGGTGGGTGCTGGGGGGTGCAGGGTAGATGGGGGCCTGGCCCCTGCCTGACCGCACAACAACCCCCTCCTGCCCCATCTCCAAGCTCTCGCCTGAGCCCAGCCTGCCTCCCCTCCCCCCCGCGCTCTGCTTCCCAGCGCAGCTTCTAAGGCGGTGGAGGGCGCGGGGGGCACACGCTGACGCTGAGGAGGAGGAGGACGGACAGCCAGCCAGCCAGGGAGATGGGCTGCGGCACCCACGGAATGCCCAGGTACTGGCTTGGCGGAGGAGGAGGGGAAGGAAGCTGGCTGGTGCAGCCCTGTGCCAATCTGCAGCACGAGCCTAGGCGTGTCTACTCAGAAGTATGTCTCATTGTGCTCAATGGGGCTTGCTCCTGGGAAAGGGTGCATAGCCTTGCAGCCTGAGTAGACCGGCAGAGGAAGGGCTCTGAGGCTGCAGTCCTCTCCACACTTTCCTGGGAGGAAGCCCCACTGCCTCTAATGGGACTGACTTCTGAGTACAGGCACAGGATTGAGGCACAGGATTGGACCCTGAGGCTGCCACCCTATCCACATTAAGCCCCATTCACTAAAGTGGACTTCTGAGTAGACATGCATAGGATTGGGCTCTTAGGCTGCAATCCTAGGCACTTTCCTGGGAGTATGCTCCATTGACTAGAACGAGACTTACTTCAGAGTAGACATACCTAGGACTGGGCTCTTAATCCTGGCAGAGAGATATATCTGCACCCGTTTTCACATGCTAAGGGCAGGTGAAAAGGGATTCTATGTGTGTACAACATGCTGTCCAGCCTTGCCGGAGATCCTCCTTGTCCTTCCCCCACAAGCATGCCCTCTGCCAGCCAGCGTTTGCAGCTCCTCTCCAGCAATGCACAGCAGCTGCTCAGGGCAGCAGAGAACATACAATTGCATGCCAAGCACCTTCCCAAAGACACAGAGTATTCTGATACCGGAATTAAACCATATTTAATCGCTTGTTTGCAAACGTAGCTGTTTCTGTGTGCACCTAAGGACCCCTCTCGTGTAAGAATTCCTTTTGTGTTCTTACTCCCACAGTTGCTTAGAGTAATTTTACTACATGGAACTCATGTAAGCCATTTTTCGGAATCCATTCACTGCTTCCTCTCCTCGAAGTAGTGCCACACTACATACTACACACTACAAGTGCACCTGTACAGTATTTTTCCCCATGTGTAGAAAAAATAGCTAGGGGGAAGGGGATGCGGTGATTGACAGCCCAATCCTATGCATGTCTACTCAGAAGTAAGTTCATCTTTAGGGGGGAAGCACATAAAAAATATTTTATTTCTCCAATTAAAAATGGTAAATAAATAAATAAACAAAGATTAACAAGTTGTGAGTTCCTGCACCTTTTTATTTACAAAAAAAGCACTGCTTATAAGTAACAGCCCAATTCTGAGCTCTTCACTGCCAGCGGTATGAGTGTACCGCCAGCGCTGGGCATTGCAAACATACCATAAGGCATGCCTGCGACACACTGTGCCAAGTCAGCACCAGTGGCGGGCCCAGCAGTGGCTGGAAGTGCTGGCTGGAAGTGGGTTAGTGCTCCAGGCTGCGGTGAGGGCCTTGGGGAGGGCTGTGGGAGGGAAGGGGAAGCAAAACAGCCAGCACAGACTTGAGAAGCCCCGTTGTGGGGCTTGGGGCTTTCCCCAAGGAAAGGGGACATAAGTCCCCTTCTCCTGAGGAGACCTCTGGCGGCTGCCACAGGGTGCTGCTGCACCCAGTGGCAGTGCTGTCTTTAGGACTGGGTTGCCTGTAAGTAAGTAAGTAAGTTAAAAGTTTGAATAAGTATAAATTTAAAAATTTATTTTAAATTAAAAACCACTTTCTAACCCACCCAAGCAGTTGCTGATTTGTTTAAAAAAAGTTCCCCAAACATCTCCCAATTCTATCAACACTTACCTGGAGTAAACCTCATTGACTATCATTGTTAAAAGCCTGTTAAAAATACAGAATTATTATTATTATTATCTGTAACGTTCCCCAAATGCAGTCACATACCATGGTAGCACCAAGTCTAATATATTAAAAATAAAAAACACTTTGAAATGGAGACCCACCTCAAACTGGCTCGCAACCCACCTTGTCTGTCTCAACCCACAGTTTGAGAAACACTGCTTTATAAAATAAGCTGTTGGACAATACAGTCCATTCTTTACATGTAATTGCCAAACCCTGTATATTAGAAATGCAGTAGACATATATATTTAGTTCCTGTTAAAAGGTGCCTTAAAAAAATACATAAAATATAATATTTTCAATACACTACAGGGATCTCTATGAAATTCACTTTTTAAAAAACAGCTGTTAATGGTCCAAATGAGAGAGTAAATTATTCTTGTAGATGATTCCGTGCAATGAGTGCAGGAAGGTGATGCAACAAAATTATAAAAGCAGCAGAGCACTTGGTACACTAGTTCAGGGTGCAATTGACCTCAGACCTTCCCAGGCAGATCACGTTATGGGCTAATGGTGTTCATTTTTTCTCCCCCTTCTAAATTAAGAAAAGTCATTTGCATTAAAATCACAAGCAGGAACGTGAATTGGGCCTGCACGCTTGGAGCAAAATGAAGCTGTTTTCTTTCTCGTGGTAATCCTCTTTGCTGTCTCCGCAGCCTGTGTTGTCAGCATTTATAAAGCAAATAGACTAAATACTCCAAGACTAACTTTCCCCAGAGTAATGTTAGTGGGATTAAGCTTTACAATTTCAGCCTTTGGGAAATCAAAGTCTTGAATTTTTCAGTGCAGCTGATTCATGGGATGCTCCGTCTGCTCAAATCTTTCCCAAGTAAGAATGTCTTACATCTGAAAGTTCAGTCTTAAAGGATTTAAACTATATTTTTAAAAATAAAGAACTTGATTTTTTATCCATTTTTCTTTCCTCCTTTTTTAATTTTTTTGTTGTTTTACAAACCCCTCATCAAACCCCTGCAGTTAGTGATTGCCAATTACCTGCAACTGCAGGAACACTGGTAAAGCATCCCTTTAATTAGGGAGGTATTAAAAATGCCCTTGGGAACCAGCCATGCATAAATGTAGCTGAGAAGTTTTGTTTTTCCCCCGACAGGTTTTAAGATTAGTAGCCAAATCAGTGAAAGCTCTGAGCAGAAAATACCCTGAATCAACCTCCCTAAGAACTTACTGCTAGTCATATTACGCAGTTGTTTGTGTGTGTTTTTCCTTTTTTTTTTTCCTTTCCACCTTCAGAAACAATTCTCCGTTATTACTGAGTTTGATATGTGTGTGGTGGAGTGGAAGGGGGGCTTTCTCATAGTTCTGAGCACCTGCATTTCCCAGAGGCAGTATGCACGCCCCTGAACTGTGCATAGTTCCATCAGCAAGAAAGTTACTAACGTATCTGGAATTGTAGGTTTCTCTAGAACAGCAGTTCTCAAACTTTTCTGTCCCCAGAGCCATTTATGCTCCTAAATGGAATCTCATAGAATTCCACTGATGCATGTGCAGAGTTTCAGGGAAGCTCAGACTAGAGCAGCACCAAATAGATGGCAGCTGTTTATGGAATGCTACTGGACACCTGAGGGGGGTTTCAGGGGGGTCCAAAGCTCCTAGGGGTACACCTTGAGAAATGCCACTTTAGGAAAAAAAAGTATTGCTTCACACTCTCCACTGACTATGTGGGTATGACATGTTATAAGGTCAGCTGTATGTAAGTTTGGCTTGGTTTGCACAAGAAATCTCTGAAAGCTTATTGCGTCGTTGTAATATTTGGTTCACTAAATATTTGTCAAGGAGAGCATCTTGTGGAGGCAAGCAGTGTATGCATTCCAGCCAGGCAGATCATCAGTTCCCCATAGAAAAGTTCCATACATCAAGACGTTTTCAGTTCTCAGTTCTCTTTCAGTTTCTTAATTCTGTCAGCTCTGGTTCCTTTACACATGCACCCACATGCATTCTCACAGAATCATAGAGCTGGAAGGGACCTACAAGGTCATGTTGTCCAACCCCCTGTCTGTAGCAGGAAATCCTCCTAGAGCAGGGGTGTCAAACATAAGGCCCGGGGGCCAGATGTGGCCTGCGGAAGCTTTTTATTTGGCCCTCAGGCTCTCAGCTGCTGAGCACTGCTGAGGTGTTACTGCTATAAGGACAGCCCACATGAAAATTGGGCTCTCCCATACCTTGAAATATGATCAAGATTTGTGTATTTTCTCTTCTGTCATTTGCAGCTAATGAGTTCCTAAGTGAAAAAGTGCTTATTTTTGGTTATGACCTGTTTAATGACATCATTTCCTGCCTAATGACATCACTTCCGGCCCTCAGCAGGCACCATGAATGCTGTTCGGCCCTTGGTATGAAACAAGTTTGATACCCCTGTCCTAGAGCATCTGCAGTAGGTGCTCACTTGCTCATATCCAGTGAGCAAGAGTCCACTACCTTCCTCAGAAATCTGTTCCACTGCCAAACAACCCTGACTGTCAAGAATTTCTTTCTGATGTCCAACTGGAATCTCTTCTCTTATAGTTTGTACCCACTGGATTTAGTTATATTCTCAGATATAGCTGAGAAACAAATTTGTTCCCTCTCCCATATGAAAGTTCTTCAGGTATTTGAAGAGTGCTATCATATCCACTCTCAGCCTTCTCCAGGTTAAACATACCAAGTTCCTTCAAACTTTCCTCATAGGGCTTGTTCTCCAGCCCCTCTGATCATCCTCATCACTCTTCTCTGAACCTGCTTCAGTATCTTGCTTAAAGTGCGGTGCCCAGAACTGAACACAGTACTTCTGGCCAGGTCTGACCAATGTGGAGTAAAGCAGAAATTCCTTACATAAAACACTCCACTTAACTTGGAGATCACTCTAATAAATTCTAGTACCTCTCCATGTTTCAGAACAATCTCTGTACCTAGGGGCTCCCAGTAAGAAGCACCTAGTGACCATTAAAGAAGATTAAATAGGCATCATGAACTGTGAACCAAGAATCTGACATACCAAAGTAATGGTACTCTATGAACTTTTTCAGCATTTCAGAAATTTTGCCATTTATGTACAATTCTCACTTCTATTTTTTTTTTTTTAAACTGCTGATTCCTTCACAGAACAGATGATTGAGATATGGATTATACTGATCAAAATGTGCTCATGGCCATTTGCCCTGATGGCTTTTAAAAAAGAATTAGATTAGATAAGCTAGACAAATTCATGCAAATTCATCTCTAAACAGCATCTTTGAATACCAGTTGCTGGGAGACACAAACAGGAGAAAACCTTCTGTTGCCATCATGCCCTGCTTCTGTGGTTTCCAGTGGACTTTGGTTGGCTACTCTTGGAAGCAAGATGCTGGATGAGATAGGTCCTTGATTTGATCCATCAGAAATGTTCTTAAATTAATTTTTTTTTTTAAATGCAAGTAGTTGCTCCATTCCCCATGCCACATAGTCAATAACTTTTGAAACAGGACATTTGAGTTGGCTTATTGACCTTTGATATTGATATTGGCTTTCTGACCTTTTAAAAAACTACAGTCTTGGGGAGGGTTTGCGATCTAGATTAGGGCCATAGCTCAGGTGGAGTTTGACCTTTATCCCCATGCCATGATTTTGATGAAAATTCTCCCATCGTTAAAACCATTGTTTGCCCTGGACAAATAATAAAGCAAAGAATGTTATTTTAAAACAATCCCACTGACCTTACGTAAGCCCTTGGGTGTACCAAAAGTTACTTTTTGATTCCAGAAGCTGGGGTATTATAAGGGGCCTGGTCTCATTGGAAGAGTACCTGGTTTTCATGCAGAAGGTCCTAGTTTTAATCCCTGGCATCTTCAGGTAAAGCAGAGAACAATCCCTGCCTGATAGCCTAGAGAGCAATTGCCAGTCTGCAATGATGACACTGAGCTAGATGTTTTCCCTAAATTCCTTTGTATGCCACAGTTTCTGAGATGGTGCTGAACAATTTTATCATAAAAACACAACTGTTTCAGCAAAATAATAATAATTATTATTATCATTATGAAAATGGAGATTAAAAAGAGCAGCAAATTTATTTTTTAAAAAATCCCATTTAGAGGCTTTAGAAGCTTTGGTTGAATAGCAGTGCCTTCAACATGGTAACAGAACAGAATTTGGAACTGGAAAGATCCTAAGCATGTTTTTAGAGATGTAAATCTCATGAATTTTTATTGGCACTTGAGTAGACTTCAGATTTCTACCCTGAAGAGTAAATTCCAAAGAAGAACAGAATTTGCATTTGGAAAAAAAAGAATATACATGGCTTGGAGTTATATCAATATTGAGAAAACATTAGGAGTATGTATTTAGTGATGTTTGACACAATCTTGATTTCTCAACTGCTGCCTCAATATCTTTTGCATTTTTATTAAAAATTAACAATTTTCCTTGGAGGAAAGTTTAGAAGGTAAATTAAGTCACTAATGTTCATCTCTGCAGGCAAGTTTAGAAGACAACTTATAGCAAACTTTAGAAAAGTATTTGGATTCTAGCTGTAATATTTTCTGTTTGTTGTTTTCTGACAATTTTTTTTAAAGCACAGGACACTAGAAGAATATTAAAAAAAAATTTAATTGGGCAACTTACATAAGAACATAAGAACTTGTCATTCTGCCTTTAACCTTAATGAAATTCACAGTCATTAATGAGAATACGTTTCATCTCTTTCATAAAATAGAAAATATTGGGTCAAATACTTAATAGCTTGTTATGCTGGCATGCAGAAAGTTGCTTCTGTTATATTTCTAGGTTTAGAGTGGACTTGAGAAACTGGTTTAAATGGGAGCCACTGATCCCACATCATAGGGGGCTATTTCTGCAACAGTCTTTCTTTTCATAGTGGTAAACAAGCCTTCCTGTTCCAAGAAACAAATGGTTGGCCTCTCTGTGAGTTTCATACATAGGGCAGTAGAACAGTATAAGTGCTGTATTGGTCCATGCATGGCTTTAAGATCTTCTGGGTGCAGTTGTGTTGCCAGGCCCTGCTGGCACCCGGGGCCGGGTGACTTCACAGAAGAGGGTAGCACCTCCTGCACCTGTGCTGCCACCTCCTTCCCTGTGCATGCATGGCTATTGCCTCCAAAAATGGCTTCATTTGGAGCCATATAGAGCTGAGTGTGGAGGGGGGGGCAGTATTGCAGCTGAAGTGAGCCCTGCCGCTCCTTTAGTGGAGATGGCGGAAAACCGCCACTATGCCACAATGGGGCCCACCTCAGCTATGCTACTGTCTGGAAGAGGGTCCCAAATAAAATAAAGGAATCCACTGACACTGAGCACCATAAAATGCCATCTATGAAAGAGAAACACAGGGCCCAATCCTATCCAAATTTCCAGCACTGAGGCCGTCATGCCAATGGGGCTTACCCTGCATTTTGCAGTGGAGGGGGTGTTACAGTTGCCTCAAGGTAAAGGAATGTTTATTCCCTTACTTTGGGGCTGCATTGTGGATGCATCAGTGCTGAAAAATTGGATAGAATTGGGCCCACAATTAGCTAAGTTCCATGAAGTGAGTTGTGGAAATCAAGGAATATGTCTGTAATTCCTGACACAAAGGATAAACCAGATGTGAGAACATAAGATCGGGAAGGACCAGAGTTCACATTTAAAGCTGACTAGAACTGCAATTCTGTCCACACTTACCTGGGAGTAGGTTCCATTGACTGTAATGGGATTTACTTCTGAGTAGACATGCTGAGGATTGGACCATGAGGCAACTGCAGCTGGTTGCAGATTGTTAAGGGGAAGGCACCTCTGTTGTCCATCCAATGCGTCCACTGGTCCTCCTCTTTTTCCTCTATGGATTTGCAAAAGAAGGGAGAAACTGAGGAAAAGAGGGCACGTGGAGGAGAGGAGAAGGATGAGCGACAGCAGCCATTTTCAGCCACTGTGCCACGGCACATTGGTGTGTCCAAAGTGGTCCACAGGTTGTGCCACAGCAATTTGGGGGAAGATCATTTATTAGTAGGGCCAATGGGGAATGTGAGCCCCCCACTGGCAGCATGGTGTGCCTTGTCAATTGTCAAAAACCTGATGATGTGCCGTGACAATTTTAGTGCCTTGTCAGTGTGCCATGGGATGAAAAAAGGTCGAAAATCCCTGGACTAGAGTGTATTCTGTGTCCTGCTCTTTTTGAAACTAGAAAATGGGAGGAAGGTGCAGGATTTGACTAATCATCTCAGGAACCAGGAAGTCTTGGGAGTAGCCCTGGAAAGGATCTTGCTCCTCTAACAACTATTTTCACAGCCTTAGGCAATACATGCTTCAAACTTTGAGAACCACAGTTTCAGTTAGGGCTCTAAGCTCTAACCCATAACTGCTCTTGCATGTGTATTGGTTTTATTTTCCTGCAAACTGCTGTTCCTCATTCAAAATATTAGTTTGTTTTCTGCGGCTGTTTATTGTATTGAATTGAAAATGGTGATGTCACAGTGTCATTTGTGACATGAATGAGTTTGCTGCCATGGTGTTGGCTTGACCATATAGACCAGGGTGGTCAAACTGCAACTCACGAGCCACATGAGGCTCTTTGACATGTAATCCGTGGCACTCGGAAATATGTTGGCCGAGCTCTTTTTTGCATCACAATTAATATAAAAGGGAAATAAGAAATTTCCAAGCTTTTTATAACTTTCTACAGGGTATAGAGTCCACTGGATTAAAACATATGTTTATTGATCATGGCAAGTTAAGAATTTAAACGCCTCTTAAATATTGCGGCTATAAAACTCTTGCAGCTCTCAAAAATCTGAAGTTTATCATCTGCAGTTCTTATGTTAAGCAAGTTTGGCCACCCCGATATAGACTCTATCCAGTGGCGTAGCTAGAGGGGGTGCAAAGCACTAAGTTTTGCAGGCGCCTGAATGTGCCATGCAAACGGCACCTCCCCCTTCCCTTTAGAGCCATTCCAGATGGTGGGAGCAAAACGTAGATGTACTCCCCCATTTTGCTCCCACTGCCCAGAATGGCTCCAAAGGGAAAGGGGAGGGACCACTTGTGTGGCACATTCAGGCTCTTGCAAAACTTAGTGCTTTGTACCCCCTCTAGCTATGCCCCGACTCTATCTTTTAATAAATGAATAAATAAATAAATAAATAAATAAATATTTGCTGGGAAGAGGGAACAGCTGTGCCAAAAAGGGTGCAGTTTCAAAATCAAACATTGTTTTTGTGTTTTTATTTTAACGGCAAGCAATTTATTTAGCAATTTTTTTTTTTAAAAAGCAGCTTCTCAGCTTCTAAATCCCAGACTGTGAAATGAAAATCAGAAACTATGAAAGCCATGACATTTATGTCGTAAGAGAGGCTTAAACTTGATATGCACTTCCAGCTTGTTATGCTTCACCTAACTCTTCATCAGGCTTCAACCGATGCCTTATACAGTATTTACAAATAATTCAATATTTCCTAGAACTGCCTTAGTTCAGCATGCAGAACAAACTAAGTAATCTGCCAATCTTCATCCTTTTTGGCATCAACTCTTAAATATGTCGCAATAAAATAGATGAATGACTCCTTTTAACTTCAGGAATACAAATGCCTGTGTCATTATGGAACTTACAGAAGAGAAATATACTTTTCATTTTCCTGATCAACTATCAAAATGCTCAGGCTGGGGTACTCACAAATACATCTAACTGATTGAAAGCATATTAAATATTTACCCAAAACAGCTGCAAATCTTTCTTCCCTTATTAAGCTAGATTTCAGTTGACAGCTACTTCTGTTCACATTGCTTTTGCTAGGCTCCCCCTGCCGTCTCATATGCTCACTGGCAAAACCTGTCTAGCTGACAGCCCAATTCTATGTACATTTACTCAGAAGTAAGTCTCATTTTGTTCAAGAAGACTTACATTTTGGGGTGCACTTGTTCTCTTTTGTGGTTATGTCACCCTGTGTGAAGGGTGGACCTTCCAGGTCCGTCCTCAGAGGACCTTCCAGGTCCGTCCTCAGAGTACCTTCCAGGTATAATCTGAAACACATGGCCTCCCCACACCTTAGACCTCCTCCCAGATGTGACCAGAAGACTCTAATAGTTACATTCAGGAGGTATAGTGAGGCCTTCCTGATGAGGATCGGGACCTGCGCTGAGCTTACTTCCAAGGAAAGATTGTTGGAGGCCCTCCTTATCCACAGGGTTCAGAGCCCACAGATTTGACTCAGTGCAGGTCCCGATCCACATCAGGAAGGCCTCACTATACCTCCTGGATGTGACTATTAGAGCCTTCTGGTCACATCTGGGAGGTGGTCTGAGGTGCAGGGAGGCCATGTGTAGTGTTTCAGATTATACCTGGAAGGTCCTTCGAGGGCCCTTCACACAAGGTGACCAGATGTCATAAACACAAAAGGACAGGTGCACCCCAAAATGTAGGACATCCAAGAAAAATGTAGGACATGGCAAAAAGCTAAAAACACTCGTCTATTGATTTCATGTGGCTAATTTAAACACTATATTACTTATTATTAAATTTAAACATAAGAACTATATTACATATAATTTTATTAATTATAAGGATATGCACTGCCTGCCCACAGGGAAAAGGAAGACATTTAAGTTCTTTTCCAGGACACAAGGCTAAAAAAGAGGATGTGTTCTGGAAAAAGAGGGCATCTGGTCACCCAGCCTTCACATCCACAGAAATTGGTATCCACAAGGGATCCAGGAACGAATCTCTGCGGATAACGACGGCCAACTGTATAGGATTGCAGCCTGTGTCTCTATTGGCAGCAGAGATGGCTTATTTGACCACACATACCACATTCAGGGATGTGGCTAGGTGGTTGATAGGTCCAGCACACAGCTAATAAACTGCCTGCGGAACCTAGCATTATTTAGCCTGCTGATTGCATGCATTCTTTTTTGTAAGGAAGAAGCAATTTAGGGAGCTGCAGCAGGACTCCACATCCACAAATACTTTTCTGCAACCTCCCAGAGAATGTTAGCTTTGAAGCAGTTCCCTGTTCAGCTTGCTACACTGCAGCTACCCCATCAGATGATCCACAAAATAGAGCTGGATGACTATTCTGATATACCATTAACATCTAACAATGTGCTCTTATCAGAACAGTTGCCTAAACATCAAGAGCATTTCTAAGAATGCAGAATCAGTGCTCTTCCTAGACCAGAATAATAATAATAATAATAATTATTATTATTATTATTAATAGTATTTATATACCGCTTTTCAACTAAAGTTCACAAAGCGGTTTACAGAGAAAAATCAAATAACTAAATGGCTCCCTGTCCCAAAAGGGCTCACAATCTAAAAAGATGCAAAAGAACACCAGCAGACAGCCAAGAGAAAAGACACTGCTGGGGTGAGGTGGGCCAGTTACTCTCCCCCTGCTAAAAAGAGGAGCACCCACTTGAAAAAGTGCCTCCTACACAGTTAGCAGGGGTTAGAAGCTGATGGTTTATAAGAGCTGGGGAGAAATTTATTCAGAACAGTGTCAATCAGCTAATGTTTATTACCTGTTGCACCTCCTATTTCATTGGCAAGTGTACTTGCCTATACTGCCTGCCGTTTGTACTCCCTACATTGCAACTGAACTCAGATTAAAGGTCTGAATCCCACAAATGTACTTCCAATATCATAGAGGGATCTAAAAGTGAAGCAAAGTACAGTGAAAGAAAGACGCAGGATAGATATAAATTACCAGGTCAGCCAAGAAGTGCACCTATAGTCAAATAGCAATCAGAACCGTTTGCTGTGTTCTGTGAAGACTTCCTTGAGGAATTGATTAGGAAAGTGCTAGCAACCATCCCTCCAGCACAGTCAGCAGAGGTGATGATTTGCTAATAAGTAGAGTGGCTCAAGGGCAGCCTTTATGACACCAATTACTGTGGTGTGCAGTGACTCATTGGTGCACTGTCGCTTGTTAAGTGTGTCAGCTCATGTGTTACTTAGCTTGCAGGAGGCTGGAGAACCCAAATCCCTGCATTGGCTAATTCAGACTAGAAGTCTGTTGTATGTGGTTGAAACAGATGATCTGAACCCTTATCAGAATCCATTTCTGACTGGAGTTCAGGACAGAAGCTGCCTTGGTTGTCCTTGTTGGTGACTAGTGCCAGAACCTGGGCAGGAGGAGTGTAATCCCTGTTGGTTCTCCTGAACATGTCAGTGGCATTCAATACCATTGGCCATGATATCCTTCTGGACCATCCTTCCAGAATATAACTCAGGGGCATTGTTTTGTAGTGGCTACAGTCCTTCTTGAAAGGCAGATTACAGAAAGTGGTGCTAGGGGATTCTTGCTTGTTTCCTTGACCACTGGCTTCTGGGGTCCAGCAAGGTACAGTCATGTTCCCTATGCTCTTTAACATCTACAAAGAACCACTGGGGAGAGATAAAGTTGTTCATCAATATATGGATGATACTCAGCTCTGTATTTCCATTCCATAATAATAGGGAAGCTGTGGATGTTCTGAATGATCATCTAGAGCAGGGGTGCCCAAACCCCGGCCTGGGGGCCACTTGCGGCCCTTGAGGACTCCCAATCTGGCCCACGATTAGCCTCCAGTTTCCAATGAGAATCTGGCCCTCCAGAGACTTACTGGAGCCCTTGCTGGCCCAATACAACTGTTCTCAGTGTAAGGGCAACAGTTTGACCTCTCGCATGAACTGTGAATGAGGGATCCCTCCACTGCTTGCTGTTTCATGACTGTGATGCTACAGCAGCAGTGAAGGAAAGGCTGGTCTTGCTTTGTGTAAGAACTTTTATAGGCCTTGAGCTATTGCAAGACCTTCATTCATTCATATAAGTTCCATCTCTAATATATTAATCTATGTAAATATACGTAAATTTATTCATATTTGAAATGTAAATTAATTCTTTTTTATTCCCGGCCCCCGACACAGTGTCAGAGAGATGATTTGGCCCTCCTGCCAAAAGGTTTGGACACCCCTGATCTAGAGTTTGTCATGGGCTGGAGGGAGGTGAACAAGTTAAAATTAAATCCAGACAAGACAGTACTGATTGGTAAATAAATCTGTGACCTAGGGTATGGATTTTCAGCTTGTTCTGGGATGAGCTGCACTTCCCTGAAAGACCTGGATTGCATTTTGTGACACTCCTGGATTCAGCTTTACACCTATATGCCCAGGTGTTGACTGTGACCCATGGTGCTTTTCCCCAATTTAGTTTGGTTAAGCAGACCTAACCATGTATTGTCCAGACATTGGCTACATCTCATTTGGGCTACTGTAATACACACTATGTGAGGCTGCCTTGAAGACAATCCAGAAATTACAGTTCATGAAGAATGCTGCTACAATTCCAGGTGCTGTACTGGGTCTTTAAGGTCTTAATGAGGTCTTAGCATTCCCTCTAAGGTGACCATGCTGGTGTGTGGATCCCTTTAACAGCTGCATGGCATCACAACGCCCCCGTGCTGATTCAGTGCAGAACCTCCAGGTTGCCAAACTTCTCGTTGCACGGAGCTGGGCTAGGAGGCCTGTGATCACACACCTTAGTGGGGACTTCTTCAAGCCTATTTGAAGAACCACTTCCCTCTGTATGAAAATATCCAGCCCCCAAAACGATTGAGAGAGAGCCCTTTTACGGATCCCTATACCAGCCCCAAAGCAGCCATGAGGCTGAATGAAGGGGCCACGTTGATTGATAAGTTGGGAGAGGGGAAGCAGAAAACTGATGAGGAATGTCCTGTACCCTGTGTTTGTCTGCCAGCCCTCTAGCCTGTCGCCCACCCAGCACCATCTCTTCAAACGATCTCAGCGGCAAAGTTGCAAGAAGCTGCAGCAGAGCAATCCACAGGCTATCAGAGCACTCAGAGGATCACTCAACTTTGCCAACTAATCTTTCTCAGGTCAAGAAGGGCTGCTTTGCGAGGTTCTTGTGAACACTTTTTTGAAGTCCATATGGAAGTTCATTAGCTTCCAGGAGAAAAACTGTTTTTAGTAGAAATCTATCAGGAATAAATCAGGTCCCCTTCCCAGTGAGCCACTGGCGTTGGTAGGGGCATGCGGGCCACACCAGGTGATACACGAGGGGGGTGACACCATTACTGGCCAAAATTTTTAAAATCTTTGTATTTTTGAATAATACCATCATGTTATTTATCAATTGATGCATAATTTCATGCAGAATGCAATGAAGCAAACCGTGTTGAAATTTCTCTATTCTAGCAAAAGTTATAGCCAAAAAACAACAACAGTGGAGGTGAACAAATGGTAATGTTACCATGCCAGTCACCTGGGGATTGGTCACTGCTGCCCACTGCATGGGAGAGGTCCATCATAGGGGTGACGTGCTGGCCTCCCGCACTGGGTGATGCAAACCCTCGTGATACCACTGCGGTGAGCTTTATTGTTGTTGCTCTTTCGGCAGGACAGTATGGGTTGTTGTGATCCCACTTTTCTGAAGATCAGACTGGCTTTTCCCTCTCCATTTTAAAATGGAAGTTGAGAAAATCGAGTGATGGTTGACCAGATCAAGTGCTGATAACAATATGCAAGGCTTCAGGTTTCGTAGAATGCATTTCAGGCAGAAAGAAGTTCATGCACCTTGTCCACAGTGATTTTCAGCTATTGCAATCACTTGCTGTTTCTGGATTTTCACAGCAGCTGCTTTTTCTTCATTTGCATCCTGATCTCTTGAATACATAACAGGCACTGGGGTGGCAGGCGTTACTGCTATGGCTTCTTGAAATATACTCCAGTGTCAGCGGCAAGAGGATGAATTGGCAATATTGCAGATTTCCCTCTTGGAGCTGACATTTGAGTTTGTGCTGCAGCATCCATTCCCTGAACTGAGCACCTGTAGCTGTGTAACGGTATCGGAAACAAATCGGGCTCTGCGCATCTCGGGCCTGTTAGATGAGCTGTGGCTCTTAGTGGAGTTGATTTATACCGGAGCAAGGACATGCTATGATGCTAGAAGACGAAAATATCGTCATAAATTTGAACTCAATTTTTGCAAGCTACTCAGGGTTTATTGCAGTAGAGATTCAGAAGCATGATTTGATATGCACATATAGGCAGGTCATTTATTTGCTCACTTGCTGGGTTTGTTTTGCTGTGTGACTTGATCTCTCAAGCCACTGGATCATCTGGAAATCATAGTTCATATCCATCTCTACATGTTGCTATCTCTTAGAGGGCCCCCTGCCACTTCAGGGTCTTGTGGGGAGATGGAATGACCTGTATTTCCAAGGGCTCCATCTTTCTAGCAAAGTTATCAAGTGATGCTGTCTGAGCAAAAGTAGGGTTGCCAGCTTTTGAAATGTGAAATTTTGGTAACTGAGGATCAGAGGGCAGGACTCAGAGCAAAAACTCATTTGAGTGACTGGAGGGACCAGTCATAGAAAGGCAAGCCACATAGAAAGGCAAGTCTTCCTTATGCGCCTTTTATCACCCAGCTAGCCCACAGGTTTCCCCTTTGCTGCTGTTGCCTGTGATCTAAAGTACAACCAGGATTCTGAGCAGCAAATGAGGCATCCAAAAGAAAGGTTGCTACTTATTATAACAGGAAAGCCCGGAAGTTGTCAACAGAGTAAGGTGCAGTGGCAGGCAACCATTTGACTACTGCCGTGTCCACCGTATGAGTTAGCACTCGGTCTCCTCCCCAACTGAATTTCCATACAAGTGCAAAACATGCATCCCCAAATAAAACCATTTTTAAAAACTGGATAGGGGTCGGAAACCAGCTTCTTCCCACCTTTTCTTCAAAAATGGAGTGGACAGCTGCCTCTGTAACAGGTAAGATCAGGTGTTTTTCCAGACAGTTGACAACTGTAGATCAAGGATAAAGATGAAATTGCAAGTCAGACAGGCAAGTGAAGGAAAGGTCTTCCAAGCAGAGCAGGGAGAGAAGCATGTGGAGGGACTGATTGGCTCAAGAAAGCAGGACAAGCCAAGGAGGAGAGCTTGTGGACTACCAGTAGATGCTTTGTTGTACCAGATCTGATAACAGTATGGGGAAGTGTACTTGGGGACCATCAGAGGCAATGTCCAATCACAGAAGAGTGGAGTGGAGCAAAAGGCCATTAAAGCTATTTGGGCCCAATGGTGCTCTGGAATTTCTACAATTCAGGCACCAATCCTGTACACACTTGGGCAGAAGAAGAAAATTCAATTGAACATAGTAGGAATTACGTTTGAGTGAAAATGTATAGGATTGTGCTGAGCTGCCAGTTTCTCAAGAAGCAAGGCTGTAGTCCAGCTCATGTGAAGTTTGACTTGAGCCTGCTATTGACTTACGTTCTGTCTTTTTCTGCAGCTCCCATGGTCATGCATAAATTACCTAAATTTGGAATGAGATCTCAGCACTGGCGTACATGGAAGGGTCGGAGGGGGCAAATTTCCAGGAGTATCACTCAGCGGTGGGCAGTGGCATGGCCCCTCCCCCGCCACCATTTTTTCCCCTTCTTAGAAGGCCTCCAGAAGGCCTAAAAAGGTCACTTCTGGTTTTTGGTGAAAACTGCAAGTGACCTTTTGGGGCCTTCCAGAAGCCTCAGAAGGCTTATTGGGGCTCTGGGAGGTAGCTCACAGCCATTCCGGTCCTTCCGTCACTTCTGTTTTTAGGGCTGGGGGTGGCATTTTGAAGTCCTGGCCCTGGATGGCACAGGGGTCAAGATTGCTATTGGATCTCAGGATAGTATATGAGGGTTGCTTTTGGAGCATGTTGTACTATCTTTCTTATTAGGAGAAGAATCTTTTAGAGTTAAATTTTTGCTAGGAGAAGTGAGCTATTAGAAAAGATGGTGCTGGAATTTCTGTTTTTTTAATTGAAAACAATTGCTCAAGTTTAATGTCTAGCTTGCTATACAAATGGTTTAGTAGTTTAAAAAAAACACATGTTTTAAAATTAATTTGCTGGGATTGTGTAACCTTCAATCTGATCAATGGTCTAAGGTATCAGCTAGGTCAATTTTGGGGTTGTTTTCAACAGAGTGTTGAATGTCAGATGGCTTAGAAAAACAAAGCCGTTCTTAATTAAAATCATGCTATATTCACTTTCTCTACAGAGAATGTTGATGCCTTATGAAGTCTGTCCAAGAGGGATTTTATTTAATATTTCTCCTATAGAGGCAAACATGTTAGCTCTGCAAAATTGTTCATGTATAAATTGTCAAAATATCTGATTAAAATTAATAGTACTTGGAAGGGAGAGCTATATTATGCATTTGATTACTCTTTTTAATGCCCATTAGGAAGAATAAATGTTATGGAATGCTACAAGAACAGACAGTGAGATATATGGTTTGTAATTAAAAAAAAAAACATTTTAAAATTAAAACATTTTAAAAAAACAACACGTTTTAATATTTATATCTATAGATAGATAGATCACAACTGCCTCTAGCACACTAGGTCATTCTGATCTCAATCCAGAATATAAGAGCCCTGATGAATCCAATCAAAAATTGATCTAGAAGTCCAGGATCCCATTTTCCACACTGGCC
This sequence comes from Tiliqua scincoides, assembly GCF_035046505.1. Taxonomy (NCBI): domain Eukaryota; kingdom Metazoa; phylum Chordata; class Lepidosauria; order Squamata; family Scincidae; genus Tiliqua; species Tiliqua scincoides. The sequence goes on from NC_089826.1 coordinate 65,000,661, forward strand.
AACAAGACATATCTGGAATGTCTTCAAGGAGGACTTTCCAAAAGCAAGTAGCTCTTCCCTGATCTTGTACCCCTGCATACTGCCTCTAAGCATGGATGCAGCATTCAGCCACCATAACTAGTAGCCATTGATAGACTTGCTCTGTAGAACAGTTGTCTTCAACCTTTTTGGCGTCATGACCCCAAATAAGTACATAAGTGAGTATGTAAGTAAATAAAAAAATAAAGTATGAGGCTGAAACCCCCCACCAATCCTGCTTCCCTCCTGGAATCTACCAGCCCACTCTGCACCCCCATCACTGCCCACACTCTGCCCCCCCATTATGCCCTCCCAACACTGTTCACTGTAGCCAAATATTCTTATTGGAGAGAGCAGAAAAAGTGACCATGAAGCCTGGCACTAGTGAAAGCTATTTTAGCATAGTTGCTAAGAACCTGAGCAGGACTGGGTCACAATCTCCTGGTACCTGAAATGGTACACCACCTCCTCCTTTACTTGGTGGTATTTTAGTCCAGTGCTCTTCAACCATTTTCATTACTGTAAGTTGCTGTGACCCCACAATTGAGACTTCGCGATTCTATTGTGGCTGCAACCCCAAGGTTGAAGAACACTGCTTTAGAACTTTGTATAATACCTTTCTAAAGTTTTCCAAGCTAGCAGTGGCCATCAATGCACCTTGTGGCAGTACCACACGGCCATATGTGCAAAGTTATATAATTTCACTTAAATCCAGTTTGAATCTCTAGGAGTTCCTTTAATTTCAGCAAAAATTAAACTCAATTCATTTTCTTTTAGCCGCCAGTGATGCTACAGATGTAATTGAAAGCAAACCAATGGTACTCACAGAACTCTGCACACATTCACTCTAAGTGCACAAAAAGCCCATTCAAGAATCATGAAAAAAACCATATATTGTTGTATTTTTTCCCCCTTTGGTTTACTTTCTTGTCAATATTCTACTTGTTTTGCCAATTTTTTTTTGTTTTTTCTTTTTAATAAATTCAATATGCACAATGTACTATATAACATGCTGATGGCTTGCTACTCTCATGGCTTAAATCTACACAGGTTTAAAATCTGCACAGTAAAGAAGGTTGTCAGATCTGATCATGACAGTCACTCCAGAACAAATAACAACAAAGGAGAAAAGCATAAGAGCATGGCCACTTAGAACCACAGTAGAGAGTCCACAGCCAGAGGCTGCTCTTTTATCTGTAGCCCAGAGGAGAAGCCCTGCCCACGAGACTGACATCTGCTGCCATGTTTTCCTAGTAGCATTTCAGGGGAAGGGGATATTGGAGGGAGAGGAGGATACCAGATGGGATCAGCTAGTCATATCGGTAGGAGACTGTGTGCATGTGTGAGAGTATGTGTGTGTAGAGGGGGAATTCTAATGTGTGTGTAACTAATAGAATTCTATCCAACTATCCCAATCCTATCCAGCTTTCCAGCACTGATGCAGCCGTGCCAATGGGGCAAGTGCTGCATCTTTTTGGGGTGGGGCAGTCATGGAAGCCTCCTCACAGGAAGGGAACACTTGTTCTCTTACCTTGGGATGGCATTGTAGCTGCATGGATGCTGGATAGGACTGGGCTCTTAGTGTTGTGATTGCTTGTTATGAGCTGCTTTGCAGTTAAGTACAAGCACAAAAGCTCCCCTGTTTATGAACATGTTAAGTTCCAGAGGCCTGTTTTGTTCATAAGTATAGTCATACCCCCATCTCTATTGCTATATTTGTCAGTTTCAGTTGAGATACAGGCAGCCTCCTCCATTTCACTCCCAACTTTATCAGAGTCACTCAGGAAGCTGTCAGTGTTGTCTATTTCACTCCCAGTGTTGTCAGTTTCACGGCAGAGCCACCAAGACTGTTTCTGAGTGGCTTCCATACTCAGCAGCACCAGCTACAAACCAGAATTTGGGGCTGAAAGTATTCATTAAGTTGAACATTCGTAAGTTGAACGTTCTTAAACAGGGAAACTTCTGTACGGGTGAAAAGGTGGGATACAAATATTTCAACTTTTCCTTTTCCGACTTTCAATGTAATATCCTATATTTATCTAGTTTTAAAATTTTCATACCACCCTTCCCCCCAAGTTGCTCAGGGCAGTGTACAAGGTTCCTTTCCTCCCTTTGTCCTTACAACAACCATGTGAGATGGGTTAGGCTGAGACATAGTGACTTGGACCAAGGTCACCCAGGAAGCTTCATGAGTGGGGATTTGAACCTGGGTTTTCCAGATCCAAGTACAACTGCAGAACTACTACATACACCATCTTGGCTCTTGAAACTGGCTCATGGCCACATGATTTTCACATATCACACCCACAGTGAATTGTGTGAGCTGAGCTCCCAAAGTCATTTGGGGCCTACAGATCTTGAGTCCTACTTTGGACTCAAGGAGGAGGGAAAAGAGAAGACATTATTTGCCCTTTTGTTCTCCCTCATCTTTGCCCCTTTTTGAACTAGCTCCAAGTAGGTTATTGAAACCAAATCTAACAAGGTGGTGTCCCAACCCATTTCTGAAAAGGTTGATTTGATTTGAAGGGTTTAAGCTGGCAAAGTCTTGCTTTGAAGGCTTGTGACACTGCATTTTGAAATGTATAAATCAAAAGCTGCTTTTGTATCCCTTTTTTAACATATCAAATACTGCGGTGGCTTGGCCCAATAAATAATTAATCCCATAAAGAATTTAAGAATCAAGATGATGAATGGCATTTGGAAGTAATAATGGATTGTTTTTGGAGCTAAGCATACTTCAGTCAATGAGATTAACTCTGACAAAGAGAGCTGAAGAAGCTTCGGTCCCTCACTTCATCTCACTTGCTTGACCTGTAAGAGGCTGACTGGAGATAAGTGCAAGGACCCAAAATGTAGATGTTTTAGCACCTCTGTAATACAGTCAATCCTTGCTTCCTGCAAATTTGCTACCTGTGGATTCATTTCTCCACAGGGAGCAGGAGTGCCACTCAACTCATTGTAGTCGCGGTCTGTTTTTGGCTATCCGTGGTCTCTACGCCTTCTTGGCCATCCTGAAGTGATCTGCGGCATCTACAGTGGTGCCCACGAAAAGCTTTAAAAGGTCTCTGTGCTATTTGTGGTAACTAGCCCTCTAAGCGGTTTTTTACATCACGGGTGGGCAAACATTTTGGCAGGAGGGCCACATCATCTCTCTGACACTGTGCCAGGGACGAGGGAAGAAAGGGAGGAAGGAATTCATTTACATTTCAAATTTGAATAAATTTACATGAATTTATATAAATGGATCTTGTACAGAAATGAAACTTATACGAATGAATTTTACTGAGCTTATTTATAATACACATGAAAACAATAATGCAGGCACGTAGAACCAAATGAGAACTATGAACTATTTGCCACACACCTCTTGCACAGTGAAAACATACAGAATAAGCCAGTCCAAACCAGAAACAAATGGAGACATAAGTTGTTCAGAGGCAACGGGAGGGGGGGTTAAAATCATGCCCAGAGTAAAGCAGTAAACATATGGAGATTATAAAAGGCCTTGCTCTAACTTGGCCCACAGCTCACGTCTGGCAGTCACAACCAACAGTCATGGACCAGCGTGGGCTCCATCAGGCCAGAGGATTGGCTCCAACAGGCCAATCCTACGGGCTGGATTGGGGGTCCAAATGGCCCATGGGCCATTGGGACTGGTTTACATGGATGGTTTAATTTTGCAAATAATCTGGGTTTTAAATAATGAAACCAGCAGTCACCTAGCATTCATCCGTCCTCCCACAGGAATACTTGCATGGAGTCATTGGTGGCAATGCACTGTGTTCAATATCCTGTTAGTAACCAAGGGACTGCAACAGCTGATAACTTTTCAGTTTCAGAAGATGAAAGAGAGAGGATTTCTGTCAGCTGGGATAAAGGCTCTAGATGACATATGTTTCAGAACGTGACCCCCAGAAACCCCTTGTTGAAACCTGTGGAAGAAAATAAAAAAAATTCTGAAGGGTATGCACAAAATACATAATTTTGAACCATTGCAATCTTAATGTATCAGCAAGAATAAAACCCAGAAAATCCAACTTCAATTGAAGACAATCAACTTTTGATTTAAAGTAGAGATGTGTTTTCATATATAGCCAAATCTCTTGTGTTCTAAGCACAGTTCGGTGTCTGTTTATATTTCCGTGGGGCTGGAAGAGAATTTTTGCAATATGTTATAAAGATCAGTAGTACTCTGTTCTAGTTTTCATTGTAGAAACCCCAAAGCCCTCGTGCCCTTTTTAGAGGCCTCAAATGTTGGGAGCATGTAAGGTTTACGATACAATCCTATAGCTAAGCATCAAGAGAAGGGATGCTGATCAACTAATAAAGAGACAGTAAGCGTGATCAAGCCAAAGTTTATTGTACAGTATCAAAGATCGAAGAGCCTCTTAAAGAGAAACACCCAAGTGGGGTTGCCAGCCATCTCATTCTAGGAGGACTCTTGTCCCTTTGCAAGTTATCCAATAGGCAGCAAAGCACCAGGTGTCCATGAGATCTGCTTGCACCAGTTATATCACTGTCTGTGATAAAATCTGTGAAGTGGCAGGAACCTATCTGGAACAAGTAGATCAGCGCAGGGCAGTAGCATAGCTAGAGGGGGGCGAAACAGTAAGTACTGCAGGTGCCACAATGTGCTGTCTATGTGGTCCCTCCCACTCGCCCTCAGAGCCATTTGGGTAGCGATGGCAATGCACAGAAGATGCTGTTTGGTTCAGTGAACACCTGCATGTTGCTGTCACTGCCTGGAATGGTTCCAATGGCAAGTGGGAGGGGCTGTTTTCATGGCACATTGCGTTGCCTGCAGTACTTACCATTTTGCACCCTTCTAACATAAGAACATAAGAACAGCCCCACTGGATCAGGCCATAGGCCCATCTAGTCCAGCTTCCTGTATCTCACAGCGGCCCACCAAATGCCCCAGGGAGCACACCAGATAAGAGACCTCATCCTGGTGCCCTCCCTTGCATCTGGCATTCTGACATAACCCATTTCTAAAATCAGGAGGTTGCGCATACACATCATGGCTTGTACCCCATAATGGATTTTTCCTCCAGAAACTTGTCCAATCCCCTTTTAAAGGCGTCTAGGCTAGACGCCAGCACCACATCCTGTGGCAAGGAGTTCCACAGACCGACCACACGCTGAGTAAAGAAATATTTTCTTTTGTCTGTCCTAACCCGCCCAACACTCAATTTTAGTGGATGTCCCCTGGTTCTGGTATTATGTGAGAGTGTAAAGAGCATCTCCCTATCCACTCTGTCCATCCCCTGCATAATTTTGTATGTCTCAATCATGTCCCCTCTCAGGCATCTCTTTTCTAGGCTGAAGAGGCCAAACGCCATAGCCTTTCCTCATAAGGAAGGTGCCCCAGCCCCGAAATCATCTTAGCTACACTAGAACATGGGACACGGAACAGTTGAATTGCACAGGAAATTATGGACAGGCATGCCTTGAGGTATGCATAGGTCATCATGTATTCTCCACACCTTGTCACTCAATAGCTTATTTTTTTCCCTAAGACTTTTTAAAACTGCATGATATTGTTTATGTGCTAGAACTTGAGAAATCCTGTTGAATAGTCAATTCCCCCCCCCCAAAATGCAGCTGAGTTATACTGCTCTGTGATGATCTCACTATGTGACATGATTGTCATGCACTTGTATAATCTCTGTATGCTTCCGCTATCTGATGTGCTTTCCTACATCAATTTTTGGAGGAGACATGCTGTTACCACCCCATCAACCAGATTCACACTCTCCAGGATTTTGCTTAAGTCTTTTGCTAACAGAACATAATCAAACAGACCTTTCACACAGTAATCCATGCAAAACTGCCAACCAGGAAATAGTTGGAAAAATGTCGTTAATATAATTATCACCATAGGAGTGACTCTCAAAGCATCTAATGGCACGAAATTGGAATTGTCAATACTGTTTAAGTCTGCAGTCCTCAAACCCCTCATTCCACATTAGATAATTTCAGGAATTTTGCCAAAGTCCGCTTATGTTTATTTCAGTAAAAATGCTTTTCAGGGTATGATGCATATTCTCGCACTAGACATAACTTATTACTTTTGCCTGATACCCTGCATTCGATAGGCCTTCAAATAGCCAGTTACGGAACAAGAAGAAGCAGGGCAAAAATCTAGGACTGACATTGCCAGCCTGGTCATGTCTACTCAGAAACAAGTCCCATTGATGTCAAACAGCACAATTAACTGGGAATGTGCTGTTAACTAGAATGCTCTGGACATTAAGCATTAACGTGAGCCCTCAAACATGGATGCCTAGGAATCTTGTAGTCTTTGGTCATGTTGCACAAACCCCACACAGGGCTGCCTGGCAGTAGCGTGGTTAGTACCGCAGGCACCACAATGCTCTGTATAAGCAGTCTTCTTATTCTGCATCGGAGTCATTTTAGGCATAGATGTCATTGCAGATGGCACCTGCCCTTTGCCGTCTATACCTGGAATGTCCCTGATGGTGAGTGGGAGGGGACACTTACATGATGCGTTGTGGTGCCTGCAGTACTTACTATGCCACTGTCCCCCCACTGCTACACTACTGTGTCTTTGTTGTTCCCAGCTCAGCCATGCTGGCAGAACAATGCCATACCCCCACTTCAGCCAAGTCCCCTGCACATGTCAGCTGGGAGCTCTGCATTGTTGCATTTTTAAGAACCTGTATCTTTCAAGTTTGGACTGGAAAGTAGATGGGTAGTGCAGGTTTATGTATGTCTACTCAGAAGTCTCATTGAATTCAATGGGACTCAGGGGCGTGCGGTGTGGGGGCGGCAGGTGAGGCAGAACCGTCTCATCGTAGTCCGTGGAAGAGCGCTGCAGCCACCCACCCACTTACACCTGAGGAGGCTCTCCTTACATCTGAGAAAGCGGGAGTGAGGAGAGGCTCCTAGGGGGTAAGGAGAGCCTCCTCAGGAGTAAGCAGACAGGGTAGCTGTGGTGCTTTTCCACAGACAACAGTGGGGCAGTTCTGCTTCACCTGCTGCTCCCCGCACTGCTTGTCCCTGATGGGAGTACCATGTAAGTGTGTATAGAAGGGTTGCAGTTGAGTTAACTTACAGGGTTTATATTTTCAAGATGGGTGGTAGAAGGGTTTAACCATTTCTGGCTTCTTTCCTTTGCTCACCAGCACAATGTGTGTCTTAAAACCATCTCATACCTTTCAGGACTGATCCAAGTCTGCAAGTAAAGCACTAATTATACTTTACAAACTATAGACTTTTGGAGTCCCTACCACATACTCTCCACCTGTCCTTCTGAGAGCCCAAACACTTGCTCTTTGAGAATTTATTTAGAACAGGAAGAGGAGGAACCAACAGTGGATGAACAGACATGTCTCCAGGATCTCCTGAGAGACAGTCTGTTTTCCCCCAAAAAACTGCAGGTCTGAAGAGGATCTGAAGATCTTTATCAGGAGAGATAAGATCTTTCCACGGTGCAGGTATCTAAGATTTTGAAAGCCCAACCCGGGCTTTCTTCTTGAAAACCTAATCATCAGGGACAGTACCGAGGGAGGTGCAGTGTCTGCAATCAAGCTGTTGGCTCCGTGCTAAGAAGCCATATGGAAGAAAAAGCATGAAGCCTAAAGTTGAAGTTGGAAATTTAAGATAAGTATGTGTTAATATTGTCCCCGGCTTTGATTGACCGATTTGGCTAAAAGCCCTGGATACACTGAAGGCGTTAATGAGAAACTTTTTAAGGATGTTGAGTGCTCTTTATCTTTGTAGTGGAATAAATTGGTTGTGGCTTATAACTATAAATATAATTTGGTGTGTGGTCTAAAATCCAGAATTGCTTGTGGACATAATTTTCATTAGACTTGAAAGAGTTTTGTCTTCTTGAGACTGTTTCTTTCGTTTTGTTTTTCTCCATTAACCACACTGTCATCTGTAAGAAGAATTCGAAGAATACCTGACTGAAAAAAACATGTGGTGGAAGTAAGGAAAATAATACGCTGTGGACATCTTGTGGATTAGAGAGAAGTTGCAAGATGGAGCCTGTTCCAGATATTTGGACTCAAATGATCCTTAAAAATTTGGAAAAATTGCTCAGAATGAGAAGATAGCAATTGAGTTGGTCTTTTCAGATTCAGGCCAGTTTAAAGACTCTCACTCAACAGATAGATGTGAGCAAGGAGCAATTGGAAGATGTGAAGAAACAAGTAGAAGATACACAGAAGGAGAAAGCGGAAAAGATGATGGTGAGGGATGAAATCATCAGAAGAAGAGTGGATACAGAAATTAGAAGAGTGGAAAATCAACAGGATCTAGAGGGGACGCTGATGGAGATTGAAATAGAGAAGATGGACAGAGTAACATAGGTACACAAAATACAAAATTTGTTGGAACAAGAAGAAGAAAACATATCCCATTTAATTGGAAGAATGAACATACCTTATACAAGAAAGTGTGGGCTTATCGGATTCTGTTATGGAGATAAATTATTAAAGATATTACAGGAGAAAAAATGGAAAGAAAGAAAAAGAAACCTGAGGGTTAATCTGAGGGTTAAAGAAAATTGGAGGATTTTATTTAGTTAATAATTGGTTTAAATTTACTTAAAAAACAAATACATATGAAATTGATATATATGAATTAGAATGAATTGGAAAAAATAGCTGGAAATGTTAGCGTGTGGATGAATTGTTTTATAGGTTGTTATTATGTTAAATGATAAAAAGTGAATATTTAGAAGATATATTATAGGGAACTAGGAAAAATCTATTATATTTGATATAAGAAATATATAAATGAATAGAAGAGTTAGAAGTAGATGGAAGAATTGTTTTATATGTTGTTATATTTTGGTAATTAGGTTATTTTGTTTTAATATTAATGAGTAGTTAAAGTAAGTTTATGTTTGATAGAAAGTGAAAATTTAGAAAATATAGTACAGGGCATTGGGGAAAATTTAGTATATATTATATAAATAAATGGATAAACTAATAAGAGGCAGAAGTAGATGAGTAGTAGATTAGGAGATACAGTATGATTAATGAGTAATGGTATATGGTATTTAGCACTCCTAGATGTATGTTATATGTTTGTATGTTTGTGTGAATTAAAAATAAATAAATAAAAATTAAAGAAAGAGAATTTATTTAGAACAACCTGAAAGTATCATCCCCTTTTGAATTGTGTGCATTTCTTCTTGTGGAAATTGTGTGTATTTTCTTCTTATGGACTACAATCTACTAGTATTTTATGTTGTTTTTGCATCAGGAGGGAATGCCTTCTCATTCTCTTCAGGCAGGAAAAATATCTCTGGCCCATCTGACTGTCACCATCGGACTAAACAGAGAACAGAAAGTGACCCAGAGTCCACTCGAATAAATGAACAAATTTATTGAGAAAAATTAATATGACTAAAAGCAATTATATCAAATAATAGTAGAAAAATGCACAATTGGAAAGCTGTTGAGAACTGTAAGCAATTTGCCACCTATGCAGGCAAGTCTGGTTCCAAATATTTAATTAGAGGAGACAAACTAAAAATAATAATTAAGAAAAATGAGATGGTGTTAATGTACAGATGAAACTTCTCCCAGGAAAAAAATAAGGGGCTCCTGGAAGATATAGCCCTTAAAAGGAGGGGAAAAATAAGAATGGAAAAAACCAGGGTGGCACCAAGATTGAGATGTTACCTGTTCCTGAAGCTTAGAGAGGAATTGATCTTGGGGGGAGGGGGAGAAGGATGAAGTGATCACCTCACATGTTGGCAAGAACTCATTTAAAAACCTTCATCTTCTTCTTGCAATTATTATTAATATTTATTTCTAAGTATATGTACTTAGTACTTGGTACATGTACTTGGGTTTGCAACTGATAAGCACAATCCTATACATGTATACTCAGAAGTAAATCCCATTGACTTCAATGGAGCTTACTCCCAGGTAAGTATATAGAGCAGCCATTTTCAACCACTGTGCCGTGGCACACTGGTGTGCCGCGAATGGTCCCCAGGTGTGCCACGGGAATTTGGGAGAGGGTCATTTATGAATAGGACCATTGGGGGATATGAGCCCCCATTGACAGCACAGTGTGCCTTGCCAATTGTCAAAAAGCTGATGGTGTGCCTTGACCATTTTAGTGCCTTGCCAATGTGCTGCGAGATGGAAAAGGTTGAAAATCACTAATATAGAGGATGGCAGTCTAAAATAGTCAACATTTAACCGTTTCATGGAATGACTCAGTTATTGAATGGATTTAAAATAACAAACTGTACCTCTATGCATACTGACCAGTCAATTATTCATTAGAAAGATTACTGGCTAATAGGCCAGGAGGTCAACTGATGTTCCATTGACAGATTCATTGGATCTCATATTGGTTGAGAGATCCATTAACCACTCAGAATGAATGAGGCTACAATCCTAGCCACACTTTCCTGGGAGTAAGCCCCATTGACTGCAAAGGGATTTACTTCTGAGCAGGCATGCATAGGATTGGGCTCTAAGTCATCAGAGTTTAATAAGGTGGCATCCCCCTAAGTGGATACTAAACAAAGAATCTGGGGGTGTATGTGTACATAAACTGCAATTTTTGCTGTTTTTGCTGCTTCTGAATGAGAGATTACTAAAAAGCTGACTGAGAGCTAGATCAGATATCTTAGAATCTGATAGGAGGCAGTGAATTTGCTGCCTAGAAGGCATGCCTGTGTTAGTTTCCACCTGACCCTTAACTAAACCAAATGTTGCAAAGACGCTATAAATATCCCGTACACTTTTCTCCTAAGTAATTCAAAACCCAGCAAGCACTGCTGCTGGAACTTCTCATCACTCAAGGGAAGGAGGGTGCATGTAGTCAGTACTGTAGCCAGAGGGGGCAGGCAGCATAGTAAGTATAACAGATGCCACAATGTGCTGTGTGAGCAGCCCCTCCCACTTGCGGCTCCTCCCACTCATTGCCCTAAATGGCTCCAACAACAAGTGGGAGGGGGTGCTTACACGGTTTGTTGCAGCGCCTGCTGTACTTACTGTGCTGCCCCCCCGTCTACGCTACAGCATGTAGTTCTAGTGTACACTTACCTAAAGGGTTTTTTAAACCCTTGTTCTCCAAGCACTTTTCATGTGCTATAACAATAAATAAGGTTCGTTCAAAGCACTCTGTGTGTGTACCCAGCAATAAAAATATAGATTATATTCAAGTCATAAAAACTAAGAATAAAGGCTTTGAGCTCTTTCATTCCAATAAAGTTTTCGCCTCTGTTTCACTGCTGATAGAATACCATAAATTTTGTCATATTCATGACACAATTATAGCCAAACATCTGTTTGTAGTTACAAACCGACAAAGTATACATACTTTTTTGCCGTTCACTAGAATGCACAATAAATGTCAGGAAAGTTGACATCATAAATTAAACCTAATGATAAGATATTTGGATTCAAGGACAGGTTAGGACAAACTCTAATGCTTAAAGCAGCGAAAAGGAGAGAGACTAAAAATTGATTTGGGAGAACTTATCTATAAACCTTCTTAATATCCTTTTTCATTGACACTCTTCTAACTTTTCCTTATCTGTTTTAAGCATGGTGAAAATTTTTGCTAGGGAAAGTAGCAGAACATGCCCTGCTTTGATTTTTGTCAAGGTTATATTTGGAAAGCTTTTTACTTTATAGGAACTTTACAGAAACCTTTTAGAGGAATTTTTTTTAATGAGATTAACACAGTGCAACAATGAACCACCATCGTATCTAGTTTAGAACTGCCAATGAATGGTGCTACCTTTACATTTGAGTCGAAGTTTTTGGAAACCAAGCCTCATTACTCTGCTCAGTTTCAGAGGGGTCAAACCGTTTTCATATGGCAAGGCGAATAGCATTCATGACATCTGCTAAGGGCCGGAAGTGATGTCATTAAGCAGGAACTGTTGTCATTATGGATGACCAGTAATAAGCACTTTTTTGCAGGAACTGAGTAGCTGCAAATGCAGAAAATATACATCTATTGATCATATTTTCAAGGTGTGGGTGATATGGGAGAAAGCCCAATCATGTGAGCCACAATTTGTTACTACAAACAGTTGCCCTAGAAACAGAGCCACAGAACCTGGAAGAGTTGTTCAGTGATTTTCTACCACTCTGCTACAAACTCCTGTGGCACACCTGTGGAACTTTTGTGGCACACCAATGTTCCATGGCACACCAGTTGACAACTGCTGATCTAGATACTTCCAGCTTGTAGATACATAAGCATAACAGCGTCCAACAGTTTCAAGTTAACTAGGCTGTGTGTATTCTTTCTGCAAACCTGTGCATTGTATATATCTATTTTTCTCACAAGTAAATGTGAATGTTATTTAGTAGCAGCCCCAGTGCCATTTCCTGTATTTAATAAATCAGAAACACTTTTGTGAAAATGCATTAGTGTCATCAACTTTCAAGATAAACATTAGTAACAAAGTCTTAATCTTAATAATGTCACAATGGAAAGTGATTATTTTAACTGATTACTTCTGAGTTAGAAGAAAATGCTATATCAAACTTGACAAATGCAAATTTTTTATTTCTCAAGGAGAGTTTAATCAATTTAATGTGTCATTAAATTAATTGACAACTTTAAGATCCCAGTACAACTACTGATAGTTCTTTTGCTCATTTACCCAAAGTCCTGACATAATAAAAGTTCAGCTAAGATTGTGGTAGAAGGATGAGTTGTAGAAAGCTTTTGCCGTAGTTCTTGATATAGGGCTCAATCAATCACTATATTGTTGCTGATCCTTTTCTTTCCCATTGATTTGAACAGGAAATGTCAGGGAAGCTGACCAAGGGTACATTCCCCTGGTTAGCACATAGCATATCCCTTCCTGCTCTCTAATTCCTGAATTCACTGGGCCAGCAGCTAAATGGGGACAACCATGACTGGTAGATCAATCCATTGCCATCATCACAGGTTAAGAAAGCTAGGCAGAGGAAAGATGTCCGGTAAAAATCTCCCCTTCAAGGAGAGTGCAGAACCTTATGACATGTTCTTGTTTACAATGCAGTTCTTGGTTCTTGGTTCTTGTTTACAATGCAGTTTCACAGCCAAATCCTAACTCCCTGTGCAACAATACAGTAGCAGCAGTGTGACTACTGCTATGTCCTACAGGGGAGTTTTGGCTTCTAGAGGCTTCCTTGGGATAAGGGAATATTTGCCCAACGTAAGCCCCAGCAGTTGCCATGGATTAATTTGGACCTGCAGTAGCTCTACAGCTGGCGCAAGTCTGCATTGAGCCATGCAGGTAGATCAGGCCTGGGAAGGGGGCCAGGATTTGGCAGATGCTGCTGCCCCTGAACCTGTCCCCTTCCTGGGCCTGATTTACTCTCCTCACCACCCCATCACTGCTCTGTTCTGCCCACCTCCTCCCCTGTTCCAAGAAGGAGTAGAAGCAGGCAGCAACAGCGGTGGGGGCAGGTGATGTTTTTATTTTTTGAAGGAATGTTTATACTAGCAGGAGCAGTGGATCTGCTCCAGTTCAGGTGGCAGATTCCATCAGGTTGTACTTTACCCATGTCATAAGGTTCTGTGGTTTTATTTTTTCGGTCTCGCACCAGCAATAACCAGTGATGGGGAGCAGGAACAGGAAAATAGGTCATTTGATGTTTTGACACAACCGATGTTGCTAGATGTTAAAGATGGGGAGACAGGAACTAGATATGCTCCTTCCATGTTAGGCAGCAACGTTGTCAGTCATAATGTCTAGTGTGCCCTCTACCCCGCATGCTTTATTGAAAATTCACAGTGAATTACTTGTGTGTGTTTACATTGTTCTGTTTTGTGTTTACCTAAGGTAAGGTAAGGTCCATTGTCCTCAGTTTAGCATATTTCATAATGTACATGAAATATGCACATGTATACTGTCAGTTCTTTTGTCCTTCATTACATCCAGTGGCGTTGCTAGGGAGGTGCGGGGTGTGTGGACCGCATCGGGTGACACGCACGGGGGTGACGCACACTTGGGGGGTGACACACTAACATCGCGGTAGTTAGGAGTAACCCCATCATGTTATATGGCTTAGGATGCAGAATTTCCAGCAGAATGCAATGCAAAAAACCAGAGTGAAATAATCCTTTCTATCAAAAGTTATGGCCAAAAAAACAGAGAACAAAAAATGCATGGAGCCCTATAGAAAGTGAAACTGAGCCATATCGCGCGTTTACTCGTGAGTAGGCAAACTTGCCTTAGTCCGTGGGAAAGGGCAGGCTGACAGGAATACAGTGATAACAGAATGGTCCTGATCCAATGAATGCAGGCCCCAAAGACACCTGAGAAGGAAGTTCCTCCCGCCCAGCAATACAATACAAATGTATTGAGCCCTATGGAAAGTGAAACTAAGCCTCACGGTTGTGTTTACTCACAAGTAAGCAAATGTGCCTTGGCTGGTTGCCAGGCCAGGCAAAGGGGAACATGAAGCCACCAGAATGGTCCTGATCTGATGGAACTGGAGCTCAACAAATGCTCCAGAAGGCAGCCTTCCCCCCCCCCCCACTAAAAAGGATCAAAACAGAGGCTTCAGCTGATAAGGTGAACCTATTTGAGACTTGCAAAGCGGGGTGGATCCTGACAGTGATCTGGTTTGAACAGAAGTTCTTAAATTGAACTGGGCACTGGGTAGGGCTGAAAACCTTACTGATTTTGGAGGGGGGGTATTATTGCAGGCAGGTTACTGAGGAAGTTCACTTGGTGGAACAGGGCTGGCTTCTGCTTATTTAATTATTTGTTTTACTTTAATTATTTATACTTATTTATTTTAATTTGCCTGATGATGTCACTTACACCATGACATCACTTCTGGTGGGTCTTGGACAGATTGTCATTCTAAAAAGTGGGTCCCAGTGCTAAAAGTTTGAGAACTGCTGCAATAAGGTGTTAGTAAGTAAACACCTGGGGGTGTGTGTGTGTGACACCACTAGTGACCAAAATCACTAAAATCACAGTTTGGAGGAATAACACCATCATGTGATATATCAATCAATGCATAATTTCATGCAGAATGTGTTCTATCTTTGTTCTATCAAAAGATACAGCCAAAAAACCAGTGAGGGTGGAGTGATGGTACATCATCATGCCCACCACCTGGGGTGTTGTCTCGCCCACTGCATGGAGGGTGAAAAGCTGGCATCCTGTACTGGGTAACGCAAACCCTAGTGACGCTACTGATTACATCCGTAGGTTTAGATCTACTTACCTTTAGTGGAATCCTGAGAAATGTGTGGAACGGAAAGCAAAGTTCATAACTTGCCTAAGTTTTCATCTGCTCAGTGTATGGAGTGTATAAAGTGTATATTGCATTATGTTTCTTGGATAAAGAAAAAGGAATATTCTTCAGGCATTGTACATGGCTTTGTCACTTGGAGGGCTTTTCAAAGCGTGGATTAAAAAGAATTAAACAAGCCCGGCTTCTCTTTGCCCCATGCTATAATATACTTTGGTTTCCTTAAAAATATACCATAGTCATTTTGCATTCACAGTTCTATATATTAAATCCATTTAAAAAGACCTTAAAATACTTAGCAGCACCCACTTTTGCACATTCAAAGGCTTAAAGGTTCTTTGGGGTTAGCATGAGTAGCATGATTAAATTCCACAAACTCATTATTTTTTTCTCCCATTTTGTTGCTTTCTTTGGTCCATAAATTATCTTTTTTCATGAGAGAGGAAATAGCTCTCATAAGGATCTCAGTGCGTCTCTGTAGATTAAATAAATCTAAATCCCACTGGATTAAATACAGTTCATTAATCCCAATAGAGTAGCTTTCTTTCCAACTATTTATAATAATGAATGCCTTTACTTGCACCAGATACATTTCTGATGGAACAGCCTGCAAATGGAGAACAACCATGCTATTCAATTAACATTTTTCATGTAACTTATAGAACATTTCCCTTTGTGCACAGCACTCCAGCAATGTTCCTTAGTCCAGTGGTTCTCAAACTTTTAGCCCTGGGACCCACTTTTTAGAATGAGAATCTGTTAGGACCCAATGGAAGTGATGTCATGACCGAAAGTGACATCATGAAGCAGGGAAAATTTTTTAACAATCCTAGGCTGCAATCCTACCCACACTCACCCAGCAGTACATCCCTTTTACTATCATTGTTAAAAGCATATATAGAGTAGCCTGTTAAAAGTACAGATCTGTAACATTTCCCCAAATGCAGTCACATTCCATGGTGGCATCAAGTCATATTAAAAATAAAATATTGAAATGAAGGGGGACCCACCTGAAATTGACTCATGATCCATCTAATGGGTTCCAACCCACAGTTTGAGAAACACTGCCTTAGTCTAAATGCTCCAAATATCAACTTTATCTCTGTCTCCACAAAACTGCAACCTTTCTCTAATAGACCTTTTTCCAACCACATTTTCCAACCAGAGCAAATTAAGCAGAGTAGACATGGCCTTCCTGAGTGTGCCCTTTGCAGCATTAGAAACTTGGGGATGTGCTCTGTAAGGAACAGAAAAACAAACAAAACTGTAAACTGTTGCAGTACTTTCTTTGTTATTATCTAAGTGTTTTTCAAAATAATAATAATAATAATAATAATAATAATAATAATAATAATAATAATAATAATAACTTTATTTTTATCCCGCCTTTCTCCCCAAAGGGACTCAAGGCGGCTTACAACATATAAAAACATAATTTAAGAACAAATAAAAACATATTAACACATCATAAAAAACAGCAGTCAGAGTAAAAAATAGGTAAAAAGAGCATAGAGCAGCAGCAAGTCATAAAAGAATCAGGCCTGTAAAAAATATTAAAAGATGTTAAAAAGATGTTAAAAGGCCGAGAACTCAGAAGGCCTGTTTAAACAGAAGGGTCTTCAGGCCTCGCCGAAAGGTCTCAAGAGAGGGAGCCATTCTTAAGTCAGGGGGAAGGGAGTTCCATAGCGTTGGTGCCACTACTGAGAAGGCCCTATTTCTTGCAGCCACCCCACGTACCTCCCTAGGTGGCGGCACTTATAAAAAGCCCTTCTCTGATGACCTAAGAGGACGAGCCGGATTGTACGGGAGCAGGCGATCTCTAAGATACCCTGGTCCAGAGCAGTATAGGGCTTTAAAGGTCAATACCAGCACCTTGAATTGGGCCCAGAAATGAATGGGCAGCCAATGCAGCTGCTGGAGAAGCGGACTGACAGAGTCGAACCGCCTACCTCCAGTAACCACACGGGCCACCGCATTCTGCACTAGTTGCAGTTTCCGAACCATCTTCAAGGGCAGCCCCACATAGAGCGCGTTACAGTAATCTAATCTCGATGTCACAGAGGCATGGATCACCGTGGCCAGGTCTGCACGATTCAAGTACGGCCGCAGCTGGCGCACCAGCCGAAGCTGAGCGAAGGCCCCCCTAGCCACAGCCGCCACCTGGGAATCCAGGAGCAGAATATGTGGCAACTTTGTGTGTGCCACCCAGCAGCGGACCTCCCCAGCCCCAAGCCCTGGGCAAAGGTCCGTGATGACTTCCCCATGCAAAAACCTGCCCCCCCCCACTCACCTGAGGCTCATGGAGCCTCGTATGACCTCCACCCGCTTGAGGAAACCTCTCTGAGATTCCCCGATGCTATAAACTGTGCTTCTGGAAAATTAGAAGCACGTTTTCTGTTCCCTTTGGGAGTCTCAGAGAGACTTCCGTGGGGCCCTAGCGTCTCGTGCCTGGGGCTTTTGCCCCATCGGACCTTATGGTAGGTCCGCAACTGGTGCCACCTAGAAAATGTTCACGTGCCACTAGTGGCACATGTGCTGTGCGTTGGCCAACCCTGTTGTACATCAAGACTGGGTCATGTTCCAGGTGCACACTCTGTACAAAGCAAAGACCTCACCGTTGTGATCTGAAAGTGTGTACTAAACTGCACTCACTATTCCCCTGTGATTCTGCTTTGCAGAGTCAGGCTACAATCCTATATATACTTTCCTAGGAATAAGCCCCATTTGGAACAAATATTCTGAGTAGACACGCATAGAACTGTGCTCTCACTCGTCTCTTATGCTCATCTCTTTGAGAGTTTCCTGATAAACTTCCAAAGAACTAAGGGTTCCCTGGACAACAGTTTGAAGGTCACTGATCATATTTGAAAATATTGTGTGGTTGGTGTGTAATACTATTTAATTCCAGTATTGACAACTGATATGCAAATGCCATGAAAGTGTTAGTATTTAAGGGATATTGTTATGTTAATTAATATGAGCCTACTTCAGCTATGAACTCTACCCACATCAGAATAATGGAGAAATGCCAGCAAGCCTAAAGTGTTCAAATATTAATTCTGAGCTGAAAGTCTCACATTGAAAATTCCAATTTTGGTTTGACTTTCCTCATGCAACCCTCTGAATGCCAAAATTGGAATATTTATAAATATTTGACTTTCCTCTTTGAAAACAGGATGCCGAGAGCTCTACTACATAAGAAGTCATTGTCTCTTAACATCTGCATAGGTTCTTATTTGTTTAGCACATTTATATCTTACCCTACCTCCATGTGGCTCAGAAAACATGCTTGAGGTTACGCTGTTTTATCTTCACAAAACTCTCTGGCATGGCTTGAAAGGTTGGTTGGCAACCTTCAGTCTCGAAAGACTATGGTAGAAGCCTACAGCACCCGGTATTCCCAGGCGGTCTCCCATCCAAGTACTAACCAGGCCTGACCCTGCTTAGCTTCTGAGATCAGATGAGATCGGGCATATGTGGGGTACTTGTCCAAAGTCACCTATAGCCCCTAACTATAGCATCCTAACTAAATGCCTCTGCTGCAACTTGTGGGCAGCCAAAGATCATGCAGGGGTGAAGAGGGAAGTAAAAGAATGTTTCATTTACCCTCCACTGCTCCCCCATGGTCCCCAGTGGGTCTACTCAAACTTGCACCAGCTATTTAGCTAGTTTGAGTAAAGGCAAGGGGAGTGCGTCAAGGATGAAACAGGGGTTAGGATATCGGTAGAGATCTCCACACTGAGACCCACCTCTGACATGCCCCCCAACCAGCCTCCTTCCTGCCCTATTCTGCCTCCTCCCACCCAGTGGCAAACTTCCCCAGCCCTACGCCCAGGGCAAAGGTCCACGATGCTGCCCCCTGCGACATGCCACACCCCCTGCATGCAAAGCTGTCCCCCCCACTCACTGCAACAATACAGAGTCTTGCACAACTCCAGGACCAACTAGGGAAGCATTCTGAAGCTCACCCGGGGACTGTGTTGAGAGCTTCAGAGAGGCTTTCCACGCTGTCCTAGAGGCCCGCGAACCTAGCGCCCAGGGCATTTGCCCGTTCACAAAGCGCTAGGTCTGCTGCTGCCCTCTGCCCTATTCTGCCCATCCTCCATCCCCACCAGTGGCTTACCTGTACTGGCTGGCACGCTGGGATCTGGTGCTTTTCTTCTTGCTCTTGTGGCAGTGTATGGAAGATGGCCACCGACGTAGCCCACAGAGTGACACCGCCAGCCATTTTATTGCAGCAGAAAGCCTTTGCCATAACTGGCTCCGCATGCTGGTCCAGTCTTACTCCCAGGTAAATCAGGATAGGATTGCAGCCTCAGTAGAGTAGAGGTATGCTCTTCAGCCAGGAAGGTGGCAACATCACAACTAGAATTCAAGCTAGGTATAAAGGATTTTAGAATTGAACAAAGGACTCTCTGACCTTTCTGAGACTTCAGAGTTGAAGTATCATCTGACATTTTCAAAACTTTGCCTGCATTCTTCCTGCTGCACACAAGCCTCTCACGTAGTTCTGACTGCTGGTCTTCAAGCTAAGTATGGTACCTGTCATTGAAATTCCCAAGTTTCAGATCAACATGAACCCTTGTTTTTATATAGGGAAAAACATTTCCTAACATAGAATGTTATGAACTGGGTAGCACAGAATATGGAAGGCATATGTCAAAGAGGTTGCAATGAAGGGTTTTAAAGTGTGTTGCCTAGCAGCCAATCAAAAAACTTGTCAGAAATGCATTTTATGCTGGGATGTTGTATAACGAGACAGACACTTTCACTTTCCCCTTTTAGCATTAACCTTCTAAGCTAGAGGCTTGATGGGAGTGAGTAATGCATTGTATATAGCGATTAGCTTCCCAAGTGAGCTACATATACACACATTTGTATATTATTGCTTCTAGGATGGAATGGGCAATCTGAGAGTCACCAAAAAAGGAATTCGGCTCGAAGGTATATCTGAATTTCTACTTCCGTTGTATGTGAAAGAAATCCATTCCCGAAAGGTAGGTTTCAAGATCTGCTTTGCTTACACACATACGTAGGTTTAAGTGACTTTTAAAAGCAAAACCACTGGGTTTCCAGGACCCCTTTTAATTGAGATTTATGTCCTGTTCCAAATGAGAAGTCATTTGGATAGAACTGGCTAGGGAATGTAAAGGCTCCACTTGCCTGAAAGAATACTTTTCATTTGACTATATTCTCCAATATTACCCAGAGAAAAATCAGTGTGCTTGTTTTCGTTGCGTTTCAAGGGGGTTCCTCAAAGTGAAGAAAGAGGTGGCTGTAGGTGAAGACTGTAGGTGGCTGATGTATGCTATGGGCCAATAAATTACAGCATCTTCTCTTCAAAGTCTTCTCCTGCTACATCCTGTATCATAAGAACATAAGAACAGCCCCACTGGATCAGGCCATAGGCCCATCTAGTCCAGCTTCCTGTATCTCACAGTGGCCCACCAAATGCCCCAGGGAGCACACCAGATAACAAGAGACCTCATCCTGGTGCTCTCCCTTGCATCTGGCATTCTGACTTAACCCATTTCTAAAATCAGGAGGTTGCGCATACACATCATGGCTTGTACCCCATAATGGATTTTTCCTCCAGAAACTCGTCCAATCCCCTTTTAAAGGCGTCTAGGCTAGACGCCAGCACCACATCCTGTGGCAAGGATTTCCACAGACCGACCACACGCTGAGTAAAGAAATATTTTCTTTTGTCTGTCCTAACCCGCCCAACACTCAATTTTAGTGGATATCCCCTGGTTCTGGTATTATGTGAGCATGTAAAGAGCATCTCCCTATCCACTCTGTCCATCCCCTGCATAATTTTGTATGTCTCAATCATGTCCCCCCTCAAGCGTCTCTTTTCTAGGCTGAAGAGGCCCAAACGCCGTAGCCTTTCCTCATAAGGAAGGTGCCCCAGCCCCGTAATCATCTTAGTCGCTCTCTTTTGCACCTTTTCCATTTCCACTATGTCTTTTTTGAGATGCGGCGACCAGAACTGGACACAATACTCCAGGTGTGGCCTTACCATCGATTTGTACAACGGCATTATAATACTAGCCGTTTTGTTCTCAATACCCTTCCTAATGATCCCAAGCATAGAATTGGCCTTCTTCACTGCCGCCGCACATTGGGTCGACACTTTCATCGACCTGTCCACCACCAACCCAAGATCTCTCTCCTGATCTGTCACAGACAGCTCAGAACCCATCAGCCTATATCTAAAGTTTTGATTTTTTGCCCCAATGTGCATGACTTTACACTTACTGACATTGAAGCGCATCTGCCATTTTGCTGCCCTTTCTGTCAGTCTGGAGAGATCCTTCTGGAACTCCTCACAATCACTTCTGGTCTTCACCACTCGGAAAAGTTTGGTGTCGTCTGCAAACGTAGCCACTTCCTAAATGTATCCTACTACATTTCTCCAACTTCAGTGTTTTCTCCTACTATATTGAAAACACAGACTTCTAAACAGGCTTTGTAATATATATATAAAGAATTTCATCCAAATTTCACTCCTGAATGCTATAGATACCAAAACTCATACTGTAGTAGCTCTTGGGTTATATGTGGTAACAAGATAATAAAATCAAGTTAATTACAGTATTTATTCAAGGAATCGTAAAAGCTAGTGCTCCAGCAGAAAGCTACATGGGTCTGGCAGATATGCATCAGTATTAGAATGTAAGAAGAGCCCTGCTGGATCAGGCCAAAGGCCCATCTAATCCAACTTCCTGAATCTCACAGTGGCCCACTGAATGCTTCAGGGAACACATAAGACAACAAGACTCAACCTGTGTCCTGATGCCCTCCCCTACATCTGGCATTCTGAGGTAGCCTACTTCTAAAATCAGGAGGTTGCATGTACCTATCATGACTTGTCACCCGTGATGGACTTTTTCTTCAGATATTTGTCCAATCCCTTCTTAAAGGCACTGGGAGGATACCACTAGGTATCAACACTGGTTATTCCACACTGGGAAGATACCGAATGCACAGCCGCATCTAATAGACATGACAGAGATGATCAGTACATTTGGAACATAGGCTTGGCCTATGGGTGGCTGTTGTATGAACTCTTGCATTAATGGCATAGCAAGTACCATCCTTCTTATAGGTATAACCTAGAAGATTAGTCTGTCTTTGGAAGGAAATACTTGATGCCATGTTGGATGAATGCAGCATTCAGATCATCCCAATTCAATTGAGAAATTTTATATGGCCTGGTTACTCGATTTCAGTATTACTCTGCCTGATCATAGCCATATTAATTGGGAAGTAAGTTCCATTCACAACTGTGAATTTGCTTCTTTCTGAGAATGTACTTAGAGGCCATAATTCATTACAGACGAAAAGCACAATCCTATCTAAATCCCTGTGCGGTGGCTCCAGTGTGCCTACTGCTGTATTCCATGGGGGAATTTTTGGCTGCTGCTGGTCTCCTTGGGGTAAGGGGACATTTGTCAAAATTAGTCAACTTGGACCTGCATCAGCAATATCACTGATGTGAGTCCTCTATGCAGGCTGATCAGGCCTAGGAAGGGGGTTTGGATGTGGCATGCACTGGCGCTGCTGATCCCACCCCCTTCCCAGGTCCAATCGGCCCATCCTGTGACCCATCTCCTTCCAGCTCCACCCCTTCCAGCCCTCTCCAGCCTTCCCCCCCCCCCTGCCAGCCCTACACTGGACTTACCTGCACTGGCAGGTATCCCAATGTGTGCAGGAAAGCCCTGGCCTTTCCATCTTTGTATCTGGGCCTTGTCCTGCCACAAAGCACTTTATAGCACTTTTGCAACAGTGTGCACTGACAGAATGTGAGTTCCACCAGTGCAGCACTTAGATAGAATTGGGCTGTAAGGCTGCAGTCTTATTCCCACTGGCCTGTAAGGGAGCACCGCTGAACACACTGGAACCGACTTCCAGTTAATCCTGCATGGGATAGCATTGTTAAAGAAGTTTTCAGCCAGCTTAAACATTCATCAGATTGTGGCATTAGTGTGTGGCAGAGAATAGTGCACCCATGACCCATTACATTATAGTTTAATATCTAAGGGCACAATCCAAACCTGTGCTGGAGCAGGCAAGCCAGGAGGCTTGCGCTGCATCCAACACAGGTTCGTTGGCTGCAGCGGCTCAGCCAGAGGGAAGGGGCCGCTCTTCCCCTTATCCCTGGGTAAGGGCTGCTTGCCCCCAATGGGTCTCCTTGGACCTGCGCCACCTCTGAAGGTGGCACAAGTCCGAGGAGAGCGGAGCGGCTTGAAGCAGGGACCGGGGTTGGGATCCGGCATAACTGCCCCAGGCTCCCTGTGTGCCCGCCCCTGGGGCCGCCCATCACCTGCCCTCCCCCGCCCAGAAACGCCCTCCTCCACATACCCCACGTCTACCTTTGCCGCTTGAGTCAGCGCAGGTGCGCTGACACAAGCAACAGCAAGGAAGCTGCTGTGGAGGCTTCTGCCAGCCTCCACACATCGGCGCATCTGGCTTCCTCCCACAGAGGTGCAAACGTGCTTTGCGGCACATTTGCGACCCTCCTGGGGGACTTATGCCGGTTTATGTGGCGGTTAGGATTGCGCCCAAATTGTGTTAAGTTAGGCCATTGTTAAATTTTTTAAAAAATCATTCAGATCACGACACTAAATTCTACAGAGCAGGACAACTTATTTCAGTTCAGTCATGTGGGAATGAAGTCCTTAAAAATATATTTTTAGATCTGCTTCTCTCAGTCCCTGCACTTTCTCTAGCATACCCATGCTAACCGGTAATCAAAGAGCGATGCTAAAATGTTTGGAGTCAATGGACTGTAGAGAATTTTGATGCTGTGGAACTGTTCCAAAGTTGTTAGGAAGGAATTGCTGTTTAAATACTTGCCTGCATTAGGAAAGCTGCAATATGCACTGCTTCTAGTTAATTGTATAATGTCACCCCCCCCCCCCATCCAACCATGTTTAGAAGTATACAACTTCCTAATTTGGGGGCGCAATTTATAATACCATTTTGTGGGGAGCTAACCCTATTTCCTGTCCCAGTGTCTATTTCCTGCTCCAGTGGTACAGCCACATCCTAAGTTCTGTTTCTTGGCTGTGCCCGAATAAGAAAGAATGTTTGGAGCAAACATCAGGATAGATGGGTTGTCTTTTACAACCTTTTCCTTCCCATCCCTCCTCCCTTGAATCCCCAATTCCTGTGACCCAAAACATTAACCTGGTTTTCTTTCACACACTCTTCCACAGCCCTTCTTTTGGACTCTCCCCTCCCCAGTATTTCACTGGTCCCACTCTACCATTCAGTCACTCTGGCTCTTCTTCACTCTTCCCCCTAAAAACCAAGCTAAGAAAGATACCTATTGCATTGTTGTTCAGAAAGAATAATTACTAGCATGCAATGGAGGGCCCCATTCATATCAGGACTATGGTGGAAAAAAGCCCCTTCTCTCCACCCTGTTCTTAATACAGATGACATGCTATTTGTTATAGAAAAATCAAGCATTCAAGTTCCAGTCGTACAAGCTGTTATAAGAACATAAGAACAGCCCCACTGGATCAGGCCATAGGCCCATCCAGCCCAGCTTCCTGTATCTCACAGCGGCCCACCAAATGCCCCAGGCAGCACACAAGACAACAAGAGACCTACATCCTAGTGCCCTCCCTTGCATCTGGCATTCTGACATAGCCCATTTCTTTATCATCTAGTTTGGTCCTTTGCTTGCCATAGGAATGGATGTCCATTCAGTTATATAGCAGAAAGTGAAGAAATGCACTCAGTAGCACTGTTAAGGCAGGAAAGACTGTGGTTCTTCATGATCTTGCTTTGAACTGGCACTGCCATCCTTGGACCAGCTTAGAGTGTCGCAAATGTGCCGTGAGGCACATATGCAGCCACTTGTGAGCCAACTAGGACTGGCACAGGTACATTTGTACTGGGAGGCACAGGTGGTGGAGGGTGGTTTGGAGGCTGGGGGGGGTTGGGGAGGGTGGAATGGAGGGAGGATCAGGCCCGGGAGGGGGTGGAGTTGACAGTGGCAGCATATGCTGCATCCTAACTACCTTCCCTGGCCAGACAGCCCTTCATGGGGCTTCCTGGATTTGCACCAGCTATACAGCTGGCATGGATTCAAAAATCCCCATGAGGTGACTGGGGCTTGACCTAGGGTAAGGGGAAATATATCCCCATATCCCAAGGAGACCTCCAGCCACCTCCTAAGCTGCATTGGACACAGAGGATGTGACCTGCCAGTGCAGCTTAGGATTGGGCTGCTCAACTGTGCGATTGTTATATATCGTCATGCACAATTCACTCTCTCTTTCTCTCCCCCTCCCTCTGTGTGTGTGTTGAATGCTAGCATTTTATTGAAACCTTAATAAATAGATAATGGCTAATGATGCTCTCTGCTCACAGTTGGTTTGATATTCATTATTAATTTTGACCGTGTGAAAAGAAACCGTTAGAACATTGACGCTTATAACAGGAGCAGCTAATTAAGCATAATCTTTAAGTAAATCGTCAGTAATGAGGTCACTTGAGTGTATTCAGAAAATGCAAATACCTTAACTCTGATGTAGTACTTGACACAATCAAAAGTTTGTAGTTACATAAATGACCTCTATATAATTTATTTGATTTTATAGTCACATAAATGAACCTTGATATAATTAGTTATTTTTTTACAAAAAGGAAAATGCATTTTAATTGAATGGAACCCCATGAGTGTGAATCAAAGTAGAAATTCAGTTACTCCTTAACCATATATATATATATATATATATATAGAGAGAGAGAGAGAGAGAGAGAGAGAGAGAGCTGGAGCACAGAGAGTCAAAGAAGGGAAAAGAACTGTGGGCTGTTGGTCAAAAGTTGTGTGGAGCAGTGAAGAGGCCTGTTTAAAAACACAGTGATAGAAAACCTATCAAAAGTTGTTTACAGGTTAAAATATGTTGCTGCCTCTCTGGGAGAGTGAGTGGACACTTTTGTACTAAACCAGAGGTTTTCAATCAGTGTGCCATGGCACATTGATGTGCTGTGAAAAGTCTATAGGTGTTCAATGGAAGTTTGGAGCACAGCAGTGAAAAACACTTCTGGGTTCCCCAATTCTGTTTCTAGGGCAACTGACTGTGGTAGCGAATTGTCTGTCCCTCTTCCTCCACTGGCAGAGACCAAGCAGAGTCTCTTGGAACCAGAAAGACTCTACCTGGTCTCTGCCAGCAGAGGAAGAGGGACAAACAATTTATTACCACAGACAATTGTCCTAGAAACAGAGCTGCAGGTTCTGGACAGGTCTCCCAAAAGCTGGAAGTGACATCACAGGAGGAGAAGACCCGAGAGGAGACCATAGAGGTCAGTGAGCCATAAGAAGAAAAGCACTGAAATTAGTTGTACTAAAAGAAGAGTGAGTCTACTTTGTCCCCTCTCACCTCTGGATAGCCAAGAAAGCTGCTGAAGGACACTGTCTTCCTTCAGTAGAGCTAAGGGAGGAAGGTGTCCACCCCATCCTGCACGGAAAAAGAGAAAAGGAGGGGGGCCGAATGGACAAAACTCTCTTAGTAATGTGAAGGGAAGAAAGCATCTGTCCACGCTTTCTTTCCTGATGAGGAAAGAAAGTGACCTCCCCACCTAGTTTTTCCAGCTCTGGGAGGAGGGAGTTAGGGGTGCGCATGTTTACATGTATACCTGATCAGAATAGAGCATGCCATAGGAGGTCCAGTTCACAGCCCTGAACAAATGAATCCTGAGCTGCAATTTTTTTTAAAAGAGAACATATACATAGCCAGTGATGGGTGCTATTTACACTTTTTTTTCTTTTAAAAACAGTGGACCACTCTGTGTTCAACATAATGTGTTTTATTTATGTGTTGCTTGTCAGAGGGTCATAGGCTCAATTTTTAGAGTTGTTCAGAGCAGCCTTTACTGCCTCAATATGTATTGAAGTCAGAATTCATTTAAAGCCAGTTACCTTTAACCCTGGTGCTTTGGATAACTGATTTTTTAAAAATTAAAAATGTACAATGTGAAATAAGTCACACCAATCCTTTTTTTAATATGTTGCAAAAATTATTTTGTATAAACAACTATTGCATATCATTAGCAACCAAATCCTTTGAAATACTCCATATTTGTGCAGTTGTTTTCTGTAAACATGAGTCAGTCACTCAGAAGTAAAAAAAAAAAAAAAAAGGCACTTAATTATGGTTTAATTTACAATTGATCCTGGTGAGTTTAGAAATTGAAAGTTTTAAAATTGCTGCCCTGAGGGCTGATTAATATGTTCCTACAGTGTCATGCAAGCCACTTCTCTTTTGCTTTTTTTTCCCCTGTGGAGTTCCAGTAACACATAGGTAAAACAACCACACAGGCAAACCTGCTGGTATGATCCTTTGCCACGCAAATATCACCTGGTCCTTCACTGGATAGATTCATAGTGCAATCCTAAACTGTGTAGCGCAGAGGGGCCATGTGGCCTCCACTGTATCCAGCGCAGCTTAGGAGCAGATTGGAGATCTCCTTAGGGTAAGGGATATTTTTCCCCTTACCTCAAGTAACACTTCAGCCTGCCCAGTGGAGCTGCTTGGATCGGTGCCAGCTATTTAGCTAACATAAGTCTGAACAGTCTCTTGAAAGACATTCAGACATCGGAGGGAGGATAAGGTAGGGCAGAGACCTACTCCACTGAGCCAGCTTCCCCCTCATGCCTGATCCCCCTGTTCTGCCTCCCCCCAACCAGAAATGCTCCCTTCCCACCTCTATTCCACCCTTACGCAGCCCCTCCACCACCCAGTGCATCTCTTACCTCTCCCAGCAGCCAATACTCTAGATGCAGTGTCGGCAGGGTAGTGCAGGCCTCCCCACAAGCACTGCTTACTCTCTCAAATGTGTTTGACGGCATGTTTGCAACACTCTTATGATCACATACTTTTCTATATGGTTCTTACTCTTTTGGAATTGCAGCATGGTAAATTCCCAAGTATTTTTTGCCCCTTTGTGTTTTCTTCTTTTTTAATTTTGTGATTCCAGAACAGCTTTTCTTTTTTCAAGCTTGCATTTTCTGCTGTGAGATTAGAACATCTTAATCAAAACAGCTTTTTTGTTAATCCACATTTGTACCAGTAGGCAGTTTGCTAATTATTTTGTAGGCAAGTAAATTTAGTGAATTAGTCTGCAAGGCTGGACTGTTCATTTTCCGGTGCCCTTCTATGCAATAATTCATTCAGACCAGTGCAGTGCTTTTTTTGTGGAAAAAAAGGTGCAGGAACTCACAACTTGTTAATCTTTTATTTATTTATTTTTAAACCATTTTTTATTGGAGAAATAAAATATTTCTTATGTGCTTCCCCCCTAAAGATGAACTTACTTCTGAGTAGACATGCATAGGATTGGGCTGTCAATCTCCACATCCCCTTCCCCCTAGCTACGTTTCCTACACATGGGGAAAAAATACTGTACAGGTGCACTTGTAGTGTGGCACTACTTTGAGGAGAGGAAGCAGTGAATGGATTCCGAAAAATGGCTTACATGAGTTCCATGTAGTAAAATTACTCTAAGTAACTGTGGGAGTAAGAACAAAAAAGGAATTCTTACACGAGAGGGGTCCTTAGGTGCACATAGAAACAGCTACTTTTGCAAACAAGCGATTAAATATGGTTTAATTCAGGTATCAGAATACTCTGTATGTTTGGGAAGGCGCTTGGCATGCAATTGTATGTTCTCTGCTGCGCTGAACAGCCACTTTGCATTGCTGGAGAGGAGCTGCAAACGCTGGCTGGCGGAGGGCATGCTTGTGGGGGAAGGACGAGGAAGATCTCTGGCAAGGCTGGACAGCATGTTGTACACATGTAGAATCCCTTTTCACCTGCCCTTAGCATGTGAAAACAGGTGCAGATATATATCTCTGCCAGGATTAAGAGCCCAATCCTAGGTATGTCTACTCTGAAGTAAGTCTCGTTCTAGTCAATGGAGCTTACTCCCAGGAAAGTGCCTAGGATTGCAGCCTAAGAGCCCAATCCTATGCATGTCTACTCAGAAGTCCACTTTAGTGAATGGGGCTTACTGTGGATAGGATGGCAGCCTTAGAGTCCAATCCTGTGCCTGTCTACTCTGCCTCTGTTTTGCTCCCCCCTCCTGGAATGCCTCCGAAGGGGAGGGGCCCCTGCAAAAAGGTGCCGGAACTCCGTCCCCCCGCATTCCATTAGAAAAAAAACCCTGGACCAGTGTTTCTCAAACTATGGGTCGGGACCCACTAGGTGGGCTGCGAGCCAATTTCAGGTGTTTCCCCATTCATTTCAATATTTTGTTTTTAATATATTAGACTTGATGCTATCATGGCACATGACTGCATTTGGGGAAATGTTACAGACCTGTACTTTTAACAAGCTACTATATCTATTCTTTTAACAATGATAGTAAATGGAACTTACTCCTGAGTAAGTGTGGGTTAGGATTGTAGCCTAGTTTTGTTAAAAAAAATTTCCTGCTTGATGATGGCACTTCTGGTCATGACATCACTTCTGGTGGGTCCCGACAGATTCTCATTTTAAAAAGTGGGTCCCAGTGCTAAAAGTGTGAGAACCACTGATTCAGACTATTTAACTAAATTTTCTGTTCAGGCAAACAAATGCAATTATATTTACCTGAGCTGCGGAGATGGTTTTGACTGTTAAACTTCCCTTTGAGAGATGGATGCTGCCTAAGCAACGATTTACGTGTAACAGCCCAATCCTGAGCTGCCATGGTATCATGTGTGCCCCAGGCAGCCACTGCAGTCTCCTCGAGAGAAGGGGACTTTTGTCCCCTTCCCCCAGGTATGGGAAGTAGCCCCACAACGGTGCTACTCCATTTTGCGGCAGCTCTTGAGTGGCCTGACATGAGGCTCAGAATCTGGTGGAGCTTCCGGGTGGTGGAACGCAGGCCCTGTGCCAGACCTGGCCCAGCGTGGGCTCGCAGTGGGCTAGCTCCAGTGCTGAACCCACTGCAACTGTTACCTTGCACATGTCCAATCTTGGAAGCTAAGCAGAGTCAGACCTGGTTAGTACTTGGATGGGAGACCGCCTGGGAATACCGGGTGCTGTAGGCTTATACCATAGTCTTTCAAGACTGAAGGTTGCCAACCAAGGGCTCATAAACGTGCCTTATGTCTCAGGTCTCAGGTGCGGGCCCTAAGTCAGCAGGCTAAGAAATCTTCATGCGATGTGTGGAGCTTGTTGAGGTGAGTGAAGAAATGGAGAAGCTCATGCAATCTTTGGGCTGGATGAAAAGTTTCCCATCTTCCTCCAGGACATGGGAGGATGGAGTCTTCCTCCAGCAGAAGGATTCCTTCCTTAGCAGAAGAGACCTATTGGCATGAATGTGGAAGAGTATCAGTCAGAAATAACTTAGCTCTTCATGCTCATGGGTTTCATCTATGACAGATTGTTCATCTAAATTTTTTAAAATGTGAAATTAGGGGAGTGACCATGGTTATTGCTGTCATTCATTCTTGCCAGATTTTCTTCCACCACACTTCTTTAACCGATTCTACCCACCTGGAACTTCGTGCAATATTTTCCAGGCTACTAGATGTATTCTGAGCCTGGTACTTGTTCTAGTGAAAAGAAAATATATTGTGAGCATTTTGTACAGCAGCCTCCTATTATTAGAAGTCTGTGAACTTTAAGATGCTTCAGTCTGCATTAAGGTTGTGTTTGGCTCCTTACATGCAATGCATTAGAATGATGTTACTTTGAAAGTCCCGTTTATCCAAAAGGATCACAGTGCTGTATGTTTTGAATCCCAATCGCCTGGGAAAGCAGCAAATAAAAGCAACAGCCCCCCCTCCAAAAAAAATAAAAACAAAGCAAACCCCCATTTAACTCATGTGAATGAAACAATTGGGCTTAGGGTCAAACTATAGGTTAAACAGAATGCATAACATGGGACCATCTCTTTTTGATTTTATATTGTGGTGAAGAAATAAAACAGGATGGAACCCTTGCAGGAGGATAGGGAGACTTATGGTCTGTACAGAGGGTCCTATTTATCCATGTGTTTGGAACCCATGGATTGACCCAATGCAGGTTCTGAACTTGTGTCTAGTGGGCCCACAGAGAACTTCCAGAAGTGCCCAGCCTCCCTGCACTTCAGAACCTTTTTGAACGCAATCAGAAGGCACTTCCATTCACATTCAGTGGTCCTCTGTCGTCTCACCCCCATGGATCTCAGTATCTGCAGGTTTGGTATCCACAAGGATTCTGATCCCCCCAATACCGAGGTCCAACCTGTACTCCACTGTAATTCTGATCTCAGTTGTCCCCTATATGTATGTGTGTGCACATACGCACACGTGCACACATGCTTGAGTGTATGTACGTGTGTGTGTACATATGTAAAGCTTCCATTTGTTTTCAAAGGACTTTTTTTTCTGCATACACATTGCAGATTCCCAATCACTGTTAAACCAAAAGCTCATCACTCCATGTCATGCGCATAATGTTTACTTGGTCTCTTGGAGTTGCCACCCAGCCTGTGATGACTTCTAAAACATGATCTCCTTCATTAGTTGCATGCACGTTTTACACTGCCAACTCTTTGCACTGAACTTGAGGTTAAAGAAAACAAACAGTTGGGTGGAAGGAGCAATTGTCACACCTCGGTTCAGTTGTGAAATCACTGTGCTAAAAAAAAATGCACTGTGCAATGACAGTTCCCCACAATACTAAAAAGGGATCCGCTAGGCAGATTGCAACTTCCAAAGCTCATGTATCCACATATGCTCGTCCGTCCTTCTGTGCAGAGTTTTGGAGCAGATGGTCTTAACACTGTCAGGTACATCACGGATGCTTGCATGAGACCAAAAAAGCATTTCTGTTGAACCTAATAGACAAAGGCAAAAAAAAGCTGTTCAAACGAGAGGTTGGTTTTAGATTTCCTATCAGTCACAAGGAAGCATCTAGCCTCAAAGCAGAACCAGTCACTCCTCCTTCCAACACAGAGGCCTGGGATGTCACTCTAGTGGAAAACCTTACCCATCAAATATGAACCTCTCAAGGTCGGGTTGAAAAAAAAAGAAGGCCTTTGAAACCTGGCTATCTTTTCTAACGCTCTTCAAAAACATTTCATCCCACTTCAGGCCTTTGCAGTACAAATTCCTTTTCACACAGCAGAGTGATTGTGTTCAGTACAATGCTGTTAACCGAGCACAGCACCCTGAAACTGTTGTTATTTTTTGATATTTTTTTTTTGGGGGGGGTGGGTTTTTCATTTGTTTTGTTGGTGTTTTGCTGGAAAGGTTGCTTTGAACCTTCCTAACAAAGGTACTTTGTCAGTTTCACCTGGGTAAAGCGCTCATTGTAACTACTTGTATGGGAAACGGTCTGAAGGAAAGAACAGAGGCTTGTTTTGATTCATTAGTGCTCCTTCCAGTTGCTGAACTCCTCTGTTTATGACCTTCGTCATTGCCTTGAAGAATTTTCATGCTGAGAGGAAGATACTTATAAGTAAGTGGGGGAATGAGTTCCTTCTGTGTCTTCTTCTTTTTTTGGGGGGGGGGGTAGGTTATGCTTACCATCATGGTTTGTTGATTTATATAAAGTGCTTTGTCCATAATAGTCAATGAAAAAATAAAGTGAAAATAAGAATAGAAACAGATAAAGAGAGGACAGGCAAGGCCAATGGCTCTTGTTCTGCTCCAGTTTAAGGCTCTTGGAGCCAAATAGTACAATCACAACAGCACGACCCTGTCTCTATCCTTACTCAGAAGTAGGCCCATCAGATTTGCTTTCCAAGTAGGTATATTTAGGATTGTCCTTGAAATTCCATATACCTCCATTTTTATTTTATTTTTTGCTTAATAAGAATAAGTGTCTTTCAAGGAGAACACAGGTTGCAGTTGAGTAATGAAATCCAATAACTTTGTTTAGTTTTTAGCAAATCTTAGCAAATATTTAATAATTTAAAATAATATTTTAGCAAATTTTGGCAACTGAGTGACCCTCCCCCCCAAAAAAAAATCAAAGAAAGGTAAGTTTTAAGAAACTACCATAAGAACATAAGAACAGCCCCACTGGATCAGGCCATAGGCCCATCTAGTCCAGCTTCCTGTATCTCACAGCGGCCCACCAAATGCCCCAGGGAGCACACCAGATAACAAGAGACCTCATCCTGGTGCTCTCCCCTACATCTGGCATTCTGACTTAACCCATTCCTAAAATCAGGAGGTTGCGCATACACATCATGGCTTGTACCCCATAATGGATTTTTCCTCCAGAAACTCGTCCAATCCCTTTTTAAAGGCGTCTAGGCTAGACGCCAGCACCACATCCTGTGGCAAGGAGTTCCACAGACCGACCACGCGCTGAGTAAAGAAATATTTTCTTTTGTCTGTCCTAACCCGCCCAACACTCAATTTTAGTGGATGTCCCCTGGTTCTGGTATTATGTGAGAGTGTAAAGAGCATCTCCCTATCCACTCTGTCCATCCCCTGCATAATTTTGTATGTCTCAATCATGTCCCCCCTCAAGCGTCTCTTTTCTAGGCTGAAGAGGCCCAAACGCCGTAGCCTTTCCTCATAAGGAAGGTGCCCCAGCCCCGTAATCATCTTAGTCACTCTCTTTTGCACCTTTTCCATTTCCACTATGTCTTTTTTGAGATGCGGCGACCAGAACTGGACACAATACTCCAGGTGTGGCCTTACCATCGATTTGTACAATGGCATTATAATACTAACCGTTTTGTTCTCAATACCCTTCCTAATGATCCCAAGCATAGAATTGGCCTTCTTCACTGCCACCGCACATTGGGTCGACACTTTCATCGACCTGTCCACCACCACCCCAAGATCTCTCTCCTGATCTGTCACAGACAGCTCAGAACCCATCAGCCTATATCTAAAGTTTTGATTTTTTGCCCCAATGTGCATGACTTTACACTTACTGACATTGAAGTGCATCTGCCATTTTGCTGCCCATTCTGCCAGTCTGGAGAGATCCTTCTGGAGCGCCTCACAATCACTTCTGGTCTTTACCACTCGGAAAAGTTTGGTGTCGTCTGCAAACTTAGCCACTTCACTGCTCAACCCTGTCTCCAGGTCATTTATGAAGAGGTTGAAAAGCACCGGTCCCAGGACAGATCCTTGGGGCACACTGCTTTTCACCTCTCTCCATTGTGAAAATTGCCCATTGACACCCACTCTCTGCTTCCTGGCCTCCAACCAGTTCTCAATCCACAAGAGGACCTGTCCTCTAATTCCCTGACTGTGGAGTTTTTTCAGTAGCCTTTGGTGAGGGACCGTGTCAAACGCCTTCTGAAAGTCCAGATATATAATGTCCACGGGTTCTCCCGCATCCACATGCCTGTTGACCTTTTCAAAGAATTCTATAAGGTTTGTGAGGCAAGACTTACCCTTACAGAAGCCATGCTGACTCTCCCTCAGCAAGGCCTGTTCGTCTATGTGTTTTGAGATCCTATCTTTGATGAGGCATTCCACCATCTTACCCGGTATGGTACCAAAATATCTATCGACATAATTTACAGTCCAATTCTATGCTACAATTATGGGAGTGGAATTTGCCTTCTTTGGCTGTGAACATAGCAGCGCTGCCAATGGCACTCCATTGCCATCCGATTTGGAGCCACGGATGGAATCAGTTGGCAGCTCTGCATGGAATCAGTTGGCAGCTCTGCTTGCCTGCTGCTGTGGATCCTGGCTCACAGCAACTCAGACATGTTGACAGAGAGAGTGTGTAATGGGCAGACAGGTGGAGGTTCTGGGGTGGCTTGGGATGGGGAGGGAGGCAGGGAAGAGGAGGGCAGGGGCAGATCAGGAGAGGAGGGCGTCGATCCCGGCAGCAGCAATTTGCACCAGGATCCTATTCCCAGTTTCCTAGCCCATGTTGCCCCCTTTCTTTTCTCTAATTTATGCCAGTTACATAGTTGGCATATTTCTAAGGGGAGCCATAGACCACCAAGAGGCCGAATGGGCAGAATAGGGTGGAGAGGAGGGCAGATCAGGCCTGGGAAGGGGGCAGGTTTGGCTGCAGCATCACCCACTGAATCCTAACCCCCTTCCTGGGCCTGATCCACCTTCCTGGGTCAACACAGACGATCCATGGTGGCTGCTGGAACTTACCCAGAGCAAGAGAATAAATGCTCCCTTACCCCAATGATACCTCAAAAGGCTGAAACTGTCTCACAGGATACAGTGGAGGCCACATTGGCGCCACTACATCACCACGAGGGGAATTAGGTAGGATTGGGATGCCCGTGTGACTCACACACCTTTTGTGTGGTTGCAAAACTTCAGTCTGCAATCCTATACACACTTCCCTGCAAATAAGCCCTATAGAACCCAATGGGACTTCAGAGTAGACTTGCATAGAACTGCATTGTAAATCTGCTTTTCCAAACCTGAAGCCTGCAGCCCTGTTTACTGAAGGAAAAAAATAAATGCCAGAATGAAACTGGTATCAAGAAAACAAAAGATTCTGGATTCTGGCATAACGTTATGTTGTGTCTGCCTGAGTTAGCACATGTGCAAATCTTGCTAATCTCAGTAGTGACTGAACTTAACTACTCAAAGTAATGTATCAGAAAATTATTCTCTGGGAAACCGAAATAGTCCAAGAATCCCAAAGCACTGCTAAAAATAAGACTGAGTGTTCTTAATTGCTTATCTTTTTGAATTCATCTATTTACAATGTTCCTTTGATTATACAATAGCTGTGTAGTTGCTGAAACTGATTGTCCCCCAAATGATGTATTATTGAAGTAGGCGAAATGTATTATATATAACTGGAAAAAATGGATTCTTTCCAGTCTGGCTTATCAACAGCAATTTGTATTGTATTATTATAATGACTATAGTTGTTTTGTTTACTGATTATACACAAGATGCTTGGAACGTGTCCATAATACGCTTCTAATACTCAGGAAATTCATCTTAATTGGCATTTATCTCATTATTGAGTAAATGTTCACTTTTTTTTGACAAAGTATTTCCTTTGTGTGCACATCCAAAAGCAAATTCTTTTCTAGTAGCAGCCTTTGGTGTTGATGGCTAGCATTGTTATGGTGATGATGTCTCAATGAACATGGCATTTGATTTCCTGTTCATCATGATTGGCATATCCTTCTATGAAGATATTACAGTATAAGCAAGCAGATCCCCTGCTAGTGAGTACTGACTTGCTATATATTCTTCTGAATGATTAATGTTGGCAAATTTCAGCTCAAATTTCAGACAAACTGACAATGCACCATCCATTAAACTATTCTATTATATGCTTATATTAAACGCTAGTACCAGCAGCTCAGCCCAGTCATAGAATCAGGTTATTAAATGACTTCTATCAAGTTTTTATTATGATAGCTCATTGATTTTTAAATACTTGTTTTATACTTATGTTGGCATCCTTCAGTCTCGGAAGACTATGGTGTCACGCTCTGAATGGTGGTTCTGGAACAGAGTGTCCTCTCCAGTGCACGAAGCCTGGGTAAAGTAGGTATGGAGGATAGGCTGTTTCCCATGCAGCAAATCCCCCCTCTCCACGTCGCTGAAATGGTCCAATGGAGAGGCAGAGGCCAATACGGTTGGTTCCAGCGGCGTCGCAGGAGCTGCCAGAACGTGACTGTGTTCAGCCATGAACTGCCTCAGGGACTCCGGCTCCGGATTTTGCCTCGAGGTTGACTCCTGAAGCCTTTTCCATAACTGGATGTAGCCACAAGGCAGTGGAGGTTTGGGATCAGAGTTTTCCTTCTCTCAGATGAGCTGCCTTTCCAGGCTGAAGAGTCCCATCTACCCGGTGGCTGTTTAGTCGCCTCTTACGACAAGTACAGCCAAACGGAGGGCCTATTCTTCTTACCCCAAGCAACACCCCAGGCAGCTCTACGGAGCTACTTATATATGTGCCTGCCTGCTACTTTGAGGGTGCAAATCCTAGTGGCCCTAGTAACACTGCTTTGGCGGGGGCGGAGGTTGCAGTATCCCTACATTTAAGTGGGTAAATAATTTTTATTTCTACAGGACTGTATGTTTTTTAGGTTTACAGATAATTGGTGCATAATTCTGTGCACACACAAATCCACATAATTCTTGCCCCAAAATTATTACTTCTAAATATATCAAACCATGTGATATGTGATATCTTTTTTCTTTAATTATGTGACAAAATTGCAGTAATTGTCACTTCTGTCCAATACATACTGGTCAACATTTTTTTCCTGGTTAACCCTTAGGATTTTATTAACTTCTTATAAAAACAAAGTCATCAATACCATTATGACTCCCAGCTTGATAGGATATCACTGTAATGTGTTGGTTCATTGTCAATGAACATTATAAATAATATTGCCTTAATCACAAACTCTGCCAATGGGGATCACTCATTCACATTTTTACTGGGGCCTGCACAATATTTGCCATGAAATTAAGTTGGCTGAACTCCACTGCTCCACAGATCTTGATGATTCATGATGTTGCCCTTGATCTTCGAGACTTCACAACAGCTTCTCTGAGGTCATTCATTTGCAAAACTGTACCTTTTGAGCACATCATTTTTAGTGTCACTGTGGCACTTCTTTTATGAGTTCACTGAATTATTGCTCATTTGTACAGGTGGCTGCCTCTTTTACTGGAAACTGTGGAATTTTATTGCCCAAGATGTTCACTTGGGCAGAACAATGTCTGGTATAATCATCAGTGATCTAATCCCATCTTCTCATGTACTGAAGCAGGGCCAAATCCTATCCAACTTTCCAGCCATGGTGCAGCTGTGCCAGTGGGCTTTGTGGTGCATCCTGTGGTGGGAGGGTAGTTATGGAGGCCTCCACAAGGTAAGGGAATATTTGTTCCCTTGCCTAGGGGCTGCACTGCAGCTGCACTGGGGCTGGAAAGTTGGATAGAATTGGGCCCTCAGTCTCCAGTTGAAGTGGAGAAAGATTGTTACGAAAACTACTTTTCCGATCTAAGATTTCACCAAATGTTACCTCTGTGCAATTAGTTAATGTTAGTTGATAATAACACAGGCCTTCCAAAAATATGTGTTTTGTGTTGTTGTTGTTGTTGTTTTTGGTTGCCAAGGATGTTTGAACGTATTTAAGATATTTTGGAGGTGCTGAATCAAAAAAATGGCTCTAGTTTTGTTGGTATGGCATTGAAACATTATATGCTGATTCAAGCAGCTTCCTCTTGAGGAAACTTCACAAGGAAGCTGCTTGAATCAGCATATGAAGTGGCTATGCTGCACCCTCAAAACTAGAGCCAGTCAGGAAAAAACAATGCCATTTTTGGATTCAGCACCACAGATATACCCAAGAATAGGTCTAACTTTGAAGTCAGCGAAATGTGTGTATACCTGTGTCATAGTTTGCTAGCATCATAGTTTGCTCAGTTTATATCAAGTATTGAGGTTTGGGTACTACTACTACTACTGCTGCTGCTGCTGCTGCTACTACTACTACTACTACTACTAAGACCAAGTTCTCATATGTAGATCTTTTGGAGTCCAGAGTTTCAGCTATCTGGGACAAATGCAGACTACAACCAAAGATATTTGGCTAAGCAATCAGGCTAGCCAGATCAAAGTGTTAACATATAAAAGAGCCCTGCTGGATCAGGTCAAAGGCCAATCTATTCTAGCATCCTGTTTCTCACGGTGGCCTACCAACTGCCTCTAGAAAGCTCACAGAGCAGGAGAGAGAGGCATATTTTTAATCATTGTTCCTCTACAACTTGTGTTCAGAAATATACTGCCACTGAATCTGGAGGTAGCAGAATAATCCTGACTTGCAGCAGTAACATAGCTACAGGGGGCTGGCGTGCTAAGTATTGCAGGTGCTGTGATGCCCCTACCACAAGCCTTTCTGGGCAGCGATGGCAACGTGCAGTGCCTTGCTGTTGCTGCCCAATGGCAAGTGAGAGGGGCTGCTTCTCAGGAATGGGTACTTGGCACCATGGCAAGACTCAAGTCAAGTCCTGAGTATCCGCCCCCTGCAACTCGACTTGTGCATGAGTCCTAGTAGGTGCCCTTTGCTGATTCGCCCCCTGAAATTCCTGAGTGACTTTGACTTAAGTCAGAGTCTTTTGGGACAGGCATGCCAGGGTCAAGTACTCTATGATGAGTACCAAAAAGGACTGGGAGGCCTCCAGGTTCAGCAAGGCTGGAGAGGGTGGGACAGACAGCAGAGGGGACAGAAGCAGCAAGTGAGAGAAGGGTCATGTGGCAGCAGGTGGGAGGCTTATGTCACGATTTTGGCCCAATCATTTACAGCTCTACTCAGAAGTAGTTCCATTGCATGTCATTCAATGAGGCAGCTTCTTCCTCTTAGGTAACAATGGCTGGAGCCATGAGGAACCACTTTCTGGTTTCCCTGTCTCCTTTTTCCCCTTCCTTGGGTTTTTCCAGCCAATCCTAAGTCAAGAACCCCCATGGGCTTCTCCTTTTCCCCTCCTTTGTCCAGAGGGAAAAAAAGACCACCCATCCTTTGTCAACGATCATCAGTTTCTTCAGAGATGGACAAGAGAGCCTGCTCCTCTCTCCCTCCCCCCTGCTTCCTGCTCGATGTAAAACATTAACCCTTCCCTGTCTCCTGGCTGGAACATTCCTGCTGATACTCACCTGTTCTGAATTATGGCCCCACAAAGTGTTTCACATGCCGAAAAAAGTAAGCAAGCACACCCAGACAGACGCGAGTCATTTCCACATCAGTGGCTCAAACCTGAGTTAGTTCCCGAGTCAGTGACATGCCTGATTCGAGTGTATACGAGTCTGTGAAACATGCATGTTTTTGTGACTCTGAATCAAGTCATGTGACTCGAGTTCCCATCCCTTTTGCTTATGCAGCATGTTGTGGTGTCTGTAACACTTACCATGCTGCCCCTTATAGCTATGCTACAGACTTGCAGACATTGATAGACCCATCCTCCAGGAATTTATCCAGTCTGCTTTATTGATTTGATTGATGGATTTTTATCCTCTTCCCCCCCCCACAAGGGCTCACAGAATATAGAACATAATAAATACAAAAATAACATTACAAAATTATAAAAAATAAACATTATAATATTGTCAAATTATAAAACTATTCAACTATAAAAATATAAAATGGACAGCAAGATAACAGCAGAACACAGTATCAAAGAACAATTCTCAGCACACATAAAATCTCACAGAAGCAGCAGCATAAAACCATCAATACAAGAGAGTGGGATAAAACCAGCATTAAATCATAGCTGGTGCTAAATGAAACAGACATCCCAAGCTAGTGACCTTGCCATATCTGGTTGGCAACAAATTCCACAAACTAATCACAGTATGCATTGTGGGAAGATGTACATGCTTTGTATTTCCTAAATCTCCTGCCAATCAGTTCTATTAGAAACCGATCCTCGCGTTGGTTCTGGTATTAGATGAAGAAAAACTTTTCCAGGTTCAAATCCCTGCTCAGGCTACATCCAGTTATGGAAAAGGCTTCAGGAGTCAACCTCGAGGCAAAATCCGGAGCCGGAGTCCCTGAGGCAGTTCATGGCTGAACACAGTCACGTTCTGGCAACTCCTGTGACGCCGCTGGAACCAATCGTATTGGCTTCTGCCTTTCCATTGGACCATTTCAGCGACATGGAGAGGGGGGATTTGCTGCATGGGTAACAGTCTATCCTCCATAACTACTTTACCCAGGCTTCGTGCACTGGAGAGGACACTCTGTTCCAGAACCACCATTCAGAGTGCAATACCATAGTCTTCCGAGACTGAAGGATGTCAACAACATGGAGCTTGCTGGTGACCTTGGGCCAGTCACTCTCTCAGACTCACCAACTTCACAGGTTGTTGTGAGCACAAAAGGAGGGAAGGAATCATGGACATCACCCTGAACTCCTTGGAGGAAGGGCTGTGTAAAAATGTGAAAAATAAATATTTGAAGCTGGGATTTCTTGTCCCAATGTGCATCACTTTACAACAACAACAACAACAGTATTTATATACCGCTTTTCAACAAAAAGTTCACAAAGCGGTTTACAGAGAAAATCAAATATCTAATGGCTCCCTGTCCCAAAAGGGCTCACAGTCTAAAAAGATGTAAAGGAATACCAGCAGACAGCCACTAGAACAGACAGTGCTGGGGTGAGGTGGGCCAGTTACTCTCCCCCTGCTAAATAAAAGAGGAGCACCCACTTGAAAAAGTGCCTCTTACCCAGTTAGCAGGGGTCACTTACAGATATTGAACTGCATTTGCAATTTGGTTGCCCATGCAGTCATGTTTGGAGGGGTCCTGTTGGAGCACTTTGCATTCTGCTTTACCATCTGGCTGATGGTACCATGTTTTACCATCTGGCTGATAACGCTTAACTTAAAATCATTTTGAATAACGCCGATAACGCTTATCTTAAAATCATTTTGAATAAGTTAAAATGCACTGATTCCAAGACAGAACCTTGAGAGACCCCACTTCTGACTTCAAGTGTGAACATTTCCTATTTATTCTGACTCTCTGCTGTTTATTCTTTAACCAGTTACCAAACCATAAAAGGACCTGCCCTCTAATTCTATGATAGCTAAGTATGCTCAAGAGTCTTTGGTAAAGGCCTTTGTTCAAGTACACAGTGCCAGCTGGATTCCCCTCTGTCTGCTTGCCAAAAAGTTCAAGAAGGTGAGTGAGGCTTACGTTGGCAGAAATCATGCTGGTTCTCTTTCAGCAAGACTCGTTCTTCTAGCTACTTAATAATGTTGTCTTTCAGTATGC
The DNA here is from genome assembly GCF_035046505.1 of Tiliqua scincoides. Lineage (NCBI taxonomy): Eukaryota > Metazoa > Chordata > Lepidosauria > Squamata > Scincidae > Tiliqua > Tiliqua scincoides. The sequence goes on from NC_089826.1 coordinate 65,042,588, forward strand.
TTTCCACCAGTTTGCCCAGAAAAGCTAAGCTGAATGACCTGCAGTTTCCCAGATCCCCTGTGGATTCCTTCTTAAATACGAATGTTACATGGCTGCCTTTCAGACCTTGGGCACAGAGGATAATTTCAAGAACCAGCAACATATTTTTGGTAGAAGACCAGCAATTTTTTTTGAGTTCCTTGAGAACTCTTGGACAGACGTCATCTGGACCCAATGATTTGTTAATTTTTAATTTGTCAACATGCTCTAGTCATTCCTGTTTGATTTTGTTCTTCAGAGTCTTTCCCTGCAAAGTTCAGTTTGGCATGAATTACCCTACATCTTGAGTACTAGAGACAAATGCAAAGAATTTCTTTAGCTTCTTTGCATTCTCCATATTCTCTCTAAATTTCCCTTGATAGTCCAACCATCTCCCTGGCAGACTTTCTGAAAAAGTTTTTATTCTTTGTCTTGATCTTAGATGCACTTCCCATATGCTTTTTTCACATCCCTGGTTGTCTGCTTTTATTTTGCCAGAATTTGTGCTTTGTTTTGGTCTCCTCATCAAAGCAAGACTTGCACTTTCTGAAGGAAACCTTCTTGACTTTTGTAGCATCCTTGATGCTGCTCAAGAGCCATGTTCTCCTGAACCTGGTGGTCCTTTTACTACTCGGTGGTATACACTGTAGCAGAGCTTCTGTTTATTGCAGTTTATAATTATAACATTGTATGTTTATAACCTCCCTATTTTTTTCTCATCTCATTCTTGCCAAATTCTCTTAAAATAAAATTTGCCCTTTCTTCCAAAATATCTCCTCCTCTATCCAGTAACCAGTTAAGAACATAAGAAGAGCCCTGCTGGATCAGGCCAAAGGTCCATCTAGTCCAGCTTCCTGTATCTCACGTTGGCCCACCAGATGCCTCAGTGAGCACGCAAAACAAGAGAAATGCATCCTAGTGTCCTCCCTTGCATCTGGTATTTTGAGCTAGCCTGCTTCTAAGATCAGGAGATTGTGCACATACCCGTCATGGCTTGTAACCCCTGATGGACTTTTCCTGCAGAAATTTGTCCAGTTCCCTCTTAAAGGCATCTAGGCCAGATGCCATCACTGCATCCTGTGCAAGGAGTTCCACATCCCTCTATCAACACTGTCTATCCCCAACATAATTTTTATGGCTCAATCATGTCCTCCCTCAGGTGCCTTTTATAACCAAGTTCCTCTATCTTCTTATTCACATGGAAGCAGTGGCGTAGCTAGGTCATTTGATGCTCGGGGCCCATAATTTTTTGTCACCCCCATATGACTTGATTGATTGATTAAACAAACACATTTTTATACCACTTTACTTTGAGGAGCTCAGGGTGGTATGCATGGTTCCTCCTCTTATTTTGTCTTCCCAACAACCCTCTGAGATAGGTGAGACTGAGAGATAATAATAGTCATGACATGAAATGAATAATAATAATGGCCAGAAAATAAATGCAGTGAATATCTTCCCACAAGCAATGGATGAAATTCCGCATCAAATGGTAAATAACATGATGGTATTATTGCTAAAAGTCACAATTTCCTCAACTTTGGTCACTAGGATGTCACCCCCTTCTCCAAGGATGTCTCATTGGTTCATTTTGAGTTAAGGCAGTGGTTCTCAAACTTTTAGCACCAGGGCCCACTTTTTAGAATGACAATCTGTCCGGGACCCACCAAAAGCGATGTCATGACTGGAAGTGACATTATCAAGCAAAATAAAATAAATAATTATAAATAATTAAATTAAAGAAAAACAAATAATTAAATAAGGGGAAGCTAGCACTGTTTCACCAAGTGAATTTTTTGCAGCCTGTTATTGCAATAACACCCCCCCACACACACAACTTTTTTTTTTTTTTGCAATTTTTTTGCAGCCTGGCTGCAATAACACCCCCCCCCCCACACACACACACAAAATAATAGATACGTACTTTCAGCCCTCCCCAGTGCCCAGTTCCATGTAAGTTCTCATATTTCAAGCATATCACTACCGGGACTCACCTAGCTTTGCAAATCTAAAAACAAATAAAAAGTTACCTTACAGCTGAAGCCTCTGCTTTATTCTTTGGAGGGAGTGGTGCTGCCTTCTGGAGCATTGGTTTAGCTCCACTTTCATCAGATTGGGACCATGCAACTAGCCCTGTATTCCCCTTTGCCTGCCTTCACCAGGAGTCAAGGACATGTTTACCTACTCATGAGTAAACATGACCGTGTGGCTTTAGCTTTCCATAGGGCTCAATACATTAAATTAAAGAAACAAATAAATAAGGGAAAGCTAACCCTATTTCACCTAATGAATTTTCTCTGTAGCCTGCCTGCAAGAACACTCCCCCACATAGAAAAATATCAGTGAGATTTTCAGCCCTCCCCAGTGCCCACCTCACCAACTCAAGCCTCTGTTTTATTCTTTAGGGGAGGGTGCTGCCTTCTGGAGCATTTGTTGAGCTCCACTTTCATCAGATTGGGACCATGCAGTCAGTCTTGCATTCCCCTTTGCCTGACTTGACCAGCAGCCAAGGCACATTTGCTTACTCGTGAGTAAATGCAACTATGTTGCTTACTTTTGCTTTCCATAGGGCTCAATAATTCTCTGCTTTGCGGGAGGAACTTCCTTCTTGTTTTGGGGGTTGCATTCATTGGATAGGAACCATTCTGGTGTCCTTAGATTCCTCTCAGCCTGCCCTTTTCAACTGACTTAGGCACATTTGCCTACTCACGAGTAAACACGCGATATGGCTTGGTTTCACTTTCCATAGGGCTCCATGCATTTTTGGTTTTCCAGTTTTTTGGCCATAACTTTTGATGGAAGGGAGATATTGCACTTGTTTTTTTTTCATTGTATTCTGCTGGAACTTCCACATCCAATGGTATATATCATGATGGGGTTAGTCATAACCTCTGCAGTGTTAGCAATGTTGGGTCATTTGTGGTGTCACCCCCCAAGGCTGGTACCCAGGGCGGACCGCCCTCTGCCCCCCACCCCTCGCTAGCTACGCCACTGCATGGAAGTTTGGCTCCAACCAAATTTCAGCTTCCTTACTGGTCTGCTACAACCTCACTGCCATTGTTTTGAAGACTTGCCATTCCTCCATATCTTCACTGAGAGTCCTTTCAGATATTGAGGATGGATAGAGATATGTGGCAGAGCTCTCACAAGACCGTCACTTCAGTATGTATATGAGCTGTCATATGTTTGAACATGCCTCCATGTCCAATCCAACCTCCCTGCGCATGGAATGCTTACATATCAAAGAAAGATTTGTTGCATAACATTTACCCTGATAAACTAGTTTTCTGTATTCAAGGAGATGTTGAATTGGGCAGGAGGTCTGGTCTAGAGGGTTGAGCCTCCGTTTGCCTGAAGATAACATCCGAAGGTCGACAGTTTGAGGCCACCGGCACCGTGCAACCTTGAAGCAGCTGACAAGCTGAGCCGAGCTATTCCATCTGCTCTGAGTGTGGGAGGATGGAGGCCAGATCAGAACGAAACATCTGAATTGTTGTAGCTCTTGAAAGATAGAGCCTTCTTTCAATTGTAAAAATCCCGATGGGGATTTAAATTAGCCTGCCTATGTAAACCGCCTTGAATAAAGTCTGAGGAGAAATCTGAGGACCTAGAGAGGCGGTATATAAATACCTGTATTATTATTATTATTCGAAGTGAGGATCACATATATTGAATACGACTTGCATTCTGAGGTGATGTACCATCTATCCTCCCTAGATGATTTGGTGTGCTTATTAGGAAGAGAGATCATATCTGTCCCTCTTCTTTTTTCAACAACTCTATATAGTGAATACTAAATTTGTCCTGATGGAAACTTCTTTCTTTATCATCATTCTTTATTTACGGTCACAGATCCAACATTCAAACTGCTTTCTTAGGTTTAGTACATATAAATCTAAAAAGATACTTTACACAACATTTTCTGGACATGGAAAATGTTAGACTTTTAGGCTGCAATCCTAACCACACTTTTCTGAGAGTAAGCCCCAGTGAACAAAATAAGACTTACTTCTGAGTAGACCTGGTTAGGATTGTGTCCTTAAATATGTAATTCTATTTCATTACAATTTTATGGGTTGGCTTTGTTTGCATTTCACTTCACCTTGATTCCTTCAAGAATATCTAAAATTAACTTTGCACTTGATGTGCATGCAATCTTTCTTTTTTACAAGTTAAGGAAGTATATGTGGGCATTGATTGAAGCACTTCTCCCAGTGGAATCTTAATGGGATTGTACATATGCACTTGCATGCATTCATGCGCTAAGGTAACGTGCGGGGAGGGAGAAACGTGAATTGAGGACTGCAGCAAATTGCACACATTCCGTGTTCTGCATGAAGACCAGAAAGGAAACAAATGGAAGAATGGCTGATTGCTAAGGCATCAGTGCTGTTTATCAAAGTTGGGGTGATTTGGAACCCCAAACTCCAGGGAGCCAGTTTGATGAGAATTTCATAACTAGCCAGAGACAGAGGGAGAATATTGTCACTATGGTTATGCATAGTCAGAATCAGAAACTTTTCTAGATATGAAACAAACATGCATTCAATACAATTTGTTATATTTATAATCTTGACTACTCTTGCTGGCAAGTGACTTACATCTTTCCTTAAACGTCCAGCCAGGTTATTCTTGAGCTGCAAAGATTTTTGTAAAATCCAATTAATGACCAAATGTTTGAGTGGAAAAAAAGAAGTTCCTATTTCTTGTGCCATCACCTTAAAAAAAAACACAACTGTGGACATTTTAGAATACTAATTAGCTTTCCTAATTAACTTAGCCAGAGAAATGACAGAAGTCAGTTAATCAACATGCTGGCCCACTGCTAATGTCCTAGGAGTCATTGGCTTTATTTGGTGCTTGCACTGGAGTGAAATCTGCTTTGCAAAATATTTTTGAAACATCAAGTCTTATCAGTGGTTATCTTCCCAGAAAAGCAGCCTGACTCATTGCCCCGCCTTATTTCCAGGGCAGGCAAGCAGCGAGGGTGGGGGGGAGGCGAGTGAGCCAGCCAATCACTATTGTGGGTGGGTGGGTGGGTGGGAGGGAGGGAGGGAGGGAGGGAGCAAGTGATCTTCTGCTGAGAGGAGGCTGTGCAGGCTGGGGCTGCTGCTGAGCATTTGCAGCTGCCTGTGGATGTGGTGCAGGTGTGCTCCACGTGCTCCTTCAGGCTCTTTCCCAGCTGCAGAAGCTCCAAGGGCAGGGCAGGGCAATTGCCTCTACAGCCATCAGCAGCCGCCCTCGCTCAGCACCAGCGCCCATTGAGGCATCTCTGCAGCAGCATCGAATACAGAGCAGGAGACAATGAGCTGTGTGTGGGAGGGGGTGACTGAGGGGAGGGGGTGTCTGAGCGAGGGAGAAGCAGTCATTTGAAACAGCTGAGTCCATCTCCTCTTTCCTTCTTGTTCCCCCTTCCTACTGTATTTAAACTTCAAGCACTCCATTGGAGAGCCCAACTTGCTAACCCCCTTCCCATCTCCCCACAGATGAAGTTGGATAGGGTGGGGAGGGGGGGGGAAGAGTGATCTTTTGAAAGAGAAAGAGGCAAGCAGCCTGCAGAAGGCTGTACCTTTGTTTTTCAAGCCATTGAAAGGGTTAAGTTCATCTCCTCTTTCCTTCTTGTTTTTGCCCCCTCCCCCTTATTGAATCCAAACTTTAAACTCTCTGTTGAGAAGCTGAGGCTTGCTTGCCCCTCGCTCCATAATCATTCACCACTGATGAAGTTGAACTGGGGGGGAGAGGAAGAGTTAACTTTTATAAAAGGAAAAGTTTGTGTGTGTGTGAGAGAGAGAGAGCACTTAAAACAGTTAAGCCTACAATCCTAGCCTCACTTTCATGGGAGTAAGCCCCACTGACTATTAAGGGACTTGCTTCTGAGTAGGCATGCCTAAGATTGGGCTCTCAGTCTATTCCCTCCTCTTGCTTTCCTCTCCACCTCTCCCCTTACTGTATACAGTCTCTCCTTTGCAAAACTTTTTGCAAACCTCCTTGCTAATCTCATTTCCCCCTATCCTCACCAATGAAGTTGGACTGGAGGGGAAAAGTCCCTGCATTTGTGTATGTGGGGTGGGGGGAGCATCTGTGTGTGAGAGAGAAGCAATCTCCCTGTGTGTATGTCCTTTTCACTGGAAGAGTACTGGAGACCTTGCAAAGATACAAAACACAGGAAAAGCAGAGAGTATAATTTAAAGTAGAATTATTCTGCAGCAACAGGTATTTAGCCAGAGATCTTAGCTGCATGCTGGCAGGAGCTAGGAAGCACTTGCAACAGCTGCTTATGTAGTAAGCTTTTAGGAGAGCATGCTTGCTTCTGCAGTATCCCCCTGCCAGGACCTCCACACGAGGCCCGGAGGCGCTGCTGCCCTTCCTCCACAGAGGGTCTACTTCCAAGTAAATCAGGTGCAACTATGTGCAGCTGCACTTGCTCAGTCACTCCTTGTTGTTTGTCTGTGTGTTCTACGTAGAGCCTTTGGCTTAAGGCACCAGGCACTTTAAAGGTGGATTTCATTAATGGTTCTACTGTTTCCAGTGTACTTAGAGCCCAATCCTAGGCTTGTCTACTCAGAAGTAAGTCCCATTAAAGTCAATGAGGCTTACTCCCAGGAAAGTGTGAATGGAATTGTTGCCTTACTCTGATAGTGTTTACAAATGGTTGTTGAGAGAACAATTTAAAGAATAAGTGAATAAAAATGTATCTTATGATCTATGAGATAGATCATAATTTTTAATAAATTAGAGACTATTTTTAATACTGTTTTTGCTATACTGTGTATACATATGTATACATAGTATAGCAAAAACAGTATTAAAATAGTGTATGTATACATGTATATGTATACATGTATATAAATAAATACCGCATATACATGTTTTATGTATACATACATAAAATACATATTTTATACATACATAAAATACATATTTTATGTATATATATAAATATACATAAAATAAATATTTTATGTATATAAATAAATACATAAAATAGTGTATGTATACATGTATATGTATACATGTATATAAATAAATACTGCAGATACTCACCTATAAGTCGATTTCACAGATAAGAAGAGGGCAGGTTTTGAGCCCAAAATCATGGAATTTGCTATGACCCTCAGATAAGTTGGGGGTTTAACTTAGGAAGGTGTCTGACTATAATTTTGTCTGATTTTACCTGAGGCCAGGTCCTGAAAAAGAACCTCCCAGTAATTGTTACCTAAGAACTGTACAGTCAATAATTAAAAACACAGTATACATACACAGTATGTATACATACACTGTATGTATACATGTATACATACAGTGTATGATATACATACAGTGTATGTATACATGTATACATACAGTGTATGATATACATACAGTGTATGTATACATGTATACATACAGTGTATGTATACATACAGTGTATGTATACATGTATACATGTATACATACAGTGTATGTATATCATACAGTGTATGTATACATGTATGATATACATACAGTGTATGTATACATGTATACATACAGTGTATGTATACATACAGTGTATGTATACATGTATACATGTATACATACAGTGTATGTATATCATACACTGTATGTATACATGTATACATACACTGTATGTATATCATACACTGTATGTATACATGTATACATGTATACATACACTGTATCATACATGTATACATACAGTGTATGTATACATACTGTGTATGTATACTGTGTTTTTAATTATTGACTGTACAGTTCTTAGGTAACAATTACTGGGAGGTTCTTTTTCAGGACCTGGCCTCAGGTAAAATCAGACAAAATTATAGTCAGACACCTTCCTAAGTTAAACCCCCAACTTATCTGAGGGTCATAGCAAATTCCATGATTTTGGGCTCAAAACCTGCCCTCTTCTTATCTGTGAGATCAACTTATAGACGAGTATCTGGGGTATTTATTTATGGAATTTACAACCCGCCTTTCTGTCCCAGTAAGGGACACTCAGTAAGGGAATATGTTCTGTTTAAGGAAAACCTCAATGTAAGAAGGGTTGTTGAGGACGGATCGCAAACCCTCCTTGGGTGTGCCTCCCTGAAACTGAACAGACCGCAATTCAGCAAGCTGTAGGCACTGCCAGCTGAGCAATGGAAAGGAAGGAAGCAGGAGCATAAGACTCTCTGTGGCAGACAATACAGAAAGACTTGGCAGTGCTCCTTGTACCATGGCCAATGTTTGCCACAGTTTCTGCTGCAGTGTTTTGTACCCCAGGATTTGCTGTCTGCCTCTCAGAAAATGCATAAGATCCAACTTAAGGCTGAACGGCAAGACACCCAGCAGCATTTTGAATAACTGATTGAGGAAAAGAGACAGCCCATTAACCAAACTCCCATATGCTGTGATAACGACAAAACTTGCTGATTTCAGCTATAGTGGCAAGTTTTGTTTATTCTTGAAAATCATGTTCTGAGATTATAAGCATTTTTTAACACATAATTAATATAGTTAATATAGTTAATGCGCGATCGCTCCGCATCTACTTTCACTGCTGCGGAGAGCCCTGCTGCAGGTCGCACCGGGCTCGCCGCATGACCGGGAAGCTGCAGGGGCTCGGGTACGTGTACCCGAGCCCCTGCAGCCCCTCTGAGCAGCGTGATCCTGGAGATCATGCTGCTGCCTTTCCCCGCCCCTGCTGCCTCACCCCTCCCGCCCACACAAGAACTTATTGGCTCTCTCCCAGAGAGTTTGAGAATCACTGGCTTAATCTGTGAAGGTTGGAAGCGAAATGCCTGCTGAAGATGGTGAGTTAGTGAAGAGAGTGTAACTGGGTGGGTTAGAAGGGAGAATGGTGGGAAGTGCGTAGGAAGCAGGAGGGGGTGACATCCAGCACAGACAACCTGCCCCAGATGCTCTCCCTTCTGGTGTGAACCACCATGCTCCCTTTGTCTCCTTGAACTTGCATCAGCTAAGAAACTGGCATAGATCTGAGGAGACACATTGGCATAAGAGAGGCTTATGGGGAGGTAAGGGAAACTATTTTCCCTTAGCTCTCCCAAGCCTCCTGATCAGCCCTCCTCTACCACAGCATGTAGTGCAGCCTGTTTTGACATGGCTGCATGTCATGGCAGAGAAAACCATAGGATTTGGCTGGAAGAACCATTGAAATTAGTGGAGACAAGATAATCGTGACTAATGTAAGTCTCAATGATTTTGGTGGTGCTTAGGTTCATACTAGACGTAACCCTAAAACTATCATTAGAACTTGCTTTTTTTAAAAAAAAAAAACACAAAACTTAAATACTGGGTTTCGGAAGATGATAAAACAGTCCAAAACTTCAGTGAGTGGAGCTGGTGAGCTTGGCTCCCTGCCTCAGTTCCAATCTCAATCACCCACATTCCATCTCTTAAATTTTCATAAGAAAAAAAAATGGAAGCATCAGTGCCATGTTTAGGGTAACATCTATTTGATGTTTATTCAGGACTTACTTTCTCTGGGTACAACCTTACATCATCTTGCCAGGTCATACATTTTGGGGAGCTCGCCCAAGGATAGTGTAGTCATCCGTAGGAGTAATTACTAATATTTATATAGTGGTTTTCAACAAAAGGCTTACAAAGTGGTTTGCATAGCTAAATAAATAAGTGGATCCCTGTCCCAAATAGGCTCACAATCTAACACAAGGTGCAGGAGAAACCAGCAAATAGCTGCTGGAAAAGACTCTATGCTGGGGTGAATAGAGACAGTTGCTCTTCCCATGCTAAATATTCATTGGCTAACCCCAGTGCAGCAGTTCCCAAACTTGCCACTGCTGTGATGCCCTCAGAATCAGGAAGTGAATGGGCGAAATGTGTCAGGTGGTGACATCTGACATGGAAGGGATTGTCACTCCCGAATTGGCCTTTTCAGCCACACTAGATGCTGTTCCAGAACCACCTTTCAGAGCGCGATATCATAGTCTTTCGAGACTGAAGGTTGCCAACAATAATTACTCTCCAGCCAAAAGCATCTCCACAGTATATCTACTGTGCGTAATAGTGTACCTTACATGCATTTGTGGGCTAAGTCAAGCGGTCAAGAACAAAGCAAGGTAGACGTTCTTAAAAGAAAGATGGTGTGCTGCCAAGGCAATGATAAAGTCCTGACTGATGCCCTTTGCTATATCTTGTGTACCTCCAGTGCAAATCAGCAAATTCTATGTGTACAAGCTGTATATGTACAAGCTGTTATGTAAAGCTTCTTATTTTTTCACAAGTGGCTATAAACCAGGGATGTGCAGTACGGGTTTGGCCGGTGAGGCAGAACTACCCCATCGTAGTCCATGGGAAAGCATCGCATCTGCCCTGCCTGCTTACACCTGAGGAGGCTGTCCTTACACCCATGTTGGCTCTCCTTACACCAGTTTTCTCAGGTGTAAGGAAAGCTTTCTCAGGTGTAAGCAGGCAGAGCAGCTGTGGTGCTTTTCAATGGATTACAATGGGGTGGTTCTGCCTCACCTGCCTAGGGTGACCAGATACAGTGGAGGACAGACTACCTGTACCTTTAACCTTACCTTTAACCACTGTATCAAAGAGGGAATTTTGGCAGGTGCAGCTCAACATGGAAGGGTTTAAAAAGCTGCACCTGTCAATATTCCTACACAATGGTTAAAGGTATAAGCACACTGTCCTCCATTGTATCTGGTCATCCTGCACCTGCACTGCATGTCCCTGCTGTAAACTAAAGATGTGCAGAAAATACTACCAACCCAAGACATTTCATTTGTCTTATTCCCACTCATTTGGCTTCTGTTTGTTAAACCATGAAATGCGATAAACATTGAAATGTGCTCTGTAGTTCCCCTTTTGACATTCTAGCCAACCTTTGGATAGGGTGCTAAGTGTGTGTGTGTGTGTGTGTGTGTGTGTGTGTGTGTGTGTGTGTGTGTGTGTTGAGTGGTTGGTAATAGCTATTGCACTGACAGTTTTCCATTATTTCAGCTTTATTTTATTTTGTTCTAGAACTATGCTGAAATGAATTAAGTAATCCCTCTCTCTACACATTAATAGTGAAAGGCTCATTGCAATTTCAGCCAGCATTGTTTTCCTTTTCTCCTCTTTGAAGATAAAGGTGTAGGTATTACAAATGTTCATTTCCAGGCTTCCTGTTAATTAGTGTGAAAATATACTTACCTCCAGATACCTAGCAGAAATTAGTTGATGAGTTGACATTGAGGATAAGGAGGCCTTGAATTAATGCCTCCACAATCAAGATACTGAATATAGAAATGGAGGTCAGAGGAACTAATACAGGCCTTTTTAAAAAAAAAAAAAAAAATCAAAATCCAGTTCAGCAAAGACCTCACTGAGGTGGTACACCAGTGTTTGGGTTTTCCCACTTCACAACTCATGCAGTAGCAATTATGACCAAGTGTTATTTCATAGAAAAAAAATTCCATGTTTGTAGAAAACTATATGTCACTGTTGATTCTAGCCTATTATCCATGGCATGCTAATTTTCTATATGGTGGTTTTTTGTTTTGTTTTTTTTCCTTTTGGAATGGAAAATGTCAGTCATGTGAGCTTTCACCTGTGCTGTGAAGCGATACAGCCCAGACACAGGTTTACCACCCCTGGTTTAATCAGCCTAGAGATGAATGCTGGAGCAAAATGGAAGGCATGGAGTACCAGAAGCAGTAGGCCATCTACTTCAAAAATCCAATATTGCATATCAGAGCAGCAGCATAGGGCGATGAGGAGTTTGACCCTTTCCCCATTGAGCTGTTTTTCCCAATCAAAATCTCTCACAAGAGAAAAGTTACTGGCTCCTTTTTCTCTGTGAGAAAAAAGCCATGAGGGCAGGGGCTGGTTCTGACAGGGAAAATGGCTAATTGAAAAAGCAGTTAAGCATCTGCTTTTCCCGCAACTGCTTCAATCAAATATCCATCCCCTCCCCTTGCTACACTATACCATATCACTGCAAAGCTGTTGTAATGTAGTAACTAGAAGACTGGACTTCAAATTTGGACTTCCCTGGTTCAGAACTCACCTTTGTCATGAACTCACTTGGTAGCCTTGGGCCAGCCAATCCCTTTCAGCCTCAGTTCTCCAGCTGCAATAAGGGACTAGTAATATTTACTTACCTTATAGGCAGGGCTGTACCATTGCCATCAGAAGCAATTTTGGGTGGAGTCTGAGGTTTTGTGTACTGACTCCACAGCCCCACTAAGGGTCCAATCTTACCCAACTTTCTAGCTCCGGTGTAGCCACAATGCAGCCCTGTCGTAAGGGAACACATGCTCCCATACCTTGAGGAGATCCCAGTGACTGCCCCTCCACCACAGGATGCAGCACACACCCCACTGGCACAACTGCACCAGCACTGGAAAATTGGATAGGATTGGACCCTTGGTGTGCTATTGTTAGGATCACATTAAAAGCCCAATCCTGTGGTCGGCGGGACGACTCCGTCCCGCTGACCACAGTCACAAATGTGCTGTAAGGCACATTCGCGGGGCTCATCGCTGGGCTCCCACCTGTGCTAGCTCAGTGCCGGCCGGTGCTGGCCTAGCGCCCGGCGGTTGCCCAGGTCCCGCAGCTCAGCGGTCTCCCAGACTGCCGGGCTGCGGAACGGTAGATGGGGGCGTGGACGAGGGCGGGAGGAGGCGTTCCGGGGAGGGGGGAGCCGGTGGCGGGTGGCAGGAGCGCTCGTGGAGGGCTGTGGTAAAGTGAGTAGTCCCATTGCGGGGCTGCTTACCTTACTCAGGGGAAGGGGACGAATGTCCCCTTCTCCCGAGGCACCTCCTGCAGTAGCGTGGGAGGCGCTGCATTCGGCGGCAGCCCTTCTCGGTGCCGCTGAGCCTGGGCGCCCTGGGCAGCTCAGGATTGGGCTGTAAGGTGATGCACGTGAAGCATTTAGTGCTACTTAATGTTAAGCATTATTATTGTGGCTGCATTGTGCCTGTATACCATAAAAAACTGTGGACATTTCCCACATCATGGCTAGTTTGGCCCTCAGGTGAATGTGCCCTGATTGTCCAGATAGCTACTCTGATTGCCCCTTAATTAGCATGCATTCTGAATAACAAAGCCATGCAGATCTAAAAATGAGTTAAAAACAAGACTGAAATAAAAGTTAAGGTACATAGCTTTGAGAATAATAATTCTAGATTTTTGCCTATGAATGATTGGCAGATACCGCTAAAGAGTAATTGGCATCTATGCTGATCAGTCCTTCTTTCCTGCCACCTCAATCACCACTTTTTTGTTCTTTTAAAAGTGTAGCATAATTGTTGCCAGCCAGACTGTGTGACATTTACCTCTTAGAACAAGTGACTTCATTGCCTTTCCATTATTGTTAACCCACGGCAAAAAAAGCACAATGAAATGGAATGCTCCTCATTCCATTTCACACAATTGTTATCCTGTGTTACAAAAGTTCACTCTCATTTTTATGTTTAAAAAAAACAAAACTCCAAAACTATATTGACTAGGGCTGAGTCACTCTTGATTGAGTCACTCCCTTCATTCTACCTGAGAAAGTTTCAGTAGAGTCAGGAATTAACCAAGTCCTGTTATCCAAAACTCCAGTTTGGAAGGATTCCACTAGATTGTAGAACTAGATTGGGCCTGTAGTTCAGTCATGAAGAAGGTCCCAGGTCCCAAGCTCTGTTATCTTCAGGTAGGCTGCCTGAATCCTTGGAGAACCAACCTTGATGAACCAGTGATCTGATTCACTGTATGATAGCTTCATTCTATCACACATTCTGGCACTATGTGTGTTCTGAGGCTTCCAGTGGGGTGACATCACTGGAGCTGCCAGTCATTTCCACTGGTCACTTCTTCACATTTGGCAGTGACATGCCATTTACAGCTGCCTCATGCTGTTTACAAAAGCAGCACATGAGTGCCTCTGTAGTAACTTCATGATAGGATTGGGCTGTAAGATATCTGTTTTAAATGCAAGTCTGGTTTTCACTGTGAAAAAGTGACTTTAATTAACCCTATGTGACCTTCTCTTTTTCTCAGAATATTATGGAACCAAGTATTGAATATCATGCTCAGTGCTACTCTCTTATACTAAATTGAATCCTAATCTAATTAACTTTTTTGGTCAAAGGGCACTTATAATAAGAGACGGTCCTTGCTTTTCATCAAAGGTCTCTACTTCTCCCCCCCCCCCCATATAAATGCATAGAGTATGAAAGAAATAAGATTGGAAAGATGTCATGCTGGCACACATAATACTCAAGTCATAGAGACCTAAAGCGCTGGTAAAAGATTTGGAAGGCTATTTAAAATCTTTCTCACACACTTCAGCGTTTTCCAGATATTAATACACTCCTGCTCATGCTGCTGAGCTGCCCAGTGCCCAGGGCTGCAGCAGCAACAAAATGTCCCCTCCACCCAGGTAAAATAAAAAGCCCCACAATGGGGCTACTCAACTCTGCACCAACTATTTAGCTGGCACAGAGTAAAGCTGACTGTGGAGGACCCACGTAGGGCTATGGATCCGTCACAGCAGAGCTCTGCTGGTCTCGCCCCACTCCCTCCCCTCCCCTGCCTTCCCCCACCCTTCCCTACCCTAGAGCACCTTCCGCCATGCCCCCACTCACCTCTCCTCTTCCTGTGCTCACTCCAGTCCTATGAACTGGACACGCCGATGGATCTTGCAATCTGCCAGTTATCCTGTGATCTGCTGGCCTCACAACAGCACCATAGAGCTAGCACCAGCGCAAAGCCCTGTAGACTTCGTACAGGTGCCAGCAGCCTGAAGATTGTCTGCTGTGCCAGATACATTGGTGCCAGGGAGGCTGCCTGAAGTCCTCAGAATGAGAAAAACCCTATAAATGGCAGTCGGAAGCGCTCCTAGCTGCCTAGTCATTCTGTGACAGCCAGACAACTCAGCTAATCAGCATTAGTAGTTTCAGTAGTGTAGCTGGGGTTACCACCGTCCTCCACGCATGTGCAACCTTGGCCCCAGAAATGGCTTCATGTGGAGCTGTATGGAAACAAGTGTGGGCGGGAGGATGATTTCGTGGAAAACCACCACTTTGTCATGTACCCCCCTGCCCCGGCTTTGCTACACCACTGAGCAGTTTCTTATCTTTTCTTATCTACTACAAAGCCCATAATAAATTATAAAGTTAGCAATGACTGCAATCCTCACCGACTTTCCAGCCCTGACATAAGGACATTGCAACTCCGAGGTAAGGGAACAAACATTGCCTTACCTTGAAGAGGCCTCTGTGACTGCCCCCCCAACTGCAGGATGCAGAACATGCCCCACTGGCACAACTATGCCAGTGCTAGAAAATTAGTGAGGATTGCGCCCAGTGTTGCCCCAGGTGTGCAACAGGAATGACGCATTAGATGGCAAGGTGACATTTTACAAGGGCTTACAGTTTCACAGAAGCAGGGATCATGATTCATTAAAGACCCTGCAGCACTGGCCAAACTACAGTTTGTGTGTCCATTCTGAAATATTTATGTGCTTCCACAGCAGGTGGCATGGCTGAACTGTAAGTAACTCCTTGATATAACAGACCGTGATATCTATCGCTATACAGTGAATATTTTATGTTGGCTGAGTACTCTTGGCTTATAAAGCATTCTCATTTAAAAGATATATCAGATGTTACAGTCGCTCAACAAGTGCTGACTGGACATATAGATGGTGTGTGTGTGTTTGCCCAGTGTGTTCCTGTCAATTTATATATGCATTGCAAGAGTGTATCAGAAGGGTGTATTTTGGTAGCATGCGTTAAGATTTTGTTCGTGTTTTCCCAATATTAGTACTTTTTCATGGGATCTAATTAGGGGAAATGTGCAAGACCCTCACTAGGATTTGTGCAGGAACCAAAACAACAGAATATTCATGCACATATATGGGCCCCAATCCTATCCAGTTTTCCAGGACAGATGCAATCACAATGCAGCCCCGAGGTAAGGGAACAAATGTACCTTTACTTTGAGGAGGCCTCCATGATTTCCTCCCCACCATAGGATGGGTGCACAGCCCATTGGCATGGGTGCATCAGCACTGGAAAATTGAATAATACTGAGCCCACATGATTTTTCTGTTTCATTTGATTGCTCTGGAAGCCTGTAAGAAATTAATTCTGCAGGGTACCACACAATGATTGTTATCAATACCTGTGCAGTGTGATACTGGAAGGACTTTTTCTAGGTTGCAGAAGAAATTAAGTTGAAGGGCTATTAAACAGGACCTATTAATAAACGTATGAGTAACATGAAGGACATTATTTTCCCAGCACCAATTTTCTCAGAAGGTGTAAAGTTTTCAAACTATAGTGCAACCCTCCCATGAAGATACAATAATCTAGAGATGAACTAGCAATAAACAGCCCGATCCGGAGCTGCCCGGAACGCAGGGCTGCTGCAACACCTAAAATGGCTGCCACAGTATCCTGCCTGCCCTGGGCACTTGCCACCGGCTCCTCAGGAGAAGGGGACTTTCATCCCCTCCCCCCGAGTAAGAGAAGTAGCCCTGCAGTGGGGCTATTTGATTCTGCGGCGGCTCTTGAGCCGGTACAGAATTGAAGAGTCCCATGTTGGGTATTGCGGTCTGACATGGGGCTCAGGATCTGGTGGAGCTCAGCTCCATTGGTTCCACCCCTCCCAGCCCACTCCCTCTCCTGCTATGCCTCCTCCCTGTCCTCCGCCCACCCTCCCCCCACCCCAGAATGCCTCCCCCCACACCTCCATTCACCTTTCCACCACCCGCTGGTCTGGGCGACTGCCAGGCAGCTGAATGTGGACCCAGTGCCAGAGCTGGCTCAGCACAAGCTCACACTGGGCTACCTCAGGCACTGGGCCTGCAGTAAAGGCTGTCTAACGTGCCTAATGGCATGACTGCAACAATGTAAGCTGGTGCGCAGGACTCAGGATCGGGCCCTCAATAACTTTTCTTCCTGAAGCAGAGTGGGATCTTGCAGTTAATTTGAAGTTTATTCTGGTTACTTATATAGTCATTAATTGAGGAGCGTTACTCTCATAGCCTATATTTTAACTGCAGTTGTCCATGGAACACAAAGTTCGCTGACAGAAACAGCCACCGAAGTCCAGACGGTTAATTCCTCTTTTATTTTCTGGCTGTGCTTAGTTGCTAGTAAAGGAAAAAATTTTCAGGGGATGGTTTGCTCTCATTTTGCTTTGAGAAAAGTCAGAGGCTTGAAGCCTTGCTGTTTTGAGTAAACGTAGCACTACCTGAGGCCAGAATTGTTCGTTTCCAGGAGATGCAGAAAGCAGGAGCACCGAGTTGTCTCCTCTCCTCTTTCCCCCATTAACATCAGAAGGTAAAACACGGGCTTGTCATCTTGCTAGGAGTTTCCTGCCTCCCCCCAGCCAGCAGCCAGCCAGTTTGACGTTTCGCCTTATTAAGTGTTAATGAGGAAGAGAAGGCAGTGTGGAGGAGCTGATTATGCCATGTGTTGCAGGACCATGCATTGGTCATAACCTGTATATCTGGCCTGAATGGATTCTGCATCTTCCTACCCATCTAGGATTGCCAGGGTGGATGCATCCAGAACCCTGAGATTTCTGAGGTGGGACCTGGTTCTGGCCCAAGACTGCAGATCCTTGAAAAATGAGTAAAATGTGGGCCTGGGGTTGAGCCCTGCAGAACTCAGAAGTGGCCCCCAATGGCCTGAGATTAGCCTTTGTCAACCATGGTTCTGCCAACTTGCCACCCTGAACATATAAATGCTTGGTAAACAATCTAATTTGTTGTACCAAGGAATATGGAGAATCGGGGCCAGCCTTATGAACTGCAGAGCCCAATCGGAAACTTTTTTTTTTTTTTTTGCAGGGCCCCAGGCTTATAGCCAAGGATTGTAAAATCTAAGACAGTGGTTCTCAAACTCTCATGTAGAGTTTTCAAATCACTAAGTCTTTGCAGGGGTGCGGAGGAAAGTAGGTTCGTACCATTGATGGGGACTTAGGGGCTTTCTTTCAATTTACCCCCCTTGTGCTGCCTCCTGAGAGTGCAGGAAGTCCTGTGGAGCCCTCTTCAGGGCTCACCACATCTTGGAATGTTCCAAAAAAAAGGCAGTTGCAACCCACTTCCAGTTTTGTGATTGCCACCTGGAAGTGGGTTGCGATTGCATTTTTTGAACATTCTGAGATGCAGATTGCTGTGCAGAGAGGGCTCCATGGGGCTTACCACACCCCCAGAAGGCCACTCTGTTTTCAAAGACATAGAAAATAGCTGGGGCATGTTTCTCAGAGGACGGATCAGATTATCTCTTGTGGGTTAGCACCTTGTGAAAGTGTCTCCCCCCCCCTCCAAAAAACAGTGCCATCATTGTACTGTATCAAGTAAATGGAAAGGAGCTAGAAAATCATCTTTTGCTATTTTTTTCTTTTTTATGAAATATTTATTTTAAGTTGAATTTTTTTTTTTTTTTAGTACAGGGGGGAACATGTTCATTAAATGTCCTCACTCTCATTTTCATGATGTTTAGTCAGGAAGACGCTGTGAGGAACATTTAGTCAGGATGTCTGATATTCTTTCTGACAGCATAAAACACTGCGGTAATCTCCAGTTATTTAGGCCTTTTGAAAAAAACCTACAGTTACCTCAGCAGATAAAAAAAAGGTGCTGGTTTACTTGGGTTGCCCATTCCTAAAGTGGAAAGCAAGAGCCTTGCAGTTGACAACCTGCCAAAAAATAATTTCGGTATTTCGATCCCACATTTGGGATATTTGAGGACAAGATGAAATGTGGAGGGGCCACTGAATTCTTACTATGGGACTGTCCTTGGGTTTCTGCAAGCTCATCATGTGCACATAGCTCTGTGTGAGCCAGAAGTATATCAGTATATATCTGTGCAGGATTACAGTGATTCCCACCATCATAACAGCTCCACGTTCCTCATGGAGGAGGGAATTTGATGGCCACCATACATGTAAACTATCTCTGCACCTTATGGAGAGAAATTAATTGAGGGTCCTCTGTTGACTTGGTGATTATAAGTGTGCATTGAGCAACACTTAAAGCATCTGATTCAGAAGTCACTTGCAGGAAAGGCCCAAGCCCAAGGGCAACTTGAGGCAGGGAGTGAATGCTGCTGCTGCTCCACCAAACCCTCCCTTAAATAAAGTGGACGGATGACCTTCCCTTTGCAATGGCAGCAACCCCCTTTTCTCTTCAGCAATGCTGGAGGTGCCATGGGTGCCTACATCTCCTCTCTTTGCTCTCTGTGCCTGCTCCAGCTCATCCTAGGCTGCAGGGTGAAACAAATCCTTACTTCCTCTTCTGCACTGTCTCCTTGTTCATCCTCTTCATGGGGGTTCTTTAATATGATGAAGAGCAAAGCATGCTAGGCTGTTCCTGTTCATTTCCAGGACGGATGCGGGATGAGCAAGGACACCAAGTGAAAGAAGAGGTAAGGAATGAGATTGCCAGGCCCTGCCTCTGCCCATTGAGCTGTACAGGGAGAGTGCACAGGAGAAATGGAGGTGCAGAGAAAGTGAGGAGGAGACAGCAGAAGAATGCAGCACCTTTTTTCCTGCCCCTTCTCCCTCCAGCTGCTGTGCTGGATCCTCTTATTCACTATCAACAAGCAGGAAAAGGATCAGAGCACTGACTGGAGTGGCTCCATCTTAAGCAGGCTGGAAAAGGGTGGTGAACAGGTGGAGGCATCACCCTTGGTGGTATTGACTCTGGGCCATGGAATTGCTACTTGGAGTTCTATAAATTAAAGTTGGCATCAAAATGCCAAAGAAGTGAAATTAGAAGCAAGTATCCAGGTTCCTTGCTAAGGAGAAACGTCTGAGAATTGGCAAGGAAAGTCCACAACTTTCTATAAAAGAAGTGTACTTTCTCCAAAGGTTTCTGTGCATCCCTTAAAATATATATTTTATGTGACCTGGGTGGATGTTTTCAGCCAGTTGGTATTGCAAAAACCCTTATAGCAGTGGTTCCCAAACTTACCTGGGTTGCGATGCCCCCGCAGCCTCTTCTACCCAGCTAAACTGGGTGCTGTCATCTTGTGAGATTTTCCGAGGTCCAATGTGATGGTGCCCAGGAGAACAGAGGCCACTGGGGACATTCCGCAGCTCTCCTATGATACCCTAAGGTACTGTGACGCACACTTTGGGAACCCCTGCCTTATAGATTACAACATTTCTTCTGATAATCCAGCATCCAATTGTATGGTGCTTCCAATAGTCTGCATCAAAATGGATTTCAATGTCACCAGAGCAATGTGCCCCATTTTGTCGCTTTTTCTTAGGAACAGTGGCTTTCCTGGTAGAACTGTTGTGACGGAAAACCCAAAAAAGATTGTGCTGTAAGTTAAAAATACCATATGCAGCCTTCAAAAACAGTCCAGATTATGATTGCTTCGAGATACTTTCACTACCCAAGTGACCTTGGTTTGGCACAGGCTTCAGCCTCCTCCTCCATTCTCTCTTATGTTTACCCTGGCCTTGCTGGGGGGGGGGGGAGGCTAAGAGGAACTACCAGCAGACCACTTCCCACCCTCACAACACTGCCAGTTTATAGTACTCCTGATAAATTGGCACCACCTGGGTTCCAAAAGTGCCAAACTATTTGAAGTCTATTCTATATGCAACTGTTCAAAGCAAAGTAGAGGCTCACCCATTTTATGACTTACCAAGCAAAGCCTGCCAGCCATGTGGTCCCCTGCCAACTGCTTGACTCTTCCAGTTGGATAAGAAACACAAGGTCCTCTTCAGTCAGTGGGTGGGTTGCTGTATACAGTAGTATGCAATAGTAGGCCAGCATGCTTTCCTTTCAAGGGAGTTATTGAACTTAACTGAGTGAACTTTGTATCTTTGCTGTCTAGAAGCAAATATTTGAGATTTGGATCCAATTTGAGATTCTCGTTTAAGAATTGAGATTGATCCTTTAAAAAAAATTTTTGTTTGATTTCTGTCTGGTTACTCAGTCACGTAAAGAGGGTTTTTTAAATTTCACCTGATTTTATTCCATGGTATTATGTTAGGGGTTCATAGTTTAGTGAATTGTTCAGACCTTAGGTCTGGGTAAGGCATATGTGTACTCCTCCCTAGGACCAGAGGCCATTGTCCAGTAAGGATCCTGCCTTCAGTTCAAGAGGGAGGGCACTATCCACTCACTTGTTGGGCTGTCTGCATCTGGAGAGCACAGAAAGGAGAGTCAACAGTGAGTACTAATTTTCCTTTTCAGAGCTAGTTTGCATCAACCATTTAGTTTACAGTGGCTATGACCACATTGCTACTGTTACTATGACTGCTGCTTAATATACACACGCACAATTTTTAAAAATGAATGGACAGGATCTAGAAAGCCTGGTTTTCTCAACCACCCTACTTACTGCAGCCTTCTCCCCCCCCCCCCCCGGCAAAGCTATCTGCAAAGATCAGGATAATGTGGCATACCCTTAGGAAAGATGGGGCTTCTGCTAGGAGCAGAAGCATAGCTAGAGGGGGGTGGTGTGGTAACTAAGGCAAGCTCTGCAATGCACTGTGTAAGCGGCCTCTTCCCCTTGCTATCAGAGCCATTCGGGGCAGTGAAGGCACATACAGTTGCTCCAATAGTGAGGGGGAGGTGGTCACTTACATGATGTATTTTGGAGCCTGCCATATTTACCACACCACTCCCCAGCTACACTTCTGACTAAGAGGGAAAATTAGGAATTCCCATGGGTTAGCACATGTGGGCCTCTTTTGATTCCGGCCAACATATATTAAATTACCATGGAATCATGCGACATTAAGTAGCCATGTAAAAATCACTTCATACTGGGAACAAAGTTGCTGTGAAAACCTACCCTAACAAAGAAGTTTTCAAGTGTAAGGGTAAAGATCTAATTGGAGTCAGCAGGAATTGAGAGCCATTTGTCATGTTATATTTGGAAGACATCCTGTGAACTGAGTCAAATATTTCACAATGTTGTGGAGAGGCTAGAGTTTGATTTTACTTCCCCTTGTAATTGTCTTTTAAGGTGCAAACAGGAAAGAGGATAAAAATATGGTAATGTCAGAATGGTCTGACACAAATTTACTACACAGAGAGAGCTTGTAGGTAGGCTTCAGCCTGCCAACAAAAATTCGTCATTGGGAATTTGTCTTTGGCTTTACCAAAGATGTGCTCCTGGAGGAGAGTCGGAGGTATCCTTCAAAATTAGAGTAAGAAATACTCAAATGCCAACAAGCCACAAAAGTGAATTCCTAGCCTAGAAATTCCTAACCTTCCTAGCAAGGCCAGCCCTACCATCTAGGAGAGTAAAGTGCCCAGCTTCAGACAACCAATTTGGGGGTACTATTTGAAGAGTTCAAGTTGTCAATCATATTTTTTGTGACCATAAGTGGAACAATTTGGGGTTTCTTCCTCAGGCACCAAGATTTCTTGGGCTGTCTCTGGTTAGAAACACCGTTAGTTCAGTTCCTTTGTGTTTGCCTAGTTCCTTGATGAATGACTGATGAGCCTGTTTGAATCCTGGATACTCTGGAGGAACTAGAGGTGATGTTGATTATTAAAATATATTTCCGCTCCAGGAAACAAATGTGCTGAAATGGCAGCTGTTAAAACAGGAAGAGGCATCTTGAAAACAAAACCTTCAAGTGAATTGAAAAAAGCACTTATCATTTGTGTTAAGTTTTTTAAAAAAGACCACAACATCATTAAAAGTGGATGTTCTAAAAATGTCAAGCCAAGTGATTTAAAAGGGTTTGCAGATATATTACATAAATATTTGTATCCCAGTTAACATAACTCCTACATTCTAGATTTCTTCATCAAAGATGTTATTTTTCATGTTATAAGTGCCAGGGAGGTGCTTTTCATTGTGCCTTTCATCTTATCTATACATTTCATTGTTTATTTTGTATCTATTAAGTTCCCTCTGTATCCTGGCTGAGGGCAATATCATAGATATTTGAAGGAAATGGCCTAATAGCAATTAGTTGGAATGATGTAATTATGTAAACCAGCTGGGTTTATTCACCTGTGTATTCCTAATTATAAATCCCCAGAGGGCAGAAAGATGTACTACTGCCAAATACAACTACTGAACTATTAAAATACCATGAAGGTGTATGGTTAATTTAACCACTTTCATTTGAACTATGATCATTTCCTTGGACTTTCAGATAATTTTATATAGAGGTAAAGATAACATTTTATGGATGAGTCATTTTAAATATTGAAATAGTTTCAGAAATATGATACATGAATGGTAAGAACACAGAATGTTATGCAGGAAAACTTGTGTATGTGGGTATATACGCATATGAGTAGAGAATTGGAGATAGGACAGGATCCAAAAATGCTATTTCAAGTGTGGATGTTCCCAGTGTCATTTTTATTGACTTTTGTTACAATCTGCTTTGAAAGCTATCTTGTGGGGTGGGGGCTGCTGGTTCAGGAACAGCCCATAGCCCTTGTGGCTGCATAGAACATGGGTCCTATGTTTCCTTAGATCCAATCAGAGAGATAGTTCTGACCCAAGGTCCTGATGTGTATATAGCAGTTTATATTATTGTAACTGACAGCCCAGTCCTACCGAGGTCCTATGGCAGCAGATCTTGCAATCCACCGCTGTAAAGGAACACTGCTGTTGTTCGCTGTGGGGCCACACTGGTGCAAATGGCTAGAGGTCCCATGTGCATGCCAATCACCTAGGCTATACTAGAGCAGATCAGGTGGTGGCAGGAGCAGATCATGGGCGGTTTGGGAAGAATCAGGGCAGGGAGCAGAATAGACAGGAAGTGGTTTGAGGGTGGGTGAGGTGGATCTCAGTGGCAGTCACATAGGGCAGCCACAGGGGTGGGGAGGAGGGCATTTTGGGGCAGAAAGGGGATGGATTCAGCGGCGGCAGCATCCTCAATCCAACCTTTCCAGGCTCAATTGTCCTTCATGGATTCTTGCAGACAGGGCCTCTGAGATGAATTTTATCTGGGGGTACAAAGTTTTTTTGGGGGGGTCCTTCCCAAAATGGGAGGGGCAGTGGGGGCAGGCAGAACGGGGGGCAACATTGGGCAGGGAGAGGGTGGTGACAACCAGAATAGACTTTGGAGTCCAGGTAAGATAGGAAAATGTAAGATCCCAGGAACTTTCTGGGCCCCCTCCTTTGACTCTTGGGCCCCCTTTGTGACCCTGGGCCCAGGTACAAATTATCCCCTTTACCCCCCTCTCCTAGGCCCTGCTTGCAGACTTGTGCTCGCAAAAGTCCAAGTAGACCCACTGGCTTGGCAGGGGCTTATCCCAGGGTAAAGGAACAAATGTTCCCTTATCCCAAAGATGCCTCCAGAGGCAAAAACGCCCCACAGGACACAGCAGGTGTTGCTTTGGCTCCGCTGCATTGCCATGCAGGGAGTTAGTTAGGATTGGGCTGCTAACCTACACTTATTTGGAGATAATGTACAGCATTTAAAGTTAATGCTTAATACATGTAACCATATAGTAATATTTTATTATGCGCTTCCAATTAGAAACTTTCTTTTTTTTAAAATTCACTGCTGATTGATTCTTTTATTTTTATTGTTAAAAATTGAAAACTGCATGTAAGCCAGCTCTCCTAGATCCCTTTTTTTTAAAAAAGTCAAACATCCCATTTTTATTGCATTTATTTATTTCTTTTAAAAATGTAAGCATCACTATTTAGACAGAAGACCACCCCCCCCCCAAAAAAGCTGTGTATAATCATGCAGAAAATATAAAACCAGTCAGCACCATTAAAAAAAAAAAAAGATGATGGAAAAAGAACACCACAAAAACATCAAAATGCAGTCAGAAAAAGGGCTATAAATGGGACATCCCATTCATTAGGTGAGGTGATGCAGGTCACATCAGTGGCAGATTGTGGGGGGGGGGGAGAGAGGGAAGCAGATTCAGGGTGGAGGCTCCCTTCAGCTTGCCATGGATGCAACTTGCTTTCCACTAAAAGCAAGCACAAAGTGAATCATCTGCCTCCATACCTTGCTCCTGACACAGTTTCTTCAAACACGGAACTGCTCAAAGTTTTTGTTTGATTTACCCTGTCCATGCAAATGAAGGAGCACCTTAATTTATGTGGTCCCTTTGAATCTAACTGGAAGTCCTGCACTTTTGCAGTTCAAGAAACTGCATGAGGCCTGTGGTATTTTAATTGGACAGAGGCTGCAGACCTGAGGAGTCTTAAGGTGGTGTTCCAGGTCATACCATTGACTGGCTATAAACTAAGGGGAGCACATTTTGATCTAAGAAAGGCCTGGCTAAACCACACATTCTTTCTAACTTTTGAAAGGTTAAGAGAAAGGGGGGCTAGGCAGGTCTCCTGAGGGAGAGATTTCTGGGCATGATGACTTAGAAAGCTCTGACTCATGTACTCGCTAACCATGCTCCAGACGTCAGTGCCTTCTAGTAGTTCTCAAGGCTGCAACGTCACTCTCTGTACACACACTTTTCAGCCACCCTGACATTCTAGGCAAGGTTTTTGTGTCTTCCAAAAACCCTTGTTAACCGGCCTTGGGAAAAAGGCAGGCTTTGCTTTATGAAGGGGTGCTTGCAAATGATTTATTGGCCAAGGTAATTTTCTACTAGATTATAGCAATTAGAATAAATATGAACTGTCAGTATGCCAGCCAATTCTGTGTTGACCTTTCAAAAGCCAAGTGCACATAGGCGTATAGGACAATTGGCACAAAGACGACTCAAAGGCATAGGTATGTAATATGATACTTATCCTCTCTCCTTTAGAGACAGTAAATCTGAATAACTATTGTTAACTATTTCTTCAACTCCCCACTTTTTGGAAGTGCGTATTAGAGAGCTGGTATAGCATAGTAACTTAGGCTGCAATCCTTTACAGGTGGATCTCGGTATCTGCGGGTTCAGTAACCATGGATTTGAGTATCTGTGAGTTTTGAACCTGTGGGGTTCTGAACCTGTAGCCCTCTGAATAAGACCAGAGCTATGTTTCAGATGCATACAAAGGGTCTTCGGAGGGTGGTCACGTCCAGAGTGCCTGACCCACAGATTTGAATATCCGTGGGTTTTGGTATCCTCAGGGGTCTGGGAACAGATCCCTGATGGATACCAAGGTCTGCCCTATACATACTTCCTTGGGAGGAAGTCCCATTGAACAATAGAACTTTTGAGTCAACATGAATAGAATTGTGTTGTATGATGACTGAGCTGGAAGTCAGGTTTTCTTTAGTTCTAATCTCGCTTCTGCCATAAATTTGGTAGGTGGCTTTAGGCAGACCATCCACCCTCAGGCTCAGTTCCCCAGGTACAATAGGACAAAAATAATGCTTAACTTAGAGGGCTGTTGTAAGGATAATACATGTGAAGCACTTGGCATACTCAAAAAATGCTGCACAAATGCATTATTTTTAGCAGCCACCTGGACCATCCATAGTGGACGCTCCTTATCCATCCACGGATTTGACTCAGTATGGATCCTGAGCCCACTCTGGAGGCCTCGGAGGACCTCCCTGATGTGACCAGAAGTGCCTTCCGGTTGCATCCAGGAGGCCTTCTGAGGTGCAGGGCCCACCTGGAGGCTTCTGAAAGTCACTTCTGGTTTGCAGGCAGCCCCCCTCCCCCCCGTGGATTTCAGTATTCACATAATTTGGTACCTGCAGGAAGTCCTGGAATGGATCCCCTATGATGCTGAGGGCCCACTGCATGTCATACATCAAGAGAGAAGGAGGAAGAAAATTCTGACAAAGGAGGGATCAGTGCTTGGTTTAAATGGGGGGTAGCAAGACTTAAGGTTCTCAGCAAGTCTTGATGACCTGAAGGATGCCAGGTGGGGATTACAACAGTGCACTGCAGTGTAGGTTTGTGCACCCAGGAGAACAAGGCTAACTAAAGTGGCTGCTCCAAGGAGCAGGCTAGAGGAATTGAGCTTCAGGGATTTTGGACTGGGGCAGAGGCAATCCACCTCTTCCTGCATGACCACTTCCTCAAGCAATTGTGGTGACAGCGCTGCAAAAAGAAAGAGCAGGGCACTCTGGAGATCACTCCACTTATCAGAGCAATCAAACTAGGATTGCTCCAGCAAGATAGGCAAGAAGGAGAAGAGTTTGAGCAACCTCCTCTCCACCTTACCTTTACATCCATTGCCCCCTGGGAAAAAAGAAATAATAGATCATTAGTACAATATTGTACATCCTGAGGCTCTTAAGTGTGATGAGAGTTGTCATGGAACTAACCCTTGACACTGTGGTTAAGAGAAGTGTGGTTAAGTCACTGTGTAGTCCAAGAGAAAGGAAATAGGGTCAATCTTTGGTCAAAGCTCAAAGCTGACCAGTCCTGGGTGGACATGCTGTTGGTCTGCTTTGCATGGAGTTATTCTTACTGACAGCAAAGAAATCAGCATCAATCCTCCAAGTGACTATTGCATGCAATCCTGGCAATTTTAACAGGACCTCCAGGAATTTTCAATATTACATAAGGCTGGAAAAAAATGATCTCCAGGAATTGCTTCATACATGCAGGGTTTCTCTCCAAGCACAACAATTCATGTACAACGTGAGGAGGATCTGTGCCACCAGGCTCAATGAACATGATTCAGAGACAGGTTTCATCTGTGCTAAAGGCTCTTGGGCACAGTTCAGAGAGATTTTATTTGTGCCAAAGGCTTTCCTCTTCGTAAAGTGGGTTCTTCGCCTTTTTCTTTGAAGAAGGAACCTCTGTCCGCCATGTCTTACGACACTCCATTATTGTTAAGACCCCTGAAGTTCTCAGAAAGTTTGCCCTGTGGCATGACTCGAAGAGGTTTTATTTTTTGCAGATTTTGTGATTTAAAAGGCAGAAAGCAGTGCTATGTAGAGAGGCACCACTTGAAAAAGTGCCTTTTTACTCGGTTAGTAGGGGTAACTGTATATGATACATGGAAATGAGAGGTGACTCATATTAACACCTTATTAATTTCATGCTGAAAGCATGTCTTTGCAACTTGTCAAAAGCATAATAAAATGTCATTGGCTCTCAGAACAATCAGTCTCATGGGTCAGTTTTGAGTTAAGAAAATCCACTTTTTGTTCCATAAGGCAGTTGTGTTTTCATTTTCTGGTTAATTGGCCATATCCTTTAATAGAATACAGATATTCCAATGCAGTTTGTTTCTTTGCATTTTGCATTAAATTACCTTTCCTGGATATATAACATGATGGTATTATTCATACATACCAAGATTTTCACAATTCGGTCACTAGTGTCAAGCTCAGCTTGTTGCCCCCCTAAAGCTTGATGGCCAGTGAAACTGCTACCCCTGCACCTCCTTAGCTCTGCCACTGCCCCTCCCCACACACCCACACACCCACACACCCACACACACACACACACACAGATCCAAAACTTCACTGGATATGCACAGAGGTTGCAGGGCTCTCCTGCTTTGGATGTAACTCCTCCTCCTCCTCTTTTTCTTCTTGCAAGAGAATAAGCTGAAGATCTTCTGCAATTTAATACAATACATGATAGGTAGGATTTTTATCTTATATTGTAAAGCAAAAAAAAATATGCTCAAAATATATGACTATTTAATGCCTGTTTAAATATCTTGGAATCAGTGTTTTTGACTTTTTTGTTTTATGAAAAGTTGATTTTAGAAGTTTCTTGTCTGGCATCATCTGTCCAATGTATCCATAGATCTAAACACAATGGTGAATTAAAACTATTCAGCTTTTAATGAGCTGAATGCAATTTGATTTTAAAGGGAAAGAATAAGTACAGTATTGAAAAATTCAGCTAGAAGAGACCTCTATTTGTCAGGTATTAATAGGGGTTATAACAAATGCATAATTATGGTCGTTGCTACTGGCAACTCCCTTCTTGTCCTCTATGAAGAGATCTCTGCAAAGATGTTTGAGAAACATTTTTTTTCCCTTCTTCACCAAAACTGGCCCGCACACTATGAATATCACATGCTTACTGCTTTTAAAATAGTTGCTGCAGCAAAAGCCGTGCAAATTTTCTCCAAAGCAAGTTCTGAATTGTTGCAATTTGTCAGTTATTCCAAATTGGGGGGGAATATTTGAAGCTCTTTTTTCCTCTCCACTAACTCTGGGAAAAGGTATTTGTTTCCTACAATATCATGATCAGGGTTGCTAAGAGTTAGTATTAAGCCCAGGGCAAGATGTCTGATGGGGCTTCACCTTCCTAAATTTTCCTACAAATCAGATGTTACTACATTTTTAAAACAAGTCTTTAATTGACGGCTTTAACTTATCTTGAGAAAGATTGAAGCTAAATGAAAACTTTTATCAGAATGGGATAATTTCCTTACTTTGAGTAGTGCTACTGTGCTTCTTTTCTTCTACCTCAGCAAAGTTCTCGTCATTTGCTTTTTTCTCCTTCCAACAACGCATGGGCATCCAAGGACTGGCTTTCTCGATCTCCATTACTGTGATGATTTTGAAACAAAGCCCAGTTCAAATAAACTTGCCTGGCCTTTTAAAAATTTTAATTTTCCCCCCTCTTTTTTTCCTTTTCTGTGCTCTAGACCAGGGGTCTCCAAACCCCGACCCAGGGCCAGATGCGGCCCACAGCAAGCCTCGTTCCGGCCCGTGGTCAACCTCTTGTCCCTGAAAGCCTCTGGCCCACTCAACGGAACATGACCAGAACTGT
Source organism: Tiliqua scincoides (assembly GCF_035046505.1). Lineage (NCBI taxonomy): Eukaryota > Metazoa > Chordata > Lepidosauria > Squamata > Scincidae > Tiliqua > Tiliqua scincoides. The sequence goes on from NC_089826.1 coordinate 65,072,145, forward strand.
GCTCTGATTATGTCTGGAGGGTGTTCTGAGAGCCAAGAAGGTTGAACGAATGAGCACATTCATCCATTTATTCGCTCATCTAAGTTCCATCTCTAATTTATTTATTTAAATTTTATATTTACATTTTTTTCCCCGACCCTCCACACCACACCAGATATTTGATGCGGCCCTCTGGTCAAAAAGTTTGGAGACCCCTGCTCTATACTTATAATTGTACTCCATACAGTAATTTCCAGTGTTAGAAACTCAAATCAGTGACTCAGAATCGAGTCACAAAGATGCGTGATTTTGGGTGACTCAGCAACTCATGAGTCACGCGCGTGGAGGACTCTGAAAAAGATTCAAGTCAGGATCCCCCTGACTCAGCACTCGTCCCCATGCATGTTGACTCGAGTCTGCCAGTGTCTGAGGGTGCCTGTTTACTGTTTTCGCCACATGGAAAACCTTGTGGGGCAAGTGTTCCAATGGTGAGCAGCAGGAAGTTCCACCCGGTAGGCAGGAAAGGGTCAATGAATCGGGCAGGAAGGGGGAGGTGGAAGTGAGCTCTTTTTCTCGATCTTTGATAGGAAGGAAGGAACCAGTGATCATTGGACAAACTATGAGCATTTGCATATTTTCATTGGCTAAGGGATAGCAGGAGGAGGAGCTCAAGGGGGTTCTTGCCTTCCAATTGGCTGCAAAAGCCCAGGAAGGTGGAACAAAACTCTTTTGCCAATTCTGCTTTCCAACCTCATGGTTTTTGCTCTGTTGTTACTTGGGGGAGCAAGGCTCATTGGATGACCGACTAAAGTGGGACTACTTGTGAGTAGGGCTGCCAAGGATCGATCATCCTGGTAAACCTCCCAGCTTCTGCTTGTGACCCTCCTCCTCCCTCTCATTGCTTCTGTCCTGGCTCTATCACTGTCCCTCCTTACAGATGGGCAGGGACATCGGGGATTGTTCAAAGAGAGCTCCGACACACGCAGACACTCCTCAGCTGCAGCCCCGGTTTTTCCACTTTTTAAAGGAGGGCTTTTTCAAGGGGTGTGTGACTTGTTTTCAAGTCAAGCCATTGTGGGTGGTGACTTGGCAACTCAACTCAAGTCAAGCCACGCTGGGTTTTCCCAACACTGGTAGTTTCACCTTTAAACAATGCCAAAACTTGACATGATCCAAGGCCATGTGTCCTAGACACACACTAAACATGAAGAAGGGATGTGACGTACTAGAAGAACTGAATGATGTACTACTGTCGCCTAGTCATTCTAGTCTGAAGGTGTAAGTTTCACTGTTCCATGTTTGAATGAATTATACAAATAAATGTTGGTGTTTCTGGAGAAGACCTGGGCTGCATTTCCACTACAGCTTTAATCCACTTTCAGTGCACTTCTTTTACGCCAATGCATTCTGGGGGGACTGTAGTTTGTTAAGGAATCTGAGAACTGTTAGAGCTACGCTGAACAAACTAGTCTCCAGAACACATTGAGGGGAACAGAAGTGCATTGAATGTGGATTAAAGCTGTAGTGGAAATGTAGTCATGGAAAAGTTGAGATTAACGTAGCTGAGATTGAGATTTTGTAATAAATTTGTGTTGTACAGGTGGGACCTCAGTATCCACTGATTTGACTCACCACTGATAACGGACGCTGTTAAATAATTATAATTTCATTCCATTAGATTCCATTATTCACCCCATTCGGTGCTGAATGCAGTATAATGTCTATATACCAATGCATTCTGGTTGACAGTGGAGGAGCAAGAAACCTGGAAGTGGGTCTTTAAAGCTATTTTTCCACTGGTTTGGGATCCACTAATTTTTTTTTTATCCACGGGGGTTTCTGTAAAGTACTGTACTGTACCATTTAGTTTGTTTTGTCACCGCTTGGGCCCCCTGGAAGCCCGGGCCCTGGGGATTTTTACCCTCTGTCCTCCCTCTCCTCAGGCCTGATCAAGACAGGATTAAAACTTAAACCAGCATGTCAGACTTTTAAAATGTAGATGTAGTTGCTATCCTATGCTCCATCATGGTGGAGTGGGTGGGGTAAGCGGAGCACAGGAGTTGCACACTTTTTTTATTTTACTTCCCTTTGCTACCTGTGTGGGTCCTCCTACCTATGCCTGGTCTGTCATTTTCCTAGCCTCAGGGCTATGCCTGTTATCTGAAGGGGCATTAGGATCTGGTGTTCATCAGCTCGTCATTCTACTCCACATCCCTCCCATGTCTCACCCATGCCATGCCCCACTCTCTTCCCACTTTGGCCTCTCTGCTGGTGGGGTTGCACTGATGTCCGGGTTGTGTCTGAGTTACAACAGTACAGCATTTTCTTGCCACTGTGCTGGCAGCCGTGGTGAAAGCCATTGGCGGGTGGGGGGTGGGCTTCTGCAGTGCCAGGGCTGTCACTGTTCTACATATCTGGTATTATGCCAGTAAATCTAATGGATAGGTTTGGGCCTTTATTTGATGGAAATTCTTGCTTAAAATAATCTCACCATCATTCCCTTCCATTGTTAAATTAATCAGTGGAAAAATAATTCGTTTCAGTGGAAAAAGTGGAAAAAATCGATCGTATTCGTCGCGACTTGGATGCCACATTGACAATGTCTGATGATGTCCCCTTGGCAACTGCTTGTCCAGTATTGTGGGATTCTTTTCAGCTTGTGCAGCCTGAGGATGTGGACAGACTCCTTTGGAGTGTGAGGCCGTCTGCCTGTCTGTTTGACCCTTGCCCAGCTTGGCTGATTAGAGCGGCCCGGGGAGGACTGGCTGAGTGGACAGGGAGGGTGGTCAACTCTTCTTTGATGGAGGGGACGTTGCCGCTCGCCTTGAAGCGGGCGGTGGTTTGCCCCCTCCTGAAGAAGCCCTCCCTGGATTCCACTGTGTTGAATAACTATTGGCCAGTCTCCAACATCCCGTTTCTGGGCAAGGTAATTGAGCGGGTGGTGGCAGCCCAACTCCAGAGGGTCTTGGATGAAGCGGATTATCTGGATCCTTTTCAATCTGGTTTCAGGCTGGGCTTTGGGACGGAAACCGCCTTGGTCGCCTTGGTGGATGACCTACGCCGGGGACTGGACAGGGGGAGTGCGTCCCTGTTGGTCCTGCTGGACTTCTCGGTGGCTTTCGATACCATCGACCATGGTATCCTTCTGGGCCGATTGGCCGAGTTGGGAGTTGGAGGCACTGTTTTGCGGTGGTTCCGCTCCTACTTGGAGGGTCGGTCCCAGATGGTGGTGCTGGGGGATGCCTGTTCAACACCCTGGCCCTTGAGGTGCGGGGTGCCGCAGGGTTCAATCCTGTCCCCCATGCTATTTAATATCTACATGAAACCGCTGGGAGAGGTCATCCGGGGGTTTGGAGTGAGGTGTCATCAATATGCTGATGACACCCAGCTCTATCTCTCCTTTCCTCCAGACTCCAGGGTGGCGGTTGAGGGCCTGGAGCGCTGTCTGGAAGCAGTGAGGATCTGGATGGGGGCTAACAAGCTGAAATTAAATCCGGATAAGACAGAGGCTCTCCTGGTTCGGAAATCCTCGATGCAGGTGCTGGATTATCGACTTGCTCTGAATGGGGTTGCACTCCCTCTGAAGGAGCAGGTTCGCAGCTTGGGGGTCCTCCCGGACTCGCAGCTGCTCCTGGGTTCCCAGGTGGCGGCTGTGGCTAGGGGGCCTTTGCTCAGCTTCGGCTGGTGCGCCAGCTGCGACTGTACTTGGATCATGCAGACCTGGCCACGGTGATCCATGCCACGGTGACATCAAGGTTAGATTATTGTAACGCGCTCTATGTGGGGCTGCCCCTGAAGACGGTTCAGAAACTACAGTTAGTACAGAATGCGGCCGCCCGTGTGGTCACCGTAGCCAGGCGGTTTGACTCTGTCAGCCCGCTTCTCTGGGGGCTACATTGGCTGCCCATTCGTTTCCGGGCCCAATTCAAGGTGCTGGTTTTGACCTTTAAAGCCCTATACTGCTCTGGGCCAGGATATCTTAGAGACCGCCTACTCCCGTACAATCCGGCTCGTCCTCCCAGGTCATCAGAGAAGGCCTTTTTGCAAGTGCCGCCACCCAAGGAGGTCCGGGGGGCGGCTGCAAGAAATAGGGCCTTCTTGGTAGTGGCACCAACATTATGGAACTCCCTTCCCTTTGACTTGAAAATGGCTCCCTCTCTTGAGAGTTTTCGGCGAGGCCTGAAAACACTGTTGTTTAAACAAGCCTTCTGATTTCTGGCCTTCTTAACTTTTTTATACATCTTTTAGTTTTACAGGCTTGATTCCTCGGTGATCTGCTCTTTTACTCTTTTAATCTGACTACTGTTTTTATGGCCTCTGTAGTGTGTTTTTAAATGTTTTTATCTGCTTGTATTAATGTTTTTAAAATCTGTTGTTTTTTTTATTATGTTGTTAGCCGCCCTGGGTCCCGTTAGGGAGAAGGGCGGGATAAAAATAAAGTTTTTATTATTATTATTATTATTATTATTATTATTATTATTATTATTATTATTATTATTATTATTATTCAGGGGAAGCAGAATGTTATCTGAGTTCTGATTTGCAAAGTAGATGTATGCATATTGACCACTTTATATTCGTGTCATTCCACCAACCGTCTACAGTAATACAATGATTATGTCTGTGATCCATACATGATTTTAAATGGATTACATGTATTTAAGTGATTCTGTCCAACTAAATCAGTGTAAACATCAGGTCTCTGGCTGCAATCTACATGCAGTTATCTGGGAGGAAACCTCATTTAACACAGTGTGACTTCTAAGCAGATGTAGGATTGGCTGGAGCTTTAAATTCAGCTGGATTGCTGATCAACCTGCTTATAATCCCATAAAAGTTGATAACACAGCTCAGCATATAAATTGGGCTGCAACCTCATACACCATAACCTGGGAGTAAGTCTTATTGGAAGTGAGACTTCTAGGTAGACATGCATACAATTGGTCTGTTACTATAGTAACCATAAAAGGTAGCCCCAGAAATATTTTGATTGTTCAGAATGTCTTTAATCATTGTGAATGAGGAACCTGAGTTGATAGCATAGCTTAAAAGCTATCCTAATAACACATTTTTTTTCTTTTTGCAAGTTGCTGTATTCTGGCTGCTTAACCATCTTTGATAAACTGAATTATTCATATTCAGTCACTGCTTAATCAATGGGGAAGTTAACTGAACATCTCATATTTTGTTGTAATTTGAATTATTAACCCCAGTACACTCTTCCCTTGTTATCTGTACCTAATTTGTTTCTGAAAATAGTCCTTATTGCAAAACTCTGATACATTACCGGCCCCCGCATATACCAGACATTACAGATTTACAAAAATTACGGATATAGCAGAAATTACGGATACGGATCTCCATTCCCCTGGGTTCCCATTACCTTTGCTATGTTGATTACATTCCCCTGAAGCCAGGGTGGGCAAACTTTCAACTTTAGGGATCCTAGACCTTTAACAATTGAGTGTCATCTCACAGATGACAAGCTATATCTGCTGAAATTCTCTCTCCCATTCAATTGTTAAAGGTCCAGAATCCCTAAAGTTGAAAGTTTGTCCTGCCCTGTCCTGAAATGATAAAGTGTCTCACGTTACCTCCCTGCCTCATTCTTAGTCTCCCTTCTAGGCAAGGCCATAGCTAGAGGGGTTCAGGGGGACATTGCCCACTCTAAATCATGAGTTTGCCCATCCTCGCATTTTTTGAAGAAAAAAAAAAATCAGTGGGGAAAAGGAGTTCTGAGGGTAGGAGAGGGATGTGTCATCGGCAAATGAAAGGCTTTCAATAAAAGTTAATACTACCTGCGTCACAGTGATATGTTTTGCTTTTGCAGGGATACAAGCCTGTGCATTATACTGATGTGCAAAATGAAAGGATAAGTTTTGTGTTATTTCTGTGTAGACAAATGCATTTTACATTCCATACTGAGAAGCATTTATTCCAGGGGCAGATCCAAGAGGGGGCCATGGGTGCATGCTCCCCCCCAAACTGTCATATTAGCAGGGAAGGGCACCTGCCAGGATGGGAAGTAACCCAAGCATGGCTGGGAACCCAGGTCTACCCGCCTAGAAGAGGCAGCTCCACTGGCAGGTAGATCTGCGCCCCAAGTCTAGGTGCGAATCCAGGTCAACCTGCCCAGCAAACCTTGGTCATGGAGGCCAAAATTCAACCAAGTGCCCAGGTCTACCTGACTGGTTGACCTGGGCTCTGGAATTAAGGTAGTACTCATGCCCCCCCCCCCAAAAAAAACAAATACTGGATCCAGCCCTGATATATTCTATGCAAATCATTGTTACATTGCTTTACAGATGATGAATGCGTTGTTCAACCCCCCCCCCCTATTTTCTCTTCATGAAAAATTTGGGTGAGTTATGGGTCTTTGATGTTTCTCCATACTTAACCTTTCATTTTGCACGCCAATATAGATACCTGACATAATTGCCTACCCTGAAAAAATAATCACCCACCTACCTCTAGAATCTTGGTTATGGGCCTGCTTCTAGGCTGCAGGCTACTTGCCTATTCATCTTGTTATAAGCTTTTTGTTTATAGCAATTATTGAAGCAAGAACAAAAGGGGAGGTTGGGGGTGCATGGAACCAAGGATAAATGGATCTGTGGATACTAGATCTACAAATTCCAGGGGATGCCTGTATTACATAACTATAAATGGAAAAAAAAATTCTAACTTGTTCCAAAACCTTTCTAAGTTCTCCTCAAAATCACCCTGAGGGCACAGTCCTAACCCACTTTCCAGCACCGACATAAGGGCAATGCAGCTCCAAGGTAAGGGAGCAAATATTCGCTTACTTTAAGGAGGTCTCTGTGAGTGCCACCCACCTGCAGGATGCAGCAAACGTCTCATTGGCACTGCTATACCAGTACTGGAAAGTTGGTTAGGATTTGGGCCTAAGAGCCTAATACCATAAGGCAGTGGTCTCCAAACTTACCGCTGCCGCGATGCTGCATCCTGCTGCTGGTGCAGAGCTTGCAACACAGAAGTAGTTGATGATGACCCATGATGATGTCACCACCACTTACTTCCAGGCTCGACATGACAATGTGACCCTAAAATGACGATAAGAGGCTCAGGTGAGGTGTGTGGATTTTTCAGGCACCAAAAACTGCCTGCAATTTTCTGCTCCACAGTCTTCAGTGTTGCATCGTAGTTTAACTACTGGGTGGTGGTGTACTGCAACACTCCTGTGTGGTCACTGTGATGCACCACAAAGTCACAACATTCACTTTGGGAACCACTGCCATAAGGAAAAAGTTGTATGGCACAATAACATAGAATATGATGCAATAACAGTACAATAACAACAATCAAGTGTTAAACATTATATCAGTAAAGTGATGGTGTAAGGCAGAAGAGGAAGTAAATTTCACCTCTCCCACATATAACTTTTGTAAGCTTATCAACCCCAACCACATTCTGAGTTCTTGCTTTGTTCTCTTGATATATAGATGTTCACGGTAAATGTCAATAAACCTAAAGCAAGAAATATGTTTTTGTGTCTTTCACCATATTTGATGCATTTCAGCATTTCAAGCTTTAGTTCCAAACTGTGAGCAACTCTTTTACAAGTTTTTTTTTTTTTTTCACTTTTCCCATGGGTTTTTTTTTCACTGTCTTCTGTTTATGACTCAAATTCACATCTACCCATCAGACAGTGTGTCTCACACAGCCACTTCCTGGACCATATAACCCAAAATTTTGGTAAAGATAAAGGAATAGGATTTTCCTACAGGTTATGCATCGATATCCACTGGGCCTTGTTATCCACTGGGTTTCATTTCAGAACTCCCAGTGGATTAAAAAAATTCAGTGGATAAACAAAAAATAGCTCTCAAGACCTTCAGGTTTCTTGCTCCTCTATTGTCACCCCAGAATGCATTGGTATGGACACTATACCGCATTCAGCCACTAGAAGGGGTGAAAAATGGAATCTAATGGAAAAATGGAATCTGATGGAATGAAATTATAATTATTTAACAGCGCCAACAATTATATATATACTTGATGTGTGTGTGTACACATGCGCGCGCGCACACACACACACACACACACACAAGTTATATTTTTATATATATGAATTCATCTCTGAGGGAGGGGGTGCTCCCGTCTGCCTTGAAGCAGGCGATGGTTTGCCCCCTCCTGAAGAAGCCCTCCCTGGATCCCACTAATTTAAACAACTTTCGGCCAGTCTCGAATATTCCATTCCTGGCAAGGTGATTGAGCGGGTGGTGGCGTTCCAGCTTCAGAGGGTACTGGAGGAAACGGATTATCTGGACCCATTCCAATCTGGCTTCAAGACGGAGACTGCCTTGGTCGCCTTGGTGGATGACCTTTGCCGGAGAATGGACAGGTGGAGTGCGTCCCTGTTAGTCCTGCTGGACCTCTCAGCGGCCTTTGACACCATCGACCATGGTGTCCTTCTGGGTTGGTTGGCCGGAATGGGGCTTGGAGGCACTGTTTTTAAGTGGTTCCGCTCCTTCCTGGCTGACAGATACCAGAAGGTGGTGCTGGGGGGTGCCTGTTCGGCACTCTGACCTCTTAGGTTTGGGGTGCCACAAGGTTCCATCTTATCCCCCATGCTTTTTAACATCTACATGAAGCCACTGGGAGAGGTCATCCAGGGGTTTGGAGTGGGTTGCCGTCAGTATGCTGATGACACCCAGCTTTATCTCTCCTTTCCCCCTGATTCTGAGGAGGCGGTTGGGGTCCTGGATCGCTGTCTGGAGGCGGTTAGGGGCTAGATGTGGGCAAACAAGCTGAAATTAAATCCGGATAAGACAGAGGTGCTCTTGGTTCAGAAATCCACAGTTCGGGTACTGGACTATCGTCCTGCTCTGAATGGGGTTGCACTCCCTCTGAAGGAGCAGGTCCGCAGCTTGGGGGTTCTCCTGGATCCACAGCTGCACCTGGAGTCCCAGGTGGCGGCGGTGGCCAGGGGAGCCTTTGCTCAGCATCGACTGATTCACCAGCTGCGACCATACCTGAGCTGCGCGGACCCGGCCACAGTAACCCATGCCATAGTGACATCTAGATTAGATTATTGCAATGCGCTCTACGTGGGGCTGCCTTTGAAGACGGTCCGGAAATTACAATTAGTACAGAACGCAGCTGCTTGTATGGTGGCTGGAGCACGTCAGTTTGACTCTGTCAAGCCGTTGCTTCAGCGGCTACACTGGCTGCCGATTCTGTTCCAGGCCCAATTCAAGGTGCTAGTTTTGACTTTCAAAGCCCTTTATGGCTCGGGTCCGGGGTATTTGAGGGACCGCCTCCTTCCCTACAATCCTGCCCGGGCTCTTAGATCAGCTGGGGGGGGGCCCTTTTTAACTGTGCCGCCACCAAGAGATGTGAGAGGGGTGGTGGCCAGGAAGAGGGCCTTCTTGGTGGTGGCCCCCGAACTTTGGAATACCCTCCCCTTAGAATTGAGAACTGCTCCCTCTTTGCTAACATTTTGGCATGGACTGAAGACCTTTTTATTTCAAAAAGCTTTTAATTGTTCACTGGCTGGCTTTCTTGCTTTTTTATATGAGAATCCATGGGGTTTGTTTTTAGATTTTTAATTATTTGTAAATTGTTTTAATTATTGTTTTTAATGTTGTATTTTTAATTTCTGTAAGCCGCCTTGTGTGCCCTTTGGGCATAAAGGCGGGATATAAATTAATAAAATATATATAATAATAATAATTTTATATATATATATGACTGGTCCTCTCTGAAAACACACAGACACACTGTTCTCCAAACTGGGAGTATGGGGGAAATTTCTGTAGGCATGTCCTCAATGAACATCTTATTGAATTGTCTGAGAAGCATAACAAATACAATGTATTTTCTCATTAATAAGAGCATAGCTCAGTGTCACAGAGCATGCCAATTTGAGTTCCTGGGATTTGCAAGAAGGGTTGACAAGGACTCCTGCCTATAACCCTGGAGAGCCGCTGCCAGTCTGTGTAGACCTTAGTGAGCTAGATGTACAATAATCTGATGCAGTACAAGGCACATGAATTCCCATACATAGGTGGATTATGGGTGGGCCTCTAGGAGGGGCACTACGAGCAGCAACAGTGCAGACTAGTGGTGAAAGAAGGACCAGGGATGGTGAAAGAACTGGGGAACTAGTGCCTGGTCCCAAAGAAGCATCACTCTGGAATGCCATTACATTGGGGCCAGGCACTGCTGCAGATGGGCTTCACACATTGAGTGCTGAATTTCTAACTGATCTTTCTAACCCAGCCTTATCATCTGATGTTTTCTGCTGGTGGGACTGGTGTTCTTCGAGTCTGGTATAATGCTTGAAGTGGAGAGCAGAAAACTTTTCTTTAATTGGGGAAAGTGCTAGAAATTGCCATTGCCAGTTGCCTCTCACAGCCTAAATTCCTTCCATATGAAATGATCTTGCACATTTAAGCGGCTCATATGTTCAGTTTAAGAATAGTGATTTCCAGGACCAAGAAACTGTAGACTGTGCATTTTTATTTCCAGAGCCTCACAGTTTTTACCTGTTAAATTATTTGGATCCTGAAGTACTTTAAAGAGGAAATAAAAGCTGAGATAATTTCACCTACTGCAATCCACTCCTTAAATCTTTTTAAAGCTGTTAAGTGGATGATTCACCTGAGAGAAGAACATACCATGCTAAAGTGATTGGCTGCCCTGGGCATACAGAAAGGGAATACAAATGAAATCTTCATGTGGTTGTCATGACTTGTTCCACTTAAAGGGATTTCACAAGCTTTGTGCTGCCTAGGAAACTACTCCCATACTTCATAAATACAGGCAATTTGATCCAAATGCACACGCAGCATATTATCGGCAGCATTTTATTCATAAATCTTTACAGCCTTAAGGAGAGAGCTGGTGTTTTCAAGGATGCAATTTTGGTGATCTCAGACATGCTGAAATATAAGGGGTCATGGAACTTGTAGTTGAGATCCACAAGCTATCAATTCAAATATTGATAGTCAATTTTTCAGTATGATATAGAGTCACCATGTTATTGTCTGGGCATCGTCCAATGAACACTCGAGACAACACTCATGGGAGAAAGGGCCACTTTATTGGCATTTTAATACAGAAAAGGAGGCTGAGACTTGCAGCTGCAGGGGCAGCGAAAACCCCTTTGTGGTGCGGAGGCAGGACCACTGGGCGGCCCTGGAACCAAATCTGTCCCCCAGGCTGGATGTGCACCCGACTCCAAGTTGCGCCCCGTTCTTGGGCGACACAGCTCATCTAGATTTGTCCCGTAAGGGGAAGGCAGCCAGACTGCGAGCCGTGCTGCCTTGAGCCTCTATTTAGTTCTTGTTTGTAGTGTGTCCCTTTAGAAGCATAGTTTTAAAACCTTACCAGTAGAATGCAAAATTTAAATCTTCATTAGTAGGAGGATGAACACAGGATGCACTTGAAACAGCCTGAGCAAATATAATAATAATAATAACTTTATTTTTACCCCGCCTTTCTCCCCAAAGGGACTCAAGGCGGCTTACAACATATTAAAAACATAATTTAAAAACAAATAAAAACATATTAACACATCATAAAAAACAGCAGTCAGAGTAAAAATAGATAAAAAGAGCATAGAGCAGCAGCAAGTCATAAAAGAATCAGGCCTGTACAAAATATTAAAAGATGTTAAAAAGATGTTAAAAGGCCGAGAACTCAGAAGGCTTGTTTAAACAGAAGGGTCTTCAGGCCTTGCTGAAAGGTCTCAAGAGAGGGAGCCATTCTTAAGTCAAGGAGAAGGGAGTTCCATAGCGTTGGTGCCACTACTGAGAAGGCCCTATTTCTTGCCGCCGCCCCACGTACCTCCCTAGGCGGCGGCACTTGTAAAAAGGCCTTCTGTGATGACCTAAGAGGACGAGCCGGATTGTATAGGAGTAGGCGATCTCTAAGATACCCTGGTCCAGAGCAGTATAGGCCAGTATAGATATAAAACACATCTTAATCCTGGGACTCTTGAGACCCACTGGACTCTTTGGTCTTATGGGAAAGGGGGAAAACTTAGATTTTCTTCTAAATAAGAGCACCAAATAGTTTACTAAAACTCATGAATCATTTGTTAGACACTAACTAAAGTCTTTCACTGGATTCAGTTCACTTAGTGTTCTTTTTATACATAATTAGACATGTGCTTAATGTAAAGGTTTGTCTTTGCTTTCTGGAGCCTGTACTTACTTTCACAACACAAGCTAATTTTATCTGATAATGGACTTTACAGTTAGGACTTGTTTTTCTCCTGTTACCTACAATCTCTAAAGAGATGGGCATTTCTAATAAGAAAAACCTCAAACACATCTTAGCTACAATAAAACAGGTTATATTTCATTTAGCTTATAATATACTTAAAACAAGTTAACTAATCATAGAATACATACTTGTTACTGAGGCTCTGAAACACATTGGACACTTTAGACACATAATTACTGCTTCTACTGGTACCATTTAAATTTACATTCTGAACTGGTACTATTTACACAAATGATTGAAATATTTCAGTTTATTACAGAACCTTGGTACTCTATTCTACTTTGTTTTGCCCTAAAGGACTTTTGGATCTATCTTCAGTTTGGACTTTATTCTAGCTTTCTTGGTATACCTCTTAGGTCTACAAATACTTCTTCTTATGGTTGGTGATTCTTGGCATCAGCCTGTTGTCTAGAATCTACCCTTGCTAACAGTTTCTCTAGCTCAGCTTCATTGTCTAGACCAGGGGTGCCCAAACCCCGGCCCTGGGGCCACTTGCGGCCCTCAAGGCCTCTCAATGCGGCCCTCAGGGAGCCCCCAGTCTCCAATGAGCCTCTGGCCCTCCAGAGATTTGTTGGAGCCCGCACTGGCACAATGCAACTGCTCTCAGCGTGAGGGCGACTGTTTGACTTCTCATGTGAACTGTGGGATGAGGGCTTCCTCCACTGCTTGTTGTTTCACATTTGTGATGCAGTAGCGGCAGCAAAGGAAAGGCCGGCCTTGCTTTGTGCAAGGCCTTTTATAGGCCTTGAGCTATTGCAAGACCTTCATTCATTCATATAAGTTCATCTTTAATGTATTCATTTATGTAAACTTATGTAGATTTATTCAAATTTTAAATGTAAATTAATTCTTTTTTTTTCCCTGGCCCCCAAAACAGTGTCAGAGAGATGATGTGGCCCTCCTGCCAAAAACTTTGGACACCCCTGGTCTAGACTCAAGCATCTGTTTAGCTTGTTCCTGGTCTTGTTGTCTCTGCTCATTCTTGAAACAAGCCTCCCAGCAAATGCTGGCAACTTTAAAGACCTGCTCCCATTCTTTTTCTCTTTGACTCTTTTGGGTTTCCTAGCAAGTGCTAGCCACTCAACCTTTGAGAATTTAAAAACCCCACTCAATCTCAGAGACTCAACCACTCAATTCACACGCCTGAGACTTAATGAACCTTCAATGCGTCTCACACACTTTAGTCACACAGGCTTATTCAACTCTTAAACCATATTACTTCTTGCCCAGTCACACCTTACGGATCCCCCTTTGGATATGGGAGTGCAATGTCATCCTCAGTTTGTTCTTGGAGGATTGGTTTTATGGTCTTTTTGCTTTCCTTGTTCCTCTTTTATCAAGCTTTTGAACCTGTTGATTTGTTTGGATAAAACAGACAGGCAAAAACCACATACTTTTTAAAAACAGGAAATAGTGCAGAGGGGGAGAGAGACAGAGAAGAAATCTTTTGAAGTTTCCGTAAGTCTTTCTCTATACACATACATGTATAGTCACATATTCACACAAAGTTAGCTGTTAAACTGTTCCATCAACCACAGGTTTTCTACGGTAAAGACTTAATGCTATTCCGTTACCTATAGTCAATACTCACACATGGAATCTATACTCAGAAAACATACACAAAATCTGGTTTTCTGATGAGATAATATGATGCTCTAAAGATACCTAATTGACAGAACAAAGGTCTTGTGAGAAAATCCTTTCATCTTAAGACAATAAAATGCTTCACACACATATTTCTGAGAACCCAGGGGGCATGCCCTTCCCCTGTCCATGTCCTCTCGTTTCTGGGGTACTGCTTTTGGCCTGGTCAGACCATCTGCACCCCGGTAGACAATTCTACATCTCACGCTCTTCACCCCCGGCCGCTTGTCCAGGTTTCATGGCTTCTTGGCACTTCTTCAGCCAAGGGGGTGGGTTTTGACTGTCTCCCTCCCATTTTCTATCAGACAGAGACAGACACAGATGGATGGGTGGGTGAACAACTGGTAAGGGGTCCAGAAGTTCAGAATAAGCAGGGGAATTAGACACCGCTTCCCTCCCGTACTAGCCTGGCCCTACGAGGAGCAATCAGGAAACGTAGCATAGGGAGGTATGCACTCTCTTCGTACGTTGTACAGACTTGCACAGTGTACGTCTCAGACACTCTCATTCACTCTACACATCTACCACCCCCACTTTTTTCTAAATTCCTAGGGGTTACACTGCTTCCCCGTGGCCACTTGTCCAGGGCTACTAGAGGTCCCCAGAGGATGACCGTGCCCCGCCACCACCCGCCTGGGGGGGACATGGGCCCAGGCCATGTAACACGGCGTGGGCTGCGCTCCGCTGCTGCCCGCCCACCATGCCATCTACCATGGTGCAGGGGGGAAAGCATGCGCCAGGCGGTGACCACCGTGGTGCAGTCCCCACCCAGCGGCCACCTAGGGGAGTGACGCGCACCCGTGGCTGTGTCAGCCATGGCGCGGCCAAGCCCCCTGCCACTCGCCCACCACACCCCCTGCAGCACGGGGGCAAAGCGTGTGCCCAGGTAGTGTCCACTGTGGCACGATCCCTGCCCAACGGCCGCCCGCCCACGTAATGGGATGGGGAGGGGGGCGGGAGGAACCAGCCACCTCCATGCGCCATGGGCAGGTAGCGGGCGCCATGGGGGGCTCCTGCCATAGCTACCAGCCCGGCCGCCCACCCGCCTGCCTGCCCCCCATGCCCCTGGCCTCCGCCGGGAGGGGCAGGCCACCCTTCATATCCGAGGGGGCATCCGAGCCTCATGCCTCCCAGGGGCAGGCTACCCTTTGCATCACAGGGGGGCCTCTGAGCCTCATGCCACCCCCTGGCCCGAGAAGGTGGGGGGCAGCCTGACAAGGCCGCCTACCAGGGAGGGGGATTCAAGCCCCCTCGTCCAACCCCGCAGGGGGGCATGGGTTCCCCTTTGCAAGCTCCCACCAGGAGCCCCTTTCCAGTACTCCTTGCCTTCCCTGGGAATGCTCTCAGGCCCCCTGTACCTCCCAGCCCGTCTCACCACCCCGAAGGGGCTCCCTCCCAGTTGAGCCTCCAGTGTTGGCTGGGTGCAGTCTGCTTGGTGCCCACAAGCATAGAAGGAAGGGGGGCTGTTGCTACGTCCTTAAAATACCTCTATTCTCCGCAGCCACAGCCCTCCACCAATCCCTTCTCAGGGAAAGGGGCTCGCGTGTTCCAGCCAGGTCATACAAACTCCGATCTCCCTGCTTGTAACTGAGCAATCAGGATAAAGATGCACTGCAAGAGAACTCATCATAAGCAATCATAAGCACACTTACTAGAGAGTAAACTCCACTGAACACACTTCTCAGTAAGCGTGCATAGAATAGCACTGGTTTTCTCTTTGAATGTAACTGACTTAGGGCCCAATCCTATTCAGTATTCCAGTGCCAATGCAGCTATGCCAGTGAGGCATGTGCTACATCCGGTGGTGGTGGGAAAGTCACAGAGGCCTCCTCAAGGTATGGAAACATTTGTTCCCTTATCTCAATGCTGCACCGGTGCTGGAAAATTGGATAGGATTGGGCCCTTAAACTTGCCTTGCAGGACTCCAGTGTAAAGCTGATTTCAGATGGAATCAGTTCACCAGAGATTTACTAGCTATTCAGGGTCCATGTATGGTGCTGGGGTTTCAGACAAGGAAATCTAACAGAGGAAGCTCCTCTTTATGCCACTATCTAGTTTGTATGAGGAGATGACTTCAAACTTGCTTTCTGCTGCACTCCACTGCCATCACTGCAGATGGTCAGAGGTGGTATTGCAGCTACCAAATTAGCAGGGTTAAGTGACTTTTTGCTGCACTCTGGGTCTCCATTGGTCATAGAAAGCATCTAACTCTGTCCTGCCTATAGATTCAGAGCAGATCATCACTCAGTTGCAGATTGAGCTGATCCCAGATTGCCCATCGTGTGGCTTACCTGGTGTGACTCACTTGACAGCTCATCTGCTTCCCAGCACAATTACCTGTCTGGCTGGTGTCTACTTGCCTCTAGGCTGCCGTCCCTGACAGTCTGTGCCAATCCCCCACTGAGCATTTTGAATCCAAACAGACGAGCAGGACCAACACAGGTGGCAAACTCCAAATGAGCGACTGGAGTGCCAAACCCTCAAACTAGTTGCCACGTCTGCAGCTAAGGTACCTTTTCCCCAACTGCCACTTTAGCTGCAGTCACTACCATCTGGAAACACCTAAGATGCTTCAGATTGTTGCGCATCGAGTCTCAAAAGTGGATTAAAGAATTTGTTATCGCTGTTGTTCTGCTGCGTTCGTAGGTTCTAATCGTTTGCAAAACCGATCTTCCTTTTGTTCATTAGCTTCAGATTTGCTAATTGTTTCAGCTAACCTGCAATGAAAGTAAACTCTGGTTTCATCTAGCAATTTGGCTCTTTTAAAGCTTAATTGCTAATTATGTTGTTTAGGAAACCTGATGGAAGAGATAAACGCTGAGGAAAATAAAAAACAAACAACAGATGAAACTGATCATAACAAAGGCAAAGAATAAAGCGATAGATCATGGACAATAATAGTGCAGAAGTAGGTGGCTTCTTTTAGCCTAGCTAGTTTGTCACCTGAAAAAAGTTAAATTGACAGTCTGGAAATATGCTGTCTTATCCTTCCACCTGTAACAAGCCAGCTTTCAAGAAAGGAGAGATCTTCTTGTCCTCATTTTCTATTTATCATCATCATCACCACCACAACCTATACGGGGCTAGTTATAGTCTGCTATTTGGGATCTGGCCAAGATCTTATGAATCACAGAGCTATTGCCATAGGATTTTCACTGTTCCTTGCAAGGTTGTTTTCTGGAGCTGCGGCAATTTCCTCAAGCCTAAGAATGTCTTCAGACTTCTAGGCAACCGAGAAGAAGTCTATAAGGTTTCTGCTTCAAGGGCTCCAATGACAATTGGCACAATATTGACCTTCTTTTCCCAGAGACGCCCAAGTTCTATTCACAGGTCTTGGTATCTTGTCATCATCTCACTTTCTTTGTCTTCGAGTCTACTGCCACCTGGGATTGCAATATCTATGAGCCAAGCTTGATTTTTCTCTTTGTCAACTACTGTTATATCTGGTGTACTGTGTTCTACGATGTTTATCAGTCTGCAATCTGAAGTCCCAAAGGATCTTTGCTTGATTGTTCTTGGTGATTTTATCAGGTTTATGATCCCAGGAATTTTGGTTCGAATGAAAATTGTGTTGTTTGCAAAGATTCCAGTGGACAATAGCTGCAACACTATTGTAATGTTCTTTATAGTCAGTTTTGGCAATCTTAAAACAGGCACTGACCAGCTGGTCAACTATTTCGTCTTTCATCTTACAAACTCGATATTTGCTGTTGTCACTGCTCTTCTGAATCTTTGCTTTGATATTATTTTTTGCAAGTGCCTGTTCCTGTGCAGCTAGGATGAGACCTTCTGTTTCTTTCTTTAAGTGTCCATTCTGCAGCCATTTCCAGGTGTTTTCTTTATCAATTTCACTATCAGTGTCTTTCAGATACTGCCCATGAAGTTATTTTCCTTTCCAGTTTTCTAGGCATCTCTAGGTTAGAGACATCATCCAGCAGTCCTTCTTTGTTCTTCTTCATGTAATCCTTCAGTGCTCGTTTTCCTTATTTAACTGTTCTGCTTATAAAAGACTTTTTCCACCTGATTTTCTTAGTAAGTAAAGTCTATCAATATCACTGTTGTTGTTGTTGTTGTTGTTGTTAAATTTCGTCATCCATCGACAAGGTTTGAGCTCTGTGAAACCACAGGGGTATAATAAGCATACCAGACTTAGAATGCCCAGTTCTGCCCTCCCCATGCCTTCCCAGACCCATGTGCTTGACTGAGTCAGCCAGCGCGATCTCTTCCATCACTGGTGGGATTCTGGCGTGCATCCATGCACCAGCTGCCCCAACTCACAAGGAGGCGCAAACATGTCTTATGGCTTGTTTGTGACACTCTCAGGCCAGCGCAAGAGACTTGCACTGGCCCAAAAAGCACTTAGGATAGTGGCTATTGAAGAGCTTCCTTTTCTGGTGCAATCCTATGCAGTACATATTTGGTTGCAATATGTGCTGTGGTGGGAGGTGGTTGTGGTGGGATTGCAACTCATTGAAAAGAATAGCAGAATGATCTGGTCCACCTGTGAAGCATAGCATTGCTTATAAATGCACCAGCAGAAACCACTTTATGACTCTCTATCTTGATTGTTCCCTAAAACCAAAAGGAGATGATAATCCATAATTCCATTGTTTAAATATTAGAAGAAAATGTCTGGAGCATATAATTTTGAGATCCAGTCTTAGATCAGGTACATAGATTTAATATTGTTGGTCCTGCAATGAGTTGATCCTAGCTGCTAAAGCAACTCTCTGAAAGGCAACAACAAAACCGAAAAGAAAGGAATCTTTTTTAGGAGATATTTTGATACCTCAACCATTAAGTCATTTATTACAGCAATCTCTTTTTGCACTCACTAGGGCTAATGATCTTCAAAGGTCCACCTGGAATGTGAAAATCTAATCAGTACTTAGGAAAAATATCCCTAGCAGCTGCTTTTGTTGCCACCAAGTCTCTGGGTAATGTCCATATTCTCAGCCCAAATGATTGCTTTGGACATGTTGTCTCCCAAACAGCCATGCCCTTGCATCTGGAAAGATGGACAAGCCAAAATGCACCTTTCATCTGCCAAGCTACAGGAGGACAAGCTGTTTGACAAACCATTAAGTAAGTCAACTGCAGAAGGGAAAGTGGGAAAAATACGTAACACACTTGACAGCCTATAAACAAGATCTCCCAATCTTCAGACTTGGCTATACATTTTACGCAGATTAATGAACTCAGGCAAGCAGCCTGGAAACATATTCATCTGGGGTTTTAGAGCTCAAGAAGTCAAATAGCCATTCCAATAGTCTGAACCATTATCCAAGATTTAGTTTAATTTACATATCTTGTTTACTCAGAAGAAAGATACTTCTACTGAGAAGAAAGCAAGTCAGCACATCTCAAATTTCTGTCTTACTAAAGTTTCAGTTTTATTCGTTCTCCTTTAGGCTGTAGTCCTATGCAGGCTTTCTCAGGAGTAAGTCTCAGTGGGACGTACCTCTGAATACACAAAGGTTTGTGCTTTTAGTTCTCACTACAGTATGGTTGAATAACAAGAAGAAGAAAAAACCCACACTCACCACTGGCTGTGATCTTCATTTTTCTTCTTTTAATTTAGAGAAATGAAAGATATCCATAGAAAAGGACAGATTGCTTTAAATTGTTTTAAATTACCAATTAAATGTGTGATTTGCTCACGGGATCCCTTTTGCCAAAAACAATTTGCTACAATACCATCTTGGGACTGGAAGGGTTTTCTCAGGGTCCAACCTTTTGCAGTAAGATGTTCCGTACGCAAGACAAGCAACAACTCAGCTGTGGTTTCCAAATTACAGTTTGCTCCAAAGGCTGGGCTGTAGGATGTTCTAGTCTTTGTGTGCCAAGTGGCACACAACGTAAAATAAAGCATTTCATGTGGAATAAAATCTGCTTATCTTTTGCCCAGACAAATGAAGACATTTTTATGGTTCTAGTGTTTATAGAGAAGGCTACAGCGATTGCAGATGTCACGCAAACTATGGGAACCTTATCATAGAATCATAGATTCACAACCCCATCCTATCCTCCCGCCCCCAGTGGTGCAGTTGCACCAAAAATGAGAGTGCTGTTTCCAGCATGGGAGGATTCAGCAGGGAAAGGGGATTTAACACCCCTGAGCTGTTAAATCCTGAGCTGCCAGGCACCCAGGGGTTCAGCAGCACCAAATGGCTGTCGCTGCATCCTGCTTCAGGATTTGGACTTCAGGCAGCTGCTGGCGGCTCCCAATGTCTCCTCAGGGCAGCAGTGGACCTCCCCAGCTCTGCACCCGGGGCAAAGGTCTGCGATGGTGCCCCCCGTGGGCCGTCGCCACCCCCCTGCACAAAAATTCACCCCCCTATCCACCTGAGGCTCAAGGAGCCTTGCACAACCTGAGCCCACGTTAGGGAAGCCTCTATGAGGTCCCCTGACACTATAAACGGTGCTTCCGGAAAACCAGAGCCCGGTTTTTCAGACCCTGTCAGCAGCCTCAGAGAGGCTTCCGTGGGGTCCTAGCGGCTCACGCCTAGGGCATTCCCATCGGACCTAATGGTAGGTCCGCAACTGCCTTGGGGGAAGGTAAGAAGCCCTGCAGTGGGGCTAATTGACTCTACACCAGCTATTTAGCCAGCACAGAGTAAAGCAGCCTTGTGTTGGCCCAGGAGGCACGATGTGGGGTCGGTCCCGCCCCTTCCCATCCCTCTCCCTCCCCCACCACACCTTCCCCCTCCCTCCCCCAGAATGCCTCCCCCCACCCAGACATACCCCTCTGCTGCTTGGCACTTGCCCAGAATTTCAGGCGGCAGTAGTGCGGGCTCACACTGAGCCATTCAGTGCGGGCTCACGCTGAGCCATTCAGTGCGGGCTCACGCTGAGCCAGCACCCATGCTGAACCAGCAATAAGTGTCACAACCTGCTTTATGGCATGTTTGTGATGCTCAGTGCCAGCGCTGGGCCAGCACCAGTCGTTCTGGATTGGGCCCTAAATCCCCTTACCACAGCATAAGCTTCCTACTCTGCAATGGGTCTTTTTGGATTTATGCTAGTAATTTCACTAGCAGAAGTCTGACGAAAGCAATGGGGCAGGGAGGCTACTAACAGAGGAGATAGGATCCTTTTGTGCCTGTATCCTGATGGACATAAGGCTCTTGACTGATTTTTCAAAGATGTTGAGGAGAGAAGCCAGGGGCTAAATGCACATCTTTTGTGACCCCCAAATGGTCATGTTTATCTCAGGTATGCACCGGATTCTATCCCCTCCATCAGACTCAACTGAGATCAAAAGAAAGCAAGAAGTTAACTGCTTCCTGTTAACCTTGATCTAGTTTCTTTCAAGCATTCAGGCTGCCAACAACCTGCCTTAACGTTGCTATAAGCTTAAGTGTTTATAGCGACCTATATAAGGAAGATCATTTTTGACCCACTAAGCCTCTATATTATGTTAATGGTTGTGGGGGGGGGGGGGGAGGTGTGCGGACATGGAGAATGGTTCCCATTTCCATATCCATAGGGGGGGTCCCTGGATTGGATCCCCCATGGATATGGGGGGCCTGTCTGTATGTACACATATATGTCAGGCAACTAAGGTGTATGCTGGTGATCAAGGGAATGGTGATGCATGTGCTGGAAGGGGAGGCACTGGAATCTTGGGGGGGGGGGGGAGGTTCAGATAGCAGATCAGCCTGCATTGCCCTGCATCCTGACACTTGTATATATCTGACTAAAATCGCAAAGAGAACCAGTTGTTTCTGTACTATTTTTAAGACCCTTTTTTGCAGGTTGAGGATTAACGTTGAAATATCAAACAACTGATCAGGCTGCAAATGAAGAGTTAAGAGATAGATTATGGCACCAGCTTGTGATTAGCCACTACCCTAATCACAATGGATGTTGTGTGGTGTTAAAAAGTGCCTCCCAAGCTACCAGGCCAGAGAAATCTCAGTTTTATTCCTTTTGTGCTTCAAATGACTCATATACATATATTTGAGCAGGTGGGCTAGTATACATTTTTATTGGCTAGTAACTTTGGAGGACTTATTTACAAAGCTCTCATTGCATCTGCACCATGTTCTGACTGTGTCTAGTGAGAGGAAATGGTAGGGAATTGCTCCAGAGCTCCTCAATCCAACTCCAAGTGATTACTTATAAGATTTATTTATGAAGAACTCCTGATTATACAGGAACTGGCTTCTGATTCTAATCTATTCATCATGGAGTCCTTTTCCCTAAGTTCCCTCTCCCCCCCTCCCCACTTCAATTGCTACCACAGAAATTTGCTTTTAAGGTACAGGTAGGACCATTGATAAGTGTTATACTTGCTTGGTCAGGGCAGAAAGAAAATGCATGGTTGTTGCTATGGCTTGTGAGTTGTGAGCATGCTAACAGAGTCATGCACATACCTGTTACCTTCTCAACTTTTCCAAACAGTTATGTACAGTGTGGATGTAAGAGAAAGAAAGATTTTAAACACACTAAACTCACACATGCAGAGCTACATCAGAGTCACTTTCCCTTAGTCCTGCTAGTCCACTCAGCTGCAATGTGTTTGTTAAATACCTCAATCATGCAGATAGGCCAATCAGATGGCTATTTATCACAAGCCAATCAGAGGGCTCTTTATCAGGGAATGAGTATATTTAAGATTAGTATTTTTTTTTAAGGCAGTGTATTTTAAGAGTGTTTGGTGGTGGTTGTGCTTTTTCACCTCCTAGCATTGCCCAATTATTATATGAACAGAAATCATTCACCTCTCAATCCCTCTCCCCCCCCCCCCACAGTTTTTTGAGCTAAGGGATTTGTGTCATTAGCATGTCTAGTATGTAAATTCCTTCAACTGTGGAATGGAGGAATAGGAACTCAGTGTACAGAACTGGTGAGCTGATCGGAAATGTTTTTATTGGCGCTGATCTTACACAGTCATTTCAACTGACTGATCAAACCATAAAAAATAGTGATTCCAATGGTCTTAAAATGTGTATGGCCACATATTGTGTCATACTTTGTCTTTTTAAAACATTAGGGCTGCAATCCTATTCATGTTTACCTTTGGAGTAGATCCCATTGAACACAATAGGACTTATTTCTAAGTAGATATGCATAGGATTGTGTTGGAGGAATCTTACCTGTTTTTGAACCATGTAATTTGTCTACTTCCTCTGACCCTACGGGGTTTATCCATTTGATCATAGGCAACCAGCACTCTAAATAATCATGCTGTTGTAGATGATGGATCTGTCTTTCAGCAGTTGACGTTCTGGTAGCTGCCAAAAGATGTACAGTCATTTGCAGATTGTCAGATGTAACTACAGTGTATATATATTTTAGATATCCAAATTGAACCAGAAGTGAATTCAACAACATATAATATAATCAGTCATTTCTCTACTGTTTCATAGAACTGCTTTTCCATGTGGTATAATCTTAGGGCAATTTCAAAAGTGGCATTCTTAGAACTCATAGGGCACAATCCTAACCAGGTCTACTCAGAAGTTAGTCCTATTTTGTTCAATCAGGCTTACTCTCAGGAAAGTGTGGTTAGGATTGCAGTCTTAGTTCTTAGAATTGATTCAGTTCTTAGCTATGGTATAATCTTAGGCAATTCCAGCAATCATGAAGCAAAATTAGCCCACAATCTAATATGCCTCCAATACATGTCATATCCGAATGTAAATAAGCTATTTGATTGGAGTAAGGCATTATTAGTATTTCATTTTGCATAATCTTTTCTAGGCCAATTTTTTATCTGACTGGTTGGCAACCCAATTTGACCCAAGTTTGGTTTGTGTGTGTCCCCCTCCCCCGTAGATAGCATACGGGAAAGAGGAGGAAATGGGGGTACCTTTAGAGCAACAATTTTCAACCTGTGTGCCATGGCACATTGATGTACTGCAAATGGTCTGCAAGTGTGCCACAGGCCATGGGGGGGGAAGTTTACTTATTAGCATGGTCATTGGGGGATGTGAGCCCCAACCAGCAGCATGGTGTGCCTTGTCAATTGTCCAAAAACCGATAGTGTGCCTTGACAATTTTAACACCTTGTCAGTGTGCCATGATGTGAAATAGTTTGAAAATCACTGCTATGGAGGGAGAAAGGGCTTTAAAACCTTGTTCCCATCATGATTCTGTTTGCCCCTTTTCCTCATCATATTATTTACTTACAGTACGTGCCTCATTTCTACCAACAAAGGCCCACAAGCTGGCTTGCAGAAGAACCATAAAAATCTACTATAAAATTATTATTTAAAGAGTTATCATAGTAAAATTCTTAAAACTAACAATATAAAGCTAACAGGAGCAATAGTATAAGAAGACATTAAATAAGCGTGAGAATCATCCAAAGGCTGGCAGAAAAAGATAATGTTTTAACCATTCACCTAAAAGCACCAATAAAGCAGACCATCCAACCATGTTTTCCTTCCAAGAGATTTATGTACACAGCTGGATAGACTGGGGAAAGCCATTCCAGATGACTTCTGTCCAGCAGCCATTCTGCAGCTTAGATTGTGTTACTCCTACCCTGCCTGCCTTCAACCAGTTGCCAGGTGTCCAGACACTGTAACTGCAGTCACTTTCTCTTCCCCACTTCTGATGCCTCAATGACAGTCCTCTAACAGCAGTACTGCCTTGAAGGTGTCACAGATATGCCACAAAAAGCGACTGTGGTTGCCAGTTTAAAGCCCAATGACATATTTTTCAAGTGGGCATTTGAATGCAATGGCATCACATCCTTGCCATCCAATTATGGCATCACATCACAGGCCTGTTACTTGGACACAGGCTGCATTGGTGCGAGGGGGCAGCTTCTAAACGAGCAACCTGAATATCTGAGAACCCACATTCTGCACCTTGCATTTCATAGGATTATAGCCAAGGTCAAGCCAGACCAGTGGTTCCCAAACCGTGGGTCGGGACCCACTGGTGGATCACGACCTGATTTTTGGTGGGTCGCATAGCATCCAGCAGAGCCTTCAATGAAGACAGTGTGATGGAAAGATCAGGTTGCCTCAAACCCTGAGGCGATTCAAAAATCAGATAGCTGCTAATTGCCCTGCAAAGAGCTCAGCTCCTACAGTGTGCAAGCATGTGTCCTTGTAGGGAGATAAATGTTTGAGCATCTTTTGGGGGGGGATCATTATTACTAATAAATAAATAAATAATTTCTTTCTAGATCTTTCTTTTTTACAACCTTGTAAACCTAGGTGGGGCCCGATAGAGTGTTGTTTTAAAAAGTGGTTCCCGGTGCTAAAAAGTTTGGGAACCACTGAACGACAGTTCAGTTTTGTTTTTTTTACCAGACCTCCCCAACGTACTTGTGTGTCTGTAGTACAGAAATAGCTTGACTCTGCCACTGTATTTGTTTCCCTCTCATTTCCTTGTCTTATACATGTTTCCCAGGATAGCCCACTGGTCTTACAGTCTGACAGGAATGTAACAGTGAATGCAAGGAATCACATGGGACAGTTAACGGGACAACTGACTGTAGGTAAGTCCTATCTTCTAAAGAAGCTTTTGTGTATCGTTTTAAAGTTGTAAACCTCATTTTTTTTTTAATTTCAGTCATATAATAGGAAAAATGCAGGCAAAGATTGTATCCAGTTCAGTGCACTTTCAATTTTACGATTTCCTGATAGGTACCTTTGTGGGCAGAATTAGCTCTGCAGTGGTAATTGAAGTTTTAAAGGATCATTTATGACAACAAATCCATTATCAGGTCAAAAGAGATTTGAGTGACATTCCTATACACAATTACCTGCGAGTGAGCTCCATTGAACATACTGTAATGGAACTTACTTCTGAGTAGACATGTATAGCATTGCATTGCTAATGTAACTTCAGGATTTTCTTGTACAACAGTGTTTTCTCACAGCTAGATTTAATGTCCCTTATTTATGGGATTACTTGGGGCGTTTCATTAAGTGTCTTATGCATTTTTGTGGTGCCACAGAGAAGCAAGATCTGCAGAAACTTATTTCTATCTTTGAAAGTAACAGAGATTTTTCTGTTATGGCTGTATGCATATACTGTATAGCATATGATTCATTAAAACATCCAGAAACACAGTCCTTTTAGATTCTGGTTGAGATGGGAAGCCCTTGGAATTTGTTTCCATGTACAGTGGGCATGCTCTGCGATTAAAATATACATATTAGATTTGAGTTTTAGACATCATGGATGGCGTTACAGGGGATATGGACTAATCAAATCCTATATTTTTAATTCTGGTATTGAACAGATCAGGTTCCCTTAGGCTGCTATGTTTATTTTTCTAATTGAATTCCCCCCCCCCCAAAAAAAAAACCATTGGAAGACTTATAAAAGGTAGCGTTGTTTAGTGGTTAATGTCACACTTAACCAGGGAGCAGCAGGGAGCAATGCTGGGCTTTGGTGAGTGGGGGCGGGGGGGAGGCATTCCGTGGCAGGGGAAAGGCAGAGTGGGGGGAGGGAGCAGGATGGCAGGGGGTGGGGCTGGCAGAGCTCTGCTTCGCTGGAGCCAGAGCCCTGCTTCAGGCCTCCCAGTCTGACATGAGACTGCTTTATTCTGCACCGGCTAAATAGCCAGTGCAGAGTTGAGTAGCCCCATTGTGGGGACTCCTCCTTTACCTAGGGGAAGGGGATGAATGTCGCTGGTGGCTGCCCAACGGCTATTGGATGCAGTAGTAACCATTTCAGTACCGTTGCTCCTCTGGGCGCCAGGCAGCAAAGGATTGGGCTGCCCAGCTGCAATGCTATATACACTTTCCTAGAGGTAAGCCTCATTGAGCATAATGCATTGAGCATAATGCAACTTATATCTGATGTTGCGTAATGCAATTTATATCCTTTATGCTTAGGGTTGCACTTTAAGTTGCAAATCAGGTTTACTTCATATTTCTCAGTTTCCACCTATAGTTTGTGATTCTGCTAATACAATGCCTTCACTTTGTTCATTTCACAATGATGGGTAGTTTGGTATTGTCATGGTTTTTTCTTCCAGAGATCTGTAGCTTTCACTTTAAGTTTGCATAATAGTTCAGCTTTGTAGAACTTAAAAAAAAACAAAGCTATTAAGCTTGAACCTGCACTGTTTAAATAATGATTTCTGTAGTGAGCATTTGTCATGCCGTATATTTTAGGTTTTTTATTAATATTCCAGGTATGTTGTTCTGGTTCTTAATGATTTCTCCCATAAATCATCTTCTGATATCAGGCTTTCTCTCCTTTTCTATCCTTCCTGATTGTTCCAACTCCCTTACCTTCATCTGAATGCCTTTATCAAGGCCATCATCATGAATGCCTTGTTCTGCAGCTTCCTTAGAGGTCATATGACAGATTAACCTCAGGGCCACACTGTTTACAGTAGTTGAGCAAGTCAAGTAACTTCTGGTAAAATATGCACAGGACTGTACTGTGAATTTATTTATTTATTTATTTATTTATTTATTTATTTATTTATTTATTTATGTGACAACCCTAATTAACATCACATATTAATCACTGGAAATTTCCCTTCAAAGTGGCTTTAGAATAATACAATCAACAATTAAATAGGGAAGTTGTGCTGATTAGAAGATATTTTTTTCCTACATGAGACTTCTTAAATCCCCTAAGCTGGATGCAGTTAATGAGCAAACAAGATACCTTCTCCCCTTCTGCATTATTTTGAAAAAAGCTAAACAGCATGATTATATCTTGGAACAAGGGCTGGCTCCAGGTTTGCGGAGCACGTTGCTTTTTACATTGGTCAGCTTTAGGGGATCTCCCTAGGTTTACTTGCTGGTGGTGAGAACCATAGTAGCATAGCCTAGTGGTGACAGAAGGAAAGTGGAAGTAAAAACCACTGGGAGACTGGAGTGTACATCCCTTTTTAACTTGCTCAGTGTGTGGACCCAATACAGTATCCCTCTGGAGTGTCAGTGCATTGGGTCCAGGCACTGGGTGAAATAAAATGGGGCATGCACTCCAACCTCTTTTTGTTGCCACCCCCCCCCCACACCCCATTGGGTGCTGGGTCTGGGTCAGTGCCTAGCTGAGAGACCAGCTGCAAATTGTAGGTGTGTGCACCTTCATCTCCAAGGAAGACTTTAGAAGTTGGGAGGGGGTGAAGTTCAATGGCAAGTCTCAGGCTAAGGTGTTGGTATCTTCTGGGAAGATACCTGAGAAAGATCCCTGTCTGCAACCCTGAAGAGCTTCTGTCACTCAGTGACAACAATACTGAGCTAGATGGATCAGTGATCTGACTCCATTTGGTAGGTTCCTATTCATCCCACCAGTCGTGTCACTAGGGTTTGCATCACCTGGTATGGGAGGGCAGTGCCTCACCCCGGTGATTGACCTCATCCCATGCAGTGGGCTGGGCAGTGCCCTGGACGGCAGGCATGATGATGCACGATTTCCCCACCCCACTGGTTTTTTGGCTATAACTTTTGATATAATAGAAATATTTTAATGTGGTCTGTTTTATTGCTTTCTATATGAAATTATGCATCAAATGATATATAACATGGTGGTATTATTCAAAAATACCAAGATTTAAAATTTTTTGGCCAGTAGTGGTGTCACACTGCCCCCCTGTGCATGTCACCCAGTGCGGTCTAAACCCCCCACACTCCCCTAGGGACACCACTGCATCCCACTATTGTAAAGAGAGGGAGGAGTTGGCAGCCAAAGCACTGTTTTAATAGCAAATGTGAGAAACAAAACAAGGACCCAGAAACTGGTGGAGGACAATTCCAAGGCAGGATACCTATGTTAGCCAGCATTGCTTGTTGGAAGGTATGAATCTTCTAGTAAGAAATCTCTGGGAGATCCTCCCCCCTCAATTCAATTCAATCCTCCCCCTCAATGTCGCTTCACTCTTTTAGTTACTGTGCATAATGCGTGGCGATGTAATATGCGAAGACACACCATCTGTGATTATTCCCCTAAATGACCATGTCAAAGGTAACCAGGCTACCTAGCAGATACAGATGGATAGAAATTAAGCTAACACCTGTTCTGATCATATTGTACTTGCCAGTGCATTTCAGGAACCCTCTTCTATCTGCTTCTAGTAAATATGTTCTTTAAATCTTTGGTGTCAGCAATGTTTAAAGCTAAGTTGCCTCTAGCCCCCAGTTGTGTTTGACGCTGAAAAGTGATCTGAAGTTCTAGTTGATGTCAAGGCAACTTGGAGAGTGATTCTGAAGTGGAGGAACGAGGATGAGAGCACGGTCCAATCTGCTAGAAGTTACTGTATTTTGAGCTTAATACCATAAATATTTCAAGTGCCCTAAAGAAACATATGTTCCTGTGTTAGTCATTACTGCAGACACCTGTGAACTATTTAATTAGTCTACACAGTTGGTGCAGATTGTATGATGAGGCTCATCATTTGCTGATTAAAATATAGCATATTTGCATTTCATTCCACTTCTCTTATTTTCAAGTTTTGGTGAAGGCTCTCCCAGGATGGTAAATTGATTTTGCAGTGGTATCAGGGCCCTCACATTCCTCACAGTCAATGGTGTACCTCTTGGGGGTGGGGAAGGGACAGGAAACATGCATTAATAAGTAATATCTAGCATTTTTTTTTGAGAGTTCACCAATCCTGTCAGGAATGATCAGAAATTGTTTCTTGGTTTAACAACATGGCTGATGTCCAGGTTCATTGCTGGGCAACTACCAAACATCCAGGGCCTTCCATAGATCCACTGCTGAGCCTAGAGACACCTGCTGAGCCCGTAGCATTCACATGGCGATGACGACACACTTGAGGCTCACCCAGGTAGAAGGTGACCCATGAAGGGCACATTTGCTGAAGGCCTTCTGAAGCCTGGAGCCAATCTGGATTAGTACCTGGTAAAAAGGACCTGCAATCACAGATCTGAGTCTTGAATTGCAGTTATGTACACCAAGGTTGACTGTGGAGTTTGTTTATTTTATTACACTATTTGTATAGTATGCACTATTGTATACCCTATTTGTTTTTCTCATAGATTCAAATTGGATTTTTACAAATATTGTTCCATTCTTATAGAACCCTTCATTCTCCAGCTGCTTCCCTTCACAATGTGGTCAGCTCTCTGGCATGCATCTCTCTCTCTCATGCCTTCAAGCTTCTGTGGGCAACCATAAAACATGCCCAGGCAGATTATCAAACTGTTATCCATTCTTGCCAGCAGATTCATCCACATCCCCTTGCTCTCTCACCACAGTGGCTCGTCAGTGACTCTGTTCTCTCACAATGGGTTATATAACAGCTTTGTCAGTGGCTTCTAGTCTCCCCTCCAAAACTATGACTGAGCTGATCCCATTTAGCTCTTCAGGCAGGGTGACAGTATAGCTTAAGTAACCGCTAGAGCAGGGGTCTCCAAACTTTTTGGCCAGAGGGCCGCATCAGATATCTGGCGTGATGTGGAGGGCCAGAAAAAAAAAATTTAAATATAAAATTTAAATAAATAAATTTAGAGATGTAACTCAGATGAGTGAATAAATGAATGAATGGGCTCATTCATTCAACCTCTCTGACCCTCAGAATACCCTCCAGACACAATCAGAGCACAGTTCTGGTCATGTTCAGTTGAGTGGGCCAGAGGCTTTCAGGAGACAAGAGGTTGGCCGTGGGCCGGAAAGAGGCTTGCTGCAGGCTGCATCTGGCCCCCGGGGCGGGGTTTGGATACCCCTGAGCTAGAGGATGGGGTGGTCTTGAGTTTCAGGGCATGGTCTGACAGCTCGTGATGCATCAAGCTTGCTGAAGCTAAGCAGCTCTGGGTCTGGCCAATTTGTTTTAATGCCTAGATAGAACCTCCCAGGAACCCTATGTATGTTACCTTAAGTTCCATGTTGGCCAAAAGGCAAGACAAAAAGATTACAACTGGAGAGGAATGGGGGGAGGGGAGAAAGGACAGCTGTGGTTACCCTAGAAAATGAAAGTATAAGAGTGCAGCATTCAGTGTGTTAATCCACCAGTTTATGCAATGGAATTCACTCTTTAATGTGTGATTAGGACGTACTATATTCATTGGCGGTCCTGGGGGGGTTTGGGGGTACAGAAGCCCAAGGCGCCATGCCTGTGGGGGCGGCATCACCACACCTGCCGTGCCGCCTCTGCCTGCCTTCTGGAGCCATTCTGCAGTCCAGCTAGACCCTGCATGATGTCCATGGGTACTCCGAAAGCCTTCTGAGGCCTCCGGAGTACTGTTAAACAGTACGTCTGGTTTCAGAAGGCTTTTGGAGTACCTGTGGACATTGTGCAAGGCTCTGTACAGCTAGGTGAGTCTCCTTTGGGGGGGACGGCATGTTGCAGAAGGGGCAACAAGTTGTGGTTTTGTGTCCTGGGGCAAAATAGGGGCCAGGTCCACAACTGACTTTATTCATATCTTTCACTGAGTTATCTAGGAGTAATCCCAGTTTGCAAAGAAATGAAGTGATAGGCAGGGCTTGTTCAGTGACTCACTCCCACACTGTCCAATGACCTTTTCAAAGAGGTGGAGTCTTGCTCCTCACTTCTGACTTCTGTGCTGCTGTGTAAGATGCATATTTTTAGAAAAGATTTTGGGCAAGGAGAAGGAGGGTTATTGATTTGGACTGTGCTCCTCTCTGGCCATTAAGTTAGAGGATGGCTTTATGCTGCTACTGGTCTTTTGAGTTCTTTAACATTTTATTGAAGTCTTAGTTGGATTGATTGATGGAAGTTATGTTTTAATCCTTGAAAACTAGCCATGGTGAGCATTTGGGAAAGGCAGGACTGAAATATTTAAAATAAATTGATGTATAAGGAAGAGGCAAGGATGCACGATGGCAAATGGCAGTGCTCTCAGGTTCAGTGCTTGGTTACCATTCTCAAACCCACTGCTGGTACTGCAAATGAGGACCATTAATTTCAGTATAGGGCAGTGTGCTATTTTGAGGAGTGAGTTGTCTCTGGTTTAAATAGTATAATGCAGTGTTTCTGAACCAGTGGTATGGGTGCTGTCAGTGATACTTTAGGTGGTGTCTGGCGGAACTTGTGGGACCTCTGGAAATCTGCCACCCAGCACTGAGAACAAGAACGTGACGCAACAAACAGCAGTAGGTAGCTCCAAAGCATGCTTTTCCATGCTCAATAAAGCCTTCCTGTCCACCGTGAGTCTCCTTTTGGTGTTTGTTATGTCCTATCTGACCTCCGAACCCAGACGTAACTGGCAATGATGTAATCACCAGTTACTTCTGGGGGTACTTCAAGTAGGTGAACCATATGAAGTGGTACAGTGGAGGACAAACCTTGAGAAATGCTGGTATAATGCAGATTGATAGCATTGGGTAAATATTTTTTAATAACTGCACTGCTTTGTCTGGTATCACCATCTACTGCTAGCTGTCCTGATGTTATCGCCATGAGACTTGCAGTTGCAGTCACTCTTTGTGCTGCACCTTCAGGCTGTGCTCTGCTGGTGGTGGTGGGGGGGAACCAAACCAGCTGTGTAATCTGGAAAAAGGATATGTGATGTTAGTGTGTGTTTGCAATAGAAGCATTGAAAAGTATGTTAAGAAGCCTTCTTTTTGTGTAATGAAAGCCTGGCTTTAGTTTATAGGTCTGTTATAAGAGTCACAATAATGCAGAGATTAGTTTCAGTGACTGAACAGAATGGGCACAGAGGACTTGTGTAGCATAACAATGGCCCCGTAAGTGAGGCATTGATCATTCAGTGGCTTTGTGCTTAAAACGAAGCAGGGGAAAGAATTCTAATTTTGTGCAGATACATTTTTCATTGTACGCTTGGGCCACTGAAATGAGAAGATCTTCTCTCTCGGGATAGATCCATGATATTCAACAAGAAGGTATTTAAAGCCATGTTCCAAAAGTCATAAAACATCTGAGCGGCATTGTATGTAGACATATGAAATCTATCAGAAATTTGAGATGACAGGGAGAACTTAAAGATTTCCCACATATTGGAATCATGCTGTATGTATTCTGCACCAAAATGATTTAAAGTCCACTACCTGAAGGACTGTGCTAATTGGAATAACTTACATATGTGTCAAATATATGGGTGTTTGCTTAGCTGTATGTAATTTGTCCTGCCCCCATCATTCCAGTCTTTAGCTAACTTGGACTGTTGTGGGTGGAAGAGTGGTGACAGAATAAAATAAAGGGAAGACAACAGTGGGTGAACATTTTCATTCATGATGGCTAGAATACTTTCTTGTTGAGTTAATGAAAGCAGACGTTATTCTTCCAAATGCAATGTAGTCTATGCCATATAGTCACAGTGGAACCACAGATATGCCCAGGGTTGTAATCAAAAGGTAGCAGCAATCTGGGACATCTTCAAACAGGAGCAGTGGTGACATCCACAGAAGCTTTCACGTGCTGCCTCTGAAACGTTTTCCAAAGGACCTTAACTGAGAATAAACATCAGGCTCAATAGGAGGCAAACTGAGAAATTTGCCTATCAGGGTCTAGGCCAGTGGTTCCTAAAGAGTTAAAAGATTTATATACCACTTTATAAGCACAAAGTGGTGCACTATATAACATAAAAATGCAATAGAATTAAAATAATTTATTAGGAAGATCTAATCAACAGGGTGTGAAAGAATCAATTCTGGCTCTGTTGCAATGCAGTAATAACAACAATAACAAATTTCTGTAGTGCCTTCTGAGTGTACAAAACATCTCCCAAGTATTATCTTAATGTAGTCCCTGAAATAACCCTGTAAGTATTATTACCCACATATTGCAGCTGAGGCTGAGAGAGAGCAGCTTGCCCAAGGCCTCCTAGAGAGTTCATGACAGAGATGAGATCTGAACCAAGAAAGTTCCAATTTGTAGCTCTGTCTCTTACCACTATAACAAATCTCTTTTTTTGCTTTTTAATTGCAGTTTGCTTTATTGCGAAGACAGTCAACACAGATAGTGAATTTTTACTGCAAAAAAACCATTTATCCCCACTTACACATTAATTTTTCCAACCACTGAGACCTCGAGACCAAGAATGTGATTTAGGAAGCTTCCAGTCTGTTTTGGGTAGCGTTTAGAAAGATGCTTGGTTAGAGGGCTTGCTTCAG
The DNA here is from genome assembly GCF_035046505.1 of Tiliqua scincoides. NCBI lineage: Eukaryota > Metazoa > Chordata > Lepidosauria > Squamata > Scincidae > Tiliqua > Tiliqua scincoides. The sequence continues at coordinate 65,106,009 of NC_089826.1, forward strand.
TTTCATTAACTAGCAATGCTTAACAGCTAAGGCAGATGCTATGTTCCTGTCATGACATTCACAAAGTGACTGCTGTGTGCTAAGCACAGTTGAATTATTTGCAGCATCTGGCCCTATAACAAGTCTCTGACAGGACATTAAAATTTTATTTTTCTCTCTCCTCTCCACCCCACTTTTGACATTCAGAAATCTCATTAATGTTTGCAAAACTCTATCCCGCAAGCAAACTGGCCAAGAAGGTCACTAAAGAGGGCAAGTAAATTTCGTGCCTTAGTATAACTTAGGTTATGATATATCTAGAAAATGTGGTGTCATTCTCATGTCCTTCTGAGTTAAGCTTTGAGCTCCCCGTCATTGACAAACAGGCTGCATGATGGTGAAATGGTAGTGAAGTAATGCATTACAGGTTGAGGGCCAAATCCTATCCAACTTTCCAGCTCCGGTGCAGCTGCAACGCAACCCGGAAGTAAGGGAAAAAATGTTCCCATACCTTGAGGAGGCCTATGTCCCTCAACCACAGGATGCAGCACATACACCATTGTTATAGCTGCACTGGGCCTGGAAAATTGGATAGGATTGGGCTCTGAGTCTCCTTATTCACAAGGGTTCCATTCCCAGAACTCACATGGATGGCAGAAATCGCATTAGAGCAAATCCATTTAAAAAACAATGTTAATTTGCTAGGCAATTTAAAAACAGCGGAACCACTGACAATTTAAAAACAGCCTTGCTGACCTTTGTGATGTAAGACAGAGTCATTAGGCAGACAATTCATCAATCGGTTTCTCTCTAGGCTTCACTCCGAGCCAGCAACCCCTCCCTTCACCCAGAGCTCAGCGCTGGGAAAGAACGCAAAGTGATTATCATTCTTTCACAGGTTCAGGAGGAAGAGAGGGGTCGCTTGCCTTGGAGTGAAGATTTTCTAAGTGCCTGGAGAGAGAATGGATTGAGGGATTGTCAGCCAGCTGCCCTCTCTCTCATTACCGAGGCTATTGTTAAATGATTTTTTCCCTTTAATTTAAAGGGCCCTTCCAATAGCGTTGAGATAAAATCGCGGGGAAAAAAATCGATGGCTAATTCGGTTATACCTGTACTGCAAAAGGACTACATTTACTGTATCATGAATGCAGATGGGAGAGGATCTGGTATAAGTGTAATGGTTATAGGCGTGCCCTGGTATCTGCGGTGGATGTGCTCCTCCCTCCAACCTGCAGATATCACAAAACATAGATATAGGGGAACTGAACTGCTGAACATATGGGCAACTAGGCTGCACTTTACAGAGAGCCTAACAGGAAGCAGGAACTCCTGCTTTCTGGAGTGCAACTGATTGCCTGCACCTTCAGAAGTCCAAGGTGGCTTCAACTGAGTTCAGCTGAGGCTTCAAGGTGGGCCTAATACAGGGGTGCCCAAACCCCGGCCCTGGGGCCACTTGCAGCCCTCGAGGCCTCTCAATGTGGCCCTCAGGGAGCCCCCAGTCTCCAATGAGCCTCTGGCCCTCCGGAGATTTGTTTGAGCCCACACTGGCCCAACACAACCGCTCTCAGTGTGAGGGCAACTGTTTGACCTCTTGCATGAAATGAGGGCTCCCTCTACTGCTTGTTGTTTCACATCTGTGATGCGATAGCGGCAGCAAAGGAAAGGCCAGCCTTGCTTTGTGCAAGGGCTTTTATAGGCCTTGAGCTATTGCAAGACCGTCATTCATTCATATAAGTTCATCTTTAATATATTCATTTATGTAAACTTATGTAAATTTATTCAAATTTTAAATGTAAATTAATTATTTTCTTCCCTGGTCCCCGACACAGTGTCATAGAGACGATGTGGCCCTCCTGCCAAAAACTTTGGACACCCCTGGCCTAGTATGATGAGCATGGGCCCTTAGATATTTTTTTCTGGTAATTTTGTTTAGTAATTGTTTTAACTCATAATTCTTAACCATTTTGAATGTATCTGTAAAACAAAGATGGCTCTAAATATTTTAAAATGTAACTTTCCAGTCAGACACTTGAGGCATATGTGGAAGGAGAGGCACAGATAATGGACATGGTGGGAACAAGGAACCCATTTCTATTTAATTGTACGAACTCTCCACAAAATTTTACCATCTGCCTCCACCTGCATTTCCAATTTCTCAACAGTATTTAATTGTGGAAAATGTTGGACTTTTAAAAAAAAAAAAAAAAGAATTGTATTAAAAATGCAGAATGACTGAAATTTCTTTGAATCGAGGCGTCGAAGCCCAAGACTGAAAAATGCCAAGCGTCAGAATCAGGAAAGAAAAGGTTAAAGAATACTGAATGGGAGCATATTTCAAAACTTCAGCTCCTGTAGTGAAATCCACCTTACAATGTGAAAGCAGCCAGCATGGAAGGGATTGGCACCATTAGCAATTATTTTTGAGAACTTGGGGATGACAGGTAAGGTCTCGGAGGACTGCAGCAGGTCAAACGCCAGGCCTATTTTTAAGAAGGGGGAGGGGGGAAGCAAGGATCCAGGGATTGCATTCAGGCCAGTTTAATTTAACAGCTGGCAAATTTTTAGAGTAACTAATACAGCAGTCAGTCAGCACTGCACCTGGAGGAAAATAAGGTGAACAACAATATGAGAGTATGACTGGGCTTTGTTGCAATGGGAGCAGTACAATGAATCTTAAGAATATTTTTTGGTTTTCCAATGAGAAGCTTGGCTCGGGTGAAACTTTGATTCGGTGTCATGCTACCTGTTCGTAGTCAATGAAAGTCAGCGGAGGGATTACTAGAGGCAGCAGTACCTGCAGTGATGATGTTGTGGCATAACTTCTGGGCTCTTCCAGTAGAGAAGGGGGTGGTGATAGCAGCTTTGTGATCTCACTGCCAAAACAGGAGGAGGTGGCAGCTTTGCAATCTCGTTGCCGACCCGTTTCTTCTACTTTGGAGACTCAGGGTCCAATCCTATCTGGCCCGGCACTGGCGTTACACTCATACTGCCAGTTCTGGGTGTCGCAAACATGCCATAAGGCAGGTGATCTGTGTCACCTTGTGAGGAGGGGACACCGGCATGGGACCCAGCACCGGAAGAGAACACCACAAGAACATCCAGTTCTGCTACCACCTGGCGTTGTGGTGTTTTGGGGGTGGGGAGGAGGGTGGAACTGGGCAGGGGAGGATCAGGCCCAGGAGGAGGGCGGAGATGGCAGCAGCTTCTGATCCCATATCCTGTCTTCCCTTCTGGCCCGGGCAGCCTGACATGGGCCTCCTTGACTCTGTGCCCACCCAAAGGTGGGCGTAGAGATGAGGAGATCTATTGACACAGTGGCGACCTTACCTGGGGAACGCAGACAGAAAATGACTAGTTTTCCCCCATTCAGCTGCTGGCCCTGTACAAAAGGAAAGCAGGAAGGAATGTGTCCATGCTAACCAGTTGGAATTACTCCTATCAGCCTGGCTTCTGCAAATAAGCAGATTTGATCCTGCTCCTTCCTGTACATACATTCATCTGAAAGAACACGAATATCAGTTGATTTCATCATGGCCTACTTCTTCTGAAGTATAAAGGAAATGTTTACCTTACTCCAGAGCGCAATGCCATAGTCTTTCGAGACTGAAGGTTGCCAATACTATACTACCTTACTCCTTTTATTTTATTCATTTTTAAAGTTCTGTGCAGGATGTTCAGTAAACAGCTTTTATGCTTCATATTTATATAAAATCAATGTGTATGCATTTATGTTTTACTTTATAAATGTTGATCATCTTATGCTATTGACCTAATGCCCTTCTCTTGCCTCATCACTTTCTTTGCTTTTTAGCTGCCTGTAAATGAAGCATTTATTTCCAAGGATTTTGTACACAAAATACTGCAAGCATAGCATAACTAGATTACTTTATTAATCTGTTACCCTTAACCAATTTCACTGGAGCAAGCTGTATTTGTTTTTTTGTGGCGCAGCTGCTGACCCAGCACTGGGAAGGATCAGGCTTGATATCTATTAAAGCCTATGAAAAAGATCTAATTGCATTGAATGGGAGTCAGATCAAGATCAGGAATGTCTACAGGAAATGCAGCACACACTGTTTGTGCTTTGGAGTTTAATAAGGTGTTTGCTGTGGTTTCACAACAGAGTCTCGAGAGAGCCTGTTCTTGGCAATAATGACGCTGTGTTCGGCACTTCTAGATAAATTCTTGTGTGGGTGCCCGTTCCTTGGTCATACACCCGTGACTGCACGTGCCACATTTCAAATCCCATTGAGGATTTATCTAAATAATTTAAACCAGGGGTGCTCAATAGGTGGATCGCGATCTACCGGTAGATCGTGAAGCAAAATGAGTAGATCGCGGAGTGCCGACCCCCCCCTTCAGGTGCCTCTGGGAGGAAACGCCGGGAGTAAGGCCCATTGTACTCAATGGAGCTTACTCCCAGGTAAGTGTGGCTAGGATTACAGCCTCACAGCCTAATCCTAGGCATGTCTACTCAGGAGTAAGTCCTGTTATACTCAGTGGGGCTCAAGGTACACCAACATACATTGTACACATAAATGTTATATGTTATGATGGCGCGAACATTGTAAAAAAAACTCTGGTAGATCTCCAGGCCTTGCTGGGTTTCAAAGTAGCTCTCGAGCCAAAAAAGTGTGAGCACCCCTGATCTAAACAATAGATGCTAGGTAGAGGAGAAATTCTTTTGAGGATAAATGTGTTCATATTCTCCAAACAGTTGATTTAGAAATAGCAGTACAACCTTTAATGGCATACTCAGGAGATGCTCAGAATTTGTGTGATTTTTTTTCCCTCCTATTAATTTTTTTCAAATAGTTGTGGCTCCAGATAGATAATGGGTGGTTAATTTTATTTTATTTTAGGTAGGAGAGACATATTGTGTGTCCATTCATCCTATTAGTTCTCAGTTTCTAAGCTGCCATCTTGTGTCTAACTTGAACACACTGTGTTTGCAAACACTATGGTTGGTATAGTAATTAATTTAAATGTCTGTTTGTGACTATATTAACCCAAAAAATACAAAATATTTTGGGTGGTCCTCATAAAAGTATTACCAGAATTTTGTCCTGAGGTCCTATTTTTTTTTTTTAATAGACCAGCGTTCTTCAGACTTGGGATCAGGACTCCAATGGGGTCACTAAGCCTCAGTTGTGGGGTCACAGTAACTTATGGGAATGAAAAAGGTTGAAGACTACTGCATTAGAGCACCACCAGGTAAAGGTGGAGGCATTTGGTATACCCCTTCAAGTACCAGGAGATTGTGCCCCAATCCTGCTCAGGTTCTTAGCAATTCTGCTAAAATAGCTTTCGCTAGTGCCAGGCTTCATGGTAACTTTTCTATTCTCTCTAATAAGAACATTTGGTTACAGTGAACAGTGCTGGTAGGGTGCTACAGGGGTGGGTGTGGGAAGTGGGTGGCGACGGGGTGGGGTGTGCAGATAGGGTCTTGAGAGGGGGCAGGATCGACACTGGAGGTCCCCAGGCTGCTGCTTCAAAGAACGAACTTTTTAACATACCTGGTAGTAGTGCCAGCCATCTGGAGGGTGCAGTGGGCTTGCAGCTGCCCTCTGTGGGCCTCCCCACTTCTCAGAGAGGCTCTTATCCCCGATTGTGACCCATTTCTGGGCTTGCAGTTGCAGAAGTGGGTCAGAGCCTCTCTGAAAAGTGGGGAGGCCACTTCTCCCCACTTTGCTAGAAAGGTTTGCAAGCCCCGCCATACCCCTGGATGGCTGCATTACCCCAGGTATGTGAAAAAGTCCCTTTGCAGTGGCAATGCAATCTCTGTGATGTTGTCCCCCCCCCCAGACTTACAAGATAGCTTTATGTACAGTGCTCGAGATAGCTTTATGCTCGAGAAGCTTTATGTACAGTGACTGTTCTAACTGAAAGAAGCCATCTTTGGTTCTCTTGAGTGCCATGAAGTCAAACACTCTTAGGACCTGCAAAGTGATAGCCAATGATGATGGTTTACAATGATTTTAAGTATCCTAAGTTTTCCTGTATTTATACCTTAAATTCACCCTATTTTGGTACTAGTAGACATTTCCTGTGTGCCAGGGAAATATCTTTAAAAAGCAAAACTATTATATTCAATCCATGTGTTATACGGTGCTTTCATATTGGCATTGCATCCACTGAAATCAACAGCAAAGCCCTCTGGTGGCCAATCATAACCTGAAGCTTCATCAATATTAACCAAAAACCCTGCATCCTAGGAGAGACATTGGACAATATAATTGTGAAACATGGAGTTTAGATTCTCATGAGGGTTACCTCTTTATTAAAACACATTTTGTCTCTATGAGTCCGCCTGTCTCCAAATAATCAATATATTATTGAACTAACACCCACTCACCAGGTCCATAGTAAATGATGACTATTAGCTATATGACGCTGCTCAGGCTTGCTCAGAGAATTACAGAACTATTTTCTTTGTCTCTTTCGGAGTTCTGTACAAGTCATGGACTAAGGGCCCAATCCTATCCAACTTTCCAATACTGATGCAACTGTGCCAATGGGGCATGCACTGTATCCTGTGGTGGTGCGGGCAGCCACAGAGACCTCCTCAAGGTAAAAGAATGTTTGTTTCCTTACCTTGAGGCTGCATTGCAGCTATATCAGTGCTGGAAAGTTGGATAGGATTGGGCCCTCAATCTTCTAAATCAGAGATATCAAATTTGTTTCATACAGGAGGCCAAAGTTACCATTCATTGCACCCACTAAGGGTAGGAAGTGATGTCATTAAACCAGAAGTGACATCATTAAACAGATGATGGCCAGAAATAAGCATAGAAACTTACTAGCTGCAAATGACCGAAAGAGAAAATGTTCAAATCTTCATATTTTTGAGATATGAGAGAGACCAATTATCGAACTGGGAGAGCCCAATTATAATGGGGACTAGAGATATTGCTTCCAGGGGGCACATTTGACCCACAGGCCTTATGTCTGACACCCCTATTCTAAATGTTTATTTTGAAGATGTATCACAATTTATCATCTTTATAAAAAAAATTTATCATACTCAGAAATCTCTTTGGATAACTTCAACTAAGTAGTATTCCTTTCCTCTAGTTAATAAAGAGGTCAGAATCAGAGAAGGGTAGAGAAGACCTACTGCTAGTCTTACATCCACTACACCTTAATGAGGAGCTGGTGGCTGACACTCTGCTTCTTATGCTCATGTTTCCTATGGAACTACAGGGGCTTTTTGTTTGAATTTTGAATCTATGGTGCCAGGTGTCACTATGATATGCCAGTTTTCTACTCACTGATGTCAGAACCAATTTAAATGTGACATCTGCCATGTTGAGGTTGGCCACTTACACACATAGATGCCCTATGGTGCAAATGTCATATTTAAAATGCTTTTAGCCTGTGTACCAGTTCATAACGTCCTCCTGTTTCATGCCAGCATGATATATTTCAGAAGTTGATTCACTTGATGAGCTGTTAGACACTTTTTATACCCCAGCCTTCAGTCACTCAAATGAATCAGTCAGATTCTCTTACAGGAATACAACACCAACAGTTTCATCTTATCCAGATTAGTGTTCTTCAACATTGGGGTCGTAACCCCAACAGAGTCACGAAGCCTCAGTTGTGAGGTCACGGCAACTTACGGGAATGAAAAAGGTTGAAGTCCATTGGACTAGAGCACCACCAGGCAAAGGGGGAAGACATCAGGCATACCTTTTCAGGTACCGAAAGATTGTGTCCCAGTCCTGCTCAGGTTCTTAGCAACAGTGTGAAAATTAGCTTTCACTAGTGCCAGGTTTCATGCTAACGTTTTCTGCTTTCTCTAACAAGATTATTTGGTTACAGTGAACAGTGCTGGAAGGGTGTAACAGGGGCGAGGAGTGGGTGGATAGGGTCTTGGGAAGGGGGCAGGATTGATGGTGGGGTCCCCAGTCTCATACTTCATTTATTCATTGGGGTCATGGCATGAAAAAGGTCGAAGACCACTGCTCTAGATGGTTGCAAAAGTGTGATAAGAGTATCTGACAAAACCTGGGTGAGAGCTGTGATGTGGCTGGTACGAGAGCCTCTGGTACTGTTCGGAGTATCTGTTCACTGATGTGGCTATGAAGATGTGATAAATAATATAGTGATTATTAAGGGAGGATCTGGCTTCAACTGCAGGGCCTAGGAGAGGGGGTAAAGGGGGTAATTTGTACGCGGGCCCAGGGTCAAAAAGGGAGCCCAGGAGCCAATGAAGGGGGCTCAGAAATTTCCTGGGATCTTACATTTTCCTATCTACTCAGACTTGTTGCTGGCATGGGATGCTGGGGACACTACCATGAGTGTGCGGCTGCAGCTACTGGCAAACCGTATATACTGGGCTGAGGAATGCATACGTGACACTCCTTAACACAGTGTCAAATCTGGGAGGAAACTGACCTGCTACAGTAGCTCTTTGGCTTGTGGATCTGCTTACAATGAAGCCATATATAGTAGCTCAGGGACACAGCTGCAAGACTACAGCTGCTGCAGGAGCAGGTTTTGGTCTGCATAGGACACTTGCCATTCTAGTGTGCACCTAGATATGATGATGCTATTTTTCTGCAATGATCTTCTATATTTAAAAGATTTTATAGCGACTTAGGAGTGTGTTTGGTTTTCCATATTACTGTATCTAGCTGCCAGTGCCTCATGGGTAGGTAGACCTGGGCTCCAAAGACTTTTCCAGCTGTCCCCACCCTCTCTCCATCCTATTTTGTCCCTCCCTGACCCATTCTGCTTGCCCATTACCACCTTCCCCTGCTCTGTTTCACCCCTCCACCTTTACAAAGGGGCCCAAAAGAAACTTTGTACCCCCTGATAAAATTCCTCTTGGAGGCCCTGATCAAATGAATATACACAGTACAATTTTTTTACTGAAACCATATCAAAGGGCATTAAGAAATTCACAATATGCATGTAAGTGTATCAAGTTAAAATGTACAGCTTTCTCCTACTCGTTACCCCTTTGGAAATGTCAATAAGGATTAATAATATCATTGAAAGAATTTGAGTGGGATCTGTGGAACATAAACTGATTCTATATACAGATAATAGCCTATCATCAGTCATGGATTTCCACTTTAGAATTGGGAAGGTTATGGACTTAACATAGAGAGTAGCGTATTATATTGGGCTATAAAGTAAATTATTCTAAATGCCCTTATCTATTACTTTGCTTTCAGCCGTGCTTTGCAATCAGAAAATCTAAATGGAGAGAGATCTAGGAAATCAATTCAAAAGGAAGCTTGGTAACATTGTAAAACACTTGCAAAACAATTACTGTGAGGATTAATGTCTATACTGAGAGGCTATATTGAGAGGTGGGGAACTGTCAGTCTCTCTCTTGATAGAGAAAATGAATGTTCAGCTGGAACAAGCTTCTAAGAGTAAGATATAATAAAAATGATTATTCTTAATATTCCAAAATTTGGTTTTAGGAAAATAACAACAACTAGGTATTTATATACCGCCTTTCTGGTCACCAGATTACTCCTCTGACTTTATTCAAGGCGGTTTACATAGGCAGGCATTTCTAAATCCCTCAAGGGGATTTTTACAACCATAGAGGTTCTCTCTTTCAAGAACCAACAACATTTCAGAATGGATCTTCCTGGTTTGGTCTCACTTCTGGCCTCCAGTTCTCCCACACAGGCTGACAAGCAGCTCCATCTCTCACATGGGGGGCAGCCAAGACGCTTCTTGCTCACACCAAGAGCAGGTGGAATCACTCAGCTGGGCTTGTCAGCTGCTTCAAGGTCTCGCCATTCTCAGCCGCTCAGGGAGCTGCCGGTGTCCTCAAACTGGCGACCTTCTGATGTTATCTTCGGGTTAATGGAGGCTCTACCCTCTAGACCAGACCTGCTGCCCTGAACTTGCTCCTCTTTGCACAGCATAAACTGATAACCCATCTAGGCTTTGAAGGTCTGACTGTGCTAGTTCAGTATTCTAAATCCTGTGATCAAAATCGTAGGGTGCCTCAGACTAGAGGCACCCAGCATGACACTTGCCTGGAGGTGGGTGTTCCTGAAGTTTGGGGGTGATGTAACCATGTCACATACACACATACACACACGCACTCAACCTTCCGCACAATCACATCTTTTAATGTGAAAAGTTTGCCTCTAAACTGCTTCTGTTCAGTGATCCTTGACCCTCTCTAGGTGCTGTTACTTTGTGTTCTCGGTAGCAAGCAGTGAAAACATGATCATGTGTGAGGTAACTGGTCCCAAAGTGGGCCAAAGATAACCAAATGGAGGCTCAGACAGTATGATGTCAGCATACGAGGGTGACACCCGGTGTCGTCAGCACCCATCACACACCTTTAGTGATGCCCGTGCCTCAGATCAAGTTTATGGTCCACACAGCTAAAAGGGACCAGCACAGAATTGGTCATAGGTGGACTTCCCTCTAGTCAGCTCATAATTATCTTTGTTTTCTCTAAGCTTTCTAAGAGAATTCTTGGCAAACTGTTTTTAAACGAGAATCCTTCAAGTTTATTATATTGGTGCAATTGGTGCCTCCCCCTTCCCTGCTAGTTGCCCCCTTTCCTCAAACTTCCCTTTGCATCAGAGAGGACTGCTGAGGAAGTCTTGTGGCAGTGGTAGATAATCCATCTTTAGTGGTAGATAATCCATCTGGAACATTAATATTTGTTTGACCAATAGCATTCACTGTTTCTAGGAAGCCTAGGAGATGGACTTCCCAATGACTCTTGGCTCAAAGGACTGAACCAGAAGATATTGGGAACTCCATTAGTCAGGTCCACTAACAAAATGAACTACCTGTGCAGACATTCAGGCCTAGAACATGAAGTTCTCACTATTGTCACAAAAAAAATCCTCACCTCATTCAGGATTGCTTTGGGGAAAAGAGAATCAGCAGTAGACAAGGGAGGGCTGGCCACAGGGAAAGCTAGCACCAGATGAAGCCCATTATGATCTAGGCAAGGGTCTCATGAATCCAGGCCTGGGGGCTGGATCTGGCATTGGCGCAGATCTATCTGCCCGGTGAGCGGACTTTTGATTGGTCACATGTATTCTCAATTTCTCCCCTCTTTCACAGTGATAGGTTCCTGTGCCTTGTGACCTCCACAGGAGGTCTGGGATTGTGGCTTGTAGGCAGCAGAGCATCACTGGTCCTCCTGCCTCCCCCTTTTCCTGCCTCTCAGGCTGCCTGCTTTTCCTTGTCCCTCCATTCCTCCTGCCACTTCCTCTTCCCTGGGCTCTCATCTTCTTCCACCTTCCAGCTCCTTTGTGTCACTTCTTAGTTGGCTTCCCTCTTCCTCTTGATCCCCATCAGTGCATCTCTCCCTTTAGCCCATGACTCCATCTCCTTGGCCCTGGTCCTGCCCTCCCACTCATGGTCCACCATGCTGCCTCTCCTTTTATTATCTTCTTCTGTGCCTCCTCCTTCTCAGGTGTCTTTTGCCCTGTCTCCTCTCCCTCTGGTCTCTCCCCACTTCCTGTCCTTGCTGCTTTTAAAGCCCACTCTGTTGACCAGCTCCACCCCCTCCTAATTAGCTGTTCTCTGATGGCTGTGTGCTGCCTGGCAACGACATCATTTCTGGGTGCCTCAGAGCCAGCCAGCTGGCTGGAACAGCCTCACACAAGCCATGTGGTGGCACAGATCAGAGAGGAACCTCACAGAACCATAAGCAACAAATTGTTAGGAAGGGAACCAATAGTGTGAAATACGTGCTAGAGAGAAATTGGAACCGCATGTAAATGGACAATGTACCAGCAAATGGTTGATATTTGCAAGTTATCCAAAACTTACATGTAGTCCTCTGTGAGATATTCCATCTATCTGAGGCACAGTTTGCCAGAAGCCTGAAAATATTTTAAAAGTTTTGAGAATATGAAATATTTTTTAAAATTATATGTGTTTGGCTGCATTGTAGAAGTTTGCATTTCCAGCTTATCATATTGATTTATTTGTTTAAACTTGCCAGTATTTTTATCCTTCGCTCATACTGACAAAACCAAAATATATATAAAGTCATGTAGTACATTTTAATTACTAGTAAAATAAGAACTTGATACATTTTAAAAACTGTACAATTTTTATTAGGTCTTATGTTGCATTATGTATAACAAACACATTTTTATTGTAGTCTGAATGTTTTACAACACTTTTATAAATATTAATGTGCTGCAAAATATCAGAGTTTGTATGGTGCTGCTGTGGTTTGTCTCCAGATATAAACCATAAAATAAAAAGAGTTGGATCATATCCCATAGAATGGGCAAATAGATAAATGGGTTTGATATTTACTTAGGACATTGACATATTGCTACACAGGGATCAAACAGTGAATTTGGCTAACAGGAAGTTTCAGATGACCAAGAATGAAATAGTTAGGGATCATTCATTCTCAGTGTTTGCAGGCTAAAGAAGATTCATGTGTGGAATCAGATTTAACTGCACAAAGAGGGATATAAACAAACTCCTTTCTATACGGGGATGTTCGTATTGAAGAATTTGTTTGCCCTTTGACACAGTACTTAGCCGCAAACTTGGATTTGGAAGCCAATAGATATTTGAGAGGTCAAATAGACATTTGAGAGGGAACTGTAGTCACCCCTGGTCCTATGATTAATGCACCTTTGATAGGTGAACATGTTTCCAAACATGTACAGTCATGCCCCCATACCCATGGGGGTTCTGTTCCGGAACCTCCCACGGTTAAGTGAAACTGCGGATACGGGTGAACACCTCACCCTCTGGACCCGAGGGGATCTCTGCTCCCTTTGCTTCCAGAGGGTTCTCTGATGCCTATCCGTGGCCTCTGCTGGGCTCAGACTGAGCCTGACAGTGGAAAAAAGCCAGTTTCACTTCTGGTTTCTCCATGAAACCAGAAGTGACTTTTTAATGCCTTTTAAGGCATTGGGAGGCCCAGGGAAGCCCCTGAGGTCTTATAAGGCATTAAAAAATCACTTCTGAATTCACAGAGAAACCAGAAGTGACTTTTTCCCACTGTCGGGCTCAGTCTGAGTCTGGCAGATGTCACAGACGGGCGTCTGCAGCCTCCACTGGGCTCAAAGGGCCCTCAGATCTCCCAAGAGGGCACACGCCGGGGGGCTGTGGAACCGATCTGTGGATAAGTGAATCTGCGGACATAGGATCCACGAATATGGAGTACCCCCTGTATTTGTCTCATGTAGATATTTCATTTATAGGTGTACTTTTAAAAACTTGGGCGTACTTTTTAATGAGTATTTTAGTACATTTTTAGTACCTTTTGAAGAGCCCCCTGAGATCCAGGCAGTTGCAAAGGGAAGCCCATGTGGAGCACTTTGGTTTATTCTGCAGTTTCATGAAAGGCTGGACAGGGCTTTGAGCTGTTATAAATACATCTGAAGCGGAGAGCTGTGATCTCACAATATCTTTATATGTATTCAACTAGGTCTGTTGCTTTTATTGTGGACACCAGCTATCCCCACTCCTCCTCCCCCCCTCCACAGACACACTTCATTTTTTGAGAGTTCTTAAAAAAATGCTTCTTTTCTGTATGTAGGCAAAAATCCCAGCTGTGAGTGTTGATGTGACAGATGCAGATGGTTCTCAATTAAGGCCACTGTGCGTACATCAACAAATGTTGAAGGCAGTTAAACTTCACTCATAAACCACTTAAGTCTTGCTTAGCCCCAGTGAAATCAATAAAATGACTGCAGAAAAATATAATGATTTGAGGCATTCAGTTTTAATAGCCTTCAGAAGCACAATCATGGAAAAAGCTCTTGTCTGGCACATTCACTGGCAGTAGCATATCTAGAGGGTGCAAAATGGTAAGTATTGCAGGTGCCACAATGCACCATGTAAGCAGCCCCTCCTGTTCACTGTCTGAGCCATTCCAGACAGTGACAGCAAAGCACAGGAGACACTGTCTGGTTTGGCAAGTGTTTCACGTTGTCATCACTGCCCAGGGCTGCTTTGCTTTGCATGTTGTGGCGCCTGCAGTACTTACTGCTTTGCCCCCCCTCGCTACACTACTGTTCACTGGTGCTGCCCTGTAAACCAGAGGTTTCCAGTTCCCCCTTTCATACCACAATCCCTGATGACCTTCCCAACCCCAACCCCCCAAGAAGATTGGGGAACCACCTGCAGCTGCCTTTGAAGTCAGTGAAAAGTTGCAATCAAAACTGAAAAATAAGACAAGCCCTTTGTGGAAATCTAAAAGAGCTTGGGGGCTGAATGCAAAGGGCAATTTGAGACATGGCCTAAGATGTCATTTTCTCTTTTTCAGGAGCCGATGCTGTAGAAGCTCAGTGTAAAAGGTTTGAAGTGAGCTCAAGCGAAGACGGGAGGGTGCTCTTCTCCGCTGATGAAGAGGAGATAGTCATTGGAGCTGACAGGTTGAAAGTAACAGGTAGGTATTAGTGGCAGAATGCCGAACCCTGTTCTTTTTCACAATGGGCTGTATCCTAAGAAGCACACAGGAAGGAAAGGAAGTGTTTTGTGTGGTTGTCCAAGCACATGCAGAAGGCATTTGCACAACAAGAATATTTTATGCTCTCTAGTGGTGTACTGTGCACCATGTTGTGCAACACAGTGTGGAATATTCTGTGCAATGTGGCTCACCCACCAAGCCTACTCAAGATTCCATTTTGATTTCTGGGTGCAACAGTCTGCTGCTAACACTTGCATGTGCACAAGCCTTCTTATACAGGCAGATAACTTACGATAGAACCCAAAGTTTAATTTGGCCAAAGGTTATATGTCTATAAGGTTTGTATGAGCAAACTATACTTCATTTTAATGGACATAAGGCTATGCTAGCATCACTGTGTTGTCTTTTCAAATGCATTGCAAGAGCTTCACCGACAGTTATTTCATCTGTTTACTTACTGCCATGTATGTTGGCACTAACAGATGAGAGGATAGGGTCACTGATGAAAGCAGTTCTTGACTTACAAATAGACACAACAGAGTAAGGGGAGGGGAGAAGAAGGAATGTGAACAGGGGAAGAATATTTGCCTATCTAGACTTAATGCTTAAACTTAGGTTGATGAGGGCAGTGGTTCTCAAACTGTGGGTGCCAGACCCACCAGTGGGTCATAACCCAGTTCTTTGTGAGTCACAAAACTGACAAGACAGATTAGGCCAGAGGCGTCATGATACCCCAGCCTGAGGGCCCTGGCCTCTTTCCCCTTAAAGGGCGGGGGCAGCCAGGAGGCAAGGAGGAGGCAGCAGCGCAATCCTCAGGATCGCGCTGCTTAGGGGACTGCAGGGTCTTGGCTGCACATCCCAGAGCCTCCTGCAGCCTCCCAGGGGTGTGGGGAGCCCCACCTCTGCTAAACTGGAAGCTGAGTGCGATTGCTCTGCTTTCACTTCTAACGGGGCAGCAGGGACTGGGGTGCACTCACCAGTCCCTGCAGCAGCCATACTGGGGTACGGGGAGACCTGTGCGAGCCTCTGCAGGGCTCCCCAGGTCAGCAGAAGCAGAGCGATCATGCTCCACTCCCGCAAAACCAGAAGTGGACGTGCACAGGATTGGGCTCTAAGAGTGTATGCAAATGACTTCACAGAAAAGGTGGGGTTTTTTTCCTTGAGAAGGGATTTGAAGGAATGAAGAGAGGATTATCTTGTACCTGATTCTCTTGTAAATCTGATTCATAACATATTGTGAATGAAAGACATTTTTTGAGGAATAATTTTTTGCAGTCAAAGGTTATTTTACAATAAAGCTGTTGCTATCGTCTACTGTAAAATTAGACTTTTCAAAAGCAGCTTTGTTTTATATGCCACCATTCATGCAGCATTGATTTATTGTTCTTTTGACATTTTGAAAGGTTTACTTAGGTAATGCTCGCCTCATAATCGTAAAAGCTGCCATTATATAGCATGCTTGCTAGTTCTATGTACTCAAAATGTCAGATCTAATTTCTCGGTAACTTAAGGGTACATACTGAAAGTACTCTACCAAGAGTATTTGAAGAAGGTTCACCTTGAATAGGTGAAGTCAAAACCCATTTCTTGCTAGATGCCTACACGACTTATATGATCTGGAAAGGGTGCATAAAGGGATGTCATATATTTGAATACTCCTCCTGTAAAAACAAAAGCAAAAACCAACCCTCCCCCTATTATAGCAAAAGCAAATTAGTCCCAACATACATCTCCAATCGTATCCCCCACCAATGCGATCAATGTAGGGCTGCCGGCACACTATCCACTGCATCCTGCGTGCTGATCAGGAACAGGGCTGGTCACAAAACGTAAGTAAAAGGAAACAACTTTGAGTTGCCTCTGATTGGGACACCTATGAGACTCCTCAGATCTACGCCAGCTCTTTTGCTGAATATGAATTTTATTTAGAGCAAGCTCTACCCTGCTGCTGGTCCCAGGGTGAAACAGGAAATGGGAAAATAGGAAGTCCATGATCCATGATACTACTATTTTGAGACAGGGGAGATGATAACTGGTGGCAGAAGTTGTGGCAGGCACTAGGAAGACAGAGTGACAAGCCAGTAGGGCAGCTCTGTAAAACTAAACCATGTCACATGCAATTGGCTTTTCTGATGGGATGTCATCAGAGCTTCTTAGGGTGATATGCTAGATTCTCACAGACTGTTCTGTTATGGGTGCAGACCTGTGGCCTGCTCCTGAGCACACTTATTTTGACAGGGCTTCCTTGAGAGCTGTGTTCCCAGATTGCCCTATATAGAACTGAAGTAAGCCGCTCTGCACCTGGTGCGTGGGGCTCAGTGATGACATGGAAGTATTCCCTGCCTTCAGTATCATGCAGCTGATCACTGGGATCCATATAAGCAGAGCCTGCTTGCTGTCATTATGAGTAGAGTCACAGGGGATGGGCGGGCGGTCTACCCAAGATACTACATTGTTTCCTCCCTCTTTTTCACCTAAAAGTTCCAGGCAGAAACCTTGGGCTCTGTCTACAGTGTGAGCCTAGCCTTGCCTACCGTGTGCGGAAATGACAGCGGGAAAGCCATCAGTGAAATGCTTGGTAGAGCTAGCTTAAAATATATAGTGTCCTACTCGTGCATCATAGAAGATCTTTTCAGGTGTTCAATGCGCATCTGGAGGGGTTTGTTTGGAGTCACACCCCCAACCACGCCACATTTAAGGGTCGACAAATGTGCACTGAAATATGCATAGGCTCCTGGAGGTGCAGTCTGGTATCTTGGAAAATGCAGAGTCCCAGATTATGGCCCAAATCCTAACCAACTTTCCAGGACTGGCATATCTGAAACTGCTTTAGAATGAGATGATTTGGTTCACATTGTGACAGGGATGTGTGGTCAGGGGAGTCCTGTTGGCTCAGCTTCCCCTATAATTGTGCCTGCACTCCACACAGTTTCTGAATGGTTGCACAATCACTGGGGAGGCTGCGCTGCCACAAGCTATAGTCTCTCCAAGAGACCCTCGAGACTGTCCAAGTCTCTCTGAGAGATTACTACATCAGCAGCTCAGCCTATGCTGTGACTGTGCAGGTGCTGGGACTTCTGAGTAGTCCCCAGAATGCCTTGTGGCATGACACCAGCCAGCAGCTCTGTGCACTGTGCCTCTCCAGCCTTGGACTCCACTGCACCTCACTGGAGTGTGAGTCTTTCTGAATCACATGCACACCTCCGTTTTGGAGTATCTTTGTGTTTACAAATAGATAAGCTGAACAGGAGGGCAATGTGCTAATTTTAGAGCCGTGTCACTTCCCCAAAGCAACAGCTCCTCCCCAAACCTGCTTCTTGCTAACCAGCTGCAAAAAAAACAAAAAACAGGTTGCATCACTTCCTCTTTCGCACAAACGCAACCATCGACTTTGCATGAGGGTTGTCTATGCCCAACCCCCATTATTTGTCTTATCATGGAGGCCTTTTTTTCAAACCGCATGAGGCTATTGCATCAGCCTCCTGTAGCTGAAGGTGCCTGATCGTAGAGTTGGTACCACCTCTGTGTAATTTTGCACAGAGTTCAGTGCCAAGGTTTGTAAAGTTCTCTTACAAGTGGAACTTAGGACTCCAGTTTTACTGACGCTTGATTCAAATTTTGTACTGTCACCAAAGGCCTGATCCAGCCCCTGTCCGTCCGTTCAGGTCTCAACAAAGGTTCGACGTCTTCCTCCCCTACTTCAAAGTGAAGGTGCTTATTGAAAGTATATCTGAAAGAGAGAAAAAAGGATTTTTAAAAGGAAAAAAAAAAGAACTTCTATTTGAGACACTTGGCACTCCAATGCCTTGCCAGATTTCATCAGTTATATCATGTCACAGGACATAATGTAAACTGACTGATGCAAACCACAGGGACTCGCACGTGTTTGCTGAAAAATTTAAAAGGAACACAATTTGGGGGTCAGAACTCAAAGGCAGACTACAAGGAGAAAGTTATCTCTGTATTCCTAGCTTGGGGAATATAATGCCTTTTGGCAGTGTTCTAGTTCTACCTTGCAACAATCATTCATTCCTTCGTAACCTCGAGGCGAGATGACATGCTGCTGCCCTTGATGACGACTAGAAAGCTGCAGACAGTGCAGAATACAACAAGGGGGAGATCACGTTGCTGCTTCAGGTCTACTTTGGATTCCCTGCAGGATACCGGTTGCTTTTGTTACTCAGGCACCTTGGGCTCCGAGTTCTTGAAAGGTTGTTTCCTGCCCTTTGTTCTCCCCCGATTCCTGGAGATGATCCAGAGGCATCATCTCTGCTATACTGTGATTGATCCAAGACCATGTTTGTTTAGTATTAAAAGATGTATAGTTTGCATTTTTTGAAAAGGCGTGGGGGGAGGAATAAAACTTCAAAGCAGCTAAAAAATAATCACATTTAAAACGGGAATAATCTGAAAAACCATTAAGATTAAAAAACCAAAGCAAGCAAGCTAACTAGAACAGATTAAAACCCCTCACTCATTTTCTTGGGCCGCAAAAGCACCAACATAACTCAAGGGGGCTTTCAGATTTTGTGCACAATCCAGCAAAAAGTGCAGTGTTTGGATTACTGGAGTTGTGGGGGTTTATTATTTTACAGATAACTGCTGTTTGACAGCAGCAATAGCAGCTTCTGGTGCCTGGCTCCTGTGGGGCACTATTTTCTGACCCAGAGTGCAGTAGGGCACCCACACCCATTTTTGGTCATATTGAGTACTTACTCTTCATTACTGGTGGTAATGAACCACCACCACCAGTGAACCACCAATGAACCACAATGAGCCACCACCAATGGGTAGTGCCCAATGAACCACCACCACCAGGAAGTGGGGAGGGCCATCAGGGCCCAGTGCAAGGCTTGCTCCCCCCCAAGGCCTTATTGCAACAGCACTGCCTACCTGCCTTAGTTATTCCACTTCCAACCAGTCACTTTCTGCTTTCTAGTTTGTGAGAAAATAATCTGATTTATTCTGAGTCAAAATGAAATAAACCAAAATGTATGGGAAGGAAGGAAGCGTCCCTACACTCTACATGCACTTCCTGAGAAAATCTGGGATATAGAGTTTATCATTAAGGTTTTCTGACCCAGGGTACACTGGGGCAGCATACTGTGCTGTGGGAAAGAAATGGCACCCACACTTGATGATTGCCATGTTGATTACTTACCCTTCAGTGCTGGTGGTAGTGGTAGCACCCAGTGAAACTGGGGAATGGGTAGTACTTTGGGGGGTTTAGTGCATCCTTGTTTAGTGGATTTCAGAGATTGCATGAACAAATGTGAGGCAAAAAAGGAGTTGGAATTAACTTTTATTTACATCCTAATATAAAGGTTTTAAAATTTTGCATAAGGGAAGTGTAGAGCTGTCAACAGATTATTATTATTATATGTTTAGTTGGTTAATAATCCACTTTTAAAGCTTAAATGCATTTATACATTACCTATACTTTTGAATGGGTTCTGTACTGATAGATGTCAGGAAGTAGGAGATAATTTGGTATTTAATGAATAGAGGACATAAATTTAATAAAGGAATGTAATAAATCAAGGCATTCATTGTTAAAAAGAAAGGTCACCTTGTGTATTTTCTTTTTCATGCCCAATTGTTAACATACCACAACCAAAATAGCTTCAACAAATAAGATGGTGGCCCCTATCTCACAGCCTGGCTGTTTAAAATTTGTCCTCACTGTTTAAAGTTATGTTGCCCACCAATTAATTAATTCATTCACCAGATAGAGTTTTCAGCCCCAGAGGTGTGTGGCAGCAAAAGGTGCACTTGCGCATAAAGTCAGGTATTGAGATACAGTGCGTACAAACATATTTATGCTTCTAGGAGCAACACCTCAGCAAAACTTTTTTTTTTTTTGGTCAGGACTATTCATTTTCTAAGAAAATGGTCCATATTATAATTGAAGGATAGGCATTTGAACCTGAGCTCCTTTTTAGCCAAGGAAAGCAACTATAGATCTTGGCAAATAATCATGCAAGAAAACTCATTCAATGATGTACGAATGCTAAAGACTGAACATTGTGATTATATAAGCTCAATGCTAACTCTGTTGAAGATTGCAAGAATTTTCCTCATGACCTTAACAATATTAGTGTTGTACTTTCCCAGGTATAATTTAGAAAATTGCTTTATCTCACAAGCTTTTCGGTCCTTGTCTTTCAATTAGATTATTTTTTTTTCCTGTGCTCAAAGACTGAAATGCTTTTTCGGTTTCAAAAACTTGTGCCCTTTAAACATTTTTTAAAAAGCTCCTCATCTTCAGTCTTATTTTAACACTTCAACCTTGAAAGGGAGAAAAATCGCTTCAAAGAACAGTCTTCTGGGAACGGAAAGGAAAAGCCCTCCAGCTGTGAATGCAGGTGGAGGGAAAACCTGTCCTGTTCCCCGCCTGCATGACATGGTGAGCAGCTATTGGTCAGGGGAGGGGGCAAGCTGGGGCATAGTTTAAAGGCTGGCGCCCAGGTTCCTCAGAAGCAGTGGCAGGAGCAGCCGGAGGTACAGCATCGAGGCGAGGAGGGACCAGCCTGCCAGGCCAGAGGGGCTGGGGAGGGGAATCTGGTACCAGGGGTGGGTTGCAGCTATCCTCTGGAAGCTACTGTGGAGCTTTGCTGCAGATTCCCCACCAGTGCCGGGCGGCACCCTTGTGGCCTTTCCTTCACCTTCTCCTCCCCGGTTTCTCTCCCTGGGCAGAGTAGCCATCCAGGAGCTCTCCCCGGGCCGGGTTCCCACCCACGTGGTGTTTCTTTCAGTCCTAGAGCCAGGCTAGTGTAGTGGTTTGGGAGGTGGACTCAGACCTGGAGGATCCAGGTTCAAGTCCCCCCTCAGCCACAAAGCTCAGGAAGTAAGCTCAGGTGACCTTGGGCCAGTCACTTTCTCTCAGCCTCACCTACCTCACAAGGTTTTTTAAAAATCATCTCTGCTTCCTCCTTGTTTTTTCCTTGTTTTTCCCCTATTCACAGGGTATTAAGAACATAAGAACATAAGAACAGCCCCACTGGATCAGGCCATAGGCCCATCTAGTCCAGCTTCCTGTATCTCACAGCGGCCCACCAAATGCCCCAGGGAGCACACCAGATAACAAGAGACCTCATCCTGGTGCTCTCCCCTACATCTGGCATTCTGACTTAACCCATTCCTAAAATCAGGAGGTTGCGCATACACATCATGGCTTGTACCCCATAATGGATTTTTCCTCCAGAAACTCGTCCAATCCCCTTTTAAAGGCGTCTAGGCTAGACGCCAGCACCACATCCTGTGGCAAGGAGTTCCACAGACCGACCACTCGCTGAGTAAAGAAATATTTTCTTTTGTCTGTCCTAACCCGCCCAACACTCAATTTTAGTGGATGTCCCCTGGTTCTGGTATTATGTGAGAGTGTAAAGAGCATCTCCCTATCCACTCTGTCCATCCCCTGCATAATTTTGTATGTCTCAATCATGTCCCCCCTCAGCGTCTCTTTTCTAGGCTGTTCATCTGCTTTAGCCCCCACCCACGTGGTGTTCATCTTCCTCCTTGTTTTTTTTGCAGCTGGTGCAGATTGTTCATCTGCTTCTCTGTTTTTCCAGCCATGACTTTGTTTTCAGCCATGACTTTGTTCCCTAGCCCCCGCCCACATGGTGTTCATCTTCCTCCTTGTTTTTTCAGCTGGTGCAGATTGTTCAGCTTTTTCCAGCCATGACTTTGCATGCGCACTCCCTGTTTAATCCCTCCCTGGACCCCACACACGTAGTGTTCATCTGCTTTCTCCTTGTTTTGCAGCCTGATTGTGCACATGTGCCTGTTTATCAAAAAGGTGGCGGAGGTGGGGCGGAAGGAAGCTCCGAGGCTCTGAGCAGGAGGCTCTGAGCAGCGCTCTCATTTCAGTTGGGGGGAGGAAAGGGGGGCTCCCCACCAATCCAGGATTTAATCTGGGTTTAGGCAACTGGTGGTTGTTGTGGGTGGATCCTTAAGCATGCCAAAAAGAGTTTAGAATTCAGGGAGGGGGCCCAGTAAGGTGCGCTTGCACCTTCCTCCATCTGATGAGGGGGACAAAGAATCTAACCAGAGTGTCAGGGTAAGGGTGGAATTTTTGGAAAGGGCCCTGGTGGAAAGTCGGGGGTGGTTGTCCCTTCAGTGGCTTCTTCTCCCATTAGGTGAGCATGCAAATGCACACAACATAAGGGAGGGCAGTGCCCAGCCACATCAGGGCATGCAAGGCCTGCCTTTAAATGAAGGAAGTACAGGATCCATGGAGGAGTCTCTTGGAGCACAGGATATTACCGCACTCACATCCCAAGGGGTGGGAGGGCATGAGGGACTAGCTACCACCGCAGTAGCCATCACACAACCTGGGCTTATATTGCCACAGGGTGAGGGGGCTCAGGGCTCTGCGGCACAGGCTGCAGTTTGCGCCCAGGTGTGGCAGGACAACGGAGGCCCCCCAAACTTGGTAGCGCAGAATGCCTTGCCTGCCAACTCTGAGGTCAAGTGTGCAGGTACATGCACTACGGCGGCTCAGCCACCACAGCCTCCTGTAGCTCAGCCAGCGCCAGCAGAGGATTCAGCTACAGCATTGCAGCTGTCCAGTTTCTTCTCCACCCCTCTCAGAGATCACCTGGCCTTGTCAGTGAAGGGGAAAATCTGGAAAGGGGAGTTTGTGGATATCTTCTCTTTGCTTCATAAGGAACCTGAGACTGGTCCTAGGGTCGGGGAACCCACAAAAGACCCTGATGTTGTGAGGCGCATAAAAATTGACAAAAGTTGGTCAAATTGGTTGGCTGGCTACCTCATATACACAGGGGTAATGATAGAATGCCACCCTTAGAAGGCCAGAGGCCTTTTTAGGTATGTGGACATCGTCTATAGAGACTACCTGGGCTTCGGGAACAATGCTTGGGAGACCTATGACCAGCATTTCCACGTTTGGGCAGTGCAGGATCCCAAGCTGAGCTGGGAGTTAGAGATGCCGGGGTTATGGCTCCAGGTCATGATGCCAGCAAGGTCTTTTGGGGGTGATAGGGCAGACAGTGAGCACATTATAAACCGTAATTCTGGCTTAGTGATAACCCGTAATTATGGCTCAGGCTCAGCTTCCCAGGCCCTGCAAAGGGGCCGGGGAGTTCAACTCCCCCATGTCTGCTGGAAGTTTAACAACTCAGGTCACTCCTCCAGGAGGCCCTGCAGTTTTGCGCACAGTTGTGGAGTCTGTGGTGCACGCCACCCCAGCTGCAACTGCACAAAAGCCAGGAACTCTAAAGCAAGTGGGGGACTTCAATAACGGAGGGAGCTCTAGCGGCACTGCTGCGGGTAAAGGGTCCTAGTCCAATTAAGGTGGGTTGCCTTCTCTGTTGGCTGGCCACACACCCTGATCGGGTAGCCGCCAAGTTTATTGGTAATGGGTTTTCTTTTGGGTTCGGTATTCCTTGTTTGTCACCTAGGGTTGCAGCTTGGGCCAATAATTTGAAATCAGTGGCTGGTTTGGAAGATGTGGTGAGGAGGAAGATAGGTAAGGAGGTTGAAGCGGGCAGGGTCCTGGGCCCTTTTCATTTACCTCCTTGGCCTCACCTTCGCATCTCTCCTTTGGGTGTAGTGCCCAAGAAAGCACCTGGAGAATATCAGCTGATCCACCACATCTCATTCCCCAGGGGTGCCTCGGTGAATGATGGTATACAGCGGGAGTTTTGCTCGGTGCGGTACACGTCATTGGCCATTCTCAGAGGTTGTGGGGCATGGGCACAAATGGTGAAATGCGACATTGAGTCTGCATTTTGGCTGCTGCCAGTCCACCCAGATGATTTCTGCCTGCTGGGCTTCGCTTTCGATAACCAATTTTACATGGACAAATGTCTACCGATGGGGTTGGGTTCAAGCTGTTTCACATTTGAACAGGTAGCTACCTTTCTGGAATAGGAAGAGGACTGGGATTAGGTCAACAGCGCATTACCTTGATGATTATCTCCTGATGGGGCCAGCGCAGTCCAGTGATTGTGGGGCTTTGCTACGGGAATTCATTGCCCTGTGAGGGGAGCTGGGTGTTCCCCTAGCCAATGACAAAACAGAGGGCCCAACCACCTGCCTCACATTCCTGGGTGTGGAGCTTGATACTGTCAAACAGTGCTGCAGGCTCCCTGAGGCCAAACTGGCCTCTGTACGGGAATGGGTGGCAAGGTGCAGGAAGCTTAGGAAGCTGAAACTACGGGAGTTGCAGGAGCTCTTGGGCCACTTACAGTTTGCGTGCTGGGTCATGGCACCAGGGAGGGCTTTTTTGCACAGGTGGTACAATGCCCTTAGAGGGGCTTCTAAGCCCCATCACCGGCTCAGAGTGACATCAGCAATGCGGGAAGATATGAGCATGGGGGCTATCTTCCTAAAGCAATGGGGTATCGTTTTGACACTCAGCTAAGTTCCTAGAGGCCGAGCTGCAAGTCCACTCAGATGCTGCAGGTGGCACAGGCTTTGGGATTTATTTTCGGGGAAGATGGCGGACGGCCCTCTAGTTGGCACTCGGACATTAGAACTGATTTGACCTTTTTAGAGCTTTTTCCCATCGTGGTTGCTGTCTACCTCTGGGGGTTGGAGTTTAAGAACTCCACAGTGCAATTCTGGTGTGATAATCTGGCAGTAGTTCACGTTATAAATCGGCAAACCTCCCGGTCCCCAAGAGTCATGTGTTTAGTACGTGCCTTTGTACTGCAATGCCTACATCTTCAGATGTTATTTGTGGCTAGGCACGTGCCGGGCTTGGCTAATGGGATAGCTGATACTCTTGTTTCCAGGAGGAGCATTTTCGCCAGTTGGCACCCTGCGTGAGGGAAGAGCCAGACCCCATGCCCCAGTGGTTGTGGAACCTTGGGTGTGAGAAGTCAACAGGGCAGCGAATGCCTCCCTAGCCCCAAGCACCTGGGCAAGTTATAAAAGGAGAGTAGGTGAGTTTGAGGGCTTCAGGGCCACTGCTGGCCTCCCAGGTGTTTGGCCCATCCCCCCGGAGCATGTGATGCAATTTTAGTCAGACTCAGGTCAAATGGCAGGGCAAGTAATACACTTGGTGGCTACTTGGTGGCCCTGGCTTTTGAGGCCAAGGCTCGTGGGCTGTCTGACTGCACCGGGGATTTCCGCATTAGGAGAAAGTTAACTGGGTGGTCACATGAGTCCCCTAAGGGAGGGGACAGTAGGCAGACTATTATGGTTGACCTCCTGGCCGCACTATGTGAGTCATTCAGTGCAGCCTGTTCCAGTGCATTTGAAGCACTGCTGTTTAGGGCTACCGCCCTTGTCCTTCTTTTTTTGGGGGGGGGGGGGGCTTCCGCCCGGGTGAGGTTTTGGCACAAAGTAGGTGGGACTCTGCAGAAGTGTGCATGGCCTCTGGGACACCAAGTGCCTTGGGAACAAAGTGCCAGGTAAGGCACCGCGAGTTTAGCATCTGTGTGAGGAGAAGGGGAAGGCAAGTGGACCTCTGAGTTTTGGAAAAGGAGAGGGAAGACTCCCTGAGTTGTGAAGAGGAGAGGAGGAAGAGAAGGAGAAGGTAAGTGCACTCTTTCTAACTCTTTGTCTTCTAACCTTAAATCAAGCTTAGATCAACATTGAAATTTAACTTTACCTTTAGCTTAGCTTTACCTAAGCTTTACCTAAGTTAGCACCTAATCTAACCTGAGGGAGGGATTCTAAGGTCCAGCAAGTTGGGGCACAGGAGCTAGGTGAGGGCAATAAAAATAAATACGTAAGTGTGTATAGAGGTCTACTCTGAGCCCAAGGTACAGGCACTTGGAAAAATAAATAAAACAGAGGAGGATAAAGTGGAAAGCAAGTTTTTCTACTTGGTTTAAATTAACCCTATACTTAACACAAGTTAAACTTAATCTAAGTTAGAACATGATCTAAAGGTTCAGTAAATTAGGACACAGGATCTAGGTGAGAGCAATAAATAAATAAATAAATAAATAAATAAATAAATAAATAAATAAATAAATAAATAAAGATAAAGGTGCACACTTCATAAAAGCAGGATTTTAGCAGGGCAGGACTTAAACCTTAAATTTTAGCTAAACAGGACTTAAACCTTAGTGTGTAAGTTCTGCCAAGCCAAAAAAAACAAAAACAAAAAAACAACAACAACAACTCTTAAACCAGTGCAGTTTAAACTCAAATAAAAAGCCAGCTTGAGGTTAAAAAACAGTCCAGCCTCAGAAAACTGGAGGGTAAGAACCTAGGAAGGGCCAGTTCCCACCCAGCCAGGGCAATTTAGCATAGTCATTGTCCTTTAGGTCATAGCAATTGACCTTTAGGAGTTGATAAGAACCCCATTAGGCAAATCCAAGCGCCCCATTCAGGGAAATCTCATCTGGGAAGACCAGCCCCTTTTCAATCAGCAAGGAGGGAGGGAGGAGGAGCCATCCAGGAGTATAAAGCTAGTGCCTGCCACCATGTGAGCCTCTCTGCAGAAGTGTGTGTGGCCTCTGGGAACCCAGTGCCTTGGGAACAAAGTGCCAGGTAAGGCACAGCGAGTTTAGCCTCTGTGCAAGTTCAGCAGCAGGGCGAGGAAGCCAGGGCTCCAGATACCACCCGTTATCTTCCCTTGAGAAGAGGGCTGCTAACCAGTGTAGGGTTTTTAAGTGCCCCTAAACAAAAACAAACAAAAATAAAAAAAGCTATGCAGTCAGACAGCCAGCAGCACAGTGGGGGCTATCCACTATTTTGCATCGAGTGCCACGCATATGACTATATGCCTCTGGGGCATAAGTCATGGGTTTGTCCTCAGTGCAAAGAGCTCCAGGGACTCAGGGAATGCGTCTGCTCCCTTGAAGCCTTGGAGTCCAACCTGGAGAAGCACAGGCAGGCAGAGAAGGACCATGGGGAGACTTCTGGGGATGATCGGGCTTTGTCCCAACCTCAGGCGTGCAGCTCCTCAGCTGCCCAGGTGGGAAGTCTCGGGGCTGGAGGACGTCATCCTGGAGAGGCGGGAAACAATCCCCTAGGGGAGACCCCTTCTCCAGGGGATGGGCCCATATCTGAATGCACTCAGGATACTCCTCGGCGGGAGGGGGGTTGGGGGCTTCTTGTAGTGGGGGATTCGATTATTAGAAACATAGAGAGGGGGGTTTGTGATGGATGTGAGGACTGCATGGCGACTTGCCTGCCTGGTGCGAAGGTTGCGGACATCACTTCTCATCTAGACAGGCTGGTAGATAGTGCTGGGGAGGAGGTAGCAGTTGTGGTGCATTTCGGCACCAATGACGCGGGCAAATGTAGCCGGGAAGTCCTGGAGGCCGAATTTAGGCTATTAGGTAGAACGCTGAAAGCCAGGACCTCAATGGTAGTGTTCTCTGAAGTGTTACCTGTTCCATGCGCAGGGCCAGCTAGGCAGGCAGAGATCAGGTGTCTCAATCTGTGGATGAGACGGTGGTGTAGAGAGGAGGGGTTTAGATGCATTAGGCACTGGGGAACGTTTTGGGACAAGCGGGGCCTGTACAAGAGGGATGGGCTTCACTTGAACCAGAATGGAACCAGACTGCTGGTGCATAACACTAAAAAAGTGGCAGAGCAGCTTTTAAACTGATCCCTGGGGGAAAGCTGACAGGAGCCGAGGGGCATCCAGTTTGGGACTCCTTATCCCTATGGGATAAGGATGGGGAGGTTAGAGAACAACAAGGTAAAGGCAGAGTAGGAGAAGAAATTGAGAATGTTAGCGTGATGGGATGTGATAGACAGTTTGGCACAATGAGAGGATGCAGGGATAAAGGAGCTAATAAGCAACCCATCCTGGTGCATTCCATGTACAAATGCTTTTATGCAAATGCCTGAAGTCTCCAAGCAAAGATGGGAGAACTAGAATGTCTGTTGACAAGGGAAAACATTGGGCATAACGAAAACCTGGTGGAATGTGGAAAATCAGTGGGATACTGCAATCCCGGGCTATAAACTCTACAGGAGGGACAGGCAGGGGCGTGTTGGAGCTGGGGTGGCCATTTACATTAAGGAAGGGATAGAATCCAGCAAAGTAGAGATTGAAGGTGGCTCTGACTCCATAGAATCTCTATGGGTTAAATTACCAGGCCTGAGGAGTGATGTAATACTGGGGGCGTACTATCATCCTCCAGAGTCATGGGTCCTCCAGACCAGAAACCGGAAGGGGACCTTGAAATGAGGAAACAGATCAGGGAGGTGACAAGGAGGGACAGGGTTGTAATCATGGAAGACAGAGTACAGAGCAGTCCAATGACTTATCTGCTATTTTGAGCCATGGTGGAGTTGCTCATGCAAGATTAACAATGGGAACCGTGTCTCCCAGTTCTTGTCTTAAGGGAGCCCCCCATGGAAGCTTGGAACCAGGATTTTTAAAGCTCATTTTTAAACAGTGCAGACCCCACCCAGGTTAATAAAGTTCTGACGTTCTTAATTCCATAACATGCCTTGTGTCTTCATTTTGAGGGGGTTGGGGAAAACCAAAGTTGCTTGTTTTTGCCGAATCAGTTTGAGAGCTCAGATATTCAAAGAAACTCTGGATAAGCAATGGGTCAGCTGCCAGGAGAGTGGAGGAAGGAGCTTGTTATTAGTAACACCTGTGTTGGACCCTTGGAACTGACGATTGGCTCCTTCTCCGTGCAGGTCACCATACCTGAACTGGTCAGGGTGTGATGAGGGAGCTAGGTACCAAGGACAGTTCCCTTCCCATATCCCCCTAAGCCAGTCAGCTTTGAGAGGTTGGTATAAGAAACCTTGCTTCACCATGTTGATTCCTCAGGCTGCACATCAGCTCATCCTAACTTAGTTCTCACCCTATCTCCACAGAGCCTGCAACTGTGTTGAAATTCAAATTCAATCAGATTAAATCAAAAGAAACCTCAGGTAGGATACTTACAGTAGATTTTAGACCCCCAAAAAAGAGATAGGGAAATCCCCAAAGGCAAATTAGGAGGCAACCAAAACATTTCTACTCAGCCCCGGGAAGGGTGCTTGGTGACCCCACACTGTGAAAGGCTTAGGGGGGGTGGATGGGAACACAGCTATGTGCAACACTGAGGAAGAGGGAGGGAGTACCCATCCAACAACTAGACCACTACCACTTGTGATAGGTTAAGCAGCCATTCAGATGACTGCAGGTCTAGGCAGCATCTCATGCTCCCGCCATGGCTAATGGGGTGGAGTAAGTAGGCTCCCAAAGCAGTCACTGTCAGGCTAGTGAGTGTTCTGACAAGCTTCTCTGTAGAAGTGGGAGTTTCTTTTTAAGGCCAACATTCACATGACATTGATAATGGCATTTGATCCCGCATAATGTTTGTTGTTGTTAAATATCATCTATGGGAGGGGTGGGACTCGAATCAAGACCGCTGTTGACGATGACACACAACAAAAGGGACACACTTCACTTGAACTGAAATGGAACCAGACTGCTGGTGCTTACAATGAAAAAAGTTTGCAGAGCAGCTTGGGGGAAAGCTGACAGGAGTTGGGCAGCATCCAGTTCAGGTCAAGTCATCCAGATGGACAAAGGGTACACTTTGAAAATGACCATGCAATAGGGCAAGGCAGCTGGTCTTAGAGAGTGAAAGACCACAGAGGAAAAGGCACATGTCAACATAATTTTGAAAGAGGACTCAGTGTGTAAATGTTTATATACAAATGTCAGAAACCTCCAAGCTGAGATGAAGGCGACGGCATGCTTGGCTGCAAAGGAGAGCATAGTTACAGCAGGCATATTGGAAAGCAGGTGAAACAGAGAGAACCAGTGGTGTATTCCAAGTTATTCCAGGATACATTATGTAGAAAGGACAGGAAAGGGAACATTAGGGGGTGGCATAGCTCTGTATGTTACATGTTTATAGACTCCAACAGGTTAGTAAACATAGGGGGACCATACTGTGGACATGCGATCACACCGAGGCTGCAATCCTATGCACATTTCCCTGTAAGTAAATTTCACTGAGTATAACGGGACTTACTTCTGGGTAAACATGCATAGGATTGAACTGTCCGTGTTCCCTCCCAGGCAGTGGTTCCCAAACTCCTACAAGGGAATTGGGAACCCTGTAAGTCCTGGGAGGGGTGGGGCAGGAGGCAGCGACAATACCTCAGTGATTGTGCTGCTGCTGTGATCACAGGGCTTTTAAACTCACCTGGAAGGTAGTGCCAGCCACTGGGAGGGTGTGGGGGGCTCATAGTCCCAGCTGCAGCCTTCCCCACTGCTACAAACAGCTCTGAGGGGGGAAGGCGTTCTTCTGGTTCCCCTGATGGGTTGCAACCCATCGTTTTGGTAACCACTGCTCTAAGCTGTGTGGTCATGTGGCCCTGCAGTTCAAATCATAGCCCTGTGCAGTTTCCATCATAACACTCTTGACCTTGGTGATGACAATGATGCCATCGCCAAGCACTCCAGAACCGCCACGACACTGCTCCATTAGGGCTCCATGCAGTGGTGGGGTGTGTGGGGTTCCAAGATATTTGCTCATCCAGATGTTGACCATACTTCAAGCTGCTCAGCCTTAGCAAAGTGG
Source organism: Tiliqua scincoides (assembly GCF_035046505.1). NCBI lineage: Eukaryota > Metazoa > Chordata > Lepidosauria > Squamata > Scincidae > Tiliqua > Tiliqua scincoides. The sequence continues at coordinate 65,136,852 of NC_089826.1, forward strand.
TTATATCATATGCCTTCAGATCATGTCCTTGGGCCAGATGAACTCAGGCTGTAACTCTATACACACTTACCTGGAGTCCCATTGAATTCAGTGGAGCTTACTTCTGAGTAGAATACCTCGGATTGTGCTGCCAAGGTTCTCAAGTCATACCTACAGTCATATGTTAGAACAGGGGTGCCCAAACCCCGGCCCGGGGGCCACTTGCGGCCCTCAGGGGCTCCAAATCAGGCCCTCAGGGAGCCCCCAATCTCCAATGAGCCTCTGGCCCTCCACAGACTTGCTGGACCCCATGCTGGCCCAATACAACTGCTCTCAGCATGAGGACGACTGTTTGACCTCTCCCCTGAGCTGTGGGACGCAGGCTCCCTCCACTACTTGCTGTTTCACGTCTGTGATGCAGCAGTGACAGCGAAGGGAAGGACTCCCAATACGGCCCTCAGGGAGTCCCCAGTCTCCAATGAGCCTCTGGCCCTCTGGAGATTTGTTGGAGCCCACACTGGCCTAACGCAACTGCTCTCAGCATGAAGGCAACTGTTTGAGCTCTCGAGTGAGCTGTGGGATGAGGGCTCCCTCCACTGCTTGTTGTTTCACGTCTCTGATGAAGTAGCATCAGCAAAGGAAAGGCCAGTCTTGCTTTGTGCAAGGCCTTTTATAGGCCTTGAGCTATTGCAGGACCTTCACTCATTCATATAAGGTCCATCTCTAAAAAAATCATTTAAGTTGATTTATGCAAATTTGAAATGTAAATTAATTTTTCCCCCGGCCCCCTAACACAGCGTTGGAGAGATGATGTGGCCCTCCTGCCAAAATGTTTGGACACCCCTGTGTTAGAATGTTGACTTTTTTTATAGAACTTTGCTTGCCATGAAGCATGCTGGTATCAAGTATAATTTGAGCACCAGTCCTGAATATTGGCTCCTTATAAAAGCTGCTTTGGGAGCAAGGGGATAAATTCACTTCAAACGTGATTGCTATAGTGGAGAAAGGATGAAAGTTCCAAGTTAGAGTAAGCCTTGTACGTTGCAAGAATGTCTATTCAAACCAGCTGTTACATTTCTACAGTTACGAGTCTGGCCGCTGTGGTGCCCGGGGCCAGGCCCACAACATACTCCCCCCCCCCATACTTACCCGGTTGCATGGAGCATTACACAACCTTCCCCTAATGCTCCAAAGCTGTCTGAGGCTTCTGGAGCACTGTTAAAAGCACTGTTTTTCCGACAGAAAACCGGAAGTTCTGTTAAGGGCGTTCCAGAAGCCTCAGATGGATATTGGAGCACCAGGAGGAAGGTTGCACTGGCTTTCGCCTGCCCCCCAGAATGGCTTTGGAGGGTGGGTGGAGGTGGCAGTAGTAGCGCGTGAGTGGGGTGGTGCCATGGTGGGCGTGGGGGCGCCATCTCCATAGGGCCCACAGAAACGGATTTGATCCCCCCCAGCCCGCCACTGCAGTTCTATCTCTGTAGCATCCTCCATTTAGGCAAACTAAAAACTGAAGATATTAATTCATTCAAGGAAACTTGCACCGTGAACTGATTTAAAGTTGGCAACACTATAGTTTGGCTTGTGCTCCTCAGGGCTTTATTCCTGTGTGTTGAAAGCAACTGCTAACTGCAGCTATTAGAACCAAAATACATTTTCTCAAGTATTCCCCAAGTAGCACGGAACTATATAGGGGAACATTTTAATTCTAACAGTCACCTAAATTAAACAAATATTTTGTTTTTATTTTCCTCATTTATTCAATGCATTTTTATCCCTCTCTTCAGTCAGCAGGGCTTCCAGAGCACTTTACATAAAATCAATAAACACAATAACAAATCATTTAAACAGTAAAAGGTTATTTGGTCTTGAAATTGCCTATTTAAAGAGTTAGTTATGATGACATAACTCTGCATTGCTGGCTTCTCCTTCTCAGCTATTTCCCAGATTGAGAAAGGACTAGTTATTTTAGCCCTTTTGATAATGGCTTCAAACACTGATACACATAAGGAAGCCTTTTCACAGGTCAAGGAACATGTATAGATCACAGGATAGCACAAATAACTATTCAGCAAAACAGAGTTCCATTGTCTTATACATTGGTTCTTGCTGGACTCCACAACAATAAATGATCCTGTAAAGAAGCCTCATAACAAACCTTAAGGCCCAAATCCTAACCAATTTCCAACACTGGCATAGCTGTGCCAATGGGTTAGGTTCTGCATCTTACAGTTGGGTGGCGCTCACAGAGGTCTCCTCAAAGTAAGGGAATATTTGTTCCCTTACCTCGGAGCTGCATTCCCCTTTATGTCAGTACTGGAAAGTAAGTTAGGATTGCGCCCTAATTTATCTAAGGGCCCAATCCTATCCAACTTTCCAGCACTGATGCAGCCATGCCAATGGGGTGTGTGGTGCATCCTGCAGTGGGGAAGCAATCACAGAGGCCTCCTCAAGGTAAGGAAATTATTGTTCCCTTGCCTTGGGGATGCATTGCGGCTGTGTCCATGCTGGAACGTTGGATAGACATTTTTCAGACATTCCCATGAGGAGCTTCTCCAAAGACAGGCACACTAGCCCCTTCCCCCCCCCCCGACCACACTCTTGCTAACCCCCTCTTGCCCTCTGTGCATGCAACTTTTGTGTATGCGAATTGAGCCTCTCCCCTGACTGCAACCTTGGAGCATTCCAGGTGATCACCAAGAGAAATTCTCCCCATGTTCAGTGTTTCTCTCTGCAGACAAACCCTCATTGGACAGAGGGCCAGGGGTGAGGCTAGCATGTGCAGCATCAAATGGCGGGGCCTCCAAGGGCAGGAGTGGGGCTAAGCAGTGCAATCGCAGTGCCCCCCCCCCATGTATTCATTCTCCACAGGAAAGCAAATATCTGAAGAGGATTTATGAAATGCTCACAGGAACTCCTTATCTCACTTGTAGTGTAATTCCATACAGCTGAGCTGTCATGTAGGTCTTTCTCAGTCAGTCAACCACCTCTTCCAGCAGGGTGTTGTTCATGTGAAAAAGACTGATGAGATTAGCTACATCCATGTGCTTGAACTATTCTTACACAGGACCCAACTATATGCAGTCACACCATAGAAAATCTGCTCCTAAAGCACTGAATGGTGTGTGTGTGCGTGCGTGTGTGTGTGTGTGTGTGTGTGTGTGTGTGTGTGTTTTGGGGGGGAGCCTGGGTTGGTTGCCTTAGGAGCCTCTTCTGAGTATATTAATTCACGAAGCAAGATTGTTTGTGTTTGGTTCAATACACTCTCCTATCTCTCACCTGCGGTTGTATTTTGATCTATATATGTAATATATGGAACCTGTTCCTTCTGGGACTGGCAATAAGTACTTTGGAATTGGGAAACACTGTAGATCTTTGCCAACCCAGAGATATGTTGCCTCTGTCCATGGAGGTTCTATTGTTGTTAGAACAATAGGCTTTCTCTGGAGGCTTACTATGGTGCTGCAATGACACACGTGAGAAGGTCAGGTGACAAATACAATCTCATTTATCAGAGTTCAACAGTGTTTGAATACATTGAGGCTGCAATCTGATACATAAGGGGACTTACTTTTGAGTAGACATGCATAGGACTGCACTATGAGATAAGCCAAAATTCAGGTAACTAAAAGTGGTAGTTAGATGTAGCTAAACTGATCTAGGTTACCTGCCAGTGACTGAGTTCACAAATCAGAATTTTAAATAAAGGTGTACATCATTTAATGATGGGGATCTGTTCTGTTCCCCATTATTATGCGATTACTGCCTCATTAAGAGCCTCTTTGCTGTGCTTTGACCACTGTCATATATGCGGTCTGTTGTTAAGCAGAAGGTCGTTAAACAGCGCATGCCTGTAACTGATATTTTTCAGTGTGACGCTTTGTGGATTCTAGACAAGGAAATTGATTAATAATTATTGATGATATCTGATTATACATTGAAGACTCCATTGACTGTTGGTTCTAGTTGTACTCCCATTGGTGTGAAGACAAACATTATGGCTGGTTTCAGAAGTGGCTAGCATAAGCACTTCATAGTAGAGAAAAATAACGAGCCACTCCACACTTGCGTTGTAATGTCCAACCCAACTTTAATGTGTATAGGAGTACATACTAGATTTGCTTTTTAAGACTGCATAAATGTGCAGGTAATTGGAACTAATATACAAACCGCCGCTATAACAGCTAAAATGAGATGATAAAGTAGAAATATTGTTTGAGGTTGTAAAAAGGAAATATGACAGAATTATGAGGAAATGAGGAATATGTGTGAATTACAAATGAGGTTTGAGGAATATAAATAAACCATTTAGAACAAGCTCTGCAATGCAAGGAAAATAAATGATGATATGATATATGTTGTTATGAGAGTAGATGGTATATATTTGCCCTCAATGGCTGACTCGACATTTCATTGTGGATGAATGAAATCTTACTCACACTTGCTCTGCTCTGAAGATGGGTCATAATTCAAGTTTGGTATGTTATGGTGGGTGGAAGAAAGGTGGGAGGAAAAACATTAATAATATAGACCTGATTGACTCAGCTAAATTATAAATGGCATTTGGAATCACTAGATTGCTGACCAGGGTTAGGTATGAGCCAAATTCCTTCTAGTACAGTCTAGGCAGTGGCATATCTAGGGAAAATAGCATCCATGGCAAGCACTGAAATTGCTCCCCTGTCCAAACAGAGAAGGAGAGATCATGGGTGGGAAGCCAGCTCTGTCCCACCGAGTGAATTTGTATGCTTAGTACAGCCATGTGTTGTTTTTTTTTAATTTTGTTTTGTTTTAAATTTTCTTAGATGAGGTCAGCTTCTGTCTATGATTTAGATAAGGATCTATACCTCAGCACCCTGGACAGTACTGCAAAAAAAAAAAAAAAAAAAAAAGATTCCCTTTCCTATTAGTCTTTCACATTTGCAACACCTCTGTTTCTGATATATGGAAGCACCTTAAATTTTTTTCTGTAGTCACCACCTCCTTTTGGAGGCCCCCTGAAACTGGTGCAAAAACACACCATTGGCTGTGGTGTGTAAACATACCATTAGTAGAAGATGGGTAAGTCTGTGCTTGGCTCCCTCCTTCAAGTGGCACTCAGGTCAAATGTCCCCACTTGCCACACCCTAGATCCACCACTGTGTCTAGGTAAGCATTTGGTAGTTGTGTTGCAAATAGGTTGAATCCTAGAAACCGTAATGAGTCATTCAGAGAAAATCAACTTGCCCCCAAACCACCAAGGACATTCACATAATTAGCCCTCAAATTATGCCTACATTATTGCAGGTAAATTTGGAGGGTTCCTGTTTGTGAACGTCAGAATAAATTCAAGGCCAATAAATGGTTTTGATAAAGCTAGCAAAATTTCTCTGCATCTTAGACACTACATTCTAGGAGGAATTCAGAAGCACAGTGTTTTCTCCTATCTTCAGTTCTTCTTGTATGGTATTGGCCCTGAAGCACGCCTCTGGTAACATACCCGGTAACTCACTACAGTTTGTCTATTTCATAGAGTCAGTTCAAATATGTATTTACGAGACCATTGCTCATCACTTGATGGATCTGTTTTCAGTGCCTTGCAGGTGACTGTGTGTGCCAAGTTCATTAACAATGTGTTTTGATATGAAAGTTCTATCTGTAGTTTCCAAGTTGTGATGGCTCATTCAAACATGCGAGCTACCACTCAATGCTGGAGTCATCATGCATATATGAAGCTGCCCATACCCATGTCTCACCACTCCCATTCATGTGGTCAAAAGAATAGTAAATGCACGAAGAGAAAGGGGGATCACATGGGTCCTTATCAACATTGTGGCTGGTTTGGGGCAGAGACAAGGCCAAGTGGGAGGGGGAAGATCTTGGCAGCAGCGGTGCATGCTAAGATTCTATCCCCCTTTCCCCAATCCGAACGTCCAGAAGCAAGACTTCAACTGATGACCTCAGCATATTGGGGAAGGAAGTACATATGGAGAAAGGCAGTCCTTCAAAAATTGTAACACCCATGTACCTCCGTGTAACAAATGTGCCCCTCCAATAACTCTCTAGGACAGCCATTTTCAACCACTGTGCCGTGGCACACTGGTGTGCCATGAATGGTCTGCAGGTGTGCCATGGGAGTTTGGGGAGGGGTCATTTATTAGTAGGACCATTGGGGGATATGAGCCCAACGCCAACAGCATGGTGCGCCTTGTCAAGACGGTGTGCCTTGACAATTTTAGTACCTTGTCAGTGTGCCATGAGACGAAAAAGGATGAAAATCACTGCTCTAGGATATGTGTAAGGAACTGAAAATTTACAGCATGCTCTAGTTTGACTTCATTTGTCCTCACTTGCCAGACTTGTGGTCTAGGAGAATGTTGTTGGTATATAAGCCCGCAAGTTATCATTGGAAGCAAAAATCCATTTGTGAGAATGCTCATAGTTTTGTTTCAGAAACTTCCTTTCTGTCCCAAGCACAAGCAAATGTAGAACTGAAGAGGAATCTGAGATTCAAGTAATTGGAATTCTTTCACCCATAGAAAGCCTAACTAGAAAAGAAATTAGGTCACCCCCATAAATGATAACTTTCTTTTGCCACATTGTAAAGTTGAATGGCCCCCTTGATGGAGGATAATAATGTGTTCACAGTTTTCAAGCTGACAAGCAGTAAATTCAGTGCAATGTTTTTAACCAGGCATTATAAGGACTCATTTTAATTCTTAAAACACAAAATATATACGAGTTCCTCCATTTGTATTGTAAATGAGTGCTATAAAGACACGGGAATGATCTCTCAAGGTACTTGCTTCATACACAGAATATATAGTCACTTTAGGATTTGTTCCTGGGAAGAAACTTAAATCTTACATTAAATAAAGTCAAAAACTCAGAAATTGTTTTAGAGAGAATACATTTCTAAAGGAATATGGTAAACTAGAATGTTATGTTGAGTGGGTGGAGGAAGTTGGAACTGCCAACTTTAATGGACCCTATTAAAGCTGCTGGATCCTTCTCATAATTCTTAGAGGGGAATTCTTGAGGGGAAGCTCCAGTAAATTTCACAGAAAGGAGACACTTTCCTTAAACATTTGTGAAAAATGTTTTTCAGATATTTCAATTGTTTAAAGTGATATTTCCCCCCAAATCTTTGCCATGTAGTTTAATGTTAGAAGCACAAACATTCTCAGAGTCAACAGCACAAGGTGACCACAGGACTTACCCACCTGTGCAGCTCAATGCAGACTTGTACCAGTAATATTGAGTTGATCCTTTGTGGCTGCAGGGGCTTACCCAGAGACAAGGGGACAAATGTCCCCTTACCCCGAGGAGACCGCCAGCAGCCAACAGTCCTCCGCAGGATACAGCATAGTCCGTGCTGGCACTGCCGCAATGCCACATGGAGATTTACAGTGCAATCCTATCTTGCGCTGGAACAGGCAAGCCAGGAGGCCTGCGCTGTATACAGCACAAGATAAGGGCCCAAAGTGGCTCAGCTGGAGGTAAGGGGAAACACTTCCCCTTACCCCTTGGTAAGCCACCACAGCTCCAATGGATCTCCTTGTCTTGCACAACCTCTGGAAGTGGTATAAGTCTGAGAAGAGCAGAGTAGCTTGTAGCCACTCTGTGCTGCGCAAGAAACGGCGTTGTGGGTTGGCGTAACAGCTGGGTCCCAGCCCCACTTCCTACCCACCCCCGGGGCCCCTCTGCCCAAGAACATCTCCCTTCTGTCTCCTCCCCAGACCCTTGCATCATCCGAGCTTGGCTGGCGCAACCCTCCCTGTCAGAGTCAGTGCAGAACCTGGATTCAGCCTCTGCAGACCAGTACGCATTTCTGCACTGGCCCAGCCAACTCTAGAAGAGGCACAAACATGCTTTACAGCATGTTTGCGACCCTCCTGGGCCAGCACAAAGGACTTGCGCTGGCCCAAGGCGCACTTAGGATTGTGCCCTTAAATAGAATTGGGCAGTGTGTGTCTGCAAAGAAATGGTCAGTAGGATGGAACAAGGGTGGCAGACACAACCTATAATGTTGTACCAATGTTGCACCACTTTCTGACCATTAGGAATAATGGCGTACTGCAGAACAATAGAGAACTCAGCAATCCAATTTTATGATTCAAAGGAAACAAATGAACATTTTAATTCATTTCTGTTCCCCCCCCCTTTGCTTTCATCCTGGAACTTAAGGGAGCATACATGGATTTCACAGGTGGTCACCTATGGGCATTGACAAGACATTGCTCAGTTTCAGCAAACCAGCTATAGTTTCTGCCTTCTGATTATAAATACACAGGGGCTAGTCAGTGATGCAGCTAACCAAAGCAGCTAACCATATGTTCCTTAGTGTTGCAATAGTGATATATTATAATGCATTGAAAAATACCATTGTGGAAAATGGAACTGACTGTAGTGAACATGTCCCCATTTGATTAATAAAGGCCACATGCCCACTCCTCTGAATACTTTGGCTGCTATGGCTGCTTTGGGTTCCCAGTCCCTGCAGTTAATTGCTTTACAATACACCTGCTTCCCCTGTGCTGCTAAATTAAGAGCCTTGCCGTGCAGCTCTGCTGAACTAGAAATGGAAGTGGTAGAGTCCCTGTTCTACATGTATTTGTCCTTTGCTCATAGCTGCCAGATTTCCACTTTGAATCAAAACAGGAACATTTCTCAATAAGTCATTGTCCTTTTTGCATCTTGCTAATGATAGGTGTGATTTTTTACTTTCTAGATCTCTTGTTATTTGGCTCTGTAGGTAGAAAGACAGGTAGCATAGCTAGGAATCCATTATAGGGGTAATAATCAAAAGTGCTAATGGCAATATCGAAATAGAACCGTCTTAATGACCATCTTGGAAAATATCTGTTATGGCTTTAATCTATTCCAACATTACAAATGAAGCTTTATGCTTTTCAGTCATCTAATATTGTAGGTCCTATATGGAAAGAAGCCAATCACTTTTGATATTGCTGTGTTTTTCATGCAATAAAGTGATAGCATAAAACAGTACACTGTGTAGACTGGGTACTTTCCCATACAGAACTGAAATACAAGACAAGGTTTGTGGTACACATCACATTATTTTTTTTTTTTAATTGTGCCTTTTGGAGCATGATGTGGCTTCCAAGAGGTAGCTGAAATCTGTAGATGCCCATAAAATATCGGTAGGGACAACCCTATCAGTATTATTTGTTACATTTCTCTCCCACCTGTCTTCCAAAGAGCTCAGGGTGGTATGTGAGATTCTCCGCCCACCATTTAATCCCCACAACAACCCTGTGTAGGGTTGTAGGTGAAGCTGCAAGAGACTGATTGGCCCAAGGTCACCTGCTAAGTTCCATGGCAAAGTAAGGATTTGAACCTGGGTCTCCTTTTGTCTGGTCTGCCATGCCAATCAGGACATCATATTGCACGCAGGGAGAGGCGGCCCACATCAAACACTAGATTCTGAGGTACTCCTCCAATGTGAACTAGTGACTCAGAAGTGGAATCTTTAGCCATTTCTGTTCCATTACATTGGAATTAACGGTTACACTGTTAGAATCCGCCGTCACAACTTGGTGACCTATATGAAACTTCTTACTGCAATTCATAGAAAATAAAAACAGCATGAAAAATAGCACTGTCTTAACGAGCTATTCCTAGCAAATTCTCTTACTGAATTCTGTATTACAGTGGTTGTTGCTGAGAAAATTTATCTGCATAACTGAACTAAATTTGTTTCACGCTCCGTAATCCACAATCCTTTTTTGGGGGGACAAAAATTGCTCAATATTGTATTATTTTTAATAATGAGAATTATTTTTAATGTATTTTAACTTGAAAATGGCCCAAAATAATGAAATACCACACCTGTCTGGTAACGTACCAGTATTTCTCAAACTCTAGGTCCCCCCCACTGCCAGTGCACCAGCGTCAAAATGGCTGCTGCTGCATCCTGTAGGGTGACAGTTGTGAAGGTCTTTCTGGGGAAGGGAATATTCATTAAGCCTCCAACTTAATGTCAACCATGAGGGGTCTACACCAGAGAAATCACTGATGCAAGTCCACAAAGACCCATGCCATGGCATCAGGCCCAGGAAGGGGCTTAGGAGCCAGTGTTTTGACAGTTAGACATACCACACTGCTGGTGGGGGGCTCATATCCGCTAATAGTAATCCGCTTACTAATAAATTACTCTCTCCCAAACCGCCTTGGCACACCTGCAGACCATCTGAGTCATACTAATGTGCTATGGCGCACTGGTTGAAAATGACTAGTCTGATGTATTGAAGGATGAAAGAATGAGGCAAGACTTCTTGAAGGAAACAAGAGCCAAAAGAAATGAAGCCGGCTTAGAAAGAGGAAGGAGGGGTGGAGCTAAACAAGGAGAGAAAGAAAGAGAAGTAGAGGGAAAAGGAACCATGGTCTGCATGGTCAGTCTGACATTTCTCCCTGCCTGCCCACAATCTGTAGCCTCATAGGATCTCTATAAGCTCTATAAGGATAGAGCTTACATGAGCTCTATAAGTTCTACAGGCGATGTGTTTTAGTATATCTTTAATCTAGACCCTTTTCAGTTCAGGGTACCAATGGTGGGAGTGGGTTGGAGATCTGATCATGTCAATATGTTGCCAAGTAGCATTTCAAGGCTCAAACCATATATAATTAAGATACTATCTCATAACCTCATGCAGTAACTTGTAAATGTTTAACCTGTTTGACCCATCAGTGCAGGTTAATCTGTGTTTAAGATCCACTGGCAGATCCTTACCTTGCTGTAGTGAAACTTGACTGACAACTTCTTGTTGCAGACATGCACAACTGAGGGCGCAATACTAACTTGTGCTGGAAGTAGGCAGGCCAGTGCAAGTTTCCCTTTATCCCATGTCATGCTGCAGCGGCCCCAATGAGGTGGTGCAGATCCAAGCAGCCTGAAGCCGTGCTGTGCTGCCCAGGAACAGGGTCAGGATCCGGCATAAATGCCAGAGCCTGGTCCCACCTCCTGCTCCCCACCCACCCCAGGAATGCCTGCCGCCCGCCCTCCCTGCCCCAAAACGCATCCCTCCCACCTCTTCCTCACTCTCTCCATACACCCCCAACCCCTGTGTCGGCCGATCTCGGCTGATGCAACTCACCTTCTCCCCAGCGCCCGCAGTGGCACAGGGAGCCCAGCACACATCTGTGCACCTGCCTATCTCCCCAACGAGTGGGGCAAAACTGCTTTATGGCACTTTTGCAACACTTCTGGGCCAGCACAAGGTAATTGCGCCAGCCCAAGTCCACCTCAGGACTGCACCCTGAGGCAGCAATTCTACAAACACTTACCTGACTGTAAGTTCCACTGAACACAATGGGACTTCCTTTGATGTAGATGTGCAGAGGGTAGCACAGTAAGGTTCCTTATTTGGACAATCACTCTCCCAGTACTATCCATGATTGTATTCCATTATTCTGGAATAAGATTCCCTACCATCACTTTTCAGTTCATTGTTCAGCCCAAATCAAGTCCCTGACTGTTGGAGCAATTTAACTTTTTCAAAGCATTGCACCTGTCAGGAAAAAAAAAATCTACGAGTTTCATAAAAAAATCATAAGTTTCAAAAAAAGAACAAACCCTTGCTGTTTTTCCTTTCTCTGCGCTCAACAGTGCAACACTGAGTTTGGTTTCATTTCCTGTGACCCTGAAGTTATAACTGAATTAGAGTTGAATTTTCAGCATACAGAGTTTGGCCAATAAAAGTGTAATTGCACAGTTTAACCTGGCTTTGTTACTGTGCTGAGTGTGCTGCCATTTTTCGTTTGAGAGCAAGCTGATTTACTGAGAAATGCCCTATTTGTTGTTTATATAACAAATACCTGCTCATTATGTTCATTCTCTGCATACACAGCTAACATCATTTATCACCGAACTTTTAGCTCCGTAATTTGTAATATATGCTTCCAGTGATATTAATGAAACCATATTTGTTGTCATTTTCAAAGGACTGAATCTCGGTAACTGGTAAATTGAGCAGAAATAAGTAGTTTACACCAGTCAGTCTCGGAGAGTACTAAATTTTCAGTTTCCATAGTTTCAGGGGAGTGCAATTTGCGAATGCATGACTAGCTATGGCTTGCACTGAATTAGGATGGATATGATGTATGCTGAGCTCTGTGTCAGAGAAATATATTTTAGAACCTTGCCATTTATGAAACTTCCATGCATCTTGGGGATTTCTTGCCTTATTTAATTGATACCTTTTGGAAGACTTTCCACGGTCTGTCTGCTTTAATCTCTAATTTCTTTATGAACGTTTCCACCATCTCCAGGATAAGGCAGTTTAAGAAAGTGCATCAAATTAACTCACGATCGATAGCTGGAAATTGAATCTATTGCATTGACTAGGTCTTCAGCCGATGGGTCAGGCCCAGAACTGTGTTATGACTAGAGGTGTATGTTTCAGGTGAGTAAGATGGGATTACAGCCTCTGTTCAACTGGCTGTTCATCTGTCTTGCTGAACAAAAACAGAACAGAAATACAACTGTTCAATCTTACTGAACACTTCTGTTCACATCTTTTGAGTGCTTACTTCTGAGTAAAAAGTCAACCACACTGTTTTCAAACACCTCTAGTTCATCCAACCTCAGCTGGGTTATAGCACGGCTGTCACTGCCATCTTGTTTTGAGGCTCAATCCAGCCACAGTTAGGGTCCTAGATAGGATAAATCCCACTGGCAAGTGTGATTATGGAGGTCTTCTTTGGATCTCAGTCTCCCACTCATCCACCCAGTGGCATAGTCAAGGGATCTGTCACCCGGGGCCACAAGCATTTTTAACCCCCTGGGGTCTTAACACCCCCCGGGTTCCAGATGCCCAGAAAACCCTCCAGTGGCACCTGGGAGATAGGCTGCACTTGGGAAGGCTGCACGTGGCCTCCCTACACCAAAGAAGGCCTCAGAAGACCTGCTGGAGGCCTTCTGAAGCCTGAGGAGGCTACACACAATCTTTCTGAGCTTCAGAACTTCCCGGACACCTCAGGTCCACCATTAGGGGTGAGGGTTGACACCCCCTCAGGCATGGTACATGGGCCAGTGTGCTCACCTGCCCCCCTTAGCTATGCCACTGCATCCAAGTATTCTGCCCTGTTGGAGCACTGCTTTTTCCTCTGTCTCACTTTGTTTCTTCTCCCCCGCCTTTCAAAACTGTCTGCACACTGTTGCCATGGTACTCTCTGCTCCTTCTCTCTTTCCAGCTCATCTGGAAGGAAAAAAGGAGCGGAATGGTGTAGTAGTGGGTGCTGATTGGCCACTACCAGGCAGGAAGAGAAGAGGAAATGTGACTGTTCATTAGCCACTAGTGGTAAAAATTTATCTCATTGAGAGAAAATTCACAACATGCAGATACATGCATGATGTTTCAATTCAATCCGACCAACAGATGTATTCACTAATGAATTCTGTCAAATACATTTGCTTTAGGAATAATGGATAATTTTTAAAAATATGATATCCTAAAATACATAAAATAAAATGTTTCCTATTTCTGCCTTTATTTGAGGTACCGAAGGGGCTGTGTTTGAACACTCTGTGGAGACTCCCCATATCAGAGCAGAACCTTCACAAGACCTCAAGTAAGTGTTTTAAGAGCGCTTCTTCAGTTTTGTCTTCAAGCACGAATAGATTGACTAATTATGCTTTAATTTCTAAACTAAGTGATACGGTATTGTTCAGTTCAAGGTAAATGAATTGTACCTGTCTGATTCACAAATAAAGATCCGAATATTTTACAGATAAATGAAAAGCAATTAGTCACAGATAAATATAGACTTTCTCATAAAAGAGCAGATGTTTTCTTTTCATTGTGATTCTGTATCTTGCGTCAAAGTTATCAGAAACTGTGGAAGCTGAGGATTCCTGTGTTGCCATTCTGCTTTGAAAATTGATTTAAAATTGGGTTTACTTCTTGTTTTGCACAAAACCGAGGACTGATTCTTACTTGAACTATCACTGAGCAGATGATATGTTTACTGTGGGATTCTCACACTATCTTCACACTTTAAAGAGGGGTTCACATGTCATTGTCATCCATTCATTGTCCACCCATATTTTCTGTGCTTAAATTATCATGTTCATCAGTGAAGGAAATCTGACCTTCCCTGAGAATAGTGATGCAGCAGTTCAATGGCCACATATGTGAGCCATTTTTAATGCTACTGTTGCATCTGTTTTTGAGAGGCATGTGCCCAGATACAATGGAATCAGGGGGAATAAAAGAGGAAAGATCAGCTTACTGCACCCCGCCCCAGTATATCTCCTGGTTGTCAAAAAAAGGATGTTGCAATTCCACATGTGACTGCAAGTGGAAAAAGTAATGACTGGCTGGTACTACAAGGAGCACATCTGGACATGTCCATTATAAGCTATCTCAGGGTATTGAAGCCAAAAATATCAGTGAATGGGCAAACATACTTAGGTTTGTCCTTAAAAATGACTTGCCACTTGTTTTCTTTTTCTTGAGCTGCTTCAATCCCTTGTTTTCTTGCAATGCTGCATATCCAAAGCTTGTCAAAGCCCACAATCCAGAAACCACTACAAAGAGCACCAGAAATCTGGATGACAACTATCAATGTCTACTGATAACTTGGTATCTACTTGGTAACTGTTGCTACTAATAGCAGTAATACTAGTTACTGGTAGTTAGTGACTACTAACTAGTGACTACCAAGGCACTCTTGTGGCATTTGCATGCTTTTGCAAACATCTAGGATTAAACGCTAAAAGGTCACTTTCCAAAACTTGCAATTAGCCTGTAGGTTGAAATGAGACTGAAAAAAAAATGACTTCCCAGCTGAAGCCTTTTATAAAGTTTAGATGTGACTGTGCTTCTGGGCACTGATCAATATTTTTCTGTAAATGGCAAGGGGAATAAAACAAACAGACAATTGCTTTCAGTGTGAAGTTTGTTTTTGAAGCCGTTCCATCTCATGTCACATGTCACAAAAGGTTATGGTAAGAGTAATTTCAGGTGAGACATTTACTTTAAGAAGGCACAGCTTTTGGTGTTTTCTACTCAATCTAAAGTGTTTCAGCAAAGGGGACTAGTTAACCTGGAATTATTAGAAAATTATTATTATTATTTCTAATAATAATTAGAAAATAAGCAAAATTGTTGCAGAAGGAAGGAATGGTTAAGTGACACAGTATGTAGCACAGTGGTAGTGTTGAAGAGGGCTTCGAGCAGGGGTGTCAAACCGCTTTCATACTAACTATTCATGGCACTTGGTGAGGGCCAGAAGTGACTTTGGTAGCCAGAAGTAAGCACTTTGTTCTCACATAGCACCTGACTAGCTGCAAATGACAGAACAGAAAATGTGCAAGTTTTGATCATATTTTCAAGGTATAGAAGAACCCATTTCTCATACATGCTGCCCTTTTAGCAGTGCTGCTTCTATCAAAGCATCACTTTGCTGCTCAGCAATTGAGAGGTGGTTTGCAAATTGATGCCTCAGTAGAAGCGGCGTTGCTAAAAGAGCAGCCCATGTGATACTCTCCCAAAACCTCGGCAGCGTCTCTTTCTGTCACCACTCTTGCTCTGCCCCTTCCCCCGTAGTGTTTCTTGCCTTTTGAGGCCTTTTGAGGCCTTCCAGAGCCTCTGCAGAAGTAGTGCTGCTGAAAGGGTGGTGTTGGAAGAGAGCAAGCCTCCATGTCTGTATCTGTACTTAAAAAAAAATCAACCCCAGAGTAGACAATGACACATTTAGAGTGCAATCCTGAACCTCGCTTGAGCCAGCAAAAATCCCTTGCGCCCACCTGGGAGTGTTGCAAAAGTGCCACAAAGCACTTTTGCGCCACTCTGAGGGGAGATAGACTGGTGCATGCTGTAAGGCACAGCATGCCTGCAATACTCAGTGGTGGGTCAGCACTAGTGCCAGCTCAGCACCAGACCACAGTGAGCCAGCACCAGTGCCAGCTGGAGGGGCAAGAGAGAGGCGTTGTGGGATGGTGGGAGGGTGAGGGGGAAGGTGGAGCGGGAGGGGGCAGGACCAGTGAAGCTCTGCTCTGCCAGATCCAGAACCCCACGTTGGGCTTCCCGGCCTGACATGGAGCCACTCAACTCTGCCCCAGCTAAAGAGCCAACCCAAACTTGAGTAGCTTCATTGCAGGGCTTGGGCCTTCCTCTGGGGGAAGGGGATGAATGTTAGATGCAGCCCATTAGATTAGATGCATGTGGTCACTATTTGGGGGCCAATGCTCCTCTGAGCAGCTCAAGATTGGGCTGCCCATCCCTCCATTTCCTGAATTAGAGAGGTTTATAGGACAGGATCTGATAATCTAGCAACCCAAAACAAGAGGACAGTTTTCTGTGTGCCATACTAGTTATTCTAGGGTTAAAAAAAGACTCTACAGTTTATGAGAAGAGTTAAGTCTCTTATAGATTATTTCATGCACAGAAAAGCATGGCAATTGTAAGTAGGACATAATTTTTGAGTACTTTATTATCTGGTGACTCTCTTGGCACTCATGGAATTTTAAAGATAAAAATACAAATCATGGTAGTTGCTTACCTTTGTCTTTCCAGGCACGCATTCTCACCTTTTCCCCCCATAGTCAGTAACGCAGCATTTTTAAAAACTATATTCGGTTTTATTTTACTTGAATCTCATACTGTTGCTTATCTAATTCACAACAAAAGTGTAAGTATTAGGTGCAACACAACCTCCATGCCTAAGGGTATAACATTCAAGTTACTTAAGAAGCTTAATGCATAACAGCTCATTCAACCAGGTCTATTTATTCTATACTGTAACTATATATGATATGGTGCATTTGTTCTTATTGTTTCTTGAGGATTGTTTTCAGAGTTAGGAAATCAATTCTAGATAGAAAGCCATATTAATGCCAAGTTCTTACCTGAAATAAAATCAATATTTGAATCACTGTCATTCTCGTATTTGTATTTTGCTCATTTTAACCGCACTAGGCTATACTTGTCTATGCAGAAGTAGATCTCATTGTGTTTAATGGGGCTTATTCCTAGGATTGCCAAAGGCTGCAATCCTACCACACTTACCTGGGAGTAAGCCTCATTGGCTATAATGAGACTTCTGAGTAGATATGCATAGGATTGGGCTCTGAATCCCAAAACCATTCCTTTCAACTCATAGGTGATAAAATCTATAGGGGCAAATCTTTGCTGCCAAGATTTTTCAGGCTGTAATCCTTTTTGCAAAAACATAATCCCAGTTACATCAAGTCCCCTGCCCGACAAGACCTAAGGGAACCCGACTTTCATTAGCAGAGACAATCAGGATAAAAGAATCATGCCTTAGAATCAGTAAAATGAATTACATCTTAAGAATTTAATCATCAGATTCCCATTGCTATCTTTTGTCATAAAGGGCATTGCTACCTGAACAGATTATAAACTCCAAAATATTGGTTTTAATGATGATGATGTAGCATGGCCAGGTATGCATAACGAGGCAATGTCTTTTGCACACAATAAATGCTGCTATGGCTATATGATGAAATCTGTGCCCTCAATCACCATCTTGATAAGAGCCAGGGGGAAAGTTGCTTTGTTGTCTCCTGCCTCTGGGGAAAGCTTGAAGATCAAATTTAATAGCTTTCTTCCCCTGTGCCAGTGTCAAGGCTACTGTACCATTGACTATAAACTAATCCTGAAAACCAACACTGCGCATAATGAGATGGAAAATTGATCAAGCAGCAAGGAACCAGCAAAGATAGTAGGATCTCCTTTTAACTCTGATCCTTATTGAAGATACACAAATCTTGCACCATGGTTTTGTGATTTCTACAAAGCTGTAGCTGCATGGCGTCAGTAAGAGCCTTTCTTCAAAAAGACCAAGGGAATAATAAAGAGCACCACTGTGGGAGTGTGCCCTTTCATTAAAAGCCTGAGCTAGAAAGTAGTCAAATGTGGTTCACCCCCCACCCCTTTAAAAAGATACAGAACTTGAAAGGATGCCCATTGATCTGAGGCTGTGCAAGAGAACACTTCTGTGCTTATGCAATCTAGTTAAGGAGGAAAAAACCAACAAAGCAGCCCTTGACATAAATTATGTAGTGTCTTTAAGTCTGATTGTGTACCTGTGCTTCTGTATATTAACATGACAAAGGGGAATTCCAGGGTGCGGCATCAATAGCACAGTGGGCAAAACAGGAGGGGCTCGTCAGCACTGGTGATCCGGGAACCAGCAGGAACCCATCTTGCATGTAGTCAAGTCAGAAAGTCAGCAGGTGGGTAAGTGTGAGTGGACAGTCTCAGAACCGCTTAGTCTGTGCAGCTAAACAACATTCAGAAATTATAGGACAGGTGGAACCCTACTGATTATTTCTGTTGTCTAAGCCTTGCTACAGTGATAGCTGCAATACCCCATCTACTGAAAAGCTCAGGAGATAGCAAGCCAAGCCCTCTTGAAGGCATAGAGAATTCAGAAAATTGTTCCATTTCTATAGTACATATTAGGGACTCATGGACGGACAGATGGACATACACACAACCTCTTAAGTCTTCTTTCCTATGAGGGAAGACTTAAGAGGTTGTGTGTGTGTGTGTGTCCATCTGTCCATCCATGAGTCCCTAATATGTACTACATTGATCAGAGGGCCCTGATCATTTCAGTTGTTCTTTCCTTTGTGCTTCTTGCATGCTGGTTTTGGAATAGAATGTACAGGAGAGAGAGGCACTGGTAGAAGAGCAGGATACAATGTACTACTGCTTGAACATCTGTACAATGTTCTATTGCTCAATATCAATTAATTCAGAATTCCTAAAAACCCCAGCTTTCTGTTCATATTTACTAAGTTGGGTAACACCGATCACTTCTCTAATAACTTGGAATGGGAGAAAATATAAATATAAATATGAATTACTTGGACTGCAATCCTATGAACACTTTCCTGGGAATAAGTCCCATTGAACACAATGGGACTTACTTCTGAGAAGGCATGCATGGGCTTGTGTTGTAAAGAGGTAACCAATTTGTGGTCAGTTGTGTTGAATGTAGAAGAACATAATTCTTAAGAATCTAGAATATATACATCTGACAGGCATTTCAGGATGTTGACCTGTGGGATTCAAGTGTACTTTCTCCTGCACTCCTGGCCCCGGCCCCGTGGGCACTCAGAACAGCTGCAAGCCACTCTGAGTGACCAACCACTTTTTCATTTTATTTACTTTATCATATTTCTTATCTTGCCTTTCACCCCTAGAGAGGGAGGGGAAAAGGCCAAAAAAGCAGTTGGTCCCTCTGAGCGTTGCGCAACCACTCTGAGCATGCTGTAACCTGGAAGCAATTGGTGGTGATATTATCATGTCACTACAATTACTTCTGGGTCAGGTATTTCCGGGGCGGGGGCTGACTAGCAAGTCATGGCCCCTAATGCCAGAGGGACACGGTATGCCACTGGTCCACTCGGCATTTGTTCTGTTATGACAGAGCAGCAATTTCCAACCTTTTTCATCTCCCGGCACACTGAGAAGAAGGCTAAACTAAAATTGTCACAGCATACCATCAGTTTTTTTGACAATTGACAAGGCACATCACACTGCCAGCCAGGGGCTCACATCCCCCAATGGCCCTACTAATATATGACCCTCACCCAAACTCCCACAACACACTTGCAGACCATTTGCTGAACAAATGTGTCACGGCACTGTGGTTGAAAATCACTGTGAGAGAAATGAACCCTGTCAGGTCCATTCGCTTAATTTTTTCATTCATTGCAAAGCAAATGCAAACTCCTACTGTTTCCCTTTAAAACAAACAACAACAAGATCCCTCTTGTAGCCAAATATAACAGACCTGTTTCACAACAGCACCTTTTGTTGCTGTCTGCACTTGCCTTTACATCACTCCCTTTCCTTTCTTCCCTGGCATTTCCTCATCCTCCCTTTAGTACCTCTCTGATTCTCATAATACATAACAATGACACTCTTAGGAACTCTGAGATGTCATTTCATTTTTATGGTTTACTCCCACCTTAGCCACACACTACGCTTGCAATCCAGTCACTGTTGCTTCTCCCCTTCAGTCTCTTTTTAGGGCTGTTAATATTAAAGTAGTCTATTATGTGCCATAGTTCCTCCTAGGGTACAGTGAACCAGCCATGCCAAAAGTAATGGAGTGTTCAGTTCAATTAGTGTTCCACTTTGAGATGTCTAGGTCAATGAGAGCTTTAGGATTGATAATAAGTTAACTGTGACAGGCCCTGCAGGAAATAATATGAGGAAGATCTAGAGGTGGCCATGTATTAGATTCAGAAGGAACTTTGAATGGGGCTGTGTATATTTCACTTTCCTGTTCCTGTGAGCCCAAAATGAAAGATGGCAGGGAGGCAGTATGATTTGAGGAGAGAAGCAATATGTCAAGGAGACATGTTTTCTCCTTCTCCCATGTATGCTCTGATACCAACTGCTTTTCTTCCAATCACAGAAGCCTCTGGTTGGAAGAGACACAGTCCAGGTAGGGTGTGGCAAGAGAAAATAGCTAATGGGGGGGTAAAGGTGAACATGACTCTCTTGAGTCCAGAGGAAAGAGTTTGTTTGTTTGTTTGTTTGTTTGTTTGTTTGTTTGTTTGTTTGTTTGTTTGTTTGTTTGTTTGTTTGTTTGTTTGTTGGACGTAATCCACCTTTCTCCCCAAAGGGCACCCAAGGCGGCTAAAGTGGTGTTCATCACCACTTCCTTTTCACATGTTGTGCTAAAATTCTGCCCCCTTTTTGCTGAGCTTTCAAAGTACGTATGTGTCACCTTACAAGCCTGGTTTATCAGTAAAGAAGCCCCCTGAGAAATTTCACTTGTCTTTTAGAAATTCATTTCACTTCCTTTGAAAATTCTCATTTTTCCCTTGGAAGGAAACCTGAAATTGATTTTAAGTGTTACTTTCCCAAAATGACAGTGCCAGTCTTCCTTGTGGTTCCACCCTGATCACCTGATCGCCGAGCTGGTTTTGAACCATGTGCCAGTTTTTGTTCTTAGTGGTTCAAGTGCAGTTCAGGTTCAATGCAACTTGACAAGGGTATTTTGAGTTCAGGTTCCATTCAGATTCACCGTAAAAGAAAAAAAAAGCTTTCTGAATCCATTTCTGAGTTTCAATTTGGGTTCAGTTCAACTCTCTGCTGTGTCTGTGTGTGAGAGAGAAATTATAGACATTCTTCCATTCATACTTGGCCAAGGAACAGTTCTCATCTCTTCGTATAAGGGCTTTTCTTCCACTTGTGTTTCTTTCAATCATAATGGATAAAGATAGAATACTAGACCTTTGCCAGCATTTTCTGCATTCTCAGACAACAGTTCCAAAGATGTTAGAGATCTATTTACTTGCAACCATAGCAAATCATTTTTCCCCTTAAAATGCCTTGCATTTGCAGATATTCCAGCCTGGACAGATAACTCTGAAGTCTTTTGCTACAGACTGTCCAATAGAAGTAAGTTATTATTGTGACAGGTATCTTGAAAATAGACAAAACTGCTTGTATCCAGGAAGAGGACTGCCCTAGATAAGTGCATTGAAAATCATGCTGGTCTCCATGCCTGGAAAAGGAAAAAAAAACCCACCAAGGGCACAATCCTGACCAGCCCTTGGGCTGGCACAAGTCGCTTGTGCTGGCCCAGGAGGCTTTGTGCCTCCTCAAGAGTCAGCAAGGCAAGCACGTGGAAGCACGCCGGCCTGCGGAGGCTGAATCCAGCCTCCGCACTGACGGAGGCTCCAAGTCTTGCATTGGCTGAGGTCAGCTGACACAAGGCTCTGGGGTAGGTGGAGAGGAGATAGGAGGGAGGCGTTCTGGGGCAGGGGGAGAGGGGTGGTGGGTGACCCCAGAGGCGAGTGGGTGGCAAGAGGGAGGCAGGGCTGAGACCCAGCAGTTATGCAGGATCCCAACTCCTGTTCCCAGGGAGTTCGGAGCAGCTTCAAGCCGCTCTGCTCTCCTCAGATTTGTGCCACCTCAGGAGATGGTGCAGGTCCAAGGAGACCTATTGGGGCCAGGGCAGCTTACCCGGAAGTAAGGGGAAAAGTTGAACCACTTTGGACACCTATCCTGTGCTGGATACAGCACAAGCCTCTTGGCTTGCCTGTTACAGCGCAGGGTAGGATTGCACCCCAAGTGTCCTAATATCGTAGGGTAGAGCCTATAATAGGATGCTTACACTGACACGAGTCTTTTGGAAATTTGGCTGTCCAAAAAAGTCAACTTCAACAGTATAAGGGCTGTTTCCTACTACTCGTTTTGGAACCACTGTGGACCTCAGCTGACACTTGCCCATTGCACACCAAAAGGGTAAGCATTCCACACAGTGCCTTTCTGTACCCAAATATGGTTTCCATTTGCACCAAAGAAAAAGACTTATCCCTGTCATCTGCGAACAGCTACCTCTGAACCATAATTTGGAAACATCTGAAACAAAGAGAAAAAAAAATGTGATACCCCCATCATTTTGAGTACTGTAATATTTCTAAACCATGTCACGTGTACTTTTATCAAATCCACAAAGTCCTTTGGTATCCTTTCGAGAAGTGGGTTATGGCTGCATTTCTAAAGATCGAGTAAATTTAATTTGCAGGTACATTTATTCAATTATTACATTTATTCATTGCAACATTGAATACCCTGCATTTTCAGTCCTGAGAAGAAGCGTCCCCCCAGCAGCTATGCTGTAACATTCTTTAACAAAGTTGAGACCCATTTAAAAGGAAAGTGGGGAATGCATGACCAGTTTTGTGGAAACTGTCACCCATGATACTGCAGATTTTTTTAAAAAGTGGATGTTGACCCAGAATAAGACATATCTTGTAAACCTATGACAGGGGCATTTTAGATTCATGCAGTCCAGTTGTTTCTTTGGATACATTAACCAATACATGGGTTTGCATTGTTGATTAGCGTGAAACTGTCATCCTACAAAGCCTTGAACTCAAATTGATCAATTTCAATATAATTTTAAAAAAAGACCACTCTAATCTATCAAAGACCTTGTCGAAATCTCTGAGAATCAGTCTGGTAGTTGAATCAACTTGTGTGTTTTGGCTCATATGAAATTGGACATATTTTCCAATAAAATATGTCCAATTTCCAGTAAAAGCATTTGCTGTTACAAAAGCGACTAGTTCTGCAACCTGATTGACACTGGGCTGTTATGGTTATGGAGGTAATTTTTTCTTAGGCTTAGGGACAGTAGCAATGCTTATAATTTTCTATGATTCTGAAACACTGGAGAGGAAAATGTAAGTGAAAGTTTGTCAAGCTGGGGTAAAAATTTCCTTTCTCAAATTTCTTAATTACATCCACCAGCTCTTCCACTCTGATTGACAGTTCCATTAATCCTCTATACTCCCTTTTCAAGCCTAGGCATTTAATGTCTATATTGGAGAAACTGCTGAATACAGAAGTTCGTCAGATGATGAGTCTAATATAAGTCTTTATAATAAGAAGCAATCATTATCTCTCGGAAATGCATTGCTGAAGTTCCCTGTTTGTTTTTGATACATGTTGACACATGGTGGCACTGTTGATTTATTCTTATACAGTATGCTAATAATTTGGAGACTGCCATATTCAAAATGAACCTACTTGGCAAGAAATGCTGCTTTCTCAATCCCCCCCCCCCATTTTTAGAGTTTTCATTTCCTAGCTGCAATCAGCTTCTGATCACATTTGACAACTGTATATTTACGTTTTCATTCTAAATTTTAAAACGTGTTTTAATTATTTCCAGTCTCTCATCTCCCCATTCTTCTTTGTAATATACAAGACTAAATTGATTGAACACCCTCAAATAACAACTTTAAATGTGTCCATCTGTTTGCAAGTGTGTTTTCTTCAAAATAAATGTCTGTAACTTTTGATATAATATTTCTTAAATCTTCATTGTAAAGCAATAATAATTTAGGGCCCAATCCTAATGTGCCCTGGCACCGGCTCTGAGCCCAGCGCCAGTGCTGAGTGTCATAAATGTGCCATGAAGCACATTTACGATACCCTCTGAGTAGGAAGTACCATCAACGGGGGGTGAGTTATACTGCTTGGGGGCAGTGCAGCTTCTGGAGGCATGTGGTGGGTGAAACTAGGGAGGGGGAGGGAAGGATCTTTTTTCTCTCCAGCTGAAATTGATGGGACTTAAATATCCTTAATGTTGCCTGGATGGTGCCCACTCGTGTTTGGTTATAACTTTGAGCCCCAATAAATCTTTTGGCTAGCAGGTTTTCTCTCATGCTGAGTACAGTCTGAAGTATTCTTATTTTAAACCACATGCATTTTAAATTTCAAGTGCATTAGATGAGCATGTAGGGGGAAAAGTAGCACTCTGTTTTATGAAATGATGGCAGGCATACTTGTCTGCTGTGTGAAGAGAAAAAAAACCCAACATCATTGAGTTGGTTACAGTGAAATAAATAGCATCTGATAAGCCAGTCACTGTCTAAGTGCTCTTTTGCTTTCTTTCTTTTGAACATTTCTTAAAGTGTAGTAAATAGAATTTTTCTGCAATAACTGGCCTTTTTAAGAAACAGGGGTGTGTGGGTGGGGGTAGGAGAGAGAGAGAGAGAGAGAGAGAGAGAGAGAGAGAGCACTTTGTAGACAAGACCAGCACTTTTCAAAAGTGGGAAGAGGACCAATAATTCATCTTACTTCTACAAGTCCTATTGATTTTGAGAGAAAGCATGAAATCAATGGGACTTACAGCACAATCCTACACATATGTACTCAGAAGTAAGTCCCATTGTGTTCAGTAAGGTTTATTATTGGGGTAATGTGTATAGGATTGTAGCCTCTGAGTGTCAAACTGCAAGTTACTTTAGGGCCCAATTCAGAGCAGGCACAATTGTGGGCATTAGCACTGGACCAGCGCTGCAGCTGGACCAGCACAAGCCTGTGGTGGGACAGATCCTGTTGGAGACAGGCAGTTTGCCACCTGGTGCTCACCTGGAGCGCTGGCTGGTGGAGAGGTAAGTCAGGACAGGTGGAGGGCAGGGGGAGGCATTCCAGGTCAGGTGGAGGGCAGGGGGAAGGCGTTGCAGGGGGAGGGAGGAGAGTGGGGAGTAGGACCGGTGGTGCTCAGTTCCACTGGATTCAAGCCTGTGTTAGGCCTCATGGTCCAACATGAGGTGCCCTTACTCTGCACCGGCTAGATAGCCAATGCAGAGTTGAGTAGCCCTGGAAAGGGGACGTATGTCCCCTTCTCCCAAGGAGCCGTTGCCAACTCCGCGGTGCACTGAGGATGCTGCGGCAGCCATTTTGGCACCGTGGCAGCCCCATGGACCGGGTAGCTCAGGATTGGGTTGCTAATCACTAGCTAGGGTATGTCTGTTTTATTATTAAATAGCATCTGGATCAGGCTTTCATGAATTGGTACTGTGATGGGGAGGCTTTAATCCCTTCCACCATGATCCCATTCAAGATCACCTGCCCCACAATCCCAATCCATGGGGCCCCAATTCAGCTACCATTATAAGCTTTAAAAGAAACTTGTTCTTTGAAAGCTTTTTACCTTTGACTGGATTGCATCCTATATAAATATAAGAAAGAAGATAAGCACAGAAGAAATGCCTAGAAAATTGGTCCCTCTATGTAATTCATTGAAACATCAAATTGCATAATAATGATTTTAATTTCAAAATATAAGGTGGCTTATAATGCCAATGTAAAACATGGTCAATGCAGTACAATAACATAGAAGTAGCCATTAAAGCAAAATCATTTGGAAGAATAAACAAATCAGGCAAACTATGGAAAAGTCTGTGTAAAGAGACGTAGGTTTTCAGCTTCCGACAGGATTCTGGCCAGGAGTGAGACAATCAAACAGTTGGGACCAGCAGTACTGAGTGTTCACCTTCTTCATGCATTATGACTCTGTCAAGGGTCAATGCATGAGGGGGGACAAAGAGCAGTGCCCCAAGTAGCTATGCCCCCAGTCTTTGCACATTGAGCACTTATCCACAGGGGGGAGTTTTCCACACATTTTAAAAGCCTGGATGGCTGCAGTTCTGGAATGAAGGGAAAGGTGCTCTCTGTGTTCAACACCTGCTTCTGCAGGCAAGCAATGAACTTGTGAAGAACTAGGGGTGGGACCCCAGTGTGCATCAGTGCACGGGGCATCCATAACCCCCTCATATTCATTCCTCCCGCTCTGTGAGGTCAAAGCACATAAAGAGGGCTTTAGCTGGTAAGATAAGATTAAGTTTCCTTTTGGAGCTGTGATGTGCAATCTGAATTATGAAGCATTTTGGTGGAACACCAGCTGTTAACATAAGAACATACATAAGAACAGCCCCACTGGATCAGGCCATAGGCCCATCTAGTCCAGCTTCCTGTATCTCACAGCGGCCCACCAAATGCCCCAGGGAGCACACCAGATAACAAGAGACCTCGTCCTGGTGCTCTCCCCTACATCTGGCATTCTGACTTAACCCATTCCTAAAATCAGGAGGTTGCGCATACACATCATGGCTTGTACCCCATAATGGATTTTTCCTCCAGAAACTCGTCCAATCCCCTTTTAAAGGCGTCTAGGCTAGACGCCAGCACCACATCCTGTGGCAAGGAGTTCCACAGACTGACCACGCGCTGAGTAAAGAAATATTTTCTTTTGTCTGTCCTAACCCGCCCAACACTCAATTTTAGTGGATGTCCCCTGGTTCTGGTATTATGTGAGAGTGTAAAGAGCATCTCCCTATCCACTCTGTCCATCCCCTGCATAATTTTGTATGTCTCAATCATGTCCCCCCCCAAGCGTCTCTTTTCTAGGCTGAAGAGGCCCAAACGCCGTAGCCTTTCCTCATAAGGAAGGTGCCCCAGCCCCGTAATCAGCTTAGTCGCTCTCTTTTGCACCTTTTCCATTTCCACTATGTCTTTTTTGAGATGCGGCGACCAGAACTGGACACAATACTCCAGGTGTGGCCTTACCATCGATTTGTACAACGGCATTATAATATTAGCCATTTTGTTCTCAATACCCTTCCTAATGATCCCAAGCATAGAATTGGCCTTCTTCACTGCCGCCGCACATTGGGTCGACACTTTCATCGACCTGTCCACCACCACCCCAAGATCTCTCTCCTGATCTGTCACAGACAGCTCAGAACCCATCAGCCTATATCTAAAGTTTTGATTTTTTGCCCCAATGTGCATGACTTTACACTTACTGACATTGAAGCGCATCTGCCATTTTGCTGCCCATTCTGCCAGTCTGGAGAGATCCTTCTGGAGCTCCTCACAATCACTTCTGGTCTTTACCACTCGGAAAAGTTTGGTGTCGTCTGCAAACTTAGCCACTTCACTGCTCAACCCTGTCTCCAGGTCATTTATGAAGAGGTTGAAAAGCACCGGTCCCAGGACAGATCCTTGGGGCACACCGCTTTTCACCTCTCTCCATTGTGAAAATTGTTGGTACAGTTCCATTGTTATGGCTTCTGGTTAATTATGCAGCAAACTAATACTTCTCATATGAGCATGCTAGTACTCTACTTGTTTGCTTCAGGAAGCTTATTTTTATTTATCTGCAACCCTTTTCTTTTTAAAAATGATTCTGCAGTCAAACTAGGAGCTGAAGTGTGCTTTTGTTTACCTTACATAAAATAGTCCCAAGCAAAGAATGTTATGTGTATTTAAAGCAATCTTTCCCAGTTCAATAGTAGATAAATGTCTTAATATTTTGAATCAACTGTTGCATGCATAGTATAGAATTTCAAATGATTTCATAGATGAAGCCTCTAACTCAGCAGTGACACACTGCATATCATAGTTCTTAAATTCATTCCTGTTGTGTTCTATTCATATCCAGCAGTCAGGAATATATCAAAGATGCTAATTCTGGAGTCTAGTCATGGTGGGCCAGAGTTTCATCGACACTATAGGAGTCGGGAATAGATTAGTCTTGAGAAGGACTTCAAATATACTCAAACATGGAAAGGAACAGGTTTATAGTTTGACCTCCAGGACTTCATGATATGATGTGTCATTAATCTTGAGGAGGGCAGAGGGGTAGCTGACAAGTGACTTTGTGGACCAGGGGACATTAGCAGGTTCTAGAACAGCGATTTACAACCATTTTCATCTCAATGCACACTGACAAGTCACTAAACTTGTCAAGACACACCATCAGTTTTTTTGGACAATTGACAAGGCATGCTGCATGGCTGGCTGGGGTATCACACCCTCCAATGGCCCTACTAATATACGACCTTCCTCCAAACTCCCACAGCACACCTGCTGACCATTCACAGCACACAAATCTGAAAATCACTGGTCTAGAACCTAGGAAAAACTGTTGGACCACAATCCAGGGCTATGGCAGATAAACCTGTGAATTGTTTGGGAAAGATGTGCTGTAGGAGAGGGCAGATAAAAGGGACTATGGTGAAGGACTGAATGTTTGTTTGGGAGGAGTGGTGCGCTTGTCCACTGTTACAGTAGGATGATGGATGTTGGATAAATTGGTGTTGCATATCTCTGTCTCCTCCTGGAGTGACATCGCTAGGAGGGTGCGGGCTGCACTGGGTGATGAAAAAGAAGGTGTGTGACACCACTACTGGTCAAAACTTGCTTGCAGCACGTTCTTTTGTGTCCATCTCCTCTCACTTCCCTTTCCACTGAGGCTGCATTGGGTAGTCATAGCAGGACAATAAACTTGAATACAAGACATTTTTTTACTTCTTATAATGAGAAAAATGCTTGTAGATGGACTAAAACAAATAGTGGTGTTTCAGCAGAAGTTCAGTTCTAAAGTCACTATTCTCAATTTTAATGGAAAGACATAGCTCATCCTGACTCTCATCCAAGGTTTGCAAGGGGTGGAAACAACAGCTGCTAGCAAAAATTGAAGATGGTCTCTGGGTAAATGAATATAGTCCACCTTTTTTATCCACAGGTGATCTGTTCTAGGACACACAGTCCATGGATATGTGAGCAAACTGGAAATGGCTTCCTCAGGCCTCCAGAAGGCCTTCTGAAGCACACGGAAGCCTCCATGGCAGTGATTCTCACACTTTTACCACCGGGAGCCACTTTTTAGAATGATAATATATTGGGACCCACCGGAGGTGATGTCATTACCGGAAGTGACATCATTAAGCAGGAATATTTTTAACAATCCTAGGCTTCAATCCTACCCACACTTACCCAGGAGTAAGTTCCATTTACTATCATTGTTAAAAGCATATATATAGTAGTCTGTTCAAAGTACAGAGCTGTAACATTTTCCCAGTCACATACTATGGTAGCATCAAGTCTAATATATTAAAAATAAAATTTTGAAATGAATGGAGACCCACTTGAAATTGGCTCATGACCCACCTCATGGGTCCTGACCCACAGTTTGAGAAACACTGCTCCATGGGCCTCTGCAGGCCTCAGGAAGCCACCTGTGGTTTGATAAACAAATTGGAAGTGCTGTTTTCCCAGTATCCTTGGCACCCGTGGTGAGTCAAATACATGGATGCTGATTTCTCGTATACTGGGGTTACACTGTATATCTGCTGATGTATTTCCGCTGGAGTAAAAAAAACTACCATTGATGAATAAGTGAACTCCCTCCAGCCTGATTCAAAATTAATTAGAATAATTATCAAAAATGGTCGGTGGGTGATCCAAAATAAATTGTTTTAATGTGATTCTCATTCTGAAAAGAGCTCTGTTTTAGTCCCAATTGTGTCCCTGGAAGCACAACAGGCGGCTCCCCTCAACAGCCCCTACTATAAGTTCTGCCTGCCAGCTCTTTCCTGGTTCCCAAAGCGACCTTACAAAAAGTGAGGTGGCAGTGCAGAGGATTCGCAGCAACTATCTACCTTGAAACCTTTGTATTGGCAACCTTCAGTCTCGAAAGACTATGGTATCGCGCTCTGAAAGGTGGTTCTGGCACAGCATCTAGTGTGGCTGAAAAGGCCAATCTGGGAGTGACAATCCCTTCCACACCGGGAGCAAGTGCAGTCTGTCCCTGGGCTGTCTCCCTGGCTATGGGCCTTCCTTCTTTGCCTCTTTGCCTCAGACTGTTGGCAAAGTGTCTCTTCAAACTGGGAAAGGCCATGCTGCACAGCCTGCCTCCAAGCAGGACGCTCAGAGGCCAGGGTTTCCCACTTGTTGAGGTCCATCCCTAAGACCTTCAGATCCCTCTTGCAGATGTCCTTGTATCGCAGCTGTGGTCTACCTGTAGGGCGCTTTCCTTGCACGAGTTCTCCATAGAGAAGATCCTTTGGGATCCGGCCATCATCCATTCTCACGACATGACCGAGCCAACGCAGGCGTCTCTGTTTCAGCAGTGCATACATGCTAGGGATTCCAGCACGTTCCAGGACTGTGTTGTTAGGAACTTTGTCCTGCCAGGTGATGCCGAGAATGCGCCGGAGGCAGTGCATGTGGAAAGCGTTCAGTTTCCTCTCCTGTTGTGAGTGGAGAGTCCATGACTTGCTGCAGTACAGAAGTGTACTAAGGACGCAAGCTCTGTAGACCTGGATCTTGGTATGTTCTGTCAGCTTCTTGTTGGACCAGACTCTCTTTGTGAGTCTGGAAAACGTGGTAGCTGCTTTACCGATGCGTTTGTTTAGCTCAGTATCGAGAGATAGAGTGTCGGAGATCGTTGAGCCAAGGTACACAAAGTCATGGACAACCTCCAGTTCATGCGCAGAGATTGTAATGCAGGGAGGTGAAACCTAGAAACCTAGACCATACCATACATGCGAAACAACATCCACTGATACCAAGAATCATGGAGAGCACAGTTTCCATGCTTCTGGGCATCAGTGGATCCTGCCAGGAATGGTCACAGCATCGTCCATGTCTCTTTTGAGGAATGGCATTGCCATAAATGGTCCCTGCCACCCCCAAATTTTGGAAAGCTATATCTGAAAGTTGGGAGGGTGGCATAAGGCCTGTGTCAGGAATTTTCAAAACTGGGCTCATCTGATAACTATCCTGCACTTCAGAGGGATTTGGGGACAATTTCAGATGGTCTATGTCAGGGGTGTCAAACATAAGGCCCAGAGGTTGGATGCGGCCCACAGAAGCTTTATATCTGGTCGTCAGGCTCTCAACTGCTAAGCAATGCTGAAGTCTCACTGATGAAGGGGTGGCCCATGTGATAATTGGGCTCCCCCATATCTTGAAACATGACCAAGATTTGTATATTTTTTCTTCTGTTATTTGGAGCTAATGAGTTCCTACACAAGAACAGAGTGCTTATTTCTGGTTCTGACCTGTTTAATGACATCACTTCCTGCCAAATGACATAATCACTTCCGGCCCTCAGTAGGCATCATGAATGTTATTTGGCCCGCTGTATGAAATGAGTTTGACACCCCTGGTCTATGTCAATAATGATGCAGCAAGTTTGCTTGCTTGTTTGTTGTGG
Source organism: Tiliqua scincoides (assembly GCF_035046505.1). Classification (NCBI taxonomy): domain Eukaryota; kingdom Metazoa; phylum Chordata; class Lepidosauria; order Squamata; family Scincidae; genus Tiliqua; species Tiliqua scincoides. Next base: position 65,168,127 of record NC_089826.1, read on the forward strand.
AAAGGTACGTAATTTATGTTGGTGAATCTGAAAGCTGAAAAAGGTGTTTTGATAATGTTCTATGTTACATGCGTGTCTACCCAGATGTAAAAACCATTGAATTCAGTGGGGCTTAGGTCACCTAAGAGTGTATTGGATTGCAGCCTAAATCTCTGGTGATGCTGATAATCCATAATAATCCAGTGTGTGATGTGTTTGAAGATTGCATGGGGGGGGGGGGGGAGGACTGGGACACTCAGTTTTGTGTCACTGAATCAGAAAGCCATGGATATAGCTCTTAGAAAGACATGGACGTAGATCAAAATGCAAAGGTCTTGCAGAAATATCCTTGCCCGGTATTTCAATATCCTCACTCAAAATTCACTTTGAATAAACGCAATAATTTAATATGCTATGAAAACGATTTTCATTAATTCCAGTTATTGTGGAAGATCTGCAGTGACCATGCAAAAGGCATAACTTGTGAACTTCCCAAGAGTTATCCCTAAGATGATTGCCACCCAGTATGGTGCTTACCTGGCGAAGCTTGGCGTTCCGGAAGTTTGGGGGTGATGTAATTACCTAATCACATTGCCCCAACCTTCTGAACGATCACGTTGCTTTAAATGCAAAAAGTTCGCCTTCAGTCCAGTTCCATTCAGCAGTCTTCCGCTGTTCCAGGCCAGGTTGCTTTCATGTTCTTGCCAGGGAAAATGCAATCGATGGCAAGAGTATGAGGCAACTGGCTGAAAATAGCTGAACAGAGGCTCTGGCAATGTGGTGTCTTCCCCCTGAGGATGAAACCCAGTGTGGTTTGCACCCACCACACCTCCTTAGTGATGTCCCTGAACTCACCAAAACTCAGTAAAGAAGCCATAATTTGTCTATTGGAGCTCTTCTGAAACAAGTGTGTTGTGCAAGGTTAGCCTTCAGACTGCATGCATACTGGTTGTTAATGATTGACATGAGACTTCTTTCTTACAATCGCGTCGTGTGCATTTTCACAACCCACATGGTGGAAGCCAGCCAGGCTCACTATGAGGCGTCGCTGTCACAAGGAGTGATGACCATGACAGATGAACTGTAGATGAACTGATTTTTAGTGTCCCCCTGCAATTTGCCACAACTGGCTGTTTGCAGGGATGTGTTGACAACCAACAGGCACACAGTTCTGCATGTCCCCTTGCTCCTCATCTGATCACTTCCACAAATGATCACTGGGAGCTCCTCATCAAGAAATGGTCATAAAACCAGTCTCTTCTTTGAGACAGTAGCCCCTCTTAGATTCAGTCATTTGTTACAGAAAATATCTCGGCTATACAGTAAAGTATTGTGCATTTGGGGGGGGGGGGAAATGTCAAGGCTTGCTTTCAAAGCATTATAGAAACAAAAACTGTGTGCCTCACATAGGTCTGAATCAAGTTCTAAAAGAATAGTGAATGGAGTATGAATATTGTATGAAGTCATGTTACTTATCTTGAAAGTGAATTTTCCAAAACACAGGGATGAGATTCCAAACCCACTGAAGTCAGTGGAAGTTTTATTTTTCCATTGTCTTGGGGAAGATACATAATCTATGCTGGTGGGGCATGTGTGTAACATGTCATCTTTGTAATTTTTTTTCTTCTTTATCTTTGTTTTTACTTTCAGGCTTGAATCTCCAACTAGATCTTTGATAATGGAAGCTCCCAGGGGGATACAAGTGAGTGCAGCTGCAGGAGACTTAAAAGCCACCTGTAGGAAAGAACTACACTTACAGTCCACAGAAGGGGAGGTAAGCGTGATCAGAATACCATCATCTCACGAATGTTAAACATATCATTGGGTTATGCTGCACAAATGGTGAGTGTATGAGAATGCAGTGGGCAGCCCAATCTGATCTGGGGCTTACCACTTCTTTGTGTTCAGGCATTTAGTTCGGATTCAAGGAAGCAAAATTATTTGAAATGTGGATTCTGTTGTTCACTTAAAAAAAAAAAACCCTCTGAACTGGTTAGTGCTTTTAGGTTCCAGTTCTCATCCACATTGTGGCTCCATCTCAGTGCCCTTCTCAAGCATCACTATACTGATGCATGTTTAATGCGCAAATATAATTGCTCCATTAGTAATGAAAAATGCATAACTTGGGACTGATAAATGGGCCACAGTTAAATCAATATTGCCCAAGAATCAAGTGTTGAAATGTAAGTCTTGCATAGTGGTTTTCATTTTCAAAGCACTTCACAGGCTTTGATGTGGTTATTCAGTATGCTCCAGCCTACAGCTTTGTATCAATTTTTAAACATCAACCTCGGCCATAAGTACACAGCAAAAATTCTGATGGATCAAGCCAAAGGCCCATCTGGGCCAGTATTCTGTTTCACACAGTGGCCACCAATGGCCTCTGAGAAACCCATAAGCAAGAGAGAAAGGTGTGCTTCTCTCCCATCTTTGCTACCATACAATACAACTGGTATTCAGAGCCATAGTGCCACAACCCAGGAGTAGAGCTTATCCTCGTGATTAGTAGCCATTGATAGACATTGATAGACTTTTAAAACCATTCAAGCTAGTGGCCATCACTGCATCTTTTGGGTATGAATTCAAGAGACCAATTATGCTTCATGTGAAGAATTACTTCCTTTTGTCCATCCAAAATCCCCCATCAGCTTCATCAGATGACTCCTGGTTCAAGTATTGCAAGAAAAGGAGAAAAAACTTTCCTCTCTCTGTAATTAATTAATCATGCCCCAACACCCTTTTTCCAAGCTAGAAAGCTCTAAACATTATAGTGTTTCATCATAAGGAAATTGCCCTCTCTTGCATTTTTTCCAGTTCTACAATATCTTTCTTGCAGTCTGGCACCCCAAACTGTACACAGTATTCCAAATGTGATGCACCATAGATTTGTGTAGGAACATTATAATGCTAAATGTCTTGTTCTTAGTCCTTTTCCTAATGACATCTAGCATGGAATTTGCCCTCTTTATAACTGCCATATACTGAGCTATCCACCACATATCTGTGGTTATCACATATCTATAGCTATCTGCATATACTGAGCTATCCACCACAACTCCAAGATTTCTTTCTTGGTTTAACACCAACAGCCCAAATCCCAGAAGGTGCATATGTGAAGTTGGCATTTTTGTTCCAAAGTGTGTCTCTTTACATTTGTGGACAATGAAACACACTTGCCATTCAGTTGGCTGTTCATCCCGTTTCAGAGGTCCTTTAGGAGCATATCACAATCTGCATTGGTTTCTTACTTCCTGAAGTGTTTGGTGTCGATTACAAACTTGACCATCTTGCTGTTCAGCCCTAACTCCAATTCAATTATGAACAAGGTAACAAGCACATGTCCCAGTGCCATTCCTTGGGGGATTTGTGAATATTGCCCATTTATTTCTCCTTTCTACTTCTTTAACTAGTTATCAGTCCATAAAAGGACCTGTTTTCATATTTCATGACTGCTAAATTTACTCAAGAGCCTTTGATGAGAGACTTTGTAAAAAAAAATGTTTTGAAAATTCAGGTATTCAGAGTCAACGAGATTGCCTCTATCTACATCCCTGTTGACACTCTCAAGAACTCTAGAATGTTAGTGAAGCAGAACTGACCTTTGCAGAAACCATATTGATTCTCCTTCAGCAAAGCTTCTATACGCTTAACAGTTTTACCTTTAATTATGCTTTCCGCCGGGTTACCTGGGGCAGGCATTAAGCTGACCAACCTTTTGTTTCCCAGATGTCCCCTAAATCCTTTTTTAAATATTGGTGCTATATTAGCTACCTTCCAGTCTTCTGGCACAGAGGCTGTTTATGCTGGCTGTTCATAATCAGACGGTAACACATGTGGCCTACTGAAGCTGTCCAGAAACTTTTAGGCCCTGGTGTGTGGAAGTGACATCATCATCATGCAGGTCCCAAGCATCATTTCCGGGACCCAATACCACTTGCAACATGGTCCCTCTTCCCCCTAACTTACAGAAGTACATGTCTATTTCAAAATATTGGATGAAAGGTTGATGGTATTTCGCTTCTTTAGGTTCCATCAGTTCAAATCAGCTATCTGATTTGTATTTAGAGCCAGGCATGGCAGTGTAGCATGAGTGTACATTGATGTGTGATAAGTGCCCTTTCAACATTATTCCAGGTCGCTGGGATCTAGTGTCAGTTTTTCTTTACATGCTGAAGACTATGGTCTGAATTCATTTATTCACATCAGTTCTGAAATCTATAAATCCTATTAGCAGCTCTGGTTTCCATGCTCCCTAACATCTTCATGTTCTTGATCACCAGGGTAATTATCAGGGATGGAAACTCAAGTCAGGTGACTCAAGTCCAAATCACGAAATTGCTTGTTTTTCACTGACTCATGTACACTCAAGTCACGTGCAGGGAAGACTCAGCAAAACACTCAAATCAAGGCCCCCTTGACTCGGCAGTCGTCCCCCCACATGCAGATTCAGGTCTGCCTGTGTCTGGGTATGCTTGCTTACTGTTTTTGCGGCGTGAAAAACCTTGTAGGGCCATCATTCAGACTTGGCAAGCAGCAGGGAAGTTCCAACCAGGAGGCAGGGAAGGGTTAATGTTTTGCTTTAACAACAAATAGGAGGCGGGAGGTGAGAGCAGGATAATAATTATCCTTTCTTACTGCTGCCAGTTCATTGCCACTGTTATTCCATTATGATTATCTTCTGCAACCAAGCACTACTGGTCCCCCATCTTAGCTCAGAAGCTTCTGTTATTTGCATATAAACATATATACATTGTATTCAACATTTAGAAATGTTGTTTGGCATGTGCCTTTCCCCCTACAGCCTTTTGTTTTCTTTATCTGTCCTGTTCTATGATCTGCTCATCTTCAAATTATACCTTTTCTCCTTCTAGATCAGGGGTGCCCAAACTGCAGACATGGGGCCATTTGTGGCCCTCAGGGACCCCCAATTTGGCCTACAGGGAGCCCCCAGACACCTATGAGCCTCTGGCCCTCTGAAGACTTGCTGGAGCCCATGCTGGCCCGACACAACTGCTCTCAGCGTGAGAGCAACTGTTTGACCTCTTGCGTGAGGTTGAGGGCCCCCTCCACTGCTTGCTATTTCATGTCTGTGAAGCAGCAGTGGCAGCAAAGGAAAGGCTGGCCTTGCTTTGTACAAGGCCTTGTATAGGCTTTGAGCCATTGCGAGACCTTCATTCATTCATATAAATTCAATCTTTAATATATTCATTTATGTAAATTTATTCAAGTTTTAAATGTAAATTAATTCTTTTTTTCCCCAGTCCCTGACACAGTGTCAGAGAGATAATGTGGCCCTCCTGCCAAAAAGTTTGGACACCCCATTCTAGGTGATCTAGATTCATTTATACCAGTGATTTTCAATCTTTTTCATCTCGTGGCACACTGACAAGGCACTAAAATTGTCAAGGCACACCATCAGGTTTTTGACAATTGACAAGGAACACCATGCTGCCAGTGGGGGGCTCACATCCCCATTGGCCCTACTAATAAATGATCTTCCCCCAAATTCCTGTGGCACACCAGTGGCCACGGCACAGTGGTTTGAAAATGACTGATTTATAACCCTCATCCCTTAGCCTCAACCAGATGTTGTTCAGCTCTTTTCCACCTTTCCCCAGGGTTCAATTTGAAAGCTGCTCTGCAACCTTTTTGATAGTAAGTGCCAGAAGTCTGATTACATTCCAGCAAGTGCCGTCCATTCCTTATGTACAGGCTTGGCTTAGCCAAAGCATTCCAAGTGCCTAACAAATCCAAACCACTTCTCCTGGCACCACCATCTTATCCATGCCTTGAGACTTCTCAGCTCCACCTGTATAGCTGGGGCTGCGCATTTTCCAAACTGTTTTGCTGGAGGTCCTTGCCTTTAGCAACCTAAATTTGACTTGCAGGACCACCTGAATATACTCCCTAATGTCCTTGGTGCCAACATACACCATGACCTGCATCTCCTCTCCAGTAATACATGTAAGATGTCTCACCATCACGACAGCTCAGATTGCACAAAAGGGTGGCTTTCTTGCATGGGAATTTCATTGCTGTTTATGGATATAAGCACAAGAGTTCAGACTAGCAAGTCCCTTGGCAGGAGCTATCATATTTACTCTATAGCAAGGTGCTTAAATATGGATAGGAAGCTGAGCTTTTAAAACAACTTCAGTGATGCCTTTATGCCAAGAGCATTATGGTTATCTTTCTAAAGATCATAAAAGCCTAAGGAGGAAAAGCCTGTGTTATATTGGTTATAGAGCAGTGTTTCTCAAACTGTGGGTCGGGATGCACTAGCTGGGTCGTGAACCAATTTCAGGTGGGTCCCCATTCATTTCAATATTTTGTTTTTAATATATTAGACCTGATGCTACTATGGAATGTGACAGCATTTTGGGAAATGTTACAGACCTTTATTTTAACAAGCTACTGTGTATATTCTTTTAACAATGACAGTCAATGGGACTTATTCCTGGGTAAATGTGGGTAGGATTGCAGCCTTGGATTGTTACAAATTTTCCTGCTTGATGATATCACTTCCGGTGGGTCCTGACAGATTCTTATTCTAAAAAGTGGGTCCCGGTGCTAAATATGTGAGAGCCACTGTTATAGAGCAAGCACCAGCTAATGATGTCACTGGCCTATTAGCTGGTGCCATAGATCTAATTCTGCCATAGATCTAATTCTGTTGGAAACTGCTGTTTCTGGTGGGTTGGTTGGCATTTTGCAGGCATTAGGCTGACCGACAGAAGCCCCAGTTGCCAAGTGAATATCAAATCTGTGTGCATGTACATGTATACAATTGCACTACCAGATGTTACAGGAAGCCATAACATTGATTTAAACTCTGATTTAAACTCTGCTTTAAATAAAAAACAAACCAAAAAAAAAAAAACAACATGCTGGACGACTAGGAACACAAGGGTCATCATTACTCCAGAGCAAAGCCCATTCAACCTTCTCTTACAGAAGCTTAATTAGTCTCCCACTCCTCATCCTTGACGTTAAACCTTTGGGCAGTTTCTCTTTCCTCAGTGGTTCACATGCTGACACATCTAGGAACAAGAAGGAAAAAAAAACCTGCCTGCTAGAATACAGCTCTGGGAAGTTCCAGTATTTGCAAACACAATGCAAAAAGAACTTTAAAAACTTCCCTGTCTGTATTTCTCTTGACAGCACATCTAATGTAGTAAAAGTATGTTTACTGGCATCCCAATCCTAAATATTTGCATTGACCCATCTGCTTGCAGGACAAGATTAACGGCTCAAGACAAATGGTGCGCGGAAAGACAAAACACAACATCAGTTTATTAGCATTCATCTAATCCTAGCAGTGTATCTGGAGCTCTGCAGAACATAGAGGTAGCATAATAATGAGAGCCATTATGACAGTGGAATGGGTAGTGTGTCAAGATTAGAATTTGGAAGACCTGCATTCAGTGCCCCTCTCAGCCGTGAAGCTTTTAGGATGACCTTGGGCCGGTCACTGTTAGCACCATTGTTGGGAGAAAAAATGGGGCGGAGACCAGTGTGACCCACTCTGAGTTCCTTGCACAAAGGATGATATGCAGAGGTGCCCTTGGTATTCATGGGGGATCCATTCCAGGACCCCTGTGGATACCTAATTCTGCAGATAATGAAATCTGTAGAGGAGGAGGTGGCAGAAAACCGGAAGTGCCTTTCAGAAGTATCCAGGAGATCTTCTGAGGAGAGGGGAGCCCACACTTGACTTCCCCACACCTCAGAAGACCTCCCAGATGCATCAGGAAAGCACTTCTGGTCACATTCAGAAGGTCTTCTGAAGCCCTTCAGCTGTGGGCTCAGCATCTGCAGATATTCAGATCTGCGGATGCCGATCCCTCTAATAAGGAGGCCACTATACAAATATAATAATAATATTTATCCAGAGAGCTTACAGGCTGGAACAAAAGCGCTTTCCACAGAGAAACGCCACTGGCAAACAGTAATGTGGTGGCACCATTGACTTGAAGCTGAGGCCCTTCCCCAATTCATCTTGAATCATCTGATGGGCTTCTCTTTCCTGGCAGCACTGCCATGCCTTAGCCTGCATGTCAGAGACCAGACAGGGACAAGCTTCTGCTGGCTGACACAGAATTATATGCAAAAGGGCTTCAGGCTGAAGTGAATCGATGTGTTGCAATGAACTTGTGAGCGGTGCACCTAGCATGCGAAAGGGCAGGTGAGATCACAACCTGATCTTTGTGCAGGGAGCACCATTAGATTGCAGGGGTTAATACAAGTAGGAAACATAGAAACCTGGAGAAGGTGTCAATGTACTGAGGGCCAGCCCAAGACCTGCCGATGCCTGAGGTGGCATGTCAAATACTGCCTCAATGCAGCATTATCTGTCTTATGTCCCACTCTCCACTCTTCCAGCACAGCACTCTCCTCCTCTCCACATTTTCCTTTCTCACTAGCCCCCTCTTACTTTTCCAGTCCAGGGAGGACAAGGAGGAGCACTGGAGGCAAGTTGGCAGACCGAGATGGGTGCCACCCCACCAAGGCCTCTTGGTCCAACACACTCTAGCTGGCATAATAAGAAGTATGCTGTGCTTTAAAAGCCCTGGAGCTTGCCATTGTTCGTTTGGTATGGAGTGGGTCCTGCCAACATTCCCACCTTGGAGGACTTCACTGAGATGGCAGGGACAGCAGGATCAGAGATGTTTTGCTCATGGCCTGCTGCCAAAGACATCCCTGGAAGTGCACACTGACTCTCCATCAGCACCCTTCCAAGCGCGAATGGGACCCTCATCATTACTCCCCCCCCAGCACTTATTTACTGGATATGGGGGCTGGTGATTAAAGAGGGTCCTAGACATATCAAGAATGGTGCCAGGCATAGACACAACACCACCATGGGTAATGTGGCATCCACTCTTAATCAGTTCTTTTGATGAACAGTTTCCAAATCAGATACAGGAAATGTGACATTCTCACTGCTTATTTTAAACCTGCTTATGTACTGATCTAAATAAAGTCTAATTATACACACTGAGAAAATATCATTTTCCTTCTTCCTAGATATTTTTAAATGCGAACTCAATCCGACTAGGGAATCTTCCGATGGGTTCATTTTCCTCTTCGTCAGCGCCAAGCTCATCAGCGACTCGACAGACTATCTATGAGTTGTGTGTTTGTCCCAACGGTAAACTGTACCTTTCCCCAGCAGGAGCAGGCTCCACGTGTCAGTCCAGTAGCAACATCTGCTTGTGGAGCTGAAAAGACTCCCAAATACCCCTCCTCACACCAGAATAGCCTTTTTGTTACCGTCCCTCTGCTTCACAGTTCTGCTTGGTTTCCCTTGTCGAATCACGAAGCTGCAAACAGGCCACAGAGTAAACTCTTCCAGTGGCAGCAGGAATATGATGTGGCCTTCCTGCCTGGCTTATGGACATTCAAGATGGAAGAAAGGAAGGGAAGCAAGCCGGTGGTCTTCATCAGGAAACCTGGATCTTTGTATCACCTTTTGTCCAAAAGGGAGTATAACACAGGTGCCTTTGCTATATCTGAAGTGAAGCACATTGTTTTAGAATTTTGCAGGAACTGTACATGAGGAACTGCACATATATACATAAATATATAGATATAGATATAATACTTATACAAATTTGCCCAGAAACTGAAGGCGAGATGAATTGGTACTGATAAATAACTCTACTATCTGAAAGCACAATTTTCACTCATCGTTTTTTGGATGTAAACTTTTATCCCTGAATTTAAAAATTTTTTTAAAGCATTGTGTGATGCTTGCTTTACTAAACAACTAAATGTCAGTTCATTTTTTTAAACAGCAAGAGACAGAATCCCTCCCTGAGCACCGTTCCTTGGGGGGGGGGGGATAGGTGCATTGTTACTGTTTATCTCCTGTGGGTTAATAGGTGTGTTTTGTAGGTTGGGTAAACATTTTGGAAGCACTTAGCAATATTATCAGTTCAGTTTTAAAATAATGCCCACTTTTATTTTTGTTCCAGTCTTAAGCAATTACCTGGCTACTGCATGTGAAACTTCATTAAATAATCAAGGGTTGGGGCCCCCATGCTTGGTCTGGGAGCATCTGAGGCTGCAGAATTGCTTCAGCTAAATGAGTATGATTCCAATCCTATGTAAGTCTACTCAGAAGTAGGTCCCATTATAGTCAATGGGGCTTACTCCCAGATACGTCTGAATAGGATTGCAACCTATTGCAATCTATTGCAACCTATTGTGGACCATTGCGTGGGCCAAAGGAATAATTTGTTTTTAATTTTCTTGGGGGGGGGGGGGAGGAGAGAATATGCCAGCAAAAGAATTCTTGTAATGGGCAAATGAATGATCAATTCATTACTTTTCTCAAATACTGTATAGTAATTTAAAATGGAAGCAAGAGCCACACCCCAATCCAGAACGTCATTGGTTCATAAGGAGCTTGTGCGTGTGCAGGGCTTCACGCATTTCAGTGGAGGCAGCAAATCTGGGCACACAACCGCAAATGCCTGCAGAACTGCTCTCTTCATTAAAATGAACTGAAGGGCACTAGATATACTCATGAGAAAATTGCTGGATAAATATAGGATGCTTTAAAATTGAAGTCTTTTTCATTGTTTTTTTTAGTAATGGCATCTGAACAAAGCCATTTGTACAGAACATATTGGAATTAATAACACAGAGAACGAATGCACTGACAGCCGGCTGAAATCTAACTCTCATGATTACCATGTTCTTTTAATCTGCATTATTAAGAATTTTCAAGTCTAGTAACATTCAGTGTTCATGAACAGATATTAAATGAAAGGGGAGGAAATGCAAACAGATTGATGTTGCGTAGACTCCCTCAGGTACGTATTTAAGAAATGTACTCACTGGGCTTTAAAAAATCACTAAAATTATTGTATGGAGACGACATTGTTAAAAAGGCTAAGGGCCCAATCCTATCCAATTTTCCAGTGCCGGTGCAGCTGTGCATGTGGGGCATGCACTGCATCTTGTGGTGGGGCAGCAGTCACAGGAGCCTCCTTAAGGTATGGAAACATTCCTTCCCTTACCTTGGGGCTGCATTGCGGCTGCACTGGTGCTGGAAAATTGGATAGGATTGGGCCCTAAGTTATCAGATGCTCAGAAATTTGCAGGCAGTTGTACTCAGCATAAGTATCTGAAACGTGTGGAATTCAAGCAAGGTTCATAATTTACTATAGTGATTGGGAACTGGATGATGAAGCTCCGTTTCAAGAAGCGTGACACCCTTCTTGTCACCAGGATTGGGACTGTTCCACTGAATGCTCCAGTTGTATCGCTATCTTCCTACCCACACAAAGAGGACAGGTTACAGAGTCAGTGTGGAAGCAAGTACAAAGTATTTTTAAATTATATTCTCATTGTCTTGAATTCTTTAATTTCATTGAATTGCCCCAAACAATTTTTTTTTTAACAGCAAGACAATGCATATATTTTGATGGCAAACTAGCTTTTCAAAGGGAATACGTAAATCAGGCTTAAGACAGGATATTCTATTGTTAATTATTTTTACCCCATTATCTACTTGATTCCATATTAATTCAGAGGAGTGTGAGTAGTATCATTTGTTTCTGTTGACTGGTTTCCAAAGAAATTCTGAAGTCATGGGAGGCAGGGTAGTATAAGTCAGGGTGATTGTTTGATTACTAGGACAAGAGAGCAATGTGTGAGTTTTATCAGTATTTGATTTTAGCGGTGACTTCTAGATTATTGGAAGTGAAATTTACCCCATACCCATTTGCAATCATAATTTTATTGGCATATAAACGGGGTTTACAGCTGAGCTGTAAATACTCTCTAAAAGAATGAATTTCACTTCATAGCTTGTTTGCCTATATTGTCAAATTTAAACTAGCAAATGGATAACTAATGCATAAACAAAGACTTAGGGCGCAATCCTTACCAACGTAGCTGTGCCAGTGGGGCATGTGCTGCATCCTGCTGTTGGGAGGTAGAGACCTCCTCAAGGTAAGGCAATGTTTGTTCCCTTTCCTTGGAGTTGCATTGCCTTATGTTGGTGCTGGAAAGTTGGTTAGGATTCTGTCCTTAGACTTCCACATCCTCTTCTGTTCTCCTACACAAGCCAAATTACAGCCCAATCCTAACCTGGGTCGGTGTGCACAACGCGGGCTCCAGTGCAGTGTCTCCTGCGTCCTGCACACTGATTGAAGACCTGGCTGGTTGGAAGAGGTAAGAAATGAAAAATGTTGCTTACCTTCCCAACCACCACATGATCCCAGATGGGACTCCTCAGATCTACACCAGCTCTTTCACTTACGTAGTTCTGAGGAGTCTGTTGGGGGCATGTCTCGGTCAGACTGAGGGTTCAGGATATATCGGATACCCCTGTTCTGTCCCGATGGGCCCAGATCCCTACTTTTATTGCTGACCTTCTGCCAACAGAACCTCGCCAGCTGCTGATCTGGGCTGTTCTGTGCTGCCCTGCCAGGGACATGTAGCTTTCCACTGCCATGCCATACTGCACAGACCAGTGGAGAGGCTGCCAGAGTGGCCGACCTTGCAGTACACTGGTGTCCTGAAAGGAAAGGATTTGGCCGATAGTGAGGCAATCAAAAGAAGCAAACTCTTCCTGTCCCATCAGAGCAGCTGAAGCAGCACCTTGAACCAAATTACTAAAGAAACCATTTGGCTAAAAGAGCAGTTGAGAGACATGAAGGCCCATCTCAGAACTTGGATTGTATAAAAGAGCAAATAATAATCATTTTGATTTCAACCTTTTTTGGAATAGAACTTCTAAAACCTTTGAATAAGATACAGTGGTAACTTCCTACTTTGGTACCTATGGGTTCATGTCATCTTTTGACCTCAAAACATATCCCTGTTTATAAAGCCCACAAGTGTTGATCCTAATAGTCTGAATACCTTTCCCGTTCCCATGTCCAAGTAGTATGCTCCAACAACAAGTTAGGATCTCACACTGAAACCAATAAAGTTGCTGAAAATGTCATATATCATTGTAACCATGGCCACTGAGATAGAGTTCAGGCTCCTGTGAAAATTTTGTTTTACAATGGATGTAAAAAAGAAAATTAACAAATCATGATGCTATCTAGAAAGACAAAAATATATACAACATAATCGGGCCCTGGCCCCCTTCTGGACCACCCGGCTCCAATAATTTGTACCAGTCCCATCCCCCCGTCCCCCGTTGGCCCTGGTTGTAGCACATTTTCATATCTCTATATTTTGTTCACGGTCAGGCATCAGAAAACATTGTTCCACTGAAGTACTGGATTGGCTTAACTCTGTAGAAAAGAGAGAACAGTGTCGGGGTGTAAGGTTGAAGTATGAACTTCCCAGTTCATAGATAACACATGAGGAGAGGCATTGTGAAATCACATTGCAAACTTCATCTTTGTTTTTTAAAGCCATGAAATGGCCTGAAAAAAATATACAAGAATCTGCTTTTTTCTAAATCAAGCCATTGCTTCATCTAACCAAGGCTTCTCTATCATAACTGGCAGAGATAGATTTTCAGGGACTCACGAAAAGCTCTTCAGCATTGCTTCCTGAGAGTTGTGGCTGCAAGGAATTGAAAAGGAGACTTTCCAGATACAAGGCATGTTCTGTATGGAAGGTCCCTCTATGGAGAGTCCTGTATGAAGCTATGCAGGGTTCCTTTTCTAAAGGGAAGGTAAACAGACTCTGTGGTGAGAAATCCAGGGGCACTGCAACCTGAACAGAGAGCCGCATCAATGGCCAGTCAGAAAAATAGCATGCACGAAAACATGCAGCTATCCAGAGACGAAACTCCGCTGCACCAACATGATTTTGTTGGAGCATGCAATGTTATTGTATTTTAATGCAGTGGCATCGCTAGGGAGGTGTGGGGGTGTGTGACACCACTTCTGACCAAAATTTTTAAAATCTTGGTGTTTTCGAATAATATTGTCATGTTATATATCAATCGATGTGTAATTTCATGCAGAATGCAGTGGGAAAAAACCAAGTTGAAATATCTCTATTCTATCAGAAGTCGTAGCCAAAAAACCAGCAGGGCAGTGCAATGGTGCATCACCACACCCACCGACCACAGTGTTACCCCATCCACTGCATGGGAAGAGGACCTTCATAGGGATGATGTGCTGGTCTCCTGCACTGCATGACGCAAGCCCTAATGACGCCACTGTTTTTATGGGTTAAACAAGAGAGGGGAAGCTGGTTAAAGGCAGGTGCTATGAACCATTGTTCAACAGGCCATTTTTAATATGTAGTGCTGTCAGTTTGCAGACCACGGAAAATAGTACCTCACTTCCCCAGTTTTTCTAGCCCTCCTTTATCGTGAATACTAGACAATTCCTCACTACACATATGACTACATATGCTACATAGGTAGCATATACTGCAAAAAATATCCCTGATCTAAGGTTAGTGGATACTGTCTCTTATTTTTGTTTGTTTGTGTTTAATGAACCTATATAATGACCTCTTTGAGCACTGTTAATTGTACGTTGGGTTGGTTTCTGTCTTCTTTTTTTTCCAAACTGCAGTTTCATGTATTGGTTTAATATTAAAGACCAAAGACTGACACCTTTGTTAAATCTAACACAGTGACACTGACACTGCACCTTCTGCTTCTCTCTGTTGGAACAAAGAGGTGATGCATCGTAACTGCAGTGCGAGACAGTAACATGCTTTAGATCTGTGAAGTATTTTGTGCTTTCAGTATTTGCCATTTTTTTCCCCCTTTCCGTTCGTAAAGGGAAAGAGAGTCTGGGTTGTTGAATTATTTCATCTGTCATGCATAGTGGATCCTTCACTAATCAGAAGATTGTACACATTAGAAGGAAGGTGAATCTGAAACAGAGCCAAACATTGGTCGCTTCGGTTAAACGTGTTAGATTATAGCTTTTCCTTTATCCAATCAGATGGTCACTGAAGAATACAATTAGGGGATGAAAGAAAATGACCAATAATAGGAAAGAAAGACAGTTGTAATGAGTAATGATTTGTCTCTTTGTCTGTTCTTATATAATGTATCTAGATGTCAATAAATTGAAGCCCACACACAGCCCAATCCTATCCTGGGCTGGCTCAGAGCACGCAGCCATGCTGGCACAGCATCCGCTACGTGCTATGGGCCAGCCGGGGACCAGGCAGTAATAAAGAGGTAAGTAAAAAACTTTTTTACTTATCTACTCTGCCGTTGCCTTGTCCTCAGTGGGCCTACTCTGATGTGCGCCAGCTCTTTGGCAGGTGCAAATTCAAGGGTCACAGGATATTGGCTGGGGGCATGGCTGGGGGCACAGGATATTAACACCACTGCCACCACTGATATCCATCCCACCCTGAACATGCCCCTAGCCAGTCTCAATTCCTACCCCAGTCTTCCCTAAGATCACCCCAAAACAACTCCTCCATTAACGTCCCTACTTCGGGAAGGGGCTCCAGAGTTCATTGGCCCACAGTCAGCAGCCAATTGCAGTGGTGGCATGTTCAGTGCAAGGTCTAGATAGGATTGGGCCGATAGTCAACTCACACCCCAATCCTGAGCAACTCCTCACATGGAAGTGCAGCTGTGTGCTGTATCTTGTGATGGAGTTTTGGCCTCCGGAGACCTCTTTGGGGTAAGCCCATGATGGCCTGCTGAGTCTATTTGGACCTGCGCCAGCTACATAGGTTTGTAATCATGAGTTTGTTCACTCTATTGCAATTGCAAAATGGTTCCAAGTCTAAATGTCCAATGGTTTGCACCCCTCTCCCCAGAAAATGTCTACTAAAATTCTTTTTTTTTCTTACTTTGCTACTTTCATGTTAATGTTGTTCTTGTGTATATAAATATATATAAAAAGATGGAACTATTTTCTTACACACACTATGCAATATGTTTGTACAATTGCAATATTACCAAATTACAAAAGCTGTGCTTTTGTACTATCTCTTGCTTTATGTAAAACAAATCTTTTTTCTATTTAAATGGATTGATTGTCTTATAAACTGTAGATAATCTATTAATTCACAAAGCAGTATATGAATATCTTGGACTTCTTTTTTTGTTGTTGTAGCTTTCTTTTGAGCAAAATAACAGCAAGGTTTTGGAAACGGGAATTCTGTTCTTATTGGCAAGGTAGAACTTTTGGAAAATATTGATTGTGTCATTTAAATTCTTTTCACTGTCCCTTACATTTGAGCTTAGATTTTTCATTTAATGCCCAATAGAAAAATGCACGTCAAAGTTCTATCCAGTTTAAATGATTAACTATCTGCTAGTGCCAATAGTCTGGAGGCAAAACGAGCACCGAGCAGGTGGACAGTCTGAGAGCATCTGAGGGCATCACTTTTAGCAACAATATGCTCAGATTGTGGAAGCTACACTAGAGTACAAGCCAGATGGAATTCTACTGCTCTCTTGTGTCACCTGGCAGCTGCTGAACTAGTAACTGCAAGTCCTGCCTTCTGATCAGAAAGGATTCAGCAAGTTGGCTACTTTGACTACCAGAATGCTACAGTAGTGACATCAAGATTACCTAGATTGATTACCTACCTAGTGATATCAGGTATCTAGGTCACTTGGATCTCTGGTTCACTTTACTGCATCTAGTCATTTTGATCAGGGTCTAATTGTATTGTATTGGCAACCTTCAGTCTCGAAAGACTATGGTATCGCGCTCTGAAAGATGGTTCTGGCACAGCGTCTAGTGTGGCTGAAAAGGCCAATCCGGGAGTGACAATCTCTTCCACACCGGGAGCAAGTGCAGTCTGTCCCTGGTCTGTCTCCCTGGCTATGGGCCTTCCTTCTTTGCCTCTTTGCCTCAGACTGTTGGCAAAGTGTCTCTTCAAACTGGGAAAGACCATGCTGCACAGCCTGCCTCCAAGCGGGCCGCTCAGAGGCCAGGGTTTCCCACTTGTTGAGGTCCATCCCTAAGGCCTTCAGATCCCTCTTGCAGATGTCCTTGTATCGCAGCTGTGGTCTACCTGTAGGGCGCTTTCCTTGCACGAGTTCTCCATAGAGGAGATCCTTTGGGATCCGGCCATCATCCATTCTCACTACATGACCAAGCCAACACAGGTCTAAACAACCACACAAATACTTCCATTGCCCAAAGATATTTTGGACTGTGAGCATGGCATGGTGGTCTGGTCTACACAGTAACAAGTTTTTAAATCCTAGTAGACTCCTTAGATCCTGCTCCAAAAATATAATCATAGTTTTTGCAATAATTAGTTGTCTGCTTGGTTGGTAACCTTCAGTCTTGAAAGACAATGGTATAAGCCTACAGCACCCAGTATTCCCAGGCGGTCTCCCATCCAAGTACTAACCAGGCCTGACCCTGCTTAGCTTCCGAGATCAGACAAGATCAGGCCTGTGCAGGGTAACAGTTGTCTGCTTATAACCAGAATTTGCTAAAAATGGCAGGACATAGGCTGAGGGCTGACTACGATCCAACCTGAGGCCAAACGCCCCCTGCTAACTGAATAAGAGGCATTTTTTCAAGTGGGTGCTCCTCTTTTACCCTCTTCACCCCAGCAGTGTCTTTTCTAGTGACTGTCTGCTGGTGCTCTTTTGCATCTGTTTAGATTGTGAAACCACTTGGGACAAGAAGCCATTAGATAATTGATTTTTCTCTGTAAACCGCTTTCTGAACTTACTGTTGAAAAGCAGTATATAAAAATGTTTAAAATAATAATAATAGGTCTGTATCTTATCAGTGCCCCTGAGTCACCACCTAGGAATCACATAAGATGCCTTGAGTGCCATGACAGAAGGAAGGAAAGATATAATTAAAAGAAATAAACTATTACTGGAGCTTTCCTGTTCCTTTACATTTGCTCCTAGACAACAAAGGAAAGTTTAATGGAGTTTTATTATCCAAACAAACATAAACTGAATGATTGTAGTCAGTCCTGAGAACACCACTTGAAAGAGATGATTCATTAAGCTCAGGGTAGTAAAATATATATACTCTAAAAACAGTATATATACTCTAAAAAGCATATTTCAGTTGGGTTGGAACCAACAAATGACTTCCTTTCCACTGAGTACAACCATTAGTGGTACAGCAAGCCATTTTCATCTTGGTCTTAGCATTGTAAATGCCTGCTGAGCGGACCAAGTGCATACTTATATGGAGGCCATCTTAAATTCCTTGCTGTAGCAGCTTCCTCCTTGAGCCATATTCCAGTAAAGGCTTAGCAGGTGGATTGGGTCAGGGATTTTTTCTGCAATCATTTGGGGGGTCTGTTTGCAGTGGTGAAAAGAAAAATAAAGCACCCAATCTACTGATGAACCCATACACACGTCCAGTGGTTGGTATCGCAGGTATCACCATTGGGACCATTTTGTCTGTAACAGCATTGAGATAAGAAGGAAGTTTGAAAAGTTGACCACCTCACTTTGTTTCCTCATAACTTGGGCAAACTTTGTTGGGTTAGTTGACAATAATTTAATTTGTAGCTCAGTGGTAGAACAGGTGCTTTGCATGCAGAAGGTCTGAAGTTCAATCGCTGTAAGCTCCAAGCAGGGTTGGGAAAGGCCCAACCCTGAAACCCTCTCCAACCCTAGAGAGCTGCTGTGACAGTAATGGGCTAGATGGATCAATGGACCGATTCGGTATAGGGCAGATTGTTTTGTTCGCTAATTTGGGATTGAAGAATTAAAATGAAACTCTGAACTAGCTGCATTATTTTTTTATTTATCTCAATTCTACTTGTAACATTTACAAATCATGTGGCCACTGCTGTCCTTGAGCTGTCAACACTAAGCCATCCTTGAATATGGTCCAGAAGCAGTTGCGAAAGCAGAGCATATTAGGGCACTTCTCCTTCCTGGACAGTCCAGATTACACGACTCCAGTGATCCAATGTATGTGCCAGCTTCAATATGTCATGGTGCTAATGTTGACCTATAAAGTTCCAACATACTTAAGAGACGGCCTCTTTCCTTGCATCTTAATATCAACAAAGAGCACTCTTTGAAAGTTACCATTTGTATACAACCTGGAGCATGTAGAGAGGCATTCTTGGCAATGGTTCCATCTCTATGGAACTCTTCTGTTTTGGCACTGGTCAAACCTGTTATCTTTTTGAAGTGCAGTATGGTTTTTGGTTATGTTTTGTTTAGCTGTTCAACTGGAAAATTTGTGGTTTTATTCTGTTGTTACCAGGCATATGGATGGAGAAAAGCTATAATATACAGGTCCATCCTTATTATCCATGGGGGATCTGTTCCAGGACCCCATGGATACGTGAATATCCATGGATATCTGTGAATGGATAAGCAAATTGTGCCACTTCCAGAGCAGGCCTTTCAAGGTTTGTGGAGGCCTCCATGAGTCTCAGAAGGCCTGCCAGAAGCCTTAGAAAACCACTTCCAGTTTGCTTGTCAAACTGGAAGTGACTTACCTTGATATCCATGGCATCCACAGTGTATTAAATCAGTGAATACAGGGTCTGCAGATACCAGGTGGACTGAATGTATCTCTATTGTATTTCAAATAGTATAAGGCTGCAATCCTAACCACACTTTTCTGAGAGTAAGTCCCATTGAACAAAATAGAACTTACTTCTGAGTAGACCTGGTTAGGATTGTTGCCAAAGATATACTGGATAGGGGAAAGATATATTCCACAAGGAACATCCAGGGTGTCACACAGACTACACAAATTTGGGAATACTGATCAGTGCACATTTGACTTATGTTATGTTTATGCGTCAACCATAGTCCAGCCCATGCACAGTCCTGGCACTGAACATTAAGAAATGAAAGTACACTATATGCAGTGCTCTTTATATGCATTTCTTATCATACATTGACCACCGTGGACCCAGCCACACAAAGTCACAAACGTGGCAGACATTTAAAACCTGATGGTGTGATGGCTTCCACCAGTGGCAATGTGAAGCAGCAATCATGCATCTAATTTGATTTTTTTTTTTTTGCACATTTTACATAGTTTTAAAGCAATGTACAAAAAAATCTAATTTGATGCAACATTGCATTTAAAACGTAATGGGCACATATAATGAGAGAGTGCACTGATGTCTCTGGAAAAAAAATAATAAGTATTCATTGTATTATCTCCAGTTTCCAAAATCTTGCATGGATTTAACATGTTAGGTTTTTATGGGGTGGGGGTGGGACGGGAAAGGAGATTAGTTTTTCAGTCTAGTACATTATATACTTTTTAGAAGGTTAAAAATTATATATCTAAACAACAGAAATTTACTAGTGGCCATATATTTCTGATAACTGAAAGGGAAAAATACATTGGAATCACGTTGCCTCATTTTGCAGGTCAGTATAATTTCATTCTTCCTATACAAGCCAATAAACTAAATTTGATACTGTACAGTCTGTCTAACAAGTTTTACTTGATTTAGACTATTGTGATAAAGTATTTACATTCCAACACAAAATTTCTAAATGGTGTATTATTCCCTTTTAGAAAAACAAACGAATTGTTTATTACTAGAACTGATGAAAAAGTATATCAATGTATTATCATGTTGTGAAGTATGAAGAGCTATGTTATATCAGTTTTTAAATATGTGTAAATAAAACTCTTTAATATATATGATGGTTAAATGTGAAATTTCTTCTTTTGGGGTGACACTGTGTAATACTTTGAGGTCAATATGGGATCCATCGTAAACCTATTATTTCTTTGCCCAGCAAGTAATTAATATGTGGAACTCCTTGCCACAGGATGTAGTATGGCACCTGGCCTAGGTGTTTTTAAAAGGGGATTGGACGGATTTCTGGAGGAAAAGTCCATCACAGGTTAGCAGCCATGATGGCTATATGTGACCTCGGAGTTCTACAGATAGCCTTCTCTGAATGCCAGATAGAAGAGAGTGGCAACATGACATGGGTATCTTGTTGCCTTGAATGCTCCCTGAAGCATCTGGTGGACTGTTGTGAAATACAGGGAGCTGGACAAGTGGGCCCTTGGCCTGATCCAGCAGGGCTCTTCTTATGTTCTTATGAGTTGGTAAACCAGAAGTTCTACCAAATTCTTTTTCATGTTGTGTGCTTTCATATGAAAGCAAGCCAATATTTGCCTTCTAAGTGTCTAAAGGCTCTGAACAGTGATTCAGTCTACCCTTCTGTCCGCACTTACTTGTTGAGCAGCCACAGTTGTTACTTTGATTTCAGGAGTCAAAGAGATGAAAGGGCGCAGCAGTGAATCTTGGCCCACACTCTCGCGGTTCAGGGATGCTAGCTGGAGCAGGTAAGACTGTGCAGGAATGGGGCAAAGAGAGGGCAGGGAAAGGATGGGTGGGCAGGCAAGGCAGTGATGGGGTGGTGAAGAGGGCAGATTGAGCGTATCCTGGGTTTGCTGCCCTATCTTTACCCCCTTCCCAGGCCCAATCCCCCTGCACAGGTCAAGGTGGACTCATGCTAGCTACTGAGCTAACAGAGGTCTGAGCTGACCCATAGTGGTTTCTAGGGCTTACAGCGGGTAAGCGAACTAATGTAATGTTCCCTTACTAACTATGTTCCCGAACTAGTGGTCCCTTACCCCAAGGAGGCTGAAATGTCCCCATGGGATACAGCAGTAGCCTCACCGGTGCTGCTGCATTGCTGCACAGGGAGTTAGGTAGGATTAGACTACCCAAATCATTTTTGGAAGGAGGTATGGCCGTGCTGTTGAATCCAGTAAAATCAGCCTGCCTTGCCAGATTATAATGTGCATTATCTTAATGCATGTATTTGCTAGCTCTTAAAAGAAAAATCAGTATTAATGATTCAAAACAATGCACTCATAGTAAATAGAGCCAGTACTGCCACTTTGAATTCTAACACACAATAACCCAGTGCTACTTTACAGTAATGGTTGGTGGTACTTGCAGTGATGTCACCCGGTGCAGGAGGCCAGGCCAACCCCAATTATGGACATCCTCCCTTGCAGTGGGCAGACCACCAGGCAGTGGGTGTGGTATGCACCAGCACTCTGCCCCTGCTGGTCTTTTGGTTATAACTTTTGATAGAATAGAGATATTTCAACACAGTTTTTTCATTACTTTCTGCATGAAATTTCACATCGAACGACATAATATGATGGTATTTTTCAAAAATACCAAGATTTAAAATTTTTTTGCCAGTGGTGATATCACTTTCCCCGTGCATGTACCCAGTGTGGCCCACACCCCCGTGTCCCCCTAGCAAAGCCAGTGAGTACTTGGCTCCACTTCCATAGTGCAGGGGTGTGGTTGAGGGTAGCGTGGAGGAACTTAGGATTGGGCTGTGTGTTTATTTGGATCTTGGGGACAAGATGTGACATGTAAGGATAAATTTAGGGTATAATCACCATCAAATTTGGGGGAATATAATGTTTTGAGACAAGTTTGGAGGTTCCTGCTGAGACAAAACATTCAGAGAATTTCAAGGAGGGGAGTTGACACATTCCTATTCGGGGATCCAATATGAATGCACATTGTTATGTGTGATGTAGGGTGCATCTACTGCCTCTCACCATCATGAGCATCCTGTTGGGACATCCAGAGTTAGAGCTGTTGTCAGTTGTCGTCCCCAGCTAATATATGCAACATGCTTTGATCACTCACCAAGTGCTATACAAATGTTACATATTATTAGCAGCGGCAGATAACTGGAAGAACTGAACACTTTGTTCTTCATTGTATTTTGGCAGCCAGATAGAAAGCAAAAAATATTTGAACAGTGTTCTGAAATAATATTGAGATAAAGAAGCACAGTGTGCAAGCAGAGTGCTAGTTCAAGAAACTGCACATCTCCTATGATTCTGGTGAATGCTATAAGGTTGCATCCTATTATAATGCTGTCATTCCACCAACATTTCTCGGTCTTGATCCCTACTTTCCTCTCTTTGACCTTCAAGTTATTTTCAGCTGATGTCCTCCAAAATACGCTGTGACAGATGTTAAATGCCACAACAGATTTACAAATAGACCCTTATCACGGCTGCATTTTCCCCTTCTGTCAGTACTGGAGTGAGGATCTGGATGGGGGCTAACAAGCTGAAATTAAATCCGGATAAGACAGAGGCTCTCCTGGTTCAGAAATCCTCGATGCAGGTGCTGGATTATTGGCTTGCTCTGAATGGGGTTGCACTCCCTCTGAAGGAGCAGGTCCGCAGCTTGGGCGTCCACCTGGACTCGCAGCTGCTCCTGGATTCCCAGGTGGCGGCTGTGGCTAGGGGGGGCTTCGCTCAGCTTTGGCTGGTGTGCCAGCTGCGTCCGTACTTGGATCGTGCAGACCTGGCCACGGTGATCCATGCTACGGTGACATCGAGGTTAGATTATTGTAACGCGCTTTATGTGGGGCTGCCCCTGAAGACGGTTCGGAAACTGCAATTAGTGCAGAATGCGGCGGCCCGTGTGGTCACTGGAGCTAGGTGGTTTGACTCTGTCAGCCCGCTTCTCCGGGGGCTACATTGGCTGCCCATTTGTTTCCGGGCCCAATTCAAGGTGCTAGTTTTGACTTTTAAAGCCCTATACTGCTCTGGGCCAGGCTATCTTAGAGATCGCCTACTCCCGTACAATCCGGCTCATCCTCTCAGGTCATCAGAGAAGGCCTTTCTACAAGTGCCGCCACCTAAGGAGGTACGTGGGGCGGCGGCAAGAAATAGGGCCTTCTCAGTAGTGGCACCAACATTGTGGAACTCCCTTCCCCTTGACTTGAGAATGGCTCCCTCTCTTGAGACTTTTCGGCAAGGCCTGAAGACCTTGTTGTTTAACCAAGCCTTCTGACTTCATGGCCTTTTTAACATCTTTTATACATCTTTTAGTTGCTTTTTACAGCCCTGATTCCTCTGCTGTTTTATGCTCTTTTATTCTGACTTTTATCTGACTACTGTTTTTATGGGTTCTGCTCATGTGTTTTTAATATGTTTTTATCTGTTTGTGAAATTATGTTTTAATCTCTTTTATATGTTGTTAGCCGCCCTGGGTCCCTTTGGGGAGAAGGGCGGGATATAAATAAAGTTTATTATTATTATTATTATTATTATTATTATTATTATTATTACTGTTTTGATACCATAGCCAGGTTTTCGTAGTTCACTTATTTGGGGCTGTGGCTGATTTCATCATAAGCCCATATTCCACCTTCATGTTTCAAAAGATAACCATGATTTTGCTTAGTACTGAGAGTTTCGTTAGATCCTAATCTTTTTATGCACACAACTCAGCATCCCCAGATTTCAAAGCCTTGCCTGAAAGACAGAGGTGTCAGCAGACATTATGCTGGCATGAACTGAAAACTAAGGTAATGTGATTATTTGGCTGTTCCATGTGATTGATCAAGGATCAGGAACAGGTACCTTTTCCATCTTGATCAGTGTTTCTCAATGTTTGTTCCCCACCACAGCGCTTCACAAAGTCTGTCTACTGGAAGTACCACTGAACGTAACTGGTGATGATGTCATTGCCAATTACTTCTGGATTGGGAGGCCAGACGCAATGCAGCAAACATCAGTAAGAGACTTAGGGCTGACAGGAGGGCTTTATCGAGTGTGAGAAAAGTGCACATTGGAGATTTGTCCACTGAGCCGAGCCTCCTATTGCTGCTTGTTATATCGCATTTCTGGTTTCACTGCCAGGTGACAGGGTTCTGGTGGTCCACTAGACACCGCCTCAAGTACCACCAGTGGTACAAGTCCCATTGGTTGAGAAACACTAATCTAGATTCAAGTGAGTGGCCCTAACCAATATATGTAGCCAGGATCAGCTCCTTCAAAACCTCCACATTCCCAATGATGAGGATGCTCAACTGGAAAGGATAAAATCTTTGTGTGTGAATCTGTAAAGGGAGGGAGAAAGTTCAGTGGTTGCTGGCTCTGAAAGAACTGTGGATAGGCAGCCCATCAGTTAGGTGAAGCAATGCAGGTCATGTTCATGGCAGATTGAGAGGGTGGTGGATGTGGGGTGCCCTTATCTCAGAGATCTACTCATGTGCTTGATCTGTCTGCCCCAGAATACAAAAGACCTGTGTGCTTAAGTCTATAGGCAGCAATTTTGAGTAAAGCCCGTCCCTTTTGGTGTCCATTAACGCAGGACAGCATTTTGAGATTGTTTTGAAGCAGTACCTCAATTAGGGCTGGCCCATCCATTAGGCAGATTGACAGTCCAATCCTATCCTGCACTGGCACAGCCAGGATATTTATCTCTTTACACTGGGTAAAGCCCCAGTCTGCCCTATGGGCTGGCACAAATATGGGAAGCCAAGTGTAATGGCCCAGGAAGGAGGTTAGAATATGGCGGAGGCCTTCTCCACCATTTCTGCCCCCTCCTGAACCTGTCCCACCCCCCGTTCTGCCCTCCTCCACCCAAAAGCACCCCCCGCTTCCAATATCCTCCTTCTACCCTCTCCCAGCCCCTTGCGCAGTGTGGCAGTGTTCTTACCTCTGCTGCCAACGAGGCCTCTGGATACTCACCAGGCATCGCAATGTGCCTTATGGTTTGTTTGCAACACCATCCACTAGCGCAGGGACCACTGCTCTGGTGGACCATCTTCTTAGAATTGTGCTGTGAGATGGTTGCCTCCTACAGCAGATTGGCAGGAGATGCCATCCTTCCTCTCTCTTCCTGGATTTAAAAAGGAGCAGAGGAACACAGCAGAAGAGGCAGGGTGAAGCGGAGTGGTGGTTGACAGCATGCCACTCTAGCCACCCACTTGCTTCTTTTCCACTCTTCTTCCACTTTGTTCCCCTCTTCCCTTCGGAATACAGGGAATATGAGAAGGAGGAGCCATGACCAGAGCACTGCCCCAGGTAAATGGAGTCAACATTTGGCCCAAGTGCTAGGAGATCTTGGTCCAGCCCTGACCTCAGCAACCCAGCTAGGGCTGAGTTATCCAGAAAGTGGCATGATTCTGACCAATCATTTTCCCTCCCACATACTTGCGCTCTCTTAGGCTCCAATCCTATCCAACTTTCCCATGCTGATGCAGCCCCACTGCAGCCCTAGGGTAAGAAAACACATGTTCCCTTGCCTTGAGAAGGCCTCCATGACTGCCTCGCCACTGAGGAATACAACGCAAGCCCTGTTGGCACAGCTGCATTGGTGCTGGAAAGCGGTAGAGGATTGGGCCCTTAGTTATTTGACCTGGTTTCTCTTGGACCACATTTCCCAAATGTATTCTACAAGAACGGCTCCAAACCAGAGGTTTTTTCCTCAAGTGTAGTGAGATAAGCAAGAAGTTGATCCCCACATAGTTTAGAAATATAGTTAGAGAAACTTTCTATTCAAAATTAGTCACACAGACAGCTGAAACTGACGCAGATTATTTTCTTCGCTGTGGCTGGATTCATCATTCATACCACCCCACAGCCATATTATATTCTTCCTTTCAAGGCTAAAGTTTCTTCAGATGAATTCCAGTTATTTACATCTTCGACCCTGAGATAGGAATGGAGAAGAATATGTCGGGTCCAAAATAAGAAAAGGAACACATCATCCAAGGCTTCATAGGTCTGCCTATTCACGGTTGGCAGATTTTTGATTCTTAGATACAAGGCCCATGAATTTGCTAAATGACAGAACTGCCTGACAGGATCAAGAGAAAGGCTGCCAGCGACTGCACACTGATGCAAGGCAGTTGCACCTAGTGGTTACCACGCTCACTCCCATTCTGTTCCCTTCTTGGGCATGCAGCTTCCTAGGGAAAAGCATGAACTTAGCACGCACAGATTGTTCATACAATCTTCATACTAATTAATTCTCCTTATCCACTAGGATAAGGTTCCTGGAAAACCTAGTGAATACCGAATTAGCAGAAACTGAATCATTGAGCCTTTGGGGAAAATGGGGTTAGGTTCCAGGGACTCTCTTCACCATACATTCTATGAACTTTATGAACTTGAATCTTGGGTTGCTGGTCCAACAATCAGGCCTCAGAATTCAGCAGTGAGGAGGGGGTTGTTCCCTCCCCCTGTTTCACCTGTCTTTTTGCTCCTTCCCTGGGTTTGCCCCAGTCCCAGACACTTTGCTTTCCAAAGACCTCTCATCATTGACGTCTCATCATCACCATGAAGGTTCAGTAATAGTCGCTGAGATGGTGTCCAAGATGGTGGGCAAGTCTAGAAGCGAATACCGTTGTGTACAACTTTCCACGGACCAATACCAATGCCCACTTGATGCAGAAAACTGACTCAATCCAGACAACTTTTTAAAAGACAAGGGGTGCAATCCTAACCCCTTATGTCAGTGCTTTCCAGCACTGGCATAGCAGTGCCAATGGGACAAGTGCTGCATCCTGCAGTTGGGTGTCACTCACGAAGTCCTCCTCGAAGTAAGGGATTGTTTGTTCCCTTACCTCAGAGCTGCATTGCCCTTCTGTCAGTGGCTGGATGTGATTACCACATTCCTATCCCCTATTAGCCATATACTGTATAGGCATCTCTCTTCTTCCCCTCCTCCCCCCCCCCCCGCATGACACTGGTGCTACCTTCTATTTGCAAGGAGGCCACTGTCCCTTCTCCACTGTACCACAACATCTCTTGCCCTGCCTGCTCATAAGAACATAAGAACATAAGAACATAAGAACAGCCCCACTGGATCAGGCCATAGGCCCATCTAGTCCAGCTTCCTGTATCTCACAGCGGCCCACCAAATGCCCCAGGGAGCACACCAGATAACAAGAGACCTCATCCTGGTGCTCTCCCCTACATCTGGCATTCTGACTTAACCCATTCCTAAAATCAGGAGGTTGCGCATACACATCATGGCTTGTACCCCATAATGGATTTTTCCTCCAGAAACTCGTCCAATCCCCTTTTAAAGGCGTCTAGGCTAGAAGCCAGCACCACATCCTGTGGCAAGGAGTTCCACAGACCGACCACGTGCTGAGTAAAGAAATATTTTCTTTTGTCTGTCCTAACCCGCCCAACACTCAATTTTAGTGGATGTCCCCTGGTTCTGGTATTATGTGAGAGTGTAAAGAGCATCTCCCTATCCACTCTGTCCATCCCCTGCATAATTTTGTATGTCTCAATCATGTCCCCCCTCAAGCGTCTCTTTTCTAGGCTGAAGAGGCCCAAACGCCGTAGCCTTTCCTCATAAGGAAGGTGCCCCAGCCCCGTAATCATCTTGGTTGCTCTCTTTTGCACCTTTTCCATTTCCACTATGTCTTTTTTGAGATGCGGCGACCAGAACTGGATACAATACTCCAGGTGTGGCCTTACCATCGATTTGTACAACGGCATTATAATACTAACCGTTTTGTTCTCAATACCCTTCCTAATGATCCCAAGCATAGAATTGGCCTTCTTCACTGCCACCGCACATTGGGTCGACACTTTCATCGACCTGTCCACCACTACCCCAAGATCTCTCTCCTGATCTGTCACAGACAGCTCAGAACCCATCAACCTATAGCTGCACCGAACCCCACCAGCACCGTATTTCTGGATAATGAAAATAGAGTCATGGATTCACAATAGAGTAGGTGGCAATTCTGCCCCTCTCAGATAAGCAAATTTGCCTATAAAGAGAACTGACACATCCTTGGAATGAGAAAATGCATAGCTTAAGACTAGATTATTAGATCAATTTGATTAGATCAAATGTCTGTGTGACTTCCTCTTTGCCAATGATGCAGCTGTCACTACCCACTCTGCCAAAGATCTCCAGCAGCTCATGAATTGTTTTAGCAAGGCCTGCCAAGATTTTGGACTGACAATCAGCCTTAAGAAAACACAGGTCATGGTTCAGGATATGGACTCACCTCCCTGCATTACAATCTCTGCACACGAACTGGAGGTTGTCCATGACTTTGTGTACCTTGGCTCAACGATCTCCCACACTCTTTCTCT
Source organism: Tiliqua scincoides (assembly GCF_035046505.1). Lineage (NCBI taxonomy): Eukaryota > Metazoa > Chordata > Lepidosauria > Squamata > Scincidae > Tiliqua > Tiliqua scincoides. The sequence goes on from NC_089826.1 coordinate 65,196,857, forward strand.
TGATATCGAGCTAAACAAATGCATCGGTAAAGCAGCTACCACGTTTTCCAGACTCACAAAGAGAGTCTGGTCCAACAAGAAGCTGACGGAACATACCAAGATCCAGGTCTACAGAGCTTGCGTCCTGAGTACACTTCTGTACTGCAGCGAGTCATGGACTCTTTGCTCACAACAGGAGAGGAAACTGAACGCTTTCCACATGTGCTGCCTCCAACGCATCCTCAGCATCACCTGGCAGGACAAAGTTCCAAACAACACAGTCCTGGAATGAGCTGGAATCCCTAGCATGTATGCACTGCTGAAACAGAGACGCCTGCGTTGGCTCGGTCATGTCATGAGAATGGATGATGGCCGGATCCCAAAGGATCTCCTCTATGGAGAACTCGTGCAGGGAAAGTGCCCTACAGGTAGACCACAGCTGCAATACAAGGACATCTGCAAGAGGGATCTGAAGGCCTTAGGAATGGACCTCAACAGGTGGGAAACCCTGGCCTCTGAGCGGCCCGCTTGGAGGCAGGCTGTGCAACATGGCCTTTCCCAGTTTGAAGAGACACTTGGCCAACAGTCTGAGGCTAAGAGGCAAAGAAGGAAGGCCCATAGCCAGGGAGACAGGCCAGGGACAGACTGCACTTGCTCCCAGTGTGGAAAGGATTGTCACTCCCGAATTGGCCTTTTCAGCCACACTAGAAGCTGTTCCAGAACCACCATTCAGAGCACGATACCATAGTCTTCCAAGACTGAAGATTGCCAACAACTATATGTGTACACACTCACTGGCTTGTCCCTGGGTGCTTTGAATGCTTGTCTCAGTATCACTGGGACTCTGAGACAAGAGAGACCAGAGACTGCCCCTGGAATGTACATAGTATTTATTATTATTAACAGTATTTATATACCGCTTTTCAACTAAAAGTTCACAAAGCGGTTTACAGAGAAAAATCAAATAACTAAATGGCTCCCTGTCCCAAAAGGGCTCACAATCTAAAAAGATGCAAATGAATACCAACAGACAGCCACTAGAACAGACAGTGCTGGGGTGAGGTGGGCCAGTTACTCTCCCCCTGCTAAAAAAAAAAGGAGCACCCACTTGAAAAAGTGCCTCTTACCCAATTAGCAGGGGTAAATAGGGTACATAGGGGACAGTATATGACTGATTCTGTCTTAGCAGTCCAGGCATGCTGAGATAAGAGTGGCCAAAGCATATGCTGTGTGTGTTATGTGGAATATATTTGTCAAGGGGTGTGGTTTGTGTGTGGGTACACCCACGTGTGCACTCTGCCACCACCTCTAGCAAATGGGCTTCCTCAGGGACTTCTGCATTGTTAGGGAGGATTCTGAGGAAGCCTGACTACAGGCAGGTAGGATGGAAGCAAGCATCAATGGTGTGAGTTGCTCCCTTGAGTGATTCACAATGCCTGCCAGCTGCTGCAGTCTTCAGGGGGTAAGTCAGTGTCTGATCTGGTCAAACCCACAGTCGGAGAAGAAAATTCCTGCACAGTAGGGGCAGATTCAGCTGCTGGTATTGTAGCTACTAACTACCCAATTTGAAAGTCAATGATATTGTCAATAAGCCAAAGTGACAGTGATTGATAATAAATTGGTGGATTTATTTCTCATTCATTTCTCTCTCTGAACAGCTGATCAGGGCTACTGCCTATGTGCTGACAGCATCCAGATTTTAAGCACTGGATACCTTTCTCAGACTGGCAACCAGGAGTAGAGCAACAATCAGACTTTTTTTTTGAAGTGTACAAATAACCATTTCATTGCTCAAGTGATAATTGTAGGGCCTCCATCTGATCATCTCCCATTATGGAACTCTGCTGCTCAGTAGAATTCTCTAGTGAGCATGGATCCTCATTTACCATTGAATGACATGCATTGGTCTGCATGTGTAAGAAGGCACATGGAGCTCTGCAACGGGGCATAGTTCTTTTGATACTGGAATTCAACTTTTATTACTGATTTAAATTAGTTACAGATTGTGCATTTCGTACTGATTTGCAAATCTGTGTTCTCCTTTCTCCTTCCAAAAACCCAATCCTGATGGCATATTATGTGGTGGAAACAAGCCTTCTGGTGGCATAACAAACTTTCTGGATGTTGCAAAAGGTGACACACTGAAGCATGCAAGTTGGTTACTTTCGGAAGTGGTGAGCGGCTGGCTGGCAATGCACACCAGACACCCGTTGCCCCACGTATGAGCAGGCTGGGTCAGGAGTAAGGTGTGGGGGGTTGGAATGGGGTGGGGTGGGCAGAATGAGAAGGTGAAGGGGGCAAAGAAGAAGGCAAGTCAGGCCTGGGAAGGGGGCAGATTTGGTAGCAGTGGCATCCATCAAATCATCACTCCCTTCTGTGGCTTGATCTGTCTTCATGAGTCCATGCGCTATCTCAGCTGCAGGTCTGAGGAGACCCACCAGGCCAGCAGGGTCCTTGCCCTGTGGAGTCCTCCAGAGGCCAAAATTCCCTTACAGGATGCAGCAAGTGCCACATTGGTTGCTGCTACATAGCTACACAGAAAGTTAGGTAGGATTGGGCTGAAAGTCTACTACCTTTATTTTTCTTCTCAGTCTCTGCTTCTGAACCTGCTGGGCAACTGTGAGACAAGTAGGCACTCCCACTGCCAGTTCTGACACGAGTGGAACTTTCCATTCTTTGAATTATCTGGTAGCCACAATACTTAAACTCTTTCTTAATCATTGTCTCCCTTTCAAACCAATAAGAGATTGCTCTTTTTCTACAAATAAGTAACTGGTAATAAAGTGATGTATACTGCACAATTCCCCAAAAGTTGCTTATGTGAATTCTCCCATATAATCAGTGAATGTCTTCTCTCCAGATAGAACATACATCAGAGGGAGCAATCTAGAGATGATCTATGGGAAATGCAGACAGTTTGCTTTTCTGAGAACTGTGTGATGCTACTGCTTACAAGCAAAACTTTTGAAAGTTACCTGGTGCTTGCCTGAGCACACAGAGTATTCTCTGTGGGAAGCTCTCTCTGTGGGCTCTCAGAAGGAAGGAGCCATCAAAACAGTCCTTTCAACGTACTGAGGATCTTTCTTAACCATCTAGAGTTCTTTTGTTCTTCTCCAGTGTGAAAGGCCCCTAGGTAACTCTGTCGTTCAGTAAGTATTCACTTTATAACCATTCCACAGAATTTCTTGAAGGGCTGATTGGGTTCTCTTGATACGTTTTGACAGCCATCAGTCATTCTTCCATGCAGTTGACAGAAATTTTAGGTAAAATTGAAGAAAATTTGTTAGTGTGCATGTTTTCCTGTTTTTCCAACTTGAGGGGGGGCAGGGTAAAAATATTAGAAATAAATAAATATTCCTGGAGACCTTTCTTCACTAACAGGAATTCCAGATTCCTGGAAGCCCTGTCCTAATCATCAAAATTGCCTTCAGTAGTCACCTGGAGATTGACACTGATTCTGGAGACTCCAGGCCAACCCTGAAGGGCTGGTAATCCTAACTCCTTGACCAGGGGTCTCCAAAGCTTGCCTGTTGACCACAGCCAGCCCCCAGAGGATTTTACCCGGCCCACGGTTCCCCAGTATCTTGGGGCTAAAAATAACTTTAAAGACACACTTTCAGATCTCCCAGCATGGGTATATACTGCATCCAGCCACTAATGGTGCTGAAAGGAATGCAATGGAATGAAATTATACAGGTGTCTTTTGTGCTCCTGTCTGATGGGCCACTGTGAGATACAGGAAGCTGGACTAGATGAGCCTTATGTTCATATTCCATTCCATTCCATTCCATTCAGCATCTCTAGTGGCTGAAAACTGTATATACCCATACTTTTTCAATCCTTTTTCAAAATCCATCCCCCCCTCCTCCTGTGCAAGTCAATTTTGCCCTCTGCTCCTCCCAATCCTTTTTCAAAATCCATTTCCCTCCTTTCTTGTGCAAGTCAAGTTTGCCCTCTGCTCCCTTCCTTCTTCCACCCCCACTCACTTATTGTATTCAATCAAACTGTCAGCACATAGTTTCTCCATGTACTTATTATTTGTTTATTTCCTGGCCGTCAGCACTGTTTCAGATATACGATGCAGACCAAAAAGTTTGGAGACCCCTGTCCTAGACAAGCATTTCTTCAGGGTTAGCAAGGGTGTTCAGAAAAGTTGAAGTTTCCCCCATCATCCATCACCTCCTACCGGTTTCAGATACCTTTTACTTCCCTTCCCTGGGTCCCATACCCAGTGCCGTATCTTCTCCTCTCCATCTCTCTCTTTTCTGACTCCACTTCTTATAGGGGACTCCCGGTATATGCTGGAGAAATCCATAGTTGCATGACATCTCAGAGCTGCTTTGAAAGACATTTGCAAGCTGGCTAGAAAGCTTTGTACCAGACGGATGCCTTTATAGTGCACCTTGAAGCTGTTCCTTGTTTCAGGAAAACAAACCATACTGAAGCGCGCAATGATATGTGGTCTCCCTTTGGATTCACAAAGGACATATTGGACACAGAAGACCTTTATCTCTTACTCACACACCTCTCTGCTGAACAGCATTAAAGCATTGCCAAAAATAGGTCCAAACGAGAACAGGAGCTCCAATTAATTCTCAAATGCATCAACAGAAGGACGTTGGAGACATACAAATGGCTCCATTTGTTCTTTAAAACCTCATTTCAGGACCATTTCTCTAGGGTAAACCGATTGTCCTTTAATTTGGTGACTCTTTTTTTCAGCTCCAGACAAAGAATAAAAAGTTCATTTATCACTAGCTTGTCTATTATAGTTTGAAATGATAGATCATCTAGTAAAGCCGCTACCTCCATTCTAGCCATTCATGGGCCCACATGCAGTGATGCAAATCCTCTGTCGAATCAGTGCATGTGTCATGAACAGGTAAAATCTAGGCCTCAGGTCTGTAATCTTCTTGGGAATTTGCCACTACCTCTCTGCAGCTGGTGGGAACTGAACTACAGGTATGTGTCGCTTAGCAATGGAGATGCATTCTCACACGCCCGTCATCAAGTAATGTTGTTAAATGATGTCACCTGCGCAAAGCCTCAAAGCCAAGGGAAGCTGTGCTCCTCTCTCCTCCAGAGACTTTTCTGAGCCCTGCAGAAAAGCCCTGCGGCCTCCAAAGGAATCAGAATGGTCAAAAAAGCAAAAAAGCTGCAACTTCCATTTTCCGGTGGGAAACCGGAAGTGACATTTTTTCCCCTTATAAAGACTTTCTGAGGCCTGGAGAAGCCCTCTGGAGACATGAAGAATGCTCAGTAAAATCAGCCTGTACACGGACAGAGCAGAGGAGACTTACTTCTTCCTCGTCTTTTCCTCCAAAAGGTCTTTCCCTTCACTTCCCCTCTTTTTAACTATCAAAGGAACTGCTATAGTCTGCTGCCTTTTCCCCTCCATACAGGAGGATTTTAAGTTACTGTCAACCAGATCCTGCTGATTTGGGATTAATTAAGAAGGCAAAGTGACCAACTGATGCCTTCAAGAAGACACATGCAATGGATTGCAACTAGTTATGGAAGCTGCTTAGGAGATACAGATAGTCCTGTGTTAGCATCACCAGCTTTTTTTATTTATATACTTGCTATGCCTTTGATACCGGCCAAACACACAGATAAATCAGTATGTGAAACTTTTCCTGGCATCATGATACAATGATGGAAACATCTTCATTGCCTAATTTCGGTGCCAGGAACAGGGTCTGCAGAAATGGTTGCAACTACCCTAGCAATCAGGAGGAATTTTTTGCATGTGAAACCAATCCTGTTAAATCTGGTTTCAGGCTGGGTTTTGGGACTGAAACAGCCTTGGTTCACTGTGTTGTCAAATCTGCACCAGGAGCTACACTGGGGGATGACATCCTTGTGGATCTGCTGGATTTCTCAGAGACTTTCCATACCACCAACAATGCTATTCTTCTGGACATCATGGCTGAGATGGAGGCTGGGTGCACTGTTTTACAGTAGTTTCAGAGCCCGATCCTGTGGTATGCACTGCACCTCTGTGGCACGGACCAGAGTTGCAAACGTGCCGTAAGGCACATTTGCAGGACTTACTGCCAGGCTCCCACTGGAGCTGGCTCAGCAGTGTCTGTGACCACCAGGCTGCGGAACGGGAAATCGGGGTGTGTCCAGGGGCGTGGGGGGCGGCAGAGGTGTGCCTGGGGCGTGGGAGAGGTGGGAGGCGGGGGAGAGGTGGAGCTGCGGAGCCGAGCTCCGCAGGATCCAGGGCACTCGGGCAGAGCTGCACGCCCTACACGAGCGCCTTCACTTTAGTGGCGACCAAACAGTCGCTGCTAAAGTGAGTAGTCCCATTGTGGTACTGCTTCCCTTACTCGGGGGAAGGGGATGAACATCGCCTTCTCCTGAGGAGCTTCCCGCGGTAGCGCGGGAGGCTCTGGATCCGGCAGGAGCCCTTTGTGGTGCCACCGGGTCCCGCAGCTCAAGCAGCTCAGGCAGCTCAGGATTGGGCTGCCCGTCCTCCCCAGAGAATACATTTCAAATGGTGGTCCATAGAATTTGGGGATTCATGACTGATGATATTCCACTCTATCCTTTTCATCTCATTCCAGGGAGGTTGTAGCATTGCTGAGCAGCTGTCTGTAATCAATGAAGCACTGGATGTGGGCTAAAAAATCAAAGCATAACCCAGATGAGAAAGCTGATCTGAGTTTAAGGGTCCGACCTGTTTTGGATGGGGCTGCACCCCTCCAGTTCACAGCTGAGAAGAGCTTCTTGACCCAGCTTTGCGCCCCAAGTCTCAGAGGCTGGGTCTGATGATCTTAGGTACTGTTATTTTCATGCTGTTATATTGGAGATTATATTGGTGTAATATTAACAATGACTGATTCCCCCAAGGAAGCTTCCTCTGGAGGTGCCTTGAGACATGTGTGTGAATGAAGGAATGCCTGCTTCACACCTGCAATGATTACCAGCCCCATATATTCACTGCCACCACTTCCTAGTTATTCCAGTAGAGCAGTGAGTACTCTTAATTTCTAACACCCTGCATCAGAAAATCGCACAGAGAGAAAAATGTCATACAGGGGAATTTCAGGAGAGTCATCCTGAAGTACAAGGTCACAGAAAGATTTTACTTTAATCCCCAGCTAGATGCTCTATTGACATATTCAAGGGGCAATAGGCTAGGATATGAAAACAAGGACAACCTTAGAGAGCAAAAACCAATAAACAGCAGCTTATATCTTAAGCACTCTTGCTCTTTTTCCAGCTGCCTTTCCTAGACTCAACAATTTATTCCCAAGCACCAAGGTCCCCGTTCTCTCCACCCCTAATGATTCTATAGAGGAAAAGGGAGTTTCCTCTTGACTGACAGTTTCTGAGTCTGGATTGCTGCCCACAGTTACAGGACCAGGAGAATGAATGTAAAGTCTCACTCTGACATGCAGGTGGTGGAGAAGACTGCAAGCAACACCATGCACTGCTGCCTGAATGGAAGACTAGAGAGTCTTCCAATCCTAACCTGCACAGGAACAGGAAGACCAATTGGCCTGTGCTCTATGCAACTCAGGGTTTGAGGTGGATCCCACACAACTCACAGTAAGGGGATTCATTTCCTCTTACCCCATGTCACACAGCAACCACTTCAAGGGGCTACTTGGATCTGTGCCACTGAAATCACCACATAGGTCCAAACAGCCTGGTGTAATGGTGGGCTGTTCAGGAGGAGGGTTAGGATTTGGCATCAGTGCTGGAGGCTGGTTCCCCCCCCCCCCTTCCAGGCCCAGTCCACTTCAGTCTGGTGCGTACTCACCCCTTCTAGGACCAGATCCAGCAGGAGCAGGCTGGCGCATGTCCTTCTTACAGCACGTTTGTGACCGTCCCAGGCCAGTACAATGGACTTGTTTCAACCCAAAGAACGCTCCAGATTGCATTCATCATTCTCCTAAAATGACAAGGCTGGGGAGGGACCTAGCCAGGGAAGAATCAGAAAGAGCTGCCTTTTTAAAGTGATACAGTTACAGCAGACCCGCTGTATACACAGGCTCTGCATCCATGAATTCAACCAACCATGGATTGAAAATATATATTTTTTTAAAAATTCCCCACTCCCTTCCTTCCTCCTCCTTGGCTGCCAGCACTACCCTTTGAAGCACACTGTGTGCAACTGCAGGCTCTGGTTCGCCATGCTTCCCATTCTACCTCTCCCAGTGCTTCACCCACAGCTTCTTCCAGCCTGGTGGCACTTCTGTGGCTGTCAACATGGGAGCAGTCAACCAGACCATCACTCCGGCAGGCCACCTCTGGTCTTAAAGCCCGTAATCTGCAAATATTATGCTATTTTATAGTGACCCGCACATTCACATTTTTGGGTATCCATACAAAGTCCTGGAACAAAGCACTCACGGATATGGAGGGCCCAGCGTAATTGGCTTCATTCACACAAAGTGTTCTTGCTTTTGTGCCGTGTCATGTATGGGACATACATACCAGCTTCTCAGGAGCATGTCACCCCAATTTTGTGTGACTTGAACCCATAGAATCAAAGTTAGAGCTGGAAGCAACCTTGAAGAACATGTAGCCCAAAGTGCAGCTCAGTGCAGGCAACTGCTACAAAATCTCTGAAAGCTAGCCATCCAGCCTCTCCTTAAAATATTCAAATGAGAGAGAACCCAGCTGTGTAAGGCAGACTGTTCCAGCGGGAGCATTTGGGAACTTGGTACCTTAAGGACTGCTTTTACATATGTAACCTTCTGTATGTTCATATCATCTGAGGACATAACCTGAGTGCCCTTGCCATCTGAAGTGTGGTGGCATCCCCAAGTAGCAGGGCCTTTTTGGTGGTGGCACAAACCCATTAGAACTGTTTCCTCAGAAGCCGGTTTGACCTCTATACTTCCATCTTTTAGCCCCATGGCAAGATACGGGTGTTTCAGTGTGCTTTTGTGGGATGTATAATGTTTCAATTGGTTTCTTGTGTGTTTGTTTGGTTTGAGGATTTGTCAGTTGGTGTTTGCCTGCTGCTGGGTTCAGATTTGCTTCTATATCTTGACTGTTTTTGTATGTTGATCTTATAATGTTGTGTTTTTAAGGCTATCGTTCTGTGAGCCACCTTGGATTACCAGGCAAGGAAGGCTGCATAAAACGTTTTTTATTATTATTATCTTTTTAGGATTACTATTTAAAAAAAAAAATTAAACAGGCCAGGACCATGTGTGAATTTGAATGCAATTATTTCTAATTGAAACAGGGCCACAAATTAGTTTCTGATTCAAACCTCCTGAGCTTACGAAGCATTTGGGAGAGGATATTCAACGAGGGTAACCATCCCTAGAGTATGCATGCACAAGACGCAGGGGGATTGAAGCAGAAGATTGGGTGTCTGCTGAGACCTGCTAATAGGACAACACCACCCTAAAATAATTCTGATGTGCTGTGCTTGTGCCTCTTCAAAGCACACCCTTATTTTTCTAAGGTGTATACTGCACCATTCACAAAGGTAGGACATATGGCTGAGTGGGATTTCCCCCTTTCAATGCAAATATTGTTGAAATCAATGTTGCATTTAATGAGTAACGCACCAAAACATTCAGGAAAGAAAAGGTACTTGTCTCCCTTCTGGCAGAGACTGAGATCATAAGGTGACCTAAATTCACAAACTAAGAAGTGCAAAGCTCTAAAAAATACTCTGCTACCGACTAGGAAAAAAAAAAAAACTTGGGGAGAAGATTTCTGTACTGAGAAGAAAAAGCGACTTCCATAAATAGAAGCCTGTTTTGCAAGGAAATGGGGCTGTCCAAATCATAGGATTTGTATGGCTGCTTATTTAGAAGGAAAAGCTACCGGAGAAAGACTTTGTCAGGGAATGAAGGCGATAAGAGATGACAGGGAGATGAAAATTCCGCCAGAGTTGAACTGGCAAAGAACATATATTAAAAAACATGCGCTAAAGGAAAACGAGCAAAGCCAGTTGTGACAGATGTGTCTTTGGGGGCTCTACAATGTTATTTTTCAGGTTGCACGGGATGACCAGGAGAACTTTGCAAACAATGGACTGATTGTCTAGAGCCCCCGTCTGTCAGGTTCTCTGAAAATAAAAGCTCTAGTCTGCAATCATCTGGAGAAAAGCAATTTGTCAATATAGTTGATAAAAGTCCCAGAAAAGGAGGCCAAGCAAGCATGTAAACTGGACTGTACCAGAGTTGACTTTGAAGATCACGTGTTTCAAAGCACACTCACATCAAAAGCTTTCTGCATGTGGAAGGACAGTATGTCAGGGAGAGGATTCCTGTTGAAGTGATTTTCTTTCAGGGATAGGCTAAGACTTGGAAGACTCAAACTCAAGTCATGAAAACACGTGTTTTTTGAGACTTGTACTGACTCGCGTTTAATGTGATTTTGAACCCGCAAATGACACGACTTGAAGGTTTTACCTAAAAATGAAAAGACTTGAATAGACTTGAGTCAAGGCTCCCTTTCTTGTGGCTCTATTTTCTGTGTGTGCTTGCTTGCTTGCTCCCCCCCTCACTTGACTCACTTTTCAAAAAGATTTGGACTTGAATCAAAATGACTCAAAAAATGGCTCTGGACTAGTCATGGTGGCAGCCATTATGATTTGTGGGTGAGTCAAGTCAAGGGAGGTGGAGGCTCAGACTCAACTCGAGTCTCAGTACTGTGGCTCCAGCACATCCCTGTTTTCTTTAATGCAAAAATCCAACTATCACCCATATGAAAAATGAATTTCTCTGAGATGAAATACTGGGCAAGTTGGTTCATTAATTTAGCATGGTCCTGGCCAACACATTGTTCTAGCAGAACTTGATTTAAGCATACCTAGGGAACAGATTGCAAATCTGGCAAATATAGAACAGCTTCTACGTAGCACATGGTCTCTGCAACAGGTTGTCCTACTGGTCACATCTGTGAATGCTGCTGGCATATTTTTGACCCCAATAATTGGCATGTGTGATTCATAAACATCATTTCCTTTGAGGAATATTGTCTCTAGGAGCTACAGCAATTCTATCAGAAACTGAAGTTGCTTCCAAAGCAAATTCATCATTTAATGCTGAGTTTGGTCATGCAACATACAACCGACCGTCAATGATTGACATCTGCAGAGGTCAGCCCATTAGTAATGGATCTTGATAGATAGAAGCTTTGATAGTATATTAATTGTTTGATTACTTGATTGATAAGAGAGACAGTTTATGTACAATCAGGTCTCATTAACCACAGACTCCAATCCCACAGATTTCCTTCTCCCATCAATAAAAGTGTTACCTATGTTGCCACTCACACAGTCTTTTTGCACCGATTTGCAGCCAAAAAAGTTCTCACATCTTCTGTTAGTTCTCATGGCTTATATGTGGTCCCAGTCATTATCGCCTGCTTAAAAGATCTCCACATGCTTTTTCTCCATAGGATAATCTTATCCAACTTTCCTGCACCGGTGCAGCCGCAATGCAGCCCTGAGATATGGGAGCCAATGTTCTTATACCTTGAGGAGGCCTCTGTGACTGTCTCCCCATCACACGATGCAGTGCACGGCCCATTGGCACAGCTGCACTGATACAGGAAAATAGGATGGATTGAGGATTGAGGATAGTAACTGCAATTTTTGTAACTGTGAGGTTTTCCATGAACCTAAGCCCAGCAGTTAACAAGAATTGACCACATATAAAAATTGCCTGTCCAAGTTACCACAAAGGCCCAACAATGGGAGAAGCCACAGGAAGAGGCTTCTCATCTCAGCTGTATTTACGCCCCTCGAATCCAGAGCTGCCTCTGTCAGTTACAGTGCTTATTTCAGCAATAGTGAACTTTTAACATGGGTTTATCCAGTATTGGGAGTAGTCTGAGTCTCTAATCAGAGAACGGGAGCACTTGCGATACAGACAACTCTCTAACACAAATTACACCCTCTATAGAATCTTTCTTACTTCACTGCTATTTTGGTAAAGAAAACTACCAGTTCTCGGTACTGCCGTGATGAACACAGAACCAACAATGAGACGGATAGCTTACAAAAAGCACACTTTGCCATTGTTCATGCAGTCACTGAGAACAAGCCTGCCACAGCAAATATTCTTTGGAAGCATGAAATGAGAGATGATCTGTCACTATTCCAATGATATCAAAATGGCATGGTATTTGTATTTTTGTTCCACTGACAAGCAACATTTCTTTGTTACCTGAGGTGTGCTCAATCATAACGAAGGACCATTAGTGCGACATTTTTTCTCAACCACTATCTCATCAGATACCTTTCCTGACTTCAAAGTCAAGCGCGAGGGAATTTCCCCAGCTCCCTTTACATGCTTTTGTCATGCACAAATGGTGGCAAAAGGAATGAATATAGCTTGTAAAAGTGTGGGGGGGATGTCACAATTTCCATGCATCGTTTTGACAAGCAGAAAAGCCTAAGAAGCTAGCTGCTTTGTTTGCTCAGGAAGAGGGAAGAATCACCTGTGTCGATGCAATTTTTTTTTGTCTTCAGCAGACAAACTTTTCTCAAGTAGAGGAAAGTCATATTGTAAAGCTACTGAAAAAATACCTCAGCTAGGAATCAGAAGTGTCATTGTTGGGGTTGGTGGGGTATGCTGTCATCACCAATATGTCACACTAACAGTGCAATCCTATGCCCACCTCCGCTGGGGGGATGAGTATGCGCTGCCACAAATGTGCCATAAGACGAAGGCCTGTGCTCGCCAGAGAAAGTAAGGTCATGCAGGCCATTGGAGGGGGTGGGTAGAACAGTGGTGAGGAGAGGGTGTAATGGGGCAGGGGTGGGCAGGGAACAGTGGATTAGCCCCAGGTGGGGGACAAGAATGGTAGCAGAGACCTCTGCTATATCCTATCCCCTTTCCTGGGCATAATTTCCTGATACAAGGCTGCTCAGATTTATGCCAGCTGCTTTGCTGGTGTAAGCTCAAGTAGCCTCACTGCAGGTTTATCTGGGGCAAGGGAATGAATACTCTCTTACCCTGAGGTGCCAACCAGCTGCCTTCTTTCCTGCATAGGATGTAGCAGAGGCCTTTTCAGTGCCACTCCATCCCTCTGTGGCACAGAAGATAGAACTGGGCTATAGGGATCCAACTGTTCCAGCCCCCTCTAAAAGGGTCTGAGCAAGAACAGAGCTTCTTGATTAAACCGGCTACAGAATATGTGTTCACTGAGAAAAACCACAGTCTGGCTCCTCCCCAATTTATACTTGACAAGGGTTAACCCTTGCATTATTTTTGTGCATGGTTTGATCATGACTTTTACTTTTTTGTAGATTGCTTGCATAAGTTGCACAAACTGGATCAGAACCATGGGGAGGGGGTAGAGGGATTTAACTATGTGTCCCCCACAATGGTTCTGATCCACAGCATGTACCCTTGCCCCTTACACACTCTTGGTCATGAGCCTTTCTCATCAAAGGCAACCCAAGATGGCTTACAATCCAAAAGTAATATCAAAATGGAATAAGAAAAACACAATAAAGCAACACATAGTCACGTAAAAGACGACTGAACTAAAACCTGAAGCTGCAACCCTATGGGCCTCTATGGAAAAGGTCTGTCCCACCACTGAAAAGGACCTACTCCTACTGGATGCCTACCACATCTCAGGTTTTTTCTTTGAGCCAGCTTCCTTTTGGAAGGGATGCACATTTTAAACGAACCCTTCAGTTTCAAAGGGAGAACAATGCCATTCAACATGAAGCATTCTGATAAGTACCTTCGATTTTTTTTGTTCCATCTTTTCTCTTTAATGTCTAGTCACTGGAATTGGGATGCTAAACATGTTGAGGTTGCTACCCCCCTTTGGTGCTACCTCTTTGCCAGAATGAGTTTTCCAGAATTAGGACAATCCAAAAGGAAGAAGTGCTTGGCTCCCCCTCCCGCTGATAAATGCAAAAGACGATTTATCAAGATCCAGTGATGGCTTTTGTTATATAGTGGGTCCATGCGAATAAAGAAAGGCATAGAGATAACAGTTCAATACGTTTATTCCATCTTCAGAACAGGACCTGGCAATGAATCTGACACAAGGTGAACACCTCTGGCTTTTATAACCTTTAGCTCCGCCCAGACTTCCTATGATTGGTGCAATTGAAACATTAACTAGAGGGCCAATCGGATGGTAGGATTTCGATCCATCACCTGATTGGTCAGCCATAAGTCTGGGCCAATCAGTTATGCAGGATTTCGATACATAACATTCATGCATTGATACATAACATCCCCCCCCAAGTACAGTTCAAGGTTAACAAACATAGTCCTCAGAGTGGTGGGGCTGTACCCACATTCGCAAGGTGTGGCGAGGCTTTGGTATCGGGACCTCTGGTTACTTAGACTGCTCTGGGATTGGCACAGCTATGGCAGAGGGACTCTCCATAGGTGCACTGACATCAGGTGGCTCAGATAAGTCCAGGGAGGTCTCCGGTTCCCATGTTAATACTTCAGGAACGATTGGCCAACCGTAAGTCTGGGCCAATCAGTTAAGCAGGATTGAAATCCTGCATAACTTGCATACATAACAGCTTTTATTTCCATGAATTTGGGTCCTAAGCCTCTACAGAAGCTATCTCAATTACTTCAGTTCTGGCTAATGCTTTTCAAAACGAATTTGAAACTTTTCTCCTTTGTGGCCTCTTTTGTTGCCTCTTTTGTTGCTGACTTGAGTGGCATAATGAATCCTAGGATGTAATGATGATTTGATCGGAGTTGGTAGGATGATACTCCTATGTCCTATAATAAAGAAGAAAAAAAAGATTGAAATGGGATTATCTCACTTGTGCCGATGTCAATCAAGTGGGCAATCTGCTGAAAACATGCATTCACAATCTGTTATTAAAGGGATCACGTTTGCATCCTTTCTGCAGAACTCCATTACATGTGTGTGGATGTCAAGTACTCATTTTTTTGCTGTATGGGCACATGTGACTTTCTTGCGAATTCCGCTTTTCCTTTATTGCTTTCAGAGGCCTTAATTTCCCTTGATAAGGATCAATTTTGTCAAGTGACAGCAAAAGTAATTGAACCTTTTTCTGTCCATAGCTATCCTGTCTCTAAATATCCTGCAAGTTGAAGGCCAGCAACAACACTTGGCTTTTATATGAATAATGGGAAATTAGGTTCACTTTTATTTGTCTCGACAGGCTATGCATGCTTATTGATGTCCAGATGACTGAGTTGTATATAATGATCTGGATTTACAGCCCCACCAGTATCACTGCCATTCTATTAAGTATAGCTAGAAGAATAAATAGTGTCAACCTAGAGGGTCAACCGATCATCTTGAACCACAGTAAAACAAAACAAAAATAGCAAAATCGAGTAATTCAAATGAAATATGGAGACTGTTAAAATCTCTTAACACTGAGAGACAAAATTGCTATTTTTGCCTAGTTTCATCATAACCAAGTGGGATTTGTATGTGAATATGCTGTGGTAAATCATGGATCATTAAACCATAACTCCTTTAAAGTGTGTTCTGTGCAGAGGAAGCTAAATCAGGCTGAAATCCTATCCACACTTACCTACAAGTAAGTGCCATTGTCTATAATAGGACTTACTTTTGAGTAGACATGCATAGGATTGGGCTGTCAGTCCACCACTTCATGGAGCTCAGCATTGTCAATACGAATAGCCCAGGGTTTCAAGCAGGGGACTGTCCCACCTCTGTTGGGAGATGCCATGGATTGAACCCGTAACTGTCTGCTTGTAAGTACCTGCTCTAACACTGAGCTACAACCCCGTCATCAAATGTGGAAATGTGATCATGGAGCAAGATTGTATTTACACACCATCACAAAGAAGGCAGATTCACAGCCTACAGCTACCATACAATTAGAAGGACATGAAGAACTCCACAATAGATCTTCTTCTGCGCCATTGTGAGGTGCTCATTCACACATGCAAATCATCACTTGGTGTTGTGAACTTCAGCTGAGGGTGTTCATGATCATGGCCACCAAGCCTTACATTCTTCAGGGTTAGATTAAAGATACCCATCTTTTCTGCAAAGTGTGGCACATATGTTGGTTAAAAGTGCCCCTTTGAAGAAAGTGCTATACTGGAGCAAAGAGTTCTCTGCAATAGAGTATTTTAATCTCCATTAGCCCAATCACCTTTTTTACAGAGCTAGTAAAGGAGTCCTAAGGTTCTCTCTTCCTAAATGTTGATGGTTTTTCTGAAAATTGTTCAGCATGACAAGGAAGAAGTACATATTATTACTGGGGGGGGGGGGAGACAAGGTCAAACCTTATTACCTTTAAAATGACTTCAAAAATCAATATACTACAGCAGTGGTTCCCAAACTGTCAGTTGGTGGCCTAACAGTGGATCACAACCCAATTGGAGGGGGGGGGATTTGCAAAATTGACAAGGCAGATTAGACCATGTGCCAGTAAACAACCTGCTACAGGGGGAGCACTGCTGCTCAATCACCATTATAGCCACAGAGCTTAAATGGCTGGTAAAATGAAGCTTTTTTATGTGGGTCCCAATGCTCAAAGGTTTGGAACCACTGTGACATGCTATAATGCAGATTTCTTTCTGATGTTCACTTAGAATGTTTACCCATAGTATGGAGCTACACTATATAATGCCATAGAATTTTGGAAGGAACCTTGGAGGTCCCCTAGTCTGACCCCCTGCTCAGTGCAGTCAAATACAGCATCCCTGACAGATGGCCATTCAGCCTCTTCTTGAAAACCTCCAAGGAGGAGTCCACAACTGTGCAAGCAGCCTGTGTGCAGCACCGGGCAGCTCAGAATTGGGCCTGCCCAAGAGCTGTTCCAGCACTGAACAGCTCTTGGGCAGGCCCAATTCTGAGCTGCCCGGTGCCCAGAGAAGCAGCAGCACCAAAATGGACTGGTAATGAGCCAGCACTGACCCAACACTGAGTGTCACGAGTATGCCTTACAGCATGTTTGCGACACTCAGCGCCAGCGGAGAGTTCAAGATGGTTCCAGATCAGGCCCTCAAGAATTTCTTCCTCATAGCTATTCTAAATCTACTTCTCTCTGCTTTCAATCCATTGATTTTAGTCCTGTCCTCAGGAGGAGCAGAGAGAGAGAGAGAGAGAGAGAGAGAGAGAGAGAGAGAGAGAGAGAGAGAGAGAGAGAGAGAGAGAGAGAGAGACCTCCCTTTCTTCTGCATGACTTCCCTTCACATACTTGTGGATGGCTATCAGATTGCCCTCCAGGCTAAACACCAGTTCTTTTAAATGTTCCTCACAGGACTTGGTTTCCAGGTTCCTCACCATCTTTGTTACCTTCCTCTGAATTTCCTCCAGCTTATCAATGCCCTACTTAAAATGTGGTGCCCAAAACCAATGCCATATTCCAAGCGAGGCCTGACTAGTGCAGAATAGAGTGGAACTATTTTTTTTCTTTATTGTCATGTTATGGTGTCATCCACAGAGCTCCAGTTGCAGCTCTAACTACTCTTCAACTGTACTTACAAATGTACACATTCTTAAAAGTTTTAAAAGTTTGGTGGATCCTTTCTTCTGAAGCGAATATCATGTTGGCAACCTTCAGTCTCAAAAAACAATGGTATCGCGCTCTGAATGGTGGTTAGTGTCCTCTCCAGTGTGCGAAGCCTGGGTAAAGAAGGTATGGAGGATAGGCTGTTACCCATGCAGCAAATTCCCCCTCTCCACGTCGCTGAAATGGTCCAATGGAAAGGCAGAAGCCAATACGGTTGGTTCCAGCGGCGTCGCAGGAGTTGCCAGAGCATGACTGTGTACAGCCACGAACTGCCTCAGGGACTCCGGCTCCTGATTTTGCCTCGAGGTTGACTCCTGAAGCCTTTTCCACAACTGGATATGGCCACAAGGCAGTGGAGGTTTGAGGTCAGAGTTTCCTTCTCTTAGATGAGCTGCCTTCCCAGGCTGATGAGTCCCATCTACCCGGGAAGCGAATATAATCTCTAAAATACATCATTCACAAAAATTCACATTATTCAGTTTCAAGGAGCCTAAAATTTAACAAAAGGGATGTTAAAAGTCTGGTTGCTGGTTTCCAATAAATAGCCTTCCAAAACAAGTAGATATTACCAATTATCACAGTCACATGCCCTGGTGTGAAGCAAATAGCAAGGGTCCATCTGCCCAGAGTGAAAAGGAAGAGCTTCACAATGGGTGCCATGTTCTTTCACATGCCTGAGGTGGGGATCCAACTCAAATTGAATGTACCTGGAGCACATATGAGGCCCCAGTTTAATTTTCAGTTCTGACATCTCTGCTGCCTTGACTAGGAAACATTTCTCACTAAGAATCTGTTCTCAAAACTGCCTTCTCACAAAGGTGACTGCCACTTCTGTGCAGCCTCTGGTGACTTGGTGAGTGTCAACTGCATCAGCTCTGAGCAGTGGTGTGTTCCAAGCATAGCCACAATGGAACACCTTGGGACACCTTGGGACAGCACTGCAAATATTGTTTGTGGCAGTAGGCCAAGAAGTCCAGGCTGAGTTCAATGAGCCCTGGTGGTGCACATATCACTGCAACACCAGGGGCTGATCTTGTGAAATGAGGCCCAGAGACACCAGAGAACTAGTTTTTACAGCATGGCAATTCAGTTATGGAATGTGGTGTGAAGGCTAAATGTTGTGAGGTCCCAGATTAACTTTTTTGGGGAGACCAATACCATTGTTAGAAAACAACAGAATGGAAGAAATTACTTACAACAAGGCAGGTGGGCCTACTGGTTTCTACTAGCTGAATCACACATGGAGATTTATGTTACAGACCTATGAATCAGGAACTTCCCATAAAGGCAAAACAACTCTTTTTATTTTAGGAAAACTGTTTCATAACACCACACTTCATTTGCAAAACCTGTTTATAATAAGGGTCATGGTCCAAAGGAGTCACTTCTATTTTAGACTGGGGCAGTAGTACTGGCAAAAAGGTTACAGTCTATGAAAAATGAAAAATCTAGAAGCGTAGCCATGCTTGTTTGTTGTTTTGCTTCAAGGAGCCCTGCTTTGTTTTAATTAAATATGGCCTGCTACGCTCACTTTTATTGGAACATTTTTTAAAAAAACTGGCAAAAGTGTCTTTATTTAAGACAACTTTTTGGAGTTCAGGATCTGTTGGGTTTTTTTGTGGTTTTGGCAGTAGGCTAATGGTGTTTTGTTCTACTAGAAACTATAATTTTGCCCTGTAATCCTATACATATTTACCTGGGAGTAAGGGCCCAATCCCATGAGCTCCAGCATTAGTGCTAGGTGTTGTAACTGTGCCGTGAAGTACATTTACAGCACCCTTGGAGTAGGGAACACCAGCACTGCACTAGAACTCGTCTACACAGGGCCTCAGCATTGGCTGCAGAATAACATGGCTGCCAGGTAAGTAAAACCTCTGGGTAGCAGTGTGGTTTTTTGGGGAGGGGAAGACATTCCAGGGTCAGGAGATGGAAAGACCAGCCTGGGAAGGGGGCAGGACCGGTGGAGGCCTCCTCTGCTGGATCCTATCCTCTGCATCAGGCTGAAAAGTTCCAAGTTTAAATGTTCCAAGACTGACACAGAGCTTCTCCAGTCAGTGCCAGCAAAATAGCCAGTTCAGACTTGAGTAGTTCCATTGTGGGGCGTGTGCCATTACTCAAGGGAAGGGGACAAATGCCCCCTTCCCCCGAGGAGACCTCGGGCAGCCTCCGCAGGAACGCTGGATGCAGCAGTAGCCCTTTTGGCACCATTGCACCTCGCAATGTTGTGGTGGTTAGGATTGAGCCGCCTGTCATACTGAACTCAATGGGGCTTGCTTCTGAGTAAACATGCCTTGATTTGCATTGTAGCAGATCAATCCTACCCTCCAACATTTTACGCTATGCAGCCAGAGAGTGTGCTATGTGCTAGGGTGAGACAGGAGTAAAAATACTTTTTACTTACCTCTGCATAGGCAGCCTGGCTATCAATGGGTGACTGAGGACCTACACCAGCCATTTTGCTAGCTTCAGTCCAAGGAGAAGGGGTGTGATAGCCAGGAAAATAGAGCTAGGATCCCTGCGTGTGCTGATACCATCAATATCCACCCCCTTGAATTGCCCTGTGCCCTCCCC
The DNA here is from genome assembly GCF_035046505.1 of Tiliqua scincoides. Lineage (NCBI taxonomy): Eukaryota > Metazoa > Chordata > Lepidosauria > Squamata > Scincidae > Tiliqua > Tiliqua scincoides. The sequence continues at coordinate 65,216,850 of NC_089826.1, forward strand.
TGCTCCCATCCCAGTCCTCCACTGACCACCCCCATATCACCCACAACCTGTCCTGCCAGCACCTTAAATGCTCCAACCCAGACTGGGTCCATCTCTGACAGGCATGTGGAGCCTCCAACCATGTTTACCTGTGGCTCTGATATACACGAGGGCGGTGCAACATTTATGATGCTGTAAGAGGACTTATGGCAGCAGATAGGGAGAGCCTCTCCTGTAGTTCCTCTAGAGGACTGGGTTGTCTGTCTTATTTTGTTACAAGCCACCTTGAGGCCTCTTTGCAGCCAATCAGCAAGTTTTAAATTCAGGCTTATAAATAAGAAAACAATTGCCTTACGATCAACATTTTCCATTGGTATCATTTGAAAGGTGGTTTGTGTCCTTTTTTATCAGCCCAAGTGGACTCTGATTTAACCCATGTGTAGTCACTCTGAGCCCTATCCTGAGCTCGGCACGCTGGCTTACCACTGGTGCACACCATCGCAAACATGCCATGATGCACATTTGCTAGGGTTAGTGCTGACTGAGTGCTGGAGCTGGTCCAGCACAAACCTGGATTGGCCAATGCAGTGGGAGGCCAGTGACACGCACTGGGGGGGTTGACACGCTAAAATTGCAGTGGTTAGGAGTAACCCCATCATGTTAAATATCGTTGTATGCGGCATTTCGAGCTGAATGCAATGCAAAAAACCTTGACTGAAATTGCTCCTTTCCTTCAGAAGTTATGGCCAAAAAACTGGAGAACAAAAAAATGCATGGATCCCTATGGAAAGTGAGCCGTATCGCGCATTTACTCGTGAGTAGGCGAACTCGTCTTAGTCCCTCGAAAAGGGCAGGCTGAGAGGAATCCAACGATACCAGAATGGTCCTGATCCAATGAATGCAGCTCCCAAAAACACCTGAAAAGGAAGTCCCTCTCTCCAAGCAGATAAATGTATTGAGCCCTATGGAAAGTGAAACTAAGCCTCATGGTCACGTTTACTCGGAAGCAAATGTGCCTTGCCTAGTGTGAAAGATCAGGTGAAGGAGAGTGCAAGACTACCAGAATGGTCCTGATCCTATGCACCTAGAGCTCAACAAGTGCTCCAGAAGGCAGCCTCCCCCTCCAAAAGGATCAAAACAGAGACTTCAGCTGATAAGGTGAATCTTTTTGAGACTTGCAAAGCCAGGTGGATCCTGACAGTGATCTGGTTTAAACAGAAGTTCTTAAATTGAACTGGGCACTGGGTTGGGTTGAAAACCTTACTGGTTTTGGAGGGTGGCTGTTGTTATTGCAGGCAGGCTACAGAGGAAATTCACTTGGTGGAACAGGGCTGTCTTCTGCTTATTTAATTATTTGTTTTACTTTAATTATTTACACTTATTTATTTTAATTTGCCTGAGGATGTCACTTCCACCATGACATCACTTCTGGTGGGTCTTGGATTTATTGTCATTCTAAAAAGTGGGTCCCAGTGCTAAAAGTTTGAGAACTGCTGCAATAAGGTGTTAGTAAGTTGACACCCTGGGGGGTGTGTGTGTGTGACACCACTAGTGACCAAAATCACAGTTTGGAGGAATATTACCAGCATGTTATATATCAATCAGTGCGTAATTTCATGCAGAATGTGTTCTATCTTTGTTCTATCAAAAGGTACAGCCAAAAAACCAGTGGGGGCGGAATGATGATACATCACCACGCCCACCACCTGGGGTGTTGCCCCACCCACTACATGAGGGGATGACGCGCCGGCATCCCGCACCAGTAGACGTGGACCCTAGTGACGCCACTGCCCCCCAGCCCCTGCTGTTGCCCCTCTCAGCAGCTGTAGCCCGGTGCATTTGCTACCCCCTGCACTTATATAGCGACGCTACTGCTCAGAGTGGCTCATGGGACCAAAAATGAACAATCAAGTAAAATGATTAGCATAGATCTTAATCATATGCAGCTGTTGAGCCACTAATGCTTAAACCTCTCACGAACCCAGTGCCAAAACGTCAATGTCTGTTATTACAAGCAAAAAATAAAAATCACAACAATCCCCTTAGTTACAGGTAAATTTGTTTTACTCCCCATATAGTTTTCAAATATAAAAAGCCTACACTGTATATATAGGGGTAATGCCATGTTGAAGCTTGCCTAGATGGAGGCTGATCCATCTAGCAGGTGTTGCTACGGCACAATAATTTTGCTTTTTTACATACACAGTGCAGCTGTTCTAATATGTTCACTACTGTGCATTACAGCAAGTTTCTATTGAGATGTTTCAGTATTCCAACACTAGGGTTGCTAAGCAAATGACATTAACATGTTAATACATTTTTTTCTCATTATTTAATAAAAAATATTTCTGCTGAAAGAAGGGAAAATGGAAAATTGGTCCAAGGGTAAAAAGTATCTAGCTGACAGTCAGGATTTATCCATTGCCTGGACAAACCTGAATAAACCAAACCAAAAAACTAGTTGTGAAGGTGGAAAGACAGCAGGATGGGTGGGTGCTTTGCAGCTTATTACAGAGGGCGCTAGCTATGGGGCTGGTTGCAACAGTGGGCTTCCAAACATTACTGCTGCTTTGCAGTGGCAGTTCAGAAATGACCACCAGTGGCATGCTCTACGTGGAGTTTACAACACGTCGAGTTAAACGTGCAGCCAGTTTACAACAGCGGGACAGGATTGGGCTGAAAAAAACAGCACAATGCATTACATATAACTCAATTAGCACTTAAAATTGAACTGTTTGCTACTGTAATGAAATTTAAAATTACAAATGCATTAGTATTAGCCCAGCCCCCCCCCCCCGAAAAAAATGGAATTAGTGATAGAACTGCAAGCTGCCTGTACCCTAACTTACCACAGCATTCGTAGTTTTTTGCCAGTTGGAAAAAGAGGAGGTAAAACAAAGTTTTAAAACAGAAACAATCCCCACAGTATCAGCAAAAGTTCCTATTTGGGTTCAGAAACGGTCTCTTCTCCATACCGCAGTAGCAAAAAATAGCAGAATCCATTTAAAAAGATCCCCAGCACTATGAGATGATAGTGGGATGTCTGCACACTCCACAAGCAACAATCTGTCTTTGAAACTTTCCAACTCCCCTCACCTCTTCCCAAGAAAAGAGAGATGATGTCTCTCTTTAGCCTGCACCTCAGAGACCAGGAGAAGATAGCTTTCAACCAAACCTTTTACTTTCTCCCATACAGCTTTGCTTCCAACAGCAGGACATTTACAGTGGCTGGGACTTTTGACTTTATTTTCCATGCTACAAAAGCAGGCAGGGTATTAGTGTTCCAGGCCTTTGAGGGGAGGGGAACAATCTGGAACAAACAGATTCATCACAGGCTCATATCAAAAGGAGGACATCAGAGCCACTGTAATCACTTCTAGTGTTTTGCCTTCAGATTCCAGGTCAATAGGTCATCAGAGAAAGACAGCCAACTTCCAGAAGCAAGAAGATCCTGTATGATCTGGTGATAACAGCATCCCCTTTGTGCAGAAATGCACCTTGAATTTCAGTGTTAATATGTTTACATTGTATAGTAATGCTAATATCCTGCCTTCATAAATCATTCATTCATTCTTCTAGAAGAGAATATCATTCATATTAGTTTTTCCATTTTCCCAAAACTTTCCAATTTTGCTATTAGAAAAATCAGAGAGAGAAAAATTGACTTGGGACAGGAACTTGCTGACTTCAAAATTCTATGAAATTTGCATCTTACATACAAGACAAGCTCTTTTTTGGGAGAGCCCACCCTATGAAATTTATTTATTTTTATTGTTTCCATTGAAATGATCACAGCAGCAGGGGGTCATTATCTGATGAACTATTTGTGTGCAGAGGTACCCCACACAGACTCAGTGCTCTCTTGTACACTACCAGAAAGGACTAAAGAAAAGAGGTCCGTTGGAGATTTTGAAAAAAAAAATTGCCTACACAATACTGTGGCGTACATGGAAAGTTCACTGCTTGGTGACAACTACAATATAGAATGATTTAAGATCCATCTTGTATATCCTTTTACCTGTATGTGTGCTGGTAAATCTATGGTCACTCTCACATGACTCCAGGTGCATGTGTGCGACAGAAAAGAATGAAAGGAAAAGAACAAAAGAGGGACATGGCAGGAGGTGGGGGTGAATTAGGAGAGGGACATTGGCTTTGGGAAGAAGATTTAAAGGATTAAAAGACTGGTGTGTGTGAAGGGGGGACTTATGTGGATCCTCTTTCTCAGTGAAGTCATAAAGCTGTCTGTGGGCTGTGCTCCATCAGACTCAATTGGGAATCACATAATGGAATGTTCCTTCATACAAATCTAATTTCCACAGCATATAAAATTAGCATGTCGGTTAAAAAAAGTAGACTGAAAGTCTTCTGTCCGATATGCCAGCTTTGGAAGCAATCCTACCCTGCGCTGGAACAAGCAACCCAAGAGTCTTGCACTGTATCCATCACAGGATAGGGGCCAGAATCGGCTCAGCCAGAGATAAAGGGAAACCTTTCCCCTTACCCTGGGCAAGGCGTCCTGGCCCCAATGGGTCTTCTTGGACCTGCATCACCTCCTGAGGTGGTGTACAAGTCAGAGGAGAGTGGAGCAGCTTCAAGCCGCTCCAACTTCCAGCTCCCCACCCACCTGCCCCCGGGGCCACCCACCACCCACACTCCCTCGCCCAGGAACACCTCCCTCCTGCCTTCTCCTCACCTCCTCCCCACCCACCTCAGAGCCTTGTGTCGGCCCAGTTGGGCTGATGCAAGGCTCGATCCTTCTGCCTGCGTGGAGGCTTGTGTCAGCCTCTGTAGGCCAGCGCACTTCTGTATGTCGGCCTTGCTGACTCCCAAGGAGGCGCAAATGTGCCTTACAGCATGTTTGTGACCCTCCTGGACTTACCCCAGCCCAAGGGCACCTCTGGATTGCGCCCTTTGTTATGGAAGCTCATTCAGTCATGTGAGTTCCCATGTCTGATGTGACACAACCTCAGCACAGGTTTACCTCCTGAATGAGAACTAGGCTTTGATTGTGGGCATCCATACCACATCCATAGGAGGCCACACATCACGGTGATTTTGGATGTGGCTGCCCATTCTCAGCTGCATTCACAGTGGAAGCCTCCTGTGGTGTTGGTTTTGGCCATTTGTTGAGCAAGTTAAAGGATTAGGAAAGAGAAATGTGTAGATTAGGGAAGTTGAAACCAAAAGGATTTGAGTTGACAGCTGAGTCCTGTAAGAACAAGGTTTATCTTTTTAATAATGCAACTGAGGTAAATAAAAGTCTTCTGTACTGAATGTTCGAACAGAACATTCCTCCCCTCCTTTTTAGGTGTAACACAGTACTCTACTTTGAAGACAAAAACAACAACAAAAAACATTCTGCCACGGAATATAACTGCAAAAGGGGAAGCTTTTGCTGGCATAAAAAACCTTGGCACTATGCTAACAAGCAGAAAAATGAAGGCAGGGCACTAAGGTCACCTTCAAACTCGGCTTTCTACTCTTCAAGGAGCAGTCCTGTGGAATCCCACTGGACCTCAAAAGACAACTAATTCTTGACAGTTCAAGCCAGTGTCAGGTTAAAGAGAAATAAAAATATGAAAACTGGATAACAAAATGTCCAGAGTTCTGCAAGCGTAGAAAAAGCGGTGCATTTTTAGAAGATAAGGAGAAATCACAAATAGGTTCTGAGAGGCTGTGATGTGTTTCTTAAAACTTGCTACACACAGTCACCAACATGAAGTAACAATAACACTGTGAGATGGTATGCCATGGCAGGTCATTGATGCAGGCAAGAACAGGTTGATCGTTCTTATGAGAAAGAGTCCAAACCTGTTCACACAGCTAGGCAGTGGTGTAGCTGGAGGGGGGCGGAGCACTCAGGCTGGCAGGGAGCCTCAGCGAGGCGGGCAAGCAGCCCTTCCCTTTGGAGCCATTCCCGGTGGGAGGGGGGCAAAACCGAGTGGTACGGAGCCGTACAGTGAAGCCATGGCTGCTGATACCCTCCCCACCCCATTCCACTGACAGCGCAATTCTATCTTGTGCTGGAACAGGCAGGCCAGGAGGGCTGTGCTGTATCCAGCACAAGATAGGGGTCTGAAGTGGTTCAGCCAGAAACAAGGGGAAACTCTTGGTAAGCCACCACAGCCTCAATGGGTCTCCTTGGACTTGTGCCAACTCCTGAGGTGGCGTAAGTCCAAGGAGAGCAGAGTGGATTGTAGCTGCTCCACGCTTCTGCGTGGGATTCAGCATAATTGCCAGATCCCAGCCCCATCTCCCTCTCCCTGCCCACCTCCCCCGGGACCACTCTCCACCCACCCTCCCTCCGCCCCAGAACACATCCCTCCCCCCTCCTCCCCACCCTCCCCAGACCCTTGCATTGGCTGAGCTCGGCCGACGCAACCCCCCTACCTGAGTTAGAGCAGAGGCTGAATTTAGCCTCCACTAGCCAGCACGCATCCTTGCTCCAGCCCAGCCAACTCTCAAGGAGGTGCAACTGTGCTTTACGGCACGTTTGTGACCCACCTGGGCCGGCACAAGGGACTTGTGCTGACCCCAGGTGCACTCAGGATTCCAGCATTCCTGGTTCTAGAAGAAAAAAAAACTTGAAATGTTTGGGGCATCGCTAGGTGGGACTTGTTAGATTTTCTTATAAAACCCCTGGTGACCCAAGACTGCTGCATGGCAATATCAAGCTATGGTACTGGCTTGCAGATTCTCCATGTCACTTATGTGGCCTGCTTTTAATGCAGCCTCAAACAGCAGTTGTCAACATTCCTCTTCTTTGTTTGCAGGCAGACTATGTAAACCTTGGTTAGATAAATGTGAATCTCCTTCCAAGCATTTCAGAAAGCATTACTTGCAAGTTTTCCTTTTTTTGTCAAACTCAGTGATAAAAATCTCTGAGATTTTAAATGGGATATTACAAGTCTTTTATCCTCCAAGAACAGAATTTAATCAGATTGTGGAAAGATAGCTGTGACTGACAAGGTTATTTATTTAGTGGCAGCAAAGTCTTTCATCTTTGAAAGTATTCTGCACTCTCAAATATTAAAGGATATACCAGATCTGAAGTTTTCAGTAGTAGTCAGTGAAGAAATATATCCTATTAATTAGCAGTACAATAAGGCTCTGTATTCATAGAGCAGTGTAATTAAACTTGGTTTAGGTCTGGAAGTTTTTTAATGATATTGTACATAATCATACCAACAGTCCATCCACACTTATGCATAATTGGGATGTGTGTGTAGATTTACCATTAAACATTTGCATATTCAGAGTAAGAAGATAGGAGGACATGGCTGAATCTGCTAAAGTGAACCTTGAATTGTCCTTGTCAATAACCTTGATGGCAGATGGGGGAGGATAAAATGATAAAACTTCCCCACTTCTTCATTCTCCCACCCGTCACTGAGGTCACTGCCAGAAGTGGAGTTAAGCAGAAGCCAGTCTTGCTTCTCCAAATGCAGTCCTACCTTATTCTCGTCAGCAGGGGTGACATCAGGAGCATAGCTGGAGAGGGCAAACCAGTAAGTACTGCAGGTGCTGCAAAATGCCATGTAAGCCCCTGCCACTCACAGTTGGAACCATTCCAGGCAGTGGTAGCAACGTGCAGGAGATACAGTTTGGTTTGGCAGATGCCGGTGCATTGCCATCACTGCCCAGAACTGCTCCAATGGCAAGTAGGAGGGGCTGCTTTCACGGTGCATTATGCTGCCTGCAGTCCTTACCATTTCCCCCCTCTAGCTATGCTACTGGGGAGCATCAGAGGTTGGCTGAATTGGACATTGACCAGGACCCACATCTATCAAGGAGCCCACTCAGCCAAGCCAATCCCTGACTACTCAGTTCTGGTTATAACACCATCAGAGGTGGATGCTGGGCAACAGGGTGTAACAATTTCCAGTGCAAGGATTTCCCCAGAGCAGAGCCTCTGAGAGGAATTTTATCAGGGGGTACAAAGTTTCCTTTGGGCCCCTATGCAAAGGGGGAGGGGTGAAACAGAGCGAGGGAGGGTGGTGATGGGCGAGCAGAATAGGGGCCGGGAGGGGGAAGCAGGGTGAGGGGAGGGTAGAGACAACTGGAAAAGTCTTTGGAGCCCAGGTCTACCCACCCAAGTGGCATCAGTAGTGTTCCAGCATCCCCAGTCATGGTAATGTCCCCAGCATTCCATATGGACAAAAAGTCTGAGTAGGCCCCCTACTTTAGCTCCTGGGCCCGGATACAAATTACCCCCTTTACCCCCCTCTCCTAGGCCCTGCCCCAGAGCCTCCAGCAACCTGTGGATGTCACTACTCATCAGAGCGATGAAGTTGGGAAGGTGTGTGGAGTGAGACCAAAAGCTGGATAGTGATGGGAAGAATGGTGCGGTAGCGGGCACCCTGGGAAAAGATAGAGGTTGAAGCATGAGATATGGAGAGGATAATGGAGCTCTCTTTCCCAGGACATTCCTCTTCCGCTCATGACATTTCAGGGCTTTTAATGAATCATAATATAACTGATGCAGATGTACAACGTTGGGAAAAAAAAAAAGACAGCTAAACCCTGCTCATGACAGTGAAAGCAACAGTGAAAATGTTCAGAAATGAACACTGGTATTTTTCTCATGAGCTTTTTCACCTGTTATCTCTTGCTATCTTAAGCTGCATTACCCTTGATTTACAATATCCTGACTAAGGTGAGAATTAGGACTCTTATTTCCATCAGAAGTGGCTGGAGGTTTGTGGCTTCCTGATTGCTCTCAAAGATGAAACAAAATATAATCAACAGGAACCGTCTCAGCTGGGTGTTTTTCATAGCCCACAAACCCCCAGCATTGTTCAAATAAGATTTTTAATTAACAAACTTTATTGAGGTCACTGGGAGCACCTAACTCTCTGGCTCTTCCATGACATTGGGCTCTCATTTCGAATCTTGTATTGGCCTTGGAATCTCTTGCTTGTGAACTCTCTTTCCAGTGCTATTTTCTGCAGATTCTGATATCAATCTTTACTTTCTCATTTAGCAGAATAGCAGATATCCTGCTGAACTGATAGGGCTTTTTTCTAAACTGCAAAATCAACAAATGGATATTATATAGGTTGAAAATGGATACTTTGCAGTTTGGTTTCTGATTTGCACAAATAGTTTCAGTTGTAGCTATTGAATATCAGCAGCATTTACTAAATTAATGTTGTACATACACAGAATAGATTTAGCTTGGAAGGGACTTATTATCCCTAATTTGGGGCTGCTCTCACTATATACCCTATTGAGAAAGTTGGTGTAGCATAGTGACCTACAGCCCAATCCTATCCAGGACATAAGCTGATAGATCTCATGAGTGTGAAAATCACTATGTTGTTCTGTGGGCCGCAGCTGCCAGGGCAAATGGCTGGAGGCCAAGAGAGTTAAAATGTGATCTGTTGAATCTTCTCCACCCAATGCTACCGGGGATAAGTCAGCAGCAAAGGTGGAACAGTGGAGGATCATGGGCAGTATAATGTGGGGAATGGGCTGAGGTGGGAGCAGGATGGGGCAGGAGGGAGAGATTCTTGGGAACGGTGGTGAATCCCAAATTCCTCCTTTTTTCAGCCTGACATCCCCCTGGCTCTCTTCAAATTTATGCCAGCTAAGCAGATGGTGTGGGTCCAAGGATATCCAATGGAGGCCAGATTACCTCTAAGGAAGTAAGTAAAAAAAAATTTAATTACCTCTCCCAGACAGTCTGGACATTCTTCCTAACAACACTGCATTCATGGGTTGATGGCAGATGGGACTCAGCTGTAAGAGACTGAGCTGTGAATCTGGATTTTATTGGTTCAGATTATATCTCTGCTATGAACTCCACTTAGGCAAGCCACACCATCTCAGCCTCAGACTCTCAGCTGCAATGTGGAAGGGGCTAACTCAGTGGTAGACCACCTGCTATGCATATAAAAGGTCCCAGTTTCACCCCCCATCATCTCCAAATACTGCTGGGGAAAATTTAATTCTGAATAAAGGACAAATGGGAAAATGTGCAAAAAAGTTTGGAACCACTGCTTTACAGTATATCTCTATAGTAGAATGGAAAGCAGTCAAAATGTGTACTTCAAAAGCGCATGCGAGGTAATGGACCAAATGCATTTTAATATAAAATGGTATACAAGACTAGATGACCCTAGCATGGGGGCCCTCTATATGTGGGTCCCAAATGGGAACAGTTGGTCCAAGTGGTATAAATCCAACCCTGAATACATTATAAAATTGGAGAGATAGCTCTGAGCCAGAGAAAAGAGAAAAAATGAAGGCAGAGAGATTACTCCCAAAAAAGAGGAGGGGTGCTAAACACCTTTTCTAGGTCTGCTGATCGGAGGATGAGGTCTCTCGTTATCAGGATGAGGTCTCTTGTTATTTGGTGTGCTCCCTGGGGCATTTGGTGGGCCGCTGTGAGATACAGGAAGCTGGACTAGATGGGCCTATGGCCTGATCCAGTGGGGCTGTTCTTATGTTCTTAACTACAATTCCCAGGAAGCCTTGCAGGTCTCTTGTTATCTGGTGTGCTCCCTGCGGCTTTTGGTGGGCCGCTGTGAGATACAGGAAGCTGGACTAGGTGGGCCTATGGCCTGATCCAGTGGGGCTGTTCTTATGTTCTTAACTACAATTCCCAGGAAGCCTTGCAGGTCTCTTGTTATCTGGTGTGCTCCCTGCGGCTTTTGGTGGGCCGCTGTGAGATACAGGAAGCTGGACTAGGTGGGCCTATGGCCTGATCCAGTGGGGCTGTTCTTATGTTCTTATGTTCTTAGTGATGATCTTGCTGACTGGAAGATTCATTAATGCTGCAAAAGCAGGGACTCTACATACAATAGCAGAGTGAAGCAAGAGTTCAGTTTGGGGGTCTCAGAACAGATCAGTTATAACAAAATTACATGGAAAGTGTTAAGTCCTGCTTGACGCAGTTGTCACCTTACTCCTTCAACCTGTAACTTTGAATGGGAATCCTCCAGTTTCTTGAACAGCTTTACTTTTTCACTATGCTAAGTGTGTGCGTGTGTGGGGAGGAGGTATACTGAATAACAGGGATGTCTATAGCTTGATAAAGGGGAGTAATTAATTGCTGAAATGATCAAATGAAGCCACAGATGTGGTGCCATGGGTTAATGAGGGCACTTTTAGGACAGAATCCTCTGGTTGTTTTTTTTAATTTGTCATTTAACTTTGATGGCAGGATTCCACAATGGTTATACCACTTTGTTTTGGGTCCATATGGATGTCAGGTTTACACTGCAATCCCTTTGGAGACTTCCACCTTTTATGTTCACCTCCTGTTGTATTATCTTTTCATACTGGGAGGAGAGAGCAAGAAAAAAAAAATCGTTTTGAACCATGTCAAAGTTTTGACATGTCAAAAAATCCTTTTGAACCATGGCATAGTCAAGTTTGACTCCATCATGCCGCTACTCCGGCGGTTGCACTGGCTGCCCATTCATTTCCGGGCTGAATTCAAGGTGCTGGTTATGACCTTTAAAGCCCTAAACAGCTTGGGACCAGCGTATTTGAGAGACCGCCTTCTACCGCATAATCTGGTCCGCTCTCTAAGGTCAACAGAATGGGCCCTGTTGGTTGTGCCATCATTGAGAGTGGTGAAGGGAATGGTGGCCAGAAACAGGGCCACAGAAACAGTGGCGGCACCTGCACTATGGAATTCCCTCCCCTTTGAATTGAGAGCAGCTTCCTCATTAACAACGTTCCGGCCTGAAGACTGTTTTATTCAGGAAAGACTTCGAGGCACTATAAGGGCTGTTTTTATAAATCTATAACTTATGTCTTTTACTGCATGCTTTCTGTCTGCTGCTATGTACGTATTTTGTCTTGTTTTAATTGTTTTTAAGTGTTTTGTATTTTTAATGTTTATCTGCTTTGTATTTTTTAACTTGATTGTTAGCCGCCTTGGGTGCCCTTCGGGCAGAAAGGCGGAATACAAATCCAATAAATAAATAAATAAATAAATAAATAAATAAATAAATAAATAAATAGTGCCCCCTGGCATTAACACTGGGTCAGAAGACACTTCAGGTACAACCTGCTAGGCCTAGGCAAGGCTGATGTCAACTTGTAGAGGGGGAATAAAATGATCAAATTTGTAATGTGCTCTAGGCTCTTTTATGCATTGGCTGGATTTTAATAACAAAGCAGGCAGCAGTGAAAAAGTTAATCTGAGTATGTAAATGCTCCTAATTAGTCTTTATGTAAGGAATGCCCTGATGCAGCAATAGGGTCATTCAGAACTTTCTCAGGCTATTATTCCACATTGCATTCTCAGAAACCATTACCGCCATAGCCCTTGGGGTCAGATTGTTAGAGATTTCCTTTTAAGCCCCCAAAGGATAAAAACTTTAATTACTGTTAATGAAAGCTTTACTTATTCAGAAATCCATCCGTCTGCTCAAGTAGATGATCTGGAAAGAATCTATTTCTGTCCAAGCTCTAACTTCACAAATACTGCATTTCTGGGTTGTGGAGCTTTTGTTTGTGTTAACTTAAGATAGTAATTACTACTTTCTGACCTTATACAACCCAGCTGAGCATGGTGACCTAGAGGCAAGCCAATGTATTACTAACTAAGTCAATATTTTGGAGTGAAATAGGAAGTTGTGGGGTGTGAAAAGCCTCCTTGAGAACAAACTGTGTCTCAAGCCACTAGGTCTGTTGCTGTTTTCAAACTTTGCAATCAGAAAAGAACCTCATCTGATCACCTAGACCAGGGCTGCTCAAACCCCAGTCCAGGGACCAGATGCAGGGTTCTGACAAATCCATTTGCCTGGTGAATGGACCTTACCATTCCGCCCAGGCACCGCATGTAGTCCTCCATGGTTGGGGGACAGGGACACTGGCCAGTTACATCTACCTGGACATTCTGTCATGCAGCCTTCTGAGACACCAGGCAGCACATGTAACTGCCCAGAGCATCCCTGTCCCCAATCAGGGAGGACTACATGTGGTGCCTGGGTGGAATGGAAAGATGCAGTCTGAAAAGGGACCACTTTTCCATTGTGCAGCAGTGGCGAGTTTGGCCACCACTGCCCTAGGCAATTGGGCAATTCTTCCCATGCTGTGTTGTCTATAAAAACAACAACAATGTAATCTATGAACCTGTTGTTACCAAATAACCGACCACTATCACCCCAGGGCTTACAGCCCAATCCTATACTTACTGGTTGTCGTTGGTAAGGATCTTCCACTGGCTCTGACTGTAATCGGTGCTCCAATTGTGCATTACTCATTGTGCTGCCAGGAACGGGGGGGGGGGGGAAGGGGGAGGCTTGCGCCTTCCCACCCACTTCTTAAGGTCTCCTGCCATCTTCTGGAGCAGGTAAGTCAGTGGGAGGGATGGATGGGGACAGGGAGGGGCAAAACTGGGTAGAAAGGGGCAGGGCAGGGGTGGATCGGATCTAGGAAGGGAGTAGGTTTGGCGGTCCAAGTAGACCCCTCACAGCATGAAGGCTTACTCCAGGTTAAGGGAACAATTGTTCACTTAACCAGAGGAGGACTCATGGACTGCCCCCCCCCCCTTTGCAGGGTACATAAGTAGCCATTCTGGTGCTGCTGCATCAGTGGGGGGTGGGGTGGAGAATAGGATTGAGCTGTTTTAAAAATCAGAATAATAGATGGTTCAGTGTTGTGATGGCCATACTAGCTTGATTTTGTCATAGCTCTGTGTGCATTTAGCAGACTGTCAATAGAAGGAACACAATGAAAGGATTAAATGTCAAACCTGTGTGCGATACAAAAAAGGTTTCTGTCTTGCCGGTCAGGAACTCGTATAAGGTGTCAGACAGGCTAAAAGCCTCTCACAAGGTAAAGAATTTAGCCATCCATGCTCAGAGTAACAAGAAAAGAAATGGTTTCATGCTGCTTACAATTATGTTTTACAGAGAGCCCATCCCAGACAACACAGGTATAAATCATACAAAGGGACAGGTGCTTGTCAGGGAACTTCTGTCATAGATGAAAGGTTGCAGTGAAAGAAAGAGGTGATGGAAGGCTTGCTAAAGGAAGCACATAGTGCGCTTGTGTTACTAAAAACGGATTAGAAGCCCAGGGTTCTACACATTGTGGAAGCACCACATTGTGCAAAGTTAAAGGACAAAGCAGAACTTTTTAGACAGATTTGTAAACTAGCAGCACAAGCGGGTACCCATTCACTTGGGAGAAAGTCCCTTGGACGTCATTGGGATGTACATACTTAGGAGTAAACCTGCAGAGGGTTTGACTTCCAGACAATTACCGTTCCCCAATGGAGGAGATTAAATGATGCCTGCAGAGTATCACGTGTATGGGTATCTTGGGTGGGTATGTATGTAAAAAGATGATTTGACATAAGTGGGAATTTTAAAGACACCAACTTAAACAAGGGGAAGGAAGAAAGAAAGAAAGAAAGAAAGAAAGAAAGAAAGAAAGAAAGAAAGAAAGAAAGAAAGAAAGAAAGAAAGAAAGAAAGAAAGAAAGAAAGAAAGAAAGAAAATGTTGCTTTGTAGTTGCCTGAATTCAAAGGCAATCCAGCTTGCAAATTCCTCCCAAAGTAATCCACCACAGATTCTCTAAGCTGCTCCACCTTCTGTCAGCCCGGAGAATGTAATGCCATGATGTAAGAGGCCCATCCTGATGTGTTCGTTCTTGCTGTTGTAGCACCTGCGACTCCTTAAATTAGCCACAGCTGGCCTATTTAAGGCCTAATAACTGCCAAATGTCAGAAAGTTGCTGACACACTAAGCTCCTTTCTAGTTCTCCCTTCTGATCAAGCTAGCAGAAGAGAAAAAATGCCATTCTTTCCTCCTTATCAAAGACAATCGTCTGCACCACAGAGACTACTAAATGAAAGGAGGGAAAAATACTCAGCTGAGACAGGCTCCTTGCTTGGGGAGATGGCTCCTCTTTTAGCCACTATGCTGTTTCTCAGTAGCTATCACATTAACCCCTTTGTGACAATGTGAAATTGAGAAATGGTTCTTTGTTATCTGACAGCGCAATCTTGGGTATGTCTACGCAGAAGTCAGTCTCACTGAATCCAGGTAATGTGTATAGCAGTGGTTCTCACACATTTAGCACTAGGACCCACTATTTAGAATAAGAATCTGTCAGGACCCACCAGAAGTGATGTCATGATTGGAAGTGACATCATCAAGCACACTTACCTAGGAATAAGTCCCACTGACTATCATTGATAAAAGCATATACATAGTAGCTTGTTAAAAGTATAGGTCTGTCACATTTCCCCAAATGTAGTCACATACCATGGTAGTATGAAGTTTAAGATAATAAAAATAAAATATTGGAGTGAATGGGGACCCACCTGAAATTGGCTTGCAACCCACCTAGTGGGTCCCGACCCACAGTTTGAGAAACACTGGTGTATAGGATTGCATCCTTTGTATTTCCCCTCCTCAGTTTCAGTGTGCTAAGCACTGCACAAGTATTACTAGTTGACTATGAAATGGAACGTTAAGAATAATCTTGAATTAAGATTTCAGCATTCCTGAATGAGAGCTGTGCTGTAATGAAGAATAAAGCAGATACTGCCTCTCTCTCCCCTCACCCCTGCTAGTTCAGTCCTATGGTGAATATGGGGAACGAACAAACAAATCAATTGAGCTGTATGCATTGTTCCTACATTGTTCCTTGTAAGTCATGTGGATCAGCAGGGAACAGTTGAAGGAATCCATATGTTTAGACCACAGGCATAAGGAGTGTTACAACAGCATTTGTGTTCCTTAAGAGAGTCAGCGTGGGGTAGAAACAGGGCTTAGTGAGTAATCTTTACTTGCCTGGTCACCTGCGGTGAGTAAGAATCCCTTCCAGGCAACCAAGCAGGGAAATGTTATACCTGTTGGTTCATCTTTGCAGATGCATGACAGGTATTTGAGAGCTCAGTATTTCGTTACTCAGATTCAAATTAGTCTGCAGACTTTGTTGACAGGTGATGGGGCGATGACAACTGATTTGGATGACTTGAAAAGGGGACCGGACAAACTCACAGAGGACAGCAGGGCCAGCTGAAGCTATTGGGGTGCCTGAGGCAGCACGTGACTGCTGCCACCCCTTTCTTACCTGGCTCTTTCTTCCAAGCTGACTCTTGAATCAAAGCAGGAAATTTGAATCATGCCAGAATTACTCCCAGCATGCTCTGCATTTCTTCCTTTGTTTAAAGAGCCTGCATGAAGAAAAAGGCAATCTTGCTCCTTACCCTTACCAGGCTCTTTTAAATTACCTGGTGGAAGAAGGTGGCTGAGCCAGATCTCTGCACACTAAGGATCAGAATGCTGCAATCCTCACACCTTATTCCATACAGGCCTTTTACAAAAAGCAGGTAATGCTTTGATTAAAGAGGAGGGTGGAGGAAGAAGCTGGTAAGGAGGCTAGCTCAGACCTGTTTTTATGTATGCACACTACTGCGATTCAGTGAAATTTGTTGCCTTATGTACCTCATTATGTATACACACACACACACAAAATGAAAGAGATACAGACTTGATCATCACTTTTCACTACCTACAAACAGGTTTCATTCTTTTTTCCTTATTTTGAAATACTTTCCAGATAAAAAGCATGTAATTTTTCAAGCATCTGTGATTGTGAGAACACTCCAGTATAATTAAATGTGTATCTAATTAATTTGTGGTAGCTACAAATTGGCATAAAAAGGCATTAATGATCCTATAATATTGCTTTTTGAAAGTGTGTTTGAAAAAGCCCACTTCTGTCTCCCTACGCTAGCTGCATTAAAAGGAGGCGGTTACAAACATTTGAAGGATTACTTAAGCAGTAGTTCGTCTAGAGCAGCAATTTTCAATCTTTTTCATCTCGTGGCACACTGACAAAGCACTAAAATTGTCAAGCACACCATTAGTTTTTTTGACAATTGACAGAGCACACCACACTGACAGCTGGGGCTTGCATCCCATTGTGGCCCTACTAATAAATGATCCTCCCCAAACTCCTGCAGTACATCTGCAGACCACCCACGGCACACCAGTGTGCCATGGCACAGTGGATGAAAATGGCTGATCTAGAGTATATGACTTACAGAGCAAGCCTATCTTGCGCTGGAACAGCCAAGTCAGGAGGCTTGCACTGTATCCAGCGGAAGATAGGGCTGCAAAGTGGCTCATCCAAAGGTAAGGGGAAACTCTTCCCCTTACGCCCGAGTAAGCCACTGCAGCCCCCATGGGTTTCCTCTGACACTTTCTCAGGAGGTGGTGCAAGTCCAAGGAGAGAGGAGCGGCTTGAAGTCATTCCGCGCTACTTGGATATGGGGGCTAGGATCCAGCATAACAGCCGGATTCCAGCCCTGTCTTCCTTTCCCCACCTGTCCCTGGGGCCACCCTCCACCTGCCCTCCCCCCCTTGCCAAGGAATACCTCCCTCCCACCTCCTCCCCACCCTCCACAGAGCTTTGAGTCAGCTGAGCTCAGCCAATGCAAGGCTTACTCCCTCCGCCGGCTCGGAGGCTGGATTCAGCCTTCACGGTCTGGCACACCTCCATGTGCTGGTACAGCCAACTCTCAAGGAGGTGCAAATGCATCTTATGGAACATTTGTGACCCTCCTGGGCCAGCACAAGGGAGTTGCGTCAGGAGGCGAGTCAGGATTATGCCCTTCGTGATTCTGTGATTTGTCTGACTGTGGGTGCAATCCTATCCACACTTACCTGTGAGTAAGCCCTATTGACTATAATGGGGTTTACTTCCGAGTAGACATGCATAGGATTGGGCTCTGTGTGTCTTATTGAGAGACAAAATGAACTGAGAATTGGCATTTATTTTGACCTGGAATAAGATCGCTCATGCAATAGCCATCTAATCACACACTGATGCAAGTTGCGCATTAATCTAATTAAGGGTAACAACTGGAACCTTTTGAAACAGGGACAGTGACAAACACTACAGTCTTATATTCTCACAATTAATGGTGGTACATTCAGGGGGAACAGAAGACATTTGCACCATGTACCAGAATTGCATCCAATCACACAACCTTCTGGAACAGAACAAACCAATGAGCAAAGTATGTCAACAGTCCTACACCTTGCAACTGTGTAGGCAATGTTGATAGATGTTCAAGTCAAATCCACAGGTCACAAACTTGGGAGTGACGAAGACCCACCTGTACGCAGAGAATGGCTGCAATGCTATCCACAGTTTCCTGGGAGTAAATCCCATTAAAGACAATGGAATCTACTTCTGAACAAACCTTTAGGATTGTGCTGAAAGTTGCCTCCAGAGGTAGAGTGTTCAGGAAACCAGCACACTACAGAGATTAATGATTATATGGACAGAAATAGCAGCCAGTGCTGGGAAGAACTCCCAAGTGCTGTGAAAAGTGCTTGATGATCTCCTCATCAAGCATGTTGATGATAACATGCATAGTTAACCCATCTCTGACATCCCCACAATCAGTGTTAGGTCCCAATCCTACCCAACATTCCAGTCCTGATGCAGCTGCAATGCAGGCCTCCATGATTGCCCCCCCTCCCCACCACAGGATGCAGTGAGACCATGTTGGCACAGCTGTATCAGCACTGGAAAGATGGATAGGATTTGGCCCTTAGTCTGACAAATTCTGATCACATGGAGTGTGGGTCAGGACCCACTAGGTGGGTCACGAGTCAATTTCAGGTGGGTCCTCACTCATTTTAATGTGTATTTTATTTTTAATATATTAGACTTGATGCTGCCATGGTACGTGACTGCATTAGGGGAAACATTAATCTGTACTTTAAACAGGCTACTATGTATATGCTTTTAACAAAGATAGTCAATAGGGTTTACTCCTGGGAAAGTGTGGACAGGATTGCAGACTTTGGGATATTTGGGGAATCAACTCTCATTAAAGGCACATTTAATCATTAGCACCCATTGCCATTAGCGTCGGTTCAGAAATCATCTTTAGTTTTTAGTGAAATAAAAGGCTGGAGGAAAAAAGTATTATATAATAATATTATAATGGCTATGCCACTATTGGTAATCTACATAATTTCTTTGTATCGTTGTCTCTTTTAGGCCGAACATTAAAACAAACCCAAATTTCAAATTACTTCTGAATATCTGTACTAACTAAATTATAGAATAAATTAGAAAGGCCATCGTCATGATAATAGTTCTGTCAAATGATTTGAATTCATCAAAAGGCAGATATGAAAGTCTCAAATTCAGCCTGTGATGTTTGAAGTCTTATCACAAAGTGACAATCTTATCTAATGTTCTGTTCTAGGAAGATAATTTTATAGTATGCACTGGGGTAATGCACCCCCCTCCCCAAATATACTGCTCTTCAGTCAACCCCAATCAAAATCAGCATGGCAGTTGAAAACATTTTGACTGAAACTACTTCAATTAGAAATTCTAAGTAAGGTGAAAGCTTTGTACTTCCTGAAATATTTACCAACTTTTAATGGCGATGACAGAATATCAGTGCTTCAGATGTACAGGTTACTGCAGTGATTTCAAAGTGTGCTTTGCAATGTCATAGCTGTTTGATTCAACCTGCCTTGAGTTTTCTAGGCACCTCAAGGTTGAAACAGTGACACATGACCTTAGTGTTGAGTGAAGAACTCATGCAGTATTAATATTTCCATCTAGTCTTTCTTGGGCAGACTCACATAATTAAGAACCCCTAACCAACTTTCCAGTGCTGATGCAGCTGCAGTGCAGTCCCAAGGTAAAGGAACAAACATTCCTTTACCTTGAGGAGGGCACTGTGACTACCCCCATCACCACAGAATGCAGCACGCTTCCCCTTGGCACGGTTGCATCAGCACTGGAAATTGGTTAGGATTGGTTTGTTAAATGCACTGATTTTTCTACTAACATGTTTGACAGACAGTGGTGCCACTGGGGGGATACAGGGGAATGGTCCACAGTGGGTGGCACGCACAAGGGGGTGACACCACTACTGGCCAAAAAATTTTAAATCTTAGTATTTTTGAATAATGCCATCACGTTATATGTCATTTGATGCATAATTTCATACAGAATGCAATGAAACAAACCACACTGAAATATCTTTATTCTATCAAAAGTTATATTATATCAAAAAGCCAGCTGGGGTGGGGCGATGGTGCATCACTTTGCCCACTGCTCAGGTTGTTGCCCCACCGAGGAGGTCTATCATGGGGGTGACATGCTGGCCTCCCGCGCCGGGTGACAACCCCTAGTGACACCACTAGATAGATTCCCTTTCTCTTATTAGAGAACATGATTCTTGCCACAGAGTGGCAAGATAAAAAGGGGAATGGGGACCACAGAAGACGTCGCAGAGAGAGTGAATTGGCAACAGCAAGTCATGCTTCTCAGCTGTCTGCTGCAGAACAAAAAGCTCTGTGTTCAAATTCTACTATTGACAACATTGTGTAGCTATTTCTTAGGGCCAGTTCCTACAAAACCTGTTGTATTTGCAGAAGAATACCCAAGCATAAACTACATGAGCAATGCATCAAATATGAACTTCACCTGTGAATATTATTGACCTGGCTCCTCCTTAAAAGCAAGCATTCCGGGACTCCTGTTCAGCACATTTGTGTTTTTTTAAGACAGAGCAGACATAAGAACATCAGCCAGGGTGGTGTAATGGTCTGGGAGGTGCACTTAGACCTGGAAGATCCAGGTTCAAATCCCCCCTCAACCATGAAGCTTCCTGGGTGATCTTGGGCCAGTCACTTTCTCTCAGCCTCATCTACCTTACAGGGTTGTTGTGAGGACAAAAGGAGGGGAGTAGCTGTGTACACCACCCTGAGCTCTTTGGAAGAAAGGCAGTATAAAAATGCAAAAAATAAATAAGATGTGCAGGCACATTTCACAATTACAGGTTCAACCTTGTTATACATGGATTTTTTATACACTGATTTGACTCAACACGAATGGCCACTGCAAATGAGAAGGAATGTGCTGATCCCTGTAGAAGGGGAAAAATGCACCCCTTTAAAATCAGTTTTAAAAACTGAACAGTCCTTTAACAATAGCCTCCTTAATAAAAAGGGGGCTGCTGGCTGATAATTCATCAATCCTTCTCTCCCCAGTGGACACTTCCCTTCTCCCTGAGCATGAAAGAAAGATGATCACTTTGCATTGGTGAAGGGAGGGGCTGAGTGAAACACCTTTGTAAATGCTTGAAGGAGGACTGATTGATGGATTGTCTTCTTAAGGACTCTTATCTTACATCACAAAGGTCAGCAAGGCTGTTTGTAAATCACCAGAGCAAAAAAACTTTTGTTTTTTAAGTTGATTTGCTATAGTGCATTTTTTTGCCATCCATGTGAGTGTTGGAATGGAACCCACGCAAATAATGAGGCTCAACCTGTAATGTCAGAATTTGTTGTGAGTGAGCTATAGAATATTATTATTATGTACCAGCCTAGCCTATGCTTCTTTCTCAGGGTTAATTATCAGTTAGTTGTTGCCTACTAAGCATTTAAAATCTAAATGGATATATTTATTTATTAAACTACAGGTATGATTCAACCAAAGGTTAGTTCCATGGATTTTAATCAATGCAGGAAAGGGAGCACCAAGCACATGTTGCAAAGCCATTGAAATAAATGAAATTTAAATGTGTTAAATTTGAGCTGGAGCATGCCTCTAATGTCAGTTTTCCTCTGACCCTTACAGAAAAATTCTTTTCATTGTATTTCTTTTTGAAATGTATACCTCATCACATGAACCCTTTGTTCATGAACCCTCAGATATTCTTGTCATAACAATGTGAGAAATGATTCTGTTGTTCCTATTTTACAGATGGAAGTAAGAAAATGAAAAAAAAAATGCATTATTTTGTCCACGATCACCCAGTCATCACAGCTGTAAGATTCTGGACAACACAAAAAGTCTCCACCTGGATAAGGGCTTCTATGTTCATTTCAATGTTAGGGGAGTTTTCTCAGTAGATGGAGAAACTCCTTGCATGTTTAACATACATAACAGAAGCATAACAGAAGCAGTGCGATGTTACCACTATCCCTAATATTTTGTGTGCATTTCAAGACCAAAATGTCTTTCTTATCCACTAGTCTATGCTACTCTCTATGAGAATAATTTAAAAAAAGAGAAGCAGTAAATGTGATTTAAAAAAACAAACAACAAACCCTTTTCAATTTGTGTTGTGAGCTGGTAGGGTATGCAGTCTAGTCCATTTTTCCATTACAAAATACATAGCCTAGTGTAGCTGGCACACAAAAAGTGCTAAAACATAATCCTTTAAACTTAATCATTTTTAAAGCTTTACATTATGTCATTGTCTTAGAATGCCCTGTTCTTTTTTCTGTCTTGCTTATTAGCACATAGGCTCTGCCCTGGGCAGCTACTGTTTGAACAGCAAACAAATGGGGGGAAGGAACAATCAGAGAATAATGACTTGAACGTATGAAAAGCCATCTGATGCACACACTGTTGGTTCATCTAGCTCAGTATGGGTTCTCACTGCCGGCAGTTCTGATCTACGAGGTTTCAGGCGGGGCAAACCCTACCTGATGATGGCAGGGATTGACCCTCTGCATGCAAACACATGCTCTGAAATTAGCTACATTTCCAAATGCAGGTGCCTAGTCTCAAGCCACAGGTCTTGTGATAATGTTGGTGCCACTACCGAGAAGGCCCTATTTCTTGCAGCCGCCCCCCGGACCTCCTTGGGTGGCGGCACTTGCAAAAAGGCCTTCTCTGATGACCTGAGATGGCGAGCCGGATTGTACGGGAGTAGGCGGTCTCTAAGATATCCTGGCCCAGAGCAGTATAGGGCTTTAAAGGTCAAAATCCCTTAATATTGCTTTAAAGGTCCGAGGCTTTAAAGGTCAAAATCCCTTAAAATCCCTTAATATTGGTTCCCAAACTGTGGGTCCAGGTCCTATCAGTGGGTTTTGACCCAATTTTTGGTTGGTCACGAAACTGACAATTGGACTAGACTATGACTAGACTAGACAATTAGATTAGACTATGTTCATCAAGGTTAAACAATCTGCTACTTGGAGGGAGAACTATGGCCAAAGAACCCTTATAGCTGCTAAGGTTTGAGTGGTAAAGCTTTTATTTTTAGGTGGTTCCCGATGCTAAAAAGTTTGGGAACCACTGCCTTAATGCTAAGGTGGGGTACGTTTCCAAAACTTTTCCGACATCTAGAAGGCATTCAACAATTTAGTTTATAAAATATTTTCCTTATTTATTCAACATTAGCAGACAGTTTGCCTACAGTACAGTAATGACCATATTGCTGAGCTATCACTCAGCATATGCAGATTATAATGTGGATAATAATGGAGACAGTTTTATTAAAAGGATTTAGAGATGGATGTACCTTTAAAAATGGCTGGATTGATTTTCTTCTGGAAAAAAACATAAAACTCTATTTTGTGCATGTGGGAAATTTTCATAGTAATGTAATTCAGTTTAAATGGTGAGGCACTGCTACATTTTTATGGAATGAAGGCATATTTTATGGCTCTTACAGAGTATAATAATGTCTGGCTGACCATACCAAAGGTAATAAAATCCTCCTTTAATGTAATGTCACCCATATAAAAAGAGAGATAAAAAAGACCTAGCAAAATGTTTTTCTACTCAGGTTACCACCTTTTGTTTTGGAGAGTTCTTATTTGGTTTAGTATAAAAAAAAATTTCCAAAATTTTGACTATTAAAAAAATATAGAGATTGGGAATTAAAAGACTCTCCAGGCCCGCCATAAAACAGCCAGGTGGTATATAATTGCCAGATCATAGGTGACACTAGGGCAGGCTTTAAGCCAGTTGGACCAATTGTTCCCAACTGGGTCCCATGCCTAAGGGCACCTGCACTAGGATAATCTGTTCTAGTCTTGTTAAATACACATAACAACATGTTTCAACAGACACCTAATACCACATTTCAGGTTTTATAGAGAACAACAACAACTGGACAGCCCAATCCTAACACCCCATTCAGCTGACACAGGCCTCCCTACATGACTCAGGGCACAATCCTAACCAGGTCTATTCAGAAGTAAGTCCTTTTTTGTTCAATGTCTCTCAGGAAACAGAGAGAACAGTTATGTTCTTACTCTCAGGAAAGTGTGGTTAGAATTGCAGCCTCAGAGTGTCCCAAATATGCCGTGTCACAAATAATATTTATTATAGACTTTTTAATCTCTATGGTAGAATGGAATGCAATCAAAATGTGCACTTAAAAAGTGCATGTGGGTTAATGAACCGCATGAATCTAAGCACATTTTGATATAAAATTGCATACATGTCAGCCAAAAGTAAACAAACAAAATGTACAGATTACCTTTGACATGTAAATAGTTACAAAACCACTTGTTTTAGTGACTGCGAAATGTTTGAGTAAAAATATTGTTTAGAAAAAAAGCATTCAAAATATCAGTTGCAACATGTTGTGTGCGTTTGGCAAGACTAGAGTAGATTATCCTAATGTGGAGGGGTCCTTGAGCACGGGGCCCAATTGGGAGCAATTAGTCCTATTGTTTAAAGCCAGCCCTGCTCACAGACCAATATATAATTGTGGAGGATGTGGAAGCAGTCACTGTGAAGGTTGGTTATAATATATTTGGCTATGAACTGTTCTGCTGTTCGTTTCATTTTGATTGTTCTAATTATTTGTTTAATAACTGTTTTGTCATCAACTATCCTGAGTAATTATATAGTAGAATGGGTGGCATACAAATATATTAATAAATAAATAGAATAAAATTCAGAGGCCTTGTGCCATTTGCCAGTCACATCAGCTGATATTGTACATCCATGTTTCTTTATCTGCCTGAAAACGCCTCTGGAACATTGACCAGGCGTAAGGCCTCATTAGCAGAGGTGTTTGTTTCTGGTGAGTAAGATAGGTTTACAATCTCTTACCGAACACAATGGACTTACTTCTGACACTAATGGGAAAACATATGACACTGTTTTCAAACACCTCTGCTCATTAGATCAGCAATTCCAAAAGTGGTGGGTCATGACCCACCACAGGAACTGGAAGTGGGCCATTCCCCCGTAAAGAAAGTGGCCCAGGAATGGGTGCCCCGATGGCATCTCAGTGAGCTCACTGCAATTGGAGTTCACTGGAACAGCAGGAAGGCTCACAAAGGGGGCTGCAAGCCTCCAGGTCCCTCCGAGATGATTCACAACCCCCCCCCAAGTATGTTAACATGCTTCTGGGTTCCCATGGTAATGCGAATGCTCCCCCATCCCACCCCCCACCCCCTGCAACCACTTACAGGGTTCCAAACTCCCTTGGAGGAGTTTGGGAAACCCTGCATTATATAAAAGATGCAATCCTATGCACACTTTCCTGGGAGTAAACCCCATTGAATACAATGGGACTTACTTCTGAGTAGACATGCCTAGGACATTACTGTGGGTTTAAGTCTTAGTGTTAAGATTTTCAGTTGGGATGTTACAAATTCATCTTTAGCTAAAAGTCATGACAGAATAAGTGTTTCTCAACCCCTCCCACTCCCCAACCAGGAGATAGAATTTTATATGTTTTAATAAGATGTCTACAGATAAGATGCCTACAGATTCTATGTAATCCTCAAATGCACAGAAAAAAAAGTAGCATACTTTGCTTATATTATTATTAGTATATTATTGCACTAGTTGTTTGGGTGGGAAATATGTGAAAATAATACTTGGGAAAAATGTGCATTTAGATATAGACTTTTTCGAGTGGGAAAAATATCTGGGGATTATTAGCAGAACTGAGGAGAATGTTGATCAAAGGAAAATGTGCAGGCAGAATGGAAACAGATTCATTCATCTGATAAAGTGAACTGCAATGCACAAAAGTTGAGGCTGAAATCAATGGGTTAATCTTCAAGGTGCTACAAAGCTCTCTGTCGGTTCTGCTGAAACAGACTCACACAACCGTTTCCCCGGAAGAACAGAAGCGGAGAGATCCGTCCATCCCTATTTTCAGTTCAAACCCTGGAGGATCCCCTGACAATACTAAAGAAAATGTTTCCTCAGATATGGCCATTTTGGGGGAGAAGATCCTGTTATAACAGCATGGTGCCCTTTATTTGATAACCATCAAACCGTGCGGCTGTGGCACTGAAGGGAAGAATTCTCACAGTGCTCAGTTCTGAATATTTTCAAAATAGCGGTCAGTCAGAGTTGGCATAGTAACATTAATAAGGACAACAGCACCATTTTTTTTTTTTTTACCAAATAGGAAGAATTGTCTGATCCGAGAGAAAAAAATGCTGTTTACTAGATGTGTTAAAGAACTACACACTCTTGTCCAAGGTGAGAGACTTGAGACAGGATTTGAAGATGATGGAATTGGTTTTATGAAAGGAAGATGGAAAGAGTGAGATGTTGTTCTAAGCGTAGTCGAGAAGGACAGAGACAATATTTGCACTTCTTCTGGATGGAAGCTGCAGGGAGGAAGATGAAGATACTTTGGTATACAATTTCTAGCACAGTTAGAAAATGCTGCGAAGCAAAAGGGGGGGGAAGCCTTAATTCTCAAGCACACAGCATTTGTTCCCCACTTCCCGGTGGACTGCTTCCAGACACATTTTTATTTCTTCAGATACAGCTTTAAAAAAATAAATTACTTTTAAGTAACTCGATAATGCTGGTGTAAAATGCACTTCTTTGTTTGCTGGATGTTGTTTACAGGCAGTTCATCAACTGCACCGATGAAGGTGGATGATTAATTCAAGTTTTCCCTCAATGCTTTCACCCCACAAACGTTCATCTCCTGTTATCATGCAGTGCAATGTGAAATGAACTCTAATGAGGCTAGAAATGGCAGTTTTTATAAAAGTTACATGGTTAACTAGGATAATTATACTGCAAATCCCAATTTGAGCACCCAGTTCAACTGTGGAGCGTCCATCTGGTTTATCTATTATTGGATCTCTTTTACACTAAGGCCTAATTAGGCCTGGTTTTTTTTTTTTTTAAAGAGTAGACTTGGTAATAATGGTGTTGCCATTGGAGTTTAACAGCTGAATGACAGCTAGTCATTTAATAGATTATGGATTAAGCCTTGAGAGTTTATATCCCTCAACTTCTTCCATTGGCTGAAAGTGGTGGCACTTGTACTTTCACTGACAGAGTAACTCTGAAAAATACCACATGATATATTTATTTATTTATACTATTTGTATCCCACCTTTCTCCCACACCACTCAATATATGCACCCACTTCAGTTAGCCTGAGATGTCAAGGGTCAAGCAGATTTATGTATTCATTTTTCATATTTCTCCTCCAAGGAAATCAGGGTGGTATACATAGTTCCTCCCTTCCTTTTGTCCTCATAACAAACCTGTGAAGTAGGTGAGGATGAGAGACAGAGAGACTGGTCCAAGTTCACCCAGGAAGCTTCATGGTTGAGCAGGGATTTGAGCCTGGATCTTCTAGGTCTGTGATCAACCTGAACCACTACACTTTCCTGGGTCCCATTTAAGCTATCAACCCCTTCATCCAATCAAATGAGATCTTTCTCTGCTTGGAAATAGCTGGCATGGATCTGAAGAGACTCATAGGCCATCAGGGGGGTGCAGAGGTAACAAAACTTTACTTACCTTTCACCAGAACCTCTGATCACACACCCCCTCCCATAGCATGCACTCCAGTAGTGTGGCTGTATGCTATGGAGTGGTGAGGGATTACACTGGGCTGTTGGCTCAGATCCTAAACATGCTTAATTGACTGCAATAATTGGACTTACTCTAAGCATATATAGGCTTCCACCCTTAAAATTAAGCTTCCAAACTAAATTAGTACTTCTTTGTTGAGTCTAATAGTCTTTCAGGAGGGGCAATTTTCACCAGCATCATGGTTTGCACATTGTCCCAATCTTGAAAAGATCAGACACATAATTAGGCAAAGGAGGACCTTTTCAAGCAGTGGTTCTCTTACATTTATCAAGAAGAGAGCAATTATTGTTCTTCAATTCAAGATAGACTATATGCACTGGAAAAGATGCTATGTACTCATAGTGAACCTTACAAGGTGGATTTCAGCCAAAGTGCTCTCAGAGATTGAGTTAGGGGGCACTGCCAGAGAGATGAGACACTTGACAAGGCTGTGCATTCTGCAGCAGGTGCCCTGAGTGCTCTAGAACCCGTGAAGACCATACCTGGGACCAGAAGGAAAGCCTACATCTAATGCCAGTGCTGATGGATGGCATGGAATGGGAGGAAGAGGACAAAGTTAGTTGCCTCATGGAGACCAGGATAAAGCAACTCAATGGGAGGCACAAGGACGCTCCCCTTTAGTTTCATTTAACATTTTGTGGTGAATAAAATCCTGAGTCTGACTCATCTTGGCCATTCTGTCATCACCACATGGACTTCCAGAACCCCTTGGACACTGGGCTGCCTCTCCCCAGAAGGAAGAGAGGGAAATGCTAGTGCTAATACAGCTTCTGGACCTCTCAGATTAAAATATATATGTGGCTAAAAGAAAGGATGATCTGAAAACAAATAGTAGGGAGGTCCCCCATAAATCCCATCCATACAGGTTGACTCACAGATTCAAGTTATGGAAGATCAATTTGTGTAAAGATTTATACATGTGCAGATATTTACTAGGGTTTCAGAAGTGGGAGCAACAGTCCCTGGTTTGCTTTATTCTGACAGCTCCTAGATGCCACATTACCGTGCATTTCTACTGAATCTGAAAATAAAAATAGCAATCCCAGACATCAGCGAATTAGATGACTTTTATACAGACATGATGGCCTCATGTCAGTCTTGTGGGGTTTTTTTATCCTCCAGTCTTTCCTCCCAGGCACTTTCCTTCTCAAACTATTAACTTTCACAGTATGCTCAAAGCTTTTGGCATCTGCTTGTTTCTCACAGTAAAACAGATTTTATCCACTGCAATCGACAGCTCTCAAGTATGTTGAAATTGGAAGCTATTTTTGTTATCCTGGAAATAACAAGCATTATTACCTATTTGCACTAGAAAATTCAACTCAAGGAAACAACTATTTAGGAATTGCCTTTTGGTCAGTTTTGCTCTGAAGCTGTGCGGCGGTACAAAAACCTTCCAATATAAATTAACTGGCACTAATGCTCAGAAAAGTAACTATCTGGTTAATCTCAAAACAGTTAATTTGAAAGAAACATATTAAAAAACCTTTTAAATAAGCCTCCTTCCTAACTCAAATGAATATGTTTCCTCTAAAGGTGCTATTACTGCTACTTGTATGAATTTTAAGGGTTTTAGCAGCAAATCAATGCAAAAGGAAGATCTGTTAATTTCAATCCTAAGCGCCCTTTGGGCTGGCACAAATCATGGAGCCCAGGAGTGTTGAAAACATGCTGTAAAGGCACATGTGTGCCTCCTTTTGAGTCAGGGAGGTCAGTGCATGGACACGCACCAGCCTCCCAACGCTAGATCCCTGCCGATGTCAGGTGAGTTTGCACTGGCTGAGTCAGGCCAGCACTGGCTGAGTCAAGGGGTGGGGGTGGAACCGGGGCATTCCAGGTTGGCGGAAGGCAGGAGAAGGGCGGGCAATGGGCGGGTTGGTCCCAAGAAGGGGATGAATCCAGAATCTGGCACTTGGGCCAGATCCTAACTCCCCTCCCAGGCAACTCAGCGCAGTGCCGGGCTGCTCAGATCTGAGCCATCTCTTTGGGTCACACAATGAGGGCCAAACTACACATTATATTAAATGCATAGCTTGGGCCTCTGAGGGTTTGTTTTTTTAAATGCTAAATAGTAGCCACAGAAGGGATAACCAGGACCATGTATTTAACATAGTGTACTCTGGTCAAGGGAAGAATTTAGCTTTGAATCTAGATGTTCCAGCACCACGTCCAACATTACAACAGGAACTGTCCATGTATACATAGAAGTTCCCCTACTTCAGAACATTCAACTGAAGAACTTTCAAGCTACAAACATGTCTGACAAAGCTTTCAAGCTACAAACAAGGTCCATAGATGGCTTCAGCACTGATTCCCAAACAGTCCCCATCTTATTCCAGCCAGCCCCAGCAAACCCATTTAGCCAACTTTTCAATTTAAGATCACACAATATAGAGCACTGTACAGTGGGTATCCTATAAAATACATTAAAAAAAAATATTTCACAGCATGTTTACTACCAATAGTGTTGTCGGACAAGAAGGAAACAGCTTACAAACAGACCCCAAGAACCTAATCTGTTTTTAAGTTCTGTTTTACAGAACTTCTATAAAGTCCTTGACATACCTATAGCCATTTCAAAATATGTCAGTGCGAGCTACTGACGTTTCAGTAGGCCTGTTCATATAATTCAGATGCAGATTTATGTCATCTCTTCCTATCTTGGTAACAAAAATAGCAAACACACCCCAAGAAGATACATTAGCTCAGCATTGATCTCAACATTCATGTATATAGGTTAATCTTAATAACCTATGCAATTCTATTTCAATACCAATATCAATATTTAGCAGCACTTTGTAGTGTTGTACAGGGTTGCAGTCTTTTTTTTTTAAACAGTGACTGCATTGTGTTGCCAGTGCTAACACATTTTGTTTGGAGTGATTTGAAGCATCAGAGTGAACTGCGATGCACAGATTGGATAGATTGTCATGTCCCTGGGAAAATCCATTGTTGTACATGCAGGAGCACAGGAGTAAATGCACAGAGCTCTACATGGATTGGGGAGAAACACTTAGCATACACAGGAATACTTAGCATTTTGACCTCCCCCTCTAGCTATGCCACTGTTTTCAATGAGATCTATTTGCACATCTGAGTCCTAGAACAGGTAGAAGTTGAAATCCAGTGAAATTTGGTTGTGATTTCAGTGCCAGAACAATGGATTTGTCACAACATAATCAGAAATTTGCTGAAATGTAGCATACTAGCCCCATTTCTCATTTGCTTGCTGTCATTTAGCAACCAAGGGCTCAATCCTAACCAACTTGCCAGTACTGAAGCACAAGAAGTTGTTTTCTAATTTTACTTTGCACATTTGCCATTTTTCCCTACAGTATCAACTCATTTCAATGTGAAATTGTCTGTCTACCTGATATATCACTGAGGTAAGTTTCTGCAACTGGAGCTTAACAAGCAGACTAGACAAAGTATTGTACTTGAGACAAAATTAGAAGGAAGGGGGGGAGAGAGAAACATTTCACATTTATTTTGAATGTGTTTTACAAATGATTTATGGTGTTGCCAGGATTGTCCTGAGCCAAAGCAGCACTTTGTGGTGTGGTGGTGATCATATATGTTAAAACAATGAAATGTACATTAAAATTCCCAGTGGGACTAGGAATAGTGGGACTGTTGTATTGTGTTTTGGTTTCATATCCTTCCTATAGAATCCTTCCATAACCAAGTACACTAAAGAGCAAGAGAAAAGAGATAGGTAGGAAAAGACAAGGGGAGCACAGATTGCTCTGTCCCTTAGACCAGTGCTTCTAAACATTTTAGCACCAGGATTCACTTTTTAGAATGACAGTCTGTCAGGACCCACAGGAAGTGATGTCATTAACTTGGAAGTGATGTCATGGCTGGAAGTTTCCAAACTGAGCCATGGCTGGATAAGCAGGAACATTTTTATCACCCTCCGTTCAACAAAATCATATCCACCAAGTAGGTAAATGAAAAGATTACAAAGTTTAAAAATGTATTTAAAATAAAGAATCCTCCTAACCCTCCCAAGTAATTGCTGATCTGTTTAAAAAAAACACAACCCAAACTTCCCAAAGGCTTCAATCCGATCCACACTCACCCAGGAATAAGCCCCATTTTCTGTCATTATCAAAAACATATACAGAGTAGCCTGTTAAAAGTACAGATCTGTAACATTTCCCCAAATGCAGTCACGTTCCATAGTAGCATCAAGTCTAATATATTCAAATACACAATAAAATGAATGGAGACCTACCCGAAACTGGCTCTCGATCCACTGAGTGGGTCCTGACCTACAGTTTATGAAACACTTCCTTAGCATAATTGCATGCTGGATTGGGAAGGGAAACTGAAAAGCAAGCAGATGGGTAGTCAGGTGTGCGGAAGTGATCCTGAATGTTTGCCAACATTGAAACTGTAGTGCAGTTCCAGCAAGGTCAATCAATCCATAGAAAGTGGCTACTCTACACCATGCATTCACTTTGGGATCAGGTTTCATACAACCAAAAGAGATGCATGGGGTGGTGGGAGCTACAGCCAAGATCCCAAGCTTTGCACATCACATGTTTGGATGGATGAGGGCAGCTGATTCCAGAGTCACCCTCTGTTTCCCTCTCCCTCCAACAAGCAATCAATGTGCTCGTATTTTAAAACATTTTTATCCTGCTTTTCCTGCCCATTGCAGTCCAAAGTGGCTTGTAAACCTAAACATTTAAAACAATGTATCACAGCAAAACAACATCTCAGTAACTTTAGTGCTATGCAAACCAAAATATACTGTGGCCTCCCTTGGTCCAAACCAGATACCTAGAGAAAGAGTCGGGTCTTCATTCAATGTCAAAAGCGTGTGGGGGCCAAATGAGCTTTCAATGGAAGAGAGTTTCACAACACTGGAACCACCACAGGAAAAGCCCTGCTCCTAATTACTGCCTGCCTGCCTTGTTAGGTGCTGGCACTTGGAGCAGGGTCCCAGATATTGAAGGGGGTGTGCAAAGAGTCACATAAGGGCCAAGGCGGTTCTTTCGGTATGCAGGTCTCCATTAATGAGAGTTGAAGGTACTTTTAGCAGAGCATTCCAGGAGAGAAGCCTAGGTTTACAGTCTGCATCTGTGCAAAGCAATCTCCAGACCCCTTCCATGAAATCATTTTCCAAGGTAACAGAACATTCCTCAATTATCCATTGCCTATTTGGAACACCCTTTCCTCTCACCATGGAACAAATAAGGTTGAGGACGCTGATATCTTTCACCTGTTCAGAGAACAGGAACAATAATGCCGGCATAGCTGCTGGGCTTACCAAAGACTTCTTGCCTATGCAGCACCTGGTGAAATTCATCTGTGCTGAGTTTGGTTGAGTGTGGTTTCATATCACATCTTTCAGTGCAATTGTGTGCTCTTGCTCAGGTAATACAAATTGTTTGTGAAGCTTGCCCATACTCATACATTTTCCTATCAGACCTGCAATTGCTTCTGATCTCTTGGGAACTCTGCCAGCCAGGCATTTTGTCTTTATTTTATTAACCACTCGTTCACTCAGCCTGTGGGCTTACTCAGCCATAGATGAAATACAAGCAGAAGCACACAATTATGTGTTTTGTTTCTCTATCAATAAAGAGCCATATCCGTGATTAATAAACAGCTGCTTTGTTCTCATCACTAAGTTAAAAATAATGTGTTATGAAGACAAAGCACTCTAATTTTGCCCAGGGCAGACTCCAGGTTTTTGAGGCTCTTTGGCAAGAGACCTGATATAAGTGACACCCCCCACACACACACACACACACACTTGTGCTGTGACTGTTGCAGGGCAGGATGGTTTGGCTTCCCAGCCTGAGGCTTCCTTGTATATGTGACTGCAGCAGGACAAAAAACAGCAGTAGAAAACTGTGATTACAAAAATGTCCTCTCAAGCCTTCAGAAAGGCAGTCTCAATGATACCCTAATCAAAGTGATAAGAAAACTTAAAATACTTAACAAAGGCCAAAGATGGTCAAGCCCCATCAGGGCTTGGAGTCAGATGGATATTCTATAAAAGAGGATGGAACTCCCACATGCCAGTACATGATGGGCCCAGGAGTATTTAGCACCACCTCATGGAGGTTCTGGAACAGTAGCTATGACATACACCCCACCCACAGACAATGTCAAATACAGATTCTCAGTTATATATCCTTTTTCCCAAGCCTGGCCTCAACAAACATACAAAGCCACAGAACCCCAACATTCATACCCTGGACCCCAAGGACAAAGAGTATACATCTATAGGCTCCCCAAAACCCAGACAGAAGCTACCATTCAAAGTTGGAATGCTCATCTGGCAGCAAGGGACACTTCTTTCTCAAGCTCTATCCTGAGGACAAGACCCCACACTCAAGTGTTTCCATGATCGGGGCCTTCACTGAGGCACCTGAAAGGGTGGGGCTGCACAGTCTACTATAAGAACCTCAATGGCTACATCATTCATGACTTGTTGTGCCCTGTCTGGGTGCCTTGCTTTGAAGGCCTTATTAGAGCCTTAATTTAACCTGCATTTCACTACTGATCAATGGGAAGGGGAGGTTGAAGTAGGGCATAATGGGAGAGTCTGCTTAGGATGAGGAGCCAAATATCAGTGAGTTGTGCAGACTGAAGTTAGTAGTGGAACTCTTTTTAGTGATTTAATGCTATGTGTCTGCAGGAAGTAGTAGCCACAGATCTTGAGGTGCAGATGGTTTTCTTGACAGCTAGCTTTGCCTGCTTTTTCTTATGGAAATGATGCTACCTCATGATTGCTGCTGTGCAATCTCCATTTCAATAAAATGAATTGGAAGCTGGGGTCATTGGTGCCTGATGGACTGCACCTTAATTCTCATACCTATTGGGATCAGTTGTGACACTGCATATTTCTTTCTTAAATAACTAGTCCCATCCCGAAAGCTCAGGGTCAAGCTGCCTCTTACACACGGCTTCTGTCCACCCCTCTATTCTTTGTAATGTGTAGCTCTGCCCAAGTAATATAGTAGATATTACTGTATAATAGTATAAACCAGGGCAGGTTGAATGCCAGCCGGAGGGCTGGATCCATAGTTCAGGAGTATCCTTGAGCATGGTGAGTGGACCTTTTGGTTCTGCTCCCAAACAGCTTGTTGTCCTGGAAGACCTGGGTAGCAGGATGCTCCAGGCAGTCATGTCTGCTTGGATGTTCTGTCATGCAGCCTTCTGGGACGCTGGGCAATAAACATGATGTCCCATAGCATCCTGGTGTCCAAGCTCCCAGGACAATGAGCTGCATGGACATGGAAAGGAAAGCTGTGGTCTGGATGAGGATCACATTTTACAAACACAGAGGTCATGACTTTAGGCCGCTGGTATGAACAATACTGTATACCAGTGGTTTCCAAAATGAGCCATGGCTCTCTGGGGAGCCAAGGAATCTTCACAAAAAACCTGCTGCCCTATACAACGTACAGGACTGTAGCCTTAGTAGGTCAAGGGAGCCACCAGTTGAAAGAGTTTGGGAACCACTGCTGTATACTTTAAAAATAAAATAAAATCTAATTAAACAGGTTCAAACACAGCTCTCTGCTGGTTTAAACCTTTCCTCCTCCACCGCACCAAATCCAGTCCAAACAGAAGAGTCTTACTGAAAGTAATTCTGGAATGTTATCAGGGTAGAATGAGACCCATTGCCTTGCCTAAAGAAGCTCAGCAGGGTCTGCTCAGGTTTTGCCTTGGATGGGAGACTAAAAGCCACTGGTCAGAGATGAAGGAAAATGGACTGGCAAGAAATGGATAATCCTGAGAACCAGGAAGCTTGAAAGTGCAAGAGCTATGCCGCCAGGAGGGTGATTGCACCATGAAGGGAAACATCTGGGTAAATGGAGGATCTTATGAATTTTGCTCATAGAATAAAACTTGTAGAAACCTCATTTGGAAAAAAAGGGGTTTATGGTCAGTCTTCCTATGTAAACCACCTTGATTCTATGTGACTCAAGTCTACAAGTCTTTGAGAGAGATGGTATAGAAATATAATACTGTAATAAATAATTAATGGTGAGGGAAAGAATCTATTCCAACCACAGATGTTCCTTTTGAGGAAGTGTTTTGCCAGATTCCTGGTCCAAGCTCCACCTAAAGAACCTATGCTCTCTTTAAGCTAATTAGCAACCCTATATTCCCCAAGAATGGCCTGTTTCTGCCCTGCTGGACCCCACCACCAGGGTAGCTGGTCTGTTCAACCTGCAGAGGTCCTCCTTTCTCCCCATTCCTGCCAGCAGCTCCTCCTACCACTACAGCAGCACCTTGGTCCTCAGCAAGTCTTGGGCATGGCAGCCACATACCAGTCTCCAAAGTCCATTCACTCATCAGTTCCAGTAGGCCATTAGTTCCTAAATCCATTAATCCAGTCTCCCTTCATGAGGTGCTTTTATGCATGAGGGCCCTATTGTCTTCAGGTAGCTGCAGCTGTGCAACACACCCTCTGCTGAATGCCCAGGCCTTCCCCTTAAAGGGGCCACTGCTGACCCCATATCCAGATCTTCCGTGATTCCAATACAGGAAGGTACTTCAATGAAGAGGAAGAGTATTTCTCTCTTCCTTCTCCTCCCAACTCTCTCTACTACTACTACATGCTATTTTTAATTATGTTTCCCTAGCCTTGCTCCAATGCTGAAAGTAAACTCAGGTAGAAAATGGGCTTGGGAGGACTATAAAACAAACTGTACTCTTCTCTCTGACCCACTGATTTTATCCTGCAACTGCCCCCCACCAACTTTTGCAATGTGTGTTATTTCAGCAGAAGAGAATCTAGGAATATGCTAGGATACTGTAAAGTTCTGCCCCAAGGCTCCCTCCAAAGAGACTGTGGCTGCAATCCCATCCTTACTTTCCTGGGAGTAAGCCCCACGGAATACAATAGGACTTACTTCTGAGTAGACCTGCTTAGGCTTGTGCCCTGTGTTTCTTAAGTGTAGGGCAGCTACAAAGGGTATGGACCCTTTGTAAGTCTGCCTCTGTTTCTGATCTGAAGAAGGTACTCTGTAAATCTCTAGCAATTGCAGGGGGGGCATATGGGAGGAGAGGAGTGGGTTGTTAGATAAGGGTCTAAGTCCATATCAAATGAAGGGCAAAGGAGATTTAGTTATCCCAAATGCTGACAATATAGAAACATATTGTCATTGGAGAGCATAAATCTTGTTTGCATGGAGAAATCTATGAAAGCCTCCATCCCACCAATCCACCCAGTTTGTTTTTCCTCTTACTGAGCCTGCCTTTTTGTGTTTGACAAATGAGGACTGTGTGACCCTGAAAGCAGCTGTATTCAAATTGCATTCTTGAAAATGAAAAATTAACTCCACAGCTAATGCATCTGTTTTTCAAGGATCAATATGTCTACAAGACACTTTAGCATTCAATTTTAAACTCAAGAGCTTCCATAAATATTCTCCCGTGATCCCCGTAATAGAATTTTGTGTCCATTAAAAACACCTTCAGGATCCCAATGATTTCTTTGTATGCATTTTCCCATTGAAAAGCTTCACAATCTCTTTCAGAGGTGATTCAGATGCCGTGTTTATGGTTTCTAGAATGGGTCTTCCTTGTTCTGCTTCCTTTTAATCCCTGAGGTTGGTCCATCTGGCCCTCACTCTCCCCGGCACAGGTCACCCAGACTTCAGCCAGGACCAGGAGTCCTGCCTTCTCCATGAAGCTCTCAATGGGCCCTCCCTTGAAATCCAGCTTGGCTTAGTATACCAATGCCTGTGTGACCTTCCTGCAAGTTTTCCCAACTCCTGAAATGTTTGGCTCAAATCATCTATCTCCCCACATTTTTTAATGTTATTTATGTCAGGACTTACGACCCACATTTTCAGATCAAATGGGTGCACAAATAGGAAAAAATATTAAGAACCAAGTGGGAAGATGTGGTGGTGATGGTGGAGGAGGAAGTGGAAGGTAGGGGGAGCGTGCGCACACATAGAAAAATATGTTAGCAAGACAACATGCCATCTTGGGAGAAATGGGGCCAGTACAGAGTGCGGCTCTGTCTACAGCAGATAATTCTCCTGTTTCTAGCGTTGGATTGTAAACGTGCAAGCAGGGTCATACCAGTGCTAACGATTTGCAGAGTGCCTTGTTTTTTAGGTGCTTAAGTAATGATAAATATAAGGCCACCTATCATGAGCAACCATGACTTGCCTTGATTCAGTGGAGTAGCTGGAGGGGCAAAGCAGTAAGTACTGCAGGCTCCACAATGTGCCATGTAAGCGGCCCCTTTCACTTGCCGTCAGAGCCATTCCGGGCAATGGCAGCCACACACAGGAGGTGCCATTTGGTTTGGTGAAGCCTGCATATTGCTGTCCGGAATGGCTCCAATAGCAAGTGTGAGGGGCCATGTATATGGTGCATTTCGGTGCCTGCTGTACTTACCATTTTGCCACCCCCCAGCCTTGCTACTATATGGATTCTGTTTCAATTTATTCACCATCATCCATTACACTAACTCAGTGGTTCCCAAACTTTTCAGTGCCAAGACCCATGATAGTCTTTTGAGACCCAACTAGGACCAGAAGTGATGTCATTAAGCAGGAAGTGACATCATTTACCTGGTCATGACCAGAAATAAGCACTTTGTTCTCAGTAAGCACTCATTAAGTAACTGCAAACAACAGACTGGGCTTGACTTTGAGCCAGGCTAACAAAGAGGGTTACCAACTGATCAGGGGGAAAACAACATATCCAGACATTTTCACAACCCACCAGAAACTGGATACTGACCCAAAGTTTTGGGAACCACTGCACTAA
The DNA here is from genome assembly GCF_035046505.1 of Tiliqua scincoides. Taxonomy (NCBI): domain Eukaryota; kingdom Metazoa; phylum Chordata; class Lepidosauria; order Squamata; family Scincidae; genus Tiliqua; species Tiliqua scincoides. The sequence continues at coordinate 65,255,172 of NC_089826.1, forward strand.
CTTCAAGCAGTAATCCAAGAATTGCATCACACCAATGATACCACATGTAGTTCAGGCAGGAACAATAAATAATGGTATGTGTCATTGGCATATGGTCGACAACCCACTCCAGATGATCTATCCCAGCAGTTTCATGCAGAGGTGACAACACATGGGAAACTGAATAGATGGAACCCTGCAGGAGAGCTCGTAAGCCTCCCAGCACCACTACTTGGAATCTTCCCATTTAGGCAGGAATTGAACCAGTACAAAGTAGCAATTTTCTATCTCTAAAAACCACAGAATCAAGGTAAAGTTGATGTGGATTCCAATGAGCATTTACTTCTGCTGCTGGGTATTCAATTATTTCTATCACTGCTTGGAGAGGAGATGAACTCAGGAAATGTATGCAAGCTTTCCTTGGGTACTTCACTGGGATGTTTCACTCCTGTCCTAAGATAAAGGGACCTATTAACAAAGTACAGGTGAAGCCTATTTATTGGACTTGGAGCAATTAACAAAAAACATGTTGTGCTAAATTGCATAGAGTTAAGCAAATACGCTGCAGCCTGACACTTGGGGCTGGAAGGAAACTAAGGCAGTTGTTATCAATCCCCTCCTCCATGCTCCTTCACCTACCCCTCCTTCCCCTTTCACAGGTGGGATACTGAGCTTTTAAGAGTCCAGTCCTACATGTTTCTACTCAGAAGTAAGCCCCATTGTAGTCAATGGGGCTTACTCCCAGGAGAGTGTGGAGAGGATTGTAGCCTAAATCTCCTGCTTTGCTTGCTGGGAAGGCATACTTGCTGGGCTGTTTTGTTTGTGTGGGCTGGAACAGGAGAGCCTGCACCATGGGGGGGGGGGTATTTGGCAAACACTCCCTGGGTTTTGTAAAGCAATCCCCTCTGTTGCTACTGCACCTTCCCCTGTGTGTGTGTGTGTGTGTGAGAGAGAGAGAGAGAGAGAGAGCTCCACCTTGCTGCACATGTTCTGGTTACACAGGGTTTTCTGCCCCCCTCTTCAGCCTCTTTGCTGGCTCGGGGCTCGAAGAGTGTTACTGTTCCTTTGCAAGGGGAAACTCTTCCAGGGCTGTTTCCCTGCCTGTGCCAGGCAGAGTCTTTTTGCAGTGTTTTGGGCTGCCTGGAAAGGGATCCAGATGCCGGCGAAGGAGCAAAGGTGTGTGTGACTTTCAGTTACCCCACTCCAAATCCAAGACAGATCTGTGGAAAAATAGGTTGCACCTGTAGCTTTCCTTTTTCATTCTTTCACAGGTTAAAAAAATCACAGAAGCAACAAGAGAGAGCAATAGGGCATTTCTCTGCCTCTTCCAATTGATTCCATTTCCATAGTGTCACTAAGAACTGAAACGAAAACATAAATAATCCCAAGATGTGAAGTACGGTTTAATGCTATCTAGATCTTCTGCCAACTTTGGGTCAGCAAAATCATTCCTTTTGATGGACTTTGCCTGCTGTTTTTCCCAAGTGTTAAAATTACTCATTGTAACATTTTGAAAAAGAAGACTCATAATGGCTGCAGATTCTCCTGGTGCTTTCTTTCCAGTTTATACATAGGGCCCTGGGGATTTTCACTTGTTAATGTTGGATAATGGGGTGTGTTTTTTAAACTGTTTTATTCATATATCTTCCTTGATTAAACCATTGCAGCAAATAAAATAAATGTGAAAAAGGACAATGCATACAGGTTGAAAAGTTTCTTTTTAAATAGAAACTGGAACATTTCCACTTTGGGTCTCCTCCAGGGGAGAAAGCCAGGATAGAAATACAGTAAATAAATAAATGAATAAATAAAATTTCTTCCAGCTAGTTTTTTTTTTCTATTTTAGATATTCCTTCTAGTCCTATGATATGCAAAATCCTTCGGAATACTACTTCTTACTAAGAATTGTGACTTACAACCTAGAGCAGTGTTTCTCTATGGGTCAGGACCCGCTAGGTGGGTCACAAGTGAATTGCAGATGGGCAATTCAATTCAGATACCATTCAATAGGTATTTTATTTTTTAATAGACTTGATGCCTCCATGATATGTGACTGAATTTGGAGAAATGCTATAGATCTGTACAGGCTACTATGTATATGCTTTAACAATGAGAAACATTGGAGCTTACTCCCTGGTAAGTGTGGCTAGGATTGAAGCATTTGGGATGCTTGGGGACTTAAAAAAAAACAACAAAAAAACACAGATCAGCAATAGCTTGGGTGGGTTAGGAGGGTTCTTCCCTAATTTAAATACATTTTTAAATTTATATTTATTGTAAAAGTTTCATTTACTTAGGTCCCAATCCTATCTAACTTTGCAGCACTGCTACAGCTGCGATGCAGCCCTGATGTAAGGAAACAAATACCTTGAGGAAGCCCCCTTGACTGCTCCCTCAACACAGTATACAGAGCATGCCCTATTGGCACAGATGCATTGGTGCTGGAAATTTGGAAAGAATTTGGCTCTTAGGGCGCAAGCCTAACCAACTTTCCAGCACCAAGGTAAGGGCAATGCAGCTCCACAGTAAGGGAACAAACATTCCCCTACCTTGAGTAGACCTTGGTGACTGCCACTCAACTGCAGGATGCAGCACAAGCCCTATTGGCACAGCTTTGTCTGTGTTGGTTAGGATTTGGGCCTTAATGTAATTTGGTTTGGTTTTGTGGGAGATGTTTAAAAATTTTTTCCTGCTTGATGATGTCACTTCTGGCCATGACATCACTTCCAGGTTAATGACATCACTTCTGGTGGGTCCCAACAGATTGTCATTCTAAAAAGTGGGCCCTGGTGTTAAAAGATTTGAGAACTACTGGCCTATAGAATTCCGAGAATCATGAACCATCTAACAGTAAATATTGCTCATTGTTTGATATCTAAGATCATAGTGATAGTCAACCAAAGTTAGTAACCAAATTGTTTGTTCCGTGTTGAATAGAGGGAAACTGATTAAGAAGACACTGAGCAAGGACAAGTTGCCCATGGTAACCATTGTTATTTGTTTATATATTTTAAAAAGTGACTTTTTAAGGGTTTAGCCACATGTCAATCTTTTCACTTGTCTGTGCAATAAATGTGTGAACTTTCTGGTGAACATATTTTCAATATACAGCAATTAAATCTGCTGATAAGTCTGGTATGCTGTGCTGGAAAGAACACTTTTATATCTTAGCATATAAATGGGATATGTGTTTATTCAAGGTCGTACCTTCTAGCGGAACAGCGTTTAATATTTCTCATATTAGGTTCCTCCTTGTTGCTGTTAAAAACATGATTTTTATAGACTAACAATCGCTCAAGTGGTAATCTTTCTCTAGCTGTCTTTTTTTAAAATTCACAGTCATGTTATGTAATGTTATTTATCATACTTTCAACATTTTTGTTGAAAAGCAGTATATAAATATTCTTAATAATACAGTTTAGCTTTGGGAAAATATAGGAACCCTTTTGGGTCATGCAGATTTATGTCTGAAATGATATAAGATTACTAAACCACAGTAACAGGGATACAGATAAATAGATAAGAATAAAATTACAGGTTGAGTCTTTTTGTCCACAGATTTGTCATCTGTGGATGGCTCAACCTAAGCAAGGGGATCTGTGCTCCCCTCGTCATTTAAGGGTATTCTAAGCACCAGGGAGTGTGAGCCTAAATATGATGATGCCAATTTAGTGCAATTATTGTCTATATTTAGAAAGATTTTAGAGATCATGTAGACTGTGCTTAGTTTTCCATATTATTGTAGCTAGTTGCTGGTGCCACCCAAGTGGCTAGAGCTTGGTTCCAAAGACTTTACTAGCTGTCTCCACCCTCCCCCCACCCTATTCTGCTCACCCCATCACCACCATCCCCCTGCTTTGTTTCACCCCTCCCCACCCCCTTTGTGAAGGGGACCCAAAGAAACTATATACCCCCTGATAAAATTTCTCTGAGGCTCTGCTGATAGGTGTAGGATATTCAACCAGCACTACCCACTATAACTCAGTGTGCAACTGGAGAAACAGGACTGTGCTTCTTGCCTCCTGATGCCGACAGCAAAGAAAACCAATGCAAGCAAAGCGAGACTCATGGTAAACTGCCCTTGGACAAGTTCTGCTTGACAGATGGGTGCCACAGTAGAAATGGTCTCACTAGCCTCCTTTTACCTTGAGTGTACTTGGGGCTAGGGGGTCGAACTGTCCTATAGTAAATAGCCAAAGATCACCAAGTGAGAGGTTTCTGATTTGGAAATGGTACAGATCATTCTATCAACCCGTTTCTGCCACCTGACTGTGCTACATGTGAAGACCAGGCCAGAGGTTATGAAGCTCTCAATATGAATGACTGCCCTCCCCTGTGCCTGTTTGAAAGAACATTGGAAGACAGGGGGGAGGGAGACATTTCATAATGTCTACATCTTTGTAAAAAAGATAACATTTTCTTTTCTCTCCTGACAGGGATGAAAGAAAGCTTAAATAACAATTGAAAAGTTTCAGATGGTCTAAGAGGGTCTCAAAACGGCAAGTTCTCAGACCATTTATGAGTAGTGTGATTAGACCAATCAATATTTCATTGCCAGTTTTTGACTTCATTATCCAGCCTTATTTCCGAAAGGAGTTGTCATGTATTTTGATGCCATTTGCACTTGTGGATTTATCTATATTTGCCAATTTGGAAGAAGGATTGACAAGACTGGTCTATATGAGTGTAATTGTCAGTTGCTGAAATGGACTTGCTCTCAGCCGAAATCAATTTAGCAAAATGCACCTGGAAGGGGGGAGGGGAGAGGAGAGAGAGAGAGAGAGAGAGAGAGAGAGAGAGAGAGAGAGAGAGAGAGAGAGAGAAGGTACGTGTATAAAAGTCCCACAGTGGTACAAAATTATTCATTCCTTGTAGAGCACAGAGTGAAATAGATGAGGCAACACTAGCATTTATTCTCAAGTCAATTATATTAATCCTCTGTATATAGGGGAAACTATAAGATGGATGCCTCAGCTACCCATAACAAACACAAAGACAGATTATTCTCTGCTACTTTTTTTGACAAGTGTTAAGCCTTAATCATGAGTATTACCTCAAATAATAAACTAAATAAACAATGGATAAATTAATTCAAGGTTTCTCAAACTGTGGGTCCTGTCCCGTTTTGTGGGTCACAATCCAACGCCCAGTGGGTCCTGGATTGGGTCCTCCCAGCAGCCCTTGCATTCAGTTGGCTCCAAATTGGAGCCCTCTAGATGTGACTGGAGGCTACACCAGGCCTTCTTGGGCTTCTAGAAGCAGTTGGAAAGTCAATTCTAGTTTACTTCAAGGTTTGCGAAACCCAGTTGCTTCCAGATGCCTATGGTGGCCTTCTGAGGTGCCAGAGAAGAAGGTGTCCAGCACAGTGTCCTGTGCTGCAGAACAGGTGGGTGACAGTAGGGGAAGTTTGTGAACCCCTGAAGTGACTTCTGATACTTGGCTTGCTGGCTATGAATCTTCTCTCCTAAGGAGAAAGTTGTCAGTTCAAGGTGTCTGGCAGGAGGATCTTGGAACTTTGCTAGTAACTTTTAGGTTTTTTTGACAAGAATGTAAAGGTTGTGTGTAGCATTTGTATTCATAAGGTTCCAGGGTTCAATCCCTGGCATATTCAGTGAAAGAACCTCAGGTAGCTATCAATAGGAGTAGGTGGTATTGGAGGAGATGGAACAATGGTCAGACTCAGAATAAGGCAGTTTCATAGAGTCCTATTAACTTTCCTGTTACTTGAGGTACAGATTCTAGCTCCACTAATCAAAACAGGGTGATCCTGCGTTACTCACAGGGTTGTAATGGAGGGAGGCAAGGGGAAGCTAGCACATGGACATTTCCTACAGCAGAAGCAGTGACATTGCCATCACCATATTCAAAGGACCTGAGCTGAGAAGAAGTTTCGGGCTCAGCAAGAGGCAAACTGAAAAACTTGCCTAGGGATATAAGTGCCAGTCTGCCTTTGCCCCATATGCAAATGAATGATAGATAGGGAGGTGGGGACAGGAGGATGGCAGAAGAGGAGAAAGTAAGACTGAATTGTTTCCCCAGGGAGGGAAATGTGTTTATTTCATTTCATTGGATGAGGGGCTCCAGGACATATAGATAGAAGGAAGTAAAATGTACATCTGAGTAAACAGGGATAGGGTTGTACTCTAATATATATTTTATGTTTATTTGAGTTTTTTTGTGCAGGTCAATGAACATGGGTACTTTGGTTTTCCAGACACTTTTGTCTCTTACCAAAGGGAAATTGGATCTTCTTACATATTGGTATCTGACTAATAGATGGAAGATACAGATTTCAAACCCAAAAGGTTTGGAAGGGGGCATTTTTGCTCCATCCGTTTGCATCAGACTGGGACTTGAGGCTGGCACAATAGGAGAATGGGCACAATCAGTCTTTGGGGCTTTGCCCTTCCATGGATGCTTAATACTTGAGTAGCAGTCCTGCCCACCTGTCCAGGGGACCCATCTGTGATTAGCCTGGCTGCTATCTATCGGGGACTAAGGAGGCATTTTTTGCTCCCCATCTGATTGACCTTGGAAAAGGTTTGCTTGCTACAGACTGAGAGGGGGAAGTGCAGACAGGTCTGTCTCAGCTGGCAGGTATGAAAGCTGCTAAACAAAATATGCCACAGGTTCTCCAGACATGTTTTAAATTGTTCTCTTGCTGCTCTTTCACAGGCAGTTTTCAACTGCATCTAGGGCAGCATTTCTCAATGCTTGTCCCCTGCCATACCAATATGTATGGCCCACCTATTGGAAGTACTGCTACATCATTACCAGTTACTTCCAGGTTGGGAGGCCAAATGTGACACTACAAACACTGGTAAGAGGGTCAGAGCAGGTAGAAGGGCTTTTTGAACATTCAAAGAGCACACACTTGAGCTCTGCTCACGGAGCTGAGCCTTCTACCTCTGTTTGTTACATCATATTGCTGGTCTCACTGCTGGGCGGCAGATGCTCAGGGGTCCTATGAGTACCACCAGAGACCACTTCAAGTGGTAACCGTACCACTGGTTGAGAAACTCCGATCTAGGGAATTCTCTAGTATCCTTGAAACCCACACATATACTATACCTGTTTCGTTGAATAGCTTCATAGATGAAAACCATTTTTTGCACTTTTTCAAGGCCAGAAATAAGAATTTTATAGAGTTCATTTTATAAGATTCTAATAAATGCCAACTTGATTAAGCACATGCCTAACGACTGCCCTAGCCAGTGGAGCATTGAGGTGCCAGGCTGAACTATCGTTGATGGTAATGATGAAAAAATCATGAAATCACTGGCTTGTGAGTAATCCTATTAATATATGCATATAGTTGTTTATCAAAATCCTTATGCAGGGAGTTTAGAACTCCAGCCAATGGATGTTAAACATACAAAAGCAAGAAATGGGAGTTGAATAATCTGCCGTATATCTGTTGCCACCATGTTTCAAAGTTGGTGATCTGCTGAAGTTAAATCAGCGTGTACTGTAATAACCTTTTCTTAACACTTGTGACCTTATTTTGAGAAGACCAACCACAGGTCTTGAGACCAAAGAGTTTACATTCAATGAATATCTCTGAACAATATTGCAGGGATCAGAGCTCCAGGGCCAGCCCACAGGTAAGGCCTACCTGGAGGACTCATGTGGAGTGACACGTTTGAGGGGCTGCCAAGATGAGAGAAGAGGGCATCCATACCCTGCAGCTTCTCATCATCCTACAATTGCTTCATCCTGCTGGAGTCAGGGATGCTCCATTTTATGCTTTGTTCAACTTCCTGCTCACTTAAACCATGCATGAAGATCATCAGGCCAATGGTAGCCCCCTTCTTCCTCTACAAAGAAAGGTGAGAAACTAAGCCATGACCACCTCTCCATCTCCTTGCCTCTGTGGCTGCTTAAGGAAGAAACCAAGAGGACAGACAGACAGACAGACAGACAGACAGACAGACAGACAGACAGACAGACAGACAGACAGACCACCTCCCTCTCCCTTTCTCTAACCTACAGCTTTGGCTGCTCCAGACAGTTTCCTCATTCGCCCGGGTTCATTTTGCTCATTATGTGTGGCTGGGTCAGGTGGCATTGGAGCATTGGCTAGGCGTGCTCATCTCAATGGCAGATCACATGGTTTTGTTTAAAAGGTCTGGGATTACACAGGCTTTAAAAAAAAAAAACACCTATTTTTTAGTTGCCAAGGATGTTTGGATAAATGTGGGATATTTTAGGGGGTGCTGAATCCAAAAATGGCATCGGTTTTGCCAGATTGGCTCTAGTTTTGGGGTATGGCTTCCTCACGAGGAAGCTGCTTGGATCAGCATATAAGGTGGCTATGCTGCACCCCTCAAAACTAGAGCCGCTCAGGCAAAACAAAAATGCCATTTTTGAATATAGCACCCCAATTATACCCAAGAATAGGTCTAACTTCTACGACAATAAAATGCGGGTAGGCCTGTGTTGTTGTTGAATAATATTAAATATTAATATTTAATATTAATTTAATTATTATACCATATTTCAACAGGAGTAGTTCATAAAGCAGTTTACATAGTAAAATAAATCAATAAATGGTTCCCTGCCCCCAAAGAGCTCACAGTCTTTAAAAAAAATGCAGGAGAGACCAGCAACAGCCACTGGGAAAGACACCACGCTGGGGTGAAGAGGAATTCAGTCCCCAATCTCTCCAAATCAAGGATCTCAGGTAGCAAGGCTAGGAAGGCTTCTGCTTACAACCGCAGAAGGCTACTGTCAGCCAAAGTAGACAATGCTAGATTAGATGGCCCACTAGTTTGACTCTCTGTAAAATGAAATGATGAGCTCATGTTTTCCTATGTCCTATAGTGTATCCTCTTCCCTTTTATCCTTGGCAGATACCAAATCATATGTAATTCTGGGCACGTCTAGGCAGTGGAATACGATGACTACCAACCTGAGTGTGATCAGTTCAAGGTAATAGATGTAAAAAATGAGAACATTAATGTAATCGTATATAATGCCACATTAATGTACCCATACATAGCTATTTCAGCAGTTGTCTGGCTTCTGGCATTTTTATTAGCAATCAGTAGGACTAAAAGAGGAATCTGTACCATTTAATAGATATAGCTCCCTGGAGTACTATGAATGAGTAAGAACAAGGCTCCATCTTTGTGAATTAAGAAGGGTAATTTGGGGCAAAGCTCTTCTCAAGTTCTCAGAGTCCACATTATCTGCAGGAAGAATTGGATAATGTGAGTTTCTCTAAGCCTTTGTCTGTTTCACCTGCCAGAAAGAGAATAAAGAAACCACTGACTGAATTTAAAAAATAGAGAAATAACATCATTGGAGTCTCTTTAGTCATTTTTGCCATGAATTATTGTTTTGACCTGTTCTATATAGCTGATCTTAGATTTCTTGATACTGCAACCAACCTTGATTTGGAGCCAGTTGAAATGCATTCAGTGTTAGTTTTTTCAGGACTCTTTCTTTAAAAAAATAAATAAATTCATTTTTTTAATTCCTTTATGAGCCCATTTGGGCAGGGCCAGTCCAAATTTCATAAGGCCCTTTACAAACTGCCTTTCATAGCCCCCTCCTTCGAGTGGATCCTGAACCAATGATTCTGCCTCTACCTCTCAGATATTCATGGGTACAGAGAAGTGCTTGGGAATCAGTAGTGGGCCCACCTGGGAGCCCTGGGCAGCTGCTCAGAGAGGCTGACCCTTTTGCATTGGCCCTGCCTTTGGGTCAGGAAACTTTCTTTTCATTTATCTTGCTATGTAAACTGCTCAGAACTTTTTTGTTGTTGGAAGTGATATTATGCCAATGAGTTATATTGAGAGGCATTCAGAGTGACACTTCTGGGAATGGAAGCACATTTCATGAATGCAAGCTCCCTCCAGGAATGAAAGAAGCATTCCATAGGTGCAAAGCGTCCTCATGCTCACGCAAGGACACTTTGTGCCCCTGGAACACTCCTTCCATTTTCAGAGGGAGCTTGTGTTCACAGAGGGTGCTTCCATTCCTGGAAGGGTTACCTGAGGTGCCACTCACTATCTACAGTCAGTGGCATAGCTACCAGAGGGGCAGTGCGGTATGTACTGCAGGCACCGCAACACGACATTTAAGCAGGCACATCCCACTTGCCGTTGGAGCCATTCTGGGCAACGATGGCAACGCATAGCCTGCATGTTGCAGTCGTTGCCTGGAATGACTCCAACAGCGAGGAGGAGGGGCTACTTACACAGCACATTGCAGCACTAGCAGTACTTACCGCACCGCCTCTCCTGTAGCTATGCCCAATGGCATCACTAGGGCCTGCATCACCTGGTGCGGGAAGCCAACGTGTCACCCCCATGATGGACCTCCTCCCATGCAGTGGGTGGGGCAACGCCTCAGGTGGTGGGTGTGGTGATGCACCATTGCCTCTTCCTCACTGGATTTTTTGGCTATAACTTTTGATAGGATAGTGATATTTCAACATGTTTTGTTTCATTTTATTCTGCATGACATTAAGCATCAAATGATATGTAATATGATGGTATTGTTAGAAAATACCAAGATTTAAAAAATTTTGGCCTGTAGTGGTGTCACCCCCCCATGCATGTCACCTGGTGCAGCATGAAACCCCCCCACACTCCCCTAGCAATGCCATTGGTTATGCTACTGTCTATAACTACTTGGCTGTTGTTCTGTTCCTGGCAAATATCAAATTGCCTTGTATTACATCAGACCATCTAACTTGTAGCTGTCTATCTGCTCCAACTGACAGCAACCCTCACATGTCCTAGACAGAAGTCTTTTTGCCAGGGACTGAAGTGAGGATCCAATGCTTGCAAACCATGTGCACTATACCCCATGTATAAAGATAAACTTCTATATCAGTTCAACTGCCATTGTTTGCCCCTTAAAAATGCTGGAAATTCTCATTTGGTGTCAGTGCTTGGAATTCTCTGTGCAAGGTATCTGGCCACCCCCTCATTGAATCTAGCTCCCAGGATTCCCTGGAGAAAGAAAATGACTGTTAAACTAGCTTAAGCCTGTAGCACAGATATACCCAAAGAAACAGATGTATATTTGGCACAAGCCATTAAGCTGACTATTCCCTTAAGACTTTTACATATTATCTTGGATAAGATCCACAGTTCCTCCTTGCAGTGCTTCATTGCAAATAGTTGCGGAGGTACAGAATGTACATGCAAATGAGGTGCAGTGTTTTCCCTCTGTGCGAGTATGAAATGTATAGCAAATGTCATGAGAAAACTTGTTCTCATTATTTTTTAACCCACTTCTTTGGAAGAGTGGCTGATGTGATTTGAATCAACTTCTGTAGCTTACCACTCAGGTTTTGTGGAATGCTTGACTTTGTTAAATCTCTGCTTCTTTCTGAAACTAAATCATTGAAAAGTCTATCGGCTTGGGTTTTAAAGTGAAAGTTGAAATGATGTTATCGTACCACTTATAGTAGTACATATAGTAGGATGACAAGTGAAATTATGGAATTGTGTTTCCAAATTTTCAACTGAATAATGAATCTGTAGATGAGATACCGTATTTTTCGCTCCATAAGACGCACTTCCCCCCCAAAAAAAAGTGGGGGGGGAAGTGTGTGCGTCTTATGGAGCGAATACTGCAAAAAAAAATAAAAGCTCCGGCCCCGCCCCCTGCCCGCTCTGCTCACCTTCCCAGGAAAGTGTGGGTGGGATGGCAGTCATGCTGAGCAAGCCCTCCTGTCTACTCAGAAGTAAGTCTCAGAGTCACTGGGGCTCACTCCCAGGAAAGCGTGGGTGGAGTGGCAGTCTTGCTGAGCAAGCCCTCCTGTCTACTCAGAAGTAAGTCTCAGCGTCACTGGGGCTCACTCCCAGGAAAGCGTGGGTGGGGTGGCAGTCTTGCTGAGCAAGCCCTCCTGTCTACTCAGAAGTAAGTCTTAGAGTCACTGGGGCTCACTCCCAGGAAAGCGTGGGTGGGGTGGCAGTCTTGCTGAGCAAGCCCTCCTGTCTACTCAGAAGTAAGTCTCAGCGTCACTGGGGCTCACTCCCAGGAAAGCGTGGGTGAGGTGGCAGTCTTGCTGAGCAAGCCCCTAGAGCAGGGGTACTCATTATGTCGATTGAGAGCTACCAGTCGATCTCCAGGCGAAATGAGTCAATCGCAGGCTTCTCTCCCGTCCAAGCATCCCTAGGAGTGAGCCCCTGGCAGGCTTGTGAGTCCAGGGAGGGAGCCTAGGGAGTGAGTCCAGGGAGCCCAGGGAGTGAGCACCTGACGGTTCTGTGTGGTTCCGTGTGCAAGGGGTTTTGCACTGGTCTTGCTGTGATGTCTATACAGAGATCTTCCCTCCCCCACACCTTTCCCCTGCTTTTGCACTGGTATGTATGGAGATCTGCGCCCCCCCCACTTCCATCTGTTGGTTCTGTGTGCAAGGGGTTTTGCACTGGTCTTGCTGTGATGTCTATACAGAGATCTTCCCTCCCCCACACCTTTCCCCTGCTTTTGCACTGGTATGTATGGAGATCTGCGCCCCCCCCCCCACTTCCATCTGTTGTTTCTGTGTGCAAGGGGTTTTGCACTGGTCTTGCTGTGATGTCTATACAGAGATCTTCCCTCCCCCACACCTTTCCCTTGCTTTTGCACTGGTATGTATGGAGATCTGCGCCCCCCCCACTTCCATCTGTTGTTTCTGTGTGCAAAGGGTTTTGCACTGGTCTTGCTGTGATGTCTATACAGAGATCTTCCCTCCCCCACACCTTTCCCCTGCTTTTGCACTGGTATGTATGGCAATCTGCCCCCCCCCCACTTCCATCTGTTGGTTCTGTGTGCAAGGGGTTTTGCACTGGTCTTGCTGTGATGTCTATACAGAGATCTTCCCTCCCCCACACCTTTCCCCTGCTTTTGCACTGGTATGTATGGAGATCTGCGCCCCCCCCACTTCCATCTGTTGTTTCTGTGTGCAAGGGGTTTTGCACTGGTCTTGCTGTGATGTCTATACAGAGATCTTCCCTCCCCCACACCTTTCCCCTGCTTTTGCACTGGTATGTATGGAGATCTGCGCCCCCCCCCACTTCCATCTGTTGTTTCTGTGTGCAAGGGGTTTTGCACTGGTCTTGCTGTGATGTCTATACAGAGATCTTCCCTCCCCCACACCTTTCCCTTGCTTTTGCACTGGTATGTATGGAGATCTGCGCCCCCCCCCCACTTCCATCTGTTGGTTCTGTGTGCAAGGGGTTTTGCACTGGTCTTGCTGTGATGTCTATACAGAGATCTTCCCTCCCCCACACCTTTCCCCTGCTTTTGCACTGGTATGTATGGAGATCTGCGCCCCCCCCACTTCCATCTGTTGTTTCTGTGTGCAAGGGGTTTTGCACTGGTCTTGCTGTGATGTCTATACAGAGATCTTCCCTCCCCCACACCTTTCCCCTGCTTTTGCACTGGTATGTATGGAGATCTGCTTTCCCCCCCCCCTTGTATTGGAATCCAGGAAGATCTGGTGAGGAGGTAGATGTGGTGTCAGCAGTGGCCCCTTTAAGGGTAAGTCCTGGGCATCCAGCAGAGTGTGCTGCACAGCTGCAGCCACTGGAAGGCAATAGGGCCCTCAGGGATATAAGGAGTACTAGAGGCAGAAAGGGTTTGTGGGTTTTGAAGGAGTGCAGGTTGGAGGTAGGAGAGCAGACTGACTGGGTTTATTGAATTTGGAATCTGACTGTGGATTGTGACTGGACTTGGATACCCTGATGGATTTGACTGACCTACCTGGAACCTGACCTTGGACTGTAATTTGGCTTATTGGCTCTGGACTCTGATTTGGTAACTCTGATTGATGGGACTGATTTAATTGGCATCTGTGGACTGGAACTGGACTCACTTTTGCTTGCTGCACTGGTGAGTTGCACAAGGGGGACTGATCAGCCTTAAGCGGGCACGAGGCCCAGTGGTTTGGAATTTGGCAGAACATCATTGTAGCAGAAAGATAATGTGATCCCCTATTTGCGTGCACCTGCTTTTGTGAGCTTCATAAATTCTGACTCTAGCGATGATGAGTTCTTGGGGTTTCCAGAAAACTAGAGTACTCAAACCTTTAAGTCTCTCCGTTTGTTAATGACAGTGATAATGGTTCTTAATGCCACTGTTGACTGCTGTTCACTTTACATGGTTCAAATGTTATTCTGTTATAGTTTATTAAATATTTTATTACACTATTTGGTTCAGAATATTTTTTCCTTGTTTTCCTGCTCTAAAAACTAGGTGCGTCTTATGGTCAGGTGCGTCTTATGGAGCGAAAAATACGGTATGTACTGATCCCAGAACCCAATCCTATCATTTCCCCCACGCTCCTCTGGTGCAGCCATGCCAAAAATGGATGTGCTGTATCCAGCAGGGGAGGGATTGAGAGGATTTAAATCCCCTTACCCCTGTGTGAGGCTGCAAACCTATCCACACTTTCCTGGCAGTAAGCTCCATTGACTATAATGGGACTTACTTCTCAGTAAACATGCATAGGATTGGGCTCTAAGCCTCCCAACCTGCAATGGGTCTCCTTAGATTGTGCTAGCAATTTCGCTATCGCAAGTCAGAGGAGAAAAAGGGACAGGGACGCTAATGCTGAAGGAGATAGGATCTGGTATGCACCTTTGGCACCAGATCCACTGCTTCCCGCAGCTTCCCCACCCCTTGTAAGACCCTCTCCCTGCCCCATTTCACTCCTTCCCACCTCACAACTGCCTTACCTGCTCTAGTAGATGTAAACAGCTCCCACAATTCTCCCATAGCACTGCTATCTCACGTTGCAACATTCTTAAAATAGCTGTGGGTGATTCCAAAACATCAACCAAACCAGCAATAACAAAAAAAAAATCCAGCATCAAGGAGCTCCAACAGTAATGGAGGCAATGTCAGCCAATGCCAATGGCCTTCTCAAGCAGCTGTGTCTTGATCATACACCAAAAGGCATATAATGTAGGTGCCTGTCTGGTCTATAAGGGAATGGCACTTAATGGGCTTCTGCCATCACTGAAAGCAATGTTGTCTCTTTTGAATGCCAATCAAGGTTCTTACGATTTGGACACCCAAACCAGGGCCTCAGATGATGATCTGAACGTAGCGGAGGTACAAATGAGAGAGTGGTTCTTCAAATGCCCTCGTCCTAAACAATTTAGGATTTTAAAGATAAGAGCCACCACCCTGAATTGAGTCTGGAAGCATATATAGTTTTTAGCGATTTGGTTTGCATTTCCATAGACTTGGGGACCATGTGTTCATTCTTGTAGAAATGAATGAATGGTGTGGGGAGCAAAATCATACCTGCTGTTCCTATCCCTGGCCTCCAGGTGACCATCCAAACCTATGAAGAGAGCCTGCACAGGTACACACATTTAGGCTTTGTTCACAGGTTCAGTTGAACATGTGGAGATCAAGGAATAGGACTAGCGTGGCTCAATCCTTCTGCCCCATTTACAGGTTCATTTCTATATGGTTGAATATGTGGATAGTCCTAACATTAGCTTGGGTAGTATCCAGACTTGCTTGCTCTAGAGAAAGAGATTCTTGCTGGATGCTACCCATGGTCTTTGTTGTGTCTCACCAGCTGATTTGAACTCATGAAAATATGAAAATTCATAGAAACAATATGCTTGGTTTTAGCCAGTGGAGTTCAAAGCTCTTAAAGGATTTTCTTACAAACTGTCATTTGGGCATTTAACAAAAAAATCATTTCTAGTATTGAAATTGTCACGCCGCAATTTAAATATCAAGCAAGCTGCTCAAAGATGAAATGGTGACTTGATCACACTTAAACCTGTTACAGATATCTCATTTCAAATATTTAATAAGGGCCTTTTTTAATGGTCCACTCTATGGTGAATCTATTTTACAGTTAGGTCCTAGCCTTGTACTTACAAGCCATAAGTAGGAGGTGAGTTTTTTCGTTGATAATAAAATAAACACATAAATCACTTTCTGCATCTCTATTTTTTGTAAAAACAACAACAAAAAAATTCAAAATCTATAAAAGCTACAAATAATTCTCTAACACCTCTACATGCATGTGGCTGTATTTGCTGACACTATACCACCTATATCACCTACCTAGTACACTTTTAAAGAGTTTATAATTTATAACTATATAGAAATGCACTCTTGGAATAAAAAACACTTAACACTGCTTTCAGCATGTCTAACTTTGGAAAACATCAAAATCCACAAAAATAAAACCTATTCCGCCCATCTGTAGTCATAAGTAAGATTTGTGCTTGATTCCCTGCAGTGTTTAAATCAAGACAATTTTTTTTAATTTGCCTTTGCAGTTATAAGTGTATAAATCATTTTCAAGTGTACTTTTTCTTTATAAATCACACTTCCAATGACTGTAGATTTATATATTCAAAACAATTTTGAAGTTTTGTAGAATTTATCAGTGGGAATACATTTCACTAAACTCTGTAAACCGTAAAGGGCCAATTTTAAATTTTGGTTATTGTGTCTCCTTTCTCTCTTCATTATACTTTACTAGCTGCCAGCGTCCAAGGTCAGGCCAAATGAGAGACAATCTTACAGCAGATAAGAGTTGACAGAAAATGTAGGCAAAGTAAATAATAATCTGTGACTGGTGATAATGGAAATGTCACTGAACTAGGAATTACTGTATGTGTGAAGGATCTTCCCCCACCAATTCCAAAGCCTTCTAAAAAGTAAAACAATATATCGCAGTGAAATGATAGATTAAAAAAAAACTATAGAAAGAATGAAATCATATTGTGGCTGGAAAAATATCGCAGCCATTAACTGCTCCAATGATTACATCAACAAGCCTATCCATTTTAGATATTAGAACAGAGAACCGCTAATGTCATTTTCAGTAAGAAGACAGTTTTGTTTCAAAGGCTGTTAAGACTTCAATCTGTTCACCCCAATGAATCCTATGAAATGCAAAAATGATACAATTTCTTCTGTGTTGTTCATCTTCTTAGGGCCCAATCCTATGCCCCACCAGTTCGAAGAACACAGCACACACTGTTTTGTGTGTAGTGGTTATCTACATAGGTGCTGGGCTTAGCCTTCGTAACATGGCAACCGGCAGGCAAACTTGCTGGTTCCCCCCCTCTCAGGCACACCAGAGTGGGCTAGTTGCTGAGTCTTCGCCCAGAGTCTGTCAACAAGAGGATGTTATGAAAAAGTGCATATCTAGGAATGTGTATTGCGGTCAAGCCAGAGCCAGCAGGTTTCTTAGCAGTGCAGATTTCTGCAACCTTCAATAATTTTCCCTAGTGTCATCATGTGCTTTGAGAATGAATAAAAGTCTGTGGAAGCTAGCCGGGAGAGCGGACTTCTCTCTCCATCTCATACCGTCCTACTTCCGGCTTAGCTCTCCCTGCTCTCAACCCTCTAAATGTCTGCTGTGTCTCTCATTGCTCTGACTTCTTGCTGCTCTAATTCTAACTTTCAAACCCTCAGAGTGCTTCTGCTTTTAGCACTCTTCCTCAGGCACCAAGGTTCTAAACCCTGGGTGCTTCCCAAGCAGCATTGCGCTGCAACGGGGGGGGGGGGGAGAGGGAAACCAGACAACCAGGGTGAGATAACTAAAGATTGTCCTTACCTCCTTGTAGGCCGCCTGGCTGCCAATAGGTTTCCTCAGACCTATGCCAGCTATTTAGTCAAATTTCAGACAAGTCAGAGGAGACCCAGGTCACATTTCAGGGTGGGGATAGGATAGTGTGCATGGCTGCCTCTGATATCATCCATCTCTCACACTTAACTGCCCCCTGTCCGACCCACTTCCCCCCACACTGCCCACAATCCTCCTCCACACTGCTCCCACTGCCAACCTACCAGCTCCGACAGAGTGTCTGGGATCTACTGTCACAGAGCCTCCAGCCGTTTGCACCAATGGCCCCAGTGTGCACAATGGTGGCACAGCTTTCACATTCCCAGTCCAGGATTTAGAGCCCAATCCTGAGCTCTTCAGTGCCTGTGGTATGAGCATACCACTGACATTGGGTATCATAAATGTGTTAGGGGGCACTGAGCTCAGCACTGAACAGACAACACCCAGAGCAAGAGAAGAGCACAATAAAATCTTAGCATGTGCTGTAAGTACAGTTATTCCGGTGGCACGTGTATTAGCACGTCACCGGCGTTTACCCTGCCCGCCCACGAGACACAGGAAGGGCCAGCCTCGCAGCCGATTGGCTGGGGGCTAATTGTTCTGGGGCCACGTGCAGGCTGCTCAGAGAAGCCCGCGCAGTCGGGACCAGGCAGCGGTCAGAGGAGGACCTCCTTTGCGCTGCTGCAAGATGCAGGCCTTGTTGCTGTGGCCCCGAGCCCAGCAGACTCCTGTGGGTGCCTGCCTGCCCTCTCGTTTGAGACTGGGGCAGCGAGTGGCGGCTGGCGGCGGTGCCCGGGTTGGGGCTTCTTGGCTGGGCTGCAGGGGGCTTTCCTTGTAGGGCGGGGGCAGTGGTCCGGCTGCGCCCCTCTTTGGTCCCACGCCTCCAGTTGGGTTGGTGTGTGGGGCTGGTGCGAGGGTGGACTCCGGCTCCTCATTCGCAGGGTGAGAGGCGGGCACCCGTTGCTGCAGGCTGCGCTCAGCGAGAGCTGCTGAGCGCGTGACCTCCTCCCTCCCCCGGCCGCCCAAGGGTTGGTTGGGGGAGGGGTTGGCCATCCAGCACTGCGGCACCTGGCGGCTCTGCTTGGGCAGGTCCGTGCCCAAGCCCTGCGGGTGAGGGGCCGCCTGCTTGGTTGCAGGCGCCCCGAGGGAGCGCCCAGGCACGTGCGTGGCTGCAGCTGGTTTTTGCAGGCTACGCTCGGTGGGAGCTGCTGGGCGCAGGACCTTCCCCCCCAGCCGCCCGTGGGCGGTTTGGACAGCCAGCGCTGCGGCGCCTGGCAGCTCTGATTGGGCGAGCCCGTGTCCGTGCCTGCCCGAACCCTGATGGTGAAGGGCCACCTGCTTGGTTGCAGGTGCCCCGTGGGAGCGCCATCCAGGCACGTGCTTGGCTGCAGCTGGTGCCTGTTTTAAAGGGTCGCTGGAGCGCCTTGCCTGGGCTCCTTGCCTGCTAATTGTTGCACCTGCCTTTCACCCTCCTTACACAATTGGGGTTTGCAGACTGTGCTGGGCATTTCTCCTCCCCAGAGCTTAAAGGAGACCTGCAGTTTTTCTGGTTTTGTTTCCCTCACTTGGCTGTGTCACCTGGTGGCTGAGTGGTGTCAATGCTCAACCTTGAATAAAGCTAAGCAAGTTTAGCTGTGGTTGTGGATGAGATGGGAGACCTTGATTTGGATAGCAATTTTGCTGTGTCCTCAGCATTTAAAAAAAAAAAAAAAGAAAGAAAGACAAGAAAAAAGGAAAAACAAAACAAAACAAAAATAAGGAGTTGAATAAATAATAAAGTGGGGATAAAAATTTAAATTGTATTAATAATTAAAGAAGTTGTGATTTTATATATATAAAATATATATATTTTATATATATATAAGTGTAGTTATAATTAAATAAATAATAGGAACAGGTGGAGGGAGCACATTAGAATATTTTAGTGGTAAGTATTGTACAGGTGATAGGTTAGTTAGCAGTGGTCCTCTTCCCCAATTGCAAGCATGCCTGAGAGAAACAAGAAATCCAGGGGGAGGGCCCCAAAGCACCCCCCCATCCTGCACCAGCTTCTTCCTCAGATGAGGAAGATAATACAGCTGAGCTTCGGGCCCTGGTTGCACGGCTGAAGGCGCTTAAGAAGGAGAAAGTAATGCATGATGCTGGTTTGTGAGATGGCACATCAGGTGTTCCCCCCCCAGTCAGGGGTCTACCAGAAAGGGGCGTGGTGTGAAGCTCATACAAATCCTCTCTTCCAGATTTACCATTTTGGAGAAGCTCATTGAGCAACAGGGTCCAAGACCTCTAACTGTTCAAGTTCAGGCATCAGAACTTGATGGACAGCAGCAGTCTAAGGGGTATCTTCCCAGACAGGGCCCATGCCTCTGGCGGGTGAGAGTGGGCAGATGGATAGCTCAGCCTCAGTTGTAGTATGGGATAAGCAAGAAGGAGTGAATTCCCCAGTGTTGGCACCTTTAGTTCCATTGCCCTGTTGGCCAGCTTGGGGTATTTAGGTGCCACAAGCTCCCCCCTTGTGGAGTGCTTTGGAGGAATATGGCAGGAATATGGCAGCAATCTGGGATCTCCACGGGCACCAGCAGCCCAGGTGGGGCAGACCGTAGCTGCTGCCTTTCTATTTACGGGGGTTTCCCCAGTCTCCAGTGTCCCTTATAGCCTCGCTCCTTACGCAAATGTCCCGTATCGGGTTTTCTCTCAGGGAGCCATGGAAGGGTCAGGTGAGTGTGGCCTATGGGGATGTGGCCCTTCCTTTGGGTGGTCACCTCACCTTGGCAGTTATAGAAAAATTTAGTGGGGCGAGTTTGTTGATGTGTTTAGTTTATTGTGTGAGGAACCTGAGCCAGCCTTGCAGGTGGGCGACCCAGCGCCTGACCCCCAAGTGGGACAATGGCATAAAATTGATAAAATTAGAATAATTGGTTGAACGGATATATTATTTATGCTGCAGTAGTTATTCAAAGGCAGCCAGCACTGGCAGCCGCGCTTTAAGTACCTGGATATTATCCCCTCAACTGGCAGGTTTCACAGCAGGAATTGTGGGTTCAAATTTTCTGGCTGGCCCGGTCCAATTTGGGCGATTGATCCATTAGTGGGCATTTGCTCTGGGTGCAGCCAGGCCAGTGGCAGGGATGTTAGGAGTGTGATGCGTTCACCACCACCACCACCCCCCCCCCCGCTCCTGCTATGAGTTTAACTCCATGGGGCAGGGCGGCAGGGCAGGTTGCACATGTCAGCGGGCAGTACAACGGCCAGCACTCGGTGTCCATGTGCCCCAAGTTGGCAGGAGTTAGGAGGAGTCCCAGGCTCCGAGCTGGGCAGGCCAAAAGTGGGGGCGGTCAGCCCCCTCAAGCTGGGAAGGTGGCCCACCCTGATTAGAGTAGAGGTGTTGGCTGTATTTTTGTAGGGGTAGCCGAAGTTTTCGGACGCTCAATCATTAGTTGAAGGTTGTGACAAGGGATTTCAGATTCCTGCAGCCCCTCCCTCCAGGTCTACCTGGGCAAGGAATCTCCTGTCGGTAAAGGGTATGTTGGGAATAGTTTAAGCTGAGATAGATAAGGAATAGGGAGCCGGCCATCTGGCGGGCCCCTTTAAGTCTCCTCAGTTTCCCAATGTTTAAGTGTTCCCGTTACATGTAGTTCCAAGAAGGTCCCTGGACCTTCCATCTCATTCACCATCTGTCCTATCCTTATGGGGGTTCAGTTAGTGATAGGATCCCTGCACACCTTAGCTCATTACGATATATTCTTTGGACCAAGCTATCAGGGTAGTACGTGGCCATGGCCTTGGCACCCTCATGGCCAAGGCGGATATTGTGTCTGCAGTCAGACTCTTGCCCGTCCACCCTGATGATTTTTGTTTGTTTGGTTTTCAGTTTAATGGTTCCTTATATCTGGATAAAGCGCTACCAATGGGATGCGCAATTTCCTGTGCCCTTTCGAGAAATCTGCCTCCCTTTTGGAGTGGTTAGTGGTGAGCAGAGCACGACTCGCCTCAATGTCTATTATTTTGAGGGCCCCGCAACTACCCTTACGTTTTGGTATTGAATTAGGCACTGTACAGCGGTGCAGTAGGCTGCCTAGCAACAGGTTGGTTAAGCTGCAGCAGCTAATTTGTGCTGGCCTCCAGGCTCCGAAATTGTCCTAGAGACATTTACAGGTTCTTGTGGGGCATCTGAATTTTGCCTGCAGGGTAGTTGCCCCTGGCCAGGCCTTTTTTCAGGAGGCTGCATGCCTGCATGGCGGGTATTAGAGGCCTCACCATCGCCTGCGGATCACCCAGGACATGAAGGCAGATTGGGTAATCTGGTTACAGTTTTTGGAGTTTGATAATGGTGTATCCTTTTGGCAGCAGGAGTGTTTACTTGGGGCGGAGCTGCAGGTTCACTCTGATGTTGAGGGTGGTTTTGGATTTGGAGTTATTTTAGAAAGAGATGGTGTTCTGCCCCTTGGCCGGATACAGGGGTTTCAGAAGGGGTTACTGTAGGCATGATTTTTTAGGTCTGTCCCCTCCTTGCGGTGGCAGTTCAATTATGGGCAGAGGAATTTGCCAACTCCACCATGCTTTTCTGGTGCGACATCCAAGCTGTGGTTTTTGTCGTTAACCAGCAGACGTCCCGATCACCACGGGTAATGGGACTGGTGAGGGTGTTTGTTTTGCATTGCCTTAAGATTAACACCTTGTTTTTCATTAGGCACATCCAGGGTCTTGATAACGGCATAGCCGACACCCTATCTTGTTTTTTAGGTGGAGCATTTCCGGCAGCTGGCTCCAGGGGCGCGGCGGGCTCCCGACCCGATGCCCCTTTGGCTTAGGACCCTTGGCTGTGCAGAGCGCAGCATGTAATTTTGTCTGCGCTTGCGCCGTCTACCTTCACAGCTATCAAAGGGAGGCAAGGGAATTTGAGGCCTTTTGGGCAGCCCTGGCCGTACCCCAAGTCTGGCCTATTCCGCCAGAACACCTGATGCGGTTCTTTTATACCTGCAGGGCATTAACGTATCGTGTGGGTCTTTATCAGTGTACTTGGCGGCATTGGCGTTCTGTGCCAAGGCCTCAAGTTTTGCTGATGCTGGTCTTGTTTGGCTGCACGTCCTGTGGTTTGGGATGCCTTGTTCTGTCATGTTGATGCCTCACCTGTTATGTTTTTCCAGTTTAGGGTCCTTTTTCGCAGGGCAGTGGCGGACCTTGGTTTTCGGACGGAAGATTACGGCCTGCACTCTTTCAGGACTGGGGCTGCATCGGCTGCAGCTGATATCGGCCTCCCAGCCCGGGACATTCAGAGGATTGGCCGTTGGCGCTCCTGCGCATTTTTCGTATTACGTCAGAGAGCCTGACAAGCACTGAGCGGGATTCGCTCGGCTATTCCCCCTCGCCCTGGTGGTAGGGGCGAGGGGTGATGCAGATACCACAGAAATTTCCAGGCGCGGCCTGTGACAGCGGTTGGGCGCTCTTTATACTGGCATTGCCAGGTGTTTATAGTGGCACTGCCACAAGTTCCTGTATTGCATGCTATATTTCCGGGCTTGTCCCGTGACAGCGGTTGGGCGCTCTTTATAGTGGCATTGCCAGAAGTTTATCGTGGCACTGCCACATGTTCCTGTTTTGCATGCTATATTTCCGGGCTCGTCCCGTGACAGCGGTTGGGCGCTCACTTGCACTGGCTTTGCCAGGTGCTATATGGTTAAGTGATGCATGTTTCTGGAATTGTGATTCCTGTTTTCCTGTCCACAGGTTCCAGGGCGGGAGCAGTTCGGGTCATTATCTTCAGCCACTCCATCGTTTTCTGGGCAAGGAAGAGGGCGGCATCCAGTAGCTTTGGCATGCAGTTGCAGCTCGGTTCCTTGGCTACTGTGCATTGGGTTGCACGGCGGGGAATGCTGTGGGATCAGCTTCTTCCTGCTTTTTATGAGTTTGTGCATGCCCATGCCCAGCCTCACATCGTCGTTATACATTTGGGAGAGAACGACCTGGGCCAGAGGACGACTCTGTCCTTGAGGCTTCAGGCCTACAGCGATATTCTCCACATTAATCAGCATCTTGCGGGACGGTCATCTTATGGTCTGACCTCTTGCCTCGCAGTGTTTGGTGTTATGCCTCTGATGTTAAAAAGATTGAACTGGATAGGAAGAAGGTAAATTCGTATGTGAGGCGGGCAGTACCCCTTTACGGAGTCGGTGTCATTTATCACCCAGGCATCAGCTATGATGCGCCCCAGTTGTTCAGAAGCGATGGAGTACACCTTTCAGTGTTGGGCAATTATACTTTTCTTCTTGAATTGCAACTGGGCCTCCGGAAATTTGTTTCCGTGTGGGGCGGTGGGGCCAAGCGCTAGGCTGACCCCCCGGGTGGCAGGTGTCGTGCGGGTTTTGGGTAGGTAAGGTCATATCGGTGTACACCGCAGGGTGGCAAGGGCCGGGTGGACTCCACGCTTGGTCATGCTGGCATTCCCGGCTGGGTGGCGCAGGCTGGATGAACCTCGGCCTGGTGGTAAAGGCGCACCGCGGGTTCGCTCGGGTGGCCTGAGCTAGCCTGCCACCCTGCCCCTTCGGGGTGACAATGAAGGGGGCGGCAGGCTTGTACTGACGCTGCCCTGAGTCTGGTGTGGTCGCCCAAATCACTATAGGGGGAAGTAGACGGGCAGCTCCGTTTCCCCCATGTAGAACCCGCATGACTTATTTGTTAGGCCCTGTTGCAATCTGAAGTATATTTAAATAGTTAATAAAGTGGCCCTTTGTACCATATACCCTTGCCTGTGTCTTTATTGGGGGGTGCTGGGTAATTTTGCATTCACTTCAAAGACGGCTTCCTTAGCTTTGTGCAACAACTGGGATGAAAGGTACGAGTATATAAACTCAGCCAAACTGATATTCAAATAAGAATACTGTTAAGTGTTGCTCATAAAGTGCATTGTAAAGACACATTGCGCTCTGTTTGGATAACTCCGTAGCTGCATTATATTTACCATGGGTATACATACATAGACACCTGTGTGGAACCAAAGCATAATTAAATGGTCACTCGGGTCCATTTGTTCCCTTAAGTGTTGATTTTATGGATGCATTCAATTGGTGAGCGGGCAGATTTTGTGAGCATAATTTAGGTACTGAGGTTTGCAAGCTTCGTCTTCATGTATTCTAAGTGAAATCTGTTCTCAGAATGGTCGAGGTTGTTTAGTTTAATGAAGCATATAAGACAGAGACAAAACTTTGGACCTGGCATCCTTACTTTATCTAGTGGTTTGTTATACCCACTCTGTGTGAGTGTAAAAAGCCCTGCTGAAAAAGCATGTTTCCATTGCTGTTTTGCGATTAAAAAAAAAATTGTCCCAAACTTGTCCAATTCTCTTTTCTTCTGATATTATAATTCCATCACTATTCAAATGCCCAGATAGTTTGTTTTTTTTTTCCAAGGTGTCATCTCTGTTGTGGGACTGTCGAATATCTGTGATGTTCTATTCATATTTCAGCTATCGGCTCATTCAGGAGTATCTTGGGGAAATCTCAGGAAGGAGCTCTTTCCTGCTCACGTAAACTCACCAGGGAACCTGAGTGATAAAGCATTCCTTTCCATTAGTAGATGTGGAAATTTGCAATCACATGAATTTGGGTGTGATAAGGGACCAGATAGTAGCCTGCCTCAATGAAACTACCTAAGGCAAGTTGGACTAAGATGAACTCTGATCAAAAATAACAGTACTACCTGCACTTCTTTCACATGAATCTGCAAATGATATTGCATAAGAACCTGTCAGATTAAATGACACCCACAGCTCTTTTACTGACTGACAGCTATCGAAAACCAGCTGGAGGAAATCAGAAAAAAGTTATTGTTTCATTTTCTGCCTACCCCTGAAGTGTGCGGCTTGGTTTGCTTTTCTGTTTGAGCTATTTTCTGCAGAAATATTATGATAGTACATTTCTCCATTTACAGCAAGTTGATAGCTTGCTTTGTTGATCCGTGAAAAGCTTGTGGGTATAGGTGTGTCCCAACAGGATGGGCTACCTGATCCTCTGATCACTTTCAGCTCTATGACCTTTGAAGGTTTCTATTAAAGTTCAGAATATTAGCAGAAAACAAACTCAAGAAGATTGTGGTTGCAATCTACATAGTTCCTTAAGAGTAAGCCCCATTGAACCAGATGGGTGTTCCTTTTGAGTAAACCTCAATAGGATTGTGCTGCTTGAGTTTTAACAATCTAATAATTTAATTTGTTAATCCACTAAAGGACTATATAAATCTCTAATGTGAATCGCGAATAGGCTCTTCTTATCAAAATTACAGCATGATTCTATGCATGTCTACTCAAAAGTAAGTCCCATTGAGTTCAATGGGACTTATGACCCAGTCCTATCATAGATTGGGCTGGTGCACAGAGGGCTTTACAACGCAGTTCCATTGTTGTAAAATGGCATCCGGCAGTGACCATTTTAGGTATGTGGTGGCCATTTTAAAGTAGATTTCCTGCTACAGGCAGGTTGTTGGACTAGATGAAGTTGTGGGTCCCTTCCAATTCTATGATTCTATGGTCAGGGGATGAGTGGGGGCACTATGGGGGCACCAGACAGGGGCAGGGTTTTGCCCCAAGGAACCCTGCAACAGCAACGACGTGGTTGTGAATCTTAATACTTGTGGGAATGTTGAGTCATTTAACATTCCAGATATGTTAAATATCTGCAGGAGATCTGGTCTAGAGGGCAGGAGGTCGGGCAGGAGATCTGGTCTAGAGGGTAGAGCCTCTGTTTGCCTGAAGATAACATCCACAGGTCGCCAGTTCAAGGCCACCGGCACCATGCGACCTTGAAGCAGCTGACAAGCTGAGCCGAGTTATTCCATCTGCTCTGAGCGTGGGAGGATGGAGGCCAGAATGTGAAACCAGATCAGAAAGAAACATCTGAATGTTGTGGTTCTTGGAAGACAGAACCTTCTTTCAATTGTAAAAATCCCTATAGGGACTTAAATAGCCTGCCTATGTAAACCACCTTGAATAAAGTCTGAGGAGAAATCTCACGACCAAGAAAGGTGGTATATAAATACCTGCATTATTATTATTATTTGATCCACTGTCCCTGCTGTTACATATCCATCTCACCCAGATATCGCTTGTATGGCATTGTCCTCCCTACTGTGAAAAAGCCACCCATGCAGGCAGCTGTGATGACCATGAATTCCTCATTTTATTAAGTTAACATGAAACAAATCGAAGGTGATAGACAATTACTATATCTATATCACAAGAAAGATAAGGAAATTGTGGTTGCATGAATTAAAAAAAATAAATCAATGAATATTGACGTAGCATTACTCAGAGAGAATTTTTTCCTTGTCTGTGAAGAAGTGCTGTGATGTAGGGTGTCTAACTAGGGTTTGCACAGAGTCACAGGCATCAGATTGCATTATTCTCTAAAATAAAGGCAACCAAGAGGAAGATATCTAAGTGGCATGGGAACACAACTTTTTCACAAGAGCTGTTTCTTCCTTCATGCAAGGCTAGACTGCTATTGCACTCAAAACATTTGGGGCTTTTAAATTCTGTTTTGTTACTGTTAGTTACTTTCCAAACCTTGATAAAAAAGACACCACTTGTATAATCACAGGTGTGTATGCCTTTCAGACAGCAGTTTCCTCCATTGTTTAGTTTAGTTCTGTACTGCTAAGCTGGAAGCAGAAGGAGAGGATTCTCAAGGAGGTGGCACCAGTGAGTATGGGGGTTTTGCTGGTTCTGGCCTGGGTCAGATCCATTGAGCCTGCCAGATGCCAGACTGCCATTTGGACTGGCAGTGATGAGATAGGAAGTTGTATTCGGGGCAGGGGAGGGCAGGGCGCGGGGAGGAACCGGGACAGGAACAGGGTGGGACCAGCTGAGTCCTGCTTCTCTATATCCTATCTTCCATGTTGGGCTGCAGAGCCCAACACGGAGCCTCTCAAGTCTATGCCAGCAAAAGAGCCAGCATAGGCTTTGAGCAGCCCCATTGTGGGGCCTGGGGAGGCCTCCAGTGGCCTCAGTGGTACTACTGGATGCAGCGGTAGCCATTTTGGCACTGCTGCACCCGGTGGAGCTGCCAGGGATAGGACTGGGCTGCCCACTCCTTAACACTGTGCTGGATTGTGAACATTTTTTGAGTGTGGAGGGTCCTGTAAAGGAGCTCACTTCAAAGCAACCAGACCATCGTTCTCTTTCAAAATATTTCATAGCATTTTCAATGAATTGCCCAGTGTCATTTAAGGCATCCTCCATGAATCTGTCACAGACTGAGTGTACTGCAACAACAAACGTTGTTGGACATAAATTGTGTGGGAAGAACATCAAAACTATAAAACTGACCAAAAGGTTACAGAGTATGTCACTTTTCAAAAAGAGACAGCCGACAACTTGCTGGGTGGACAGGATGATCCATGGGGAAACTGTTTATGGGGACAAAATGGCACGTTTAAAATATTTAACAGATACATTCCAAGCTTCTGATTTTTGGTCCTGTGAATATACGATTGGTATGTCTTTAGTACAGCCTGATTGCAAGCTTTAGTAGAGCCTGATTGACAAGAGCTAAGCACAGATTAAAATAAGTATAGTACATACTGTGAAAGATCTTTTAAGAAAGTAACATCATCATTCCATACCCATATTTTTTTTTTTTTCTCTCGATAGTAGTGTTAAACTGTCAGTACATTTTGGCACGAACGGGAGAAATTTGCGGCCTGAGTATGGCAAGGCCTGAAATCTGGGGTCTGAATCTAGATGTAAGCCCAAGGCCAAAGTAAGGCTAAAGGAAAATGTACCCAGGTGACCCTGGACTGACCAATGGTAACTATACAAATGTGCTGAGTCAGAGTGACTATGCAGCTCCACTGCAAGTCAATGGGAGAAGGGCTGATGCGTCTTGGGAGGATGACGTAACCAAGTCAAGAGAGGATGAGGTCATCCCTTACCTGATTGGTCAGGAGAGGTATAAGAGGGAGGCTGCTAGAGTTTACCGTCGTGGGGCATTGTGGGAAGTTTGGAAGAGCATGAATCTGTGTTGGTGTATCTGAAGAGCTGTGCTTACTGTTTTGCTGCTGGTGAGACTGGCTACTTGTATCATATGTAAATACAGTTTGGTGGTGGACATCTACCTGGCTTGTGTTTTCATTCCTTCTCTCTGCTATCTTGGATCTTCGGGTGCCAGCAGTTCGCTGCACTATATCGTCTGTGGGTTTTGCACACCACAAAGAGTCTATACCAGGGGTATCAAACTCATTTCATACTAATAGCATTCATGATGCCTGCTGAGGGCAAAAAATGATGTCATTAGGCAGGAAGTGATGTCATTAACAGGTCATAACCAATAATAAACATTTTTTTCTCACTTAGAAACTCAGCTGCAAATTACAGAAAACACAAGAATCTTGATCATATTTCAAGACACAGGAGAGCCCAATTTTCATGTGGGCTGCCCCTTCATCAGTGCCACCTTAGCACTGCTCAGCAGCTGAGAGCCCAAGGGTTGGATAAAAAGCTTCCGTGGGCCACATCCAGCCCCCGGGCCTTATGTTTGACAACCCTGGTCTATACTATGGTCAAATGCACACTTAAACCCCCCCACCAGACATGCAGTTATTCTGTGCAAAAATGCATCCATGGATGCATCCATGAGGTTCAACCCACATGAAATTTCAGTCACATGAATCTGGGGGTTTCTTCATGGAGGTTTCACCACGGAAAGAAAGCAATCTGAGAGAATCCAAAAGCAATTCAGTTCTTCATGGGAAAAGCCATGCTAGTCCCTCTTCTGGTGCTGTCAAAGAGACCTCTTGTTTCTACATGTCCTTCTTAATACGAGTGTGATGCTCAAAACTGGTTGCAGTAATGCAAGTGAGGTCTGATTCATGCAGAGCAGTACGGAATTATCTCCTTGTGTACTGGATTCTGTGCCTCTGTCCAAGCAACTAACCATTGCATTAGTTTTGTTTCACTGCTGCACCACATTGGCTCATGTTCAGCTTGTAGTCCACAAAGGCTGCCAAGTCACTACCAGGATGGAAGACAATTGTCTTCAGTCTGGTCACCCCTTAGTTAAAGGGTGACCAGGGTTTTGTTTTGTTTTTAAAACAAAACAAAACAATATCCCCATATCCAACAGCCCCATATCCAACACAGGGTTGAGTCCAAAAGCAGCTCAGCCCAGGGCAAGGAGAATCACTTCCCCTTACCCCGGGTAAAGCTGCAGTAGCCCCAATTGGGCTACTTGGATTTACACCACCTCTTCCAAGTAGTCCAGAGCTGTCCCAGGCTGCTTGGAACCAGGGACAGGAACTGACATAAATGCCAGATCATGGCCCAACCCCCAGCTCACCTACCACCCACCCTCTCCCTGCCCCAAAATGCTTCCTCTCCATCTTCGCGACCCCCCGACCCCTGCGCCAGCCTGACTTGGCCGGCACGGACTTATCTCCTCCACCAGCCCAACAGGGCTTGTGCCAGCTTCCAGAGGCTGGCACACATTTGTGCGCTGGCCTCTCTCCTCAGGAGGCGGCACAAAAGTGTTTATGGCACTTTTGCAATACTCTTTGGCCAGCACAAGGGACTTGCGCTGGCCGAGGGTGCTCTCAGGATTGCGCTCTTAACTATATAAATATAAAATAGTGGTTCAGAAATACGGGTCTCCAGCTATTGAAGTCAAGAAGAAAGTATTTCATTTCCAGAGGCCCAGACTAGTGTTAGGAGGGCTTTAAAATGACCAGAGGGATCTTTGACTGTTCACCCAGCTATGACCAGGAATATGTAAAAAAAATAGGATTTAGCAGTTGCATCTCAGAAAAGTAGATGAACCATGAAGAATGCAAAGGAAGAAAAATAGACCAGTGTAAAAGGCACTCAAAAAGGATAAGAAAGGACAAATGAAAAGTGAAAAAGGAATAGCAAACCTTGTGTCAAAGAAGGTAATTGAACAGTACAATGCATAGCAAGCTTGATTTCAAGGCAGAAGAACACTCTCAACAATGACAACTGTACAGACAAGGAATCCTTCCTCCCTATTTTAAACAACCAAACTCTGTTGCACTGTTAACACTGTGCTGCAAAGAGATACAAGGTGACTTGGTCAAGATCTCTAAGGTCATGACATCATTGCCCTGGGCATGGGGCATTAGATCTACTGCTGTACTTTAGATCCACTGCTGCTCTGTTGGAGCAGTATACCCTTCTGTATACTCTTTTTTCCAACATGGAGATGATCTTGGCATACCAAAGTTGTCTTCTATTGTCAGCCCACAGAAGTCCTTAAATAGACCACATTTCTCTGACCCAGTTTTAAAATTGGCGGCTCATAAACCTGCCAAGTCATCCTCAAAATGTTTGCTTTTTAAAATAAGATGGTGATTGGTTTTCTTTAAAAGCCCTCTGGATGTCCCATCCCTTTATAAATTGTCATTACTTTATGGCACAGTGAGTGAAGGAGAAGACGGTTTTCTCCCTAACATTAATCATCCCAAGAGTTAGTGAAATTCTGGTAAGACCTGATCTGTGCACAGAGATTGCCTGTCTGAAGCTGGCTGCTTAATGTTCTTTTACCGTCCACTGCAAGATTCCAAGGCCAGCTTAGGAGGATTAAAATCATACTGCCGGTTGAGGTGTTTCCTCATCCTTTCTTAAGGCTTTTATCTATCAGCATTTGTTTTCTAGTTTAAACATTCAAACTGAGTCAAGATACCTATCTTGCATTCAGGACAGGTGTAAAAATGCCCTGATGGGCAGCTTAGAATATAGCTTGGACTCCTGCAGAAAAACACCCAGAACAAATATATGTTGTGGATGGTGGACATCAAATCAGTTTCATTCTAATGGCCTTACCCCCTCACCCCCACTTCCCTCATGCTCTTGAGAAAGATAAAAGTCTGAGCTTATGACTTTATATTCTCAGACCCCCATACAGTGAGTCTGATTTGTGTAAAAAATCATGTCAGCTTGACAGTATATTTTGATACCATCTTCTTCCTAGTCTTGTTTTGCATGGATTTTATGTATCCTTCTCCTTTTTAGAATTATCAGATCAACAGTGTCCTCTCTAAGCGGCTGTAATGTTCGGCAAAAGAGCTCATCCTTTTGGGTTATTATGTAGGTCATATATATTCTCTCCAGCTGTCTTGTTCATTCCTCCTCTTTCTCCTTGAACCACTGTGGGCTACAAATGCTTCTGCGCTCCCAAATTTATGTTCTCCGAGATGCCTGGCTTTGCTTAGAACAGCTCTTTAGAGTTATGAATATCTCAGGTAATTCTGCAAGGTAAATATTGCAAAGATAAAGATGACTTACTGCCTCCTAGCCCAAATTAGGACTGACATTTCATTATAAAATGCTCCTCAGTGAGGGGACTTTGTATTGCCCAGGGATGGGAACTTGCTATGAGGAGTTAGTTGGCAACCTTCAGTCTCGAAAGACTATGGTATCGCGCTCTGAAAGGTGGTTCTGGAACAGCGTCTAGTGTGGCTGAAAAGGCCAATTCGGGAGTGACAATCCCTTCCACACTGGGAGCAAGTGCAGTCTGTCCCTGGCCTGTCTCCCTGGCTATGGGCCTTCCTTCTTTGCCTCTTAGCCTCAGACTGTTGGCCAAATGTCTCTTCAAACTGGGAAAGGCCATGTTGCACAGCCTGCCTCCAAGCGGGCCGCTCAGAGGCCAGGGTTTCCCACTTGTTGAGGTCCACTCCTAAGGCCTTCAGATCCCTCTTACAGATGTCCTTGTATCGCAGCTGTGGTCTACCTGTAGGGCGCTTTCCTTGCACGCGTTCTCCATAGAGGAGATCCTTTGGGATCCGGCCATCATCCATTCTCACGACATGACCGAGCCAACGCAGGCGTCTCTGTTTCAGTAGTGCATACATGCTAGGGATTCCAGCATGTTCCAGGACTGTGTTGTTTGGAACTTTGTCCTGCCAGGTGATGCCGAGAATACGTCGGAGGCAGCGCATGTGGAAAGCATTCAGTTTCCTCTCCTGTTGTGAGTGAAGAGTCCATGACTCGCTGCAGTACAGAAGTGTACTCAGGACGCAAGCTCTGTAGACCTGGATCTTGGTATGTTCCGTCAGCTTCTTGTTGGACCAGACTCTCTTTGTGAGTCTGGAAAACGTGGAAACTGCTTTACCGATGCATTTGTTTAGCTCGGTATCGAGAGAAAGAGTGTCGGAGATCGTTGAGCCAAGGTACACAAAGTCATGGACAACCTCCAGTTCATGCGCAGAGATTGTAATGCAGGGAGGTAAGTCCACATCCTGAACCATGACCTGTGTTTTCTTCAGGCTGATTCGCTCCAGCCTTCCCAGCATCAAGATCACACGCAGCTATCAGGGTGCTGCCTGTGACACCGACCACTCGCTGGTGTGCAGCAGAGTGAAACTGCAAACAAAGCGACTGTATCACACGAAAAGGGAAGGAAGACCTCACATTGATACGAGCAAGACCCGGGATCAGAGAAAAGTGGAGGAATTTGCACGAGCGCTTGAGGAATCTCTTCCAGGCCAGGTCAATGCAAACGCATCCAACAGATGGGAACATTTCAAGAATGCTATGAGGAAGGCTTATGCAATTTTCCCCATTCAGATTTCCCTCGGGATTTTGAGGTTCCAGGTTACCTGATCATGTTGATAAAGTCAGGATTTTCAGGCCACTGTGAATGTGCAGATTGCATATTATCAGAGACACACTAGGGTTTGTGTCACCTGGTACAAGAGCTCATTGTGTTACCTCCATGATAGACCTTCTCCCGAACCAGACCATAAAGAATAAATTAGAGTATCATATACACATCCTAAATGCAGTGGCCTCATTAGAATTGGTGTCGCCCCATTAACTTTCTTTCTTTTTTTCTAGATATAACCATACAGGTCACCCAACAAATCAGTAACCAACAAAAAACCAGTAGCCAACTTGATGACGCTCACACAACTGAATAAGAGTTCTAGTATTAGCTCTGATACATGGAAATGAGAGCAGACTCATACTTGCAACTTATTGGTTCACTGATGTGTCATAATAACAACTGATTGTCTCTCAGAACAATCAGCCTCATTGGTCAGTTTCAAGTTAAAGAACTTCACTTTTTGTTACATAAGGCACCTGTGTTTTCTTTTTTAAACTGGCCATAACTTTTGATAGAATATGAATAAGTCAACATACTTGTTTGTTTCATTGCATTCTACGTTGAATTACCTATCAAATGATATATAATATGATGGTATTTGTATTTGCAAATACCAAGGTTTTCAACATTTTGGCCACTAGTGGTGTCACACACCCTGCTCTGAGGGTGTCACCTGGTGCTGTCCATAGCCCCAGCACCCCCTAGTGATGGCACTGATGAGATGGACAAATGGTCTGGCTCTGCATATAGCAGCTTCACAAGTTCAAAGAAGACACACACACCCTCTCCACCCCTTTTCTGCTCTCATCCTCCTCACAGCAGTTGCAAATTGTGGGATTCAGATGTTCTTGCAAAGCAGTTTTCTTACCACTGTCATCCATTTGCATGACCCACCCTACTAGCAGAACCCTTTTGTGTCTTCCCAGGTGTCCAATGTAGCATAAACGCTTCCAAATGTTTGCTCCTCAACAGTTACTCCCAACCCTCAGCAAAAATCTTAGCCAATCAGATATCTGGCAGGTGCAACCACTAATAAGACCTTAGCACTACTTCCTTTCTAAGAGAAGGGCATTCTGGAAGTCATAGTCATCTCTCCGTAGTCCTACATCCTACTACAACTCCCAGAATGTTATTCTCCTCCCTATTGGCACCACCAGGAAAAGTGGCTAGGGGCAGAGATTGAGTTACAATAAGATGACTGGCCATGGAGAGCAGACCATGAATGGTGCAATGTAAGTCACACTCTTGTTCTCTGCAGATAAAAAAATTTGCAGGAACACAAATAATGAGGATTGACTGTACATGCTGAGCACTGCTGGGCTCCATAATGATCAGCAATCTCCTTTCTATAGCTGGGGTGGAGTTGAAAAAGTTCTCCAAAGAGGACCCATCAGGTTTGTCCTCCATTTCTGCCCAAGGTTGCATATATGCAATGGGCCAAATGTGTACACCTTAACAGTGTGCCTTTTTGTTTTCAAGTACAGGCGATTTCATTTCCAGGAATGACTGTGCTGCTGATTTTTCTTTTCCTGTAGCTTTCACCTGAATGTAAATACCAAAATCTCCTTGAATTGGTAATTATCCATGCCTCTGGAACTTGAGGATTTGTATTTAATAATGAATGTGTCTTGTGCTATGGGGGGATATAACAAAAACTAGACCACCAGAATAAGAAAGAAACATGGATATTGAGCAATTCTCTCTTTCCTAATAATATTTGTTGTGATGAGAGAGACTAGTTGAATAGGCTGCACTGAGCAAGTAAAAGGACAAGATAATAAGGATGTTGAGAAGATAGGGTAGCAGCAAATAAGGAGAGGCTATCTATATTTTACTGTAGGATAGGCGATTAGCAGTGCAATCCTATATGTGCTTACTCAAAAATACATCCCACTGTGCTCAATGGGTTTACTCTCAGAAAAGTGTGCTTTGGGTTGCAACCTGTGTGATTTCAGGGCAATGTCAGTATATTGTGTGAATTGATAGGTTTGGTTTTCCTCAATATGGTGGTGAATGGTGGGTGTTTTTTTCCCCAATCAATACATTTCTGTTTTGGATCACTGAGCCTCATTATCCACATTTGCATTTTCAACGATGAATGCAAAAAACAAAAATGGCATTTCTTTATGGTGGAAGTGAGTATGGGACAGGTATATAAGCAGGGGAAGAGTGAAGGAGAATGTTAAAGGTGCAGACTGGATATGAATGCATGATTTTTGCTGACTCAGGAACTTGTGAGTCACGTGCATGGAAGATTCTGAAAAAGATTTGAGTGAGGGCCCCCGTAACTTGGCACTTGTCCCCACAAATGCTCACTCAAGTCTGCTTGTGTCTGGGGGTGCTTGCTTACTCTTTTTGCCACATGGAAAACCTTGTGCCTGCAACGGCAAGCAGCAGGGAGTTCCAACTGGAAGGCAGGAAAGGGTTAATGTGAGCCGGAGGGGAAGACAGAACTGGGCTCTTTTTCCTGTCTCTGATAGGAAGAAAGGATGATCATTGGATTAAGGATCAGCATTCTCATATTTCCATTGGCTGAGGTAGGGCAGGAGGAGGAGCAGAGGATGGGCAACCCTCATTGAATGACTGGCTACAGTGGGATACTTCTGAGTAGGGCTGCCAAGGATCAGGTCGTCCTGGTAAGCTTCCCATCTGCTTGTGACCTTTCTCCCTCTTGCCACTTCTGCCCGGATCTCACTCAGTCCTTCCCACTCTCTCCTGCTCTGTTTACAGATGGAAGGGCGCAGCAGGGGAGTAAGGAAAGAGAACTCACACCCCCCCTCCCTCGGCAGCAACCCTGTTTTGTCCACTTTTTAAAGAGGGAGCAATTCAACTCGAATCTATTAGAGTCACTAAAGGGTGACTCGGAGACTTGGAAAGTGCCCCTGTTAGGACTCTTTTTCAAGTCGTGTTGAGGTGGGCAGTGACTTGGTGACTCAACTCAAGCCGCACTGAGTTTTCCCATCCCTGGTAGAGAATTCTGAGAATTTATGTACTTTCCCATTTCTGTTAACTGGTACATCTCAGAAGCAAATTAGGTAAGTCATAAAAATACTCCTTGTGTTCTTTTTGCCCCAAAGACCTTTTTATTTCTCTGACCTTTTAAAATCTCATTGGAACTGGTCTTATGGCTCTAATATATATTGTACCGTCTCTGTTTTTTTAGTGCCTTTTGGTTTTTATGTGATGTTTTACTGTGTTTAATTCTTTATTATGATTATTATTTCTCTGCTGCTCTAAGTGAAGAAATACTGAAGGGTGAGATATTTTAAATGAACAAACAATAAGCATATTTGGATTGTGGTAAGTCTAGATAGAAGTAATACATAATTACTGGTATGAATAGGATTGTAGCCTTATCATTACACAGAATAGTCAAAGTAAATGAATAATTGTTTGGCCATTATGGGTGACTCCCATAATGGGAGTGACTCCCAGTATTCCAGGGCAAGGTGGTGGCATTGTATTGATGGTAGAAGCCACAGGCACGCTGACCTCTGTGATCTTCTCCTCGTGTGATGTCAGGTCCAACTTCCAAGAGACTCTTCCGCGTTCTGCAGCTCTCTTTCTAGGGCAACTGTCCGTAGTAGTGAAATGTCTGTCCCTCTTCCTATGCCGGCGGAGGAAGAGGGCAGACAATTTGTTACTACAGACAGTTGCCCTAGAAACAGAGTTGCAGAACCTGGAAGAGTTTGTCAGCAATTTTCAACACTGTGCTTCAAACTCCTGTGGCGCACAGGGTCCTTATGCAGCACACTAATGTGCCATGGCAGTTGAAAATTAGTACATTAAAAATTTATAATTTATACCTCAAATCTCAGGTTTTACCAAAATATTTGAGTTTCAGCTTAAATTTCAGGTTTGTGGCTATTCATCTATATTATAACTCAATGCTAGTACTTCAAAAATGAAAAAAAAAATTGTATCTGTGCCATTTTGTTTTTTTTCAATACAGTACTGAAAAAGGCAACAGCATCCCTAGTGGCCTTTTCCACAGGGAGGAAACAAAAGAAGTTGGCATCACAAAACACACAACACACTTATTCTCATAGTGCTCGCATACATGAGGAGAAGGCTGCATGTGTTCAATGTATCCACTGCTTCCCTCAGGGACCTATCCTATGTTGCAGACAGGGATCTGAAGGCAAGCACAATCCTCATGGGGCTAGAAATGACTCTGGAGAAGAATCAAGCACTCTTGAAACACAACCAAAGCTGCAGCTGGCCTGTGTTTCTAACTGCTGCTGCTACTGCTACTACAAGTGCTACTGGTGGGGGCAAAGAAAGTCAACTTTCAGTCAAATTGACATGTTAGGATCATCCCCATAGCTGGATTAAGTAGGCCACTGGATTCAACCACCATACAATTACCATAGAGCATGCTGCTCCATAGGCAAGCCAGACCAGACCTTTCTGGGACATATTTGGAGGAAATGTTAAAAGTGTCTAAGGACGCAAGCCTATCCTGCTCTGGAACAGGCAAGCCAAGAGGCTTGCGCTGTATCCAGTGTAGGATAGGGTCCCAAAATGGCTCAGCCAGAGGTAAGGGAAAACTTTTCCCCTTTCCTCTGAGTAAGGCACCCTGGCCCCAATGGGTCTCCTCTGACTTGTGCCACCTCCTGAGGTACAAGGAGAGCTTGAAGCCACTCCCTGGGAATGGGAGTTGGAATCCGGCAGAACTGCTGGGTCCCAGCCCCGACTCCTGCTCCCCACCCGCTTGCCCCAGAACGCCTCCCTCCCGCTCTCTCCCGCCCACCCCAGAGTCTTGCATCGGCCAAGCTCTGATTGGGCCATAAG
The DNA here is from genome assembly GCF_035046505.1 of Tiliqua scincoides. Lineage (NCBI taxonomy): Eukaryota > Metazoa > Chordata > Lepidosauria > Squamata > Scincidae > Tiliqua > Tiliqua scincoides. The sequence goes on from NC_089826.1 coordinate 65,293,098, forward strand.
TAAGTGGTTCTTGCACATTTAGCACCGGGACCCACTTTTTAGAATGAGAATCTGTCAGGACCCGCTGGAAATGATGTCATGACCAGAAGTGACATCATCAAGCAGGAAATTTTTTTAATCCTAGGCTGCAATCCTACCCACACTTACCCAGGAGTAAGCCCCATTGACTATCATTGTTAAAAAGCATAGCCTGTTAAAATACAGATTTGTAACATTTCCCCAAATGCAGTCACATCCCCTGGTAGCATCAAGTCTAATATATTAAAAATAAAATATTGAAATTAATGGGGACCCACCTGAAATTGGCTTGCGACCTACCTAGTGGGTCCCGTCCCCCAGGTTGAGAAACACTGGTCTAAGTGCTGAATGCTCTCAGGAGTGATGTCAGTTAACCTGATGAATGGGCCAGCCCTGTCTGTACATGTGCAGCAAGTCCTCACTTAAAGTCATTTTGTTTTAAGTAGTTCTGTTATAAAGTTGATGGGGGCAAAGAAATCAATCCCTGGCCAGGGTCACTGTTTGTGTTAAGTTTGTACATTCTCCCCATGTCTGTGTGGGTTTTCTCCAGACAAGAAAGCTCATATTTATTTCAGTGTTTAATATTAGAAGTGTTTTTGGGTCTTTATTTAGAAGTTTGATGATGTTTTTGTGACCAGAAGTATGCAGCAGGAGCGTAACTCTTGTTTACATCTGTCAATTAGGCAAGGCTAAAATTGGTTTCGTTACAAGTCCTTTTGCTTAAAGTTGCCACTTCCAAGAACCTGTCAACAACTCAATGACAACCTGCTGTATGTTTTATTATGAGATAACTTGTACATTTCGAACACAGTCAATACTCCAAAAGATCTGAGGACATCTAGCCTCTCATTTTCTTTCCCCACCGAAAAAGCTATGATGTGCTCCTGTTTCGCAGTATTGGCTTCAGTGTTGAATCTCGGGGTGTCATGTTGATTTTTAATCCATCTTTTATCAGTTACAAACACATTCACTGTTTGTTGAAAAGCTATTAGTTCAAGATTGGGATTGCCTTCTAAGGGAGGCTAAGCATAAATGTTCCCCTTATTTCGGAATTAAATTTCCCACTAAATTTTCTTTACCCATTTATTTTTATGTATTGATGGTTCCCAAGTTCAGGCATGCTTATATGATAGCATGATGCAAATGCTTTACCAACTGCACAAATGAAGGGTCGTTTTCAAAGTATCCCTCCTGAGCAGCATTACTGTGATTGTCTCTTAACTGAATTAGACACCCCAGTGCATATCTTTTTCCGATGTCCAAAATATACAGCAGGGAGAGATCAATTCTTAAAGAAATAGATACATAAATTTTCTAGGTTTTCGGACTCTTCAAGACTGAAATTACTGTTAAGTAGTCTTTGCAAAGAGTGTGTTGTGGATATAGCCACATTCTGTTTCTATGTGGTTTTAAACTCTGGTTTTAAGATTTTAGATAAATAGGTGTATGGCTTATGTGCTGATCAACCTAATAAACTTGAAACACATCTGTTTGGTAAGAATAGGAAAGTTTCGTCTTTGGTCTGCGCTGCTTCACTGGGTTCTTATATTTTTCGACTAGAGTGCTTGCCAAAGCCAAGAACTCACATTGCTTCTATAATTATGTTGGCCTTATTCCAGACCTCCCAGCATTTTTAGCACCTCACCTGATAGAAATCCCCAATCACTTACTTCCATTCATGTTATTTTTACTTTTTAAAGAAAGGTGTTTTTGTGGTTCACTTCATTCCATAATCCTTTAACACACATTTGTGCACAGCTGAGAGCCTGGGATACAATCTGGATTTTTGAGACAGGCTTCTACAAACGGAGGTTACTGTCTACACTTGTTTAAAATTAAAGCCTAAACTACCTATCTTTATTGACTAGCTGCTTGTAGCCAAGTAATTAATTTCTTGATTCAATTCAGCACATGAAATTCAACCCCATCCCATATTCTACAAGTTTATTCCGATTTCCAAACTAGTCTATCCTGAAGTGTCACAGTGGGAGCAACATTTTCATATACATAAAGAAAATTGTGATCGAAAGTCACTTCTAGTTTCCAACTGCAAAACTGGAAGTAACTTCCAATTGCAATTTTCTTTATTTTTCCAGGCTTTGGGGAGCCCTGTGGCAGTATCTGTGGAGCTCCCTGCACCCCCTGGACCTTGTCGCTGGCTTCAGGTAAGCCAGAAACCCCTCCTTTCCCCAGCAGCAGTGCAATCCTGAAGACCATGTTGCCACAATCCACCCACCCCACAGGAACTTAGGTGGTTCCCTCTCCTAAGGAGGAAACACTGCATTATAGAATAAATCTTAACAAAACTGGTGATAACTTGCCATTTTAAGGCTTTTAAGCACTATGGTTGTACTGTCTAATCTGTATTGTAGTATCTGTCTCTACTATTGATGGCATACGTCTTAATTATGAGCAAAGCTTGGAGCATCCTTCTCCCTAACTGCTATTTGAAAAAAAAAGCCTGGGATACTGATGTATTGCTTCGAGTTCTTCAGCCCTTGTCTTCAGCACAAGTGGCTTTCAACATGCGAACTAAACTGCAACACAGAAAATCCTCCCTATCATTTCCAGTCAAAGATTATCCAGTCAAAGGGCTGAATGAATGAATGACTAAATTTAGTGGCAGAACTCTTCTTCAGATACAGATTTATTGGATAAGGCTGCCATTTTATACACAATTACGTGGGAGTTAATCAACTGACCTCAATAGGACTTTACTTCTAGATAAACATGCATAAGATTGCACAAAGCACTACTCTGACCATGGTGAAAGAATGAAGGACACCAATAATTGAGCAATTCCTGCTCTCTCTCTGTAGCTACTATAGTAGATTTAATGAATGATAGATGTGTTGAGGCAGCCAGTGGTACACATGCAGTTGTCTGAGTGATAAGCTTGAATACAGACAACCAAGTCTTTAATCTCTGCTCCTCTTTGAAGTTCACTGGATGGTCTTAGATTAAGGCTGGCAGGTAGCAAGTATTTCATTGGTATGACCATTACATCTATGTTCTCTATTGGGGTCTGAAAAGCCATTAAACTAGATTCTACTATAAACATTTGATCCAAATGCTAGATATATCTAATTTCACACTTGATTTACTTTTCTCTGGCCTTTTCTTTTCTTTTCTTTTTTGTCCAAAGGAAAATGGCATTTTACACAGGATAACAGTAACATAGTTCTCATGTCCCCAGAGACGAGATGAAGTATGAGCACCTTGCAAGACCAGGAAACAAGGTAAGAAGTCAGTTTGTGTAGTCCCATGGATGGGAGTCTAAACTTGCAGAGCTGAACCCTAATTATCATTGGGTGTGCTGTAGAGAACCCATTTAGCCACCACATTGCAGCAAATCATTTCAATTTTGGTTAGACCAGTCAGTTCATTTAATTCTAATGTGATAACTCTGAGACCAAAAGTGTTAGGGGTTGGGATGTTGGTCAATTGACTACCAGATCATGTCAAAATGCCAACCTCAACAGAATTGTTAGAAGGAATGAGATGGAAATTGCTGAAAATTGATCAGTTAACAGACACTGTAATGGAAGAGAAATGGTCTATTTGTTCTTTAAGCACAGATGGACAAATGCATTCTGTTAATTACTGGGCTTTACGTTGAACAAGCACATTTTAATCTGAAGAAACACATTATGTAAACTACTCAGTGAACTATTGTATTTTTGGTTGAAAAGTGGATATACTCTATAAATATTCTTAACATAAGAACAGCCCCACTGGATCAGGCCATAGGCCCATCTAGTCCAGCTTCCTGTATCTCACATCGGCCCACCAAATGCCCCAGGGAGCACACCAGATAACAAGAGACCTCATCCTGGTGCCCTCCCTTGCATCTGGCCTCTAAATGATATAGACCATTTCTAAAATCAGGAGGTTGCGCATACACATTATGGCTTGTACCCCGTAATGGATTTTTCCTCCAGAAACTTGTCCAATCCCCTTTTAAAGGCATCCAGGCCAGTCGCCATCACCACATCCTGTGGCAAGCAGTTCCACAGACCAACCACACACTAAGTAAAGAAATATTTTCTTTTGTCTGTTCTAACTCTCCCAACACTCAATTTTAGTGGATGTCCCCTGGTTCTGGTATTATGTGAGAGTGTAAAGAGCATCTCCCTACCCACTCTTAATTAATTTTGTACAGTTTGCAAGAAAATGCATTAAGAATTAGCTACCTTATTGACTACTTATTGTTTGACCATGATCCAATAACTTGAAATATTCCACAAAGCCTCATCCTATCATTTTATATCAAAAGTGTGAAGTGAGGAATTCATGGTTCCCACCTGAACAAGGTGCCTGCACTACAAGTGACTGTTCTGCCACCATTTGCTGCAAGGGTTTTATTTCGTTTCCATTTTTAATAGAAACAGTTTGAACTACTACAATCAATCTGGGTCAAAAAGTCCAGAAGAATTATACAGCTTTGTGAATACTAGTTACGTTACTAAGGGCACAATCCTAGCTTGCGCTGGAACAGGCAAGCCGGGAGGCTTGCGCTGTATCCAGCACAGGATTGTGGCCAGCAGTGGCTTAGCCAGAGGCAAGGGAAAACTGTTCCCCTTACGCCTTGGCTGTGGCTGCTGGCCACAATGGGTCTCCTTGGACTTGCGCCACCTCCTGAGGTGGCACAAGTCTGAGGAGAGTGGAGTGGCTTGAAGCTCCTCCATTCTTCCCGGGGACGGGGGTTGGGATCTGGCATAACTGCTGGATCCCAGCCCCGCCTCCCTCTCCTCGCCCGCTCACTCCCAGGACCGCCCATCGCCCTCCCTCCCCCGCCCAGGAATGCCTCCCTCCCTCCTCCTCCCTGCCCTCCCACACCTACCTTTTCCGCTTGTGTCGGCACAGGCGGGCCGACACAAGCGGCTGAGGGGAAGCCGGCATGGAGGAGTCTGTCAGCCTCCGCAGGCTGGATCTTCTCGGAGCGCTGACCTGGCTTCCCCTCGAGGAGGTGCAAACATGCTTTACGGTGCATTTGCGACCTTCCCAGGCCAGCCCAAGGGACTTGGGCCAGCCAAACTGCAAGTTAGGATTGCGCCCTAACTTGTATCTGTACAATAAAGTTAGTTACAATATTAACATAGTGCAACTGTCTGAAATGTAATTGTTTGGAATTTTAATACTCATTCATTTTGGTGCTCATTATAAAAACACAACAATTCACTTCTTGTTTGTAGTGTTCAGAGGCTTCTCTCCTCATTATAGCTGAATTACATTAATGCTTCAAACACTTGACCAGTGTGATCCACTTGACAGGATCAAATCACCACTTAAACCTGAGTCAAGATGCCGGAATGCTTGATGACTATGATAGGTCTACATGTCAGGGTCCCTTATCAGTTTATCTCAGCAGCATAAATTCCTTTCCTAGAACAATCTCACTAATCTCACCTCACAGGGTAATATAAACAAGCTAAGACCTTTAAGAAATGGAGCCAGGAGAGAGGAAGATCAAGGATACAAGAAAGGCTGTACCAAATAGCAGAAGCATAGGTAACTGTAGTGGCCTCACTAGGGTTTGCATTATCCTGTGCAGGAGGCCATCGTGTCACCCCCATGATGGACCTCCTCCCATGAGGTGGGCAGGGCAATGCAGCAGGCAGTTTGCCACGCCCCACTACTTTTTTTGCTATAACTTTTGATAGAAGTTATACACCCCCAGCAATGCTTCTAGGCAGTTGCTAGAGTGGGCGGAGCAAATCCTAAACTAAGATGAGCTGATATGGTAGCAAACGGGGTCTCAGAAGGGAGTGTTGTTCAGACTCCTTCCTATTTTACTGCACCAGAACATAACCCACAAGCAACAGCCTTGGGGAACAACACCACTGAAAGCTTCACAAGAATCAACACTGCTGAAAGCTTCACAATTAGCCACAATTCAATGGATAAAGTCCTCAGAGAACAGCAGAAAGCTACTCAAGGTCTCATCTTGAATTTGTGGAGAATTGCTTCCATTTGAATGAAGTTTCAAGCAGCTCCTTAATACATCTAAGTGCTAGAAATGTTACAGAAATCTAGCTTTCTTTCTAACATCTCATTTTCTAGGGCTTCAATCCTGCACATTCCTAGTAAGGTAGGCTAAGCTCAGTTGAACTCCATGGGATTTTCTTATGAGCAAAGATGCATAGGTTCAGTTCAGTAAGACTTTTATTGGCATAAAATACAGAGAAAGAACAGAACAAAACTGAACTAAAGATGCATAGGATTGCACTATCAGTGTGGGAATTGTTTTTATACAGAAGAGCATTTACTCAGTCTATTTGCAATAATAAGTGGTACATCTTGGACAGATTGATCATCTTAATGCTTACAAGGCTGAGAGAACAGAGGCGGGCCACAGTTCAGTAGCAGACTGCTTTGTTAACAGAGCTGAGGGGATTAAAGCGATCCCACACATAGCAAACTGCAAGGGAGCAGCAACAGAATGCAGGTATCTTGTTGTCTTGTGTGCTCCCTGAGCATCTGGTGGGCTACCGTGAGATATAGGAAGCTGGACTAGATCCGCCTTTGGCCTAATCCAGCAGGGCTCTTCTTAAACTGACTTTTGTTAAGAATTTTACTGGGACAAAGAGAGAATGACAACTGTTGCTGACATAGACAGAAGACAAGAAAAGAAGCACCTGAACAGAAGTCCAGCCACAGTAGGAGAGAGCAATCCAGAAGCACTTAAATTAGCAACCAACTCTCTACATGGACATACTTGCTGACTTCATATACCATTAGTTCCCAACCTGGGGGTTACAACCCCCTCCCAGGGCAACTGGAACCACTGCATTGCCCCTTAAGGAAAGGGGTGACAGTGGAAACAGCAGCGATGTCACAGCAGCAATGTCACTTTGGGATCACACCACCACTGAGAAAAAAGGGGAGTTTCACAGTGGGTAAAGCTGTCTTCTGAAACTGGAAGTGGGTCACAATCTCACAAGGAAGCTGTTCTGAGGCATGGGGAGGCCTGCAGAGGGAGGAGTGCCCCCCACCCTCCAGAGGACCAGTATGACCTCCTGGTAAGTTGGAAATAAGTTGGAAACACCCCTTTTTTCTAGGAAGCAATGCAATCCAGAAGTGCTGTCACTACTGTGTCACCACCCCATCATAGCCCACAAAGACTTAGCGGTCCTCCAACCTTTGTGTAAAGGTTGGGAACCACTGCTGTATACGCTGGAGGGCTCAGCTCACTTGCTGTCACTCTTCCAACATCCTTTGCATGGAGAAAGTCACAGATTTAATCCATGTCATATTCTGATAGGGCTGGAAAAAATCCCTCTTTGGAACCACTAATAGTAATTGTAGAGAACACGAACAACCCAATCCTATGCATGTCTACTCAGAAGTAGGTACCTTTGTATTCAGTGGGGCTTACTCCCAGGAAAGTGTGGATAGGATTGGAGCTTGGGTGAGATGGACAAATACAAAGTAGTTTTATATGTAGTTTTTGTATATGTGTAGACATAAATGCCACTCTCTTGGGCCTATATTTCTTCGCCTATATTTTTCCTCTTGGGCCTATTTCTCCTTGACAACTGAGCTTTCACGGTGTTCTTCTTCAATAATAACTGATCTTCTGAGCTGTAATGGACAAATTCCACTCAGTGAATCTGAATAGGAACTGAACGTATTAATATTACTTGATATTACCTAAAAATATTACCTTTTTTCTTTTTTCAAAAAAACAACCCTGTCTCTTTAAAAAGAGTCATTTCAAATTTATATTCCAAGCCAGGAAATTAAAAACAGTGGCAATAACACTGCCTGTAAGGGAGAAGAAACATGATGCAATTGTATTATGAAGTGTGTGGCAACTACAGTTAGATTTTGTTAAATATTGGTTTCTTGACTTGGAAATTAATAGATGTCCTGATTTATGTTGGGGAAAAGCCGGCAAGATTTTATTAAAAGTGACTGGTCAGTCTGCAAAGCTTTTCTTTTTGAGGATTAAACTAGCTAACATGCATCTCAACGGGACAGGTGGAGATTTTTGGGAAGTCATTTTACTCCTAGGAAAACTGTGCTGGGAAAGCTTAAATGAATTAGCTGTAAGCTTGGAGAAAGAGGCATTCACTGCTCCAGTATTATCCACTGAGAATAAAAACAGGTTCCACTGCTCTAAAAAATGAGAAGTTGAATGTGTAAGGAACTTTCACAATTGCAGAAAACTCATGTCCTCAATAATAAACCTAAGGGGACCTTGAAATATCTCAATTTTGTCAAGGGGGTTGACCTAGTTTTTTTATTTTATTTTACAGGGGAAATAAGACAGAAGTTTCTCACTGCATCTTTAATGAGACACAAAACTACGATAAGTTCAGCAAGGGAAACATCTCTGGCAATAGCTTCAGTCAGAGTTGTCAACCCTACTATCCAGTTGCTACTCCCTTGCAAGTTGTGTTCAAGGGCATACGTCTTCTAAGCCTAGAAGGAACATATTGGCAGTCCAACTCATAGCCATTGATAGACTTATCCTCCATGTACTTGTCAATAATAATAATAATAATAATAATAATAATAATAATAATAATAATAATAACTTTACTTATACCCCACCCTTCTCCCCAAAGGGACCCAAGGCAGCTTACAATAGGTTAAAAGCAGATTAAATTTAACAAACAGATAAAAGCATATTAACACATTGACAGATATCATAAAAAACAGTAGTCATAAAAAGTCAGGTAAAAAGAGCATAGAGCAGCAGGTCATAAAGGAATCAGGCCTGTAAAAACATACTAAAAGATGTAGAAAAGATGTTAAAAAGGCCATGAACTCAGAAGGCTTGTTTAAATAGAAGGGTCTTCAGGCCCTTTAAATAGAAGGGTCTTCAGGTTAATCATGTTTTAAAGTCATCTAAACTAGTGACCTTCACAATACAGGTGTCCCCCAAAATTTGTGGATCAGGTATCCACAGATGTGGTTATCTGCACCCCCATGCCCCATTACCTTTGTTTACATGGATTACATTTGTATGAAATGATGTTTCTTGCTTGAACACTATAAGCAAAAAGCTTGCAAGCAGCCTGCAGCCTAGAAGGGAGACTAAGGCCCAAATCCTAACCCACTTTCCAGCACTGACATAACTGTGCCAATGGGACATGTGTTGCATCCTGCAATTGGGAAGCACTCATGGAGGCCTCCTCAAAGTAAGGGAATGATTGTTTTCTTTCCTAGGAGCTGGATTGCCCTGGAAAGTAGGTTGGTATTGTGCCCTAAGGTTCATACTTTCCTGAGAGTAAGCTCCATTGACTATAATGGGACTTGCATCTGAGTAGACAGGCATAGGCTTGGGCTCTAAGAGCAATAGGAAACAGAATGTTTGCTCATAATCTCCATTCTAGGCTGCAGGTTCCTTGCCTGCTCATCTGGCTTCTTGCTTATAGTGTTTTTTTCAAGCAAGACACCTTATCACTTCATGTGAATGCAATCCACATAAACAAAGGTAATGAGGTGCAGGGGGTGCACAGAGATGGATTCCTCCTTATGTGCAGTTTCTGGTATCTGTGGATATCAGGAACATATCCCCAAAGATACTGGGGGGCACCTGTATCTTGTGGTGGTAAATTCCATAAATTATTCATGCACTGTGGAAAGAAGTACTTCCTTTTCTCCATCCTGAATTTCCCACCAATAGGTTTCATAGGCTGTCCCCTGCCTCTAGTATTGTGCAAGAAGGGAAAACAGCTTCTCTATATCAGCATTTGCCATGTATACATCAATACCTAATTTTATAACCCTGCTTTTAACCAACCCCTTCAGCTGTGCCTTTAACAGCAGTCTGAACCACTGACATTAGCCGGCTGATGGTCCTTATCACGATGCTCTGAAAAGCCTCACCTGCTGATTTTCTACAGAGCAAATTGTTTTTTAAAGGTAGATGAGCACGCCAAGCCATTTTTTCTATCAGTTGGCAACCTGACAATCAACACAGCAATTTTCAGTTAAAGTTAAAAAAAAGAAAAGAAAATTGGCACAAACTATCCTGGGCTAGGTTCCTTAGCTTCTGATGTAATGCTTTAGTTTGGTTGCATTAAGGACCTGAAATATTAAACATAAGGTTAATAGGGCCAATGAAGGGCAGCACATTCTGACATTTATGTCCTTGTTCTCAAGATGAAATGCACAATCAGCTCAAATAGACCATCCCCGAAGGTAATTTTGTAAAAGGGGTGCATACATTTGTGGGGCAGAGAGAGAGCAAGACATTCTACCAAAAATCCATAGAAAAATGAAAACGTCTCTGCTTCCAAAAAGTGTATTAGCAAAACCAAGCTGTAGTTCTGGCTAAGAGCTTCCTACGGATTCACCTGGGTTGTCAGTTCAGTGCAGGGGCAAAGACTTGACAAAACTGCCATGACAAGGAGCCACTGGCAAAAATCGCCCCCTTCTTAAAACATTAAAAAAGGAGAAGCTGTACTTCAGAATCGTAACGGAGTCTCTGACTCTTCAAACACACCATCCCGGGGGCAGCCTCACAGCTCTGTTGCACTACTTAATAAGAAATCAAGGCCATGATGCCCCCAGTGCTTCTCTGCTTTTCAGGAGACCACATCAGAAAGGATAAGGGGGGGAGGGGGAACCTGCTTCCTTCCAGTTCTGAGTTATGGCTAAAACTTCAGAAGTCAAATTGAGGTTTGACTCTGCCTTCTCAGTCTGGATGGACACTAAAAAAAAAAAAGAGCCAGAAAAAGTATTTGATTACTGTGTAGAAATTTACTCAGGTGGGATTGGTTCCATGTTTGTTTCCCATATGAAAATGCAACCAAACATTTATAGGATGCACCCACAGGAAGTCCTCCGTCAAGTCCTGGACCTTTATGAGTTACTCATCTTGCAACTTCTGAACATACCTGCATAGCAACATTATTACATGGACTCCCTAGCAAGCATTACTGGAACCACATGGGGGGAAAAAAACTCATTATGGATGGGAAAGGAGGAAGGGAGTCCAGTTAACTACATGGTAAAACAAACCACAGATGAAAATATCCATGTGGAATAGCAATGAGGCAACCATCAAAACCATGTGTCACCATCAAAACAATGTGAGAAAGTTAACATTTGCTCTGCCTCGAATATTAGAATTTTGCATTAACAAAAATGTAGTGCAACTTCAGTTGGGGTGTTGCCTGTTTTGCTATATTTCCCACCATACGCACCATTCAATTTGTGATACATGCTGAAAGAGGCATCTGAGGGTCCAATCCTATCCAACTTTCCAGCGCTGATGCAGCTATGCCATTGCATTGCAAAGGTCCAGGGCAAAGTCTGTGATCACAGCCCCCTGCCCAAAGTATCCCCCCCCCACTCACCTGCAGAGCATTGGAGCCTTGCGCATCTCCAGGACCAGGCAGGGAAGCCATTTGAGGCTTCCCCGTGGTCTTAAACTGTACTATTGGTACAGTTTCTGACCACGTTGGAAGTCTTAGAAGGCTTCCCTCGCGGTCCTAGAGATGCCCATCCAGGGCATTTGCCCCATTCGCTTAATAGTAGATCTGCCGCTGCTCAGTTGTTCTTTACAAGAAATGATTTTGCATGACCTTGCAAATTTCCTGAAGGCATGTTGAGTGGGAATGTGCAAAACTCTGTGTTCCACTGTGAACAATTCAGGTACACCCTTCAGCATGAGCATGTGGGAATTTGCATGCAGGAAACAAAAACAAGCAACCACACACTGGACAGTGATGAACTAGTATAAAGTTTAGCACGTCTGGGTCTGCCTGAATACCTTGTATGACCACTTTTTACCTTGTGCATTGCAAATAAAAAGATTTTTGTAGACAGGACAGCCAGTTATATTTTGGAGTTAGTCTGCCACCTGCAGGAACATATCATCTGAAATGGAGTTTAGCTTTTGTAATGACACTGATGTGTGCTCTGGTGCTTTAAAATGCATATTGATAAAACATGCATAAAATGCATATTGATAAATAATAAAAAAAAGCCTTGTCCACGTTTTTTATTAAGTGAAGGAAAAGTTACCTCCCCGCAAACTGCCGGTCACATGCAGGGATATTAGAAGGTAAGTCAGCAAAATGTTGCTTCTACTGAATAACCTTCCCTTGAGGTAACAGAAAAATAGTCACATACAGTTACATTTTAAGACCTGTGTGGAGAGGCTATATATAATGTCATCTATTATTCAATACAATTTACTTAGCAGCCACAGAACTCTGGATTATAATGATGTTGTGAAAACTTGATCCAAGAACAGTTACTTGCAGGTAATGAAGGCTGAATATATTGTAGGCTGTAAACAACACCCAGTTTTGAGGACACCAACAGCCACAACAAGGTAGAAGCAATGAACACATGATTCTCGAAGGCATATTTTAAAAGTAGCTTGACAGCCATCACCGTTTTACTTTGATGTCGTGAGCTTGTCTATCTATTGGAAATATTTCTCCCCCCACCTTTCAATTTAGCAGAAATCTTCACAAGTTAGCTTTCAAATGAACACATAAGAAAACATCATAAAATAGAATACAATAAAACAATAGAACAGCAAACAATAAAAGCAGTGCTGAGTTCAGCATAAAACCAGAACAAAATAACAAAAATCATTCAGCAGTAAAAATTCAACTGAGGCAACAGAAATCATTGACATGTTTATTAAAAGGACAGGCAAAAAGGAAATCATTTTAACATGGTGTCTAAAAATGTAACAAAGTTGGTGCTGGGCAGATTTCTCAGGAAAGGCCCCATCTCTGATCTACAATTGTGGTGCCAGGAAACCCCCTACCCCTGGTGATGACTAGGACTTCTAACTGAAGCTATTCCTGGAGATTTTTTTTTTTTCTCTCTAACATACTGTAATGTAATGTTGAAAATTCCTGGAGGCCCTCTTAAAGTCTCCAGGATTGCTTTCAGTAGCCACCTGGAGATTGATTCAGGAGGCTCAAATCCAGTCCTGGAGGATTTGCAGTCCTAGTCACTAGTTTCCTTAGGGACATTTGGAGAAGGGATAATCTTAACAATTGGGAGCAGATGGTCTTTTAGATACCTAGGTCGCAGTCCATATAAGGCTTTAAAGCAGTGGTTTCCAAAATGTGAGCTGTGGCTTCCCAGAGAGCTGCAAAAACCAGCGGAGGAGCCGTGGAATCTTTGCAAAACACCTGCTGCCCTACACAATACACAGGATTGTAACCCTAATGAGGGGCCATGGCCAGTAGGTCATGGGAGCCATTGTCAAAAATGTTCTGGAACCACTGCTTTAATGATAAAACAACACTTTAAATTGTGCCTAGACACACAAATGGAGGCCAGGGGAATTGTTTTAACCCAGCAAGTTATGTTCCTCATACCTGGTTTGGGTTAATAATCTAGATGTTACATTTCATACCAACTGAACTTTCCCAGTTATTTCCACAGGCCAGGAGCCTCATGAACAACTAGGGATGCTAGCTCAAAACATCTAAAAACCTCTGCGTTCAGAGGCTGGGCCTGGTGAAATCACAAGACTGTTCTCTTGAAAAATTGAAGGTTAGGAAATCTAGTAAAGGAGTAGAGCTTTGCAGCAGCACAGAAAAAGGCCTAACCACTGTCAACCACAAGCAGAATACTTCAAAAACAGAATTGTTTTTGACAAACGGAAACCCACTGCACAACACACTGCAGTAGTTAAAGGGTGCAAGAGGCTAGGACCATGCTATCTCAATTTACGTTGGAAGTTTCAATTTAGTGCCACTCCTTCACTTTGCACTACATAATAATTGAAAGGAGCCTGGCCCATGTCAGTATGTTTTTGTGTGACTGAGTGAATGCCACCCAAGTCTTTCAAGCTTATTTTAGCTGCACCAAGGTATTTGGAGGGGTTTTTCTGTCAGTACTTAGGAAGATCAGGCATGCAAATGACTAACTGGAAGGAACAGTGACATACACATAGTACAGATCAAGGTCAAGTCTTGATCATAGATGCCAGTGGCAGGTATGTCCATATGATGAAGCAGATGGTCAGTTTCCAAACCAGCAGATCAGGATTCAATGGGCCAAAAGCAGGTTGGTGGCCAGTGTTGGCCCAAAGCTCAAGTCTGGATAACAGTTGGGCAGAATGATGTAAGAGCAAATCACTGGAAATCTGTGCTACTATTCATGCTGATGAGATGCTCAAGCAGCAGTTAACAAAGGCCAAGCCGTTCTGGTTTAGGGAAATTATCAGATGAAAATGTCACATTGCACATCTTCTTTCCCTGCAAGTTAATTAAGTGATCCAGGAAGAAGAGACAGAGTTGCTGCCCTTGGTCGCAGCCATACATTCCTGAACTTCTGATTGACCTTGAGCTCCTTCACTGTACTACATAACTTTAGCTGCTAAACTAGTCTATGCAGAGAGACCAGAAATAAAACCAGTGATTGTTCTTTAATCCCACCATTTTTCAGACTTCCAGACTTTGATGGCATTTTCATGCTTTTGATGGCTTTCAGCTGCAGCGAATATGGTCATCATGCATTGTACATCCTGACCCCAAAATGATCTAGGAAGTCTGTCCATCACATCACACCATGGTTATGGTGACCTTATTAGAGACAGGTCAGTTGCACCAGTTGTCTAGATATTTTTAAACAAAATTTCTCCGCCTTCCTGTTCATTATAACCTATTTCTGTCTCCCATGTTGAGTTGAATGCAAGTGCCATTTCACGCTTCAGATTTTTATCTTGGGTACAAAAGTTGCCCAAGTCTAAATGGCAAAATACAAGGTATCTCAAGAAAATGTGCACCCACTTTATAGCAGTGGTTCCCAAACTGTGAGCAGTGGCTCCCCAGAAAGCCACAGAAACCAGGCAGGGAAGTTGCTGAATCCTTAAAAAACCCACTGTCCTATAAAATGTATGGGATTGTAGGGGAGCTGTGGCCAATGTGCCAGTAAGTCAAGGGAGTCGCCAGTTGAAAAAGTTTGGGAACCATTGTTTTATAGTGTCTAATTCAGTGTTTCTCAAACTGTGGATCAGGACCCACTAGGTGGGTTGCGAGGCAAGTTCCAATGGGTCTCCATTTCAATATTTTGTTTTTAATGTATTAGACTTGATACTACCATGGTAAGTGACTGCATTGTTACAGAGCTGTACTTTTAACAGGCTGCTATGTATATACTTTTAACAGTGATAGGAAATGGGACTTACCGTCAGGTAGGTGTGGGTAGGATTGCAGCTTAGAATTGTTAAAAATTTTCCTGCTTGATGATGTCACTTCCAGCCATGACATCACTTCCGGTGGGTACTGACAGATTCTCATTCTAAAAAGTGAGTCCTCGTGCTAAAAGTTTGATAACCACTGGTCTAATTTATTATGCTATTATCCACACATATATTGCATATGGTGTATGCAGAAGCAATTGTTTGACCCAGTTATTTAATTAGTTAAAGCATTAGACCAAGTGCTTGAAATGTTTCCCATTGGAGCTATACAGAATCAGGAAAACATAGAGCTGTTGTTTCTGTTTCTTTAGAAAGGAAATCCCATCATTTTAACACATATGCACCATTCACAAATGGTATGTCTATCAATGTCTTTTAGCAACAGCATCTCAACTGATCTTCCATGTGAGGGGAAACTTTATTTATGAATATGAAATGCTTAAGATGAATGCCATGGGAGGGTTGCTGCCCTCATGCTGTAGCATGTGAGATTTCAAGAGGCATCAGATTGAACCCTGCTGAATTAAATCAAAGAAACATCATGTGTTCTGATTATGATGTCACATGGTGTTTTACCATTTAAACATTGGTTCTTTGTATCCATGTTGAAAAAGCAAATGGTGAATTAGCCCTAAGATTTTCATTTCACTGTGATTTTTTCCCCATGATTCTGTTCTGTTACCAGCAACTCTGACCTGGTAGTAGTTTATCCATTTGCCAAAAAGATTATTTTTGGCAAAGCAGGTAGGAAGCAATTGATTTTTAGAATTCTGTACACTTTGATTAAAGGCAATTTTTAATGGGGGGATAAAAAGATCATTGAAAACCATGTACAGGCATTTAATTGTAGTAATTAATGAATCTGTATAACCCAGTGTACTTTTAAATGGCTTTTTGATTGAAAAGAAATGCCTCAGTAGTGTTAAATGTTGCTTTCAGAAAGAACAAAATTCAGCAGAATAATGAATAACATCAAAGAGAGTTCAAGGAGGGGAGGTCAAATCTGCAAGCCTCAAAACAAAATACATATTTTTTAAGTAGAAGAATTAAAATCTTCACAATGCCTTTTAAGGAATAGTCGTAATAGTTGTACATATTGGCTGGCATGCAGATGACATCAAAGTCCCAAAAAATTGAATGTAATTACTTCACTACCTCGAGGGGGGCATATCTTTAGTTTAATGAATGACTGAGGATGTTTTAAATACTAGCTACTTCGCATGGGAACAAAAACATAATTGTGAAGTATGGTGTTGGGTAGAGATCATTTTGCCATACAGTGCCTGTGCATATATTAAAAGGCTGACATGAGTCTACAGTTTGAAGCTACAAATTGCTAGCAAGAAAACACTGTTTGCTAAAGGCAGTTGGACTTTCTTCAAAAGTTAATACAACAACATTTATCAGCCAGTTAGTAGAAGTCTTTCTTCAAGACTCAAGTTATTTTTTTTTAAATATTTATATCCCACTATTCTCTTTTACAATAAAAGGCCCAAGGTGGCTAATAACAAAATAAAAATAAGCATAAAGTATGAATTTATGGAATGAAGGGGGAAAGAAAGAATGATAAGGAGAAAACAAAAAACTCATGGAAGCAAGGAAGCAGTCAGAAAGAGGAATGTCTTAAGCCATTTCCAAACTGTGCACCATGGCATCTGAGGGTGCCACAGTGAATTCATAGGGTATGTACCTGGCACCCTCTTCTTCATGGCTCTCCTGATGTCTTGCACGATCCAAGATGGCAGCACCTAGGAGAGCCAGGAAGAAGAGGCCACTATGAAAGTAATGCTGTCTTGAGCCTTCACCCAAAGAACAAGGACAGTTCTTAATTCAGTGGGGAGGCAGTTTTATAAAGACTTTTCCCCTTGTTACTGCCAACCAAACTTTGGATAATGGTGCATATATAAAAGATCCTCCTCAGATGACCTCAAGGGAGAGGCTGTCTCAAATGGGATGGAGCAATCCTTCAGATCCCCTGGCCACAAGGCATAAAGGGTTTTAAAAGTCAAAACCAGCACCTTGATTTGTGGTCAGTGAGCAGCCACTGCAGCTGAAGGAGCAGTAGCCTGACTTAAACTATCTCACCTCCATGACCACACAGGCTGCTCCGTACTGCACTAACTCCAATTTCCAAAGGTCTTTGAGGGCAGCCCCACACAGAGCACATTGCAGTAATCAGCTCTTGGAGGGAAAATGTGTGGATCATTATGGTCGGGTCTACTCATTTCAGGTATGGTCACAATAAGGGCACCAGTCTAAGCTGTGTGTGCAAAGGCCTTTTGGCCACCACTGCCAATTGCCTGTCCCGGAGCAGTGAGGAACCCAGAAGAACCCCCAAAATTGTGAATCTGCAGATGGTTTGCAACCCTGTTCAGAACATGTTTCTGGTCTTGCTAATCTAGAGGTTGTTTGTTTATTTATTAGAAATATATAATTTTTAACCCCGCCTTTCAAGCAGTGAAATAATAATAATAATAATAATAATAATAATAATAATAATATGAAGAAAGGAACAGATTAAACAGTGGACCACCTAATTAGTTGCTATAAAAAGATTGCACAGACTACAAAGGCATGACAACGTAGCAACAATGATAGAACATCTGTTAAAAAAAACATACAAGCTACCTGCAGCCAAAAACTGATGGAACCACAAAATTGAAAAAGTGGTTGAAAATGAAGATTCCAAAATATTATGGGATTTCTTCTTACAAACAGACAAACATCTATCACCCGAGACATCAGATGTAACTGTAGTCAAGAAGAAAGTCAAAATCATTGATATAGCAATACCAGGTAATAGCAGAAGAAAAAGAATGGGGGAAAAGGACATAATACAGGCACCTCCATATCTGCAGATGCCGATCCACAGTTTTGGCTAGCATGACTATACGAAGATTTACAAATAGAAATTGAAAGGTTGTGGCAGAAGAAGAGACCAAAGTGATCTCAGTGGTGATGGGAGCCCTCAGTGACATTCCAAAACACCTTGAAGAGCACCTGAAAAGCACAGGGGTCACAGAAATTACCATCAATCAACTGCAAAAAGTCGCTTCATTGGGAACAGCTTACATTTTGTGACAGTATTTATAATATCAAAATAGGATAAAAGCCCCCCTGCCCCCGCCAGCCTCCCCCTCCCCCTCCTTCCCACTCCCATCTCCACCCCCGCTTACTGTGCCATGGCTCGGCGGTCTGGGAGACCGCCGAGACGCGGAAGCTGGGCGACCATCCCGCGCTAACCCAGCACCTTACGGCACGTTTGCGACAGTGCTCGGTGGTACGGAGCCATGCCGCCAAGCACAGGATTGGGCTCTAGTGCAGTATTAAAGGTACAACAGCAGAGAACCCACTGAGAAGTACTAACCATGCATAAAATGGGTGAAGAAAATCTATAGTCATCGCATGGACATACAGAAATCAGAACTAGGAATGTCTTCATCAATTCCTTTATGTTATTTGCCCCTGACTTAGAAAAGTCTTTCTTCCCCCCAGGGAAATGGCATTTAGCAGCTGGATTCCAGACTCGATTTTGCTTTCTACCACAGACAACTGAGCAAGGGACTAATTAGACCTCATTGCTGCAGTAGAGATTGGCTCTCATAGCCTCCCTATTAGGGCTCAAATGGTGTTGAGAGAGTCTTTTGTCAGGCCCTCTGGCGCATCAGTGTTGGTCATGACAGCAATAACAACATGGTTGATGATGTACAGCATTTCAAGGTAAGATAGTGAAGTCGGTAATGTGGCAGATTAAACTGTGAGCTCACTGGAGTATCATGGGGAGCTTTGAATCCTTTCTTAAGGACAGCTGCGAGCCGGGAGTCTTTGGAGTTCAATTGGTGTACTAGGGCCGCTAGTTGGATTTCAGATTGGATGGAGGGCTGAATTTTGCGCTTAGCAAATAAAAAAAATCAATACGGAAAGAAGTAGCTTTATTTGCTATGGCCAGAAGTGATGGTGAAAGATGCTGAATGTACGAAGAAAATATATTTGAGTCATTAAGCACACCCTTAGGATGGATGTCAACAGTCTGTATATTACATATTTTCCTGACCTACCATTCAAAAAGACAGACAGACAGACAGACAGACAGACAGACAGACAGACAGACAGATAGATAGATAGATGTGCACATGTGTGTGTGTGTGTGTCTGTGTCTGTGTGTATATATATATATGGATGCTCATTTTAGTGCATTTTAGTGCATGGGAGTGAATGGAAACATGGAGCTATTATATTATATTATATTATATTATATTATATTATATTATATTATATTATATTATATTATCGATTTCACAGAGAGAGAGAGAGAGAGTTTAGTACAACTGTCATATATATATATATAACAAATGAGAGAGAGAGTTTCACTAAAATTAGCTTCATGTCTGTCAAAAACACCAAATGTTTATGTTATTGTTTGTTAACATACCAAAATTTTAAGGACTAATATTAGTTTCGATATTGCATTTCCAAGCCATGAAAAACAGTAAAATAAAATGCTACTGACTGTTTATTAGTGGCAGAAAAATTCAACTGATACATACAATCTCCATTTAGGCTGCAATCCTATACACACTCACCTGGGAGCAAGTCTCACTGAACTCAGTGGGACTTATTTCTGAGGACTATGGAGAACTGCATGCAGAGACTGCAGAGGACTGCAATTCTACTCAGATACCAAACCAACATTATACCAAGCCAACATGATGGCGCAACATCCTTCATATCCTAAGCCCCTCCAGGCAACACCACGCCAACACAGCCCTCCCAGTAATGCTGCCACAGCCCTTCCCAGCAGTACTCTTAGCATCCCTGGAAAACTTCGATATATAGCACAATCCTAACCAGGTCTACTCAGAAGTAAGTCCTCTTTTGTTCAATAGGGCTTACTCTTAGGAAAGTGTGGTTAGCTGACAGCACATCATCAGGAGTGTGATGTGTGGAGCTGACAGCACATCATCAGCACAACGTCCGCATGACATCTGTTCATCATCAATGTGATAGCCAAAGAGCCAATTACTGCATTCACACATCCCCTGCACTGGCAGCCACAGAAGAGCAGGGGGAAGAGGCAGGCTCAGGGCCAATGAATGGTCAACACTGGGGCTCTGGCCTTCCTGTTGAGACTCCAGCAGTGTGTGCCTCCATGTTGTGCCACAGTGCTGTTTACAGCTGCCATAAAGCAGCCATCACTGGCAGTGTGCTCATTCCTCCAGAAGTGAGAAAATGTGGAGAGCCATTTCAAAAAAGAAAGCATTTCTCCCTCCCTTATTTTAAGTTATATAGTTATAAGTAATAATTTTAAAAATTATTCAATTTTTCCCTTATATCTCTCATATTTCTCTTTTCTACATAGATAAGTGCTCTTATCATGCCCTATTACTTATGCATGCCAAAGTATGCATTTGAATTTTTAAATATCTTTTTATTTTTTAATATTTTTCTTATATTAAAGTTTTTTAAAAATATATATATAAGTCCCCAATATCACTATAGTCTGTATATTGTACCAAAAAACAAACAAAAATCACTAGAAATCATCTTAAAATGCATTGATTTGTCATAGCTTTCGATGTATTCAGGAGCCTGTCTCTAGAACAGGGGTGTCATTTCATATAGTGGGCTAAATAGCATTCATGATGCCTGCTGTTGGTTGGAAGTGATGTCATTAAGCAGGAAGTGATGTCATTAAGCAGGTCATGACCAGACCAGATGTCATGACCAGATGTCATTAAGCAGGTCATGACCACTTTTTTCTCACTTAGCAACTCATTAGCTGTAAATGACAAGAGAAAATATGCAAATCTTGATCATATTTTTAAGGTATAATAGAGTCCAATTATGTTGGCTGACCTTTCAGCAGTGACAAATGAACAGGGCTCAGCAGGTGATGGTGGTGCTGAGAGAACCCGAGAGTTGGAAAAAAGACCTTCTGCAGGCCGCATCTGGCCCATGGGCCTTATGTTTGACACCTGTAGATCATCTCATGATAGTCAGAATCCAAGGCTACAATCCTATGCACACTTTCCTGAGAGTATGTTACATTGAACACAATGGTACTTACATCTGAGTAGACATGCATAATTTGGGCTGCAAATTGATGACGAAAAAATAGCTGGGTTAGGGCCCAATCCTAACCAATTTTCCAGTGCCGGTGCAGCTGTGCCAATGGGGCATGCACTGCATCCTCTGGTGGGGAGGCAATCATAGAGGCTTCCTTAAGGTATGGGAACATTTGTTGCCTTACCTTGGCGCTGTATTGTGGTTGCACAAGGGCTGGAAAGTTGGATAGGGTTGGGCCCTGAATCTTTTAATGAAGTAAAAATAGCTGAGTTAATTGAATGAGAATGTATACTCCTTTAAGGGTTTTGGAGATAGGTTCAGTTCTTTGAATACAGGAGACATAGTTCAGGTTCCAACTGAGCTTTAGATGCTCTTAATCACTGGTGCATTTAAGTTTATAATCCCTTTGACTTCAAAAAATTTTATGTATGTGAATGCCTGATTGCCAGGTTACAGTCCATGCTTTTATTTACAAAATTCCATTTTTTTCCTAAGAAGCAGTAGAGATTGCGCAACCTAACCCTGAGATCATGAGGATAACAGCAGTGTCAATGGGGTATCTGTAGAAAGACAGGGATGTGAGATTAATTTACAGTAAGATAAAAATGTCACAAAGTATTTTCAAAATATCAAAAGGTTGAAACCAGTGCTATTTCAGTGGGGTCACTACCGCACAGAGATTAGAAGCTCAACAAGAGACACATTTTTATCACTGCTTGCAAGTTCAATATGAGACAGCCAGATACTGGAAAATGTTACTCCTGAGATGTAACTCTACCTTGGTAAATTTATTACTCGCAGACAGCATTATTAAAGGACCAGGTGCATTGTGCAACAGTGAGGCCAGTTTTGGAAATATATATGCACACACAGCAATTTGTACTGCAGAGATATGTGTACTGTGCTACTTTCCATAGCCATGTCCACAGAGAGCTGGCAGTGTTGCATTCAGTGCATGCACTGTGCGGGGATCTTTTCAGTCCTATGCAGACATCATATCTGTGTAGAGAGCCAAGAACTCTCTCCTCGTCTTTGCAAAACACTAAACAGGCTTGTGCCCAGAAATGTGACCAGGTAGCACATCAGTGGTCATGGTCAGACAGCACACAGCCCAGAGAGTCTTCTTTTATGCAATTGCTGAACATGTGGGAGGGATGTCTGAAAAAGGCTTATGAGCAACAAATGCCAGCTTCCTGTGGTAGTTAGGAGCCACTTGTTCCTTCTCCTATAGAGGCTCCCCTTGAAGGGAAGCCTTCAATGAAAATGAACAGGAAAATGAACAGGCACCTCCAAAGCTAACAGCACCTCCTCCTCTGGGGAGAATCCTGAAGTTACCGCCTTGCATCACAAGGGAGTCACTTCCAGGTTCTCACCAGAAGAGGGACATTCAGTGTGACAGCTTTGTGCAGTCCGTTCCTTCTCCTCTGGTGGTTCCCTTTCTCTTGCAGAGGAGAAGAAATGGGCGGCGCCAAGCTGCCAGCACCTCCTCCTTAACTAGGATGGAGCATGAGGGGCAGTCATGTGACCCCTCTTGGCATTGCGCCTAGAGCACTTGCCCCTCAGGCTCCACCCTAATTACACCTCTGCATGAAGGCAATCTCCTTTTCCTGTTGTTTATCATCAGTGCCTGGTATTCAGATGCATATCATGTCCGAACAGGGAAGTTCCATTCTGCTACCATGGGTGAACCGCCACTGACTAACAGACCTACCCTCTATGCCTGCAGAACAAAACCAGCTTCATCTGGTCGGCTGTGCTCAGGTGCCTGTGCTAGAATTCTGAATTCTGTCTGCCTCTGCGGATGCAGGGATAATGGCGATCCTATTGTTGATACTATCGATCTGAGATGAAATAGAAAGAGAAAAGGAGCCCCAAATTACCTAGCAGCTCCTTTTTCAGGCTTTCAATTTGCTGCAGTCTCTAATTAACATAAACAACCCGGGGAATAACGTAAGTTACAGGGCTGTTACTCCAGGATTGCTGACTGGATAAACAAGGACTTGGGCTGCTCCCCTGCCCTTGCAACTCAATCACAGAGCTCCATTTGATGCTGACAACAATAATACACCCCTACATGACAAAAGGCAATCCAACTCCAGTGTTTAGTTCGCTATGATTCATTTTTCTTTTCTTTTTAACTTTTATCTGTGTTTAGAGAACTATTATTGCATCTTTCCAAAATGCACCATGAGTCAGGATTTATTTATTCAATTCGTGTTCAACAAATGTTTCTTTTTTCACTCCTAATGTATAAAGAGTATGTATAAATTACTTGGATCTGAAGATTACATTCAAGATTCAGGAAAAGCTCTCTCTCTCTCTCTCTCTCTCTCTCTCTCTCTCTCTCATATCCTCAGGACCAATTTGTCTGAGTGAATTGGGCACACACCCAAATGTAGGATTTACTGCTGCATCTTTAATTTCAGTTGATTTGTACTCGTGCTTGTAGTTTTTCAGGTGAAAAATATCTAGTTACCTCAACAAGGACACTCATCAGAGTTCTGGCACAAGTATCCTTATTGGGAGGCTATGGAAAAATGCTTTTCTATTCTCTGGAGGCTCTGCAGGAGTTTTCTCCCACTCTTCCTGCTCATGCTTCTAACCCTGTTCCTGTCGTCAGGGCCACAAAGAGGGTGGGATTTACTGGGGATTATTCCCCAGGGACCCAACATTCATTGGTGCCCGAGTCAACTTCTGACACTGCCCAGGGGTGTGGAACAGTGGAATCAACTTCCTTGACTCACAAACACCTCAAAGCACAACGCTTCATCTGAGAGTGGGGAGGATGGAGAAGAATCAGGTGTATAGGTACCTATGGGCACCTGTGAAAATCTTCCCCAGGGTAACCTCCCTGCAGTCCTGCCTGACATCACACAACCTGGGCTCTTGGGCTGCAATTCTAACCAATTTTCCAGCACTGACATAAGGGCAGTCAATTCCGAGGTAAGGGAACAAACATTGCCTTACCTTGAGCAGGCCTCCCTGACTGCCCCCCAACTGCAGGATGCAGCACATGCCCCACTGGCACAGCTATGCCAGTGCTGGAAAGTTGGTTAGGAATGAGCCCTAAATGGCATAATTAACTGTGGTGTAGGCCAAAAACACGGCTAGCATATGACCCTGTGGATTCAGATCTTAAAAGGCTTAGGAATGACATTCCAAGCAAGCAACTTGATATTTAAACTCATGAAAATTCACATCTGTAGCATCAAGGTGAATGGGTCTCTCTCAGTTGAGGAACTTGGACAAAGGCAGGCAATTGGCATCTATAGGGCAAACTAAAGAAATAAAACATAACTGCTATATTGAGGAAGATTATTGGTCACATGGAAGCAGGAGTTGTAATGGATGGGAAAATGTATCAATAATTTGCAGCGAGTCCTGGTGTGGCTCTGCAAAAGCCACACCGCTATCATGCGCTTTGGAGCCACCATCACAAGTGGCTTGAGGTTCTGCTTGCATGCCAGCAGCTCATTTAGCCCACACTTGAGGAGGTAAGGTAACAGTGTGGGCAGTTTGAAAGAGAATCAGGGCAGGGAATGGGCTGAACTGGAGTAGTTTGGGGCCAGGAGAGCAGTGGCAGCATCCTGGATAGGCCATTATTCAACTACCAGGCCCAAGAACAGAGTTAGAACAACCAGATCCAATTTAGATGACATTTTGTTGTGTCAGCGATGAAGCCTCCTAAAAGTAATTCATCCACCTCAGAAGCCTAGTTAATTTTTTATGAGAATATAGTGTTAACCATTTAAAACCAACACAGAGGAATAATTACTATATGCTCAACATAATAAATCATATAAATAATATATGGATATGTACATAAAAGCCAAATTATTAAAGCATTTTCTCTGAGATGGAGAAGAAAGAAATCAAGGGCAAGATGAACCATCAATCAGACAATTGAATCTAAGCAAGTTACAAGATTTAACCATCATGTAAATAGAATCATGCAAACAATAGAAAAACAACCTAACAAATATTTAAAACTGCAGCAATAAACAGAAGCCAAAAATAATATTCACCTAATTAAATAACTGTAGTGTGTTTACCTAGCAAATTTCTCTGGAGAAAATACTCCAAAGGTATTGACCAATGTAATCTCAGAAGATGGAGACCCCAGGATCAGGATGTTCAAATCCCAGCCGGGCTGGTACAAGTCCCTTGCACTGGTCCGGAGATATTGAGAAAGTGCCATCAAGCACTTTTATGCCAAATCCGTGCACCAGCCTCCAGAGGCCAGCATGGGCCCCCTAGAGCCAGCACACCAGTAGGTCTGCGCCAGGCTGGCATGAGGACTTGGGGAGGGTGGGGGAGGGTGAACGGGGGCATTCTGGGGTGGGGGCAGGTGGGCCCATGGGTGGGCCAGGTCCAGCGGGTGTAGAGCCAGGATCCAGCCCTTGTGCCAGATCCTAACCCCAATCCCTGGCAACTTGGTGCAGTGCCAGCTGTTCGGAACCGTACCACCTCTTTAGGTGGCACAGATCTGAATAGACCCATTGGAGCTGCTGCCACGTTATCCAGGGTAAGAGAATTCTCCTTGCTGAGCCGCAGGCAGCCACAACCCCATGCTGGTTACAGGACAGGACAGCTGGCCTGCTATTCCAGAATGGGTTAGGATTGAGCTGTAAAAGAACAGCTTCATATATGAAAAGATGGGCCTTCAAATGCCCTGGCTCCAAGCCTTTAGGGGCTTTATCATCACCATTTTCTGGGTTGTATGTGGAAAGGGTGGGCCAACCTGAGGTGACATGAAGTGGTCATTTGGGACAGCACCCTTGGAGGAGTGGTGAGTGGACGAGCCCTGTGTCCATCTGACTACCACTCTCTCCAGCCTGCGGCTCCACTGGACACTCCAATCCTTTTCCAACTTGCAGGGAGCAAATCAGAATTGGGTTGCAACAGCAGCAGCCAAAGGGAAAGAAAAAAAGCAGGCTGCAAGACATCCATATAGTCATATCAAGATGGCTTTTGTTGCAGTGCTGTATATTATTTTATTGATTTTTACAGTATTTATGTACCGCCTTTCTCAATAGACTCAAGGCAATTGACATAGCCAGGCTGAACATAAATCCATTTTTCAATGATATTTCTACAAACATTATTCCATGAGAAATCTCATAGAAACGTTCATTTCCCCAGATGTTTTCTTTCACAGTGCAGTCATCATCCTGGCTGCTGACTCAGTGGTGTTCCTGTGGGAGGCACCTCAACACGTTGCTCTCACCACCCGGAATGACTGGGTAGAATCCCGGAATCCCATAGTGAGTGGGAGGGGCAGCTTACATGGTGCATTGAGGTTCCCTGCAAAATGTAGTGCTGTGTCCCCCCTCATGTGGATTAAAAAAAACAAACTATAGCAAATCAATTTTAAAAAACAAAGTTTCTTTGCTCCAGTGATTGAAAAACAGCCTTGCTGTCCTTTTGACTCTAAGATAAGAGTCATTAAGAAGACAATCCATCAGCACTTCACTCAGTCCCTCCCTTCACCAATGCAAGTTTCTTTCACGTGCTGGAGGAAGGGAGGGGTCTGAAGGAGAGAGAAGGATTGATGGATTGTCAGCCTGCTGTCCTCTCTCTCTCTCTCTCATTAAGGAGGCTGTTGTTAAAGGACTGTCCAGTTTTTAGAACTGATTTTAAAGGGATGCATTTTTCCCCTTCTCCAGGGATCAGCACATTCTTTCTCATTTGCAGGAGCCATTTGTGTCGAGTCAAATCCATGTATAAAAAATCTGTGTATACATAGGTTGGACCTGTATTCTGAAAACTGAATTTTTTTTTAGTACCAACATGACTTTTTTTTTCTTTTGACTTTTTTTGTGCCCTGGCCAACACAGTGCAAAGTATGCTGGAGCACTAAGGAAACTGCAAATTCAATGGCATTTTGGCTGGGCATCCCCCCTTGCCACAATCTTTTAGCGCAGCCCCCTTGCCATGACCTTGCAGGTTCAGCAGGGTGCGCCTTCACTTAGTGCCAGCATCACTATAGGACGCTGCAAGACATTATTGCCTTATTGGAACTGTCCCTCTCTTAGCACTTCCATTGCTGATGCTGGAGAAGCAACCGGCATTGCAAGCTTACACATGGTCCCATGGGCCTTTCTGCTGCTCTGCTTTGGATCTGAAATTTAACGTTCTCCACATTCAGACCACTTCTGCTACTGAGAAACTACCAGATATGAAAATACAGTACAGGTGTATCTCCATAACCATGGGGGATCTATTCCATGGATGAACAGACACACCCTCACAAATATGGAAACCATGAATACGGAGATGTTATTAAAATGGAAGCCCCCGCACCCCCTGCACACCCATTAACATTAGAAGCTTACTGGGGCAAGATTTTCTTGTTTAAACAGGTCGCTGTAAGCATTTAAGCTTATAGTGCCACAGAGCAGGTTGCTGAAAGCCTGGATGCTGCATAAAACTAGCTCTAATGCTAAACAGGAAGAAGTTAACTGGAAGCGAGTTTGTGAGGGCCAGCCCTCCAACTGTTACTTGGTGATAAGGGAGAGGCGCTCTGTGATTGTCAATTATTTATTGTTAATTATTGTTTCACATAGTCCTCTAAAGCTGAGGCCTGGCCCAAATTAACCATTGTTGAATGGATTAGCATTTTGTAAATCTCCAATCCCATGGCTCCAACATGCCTCAATTTGCCTTCGTGTGTTGCAGACAGTGCATAATGGCTTAAGAGACTTGTCAGTCATCTCTGTTGTGGATTACATATCAAGTATCTGCCTGAACATGAATCAGGACTGAAAGGATTTCACCTAATTTAGCAAAGGATGGGAAAGCTGCACCTGTTAAATGTCTGTCTACCATGCAGGGATAAAATTCATGATAAAGAGAAAAGATGGTACCCCCTATACATGTTGATAACTCAGGAGACCAGGTTTCTTTAACCTTCAAACCAACATGATAACCTCTAGTGTCTTCCTGGCAGACGTTTTAGCAATTTCTGTGCTGCTCATATATTACCACAAGATGTCTCTATCTGTTCAGTTTTCAATCATTTCCCCTTTGTTCAGTGCTGTTTGGATCCAGTCTGCAAACCTCACAGCAGGACTATATGGAGTTTGTGACCTACAACTGCACAGATCCTGTGCATTTGCCTGTGCATTTTCCAGGATGTTTCTTTTGCCAGAATTTGTGTTCCTTTTTGTTTTCCTCATTTGGACAAGTCACTTCGTTTGGACAAGTCATTTTTTGAAGGAAGCTTTCTTGTCTTTAGTTGGATGGGACTGTGCATATTTGTGGAAAATCACACGCATGCACTCTAAATATTAACCACCATACAGTTTTTTTTAAATCTCAGCTCATTTATAAAATATCAGGGGGGAAAATCCAGCCAGATTTCATATTACAGGTCAGCCCTCATTATCTGCAAATTCGGTACCCATGGATTTGAATACCTGCATTTCTGAACCTGAACACACCTGTGCTCTGGTCAGATCTGGTGGCCATTCTGAGGGCCAGGGGGGGCCACACGTGGCCTCCCCAACCCTGAGATGGCCTTGTAAGGCCTCCAGAAGGTGAAAAAACACAACTTTCAGTTTTCAACCGAAAACTGGAAGTTTTGGTTTTCTGTCTTCTGAAGCTTTCAGAAGGCCAAAAACCACAACCCCTTCTTTGGCTGAAAATTGGAAGTCATGGTTTTCGGCCCTCTGAAGGCCTCTGGAGGGCCTGTGGACCAACCAGAACCCACCTCCTGCAGATAATGAGGATGGCCCTGTATATAAAATCAGAAAATAGAAAGTATTTCACTTGTATAACTTCCTAGGTATACATTTAGTAGATTTAATATTAATTTTAATAATATCTTGATGTTTTGCTTATAGTAGGGGTGTCAAACATAAGGCCCACAGGCCGAATGCAGCACCCAGAAGCTCTTTATCCATCCCCTGTGATAATTGGGTTCTTCCAATTCCACACTTTCAGTAGCACTGGTTCTGCCATGGCTCTGGTAGAGAGAAATGAAAGGAGGGTTCAGAAAGCAAGAACCAAGATGAGTGAGAGAGAAGGAGACACTTCCAATGTGCTGGGAGAGCCCAATTATCCCATAGGCCATCTTTTCTGCAGTGTCACTTCTGCTGAGGCATTGCTTAACAAACCTCAGCTGCTAAATTGCAAAAATGATGCCGTGGCAGAAGTGGCACTGCTGCAAAGGGCAGCCCATTAATTGAGTTCTCCCATATCTTTAAAATATGATCATGATCTGCACATTTTCTCTTCTTTCATGTTCAACTAATTTGTTTCTATGTGAGGAGAAAGTGCTTGTTTCTGGCCATCATCTTCTTAATGACATCATTTCCTGCTGTTGTGAGCGAAGAGTCCATGACTCGCTGCAGTACAGAAGTGTACTCAGGACGCAAGCTCTGTAGACCTGGATCTTGGTATGTTCCGTCAGCTTCTTGTTGGACCAGACTCTCTTTGTGAGTCTGGAAAACGTGGTAGCTGCTTTACTGATGCGCTTGTTTAGCTCGGTATCGAGAGAAAGAGTGTTGGAGATCGTTGAGCCAAGGTACACAAAGTCATGGACAACCTCCAGTTCATGTGCAGAGATTGTAATGCAGGGAGGTGAGTCCACATCCTGAACCTTGACCTGTGTTTTCTTCAGGCTGATCATCAGTCCAAAATCTTGGCAGGCCTTGCTAAAACGATCCATGAGCTGCTGGAGATCTTTGGCAGAGTGGGTAGTGACAGCTGCGTCGTCGGCAAAGAGGAAGTCATGCAGACATTTCAGTTGAACGCTTTCCACATGCGCTGCCTCCAACACATCCTTGGCATCACCTTGCAGGACAAAGTTCCAAACAACACAGTCCTGGAACGTGCTGGAATCCCTAGCATGTATGCACTGCTGAAACAGAGACGCCTGCGTTGGCTTGGTCATGTCGTGAGAATGGATGATGGCCGGATCCCAAAGGATCTCCTCTATGGAGAACTCGTGCAAGGAAAGCACCCTACAGGTAGACCACAGCTGCGATACATCTGCAAGAGGGATCTGAAGGCCTTAGGAGTAGACTTCAACAGGTGGGAAACCTTGGCCTCTGAGCAGCCCGCTTGGAGGTAGGCTGTGCAGCATGGCCTTTCCCAGTTTGAAGAGACACTTGGCCAACAGACTGAGGCTAAGAGGCAAAGCTCATAGTCAGGGAGACAGACCAGGGACAGACTGCACTTGCTCCCAGTGTGGAAGGGATTGTCACTCCCGAATCGGCCTTTTCAGCCACACTAGACGCTGTTCCAGAACCACCATTCAGAGCGTGATACCATAGTCTTTCGAGACTGAAGGTTGCCAACAACTACATTTCCTGCTTAATGATGTTACTTCCAGCCCTCAGCAGGCAGCATGAGAGCTATCTGTCTCGCTATATGAAATGAATTTGACACCCCTGGCCTGGCTTATAGTATAGAAGCATTCAGTTGGGCATAGTCAAAGTGATGTCACTAGAAATGGTCAAGGGGAACCTAATGGAACCAAAGGGGAAATCCAGCTAAATTGAAATGTTGTAAGACTTACTTGTTTGATGACTATTGCCTTTGATTAATGATCAAAAGAGGGAGTTTTATTAACAACTTCATTGCAGAAAAATGATATATGGCTAGCCAAGAGAATATCCATAGCAGCACACAAATAAATTGCTTAGAGCAGCCAAGTATTTTGCAACAATGATACAATATTCCCTCTCTACTCATGGTGCTAAAATTTTTCATACCACTTAAATCAGAATTATTATTTTAAATGTTCTCATAGGTATTTTTTTTTATTTGAAATGGAATGCAAGCACTTAAACATGTGAAATGAATGCAATTAGGTGAAAGTAACTGTGCATTTATTTGGACCTCTATCTAGATTACCTCAAAAAGAATGTTGGCACAAATGACAAGATTAGAATTCAACAGGGAATACTTGGACTGGAATAATGATGCAGTTAACCTGGAATCTTGAATCCAAGATAGCCCTTTCCCAAAGGAGATTGACTTCACTGGTAGTGCATCATGGTGAGTGATAAGTAGTTCATTACTCCCCAATACTTGGAATGCAAACTGAGATAGATCCTGTTTCCTCTAATCACCATTTTTTCAGGGTTTGTCTTGCAAAGTAGAGAAGAGAATATATTCATTTTTACATTAAAAAATGCACCTATGGTACTGCATACCAGAGAAAAGTAGCTCTGTTTTGAACTGTAGTCTAAGGGCACAATCCTAACCCCTTATGTCAGTGCTTTCCAGTGCTTTCCAGCACTGACATAAGGGCAAAGAAGCTCTGAGGTCAGAGAACAAACATTCCCTGACTTTGAGGAGGGTTCTGTGAGTGACACCCAACTGCAGGATGCAGCACATGTCCCATTGGCATCGCTATGCCAGTGCTGGAAAGTACTGACATAAGGGATTAGGATTGCGCCCTTATTCCAGTTAAGATCAGGATGCCACTGAATTATTGTCAATTGGAGTTATTATTTGACTCACTTCCAACATTGTCAGATGTTTCATGAAGGCCACAAGTGGCCTTGTATGTACTGAAGGCTTCCTTTTTATTGCAACATAAGTGTAACAGAAATGCAAAAGATCCCGCAAGGAGATAGGGTGTGAACAGTGGTCCCTTGCTTTGGCAAGCAAGCATGGGGTTAACACCAGGACCTTAGTTTGCAATGAGCATGCTGCACAGCTGCAATCACTTGGAGGTAAAAAGGCCCTCAGGGTTAAAAGCAGCACCTTCAGGAAGGAAAAGGGTGTGGATAGTAGAAGGAAGAAAACTTGAAGAAAGAAAGGAAAGAGCGAATGGACTGGCTGATGCACTACTGGACCTGCTGACTGGCCAATGAACAGATGGACAAATAGACTTCTGAGGATTGCTGGAATGGGGACTGCGGGAGACCGTATGGCTGCCATGCCCAAGACCTGCTGAGGACCAAGGTGTTGCTGTGACGGCTGAAGATGCTGCTGGTAGGAGAGGGGAGGAAGGAGGATCTCTGCAGGTTGAACAGGTGAGCTACCCTGGTGTTGGGGTCCAGCAGTGCTAAACCAGGGCCATTGTTGGGAAATTAGCTTAAAGTGGGCATAGGTTCTCTAGGCAAAGCTTGGACTGGGAATTTGGCAAAACAATAACTATCTGATGCCAGGAATGAGGGCCCTTCACTCCCCCATCCTACTGGAGTCCGTGTCACATATCCTCATTTAGGAGCAGGCTTTCTTTGGAGAACTTGTGTTCTTTCCCTTTGAAATAAGTGACACGGCCTAGCTCTCCCATTGGCCAAGCACTGCAATTGTGCATACCTGGGAGCAAGAAGGAACACAGGGTTCAGGAGGATATATGCAGCAAACACAAGCCAAGACCACAGCACAGCTCACAAGAGCCCAGGAGTCAGGAATACAACTGACCACATGCCATTCACCATGGGACTTCCAGTAAGATCCAGCCTGGTGCTCTGTTAAGTCTGGCTACTAACACTTGCTTGTTACATGACCAACACCTGATGAGTCCCCTTTTTTGTAGATCAAATGATATCCAGCCTCAGGTACGGTCATTTGTTTTGAAACTTATCCTCGGTCAAGAAGTTCACATTGGGGGTGTATGGCTCATATGAAGATACCGCATTGTTTAATCCATAAGGCCAAAGAAGTAGCAGAGATCACAGTTAATTCTAGGTACTTACTATACTCACAAATCTACAGTGTGCAACCCACAGACGTTGGCTGATACTTAGCGTAAGCCACAACTATTTGTTTCCTGGATCACATATTTTTACACTTACCAAATGAGTCTTAATAAATGTGTCATCTGGGTGTCGGCAATCTGGCTATCAGTTATTCAAAAGTAAAAACTAGTGTTAGAAAGAAGCAGAGGTGTTTGATAATGATAGAATTAAGGGTCAACAAAAAGTTACATTTGTAGCATTAATATGTTAATGTATCTTCTGTTTCTGCAAAGTACTTCAGATTTTAAACAATGAGTGTTTTATAGATCCGAAGAAGGCATTTCATGCTTTTTGTCAGATTGTTTTAAGATATCTCATATTCAAAGTATAATCCTGAAAAAGTGTTGAAATCAAGATGTGGTGTGCATTTGCTCATACCATCTGGCAGCAAGGATTCCTATGGGGAGTTGAAGAAATGTAAAGTCTTATGTGAAAATCAATTTGGAATACACAACCACAAACGGAGAGGCAAAATTAAAATAGCAGATGAATGGACAAATTCCAGATGTCGGCTCTCAGCATAACCATACTTTAACATATATCGCTACAAAACTCAAGGAAACCTTGAAAGCCAGCCAAACATATACTACGCATGATTGCTTACTCCTTTCTAAAATACAAACATTTCCATTGTTTTATGCCTGTGCATATGTACATATGATTGTATGTATCAATACATCATTGCATGTCTCCCTCCTATTGAAGAGCATCCCTAAAATATATTCCTCAAATCCTATGATTTATTTAACAATGGAAAGTTGTAACTTTTAATTTGTCACACAAGTGCCACAGAAATAATACAGATATAAGTCAAAGTGCTAAGGTCTAGCCTTACTACTTCAGCTTGTCTAGCACAGCAACTTCAGCTTGTGTTCTTGATCAGAAGAGGATGTTCTATAACAGGGATGCCCAAACCCCGGCCCTGGGGCCACTTGCAGCCCTCGAGGCCTCTCAATACAGCCCTCAGGGAGCCCCCAGTCTCCAATGAGCCTCTGGTCCTCCTGAGATTTGTTGGAGCCCACACTGGCCCGATGCAACTGCTCTCAGCATGACAGCCAACTGTTCGACCTTTCGCATGAGCTGTGGGACGAGGGCTTCCTCCATTGCTTGCTGTTTCACATCTGTGATGCAGCAGTGGCAGCAAAGGAAAGGCCAGCCTTGCTTTGTGCAAGGCCTTTTATAGGCCTCGAGCTATTGCAAGACCTTCAGTCATTCATATAAGTTCATCTTTAATATATTCATTTATGTAAACTTATGTAAATTTATTCAAATTTTAAATATAAATTAATTCTCCCCCCCCCCCCCGACACAGTGTCAGAAAGATGATGTGGCCCTCCTGCCAAAAACTTTGGACACCCCTTTTCTATAAGAGGGAAGACAGGAAGTGTTTGCAAGGGGGAAGCAAATAGAATGAGAGTCCAAACCTATCATTTCCTTTCCCCCAATGGTGCAGCTGTCCCAAAAATGGGCATACTGTTCCAGTCAGGGTGGGGCATGGGTCAGAAGGCTTCAGAGGTGAAAGGGGCTTTAAATCCCCTTACAGCTCTGTAAACCTCCTGAGCCACAATGGGTCTCCTTGGACCTGCAGTAGTGATTTTGCTAGTGCAAGTTCAAGGAGAGAAATCAGGTGGCAAGGCAGTGAAAATGGGGAATAGGATCCAACATGTGCCATCACTGCTGGATCCAGCCTTCTTGCAGCATCTCCACCCACTGTCATACCCCGCTCCCCACTCCTGTTCCACCTTCCCCTGCCCCCTCCTGCCTCTCCCACTGACTTACCTGCTGCGGCAAGCAGCGAAAGAGTCAACAACACAGGGGAGAAAGCACCAGCCTGGAAGCAGGCTACTCAGTATGCTTCCAGAGAGCACTTTCCAGTGCTTTTTCAATAGTGGCTGACAGCAGAACACATCTTCAGCTGCTGGCCAAAGCCCATAGGATTGGGCTGAAAGCGTCTCTTGCAACTTATCTCTCGAGTTTATTTTAGTAAGCTAAAAAATTTTTCCTCAAGTGTTTTTTCCCCTATTTCTCCATGGGAGAACTAAGATTTATGTACATGTAGGTGATTTTCTTTGGTTAAATTCCCGCAAGGCCTTTTCTCAGACTCACAGTGACATAAAACAAAATGTTTTTAGATTATTGAAGAGAAACTGTGGTTGCTATTAGCAGTTCACTCTGTTTATTCAGTGTTCTCTGAAGGGATATCTAGAAGACACAGGTGCAATGACACCAAAAATCTGGAGATAAAAATGGTAGTAAATAAATGCTCTGGCATATCAGCTTGCAATGCTCTCAGTAATAACTATTAATCATGCATAGCTATTCCTTCTGCCAAACCCTTTTCATGAAAGTAATCAAGAAATGATTCCCACAATAACCTGTACGACACTTTTGTCCCCTTATCCAGTATACCAAGAAACAGATCCTAGGATGTGGCTATCCAGGTAGAACCAAGTTTAATTCTTTGTGTTCAAGGTGGGCCAGGGAAAAACACAGGCTTAGTTCCCACCCCAATGGTGTCCCCAACAGCACTCTTTTCTTTGCTCTCATTTATTCCTATGGAAAAAATGTGAAGCCTTGCCATACTGATCTGCTGAGGGCAAAAACTATCCTCCAACCCTAGCATGCCCAGTCCAGGCAGCCCCTGATAACCTGGCCATCGTGAAAAAGTGGTGGATGGCACAGAGTACCACACTGCATGTCCAAGAAGTTCTTGCAAACACCATGTCCCCCTCCCCCATACATACTTCCCTGCTAAAAACTGTCCAGTGGGATTTTAGCCATTTTCAAAAGGGTTCTGTGTGCAGCCTGGCTGCCCTGCATACAATGTGCTGGATGAAAGCCGCAGTATGAAAACAATGGTGTT
Organism: Tiliqua scincoides; assembly: GCF_035046505.1. Classification (NCBI taxonomy): domain Eukaryota; kingdom Metazoa; phylum Chordata; class Lepidosauria; order Squamata; family Scincidae; genus Tiliqua; species Tiliqua scincoides. The sequence goes on from NC_089826.1 coordinate 65,328,886, forward strand.
CCTTTGTTACAAGTGTCCCACAAATGTTGAGCCCTTAAACTTAAACAGAATGCTGAGAAGAGGTGTATAAGAAAGCAGTTGAGCAAGTCCTTTCTTGGAGACACACTCCAGAGTGACAGGAGAGAGTTGGGTTCTCCACTGCCATCACTCAGGCTAATGATGGTAGTTCCAACTTCTCCTCAGAAAGCAGCTGATGGGGCATGAGAACGTAGACCAGCCATTTTCAACCACTGTGCCATGGCACATTGGTGTGCCACAAGTGGTTCACAGGTGTGCCCCAGGAATTTGGGGGAAAGTCCATTTATTAGTAGGGCCAATGAGGATGTGAGCCCCCCACTGGCAGCCTGGTGTGCCTTGTCAATTGTCAAAAACCTGATGGTGTGCCTTGAGAATTTTAGTGCCTTATCAGTGTGCCCTGAAATGAAAAAGGTTGAAAATCACTGAGATAGACCATGAAAAAGTCAAAGAGTATCCTTCAAATTTTGGTGGCTCATGTCTTTGAAATGGATACTGGCCAACTATACAGCTCTACTGAATTAACACAGACATCTCCCTTCCTAAATGGACATTTGGTTAACAAAGTCTTTGCCCGTGTGTGCGTGAGCCATCCTGTTGTTAAACGGGAATACTGCTGATTGCATGCTTCATGTGGGTGTTGGAACAATGTAGCATCTCTTGAAGGCTGAGAAATGTCCAGGATTTTAAAACATCGGGTGACTACAGTCCCAACCACCCCATGCTTTATTTTGTTTGGAAAACTATTCAGTCGAAGCCAAAAATAAGAAGTGGGGAATTTTCCTCTGATAAAGAAAGAGTCTAAACATCATCAGAAATAACACCAATTTAAAGTGAGTCAGAAAAGTCTAGAAATTGCTCCAGTGAATCACTTCTTTCTTGACTGTTGTTCATGTGAGCACAATGAAAAGAAGTTGTTTGGACTGAGTTGTGGTGGAAAAATTGTTAACATCCCCAAATAGGATTTTCACTTCCAACAAGCCGCAAAAACAAGACACAGCATGATGCCCTAAAACATTGAGCCTTTAAACTTGGAAGTTGTTGGTTTGATCTATAAAAATTAAACCAATTTGTATTATTTTACCATCATTTTAGTGACTCTTTGCACTATATTTGATAGCAAATATCAAAGAGTGACATTTAATTCAAAAGCACATTACTGTGAGTTGGAACACAAAAAATGATACAACATAAGGAAACATATGATGTAACTGAACATGAATATTTGTGCTTTCGGTTTAGATAACTTCATATTGCTCTAATATGTTTAGAGTTGCCCATTAATGGGCATAGACACTTTCCCTTTCAAATTTTTTTCCCTCCATCTCCCAATTCCTATTGATCAGAGAAGCGATCCTTTTATTGCAAAACTTTACATGTAAGTTAGATTGTAAATTCTTTGGGGTAGGGTAGAAAGGGGCAGCCCTGCCCCAAAGTTTATACTCTAACTTACACGTAAAGTTTTGCAATAAAAGGATCGCTTCTCTGATCAATTGGAATTGGGAGGAAAAAAATTGAAAGGGAAAGTGTCTATGCCCATTAATGAGTACATTGATATCATGGTATAAATAAATACTACTATTAAATATGTTGGTGTTTAGAAAGCATAACGTAATGAATGTCATCCTTTTGAACCGTTGTGAAAGGGAAACACACAGTTATTCTGTTACTTTTTTTGTAATGAAACCTATTTTGTATGGCACTTTGAATTAGATGTAGAGAAAGTGGTTTGAATTTCAATATATGACACATGAGACACAAACGTTTTGTTGAATGGAGTCTCATTAATTTAAGTGCCTTGGTTTATTTTCTTTGCAATCCTTGGGTAAGGTTTTTTTTTTTACTTTCAGAAAGCCGCAAGTGTTTCATTTACAGTGGAAATACGTTATCATCCTGGCACTCCCTTAGCAGAAAAAAAAGGGATGCATGAAGTGGGGAGAATGCATTGTACAAGAACAATTTCACAAGAATCAGTCACTTCAACTCCTGGTGCAGTTCATGAATCTTAGGTTGGATCAAACAGCTCTGCATTACTATTTTTAAATATTGGCAGGTTTATTCATTCACACAGGAAACATTCAGGCTGGAATGAAATGAAGTGAAACATGTAGTAGAGGGCACCCTTCAGCCTCAGGAGTGAAGCATTAAGGTGGCTTAAACCTATTCATTCTCCTGAAAAGGATGCCGTTATGGGGGCTGAGGAGACAGATCACACCCACACGCTTAAGACCGCATGTGATGATTCCTCAAGCAAGCCTATGACCAACTGAGGGCCAAACTAGACACGATGTGAAACAAAGCGCCATCTATCTAGGATCATTAGGAAAGGTATTGAGAACAAAATGGCTAATATTATAATGCAATCGATGGTAAGGCCACACCTGGAGTATTGTGTCCAGTTCTGGTCACCGCATCTCAAAAAAGACATAGTGGAAATGGAAAAGGTGCAAAAGAGAGCGACTAAGATGATTACGGGGCTGGGGCACCTTCCTTACAAGGAAAGGCTACGGCGTTTGGGCCTCTTCAGCCTAGAAAAGAGACGCCTAAGGGGGGACATGATTGAGACATAAAAAATTATGCAGGGGGTGGACAGAGTGGATAGGGAGATGCTCTTTACACTCTCACATAATACCAGAACCAGGGGACATCACTAAAATTGAGCGTTGGGCTGGTTAGGACAGACAAAAGAAAATATTTCTTTACACAGCGTGTGGTCGGTCTGTGGAACTCCTTGCCACAGGATGTGGTGCTGGCGTCTAGCCTAGACACCTTTAAATGGGGATTGGACAAGTTTCTGGAGGAAAAATCCATTACGGGGTACAAGCCATGATGTGTATGTGCAACCTCCTGATTTTAGAAATGGTCTATGTCAGAATGCCAGATGCAGGGGAGGGCACCAGGATGAGGTCTCTTGTTATCTGGTGTGCTCCCTAGGGCATTTGGTGGGCCGCTGTGAGATACAGGAAGCTGGACTAGATGGGCCTATGGCCTGATCCAGTGGGGCTGTTCTTATGTTCTTATGAGGGTATTTTAACTCTAAAGTAGCAGCCATGGAGGGACCAGATCTGGACTGGGACCGCAGTGCAGAGATAGGAGCTTTAGCTCTTCCGTGCAATTTTCTTGCCACAATTCCCTCGTAGAGCAGCTATTTAATTTCCATATGTGCCAAGGTGCCATTTGCTGCAAGCACCATTTGCGTGTGGGAGATCCCAGTCCTAACTCAATTCCTGTACAGTGATGCAGTGATGTTTTGGCTGCTGGAGATCACCTTGGGTTAAGGTGACATTTGTCCACTTGACTCAGGGTAAGCCCCACTATGGGTCAGATCCAAGTTGATCCATGCAGGCAAATTGGGCCTAAGAACATGATTAGAATTTAGCATGCAACATTGTCACCAAACCCACCCCCTTCCCTTGTCCAACCCGTCCATCCCAGCCCCATCTCCTCCCTGTTTGTTTTTCCCAGTTTGAACTTAGATGTATCTGAAAATGACTGTGTGTTGTTGCTGAATCTTCCACAGACAAAAACTTTCCTTCCATCTCATACTGCTGAAATGATCAAGTTCCTCTCAGAGTTTTCTTGAGAAACTCAAAGAGCTACCTTTCTAACATGCTATAGCGCTTACAGAATGCCACTCAAAAGAAATGTTTTTGCAAAAAAAAGAAGATATTCTAAAAATGTGTTTTCTGTGGATGGTTGTGATTCTCTTGTTAGAATTCTCCAGAAAAGTACATGGTAATGGTGTCTTACATTGTTGTCTTTTAAGCTTCAACGGCAAGGATAAAGCAACACATGGCTCAAAAATGCCATGTGGTCAACATGCTTCAAATTTTAAGCAATAATAAATTCATTTATATAACTCCCCCTCTCAGGACACTTTACATAATGTAATTAAATTCCATTAGCATTCCAAGTACTTACATAATAGTATGATAAAATCCACCAGCTGTCACCCCTTCTGGGCAGAAACAGCCTGACCAGTTATCCACACAATGTATTTGTTATATGTAAGGCTAACTGGAATTGGCAGTATGAAGTCACAGGCAGCATAAGCCTAACCTGAGCTGGAACAGACAGCTGACCTGCACTGCATCCATGTAGGTTAGGAGGTGGCTGATGCGCAATTCGGAATAACACGATATGTTTTCTCTTAGCCCATGTCACACAGTGGCCACCCCTATGGAGCTACTTGGATCTGCACCAGAAAAATCGCTGGTGCAAATCCAAGCAGCCCAGTGCAACTCCCGGCTGGCCAGTTGTGGAGTTATGTTCCAGCCTAAGTCACCCAGGTCAGTCCCACCCCCCTCCTGGGTCCAGTCCACCCACCAGTCTGCCCTCCCCCCACCCAAAACTGCTCCATTCTACCCTTCCATTGCCCTCTCCAACCCCCCCATGCCGGCTGCCTTTGCATGAACTTACATGTCCATGCACTAGCTCAGACAACTCCTAAGGAGGTGCAAATGTGATTTACAGCACAATTGTGACACTCCAGGGCTGGAGGAAGGGACATGCACCAGCTCATCATTTCAGGATTGTGCTCTAAGTTATTCACTGGGGCTGACTGTTGGCATCACATTTTGCCAGCCTTCAAATAGCTGCCTTAGCTTTCAGGCCATTTCTGGGCCCAATTCCAAGTGTTGGTGCTTGCATTTAAGAACATATGTTCTAGGATTGTGCCTGGGGTTCCTGAAAGATCATCTGTGTTCCTATCACCCTGCTGAGTGGCATTACTGGGGGGGGGGGGGTACTAGAGCAGACTAATCAATTTAAAGCTGGTAAAATATTTTAATATTAATAACCAACACTGTTCCCCTTGTATTTTTTTTTATTTTGACATTTATAATTGTATTTTAATGTGTCCTGTTTTTAGCTGCCTTGGATGCTTATTTTTAAAAGGGGAAAGCAAGATAGAAAAGTTTTTAAAATAATGTAGATATCTGTGATTTACAGCCCAATACTAATCTGGGCTAGTGCTGGCGTAGTGACCACTGAATCCAGTTGCATGGCTGCCAGGGCAGGTGAGGAGGAGGTGAGGAACAAATGTTCCCTACCCCAAGGAGACTTCCAACCTGTCCAATTTCAGCACTGGATATTGCGTGGGCTGTGTGGCCCCCTCTGAGTCAGTGCTGAATAGGATTGAGCTGCTCATTGCCACTGATGTGAATCTAGTGCCTTAGAAGTAATGTTTATATTCTTACCCTCAAGCAAGAATAAAGCCACACCATTTTCTGATTAATTTATTCAGTGTACCCATCCAAGGCTACACTCCTACATACACCTTCTTCGGGGTAAGCCTCACTGAACACAGTGGGATTCATTTCTAATATATATGCTCTGTATGCAGTGCGGGGTTGGGCTGCCTGTGGCTCAGCCCAAGATAAGGGGAAGTAATTCTCCTTACCCTGGATAATGTGGCAGCAGCCCTAATGTGTCTATTCCAGTGGTTCTCAAACTTTCAGTACTCTCTTTTTAGAATGAGAATCTGTTGGGACCCACCAGAAGGGAAGTCATGTCCAGAAGTGACATTTTTCAAGTAGGAAAATTTTTAAGAATCCTAGGCTGCAATCCTACTCACACTTACCCAGGAGTACGTCCCATTGACTATCATTGTTAAAAGTGTATACATAGTAGCCTGTCAAAAGTACAGATCTGTAACATTTCCCCAAATACAGTCACATACCATGGTATAATCAAGACTAAAATAATTTTAAAAAATTATTGAAATGAATGGGACCCACCTGAAATTGGTTTACGCCCCACCTAGTGGGTCTTGACCCACTGGTCTACTTGAATCTGCGCCACCTTAAGAGAACCTAAAGTGAACACAATGTATTATTCCTCTAAACACCTCTTCTATTTAGCTGTACGTTTGTTTGTGAATATACTGTTTCTTTGCTAAAGCATAAATTGAACTTCCTTCATGTCAAGTACATCCAGCTATCCTGAAGGTTAAGGATGTGTTACTATCTTGTTTGTGATTTAATGGTGAACAACAATAGCTTTTACAGAGCCATGAGGGCTCCAGAAATTCAATTTCTTTTGACTGATTACTTTGGATGATGAGGTAGCTCAGGGCTGCTCATTTCTGTTTCATGGTATTTATTGGATGATACGGGTGTGCATTGGGGGGGGGGGGGAAACACCATATTCTGAATGACATCATCTCACTTCAGAGCTGCTTTGGAAAGAGCCCTAAATGAAGTGAGGTCCCTCGAAAGTTCTCCAAACCAAAACAAGACTGTCTGAAGCAGTTTTGGACAGCTGATTGCTTTGTTTGATTTTTCTTCTCCTTCCTTTGTCTTTAACTCCCTGGAGGCTTTTCTTCTATGTATGGAAGGGGGTTTCCCAGGACTGGCCCGAGACCTCCTGACATCTGAGGCAGCATGCCAAATGTTGCCCTTTTACCCAATGACATACTACTACTCCCACTCTCCAATGCTGTAGCTTGGTACTTTCCTCTCCTTGCTGTTTCCCTCCCCATCCTCCACTCAACCCTGCACCAGACCTATCTGCTCTGGCAGATATCCCTCTGCATGCTGGTGCCAGTGGGAAGGCTCTGGCCTTCTTGCCGGTTATGCTAGAAGGCACACTGGTGCAAGACACTTTATGATGCTCTTGTGACAGCATGTGCTGGAGGAGCACATGCTCTACTGACATACGTGGAGGTTAGGATTGGGGCATAAGATAGTAAACTTGTGTCTGAGCAGTAGTATTTCAGGCTGTACATGTGGACTCGTACAATTAAATGCCATATCAGATGATTCATGTATAGAACCCTAGAGTTACAAGGGGTCTGCTTGTTCATCCAATCCCCTGCCAATGCAGGCAGACCACAATTACAATAACCCTGATAGTGGCTATCCAATATATTGAAATGTATGTACGAACATAGAAAACTGGATATTGGGAAGACATCTCGTTTTCTATGGGCTGGAATATTCTGGGTATAGAGCAGGGGTTCTCAAACTTTCATCTACCTGTGGTGGAGGGCGCTGCAACCCATCCCCTTCTCTGGCACTGGGCCTACACAGACCTCCAAAGGACTCCAGTAACAACCAGAAGTCACTTAAACCCAGAAGTAAACCAGAAGTGACTTTCTGGCTCTTCTGGAGGCCTGTGGAGACCTGGTGAGGTCTCCAATTGCATCAGAGGGTTCCATTTTATAGTTGACTGGATACAAAGGTGGGATGGGAGGACCCAAGCCACGACCCACCAGACATGGAGTCATGACCCACCAAGTGGGTTGCACTCTGCAGTTTGACAAAGCTTGGTATAGAGAAACATTCAATCAGGTGAGTCACTGCTTGCTGTTTAAAGTAGTACAACCCTAACACAGTTTAACCTGCTATCTTTGTGAGAACTAGGCCTTAGTGAAAAGATGTTCTGGATTTCTGCTTTCAGATTCTGTATATGCCACAACTAGTTATTAGACTGCTCATCATTTTACAAAATGGAATTGTACCATATTATGTCAAAAGACACATTCCATTTTGGATGATAGAATTAAAGAGGGGGTATTTTCTAGTCACTAATGGATGCATTGCCCCCAGCTCCTGTTCATCTGTAAATAAAAACTGTCAGATTCAGCATCTCCCCAGCAGTGACTAAGAATGGAGCTGCTTATAATTTATTTACATTGGGGGAAAATGACCTCTAGTGGTAATGTTATTACCTCTTAGAGCAATCTGGAAAGTAGAGGGGGAAGGAGGCAACGCGATGGTAATTCAATACAAGCACTACCCAGATCTCAGGGATGAAGCTGTGTGTCACCATTTTGGAGAGCAATAAAGGAAGGTCTTAAATTAAAATAGTATGGTTGACCAGAAAAATTAAATTATGGGCACTAACCTGTTTTAATAGTTCTGAGTGCAAAAGCAAAACCCTGTTACAGTCGCCTAAAGTAGGTAGAGAGGCTTTTTTTATGCGGCAAAGTGTGTGGTTCAGAAAATTCAACAGAATGATTGTGGGAATAGATTTTAAATACAAGGAGGATGCACATTTTACAGAGAGCAAGACTGAATAAAAGCAACTAGAAGATCTATAGATATAGATTTAGATATAGATTTAAAGATATATATGTTCATTCAATATGAACAAGAACAAGAAATCTTTATTGGCATAATACAATAAATACTACAAAAATACGCATAATCCACAGCATCATTGTTGCTCATTAACCTGACCCTTAACGATCTCCCACATAAAAGTTGCTGTTTTCTCCACTATATCAAATGCTTCTGTGGAAAGAACAAATCATACCCTCTCCTAGTCTGACTGACCCTCCGTGTTTGCCCAGATCAAGTCTAGGAGTCTCTCACATGCCTCCATGTAAAGTGAGCAGTCTAGGAGCATATGCACTATAGTTTTCACACCCTGTCCACATTGGAAATACCTCTCCAAGTATGGTACCCCCTTAAGTCTCCCAGACATCAGATGGCATGGCATTACACCTTGCTCTGTGCTCTTGTGGCTTTTTAAGGATGGGGAAAAAGTCAGCCATTTGTCCTGTCCTAGTTGAAATTTGTAAGAACAGCGGGGAACAGGTTTTGTTGTCATCACTCAGCAACTCCTATATCTAAGATTTTCTTTTTAATCACCTGGAAGGCTTACACTTGACCAATTAAGTCCGGATCTATTCCCCATTATTTTAATTTTTTAACAGTTGGAATAGTCCCTATTGGAGGTGTGGAATCCACCAGAAGATAATGTCTTTACCCACCTCATAATATATAGTCACAGCAAGAACCTAATAGAGTTCAATCAAGCTGTTGTTTCAAAATGGGATTGTCCAGTCTCCAAAGAGAGGACTGAGGATGGCACACGCTTAGGTAGTCCTAATATCTTCCTCAAGGACAGGGATCGTATCCATTCAGTTGAGTGGTCTAATATGTTTAGCCTAACAGGGACACCATATAAGATTTGGGGTATTATTCAATATGTAATACCAACAGTGGGAGACATAAACCATGAAGAGCTTAATATCATAGAAATATAGAAAATGGCATTGCTACATGCCTTAGTACAGTAGTTCTCAAACTTTTAGCACTGGAACCCACTTTTTAGAATTAGAAACTGTCAGGACCCACCAGAAGTGATGTCATAACTGGAAGTGACATCAAGCAGGAAAGTTTTTAACAGGCTGCAATCCTACACACACTTACCTAGGAGTAAGTCCTATTTGCTGTCATTGTTAAAAGCATATACGTAGTAGCCTGTTAAAAGTACAGGTCTGTAACATTTCCCTAAATGCAGTCACATCAAGTCTAATATTATTATTATTAACAGTATTTATATACCACTTTTCAACAAAATGTTCAACAAAAGTTCACAAAGTGGTTCACAGAAAAAATCAAATAACTAATGGCTCCCTATCCCAAAAGGGTTCACAATCTAAAAAGATGCAACACCAGCAGACAGCCACTAGAAAAGACACTGCTGGGCTGAGGTGGGCCAGTTACTCTCCCCCTGCTAAATAAAAGAGGACCACCCACTTGAAAAAGTGCCTTTTAACCAATTAGCAGGGGTTATGTTAGAGATAATGGGCAAAACAAAGATAGCAGAAGCGCAAACCTGTAGCTGCAGCGTGTGGTGCTCAGAGCACAGGGAAGAACACCAACAAAAGGAGGCAAGACTCAGGGAAGTCCCAGCACCAGAGTCTATTTACAGGCAGTATTTACAAGTAGAAGGCAGTTCCAGAAATCAGCAATCAAAGGCAGTCCAGCAAACAGTCCAAGTAGTCAGTAAATCAGGTGTCAGTCCAGCAGAGATTCATGCAGCAGCTCACTCCTACAACCCACACCTGTGGACTGTGCTTGTTGGATATTTGTAGTCCTGTCAGCCAATGGGAAACACCATGACCTCATCACTGAGGAATGTCATTGCATCATCCTGGACAGGGATTGCATCAGCTTTACCCATCTCTCCTTGTTCTGTGCAATGACTCAGCACTTTGCCCTGATTGGTCCTTGCCCCATTGTCTGACAGGTATGCTTACATTTAGCACATACATCTGCTGTCTGGTAGGCCTGCCTTATCCTGCCACCAAATTGCCTTACTGTATGGGGCACATACTGTAACAGTTAAAAATAAGAAATGAATGGGTGACCCACCTGAAATTGATTTGCAAACCACTTAGTGGGTCCCAACCCATAGTTTGAGAGACACTGCCTTAGTATAAGAATTGAAACCCAAGAATTTTCAGTTAGTCCAATTTCCAATAGTGGCAACAAGGATGGCATCAGTCTCCTCAGAGGGCCAATGCAGTCACATACCATGTTAACATTAAGTCTAATATATTAAAAATAAAATATTGAACTGAATGGGAACCCACCTGAAATTGGCTCGCAACCCACCTAGTGTGTTCTGACCCACAGTTTGAGAAACACTGCCCTAGTAGTGTTGATGCTACCATGGTATGTGACTGCATTTGGGAAAATGTTACAAATCTTTACTTTTAACAAGCTACTACATATATTCTTTTAACAATGATAGTCAATAGGACTTACGTGTGGGTAAGTGTGGGTAGGATTGCAGCCTAGGATTCTTAAAAATGTTCCTACTTGAAAATGTCACTTTTTTTCCTGCTATATTATGTTACTTCCGGTCATGACATCATTTCTGGTGGGTCCTGACAGATTCTCATTCTAAAAAGTGGGTCCTGGTGCTAAATGTGTGAGAATCACTGCTCTAGGGGGTGGAATTTCCTTCACCTCAGGAGGGGGTGCGAGCCCGATCCACAAATAACTGAATCCATGGATATGGGATCAGCGGATATGGGGACCCCTGTACTTTAAAAGTAAAAAAAGTAGTACTTTAAAAGTATATTTATCAACACCTCCACATTATTACAGAAAATGTCCCAGATTCCCCCAGATATGTGGGAAGGGTCCAGTATGCACACTGGTCCCACATGACTTTTACTGCATGACATTGATGAGGATTGAGAAATATCCAAATCAAACCAGGGCTAATCCTAAATTAGTCAAGAAGGGATTAGGGGAACAAATTCATATCATATTTTATCTTCTATGATCTGCTATGGAGACTGCAACTTAATAGTTCATATAGTAGAGGTGAAAAACTGAATTCCTGACCTTGGATTCAGGGCATGTTTGGCAATGAATCAATTCAGATGATACTATATATCAGTGTTTCTTAAACCATATCCTTTATCACAGCACTAGCAGTATCAGAACTTTGCTATATCATGCATGCTGAAGGTTTCTGCTGAACCTGTGCTTGTACTAACTATACACATGCACACCTTATACTGTAAATTCAAATACTTGTGATGGGAGATGCAGCATGGTTTCCCTCTTCTCTAACAACAGTTCTTGGAAAGGAAAGCTTCCCCAATGAATTCATTACTAGACTGGAGTCCCACCCCTTGCAATCACTATAGACACCTAACAGGATTAGTGCTCAGGAGTTTGCTGTGATGTAAGTAAAATTATTCTATTCACTCAGAAGCCAGCATTACTGCAACCGAGGTAGGACAACGTCTTTACTTCTTGCATGTATCTTATACAATGTTGCAGTCTAGGCAATCTCCATTACTCATCTTATCAACTGTTTGATTCTTAATTCTGTCATAATGGGGAAAAAATCCAGTAGTTGATTTAAAGCTGGATTATTTTAAAAGCATGCATTTTAATGGACTAGAATATGTCGATAATTGTATGGAACAAGGACGATGAACAAATTGGACAATGAACAAATGTGAGGATTCTATACCTTAACAGAAAAGAAAAATGATTTAGAATGTTTTGGGTATACAAGAAAAATTTGCCTAGGTTACTTATTACTCATGAAAAGACTGTTTATGGCTCATTTTAAGTGTAGCATTTGGTGGGTTGGAATATCAGGCATGATTTTGGCAGCTGAGTTTAGGATTTCATATATATTATAATTTTTTTTTAAAAAAATTATTGCCTATTAATTGAATTCTTCAAAGATTGCATTTGCCATACATCAATGAAAATTAGACCTTTTGCATATAGCCCCCAATTGGAAAGCACTTTCTTAACCCTTCCTTGTGAAATTCATTAAATAAGACTTTTTTTACCTTTCCAATTAGTTAATGCATCAAATGCTCAGCATCTTTTGAAGCAAGTGAATTAGTTAAGTTTAATAAGCTAATGGCATGGCAGCCCTTGCAAAATGTGGAAGCTCCTAATCAATGCGGTGACAAATGAAATGATCTGTGGTTCTCAGGGTGAAGAGTTAATTGAATGGACAGCATCTTTCACAGCTGCTCATACATTCCTAATGGATATCGTGCTTTTAGTCCTTCTTGAAGTAATAGCACATTCATCGTTAATTCCAAGTCTCCTAGTTTTTGCCAGCTTTTAGCTGGGGCAAAGATCTCAGGTGTTTATACTTTGGAGATTTAAGTTGTCAATATGATGTATAAGGCATCTACTTATAACTGAAAGCGATTGAAAATCATTATGCATCTTGTTAACCTGCACTTGGAGTTTGACCGTACTCATGAACCAGAAGTATTAAGTAAAATTCAAGTGCTGCAATAGAGCTGTACAAGGTTTGGCTTTAATGTGAATATGCACATGCTTTTTTAAAAGTAGCAGAGATAATGTCTTTAATAAAAGAATAAAGGGATGGCTTTGGTTTATATTAACAGGTACAGATAAGAAAACATCTATGTATGTTTGTCTAATGTAAAAAAAGAAAACACATGAATATTGTAACTGTGTGTCAGTGCATGACAAAACATATTGTGTTTTGTTCGATTTAGCCACCTAATTTAGCCATGTGTCTGAGTGTAAATGAAAACAGTAAGAGTGAAAGTAGAGAGGCTAAGGCCCAAGTCCTAACCAACTTTCCAATGCTGGCATAGTGGTGCCAATGGGACGTTTGCTGCATCCTGCAGGTGGTTGGCACTCACAGAGGCCTCCTCAAAGTCAGGGAATATTTGCTCCCTTATCTTGGAGCTACATTGCCCTTATTTCAGTGCTGGAAGGTGGGTTAGAATTGCACCCTAAGTCAATCAAACTTAACCATTTGTAAGTCAATCCGACACATAATTAATCTGCAGAATTTGTTGCCACATGGTGTGGTAATGGTCACTAGTCTGAATGATTTTAAAAGGGGAATGGACATATTCACGGTCTATCAATGGTGACTAGTTATGATGGCTGTGTGCTACCTCCAGGTTCAAGTGGCTATATGCCTCTGTACTCAAGGTGTACAACAATAGTGGAAGAGAAGTATGCCTTTCTCTCTTGCTTGTGGGCTTTTCAGAAACAGTGGGTCATTCACTTTGTGTAACAGGATGCTGGACTAGATAGATTCATTTTGGGGAAGGGACATGACAGGGCCTATTTGGTCACACCCCCAAGATTGTGGAACTCTCTCCTCCAGAGTTCCAATATGACTCTTCGCAATTTTTCAGCATCTAATTGAAATATTTTTATCTGGACAGGTGTTTAGTTGTATTTATACTCCTGAGTTGATATGATTACTGGTTTTTGTGGGTTCAGTTCTTCAACTGTTTTATTTGTTCTGTGGGTTGTTTTCTTTTGGTTTTGAATTTATAAAAATTAATTTATCAGATTGTTGTACTCTTTCTCTCTTGATCTATATCTGAACTGCCTTGAGGGCCCCTTTAAATTCTTTATAAATCCTCAGATAAATGAAAAATAAGCAAGTATCTCCATCCTGTCAGGATTTAGGTTCCATTTCTTGGCCCTCATCCACTCTATTGCTCTCAGACAATAGTACAACATGTCCATGACTTCATCTGAATTAGATAAAAAGGAGAGATAGAGCATATTAATGGCACCACACTCCACATCCTTGAATGACCTTATTCAGCAATTTCATTTAGATGTTTCATCTAGTAGTCTCTTTGTCTGAGTAGTAGCAGATCAGGCAGTCATGTTTCCTAGCCTTCTGACCCATTTAACTGGTGGCACCAACGACTGGACTTGTGACTTCCTCATTCAAAGCATGAACTTTGCCACTGAGCTATGGCCTCTCCCCAAAATGTTTACACAAAGTCAGCATATATGATTTGCTTCCTCTTTCACCATAACTATCCTTGTTCAGAAGCATATCTAGAGGGAGGCAGCGTGGTAAGAGCATGGCAGGTGCCACAATGCTCCATGTAAGTGGCCCCTCTCCATTGGAGCCATTTGGAGCATCAATTGCTGTCACTGCCCCAAATGGCTACAATGGGGGAGAGAGGCTGCTTACATGGCATGTTGTGGAGCCTGCTGTACTTATCGTTCTGTACCCCCCCCCAGCTTGTTACTGACTCAGTCTTGCCTGTCTCTCCAAATGACTCTCAGCCCAATCCTATACATGTCTCCTCAGAAGTAAGTCACATTATAGTCAATTGGGCTTATTCCCAGGCAAGTATGGATAGAATTGGGCCATCTAGCTCTAACAACTGACTGAGTTGAAATGGCTCTATTTGCCTGCAATGAAATCCAGCCCAATTTATAAGCAGTGATGTTTTTGGCAGTCCCACAGCTAACCACCTTTTTTTCTTTTTTCACCCACCAACAACCTAGAGTGAAGGCAGGACGCATTGCCCTCACTCTGATGAATTGCAGCACAACACAGCACCATCATGTAGCATTGTTCTGAAGCCGAACATGACCACAGGGAGCATTGCTGCTGCCAGGACCACAAAACAGGCAGTGACAACAGTTAACAGGAAAAGTTGGAGACAGTTCACAGAAACGTTCTCCACCAGCAGCCTGTAACATCCAATTTTGAACCAAAGTTTCTCTAAAGAGAACCTTCAGTTCAGCTTTCAGAACCACCAGTGGAAACAGGGTGATTTAAAACAACCATGTTGTTGTTGTGGAATACCAAAATTGGTTAACATACTAGCAGGCTTCAAACAGGCTCTGGCTGCACTATGATCATTATCAGGTTCAAGTCATATGGCTTTGGTGCTAGGTTTTTGAGGGAGTGCTCAATGCTGTCTGGGAGTTGGAATTAAAGCAATGGCAGCAACAGCTTGGCTTTCTGACTCCTGGGGGCAGATAACGGGGGGTGAAGGTAAAATGCTGTTTAAAAATGATTTCCACTCAGAGTTTATGGCAAGACTCTTGGAAAAATTATGCAAGCATATACCTTTTGCCTGCATTATACATTAAGGACTAATCATGATGCATAACATTTATATGGTTCTTTTCCTTTGGGAAATGAAGCAGATCAAACAACAAATTCAAAGAAAATTTGAATTTTCAAATCAGTTGTTGGGGCAAAGAAATACACTTTCCCTTTCAACATGTAGAGTTTCCCATACAAATGTCACAAAGGGTGCTCTTGGATTCTCAAGAATGCACGTGACAATCTTTTTCATGCCTTGACAGAGCTAGAGAGCCTGGTGACCATGCAACACTTTCAGTCAGTGGGAACAAGAAACCCCCAGGTTCCCAACGGGGCCCTGCATTTCCTTCTAGACCAGGAAATACTTGGGCTTTGATGCATCAAGTGTGCTACTCAATCGCCTGTGGAAGCAGGGGTTCACATCTGGAATACACATGTATTAATTATACAGTCTGTCTCAGCATCCTGCATTTTTTGCAGGATGTTATTTAAAACAGCCTGCCTTTTAAGTGAGAGGAATGAAGGAGTTCCGCCTGCATGAAATGCTGATCTGGTGTGCCTCTCTTAACCCAATCAGATGATATTTTTTCCCATCACATTACTTTGATCTCTGTCTCAGCCAGTCAATTTCAACTAGGTTGAGTTCATGATGCTTCCGTCACCCATCTTCAAAATACTAGCATTTTTATATTAGGTCAATTTCCTTGTATTGGCATTACCTTATTAGGAGTGACTTGTGTCCAAAATACTTAAGCTCCTTAAAAGGCAAAGGATTCTTTCTTCATTCTTCCCAAAGAAGCGTTGTAAAAATTTCAGTTGTCTGACCAGCTCAAGAACCCTTTGCAAAAGCAAATGCTCTTTGATGACTAAACCTCTAGGGTTTCCCACACTTGGGAAAATGGTTTCTTGCTCTGTAATCACTTCGTTGTTATGTTCCAATGCTGCTCTTTGGAGCAGTCAAATCATAGGAATTATATGGTTCCACTAAAAATGTCAGGAGCGTTTTATTTTAAGGAGAGTTGAATCAGCAGAGGACATCAGTTTTAAGGTCATATCATAGATTGCGTGCATTGCTGTTGCATTGTGTATTCTTCTTATGCATGTACACATGACAGAAAAATGGTTGTTCTATACCTGCTTGGGAAGTAAGTATTCAATCAGATACATCCTCCTTCCCAGCATACTTATGGGGTACACCACACCTTTATATTTTGAATTCCACCTTTTCTCAGAACATTTCACTGAATAGCATTAGCTGAGTAGCATTGCATTATGGATGCTCCTGGTTTGCTGCACTACAACTAATTTTTGGCCCAATCCCATTGGCACATTCCAGTGGCATTAGATGCTCTCTGGCTGTTACAAAAGGTAGCATGCCAGAGCACACAGCCTCAAGCAGCGAGCAGCCAGTGGCCACTGGATGTCTGCCAGCACAGGTAAGTGTGAGGGGGGCTGGGGATGGGCAGAATGGGGCAAAATGCGTGGAAAGGGGTGGTGATGGGGTGAGGAGGAGAGCAGATTTGGACTGGGAAGGGGGCATGTTCGGCAGCAGCAGTGTCTGCCAAACTCTAACCTCTTCCTGGCCTAGATCCTTCGCCTGGGTCCATGCAGACTAGTGCCAGCAATATTCAATGGGCCCAGTATGGGTTTACCCTGGGGCAAGGGAACAAATGTTCCCTTATCCCGTGGAGGCCTCGAGAGGCCAAAACTCCCCCCACAGTATATGGCAGGCACCACTGCTTTGCTGCCCAGGGAGAGTTAAGATTTGACTACTACTATTCCCCCCCTTTAAAGCCATGTATCTGTTTTGGAATCTCTTGTTTGATCTTATTTATTTCTTAGTTTCCTTGCTGATTGATTGCTGTCTTGACTGTTTTGACTGTGTTTTGATAATTTATGATGATCTTATTGTTGATTGTATTATGATTGATAATTTTTTTCCAAAACCATCCTGGTTCCTGTGGGAGAAGGGTAGTATATGAGCCTTTTAAATAAGCAAAGATATATGGTAGTAAGGGTATATTTCTCTCTGGCTCTTGTTCTCTTTAATCTTTAGATTAAAGTTAAGGCCAGAGGGAAGGACCATAAAAGAAAATGGAAGCATCCAAATGAAACAATAGATGACTGGAGACACAATCTTATTTGCTTCAACATGCAGAACTGGGCAGAGAGTGAATCCATTGAATGCCAATATACATTAATGTACACATGTGTGCATGCACACATGAACATAAGAAGAGCCCTGCTGGATCAGGGCAAGGGCCCATCTAGTCCAGCTTCCTGTATCTCATGCAGAGGCATTGCTAAGGGGGTGCGGGGGGTGCGGGCCACACCAGGTGACGCGCACAGGGGGGTGATACGCACTGGGGATGACATACTAAAATCGCAGTGGTTAGGAGTAACCCCATCATGTTATATACCGTTGGATGCGGAATTTCGAGTGGAATACAATGCAAAAAACCAGAGTGAAATATCACCTATCAAAAGTTATGGCCAATAAACAGGAGAACAAAAAATGCATGGAGCCCTATGGAAATTGAAACTGAGCTATATTGCACATTTACTCACAAGTAGGCGAACTTGCCTTAGTTCCATCAGAAAAGGCAGGCTGAGAGGAATCCAAAGACACCAGAATGGTCCTGATCCAATGAATGCAGTCCCCAGAAATACCTGAGAAGGAAGTCCCTCCCTCCGAACAGATGAATGTATTGAGCCCTATGGAATGCGAAACTAAGGGCACAGTCCTAACCAGATCTATTCAGAAGTAAGTCCTATTGTGTTCAATGGAACTTACTCCCAGGAAAGTGAGGTTAGGATTGCAGCCTAAGCCTCACAGTCGTGTTTACTCACGAGTAAGCAAATGTGCCTTGGCTGGTGGTCAGGCCAGGCAAAGGGGAATGTGAAGGGTCCTGATCTGCTGGAACTGGTGCTCAACAAATGCTCCAGAATGCAGCCTCCCCTCCCCCCCCCCCCACTAGGAAGGATCAAAATGGAGGCTTCAGTTGATAAGGTGAACTTTTTTGAGACTTGCAAAGCCAAGTAGAGCCTGACAGTGATCTGGTTTAAAAAGAAATTCTTAAATTGAACTGGGCAGTGGGTAGGGCTGAAAACCTTACTGATTTTGGAGGAAGGGTGTTATTGCACGCAGGCTACAGAGGAAATTCACTTGGTGGAACAGATCTGGCTTCTGCTTATTTAATTAGTTGTTTTACTTTAATAATACTTATTTTAATTTGCCTGATGATGTCACTTCCACCATGACATCACTTCTGGTAGGTCTTGGACAGATTGTCATTCTAAAAAGTGGGTCCCAGTGCTAAAAGTTTGAGAACTGCTGCAATAAGGTGTTAGTAAGTTGACACCCTGGGGGGGTAGTGTGACACCACTAGTGACTAAAATCACAGTTTGCAGGAATAATACCAACATGTTATATATCAATCAGTGCTTAATTTCATGCAGAATGTGTTCTATCTTTGTTCTATCAAAAGGTACAGCTCAAAAACCAGTGGGGGCGGAGTGATGGTACATCACCACACCCACCACCTAGGGTGTTGCCCCGCTCACTGCAGGGGGGGGTGACACGCTGGCATCCAGCACTGGGTGACGTGAACCCTAGTGATGCCACTGATCTCATGGTGGCCTCCAGATGCCTCAGGGGGCACACAAGACAACAAGCGACATAAGAACAGCCCCACTGGATCAGGCCATAGGCCCATCTAGTCCAGCTTCCTGTATCTCACAGCGGCCCACTAAATGCCCCAGGGAGCACATCAGATAACAAGAGACCTCATCCTGGTGCCCTCCCTTGCATCTGGCATTCTGACATAGACCATTTCTAAAATCAGGAGGTTGCACATACACATCATGGCTTGTACCCCGTAATGGATTTTTCCTCCAGAAACTTGTCCAATCCCCTTTTAAAGGTGTCTAGGCTAGACGCCAGCACCACATCCTGTGGCAAGGAGTTCCACAGACCGACCACACGCTGTGTAAAGAAATATTTTCTTTTGTCTGTCCTAACCAGCCCAACACTCAATTTTAGTGGATGTCCCCTGGTTCTGGTATTATGTGAGAGTGTAAAGAGCATCTCCCTATCCACTCTTTCCATCCCCTGCATAATTTTGTATATCTCAATCATGTCCCCCCTCAGGCGTCTCTTTTCTAGGCTGAAGAGGCCCAAATGCCGTAGCCTTTCCTCATAAAGAAGGTGCCCCAGCCCCGTAATCATCTTAGTTGCTCTCTTTTGCACCTTTTCCATTTCCACTATGTATTTTTTGAGATGTGGCGACCAGAACTGGACACAATACTCCAGGTGTGGCCTTACCATAGATTTGTACAACAGCATTATAATACTAGCCATTTTGTTCTCAATACCCTTCCTAATGATCCCAAGCATAGAACTGGCCTTCTTCACTGCCGCTGCACATTGGGTCGACACTTTCATTGAGCTGTCCACCACCACCCCAAGATCTCTCTCCTGATCTGTCACAGACAGCTCAGAACCCATCAGCCTATATCTAAAGTTTTGATTTTTCTGGAGCGCCTCACAATCACTTCTGGTCTTCACCACTCGGAAAAGTTTGGTGTTGTCTGCAAACTTTGCCACTTCACTGCTCAACCCTGTCTCCAGGTCATTTATGAAGAGGTTGAAAAGCACCGGTCCCAGGACAGATCCTTGGGGCACACCGCTTTTCACCTCTCTCCATTGTGAAAATTGCCCATTGACACCCACTCTCTGCCTCCTGACCTCCAACCAGTTCTCAATCCATGAGAGGACCTGTCCTCTAATTCCCTGACTGTGGAGTTTTTTCAGTAGCCTTTGGTGAGGGACCGTGTCAAACGCCTTCTGAAAGTCCAGATATATAATGTCCATGGGTTCTCCCAAATCCACATGCCTATTGACCTTTTCAAAGAATTCTATAAGGTTCGTGAGGCAAGACTTACCCTTACAGAAGCCATGCTGACTCTCTCTCAGCAAGGCCTGTTCATCTATGTGTTTTGAGATTCTATCTTTGATGAGGCATTCCACCATCTTACCCGGTATGGATGTTAGGCTGACCGGCCTATAGTTTCCCGGGTCCCCCCTCTTTCCCTTTTTAAAGATCGGCATGACATTTGCTATCCTCCAATCTTCTGGCACCATGGCCATTTTGAGGGACAAGTTGCATACCTTAGTCAAGAGATCTGCAACTTCATTCTTCAATTCCTTAATAACTCTTGGGTGGATGCCATCAGGGCCCGGTGACTTATTGATCTTTAATTTATCAATGAGGTCTGAAACATCTTCTCTTTTAACCTCTATCTGACTTAACTCCTCGGTCAGGAGGGGCCGTTCGAGCAGCGGTATCTGCCCGAGGTCTTCTGCCGTGAAGACAGATGCAAAGAACTCATTCAATTTCTCTGCCATCTCTAAGTGTCCTTTTATCTCCCCTTTCCCTCCCTCACCATCCAGAGGGCCAACCGCTTCTCTGGCAGGTTTCCTGCTTCTAACATATTTGAAGAAGCTTTTATTATTCCCCTTAATGTTGCTGGCCATGCGTTCCTCATAGTCTCGCTTGGCCTCCCGTATCACCTTCTTACATTTCTTTTGCCACAGTTTTGCCACGACCTGCATCCTGGTGCTCTCCCTTGCACCTGGAATTTAGAAACAGCCTACTTGCAAAACCAGGTCTCACATACCCATCGTGGCTTGTTACCTGTGATGGACTCTTCCTCCAGAAATCTGTCCAATCCCTTTTTAAAGGTATCTAGGCCAGGTGGAATCATCCTGTGACAAGGAGTTTCACAGGTTAATTACACACTTGGTAAAGAAATATTTTCATTTGTTCTAACTTTCCCACCACTCCATTTTAGTGGAGGTCCCCTGTAGCAAGTTGGCACCACTATTCTCCATGTGCACTTAATTGCAGATGCAATGTCAACTTCATGGAAAGTCCTTATGCACCTTCCACTGCAACATTTAGCAACTGGCTTTTCTCCAGACATGGGAGGCTACTCCTGCTTCTGCCAAATGTAGTATCTATGACAGGGTTCAGTGAGGAGCTGGTCAGTGCACGTCTCAACATGAGGCCCAACTGGATGTTCCTTGAAGTGAGTATTTGGGCTGAGATCTATTGCATAGAGAGCAGTAGCAACCAAACACTGAGGTGGTCTGGTGTGAGAAGGGAGGGCTCCACTGGCCTCCTGTGGAGCTGCTCCAAGCCTTGCTGTCTGCCTGTGTACAAAATAAGAGCTGAGCCAAAGAGAAGATGTCAAAAATAACGTGAAGAGCCAAGAAATGTCATTAAAAGAGTAGGAACAGGAGAGTGACTAGGAGAAAAGATATTGTTCAAATGGAAACAAGATGGTGGTACTTATTTGTTTATTAAATTCGAATCTCACCTTTCCATGACCAACAGGGTTGCACACAGACCAGATGAGGAAACTACCCCAGAATTGTCAGGCCGAAACCCACACAACCCTACATTATGTTTTTCTCCTGAGTCCTGCTTCCCACACTAGCAGTGCAGGAAGTTGCTGTCTGGACACAATCTTAAGCTTGTTAGTAAATACAACTTAAAATCTTTGGAACAAACTTGCTCGTCTAATAACTGAATATATAAATACGATGGAAATACTAGGAAAGCACTCCAGGCAAGAAGCCAGCCATTCTGGTCATTAGCTGCCAAACATTTTGCCTCTCCCCTCGATCTGAATCCAATTTAAATAAATGTTCTATGTCCGTTTTATTTTTGGTATCTAGCTGGGTTTTCATGAAATCTGTTGAAGAGAGAAATACTGCAGCACAATCAGAAACAAATTTATAGGTGAGGAGCAAATAATATACATGGGAGTCAAACCAGATAAAGCTAGCCTTGATCAAGGCCAGTGGAAATCACTTAAGACAAGTTTGCTGCAACTATCTTAATGGAACTTCGGCATGCTTTACTCCTATATCAGGAACATGCAATATAAGACATGCCATATGGGAATGTGCTACATCTGGACCTGTTTTGATAGTCTAATTAGATGCTTCATAGATAATGATGTTATGATTAACATCATTGTGTTATTTGAAATGTGAATATATATGGAACACAGCCTGGGACAGAAGAGCCTTCATTATCCAAAGTTCTGTTTAGTGGAAACTCAGTATATGTGTGTCTTCTTTACATGGTTGTTCATAAATGGAGCATAATTATTTATGTGACCAGCTTTGCCTGCCATCAACATGGAAACAAGGGATTAGGTCTTCCCCAAGTGCCATTATTGTTGGGATACGTGGCCATTTAAATATGCACACACCATTCACCATTTACTGTAATGTGCATGCATTTTGCATTTAAACTTGCATGTTTTTGTACCAAGGTTCTCAGCTTACAGTTTGAATTGGCCCTTGCTCAAATGGGAATTACAAAAGTCTTGAGGGGAAAGTTAATAAAGGGTGAGGCTGGCCCCAATCTACATGAATATATGAAGCTGTCAAATACTGTGAGAGTCTATTTCAGTTAGCTCAATGTTGTCTAACTTGGTATTGTCTATGATTATTGCATAATATGAACAAAACTCCCATTAGCAGCAGTTCGCCAAGCATTTCAGGTACAGAGAGATCTTTGTCAGCCCTTCTACTAAGTATAATTTTGCAAGCTTTGCATGCAAAAGATCCCTGATTCAGGGCCCAGATTTATCAAACCTAAATTTTTAAACTTATGCTTATTGTATATTTTAAATTTACTTAGGGCGTAAACCAAACCTGCATGGAGCAGGCAAGCCAGGAGCCTTGTGCTCTTTCCGGGCAGGAGGTCTGGTCTAGAGGGTAGAGCCTCTGTCTGCCTGAAGATAACATCCACAAGGTTGCCAGTTCGAGGACACCGGCACCGTGCGACCTTGGAGCAGCTGACAAGCTGAAGCCGAGCAATTCCATCTGCTCTGAGTGTGGGAGGATGGAGGCCAGAATGTGAAGCCAGATCGGAATGAAACACCTTGAATGTAGTCGTTCTTGAAAGAAAGAACCTTCTTTGAAATTGTAAAAAATCCCTATTTAATAGGGATTTAATAAAGCCTGCCTATGTAAACCGCCTTGAATAAAGTCTTGAATAAAGACCAAGAAAGGCGGTATATAAATACCTGTTATTATTATTATTATTAGTTCCAATGCAGGTTCGTTGGCTGCAGCGGCTCAGCCAGGGGCAAGAGGAAGCTCTTACCCCTGGGTAAGGGCTGCTCACCCCAATGGGTCTCCTCGGACCTGCACCACCTCTGGAGGTGGCACAAGTCCGAGGAGAGCGGAGCAGCTTGAAGCCGCTCTGTTCTCCATGGGGACAGGGTTGGGATCTGACATAACTGCCGGCTCCCAGCCCTGCCCCCGGCTCCCTGCGTGCCCGTCCCCGGGGCTGCCCATTGCCCTTCCTCCCCCGCCCAGAAACGCCCCCTCCCGCCCCCTCCCTGCCCCCACACCTACTGTTCCCGCTTGTGTCAGCGCAAGCGCACCAACACAAACGGCAGCAAGGAACCGCCGCAGAGGCTTCTGCTGGCCTCCGTGCATTGGCGCATCTACATGCGCCAACACAGCTTCTTCCCACGGAGGTGCAGATGTGCTTTACGGCACGTTTGCAACCGTCCTATGCCGGCCCAAGGGACTTGGGCCGGCATAAGGCATGTTAAGGATTGCGCCCTTAATTAATTCATTTGATTTTGTCATATGGGGGGTGTTAAAAATTTTCCTCCTTGATGATGTCACTTCTGGCCATGACATCACTTCCAGGTTAATGACATCAACTCCTGGCGGGTCCTGGACAGACTGTCATTCTAAAAAGTAGGTTCCAGTGCTAAAAGGTTTGAGAAATATATATACATTTACAGCAGTGCTTTTCAAACACTCTAGGAGAGTTTGAGCTGCTCTAAGTCCTTGCAGGGGCGGGAGAAAGGCAGCAACGCGATCCCCAGGATTGCGTCGCTCAGGGGGCTGCAGGGGCTTGGCTGTACTTACCAGAGCCTCCTACAGCCTCCCTGGCCCTGCCTCGATCACTCCATTTCACTTCTTAAGCTTTGGGGAGCCCTGCAGATGATCGCACTGGGCTCCCCGCACCCCTGGGAGGCTGCAGGAGGCTCTGATAAGTACAGCCAAGCTCCTGTAGTCCTGAGTGACGCAATTCTGGGGATCCTGGGATCGCATCAGTGCCTCCTCCCTGCCCCCGCCCCTTAAGGGGGCAGAGGCCACGGCTCTCAATGCAATGCCCGTTTGAAAACCCCTGATTTACAGAATTGATAGAAGTTAGATATAATATACTGTGTGCGAGTTAACTTTATGTTAAGAAAGGGATAGGTTTGTATTGTAAAAACTGAAAATCTATTGTTGCAGTACAGGGCCATCTTGCTTATATTAGATACATCAGGCATAAAAGCTGTGAAAATGGCCTTTATTACTCTCATACTCTTTTTATTTTCTAAATCCTCAGCAGCTGGGAAGGTCCAAACAGACATGGCAGTCAGCATACAAGAAGCAGGGAATCTGAGAGAGAGAGAGAGGTGGGAGAAACTATCTTAGTAAGCAAAAGCTAGAGAAGCCTATTTTGTTTGAAAATACCAAATGAGAACTCATGATTGCCAAGGAAAATATCAAGAATGTTAAAAAGAGAGAGAACACCAGCCAGTCATGAATAGAAGACTTATTCTTCCTTATGGGTAGTGGAAGTCCTTTGAGATGAGAAGCCACATAGGATCCTATTTTCAATAGAAAGTCAACAGTGCAGCTCAGCAAAGACATTTTATTTTGGAGAGCACAGCATTGCTTCCGTAAGGTAGTAGCAGCAAATTAGAAGTGTGCTTCTTTTCCTGAATGCCTTTCTCTTCAAATGCCAGTACAAGCTTCCTTTTATCACTTCGACTGGCAGCTGGCAAAGGTCAGCAAAAGTCTCTTCTAGGGCAATAATGACCCTTTTTAGAGTCTCTTCTGAGTCCACTCTAACTTAGGTACATATAATTCTTTCTTTTTTTTTTAACAACAAATATACGTCGTCAGATACATTGCTTTTGTTGGGCATCTAGAATAATACATTTGTCCTGACAGGTGGCAGAGTACAGTATCTATATCCGATTTCTATGCTTGATGACTCTCATACGTGCAAGCAAGGAAAGGCATTGAGGACAGGGCATTTAAGCCAATTGGGGCAATTGCTCCCAATTTAGCCCCGTGCCTAAGGAACCCCCATGCTAGGGTATAATATTTTTACTAAATCATTTCATGGACACTAAGGACCCAATCCTATCTAACTTTCCAGTGCTGATGCAGCTGTGCCAATGAGGCATGCATTGCATCCTGTGGTGAAGGGGTAGTCACAGAGGCTTCCTCAAGCCTTCCTCAACAAACGTTCCCTTACCTTGAGGTTGTATTGTGGCTGCATCAGCACTGGAAAATTGGATAGGATTGGGCCCTAAAACAAGTGGTTTTGTAACTTGTTTGGCTGGCAGCAGAGCGCCAGGTGGTGCAGGGATGTAGGGAGGGTGGGACCGGCCCAGAGGGACAGCAACTGGCAGAGGCCTCTTCCACCAGATCCTATGCCCTGTGTTAGGTTTGAACACCTGACATGGGCCTCCTCAGGTCTGTGCTAGCAATTTGACTTGAGAAGCCCCATTGCAGGGGCTGGGGCTCTACTTGGGATAAGGGGACGAATGTCTCCTTCCCCTAAGGAAATCTCCAGTGGCTTCCTTGGCCTCTCGGGGTACAACGGCAGTCATTTTGGTACCACTGTAACCTGCAGTGCCAGGAAGCTTAGGACTGGGCTGCCCATTCTTTTATAAATGTTTGTACATATTCTGAATGGTTTATGGAACCTGGATGTCACATCTCCCAATGTGCTATTGATTGGCCAACTCCAGAAGGCTGATGCTTTTTGATAACAGATATTGAATATTTGGGGAGTTGCTATAATCATACAACTGCACTAAATCAAAGCAACCCTTCTCCACCCCTGACACTGGGTGGAGCCCCAAAAAAGTGGAGGGGGATAAATGAAGGCAAGGAGGTAACATTCAAGGTGCAAAAGGAAGAGGAACAGCAGTTAGTATGTTCACCTGGCATGATTCTGGCTATAATAGCAGTGCACCATTCTACAAAGAAAAGCATAATGAAAGGGCTTTACATGTATAACTCTATGTAAGATTTCTATGAACTTTTAGGGGGAAGATTCATGCACATTGAGCCCCTGTACATATTTTCTGGGGATGGTGGTGGCATGCATGAGTGCATGGGCTCATTTCTCCATCTCAAGGACTGACAGCTGGGAGAGTGGTTGACCTGGTCCTAAATGTACTTCGAGAATAAAAAATGTCAATAAAAGTGCTTCATACTGAAATACAAAAAGTGTGGTGGAAGTGAGACAAGTGCTGATTATCATAATAATGCATGGAATCAACAATGCATATCTTGCACAAAGCACGCAGTTAGAAACAATTATGCACAGTGACAACATGTAAAGGTGATCACAGGCTGTGATGATCTAAAATAATTATCTGGATAAGCTTTAAGGCACAAGCCTTCCTGAATCAAGAATTATAATAACAGCTATCCATACAATTTTGTTGTCCAAGAATTAGCTGATTGACAAAAATGGATGGCGTGTGCTTTGGGACCTTAGGAATACACACTATATCGGGGTCTCCAAACAATGGCCCACATGCCACATTCGGCCCCCGAGATGATATTATCTGCCCACGTGGTTCCCCAGCCTCTCCAGGCTAAAAAAAGACCAAAGGATGCACTTCTAGGTATATACTGCATTGAGCCAGTAGAGGTACTGAATGTAATGCAATGTAATGGTAAGAAACAATTCCATTACATTGCTTTACATTCAGCACCTCTAGTCGCTGAATAAGATATATACCGATGCTGGGAGGCCTGGAATATAAATATAAAGTTGATATCTATGTTAAATTTATACAGAGAAGAAGCTGAGACAACAAAAGTTTGGGTGATAGATAGATTGCTTGATGTTTTTTTTCAAAATCCACTTCTCCCTCTTCCTGTGCAAGTAAGTATTGCCCTCTGCTCCCCTCCTCCTTCCAATACCCACCCACAGGGCCGAGGGGGGGGTAAAGGGGGTAATTTGCACCTGGGCCCAGGGTCAGAAAGGGGGCCCAGGAGTCAAAGGAGGGGCCCCAGAGTTTCTGGGATCTGACATTTTCCTATCTCACCCAAACTCACTGCCTGCACATGATGCTGGAGGCACATCCACAGTCATGCAGTGGCAACAGCTGCAGCAAGCCATACACACCAGGCCCAGAAATGCATCCAAGACCCTCCGGAACACTGTCAAATCTGGAAACTGGCCTGCTACAATAGCTCTTTGGCTTGTGGATCCAATAACCATGAAGAAGTGTGTAAGAGCTCAGGGGCACAGCTGAGGGGCTACCGCTGCTGCAGAAGCAAGTTTTGATACACACAGTGTGAGCTCCATTTTAGTGTGAGCATAAATACAGTGAGGGTAATTTTCTGCAATTGATTTTCTATATTTCAAAGATTTTAGAAAGTCTTAGGAGTGTGTTTCGTTTTCCATATTTACCTAGCTGCCAGTGCCGCATGGTTGGGTTGACCTGGGCTCTGCATCAAGAAGCCTGGTAGATCAGGGCTCCAAAAACTATTCTGGCTGTCAGCACCCTCCCCCTGCCCTATTTTATCTTCTGTTCTGCCTGCCCCCATTGCTCTCTCCACTTTTGGGAAAGGGCCCAAAAGAAACTTTGTACCCCCTGATAAAATTCCTCTCAAAGGTCCTGCCCAACCACTTATTTTATTCAATCAAACTCTCAGCACATTGGTTCTCCATATGTCTATTATTTATTTTCTAGCCCTCACCACCTTCTCAGATACATGATGTGGCCCTCATGCAGAAAAGCCCAGAGACCCCTGCACAATATCAATGCAATTCGTTACACCCATTTGTTTCAGAACTGTTTTACTACTATCAAAATCTGAATGCTGTTTATCACAGCATCAGCCTCTAACCAGGAAACAATATCCATACAATAAAAACAACAAAATCAAAAAGAATTTATTTTATTCCTACAGTAAAATCTCAACACACAATCAAAATTAACAAGTCAGAGTAAAAATCAAGAGCAACATTGCTATTAGGAAACATTAGTTCAATTTCCAAACTTAGTTCACTGTTCAAATACCTGGGCAATGCCAGTCAGAAGCTGACATTTTCTCAATGAGGCACATTAGAGGCACCAGGTGAAGTGGGTCAGGCATTTAAACATCTGTACATAAGGGCCACTTGCATTATAAATCTATTAAACCCTAACTCACAAGAAAGACATAAATGAGTACCATTAAAACTCACTTCTCTTGTAGTGAGTATTCTCTTTCAGGAAGTTTCAGGTCATCTGTGGTACAATGAAAGCATAAATTAAAGTGCCTACTCTATTTTTAGTGCTTTTCTAAAATAAACTTTCCATTTTCAGCTATAGTCAAGAATACCAACTTAAGCACAGAGTTCTATATGTATATATGAAATGTGTCTGTTGTGGGTTTTAGGGTATTTTTCTTTGCAGCCCCCCCTCCCCCATTTAATGAACCTTTGAAATGAAATGGAAGGAATGCATATCTGGGATTCTTGAAACATTATGATCCCGGACCAGAGAAAATTGTTCACAATGAATTGCAGTAATGACAAACCTAAAATACTACTTGTTTGTCTCCCTCTCCACCCCTTCCCAGTATCCTAATTTGTCATTGCAAAAAAAATTTTTCCACCTACTAGCCACACTGGAGGGACTATAACTGTTCTTTAGCTTTGGGGTCAGAACCCCAGTGGGGTCTTGGAGTCTCAGTTGTGGGGTTGCAACAATTTACCAGAATGAAAAAGGTGTTATCAGAGTTTAAAAGGAATGCATACCTTTAAAATTTAAACACAGCACAAGTATGGAGCCAGGGGAAGCAGTAGCAAAACACTTCTTTCTCATGCAGTGTTTGAAGTTTAAAGGGATGTGTTTTTTTAAAAAAAACAAAAACCTGTACAAAGACAGAACACAGAGAGGAAAAAAGATGTTCTGATTCCCAGTTGCATTTAGTGAGTGGGGAACAAATCAACGCAGATTGTAGTCATGATAGGCTGGAGGAAGGCAGTGGTGGCAGGCTTGGGGTGAAGGCACCCTAAATCTGCCGCTTCTTCCACCTGCTGTTCTGATGCAAGCTGCATCATGTGACTTCATGGTTGGGCCAGCCATGGCCAAGTCCATTCCCTGCTTTGTCTTTGGTTGAAAGTTAGTAACAGAGAAATAGTGTGGACCTATAATAAGGTCATTCTGTAAGTAGTATTCTGAGTTCTTTAGCATCAGTGGGTTCTAGCATAGTTACTGTGTGGGTTGACAATACAACCACCAAGATAAAATTTCTTTTGAACATTAAGTGTTTTCAGCTTCCCCCCAGAAGGTATATTCTCTTCTCATGAGAGAAGTTTTATACCAGAAGGTATATTATATTCTCATGAGACTGTGAGTCATCTATGATGCTAATGAATATTAATCCATCTGTGCTATGTTATGCTTGGCCTCTCTCCCATCCTTCATGAGAGCGTGGTCATTTCAAAGTTAATCTCTGGCTACTTACTTCGATAAACCTTTATTGGCATACTGGAAATCCACAAGCAATAACATTATAACTCAGGAAATAAATGCAACTTTACGGGGTATTAGCTTCTGATCTTTGCCTTAGCAATGACCGCTAAAAATTCCACCACCAAATTGGTGATAGAAGGGGAATAGTCACTGAGAAGACTTGGGAGAGAATCAGCAAGAGAGACAGGAAGAGAAGAAAGAAAAGGATCAAGTAAGGAGGACCTGAGATTATGATGGACAGTGCACCGAAGAAGGATGTGATCCAAAGTGTCTGGCTCAACTGAACAAAACAAGCATAATCTATCTGTACACGGGATTTTAGAAAATCTCCCTTGATGTATTGCAGATGGGAATATGTTCAGTCTCGCTAACATGAAAGCCCTTCTTTTGCTCGGATTAGTAAATTGAACAAAATAATTTGCAGGGCGGCCAAGGGAGGGGGACAGTCCAAAAAAAAAGGGGTGAACAAGTCGGATTTAAATTAGACAGTAGAGTTACGTATTCTTGCTCCCAGAGTTTGAGTTTAATAAGATGATGCACTTTTTGAAGGTCCATATCAGCTAAGAGTTCAGGAGAAAGATCTAAAGAAGATAATTTAACATGGATAAATTTAGACCAATTAGATGCAAAAGGGTCTTTTATTAAGTCTAAGAGATTGGAATTTGGATGAATATTAAGATGGAGTCTAAGCCAAAACTTAAAAGTGGAAGTCCAAGCTACAATAGTGGGGAGATGAATACCCAATTCCAATATCATAGTGGACAACCTAATTAAATTTGGGACTCCAAGAATTCTTCTCAAAAATTTAGCAGCTGCCTTATCTATCTCCTGATTAGCTGCTTCGATCCAAACAGCT
This sequence comes from Tiliqua scincoides, assembly GCF_035046505.1. Classification (NCBI taxonomy): domain Eukaryota; kingdom Metazoa; phylum Chordata; class Lepidosauria; order Squamata; family Scincidae; genus Tiliqua; species Tiliqua scincoides. Next base: position 65,359,436 of record NC_089826.1, read on the forward strand.
ACTCCATATAATAATTGGGGGTAGACTTGTATTTGGAGGGCATGAATGGCAGCAGGGATATACTGGTTACCTTTATAAAAGTGGAACTGAGCAATCGCATTCTGAGATTACAGGGCTGATGAGATAGCAGATCTATGGTGGTACAACCAAGAATGTCTGTAATGAAAAATAATTCCTAAATATCTGAAGGATTTGACTTGCTGAAAAGTTAGATTGTCAATCCTCCGGGAGGACAGTGCCCAAGATTTAGAAAAAACTAAAATCTTTGTTTTTTTCAGAATTTACAGAAGGTTAGAAAGGCAATATTCTTGAAAAGAGATCAGCAATCTACGAAGACCCAATTTAGTGATAGATGGTAATACAGCATCATCAGCATATCAGAGAATCGGGATAGAGGCACCATTTAGAGAAGGGGAAGAGATTCCTAAGGTAGGAAGAAAAGAGGGGAGATTGGCAAGATAAAGATTAAACAAAAAAGGAGCCAGAATACATCCTTGTCGGACACCCTTGTTCACCAGAATACTGTCAGACGTGACACCTAAGCGAAATATCTGGCTATAAAATGAACACACACACTAGCCCCTGAGCTCAAGAATAAAAATATTGCAGATTGAGGTTGTCTTTGTTTTTGCCATTGATACCGTTGGGAAGGAGTGGTCAGTTTATTTCTTCACTTGAAAAAGAGCCATTGAGATAAAGTTTGTGGACCACTGGCCTCAGTTGATTGCAGATGGGTAATTATTGACAGGATATCCCTGTGTGTTCATGTGCATGTGTGTTGTGAAATTTTGGATAAAAATGGACAGTGTGTGAAGTATAGATTTACTGACAGTGTCTTACTGTTCAGTTGCTCATAAGCTTGCTTGCTTTAGTCTAGGCTGGTGTCTGTAGGGAGCTCTGTTGTTCAAGTTCCCACAGTTGTGAGCTGAGGCCTGCACATATACATTCACAACTGAAGGCTGGCCTTTACACACCAGATGTGACTTACTCTTCATAAACATTTGGCTTCTGAGAGGATTGCATCAGGATTCATTGCAGAACAGCAAAGTGGCCAGACCTCACATTTTAGAACTTGCCAATTATTTGTTCAGTCATTCAGTTTTGGATAGCCTTGGGAAGCAGGGTGCTGTCCAAAAAATGAGATGGTCTTGGAACAGAAAAAGGATGATTCTGGGTCCACTGGGAAGTTCTATACGCTGCAGATGGCCATATCCTGCTGTTCAGAAGAAGAGATGAGGAGAGATTTCAGCATCCCTTCATGTGTAGTTCATTTCTCTCCTTCCTGGATCAGCATCATTGTCTCAATGGGATATTCTGTAAGACATTGCCAGAAAGAAAGAACAAACAAACAAAAGAATGAACAAACCACAATGGTTCATTGTTCAAGGTCAGTTAGCAAACCATTAGGTCTTATTTCACTAAAATTAACTAACATGACTTATTAATGAAACAGAGACCAAATATATGATAAACCTTTCCTGTTGGGTACACAAATGCCAAATTGAAATGGAAAGGAAGCTGCCATTGGTTCATATAGCTTAGTATCACCCGCTGATTGAGACAGGCTCTCCAGGATTTCAAAAAAAAAATTATTCCCTGACCTACCTAGAAATGCCAGGGATTGAACTTAAGACCTTCTGCATGCTCAGCAAGTGCTCAACCACTGAGCTACCCTCCCTCTTTATGAGCAAAGCCTTTATGAAGGTTTGGAGATCCTTAACAGAAATCTTAAACATTAGCATGTATCTATACAAGAAACCCATTATAATACGAGTTCCCATTATAATATAATACCCATTATAATACCCATTATAATAAGCTCGTAGTTATAGCTTGCCTTCTCCTTCCATTGCCCACTTAAAAAAAATAGCAAACCAGAAGTGGGTCATGATCCCTTTGTTTAGCATTTTGGAGGCTTGGAGAGCCCTGCAGAGGTGTCCATGGGGCTCCCTGCACCCCCTGGATGCCAGCTCTGGCTTAGGTAAGTAGCAAACCTCCCCCCCTTTCGGCCCCAGCAGTGGTGCAATTGTGGCCTTCACCATTGCCCCACCCCTTAAAGTGGCAGAGACAGGGCTGGGGTGTCACAGCCCAGTTTCGGAATCTCTGTCCTGAGGAAAACATACAGATATTTGTATTGCTCACGTTTGCTTTTCCTTGAAGGGTGAACGGCAATTTGACCGATGATTTAAATTAGGAAAATTGTGCAGAGCAAAAGGGTTAAACACTCCCATCCGCCAGCTATGCTCTCCCAATCTTTTTAAAAGAAAATTTTATTACATTTTCAGATCTGAAATACCTACACTCACAACCCAATCCTATCCTTCCCTGCCATAGCGTGCAGCTGTGACAAAACAGGTTGTGTTGCATGATAGGTTGGGAGCCAATCAGGAGGCTTGGGAGAAGAGAGGGAAAAAATTTTCCTTACCCCCCATAAGTCCCCCTATTGCCTATAGGTTTTCTCAGACCTTTGCCAGCTCTTTAATTGGCCTAAGGAGAGAAAGGTAGTGTGTTGGGAGATGAGGAAGGGTGTAGCATAAAGGTGCAGGTCACATGCGTCAGGACGTGGTGCCTGCCTCCTCTCTGCCAGCTCTCCACCCCATTCCGTTCACCCCGTTCCTCTCACCACACCAGCTTACCTGCACTCCTATGCAGAGCCAAGTGCCGGAGCAGGCTACCGCTACTCCCACCATTTTGGTTGGTGAATCCAGCAGCCTGCACTGTGTAATACTGGAAGTCCTTTGTTACATTGTAACTACTGTTATGACTTAGCAAAGGGCCTGATAGTTTTGGGCCACTGATATTATAATCAAATTATACAGAGAAAAGAGGTCAAAAAACAATTATACAAAAACATGAAGTGTACTCTCCTTGCTTTTAAATTAAAGTTCTGTCTAGCCAACAGTATCATCTTTGTCAGCAAACATTTACTATTTCTCTGTGCAAAAATCCAATGAATAAAGTTACACAAGAGTCTATTGATTATTCATTATCAATGAAAAATAAGGTTATACAAGATTCAAGACCTCTTGTCATATGTTCTCACATGAGCATGTATTATGCCACAATATTAGAAAAATTTGCCGGAAAGCCCAGAGATTATTATGCCTTACACCTTCCTGAGAGTGCTTGAAATAACTGAATTTATGCAATGAAGTTCTGTTTCCTGAATCATTGACCTTGTGATGGTAGCCATGGTTTTTTTCCAATACCCTGCCCCCAGTATGCCAACTACCACTAATATGTTCACAACCAAGAGCCCAATCCTATCCAACTTTCCAGTGCTGATGCAACCGTAGTGCAGCCTTAAGATAAGAGAACAAACACTTCCTTACCTTGAGGAAGCCTCCATGACTGGCCTCCAATTACGTGATGCAGGTCACATCCCATTGGCACAGGTGCATTAACACTGGAAAGTTGAATAGGATTGTGCCCTTACTGTCTATGGTTGGTCTCTCTCTCTCTCTCTCTCTCTCTCTCTCTCTCTCTCTCTCTCTCTCTCTCTCTCACTCACTCACTCACTCATGCACACAATCAGTGTAGAGGCTGGTTTCAATTAAAAGGGAAATTAGCATTTCCCTTTCAAACACCTAGCTTCGAGATGTAATGTCAGTAGGATCTAAATTTTTAAGGACATTAAATTCACCATCTCCAACCTGACTCCTATGTATTTTACAAACTGTGCTGAATTTATTTATGGATTATTTCCTTATTAGAAGTATTTTACCCCACTTTCTCCCCAGAGGAACCCAAAGCAGCTTACAAAAAAAGGGTGCAAGTACAAAAAACATAAAATCGCAATTAAAAGCAAATTACATGAAAAGCTAAAACCCCTAAACATTTGAACAATATAGAAACAACAATGAACACTGTAACAATAAATATAGGAACAAAAGCAGCCACCTTCTAAAAGAAGACCAAGCCTATGAAGTGAGATGTCGGAGTTTTATAAAGTTGGTGCCACTGCTGAGAAGGCCTGGCCCCTGTTGCTTGCTGCTGCCCATCGCACCTCCCAAGGTGGCAGCACATGCAAAAGGGCATTCTCCGATGACCTGAGGAGACAAGCCAGATTGTATGGAAGTAGGCAGTCCCTCAAATACCCTGGCCCCAAGCTGTATAGGGCTCTAAAGGTCCAGACCAGCACCTTGAATTAGGCCCAGAAATGAACTAGGAACCAGTGCAGCCTTCGGAGAAGTGGCCTGAAAGAGTCCTCTTGTCAGAGTTTATACGCATCAGATTTCCACAATCTAAAGCAACCAGAAGCTCAGCAGGTGACCAGGCACTGCTTCCCTGGACCACCACAGCTGAAGAAGACACTTCAGTTCTGGCTGGGCTCTATCATCATAATCCCAAATCTTCCTGGTCCTGGGAATCCGGTGACCACAGACAACCAATCCCATGTTGCCCCCTACTGTAACACTCCTGAGGCTGCATGGTGTGTTGCTGAGAGTGGCTCCAGGCTTTATATTTGTGCCTGCCCACCAACTTCCACCCATTGCAGCTGAATCTTGGATCCAACTGTATCTAAGTAATATCTGTCCTTGAAGACCTAGAAATAATTTAACTTGGATGGTTTATTATTTTTAAACTATCCCAAGTGAATCATTTGAAAACATCTTCCTTTCATTAAAAAGGCAAAAATAGCCTTCCTACATTTTGAGAAAGGTTGAGCCAATTATCTACTACTTTCTGGTTCACACTCTAGCTGCAGGATTAATATAATAATGCAGTGTGTTATGAATATCATGTGGCTTTTTCTGCTGGAGCAGAATATCAAAAAGGGTAGCTCATAGGGTTACTAGTTCCTTTGAAATAGTATCTGCAAACTCACTGCACCTATTGTTTGAAAGGTTATAGGCTTGTTTTTCCACCCAATATGGAATGACTAGCCTTATGCTTGACATCTTCTGCTGCACAGAAGAGAGGGCTTCTTTAAATTATGCAGCGGCAGTACAAAAATGGCAGCAGCATTTGCATCCTGAAACCTAATGAATTCCTGTTCCTGGCTATCACTTTGGCCACTTATTGTTTTATAATGTAGAAAGAAAGCATTTAAAACCTCCATTAACAAATATTGTGGCTGTGTTTATTGCAGATTATTTCAGATGGAACTATGTCAAGGCTAAGCTGGAAACCCAGCAACCTTCAACCCTGTGGGGACTAACATCCCAATCCTATCCCTGGTGGCTCCACCATATGCAACAGTGCCAAAATGACTACTGCTGCATCCAGCAGCACTGCTAGGACCACCAGAGGTCTCCTCGGTGGAAAGCCTCAGGCCCCACAACAGGACTTCTTAATTCTGCGCCACCTATTTTGAGAGCCTCTATGTCGGGCTTTGCAGCCTGACCTGGAGGGTAGGATATGGCAGAGCAGAGCTCCACTGGTCCTACCCCTCTTCCCACCCCAGTTCCTTCTCTGTCTCCCCCTCCCCCACCCTATTCTGCCCTCTCTCCACCTTCCCCTGCCCCAAGAATACTCACTGCCGGCCGGCCGGCCATTCACGCAGTGCTGGGACTCAGTGCCGGCAGCCCCTCCTTTCCAGGTGCTACAGACATGCCTTACAGCAAGTTTGTGACACCCAGCACTGCCACTAGAGCTCAGTGCTGGCAGTGAGGGGTAATAGGATTGGGCCCTAAAGAATCCCGTGATCCCAAGCTTCACCAGGTAATGATCTGTGGCAGTCATGAATGTTTTCCCCTACAGATCACACTCTTTTTACCCACATCAGGTCAGATATATGACCTGCTAAATTTGTTGAGCCAGAAATACATTGGGACTCCTCCATGGCTGCAATGATTTCAGGGGAGTAGTCATATGAATCTGCTGCAGCAATACAATGGCTGCAATCCTATACACACTTACCTGGGCGTAAGTTCCATTAATTTCAGTGGGGCTTATTTTGAACAGACATGCATAGGATTGCATTGAAAGAATCTTGTAGCGCTTTAAAGATTTAAGTAATTTATTTTAGCATTGCCTTCCAAGAAGGACTAATGTTAACTTCCTCAGATGCATGAAGTGGTTGTCCTGGTGGTTACAAAGTTCTGAACCACATCAGAAAAAAGGAGGATTGGCATGGATGTCAAAACTGGCAAGGAAAAAAAGCATCTCACCAGTTCTGCAAACTCAGAGCCCAATCCTATCCCCACTTTCCTGGGAGTAATTGAATGCAATGGAACTTACTTCTGAGTAGACATGCATAGGCTTGGGCTCTCAATCAGTGAACTCCATTAGGCAGTGGGGTGGGTGGTATACCAACCCACTGATCCTTAGACAGATCCTTAATCTGTCCCAAGTGCCTAGCACCCTTTATATGCAATAATACACCATAAAAGCAGTTTGTCAGATAGAGCATCTAATGAGTAAGATGGAATTTTTATGGCTCATGCTACACTACACTTCATCTGTCCAAGGTTTCATTCCCTCTTTTGACCACAGTTGAGAATTGGCACATAGAGTGAACCCATCTGCCATCTTTCAGATTATCAATTCAAGGCCCACTTTGGTCTTTAGTGCTCCTGGCATGATCATAACCACAGAATCCAGTTCATCTGGGCTTCAATCTTCCATCCAATTAGAGTCCTTGAATGTTGTTGATGTCAACAGGATTTATGCTGCCTCTGAATACAAGATTACAACTCTGATCAATAACAGTGGTTCCTTTTATCTCAGAAATGCCTATAAAATGACTTTCCGTACACCATAAATGAGTCAGCAGAGCATATCTTCTGTGTGGCCTCGACGACTTAATAAAATTCAGTATCAGCACTTCTCCCACATTAAAAACAAATCAGCAAATGGAACTCTTCCATGCAGTGTGGCATTCCTTAAGAGAACGTTCTTTGATTCCTGTTGCTACAGTTAAAAACAACAATCAGGTATATGAATGGGAGAAAATACTCAGAAATGTTCCCCTCAGAAATGACCACAAAAGTTCTGGTAGCATTTGTTATGTGAATAGTTAACATGTATTATTAATTGATACTCTAATTAAAGCCATGCCAGTGTTTTCCATTAGCTTACTCTCAAATTTTTACCGAGCTGTCCGTCTGGTTTTAATCAAAACCAAATGGTAAACCTAGTTCCCAGGCTGGAGCAACTAGGAGGAAATCATTCAGAGGAGGCAGAAGAAAGCAGAAAAGATAAACAGCAGATAGTTTCACCAAATCTGTAGAATGGAGGATATAGATGCTGTGGGCTGCTGCAAAGATATGATTCAGGCACCCTGTCAGACTGAAAAAGAGTAGTTACACGTATTTTATGTCAGCTGAATTCTAATATGATCAAGATGGAGTCTGTCCTCATGCTTTCACAGTTCTGGATCTGTAAGACTCTGGAGAATTCTCCGTAGAGGTAATGTGTTATCTATATACATATACCATTGTTGCCTTTATATGCTATGGCTTTCTTTTCTTCTTTGTATCACTGGTTTAAAAGCTCACTAGTGAAACTTCATCTTCTGCAATATACTTGCATAGCTGTGTCTATATTATCTGTCATCTCCATTTTCCTGCTTCTGAGCCTAGCTCTTGTGCTAGTTGGTTATTTGCTGAATTTACTAAAGGAGTACATCTTGGACGCTTTGTAGTATATTAACTGAAGCCTGCTTTCCTTGCCGGTGTATTTGGGGAGCAGTTAATGACATTTATCCATGCATGTGTATGTTCATAGAATGCAGCAAGTTAGAGATATTATGGAATGGTCTCATAAATATCCCAAATCAGTGTTTTGTCAAGGGTGTACTATATCAGGACCTCAGGCTTTTTCTCCCCACTTCCGTCTCTCTCTCTCTCTCTCTCAATCTCTCTTTTACACACACACACACACACACACACACACACACACACATGCCTACTCAACAGCAGGAAATACTTTCAGGCAATCTGGGCCTGGTTCTTTGAGGCCCCCCTCTCACAAAACATCAGTCTGCATTTAGTAGACAGAAGTAACTAGGGAGAGCTTGGTAGAATTCCATTTAGTTAAGGCTCCCTCCAGCTGCAGAACGTGTTTTGGTCAGAATCACACATATAGAGCAGAACTGCTGAGAATAAAGCAATGATCTCAGCAATGAAATCTGAACTTTATGCTAGTGAAGGCTGAGACGGATTTTGGTGGAGTTTTCCACCCCCTTGCCTTTCTTTTTGTATAAATAACGAAAGCATTTAGAGAGGTAATTTTGACTCTTTCCACCTTCTTGCCATCTTTGTGAGGTAAATCTGGAAGCTTTGGGGTTTTTTTTTGTTTGTTTTTTTTTTTATAATAATAAAATAGATTAGAAATATGAAGATATTTTCTGGAACCCGTTATACAATATGCCAGTACTCTGTAGTGACGCTTTCTACGCTGAGGATTTCAACAGTATGAAAAGTCACAGTAAGTGGAAGATTGCATGCCAGCTGTGTCTTTTTTTAAAATGCAACTCTGATGCAAAACTTTTCTATCTAAGCTTTCTTTTAAACTGTACATGGGCTACTGAAGTATATTCTGTTTACTCCCAGTTGCAAATATCATTTGCAAGGTCTTGCTCATGTCGTTTGTGATGGCTGCTCAGCTGAGAAATATGAATAAATTGTCTCATTGCATTCACTGCCAATAAGAAGAGTGAGGTCTGGTGTTTGGTTTTTTTTTTTTTAAAAAGGTTTTATTTCCCTTTGGTTTTATCAACCATTTCTCCTTAGTTTGGTCTGCAAAGTGCTTTGTGATTTCTTTGTATTTATAATTGAATGGTGGGGTATGAAGTTTCCAAATGTACCAAGCATCAGGTGTAAGACATGTCAGTGAAGAGGTGATGAACGAAGAATAGCATAATTTGAGGAATTATTGTGTGATCTATGCCAGCCCTTGTTTTCAAGGAGGAAGAAATAGCAGCTAAATGCTATCTCTAACGTGACTTGAGATTTTTGTGCAAGATTCTATTTGGGTTTTTCTAAAAGGCAAAAAGTCTTTCCATATCAATATCATGTGCAGCCACTACAAAACTGATATTGCACTGTATTTATATTATTATGAATATGTATATACCATTTTCCAACAAAAAGTACTTCTCAAACTGATTTACGAAACAAAATAAATGGTCCCTTGTTCTCAAAGGGCTCACCATCTAAAAACCACTAACTGTATAGGAAATGCATGTAAAAATTCCAATCAGCAATGCATAGGTGAGTTGGGGAAGCATTACGTCATCTGATGTCAGTTGAAATGGAAAACGAAGCTTCAGGCTATCAAACACACCAAGATGAAGGGCAGGTGAATGAAAAGATCAGTGAGAAGTAAACCCTTGAGAGAGTGGGTACTTGTTTAATGAATAGTCAGTGATTAATAATGCAACCCCCTGCATGTCTGCTCGGAAGTAAGCCACATGGAATTCAATGGGTCAACAGCACAATCCCGGGCAGGACTAGTCTGAAGTCACATTGAGTTTAGTGGGGCTTACTCTTAGGAAAGTGTGGATTGCAGCCTTACTCTTATAAAAATTATACAAATGTGTATAAATTGCAACTTTAATGATGTCCCATCTCGTTAAAGATGCCATTTGCATCCATTTTCTCCATTGTCTATCCAATATACTATTATGCTGGAAAAAGAAATAAGAGGAATGTACAGTATTGTTGTTGGCAACCTTCAGTCTCGAAAGACTATGGTATCACGCTCTGAATGGTGGTTCTGGAACAGTGTCTAGTGTGGCTGAAAAGGCCAATTCGGGAGTGACAATCCCTTCCACACTGGGAGCAAGTGTAGTCTGTCCTTGGTCTGTCTCCCTGGCTATGGGCCTTCCTTCTTTGCCTCTTTGCCTCAGACTGTTGGCCAAGTGTCTCTTCAAACTGGGAAAGGCCATGCTGCACAGCCTGCCTCCAAGCGGGCCGCTCAGAAGCCAGGGTTTCCCACCTGTTGAAGTCCATTCCTAAGGCCTTCAGATCCCTCTTGCAGATGTCCTTGTATCACAGCTGTGGTCTACCTGTAGGACGCTTTCCTTGCACGAGTTCTCCATAGAGGAGATCCTTTGGGACCCGGCCATCATCCATTCTCACAACATGACTGAGCCAACGCAGGCGTCTCTGTTTAAGCAGTGCATACATGCTAGGGATTCCAGCTCGTTCCAGGACTGTGTTGCTTGGAACTTTGTCCTGCCAAGTGATGCCGAGGATGCATCGGAGGCAGCTCATGTGGAAAGTGTTCAGTTTCCTCTCCTGTTGTGAGCAAAGAGTCCATGACTCGCTGCAGTACAGAAGTGTACTCAGGATGCAAACTCTGCAGACCTGGATCTTGGTATGTTCCGTCAGCTTCTTGTTGGACCAGACTCTCTTAGTGAGTCTGGAAAACGTGGTAGCTGCTTTACCGATGCGCTTGTTTAGCTTGGTATCGAGAGAAAGATTGTCAGAGATCGCTGAGCCAAGGTACACAAAGTCATGGACAACCTCCAGTTCATGCGCAGAGATTATAATGCAGGGAGGTGAGTCCACATCCTGAACCATGACCTGTGTTTTCTTCAGGCTGATTGTCAGTCCAAAATCTTGGCAGGCCTTGCTAAAACGATCCATGAGCTGCTGGAGATCTTTGGCAGAGTAAGTATTACTGGACAATTATTAAGCCACTAGCAGCCCAAGCCTAATTATATCTGCACACAGTGGCCTCACTAAGGTTTGTGTCACCTGGTACAGGAAGCCAGCACGTCACCTCCATGATGGACCTCCTCCCATGCAGTGGGCAGGGCAATGCCCCAACTGGTGGGCATCGTGATGCACCATTACTTTACCCCTGCTGTTTTTTGGCTATAACTTTTAACAGCTGCCGCTGCCTCCTCAGGAGAAGGGGACTTTCATCCCCTTCCTCCTTGTAAAGCAAGTAGCCCTGCAATGGGGCTCTTTGATTTTACGATGACCCGAAGGTTGGAGTAGAATGAAGAGCCTCTGTTTTGGGTGGCCAGCCCAACAAAGAAGCTCAGGATCCAGTGGAGCAAAGCTCCACCAGTTCCGCCTCCTCCCACCCCGTTCCCTCCCCCAGCATGCCCCCTCCCTGCCATCTCCCTGCCCTCCCTCCGCCTTCCCTCACCCTGGCATACCTCCTTCCTGCCTCCCTCCAAGCCCCCACTGTCTGGTGGTCCATGAGACCGCTGAGCAGTGGAGGTCCAGTGCTCCAACAATTCTAGGACCTGCAAATGTGCCTTATGGCATGTTTGTGACAGTACATGCCAGCGGTGAGCCAGCACACACTCTTTAGAATTGGCCCTTGGGCATTTTAGAATTATACTTGCACAGTATTTCCTTTCCAGTCTGATTTGTTTTGCAAGTCCATGGATAACTTCATTGCTTGACATTTGCCTTTACATTCTATACTGCTTCATTTTGCTCCTGTTTGGAAGACTATGAACAGGGTACATTCTTATGGCTGGCCCAGCCATGAAGCAAGTGATGCAACTCACATCTGCACCAGGTAATGAGGAGAACAGCAGGCTCAGGATACCCAAGTTTGCTGCCACCTCCTTCTAATCTACCACATAGCTGCGCTGATCCACTTCCTTACCATCCTCCTTACTCTTGCAGTGCTTAAAGGGACGCACAAGGAAGGAGCAAGGTGAGGAGTAGCACAGAATTTAGAGCACAAGGAAGGAGCACTTCCCTATCCCCTCACCTTTCTCATACAGTTCCTTTAAGTAAAACAGGCAGTCCTGCACTTCTGAAAAGAACCTTACTATGGAAGGGGCTGTGGCAGAGCGGAGTCAATGATGACATCGGGCAGCAAACTCGGGTTGGCTGTCTCTAAGGGTTCCATTAACATATGCAGGGAGGATCTGGATTGCAGTGTGAGGTCCCACCCTCAATCTCTATGGGAAATATAGGTGCTTCCTGTGTTATAGATATCCAGTTTTGTTCAGGTGCAGTAAGTCCTTTGTGGTGCTTTTGTGCAGGTGCAATAGCACTAGGCTAGCAAGAACGAGTTGTTTCGACCTACATACGTTCCACCTTCCATACAGACATCTGGAACAGAACTGGTACATATGTAGTGTACTTAGCATAATGGTAGCAACCAAAAAGAGATGCTCGCTCCCTGGTGATAAAGAGCAAAACAAACTGAAGTCTTGAAATCATGGATACTATGTTTAGTGTCAGTTGTTTTCTTAACTAAATAGGTAAGTAAACGAGAGCATGGCATAATCTTAGCATATATTTATCCATAGTCTGACTGGCTTCAACTTGATGACTATGTAAAACCATACAAAATTTACTTATATGTATATAGGAAGAGAGTATGGGCAGAATCCATAAAAATTAATGTGTCTAAGATTGCAATCTGATGTACACTTAACTGGGAGTAGGCTCCATTGAGCACAGTGCACATACTTCTGAGTAAACGTAGATGGGCTTGCTCTGCACAGGTAAATGCATGTCACAGTTAAAACCTGTCCTCCCAATGATTTCAGGGGCACTTGGCACAGATGTCCACAGGTGGGCCACAGGTGAGTGGGGGATGGAACCAGGGTCCAGCACTTGTGTCAGATCCTAACCCTGGTCCTGGGCAGTCCAGAGCAGCTCCAGGCTGCTTGGATCTCACCTCAAGAGGTGGTGTAAATCTGAGTAGCACCATTGCTACAATGAATTCCCCTTGCTTTGGGCTGAACCGCAAGCAACCCCAACCCCAGGTTGAATAAGGAGCAGCCAGGTCTCCCCATTCCAGTGTGGGTTAGGATTGGGCTGATAGATGCATATATTGCTCTATCCTGAGCCCTTGGGACACATAACAGTTTTACACAAGTGAACTTTTGAGACTAACAGCACAGTCCTATCTTGCACTGGAACAGGCAGGCCAGGAGGCCTGCACTGGATGCAGCGCAAGATAGGGGCCCAAAGTGTCTCAGCTCTTCCCCTTACTCCAGGTTAAGCCACCACAACCCCAATGGGTCTCCTTGGACTTGTACCACCTCAGGAGGTGGCATAAGTCAGAGGAGAGCGGAGTGGCTTGCAGCCATTCCACGCTGCTCGGGAAACAGGCTTGGGATCCGGAATAACTGTCATGTCCCAGCCCCGCTTCCCGTTCCCTTCCTGAATACCCACCCCCTGAACTGCCCTCCACTCACCCTCACCCTGCCCCAGAACACCTCCCTCCCTCCTCCTTCCCATGTCATCTCTTCCCTCCCCAGACCCTTGTGTCAGCCAAGCTTGGCTGATGCAACCCTCCCCATCAGATTCAGTGCAAAGGCTGGATTCAGCCTCTGCAAGCCAGCACGTGTCCCTGCACCGGCCCAACCAACTTGAAGAGCAGCAAACATGCTTTACGGCACGTTTGCAACCCTCCTGGGCTGGCACAAGGGACTTGCGCTGGCACAAGGCACATTCTGTCCACTATTTTGACTACTGTTCTACCTCTACTATTTACCTGTGCCTTTTTAATCTGTTTTCCATTCTCCATTTCCCCATTCTCCTCCCTTCTCATACTCTGCTACTTCTTGCCAATACTTTCAGAATTCTTTGACAATTGTGTGTGCTGAGGGGAAAAAAAAAATTGTAATTGTGAGTTGTAATCAGTGGATGCATGCCAGCATGCTCAGCTTGTGTGATTTATTTTGAATGCATGATTTGGATTTCCTTGATGCCAAATCTGGATTACTCTGACATTGACTCTTTACAGGCCTAAATCTTGGGAGGTTTCTTTTGCGTTTGCAGGCTGTGTACAAATGGTATATAACTGCCATGGTTCAGGTGGTCTAGTACAGAAGTAGTGCACATGTTTTGTATGCAGAAGGACTTAGGTTAGATCACTAGAACCTCTAGTTCTGATGACGCAAGAGAGCAGGGCTGAAAAAGACTATGCCTAAAACCATGGAGTAGGGTGTTGTTGGATTAGATGGCCTAAAGGTGTGACTTGGTTAAAGGCAGCTTCATACACTGATATTATTCCTATTATAAGAAATGAATAAACCCACCATAACCCTTGGGTTACAAAGTATATAGGTCACACTACTATTGAAGGATCCAGCAGTACATTGTATTCAAAAGTCATTTGTTGGTTAGTCTTCTTATGGCATCTTTTGTTGGTCACTGCTATGAAGCAATTGCATGACTAGGGCCACCGACATCTCCAATTGGAAGATGACTCTCCTTTAATTAAGGGTGCAGTCCTAACCCTTTATGTCAGTGCTTTCCAGCACTGGCATAACAGTGCCAATGGGACATGTGCTGCATCCTGCAGTTGGGTGTCACTCACAGAGGCCTCCTCAAAGTCAGGGAATGTTTGTTTCCTTACCTCAGAGCTGCATTGCCCTTATGTCAGTGCTGGAAAGCACTGACATAAGGGGTTAGGATTGCACCCTAATTTGCTTATTTTTCACTTCCAGGCTCAGCATTTATCTGTTCTAATGAATATGTCTTCTTTAAAAGAGAAACTGGTATTGGAAACCCAGTTCCCTCTCTGGAGCTGGTGCTTCCCAGGCTGGTGGGTCGTGACCCACCACTTTGGGAACCGCTGGACTACACAAATGTATTTGTCACTAAAATGGGCAAAACTAGACTTGCCATGGGACCTCTTTTTGGAGCTCGTCATTCCTTTTTCTTTCTTAAAAAGCAGCTGTGGGGGGATTTAGATTGGGGCCCAAATACAAGAGGGGGTTAAACCACACCAATTCCCCAACTTAAATTATGTCCCAAAACTGTTTTAGGCCATGGGTGGGTTAAATTTATGCGCACTTTATTTTAAAAGCCCAATTTCATCAAAATAGAGTTCTCCATAAGCCGTTTCCTCTGTTAGTGGCATTTTAAAAGAAGTTTGCAAGAATCAGCATTTCTTCACCTTCATGCAAATAGAAAATTCTAGCCTTCCTTCTGGAAATGTGAGTTTGAACCTCCTTTCCACAAAACAACCAAGTAAACTTTTGGCTACTCTCTTCAACAATCAGTTGCTTCAGACCAATTGTGCCAATTGTGCAGCTGCTGGTGTGAATGCTGTGAAAACATTTTCACCCTGCTTGGCATACACATACTAGGAATATTCATGAGCCAACAGTATTTCAACTGAGCCAACAGTACTGTCAACAGCATTTCTCTGTAATGATGTGTAGCCCTGTTCTCTCCCATTAGGCTACCTGTGGAACCATTTTCAACACTATGTCAATGTTGATGGGTACTTGCTGCTGACAACCATTGTCAGCAATGATTCAGTTCCTCAGTGCATCACAAAACCAAATTGTACAACTTCAGGCTACATCGAGGTGTGAGCATTTATCAGAAAAGTCCTGCTGGATCAGGCCAAAGGCCCATCTAATCTGTTTCACACCAGTTGCATACTGGTTTTATACTTCTCTCCTGCAATTGCTTCTCTGCAACTGGTATGCAGAGATGCACTGCTGCTAAACCCAGAGATAAGGCAGAGTCATCATGACTAATAGCCACTGATAGATATCTTTTCTAAGATGTGGTGACCAGAACTGTAGACATTATTACAGATATGCCATTTAGTTGTATATGGGCAATACAATACTAGCAGTCTTATTCTAGATCTATTTCCCATTGGCCCCTTGCATGAACTTTGCCTTCTTTAAACTGCTGCAGACTTGACTGACATTTTCACTGAGTTGTCCACTATGAACCCAAGATCTCTTTCTTGGTTTGTCTCCGACAGCTCAAATGCATCAGAATATATGACAAGTTGGGATTCACTCCACCCATTAGTACACTTAATCATTACGCCATATTTTCTTACTAAATAAATTGACCAGTTTCAGCCTACTCTATGGGCTTCTATATAGATGGATGTGTTAATTAACTTGCATGTATATAACATATGCAATATGCACTGATTGTAGTTGGGCCCCTATAGATATTGGTGAGAAAAAATGTAATTTGACCCATTTGAGTGATGCATCCAAACTAGTCCTGTTCAAACACAATGTCGTGAGTGTGCTCTTTCTGATCACTCTCTCAGTGCATTGCTCTACTTTTCATTGTCGTGGGAAGGGCATTCAGCCATGCAGATCCCTCACACAAAATGTAATACTACATAAGGCAGTCCAGTATGTACTTAAATGGAATACGATGAGTTGTTCAGGTGATCCTTCTTTGATTCTCCCATTCGTATACCTGATTGTTGTTTTTCACTGTAGCAACAGGAATCAAAGAAACCCAATACAGGTCTCCTCAATTCTGTGCCTGCTCAATAGCGGCCACAGAATAGCAGGCACAAATCTGAGGAGACCCATTGGGGCCAGATAGTTGCTACACAGGGTAAGGGAGCATAAGTTCCTTTACCCCAAGGAGACTGGCACTACTTCCCTGCCCCATTGGACGCGGCAGTCACCATTTTGGCACTGCTGCAGCTGGGAAGCATAGGATTGGCTGCTTGCAGCCATTCAATAAAATTAACAGATACATGGCTTGCCTAATAACACATATAATACCAACAGGCCAGTATCTGTTGAAGACATTGGCACTTCCCAAGTCCCATATATATTGCTGACAGACTGTAAAATATAATGGGGAGATTTTGAAATACTTCAAAGTGTAGAGCGGGTTATAAGATACTTTCTGAAGATAATGGAACAGATTCCTGGAAGAAAGAAGACACATGACAAGGACAGGAAACAAGAGGAGGTCATCTTGATAGATTACTGGAAATACTGTATCTGTCAGCATATGACTGAATCATCCTGCCACATGTTTCTGAAAATAAGGGTCTCAGTTGATACATCAGGGAAATTAGTTACAAAGGGTTATTAAAACTGGTTACAACAACTTTGATAGGTTATATATGCATTCAGCTTGCTTGACAAAGGAGCAAACCTGTGAAGGCCACACTGTCAGGAACGCCAAACACACAGTTGCCAGGGAATGTACCCAGCAGGGACACTGGGTTTCCCCCATCAGGTGGGGGTGGGGGGGCCGTGATGTCATTCCTGCAGTGCCCTCCCAACAGTCAGTGAGCATTATTTGAGAAAGGATTCACCCTCCCCCGCCCCTGTGAAGCTCAGCAGGGGACTCACCTGCTTTGGTGGGCATTTTCACAAACGTACGCTTTGCACAGCCCAATCCTAACTTGCATCTAGCGTGGGGCTGGGGCTGGCTGCAGTGCAAGTTGAAGATGTGGCGTAGCTGGAGGGGGGGCGGCGTGCTCTGTCCGGTAGGGAGGCTCAGTGGGGTGGGCAAGCGGCCCCTCCCTTTGGAGCCATTCCTGGCGGCGGGAGCAAAATGGCTCTGTTTTGCTCCTCCCGCCGGGAATGGCTCAGAAGGGAGGGGCCGCTTGCCCGCCTCGCTGAGGCTCCCTGCCAGCCTGTGTGCTCCGCGCCCCACCTGTTACGCCACCGAGTTGAAGTCAGGGGAATGAACTCCCCTTATGCTGTGTTGTGCCACAGCCAGCCCTATCGGGTTACTCAGATCTCTGCCAGCTGTATAGCTGATGGAAGTTGGAGCAGGCTTGTGTAATGGCGGCTGTCCTGGGTGGGTTTAGGATATGACGGAGGAGGCCTTCACTGATCCTGCTCTTTCCCGGGCCTGATCCACCCCCATTCTGCCTTTCTCCACCCAGAAACACTCCTTCCCCATCACTGAAACTCCATCCTGCCACCATCTTCCTGCTTCTGTGCCACTCATTGGAATACTTAACTCTGCTTGTGGCCTTAGGACAGTATGGCACTGGCAGGCTAGTGCAGGCCATCCATCCAGTGCAGCCTACTCCTGAGTAGTCACAAACATGTTTTATGGCATATTTTTGACACTGTGGACTAGGGGAGCGGTGGCCATGCCAGTGGAACAACACGTTAGGATTGAGCTCTGAATAGTAATAGCTGGGAAGAAAGAACAAGAATGGAGCACGACTCTATCTCCTACTTGTAAAGCTCTCAGAAACATGTCTGGCCACTGTGGGAACATGATGCTGGACTAGATGGGCCTGATCCCACAGGGTTCTTAAGAACATAAGAAGAGCCCCATTGGATCAAGCCAAAGGCCCATCTAGTCCAGCTTCCTGTATCTCACAGTGGCCCACCAAATACTTCAAGACAAGACAAGAAAACACAACCTGCAACCTGGTGCCTTCCCTTGCATCTGGCAATCTGAGGTAGCCTACCTCTAAAACCTTGCACATACCTACCATGTTTTGTAACCCATGGTGAACTTTTTCTCCAGAAATTTGCCCAATCCTCTCTTAAAGGCACCTAGGCAAGATGCCATCACTACTTCCTGTGGCAAGAAGTTCCACAGTCCAATTACACACTGGGTAAAGAAATATTTTCTTTAGTCTGTCCTAACTCTCTCAACACTCAACTTTAGTGGATATCCCCTGGTTATGGTGTTATATGAGAGGGAAAAGAGCATCTCTCTGTCTGTCCATCCCCTAAATAATTTTGTATATCTCAATCATGTCCCTCTTCAGGCACCTCTTTTCTAGACTGGAGCTCCAAACGCTATAGCCTTTCCTCATAAGGGAGGTGCCGCAGCCCAGCCCAGTTCTTTTTAAGTGCTATATGGAAGCGAGGCAAATGGGAGAATATTTTATTTTAAATATAATAATATTTATTTTGCTATGTAAACCATTTTGTGAACAACTTTTGGTTTAAAGTTGTATATAAATCATTATTATTGTTATAAACAAGAAGTTGGCAACCTTCAGTCTTGAAAGACTATGGTATCGCGCTCTGAATGGTGGTTCTGGCACAGCATCTAGTGTGGCTGAAAAGGCCAATCCGGGAGTGACAATCCCTTCCACACTGGTAGCAAGTGTAGTGTGTCCCTGGTCTGTCTCCCTGGCTATGGGCCTTCCTTCTTTGCCTCTTTGCCTCAGTCTGTTGGCAATGTGTCTCTTCAAACTGGGAAAGGCCATGCTGCACAGCCTGCCTCCAAGCAGAACGCTCAGAGGCCAAGGTTTCCCATCTGCTGAGGTTCATTCCTAAGGCTTTCAGATCCCTCTTGCAGATATCCTTGTAGCGCAGCTGTGGTCTACCCGTAGGGTGCTTTCCCTGCACAAGTTCTCCATAGAGGAGGTCCTTTGGGATCCAACCATTGCCCATTCTCACGACATGACCAAGCCAACACAGGTGTGTCTGTTTCAGCTCTGTATACACACTGGGGATTCCAGCTCATTCCAGGACTGTGTTGTTTGGAACTTTGTCCTGCCAGGTGATACTGAGGATGTGTTGGAGGCAGCGCATTAACAAGTATATGCAATTATTTCTGTTTTATGTATTAATCTTAATTACACAGTAGGGTATAGATAGTAGGGGTCCAATCCTATCCAACGTTCCAGAGCTGATGCAGTCATGCTAACAGGCTTTAAAGTGCATCCTGCAGTGTGGGAGCAATCACAGAGGCCCCCTCAAAGTGAGGGAATGTTTGTTGTCTTACCTCAAAGCTCTATTGCCACTGCATTGGTGCCAGAAACTTGGATAGGATTGGGCCCTAGGAGATTGTACCACTAATTAGATGGGAATTCTGCACACACAATGAGCAAGCTTCTTTACAAAGGGAAAAAGAGACAAGTGATGATTCATACTCAGAGATGGCCAAAGAATAAATCAGCATAGGATATTCTACGGATGGGAACGGGATGCGGAGGAGAGAAGAGGACAGATAGGCAAGACAAGAAGCTGCTATGCTGTTGGGAGCGGGGGAGTTAAGAAGGAGAGCCAAGAAGTTTGAAGCTGGGTTGGTGGGGGTAGCTAAAGAGAGAATTGTTGGGGAAAAACAGTATTCTGACCCCAACAACAGCTTGGGCCTGCACAGGAAAGAAACTCCCAATGATATCATGGAAATTCCAGACCTTTCTAGAAAGATTGGCATGGGGCCATTTGGCTTCAACTGAGTGAAATGTCTTGACTGTGTGGTTAGTAATAAGGCAGCCTCAGAGCTTTGTACTGCTCTCTGTGTGCCTGAGCTTTTTAGTTAGAATATTATAGGTCTGGTGAATAACATTTTAATATTTTACTGTATTTTCCATTTTTTTCCCATTTCCATATTTTCCACTCTTAATTTGGTACACTGTACATTTTCCCTTTACCTATATTTACTGATCCTGCCTTGTATAATGAACCATTATATCTTCTCCTGTTTAATCTTTTTGAATGTATTGCTTATAATAATTTTTACAATGTTCCAAACATTATTTTCCTGCTTAATCATTTTATCTGCGACCAATTAGAGAAGCAACTTGTAAGAGCTCAAGTATAATAGAGTATTTGGATTTTTACTTCCCAAGTGAAAAGCTCTACATTTGAAAATGAAAAAGGTATCTATTACACCCACAAATGCCTATTCATCAGTCCATTTAACCAAAACGGGAATAAACACGCACACCCATTGAACCATAAAATGCTTGCTTTTGCCACACTACTGTCATTGAACATTGTCCACATGTGTGCACGAGCATTGGAGGCTAGTGTGGTATGTTGCTTCAGAACCAGAGCTCCTCCTTTCTCTTCTTAAATTTCACACAGGCTCACTGTCAGACCCTGGGGAATTATTTATCCTGTCCTACCTTATATTTCCTGTCTGCATGTAATAAAATGAACTATACCACTGTTGTCTGGCTGACTTACTTGTTTATGCAATCAAATGAAATTCTTGTGATAGACACTATGGTGTCAAACTATGCAAACTTAATGATTTATTTCAGTGTTCCACAAGAGTTCAGCAGCTTGTAAATATTTGAGTGTAGCTACCTTAATAACGTGCAGTAAAAAAAAAGCTAGTTTTTTTTTTTAAGTTGGAGAAAAGACTGTGGTTTTCTTAGATGCTTTAGATGTTAAAAAGGCTAACAACAACAAAAATTCTGTGTATCGCTTATTTAGGCGCACACATGGGTTTCCCCCCTCCTTATTCTAGCCTTACAATAATCACATGAGGTAAGCTAGACTGAGAGACTATGATTTGCTGAAAGAAACCTAGTGATTTCAAGGCTGAAGAGTGGTTTTAACCCAAAACTCTCAGATTTAAGAGTAGAATTGCTTATTTAAAAAAAACCAGAGCTGTGTTTTCAATTGGATGATGCAGTAGTGAGCAGAAGATACTTCTGAGAGAGATATTTTCATACTATTATGATAGAGTTGGTGTGGGATAGTGGAGAAAGCACAGGTATACTAACCCTCTCCATGTGTTTCCTAAACATGTCATCTGGGCCATGACCTCCACAAATGCAGCACAAAGTGAGAAAGGGCATCCAGCTGGAGGTGTATAGAGTCTCCAGTGCACATAACTGAAAATTGTGATCACGCAGTCTGTGAGTCACGTGAAGAACCTCTGCAGGTACAGCTGGAGATTCAGCTTTTTACTTACTGTGGGCCCTCTTTATTTGAATATCTGCTGATGTCCAGCAGCTGGACAGCCTCAGAGCACCTCCCAGAAGTTTGGGCCAGCAACTTCAAGTTTCATCCAGTGGTATTCTGAAGAATGGGGGGGGCTGCATGCGGGATGCCCCCCTGCTCCTCAGGAGGCAACCCAGATGTGACAGGCACTTCCAGTTTGCCAGAATCAAACCAGAAGTGCCTTCCAGTTACATCCAAGAGGCTTCTGAAGAGGCTATGATGCAATGTTAGTAGCTGTTGGGGGGTGAGGAGTTTGATCCAACAGACCCAGTCCTACTTGTTTCCCATCCACATATTCAGTGATGTGAGATGGAATGTCTGAAGACTGCTTCGAGGGCATGCTCCTTGAAAAACACAGAGGAAGTAAAGAACTTTTTTGTAATGTCTAGTACAACTTACCAGCAGTGAAACAGGGTTGGAGGAATTCACAGCCTCATATTGTCAAGGTATAAGTTATGGGGGGAAACCATAGGGCTGCCATTTTCAGTAACATTCTGTATTTCTTATAACATGAAGTTCCACTTTGGCCAGTCCACTATAGGGCTTGCTAATCCATCCAACTGAGGTGATTGTGGCGGATGACAAATTGGTGGTGAGTGCCTGCTTTCATCCTCCTGCCCACCACCCCTGTTCTTCATTGGCCTGACCCCTGGATTCAAAAAAGGCACAGTGAGAATAGAGAAGAAAGAGTGGAGGAGAGGGGAGTGGTGAGCTAGAGCTTCCGGGACACTCTAGCCCACTGCTCTCTTCTCCTCCACCCTCTGCTAAGAGTACAAATTGTGTCTCTCTGAAGAACTTATTCCTCACAATGCATTTTTATCTGTGAAAACAATTGTTCTCGTTTCTGTTTGTGAACTTTTGTGGGAGAAGGTTTCTTTCCCTCAACCTCAACCTCACACAATATGAAGTGAATTCCGTTACTCTCTAAACATAAGTTTTCTTCTTAAGCTCTGCAGCCTGGAAAATGTGAAGATGAAATAGAAGCTGGCGAGCCTCAAAATGGAGGTTAAAGGGCCTCTGAGCATGTAGGTGCTCCATTGTGAAAGTCCCTTTGTCAAAGCGTAATAATTTACTGAGGTTCAGTTGCGCAGTCATAATTCTGCAAGATTTTTCCGTCTGCCTACTTTTATACCTTCAAGGCATGTGGTTTGTCCGGACAGCCTTGTGGTCTGGGCATGCAATTGGAGCTTCCCTTGGTAGACTGAAATGACCCAGAACAAACTCAGTAGTTAATCTTCTTTATGGCTGAAATCAATAAGCAGATCCATGATAAGTGCTGACAGTTGCTATGTAGGGAGTGAAAAGGAGAAGTGGTTGCTCCTTGATCCTGTAATGTGTTGCAATTTCTCTATTGTTGGTGCTGTTCAATAAAGCTTTTATTCATTCATATTTTTATTGCAGTAGAAAAAAATTTTAAGCTGCATTTTACTTTTGGCCTAGTGCATTTTATAAGTGCAAAAGGCAATGGGAGAAACAGTATGGCTGTTATCCAGATTGCTACAAACACAACTATGTTGTGTGACTTTCATTGGCTGAATATCTGAAGCTGCCTTATGGAGAGTTACAGCCCAATCCCACTCACTGGTAGCACCAGTAGAACCTGTGTTCCACTGGCACTGGCTGCTGCAAAAGTGCAGGGAGCCAATGCTAGTGCAAGTCTGGAGAGAAATGGGGTGGGGAGGCTGCTGGAAAGGCAAGTACCATCCAGCGTGCACCATCACCTCCAGATCCTCACTTTGCCTCCCTGCCCCATTATACCCCTTCCCTGCCCAGTTTTCTCCATCCCACTCTCACCCCATCCCCTCCCGCTTCTTTTGCTGACTTTACTGCTCAGGGTAGGCAGCGGGAGAGCCGAGGACACGCAGGGGAATGCTCTGGCCTTCCTACTGGCTCCAGCCTTCCCCCTACTCAGTGCACTGCCAGAAAGCACTTGGCTAATATTATAATGCCATTGTACAAATCAATGGTAAGGCCACACCTGGAGTATTGTGTCCAGTTCTGGTCGCCGCATCTCAAAAAAGACATAGTGGAAATGGAAAAGGTGCAAAAGAGAGCGACTAAGATGATTACGGGGCTGGGGCACCTTCTTTACGCGGAAAGGCTACGGCATTTGGGCCTCTTCAGCCTAGAAAAGAGATGCCTGAGGGGGGACATGATTGAGACATACAAAATTATGCAGGGGATGGACAGAGTGGATAGGAAGATGCTCTTTACACTCTCACATAACACCAGAACCAGGGGACACCCGCTAAAATTGAGTGTTGGGAGAGTTAGAACAGACAAGAGAAAATATTTCTTTACACAGCGTGTGGTTGGTCTGTGGAACTCCTTGCCACAGGATGTGGTGATGGCAACTTGCCTGGATGCCTTTAAAAGGGGATTGGACAAGTTTCTGGGGGAAAAAGCCATTATGGGGTACAAGCCATGATGTGTATGCACAACCTCCTGATTTTAGAAATGGGCTATGTCAGAATGCCAGATGCAAGGGAGGGCACCAGGGTGCAGGTCTCTTGTTATCTGGTGTGCTCCCTGGGGCATTTGGCGGGCCGCTGTGAGATACAGAAAGCTGGACTAGATGGGCCTATGGCCTGATCCAGTGGGGCTGTTCTTATGTTCTTAACATTTTTTCAGCAGTAGCCGACAGCAGAAACTGCATTCTATTGCCAGCCAGCCCTGATGGGATTTGGCTATAAAAATAGCATCAGGGATCCAGTACATGCACTTGTCTGTAATATATAGGTAGCCATCACATTACAACGACCCCCTTCTGCATGGACAGAGTTCACATGAAGCTACTGTTTCTGCTCACCAAGCAGCTTGTGCAAGAATCTTGCATAAGCAAATTATACTGTATCTGAAGAATCTGGTCTGCATGCAGTGACCCCATTGCACACAACCAATTGTGTAACTAAGTTTTGCAAACACTTGACCAACTGTAGGCAGACTTCCATGAATGGCGTTTTGTTTTATTCTGTTTTTCTCCTCATCACAGTCTTTTGGATCACAGCCGTTGTCAAGGCATTTGCTTGATTTTACTATTTAAAAAATGATTCCCACATTTTTACCCATTTCTGCCCAGCCCTCGGGCGCACAGTTGATCGCTGTTGCATATATGCAACTGTCACGTCCATTTGGGCCAGTGAGGGATGAGGCTTAGGGGAGGGTCAAGTGGAGGAAGGTTTCGGCAGATCTGGCACTTACCTGGCCCCAGAATGACTCAAAGAGGCTTTGGGATAAGTCAGCACCACTGCTTTATTCTTGTGAAGTGTTTGACACTCATTAGGTCATGTTACAGCACAGGGCCTAGCATACACAGCCACTCAGCGCAATCCCCGTTTGGGTTCACCAGGGAGTGCTCTCCCCCACCCTATGGCTCCGCAGTGAGTCTTGGACCCCTAGTTTCAGTGGGGCTTGGTTGCCAAGGACCAGGCGATCAGGTGATTCCCGAAGGGGTGAGGACAGGTGGGTTCGTCAGCTGTCCGCTTTCAGCTCCCCTCTGTGCAGAGTACCTGAAACAGGAGGCTACAGGGTATAGCTGTTCCTGGTCATCAGTGCTTGCCCCTGCTCCAGTCCCCCAGGGTTTCTGTTCCAGGGCCCGGGGTAGCCAAGGAGGAAGGCTTCCCCCTGAGAGGTTCACCCTCCCCCAACTCAGAAAGACTCCTGGTCGCTCCCCTCTGCCCTTCCCCCTTGTCCTTGGGAAGGAGCTGGGGGAGAGCCTCCTCTCCCTCCCTCATAAGGCCTCCTTATGAGCCTGCTGGCTGAGCGGCTGTGCTCCACCCCTAACCCAAGCTCTTGCTAGATCTCGAGTCTTGCAGGGCTGGATCCTACACCTACACTGGCTGTCCTACACCTTCCTGCTACCCTCCTCTCCATTAAGCAGTAGGGGGAAGGAGTGCTCCTGGGTGACAGCCACGTTGGGCAGAAATGGCTTAAATAAATTTTCCAGTGCTGGTGCAGCTGTACCCATGAGCCATGCACTGCATTCTGTAGTAGGAGGCAGTTACAAAGGCCTCCTCAAGGTATGGGAACATGTGTTCCCTTACCTCAGGGCTTCATTGCGGCTGTACCTGTCCTGGAAAAGTTGGATAGGATTGTGCCCTAACACCCTTACAAGCATGAAATAGCATTCTCTCTGTCTGCATTTGCACCAAATGGCATGAAATCATGAAGAAATCTTTCCCAGTCATCACACAGCTACTTGGCCAAGGTACCCTACTTAATATGCAGAGATCAATTCTCAAATAATTAAAACATACTTATGAGTATAGACACCTTACATTGTAGAGAGGTGTGTTTTTTTTTTTTTTCAAAAACTTACACATTTGCAGAATGCCAGCTTGATTTACAAGTAGTTGCATGTTCTTGGCTGCTACGTTTTCAAATCTGATGAGCAGCCCAATCCTATCCTTGCCATGCCCAGGGCTAGAGCAGCACCAAAATGATGGCCGCTGTATCCCGTGAGCGCCAGGTTAGTGCCGGAAGTCTCTTTGGGGGAAGGGAGTGTTTGCTCCCTTATCCTGGGTAATGCTACCGTGACACCAATGGGTGTCCTTGAATCTGTACCCACTTTGGAGTAGGCACAGAGCTGAGCAGACCTGTGTTGGGCTGCCCAGGCTAGGAAGAAGGATAGGATATGGCGGCAGAGACTGCTGCTATAACTGCCCCCTCCTAGGGCCTATCCTCCCCTCCCTCTACCCTCTCTCTGCCCCATTCTGCCTACTCCTCACCTTCCCCCATCCTGAAAATACTTACCACCGGCTGGTTCTGGAAGTATGCTGGCTGGCTATCCACATGGCGCTGAGATACAGCGTCAACTGGTGTTGACCCAAAGCCGGTGTTCTCCCCTGGTGCCGTGAGTGTGCCTTAAGGCACATTTATGACACCTATTGCTGGTGCTGAAGGCCCATGGGATTGGGCCCTCAACTGTCTGAATATCTAGCTAAGTGTGGCCAAATTTTAAGACTAATCTTGGAATCTCTGGTTAGAAACTGTACGCTGCTTGAAGGGTTATTTATTTCTCGTTATGAATTACTGTTTTTAGTAATGCAATACAGCAGTGTTCTCAAGGAGATTTTGCAATGTCTTCATTCTGTTATTTGTACCTAATGCTTACATGATTCTGTTGTCATAAATTCCATGATAAGGTCAGCCTGGGAGAATCTGTGCAGCCGGTTCTGACTCATACTCACATTTTTGGCCCACATAACCTTATCCTAGAAGGCTCATGGGAAAGATTGATAGATAAGAAGGTAGCACGTGGACCAAGCAACTTGGTAGGTAGTGATTTCCTCACCATAAGCACCTCTTTGCATGTTAGCCTTGTGGGTGCCAGTTGCAAACAGGAACCAAAACCACCCTGACACTAGTCTCTATAGTTGGTTGCTTGTGTAAAACAGTGCTCGTATGTACACTACTAACAGAACTGTTTGGATATTATACAGACTGTGTAAAGTAGTGTTCTTCAACTTGTGGGCTGGGACCCCAGTGGGGTTCGAAAGCCTCATTTCAGGGGTCGCAGCAACCTTTCAGAACATGTGCAAGAGAGGGCTTGGATCCAACCCAATAGTAGTACTGCCTTATCAAAATGGAGTTCTTTATATTCTCCTGCACAGCCTCTTCTCGCTGTCTTGCCCTGCAGCTCCTAAGGCAAGCCCTGTGCAGACTGCTACCTCGCAGGGTTGTTGTGAAGACACAAGAGGTAGGCGGAAATGGGGCAGGTGGGGGCAGGCAGACTGGATCCCAGGTGGGTGCGGGATGAGTAGTGGGTCCTGCTTTGTTTGTTTGTTTGTTTGTTTGGAATGAAAAAGGTTGAAGACCATGGGTGTAAAGTGTATTCAGGTACAGACAAGACGCAAATGTGATGGCTAGTCCCACCCCCTGTACCAATTCACTCCATAGCCATACTCCTGGCTGTTTTCAGTTCAGCCCTTTCCAGAGAGGCAAATACTATATCTGGGGAAATTTTTGCCTCAGGAGCTTGAATGCTGGCCATCCACTGTTCCAAAACACAAGGAGAAACTCTCCCTGGACAGAGAGTTTGCTGGGAGATCTTGTAGGGGAGGGATGATTTTTAAGTGCATTGGTGTGGAGTGGGGCTAACTGTTCTGCTGTGGTTTCTCCTGTACCTAAGTACACTGTATCCAGTTTGTATAATATACAAACAAGATGCATCCACACCAGGGGTGCTCACACTTTTTTGGCTCGAGAGCTACTTTGAAACCCAGCAAGGCCCGGAGATCTACCAGAGTTTTTTTTACAATGTTCGTGCCATCATAACATATAACATTTATGTGTACAATGTATGTTGGTGTACCTTGAGCCCCACTGAGTATAACAGGACTTACTCCTGAGTAGACATGCCTAGGATTAGGCTGTGAGGCTGCAATCCTAGCCACATTTACCTGGGAGTAAGCCCCATTGAGTACAATGGGCCTTACTCCCAGCGTTTCCTCCCAGAGGCACCTGAAGGGGGGGATCGGCACTCCACGATCTACTCATTTTGCCTCGCGATCTACCGGTAGATCGCGATCCACCTATTGAGCACCCCTGATCCACACCATTCAGGTCCCCAGCAACAACAATGCTATTTGGTTAGTCTACTCAGTGGTTCTCAAACTTTTTAGCACCGGGACCCACTTTTTAGAATGACAATCCGTTTGGACCAACCGGAACTGATGTCATTAACCTGGAAGTGATATCATGGCTGGAAGTGACATCATCAAGCAGGAAAATTTTTAACGCTCCCGTATGATAAAGTCAAATCAAATCAATCAAATGCTTGTCTATGTACTATTCAGAAAGACATCTCTGTGTTGTAGAGATCAGTCTGCAGATAGCAGCAATCCAAAATTTTTATAGGTGAGCTTGCAGCCAAACTAAGGGACACTGAGGCTGCAATCCTATACACACTTTCCTGGGAGTAAGCCCCATGGAACAGACTGTGACTTACTTCCAAGTAGTCATGCATAGGATTGCACTGTCAGAAATCCAAAGAACGGCACATAAAGAGCTGGAACAAAGGAAGGGTTATTAATCAGGCCTGGGGTTATACACTGCTGACTTTTTAACTTTACATTTTTGAATCACTACCAAACTAATGCGTTGGTCTGTCATCAGTATTCATATGAACTGGCTTTAAAGAACCATATTGCAACATCCTTGCTCAGGTGCTTGTTTCCTTCTGATTTATCAGCACTCTCACCTGCACTTTGTTCATCCTTAGCTGACTGCTGAGTGCTTGCTAATCGGGTGATTACATACATCATTCATATATTTTTGGATAAATGCTTAGTGCAATGACTGGGAATAGGCCTCTTCATCTCCAAAGGAAACTTTAATCCTGATTTGGGAGCCTGATCTACTTGATGCACTTTGTCCTCCACATCCAGCATAAGCACCATGAATGATCAGCAGGACAATATAACCATTTCAGGGCAGCAGCTTCTACCACTGGTGGTAGCTCTATAAAGCAGAAACTAAACCAACTAGCATAGGAGGTTGGAGCTGCCATTACTAAGCCATCCACATTGCCCCTTTTGTCTGAATTAGTAAATACAGATCATGGCACTGGTGACCAGTTGCTCACATGTGTTTTTTACTTGATGACTGTACTGTCAGGTGATAGCTTGTGCATGTATGCATCACATGTATAGCAACAGTGAACTACACATATAACTTTCCTATCACTCACACATGATGCTTTACAACAGTCACTCTCAGCTTCTGGTTAGAAATAGAGATTGTATCAATACCAGGGAAACATCTAATTATGGGGTGTAATTCCAACCTGGAGAATATATATGTAAACCAGCCCTAGATCATGATGACTTTTTAATGGGATTATTTGCACATCCAAGCTTATCATGTGATGATTCGCCATTTAACAACCATTTGCCTGGAGCCCAGACAGAAAATCAACTACGCCAAAGTGAACTTTCTTATTCAGGGATAGATTGGTTTTCCAAATCATTCTGTCAAGTGGTCCGCTGCCAATATATGGTGGGAATGGCTTTCTGTAGGTGCTGTAGGTATAATTTGCATTGTTAGCTCTAGAAACATCAAATTGCCTACTAAAAGCAGGAAAGATGGGAAAGGAAAGCATAATTCAGAAGGGACATACACTTCTTGACAAACTATTAGGTGACTTTTCTGAACTCTTGCAGCCTTAGATATCAATTGACCAATTTAACAACATAGATCAGCAGTTTAGGATATAGACAAAGTTCAAAACATTTAAAGCCAACCTCTGTGCTTTATGTTCATGAATAAGAAATGTAGACTTGTGTATAAAAACTCACAAGATTTTAATGCCTTTTAAGCCCATGGAAATAGCTGTCTTATGACAGAAGCAGTGAAGAGAGACCCATTGTCAAAATTTGGCTTACAGAACCAATTGCCTTCCCATCAAGTTGTTTATAACTTTCTGTTTATTCCATTTGACGAAGTAATCAGCAAGGAGGCTATGCTCAATTATAGCTTCTGTCTTGTTTGTTTGAAAACAGTTAAAGCTTTTCTGCAAGACAGCTTTCTGAAATTTTTCTTCCTAGCTCATGTTCTTACTGTTGTTTTGGCATATTTTTTTTTTTCAAATATGCATGTTTTTCTGACATGGAAATAATGTGTCCCTCTTCTTCTTTTTTAACAGATATTCAAGAGATAAAACCATTTCATTCTGCGTATCTTTTCATGGAAGCCAGGATGTTTCCTCTAGCTGTGTTGCCATTGCATTTTGGAACCTGTGGCTAAAGTACTATGACATGTCTCTAGCAATCAGAAAAAGAAGCTGGGAAGAGCATGTGACCCAATGGATGGGCCTGCCCTTTGGTTCTCTGGATTATAACATATTATGCAGACATGGCCTAATAGCTGATAACGTGCAGGCAGGTATGGAAAATGATGGCATCCGGAGTGGAGGCCAGGAAGAAAAAAGTGCTTCCTTGCCTGATTGCTTTTGTGGTGGGGAGCTGGTAGGTTTTCCCAAGCTCCTTGGGAATGTTTCCAAAGAGGTGGATGAAAATGACAACCATCAAGAGGAAGAAGATTTTTTCTCCCTGGAAGACAGCACGGAAACTTTGGTCAGTGTTTCCATCGAGGGTGAAAATGCTGAGGAGGACATGAATCTCTCGCTGGAGAGAGTCAACCACCACTTCACTCATGATGAAGTGTCAGGTGAAAAGGGCAGTTTGGAAGGAGCAAGACTCCTCAGGAGTGTTGAACCAAGGGAGGAAGCTAAGGAGGAATGTCATCGCATCTCTGGACTGATTGAGAAAATCAATGAACCTAATTATGAGGCAGTTCCCAAACCAGCAAATGGAGAGGAAGACAGATGTGACAGCAGAGGAGAAAATCTGGGACTTCATCACAATTTCAATGAAGATGCCCCAAAAGAAAATGTTGGTCAGTCTCCAACTTTGGAAAAAAATACACCTGGGGAGAAAGAGGTCCATAATGTGGCTGGACAACAGTGTGAGGAATTGGATGCTTCTAAAGATGGGACTGAAAAAAGTATCTTCAGTATATTTCCTGATGAGTTTTCCCCATGTCAGTGTATTCACAATAATGATCAAACACCCTCAGTTTCCGACTCCAGTCTTGTGCCGTCACCTGGATCTCATTTCCTAGCAGAGGAAACTAATATGGATCAAAATGGTATTGCAGTTTCTCAAGATTCTCAAGACAAATGCATCATGAGAACGTCTTTAGTGGAAGGTGTGACTTACATAAATAATAATATGGCCACGCAGGAGTCTACGGATGGTCAAGTCATACTGCGCAAAAGAAAGGTAAGATGTTTCAAAAGTTTCCAGTGTCAGTCACTCAACAAAACCTTTATTACGTATAAAAGTTTCCAATGTCTAAAGTGTTCCCCTGTGATTTACAGGATGTTTTTGCTTTCTTGACCTACATAGATGGTGGCTATTAACAGCAGTAGGAAGCAATGGGTGGAACCCAATGTACGGTGAACGCTCATTCAGTGGGACCTCAGGGTGCTTAAAGGTTCTTGTACAGGTACAACAAAGCACTATAGCAAAGAACTGTTGGCAAGATCTTTACTCAACGCAAACAGAATTAAAACCAGAGTTGTCACTAGATTTCACCTGCAGTAAAACTTGAGGTGAACTTGGAAGGGTCTGCTCAGATAAAACATCTGTATATATTTATAGAGACCAAAGCAATTCCAATAAGACTTAAAAAAAAAATTTCAGGAGGGCATTACATGGCTCTAAGTTAGCACAGTTTTGGCTATGGAATTGGTGTGCATTTAGAAGGTGAAAAATCTGTATGGAGGGAAGATAGACTTCAGGAAGTTGAATGAAATTTGTCTGGGGAGCTTGTGCACTCCAAGTCTGCATGCGTGTCCTTGGGGATGGTAAACGGCTTTGAGATTCTGAGACTAAATATGCTTTCTGGAATTGCTGACTGTGGCTGGATGCCTTCAGGGCCAGACGTGTGTATGTTAGTCACCTCTGCTCTTCTCACATTCACTTGGACTAATTGGTCTGAATTGCAACTTTGTGTCACTGTCAAGTCACCAGCAGCACCCCTAGGCTTGGCCTCCTTTTCAATACACCTGAGAATCCTGCTGCTCAAGGAAGTGGCTAATGAGAAAAGGGTTTGTGTGTTCCAGTGCCGAGGTGCCAATAGCTACAAAGGGCAATGATGGTAACATGAGAAAGCACTCTCATGACAGCTAAAAAAAAAGTTCTTGCAGAGGAGAGGTGAGTCACTTGAAATCCTTTGTGGCAAGATTCCTCTTCAGTCCCCAAATCCTTATTCACAAGGAAGGATTAATTTTGCTTGCAGCTGGACTGTGGATTAAATTGTAAATGTACTTTTTTTCCCCACTGGATGTGGTGTTAACTCTGTCAAAGGTAGATGGTGGTGCCTGTGGCTAAAACCTTCAGCTCCTCAGTATTTGACAGCAGTAGTGAAGCAGAATGCTGACTCTCCCTTTTTGCCTGTTGCTAGGATTCCTAGGCAGAGAGAGGAGCAAAAGCAGAACCCAGTGTCTGCGTTTTATAAATGATGAACAAGATCAGCAGCATCCAGTGATTCAGTCCAGGCAGGAAACGGGGAAATGGGGTGCCCCTCAAAATGGGGTGATGGGGAAACGGGTGCCCCTCCAAATGGGGTGATGGGGAAATGGGGTGCCCCTTCAAATGGGGTGATGGGGAAACGGGTGCCCCTCCAAATGGGGTGATGGGGAAACGGGGTGCCCCTTCAAATTGTGGCATGCTTAACACAATAATCGGTATTGCCAGGCATCTGGAATTGCTAGGCTGACCTTCTCTCACAGAGACATTAACACTTGGCAAAATGTTTAATAGGTGGAATTTACTGAATCTTTATTAGCAAGATCTATAAACAGTCAGAACCAGCATCTTTTGAGCTTCAAACAAACGGCTTTTGAGCAGTTTGATAAGTTCCATTGGGTTCCGTACAATAGCAATTCTATGCACTCTTGCATGGAAGAAAATACTGGGTCTTTCTTTGCTTAAGTTGTAACAACCCATAGTATGGGGTTGTTGAGCCAAAATGGCAGCCGTGGCATCCAATGAGCCCTGGGCAGCCTCTGCTGCCTCCTCAGGAGAAGGGGACTTTTGTCCCCTTTCCCTGGGTAAGGAAATTACCTCCACAATGGGCTACTTGATTCTGTGCCCGCTATCAAGCAGGCGCAGAGTGAAAGAGTTCCATGTCGACCCAAGAGCCAAGCTCCACTGGTCCCGCCCCCCTCCCTACTTCCTCCACCTGCCATGCTTCTTCTCCACCCTATGCTCCTTTCCCCTGCCCCAGAATGCATCCTTCTTGCCTCCCCCCATGTCCCCCCACCTCTCCACCACCAGGCAGTTCGGGTGACTGCCGAGCAGCAGACCGCTGGCCTCCCGCTGGCCTCCCACCGGCACGGGCCCAGCACAGGCTTGTGCTGGGCTAGTTCTGGTGCTGGGCCAGCACTAAGCCCTGCAAACATGCCTTATGGAATGTTTGTGGCAGTGTGTGCCGGCAGTAAGCTGACGTGCATAGCTCAGCATTTGGCTCTAAATCATTTTCCCCCAGAGCTCAAAGAGGCTAATATAACACAAAATGACAATAGAAAATATATCAAATCAAATGAAAAGTCAATAGGAGCCTTCTTCTGGCTCCTGGAATTCTGGGAGAATCTTACCAGTTTCCTTAACAGTCAGGAAGGCAAGAGAAACCTTGGATGAATACAGAGATATTTTAGCATCCTAATCATATTCTCCCCCCATCACCAATGCAGCGATGCCAAAGTGGGGGGCAGTCACAGATGTTTCTGTTCCCTTACCGAGGGGTAAGCCTTTGCAGCCCGGGGGGAGGGGGTGTCTCCTCTGACCTGCACTAGTGAATTCACTGGCAAAGGCTCATTGAACCTGCACCATAGGATTCGGTCCAAGAAGGGGGCTAGGATTCAGTGGCCACCACTGAAACCAAACCTGCCCCCTTCCTGGACCTGATCCACCTCTCCCAACCCATTGCTGCCTTTCTCCTTTCCTTCCATTTATCCTTACAACAGCCCTGTGAGGGATGTTAGGCTGAAAGAGAATGACTTGGCCAGGGCCACCCAGTGAACTTCATGACTGAGTGGGGATTTGAATCGGAATCTCCTGGGGACTAGCCCAACCCTATAACCAATACACCATATTGCCTCCTGCTGATATATGTCTCCTCTCTTCCTCACAGAAGAATGATGCTCAGCTGGTTGACTCTGTGAGCTAACCTTGTTTCTAACCAAGGGTGCACACTCAAATATATGCAGACAAATAAAGCTTTATGGCTATCTATAAATCATGATGACCATGATAAAAAGGCAGTTCTATGAAAGTGACTGTACAGGAAAAAACTAAATAGAAGGACTAAGTTGGTGGCTGGAAATCAGCATCACAGCTAATGTACCTAACACTAGAAGCATCTAGGACAAAATTGGATAAAAGAAGTGGAAATCTCACCATTTAGTTCCCTAACCTGTTTACATTCAAATGTATATTGTGGTGGCCTTCTGTTTAATTTATTTAGATTACTATGTAATTTGTACTTAGAATTTATGCAAACATGGTTATAAATATTATCGCTGTCCCTCTGGAAGCCCTGGAATGCTATCCCACAGACTTCAGCTATGTTTGGATAGACGCATGATGGATTTCAAACAATCTAAAAAGAATTTAAAACAAGTGCCGAACAAAACTTGGTCATGAAGGGAATGATTCCAGGCCACTACAGTACAACCTTTATGCAAATTTGAATTGTGACACATTTTTGCGACAGCATTGCAGCTATAAATTTTCAAGGCTGCCAATTTTGTCTAGACTGCAAACCCGAGAAGTGCAACTGTTACGCCTCAAGTCGAGAAACAAAGCTGCCTAAAATGGTAATAAATGCAGTTTTATATATGGCTTT
Source organism: Tiliqua scincoides (assembly GCF_035046505.1). NCBI lineage: Eukaryota > Metazoa > Chordata > Lepidosauria > Squamata > Scincidae > Tiliqua > Tiliqua scincoides. The sequence continues at coordinate 65,394,126 of NC_089826.1, forward strand.
ATAACAACATGCCAGCATTTCAGTTCTTGAAAGTAATTGATGTACCGTACATTCCTCATGAGCAAAACCATTACAAATCCTTCTTTTCTGAAATCCCTGAAGATTCCCCCATAGGGTATCATGTCAGTTTGAGAAGCATGGGGAAGGAGGCTGAATAAGATTTCTAGTAAGCAAAGAATTGGACTTCAGTATCATGTACGTCTCTTTCCCATGCCATGTCACTACAAGAACAGAATAATTTAAGCAAAACACTCGTACACTGTGTATGTTTGTTCAAAGTGTGCAATGCAGTTGCAGAATTCTGCTTTTCTTACAACCTAATTCTATTTGGTTTTAACACTGATGAAACAAGCATTCCACCAGCATTAACTGTTTCCCAGCAGTCACAAAGATCACTCTGACAGCTCATGAAGATTCCCGCTACCACATCACCAGCAGGAAGGCCAGAACCTTCCTCCATACAGCGTTTCTCAATGTTTGTTCCCCGCCATACCACTTTGCATGGTCCACCTATTGAAAGCACCACTGGAAGTAACTTGTGATGATGTTGTCACCTGTTACTTTCAGTTTGGGCAGTCCAGACAGAATGCAACATTTGGCCAGGGCACAATCATCCAGCACCCTATTACTGCCAAGGACAAACAGTTGTGCAGTGGTTTGTCCTTGTGCCCCAAGTGTAAGCTTCCTAGAGCGTTTTGGCTGGCCAGTATTGGAAAGAGAATGTTGAACTAGGTGGCAACAAGTGACTTGATCAAGGTCATAGGCTACAAGGCAGAAGTAGGGTTTGAGCCCCAAAACAACAAACTACTTTTTGACCCCGCATTTGCTGCTGCGAAATGCATTTTAGAATGTGAATTCCTGAGGCTAAGGCACAAGTGCATACAAAATGCATAAAGATCAGATCATGAGAATCACTCGCCTTCTACTGGTCTTTGGCATGTTGCAACTTCACAGGTTGCATGCACAGGCATGAGGTATTCAACTGTCTTCCTTACAGTCAGGCAGCAAATGAAACTGTGAATACTTCATGTGCACCTGTCTAGCAGGCTGGAACCGATTCCAAGTTGGGGTCTGAATTCAAACCAAAACCAAAAAATTGTACTGATACCAGTCGCATGAGTGCATGCTGATTGTTAACCATTTCTTTTTGCCCTGTTTCAAAATGGCACATTTAGCAGGAGCCGCTACAAGAATCAGAACATGTAATCCTCAGTGCAACATGTCAAGATATTTAATCCACCTCGCTCCTGAGGAAACTCAGCTTTCCCACCTTTTATATTCTGTGCATTGATCCAAATTAGGCACCACTTGTTCTCTGGAGCTTTCTTAAATTTGTACTTTCAGCATTAGTCGTTACAGAGGATTTCTTTACTCTTGTGATAGTTTTAGTTTCCCAAAAATGGAATCATTGGTGTTAAATTGAAGGACCAAATAATGGGCTATGATAGAGTCATGCCACCTCATAATTTCAGGAAGTGATTCTAAGTTTTGGGATGGGGTTTATGTATCCTGGTCAGATATATTGTACTGGACACAGATGATGAGTACAAAGTATCATTTCAGTAATATTTGTAAACATGCACACATGCCTCCATTTCCGACATACAGTACATACAAATTTCATTTTTCCCCTGGAAAATACATGTGAGCAAGGTTCCAATCCCCCCCCCCCATTATTGTTGATGCATGCTTTATCAGGGAAAGCCACAAATGGTGATGATGATGAATATTTGTATACCTTTTTGCAACAAACGTGTTCACAAAGATGTTTACAGAGAGAATCAAATTACTAAATGAGTCCCATGTCCCAAAAAGTTTCACAATCTAAAAAGATGCAGAAGCAGTAGCAAACGGCTAATAGAAAAGGCGTTGTCCTTCAGTAGTGTAGCTAAGGCATCCGGCAACTGGGGGCAGAAAATTTTTTTAAATCCTCACCCCCTGTGGCCTCTCTAGGCCTCTCCAAGCCTATGAAAACCAGGAGTGCCTTTCTAAGGTCCCCAGGAGGTCTTCTGAGGCTCAGGGAAGCCACATTCAGCACCCAGGGGCACAGGAGATACCTGGGGCATCAGGAGCTATGCTGTCATAAAAGGGTCAAAGGTTTGGACCCTTAATTTATGTCTTAATTACAATCAGACTTGGTCATGACTTTCTTTGGATACAATCCATTGAAAATATTTTTTTTTTCTTTTTTGAGTTGTCAACACTTGGAACTACAGAAAGGGAAAATCAGTACTAGGGAAAGTGCATCACTCAACACTGAGCTGTTCCAGGGCTGTTCTCTAATCATGGCTTTGTTTATTTCTAGAGCACTCAGATCCGGATGGTGCTTCAGTCATGATTCAAATGATCTCTTCTCCCAATACATTGTTGCCTAAGTAGAGCAAGAGAGGAGAAAAGTTAAGCAAATATACAAGCTCCATGAATGTTCAATATCACATAGCTTGCGGAATTATTGCTAGGCTTTCTTTTGTCCCTCGATACTACATTCACTTTCTTTGCCATCTGGTTTGGTTTCCTGGCCATGAATGCAAAAGCTAGCCTGGGATGGCAGATTTGGAGGCAAGAACTAGTGTAAACGGAAGTCGAGGAGTCCGCATAACTTATCTTTGGCTATACGTCTTTATGAGTCATAACCCAATCCTGAGCTGCTGGGTGTGCAGAGCTGCTGAGATGCAAAAAATGACTGCCATGGTATCATGTGCACACCATGCAGCCGTCAGTGACTCCTCTGTAGAAGGGGACATTTGTCCCCTTCCATTGAGTAAGGGAAGTAGCCCTGCAATGGGGCTATTCGATTCTGTGGTGGCTCTTTAGATCGCGCAGAATCAAGGAGTCCCATGCCAGGTCATGTGGCCCAACACAGGGTTCCAGATCCAGCGGACCTGAGCTCTGTCGGACCTGAGCTCAGAGCGGACCTGAGCTCTGAGCCCCTCCTGACTCACTCCCTCCCTCGCTACATCTTCCTCCTGCCCTCCACTTGCCCCAGAACACCTCCCCGCACCTCCATCCACACCCCCACTCACCTCTCTGCTACCCAGTGCTGGGCCTGCAGTACATTTGTGACAGAGCATGCTGGCAGGAAACCAGTGCACAAACCACAGGATCAGGGCCCCAGTCCCCCATCTTCAGCTCTCCTTTTGTGTCTTGATTCATTCCTGATTTCCTTGGTAGGTTTTATCCATTCCTTCAGAGCCAATGACAGCCTATACCAGTGATTTTCAACCTTTTTCATCTCACGGCACACTGAGAAGGCACTAAAATGGTCAAGGCACACCACCAGGTTGTTGACAATTGACAAGGCACACCATGCGGCCAGTGGGGCTCACACCTCCCATTGGCCCTATTAAGAAATGACTTTCCCCCAAATTCTTGTGGCACACCTGTGGACTACTCACGGCACACCAGTGTGCCATGGCACAGTGGTTAAAAATGGCTGGCCTATACTAACACTTCTTCAGGTGCCCCAGGGTATCCGTATGATGTTGTAACTTGGAGCTGGACACCCAGAGGATCCATGTGCATAACTTTTGCCTTCATGTGCATGGAAGCTCAGTTTGCAGCCCTTTCATGGCACACTTTGTTCAGGTGTAAACTATGTTGCTGCACCTCCTCCCACTTCCTGCTTCAGGCATTTAAGTTTTGCTCGATCCTTAAACAGGCCTTTCCTGTATTAAATCCACTTTTTTTTTTCCTTTTCCTGTTAATGTTTCAAAGTTAAATTGGAATTTCTCCACTCCTGCCTTCACCCACATCTGTGAATCCCTGCCCTTCTTTCCAGCCTTACTGCCAACAGTCCCTTTTTCTGCTTTCATGGAACAATTCACAAAGTGACCCAGGAGTATGAGAAGCATACAGGGTGAACATAAAAAAGCATCGCTGTTCATTTTCTAGAGGTTCAAGCTGAAATGTCTCAAAGCCCTGGATTTTGTGGCTATAGATTTAGCAGGGGGCTCAGATGACAAAAGAGCATTAGTTAGTAGAGGGGGGGGAGAAGAAATTAATTTTTTTTGAGATGCCTGTCTTGAGGCCCATCTGGGAGACGGCTGCAAGGAAAATGGAGGAGTGTCCCTGTAGTGCCACAGTTCCCAAACTCTCTGGTAGAGTTTGGGCCACCATAAGTCTTTGAGGGAGAGGGTGGGGGGCAGTGACAGAGCTCCTGCAATCATTCCACTAGGGTGTAAAAACAAGGGTTTGGGGGATACTTCCTGGGGGTTGCTTTGTCCCTCCAGAGGGTGCAGGGAACCACGGCCCTCTCTGAAAACCTCCCCACATCTCAGACCAGCTTCAAAATGTGATTGTGAACCACTTCCAGTTTTGTATGTTAGAAATGGGCTGTTTGGCTACTAAGGAATTCACTGAATTCAGTGAAATCTACTTCTGTATGCATAGGGTCGCTCTGCACAACTGATTCCAGTCTACTTGATAGCCAATGAACTCTTTGTGATGGTAATAATCATAATTAGCACTTCAAGAAATTATGCAAATGGTATTTAAGCCATTTAGTAATGGTGCGCATTCTTTTATTCTGGAATATTGGCAGTGACATAATTTCCGTTTCGCTACCTCCACTCTGCAGCTGTTTAACCTATCATATTAACTGAGGTCTGAAGGAGAGGAAAGATACCCTGGGCCAAGGAAAACTATGAAGTAAAGAAAGTTTTCAATACTTAAAGTGGCCAAGATGTGACGTGAATACACCCAAGTCAGGCACTTTTGCATCTCAGCTGTGCGGCAGAGACTCTGGGGCGGGTGGTGACAAGCTGGAGAGCCACAAGAGGTTGTTCTTTCAGCACTCCTGCAGCGTGGTAGCCTTACCACATCCGGGTGAGCAGGCTGCTTTCTTGGGCTGGGAGGTGGCACAGATGGAAGCAGCAGTGATATCACAGCACTGTGTGATGTCATGTCATCACCACACCAGGTGCTGCAGTCCCTGGGTATGTTTCTGCCTCTGTGTGGAAGACATGACCTCTGCCACTGAGTTACCCTTCTTTCCAAAAGGTCCCAGAAGAGGTGGCATCATGGAATGCATGTAGGAAATGGCCTTGAAACTTTCCTTCTAGAAATAAGCACTGGAAAGTTCTTAGTACAATTTTAGTTTCTCAGGATATCAGGGGTGGCCAAGTTGGGCGCTGGCTAAGGCACTCAGCTACCAGAGCATCCAACTGTCCAGTCCAAGCACTGCACCCAAATTTTAAAATGTCACACAATCACATTGGTTGGTTGGCAACCTTCAGTCTCGAGAGACTATGGTATAAGCCTACAGCACCTGGTATTTCCAGGCGGTCTCCCATCCAAGTACTAACCAGGCCTGACCCTGCTTAGCTTCCAAGATCAGACAAAATATCAAAATGCACATACACGTTCACATCCATAATTTGGTACATGTTCACATCCGTAATGCCTGTTTGAATTGATTTTTTTTTACCATGTATGAAGAATAATTTTGGGATTCTAGGTTATGCGTGAACAAACTCGACAGTCTCCGTTCTCTGTTTTCACTGTTAAGGTATAAGGGAAAATCATCTATGCTGAGAACAATGCTCCAGTTTGTTTGTCTGGAATAAAATCAAGACTCCAAAGGTGAAAGGACAACTGGTTTCAGCTCTCTCAACTGTTTCCTGGGAAAGTTAAAAATAAGTTTTGCTGGTGGGGGAAAAAAAAATTGGCATTTGTCATTTGAGAAAATTGCATTATTCCAGGAGCAGCCACATGTAACAGAAATTTCTTTGCCATGTGTCGAGATTATACAGTGTTTCCATTTTAACAGCACAACTGAAATAGGAAGAGGTTTTCAAGCGTACGCTTTCCAGAGTCTGCCACTTCAAAACTATAATAGTTTAAAGACCTTTGTGTTCTCTTGTGATCTCTGAGTGGGACCAGCCACTTTTGGTCTGCCTCAAAAACTCAAGGAGTAGCCTCCACTGATGTCATTGCCATGTTGCCGAAGTAAGGCCCTCTGGGCACTTGATTCAGAGCTCTCAGGGGTAATATCAGAAAGGAAATGTGTATCTTTGCTATTTATCATCACAGCATTTCTTTGCAGCCGCTCCAGAAGTAGCCTTCTGAGAAATTACTTTACCTAATATTTGGAGGCTTTACTAAGTTTTACAGCTGTATATCTGGCCTGTTTTTTTTTTTTTTTGGGGGGGGGGGGGATGAAACATGCTCAAAAGCAAAAACATGTGAATGGAAGATTTTTCCCACATTCCTAGAGCATTATGGGAACAACACCAGAGCCAGCCTAAGACCTCCTTGTCCAAGACCAGCACGTCAAATCCTTCCCCCTTACCTAGTGATCAGGTAGGCCTACGAAGGTAGGCCTGCTTCAGTGGCCTACGAAGAGGGTGGTCGGGGAGTGGGGGGCAGCCCAAGGTGCCAGGCCACAGGGTGGTATCACAGAGCCCCAAGATGTGGTGAAGGTGACCTTGGCTGTTAATTTCTGGTTTTTTAAAAATATTTTTTAGTTGCTGATTGGTGTGATTATATATTTGAAGATACATATATAAACTTACAAATTGTGTGTGTGTGTGTGTGTGTGTGTGTGTGTGCATGACACACACACTCAGATCAAATGTTCACTGTCTGCATTTCTTTTTGGGGCATTATTATTATTCATGGCATGGCTATTACTCAAAATAATTCATGGGGGGTGCCATAAATATATGGACCCTGGATGCTCCTCCCACCGCTTAGATTGGAAATGAAACAGGGTAAATGTGACAGAAGAGGATATGTGGGGGAGAGGAGAGTGGTGGGGACTATTGTCCCCTTCTGCTGAAGAAAGCCTTGGCCCCGGCAATGGGTCTCCTCTCTAGCTATTTTGCTGGTGCAGACCCAAGAGCTTCCATGTCGGGCCTTCCAGCCTGACCAAGAATTCAGGATTCTGCCAGTCCCACGCCCTCCTGCCCCAGTTCCTCCCCCACCCCACCCTCATTCTGTCCTCATTCCACTCTCCCCTACCCCCCATGGTCCCCACTGCTGCCCAGCAGTCTCACTTACCCCTGGCAGTAGTGCGTCCTCCTCCTGCCAGCAATGGGCCCAGTGCCTACAAGCACTCCCTACTCTCCAGGTGCCCTAAACATGCTTTACAGTCCATTTACAGCACCCAGAGTCAGCACTGGAGCTTAGGGCCAGCACTGGGAGGGTTCAGTATTAGGTCCTTATCCAACAAATCACTTCAGGAAGATGTCACATGACATTGTGTGTTTCTAGCCACCCTATTCAACTGGGCATAGCATCTTAGCCAGTGGCTGTTTGCTGGTGACTCTTTTGTGTCCTTTTTAGAATGTGAACCACTTTATGAACGTTTTTTGGTTGTTGTTAAAAAGTGGTACATAAATACTCATATTAACAACTATTAATAAAACAACCTAAATGTATAAGGGAGCCAGTAGCTAGAGGAGCAAAGTACAAACTGCTTCTAACTTCCCACACCCCAAATTGTACAAGCAAATCTTATTATTTGCACCAAATTATTTGCCTCCTGCTAGCTTTGTTGTGCGCATTCACACTCGCCTTATCTTTTTTATAAACAGCAAAAGGTTGTGTGTCCATGGGAAAACTTCTAGTAGCAGAGAATTTTATAAAGTGGCGGGGGAGGGAAAGAGTTTAAATTTCACTTGAACAAACCACTCCTCAGTCTGCAGGGCTCCTGCAACTAAACTGTCTCATTACATTGCGGTGGAATCTGCTAAACAGAAAACTAATCCACGGTCCTTGAAGGGGCAACTCAAAAGATCCAGTAATTAGCTCTCAGAGGACTCAGCTGGTTGTTTTGCAGCTGTGAAGAAAACACAGAAGAGAATTTATTTATTGACCCAACTATCTGATAAATCAGGAAGAGAGCAGAGCCTTGGAATCTTTTTGAATAGACCACCTCCTGATCTGATGAGGTCAACACCCCCACTCAACTTCCTGTTCCAGAGAGGGAGGAGAGTCTGGTAAACATAAAGCTGTACAGGATTTAAAAGTCTCTGGAGAGGATTTGTAGAAGCGGATGGCTTTTAAAGGAATGGTCCTTTTGTTAACGGTTGTACAAAGAAAATCCAACAAAAACCATAAACACTGCAATGTATATTTTTTGTGCACTGATGCCACTTTTGGACTGGCAGGAAGTATGATCCTCAATAATGTAGTGCTCCACTACTTCCCCCCCCCCCCAAGGCTCTACCCTGTTCACAAAACAGATGTGTGTTGAATGCACAGTGGAGATGGGGGAAGGTATGTAGGCACATTCAGGCCACTGCATCAAGGTATGCAGGTGAGGGGTGAGGCCAACAGGTGCAATACTGCTTTCCTCCCTGGTCCATAGTTCATTCTACATACATTTGTTGTGTGAACAGAACTACTTTTGGGGAAAATTTGGTTGTAATCTGTTTCATTACTTAGATCAGCCATTTTCAATTTTTTATTTCATGGTGGGCATTTTGTGGGCCACTGTGAGATACAGGAAGCTGGACTAGATGGGCCTATGGCCTGATCCAGCTGGCCTACTCACTTATGGCCTACTCACAAGGTGCTAAAATTTTCAAGGTATACCATTGGATTTTTGAAAATTGACGAGGCACACCACATTATGGTGGGGGGCTCACATCCCTCAATGGCCCTACTGCTATATGACCCTTCCCCAAATTCCCACAGCACACTTGTGGACAATTCACAGCACATTAATGTGCCCTGTTTGAAAATTGCTGTCACTGAACATAACTACATCAAAGATCTAAATGGTTGGATTATCATTCATTCTTCCAAGGGAAATTCTGGGAACGTATGCATTTGGGAATCTCTGTTAATGGAGAATTCTCAGGACCTCATTAAACTACAGTTTGGAAGATTGTTTTGGGTAACCATGAAAATTAAAATGGCATTAGACTATTAAGCATATGTAGTGCAGACATGTCCAGAGAGAAATGTGCTAGCTCATGTTAGGGGATGTTCACTCTTGATGATCCAGACAGCAAATGCAATCTTATTCAGGTGCCCCCAAATCAGTGGCTGTTTGTTTTTATGCCGTATCTTCTAAGGGTGCTTTTACATGTAGGAAAGCAGTGGTGGAAATTGAACGGAACACATACCACAACATGAGGTTGCGGACAGAGCTGTGCTCGTGGACTTTCTTCCAAGACATCAGCCTTCCCAGTTTAAATGGCAGCTGATGTCAGAGAGCCTGCTCAGTCTTCTACGTAGAAGAGCGGTCTCTAAACTGCATACCACTGCACTCCAAAATTAACCTTCTGGGTGCTGTGCAGTGGCAGCAAAGCCTTGCCTTTCTGTGCCGCAGCCCCCATTTGTTGCCCCCTATTTTCTCACAGTTGCTTGGGCTGCCTATTGCCCCAGAAGGCTCTGCATCCAGATTTATGGGCAGAAGGTGCTGCCTGGTGCAAGTCTGTGAAAAACTGGGGGCAGCAAATAGAAGTTGTGGCGCAGAACAGTAAGGCTTCACCCCGTCCACAGTGTGCCCAGAAGGTTAATTTTGGAACAATGGATCCAGCCCACGGGCCAGGGTTAAGCAGGATCTAATGTAGAATAATGCTGACCACTGACATTTCTAGCTTAACAAGTTTTTCTTGCTAAAAGCTTTGCTCTTCTTCTTCCTGAAGAACCCATTGTCCTTTAAATTCAGGGAAAAAATACTGTTGTTGTTGTTATGGAGACCTATGCAGCTGCCCAATTTCCCTCTGGTTCCAGTGGCTCCTTCTGAAGGTGGGGTGTTGTAATTGAGATAGCAGGTTTCCCATGTTTGAACAATGTCTGTTTCTCTTTCAGCCATATCCAGGCTGAAGTTTGACACACTGCATGCGATATGATCATTCCCTCTGTCTTTATTGCCGCTTTGTGGTGACAAGCAGGTGTTTTAAAGTCCTACTGTGTAGTCTTAGCAACTTACAGCCTGCGTTTCATCACTTTTTGTCTCTATTTTTATTTACTACCTAAACTAGGAAGCTTAGGTATCATGTGCCTCACAGCTGTTCCTATATTCCCTTGTTGATGCATTAACAGCACATTTTAGTTTTGGTGTGTTTTTTTTTACATCTGCGTGTTTTGTTTCTTTGCAGCCCATCTGTGTTTTTGTTAGGGTTTGAAACTGTCTGTTTTTAATTGATCCCACTCTAAACTCATTCTAGAAGCATAATTCGCTGTGTGTTAACAATGTGATAAACATTTTAATGAATGGGGAAGTGTTTTATGAAATCACCCATTACTTGACTCATCCTTGGCACGTTTCCACCTTCGGCTTAGACTAGCACTCATCCCAATGGATGGAAGGAAAAGGTGATGCCTGATTCTGTAGTCTGGATTATTTGTGTTGGTTTTAACTCCTGGCAACACTCCAAGCCTTGGTAACAGAGGAGTGATAGCACTTGTGAGTGAGCCCTGTGCTACCCTCCTGGCCTCAGCCATGGTTTAATGCAACATCTGAATTGAACCAGAATTGCCCATACCACCAGAACACACGGAGAGAGAGACAGAGACAGCTCTTCTGTGCATGTGTGTCTAGAGGCAGAGTCCTATGGATTTCAGATCCAACTTTCTTTAGATCATTCACAACACTTAAATGAAGACGTCTCCTTTTTTTTGCCTTCTGGTAAGTTGATTTCATATAAATAATGACTTCTATAAGTGCCATTTGGTAGAAAGATTAGGGGATAGAGGTATATTTGATATAAAGATCAAGGGCGTTATTTGGCTCCAAAAAATGGTTCATTCAAGTTACAGAAATGCACTTTTCAAAATTATGCTTAATTTCAAATAATGTATATTGAAAATTGGGGTGTGTACAGAGTTGGGTGGACGACTTTTTATAATTTTCCTAAATTCCAGACTTGTCCAAAATCTCGTTCAGCCCATTTGGTAGTTATGATTAGGAAAATATTTCCCTCCAACTACTACGTTCTGAATTTGTCTGTCAATTTTGTAATGCTGCCATTGTTTAATCAGCTGCTGCTTCAACATCACTATATCTTTTCCTTTGATCTGTTGAATGTGCAATCTCAGCCAACTGGGGATTACTGTTCAGGGTTTACTATAACAGTGTAGACAGAGTGCCGGCCTAGAACTCCACCCACCCCTCTTCCTGGGTACAGCGTTTCACTATAGAGACAAACACTGAACTAAGAGATAGTTTCTTCCCTGAGCTGAAATGCTGGGCGCTCTGCAACCAGTGTTCTAAATCACAGAAAGATTTTGCCTTCCCTTGGGTATAGTGTGTGCAGACTGAAGTTGTAACTGAGAAGAGCATGGGTTGGGGGCAGAGCATATTAACCCCAGGGACAGTGCAACATGCTCCTGATCCCCTGTAACTGGACACTGTCCACAGTTACAATGATGCATGGGCAGTGTCCTGTTACACTGCAAATAAATAAAGAGGACTATAGTAAGCAGAGTAATGTCAAACATCTCATAGCCAATTAGATCTGGTTATGTGATGACTTCATGGAGGGCAAATAGTCAGTTGAGAAACCTGGCAATTCTCCCTGGATTGCTGCCATGGGTGATACCCACTAGTTTACCTAGAGGGTTCAGTGGGGGCAAGTGATTCCAGCTGACACCTATGGGGGGCACTGCCACAATCCACTGCAACCCCTTCCCCCCCTCCCCGCAGCTGCTTAGAGCGTTGGAGTGGTCACTCACAGCTGCCACCCACTTCTTTCAAAGCAGAAAGGGCGGCTGCTCCGAGCAACATGCAACCACTCTGAGTGACTGTAGTTGCTCAGAGTGGCCAGACTGCTTACTTTTTCTGCTTTCCTTTGAAGTGCAAAAAACCAAGCAGCCCAGCTGATCCAAGCAACTGCAGTCACTCCGAGAGACCTAGAATTGATGTCATCATGTTACCTCAATTACTTCCAGGTCAGGGGGCAGCACGTCAGGGGGCAGCCCCAGGGCAGCACAAACCCCAGGAATGCTGCTGGTGATACCAGCCAATTGAGAATCATGGAGAGAATAGAACAAATCACAGTGTGGCATAGCCAACCAGATCTGCAGCAGGCCACAAAGGCACATGAAGCCAATTCAGAGTGTGAGCAATACTTCAAGAAGTGGATAGGTGAGCACTTTGGCCTCCTTCTGAAGCAATCACAGAAAAATCATCCAAGGGTTTGTTGCTCTTTCTGTGCAACATCTTGCAAAGCTGCTGATTACAGGATTTGCCTCTCTTTTTTGGCATTTCCTTTCTCCAGTCTTCTGGCCCTTGTCTCACATGGTATGTGTGGAAAATGTGCATATTCCTCATGGAGAGCTGCACACTCTGGCCCCATGCTGAGAGAACATACATCTTCTGCCTTGGAATGAGTCTTGGATGCACGGAGACAGGAAGTGCAAGTCCCTCTTGCTTCATCTGTCGACACTTTGCTGGAACATCTGAAGCGGCTCTTGCAATTAGTTCTTGTTCTCAGCCGCTTGGCCCCGTGGATCAGTGTGAGAGAATTGGGAGAAAGGAGAAAGGATCTCTGGACAGCTAAGTCTTAGCACTGTGGTTATACCAGCCAATAAATGGGGGAAAAGTCCTGAACAAGTGGGAACCGAGAAGAGCAATATTGACAATTTTTAGCCTTTAAATACTTTGTAGGCTATGAGCATACTGCCCATCAATCAACTTTTCCTACATTCTTAGCCTTTAAATTCCAAAGCCACGTCCAATTTTTAATTCCAAACAGAGTCCCATTTCTACCTGTATTGGATATTGTTGTAGCAAACAGAGGCAGACCAAGGCACTGGTAACTGAGGAAGAAGATCAAATGGCATTTCCTATGGTTGTGAAAACATTAATTTTCTGCCTTTTAATGGTGTCCCAAATCTCCAAAGGCCCCCAGATGGCAGGGGCTGACACCCTGTGGTCCTGGCCCTGGGCAGCACAGGGGCCAGGATCGCCAGTGCCACCCTACTTGAGCAAGGCCCTGCTGTTAAAAATGTAGAAACATCCGGAATGAGATCTTGAGAAACTGCAGTTTTCTAAGACCAAAAACAGAGATGGGGGCTTCCATTAGTGGATCAGGTTTCCAGGTGTAGGAGCTTGTCCCTCTGTCTCAGAATGATCTAACTGAATTTGCATGTTTCCGCAGTGCTTCAAAACCTTGCAAAAGCTATTCAGCCTTAGACTATAGCATGGAAGAGAAAATTAACGTATGCACTTGGAACAATGGTGATTCTTTACTACCTCCCATCTCAGAAGAGCTATAGAATCTATATGGCTCAAGGGTTAAACCAGATGTGACAGTGACAGAGATGTCAGATGTGGTGGACAGAGGCAAGGTTTAGGAGCATGTCAGGGTGAAGCTTTCTTGTGCACTGTCATGGACACTGTACCTGGGTATAGTGTCTACACTAGCACTATTTTCTGAAGACGGCCATCTGATCTGGGTGAGATGAAACCTTCCCCATGGGTCTTAGGGCCAAACTATGCATTACAGTAAATGTGTAACAGGGCTCAATGATTATTTTGTCCCTTATAAATAGTGTGCAGGGGTCCACAAAGTGTGGTGAAACTGTGGCAGGAGGAATAAGTGGGCTTTAGTATTTTGCCCCCACAGTGATCGGCCTGCACAATTCTGATCGTGGCTGCTGGAGAAAAAAGTTCAGTTTGTCTCTTCTTGGCAAATGCTTTGATTAAAGGGACCAGGGGCAGTTGTTAGGAACATGTTGACACTTTTGGAAAGCATGCCTTTCCGGACACTGTCACGAACATTGTCTGTGTGCGCTGCATCCACACTGTACGAAATACAAGTCATGCCTCTTTATTAGCAGATTTTACATCTGTAGATTTGACTCAACGAGGGCGGCCACAGCTATCTGCATTGAGTCATGGAAAAAGTCCCTTTAAAAACATGCAAACAAGGGGAAAAAAACAAAATAAAGCTTCCCATACCTTCCCATACCTCTTGCAGCTACCTGGAGGGCAGCAGGGCAGTCTATCGTGCTCCCAGAAAGCTATTTCTGTCTTGTGCCACCACAATCCTGTATTCCCACCAAAGGAGCTGCCCTACACCTCACAGAACAGCCACTTTGGTTCCTGCTGGGGAGGGACACACACGCAACATAAGAACATAAGAACAGCCCCACTGGATCAGGCCATAGGCCCATCTAGTCCAGCTTCCTGTATCTCACAGCGGCCCACCAAATGCCCCAGGGAGCACACCAGATAACAAGAGACCTCATCCTGATGCCCTCCCTTGCATCTGGCATTCTGACATAACCCATTTCTAAAATCAGGAGGTTGCGCATACACATCATGGCTTGTAACCCATAATGCTTGTACCCCATAATGGATTTTTCCTCCAGAAACTTGTCAAATCCCCTTTTAAAGGCGTCTAGGCTAGACGCCAGCACCACATCCTGTAGCAAGGGGTTCCACAGACCAACCACATGCTGAGTAAAGAAATATTTTCTTTTGTCTGTCCTAACTCTCCCAATACTCAATTTTAGTGGATGTCCCACTTAACCACTAACCACAAGGTTAGACTGTGGTCCCCTTCCCCCCCTGCCACCACCGCCACTGCCACTCTGCACACCTCATTGGGGTCCTCCACCAATGCCACAGGCCATCCTGAGCTCAAAAGTTCCATCCCCAGCGGCGCTGCTGAGAAGTGATTGGCTGAGAACATCCACTGTCTTTGGCTGCTGGAGTTGCTAAAATAAGAACATTTAAGAACATTTAGACAAGGAAAAAGTTTCAGCTTCCTCCATGCGTCCGCAGGTGAGCTTGTCAGCGTGTGTAACCAGGCACCTTATGCTTGACACATGCTTCGTCCCAAAGCCCCCAACCCTGCTCAAAAGATATCATCATTTACTCCACGCCTTCTAGGCTGCCCCTGCACTCTTCACACAGGTGCCTGGATTGGGTTCCTCCTCTCCTGCAGATGGCAGCCCCTCAGAAATCACAGAATCCCCGCCTCAGTTTTGTATGTGCTCCATGAGCATGCATCAAGGGGGTGGGGTTCAGTGCCATCAGGAAATAGCTCCCCAGGAGTACCATAGACTGCCTTGCCACCCTCCAGCTTGCTGCACGAGGTATGGGAAGCTTTATTTCATTTTTTCCCATTGTTTGCATGGTTTTAAAGGGACGTTTGCATCACTTCTGGAGAAAAACATCATTTCCGGTTCTGACTTGGTCAACCGCAAATTTTTGCAATTGCAAAAATCTGCAAAAAAAAAAACGCAACTGCAAAAAAACCACAAAAATTTTGCAAAATTTGGAACGGTTTTTGGAACCAAACCCCCATTAAGGAGGCACAACCAGTAATGTCTGAAAAGAGCATAGTTCACTTCCAATTTCCTATAACGGCATGTTTATGCTCTCATTTCAGCGTTGTCATGGAGGCACTTGTGGTTTGGGTGACGGAGACTAAGATTTCATAATATGCATATTTATTTACATTTGATTAATTATTTGATTAAAATGATCAAAAGCAGGATGATTATTCAACTCCCAGTGGAATCCTCCAATCCTATGGGTAGGTTGGTTCCATAGACCTCAATAGGATTTACTGCTGAGTCATTGTGTTTTGGGTCACACTGAATGGCTGCAATTCAGCTCACTGTTAAACTGCCTAAATTTCTTCAGTCTGTGGGATTGAAGCAGCCAAAGTGGACTCAGGATAACTGTCTAAATATTTAATCAGCTGACAAGACTGGATATATACAATTGAGGTTTTTTGTACTAAAAAAAGAACACAGCATGGACCTTTATTGTGCTGCTGTAGAAACACATGGAAATATATTTGAAATGATTAGCAACTGCAAACCGCAGGACAGAAGAATTGGGGCCATAAAATTTAAGAGCGAGAGCGGAACATAAAGCAGAAGCAACTCAATATTTATGCTTTTGTGCAAACCAGATGGCACAATAATTGGAAGAGTTGATGCCAAGTCCTCATATGACAAATTTTGGAAGGTCAATCAAGGATTACTGTCCAGCTGTGCAGACAATACCATTTCTTCTGCTGCAAGTGTACCATTTAAGGGCCCTTTTGATGAAACACCATGTTTCTAGGTACCCTAGAACCCTAGGTATGCACAGTGACAGAGCTGAGACCAGCGTCTGATTTCTGATGGGTCCCAGCTACTTAAACTACAGCTGCAAACTTACAACATCAAATGTAGTTTTAACTATTGATGAACTGTATTAGTAAAAAGAAGTGGTTTTAATTTTGTAACCTCGTTGAAGGAGTTATGTAATTTCAACGACTGTACTTGATTTATAATTGCTTCCCGCTGCCCACAACCTTCTTATGTTCTTATGTAGGGAAGAGTTTTAGCCTAGTGGAAAAAGCATCTGCTTTGCATCTAGAAAGACCCAGGTTCAATCCCTTGCATCTCTAAGAGGGCAGAGACAATTTCATATCGGGCAGCTCAGTCCAATGCTTCCCAGTACCCAGGGCTGCAGCAGCACCAAAAAGGCGACCACTGCATCCAGCAGGGCTAGGAAGCAGCACCAGGTCTTCTCAGCATAAGGGAGCATACATTCCCCTACCCCCCCCCCATGTGGCCCCAATAGGTCTCCTTGGATCTGCACCCATGTGTCAGGTCTCCTGGGCCAGAAGGGGGTGTCAGGATATGGCACAGAGCCTGCCACCAACTCTGCCTCCTCCCATCCCGCTTCCACCTCCTGCCCCACTTTCTCCCACCCTCCCCCACCCCAGAAGGGCCCCCTCCCACCCAGACTTACCATTCCCCTGCCTGGCACTCGCCCAGAGATCCAGGCTCTGGTTCAGCCATGCTATACGGCATGTTTGCAACACTGAGCACCAACGTTGGGACCTGGCCCTCCCTAGAGGGCTACTGCCATTCTGTGTCAACAATATCAGCAGAAGCATGCTGAAAACGGTGGCCTGTGTGATAATTTGGCTGGCTCATCACTTTGGTAGCATCTCCCTTGCTCATCTCTCTTAGTCTGCATCTTCCTTCATAGCATTCCTTGCCATAGTGTTCCTCTCTCCCTCCAAGAGCCCTAGCAGAAGTGACAATGTTGAAAGGGCTGTGCTGGGAGAGCCCAATTATCACATGGGCTGGATAAAGAGCTTTTGACACTCCCTGGGCTATTCATAGGTAACAGAAGTGGTGATTTATCAGATCCTTCTTTCTTTCATAGGTAACAGAAGTGACCATTTATCAGGATCCTGACACCCCCTCTTTTGGAAAGTGCACATTTTTTGGTTTTGTCAGTATCAAGCCACTAGGGAAATCTGGAAAAGGTATAGCCTACTTGTGTTTAAGTAGCCTATCAACTGGAAAAGGCAGGGAACCAGCCATCTCTCTACATCAGCTCTTTTACTCTTACAAGACTTTGTACTCCAGCTGGTTTCTAGAGTTACTTGCCTTGAGATAACCTGGTGCCCTGCCCCTGACCTCAGGCCTGCACCTCTCCACAGTCAACCTGGCACTTGGATTCATGTTGTGCATTATATCAATCACATGTACTGGTCATCTTAACCCTTTCATCTCCAGCTGCTTTTACTTCCATAAGAGAAAAGATACAGGTGACCATTTCTTTTCCCCCATAGTGCTAGAATTAGCAGGGTATGATTTGGAAGTGAAAACCTGGCAGAAATGAAAGACTAAAGGTACACTCCAAGCTGATCTCCCATTGGGGACTGCTGACTGAGAGGCTGGTTGGGGTAGAAGAAGGAAGAGGAGGAGGTGGAGATGTGACCAGGAGTGGGGGAGGGGGGAAATGACACATTATGCAGAGTTCGGGCCTCAATTCACAATGCCTGCAAGTAAGTCAGGCTGTGACTCAATCTACAAGTGTCCAGAAGCTGGAAATATTGTGTATTCCAAAACATGGGTTAAAAGCCAGTAGGCACAAACAGATTATCTTGCTATCTCAATGCATGAAATTAGCAACAATTTCAAAGGGTGTCACCATTCCACCAATTTCAAAATGAATCACCATTCATTAATCACCACAAAGACAAAACAACATTGTTTGAAATTTGCTTTTTCAGGCATCGAGCAATTCAGTCTGAAGCCTAATGAAGTACAATCACACCCATTATGACACTAGATTTTTCCTTCTCAGTCTGTTGTTGGGAGTTCCAGTTTAAGGAATCCAAATTAACTCAGCCAGAGCCACTAATACCACCTTTCATGTCCAATTCTGGGAAAAACAACAATCAGCCTCATCCAGTTTGACTGAAGGAAGACATAGATAGCTTCAGCTTTCCTAGGTGCATCTGCAAGACGCAAACTTTACTGACCTGTTGCTATTCTTCTTCTGCATTTCTAGTTAATAACAAACAGGGCTGCATGCTTGCAACTCTTGCACTGGAGCCACAAGGAACAGCAATGCTGAAATGGCCTGTGCTATATCCTGTGGAGCTATGGCAGGTGTCACAGGTCTCCTCAGGATAAGGGAACTGAGGTTCCCTTACTGCATGTCGAGTGTGGCTGACCCTGTTGGGTCTACTTAGATCTGCACCAGTCCTTGAGCTGGCACAGAACCAAGGAGACCCATGTTGGGCTCTGTAGCTCAGGAAGGGGGATAGGATCTGGCAGAAGTCTCAACCACCGGCCCCATCCCCCTCCTGGGCCTGATCCACTCACCGGCTCTCCCTCCCCCACTCAATTCTGCCCCCTCCTCGCCTTCCCTCCACTCTTCTACCACCCTGAAAAGTCTACCCACCAAGTGGCGGGGAGATTTACTGGCTAGCACTTCAGCAACATGTCCACTGGCACCGAGGCCCAGTGTCTACTGGCACTGACCTCTCCACTGGCTCAGCAGCCTCACCACCGGTGCCAGGGTGCCCTATGGCACTTTTACAACACTCAGCACCGGTGGTGAGGCTGGAGTACCAGTGCTAGACTGCACAGGATCAGGCTGCCCATTGCCTTATTCTGACCCAGGTGTTACATTAACTGCAAGGCAACCAGGCTAACACAACAAGGCTATTTTATCCGATCCATAAGGAGAGCAATTAAGATACTAAAAGTGAAATTAACCTTTGAGTTTTGAAATGATAGATAGATAGATAGATAGATAGATAGATAGATAGATAGATAGAT
The DNA here is from genome assembly GCF_035046505.1 of Tiliqua scincoides. Classification (NCBI taxonomy): domain Eukaryota; kingdom Metazoa; phylum Chordata; class Lepidosauria; order Squamata; family Scincidae; genus Tiliqua; species Tiliqua scincoides. Next base: position 65,413,122 of record NC_089826.1, read on the forward strand.
AGATAGATAGATAGATAGATAGATAGATAGATAGATAGTACGCGTATGTATGTATGTAGGGTGGGACCTTAGTCCATGGCCTTATTCAATCCTTGAATTGTAGAACTGGAAGGAGGAATCCTGCCTTACAAACACTGTATTGCTGTGAGTCATGATGATACCCTTTTCTGCAAATCTGCTCTCTTTTTCTAGGTTTGGTCCTGAGGGACATCAGACACTAAATTAAGAGGCCATCAATGCAGTACGTCATCTCAGCCTGTTTTCTTAGCTGGAATACACTGTACTTTGAGTCACACTGAACTGCAGGGTATCAGGACTAAAAACTATTTTATCCAAGTTGAGTGTACCAAAAGTCCTGCTCTGATGTTCATCTAAGTAAAAATCAACACATAGATCATGGTGGCTGTGACAGTGTTCACTGGCTTCTATATTCAACATTCTATGTGCATGGAGCCTACACAAGTGCAATCGGTTACCTTGCAATCTGGGACCCTCCATTTTCCCTTGAAACAGATCACTCAACATGGAACCCTTGACCTTGTAGCAGTTAGGAGCAGAATCGGTCATCCCTCCCCCCAACACACACACATTCATTAAGAACCTGAAAAGGTCTGTGTCTTCCATAAAGCTGAAAAACTGGGAGCTAGTTTAAGATCTGGGAGACCTGGACCAATGCTCTCTTGGGACCAGCAGTGCCTGCTTATGCTTCTCCACTCCTGTGATACTTGCATAGTTCACTCATTAATAAACAAACTGGTTATTACAAAGGCACTACAGTTCAAGTTTTCACTGCATTCAGTTCAAAAAGGAACTTATTCTGCAATGAAATTCTGACTGACACAGGAAAGGAATATGCCAAAGTGTAGATTACATAATCAAGTGCCTTCTGGATAATCTAGAACAGTGATTTTCAACCAGTGTGCCCATGAATGGTCTGCAGGTGTGTCACTTTGTGACACAGATTATAGCAGATTATTATAGCTGATCAAAAACTGGATCAATGTCAGTGGATTAGTTTCCAAAGACTTCCAGGTATCCTTTTTGTTGAAAACTTTGTGGGAACTTTGTGGGAGGGTTATTTATCAGTAGAGCATGGGGGATGTGAGCCTCCTACCAGCAGCATGGTGTGCCTAGCCAATTGTTCACAAAATGATGCTGTGCCATGAACATTTTAGTGCCTTGTCAGAGTGCCATGAGATGAAAAAAATTGAAAATTGCTGATGCAGAGCATGGTGGTCTAGAATGCGGCCCACAAAGCCCTTTTTGGCAGTCCCCAGAAGCCTGACCACAGCCTCCCCACTATCTCCTCCCACTTTGATCCTTTTCTCTTGCCTCCTCCCATGGCTTTTCAATCTCCCTGCCATGCTATTTCAGATTCTCCTTTGTAGAAGGAGAAGCTGGAGCAGTGCAGCAGGGAGATACAAAAGCCCCACTGCACCCACCTCTCCCATGTCCTGAGCCTGCCAAATAACTTTGGTGGTTCAGAGCATGGAAGTAATTGGTGGTGATGTCATCACGTCACCGCCAACTCTTTCCAGGTCAGCACAGTGGGGGGGGGGTCACAGAAGGGTCATGCAGCCTCCTGGCTGCCCAAAGTTGGACCGCTCAGATGGATACCTTGAGTTTTTCACACACACTAATGACCATAGAAAGGGATTTTCCTTTCGTCACCTTAGCACCCAGTTGATTCCATGGTTCGTCATTTACAGCAGAGCCACACTGTGAGATGAGAAGACAGATATTATAGCAGATCAAAAAGTGGATCAATGTCAGTGGATTAGTTTCCAAAGACTTCCAGGTATCCTTTTTGTTGAAAACTTGTACTATAATGCAAAAACCCTTATAGAATTTAAGAATTTAACTAAACCCCGTATTGATACAGGAATATCAGTTGCAGACACTCTCTTGGGTCTCAGCAGTTCTGCATCATTTCTGGTTCAACAAGATGGTCTGATGGATAATTTGGACACTATCACCAGTATCATCTCTTCTAATACAGGATAATAAAATAATATCTGTAGGCAAAATATTTTATTTCCTTGAGCAGCTGCCCACAGTGACATGACATTGGCTAAGGATCAATCTAGACTGAATTGGCTTTTTATTTCAGTTCTGTTTTACATTATGAATGGCTGTTGGCTACAGTCCTTGTGCTTATCTTGGGGGCTTGGCATAACATTGACAGATTCAGTGTGATTCCAAATACTGTACTCAATAGCTACCTTGTTTTGTTTTTCCTTGGAACATGGCTTTTAAAAAAAATCTCTCAGGTATGACGATGATGAATATTCATGTATCGCATGGTGGTGATGGTGGGAGCGAGATTCCTGCACAGATACACTCCCAAAGCCCTGCTGCCACCTCCAACATGGACAGCATTTCCCTGTCCATTCCAGCAACAAGCACTCTACCTGGGGGAGAGCGTCCCTGTGACTTGCATCACTTAATTATCAGCATGCTCTCATTCTCACCCAGCATGCAGTTTCCTCCATGTGAAGCAAGTGTCTGAACAGGGCTGTGGTTTGCATGACATTGGCTGTGCTAAGGCCATTTGAACATGCTGCTGCCAACCCTGACCCCCTTTCAGGCCTGATCTACCCATCCCCAACCCCATCTTTTCCTATTTCATTCCCTCCTATCCATCCAACTCCTTCCCTGCTCTCCCCCATCTGCTTCGACTCCCTGTACAGGGCTTACCTTCTTCGGCAGGCCTCTATCACTCCATCAGTGCACACGGAAGGGCCTTCCCACTGGCATGCTGGCTCACCACCAGCACTACTGCCCTAACGTCCCCTTACTTCTCCCCACAGTCACTGACCTTCCATTTTATCCCCCCCCCCAATGCTATTTACACCATAAAAAGCAAGTGCACTTATGGGTAATGTCATAACTAACATCACATGTAGTTTGGCCTTCAGACAAAAATAAGGACCCAATCCTATCCAACTTTCCAGTTCCAGTGTAGCCACAATACAGCCCCATCATTAGGGAACACATGTTCCCATACCTTAAGAAGGCCCCAGTGACTACAGTCCATCACAGGATGCAGCCCACACCCCACTGGTACAACTGCACCAGCACTGAAAAATTGGGTTGTATTGGGCCCTCAGTCATTCCTTGATATTTTCAAACCAGTTAAGGCCTTTTATGGTGGGCTACTCAAGTGGTCATTGCCTCAGTACAAGATTCAAATTCAGGCCAGAAGGTATTGAAATGTAATGTGACAGTTGGTCCATTGAGTAAGCTACTCTAGGCCTTAAAAAAAAAACTGCTGCAAGCTTCTTGGTAACAAATAAACACTTCAATTTTCTTTCATATGACAGTCAGTCAAGTTAAAAAAAATTAAGAAAGAATAATTTGTCTGTTAAACATCTGGGCTGTACCACATAACCTTTGTGAGGGAGACAGGCAGTGAGAAGAGGAGCTGCTGTGTTTTTCCCCCCACCATATGGAAATACTCTCTTTTGGCATCACGGTCATTTATTTTGGTACAATGCTGCATTAGTATCAGTGCCTAATATGAGATATAAATGTTAGAGGGAGATAAAATTCCCACGCCAGTTCCCAAGTTTATCGTTGCTCAATGCTGCAGGAAGAAGAGGACATAAACCAGGTTCCATCTGATTTATAGAACTGCTTGCAAAAGTCAGCAGATCCTTCTGCAGGAGGATGTATTGCAGTATCCTCAACCTTTCTTGTCAGCCGAGATGAACGACTTGACCGAGGATGAAAAGAGACTGGAATACCTTTCTATTCTTCTTTGAGCAGAGTGTTTTTCTTTTAAACAAAGTAAGACACTGACGAAGAATTTGACATCTTGTGAAATGTATAGCACTAATGTATGATTTCAGGCTCTAGCCAACTGGCCCCAGATCAAAGGCACTCTGAGGAATTTTGCCAGCTCTTTTGGTAAAAGGACTCTTTCTTCTGTGGGTGAACAAGCTTGCATTGCCAGTCCAGCAGCGACTCTTGCCTCTGATGTTAAAGGCTATGTTACAACCATTTTCTCAGAAGTCTCCCTGGTATTTACTGCCAAGCTAGCATGCATAGGAGCACAACCTGAGGGTCAGTCTACATGTGAAACACCCATCATATGCACTCAGAGACATGGGAGCCACAGCCCAGTCCCATATGCCACTGCATGGTTCTGGATAAATACCAGAACCACTGTAAGGATGTATCTAGTCCCACAGCATTGCAGCCTGGAGAAATATCCCCATGTCATGAGAAGGGCATGCAAATGACGCTTCAGTTAGTGCACATGTTTGAACATAAATTGAAGAAACTGAGAGCCCAATCCTACGAATGTCTACTCAGAAGCAAGCCCTATTATAGTCAATGGGGCTTACTCCCAGGTAACTACGGATAGGATTGCAGCTTGAGTTCACCATTCTTGAACTTTAAAATGCATTACTGCAATATTTCTGGGTGCCTTGAGTCTGTGGGGTCCCAAGTCAATGCCAACCCTTCTGGTTTCCTCACCTGTTAGCCTGCCCAAAGCCTCTCCCATTCGGTCCCCCTCCAGGGCCAACCCGGTCCTTTGAGGCCTCAGAAACTGCCTAGAAGAGAGGACTACACACCACCCCACAGTCCTCCTATCACTTGGTTGGTCCTCTGAGCCTCCCAGAGCTCAGTGACTTGACTACCATCTAATTGGAGACTGTTCTCTTTATTTTCCATGTCCAGGTGTTTATATCCCCTAGAGCCACTTACTGGTTAGCTCCACCTCTTCCTTTCCCACTTCCATGCTTAACAGCCCTCCATAACATGCTCCTGTTTTTTTACCTGCAAGTAGGTGGTTGTGCTGTTTCCTTCTCACACCTAGTAAGCTTACCCAGGGCCTTCTGAGAGGAATTTTATCAGAGGGTACAAAGTTTCTTTTGGGCCCCTTCCCAAAGGGTAAACAAGGTGGGAGGGCAGCAATGGAGGGGTGGGCGGGCAAAATAAATATAAATAAATAAATAAAAGAGGACAGGAAAGTACATATTTGAACGTATTTGTTCATGCTATAATGCAGGTGAGAAAGGACTAACAACACAGATAAGGATAAATAATTCACACTGTTTCTTGTTTTTGTTTTTTTACAAGAACCTTTGAGGTAGATTAGGCTGTGGGCAAGTGATTTGGCCCAAGGTGGCACAGTGAGCTATCGTACGATGTGAATCCAGGCTTGCCTTGTCTGAGGCCAAAGTATGGCTGAAATCCTATATACACTTTCCTGGGAATAATCTCCACTGAACACAATAGGATTTACTTATGAGTAGATGTACATAGGCTTGTTACTCTACATCAGCTCCCTCTAAACCCTGTCCTGCAGGCCTGATCTGGGGTTCAGGAGACACCATCCACTCTGTGCAGAGCTTTCCGTTTCAGCGCATCGTGGCTCATCTTCACCCCAGATAGGGATGATGCAACACTCTGGGCAGTTGTGTCTGCCTGAAAATTTGGGCACAATGCCCACTGCGGCATTGCACCATAGAGACAACTGACCAGAGCGTCGCATTGTGCTGATCTGGGGTGAAGACAAGCTCTTGCTTAGGGTTATCCCTAAGACATTTGCTCTTGCTTAGGGTTATCCTTGGTTAACCTTGGTATATCGTCTATATAGTACTGTGAAACAACAAAGGTAGTGTGCAGATCAGAATGGAAGACAAGAGGAAAGAAAGAGATCTAAGAAGGATCAACAGCCAAGTTACTGCTGAAACCCACTGTTTCTAATCAAAGTTTCATACCTGTTTCAGGGGACTGTCTCATGGTGTGGGCAGTAAGTCTTGTTGGCTGCATGGTAGGCAGCAGCAAGGTAAGTGTTGCAGGTGCCACAACATTATGTTAACCAATCCCTTCCACTTGTCATTGGAGCCATTCTAGGCAGTCACTGCCCTGAATGGCTCTGATGGCAAATGGGAGGGACTGGATACACAGCACATTGTGGCACCTGCAATGCTTACCACACCACTGCCCCTGTAGGTACACTCCTGGCCTTTTCAGATCCAGGAGTTACCTTTGATCCCAGCCTGCCTCCGAGCAGGGCTTCTGCTGTAGTAGATGTATAGAGAAGGAAATTTTTAAGGCTGTTCACACCGATTGTGAACTGTCACTGTGCTGATCTTGCATACCGTTAAGCTCGTTATGAGACAGCCTTGTTTCATTTCAGAAGGCGTTCGACACGGTCCCTCTCCAAAGGCTACTGAAAAAACTCCACAGTCAGGGAATTAGAGGGCAGGTCCTCTCCTGGATTGATACCTGGTTGAAGACCAGGAAACAGAGAGTGGGTGTCAATGGGCAATTTTCACAATGGAGAGAGGTGAAAAGCTGTGTGCCCCAAGGATCTGTCCTGGGACCAGTGCTTTTCAACCTCTTCATAAATGACCCAGAGACAGGGTTGAGCAGTGAGGTGGCTAACTTTGCAGACGACAACAAACTTTTCCGAGTGGTGAAGACCAGAAGTGATTGTGAGGAGCTCCAGAAGGATCTCTCCAGACTGCAGAATGGGCAGCAAAACGGCAGATGCGTTTCAATGTAAGTAAGTGTAAAGTCATGCTCATTGGGGCAAAAAACCAAAACTTACATATAGGCTGATGGGTTCTGAGCTGTCTGTGACAGATCAGGAGAGAGATCTTGGGGTGGTGGTGGACAGGTCGATGAAAGTGCCGACCCAATGTGCGACGGCAGTGAAGAAAGCCAATTCTATGCTTGGGATCATTAGAAAAGGTATTGAGAAAAAAACGATTAATATTATAATGCTGTTGTATAAATTGATGGTAAGGCCACACCTGGAGTATTGTGTCCAGTTCTGGTCGCCACATCTCAAAAAGGACATGGAAATGGAAAAGGTGCAAAAGACAGTGACTAAGAAGATTACTGGGCTGGGGCACCTTCCTTATGAGGAAAGGCTATGGCGTTTGGGCCTCTTCAGCCTAGAAAAGAGGCACCTGGGGGGGGACATGATTGAGACATACAAAATTATGCATGGGAAGGATAAAGTGGATAGAGAGATGCTCTTTACACTCTCACATAATACCAGAACCAGAGGACATCCACTAAAATTGAGTGTTGGGAGGGTTAGGACAGACAAAAGAAAATATTTCTTTACTCAGCGTGTGGTCGGTCTGTGGAACTCCTTGCCGCAGGATGTGGTGACGGCATCTGGCCTGGATGCCTTTAAAAGGGGATTGGACAAGTTTCTGGGGGAAAAATCCATTACAGATTACAAGCCATGATGTGCATGTGCAACCTCCTGATTTTAGAAATGGGCTATGTCAGAAGGCCAGATGCAAGGGAGGGCACCAGGATGAGGTCTCTTGTTATCTGGTGTGCTCCTTGGGGCATTTGGTGGGCCGCTGTGAGATACAGGAAGCTGGACTAGATGGGCCTATGGCCTGATCCAGTGGGGCTGTTCTTATGTTCCTCTCACAGTTTAGTCTGCTGTTTTCCAATTTTTTATAGGTATACCTGCCTACTGGGGAATTTCACTTCATGTATCTGATGAATGGACTGTAGTTCAGAAAAGCTTATACTGAAATAATGTTGTTGGCCTTTAAAAGGCCACAGAACACTTGGTGGTTAGAGGAAATAATTTGCAGATAGTGACACCTGAGACCCAGCATTCTTGAATCCTCCCAGCTTGGGGAACTAATAACTGCAGAGGGCCAATTTGTTGCCATAATCTAATGCAGCCATTTTCACCCACTGTGCCATGGCACACTGATGTGCTGCAAATGTGTCTACAGGTGTGCTGCAGGAATTTGGGAGAGGGTCAGTTATTAGTAGGGCCATTCGGGGATGTGAGCCCTCCACCAACAGCATGGTATGCCTTGTCAATGATCAGAAAACTGATGGTATGCCTTGACAATTTAAGCACCTTGTCAGTGAGTTGTGAGATGAAAAAGGTTGAAAATTGCTGGTCTAATGGAGTGACGGTGGGGCATTCACAGCCCCCAGTGGCCCTAATAAATGACCCTCCTCCAAACTCCTGTGGCACATCTGCAGGCCATTTGCAACACACCAATGTGCCATGTCACACTAGTTGAAGATTGCTGTGCTACCATACTACTCTAGGCCAGTGCCAGATCAGTCAGTCACCAAGGGCTGGTCCCTGACCAGCAAACTCCTGAAGCCCCCCCCCCCATGACAGTGTTGGCATGAGTTGCTAGGTTGAGTAACTAGCACTGTTGCTTCCTTCTGCCCTCCTGCTTTGCCATCAGACTTCCTCAGAGGCCCTGTGATGCCAAAGGGGCCAATTGGTGTAGGGGGAGGGACGGAGAGAAGGATGTGCTGAAGGAGCATCCCCTGATTGCTCTCCTTCCTTTCTCCAACCCTGATGGAGCAGGAAAGTGCTTTCTGGAGCTCTCTCAGAAGTGTTGGAGCTTTTTGGGAGAAGCTTCTACTAAAGCGACCGCTTGGGAGTACCACTGGGACACGTTTGATAAAGGGGTATCTAAAATAACCAGCATTTGTTAAATATAGGAAAATAATGGGTGAGGAAAGTTTCCAATTGGTAGCAGAGAGATTGCTAGGTAAGAAATACCTTTGCATGATTATGGCAACCCGGGAAAACAGAACACAGACGACTGCTGTCCTTTTCAGTGCCCTGCTCAAGATTTTCTGCATACTTTAGTTTTATGGGTATAATTCTTAGGCTTTTATGGATACCTTTACTAGCTGCTTAACTCTGCGGTATACCATGTGGAAAAGTAATAATTGCAAAATATTTTTTAATGAATGGTTTAGTATTCAAATAAAAACTAAAACACTTCATAACATTCTTCCATTTGGTGATGGCGGACCTAAAAATGGGGGAGTGCCTGAAGGTGCCTTGGGCCACAGCTTTGACCCTCTGTATTTGCAAATTCAAGGCATTATCCTTTGTTTCCTATATGTGTTGAGCCCTCGGTGTGTGCAGGTCTGGGTAGCTTTGACATTTTTGTTTTAAGGCAGGGTATGCATATCAAATAAATGGAGGGGATTCTACTCTGAGAAGGAGAGCTGGTATTGCATAGGGATGGTAGCGTGGGGGTGAGCCTTCTCTGTAGTGGCACCACAGTTATGGAATTCCCTTCTGGAGGGCTTTTCCCTTCCTCTTGCCTTTTCGGCAAGGGCTCAAAACATACCTATTTTGTTTGGCATCTGTTTGGGTGGGTGTTTGCCATCTGCGCCTCAGTAACAGTGCAGTGGCTTGACTACTCTTCTTGAGCAAATTGTTACATTGTCCTAATGGCTTTAAGGTGGGGGTTTGGGGGTTTTCTATTTTGTTCTGGTTTAATGATTTCAGTTATTCAACTTAGGGTGCAATCCTAACCAACCTTCCAGCACTGATATAGCTGTACCAATGTGGCATGCACATTGTACATCCTGCAGTGGGGAGGCAGTCAAGGGGGCCTCCTCGAGGTAAGGGCATGTTTGTTACCTTAACTTGAGGCTGTATTGCAGCTAGGCCAGTGTTGAAAAGTTGGTTAGGCTTGCCCCCTTAATGTTGTGTCCTGGTTAATAGGGATAGCCTCTCAGATATGGCAAAAATAAAGCTTCTCTTAAAAGATTGTTCACCTGAGAAATTGAAGGAGGTTTCAAAATTTGTGATAGTGGTGTTAAACAAACAAGCTGTGATACAGGTAGTGTTTTAAGCTCCTTGATGGTGTGGAAATTTGTTAGCTAACACATGACTGTTATATCTTTTTTTAAATCTAATTTACCACCTTTCTTTTAAGTTCTGTAGTTAAGGATAATTATAGATTTTGTTTAATCTTGTGACCTGATGTAGTTGTATGAAATTGTAAAACATCATTATGCTGCCAGCAATACTTCTTGCTGGGTTGTTGTGATTTGGATGTATGCCAATAAAGGTTATTTTGATTCCGAACTTAATGCTGTGATACATTGTCCATTTTATTATGGAGCTTTGTAAGCCACCTTGGGCATTTGCTTTGGCATGGGAAAGGTGGGGTATATATTTTTCAAATAGAAAAATAAAATAAGAGAATGAGCTGCAAATCAGGACTTGCCTGGTTCAAGCCCTGTCTTTCCTTTTCCCTGAGACAAGCTGCTCCTTCTCCACCCCACTGTAAGATGGATATAAAAGCAGTGGCTCACTGTACAGGGTTGTGGTGAGGATATCACAATAGTACATGTAAAGCACATTCAGTGTGAAGCATTTTTACTCTGCTCTTTCTTCACTCTGTACTAGCCCCTAGCAGAGTGCACTGCCACTGTGCCTGGTGTGCAACCATTTCCAGCAGGGATGCTCCTCTTTAGACCTCCAGCATACAACATGCTCTCATTCTTTGCAGGCATATCTAGAAGCCTGAAGAAGAGTAAGCTGCTGAAGGGTATAGCCCTGCTTTGTCTCCATGGGGAGATGAAGATGTGTGTCTTCAGAGCTTCTTCAGAGTGTGTCTGCTTAGGCCTGCCTCTTTGGTGATGCAAGTGTGTTAACCCTGCTCCCTGCAATCATGCAGGGATAAACGCTGAATTCAGGGAGAGATCTATCTTGTGATTGCCATTCTGGAACATTCCAGGAGATAAATGGCTGAACAGCGCACCCCCATGCACCCATTACAAGTACCTTTGTAGGAGCACTCGCAGTGCAGGTACTTCTTGCTTAACTTTCTTCTTTAAATGAAGACCCAAACATGCAGGCAATGAGCCTGCATGGTACAGAGAGATTAACAGGAAGCAGGAACCCCGGGTAAGCCACTGCATACCCAATGGGTCTCCTCGGACTTGCACCACCTCCAGAAGTGACATAAGTCCAAGGAGAACAGAGCAGCTTGCAGCCTCTTCACTCTACTCAGGAATGGGGGTTGGGAAGCAGCATAACTGCGGGGTCCCAGCCCCACCTCCCACTCCCCAACCGCCTACCCCTGGGACCACCCACCTCCCACCTCCTCCCTGCCTCTTCCCTGTCCTCCCCAGATCCTTGTGTTGTCCCCGCGCCTGCCCAGCCAGCTCCCGAGAAGGCAGAAATATTTGCGACCCTCCTGGGCCAGCGCGAAGGACTTGTGTCAGCCCAAACGTGCCTTAGGATTGCACCCTTAGTAATGAAAGGGCAATTTTTATTCCTGTAAATTTTCCGCTCAGTGGCTAATAGCAGCTTGGGAAGGAGAAATTTGGACTGAGGTGTGGTGTAGGGGGAAAGGGCTGGACCTGCCTATTCCTGTGTCACAGCCCAGTCAGTGCCAGAGCCAGGTTACTGGGAGTCCTAAGGTAGAGCCTTGAACTTAACTTCCCACAATAACCCCCTTCCTTCCTCCTTATGGTACATGTGTGTTACCACTGCCACCAATATTGAGGATTTCAGAGTTGGCCTGGCCAGGTAAGCAATCTGATGGGCAGGGACCCTTAACCAGTGTCTGACCAGGCCAAACCCTGATGCCACCCCAAGCCCAATCCTAATTGGGTCCCCTGTGGCTGCTTTTCAGAGCTTTCAATCACAATAAGATTAACCAAGTTGGCAGCCCTGCAGTAGCTTTTAGAAGAACCAAATTATGCTGGGAGTTCCAGTCACTTTGTTCCAATGTACCCATGCAACTAGTTGATGATGGGAGCCACTATTGTTTCCCTCTGTGCTGACTGACTGATAACCAGCTGGTCCTTCTACTCCAGGCACTGAACTTGCTGCCTCTCGTCATGGAAGGCTGGACCTTGCCAGCATTTGGCCAGGAGTGCCTGACATTCGACAAATATAGGAATGCATGGCTCCTATATGGAATTCCTGAGTGCTTGGTATAAGACCAAAATGTTTTGAGTAGAATGCTTTGCTTCTTCCAAGGGAGTATACTTCCTTTTTCCTCCATCCTCCAGACATGGAATGTATAGAAAAATATGTGAAAGCATGTGGGGTTTCCTGTTCTCTATGCAGGAATGCATATAAGCTAACAAACAATATGGCCTGTATTTATTAACGGTGAAAATAAAATTGGTTTTAACAGTAAGATTATACAGTCAGGGCACAACTCCTTCAAAGAACACTGCAAAATTCTAAGAAAACTAAGAACATAAGAACAGCCCCACTGGATCAGGCCATAGGCCCATCTAGTCCAGCTTCCTGTATCTCACAGCGGCCCACCAAATGCCCCAGGGAGCACACCTGATAACAAGAGACCTGCATCCTGGTGCCCTCCCTAAAATTGCAAAACTGTGAATTAACGATAGTTTTTGAACTGTGAAATGTATGCTAGAAAAGCCTTTGGTTTGTACATGAAAGTGATTTATACTGATAACTAAGAAGAAATCAAGCTTTAATAATAGTGCTTAGTATTGATATAGCATTTTTGAATGTTCAAAACACTATACATATATTATCTTGCTGCAATACAAGGACATCTGCAAGAAGGATCTGAAGGCCTTAGGAGTGGACCTCAACAAGTGGGAAACCCTGGCCTCTGAGTGGCCCACTTGGAGGCAGGCTGTGCAGCATGGCCTTTCCCAGTTTGAAGAGACACTTGGCCAACAGTCTGAGGCAAAGAGGCAAAGAAGGAAGGCCCATAGCCAGGGAGACAGACCAGGGACAGACTGCACTTGCTCCCAATGTGGAAGGGATTGTCACTCCCGAATTGGCCTTTTCAGTCACACTAGACGCTGTTCCAGAACTATCATTCAGAGCGTGATACCATAGTCTTTCGAGACTGAAGGTTGCCAACAGATAATCCTTACAATATATAGTCCTTAAAATGTAGTCCTTACAATAGTAAGTAGAGGTTTTCTGTCCTCCGCCCTTCCTTATGGGTGCCCCCCTTTCTCACGGTCATCTACTACTAATGCGGATCGGGTCCCTGAGCCTGTGGAACTGCTGTTTAATCCTCTGGATTTACCACCTATAGAGTCCACTGTCAGTGGTCCTTGCGACTAAATGAAGAGCTGAAGGAAGCGGCAGCAGAAACACTTAAATCGCTCCCAACTGTTAAAAGCACATAAAAACACAAAACATCACAGTTTGTGTTTAAAATATTTTCTAGAAATTAAAATAGATTACTTTTCCAGATAGAAATAATACTACAGCTGTATCTGCTGACACTATATCGCCTACCTAGCACACTTTTAAAGTGTTTGAAATTAATAAAAATATGAGAACTTGGAATAAAAACGCATCACACCACTTTCTGCCTTTTTCATTTTTTTTCAATCATGAAAATAAAACCATTTTCAAACAGCCCTACCTATAAGATATGGGTTAATAGTAGTCCCATATTGCATCTGAGGCTGACAGAGAATGACTTGCGAAAAATCACCTAGCAAGAAATCATGGCTAATCATGGCAAAAGTGATATTTGAAACCAGGAAGTCCTGAGTCACATCAATGTCTTCACCTATAAGCTATACCAGCTCTCAATTTATTATACAAATCAGTTCAAATATGGAAATATTTAGGGCCCAGTCCTATCCAGTTTTCCAGCTCTGATGTAGGTAGCTGTGCCAGTGGGGCATGCAGTGGGGAGGGTAGTCATGGAGACCTCCTCAAGGTGCCATTTGTTCCCTTACCTTGGGGCTGCAGTGAGGTTGCATCAGCCCTGAAAAGTTGGATAGGATCGGGCCCTCAGTCTTGTTTTAACAAATGAACTCTTTCCTTTTTTGTCAGTCTTCCAGGGTTAATGGTCGGCAACCTTCAGTCTCGAAAGACTGTATAAGCCTACAGCACCCAGTATTCCCAGGCGGTCTCCCATCCAAGTACTAACCAGGCCTGACCCTGCTTAGCTTCCGAGATCAGACAAGATCGGGCATGTGCAGGGTAACAGTTGCTTCCAGGGTTAATGGCTTTGCAGATACCCTTAATGCAGTGTTCTCATGTTAGGAGAACCCAGGGCTTAGACCAGGAGTCTACTAACCTTGTCAGGAGTTTGCTCTCCCTGCCGGGAATGGCTCTGACAGTGAGGTGAAGGGACAGCTTACACAGCGCATTGAGGCGCCCTGCAAAACTTACTACTGTTGCAAGGAATCCTAAAAACAAGGCCCAAGATGGGTGAAACTTGCTGCAATTTATTTCTGTCAAAGAGCACATAACAAAGCTTTCTCATTTACACAGTCCTTGCACAGAAATATATTTAAGTTGCATGCAAAATGCTTCTCGGTCAGCAAGTCAAGGCTTTGCACTGAACGCCCCATTGATGAGAGAAAACAGTGTGGTGTTTTTTTCCCTTTCCCCCCCTCCCCAAATGTGAGTTTGCTGCCTATTATTCAATGTCGTTTTGTTAAATTAGGGAACAGAGAGTTTTTTATTCATTCCCAGAAGTGCCCTTTCAGATTCTGTAATTGCGTGTTCTGATCCTCAGGAAGTGAGAGAAGGTCGAGATCAGTCACGATTGGACTCCATGGTGCTGCTCATTCTGAAACTGGATCAGCTGGATCAAGATATTGAGAACGCACTCAGCTCAGGGGCCTCACCATCCAGTACACCGACACACTCAAGACGACACATACCTGTGAGCTGCTTGATTTCCTTGCCTTATTCTAGTTGTATGTTTTTACCTGTACTCATTCTTTCTCACTGTCTCTCTGTTGATCTCTTGGCTGACATTGATCTTTAGGTTTCAGCCAGTAACTTCTGATTTAAAAATAAATAAAAGGGGTCTGTTTTGTGTTCTCTTTCCAAGTTTCCAGCTCCTCATTTAGGCTACTGTTCAGTACACAGCTACTTGGGAGTAAGCCCCAGTCAACTTGATGAGACTTACTTCTGAGTAGGCATGCCTAGGATTGTGCTATCCTATTGTGCTATTATTCCTTCTGGGCATCCTTCCATATGGAAACAATTATGGAACTGCTAAGATGAAACAAAGATGGTTGCAAAAGAGGTTTGGCTCTTTTCAAAGCATCACTGCTTTTTTAAGCCAATTAGCCTGGAGTAAGAGTCACACCATCATTGGCCCTGATGTAACTGGTGCTGCATTTTCAAGAGTAGGACCTGAAATGTTGCATCTGCCTCTTGTGGTTTTGTTTGATCCACATTTTAGTAAGATGCAGTGCCTTGGGCAGGGAGCCATTGATGGGCTAGTTACAAAGCTTTTCTCTGTTAAAATAATATTCAGGCTAGAAAGCATTATTTTAGTTTCAGATAACCATTTTCTCCAATGGGACTGTGTTTTATGATATGGGAAAGGATGAGAAAATTGCTATTTCCGCAGTACAGGATTATTCTTAAAGGGCTGCTATATATCAGAGAATGAGAGTTTTATTGGTTGTATAGTATACCACTTTTAAAGACACAATCCATGCTCTTAAGCAACTCCCATTCATTTCAATGGGCTTGCAAAGGAGAATTTAGCACTGGATTGTGTCTCAGTGCATCAAATGATGTATTATTCTTCCTGTTTATCCTTGTAGTAAACTTATTTTTTTCTCCTAATACAAAGCAGTGAGATGTGGAAGCTGAATCTGTGAGATATTACACAGTTGCTATTTAAATGTCAAGACGGCCAGAACTGCAGCAGTATTATTATAATAAAATATTTATAAATCACTTTTCAACAACAACAAAAAAAGTTCACTAAATGGTTCACATATGAAAAAAAAATTTATAAATGCCTTCACATCCCAGAGGGTTCACAATCTCAAAAAGGTACAAAAGAGACACCAGAAAATATGCTGTTCTGGCTTGAATAGAGTCAGTTGCTTTCCCTCTGCTAAATATAAGAGAAGTACAACTTCAAAAGTGCCTCTTAGCCCAGTTATTACACATCCTCCACATTTTAATGGGTGGGGCTTGGTCTATCCTGCACATACCATGGCATGAAGTGATATAATCCACAGATGGTGGAATGGACTGGACCATTTCAGTTGGGAACTAACGTTTTTTGGATACTTTTCTAAGTAGGAACTCCCTGGAAGTAGAAAAACCAGCACAGCCGGAAGTGGGATGAACTAGCATCTTCTTCTTTGGTGTACTATTTTTTTCAGTTTTATACATGAGGAACATTAGGAGGGGGGAAAACAACACCTCTGCCTGCAGTCTGTAGTAGTAGTGTTCACTATACTACCCAAGATTTTGCTGCATGTGTAGTGATGACCTGGCCTTGGGTTTATCTGCAGTTCCTAAATACCACTTTCAACAGTGGTGAGCAAACTTCCCTGGAAAGGCAAATTTCCACTACTGTTAAGCTTCCTCTTAATATGTGGAAACAAGAGAATGTTGAGCGTGTTCCATGTTGCTCTCTGAATTTATGCTGGATTGACAATAGATGAAGCCCAACAGGCCTGGCTGTAAACTGTTCTGCATGAACCACATACATGACAGGTTGTAGAACAGTGGTGAACACAGCAAACTGCAAATCAGGGCATCCCTGGTTTGAATCTCACATCTCCGTTAACTGTCCTGATCCCAACCTGAACTCATGCTTGAGGTGGGGAGAAGTCAGTACCTGCTACTGAGATGCAAGATCCAGCCTCAAACAGTGAAGAGGCCTGGGAACCTGAACTCAGTCTCACAGAGACAGTCTTGCCTAATCCAGACTTCATGAGGACCATGCCACTTCTCATGAGTCCCTGTGAGCACACTAGGTGCCCTTAGGCAAGCTGTTCCCTTTCAGCCTCAGCTTCCCAGCTGCAATATGGGGGTAACAGTACCTGCTGTTGTAAGATTACGACAATTCATGTGAAATGCTTTGAATACTCAAAAGTGAAATATGCTACATTTATATATCCCTAGGCCACAATCCTGTACACAGTTACATGTCTATATGCTCTGTTCTTTTCAATGGAACCTAACTGAGCCCAAGTATATACCGGATTATGATCCTCCCATGGGAATGTAACAAAGGACTTGAAACTTTGAGACATATTACCGAGTGTTCCATTCACATTTTTATGCTCAAAAACAAGAGGCTTCACCTGTGAGTTGCAAAAGGTTCCAGATGATGATGTCATTCCAGCTGTATAATGACTTCCAGATGTTTGGGGAGGTTTCAAATGCTTCTGAAAACAAAAGGTGGGAACATAATCTCAGATGCACAGGAAATACAAAGAGAAACATGCCAGACTCCTGAAACTCCTGTCTGACTCCTAAACAAAACTAAATTTGTTTTTCTTATTTAAGGCCATGGCAGCTTTGATCATGAAGGGGCTTTTTAGTTTTTGAACAGAGGTGTCACTTTTTTATTGACAAGGATGTGTCAGTGAAAGGAGGAAAAAGGAATAGGTTGTACATATTTAACAATAATCTATGTAATGTCCTAGTATATTTCCAGTAACTAAGGCTCCAGTCTTAGACACAGCAACCTGCGAATAAGTTCCATTCAACTCAATGAAGCTTACTTCTGAGTAGGTGTATACGATTATACTGTAAGCGTATTAATTAAAGGCTATGGATACTTAACTAAAGAGATTTGTATTCCCCAATACCAGGATTTGGAGTTGCATCCAGAAAGTGGAGTGGACACTGCTACACTGAGCCACCCACAAACCAACGAGCTTTCACCGCCACCGCCACCCCCACCACCTCCTCCTCTTCCTCTTCATCCCTATGGTGCTGACCGAACATTCCCCATTCCAATGGCTGGCTCTGGAGCTAAACCAAAGACTGGGGTAAGTTTGAAATCATTCCTACAAATGACTTTGCTTTGAATACTGGGAGTGATCAAAGAGGAAGAAAAGGCCCTTTGAATATAGGCTGCAGGTACACTAAGACTCCATCAAAGATACCAGTTCCATTCTGAAGAAGCCAGATTGTACCAACCTTGAAACAGCTGGCTCTTTTGTGCCTGCGTTAAACCACTACAGAAATGTCCTGTGCAACCGCAGCCATCCATCAACTCAGGGAGCCAGTGTAGTAGCCTACAGGATGTGCTCACTTCTGCTATTTTCATGGACTATTTTATTGAAATGCTCCCAGGGAAACCTGATGCTATTATGCACCAAATTTCAGGTAGATGCACTATTTAGTGCTCTGTTGGCAGTGGGGTGGCTCTGGTTGTGAAAAAACAAGTTCCTCATTAAAGGAGGTTTTGTATTCGTTGGATAATTGCATGCCATGTCTGACCAGAAAATGCCTGAATGTGAGATCTACTGGCTGGGAAAATTCTCTGGAAGTGAACCTTCTCATCCCTTCCCATACACAGATCTACTGGCTGCCATCACAGGGCCCAATCCTATCCAATTTTTCAGTGCTGGTACAGTTGTGCCAGTGGGGTGGGTGTTGCATCCTATGGTGGAAGGGCAGTCACTGGGGCCTTCTCAAGGTATGGGAACATTTGTTTCCTTACCACGGGGACTGCAGTGTGGCTACACCGGAGCTGAAAAATTGAATAGGATAGGGCCCTCACTTGGCAGACTGGGCTACAGATTTATGAGTAAGAATAGTAATGGAGGAGAGGGTAGACAAGGAGGGGCAGCTTCTACCTCCTCTCCCACAAAGAACTTGCAGATATGTACGTACATGAGAGCCAGGATGGTGTAGTGGTTTGGGAGGTGGACTTAGACCGGGATGATCCAGATTCAAATCCGCCCTCAGCCACAAAGCTTCCTGGGTGACCTTGGGCCAGTCACATTCTCTCAGCCTCACCTACCTCACAGGTTGCTGTGAGGACAAGAAGGAGGGGAGCAGCAGCTGTGTAAACCGCCCTGAGCTCTTTGGAGGAAGGGCAGTATAAAAATGTGAAAAATAAAATAAAAATAAATCCATATGCAGCTTCACAACCATCCAAAAATATAGGATAGGGTCAACTGGATGTGAGCAAAGATATTTCTAACCCCCTCCCCCCCCCTTTTTCAGTTAAGAAATATTAGTGCCAAATGATCTGGTTTCTGTTTAAATCAGTTGGAAGTATGTTCTGACAGGGTCAAAACTATATGAGTCGGTTGGCTTCAGCTGGATGGTTTTGGAGTATATGCATTGTGTAATGTAGCTCTGAAATAGCGAACAAGAAAAATAAGCTTTTACATTTTGTGTGACAGCACAAATGTGTGATGCAAGGTGAACAATGAGTATTTTCTTTGCATGGTGAAATTAAATGCATTGAATTATCTGTGTGAATTTAAATGTTCAGTTCTGAAGTGCAATTTCAATTTTTTTAAAAATAGCGTGTGTGAGTGTGGGTATTTGTTGGCTTATGCATGGCAGTGTTTGTGTGTTTAGGTGTTTGTTGCCTATCCAGGCACTGACAGTAGATCAGACAAGTCTCTGGAGTGGTCACAGGAGATGTATTTACTGTAGTTCTCAGTCAGAAGTATATTTGGAATTCAATATGGCTGCTACCATCTATTCCAAAACAAAGTGGAATTTGGCTCCGAATTTATGATTTGCCCATAGCAGAACCAAATTACATTTTACAATACATTACATATATTACACTTGAACATAGGTAGAATTCTTCGGTACTGAGGGCCCAATCCTATCCAACTTTTCAGCACCGGAGCAGCCTCAATGCAGCCCCAGGGTAAGGGAACAAATGTGCACATACCTTGAAGAGGCTTCTGTGACTACCTCTCCACCACAGGATGCAATGCACACCCCACTGGCACAGCTGCACCAGCACTGGCAAATTGGATAGGATTTGGCCCTGACTTGGGTACTGACTAGACTTGGGGCCCAGTCCTGTCTGAGCCTCGCACTGATGGAACTTGCATTCTGTCAGCACAAGGCTTGGGCTGCTGGTGGTCGCAGCAATGGCGCATGGGCCAGGGTTGCCTGTGTGAATTGGCGGTGACCCTGGATATGGACTAATGGAGCACCTGCAGCTGCTGGAGCAAGTAAGAGCCCAATCCTGTACTTGGTGGCACGACTCCGTGCCACTGAACACTGTCGCAAACATGCCGTAAGTCTCGTTTTCGAGCCTCGCTGCAGGGCTCCCACCTGTGCTAGCCTGGCGCCAGCCAGTGCTGGGCTAGCGTGAGGTGGTCACCCAGCTTCTGCATGCTGTGGGCAGGAGAGGATATACCTTTAAATCATGATCTGATACATTAAATTCTCAAGCAGAACCAGGAATACAGAATGGAGGAGGAAATTTTGACAGATCCCTGGATGGAAAATCTAAGGCTGCTCAAGCTTTTTGGAACCACGTATTTCCACGCATGTCTAAAATATTTCAGCACTTGGATCGAAACCTCTCTGCATGTTGGTATCTGACTTCCCCCAGCCAAAGAACATTGGTTCCAAATGATCTGGTTTCTTTCTAAATTGGTTGGAAGTACTTTCCAACACTATTGAAACCACAAATATAGCTCAACTGCATACTCAGTACCATGCAAACATAAATTGAGCCAGGTAATAAGGACCATAAAAATGTGTCTTAACAATCGTGCAGGAAAGTTCCAACACGTTTTGTTTGCTTGCCCATTAATGGATGGCTAAAGTAAGCTGCAGTGCTAAGCCCCTACTTGAGAGTAAGCTCCATTGAACAAAATGGGACTTACTTTTGAGTAAAAATGTATAGTGTTGTGCTGCAAGAGATCTCTTTTTGTCCATCAGAGAACTGCTGGAAGAGAAACCTTTGTACTGGTCTCTTTATTGGAGTCAATGTTGCCCATTGCTTTTTAATGTATTGAGAACTGCTCCCTCTCTAGAGTCCTTTCGGCAGGGTCTTAAGACCTTTTTATTCAGGGAAGCCTTTTAATGCTGATGGCGGGGGGGGGAAGGCTGGCACTTTTTTATGAATGTATATTAATTAGGATTAAAATTTTATTGTGTTTTATTGTTTTAATTGTTTTATTATATATACCTAAGTTTTTAATATTTTATATTTTATTTGTAAGTTGCCTTGAGTGACCTAGGCAGGGAATAAATTCTATAAATATATAAATAATATTATTGAATAAAATATTATTCTCAGCTTTATTTTTTATTATATTTTCCATTTTGGAAGTCTGGGTTATTTTTAAGAAGCCCACTTAAGGTATTTTATTTTCTTCTTTTGCACTGATATGGTAATTTTTTTTAAGATTCATTGGTATTTTTAGAAGGGAATACTTTGAGGATGCATTTAGTTATTATTATAATATTGAAAGTAACAGAAAAAGGTCTCTTAGTTATACAGTGGTATTGCAGAAACTATTCTGTAAATCCCTATAACAGTGGTTCCCAAACTGGTGGGTCACAGCCCACCAGCCTATGAAGCACTAACCTATGCCCCTTTAAGGGGCAGGGCGAAGGTAGGGATGCAATCTCCAGGATTGTGCCACTGTTGGGAACAAAAGGGGGGTTTTCTTACCAGCAACATCAGATTACGGGGGGCGGGGCATAGGGGGCCCTATGGATTCCTCCATAGGGCTCCCCAAGCTTCAGAAGCTATTAAAAAAAAGAGATTGGAAGCCACTTCCATTTTCGTCATCAGAATCCAGAAGCGGCTTCTGATAACTTTTTTTTTTACAGTTTCTGAGGCTTGGGGAGGCCTGTGGAAGCATCCACAGGGTTCCCTGCACCCCCTGGAGGCCCACACTTCTGGTAAAAGGTAGGAAACCCATCTGCTATTCCTAGCAGGGGAATCATGTCGCTGCCTTAGCCCTTGCCCCTCACCTACTTTGGTGGTTCCCAAGCTCCTTGTAGGAGTTTGGGAACCACTGCCTATGAATTTAAACATTTCAGGAAAAACATCCCAAAACAGTTGATGTCATTATTATATTAACTTCACTCAAAGTGTTTAGGCCAGAGTTAATACTGGGTACCTAGTACTAAATTTAATAGATGGTGGAAAAATAATCAGAAATTGCAACATTGAAGGCCATTATAAGTGAATAGGTCAACCTGCAGCAGAGGAAAGGCCCGCAGAGGGGGCTGTGAGTGCCCTGCGCTGTGCTGGAGGCCAGCACAATGCCCCAGGTAAAAACTCCTTGCTCCCACCGGTGGCATGATTGCTATGGAACCAAGGGGAAATGGCCTTCTTCTGGTTCCCCTGGTGAGTTGAGACCCACCAGTTTGGAAACCACTGGCCTAAGTCTTACTGAACACAATGGACTTACTTCTGAAAAATCTAAATTCTAAAAAAACTCACTGTTTTCGAACATCTCCAGTCATATGGCTCCATTTGTGTTCCATTTTTCCTGTATCTGGATGATTGATAAATAGAGGTTGTCTTCTACCAAGAAAGAAGAAAGAAAGAGGTTGTCTTTCTAACTGTGAAAGAGGCTCACCACAGTAGGGCTATTTAGCTTGGATTGTACTTTTGGGGTCATCTGTATGTTATTGATTCCATCAGTTCAGGGTTTTCTTCACCAGACTCCAACACAGACACTGATTTCTAAACTTTTAACAATGCATTTGGCAATTGCAAGCGACAAAGGAATGTAAATCACTCTGGAAACACAACAGTCAGCAGTCTTTTGTCCCAGTAAGCATAAGAAGCATTAAGAAAGAAGGCAATGGAGTTAAGTGTGCCAGATGTCACTGTCTGCTGGAGCAACTGAAGTCACTGACATCTGGACAGTCACCAGGGCTATCTGCTGCATTCAGTATAATATAAATAGTCTCTGAGATAATAAAATCGTGATTTTATACCTTGCAACTTCATTTATAGGAGATAGCAATAGGCACTAGACCCAAACTACTGCAGAGTCCTTCTCTTTGATGTTTGCATTGTGAATTGGCTGGAGTTTATATATAATTTATATGTTTATCTACATCCTGGCTGGATGCTTCCCCTATATATATATAGGGGAAGCATCCAGCCAGGATAGTGCTGGCAGTAGAAATGAAAGGTTGTCCATTTGTTATATTCATTTAATGGCAAAAAAGAGAGAGAGAAACATTTTCTATTGAATGGATGCAACCACTGCTTATTCCCCCCCTCCCCAGAACTGCATCATAGTAACATATGCTTATTTCTTGGCTCAACATTCTTAAAATAATCTCATAGCCTTCTTATATTTGTATATTACATTTACATGATAACATTAGCCCATGCCTAGATCAGTAACTCTTTAGGCCAGTGGTTCTCAAAAGTTCCGCACCAGAACCCACTTTTTAGAATGAGAATCTGTCAGGACTGACCAGAAGTGATGTCATGTCCGGAAGTGACATAAACAAGCAGGAATTTTTTTAACAATCCTAGGCTGTAATCCCATGCTTACCCAGGAATAAGTCTATTGACTATCATTGTTAAAAGCATATACATAGTAGCCTGTTAAAAGTACAAATGCAGTCACATACCATGGTGGCATCAAATCTAATATATTAAAAATAGAAATGAATGGGTACCCACCTGAAATTGACTTGCAACCCACCTAGTGGTTCCCAACTCACAGTTTGAGAAACACTGCTATAGACCAGGGGTCTCCAAACTTTTTGGCCAGAGGGCCACATCAAATATCTGGCGTGTAGTTGAGGGCCGAAAAAAGAATTTATATATAAAATTTAAATAAATAAATTAGAGATGGAACTTAGATGAGTGAATAAATGAATGAATGGGCTCATACATTCAACCTCTCTGGCTCTCAGAACACCCTACAGACACAATCAGAGCACAGTTCTGGTCATATTCACTTGAGTGGACCAGAGGCTTTCAGGGAACAAGAGATTGGCTGCCGGCTGGAAAGAGGCTTGCTGCGGGCTGCATCTGGCCCCCAGGCCGGGGTTTGGAGACCTCTGCTATAGACCATTAATGAAACTTAGCATTTGTATAGAACTTTGAGTATGCAAAGTAATTCCCTTAGATGCATTGCATTCCCTTATATGCATTGCTATAGTATTGCAATAGTTTCAGGAAAGATGTATATCATCTTTCAAGAAACTTAAATATTTCTTTAGCAGCAGAACTTAGTATTCTGACTATAGTATTTATGCCTAGCTCTGTGCTGAGTTCAGTCACTGAATGCTGCCATCTGCTGCTTATATCTAGAAAATCATAGAATCACGGTTGGAAGGAACCTACAAGGGTGAGTCCAACCCCCTGCCTGTGCCCAAATCTGTGATATTCAAGAGAAGAAGGGGTGAAAAGGGGGAGTAATGAACTAAATACCTATTCCTGTTTTAAAGCCTGTTTTGTTTTATCCATTAATCATCAGAGGCTGTCAGAGACTGACTCAGATCATTTAGCTCAGTATTTTTGGTGATGGGTTTCTCTTCTGCACTGCCTGGACATTAAACCCAAGACCACTGTCATGCAAAGCAGGTGCTCTTCCATTGAGCCACAGTCCCAATCTATTCATTAATATGCATTACTACCTAATCCTATCCCTTCCCCCTCTTCGCTGATGCAACAATGCCAAAATGGATATCATTGCACCCTGTGGGGGTGGGTGCAGTCACAGAGGTTTCTGCTGGGCAAAGGAACACTTGTTCCTTTACCCGGGGTGAAGCCTCCATTGCACAGAAGGGTTTATTTGAACCTGCGCTAGTGAAATTGCTGGCATAGGTCTGCATGGACCCAGTCTATGGGATCAAGTCCATGAATTGGGTTAGGGTTCAGCCAACACCACCGCTGAACCCACCACCTTCCCAATTGCAATCTGCCCTCCCCTGCTCACTTTCTTCCTCCCCTCTACCCCACCCCACCTCCCCCACAGTCCTATCTGCCTTGGCAGATCCAGGAGGATCCTCTGGGATGTTGGAAGGCGGCAGCCTTCCCACCAGCACTCCAGCAGTGTGCAACTCCTCATGGTGTTGGAGTGTTCACAAGTGTCTTAAGACAGTTGACACTTATAGAATGCTTGTTCCACCAGTGATAAAACCCAATAGGATTGGACTGAATGTCACAGCAAGATTAGGGCTGCAATCGTATATTCATTTATCTGGGAGTTGGTCTTAATGAACTCAATGAGATCTACTTCTGAGTAGACATGTATAGTCTTATGGAGTAGACAACGGTTCTCCAACGGTTATGACCCAATTTTTCACAAAACGGACAGGGCAAATTAGACTATGTGCATCAAGGCAGCTACTTGGGGGGCAGGCACTGCTGGCCAACTATAATTATACCCACACCCCTAGGCATTTATAAATCGGGCAGCAGCCTCTAGCTCCTCTATGAAGTTTGGGAACAGCTGGAGTAGAACAAGCTGGGAATGTTCACTGAAAATCCACTTAAGATGAAAACTCTAAGGATGGGCAGATGAATGTTTAAAGAAATATATTCTGCTTTTTCAATTAAGGTTGCATGATATTACTTATAAAAGTAAATCAAATAGCTTCAGGCTTGTCATGGATTCAAACTACCCATGGGAAACTCTTAAATTAAATGGTTTTACGTATAAGGATTTATGTAGACTTTTTATTTATGTGTTTATAATGTTTTGGTTGGACAACGTTTGTTTCCTGTTGCAACAAAATAAATAACTGACATAATAGTTCCAAAAAGGAAATAAAAAGGTTCCATTTATGCAAGTCATCCTCCCGAAAATATGATTAGCACCTTTTTTTCCTGACACGGATAGTTGACATTGAAAAGGTCACAATAGTAAGCAAGATAAATAAATTTTCCTGCAAGCAGTTATGCACTGGGCCACAGACGTATTTCATCTGGTCAAACAATAAAATAAGCTATGGCCAAATTTTCATAGGAAGTTAAGCAATTTATTTGTGAATAAAGTTTAGATTACATCCTTCTGTTTTGCATTAAGGCTGGCCCCTTGCAAGAAGCACGTGGCTCATTTTTCTGCCCTTCAAGTTTCTGACAGTTGTTTGGATAATAAAATCAAGCTAGAGAAAGCAGTTTGGCATTGCAAAATGTCATCAGCAGTTTTGTTTTCCAAAAGTGAACAACTAGTGGCCTGCATTTCTTATAACATTCTATAATTCAGGAATAGTGAGGCAGAGAACTGGCTGTCTGTGACCATTTTGATGGCTTGCACCATATGTTGTGAGAAAATAATTCACGTTGGACGACTTGCAATTCACAGCATCACTGAGTGGGGCAGGCGTAGCCATAGAAATTATTCTCAGGTGATGTAGTCTAAAAGCACCCTTGAAGACCCTCCCTTGTGGATACAAGAGTGCAAGTATCCGTTTCAAGTGTATTTGATCAAGTACAGAAAATTTGTGTTTCAAGTGTATTTGATCAAGTACAGAGGACCACTTCCTCTCAGAAAACAGAACATGTTATTTCCATGTACTTACAACCTAGTCATATATCCTTCAGGACCCCATCTTACTCAACTTTCCAGTGCCATTTGTTCCCTTACCTTGAAGAGATGTCCATGACTGTACCTCCACTGCAGGATATAGTGCACACCCCCTTGTCATGACTATATTGGTGCTGGAAAGTTGGATAGGATTGGGCCCTTACCCTCTTCTCTGAAGTCACTATAGCATGGCACTCTTCATTTCTTGACTGTTCACACTTCTCAGGCTTAGTGTACAGCAAACGTGGGCAACCAACAACCTGTGAGCTAGATCCAGCCCCTAAGGCATTGTGATCTGGTGTTCAGGAACCCTGCCCAAAACTAGAAATGAAAATGAAAAATTGCTTCCAAAAGTGTTTGTGCACTCTTTATCTCGCTCTCTTAGGTTTATAGGTGGAATGTCCTGGCCAATCACTACATAGGGTATGCTACACAGATATCATGTGCACATAAATTATACACCATTACTGTGTCATGCCTCACTAGTATGTCAGTTATACAACATGAGCTAACACGTTATCTAAATACAAAGCTATTACTGCTAGATGACAACTTTATTGTAGAGCCAAACTATCAATGAGAAGATTGGAAATACATTTCCAGCTCCCAGATCAGTGTCGGAATAAAAATAAGTCTCATGAGAATACAGACACTGGACACTCCTCTTATACAGCATCCATAATACAACCTTTATGCACCCAATGAACATGAAACCATTTTTCTAAAGTCCAGATGGAATGCCTAGTATCTCAGGATACTGTTAGTGAAATATTCTTAGCTGGCCAAACACCAAAAAGGTACTTGTGTTTTGCCTTATTTATTTTTTCTGGCATATATAAGTTTTGCAACATGGCATTGTGACATCAGCCTGTTAAACTGCAGCCATTCCAAAGTAAATGTCTTGTTTCCAAGCTTCTGTGGGAAAAGTATCAGTTGCTCAACAAACTCCGAGCTCTTGATGAAATAAATGAAATGTTGTAAGAGCACTTTGAGTCTTTGACAGCAACTTTCCTCTTTCTAGATTCATTGGATGTTCCCAGTTTCCAAACTCAAGTATCCCAGCCTGTTCTTAGTCACAAATCAGTCTAGTTAGATTAATGTTGATTTTAATAAGTTTGCTAAGCTTCAAATGTCAATAACTATAACAGTAAAAAAGAAAGATCTATTTCAAACAGAAGGTTACAATTTAGAAACAATTATTCATCTGCAACAAACAAAATTGAACAACTACTATCAAAATTGCTGCATTGTGTGTATCTAAATGACAAAATTGGTGTTATAAGGGCTGATAAAGAAGGCTCCTCAATTGCACTAAAAGTTTTAAGAAACATTTTGATTTTGTTTGTCTAGTCTCTAAGACAGAGTGTTACCGGTTCTAATAGGCAAATGTGTCTGTAACCAGAAAGTCATTTCACAGTTGTTGGACTGTTGGCCCAGTCACCCATTATAGGTCAAGCCCACAAATTTAGAATGTTAAAGATTAAACCACAGAAATTGTCCCAGATAAGTCAAATTTGTTTCAGTTTTGGTCCTACCTCCCAGCTGTCTCTAGGTGATGCCAATTTGTAACCATAGCTTGGGCTTCACCATTTTTTGAAATTACACCTGGTCCTTTTATGAGTGTTGGTCAGCCACAACATCCAACCTAGCTTGACCAATATGTGAGAGTTTAGGTGGGGTACCACCTCAACCACAGCTTCATAACGACTAAGAGATGGATTCCTGCCTAAGCAGGCAACCATCCAGCTGGTTCTATCACAGTTGACCTCATATTCTTACATTCTTGAGCAATGCCCAAAGCAGACGGAAATGTCTCCCAGATGCAATTGAAAGATGTGGGTGGGACAGCAAATTATTTGGCAATGAGTGGGTGGGGAGCAAGGAAATCAGGTTTTATTTTCCAGTTCAGTGATTTAAAGGGTAGAATCTGTGTTTGTCATTGTATGACCGAATTGCTTCAGAATGTGACTATGCAATACATACCACAGAATGTGACTATGCAATACATACCACATTAAATATGTCCATTTCTACTAAAGGCACTTCAAGGTGTATTCTAGGGATAATATAAAATATGGCCAAGTTTTAGTTTGTTTCAGTTCCTTCTGATAATGAGAAAAGTACAATTCCTGGGGAACTATGCAACCACCTGGTTCTACTTCCAAAATGGAACCCAGAACAATTATGCACATGCATAGAAAAACCTACAGTCAGGGAAGGCTTCTCTGACATTGCAAGCTGCATTTATGACATGGATATATGAAGCTGTCTTATCCCGTATGTGCACCTATTTTAGTCCTGTCTGCTTTGGCAGTGGCTTTCCAATCTCTTAAAAGAAGGTCTTTTCCAGTTCTGTTTCCTGATATCATTTTTAATAGGATACATTGGAGTTGAGCCTAGAACCTTTGTGCTTGCAAACTATGTGTCTACCACAAAGCAATGGCTATCTCCTACCTGCACTGAGCTTCCTGCATTGGTGTAATGCATGGCATCAGCATGTCATGTTTCTGAAAAATTCATCTGTGCATATGTGAAGTAACCGATGACTTCAGACAAGAGTTGCAGTTCTACAGCAGAACTCAGTAGTTTACAGTAAGTCCAGCGACTGGTTGTGTTTGACTCAAATACAGGCAGAGCCACAAATATGCCACTGCTTTGAGTGGAATCTGGTGGCATTGCAGACAATTCCCAGAGGAATTTGCCTCTAGACAGGCTGCTACCACAACAGACAGCATAAGTAAATGTAGGGGGAAGTTTACGCAAAGACTGAAATGGTTTAAGAACATGATCTTACAGATCTTCAGTCGGAGATATTCTAAATGTAATTTACGTTGAGGTTTCTCTTCTTAAGGGAGTGAGGAATATTGTATAATCAATCAGACTTTAGAATGGGGGGGATCTTACCACAATGGATCTAATTTCAGAGTTGACTTTTTGAGAATTATAGTCCAGTCCTCTCCAAACCCCCCTCCACATCGATACAGCTGTCCCCGAGGTCTCCTCCAGGTGAGGGGACCTTTGCCTGAGGGTAAGCTTCCACTACCCTGACGGATCTACTCAGACCTGCACTAGCAATTTTGCTTGTGCAAGTCCAAGTGGACCTGGGTAGGTAGATCAAGGTTGGAAAGAGGGATAGGATATCAGTGGAGCTACCGCCACCAATATCAACCCACTCCCCACCCTCAACACTCCCCATCCCCATCCAGGTCACCTACCTGTTCCACCCAGCCCCAGCCACATTCTGCCCACGGGCCATGCCTGGGCCAACTTGTAGGTGCCAGGGCTCCCACATAGTCCTTGTGGCGGCAGCCAGGCATAAAAAGCCAGGCCAGGCATAGAGGACAAGGCAGCCCTCTATGGTGCATCACCTTTTGCAACCATAGGAAAGTGTGCTGCACTGCTGGAACACAGTGGGCCCATAGGATTGGGCCATTAATGTAAGAAAATGTGCAGGTAAATATAAGAAAATGATAAGTGTAAAAAGATCCAGAAGAATTCAAGCGACGTTGGACTTATGAATCAAGAGTATTTTGGCAAGCCTCAAATATCAGATTTGTTATATTAATACTGAAGCATTATTCCAACATGTTTGATTATACCAATTAATAGATGTTAATGAACTTGCATAGATGGCAACAGAAAGCCATTTGCAGTGAAAAACCACAAAGTGTAAATGCACTCTTTAATCCTGCTGAACCATACCAAACACAGCCCTCAAGGATAAAGGAAAAGATTTCCTTTATGTTTTGCACAGTATTATTACCATTACTGGGTTTTCTCCATCTGTGTGAGTCACAAAGCATTGCACACTGTTGAGCTCTGGTAGATTGCATCATTAGCAGAATGAATTTTTCCATTGACTCCAAATCTTCCATTATTACTCTTTATTAACTACAAGTCTTTCACTGTTATTGTCTATACAGTGTTTTATATGAAGGAATAGAAAAATGGTATCATGACTAAACATTTCCAGGCCTGCTGAGAAAGACAACATCAAAAAAAATCTTGGCTCTGTCATACACTTAAATCTCTCCTAAAAGGAAAATTGAAACTCTGTTAAAAGCGCTTATTGGCCTATGGCTTTTTGATAGCTTTTGTTTTGGGATTTCAGGGTGCGTCTGTGTGCATTGGGTAGCCTAATCCTAACCTATGTCGGCACAGCAAGGCTGTATGGCCTGCGCTGTATCCAGAGCAGGTTAGGAAGTGGCTGGAGGTCTCCTTGGGGCAAGGGGTATGTTCCCCTTTAACCCATGTCAAGTCCCAGCCTGCCCTATGGGACTTTTCAGATCCACACCACCTTTCCCACCTTCCCTGCCAACTTATCTGCTTTGATTGGTCCTGATACATCTGTGGCCTTCCTGACAGCACTCCAGAAGTGCGTGCCTCCGTGCACTATCAGTATGCCATTCACAATTGCCATAGGGCAGAACATATGTTCCACCAGCATTAACATCCAATAGTATTGGGCCATTAATCAATTATTAATTAATTATCAAAAGTGAGGAAACCTTTTGTCTGGGTTTACCTGATGCAAGTAAAACAAATTTTTGCATATCGCTAGCAGGAACTGAATCCTTTTGTATTTAGCCACTGATACAAAGGCTGCTCTTGCAGCCCACCAGAGCTATCCGGAGCATTTTATATAACTGATAAAACTTTTGGGGTGAAAATTGTTTCGCTAATGCAAGTAAAACAAATTGGGTGGTCAGTTCAGCCAGTCCACAACCCAATAGCACAGTAACACTAGAGCAGGGGTGCTCAATAGGTGGATCGCAATCTACCGGTAGATCGCGAAGCAAAATGAGTAGATCGCGGAGTGCCGAACCCCCCCCCCCTTCAGGTGCCTCTGGGAGGAAACGCCGGGAGTAAGGCCCATTGTACTCAATGGGGCTTACTCCCAGGTAAGTGTGGCTAGGATTGCAGTCTCACAGCCTAATCCTAGGTATGTCTACGCAGGAGTAAGTCCTGTTATACTCAGTGGGGCTCAAGGTACACCAACATACATTGTACACATAAATGTTATATGTTATGATGGCGCGAACATTGTAAAAAAAACTCTGGTAGATCTCCGGGCCTTGCTGGGTTTCAAAGTAGCTCTCGAGCCAAAAAAGTGTGAGCACCCCTGCACTAGAGTATAGCATCAACATATTAATTTGTTGCACTACTAGTCAAAAAAGAACTGAAAAGAGTTAACTCCCAAATAGTTTTAAATGCCTTTTCAGCCTGTTCCTCAGCTATGCAAGTGGAACGTGTTGGCTCACTGCACATCCTTGCCACACACATCTATGCACATTTTTTTCCTCTTTGTAATGTGAGTTAGTCGTTTGCTGCCAACTACAAGTGAGGTTCAAGTTATGATGAAGTTTTGCAATTGCAAAAGCAGAGTGATATTTCAACATGTGTAGGAATTTCAGAACCTACTGAGGGGGATATGTGGTTAGAAAATAAAATATTTAGAGTTGTTTAAAGGGTGGAGTGGAATTGCTTCAGAAAAAAAGTGGTGGGCTGGAATATTTTGCTAGGTGCCCAGTGAACTTCCCCCCCCCCTCCCATCCTGCCCAGAATAATTTCCAGTTGCCAGACTCCCCTGTTCTGTCTCCATGCTTGACAGAATCTGGAATATTCTGGTAGCAGAGATTCCCCCAATTTAATAGCTTAATTATGCATGAACAAAGGCACAGTGCACTGATGCTTTGCATCACTCCCTTAAAGGGAACTGTTATGGTTTGTTCTGTATGTTAGAGAGTAACAACCCAATCCAATGCAGGCTGTTGCCCCAGGGTACATCGTCACCAAAATGCTGTATTCTGCAGAGCCAGGGAGGTAGCCGGAGATCTCCTTGGGTTAAGGGAACATTGGCACCATTACCCCATGTTGGGGCCTCTGCACCAGCTATTTAGCAGGCACAGAACCAAACTGGCACAGAACCAAGGAAACCCATGTAGGGCTCTGAGGCCTGGGATGGTGCATAGGATGCAGAAGTGGCCTCTGCTGCCATCCCCACCCCCATCCTGGGCCTAAATCACCCCCAATCCACCCTCCCCACACCCAATTTCGCCTCCTCCTCACTTTCCCGCACCCTCTCCCTGACCCAGAATGCCTCTCCACACTCAGTGGGAAACTTACTGTTGTCTGGTCCCAGCAGTCATCTGACCAGTGCAGAGTCCCAGTGTTGACTGGCACTGCCCAGCAGTTGAATTGGGCTCTTGATTTGAGGTGTATGAGGCTGTGTGTGCAGTTCACCTCCTAGAACTCTGTACTCAATTCTGGAGTGTGTTGCAGGGAATTGAGGAAATATTTTGTGCCTCTGTAGCTTTGGGTTAATAAGTGTGCAGGTGAATTTCCTTTTCCTACTGTTATGGAGGAGTTCTGTCTGACATTGTGATCAAGGGCACTTACTTCCAGGAAAGTCCACACAGAGTTGCACCCTTAAAATGTTCCTGTCCTTCCTTATGAATGTGAATATTCTCTGCAAATATTCTTGTCTAGGTTCTGCTGCACAGTTTTGCTGGAAAGTGTCCCTGGACACTTTTCAAATATTTGTATAGCTCTTCTTCCCTATGGGCCTCCTTTGAAACAACACATTTTTACATACTGGCAGACAGAAGCAAGCATAACAGTCTCTTAGGGGGGACTCCTACAAACTTACAAGTCTCAACTATTACCACTTTGTATTAACATCCCACTCTCAAGTCTCACACATGTGTACTGTTCTGTAGCCCAGGGCAGCTTCTCTGCCCCACCAAAACTGTGAATTGAGTTGAATAAACTATACAAATACATATGTTGTACATTGATCCAGAAGTGCCTCAGAGATTCAAGAGTGGTTCAGTTTATCTCTGTTGGGTGTGCGAGTTTAACGTATTGGCCTAATAGCTCTTTCCCAGGGACAGAAGAGTGTAACAGGTTGGAGAACAATCTGGATAGACAGAGAAGTAAGAAAGAGAGAAACCACAGGATGATAAAAGCTTCCAGCATGATCTTGGGTCAGTCACTTTCTGTCAGCCTCACCTACCTCACAAGGCCGTTGTGAGGACAAAAAGAGGAGAAGAACCATATATACCACTCTGAGCTCCTTGGAGGAAAAGTGGTATAAAATGGGGGGGGGGAAATAAAATAATAAAAGGTTATAGTGGAGAGTAGTTTTTGCCTCACCCTACTGCCTTGTGCCCTGAGAGCCAACAAGCAGCATTAAATCCCTGGGACATGTTTCTCCTGGGCCCTGAAAAGAGAGCTGCTTTTGCCCTTCTCTTTCATATACAGTGCCAAACCATCCATGGTAAGTTGAGATAAACCTTTGAGACTGAACAAACTGCTGAAGCCCAGAATCTCTGGAGCAAATGGGATCCATGCCACATCAGCATGCAAGCTAGCAAAGAGTTTGGCGGGAATGCAGCCTCACCATGCCGAAGGCTAGCAGCTGGGTGGGCAGCACTGCCTTCAAGGTAGCCATTTTGAGGATTCTATAGGACAAATTCTTTACCTCTCTGCCTCTTGCTGTCTTCAATAATGTTAAGTCTAATACTGTCCTACACATTAAGAATTTTCTGGTCACATGATGTTAGCTGCAATGAGATTGGTTTATATGGACACTCCCTTTGAGAAAACTGTAAAAAAAAATATCATGACAATTTATGTTGGGATCCAGAATGTAAATTTAAAAGGGTTGCCAGGTTGGATGCCTCCAAAACCTGAGATTTCTGAGGCGGGGTGGGTGGGGTCTGGAGATGTCATAAGACTGCCAAACCTTCCAAAAGGTAATACCAGGGTGGAGTCCAGCAGGAAATGAGTGAAGTCCAGCAGCAGTCCTAAAGTTGCTTCAGATTAACCTTTAACACTCATATTTACCTGAGGAAAAAGTCAAATGTTGGAGAAACAAGGTCATTTTTGTCAAACTGGACAAAGTAAATGGTTTCCTTACCTGAAAGTAAATGGTTAACAAATTTTTCTCAAGGCTGACCTAAACATTTATCCTATGACAGGATACTTTCCTCTTACATGACTGTTCCATGTCAGATTTCATGTTGTGGGATATTGTGTGAATGCATCCACATCAAAAGTATCACTCACATAATAAGCTCACACATCAGAGAAAAGGCAAGACTAGATGCCTTCTCTTTGGTGCATAACTGTTTCATTTGAGGTGTGACCTTAAGGTAAGATGAACACTCAGACCTACACAACAGGTTAAATCTGCAATCCTACCTACACTTTCCTGGGAGAAACATCACTGGACACAGTGGAACTTGCTTCTGAATAGACATGCATAAGATTGTGCTGTAAACTTGCAGTGGTAGAATCTGAGCCATGTCAAAGAATGAATGTCTGAATTGGCCTTCAGATACTGAATTACTGACTAGAGCAGTGTATATTTGTCCAGTGTAAGAAAAGAAACAAAACACATGAATGTCACAACTGTGTGTCAGTGCATGACAACACATGTTGTGTTTTGTTCAGTTTAGCCACCTAATTTAGCCATGTGCCAGGGTGTAAATGGGAACAATAAGAGTGAAAGTAGAGAGTAACCAGTGTTTCTCAAATTGTGGGTCGGGATGCACTAGGTGGGTTGCGAGCCAATTTCAGGTGGGTCCTCATTCATTTCAATGTTTTATTTATAATATATTAAATTTGATGCTACCATGGTATGTGATTGCATTTGGGGAAATGTTACAGATCTGTACTTTTAACAGACTATTGTGTATACGATAGTAAATGAGACTTACTCCTGGGTAAGTGTGGGTAGAATTGCAGCCTAGGATTGTTAAAAATTTGCATCTTGATTATGTCACTTCCAGTCATGACCACTTCTGGTGGGTTCTGGCAGATTCTCATTCTAAATAGTGGGTCCCGGTGCTAAAGTGTGAGAACCACTAGACTAGAGAATAATAATGAGAGTTAGTTTTCTTTCCTAAAATCTGAATCAGTCTTCAGATTACCTCAGAAAATGGTTATGAAGGCTGCTTTTCTTTCCTAACCTTTGAGTGTGTTTTGGGGTGTGAAATTTTGCAGGATATTTGACATGGTGCAAGATTCAGAGGTTACTGAAAACAACCATTGCACTGCTGTAACTTAACTTTACTCAGAATTTCACAATCCTTGCTCAAACCACAGGATTAGTACTAAAGGCAACAAAGCAGCAGGGAACCAGTAGGAATGTGCCACAGTTCATAGAACAATTGGTTCAGATTTAATTTGGTTGACCTTTAATCTCTCTAGATCATCAGTGGGTCTTCTGTTGAGCATCATACAATACTGCTCTAATCAGGTTGCACAGGGTTTGCCTAGAATCCATAGTATTGGTGAATACAATGATGATAATTTCATGCAAACATGACTTTCACAGGAAATAATACAATGGCGTGCAGTAACACAATAAGGCAGGGTTGCCCAAACCCTGACCCTGGGACCACTTGCAGCCCTCGAGGCCTCTCAATGCGGCCCTCAGGGAGACCCCAGTCTCCAATAAGCCTCTGGCCCTCCAGAGATTTGTTGGAGCTCACACTGGCCCAACGCAACTGCTGTCAGCGTGAGGGCAACTGTTTGACTTCTCGCATTAGCTGTGGGATGAGGGCTTCCTCCACTGCTTACTGTTTCATGTCTGTGATGCAGTAGCAGCAGCAAGGGAAAGGCCAGCCTTGCTTTGTGCCAGGCCTTTTATAGGCCTTAAGCTATTGCAAGACCTTCATTCATTCATATAAGTTCATCTTTAACATATTCATTTATGAAAACTTATGTAAATTTATTCAAATTTTAAATGTAAATTAATTCTTTCCCCCCCCCCAGCCCCCAACACAGTGTCAGAGAGATGATGTGGCTCTCTTGCCAAAAATTTTGGACACCCCTGCATTAAGGGCTCAATCCTATCCAGCTTCCCAGTGCTGTTGCAGCCATAATGCAGTCTCAAGGTAAGGGAACAAATGCTCCCTTATCCTGAGGAAGCCTCTGTGTCTGTCCCTCCCACTGTAGGATGCAGCACACACCCCATTAGCGCAACTGCATCAGTGCTGAAAAGTTGGATAGGATTGGGCCCTTATTTTACTACTAGAAATTTTTGATTGCTTTGTTACCAGATATTGTTCAAAGCTGCTCATCATCTTCATATACCTGCTATGCATTTTGGATAGCTTCATGATAAATGTAGCTATAATTGGGTCAATAAGATGGTACTATCAATAGTTGGTATGGTATCTTTGACCTCAAGGCCACTTCACAGTGGGGTATGAATGGGGGGGCGGAGGGCTGCAAGCCCTGGGTGCCAAGCTGCTGGGGAGTGACAGAGGCCACCTCCTAATTTTTAAAATCTTGGTATTCAAAGTGTAATTTCATGCAGAATGCAATGAAATAAACCATGTTGAAATATCTCTATTCTATCAAACATCATAGCTCAAAAACCAGAAAATGAAAATACAACTGCCTTGTGTAAGAAAAAGTGCATTACACTGGGAATCCTGTAACAAAAGGTGAACATCAGTGATTTTCAACCTTTTTCATCTCACAGAACATTGGCAAGGCACTAAAATGGGCAAGGCACACCATCAGTTTTTTGACAATAGACAAGGCACACTGTGCTGTCAATGAAGGGCTCACATTCCCCAATGACCCTACTAATAAATGACCCTCTCCCAAATTCCTGTGGCACACCAGGGGATCATTCATGGCACAGTGGTTGAAAATGGCTGGTAACAAAAAGTGGATTATTCTGAGATTACCACTGGGAATAAATAGGTTGTTGCAAGCATTCCAGAAAACCAAATGTAGACTTCATAAATGTATGTATGTTTTGCCTTTCTTCTATATTACAACAAAACTGCTTTTGTATGTGTGATAGACCACAAATCCACTCCATATTATCTTGATGGGAATTCCTTCCCTGTTTTGTTTTGGGTTATGATCTCTAATGTTCACTACACATGTGAAACCTATTATACATGAAACCTATGTTCTGCTTGCATTTCTTCTCTGACCATTATTATTATTATTCATTTCATACCATGACTATTGCTGAAAACAATTTTGTCATGGGGAGGGTGCCAAAAATTTATGGGCCCTGGGTGCCAAATGACTTTCATACGCCGTTGCAATTTCATACCTTATATCCTTTTAAGCTGCCTACTGAAGATATTTTAAGGCTACACGTAAACATACAAAATGTATATACAACAAAACAGGTGTATTGTATAGGTATGCTAGTTTTGTCACTGCAGTTGGCCACAGTTCTTTGCTCATCATACATCCATCAGCTAAAAAGGTTGGTATCTGTGTAATGACTGACCAAATAACACCAGGCCAAATTGTTCTCATTGATGAAGCCACAACAGGAGTCCGACAGATGTAACAGGTTTCAGTTATATACTATCCTCCTAATTTCCAATATGAATGGGCTTTCTTCATCACCAAGGCATGCAAATGAATTATGCTCCTTTTTTCGCCCTAAATCTCCCATTGCGTTGCATTCCTTTGCCAGGGGGGGAAAAAAACTTTTTGTAGTTGGGAAGAGGAATTCCACACAATTGCATTCTATGCTGTCTTGTGGTCAAATAATATTAGACCCATGACATTCCATAGGATCACCTTCCAGAATGACAGGTGGCTCTTTTGCTCTTCATAAGTCATTGCGCAGAGATCCACATGGAACATAGGACTTTGTTTATAAAGCACTTGAGAAATTATTTTGTAATTGCCATGGGTTTTTTTTTATTGTGCTCTTATCCCAAGTTCCCACAGAAGCTGTGAAAGCTGTTAAGTTATTTTCTTATTGTTTCTACTACACGTCTGGTGACTTGAACTCTGCTAACTAGCAATCATGCTGTTTTGTGTTCTTTGCTTATAGTCTCAGTGGGAAAATAAAAAAAAGCAAAGTTTGTTTTAATACTGGTTCTACTAGATGGTACAATAATGGGAAGGGCTAGAGCAAAATCCTAAACCCACCTGTGTGCTTTGTGGTCCCATTGAAGTCAATAAGATTGGTGAGATGTAACCTAATGCTGGACTACATAGCACAGTTGCTTGGGAAATATCCTGGTGAGGAAACTAGTTCTTAAAAACATATGGACTGCTTTTGTAGTTTGTTCTTCACAGGTGAGCTGTGGTTTTCCCTTTTCTTCTTCTGGAATAAACAGAAGTAGCCTTCTGTTGTTTCTAACAAGTGGCATTCCTGGCCACTCTCCCGCCTGGGGCACACCGCCAGGGGTGTGACCTCCCCCACCTGGAGGTGCCAACTCCATGTCTGCTGCCTTCCCCCAGGCATTCTGAAGATCAGGGAAGTCACACGCAGCCTCCCTGAACCTCAGGAGACCTTGTAAGGCTTTCTGGAGGCCAAAAATGGTCACTTTTTAACCAATTTCTCAATATGCAATCATCTAAATCCAAAATTGCTCTCCTTTTCCATTTTTCCATATAAAGATTACCTTTATGTCTTCTTCTGCAATTCTTTGAGCACACTGAGCAATAGCTCACAGATAGCTCTTACTTAAATTGATAATATGGGTCAGGTATGTTGTGGCTATCTGCATGTGGTGATCATTTTGGTTACTCACCGTGTTGTGATATCATTCGTTGTGGCTTCTGTAGATTTCTGCCACATTTTTCCTGTTGCTGGAAAAGTGCTTAACTTAGACACATTGACATGGGTAATATCAAATTCTTCATTATTTTCTCTGACTTCTACTGTCAAATGCCCTGTATTATGTGTCTGCTACTACCAGATCTTTTCCTGGCTTATATTCAATAGTTAAGTCATTCAGCTGAAACTGGAAAAGAGTATGGATTCTGGGTGGGACATCTGCCAACCTCTTTTTAGCACTCTATAGTCCTGTGGCTATTCTGCAGCGACCAGCTAGTCCTAGATGCAAATGTGGAACTTTTCACAGCCATATACTGAGGCCAAAATGGCTTTTTCTACTGGTTGATAGTGGAACTCGGTTTCTCCATCACTCTCTTTAATAGCGTCTGGCTAATCTGAGGTGCCTGCTTGTTCTGCTGACTTTGTCTGAACTGAAATGCGTATCTGCCCAAAGTTTCTTTTGCAACTTTGGATCTCTAGTGCCAATCAGAAGCTGTCCTCTTATTATATCTTATAACTTATTATATGTCCATCTTTTATATTTTTTACAGGCCTGATTCTTTTATGATTTGCTGCTGCTCTATGCTCTTTTTACGGGACTATTTTTTATCTGACTGCTGTTTTTATAAGTGTTAATATGTTTTTATTTGTTTTAAATTATGTTTTTAATCTGTTTTAACCTGTTGTAAGCTGCCTTGAGTCCCTTCGGGGAGAAAAAATAAAGTTTTTATTATTATTATTATTATTATTATTATTATTATTATTATTATTATTATTATTATTATTATTATTATTATTATTATTATTATAGAATATAATTGTCCAGAGTGTCACCTCTGGGGCTTCAGGTCTGATAAAAAATGATCAAGTTCCAATCATTCACTTTTATTAAGGAAAGATCACGCAAGACTAACAAGCAATCTCCCTTCCAGAGAATCCTGGGCCTCCATCTCTAAAAGTAAACACATCCATACACCATAACTTCATTTGAATATTTTCCAGGATACTGCATTACTGCAGAGATTCCTCTTTTTAGGGACTCAGAGGTTCTCCATATTTGCAGCAGCATTTTTTCATCTCAGAAGTCTGATTCAAACTTCTCTTTGCCACCTTGCTTATGCTGGGACTATATTTGGATCTGATCCTGAGGGGTTTCGCAGGTGGGACATGGTGGGGCAAGAGCCAGAGGCCCATAATCACAAAGGACCCACAACCATGCTTGGCCAGTGAGGCAAGCCAGGGCCAATGGGAATGCTTACAAGGTGATTTGGGCAGCAGTGAACTGTCAACTTTCCTCCCCAATGCCAACTCATAATTCCTGAATGTTTTGATCTAGGACAGGGGTGGGCTGTCTTTCAAGACCTTTCAACTAAAGGTCTTGGACCTTTAACAATTGTATAGATGAGGGAATTTCAGCAGGCGTAGTTTGTCATCTCATAGATGACAAGCTGTACCTGCTGAAATTATTTCTCCTACACAGTTGTGAAAGGTTCAGGATCCCTAAATTTGAAACTTTGCCCACCCAATCTAGGATTCTGTATTGGAGGGAATAGTGAAGCAGCAACAGGGAAAGAAAGAGGGCAGTCTGACAGGCACCCTATTGGGCTTACTGGGAGGCAATAGGGAGCAGTAGCAGAACACCCTTTTCTTCCCTTGACATCAGTGTCAGAATCCTGTTGTTGTTCCTCCTCACTTTGGCCCATTAAGCCAACCAGGGTCTTAGAGCTTACCAGAAGGAGGTAAGAGACAAGTGGCAGCTGTGAAAACAAGTCCTTCATGCCATCAACACTACACTAGCAACATTTTAAGAAGGAGTGTTGCACATCCACTTCCCAGTGCACATGTGGGCTTTCCGAAGCATAGTGGAGCATGTTACAGGGAGGCCCTCAACAGACTTTTGCCTCAGGGTCCTTAAAAGCTGGAGCCATCTGTTTTACTCAAATTGATTGAGCTAAAAGCAGAGACATTGCTAGAGGCAACAGCACACAGGGCGGAGATGTCATGACATCACTTCTGGGTTCTCCCAGAGGAGGAGGCAAAGGTGATAGTAGCGGTGGCAGCAGCTTTGCAATCTGGCTGCCACTCCCCATTCCTTCTCCTTTGGAGACCCTGGTTGAGCTTCCAAAAGAGAAAGAAGGGGGCAGCAGCCGGTTTGCAAACAAGATTTGGCTGGGTTCATTGCAGCAGAGCTTGGCTGAGTTGCTTTGGAGAAGAGCCTGGCCTTTTCCTAGCCCTGCTCATTCTGTTTTGTAACAAAAACCAGAAGTGGGTCGCAATTGCTTTAGAGAGGCATTCTGAGGTATGTGGAGCCCTGCAGAGCCCCCACACCCTGTGGA
This sequence comes from Tiliqua scincoides, assembly GCF_035046505.1. NCBI lineage: Eukaryota > Metazoa > Chordata > Lepidosauria > Squamata > Scincidae > Tiliqua > Tiliqua scincoides. The sequence goes on from NC_089826.1 coordinate 65,453,988, forward strand.
GGGCCACAGTGACCATCAGGTATGTAAAAAAAAACTTTTTCTTTGCAGCGGCAGCACGATCGTAGAAGTGTCATCACCGCTGTCACCCCCTACAACTACTTAGGGAGGTCCTACCGCCTATGTAAAGTTTGGGAAATGCTGGCATAGGGCCCAATCCTATCCAGTTTTCCAGTGCTGGTGCAGTTGTGCCAGTGGGGTGTGTGCTGCATCTTGTGGTAGAGGGGCAGTCACTGGGGCCTTCTCAAGGTATGGGAACATGCAGCCCCATACCATGGGGTTGCCTTGTGGCTACACCGGAGCTGGAAAGTTAAATAGGTTTGGGCTCATAGTCTCTAAAATATGCTGAGCCCAAGCCATTTAACTCTGTGTATGTTGTAACCAGCATCTAGAATAGTACCTTCAAGAGAATAGGGAACCAGTGCTTTCAAGAGAGTAGGGGCACTAGTGTAATGTGCTTTTCTCCCCAGATGTTGCACAGAGTACCAACTAGCCATTCTTTTTTATAATCACTTGTGCTGCATTAGATACATCAATATGCCTGGCAACTATTGTGTTTCACTGGCAAGCTTCAGTTGCTGGAGTGAATGCTCCATATGTGTAAGAGCAGCCAGCTAGTTGTTACTGCAGCCAGCTATTCTTTGCTAGAAAGTGTTTGTAGAAACAAAATTTATCTTAACTGACAGTTCATCACATGGTGCTTCTTTCTCTGTCCTCCCCCTCCACCCTACCCCAAAACAGAGTAGGCCAGAGCAAAGATGGCTTGTTTCTTAGCAGTGGAACCCTCTTTTGGAGGCTAATGCTTTTTATCCATCAGCAGAGATTCTGTTGGGGTTCAGCTGCACAATAGCAGATATTTTTCTCCTCTCAAGCTAAAAGACATTTGTTTTGCTAACAGTTATCTTGCAGAAACTTCCAATCACAGAAGGATCAATAAAACTGGAAAACCTGGCAAAGTTAATTAAAGTGCACTCTTCCCTTAAAGGCTAGTCATTAAGATCTCATGTTCCCTCTTTAGTTCAGCAACTGTGAATAGATACATATCTACAAACATGATTGGGTGGGGGGGTAAGTTAAAACCTTTACATTTTTTTATAAAGCCTCCCAAGTATTGCATACCATTGAGATATGACCCCAGTGATTTGGGCTTTTTTTTCTCCTGCCTCTTGAAAGAAAGATCTGTCTTGAGACCTGTACTTGTTTCATGTTATTAAAATATATTCATAATCCACAGTGTCACTCAACTACATCTGCTTCCTATTTAATATTAGCACAGTGTGGGAGGATGCAAGACATCCGTTATCCCACTCTGTTCACAGATAATACATGCACAGGAGGAGTTCCTCTTTATTAGAAGGACACTTTTAATGAACCCCTTATTTCGTTGTTTCTCAAAGTCGTAAGTTGCAACACACCAATTCGTGCAGTGCTTCCCCGTCCCTTTAAGAGGCAGGGGAAGGGGGAGGCAGCGACGTGATTCTCAGGATCCCCAGGATCGCGTCACTAAGGGGGACGAGGGGGGGTGCTTTCACTTACTTTTAACTAGGTAGGGCTGCTGGAGGTGTGGGGAGCCCTGCACAGTGCCAACGCGCGGACGGAGGCAGAAGCCTCTGCTGCGGCGCCCACGCCGCCACTTGTGCTGGTGCAAGTGTACCGGCACAAGCGGCAAAGGTAGGCTTGGGTGGCGTGGGGAGGGGGCGGGAGGGGGTGTTACTGGATGGGGGGAGGGCAGCCTGGGGGCGGGCGCACAGGGAGCTGGTGGCAGGGCTGGGACCCAGCAGTTCTGCCGGATCCCAACCCCTGTCCCAGGGTGAGCAGAGCGACTTCAAGCCGCTCCGCTCTCCTCGGACTTGCGCCACGTCCGGAGGTGGAGCGGGTCCAAGGAGACCCATAGGGGTGCGCAGCCCTTACCCAGGGATAAGGGGAAGACCTTCCCCTTGCCCCTGGCTGAGCCGCTGCTCGCTGCAATCCCGCATTGGATGCAGCACAAGCCTCTTGGTTTGCCTGCTCCAGCGCAGGTTAGGATTGCGCCCGCAGACCTACAGCCAAATCCTTCCTCTGCCACCAGCACCAATGCAGTTGTACCATGGAGGTATGCTATGATGGGGGGGGCAATGCTATGCACGCCGTGGTGGGGGGCAATGAGGTGCTGTCCTTGAGGTAAGGGAACTTATTGGGGTCCTCAGACCTATACCAACTATAGAGCTGGTATACGTCCAAGGAGAGTAAGGGCGCAATCCTAACCCCTTAAGTCAGTGCTTTCCAACACTGACATAAGGGCAATGCAGCTCTGAGGTAAGGGAACAAGCATTCCCTTACTTTGAGGAGACCTCCGTGAGTGACACCCAATTGCAGGATGCAGCACATGTCCCATTGGCACTGCTGTGCCAGTGCTGGAAAGCACTGACATAAGGGGTTAGGATTGTGCCCTAAGGAGGCCAAATCTGACATCCATATTTGCTGCTGTATCTGCCACTCCACCTGCTCCCTATCTCCTACCCTTTCCAAAACCACCCAGTTACTCCCTGTTCCCTCCCCTCCCTACCCACCAATTGCCCCCATGCCAACTTATATTCTCTGTTACCATCCACGGGCTATGGCAGCACTTGCCTGATGGTGTTTTCAATGGCACACTGTGCGTGCTGTCACATGTCCAAGTAGACCCAACAGTGGTGTAGTTAATGAATGTGTAGCCTGGTGCAGAGCTCAGAATGATGCCCTGGAAGTGATGTCACAACCGGAAGAGACATCACACCCAGGCTTTATAAAACATGCAAATTGGGGGGAAACTTGGTTCTTCCCCCCAGCAGTTCACCACCCATTTGACCTGTCACCGCACGCCAGCCAGTGGCATAGCTAAGGCATATATCTGCTACCTAGAGTCAAAGAAGATTTTGTAGCCCCCCCATGACAAAATCAAATTTTAGTAAGTAAATAAATTAATTAAAAAGTGTACCCCTTATTGGTTAGAGACACTGTGCTCTAACCAATGAAGCGGTGAAGCGGGACTGTTATTCTCTCCCTGCTAAATATAAGAGGAGCACCACTTGGAAAAGTACCTCTTTTTAAGTTAGCAGGAGTAGCTGTATTATGATGCATGAAAATGAGTGCTGACTCATATTAACACCTTATTGGTTCCATGTTGTTTTGTAATAACATCTCATTGGCTCTCAGAACAATCAGTCTTATAGGTCGGTTTTGAGTTAAGAAAATCCACTTTTTGTTCCTTAAGGCAGTTGTGTTTTTGTTTGCTGGTTAATTGGCCATAACTTTTGATAGAAAACAGATATCCTAATGCAGTTTGTTTCATTGCATTCTGCATTAAATTACCTTTCCAATGATATATAACATGATGGTATTATTCGTACATACCAAGATTTTCACAGTTTTGACCACTAGTGTCAAGCTCAGCTTATTGTCCCCCTAAAGCTTGTTGCCCAGTGTGACTGCTACCCCCTGCATCCCCTTAGCTACACCACTGAGATCCAGCAGCTGGGCATGGACTTACTCCAGGGCAAGGTAATGACTGTTTTCTCTACCCCAAGGAAGCCTCCCAACACTGAAATTCCTCCACAGAATGCAGTGAACATCACTGCAGGGGGAGTTAGGTGGGATTGGGCTGCCCAATGGGCAAAATTCAGAATTGGATGAAATTTACAGGAATTTCCTAAGGAGACAAGCTCAGCTAGCGTTCATCCAGATAGATAACTGAATTATTTTAAAGGGTTAAAAATTGATAATTTAAAAATATTTCTGTTTATCTTTTCACATGTTTTGAAGGCCAATTTGCATAAAACAGCTTTGAGCTGCCCTTCTGTGAAACCTCTGAAAGAGTTCAAACACATAGAATCAGGGGTACAGGAGTTATTCATAAAAACAGTATTTGAGCTTATAATTTTCTTTTGTGTCCAATCTGCAACAAAGTCACAAGAGAATTGATCAGTTGATTAATTAGAAAGGCAGATGATTAATGCAGTGGTTCTCAAACTTTTTAGCATCTATAAAAATGTTTCACTTTACCAGCTGCTCAAGTCTCTGTGGTTATAATGGTGATGGGGCAGCAGTGCTCCCCCCCCCAAGTAGAAGGTTGTTTAACCCTTGATGCACATAGCCTAATCTGCCCTGTCATTTTCACAAACCACCAAAAACTGGGTCATAACCCACTTGGGCCAAGTTTGAGAACCACTGGATTAATGAATGATTGACAGCTCTAATAATTAGTGTGCTCTTATAGTCAACTACAACAAATATGGACAAATAACAATTAACAGCTTTTCCTATTGATTACATATATAGGCATTTTCTTTGGGTTTTTCTGCTCATAACCAACAGTGTGAGAAAAGATCTGGAAGAGTTTCCTTTTAAAAGTGTTCAATCTGATCATGTGGAAGTTATTAGTATAGTTCTTTTGTTTCACCAGGGTTGAGAAGTTTGGAATAACGTGAAGCTACACTGGACCCATCTGGCTGAGCAGGAAAATCCCGTTTAATTGCTCTTTTGCCAAATATGTTAAATCACTTCCTGGGAATGCAGTTAATTTAAAACATATGGAAGCCATTGAGAAAGGTCCATAGTGAATTCAAAGCTTTGCTTTTTTTTTTTTGCTTTTTTTTTTTTAGATGCAAGCATTTTTCATAAGTAACATGCGTGTTATTCTACTGGGATTATAGCTAACAAAGTATGTTAGCAACATACACACCCAAATGCCCCAAACATGGCCTCTGCCATTGGTGTTGATGCAGCCACACTATGGAGGTGTGGGCTGCACCCAGTGGCAGTGGTGGTGGTGGGAAATCAGGAAGCCTCTTCAAGGTAAGGGATCTTTTGTTCTATAGATCGCCTCGAACCTATATCAGCTTTATACCTGGCGTAGGTCCAAGGAAGGTAAGGAGGCACCAAAGGCATGTTTGCCTACATGCACATTTGCTAGCAAAATCCACCCATCTCCAGCCTGCTCCCTGCCTCCTGCCCTCCCCCAATCAGCCCAGAAACACCCCTTGCCTTTCCCCTGCCAATTCAGGAAACACCCTCTCACCGACTTACCAGCACTGGGATGGTAAGGTGGCCGCAGCAGGATGGCTCTGATGCTGCTGCCGCTTTGCACTGGTGGCTCAGACTGGCCCAACTGTAGCATGCTCCATGCAGTGACTTCGCTAGGCGGAGCGAGGGAATGTGGGTGCAGGTGACATACTCGGGGGGGTGAGACCGCTACTCTCCAAAATAGCTAAATCTTGGTATTTTTTTAAATAATAACCATCATGTTATATATCATTCAATGCAAGATTTAATGCTGAATGCAGTGAAGCAAACCGTGTTGAAATATCTATATTCTGTCAAAAGTTATGGCCAAATAATAATAAAAAACACAACTGCCTTAAGAAGTGAGTTTTCATAGCTCAAAACCAACCAATGAGACTGATTGTCCTGAGAGCCAATGAGATGTTGTTATAACCCAGCAGGAAACTAATAATGTGTTAGTATGAGTCGGCACTCATTTCCATGTATCAGAATGCATACTAGAACTCTTATTCGGTTATGTGAGTGTCATCAAGTTGGCCACTGGTGTGGGTGTAAATACTGGTTTCCGCCAGTAGGGGTAGTTAGTTGCTTAGTTTTAAGCCAGGTGGATTGCTCTCTCCTACTGTTACTAGCCCTCTGGTTTGATTTCTTTTCCTGTCTTTTGTTTTCTACCGTAAGTAACAATGACTGCAATTCTTTCTTTGTCCCAGTAAAGTTCTTAACAAACGTCCATTAGTTTGCTTTATGTGGGATTGCTTTAATCCCTGCTAACAAAAGTAACCCACAATAACCCAACTCCCTAACATACTCTCCAACTTCTCTGTAAATTGCCTGCTTCTCCCTTTTAATTGTCAGAAACTGTCTCATAGGGAAAGGACTGACCAGATCCCTTTTGGACTTTGGTCAGTCTCTGCCAGCCACAGCTAGGCAACGCCAGGCTTGGTTCCTGCCATTCAGAGATGACTTCATTCTAAGTTCTTGCCATGCTTACCAAACAAGCAGGAAGTTGAACTATGCGCCCTTTAAGTATTTGACTGATCAGTTGACTAGAATGTCATGTTTATACCCTGCAGCATCAGGCCTTAGGAAGATGGAGTTTACCACCACCACAGAATGCAATATGCACCCATCAGTGCTGGAGAGTTGGATAGGATTGTGCTGTAAGGTCAGTCCAGAGTTGATTTGGTGGCAGCTCTGCAGTATCATGCGTTATAACTGGGGGTGTGCTTAAATATTTTTATTTTTTCCCAGATTTTGTTTTTCCCCAAGGAGGAAAAGTGCAGAAAATGCTGTTACGTGTTTTTATTCCAAGGGCACATTTTTGTAAAATATAATCACTTTTTAAAGTGTACTGGGTAGGTGATATACATGGTATAGTATCAGCAGATGCACTCAGTCATTACCCATGCCCTTCCTCCCCAGTCCAGCCCATTATTTTTATTTTTATTTTTTTTTTTTGCAGAATTCCTAGTTTATTTTTTTGAAGATTTCAGGAATATTTTTGTTTGTTTTCAAAAATGAGAAGTGCAGAAAGCAGTGTAATTTTTTAAAAATTTCATTATCACTGAAAAATCACATCTCTAATTATAACACATGGTTAATGTCAGCAGTGCAGGGCTGTCATCAAGTATCCCTTAAACCAGGTGTCTCCAAACTTTTCAGTATAAGGGCCACATTAGATCCCAAAGGATCTCCTCTATGGAGAACTCGTGCAAGGAAAGCGCCCTACAGGTAGACCACAGCTGCGATACAAGGACATCTGCAAGAGGGATCTGAAGGCCTTAGGAGTGGACCTCAACAAGTGGGAAACCCTGGCCTCTGAGCGGCCCGCTTGGAGGCAGGCTGTGCAGCATGGCCTTTCCCAGTTTGAAGAGACACTTGGCCAACAGTCTGAGGCAAAGAGGCAAAGAAGGAAGGCCCATAGCCAGGGAGACAGACCAGGGACAGACTGCACTTGCTCCCGGTGTGGAAGGGATTGTCACTCCCGAATCGGCCTTTTCAGCCACACTAGACGCTGTTCCAGAACCACCTTTCAGAGTGCGATACCATAGTCTTTCAAGACTGAAGGTTGCCAACACGCTGTATATTATACACATTTTCATTGGCCAAAAAAGAAATGAGTTTTTTAATGAATGAACGAAATTTAAATGAATGAATAAGTTTTACTTGAATCTTTTTTGTAATCAGCATGATATGATTCAGAACAAAAGAGAAATGTGACAATTACAAGGAAACAATGCCATGCTTAAACTGAGAAATGATATATAATGAATTGTGTAAAATACACTAGAATTTTAACGTGTAATTTGTGAATAAAAACTAAACAAAATAATTTGTGTAAAATAAAAATAAAGGTTTGATAGTCATGCCTAAGAACATTAGTCATGATTAACTAAACTTAGGACACACAGTGTGAATTCACCAGTGTGGATTCATAAACTCCATGTACTGGTGCAGCTGAGGACATGTGAACAGAATCCAGTAGTGATGCACAGAAAAGCAATACAGTAGGTATCTGCTCTTCTTCAAATACTGCACAACTTATTAAGAAAGAATAAGCATCCATTCCATTATAAATCACTGTTATCTAACACAGCTGCATGTATTTTCTTGGGCAGGCAGTTGTATTACAAAGGTGTCCCATCAAAAGCAATAGTTCTTTTCATTTAAAGGCACATCTGTTCCAAAGAAGTTTGCAAAAAAAAAAAAAATTAAAAAAAGCAGACGTCTTCACTGGACCAACATTTTTATTTCATTTTAGCATGCCTTCAGAAAATGTCCGTATATCATAACAGAAAGAGCTTTGGAGCCATTTTCCTAATACAACCCATAGCCCAAGCAGCATCTTTTGCATGACTTCTGCCACTCATATTCAGAGGACCAATCTATCCGCAGATCTGACTCAATATAGGTTCCTTGGACCCAACTTGAGCCAGACTTGGCCCAAACTGAACCTTCTGAAGGTGACCAGAGCTGTGTTCTGGTTGCCTCCGGAGGGCTTTCTGAAGCATCTGCCCACAGCATCTGTGGGCTTCAGAATGGCCAACAGGGCCAAAAAGGCTACTGCCGTAAACGGCCATTCTGAAGCCTGCAAAGGCCATGGGCAGATACTTGCAGCCTCTGCGGGCTTTAGAAAGCTGTCCAGAGGCGACTGGAGTACAGCTCCAGTTGCCTTCAGAGGGTTTAAAGGGCCAAAACTGCAGATTTGCTTATCTGCCGTTTTTGGTATCCATGAGGGGTCCAAGAATGGATTCCCCAGATACCAAGGCCACACTTGTAATTGTTTTCTATAGAAACTGTGAGTACACAAAGAGATGTTTGCAGGGTTGGAACAATCTTGACTGTCTGGTCGAGATCATGTAGGGAGAATTCGCTGAAATTATTTCTTTGTTTTGGGGATAACCCAATCACCAGCTTATTGGTGCAGCAACTCACGAAATAGGACCATGAATTAATTTTTCTTAATGGTGTGTGGCTAATATCTATGAAGATTGCCCTTTTCCTAACTTACCATACTCATTCCTAAAGTTGGTTTTATATTCGCCTTAACTAATGCTAGTGAATACAGAGATCATTTTGGCTTCTAGATGATTACATGTTGTTTATTCAGTGTTGTTCAGATCTGCTGCAGTCACAGCCTAACCCTAGGCTTGTCAACTCAGAAGGAAGTCCCATGGACAGCACAACCCGCATCATAACCAGCACTTGCACAGTGGGGCTGCATGGCCCACACTGTTTCCTCTGCTTTTTAGAAGCAGGCAGAAGGTCTACTTGGGATAAAGGGACATTTGTTCCCTTATCCTGTGTATAGCCCAGCCCACCCAATAGGGCTACTTGAATTTTTCCGAGAAGTTTGTGTTGGGGATAGGATACATAATAAGTCTGCTTCCCTGCTTTCACCCCCGGTTTCACACTCCCCCTCTCAGAAATTCCCCCGCCCAGAAACAACCCCTCCCCACCTCATTCCACTCTCCCCACCTCACCCCTGCACCCCACGGAGAAGCTCTTCTGCTCCATCAGCCGCAGCTTTGGATTCAGCTCCAGCTGGACTGTCCATCAGCACAACTTGGATGCATAAGGTAAGGTTAGGATTGCACTGTCAGTTCAGTGGGACTTATTCCCAGGTAGTCTTGCATGAAAAAGGGTCTCTACAAACATCCTCTTCAGTTGGGAAGAGTTTGATGTAAAAATGCTGCTTCTCCTGCAAGTGTATTCATTTTATTGCCTGGGAACATCTGAAAAGGGTGTTTACTGTTTCATCTCTACTTTTGAATTCTTTTTTTTTTTTAATCATTTTTCTTCTTTTTCAGGCTATGCCAATTATTACAGAAAAGGAGAAGGCTGGTGAGTTATTGATCATCATGCACGCTATTTTTCTCTTCTTGATTTCAATTTTGTGGGACTTAATTGTCTTAGTGGAAAGAGACAGGATTTGAAATTTCAGCAAAAAGTGGAAATAATACATTTTATGAATACTGTATTTTTTCAGATTGCACTTTGATCAGGATAGTGTGTCCCCTTTTTTTTATCCACAGATAAGTCACTCCTAAGTATAAGGTGACAAGGCTAGATAACTTTGATGCTAACAGCAATATACAATGAGTATTTACTTTAAGTTCATTGTAGCTTGGAGTATTTGTGGGTGAGGATATATGCATGTATTGGCTACTTGTCTGATCAATCTGCAAACATGTCACTGGTTAGTTCCATACTTTCCTTTTTCCTGTACTTGCATGTGCTATATTCCATCCACAAATAAGTCCTGCAGAGTAAAAGATAAGGCACATTACAAACTATGAGCAGTCCTAGCTCATGTGCTGTGTACTTTCTGAAGCAATATGGCTATTTCTTTGAGGCTGAAACCTAATTTATGCTTACTTGGGCGTAAGTCCCATTGAGCAAACTGAGATTTCCTTCTGAGGAGACATCAATAGGTTTTGACTGTGAGTCAGAAAACAAAATTTGGCATCAAATACGGAGACTGCTTTTGTAATAACCATTGGTTTTCTCTATATTGTTTGGCTGCTGATTTGGTATTTTGATTCTCTTATCTGAAAACAAGTGTCAAGGCAATTTGGCATACCCTTTCAGGATACTTTGATTTGTTGTATTAACCAGACTTCTGCAAGCAGCATGGCTTTTCTGTCTTGTTTTGGTTTATTATTATGAGTGGTGTCACAGCCCACTTGATGTTTGGACGAGGATTTTTGGGTGCTTACTAGTTTGAACTCTACCCAAGAGTTTATAAACTGGTCAGATATGACCAGATATTCTGGTTCAGAAATTCATGATGTGGATGCTGGGTTTTCATCCTGCTCTGAATGGAGTTGCATTCCCTCTGAAAGAGTAGGTCTGTATCTTGGGGGTTATCCTAGACTCACAGTTGCTCCTTTGCCCAGCTCAGCTGGTGCACCAGCTACAGCCATACTTGTCTCAATCAGATCTGCCACGGTGGTCCATGCCATGGTGACATCAAGATTAGATTATTGTAATGTGCTCTACACGGGGCTGCCCTTGAAGATGGTCCAGAAGTTGCAGTTAGTGCAGAATGCAGCAGCTCATGCGGCTGCTGGAGTTCAGCAGTTTGACTCTGTCACACCTTTGCTTCAGTGGCTGCACTGGCTACCGGTTAGTTTCTGGGTCCAATTCAAGGTGCTGGTTTTGACCTTTAAAGCCTTTTATGGTTTGGGACCAGTGTATTTGAGACACCACCTTCTTCTGTACAATCCAATCCGTTCTCTTCAATTATCTAAGTGGGTCCTTTTTGGCTGTGCCACCATTTAAAAAAAAAAGGTTAGGGAAAGGCAGCCACAGGGCCTTCTAAGTGGTGGCACCTATACTATGAAGTTCTCTCACCCTTGAGCAAAGAACAATGTCCTCATTGTTCTTTAGCCTTCCTGAAGGCCTTAAGATGTTTTTATTCCAGGTAGCCTTTGGGGACTTGTAAGGGGGTAAGATGGCTGCATTTTAGTAATTTATTTAATGTTTTAATTGATACTTTTTTATTGCTGCTGCTTGCCACAGCCTGGCTTTTAATATCAATTTTATATTTCAAAGTTTTATTTGTATTTTATAGTTTATGTATTTTTATGTATTTTAATTATTGTTTGTTAGTTGCCTTGACTGCCCCCAGGTGGAGGCAGGTGAAGTAAAAAATGAATGAATGAATGATCATCCATTTTCATAAGGAGCCATATGCCCCCCTAGGGAGCCCTGTCACTTGAAGGGGGGCCACAGACTGAAAACTGAGAAGAGGATTTTATGTTTGTGTTGTGTCCTTGTTTGACTGGGGGGGGAGCAGCCTGGAACCTGAAAAGAGCTCCTAAGGGGCAGTAGCCAAAAATTGGGGGGGGGGGTGAGAATGGCTACTCTAGCCCGTCACTCTTCTCCGCCACTCTGTCCCCTTCTTCCGTTCCCAGTTTAGAGATTGGGAGGAGCAAAGTGTGGCATCACCAGGTAAGGGAGGGGCAGGATTTGGTCTCAGGCATCAGGAGCTATTGGGCTCACACTGCCTGTGTTGCAGTTTAAACTAAGGGACAATGATTAGCCCAAAGCCACTCATAGTTTCACAGCTGAGTGCAGATTTTTAAACCTAAGCTCCCCCCCCCCCCCAAGTCCATCTCCTAGTCTGCACTGGCTCTCAGTAGACGCTTATGTCCTGAAGTGGCAATTTTCTGTAGCCCCTTTGATCTGTAAATAGAAAAATACAGAGATGATAAAAGGGGACCTTAACTGCAAGAAGCTTCTTTTAGCTTCTAATCTTAGCGTCAGGCAGCAGAGGAGCCTAACTGTGCCACCACATGGTGAGAGGAACTGAAGACTCTCAAGTGACTGAGTGATGACAAGATGGGTCAGGACTCAATGTGTGAGCTCCCAGCGTGAAGCCTTTTAAAAGTAACTAACAACATGTTTCTCTGTCAATAAACAAGTCTAGAGAGTAAAAAGGACTTTTGAAACTCTGGTCTCATTGGAACCCTAGTCAGAAAATACTAAAAGCTCTAAACAGCTTTTACAAAGTTTTCAAGCTATGTTTCTTCTTCCTTTCTTAAAACCAGTTTGATTCCTGAGGGCTGTATTCTTCAAGAAGATATATATTCATCTCTTCACAAAGTAGGCAGCCTGAAGGAAATCTTTTCCTTCATCTTTACCAATTCTCCTTCCTTCGACCTCAGCCAGTACACTAGAACCGTGGTTCCCAAACTGGTGGTTCACGACCCACCAGCCAGGGAAAGCCCTGTTGCTGTCCCCTTAAAGGCAGCCACGTGATTGCCAGGATCATGCAGCTGCCAGGGACAAAAGGGTGATTTGAAAATTTGTTACTTGCAGCCCCAACCTCCTGGGGGGTGTGGGGAGCTCACGGATGTCTCCGCAGGATTCCCCAAGCCTCAGAATGTCTAAAAACAGCAATTTTACCGAAACCAGCATCCTCCTCCTGCTTGTCACATTGCAAAATTGCCAGTCTTGCTGCCAGGCAGCAGGGGTCTGGCAGTCATGCTGTCTAAAAACTTATATTGTTTGGAGGATAAAATAGGATAAAGAATTCTGTAGAAGGAGAGTGAGATAAAAGTATGTTTAAAAAAATCAACTGGAAGTTCCTAGAGGAAACCCATTGAGAGCTTTGTTTTGCTGTTGTGTGTTCTTTTTGTACATATGCATGCACGCTTTGAAATGCCTGTTTGCTGAATGACAAATCTTCTGACCTAAACCCCTCTGACAAAGTGCTGCCTTTGAAGTGTGATGAAAAGTTAGGCTTTTTTACTCTCCTCCTTGAAAAGATGTTCTTTGGGTTAAGATTACACCTGCAGGCATTACATTTGCCTTTTAGAGAAAGGACAATTCCTTTTTCATCTTGCATCAGCTACAGATTTCTGTATGCACAAAACACATTCATAAAACTTCAGTAAGCAAAATATTCTGATGATGATGGTGCTGACTAATAGATATGTCAGATGATTTCACAATTGTAATACTGGTGCTTAAACATCTGTGAGATGAAGCGTGTGTTAAAGACGTTTCTGTTGGCTTCAAATCTGTTGGACACAATCTTCAAACACTTGATGAGTTGAGCTACACAGATGTGCCTGCGACTCTGGGAAGTTTAAGGGGAAATGTAAATATATATCACCTGCACTACTATTTTGAAAGGTACCCTTCATATCTACCTTGACAAATCAAGCAGAGGGACTGGAGTCAGGGTTTCTTGTTAGCTACCATCAGTTGAGTACAGTGGGCACTTGATATCCACAGAGGATCCATTCTAGGACCACCCATAGATACCAATTTCTGTGGATAATGGAATCGACAGGGAGAGCCTCACAAATACAGGTGTGACTAGAAGTGCCTTCTGGTCACATCCAGGAGGTCCTGTGAGGCCCTCCAGCCATGAATGGCACTCATGGATACAGAAATCTGTGGGTGCCAAGCTCGCAAATAAAGAGGGCCCACTGTACCACCAATCCAAAAAAAATCTTCCTCCTCTTCAATCACCATGAGTTCTCACAGCAGTTCTACAAAATGGTGCACTATCAGGCGGAAGATAATTGTTACCAGGAGAGGTATCTTTGATGTACCGCACTGTCTTGTCTTCGATATTTCTGTTTGAAAGCTGTACACAAAACAGAAGCAGGCTGGTTTTCTGCACTCATTCATGCTCATTACAGTGAATTGTGCCTGGTGGTCATCATTGGCTTGGAAGTATTCTTAGCTACACTTCTCCATCAAATCCAGATGTTCCTCTAGGGCACCATCTGTGTCCAGAATGTTGTCCTTCTCTATGCTTGCTCAGAAGGAGCATCCTTCCTTTTAGTTAGCCTGCACTAGACTCATAATCACACAGGCAAGGAACATAAAATTCCTTACTGCCCGAAGTTCAGAACTCAAGAACGCTTTTTGCTGAGTTTGTTTCTTCCTGACCATGTTATTTGGAAGTATGCATATTTGGTCTAGAGTGGGATGGAGGAATTACTTGGGAAAATGCATATGAATATCCACAGATCCCTTCCAAAGGTTAAGGTAAAGATGCTGTGTAGATTCATGATATGATAATTGTGCCAGCTATAGGGTGTCTCCCTGTACCTGCCCTAGCTTTGTAATTATATATAAATATTTTCACTCCACTTTTCTTCCAAAAGGTAGTCAAGAGTGATTTAAAACATCTTAAAAATGCAAAATATGATATAAACCAAAAATCTTCAGTTAAAGGGAGTGTGCTCACAAATTCACTCATGTACTAATAAACTAATGTGCCTACCTTAACTGCCGTTTTATGGAAGCAATAGACACATTCTGCAGTCTCACATATGATGGTGGTGGTGGTGGTGGTGAATATTTATTTACTGCTTTTCAACAATAGTAGTTCACAAAATGGTTTTGCATAGCAAAATGAATCGATAATGGTTCCCTGTCCCCAAAGCACTCACAGTCTAAAAGAGATGCAGAAGAGACCCCAGCTGTATTATGCTCACTTATAACTCAGCCTCTGTCCACTCTGCATTGTCTGTTTGCACTTGGGTGTTATTGATGACAACCAAGCCCAGAGCTCTGGATGACCTCACCCAGCAGTTTCACATACGCATATGGTAAACAACATGGTGAATCTTGAAAGCAGTCATAAGAGTGAAGCAGCAGTTTCCCAGAAGCACCTTCTGAAATTGTCCTTCCCAAAAAGTCTGGAGCCAGTGCAAAACAGTGCTCTTTCATCATATCCCTTCCAGGTGCAGCCAAAAGGCAACGTGGTTGTACACATTCTAAAAAAGGTATATAGAAGGCATAAGTCCTGCACTGAAAGATTGAGAGGAGTCACTAACAGAAGTCTGGGCAGAGCCAATGTATGGTATGCACAGAAAAATGTGTCTCATGTACTTCTCATCTAGTGAGAAATATTCATGAAGCTAGAGAGAGGGATTCACAGGATGAGAATTGTTCCATCTTGTTCTCCCCTCCAAAGGACAGATTCCTGGAATATATTTATGGATCATGTCGTTATTTAATGTATACTTATATAGCATGATATAATTTATATAACACAAATATGACATTATATGAGTACTGTACAATTTATATATATTTAATGTATTCATAGAAATACATTTATATAGTGTATATAATATCAGATAGATCAGGGTGATATTTCTTTATCTTAACTCCTTGGGCATGAGCCCATTTCAACAATGCCTAGTTTTATGAGTGACTCCTTGCTGGTAGATTTTCCCTGAAACATCTGTTTGGCAGAATTGTCTCCTTCACTTACTCAGCGGTTTTTGCTCTAAGTAGTAAACGTCAACGGGAACTACTTGCTGGGAATCGAAGCAATTGGAGTGTGTCAAAGATGCCAGAAAAGTATGCACTTGGCAGCTAAGACTACAGCTTTGGAAAGGTGAATAATTCCTCCAGAAATGGCATGTCAGTCAAAGTGAAAGGAAATAATCCTGGATTCTAATGAACTCCAGATTTGCGACACGAGGGGGAGGGAAGCAGGAATCAGGCTCCAGCCTCGCAATCCGCACTCCATTTCAAAAAGACTTGCTTTGAAGAATCACCTTCCCAACTGCCCATACACTCGTCATTTCCTGAGGTGGTTCTTGGTGTGCCCCTGTAGTGATGCGTGTGGCAATGGAGGAGAGGGCCATCTCTGTGGTGATATCCTGTTTGTGAACTGCTATCCAAGGGAATCTCTTTTCCTTAGACTTTTGAAGTCTTTTGAGGTGCTACTTTTATCTGCTGCTCCTTCTTGCATTGTTTTATTGCTTGGTTTTTACCAAGTAATCTGCCCTGAAGGGCAGCATATAAATTTGTATAATAAATGAATACCTTTCTCATGGCAGGATGTGCTTACCTTTTCCAGAATCAACATTTCTTCTTGTCTCATAAGGTGAATGGGATTTCGTTTGGTAAAAGAATATCTGTAATCCACTGTGTTGCTTGAACAAAATGATGTGTAATAAACTTGGTAACAGTGTGACAGTAACCTCAACATAAGGAAAGTGACTAACCTCCATGAAATCTTACCAAATTATATTTAAAACATGGTTTCAGATTAATATACTGTTTTTCTCAAGTGCTCCACATACAGTATCTTGATCATCTGTAAGTGAGCCAGTAATGGCTCTTGGTCATCCTGTAAGGTGAGGCAATTTTTTATTTCCATATTACAGAATGGAGAGGTCAGACAAGAAATATTGGCTTGCCCAAGGCCATCCAGGCTTCAGTCCTCTAACATTTACCTGGGAGTAAGTTGCACTGAAGTCAATAATGCTTTCTTCTGAGTAGACATCACTGGGCTTGTGCTGCCAGTGAGCTCCAGGATGAGGTTAAGAGCACAATCCAGACCAGCTCTTCAGCCATCGCAAGTTCCCTGCACCAGTCTACGAGTGTCACAAACATGCCATAAAGCACATTCTCAGTGACTCATGGGCTGGCTAGGCTGTCGCAAGAGTGCTTGCCAGCCTACTGGCACCAGAACTGCTGGCGATGGAAGAGAGTGGCAGGAGTGTGGGACTGGAACATTTGGGGGCGTGGGAGGGAGGGTGGATGGTGAGTGGAGGGTGAGCTGGTGGTTGGCCTGGACTGGGAGGTGGGCAGGACCACCCTCAGCACCTTAGGCCAGATCCTAGCCCCCATTCCAGCTAGCCCGATGTTATACCAGGCTGCTTGGGTTGTGCTAGTGACTTCATTGGCACAGATCTGAGTAGCCCCATAGGGGTGGCTGGTGCACCACATGGGGAAAGGGTAAAAATATATCCTTACTCCAAGTTGCGCTCCAGCCACTTGGCCTGCCTGTTCCAGTGCAGGCACTGTTCCAATGTTCCAGGTTAGGATTGGGCTGTAGATTTGAACTAGGGCACCTTAACCACTATGTTGCGCTAATCTCTTTGGAGTAAGGTAATATACTCACTTATCAATCTTTTTTGTGTGGTGGGGGACAGGTGCACATCTTGCCCTGCACTTTACACATAAGATAACATGGGACACAATAGGCCAAATTTATGCAACTCTCTGTCCAAGAATGTAGGAGAGTATAATATAGTAAGGGCCTATGCAAGTGCAGGCATATGAGCACAAATCACGTTTCCTTGGGAATGTGAACTTGCTCTTCTGCCATGTGAAGTATATCATTGGGGCTGGATGAGTGAATGAAAGCATATTTGAAGAAAGTGTACTTATATGATAACAAGAACTAATGAAAAATGCCAAACACAACACTGAGGCAAAAGAGAACACTCACTTTATCAAAATACTTTAAACAAAACTGCAGAATCAGTTATACCAGAATAAAGCGAGATTTTGGCATTATTTTATTTTTTAGCCGGCCCCCCGGCACACAAATGTGTGGAATATTGAACCAAGTATTCTCTTTGGAAAGGTTGTTAAATGGGATAGCTTTTCCACTGTACTGAAGTGTTATTTCTAAGGAGGCAATGAATTCCAGAGAAATCACAGGAATGAGGGGCAGACTTGTTTTCATAAAGCAAAGCTGAGATATAAAACCTTAGCAGAATCAATTACACTTTGATAGATTAAAAGTCTGTGAGGTTTTTCTTTTCGTCAGAGTTAAATGTTACTGTTTAAGTAAGCCAAGCTAGCTCTCCTGATCCCAAGGAAAAAAATTCCACATCTGGAAAATCTTTACTACATCTGTGTTGGGTTTGAATGCTTTTTGTTGCTTTCTCCACCAGTTCCCATGACTCTCTTACCTCTGTCCTGTTTTCTTAACAGCAAAACATTTTGTTGCCCAAATATACTCCAGTGCAACTAAAAATAGCACAATAATTTCATTTCCTGGGATTCTGTTACTTATCCTCCTTACCGATGTTTAAATCTAATTAAAGAAATGTAACTTCCTCCCTTCCCTTTCCAGAAATAGAAGACCACATTTTGATATGCCATAATATACACACTCATACATAAGTACCCAAAAATATATATTACCTAATATGCTGTTACCTTAAAGGTACTCCTTTGGTTGTCCATTGCTGAATTCAACCACTGCTGGCATTTGACCTTAATGGGTGCCAGCAAAGATTCCTATAAATTGAACTGGATGGATAGTATTAATGTGAATAATCAAGTGGGTTCCATAGATTGCATTTGTAGTGAACACTCTGTGATGGTTTAGACAAGAGTATTACCTACTGCAGATCTAAATATTTGCAAAGTGTTTTTGTTTGGTCCGTTAGTCAAACCAACAAAAATATATCTTTTTGTTAGGCAACTGAGATAAGCATATTCTGGAAAAGGTTGCACCTTTCATATGCCTGGCTGCAAAGATGTGACAAAGAATCTTAGCTGTCCATATAGTTGACATTTTTAAAATAACTGATCTAGTTTATATTTTGGCTTGTGTTTGTATTATGTGCTGGCTTTTATGCTTTCTGGAAAAATGGTTATATGAACACTAGACCAGTGTTTCTCAACCAGTTGTTTGGGTACTACCAGTGGTCCTTGAGGTGGTGTCTGGTGGTACTCGTGGGAACCCTGGACACCTGCTGCCCAGAAGCAAGACCAAGAACACAACACAACAAATAGCAGTAGGAAGCATGCAGTCCTGCACTTGCAAAAGCCCTCCCATCCTCCCTGAGTCTCTTACTGGTGTTTGTCACGTCAAACCTGGCCTCCCAATCCAAAAGTAACTGGCAATGACATCCTTGCCAGTTACTTCCTGTGGCAGTTCAAATAAGTGGACAATGTGAAGTGGTACGGTGGAGGACAAATGTTGACAAAAATTGCACTACTAGACCAAAAAACTTGACAATCTTCTCATTCATGCCTGCGTTCAAAATAGATTGGGAACATTTCAGCATAGCGTATAATTGATAGAGTTGTCCAGAAAGGAATAGGCTTAGATAAAATGTAAACAACATAGGTGTAGTATATGGTGCCAGTACTTTCAGACTTCAATGGAATGTCCAGGGAATTAAAACATCCTATTAGGAGAACAATATTGTCTGTAGAAATGTGACTGTCTTTAGCTGCAAAAACCACAACCGTCCTACTCTAGAATCAGAATTGTTGTTGTTCAGTCATTGTGCGATTCTTTGTGACCCCATGGACCACAGCATGCCAGGCCTCCCTGCCTACCACTAACTTCCGGAGTTTGACCAAATTCATGTTCATTGCCTTGGTGACACTATCTAACCATCTCGTCCGCTGCTATCCCCTTTTCCTTTTGCCTTCAATTTTTCCCAGCATCAGAGTCTTTTCTAAAGAGTCCTCCCTTCTCATGAGATGACCAAAGTATTTAAGCTTCAGCTTAAGTATCTGTCCTTCCAATTAACAGTCAGGGTTGATTTCTTGCAGGATTGGCTGATTTGATCTCCTTGCAGTCCGGCGGACTCTCAAAAGTCTTCTACAACACTATAATTCGAAAGCATCTGTTCTTCGTTGCTCAGCCCTCCTTATGGTCCAGCTCTCACAGTCATACATTACTACTGGGAAAACCATAGCTTTGACTATATGGACCTTTGTCAACAAGGTGATGTCTCAGTTTTTACTGTGGTGGGGCTTCTTTGAAACCAAACCAGGGTAAATATTTTGTGCATTATTTTGCCTATTGTCTAAGCAAGAACCACTTCCATTGTTCCATGCTCTCTTTTTAGCAAAAATGGATGTTTTTGTTGTGCTGTGTTGTGTGAGAGAGGCCCAGGTGGTAATATCACCTGGAGTATCTTGTACATCCTCTAGCTGTTTTTCCTTCTATTATGCATTCAGTGGAGGAGAAGGAAACACAATACTGGGCAAAAACACCAGCTGAACTAATCACTTACTCAGCCCTTGAGGCAGCATACAGAAAAAACGTGCCTGGAGGTCATGTGTGCGGCTCCATTTCAGTCCTCAACCACCGGAGAAGCATTAGTGCAAACCCCAACACAGAATTTGTTTCTGATGAGCTGTGAAGGTTTCCTTCTTGTTTGAACTACAGCATGCACCAAGGTGATTACTGCATAATCAGCAATGCACCATTTCTAAAGCTTGAACCCCTGCCCAGGATTGCAGCAGTTAATCCTGGGTTGGTCATCCTGCTCACAGTCCTCATCAGGGACGAGTGGGGTTGATCTACAGAGGTAAGCAGCTTACAAATATGACTTATACATTCTCGTTATTTCTGTTCATTGTGCTTTCCATCCTGCAAAGATGCAGAATAAATGGTGCTAGTATGTGCCTCTCGTGCACTGCTTTTTGCTGACAGCATAGTGAGAAGCCCATTCTCAGAAACAGAAGCATCATCACCCTTCACAATATCCACCCTCACATGGTAGAGGGAGCAGCGCGCATGGCCAAAAAGTCCCCCAGAACCGAACATGTGAAGTCACTCTGAATGTACATTGGGCACTTGGTGGATCCCGTTGTGTGCCAGCCTCTGTACAGGTTCACATGCTCTGTTCAATAAGTTGGGATCCAGCCTGCATGATGCAGCAGTGCCACTGCAGCCTGCACTGCATTCCACGGGCAGGCTGGAGACAAGACAGTGGCAGAGAGGTAAGAAAGAGACGTAAGTAAAGAAATGTTTACTTACCTCCTCCACTGCTCCCTGGTCCTCTCTGGGCCTACTTGGTTCTATGCCAGTTCTTTTGCTAGCATAAATCCAGCAGCTCCAAGGGGGTATCAGGCTCAGGCTAGGGGCATAGATTCTTGGTGGCCACCTGCTGCCACTGAGATCCTCCCCTGCCTCTAGCCTGCTCACTCTTGCTCCCCAACTTGGCCAACTTCCCTCCCTGTCCCACATCCGATCCTCCCCCTGCAAACTTACCATCACAGCAAACAGTCTGGAGTCCACTGGAACCCACACATGTCCTCTGGGCATTTGAACTGGTGCAGTGGCATAGCCCAGAGGGAGTGGCTGGGATGCCCCCATAGTGATCCGGAGATTTGCTGGGCTAGAGGAGTGCACGGTGCCTGCCACTCAAGTGTTTGGAGCAGCAAGCAGAACATTGGTTCATAAACCAAATGGTGTTTTGGGCACATAGCCAAGCAAACATAAAAATCATACCACTTAGCATTTAGGTAGCATGATCAAAGTGCTTACCTACAACCTATCTTTGCAATAGTTCTGTAATAAAACAGGTCAGTATTATCAGCAGATTACACATGTGGCACTGAGGCTGAGAGCAGGGCCAGTGTCAGCACATGGTGAGCACTCCAGGACCTAGTGCCTGGAGGAGCCATAGCTGGTACCTGCCCTTAGTGGCATAGCTAGTGCATTTCACACACACACACACACACACACACACACACACACACACACACACACACACACACGAGATTGAAGAAGGGAGTGAAGAGGTACCAAACAAACAGTTAAGAGAAATTATTGATTTAAAAAGCCAGCCAGAAAAGTTTCAGTGAAAGAAGAACCAACAGGCAAGCGACGTGGGCAACACTGCATATTTACTGTGTATGAATAGAATAGATCCTAGCAGCTAGCAAGAAGGGAGAGGGGATGCCCATGTTAGCACCCTTTATGGCTTGCACCTGGGGTGGCTTCCCCCCCCCCCTCATACCTCCTGGGGAGGACTAGACTTAGTCAGAGAACAGCAGCTACCAACTGAGTGGGACCCTCACTTTACTGCGGAAGTGGACACAAGTTTCATTCTCTGTGGGGGCCAGCAGCAGCAGCAACAGCAGCAAAAACAGTATAGCCAGTGGCTGCTGCTGCTGTGTTTGTTTTGCTCGTGATGTCACATGGAGTATTGGGGGGAGGGGAGCATGTCAAATAGAAGATGCCACTAGCTAGAATATTGTTGTTGCTGTTCTTGGCCTCTGGAGAATGAAAAGTCTGTTTTCCCTGTGATAGTAAGAGGCCCACTAGAGACCACCTTGCCACAAACCCCCTGAAATCTGGCACTTAAAGACTTGTCAAAGATCACCACCATAAAGATGAGGTCTGAACTGAGGACTTCCTGGCTCACAACTGAGTTCCTGAGCCACTACACTACATGATGTCAATGAATATGTTAACAATTTTCAGCTGTTATAAAGGCTGCCATAGAAAAAGTGAAGGGGAAAAAGCAGTTCTTTCTCAGAGGCTTAAAATGCTGGAGTGTAAATTGAGCTTAAATATAATGGGAAAACATTCCTGACCATAGCAGATGGCCAAAGAAACACATTGCCCAGAGAAGGTTGTGGAATCTTTTGCACTTAAAGACCAGATCCATCTGTATCTCTGTGGTTGATGACCTCTGTCATCTATTCCAGTCTGATGATTTATGTCTACAAAGGCCGGCCAATCTGATAAAGGTTAGACAGAGGATGAGTTGCTTCAATCTGTTTGAACCATATCTGAATTTCTCTGCAATCCAGTTTTACACCCCCCCCCCACTCCTGACCCATTTGTTTGCTTCTCACAGCATGTGGTGTCTCAGTTCAAGTTGGGCTTGTGTAAATTCTTCCAAACAGAGGTTATTTACTAATGTTTATACTTCTTCCTGGGAAAGCTCAGAGCAGTTTGCATGGTGCTCCCAGAGACTTCTTATCCAGACTTCAATCCGGCTTGCATTGGTGTTTCTAGAATATTCTATAGGCTTCCAATGGTCTTTTAATATGTAGTACCTGGTACAGCAAGTTCATACTTGTCTGGGTTCTTTTGAGTACTGCAAAGAAGAGTGCTTGCATCCAGCTGTAAAACAGTGCAAATGGACATCTATGTCCCCTTACCCCATGTCAAGCTCCAGCCTGTCTAATGGGGCTGCTCAGATCTGTGCCAGCAAAATCGCTGGCGCAAGTCCAAGAAGCCCATGTAAGACTTCCAGACCTGGGAAGGGGTTAGGATATGGTATAGGCCTCCTCCACTGATTCCTGAGCCTGATCCACCACTTGCCCTGTTCCATTAACCCCCTCCCCACCTCTGTTCCACCCTCCCCACAGCCCTGTGCTGCTTGTTGCTGAACTCATCAGTACCAGTAGACGTCAGTGTGGCTTCAATGCCAGTGGAATGGCGCAGACCTTTCCACTGCCTACTCCTACTCCTGAACCATTGCAAATGTTCTTTATGAAATATTTGCAACAGCACAGCAGCCCCTGCACCAGCGCTAGTGACCCATAGGATTTGTCCATAACAATTCTGACCATGATACCACATTGATGCTCATGGTCTGGTCCTTCTGTTTCTAATATTCTTTTTTCTCAGCCTGTTTTTTCTCCTGTCCCACTCTTTCTAAAGAGGTTCCTGTCTGCGGTGACCAGTGAATAAGTTCTTCAGTCAAATAATTTTTCTTTATCAGATCTTTTCCCTCCTGCTCCTGATAGTCAGCTTGAATTTATCTCTGTTCTCAGTTCACCTCATTACTCCTGCCCTTTGTATTGCTTTAAATAATTTAATCCTGTGCTTTGGGGGAGGGAGGGGAGTTCTTGAAATACTTGAGGACCCCTAATCATACCTCCTTTGCCTCGACTCCATTAGCCATTGTTTGGCAAAGCTGAGCATATTTTGCTTTGAATGTTCCCTTGTAAATCAAAGTCTCCAGCTCTTAAATCATTCAGGTTGCTCTTATCTTCCCTGAATTCCCTCTAACCTGTTGACATCTTGCTGGTATTGCAGAGCCTGAAAGCACACATGAATTGGGGTGTGGTTTCATTTCTGGATAATATGTCGAGCGGCATTTTGATCTTTCGGTTGGAATGCTCACTATCTTCACTACAGCTATTTTATCCTGTCACAATAGTAAACATCACAGGAACAGAACACTTGGAATTCCCAGCATGCTTCCAAACTAGGGCCCTTAGCACTACCCAGCGGTTGCTTTTTCTATTTCAGTGACATTCAGAATTGTGACTCCATCTATCGAGGTCAGGGTTGTCAAACTTGTTTCAGCAGCGGGCCGAATATCATTCATGGTGCCGGCTGAGAAAAGATATCATTATGGAGGAGCTGTCTGTGGTGCTGGGAGAGCCCAATTATCATATATCTCTACCAAGATCAAAGTCCTTGGTGATTCCTGCAGCTTGAGGAAAAGCTTCCCTCTCTTCTACCTTAGGTCACATTCCTCAGTAACTGTATGGTGCAGTAGCTTATTGCATTAGGGTGACCAGTCTCCCAAGAGAAAAGAACTTGGGGAACTTGCATAACTATATAGAAGAGAGTATTAAATAAGCATTGTGTTTCTCATCACTGCATGACAAACAAATTGCCAGCCGTTGTAAGTACCTTTCACCTTCCTTAAGCCCAACTCTGGCCCATCCATGTCTACTGGCCCATCTCTGCCCACCTCTGCTCATCTTCCTGGTTCCCAGATTCATAAAAGGAAAAGAACAGAAGAGGAAGTGTAGACAGTGGTGAGTTAGATCTTTGGCAATGCTGTAGCTCACCACTTATTATGCTGGATCCCATCCCCCATTCCCGGGGAGTTTGGAGCGACTTCAAGCCGCTCCACTCTCAGGAGGTGGCACAAGTCCAAGGAGACCCATAGGGACCAGAGTGGCTTACCCAGAGGTAAGGGGAAAAGTTTCCCCTTACCTCTGGCTGAGCCACTTTGGGCGCCTGTCTTGCACTGGATAAAGCACAAGCCTCTTGGCTTGCCTGTTCCAGCGCAAGATAGGATTGCGCCCTTAATAATTAAACATGGAGTATGACTATGAAAAAGGTCCTGAATTTTCCTCTTGTTGTTGGATGAGTTTCAGGGCTCTTTCAAATAATACAAATTCGTGGCAAAGAGAGCAAATCTCTGAAGGGAAATTCATGAAATCTTTGTATAGATCGTCATGAATGACGGTCATACAAGTGGTTTTTATTCCTTTTCTTACATAGGAGTACTTTCTGTGTAGCAAATTTGTAACACTTGTATGCCTTTAGATCTGTAAAAGCACTGCATAAATCTGTTCAAGGGATGCTGGTTACATTCATTGTTCACAATTACTTTATTGTGGGTAGCATAAGTATATTTTCTAGCTGCTGCGATAATTGTTGTGTTCCTTTCAGTATAATTGCATCTGACTTAAATGAATCAACGTAAATCTTTGCTAGTGTATAAAAGTGGGGAACCACTGTGTTTATCTTTACAAAAATTATCTTTTGGAACTTGTAATCCAAAAGCAGTTTGTACAAATTTTGTTTGAAAATCTAGAGGGGGAAAAAGAGACACGAAAACAATGCAGATGAAATCCTTAGGGCTTGTGGAATACAATTTCAAATGCAGAACATGTGCACTCATTCTACACATCTGTTTATACTAACATGATGATATGTACATATTTTGCTAGTCTGCACAATGGAATTATTTGAAACTAAATAGTTTTGCTTAAGTAGCCCTCTTGCAGCTCCCTAGTTAACTGTTTCATTTTTATTTATTTATTTATTTATTTGTTTGTTTGTTTGTTTGTTTATTATTAACACAGACATACAAACATATACATTTAGGAGTGCTAAATACCATATACCATTAATAATTAATCATACTATATCTCCTAATCTACTTACTCATCTATTTCTACCTCTTATTGATTTATCCATTTATTTATATAATATAGAATAAATTTTCCCTAATGCCCTATACAATTTTTTTAAATATTCACTTTCTACCAAGCGTAAACTAACTTCAATTGCTCATTAATATTAAAACAAAATAATCTAATTACCAAAATTATCACCTCAGCTATATCAACTCCAATCTAATTCTCCAATCTAATTACACTTTTTTTCTTTGACATAATAACCACATATAAAACAATTCTTCTACACGTTTACATTTCCAGCTATATTTTTTAATACATTCTAATTCATATTTATCAATTTCATATGTATTCTTTTTTTTTCCTTCTTCAAATAAATTTGGGCCATTGTTATTAGCTGAATAAATCCTCCAATTTTCTTTAACTCTCAGATTACCCCTCAGGGTTCTTTTTCTTTCTTACTTTCCATTTTTTCTCCTGTAATATCTTTAATAATTTATCTCTATAACAGAATCTGATAGATCCACACTTTCTTATATAGGGTGTGTTCATTCTTCCAGTTAACTGGAATATATTTTCTCCTTCTTGTTCCAACAAATTTTGTGATTTGTGCACTCCTGTTACTCTGTCCATCTTATCTTTCTTGATCTCCATCAGCGCCTCTTCTTTGTCCTGTTGATCATCCTGTTGATTTTCCTCCTTGACCGCATTTTCACTCCCTTGTTTATCTTCTTCACATCTTCCAATTGTTCCTTACAGACAACTATCTGTTGGGAAGAGTCTCCAGACTGGCTTGAATCTACAAGGACCAATTCAGCTGTTGTCGCTACATAACAAGCAATCTCTCTGTATTGATCAAGATTTTCTGCATCCACATTTCTGGAACAGAATCCATTTTGCAATTTCTCTCTAGTCCACTAGATGTCCACAACGTATTATTCTCCTTACTTCCACCATGTCATTACTACTCTGCCATCCGCATTCCTTACATACATCTTGCAGATAACAGTCCAGTGCAGTTAACGGAGAGAGAAACAAAACGAAAGAAAACAATCTCACCGTCTATGGTGCAGAGAAAACAAAGCTCTTTCAAATCTAATGAGAATTATATTTATATCCAATTATGTCCAAGAATAATTCTGGATTTTAGTTCAGACCTAAGTTATAGTTGTATAACTTATAATCCACCACCAATTTATTCCACGACAGAGAAAAAGAGCACTTTCAACCTCCTTAAAAAGTCTCTCATTAATGCCTCCAGTATATCCAGGGCTTTTAGCCAAATCAGTCAATCAGAGCCAGGGACAATATTAACCCTTGCTTATCTTAAATTTCCAGCTTAAACTTTACACTTCATGCTTTTTTCCCCCCTCCATATGGCATCTCAGCATGGAGCCAGCAGCTTGATTGCAGATCACTGCACCTCCCCAATACTGTCACAAACGGTTAGATTTCTCTGAGAAGGAAGACCCCCCCCCCGGGTCGGGCTTTCAGTTTCCCAGATACCTGCACCGATGAAGATCTTATCTCTCCTAACAAAGATCTTCAGGTCCTCTTCAGACCTGCAGTATTTGGGGGAAAACAAACTGTCTCCCAGGAGCTCCTGGGGACATGTCTGTTCGCCCACTGTTGGCTCCTCCTCCCCAGGTTAACTGTTTCAATGGTAACTGTTTACCATTATACACTACAGTGGGTGAGACGAAGAATACTGTAATAGGACACTAGTTTTAGGGCATGATCCAGTTCAATCAGGGCCAAAATATCAATGAAGCCAATTGAAACAGTTGCTTTAAGGGGCAGATTGGTGGGGACCACCCTCCTTCACCTAGCAACTTATCTCAACAACTTCTCCACCACTCACTGCCAGAACTGGAAAAGGAAGAGGGTACAGCATACAAGATGTGTAAAGGAAAGGAAAACAGCAGGTTAGAACATCAGAGATACTCTAGCTAGCCCATAACTCTTCCCTCCTTCCCACTTCCTCTTCTGTTCTGTCCCCTTTCATACTTTTCCAATCCAGGGAGCAGGAAGAGAGGAAGAGCAGAAGCTGGCACAGTGCTAGGTAAGAGTGGGGTGGCATTTGGCACACTGCCTCAGGTACCAGGCAGTCTTGGGTCAGCCTTGGTTCTAGACACTTTAAAAACATGAGAATTGCCTGGAACGTGGTCTAGAACAGATCAAAATCCTTACCTACATTCCTTCTGCAGCAGTGGGGATAGCTGTTACTTATGCCAAACATCTGCCAAACAGAATTCTACAGCCTCTGAATATTAGAGCTCTACCTATCATGGTTGTTCAACAAAGATAGACCCAGCTGCTTTTGCTGCAAGGGGTAACATTTATTTTTACCATTTTCCCTTGAAGTCAGATGAGGTGTTTGACACAGTGAAGGTGAGCTGATGAAAAGGAAAAAGTATGATCCCACTGCAAATACCCTTGGACTTGAATTCTCAGGCTAAAACTGGTCTTAATAGGAAGGCCTTGGAAGACCTATTGAAACATTACACCTTTTCAGAAACTCAGCAGTCCGGCTCTATTTTAATGCTGCTTTGTATGCTAATGCTCTCTGATTCCACTGCAGCAAGCCATGCCACACATGGCTTAAATGAATGGAGTTTTAATAACTTCCTTCCTGTTTCAAGGACCCTGTTTTAAGCCATGGCACCAGTTTTCAATAAATGCCCCATTTCCTCTCATTAATACACATGACTTCAAAAGCAACTGCCAGCAATTTGGGCAGGGCGCAGTGTTCTAATTGTCTGAGGATAGCTTAAGACTAATTACATGAGCAGCAGGTGAGACCACCGGTAAGCAGGGCACAAAGAAAAAAAAGCACGAAAGCTTGATAAGTCTTAAAGTTGGAGGTCTATTTAGCACATTTTGCTTGCGTTTTGATGATGGTGGTCCTGCTGCAGTTTGCCTTCCTTTTCAGTTTCCACCCAAGGAGATTCAACAATCTCACGATGCCATAATTCTGCTTGTACAGCAAAATTAGGCATCAATCCAGCAGAGCACTTAGACCCAGGCTTCTTTCAATGGGCTTTCTTAGAAATAATTGAAGTTAATCTTTTGCTTTGGCAATGTATGGAACTGGCAACAGCACACTACACAGTCGATAGCAAGCATATAAGGTGACTGTTTGCTGCTTTTTTTTAAAAAAGGGGGAAGGGTGCATTTTCAAAATGGCATGAATTGAACTGTTCTTCGATGCTTATGTAAATGTACCATTCGAGGGTTTAGCAGACAACAAAAGGCAATTATGAAGTCTGTCCAGGTGGAGTGCATGGACTGGATTGGGTTTGAGCACTTTGGCAAGGTAGGCCTGGCTGTCTGGAGGCAGGAGAGACTTTGAAAGCAAAAACAAGCCACAGCTTATAGCGGGTTTACAGCGACAAAATGCCGCTAATGAGATAATCTCAGTGTTTTGTTTTTGTTTTTACATTAACCATAATGCTTCCTATTCAGTATTAAAGAGACAGATAATCTCTGGTGTTTGCACATGAATGGATGGATAGGAGAAGTAAACTCTTACGTGTTCATCATGTGCCTGAATTCCCATGCTTGGGGATGTGTGCACATTCCTCACTGGGAGCATAGTGCTACAAGGGGAACAGGAAGAATGGAGTGTCATAAATACTTTTCTTTACTACAAGGGCTTATAAAGTTCAGGGGAGGGGCTGCTCCAGAGAAAACAAGCTGTGTATTCTCCCTTGAATTCTTTCTCTTTTTTTAATCTTCGGAATCTGTTAATTGAATAACTGGAGTCAGGAGGGGGAGAAGCAGCCCACTTTGACCTCTTAGTGAGACCTTGGATCCAACCTCTTTGCTAAACCTCCCCCATTTGTCTTGCTCACTCTGTCTTGCTCTTAGCTGGCAACCTCTTCTGTGTCTCTGATATCACTCATACAAGCTGATGGTATCTGAAAGTACCACAGGGATCTGTTTTAGATGTTTTCATTCCAGTCAATGTTACTGGTCAACTGGACAGTGAAAAGAAGCATTTTATTACTGCTCCAGGGATTTGCAGCAAAACAAAGGATCAACTCTGTCCTCCTGCCGTTGCACTGCAGAACTCAAATCACATTACACTGTGTCTGTCCCCAGTTATAGGCATCTGAGGATGTCCAAGTTGTGGACGGCTGCTTTGCTGCTTTCACACAGCCACCATTTGTCTGTCATGCTTTTGACCAGGCACAAAAGCCCTGGGCTGGCAAGAGCCGTCTGTTTCAATTTACTTATGTTACAAATCTCCAGAACATAGTGTATTTCATAACTGAAATGATGGATACTATGATGGACACTATGCTTGAGTTGTTTGGAGCTATTTGCTCTGGAGCTGTCTTTCTACAGCCTACCTATTCTCTGTTTGTGGGACACTTGCATGGATTTTGGTGGACAGCTGACCCTGCATTTCAGATGGACGTAGGATTTCATGTCTAGTAACTGTGTGGTTTCTTCCTGCTCTGTATCCTTTTTTGCATGCTTATAAGTTGTATAAACTACAATGTCCCAAACCACTGGAGTTTTTTTTTTCATACTGGATATTTTGATGGCTCACAGCTGACTGTGTGAACCATGAAAATCATTGAAATTGAAAGTGACATGAAGTGCTGGAAATTTCCTATCTGTGGCATTTGATTCTGTTTATCACATGCAGCTACATGATCTACAGTCAGCATGAGCATGTGAGCCACTTCTAAGTTCAGATAGATTTTTTGTTTGTTTCTAAACACCACCCATATATTGCTCATTCTGTACTCTGGCATGCACATAGGGAAGGCATCACAAGTTGCCAGGGCAGGCAGTGGTCAAGAGTCCATGCCCGTCAGAAGATCCACCTGACCAGGTTAGTCCCTTGACCCTCAATATTTGTGGTAGCAGTAGCATCCAATGTGCCATCAAGTGATGGGGAGTAACATATAAGGTCCAATGCAGGGCTTTGCCACAGGTGCTGGTCCTACACGCACTTCTGTGGATCGATGAGATTCAATTGTGGCCAAGCAATTCAAACATAATGAATCCTAGACTTGAGGATTATGCAATAATTTCTTGTTTCTTCTGAAGCAGAGAAACAGTGGGCATTTTTGCCTCCTGCAATAGACATAGTTCTTATTGTATTGTATTGGTATTGTATTGGTCTCATTGTGTTGGTTTTGCTGCCATCTTTATAAGTAGAATTAACAGAGTACATACAGTTGTCCGTCGGGGTTCCATTCCAGGAACCCCTGTGGATCAGGAAATCTACAGATGTTAAAATCTGTGGATTTTAGGCCCTCCCCCCAAGCCTCAGAACCCAACTGGAGTCATGTCTGGAGGCTTTTCTAATGTCTGCAGAGTCTGCCCGTGACCACCTGGGGCCTCTGGCAATTCAGAATAGCCATTTAGGGGGAAAAAACGACTTCCGGTTTTACAAAAACACCAGAAGTGATTTTTTATGCCTTATAAGGCATTGTGAGACCCAGGTAGGGCTTCCCCAGGCCTCAGTATGCCTTATAAGGGCAAAATAGTCACTTCCAGTTTTATCGTAAAACCGGAAGTAGCGTTTTGTTTGTTTGTTTTTGACTAAACGGCCATTCTGAAACCCGCAGAAGCCTCTGCAGGCCTCAGAAAAACCTCTGGTTTGGAGGCTGGGGTGTCATTCAGCATCCACGGATTATGCAGGCTTCCTGTACTGCTGAACTACCACTGCTATTGTCATTAGAACCTGAAGTTGGGACCTGATCAATAGAGCAAATGTTTGCATTTTTTTTCTGCTGAGATCCATATCATTTTGACTTGGATGTAGGATCTGTAGCCAAACTGAAAGCAGAGAATATCTCCCAAAACCAAGACAGTACAGTATACTACAAAATTATAATTTCTTAGGATTACAGGAGCTCCAGCAGAAAAATGTTTTACAGGGGGCACAAATTGTCCTGTCATTACTGCTCTGTGAATAGAGAAGCTGAAGGTGTTGAACTTCTCCCTGTCACTGGTGAAGAGGCACAGGATACTGGTTTAGCGTGGCTCACAGCCAGATTGACAAGGGGGAAGTTAGCCTTGCCTTCTTCAATTTATTGCAAGTGCAGTTTCTGAATGCCTCTATGGTTCACGGACTGACAACCACAAGATAAGTTTTAAATATTGCTAGATAACACACTTCACCTTCATTGCTTTTTTAATCAAAGAAATAATATATATTCTCTGACATTTCACAGATGAAAATAACGGTGTTCTCATAGCATCTCAGTTCTCATACCAAGGATTATTTCTTGATCCTCCCCCACCCTATCCCTGGCTGCACATTGTTGAATTCTTTTTTCTGTTTGCTGTGTAATGTATTTATTTTCTTGTCAGTCCTGTGCTGTTTCACGAACAGAATAGGTTCAAGGAGAGCAGAAATGCATACATTGTTCTACAGCTCAAAGTGAGCAATGCCAACATATAACATGGCAGGCAGAGTGGTGCATGCCATCTAAATGTTCAGAAGAATGCATTTACATCCATGTGCATTGAAGACAAGATGCATCAACAACCCTCTCAGAGATTAACTTCTGGAAACCCTGGGAAAGGAACTAAAGGCTGCAATCCCATACACACTTTCCTGGGAGTAAGTCCCATTAAGTAGGAGGAAGCCCCTACTCAGAGGGCTTATTCTGAATAGACATGCATAGGATTGCATGTATTGGCAACCTTCAGTCTCGAAAGACTATGGTATCGCGCTCTGAAAGGTGGTTCTGGAACAGCATCTAGTGTGGCTGAAAAGGCCAATCCGGGAGTGACAATCCCTTCCACACTGGGAGCAAGTGCAGGCTGTCCCTGGTCTGTCTCCCTGGCTATGGGCCTTCCTTCTTTGCCTCTTAGCCTCAGACTGTTGGCCAAGTGTCTCTTCAAACTGGGAAAGGCCATGTTGCACAGCCTGCCTCCAAGTGGGCCGCTCAGAGGCCAGGGTTTCCCACTTGTTGAGGTCCACCCCTAAGGCCTTCAGATCCCTCTTGCAGATGTCCTTGTATCGCAGCTGTGGTCGACCTGTAGGGCACTTTCCTTGCACGAGTTCTCCATAGAGGAGATCCTTTGGGATCCGGTCATCATCCATTCTCACGACATGACCGAGCCAACGCAGGCGTCTCTGTTTCAGCAGTGAATACATGCTAGGGATTCCAGCACATTCCAGGACTGTGTTGTTTGGAATTGGATTGCATGACAACTCTAACAACTCATACCTAGTAAAAGCTTAGCAAATAGGCAACAATTGGAACAGCCATTTACCAGGGGCAGTGACTAGAAAACAGAGACAATCCCTGATTAATAAAGACACTTGGAACAGATGATAATAGTAGTTTGACGTTCAGCAGGGCTCACATGATATGTGGTCTTCACATGCAGGTGTTTATACACACTTCCACATTTCATGTGAATTACTGTACGTGTATTCATTTTAGGGCACAATCCTAACCCACTTTCCAGCCCCAACATAAGGGCGATGCAGCTCCAAGGTAAGGAAACAAACATTCCCTTATCTTGAGGAGGCCTCCAGGAGTGCTACCCAACTGCAGGATGCAGCACACACCCCATAGGCACAGCTGTGTCAGTGCTAGAAAGTTGGTTAGGATTTGGGCCTTAATTATTCAAACTATGTAAATGAACTTGTGTAAACAAACATGTAAACAAAGTCAGTTTCATTTGGCTGCAGATACCAAATGTGAACTCCACTCTTTGTCTCACTGGATTCCACTGATATTGAGGAATAATGCAAACTACATCCATACCTAGGTCCACAGGCTGGGTTGAGCCAATTCACAGAATCATTTCAACCCACAGCATCTATAACTTTCAACCATGTCCCTCCATGGAGAGACGAACATATGAAGCTGCCTTATACCTAGTCTGATTTTGGTCCATCTAGCCCAGTATTAGCTACTCTGAATGACTGCAGCACAAGGTCTCAGGCAGAGAGACCTTTCCCAGACTTGCTTTAAAAAAGAAAAAAACCCCGCCGAAGATGCCAAAGTTAGAACCTGGGACTTGACATGTTTGAGATGGTCGTGTGAATGTTGCTGCAGCTGCATGCTTAACTAAGCCCAGGTGATCTTTTGGCATACCCTTATTAGCCATACCAGTGGGCCATATTCAGTACCCACAGGCAAGCATGCACACAAGTGCCTCCATCACAGTCAGGTGAAGCTGGAAGTCAGCAATGTCTGGCTGAAATCCAGTGTTCCCAAAGGCACAGAAGGTCATGTGAACCAGCCCTCGGAAGACCATGACTTCCGGCCCCTCTCTGATGTATGAAAGCAGGCACAATAAGCAGTGCAAATAGATCTGTGATTTCTTAGAAAGTCTGAAAACCCAAGCTTAAAGGATGTCCAGAGGCAATGTGAATGATATGCAAAGAAGGAAGAGAGGGGAGAGGCTCTGGGAAACAAAATGAAGTTGCCACATCAGAAAAAGGCAGCTTTCAGTCTCTTTTTTTCTTTTCGTGCCCGTCTTCCCTTGAAAATGAAAAATCACCTGCAATGTCAGCTTAGCAGACGCATGCTTTCTTTAAAAATGAGCTTGTGAGAGTCTCTGAGGCCAGTGTGCTTTCTTTCGAAGCTGGAAGCCTATCGCTATTCCCCTTGCTGGAGCTTCAGATCTCAAAGAGAGTATCATCGTTAGCTCATTGGTAAGCCTTTTCAGATGTGGCAGGCAGCAGCCCTGGAGTTGGCAGCCTGCCAATAGGTTGCCTGCAGTCTCTCCGCTGCCCTGCGTCTGCAGCAAGAACTGCAATGCCTGAATCTTGAATTGAAAGGGGAGAACCGGCAGATGACAAACCTTTTTTCCCAAGTAATGACCCACCTCACAGAGAGAAGATCCAGGAAATAACTGAGTAAGGGATGCCTCTTGCTCTTGAGGCCCGACTACAGTGATGTATTTGTTCCTATTGTGGATGTGACGTTTTCTTCTCGACATTATGGATCAGCACCCAGTGAGAGCCCCTTTGAAAAGATCATTCAGTGATCATATCAGAAATTCCACGACCAGAGCCCTGGATGCCATCTGGAAAACCACAAGAGACAGGCGCCTGGCAGGTGAGGAAGTCTTCAAAATGATTTTTAGTTACTCAGGGGAATGTAGTCCTAATGATTATAGGAGATGCTACTGACTGGAGGAGAGAACCGCACCCCCCCACCCCCACATACACACAATATTTCTTCATCCTCTTATTGATTGCATTTCTTCACTACAATATGCATTTGACACATCACTGCAATGAATTTCCTTTATTTAAAAAAAGAGCAAACATAAACAAGGTATTTGAAGGTTTATGCTCTGTGATTTTTTTCTCAGCAAAGCGAGTCAAAGTGTTTGCTCTTGCTAGGATGTCAAGCTCCTGTGTCTTATTGGGATGATTTGCTTCAGTGAATTGCCTTATGGATCATTTCCTCGCAGAAGGGGGCGTGCATTGGTCCTTTTGGCAGTGCGCTGAAAGATTGCTGGCATTTTCTCTGGCAGGGCAGACCTGACTTTGAGGTCCAAGCAAGTGCTGTTTATGACAATCCCAAATGAAGCACAAGCTGCGTCATCTGCCCTGACAACGCAGATAATCTTATTTTGGTTTGTGGGACTCAGAATCGACTTGTGCGTTTTTAGGAAGGAGATTACGACTTTATTTTGTTTCCTGTGTTTCTTGTCTTCATGCATGCCATACAGTTTTTCATGTTACTTTAAAAATAAAATGTCGCATCATCTTTAAATACCTGAGGTAGATGTTTTGATATGGGCCGCAAGGCCCCAGCCTCACAAAGCCCTTACATTGCTAGCTCAGTTCCCACACAGTTAATGATACAAAGTTAAAGTAGCCTGATCCACCAAGACACCTGGTATGTCTAGAAAAAGGGTGTGGTGGTAAGAGAGATCACAGTTGTTTTGTGAATTTACTGGGGTTAGCTTTATAACAGAGAGAAGGAATTTGGCTCGTGTGGATTGTCAAAACATGTCACAAGAAGGAAAATGAAGTTGCATCTGATGCAATAGTGTGAGCTGTGATTGTTGCAGGACAAACTTCAGCTGCTTTCAGCAGGTAGAGCTAACCATCTTACACTGGTGCTCAATTCATAGTGTTGAAAATGGATTACGCTTTCCCCATATTCTTTTGCTGGTAGTCTGTGATAAATGTGACTGAAACTTTTTTTAACCCCCAACTCCATAGTGTTATGTTGGTACTGGATCACCGCATTATTTTTAAATTCGTGTAAGAATGCAGCATCATGATGTTACTTTTCAAAAGTTACTTAAAATGTGTTTGAATATCAACTTTCAAAATAAAGATCTACAAACCTGGATGATTGCAAAGATTGCCTGCAAGAAGTGCTAAATCGATAGTACATGGTGTCATTTGCATGTGCAAAAATAACCTTGCTGAATTCCTGCCCAAGTAGTCATGGCCTGTATATTGACATGTTTACACTAAAGACTTAAAACTGGTTTTAAAAATTATTCCCTCTCCACTATCACCTTGGGATCTGTTGTTCAGTGAAGGGGATTTGGTTGCAGTCCTATTGGAAAGAGTTCCATGTTCTGAGTAGACATGGACAGGCTTGCACTACATGGATCTCTAATGGAGAGTTTTTTACATCCTCACCAAACTAGGATTCTTAACCAAACTAGGACTCCCAGGATTCCTTGGGGAAAGTCATGACTGTCACACTGGTCTAAAACTGATGTAATTTGTAGTGCTGATAGTTTTGCAACAATGATGAGAGGGGATGAGTTTTCAAATCTTAATTCTTCTCAGTAATGTTCTTGATAGGGATGTGGCTTCATATCTTTCTAAAATTAGAGAAGATTGTAGTCACATTGTCACTTTTCTCACATTTTTCCACAAGCCGAGGAGCAGGTGTTTGGTTTTTTTTTTTTTCTTTTGAAACATCATCTGAGCACATGACAGTTTCAAAGTTTGGGGCCTTTAGAAAGGGAGGGTTAAAAAAACACTTCTGCAAAGTGTCACAGGAATTGACAACACTGTTTATAAATATTAGTAGCAAAGTTCTTGTGAGATGGGACCAGTCCATCAGTGAGGCTGACATAGACAGAGGAAGCTTCTCTAGCTGTCCTCATCTGCACACCTCCTCCCTTTTGGAGCAGGGACAGCCCCCTCCCTTCCCAGACACCACCTCTCTGGTTCCTCTCCAACATGCACCATTACTCCCCTTCCCCACCCATGAACTGCCCCTACCCCACTGACGTACCGTCACCAGACCAGGTCACTGGCCATGGAAGTGGGCTGCTCATTTTGGTGTCGGTTTGCAATGGCAAATCCAAAAATCATTGCTGGCAGTGAGCTCTGCCCATTGTCAGCAGCCAGTTTATGGCAGCGGGACAGTGTCCTGTTGCCATAAATCAGATGTTAGGATTGGACTGCACCACTGTGTCATAATTGGCTCCTACTTTCTTCATCTCTTGTGTTTCTGTCAACCATTGTTTCCTGCTTTTTTTCAAGCTCCCCTTTGTCCATCAGTCTTTCTTCGCTTCAA
Source organism: Tiliqua scincoides (assembly GCF_035046505.1). Taxonomy (NCBI): domain Eukaryota; kingdom Metazoa; phylum Chordata; class Lepidosauria; order Squamata; family Scincidae; genus Tiliqua; species Tiliqua scincoides. The sequence continues at coordinate 65,490,878 of NC_089826.1, forward strand.
CACTTCACTGGCCTTCTTACCACTCTTTTCTCCCTTGCTCCCAAACATACATATCCTGACTGTACTGCAGTCTTACTCCAATTTTTGGTCAGTCTCCTATCATGGTGTTTGGTCATAATCCCCAGTCTGTTTAGCCATTTCATGCCTTAATTCCTTGCCTCTGATTTCTGCCTTTTCCTAATGCCTCCTTCTCTACCCTTTTTCCTTTGGGTTCCTTTTTCAGTCAGTTTCTTACTCAGCACCCTTCCTTCAGTAGGCAGTTTTGCATCTTGATTCTAACTTGCATCAGCATCATACAACCCAGGCTTAATGTTCCCCCAGTACCATAATTGTGTCACAGTTGGAAGTGTTGCATAGAGGTGGTTATCTTAGGGCACAAGCCTAACCAAGTCTACTCAGAAGTAAAGTCCTATTTAGTTCAAAAGGGCTTAATCTCAGGAAAGTGTGGTTAGGACTGCTGCCTTTTCAACCCTTCTTAAAAGGGAATTCCAGACTGAGTGGTTCAAGATCCAAATGCCTTTATTTCACTCAGTGACCCAGAACTGAGCTCTAGCTGGAAATATTCTCCAAACTCTTCCTGTCTTCTACTTCCTATAATTTTTGCTGCTGTTTTCATTACAGAACCTTTGGCATTTGGAGTCAAAGTTTCATTTTGGCCAATTGGTGCCTAAGACACTAGGGAAGGAAATCCAGAACTGCTTTGCCTTGCACTATTCTTCCACTATTCTTCCTAGCTGACTGCTGGACTACTTGTTCTCGATACCCCTTGCCACCTGGGGGGGATGGACTTGCTATAGCAAGACCAGTTGAAGATCCATATTATAGTGGAGGATGGGCTGTTTGGGTGGGATGTATTACGTTCTAACTAAATTCAACAGGACACCATAAGCATTTGTCCCTGTGAAGCAAAGTGAAATTTCTACAACTTTGAAAGAGAAAGCAAATATGAAACAGCAGATATAAGCATATATGGTTCAGAATACAGGCTCCCCCCATATCCTCAAGGATTCCATTCTCCCCCCTCCCCCAGCCATGGATTTTGAAATCATGGATATGGGGAAACCCTATATAAAGTACAATACTCCACCCCCCCCATGTCCATTACCTTCATTTTTCTGTATTAGTAGTGAAGGCACACAGCTTCTTGCTTAACAGAGGAACTCTTACATGCTTAACTGAAGAATGTGGCATGAAGGCAGGTGGCCTGGATGCTAGAAGGAGGAAACTAACTGAACACTAAGAGGAAGTAGGGCAGTTCCTGCTTCCTGTTAACATTTCAGTCCCTCTAGCGTCTAGGCTGCCTCCCTGCATATCAAGTTCCTCAGTCAAGCAGGAAACTATTCCTCTATTAAGCAAGAGGCTGAATGCTTTCACTGCTAATATAGAAAAAATATTTCTGGGGTAATGGGGGCTGCGGAGAACCATGGAGAAGTGTCATGGATACCAGATCCACAGATACAGGGGAACACCTGTAATTGCATCTGTGAGGTGTTCAGTTTCCCTATTTCTGTTCCATCTTATTTAGAGATGTTTCTGAGAAATGCTTCAGAAAAGCTGGCCTGTTCACAGCTGAGCGCAACTTGCCAGTGATGTCAACAGCCTCCAAGAATATCTGCCCAACCTCAAAAAACACTATCAGCCACTTCTCCCAAGTCTGGCTCCTTGCTTTCCCCTCCGTACTTCACACATAGAGTGATATGTAATGGTATGTGTAATCTGTGCCTTTGAACCTTGGTGTGACATACTTATAAAAAATGGGAGGTTTTATCAAAACCAAATAAAACATCAATAGGTCTATCTTTTCTTTCTGTTTTACTAAGGCTGAGAAATGTCAGAGGCAAAGACTAATTATATAGAATAATAGTCTAATATGCCGTCTAATATAAGCCTAATAATAGGCTAATTATATTTCTTGAGACTTTTACATTCCTGGAAACCAGAAATTAAACTGAAGTCCCCCCTTCCCCCCAAACCTCTTAAAATATACTGATAAGGATGGACATATTTATATTCTGGAAGGCAGGCATTTACAACCTATCACTGGCTTTTCTTTTTCCTTTTTTTTAATGTACTCAGAGATTAGATGTTGGAGTGTTGGAAAAAGTTGTGAGCATTTCATTCTCCGACATCAGCCAATGATCTAAGGTTTGACAGGTACAATAATATGCCTGGGTTGCTTGTCAGCCCAATGGCCATATTTTATCATCCAGAGGACACCCGATAGCATATGAATGTTGATTAAAGTATAGTCAAGAGTCTCTTGGAGAGAGCCAAATGCCATGGACTTAGTATGCAGTATTGTTAATCTACATCTTGTCTGCCCCATTTTTCTGCCTTTCCTCTATGAAGGTCCCATTGGCATGCATGGGGTTACCCAATTTCATGCTCAGTAGAGATGATGACTAGTCAAAGGTCATTCACTTAGGGTTCAATCCTAACCCACTTTCCAGCACCAACATAAGGGCATTGCAGCTCCACAGTAAGGGAACAAACATTCCCTTACTTTGAGGAGGTCTCTGTGAGTGCTCCCCAACTGCAAGATGCAGTATATGTCCCATTGGCACAGCTATGCCAGTGCTGGAAATTTCCAGTGCTGGAAAATTGATTAGGATTTGGGCCTTAGTTTTCTGGCCAGCACTCTGACCACAACATCTCATTGGCAGATTCCAAAATTGAAGTCCATTTTTTGTACCTGTGTATACAGGAGTGGAGAATATTAGGACGGAACACAGTACAAAAATATGGTCAATATCTTCATTTTATTTAGGCTGATACATGCCGCAGAAGCAAATAATAATGTAGGACTACTGGCATAACAGCAGCATCTACATATTATCCCAATGAAAATGCAGTGAATAGGTAGATAAAGCAATAACACAGTAACAACAGTCAAATGCAGGGGATGATACAGCATCCTAGATCCATGACTTTGCTGCTGATGTCACTTTGGACTTGGTATCATTAATGCAATGGAAAATGTAGCCAGAAGAAGCATACAGTGGGGGAAGGAGCTGTGGGTGGCTAACTTATATCGTATCTCATGGAACATCCTGGGTCTACTTAAGTGACGCAGCCCTTACTGGCAAAATATATGCACAAATCACAGGTGTCACTGCTAACACATTCACAAACACCCCCATGCACCTGATCCCACAGAGTTACCGTAATGGCTGTTGTACGTTGTTGGCCATTGTTGCTACCTGATGTGCTGCCAGAGAGCAACTTGGTTGCAGGATTAAAACATGTTCTCTATACAATAACCTTGGGATATTTTGAAGAATATATGGACATGTGAAGTGGCTGTACAGGAAGTAGCCATACAGGAAATGGAGGCTCATTTTGTCTGAGGATAGAAGAGTCTAGAAACTGGAAGAACCACATATTTTGGAGGTGGCTGAGGGAAGGGTACAAGAAGGCTGGGGGGCACTCTTGGGTGACCCTTAGACAAGGTTGTAGACAGAAGGCTTATTATATGCTCCTGGAGGTGGGATGTATAGAGGCATGCCTAGAGAAGGGTGCAGAGACAGTGACTGCAGGTGTCAGGTTTTAATGAGAATCTTCCAAACAAGCTTGAAATAAAAACTTGTCAGGTTCCTTCCCACAGCCAGGTCCCTTTAAATTGTGACTCTTGAGAGCTTTCCAGCTCTCCTTCACATTTTTCTCTGAAGAGGTTGTGGTGTGGGTCTCGTGTTATTTATCTCCAACTCTTGGAATGTTTTCTTTTTCCAACACCCTTGGCCCTTCTAATTTGAAAGCTGAGATGCAGCATATCTAGCAACCACACCACAATGAAATCAGGAGGGAACTTGCTTTTATCATGATTATAAATGAGAGTCCTGCATAAATGCACCAAAGTCAAAGGAGAATAAACAATAGGTTTTTTTTTCCTGTCATTTTCCACTTTGAGTTTATTTTAAAGCTGTTCTTAACAATAAGTAGTATAATAATAATAATAATAATAATAATAATAATAATAATAATAATAATAAACTTTATTTTTATCCCGCCCTTCTCCCAAAAAGGGACCCAGGGCGGCTAACAACATATAAAACAAATTAAAACATAATTTCACAGATAAAAACATATTAAAAAACACATTAGCAGAACCCATAAAAACAGTAGTCAGAAGAGTCAGAATAAAAGAGCATAAAACAGCAGTTCTTAGAGGAATCGGGCCTGTAAAAAAGCAACTAAAAGATATATAAAAGATGTTAAAAAGGCCAGAACGTCAGAAGGCTTGGTTAAACAACAAGGTCTTCAGGCCTCGCCGAAAGGACTCAAGAGAGGGAGCCATTCTCAAGTCAAGGGGAAGGGAGTTCCACAACGTTGGTGCCACTACTGAGAAGGCCCTATTTCTTGCCGCCGCCCCACGTACCTCCTTAGGCGGCGGCACTTGTAAAAAGGCCTTCTCTGATGACCTGAGAGGACGAGCCGGATTGTACGGGAGTAGGCGATCTCTAAGATAACCTGGCCCAGAGCAGTATAGGGCTTTAAAGGTCAAAACCAGCACCCTGAATTGGGCCCGGAAACGAATGGGCAGCCAATGTAGCCCCCGGAGAAGTGGGCTGACAGAGTCAAACCGCCTAGCTCCAGTGACCACACGGGCCGCCGCATTCTGCACTAATTGCAGTTTCCGAACCGTCTTCAGGGGCAGCCCCACATAAAGCGCGTTACAATAATCTAACCTCGATGTCACCGTAGCATGGATCACCGTGGCCAGGTCTGCACGATCCAAGTACGGGCGCAGCTGGCGCACCAGCCGAAGCTGAGCAAAGGCCCCCCTAGCCACAGCCGCCACCTGGGAATCCAGGAGCAGCTGCGAGTCCAGGTGGACCCCCAAGCTGCGGACCTGCGCCTTCAGAGGGAGTGCAACCCCATTCAGAGCAAGCTGATAATCCAGCACCTGCATCGAGGATTTCCGAACCAGGAGAGCCTCTGTCTTATCCGGATTTAATTTCAGCTTGTTAGCCCCCATCCAGATCCTCACTGCTTCCAGACAGCACTCCAGGCCCTCAACCGCCACCCTGGAGTCTGGAGGAAAGGAGAGATAAAGCTGGGTGTCATCAGCATATTGATGACACCCCACTCCAAACCCCCGGATGACCTCTCCCAGCGGTTTCATGTAGATATTAAATAGCATGGGGGACAGAATTGAGCCCTGCGGCACCCCGCACCTCAATGGCCAGGGTGTCGAACAGGCATCCCCCAGCACCACCATCTGGGACCGACCTTCCAAGTAGGAGCGGAACCACCACAAAACAGTGCCTCCAACTCCCAACTCGGCCAATCGGCCCAGAAGGATACCATGGTCGATGGTATCGAAAGCCGCCGAGAGGTCCAGCAGGACCAACAGGGACGCACTCCCCCTGTCCAGTCCCCGGCGTAGGTCATCCACCAAGGCGACCAAGGCAGTTTCCGTCCCAAAGCCCGGCCTGAAACCAGATTGAAAAGGATCCAGATAATCCGCTTCATCCAAGACCCTCTGGAGTTGGGCCGCCACCACCCGCTCAATTACCTTGCCCAGAAACGGGATGTTGGAGACTGGCCGATAGTTGTTCAACACATTGGAATCCAGGGAGGGCTTCTTCAGGAGGGGGCGAACCACCGCCCGCTTCAAAGCAAGCGGCAGTGTCCCCTCCCCCAAAGAAGAGTTGACCACCCTCCCCGTCCACTCAGCCAGTCCCCCCCGGGCAGCTCTTATCAGCCAAGCTGGGCAAGGGTCAAACAAGCAGGCAGACGGCCTCACACTCCAAAGGAGTCTGTCCACATCCTCAGGCTGCACAAGCTGAAAAGAATCCCACAACACTGGACAAGCAGTTGCCAGGGGGACATCATCAGACATTGTCAATGTGGCATCCAAGTCATAACGAATGCGATCGATTTTATCTGCAAAATGTTGCGCAAACACGTCACAGCGGCTGACCATGTATTCCTCCTGGTCAACTGGCGGGGCCTGATGGAGGAGGCCCCGCACCACACGGAACAGCTCTGCCGGACGGCTATCAGCAGACGCAATGGTAGCAGAGAAGAATGATTTCTTCGCTGCTACCACCGCCACGGAGTAGGCTCTGTAATGAGCTCTACTCCGTGTCCGATCAGATTCATCACGAGTTTTCTGCCACTGTCGCTCTAGACGCCTGCCCTGCCGCTTCATCAGTCGCAGCTCCTCAGTGAACCAAGGAGCCGCTCCGAGTCTGCGACGTGGCAGAGGTCGCTCCGGAGCAATCTCATCCACTGCCCTGGACATTTCCCCGTTCCAGAGGTCAACCAGGGCCTCAGATGAGACGCCAGTCTTGGCAGTGGGGAAATCCCCCAGAGCCCTCAGGAAACCTTCAGGATCCATTAGCCTCCGGGGGCGGACCATAGAAAACGGTCCCCCGCCTCTGCAGAGGTAGGAAGTCGCAACCAGCCTAAACCTTACCAGGAAGTGATCTGTCCATGACAACGGAGTGATCTTGATCTCCTCTACATCCAGATCACTGCCCCCGTGCCCAGCTGTAAACACCAGGTCCAGCACGTGTCCTGCAGTATGTGTCGGGGCCAAGATCTTCTGGGACAGGCCCATGGTTGTCATGGCAGCCATGAAATCCTGAGCTGCACCTACCGCAGGGGCCTCGGCATGAACATTGAAGTCCCCCAGCACTAACAGGCGGGGGGCCTTCAATGCCACCCCCGAGATCACTCCAGTCAGCTCAGGCAGGGAGACTGTTGGGCAGCAGGGCAGGCGGTACACCAACAGAATCCCAATCCTGTCCGGTCCTCTCAACACAACATGCAGGCACTCGAACCCAGCAGACTGCTGGACAGGGCACCTGGTGAGGGAGATGGACTCACGATAGACCATTGCAACTCCCCCTCCCCGTCCCTGCAATCTTGGCTGCTGCAACACCTGGAAGCCTGGCGGACAAAGTTCAGAGAGACTAACGCCTCCCTCCACGTCCAGCCAGGTCTCCGTAATGCATACCAGGTCGGCTTTCTCATCCAGAATCAAATCCTGGATGATACAGGTCTTATTATTCACCGACCTGGCATTCAAAAGTAGCAGCTTCAGATCCAGGGACTCACCGCCAAGACCACCAGGCATCCGAGAATTGGGGGAGGGACCAGAAGGGGAGATGATCTGCCTGTGATTAACTCTCCTTCTCCTGTAACGGCCTGTCCGACCCCCACCACCATATCTCCCCTGGCCCGTCACTCTCTTGATAGTGGCACCCTTCCCTTCCCCTGAGCTCCCTCCTAAGAGCACACACATGTGGCGAGGCCCGCCTTCCGAAACTGGCCTGCAGGCGGATCCTCTGCTGTAAAAACAATTGTTGCTCCTCTCTCCCCTGCCTCCACCGACGGGGAGGGTATCCGACTACTGCTAGTTGGTCCGCTGACGGAGAGGGCACCTGATCTTCCGGGCACGAGCCCCAGGCTAAGAGCCACGGGCCAAGAGCCCTTTGGCTCTTGCCCTTCGGCTCACACCAAAGGCTTGCGCCTCTGGCAAGCCCAGCAAGCTGGAAATACCTGGGGAGAGAGGAGGAGGAGAGCAATCAGGCAGGCCTGCAGACTCCACCCCCCAGCCAAACAGTCTCCAAATATCAAAGATAGTTATCAATGCCAAGGCTTGGTATTTCTGAAAGCCCCTGAAGCATAACCAGAAGAAACACCATAACCAGAAGAAACACCAAACATCAATACCTGTTCTAAATATTGCACTGATTTACAGCCCAATCTAACGCAATGCCCTGCACAGTGATGCAACAGCACCAACATGGTGCCCCCTGCATCCCACGGGGGAGTTTTGGCCTCCAGAGTACCCTCCTCAGGCTAAGGGAATGTTTGTTCCTTTGCCCCAGGGTAAACCTATGTCGGCCCACCAAGTTTACTCCGACCTGCACCAGCTTTATCACTGGTGCAAGTTCACATGGACCCAGGGTGGGGAATTAGGTTTCAGAGTGCACCTATGCCACTGAAACCACCCCCTTCCTGGTCCCAATCTGCCCTCCTCCCCTTCCCTGTCACCACCCCATTCAGTCCATCTCTCAGTTCATTCCACCCACCCCCACCTCCCTCCCAGCCCTGTGCGAACTTAGCTGTGCCAGATGTGTGTCTGTTGTCCACTGGCACATGGAGTCAGCTGCTCGCTGCTTGCAGCAATGGCCAGGCCATGCACACCTCCATGTCACATTTTGTAACCACTGGAAAGAACCTAGCTTTAGCTCCTAGCACTGGCATAAGGCGCAGCTATGTACCTTTAGCCAGGAGCAAGCCCTGTTGGATTCAGCATGAATTAATTCCAAGTAAGCGCATATAGGATTGGGAAAGTTTGCTTCTAGTATTCAGGATGGGAGGGGCAACTACCCCTTGAACTTCATAAGGACTAGAAATGTACTTTTCTTTCCAACAAACAAAATCTGTGGTTCTCAAAATACCACATTCAATGTCTGTTACCAAATGATATCTGCAAAAAACCCACAAGAGCTCAAAATTCAGTAGTGTCAATCATCAACTGTACTTATTATATTGGTGATCTATGTAAGGAACATGAATCACACTCAGGTTCCAAATATTTATTCTGGCCACATGTAACAGCATAATGTCAAGGTCTGTGATAGTGCTACTATTGGCAATACTCAGTTTTCCCTCTTCTAATTTCAGACCTACACATTTTATGACTCACTAAGCCAAACATGTCCCTACCAGCAATGTATGGCGGACCACCAGTACCTAAAAAAATGTACTGGTTTTTCTACACACTGGGAACTGACAAAACTCACTTTGTCTGTATCTCTCTGTCTGCCTGTCTGTCTGTCTGTCTAGCATTTGGCAGGCCATAATACATGGTTACATTTGACTTGGTCCATCACAAGCTGTGCAGACCTGGTCTATATATTTATGCAACAACTTGCAACAACTTTTAGGCCACTTCATATGTTACTTTCTTACTTGGGGAACCTGGTACAAAACAGAGAATTGATACAAACTACATAATCTACGGATGGCATCCACTAGTACAAATTCCATAGGCATAATACTGCTAAGTGGCAGCTTGATCCTTACCTGGCTGTCATTTGTATGTCTGCTGCCAGCAAAAGCTGGGCAGTGTACCCAAGTGTGGGCCATTAATAAATGACTCTACATGCTTTTTTGTACTCGGGGAGGAATATAAACAGCAATGCTTGAATCACAGTACAAGAAGCTGGCCATTAAAAATCAGCCAGCTGTTCAATTTGCAGTACAACTGGAAGTCCTTATGGACATCCTCTTTTTCAACATTATTCTGCCATATTCTCTCAGTAAACTGGAATATACAACTTCTACATCTCCTGATTTGTACATGTATGCGTGTGGTGTAGTGATCCAACATTGTTGATTGACTGCTCCAATAAATAGCCCCTATTCCCCCTGCACTTCCATCTACTACTCTACTATTTTCTGCACTCTGCCAAGGTATCCAGGGCACCTTGGCTGTGTTCCACCACAACAACCCCCTGCTCTAATTTCTCTCTCCTGCTCTGGAGCAAAAGAGGAAAATGCAAGACTCAGTTGTTCTCAGCAGAGGTGTTTTGCAAAAGCTAATTCACCATCCTCACCAGAAGGTGCAAGCTAATTTACCATTGTGAGGATGACCAAAATTCTGAGAGCCTGGTAGGATGCAAATGTGTGTTTTGGTTTTTTTTCAGGGAAAATGGAGATTAAGATTAACCTTGGAAGGTGGTGTGCTTCCAATGATGCTCTGAGGATCAAATTAGAAATAAGATGGAAAGTCAATTATTAGGACCCCCTACAGTTGTTTAGAGCAATAATAGCAGATGGATGGAGGGGTTGGTTTTGATCAGTGCTGAGGGGGCTGGCTCTTTTCTCCCCAATTTTCCCAGTTTAAATAACCTCCCTCCAAAGTTATTTGCCCTTTGGAGTAAAACCTATGCAACACTCAGAAATCTTTTGTTTCAATCCATGGTGCAAATAGCAGCTGGGCAAGATTTTAATAAAGAAAATGATACAAAGGAACATTTTAAAACCCTCTTCATAAGAACATAAGAAGAGCCCCGCTGGATCAGGCCAAAAGAACATCTAGTCCAGCTTCTTGTATCTCACAGTGGCCCACCAGATGCCTCAAGGAGCACAAAAGACAACAAGAGACCTGCATCCTGGTGCCACTCCCTAGAATCTGGCATTCGGAGGTAGCCTACTTCTAAAATCAAGAGGCTGCACATACACATCTTGGCTTGTAACCCGTGATGGACTTTTCCTCCAGAAATCTATCCAATCCCCTTTTAAAGGCATCTAGGCTAGACGCTATCACCACATCCTATGGCAAGGAGTTCCACAGACTAATTACACACTGGATAAAGAAATATTTCTGTGATCCTAATTTGCCTCCCTTACAGGAGGATAAAAGTGGGATGCAAATTATTTCAAAAAATAAATAAATACATAAATACAGGGGGAGCCCGTATCTACTGATCCCATATCCACAGATTCAATTATCTGTGGATTGGATCTGCGCCCCCCACACTCACCTCCAGAGGGCCCTCTGAGATCAGCAGGGGCTGTAGACATCCATCCACAGCCTCTGCCAGGCTCAGACTAAGCTCAGCAGCTCAAAACATGTGACTCTGGTTCACAGAGAAACCGGAAGTCACATTTTCAATACCTTATAAGGATATTTGAAAAGGACATCCATGGCTTCAGCTGGGCTCAGAAGCTTCTCTGGAGGCGAATTGATCTGGGAGTGATCTGCCTCCAGAGCATCCAGACTGTGGGGACAGGCATTTGCTCATATCTGCGGTTTCAGCTACTGCAGAGGGTTCCAGAATGGACACCTGCAGATAAGGGGGAACACCTGTAATCAAAATTCCTCCCTCCCATTAACTTTAAAAAGTGCAGGAGATTCTATTTACAGATCTGAATGTCTGCTTTAGGCTGTAGGGCCAAACTACACAACAACTTAAACATATGCTCTAGAGAGGAGTGCTCCCATCCAAAGCACCTCCTTTTTCCATTGAAATGTTCCCAGTTAGAACTACAGCATGCAGGGAAGAGATGTTTCATTATCATCTCCATGTGTTCTGATTTTTTGCTCCTTGAAAATTAACTCATGGAGTCAAGATCAGTAGTGTGACTAAAGGGGGCGGTGCAGTAAATATTGCAGGCACCACAGTGTGTTGTGAAAGCGGCCCCTCCCACTCACTGTGGGAGCCATTCTGGGCAGCCAAAGTTGCTGCCTAGAATGACTCCAATGGCAAATGGGAGGAGTCACTTACATGGCTCATTGCAATACCTGCAATATTTACCGCACCACCATTGCCACTGCACCCTCCCCCATAGCTACACTATGGATTGAGATTTGTCCCTGGAGCAGTGACTATGCTTCAGGAGTCAATTATGGCTTCAGCAGGGCCACTTTTGTGGAGAAGGAAACTGTACATGGGGAATGAACCTTCCCCTTGCTATACTCTCCAATTCTACCTGGGATTGCCACTCCAGGATATGATTCTGGCTGGATGTATGCCTCTAAGGTGCACTTTTACACACTCATGTAGTTTAGTAAAGGAAGGCACGGGATTGTGGAACAGTGAAAAGATTATAAGCACAGCCCTGTGTAGAAATCAAATTGCTCCACAGTCCAGTTACTCATTTTCAGCTGGCAAGTGGGAAGGTAAAGAAAGAAAATTTCCAATAACAGAGAAAGTACCTGTTAGACATTATGTATATAATGCTGTCTTACACAAGAGATATTTTTATTGGCAAATCATGATTCTAAAAGACCAAAATACCTCTTGGACCTTGCTGATACTGAAGCTCTGCTATCAGTTTGAACAAGCATTATTGCCAAGTAATAAATCACCTTTTAGAAGATAAGGGCACTGTTCTGTTGTCACTAGAAATAAGTAGTACTTATTTCTAATATGTACTCTAATATGAAAAACCATAAAGCGTGCATAGGAGGAGAGCCAATCCTTATGATTCTAAAGCTTACAAAACAAGAGATGTCCATAAGGAGTGCCCTTCTGAGATTTGGAGATCACCACACTGTATTGTCAAGTGTTTCTTACAGCACAATGCTAGGCATCTCCACTCCAAAGTAAGGCCCACTGTTTTCACTTCGTTTACTCTCAGGAAAAGGTATATAGGATTGCAGCCTTACGAACCTACTGAGATGAGGCTTCCCAATTTCTCAGTGCAAGGATGTGGGCTTACATATTTTCTCCTGCAAGCATAGCCTTAAACAACTTATTACAAAATGAACCCAGAATTTGCTAGCTATGCCTTCCCCAATGTGAATATTGGAGCACTTGTAGAGAAGAATCTGTGGACAAGAAGAGGTGTTAGTCATTCCCTGCCTGCTGATTTGTCCATGGACATGCCCCTCCCCCTGTGCTATTTTTAATCATGTTTTATCCTAACCAGGCTCTAAAACATGAGTTTAAACAGAGGAAGTACAGCATTTGTAAGAATCAGAAGGCGCAGAAAGGTTAACCCCACCTGTTGATGCTCTCCTACAAACACCCTCTCCATCCCTGCAGTTAGCGTTGTCTTGGGAAACGGTATGTTTGAGAACACTTATTTGCCAGTACCAATATAGTGTGTATTGTATGTATCACTCACAACTTTAAAAGTCTGTCAACCATTTCTAAAAAGGGAAAGTGCTAAAATCTCTCACACATCACCGTATTGAAAGAACGAGTTCAACAAATACTAAACGGATTACAAAACGGGCAAACATCTGACAGCTTCCTGACGTCACCAGGTCAGATGATGACTTCCAGATGTTATGACTTATTGATGTTTTGATTAACTTCTAAGCAGCACTGTCTCTATGTTTTGTTTGCCGGGTCCAACTTCTTTTGCACATGAGTGTTATTGGAAGTGAGTGGGAAATGAAATTAGTGTTTGGCACCAGCCCAAAAGAAGCTGAACTTTCTTGTTATCATGTGCATTTCAAGTTCTGCTACAGGATATGCAGCCTGTGGGAAGGTCAGTTCAAAGATAAGGAGAATCTTACTGGATTGCTATTTTCAATTAAAGGAGCACCGTAACTGACTAATTTTGACCACGAGTTACTATTGTACAGTAAACCACCCCAGACAACAGGAAGTTTAGGAAACAGGATAGCATTATTAGAGTGCATTCTAATCATTGTTTCACTGTGCATCATCTAATATTTCTAATAATACAGGGGATATTTATTTTTACAAAGATTTCAGATACACAGTATTTTTTTTCAGGAACAATTTATTATATCAGCTACAATTTAAGAGGCCTCTTCCTTAGGCATAGGATTGCAATTTTGTCCCAGAGCATCTCTGCAGTTCCATCTTATTCCTTTTCTTTAAATACCCAGGTCAAAATTAATCTCTTAAATAGAAACCTTTGGTTTAACTGTTTAGTTCTCGTCTCCAAATGCAACAAAGCTAAAGTGTGATGTAACTGCTTTTGCTTACATTCATCTCTTGTTGTCCTTCCCTCTCCTTTCCTTCCCTTTGTTGTCTCCCTTCTGATAACATTTAGATCACAAGTGCTTGGGACCGGGCCTGCTGTTTGCTTCTGCTACTTTGTGAAGCATTATGTACAGTGCACTGAAAGTCATCATATAAATATGATACAATTTTTAAAAGCAATAATTCATACAAACAATACCTATTTGGTCTACTGCTTCCAACACAGAAATTCATATCTCATCTCTCATAAGAACATAAGAACAGCCCCACTGGATCAGGCCATAGGCCCATCTAGTCCAGCTTCCTGTATCTCACAGCGGCCCACCAAATGCCCCAGGGAGCACACCAGATAACAAGAGACCTCATCCTGGTGCTCTCCCCTACATCTGGCATTCTGACTTAACCCATTCCTAAAATCAGGAGGTTGCGCATACACATCATGGCTTGTACCCCATAATGGATTTTTCCTCCAGAAACTCGTCCAATCCCCTTTTAAAGGCGTCTAGGCTAGACGCCAGCACCACATCCTGTGTTCCACAAGGAGTTCCACAGACCGACCACGCGCTGAGTAAAGAAATATTTTCTTTTGTCTGTCCTAACCCGCCCAACACTCAATTTTAGTGGATGTCCCCTGGTTCTGGTATTATGTGAGAGTGTAAAGAGCATCTCCCTATCCACTCTGTCCATCCCCTGCATAATTTTGTATGTCTCAATCATGTCCCCCCTCAGGCGTCTCTTTTCTAGGCTGAAGAGGCCCAAACGCCGTAGCCTTTCCTCATAAGGAAGGTGCCCCAGCCCCGTAATCATCTTAGTCGCTCTCTTTTGCACCTTTTCCATTTCCACTATATCTTTTTTGAGATGCGGCGACCAGAACTGGACACAATACTCCAGGTGTGGCCTTACCATCGATTTGTACAACGGCATTATAATACTAGCCGTTTTGTTCTCAATACCCTTCCTAATGATCCCAAGCATAGAATTGGCCTTCTTCACTGCCACCGCACATTGGGTCGACACTTTCATCGACCTGTCCACCACCACCCCAAGATCTCTCTCCTGATCTGTCACAGACAGCTCAGAACCCATCAGCCTATATCTAAAGTTTTGATTTAGATCCACCATTTAGATCAGTGTTTTTCAACCTTTTTTATCTCATCAAAACCATGACTGAAGAAGTATTTTCCTTATCAGTCTAGTGCAGTGGGGCCCAAACTTTTTAGCACCAGGACACACTTTTTAAAATGACACTTTATCGGGAATTTTACAAGACTTTAAAAAAATCTATAAAGAAATAATATTTTATTTATTTGCACATAATAACCAGAAAAAAGATGCTCCGACATTTACCTCCCTCTATTTACACATGCTTGCAATCTGCAGGAGTTCTTTGCAGGGCAATTAGCAGCTATCTGATTTTTGAAAAGCCTTAGGGTTTAAGGCAGTTAGTTATCTGATCTTTCCATCACCAGTGTTTTCATTGGAGGCTCTGCTCAGGTGTTGTGGAACCCACCCAAAATCAGGTCACGACCCACAATGGGCCCAGACCCACAGTTTGGAATCCACTGGTCTAGTGAGAAAGACAGTATATAAATACTCTAGAAGATGAAGATTATTCATTTTTCCACTGTGAAAATTCCTCTTTAAAATAATTTAGGACTATCCACTTGCTTCCCCCCCCCTTTTTTCACCATCCCTGTGCCTCAAGGCTTCATGCTGGCCCCACATTTTTTAAATAATTCAGTTGTACACTACAATTATGTGACATCACCAGCCCCCCCATCCTAAATCTCAATTTGGGGGTGCCTCTGACCCAGCAGCCCTACTGTATCTCCATCTATCTGTTGGAGAAGTGAGGATAGAAAGAATCAAAAATGTTCCAGGTTTAAATGCTTTCTTTAGAAAAAGAAAAAAGTATAACTGTGATGAACTTTCATGGGTCTTCAGATAGATTGTGTGCTGCTTTCATGGTTTTCCTGTGGCCCTGAATGTGCTGTTACATCCAATTGTGTCTGCTCTTGCTCTGAAATTTTAATTCCTGTTACCAAAACTCTTTG
This sequence comes from Tiliqua scincoides, assembly GCF_035046505.1. Taxonomy (NCBI): domain Eukaryota; kingdom Metazoa; phylum Chordata; class Lepidosauria; order Squamata; family Scincidae; genus Tiliqua; species Tiliqua scincoides. The sequence continues at coordinate 65,506,362 of NC_089826.1, forward strand.
CAGCCGTAGACCTAGAATGTCATGTAGACTCATAAACAGTCAGGATCCTGCTAGCCTCTTAGCAGTTGGCTGAATATGTCAGTACAGATTTAACAAGGCATATCATGATTTTTCTTGTTACATAAGAGACTTGTGTCTGATGGCATGTGATAACTGACCTAGCACCCACTTAAGTCAGCAAAAGGATTTCCTCTTAGTACAACAGATCCTGGATCAAACAATCATATACCATGTATCTTTCAGTTTATTTAATTCTACCATAATTTCTAGCTCTAGGATGCAATCAGCACCCAAAATTAAAATCTTTGGCAAAATTCTTGACTGGCTTTGAGCTGTATCTGGAGTCTTATTTAAACTGGGATAGCATAAGTTCTAAAATACTGTGTTATTTCTGTAGCATGCATTGACTTCTGTGCCTAGAAATATTTTTTACAATTATAAAAACTTTATGGAAGAAAGGAACAAGCAAGTTAGAAGGATAAATTGGTTCATTAAATGAACAGACTTGAAGGGATTATTTTGGCAAAAACAAAAAACAGAAAAACAGATATAGCTGCAATGAACTTTTGCCAGGACTAGAAGGAAAGCTAATTTTCTTAAGGTACGAAATGTGAGAACAGTTGCATAATCCTTAATCAGATAGAAATTGTCAACAAATAATTCTTTGAGACATGGAGGGAATTTTTAGATTATGAGCTTTTAGGGATAGGGAACCATTTATTTTGCATGTAAACTGCTATGTGAATGACTTTTTGTTTAAAGGCAGTATATTTATATTCTTAGAAATAAAAATAATTATATATTTGAAAAGGGGAGAACGCACACCAATTTCTTTCTTTACGTATCAGGTCCTTTCAAGAATTATTAATTGTTGGGTAACATGATAACAGGATAGAAACTGAACTTGTGATGTGATGGGCTTACTTACTTGTAATAAATGATGGGTAGCCCAATCCTATGCTGCCCAGAGTGCAGGGCTGCCACGGCACCCAAAATTGCTGCCACTGCATCCTGAGTGCTAACCAGCAAGCACCGGCAGCACCTTGGGAGAAGGGGAAGGGGAGTAGCCCCACAATTGGCCCCACAGAGGCTCAGGATCCTCCCTCCTAGCCCACTCCCTCCCCTGGCACATCTCCTGCCTCTCCCCACCCTCCCCTGCCTTGGAACACCTCCTCCCCGCCTCCCCCTATGCCCCCACCTACCTCTTCACCGCCCAGAGGTCCACACGACTACCAAGTGGTGGAGCACTGGTGAACTCTTTTGCCCCATTCCATCCAAACTTCCAAAATGTTTATTGATGTTCTTATGTTTTTTCCCCCCTATTATTTCAGTTTATTTAGGTTTTGAACACATTTATGTGTGTTATATAGTTAGTTATTGACATCTTTTGCTGGCCAAAATAAATGTCCAATCGAAATAAGGCTACGTTTCGACATTCATCCATTTTGGACAGGGATGTGCCAAACTCACAGCACCAGGTCCTGAGCCTCCACTCCCCTTGACTGGTCTGTGTCACAAGTCATAATGGGCAGCCATGATGACTTGTCCAGAGTCATTTTTAGAGTCACTTTGACTCAAGTCCAAGTCTTTCTAAAAAGCAAGTCATGGCACGAGTCAAGCACTGCTATGCTGAAACAATGACGGTTCTGGTGGGTGGGTGGTGGGTGGGTTGGAGTTCTCATTTAACACTCACTGCCCTGATGTTCCCATCCCATCTGCCATCAGTGATGCAAGTCCTTCACTTCAAATGAGCCATGAGTTTGGAAAGCATTTCTCTTCTATTGCAAGGAAATGCCTCGCCCTTCTTTGCCTGCCCCCTTAGCCCCCCTCCCTGGGCTATCCCCAAGCATTTTCCTATAACAGGAACCCCCTCCCCCTTTATTAGGCTCCTCCCCTCCCTCATCCAGAGGAAAAAAAATCCATCCATTTGGTCAATCAATTGTCCATTCCGTCTGAGAAGGATAAGGCTTATAAATAAAAGCTACAGAACCAATTTGATTTCACTAAGTTAACATCTACGTGATATTCTTTGATTGCCTTCAGTAAAACTTTTCACTAGACACATACAGTGACAAACCTTCACTTTGGCAGATTTTGACAGACAGTCAAACAGCACCTGACATTGAATCCATTCCGTTTCGAGTCTCGAATTTGTGTCACTCACAGTGTTCTACTTTGGTGTCAGGGAATTGTGTTTAAGCAACAGCTGTTGCAAATATGGATTCTGTCAGCTGGAGGCTGTATGCAAAGGAGAGTGAACAACACAGTACTAGTATAGAACATGATGTAAAATTAGCTGAAAACACTGACTTCAAGGAGCAAATAAAGCATAAATCACTGAGCCAATTGGGGCAAAGAAGGCAGTTCAAGAGGCCATGTGAATTTTGGCCTCCAACTGGGACAGAATATTTAGTAAACTCTGCATCTGTGTCAAATAGATAAGAACTCTTCATTATTTTGTTACTTTTTTGAAATGGGTTGCAGATCACATGATCTATTAGGCATCCCCTAAGACTTGCTGCTTGACCAAAAGCAGGATACCTTATCTTCTTGCTATATTTGCTTTCAATCCTATAATATCCATATACTAATATATGAGTCCACATCACTCTGTGCATTTTCCCACTTTGCTTTTTCTTCTTTTTGCTATTATGTCTCCTTTATCACCCATTTCCTCCTACTTGCATATGGAGACATTCTAGCCCACTACTCTTCTGTCCTCTACATTTGCTCTTTCATTCTGTTTCCCTCTTCTTTTCTGAATCCAGAGACCAGGAAAAAGAAGGATACCAATTTCCACAGATAATGGAATCCGTGGGGAGGGGCTCAAGGACCTCCTGGACACAATTGGAATGTCTTCCAGACCAGGGGGTCCTTGAGGCCCTCCAAATTCAGGGTCTGCACCCATGTTGAATCAAATCAGTGAGTGTGGAACACATGGATAAGAAGGGCCCATTGTATATAGCAGTAATAAAAATATTATAACAATAATCACAATAACAAGGCTGACAACAACACCCTACTTACCTCTCGGGGGCAGCAACTTCAAAATGCCTTAAGTAGTCACAGTAAAGCACCTAAGTAGGGTGGACCTCAGGAAATGAGTGAAGTGCCAGAATTGTGCTATGTGCAGAAAAGATAATTAGTATCTTGAATTAATGAACTAGAGCAGTGGTTCCCAACTGTGGGTTGGGACCCTCTGGTGGGTCATGACCTGATTTTTGGTGGATCTCCAAAGGATGATGTAAGGATCAGATAACTAGTTGCCTCATGCCCTGAGGCCATTCAAAAATCAGATTCTGTAACTGCTAATTGACCCGCAAAAAGCTCAGTTCCTGCAGTTTGTAAGCATGTGTAAATATAGGGAGATAAATGTTTGAGGGTCTTTTTCTGGTTATTCTTACTTATAAATAAATAAAATATTTCTTTCTAGCTCTTTTTTTTTTTAAAGTCTGGTGAACCTAGGTAGGTCCCAATAGAGTGTCATTTTAAAAAGTGGGTCTCGGTGCTAAAAAGTTTGGGATCCACTGAACTAGAGGGTTATAAAGGCAGGAAAGAGGCTTTAAATAGACTTCCCAGAAAGGATACAGCATCATTCAATTACACCAGAAGGCAAAATGAATTTTGAGCTGCAGAGAATGGCCTGCATCTAAGCTAGAGACGCACAAAATTATGAACATTAAATATTCCCTCTGTTTTTCATATGATTTGTTGACATTCAGGTCCATCTTATTCAGATGTTGATAGTATCTTGAACAGATATAGCTTTCACATGCTTTATGTACTGTTTTCATGAGGAACTTCACATACCAAGGAAATTCCTCCCATACTTGTGGAGGGAGTGTGGCTCTGAACTGAAGGTGAGTCTTGCGGCAGCGGGTGGGGGGGGGAGTATGGTAGTAGGTGAGGTGAAAATGTAATCTTGAGTCTGTAGACCGTGTTATCTGTTACTATATACTTCATTCCTTGACAAAGCAGAGTTGTTGCATATGGAGCAGATCCAAGCCCTGAATCCCCTCGGTCTCCTGAATCCCCTCAGAACTGGTGAGTAAAGTCAGCTAGCAGACTTTGTTGATGTAATGAAGCACTTGTTGTGTGTAATCAGACCTGACACCTGACACCAGCACTGCCTATCCCACCCCCTCTTGGGCCCGATCCACCTATCCCCTATCCCATCTCCTCCCCATTTCACCCCCTCCCTGTTCTATCTTCTCCCTGCACTGGACTTATCTGGTCTAGTCGGCATGGCACACGTGAGAAGGGTCCAGCCTTCCCACCAATGCACCAGCTCTCTGTGCTGTCTCAAAGTGCTTTATGGCACTTTTGCAACTGTGTGTGCTTGTGGAACACATGTTGGATATTTTGCTATACACATATATAGTAGCAGCCTGTGGTGCTGATACTCATTTCAGCATTCAGCATATGACTATGCCATCATCAGTCTCCCACTTTGGTTCTGAAAACAAGTTCTCTCTATCACAAAAAGAGATTGCTTCAAAACACAGAGTCAATTCACACATGCATGTCCAGCAGTTGCAAACTTGGAGCAGAATGTGTGAACCAGTGAAATTGAAAAGTATTGTGTTTGAGGCGACACACGGTTAATGTGAAGGTTCTGCTGCCTCCAGTGTTGGATCTGTGGTGGCTCATTCACACATGCAAGCCACCACCTAATGCAGTAACTGTTACATGGCAGACATTGTGGAAAACAAAATGTTAACCTGGATGGGTCTTTGGCCTGGTCCAGCAGGACTCTTCTTCAGTGATGAATGTGTGAGAACCACCACCACTCCTTAGCTATTTAGAAAAATGCTTCAGTCATAAATGGGTGACAGTTTAAAAGGTTGCTTTTTAAAACAGACATGCACCATGAGCTGCGGGCCAGATCCGGGATTTGGAAAAAGCCATGCCCCCATGAGTGGCACTTTCCATTCCGCCTTGGTGCTTCTTCTTTTCCAACTCGATCACTGCACAGGGACATTCCAGGCAGTCACATCTGCCCAGGCAGATGCCCAGCCTGTTGGGGTGTTAGGCGATAGGCACAACTGCTCAGAGTGCCCCTGTGCAGGGATCGAGTTGGAAAAGAAGCGGTACCATGGAGGAATGGTACCGCTGGCATTTCCCGAACACAGCAGTCTCCAATTTGGAGACCACTGATCTAAGACCACCACCTGGGAAGCATCTTTTATTGTGGAAGACTGGCTCCCTAAATGGGCGGGGGCTGTAATATGAGGGAGGGAAGCATTTGGCTTGCGTTCAGGTGCATTTATGATTTATTTATGGGGCCCTCGCATTCAAATAGGTTCTCGTTTCTAAAATTTAACCCAGTCACAACGTGAAAAGAAACCTTTCTTGTACGCAACAACTAAGGTAATTTCAGAAGGAATTTTGTGTGCTATCGACAAGCTTGTTTTGAGCACCATGGCCTTGCCCTAGTTATAAAAGGGAATTCTGTCAATTAGAGAAGGAAATCAAGAGATATTCATTCCACTTGTGAGGACTGCTGATAACCAGCCTGGACTTTGTCAGGCCAGTCCCTAATGAAGCAAAGCCATGCCAGGAAGGAAATCTCTTTGGTCAGGAAGGAAGAGGCACAAGGCACAAACAAATGAAGGCTTTCTAAGTATAGCAGCACGTAACCTAGGGCCATCCCATGATGTCGTCGCTGCATCATTAATTTTATACAGCCAAACAAATGTCAAGCATGCCTCAGCTTGCCTCCCATAGTGGTGCCCACAAATACACTTCTAAATTCAGGTCACTGGCATTTGCGGAATTCAGACACTACCAGTCCTGAATAAGCATCATGAATCTGTACCATTTATCGCTTCTACTGGCAAATTCTTCAGCCAGGAAAACTGTTCTATAACTGTGCAAGCCTCAAGTCCTGAGAGGTCTCTTCTCAAATTCAAAGAAATGCAAACGCACACCAGGAAAAGGGTGTTTCCTTTTCTGGGAAAGCCTGGCTCCAAAGCTCTCCCGCCAACTGAATTTATTTATTTGCCTTTCCCCCCACTCCATAATATACATAATGGAACGACAGAAGAATAAAATGACACCTAAAACAGCCAATTGAGGAGTAGCAGGCAATGTTAAAACAGAATATAAATTTATGTTTACCCCCATCAATGTTCCGTACATGTGTTTACTTGGCAAACGTGAGTTAGTAACTCTGCAGGAGTAAAAACACCTGGTGCGACTTTCAGAGAGGTAGCAAACCCCGCCTGTGCTCTGATATAGTCACTGTTCCCCCTCCCCCAAAAACTCACTTTGCTACAGGGAAGGAGTCATGGGTTCTTTACTTAGATGCAACTGTTGTGTAACAGGTAGTTCACCTCTCACTATTAGTCTTTCTGTACCCGCTCTGTGAGCTTTCATAGCTCTCATACATCGGTAAGAGCTTTATAAAGTGGATTAAGGATTTCTATTTTACAGATTTATACACTCTGCATAAGGTGCGTATCTGCTTTCTTTCTGTCCTCTGCACATTGGCTGACCTCCCCATTCCCCATGTATTTGCTAATGTTTCCAGCACAAAGTTGTTTTCATGTGTGAAATATTTTATACGTCCTCAGAGCCTGAAGCCCTTCCAAAGATTACATAATAAGATCATGGGAATTTGGGATAAACTGGATACAGAAAGAAATAGCCTTCCAACTGTTCTGTGAGCAAAGCTACTTATTAGAGCTGATTTCTTTAGACATTCTTAACATTTCTTAGGAAATCTCTCTCCCTCCCCCCTTCCTTTGGCTTTGTTTCTGTTTTACTCCATAATTGAAAACCATTCCATACTGAGCTCCCAAAGTAATATGATAAGCAACTCAATGCTATCTACTGAGTTAAAGAATTAAATATTTTGGACGCTCCAATCCATAGATTACTATGCATTACAAATGGACTGCATATGTGCTTCTGAGCACAAAGATCTATGCATTCATGCCCACCAAGCAGGAAGCTGGTAGCGCCAAGCATGTATTCAAGGGAGAAGGGAAGTGCAGTGTTCCCTTCCTCTTCCCTGCCCCCTCCCCAGAAAAAAACACAGTTTAGTGTTCTCAAAGCTGAAATGAAGATCAACAGCCATCAAACTTCTTGGGACTGGGGTGGAGCCCTGTACTTTGTGCCACTCCACTTCTATGAATGACTGAAGGTTTCTCAAAGTCCAAAGAGCTTTATGGTCTCCACCCCATCTTCACTGTGATTGGTTGCTGGTCTTTCCTCTACCTAGGTAAGCTTTCCCCTCCTGGTAGCAGACTTGGTTGATGCAATGAAGCCCCTGTTGTGTGTCATCCAGCCTGACTCCTGTTTGTTTCAGTCCTTTGAACACCAGAGTACATGGAGTTGCTTTTCCAATCCCCACTTGGTACAGGTGGTGGCTGTTGTCCTCCTTCCCATCACCACTGCTGTGGCCTGCCATTCCATTGAAGGAACTGGACCCAGAAGAAGAAAGTAATGAGTGGCAGTGCGGCTGCAGAGAGCTGGGTTGGCTGAGGCTTAATTGGTGAGAAGTGGAGTCAGCCTCCTAGGTTCCACAGTTAAACTGCATCATCACACTGCAGCCCTTGCTCCTTGTCTGTTGCTTTTACTTCTGTATATACTTAGTTTTAGTTTTCAATTCTGTGTGTATGCAAACAAAGATAGTGATGAACACTGTCATTTTCTTGGGTTTCTCAGTGATAAAAGATGAAAGATATTTCTTCGTGTGCTTAGTTCTCTCTAAGGTCGTGAGCCTTTATCTGGGTTTTACTACTTCACTCTGCAAGAAAGAACTCTTGTACTGAATGCCTCCTCCATTCAAAATAAAAATGTCATCCAAATAAAAAGCAGCATTTAAAGGAGAAAGCTAGGCTGTGACCCTGATCTGCTAGTTTTCTATATGAAGGGAATCTTTTTCCCACCAAAGAGCTTTTAGTCAAGTAAGACTTTGCTTGTAGCCTGAAGCAGTACAGTCCAGGCCCGGGCTTAACACTTCAGTGAGAATGCTGAGGAGAATTAGGCCTTCCTTCTCCTTCAGTGAGAGACCCTGTACTCTCAGAGGGACTTGGAACCCCTCAAGGGTTGTCACCTGATCACACCAACCATTCCACATCATTTGGAAATCCATGCCTGGGACTTGATAACATCACAGTCGCTTTGCATATAGACCCATATAGGTGATCTTAAACAAGAGGGAGGGAATACATCAGCCTTCTTTTGCATATGAAGGCTGTCTAGCAAAGGGATTGTTGTTGTTCTGCAGGACCACCTAGCAGTTGCTGGATTTCATGCAAACCTCCTTTCATATGCAAATAGTCCTTGCCAAATTGAGACAGCTCTCTGAAAGTGGAGATTATTGTTAGAGACCCTAAGTGCCAGCCAAGAGAAAATATATAAGTAAAAACTCCTGATGATTTTGGTTTCAGAGAGGGAATATTTTACAAGAAGCCTGCCTCTCCAGTAAAATTATTTCAAAAGGTTTCTTCTCCGCTGACGTGGGTGGCTGCGCAAAGCTAACATTTATAATGGCTTAAAAATTAATTCTTATTATCTCGGCTGGGGTTTATAACTTCAGCCCATACTAAACTTAGTAACTAAATTAAAACAAATTTACTTCCATCATAGTTAATAAGAGGCTGTGACAGGGGAGTAGTCAGCACTTATTTCTAAAATATAAGCATACTGCTTAGCCGTGTCACACCTTGAGTCTATTGGCCAACTCGTCGGGGCTTCCTGGTGCAGCAGGAGGAGCCCTGTGTATAGAAGTGCTGCTGCTGCTGTTTAAGCATGTCTACAGTACATATTTAAATTAGTTGCAAACCTGATTAACTGCCCAATCCTATCCCCCGCCCTGTTATAGCATGCAGCCATGCCAACTGAGCATGCACTGCCTGCTGGGATGGCTATTGGGCAGCCTACAGGAGGTATTTTTACTTTCGTCCTGGTAGGCTGGCTAATAGTCTATGAGTCCTCTCCAACCTGTGCCAGGCATGCTGCTGGCACAAGTCCAAGGAGAGCCAAGGAGCATGTCAAATTACAAAATGGCAGCTAGGATCTGGTGAATGTTGCTGTCGCCAGATCCACCCCCTCCTGCCCTTGACACACCCCTTGGTTCCTCCACTCCTCACCCAGTTACTCCTCCTGCCCTCTCTACCCACAAACTGAGCCCTGAGCCTAACTGTCTTGGCACCAACCAGAGTCTGCTGCTGTAGCTACGTTACTGCTGCTGTCTCAAATGGCCCAGCAGTGGCACAGTCTTTGTGCTGTCAGTGGGAACTTTTATGTCAGTGGGACACTGCCCTCTCATGTGCCACTGACTCCAAGGTACCATATCACAATGATGCCAGCAAGGTGGTGACAGGAGCACTTCATGGGCAGTTTGGAGGAGGTTTGGGGCAGGAAGCAGGCCGGGCAGGGTCAGGATGGGGTGGGAAGAAGTGGATCTTGGTGGCAGCACTGCATGCTGGAATCCTATTCCTGTTTCTCCAGCCCGACACACCCCATGCCTCTCCTTGGACTTGTGCCAGCAAAATAACTGGCACAGGTCAGGAAAGACCCATTGGCGTCCAGGCAACTTACCTACAAAAAGGTAAGTAAAAATATTTTTACCTACCCCTCACAGGCCTTTGGATTACCCTACCACCACCACTGGACTCAGCACAAGCTCAGACAGCATGGCTTCATCAGGAAGGATGGTGGGGGGGGGGAAATTGGGGCCTGAATCACATAGTCCTCTTTAAAGAACAGGGGATTTTGATATAGCAGATCATTCTTGGGAAGGTTCCAACATGTGTCAAGGCAACTCATAAGATCCTGGAGGAACTTCAATATTTATCACTAAGTTTGGGTCAGGTCAGTTACAGGATTAGTCACTGTGCCAAAAAAACAAAACTCCATCATCTTGTCCATCTTCTGATTATGCAGTTGTATAATGTATAGCAATCTTCAGTGCTTTTCAATATTTTCCAATATGCTTAGGAACTCAATAATAAAACAACTACACTTCATCCTTGCTATGACCTATGGCTGAGTAATTTATCTACTCAGATTCCTTGGACAAAATTCTGCCCGAACTTCTGTGTGTTGCCCCTCTGACCTTCAGTAGAGTTGGTTACACTTTTTTAGGCTATGAAAGTGAGAGTAGAATGCGTCCTTTGTTTTGTCTAAATTGCCCCAGAGACCTTCAGCGTTACAGAACATGGTGCTGGCTACAGGGTCTTCAGCTAAAATATGCAACAGCCCACTCATATTCAGACAGCATATTTCTCTGACTGAAGATCTGAATTTGGCATCAGCCTGTGGACTTGTGCATTTTCTTCTGGGTGACCAAACAAAGAAAGCAGTTAATGTGAGTGGTGTACAGCACTACATGGAATATGAAGGCGATACAAAGTTTTTCTGGGTGTGCTTTATGAAGGGCAAATCAGTGTGTTAGTAGTCTAAGGATGGACTTACCATTTGTCTTCCTTTTCAAAAGCTTGTTGTCAATGAGACCTGTTGGTGGGTATTGTAAAGAAAACAGCAGCAATGTTTTCATATTGTACCAATGGTGCATTGTTACAGCTAATGACTAAAGGCTGTAACTAATTAACAGCCCATTCCTAACGTGCGCTGGAAACAGGCTGGCTGGTGTGCCTGCACTGTATCTAGTGCAAGTTTGGGGCCAAAAGCAGCACAGCTTGAGGCAAGGAGATTCGCTTCCCCTTACTCTGTGTTGCGCTGCAGCGGCCCCAATTAGTCTACTTGGATCTGAGCCACCTCTGGAGGCTGCTCCGCGCTGCCTGGGAACGCGGGTCAGGATCCAGCAAAACCGCTGGGTCCTGGCCCCGCCTCCCACTCCCTGTTCACTCACCCCCAGGAATGCCCACCACCTGCCCTCCCCTGCCCCGAAACATCTCAAAATGTGGATTTAGGGAAGTGGGGTTAATCTTTTTCCCCATATTTGCTCATGTAGGGGAGGGCTCATGTGGGGGAAGTGTAGGTTCTGTATGAATAGCTAGAGTTATAAAATAATGCTAGACAACATAACACTTCACTTGACTCTGCTAGATCAGGTTTAGAGATTTGCCAATCCTAAGGTACCTGTACCTCTTCCAGTGTCATTAATTTGTACTTATAATGCAAAAGAAGCAGGAATTTTCATGACATTCACCCTCTTGCATAAGACTTCCTCTTCTGGGAGAATGCTGCTTTGTTTGGCATAAGAACAATCACCTGACACCTTTGGATGCCATCATGCATTTCATCACTCCACCCCTTGTTTGGCCTTGCTGACATTATCAGACACGCCTCAGGTACAGTCCCCAGGGTTGCTCTCAGCAGCTGCGCTCATTCACACCTCCCAGCCCTATCAGTTAGTGAGAAGGATGAGGAGGCAAACATCACTTCCCTAGTTCTCAGCCGTGGGCACCTTAGCCTAGCCTTTGACAATTCCATAGATAACAGATGAATTAATGTGTCTTCAGTTCAGCCTCTCAAATTGAATCAGACCTGGATTTCAGGGCAATTTTGCTTGTGTGCCTAATTAATGCACCAAAAGCTGTTTTGGTTTTCCTGTGTGTGTTAGTCAATAAGTCAAAATAATGTGAGTGTCTACATTCTTCACTCTGCAGTATTGAGGAAAATTACAACCCAGCAAAAACGACAGCAGGGTAGTTTTCAGTGGTATGTTACTTTTGAAAGATTTAGAAATTCTACAATGGAACCAGCCATAATTTAGTGGCAGAGCACCTGCTTTGCATATAGAAAGTCCCAGTTTTAATCCCTGCCATTTCCAGGCACAGTTATGAAAACCCTGCCTAAAACCCCTAGGTGCCCAGTCAGTGGTGCTGATGGAGTGTTCTCTCCCCCTTACCATGCCGAGCAGAAGTGGCAGGCCTGGACCCACCATCGCCTAGTGTGCAGGCATAACATGCAGCATCCACAAGTTGTTTGGGAGTGAGGTGATGACATTGGTGAGTCATTGCACCACTGCCAGTTGCTTATAGGGGGTCTATTTCCAGCTGTTCAGAGGCGAGGGAGGGCAGGAGGGCCCATCCACCACCAAACATGGCATGGAGCTCCTCTTAGTGGGGGCTTGGGTGATGCTTCTGTTTCCCCCACCCCAGGGTGTGGCAACTGGGGCATTCTACCCCCCGTCCCCTTTAGCAATGCTATTGTGCCCAGTGCCAGTCAGTACAAACAGAGCTGGCAACCAACACTGTAACCAGTGGTGCACTAACCTCCACCTCCTTCATTCCTCCTGAGAGGCACTTCCACTTTCCACTTCTCCACTCTTCTCTCCCACCATGGCAGGGGAGGAATGGCAGGAGAGGGAGTGGGACAGGACCAGTGGGGCTCAGATCCTGAGCCCCATGTCAGGCCTTGAGGCCCAACACAAGACTCCTTGATTCTGCGATGGCTCAAGAGCCACCACAGAATCAAGTAGACCCATTGTGCGGTTACTTCCCTTACTTGGGGGAAGGGGACGAATGTTGGGGTAGCCATTTTGGTGTTGTGGCAGCTCAGGATTAGGTTGTGATTCACAAATGCCAAGGGGTGTGGCTATAATAGTGACTGGGCAGCAGTGCTCACCTCCCCGCAAGTAGTAGCTCATTTAACCCTTGATGCACATAGCCTAATCTGTCCTGACGATTCACAAATCACCAAAAATTGGGTCACAATCTACTGATAGGTCCCAGACCCACACTTTAGGAACTGCTGACCTAGCCAATGGTCTAACCCAGTATAAGGCAGCATAATCTTTCCATCTGAACTGCATATGAGTATGTTAAACAAGCAACTTCCAATATATTAGACACATTTGGGATCAATTCAGAGATGCTTGATTGACCTGGCCTGGCCCTTCTGCTGGATAATGCCATCTCTCATTTGAAAGCACTCTACGTGTGTGGGTGAGAAGAACAAAGCTAATTTTCATTAGCTGGAGAACATTTACAGCAGTGTTCAAAAACCTGCTGTTGGATATATTTCAATTACAATTCAGCTAAGTATTTGTACATGAAATAATCACATATTTTTCCTCATCTTTCCTGGCACCACTCCCCTCCCTCCGTCTTCCTTGTCTCTTCTGGGCAGGAACTTGTATTGCCTTCTGTCGTAAAACACCATGCACACGGATGACCCTATACATATAAATAATGAAATAATAATCCTTACAGGGTCCTGGTAGGAGGTGCCCAAGGTGGGCAGTTTGCCAATGGACCCCTGAAATCTGGAGCTGCTGGAGCTGTACTGTTGTCAAAGATGCACATTTTAAGCAATTGAGTTTGGTTAAGAAGCAAAAAGGCTTAAATTAGCGTGTGACCTGGGGTGAAACAAAGGATACATATCTGGTAATTGATATGTAATTCCAGACAGAAGGACGATTCTTCTTTTAGCACTAGATACAAAACATCTGACGACTCATGATTTCATCACAGATACCTTCTCTCTCCCAAGGAACCCAAAATGGTGCCACTTCCTGGAGTAGCCTGCTATTTTCTTTGTGGTGTGCCATAATTAGGAGACCACAGACTAATATTCTAGTTGTGGTATAGATGAATATTCTTCCCCTAGTGCAAATAGCGGAACAAACTGCTCTTCCTGTGTTTCATAATCCTGTGGTTCTGAAGGTGCTAGATCACATCAGGAAATCAGTTCTGCAGTACAGCAACCATCAGATGTTTAATGAAAGACTCAAACTGTGGTCAGTTCCATGTCTTGTTGTCACTCTTGTCTGGGTTCATGTCTGGTAGTTTGAGAAAGTTAGGCATAACTCAATGCTACTAACACCTATGAGACAGGTTATTTGAGGCTACCTGATCTCAGTGGAACTCAGTAATAACTATTTTTCTTTGGAGACATAACCCTATGTCATTGGTTCCCAAGCTGTGCGCCACAGGGCGCAATCCTAACCCCTTATGTCAGTGCTTTCCAGCACTGACATAAGGGCAATGCAGCTCTGAGGTAAGGGAACAAATATTCCCTTACTTTGAATAGGCCTCCGTGAGTGACACCCAACTGCAGGATGCAGCACATGCCCCATTGGCACCGCTATGCCAGAGCTGGAAAGCACTGACATAAGGGGTTAGGATTGCGCCCACAGTGTGTGAAAAACACATGCTGGAGCTCAGTCTGCCAAGCAGAGCCTCCTACTGCTGCTTGTCTCACTGTATTGCTGCCAAGTGATGGGGGTCTGGGGGTCCTTTGAGTACCACCAGACACCACCTCAAGTACCATCAGTGGTACAAGTACCAACGGTTGAGAAACACTGAACAAGGGTAAGGTTGGGAGCACTGCCCTATGTGATTACCCTTCTTCCCTCATTTTGACATCTACCTCACCTCTCTCAACTGCCTACAATAACTCATTTCTAAAGCACATTGTCTACATTGGGATTTCTGTTTCAACAGGTTATTCCTGGGATGTCTTCAGATCATAGTGATCTATTAACAACAAGCGAAATAAGTCAGAAGTTTGTGAATAGTTTTCTGCTGCAGCTCAAGGGCAAGACACCAACATCAACATGAAGAGACCTACTTCCAGTGGATGCCTAGGTCTTATTCAAAAACATTCAAGTTCTCATGATAATCCATAGCAACCCACACTCTGTCCATAACAATTGCCTCACAAATGCAATTTGTATTGTTTAGCTATGGGCTGAATTGCCATAAGTCAGGAGGAGTTTCTGGTATGTTTACATATATAGTTTGTGTAACCAGAAGGAGGGAAGTTTCTCATATGCAGTACAGCTGTTCATATGAATGGATTTTATGGTGCATTATCCATGCATACAATGTTGTTTTTTTTTATTTTAAATGGTATACAGTAGAACCTCTTTAAGTTGACCACCTAAGGGACTGGAGGAAATTGGTCAACATAGGGAGGTAGTCAACATACAGAAAAAAAGGCATTTAAATATCATCATGTTTAGCTCCCAGAACAACAAATGCAAGGCCAAGTTATTATTTAGATTGGATTTTTAAAAAGTTTTATAGCAAATATCAATGAGAATTGATCCTCTTGTGATGCTTACTATTTATAACATCTATATCAAGAGACAGAGAATAAACAACCCACAATCAGTGTTTTAAAAAACCCTGAAAATTCATAAGCTTAAAAAAAATGTAAGTTAAAAAAAAATACTTGGTTTCATACCAGACAGGCAGACCAATGCTAACCCTTGCCAGCCCATAGCATGTAGCATGTTACAGAGCCCCAACAGCTAAAAAACAAAACACTTTTTTACTTAGACTGCCAGGCCTCCACTGGGTCTCCTGAGATTCACTAAATGCCAGAAGGTGTTTGATACGGTCCCTCACTAAAAGCTGTTGAGAAAACTGCACAGTCGGGGAATAAGAGGACAGGTCCTCTCATGGATTGGGAACTGGTTGAGGACCAGGAAACAGAGAGTGGCTGTCAATGGGCAATTGACAAAAAAAGTAGAGAGTGGTAGAAAGTGGAGTGCCTCAAGGATCTGTCCTGGGACTGGTGCTTTTCAACATCTTCATAAATGACCTGGAAACAGGGATAAGCAGGGAGGTGGACAAGTTTGTGAATGACACTAAACTTTTCTGAGTGGTGAAAACCAGAAGGGATTGTGAAGTGCTCCAGAAAGATCTCTCCAAACCGGGAGAATAGGCAGCAAAATAGCAGTTGTGTTTCAATGTAAGTGTAAAGTAATGCACTGGTGATGGGAACCAAAGTGAAAGGACAGTGGCTTCACTATGCACAAGGAACCTCATGTCCCACACAACTTGGTACATGTCCAGGTACAATCAGCAGCTGGCGCAGTTCTGTCGGCTATATGCAGTGTGCCCACCTATAAAAACCCTTTCACACACGTGCTAGCAGGCGTAGGGGAGGGATTGCCACGTGGCTTCTTGCTTTTCCAAGATGGGACAAACCAGACAAAACACAGGCCCACAGTATCGCATTCAGTGGGCAACTTACGGAGGGTAAATTAATACTCTGTGCAATGGTCAAAATGGTCAAGATACAACTTATGGAGATGGTCAATATACAGAGGTTGTTCTCCCATAGTGTATATGCAGTGTCTGTCCATACTGTGAAAATTAGGTCAAAAGGAGGCGGTCAATATAGAGAAGTGGTCAACTTTGGAGTTTCTACTGTAGTTTCCTTACTGTGGTTTGCAAATGTCTAACATTTGATCTTCATTAAAACTTCATTGTGGAATGCTGACATATACACAGTGTTTTTAAAAAATGTAGCCTTTTATAAGCAGACAGCAACTCAGTTGTCTGGTTGATGATAAGCAAATTTTAGTGGTCACAAAATGATGGAAAGGAATGTGATTTCTGATCACCCCCTCTTGTCTAACCATCAAACCATCCTGTCTCATGCAAAAGAACCACAGCTGTAATATACTGATACATAGCTATACAGCTAAGAAACAAAGTATACATACAATCCAAGCCACACCCTAGTTAAGTCATCTGCTATATTCCTGTTTAGCTTAGCTAGGCTGTGGATTTCAGCCATCAGTAACATATTTCCACTGCTGGCATCTGGAAAAGTAGGCAGTAAACTATAAAAGTTTGTAGTGTGTAAAAAAATTACTTCATTTCAAAAGTGCTATTTGGCTTAATCTTCAGTGAATCATGATGATAACATCCAGCACTTAACTATGGACAGTCTAGCTGCTTTGAGAGTTCTGTTTTATAAACTCACCACTTATAGAGCACTTTTTGAGTGTACAATGCATTTGGCATCGTGACATTGTCCTTAACAACAATCTTGTACAGTGAGTACATATCATTATACCCAAACTGTAGTAGGGGAAGGTCACATAGCGAGTAGGCAAGGTTCAAACCAGAAAAGCCCTGATTCACAGCTCAGTCTCCCAGTCCCTACAGTACACCAGCTCATTCATCATCATCATCATAATCCATTCAATTGGGGATTAATTGGGCACATGTTCTTTCACCTTTAATTTTAAAATCACGCTGACAATTTTTAAATCGGAGGAGTAAAGATCTCCAGTCCAAAGATACATGCATAACTGAAGGCATTTCAAGGCATTTATCTTACAGTTTACCTGCACTGACAGACACCAGAGTATCTTGTCCGCAACACCTATCTTTTCTTTTCAAAAGTAAACCATGCAATCACACGTGCAGATCTTTCCTAATGTTTTAGATCAGCGGTCTCCAAACTGGAGACTGCTGTGCAGCTGAACAACCCTCCCTGTGCCTGCAGCACTCACAGTTCCACCATGCTGCTGCTGCTGCTCCTGGCACCCAATCTCATCCCAAAGATGCTAGCTACGCAGTCGTGTCTATTGCCAAGAGCCCCAGCAGGCTTTGCAACAGAATGTCCAGGCAGATGCAACTGCCCAGTGTCCTTGTGAAAAGATTGCCAGGAGCAGATTACCAGGAGTAAGATTGCCAGGGTGCCAGAAGCAGCGGCAGCACGGCAGAACTGTAAACGCTGTTCACGGGGGGGAGGGCTGTCTTCAAACACTGGATCTGGCCCACGGGCTGGAGAGCCCTGTTTTAGATCCCTCTTCCAACCATGCAAATTATTTGCATGTAATTCTGTTGACTTGCACCCAAAGAAATGCCACAACCCAATACAGGACTATTGCATACATAATGACATTATGGTTTGCAAATCAGGAACCAGCTTCAGGAACCCTTACTTCTTACTCTTTCCTTCTCTAGAGAAAAGCCTTTCCTCTCTTCCTTTGTCAACACTACAAATGGTTTTACATTACATGTGTATTAATGCTAACCAAGTTTAATCCTAGCCGAGTTCTCTTTTAACCATATTTCATGTGTGAGTGGGGAAATGGTTTAAATGGCCCAGTCAAGCAGAATCTACTATCTCCACTTCCTGTTAGCCTCCTCACACAGTTCATTAAATAATATATGTAAGGATATTCTAAAACCCCACTCTCTTCCATCATTTTAAGGAAATTCCTTTTCTGTAGTATCAGGGGAGAGACTCTTTACAAACTCCCCCTTTCCTTCTTTCCCCATTATGGACTTGTTTACTAACCTCCCACTGCCACCATATGCTGAAAACCTTTCCCTTGGTAACCTGGTAAGGAGTGGGAGTGATCCCACATCCCAATACTAAATTGAACTAACAAAAACAAACTATTTATAAAGTTAATAACCAGGTTGCTTTATTTGCTTAGGTGCTCTGTTACTTACAAGTTTACTCTAATACTGGCTTACAAGAATGACTAAACTCTTGTGACTTCTTCAATTCCCTAAACAATTTAGATAACTAGTTATCTATTCCTATCCCCATTCATCACACTCACATGGAATCATAGAGTTGAAAGGAGACTTCAAAGCCATATAGTCCAACACCTTACCTCAAGCAGGAACATCCTCCCTAGAATATCTCCAGACGGTGCTTGGGAAGCCAATGCTTGAAGACCTCCAGCAAGTGGAAACGCATCACTCTCCGTAATCAGTCCATTGTTGAACTGCTTTTACTGTTGAGAAATATTTCCTGATATTCAACTGAAATCTCTCCTCTTGCAGCTTAAGCTCTTAGATCTTGTCCTACTCTCCAACGTAGCAGAAAACAAATCTTTACCCTCTTCCATGTGGCAGCCCTACATGATTTGAGAAGTACTATCATGTCCCTTTTCCCCTGGGGGCTGGGGATAAGAATAGGCCCTCAGTTTGGCTGTACTTGTTGTAAAAGGCGACTAAACAGCCACCGGGTAGATGGGACTCATGAGCCTGGGAAGGCAGCTCATCCGAGAGAAGGAAAACTCTGATCCCAAACCTCCACTGCCTTGTGGCTACATCCAGTTGTGGAAAAGGCTTCAGGAGTCAACCTCGAGGCAAAATCTGGAGCCGGAGTCCCTGAGGCAGTTCATGGCTGAACACAGTCACGTTCTGGCAACTCCTGCGACACCACTGGAACCAACCGTATTGGCCTCTGCCTTTCCATTGGACCATTTCAGCGACGTGGAGAGGGGGGATTTGCTGCATGGGTAACAGCCTATCCTCCATACCTACTTTACCCAGGCTTCGCGCACTGGAGAGGACACTGTGTTCCAGAACCACCATTCAGAGCGTGACACCATAGTCTTCCGAGACTGAAGGA
The DNA here is from genome assembly GCF_035046505.1 of Tiliqua scincoides. Classification (NCBI taxonomy): domain Eukaryota; kingdom Metazoa; phylum Chordata; class Lepidosauria; order Squamata; family Scincidae; genus Tiliqua; species Tiliqua scincoides. Next base: position 65,525,406 of record NC_089826.1, read on the forward strand.
TGCCAACAAGATCATGTCCCTTCCTCCCAGCCTTCTCTTCTCCAGGCTAAACGTACTGAGTTCCCACATCATTTCCTTATAGGTCTTTTTTTCCAGACCTCTGTTCATCCTCACTGCCCTTTTCTGAACCTGCTCCAGTTTGGCTGCATCCTTCTTAAAGTGTGGCACCCAAAATTGGACCCACTACGCTAGATGACATCTGACAAGCACAGAGTAAAGTGGGACACTACTTCTTGCAATTCAAAGTTATGGTTCTATTATTCTGCAAAAACTCTGCCTGTCCTCTTCCTCAACATATTTTGCAAGCAGTAAGGCTCATGCAATGTATCCATTTTCTCAGAGACTTCACAAGCTCATCTTTAAGTGTTAACCTAAGGTTCTGTTTATAAGAAACAGTGCAAACCTGTGCACTTGTGTATAGGATTACAAGCAGAGTTATCTCTGAATCCTGTTTCTTCACACCATGATTTTCAAAACTTTTTCAAATGTGGTTGTATTTATTTATTTATTTTATTTTCCGCCTTTCTCCCCAAAGGGGACCCAAGGCAGCTAACAATCAAGATTGAAATACAAAACAAGATAAAATACAAATAAACATTAAAAAAGAATAATTAAAAATAGATAAAATGCAGTCAGCAGATAAAAACACACAGTAAAAGACATGATTTATAAAAGCAGCCCTTATAGGACCTTGAAGGCTTCCCTAAGCAAAAAAGTCTTCAGGCCCCACTGGAACATCAATAATGAGGAAGTTGTTCTCTACTCAAAGGGGAGGGAATTCCACTGTGCAGGTGCCACCACCGAAAAGGCCCTGTTTCTGGCCGCTATCCCCTTCACCACTCTCAATGACGGCACAACAGACAGGGCCCCTCCTGATGACCTCAGAGAATGGAGCGGACTATACAAAAGAAGGCGGTCTCTCAAATACGCTGGTCCCAAGCCATTTAGGGCTTTAAGGGCTTTAAAGGTCAAAACCAGCACCTTGAATTCAGCCTGGAAACGAATGGGCAGCCAGTTCAGCTGCTGGAGCAGCAGTATGACAGAGTCAAACTGCCGACCTCCAGCAACTACACGAGCTGCCACATCCTGCACTAGCTGTAGCTTCTGGACTGTCTTCAGGGGTAGCACCACGTATAGCGCATTACAGTAATCTAATCTTGATGTCACCATGACATGGACCACCATAGCCAGATCCACCAGAGACGGGTAAGGCCGCAGCTGGCACACCAGCCAAAGCTGGGCAAAAGCGCTCCTGGCCACAGCCGACACCTGGACATCCAGGAGGAGCTGCGAGTCCAGGAGAACCCCCAAGCTGCAAACCTGCTCTTTCAGGGGGAGTGCAACCCCATTCAGGGCAGGGCGATATTCCACCACCCGCATTGTGGATTTCTGCACCAGGAGGACCTCTGTCTTATCCGGATTAATTTCAGCTTGTTCACCCTCATCCAGATCCCAACTGCCTCCAGGCAATGCTCCACGACAGAGACAGCCACCCTGGAGTCGGGTGGAAAGGAGAGATAGAGCTGAGTGTCATCCGCATACTGATGGCACCCACTCCAAATGCCCAGATGACCTCTCCCAGAGGTTTCATGTAGATGTTAAATAACTTAGGGCACAATCCTAAGCAGGTCTACTCAGAAGTAAGTGCTATTGTGTTCAATGGGACTTACTCCCAGGAAAGTGAGGTTAGGATTGCAGCCTTAAAGTTTTAAAATCTGTGCTAACTAGGCAAAGAGACACCTTTCAAAGTGGTGTTCTTTTATATTTAGCAGAGGGAGAGCAACTGTTTCTCTTCACTCCAGCATGGCATCTTTTCCAGCGGCTGTTGATGGTGTCTTTTCTGCATTTGGGGGGGGGGGGGAGTGTGAGCCCTTTGAGGACAGGGAACCATTTATTGATTTATTTTACTATGTTTGATTGATTTTACTATTTATTTTTATTATGTAAACCACTTTGTGAACCACACCAGCTGAAAAGCGGTATATCATCATCCTCCTCCTCATCATCATCACCATCACCATAATCAATGATGATGATGATGAAGATGGTGATGTGCTTTATGAGGAACCCGCCAAAAAGTTAGTATTAACTATTATCAATATACACAAAACTATGGTTAATGTCTATCAGCGAAGAGAGAATTTGCTCCAGATGAGGAGAGATAGAAGAGCACAAGTTCCTGAGACTGATTTCCAATTTGCAGTATAAACCATGGTTTGTAGAAAGCCAGCATTACATCTGCACAGAGTTAATCACTAGTCTTAAGTATGCCTAAAGCTGTGTTGGATTGTGGCTGATGGGGTTCGGCCTGAAACTATAAATTTTCCCTTGTATGAGGTATAAAAGAAACAAAAATCTTTTTTTAAAGTAGAATGAAGATGTAGTGAGTCATGAAATTGAATGGACTTATCCACTATCAATGGCCAACTGTTTGCTTTAGTTATAAGCAATCTTGGCAGTAATGGAATGAACGTTTCAAATATCTGTGTCCTTAGCAAGATAAAGTACTTCATTGGTTCTGGAAATTGGAGAAGACCATAAATTAATTAATACTCCAGGCAAGAAGATTGCTCTAAAGTTTCTGCATCCACAGCTATTTATTTCTAGGTAAAAAGTCAAAGGGAAGGAGTTTGAGCTTTGCCCTATCTAACCTTATCGCCTAAACACACTCAGATGGAGTTTGAAAGACAGAAACAAATAGCATGCTTAACCTTAAGAGACACTTGGGGTTTTTGGCTAATCTCGACCTGCCACAGAGCTGAAAGTGGAAGCCTTTGAAATGGTTTTCAAAAATATTTACATTTTATTAAAATTAGGGCTGCAGGAGATTAACATGGATTCCCCTTTCCCTTTCTTTTTAACCTTGCAAACAGTTTAGTCATGAACTGCAGCAGGTCGGCATGTTCTGTTGTATTTATCTGATAACAAGAGAACAACCTTCAAATATTTCAAGGGCTCTGTTCTTCTGAAACCTCCCTGCTTAATCAAACAGAATGTGGAGCTAGCTGCCTTTCCCCAAAGATATGTGACCAAAAGGTACATTTTTCATTTTTGCAAAGTGTTCACAGGTGCCCATATGTTAGCATATATACATACAGCTGACCTTCTGCTCTGCCTAGACCAGTGCTTGCCCAAGCATGCAAGGAAGATTTACTGTCCCAGCTTGAGGTGGAGAAGTTATGTGCTGCTTTTCATAAGATCAAAGGATCAGTCCCCAGAAACTCCGTCAAAGGTACCCCAAGAAACAGTGATGGTAAATATCTTTGTTTGGAACCCTGGAGAGGAGAGCTAACGCTTGAGACACACTATCAGAAAGATGGTATCAGCAATGTTCCCTGTAATTTTTTCTGGTACTGTGAAGAGCCCTAACGGAGCTGTACAGGGGCACCAGAGCGCTCAGTGATGACATCATCCTTGTTGATGATGTCGTCGTCATCATCTGAACTAAGTGATATTTCTGAGGCAAGTCCATGTGGACCCATGAAGGCAGATCAAGCCCAGGAAAGGGGTTAGGTTTCAGCATGCAGCCCTGCTGCTTAAATATCCCCTTTCCTGGTCCTGAACCTCCTTCCTTCCCACCCTGCCACTGCCCCATTCCACCCACCCTATGCCTTCCTCCCATCCCCTGCAAGATCTTAGCTGCTTAAATGTTTTAATTAAATAAGTACAATGTTCAACTAAGGAGGAAAAAATGCAGCTGTGAAGAATGTCTGTGAGAAAGATTTAACAATGTGGTCAAATGAAGAGTCACTGGACTTCTTCTGACATTGTAGACACATTGTATGGATATCAATGTTTAGGTATCCTTGAGTTTGTTCCACTCTTTGCCCCACTCTGAGGCCCATTGACCTTTCTGCTACCTTTCTGGAACAACTTAACAACTTCAATCTGGGTTTTTAGGTGTGTTAAAACTATCATAAATGTTAGTGTTTTTTATCATCCATGATGTTTATCCTTTTAGACACCTATCCCTCAGGATGGTTAAAGGAAGAGATTGCAGCCTCCCTGAACTAAATTCTTCCCTTGAGTCCCAACACTGGGCTGTATCTTGTCTCTGTTCAGAGAATTCGTCAATGATAAAGATAAAGGTTCTTTCGATTTTAAAATCAAACAACTATTTAAGTTCTTTAGATTTTTAAATTGTGAACCTTTCAGAAAGGGAACTGACTTTTCACCTTTTTCTAAAGAGCCATATACATGGATGCTGCTATTTAAATTCATTATCATCATCTTTCTTTAACGAAACTCTTCCTATTTAGCCAGCCTGTCTTCCTGCTACTGTCACTCCTAGCAGAAAGCAATGGGGGGGGGGGGAGGATCTGTCCATAGTAGGGCCCTTTCTACATGTGTTAGCATTTATTCAGGTAGTGAATGAGCACCTCAGCCTGGTACTAAAACCAAACATTGATTAGTTCTGTCATTGCAGACCCCATTTTTAACAACAGTCTACAGGTGAGGCCACGGAATCCATGAGGGATTCATTCTCGGACCCCTCACTGATACCAAAATTCACGGATAATCAAATCCGTGGTTTTCTGCCCCTTTCTCCCTTTGAAGGGAACTGGAGCTGCACTTCATTTGCTCCAAAGGGCTTTCTGAAGCTCACAGAGGCAACATGCATCCACTCGCTTGCTCACTGCCTCTGCAGGTTTCAGAATGACCCAGAGAGGTGAAAAAACACCACTTCTGGTTTCCCAAGGGAAACCGGAAGTGGCCTTTTTTCACCTCTCTGGGACATTCGGAGGGGTCTGGTGGAGAGGAGTCTAGTTCAATGAGGGTCCCGGGGAAAAATCTGCAGATGAACAGGCTCCACCTGTACTTTCTTCAATCTGTGTATTCATTACAAACATGACTTTTTAATTTAAAATGAGAAAACAAGACTCCAAACATACTGAATTGAAAAGGGGCCATATTTGCATCTTTATCTCTCATTTGTTTCCTTCCCCACTTGACTCTACCCTTATCAAATGTGTCCATGGCCGTTTCCTCTTTTACTCTCTTCTCAGGCTCCCACAGACCTTCACTTTCCTCCTTCACATGTTTTCTCTGGAGACAAGCAAGACTAAGGAGGCTAAAAATTGTTGATGTTATTGTTCGGTTGTCAAAGGTATACACTTTCAGAGAGTGCAAATGGAGGACAGTGATCTGCTAGAGGGGTGCAGGATGTGCAGACTGCAGCGAATGACATGCACGGGGGGTGACATCATCACTGGCCCAAAATTTTTTAAATCTTGGTACTTTTGAATAATACCATCATGTTATATATCACTCAATGCATAACTTCATGCAGAATGCAAAGAAACAAACTGTGTTGAAATATCTCTATTCCAGTGATTTTCAACCTTTTTCATCTCACGGCACACTGGCAAGGCACTAAAATGGTCAAGGCACACCATTAGCTCTTTGACAATTGACAAGGCACACTGTGCTGTCAATGGGGGCTCACATCCCCCAATGGTCCTATTGATAAATGACCCTCTCCCAAATTCCCACGGCGCACCTGGGGACCATTCACGGCACACCAGTGTGCCATGGCACAGTGGTTGAAAATGGCTGCTCTGTTCTATCAAAAGTTATAGCCAAAAAAACCATCAAGGGTGGGGCAATGGTGCATCACCACACCCACCTCTGAGGGCATTGCCCCGCCCACTGCATGGGAAAAGGTCCATCATGGGGGTGACATGCTGGCCTCCCGCAAAGGGTGATGCAAACCCTAGTGACACCACTGATAATGATTCAGATTGTCTTATGCAGTATACCTATCCTCCATAGCAAGCAGTGCAATTTGCTGTCAAAAACAGGATATTAAACCTGCAGAGAAACCACTACTGCAATGCAATATTTATCATTTCAGTTGCACTAATTCCTCTAATCTTATTCTTGCCTGTGGTAGCTTACTGTTATTTGTAACTAATAATTAGGGAAGAGAGTTGGAGGGAGGATTTACTTACTACTGCTTAATGCAAGTCTGATAGAAATTATGAGATGGGACATGGAGGTTGCAAGTCAGGAACTCATGCATAATCTGGGAAAATATAAAGAATTTGACAACATCTGGGTGGCCCACGTACTTAGGGGCCAGGCCTGGTCAGCTGTGTTGCCTTTTGTGATGCTGGTTTCCCACAGAGTCAAATTGATTCCAAGAACGAACATGTGTGCTTCTGTGGGAGGATACAGTGGTTACTTGCCCGGTCCCTGGAGAAAAGCAGTGGGCAGGATTTGGAATTTTCAGGAAGTCACAAACTGTTTATGTGAGAAAATGGAGACATCATTCAAAGGCAGTAGATATGGTCTTATTCCCAACTGTAAGCTCTCCACTGCTACCACTACATAAGAAATTCATCATAATATGTGAAGCAGCCATAATTCTCAATACACAGTATGGCTGGGCTCTGAGGCTGTAAGGTAAATGGTAACAATAGAGGTCACAGAGCAATTTGGTGAGATGACTGAGGGGGTGGAACGTAAAATACTTTACATGGGTTGAGTGCTCAACAGCGTTGCTAGTAAGGGCATTTACAAAAGAAAAGTAACATTGAAGAATCAGTTTTTAAAATGATGTACATTTTTGATTCAATCCTATAAAGGCATTACACTGCCAGACCTAGTATTATTGCAGCATTAGGTCCAAAGCTGGGCTGTTGTCGCCACAAGTGACAAGCCTCTATGAGGGCATTCCAGTGGTACAAAGACAGTGTAGGAGTTGGCCTCAGAACCCAGTGAAGGAATTAGGACTGCACAGTATCAACATTTGTGATTGGCAGGTAGCGTAAAGCCTCTGGATTGGCCAAGTTTGTTATAAATACTACAAGTCGGACCTTCTGTCCTTTTTGGTCAGCCGAAGAGTACTGTCAGTCCCCTGCAGCTGTGGTCTCAGCCACAGAAACTAACCTCAGCCCCCCCCCCCCAATTGAAGGACCTAGATTCTAGAAGTCAAGATTTGGATGCTATCACCCACAATCTTAGTCTGGCCCTGGCAAGTCTTTGGTCTGGTAACAAATGTGTTAAAATGAACGTTAAGATAGAATTTAGATTTACTCCCTATGCCTTTGCCAAGAATGACATCTTTGTCCTCTGAACGCATCCAGAATTTCAAGATCAGGTGTGTTGACTCATACTCTGAGCAGCATTTGTAGAAATACTGGAGTCATTCCAGCCTGCTAGTACATGGCTGTTCTATTACAGCTCTGGGAATATCTGCTGCAATCTAACAGAACATTCTTTATGGAAATGCAGAGTGCTGCTGTAATATTTTATTCCAGAGAGATTTGTAACATCATGCTCAAAGGTGAAGGGATGAATTATGGTTATACACTGAGCTCCCAGGGAAATTTCTAAAGCTGATGTTTTATCCTTCCACAGCTATGTTTGTAGATTGGAAGACTTATCTGATAGCTGAATCAGTGATCCCTAAGAAAGAACTTTTTTTCCCCCCTATTCTTGAGAATGTAGCTGGATGTTCACCATGGATGTTCTGATTCATTTGGAACAGAGATGCCTTTTCCAGCAGATTTTGAACACTGTCATAATTTTTAGCACTAACAAAAATAAATATTTTCTTTAGCAACAATTTCAGTCATGCAGCTGCTAAATAAGATTGCTATCAACTGCTTAGACGTTTTTAAAAAGAAACAGAACACCAGCTATTGTACATAGGTTATTGCCAACTTGTGCCAAGAACAATTGGGAAGGAACTGGATGTTATAAGGAATTCATGGCTGCCACTAAGAGCCATAGTCCTGCTTCTTCTTCTGCTCTCCTCATCATCTAAGGGAGAAGGGCCATAGATAAGTGACAGACAACCTGCTTTGCATCAGAAGTGCCTAGTTTCATACCCTGGCATCTCTAAAGGTGGAACGGGGGAAAAGCTACACCTGAAATCCTGATAAGCCAATGCCAGACAGTGTGGACAATACACTGGGCACTCCTTATTCACCGGTTCAGCACCTGCGGATTTGACTCAGTGCAGTTGCCGGATCCATACTGGAGGGTCTCACCTGACCTCCCAGACATGACTGGAAGTGCCTTCCAGTCAGGTCCAGAAGGTGTTCTGAGGTGCAGGGAGGCTGTGTGCCTCAGAAGGCCTTCCAGAGGCTTCTGGGAGGCTATTCCAGTTTAATGTGCTTTAGAACACCTCTGAATGTGACCCAAAGGCACTTCTGGTTGCTTTCGGAAGTCCTCTGATGCTCCCTCTGTGAATTTCAGTACCCAAATTGGGGCGGTACAGGAACGGAGCTCCCATGGATACCAAGGGCCAACTGTACTGAGCTAAATAGGCCAATGGTCTGACTCTATGGTAAGACAACTTTCTATGTCCCTATCCTCTAAATTGGTCACTTTTTGTGTTGGTGACACACTCACTGTATCAGTGAGATTCAGTACTTTTCCCCAGTATATATTGCTAGGGCTGGTAGAGGAGGAACCAAAGACTGCTGTTTTCAGGATAGACATGACACCCTCATAAAAGCTATTTTCAAGTTCTATCCATAGCAGCAAGTAGATGGGATCTTATTTTGAAGGTTTCAATAGCACGAGAAGCACATCTTTTTGCCTCTCAGGGAGATGAACATGTAGGAGGGCAGCAAAAGGGCATGGCAAGCTTTCACCCGCACCAACATGCTCCAAAGTCCTGCTCCAACCCACAATGAGTACAGCATTTGTCTATCGCAACAAAGGTTATACCCAGGAAAAGATTCTCCCCATGACTGAGAACAATGGGACATCTCAGGCGCAGGGAGGAGCTTTCCCCGGATACAGTGTTTGTTGCCACAAACGAACACTGAACTGATGGTTGCTGGGCAGACAAACATTAAGAAAAGCTGCTGAGTGAGATGCTTCCTCTTACCTGGCACAGGATGGCACCTGGTCAGGAATGGCACCACACTTCTGCTTTCACCACTGCAGCTAAAGGGTTGATTTAATAGGGCTTAGGCCCAAATATCCACTTGCAATGTTTTCATTTAATTTTTCCCAAAGTCATTCTCTTTTGTCAAAACTGGCTTCATTAGTAAAACTTCTTTAGGGAAGAAGGAAAAAAAAAGAAGGAGGCATTGCCTTTTTTTGGAACAATAATGTTGCAATGGGAATTTAAATTGAGGCAAAGGGAGATGGTGAGTTTGCTTGCATGGGTGGCAATACCCAGAAACCTTATTCCATTCAACAGTGAAACGAGCAAGGCGTTGATATCCAGAAATGGGAAAAATTGTTGAATTGCTACAATAAATGCCTAATAACATCTTTCTGCAATAAGAAAGCCGAGCCAAATGCAGTGGGCAATGCTGATTTTAGCAGCAGTGTCCACATTGAAGCCAACAGTTGGCTTAATAAATGTAAGAAGGTCGTATTAAGGCGTGATCCTGTTTTGTCCCCTAGTATCCTCTCCCTCAGGGGCCTCAGAAGAAATGCAGAAAACTAAAGCTGCAATACTCCAGTACCTTGTTTCATGATGTTGGTGTGTTAGTTCACCAAGACATGCTCATTAATCAGTAACTGTAATATACAGTGATAACTGCGTGTGTGAATGGGCTGCCACAGTTCTAATACTGCAAACAGAAGTTTCATATCATGCCATATGATCCCAAACACACTGGTAAATCGGTTTGCCAAGTTGCCTGAGGGCGCAGTCCTAGCCCACTTTCCAGCACCAACATAAGGGCAATGTAGCTGTAGAACAGGGGTGTTCAAACATTTTGGAAGGAGGGCCACATAATCTCTCTGACACTGTGTCAGGGGCCGGGGAAAAAAGAATTAATTTACATGTAAAATTGGGATAAATTTACATAAATGAATTTATTAGATATGGAACTTGTATGAATGAATGAAGGTCTTGCAGTAGTTCAAGGCCTATAAAAGGCCTTGCACAAAGCAAGGCCAGCCTTTCCTTCTTTGCCACTGCTGCATCACAGATGTGAAACAGCAAGTAGTAGAGGGAACCCTTGCCCCACAGCTCAGGTGAGAGGTCAAACAGTTGTCCTCACGCTGAGAGCAGTTGCATCAGACCAGTATGGGCTCCAGTAAGTCTCTGGAGGGCCAGAGGCTCATTGGAGACTGGGGGCTCCCTGCGGGCCTGATTGGGAGCCCTTGAGGGCTGCAAGTGGTCCCCGGGTCGGGGTTTGGGCACCCCTATTGTAGAACAATCAATGTAGAACAAACATTCCCTTACCTTGAGGAGGCCTCCATGAGTGCCCTCCAACTGCAGGCTGCAGCACACGTCCCATTGGCTCAGCTATGCCAGTGCTGGAAAGTGGGTTAGGATTTGGGCCTGAGACTGTGTCCCAGGGTTCAATGCTGCTCTCATCAAACTCTGTATGCCAAAAGTGTGGGTGCAGAGTACATCAGTACTGGGGGGGGTGCTAATTGGCAAACACCTTTTTTCCCATTCCTGGTGTACTAGGGACCCCAAGGCTCATGTGCTGAAGCATTTTAGGAACACTGTGTCAGTAACGCTTACAACAACTATAACATAGGCCAGCCCAATCCTAACCAATTACAGTCCAATCCTAACCAATTTTGGGCTGCCTTGATGCAACCCCAAGGTAAGGGAACAAATATTCCCTTGCTTTGTGGAGACCTCTGTGACTGCCCTGCCCTACCAGGATGAAGCCCATTGACATGGCTGCATAGACACTGGAAAGTTAGTTAGGATTGGGCTATTAAGGCACAATCCACACCAGCAGATGTGGACTGTAAAGCACCACCAGGTGATAAGGGAGGCAGATGCAGGGATGTATAATGGCCTCCGGATCACGGCCCAAGCCCTGTTGGGCAGGCGCAAAGGTAAAACAACACTGGCTGAGTCAAGCCGGCACAGGGGCTTGGGGAGTGTGGTGGAGGGTGGGATGGAGACATTTTGGGGTTGGGGAGGGCAGGCGGCCTGTGTGTGTGCCATGGTTGAGCGGGGGTGGGACCAGGATCTGGCAATTGTGCCAGATCCTATCCCTGGTCTCAGACAGCCCAGAGCAGCTGCAGACTGCTTGAATTTGCACCACCTCCTGAGGTGGCGCAAGACCCATTAAGAAGACCCATTAAGACCCATTAAGACCCATTAAGAAGACCCATTAAGGCTGCTGCGGCATTTCCCAGGGTAAGGTGATGGAATTCCCGTTTCCCAGGCTGAGCTGTATTCGGGCCCAACCCAAAGTTGGATACAGGGCAGGTCAGTCAGTGTCCCCATGCCAGCGCAGGATAGGATTGAGCTGTTAGTCTCCTTATATGAAAAGATTGGAAGCCAAGATTGGAAGCCAAGAGTTGTGGCTTACCTAAGATGCTTTAGTACACTTGTGACTGAGGTAGGATTTTAGCTGGACACTTCCTGGCTCTTAACCACTAAACTTTCACTACACCAGCTGTCAGATGGCATGGAAGCATGCAGGATATGAGACTCTGAAGTTAGAAGAATGGTGAATGGAATGTCAAGTGCTTCCCCTTACATCTACCATATTGCTTTTCATAAGTATCTTTCTAAAGCAGGTTCCAGCTCCCATCCAAAATATTAGAAGGGCATTCCAAAACCAGCCATATTTCCTACTGCTTCAGCTTGTGGCCATTCCATTCCACAACGACCTGAACAAGATGAAATAGTAATAAATCAGGCAATTAGCATGTTAAGTTCCAACTGTCCTCTGCAACAAATTTTCCAGTGGGGATACTCTGCTATGGTGCTTGAATTTCCTGTCCAGGTAAAGTCTGTGAAGGCCCACACTGATCAGAATATACTGTACATGTGAAGATTTTTTAAAGGCTGTTTTCAATAAACCATGTACAGTATGTTCTGATCAGTGCCCCCTATTGTTTACAGAACATGCATAGTAAATGCATAATGAAGACACCTGCAGCATAATACAGATGGTCTTCATCGTAGAAACTTCAGTCTCTGGTATTTTGCCACTTGTTTCTCCTCCTGCTCTTGGAATTAGATTGCTAAGGGCGCTAGGTCAAAACCCTGCACCAGACCCCCCCCCCATTGTACCCCCATTCACTTCCTGATGCAATTTCCTGACCTGATTACTGAGGGTTCAAGGACCAGCCTTACCTGCTGAACCCCCAATGGATGTGCCAGACCTGGCCAAACCCTGACACTGCCCCTGCTTCCTCCTGTAAGCATTTTGAGATATTACAAAATGCCTAACCACTGAAATGGTCTGAATGTAAGTGCACCAGAAAGTTGGTTCCTAAAATTTGCCTGTTTGGATTCTGTCTCCCTATCAATATATTTTATTGTGTACTTCAGAAAACTACCCAAGCATTAAAACTTGGAGAAGCAACTTAACCCTCAATTTTCCTCCTTTGAGGACTACATTCAAAAATACCTCTGTCTATTATGTTCCTCATCCACTGGAGTTGTGGGGGGTAAAAGTCTCTGGCTACAATTTTACATAGTTAAGCTGAAAACTAAAATTACAAGACACCTGTCAGCAGTGAGCATTGCTTGCAGAGAGCCACAGTGTTCAAATGACTGAGAAATTCTGTACAGTATCCCTGGGTTTGAAAAGTTATTTCTGAAAGCTGGAGATTGTAGAAAATGACATAGCTCCATCAACTAGAATAATTTTCCATATAGAATTTCAAACAATATATAGGGCATCAGGCAAGACACCTGTTTTGCCTAGAAAGGAAGGTTGTAGAATGATACTCGCAAAAATAAAAACTTCCCAGAATACATGCCCTTGAGAACATGGAAATATAATATTTTGCATTCAGTCTATATTTTTATGCTTCGTTGTCACCACAGAAATTTCAGTTATAGCGCAACCAAAAAAAGACACAAAAACAAACCCCGCTTGAATATGTGAGTGCTTGTGAAACTCTGTTGCAAAATGCCTTGATGCAAGTTCATTGGTGATCACAGGCAATGTGCAGCCCTAGTTCCTTCAGGGAACATTTGGATACATTCCAGAGTTGGAATGTATTTGCTGCAAAAAGGAAAGGCAGGATATAAATGTTTTACAGAAAATGAAAATGATTAGGCACAGGGTCTTGAGATGAAGATTTCATCTGAAACCTATTGACAATGGTTTGTTTCAGAGATTTGTTGTTGTTTTAATTATTGGGTACTTTTCTTTGAAAGTTTTAAATATTAATGGTACTAATTAAAGTAGAATTTAAAGGTCAATCAAGCTACACATGAGCCCTGCTGGGTCAGACCAAAGGCTCATCTATCCTGTATCCCACAGTGACCTACCAGTTGCCTCTATGCAGCCCACAAGCAGGAGACAAAGTGTAAAAAGAGTAAATTCCTGAAAAAGGTCTTTTGAAATTAACATGTTTTCACCTGCCATTGGAAGGAATGCAAAGAGTTTATCAGGCAGGCCTCCCTAGGCAGAGAATTCAAGAATGAAGTGACAACCACTGGGAAGGCCCTACTCCTTGACCTGCTTGAGCTCATTTTAGCAGAAGTAGAAAGACAAAGAAATTACTGTATCCACTGCTGTCAAAGGCTGGGAAGAAGATGCTCTCTGAGATACAAAGGGCTTGTCCTTAAGGTATTCAAGGTTCATTGTGTGTCTTTCTTGATTGGATCTAGAGGTGGAATATTCACTGAATCTCTCCCTGTGAGTCAATATAGAAGACTCACAAGCACATTCATACTCATGCACATGTGTTTCTATATGGGCATTTCTTTGGGAGAGTTAAAACTACAATGTAGGTGTGAAATAGCTCTGCTCTCACCTTGAGGTAGAGATGTACATGTGCACCTTAAACAAACAGGCTTCTTTTCTGAATGGCTTTACTAAAACCCTGGACTCTGCCTCTGGGCTTGCTGAAAATCTCTGGGCTTTGCTTTCAGACTTGCTGATAGGTTCTGAGCTCCACCCCATATTCTGCCACTGGACCCACTGAGGTTCCAGCCTCAAAATATCTGTCCCAGACCCCACCCAGGAACCAAGCTGTTTTGTTGTTTTTTTTCTTTTCTTTTCAAAAGTTGACCATGAACCAGCCACACGTGGGATTGTTTGTAAAGGTCCCAGTCAGGAGCAGCATTTTGTTGTACATCCCTATTTCTCTCTGTGCCAGAAGAGGGCTCTGAGGCCTTGGATCCTGAGGGTGGTAATCACAGCCTGAACTCCCTGTTAGTTCTTTTGGCTGAAGTTGAAGGATCCTGGAGAAAAATGGTATACAAGGATGTATGGGCTAGTATGGAAGCTGGACTAGTCAAGAGAAAAAAAAATAGAATTATCACTCTTTAAGCAGCTGTAGCATGATGATGATGAAGAGAGGGAAATGTGCAGGTGGCAACAGAGAAATAGTTCTAGCACGGGTTAGTCTTGCATTAAAGCTGCAATGGAATATGCCAAGAGGTTGACAGGCTGCAAGAAATTCTGATTTTCACTGCCTCATAGGTGGCCCCTGTCTTTTTGGCCAGGAAAGGAGAATATCACTGGTAACTCTCTCCAGGGCTGAAGAGACAGGGGAACAGAGCAGGATAAGCCATTTGTTGGTAATTAGTTGCTCTTTTACTGACCTTAAACTGAACTTCAGCATGCCTGCATTGGCAAAGGTTGCTTGTAAGCAGTTACATAATTTTGGGGTGGTGTTTGTTGTTTTCACAATAAAATAAGCTATGAGAAGATGGGACTTGATTTAAAAAATCATCAAAATATGTCTTACGTAATGATTGGAAAGCCTTACCATAAAGCCCCTGTAAACGGGGAACAAGGAAGGAATGTCTCCTACTCCCGCACACATAAAGCCAGCCGAGAATCCTCTTCTTGGCCTCTTGTTTACCTCATTTGTTTCCTAGTTGTAAAAAAGAAAACAAAAAAAAATCACTTATATTCCCAAGTGTCATGTGGGGATTGTTTTATTGTTTAGAAAACTCTCGCTTATGTAACTGAAAACAATCATCAACCCAATAGTGATGTCTTTGCAAATCTGGTCTGACAAATTGCCTGGCTTCTTGTTGGTCTAGGGGGAAATGATTCATTTCTTGCTTAGGGTGTGAGAGGTCTTGCATCCAAACCCCATAGGAAGATGCCTTCTACAGAGTTAGACCTAGGTCAGCATTGTCTATACTTACTGGCAAATGGGTGTCCAGGATGTCAAGTAGGGCCCTTCCCCAGCACTACCTGGACATGTCAGGATTGAACCCGGGGCTTTCTTTGTGCAAAGCATGTTCTCTACCACTGAGTGGTGGGAGGAGGCCATAGCTCAGCACAAATACTTTTCATGCAGAAAGTTCCAGATTCAGTGCCTGGCATCTTCAGAGAAATTCCCTCTTGACACCCTGGAGATTCACTGCCAGTCAGATTAGACAATATTGAACTATGGATCCAGTATTTACTTATCCACAGTTCCCTGCAGCCCCCTGCAACCCCCACGCCCCATTATCTTTGTTTAAGTTGATTACCTCTGTGTGAAGGGAAAACAAATCTTGCTATAAGCTTTGTGCATATAGTGTTTAAAGCAAGACACGCTGGAGCGTAGCTGAGGGGGGGTCACAGGACCCTGGACGGCACTCTTTCAGGGGGTGGCAATGTTGTCCCTGCCATTTCCAGTGGAGTAGTGCCCCCTCACTCACCCCCACTCCACAACTGGAGCCAGTCAGCCTGCCTGTTCCAGCATGGCTTCCCCAGGCTTCTTAAGACCTTCTAAAGGCCTAAAAACATCACTTCCAGTTTTCCCACAGAAACCAGAAGCAACATTCTAAGGCCTCCTGAAGGCCTCAGAGCACCCTCAAGATATGTTCAGATGGGGTGCAGGGGCAAGCATGGGGGGAGGCCCTGGAAGGCTCCGCACTCCTTCCAGCTATGCCCCTGAAGACATGTTCTTTCTTTTCACAAAGGTAATCAACATAAACAAATGTAATGGACCGCTGACGGCCATGGGGGTGGGGTGTGTGGAGGCAGCTGGCAGCTTTCTGCTTATAGCATTTGTTAATGCAGGACACCTTTTCCCTGCCGTGAAGGTAGTGAAACTAAATAGAGATAACTGGGCGTAGAGATAACAGGGAGATAGGGTTCCCCCTATCCACTGTTTCCAGTATCTGTAGGGAGGTGAGGAATGTATCCCCTGTGAATACTAGGGGACACCTCTGTTGCATGATGGTTGCTCATTTATCCACCCCTTCCTCTAGCTGGCTGGCTGGCTGGCTGGCTTGCTGCACCTCTTTATTGCTGGTTTTTGCTAATGTGTTCATGGGAAAGAGGATCACACATTGCAGCTTAGTGTTTGTGGCGGTTTTCAGCACTTGACCAGTTGAATAACATATAACATATAACATATAACATATGAAAATGGTACTCTGTTCAAAATATATATATATATCAGTGTAAATGACCTTGTCCAACGACACTGGTATACTATCATACAACTCTTGTTGGCATCCTTCAGTCTTGGAAGACTATGGTGTCACGCTCTGAATGGTGGTTCTGGAACAGAGTGTCCTCTCCAGTGCGTGAAGCCTGGGTAGAGTAGGTATGGAGGATAGGCTGTTACCCATGCAGCAAATCCCCCCTCTCCACATCGCTGAAATGGTCCAATGGAAAGGCAGAGGCCAATATAGTTGGTTTCAGTGGCGTCGCAGGAGTTGCCAGAACGTGACTGTGTTCAGTCATGAACTGCCTCAGGGACTCCGGCTCCGGATTTTGCCTCGAGTTTGACTCCTGAAGCCTTTTCCATAACTGGATGTAGCCACAAGGCAGTGGAGGTTTGGGATCAGAGTTTTCCTTCTCTCAGATGAGCTGCCTTCCCAGGCTGACGTGTCCCATCTACCCGGTGGCTGTTTAGTCACCTCTTACGACAAGTACAGCCAAACTGAGGGCCTATTCTTATCCCCAGCCCCCAGGGGAATATCATACAACATTTTGTGCCATTTTGAAGCTCCATGTGGAAAGCTTAATATATAAGCAAGATATATCTGCATAGGTAAAACTCTATATTTAATTCATTTGCAGCAACTTGTTAACAAAAAAAAATATGAAAAACTTTCCTCGTACTCTTAAAATTAAATGTTTTTGCTCTCTTGTGTACTCAGCAAGGGCAAAAAAATGATGATGTTACAAAAGGCCTATTTAATATGTTTTGATGTCTGCTCATTAGAAAAATAATTACCAAACTTGGAAATATTTATTTTGGCAAAGACTGGGTATATTTCTCTTACTTCTATTAACTTTTTCTCTGAAACAAAGAAATACTTAGAAATATATCTGTAGTTTATGCCAATCACAATAAAGCATTCAAAGTGTGATTTCCAAGAAACTCAACAACAATTGCCAGCAAAGTCAACCCTGTACCTACATTGAAACCAGAAGGACACTTCCACACATTAAGTAAGATTTACACATTCTCAGTTCATCACACACAGGAATGAACTTGTACTGTCAGATGGAAAGAAATTTCATGTAAACATAGGATATAAATATGATAAACAAAATTGCCTGGTTATGCAGGATTGATCTTCCAAAAATATTTTGCTGAATAATCTGTAATACTTGGCCAGGGGCTCTCCTTGCATTAAAGCCTAATCTCTTGACATAGCAGTTGTGCAGCAAAGAGCCTGAGGGCCCAGTCCTATCCAACTTTCCAGCACCGGTGCAGCTGCAGTTCCCTTACCTTGTGGCAGCCTCCATAACTACCCTCCCACCACAGGATGCAACACACACCCCGCTGGCATGGCTACACCAGTGCTGGAAAGTTGGTTAGGATTTGACTCTCAGACGGCAGTCCTAAATATAGGTGTAATATAGGGAGTGAGCCCCACTGAATTTAGTGACGCTCATTTCTGAGTAAGCATGCATAGGATTGTATTGCCAGTTATCATAGTGGCATCTCCTCACTTAAAAAACCCAACAGCAACCCAGATTGGTACTAACCCAAAACAATAAAAGGAATTGCCTCTTTTTGTAACCTTCTCGAACCCTGGTCATGCCTAAAGCCTATGGACAAGGTGCTCTGGCAGGTCAGGTGGCCACATGGCTACATCACAGGACAAATGAATTAGATCCTTGAAAATACATCTGTACTAATGCCGGGCTATGTCGCAGCTGATAAAGATCCCAGGAAAGACAAAGCATTGCGGTGCCTAAAATAAGAACATATGTGCTTAGCTTCTTCTGGGGAGGGGGAGGAATCATTATGATTCTTAAAAAGAAAAGAATTGTGCTTATGATTCAGTTGAATCTCATAATTGATTCACTCAACAAGAAGAGCCATAGCTTAGTAGTCAGGCACATCCTTTGCATCCAGAAGGCTCCACATACAATTCTTGACATCTCCAGGGAGGAGTGGAAAAGATTATTTTCTGTAGCTGTAGGGCTGAGAACAGTTAGTGCCAATACTAGCCTAGATGGGCCAGGGCCAGCTTTAAGCTAATTGGACCAATTGCTCCATACCCTAGTCTTGTATGCAATTTTATATTATATATTAAAATAAAATAGATCCATTTGGTCCATTAACTCACAAGCACATTTTAAGTGTGTATTTTGATTTCTTTCTATTCTATCACAGAGATATAAAGTCTATAATGAATTTTATTTATATCTCTAAGATTCTACAAACCACAAAACTTACAGGTGTGTCCCCTTATCCACAAGGGTTCTGTTCCAGCACTCCCACAAATAGCGAATGCCCATCTCCACGGCCTGGAGCCTCTGGGACTTCCCCAGTCCTCCCATTGCCTTATAAGGCATTAAAAAGTCACTTCTAGTTTCTCCGTTTCTCACATGTTTTGTGCTCCAGAGTTCAGTCTGAGCCCAGCAGAGGCTGTGGACAGTTGTCCACAGCCTCTGCTGAGCTCAAGGACCCTCCAGAGGCGAGGGGAGCAAAACTCTCCTTGCTTCCAGAGGGAGTGCATGAAGAGGGGCCCCAGACATGAACCATGGATAACTGAATCCATGGATATGGGATTTGCTGATTTAGTGAACTCCCTGTATTTCCAATTGGGCCCCACAGCTCCTGAGGCTGGTCCTGAGATGGACCAATGGCCTGACTCAGTAATAAAGCCGCTTCATATGTTCTTAGCTGGCTTATTGTGGCATGAGCTGGTGCTGGCCGTAGCCTATTCCATCAGATGCATGCAGCCCAGGATTTATTAAAACCAAACAGTACAATTTGGTTTATTTATGCCTCATCTTTCATGGTATCCTTTCTGTTGGGCTCCCTTACTGTTTTTGGTTGGTGAGTTTTTTCTTTTCTTTTTTTGTCCTGGGAAAGTCAACACCTCTTTAAAACCAAACACTGGAAATGGAAGAAAAAAATTAGTCTTCCATTCTGTTCTTCCTCCACAGTGCTGAGGAGAGATCAACAGGACTTCTGCTGTTTTGCTTGTAAGACTATTTCACAGTTCAGTAGCTCTCCCCGTGAAGAAACTGAACTGAACTCAGATTGAACCAACTGAGTCTTTATGTTAGGGTTCAAAAAAGTCCAATTCACTTTGATTTGTTTTTCTTTAATTTCCATTTGCTTCTCGCTTCCTGGTGTCAAGCCAATAGGAAAAATACAGCAATTCTACAAGAAAAGGGTACTTTTAATAGTGCTTCTGGATTAGTCAAAACTAGCAGGAAATTGTGTCAAGAACCTTCATCTCACTAGGCTGTCCCTCAGATCCCAAGACAGAGAAGAGAAGGCAAACTTCAAATAAACACCAATCCATGAATGTATCTGAATCCAGGTTTTTCAAGGTCAGCCATCTCCACAACACAAAAGTGCCAAACCAAACTTGTTCATTTGTTGTAAAACTAAACTTTTCATAAAAGCTACTTTAATGGCTGGGGTGTTTGTTCTTTGCTTCAATCAAAGATAGGAGTTGGCAACAAATACATTTTTTTTTACTGTATCCTGTTCACTAAATCATCACAACTGGATTAAAGAAAAATAAACTGCTGTGTTGTTAATATTCTGTAGGAATCTAGAAGGATTCTTTCCCCCTCCCCAATCTTAATATCCCCAATTTTCTCCCATTTTCCAGCAATACTAAGAAAGCAACAGCAGAGGAAACTATATACAGGAGTTAACCAGGCAGGTACTCGCTGAGGACCTATTACCTGCCAGCCTGACTCCCCATATCAGTGGCCACAACCAATGAGCCATAAAGGGGCAGACAAGAATGCCATGAGGGTCCAATGCAGGGTTCTGATCCAGGGCTCTACAGCACTATTCAGAAGGAATCTGAGTAGTGCTGGCTGAACTTTGAATTGAAAACATTACATAAATGTGTCTAACCCTAATTATTGGAATGTGTAGTGTTTCCTGAACATATCCAAAATCAAACATCTCCCATTTTCATGCTGACAACATCCTTATTTAAAAGCTTGAGGGAGCCCTTCTAAGCATCCTTACTGTTAAATATTGGATATAGTTGGCAGGTGCATTTATTCATATGTTAAGTTTTACAGCAGTCCTTTTCAGAGTATGGGTCCATGGACTGGTGCTGGTCCACAAGAAATTGACTGCCAGTCCATGGCATAGCTCTTGTGGCTTCTGGCTTCGCTGGCACATCAAAGGTGTCCAGAGAGATCAGAGCAGTGAAATCTGCCAAGGGCTTGCTACGGGATGTGGATGTAGCCTCTCAGGGTTGGTGCACCAAGCCTCACAAGATGCTATGAGACTGTGGGGCTTGAGATGAGGGGGAAAAGGAGGGAAGTGGGAGGCTTAAGAGCAGCAGAGGCACAGGGAACTGACTGATAAGGAGCAGGAGCGGAGAACATACAGGAAGAGCAGAGGACTGGAATTCAACAAGCCTAGTCAGATGGGGAGAGCTGATGTCACACACACACACACACACACACACACACACACACACACACAAGGTGTGTAAAAAAAAGTGAATACGTGTTTTAATGAGTTCAAATTCATACTTACTTAACTGTAGAAAACCTCAAACTTCTAAGACAAGCAATTGAAGTGATATGTGGAACCATCCTAGCGCATACTTTGCTGGATGTCTGCAGATCCCTAAGGCTGCACTCCTATACCCACTTTCCTCAGAGTAAACTCCATAATGAGACTTACTTCTGAGTAGACATGCATAGGATTGTGCTGTTAGTCAATGATGTCAGCAGTGTATAGATACCAGTGGGGAACATTTTAAGCACTTTGCCCGATGATTAATTAACTGGGTCAAGCAAACTGCAGCATGATAAATTTGACACTATCAACTTGAGTTCGTGTGTGTTCTCTTGAGATGCCCTGTATATATTGCTGGTCTCTTGCATATTGGAAAACCAAATTGCCAGTCTGCCACATCAGATAGGTTTGCTTGGTGTTAAAGAAATCCATTTCTGTATATCAGCAGCAACAGCTGCCGAATATCTCATTTGTGTGTATATTTCTATATGAGAGGAAAGTCCCATATATAAGAGTATTGTTGGCTGAACTTTGAATTGAAAACATTACATAAATGTGTCTATCCCTAATTATTGGAAAAAGAAGATCAAAGGAAGAGCTTATCAGAACTGGAGACAGTTTATTTCTATCCTGGAACAAAAGACAAAAGACATAGTGTCTTGTCTTTTCCTTTGAGGTTCCTTTGTCTCTTCCATTCCACCCCGTTTCCTGATTGGCTGCTGGGTCTTGACAGTGCATCTATTGAATGCAGCATAATGATCAATTTGTGGAACATGTCAGCAATTGTTGCATAACAGGAACAATGGAAATAGCATCACATTCCTCTTATGAGGTGAAAGCTGTGTTTATAAACAACCTGTTGAATTTTCCATGTTAACCTCTGTGGTCCGATTAAGCAGACTTACTCCAGGAAAAGCTCTGTGACTTTGCACACACATTTTTCCCAGGGGTCAGAAAATTGACTCGCACTTGCCCTAAAAAAAGAAGCATTGTTGAACTTTAGAACTACTTTTAGCTGTCCCGGAAACATCTAGTTAATTTTGCATTTGCACATCATATTGCTGGAAAAACAGGAAAGATATTTCCAGCACTGGGATCCTTACAATATTACTTGGAAGTCAGTACCATTGATTTCAGCTGAGTTTACTGTCTACATAATTGCCCTGATGCAGAGTACTGCAGGAACATTGTCATGGTCCACACATGTGGCAGAATGAAGTGGTAAAGTTCTGAGGAGGCTACCTCATGCTTAGGGTACAGTGCATCATTTGAATGGTCCCCCAGCATAGCAAGGAACAGGATAGACTAAAACCTTTCTCCTTGCTAGTCTTTTTTCCTTTTTTGTAGCATTATCATATGAATGAGTCCACTGGGAAAAACTTATTTATTCATTTATTTATTGCATTCAGATCCCACTTTCCTCCAAGGCACTCAGGGCAGCATTCATTGTCTTAACTTCTCCCCTCTAATCCCTTATTTGCATCTTTGATCTGCTTTGGTGTAGCATAGTGGCTGAACCACAAATCAGAACCTCTCCTCTGGATCTCTTGTCTGTCATGAACTCCCTAGGTAGCCTTAGGCAACGTACTCCCCCTTGGTCTCAACTCTCTGACTACAATACGAAATGCGAGATGTTAGATATTTGTTCCCCTCGCCTCCCAGTGTAAGCCCCAACAACAGGTCAACTCAGACCTGCACCAGTGATATTGCGTTGATTCATGCAGGTGGATCTGGCTCAGGAAGGGCCTCGGGATTCACCGCCCCTTTCTGGGCCTGATCTGTCCACCCCTTCCCCATTGCCACCCTATTCTGCCCCTTTCCAGCCCTGTTCAACCCTGTCCCTGCCCTGCCCCATTCCAACCCCTGCGCCAGACTTACCTGCTCCAGTGGGCCTCAGTTGCTCCACTGGTGGGCGCAGGAAGGCTCCAGCCTTCTCACTGGGGCACCAGCTCCCTGCACTGTCCCAAAACACTTTCTGGCACTTAGCTACAGCCAGCACAGGCAGAACACACATTTCGCTGTCACTTCCCTCCAATAGGATTGGGCCATAACTATGTTTCCAGCTCTCATCACATTGGAAAATATGCTTGGCAAAATTGCCAAAAGATTGTGTGTGTGTGTGTGCGTGTGTGTGTGTGTGTGTGTGTGTGTGTGTGTGTGAAGGAAGCAAGTAAGAATTGTGTGTTGCTTTTTTCTGTTTTTGTGACTTCATAACTCTCTGTATCAAAGTTTCAAGGAGCAACTCAGCTATTTTCACAGTGAAAGTTACTATGTCAAAAAATGTCACCAGGAATGTTCTTGTATATCATGTTAATTGCATCTGCATTATGCAATTGACATACCATTCCCTGGTCTTTTTCTTTCCCTGGTCTGTTTCTCTCTAGCATGGCCCTCTGTGATCAACAAGCTTCTCCTCCCCTTATTAAAGTTTACAAAGTTTTCTATTCTCAAGTCTGATGCCAACATAGGATTGTAATGGCTCTTTTTGGCAGGTAGGGATAAGAATGCATACCAGAACCCGTGTTAGCATTTTGGGTACCCCATCAGATTCAACGTGAGCATTCCACTTAAAGGTTGAATGAGGGTCTTTAGACTTTCAAATAGGTGAAGCCCATTTCATACCACACAGACCAAATAAACAGAGTACTGTACAGGCCTCCTTTGAGACAAGTCACTGATTCAGTGCCAGAGGTTATTAGAAATTCATTTGCTCAGCTGACATGGTGACTTGCCGTGCAAGGATAAAAGCCATTATGAAAAGCATTACTGTTCTCCAAATGTGTACTTTGATTCCTGATATTACGGAGCAGACATGAAGTAGCAACAATGACTGGCCAGAGGGTAAAGCATCAGCCTTCCTTTCCTAAGAAAATATACTAGAAGACAGTTATTTTCTTAGTCTTTGTGCATTTCTTATGGCCCAATCCTATCCTCAGCTGGTGTGAGGGGCACAACAGCACAGGTGCAGCCGCTGCTGCATTCTGTGAGCTGGCTGGGGATCACAACCCAACAGAGAAGTAACATCCCAATCCAAAATGTGGCATCACTGTCAAGTGCAGCAGTGCCAAAACGGCTACCAGTGCATCCTACGGCACTGCAGCAGCCATCGGAGGTCCTCTTCCCCCCAAGGAAATCCCCGAGCGCTGCAGTGGGACTTTTCACATCTGCACAAGCTATTTTACTGGTTCCCCCCGCCCCAGAACACCTCCCCTCACCCCCAAGCCCTTACCGCTGCCCAGAGCTCTTATGGCGTCCAGCCAGCACTGAACTCAGCACCAAATAGCAATGGGCTGGCACTGACTTGGCACAGGGTTCACGAGTGGGCCTTACAGCATGTTTGTGATGCCCAGCACCGGCACTGGGCCATTGCTGGCGCTGGCCCAGCTCAGGATTGGGCCCTAAGTAAACACAATTCTTACTTATCTGCCACCCAATGATCTCCAATAGATCTACTCAGATCTGCGCCAGATCATTGGCTTGCAAAAGTCTGAGTGGGCCCAAGGAGGTGTGGTGAGAATAGGCAGGGCAAAGGACATTGGCAGTGCCACTGCTACCTACACCTGACCTGACTGACACCCCAACACTCTAGCCCAGTGATTTTCAACCACAGTGCTGCTGGTTGTGCCATCAATTGCCATTTATTAGTAGAGCCATCAGGGGATGTGAGCCCCCCACCAGCAGTGCAGTGTGCCTTGTCAAAAACCTGAGGGTGTGCCTTGACAATTTTAGCACTTTATCAGTGTGCAGTGAGACGAAAAAAGTTGAAAATCACTGCTCTAGCTAACCCAAGACACTCCTCTCCTCCATACATCCTTTTCCACTCCATTCTCTTCCTTTTCAAATCCAGGGAGGAGGAGCGGGGGGAGAAGCAGTGGAGGCAAATGGGCAGAGGTGGATCGGCCCGCTTGCCAATCTGAGGCAGCTACCTGAGGGTCTGATCCAGACCCATGCGCACCAGCTCACCGCTGGTGCACCAAAAGGCACATTTCTAGTCCTTTCCGTGGGCCCAGCACCTGAGCTATCCCAGTGCGAGCCCGGGCTGGGCCAACTGCGGCACTCAGCCCATATTCCACTGTCAGGCATTCGCCCAGACTGCCTGGCTGTGGAGGGGTGAGTGGGGGGAGGCAGGGAGAAGGCGTTCCGGGGCGGGGAGAGGTGGGGAGAAGGCAGCCCAACATGGGAGTCTCAGAGTCCTTGCCAGGTCCATAGCTGACGCAGAATTGAGCAGCCCCATTGCACAGCTACTTCCCTTACCCAGGGGAAGGGGATGAAATTCCCCTTCCGAGGAGCCGCCACGGGCTGCCTGGTTGCATGCAGGATACCACGGCAGCCATTTTTGGTGCCACAGCAGTCCCGCGCGTTGGGCAGCTCAAGACTGGGCTGCCCATCAGCGTCATGAATGGGCCAGTCCTACTTCTAGGAAAAGTGGAAGATAGGACATAATCCAGATTTCACCCTGGTTTCATTCCAATATCACCAAATCCTACCCCCCCCCAGTTAATAATATACTATTCTTGCTGCAAACTTAGCATAGCCTTTGATTTGCACCCCAACAGGTTGAGAGGCATGTGTTCCTTCTCTTACAGCTTAAGATAATTAAGTTGGTGAGGTCAATATGGCATGCATGACGGATTCTGAAGAGCTACTAGTAAATCAGTTGGAAGGGTCTGCATACACACCTTTCAAGTCATTGTTTACACTTCCTGCCTGGAAATCAGATCTCAGTCAGTGCTGTATAATCTTGGAAGGTTTTAATAGACCCTTAGAAAAAAGGGAAAGAAAAGAAAATGATCCCTCAGCAAAGTAAATAAGACTCTTTTCCTACTCCCAGTGGCTTTTCTAAGAAATATAAATCTGTCTATTTGCAAAGAAAAATCTCTTGTTTCAAAAGGAGGCATTCGGTTTTGGAAGGGTGACAGAGGAAGGCTCTTGACAGTAATCCTACTATGGGTAATTGCTCGCTTATTGACCCAAAGCAAGAGTCTGCACCAACTGCACTCTCACTTCTTGAAGCTGCAAACAAGCAACAGGATAGATCAGCCATTTTAAACCACTGTGCTGTGGCACACTGATGTGCCGCAAATGGCCCCCAGGTGTGCCACGGGAATTAGGGAGAGGGTCATTTATCAATAGGACCATTGGGGAATGTGAGCCCCCATTGACAGCACAGTGTGCCTTGTCAATTGTCAAAAAGCTGATGGTGGGCCTTGACCATTTTAGTGCCTTGCCAGTGTGCCGCGAGGTGAAAATGTTGAAAATCACTGGGCTGGATTATTCAAATTAGCCTTGATTTCTGTCCTGTAGCACTTCATCACCTTCATCAAAACAGGAAAGTTTTCCCTTTCCCTTTTCAGCATTTCTATCATGTTGACATTTCATTGCACTGTATAATGGATTCTAGTACCTGCACACCTACACCCAAATTTCCTACCTAAGAAAGGTTAAGTGTTACACTAAGCAAGTTACAGAATAGGATGCAACCAAGGAGCCTACCACTGTTTTCCCCAGTAGAATAATAGATATTGAGAGTTTTCCTCTTTGGAAAGTGTGACTACTGTATTACATTTCACGGAGTGCAAGGTTTCTCAAACTGTGGGTTGCAACCTGATTATTGGTGGGTCATGAAGCTGAAAATGACAGGATGATAACTGAGAAGGAAAATGCATGGAGCCCTATGGAAAGTGAGCCACTTCATGTGTTTACATGTGAGTAGCCAACCATGCCTTGACCCAACGCAGAGGGCAAGCCAAGAGGAGTCCAACGCCATCAGAGCGGTCCCTATCCAATGGTTGGCAACCTTCAGTCTCGAAAGACTATGGTATAAGCCTACAGCACCTGGTATTCCCAGGCGGTCTCCCATCCAAGTACTAACCAGGCCTGACCCTGCTTAGCTTCCGAGATCAGATGAGATCAGGCATGTGAACGCAGCCCAAAACACACCCAAGAAGGAAGTTTCTATGTCAGAAAATGTTACTATGTTGTGAGCCCCTCTGCCTGAGAATTACAGTTCCTGGCAGCAGGAGGGAACAGGGATACAGATACGTCATGTCATAACAACTTCTAAATGTTCAGCTGGGGTGCAGAACTCCAGTGGCATAGCTAGAGAGGAGGGGGAGCACCCAGCGGGGCGGACAAGCGGCCCCTCCCTTCGGAGCCATTCCCAGCAGAGGGAGCAAAACGGAGCCGTACGGCTCCGTTTTGCTCCCTCCGCTGGGAATGGCTCCGAAGGGAGGGGCCGCTTGTCCGCCCCGCTGGGGCTCCCTGCCAGGCTGGGTGCTCTACTCCCCTCCAGCTACGCCACCGCAGAACACCCCACAGGTTTGCCTTCCAGGGTAGCAGCTCCCTGTGTCTCCCATAGAACCCCCTATGGCAAGTGTTCTCAAACTTTTTCAACTGCCAGCTCCCTTGACCTACTGGCCCATTGACCATTAGGGATGCAATCCTATACATTGTATAGGGAACAGGTTATTTGTGAGGATTCCGCGGCTCCCCAGGGAGCCATGAGTCACAGTTTGGGAACCACTGCCCTATGGTGATCATAGCAGGCAGGTAGGTTATCTCCCACATGAATGAAAATGGGGAGTGGCTGTAGCTCAGCAGCAGAGATTTGCACAAAGAAAGTCCCAGATCCATGGCATAATCATGCGGGCAGAGAATAATTCCTGTATGGAAATCCTGGAGAGCTGTTGCCAGTCACTGGTGACGAAACCGAACTTAGACTAACCATCCCCTGATTCAGTCTAAGCCAACTTTCTCTGCTTCTCAAACAGTACAATCAGAAGCAAACAGCGCTCTGCTCTTGCACTGATGTCCTCCACTTTCAAGCCAGAAAAGCATAACATAATTAACAACTGCCCTTGATGACCGACCTCTGGTTATCAGCCAAGTCGTAAACCTGGCCTTTCAGTAGTCATCAGAAACAATACTGCTCTCCATTTTAATTGCAGGCCTTTCTGCATTAAGGCCCCACAGCTTCAATATAAATAACAGTTCTCCATGCTAAAACTTGACATTAATAATATCCTACGCAGCGATAAATCTGAACTCCAAAGTTTGCTTGTTAAATGATAATGATTGGAAAAGATTAACCTGCAAGGTTGGAAAAAAAATTGCAAGATGGGGTTGATACGGACACTTAGAATATGTTTTATGTGCTCCTTTTGGCGAATGTATGTATGTCAGTGTGTATACATTCTGAGTTTTAATAGGACCTTATTTATGCGACAGAGGCACAAACTTGCTCACTGTACTGAGGACAGAAATATTACAACAAATGAACCTTATACAGGTGCACCTCCGTATCCACAAGAGATCTGCTCTTGGACCCCCTGCGGATACCGAAAACTGCTGATACAGAAATCCAGAGCTTTGGCTCCTTAAAACCCTCCGACGGTGACTGGAGCAGAGCTCGGGTTGCCTCTGGAGAGCTTTGTGAAGCCTGCAGAGGCCGCGCATGTCCACCTGCAGCCTCTGTGGGCTTCAGAATGGCTGTTTCAGGCTGGAAAATGCGACTTCTGGTTTTCTTTGGGAAGCCTGAAGTGAAATTTTAATGCCACATTAAAATGTTACTTCTGGTTTCCCGAGGGAAACCAGAAATTGTGTTTTTCAGCCTGAAACAGCCATTCTGAAGCCCGCAGAGGCCGTGGGTGGATGTGTGCAGCCTCTGCGGGCTTCTCCTACAGCAGTAGCAGTTACATCTAATGACCTTTTTCCAGTGTTATTGGCTTTTGGTTGAAGTCTATTCTCCTCTCCTCTTTTATCAATGCGGGAAAATCTTCATCAATCTTATTAAGGCTGCATCCTATACACACTTACCAGGGATGGGCAGCCCTAACTAGCTACTGCTGTATCCCAGACTGCTGCTGGGATCCCAGACTGCTGCTGTATCCCATGGTGCCAGAGAGGCAGCCACAGGTCTCCTCAAGGTAAGAGAACATTTATTCCTTTACCTCGTGTCAAACCCCAGCAGCCACTATGAGTTTACTCAGATCTGGACCAGCTCAATCACTGTCACAGATCTGAGTCGATCCATGTAGGGCTGGGAGGGGGGGATAGGATGCAGTAGTAGCCTCTGCTGCACCCCCTCCCACTGCACTGTTAGGCCCTGCCTGTTGTCATAGGCAAAGGATGTAGTGTTTCCCAATCCTATTCTTCCGAATTCATTTCTATTCTTCAACGTCAAGCCTTTGTTACAGTGGCAGAAACATTTATTCGTTGGAACATAAGAAGAGCCTTGCCTTATGAATTTATGTTATTTTAATTTTTGCAAATTCAGCCTCATGCAATCGTAATTCATCCTCTTTGATCCAGCAGCATTATTTTATATATTCTCCAGCAATGCTCTCAACTGCAGTAAAGAACTCATAACAACAGTATTCTGCTTTGATTAATGCTGTGATGAAAGTAGCCATGAAAAGGAGCATGTTCCAATTACCATAGTGATCAAGCTTTATTGAGTAATTGGTTTAAAATGATTTCCTCTGTCCTGCAGATTCCCTCAGGGGCAACAAATGAGCAGCAGCCTGGCCTATAATTGGCTAGCTAGGCCAGGTGACTCTCATGCCTATTTCCTCCAGAGGAAATAAGCTTAATGAATGAAAAACTCATTTGACTACAAAGCATTGGGGTTGTCCATCATGAAAAAGAAAAGAAAAATGACTAAGCCTAAATGGAAACTTCCATTATTACCAGCAATACCCTGGTTGCTGTAGCTATACGTACAGTCCCAAATCTGCAGTATACTTCACCAGAGTGGGTTCTTCCAAAGGACTGATCAGTCCCTCTCAACGGCAGTATTGTGTGATATTTCCAAACAAATCCTATCACAGTAGATAGATCACAAAATGTTGTCTTTGACATTGGTTAAAAATATTTGAAGATATACTTTGTGAAAATGCATCTAGACTTTTCTACAAGTGTACATATGTACACATATGTGAACAATTCTCATTATGGTCTTCCCAATGTAAGGCCTTACATTATGTGTAAGATTGGCAAGTTGCAACCTCGGCTTCTTTCACCTGGATTCCCCTTTCTTCACATGAAGTTCTTGTTTCTATATAGAAGCAGGGAAAGGGACTCAAGGAGTGGGTGGGTGGAAGTGTTTGGAGAACCCACAACTGCCAATTCAGCCAGGAATGTAAAGATATAGGAGAAATCTCCAAGCTGCGACTAGGTAACCTACTGCTATGAAAACTGAATCAATTCAATTGAATTGAATCAGTCACCACTTTGGAGGAGGGAGGAATATCTCATGTCTTCAAATGAGAGGTGACATTTTTCAGATCAGATTGGATCTCCTGCAAGGAAATCACCTGGAGCTTAGGAGGAAATTTATCCCATCATTGAAAGGTTGTTTCCTAAAAAGGAAGTTGTGCTCCAATCTGCAGTGAAATGAAGCACTTTGAAAAGGGATGAAACAGCTTAATAATAATAATAATATAGGTATTTATATACCGCCTTTCTTGGTCTTTATTCAAGACTTTATTCAACTTACATTGAACATTACATTGAACATTGAACATTACATGTTCTTTGAGTGAACATTACCAGAAACACAATGTATATGTTCAATTGTGCTTGATAAAGAAGAGATCATATTTCTCCTTGCTCCTAGCCCCAAGAACCTTGGGAATGTGGGATATGTGTACGTCCAAGTGCAGTGGCATAGCTAATGATCTGTGTAGCCCAGTGCCAAGCTCAAAATGTTGCCCCGGAAGTGATGTCACAACCGGAAGTGACATCATACCCAGGCTTTTTAAAAAGTAAAAGTTGGGAGGAACCTACCTCCTCCCCCCAGCAGCTCACCACCCAGTTGCTCTGCTGCCTCCCCCCAGTGGCATAGCTAAGGCAACTATCTGCAACCAAGAAGATTTTGTAGCCCCCCCACATGACAAAAACAAATTTAATTAAGTAAATAAATAAAAAGTTATTGGTTCCATGCTGAATCATAACAACATCTCCTTGGCACTCAGAACAAACAGTCCCATAGGTCAGTTTGGAGTTAAGCAAATCCACTTTTTGTTCCACAAGTCAGTTGCGTTTTCATTTTCTGGTTAATTGGCCATAAGGACAACAGATATTCCAGTGCCGTTTGTTTCATTGCATTCTGCATTAAATTACCTTTCCAATGATATATAACATGATGGTACTATTCATTCATATCAAGATTTTCACAAGTTTGGTCACTAGTGTCAAGCTCAGCTTGTTGCCCCCCTAAAGCTTGATGCTACCCACTGCACCCCCTTAGCTACGCCACTGTCCAAGTGTATGGCACTAAACTGTAAACTCCTGCTGTGCCCCCCATGGTGCCCTTGCCTGCCCCTGATGGTGCATAGGGCTACCAGATTAGAGGGTTCTGGGGTCAACTAGGCTGGGTAGGCCTTCTGATGAGCATAGGCACAACCTGGCTGGCCATCATGCCATCCCAGTATAGCATAATGTTATCACTCCGCTGCACTACCCGTTATGTCCATAAAATGTGTAAAGCCACTTTGTGCAGTGAATATAACTTTTCTGTCATAAAAATATATGCAGCAGGGAATTTTATCTCTATTACTCTAGCTTTTGGGGGGGAACTATACTTTTATTAGCAAATTATATATATTAATAACCAGTGAAGGCAAATGTTTGACCATCTGAACCTCACTTTCATGTCAAGTGACAAAAGTTTAACACGCTGAGATTCTTCAGAGTTCAGACACAGTGTACAAAAACACCAAAGACCACACTGAAGCTAAAGCTGTAGCCAGAGGCCTGGTATCTCATGCACACAGTTGGGGTGTTCTGCAATCTATCATGCTGTTTGCTATGAGGATATTTATACCAACGTTTAGAATGGCACGCATATGTCTTACAATTCTGGGTTTGTATCAGCTAGTCAGATGACCCATTCCAAATTGCTGCTCCTCTGTAGCATGCTGTTCAAAAGAGGCAGCAATGGAAGGGGTGCAGCTCCCAAAAGGAGCACTTGGACTTTTCAGGGAAGGGAGAGGACAATGAAGTCCTTCTTATCAGTCCCCATCCTATAAACAAAGTTTAAAAAGAGGAGACTACACCTATTAAAGTGAATAATTGTGCCTGTTGGGCAAACTTTCACAGATCCTTTGCCATCTGTCTTGAACTCTTTGACTCCATTCCATACAATGCAGCTTCCTTCAGAAAAATGATCTTAATTCTGTCAGTAGGCATGGCCTCCAGGCAGTATGTGATCATGCTGTTTCTTTCATGGGTTGGCCTGTGCCCCTTATTTAAACTTCTAGCGAATATTAAAATCTCAGAATATAAAAAAGAGAGTGGTTTTACTGAAAACTGTGTTCAGACATAGAACAATGGTTGTTGTTGGTTGTTGTTCCAGCGTAAATATCCTTTATCTCTTCTATCATTCTAATCCCTAAAACACAATTTTTGGGCAATACAAAATTGCTGTCTTGGTCACTTTGAACACAGGTTCTCTTTGGTTGTGTGGCAGTTAAAGGCATACAAGGAACTGTGGCATACCTGAGGGGGGCAAGGGGGCAAAATGGTTGAAAAGCACTGGTATAGGATTGTGCTGACAGTGGCTGTATAGAAGCCTGCCATAGTAGGTACAACTGTTTTCCATAATGAACTGTGCTGTCTTTTTGTTTGAGTGCAGGAGGCGAACACACACAGTCTTACTTCACAATTTGCATGTATTTTTCAGTACACAAAGGTCTTCATAATTTTGAATATCTGTATGTCTCCTTATCACAGCCCCCATGAGTTCCATTAAGCTTAGAAATCATGATTTGCCCAAGGCCAACTTGAGCAAACATGCCTATAAATGGGGTTGTGTAGTAATCAGTAACACTCTGGGAAATTTGCAAAGCGGAGGACGAAGCTGCCTTAAAAACCTGAAGAGAAGATAGAGGAAGAATGAGTCATTGCTCTGGACAAATGCCCAAAAATCCAGCTGAAGAGATCAGAAAGAAGGTAGTCGTGATGGAAATGTGTCCTAATCTTATCCATTGTCACAATATGCAGAACTTAGGCCTAGTTCGTGCAACTTCTTTTGAAAGGGAGGACTCACACTTTGATCTTTTTTTTAAAAAAAATCTCAGTATTCAACTGATAAAAAGAGTCATGTAAAAGTGATTTCAGGAGATTCTTGCTTCCTCAAAAAGACTAAGCAAATAGTAATTTGCTTTAAAAAAAAAAAAAGAGGTTTTTTTCCCCACAAGAGTTAAACATTTGTCCTTCTTCAAAATTCTACTCAGGGTGACTCCTCTTCAGAATTTGCCATGTGAATTCATCTTCCACTCTCTGAAGTAGGCTCAGAGCTCAGGCTCAGAAAGAGCTTGGTCATAAGGCATTCCAAGCACCAAGCGCAAATCATCAACTGTCCTCACTGTATCCCTACAACTAACACCGTCTTAACTAACTGTGAAGGATATTCTTAGAAAGGCATCATGAGTGCGCCAGCAACACACTCCATAGCTCTGATCTATGCACTAGGATGTAGCCAAGAGAAAGCAGAATTCTGGGATTTCTCCTACAGCAGAACCAGCAATATCATCAGTAGGAGCACTCAGGAAAGGCTGGCCTTGCTTTGTGCAAGGCCTTTTATAGGCTTTGAGCTATTGCAAGACCTTCTTTCATTCATATAAGTTCCATCTCTAATATATTAATTTATGTAAATTTATTCAAATTTGAAATGTAAATTAATTCCTTTTTTTCCCTGGCCCCTGTCACAGTGTCAGAGAGATGATGTGGCCCTCCTACCAAAAAATTTGTACATCCCTGGTCTAGACCACCGTATTTATCAAGGAGTACCAGAGTCCAGATAAGTCATTCATATTACATTAAGTCTACAACTCTATACACATTTACCTGGGTATAACTCCTACTGAACAGAGGGACTTACTTTTAAGTAAACATGCAGAGACTAGCACTCCATTATGCTTTTTATATTTGGCATATTTTAAATTATGTTTCTCAATTTCTAAGCATTTGCTATTGCAACCACCTCCAAGAGTTGGGGATGAAATGAGCTAAATCTTTAAGTTAAGCATAATATGTGTCAAAGTAGAAATAACAGTCCGATCCTAATAGACTTTCCAGCATCAATGCATCTGCAATGCAGCCCCAAGGGAAGGGAACAAACGTTTCCTTACCTTGAGGGGAGGCACCCACGGCTATCCCCCTGCTGCAGAATGCAGTGCACACCCTGTTGGCACGGGTGGAAAGTTGCCTCCCTGCCCCCATTATGCCCCTCTCTCTGCCCAGTTTCACCCCATCCCTGCCCCCATTCTGTCTTCCCCCATCCTCTCCCACGTCTCCCACTGACCTACCTCCACCAGCAGGTGGCAGGAGAGCAGATCATGCAGGTGGGAAGGTGCCAACTTTCCTGCCACCATCCCAGCAGTGCACTAGTGAGCATGATGCTGGAAAGCACCTTGCAGCAGTTAGCACTGGTGGAACTCTTGTCTCACCAGTGCTAAAGCCCAACAGATCTGGGCTGCTAGAGGGGTATAGTTATGAGGGGGAGGTGTCATGACAAGCTCCTGCACTTCAAAATTCACCACTGCCCCCCCCCTCCACTGAGTCCACATTTGTCAGCACAGGCAAATGCTTTGCCTGGGAATGTTTCATCCCCATTATTGCAAATGCTGGTGATTAGCATTCATAATTACCAGAAGGTGCTCTCCCTGGGAACAGCATTTGCCTGTGGGTGGAGCTATAGCAGGGGAAGGGTTCCCCACAGGCTCCCAGACCCTGTCGAACTATGGAGACTCCCTGGCTAAAAAAAAATCTGAAATGTTAAATTTCCTATTTGCTTACAAAACCACCATTGACTTATAATGCAACCACCTGCAACAACAAGCAATTATGTTGCTTGTTTACCAAAATAGTAATCCGTCCTTAATGCAAAATCTCCCATTAAGAATTATATGGAAAAACTTATGTCAGGCCACCAGAGCCCCTTAGAGACTCTCCTTTTTATGGGCCAGGCCAACTTGTAACCCTCAGCTATGCAAAAGGTATCTAAAAAAGACAGGCACATTCACCTAAGCCAGTAAAAACAGGAAGATATAGAAGGTAATTGACAGAACCAGTAATCCATGAAAAGCCAAGCTTTAGCTAAACTACAGTTCCATTCTTTTGTTGACTATTAAAGTAAATTAATGATCTGAAGCTATGTAGGGGTTTCCAGAAACAACAACATAATTTCCAACCTGCCAACATTACACAGCCGCCTGTACTACAGGGAGATGTTGACTTTTCAAGGAGATCCCTTATTCAGACACCATGCTATGTATGTATATTTTGCATGTTTTTGCATCCTTACAGACTATAGTACAGAAACAACTGAAATTTGGGGTACACAGTAATGTACCTTAAAAACAAGATTCCCTGCAGTTTTTTTCTCCTGCACAGAAAGACCAGCTTCCTCACTGTCACCTTTGCAGAGCTTTTGACAAAGGTATATTTTTACAAAGTGGACACTGATTGAGTTATCTTTCTTGCATATCCCTTCCCTGCATACTCCAGGCAGACTGTCTGCCCTTTCTTTATCTTTTTATAGCTTCACTTCCAAGTTTATCCAATTCAGCATTTGTTTGGTGCCTGGGCACACAGTCAATATTTAAAGAGTTGATAAATTGATCCCAGGTAAGGGGCAGGAGGGTTTGTGACACCATAAGCTCCCCGCCAATCCATGTAGAGCACAGCTGGATTCTGCCTCAAGCATACAGAATCATTTTCATCTGAGCCCAATCCTGGGGAAAGGATTGTACATTCAAAACAAAACACAGTGACTGCACTCGTACCGCCTTCACCACTATAAGTATGAATGCTTCAGTGTGCATTTTAAGTGACAACAGCATAAACTACAATCCTGTGGTTCAACAGCATGGAGAGAAACTCTCTCCATGTTCACTCCATGCTTCTGCAGAGGAGCACTGAATGCAGAGAGAGGCAGGCCATGACCAAGGAGGAAATAAGCATAGGGGGATATGTGGTCCTTATGAGAATTGGTTTCCAGCAAGTGGCTCAAGAATCAGGACCAATGTCGATTACAGCAATGGCATCACACCATATACAGTACATGTTTTTTAAAGAGGAAAAAGATGGGGATGAGAGAAGGAGGGGAATGTACAGACCCCCCCCCAAAAAAAAAAGTGGGTCCCATGTTGAAGGTTGACATAAAAGATAGATTCTAGGTCTGAAAAGGCTGAAGACAATGTCAGATACTAACTAGTGATAGTAGGAAAGTTTATAATTATGTGAGTTAGTCCTGCTGCAGTGTGGTGTAGTAGTCGGATTGTTAGACTAGGATTAGTGAGACTCAGGATCAAATTCCCATACAGACAAGTCACAAAGGGTGCAATCCTAACCAATTTTCCAACACTGGCATAGCTGTGCCAATGGGGTATGTGCTGCATTCTGCAGTTGTGGGGTAGTCACAGAGGCCTCCTCAAGGTAAGGAAATGTTTGTTCCCTTATCTCGGAATTGCATTATCCTTATGTCAGTGCTGAAAAGTTGGATAGGATTGCGGCCTAAGTGACCTGGGCTTAGTCTGACCTACCTCACAGGGTAGTTGTGAGAATTAAATGAAAAGAATCAGATATGCCCTCCTGAACTCTTTGGAGGAAGGGAAAGATATTAAATATATATATATAAATAGGAGCATAGGAAGCTGCTTTATATGGAATCAGATCATTGCTCCATCTAAACACAGTCTGGCAGCGGCTCTTTAGAGCAGTGATTTTCAACCTTTTTCATCTCTCAGCACACTGACAAGGCACTAAAATTGTCAAGGCACACCATCGGTTTTTGGACCATTGACAAGGCACACCACACTGACAGCAAGGGCTCACATCCCCCAGTGGCCCTACCAACAAATGATCT
Organism: Tiliqua scincoides; assembly: GCF_035046505.1. Taxonomy (NCBI): domain Eukaryota; kingdom Metazoa; phylum Chordata; class Lepidosauria; order Squamata; family Scincidae; genus Tiliqua; species Tiliqua scincoides. The sequence continues at coordinate 65,562,058 of NC_089826.1, forward strand.
TCCCCCAAATTCCCGTGACACACCCACAGACCATCCATGGCACACCAGTGTGCCACGTCACAGTGGTTGAAAATGACTGCTGTAGAGGTTCAAACCAGTGTTTGAACCCCACCACTACCTGGGGATGCAAGCAACTGAAACTGGAAGTTTCTGCATGCATAGTACAGTATAAGTTCCACCACTGAGCTACAGCCCTCCTGGATGAATTATATGCATAAGGTAACACTTGACTGTATTACATATTGAATGCCATTTCCCCCTGAAGTTCTTCTCTGGATCTACATACACATGCATACATGGAGAAAGAGAGATAGCTTTCTGCTCTGATCTGCCCCTCCTTGTACTGAACAAAAAAATGGCCACGTTCCTGTGTCTCATCGATACATAAAGCAGCTGCCAGCAGGCATCAAAAGGCAGCATCTGCATTTGCTACAGTGCCAATGTGTGTAGCCAAACTACAACTCCCAGGGGGCAATGCATTAAGTACACATGTGTGTGCACACACAGCAGCAGCTCATTTATGCCAGCATTACAGGCTGGGAGTGAGACATTTTTTTCTCAACACCTGCTGAGAAAGCTCATAAACCAGTTCCCGTCAAAGCACGTGGCACTTGCCCATCACTGCTGATAGCAGCTCTCAGGGAAATTGACTTCAGGGTGCTTGAGCACATTAAATGCTGTGTCTAATGTTGCCAATTTTGCAATTTGGGGACTATACAAATATCGGAGACTGACACATATAATCAATCACCTGGATTAAAACAAATCATGAGATTGCAATGCCTCTGAGTCAGTTACAGTGTCAGAATGAAGAAGGCTTGCTTTACATGTACAGACTGACAGGCAGGTGTGTCTTCTCTTTGCTTGTCAGATTAGTACTGGCAAATCCCTAAAAGCTGAGTGTTGCTAAAGGTATGCAGTCAAAAAAACAAAGTCTGACTTATGAATCAGACTCCCCAGGTCTTCAGCGCAGAAGCTCTACTATGATTCAGAAATGAGTGTGGAAAGCAAGGAACCAGCAGCCAACAGGCAGCACATTTCTGCAACACAGCAGTTGGCTTAGAGACGAACCCAAAAAGTGGGGCAGGCTTTGGCACACATGCCACGGCAAAATGAAATGAGACACACTGAAAAAATTCAAGTGTGGGTTTTTAAAATGACCTTCCTTAACTCTGTTACAAAGTTTAAAGATATTTTAATGTAGGGTTGTTGTTGTTTTAATTCTTTCTGGCTCCCTCAAAGAAAAATCTAGCCCTGTGTGGTAACACTAGTTGATTTTAAGCTTACATTTCAATGATACATGGAAGAACTATAGTTAACACATATGTTGTTGGCAACCTTCAGTCTTGAAAGACTATGGTATCGCGCTCTGAATGGTGGTTCTGGAACAGCGTCTAGTGTGGCTGAAAAGGCTGATTTGGGAGTGACAATCCCTTCCACACTGGGAGCAAGTGCAGTCTGTCCCTGGTCTGTCTCCCTGGCTATGGGCCTTCCTTCTTTGCCTCTTTGCCTCAGTCTGTTGGCCAAGTGTCTCTTCAAACTGGGAAAGGCCATGCTGCACAGCCTGCCTCCAAGCGGGCCGCTCAGAGGCCAGGGTTTCCCACTTGTTGAGGTCCATCCCTAAGACCTTCGGATCCCTCTTGCAGATGTCCTTGTATCACAGCTGTGGTCTACCTGTAGGGTGCTTTCCTTGCACGAGTTCTCCATAGAGGAGATCCTTTGGGATCCGGCCATCATCCATTCTCACGACATGACCGAGCCAACGCAGGCGTCTCTGTTTCAGCAGTGCATACATGCTAGGGATTCCAGCACGTTCCAGGACTGTTGCCGAGAATGCATCGGAGGCACTATATATGTCAGTGATATCCATGAGTACTAGTAGTGAACTAGTCCTCATGGACCTAGATGAGAAACCAGTGATCCACAGAATGGAATTGGCTCTGAATGTAATTTTGTTGTGTGTCATTGTCTGTCCCCCCAGGTCCCATCAGATTTTAATTAAGCTATGGTAAAATGTTGGGCATTGGGGTCAAACAGGTCAAGAACTAATCAAGACCACCTACTAAGTGGGCAAAGAAGCACCTTTCAAAGTGGTGCCCTCTTATATTTAGCAGGGGGGAAACAACTGTATGGTGCCTTTTCCAGTGGCTGTTGCTGCTCTCTCTCTCTCTCTCTCTCTCTCTCTCTCTCTCTCTCTCCCCTTTTTTTAGATTGTGAGCCCTTTGGGGACAGGGAACCATTTGATTTATTTTACTAAGATACAGTAAACTGTGATCTACACCTATTGTGTACTCCTATTGAAAAGCTGTATTCTTGTTAATAGTAACCAAGAGCCCACACCCATCAAAGGTCAAACCAATCTCAAACCTCTGATACCTGTACCAGCAGTAGTATGTGATGCAGCATTGGGGGTGGGTAGGAGGCACCATGTGAATGCCCAAGGAAGCATTTTACCCCAGGGTCCAGAGCAAACTGGCACGTTCTGCAGTCTTACTCAGAAGGAAAAGAAAAATGGATTCAAATCACAAGAAAGTCTCTTGGATTTTGTATGTCTATCTGACTATAGTTGTGTATAATATTTGCTTTGCTGGAACACATGCGCTCAATAACTGGGAAACCCTTGTCACTAACTGATGCCAATTCAGTTATGGAAATGGGCCACTTGTGAGGGTATCTGATGGTGAGGCAAAATACATTACTGGCCCCTGCATCATTTTGAAGTTTTGAATTCAGTACAGAAGAATTCCCAAGAGTACAGAAGTTGCCAGGCTCTGGGTACGTTCACTGAATGGTGCCACTGCAGTGCATCCCTGAGGTAAGGGGAAAAAAACATTTCCATACCTTGAGGAGGCCTCCATGACTGCGCCCCCCCCCCCATTGCAGAATGCAGCACATGCCCCATTGGCATGGCTGCTTCAGTGCTGAAAAGCTGGATAAGATTGGGCCCTTAGTCATTTTACGGGCAGGGGGAACCTTACTTCAAAAGGCCACACAAGGCTGTTTGTAGTAGTGAGATGTGATGCTGACTATATGCAGTGGGAGCTTGGTGGAGTGGTCCTGTGGTATTGCTTCACCGCATACCCATGTGCTAATTTGTCACCAATGACTTTCACTGAACCCATTTCATCAAGAAGAAATGGCACAATCCTTCACTTCACACCCAGAGGGGATTGCTCCAAAAGCCAGGAGGCTGTGCTGATTTCAGCTTGGAGGTTCTATGAAGCATTCGGCATATGGAAAAGAATGATATGAAATTAGTGTTGCAGTGTTATTAGGTGATATTAAGGCTGAACCAGTAAGCATTTTAGGTTTCATTGAACTCATGCATAGTAGGGGACAGGTATACCGTATAGGCTAGTGCTGCATTGTAAGTCAAAGTAAAAACTGCAGCCCTGTGCAGGCTTACTTGGTGCAAATGCTGTTGAAATTCTCAGCCCTTGCCTCTTAGTAAATAGATATTGGAGCAGACTGAAAGAGAATTAACCCTTGCAAGTGCAGAGATATACTTAGAACAACCCTGAAGTAAGCCCCTGCTGATTTCAAAGGAGGCGACTCCCTGGTAAGGCTGTGGGGGGGATATTCACGGCTACTTGGGAGTAAGTCCTAGTGAACTCAGTGAGCCTTACTTCTGAGTATGCCTGCTTAAGTGTGCCCCTGTCACTGTGTTTGGGACTGTAGCCTTCATTCTCATGAATCCAACTTCCCAAGTAAGGCTGCAGTCCAATCCACATTAACCTGAGAGCAAGTCCCATTGATTATAGTAGTATTTACTTCTGAGTAGGCATGCATAGGATTGTGCTTTAAGGCTGCAACCCTATCCACACTCACCTGGGTGTAAGTCCTATTGACATGAATGGGACTTGCTTCTGAGTAGACATGCATAGGATTGGACTCTTGAGTCCCACTGCGTTCAGTGGGGTCTCCCTCCTCCCACCCCAACAGGGCTGCAGCCTCAGCGACCTCCCATTTAGGAAAAGCATGGAAGACAAGCCACCAGTAGGGAACTGAGGCAGAGGAGACCATCAAGGAGGGAGGGAGGGAGGGAGGGGGCAGTGGGCGAGCCCTCCTCCTCCTCCTCCCCCCCAGTGTGCTGCTGGCTTAGACGGGGCGTGCAGCTGCTAAGGCTGCCCCCCCCCTCGCCCGCAAAGCCCCTTCCCTGCGCAGGAGGCAGGAGAGGCTTCCCAGCCCGGATCTCAGAGCAGCCCGGCAGGGGTAGGACTGGAGGCTGCTGCGGGCGCTTCCTCGACGGGAAGGAACCCAGGGGAGCGACGGGAGGTGGGGTGACTCTGCCGGCCTGGAGACGACAGCCTTTGCCTGCCTGGCGCCTGGAGGGCTCGCAGCTGCGGAGGAGGAGTTGCGCCCGGCGGCGGCAGCAGCAGCAGGGGAGATGAGTTGAGGCGCTGCCCCGAGGAGCGATCCTGGGCCGGACCCCCGTCTTTGCATGCAGCTGGCGGCGGCGCGGACCCCCTGGATGTGCAAAGAGCGGCGGCAGCTGGAGACCATGATCCTCACGCGTAAGCAGCCCGGCCAGGGCCGGGGGGGGGCGCGGAGAGCGGTGCCCTGGCTGGCTCTTCTTCCGACGGCCGTAGAACTTGGAAGCAGTGGCGCAGCCGGGGGGGGGGCAAAGCACTAAGTCTTGCGGGGAGCCTCATCGGAGCCAGACCAACGCCTTCGTTTTGCTCCTTCCCATTTAGGGGAAGCATCGAAGACAAGCCACCACTGGGGAACTGAGGCATGGCTCCGAAGGGGAGGGGGAGGCTCCCTGCAAAACTTAGTGCTTTGCCCCCCCCTTCTGGCTACGCCACTGCTTGGAAGGGGCATTCTCTCTGGGGCAGGAAGGGGCTTGCCAGGCGGATGCCTCCCATCCTCCCAGTGTCAGATGTGGGGAGGGGGTTTCAGTGGCGAGGGGCCAAAGCGCTCTGCACGCGCTCAGAGGAGGTCTTCGCTTCGTGAGGATGTCGCGCTTTCCGGGGAACGCGCTGGGGCCAAATGAAGGGGGGGGTGGAGAGGTTTGTCATGACCAGGCAGTGCTTTTTCCTCCGTCTCGTGGGTTCCAGCCGTGCGCTTTTCCTCGGGAGTCGATCCCACTTAAGAGAGGGGAGAGCTGACGAGACTCCCAGGGCAGCAGGCTGCAGAAGATGCCCTCCGCCGTGGGTCGTGTTCTTGCTGCAGGGGAGAAGCGCGTGGAAGATGCTGGGGACGCGGCGAGGCTGCCTTTGGGGGCGGCTGCATAGAGACCCTCGCAAAGGTGTGCCTGGGAAGACTTGGGCTGCCAGCATCGAGCCCTCTCTGGCTTGGGGGAGATTCCAGATCTCCGAGCAGGAGACGGCTGCTGCCCTCTGGAGATCGGACGATTAGATCAAGGTGACGCTGGGGGGGGGGGGGAGAGAGAAGAATCCAGCAGGATCCAAAGGGTAAAGGAGAGACCCTTATCTCTGCACGTAGCCTGTCTCCCTCACTGCCAGTCTGGAGGGGCTCGCCTCTGTCAGAAATGTGGTGGATCTGCTTCTCTGTGTGCAGTCTGGTTTATTTCATGCTCTCTGGTTAATTTCATGCCGCCTGCTCAATCTCCAGCCTGGCTGACGTTTGTGTTTCATTTTCCCTTCCTAATAAGCTGAAAAGGCCCCTGGTGTGTGTTCCACTCTGTTTTCAGGTCATCTTTTCATACCTGGGAATTTTTAAAGAAGGATCCCCCACAATATCAAACAATTGCAGGCATTGCTCTGGTGAGAAAATAGTTCTCTCCAGCAGCGCTGCTGACCAGGTATGGAGGAGAAGAACATTCAGTTGGCCATATGAAGGTCATTGCAACATCAGGGAAAGCAGAAAGCCTTGACTGGTTGAAGCCATGTGGTGGTTTCCCTTGAAATGTGTTTTAGATTAGTGCCCTTTCCATTTCACACCACCGAAAGCTTTCTGAGATGAGCTCCATCAGGCCATGAGTGACTTGGAACTGTGTACATAGGTATGTTGAAAGACAGCCATAGATGAAAGGGTTAAATCAGGATGTGCGAGGCTTCCCCCCCTCCTTAAGTGCCAAAGAGAAGGAAGCTTACAATCCCTTTTGAAGTTTTTCAATAATTAGTCTGGTGGCTCCTAGGAGCCAGATACCTCCCCCTTGAGCCATGGTGCCCAAGCTCATGATGTCATCCTGGGAGCCTTTGATCCCTTTCAAGGAGCAGCACCCCCTGCCAGTCGTAAACAATCCCTTGTATTTCTAGCACAAACAGAAAACAAATTCTTTTTGTTGTCGGGCCACTTTTTGGAACCACCCTCCTCCTGTCTCTTCTCCCCCCCCACTCTTTCACAAAGACCCGCCAATGATATACTTGTAGCATCATTGTGAACAAAATGTTTCCATTGAGCTAATGAAGGCTGTTCCTAAATAGAAGTCAATTAAGTGTGTCAAATTTAGGTTAATGCCTTTAAGATGTAGGTATTGCTTTTATTTAAAAAGAAATATCAGTGGCTGTCAACCTTATCTTGGTAACATTATTATAAAAAGGGACACCATGTTTGGAGAAAAAAACACAAATCAAAATTCATGCTACATCAATACCACAAAAGAACAAGGGAGAAACTTAAAGTTACTTAGCACCATCTTCTAAGTCGTTTTAGGATATAGTTGGTTTTACACCCAGGCTATGAACATACTCAAATCAATGTCTGTCACCACCTGAATGTGCTATTTGTCCTCATGATGTGTATGTGCAATTTCCTGATTTTAGAAATGAGCTATGCCAGATGCAAGGGAGGGCACCAGGATGCAGGTCTCTTGTTATCTGGTGTGCTCCCTGGGGCATTTGGTGGGCCGCTGAGAGATACAGGAAGCTGGACTAGATGGGTCTATGGCCTGATCCAGTGGGGCTGTTCTTATGTTCTTAGGATACCAAACTTTCAGATGCTGAGCCAGACCGCTGGGTCCCTCTGATTTGGTACCACCCTTGAACTGTCAGTAGTTCCCCATATTCACAGGCAGTCCTACTATCTGAGATTCTTTTCATCTTGAGAAGCCAGGGACTGTGCTCTACAGGTGAGCTATGGTTCCTCCTGCAAGTATTTTCTAAGGTCCAGGATCCTCTGCTTTTCCTCAGCTAGGGTGAAGCATATTTAAATCCTCAACTTCATGGATGAAAATATGCAGACACTGTATGCTCTGACCACTGGGCCATCCTTCCTGAGATTCTGGATCAATATTGGCTATCCAAGCTGTACCATAATATATGCTTTTTGAACACCTTTACACCTTTTCTTTCATCTTTGATTTTGCATATATTCACATGCAGAGATGGCCTTTTGAAATTTAATTGCCCAAAACATGGAAACATTTAAAAATGAAGGTTTAAGGGATTGCACAAGTTCTAAAAGGGAAAACATCTATGTGTATTTTTGTTACCTGTGTATATTCCCATCTGAATTCCAGCGTAGCATTGCTAATCATAATTCATTTAGTCTAGAGGAAATCTAGATTGTTCTGAAATATATGGGTTCAGGATGAGAGTCTAGTCCTAAATAGTTGACCATTTTGGGGACAGCAACAGAACTTGACTATGATGGCCCCAGGGAGACAAAGAGTTCCTGAGATAAATGACCTCGCCTGGCTTAACATTCTGCTGCCTGTTCCCTGAAGATGAAATTTCAGGCAGTACAGCAGAATGTTTTGCCTGTTAGCAGTATGCCCCCAGGTTTTGACTTATACCTTATCTAGCAGTAATAGTGGATTTTCTTTCTTTTAAGTGCAGAGTTTGTGGTTGAGGGACTGTAACTTTATCATGGTCATCAGTTACAGATTGATTTTTTTTTAATGAGCAACCAAGAGCTATGGGAAGTCTCAACTGGATCAAGAAATTCCCAGTGGTGCAGATACTGAAGCTCTGGTTACATTTGTGATGCCATTTGTTAATAACTAGAAAAAGGATAATAGTCAAACATATTAGTGCTGTGGAGTGCTGCATGGTCTTCTTCCTCATCTTTTTTATTGACAGCATATCAGTCACTCAATTGATTAATTCAGCAGCCATCTGGCCAGTAGGCTTGTTCCTAGACCATGTTTCATGTCTAAGCCAATAATGTGTGTAGGTGCTTCTCCTAAAGAAATATTTTAAATTTGTTGAGATTGGGCTGCCATGTTGGAACAGATGGTGACAATATACGTGAATCACCTGACTATGTTTTTCAAATAATGGGAGAGAGTTCAGTAGCTGATGGTCAGCCTTGCAAATAAGACCACAAAAGTCTACTAGTACCTTTGCATATCTTGTACCTACACTGGTCCTTTGTGCCCTTATTAATAATTAATAATAATTAATAATAATAAATCAAACAAACAAACACAAATTCTGTAAAACGGGCAGATAACGTAAGCTACCAGGCAGGTAGCTTGGAGACAATTCTTATTTGCCGCTGAATAGTAACATAAAGGTGAATAGTAGCATAAAGATTATAGTATCCTCTAAATGCAAGCCAGAGAATGAAACTGAAGATTGTTGTAGCTTGGCTGTGATTTGGGTGTCCTGTTTGAGCCTAATTTCTGAAATGTTTGTGATAGGCCTGTGGATTGATCCATCAGAACTTCAGGCATGAGAAGTTTAATAGATATGGGCTTCTATTTGTTTTCCTTTGCCAGTAAGATGACTGATCCCCTTAAACTGTATAAGAATCAGGCAAAGGAAACAAAATTAAAATTATAGTCTTTCTAAGATTTCCTAGACCTCTTAGCTGTGTGTCTTTTGCAGGAGAGATCACCACTGGGATGTTGGTGTACAAATATCTTGTAATAATTTAGGGTACACAGTAGTTCAAGTCCTTTGTGAATAATGCCAGATGCTGTCAATCCTTTTTCAGCCAAGAAGAGAGTCATATGAGGACCCAGTCCTATCCAACTTTTCAGCACCAGTGCAACCACAATGCAGCCCTGAGGAAAGGGAACAAGTGTTCCCATATCTGGCCTCTGTGACTACTTCCCCACCACAAGATGCAGTGCATGTCCCATTGGCACGGCTGCACAATCACTGGAACATTGGATAGGATTGGTCCCTGAGTTGTTTGCTCCTGATTGTTTTAGAACAGTAAGCAGAAAACCCCTTGAATTCCATCTCCTGTGGAGGCCAGATTCAGGGCCTAGGTGAGGGGGGTAAAGGGGGTAATTTGTACCCAGGCCCAGGGTCAAAAGGGGGGCCCAGGAGCCAAAGGAGGGGTCCCAGAAATTTCCTGAGATCTTACGTTTTCCTATCCATACTTGATGCCTGCATGGGATGCTGGGGACACTACCACGACCTGGGATGCTGGGAACCCTACTGATGCCACATGGGTTAGTAGACTTAGGCTCCAAAGATTTTTCCAGCTGTCTCTATCCTCCCTCCACCCTGTTTCACCCCTCCCTGCCCCTATTCTGCTCACCCGTCCCACTCTCCCCCGCTCTGTTTCACCCTTCCCTCTTTGGAAAGGGGCCCCAAAGAAACTTTGTACCCTCTGATAAAATTCCTCTCAGAGGCCCTGGCCAGATTGATTAAAGAAGGTTTCTCAGTGCAGCCCCTATAATACGGATTCCCTCCCCCCAAGAGGTTCATATAGTCCTTTCTCTGCTGTCTTGTTGATGACAAATTAAGGTCATTTTTTCCAGGTAGCCCTGACTTGAGTGATTTGCTTTGCTGCCATTATATTCTTACAGCGTAATCCTGTGCAAAGTTAAACTTTCCTGAAACCATTGAAGTCAATGCGTTGAGGTATACCTAATTCTGTATACCTCAACGCCCTGTATACCTAATTCTGTATACCTAACAGCCCTGGCTGTTCATAATTTCAGAATTGTAGTTGCTTCTCTTAGTAAGTTGGCAAAATAATACTGGTAGTTACCTCAGAAAAGCTAAAAATATTCCCAGGTTATATGTACGTGACCCAGTTGAAATACTACAGCCATTTGCAGTAAAGGCTATGATATGTATACAGACAGAAACCTCCCATAACAACTGCCCCATTAACTTGAATATAGAAGGCAACTGTATAAGCGGGGCTGGGGTTGCCTTTTCTGACTAATGCTATTCCTGGAAATTTATTTTTTTTACACACTTGACCTGATGTCATGAAACCTGTTAAAATCTGATGACTTTCAGTAGTCAACTAGAAAACGTGATGTGGATTCCTGGAGATTGAAGGCCAGTCCTGCAGCATTGACAACCCTTAAGGCCAGTCCCAGCATTGACAACCCTTAAGGCCAGTCCCAGCATTGACAACCCTGTCAACAGCATTGACAAATAGCTCACCAGTGGAGCACATGCATTTTCTGCAGAACGTCCCAAGTTTCTGTCCCTGGTGTCTCCATTTAAAAGAATATCAGATATACAATACCAGGCTAGATGGACCAATATTCTGATTCACAGAAGGGCACCTTATACAACATTTTCACATGCCAGTTGACATCTATGGTGGTGTGTGGGAGTATGTGATATCACACATATTCAAGAACATTATGTTCAGAGCACATGTGACACTCTGGTTTGGGGTGAGGGTGCTCTAGTCAAGCAGTGCAGCACAAGGTTTTCTTGGCCTTAATCACAGCAATGCAACTGTAGAGCAGCATCATTGAGTGTACCTTGACGACTGGTGGCCTAGACGCCAGTGTGACTTGTTGCCATAGACTTCAGTGGAAGTTAGCTGAGGCTTGTGGCCTTAACAGACAGGGGTGGGGGTGGCAGAACGGAGGCTGGTGTCAAACAGGATGGTCTTGTATTGTAAACAGGAGTTTCTCATGCTTCTCTAGCAACAGGAAGAAGGAAATGAGGCTATGCAACTGAACTGGCAGGCTGCAGACAATGCTTGACCCACCCTAGTCTTTGCACCATATCGCCAAAAGACCTAAAGACATAAAAATAACTTCAGATGTTTCCCCTTCCGTTTTATGCTTATTATCACAGAAGCATAATCAGAACCAGTGCAAACTGTCCTACATGCAGGCTCTGCTGTTGGTGTCTCAGGAAGGCATTGTAGGAAAAGGGTAATGATTTGGAACCGGAAGTTTCCTGCTTCTCCTGTAGCATCTGAAATGAGGCCTGCGGATGTCGCCTCCAGTAGTGAGACCCTGAATCTTTGCTTTGTGCAGTAATGGAAAAGCTCAGATATAATTGTCTTTTGAATTTCAGGTAAAGTGCAAATCAGGCTTTCGTACTGTAACTCACTCAGGTTTAATTTTTTTGACAGTACTAAATGGAGTACTGAATTTGGACAAATTGGTTTGAATCCCATCTTTGCCCAAGCAAGATTTGCTGCATAGCCTTGGAGCAAAGCCGCCAATTGACCTCCATTTCCTCCCTGTGTACAATGGGATTCTTGCTCACAGGTTTTGCTTACAGGTTTGTTGTGAAGGAAGTGTGAGGCAGTGATATTGTCCCTGAACTTTACAGTAGGGCCAGCTCAAGACATTGTCCCCGCTCATGTAACCAGCCCTATGCAATCTGAGTTGTTGTCACCATAGCATCCTCTCTGAAATTGCAAGGGGTTTCTTGATCATCCCTCCCAAGTTTGTGTGTGACTTCAGCCTTTGAAATGATTGTATCCCGAAACAGTTGTTTGGGGTGCCTGATCCATTGTGCCAGTCCCTTCACTTTACATACTGTAATCATTTTTACAACTAGGTTTTAATCTTAGTTCTAGTTTGTGTGATTTGCTTGACATAAATTTGTGCACTGCAGTATTTGTGAATTGACCATGGACATTGACGAGGTCAGTCTCAGTGTGTTTTGCCATTCCAGGCATGCTCTTCCTTATTCCAATGCTTCAAGGGTCAAAGTGACTTCCAAATAATTCTGCCTAGCCAAAGATGTCAAGATGTCTTGTTTGTTTTTGATTCTATGGCTGATAAATATCAAGGAATGTGAAGGCTGCTGTTTTTTTCCAATGGAGAGACTGTGGAGAGACTGTGAATTAGCGGGATGGGTGATGCTATTTCGGCCAAGGCTATAAACACAACTCTTTATTTATGTCTTCATCCTCCCATGAATACCATCTTACCATTAATAATGTGCTTAGAATAAGGTGGTAGGTGTCACTGGTGGAGTTGGCACTATAAATAAAGGGATGAAGGATAAGAATGAATGTACCTTATGATAGCACTGGATATTGGGAAGGTGTTTGGTTCATAGTCTTGTGTGTGAGAATTCTGTTGTCACCACTCAGTATGGTCTTGTATTCCTGTCTTCAGGGGTGATGCAGCCACATCACACTGGATCCTTGGATTCCTAATAGCAGTGGTTCTCAACGTTTTAGCACCAGGACCCACTTTATAAAATGAGAATCTGTCAGGACCTACCAGAAGTGATGTCATGACCGGAAGTGACATTATCAGGCAGGGAAATTTTTAACAATCCTGGGCTGCAGTCCTACCCACACTTACCCAGGAGTAAGTCCCATTTACTATCATTGTTAAAAACATACAAAGTAGCCTATTAAAAGTACAGGTGTGTGGCATTTCCCCAAATGCCATGGTAACATCAAGTCTAATGTATTAGAAACAAAATACTGAAATGAATGGGGACCCACCTGAAATTGGCTTGCGACCCACCTGGTGGGTCCTGACCCACAGTTTGAGAAACACTGCCTTTTAGGACTGTGTGTGTAACCCCCACCCCCCACCCCAAGGAAAACTCTGGGCCTAGGCAGTTCAGAGGTATTGTGGAAAACAAGATCTTGGATTGGATGGGCTTTTGGCTTGATCTAGCAGGGCTCTGCTTACGTAATGCAATTTTACAGCAGGGGTTGCCAAACTCTTCAGGCTGTAATGAAGTATGTCAACTGAGTACAGTTGCATGTTTTCTCTTACACCGTTTATTCTTCAGTTTCTGTCATTTGTGTAATTGTGTTTTTGGTAGTCATGGGAACGTATAAGGTCCCATGGGTGGCGCTGAAATCCCATGACCAACCACTAAAAAATCTTTTAGCAGTCATCAGCTACGCATTTTTATGCACAAATGTTTGCAAACTAGAATGAAACTCGCTTAGACAAAAAAGGAAGAAAAGAGAAGCTGGAATTCTCATACATTAGGGGAAGCAGCATTCTGAGCGACTGAGAGCACAATCCAAATATCTAACTGTTGGGTTTACTTCTGAGTAAACATGCCTAGGATTAATTAATTTCATTGATTTTAGTGGAAGCAAAACTGTTGTAGATGGACAGATGATGACTGTGTCAGACCAATGACGACAGCGCTCCTATTTTGCTCTTGTAATAGATTCAGCTTTGGAGTCTTTGGAGCTTGGCCAAATACATTCTCACTGAAGGGTCGTGAGTTTGTCAGTGAACCTTGCCCACTGTTGCCTTCTCTCACACCTTTTCTGGTGTTGCTTGTTGAAACTCAGCTAGTGGGATGAGATGCTGTTTGGCTTCTGGCTTATCTCTATATGTTTGTGAATCCTGAAGTGTGAGCGTTTGAAGAGGGAAGCTGCTATCCTGCTACAGTAATTAATATTTTCCTGTTTACAGAGGACTAGACAATTTTAATCAGGTTAACTCAGGAGCAAAGAGGGGAGGCATTAGAACAAGTACATTAGAACAAGTGCAACTCTAGTGTGAGATTTGGTACACACTAGCAATTCCAGTACTTACTGAAAATTCATCATTGTAAAGTAGGGACATTGCATAGCCATGGGGCCATTTTGGGATAAACCATCAGGCTACTATAAATGATAATTCACAAAGTGGGAACTTACCAATGTGGGCTTTTAACGGCTTCATAAAATCAGTTTCCCAGATGGCTAGAGAGAATGATTTTACTACTTGTTCATTTATTAAAATCTGTCATCAATATAATATTAATATTAACAGTTCATTAATGGAGCCCTAAGGTGCCTAACAATTCTGATTTTAAAAGAAGTTTCAAAATACAATGTACAAAAGTAGGATGAACCATGATAATGGCTGTTAAAATATGTACTACCACACATCTGCACCTTACCTCTTGACAGCCTGACTCAGGTGACCAAGCTACCAAAGGGTGAATGTTCCCCAGGATAATTTGGTCATCACAGTGCTGTCACCAGGTTGGTGGGGGCCCTGGGGCAAAGCCCTTTCCTGGGCTCACTATGGCACGTCTTGCCCACTGTCTGATAGTTCATTGGGAGCTACTATGCTACTGAAGTCTGGTCAATCCGCACCAGTGGACTCTGATAGGAGTGGGCTCTTGGCCAGTGCCTGACCTGGCTGACAACACCTTTAGGCAGTCATCTGTACAACAAATGAGGAAGATAATTCCACTACATGAGAACTCTGAAAAGGGAGTGCTACAGGTCTCCTTGCAACATGGCAGGACATGAGACATCCAGCTTACCAAGTGGTACGATGCACACTGTGGCAAGTTACCAGTTGGTTAATGGTCAACATGTGTGTTCGTTAGCTAAGCTGCCGTTTTCAGCTTATCTTTTATCTGCAGTCCTTTTTGGGGAAGGGAAACATGGAGAAGCATATTGCTCCATGTGTGTCCTGCATGCTGGAAATGAGAACAGCGGAAGTTCTTCACGTATTGTGTATTCAGTTGAGCTGTCCTGTTTTGTTTGTTTCTTAATGGGCCCTTCCAGAATTTTTCACTGCTAATAAATCTGTTAGTGTTGGACTAAGGATCAGACAAAAAGACAACTTCACATTTGCTCTTTGTGCTCATTCTCCTTTTTTTAAATATAAACAGTATGTACATTACCAAGCAGCAGTTAATTCCAGAGAGTCATAAGTAAATATTTTTATCATTATGCAGGATGTAAACTTCATTGCTAATCTGTTTGCACTCACAGATCTGAGGGGAGCACTTCTATGTTTTGGCAATGCTAGGTGGAGTATCGTTAGTGGAATTTGGCAAACGAGCCAATTAAAAACATTATCCCCATTCAGATGTATACATTTATATAGAGATGAAGGTTGGATGTAATCCAGGGAAACTGAAGCATTCTGAAGTCCCATTGAAATCTAAAAAATTGCAAAAACCCACAGTGTTCATTGCTTAAGTTCCATTGGTTCAAGGGGATTTGGGGATGCTTTTCTTTGAATTGTAGTTGTCCTGAATGAGACAAAGGAAGAATGACAGCCTCTGTGATTCCTTATTCCAGGCTAGTGATACTCCAGTGTGTTGTAATACCCAGGATTCTGTAAGACAATTACACTGATATGAAGCCAATATATATTTTGCCAGAAGCCTGGAGCCATAATTTTGGCTTGTAAATTCCAATGTAC
The DNA here is from genome assembly GCF_035046505.1 of Tiliqua scincoides. Classification (NCBI taxonomy): domain Eukaryota; kingdom Metazoa; phylum Chordata; class Lepidosauria; order Squamata; family Scincidae; genus Tiliqua; species Tiliqua scincoides. The sequence continues at coordinate 65,577,269 of NC_089826.1, forward strand.
ACATTTTTCCTCCTCTCTGACTAGGTAACTCAGAAATGCCCCACCCATACTCCCTAATGATACATATTCTCAGCATCACTTATCTGTCTGTTGTTTTTTTTAAATATAATCTTCCTGGCCATTTTTCTTTTCTCCCTCTCATGCTTTTCTGAGGAATGCACAGTTCATGGCAAGACTTAAGTGACTTAAGATCACTTAAATGAAGTCATCACCTAGCATAAGTAGAAGTGTCAGAAAGCTAATCTAACTTGCTGCAGGATGTCATCATTGTTACTGGAGCGAAAGCTCACTTGAAAACAACAACCAAAAAGTTCCAGAGCAGTGTCCAGTCAGTCAGTGAACACTCACATTCAGATTAGAAAGCATAAAATTGGGGGGAGGGATTTGGGCCACTTAGCACCTTATGAATGACACCTTATGTTTAAGCATAACTATTCCTCTAATATCTACATTTCATAACATGGGACATTGTTTTCATTTCATTCCATTTTCAAGACACAACCAGCCTGCTTAACAGTTTTTCTATGGTAGAGTTGCATCAGCAGATTGTGCCACTGTGGTAACGTCACATTTAGTCATGTAGGAGCAATTGTAGCAGTGGGGATGAACTGTGGTGGTAAACATGCAGTCCAATCTTACTGAAAGCTTACGGCGGGGGATCTCACTATCTGCTGCCATAAGTCCTATTAGGGCATCATAAAAAAGTGCACTGCTGAAATACCATATTTTTTGCTCCATAAGACGCACCTGACCATAAGACGCACCTAGTTTTTAGAGGAGAAAAACAAGGAAAAAAATATTCTGAACCAAATAGTGTAATAAAATATTTAATAAACTATAACAGAATAACATTTGAACCATGTAAAGTGAACAGCAGTCAACACTGGCATTAAGAACCATTATCACTGTCATTAACAAATGGAGAGACTTAAACGTTTGAGCACTCTAGTTTTCTGGAAACACCAAGAACTCATCATCGCTAGAGTCAGAATTTATGAAGCTCACAAAAGCAGGTGCACACAAATAGGGGATCACATTATCTTTCTGCTACAATGATGTTCTGCCAAATTCCAATCCACTGGGCCTTGTGCCCGCTTAAGGCTGATCAGTCATTAAGCCAAATTACAGTCCAAGGTCAGGTTCCAGGTAGGTCAGTCAAATCCATCAGGGTATCCAAGTCCAGTCACGATCCACAGTCAGATTCCAAATTCAATAAACCCAGTCAGTCTCCTCCCCTACCTCCAACCTGCACTCCTTCAAAACCCACAAACCCTTTCTGCCTCTGGTACTCCTTATATCCCTGAGGGCCCTATTGCCTTCCAGTGGCTGCAGCTGTGCAGCACACTCTGCTGGATGCCCAGGCCTTACCCTTAAAGGGGCCACTGCTGACACCACATCTACCTCCTCATCAGATCTTCCTGGATTCCAATATAAGGGGGGGGGGGGGCAGATCTCTATACAGACCAGTGCAAAAACAGGGGAAAGGTGTGGGGGAGGCAAGATCTCTGTATAGACATCACAGCAAGACCATTGCAAAACCCCTTGCACACAGAACCAACAGATGGAAGTGGGGAGGGGGGCGCAGATCTCCATACATAGCAGTGCAAAAGCAGGGGAAAAGTGTGGGGCAGGTAAGATCTCTGTATAGGCATCACAGCAAGACCATTGCAAAACCCCTTGCACACAGAACCAACAGATGGAAGTGGGGAGGGGGGCGCAGATCTCCATACATAGCAGTGCAAAAGCAGGGGAAAAGTGTGGGGCAGGTAAGATCTCTGTATAGACATCACAGCAAGACCATTGCAAAACCCCTTGCACACAGAACCAACAGATGGAAATGGGGAGGGGCGCAGATCTCCATACATAGCAGTGCAAAAGCAGGGGAAAAGTGTGGGGCAGGTAAGATCTCTGTATAGACATCACAGCAAGACCATTGCAAAACCCCTTGCACACAGAACCAACAGATGGAAATGGGGAGGGGCGCAGATCTCCATACATAGCAGTGCAAAAGCAGGGGAAAAGTGTGGGGCAGGTAAGATCTCTGTATAGACATCACAGCAAGACCATTGCAAAACCCCTTGCACACAGAACCAACAGATGGAAGTGGGGGGGGCGCAGATCTCCATACATAGCAGTGCAAAAGCAGGGGAAAAGTGTGGGGCAGGTAAGATCTCTGTATAGGCATCACAGCAAGACCATTGCAAAACCCCTTGCACACAGAACCAACAGATGGAAGTGGGGGAGGGGGGTGCAGATCTCCATACATAGCAGTGCAAAAGCAGGGGAAAAGTGTGGGGCAGGTAAGATCTCTGTATAGACATCACAGCAAGACCATTGCAAAACCCCTTGCACACAGAACCAACAGATGGAAGTGGGGGGGGGGCGCAGATCTCCATACATAGCAGTGCAAAAGTAGGGGAAAAGTGTGGGGCAGGTAAGATCTCTGTATAGGCATCACAGCAAGACCATTGCAAAACCCCTTGCACACAGAACCAACAGATGGAAGTGGGGGGGGTGCAGATCTCCATACATAGCAGTGCAAAAGCAGGGGAAAAGTGTGGGGCAGGTAAGATCTCTGTATAGGCATCACAGCAAGACCATTGCAAAACCCCTTGCACACAGAACCAACAGATGGAAGTGTGGGGGGGTGCAGATCTCCATACATAGCAGTGCAAAAGCAGGGGAAAAGTGTGGGGCAGGTAAGATCTCTGTATAGACATCACAGCAAGACCATTGCAAAACCCCTTGCACACAGAACCAACAGATGGAAGTGGGGGGGGGTGCAGATCTCCTTACATAGCAGTGCAAAAGCAGGGGGAAAGTGTGGGGCAGGTAAGATCTCTGTATAGACATCACAGCAAGACCATTGCAAAACCCCTTGCACACAGAACCAACAGATGGAAGTGTGGGGGGGTGCAGATCTCCATACATAGCAGTGCAAAAGCAGGGGAAAAGTGTGGGGCAGGTAAGATCTCTGTATAGGCATCACAGCAAGACCATTGCAAAACCCCTTGCACACAGAACCAACAGATGGAAGTGGGGGGGGTGCAGATCTCCATACATAGCAGTGCAAAAGCAGGGGGAAAGTGTGGGGCAGGTAAGATCTCTGTATAGACATCACAGCAAGACCATTGCAAAACCCCTTGCACACAGAACCAACAGATGGAAGTGTGGGGGGGTGCAGATCTCCATACATAGCAGTGCAAAAGCAGGGGAAAAGTGTGGGGCAGGTAAGATCTCTGTATAGGCATCACAGCAAGACCATTGCAAAACCCCTTGCACACAGAACCAACAGATGGAAGTGTGGGGGGGTGCAGATCTCCATACATAGCAGTGCAAAAGCAGGGGAAAAGTGTGGGGCAGGTAAGATCTCTGTATAGGCATCACAGCAAGACCATTGCAAAACCCCTTGCACACAGAACCAACAGATGGAAGTGGGGGGGTGCAGATCTCCTTACATAGCAGTGCAAAAGCAGGGGGAAAGTGTGGGGCAGGTAAGATCTCTGTATAGACATCACAGCAAGACCATTGCAAAACCCCTTGCACACAGAACCAACAGATGGAAGTGGGGGGGGCGCAGATCTCCATACATAGCAGTGCAAAAGCAGGGGAAAAGTGTGGGGCAGGTAAGATCTCTGTATAGACATCACAGCAAGACCATTGCAAAACCCCTTGCACACAGAACCAACAGATGGAAATGGGGAGGGGCGCAGATCTCCATACATAGCAGTGCAAAAGCAGGGGAAAAGTGTGGGGCAGGTAAGATCTCTGTATAGGCATCACAGCAAGACCATTGCAAAACCCCTTGCACACAGAACCAACAGATGGAAGTGGGGGGGGGGCGCAGATCTCCATACATAGCAGTGCAAAAGCAGGGGAAAAGTGTGGGGCAGGTAAGATCTCTGTATAGGCATCACAGCAAGACCATTGCAAAACCCCTTGCACACAGAACCAACAGATGGAAGTGGGGGGGGGGTGCAGATCTCCTTACATAGCAGTGCAAAAGCAGGGGAAAAGTGTGGGGCAGGTAAGATCTCTGTATAGACATCACAGCAAGGCCATTGCAAAACCCCTTGCACACAGAACCAACAGATGGAAGTGGGGGAGGGGGGTGCAGATCTCCATACATACCAGTGCAAAAGCAGGGGAAAGGTAAGTCAGCCCCAGTAGAGCCAATGGGGCTCACTCCCAGGGATGAGTGGACGGGAGAAAAGCCTGCCAGCGCCTCCTCTCCCAGGGAGGAGCCCGTCTCAGTCCCTGGGCTCCCTGGACTCACTCCCTAGGCTCGCTCCCTGGGCTCACAAGCCTGCCAGGGGCTCACTCCTAGGGATGCGTGGACAGGAGAGAAGCCCGCGATTGACTCATTTCGCCTGGAGATGGACTGGTAGCTCGAGGGTCGACGTAATGAGCACCCCTGCTCTAGGGGCTTGCTCAGCAAGACTGCCACCCCACCCCCGCTTCCTGGGAGTGAGCCCCAGTGACTCTGAGACTTACTTCTGAGTAGACACTCGGGCTTGCTCAGCAAGACTGCCACCCCATCCACGCTTTCCTGGGAAGCGGAGCCGAGCAGAGCGGGCAGGGGGCGGGGCGGGGCCGGGGGCGGAGTTTTTTTTTTTTTTCCAGTATTCGCTCCATAAGACGCACACACTTTTCCCCCCACTTTTTGGAGGGGAAAAAGTGCGTCTTATAGAGCGAAAAATACGGTAGATGTTTTGACGGAAAGACTGAGGGATGGCGAGATGGAGAGAATACAGAAATTATGGAACCCGTTATATGAATGGTTGGATAAATGATTAGGAGCAATCTAAGTGATAATTATAGAAACAAAATAGTATTAGCTGCAGTTCTGCGATTCCCTAGTGTTTTTCCCTTTGAATTACCTCTAACATATGTATTCTGACTTTTCCCTGTACCCATATCTTAAATTAAATAAATAAATAAAATTTAAAAAGTGCACTGCTCTTGCGCTTTGTGGGAATGCTGGCACAAACAGCCAGAGATCCTGCACACATCCAGTGGTTCCAGTGGCTCTCCACCATACTGGAGCAGATAAGGTGGCAGCAGGGGTGGGCAGTGGACAGGAGGGGGAGCATCTCAACAGCAGCAGTACACACCAGGACTGTATGCCACCTTCCTGGCTGAACCGGCTCTCCTCAGACTTAAGCCAGCAAACGGGCGGGCATAGGTCCGAGAAGACCAGTTGACAGGCAGGTGACCTACAAAGAAATAAGTAAAAAATACTTTTAATTGCCTCTCCTGGGCCATCTAGTGTCATCCCCCCCAGCCATAGCATACAGCGCTGCTCTGGCAGTGTGGTGGCATCTCATAGGATGATGGGGGATAGGATTAGGGCAGTGCTTCTCAATCATTTTACTTCCGTGACCCACTTCGGCAGCCATGTCACACCCCAGAATGCCTTGCGACGTCTAGGTAGCATCCTAAAATGCCTTGTGGCTTCCAGGTAGCTTTGGTGCATGGCCCACAGTTCGGGCATAAATGTGTTCTCGTAAAAAGTAAAAACTCTCTTAAATAGTAAGCCTGTTAAAAATATCACCGTCTCAAATCATCATGTTCTTTGCATCCTTACTTTGTTGACTCATACTATGCATCTTGACACTGCTATTCTGTTGTGCGCTGCAGTTTTTAAGTACAATGTAATTGTGAGACTTTTAGGGCACAATCCTAACCCCTCATGTCAGTGCTTTCCAGCACTGACATAAGGGCAGTGCAGCTCTGAGGTAAGGGAACAAACATTCCCTTACTTTGAGGAGGCCTTTGTGAGTGCCATGCAAGTGCAGGATGCAGCACATGTCCCATTGGCACCGCTATGCCAGTGCTGGAAAGCACTGACATAAGGGGTTAGGATTGTGCCCATACTGAAATTATGTGACTGATTGTAATTTTTTTTATTGTTGTTTGTATTTGTTAGTTGCCTTGAGAGCCCAGTAGGATTGAGTGGCAAAGTGTAAATGCAAAAAAATAAAATATTTTATGTGAAGGCCTGGTGGAGTTGTTGTCCATGACAGTGGTTAAATGTAGCAGTTGGGAAGGCGTCTGACATTTAGCAGTTTGCAAAAAACTCCTCCTATCCTTGAACAGATTGTTTCCTCTGTCATCATTATATCATCAGGAGATTTTTGAGTGCATTAATTCTTTTTGCCTTCCAGGGTTTTTCTTGTTAGAAAGCAAATTTGATTCCTGGAAAACCCCATGAACTGCTAATTGAGGCAGGAGAAGCTCTTTGAAGGAAGGGAAAATGTGTCTTCTGCTGTTTGGCAAGATTCAGTGGAAAATAAATTAGCAGAGGCATCTGTGTTGGCTTGGCTTAACTATTGAAGTGTGCAAAGTTGCATGGTGATCAAAGAACACCCTGGTTGGGCAGATTAAAATGCACTGGAATTTTAACTGCGAAGAAGGAATGAAACCAACATATTAATGAGTTACAGCCCAATCCTGAGCTGCCCGGAGCTGTGGGACCCGGCAGCTCCACCGAGGGCTCCCGCCGGATCCAGCGCCTTCCGTGCTACTGCGGGAGGCTCCTTGGAAGAAGGGGACGTTCATCCCCTTCCCCCAAGTAAGGGAAGCAGCCCCACAATGGGGCTACTCACTTTAGCAGCGACTATTTGGTCACCGCTAAAGTAAGGGCACTTGTGTAGGTCGAGCAGCCCTGCCCGGGCGCCTTGGATCCTGCGGAGCTTGGCTCCGCAGATCCGCCTCCCCCCTCTCCAGAACACCTCCCCCATGCCCCTCACCACGCCCCATCTCCCTTTCCGCAGCCCGGCGGTCACTTAGACTACCAAGCTGCAGAACCCGGGCACCCGCCACACACTGGCTCCGCACCGGCCAGAGCTGGGCTAGCTCCAGCGGGAGCCCAGCAGTAAGCCCCGCAAACGTGCCTTATGGCACGTTTGCGACTGTGGTCCATGCCGCGGAGGCGCGGCACAGAACACAGGATCGGGCTCTGAGTCATTGTCTCATTGCTTTCAGTTATTGACCCAATTCAGACATCATGGTTTATGGCCCAGTCCAATGCAGGGCCTATGGCAGCGGTTCTTGTGATCCACTGCCATAAGTCCAGTTACAGTGGGGCAAAAGGTGCACTGCCACCATGAACTCTGGAATCACTGACACAAAGAGCCAGAGGTTTCATGCACCTGCCAGCAGAACCTGGATGCCCACCGGAGCAGGTGTGGTGGTGGGGGTGAGCAAAGGGCAGTTCACGGGTGGATTGGGGTGGGTATCGGGCAGGTACAATGGCAGTGGGGGGAGGGAGGAGGAGGATCTCAGCAGCGGCAGTGTATGCCACGATCCTATGCCCCTTTCTCATCCAGGCCTGCCCCTTGACTCTCCTTGGGCTTACATCAGCAAAAGAGTGGGCATAAGTCCAAGGGGACCACTTGACAGATCGGTGGCCTATAAAGAGGAAAGTAAAAAATATTTTTATTTATCTCTCCCAGGTCATTCAGTTGCCCCCTTCACCACTGAATGCAGCGCTTGCTTTGGCAGCACTACTGCTTAGTGTAAACTGCTAGAGAATAGAATTGGGCCATTAATCATGGATTCACAAGTTTCATGCTCACATCCCTCCCCCCCCCAGCTTTGCATGCGAGTGAAGAGTTCTTAACTTCTTGTTGTGGTTTCAAACAAACTAGGGTTTGCCCTGATGTTCAGCAATCTGCAGCTTGTTTTAACCAAGCTTGTAAACAAGCCAAAATACAGAACTGGGATTGACTCCCCAACTTGTTTGCAGACTAGAAGAAGCTAGGAGCTGCAGGAGGCCCAAAAAGGCTAGTATGACTGGAAGGTGGCCTAATTCTGTCCTCCACCAGTTTAAAGTGCTCTGTGGGGAAGACAGGGGGTTGGAGACCTTGGGAGGCCACCAGGACCTGCCAGTCCAACCAGGGCTCCCCAGTGGGCCACCGGTCCTCCCGCCTGGATGGGACCCAGGTATCTCAAGTGCCAACCAGTCTCCTTGGCCCTCTAGTGGCCCCTGGTTGGCTTGCCAGCAGAACTCTGGCCCACCACACCAACAGGCTGCATCAGGCGGTAGCCACTTTGGCATCGCTGCTCCAGCGGGCTCCAGGAAGCTCAGGATTGAGCTGCGAGCCTCCAGTAGACATTTCACAAGTCACAAGGAGGAGAAGCTGTGTAGATTTGAGTCCTGCAATTGGGCCTGCCACACCATAGCTTGCTAGGCATGCATTAGACTTGGTTAGGTGGCATTCTTTGTAGTTAAAAGGAACAGCGTGTCTTTTTTAATTATTGCTTGTATAGCACTGTTTTGTTGGAATCAAATTTAACTTCCCAATAGGTTCTGGCTTGGGACCTGGTGAGAGATGTGGTTCCATAGAAGTCAAATGAAGCTTTTTAATTTTCTTCACATTAATCCAGGCTCTCTCACCTGTCAACCTTGCTCTGTATTCTGGAACCAGGATCCAAAGTAATTAGACGTGTTGGAGCGCTTAATAAGAAAACAGAGCAAGTAACTCAAGGATCTGCATGTATTCCCTTTCTCCCTGCCTCCAGTACATACTTGAGAATGACTGTAGCCTGCCAAAGACATGTGCGCAAAGACACACACACACCCCTAAAGTATAGCTGGAGCAAACAAGCTGTATGTAAACTGAGTAACTCATAAATGCTTTGGAAGCCTCCAGTGCTCCTCCACTTTTAACCAGTGTAGTAACTGCAAGCTTGAGTACATGTCACATAATGTGGCTGTTGTTCTTCAGCTTTAGGCCTATCAGTATTATTTACATGATGTGAAAGGGCTGGGTATTACTATAAGCCTCACTAGGTATTTCAGTGTGCAAAAGAGTTGTGCCAAAGCAACATGGTTTCCTCTCATTTTCATCTGAAGCCTTTGCACGGTATTCGTCTCGCTTACATTATTTAATAAAGGCACCCCAACCATTTTGTTAGGGTTTTTATTCCTTACAAAAAAGTTATGAGCCAGCAATTTGGTCCCAGGCCAGGCTCTTCTGTTGTGCCCCCCCCCCCCCCCAAGCATTCAAAAAAGCCTTGCATGCTTCTGGAGCTCTGTCTGCCAACATTTGCAATGTGAGCCCTGCCTGTGCCTATCTGTCGCTGTGCATTGCAGCCATTGAGCATTGCATTAATCAGTATGATCAGGATGAGTGTTGCTTTAGCCATGCCTGGGGGAGAGGAATTGGAGTTGCTTCCTAAGGCTGTGAAAACTGAGGATGAGATAAAAACTGAAAGTAGCAAAGCTTGGGTGAAAAGCTGTATTTCACCAAGGGCATTGTGGAATCTGTGCATATTTTCTATGTACTGTTTTTAAACAGGTAAATAAAAGGTAGAGAAATATTTGCATAGCAAATAGCTAACAATGTGGTATTTCTCTTTGTCTTCCAGAGATCGAAGCCAAGGAAGCATGTGATTGGCTGAGGGCAGCAGGTTTTCCACAGTATGCTCAACTTTATGAAGGTAAGTAAGAGTGTAGTTCAGGTTGCCTTTCTGTGATGTTGCTTTTATTGAAAAGGCACTCAGCACCATCATTTCAATTATGATATGTCCTATTTAGCATATCCTAGTGATCAGGGCAGGCCTTAGGGTGGTGGCGCCCATTTCACCCAGTCAGGTCCCATGCATGAGGGAGCCCTGCGCCTAGGGCCACAAGCGGATTGCCCGCTGCTGGCGCTCACTGATCAACTCACACTCATGAGATCAGCCCAATGAGCAGAGCATCATTGCTAGTCGGTCGTCCCTGCCCGCCCCTGTGACCTGAAATGCCCCCAGAAGCAGTTGGCAGTGACATCATCACATCATTGCCACCTACTTCTGAGTTGCGCACTTTGCGGCAAGCACCGTTGGCGCTGGGCACATCTACCGCTTGTCCCGGTGAGTGCTGCTTGTTCCGAGGGTTTGAGCATCTGCGGATGCTGAACTTCAGAAGGCTTCCAGTTCACGCCAGCGCCTTCCAGTCTCATCCTGAGGTGTTCTGAGACACGGGGAAGTTTGACCCAGCAATATACATCCTAGAAACTGGAGATGGGCTTGCAGTGAGACAGTCAGGAAGTTCAAGATGAGAATGCAGATCGCTTTTTGCTTAACCAATCTAGCAATGCTCAAGTCTGTGTCGAATGTGTAAGAACTCACAAGGATGGAATGCTTGGATTAATGACGATGAGAACAATTGCTCTGGTTTAAAACAAAAGCAATTAGTTGTTATAGAGATATTAAAATCTGTGGAGGAGCTCTGAAGCTTTCTCACCACTGAACAGAACACCCAGCACTATCACAACTTCTCCACAGCTGCAAGTTATAATGGAGGAGAGATAATTCGTTATTTGTCGTGTTGGAAATTTGCAACAGTGCTAAGAAGGCATTCTTGACAAATCATTGAAGTAGCCTTTAATTTGCAGCTGCATTGGCAGTGAAAGACGATAATGGCACTTGCAGAGACAACACTTGGCAATTCTTTTGTTTGTCTGTTTAGGAACTGAGTTTCCTTCTATTATGTTCTTCACATTTGGGACTGACATGGTGCCAAGAAAAGGCCTTTTTAACATACTGGGGGAAAAAACATCTGTGTGCAGGACAGCTCTCACAGTTGGCCAATTTCTTTGTTCAGTCTTCTATATTTGGACAAGTTTAGTTCTTCAAACTTGGTGATTTCAGTGTTCTACCAAGGTGTAGAATTTCTAGAAAGCTTTCCATGGGTGCAAGCCTGCACGCACACGTACAAAACCTTCTGGTTGTTGCATGGTTTTATACACATATATTTTCTGCTATGCATTCATATTTCTGTCATGGTAGCCTGCACAACTGGTGACCCACCAAGGCAACAGAGTCCACCAGTCGTGAATTCTGGACTTACAGTTGATTGGCAACCCATTTGTTCTTGCAGTCGCAGTCAGGCAGCAAACACAAAATTTACTGAGCCCATGATGAGTCACCATACCTGACTGGTGGACCCCCAACTGTGCAAGCCTAACTTAGGACTTCAGTAGGGAGAGTTGATATTTCCTGTTTGATGTCAGGGCCATGCTGGATGCCTTTTCTCTGTGTTGTGTTTGTGTACACGAAGCGCCTCATTCTCAGTCTGCAGTTGCTATCCTTTGACTCAAGATTCCCTCAGCAAATTTCCATAGATACTTGCCTATAAGTCCAGAAATTTCTGCCAATAAGGCAGGAGAAGCTCAGAGGAGAGCAAGAGGACAATGCAGAGATCATTAGAGGGCTATTTGTCTCAGTGGCAACCAGAGCATTAGTTTCTGCAAGCTGCAGCCAAAGTTAACCCTTTCACTCCTTCCACCTGAGAAAAATGTAAGCCTGATCTCAAGGCTTCCATTTAAATCATGCAAGCCGTGTTCTGTTTGGCAGGATCACACCCAACCCTTTCACACTATTTTGCACCTTTTTGGAATTGTTTGGCAAAGGTCTGGTTTTCTTAAACACCAGGATGTTATCCTCATTTCCATCTGAAGCAAAGTCCAAGGCTGTAATTCAGTGCACCATTACTTAAGAATAACACCCATGGAAAGCAATGGGTCTACTCCTGAATAAATAGGGCTGCAACTATGTGTAGCTGCACTTGCTCATGGTCATTCCTTTTTGCTCTGCTGTGAGTTGGATTGCACACTCCCAGTTATGTGTTATATATTGTATGTTGTTTGAGGAGCCTCTGGCTTAACACACCAGGAACCTTAAAGAAGGATTTGATTAATGGTTGTACTGGTATGTAGTTTACAGTGCACTTACTCTGATAGTGTGTACAAAAAGGTTGTGAAGACCAGAATTTAAAAAGTTAATTAATAAAAATGTTTCTTATGATCTTTTATTAAATATTTAATAAATTATCAACTGTACAGTTATTATGTAACAATTACTGGTAGGTTATTTTTCAGGATCTGGCCTCAGATAAAAGCAGACAAAATTATAGTCAGACCCACCCCCGTTTACCCCCTCCCCGACTTATCCAAGGGTCATAGAAAATTCCATGATTTGGGGTCAAAACCTGCCCTTGTCTTATCTTTGAGAGTGACTTATACTCAAGTATCTATAGTAGACATTTGAGCCTATGTGCATTTATGGACTGCTTGAGCCCTAGTGATTGTATTCACTTACTGCTAGTATACTCTGCCTCTTCTTTCAAGATGCATTGGATTGCCTTTTTATCAGCCCATGCAAAACTGATATTACCTTACCAGGACTCTCACATTTGGGTATCCATTGTACTGACTGCAGAGTACTTGTGATCTCTTGTCACAGATGTTATAGTCTTCTCAGACCAAACTAGATGAGAAATGGGAGATGTCCATGCCATTGGTCTCCTGGTGTCTTTTTCTTTGATCAAAAATAACAACCAGAGAGCCTGATTTGGCTGCACTAGGAGGAAGAGCTTGATCAACTTCCCCATCACAATTTCTCTGATTTACATAACCCATCCACCCCAATCTACATTTAGCCATTGTGGGGGACAGCAAAGAAAGGTGTGAGATGGATACTTGTCCTTTCTCCCTCTTAACAGTCTGATAGCAACTTGGGGAGAGTGGTTTCAAGGTGTAAGGAGAAGGGTTAACCCTCCTTCCCCAGCACCAAGACTCTCATCCAAATAACACATCACTACTCCAAGCAAGTGCTTTCAACCAATGGGGAAAAAAATCAGAAGATACAATCATGGATCTCTCACATTATGTCTTGTTTACCCCTAAGATGACAGACTTTTTGTTTGTTTTGCGGCAGTTCCCAAACGGTGGGTCTGGAGCCCACCAGTGGGTTGTGACCCAATTTTTGGTCAGTTGTGAAACTGACAGGACGGATTACGCTATGTGAATCAAAGGTTAAACAAGTTTTTTCTTGGAGGGGGAGAGCACTGTTGCCCAATCACCATTATAGTCACACCTCTTGGCATTTATAAACCAGGCAGCAGTCTCTAGACGCTCTAAAAAGTTTGGAAACCACCGCAATAGACTAGTTCGTAAGTCCTATCAGTGCATCATATCAAAGAGAAGGAGAATCAAGTTGCTAGAATCTATGTGTTGTTTTCATTCTCTATAAATGGACGAGAGCAAGCTTGTGCGGTTGTGGCCCCCCCAAGATGATGCAAGTCCCCAGCCATGTACCACAGTCTTCGTGAGATGAAAAAGCCATGCACTACAGTCTACTAAAGGCTTGATAAACCCCTTTGTCTGTGCTATGTGCAGGCAGCTGCAAAAACAAGGGGGGATGTCAAGCTAGCAGGCCACCATAAGTAGAGGGGGAGGTGCATTTACTTCACTAGTCATGCAGGCCTGTCTTAAATAAACACTTGGGGAGAGCAAAGAGGATGCAACACCAGTGGCTAAACTCTGGAAACTTACAGCTGTTTTGCCACTGCAAGCAGGCATATAGTATTTACACCACCCACAGATCCCTGGTTGACAGATAGGACTTGATCCTGCATTTCAGGCATAGCCAGACGTCCTAAAGCTATAGGAAGTGGCTCTAAATACAACATTATTTATTTTATTTATTGAAAGGGCTTATATCCCACTTTCCCCCCTAAAACAGCTATTTTCAACCATTGTGCTATGGCACTTTGGTGTGCAATGAATTGTCTGCAGGTAGGCCGTGGGAGTTTGGAAGAGGGAGAGTAATACATTAGTAGGGCTATTAGGGGGTGTGAGCTCTTGGCCTGCAGTATGCTCTGCCTTGTCTACATGTTGTTTTCATTCCCCAAATAAATGGACAAAAACTGATGGTATGCCTTGACAGTTTTAGCACCTTCTCAATGAGCCATGAGATGAGAAAAGGTTGAGAATCGCTGTCCTAAAACAGGGGTGTCCAAAGTTTTTGGCAGGAGAGCCACTTCATCTCTCTGACACTGTATCAGGGGCCGAGGAAGAAAATAATTAATTTACATTTAAAATTTGAATAAATTTACATAAGTTTACATAAATGAATATATTAAAGATGAACTTATATGAATGAATGAAGGTCTTGCAATAGCTCAAGGCCTATAAAAGGCCTTGCACAAAGCAAGGCTGGCCTTTCCTTTGCCACCACTACCGCATCACAGACGTGAAACCACAAGCAGTGGAGGGAGCCCTCATCACACAGCTCATGTGAGAGGTCAAACAGTCACCCTCACGCTGAGAGCAGTTGCATTGGGCCAGTGCGGGCTCCAACAAATCTCTGAAGGGCCAGAGGTTCATTGGAGACTGAGGGTTCCCTGAGGGCCGCATTGAGAGGCCTCGAGGGCCACATGTGGCCCCAGGGCCGGGTTTTGGGCACCCCTGTCCTAAAATATAGGGCACTCAAGTCTTAGAAGGTAACCAAAGCTGCATAAGACTCTCTCCAACAGAGAAGGTCAGCTTGCGTACAAAGCGTGTTGATGTGAAGTCCCACCTATTGAGAGTTGTGCAAGGAAAGGAGCTTGTTGAGATGAACTGTTGTCCAGTTGCTTTGAAATATATTACCTCTGGGAATAAATAATCCTGATTTCCAATTGGTCTTTACTTCTACAGATCTTATATTTCCCATTGACATCACTTCAGTCAAGAGAGAGCATGACTTCTTGGATAGAGATGCCATTGAAGCCTTGTGCAGGTTTGTGGGAAAATGTTACTCTAGGAAAAGGCCTACTCTGAGTAGGACAAAAATGCACAGCTACTATATTTATTGCCCAGTCATTCATTCCAAATATTCTTTATAAACCAAAGAATTTGTCTGACTTCACCCTTCATACAGTGTACTAATGACTGTTAAGAAGAGCTTTCTGTGGTGCAAGAAAATTGCAACTTTGCAATTACTGACATTTAACTGTCAAAGATAATGTCCCTCATGAAACCAAACTGAAGTTATATTTGAGACCTTTTCTATAAAGTTTCCATAAACAAATACTTATGGGGTATTTTTTATTTGGGGGTAGGGAGAATAGAGTCAAGCCTAACACATGTCTTGAGGAGTTCATGTGTTCGCAAGCCACAACCATGTGGCCAGTGGATTCTTGTCAGATTCTTGTGGATTCTTTTCAGGATTCATTCATTCATTCATTCAAAGAGGTAGGTTTCTAATGCTCTTGATTGGAGAGGTAGGTCTGGAATTCTGATGCTGGATAAGGAGGCACATTTTTAAAAACCAACTTTAATCATTTTTGTAGTTCTTGTTAGAGTTTCTTATATATCTTCCTTGCCTCTCCAGGTTATTGTTCTCAGCTGTTAAGTGAGATCCAAATATCTTTCTCAGCTTGAATGTCTGTTGCAGGGAAATCTCCTCTTCTTTGAAAACTGTAATGATTTACTATTACGAAAATGATTGTTTCCCTCCAATTAGTGCATGAATTTCAGTTTGTAATAGAAGCACCATTGATGATTGTTGCACCTGCATTTCCAAAACCTGTGCCATTGTGCAACCTATAAGAAGTTTGAAAATATATTTCAAAGACCTTGAGTGTTCACTCATCATGGGCTCAGTCCTATCCAACTTTCTAGTGCCAATGCATCTCCAAGGTAAGGGAACATAGTTCCCTCAGGTTGCAGGTTCCCTCAGAACCTCAGGATGCAGCACCCACCCCATTGGCATGTCTGTATCATCCCTGGATGGGATTGGGCCCTGTATCATTTAACCTTTAAAATTTGGTGGTGGGGGGGACCTTTGCCACCACATTTATATTTTGGTTGTCCTTTTCAGTAGATTTTTTTGTGTGGCTTAGTTCTACATTTTTATTTCAATTATTTAACTTTTATTTTTCAAAGTGTGAATTTTATTATTGGAGGTCCCTCTGTGAAAATAGGTTTCACAGCCTCTCTTCCCACTTATCTGCTTCAACAGGCCAAGGGACTTATTTTGAAGAAGAGGCAAGAGATAATCTTTGTGAAATCAAAGGCACTGTTATCAGACTGGCTGAAAATATGTTTTCTTTGACAGATCAAAGTGGTTGGGCGAGTTAAATGCTGCAGGTTGAAACTAGAGAAAACCTGCTGTAGAAACTCATGCTGTAAGATTCACAAATGTTTATATAAAACAAAACAAATCCAAATTGGGAGAGCAAGCACACACACAGCCTTTAACTACCGATAGATAGATCTACCTATCGACCTACCTGTAAATGTGTTCATAACTTCAGTACAAGATGTGAATTAGATGGTGGAATCTAATAGGCCTCCAGAGATGGGCCTCCAAAGATGACCATGGTGTATGGACAAACTCATGTTGGACAAGGCAATCCTTCAGGTGTCCAGACCCAAGTCTTGCATCCTAGGGGTAGTCCATTTGCTAACCTAGTTATGGAGGAACCATATGGGAGAGTATTGGATCCATGTCTACAACAGATCAAATGTATGTAACATATATGACCCAGCAGGGATCTGCAGATCTTTATGAGGGCTCACAATATTTATTGTTGTATATTTCTGTAATGAAAGAAAGTGAAGCAAATTTCAAATATTACATATTGTTTTAATTTGGAGCAATTTTGCTAAGAGATCCATGTCAAACATTGCTCAGGTACTCTGTAATACAAAAGTTGGGTCATTTGTATTTTGACCTGAAGTCTTGCATCTACTGGGATCAATGAAAAGGTTTTCATTGGGCTCCATTGGGCTCATGAGAGTTGCCCTTGAAGACAGTATTATTCACACACAAATGCATAGAATGAGTATTCATTCACCTGTTTGAAATTATTTTTCCTATAGAGCTTACTTTAATTAAAATACAAAAACACCAAGCACTTTTTCTCCTTTTTACCCAGCAGTCCAATTTATTTAACTTTTTGTGTGCAGTGTAACAGTATTAGAGAAACTGTACCACCTTGAGAAAAAAGGGCTTTGATTTTTTTTTTCTTTCAGAAAGAGATTAGCAGTCTTGTCCTGGGGCTGTAATGAAAGTAATTATATTACATACTGCAAAAGGACAATATAGACACCTGATGTGTGGAAAATTAGTTTCCCACTTTGGTTTCAGCTTGCTAGACTTGGGGGAAAAAATGATAGCAAGCTGCTGTAGGCTGTACCATACTCCCAAGTTCGGGCCACACATTTTCTCTGTATCAGCTGTCGTCAAGAAAAGACTGATGGTTTTCCTCTAGGATTTTATGTATAAAGTAACATTGGTAGTAAATGGAGATATCTGTTATCTGGATCTCAGCCAATACAAACTATATTGATTTAGCATTTGATCTCCTGTGCTTTCAATGAATGGTTAATTTAAAAATCAACACACACACCCAGTACAGTCTTCTGAATTTTGAAAGTCAGTGTACACCTCAGTGGAAATTTATTGGTATTTTGGGGGCACCCTTGTAACTACAGCAACTTGTTAGGTAGCCTGATAAATAATTAAATAGGAACTCTAGGGCTAGACATCAGCCTGAATTGAGACATACAAGTGGCTTAGATAAACAGCAGAGTTTTGCTGTTGGGTTTGTTGTTGTTTTAAAGAAAAGTTGTTGGGTTTTGTTGTTGTTTTATATACGTTGCCCATGTATAAGGGCTATATATCAGCAGCCATTTGCCTTTAGGTCAATTTGGATGCAACAAATAAAAGTACTGTGTTAAGGAAAAATGACTGGCAGTTTCACTTACAGTCACTTTCAAGCCTGATTACTGCTTACTATACAAGCACTTCAGTAGAGACAGGAAACTCATTCCAAAGTATGCCACCCCTTATTTCATGTGTAGAGTGCAACATTCCACATAAACTCAGTCCTTGGAAAGCATGAGTAGTTTTCCACTAGGGAAACATGAATCTGGTATGACCACACAACAGTTATCCCAATTTAATGGGCTCTGGTTGAACAAGGTCTCCTTTATGGTCCTGACTCATAGGCAACTTATTTAGGAAAGTTCTTATGATCTTGCATCTGCATCCCACGCGCTCCACGAAATCTGGTATCCCGCTGATGTAATGTGGTGTTAATTAAATATAATAAATACTATTTTGAGGCTCTCCTTCAGATCATTTGCATGTAAATAAGCTTAGTGAAAACTTTTGCAACAATCCTTTAGTTGAAATAGTCAGCATCTTAGAACAGCACATTTACTGTAACTTTTGTGTTTTTTTTTCTCTCCCTCCATAGGCGATTGAATACTTTAAACAAATGTGCAGTGATGAAGCTAGAAATCAGTCCTCATAGGAAACGGGTAAGTGTATTTAACAATCCATAATGAACTGTAAGGAATTAGAGGGAATTATTTTGCTTGCACGGGTGATCTTATGTGTGTTTACTCAGCAGTTTGTCCCTTTGAGATAATAGAATCTATTGCCAAGTAAATGTGCCTATGAGTATACTTAACCCATGTCCTGCACCAAATCATACATCTTTATTCATGAAATGTTTTGCTTTTACCATCATTGTGTGTTTTAATGAAAGCGAAAAGTCATAGAGTTGAAGGCATCTAATCCAGCCCCTACTTGAAGCAGGAAAGTCCTCTCTAGAGCATCTCCAAAATTTGCCCATCAGGCTTCCACTTGAAGACCTTCAGCAAGTGAGAACCACTGCTTCCCTTGGTAATCTGTTCAATTGTTGGACTGCAGGATTTGACATGGTTCAAGAAACCTTCACAAAGATGATGGTGCTAATTTGTCTAGATGACATGAAACAGAATCTCTTCCACAGTCAGTATATGTTAAAAGAAGTGTGACAAAATGCTTGTGAAAATAAAGTGCTAAATCTGCACAAATCTTGGTTTTCCTCTGGTTCTGAATTTTATAATACAAAAATCTACAGGACCTGCCTTGTAGGAAGAATGTCAGCATTTTGTATTTGGTGATCCTGACAAGAATCTACAAATAGAGAGCATCTCACTTAGGTTGTGTTAACTTATTATAACAGTTGATTAAATCAGACAAATGGAAGTAATCTTTCGCCTAAATGGGGGTAGCAGTCAACCCATATACCAAGCAGACTGATATGCATCAGTGTGTCTAATATAAGTACCTTGGTACTCCCTTGGTATCTGTGAGAGTCCATTCCTAGACCACCATAGATACTGAAATTGGTGGATAATCTGATAGGGAGAGCATCAGAGGACCTCCAGTCCACCTGGATGTGTTCTAAGTCATTGAGAGGCAGCATGCAGCCTCAGAAACCTCTTCTTGTTTGACAAAAAATGGAAGTGCCTCTCCAGGAGCATCTCCAAAAAGGAGGCCTTCTGAGAAGCATCTCCAGGAGGCCTTCTGAGGTGTGTGCGGCACTTCAGAACACCTCCTGGACACCAGGTGCTTCTGGTCACATCTGGGAGGTCTGGTGAGACCCTCTAGCACAGGTCTGGCACCCATGCTGAATCAAATCCACAGGTGCCGAATCCACAGTTAAGGAGGGCTCACTGTATGTGGTTTGAACTACAACTAAAGAAAATCTTCAGACCATCTTAGTCTTAGACTAGAGAGGTTATTCTCTATTCAGCTCTTTATCTGCAAAAAGTAGCAAAATGGAATGATCTGATTGTAGAGGAGTGGTGATGGGACTCATAATGACTTTGCTATGCCGCAAGTTGTAGAGCAAGTCAGAAGTACTAGTAGCTATCAAGCTTTGGAAGACAAAATGCAATGCACCTGAGCTCCTGAACAAGAGCCATTTAAGTGAGTCATCTTGCATCGCTTCTTTATATCAGTAGGTCTTGCACAAGAGGACTGTTTGCACTAATTACTTATTATCCTATGCATGTTTATTTGGAAGTAAGTTCCCTTGATCAAAGTGGAGCTCACTTCCAAGATCTGCATGAAATTGCCTTCAGCCTTGCCCCATCTGTATCAAACTAAGGGCACAATCCTAACCAACTTTCCAGCACCAAGGAAAGGACGATGCAGCCCCGAGGTAAGGAAACAAACATTGCCTTACTTGTGGAGGCCTCTGTGACTGCCTCTCAACTGCAGGATGTAGCGCATGCCCCACTGTCACAGCTATGCCAGTGGCTGGAAAGTTGGTGCTCTAAATGCTTCAAGGCTGCTTAGAGGGCAAGGTCACATTTTTGTTCCTCTCTCTGTGGGGGTGTTCAGCAATCAGTGACCTTCCAGAGAAACATTTGCCTCCTTTTTGCTTTCACTGCTGGGAAATGGCTCCAAAGGGATGGGGAAGGGGCCCCTTGCATGGTACATTCAGGTACCTGCAAAATGTAGTGCTTTGCACCCCCTCTAGCTATGCTACTGAACACACTAGAAACTACCCTTCAGTTACCGTATCAGAACTGTTGTGAAAAGAGGCAGTATGGCATAGCTCACATTCTGTGTCTCTTTGATTTAAGGATAAACATTTTGTGTTGCTTTTAATTTTCCAATATCCCACCTGTCCCAATTTACAAAGAAGGGAATTCTGTCATATCATATAAAAGGCTTTGAAGATAGTGCTTCACCTCACCGTATTTTTGTGCTGGTTTTTTTCCATTGCACAAGTTTGTTTTTTTTTTCTTTAGCAGATAGTTATGCCTGTTTTAGACAATCTGTCCATCAGTTCCAGACTTGTAGCTGCTAATTGGGGGGGTGGGGAAACGGGGCGATTGCATGACATAGGCAATCTACTTGCCTCCAGGATCTCAACCAGGCACAGAGACTTTTTTTTGTTTTTAAACAAATTAATATGAAGCTTTTGAACAGTAGTGTAGTGGAATAAATGTTGGACATCACAAATTGTAGTGATTTGAAAGTATGAAATCCTTACTCAAATGAGAAAAATTCAGTCTAAAACTTAAGACAATTTAATATAACAGGTAACCCAAACCTCCGCTGTCCTTACTCCGAGGAGACCTACAGTCTGCTCAAATTCAGCACAGGATGCAGCTGTAGCCGTTTAGTGCTGCTGCTCCTGTGTTGGATAGGATTGGGCTCTTAATGGGGGGGGGAGAGACTGAGTGAGTGAAAGGATTCCAAAGCAATTAAAGGTGCCAAGGGGTTTTTCCTCTATTTAGCTATGCCCCTGATTGCTCTTTCCTTAGACCAGCAATTTTCAATCATTGTGCCACGAATGATCCACAGGTGTGCCATGGGAGTTTTCGGGAGGGTAATTTATTAGTAGGGCCACTGGAGGATGTGAGCCCCTCACCTTCAGTGTGGAATGCCTTGTCAATTGTCAAAAAACTGATGGTGTGCCTTGGCAATTTCAGTGCCTTGTCAGTGTGCCATGAGATGAAAAAGGTTGAAAATCACTGCCTCAGACTCTAATTTGGTTTGGTTTCTAGTTTATAAAAAAGCTTTGGAAATATATGCTGACAATCAGTCCAGAAATACGATAAATAGCACAACAGGACACTTTCCACATAAATAGATGGCAGCGCTGCCACATTGGAAACCTTAGCTTTCCAACATCAAGTTTAAGAGGTTCTGCCAGATCTTTATGGGAATATCCCTTTTGAGCTCTGCCTATAAATAAGCAACAAAAGGGTATGTGCAAGTGTAATGTTGACAGTTCATCTGCAGGCACCATCAGTGGATTTCTGTTTCTCAGAATCTGGGCTGTCCAAACATTGCAAGCCCAGCAGCAAAGCCTTAGAAAGTCTGTTCTTGAGACACTCTCATACTGGCAGCTGCTAACTAGTGGGGTAGAGAAGGCAAGAAGAGTCAGTCCTTCAACCTGCAGCAGTCTAATAGGCGCTCTCACACTCTCATTAGTCACACTTGGAAGACCTTTAAGGTATTATGTTGCCACAATTCACAGTGCCTCTTAGAGCACAATCCTATGCTTATCTACTTAGAAGAAAGTCCCATTGTCTACAGTGGGACTTACTCTCAGGAAGGGGAACATAGGATTGCAGCCCTGGTTGCATAGAGGAAGATAAATGCCAATATTGGTTTTTTGGATTCCAGTTGAATATTTTATGCATAGCACAGTTTTTCACTGGTCTAAATCCGTAGTTCTCAAACTTTTAGGGAGCATTACTCCCTAAATAAGTCTTTGTGGGGGAGGGACGAGGGCAGCAACGCTAAGGGGGCCGAATGGGGGTGCTTTTACTTACTATGGGCTTCTGAAAGTAGCAGGAGGTGCGGAGAGCCCTGTGCAGCCCTCACAGGGCTCCCTATTAGAATGTTAAGAAACTGTGTGCACAAACCACCTCTTGTGGTTTCTATATGCAACTGGGGCTGCAATCCTATGCCCCCTTTCCTGAGAGTAAGCCCCACTGTAGACAATGGAACTTACTTCCTTTAAAGGGATGCGGGAAGCTTTACATGAACTGGTGGGTCGTGTTGCGTCCAGGAGCTGTTTTGAAAGCAGGGAGGCTGTGTGTGCTTCTGGCTTGCATTGATGACTTCTGGTCATGTCTGGAGGCATTCTGAGGTGCGGGGGAGGAAGGGTTGTGCACAGCCTCATTGCACCTCAGAGCACCTCCCAGACATGACCAGAAGGCACATCTGGTTGTATCCAGGATAACCACGGATTTATTAAGCCACGGATTTATTATCCACAGAATTTTGGTACCCTCAGAGGATCCTGGATTCTGAGGACCCACTGTAATGCGTTTTTTAAAATTTATTGGAGAGCTATCTTGTCACTGTTTTTGTACTTATTATGGGTGTTCTCCTTCATTGCAGAGTGAAGACTCAGATGAAGATGAGCCTTGTGCAATAAGTGGCAAATGGACTTTCCAGAGGGACAGCAAGAGATGGTCCAGGCTTGAGGAGTTCAATGTGTTCTCTCCAAAGCAGGATTTTCATTCCACCTCTGCAGAAGTGGCACTTCTTAGCAGTGCAGCCAGCCATGAAAGTGTGCTTACAGACGTCAGTGAGCACCAGGAGATGGTGTCTGTTCACAGCATCAGCAGCAACGGCAGCCACCCAGCTGCCTCCCAGAGCGAAGTCACCACCACCAGAACCAACTCTGTCATTAGTGTTTGCTCATCAGGCAATCTTGTAGCCAATGAGGACTCCTTCAGCAGCTTGCCCTCCCCCAAAGAGCTGTCAAACTTCAATTTCAATGTGAAAGCCAGCGAGAAGAATGCCAAGTCCAAAACAAGAAGCCTGTTGAAGAGAATGGAGAGCCTCAAAATAAAAAGCTCCCATCATGGCAAAAGCAAAGCACCTTCCAAACTTGGGCTTATTATCAGCGGGCCTATCTTGCAAGAAGGTGTGGATGAAGAGAAGCTGAAACAACTGAACTGTGTGGAGATCTCGACTCTGAATGGCAATCACATCAACGTTCCTATGGTACGCAAAAGAAGCGTCTCCAATTCCACCCAGACCAGCAGTAGCAGCAGCCAATCGGAAACGAGCAGCGCCGTCAGCACCCCAAGTCCTATCACAAGGACGCGCAGCCTTAGCGCTTACAATAAAAGGGTGGGCATGTACCTAGAGGGTTTTGACCCTTTCAACCAATCAACATTCAATGATGTCATGGAGCAGAACTTTAAAAACAGAGAGAGCTTTTCAGAGGACACAGTCTTTTTCATTCCAGACGACCACAAACCTGGAACATTTCCTAAAGCCCTCTCCAACGGCAACTTCTCTCCCTCCAAAAACAGCACTTCCGTAAACTGGAGAACAGGGAGCTTTCATGGCCATGGCCATCTTGCCCTCAGGAGGGAGAACAGTTCGGACAGCTCCAAAGATCTGAGCATGGGGAAAAGGCGCAATTCCTCAAGTTCAATGTGCAGCCGGCTCAGCATTTACGACAACGTGCCAAGTTCTATCCTGTATTCCAGCACAGGTGACCTGGCTGACCTGGAGAACGAAGACCTCTTTCCTGAACTGGATGACATCCTGTACCATGTCAAAGGCATGCAGAAGATTGTGAACCAGTGGTCAGAGAAGTTTTCGGATGAAGGAGACTCCGACTCTGCTCTCGATTCAGTTTCTCCCTGCCCTTCCTCCCCCAAGCAGATCCTCCTTGATGTGGACAATGATAGAACAATACCCAGTGATCTTGACAGTACTGGAAACTCACTGAATGATACAGAGGAGCCCACAGGAATCCAGGAAAGAAGGGACTCTGGGGTGGGTGCATCTTTGACGCGCTGTAACAGGTCAGTAAGCACAGGCCTGAGTGTAGTGTCAGAGGAAAGCTTGGCGCTTTAAGACAAACTGACCAGTGTTGAATGTATAATCAAGAATGCTTGTGAAGAGCTGCTAGTTTTTGTGTTTAGATTTTTATCCCACCATTTGACTGAGATCTCTGAAGGCGGTTTACAGTTTAAAAATCACAAACAAGAATTTCCATAAAATGGTATACAGGAAAACATCAGCTAGGTCAAACTGACGCATAAAAATTTTATAGAAAAGGCTCAGCCAAACAGTAAAATCATCAGGATCAGCACAGATCTCAAAGACCTGGTAGAGTGAAAACCTTTTTATTGCTTTCGGAAAAACTGCTTCACAGTTGTTATTTGGGCCACAAAATGCAGCTTTACTACTGAAAATACCTTGTGATAGTGTTGGATAAATACTAAATATAGTTAGACACGATTGGATGGAATCTAGGAGAGTTCCATTGCTTGCTGTAGCATAGTTAGAGGGGGCAAAACTAAAAGTCCTGCAGGTGCTGTAACACGCCATGTAAGCAGCCCCTCCCACTCACCATCAGAGCCATTCTGGGCAGTGATAGCAATGTCCAGGCACTCGCCTAACCAAGCAGTATGTTCTGTGCCTTGCCGTCGCTGCCTGGAATGACTCTGATGGTGAATGGGAGGGGCCGCTTACACGGTGCATTGTGGCACCTGTTTGTACTTACTGATTTGTAGCCCTCCGTCTAGCTACACTGCTGGTTGTATGTGGAAACATTGTGTTTCTCAGTTGGCCTAGGCAGCTGGTAAAGTTTAGTCTTCCTTAGCTGAATTTATCCCTGTAATGCATTGTGTGTTCAAGCTGTGAATTTTGTGTGTGTGTGTGTGTGTGTGGCCCTTTTGCATGTTATCAGTATGGTGAACATCCATTAGCTTATGTCTGAAGTGTGAAAATTGATGCCCTTTGGAGTTTCCAATACGGCCTCAATAGCCCTATCCTATTCCATGTAATTCAGTCAGCTTTATGGCCAACAAAGCACAAATAGTAGTTTACCGAACATGAACTTGTCATGTAAAATTGCCTGGCGCTTGGGGCAAGTCACTGTTTCTCCTACTGGGGAAATGAGACAGAGATCAGGAAGTGGACTTGGTTGGCATTTCAGAGCCTCCTTTTTCACCTGTCCTGTGTTTACAGTGTTTCTTTCCCTGTCTGGGTCATAGTCCACGGAGTCAAAAATATGCAGCTGGTGGTTGACGTTAAGAGGAGGAGTTCACAGAATGGGTGTTCGTACTGAAATGAGATTGATAGATCTGGTGGAAAGCAGTGGTGTCGCTACTGTGGGGCGGTGCGGAAAGTACTGCAGGCGCTGCAATACACCATGAAAGTGGCCCCTCCCACTCGCCATGGGAACCATTCCAGGCAGCAGTGGCAACATGAAGGCACTTCTGCATGTTGCTATCACTGCCTAGAATGGCTCAAACTGCAAGTGGGAGGAGCTATTTACACAGTGCATTGCAGTGCCTACAGTACTTACTGTGCCCGACACGACTGGTGAAAAGTCATGGATGGGAATCTGGGAATCTGTCAGGTGGAGAATTCTGGCATTCCAGCTCGTTTGGATTTTACAGTCCTGGCTTAGGTGCCAGAGGATGCTTCAATGTGCTCTTGAATTGCAGCGATCACATCTTGATTTTCCTGTTATACCTGCGGGTGAACTATGAGGTTTTTGGATCTAAAGAGATTCTTACTTAGAGATCAAGTGGTGGAGAAGAAATTAAGGCCCATTGTTCTCAAAGTTGTTATGGGACACATGGGCAGCTGCTAGGAAAGGTATGAGTAGTCACCTCGTTTCTTATGTCTGTTCATCATTACAGCAGAACAAAATGCAGCCCCAAGCCCTCCCTGTTGCTGGAATGAGTTAGGCTGATGACATAAGATGAAGTGACAATTTCCAATTTTCTGTTGGCATTTTGCTTCATGAAATGTTTAACTTGTGAAACGCGTGCACTGCAGATCTTCATAATGCTGCCCCTTTCTTTTTCTACGTGCACTGACAAATTGGAATGACCCAGACAGCTTTCCTTTTCCTCCTGATGTGTGCTGGTGGAATCTGGGAACTTTGAATCCAGGCTCTTTGGTTGTTTTCCTCGTCCTTGTACAAGGCAAGATGATCAGACAGGTTCTTGGCTTACTTACATTCATAATGCCAATAGGGCAGTGCACATGTGTTGGAGGCTCATTTAAATACAGTGAGAATGCAGTGAACTGGGGCAAGTGTGGTATTCTATGATTCAGTTGAGTTTGCCTCTTATAGATGCTCTTGAAATCTTTACTCCTGACACCAGCAAGATCTTGTATCTTGAAACAGTATGGCTAATAATTCCTTCATGCAATCCTGCAGTGCTGTGTTTTTCCAAAACAGTAAGTTGCTTTAACTTTCCATTGGCGTTGTTTGAACTTCATACATTTTCTTCTACTTGCATCCCCCTCCTGAAGGTACCGAATGAGGTGGCACAGTTTTCAGAGCTCTCATCGGCCCAGCTTAAGTTCGGCATCACTGCAGATTGATTGTCAGTCCGTGGCACAGATGAATTTGCTGCAGAAATACTCCCTCTTGAAGTTAACTGCACTTTTGGAGAAATACACCCCTTCCAATAAACATGGCTTCAACTGGTAAGGAGCTGTGACTATCCATGACAAACCTTTGATTACTCAAAACCTGCAAATTTTACAACATGATGCTGATCTCCTCCAGCCAACTGTTAAGAAGTTAGTTTGCCTCTGGACAATCTGAACTTTGACTTAACTGTAGGGGTTTGGCACTGACAACAGAAGGGCAGCCTTAGAGAATGTCTCTTGGTGTGCCAAGTTCTGACAATAGACTGAGATCATCCTCTTAAGTTTAGTATAGATTGTGTTGGAACATAGGAGCACTTATGTCCATACATCTGTCAGAGAAATGCCGCCGAGAACCTTTTCTTGCTTACTGTATACAATCATAAGATAGCCAGAAATGCAGTATAAATTTTGTAACTTTTTTTTTTCATTCTACTACTACTTCATCATGTGGTCTAACCTACTCTTTCCTTTCCGTGGGACTCGGAGAATTTAAACTCCAGCATCAAAACTCCTCCTGTTCAAAGGCTGTCATTACAAGAGTTGGGCTAAATACAGAAGTTGTTTGTTCTGAAAGACAGAAATAAGTATTGACCAGTTTATTCTTGCATGCTTCAGATTCTCAGAGGACATCGTAATATGTGTGTTTTCGTTTTGCATTCCACTGCTATGTGTTCTGACAAAACAAGTATTATTCATGTACTTATATCAGAAGCATGCTTATGTTAAACTACGTGGAAATACAAATAGGGTATATGTATGTGTCTTCTTGTAGGGTAGATTAGTCATAAATCTAAAATGTTTATAAAACTATACTGTTAATTTTGAATTTTCTCGGCTCTTGCAATTCCACATTAACTTTACGTCTTAATTTATCTCAGCACAAGATTCTGCGCAGTTTTATTAAGTGGAAAAGCAGCGCTCTGGAATGTTTGTAGGTAGATTTTTCCTACCGGTCAAAATGAAATGGAAAGGCTTTTTGCCAAAAGTGGGTGGGTGAAGTGGTAGTGAAGGAAGGTGTGAGTGGCAGGAATTCTTTAAAAAGGTCATTTGTCAAATTGCAACTTGTTGCTGGCAAGCTCCAAAGTATTACATCAGTGTCTTGCTGTGACACAGGCCGGTGGGTGGTGGGACTGGTTTGAGGGCTTTCTAAAGCCAGTGGTTAACATACAAAAAGCTCATTGTTGACATGTCCATCTTTCCCCAGAGTCCTAAAGAAACCAGATTATACAGGGTCATTGATTGCCAGATTTGTGTTTGACTCTTACAAGTTTTGACATGACCACCCTCACTTTGCCCTCTACCTTTTGGCCTAACAGATTCTGTTGTATGGGGTCCACTGTAGAAGTGTGTATAATAAGCACTTTAAATGATTAACTAATAAACTAAAAAGATCCATCAATTAATTGATACAGTACATGCATTCAATCTGTCAATGCAGATTAAAAATTTTCATGGGTCCATCTTCATTACATATTTGGGTATGGCAGCCACCCCGAAAGATTCATCTCTTTGTTGATGTAAATCAAAGAAAACAGGATGGGAAATGATGAGAGCCTCCATCAGCATGTTTGGTTGCTAATACATTGTTGTGAGTGTTTTGTAACATTCTCTCTTTTTGTCTGGCAATCCATTAAAAAGTACATTTTCCAAACATTTGGAAAATCATTTTTGTTTAGTCAAGGGAAAGATTATATTAGTCACATCTCATCAAAATATATTAAATCTGGAGTATTGACAAGATTGTATTTGCTAATTTGATTACATAGTTAAACCTATGAGACAGTCAACTAAAAAAAAACACATAGTTGTGACTTTTAAGTTGCGACTCCACTTTTAAGTGGAGGATTAATCAAGCGAAGTATGCTATAGCTTAAGGGTGCATTTGTTTGTTTTTTGAGACTATTTTGATTCTGTACAAGAGATAACATGGCCAGTATTTCCTTCTAACCACAAGCAATAGCTTCATTTTGTCTTGCCTTCAGTCTCTGGGGGGTAAGATGCTTAAATTGAGGTTTTAGTAGTATGCACATGTACTATTTAAATTGGATTGATCAGTTAAAAAGCAGATGACTGACAACAAATTCTTTAATCGGGTAACAGCCATAGTTAAACCCTTGTAAAGCCGTTTATGGCTCTGGTGCCTGATATTACACTTCCTTTTCAGAGATTTTTCCTATGTTTGTTAACATAATGGAATGCTGTGATTTCAGTGCCACAATCAGGTTTTCCATACTGCTATTCTCAGTCCAGTGAGATGTTTTCTGGCTTGCCTCTTATTCCACAGCCCGCAGTTGGAAATAGACATGTCTGAGGAGAGGAGGTGCTTGAGAGACAGAAAAATACAAAGACCAGAGAGAGAAGCAGCTTGTGAGCCCTTGTTAATCTTTATCATCTTCTTTCTTCTCCTCCATAGGGCTGTGCCAAAGTTTATGAAAAGGATAAAGGTTCCAGATTATAAGGACCGAAATGTTTTTGGAGTTCCCTTGACCGTTAATGTGCAACGTACAGGGCAAGCTCTTCCACAGAGCATTCAGCAAGCCATGCGATACCTTCGGAACCACTGTTTAGATCAGGTTAGGTTCCTTGCTCTCCATGGGCCTTACAACTTTCTACAGTCCCCAAAATGTATTTTTGCCTTTGTTCACTGAAGCTCACTCTTATGACCCCATTCCACTGAGGGCCTGTGCTGACAGCTCACAGTTCTGCTGATGCAGGTTGCCACAGAAGTGCCCTAAAGCAGTGCTCCCAAAATTTTTAGCACCAGGACCTACTTTTTAATGGCATTCTGTCAGGACCTACCTAGGTTTACCAGACTTCTTTAAAAAAAGGAGATCTAGAAAGAAATAATATTTATTTATTTACAGGTAGTAATAACCTGAAAAAGACCCCCAAACATTTATCTCCCTATATTTACACGTGCTTGCTCAGCTCCTTGCAAGGTAGTTAGCAGCTATCTTGCAAACTGCAGGAGCCAAGCTATTTGCAGGATAATTAGCAGCTATCTGTTTCTGAATAGCTTGAGGCAATTAGTTATCTGATATTTCCATCACCCTTCTGCATCCCACCAAAAATCAAGTCACAACCCACCAGTGGGTCCCAGCCCACTGTTTGAGAACCACTGCCCTAAAGTGCTTTGTGGCAGTGCAAGGCCCAGGCACTCCAGTGGGAAGTCCAGAGCAGGGAGGAGATGGGACGGGTAGGCAGATCAGGCCCGGGAGGGGGCAGGATCAGCAACACTTGTGCACACTGAATCCTGAGGGCTTTCATGGACCTGATCCACTTACATATCACTGGCACAAGTCCAAGTTGACCCATTGGGGCTGCTGGGGCTTAACCTGGGCAAGGGGACAAATGACCCCTTAACCCCAGCAGCCAAAAATCCCCTGCAGGATGTAGCATAAGCTGTGCCTGTGCTGCTGCATCACTGCACCAGGATTTCGTTTGGATTGGCCTGCCCGTCTTTTCATCTTACTGCACTGTGGATTGCCAAATGAAAATATTTGGAGTAGAGTTTTGGTTCTAAAACTTACAGCAGTTCCAGCATCAGTCAGTTCCCCATTTGCCCCTTCCCTCCACAATATATATGTAACTTGGGACCTCTTGGAACAGGCAGAGAAAGATCTGTGCCTTTGTGGAAAAAAGACAGAAAGAACTGTATGGTTCAACCCATCCTAGGCTGTACTATTCCAGAGCACAGGTGAGGGATCACACATTTGAATGTTTCTCTGTGTGTAAATATAGACCACCTGTATATGGAAAACGACAGTATCAAAGAGATGCATATGATTTATATACATATGTAAAATTCCTGTTCTCTAGCATGCTCACTGTTCATCGACAGGGTTTTTTTAAAAACATTTTACCACGTGGTCTCCCTCCCTGCTTAGTCTGATGGAAAGAGCTGTGCCATGTGCAATTTCTTCACAAAACCAAGTACAGGTGTGTGCCACTTAACAATGGGGACATGTTCTCCTATCCCATTGTTAAGCAATTAGGTCATTAAATGAACATTAAGCCCGCATCCGGCATTTGTTGTGTAGACCGACACACCCTGCCAGACACTAGCTGGCTGCACAGGCTACTGGAAATAGATTACCTTTTCTTTGTATTAAGAGCCTCTTTGTTGTGTAAACAGACACTCTGTAGGAGGCTATGGGAGACCTGACTGCCTCATTAAGAGCCTCTTTGTTGTGCTTTGACCACCATCATATATGCGATCCATCATTAAGCTCAAGGTTTTTAAGTGGCACATGCCTGTACTGAATTTGAATGTGGCTATTTACAAATTTGGGTTTCAGAATCTCCCTTTCCCCCTGTGGCTGTCATTGTGCCGTCTCAGCTTCTGTTTCATATGCAAACCCCTCTTTTGCCTCTAGGTTGGACTTTTCAGAAAATCTGGAGTCAAGTCTAGGATCCAAGCATTACGGCAGATGAACGAGTGCTCAATAGGGAAAGTAAACTATGAAGGGCAGTCTGCCTATGATGTGGCAGACATGCTGAAGCAATATTTCCGCGATCTGCCAGAGCCACTCTTAACCAACAAACTTTCAGAAACATTCTTACAAATTTACCAATGTAAGTCCTGAATTGCTCATTTAGTTTCATTTTTATCTAGTCCCAAATACAGACCTCTCATTACAATGTATAATTGGTCATGGTTGAGATGAGAAACCATTGTGTGTTGCAAGTTGTGCTTAGTTGTTGGGGAACAAATCCAACACTGCCATTGGAAAGAGGAATAGAAGACCTCTGTGTCTGCACCAGAGCAGTACACTGGGAGCAACATAGCGGCAGGTCTTCCCAAATCAGTTTTGAATAATGAAAGAAGCAGCTATCCTCACAAATTGATTGTGATTCAATGAGGGATACCTTGTTAGAAGTAATGTTCAGCCCAACCATGTGTCCTGGTTGGTAAGGGAGGAATGCTTCTGCCTCGTGGTCCTCTCCTTCCTAGATCAGAGGTGTCAAGCCAATTTCATACACCAGACCAGATAGCATTCAGGATGCCTGCTGAGGGCTGGAAGTGATGTCATTAGGCAGAAAGTGATGTCATCAAACAAGTCATAACTAGAAATAAGCACTTTTTCTCACTTAGGAACTGATGAGCTGCAAATGACAGAAGATAAAATATGCGAATCTTGATTATATTTCAAGATGTGGGAGAGTCCAATTATCAAGCGGACCACCCATTCAGCAGTGACTGCCCAGCACAGCTTAGCAGCTGAGAGCCCAAGGGTTGAATAAAAAGCTTCCTCAGGCCTCATCTGGCCTCCAGGCTTTATGTTTCACATCCCTGCCCTAGACCTTTGTGCCAGGTACGCCCCCAAGAGGGTCCTATTACAATAAGAACATAAGGACAGCCCCCTTGGATCAGGCCATAGGCCCATCTAGTCCAGCCTTCCTGTATCTCACAGCGGCCCACCAAATGCCCCAGGGAGCACACAAGACAGCAAGAGACCTGTATCCTGGTGCACTCCCTTGCAATGTTTCTCAACCAGTTATATTCATACCACTGATGGTACTTGAGGTGGTGTCTGGTTGTATGCACGGGACTCCCAAACCCCCATTGCCTGGAAGTGAGACTAGCAGTGCAACGCAGCAAGCAGCAGGAGACTTGGCTCGGCAGGCAGAGCTCCAGCATGTGCTTTTTGTGTACTTGAAAAAGCCCATCTGCCCTGAGCCTCTTACCAGTGTTTGTTGTGTCACATCTGGCCTCCTGATCCAGAAATAACTGATGATGATGTCACTGGCAGTTACTTCTAGTGGTGCTTCCAATAGGCGGACCATGCAGAGTGGTACAGCAGGAAACAAAGATTGCGAAATGCTGTCCTATTGCATAGTATGGGAACTACTTGGGGAGTCTGTTGAGTGCTCTTTGATGCAGCAAAAAAGGATCCAGATTTTTTGCTATTTCACCTTTCCAGGCCTTATAAGAAGCAAGTCGGTGAAAGAATTTGTTCTGTAACCATGGAGCTGAGTGATAGGATGAGGCTGTACATCAGGGCCTGCTTTTTCCTGTCTCCTTCGCTGCATCCTTGTCTGCTGAAGCAATCTTCTCCGCACAGTATTTTGTGGTGCCAAAGTTGTGAATAGTTTAAGGGCTATTTATTTTAATGGCCTCACCAGCTCAGGAACGTGTTTCACGGGTGCACGGGTGTGACTTCTTGTAGGGAGTCCGGGTTGGCTGAGCATTGTGTTTGCGCATCAAGTCGCCACCCATGTTCATAAATCAGATGGAAGCTCAGCTTCAGTTTAAGAGTCCTTTTAGCAGGTCTTGCAGAAGTGTGTGGCTTTCCAAACCCCATTCTATATTTAACTCAGGAATATGCACAGCTTTGTTTTACTGTTGAGTCTCTCGCTAGGCAGGAAATACCTGAGGGCAGTTAAACTGTTGACCAAAAAAAAATCTCTTCGTTTGCCATGAATGGTGTGCACACTGAAGGAAATCGCTTCAGATTCAAGTCAAAAATATTTGAAGTGAGAGTTTGCTTTGGGATGAATTCATACAGTTTGCATTTGGGATGCCTATGTGTGGAAAAATCAAGGAGTTGATGAGAGGATTGCTAATCTTGTACAGATGTGCCAAAGGACCAGCGTCTCCAGGCAATCAAGGCGGCCATTATGCTTCTACCAGATGAGAACAGAGAAGTCCTACAGATTCTTCTTTATTTCTTGAGTGACGTCACGGCTGCTGTGAAAGAAAATCAGATGACGCCCACAAACCTGGCCGTGTGCTTAGCGCCTTCTCTTTTCCACTTGAACACCCTCAAGAGGGAAAATTCTTCTCCAAGTCAAGTCTCCAGGTAGTTCAGCCTTGTGTTCAGTTTCTGATGTCTTTTCTTCCTGGTAGTTGCTCCCCTTCTGGGACCCTCCAACCATGTACAAGTCCGCATGTTTGCACATAGTCCTGTGCGTTCCGACTGATACTATCAGGAGGCTGGAGTAGTAATCCTGGTTTTAGAAGAGGAACAGAGTAGGGTATCTCTGAACCACCCTCTTCTCCAAAATTATGCCCAGGGGAGCAGCATAGGACCAAAGCAACAACTCTTTTGAGCTTTCTCTTTCTATTAGGATAATGTGACCGCAAGTGTGGAGTCAGTCACAAATCCAATGTGTATCAGTGAAGATTGTCAGCCAGGGATGTTCCTTCCACCTACAGCCAACAAGTTGTTTGATTTTAAGTGCTCACCCATGAAACTCCTGGCTGTTGACACCCTTGCAGTGTCTCTTGCAGTTTCCTTTCTTCTCTGACTCTTCCTTCCAACTTTGTATTTTTCGCTCAATTTCTCTGTCATTCTCTTTTCTTGCCATCCCATTACCTTTAGCCTATGCCCTGTCTCCCACTTTATGTACCGCTCTTTCCTGAGGTCTTTCTGATTTCCCAGCCCTCTTTGGGGACTTTTCTGCCTCTCCAGGGTCTCATTAGCAGCAGGCCAAC
Organism: Tiliqua scincoides; assembly: GCF_035046505.1. NCBI lineage: Eukaryota > Metazoa > Chordata > Lepidosauria > Squamata > Scincidae > Tiliqua > Tiliqua scincoides. Next base: position 65,611,197 of record NC_089826.1, read on the forward strand.
TCAAAGATGAATGTGCTAGTAGAAAATGATTATTATTATTTTTAACAGTATTTATATACCGCTTTTCAACTAAAGTTCATGAAGCGGTTTACAGAGAAAAATCAAATAACTAATGGCTCCCTGTCCCAAAAGGGCTCACAATCTAAAAAGATGCAAAAGACCACCAGCAGACAGCCACGAGAAAAGACACTGCTGGGATGAGGTGGGCCAGTTACTCTCCCCCTGCTAAAAAAAGGAGCACCCACTTGAAAAAGTGCCTCTTACCCAGTTAGCACAGGTTTGCACGGGCTTGCTCCTCCTTCACCACCAGTGCTAACCATCCCTTGGCTGCAGACAATGAGTGATGCACATCCTTATGTGAAGCATAATTTGTACCAAATTCTAAATTAATCCACGTGTTCCATTTGTGAATGAATACAATGGCTGAAAGCAAAGGTCACATTCTGGCATAGAAAGCAAGACTTACTTTCAATATAGTCATAGTTCAAAGTGTTTTGTGGATTTGAGCACCGTGCTGTGACTACATATTACTGCCAGTTTTCTTTTTGCTTTAATTAATCTTGTATGTTATCAGGGTGATGCAGAGGAAACAAAGTCTGGGAAAGCCTGATCAGAAAGATTTGAATGAGAATTTGGCTGCCACCCAAGGCCTGGGCCACATGATTGCGGAGTGCAAAAAGCTGTTCCAGGTGAGACATGATGGACCTCTCCTGGCTATGAACTTAAGGCAACATTGCCTTGACCAGTTGTAAACGCCCAAGGTGTGGGAGCTAAAAAGGAATGTTCTACAATACAATTATTTTTGTGGTCTTTTATTAATATCATGCCTAGGTCCATACAGTATTGGTTCCTTATTAGCAGCATAGTGCCCTGGTTGGCAACTAATGTTGCTGGAAGGAAGGTGTTGAAAGGCTGAGGTCCAAACCCACACCACCTTCACCTTAAACCACCCTACAAGTCAAGTGCCTCTGAGTTGGCAACTGGGGAATTAGGTGACACTGCTCAGTGTGCCAAATTTGTATCAGCTCCAACATAGAAGGTGATGATATTTCACTGGAGTTGAAGGAAACTATAAATTTTTTGCATTATTGGGGGTCAGGTCTGCAGCTCACGGTTTTTTTCCCCCTCTTGATCCCAGATCCCTGAAGAAATGAGCAGGTGTCGAAATTCTTATACAGAACAAGATCTTCGACCTGTAAGTTTGGAGGAACTGGGGCGCACCAACAGCTCCGAGCCTGCAGGCTATCGTTCTTATATCCAGGACTGTATGGATGACTTGCTCAAGGAGATTAAGGACAAATTTAAAGGCTGGGTCAGCTGTTCAACCTCTGAACAAGCAGAGCTTGCTTACAAGAAGGTATTTGCAGAACACGAGGGTAGCTGTTCGTTTCTGTTATAGGCACATAGATGTTTTTAAAAGTATATTTTTCACACATAGGTATATGAAAAGTGAATGAAAATCACACATGAAATACATATTGAAAAGGGAGGCCATTAAAAGTTGAAAAATAACTAAGCATAGATAGTATTCCCTCTTCTTCTTATTCTATTTTTGCATAGTAAGGTAGGTGTTATTAACTGGTTTGTTTGTGTCCTTCCCAAGGGCCTGGGATGCCTGGCTTTGATCCTATTTTGAGATTATAAATACCATTGCAAAATGTAAGCTGTTCCCAGTAACGCTGCTTTTTGCAGGTGATTGAAGGTAATTTCTGTGGCTCCTATGCTGTTCAGGTGCTTTGCAAAGTCTTTTGGAATTTGGGCACCAATTACTATTGGGATCACTTTGATCTTCTTCTGCCACAACTTTTCAGTTTCTTATTTTCTTCTTTTCGTTCTTCCACTTCTTCATCCTCATCATCATATTATAAACTGCTTTTCAAGTAGTTCACACAGGGCGCAATCCTGACTGCGCCCTAAGCCTAGTAGGGTTGCAAACGTGCCTTAAAGCACGTTTGCACCTCCTTGAGAGTCAGCTGTGCCAACGCAGGGATGCATGCTGGTCCGCGGATGCTGCATCCAGCCTCTGCGCCAACTTAGGAAGGGAAGGTTGTGTCGGCCAAGCTTGGCCGACGCAGGAGTCTCCCACAGGAGGCGGGAAGGAGGAGTTCCGGGGCGGGGCGAGGGCGGGCAGAGGCAGTCCCAGGGGCGGGTGGGGAGTGGGAGGCGGGGCTAGACCCAGCTGCTATGCTGGATCCCAACCTCATTTCCTGAGCAGCATGGAGCGGCTTCAAGCCTTTCCACTCTCCTTGGACTTATGCCACCTCTGGAGATGGCGCAAGTCCGAGGAGACCCATTGGGGCTGTGGTGGCTTACCCAGGGGTAAGGGGAAGTGTTTCCCCTTGCCTCTGGCTGAGCCACTTCAGACCCCAATCTTGCACTGGATACAACCCAGGCCTGCTGGTCTGCCTGTTCCAGAGCAAGATAGGATAGCGCTGACAGTCATTTACAGAGGAAAATGTATCACTCAATAGTTCTCTGTCTCCAAAGGGCTCACAGTCTAAAAAGAGATGCAGAAGAGACCCAGAAACAGCCACTGGAAAAGGAGCCATCCCAATCAGTTTTGCCTATCTAAGATTTTCACCTTGATACTGAAATGACCAGAAATAGGGGCCAAGTCAATTGCTTTGTGTTTCATCTTAGGTCAACTTTGAATTTGCATTTGAATTGTTGAATTGAAAAAAGTTGAATTAGTTTACAGGGTTGTTGCAGGTTGAGAGTTACACAGGTAAACACATCACTCAGATTGCCATGGCAATGATATTTTGCAGGCATGCGAGGGTCCACCACTCCGGCTGTGGAAATCTACGGTTGAAATCCCTGTAGCCCCTGAAGAGGTCTTAAGCCGTATACTGAAAGAGCGACATCTTTGGGACGAGGATCTTTTGGATGCCAAAGTGATTGAGACTTTGGACAGCCAGACGGATGTATACCAGTATGTCCAAAACAGCATGGCCCCACATCCAGCCAGAGACTATGTGGTCCTAAGGTAAACTTATATATTTCATCAGCACTAGATTTGTGAAGGTGGGACCCCATAAAATGCCTTTGTTTTAATTTAGCAACTGAAAGCAAATATACATCGACACAGCATTTAATCTTCTTCTGTCTTTTTTCTAACTAGGCCCCCTAAAATGTTTTGACATTCTTCATCCAAACAAACTCCTGTCATAAAGCTGAATTTTTATATTTTGTTTTTAACAGGACTTGGAGGACAAATTTATCTAAAGGAGCCTGTGCACTGTTAAGCTCCTCAGTGGACCATGAGCGTGCCCCAGTCCTTGGTGTGAGGGTGAATGTGCTCCTGTCCTGGTATCTCATTGAGCCGTGCAGCTCGGGGAAATCCAAACTCACCTACATGTGCAGAATTGATTTAAGGTGAACTTTTCACTTTGTCCTCTTCTTTTGCCTTTGCCTCTGTGTTGTGTTTTCTGACCTCCTGGGTAGTCACACACTTGTGAAATAATGAGTTGCAGGGTAGTGTAGCCTAGTACCTGCTTTGCTGTCTCCTTTTCTTCACTTGGATACTGTAGAGCAGGGGTCTCCAAACGCCAGCCTGGGGGCCAGATGTGGCCTGCAGCGAGCCTCTTTCCGGCCCGTGGCCAACCTATTGTCCCCTGAAAGCCTCTGGCCCACTCAACTGAACATGACCAGAACTGATTGCGTCTGGAGGGTGCTCTGAGGGCCAGAGAGGTTGAATGAATGAGCCCATTCATTCATTTATTCACTCATCCAAATTCCATCTCTAATTTATTTAAATTTTATATTTAAATTTTTTTTCTGACCCTCAATACCATGCCAGATATTTGATGCAGTCCTCTGGCCAAAAAGTTTGGAGACCCCTGCTATAGAGCACTGATGCTTAAACTCGTGACTGTTGTGCACTGGGTATGAGGTCCCTGTCTGGACTGCATCCAAGCATTCCACCTGGGCGCTGTGCGAAGCTCTCCTCATTCGAAGGACAGGGACCCTCTGGGCAGTTACGCCTGCTGTCTGGCATTCCAGAAGGCCGCACAACAGGATGTCCAAGCAAATATGACTGCCCAGAACATCTCTGTCCTCCAAACGAGGAGGACTTCACACGTTGCCCAGGCGAAACCAAAAGGTCCACTCACCGGGTGGACAGATCCGCCTGAACTCCAGATCCAGCCCCCGGGCCAGGGTTCAAGCGGCCCTACTGTAGAGTGAAAAATGATTGATTTTTTTAGTGTAGGACTTCACAGATCTTGCCTGTCATGGGTCATATAAGACAACGGTTCCCAAACTTACCATGGTCATGGTGCCTTTCTTTCATAGCAGCCACTTTTTGGCTTTCCCACGTACCGCCATCTAGGATCACATGAGCTCTCACACAGTCCAAGATGGTAGTGACCAAGAGAGCTGGTGGAAGAGCTTGCCAGGACTTCCTGTGGCACCCATGTGAGTTTTTCTGCCACACCTTCAGGAGGCACAGGACACAGTTTAGGAACCACTGAACCAGAGAATGGAGGCTTGTAGTCCTGAGAAAATATCTTCTCTTGAGGACTAGTTTTCCCTGGACTAGCAACAAGATTGCCACCAAAATCCCTCTGGCTCACTGAATTTTGGGTGCTCTTTTTTGCACTGCTGTGCTTTCTGTGTTTATATATGCTCTGGATGCTTTTGTCAATACGTACTTTGTTCACAGAAGTGGCGTTGCTGAGGGAGGGCCGGGGGGCAATTGCCCTGGTCTCCATGCTGCCTTGGAGCACTCCTGGAGCCTTTGAACAGGGGTTTCTAGTTTTCACAAAAACCAGAACTCCCTGATGAACGGTTCCACCTATGGGGGGGGGGTGATGCTTGTGGTGCGGGGGCTCTAAAATCTTCTCTGACCCTGGGTGCCAGGTGCATTAGCTACACCACTGGTTCATAGTTGTATTCAAGCATAGCTTTTGCAGTCTTAAAGTCACTTGCATCTTGAACAAAACAAAACTGATTAAGGGCCTTACCTCCCGAGTGCCAGCTAACTACACCATTTAATGTGCACCATTTAATGATGGGGATATGTTCTCTGATCCCTGTTATGTGATTACATCGTCAAGCGGACATTCAGACCAATCTAGTGCCTTTGTTGTGTAAACAGACACTTCCTGCCAGACACTAGTTGGCTGCACAGTCTACTGGAGATAAATTGACTCTTCTTTACATTAAGATCCTCTTTGTTATGCTTCGACCATCCTCCTATATGCAGCCCGTCGTTAAGTGGAAGGTCATTAAGCAGTGCACACCTATATTTGTTTCAGGGATTTTGATTACATTTGTGTTCTTTTTCTCCAAAGAAAGATAACACTTACCAGTTTCAAACATGCTTTCTTTCTTCTTCTTCTTTTTCTTTAAAACAGGGGACACAAGCCTGACTGGTACACAAAGGCTTTTGGAAATTTGTGTGCAGCTGAAGTTGTTAAGATCAGAGATTCTTTCAGTGATCAGAACCTTGAGAGTAAAGAAGCCAAGTCCAGGTGACTACTAAAGTGGACCACCTCTGCGTTTAGCCTGTCATTCATGTACATAGACATTCCCAGGAACTGGCGATTCTCTGATCCAGAATGGGCCACAGTGTGGCCTGCAAAGTCTTCTCATGAAGAAAGGAGTATCTGCAATGGGTCTGAGATTCTCGCTCAAATGTCTGTGGCAATATCATTCATTTTAAAGCTGCTTCATGTCGGTGTTTGGCCTATAGTGTAGGCCTTGACTGGAATATATTAGATGGTGCAAATTTAATTTTTTTTTGTTTTTAAGTAATAATATACGATGTTGTTTAGACAGTGTGAATTGCTTCTGAGAAGCAAAACTTAGATATGTTCTGGAATATAGTGAAAAATGATTCGTTCCTGTATAACGAGAGCTTTATGTATGTATGCATGTGCTGTTTGTTGAGGGACTGTTGCATCCACTGGATTCAATAGGACTCTTCGGTGGGTTCTCACTAAAGTAAGTGAAGGAAGGTTTGCATAGAGTCAGAGGGGTGAATAAATTGTCGAGCAGAGTAGAAGCAGCACAGTGTCTGGTACACTCAGGAGGCCATTGGAAGGACTGTTAATGTGCGGAGGACGGTTTTGCTTGGAATTTTTGTCTACCTAGCTGATCTTTCATCTTTTATATCCTGTATTACCTGCCTATGACAACACACACAGTGGGAAATGGCATGGCGCCAGGTGTGGCAATCAAGGCTAGAAGTGGCAAACCTCAAGTTAATGCTGGATGAGAAATTTATTGAAAAGATTCAGTTTCTTGAACAATTCAGTACGGCTTCCTTGGGCCTCCTAATGCTTTGCAAGGTATTAAAAAGTCACTTCCAGTTTCATGGAGAAACTGGAAGTCATGTGCTTTGAGCTCTAGAGCTCAGTTTGAGCCCAGCAGAGGCCAAGGACAGATGTCCATGGCCTCTGCTGGGCTCAGCCTCTGGAGGGGTGTGCAGGAGATCCTAAGGACTTGATCCATGGATAACTGTGGATACGGGGGGCTCCTGTACATGTCATTAAAACTGGGATATTTTTATTCAGCTTGAGTTTGCCCTTCCACGTTTTTGGCCCCACATGTAAAGCTATAGTTTTATATAAGCACATGTTGAGAGACAGGCAGGACTCTTTTATCTGTTACCTTGTGAATGAATCGGGAAGCCAAATCCTACCTAAATCCCCATGTGGCAATGCAGCAGCACTAGTACAGCTTCTGCTGCATCCCTCAGGGGATTTTTTTTTTTACTGCTGGAGGTCTCCTTAGACAATTCCTTGGCACATTTGTTCCCTTGCCCCAGGGTAAACCGCAGCAGCTGCAATAGGTCAACTCAAAACTGCACCAGTGATATTGCTGGGGTAAGTCGGCATTGATCCATGCAGGCAGGTCAGACCTGGGAAGGGGGTTGGGATTTGACAAGTGCCACTGAACCCACCCCTTCAGGGCCCAATTTTCCCTCTCCCACACCCCTTCACCACCCCATTCTGCCCAGCCTGCGCCATTCAACCCCCTGCCTGCCTCTCTCCAGCCCTCTCACAGACTTACCTGTTCCAGCAGGCTTCTGACATCTGCCAGGGCACCTGGGAAGGCTCCGGCCTTAATGCCAGCATGTTGGAAGGCTCTGACCTTAATACCAGCATGCAAAGCGTTTTACAGTACTTTTGCAGCAGCCAGCCTCAAACCACTTCCTTTGAATAGGATTGGGCCATCATAGGAAATAAACATAAAGCTTGTGATGTGAAAGTAGAGAAGATACTCCTCTCCGTCACTTAAAAATGCAGCACTGGACAATACTGTAACTGGAGCATTATAAAGTGATTCTGTGTAGTGGATACTGTAAGAGTTCAAAAGTATTCATATATTCCACTCCAGCATAACCATATAACCTCATTTATCTACATGGGTTGGAGAAAGTGTCCTGAATCTTCAAAGATTCTGAAGTTTGGACAAGCACAAGAGTCATCCAGTTTATGCAGGGCAATGTGAAGGACTGCATAAACAGGAGGTACAGATGATGGGGAGCTCCACTATGTGGCTTAATGACTTTTAAAGAGAAATGCAGACCTGTGTACTCTGTGGTCCTCTTGAATAAAACAAGATAGAAACAGTAAATGGATAGAATGATCTAGGAAGGTGTGTGTGAAAGGTCTTGTGCTTTTGTCCTTCTGAAGGCTCTGAGCTGTTTCAGATATGTTCAGCAAAATTCCAGTTTGAAAAGACACTCACATTTCCCAAGCAAGATCATGTGTGCAAGAGTAACCCTTTGCAGGGGAAATGGTTTGGTTGGTAGAAACTGCTTGCAGGAGCAGAGATGCCAAGAGAGGGTGAAGGGCATTGACATACACCATATTTCTGACCACATGAGATTATTCCTCAGGACTTTCTGCACACCTGGTTATTACAAGGTATAAAAAGTAACCATGACAAATGCTCTTAAAAATGCATTACAGGTACCTCCTGCTTTTCAATGGACCATTTTTCTCGATCCACTCTTTTGACCTTTTCCCTCAACACAGAAAGCGTGTGTGTGCATGCATGGATGTGGCAGGGAAAGCTGTTGGGTCTTCTCCAGTGGTTGCATCTCTCAGGTTTTGCATTTGCAATTGCATTTGCAAGCTTAGAAAAAGACCGGATTTCACTTCTCAAGGATTTCCGGCTTTTGTCAGTGCTCTGGTCCCTAACCTGTCAAATATGCAAATACACTCCTGAAGTGTGTGACAGTTTGACTCTGTCAATAGCAGGCCTTTGAATCTTGCCTCCCAGCCAGTGAAACCCCAGTGTGATGCCCCAGCCTTTGAGCTGTTTCAGATATGCAAAGTGCTTTGATGTGGAGATGCAGTTTGAGTACAGAGATGCACTGAACCGGCATGAGTGAGGTGTGAATGTGAAATGGAAGGTTGTGTGTTTATAAACAGTCTAAAGAGTTATCCATACTTGGAATTGCCCTACATCAGGACTTCCTTCCTGAAATCCCCTGCAACCGGGGATGAGTGCTGGCGTGTGTGATGTACCAAGATGGGGTGAAAAGCTGGACAATTCACTCCCTCTTGTTCTCACACTGAAGAGAAGCCTGTGTGCCATTGATGTTGCTTTGTATCTGGTGTGCTTCCCGCAGGACAGAAGCCAATTGTTACCATTGTCAGTGTTACTATTTTAAAAGCTTTTCTGATGTCTTGTGGTGGTGCTCTCAAAGATCATCTAGTGTTTTTATGAATAGCCTATTGCCCCATTTAATTTCATCTTATTTTATTTAGATTTGTCCCATCTCTCATTTGTCCCTCTTCACATGCTGGGCTTTCCCTCATTGCAAAACCAGCAGGGGCTGCTGCACTGTCATGCCCACTTACCGCAGTCCAGCTGCTCCACCCAGCTGCTGCCCCATTCTCTTTTCCCTTGCTCTTCTTGAAAAGAAAGTGAGAAATGGAAGGGGCAGCTTCTGTTCTCAAGCAATGCCACAGAAAACTAGAGGAGACCTAGAGGAGAAGGAAGCCACTCCAGTCCCCTCCTGTTCCAGATGAGTCTCCCAGAATTAGTGCTTTCAGGAAGATCACTCACTCTTTATCTCCTTTCACCTCAATACTTGTTTGAAACAGTCTAGCTTGGGGAAGATCTTTCCCATGATATGCCCCCCCCAACCAATTTTGGAGATATACTGATAGGAAAGAAATTAAGAAGGAGGTGTAGCCTGAATAGTGAAGATGGGTGCATGCACATTAGTGCACCTGCTGGAAAATGGGAGGGGTGATGGAATTGGGTCACCTCAGGCAGCATTCAGGTTTCTGTTGGCCCTGCATGTTTTCGGTTCACCAACATATGTACAGGTTAACACAGGAACAGAGTGAGTGAGATGCCCTGAGGGACATACGGCAAGACTGGGGTTGCTCCCTTGCATGTTGACCTGCTTCTATTGGTGGTCTGTTTTTAGTGGCAAGTTTGCAAGAACTTTGTTCCCCACAATGTCTGTTCAGCAATGGCAAAGACCATTTCAGGGATGTTTGTACCTCTTAGAATGAAGTGTTCACTTCTCTGTATTAAATGCATGCTGAAGACAGCTAACAGGCACCACCCAGAATCAAGTGTGGACTGGAACCAACTCTTTCAGAGATGTCTTGCTGGGGAGGAGAAATGCAGTTCTAGCAATCCCTTTTTATTGTTGCAAAACTTACTGCTGGTTAAATGTGCTTAGGATCACAGCATTGCTGTTTCTTGCAAATAGGGAAACTTCCTGTATTCTTTGTATACTTCTAAAATGTTTAAATGTGTAAAAAAAAAAAGTATGTTGTACATACCATTCTGTTGTAAACATGTACACTTGCTCACAGTTTATTGTCCAGCATAGATTAAGCATGAAAATAATTATTTAAAATATACTTGTATTTATACCTCAGATACTCTTGTGGGAGGGGGGTAGTGTGTTTGTACCTCAAGTTGTCTACACCCCTCCCCCATGTAAATATGGTCTACACAATTAAGGTCTAAGTAAAAGAAGGAAAAGTTTATAACTTGCTATTATTTGTCTGTACAGAATATAATCAATAAATGCACTATTAAATGTTTGTGTGTGAGAGAACTGAGTTTTGCTCACCTTATTTTGGCCATTTTTCTCAAATGTTCTGAGACCATGCAGTCTGAGGAGCTGCAGCTATTGCTTGTTACTTTATTGCTCACTTGTTTTTCATTCACTGCCGGTCTTGAGAGTAAGGATGGGTATGAGTAGCAGTTGTTAAACCCTTTCCCCCAGCCCTGATCAAATAAAATCCCCTGGCACAGCTGCTATTTGTCTTAGGAGGAAAGCTGCTGATGATTTGTGGATCTGCTCAACTTATCAGATGGGTTCAACACAGCATCATGTGAGGCCTTCCTGATTCAGCAGATCTCAGGGTGGGGTCCTGCATCCCAAATTAATCCACCCTCTGAATGCTAGAGCTCTTTTAAAGGGTTCTAGTGTAAAAACGGAAACACTGTTGCCTGTCCAGGAAATGTGCACATTCCTTCAAGACAAAAGGACACAAGCTGAAGACTGCCAATAGCTTGGAGAAAGTTGACTGATTGACTTCCTTCCTTCTGCAGGGCAAAAATAGAACACAGGGCATCATGTGTCACTTTGAATCAGGCAGGCACTCAAGTAAAGTCCACTGTAAAAGGCTGAAAGAAAGTCGGCTTTCTTGCACTTTAGAAAGAGTGTCCATTTTCTTGTCCGTTGGCAGCATTCAGAACACCACATTAATAATTATTTCTGCTTAATAATTAATTATGCTCTGCCACAAGGCAGCTGCCTCTCATGGCAGCAGCTGCTCCAGCTGTGCCGGCACAGAAATGTCAAAGCTCCCCTGCCATCCCAGCATTTCAGTGGGGCATCTCCATCCATCGGAGAGGCTGGGAAATAAGATAAAGGGCAGTGGCCACAGGTGTCTGAAAGAGGCAACTTATTTTAAAAAAACTAATTTCAAACTTTGCAAGGAAGGAGAGGAAAGTTCTGTTGCACTATTGAAGCTTCTCTTATGTTACGAGTATGACCAGTATACAGGCGTCCACTGCTTAACAGCCTTTTGCTTAACAACGGACCGCATATGTGATGGTGGTCAAAGCACAATAAAGATGCTCTTAATGAGGCAATCGTGTCTCCTATAACCTGCAGCTGAGTGTCTGTTTACACAAGAAAGAGACCCTTAATGCAAGGAACAGGCAATCTTATCTCCAGTAGCCTGTACAGACAGCTAGTTTCTGGCAGGGAGTGTTTATTTACATAACAAAGGCACTGGATTGGGCTGAATGTTTGCTTAACAGCGTAATCACATAACAACAGAGAATGTATTCCCGTTGTTAAGTGACGCACACCTGTATTTGTATTCTGTCTGTCTGTCTATCTATGCACAAACACTGTATATGTTACTGTCAAAACCCCAAATCTGTCACTATTGCATTCCGACTAGTAAAAATGCAGGAGTCCCAAGCAGCTTGGGAGAGACACATTCCAACGAGTCAGAACATGAAGCTCTGAACATTTTGATACAGTACATGCTAGTACTGACAGGTCAGAACTAGAATCTCCAAAGACGCCCCAGAGCTTCGCATCTTTTCGAGCCGAAATTAGTTCTAACTGATTTTGTGTTTTTACTGATATTTGGGGAGAGGGGATTAGTCCTGGTTTCTGCAGTTATCTGAATGATAACCATTTTGACATATATAACTTACTTATACTTTCAAATGTGTGCTGATTAGATGGGAACTGGCCATCCGGTCTAAACAGATACGTAGTCCACAGTTGGAAAGATGGGCGTATACAGTTTCAAACAAGGGGAAAATGCTTGATGGAATTGGTAAGTCTATAGAAGTTCCAAAATGGTGGTAATGGTGGCCGGAACTGCAATCAAGGTAGTGAATGCCATTAGCACTGACCACTGGGTGACACTGGTTCAGTCACCTTCCACATCGCAAAACTGAATGGCTCCAACGGTGAGTGGGCGGGGCTGCTCACATGGCACATTGCAGAACCTGCTCCACCCTCAGCTATGCTACTGCTCTGATGACATTTTAACATTATTTCAGAACTATCTCCAGAAGGGCATGAAATGAATGGGAAAAGGAGCCCCCACCAGCCGACATCATGATTTGTGCCCTTTGCATCTTTTCTAACAAGGCAGCTGCCGTCCAGTTGTCCTACCCTTTGTTTAGACTTGTGGCAGACTCATTCTCTCCGGGCAAAGACATAACTTGAGGTATAAGGAAATGATGTCCCACCAGCTTGAGAAAGGTAGAAGAATAGGGAAGCTGTTTGTTTTTCCCCAGCAAACTCCTCCTTGTCTTTGCCCTTTGTTTTAAGTCACAGTGGAGCCTGAAAAAAACCTCCCTAGGGAGAAGGAAAACATTCACGCCATGCCTTCATATACAGCATTAATTTATTTTAAGTGCTATGGGAAAGACCATTTATCCTTTAAGATATTTAATCTAGGAGTGGGGGAGTCTGACCCCAGGACAAAGTGGTTCTGAAGAAAAGGGTTTGTGGATGCATTTGTCAAATAATGTAATAATGTTTGGTCATCTAATGCAAATCCACCATACCATTCACCAGCTGAAGTGGGTTGTGAAATAAGATCCTATTTTTGTCTAAAAGCCCATAGTGCACACATGCAGATGGTTGGCAACCTTCAGTCTCGAAAGACTATGGTATAAGCCTACAGCACCCGGTATTCCCAAGCAGTCTCCCATCCAAGTACTAACCAGACCTGACCCTGCTTAGCTTCCGAAATCAGATGAGATCGGGCATGTGCAGGGTAACAGTTGCTGCTACAATATTGTACATTATTGCACTAAGCAATCAACATTATCTTAAGTTCGTTGTTGCTAACAAAATCTTTCAGATGAGCAATGTTATATTCTAGCCTTGCAGTCACCAATAGCTGCAAGCTTTGACAGTTCCCTGCCAGAGACAACTAGTTGCCTGGGTTATTTTAGTCAAAGCAGGAAAGGAAAATAGAGTTTGGTGGGCTTATTGGTTGGGGAAAGGAGTATTGCCCACTGGTGGACCCTCTGCTTTTCATGCAGAAAGATCACATTTCAATCCCTGGCACCTGCAGATAGGAATGGACAAGACCTCTTTCTGGCACCTTGGCAACATCAACTAGTAGTGGCTCTCCTATACAAGATTAGATGGGGCAGTGTTCTGACTCAGTGCAAGGGAGCATCATGTGTTCAAGGCAGAAAGCTTACAGGAATGTACATATTTTTGTTTGGGATAATCTCTATCTTACCATCTCCCATAAAGATGACATAAAGTTGCCTGCTTAGTATCAAACTTCTGTCCATAATTCACTTTCTGTTCACAATTGGGCTGGCTCGTTTCTTGTATACTTTTGTGCCTGGGAAAATGTGTTCTGTTGTACAGCAGTGTAATATCCTAAATTGCCTGAGCACCCTCTAGTGGCAAACAAAGGCAGATGCAGCTGAGTGCATTGCATCTCCAAAAAACCTAATTTAAAAAAAAAAAAAGCGGGCATAGCCATTTTAAGTTCTTCTTGCTGCTGTCAGTGCAAATCAAAGTCAGTGCCTAGCAGAGTCTAATCAAATGAAGTCTATACAAAATCTCCTGCACAATATATATCACTGGCTGCAGACCCAGGGTGTTTTCTCTCTGTCACCTCCTCCCAGGCCTACACCCTGTTTTGCTGAACATCCAGTCTGACAAAGTGGTGTTTGGAACTTAGAAGCTTGGTCACCACTTTGCAACATTATAGTTGATCCTTTAAAAACTGTTACTCTTCTTTGGCTATCAGGAGGTCAAAGAGGCTGCAATACACTATCCTGGGAGTAAGTTCCATTGCATTCAAAGAAACTTAGTTCTCAGGAGACATACCATTGATTGCGCTGTAACATTGATTGCGCTGCCCAACACTAGCTTAAAAGTGTCCACCAGTAGAATGTGTGTTCTGCCAGTGGCAGTGCAAGGATCGTCAGAAGTGGCTGGATCCAGCATGCATTGTGCAATGCTTATTTATGCACTTTCTGATGTGCGTGGGCAAGCAGTGAGGCCACCATCTGCCAGTATTGTGAGTTGGCAGGGGGGGGGCAGGCGGTCCAGATGGGATGGGAGGAGGAGGAACAGGAGTGCTTCTGGGTGGGGAGAGGGGGCATGGAGGGCCAAGGGTGGAATCAGCAGTATTCACATGCAGCCGTACTCTATTCCCCTTCCCAATCCCTTACTCGCCTTGGTTCTGCATCAGCAAAATAGCTGGTGCAAAACTGAAGACACACACACACCGCTTGGGGAAAGTGGAGTCTTTACCCAGGATAAGGGAATAAAAGTTCTCTTACCCTCAGGAGATCTCTGCAACTGCCCCTCCCACCATAGGTTGCAGTACACACATACTTGGTACATGTGCTTTGGCAGGGAGAATTTAGTTAGATTGCGGCCCATGTAGCTTTTCTCTTTCTACTATATAGTCATTTTAAAGATCTTTGTCTGTGCAACTCAGGCTAAGAAAGACCAGGTTATCTATAACTAATATAGCAGTCTAATGACTGCAAATCTTTTCTGTAAAAGCACCTCTGCTGAAAATAGAAGTGCAGAATAATAATAATAATAATAATAATAATAATAATAATAATAATAATAAAGTTTATTTATATGCCGCCCTTCTCCCCAAAGGGACCCAGGGCAACTCACAACATATTAAAAGCAGATTAAAAACATAATTTAACCACAAATAAAAACATATTAAAAACACATTAACATATACCCATAAAAACCATAGTCAGATAAAAAGTCAGATAAAAAGAGCAAAACGTAGCAAATCAGAGGAATCAGGCCTGTAAAAATACTAAAAAGATACAGAAAAGATGATTTAAAAGGCCATGCACTCAGAAGGCTTCTTTAAACAAAAATGTCTTCAGGCCTCGCCGAAAAGTCTCAAGAGAGGGAGCCATTCTCAAGTCAAGGGGAAGGGAGTTCCATAATGTTGGTGCCAGGGAAGGGAAAGTACCAGCTGACTCTCCTTTCCCTGTCACCTGATCATTTGCAGGCCATCCCTAATGATACACAGCAGTCAAATTTTGTGAATCACACATAACATGATTGCTCTCACAAGTCAGCAAGTGTGGTGTAATGAAAGCAGAAGAAACTGAGTTATTTTCCTTCCAGGTGTGACTCAGCCCCTTGCTATTATTAGGTTGTAATTTCACTTTGCATCACCGTAGTGCAAATGATCAAGAGGTGACTATAGCCAATACTTTCCTTTCTGCACTTATATTTGCACTTTATAGTGCACATGATCTCTTGATCATATGCACTACAGTGACAAGGGTTATATCCCTGGGGTGGCCAAAGCCACATGTGGCTCTTTGACATATAATGTCTGCCTCTTGGTCTTGGAAATATGTTGGCTGAGGTCCTTTTTGCATCACAATGAATATACAAGGTAAACAAGAAATGTTCAAGTTTTATAACTATTTACCAGGTATAAACTGAGAATCCACTTGATTAAAATATGTTTAATGTTCATGGTAAATAGATATATTTGAGAACTTAAATGCTTCTCAAACACTGTGGCTCTCAGACACCTGAAGTTTATTGTATGTGACTCTTATGTTAAGCAAGTTTGGCCACCAAACAGATTGGTCAAAATGTACCTTTTCACTCCAGAAGAGGGCCAACTAACAGCAAACTTTTCCTCGAGTCAAAAGCATTTACAGTTCCGCAAAAATGCTCCTGTCTTTCCCTATGTTTTTTCCCCTAATCACCAGACAAACAATAAAACTAAATTGGTTGCCCTGAAACAGATTTTCAAGTGGAAAAACAAAGTACTTTTACTGTTTTAGCAGTGCACACTATTGCTCCTGCATAAAGAATATTTGGCCTGTTGGGACTCTCATTTCATTATATGAAGCTCCTATATCGTTAGACTCTTCCCTGTCTTCAGTACATTAAGTCCCTTGGTGGAACCTGAGAGATATTCAATTCATAAATCAGGTCTCCTATCTTCTAGAATGGAACTAACCATTACAGTCAGGAAAAATGGGAAACATGGCCCTATGAGAGTGCCCATTCATCACACAAGTGTGGGCATAAAAAAACCAACATACATGCTGCTCTACCCATTTTAACCAATCAGACAATAGCATGAGAACATACACAGGTGTGGGTTCATACAAGGGAGAACAGAAATAATCTTTATTAATATACTTTCAAACACTGAACATTTGAAATGCAATTACCATTCTAATGTCCATGTGGACAAATTCAGTAGTTACAGTATAGTGTTTTTGGTACAAACGTTGAACCTGTAACAGTGAATCGCTGCTAGAATTGGATAGGGCACAGGAAACAAAAAATGAACAGACATGCACCACTGAAGTATTATGCTATCAATGAAAATTTATACTTATGCTACACTACAAGCAAGCAAACATGTTATCAAACTTATTTGCTAATAAATACAACCCCTGGATCCCATTAATGCACTGCACTACCCTACAACAGTGCAGAGTCTGGGCTAACACCCGTTGAATTTCATGCCAAAATAATGCAAATAAACTACTAGCCTGTAAAAAGGTTAACACCTGTTAACCCTGTAAACAAAACCACATCAATTTGTTCATTAGCATTGTCCATCTCATAGCGAAAGGATTTGGCAGGCAGGTACATGACAAACAGCAAATGTCAATATGTAGCACAAAGAACGCATAGTTGCAGGTTTGATGACCCATTTGTGCTTTCAGTGCTTTCACACTCTTCAGACCAGTGAAAACCAATTTAATTGAAAGTTGCAGAAAGCCAATCCCTTTCACCCCATGTATTAAAAATAGTCGTATCTACTTGTCCATGCAAAGCAATATCATGTATGAAAGATGTGACATGTGCAATTCTGAAAAACAAGTGAATGTAGTTTCACTGTTGCCAGTGATGTTTTTATTGCAAGTAATACTTCAAGGCTCAGCAACATGCACGTGATCAGTTAAGACAAACCAGGCTTAAGATGGTTTGAGTTAATATTGCCTTCTGAGCTCAACTGAAGATGCTGGTGATAACCTATGAAACCTAAAAATCCCTAGGTCCAGCACATCTAAGACACCACCTCCATCCCTAAGCCCCACTATCACTGTAACGTCAGTCAGAAATGGCCTGAACGTCAACCTTTAAAATGCACCAAATGTCTGCAAGAGCACACAAAGAGGCATTCTGGTAGCTGCCCCTCAACTTTGGTCAGTTTTTCTCCTGGAGACCAACCAAAGTCCAAACATCTTTGGAAAGAAGCCTAAGACTTTTTTCTTTTTTTAAAATTTAAACTGGCTCTTAATGTCAAGGAAAAAGAAGAATAGGTTAGAATAATTCACATACTGGTTACCCAAATGGAACACTTGGAATAGGCTATGGATAGGCTATGGATACACTATGGATAGGCTATGTCAAATATAGACAGGCGCAATGGGCCAGTATGGACAAATACATTAATGGTCTTACTGGCCCCACACCATTAAGTGCATGTGTACTCACAGCATGTGCACATCTTGGCCTACCTTGCTTTCCAGTGAGTTTTATTAATTGCATGGGGAAGGTGGTTCGTCCAAACTATCTCCCCCCCAATTACCCTGATACCAGGATAAGGGCCAGCATGTGCCTGCTCCATGACCATGCACACCCAGAATTGTGGGGGCTAATTAACGTCTCATCTAAATCTGCCCACTTCAAATCAATGCACACTGGGACCTTGGTATCCATGGGGGATCCATTCCAGGACACCCCCCCTTTGCGAATAATTCCACAGATAATGAAATAAGTGGGGGGGCACACAGCATTGCAATTACTTACCTGGGGGCCATGTTCAACCCTCCAGAGGTCACGCATGGCCTCCCGGCCTCCTCAGATGCAAAGGGCCCACTGTGCTCTATTCTCTGAATTCTAGATGACACCAGCCAGTGCCTTACAATAGCTCTGGGGATGCTTTATCAGGTTGACTATCAGGCTTTATCAGGCTGACCTGGGTTTGATGGGAATAGGTTTGATAGGAATAAATTGATAGGAATAGGTCATTTGGCATGTTGTTGGATGTGGCGGAGCGGGACAAAGCATGCTACCAAAGGCAAGCAGTGCCAGGTCCCTCTCAACAGCATGGGGCTTTGCACCCATCAGGGACACTGCCTGAGGCAGGTAGAGTGGCATATGCAAACATTCGTTATATTAAAATTGGCATGTGGCCATCCCTGGTGTACAATAATACCTCCCATAACATAGGGCAGTGGTTCTCAAACTTTGGGGGAGCTTTACTCCCTCAGTAAGTTCTTGTGGGGAAGGGGCTAGGGCGAGGGGGCATGCTTTGCACTCAAGGTTATGTAGGCGGGGCCGCAGCAGGCTGCAAGGGGTGCAAGGGAGCCCTGCGCAGCCCTGTAGTGCTCTCCCCGTGGCTTGGAACGTTCACTAAAAGCGGGCACAAAGCACCTCCTGCAAAACGGAAGTGCTTTGCACCCGCTTTTAGTGAACTTTCCAAGCCTAGGGGAGTGCTGTGCAGGACTGCGCAGGGCTCCCCGCACCTCCTGCAGCCTGCTGCACCCCTGCCTTCTTAAAGTAAGTGCAAAGCACCCCCTTGCCCCCCCTTAGCGACACGATCCTGGGGATCTCCTGGCTGCCTCCCTCGCTTTCCCCCACCCATTCAAGGGAGGGGGGAAGCGTTACACAAACTGGTGGATCAGTTTTAGAACCACTGTCATAGGGGATCTCTTCCTGCAGAAAACTAAAAAGCACTGTAACATTAAACCGAACAGTGAGGGTTGATTCGACTGAGACACAAAATGTCCACTAGAGGGCATTTTGTGGTAGTAAATATCCACTTGGATAAAAGACAGAGGACTCTCATCATTCAATCTTCTACCAAATCAGGAAGTGCAATTCAATTCACAGAAAGCAATCTTATTCTGATTGACAAGCCAGGCAATGACATCTTGGTTATTAGAAGATCAGAGCACTTGCACAACAATAGAGGTTCTAGAGAATTTTGTACCCCAAAGGACTCCATTCTTAGATATAAAAGTACAAACATTTAGGATTTCTTCACATTTGTATTCAGTGCACAGGGAATGTCAGTGGCATGGGCAGAATAACTCAGCCAATAAAACATTAACCCGTGTGAATTAAAAGAGTTAAAAAATTTTAAGAGTTTACATTTTTTTTTTTTAAGTTCAATCTAGTTGAGCAACAGTGGAAAAGGTTTTGCTGAGAGCTGGAACACAGAAAGAAAGGTTGATGGCTAGTTTTCAGGCTTGTAGATTCATCCCTTTCCACTGGCAAAGCAGAAATTTGTTTAAAGGTTTGTTTAAAATATGGGAGATGTTTAAAGCTCTGTTTAAAGTATGGGAGATGTATACAACCCAGGCACTAGCATTACAGTGCACCTAATCTGAGAATTCTAGTTAAACCTGTGCGATAATACAGTAAAAACACTTACATAAAATTGTAGCAGGCTTCCACATACACACACAGACACTGTACAGCATATTCTATATGATCATTACCCTCCCCCCCACACACACACACACTACATGTATTTACATAAAAATAAAACTAGGTATGGCTAATAAGCATTTCTAACAAACACTTATTGAGTGCACACTATGGGCAAGGTTCTGTACAGAACAGTGGAGTGCTATGATCCCTAAATTAGTGAACAGGAAGAAAGTAAAGGTACGAGATAAATCTTGATAAAGGAGCCATGGGGATGGACGGACAATGCAAGAGAGTTAAGTGAGGAAAGAGTGCAGAAAAGAGACAGTGAGGCGAGGCTTGTCCAGGGAAACCTTTACAGGAACAGTTCATTCTGAGGAAGGATTTGAAGGAAGCTCTTGGCTTAAAAGAAAGTCTTTCCCCCAACCAACAGGACTATAGGTAGGCATAGCTTAACGATGGGGTTCAGAGAATATATCCCTGTTGTTTCGGGGATATGATTTCATCATTATGTGAAAAACGTACCTTTGTGTTGGTGGAGGTGTCATTACCAAGCCCCAGAAGCCTCTTCCAGGTCGCACCACACCTCCATAGGTCTCACAATGGCCCGCAGAAGCATCTTCCAGTTTTCAGAAGCAAACCAAAAGTAGATTTCTGAAAACTGGAAGTATCTTCTGCAGACTATTCTGAGGCCCATAGAGGCCCAGCGTGATCTGAAAAGCATCCTAAAAAAAACACCAACACAACCAGCACAAAGGTCAGGAGTTTCAACTACTTTCCAACTGTTATATAATAAACCATTGATGGACCATTGTATCTGCGGTCCGTCGCAGGTCAAAATGTTGCTAAGGAATGCACATCTATACTGTGCCTTTTACACGTAACTGGCAGAAAAAATTTCAACAGGAAAAGCTTTTCCCATTTTCCACATAAAGTGACCTGCTGAATTTCTGCTTGCTACACAATGGTTAGAGGCACAAGAGCCCCACCAGATAAACACTGACAGAGCCAATTAAGAGAAATGTGGCAGAAAGCAGGAATGAGTTGAGGCAACAAACTCTAGCATAACAATCAAATAGATTTATTTGGGCTAATATATGCCACTGGGGTGGCAGCTCTAAAGCTCAATGCCCATTTTCCTTAAGAGACCAACATGGATGAACCTGCTGCAGAAAGAATAGTTAAAGTAATTAAGTACCCTGGTAACTGCAGAATGCTAAAGTACTAATCATCTCCGACATCTGCATAGTGCTCTTCAATAGGGAAAAGCCAGCACTTTGAGTACCACAAGTAGTTTGCAGCACAAGAGTGTGAGCCGTTGAAGTGACCGTGGATCCCAGGATCCTTTGTGCAGTGCTACTGGCCTTTCTTTCGAGAAATTATGTGTCTCTGCTCCATCACTAGGCTCAAGAAAAACAAAACTCCCACTGAAAAGATGGTATCCTTTGATATATGATGAATTTTCAGGTGTACTCTTCTGGAAAGGATGGAAACTTTACAATTAAACCAAGGTAGGGGGAGTGCCACATTTTGATTCTGTTTGCCAACTGGAAAAAATGGCTGGACCACCTGTTCTTTCAAGAGCAGCCTGGCCTGCAGAAACCAACAGGTAAAGCTCTTCCCAGCATGGACAAAAGCAGATTCACCCATGCATTCTGTAGATCAGGTTGTTGTGATACATACACCTTGTTGGACAGGTCCTTTGTTACATGAGGGTGTTAAAAATCTGGCAACCCTATCTCTAAAACCCACTCACTGGTTACAACTGACCAGGTCTAACACTAATTTAATACTTCAAGATGAGGATAAACTACTATATTTGGTATTTCAACTGCCTTGACCCTTTAAAAGGGAAGTGTGCTGGTTTCTTGAGTTGCAGCCTGAGCTTTGCATGCAGTGGCATCACGAAGCTGAGGTTGGGGGAGGGGTTCCCTGCCACCCCCATGCAGAGTGGCAGTTTTCCATCATCTCTGCTGAGGGCAAGGGGATGACAGTGCTTACTATCGTTGCGTGGCAAAAGCTGTGAGATTGTCCCTCCCACCCACGTCTCAGTATAGCTGTTTCCAGGGCCAGGCCCGCACATGCACAAAGGAAGGGGTGACTGCACAAGCATGGGCCGCATCATCGCATCACCCAGCCCCAAGTACCCATCTCCAGCTACACTATTGTATGCATGTTTAATCAGAAGTAAATCCCACAAAATTAAATAAGGTTTACTCCTAAGTAAGTGTGTGTAGGGCAGTAGTCTGATGATAAAATCTTAGTTATGTCTACTCAGAGGTAAGTTGCATTATAGTAAATGGGACTTACTCCCAGGTAAGTGTAGCAAGGATTGTACACAGCACAACCCTATACATGCCTACTCAACAGTAAGTCCTTTTGAATTCAGTGGGACTTAGTCCCAGGTAGATGTTTATAGAATTGCAGCCTTCAACTATTTTGATCATCACCACCAATGGAGTATTAACAATGAGCAAAGTCAATTGCCTTAGTTTAAATTTGCATCATTAAAAAAAAAAAAAAGGAGTCAACAATGAAACACAGTGAACACACAGTCTCCTTATAAAGAGTTTTGTTGGCTGGCTATTTTTTTCCTGGATCCTTTCCCAGGTGCTTGATCGCTCTGGTTGCCTTGATTTTATCATTAGGTTCTTTTCCTCACCACTTCCTCCCAGAACACTACTATGCAAAAGAACCCCAAGTACAGTGCAGTCACATCTTTTCAGACAGCAAAGCATTTTTTTAAAACACAAACCATTTTACACTGCATCAGTGTGCCCCTGAACCAAACAGTAGTAAAAGACATGCACATATATTGATACCTCTAGAATCAAGGCTCATATTCATTCGGATAACAGAATATTTTGCTTTGTTTAAAAAAAAAAAAAAAAGGTGTAGTTCCTTATCTTACAAAAAGTTTTATTTATAAAATATCTTAAAATCGCAGATTTTCTAAAAGCAATACAAAATGATGATGGGCTTAACCCCTTTTTCACAATGACACCCTTATGCACAAATTATACTGATGTACACAGAATGGATGACAGATGAGGAAAGGGCACCTAAATACCATAGGAAGCAATGTGTCTGGAAAGCTCATTTGTCAAGGTCATGATTGTGGCTGTCCATCTGTTTTCTTGGCAATAATGCACCAATTTCCATGATCATAGCTTGAGCTTAGTATCTGAACCTCAGGCACATTTTCTTCAAGCAAAGAGCCCAGCTCCCCTTCCCGAAAGACATGGTAGTAGCGCATGAAGGCTTTTGTATCCTGTCCATGAGCTGCCTGGTCTCTTACCACCACAGCAGTATTGACCATAATATCTGTGGTGCCAGCAGACAAAGTTCTTTTGAAGTGCTTGCCTGAAAGAGAATGGCCGCTATCTTGATGGATGTAGCCATTGTTTATGCTTTGTACAGGACCACTCAGAAATGAGGTCTCTCCATTGCTGTCAGGAACCAACACAGGCGGCTCTCCATCAGAATCTCTCAGCGAACTGGAAGCTGTCAGCCACTCCATTTTTTTATAATCCACATGCTTCATAAACAGGTCGTCATAGTCACCCAGTCTCTGCTCTTTCAGCAATGGTCCCTGGCAACCTAGATCTAGACTGCAGTGCCTCAAAGGCTGAACAGATACAGTACGGCTGTTTGTCCATCCAACTGTGTTCTTCAAAGGTGCCATCTGCTCGCTTTGCTTTCTCAGGGCAGACTCATCAAGAGATCTGGAGGAGAACCAAGAGCGGAAAGATCTCCCCAAGGCTCTGTAAAATCTGTTTTCTTCATCTTCAGAAATTTTAATGCAGCAAGCTTCGGCCAAGCAGCCATTAGGCTTCTGATCAAGGGGAATAGGGTAGCTGCACACAGAGCCCATGAGTTGGTGTGGATCCACAGTCTCAGATCTTACAGTGTGTGCCAGGTCGTTCTTGTGCCCAATCTTATTAGACTCAGAAAGCATTCGGGAGCACAGGGCTCTGTTCCATGGAACAAATACATCTTGTTTCGCAAAGCGTCGATTCTTTTGTTCCATTGCCCAGACATAAATCATCATACGGCCTCCAGGTACCAGCACCCTGGCCATTTCTTTTATTGCTTTGATTCGTCTTTCTTTCGTGGAGAAATGGTGAATCACTGGGAAAGAAGAGAAAAAAAGATGTTCATGTTTGGGAATGTGCAGGCTCTGCATTTAAATACACAAAAAAATTAAGGTTCTTCATTTAGAAAATCTCAGTTCTGCAATAAAAGGTTCAGATTTGCATAAATTAAGAATTTGCAATTCTTAATATGTGCATACTTTACAGTGCAATCCTATGTATATCTACTCTAAAGTAAGTCCAGGCGCCTGTCGCTGTGGAGCCTGAGCTGCACTAATCCTGGTAAGTCAGTGAGGAAGGTGTTATGGGAAGTCTGGGGGGTTGGGTTTGGGAGGGGCAAGGTAGAAGGTGGTTTGGGGGGAAGGGCTGAAACCTGATGGCAGCGACTTATGCCAAGATCCTATCCCAAGCTGCCTTCCCCCTTTCTCTCTGAGGACTTATGCCAGCTACGTAGTTCACATGGGTCTGAGGAGACCCATAGGTTGCTAGAAGACCTATCCAGAGGTCAATACTTGTGGCTGGCCTTCTGGTCTCCCCCCCCCCAACATTGTATGTAGCTGCCCCCCGTCAGCATGGCTGCATTGCAGACAATGGTGGGGAATAAGATTGGGCTGTTAATCTGGTTTTGTTAGTCTTGTTGGCCTTTAGTCATCTTTTCTCCAAAACTAAGAAATCCCAAACACCATAGCCTTTCAAGTAAGGGCTTCAGTCCCTTGATCATTTCAGTTGCCATTTGCTGCTGTTTCCAGTTCAACGATACATCTTGAGATATGGTGGCCAAAAGCTGAGCTCAAGCAAGAATGGAAAGACAGGCTCTAGTACTGCCACCTAGAGAAGGTGTGGGCAGTTTGTTCTGTCAAGGGGAGGGCCTGCAATATCTACTCAAACTGCTGATCCCTGTGAGTACATCAAGTCACTCACTATGCAATTAAAACAAAAACATAAGTCACCATTAAATGTCAGCAGAAAATGTACAAAATGGAAGAAGCTAAAGAGAGAAAGAAACATATTGGTCAGACGTAAAGGCCTGCCGAAAAATATGGCTCTTCAACCACCAGAGAGATTGATCTTGTTGCATCTCACAGGGAATTCCATGGTGGGGGCTTCCATAGAGAATACTCTCTCGCAATTCACCATTAATCCACACCTCAAAAGCCTGGGGAAGAGCCTCTCTCTTCACTTCTTTCCAGCTGAAAGCCAATTATTTAGAACAATGTGCAACAGACAGCTGCAGGAGAAAAGAAAATTGCTTTGGACAAATGTCGGTGAAAGCACTTGTTGTTTCTAATCTGAGCAACACTAATTGTTGGAGTGCGGAGAATACAATGAAAGAGTGACATCTTTTTTTTCTCTCCAGACACCCTGACTATTAAACA
The DNA here is from genome assembly GCF_035046505.1 of Tiliqua scincoides. Taxonomy (NCBI): domain Eukaryota; kingdom Metazoa; phylum Chordata; class Lepidosauria; order Squamata; family Scincidae; genus Tiliqua; species Tiliqua scincoides. Next base: position 65,636,069 of record NC_089826.1, read on the forward strand.
TTCTTACCTCCAACAGAGATGATTGCATTGAAGCACTGACCCCGAAAAGGAAGATTAAGGTTATCACAGATCATCACTTCACAACCTTTACTTCTTGCAATCTCTACCAAAGGGTCGCAATAATCGCATCCAAGATTATACACCTGGCTGTTGACACTGAGATACTTGCCAGTCCCACAACCTTAAGGAAAAAAAAACAACAAGTATCTTTGTTAAACAGGCAGCAGCCCATGGGTGGGTTCCCAATATAGAAAACAGCTCCATATTGCTCAATTGTCGAGAGGCTGCTGGTAACTGAAGACAGTAAGACTACAAATGCCCAAAGTCCTAGGGACAGACTAGACATGAGCACAAATGCATGAGCAAGAGGCATTCTTCTCCAAACAGAAGCACCTCTTCCTTTCAAAACTAGTCAGGTGGGATGTGTGTGTGTGAGCCCTTAGAGGGCCCTTAGATTTGGCCCTTAGAGTGGCACAAACCATTACAAAAGGAACTTGCTGTTCCTTACATCAAACATCAATAAAGTCCCACCTTAAAATGAGGACATCAAGTCAATGTGAAAACTGACTTCTTCAAACTACTCTGCATGCATTTTTTAAGAACATCCTGTGTCAGTCTACACAAAGAGCTGGGCTCAGTTTCCTTGTCTACACCAGCTCAGGGCCCAAGCCTATTCATGTCTACTCAGAAGTAAGTTCCATTATAGTCAATGGAGCTTACTCTCAGATAAGTGTTGATAGGATTGCAGCCTCAGTGTGTTTTCCTCATTCTGCCATTCTACAATATTAGCACACCAACCATTTTAGACATCTGTCAAAGGCACTGGGCGAAATAAGAATGAATTTGATCCATCTTTAGTAATTTGTAACAATAAGTGGTCAAAGATGAAGATGTGCACCTCCATCCCCATCTCCACTCAGCCAGTTTCACGGGGCCTCAATAAGCATTGCAGTACAGATCTGAATCCAAAGGTACATTCTCATCTGCAGTGACTTGGTATGCATGGAAGACTCCTTTCGCCCACCCTTTTCTCCTGGCAGAATGGCGCATTCTTTCACATAAATTACAATGGCACAACTGTGAAGAAAAATGAACTACATAATGGATCTCCTTTCTACCTACCCACAGCAACGCCAAGAAAAGTGCCAGTTAAAAGCAAACTCCTTCAGATGTATTTTGTCAAATACCATTTTGAAAAATGCTCCACATAATTGTAAGACAGTGATGGGAAAATAATCCCTTGCAAAACATACAGTTGGCAAGATGAAGGTGAGCAGCTAGATGAACAGAACTATTTTACTCTTCTTGCTAGCCTCCTAAAGGAGAACGTGATCTCCAGTAACTATGACAGAACAGTGGAGCATGTAAAGGCATTTCTGCCCAACATTGCATATATGCAACAGGGACCAAATGTGTATACTTGTGAGCTGGGCAAAAATGGGTTAAGAAATAAATGTTTTCAAACAGCCAGTGTTCCCTCTACATTGGGTTGGGAGGTGGGCGCACCACAACCAATGATCAAAGGTCACTTAACACACTTATTATGATGTGTGTGCCTTAATTCACATGTCCCAGAGCCACAGTGGTAATCTAAAAGAGCAAAATGTCTAATGCATACATCTTTAAGAATGCATTCATTGAGCATTTTCTCTGTATTCAAAGTATTTAAAATACATTATCTCAGTGACCTTTGCAGGACCTCTATAATATAGTACTATTATCTCATATTGAAAACAGGACAGAGGCAGAGCAAGTGTGGCCTAGGAAGTCTACAGCAGAAGTAAAATTTGAACCAGGAAGTCAGAGCTCAGTCTTCTCACCAGTACACTACACTGAGGGTGCAATCCTAATCCACTTTTCAGCACTGACAAAAGGGCAATGCAGTTCCGAGGTAAGGGAACAACATTCCCTTACTTTGAGGAGGCATCCATGAGTACCACCCAACTGCAAGATGCAGCACATATCACATTTGGCACAGCTATGTCAGTGTTGGAAAGTTGGTTAGGATTTGGGCCTAACTCTCACACCCCACTCAGTACCTTATTGTGGTACCTTTAAGTTAAGCAATTCATGACCACAAGGATGTAGCAATATCAACTAGTTCAAGAGCTTTAAAGAAGAATTAAGCAAATCCATGGGAGTATAAATCTACCACAGTCTATTAGTCATGGTAATGGTAGCATAAACCTCTATGCTCAGGAGCTTTGAACACTAGATGCTGGGGACAAACCACATAGGACAGCCATTGCCTTCAGGCTCTGTTTGTAGATTTCCTGGCCAGAAACAGCTGGTAGCAGAGTTCTGGTCTAGACAGACCTTTGGTAAGATCCAGCAATATTCTCCCAAGTTAAGTAAGAGAAACGGCTCTGTGCACTGAAATAGTAAAATGAGCAGATATGAAAAAGAAATTCCCCAGTCACTGATCTGGTCCACATGGCATAGCTCTCGACCATGCCAAGCTCCACTACCCATAGAAGCTTCACAACTAAATGCCAATGGACAGGGAACAGCTCTGCTTGTTCACTGGATTTATATGTGGGACTGTCCCTTCTATGAAATAGGCCAGTGGTCTTCAACCTTTTATCATACCATGATCCCAATATATAAATATATAAATGAAGTATGAAACTGGGACCCCACCATCAATCCCGGTCTCCCTCCCAGGACACTATGCGCCCACCCTCATCCTATCGTCTCTTAGTCCCCACCTCCGCAACACCATCCCAGCGCTGTTCACTGTAACCACATACTTGGTTACCATGGTAGCATTTGGTATTTGGTTACCAAGAAGTTGCCATGGAGCCTGGAACTAGTGAAAGCTATTTTAGCACAATTGCTAAGAACCTGAACAGGACTGGGACACAATCGCCTGATACCTGAAGGGGTATACAAGATGAATCCTGCACATGCCTGATCTTGTCTGATCTCGGAAGCTAAGCAGGGTCAGGCCTGGTTAGTACTTGGATGGGAGACCGCCTGGGAATACTGGGTGCTGTAGGCTTTTACCATAGTCTTTTGAGACTGAAGGTTGCCAACCATACCAGATGCCTCCCCCTTTTACCTGGTGGTTCTCTAGTCCAGCGGTCTTCAATCTTTTTCATTCCTGTAAATTGTTGCAATTCCACAACTAAGGTTTAGCGACCCCATTAGGAGCCCAACCCCAACATTGAAGAACACTGAAATAGGAAATGCAGAGCCCAATCCTGATCAACTTTCCAGTATCAGTGCAGTCATGCCAAAGGGATGCACACCACATTCTGCGGTGGTGGAGGGAATCACAGAGAACTCCTCAAGATTAGGGAATGTTTTTTCAGGGTCGCATTGCAGCTGCATTGGCACTTGAAAGTTGGTTAGGGTTGAGCTGTCAGACATTCTGGACTCTGGTATTATGTTCTCCTCAGAGTACATGCAGAGCTCTGGGTTGGAGCTTATATCATGAACAAAGAAATAACAGCACGTCTTTCCTTCATTTCAGCAGGGCTTGCAATGGAATAAATGTATCTTGTGCATAAAACAAGACTCAACACATCATCTGGCTTTTATATGTACATAGAAAAGAATTTTATAATACACATTAGTTGTTCCCAAACTATGGATTGGGACCCACTGGTGGGCCGTGACCAAATTTTTGGTGGATAGCCAAAATTGTAAAGGGTGATCAGAAAACTAATTGCTTCAAGTCCTGACGCAGTTGAAAAATCAGATACTGTAGCTGCAAATTGCAGGAGTTCAGCTCTTTGCAGGGTAGTCTGCAAGACAGCTGCTAATTGCCTGGCAAAAGGAGCCAAGCTCTTGCAGTTTGTAAGCGCGTGTAAATACAGAGAGATAAAGTTTGAGGGTCATTTTTCTGGTTGTTATTATTACTTATAAATAAATAAAATATTATCTCTTTCTAGATCTTTTTTAAAAAAATGTGTCCTGGTGCTAAAACGTTTGGGAACCACTGCCCTATATTATGATGGTCTCACAGGTTAAAGATGATGCGAAAGTCTTCTCGATTTTTTTCACCATACTCCGCAGAGAACGGTACCTATGTCAGCAATGAGGCTGCCTGGCTTTTGATCCAGTAGAAACTGTCGCACACGAGGCCATGCTTTGCTCTGAAGCTCACTAAAATAGGTGGCGGTGCTTTTATAGACGCTGTGCACGTGCTGCTTTTCTAGCTGGGAAGCCTCCTGTTCCATCCTGCAAGGCACAAAAATACATAAAGCAACATGAGCAGCACAGTGCCGAGTTAAAGTCCAGAAACACAATGTAGAGAGCCTCAAAGATCATGCAATCCAATGCCCCACTGGAAGCAGGAGGGCAGATTTTTATATCCACTTCTATTGAAAAACCTACAAAGGGAGAGTCCCGTAGCTTTCCATTTTTAAATAAATGAATGAACACATTCCCAGGCTGCAGCACCATCCAGGTTCTGCTCTTCTTTGGAGCTCACAGGAAATGGATCGTATCTTCACAAGGCTTGCATTATTTACAAATGTACGGGTCTGAGCATTTAGATGGAGTTAATATGTTACTGAGAGCAAGTCCTACCTGCAACAGGTGACAGCACCCCAAAGAGTGCCTTGGCTGTTGGCTGGTTCTCACCCTTAGCTTCCACTACAGCCTCTGCCCCTTTCTGTCTCTGCCAGACTCTGCCAAGACTTGCTGCCTTTGCTTCACTCTCTGCCCCAATGGGAGCCAAGAGTCACCTGACACGCCTCAGCCCCTCCCCCATCTGTTGACTTGGCCTTTATTGACTATTCATTAGGGGCTTTTTGTTCAGAGAAACATCCTTTTAACAAAAGCCTGGGTCCCTGTTATACTTTAAGGACAGTTAAGAACTAGCCATTGACCTGCTGAATTCTTAGGGCCCAATCCTATCCACGTTCCAGCACCACAAAGAGCCCAATCCTATCCACATTCCAGTAGCAATGCAGCTGCAATGCAGCCCTGAGATACGTGAGGCCTCCATGACTGCCCCCCCCCCCATCATAGGCTGCAGTGCATGCCCTGTTGGCACAGCTGCATCAGAGCTGGAAAGTTGGACCCACAGAGTTATAAAACCAGAACTGACCAGCTGGTATTCTATCATGTAAGGGTAGCTGATGTAATTACTGAATTATTACTCCTAAAACCAATTTCCTAATTCCAGAACAATATCTTACTACGGTGATATGGTAGCCCACATTTCAGTATAGTTATGGCTTCATATTGCTGCTATAACATACATTATTAGCACACACAATATATATCAACAGAATGCGAAATTTGTTACCCTATCCATGCCACTTCTCCATTTAGGGATACTGGCCGCCCATAAGGTCTGGGTGATCTACATGGTTGGTATCTAGTATGGGCCAGATTTCTTAAATTCTGGCTCAGTGTTTGTTTTAAAGCTGAGCAGGCTCCACTTCTTGCAACCTATGGGCTCCATACAACCTATGGGCTACTCTCTTTCCATCTCCAAAATCCACTCTATTGGGCTTTCTGCTGACCAGTTGGAAGCAGGAACCCTGAATACTTCTTTAAAGAGTCTTTTGCTTAGATTACAGGACACTAAAAGGCAAGAAATTTATACAGCAGCAGCCAAGGTTTGCTCTCCTTCTCACCTGTAGTTACCAATTACTTCTGGACATACCCCTAGGTACCTATATCTGATTTAAGACCCCCAGCTCCTTATGGTGCTTATGCGTCAGTGCGATGCAATGTATTTCCGTCAAAAGTGCTGTATGCTAGATTTAACTGGAGCTTGGTGGTTGATAGATGCTGAGACTGTAACCTAGAGGCTACTGAAACTCTGGCATACAGTGTTTTTTATTGTCCTTGGTATGATGATTTACATACTGTTTTTCTGAATCCATTACTGACCTGCTACTTGGGGACCAGCAATTATGTAATTTTGCGTTCCCTTCTTTCTACTTCTGACAAACTAGCTATTACCGAATTTGCTGATTATCTCTATGCTATTATCCAGAGACACAAAGTTACATTTCCTGCTCTTCTCAGAGCTGCTAATATATGAGCTTGTGGGAACCCCCTTGTTAAAGGCAGGCCATTTGTTTGTTTATTTATATTTATGCTTATGCCTCATAAAGGTTAATGAAATGAAATCTATATGGTTGCAGCTTCCCACTGCTACCTCAGTTTCTTTTTTTACTTTTTCTTAGAGACTGCATTGAACAAACTCAGTGCTAAGGCTGCATAAGCTTAAAAGTCTCCACTGAAATCTCTACCCCACACCAGAACAACTGAAACAAGGGGGAAGCAGTTGCTACCTTTATTCAGTCAGCCAGAGCTAATGCTTGTTTACAGATCGTCTCCCAGGAAGCAAACAACACATAAAGGAATGGGGAAGAGAGTGAAGGCATTTAGGAATTATACAGAAGCACTGACGCGCACTGACGCTGGACCCAGCAATCACATTCCTTAATTTTCAAAGACTTTCATGGTCTGAATACCTGGCAGCTATTTTAAAAGAGAAACCTGTCGCTGCTTTTATGGCTCAACAGTGGTACAGGTTAAACTTGCACAAATAATACTGATATGAACTCTCAAGAGTCAGGAACACTTATGTTTTCAACTCATCAGTAACTGTGATATGCAATCCTATGCAAGTTTTCTCATTGCCATGTAAGAGTGCATAGAATTACAGCTTTTAATGGTGTAAATAACCCAGCAGGCACAGGCTGCAATCCCAACCACTTTCCTGAGAGTAAGTCCCATTGAACAAAATAGGACTTACTTCTGAGTAGACCTAGTTAGGCTTGTGCTCATAGAGGCTTAAGAACACTTTAAAGCAGAGGTTCTTGACCTTTCTTGGGAAGCTGACGAAAGCCTTCTCCCCAGAAAAATGTACATAAACATATTCATACAGCATTTTTGCACCTGGTCCATGGACCCCCTTGAAGCCCAACCATGAACTCCCTAGGGATCCATGGAGGCAGGTTCAGAACCACCTGCTTTAAAGCTCCTCAATATCATTTGGTAACCAGCTAGGTATTACCCCAGGGAGCAAGTTGGGGAGGGAAGATCTGTATCTTGCAAGGATCACTTCCTGAATTCAGTGTGCTCTGAACAACACACAGAGATGCTGCAACCCCCTGCAGCAATGTTTCTCCAACTGTGGGTTGGGACCCACTAGGTAGGTTGTGAGTCAATGTCTGGTGGGTCCACGTTCATTTCAATATTTTATTTTTAATATATTAGATTTGATGCTACCATGGTATGTGACTGCATTTGGGGAAATGTTACAGATCTGTACTTTAACAGCTTACTATGCATATGCTTTGAACAATGATAGTCAATGGCTTATTCCTGGGTAAGAGTGGGTAGGATTGCAGCCTAGAATTGTTAAAAAATTTTCCTGCTTGATGATGTCACTTCTGGTCATGACTTCATTTCTGGTGGGTCCCAACAGATTCTCATTCTAAAAATGGGTCCCGGTGCTTAAATGTGTGAGAACCACTGCCCTGCAGAAATCTTGCCAGCCAGCTTCAGGGTACAGTACAGGTTTTGCCTTCACCACTAAAGTGTTGTTCTGTGCAACAAAGAAACTGAAGTTACAAAGAACTGAACCTAGTCCTGTCTCAAAGCCTGATCTCCCAGCTTCCATTTTTTAGGTCAAGTTAAGAGAATGTAACAGCAAAGTGTGATGGAACCCAAGGAATTTGCTTGCAGAGGCTTCTATCCTATTTTATTTGTTTACAATGTATTTCCCTCTTGAGCCAAAGAGATCAGGGCAAGTTACAACAGATCAGCAATTTTCAACAAGTGTGCAACACACTGGTGTGCAGCAAACAGTCCATAGGTGTGCCACAGGAGTTTATTAGTGCGGTCACTAGGGGATATACACCAGCAACATAGTGTGCCTTGTCAATTGTCAAAAAACAGATGGCCTTAACAATATTAGCACTTTGTCAGTGTGCTATGAGATGAAAAAGGCTAAAAATCATTGCAATAGATTCTTATCTAATTTAATCTTTGCAACAGTTCTGTCAGGTAGAGAGAGACTTTCCCAAGCCTACAAAGATCAGTCAAGGATCACAATCAATGACTTCTATCACATCACCTTCATTCCCCTCTCATAAAAAATCCTTTTGTCTCCAACCTTAAATTCAACACAGGTCTTATGTTTCCCACTTATGTATGTTTTATTTTACTTCGCTGTTTACGGCTTTTTGTATTATGGTTGTCTCAGAATCCTACTCAAAAAACAGTCAGTTCCATTTGTTTTATTTCACAGACAGACACCCCCCCCCCATCCTCTATGTCTGCAAATCATAAACCACTTAAGCTTTCTTATGTTTAAGCTAGTTTGGAATTCTTGGAGTCAATAAGAATAAGCCTTCTTAAGTGGTTTGTAAATAACAACCAAAGTGCCTTCTCCACTCCTTCAGAAACCTTTTCTTCCATCCCAGCATTTCTCAAACAAAAAAGAAAAGATGGAGGATGTTCATACTAAGCACAAACCTCTTTACAGAATTGCCAGCTTCTGCCAACAATCCATTACAGTACCTTGCCTGAAAATTAGGGAAGCTTCAAGCAGAGCAAAAAGTCAACACAAGCTTGCTCCAATTTTGGACATGATCCAAAATGATTTGGAAACCCCAGCCAGGCTATGAGATATAACAGTTGGATCAGGAAGAACTGGCTTTCAAGTCCCCATTCAGTTATGAAAGTTACTATGACCCAGTCTTATCCTTCCCCCCACCCTGCTGGTGCAGCCATACACAAAAAAAACAGGCACATTGGTGGAAGGAGTAGATCAGGAGGTTTTAAATACCCTTACATCTCTGTAAGCCTCCTGCTCCACAACTGATCTCCTTGGACCAATGCTATAGATTTCACTCCTTCAGAATGGGAAGGTGGAGGAACGGGGCAGAGACCAGGGTGGGGAGGGGGGGTGCTGAAGCAGGGAGGGGAGCAGTAATTGGCGGTAGCAGAAGAGGGGACAGTATTGGCGATGACAGCACCACCGACAACCTATCCCCCTTCCCAGCCTTGATCCCCCAACCTGAATCCATTAGGACTTGCACTAGCAAAATAGCTGATGCAGATCCGAGTAGACCCACCAGGGCAGCAGAGGCTTTCCCCAGAGCAAGGGAATAAATGTTCCCTTATCTTGAGGAGATTTTGGGACCCGAAACTCCCCAGTAGGATGCAACGCATGCTCTGTTGATGCTGCTGCATCAGCACCAGAGAAGTCAGGTAGGACTGGATGTCCGTTTAGTAACCCATAATTTTATGACAGAATTGTGATGAAGGAGAGAAAAGTAAACATTATCTATTCTGCCCGGCTGAGGGTGTTCCAATCCGACTACCTAATCCCTGTATCTGGAAATGCCAGGGACTGACCCTGGAACTTTCTGCCTGCAACACCATGTTAAAGCAGAAGCAGAGAACACCTATATCCCCCCTCAAAACTTTCACACCCCAAGTACCAAACTCCTAGACCAAAAAAAGATTGCCCTCTGTTCTCCCTATCTGCATGTCATTTCCCTTGCAGCTCTCTATCGCACAACTGTCCTTCAAACCAACATCCAATTCTTCTCTAATACCACATTCCCCAGGCTCATTTTAAAACATCTTTTCAGACTGGCTTGTCTGGCTTGACTGAACTGCCTTCTTTATGTTTTTGATTAGATTGTAAACTGATAAGTGGGGCAGGGCTGGTCTTATTTTGCAATTCGTATGAGGCATCTAGCAGGTTTCTGATGCAGACCCATGCACACTTACCTGGGAGTAAGCCTCAGTGAACACAGTGAGACACTTCTGAGCAAGCATGCATAGGATTGTGCTGTTAGGCACAATAAAATAATAATCAGTTTGTTTCCTTCAGGCAAAAATATGTTGCTTGAGTGCACTGGAAGGCAGTGAAAATTCCTAAAACATTTCTCAGCTGAAAACTCATGCCCAGCAATACCTTACGACAGAACATTTGTGTTCCCTTGTTTATTCAAAATCATTCTGTTGATCAGCAAAAAGGGCATTTGCAGCCACACTGTGCAATGGAAACACTTTTGTGTAGAAAGAAAACTGAAATATTTACAGGCCTTTTCTACAAGGAAATGAATCATCCGTCCTTAAGATGCAATTATAGCAACAACGAAAAACATATTCTTGTTCATTTGTTCAAAAGTTAATTACGTTTAAACTCTTCTGGCACAGCTTTTGGGTATTTCTTTTAATCCTAATTTCAAAGACTGAAATATAATAGAGGTGTAACTTCATGAAAATCTGGGTTTCTGTGGAAAAAACTCAGTGAACCTCCTCCCTGCCCCATTAACTGTTAAATACTTCCTGGGTAATTATGTTTTAAAAGATAAGACTTCAAAAAGAATTTTTTTCTTTTAAAAAAAAAAATGTGCAATTACATATTTATTCCTGTTCATGAGAGAAAGTAATGTGTAGACAAGGAGTGGCACTAACATTTTAGACACATGAGTAGATTTTGTTTGGCACATTTTAATATCCAGAGAAACTCTGTTGCAGCAACCTGTACCCCCAACTGCCCAGGGGACACACACACACACACACACACACACACACACACAATTCTGTGTGCCCTGTGGGGAAAGAAGGAGATGACACCCCAAGACAAGTGAGCTTGTGCCAGCAGATCTATAAAGATCTTCATGTTAGTTTTACTTTAATGCCACTTTAAAGAAGCACTAAAATCACACATCAAGGGCAGGTTGGGACCAACTATCCCCATGTGCAATTAGGCACCAGCATCCCAGGTTGGCGTAAGAAGATATGCGTGCACCCATGCTACTCCCCCACATGGATTACAACAGCCAATGAAGGGGGTCATCCAAATTGGCCCAAATGATAGAAAATCATTTTTAGGGAAGTGTTGGAAATAGATTTAGTTACCTGTACTAGATAGCAGATTTCGAACAGGTATCTCCAGTTTTGAATACCATTTGGAAGGTATTTGAGGAACTAGGGGCGCAATTCTAACCCCTTATGATAGTGCTTTCCAGCACTGACATAAGGGCAATGCAGCTCTGAGGTAAGGGAACAAACATTCCTTACTTTGAGGAGGTCTCCATGAGTGACACCCAACTGCAGGATGCAGCACTTTTCCCATTGACACTGCTATGCCAGTGCTGGAAAGCACTGACATAAGGGATTAGGATTGCGCCCTAGGGCTGCAAACCTTTACATACATTCCTGGGTGTAACTCCTATTGAGCCCAATGGAACTTACTTCTAAGTATACAGGCATATGATTATGCTGTAAGAGGGCTTTAAGAGTTTCCTCCAGGAAAGAATCAAGCTCAGAGCACAGGACACCTTTGAGTAATTAAGGTTAACTGAGGAGAATGCAGCATTGCAATGGCCTTTAGAAGTCAGATGCTCAGTGCTTTTATATCCCAAGATGGAGTTTGGGGTCAAAATGGAACCCAAGCTTTTTTGGGTCAATATGTTTGGTAAACAAGAGACTAGCAGGTCCCTAGATGGAGGCCAATGCTAAAGATCTCCTGACCCACACATTCTTCTCTGTGATCCACAGTTAATCCTGCTTTGTCAGGTCTAGAAGGACTGATGCTTCTCACCTCATAAGAACATAAGAACAGCCCCACTGGATCAAGCCATAGGCCCATCTAGTCCAGCTTCCTGTATCTTACAGTGGCCCACCAAATGCCCCAGGGAGCACACCAGATAACAAGAGATCTCATCTTGGTGCCCTCCCTTGCATCTGGCATTCTGACATAGCCCATTTCTAAAATCAGGAGGTTGCGCATACACATCATGGCTTGTACCCCGTAATGGATTTTTCCTCCAGAAACTTGTCCAATCCCCTTTTAAAGGCATCCAGGCCAGATGCCATCACCACATCCTGTGGCACGGAGTTCCACAGACTAACCACACGATGAGTAAAGAAATATTTTCTCTTGTCTGCTCTAACTCTCCCAACACTCAATTTTAGTGGATGTCCCCTGGTTCTGGTGTTATGTGAGAGTGTAAAGAGCATCTCCCTATCCACTCTGTCCATCCCCTGCATAATTTTGTATGTCTCAGTCATGTCCCCCTGCAGGCGTCTCTTTTCTAGGCTGAAGAGGCCCAAATGCCATAGCCTTTCCTCGTAAGGAAGGTGCCCCAGCCCCGTAATCATCTTATTCACTCTCTTTTGCACCTTTTCCATTTCCACTATGTCTTTTTTGAGATGCAACGACCAGAACTGGACACAATACTCCAGGTGTAGCCTTACCATAGATTTGTACAACGGCATTATAATATTAGCTGTTTTGTTCTCAATACCTTTCCTAATGATCCCAAGCATAGAATTGGCCTTCTTCACTGATGCTGCACATTGGGTTGACACTTTCATCGACCTGTCCACCGCCACCCCAAGATCTCTCTACTGATCTGTCACAGACAGCTCAGAACCCATCAGCCTATATCTAAAATTTTGATTTTTTTGCCCCAATGTGCATGACCTTACACTTACTGACATTGAAGCGCATCTGCCATTTTGTTGCCCATTCTGCCAGTCTGGAGAGATCCTTCTGGAGCTCCTCACAATCACTTCTGTTCTTCACCATTCGGAAAAGTTTGGTGTCATCTGCAAACTTTGCAACCTCACTGCTCACCCCTGTCTCCAGGTCATTTATGAAGAGGTTGAAAAGCACCAGTCCCAGGACAGATCCTTGGGGCACACCGCTTTTCACCTCTCTCCATTGTGAAAATTGCCCATTGACACCCACTCTCTGCTTCCTGGCCTCCAACCAGTTCTCAATCCATGAGAGGACCTGTCCTCTAATTCCCTGACTGTGGAGTTTTTTCAGTAGTCTTTGGTGAGGGACCGTGTCGAACGCCTTCTGAAAGTCCAGATATATAATGTCCACGGGTTCTCCCGCATTCACATGCCTGTTGACCTTTTCAAAGAATTCTATAAGGTTCGTGAGGCAAGACTTACCCTTACAGAAGCCATGCTGATTCTCCCTCAGCAAGGCCTGTTCATCTATGTGTTTTGAGATCCTATCTTTGATGAGGCATTCCACCATCTTACCCGGTATAGATGTTAGGCTGACTGGCCTATAGTTTCCTGGGTCCCCCCTCTTTCCCTTTTTAAAGATGACATTTGCTATCCTCCAATCTTCTGGCACCGTGGCCGTTCTGTGGGACAAGTTGCATATCTTAGTCAAGAGATCTGCAACTTCATTCTTCAATCCCTTAATAACTCTTGGGTGGATGCCATCAAGGCCCGGTGACTTATTGATCTTTAATTTATCAATTAAAATAAATTAATTTTAGCAGAGCTGAGGCCTTTCCATCAGCTCTGCTAGCAGGCAGGTTTAGTGGCATTCCCTACTCAGAAAGAAGATGTACCTGTGACAGGAATTGTGTGGAGACATTACATCATATATTTTTTTACTGCCCACTCCATGATACCCTTCGTAAGATCTAACTGGCTCCACTGCTGAACTAAATGCAGGGCTGGGAGGATTCATTTAAATTACAAACTCTTCTTTCCATAGAGGAAACTGTCTCTCTTGACAAGGTTGCCAACTTTGTTTCTGGGATTCTGGCAGGATGGAATTCTGGGTCTTCCACTATATTATGGTGAATGGGGGGAGGGGGTATTGGATGATTACGAGTGCTTTATTTTACTGTTTGTGTGTTCTGAATGTTTAATGTTTGGTTGCTGTTTCGTATTTCCATTATCTATGCCAATAAAGGTCTTATGTATGTTATTGATCTTTAATTTATCAATGAGGTCTGAAACATCTTCTCTTTTAACCTCTATCTGACTTAACTCCTCGGTCAGGAGGGGCAGCAGTATCTGCCCGAGGTCTTCTGCCGTGAAGACAGATGCAAAGGACTCATTTAATTTCTCTGCCATCTCTAAGTCTCCTTTTATCTCCCCTGTCCCTCCCTCACCATCCAGAGGGCCAACCGCTTCTCTGGCAGGTTTCCTGCTTCTAACATATTTGAAGAAGCTTTTATTATTCCCCTTAATGCTCACACAAAACTGCAGACTCCTCAAATGAACCTGTCCCTTTTCCTGTTATGAGCGCCTTTTCTCCCAATAACATCCTGAACAATCATTCCTTCTTTCTCCACTGCTACTACAAAACAGAAGAAGAAAGCATGTGCACCAAAGTTCTTCATTATCACACCTATTGTGCCATAGGTGCAAACCTGGGAGAATTCATTCCATTTGGACACTTCTGTGCCATTCATGGAAGTGCCTAGAGGCTCCCTTGAAAAATCTAAACTCACATTTTGACTAGATTTTCAGAAATGTATATGCAACTTGCATATAGACTTATAAAAATCTAGTGTCACAATGAAATGCTAGATTTTCAAAGGAGACTTGAGATGCTGCAATGATTCGCACAACAGTTTCCAAAGGGGGTTGTTCCCTAAGCCCTCTGGAGCATATCTATTGATCTATGTGCCAGGAAGGGAAGATGAAAGGCCTGCATAGACTCTTCTTATCTCTTGCCAAAGGACTAATACAACCAAAGGAAAGCAGGATAAGATGAGGGGAAGATTGCTCCTTCTCTCCTTCTAGCTAGCCAGTCAGCACAACTGCCAAAGCCTGCCAGTACCTACTAAGTGGGAGCAGGTAAACTAGGGGGTAAGCAAGCAGGGTATAGTAGTAGATGCATGTCCACACGAGGGTCCCAAACATGGGTAAGTCCCAGGGTTCAGCACACCGTAGCAGAAACCTGCTCACTATGATCAATTTGAAAAAGCCAATCCCAAATGAAGAAGGGGCATGATTTCCTTCTCCTACTCCTTGATGTACTCCTCTTTCTGCTTTCCTCACCATCTCTCTTTTTATTGCTAGAAGAGTAGCTTGTATCCATCATAAAACTATGTATCAACAGTACTCAAGTGCTGCTTGATCTGCACTTCTATCTCATTTAGAAATGACATAGGGAACAATCCTAACCAACTTTACAATACTGGCATAGCTGTGCCAGTGGGGCATGCACTGCATCCTGCAGTTGGGGGGCAGTCACGGAGGCCTTCTCAAGGTATGTCAATGTTTGTCCCATAACCTCGAAGCTGCATTATCCTTATGTCAGTGCTGGAAAGTGCGTTAGGATTGCGCCCTTAGATATCCAAAGTCAATGTATTTTTCTGCTCAAGTCCCAGATCACAGCACTTTGATTTTACATTATGTAACAAATTACAGAGTCTAATCAGTATCCATTAGTATACCACTTTCCAGAGAATTGAAGGAAAAAAATTACTGTGATTCCAAGACAGGTGCATGGTTTAGTTGACTGACAGCAGCCAGTACCAGATGCTTACAGGAAGTGTGGGATGCTCGCACTCACTCAGGGTCCAATCCTAGGTAGTGCGCGCTGGCTCACCACCGGCATGCACTGTCACAAATGTGCCATAAGGCACGTTTCCGGGCCCTAGCACCAGTTCTCTGCCAGTGCTAGCCTCGTGCTGGGTTAGCACCGGTGAAGCACCGGAGCTCCACCGCTTGGCAGTCGCACAGATTACCAGGCAATGGAGAGGTACGTGGGGGCGTGGGGGAAGGCGGGGAGGAGGCATTCTGGGGTGGAGGGATGCAGGTGGGGAGGAAGGGAGGCAGCACTTGTGGAGCTTTGCTCCACCAGATCCAGAGCCTCCGTGTCAGGCTGGCCGCCCAACACAGAGGCTCTTCATTCTACGCCAACCTTCAGGTTATCATAGAATCAAGTAGCCCCATTGCAGGGCTACTCAGTTTACCCGGGGAAAGGGGACAAAAGTCCCCTTTCCCAAGGAGGAGGCGGTGGCTGCCTAGAGCGCGCTGGATGCAGCGGCAGCCATTTTCGGTGCCGCTGCAGCTCCACGTACCAGGCAGCTCAGGACTGGGCTGTATCTCTCCTCTCTCATTCAATTGAATGGTGTTTTTTTCAAAAGCAGGATTCCCTAACTATGTACTGTAATGTAACTATGTACTTGTAGTCAACCTCAAATGTTTTTTTTTTCCCAGAAATTCTATGGCATTATAGGTCTACTCAGACACTTGACTTCAAGGTCCCTGTTTTTATCCACCCTTGCCCCTCACTAGGGTTTTTCTGATAGAACAGCCAAGTCTCCTAAAAGTTTAGTGAATGGCGGAAAGATAAAAGATACAACTTTGCTCTTATTCCATCTCTCTTCCAGGAAAGCCTTCAACAGTTTCATTCCTGCCAGTCATTCAGTTTTTACGGGCATGTTTTGAGCTCTGCCAGGAAAAACAAATACAGAAGGTTGTAACCCTACCCCACATACCACGTGCCAAGGCCTTTTTACTGAAATGAAATTTGCATTGCCTTCAAGAGAAATTTTGTGGACATGTGGAATGACATGCAATGTCATTCCACAAAGGCCTGGAATCAATCTATGCTAAGACTTTTAAAACTATGGCATGAGTTATGCTGGCTTTTTTTTTTTTATGGATGAATTGCATTATTGATAGATTTTATAGCAATTACAATCTGTACCAGCCTTTGGTACAATTTGTACCTAGCAATTACAATCTGTGTTTGTCATTAAAAAAAAAAAAAACTCATCCTGTTCATGGCAAGATTAAAAGCAGTGTGATTATACCTTGATGTTGCCAGGCTAATTAAAAGTGTATTCACTGCC
This sequence comes from Tiliqua scincoides, assembly GCF_035046505.1. NCBI lineage: Eukaryota > Metazoa > Chordata > Lepidosauria > Squamata > Scincidae > Tiliqua > Tiliqua scincoides. The sequence goes on from NC_089826.1 coordinate 65,652,643, forward strand.
ACTGACTTGTTTTAATGTAATGAATATATTATCTCTTGTAGATGATTCATGTACTGAAGTATCCACCCCAACTTCCAAGCCATTTTGTTGTTCTGGATTAGACTGCATTTTCCAATCCACTGAAGTAGTATTAAATATTAACTACAAAGCATTGAACCTGGTTCTGCATCAATTATGCAACATTTTCTTCTACCATTGTATATAAATGATTATGCCTACAAGGTCTGGATGTGAGGGGTGCTGAAAACCACACTGAAGCCGAATCTAGGCAAGCCCTGACACCTAGCAGGTCTTATGAACTGTGTGGGGAGGGCAGGTAAGATAGGCACTCTTGACAAGAAATGCCAGATGCAAGACTGCTTCTTATGCCCATTTGGAAGCTTTGGTAAGGGGCTGTCAAATAAGCTGTGGTCTTATTAATTCTTTTGGGGATCCCAAACCCCAGAAAGTATTTCAAGCCAAATTATTAAACCACCTTTAGGGCTAGGAAATAATGCCCTTAACAGCTGGGGTTTTCAAATTCTCAGGAAGTTTGAGGACTACAGTAAGTCCTTGCAGGGGAGGGAAGGGAGGGGAGGAGAGGGAAGGGAGGCAGTGGGGGCAAGGGGAAGGCAGCAAGGCAATCCCTAGGATTGTGTCACTAAGGGGGACTGTAGTTGAACCCTGTAGTTCAACAGCATTTGTAGCTGAATACAAAAGTCATTCAGCTTTTAAAGGCATATTATGAGCTCTGCCAGGAAAAACAAATGTCCTACCCCACACACCATGTGACACTTCACCTACTGAAGTGAAAGTTGCCATCTAGAGAAATTTTGTCAATGTACAATATTAACCTTGTTCCACAAAGGACTGGAATCTTTCTGATGGTGGCTTCTGGTCAGTGAAAAGGGAAAATCAAAGGAGAAGAATGTTCAAACTAGCAGGATGCAGATTAGGGGTGAGCTGTTTGCGCACATGCCATGATTTTACAGGTCAAGCAATGGAACTTGGGTTTACGTGTCTGAGAGTAATGACAGATTGGTCTCCAGGCCTGGATCAAGGTAGGTGGCTAGTGACTGGAACTGTACCAATGAAGGAACTTTGGCTGGCAAGAACAGACAGGTGGGGCATTAGGCATGGTCAATAAGGAATATTTTAGAAATTAACCACTGGTCATGGTGTTGGGGCTTGTCCTCCATCAAAACTAGTCCAGACTCTGGTGTAAAAATTTGGGTGTGGCCCCTGCCATCAGCTGAGAAGGAAGTTTGGCCCTTCATCCCCTCCTAATTTGACACCCCAACTTTAGCTAGTAGAATTCATGGTAGCCAACTTCCCAGCAGGAGAGGTCACTGAGTAAAACACACCAGTGCTTTGGATTGATTTTGACTCACGTAGCCCTAAACTTATGATAATTTTATAGGTAACTACAGATTTTCTCCTCAAATAATCCTTCCATCTTGTTAATATACTCGTATATACTAGTTGGTTGCTCTCTCTATTTACATAATGGGCCCCAAAACACACAAAAAAAAAATTAGCAGGGGATATTAGCAACTAAGTTACATTTAACTGACAGTTCATTTTTTCCAGTCGTTACCAGGTCCCTAAAATGCAATGACAACCAATATTAATTCTATATAACACTGGCTGTAATTAGGTTATAGGGAACCAGTGGAAGATATATTTTACAGTACAGGCATGCCCCAGTATCTGCAGAGGTTCCATTCCAGAACCCCCCGCAGTTGACTGAAATTGCAGATACCAACAAATGCCCCCCACCCTCTGGAGGCAAGAGGAGTTCTGCTCACCTCTGGAGGGTCCTCTGAGCCCAGCAGAGGCCACGGATATCCATCTACCTTAGAAGGAAAAAAATGACATTTGCAGTTTTTCTGTAAAACCCGAAGTGACATTTTTAATGCCTTATAAGGAATTAGGAGGCCCCAGGAAGCAACCGAGGGATACACAGATATGGGATCCATGGATACAGGGGCGGGGGGGGGGGGTCCTCCTGTATTACAAAAAAGAAAAAGGTACAAAATTTGGAAATAGTTCCAATGAAGACAGTCAAAAGCCCTAGCAAACAGGTCAAACTGGATTTAAAAGTACATACAGATTAGGAAGATTAGGATTATGCTTACTGAACCCACTCTCTTTTACATATATTGATCAGAGTTTCAGCAAGAACATATGTGTGGACATCCCAAAGAACTTAGACCCTGAATGTGAGGGCAGAGAAGAACTCATGCATCCAGAGCAACACACAATGGGGTGCACATCAGTGAGGCCGCTAGTACCCACAGAGAATGATCAGATACAGAATTCAAATCTCTTCCTGCAAGAGATTTATCACAGAAACATAAAGCTCAATAGCTACAGAACTTAAAAAATAGCCTATAATTTTTAGTGACTCCTTTGGGATTTTTTTTCTATCACTGCTAATATTCCAGGTTGGATTTTCATGCTTGATCCTGCAAAAACTCTCAACCCCTGGTTTCACACATTCAGGACCCAATCCTATCTGACTTTCCAGCACTGATGTAGCCATGCTAATGGGGCATGCACTACATCCTGTGGTGGTGGGGCAGTCATGGAGGCTTCCCCAGGGTAAGGTTCCCTTACCTCAGGGTTGCACTGTGGCTGCATCAGTGCTGAAAATCTGAATAGGACTGGGCCCTCAGAGTCATAAAATTTCAAATGATGGTTAGTATCCCTAGAAGGCAAAGTCAAGAGAACGACAGCTTGGATTGAATTTTATTATCTATAACTTATCATCCCTAGCAGCAACACTGAAGGCCAACCTACATATTGCAAGAAACACATGTTTTGGTCAGTTCTTTTTTTTAAAGTTATATTTTAAATATTGCATGGGATGCAGGGAAACTTCAGTGGGTTAGGGGCTTTAATACTTTCTGTTGGAAGGAAGGAGGAGAAAGCAGAATAATCAGCAAAATCATCTCTATGATGAAAATATAGCACCCAGGCTAGCTGCAATCAAAAAAACATACAGAGGCTTAGTTAATTTTCATAAGAAATATTTTACTCACAATTCATTGTTATATACATGTATCTTCTGAAATGAATCAGAGGCTCTACTACTACTACTACTACTACTACTAATAATAATAATAATAATAACTAGGTATTTATATACCATCTTTCTGGTCATCAGATTACTCCTCTGACTTTATTCAAGGCAGTTTACATAGGCAGGCATTTCTAAATCCCTCAAGGGGATTTTTACAAACATAGAGGTTCTCTCTTTCAATAACCAACAACATTTTAGAATGGATCTTCCTGGTTTCGTCTCACTTCTGGCCTCCACTTCTCCCACGAAAGCTGACAAGCAGTTCCATCTCTCACATGGAGGGCAGCAAAGATGCTTCTTGCTCACACCAAGAGCAGGTGGAATCACTCAGCTGGGCTTGTCAGCCGCTTCAAGGTCTCACCATTCTCAGCCATTCAAGGAGCTGTCGGTGTCCTCGAACTGGTGACCTTCTGATGTTATCTTCAGGCTAAGGGAGGCTCTACCCTCTAGACCAGACCTCCTGCCTACTTGTACTTTGGAACAGAGAACCTTAGAGCTGTTCCCTTCATATGAAAGTCTGGTGAAGACACCCTGGCAGGCAGGGAGCTCCGCCAGAGCATATCCTTCTCCAATAGTGTGGAAGCAAGAGAAATTGCGTGGAGAAATGGCAGGACGGAAATAGTGTTAGACCACACCTTGTACAAGAACCATAGAGGGGGAAGTAAAGAGGTCTCAGGTGACTGGACATTACACTTCCATCCAGAGTCCTGCAGGCAGTATTGCATCCAAATTCTCCCCCCCCCCCCATGGCTTAGTTTGAGAATTGTTAACCCTCCAGGATTGGTCTTGGGACTTCAGGAATCGGCAGCAATCTCCAGGTGACTAATAAAAGCAAGATTTTCACAGGGCTTCCAAGGATTTCCAATGTTACATCATGCTGGGGGAAAATATCTCCAGAAGTGGCTTCAAACAGAGTTGGCAACCCTATTTCAATCATTGGGAAGGGAAGGATTGCACCCTTCCCTTGTGTACTATTTCCAGAAGAAAAAAAGCTTCCACTGCACTTAAGGGAAGATTTTCTCCATTCAGAAAGAGCATGCGGGGAGGGGTGCAATCCCAAAGGAAACCACAGCAGGGGGGAATGAATTAAACCACCACACTACCATTCTTCTGCATTCCACCTGTTATTTTAAATATAACTTTTAAAAAGGGAACTGGCAAAAATGCATGTTTCTTATAATGTACTCTTGAAAAAGAGTGCATGACCTAAATTTGGTGAGACATTTAAAGGCTTATCTGCTGAAATCAGAACAGAAGGATCCTTTAGCTTTCAGCTGGCTCAAGCTTTTCTAACACATAACCTTAAGAGCAGGCACAAAGAGAAGATAATTGGATAGAAAAGGAAGAGCACATGTATCTTATAGCCAGGCATTTTGTGATGGCATACACCTTGGGGGGGGTGCTCTCATTAATGTTAAAAGAGCAATACAGAATATAATAGTAAGTGCCAAGTACCCAAAGAGCTTGGCAATTATCCCAGTGCCTCTGTATTCACTGGCCACAACAATGAAAGGTAGGAGAAGATTTTGTACTCTGCATATATCTGACCTTTACAGTTTTCCTTATATCTCCAAAAATGAAAGGATCAGAGATGATTAGAAAGGGGTGTATAATATTCCTGAGAAGGCCCTGCTCACCTTCTGTAGCTACAGAGCTTCATGCATCCTGTTTTGAATTAAATCTGAACACAAATCACTGACACCCATGTATTCAACTTCACAGCTACATACTTCCCATTACACACATGCAACTGAGTCTTCAGATTGACACATTTTTATTAGACTATATTACCTTCCTTATGGCAAATAGACTTTCAGGACAAATAGACTAACAGCCCAAACCTAAGCTGCCTGGCACCCAGAGGAGCAGCTGCACCAAAATGCCTACTGCTGCATCCAATGGGTGGCACAGCAGCCACCGGAGTCTTCTTGGGGGAAGGAGACAAAAGTCCTTTTACCCTGGGTAAGGGCGCAGGCATTGCGCAGGCCAATGGCTATATTGCTGGGGCAGACTAGAGGAGCTCCATGTTTGGCTTTTCAGCCTGACATGAAGCATAGAATACGGTGGGTGAGAGCTCCACTGCTTCCACGCCCTCCTGCCTCACCCAGGAACGCTCCCCCTCGCCCTGATAAAACTTACCACTTCCTGGAGCTCTTCCCTTGCTACAAGTGGCATCTGTCTGGTGCTGGGCTCAGTGCTTTAAATGTGCTTTACGGCACATTTATAACACCCAGCGCCAGCGGTACGCTCATACTGCTGAATGCTGTAGAGCACCACCATAATGCTGAAGAGCACCACCGGTATTGGGCTCTAACTCACTTAGAGTTAGAGCACCAGGATTGGGCTCTAACTCACTTGATCTTAGCCAAAATTACCTGTTTATTAGGAAATTACTGTTAAAATCAATGTTAAAAACAAATCACAAAACTAAAAATCAGTCTAATCAGAGAGCCAGAATCATTCCCCAAAGACCCTCTCAGACAGGAAGGCCTCTGCTAGTCTTGTGAAAGTTGCCAAATCCTCTGCCTTGCAAGCTTCATTATGGAATTCCACAACAGAAGTGTCATGGCTGATAAGGCCTTGCTCCTTGTTGTCAGACTTTTTTGGTTTACATTAGTAGGAACAATGCTAAATAACTCTATAGCAGAACCATGCAAGAGCTGGTGGCAAACAGACAGACCTATGAATCAGGACAACACTAGTTTGAATTTTGCATCTGCTTTGCCACAAATTCTTTAGGTGACCAACAGTCTAATCCTATGCTTGTCTACTCAGAAGTAAGTCCCACTGAGTTCAGTAGAGCTTACTCCCAGAAAAGTGTGCATAGAATTGCAGACCTAGACAAGCTACTCAGCCTCAATTGCCCAAATCCAACATGGGTATAATAATACCATACTTAAGACTTTTGTTTGTTATTAAGACTATGTAAAGATAATAACAGTGGAGTACTTTGCACACTCAAAAAGCACATGTGAAGTATAATTACTAACATAACCCTGTATGTATCTTGTTTGTAAGAAAGGTCATTTTTAAAAAATGGAGTTTAAAGGAGAGAGGCAAGGAGATCTGTGTCAGATAATTCCATGCACTTGCAAATTAAAGCAAGTGCTTTGTGCAGAGCGTTTTAACAATATACTAAGATATAACAAATGTACTGAACCCAAGATTATACATAATTATTTATTAGCTGGAACTCTCATAACATTTTACAAAAATAATGTGTAAAAAACCCACTAATCTGAGTTAAAGAACTACTAATGAATATTTCTAAACAACTTCAAGCTGCAAGTCCACTAAGGTTTAATACCAAGTTTTCCTTGGGTATTAAAAGTGATCTAAATTCTGAATTCTAGCATTAAGAGGAACATGAACTGAACACTGCCATGGTGGCAGTGCCATCCAGTTTCACACAGTTTATTATAACTATGCATTGTTATTATAAAACTATGCATGGTTTCAAGTTTCTACAGTCATAGGTTTATTGTTCTGCGTTGAACACATTTCCTTTACCTCCCCTGATAATTCTCTGCCACATCCAATAAGGTTTTAAAATGTTTTCTCCCAAAGAAGATAGTTTAAACAAAAGTACTATAAACCAGAGATTTTTTTTAAAAGAAATCACATGAAATGCAGGCATTGGATAAACAAGGCACATTTTAAGATACAGCATATGGCTACCATGTTTTATGGAAAGAAAATGTATTTAGTGCACAGATATGCAAACACAAGGTGGAGATTAGCAAGGAAGCACCTGGCCACCCGGCAGAGCAGCCAGCACATTCACAACCACAGGAGATTAATACTGTATCAAGTTTCTGTCTGTCTGGAGGTGAGAACCCACCACAGAGTGACTAGGCTGGGGGAATACTGATGGAAAAATTATTTTCCAGCTGTACTACATTTACATTTCCTCAGCACATGATCTCCCTATACGTTCAGGGAAAAAAGCATGTCCAAACCCCATCACTTCTGATGCATGTTTACATGTCAACACAACATATGCTTGTCTACTCATATATAGACAACATATGATACTCCTGTGTAGACAACATATACTTGTCAATCATGCTGATGTGCACACCTTGTCCATTTCAAAGCAATATCCATGTAGGGAACTTGACATCTATGAAACAACCCTTACAGAATAGGAAATGAAACCTAAGGAGCAGGAAAGAGGGGGAAGAATAAACCCAAGCGGTGTAGGGTGACAACATTTAGGCTGCAATCCTATCCACACTTACCCAGGAGTAAGCCCCATTGACTATAATGGAATTTACTTCTGAGCAGACGTGCACAGGACTGGGCTCTAACAGTGCAATCAGTGCCTAGGCATGTCAGAGGTAAGACCCACGGCGTTGCCTGGGGCTTACTCCCAGGAAAGCGTGTATAGGACTGCAACCTAAAGGCAGCCCAACAGACCACCCAGGCAGTATCCAGCCGAGTTCCAGCTGTCCACTGCTGAGGATGCTAGAGAGCAAACAAACCAGTGATGAGTCCCACCCACTTCTCTTCCAAGATCGGAGCTATTTTAAGATTTTCTTGCACGGTGCAAAGCAGTTATGCAAAGGGAGGAAGGGAGGCAGGGCTGCTGTTGCCAGCACGGAGAAAGTGCGATCCCAAAATAAAAGAGCGAGGCTGGAGCAGGCGGTGGGATGAGGAGGAAACAAGAGGCGATGGGACCTGCCACTTCTCCTGACCTCCCCTGCAAAATCAGCCTAGGGGCGTTCGTGGCACATCCATAACAAACAGGGGCTGCAATGCCTTTAAGCGCTATTAAGAAGCATCTTGATCGGGGCTCTTCACTACCCGAGCCTAAACATCTTGCCTGGGGACCGAGAGCCCAATCCTAGCCCTGTCTACTCAGAAGTAAATCCAATTGTAGTCAATGGGAAAGTGTGGTAAGTGGGGCTAGGACTGCAGCCTAAGAGCCCAGACCTAGGCGTGCCTACTCAGAGGTAAGTCCCATTATAGTCAACGGGGCTTCCTCCCAGGAGAGTGTGGGCAGGATTGCAGCCTCAGTAAGTCTGATGGAGATTTCCTTCCCAGTGAGCAGGCTCAGAACTGCGGTCGCCTTCACCATCGCAGAGAGCTGCAGCCCTACCCACACTTTCCTGGGAGTAAGCCCCACTGACTATAAGGGGGCTTACTTCTGAGGAGGCATGGGCTCGCGGCCCCATGGCAAAGGGGCGAGGGCCCCCTGGAGATGAACCGGAGGCACCGTGGGAAAGACCCGCCGGCGCGATCGCAGCCCCCCAGCTCCAGGGCTGAGCCGCTGCGGTCCCGTTTCCCCGACCCACCCACTCGCCCCCTTACCTGCACCCGCCGGTGGGAGGCAGGGAGGGACCCGCCTCATCCGCCGCCTCGGGCCCCCGCACGCCACAGGCTGCCGGCGGCAGGCAGCAGCATCCTGCCCTGGGGGAAGGAGGGGCTGCCCGGGGGCGGAGGGCTCCCCCCGCTCCAGCCTCACTCCGTCTCCCTCCGAGGTCGCCTCCTGCTGCGAGCAGGCTGGGAGCGGGGCGGGCTGGAGAGGCCACCGGAGAAATGCAAGGGAGGCGCCTGCCAGCCCCCGAGGCGAAGGTGCAGAGCGCGGCTGAGGCGGGAGGGCGGGGAGGGGGCACCTCAGAGCCCCAGCCTAGGCGTGTCTACTCAGAAGTAAGCCCCACTATAGTCAGTGCGGCGTACTCTCCCGTAAGCGTGCCTAGGACGGCAGCCCAGGACACCTGGGACTGGGCAAGAAGGGGTGGAAGGCACTGGGGGCTTCAGATGGGGAGGGGGATCAAGCCTGGCCCCCACACAATCTGCTTACAAGGGGGGGGGACTGACATCTGGGTGCAGCACAGAAGGTGGTCCTCTCTTCTGCATGGGCCTGAACAGACCTGGCCACCCCTCTCGGACATGCTGGCACACACCAAGCCTTCCGAGGGGGCCACAGGTGTGCCCCAGCATCCCTTGTGCTGGCCTCATGGGAGCCATCTGCCAGTGGTCACAGGTGAAGCAGCCCGGCTGACAAGCTCTGCACAGCAAGGCGGTGTCAGAGCACCTGCACGACTTCCAGGTGGTGGGGGAATGGCTGGCACAAGCCCAGCCATGGCAACTGGAGTCACCGAGAGGGCCGCTCAAGGCAGCAAACCTCAGCCAGCACTCTGGGGCAGCCCCAGGGGATGGTATAGGAGCAGGGACGTGCAGTGGTGGGTGGGCCGGCAGGCAAAGTCCACTGGAGTCCTTCAAAAAGCACCACTGCCACGTGAGGTGCACAAGCATTCACAACCCATGTGCAAAAGTGCATGCTTGCTCTGCCTCCCCACCCACTGCACATCCCTATATAGGAGGCTGGGCATAGATTAGGGCAAGCTCTGAGGCCTAATGTGGCTATGGGAAAGGTATAAAGAGGAGACCAGTTATGAGGCTGGGGAGCAGAATCTCTTCAAGGGAGGAGAGGCCTTCTCCCAAGAAGCAGCTTGCCCTGCCAGCGTGTGGAGAAGGACCTGAGTGACAATAACCCCCTCCCCACCATGGCTCTGAGGCCTTGAAATGGGCGGAACAGAAGGGTCCCGGCAAAGAGATAGCAGCAGGAGCAGCAATGACTTTACAATATTTTTAAGTGAAGAAAGAGATTTCTTTACAGTTCATTGTCTGCCCCAGAATTTACCAACCAAAATGTTGACTACAGGCCTCTACTGTTTTTTAAGAAATGACTGTGCTCTGTCAAACATTTCTGCAAATCTAAGAGGTATGCATGCTATTTAGCTTTAAAACAAATAGTTACTGCATAGAGAAACAACCCATCCACTTGCCACAGGAAGAAGCAATTTGCTGAAATCAATGAGTATTGGTGAGAGAACTGTAATAAAAGATACGACCATCAGCTATTACTGATTAAGTATTTCATACTAATACTTAATACACCTGCAACATAATGCTTTATAATCATCAAAGAGCTTTACAAATCTTGCTAATCCTCACAGCAAGCCTGGGGGATAAAAGATGAAGGCCACAGTGTGAAAACTCTCCATAGTTCCAGTTTGCTTGAAGATGTAAATCTGGCTTTAACAAAAGAGCAGGTACAAGAGTTTGAAAAATTCACCAACTTACACATAGTAAGATGAATACATGAGTGGTACTTGGTAAACTACACTCCCAAGATATGGGGGGGAGGTGTACTCTTGTGTGATGTGCTTTAGTTACATTCTTCTTTGACACAGGTTGCTTTTCTTCCCAAGTACTCTCCTTGAAGTGCAAGTCTATGTCAAACTGTTACCCTGCACATGCCCAATCTTGTCTGGTCTTGGAAACTAAGCAGGGTCAGGCCTGGTTAGTACTTGGATGGGAGACCGCCTGGGAATACCGGGTGCTGTAGGCTTATACCATAGTCTTTCGAGACTGAAGGTTGCCAACCATGTCAAATCAATCTCACTCCATCACAGCTACATATCAATAGTATGTCTTGGATGACGTTAAGCAGAATTCAAAGATTTTGAATTCAGTCTTTTGACTCAAGGAACTTTTATTGTTCGTTCACTATTTTGGAAGTGTGACCCACAGTGTGGAAATTCCCAAAACAACAAAATTAGCATTATGGGGCCATACTATTCTGTTGAGCCAAATGAGTAGGCCAGTGCTAGGGTGTGCTTAGCCTAGGGATAGGACCTGGTTCTGGACTCTGTTCATATGATACTCTTCCCCACATGTCCCTGTTCCCCACTGGCTTTTCCCATTTCATTCCTTCTAGGTGAACTTGGCAGTGGGTGGGTGGAGGCAGTTCCTGCCCATCCCCACTTTGCTTGCTCCAAAGTTGCCATCACTGCAATAACACAAAGGCATTCTGATTGGAAACATGTTGAACAGATCCCTGGGGGAAGGGAATGGAAGAGAAAAATGCTTGCACTTCTAGAGTCAAGTGAATACTTCTTTCTTTTCTCAGTAGCCAAGCATGTTTGCTTGAGCCCTGGGGCCCTCTGCATTATTGATAGCATTTGCAATAGCAAAGGGCTCTCAAGAGCAAAGCTTTTGGCTACCTTGCAAGTTGCAACTCTATAAGTCTAGTTAGAAAACATCATTTTAACATGGTAACTCTAGATTTTCTTAACTCTGTATGAGAACTGCATATAAGAAAATGCAGAGTCACTGCAGAGCTCTAGATTTTCTAATGAGACTCCAAATTGCTGTGACTCATACAGCAGCTTCATAGTGGGCAGGTTGTCCCAGCATGGGCTTGAGCCCCACCTGCCCATGACCAGTGATAAGCCACATTTTCTAGGTTCCTGTATAGCCAGCTAGGTCATGATGATTAGAATTAGGTGGTTCCTTAAGAGCCAATGAAAATGGTCTTCCTTTAAAAACCTATAGTGAACAAAGAGAAATGGCTTGAGCTTGGGAGCTGTCTGGGAAAGGCTTCTGGCTAGCTTTTTATGATATTGGGCTGTGGGGCTGATGCTGCTTTAGGGCTAGCACTGACTGCCAGTTATTTCCCACCTGCTAAAACTTATAATAATCGGTATGACTGTAAATAAAAATCGTAAGACAGCATATGTCTCCAGTATTCCTCTACATAAGAAAATGTACCCCCATAACGCTATCCAAGAAAAATAACAAATATTGTTGGGAAAAAACCAAGAAGTACTAAAGGTACCTGGAGATGTCAGGAATTGAACCTGAGACTTCTGCATGCAAAATATGCATTCTACCACTGAGCCTTTCCTAAGCTTATGTTGGTATCAAAGTACTACAAGTAGGTACAACAAAGGATCAAAATTCATTCTTATAATGTCTATAAGATTCTACTTGGCCATTAACCTTCTCTTACTTCCCATCCTTGATACTCTTATCAAACCCAGTTGTATTCCTTCACATTTGTCCAATTTGCTTGAAATGTCGCCTATTTTGAAACAGATAAGTTATCTGGCTGAGCTGAATATTGCAAAGAACTAACCATAAAAGGCAGCATTCATCATGAAAGCCCTCTAGAGAAAAGGGCCTTCTTAACGAGAAAGTCTCTGTGATGAGGAGACAGGACTAGGAGAAGAAATTAAAAAAGGAAAGTGAGACTTATGATGACAAGTGGTTATAGCAAGAGGAATCATGCTGGAAATAAGAGAATCAAAGCATGTACAATTTGGAAGATCTATTCCTAAGGGATTGGTAGAGGGATTTAATGGAAATGTAAGAGGAAAATCAGGCTCAAGGATAATCACTGAGACTTGGATAGTATTACAAGGCCCCTGACAAGAAGAAGGCAAATAACACAGGCCAACACACATTTTGCTTCCTTAAACGTTACACCAATTCCTGGGTATATTTGGGGTGCTGATTCCAAAAATGGCATCCGTTTTGCCCTATCACGTCTAGTTTTGGAGACACAGCATAGCCTCTTTAGTGAATGGTTCAAGCAGCTTCCTCATGAGGAAGCCATGGTCTGAGCTCATCATCTCTTCAGTGGTCCAGGGTATGACGACATGATCGGGTGGCATGTAATAAGTTTAGACACATCTTTTAATCAGAATCATCTGAAACTATTCTGGGCCTGACTGCATTTGATTTTAATGTTGTTGTTTTGAAGCTGATGTTTAGAACTCTTTGATTTTTTTGGGTTTTCTCGGCCTTTCGGCTAAGATCAAGCGTAGTAATGTTATAAATGTTATAAACCCCCTGAGGGTTGAACAGGGAAGAAAGGATTGGATATAAATATTTTAATTTCAAAAATAAATAAGTTAGCTGTATGAAAACATGGTGTGATTGTAACTATCATATTGCCATGCTTATAGCAACATCCTGAAAGCTACAATATCATGGGTCACTGTTCTCAAACCACATTCTGTTTATGTCTCAAACAGAACAGAAACAATAGGATTCAGCAGAAGCAACAGACAAGAGACAGGACTTGGCCCAAGACCTCCTGGTGCCAAAGGCGAAATGCCAAATGCTGCTTCCCTTTATATGGTGATGTGCCAGCCCCTGATCGTCCCACTTCCTGGATTAAAAAAGGAAGAGGGGCATTATGCCAACCCCTCCCCCACACACACAACTGGCATTCAATGAAAAAAATTCCAGGATAAGTCTTTAGGTTTTGTTTTAAGTGGCCAAGGCCTATTCCCAATCCAGGGCCCAATCCTATCCATCTTTCCAGCCCCAGTGCAGCTGCAATGCAGCCCCTTGGCAAGGGAACAAAAGTTCCCTTACATTGTGGAGGCGTCCAGAACTACGCAGTGCATGCCCCATTGGCATGGCTACACCAGGACTGGAAGGTTGGATAGGATTTGGTCCCCAATGTCTCTGGGATTGAGCAAACCGTTACCTGACCCAGTTGTTCAGGCTGAGCGGATGCTCAATGAGTAGCTTTGTTTTGGTGGGCTAGAGGTAGGGAACTGTTTTACAGCCTGTGACCAGACAACTAAGTGCAGGAATGAAACAAGGGTCAGTGTGGACTACAGAATGGCACAAGGCACACAATGAGTGGTGGTGACACTGGTAGCACAGGTCAGTAGCAAAAAAAAAAAAAAAGTCCACCAACCACTAGGAAAAAGAGAACTGCCCATATCTCAAGAGGTTTTGGCAGGGCAGAAAGGTGGCCCTCTCTGTGTCTCCTCATTCCAGTGGCTGCCAGGAAATGGAGAAGGATGGTGGCAGTTGCAGGACAGTGAAGAGATTCCTCTTCACAGCTAGATAGTAAGCATGTAGACTTTCTCTTCCTATCCAACTATGGAGCACTGGTGATCCTGGGCCCTCTGCCTGAAGGCTCTCGGAGGGCTAGAAGACACCACGTGAGGTTCCACACGCAACTGGCAAGTGAGAAACGGTAGTCTCCAGAGTGGGCAACATTCTGCAGTCCTGGCCCCAGATGGCATACGGGCCAGGATTGCAATTGCCAGCAGCAGTCACTCTTAAAAAGAACGGGCAAGGCCTATAAAAATCTAATCAGCATGGAAATATTTGCATAAAGCCAACAGATGTCCAGTAATAAAAGCATGACCTCAGAAGGCTAATCTGAAAGAAAATATCTTTAAGCACCACCAGAAAGGCTCTAAGAAGGGAGTGGTTCGTAAACTGAAATGTAATTCCATAAAGTTGGTGTCTCAAATGAAAAGGCTGTTTCGTGTCGCCACCCCTTCCACCTTCATAGGCATTAATAAACGTTAGTCCTGCATTTTAATTTCCTGGCTCCCATCAGTTCATATCACGAGCTTACTGCTGTAGCTATGAATGTAGCTTCTTATGTTTTGCAATAAATAGTTTCCCTCTTTCTTCTTGGTTTTCCAGTCATTGCAGAATTATTTTGAATGCGTAAGAAACTTAATAAAGTTCAACTGCTCTTAATAAAATGTGTGCTTTTAATTATACCATTTATACTTCAGCAAGAGATTATGCATCTAATTATAAAGGGGAAATGTTTGAAAATGCTTGACTTATGCTCTCTGACCTTATAGAAGCTTAGTAGTGGGTCCCTTAGTTGCAAAGGAATATGGAAATGCTAATTAAATCTTCTGAAACTGACCAGGCTCATTAGTCACAGCTGAGTTGCTGTGCACATTTATGTCTAAATTGGATTCCGAGAACTAGAATAGCTGTTCTAATTAAGTTTTAGAATAAGAATATTTTTAATGTTACACAATGCATCACTTTTTAAATGCATTAGACGCCATCTATATTTGCTCCTAATACTTTTATAGGACCCAGTGGCATTAAAGAAAAAGAAAGAAATACCATGCATTAGAAGAACGGTCATGAAAAAGCAGCATTTCAAAAACTTTCAAAGGTCATTGGGCTGATTCATGTATTGCCCTCCTAATGATGAAAGACACACATTGAATGTGGTTGGCTGGTATGTAGCAACTTTCTTCTCTCCAGCAATTGGGGGGGGGGGGGGAGGAGAACAGACCCAAGAGCCTCTCTGTCCTTCTTTCCCTGTAATTGTTGCTGGCAGGAAAGAGTCTATTTTCTCATGTATTCTTGTACACTCTAATACACTGATACACAACCTTAGATGTTCATAAAATTGCATCTAGCTGACTCAGTACTAATCTTTATAGCATTTCTCAAAAATTCATACCGCCCACCCCAATTGTAGCCTGAGTGTTTCCCCCAGAAAACTGAATTTTCCCAATAGCACTTACATACCCAACCAACCACACACACTCCCAGTAAATCTTATTCCATGAACCAAAAATGGGGAGGACTTGAAATGGATCATGAAGTAGCTGACTCCTAGAAGTCTTAGGCAGCAGCCCAATCCTAATAGCCTCCCCCCCCTCCTCAGCATGCTGCCAGAAAGCAGTTTATGGTTGCTTTCCAGCAGCCCCAACAGTGGAATGTGTGTTTTGCTGGCTGCTGAAGTCCATAAGATTGGGCTGTTACTCATGTGTGACTATCACAATAGTCCACATACCCCCACCAGTGGTGGCCAGTTAGGTGTTGGAAGAGTAAAAAAATAAGGAGCATCATGATTTCATCAGTCGGGTGAATTATACTAGACCAGGGGTGCTCAATAGGTGGATCGCGATCTACCGGTAGATCGCGAGGCAAAATGAGTAGATCGCGGAGTGCTGACCCCCCCCTTCAGTTGTCTCTGGGAGGAAACGCCGGGAGTAAGGCCCATTGTACTCAATGGGGCTTACTCCCAGGTAAGTGTGGCTAGGATTGCAGCCTCACAGCCTAATCCTAGGCATGTCTACTCAGGAGTAAGTCCTGTTATACTCAGTGGGGCTCAAAGTACACCAACATACATTGTACACATAAATGTTATATGTTATGATGGCGCAAACATTGTAAAAAAAAAAAACTGGTAGATCTCCGGGCCTTGCTGGGTTTCAAAGTAGCTCTCGAGCCAAAAAAGTGTGAGCACCCCTGTACTAGAGGGAATACAGAGGGAATGAACTACACACACAGCTGTTTTTTTCAGTGGCAGCCACAAATGGAACATATCCTATAGTTAAGCCTATAGTGAATCAAGGCAACTATGAAAACACAGAATCAAAACATAAATAGAATAAAATAACTTCATAATATATACAGAATGGGACATTGGCTGAGAAGAGAGATAGCATGAGATCAGAACAATTGTGGGAGGCTACAGTATGTAACTCTGTCACGAAGCACAATCTGTTGCAAACAAAGGCCAGCAATGGAGTGCCAAAAAGGAGTAATGGATGTGAAATCCCAGGATAAACCATAGGACTGTACCTTTCATGCAGTTATCCATAGCAAATGGTGTGATACCCCGCAGGTCTGGATGGCTTTGCCCCTTTCAAAATTCACTTTGCTGCAAATGTTAGAAAGACATTCTCGGTGAGACACAAGAAAAACTGTAGTTACAAAATGCCTTAGTTTATAGTTTTGATTTGCTAGAGTGCTTTGATTCCCAGGAGGGAATTATGCAAGAACTCTTGAATAAGAACCCTCATAGCTTGAATGAAATTTCTGAAGAGGGAGCAAGTCAAAAGCCTTTTTTGCATCAAATGTTAGATCACAGCACTTAAGAGCTTTTCAGAAAGACATAACCTTTTCAGCTTTCACAATTCCCATAATATTTAGAAGGAAAACATCATGGGGCAGTTTGGGCAATATTTTATCTGTATTTTTCAGATTTATTTTTTTTCATTAATTGCCCAGTGAGGGTTCAAATAATTCAACAAGAAAAGCCTCAAATTCCTCTATGTGTGAGGAAAGGGGTCAGGACTCAGGATAATGTGTGTTCTGTAAGCATGCATGTCATTTAACGCATGGAACCAGTGTGGGCAATAAAGTATTCAAAGCAGCCCCATATAAACATATATCACCTAATTTAAGAAGTAGTTCCACTGCATTTCTCACTGTGGGTTACGACTCAATTTTGGGTGGGTCCTGGATCCCGCAACCAAGAAACTGCAACTTAAAAATGGCACACAACTCAGAAGTCACCGCAGCACACTGCTTCCTGGTCACAAAAAATTGGGTCACAATACACCGGTGAGTTGTGACACACAGTTTCAGAACTGCAGCATGCCCCAGCTACTGAAGTGGGTCACACTCCATTTTTGGTTGCAGGCCCCAGATCTATCGCCTACAATGCAGTGGGTCACCAAGATAAGTAATTTGACAACCCCTACAGTACAAGTCCAGCCTATTTATACACGGATTTTTTATACACGGATTTGACTCAACAAACGAGTTGAGGGTTGAATGGCCCCTGCAAATGAGAAAGAATGTGCTGATCCCTGGAGAAGGGGAAAAATGCATCCCTTTAAAATCAGTTTTAAAAACTGAACAGTCCTTTAAAAATAGCCTCCTTAATGGGGGGGGGGGGCAATAGGCTAACAATCCATCAATCCTTCTCTCTCTAGGCAATCCCTCCCTTCCCCCTGAGCAAGTGAAAGAAAGATACTTTGCATTGGTGAAGGGAGGGGCTGAGTGAAGTGCTGATGGATTGTCTTCTTAATGACTTTTATCTTAGAGTCAAAAGGTCAGCAAGGCTGTTTTTCAATCAGTGGAGCAAAGAAACTTTGTTTTTCAAATTGATTTGCTATAGTTTTTTTTTTTTTAATCCATGTGAGTGCTTGGAAAGGAACCCATTGTGAATAATTAGTCTCAACCTGTAGTTTGTAAAACTTCTATTAAGCAGACCCAGTGCCAGCACCAAGTTGCTACAGCTTGGAAGATAGTGTTGCAGTGAGGCCCCTATGGAGCTGAATACTCTCCTAAGGAGGTATCCTGGCCAGGTAGGCCCTCTGATAGGTATGGTGCCCCAACAAGGCCTGACCTGGCTGACCTCTGATGCCTTCCCTGAGCAGGCTAGCCAATGGAATTGGCTCTGTTCAGGACTCACCTGAAACTTACCAACTCTGCTTTGGAATCACAGTGTTGCTTTCACACATGCATACAGAACATTTCCCCTTGGTACAAACAAGCAACTATGTCAGAAGGGCTAACTGTGCGGACACTTCTCACCTGACTGGAACCCATGCAGGGAGGGCACCGTTCTCCAAGACCAGCCTTAGCTTGGAAACCAAGCTTAAGGTGGAAAAAAACTTCTGACAGTGATGTGAATGAAGGAGCAAAGCCAGGTTCAGCATCACTTTCAAATTATTAATCTTTGGGCGCAATCCTAACCCCTTAAATCAGTGCTTTCCAGCACTGACATAAGGGCAATGCAGCTCTGAGGTGAGAGAACAAACATTCCCTTAGTTTGAGGAGGTCTCCGTAAGTGACACCCAACTGCAGGATGCAGCACTTGTCCCATTGGCACTGCTATGCCAGTGCTGGAAAGCACTGACATAAGGGGTTAGGATTGCGCCTTTTATCTTTTAGGCAGATTGTGGTCCCATTTAGAACAGGAAAACTACCAACTGTCAAATCGGTTTGGCCTCACAGCATTAATATCACCAGGCCTTTTCAGAAATTAAACATACTGTATGTCAAACACATGTAGACAGGAGGGGTGCATTCTAGCAGAAGGTTCCAGTCTGACCTACATGCATTTGTTTCAATATTTGACTTGACACTCCAATTATACATATATATAGACCTCACTCAACGATCAACGCTCAACGATCCTCACTCGCTCAACGATCTCCGACACTCTTTCTCTCGATACCGAGCTAAACAAGCGCATTGGTAAAGCAGCTACCATGTTTTCCAGACTCACAACGAGAGTCTGGTCCAACAAGAAGCTGACGGAACATACCAAGATCCAGGTCTACAGAGCTTGCGTCCTGAGTACACTTCTGTACTGCAGCGAGTCATGGACTCTTCGCTCACAACAGGAGAGGAAACTGAGCGCTTTCCACATGCGCTGCTTCCGACGCATCCTCGGCATCACCTGGCAGGACAAAGTTCCAAACAACACAGTCCTGGAATGTGCTGGAATCCCTAGCATGTATTCACTGCTGAAACAGAGACGCCTGCGTTGGCTTGGTCATGTCGTGAGAATGGATGATGGCCGGATCCCAAAGGATCTCCTCTATGGAGAACTCGTGCAAGGAAAGCGCCCTACAGGTAGACCACAGCTGTGATACAAGGACATCTGCAAGAGGGATCTGAAGGCCTTAGGGATGGACCTCAACAAGTGGGAAACCCTGGCCTCTGAGCGGCCCGCTTGGAGGCAGGCTGTGCAGCATGGCCTTTCCCAGTTTGAAGAGACACTTTGCCAACAGTCTGAGGCAAAGAGGCAAAGAAGGAAGGCCCCTAGCCAGCGAGACAGACCAGGGACAGACTGCACTTGCTCCCGGTGTGGAAGGGATTGTCACTCCCGGATTGGCCTTTTCAGCCACACTAGATGCTGTGCCAGAACCACCTTTCAGAGCGCGATACCATAGTCTTTCGAGACTGAAGGTTGCCAATACATAGACCTCACTAAGCTATCAGGAATTCTGCAATGACATGGTGATGTCACTTTATCCCAACCTCTCCTTGCTGTTTCATACAGATCAGGAGAGGGCAAAATTTTTGGCACAAGAGCCACAGTAGTTGTGAGGAAATTCTACAGAGGACCATCATGCACACTGGCTAAAATGACCATAACAACTGAGTAATTCCAGCTCTGTAAGGATATTTGCATTCTATTCTTTTCAACCACTGCTTTACCTGTACACTTTTGTTTTCTTTTTTAGTTCTTTTCAAAATTTATCAAAGAGATTTAAATTGCAAACCTCACAAAGTGGCTTACAAGGTTCAAACACAATATGCCAAAGATCAGAAAAGAAAACAGAGAACAAAACAAAACAAAAAAAAGATTGGAAAACTTGTGGGGAGGAAAATGGGAAGTTTTCATTTCTTGCTCTTGCTTATTTATAACCAGTTCTCTCAGATCTGTACTGATTGCAGACAATTCATTGCTTTTGGGGAGAAAGACTGAACCTTGTAGAATTCATTGGATAAATCAGATGGGGCAAAATGGCTGTCCTCTAGCACTTTCTTCTGGGAACTTCCTGAGAGAAAGAGTTGTGCTTTCAGCTCTCCAAAATAATACCATGTTAAAGTTAACAATCTGGATGTCCTTTGTACATCTATTTAGGTAAAGCAAAGAAAAAAAGAAAGCACAAGATTAGACCGTTTTTAGAAAGATCCAGGAAAAATTGGCAATTGTGTTGCTTCTGCTTATAATGCCAGAGGGTATTAGAACATGGCTATCTAACCTTTTGGCTTAGTGTGTCAACTGTAAATTAATACTCTGCAGTGGTATGCTTTGCAAACCAAGCCCTTCTTAACCTTTTTTTCATGAGCTGACCCCACTCTTCCAAAACACTTCAATGCATTATTTAATTCCTTCCATCATATGGAGACTGAACTTATTTAAATGCATTGGAAAAGACTTGAGATGATTGTCAAATGGGGGGGGGGAGGCAAAGTCAAATAGTAATAATCTAACACAGCCCACTGTGCTCATCTCTACTGCTGAGACATCTGTTCTGGAATGGCATTGCTAACAGGAGTTGCACACAACTAGGACTATTCAGCTTGGAGTTACGGACACCCACCCAGTTGAGACCAAATCTGAACAAGTTTGGTTTTTAAACCAAAATATTAGATTAGACAGAGAAAGTATCAGTAAGGACATAAGAAGAGCTCCGCTGGATCAGGCCAAAGGCCCATCTAGTCCAGCTTCCTGTATCTCACAGTGACCCACTGCTTCAGGGAGCATACAAGACAATGCTGCATCCTGATGCCCTCCCTTGCATCTGGCATTTTGAGGTGGCCTACTTCTAAAATCAGGAGGTTGCACATACACATCATGGCTTGTAACCCATGATGAACTTTTCCTCCAGAAATTTGTCCAGTCCCCTTTTAAAGACATCTAGGCCAGATGCAATCACCACATTCTGTGGCAAGGAATTCCACAGACTAATTACACACTGGGTAAAGAAATATTTTCTTTTTTCTCTCCTAACTCTTCCAACATTCAATTTTAATGGATGTCCCCTGGTTCTGGTGTTGTGTGAGAGGGAAAAGAACATCCCTCTATCCACTCTATCCATCCCTTGCATAATTTTGTATGTCTCATTTATGTCCCTCCTCAAGTGCCTTTTCTCTAGATTGAAGAGCCCCAAACGCTGTAGCCTTTCCTTATAAAGGAGATGCCCCATAGTACTTCTATGACACTTAAGTGTGGGGGAAAAAGAAGTTTTTGAAGAAGGAACAGGGGAGTACAAACCACTGCAGTGAGCACTCACTCCTCTGGGATGAACCCAGAAGCGACACTGCATTGCAACGTCACTACCCTGGACACTGAGGCAGTGCCTTATGGCTCTGTGCACCCATTCTCATGGGCTGGGCCTAACTAGAAAACATTGTTATGACTTAGCCCAATCACGAAGGCCCACAACTTTTGAACATGAGGTAGTTATTGCTTGGAGCATTGGCTGTACTGTACATATGAGGGAATTGCTACCCAGAACTTGGATTCAGCTGGCAAACAACTCCCCAACTGATTAAGTCAGGCTGCTCACTGACTGGCTCAAAGATCTTGTTCCATGATGTTCTTGGCAACTATGTGGCTGAAACTCTTCACATCCTTCAAGTACAGCTCCTCCTGCCTCAGTGATTTCTGACCTCTGGAATGCGAATACCAGCTGTTTATTACATTTGTATCTTACCTTCCTTTCATGCTGGCAGTCAAGATGCAAACATGCTGTAAGTGTGCACATCCTGCCCCCCTTGGAGGATAAGTTGTTAAATCACTTGGGCAAACCACCCATACACACAGAATTTAAATACCAGTGTTTTGCTTTTATTTTCATTCTCCTAGTGCTGTTAGATTATTGTTTTAAGTTGCTGTATGAGTGATGTTTAAAATCGGCAGTTGCTTTTAATATATTCTGTCTTCATATTGTTTTATCCTGTAAGTTTTGTCTTGTAAAAAGGGGCTTAAAAATGCCTTAAATAAATGAAATCCATCTTTAAAAGGATTGATTTGCAGGAGCCTTAAGAGCTCTATCCCTTGCCTGTTTGAACTCTTCTTAGACTTGTATCTTTTAAAATATGTTCTCAGTCTTCTGACAGTTTTAAACATAGCTGCAGAGCACTGGAGGTCATTAAACACTGAAGAACTGACTACAGGTCAGGTTGCTGATGATGATATCAAGCATTTTCAAGAGTGCTCTAGCTGTAAGAGAAATTCATCATTCTTCCAAGCTGACCATTTCAAAACTTAACAACAGGCTGTTGTTATTGCACCTCTACCACAGCTGGAGCCAAATGCCATAAAATACCACCTCCAATTCATTTACTTAAGATGTTTTTGGCACCTGTCACCATAAACCAAATGCAACTTTAAAGGGCAGTTGCATTTAAAGTTCCTAAGCACCAAAGCGCTCCACTTGGAGCACTCAGAAAGTGTCAAATAGTTGCCAAATAATTTTTGTTCCAACATGCCCTCACAGATGCAAAGTAGGTGTAGGTTCCTTCTTTCATTCCTGGCAATAATGTGCTAGATGTATGCAAATTTGCCTGATGATGCCTATTGCTAAGCACTTGGCAACTGCCCTGGTTCAAGCTGGCAATAGGCCTGGTTCAAGCTGCCTCTGTGCTTGCCTTTCTGAAGGGGAAGATTGTACCATTCCTTCTTGGAGAGCATGATTCATGTTTAACTTTCACCATGGTGACCTATGTTCAAATCCCTGCTCAGCCATGAAAGTTATTGGAGTAGCCTTGAGCAAGTCACTCTACTTCAGCCTAATTAACTTTCAGGTTTGCTCTGAGGCAAATCTATGTACACCACCCTGAGCATCCTGGGAGCAAATCAGTATACAGATCAGATAATCCCTATAAAGTGTTTATTCTCCTTTGAACATTCCTACCATCAGTTTGTGTGTTCTGGAATGTTCCAGAGTTGCAATGGTAGGCACAAGCTCTTCTATTCACTCTCCTCATGAGAGTGAACACCTGAAAAAAGACTGCATTAAATAAAGACTAAATACAGATCATTTTCTAGCAGAGCAGTGTTTCTCAAACAGTGGGTTGGGACCCACTAGGTGGGTTGCAAGCCAATTTCAGGTGGGTCACCATTCATTTCAATATTTTATTTTTAATATATTAGACTTATTGCTACCATGGTATGTGACTGTACTTTTAATAAGCTGCTATGTATATTCTTTTAACAATAATAGTCAATAGTCAATAGTCAGGAACTTACCCCTGGGTAAGTGTGGGAAGGATTGCAGCCTAGGATTGTTAAAAATTTACCTGCTTGATGTCTCTTCCAGTCATGACATCACTTCCAGTGGGTCCTGACAGAGTCTCATTCTAAAAAGTGGGTCTCGGTGCTAAATATGTGAGAACCACTGTAGCAGAGGAATGAACCATGAAGCAGTTTTTTCTGCTTCCGCCTCCTCACGCAATGGCCCAACAAACTGTAAATAAGGTGTAATTTAAAATGTGTTCATAGTTCCACTTGTAAGGAAAAGAAATGTGTTTTCAAAAGCTATGGGAGAAAATAATTATGCATTTTGAGAATACATATTTATCATACCGTATAATGAAGCTGACCACCCATCGGTTCCTGGGGCAAAATACACTTCTAACTTGTGGTCCAGTGTTTGCATAGAGGCTCCCCTAAAAGTACAGAAATTGCCACCCCTGTTCTATTACTATCTATTACTATTCAGTGTTCTATCACTGAAATTAGCTATTTCAGTGATTCCCAAATCTTTCTGCCCTGCAATCAACTTTCAGCATGGATCTTGGCAATGCAGAAGTGTTGGTGGTTCTGTTCCACAACCCATTAGAAATCAGGTCACAACCCACACTTTGGGAAACGTTGAGCTATCTTATACCAACATATCTGGGATCCTCAGATGATACGAGATCTTTTCAGGATCTCTTGCCAGCCCATTCAACTGCTATAACAAAAACAAAGCAAGTCTCTTGTCACAACAAAACAAATCAATTCTACTCTGAGAAGCACAGAATCCTATTTTTCAAACTGTTTTTCAGCCTTCTGTTCCTAACATTCTGAGTTACAAGTCTCAATGGATCAATTTCAGCCCCATGCATATGGCTGAAATGGCAAGACAGAACTGGGTTCTGCCAACAAAGTCAACAGTCTTTCCCTTGAAAGAAATGCAGCACAAATGAGACAAAAACTAGCCCAAGACCCCCAGCATCTGAGATGGCATGAGAAATGATACCCCCCTTACCTGGTGATGTGCCAGTTTTCAACTGAGAAATTTAAGCCATCATTAAACGCTACTGATTCAATGAAGAGCCAAAAATGACTGCCCCCATCTCCTTCTTCCACTTCACTTCCACAGCCTCTACAGAACAAAGGATCTTAACTAAGCTGTTAAGCACCAACCTAAGCAAACTGTCAGCATCTCAAATCCATTCATTGCAATTTGCTCCACCTACCTAAAATTAAAAAACAACAACAAAGAAACAAAACAAAAACCCGCTCTGTCAGTTCACTGTGATGTTTCAACTCACAGGACATTTCTATCCAAATAAAATAAGAATATGGTACCTTAAATGATATCACCAATAACTGAAACATTTGCAACTTCATTCTTCATTACATTTGTAAAGGGGAAAAGGGGATTTATTTTAAATCATCTCATCTTAAAATCATTTATTTTAAATCATCAAGGTACCAGTGCACTAAAAAAAGAAAAGAAAAACAGCTTAGCAGAACAACACTTACATTTCTAGTTCTCTGTGGTCTCCCTTTTATGGTGTAGATTGGACTTGAAAAAGCATTAGGAACACAGTATCCTCAGAAACTGACTCAGATGGTCTGGCTTTATTTAGATGCTGTTGCTGCTGTATATTTTTTTAATTTAAAGTTAACTGTTCAGATAGCAGGATTAACAGTGGTTTTAACAGAAGCAGCTTTCTGTTCCAACAGGCCTCTCAGATTCTTACAACCTCATAGCTCCCCTGTATGGAAGAGAGAGAGGAAGAAAAATCACTTTAAAGTCATTCAAATATTTAAAAGCCAATGGCCACAATGCAACATAGAGTTAAGTGTGCTTAATCTCATTAAATCAATGGGTTTAAGTATACTTATCTCTGCAGTGGATTCTGACCCACATGCACTTGTCTCAGTGCATAACTCATGTCAAACTGGCAACATTGCGCATAGAGGACATTGCCATATGCATTCTGGGAGCTATTCATAGGAAGGCAGACTGTATAGCCTAGGGTCTACCTCCAGATACAACAACTGCAGCAGTAACAACAATTTGGCCCAAATCCTAACCAACTTTCCAACTCTGACATAGTTGTTCCAGTGGGGTATGTGCTGCATCCTGCAGTTGGGGGACAGTCACAGAGGTCTCCTCAAAGTAAGGGAATATTTGTTCCCTTAGCTCAGAGCTGCATTGTCCTTAGATCGGTGCTGGAAAGTTGGTAAGGATTGTGCCCTACATGTTCCAATGGACCCTGCTCTGATCTGGAAGGGGTGAGGGAGGTGCTGCTGGGAGAAGAGAGGTTATAAAGAAGAGGGAAGCTGAAAGACAGAGGGGAGTTGCAGCCTAGAAGCAGGTCTGTGCGTGGCTGGTGAAGGCCCAGTGAGGAACTGGAGTGAAAATGCCGTGATGGAAGAAAACAGCAAAGCCAACCCTGGCTCTGTTGCTGCACAGTTTGGGCTGGGGAAGCCCTGGGATGCTGCTGAACTGGCAGCCACAGAGGCCTGGTTGAAGGCCTATTTTCCCTTTTTGGATCATGTTCTTGGGCTCCATCCCCAGGAGACTGCAAGCTTTCCCATCTCACCTACCTTATTAAACCCTCTGTTATTATTAAACCAGTGTTAGTTAGACCCCAATCCTGAGCTGGGCCAGCACTGGTGCTGATCTCCAGTGCTACCACTGGGTGCCGCAAATGTGTCATAAGGCATGCTTGTGACACCCTGTGCTGAGTCGACACCACCGCCAGCCCAGCACCAGTCAGCGTTGAACCCAGCCCTGGCTGCTAGGAGCTAGGTAAGAACTCCGGGTAGCGGTGAGGGCTTTGGGGGAGACGTTTCAGGGGGAGGGTGGGGCAGGGAGAGGAACCAGGGCAGGAGGGAAGGGACCAGCAGAGCTCTGCATCCCTGGATCCTGAACTCTGTGTTGGGCCTTCCAGCCTGACATGGACTCTCTCAGCTCTGCCCTGGCAAAATATAGCCAGCTCAGACCTGAGAAGCCCCATTGCAGGGCTTGGGGCTTTCCCTGGGGAAAGGGGAAGAAAGTCCTCTTCTCCCAAGGGTGCTGTGATGCTGCAGGATGCAGCGGTAGCCGCTTTGATGCCGCTGCACCCGGTGGCGGCGGCATCTTAAGGATTAGGGTGTTAGTGTAGTTGCTGGAACCCACCAGAATTAGCACAGAGGCCGCTAATCCTGAAGTGTCATCAGCACTTACCTCAAGCCCCAACTGCACAAGACAGTTTTGCTTTGTGCTCACATGACATACAGACACTGTATTCATGGTGGAAACAGTTAAGTCACAGTAACAGTTTGCTTTGATTTTTGTGCATATTCTTTCTACTGCCCACAGTGGGCCACTGTGAGATACAGGAAGCTGGACTAGATGGGCCTTTGACCTGATCCAGCAGGGCTCTTCTTATGTTTGCAAGACCATAATAACCCACCAGTGATCTGAGCAAGTTAAAAATAAGAAAATGCTCAGGTTTAACAGACCCTGCCTACAGTCATATTAGCTGAAAGCAAAATGGGCATTTCTGCTAAGAGTTTGAAAACTCCTTGGGGGGGGGGGGAATCAGATTCACAATAGCCATCCATTACAGACTGTTGCTAAGGCAGCAGCTGCTTTTGGAATGATCATGCCCTCCAAAAATCTATCCAGTATAGTATTACAAGCCCCACAGGTGTTAGCTGGCAACACGGTAAGATTCCACTTTGTGTGAGGATCATTATTTAATTGGCTCCCAAGAGAATCAACCCCACCTAAATCCAATGAGATTTGTATGAGAATATTCTCCTAGAGAGGTAAGCGCGGAACTTGGCATTTATAACTGTAGAAAAGTATTATGTAGTTTCCTCAGGAAGAGAAACCTTTGTATATCTTTGAATGTGTGACACTAAAACAGATTTGTTTTCCAGACCACAGAGCATTTTCACAAAGAGGAGCAAGATTTGGGAGAGACAAAAAGAAAGAAAGCGAGCAAGAGAGAGAGCTTCAAATAATGCTATTGGGAGTCCCTGCTGCCACCTTTAACAGTAGGCTGCTGTGAAGAAATTCAGTAGGCAAAGCTTTCCCCAAGTCTCACCAGGATATTTCTGTGCCAGGAAAAGCTTCTCCTGCTTCATTTCTGCATGATACTGTTAAAGACACAGCAACTGGGCCTAACTGGAAAGTAGCAAATCTAAGGACCAAACTGCTTGTGATGCTGGAGATCTATGATCCATTATCAAAAGTTGTTTTATAAACTTAAAGGCAATCACTGGTGGGAGAGACTAAACTGAATGCTGGAAGTGGTGCTGCAGAAATATTTAATTTTTTCTCCCTCTGCCATTTTCCTGATTAAATCTGCCCCGCTCCAGCTGTTATTTGCCCCATGAGGGGGAAGACAGCCTCTATGCCAATAAGCTGCTATTCAGTGGCATAGCTAGTGGGGGCCGGGGTGGGCCACACCACGTATCACCCCAGAGTGTCACATGAGGGAGTGCCATGGAAGCCAGCCATGATGGTGGCCACTATGGTCTGCCATCGGCTTCGCAATCTGTCTGCCACCACCTCTTGTTGAGTCTCCAAAGGAGAAGGAAGGGGGCAGCAATAAGATTGTGAAGAAGGCACTGTGCTCAGGTAGGAGCACCAGTGGCTTTTTCACTTTCCTCCAGAAATAGGGAGAAGTGAAAATGCCGCTGCTCCTAGCTGGACAGAGTGCCTTCTTTGTGTTCTCTCAAGCCTTGTGATACTAAGCCACTTGGCACAGCTAGGAGCAGAATGGTTTCATCAGCAGAACACAGTCTGGAAGTAATTGGTTACATCATCATATCACCACCAATTATTTCCACATCTGCATGCTCAGGAGGGTGACACCACGTGTCACTGCCCTGGGGTAGCAACAGAGGTAGCAGCACCACTGCTGCTATTAGCCCCCTTCCAGCACCAGTTGTTTGATTCAGTTTCCTTCACCATACATACAATTGTTTTAAACTGTTGGTTTTTGGTTTTATTTTGTTTTTGCCTTAAATCTGCACCAGATTTCTGCACTATTAACTGTGACAATTCTTGCAAGTCAGTTCTAGCATACTTGGAGAAAAATACATTGAGTGCATAAGTAATGATGGCAATTCTAACCACACTTCCCTGGAAGTCAGTATGAGTTACTTCCAGCTATACAATACCTTCTTGTCCTCTGGAGTTAGGGTTGTCATTTCTTGCTTTACCTCTGTTCCCAATGCAAAGTCCTGAGATAAGGCATGGCCTATTACTGCTAATGGGAATTGACATGACTGTGCTTCCTTATGCTTAGGTAGTGGGTACATAAGTACAGCACTGGCACTGTGCTGTAGGAGCATACATGCCATAGGAGTTGTGTATCCACAGCCAGAGATGGGAGTTTATGTTATTGAACTTCTTGCAAGGACTGTGCAACTTATGTAGAAAGGACTATGCTTTTGCCATGTCTTTTGGCAATTCCCGGGGCTTGCATAAGGTTTGCATAAGCACTGGCACCAGCTTTATAACCTTCCTGAAGGAAGTTAGTGACCCAAGCCAAATATCTCTTTTAATCACAGCACCAGTATTAAAAGAGAATACAGCTAGTACAGTATTATTTGTTCCAAGTCTTGATCAAAGTCATCAAGACAACACAGTAACCAACAGACAGCACAGTAAGCAATACAATATAATAGCCTGAAAACACTCGGTGCTGTCACTGAACATTAACGTATGCACCAGTAGTTTCTATTTCTGCCTCTTTGTTTCTCTAAACTAGAGGTGGAAGTGCTATAAATAAATCCTTGCTAAAAATGTAATTTTCCATCTGAGCATCATTAGATTGGACAGGGGTCATTTGCCTGTCTGCTGAACGCATCATGCAACATCCATAGTAATATCTAATTATTTAATAGGAAGTTACAGAGACTCTAATAATGGATAACATTAGCATGTACTTTGATTAAATCATGCTAATGTATTGTCTGAAACAAAGTCATTAACCATCCACTGCTCAGAGATTGACCCTTATGTAGTCTATTAGTGAAAAGCATGGGGGAGCTGCAAAAAAATGTTGCAATGTATCCCCAGCCTCAAGGATCTCTTCAGGGCTCCAACCTGCTTCCTCAGGCCTTTGGGATGGGGAGAAGCATCAGCTTGAGTGTTAAGTTTTTAAGCCATTTCTGCCCAACCTTGCATATATGCAACAGGGACCAAATGTGTACACCTGTGGGCCATGCAGAAATGGGTTAATACTGCTGTGCACATCTATATTATTTTTCACATTTATATTCAGCCCTTCCTCCAAGGAACTCAGGTAGTGCGCATGGCTTCTTCCACTCTACTCATTTTTACAACAACCCTGTGTAGATTAGGCTAAGAGCAAATGACTGATCTAAAATCATTCAGAAAGCTTCATGGTTGAGCAGGGATTTGAAACTGGGCCTTCCTGGTTCAAGGCAAACTCCACTCATTTACCAGGGGTTCTTAAACCACTTACCTTGACAACCCACTATGTCATCCAGAGCCCGCTGAGGTCAAGAAGCTGCAAAGTAAGATGAGGGTGACCCAAAAATCACTTCCCTGTCACACCAGCATCTGACTCGCATCATTGGTCACAGAGCACCACGTTTCTCAAAGTGTGTGTCATAGCCCATCATTGGGTTGAGATCCAGTTTATGGACCAGGAATTGGCATTCCACAGCCAAGAAAATTGATCTTGCACCAATGGAAGCAACTTCCAGGCTGCCCATCATTTTATTCTGCAGTTTCATGGTTTCAGGGTCCATGACCCACCAAAAATCAGGTTGCAACCCTCTGGTGGGTCATGAAGCAGGGTTTGAGAAAAGCTGCACTACACCACATTGGCTAAATAACTTTATTAGGGTGCAAAACATCTTCAGATATTCTGATCCTAAAAGGTTGCCCAGACATTTCTGAACTTATCATTAAATTTTTTCAACAGCTGTGACTCATTCCTAAATCTGAGGGATCTATGTAGGTCACTTTGGGATAATAGCATCAGATGGATGACAACTAATGTTTAGTCACTGTATGTATTCCCTAGTATAGAAAAGGAAGTGATTGAAATGAACTAGATTTTATCATCTTAATCATTTCCACACCTCAGTATGTTGTTCTGCTGACAAATTTTTCATTTGAAGCATTAATGCAGGATGCTAATTATGAGAACTTGATTTTGTTTATATATTTGCAGCTTGATCTCACACATAATTATTCACACAAAGAAGTAGCTAATGTTCCTTGACTTCAGTGGAACTTACTACCTGCTATGCTAAAGACTGCAGCTTCAGTTTTAATTTACATTTACAGTGTATGTGGGCATTTTTCTATGCTTTATTCTTTCAAGTGCAGGTAGTTAGCCCTGCAGCGAGGACATACCCAGTCCTACCTATGAGGTAGTTGGGTATCTACTTTGCACAAACCAGCACAAGGCTGGCTGGACCAGACAGGCCACTTGCTAATCCTTCACTAGCAAGGCACAGAGCACCTGAGAAAGACGGCATTTACTGGCTGTGCATAATCCAGGCCCAATTAAGCACTTTTAAGCCCCATTGATTTCAGCAGGAGAAAGTTAACCACATTCTTAGCTCTTCTTTTGAGATCAAAGGGACTGCAAAGCATTTCACTTTGACTAGATCATCTGTGGTCATATTCTTAAATTGTTTGGCTCGTATCCTGGTACCTGCTTTCACAGTACCAGGCTAATAGGTATAAATTTCTCCTTGATTTCATTTGGGGAGAGACTGAAATTTTAATTTAAACACAGAGAGGGACAATCACTTCCCCAGCCTCTTAGCCTATGATCCCGTCAGTTATTTTCAAATTTCCTCTTATTTTCTAGAATGGCTCAACGTATGTAAAGAAAGGTGATTGGATTCAGTCCAGTCTAGAAGTCTTGCCCTCTTACTATAAGGGCAACAAACCTGGATATGCTGAGTGTCCAGTGGATGGCGGGGGGTGGGGATGGCGCATGGCTATGATACATGTATCCAGTGGTGCAGTGACAGATTTTGAAATGCATGACCTTGTCATGATACTCTCCATAGCTATGGCCCACTAAGACTACACTGCCAATTTAATAAGATTTACATTTATTAGAATGTTTTCTTCCCTTGCCATTTTGAAACTTCTTATATTCATTTTAATGATATAGCTTGTTTCCTGCCAAATTCCTGGAAAGGGGTAGCAATAGTTTACAACAAGGATATAAAAATTGAAAGGTGGAATAAAAAATGCCCTAAAGCAGCATTTCCCAGACTTACTGGGCCTGTGACATTCTGCTTCTGCTCCTGCCAGTCACAAAATCCAGAAGTAAATGCTGATGATGTGATGATAACAGGAAAAACAACCTGAAAATTTCCTGGAAAAACAACCTAGAAATTGGTGTATACCACTCAGGGCGAGCAGGCAGGCCCAAACCACATTATGTGTGATCCTCACCAAGAGGAGTAGAGCCTCTGCTAAGCAATCTGTTGTGCTTGCGCTGCTGAGCAGCTTGGCCAGCACACAGCCTGTTACGTGAAAACCCCCTTTTTCCTTTTAAGTTGTGATTTTTATATCTGGTTATGTATTATGGACTAAAACTCATGCAGGCCAAACCTCAAAACACAGGACACACTTCCCCCAGCACACTTTTCCAAAAAAACCCTGGTCAGAACCACAAGCACATGGATTAAGAGATATATGTAAAAGGGTCTCCTGATCCAATCACTGTTATGCAAACCCATTAAACCTCAACACACAGGACAGTCAAGTCAAGTCAAGCTCATGGTGACCACATCCCCATCCCCCAGTCAAGGACTCTGGAAGAGTAAATTGTTGTCTCAATCACTGTAAATTGTTACTTATATGTCTCATTGTTGTAACTCAACCACTCTCAAGTACCGTATGCAAACTGCCTTCAGGGGTTGGTCGAGTTCCCCCCCCCCAGGAGGCCAGCCATGGCTGATAGCTGACTTCCTGATCATCCTGTTTTTGCATGCTCCACTTGCCCCACTGTGTGTAGTGAGCAAGCGCATCCAGATCAGCTCTAGGCCACATCCGGGTCATTCAGGTCAACATCCAGGTCAGCAAAAACGCTTTTAAGAGAGGGCTCCTGCCATGTGCTCTCTCTCTCTGGCTGCCCCTCCAAGGCAGAGGTCCTCGTCCATAAGACTTTTCCCCCCTCCCATCCAACTGCTCCACAAGACAGGTAACTATATCTGCGTCTGGAACCTTTTCCCTTCTCCCCCCCCCCTTTTCTCCCCTCCTCTCCCCATCTTTAGTTAGCAACTGGGTTATGCAGACCAGGGACCCCTAAAATCCTTCCCTAAAATCTTTCCCTTTTTCTAATCTTCTTGGATGCACCAAATACACTCTACATGCAACCACCATGAAAGCTAGGTACAATATATTCAAGAACTAGAACCAAGAAATGTGCATTATGTTTACCTTTGTGCTTTTGTAATAAAACTATAATCTTGTACTGAAAGTTGTCTTTCTCTCAGTCTCCCTTTTAAGCAAAAAGGAATTTTCTCTGCATTATGCTATCTTGTTATCTAGCCTGAGATCCTGAAGTTTCCAAAAAGGGTAGTGTACTAATTCCCCTAAACAAAACAGCCCTTTTTGGTAACAAGCCTCGACAACGTTGGAATCATGTTGCAACACCCCAGGGCATTGTGACACACAGTTTGGGAACCTCAGCCCTAAAGAAATATAACACATAAATTAGAGTACAATTGTATGCATGCTTACTTAGAAGTAATTTCCATGTGCTTCTACTGCCTCCTGAGACATCTTATCCAATGAAATGTAGTAAACAAGCCCTGAGTCCTCTCCCAAGGAATATGATCTTTCCAAGGAATATGACTTTCTCTCCTCTTCCAATCCATTGGCTTCCCTAACTTCCTCATCCAACATCCATCTGCATCAGGGGGCTAGGCAAGTTGATGTGATGCTTATGCCCCCTTAGTTTGCCCTCTGCCAAAACTGAGGCTTCTCAACTGAAATCCTTTGGTTTCAAAGGCAGCACCTGAACAATCCTGCTGATAACATCACCAGTCCAGCTGTAGAAAAAGCCCAGACACTGTACATCACCCCCCAATTCTCCCTCAACGACACCTCTGAATGTATATGTGCTGTGCTCTACATGATTCCAGATATGTTGTCTCATTCGTGCATTACGTTTTCAGTGCAAACTTTAAAATCACAGGCCCCTGCAAGCCCTGCCTCCAAAGCATTCCTAACATAAACTGAAAATCAAATGGAGAAGTAGGGCCCTGAGGGAGTCTTTGAACACCCTGAGTTATTTTTAAATTTAATTTTGGCCTCGAGGGAAAACGGGGACTTGCAGTTTTGCTTTTTATTTTACGTCACAGCAGAAGCGTTTCACACAGTAGAATTGGTTCTTGCCTACTTGTTCTTCTTGTGTCGCAGCTCCAGCTCCACATATGATGCAGGCCTTATAGAGAGCAAACAAATGGCAGGGGGATTGGATTTTGCTTTTTAATGCTGTGCCTGCATAATATCAATGCAAGATGGAAAATGAAAGAAAAAATTTGGCATACGGCTCTCTGGAGTGTAGTGCAATGAGAAAAATTTTTTAATATATACAAGTGAACATCAAATTTGCAAAACATATCTATCTTAGGCAACCAAGAAAGAAGAAAGAAAAATTAATTTTTTTAATGATTTCGTTTTTCTTTCTTGGTTATTAGGCTGCTTTAATTTCTATGCTACCTTGCAAAAGGGCAGTACGTGCCCCAGTATCCCAGGGGGTCCTGGATTAAGTGAAATTGCAGATAACCAGGGACAACTCCCCCAAACTCCAGAGGCAAGGAAAGCTGGACTCCTCTTGCCTCCAGAGGGTCTTCTAAAATCATTGGGACATATATTGTAAATCACTGGGACATATATAGACTTAATTTTGGTTGAGCTGTACCTGAGGTAATTGAAGACCTTTCCCAGAAATGGACTCTTCCAAGATGAAAAACACTGCTCTTCCAAGACCAGTATTTTTCAAACAGTCATATTCACGCTAGACCAGGGGTGCCCAAACCCCGGCCCTGGGGCCACTTGCAGCCCTCGAGGACTCCCAATGCAGCCTTCAGGGAGACCCCAGTCTCCAATGAACCTCTAGCCCTCCAGAAACTTGCTGGAGCCCACAATGGCCCGACACAACTGCTCTCAGTGTGAGGGCGACTGTTTGACCTCTTGCGTTAGCTGTGGGATGAGGGCTGCCTCCACTGCGTGCTGTTTCACATCTGTGATGCAGTAGCGGCAGCAAAAGAAAGGCCAGCCTTGCTTTGTGCAAGGCCTTTTATAGGCCTTGAGCTATTGCAAGACCATTCATTCATATAAGTTCCACATCTAGTATATTAATTCATGTAAACTTATGTAAATTTATTCAAATTTCAAATGTAAATTAATTCTTTTTTTTCCCTGGCCCCCAACACAGTGTCAGAGAGATGATGCAGCCCTCCTGCCGAAAACTTTGGACACCCCTGCACTAGACCAATGGTACACTAGTGGTTCTTCCAAGTATGACAAGTGGTACTTGGTCCTGCTGCCATAGTGACCTTGTGGCACTGCCCTGCCTGACCTAATCATTGCTGAAAGTGTATATTTTTCAATTACAGTATCTGAAAGGAATCAGAAGGGCATTTGCACACTACATTTTAAATCATAGGAATATTCCTCTCTTTTTTTGCATAAAAATGCTGTATAGGAAGATGCAGGTATACAAAGCTGAGCAAGGATTGTTGTATCACAATTTTTGTGCATTTGTATGCACAGTGTATGCTTTGGTCTTTTGCCGTATCCAAGACCACCAACGGAGATGCGCTCTGGCCCAGCTGAGTCAAATTACAAGGCCCATAAACATTCAGTAGCACTAAACAGGTTTTAAATAATGTTTGGAGAGCTGAGAGGCTTGTTTGGAGCAGCTCCACATTATGCCAGAGCGTGATAAAGAAAACAGCAGGCTGCCTGTGAGATTATAAAAATCTGCATGGCCCATTTAAATCAGAGCAGTCCACAGCAGAGAAAAGCAGATGACTGACGTTTTCATGTACTGAACATACAATGGTTCAAGTCAGTCAATGCATGCATAAACCATTTCCATATGACTGGAGAGGTGCACCCCAGAACATATGTGAGAAGTGGCCTTAAGGCATCAACTTTCTGTGACCTGAAAAGGGGGGGAGCACCCAACAACCTTGAACAAAATGCTATGTAAATTTCAGTTATAAAAATAAATGGGTTCATGTGTAGTGGCTCAACTTGCTTAGATCAGTGTTTCTCAAACTGTGGGTCGGGACCCACTAGGTGGGTCACAAGCCAATTTCAGGTGGGTCCCCAGTCATTTCAATATCTTATTTTTAATATATTAGACTTGACGCTACCATGATATGCAACTTCATTTGGAGAAATGTTACAGACCTGTACTTTTAACAAGCTACTATGCATATTCTTTTAACAATGATGATTGGGGACTTACTCCTGGCTAAGTGTGGGTAGGATTGCAGCCTAGGATTGTTAAAAATTTTCCTGCTTGATGATGTCACTTCCAGTCATGACATCACTTCCAGTGCGTCCTGACAGATTCTCATTCTAAAAAGTGGGTCCCGGTACTAAATGTGTGAGAACCAGATCATGCCCTTGGACTGCAAGAGGTAAGGATGGAAAACAGGTCCACTGTTAGTAATATGAATTGTATCAGTAGTCCTTCAGCTGGCAATGAGAGTGCATTATATAATTTTGCATCAATGACCAAGAAAAAAATGAAAGTTATTATTAGTAGTAGTAGTCGTAGTAGTAGTAACCATTATTAAAAATTCTGCTTAGTACACAGAATACTACCCTGAAAAAAAGTTGTGAAGAGAGAAAGCTATGTTGCAATAGCATGTGTTCTCCTATTGGGAAAGTCAGGCAAGCAGAGCCAGTGTGCAAATCCAAGTTGCTCAGACTGGAGAATCAAAACTGATTAAGCACATTTAATGGACCAGGTGGAAACACATTGGTCCCTGATGTCACCTAAGTGAACCCCCATGAACCAGTGACTACTTTCCAGTAACGCACTGGTGACACTGAAGTACAACAGAGAGTAGACCAGTAGTTCTTTCTTCTGGCAAGTATTCAAGTTATACTGCTTGACTGAAACCATTGGTGCCTTTTACATCCATATGGAGAATTGATTGCTTTAGACTCCAAATAAGTCTAAAGTTCTCTCTCGCGCTCTCTCTCTCTCTCGCGCGCTCTCTCTCTCTCTCGCGCGCTCTCTCTCTCTCTCTAATATTAGAATATGTGTCACAGTTCATGCATCCTTCTTCTACTTGATCCAAGACCACCAAAGGAAATGCTGCTGATTCATCCACTCTGAGTTAAGTAACAAGAATCATTGGCTTTCTGAAGATTAAGTGGTTTTGAAATGCTGCTTGGAGAGCGGAGATGCCCTACCACCACATGGATATGCCAACAGTGTGAATGAAAAAATAAAGTCTGTTAGATGTGTAATAATATACAGCCCAGTCTAAAGTAGAATGCAGAGCTACAGGTGGATCTGTCAGTATTGGGCCCTAGGTGTGCCTAATCTTGGAAATAGAGGAAGCTGTTTTATAGAGAATAAGGGCCCAATCCTATCCAATTTTCCAGGGCCAGTGCAGCCATGCCAATGTGGCATGCGCTGTATCCTGTGGTGGGGAGGCAGTCACAGAGGCCTCCTCAAGGTATGGGAAAATTTGCTCCCTTACCTCAAGGCTGCATTGCGGCTGCACCGGTGCTGGAAAGTTGGATAGGATTGGGCCCTTGACCCATCTATCTAGTACTGTATTATCTACCATGCCTAGCACTGGGTTTTAGATTGGGGTCTTCAAGATGGCATATTCCTAGCAATAGTCTTCTCTAAATCCTGAGAATGAAATTAAACGGTCTTTGTATTACTGTAACATCAAAGTCTATTGAGAGAATCTCTTGGATAGATTAAAAAAACTGAGAGAAAAGATCAAAGCTGTGATGGAGATGATGGGGTCCACCCTGGGCAGTGAGCAGCCAACCACCTGGCTCCACTCACCCCAGAGGAGATGCCCATTTCCCTTACGTGTCCACTCACAACCGTGAGTGCCTGGCAATTCTGCCAAAGTTCCTACTGTATCTATTGAGCCCCACGAGCATCTTCCTGCTCCTGCATTAAGGAGTAAAAAAAAAATTATTTTAAGAAGAAGTTAATGCATCAAGAGCTGTGCCAGTCCCCTCCAAGGCAGTGAACTATCCCAGGACACACTCTGGGAAACAATAAATATCACTGCAGCTGAAAACGTAACAAAACTATCTGGTCTTATTCTAATTATATTCTACCCTACGTTACCTAGGCCTTATGTGGACTGGTCTGATGGCTGAGAGATAAAGTTTCCAGTGGCTTCATCCCAAAGCAGCAATGTCCTGTACTAAGAACTAGCTGATTTTTATAGCCATTCCCCTTTTGGCTTCACCAATCCATGTTCTTGCCAAATTTGCTGACTCATGTCCCCCACTGCCAGCACCCAATCCTATCTCTGATACATTCCATACAGAACTGGCAGCCCAATCCTAAGCAGGTCTACTCAAAAGTAAGTCCCATTATGTTCAATGGGGCTTACCCCCAGGAAAGTGCGCATAGGATTGTAGCCTAACTCTCCACCAAATTGGATGCACCCAGGAACATAATTTATACATTCTTCTTCATACTAACCTAAAACAATATTTAATTCCCCAATTATCACCCCTCACCCTTGTCACAAAAGCACCTTTGCAACAATTTTCAGATGAAACCTCCATTCATGGCTATTTGATTTCAATTCATCAGGGAGTGTTAACAGCATTTGTCATCCTCAGTCAGCAATCCAAGTAATCTCATAGGTAAGCAGCCAAGACTGAGAAAAGAGGTGTGAAAACATTTGTTTGCATGTTCATTATTACTTTTTTCCTTGCTCAGAAGAGTTCAATGGAGCTCATATTACTTAGATGCAGGCATGCTGGCATAGTCATATGGTGGCAGAGTCAGGTAGTTAGGCATCTCTATGGCATGTTTGAAAAAGTGCAATTCCCGATAGGACAGAAACACCACTAGATGACAGCACTTACTCAGAGATCATTAAACCTCAAAGCAATGCAAACCAAAAGGGTCACCAGAAATACTGACAGACCTCATTTTCAAACAAGATAAAAAAGCAAACAGGTTTACCATGTGTTATAATGCATTTTATAATGCTATTGCTATTATTGGAGCATGATAATTACTGAGTCTTTCTTTTTATAAATCATATTACCTGCAGGTCTAAGATCTCAAATTTTAATCAGGACTGGTTATGTATAGGTTTGCCAGATTGCAATCTAGACACCCAGACTAGACTTTAAAAATCACTGCAGCTTCCCCTCCCCAGACCCATCACTCTCCTAGAAAGAACACTATTTGCGCAAGAATGTAGGGGTGACTTTGAGAATCATACAGGCCCTTTCTAAACTATAGTTCTAGTCAAGGAATGTACACTGTGACGATATTGTTGCAAGGGAACCAACATCCTTCCTGGAGCTTTCATAGTCCAGGGGCAGGAAGACGTTATTCCAACTGGTAGCTGCAACAGTGATCTTAAACCACTCCAGAATGTTCTACCCACTGTGGTGGTGCTTTGAATTTTCGTCCTGGGTCCACCTCAACTCCTGGAAACCTAGTTTCCAATCCCAGTCCAGCTTTGTTTGGATCATGGGCACAATACAGAGCAGAGTATCCTACTGAATTTTGTGTCTATATATGCATAAAAACTACTGTCTCCCCAGGTTCTAATTTGCACCTGGCTGTACCTGCATAAGCCACTAGTTTATGTGGATAGTTCCCAAGGCTCGGGGGGGGGAGGGAGTATTTCCTGGAAACCTAAAGCCTGCCCATCACTGTCATAATCCATTCCAAAAATGGACTGTGGCATTTTGTCACTGGGAAAATGTCATCTTCCCCCTACTGTACTAACAAGTTCATTGCAGTTTTTGGAGCAATATATTTACTGTCAGAAGGCCCAATCCTATCCAATTTTTCAGCAATGCAGCCCTGACATAAGGGAACAAATGTTTCCATACCTTAAGGAGCCCTCTGTGACTGCCTCACCATCACAGGATGCAGTGCCTGCCCCACTGGTACGGCTGCACCAGCACTGGAAAATTGGATAGGACTGGGCCCAGAGGTATCTATTGGCCTGTGCCTATGATATCACTGATGACAAATTCTACCAAAAAAAAATCATAAGAAGCTGTGTTGGCCTGGTAAAAAAAAAACCCAAATACCACATCTACAGCCCAATCATAACCCATGCTGGCAGGCTACCTGGCCTGCCCCGTATCCAGTGTGGGGTTGGGACAGTCTGCCACACAATTCAGAGTAAGGGGAATTAATTCCACTTACCCAGTGGTATTCAAACTGGGCCGTTGTAATGCCCCAGCCTGAGGGCCCTGGCCTCTGCCCCCTTAAGGGATGGGGGCAGGGGGGACGGCAGTGACACGATTCCCAGGAAAGCATCGCTAACAGGGCTTCAGGGACTGGGATGTACTCACCAGTCCCTGCAGCAGCCTTCCTGGGGTATTTTGTGGAAGTGGAGCACTATCTCTCCACTTTCACTTTCTGCAGGCTGGGGAGCCCTGCAGATGCTTGCACAGA
This sequence comes from Tiliqua scincoides, assembly GCF_035046505.1. Classification (NCBI taxonomy): domain Eukaryota; kingdom Metazoa; phylum Chordata; class Lepidosauria; order Squamata; family Scincidae; genus Tiliqua; species Tiliqua scincoides. The sequence continues at coordinate 65,692,448 of NC_089826.1, forward strand.
GCTCCCCAGGACACTGCTACAGGGACTGGTGAGTGCATCCCAGTCCCTGCAGCCCCCCCTTCCCCCTACTGCCTCCCTCCCCTCCCCTGCAAGCACTTACTGCAGCTTTCAAACTCCCAAAGAGTTTGAAAACTGCAGCCCTTACCCCTTGTCACATGGCAGCCACCTCCAATGGGGCTATTCAGATTTGGGCCAGCAAAATCACTGATGAAAATCCAGGAACCCCCTGTAAAGCCAACACAACTGACCCCATTACTTGTGGGGGGGGGGGGGAGATACTGCTGCCCAATCACTATTATAGCCATGCCCCTTGACATTTATAAATCAGGCAGCAGCCTCTCTAAGGCCTCTAAAATGTTTGGGCACCCCTATTTTAGAAAGTCCTAAAAGGTAAGTAGCATTTGAAAAATTGCATGCAAAACCAAAGCCAAATTTACTCCAGAGCAAAAGGCACTCTTTTCTCCTTGTATTTTCTGACCATACCTACTACATAGTACAGTCAGATGTTTTGAGATTAGCATGTAAAGCCAAAATAGTGTATTGTACACCGTACTGTACTCTAACTTTACCCCTCAATTATCCCTCAAATCATCCATAATGATAATGGGCCAGGCTTGGGCAACAGAAAACAAGTTGTAGATGAAGTAGTTGGCTCTGGTTCAGCTCCAGAAATTGATTGCCTAGGCTCATCTGCTGCTGTTTGTTTTTTCTTTAGAACCATGGTGATCGGCAACTGTTGCTATTATTTTCTCTTGAGTTGCTCCAACGTTTCTTGGTACAGTCTCAAACTGTCTGTAACGCCATGTGTGCTTTTGAGGCTTGGTTCCATAGAGGGATCACATTAAATCATTCCAGTGTTTTACTGCTTGGAGCACTTCTGCAAATTTATGAAGACTCCAACTTGTTAGCTCTTCCTATTCGTTATCATCATCATCACCTTCACCTTTCATAGGCAATTTTATCAGTTCCTCTGTTAGTCAATGTTTTGCTGTGGCTCTCAATTAATTCTTCCATTTCTTCCTCAAAGATGTTGATAAAGTCATCACCACCCACTTGTCTGGCCTCTTCAATCATGCATTTTCTTCTATGAGTTCCTTAAATTGTTCAGGATAGGTTTTTGCTGCTTCCTTATCAGCAGATACAATTTCACCAGTAGTCCGTAGTTCCTGAGGCTGAAGCAGTTCTTAAAACTGTTAAGCCAATTGTAGTGGAATAGCAGAAGATCTGCTGAGGAGATAGACTGTGGTGCCTGCAGTGGCCCCTTTAAGAGTTAAGGCCTGGGCTTTCAGCAAAGGGCGTGCTGCACAGCTGCAGCCACTTGAAGGCAATAGGGCCCTTAAGGATATAAGGAGCACCTGAGGCAAGAAGGGTTTGTGGGTTGTAGAAGGAGTGACTTGTGGCTTTGCCCTGGATACGTTGACTGATTTTGTGGCTAATGGACTGATTGATGAATGGACTTTGCTGGAAACACTGGAGGTTGGTGTGTGGCTGCTGTGCCCAAGACCTGCTGAGGACCAAGGTGCTGCTGTAGTGGTGGGAGGCTGCTGGCAGGTGAGAAGACCTCTGCAGGTTGAACAGGTGAGCTACCCTGGAGGTGGGGTCCAGCAGGACTGCAAGGTAGAACTAGGGCCATTCTTGGGTAAAAAAGGGGTGCTAATTAGTTAAGTGTGGGCATAATTCTCCAGGCAGAGCTTGGATTGGGATTTGGCAGAACACCAATCTGGGCTGACCTCAAATTCCTTCTCATTAGAAGACTGTCCCTCTTTGAGCAGTGTGTAGACTTAGAGGCTGCCATTCCTTGCAGTGTGCTGCCATTGACAGGCACATGTTTTGGGTAAACATAAGTTTAATGCCTTTTTACTCTTCATTAAAGTATTGTCACACATTTGTCTTATCCCCTAAGCAGACATTAGGGCACTTAGAGCCACAACTTGATGAATTTTTGTCTCTCCAATCTTGATGGGACATATGGTAATTTGTTGCAGTTCTATTTACCTGCCACACTGGAGACCAAAACATCATCTCTCAATAAGTTCAACACAGCCAATTTTTCCTCCAGCATTGGAACAGATGCTGTTTCCTTGGTTGAGCACCAGATGAAGTAATTGACTTGTGTTTAGGGGCCATGCTGTATGAAAAATACTATAAATAGTACTGTATGTTTACAGTCCTGAATCACACACAACGTGGCAAGATGTGAAATGCGTGCAGGAATGGAGATATTGAACGCTCATTGAATAAAATGGTGGGGAAAGTTATTGATCGTGTATGGTTGAATTCTTGAAAGTCAATTGCACATAAGATGAGGGCCACTTGTCCTTTTGATATTTACTTGTAAATGTCAAAGATAAAAAGCTGGGTTTTCTGTGTCTGTCCTCCTCCTCCTAAAGAGCTAATAACAATTTGTGGGTAGGATATACACTGGGGAAAAGGAATGGGAAGATTAATTATCTTTTCCAGACCAACACATCACAATTTTTCAAAACAACCTTGGACAAATTAGCCTGCTAATTAGCAAAATAAACAAGAGATCCTAATCGTGCATGGTTTGGCCCTTAGAACAAATCCCAGGTTTCATGTACTAAAATGCACTATCATGGGGGAAATTATGGTTATTCTGTGAAATTATGGTTATTCTGTGCAAAACAGAGGGGCATCAGGAATCTATGGACTTTGTTGAAAAACATTTATTCCAGCTCCCAAAATATTTTTTCTTCCACTAACCATTCTGAAATTTTAAAGAATCAGAAACATCTTTTATCTATGAAAAAAATCTGGAATGTGAATTATTCAGTGGCATTGCTAGGGGGGTTTGGGGGATGCGGTCCGTACCGGGTGACGCGCACTAGGGGGCTGACATGCTAAAATTGTGGTGGTTAGGAGTAACCCCATCATAGTATATACCTTTGGATATGGAATTTTGAGCAGAATGCAATGCAAAAACCAGTGTGAAATATCTCCTTTCTAGCAAAAGTTATGGTCAGAAAACTGGAGAACAAAAAATGCATGGAGCCCTATGGAAAGTGAAAGTGAGCCGATTGTGCGTTTATTCACAAGTAAGCAAACATGCCTTGGCTGGTGTGGAAGAACAGGTGAAGGAGAGTGCAAGGCTACCAGGATGGTCCTGATCCTATGCACCTGTAGCTAAACAAGTGCTCCAGAAGGCAACTTCCCCCCCCCCACACACACTAAAAAGGATCAAAACAGAGGCTTCAGCTGATAAGGTGAGCTTTTTTGAGACTTGCAAAGCCAGGTGGATCCTCACAGTGATCTGGTTTAAACAGAAGTTCTTAAATTGAACTGGGCACTGAGTAGGGCTGAAAACCTTACTGGTTTTGGAGGGGGGGGGTGTTATTGCAGGCAGGCTACAGAGGAAATTCACTTGGTGGAACAGGGCTGGCTTCTGCTTATTTATTTGTTTTAATTATTTATTTTAATTTGCCTGATGATGTCACTTCCACCATGACATCACTTCTGGTGAGTCTTGGACAGATTGTCATTCTAAAAAGTGGGTCCCAGTGCTAAAAGTTTGAGAACTGTTGCAATAAGGTGTTAGTAAGTTGACTCCCTTGGGAGGGGTGACACCACTAGTGATCAAAATCACTAAAATCATAATTTGGAAGAATAATACCATCATGTTATATATCAATCAATGCATAATTTCATGCAGAATGTGTTCTATCTTTGTTCTATCTAGAGGTACAGCCAAAAAACCAGTGGGGGTGGAATGATGGTACATCACCACGCCCACCACCTGGGGTATTTCCCTGCCCACTGCATGGGGGTGGTAACATGCTGGCATCGTGCACCAGGTGACACGAACCCTACTGGAATTATTTCAACATGTTATTAAAAGGAGATTGTGGAGGGACCTGACACGTTACACGATTGATAACACTGAAAATAACTTTTCAGAGCAACACACTTACATAATTAGACCAACTAACTGGAGAGTTCCAGATGTTTCAAAGTATGTAAGAGTACCAAATGAGTATCCCATTCCAGATCTGTTGACTCAAATCCTCTGGCTTCTTTAAATTTTATTTACAAGCACATAAATGCATACTCTGCCAGTCGGATGGCCCATTCACATTCAAGGCTATAAGCTGTTGTGTTTCTAATCTCCACTTACACTACTATATACTGGCTACAGTACAATCTTCCCAAGTTCTAATCACTGGGCTTCCATCACAAGGGAGTAAAATGATTCCTGGTTGACTCAAACTCCTGGTAGTCCAAGGGCTGTGAGGCCACATTAGTGGTTCTTAGGAGCATCAGCATAGAGCATTGAACCTGGATTCAGGAGACCTGAGGTGAGCATATCTGAGTGCATGAAATCGATTTATAACAAGCCAACCCTCCTAGCTCAGCATTAATCATAATCTATTTCCTTCTCTTGCATACCATTGCTTGAAGCCATTGTCTTCCAGCCTGTTCAGGTACTAAAAGTGAGCCAAGCTGGAACTACTCTTACCTGGTGTCTCTGAGAGCAGTTGTGCCACAAACATCAGGATGCAGCTGTTGCCTGGCGGAAATTCCTCTCCACCAGTAGCTTCACAGAGCTAGCAGGCAAGAAGATCCAGGGCCATACTGAATGAGGCCAAGCAAGCTTCACCAACAAAATTCTCCCCTTCTGTTGTTTTTTTAATGAAAAGCGAATGTCCACCTCTCAGCTTGAAGAATCCTGGAGCAGCGGGGAGTAGGGCTGAGGTGAGTGCTTCCATGGCTTATTGCATCTTTTCATTTGAGTTCCTCAGGCCACTTGCTTCTGTTTAGCCGAACTGCCAGCTGTTTGCTTGCTGCTTTCTCTCACCAGTGTTCACCAGAAGCATAAATGCATTGCACTTGGTTCCCACAAGTTTGTGGTTGGGGAGGAAGGATGTGGTGGTGGTTGTTATTTCAGTTTAAAATAATGATATACATATGCATTATGGAATTCACTTTCAGTTGAGTTAAGAACTAAGCCCTACCTGTTAGCCTTCTGAGAAGGGCTTAAAACCACTTTTTTTTTTTTGCATGGCTTTTCCTTTTTTGTTTTTTGTTGGTTTCCAAGATTGTTTTTGCTGCTGCTGTTCTGTGAAGGCTTTTAAAAATGGTTTTATTGTTATTGCTGTTGTATTGTTTTATTGTGCTTAATTTTTTGTTTGTTTTGCACTATATATTTTAATATAATGTAGTTATTTTTATAAGCCACTTTGAGAGGGGGAAGGTAGGGTACCATTTGTTTAAATAAATAAATACTCTTGCATAATTCATACTGAAATCAATAATAATTAAGAACAATGCATACGATACTGAGTAAGAACATAAGAAAAGCCCCACTGGATCAGGCCATAGGCCTCTTCTAGTCCAGCTTCCTGTATCTCACAGCGGCCCACCAAATGCCTTAAGGAGCACACCAGATAACAAGAGACCTCATCCTGGTGCCCTTCCTTGCATCTGGCATTCTGACATAACCCATTTCTAAAATCAGGAGGTTGTGCATACACATCATGGCTTGTACCCCATAATGGATTTTTTCCTCCAGAAACTTGTCCAATCCCCTTTTAAAGGTGTCTAGGCTAGACACCAGCACCACTTCCTGTGGCAAGGAGTTCCACAGACCAACCACACGCTGAGTAAAGAAATATTTTCTTTTGTCTGTCCTAACCCGCCCAACACTCAATTTGAGTGGATGTCCCCTGGTTCTGGTATTATGTGAGAGTGTAAAGAGCATCTCCCTATCCACTCTGTCCATTCCCTGCATAATTTTGTATGTCTCAATCATGTCCCCCCTCAGGCGTCTCTTTTCTAGGCTGAAGAGGCCCAAACGCCGTAGCCTTTCCTCATAAGGAAGGTGCCCCAGCCCCATAATCATCTTAGTTGCTCTCTTTTGCACCTTTTCCATTTCCACTATGTCTTTTTTGAGATGCGGCACATTCAGTCTAACACTAGTTAAGTCTAATTATTTTCTTTTTTCAATAGGCGTGAGTCTTTCCATGGACTTCCCATTCATTCAATGGAGAAGGTAGAATTCTTTTGACCCAATAGATTTGTTTCCTCCACTATAATTAATAGTGCACACACATGACTGCCATGTCCTCTCATATATGTGCCTGCTGCTCCATTCATTTCTTGGTATCAAAATAGTTCTTAATATACATATACAGAAATTATCTTTAGAAAGAGAACTGCTGAAAGAGTGAGGGAACAAAAGTCAAAGGTATGATAATATATCTCATATATAGAATACATCTTAGAATGGTGGGAATTTCCATGTTATTTACACACCCTCTGCCTGAAGGCACTCTGGCAAAGCTTAGATAAGGATCTCGTAAAACTGTAAAATAATGGGAGCATTGTAACTTAAGGTATTTCTTTTCATGGAGAAACAGGAAACTCTTGGGTTGCAATGCAGCATTTTTAAAGGCATACTGGAAAATTTGCCAACACCCAGGCAACTACTATGCACAAGACAAACTGCACTATGAGTACTAGCATTAGATTTTGGCATTGTAATTCCTCATTATGATTTCTAAGCATGGATGCAGCTGGGTCCTACGCAGGTTTGTGAGTGAGCTGGTGTTGTCAGAGGGGTTTGACTTTGTTAGGCAATGGAGACTGTTTCAGGACATGTCAAGCCTGAATAAAAGGCACAAGCTTCACTTGAACCAAAATGGAACCAGACTGTTGCCCCTTAACATCAAAACGTTGCACAGCAGCTTTTAAACTGAGGTCATGGGAAAAGACAACAAGAGTTGGTAATCTGGTTGGGCCACCTCATCCCTAAGGGATGAGAGTGTAAATGTTGAAGTAGATCATCCAAAAAGTGCAGCTTGAAAATGAGCATATAATAGAACTAGACAGCAGGTCAAAGTGCGTAAAAAGCCACAGAGGACAAGGACATTGTCAACATTTGGAAGAGGACACAGTATATGGGGGTGTATATATATGCAAATGGTAGAAGCCTCTGAGCCAAGATTGGGGAGCTGTAGTGTTTGGTTGCAAAGGAGAACATACGAGAGGGCATAATGGCAACCTGATGAAATGGAAAGCGCTAGTGGGATATGGTTATTCTGGGATACAAACTCTATAGAAAGGACAGGGAGCAGTGTATTGGAGGTGGTGCAGCTCTGTATGCTAAAGAGAATATAGAATTCAATGAACTAGAAAACTTAGGGTGACTAGACCTCTGCGCAGAGTTATTAAGCCCTTCTGATCAAAACACTGATCTTGACTTAGAGAAATAAATCAGGCACACATCCAAAGGAGAACATGTTGAAGTAATGGGTGACTTCAACTACCCTCCCATAGTCTGGGTAAATTAATGCTCTAGCCATGACAAGGAGAGATCATTTCTACATACACTAATAGCACAAACATATGCACATTAATCATGCATAGTATTCTGCTGTAAATAACCGTGCCCTAGGATGAGTCTAGCCTCAATCCTATATGATGCCCAGGACCTAGTGTGAAATGGAAGTGTTGAACCACTGTAAGTGTTGATGTTGAACCAATAGGGAACAGTGACCATACTGCTATCCAGTTCATGTCATTCGAAAGTTTCCAAGGAAGTCCAGCAGACACATTTGTCTTCAAAAGAAGGGACACCTCCCAAATGAGAGGACTAGTAAAAAGCAGAATGAAAGGGAAAGTCAAGTGAGTCAACACTCTCCAGAGTGCATGAAGGCAAGGCTGACCTTTCCATGAAGCAACTTGAAATCATTGAGTGGAGTAGCAAAGTTGGAGGGGTAGCAAACTGACAAGCCCCCAGCCCATCAGTCTGCTGCTCTGGTGGGCACTCCTGTCCTTTTCCAAATTGCTAAGAGAAAGTCAGAAGAGGATTGTAGCAGCCCTCTTCTCCCTCCACTGCTGGTTGAGGAAGAAGGGGGAAGGGGGGAATTTGCCATTGATTCAGATCACCTCTTCCATGCAGTTCTTGCAAAGCAGAAGTGGGCATGCAGAGGCAATCTAAAGCATGCCCCTCTTCTCTTCACTTACCAGGAGGTTGGTGCACAGCCTCCCTCTTCCATGACATGTCTCCTTTGAATGAAAAGGAATGGCGTGTGCTGGATTCCCAGCATGCCCCACTCTTTGTTTGAAACAGAATTGGTTTGGGGGAGGAAGCTGCATTCCAAGCTCCTGGTAAGTGAAGGGAAGAGAGGAGGGCATGCTTGGAGCAGCCATTTCACCTTGCCCTATGATAGTGGTTCCCAAACCTTTTTAAGTGGATCCACCCTTTTTAAGTGGGTCCAAGTGGATTCACCCTTGACCTACTGGGCCACTGGCCGAGGCTCCGTATTAGGGCCACAATCCTAAACATTGTATATGGTGGTGGGTTTTTCGTGAAGATTCTGCTACTCCCCTGGTTGGTTTACGTGGCTCCCCAGAGAGCCACAGCTCACAGTTTGGGAACCACTGCCGTATGGCAATGCCAAGTGTCCACCCAAGAGTTCTTAAGGAACTGAAATGTGAAATTGTTGATGTAACAGAAATACATAATTTGTCCTTTAAATCAGCCTCCATGTCAAAGGATTGGAAAGTAGTCAATGTAACACCAATTGTATTGGTAACAATCGATTACATAGGTAAAAAAAATTCCACAAAAATTACAGGCTGGTCAGTTTAATGTCTGTTCTGGGTAAACTGGAGGAAAGCATAATTAATGATAAAGTTACTAAGCACATAGAAGAACAAACCTCGTTGAATGGGAATCAGACTGTTCTTCAAAGGCAAGTCCTATCTCACTGTCTACAGTAAGAGTCTCAACAGTGGATTTAAATAGGACTCCTTTAGTTCTCAGGACTTTGTGTGTCCATCTCTAGGTATATATTGGAAATTAATTCCTAAAATTGGGGGGGAGGGTGATCCATCAGCCAGTGAGAAGTATGTGAAAATAACTTTCACTTACCTTCAACTGCTTGATTTCCAAGGGGTTTCATTGAACCCAGGCAAGCTGCTTTGCTGGTATAAGTCCGAGAACAGGAGAGGTGGGAGTCCAGGCCTGGAAAGGGGGATATGACCTAGCGTGTGCAACTGGTGCTGTGATCCTTCCCCTCCTGAATTTGCCATCCTGAATCTGTCCCATTTGTGGCAGCAGCTTTGATGTGCTTGACATGTTTAAGACTTCAGCCATAAAAAATAATGCCACCAATTATAAGACAAAATTGATCAAATAATACATATTTCTCCCTGCTATGGTTCTGAGACTTTGTACCTAATGTTAACTTTTAAAGACTCTGAAGTGATATTATAGAAAGTGTTTAGCAGTGCACATACTCCCTTTCTTGCCATAGTTCTGATCAAACTGGATTTACTAGTTTCTGTTGTACTTCAAACAGTAGACAGTAATTTACAAGCAAAACTAGTAGTTGCTACCGCAATAAATGACTCACTGTAGGCACCTATTATATAGTACTTGTGACATACCTGCCATTGAGTGACCCTGCAGGCCATGCCCAGAGGCTTTAAAAAAATTTTCTAATTTTCATGTAAATATCTTCTAATATTATGTAACCATATAAAAAGAAAAATGAGTGTCTGAGCATATCTGCTGACCAATAAAGCATTCCCCTTCCTGTCCTCACAGTTTTTAAATTCATGTTAAAATGTTTTGTAGGTACAAGAGATGAACATATCTACTATTTTCCATGTAGTTCTTTTTAAATAAAGAAGAAAACTGTGCTCTTATAAATCTTTCTCCTTTTCCTGCCAAGATAAAGTTAGGGACAGAGACATATTTTTGTAAATGACTCATGTTCAGATTTATGAAACCAACAATTACACACTCCTTGGCTTAAATGGTCTCTTTCAAACATTCAGAAACAGCAATATAGGCTATAGCTACATTCTGTCATATTAAAACCTCAGCACCTGAATCAATTTCTGATACTCCACTGAGGCTGAAATCCTAGCCACACTTACCTGGGAGTGCACCCATTGACTATACCCATTGACTATAACAAACTTGCTTCTGAGTAGACATGTGTACATAAGAACAGCCCCACTGAATCAGGCCTGAGGTCCATCTAGTCCAGCTTCCTGTATCTCACAGTGGCCCACCAAATGCCTCAGAGAGCACACAAGACAACAAGAGACCTGCATCTTGATGCCATTCCTTGCAGCTGGCATTCTGAGGCAACCCACTTCTAAAATCAGGAGGTTTCACATACACATCATGGCTTGTATCCCCTGATGGGGGAAATCTGTCCAATTGCCTTTTAAAGGCATCCAGGCCAGATGCCATCACCACAGCCTGTGGCAAGGAGTTCCACAGACTAACCACACTTCGAGTAGGATTGTGTTTGAGTTGCAAAGGCCTAGGTGGAGCTGCTGTAGTTAAGAAATTAAGGTTCCTTCTTCTTTTCATTAAACCATTCCGTTTATTGAACTACTTTTGCTGACTCAAGGCTAGTGCCATGGCAGTAATAAGGAGGAAGTTGCTCTTTATCTGCAGAAATCATTTTTGTTGTAGAGAAAGCTTCCCAGAGACATGTGTGCAGGATACACATATGACTGTCTCCATGAAGAGATCTTTGACAATTGGCCTGTGAGGAACCCATGCTAAGTGTTAACACTTAAAGTGTTAACAGAATAGGAGGGCATTAGGAGTAATTGAAATGAATGCTGGTATATTGAATGGTTATTTACAGTTTGGGAAGAGGAGAAAAGCAATACAATCACAGGGAGGGAATAGAAATCATGTTTTGCAATTGACCAAATGGAGCTAAATGTGCTGCAGTTGTGCTATCCTTAGAGAGGGAAGAGTGTGGGCCACACAGACTGAATGTTCCTTTTATGACCTTTTATGGGAGCAGTTCATGGGGAGGGGAAAGTTAGCATGTATGGAAATGAGATTATTTAACCAGAAGACAAGTGAGTTTTGTGGGAAAAGGGATTCAGAGCTCCTTAAGGGACACTCGTTCCACAGCCAAATGTGGGGGCACAGGAAGGAGATGTCAGCCAAGCCACAGAAACGTGGCTGTGGTTAACTCCCAGGAGAATCATAATGAGGAAAATAGACTAACTGGCAGACATGCTGCAAAGGCATGATAACTGCCACTTACAGTTTGAGAAAGCCAACAGTCTTGTTGGATAGGTTCCTTCTAGTTTGGTAGTCTTGGTTGATAATCATGACTAGGGTTACCAGATACAAGCTGGGACAGAGTGCCTATATTTTAAACATTTTATAGAAGAGGAAATCTTGGTAAGTGCAGCTTTTTAAATCCTTCCATGTTTCAGCTGCACCTGCCCAAATTCCCTCTTCTATACAATAGATAAAAGGTACTGGCACTCTGGTCTAGTTTGTATATGGTAACCCCAATCACGACCTCTCAAATATTTCTTTCTCCCCTGTCAGCATGTTGAGGCTGCTCTCATCTCTCCCTCACCCCACAAAGTAGCTCCACTCTTGGGACTGGAGTATGATATGTCTACTAACAAGGTGTGGACAGGAGGTGCAGTATGCAGTTTTTCTGTAGCAACAGAAGTCAAATTCCAATTGGGAGGACTAACAGTAACAAAAAAGCTTGTTTCACCTGTTACTGTTGTCTCAGTCCCCCTGTGCCCCTCCCCCCTTTTCAAGGTAACGCATGTGCCTACCTTATCACATGGAGTCCCCATGCAGCCAGACATCCAGAGATGAATGGAAATACCTTGAAACTCAGCCGATTTGTCTGTCTAAATCAGTGATATTCAAACTGGGGCATCGAGACACCCCAGCCCGAGGGTACTGGTATCTTTCCCCTTAAGGGGCAGAGCAGCCAGGAGGCAGGGGGGATGCAGGGGCTTGGGTACACTTGGGTACACCCAATATAATAATTATATATTTTTTTTTCAAAGTGGGAAAGAGGAGAGTTACTGATTGGCTTGTGGGGCCATTCAAAGCAGAGAATTTCAGACTCACCATTCTACCTGTTTTGAGAACCTTGCAAGCTCCTGGTTGGCTCTACCTGTTCTAACAATTCTTGGATGAGAATAGACAAATTCATTCCTGTAGCCACTGGAACAAAGACACGTATGGGAAATACTGGGTCTCAAATTGGCAGGCACACCCCTGGGATTGGAGCCCTTGTTTGTCCAAGCAGGCTCATTTAAATTTGATGGCAGGATGTTCCAATGTGCTTGCCATACCTATTGGGTCCAAATTGGGTACTGGGCATCAGCACAAGCTCCAGTCACCTTTGGAAAATTCCATCCTCTGTGTGGCTTTTCATGAGAAGGAAGAAAGAGAAAAAGGCTCTTTAACCATGCTCGAGCCTCATGCTGTTTTGGATTAACTCTGGCCAAAAGACACATCTAGTGTCCCGATGAGAATAGGAGAGTTCTGCAATATTTTTCTAACCTTGCTGGGCAGCCAGAAACTTAAGAATGTACAAAATGGGATAAATCACTTCCAAAATGTCTCAGTCCCCCCCCCCCCCCCATCATGGCCAGGCTCCAAAGTGGCACCACAATATTCTACTTATACATGAGAGCTTTTTCAGATCGTCCTTTCAGCATCACACACACCCTCAAGTAGCTTTCAGGGTTGGGGGTCCCTCTAGGGCAGGGGACGGCAACTTTAAACACTCAAAGAGCCATTTGGACCCATTTTCCGGAGGAAAAAACCTCGGGAGCCACAAAATCCTTTTGACATCTAAAATGAAGATAACACTGCATATATAGTTTTTTTTTTTACCTTTATGCTCTTAAAGGTCCCATTTTTATAATGTAGCCCCCTCTTGTAACTTTTAGTTAGTTTTGTCATACATTCTTAAGAACATAAGAACAGCCCCACTGGATCAGGCCATAGCCCATCTAGTCTAGCTTCCTGTATCTCACAGCGGCCCACCAAATGCCCCAGGGAGCACACCAGATAACAAGAGACCTGCATCCTGGTGCCCTCCCCAGCATCTGGCATTCTGACATAGCCCATTTCTAAAATCAGGAGGTTGCACATACACATCATGGCTTGTAATCTGTAATGGATTTTTCCTCCAGAAACTTGTCCAATCCCCTTTTAAAGGCATCCAGGCCAGACGCCATCACCACATCCTTTGGCAAGGAGTTCCACAGACCAACCACACGCTGAGTAAAAAGCGTTACTCATTCTTGTCCTGTGTTTTCAGACGCCTGGTCCTCTATGGCGGTTATAACATCTGCTTATATTACATGGATACTAAAGAACTCCCCCCACCTTCCAGAGGCACCCTGCTGGAAGGAAAAAAGGACACCAGAGGTGGGGAAAAGAAGAAGCCAGACCTGGGGGGGGGGGAAGGTGGGGGGACAGCCACAGGCCAGCGTCTGCCCTGCCTGTCCTGTCCTGTCGTCCCTCACTCAGGCTGCAACCCTCTCCACACTATCCTGGGAGTAAGCCCCATTGACTACAATGGGACTTCTGAGCAGACAAGTTGGCTGGAGCTCTCAGGTTGCAGTCCTCTCCACACTTTCCTGGGAGGAAGCCTCACTGACTACTTGTGAGTAGACATGCATAGGAGGAGGCTGAGGCTGCAGCCCTCCACACCTTCCTGGGAGGTAGCCCCACTGACTACAGTGGGGCTTACTTGTGCGTAGACCTGCACAGGAGAGGGCTGAGGCTACAGCCCTCCACACCTTCCTGGGAGTAGCCCAGGGACTACTTGCGAACAGACCTGCCGGGTGCGGGCTCCCACTCACCCGTCCTTGCACTTGGCCTTGAGCAGGCTCCAAGGCTGCAGTCCCAGGCGCCCTTTCCTGGGAGTAAGCCTCATCCGCTGTAATGGGGCTTACAACTGAGTAGACACGCATAGGAGCAGGCTCCAAGGCTGCAATCCCAGGCACCCTTTCCTGGGAGTAAGCTTCATCCACTGTAACCCCCTCACAGTGCAGGCTGCATGCCCTGGTACCGCTGCGCAGGGAGCGAACCGGCTCTCCAGGTGCCCCCCCCGCCGCCACCTGCAGGGAGAGGCTCTCCACCGGCGCCAAACTCCCCAAGTGGGCAGCGCACACCTCACCTTGCTCCTGGTAGTCTCCAGGGTCGCGCGCTCTCCCTGCCCAGCTGAGGGACCAGCAGCTTCCCACGTGCCCCTTCCTGGGGAGCGCAGCAGTGCTTGGACTCCGGAGGGAGCCGCAGCAGTCGCCTGAAAGAGCCACACGCAGCTCCAGAACTGCAGGTTGCCAACCCCTGCTCTAGGGCAGTGGCCTTCAACCTTTTTGTGCCACAACCCAGACAGATGGATGGAAGGACAGATGGGATGGGCAAATCCAGCACAACTTGACTGGAGTCGAGTCACAAGTCTCCAACCCCACAACTTGCCTTGAAAACGAGTCCTAACAGAGACACTTTCCGAGTTGCCTGGACTGTTTTCGTGACTCAAAAAGCCTTGAGTCACTAGTCTTTTTGATATACGTCAGGTGTGGGAAGAAAAATGGGGCTGCTGCTGGAGTATGTGGGTGTTTCAGAGTTCTCTTTAAACATCCCCCTGATGTCCCTGCTCTGTAAACAAGGCGGGAAGGGATGGGATGGACTGCGGGGATAGAAGCAGCAAGAGGGAGGAGGGTCATGCGCAGCAGCTGCAAGGCTTATCAGGACAACCAAATCCTTTGCAACTGTACTCAGAAGTAGTCCCACTGTAGCCAGTCATTCAATGGGGCTTCCTCCCACCAAGTAACAATGAACTTCACAGCAGCCATGCAATTGGAAAGCGTGAACTCTACAAACTTCCTCCTCCTGCTTCCCCATCTCCTTTTTCCTTGGGCTTCTGCAGCCAATTCTACGGCGACAACAACAACAACAGTATTTATATACCGCTTTTCAACAAAAAGTTCACAAAGCGGTTTACAGAGAAAATCAAATATCTAATGGCTCCCTGTCCCAAAAGGGCTCACAATCTAAAAAGATGCAACACCAGCAGACAGCCACTAGAAAAGACACTGCTGGGGTGAGGTGGGCCAGTTACTCCCCCCCTGCTAAATAAAAGAGGAGCACCCACTTGAAAAAGTGCCTCTTAACCAGTTAGCAGGGGTTAAGCACCCCTGCTACGGCAAGAACTCCCTTGGCTCCCCCTCTTGCCCTCCCTCATTCAAAGAAACAAATCAGATATTCCATCCTTCATCCAATGACCATAGGTTCCGTCAGAGATGGGCAAGAGAGCCCGCTCCTGTCTTCCGCCCGATTCAAAAGCAAAACACTGACCCTTCCCTGCCTCCTGGCTGGAACTTCCTTGCTGCTCACCTGGTATGAATGATGGCCCCATGAGGTTTTTCACGCCATGGGAACAGTCAGCAAGGACATCCAGACAGGCTCAAGTCTGCATCTTCCACATGCATGACTCAAGTGTACATGAGTTTGTGAAAAATGTTGATTTTCATGACTTGGACTTGAGTTACCTGACTTGAGTTCCCATCCCTGACAGACAGGCAGACTGGGAACCCAGTGCTGATCCCGCCCCCTTCATGGGACTTGATCCCCCCTACCCCAGTCCCCATCACTGCCCAACCCCTACCCACCCTGTTCCCCCATCTCTTGTGTCTTCACAACAGCCCTGTGAGGTTGCAGGCTGAGCAGGGCCATCCTTAGGAGCTGCGGGGGAGGGGGGAGACAGCAAGAGGAGGCTGTTCTGGATTATATCAAGAACTCAGTTTTGATAAGGCAGTACCACTATTGGATCACAATCTTTCTCTTGCACAGGCTTTGAAAGGTTCCCATGACTCCCAAATGAGGTTTCATGACCCCACTGGGGTTGTGATCCAAAGGTTAAAGAACACTGCTCTAAAACATTGACCCTTGAAGCATAAGAGGCTGAAGCTGAAACAGAAAATTGTCATCGTCATCCCCCAATGTGTGCAAAGAAGTGCTCATTTCAGTCTCACTAAGACTGGCCTGATGGTACTTTGTACATTTTTATGACCTAAAACATGAGATGAATACCTCCTCTGTGTTCTTCAGTCTCCTCTCCTCTGAGCCATACAAGCAGCTGTTTTATTCTTGTGGTTGCTATGAAAGAAGTAGAACACACCAAATAAACCCTTCTTCACAGAATCATTAAGTTGACCATTAAGTTGATCATTAAATATACCCCTGCCAACATGGCAGAACTGGCATTCTCTGTAGTGTTGGGACACAGGACCCATGCCCCATATATAAAACCTGGCAGGGACACTGCAAGGATGAGATAAGAAGGACTACCGCAAGAACCACAAACACAACAAAGTTTAAACAGGATTCAAGCAGGCTGGTGGTTTGCATTGCATAAGCTTATTTTATAACCACGAACAGAAATTGTTTATCAGACTCCAATCTAAACAACACAGGCCTTCTGTGAGAACTGGAGACACAAACAGCAATTTATTTGTATCTTGGCAAAACAATGATATCTTAATGGTAGGCTGTTCATTATTAAATACGACCGTAACTGAAAGAGCCTTCAAAAACAGTTACATAAGCACAGTGTTAACAGGAAGGACGCCTGCTTGGATTAGTATCCTGGCATATCAAGCATCACTCATTGGAAAGAGGAGGTGAAGTTAGACATATTACTCTGTAAAAGCATGGATGGTGCATTGACAGTACTATAAAGCAGCACTGGGTAGAAGGTAGGTTGAGATTTAGTACTAGTTCTCTGAGGCAGATTAGTGACCATTTCTCATTCCCAACTGTTGAATGTTAGACTCATTGATTTGTATAACCGATGTAGCTCTGCACTTTGATATGAAGTCATCCCAGTATATGGATCATAGAGTGCAGACAATAACTGGTTATGCCCTCTGAGCAGCCCTTTTTCTCCTTCCTGAGCCATTGTTTTACACCTGTGGATCTCAGGATCCTAGGAATACACATAAGAGATCCTGCAAGTCTGAAGTCCATGTATGCCTGATTGTCAGTCAGTCAATCAACTAGAGCAGTGTTTCTCAGACTGTGGGTTGGGACCCACTAGGTGGGTTGTGAGCTGAGCGGGTCCCCATTGATTCCAATATTTTATTTTCAACATATTAGACTTGATGCCACCATGGTATGTGACTGCATTTGGAGAAATGTGACAGATCTGTACTTTTAACAGGCTACTATGTATATGCTTTTAACAATGGTAGTCAACAGGACTTACTCCTGGGTAAGTGTGGGTAGGATTACAGCCTAGGATTGTTAAAAATTTTCCTGCCTGATGATGCCACTTCCAGTCATGACATCACTTCTGGTGGGTCCTGACATATTCTCATTCTAAAAAGTGGATCCCAGTGCTAAATGTTTGAGAACCACTAAAATAGAGAAATAGAAAGATTCAGTAGTATATCTGTATCAATGGGTTGTAGTCGAAGAAAGTTAGTCATGACTTGAAGGTACATAAGTTCATCATGTCTCATCGGTTTCAATAGTGTTTAGTTATAACAAACTTTCTTGAGAGACTGCACAATAAAGAAAAATAAATCTGGAAGGCAGGTCTCTGACTCCAAGCAACTTCAACCTAAATTTCAGTAATGGGAAAGCAATGAAAGCAGGGAGAAGGAAGGGACAGGGAATAACAACAAATGAACTGAAGTAAATAGTTACATGAATTACGAAATTAGCCGATTTTATTTGAATACCTTGTCGATAGCACACCGATTGCCATATCCCAAGCCTGTCCAGGCAGTGCCCTACCCAGTGATGGCAACAGCACCCTTGGAAACACTGACACAACGTAACCCTGACACAACGTGTCATCCAAGAAGCTATGCTCTGACACTGGTGCATCATCCGTTTTGATGTCCAAGGAACCATTCTCTGCTTTCACCCAGTCCCAGCACTGATGCACAGAGAAGCACGCTCAGGGTGAACTGAGCAGTGGCTTCACTTACCCTGAGTCATGACTGAGCTGAGTCATGACTTACCCTGAGTCATGATTGAGCTGAGTCATGTTTTGGCAGGTTCGCGATCTGGCTGCCCCCCCCTCCTCCTTTTGAGCCTCCAAAGGAGAAGGAACAGGTCACAGCAGCCAGATCATGAAGCCACCACCATCTCCTCCTCCAGGAAAACTTGAAAGTGATGTCACAACACCACTGCCCTGGGTGCTACTGTCTCTAGTGATGCCTCTGCATGAACCCATGTTTTCTTTCTTGCTAAAACTGTGTGCTCTCAAGGTAGGAAGTCACCAAGAGTGTTACTAGTGGTGTGATGGCAAATGTCAAAGTGCAAGAGTTCATCATGACACCCCCATTCCATAACCATGCCCCATTAAGACTATAACTAACTTCAGGTTTCTTGGAGTGTTTTCTTCTTCCACCACTTAATTCTAATTTGAAACTGATCATACTTTCTTTAAAAATATAGCTCATTTTACCACAAATTCTTTAAGTGTGTGGCAATAGTTTCAAAACAAATGTATAAATATCTTGAAAAACAGAATTTAAAAATATTGCAAATAAATATTACAGGTATACTGGAGTACTAGCCTATGCATATTTATTCAGAAGTAAATTCCACTGTCTTTTACAGGACTTACTCCTATGTACATTTGGATATGATTGCAGCCTTAATATAAAATGAACTGCATGCTGCCTCTCAGGGAAATACAACAGCCTGGGGAAATACAACAGCCCAGACATTTCTATATGCCCTTGGGCAATTTTTTTGTTTTTCCATCTCCTGATTCAGTTAAAGTCCTTAACAGTTTTCTCAGTCTTCTCAGTTAAAGTCCTTAACAAAAGTTACAAAGGGAATACCTGAGAGTGCCTGCCATTGACATGACTGCACCCAGGGTGATCAGATACAGTGGAGAACAGAGTGCCTACAGAGGGAATTTGGGCAGGTGCAGCTCAACATGGAAAGGTTTAAAGAGCTGCACCTGCCCAAATTCCCTCTTTCATACAGTGGTTAAAGGTAACGGCATTCTGTTCTCCGTTAGATCTGGTCACCCTGACTGCACCTGTTGTAGGAGGTGCATTCCTCCCTCCCCAGAAATATCCATCTCTGAACATCTGGGCTCAGCCAGGATCCTTGAGGCAGGAATGGAAGTTGTAGCCAGTGGCATCACTAGGATTTGCATCACCCGGTGCGGGAGGCCTATGCGTCACCCCATGCAGTGGGCAGGGCAACGCCCCAGGTGGTGGGCATGGCAATGTAACATTGCCCTGCCCCCACTGGTATTTTGGCTGTACCTTTTGTTAGAACACAGATATTTCAATGTGGTTTGTTTCATTGCATTCTGCATGAAATTACGCATTGCTTGATATATAACATGATGGTATTATTCCTCCAAATTCTGATTTTAGTGATTTTGAAAACTTGTAGAGTCTCACACACACACACCCTGTCAACTTACTAACACCTTACTGCAGCAGTTCTCAAACTTTTAGCACCGGGACCCACTTTTTAGAATGACAATCTGTCTAGGACCCATTGGAAGTGATGTCATGGCCAGAAGTGACATCATCAAGCAAATTAAAATAAACAATTATAAATAATTAAATTAAAATAAAAGAAATAATTAAGTGGGAGCCAGTCCTGTTCCACCAAGTAAATCTACTCTGAAGTAAGACCTATTGTAGTCAATGGGGCTTACTCTCAGGAAAGTGTGGGTAGAATTGCAGCCTGTGAGCCCAATCCTATGCATGTCTACTCTGAAGTCAGTCCCATAGTGGTCAATGGGGCTTACTCTCAGGAAAGTGTAGACAGAATTGCAGCCTGTGAGCCCAACCCAATGTATGTCTACTCTGAGGTAAGTTCCATAGTGGTTAATGGGGCTTACTCTCAGGAAAGTGGGGTAGAAAGTGTGGGTAGAATTACAGCCTGTGAGCTCAAGCCTATGCATGTCTACTCAGAAGTAAGTCCCATAGTGGTAAATGGAGCTTACTATGTAGTCCGCCTGCAATAACCCCCCCCCTTCAAAAGAATCAGTGAGATTTTCAGCCCTCCCCAGTGCCCAGTTTAAAGATCTTCTACTTCAAGCATATCAATACACAGGACCCACCTGGCTTTGCAAGTGCAAAATAGAAGACATTCCCCTTACCAGTTCAAGCCTCTTCTTGTGTCCTTTTTAGTGGGAAACAGTGACCTTCATCACTACAGAACAGTACCTTGAGGGATGGCATCTGGATGCCACACAGCAAATGAGTATCCACAGCACATTTTATTGCATAAAAGACTGATCATGTGAAAAGACCCTAACATGAAGAACAGCTACCGGCCTCACCTCTGCTTTTATTACCGCATCCATTTGACTTTTATTAGCTAGTCCACTTCTTGCATTCTTAGCTTGTGGAAAGGATTATACCCATAAACCAATTAAAGGCTGGAAGTGTAGGAGACATGTTGCATGAGCTAAATGAGAAATTACAGAGCATCGGGCTTTTTATATACTGATGGACGTAACTAAAATAAGGCAGACACAGATTCTCTAATCTATTGCATAAGCATTATAAAAGAGATGTAAGCTAGTTCATTTCCTCTAGCATTGCCAAGTCAAACTGAAATGTACAATGGCTTTCATTTGCCCTCACAAGGACTGAGGCCATCCAATACCTGTGGCCATAAAGTATGCATGTCAAGCAAGATCAAAAAATATATTTGGCATCTGCAGCCCTTAAGCTTGCCTATATGATATTGCTTCTGCCTAGCCCAGTAGAATATAGTCCATCTGTAAAGTCTCCCTGCCATCCCAGGAAGTGGTGTTGCTCAGTGATGTTATCAATGGGAGATCCCAGAGACTGAACCTGGTAGTGTCTGCTGGGAAAGCACATACTTGGCTGTGAAGCTATGTGGTCTCTCTCTCAATTGGACTTATTTTCATGTGAAAATTGTTAGGATTTGTTGCTGAGAACCTAAGTATGTGTACAAAAAGATAATCCGCTGAACCCTGCAGGGCTTACTTCCTAACAACGTATTTAGGACTGGTGTCTCTGTCCTTTCTTATGGGAGTTGGGTAAAGTTGTAAGAGGAACTAAGGGAAAAAGGATATACATACTCTGTATGTATGAATCTCTGTGGGTTAAATTACCAGGCTTGTGCAGCAATGTAATACTGGGGGCGTGCTATCGTCCTCCAGACCAGAAATCGGATGGGGACCTTGAAATGAGGAAACAGATCAGGGAGGTGACAAGGAAGGACAGGGTTGTAATCATGGGGGACTTCAATTATCCTCATATTGACTGGGTCAATTTGTGTTCTGGTCACGATAAGGAAACCGGATTTCTTGACGTGCTAAATGACTGTGGCTTAGATCAGCTAGTCAAGGAGCCCACCAGAGGACAGGTGACTCTGGATTTAATTTTGTGCGGTACGCAGGACCTGGTTAGAGATGTAAACGTTACTGAGCCATTGGGGAACAGTGATCATGCTGCGATCCGTTTTGACGTGCACGTTGGGGGAAGAATACCAGGCAAATCTCTAACAAAAACCCTTGACTTCCGACGGGCGGACTTCCCTCAAATGAGGAGGCTGGTTAGAAGGAGGTTGAAAGGGAGGGTAAAAAGAGTCCAGTCTCTCCAGAGTGCATGGAGGCTGCTTAAAACAACAGTAATAGAGGCCCAGCAGAGGTGTATACCGCAAAGAAAGAAGGGTTCCACTAAATCCAGGAGAGTGCCCACATGGCTAACCAGCCAAGTTAGAGAGGCTGTGAAGGGCAAGGAAGCTTCCTTCCGTAAATGGAAGTCTTGCCCTAATGAAGAGAATAAAAAGGAACATAAACTGTGGCAAAAGAAATGTAAGAAGGTGATAGGGGAGGCCAAGCGAGACTATGAGGAACGCATGGCCAGCAACATTAAGGGGAATAATAAAAGCTTCTTCAAATATGTTAGAAGCAGGAAACCCGCCAGAGAAGCGGTTGGCCCTCTGGATGGTGAGGGAGGGAAAGGGGAGATAAAAGGAGACTTAGAGATGGCAGAGAAATTAAATGAGTTCTTTGCATCTGTCTTCACGGCAGAAGACCTCGGGCAGATACCGCTGCCCGAACGGCCCCTCCTAACCGAGGAGTTAAGTCAGATAGAGGTTAAAAGAGAAGATGTTTCAGACCTCATTGATAAATTAAAGATCAATAAGTCACCGGGCCCTGATGGCATACACCCAAGGGTTATTAAGGAATTGAAGAATGAAGTTGCAGATCTCTTAACTAAGGTATGCAACTTGTCCCTCAAAACAGCCACGGTACCAGAAGATTGGAGGATAGCAAATGTCACGCCTATTTTTAAAAAGGGAAAGAGGGGGGACCCGGGAAACTATAGGCCGGTCAGCCTAACATCCATACCGGGTAAGATGGTGGAATGCCTCATCAAAGATAGGATCTCAAAACACATAGACGAACAGGCCTTGCTGAGGGAGAGTCAGCATGGCTTCTGTAAGGGTAAGTCTTGCCTCACAAACCTTATAGAATTCTTTGAAAAGGTCAACAGGCATGTGGATGCGGGAGAACCCGTGGACATTATATATCTGGACTTTCAGAAGGCGTTTGACACGGTCCCTCACCAAAGGCTACTGAAAAAACTCCACAGTCAGGGAATTAGAGGACAGGTCCTCTCGTGGATTGAGAACTGGTTGGAGGCCAGGAAGCAGAGAGTGGGTGTCAATGGGCAATTTTCACAATGGAGAGAGGTGAAAAGCGGTGTGCCCCAAGGATCTGTCCTGGGACCGGTGCTTTTCAACCTCTTCATAAATGACCTGGAGACAGGGTTGAGCAGTGAAGTGGCTAAGTTTGCAGACGACACCAAACTTTTCCGAGTGGTAAAGACCAGAAGTGATTGTGAGGAGCTCCAGAAGGATCTCTCCAGACTGGCAGAATGGGCAGCAAAATGGCAGATGCGCTTCAATGTCAGTAAGTGTAAAGTCATGCACATTGGGGCAAAAAATCAAAACTTTAGATATAGGCTGATGGGTTCTGAGCTGTCTGTGACAGATCAGGAGAGAGATCTTGGGGTGGTGGTGGACAGGTCGATGAAAGTGTCGACCCAATGTGCGGCGGCAGTGAAGAAGGCCAATTCTATGCTTGGGATCATTAGGAAGGGTATTGAGAACAAAACGGCTAATATTATAATGCCGTTGTACAAATCGATGGTAAGGCCACACCTGGAGTATTGTGTCCAGTTCTGGTCGCCGCATCTCAAAAAGGACATAGTGGAAATGGAAAAGGTGCAAAAGAGAGCGACTAAGCTGATTACGGGGCTGGGGCACCTTCCTTATGAGGAAAGGCTACGGCGTTTGGGCCTCTTCAGCCTAGAAAAGAGACGCTTGAGGGGGGACATGATTGAGACATACAAAATTATGCAGGGGATGGACAGAGTGGATAGGGAGATGCTCTTTACACTCTCACATAATACCAGAACCAGGGGACATCCACTAAAATTGAGTGTTGGGCGGGTTAGGACAGACAAAAGAAAATATTTCTTTACTCAGCGCGTGGTCGGTCTGTGGAACTCCTTGCCACAGGATGTGGTGCTGGCGTCTAGCCTAGACGCCTTTAAAAGGGGATTGGACGAGTTTCTGGAGGAAAAATCCATTATGGGGTACAAGCCATGATGTGTATGCGCAACCTCCTGATTTTAGGAATGGGTTAAGTCAGAATGCCAGATGTAGGGGAGAGCACCAGGACGAGGTCTCTTGTTATCTGGTGTGCTCCCTGGGGCATTTGGTGGGCCGCTGTGAGATACAGGAAGCTGGACTAGATGGGCCTATGGCCTGATCCAGTGGGGCTGTTCTTATGTTCTTATGTTCTTATACTGTGTATTAAATTAAATTAAAATAAAATAAACCCATTATATTTAGAGAGGATAGGGTTATTTAACCATTCATGGTAGCTAATGCTGGTTCCTCCATTGTTTAAGCATGGAGTTGGAGATTGTACTATGTACTATGTATTAATTATTGTGTGTACAGGGTAGGATATTTAAATTTCAAATTAATAAATTGTGGCTTAAGAGCTAGTAAGCTGGTGTGTGTCCATCAATACCAGGTATTCACATATCCGCTCATCAGTTTGCCCAGTTAGCAGGGTATGGTACTTTTATGTCAAGAGACTTCAAGAACGATTGAAGATCGCTGCCAGTCTCCCTCTTGAGGGGATCCTTTTGAAGAGTATGTTGGTTCCTCAGGGTCTTTTCCATCAGTGACTTCTTGTGACCCAAGTGACTTCTTGTGACCCGCACAGTCCATTACTGCCTGACGGAGTGAACTTTATTCCAGACCTTGAACACCCAGTAGGGTTGGGTTGTTGGAAAGTTACACTTCCAGCTCCATGCCATGGTCTAGACAGAGCAGAGTGGTAATAAAGTCACAGAAGCCCTGCCAGAAGAAGTTGGCAACTGCAGTTGGAGTACTAATATGAACAAATTACTCAAAGTATGAGTAATGGACAACATAAGCCAGACATAACATACAGGGAGATTTGTATTGTTGATAGCTGTTTGCTTTGTTTGGAATTCTTGCCATTTGATCAAATGGTAAATTGGAGAAAAAAATCTGATAAGATTAAAGAAAAATAAATCCCAAACCACTTAGAGTTAGGAAATATTTATTAAGAATTGCCACTTGGTTAAAACAAAATGATATAGACTGGAGCCTGAGTGACAGGGCCCAATCCTATCCAATTTTCTGGTGCCGGTGAAGCTGTGCCCATGGGGAGTGCCCTGCATTCTGTGGTGGGGAGGCTGTTCACAGAGGCCTCCTCGAGGTATGGGAACATTTGTTCCTTTATCTCAGGGCTGCATTGCAGTTGCACTGGTTTTGGAAAGTTGGATAGGATTGGGCCCTGAGAAATCCCCAGATGGATTTGTCAGAAGAGAACAGAATTGTCTACATCAAGGCAATAGGCATTGGCTTCTTCAAATACATTTTGTAATGAACATGAAACGGGGTGTTCCATTCTCAAAACAATTACTGTTTGCTTTTGTTGTTGCATTTTAAAGTTATTAGAGGTTGAGTTCAAATGTCATATGAAGCCAGATTAAAACCATGACTTGTACAATGTCCTCTAATCCAGGAAGATGCACTCTCCCTGTCTATCCACATAGAAGGAAAGGTATAATTCTCCTTCCTTTTATGGCTTGTAACAAGCCAAGAACAGTCATGACATGCAAACCAGCTGATTCTGACTTCTTCGAACCAGAGCTTACCCAACAGGCCACAATCTGAAGAGATGATTCACCTCAGTTTTAGATCATGGCTTATTGAGGACATACTAGTTAAAACAAGCCATAATTTGCTGGATCACACACTGCAGTGGCCATTCTTGACTTGTTACAAGTCAGAATAGGAAGAAATAGGAAGGAATCAGACATAAAGAGCAGGAGCAACAGATCTGCCATTAAGCAAATGAGGCAAATGAGGTACATGTCTCTAGGGCCATGTGGGAAGTCTTGTAAGGTTCCTGACAGTCAGAAACTGTACCAGAGGCACAGTTTAAGATCAAAGGGAAGCCTCAGAAGGCTTCCCCAGTTGGCCCTGGAGCCGCATGAGGCTCTGTTGTGCTGCGGGTGAGTGGGGGGGCTTCGCATGGGGGACTCCATCACAGACCTTTGCTTCGGATTGCCTCAAGGCAGGTCCCGAAGAGGAGAAGGGAGCATTGCACAAAGCCACAATTTAATTCGGACTTCTGACTTGCATGACCCAATCAGTCTGAAATTCAGGACTACTCATAAACATTGTGCCCTGCAAGCTATGTGGCTGTGCAGCACCAAGCTGAGCTCCACAAAGCACAGAGCTTGGCAACTCAGAAGTTCAGTGATGATGCCTGACATCAATGCCAAGCATTACAGAATAGCATCATGACACAGTCATGACATGGTGCAAAAGAACAAAAGGTCCATACACCTTTGTGGGCTCCTTAGAAAGAATTTAGCTTGTAAAAACTTTTCTGCTGAGAGAAGTTAACTGTAAAAAAAAGAGGTAGATTAATGTATCTGGCCTTGACCTGATTCCCCTTTAAATAAGTTTGTCTGACTGCTGCTTTAGCTCAGGCCTGATTCTACTTTGAGTGGTTTGCTCATTAAAGCAGCTGTGAGAGGTTAGTAATTAAGATCAGTGGGAAGGAATTGTTTGGTTAGAGTTTGGAAGTATAAAAGAGGGAGTGAGTGCATGGTTGTGGGGAGGATTCTTTTAACATGAGTATTTGCTGCTGGCAGGGATATGATATGGGATGAGAGTTAGAATAGGCTAATGTAGGACATCTAATCTGGTTATTTTTTCAACTGCATGTGTCATGTAAGCGTCCTCTGTAATGTTAAATTTGCCTTTTGTTTTAGTGTAACCTTATGTGTTGTACTAAATTAAACTGGATTAACCTGTTAGCAGGTGGGTCTTTGGTACATTCTGACATTAATTGCATCAGTTAACTGAATAGTTCTCATATAATGTTCCAGGGGACTCTTGGGATTCTCTGGAAGTTTCTTGGGGTTAGATTCCTCAGTGAACAGAAATAGTAGGTAAGCTGACCTTGCAGACATGCTGCCTGGCCTGCCACTGCTAAATGCTTCACCCCCCTCCAAAGCTGCACAACCACAAATTAGTGAGGTGTATGCCATAGTGCACACTGCATTTAGAGCAATAATGAACCCATCAGGCTATGGCAGTACCTTGTGTGAACTGCTGGGCTTCACCTGAAAATCACCTAGGGAATTTCCATCAGGAAAACCACATGGAGATTAAAAGTTAAATGCCTGCCCCTGCCCCCACTATCTGTGTTGCAGTCCTGCTCTTTGGGCTCCCTACATTGCTATTTTTATTTTACAGTAAAGCCTGCACTAGACTGTGACCCATTTGCTTTTGCCCTGAGTTAACTTATCAATCCATTTAGCATCATACTGCTAGCTTATGCAAATCTACTCTAAAATACTTTCTACTCTGCCTGAATTGGACTTACTCCCACGTGAGTACATACAGGATTACAGCCTAGGGCTACAATCCTAAACAGACTGCCTAGGAAGTAGCCTTACTGAACACAGCAAGATTGACTTCTGAGAAAATATGCACAAGATCAGGTTATAAAATATCTTTAACTAGCAGACAGTGATTTTTATTGTTTTTATGACATGGCTACCTTCACTAGCCACCAATGTATTTTCTTCCATGAAATATTATAAGACTATTTCACAGAGCATTTTGAAATTGTGCAAGTGCTTTAATGCACTGGAACAATCAACCAAAGAATCTCACTCTTGTTATTCTCCAAAACATGATATTCAAAGACAAACATACTATATTTTTATTGATGATGGTGACAAGACAACAGGCAAAGGATGTTTGGTTAGGCTGAGAAACGCTGTAAAGAAGTTCATTGCCAGTGGAACTTCAGGGAACAACAGAAAGACTTCCACTGATTTAAGTCCATTGTGTTGAGACTACAAGCAAGGGTAGATCTGGAGTGGAGAAATCTGCAAAAGTTATCTTATCCGTAACCAGAGCGAACATTGCATCCAGTAAAGAATTTTGAGGCTACATCAAAACAATGTTGCAAATGTTTTCCTTAATAAGTAACAGAATTTATAGCATAATATACCCATGAGGAAGAAGAGATGCTTTAAAAAAGTGCAGTGGAGTATTTAGAAAGGAATTTACTTCAAAGGAAAGACAGTATAAAGACATGACATTTTCTAATGTAAGAGAAAATAAGGCCTCTCTTGTTCAAGTAGTGACAGTTAATATTTTGAATATTTATATACTGCTATTCAACAACAACAAATGTTTTATACAACACATGGAATAAGAAGATGGCTCCCGGCTGGGGTAGGTGGGAATGCTATGTAATACAGTTAATTTTTTATTATAATATCATTTATTATATAATATTGTTTATTATAATATTTCTCTTGTTATATTTGATCTGTATAAATATAACTATCATTCAGGAATTCTTTTCTCTATCTTTCCTATATCAAAAGAAAAGATTAAAATGATAGAAGAATGCAGAAAAATAAACTGATGTGATGTCAGTTTTTAATCTCTTATCTGGGGACAGGCAGGTAAGCTTAAGAAGAAAGAAAAGAAAAATGGAATAGCTCTAAGAGAGAGAGGAAGAAAAATTCCTGAACCAACAAAGCTCAGGAAAGTAAGGCAAGAATTCTGCTTCACACCTGCATGCGCAGTTTGATGTTTTTACAGGGCAATACTACACATGTTTTTACAGGGCAATACTTTACTCAAAAGTAAGGCCCACTGTGTTCAATGGAGCTTATTCCCAGGAAGCTGTACATAGGATTGCAGTCTTTGGCTAACCCCTCCATTCCTTGGGGGCAGATACATGAACAAACAAACGTGGCTACTGGTTTCATGCATAGTTTGGCCCTAAAGTTGCCTGTTCAAAGGGGCATGAAAATATGAAAATCCATGCTAGAGATAATCACCTATGCTTTCTAGACTACCATTCTTTAAGATTATGGAGCCCAACAGCTTCTAATTCACCTCCCCTTCAGCAGAACTTATCTTGCTTATGTCACCTACAAGTAAGGCCAACCCAGCTATGATTTGGCTTGTGTTAGCAGCTGACAGAGGGGATGATGGAGGCCCTTCATCCTGAGTCTATAACCACCTTCCTCCAGTCTACTACAGCTGTGAGCTGCATTGATCTGGCTGTTTACCTTGCTGTGTCACATGGTTTTCCCAAATCAGGAAAGGGGGGCTTTGATTTTAATTAAAGGGACCTAGTGAACGAAGGAGCTCTTTGTTTACATGATCACTTTAAATAAAACTGGAAGTCCCACACTTCCTGTTTTGTGAAAACCATGTAACAGAGCACAGTAAGGGGCTTTTCCTAGCATGCCATGGCAGAAACAGATCTAGGGCTGTGTCCCTGCTAAAGGAAAGCTAAAGTCTTGCGAGGAGCTTTGCCTTGGGTTCAGTAACAGAGGTTCAGCAAAATCTATTGCAGAGAAGCTCGGGTTGTAGAGCACGTTTTATAACAACTCATTACAACTTTATTTATTATATTGACTGATGTGCAAAACTTATTTTGCTGAACTTAATTTGCAGAAAGGGTGAAGTCTTTTGATGTGCTTGGTTTTGAAGTTCTTTTAACTGCTATAACCTTGTTTATTTATATATTTATGAATCATCTCTCTACTAAAAAAATGCTCAAGGTGATGTAAAATAAAAAAAACTTCACTAAGAATACGTATACTGTTGGGGTTCAAACACCTGCAGTTGCACTTGCAGTTCAAGCTTGACACAGGCTAATTGGTGGCTAAAATGTGTGTTCTTACTGTCTCCTTTCATATGTCTCTTTCATATGACTGGGGGAGGCCAACAGGAGCCGAGGGGCATCCGGTTCGGGACTCCTCATCCCTATGGGATGAGGATGGGGAGGTCAGAGAACAACAAGGCAAAGACAGAGTAGGAGAAGAAATTGGGAATGGTAGCATGATGGGATGTGATAGACAGTTTGGCACAATGAGAGGATGCAGGGATAAAGGAGCTAATAAGCAGCCCATCCTGGGGCATTCCATGTACAAATATTTCTATGCAAATGCCTGAAGTCTCCAAGCAAAGATGGGAGAACTGGAATGTCTGGTGACTAGGGAAAACATTGACATAGTGGGCAAAACGGAAACCTGGTAGAATACGGAAAATCAGTGGGATACTGCAATCCTGGGCTATAAACTCTACAGGAGGAACAGGGAGGGGTGTGTTGCAGGTGGGGTGGCAGTTTATATTAAGGAGGGGATAGAATCCAGCAAAGTAGAGATTAAAGGTGGGTCTGACTCCACCATAGAATCTCTGTGGGTTAAATTACCAGGCCTGAGCAGCGATGTAATACTGGGGGCGTACTATCATCTTCCAGACCAGAAACTGGAAGGGGACCTTGAAATGAGGAAACAGATCAGGGAGGTGACAAGGAGGGACAGGGTTGTAATCATGGGGGACTTCAATTACCCTCATATTGACTGGGTCAATTTGTGTTCTGGTCACAAAAATGAGACTGGATTCCTTGATATGCTAAATGGCTGTGCCTTAGAGCAGCTAGTCATGGAGCCCACCAGAGGACAGCTGACTCGGGATTTAATATTGTGTGGTACTCAAGACCTGGTTAGAGATGTCAATGTTACTGCACCATTGGGGAACAGTGATCATGCTGCAATCCGTTTCAACATGCATGTCGGGGGAAGAATATCGGGCAAATCTCTCACAAAAACCCTTGACTTCCAACAAGCGGACTTCCCTCAGCTTTGGAGGCTGGTTAAAAGGAGGTTGAAAGGGAAGGTAAAAAGAGTCCAATCTCTCCAGAGTGCATGGAGGCTGCTTAAAACAACAGTAACAGAGGCCCGGCGGAAGTGTATACCGCAAAGGAAGAAGGGCTCGACTAAGTTCAGGAGGGTGCCGCAGCCAAGTTAGAGAGGCCGTAAAGGGCAAGGAAGCTTCCTTCCTTAAATGGAAGTCTTGCCCTAATGAGGAAAGTAAAAAGGAACAAAGCGCGGCAAAAGAAATGTAAGAAGGTGATATGGGAGGCCAAGCGAGACTATGAGGAACACATGGCCAGCAACATTAAGGGGAATAATAAAAGCTTCTTCAAATATGTTAGAAGCAGGAAACCCGCCAGAGAAGCAGTTGGCCCTCTGGATGGTGAGGGTGGGAAAGGGGAGATAAAAGGAGACTTAGAGATGGCAGAGAAATTGAATGAGTTCTTTGCATCTGTCTTCATGGCAGTAGACCTCGGGCAGATACCGCTGTCTGAACGACCCCTCCTGACTGAGGAATTAAGTCAGATAGAGGTTAAAAGAGAAAATGTTTCAGACCTCATTGATAAATTAAAGATCAAGAAGTCACCGGGCTCTGATGGCATCCACCCAAGAGTTAAGGAATTGAAGAATGAAGTTGCTGATCTCTTGACTAAAATATGCAACTTGTCCCCCAAAACAGCCACGGTGCCAGAGGATTGGAGGATAGCAAATGTCACGCCTATCTTTAAAAAGGGAAAGAGGGGGGACCCGGGAAACTATAGGCCAGTCAGCCTAACATCTATACCGGGTAAGATTGTGGAATGCCTCATCAAAGATAGAATCTCAAAACACATAGACGAACAAGCCTTGCTGAGAGAGAATCAGCATGGCTTCTGTAAGGGTAAGTCTTGCCTCACGAACCTTATAGAATTCTTTGAAAAGGTCAACAGGCATGTGAATGCGAGAGAACCGGTGGACATTATATATCTGGACTTTCAGAAGGCATTCGACACGGTCCCTCACCAAAGGCTACTGAAAAAACTCCATAGTCAGGGAATTAGAGGGCAGGTCCTCTCCTGGATTGAGAACTGGTTGAAGAGCAGGAAACAGAGAGTGGGTGTCAATGGACAATTTTCACAATGGAGAGAGGTGAAAAGCAATGTGCCCCAAGGATCTGTCCTGGGACCGGTGCTTTTCAACCTCTCCATAAATGACCTGGAGACAGGGTTGAGCAGTAAGGTGGCTAAGTCTGCAGATGACACCAAACTTTTCCGAGTGGTGAAGACCAGAAGTGATTGTGAGGAGCTCCAGAAGGGTCTCTCCAAACTGGCAGAATGGGCAACAAAATGGCAGATGCGCTTCAATGTCAGTAAGTGTAAGGTCATGCACATTGGGGCAAAAAAATCAAAACTTTACATATAGGCTGATGGGTTCTGAGCTGTCTGTGACAGATCAGGAGAGAGATCTTGGGGTGGTGGTGGACAGGTTGATGAAGGTGTCGACCCAATGTGCAGCAGCAGTGAAGAAGGCCAATTCCATGCTTGGGATCATTAGAAAAGGTATTGAGAACAAAACGGCTAATATTATAATGCCGTTGTACAAATCAATGGTAAGGCCACACCTGGAGTATTGTGTCCAGTTCTGGTCGCCGCATCTCAAAAAGGACATAGTGGAAATGGAAAAGGTGCAAAAGAGAGCGACTAAGATGATTACGGGGCTGGGGCACCTTCCTTATGAGGAAAGGCTATGTCATTTGGGCCTCTTCAGCCTAGAAAAGAGATGCCTGAGGGGGGACATGATTGAGACATACAAAATTATGCACGGGAAGGATAAAGTGGATAGAGAGATGCGCTTTACACTCTCACATAACACCAGAACCAGGGGACTTCCACTAAAATTGAGTGTTGGGAGAGTTAGGACAGACAAAAGAAAATATTTCTTTACTCAGTGTGTGGTTGGTCTGTGGAACTCCTTACCACAGGATGTAGTGATGGCATCTGGCCTAGATGCCTTTAAAAGGGGATTGGACAAGTTTCTGGAGGAAAAATCCATTACAGGTTGCAAGCCGTGATGCGTATGTGCAACCTTCTGATTTTAGAAATGGGCTATGTCAGAATGCCAAGTGCAAGGGAGGGCACCAGGATGCAGGTCTCTTGTTATCTGGTGTGCTCCCTGGGGCATTTGGTGGGCCGCTGTGAGGTACAGGAAGCTGGGCTAGATGGGCCTATGGCCTGATCCAGTGGGGCTGTTCTTATGTTCTTACGACATTCTTCAAACTGGTTACCTGAAAGGCTCTCCCATCTTTTCTCTCCTCACCGTAGGATAAGAAACTTATTAAACAGGTCTGTGGTGACACTTGGGAGGAGGGAAGAGCTGCCTCACCTGGAAACATTTTTTGGTAGTTTACCTTCGCGCACTGAAGAGGACACTCTGTTCCAGAACCACCATTCAGAGCGTGATACCATAGTCTTCCGAGACTGAAGGATGCCAACAACGATTGAATTGATAGAAAGCCAGCACAAATATGAAAGAGACAGAGCCAATCAAAGTAATATGTGAGGAAAAGAAATCTTTAAATGTACTAGTGCTATTATCACCTAATAGTTGATAGGTGTGCAAAAAATACAGGCAGACCCCCATATCTGCAGATATGGTATCCACAGTTTCACTTATATGCAGATACAAATATGTGGGGGGGGGACCCCCATGCCCCTCCAACACATCCATTACAAGTACTTTTGTTTACTGTAGTAGTGTTTGCAGCACAGATGCTTCTGGTTTAACATTTTTACTTAACTATACAACTGAATATGCAGACAACTAACCTGCATGCTACTGGGTGACAGACAGGAAGCAGGACAGTTTCTCTATAGTGTGCAAGCTTGTTGCCTGCATGTTCAGTTCTTCAGTTAAGGGAAAATGTTAAGCAAGAAGCACCGGCGCTGCAAGCACTACACCAGTAAACAAAGGTACTTGTAATGGGCATGGGGACACACACACAGGAGACCATTATTTATATAGCATTCCCCATACCCACAATTTCCTTATCCATGGCGGGGGGTGCAGAACTGAACCCCTGTGCATACAGAGACCCACCTGTACTAGAGCATGAGGAGATGCTCACTGTCCACACAACCTCTTTCTCCAGGCACACCCTAAAAAATATAATATAGGGATGCTGGCTAGTTGCATAGCGGGGGGGGGGGGGTGTCACAGGACCAGGGTGGCACTCTTCTGGGGATGTCAATGCCACCCTCATTGTGGCGTTGGGGTCCTGATGCTATGCCACTGTTGCTGACAAAGAGGCATATGTATTTGCTAACATCTCCTTATAAAGGACCACCTAATTTGCTTGCCCAGGAAAAAAAAAGCTTGTGGAAACACCCAGCTCTGCCCTTCTACAAAAGACAGGGTCAGATCCTTGCCAGATCCCAACCCTGTTCCCCAAGCAGTGTGGAGCAGCTCCAAGCCACTCTGTTCTCCTTGGACTTGTGCCACCTCCTGAGGCAGGTCCAAGGAGATCCATTGGGGCTGTGGTGGCTTACCTGGGGGTAAAGGGAAGAGTTTCCCCTTGTCTAGGGTTGAGCCACTTCTGGCCCCAATCTTGCACTGAATTGCACTGCACATGAGGAAATGTATATTTGTTACAAAAAACAAGCCCCTACAGGTGGAAAACTAGCATGTAAATGAGGAATCAAAGCTAGAACCTTCTTTTTTGTCATTCTAGCCTTCCGTGAATGGGGATTTTTGATAAGGGAGAGCATATAACCATATAATTCCCCACATACATTTGAAATGGCTAGATCCCTGAATGGCTGTATCAGGTAGATCATACGTTTATATGTATGGTAAGATTCCACTTAACAGCCTTTTCCATGAACTAATGACGCAAACATATTTCCATTTTCCTGGAACAGCTGCAATTTTAAGGTAACTGAATGAATTTGTAGTACAATATTACTTTTTTGCTACCTTTGGGAATTGAGTAGTCTGTTCAATAACATTTCTTAAAACGATGAAGTCACAGCAAAAACGTTAAAATAGCCATGTTTTGTACACTGAGAAACAATCTGCTGTTTAGGATTTAATCATGGTTACAAAGGTTATCAAATGTTATTTTGAGTTTAATCCAGGCAGCCAGAAGACCTAGCAAAAACAAAAGACTCATTTTTAAAAAGTTATGTTCTTATGTAAGCAACTGGCACAGATCCAGGACTCCCCTTCTAATGCATGCCTGAGTCAATAGTGCATCAGATATCTGGAGAAACTATCACAAAAGAAAAACTGTGAACTCATCTTTCAGTTGGAAGGGGAAAATAGCTGGTTTTCCTGATGTTTTAAACTGTTTTCACATTAGATGAATTATAAGAAAAACTTCATCACAAAAATTAATGTTGGGGGGGGCAAAAAGCTGACCCCCCCCCCAATTTTTTTGTAAAGCACCTGGTACCTGAATGACATTACATAAAATAAAAATAAAATAACAGGTTCCCAAAGAACCCATTCAAATATTCATGCCAGAATTAAAAAAATGATTAAGGAGGCGAATCTAAGATCCAGAAAAAAATGTTATTGTTTTAATGGGAAATTGATGCTTATGGGTGGTTTTTATGACTGTCTGATAGCAGACCTGCATAGGATTTGCGCTAAGAATTAACAGCCAAATCCTATCCAGGGCTTATTTTGATGGATTTTGTGTTCCGTCATTCTGTGAGCTGCAGCTGCCAGGGCAAAGGGCTGGAGAATGCTCATGGGCAATAGCGGCCTCCTGAACCTCCTCCATCCTGCACTGCTGCTGGTAAGTCAGCAGGGGGAAGGAATGTGGGCAGTTTGGTGTGGGAAGCAGGCCAAGCGGGGGGGGGGCAATTTGGGGGCAGAGGAGGACCTTGATAGCAGTGATGAATGCCAAGTTTCTATCCCAAGTTCCTTTCCTCTTTTCCCAACCTGACATGCCCCCTGACTCTCCTTAGACTTTCAATAGCTAAATAGCTGGTGTGCGTCAAGGAGATCTGGAGTGCAGATGGCCTATGGTGAGGTGGCCTACGTCCCACTGATTTCCATAGGACTTAATCCCAGATAGGTGTGTCTAAAATTGCAGCCTGAGTGAAATTCCAGGTGGATATTTTCATCCATGGTTTGTTTCTCCATATAGTTGGCAATATTCCTATCCCCGATGCTGTGATTCTAGTATTTGCCATGTGCTTCTTGGAATTGCTAGGAAATTCACATGGGATTGTTTGGACTGTGTATTCAAAGTAGACAATAATACCTCCACTGACAGGGGGCAGGATTTAACTGAAATTCCCCAATGTTCGAAAAATTCGCTTCTCTTAAAGTTTAATTGCATTTTCACATTAAAAAAACCACATGGTACAAATCCCAAGAGAGTAAATTCCCATACAATACTTAAATGTTTGTTCTGAATCTGAAAATGATAGAATCTGAAAATGGTGGGAAGAACTACACTCAAAAAGAAAAAAAAACTAAAAAAAATTATTAGGAAAAACAGCCGTGAAAGCCAGCTCTGAAACGGACAAATGTTAAAATGTGGCATGAACTTGCAAAAAAGTTCTATATGGACAAGATTAAAAACAGATTGGTTTTACTTTTGCACAAGAGAAACAGCTCATGCACCTAAGGAAAAATATTTTAACCTCTTCTCTTTGGTTTACAATTACTGTAAAATGAACATGATCACACTTGTACCATACAATGTAGAACCTTGCTGTCTAGCACAAAATATGGCAATTTGCAATTTCAATTTTTACTTTTAAACATCCAGTAGGTCTTAATCAGTATGGTGAAAAGTTTCCCAACAAACAAATAATGGCTGGTGTATAATCTCAGGACCAGTTTTCACAAGGAGCAGGTAAAAGTGGCATAAAGGGTGGTAAGTGCTCATACGACTGAATGCTCCAGAGAGAAGGGTTCTTCACTTCAACTGGTTCTTAGTTTGGTTGGGGTGGGGGGACACCAGCTCCATCAGATATCCCACAAAGGGGTCAGAGGGGAAGGATTTTGCCCCTTCTGCTCAAATCACACAATAAAACGTACATTTTCTAGGCATTTTCTACATGGTTCTAGGCAGCACCAACTGCACACATTCATGGAAATCATTTGTAGGCTCAGAGTTCCTTCAGAGATAGATGGATGGATGGATGGATATCACATTGCCTAGAGGAAATGGTATTTATACACCTGTTCACCTTTGCCCATTTCCTACTCCCTCTACCTACACCACTTCTTCAACTTGGCTTCCACACATTCCATGCCATCCCATTTTCAGGGAACCTCATCCTTTCCCTTTTAGAAATCTCAGTGGGGTTATTACATACATTTTGAGAAACCATCTGCCATGACAATATGTACAACTATTTTTAATGACTCCAATAGTAATGAGATATACAAAACTGGTGGTGTCTTCCTTTGCTCACAGCCCACACATTCCTAAGGGGCAGCATCACTCCCAGGGTGACCAGATGTCCTCTTTTTCCAGGACAGGTCCTCTTTTTTAACCATATCCTAGAAAG
This sequence comes from Tiliqua scincoides, assembly GCF_035046505.1. Classification (NCBI taxonomy): domain Eukaryota; kingdom Metazoa; phylum Chordata; class Lepidosauria; order Squamata; family Scincidae; genus Tiliqua; species Tiliqua scincoides. The sequence goes on from NC_089826.1 coordinate 65,729,026, forward strand.
GAACTTAAATGTTCTCCTTTTCCCTGTGAGTAGGCAGCGCAGAGCCTTCTTGCAATTAATAAACTGTGAGCACAAGCCAATGCTTGTCTACTCAGTAGTAAGTCCTATGGTCTTTAGTGGGGCTTACTCTCAGGAAAGTGTGCATAGGATTGCAGCCTATATGTAATAAAGTATATGTAATATAGTTTTAAATTTAATAATAGGTAATAGTGTTTAAATTAACCACATGAAATAAATATATGAGTGTTTTTAGTTTTCATTTTGTCATGTTTTACATTTTTCTTGGATGTCCTACATTTTGGGGTGCCTGGTCCTTTTGTTTGTGGTTTGTGGTTATGACATCTGGTCGCCCTGATCACTCCTGGTTCAAGAAATGCTATCTCCTGAACTGAACAAAAATATTGCAATTTCAATAGTGTATTATGTTATGGGGCGGCCTCTATTATATAAAATGTTGCTCTCCTCATGATAAGCATGCTCTGGTTAAAATGAGTAATCTATTTAATTAGCGTATCTGACCACACATTGTCTGGTAAGTTACCACTCCCAGGAAAAAGGGTGTTGTTCTATAAAAAGATTTCAACATATGTTAAAATAATCTGTTATCATTGATTTACTCAGGGGCAGTGCAACATGCAGCACTGCCCCACACCAGCACTGTAGAAAACAAAATAAAAAGCCCCTTCTTGCACACTACCTGTAAATGAAGCCAGGGGTCCCCCACTTGAAGGAAACTGCACAGGGAGCAAGGTAACAAGATAAATAGAAGTGGATCATTGGGGCTTGCATCAGTGGCAGGCTGGAAGGAGGCAGAAGGAGGGAGGCACCCCCAGGCAGGTGCTCTTCAGGCTCCACCCTAGTTATGTCTCTGACTGCTCCCACTCCTGGGACTGGAAAAGAAAGAAAGAAAGAGTGGAGTGGAAGAAGAAATGACATGGAAAGAAAAGTGGTGGGTAACTGCATCTCCACCACTTGAGCCCTCTGCTTTCTCCCACTCCATTCCTTTTCCAATCCAAGGAGTGAGAAGAAGAGGAGGAGTGAAGGCAATTGGGTGTGTGTGTGTCCCCCATCAGTTCATTACTTGGGGCAAGCACCTTGGTCAGCATCATGGAAGGACCTGCCCAAAATATATGGGGAATCCAGAACTTGGCAAGATTTGCTGGAGTCAGCAGAAACAGTGTTAAAACTGAAGCAGCCACTTTTAAACAGAGAGCTAAGACTGTAGATGAAGGGGTGAAAGCATACAGGAAGTTATAGGACTTGTACTTTGAGAGGTTATACACACATCAAAAATATGTGCAAGACAAGAGAGAAATGTGGTAACATTTAAGCCTGCTCTCTCAAAAACTGCTGACATTTCCAGGAGGAGAGAACAGGGTGTGGAAACAGGGGGGCGGGACAAGAAACATAATAATCAGGGACACTGAGATTGCAGGGGAAGCAGGAGGAAGCTGGTGCTGCTGGCAGAATTTGCAAGCCAGAGAATATACAGGGTTTAATGAATGAGGACTCTTGACTCCATAGAAGGGCCAACCAATGTTTGTTAAGTATGCCTGGGTTGGGTAGGAATCTTCAGTATTGAACAGCCAGCCTTACCCCTCTCTTTTACTCTGTTCCCAAACTTTCCTGCTCTATGTAAATGTATTTTATGGCTCTCTTGTTTCTATTCTTGTTGACTGTTCACTCTATCTCCCCCCCCCCACTCACACACACACAAACTTCACCTGACACTGTTCAGATGGTTATTTTTATTCATGTTGACACTGCAAGTCATTTTTTAGCTCTTCCCCATGGTTCAGTGCATAGCAACTTTAAGTTTGTGGAAATCCTATTTGCATAGAGTTGGTAGGGATTTCATCAAGAGAGGGACTGGACAGATACGTGGCACATTGCCATATCTGATGTCACAAAGATGTCAAGCCATTAAATGATGAAGGATGCTAGAAACCTCAAATTTTTCTAAGCTGACAGGGAATCACAGAAGAGAGATAAGGGGGAAACTATGTCACAAGCTTATACTGTTGTACAGAGAAACGATACTTGGACACTACTTCTGCATGCTCACAATGCCAAGCTGTTTACCGTTCTCTGCTAGTATGTACTGCAACTACTGTTTTTAAACTTCCCATGTAAAGGACAGTAGCTCATCTGCACTTTTTTAAGGGCTACTGTTATGTCACAGATTAAAAAATATGCTTATGTAAAAGGAAATTAGAATTTTAAAAAAATGATTCCATGCCTGTCCTTGCTGATAAGAAACACCCTTGACTGCATTTTCAATTGTGTCGGAGTGCCCTGTACATTATGCAACCCTGCTTCACAGGAAGTAAACAATTTGTATGCTTTACATAACCCACAAAAGTTGCAGTCTCAGTCAACTCATCTCCATGGATGAATAATGTTCTGCTTGTACAATGAAATAGATGCTAAGAACTGTTCTCTTTACAGCTATACATACAACCTTTAATTTTGCTCCTACTCTGTGAAAGAGGCTTACATGCTGATTGGTACTTCAGGCAAATTGGATAAGCTAAGTTAATGTAAGTGCATCAGTTTATTCAAATTTTGAAATACTAATGGCATTCAAGGAATAACAATAGAGGTCAACAGTCTGAACATTGTCAGCAATGAACACCAAAAGACTGTGGGCACAATCCTCACCGGGTCTACTCAGAAGTAAGTCCTATTTTGTTCAATGGGGCTCACGCTCAGGAAAGTGTGGTTAGGATTGCAGCCTGTGTTTCATCAGGAACAAAAAAGGCCAGAATGTAAGCAATTGTGAACAGACCCAGCAATTCTGTGGCTACAAAAACTGTTCAGATTATAACATTTGGTGATGTGCTTACTGAACAGCTACAAAAGTCTGTCAGTATTCTACTGGTATATGAAGCACTAGGGCCCATTTATATTTTTGAAAATATAAAAAACACATTTTTAATGTTGCAAGACTCCTGCCTGCCATAGTACAATTGTACATATATGGAAAGACCTTCATGTGTGATAAAATTTGAGGGAAACCCAGCTAATATTTTCATGGGCTGTATGAAAATGAACAAGTTTCTGGGTAACTGACTCAGGGCCCAATCCTATCCAACTTTCCAGCACTGGTTCAGCTGTAATGCAGCCCTGAGGCAAGGCAACAAACATTCCTTTACCTTGTCAAGGCCTCCATAACTACCCTCCTACCATAGGATGCAGCGCACACCCTATTGGGACAGCTATTCCAGGGCTGAAAAGTTGGATAGGATTGGGCCCTTTGCTGCCATCACTCAGCATATCACCTGAGGCATCATTACTGAACTTCTCTGTCCTCAAACAGTGAAAAGACCATTGTCCTGAAATAAATAAGACTCGTGCAGGTATATATATTGATGTTTTTCTTTTTAATTGTAATTTTTATAGTACTATTGTATTGTTTATTGATTTTGTTCATTTGTGTACTATTTTTTAATCGATTTATAAGCAAAGAAAGAAAGCTTATGCAGCCAGACAATTGACAGTCTAGTTGCCATTACCCAGGACACTGAGAAAGAATGAAAGGGGGAAGAGGGGAACCATTACACCCTAATGAGAACTGGCAGTCTAGAGTAGATGCCTGTCCCATAGCAACTGTATGATTTGGAGATGACAGAAACATCCACAGTTTAATTGTATTGTATTATTTAACATAACTTACTTTCAGGATCCTTACTGATTGAAATATGTGGTAGATGTGAAACTGCCTTTTTAGAATCAAAGCATAAATTTACAATCCAGAAGCCAAGAAACAAATAAGCAGCTCCGGTTCCTTTGAGAGCTTTATGGAAACTGCCTCTGTGTAAGAGGACAAGCACGGTGCTGACCAATACACAGAGTGACAGTCTCCCCTTTCTTTCTAAATTCAGCTGCCTTCAGAGTTTTCCTACCAGGTAGTTTGAGCAAGCAGTTTATAAATTATCTGGCTGAAAACTTTGAAAAACAAAACTAATTCAAAATAAACAACATAGCCAGCAGCTGCTACAACCAAGCAAGAATAAAAATATAGAACTATACATCCTTAAGTAAAAGCATAACACTCTCTATAGATAAAATTTCAGTATGTTAAACCTACATTTGAAAGAGTAATAATGGTCTTTCCTTGTATTTTAGGAGAGCATTTCAGTTCTCTAAAATGTGCCATGTGGAGAGGAAGTAAATATGACCTTTAATGGTGCAAATTGAAGGAACAATGAGAGGCATTATGGCTGAATGTAGGCTCTACACACAAGGAGATGTGAGAAGAGCTTCCGGCTTTCATGTCCTACCCTGGTCACAAGATCAAGTCATCCTACGTGTGGTGAACTTCCTACACAGTGCTGGGGATGCCAGTATGTTCTTGGTTCACACTAATTGCTCCATGTGCAACAGGGACAGCATATGGCTCGCTCGTGTGGCATGCCATGTGTTGTAAGACAACAAGAAGCATAAAAAAGGAATGTGAAGAATATAAAAATATATAAATATAAAAAGTATTTAAAATAAAGGTATGTATTACAACATACAGCACCCCACCCCACCTTTCTCTCCCTTTCAGGAGATGCTCAAGGCAGCTTACAGTATTTTTCTACATATTAGTAGCCCTTCTTTAAAAAAGAAAAAGAAAGTCTATCCTTAACAAATGTGTGGCAGCATCAGGTGACAGTCAATCATGGCCTGCTGCCTTATATTATTGATCTCACAGGGCTGTTGGTGTTAAATGGTATATGGTATATTAAAAAAAGGTTTAATGTCTGCTACTCAAACTATTCAGACCTAATACTTGGATTTTTGGACCAAAGTAAGTCTTTGCAGGGGTGAGGCAATGGCAGCAAGTGATCCCCAGGATTGCAATCACAAACTGGAATTGGGTTCTGATTGCAGTTGTTGGCTTTTTAGAGGCTTGGGGACCACTGCGGAGCTATCTGAGGTGTACCCCACACTCCCTGTAAGCTGGTGCTCCCTTTGGTAAGTAACCCCCCCTTCTGTCCCTGTCAGCAGCAAGATCATGGGGATTGCATCACTGCCATCACCTATCTTACCAGGGGCCAGGGATAAGTGCTCCCTTAGCTGGTGGGTCACAACCTACCAGTCTGGGAACCACTTGCATGGCACAGTGGCTAAGAGATTGAGCTGCAGATCAGGAAATCATTGGTTTTAATCATGTGGTTGCTTAAGGCAAGCCCATCTCTCTCAGTCCCTCCCTGCAGATACCATCATGACAATGTTAACCCACCTTACAGTGTTGTTGTAAGGATCACAAGTTGATAAGCTTCCATGCTGAGCTGCACCTGCCAAAATTCCCTCTGAACACAATGGTTGAGCCGTTTCTGTCCAAAGTTGCATATATGCAACAGGGAGCAAATGTGTACACCTGTGGGCAGGGCAAAATTGGGTTAAAGGCAGTGGTTTCCAAACTTTTTAGTACCAGGACCCACTTTTTGAAACAGTCTATCCAGACCTGTCTAGGTCTACCTGTCTTTTTAAAAAGGAAGTCTAGAAAGAAATATTTTGTTTCTTTGTTGGTAATATTGAACAGAAGAAAAAGCCCCTCAAACATTTCTCTCTCTACATTCACACTTACTTGCAAATGGCAGGAGCTCAGCTCCTTGCAGGGCAGTTAGGAGCTACCTTGCAAACTGCAGGAGCTGAGCTCATTGCAGGGTAATTAGCTACAGTGTCTGATTTATGAACAGCCTCAAGACTTGAGGCAATTAATTATCTGATCTGTCCATCACCCTGTGGTGACCCACCAAAAATCAGGCCACGTCCCACAGTTTGGGAAGCCCTGGTTAAAGGTATAGTTGCTCTGTCCCACTTTGGTCACCTTGGACTCGCGGTTGCAACATGTTATCTAAGCAGGGCTGCTGTGCCTCAGGGATAAACCCAAGAGGAAGGACTTGTGCAGGGACATGCTTATGTAAGGGAGCACAGCCAGGCAGCAGAACACAAAGCATCTCCAGAGCCTGCCAGCCCAGCCCTGAGGCCAAGGCGCTCCACAGGACTAGCGCTGTCGCTCAGCCACGCCCCCCCAGCCGGCTTTTCTCCTGCCTCGAAAGTTGTGGAGACTCACCAGGGCTCGCGCGGGGGTCCGGTTTTATAACTCTCCTCTCCTTCGGCCACGCCCCCTTCGGCTTCGCCAGCCAATGGGAAGTGAGCTTCTGTCCGGAAAGTCAGGTGACGCGTCGCTTTATGTAAGTCTTAGTGGCGTTGTTCGGGTCCGTCTTGCGGCTGGCAGAGAGTATGGGACGGGCGGCGGTGGCGGTTGGGCTCGTAACGGTTACCTGCTTTGGGACGCGCGAGGGAGCTTAAAGGGGAGAGGGGCGCGCGTGCGCTCGGGAGCGCGCTTAACGGCTGTAACGGCAGACGGAGAAGCGCTCGGGAGCGCGCATGCCGCCCGGGCTGCTATGAGGAGGCGGCGGTGGCGGTGGCAGGAGCCGCGGGCGTCGCGTGCCACACCCCCCTCCGAGGCCCGTTCGGAGCGTGGAGGAGACATGGCGTCCTCGCTGGAGGCGCTCCCCGAGCCGGGTGGCGGCCAGTCGGAGCAGGAGCGGCTGCTGAGACGCGGGGAGCGGCTGGCGCTGGACAACCACCTGAAGGAAGCCCTGGAGACCTACTCGGCGGCGCTGCGCCTCGGCCCCCCGCTCGCCGCCAGCGCCCGCCGCCGCCTGGGCACGCTGGTGGACTGCCTGGTGCTGCACTACCGGCTCCGGCAGTGGGGGGCGGAGGGCGGCGAGGGAGAGGAGCGGCGGCTTCCCCCCGGCGGCTTTCTCTGCTGCGGCTGCCGCGGCTTCCTGGCTGAGCCGGTGACGGCGCCGTGCGGGCACACCTACTGCCGCCGCTGCCTTCGTGAGGAGCTCTGCGCCCGGTGCCGCCTGTGCGGCGCCCCGCTCGGGGCCTCCGCCGCGTCCGTCGTTCTGGCTCACCTGGCGGAGAAGTGGTTCCCGGAGGACTGCAGGAGGGCGCGCACCTGGCGCCACCTCGGCGGCTTGCTCGGCCGAGGGCAGCTCCGCGAAGCTCAGGAAGCCGCCAGCCGCGCTCTCCGAGAGGGTAAGCGTGCGGACCGGGGTGGCTCTTCTCTCTCTCAGCCCCACAGGGCATCTCAGTATTGATGCAGAAGTTGCAGCCCCATCCTGGGCATGTCTACTCTGGAGTAAGTGAGCCCCATTATAGGCTCTGGGACTTACTCGCAGGTAAGTGTGGATAGGATTGCAGCCTGGCAGCCTAATCCTAGGCATGTCTACTCAGAACGAAGTCCCTTTGTGTTCAGTGAGACTTACTCCCAGGAAAGTGTGGATAGGATTGCAGCCTGACAGCCCAGTCCTATGCATGTCTACTCAGAAGTAAGTCTCATTATGTTCAGTGATACTTACTCCCAGGAAGGTGTGGATAGGGCTATAGCCTAGATCCTCTTGGGATTTTGCTCCAGCAGGACTCTGAAAATTCCATAGTGTTTTGGACCTTGGGCGACTTTCACACATGATGAAACTCTTAGCCCTGAAATAATTCCTGTGAAGGTATCTGTGGAAATCCTCAGTCTGGGTTGCTATGAACAGTCATTTGACTCCTGTCTGTCTATTTCACACCTTCCTTTCCAGCCATTGATGACAGCAATATCTTGGGTGATTATATAAATAACCTTCCAGGAGCAAATACAGTACTGTTCCCTAAAATCAATTCACAACAGTCAGTTGTGAATGAGTGTTGTGTAATTGGAACAATCCATGTGGCTAATGGTTTATTTGCTTTGGAGGCTGTTACTAAGTACAGGTAACTTTCCAGTGAAAAGCATGCATATTAAGTAACATACTTGGATAATCTGCAGACAAGGTGGTCTGTATACAATAATCTTGGATAGTCCCCTACAGATGACTTGTGCAAGAATTTTATACAGGTTATACTGTGGAGTCTGTTTTCACCTTTATAGTATGTAATTAGCATTAAATGGGTAGTTGGCACAGAAGCAGTGATGGGTATTTTGGATACCTCTACAGTGGATGGCGGTTACAAGAAAAAGTGTGAGAGAGATCTTTTCTGTGCAGTAAGGAAGCCCCATTATGGGGCTACTGCTGTTGCCCTCAGTGTTACAGGAAAGTGTATAATAAGGGGTGGAGAGTGTTTATACTTTTCAGAGGTTCCAAAGTTGGAATTTCTTTACAGGCACTTTATAAAGGTAGGGAAGCACCTTTATTAAGACATTTTCTAGGAGTTAGCCTGTGTAATGTCTAAGAAACACATATTTATTACTGTCGTGTTAGTAATGATGACAGTTGTGGTTGGTGAGAATGTTTGAGATTTTTAGTATACGTTGTAATTCTTCAGACTGTGGGGAAAAAACCTAAGTGGGAGACATTAGTCTTACTTCTGAAATTAGGATGCTGGAAATGGCTGAAATCTGTAAATGGGCTAGCAAGTGTGTTTCGAAGGTCCATGAGTGCATGTGCATATCTCTCTGAATTATGTTTGGGACACTGATTCAAATGCATTACTGTACTTTAACAGAGAGAGGGGCCTATTTTCAGTTTCCTTCTCAGTATTACTGAGACAGTTCGCTGGGGCTAGTTGCATAAGCAGATGGGGGCGTGGAAGAGTTGTATAATGCTTGTGACATCATAGATAGGCATGTTGGGCCTTTCACAACACATTGCTAGGAAAAGACATGGGGTACAAGGAGGTCAAGGGATATGATTAGGCTAATATTCATTGAGCGCTTTACAGCATGTTCCGCATTGGATAAAGACTTGTAACATATTGTGGGAGAGGTAGTTTGGTCTAGATCATATGTATGTCTCTATTTCTCCAACTCATGTTGGATTTGTAGTGCTAGCTGTGGTGTCTCTGTTTTTCTGGCTATTAAAATTCATATTTGGAGCCTATATATATGCTCATGTGTTTCATCTATTATGCCAGTGTTTCTCAAACTGGGTGGGTTGTGAGCCGATTTCAGGTGGGTCCCTATTCATTTTAATATGTTACTTTTAATAGATTAGACTTGATGCCATCATGCTATGTGACTGCATTTGGAGAAATGTTACAGATTTGTACTTTTAACAGGCTACTTTGTATATGCTTTTAACAATAATAGTAAATGGGACTTGCTCTTGGATAAGTGTGGGTAGGATTGCAGCCTAGGACTTTTAAAAACTTCCTGCTTGATAATGTAACATCTGGTGGGTCCTGACAGATTCTCATTCTGAAAAGTGGGTCCTGGAGCTACAAGTTTGAGAACCACCATATTATGCATTTGTATTTCTGGGGGTCTTGGTACTTCACCTTTTGAAATTAATAGGCAGCTGCAAGGTGGCAGCCAGTTTGAATAATGAACCTGGTATCAAATTCTAAAGCCTAACAGACGTTTTTGTATTCATCTAACCTTGCTGAGGAAAGATTATCACTGCTTAAAAATCATGAAATTATTCAGAGAACTGCACAAAAGGGAATTGATTTTAGTGTCAGGATAAGGATATTTGTTTGAAGTCTGGGTAGGAAGAAGTAGATGGTGAGTACAGAAGTTCTCTGTGATGAGACTTTTTGAATGTACTTGTATTTAGAAGTATGGTATGCATCATGCAATAAATGTCCATAATTTTGAGTATGTGAGAGTGGAAATGCTATTTTTAAAAAGAAATAAAAATCCAGAACAAGCCAAATAGGATCTCAAGGCCTAGAAGTTGTTCTCTTGCTGAAGAACTATGTGAATGTTGGGATGTGACATATTTGTATGGCCTGTGATTCAGTTGGTGATTCTTGGTCATGTGATTTGATCAGCAAGAGCTATCTGAGTGGGATTCTGTGCTTCAAGTATAATGATGCTATAGTAAGCCAACAGGTCTTAAAAAGGACTTTAGACACACTCTGCGTGAGTTGTATATGCTGTGTACCAATAAGGATTCTAGAGATGCTGAGTAGAGGGCATCTGTACTAAGTATAGATGTATAGTTTGACTAAGAACAAAACATTGTTTCAAATGCTTAGATAACAGCATTTCAGATTGTTAGGTTAGCTTCTAACAGCTCCTATGGCCAATTGTTGCAGAGAGCAGAATAAATACCTCTGGTAGTCCTAAAGGCTAAAGATCAGGTGTTCTAATCTTGTTTAAGATTGATCTGCTTCCCCCAAGCTCTGTCTAGAAGAGAACTCCGTACTATACATATAATGTCAAAATGTACAGCAGGTCTTTTCAACTGACTGATCTTTTGGGTCAGTCAGCATAAATGCAATGTTGCTAACTTGGGGCCCCACTGAATCTGCATGCTAGATACTAAATGTGGAGATGATTTTTGCCTCATTGGTAATAATAACAATAATAACTAATAATAACAAGACTAATTTTGGAAGTGATTTTGTAAATTATGGGAATGCTGGTTTTTCAGAATATCAGGTTTAACCCTTTTATGGATACTAAAAAGAACAATATTCAAGAAGCACCTGACAGACTGGTGTGGGCATATCAATTATTCAATAAAAACTGCTATATAAATACTCTTACTAATATTGGTATGCTGTTTCAGCAGTAGGGTTATTTGTCTGGAAGTACTCTTTCTCTCAGAATGAGTAGTTTCATATACCGTATTTTTCGCTCCATAAGACGCACCTGACCATAAGACGCACCTAGTTTTTAGAGGAGAAAAACAAGGAAAAAAATATTCTGAACCAAATAGAGTAATAAAATATTTAATAAACTATAACAGAATAACATTTGAACTATGTAAAGTGAACAGCAGTCAACAGTGGCATTAAGAACCATTATCACTGTCATTAACAAATGGAGAGACTTACAGGTTTGAGCACTCTAGTATTCTGGAAACACCAAGAACTCATCATCGCTAGAGTCAGAATTTATGAAGCTCACAAAAGCAGATGCACACAAATAGGGGATCACATTATCTTTCTGCTACAATGATGTTCTGCCAAATTCCAAACCACTGGGCCTCGTGCCCGCTTAAGGCTGATCAGTCCCCCTTGTGCAACTCACTAGTGCAGCAAGCAAAAATGAGTCCAGTTCCAGTCCACAGATGCCAAGTAAATCAGTCCCATCATTCAGAGTTACCAAATCAGAGTCCAGAGCCAATAAGCCAAATTACAGTCCAAGGTCAGGTACCAGGTAGGTCAGTTAAATCCATCAGGGTAGCCAAGTCCAGTCAGATTCCAAATTCAATAAATCCAGCCAGTCTCCTCCCCTACCTCCAACCTGCACTCCTTCAAAACCCACAAACCCTTTCTGCCTCTGGTACTCCTTATATCCCTGAGGACCCTATTGCCTTCCAGTGGCTGCACCTGTGCAGCACACTCTGCTGGATGCCCAGGCCTTACCCTTAAAGGGGCCACTGCTGACACCACATCTACCTCCTCACCAGATCTTCCTGGATTCCAATACAAGGGGGGGGGGGGAGCAGATCTCTATACATACCAGTGCAAAAACAGGGGAAAGGTGTGGGGGAGGTAAGATCTTTGTATAGGCATCACAGCAAGACCAATGCAAAACCCCTTGCACACAGAACCAACAGAAGGAAGTGGGGGGGGTGCAGATCTCCATACATACCAGTGCAAAAGCAGGGGAAAAGTGTGGGGCAGATAAGATCTCTGTATAGGCATCACAGCAAGACCATTGCAAAACCCCTTGCACACAGAACCAACAGAAGGAAGTGGGGGGGGGTGCAGATCTCCATACATACCAGTGCAAAAGCAGGGGAAAAGTGTGGGGCAGATAAGATCTCTGTATAGGCATCACAGCAAGACCATTGCAAAACCCCTTGCACACAGAACCAACAGATGGAAGTGGGGGGGGGGTGCAGATCTCCATACATACCAGTGCAAAAGCAGGGGAAAAGTGTGGGGGAGGTAAGATCTCTGTATAGGCATCACAGCAAGACCATTGCAAAACCCCTTGCACACAGAACCAACAAATGGAAGTGGGGGGGGGGGTGCAGATCTTCATACATACCAGTGCAAAAGCAGGGGGAAAGTGTGGGGCAGGTAAGATCTCTGTATAGACATCTCAGCAAGACCAATGCAAAACCCCTTGCACACAGAACCAACAGATGCAAGTGGGGGGGGGGGCGCAGATCTCCATACATAGCAGTGCAAAAGCAGGGGAAAGCTAAGTCATCCCCAGTAGAGCCAATGGGGCTCACTCCCAGGGATGAGTGGACTGGAGAAAAGCCAGCCAGCGCCTCCTCTCCCAGGGAGGAGCCCGTCTCAGTCCCTGGGCTCCCTGGACTCACTCCCTAAGCTCGCTCCCTGGGCTCACAAGCCTGCCAGGGGCTCACTCCTAGGGATGCGTGGACAGGAGAGAAGCCCTCGATTGACTCATTTCGCCTGGAGATGGACTGGTAGCTTGAGGGTCGACATAATGAGCACCCCTGCTCTAGGGGCTTGCTCAGCAAGACTGCCACCCCACCCCCCCTTTCCTGGGAGTGAGCCCCAGTGACTCTGAGACTTACTTCTGAGTAGACACGTGGGCTTTCTCAGCGAGCCAGCCATCCCAGCCACCCACCCCCCCTTTCCCGGGAGTGAGCCCCAGTGACTCTGAGACTTACTTCTGAGTAGACACATGGGCTTTCGAGCCTGCCATCCCACCCACCCACCCCCGCTTTCCTGGGAGTGAACCCCAGTGACTCTGAGACTTACTTCTGAGTAGACACGCGGGCTTGCTCAGCAAGACTGCTACCCCACCCACTCCGCTTTCCTGGGAAGCGGAGCCGAGCAGAGCGGGCAGGGGGCGGGGCCAGGGGCGGAGTTTTTTTGTTTTTTTGTTTTTTTGCAGTATTCGCTCCATAAGACGCACACACTTTCCCCCCCACTTTTTTGGGGGGAAAAAGTGCGTCTTATAGAGCGAAAAATACGGTACATAGTTTCTAGTTCACTTTCGTTTACATGACTAACATGTTATATTAAAAGACATGTTTTTTAAGTAAAATGTTCATTTTTAAAAAAGTTTTTACCATTTTCTTATTTATATTAGTGAAAAAGGAGGGAGGTTAACTTGGAAGCCATTGATGTAAAACTGTAATCATCTGGTGTGTGTATTCACATGTGATTAGAGTGTTTCATCTATTTTGGAAACATGTTTAGTCAGTATAGTACTTAACGTTTATGTTATCTGCTGTAGTTGGTGTTTGAAGGTTAGAACCTGAGAAGTCAGATCTGTATTAAAATGAAAACATACTACTATTACTTTTGAGCTGCAACATTCTGCATATTTCTGAACTAAAGTTCTAGCACTGTTTGCATGTGTGATTCCCTTTGGATGTCATTTTCACTATGGTGAATAGCAGCAGGTTCAGAGTGATGTTCATCAGGAAAAATTCATTGGCGAAGGGGACTAAAGTGCTTCTACTCTTCCTGACTAGAGGATGCCATTTAAAAAAATAACTTTTTTTGTAACCATGAAGGCTAGAACATACAGTGCTGAAACCCAAATGTTGGAAACTGTTCCCCCCCTTTTTCGTTTGAATTATATTCTCTATCCTGTAAACTGAGGGTGGCTTGGGATATTTTCTGAAGGCTCAGTAGAGGAGGGATTTGGAGAAAAAGAGGTGGTTTCTGGTTTTGTGTTGCAATCTGTCTATATAGAAAGAAAGCTTTTAAGAATAGATTGGTTATGTTGCCAATTATATAAATTTGTGCTTGGATTGGCTTTCAAATCTGTCCTTCTGTGTGCATAAACTGGTAAATGATCCCGTAAACAGGCTAAATTTTTTAGTGTTTGGGGAATTTTTACTGTTTCTTGAGCAAATGCTAAAGTAGCCTTGCAAATAAGCACACAAATCTAAACTAACCTGCCTGTCCTCCTGCAACAGTGTTGATGTTTATAGCACATCAACAGCTTTAAAGAATGAACCACTTTTCTTCCAACTTGCATAAACTTTCCTGCCTGATTGGTTAGGAAATTTTCTTTCCTTAGTTAAGTATCTGTTTGCACATCTGTAGTATATTTTAGATTATAGAAAATTATTCAGTTCTGAAGTTGTATGATGAAATGTTCGTTTTTATTTTAGATCCCAGTGACTTGATGCTACAGGTTTATAGAGCTGAGTCATATGCCGGCCTCCAAGAACTCAAATCTGCCCTAGATGACCTGAATGCTGTTGTTGCTAAAATGCCAAATTGGCCTGAGGTAATTTAAAAAGAACAGTTTGAATGTAAATAGCATACAGTATTGCTTACACTATGTAAGCTATAGAAACAATGATGCCTTCCTAATATCACAAAGATTACTTCCAAAAATGGATGAAAAATTTTCAGCAAGTGTCAAACCCTCATTTGTTTGTGGCTAAATTGCCAAGCCTAATTGTATAGCACTTGGGAAACTTTATCCAGAGACAAGTAACAGGTGTGTGTGTGTTTGTCAAAAATGTTTAAAGTCAAGTGATACCCTCTGCCCCCAGTGCTAAAATGGAATTGACTTGTTTCTTTTTTTTGTCATTTATTTATTTATTTAACTATAATAAACATAAAATAGAAAAACAAATACATACATAAACAAAATTCCAATAAAGCAGCACAAGCGAAGCCAAAACATTCCCATACTTATAATCCAACTACATACAGTCCAAACATTAACAAATGTTAATCTATACCACTAATACTTCAAAATCAATCTTCAAATCCAAAATACCTCAAATCCTCATCCTCTCTCTGATTCAAAAAATCAATAACTGGACTCCAATTCTTCAAAAAGGTTTCTGTTGAATTCTCCCTAAGCAAAATTGTTAATTTATCCATCTCCGCATAATCCATAAGTCTTATCCACCATTCCTCCACCGAAGGTATATTCATAGTCTTCCAATTTTGAGCATAAAGTATTCTGGCAGCGCTTATCATATACAAAAATAAAACTTCATTTTTTCTTTCCACATACTCATCTGTCATACCTAATAAAAATACTTCTGGCTTCAATTGTATATTTGTTTTTAAGATCAACTGTATCTGTGCATGAATTTGTGACCAATATTTTTTAACTTTTGAACACGTCCACCACATGTGGTAAAATGTTCCCTTTTGTTTCTTACATTTCCAACAACTATTGGACATAGTTTCATACATTTTAGCTAATTTACTTGGTGTCACATACCAACGATAGATCATCTTATATATATTTTCCTTAATGCTAACACTCAAAGTAAATTTTGTCTGTTTTATCCATAATTTCTCCCATCTGTCCATTGAAAGTTCATAACCCACATTTTTTGCCCACTGGATCATGCATTCTTTAACCTGTTCATCTTCTGTTTCAAACTTCAAAAGCAATTTATATATTTTAGATATTACCTGCTCATCTGATCTTAATTGTTTCTCCAATATTGTCTCTCCCTCTTCAAAACCATATAATTTTTTATCAATTTTAAATCTTTCTAATAATTGTAAATACATAAACCATTGGCAGTCAAAACCCTCTACAATCAATTCCTCTCTAGACTTCAAAATACATTGACCTTGATTACATTTCAATAAGTTCTTATACAATAACCATTTATCTCTTGGTACAGTTCCCAAACCAAAATGTGCTTCTTGTGGTGAAGTTAAGAGTGGAATTTTGTTGTAAAACCTTTTCTTATAACGATTCCATATCTTCCACAGTGCAGTGCATAATGATTCTTGAATTCCATATTCACTTTCAACTTATCATACCAAAGATATCCATGCCAACCAAATCTTAAATCATATCCTTCTAACTTCAACAATTTTTTGTTTTGCAACAATATCCATTCTTTAAGCCACAGAAAGCAACATGCTGCATAATAAGTCTTCAGATCAGGCAGTCCTAAACCTCCTCTTTCTTTTGCATCTTGCAAAATCTTAAGTTTCACTCTTGGTTTTTTCCCTTGCCATATAAAACCTGTCACATCTTTCTGCCACTCTTTAAATGGTTTATCAGAAAGTAATATTGGTATATTCTGGAAGAGAAAAAGCATTTTTGGTAGTACATTCATTTTAATTACAGATATTCTTCCCAAAAAAGATAATTTCAACCTTTCCCATCTTGCAAAATCTTTTTTAATTTCACCCCAAACTTTAACATAATTATTTTGAAATAACATACAATTCGTGTTTGTCAAAATAATACCTAAATACTTAATCTTCTCCACTTTGAACCCAGTCTTATTCATCAACTTCGATTGATCTTGTTCATTCATATTTTTAGATAAAATTTTAGTTTTCTGTTTATTTATCTTAAATCCTGCTAATGATTCAAACTTCTTCAACTTAACCATCAACAACTCTATGTCTTTTAAAGGTTTTTCTAAAATCAAAACCATATCACCTGCAAATGCTCTTAATTTAAAGCATTCATCTTTAATCTTTGCACCATGTAGTCTTTCATCTTGTCTAATATCTCTACACAACACTTCTAGGGCAAGTATAAATAAAAGTGGTGACAATGGACATCCTTGTCGTGTTCCCTTTTGAATCTCAAACACTGTTGATAGTTCTCCATTTACCACTACCTGCACAGTTTGTGATGTATAAATTGACTTTATCCATTGTATAAGGTTCCCTCCAAAGTTCATCTTCTCTAAGACAGCAATCAAGAAAGTCCAACTCAAATTGTCAAATGCCTTCTCAAAGTCCAAAAAAATCAATGCTAATTGTTTCTCTTTTATCATAATATTCCAGCAAATCCAATACTATTCTAATATTATCACTCATGTGTCTTTTCGGCAAAAAACCACATTGATCTTCATGTATAAGATTTTGTAATTTCTTCTTCATTCTGTTTGCTAAAATTGCTGTAAATATTTTACAATCATTATTCAACAAGGAAATAGGTCTGTAATTTTTTATATCCATCAAATCCTGTCCTTCTTTAGGAATCAAAGTTATGTTTGCTGCTTTCCATGAATCTGGCATTTTCCCAGTCTGCAAAATATCATTCATTGTGTTAAGCAATGGTAAACTTACTTCTTCTTCTAAACATTTATAGAATCTACCCATTAAACCATCTGGACCCGGAGCTTTGGAATTGACTTGTTTCTAGTTGTGGACATGGTGTGAGAACTGTAACAATATGGATTGTTATGAATGCTTTCCCCCCTCTTTTTCTTTCAAATAAGAAGATAACATTTTCATTTGTACCATGGTTGAAACAAGACAACTCAGTGTAATACAAAATATAAGACCAAACACCATAGTCAAGAAAGTGATTCTGAATCATGGAGTTGAAGAGCATGTTCTTGTTCTGGCAGAATTTCATGCTGCCTGTTTCTGTTTCGTTACTCCCTACAACAGAAACAAGTAGACGACGTGTGTGTGTGTGTGTGTGTGTGTGAATCTAATTTCTTCAGAAAAGTCTCCTTTCATTCATGGTTGTATCTGTGCAACCAAGTTGTTGCACTCAACACTGAAAACCATTTGTTTGGATGCCAGTACCACTGAGATGTTTGAGGAGTGTGTAAGATCCCAGCTGAAGAATGCAGTCAGGATCATGGTTACAAGAAACAAGCTCTGTTGAACTGTGTGACTGACTTCAGAGTAAACTTGTTTAGGATCAGGATGTAAATTCTCTGTGATAACCAAATTATCAGCATAATGCATATTTTGTACTTAATACATAACTACCTCTTTACAGGTTTACTTCAGAAGAGCAAAAATACTTCACAGTGCTGGTTCTGTTGATGATGCCTTACAGCTCTTTCTTCATTGCCTTGCCCTTGATGAAGGATTTGTGCCAGCAAAACTGGAAGTGGAGAAGGTACCCATATTA
Source organism: Tiliqua scincoides (assembly GCF_035046505.1). Lineage (NCBI taxonomy): Eukaryota > Metazoa > Chordata > Lepidosauria > Squamata > Scincidae > Tiliqua > Tiliqua scincoides. The sequence continues at coordinate 65,746,727 of NC_089826.1, forward strand.
TAAAGTGATGCTCAGCTGCTACTTTCAGTTCTGACATTTGCTTCAGAATATTTGGTCTTTGTAAGGAGCAATTACTAATGTTTTTATAGAAGGCAGAACTCAAAATTACACAATTATTTCACAGATTTGAAACATGGTGAATTCTTTAAAAAGTCACAAGGGCAGGCAAAGCATGATTTTCAGATGCAGTGTATTCAAAATAACAGCTTGCCTTTAATAGTTCATAAAATGGTATAAGAGTTGATAACTAGAAGGGAAGGATATTGGGTAAGAGCTACTTGGGCCTCTTCCCTTCTGAAAAAGGGAGGGCTTGAGACATGTTGAGATTAATCCCCACCCCCCCCACCTCCGGTTTTTCTGTATTTTTCAACATTTTTAACTTAGAAGCCCCTATGAAGTTCAGCAGCTAAACATGACTGAGGCATCGTCTTGATGGTATCCTTTGCTTGAAAAATAACATTCCAAAGTGTCCATGTGCTGGATGTGGATTCAGGGTTCATCTTCTGGTCTGGGACAATTATCCTGCTTAGCAACAGGGATACCTTGCCTATTGGGTAGCAAACCTGTTTGTCATGGTCAAAGGGGTTACATGAAATGACCCAGGTGGTTTCCACTTCTTCTATCAGTTACCTTGATTACTGTCAGCACTATGTTGCACATTTCCCAGCCCACAGGAAGTGGGAAGTGTTCTTACCAAGTGTGAGTTACACATTTGTTGGGAGTTTGGGGAGGAAACTTCACTTACTCAACCATGAGTGGGGATTCTTTGAGCAATGTAAGTAGTTTTGAGCTGGAGACCATCTAGGATTATGTTTTAATGCTGCAATTCTATATACACTTTCCTGGGACTTAGTTTTGAGTAGATATGCTTAGGATTATGCTGTTTTTCTTGATGGCTAATTCATTCGACCCCTAACAGACATCCTTGTTTCCCATTGGGGGTGAGAATAGTAGGCTGAGGATTTGAATAGTAGGCTGAGGATTTCTGTGATCATTAATGACTATTGCATCCATTTGGTGATAACTTTTCTTTGCACTTTCCAGCCAAGTATTGTTCATTTGCCTCTTTGTATTTTTACTACCTGCTGTCCTTCCCCCATATTGTTCAATTGTTTCTTTGTTTAGACTTTCAGTTAGTTACACCTTAACCTTATCTCTGCCTGGTTCATGTTCACAGGTTACAGTGGGTTGTCTGAATTACCTATCTCTTCACTGTGCTAGCACAACTGTGGGTTTGATTTTTAATAATAAGCTCTGGGGGCTAATAATAATAAGTGCTTTCCTGGAGGGTCTTTTCCCCTCCAATGACCCTCTTCTGCCTGGTCTCTATGGCCTGGGATGGGTGGCAATAGATACAAACTACCAAGACCTTTTCTCTGTTCAGCTGCTGTCCAGTAAAAGGTAAGCAGGAAGGGATTTGGGAACACTGATCACCAGGCACTACTCTCCTTAGTCAGCCTGCCTCCTCGCAGATGTCCCTTTCCCTGATGCATATTTAGTAGTGAGTCCTGCTGTTATAATTGCATTGGCTAATTAGAGGTGTTTGTTTCTGGTGAGTAAGATAGAATTACAGCCTAAGTCTTACTAAGCACAATTGACTTCTGAGTAATATAAATAACATTTTCAAATGCCTCTAGATTAATTTGGATCTTATTTGTGTTGTGTTTTATTTAATAATGGTTTTCGGAGGTACTCATGGCTGAAACAAAGGATTTAAATAAAGCAGGCATTAGCAAAAAGGACTAAGATAGTATAGTGTAAATATAAATGTGTTACTCATTTGCTATGTAAACTAAGTCTTGATTTTTAACAATGGCAATTTTAACTGTTTTATGTGATGCTTGGGACTTTGTTTTAATTGTTTTTAATGTTATTGTTTTTAATATTGTAAGCCACTTTGATTGCCCTCATCAGGAGAGAGGCAGAATTTAAATCTTTTTAAATGAACCTTTAGCTAGAACATGTGTTCCTTTTGGTGTGAAGGCATGGATTAGAGTCTGCTTTTGAGTAGATCTAGATTAGTGAATGTAAAATATTGTAATAGTGAAGACATTTGAGACCATTGTACTGAAAGAGAATGGGAAAATTGATTGGCTAGGTTAGACTTAATCGCTAGATTGTTTTATATTTTTTTCTGCCACTTCCTCAAAGGAGTTCAGGCTGATTTGTGTGATGGTTTTGTCCCATTTCCTTTTTGTCTTTTTCTGGGTTAAGCCAGGGATGTCAAACCCGTTTCATACAGATGGCCAAAGTTAGCATTCATGGTGCCTGCTGAGGGCCAAAGTGACATCATTAAGCAAAGTAAGCATTTTGTTCTCGCATAGAAACTCATTAGCTCTAAATGACAGAAGAGAAAATGTGAAAATCATATTTACAAGATAACAGGAGAGCCCAATTATGATGGGGTCCAAATAAAGTGCTTCCAAGGGCCACATTCATCCTGCAGGCTTTATGTTTGACACTCATGCATTAAGCTGAGGGAATGATTGGCCCCAAGTTGCTAGCTTCATGGCTGAATTGGGGTTTTGAACTTGGTCCAGCTAATCCTAGTTAGACATCCTTAAGTACCATACCACACTGGATCTACAACATAGTTGATCACATTCTTTAACATTGACTTATTTCACAGATTCTATGTAACTTGCTGTCACCGGAAAGTGTGAGAGAGAGCCTGAAGGAATCTGCTTTGAATTATCCACTTGTTCAGAGTAAACAGATTATATTTGACTATGAGATAGAAGAGTCTTGTGATCATTTACAGCTGAATTCAGAACCAGTAAGTATTGAATTTTTAAAATATTGATGTGATTTTCATTGTTGCTACACATTTGTGACAGTATTGATTAGGCTGTGAAGTCAGTGTCTGTTTCATGTTCTAGTTACACTTTTTCATAAACATTTTGAGGCACACTGGTATATGGAAAGTCTCTAGTATAAGACCCTTTGCCCTCTTTCTCAGTTTGGACAGTGTAATGTTTTGTAACTAGTAATTTTTGCCAGGGATTTGTGTTGAGAAAAAACTACATTATTAGTATTCTAATAAAAGTTTTTCAGTGACAAATATTTATAATTTTTTTAAATGAAGCTTTTTCCGAATTTGTGTGTTGTTACCTTTCTGTCTCAGTCAAATGAGAAGTTAATATCCAAGTTAATCAAACCAGGAGTACTTCTTATTCAAAATGTTAAGTTATCCATTTCTGTTTGAAGTCTGCTTTCCACAAAGTTCCTTGTGTCTTGATCTCAAGGAGCTTGATAATTTGTTCCTTTCTGTACTTGGTAGACCTATCTGCACATGGTAGATCTTTGCATAACCCATATTCTTTTTTGGCTTTCTGCACTGCAGAGTACTGTGCAAAATGGTATTTGGTTATGGAATATTGCTTTCCTTAGTTTCAAGTCTACATAAATACACTGACTTGGTGGTATGGTAGACTAGCTAATTCCCCTACAGCACAATCCTACACATGTCCACTCAAAAGTAAGCCCCGTTTGGTGGGCTATATTCCCAGGAGAGTGCATGTAGGATAGCAATCCAAGTTTCACAGTGGAAAAGGCAGAAACAGAATTTTAGAAATGCAGAATGGCAACTAGATTACACCTAGGTCAGATTCGTACATGTTTATGCAGACCATATTAATGATGTGAAATTTAATGGAGTAGTACATACAACATAATTTCAAGTTGGCCCTTGGTGTGCCAAGGTTTTTCCACCCAAATAACAAGTTGAATTTATCAGAGAGATTGTGAAGCTGCTGCTGGAATATGATGATACAAAGACACTTTTCCACAATAGCAAAACATTTTTTTGAAGTGGTTTATATAGCAAAAGGAATGATCAAGATAAGTCCATGTCCCAGAGAAGCTTGCAGTTTTGAAAAAAAAATTGCTCAGGAGACACCAGCAGAGAGCAGGTGGGATAGATACTGTGCTAGGATTATATTGCCAGTTCATTATCTGAAACTTGATAAAATCATTTTCTCATTGTCCTTTGGTGTAGGCTATAGAAATGCCACAAGTTACATGGGAGCCTGTTGGAAGAAATTTACGGCGTGCACACTCTGCCCATTCTCTTAACTCAGCAGGAAAAATTGCCAAAGATGATGAATTAAAAAGGGTTTCTTCTGAACCACTGCTTTCTATCCAAGAGAAAGGTGCTTTATTAAAAAGGAAGTTATCCCTTTCAGAACAAGATTTTATGGTTTGTGAAGATAGAAGGAATAAACACAAAAAACAAGGAGGTAATGTTTGGTCATTTTTGTTCTCTGTTTGACAATTCTAGTTTTCTTTGGTGATAATCTCCATTTTGTTTTTAGAAGCTACAAAAAGGGATGCTTCCTTTTCACTCCGATATGAATCTGTTCCAGCGGACTTGATTGATGCATCAGACTTTGAGTGTTCACTGTGCATGAGGTAGTGCAGTAGTTTCTTTATCATTGTCCCTTCAAACCCTTTTCAACTTTTATTTCTTCATTTGTGTCATAGGGCAACTTTACATACTAATAGATCACTGAAAATAACTTTCAGTGAACATTGCTCATGCTGGGTGGTAGCGCATAACACTTGTAAGTCGTACTGTATGTGCAAATCTTATTTCATAGACAATACCTCTGCCAGTACTTTATCTTTTGGTTGGTGCTGGCAAGGAAATTTTCCAGACTGTCAGGTTCACATTCTTGATAGAGGCCTTATAACTCTTCTGGTATGGAATGCTACTGTACAGAAATTAGTTTTCTGACTGTCGTGTTTGGATTGCCTCTTCTGTGCAGGTGCAGGTAGAGAGATGTGCCTTAAAGGTTTTTAACACCAAGGTAATAGCCCAATTGTATGGCAGCCCATTGTGGATGCCAGGTTTTTCTCTTGGAGCAGGTTCAAGCAGCATTTCTATATAACAGTTTTGCTGTAGCAGATGCACACCCTATGCAGCTTTATGCCTTGAGTCAGGTCAGCATAAAATAGAGACAATAGCCTGGGCCAGGTACTTAAAACCTGGATGAATATCTGTTGCAAGGCAGATGAAGATCCCCTGTTACAAGGTGCTCTGAGGGATTCTTGCTTTGCCCTAGGACTATTCCAACTTTATAAAAAATACAACAGTTACGAGGGTCGCCCAGAAAGTAATGCACCACATTTTTTTTCTCAGCCTACAGTAATGGTACGAATGTGAAACTTTAGATATACATTATTTGAATTTTCAGGAGTGCGCACACAAATTTTTGGTTTCTTCAGACAGATAGCGTAGCTGCAGCAGTGTTTCAAAATGGTGTCTGTAATGGTGTCTGTGATGTACGTTACAAGCAGCGTGTCGTCATTGAATTTCTCACTGCAGAGAAAGAAACTGTTGGGAACATTCACAAACGTTTGTGTACAGTTTATGGAGAATCTGCAGTCGACAGAAGTACGGTTAGTCGCTGGGCACCGAGGGTGAGGCCATTAGAAGGCGGTTCGGCAGAGCTCCAAGATTTGCAGCGTTCGGGGCGGTCATCCACGGCTGTCACACCTGACAAGACGCAGCTTGCTGATGTGCTCATTTACGAGGACCGACGCATAACGACTAGGCAGTTGGTGCTGAAGCTGTCTATCAGCAAAGGAAGTGTGGATGCAATCATCCGTGCTCTTGATTACTCAAAAGTGTGTGCACGATGGGTTCCGCGCTGTCTTACGGTGGACCACAAATCTCTCAGAAAAAACATTTCTTCTGAGTTGCTGAAACGTTTTGAAGATGAGGGGGAAACATTCTTGTCCAGGATTGTGACAGGTGATGAAAACTGGGTTCACCATTTTGAGCCCGAAACAAAACGACAGTCGATGGAATGGCGTCATCCTCCATCTCCACAGAAGAAAAAATTCAAAGCAACCGCTTCTGCCGGTAAGGTCATGATCACTGTGTTTTGGGACTGTGAGGGCGTCATACTCATTGATGTGATGCCAAGAGGCAGCACCATTAATTCTGAAGCTTATGTGAAGACATTAACCAAACTCAAGAAGCACTTCCAGCGACTTCGGCGCCATAACAACCCAGGTGAATGTTTGATTCAACATGATAACGCTCGGCCTCACACAAGTTTGAGGACTTTGGAACACATCACTAAACAGGGTTGGACTGTGTTACCCCATCCACCCTACAGCCCTGACCTAGCTCCCTCAGACTTCCACTTGTTTGGGCCATTAAAGGATGCCATTTGCGGAAGACATTTTGAGGATGATGAAGAGGTGATTCACACAGTGCAGAAATGGCTTCGTGACCAGAACAAGGAGTGGTACCGACAGGGCATACATGCCCTTGTGTCTCGCTGGAGGAAGGTCATAGAACTGGATGGAGATTACGTGGAAAAATAGGGAGTGTAGAAGAAACATCATTCTTTCTTGTGTGTAAGTTTAATTGTGTTCAATAAATAATTGTTGAAGAAAAAAAATGTGGTGCATTACTTTCTGGGCGACCCTCGTAGGTCTTCTAGGGGCTCTGATAGGCACCTTATCCCTAATATCTGCATATAAAATGGTATGGATTAGATTGTGGGGTATAGAAAAACAAGAGATTACAGTGGCAGCTAGGAAAACCTATTCACCCCCTTTTTCCATCTTTCTTGGGCACAAGAATCAAGATGCAATTATCTATACTGTTTGACTAATCCCTAGGAACGCCAAGCCTTCACCATAGCAAAATTTAATATTTTTCCATCTAATCTCCTATGGGGTAGATTTTCTGGGATGGAGATAAGTGGAATATCATGTCCTTGTGATAATCACACTGTTGAGACTCTTGTGCATATGATATTAACTTGCTGCTTATATGATGATTTGCGACTACAATATTTAGATTAGTTACCCCATCAGGGTGGGAGGGGCAGGACATAGTGCATTCCTTGTTAGAAGGAAGAGATCAAGAATGCATTTGCAAGACAGCTAAATATCTAATTTTTAGTAGGAGCAAACATTTGCACAATATTTACAATATATAAAAGCCGTGATTGTCGAGAAACTATTCTGGGGATTTGTGTGCATTTTGGACAGCCTTGTATGAATCAAAAGATGTTTTGTATTTTTAGGTTATCTTGCTTTTTATTGTTTGCATGTTTTATTTGTTGCCTGTGATGCCAATAAAGGTTTCTGATATCTGATATATTGAGGGTTAACATTGGGAACATATCTAGTGTTGCTCTTAGGATGTCTATAGTACAGATGTTAGAGAAGCCTGTCTCCTTGGAAGTAAGTGTAAGATACCTGCATTGTGACTAATGCTATTGCTTCTTGAAGAAATCTAGCAGCTCTTCTAGTTCCTCTTTATATACCCCGTTCTGGATATATAGGCAATAAAGGGTTAAGGGAGAATTATCATGCTGGACAACTCCTTCCAATCCAGGGTCAGCATTAGATGACCATCTCAATCCCATGTTAAGCTCATTTTAACCCTGACCCAAATCTGAACACTTGGGCTAGGGTGAGGACTATTGCTTTCTTGTTCCTTCTCCATGCTGTCACTTACAGCTGCTGTCTGATGGAAGGAAGCAGCAGCAGTTAGAGGCTGCTATAACATCTGCAATCCAGTAGTGGAGAGAATGTTATTCACAATTGTATATTAATTGCTTTGGGAGACCTTAGTCTGAAAGATGGTATACAAACCAATCAAAGCAGCTTCTTAAAGTCAAAGAGTTGAGGACCCAATCTTGTCCAACTTTCCAGCACCGGTGCAGCCACATTGCAGCCCTGAGGTAAGGAAACAAATGTTCCCTGACCCTGAGGGAAAGCTCTTTGACTGCCTTCCCTCCACAGAATGTAATGCACGCCCCATTGGCATGGCTGCACCGGCACTGGAAAATCGGATAGGATTGGGCCCTAAGTCAATAAGAGTTTATCCTGGATTGTCAACAATAACATGCAGCACTAAACTTGAATGTTGCAGGGTTGTCTTAAAGTACCTTGAACAGCAAAGTGCTTTACAATCAAAAGATAAAGTAGCCTACAAGTTTGTAAATTAGTTAAGAAACATATTGGAAAATAATGGGAAGAAAGGATGGATAAGAGGGCCATCAAGAAAAACAGTATTTTGGTGATGCCCTTGATTGCAGTAATGGAACAAGAAAGCTGGATGCCAGAGGGTGGTAAATGGTCATTTGCTGTACTATAGCCTAACTTAGCTCTTCCTAGGAAATGCTTATGTGAGGCTCACTGAGGAAAAATTACTTGAAAATAACTATTGACTAATGTTAAACAGTGGAGCTTGTTGTTGGTTTTGCTCTTAGGAAAAAGGATTGTGTGTTTTTGGCCTGCCAGATTAATGTAATCTTAGCATGACTAAAATCTTGACATTTTATTTCAGACTTCTCTTTCGTCCTGTGACAACACCCTGTGGCCATAGTTTCTGTATGAAGTGTTTAGAGCGTTGTTTAGACTATGCTCCTCAGTGTCCTCTTTGTAAAGAGAGCTTAAAAGAGGTAATTTTTTTAATGTACAAGATTGTTGCTTTCTAAAACACAATTTGGATACGGAACATTTGCCATTTAGCAAAGTTTAACCTGTTCAAGTTTCGAATATAATTCAAAGCCTAAAAACCTGGTGGTGACCAAGTTGGTAGCTCTGATGCGTCTCTGTGTTTGGTTTTCAATTCTGCAGTTAAAGAAGCTTTAGCTGTTAGGAATATTGCAGATAAACACATTGAGAAGGGGAATTAAGGTGTGTGTATGTGTGTGGTTTTTTTAAATTTTTATTTTATTTTTTATTTTTAAAGTTGGAGAGGAATTGAAACTGGTTTTATTTTTCCCAAGGGAAATGCATTATGTTCAGCCTGAGATTCTAGATTTATCTGCTTTCTCATTTTGACATTTTGAAATCGGACTGAACCAATATAAAAATTTGGAGTAGTTGTGTATTTGTAGTAAACATAATTATTACAATGCCTTAAGAATATATTTATTTTTTTAGTATCTGGCAAGTAGGAAATATAGCATCACACAGTTGCTGGAGGAGCTAATAGTGAAGTATTTGCCTGCTGAGTTATCTGAAAGGAAAAGAATTGATGAAGAAGAAGTAACTGAACACTCAAAGTAAGAGTAGTTTCTTAATGAAGGTTTTTCAGGAACAGGTACTAAAATTTACTGTTGAATTTAAAAAACACAAAATGCACATCTTTTCTCACTCCCACTATGCCATTAGTTTCAGTATGTCTTTCCTTGTATAGCCTGAGCATGTGTTTTTTGGCCTCTTTCTTATTGAGGTGTGTGTGGTAACAATGGGAGGGGAGGGGAGAGAAGCGCCCTGTAACATGATGTAAAATAGATTGAACAGAGTGCATTGACATACTTAAGTCTTGGAAGTGAACTTTGTGTTCTGTCCTTTTCTTAAATGATTTGGTGGTATCTTATTTTCATAGCAATGCTGAGGGTTGTGACTGTACTTTGTAGCCTGGTGACTATTTGAAGCTGGTTCTGCACCCGTGTCCCTGATATTGCCTTTTCCCATTTAGCCAATACTGGAAATGAGACTTGGTGGAAGAAAAGCATCTGAAAAGTGGGACGGAGGTGATGTGTGATGCACATCCCTGCCCCATGCAGCTGCTGTTAATTGTTAAAGCATATTCCTCTCCCTTCTCTTAAACGTTACTGGAGTTGCCCGTCATCTACAAACAGTTGCTGTTGTGTAGAGTTTGTTCCAAACTTAGCATTCTAGCCACTATCCCACATTGTCTCAGACACAAACTTGTGGGATCACTTTTTTATTCTTGCAACTATACTGGAGGAAAGATTGTGCTAATGTGTGACTGTGAGCAATGATGCACGATTTGGTGGTGGGTCAGGATGTTCCGGTCATGTACAAGCTTTAGATAAGTGATCTTGTGTAACACACAGCTTTGAAACTTATTTCCCCCCCAAATGTTGGCCTTTATGAGTAGCATACTGATGATAAAGTGAAAACAAGCAGGACAGTTTTTTTGTAGAGGGAGGAATAATATTTCCAAGCACTCTTTCTAATTAAGCACTCAGATTTTTGGGGGAGGTGGGGGAACATTAAAAGAACCATAATTAAGTTTTTGTTTACTACATAAACATGCTAGGAGTCTTTACTCCTAAATAAATCTGTGGTGCAGCCACATTTGGAATATTTTGTACAGTTCGGGTCACCACACTTCAAGAAGGATATTGCTGGAAAAGATGCAAAAGAAGGCAACCAAAATGATCAGAGGGCTGAAGCACCTGCTTTATGAGGAATTGTCACAATGTTTGAGGCTTTTTACCTTAAAAAAAAGGCAAAGGGGAATGTGATTGAGAATGCTATGCATGCTGTGGTGATGGAGAGAGAAGTTTTTCTTCCTCTCTGACAGTATAGTGGAGATTGGAGTTATAGACTTCAAATAAGAAGCCTACTAACAGGTTGCCGCATTCTGTGCCAGTTGTAATTTTTGAACGCACTTTAAGGTCAGTCCCAAGTAGAGTGCTCTGCTGTGGTTTCACCTGGATGTGAACAAGGCATATGTGAGAATGATGTAGTTTTAAGGTACTGATTTTTAAAAATACTACTTCAGATACTATTGCATTTATTTTCCTTCAGCTTGACCAAGAACGTTCCAATCTTTGTTTGCACTATGGCCTATCCGACTGTGCCTTGTCCTCTTCATGTGTTTGAACCAAGATATCGACTGATGACTCGAAGGAGTATAGAAACAGGGACAAAACAATTTGGAATGTGTATCAGTGACCCACAAAATGGGTATGTATGTATTTCACTGTAAAAATATAAACCATTAATGAAATATATATTTCTAGTATGGCTGCTAACAGTGTCGTTTTGTTCCAGTTTTGCAGACTATGGTTGCATGTTATACATTAGAAATCTTGACTATCTACCAGATGGGCGTTCTGTTGTAGATACAGTTGGATTAAAGAGGTTTAAAGTACTACAAAGAGGGATGAAGGATGGCTATTGCACTGCAGACATTGAGTATTTGGAAGATATAAAGGTATTCAACTGTTTCTCCTGAAACCATTGGTCTTCACCCTTTTTTGTGCCTTGACCCCAATAAATAAAGTATGGGACTAAGGATCCACCACCAATCCCACCCCTTCCTGGGATCCTATTTGCCTGCCCTGCCCCGCCCCATCATTGCCCACTCTCTGCCCCCATTATGCCCACCCAGCACTGTTCACTGTAACCAAATACTTACTAGAGAGAGCAGAAAAAGTTACCATGAAGTCTGGCACTAGCGAAAGCTATTTCAGCACAATTGCTAAGAACCTGAGCAGGACTGGTACACGACCTCAGAGTACACCAGATACCTCCCCCTTTACCTGGTGGTGCTCTAGTCTAGTGGTCTTCGACATTTTTTGTTCGCACAAGTTGCTACAACTTCACTACTGAGGCTTCACAACCCCAGCGTTGAAGAACACTACTTTAAACCAGAGGTCTCCAAAACATACACTGTAGCATTTGGAAAAATGCATCCCGGTGCAGTGTTCTCCATACCACACCAAAGTTATTTTCCTTCTGATTTCCTGACAAACTTGCACCAGGCAGCTGCCTCAGCAGACTCTGCACTGATTTCTGGGTAGGCATGGTTGCCGGTCATGAGTTTTGGGGAGATTGGAAGAAAAGATAAAGAGGATGTGGTACAAAATGGAAAGCACTGCACAGGGATGACTTTCCAAATGCCAGCCCTGGCCTGCAGGCCGAAGTTTGGAGCCTGCTGCTTTAAACTACACCCTTGTTACACAATACAACTTAGCTATTGTAACCCCCACCTCCCACTTCAGATGTGATGCTATTAGGTAAGGTTTGCTTATATGGGAATCGAAGAATAGTTTCTTTACTTCATTTTTTCTTTAATTTTGACTTGGGTTTTTTAGGAAGAAAAAATAACCCATTTACAAGAGATGTCAAGAGATTAACATTGCTCTAAGCAAATTAAGGCTTCGTTTCTATACATGCCCATACCTGAGAGTTGAATACAGTAAGATTTACTTCTCGGTAAACAAGTAAGAATTGGTTCTGATTAAGCATTACAAATGGTTGTTATGAGGTCAGTTCTACACATCTGCTTAGTTGTCCAGCACTGTGTCCCCAGTCACTCTGCTGCCATGCGAGTCCCCAGTCACTCTGTCATGCCATGACTCTGAAGGAACTAAAGTGCACATCCAGTCTGATCTAGTTACGTCTTGCAGTTTTAAAATTGGAAGAGGGCACACAGTGAGGGGGGGACAGGTACACTTGCTATTTCAATGTTTCTTGGGCATGTGCTACTTCTCTGAGTCAAGAGAACAATGGGGAAAGAGGACCTAATAAACACAGAATCTCCAGTAGTGTGCTTAAACACAGAACACATTCCAACAATTTAACATATTCTGGTGAGAAGACCATGGTTGTGTAAATTCCATGCTGTTAAGTAAGTTTTAACAGCATGGTCTTCACACCAGGATATGTTAAATTGTTGGATTATAGATGGCCATGAAAAGCTACGAATGTACACAGAACACACTTTTCCCATGTGCTCAGGATGGTGTAGTAGCATTTGCAGAGATTATTCACCTTCAGGGCTTTCCTCTTTGATGTCAATCTATGTAGGCTTCATCTTTGGCACATAGAAGCTGCCTCTGATGGCTGACTGGTTTGTTATATTTACTGCACAAATAGAGCTTTGAAGCCAAGTATTTGACCCTTTTGCTGCTGATTGCAGTATTTTGGAAAACTGCATTCATGTCTCCCTTTTCTTTTGGAGATTGCTTGTCATGTAAAACAAGTTTGTACAATTTTAAAATTTTTTGGCTAAATTGTCTGTATTGGTGCAATCACAATGCATCTTCATGAACAGGTTGAAGATGAAGGTGAGATGAAGGAACTCGGAGAGCTCCATGATTTTGTGTACAGCCAGGCTTGCAGCTGGTTCCAGAACTTAAGGAACAAATTTCGTAGCCAAATACTTCATCACTTTGGTCCAATGCCAGAGCAGGAAGAAAACATACAGGTATCAAGAGGTTATAGTATCTATGTAGCCAGTTCTCATCACCCTGATCTTGGGTCATGTAGCTAGTAAAGAATTTGTAAGGAGGTTGGCACAGCAGCTGATGTGATGGTAGTAGTAGTAGATGTGGTGTGCTTCCATGTGGCAAAACAAAACAGGAGACAGCCCCAAAAGATGGAGAGGCAAGACTCATGCTGGTGCTAAGTAAGATTAATCCCTGAAGTGCAAAAGCCAGCATACTAAGATGAATTTGCGGCAGTGACAGTGGGTTTTCTTTAAGGCAGTACTCAAGATCTTTTCTCTAGATCAGTGGTTCTTATATATTTAGCATCAGGACCCAGTTTTTAGAATGTGAATCTATTGGGAACCACGGGAAGTTGTGTCGTGACAGGAAGTGACATCATCAGGCATTTTTAACAATCCTAGGCTGCAGTCCTACCCAGGAGTAAGTTCCATTTACTATCACTTTTGAAAGAATTTACATAGTAGCTTCTTAAAAGTACAGGGCTGTAACACTTCCCCAAATGCAGTCACATATCATGATAGCATCAAGTGTACTACATTAAATAAAATACACATTGAAATGAATGGGGGCCCACCTGAGATTGGCTTGCAACCACCTAGTAGGTTCCGACCCATAGTTTGAGAAACACTGCTCTAGATTATTCTCTTCCTTGTCCTTTGGAATAAATCTTACATTTGGAACTTACCCAGTTCCACTTACCCTTCTTTGTGCTTTTCAGCAGTAATATGTAGTACAGCCAAGGTAGTTGCATGAGCATGGGTAGGGGGTGAGAGTCACTGTGCTAGCAGCAATTGCTGTGGGCAGACATCAGTATTGTTGCAAAGAGTGAAGAAGAGGCATGATTGGGCAAGTACCGTATTTTTCGCTCCATAAGACGCACCTGACCATAAGACGCACCTAGTTTTTAGAGGAGGAAAACAGGAAAAAAATATTCTGAACCAAATAGTGTAATAAAATATTTAATAAACTATAACAGAACAACATTTGAACCATGTAAAGTGAACAGCAGTCAACAGTGGCATTAAGAACCATTATCACTGTCATTAACAAATGGAGAGACTTAAAGGTTTGAGTACTCTAGTTTTCTGGAAACCCCAAGAACTTATCATAGCTAGAGTCAGAATTTATGACGCTCACAAAAGCAGGTGCACACAAATAGGGGATCACATTATCTTTCTGCTACAATGTTGTTCTGCCAAATCCCAATCCACTGGGCCTTGTGCCCGCTTAAGGCTGATCAGTCCCCCTTGTGCAACTCACCAGTGCAGCAAGCAAAAGTGAGTCCAATTCCAGTCCACAGATGCCAATTAAATCAGTCCCATCAATCAGAGTTGCCAAATCAGAGTCCAGAACCAGTAAGCCAAATTACAGTCCAAGGTCAGTCAAATCCATCAGGGTATCCAAGTCCAGTCACAATCCACAGTCAGATTCCAAATTCAATAAACCCAGTCAGTCTCCTCTCCTACTTCCAACTATTGCCTTCAAGCTGTGCAGCTGTGCAGCACACTCTGCTGGATGCCCAGGCCTTACCCTTAAAGGGGCCACTGCTGACACCACATCTACCTCCTCACCAGTTCTTCCGTGATTCCAATACAAATGAACAAGTGGAAAGTCCAACCACAACTTGAATTCTCAAGACACAACAAACCTCTGGATTTATGGTGATTTACCTGGGGCTTGTGCAATAAGCAAACACTGGCATTCTGACCAAGGAGACAGTTTTTTTTTGTGGTGGGGGGGGGGGGCTTACATTCAGATGCTGGATGAGGTGAGTGAAAGCGCCCCCTCCCCTGCTGTGTGAGTGTGTGTGGGGGGGCAGAGCATCTGTGTGTGTAAGAGAAGGGGGCAGCCTGTGTGTGTGAGAGAGGGGGGAAAGTGTTTGTGTTGCAGAGAAGTTGTGATGCTCCAGGCTTGGGGTGGGAGGGAAAGAGAGGCTGTGATGCTCCAGGCGGGGGGGGGGGGGGGGAGAGAGAGAGAGAGGCTTTCCTGGGAGTAAGCCCCCCTGACTCTAATGCGACTTACTTCAGAGTAGGCATGCACAGGATTGGGCAGTGAGACTGCCACCCCACCCACGCTTTCCTGGGAGTGAGCCCCAGTGGCTCTGTGACTTACTTCTGAGTAGCCTCTGACTGCCTGGGGAAGCAGAGCAGAACGAGCGGGCAGGGGGCGGGGCCAGGGCTGGGGCGGAGTTTTTTTTTTTCAGTATTTGCTCCATAAGACACACACACTTTCCCCCCACTTTTTTGGGGGGAAAAAGTGCGTCTTATGGAGCGAAAAATACGGGATTTGCTGTCTGCAGCTGTACTAAGTCATTTCAACTACAGTATCTGATGTACAGTATTAACCTATTATACTGGAAGTTGAGCTTAGGGGCAGCAAAGCAAGGACACTTATTCTCTGTGTACCTGTGCTATTCTACTGCGCAAGGCATTGGGGCAAGTAGTTACTGTCACATTTAAACTAGACACTGTTGTAAATTTTCAATTGATCATTCTTCTGTGTTAATGTGTAGCCTAAAATGCCCTAGTTCTATGGTCTCTACATAAACCACAAAACCCAAATTTCATTGTTGGAAGAGATTTTATTCTATTCCTTCTCCCCCATATCATTTTTCCCTGCAATCGAGATTTTTTTTTGTCATCTGGGGTTAGGATAATTGAAAAAAGAACAAGAGAACAGGCTTTCTAAATTTACACTTTCCCCCCATTCATAGTACCCAAATTTACTATGTATTTTCTCCTCCTCAGGAAACGGCAAATGGACCAGCTTGGTGTTGGTGGCTTCTCGCTGTTCTTCCTGTGGATCCTAGATATCAACTTTCAGTGCTGTCTATGAGATCTCTGAAAGAACGTTTGCTAAAAATTCAAGATATATTGACTTACTTCTCTAGAGACCAGTCGAAATGACTTATGGCTGGGATCTTCCTGAAATGTTACCCTATTCTAGCTGTTATTGCAGCTGGATTTTTTGCAGCATTTGCACTTTTAGTGCTGGTTTGAGAACTATATCAGAACTGCTTTTATTTTCCTTATTGATCTAGTTCTTAGCAAAGATCCCTTCAGCTTGAAGGATACCACTGATATTGTACACAGAAAAACCAATCCAGCAACAAAACGTGGAACAGTTCTGTTTTATTTGCACTATATACAAGTGAGAATGTATCATTCTATGATTTGAGTTTTTCCACAGGTGGTGGAAAGTGCAGGACTTAAAAATGTCAGTCCAAGTTTACAATATTAATGATACATGCAAAATCTTGCAAATTGGAGTTTGCCTCAGTTTGCAACACCCTGTTGCTTATTTGCACAAATATTTAAAATATAGTATTGAATGTTGCTGTAGGCAATTTGTGTCTTAACTATAAATATGGCACAAGTTAATTTTCTTGCATACTCATAATGAATGATTGTATGAATTTGGAGCCTTGTTCAAAAACAAATGAAAGCTCTTTAATCAAGAAGCTATTGAAACTGTGAACATATGACCTATGTAACTGCATTGTGAGGTGGTCTGGCTAGATACTGAGTACTAATACGTGCTCTTCAGAATGGCTGACCTTCACAGCACTGAAGGAATCTCTAGTGCATAACCCCCCCAAAAATCTTGGTGTACTAGCAATTGAATGCAGCAGTGATTCATGCATATGACCTGGCCAGAAGTTTTCAAACTTGTGGATTTGAAAATATGATGTCATTTCTTTTAGATGGTGCCACAGATCAGCTGTAGCCTGCTCACAATATCCGCTCACAACCATCAGTTGTAGTCAACTGATGTGAAACTTTGGGAACTTCTGCAGTACTATTTAAAAGTTAAGGGTTTTATCAGTTTTTGAGAAGTTCAAAAACATCTTTTGGTGCAAACAGAACTTCCATGCCTTATTCATATCAGTATTATCACACTGCAGTGCAAAGGTTAGCATTCTGTTTGCCAATAGGTACTTTTTGTAATTTTCAGTTTGTGGATATCCCTCTTGTATGTGCATCATTTTTGTAAAATTCTTTTTTAAAATCTTGCTTTTGCTAATATTTAATTTTCAATAAACCTAACTTATATTTTTAAGCTGCAAATGTTGTGTTTCTCATTGTCAGAACTTTGACACACTACCTCAGTCATAGTCTCAAATAATTTGAATTACTACAGTAGGGTGTCAAGTCACTACTTGCCAGCTATCTAACATCAGTGTAGCTTGGCTTTTCTCAACTCCCATATTCAGCAGTGTCTTAGAGTGGGAACAGCTGGTAAGAGACTTATGGCACAGAGCCTTATCTTTTCAGACCCACTATGTACTGTAATGTTGACACTTAACTTGGGAGTAATTAAGTACCTCTTCCTGCATAAGCAATAATCCTTGTTTAGAGTGACTGATTTGATCACTCTACTGCAACTTAGGCCACATCCATGTCTTTATTCCTTTCCAGTTCTTAATGTTGGATATAGTCATAGCACTTGTGGTGCCAGTCTCAGGAATTCTGGTTGTGTGCAGATTTCATGTGAACTTTCTTTGAATAGAGGCAGGAGGTCTGGTCTAGAGGGTAGAGCCTCCATTTGCCTGAAGATAACATCCACAAGGTCGCCAGTTCGAGGCCACCGGCACCGTGCAACCTTGAAACAGCTGACAAGCTGAGCCGAGCTATTTCCATCTGCTCTGAGCGTGGGAGGATGGAGGCCAGATCAGAATGAAACATCTGAATTGTTGTGGCTCTTGAAAGATAGAGCCTTCTTTCAATTGTAAAAATCCCTATGGGGATTTAAATTAGCCGGCCTATGTAAACCGCCTTGAATAAAGTCTTAAATAAAGACCAAGAAAGGCGGTATATAAATACCTGTATTATTATGTGGAAAACTCAATCAAATCTTTTGGAGAATGTTCCTGCATTCAAGCAGGTTTCAAGGATTTTAATGGGAGTAAGGCCTTGAGCAACTGACTCCTATATTGGGAAGACAGTTGAAAATCAGAAT
This sequence comes from Tiliqua scincoides, assembly GCF_035046505.1. Lineage (NCBI taxonomy): Eukaryota > Metazoa > Chordata > Lepidosauria > Squamata > Scincidae > Tiliqua > Tiliqua scincoides. The sequence goes on from NC_089826.1 coordinate 65,764,657, forward strand.
TAGTGTGAAAACTGCTGGAATAAACCCAAATTCCTACAAGTGATGTCCTAAAACATGTATCTGGACTAGATACTGTCTAGTAGCATCTACGCTAGTGGTTCTCAAACTGGTGGATCAATACCCACCAGTTTGTGTAAAGGGTTCCCTGTTCCTTTAAGGGATGGGTGAAGGGATAGGCAGGGAAGCAATCCCCAGGAGAGATACTTTCACTTTTAAGTAGGTAGGGCTGCTGGAGGTGCAGGGAGCCCTGCACAGTCCTCAGCAGTGCTCCCCAAGGCTTGGAATCTTCAGTAAAAGCAATGCAAAGCACTTCTGTTTTGCAGGAGGTGCTTTGTGCCTGCTTTTACTGAACTTCCAAGCCTCAGGGAGTGCTGTGCAGGCCTCCCTGTGCCTCCAGCAGCCCTACCTACTTAAAAGTGAAAGCACACCCCCTACTGATTACCTTCCTGCCCTACCACCCCATTTCACTCACTGAGGGAGTAAAGCTCCCTCAAAGTTTGAGAACCACTGATCTATAAACCATAAATGAATTCAAGCTGCTCTGTTATATTCAATCCAAGCAGAACATAATTTGAATTGCACTATTAGCTCCTGCCTACTTCCTTGGTGAGTTAGGCCCTGAGTAACTTGCCCAGTAATACTAACAGGCATAGCTGAACTAGTGATTCAAACTAGTTTTCTATATCCAAGCCCGTTTTTCACTGACCATTCCCTTGTATTTCATTATGTATTAAACATTGTCATCATTTGGATTTTAGCTTCCTTCAAGCATAAGTATAAAGATGGCTGTAGTAGAGTGCTCATGCTTTCGTTCAGCAGTCTGAAGACTGAAGTTCTCCTGACCCTTGTTCCAATGCTGCTGGACTCCTTTACTAATGAATGTGTTAACTACCAGTTCACAGTACCAATCAATTCTTTCAACCTGATTAACATGCTGTTCTGTGAAACATACTATCAACTGAATAGAATGTAGCTGGCTATAGTAGTATTACATAAATAGTTCAGCTGAACTGATCAAAACTTAATACTAGACTCTAGATTGCTAACATTTATTTCTGGACTGTTAATCATTGGGAAAGTTCTTTACATAATCTTCAATCCCCTTCAGCACTGGAAAAATGAGATGGGGAGCAGAGGAACTAACTGAACTAGGTTTGTTTGTATAGGGCTGCAGTTCAGGTAGTTTGTTTCTATGGCTCATAGATATGACCTAGCCTGCAGGCTGTTGCAATAAATGAACTGCTACAAACAAGCTCAATTGGAATACTGTTGCCCAACAGCTCCTCTTCAAATAAAGTTGAGAAACTAAGTTGCTAAGGTAGAACCTAAAATTTCACAGAACAAGGCCCTGTAGAAATGGTTTTCTACACTAGCAGCAGCCTTTTAAAACTGATCTGGGAACACAGATAGCTGCTGTTCAACAAGTCAGATTGTTGGTCCATTTAGCCCACCACTTATGATGCTGAGTGGTAATAGCTTTCTAGGCTTTCAGATAATTTTTCTCTGCCTCATTCTGGTGACTGAACCTGAGCCTTTTGTATGCAGTGCATGTGCTCTACCACTGAGCTTGCCTTCCCTGCTTCCTATTACGACCAGCAAATGGCAAATCTTTAATTATGAAAGCTGAGATCTTTTAAACAACCAGATGTAATCTCTACCACCTGTACATCTTACTACAAACTTCCTTGCAATAATGGTAGCTCTAACACCAAGATCATCACTTAAGGCCTAAATAAGAATTTGTTTTCAAAAAGAAAACCCTTTAAAGAATTGCAACTACATATGAAGTCAATCGGAAGGCAGGCTGAGAAACTGGAAGAGTCTTCTTTGAGCTTGCTTTCTTTTGTCCTCTTCATTCCAAATCATGTAACTGTTTCCTTTGCTTTATAAAACTAACTCCTCTGCACCCTCAGCAGAACCTCTACCCATTTCATCTGCTACCCAAAAACCCACTTCTATTGCTCCAAAAAAAAACATTACATCCCTCCTATAATAATAACTTGTATCTATATACCACCTTTCTGGCCACTGGATTACTCCTTTAGCTTTATTCAAGACAGTTTACACAGGCCAGCACTCTCTAAACCCAAGGGGTTTTTTACAATCACAAATAAGTTCTATCTTCCACTGCATTCCCGTCCACTCCTATTTCCTATACAAGTTTCTTGCTCTTACACCTCCAGACATCTCTTAGATGGGACTTCCATTCTTCTATCTACCAACCTCAGCCAGCTGAAGTATCCTGCACCTTCAAACATCTGTTTGTTCTCCCTGTTTATTCCTGAAGCTATCTGCCAGCATAGTGCTTGATACCACTTTCCTTATTGCCTTTAAACCCCTTCTGAAAACGCACCCTTTCTGTGAAGCCTTTGGCCCAACTCTAGCCACCAACTATAACAAAACCTAAGTGAACAATGACTAATCAGTCTACATCCATTTCCTCTATTGTCTCCCTTATCACTTTTCGATTGTTCTTCAGTAGAGACCCATTTTCTCATTCTACTTAAGACAACTATCTGCACAGATTGCACCATTACTAATGAGGAAGCTGCTTTGTCTGCTCATTGGCCCCTATTTCACACCATGCAAGTTTTAAAGCAGCCAAGAGTTAGCTCTCTCTCTCTAATTTTACTAGTCTACAGCAGGACAAAGATTCTTATGTGATACTGAGCAGTTGCTTATATTTCTGAGTGATTTATACTAAGATAATAAGACAGTGCTCTGATGAAAGCTGGTTTTATTCCATTTTAGTGATTTTGTATTTTTCTTCTCTCAATACCAATAAGCCTTACAAAGCAGGTCTAATAAACTGAAAGATGCTGCTAAGTATCTGCTAGACACAGCAAAGAGTCCTGAATACAGAAATTACTATTCTCATCTTGGTAACTAAACCAGCAGCAATAGTCTGAAAACAAAATAGCTTCTATTCATGATTCTACCACACCATTTTGAAATAGGGCAGGCTTTCTTCCATATCTTGCTGTCATGTCATTCCATTAAAAACCAGAGTTGCAAATCTATTGCTTTGTTATTGCTAGATTTTTTAATATAAACTTTAAGAGAATTAAAAGGTATAATTAAAGGGTGGGTATAATCTGTACAGGCTTACAAGTCAATGCAAATCAGTTCTGTTTAAGAAATGATTGGAATGGATCAGAACTATTCTAAAACAATGGCAATAGTAAGTTTCACTATAATTTCCAAGGATGATTAGTTTTTATTTGCTTGAACAAGAGGTCAGCCTTCAGACTCATCTCTTTATGACAGATAACTAATAAAACTATAGGAAGAATTTCAGTTAAGCGAGAGTTCTTGTGTTCGAATTCATATGACATCCTTGAGCAGTGGTTCAAGAAGCCATCTATAAGGTGCACTCTCTCATCTTCTTGTCAGCTTGCTTCAGGGAGATCCATGTATTCAATAAGCTTGACCGCAGCTTAGCCCACACAAAATGGTTACTTAACCCAAAAATCTGAGCAGCAAACTGGGCAGCACCTTCAGGTGAAAGAATTGTGGAACAGCCAAGACCTGTTTTAAAAGAGAAAGATCTAGTTCTTACTGAATACTACAGGTTCTACCAGTATTTTACTGTTTACAGAATTTCACAGGCAAAAATGAGGCTGCTGTCTATTTTGAAGGAGCTTACAGTCTTGCTGCAAAAGATAAATGCAAGCAAATGAGATAGAGAAACATAATGGCTATAGCTGAGAATGAAGATTCAGGGATTACCTGAAGGACTCACATTTTCAACCACTAGAGGTCAGTACAACACTCTTCAAAATTGTTATGGTCCACTACTAAATATGTGATCTAAATATGTAAACCTGTGTTTTAGTTAGATTTTAAGGTGTAATGTACACTACATCTGTTACAACATAGTGTAATGAGAACAGAAATCCTAAAAAATTCAATTTTATCCATTTTTAAAGGAAGTTTTGAACCCTCATAACTACAGAGATTAAAGTTTGCAGGCAGTATCTGGATACTGCTCAGAGGAAGTGAAGTCTTTGGGAATTGAGTTCTTCACCACAGCTTTTACTTCCTTTCCAAATTTTATGAAGTCAAACTTTGCAAATGTAACCAAACAGATAGTGCAACATATTACTATTTCATCTGGTTAGAGCAGAGGTCTCCAAACCCCATGCAGCCCACTGCGAGCCTCTATCTGGCCCGCGGCCAGCCTCTTGTCCCCTCGAAGCCTCTGGCCCATTTGACCAAACATGATTGGAGCTGTGCTGTGGTTGCATCTGGAGGGTGTTCTAAGGGCCAGAGAGATTGAATGAATGAGCCCATTCATTCATTTATTCACTCATCTAAGTTCCATCTCTAATTTATATACATTTTATATTTAAATTTTTTTCTGGCCCTCTACACCATGCCAGATATTTGATGCGGCCCTCTGGCCAAAATGTTTGGAGACCCCTGGGTTAGAGATTAGAGCATGAACAAAAGTTAAAAAAAAATGGATGAGTGTCAAAGCAAAGCCTTATTTGGCTTGTAATTTTAGGCAGCAAAAAAATGCAAATAGCTATATAATACACATGAATGCATGCAAAACCTAAACAAATAGAAATAAAAAGGAAAAACATCAACATGGAAGTTTAGATGAAATTGGACAAAAGAGGAAACACATGGACAAAATTTGAAGTGTGAAATGCGGTTATAATTGAAAACGGTTGAAAGAGCAAAATGATGGAAGTCAAAGTATTGCTTTATGCTACAATAATGTACAGGTATAACCTAATTATCCACAGAATTTTCACCCACGGTTTTATCTCAACTCTATGAGAAGGGCCCTTGAAATTGAAGGAAAAAAGTCATTTAACAATAGCCCTATTAATGCAAGAGAGGGCAGCTGGCTGATAATCCATCAATCATTCTTTCCCAGTGCTGTGCTCTGGGTGAAGGGAGGGGTCACTGACTTGGAATGAAGCCTTTCTAAGTGCCTGGAGAGAGACTGATTGATGAATTGTCTGCCTATTGACTCTGTCTTGCATCACAAAGGTAAGCAAGGCTGTTTTTAAATCTCCTAGCAAAGCAACATTGTTTTTTAAATGGATTTGCTTTAATGTGATTTTTGCCATTCATGTGACCTCACAAATACAGAGACTTAACCCGTAATTTATAAATGTTTTGGCACAGTATGTATAGCCATAGCTAATTATTTATACATTACAAGAAAACCGATATGGTTTGAATGCCTACCAGATAGCAAGCAAAAACATGGCCCTCCAAAAAAAAGGCTAGTGGTTTCTACTTGCTCCAGGGAATACTTGCTAAGTATACAAGTTTTAATGCATAAAGTAAAACAACCACAATCTAATGCAGACTGAGCATGCTCAATGGCCTCCAGACCATTGGGAAAAAGGAAAACTGTGATGAGGAGAATCTGTTTCTGTACTGTAAGCTGTCATCCCTAAAGGAAATCCCTCACCTATGGCTGATAAGCCGACTGCTTTCAGTTTGCAAAATTCCCCATTCTGATAAGGCACCTGCATATATTTTTAATTAGATAGGGAGGAAAGACATAGCCACAGGCATAGACTGGCAGCACCAAAGTGGCTGGCACACAACACCATTAAAAGCACCAGGTGGAAAACCAATGCTTCCTTCTGGACTTTACTTTTGCCTGGTCACTGATTAAGCCCACTTGACCATGCCAGAGTGAAGATTCTGGCAATGCTATCCCTTTGGATGAGCCAATGGGAGATCAGGAAAAACCATCCTAAAAAGCAGGGAAATTGGAGCAATTAGTTCCAGTATCTTTGGGATTATAACCTGCCCCTCGTTTAACAGCCTTACCATCCATCCAAATAAGTAGCCCTTAAGAAATACTTGTGTAGAATTTTATTATTTTGTTTCTGATCTCAAAACTTTGTCAAACTGAAGCCTTGTTTTGCTAGGTGTTCAAGCACCTGTGCTTTTGCCTCTTGTCCCTATTCCACGATCCCCAATAAACTCTTGTTTTTTCTAACCATAACTTTTCCGATTCAGGGTGCATGGACTTTTAGGGCACAATCCTAATCCACTTTCCAGCACTGACATAAGGGCAATGCAGCTCTAAGGTAAGAGAACAAATATTCCCTTACTTTGAGGAGGCCTCCGTGATCGCCACCCAACTGTAGGATGCAGCACATGCCCCATTGGCAGAGCTATGCCAACGCTGGGCCTTAATGTTTTCTTCTACTCCCAAACAGACTGCTCATAGCAGTCTACAAAGCTGAGTGAGAATGTGCACAAGAGAAGTGGAGAAAGCCAAAGCAGTTGACCTCCCCCCCCCCCCCCTTTCCCTCTCTATCAGCCTGTTTTAGTTTGGGAATACCCAGGAAACTGGGCAAGTCCCAGCTGGAATGAGGGCCTGAGTGGACACCTTCACCCCAAAAGTCTTTTCCAATAGCAGCAAAAATACTCTCAAGGGGCAAACTGAGGCACATTGTTTCATCTCAGTTGCCCTATAAGGTTTCTTTTTTGGGGGGGAGGGGGGAAGAGTATTTGGTGAGTGTCTGCAATCCTCTTAGCCATTACAGCCTCCTTGAACCTTAAATAGCTTAGAACATCCTGGAGTTGGGCATTAGGGCTGGGGAGTTAATGTTTGAACTGAGATGATTATAGTAGTTTCAACTGAACTTTAAAACTTTGCTTGATCTGTTTGTACCTGTACTGTTTCTCTGAAAATAACCATTTGCTCCCAGGTGGTCAAGGACGAGGACTTACCACTGGGTAGTCTCAAAGAAGACCACACATCCTGAGCACCCCAATCTGCTGAAAGTGGGGGACAGTTCACAACTGGACAGGCAGTATTTCCAGACATCACAGGTCCCAAGCCATTGCTTCTTCCAGCTACTGCTACAAACACTGTAGGAATTCCATCACCTAATCACATGAAACACATAGCATCAATGCCACACATATCCTGTAATGAGCTGGTTCTATATCATTCTCCTTTTCTGTTGAAGGACTAGCCTGGGGGGGGGGGGTTCTGGCCTAGTATTAAAGCTTTTGTTGAAAGCAAGACCAGGTTTTGGACAACAAGTTTACATGGGATAGTGTTGGGGATCAGCCAGGTTGGGCATTGACAGAGGGTCCATGCCCATCAGAAGGCTAACCTGGCTGGTCCAACCCATGAACTCTCAAGTGCTAGTGGCAGTGTCCAACACTCTATGGGGCAGGTAGGGGCTCCAATGGCCTCAAGGCCTCCTAACATCCTGAGGCCAGCACTCAGATTACGGTGGTTTACCTTCATATTCTGCTTTGATCCTCAGTGTCTCATCTGGTCCTTTATGGGCAGAGGTAACTCTTAATTCACAAGGAATGCTGAAGCTTTCACATGCCTTTTTTATTTTTTCACAGTGACCAAGATCTGAAGGTGAACCCATGAGGACAACCACTCTGCCATGGGTCTGTGGCTTCAGTAACAGCTAGCAAAAGGAAAACAGCAACATTTAAAAGGGCTTGAAACTGAGAAAACAAACAAAAACAAAAAATCTATTCTATTACAGCCAATACCTCCACTCTTTCCGCAACCCATTCAAAGTTTCTCTTCACCATCTGTAGTCCTTCAGGAGTCACTTCTTTAAGATCACGGTAAGACTGAAGCACATAGAAAAACAAGAGGTTGCGTATATTGTCAACAAGAATGATCAATTTCATACATACACAACTTGTCACCTTTCACTAAAAAGCTCCACAACTATTTGATTTGGAAGAGAGTTGCATGATAAAGTGAAAAGGACAGTAAAATATATTTAGTCATTTAACTATATAAATAAGCTAAATCTCAAAATATTTCTTTGAAACAATGTTTCTTTGAAACAATTTGAACCATTTCTACCAGAAAAGTTTTAAAATCAGTAGTAGTTCTCATTTCAGTTTTGACCACAAACTAATTATGCCCTGGCAGATCTCAACATTGTCAATAAAGCAGGGAGAGAAGAGGTCACAAGAGAGGACAGGGAGAGAGAACTGAAATACCTAATCTAAACACATATATATTAGGTTGAAATTCAGATCCATAAAAGTATTTAAACATGGAGTAAATAACCATTTTATTGAATCTGACTACGTATTATCAAAGGCATCTTTAAGTGTTTGTTTCTCAACACAGCAAAAAAAAAAAGTTTTAAGAAACTGTGGCAAAAACCTAACCAACCCAGTTTTGTACTTAGCCCATGTGGGGCAAGCCAACACTGCCTGAAGGCAAGCCCTCCCATTCTCCCTCCTAATTTTAAATGGCTTCTTGTTCCCAAGATTAGAAGACAGACACAAGTATGGTGCTTAGCTCCAGCAGTGAAGTCCTGCTTTAATAGAGACTATGCAGGTTGAGGAGGCCTCTCCTTTCCATCACAACCAGAGAGCCCCAGGCTGCAATGAGTTGGGGGGGGAGGGGAAATGATGAAGAAAAATAAAGGGGAAAGCTCAGGAGAACAGAGCTGGGTGTTGACAACCCTCTCTCTCTCTGTGAATGCACTCAGAAAAACCCCATAAGATAGCATTAAAATTACCTGTTTGTCTTTCTGCTGTTTTCTGTCTCCAGATGGCCACAATCTCCAAGAATCATTATCAATGACGTCTGCAAGGACAATTTCTTTTGTAGATACATTAACGCCAAATTCAACCTTAAAACAGCAAAAAAAAAAAAAAAACCACAAAGTTAATGAGAGTTTGCAATTTTATTGTTGCATTCAGAACCAAAGTATGCTATATGAAATCATTTCTTATACCTTGATGTCCACTAGAGTACAGTTCTGGGGTTGCCATGCTCTTTCAAGTATTTCAAAAATAGCCTGAGTGGAGTGAGCCATGATGTCAACTTCAGTTTGTCCAATTGCAAGGCCTGCAAAATTGAACTTGGCTTCAATGAGTTGCTCTTCAGACCACTGTGGATCATTTGCAGCATCATCCTGATAAAAGTGGCAACAAGAAATGTATTAGAATAGTTTACATTTTCATCAGGCACCCAAGCTCAAGACCACCTATAAGACACAGTTTGAAGTGACAACTTAGCAAAAGGCTCCACTAAAATGGAAAAACAGTTCAACGTATTTGAGTTATTACACAAAATTCATCATTGTCTCTTGTACAACACAATTTCCTTTCACCATAACTTGCCTGAGTCAGTATTTAAAATGCTACTTTTAGCATTTTATAAAGTATTATAAAATTAATAAAGTTAATAATACTTTATTCAGTATTGGCAACCTTCAGTCTCGAAAGACTATGGTATCGCGCTCTGAAAGGTGGTTCTGGCACAGCGTCTAGTGTGGCTGAAAAGGCCAATCCGGGAGTGACAATCCCTTCCACACCGGGAGCAAGTGCAGTCTGTCCCTGGTCTGTCTCCCTGGCTATGGGCCTTCCTTCTTTGCCTCTTTGCCTCAGACTGTTGGCCAAGTGTCTCTTCAAACTGGGAAAGGCCATGCTGCACAGCCTGCCTCCAAGCGGGCCGCTCAGAGGCCAGGGTTTCCCACTTGTTGAGGTCCATCCCTAAGGCCTTCAGATCCCTCTTGCAGATGTCCTTGTATCGCAGCTGTGGTCTACCTGTAGGGCGCTTTCCTTGCACGAGTTCTCCATAGAGGAGATCCTTTGGGATCCGGCCATCATCCATTCTCACGACATGACCAAGCCAACGCAGGCGTCTCTGTTTCAGCAGTGAATACATGCTGGGGATTCCAGCACGTTCCAGGACTGTGTTGTTTGGAACTTTGTCCTGCCAGGTGATGCCGAGGATGCGTCGGAGGCAGCGCATGTGGAAAGCGCTCAGTTTCCTCTCCTGTTGTGAGCAGAGAGTCCATGACTCGCTGCAGTACAGAAGTGTACTCAGGACACAAGCTCTGTAGACCTGGATCTTGGTATGTTCCGTCAGCTTCTTGTTGGACCAGACTCTCTTTGTGAGTCTGGAAAACGTGGTAGCTGCTTTACCGATGCGCTTGTTTAGCTCGGTATCGAGATACTTTATTATTATTAACAGTATTTATATACTGCTTTACAACGAAAAGTTCACAAAGCAGTTTACAGAGAAAATCAAACAAACAACTAATGGCTCCCTGTCCCTCACTCTAAAAAGATGCAAAAGAACAACAGCAGACAGCCACTAGAAAAGACAAGGCAACTTTCATTAGCTTAACAAAGAAATGGGCCCCAAGTACTTCCAAGGTTGATAAGCCCATTTTAAAACAACACAATCATTTTACAGAATACCTGATGAATCAAGCAGGTTTGCTAAACCAAATTCTAACTTTTTGCTGAAAGCTTACTGGTTGCTGTACAAATACAGGTATAACCTATAACAAATACGTACAGGTATAAACTGTATATAACAAATAAATACAGGTATATCCACAGATTTTTCACCCTCCGTTTTATCTCAATGCAATGAGAAGGGCCCTGTCAACTAAAGGAAAAAAAGTAATTTAACAATAGCCTCATTAATGTGGGAGAGGGCAGCTGGCAGACAATTCATCAATCGTTCTCTCTCCAGGCACTTAGATCAGCTTCACCCTGAGGCAAGCGAACCAACCCAACCCCTCCCTTCCCCTGACCAGGTGAAAGTATGCTGCTAAGTGGAAGTGACTATCACCTCATCTATTCTTTCCTGTGCTGCAGCCAGGAGTGAAGCCTTTCTAAAGGCCTGGAGAGAGACAGATTATCTGCCTGGTGCATTACAAAGGTCAGCAAGGCTGTTTTTAAATCACCTAGCAAAGAGACATTGTTTTTTAAATGAATTTTTAAATGCAATTTTTGCCATTCACATGAGTTCTGGGAATGGAACCCCCTCAAATAATGAGACTCACCCTGTAGCACAGGGTTAGAATGCTTATCTGTGTTCCAATTTGGGCATCAATACAAAGTATGAACATTGATATACTTTTCTTTCCTCTTTAGCCAAGCAGACGCTTTCTGCTAAGTAAACTACTCTGGGGGAATTTATCTTCCTCTGGAAGGTTTATCTTCAGAAATCTTGGTTTACCATGTTACAAAAATACAAAAACATTAGTTTCAGACTTTCAAAAACTGTACTAATGCTGTGGACTTTAACCCCAAATCTGCACCATAGAACCCACCTGGAAGGACCCAGCAGGTGAGAAGCAAGTGGAAGAGCCCAGCAAGTGGCTAATGAGTAGCCACAGTTTCTTTTCCTGCCTGGAGGTAACCAATCAGCATATGCTGCTTTATCCTTCTGCTCCTTCTTTACTTTCACTTCAGGTGGAAGTAAAAAAAGGACAGAGAATAGAATGGCAACAACATGCACTCAGTTTTGAAAGGAAGAGAAACAGGTGGCAAGACAAGACAAAGAGCAGACTGGGAGTCCAAGGGGCCCACTGATACTGGGAGTGTGGCTTAGCCAAAGGAAGCCCTCTAAAGTCTTTAGTAAGATTCACTTCATCTAGAAATCCGAACAACAGGCTACTTGTTCAATCTGTGCAAACCTGCACCTCAAAACAAAATGATAGCAACAACACTGCTGCTAACCACTTCTGGGTCCAAATCCCCATGTGGAAGACCTCTTATTGGTGCCTAACTCACTTGACCATTATTTGCAAAATAGCATAATGCAGCCACCATGGCAGCCAAGCTACCTACATATTACCTACCTTGTAAAACATTTCAATTTTAGGTGGATAAAATCTGTAACCTTCCTTAACACCAGGGTTTCTTTTCAGGAAAGAACCAGTTGCAATTCGTCTACAAACCCACTCAATTGGAATCATTTCACAGTGAGCAGCTATAAATGCTGTGTCACTATGTTTTCTCACAAAAGCAGTTTTGATTCCTGAAAAGAAAGAGAGAGAGGTTACTCTTTGATTCTATTGCTAAAATGCATTTCTTAATTTGGTATTCTGAGTGTGAACCTAGTTCCTCATTGGTATGCTTCAGAGGGTAGACACAGTGATCGGGGCCTGTACAAGATCACCAGCAGAAGGTTACAGAGGTGAGAACCAGTGCAAGCAGGAGTTCAGTAACTTTACATCATTTTCAGAGTAGCCCCCATCTAAAGGATCATCCAAATAGTTGTAGAACTCATACTGAGAGAATACACAATGACATAGGCAGCAATTTTCAAGCCTTTTCATCTCATGGCACACTGGCAAGGCATTAAAAATAGTCAAGGCACATGATCACTTTTTGACAATTGACAAGGTACACTGTGTTGCTGGCATGGGGAACACATTCCCCAGTGGCCCTAATTAATAAATGACATTCCCCCAAACTCCTGTAGCACACCTGTGGACCATTTGTGGCACAGTGGTTGAAAATCATTGAGTTAGACCAGGGGTGCCCAAACCCTGGCCCTGGGGCCACTTGCGGCCCTCAGGGAGACCCCAGTTTCCAATGAGTCTCTGGCCCTCCGGAGATTTGTTGGAGCCCACACTGGCCCGAAGCAACTGCTCTCAGCGTGAGGGCGACTGTTTGACCTCTCGCGTGAGCTGCGGGATGAAGGCTCCCTCCACTGCTTGCTGTTTCACGTCTGTGATGCAGCAGCGGCAGCAAAGGAAAGGTTGGCCTTGCTTTTTGCAAGGCCTTTTATAGGCCTTGAGCTATTGCAAGACCTTCATTCATTCATGTAAGTTCATCTTTAATATATTCATTTATGTAAACCTATGTAAATTTATTCAAATTTTAAATGTAAATTAATTCTTTTTTCCCCCGGCCCCTGACACTGTGGCAGAGAGATGATACGGCCCTCCTGCCAAAAACTTTGGACACCCCTGAGTTAGACAATGCAAGTAGTGATGGGGAGATGTATAACTTAGGCAGCAGTCCAACAGGCACTTCCATCATTGGTGGGGTTCAACCTTGTTTATTTATGCTGGTATGCAACTCTGTTCAATAATAATCTGGATCATCAGATCCCAACAGGGGCCAATATTCACAAACTAATCCTTGAAAGAAAAATGACCCTTTATCTCAGATTCATATGAGCACAGAAAGCTGCCTTCTACCAAGGTAGGCCATTGGACCACTTCGTTCAGTATTGTTTACACTGGTGACAGTAGCTCTGGGAAAAAGGGGGAGAGAAAGAGAAACATATATGCATCCCAGGTTCCTTGGAGAAAGAGCCACATAGAAGTAAAATAAGTTACATAATCAGTACCTTCTTCTCCCAAATGCATAATTACTCTGTACTCCTAGAACATATGGAGAAGGGTACCCTCAACATGAAATAGTAGCATTCTAGTTTTCATAAGACTGAGAAATTAGGCTAAAACAATTTTCTAAGAAATTAACAGCCTATTCCTATGCATGTCTACTCAGAAGTAAGTTCCCTTATAGTCAATTGGGCTTACTTCCAGGACAGTGTGGATAGGATTGCAGCCTAAGCAAAGGCTAAGATCAAGAGTAAATATTTTTCAAACAAAGGATTCCACCAAGTTGAATAGATGGTGACACTTTCTGATAACACTATCCCCAATTCTCTTTCCATGTAATGTGTTAATAGTTCACTTTTTATATGCATGCCATTCAATCACCATTCCCCTCCTGCACATGCCCTTTCCCTCTTACCTTCTAAGTTCTACTTAGGTTTTTTTGTGTGTGTTTGTGTTATCTCAGTTTTCAATGAACTTGTGTTTGTTTGTTTTTTATACTGGGGGTCATAAAGGAGTTGCAATAGGATAATTGTACTGAAATGACATTGTCAGAAAACATCTGTTTGGACATCTTATGGGGGGCAGGGAAAAGAAGAGAAAGAATAAATTTTTCATTGTGATTCCATTCTGGCAAATGTTTGCCAGAGAAGGTACAATAGTTCATGGGAAAACACTATGGAGCAAGATAGTGTTCTAAATAAGTTAAAAATTAACAATAAAGCTTACTCAAGATCTTAATGAAATACTGATATGAAGCAACTATGAAAAACTCATCTTGGTAACTTGCATCATTTTAGATTAGCCATTTTAGACTGGGAAAAATCTATAACCTGCAAGATATACTGTTTGATTTTCAGACTTTTTAATTCATGAAACTGGGATTAGAATACCAGATAACTCACAGATTTATGGCAGCATGGAAATGTTTGAGACATATTCTGACAGCATCAAAATGTACCAAAATCCCTGTGGCATTCCATAGCTAGTGTAGTGGGAGGGTGGGAAGCCCCTAGTTCAATTCTCACCTCACTGTAAACTTACTAGGTAGCTTTAAAAAAACTAATCATTTTAGCCTCCATCCAGCCACCTGCACTAGGAAAATAAAATTGGCCTACCTGCCAGGATTAATGTATGTGAAATTCTTTCAGTGATTGAAATACACAAAATAAATGCTAAGTCAGAATAAGAATATTTGAAAGCCTGAATGATTTTGGAATAGCAGATGCAAACAGTTTTTTTTTTTTTTAATTGGTTTGGTCAAAAGCAAGATGCTGTAGCATGCCAAAACCTACTGTCCACATTTCCAATGATGCATGCTGCCACTGGTATTATAGGATGCAAGTATCCCATCTGATCCATCCTTGAGAGTCAAGTCACTTTATTTATTTTGCATGGGTAACTTTTCAAAGAAATTCTGGAATGATGATACTGAAAATTGCTACAAGTCAAAATCACTGCTTACCACATGCTCTAGTAGATACCTTATCTTGCCACATGATGTGTGCGTTCACCACTCTAAAACTGCAAGGGACTTTCCCATGTAAAAAGTGGGTTGGGGCACCAACCTCTCAGGGCTAAAACAATTTCTACCTGGAAATTCTGTTGTAGGAAATGCTTTGCAAATAAGGCTGTGTGCTTCCCAAAGCAGTTCTACAGTTTCTATTACTTACCAGCCTCCTGAAGTAACTGAAACACACAGCTTGTTGTTGTATTTGAGAATGCAGCCTTCCCCTCCATGAGATCCTTCCTGGCTGCATTTCCAGCTGTTATCTGATCTTTTGACTGAAGCAGAACACATCCTGGGAGATTTGGCAATTCATAAACCACTTTTGTCTTTCCTTCATTTATTTTTTTGCCAAGTTTAAGTTCTGGGGAAGGAGAGTGGTGGAGAGAAAAAAGTGGTGAAAGCGTTAAGTTGTGTACCTCAAAAATTCGTGCAGATCATAATGTGCTTAACAGAATTAGCAAAACCTTACTTGTTTTGTTAAAAAAAAATTCCTAGTATTGATATTCTACACAATTAAACATCTTTATATCCTAAGAGGAATGACAATTTGATATCAAATCAAGGAGCCATATTTAACTAATACGGCATTTATTAATCATAGGAGTAGCTGCATTCAGTGTCTTCAATTATTGTAGTCAGCAACAATAGTGAGGACAAAGTTTGAATTTATGGAGAACAAGCGTGCAAACGGAAAGGTGCAGCATGTTACCTGCAAAGGAAAAAACCTGAATGCAGGAAGGTTTTCTTGTAATAGCCAAAGACTAGTTCAAGACTCTTACCCAGATGAAATCCTGACAACTCGGAAACTTGTGGCTCTCTTTCTGCTGGAGCAATTCCCCAAGTCCCACTCCACAGAACAGAAAGAGCAGACAACTGAGAAACACAGTGCCCTTGTGATTCACATATAATATACCTGACTGTAGACCTTTGCTGTCTCTCTCAACAATGCAAATCCGTGCACAGGAAGATAACTGTTCCATGGCCTTTCGGGGCTTTTTTGTGTGCTTTGCTCATCTTTCATCTTGAGCACAACAGTTTGTAACCAACTAATACTACTAGATTTACTGAATTTCTGAAGATAAATCAAGTTAGTCCACTCAATAGAAATGGACACTGAGATACATCGTTCTTTAATGTTGAAGCAGTATTTTGATCTAGCTACTCCAAGTTACAGATTAAACGTCATTCATTCTACATTGCTCTTCTACACATCCACCCACAACCATTTCACTTTTTGATGAGTCTGCTCCTTTTAGCTGTGAGAACTATGCTCATTACACTGATGCACACACAGTTCTGCACTAAGTCACTCAACAAGGAACTGCAACCATGAACAACACACTGTACTTCTAGGAATTCTGTGTTTGCAGAGACATGTTTGTTGCATTCATTTTTTTTTTATGTGAAAGAAAGAGACAATCAGTGAAAATTCCATTCATTTCTGAGCCTATTCTACAAAAGGGACAACTGAATAAGAACACAAAAATTTATCAAACTCCAACTGATTCTTAACAAGGAAGGAAATTAGTGTCTGCAAAGAGCTTGGATGTATTGCAAGGACCAAGTGGCAATACATGGTCAGATCCTGGTGTCAGATTCTGTTTACAGAATTATCACTTGAGAAATCAGAGGAATATAGTACTTTGGTTCTGTTAACAGTGACACAGTCCAGACCAAACAATATGTATTTCACACATGGAAAGCACATAGACAGTTTGCAGATCATCAGTGTGTGAAAATCACATACATGTTTATTTCATTGCCCATAGCAGCAAGTTTCAGTTGCATTAAATTCCCCAGCTTTTGTGTACTGCATGTACAAACATGTATGAGAGCTATGTTGCAGAAACATGCATGGTGATCTACCCACAGCACGTGTGCTTCCTCGCCCCCATTATGAAGTTCTGTATAAAATGTTGTGTCCAGAGCCCTAAATGTGTCTTGAGTGTGTCAGGACACTGGGCACTGAATGCGCCAAGGGCCCTCACACATTCACATTAAAAGTTAGCCAGGGTACAGATGTGTTACATTATATTTGGCACTTCTCGGCACACAGCCAGTTTGCCTTAGGAAGAACTGAGGTCTCCTTGGTTATCACTGTTGTTTCAGACAAAAGAAATCCACTGCAGGGCAAACTGCCTTCAGAAGTCTCAGGGAAGCACATAACGCTCAGCTTTAAAGAAAAACAAAATCAGATCTGCACTTTCCAAGCAGAATGATTTTACCTCCTGATTTTAGAAATGGGTTATGTCAGATGCAAGGGAGGGCACCAAGATGCAGGTCTCC
The DNA here is from genome assembly GCF_035046505.1 of Tiliqua scincoides. Classification (NCBI taxonomy): domain Eukaryota; kingdom Metazoa; phylum Chordata; class Lepidosauria; order Squamata; family Scincidae; genus Tiliqua; species Tiliqua scincoides. The sequence continues at coordinate 65,781,535 of NC_089826.1, forward strand.
TGTTATCTGATGTGCTCCCTGGGGCATTTGGTGGGCTGCTGTGAGATACAGAAAGCTGGACTAGATGGGCCTATGGCCTGATCCAGTGAGGCTGTTCTTATGTTCTAATGAGGTGGTACAGTCTTGAAGGGGAAGAAAAGAACACACCACTTAAAAGTGGCCCTGTTATCGACACCAGTGGTTTCCAAATATGGGCAGGACCCACCAGCGGGCTGCAACCTGATTTTGGGTGAGTCGCCAAAAGGTGATGGAAAGATCATATAAGAAACTGTCTCAAGCCCTGAGGCTATTCAAAAATCAGATGCTGCAGCTGGTAATTACCCTGCAAATAATTCATCGCCTGCAGTTTGCTAGCTTGTGTAGAAATCAATGCTTGAGGGTCTTTCTTCTGGTTTTTACCACTTATTTCTTTCTAGATCTCTTTTTTTTGAAGCCTGGTGCAGCTGGTGGGTCCCTACAGAGTGTCACTTTAAAGGGTGGGTCCTGGCACTCCAAAGTTTGGGAAGCCCTGATCTCCACCCAGAGAGTCGTTCTCCCACTTGATGTAGCTGGAGCCTCACCAGAGTAAGGATCAAGCGCCCTCTGCGAGCCTCCCTTTCTGCCAGGAACGCAAGCCACTCACTCACCTGAAGGGATGGGAGCCATGGCCGCGGCGGGAAGGACGAGCGGAGGCGCCTGCACAAGGAGCACAAAGAGAAGGCGACACGTGAGGACGAGGCAGCAGAAGAGTTCGGCAGGGAGCCCAGGGAGGAGGAGGCGGCAGGCAGAGAGAGGCAGAGCGCGCGCCACGGGCTGCGTAAGAAGAGCAGGGGGCGGAAGGGGGCGGCAAAGGGGGGCGGAGGGCAGCCGCCAATGGCCACAGCGCGCTGAGGGGGCTGCACCTCCCAGGCACCCACATACTCCACCCCCCCCAGCGGCTTGCCCAAGGGGGGAACAGCCCCCCTCCAGTCCCAACCAGGCAGCCACCGCCACGCCCTCCCGGCCAGCGCAAAGTTTGCCCCCGTCTGCAACTCCGCCGCCTCGCCTCCCCCTCTGCGAACCAGCCCCGGCCACACACCGAACTGCAACAACGTTGCGGCCGCGCAGCGACGCTCCTGGCAAACCTGTCGCCCTTTCCCACTCCCAGCGCGCGCAGTCTCCCCACTTGCAGGAACTCCCGGTGGCGTAGCTGGAGGGGGGCGGAAAAGCGGCCCCTCCCTTCGGAGCCATTCCCGTACGGCTCCGTTTTGCTCCCCCCGCTGGGAATGGCTCCGAAGGGAGGGGCCGCTTTTCCGCCCCCCTCCAGCTACGCCACCGGGAGTTCCTGCTGCGCGCGCGCGCGCGCCCTTGCTCTCCCCCCTTCCTTGCAATGCCAACGCCAAGGCTCCCCCCTTCTTGCTGCAGCCTTGAGCCAGCCTTCCCTCACCTCCACTTCCAAAGGTGGAATGTACCAAACGACTTCGGGATGGCGGGGAAGGCAGACCAACTTTGGGGGTCTCCAAAGGCGCCCTGTCCCCTTTGTTCCCACGCTGCGCCAAAGAGCCAGGCGCTCAGCACAACTCGGCCTGCAGCTGGCCAGCCCTGGAAAGTTTGCAGGCCCCCCCCCATGTACATGTATGTAAATGAGGGAGGGAGCCGCTCGCGCGGCAGCAGGAGGCCCGGGCCGGCGCCTCCCCTCCTTCCCTTTCCCACACAAACAGAGGCGGAGGCAACGCCGGGCGCTACAGTAGCAGCTGCAACAGCAACAACACGTGTTTGCTCGCTTGCTGCCCGGGCACCATGGAGCTGGAGGAGCTGGGCATCCGGGAGGAGTGCGGCGTGTTCGGCTGCATCGCCTCCGGCTTGTGGCCCACCGAACTGGACGTGCCCCATGTGATCACTCTGGGGCTGGTGGGGCTGCAGCACAGGTACGGCTTGCTGAAGAGGGGGGCGGCCAGGGAGAGGACCCCCAACCCTATGCATGTCTACTTCGAAGTAAGCTCCATGATAATGAGTGGGGCTTACTCCTAGGTAAGCATGAATAGGATTGCAGCCTCAGTGGAAAGGGCCGGTTCTAAAGGGGGGTGGGGCTTTGCGACTGCGATCCCATGCCTACTCAGAAGTAAGTCCCATTGCATTCAATAGGACTTACTCCCAGGAAAGTGTGGCTAGGGTTGGGCTCTGCTATAAGTAACCACATCAGGCTGCAGTCCTGTAAACGCTTTGGAGAGGGTTGGGATCCAGTACGATTTACTTCCAAGGATACCTGCTGGTGCCTTCTTTTGCACCCTTCTCTCACTGCAGTCTGATCCAGATTAAAAATCAGGGTTATGAAGTAGATCGCACTGAGTTCCAGTGCATTCACTTGGATCTGTGCAAATGCATCATGTAAGTGCAGACAGTAGCCTGCCAAAGGTCACCACATTTGTTGCTGATAATCTGCTCACAGATTTCCTGGTACGGTTCTGGGAATGTAGTGCAGGTAAGTGAAGTGCAGCCCTTTGTAGAAGATCCAACTCCTTTCTCAAACCTTATGGCAACCCAAGCTCATCTCAAGTCAGCTTTTTGTGTTTACGTTTGAAACTTGTCAGTCCTGACATCACATCTCATGAGTGTCCTATTCACCTCTGTGTGATCTTATCCATCAGAAATTCTATCATTTAAGTAAGTGCTTGATACAATTTTAGCTCCCCGGTTGACTTAACACAAACTATTCTTCTTGGGCTGTTTTTCATACATTTTCCCAATTCATGTAAGAAGTTGGAAATTTTGTATATAAGGGCAGCATGCACGATAGTTTTGCAACACAAAAGCCAGTCACATTTGGCTATATGCACCACTGCCAATCACAGCTTTTTATTACCTGTGTAGGTGATGGTAACCTACATACATGCAAGATTTTCCTATGCTATAGAGGTTCCCCCTACATGCCTGTATTTTTGCTCAAGGACCACACAAAGGTCCAACCTTGTTATATACAGATTTTTTAATACACGAATGGCCCCTGCAAATGAGAAGGAATGTGCTGATCCCTGGAGAAGGGGAAAAATGCATCCCTTTAAAATCACAGTTTAAAAAACTGCTTTTTACTGTTGTGGAGAGACAGTCATGCAAGTGATTACAGGTATAACCTAATTATCCACAGATTTTTCTATCTCAATGTGATGAGAAGTACCCTTTAAATTAAAGGAAAACAGTCCTTTAACAATAGCCTCATTCATGTGAGAGAGGGCATTCTCTCTCTAGGCACAAGGAAAACCCCTCCCTTCCCGCTGAGCACGTGAATGAAGGCTAAATGGCAATGATTATCACCTTCATTCTTTCCCCAGCTGGGGCTGCTGGTGAAGGAAGGGATTGCTGCCTCCTAGTGAAGCCTAAGCCCTGGAGAGAGACAGATGGCCTCTGTGTGCATTTCAAAAGGTCAGCTAGGCTGTTTTTAAATCACCAGAGCAAAGAAACTTTTTTTCAGTTGATTTGCTTTCCTACTTTTTTTGCTATCCATGTGAGTTTTGGGAACGGAACCCTGGAGAATAATGAGACTCAACCTGTATTGGTAACTCACTGCACCAGGATGCAGGAAGGTTCAGGTCTGTGCAGGATTGTTCTATAGTAAGAGACATGCAATGATGCGGTGGATTTAGTCAGACTGGAAGACTGTATTTGTCCTTGTGGCTATATTGGGAAGAACCAAAGCAAAAATGCAGGTGTGACTTCATCCTACTCCTGTCAACCTAGGGCAGTGATTTTATGACCTCACATGATGTCACTTCCAGGTTCCCCTGGAGGAGGGAGTGCTTGCCGCTTTGCGTTCCCTGCTCCTTCTTCTGTGGAGGCTCCTCTTTGAAGGAGAAAGAATGGGGGACAATGTAAAGCTGCCAGCACTTCCTCTGTAGCTAGGGCTGAGCCTATGGGACAGACATTTGCTCCCCCCTTGGCATAGCACCCGAGGCAGGTGCTCCTCAGACCCCTAGTTATATTTCTGCCAGTCAGATCCTACATCTAGCTTGGATCTCCACACTTGCCTGAACTCCTCCCCTACATCAGTGGTTCTTAGACTTCTTTTTGACTGGCACACTTGGCGTACTGGGCCATTGATGAAGGTTTTCCATTAGGGCTACAATCCTAAACATTATATGGGGCAGCAGGTTTTTTGCTGGGATTCTGCAGTTCGCCTGGCTGGTCTCCACAGCTCCCCAGGGAGCAACAGCTCACATTTAGGGAACCACTGCCCTACACTATCCACTGTCCTCATTTGTCAATCTTTAGCCTTCCAGCTCTCTGTGATGCATCCATTTAATGTACAATGTATGTGAAATTGGCTGTTCATATTGATCAGGGGTGCCCAAACCCCAACCCTCAGGGACCCCCAATCCGGTCCGCATGGAACCCCCACTCTCCTCCAGAGACTGGAGCCTGCACTGGCTTGACACAACTACTCTCAGAGTGAGGGTCAACACACGAGCTTCAGGCCAAGGGCTCTCTCAGCTACTTGCTGTTTCACATCTGTGAAGCAGCAGTGGCATCAAAGGAAAGGGTGGCCTTGCTTTGTGCAAGTTCTTCTATAGGCCTTGAGCTATCATGAGACCTTCATTCAGTTATGAAAGTTCCATCTCTAATATATTCATTTATGTAAATTTATTCAAATTTTAAATGTAAATTAATTCTTTTTTTCCCCCAGCCCTCAACTCAGTTTCAGAGAGATGATGTGGTCCTCCTGCCAAAAAGTTTGGAAACCCTGATACAGATCACAGACCCCCCCCTTACATAATATGTTTGCATAATATAAGCGTAGAGACATTTTAGTTTCAGCAACAGATGTGTATTCACAATAATCCGCGCTAACAGCCTGATCCTAACATATATTGCTATTAACATAGTTAGGATCTGGATGTCTTTTGTTGGTTCAGGCTTTGCACTGCATGTGTTTTATTCTGATCAGGTCAGGAGTGCATCCTGTGGTTCTTACTCTTGCACTGTTGAACTCAAGTTGATTTTGGCTGCAATCCTATGCGTACTTTCCTGGGAGTAGGCCCCATTGAATTCAGTGGAACTTACTTCTGAGCAGACATGCATAGGATTGGGCTGTGATGTTATACAGCACAGCTCTTTCTAAAGAGAAAATGGCTATATGTCAAGATTACGGTAAAAGGTCACTGACTTGTCTTCAAAGGACTGTTTTTTCATCTCTAGAAAAAGCAGTTAATCCTCTGGACTTCATTGAAATGACTGGGGCATGTGCTGGCAGAAGCATTACAGACTGCTACATAACATAAGGTGCTATACTACATCTAGTTACAACTATTTTAAAAGGATTCATTCCTTTCATCTGATTTCTTTTCTGATTTCAAGTACATTTTGATAGCCAGATTCTATCTTTTAATCCTGACTGTTCCTGACCCATTCTCCTCTGGGTAAGATGAAGCTGGAAGATCATGACACTTCTAAAAACTTCCTTTCAATAGGATATGATTAAATATTAGGACAATGATGCTGTTTCTGTATAGGGTTTAGTTATGTTTTGAACATTCACCTGTGCTTCGGTGTACACCCTATAGATTCTAGTTAGCTGTTTATCAGAAAAGTTTGTAAAAATGTCAATTATCTTTTAACAAGCAGAAACTGCATATCTTCAAATGTATTCAACAGCATCCTTCTAACCATTTATTATAGTGACAAGCAGCTTGTTAGCCAAGTGTTTATCAGATTGGAATAAGCAGATCACACTAAATCCATATAAGTCCAACTATTATGATTTCCTGAATTCAAATAGCAAAACCTGGCTCAAGTTTGAATTAAAACTCTGAATGCAAGGTCTTAGGAAGTTGATGGAACAAGGAATGCATTCCAGTCTGATAGGATTTTATAATAAGCAGTGGAATTTGTTTTAGTCCGGCATCATGCTCAAGTATATTGCCCGTTTTGGTGTGGTTATCTGTGCCAACTTTCCTTCATTTTAATTTGGCTTGTGCTAGCACAAAGTTATGGGAAATTGGCTGAGGCTACCATGATCAACTCCACTAAATTCAGTGGACTTATTTTTTTTAAACTTACTATTTAATTTAAACTTTTATATCCCAAGCTTTCCTCTCCCATTACAAGGCTCAAGGTGACTAATGGTGCAAAGTTAAAAACAAAATTTCTGAATAAATTTACATTTGGGGTTATGTATATAATATATCCTGAGCATAACAGCTGTTGAGTAACTTTGATGAGACTTCCTATGTGCTTAACTAATCTTGATAGTTCAACAGCTTATGATGTTTTGCATACCAGATAAAGTACTGAGTTCCAACCATTGCAACAGATGGACTTTTGTACATGTGTAGAAGAAATATGTGTCTCTTTAGTGGTTCACCAAAGTGTAAGGTACAGGGCACCTCAACAAATTTCAAAAGTATTTTTGGTTTGTGTCATTGTTGCATATTGTGCCATTTTGTGTAGAAATGTGTTCTGACACACAGTGTGTAAATCTTTCTCTTTGTTATTTGTAGGTACATGGTTAAAATCAGAGTTAGCATGTGTGGGAAGGGGTCCTAACGTATGAAGTCCTTAATATATAGAACTTCAAGGGTCCTAAAATATGTAGTCTCTTATGTGAAGACAGTATGGGATTGGGCAAAAATAGGCATGGCTAAAACCTGTAGAAGTCAATTAAAGAACTACAGTTCTGCTGATAACATCATTTTAGGGCTTTCTCCAGTTTTCATGTAACAGATCCTCTTTTGCTTCTCCTAAGTTATGTGATTGGAAACCTATGCCATTTTGTACAGAAACATCCCTTGATACCTAAAATACGATTGACATTATTTTATTGGGCTGTATCCAAAACGGATGACTTCAAATCATCTCCTCCCAGTGTTCAGTTTACATCAGAGGACTTCTGGCTGAACCAGTGAAATTTACAGCCTAATCCTATGACTATTTATTCAGCCTTGCTCCTTTCAGGGTGACTTACTCCCAGGTAAGTGTGTAATATGACTGTAGCTTTTGTTTAGCAGTGTGCCCCAAAACATAAAATAGACAATCTGACATGATGCTAGGGACTGCTTTTAAAATCTCACATTTCGACTTTTCACACCAAAGGCCTTTGTTTAAGAACCAATCCAGACATGTAAACCCCTCAATCGCATATGAAACAGCAGGTAGGTGGTCTTACAGTAGGAAGAGTACAGTGGGTCCTCCTTATCTATGGGTTTGGAAGCTGTGAATTTGACCCACCGTGTGTTCTGAACCTGCATCTGGAGGGCCCACAGAAGACCTCTGGATGCGATTGGAAGTGCTTTCCAATCGCATCCAGAGGTCTTCTGAAGCTCGCTCCTCAGAAGGCCTCCTAGAGGCTTCTGAGATACATTTCCAGGTTTGCCAAGGAGCCAGAAGTGTCTCTTAGAGACCTTCTGTGGTGTGGGGACACTGTACCCTGCCTCTCCACACCTCATAACATCTCCATATGCAACTGGAAGGCAATTCTGGTCATGTCCAGAGGTCCTCTGTCGGCCCACCTGTGGCTCTGTATCTGTGGGTTCAGTATCCGCGGGGGTTCTGGGAATGAATCTTACATAGACACTGAGGTCCAACTTGTACCCAGAAGAGGGGCACTGATTCTGCTCCCTGCAACCAGTTGGTCTGGGCACTGTTCTCTGTTCCTGGTTCACTTTGGAGTCGCAGTTGCTATGCAAAATGTCACATGGTTTTAGCCATATACATCATGACACAAACTAAAAGTATCTCCAGATTACTTTTTGTCCTATTGGAAGGGTGCTGATGAATTCTTTAATTAAATTCATGCTTCTTGTACACAGGTGCCAAAACCCATCTGTTGCAATGGGTGGAAAATGTACTTTATTAGGTAGGGGAAACCATCATGGCCTCTTGCTCTATGTGTACTGGATCTTGTGTTCGGTGTCATCTGCTCAGTAAATAAACATCTAAAGACTTAAAATCCTGTTGCTAGGACCATTTGTACTGGAAGATATATTTTATAATTTATCCTTAAAAGAAAAGTTTGCTCTTTTTGAGCTACCACGAGGACTAGATTTTAACATGGCTCTAGAAATGTTGGTCATAAAGAGAGTGAACAGAAGCTTGTTCTACTATCTGCAAACATTAACAGAGTCTGTATAGTTATAAAACCTGTCACAAAACTAGGATGCCCAATAAAGAAAAGAAGCCTGAACCATGTTACTAATATCTTGCTCCAGGCACTTGATGTACATTGATCAATAAAGTGAAAGCGTCATGTGAGTCCTTGACCTAGACAACTCTGCAACATCCAGTCTTGGACAACTATTGTGCTTGTTAATTTTTTCCCAAAAAGCACTCCATTTTGAGGAAAAAAAATTGGCAAGAATGAACTGTCTCACACACTATGTACTTTTGGAGTTTCTGAAAACATTCTGTTGTCTCCAATTGGAACAATTTTGGCAGTGGTTCACTGCGCTAAAATTACACTGGAATAGATCTTTTATAGGAAGGATGTTCCAACACTTATGCATTTTATTTAAATCACTGTTGGAAGAAAAAATTAGTAGTTATTGGTTCTCTGTTATATTTAGTTCTCTGTTATATCTTGGCCTTTTTGTTTGTTGTCATAACACTGCTAGGGATATATAACTACAGCTCTATCCAGGACAATAAGATTTCTCATACTTTCACAAAATTTGTTGCTTTGTTCGGTAAGAGAAATAGTTTTCTCATCTGACCTCACTTATATAATGTTGCTACTTCCAGTTTTTTCATGCGGTTTTGGAAAGATGCTACAACTTTGACTCTGTTTTCACATGATAATATTTGGCTACATTAATATTTTAAAATATTGATCTGAATTAATTTAAAGTGGAAACGGCCACTATTGATGCTTGACATTTTTCCTGAGGAATCGCAAATCAGATTCAGAAGGGTATGGAGAATTAGTCCCTGTACAGGAACAATGACTGATCCAGATAAAGTTAGTTGCTCCAAAGCTTTGTTGAGATCAATGGAGTGTGTTCAGTTGACTTCTACAGAATTTAGCTATACTTAATTTTCTCTGGACTGGGAACTAAATAATTACTTGGTTTCTTTTTGAAGTTAATGGAATAGACCTGTGGCCCCACACTGGTGAGTTGTGACCCACTAAACAGGAAAGCACTTGGCCCTGGCCCCTTAAGGGATGAGGAATGACAGAAGGGGGGTTTACAGTTTGAGCCTCATTTGTGGGTTCCAAGATTTGCACTAGATTGATTGATTGATCAATCTAGATCAATTGCACTAGATTGATTTGCACTAGAGCAAATCAATTTAAAAAACAAACTCCCCTTGCTCCTGTGATTTACAAACAGCCTTGCTTACCTTTGTGATGTAAGATAAGAGTCATTAAGAAGACTATCCATCAATCAGTCCTCCTCCAAGAACTTAGAAAGGCACTTCAGTCAGCCCCTCCCTTCACCAATGCAAAGTGATCACCTTTCTTTCACATGCTCAGGGGGAAGGGAGGGGTCACCTGGAGAGAGAAGGATTGATGGTCAGCCAGCTGCCCTCTCTCTCATTAAGGAGGCTATTGTTAAAGGACTGTTCAGTTTTTTAAACTGATTTTAAAGGGGTTTAAAATTCCCTTCTGCATTTTTTCCCTTCTGCATTTTTTCCCTTCTGCAGGGATCAGCTCATTCCTTCTCATTTGCTGTGTCCATTCGTGTTGAGTCAAACCCATGTATAAAAAATCCATTTATAACTAGGCTGGCCCTGTACTTACATAAGCCATTGCTGCCCAGTCCACAGGTGTACACATTTAATCCCTGTTGCGTATATGCAATGTTGGACAGAAGTGGTTTAAGCCACTGCTGAGCTCTGGGAACTACAGGGAGCCCTGTGGACTCCTCCACAGGGCTCCTCAAGCCTCAGAATGTCTAAAAATAGCTCTTGGAACTAGCTTCCGGTTTCAAGATTGTAAACCAGAAGTAGGTTCTGAGCACTGAGTCATTCCGAGTCTTGGAGATTCTTGTAGAGGCGTCTGTGGGGCTTTCTGCAACCCCAGGGGGCCGGCACTGGCCCCCTTCTATCCCCAGCAGCGGCGTGATCCTGGGAATCGTGTTGCTGCTGTTGCCCCTTGTCTGAAAAGACTTGGTCCCAAAGGCTAAGTAGGACTTTGGGAACCACTGGAATAGATCACAGGTTGTCCTATTTTTGTGCAAAGACTGAAAAAGTTTTAAAATCTGTTTGGTTCCTTTTTGAAAAACTAGATAAATCAAAGGTGCTGATGATGATACTTTCTCTGCTAGCCAAGTAAAAGTTCATTAAAACCTGACTGCAAGTTAAATGGCATCACTAGAAGTTACATGTTTGAGCACATCACAGAAATGAAAACAATGTATTGCTAGTTGTGAGAAGTAGTGTTTCTTTCTGTCAAACTTGAAGTCACGGACATGACAGGAACCCAAAGCCTAATCCTAACCAACTTTCCAGTGTCAATGCTGCCACAGTACAGTCCTAAGGTAAGGGAAGAAAGACTCCCTTACCTTGAGGAGACCTCTGTGTGTGCCCTCCAGACACGGAATGCAGCATATGTCCTTTTAATATGGGTGCATCAGTGATGGAAAGTTGGATAGGATTGGGCTTTGGGTTCCTGTCATGTCCGTGACTTCAAGTTTGACAGAAAGAAACACTACTTCTCACAACATACATACCTGGGTTATACATAGCCAGGGCAGCACTTACCCCAAATGCATTGCCCTATCATTTCTTCACATAAGTTAACCAGCAATTATTCATGATGAAACTGGACAGTGGGTGAAGTGGTCCATTAAATGTGTTGACATATCATTAGCATTTTTTTGTACATGGCCTGCACTATGGTAACTGTCACTGTACCTTTGCCTACAAACAGTCAGTGTGATATAGTAGTGAACTGAGCATTATTTTTAGACATTCTGAGACTCGGGGAGCCTTGTGGATGCATCTGTGGGGCTCTCCGCAGAAAGATCTGGGGTCTCCCCAGGGAGATCTGGGTTTAAATCCCTGCTCTGTGGGTGGTCTTGGCCTAACCTAACCTAACCTACCTCATGGGGTTGTTGTATGGATAAAAATTTTTTTTGGGGGGGGGGACTGGTGGGTTGAAAAACTGTGCATATTGCCCTGAGGTCCTTGGATAAACTTTATGATAGTTTAAAACTCATCTGATGCAATAATCTTATTCTGTGCATGGCATTTCTTCTGAAAATCATTGGTCTTGCAACAACCATAGAAACTACTTACTGCCTGTAAGTGACTAGTTGTTCTTGCAGCTGTTGATAATATAAATAAAGCTAAACCATTAGAACTTATTTGCATGGAATGTGTGTGATTTTTTTTAAAGGCTTTGATAAGGCTTCCTTAAAGATAAGATCAGCAGATATCTAGTCAAAGATTAAGGACCAAAGTTTTTGTTGTTAATTAAGGAGTTAGAAAGCATCTTCAAAACGGAAAAAGATTATATCTCAGTTTGGAGAGCTGGGAGAAAATGTTTACTGTATTTCTATACATTATCAACCAAAGCAGTGATTTAAAGTTTGAGATATAACTTTCATTATAATAAATCTTTAAAGTGTTTTATTTGAAAACATATTCTGTTGATGAATATGATTCAATGAAATGCTTCCAGACAAGGGTGGTTTCATATGCCTAGTTTATGCAGCCATGCCAGTGGGGTGTGTGCTGCATCCTGTGTGGGGGTAGGGGGTATGTTTGTTCCCTTATCGCAGGTCTGCATTGGTCCTGGAAAGTTGAATTGGGCCCTCAGACTGTTCAGGAGTGTAGATATCTAAAGAACTGCAGTGGATTAAACCTACTAAAGATGAAAGGCAATACATGAGAGAAGCTACTTTCTAGTTGCACTTTAGTACTTTGAATTACAGAATTTGCAAGCTAAGGGGAAACGTTTTGGGTTAGATTGTCAAGGATTGTGTTTATCAGAGCTCCCAGAATGTCAATCACTATAGCCTCTAAGCAAAGTACTACACTTCACAACCTAGCAAGGGAGGCTGCCATAAACCAGTCCAGGCTGCATTGCACCTAATGAATACATATATTGATATGCCAGGGGATGCACATCACTATCTGGAGCCAGTTGTGGCATGTAGCATCTTTGTGTAGGCAACCAGGGTTAGATCAGAGTCAGATATGATAAAACAACTGCATATCCTCATTCCCAAAAGGACATATGTAGAGCATGACTGAGTATTTTTACTTTATTCTCCAGTATTTGATAGGTCTTGGAGATGTCATAATGAGGCAAAAGCCATTTGTTTAAAGGATTTTACTGAATATTTATTAGAACATTTAAAGGTGCATTTCTGATCATGAACTTCTGATAGTTTTTGTTACCAATTTTAATAGAATAGAGGTGACAGCACCTCACTTCTCAAGCTACCCTGCTGGACTGGCACCTGTTCATTTTAATGGTGTTTGCACTGGCAAAGTTGTTTGAGTAAATTATTCTGACAGCTTGATCCTAACCACAATTCCTTGGAAGTAAGTCCTTCCAAATAGGAATATTTAAGATTGAAAGGAGTTGGAATATTGCACATCTGAGACATGCAATGGTTTTTTAAAATTCGAGTATTTGAAATGTTAGGAACTCACAGAAGAAAGCAGTTTTGTTTTGATAGGCTACATAATTAAGTGTAAAACCAACAAAGGCCACAAAGTTACTGTGTTGATAAGCTTTCACGGACCAGAGCTCTCTTTCTCAAATGCATTTTTGGTGACCTTTGCTTGGTGCAAGCTCATGCCAGCACTTTTTGCTGTTTTTTCAAGATTAAGGTGATCACTTCCCTAGAAATAAGTAAGGGTGAAATAAAATTCTTGCCCTCTTTATCTGTGAAGATAATCCCTAAGTTTGTTAAACAATAAAATGGCTTCCCAGGATAACTGATGATGGTTTTTTCCCCTCTCTCTATTAATAATTAGCTTATAGTAGATGAACTTGATTACAACTAAAGGAAAAAGAGAGGCATGGCATATGAATCTAGATTAAATAGTTCTAGTGAGGATAAATGATTACTACCTAGGAGACATTTCATTACTGCGATCTGAGATTTATCATGTGCAGGAGCATAGTAAGACAACTTTGATATAAACAAACAAAACAGAAATTAAACTAACCTGTTGTATTGCAGGGAGGACGTTATTCAGTTGTGTTTTATTGATATCATGCATTTCTTCCTGTTTGTAAAATCTCTCTAGAAGCGTTCTTTGGCTCTTAATTACGGTATGCATGCTCTCAGCTATACTTCTTTGTGACTGGACTCTTTCATTCTCAGGAGTGCTCTTCTTGCACTGAACAGGTGTAGGATCTGTAGGAAAAAGCCATTTCTTAAGTCATAGAAAATACAGCTTTGTAAAGAGACAAGTTCACGTAGGAACCAAAAGAAACTAGTATTTCTATCTGATTATTTGTTTGAATGATCTGCCGCAATTGCACCCCATTTTTCTCTTCAGGAGCTTAGCGTGATCCCATTTTATCCTCAAAATGGCTTTGTAAGGTAGTATAATTTGAGAGAGAAAGACAGTGAGCTATTCAAGGCAAGTTTTGTGACTGATTGGGGACTGAATCCATGTCTGCTTTGCCCAAAGTCAGCTCCCCAATATCCATTGTACACTGGTTCTCTTTAGTTCTGAATTGTCTTCTGTTGCACTGTGTTCGAGATAATGAACTGTATCCTAAGGAGCCAGCATGAAAGCAAACTTCCCTTCCTCAGTCTGATAGTTCTCAATGCCCCCCTCCACTGAAAAACCACTCTTAAAAGTCAGGGAACTCTTTAGAGTGCTAATCAGTGGAACATGGAAAACTCCCAAGTTTATGAGGAGATTGATGATTATTGGTTTTTTTCCACCCTGTGCAAATGGAAATGCCTTATATTCACAAAAGAAAGAGTTAGGATAGAACCTGGTGTTGGAGATTAAAAATATTTTTGTGCTTTTGGCTTCTTTGTATAAATACTGGCGTTCACGGGATAGGATCACTGACTTTCATAATATGAAGCTGCTTAGGTTTATGATTAGATGTTGTGATAATATAACTGTAAGTTTAAACCTTAAAAGATTATAACTGAACCAAAAATTTTTTTCCTGTGATGGCAGCAACTGGGACCAGTTCCAATCAAAGTTAAGCATGTAATCACTTTCCAGTGATTTCAACAGGGCCTAAACGTACCTAGCATTGACTAGATTGTGCTGGGATTTTTTCATAACCCCAGTGCAGTAAAAATAAGACTTTACTGATGCATTGAATCTTTAATTTAATTGAACCACTTCTAGGCTGCTTTTTGGTCTCATTAAAGGGACCATCAGGGCAACTTACAAATACAAGTGGGCCCCCATATCTGCAGGACCTCTGTTGTGCCTCCCCCACACCATGGATAAGAAAACCATGCATACAGGGGAATTGCTATATAAATAGCTCCCCCTGTGCACCAGTTAACAATACCTTTTGAGTTTTGTAGCTTGCAGCGTGAGTGCTTCTGCCTTGACATTTTTGCTAAACTGAAGAACTGAATGTGCAGGCAACCAGCCTGCAAACTAGAGAGAGGAAACTAACTGAATTTTAACAGGAAGCAGGAGTTTTCTAGTGAGTTTTCATTTTCTAGTGAGAATCCAAGCATATTGCTTGGTCAGTCTGTAATTATCATTAAGTCAGTTTTCTGCATCTGATTGGTGTCTCCCTATTAAATGTGAAAGAGCTGCTTGTACAGTTTCATGGCCCCAATAGAGAGAGAACGGTGTACAAGTAGGCATACTACTGCATAACAGCTGTAGACAACCACTCCATCCTTGCTAGCACAGGGATGTGTGCTCTTTCATCTGCACCACATAAAAGTGACTAGGGCAGTGTCAAACCCATGTTGGTATGTTAGTTGAACAGCTTACCCATCATAGTGGCAGGTTTGGCAATCTATGCACACTGTCCTCTGGAAACATCCTTACTTATTCATACAGTGATTCTGTGCAGGTTCCATTGCACATTTCTCCTTACACTATGTCTAAGGTGATGATGAGCGGATCAGGGATTTCCTCTTCTATAATTCGATTCTATCAGTCAATTATTCAACCTAATGTAACAACTGCAACATGTTCTTACCATCTTCAGAGGCCTTTCTCTTGACACTCAGTGGTACTGTGTCAGCGATAACTTCTGTAACTGTCTCTTTAAAAAGAGAATAAGTGACTAGGTGTGGTTAAGATGTATTTTAATTACGGTATAGACAGATAGGTTTGCAGGAACATTACTTCAGGCTGTAAACAAGAGGCATTCCAGAACGAGTACTTTTTTATTATTACAGTAATAAAGAAAAGAGAAGGGGAACAGAGGATGTGATCCATTCCTGGCTGTCTGATCACAGTTTAGCAGCTTTGAACAGTTACAAGAGCCACTACCTTTCTCCCATGATATTTCTCTCAAATATTTCATGTATTTTGAACCTTATTCTGAATCATTGCTGTTTCTGTTCACAGGGTTTTAGTGCCTAATACAAAGTTAATTTTCCAGTCTCTGCAAGAATGCATACCTAAGGGCTGGCTTCTCACAATGTTGTCAATTTCATCATAAAATCTCATCCTCCTCCTTGCATTGTCAAGCTGATCCTTCTCTTTCTGCAGTGCATGATACTCATATTTTAAGTTCTTGTACTTTGTGCGACACTGCTTCCAGTCTCTGTCTATGCCAACTTGCATTAGCCTTCTGGCAATCTCCTCAAATATTTCTTTATTTCGTGTTGCTCCTTCAAGCATTTGCTGTATCTCCTCATCTGACCATATATTTATTAGAGCTCTGACTTCATTGTCACACCAGTGCTTTCCTGATCCTGTATCGTTAATTGTAATAACCCTAAAGTGATTCTGTGCTTCATCCAGGGACATTTGATTGTCTGAAAATACAAAATAAAATAAGTAACTGAAAATAAATGAATTATTTGGAAATTAATAAAGTAAATATGTAGTCTCTTTTCCTGAAAAGGTAGCAGGAAATGCACAGGTTTCTGAATTAGGTTCATTGTGTATTTCAGCAAGAGAAAAGTTATGAACAATAAAAGCATTTGTACAGGAGAGCATGGAACAGAAAGTCTTGGCGGTCAGTGAAAACTATACTACACTTTAAAAAGCCAGATTCTGCATTTTGAATCTATTGACTGACTAACCTTGGGATCCAGCTCTATGCAAACCGTATTCATGCTTTACTGCAACAATTTATTTAAAAAAAGTATTACAGTGTTCTGATTGTGTTGACTTTATTGGACGGGGGGGGGGGATGTGCACAGCCAGAAGACCAAGGACTGGGGTTCATGAGGAGAGACCTGATGTCCCTGTTCATCTTCCCCCCAATTAAATGCTAAGAACTAATCACTTACCTGCTCCTGTTACCTGTTTATATATTGGAAAACCAGGTGCATCCTCTGAGGCTGTGCTGGCAGAATCATCATCTGCTTAAAAAAAAAAAATTCTTCCCATTAAGGCAATAATGTACTGATGGATAGCTTATTTTCTGTCTTAATTCCTAATGTATATGAAAATTAAATTTAAAATGTATTAAATTAAAATGGCTGGTGCCAGAGTTATATTGGAATTGGTAGTTTCCATTTTAAGCCTGCATTCATTCACCATGGGCTGCTGAAGAGAAAGATGGAAATGGGGTGTGCTTTTTCTCTATTTCATTTGTCATGACCCTTTCCACTTTCCTTTCAAAATGTCACCTGAACATAAGAACAACCCCACTGGATCAGGCCATAGGCCCATCTAGTTCAGCTTCCTGTATTTCACAGCCGCCCACCAAATGCCCCAGGGAGCACACCAGATACCAAGAGACCTGCCTCCTGGTGCCCTTCCCTGCATTGGCATTCTGACATAGCCCATTTCTAAAATCAAGAGGTTGCATACACATCATGGCTTGTAACCCATAATGGATTTTTCCTCCAGAAACTTGTCCAATCCCTTTTTAAAGGCATCCAGGCCAGATGCCGTCACCACATCCTGCGGCAAGGAGTTCCACAGACCGACCACACGCTGAGTACAGAAATATTTTCTTTTGTCTGTCCTAACCTTCCCAACACTCAATTTTAGTGTATGTCCCCTGGTTCTGGTGTTATATGAGAGTGTAAAGAGCATCTCTCTATCCACTTTATCCTTCCCATGCATAATTTTGTATGTCTCAATCATGTCCCCCCTCAGGCATCTCTTTTCTAGGCTGAAGAGGCCCAAACACCGTAGCCTTTCCTCATAAGGAAGGTGCCCCAGTCCAGTAATCATCTTAGTCACTCTCTTTTGCACCTTTTCAATTTCCACTATGTCTTTTTTGAGATGCGGCGTCCAGAACTGGACACAATACTCCAGGTGTGGCCTTATCATTGATTTGTACAACGGCATTATAATATTAGCTCTTTTGTTCTCAATACCTTTTCTAATGATCCCAAATATAGAATTGGGGGGTTCTGGAATGGAACCCCTCCATGGATAGCTGAATTCACAGATATGGGAGGAATGCCACCACCCTCTGGAAGTGAGGGGAGCCTCTTCGGAGTTTCCCTGGGCCTCAGAATGCCTTATAAGGCAATGAAAATGTCACTTCCAGTTTTATGATAAAAACTAGAAGTCACACTTTTAAAACTCTGATGTTCTGAGGCCCGCAGAGGTTGTGAGTGGATGCATGTGGCCTCTGCAGGGCTCAGAAGACCCTCCAGAGGTGATGGGAGCACAGCTCCCCTTGCCTCTGGAGGGGGTGCACAGGGGGTATATGGAAAGGCTCCAAAAATCTGATCCACCGTTAACAAAAACCACAGATATGGGATCCACAGATACAGGGCACTACAATTGACTTAGGGCCCAGTCCTATCCAACTTTCCAGCACAGATGCAGTCTCGAGGTAAGGGAATAAATGCTCCCTTACCTTGAATGTTCTTCATGTTTGTGCCCCCATTGTAGGATTGAGTGCATGCCCCATTGGCATGGCTGCATTGACACTGGAAAGTTGGAACGGATTGGGCCCTTAAAATCAGTGCTCCACCTATAGCACCTTGGTGAATAGCATAATCAGTCAGAGGCCTGCTGAGACAGAGTAGCTGTGTGGCCCAGCTGGATTCCCTGCTGATGCCACAGCTTAACAGTGACAGCACCCAAGGCCAGTGAAACTAATTTCCAGAACCAGGAATAACTTCAAACCCTGAAGCTGTGGCAACTACAGCTGGACTAGCTATAACTACACATACGCATTTTTTCTGCTACTTGCAAATTAACAACAAAAAAGAACTTTTGTTACTTGTGTGTTATGACTAGTAAAGCTTTGTTGTCTTGTGTCTAGCATGTTTTCATTTATACTACTTTGTAATGGTTAAATGTTCTGAAGACCAAGAAGCATTACTATTAATAATCCAATCAGAATCTAACTTTAAAATGTAGCCCATAATCTACAGTCCAATCCAGGGCATGTTTACTTACAAGACCCAGTAGAGTCAATTGAATTTAGTTCCATTTAAATGTGTACAGGACTATAGCCTTGCAGTGCAATCCTGTGCATGTTTACTCAGAAGGAAGTCCTGTGTTTCTTGTATCATGTGATTTCAGTCTTGGATAATTACCATGGTATATTTTTGGAGGAACAGTATTTCAATCAGGTAATTGCTCTCCATATTTTGTCCCTATAACTGTTAATTGGACTAAATCCAGTTTCCTTAGAACAAGTTGTATACCAAGTTGTGATTCCCTTGGATACGGGAGTTTGCACACACAGAAGTGATAGTGCCAAGTTCTTGCACGCAGAAATCCAAATGGAATCCTGACTTCACTTTGTGCTTGCACAACACATTGCACAAGATGTTATACACAGAATTCTCAGTACCTCATTGGCACGCATTGGCTTCTGCACCTGCATGCATAACACTGCAAAAATAACACCTAATTTCCATGTTCACTCCTTAGGCTATAACCCATAATGCTGCTGCTCTGATAGGCAGGAGTACACTAAATTACAATTTAAAACTCCCTAAACGTTTCTAACCCCTATGTTATGATAGAGAAGCCTCCTGGCAAAACAACAACAACATAGAAATGACTTCTGGGGAATAAGGATTGACTTCCAAGAATCTCTGAGAATGTCTAGCAGACAATACAGAAAGTGAGGAAAAACAATGAGTGGGAAGCCTCATTACGCAGGTAGACCTATAGAATCCCACAGAGAGGAAAGCAACAGAAAGGTGGGGAAGGGAATAAGAATCCGTCCTCTACCCATGGTGCTCCTCTGCTTGGAATTGCTGCCTCAAGACTATTGTTCAGTTGAAAAACAAAAACCCTGCTGGGGGTTCATTACAAACCTGTAATTTGTAATTTCCTTTTTATGGGGAAGAAATCTGTATTTCAAGATTGAAAAACAAAGTGTAGGATACATCAGAGCACTAAGGACCAATTAGTTGTGAAAACTTTTGCTATTATTCTAATAGCTTGTGACTGATGCCTTGGTGCCCTTTGTTGGAAGCCACTACCAGTTAGAGCAGCTGAAGAGAGGGAATTGCATTTTGGGGAAAGCAAGACAATCCACTCTTCATTCAGCTCCCATTCAACTCTCTGAATAGAAACAAATTATTTTTGCTTCTTGGACCAGAGCTACCTTTTTTTTAATCTGTACTGAGGAGATGGAGTAGTGACTTTGAGTTTTTAAATTGCTGTGAACTGACAGCAGTTTCAGTGCTGATATTACATTAAAGTATTCTTTCCCTGTTTAAAAAGCAACTATACTAACTAATATCCTTAAAAACAATGCATACAAAAAGTTGTTGGCGTGAGTGAGATCAGTCCCATCACCTGGGAAAACTGCTCTCCTGATTGGTCATTTGTTTTGACAACCAAAAATGGGGTGTGCTTAGCTGGTGAAGCTGCAAAAAGACATCCTGTTGTTGAGTTTTAAAGAAAGTGTCTGGAAACAATCTGTCTGCTTATGTGCATTCCCACCAGAGATTGACTTTTATATCATCTTGGTATGACTAAATGCCTTATGGTGGATCAAAAGCAAGTTTGTGTGGTCTAGGAAACCTAATGCAGCATATCTTAAGTTCCACTGTTAGCTGTGGAAGGCATGGATCTGTGAATGCAAGCTGTTCTATGGCTGCCAGTAGAAACATCCTGACCTAGCAGCTGGGTTGCAGCCCATGGATCCAGATCTTGCATAGGATGAAGAGGTTTGAAGTTGAATATACAGTACTCAGGCTGCAATCCTATGCACATTTATCTGGGACTAACTCCTATTGACCATAATGGAGCTTACTGCTGAGGATTGGGATGTCAGATATGTTTCTTTTTTTCTCTAGCCCACTGAAGCTTGAAGGTGATAATTTGAAAATGTGTAGGCAGTGTCTTAAGACAGAGGACTAGAGAAATACCATTACCCATTGTGTATATTTTCTCTTCCAATTTTGTATCCCTTCCTCCACCCTTTTCCTTCCTCATGTTCTTCCTAGTCATGCCTCCTGTTTTACTTTCCCTCAGGCTTTGCAAAAATTCCAAATGTTGTCAATCTGTAAATATTGCAACTGGAACAAAATATGCAAATTGTGCAACATTTTATATAAACGTCCTCTTAAATTGCATAACTGAGTGCAGACATTTTTGGCACTGCATGAGCAGCTTCAGTTGTGCTGTTTCATAACTCTTGGATTTAGGTCTGTACTGTGAAGCACAATGCTAGTGTCAGAAGATGAGATACACAGATATAGCCCTAACCTAGATATTCCTGGAAGGATTGACTTGCACGATCACCCAGTGTGACCGGATAAATGCTTGGTTTCCTTATTCCAGGTGGCATAGTGAACACACAGGAATGTATCTTTGCACACTCCCATAAATCTTTCTAACCTGGTTTAGGAAGTGTTTAAAACAGCAGTCTATGCATGTGGCAGACATTCAAGACAACCTGTTTGTCTTATACATGCTGCAAAGTGGGCTTGAGAAGTGCATATGAATTGTACCTAGAAGCTGTGACCCACAGAGAAGGAACATAACAATGATTCACTTAACCCTTCTTTTCTTTCCCTGGCCTGGTCCTATACATGAAGAATAAGGTGGTAGAATCCCGGAGTTACGGAGTAGAATAGATGCTGGTGGGGATGCCACATTTAAATGCTTCTCCATATTAAAAACAAACAAAAAAACTATAAAAACTTATAGCAAGGTAAAAAGTGCATGTTGGGAGACATTGTAACCCAGTCTCCTTCCTCCTGTGCTAATTTTTTATATGCAGAGTGTGGAGAGTTTTGGGGTTTTTTTTGGGGGGGGTGGTGGCTAAACCAAACTTTTCCGAGTGGTGAAGACCAGAAGTGATTGTGAGGAGCTCCAGAAGGATTTCTCCAGACTGGCAGAATGGGCAGCAAAATGGCAGATGCACTTCAATGTCAGTAAGTGTAAAGTCATGCACATTGGGGCAAAAAAATCAAAACTTTAGATATAGGCTGATGGGTTCTGAGCTGTCTGTGACAGATCAGGAGAGAGATCTTGGGGTGGTGGTGGACAGGTTGATGAAAGTGTCTACCCAATGTGTGGCGGCAGTGAAGAAGGCCAATTCTACGCTTGGGATCATTAGGAAGGGTATTGAGAATAAAACTGCTAGTATTATAATGCCGTTGTACAAATCTATGGTAAGGCCACACCTGGAGTCTTGTGTCCAGTTCTGGTCGCCGCATCTCAAAAAAGACATAGTGGAAATTGAAAAGGTGCAAAAGAGAGTGACTAAGATGATTACTGGGCTGGGGCACCTTCCTTACGAGGAAAGGCTACAATGTTTGGGCCTCTTCAGCCTAGAAAAGAGACGCCTGAGGGGGGACATGATTGAGACATACAAAATTATGCAGGGGATGGACAGAGTGGATAGGGAGATGCTCTTTACACTCTCACATAATACCAGAACCAGGGGACATCCACTAAAATTGAGTGTTGGGCGGGTTAGGACAGACAAAAGAAAATATTTCTTTACTCAGCGTGTGGTTGGTCTGTGGAACTCCTTGCCACAGGATGTGGTGCTGGCGTCTAGCCTAGATGCCTTTAAAAGGGGATTGGACAAGTTTCTGGAGGAAAAATCCATTATGGGGTACAAGCCATGATGTGTATGTGCAACCTCCTGATTTTAGAAATGGGCTATGTCAGAATGCCAATGCAAGGGAGGGCACCAGGATGAGGTCTCTTGTTATCTGGTGTGCTCCCTGGGGCATTTGGTGGGCCGCTGTGAGATACAGGAAGCTGGACTAGATGGGCCTATGGCCTGATCCAGTGGGGCTGTTCTTATGTTCTTATATGAAAGCCTTCAAAAAATGTGATTATCTACCTGCAGTGTGATGTGCCATCATTTCCACCATCTTATTTCCATTTCTGGGTAGTCTGTGTGGACCAGATCCCTGTTTATAACATGGAAAGCAGGACTTGGGGCTCTTGTCTGTGGTGAGACCTGTAAGCTCCAGAGGTCACAACAGACTCCTGTACCTTACAGAAGATGAAGTCTGCAAATGTTCATGGATTACAGTTGAAATAGCACAAAGTTTTGTTATGTTTTGTTGTCTTGGCACCACACCTTTCTTCTGTGATGAAGAAGCAAAGCAGCATTTGCAGGCTTTTTAGACAGTATCCCACCCAGGCACTGACACCCAGTGCTGGTTCTCCCATTCAGGCACTGCTTAGCTTTAGCACAGCAGTTGCATCGTGTCTTTAGACTGCCCCTTGGGACCAGTCTAATTCACGACCAAGCTAGGTATTGTATTGGCAATTACTTGAGTCCAACTGCATTTTCAAAAATAGTAGGAAAGAAAGGGCTCAGTGGGCACTTGGGAGAAGATAAACAGGAGATGGGTACAGGTGCTTCCACCTACCAGACTTTCTTCCTAGTTAGAAGCTGACAGGTGAACAAAATGTGAAAACTGCCCAGAGGAGAAACAGTGGGCAGTGGAAAAGCATCCCCTCCAACCTGCTGATTCTCCCCTGCTAATGTTTCCCAGTTCTTGCCGGAGCACTAAGAGGAAAATACAGGATTGGGAACTCCCCCTTTCTTTTCCTTGGGACAGATTGTTATTAAAACAATGGTGTGCCAGCTGCGGCCATACTTGGATCGTGCAGACCTGGCCACGGTGATCCATGCCTCGGTGACATCGAGGTTAGATTACTGTAACGCACTCTGTGTGGGGCTGCCCTTGAAGACGGTTCGGAAACTGCAACTAGTGCAGAATGCGGCGGCCTGTGTGGTTACTGCAGGTAGGCAGTTCGACTCTGTCAGTCCGCTTCTCCAGCAGTTGCATTGGCTGCCCATTCGTTTCTGGGCCCAATTCAGGGTGCTGGTTTTGACCTTTAAAGCCCTATACTGCTCTGGGCCAGGGTATCTTAGAGATCGCCTACTCCCGTACAATCCGGCTCGTCCTCTTAGGTCATCAGAGAAGGCCTTTTTACAAGTGCCACCGCCTAGGGAGGTACGTGGGGCGGCGGCAAGAAATAGGGCCTTCTCAGTAGTGGCACCAATGCTATGGAACTCCCTTCCCCTTGACTTAAGAATGGCTCCCTCTCTTGAGACCTTTCGGCAAGGCCTGAAGACCCTTCTGTTTAAACAAGCCTTCTGAGTTCTCAGCCTTTTTAACATCTTTTTAACATCTTTTAATATTTTGTACAGGCCTGATTCTTTTATGACTTGCTGCTGCTCTATGCTCTTTTTACCTATTTTTATTCTGACTGCTGTTTTTTATGATATGTGTTAATATGTTTTTATTTGCTTTAAATTATGTTTTTAATCTGTTGTAAGCCGCCTTGAGTCCCTTCGGGGAGAAAGGCGGGATAAAAATAAAGTTATTATTATTATTATTATTATTAAAAGCCATTTGATAACAGAGCTGAGACTGAAGTATCACTTAACTTGCTCTGAAACACACAGTGTTTTTAGCATTGTTCTTGTTTGCTCAGGTCCTTTTCGGGCAAATGGAATTTGTAAGCTGCTGACTTAATGCAATTATTGCCATCAAATTCATTTTACATGCCAAGAACAGAGCGGGCAGTTTACAGTAAGGGAATCCATTGTAGTATTCATATGATTCAGTTTGTTGCTTGTAGTATCTTTCTGCATGAGACTATCTCATTGCATTCATGTGATGTTGTTATGGCTTTGAATTTTCACAGAAGTTGTTCCCCATCTATGGATTCAAATCTACACTGAGTTCAGTATTTTCTTCTTAGAGTTGGTACAATGCCATGAAAAGGAGAAATGCTTAAACATTTTTTCTTTATCCTAACATCTGTTTCAACTCTTTGCTTTGATAGAAGGTTGTTCCTAGAAGCAGTAATTGACATGAGAGCTCAGCGGGCCTCTTGACTGTAGCCCATTAAGAGCCCAATCCGGAGCTCGGCGCTCCGGCTTTCCGTGCCATAAGGCACGTCTGCGAGGCTTACTGCCAGGCCAGCACCCATACTAACCCAGCACTGGCTAGCGCTGGGCTAGCACTGGGCAGGCTCCTGTCCTCCGCTGCTTGGTGGTCTCAAGAACCGCTGAGCCGCAGCATGGTAAGCGGGGATAGGGAGGGGGGCAGGGAGGAGGCATTCCAGGGAGGGGGGAGGCAGATGGAGGGCGGCGAGAGGGTGGGGGGAGGCGTGACAGGGAGGCATGGAAAGGGTGGGTGGGAGGCGTGCCAGGGAGAGGGAGCAGGGAGGCAGAGAGGCGGGTCCGTTGGAGCTCCGCTTCACTGGATCCTGTCTGTTCGTATAGGACTCGGTGCTCTACACGAGTAGCCCCATTGCAGGGCTACTTCCCTTACCCTGGAGAAGGGGACAAAAGTCCCCTTCTCCCGCGGTGCTGCCCACAGCAGCCCAAGGTGCACAGCATGCGGTGGCAGCAGTTTTCGGTGCCGCCAAAGCTGGGCGCCCCAGGCAGCTCAGGATTGGGCTGTAAGTTTTTATACTCAAGGTCAGTGAAACTGTAAATTTCTTTAGGGCTGAAGTCTGATATGAGTTTTTCTGAAAAATTTCCCCTTGAATGATATAAATCTTGATATGTCAGTACACATGGCTATTTGGAGGGGTCTTGTCTATTCATTGTGCAGGCTGAGCTAAAAGAAAAAGGGGACTCTTCTGTCTTAAAGTGAGCCATATACCTTGTACAAGTACAAGCTCTATACTAAGGTGAGCATGAAATGGTTTTCAACTTCAGATGGTGAATGGCTGACTTACCTATGTCAATTGGCTCTCTCTTTATGTGTGTGAGCTCTATTCCTCCTGGAGTAGTATTAATGGAATCTTCTTCATCTTCAGGGATTTCTGTGTAAATTCATAGTAGACTTTTAAATTTTATCCTAAGTCCAATATCTTTAATCTATCCAAGTTATCTCAGTTTCTGCAAAATGAAAACTCACTGACCTGGAATAAAGATGTTGACTCTTTGCAATCAAAATTTTAGAACTCTATCAAATTGCTGTAAAAGCAAATACAGGGTTCTGTGTAGTGTGCTGTCTTCTGCATTGGGGAATTCCCAGTTTTACTAACTGCAGAAAGTTTTGGGTCAGCAATGAACAATGCAAAGCAGACATTATCTCTCCTATACTAAGAAGCCTGCCTTCTAAATTTTTTGCTGGTATGCTTTACAGATTAAGAAGCAAGTTGACTGAAGAAATGTTTTAGCAGAGTAATCTTAGTTATTCCACTTAGTTTGCCCTCTTCTTTGTATTTCACCTTTGTGAAGGGGAGGAGTGCTGACCTTTAATTTAATTGGTTTCTGGCTGTTTGGTGATAGGATGTGACTGATCACATCCTCAATTACAGCTCAATTACAGCTGACCCAACGAAGGGGTAAATGTCCAAGGTTGTGCACAGGGTCAGTGACTGCAATTCCTGCCTCCAAACCATGTTCTGGGACTTCTAGATAATGCTGCTGGCAAATATTGAGCAAGAAAATCTAATCGGTAGCTGCAACACTTGAATAAAAACTTGATTCAAAATTGGTGAAGATTTGTTCACTTTAATCAATTATTGCTGAATGTTGTGCAGTGTTTCTCAAACTGTGGGTCACAAACAATTTTAGGTGGGTCCCCATTCATTTCAGTATTTTATTTTTAATATACCTATTAGACTTGATGCATAGTATATTACTGCATTTGAGGAAATGTTACAGATCTGTACTGTTAACAGACTACTATGTATATACTTTTAACAATGATAGTAAATGGGTAAGTGTGGGTAAGTGTGGGCAGAATTGCAGCCTAGGATTGTTAAAAATTTCCTAATAGATTATGTCACTTCCAGTCATGACATCACTTCCAGTGGGCCCTGACAGATTCTCATTCTAAAAAGTGGGTCCCAGTGCTAAAAGTTTGAGAACCACTATGTGGTTAGAAGACATAGTTGAGATTTCAGCACTGAAAGAAGCATCCATACCGTCAGTAAATAGGTAAGAAATCTAAACAAAGTTTTGCTGTAATCAGTTGCAGGGCTTTCACACAGAGCAAACAACTAGCTCAGATATGTATTACAGTTTTGTTCTGGTTTTATGCAATCCATAAGAATTTATAGGTTTTCAGCAATTAGTATAGTACAGTAATCTGGCACCCTCTGCTGGCTAACTCGTTCCATGAGGCTGTTTTAAGAAAGACTTTTTTTCCTCGTGACTTCAAAGTTTATGTCTCTGCTCTTAGCACAAGAACAAATGGGGGTGGGGTGAGGGACAGCAAGAGTGGGGCATGCACAAACTGAGCAAGGTAGAAAAGTTATGGGAGGGAACACTGTGGAGTAGTGCACACGTGCTTGAGAAGTGCAGAAAAACTGCAAGTTTGATCATCATCCAGGGAGGTGTATTTCACTTAAAGCAAGTTGAGTTCTAGTACAGTATATATGCCAATCCCTGACTAACTGAAAGTAAAGATGAGGTAGTAGAATGCTGTTGTTATTTGTCTTCATGCCTTGTATGCAGCCTTACATTGTCATCTAATATTCTGCATATATCCCATAATCCAGTGATTCCCAAACTGTGAGGCTCCCAGGAATCCACAGAATCCTCACAAAAAACCCACCACTCTCTACAACAAATTATGGGGTTGTAGCCCTAATGCGGAGCCATGGCAAATGGCCCAGTAAGCCAAGGGAGCCGCCAATCAAAAAAGTTTGGGAACCACTGCCATCATCTAATAAATAACAATAATGAGTTAAAATTGCACACTACCTACCCAAATCAGTATCTTCTTCTTTTATATCTTCCTTCAAGAGGGTGGTAACGGACTCATCCAAATGACTGTTTATGTAGTTATCTCTTCCTAATGTGCTGTGGGCCACTAGAAATATCAAAATAGATAATTCTCAAAATTAAAAAGTCATACTGCAAAGTTATTTTTTTCCTCAGGTAATTCATGTACAGCAGGGGTTGGCAACGTCCTTTCTCACAGGGGCTAGGCACTGGATCCATCAATAGTAAGAATGCTGCACATTCAATAAGCAAGCGCGAACCTCCCAATTAGGCCATAGAGCTAAGAAGAAAAAGATGGGCATAGCGTGTAGCTGTGCATCCCCAGGCAGAGAACGATGCCCAAAGGAAGCTTCTGCCCTTTGCTTAAACAGTAAACCTTACAGAGATAGAATTACAAACTTGAATTCTTTTTAGGACCAGATGGATACATCTTTTTGGGATTACGGACTGTTTTATTTATGGTGGCAGCCCACATCTGGCCTATGGGTCATAGATTGCCTACAGCAGGGGTGCTCAATAGGTGGATCGCGATCTACCGGTAGATCGCGAGGCAAAATGAGTAGATCCCGGAGTGCCGACCCCCCCCCCTTCAGGTGCCTCTGGGAGGAAACGCCGGGAGTAAGGCCCATTGTACTCAATGGGGCTTACTCCCAGGTAAGTGTGGCTAGGATTGCAGCCTCACAGCCTAATCCTAGGCATGTCTAGTCAGGAGTAAGTCCTGTTATACTCAGTGGGGCTCAAGGTACACCAACATACATTGTACACATAAATGCTATATGTTATGATGGCGTGAACATTGTAAAAAAAACTCTGGTAGATCTCGGGGCCTTGCTGGGTTTCAAAGTAGCTCTCGAGCCAAAAATGTGTGAGCACCCCTGGCCTATAGTGTCCCAGCATTTACCTGTATCTGCCATTTTCCTTGTGTCTGGGAGACCCAAATCTCCTGATGTATTGCTGATTGAGTCCTCTTCACCGGCATCTCCATGCAATTCTGGGTAAAACATTACAGATTATGATTTCACAGTTTGTAAAATTATTAATAGAAAATCCTATTGCAATACTTCTAAGAAATTAGTACTTTAAAACTTGTAGTCATGAAATAGATAAGCCCAGAAAACCCCCTAGGAGGGCACATCATACTTCTAGGGAGCTACATGGGGAAAAAAATCAGAATATTAGAAGGCAATAGTAAGTTTCTGAGGGGTCCACCCAAACCAGGTGTCTGATGAATTCATCTTAATCCTCAAATCTTGTTCTCTGTATTAATTTTATGCATAAATATTAAAAATGACTATAGTTTCCATTTACAGTACATATCTCAATGAAAAAGGTGGCCTGTTATAAATGAAGTTTTATATGCATGGAAAAGCAAGCCATAATGTTGTAAAATGTTTTGAGGTGGCAAAACCTGGCATCTAAGGCACATTCAAGTGACATTCAAATTATTCATTAGTTGCTAACCTGCCTCCAGTCTGGAGCACTCCATGTGCTTTTGATTACTCTTTTCTCTCAATGCAAGGTATGATTTGCATGTTTGCCCTGCTCTGGGAGAAAGCAAAGTTGTATTTAATACATTTCCCACTTATCTTGCTGAATCTGGCTTTAGTTGAGTGGTTCACCTACTATTAAAAGCTCATAACTGTCTTGATATTGAAAAACCTACAAGTTTCCATCAGCCACAGGGATCAAACCAATTGTTAGAATAAACAGGGCAGATGGTAACGTATCTTTTTTCCAACTAACATACACGGGGGGGGGGGGGCACAGAGGTGAATGAGGCTCAATATGAGGCCGTCAGCAAAAAAAAGGTTGAGAAATCCTGCCCTAAAAGATAAAATGATCTAGGTGATGATTTTTAAAAAGGGAGTTTCCCAAACTTATACAGAGTCAGCAATGATAATGTATTAACTATATTCTGTATTTAACTGTATTTTCCAAATTACTCTGAAAAACTAGGTTTTATTCTTGATGGCTTAATTCAGGGGTCTCCAAACTGGGGAGACCCAGTTTGGGTCTAGTATATTTTTAATATATTAGACATGACACTACCATGGTACGTGACTGCATTTGGGGAAATGTTACAGATCTGTACTTTTGACAAACTACTATGTATATTCTTTTAATAATATAGTAAATGGGACTTATTCCTAGGTAAGTGTGGGTATGATTGCAGTTTAGGATTGTTAAAAATATTCCTGCTTGATGATGTTACTTCCGGTCATGACATTGCTTCTGTTGGGTCCCGACAGATTCTCATTCTAAAAAGTGGGTCCCAGTGCTAAATGTGTGAGAACCATTGGTCTACTACCCTAAGAAGTTCAGATGAAGATGGGGCATTGTGATATTCTCAGAAATAAGTTTCATGCATATAAAGATTCATGCCCTTGTCACAAAATGCAGAGTTCTCAGCCTTATTGTGACCTGGCTGTTATAAAGCTGCCTTGTACTGAATCAGACACTTGATTTAAGCCATTTCTACCCAATGTTGCATATATGTGTACAAATGTGCACAAATATATGTGACCAAATGTACACCTGGGGGCCAGGCAGAAATGGGTTAATGAATCAAACCACTGTTCCATCTAGGTTGGTGTTGGGAATGCGTACTGGCAATGGCTCTCCAGAGTTTTATACAGGAATTTTTGTCTGCCCTACCTGAAGATGCTGGGGATTGAACCCACCTAGCACATGCTCTTCCAGTGAGTCACAGTCCTTTCCCAGAAGCTGCAACGCTATCACTGTCTTGTGGCACTTGGCATTGTCTGCCTCCTCAAAAGACAAAGATTTGAATCCAAAGAGCTGCTTGGCTCTTTTGAGTGGCAGAACTCCATGCCATATAACAAACCACTTTTCAAACTTTGAGAAAAGTTTGACAAGCAGCTTGATACAGCATAAAGATCCACTGTACAAAATGAAGTCAAGGATTCTTTGGATGTCAGTCAAGATTTGTAGTTTTATTCATATATTCTTCCTGGAAAGATATATAGTAGAGGTCAGACCTTGTGATTCTCCATAGCTCCTCTTATGTTCTGCACTCATCTTGTTTCTGTAATTCTTTGTTAACTCTTTAGTATTTTTATATGTAGATTAATTTAACCAACTTTGAACAACTTTATCAAATGACATCATGCTTATGATTTGAGCTTTGTGGCAGCTAATCACTTATATCTAATATTAACATATATCTAATTGTGCTGTAAAACTCACACATTGAAAGTAATTTTGATAGCTAGAACTCTTACCTCTGTAATTGTTCTCTGTTTTAGTCTCTGTCCATTCTCCAGGCTTCTCACCATCATCATTATCTGTTCTGTTTGTCTTATCTCCATGGCTGTGTCCAAGAATAGCATCCAGTTCTCTAAAAAACTTCATACTTTTACTTGTATTGCCTGAATATTGGGCATTTTTAACGCTCTTGTACTCATGTTTAAGATTTTTGTATTTTGTCCTGCATTGCTTCCAGTCCCTGTCAATTCCAAATTTTTGGAGTCTAGCGGCAACATGTTCAAATATTCTTTTGTTTCTCACTGTTCCTTCAAGTTGTTGCTGGATGCTTTTGTCTGACCATACTCTTATTAGAGCTCTAACTTCATTAACAGTCCAGTGCTTTCCTCCTTCATTTGCTACGGATGGAATGAAAGGCAGATTTTTGGAAGTGTCTAGTATTGCTGTTGGGTTACCTGCATCAGGTAGAACAGGGGAGAGACACAGATATGTATTACCTGCATTGGGTGGGGTGGGGTCAGGATCAGGTAGAAATAGTAAGAGAGAGAGGTTTTTAGTTAACTTTTTCTTTTCTGCCTGAGAACATTCAGGCAAAGCTAGAAATAAACTCAAGGTAAGACAGATTGACTAAGGTGGTTTTAAAATCTCCCATGATTGGTCAGTATTGTAGGGAAAGAATATTAAAAGAAAAATATTTATAACAGAGATGAGGATTTACAGCTTCAGTAAGTGAGAAGGAACCAATCCTTTGACTTGATTACAGTGGATGATTCCACACACAGAAAAGAGAACCCATCTTTCTTTGCAAGGTTGTTACAATACCTTCAAATAATGAATAGAAATATTAACAAGTGTTGTCTGTTAGTGTCCTAACTCTTCTAACTCATACATTCAGTAGTCATCCTACATAATACCTGGCTATACAAAATAAATAGAATTCACAAAATCCTTCAACACTTCCTTTTACACCTTAATTCCATGTTATTTTGTAAAATATGTAGCTACTCTACGTGTTAATTAAATATAACTGCACAAAGTAGGTGTATGTGGGATCTAGGATTGTACATGGGGATAAAGGGGCAGCTGTTAGTAGAATTTCATTTCTCAGAAAAGAATGAAAGAGGATATATTGTTACATTATTGAAGGAATATAATTGCTGCTCTCCTGTGGCTTCATCACAAGCTCATCAGCTAACTTCTAATAAAATCACAGAGCTTGAGCAGATTATGCCATTATCTCCAGCCCATTTGACATAGTCAACATTTCTGTTGACTAGTAAGATGCATTGTTTCAAATATAATGGCTCAGGAATTGGTATCTGAAATCCTCCCTGCGTGCAGGGAGGATTTTGGTGGCAGTCCCCTGAAAAAGCCGCCCTCCTTTGCAGACTGCCCTCCTTTGCAGACCTTTATAGCTTTTTTAGGGGAGCTCCAGAGCTGCAATCCCATGAGACATGAGGGACTGTTGCCTGAAGAAAAATTGGTTGTCCCTCTGTGGAAGTGCTTTGTGTTCACACATGGGCCCTTCTGGATATTGCCCAATGAAAGGAGAATACGTTTGCCATAGCCTTAAAGGCAAGCCCATCCATTGAACCTTGATTTTAGTTCAGAATGCTCTGTTTTTGCCTTCAATACAAATGCTCGGTTTTTATTTCAATCAAGACATGCATTGCTCCATGAAGCGCATAAGGTAAAAATGTATTTTACCCAGAAGCTAAAGCCAGCGCTACAGAAACAGGCAGCAAGAAAGCAAGCCCACATACTAGCTACATACTATACAGTATAACATCTCCATTATATTTGTTTTCTTATTTACAAAGCAATAGTCTAGTATTTCAGAAATAGCATGAGAGAAAACAACCCATTTCCTTCTTCTCGCATGCCATCCGTCATTACCTAGTTGAATGGGCCTGCAGTGGGAAATGAAAAGTAATGGATTTGCAGGAGCATCTTCTTCCTCTTCCAATGTAACTGAAACTTCACCTGCAAGGAAAAAGCAATACATTTTTGTATGTAAAGGCACAGAGCATTTTGAAATATACAGTACAAATCCACTGCGATGCCCAATGCAAAACTCGTGTTGAAACCACAAGAGTGACTAAGGGCGCAATCCTAACGGCGTTTGCGCCTCCTCGGGTGGAAGCCAGGCCGGCACTCTCAGAAGCATCAGTCTGCGGAGGCTGACAGAAGCCTCCGTGCTGGCTTTCTCCCAGCTCCTTGCGTTGCCTTGGATGAGCCAACACAAGGACGAAAGGTAGGCTTGGGGGAGGCGGAGAGGAGGAGAGAGGGAGGCGTTCCTGGGTGGAGGGAGGGCGAGTGGTGGGCAGCCCCAGAGGCGGGCAGGGAGTGGGAGGTGGGGCTGGGAGTGAGAGGAGTGGCTTCAAGCTGCTCAGCTCTCCTCAGACTTGTGCCACCTCAAGAGATGGTGCAAGTCTGAGGAGGCCCATTGGGGCCAGCAGCCCTTACCCAGAGGTGAGGGGAAATGTTTCCCTTACCTCTGGCTGAGCTACTTAGGAGAAAGTTGGCATACAGGTGCCATGTTGCCAGTCAGTGCTGACTCTCCTGTACTTTATCAGTTCTTCAGTTATTACAGAAACCAAGCTTTTGATGACTTAAGAACATAAGAACAGCCCCACTGGATCAGGCCATAGGCCCATCTAGTCCAGCTTCCTGTATCTCACAGCGGCCCACCAAATGCCCCAGGTAGCACACCAGATAACAAGAGACCTGCACCCTGGTGCCCTGCCTTGCATCTGGCATTCTTATAGACCATTTCTAAAATCAGGAGGTTGCACATACCTCCTGCACCTGCATAGGAGGTGGCTGTTTTGAGGGACAAGTTGCATATTTGGGGCAAGTTGAGGGACAAGTTGCATATTTTAGTCAAGAGATCAGCAACTTCATTCTTCAATTCCTTAATAACTCTTGGGTGGATGCCATCAGGGCCCAGTGACTTATTGATCTTTAATTTATCAATTAGGTCTGAAACATCTTCTCTTTCAACCTCTATTCAACTTAATTCCTTGGTCAGGAGGGGCTGTTCAGGCAGCGGTATCTGCCTGAGGTCTTCTGCCATGAGTACAGATGCAAAGAACTAAATTCTCTGCCATCTCTAAGTCTCCTTTTATCTCCCCTTTCCCTCCCTCACCATCCAGAGGGCCAACAGCTTCTCTGGCGGGTTTCCTGCTTCTAACATATTTGAAGAAGCTTTTATTATTCCCCTTAATGTTGCTGGCCATGTATTTCTCATAGTCTTTCTTGGCCTCCTGTATCACCTTCTTGCATTTCTTTTGCCACAATTTATGTTCCTTTTTATTCTCCTCATTAGGGCAAGATTTCCATTTACAGAAGGAAGCTTCCTTGTCCTTTACAGCCTCTCTAACTTGGCTTGTTTGCCATGCAGGCACCCTCCTAGACTTAGTTGAGCCCTTCTTCCTTTGTGGTATACACTTCTGCTGGGCCTCTATTACTGTTGTTTTAAACAACATGCACTCTGGAGAGATTGGACTTTGGACGAAACCTCAGATTTGCTTCTCTCACAATATGTTTTGCATTACAATAAATTAAAACTGAAGTTAAGGTTGTTTTATTTGCCATGTTCAATTCCAATATGTGTTTTTTGCAGATTAGCCAGGCTTCAGTCCAAGTGGTTTAACTCCCAAATGTATCTAGTAATACTGAAGCATCAGGTTATTTAGTGGGTTGAAGACTGCAACTTTAGTTAGCAGTGACAAAATTTATATTAGTTTAACATGAAATAGTTATATGTGACAATCTGCAGGCAAAAGTGCAGCAGAATAAAACCACTTCATGCATTAGTGTGTGCATGAGATAGACCTCTTGTAGCAAATGCAAGTAATGCAAAGGAAACGAAGTAACCCTAAAATGCAGCACAAGCTGTGAAGAACAATTAATGGCAGACTTTTGAAAAGCTAGTACTGTATGATATAATGACTAGAGTCAGACCTTACTTGGGAGACATGGGTTCATATCTCTACTCAGTTTATTGGGTCACCTTAAATCAGTCCTACCTCACAGGGTTGTTGTGAGGGAAAAGTGGGGATGGGACCACACATGCAACCTTGAGATCCTTGGAAGGATGATTGTTCTTTATTAAAAATGCAAAAGGGAAATGGGAAGTGTAGTTCACTTACGTTCTATTTGTTTCCCTTTTAATGTCTGTTAATATGATCCACAGTAACAATCCCCTAACAGTAGAGGAAGAAACAAGGTCTGTGTTTTCCTCATGAATACCTGAAAATAATACTTTGCATACCAGTTGGGATGTGAATAAAATATGTGAAAGGAGAATCAGATGTTGCTACACTTCAAGATGGAACAAAAATCAGATATTATCTCTGTGAGACAGTGGCTATTTTTGAACTTCTTTCTCTTTGTTTTTCTGCTTCTTAAAGAAATGTTGGCTTTTGTGGGTGGGTGGGTGGGTGGAAGGGTAACTTTACCTCTCCACAAAATGCAAAGCTATCTAGACTTTATTTTTTAAAACCCAGGTAATGACCTTGGAATTTTCATTTAAGATAAATACTGTGTGCACCACAGGGGATTACATGCCATTTCTGACCATTGCTACAGTCGGGCATTTGACTAAGCGACCCTTCAGAAAATAAAATAAGGCAGCAATTTAAATGTTCTAAAAGGAAAACCCATTCCACTATTATGCAGTGTTGAGTTTGGGGAATAATAATGTACCAATTGTTTTATTTCATACTAAAGAATATCCTTGTATTTTCCTCTGGTTGATCTTTTAGTATTTGACCTTTCTAAATTTTGTTTTCTGATGCAAAATACATTTTATCATGTCATCATACAAGATTTCAGGTTGTAGAATACTGAGGATGCAATCTCATTTATAATTACTTGGAAGAAAGTCTTGCTAAACTTGTTTGGCTTTACTTCTGAGTAGAGATTGCTCTTTAAGCTGGCTTTTATGTGCTACTTGACATGCACATGACTTAGAACCACATTGTACCCAATGTGTTTAGTCTCTTAGCAGTTAGTAAATCTTCATGGGGGGGGGAGATCCTAATGTTTTTTCCCTACTATTTCTAATGTATGATTTTTATGCTTGTCTGTTTTCAAATCATAAATTTGTCATGCAGACTGACTGAAATCATATTGCAATATATTACTTGTTACACAATTGTTTGTTTCTTCCTGAGCTGGTCAGTTGCAAAAATGCTATACTAAGCATCCCAGATAAATGGCTACTAAAGAGCTATATAAGTTTGTAGGGCCCTGATGGAGTAGGTTGTTTTTTTCCCTTTACAAGAATAAGGTCTCATGAATCTAGTTCCAGCAGCTAGTTTAAGTTCGGCAGGTTTATGTATCCATACAAACAGTGGTGAGCAAAACCACCCTCTTCTCCTCCCCCCCCCCCACTGCATTAAGTCAGTTTGTTCTACCAGCTGTGTACCGTCTGTGGTGCATTGTGTGGGCTTGAGTGCTAGCAGCCTCAGTGTCTTTTAGGCAAAGATAATAAGGAAATAGAGCTTTTTTTACCTTCATTGTTCTCTCTGGTGGCATTTATGATCTCATTTGCTGAACACCTGCCGTTTTCTTCTTCTGTTAACTGTGTGACAGGTTCATGTTGCAATATGGCATCCAGTTCATGGAAGAACTTCATGGTCTTTGTAGCATCTCCAGAGTTGTGGGCATATTTGACTGTTCTATATTCATATTTCAGGTTTTTATACTTTGCACGACATTGTTTCCAGTCTCTGCAGATCCCCAACTCCTGTAGCCTTTTAGCAATGTAAATAAATATTCCTTTATTCCTTAGTGTTCCATGGAGTTGCTTTCTGATGTTTTTTTCTGACCAGACGCTTAGCAAGGCTTTAACCTCCTCCTCAGTCCAATGCCTTCCTGCTCCACTCTCCATGTTGAAAGTGACCTGGAAATGATTCACTATTTCTAGCCAAGATTCTGTTTCCTAGGAAACCAGACGGCTGGTTGTCAGTAAGCTCCACAGAGATGAAAGAATCTAGTTTTACTGGCTCAAGCTGCCTAAGGGGAGTAACTTGAGAAACTGCCAAATAAGCAGGTTCCGTATTAGAGGCAGGAAAATAAAGCAGCTCAGGCACAAATGATTGTGAAGTATGTTAATAATTGGCATCCAGAATAAGCTGCCTTCTGCGAGATAGGAATTAAACAAGTGTACAAAAATACATTATTTGACTCCTGTTATGCAATGTTCTTTAAATACAATCCACTGTTTTATAATGAACATAAAAGCTCAAAATTAATGCAATGCTCAGCCTGAATTGCAGTGGATTTGCACCCTGGTCCTATGCACCCTTACTAGCAAATTTCCACAGAAACTTGTATTCAGGTGGCTTAGGGTCACTGCCTTACAGTGCAGTCCTAAGCATCTTTACTCTGAGCAGAAATTTTCAACCTTTTTCATCTCACAGCACACTGGCAAGGCACTAGAATGGTCAAGGCACACCACCAGTTTTTTGACAATTGACAAGCCACAGTGTGCTGCCAATGGGAGGCTCACACCCCCCAATGACCCTACTAATAAATGATCCTCTCCCAAATTCTTGTGGCATACCTGAGGACCATTCGTGGCACACCAATGTGCCATGGCACAGTGGTTGAAAATGGCTACTCTGAAGAAAGCCCCACTGAGTTACTCCCAAGTAAGCATGAAAAGGATTGTAGTCTTTAATCTGAATTTCCTGGATTTATTTGAAGGGCATATTTACCATTTGGTCCCATTGAATTTGGTGAGATTTACTTCTGAGTGGACATGCTTAGGACTGGGGGATAAGGAAAATATGAGCTTACATATTTAGGTACTTCATGAATCACAACAGACCACTGCTTTAATTTTGTATTTTGAAGTATAAAGTGTTAATGGTACTCTCATGTTGATGATTGTAGTTTAGTAACAAAAGTAGTAAAAAAGAAAACCTATATATATTAATGTTGCCCTGTTGTCTGAAGGGAGGGTTGGGAGAAAACTTTCTGCTTTTAACTAATATAGGTGGTGTTGTAAGAAAAATAAAATATGAAATATGCATATAAATGTTAGCTGTATAGTCCAGAACATTATTAAAGGAATTTTTAAAATCTATTTTACTATTGTGAATTTTTGTTATAATGTTTAGCAAGAAATGCCCAAGTTTTATACTTTTTAAAAACAAGTTTGTTCCTGCAAGAATGGGGCAGCATGCATGGCTGCCATTTGCTTCATTTGGGTGTTCCAAAAGGTGTTTTGATGCAAACAAATGTGACTGTCCTCCCCACTATGGTCATAGAATCAGCAATTGCTCTGTGAGGAAGAGGATTTTGATGTTTTTATTACTATGTTTTTATTTGTTGATTTCATCCCTCTTGTACTGTTTGAATATCTTCTACTGGGTGGGGTGCAAGGGCTGGGGAGAAATCTCTCAAATAAATAAATCTCTGTAATTATTCCTCTGGCACGATTTCGTTTCCAGAAGCATGACATCCCATTGTCAGGACATATGACCGTGCAAAGGAGATGGGAGAGAGAAGAGGAGGATACATACATAGGCTTCTTGAGTTCTTAATAGCCTTGGACATACTCTTTTTGAAGATTTTATACCTTAGCAGTTACAGATGGGATTGTGGTATTTGGAAGCAGTGGATCAGGCACAATGCATGTGCCAGGTTCATGGGACAAAGAGTGAGGAGTGAAATGGATCCAGACAATGAATGACAGGAAGTGGCCTTGAACATTGACTGCACTGCAGGGTGAAATGATGGGCTTATCCTCCCATACTTTCTTGGGAATGTGATAAGAGCCTCAAGGCTGATCTGCAGTAAAATATTGAAGCTCTGTACAGAGCTAGGAGAAAAGAGATTATTGTACTGTGCAACAGCATAGGTTTAAATTAATACAACTGGGATATAAATGCTATTTCTTTGAAATGTTAATAGAATCCTTGAAGTAGGAACTAAAAATGTTAAAGTTCTCAAATTTTCCAGTCCATGACCCACTTCAGCACAGAGCTTGATAACCCAGAAGGTTTGGCAGTGACCTGGTGTCACCCCCAAAACATCGGCGTTGCTGAGCTTTCACTTTTTTTTTTTTTACATGAAAAACCCACCACTGGAGCATCTGCATAGTGATGTTTGGCCCATTCCAGGCCTCATCACATCTTGTTCTTGCTGATAAGCATGTTTTTGTAAGCGAGACCACAATGCAACGAGGCCCAGAGCAGGCCAAAGACTGCCAAACACATAAGAAAGTGAAAACTCAGTAACCTGGAAACTTTGACAAGACAGCATTGTGCAAACCACCAAAAATTGGGTCATGACCCACAGTTTGAGAAATACTGTGTTAAATTATTGCCTTAGTTGGTATGATAAAATATAAACACTAAATGCTGTTCTCCTTGTCAGATAATATTTTGTCCCCAGGGTTATATCTTGGGAGAAATTGGGAACTAGGCTCAGGTTTATGCTCTGCTTGTTCTTCCTCTTCCTCTCACTGGTGTAGTGGTGGTTGTGTGGGGGAGAGATTAACAACCAAATTAAAAGACAACATATTCAAAATCTTATTGAGCCTGCTTAGTAAACACTTTGAAGAGCAAGTCTCATCTCTCAGGAGGTTCTGAATATGAAATCTTTCAGTTTATTTCTTCAGTTTGTCCTGTAGTGAGGGGAAGAGGTTGTGAACCTCAAGCCAACCATAAGTCTCACCTGGGTACAATTACAGGCTGAGGAAGGGAAATATTGTCTAACCCAGTGGTTCCCAAACTGTGCACTGAGGCACCCTAGGGCACCACACTGTACTCACTGGATGCCACAGGATGTCCTTGGTGCCCCCTTCCTCCTCACTCTTCCGGGCACTTCCATCTTAGCCACTGGGATCATGCAAAATCTTGTGCTATTATCTCGAGAACTATTCGCATGAGATCTGCAGTGTAGCACCATCATAACAGGGCACTGGGGAAGGAGGGCGCCATGACCTTGGTAAGTTTGGGAACTGCTGGTCTACACAGTGTTCAGTCCAGAGCTAACTGAACTGGGTGGGGGAAAAAACCCACATCTGATTTGGGTGACTGTATTATTGAACTTCAAGCTTAAGAGAAATGATAGTACCTGTACTTCAGTAAGTTGAAGACAATTTGAAAGAGAACATTGCTGGTGGTGTATATGCTGTTATCACTTTGGTTTAAGGTTAACAGTTTTTTAGTTGCTCAAAAATCTGCAAAACCTGTTGACAGAAATGAACAAAGATGACAGAGGGTGAAAATGTGTGTATACCACATGGGAAGTGAAGCAAAACCTGCCAGATCACTATTGACTCTTTGTATAACAAAAAAATACCCTTTCCTTCAGGCTTAGATGGGTAAGGTAAGGTAGATATAGTACCATATGGTAAGGTACAATAAGAATAAGAGTAAAGTATTTGCATGAAAGTTTCTAAAAGCACCACCAGCACATAAACATCCACTGAATCTTCCTGTCACTTTATCTTTTGGCATTTCCTTCTGAGTTCTATTGGTGTTAAACTTTTTCTTTTTTTCACAGGGGCCAAGAGAGTGCTGGGATAGTGACAAGTGATGGAGAATCAGCCCATTCACTGAAAGTGCACAAGGTAAAATGGAAAATTTGGTGGTTTGTGTGGTTTCAGGAACACGGAGTTAAAAAGAATGCTGAGAGAGCACAAAATCATTCTCTGCATATATTTTAAGAGATGAAACTGGCAGAAGGTAAAGTAATAGTATAAGCTTTAAGGAAAATGTGAGTACAAGAACAGACTAAATATGAGTAAATAGGAAGACAAAGACAGCCACATCCCAGATTTAGAAAATATCATTGTAGGCCAAATGTGTCTTACTTCACATTTGTGGGCAAGGTGCTTGAGAAGGCAGTAGCAGCCCAACTCTATGAATACTTGGAAGAGGCTGCTGCCTTTGCTATCTTCCAAAATTAATGGTGACACAAGATTTTCACAGCATTTCTTACAAGGGTGTGGGAGGGAAAATGCATACACAATGTATACACATAATCATCGTATTTTTGCCACATGTAGACATGTATGGAGTCACAGCACCTTCTTATTTCATATAATTGTAAAGTAAATCGTACAAGTTATCTTTAACTGGATGGTGATACAATTGTTTATAATCTGTGAGGG
Organism: Tiliqua scincoides; assembly: GCF_035046505.1. Lineage (NCBI taxonomy): Eukaryota > Metazoa > Chordata > Lepidosauria > Squamata > Scincidae > Tiliqua > Tiliqua scincoides. The sequence goes on from NC_089826.1 coordinate 65,822,031, forward strand.
ATAGATGTTGGCTTTTCGTGGGTCTCTGTATCAAGGAAATTATTAAATTCTATGAAACTTTGATGTTGTTTAGCAATGCCAAACAATCCCACTCATTTATATAATGTGTGTTTCTCCATTGTTCACATCTGACTTACTTAGGAGTATTTGTCCTAAGATGGGGGCACAGTCTCCAAATAGTAGCAAGCTGCTTCCTCCTCATGTCTGCTGAGTGAGACTGCCCAATGTGTAATGGTGAAATATTGGCTTAGAGGAGTATTTGAAATCTCTTTAACTGCCCAGAGAGGGAACACGCTGTGTCCTCGAATGGTGCGGCTGGTGGTGAAATGTTCAGGATTGGCTGTTAAAGAAGAGTACCAATTAATGAACCCTTCTGTTACTTTACCCATAGGGAATATAATCTTCCATAATTTAAATTTGGGGTGATGTCACTTCACAAAAATCACCCATTCAGCTTAAACATAGCATTAGACACTTGTCAGGAAAACTTTGCAATGCAGCAGACTTCGGAAACAACGGATGATGTCTACTCCATTAATTTAGGCCATTTCTGCCCAATGTTACATATACGCAGCAGGGACCAAATGTGTACATCTGTGGGCTGGGCAGAAATGGGTTTAAAAATAGTACAAATTATTGAACCATGTTCAGGGCTTGAAGGATGATGAGTTCATTAGGAAAAATGGGATATTTGGTTTGACAGGATTTGGAAAGGGGAAAGAAAGCAATTTTTTTTTGTTGTTGAAAGGAAGACTTCATGAAAGTAGTGATTTGTATTCTAGGAAGGGCTGTGTGGTTTTGAAGATAAGGTTTGAGATCTGGAGTCATTACTTCACTTTGTACTTTTTAAAATGAAAAGCTGTCTAGAAATATACTTAATAATAATAATTAAGCCAGTGGTTCCCAAACTTTTTAGTACTGGGACCCACTTTTTAAAATGACACTATTGGGACCCACCTAGGTTCACAAAACTTAAAAAAAAAAACTAGAAAGAAATAATCTTTCTATTTACTCACACGTAATAATAACCAGAAAAAAGATGCTCCAACATTTATTTCAACCCACAGTTTGAGATCTACTTATCTAGGCTCATTTCCAAATGTGGTATCATATTTATGTTAGAAGTATTTGATAATTTTCTTAGTGTTACAGGGACATTTCAGACTTCTATGTTAATCTAAGAAATGGGTGGTTTGGTTTCAAACCCAGGTGGAACTATTTTGTGTCAGTAAAATTATGGTGTATGGTTGCTGGACCATCCAACACATCTGAATTTGACATTTCTGATTTAGGCCTTTCTTGGTGACAAGGATGTAGACCTTGATCTAATACTAATAGCACAACCCCTACTCAAGGCATGGTGTCACTTTATTGAGGGTAAATCCTGTAGAGCAGGGGTTCTCACACATTTAGCACCGGGCCCCACTTTTTAGAATGAGAATCTGTCAGGACCCATCAGAAGTGATGTCATGACCAGAAGTGACATCATCAAGCAGGAATATTTTTAACGATCCTAGACTGCAATCCTACCCACACTTACCCAGGAGTAAGTTCCATTTACTATCATTGTTAAAAGAATATACATAGTAGCTTGTTAAAAGTACAGGCCTGTAACATTTCCCCAAATGCAGTCACATACCATGATAGCATTAAGTCTAATATATTAAAAATAAAATATGGGAATGAATGGGGACCCATCTGAAATTGTCTTGCGACCCACCTAGTGTGTCCCGACCCACAGTTTGAGAAACACTGCTGCAGAGGATTTGTTTTAAACAAAAGAAGATATAAACTCAAGTGCTGGGATGGGGTGGAAAGGAGATCAGAAAATGTCAGTAGAATTGCTTCATGAGCAGTGGTAGCTTTCTTTTGAAAGGATAACAAGCACTTCTGTGCTAGATTGCTATGATGAGAAACATTGGGACTTCTCTAGAAGTTTCTGCTTTTTTAATGAATATAAAACAGCCATGAAGGGATGTGAGTGGGCATCAGGGAAGGAATGTCTCACTGTTGCTCATGGCACAGGCACTAGCCAGTAGGTGCTATGTCACTCATACAGCACTTGCAAGCTAAATATGAGAGGGAATGCATTTTCCCAGCAATTAACTAACTGTGGTGAATATGAGTTTTCCAACAAGAGATGTACTGGCCGAAGGGGAAAACACAATGCGATCTCCTTCAGCAGTTGGCCAACAACTTTGTACACTATTTATTAAACAACATTACTTTAGTCCAGAAAGGCTGTTAGGCTGTTGTAAAAAACTTGTTAAATGGTGCCAAATGGGATCACTGCAGCATATACAAATGGAAAGTCAAAGTTCTAGGAACGTGTTTTTGTGTGTATGCACGCACATGTGTGTTGAGCTGAGTTTGCTAAAATACTCTGGGTATTAGTGGAAGCGGTATAAAGTGTATGTACTCCATTCTTTTCCGTTTCACAGGGAATGGGTCTAGTTAATCATGTATTCAGTGAAGACAGTCTGAAGAAGTTGTATGTTTCAAATCTTGGAATTGGCCACACAAGGTACTCCACATCAGGAGTCTCTGTCTTGGATAACTGCCAGCCATTTGTTGTGGAAACTCTACATGGGAAGATAGCTGTAGCCCACAATGGGGAATTGACAAATGCTAACCGGCTGAGGAGAAAGGTAGGCGTCTGTTTAACTGCCACATAGCAAATGCATAGATCATTGTAAGGATTCACCAAACTGGCATATTTCTCCTGCAGTCTGTTTTTGAATGTGGTATGAGGAGGGAGTGCAATGCACAGTGTCATCCCATGTCCTGTTACTGTTTGCACTCTGTCTGCTTCCTGAGAGTGGTATGTGTTTTCATGCAAAAGTGTTTACTCCCTTAAAGCTCTGCTATTGTAGACGTATAAAAAATTGTGCTATTGTGTTCATTAACCTACACAGTTAACTAATCTTTGTAGTGTGTTAATTTCCATCACAAACTAAAAATCTATTATGTTTTGGGTTGAAACTAGTTTTGTTACTGTGGGAAGAGTAAAATTGGTTCTTTAATCCAATTTATGAACTTAAAAAATTTTTTTAAAGTACTTTATTTAAATAAATAAGTAAACTTTATTTTTATTTAACAGTTGATGCGTCATGGAGTGGGACTGTCCACTAGTTCTGACAGTGAACTGATAACTCAACTGCTGGCATTCACTCCCCCTCTAGAGCAGGATGACACCCCAGATTGGGTAGCAAGGTAAAGCATGTGATTTGAGGGGAACAAACTGAAATTGGCAGCAAATCTCCTGTTATACAAAATGGTCTTGTTGGAACTCTTGCCATAAACAATAACGTGTTTTATTAACTCTCACATCTTAGGATAAAGAACTTGATGAATGAAACACCAACTTCATATTCCCTTTTGATGCTGCATAAAGATATTATTTATGCAGTGCGTGATCCCTATGGAAACCGTCCACTCTGCATTGGTCGTCTTGTTCCAGTAGGCGACATTAATAGAAAAGGTACGACTTCTCCAACATAGTAGTATGTTTCTTTGGGCACCATGCTTAAGCAACTGAATTTATGTTTATTTTGAAATGTGTACATTTTTTGGGGGATCAGAGTTTTCCTTCTCTCAGATGAGCTGCCTTCCCAGGCTGACGAGTCCCATCTACCCGGTGGCTGTTTAGTCGCCTCTTACGACAAGTACAGCCAAACTGAGGGCCTATTCTTATCCCCAGCCCCCAGGGGGTAAAAAATTCCTCCAAGGGATTTGAACCCCTAGCCTCTGACTCCACAGACCAGCACTTTAGCCATTGACCCACAAGAGCTGCCTTGTGGCTACATCCAGTTATGGAAAAGGCTTCAGGAGTCAACCTCGAGGCAAAATCCGGAGCCGGAGTCCCTGAGGCTGTTCATGGCTGAACACAGTTACGTTCTGGCAACTCCTGCGACGCCGCTGGAACCAACCATATTGGCCTCTGCCTTTTCATTGGACCATTTCAGCGACGTGGAGAGGGTAACAGCCTGTCCTCCATACCTACTTTACCTTGGCTTCGCGCACTGGAGAGGACACTCTGTTCCAGAACCACCATTCAGAGCGTGACACCATAGTCTTCCGAGACTGAAGGATGCCAACAACATTTTTTTTAGTCTCCTTTTTTAAAATCAGTGCAAAATTGGGTAAGAGGCACTTTTTCAAGTGGGTGCTCCTTTTTTTTAGCAGGGGGAGAGTAACTGGCCCACCTCACCCCAGCACTGTCTGTTCTAGTGGCTGTCTGCTGGTATTCCTTTGCATCTTTTTAGATTGTGAGCCCTTTTGGGACAGGGAGCCATTTAGTTATTTGATTTTTCTCTGTAAACCGCTTTGTAAACTTTTAGTTGAAAAGCGGTATATAAATACTGTTAATAATAATAATAATAATAATAAAATGCCTATGTGAGCCATTCTGTACAATGTACTGCAGCACAGTGGTTGAAAATCACTGGTCTAGAGACTGACATTTTAAGAGAGAAATCCTCTTGCATCCAATCATCCATTCACTTGTGATGTCATCTTGGTGCACCTTCATGCATTACATAGCAATTATGTTTGCAGTAGTTGTACTGATATTACAATAACTGTGAAAAGTGTAAGAATAAAAGGAAAAGTGGAGTCATCTCATTCTGTAACTGCCATGCATGCTGATGTTGTTAGGTACATATTGTTAAACAGGTAGTGGACACATGCTGGGAAGTCCTGATTGGTCATAGCTTTCCAGACATGACTGTTGCCTTTTTAGGGTTTGAGACTGCTGTGAACTGTTTGTATGATATGAAAGAGACAATGACATTTAACTGCAAGTTCTCTCAAACACAGCGATATAATTCCAAGGATTGTGAAAATGTTGTTGTTGACACTTTTCACCTCTGTTACAGAGAAAAATAGTGCTGAAACTGAAGGATGGGTTGTTTCCTCAGAATCTTGCAGCTTTTTATCTATTGGGGCACAGTAAGTTTGTTCATTATTAGTTTCTTTACACATGAATTGCAATAAAATAGATTCTTTCCTTTTGTATTACATGAATGTTTAATTTCAAGATACAATAGGAGAGATTTGAAAATCCACATCATTTGGAAGTAAATGGCAAAACTCCAAATGATTTTAAGTAAGCCTTAATGTGAGCCTTTACATCTTGCCTTTATTTAAAAGACTCAGCAGGAGACTGTTCTTTAACCAGTAACTGAATATCCACCCTCTGATACCAGGCTGTTGTTTCTGCATGTGGGGGATGAAAACGGCACTTTAAATCCTTTAACCACTATAATTTTTGTACATAAAGAGCTATGTAGCCTTCATTCTTTTTCTTCACATTTAGACTTCTAAGGATAGAGACAACATGGTGGAAAGGAATTGATTAGAAAAAGTATCTGGTTAATGAAGAACCACCGAATAAAATTCTGAAATGCATACCAGCAATTTATGGAGAATGGAAGAAATGATTATGGCATTTTTACATAGACGTGTTTACAATTCAGAACAAAACTGTACAGTACTAGGAATATGGGGCTGCCACCAAAAACCAGCATCCCCCTATGATCTCTGTCGGGTGACATGACCTCATCATGTTGCATATTTATCTGCCGCCACTAGCCATGGACGCACAGTGAAGGCATGAAAATGTGCTGGACGATGACATCACATTATACAATAAGTGCTACTTCATGTTAAGTGCCTGGGGGGAAACTTTACATGGGAAAACCATTTTTAATAGCAGCCAAATAACTGGTGGCATGTAGTTCTGTGCACTCTCGCTCTCTCAAAAAAAGTTGAAATCCAGTTAAAACCTATGAAGCATATAAACACATACCATTAATGTTAATAAAGTATGTCCTTTTTACCAGATAAACACAGTGGGTGGTTGACAAATTTAGCACCGTTATGAATTATGCTTCTAATAGGAATGGAACAGTTTTTAATGAGATACTTGACAAGTCTTCCATTAGCTTAACATTAGGGTGGCAGGTATTAATAGCTTAGCTTAGCTTAAATGATAGAACACTAAAGCTCAATACAGTTATTTTCCAAACACATTTTAACATATTCATTTGGCTTGTATGTCATGCCTAGCATGCTGGTGCTACATGATTGACCCTCGGTTTTAGTATGACCTCCTCCCCTTATTTGATTATTTCCTGCTTTGCAGCAAATCTTATCTTTGTGCACATAGTCTCAAAACTAGGATTGCGAACCATAGAGGGAGTATGTGACCACTAGGCTCATTGCCTTAACACTAAATCATGATTTGATGTGTTTGTTTGTTTGTTTAAGATGCAGTATTTATATCTCACCTTTCCCTTCCTGGAAGAGAGGCACTCAAGGTGGCTCAGAACAAAAGCACAATAAAATAAAATCAGTAAGGGGAAAAAAGCCACATTAAACACTACAGTATATAGCACCAGCAGATAAATAAAATTAGTATAACTAAGAGGAGACAAAAGAGATCAATGTAAACTTAGGCTCCCAAAGGCTAAATGCAAGAAAATTGTTTTCAGTTGCAATTGGAACAGTGGAAGTGATGGAGCCAGCCTTCCATCCAAGGTGAAAGAATCCCATGACCAAGGTGCCACTGCAGAGAATGGCCCTTTTGCACATCACCACCAAACATAACTCTGCCAGTGGTGGGATATAAAGGAAACCCATCTCAGTTCATCTCAGCTAGTGAGCAGTTTCATATGGGGTGAGGCTAGCCTTCAAATACCCTGGTTCCAAGCAGAGTGCTATCTTGGCTCCGGAGCATTCAGTGACATTATTGTCATTCCCAAGCTCTGGAGCCCCAAAAAGGAAGCTCTGTGGAGCTGTAATTCCAGCAGGACAGTCACACACCTTAGACCATTGTGTCCTTCTAACCCAATTCCAACCCATTAAGCATTGCTTAATGATTACCACCTTTAATGATGGCAGTGTTTCTAAATATCAGTTTTATGGAGATTTCTAACCTGTACAAATGTATTTTTTTAAGATATTACCGTGAGGTTATGCCAGGAGAGATTGTGAAGATATCCAGATATGATGTCCAGACATTGGATATTGTACCAAGGCCTGAAGGAGATCCATCAGCATTCTGTATTTTTGAATATGTGTATTTTGCAAGGCCTGACAGCATCTTTGAAGGCAAGCCACCAAATCTGTTCTGTCAAGCAAGAATTTAGATTAAAAGAAATGTTTGAAAGTTGAATGTTTGAAAGATTAACAGGAGATGGACAGACAACTTTTGAGGGTACTTTAGGATGGTGTCGCAAGATGGATTGTACTCCTAGATATAATATACCGTGACTTTTCTAAGCATCCTCTGGAGGCTAGTGTCAGTTCACTGTAAGCTAATTTTTTGGTCATCAGTGATTTACTATGAAAATGTGTTTTAACAAATGTAACAGTGCAGGAAATGATGGATTTTTGGAGACAACACATGTTCCCTTTTTAATTAGCTTGAGTTTTCTAATTAGCAGGGTGATGAAAGAACTTTGTTACTAGTAACCCAACTAGGGTTTATTATGAAATTATGTTGGAGTTTCCCACACTCTCTTACAGTGAAGCTGGCTCCAAAAAAGGAGTCAGCTATGCCAACTGTCCTATTCTCCACTTCAGGGGTGAGTTGAGTTGAGTAAGGCTTCTGGAGCAACCAGGGAATTACGCAAGATTGTCAATGGTACAGAGCAATGCCCTTGAAAGTCCTGCCTGCAGAAATATCTTGCTGATTCTACACAGGGAAAGGTTTTGACCTTTGTTTGACCTTGTTATGTGTGCCCCAATGTCTCCAAATCTCCAGTGTCCCAATATCACTTTCCTTTAGTTAACCATTTCTGCCCAACATTGCATATACGCAACAGGGACCAAATGAGTGCACCTCTGGGCCAGGCAAAATTTAAGCTACATAAGTTACTAAGAACTATTACAGGCAACACAGAAAAAAAAGACAAACTTTTCTAAATCTCTGTAGGTCAAATGGTGTATTCGGTAAGGAGAAGATGTGGTCAACAACTTGCTGTTGAGGCCCCAGTAGAAGCAGATTTGGTTAGCACAGTCCCAGAATCTGCAACCCCAGCTGCTCTTGGCTATGCTCAAAAGGTATTATGAATGTCTCATTCCTTTACTCTGAATTAACTCTTATTTTTTTAATTGATAAAATGCTTGTAATAAAAATGTTAACATCTTGTAGCACTAGCACAGGTGATATTTCTCACTGTCAGGCGATTATTCCTCTGAACTCTTGTTCTCCTGTTTGTAGTGCGGTCTGCCATACATTGAAGTATTGTGCAAAAACAGATATGTAGGAAGAACTTTCATTCAGCCAAACATGCGGTTAAGGCAGCTTGGAGTGGCCAAGAAATTTGGAGTCCTGTCAGACAACTTCAGGGGGAAGCGTGTGGTCCTTATTGATGATTCTATTGTACGAGGGAACACTATCTCACCTATCATTAAACTACTGAGAGAATCTGGTGCCAAAGAGGTGAGTAAATAAAGCTGTCCATTCTTAAGAAAGGCATGCTTCATAATCCATTTATGTAGTGTCACAGCAGAGAGCACAAGCAAAAGAAGCAGATGCAACCCTCCTCAGCTTTCCATGCATTGATATCCACCCCAGGTGGTATTCTGCTTGTCCTTTCCCTTACATGTTGGCAACCTTCAGTCTCGAAAGACTATGGTATCGCGCTCTGAAAGGTGGTTCTGGAACAGCGTCTAGTGTGGCTGAAAAGGCCGATTCGGGAGTGACGGTCCCTTCCTCACCGGGAGCAAGTGCAGTCTGTCCCTGGTCTGTCTCCCTGGCTATGGGCCTTCCTTCTTTGCCTCTTTGCCTCAGTCTGTTGGCCAAGTGTCTCTTCAAACTGGGAAAGGCCATGCTGCACAGCCTGCCTCCAAGCGGGCCACTCAGAGGCCAGGGTTTCCCACCTGTTGAGGTCCACTCCTAAGGCCTTCGGATCCCTCTTGCAGATGTCCTTGTATCGCAGCTGTGGGCTACCTGTAGGGCGCTTTCCTTGCACGAGTTTGTCGATCGGCTTGTCGGTTTTCACCCTAAACCCCACGCAGCCCATGAGGTTAACGGACCGTGGCGAGGCAACACCTTACTGGCTGGGGACTGCCCAGCTTAAGGCGGGCGGTAGCTGCCCAATGAGATGCAATGATCTCTCCCACCGTCGGAAGCAGCCCCTGGCGTCACGCTCTACGCCAATCGAGCGAAGATTCAGGGTCCTATCCCAGTGCTGATGCAGCTGCACCAATGGGGTGTGCGCTGCATCCTGCAGTGGGGGGGGGACAGTCATGGAGGCCTCCTCAAGGTAAGGAAACAATTGTTCCCTTACCTCGGGGCTGCATTAGGGCTGCATCAGTACTGGAAAGTTGGATAGGATTGGACACTCAGTTGATTCTGGTTGCAACCAGTGAAAGCATAACAGAAAGTGCAGTTTACAAAAGTGCAAAAAAGTATGTATGGAATGCAAAAAGTATACATGGACTTCCATAATTTGGGACCATCCTGGCAAGTCTGAGAATCTGTGTTATTGAAAGAAATGTTCTTAGTGCCCCAGTAGAAGGCAGTGTGCTGAAATGCACTGAGCCTATAGACAGAAATTCCATATACGATATACATCCCACAGATACAGAGCTTCTGCTTCCTGTTAACATTCTTTGGTCATATCCTCTAGTGTGCAGGCTTCCTGCCCACTTGTCTGTCTATAAGCTTATGGTGTTCAGTAAAAGCAAGACATGTTCAACCTTGGTGCTCGTGGTAAGACTAAAAATAAAGTTAATGAGTGGGGGGGATGTAGAGGGTGTGTGGATTTGGGGGGGGGTGCCTGTACACATTTTTTACACCTTTTTATAATTTACTTCTGTTTTTTCGTCACTGTTGCTTTGGGTACCACCCTCTTTTCCCTTCTGCTTCCATACAATCAGCTCTCCTTCCTCCTTGTACACTGTCTTTAAGTGACTTTTAATTTTGTTGCTGTTGCCTGTTAATACAGATAAATAACATAACTGAAACAGTGTTAATATCATTATTGTGGGTTTGTTTGTATTTAGGTGCACATACGTGTTGCTTCACCTCCAATAAAATTCCCTTGTTACATGGGTATAAACATTCCAACGAAAGAAGAACTCATTGCCAACAAGCCTGAATTTCATGACCTGGCCAACTACATAGGTAAAAACATTTTCCAAATATTGTCAGTAAAGACATCCCAAGAAAAAAGTTATTGCAGAACAGCATTTAATCAAGTGTGACCATTTTCAAAGTCCCATTGTATCTTTCATCAACTTTCATTTTGTCATTTGAAAGGTAGCAATATTTATCTGGACTTCTATGATAGTTGTTTATTGCACATTAGCATACATAGTACAGATCACTTCAGATGACCATGACCATGTATTTCCCCACACTGTTGTCAGCTGCCTTGGATCCCTTTGGGTAGAAAGGTGGGGAAGAAATAAAGTGAGTGAGCAAGCAAGCAAGTTATTGATCGATCCAGGAAGGTAGGTGGAACCTCTTGGAATTTCAAGCACACAATGAACTATACCCTCAAAAGTCTGCCTCTTTGATCACTGGGTTTCTCAAAAAAACAATATTGATGAGATTTAGTGGAAAGAAAGGTTTGTAATCATAAAAATAAAAATGTTTGTGTTTGGGGCTGGAAAGTTGGGTAGGACTGGGCCCACAGATAGGATTACAGCCTAGGCCAGTGGTTTTCAAACTTTCGGGGAGAGTTTGAGCTACTCTAAGTTCTTGTGGGGCGGGGAGAAGGCAGTGGCATGATCCCCAGGATTGCACCACTCAGGGGAGTTGCGGGGGCTTGGGTACACTTTCCGGAGCCTCCTGCAGCCTCCAGGGGATGCGGGGAGCCCTGCGTGACCTTCTGCAGGGCTCCCCGCAGCTTCAGAAGTGAAAGAGCGATTGCGCTCCACTTCCAATTTAGTGGAGGCAGGGCACGATCGCTCCGCTTTCACTTTCAAAGCTGCCGGGAGCCCTACAGAAGGTTGTGCAGGGCTCCCCTGAGCGGTGCGATCTGGGGATCGCGCTGCTGCCTCCAGGCTGCCCCGTCCCTAAAGGTGAAAGTGGCCAGGGCCCACAGGCTGGGGTGTTGTGACGCCCCAGTTTGAAAAGCCCTGGCCTAGGCCATACTGAAGACAATGGGCTTACTTCTGAGTAAAACAACATCATTTTGAAACACCTCTGTTACCGTTTTAATGCATTATTTTCTGATTTTATTGACACAACCCAGACATCAGTACACATACTGCCTGTAGTTAGAACGTAATTGATAGGAAGTATGTTCTGTTGAGAACACATAAATTACATTTGTTTACAAACGCATGCCTGTGTGTAAAAAAGACAGCATGGTGTATCTTTATATTTGGAAATGCAAAGTGTTAGTGTGCACATTATATATATATATATATATACACACACACACACACACACACACACACACACACACACACTCCTGTTTGATTCCAGAATCTCCAGTAATGGCATCTATGGTAGCAAACCTATTGGCAGACAGAACTAGCATTTAGGAGCTCTTTTTACTCATTATATCAGTATTTTGCAGACAATCCTCAGTAGCAGCAGCTGTTTGTCACAAGTCTTTTTCCTTGTGAAAACAGCCCAGGTGCTATTTATAAATTCTGCCAGATAACATTTAGGGGAAAATTTAATTCAACCAGTGGTTTTTCATGCTAGTGCTGCAATTAGAATTGGCCACTCCTGTATTTCAGTTTGGCATCCAAAAGATTCAGAATCTTTGCGTTTAAACAGTTTGCTTTTTAGGATGGAGGGTGGAGTGATGAACCACAGTTCTCAATTATCTGTCTGTTTTTCTTCTAGGAGCAGACAGTGTAGTTTATCTTTCAGTAGAAGGACTGGTGTCATCTGTGCAAGCAAGCATCAAAGCAAGACAAGACAATGAAAACAACCTAAAGACAAACAAGTTCCGAGCTGGGAAAATTGGTCACTGCATAGCCTGTCTTGTTGGAGAATATCCTGTGGAGCTAGAGTGGTGAACTTTCAAAATACTGTCACCACTGAATTAAAATTTTGGAACTGCTAAATTACCTTGCGTCTAAAATGTAGAGCAGATAATTACCAAGCAAGTTGTCATCAAACCACTCATATTTAGTTAAAACGTTATTAGGGATGGTAAGGACCATAAAACCCGAACAATCCTATAGTGCAGCAAATATTTATGCTGTAACTTTGGTGATTAAAAAAAAAAAAATCTCTTAGGTGGACTAATATTGCCCAGAAATTTGGAGCTTTTCTCAAACTTTTATTCACAACATTGGTTCATTACAAACTACATTGTGAGAGAGGCTATTGGACATTAAGCTATCTCAAATCACTGATTAAGCCGTGTTCATTGAGAAGAAAAATGTGATTTTTTTTATATAAATGCCAGATTCTGAAGCTAAACCATTTTTAGCCATTTTTACTGAGTTGTTTGTGTTCTCTTAAAGAAAGATGTGCCTATAGTTTTGCTTATGTACCTAAGGCCTTATAATTGAGCTATTCCATCTGTTGTAACTTGTTTCCAAAGAGACTGAATGTTATCTTTATATAATACAATGTGAGACTGGGAGATTCAGGGAAATACTAAACCAAAATACTGTCTAATACCTTGAGCCTTAATGATTTCAAGTCCTGCACGCACACTCTTCTAAATGCTTTCATTGTATGTCAAAGGGATGTGATGGAGAAAATTGGTTAGGCTGATAACCATCTTTGAGTACTATGATTTAGACATTAAGTGCTAATTTTCTCCATTACATTCTTTCACTTTTGAATGTTTCCTTAACTGTGGTCTGAGTGGACACTTTTATTAAATGTAAGCCTTCAAAGACTGAAACATATTCCAGTGGAGTATTTTAATAAATATAATGGTCTTAATTTAAAAAATGCAGGGGTGTGTGCGCGTGTGTGTGTATTAATATTACTGCTTTCTATAGCTTTTTGTTGTTTTTTAATGTGGTGCCTTTTGCACCTTTACATTGGGTTTATACTCCTTGGTGATTATAAAATGCTGACTTGGACATCTCTAATTCAAATGGGAATTGTAATTTGAAATTGCTTGCTATGAGCAATTAAAGGCAAAAGAAGTATATCTCAAATATCATAGACCTATGTGCACTTTTAAGGTGTAAAGCTCTTCAGTTAGTCTAACAGCCAGTTCAAATGTGCAGTTGTGTTTATTGTATCTCTCATGGAACTGAATGAATGCACATGGGAGATGAATTTGGAGAAGATAGACCCATGGCATGCAAGGTGGAAGGTACTTTAAATGTCCATTATGATTAGTTTGTGAAGCCATTTGAGGATGCAATTGCTCACATTTGCTACAATTTGAACTCTTCATTGACATCCCAGGAGAGATGCCTTTGACACCTGCTTTTGTTCTTTAGTTAATGGATTCTCTTTAGCTTGTTCAGCTTGAGTATGTAGACAGGATCTGTGAAGGCTCCCATGTGCATCCTTTACCATTATGGCTAATATAATCTGTCAGCAGTATTTTGGTCCTGTGGACGGGTATGGCAATTAATGTGATCTTGTCCTGCCTTAATATGGTAGTTATCCTCTGCTAAAGAGGCCCTCTGTGAATTCCATTGTGCTGGTAATTACAGGCCAATCTCCAATTTACAATTGTTGGGCAAAGTACTTGTACTGATGACTTGGTTCCAGCACTTCCTGGGTGCAACATGTTGTTTTGACCTTTTTTTCCATGTGGTCTCCAACCTGCATTTAGTACTGAAATTGCTTTAGTCACTCTAGTTGATTGTTTGAATAGGAATTGAACTGAAAGAATGTACCCATTGCTTCCTATGGAATACTCAGCAACGTTTGATACCATTGCCTACAGCATCCTTCTGAACCACCTTGCCCAGGATGTTACTAGCAGGTGCAATCATTGCAGGCCTTTTTGGGAGAGTGGATTCCTGAAGGTGGTGCAGGTATGCAAGTATTCCTGCTCAGTACCATGGCTATAGGCCTGTGGTGTCCCCTGTGCTTTACATAGATGAAATCACTAGAGAAGGTAATCTAGGTCAGTGCTTCTCAAAGTATGGGCTGTGAGAAACTTGCTGCAGGTCAGCAGTGCAGCTCCTGGCATCTCTGGTGAGTAAGTTTACAAGTAGTGTAAACTCAAATCCTCTAACAGATTTTAAATATCTCAAAATAAAATACAGAATGAAATACAACAGTTGCATCTAACAAATATTCAACTTTGGGGAAGAAGTCCTTTGGAAGAATTTCTCCTTTTATTGTACAAGGTTGAAACAAGTATATACAACTGTTTTTAATAAGTGTTACAATGTTTATTCTATATAACTGATCCGTTAAGTTGCAATTTCAACTGCTAGCATAAACGTTTTTCTACCCAGCCCACAGGTATACGTTGCATATATGCAATGTTGGGCAGAAATGGCTTAATCAAGTCACCTACAGTGGTATAATTGGGAAGGATGGAGTGAAGAACAATCCTAAGTACTGTACATTGAATAAAAATATTAGATTGATTGGTGAAAGTGGGGTGGTGGTGCAAGAGAATAGCACCATCTGTTCAAATTTATCCTTTGACTTGCTAAATGCACAGTACCTTCTCTCCAGCTGCAGCATTAACTCCTTGTTTCATGCACTTTGTATTATTATTATTGTACCACTTTTCAACAAAAAGTCACAAAGTGGCTTATGAAAAAAATTAAATTACTAATGGCTCCCTGTCACAAAAGGGCTCACAATCTAAAAAGATGCAAAACACCACCAGCAGACAGCCACTAGGAAAGACACTGCTGGGGGGGGGGGTGGAGGGCCAGTTACTCTCCCCCTGCTAAATAAGAGAGGAGCACCTACTTGCAAAGGTGCCTTTTACTCAGCAGGGGCGTTATACATTTAACCTTTCTAAATGAAAAAAGTATGTCACTCTCAGCACTTTTGATAAGCCTTTTGATAAGTGATGGGATGACCAGAATGCCTATACCTTTAACTGTTGTATAGAAGAGGGAGTTTTGGCAGGTGCAGCTTTTTAAACCCTTCCACGTTGAACAGCACCTGCAAAAATGCCCTCTTCTATACAATGGTTAAATGCAGCTGTTTTCAAACTCTCAGGGAGAATTTGAGCAGCTTGCGGGGGTGCAGCAGCAGTGGCTCGGGGGCTGCAGGGGCTTGGGTACACTTACCTGACCTCCTTCAGCCTCTGGGGTGGGGGAAGCCCTGTGCAACCTTCTGCAGGGCTCCCCACAGCTTCAGAAGTGAAAATGGAGCGATTGCTTTAGCTGAGGCGGGCACGATCACTCCACTTTAGCTTTCAAAGCTGTGGGAAGCCCTGGGATCGCACTGCTGCCTTCTGGCTGCCCCATCCCTTAAGGGGAAACAGGTCAGGGCCCACAGGCTGGGGTGTTGCAGTGCCCCACTCTGAAAAGCCCTGGTTAAAGGTATAGGACAGCCATTTTCAACCACGTGTGCTGTAGTCTGCCACGAATGGTCCCCAGCTGTGCTGCAGGAATTTGGGAGAGAGTCATTTATTAATAGTGTCATACCACTACCCCCAAGGGCTGGTGCCAGCTGGCAGACAGGTGTGGGTTTTGGTCCAGTGCCACTGAGTCAATAAACAACACTAGAGGTAGAAGGTTTAGAGGATTCTTTTATTAAGCATTGAATGCAAGCGGACCCCAGGAGACAAGCTCAGATCTGGGGACCTTGGCTGACTGATGTGATCCATACTTATACACTTCACACAAAGAGTTAGAAAAAGACAGAAGATTTCTTGGTATTTTTCCAACTCTATCGTTTTCAACCCTTTCCCCCTCCTTGCTCCTTGGGACATGGGGCTTGTGGTTTTTCCTATGTTGCAACCAGTTTGAGATTGCTAGTTTATTATTTAATTTTAGCACGTTAGCAGGGCTGTCTGTGGTTTAGCTTAGCTAAGCAATTTGTTATTGTCAGCAAAAATTAGTCACAAGCTCTCCCCCTAAGATAGACTCTGTCTTCCTTCCCCCCTTACAAGGATCATACTTGCTTGTTTCACAGGTCTGACTTTACCTGCTTACTGGGGGTGGGGGTCTTCAAGACAGGAAAATGGCCATCAGTAGGGCCATTGGGGAATGTGAGTCCCCCATTGGCAGCAGTGTGCCTTGTCAACTGTCCAAAAACTGCTGGTGTGCCTTGACTATTTTAGTGCCTTGCCAGTGAGCCATGAGATGAAAGATGTTGAAAATCACTGTTATAGGCTCTCTGCCCTCCATTGTGTCTAGTCACCCTGATAAGTGATCTCTTTGATGCCTTTGGATAAGATCACTTGAAGCTGCCTTAGACTGGGTGGTCTGAGACAGGGCCTCCAAGAGGAGTCCTATCAGGGAGTACAACAGTGGTTTCTTTGGGTCCCTTCCCAAAGAGGAAGAGGGTGAAACAGACTAGGGGGGGGCAATGCGGTGGGCAGCCTTCTGTAGTAGCTGCAGCCCCACAGCTCCCATCCACTTCTTCATGGCAAGCAGATCCACAAGCCAAAGAGCTCTTGGAGCAGGCTAGCTTCCTCCCAGATGTGACACTGTTAAGGAATGTATGCATTCCTGGGCCTGGTGCATGTGGTTTCTGGCAGTACTTGCCACCATGTATATCCTGTGTGGGCAGTGAGTCTGGGTGACATTGGAGAATGTAAGATCCCAGGAAATTTCTGGGCCCCTCCTTTGGCTCCTGGGCCCCCTTTCTGACCCTGGGCCCAGGTGCAAATGACCCCCTTTATCCCCCCTCTCCTAGGCCCTGGACTGAGACCCTTCCAATGTGTTGAGCCTTTTAAAGGGAGAAAACAAACCCCAGAACTTCTACCTGCAAAGCGGTCACCTCCCACTTCATCAGTCTCCCTTATCTCTGAGATGGAGGCTTGAAGCGCAGAGCAACCTGCTGAGTCGTACTTGAGCTAAGCAAAGTGGTGAGTCAACACTTGGCGCACTGCCCACAAGCAGACCATACGCTCCACCCCGCCCATTCTCTCCAGTTTGAATGAATTAGAACGCATGGACGTCACATGGAATTTGCAGCTCCCGTCCAATCAGAGCGCCTCATTTCACAGCCAATGACGAGCCCGTTCGGCAGAAGTCCCCGCCCTCTGATTGACGGCTGGGATGTCCAATCAGGGAAAAAAGCCAAAATCCCGTCAGTCAATCGCATTGAGAAAGGGGCGTTGCTAGAAGGCTGTGGTTCCCTGGACGCTGCAACTGTATGGAAGCCTCACTTCAGGGACGGGGGGAGAGGGAAGGAGTACGGAACAGGTGGGTGCGCGCGACCCTCCGCGTGGAGCGGTTGCTATGGTAACCAACGGACGAAGCAACGGCTCTTTAAGGCGTTGCGGGCCGCAGAGCTTGCCTGGGCTGACTGTGTGGTGGAGGCCGCCGCGCTGCCCCGCGCTCCCCACAGCCTCCCCTTATAGGAGCTGCCAGTTCCATTCTGGCAGGGAAGCTGGGCTCAGCGCAGCCTGGCTAGGCTCTGCCTTGTGCTTTGTGTCATTAGGCTGTGGAACTCCCTGCCACTGGATGTGGTGATGGCCTCTGGCCTGGCTGCCACCACGCACAACACCAGCACCAGCGGGGCTGCCACTGAAATTGAGAGTTGGGAGAGTTGGGACAGACAAAAGAAAATGTTTCTTTTCCTGCTGTGTGGTGAGTCTGAGGAACTCCTTGCCACTGGATGTGGTGATGACACCTGGTCTAGATGCCATCACACCCAGTACCAGGGAGCCTTCACTGAAATCGAATGTTGGGAGAGTTAGGACAGACCAAAGAAAAAATGTAATTACCCAGCATGTGATTGGTCTGTAGAACTCCTTGTCACTGGATGTGGTGGTGGCATCTGGCCTGGATACCTTTTTAAAAGGGAATTGGGCAGATTTCTGGAGGAAAGGTTCATCACAGGTTACAAACCATGATGGGTGTGTGAAACCTCCTGATTTTAGAAATAGGCTGCCTTGCTGGGTGCAAAGGAGGGCATCAATTGTCTTGTTTGTTCCCTGAGGCATGCAGTGGGTCCCTGTGAAATACAGGAAGCTGAACTGAATGGGCTTTGGCCTGATCCAGCAGGGATCCTCTTATGTTCTTCATGTGCATAAGTCCATGAAAGCAAATGAAGAGCTTAGTGATTCCTTATTTATTTTCATTCAAGATGTTTTTTTTTTATTTCCAGTTTCTTCCTCCACCCATTTCCATTACTTAAAAAAAAAAAATTTATTTTCAGTTGTAGAGGTAGATTACCCCTTCTCCAGACATCCAAAATGTGAAATTTTGAATTATTTTTGACTCTTCTGAAATCCAGACATTTTTGTCCAAGACCTGTCTTCTCTAGTGTGAACCCTAGAACAGTGTTTCTCAATCAGAGGCATTAGTACCACCTGTGGTACTTGAGATGGTGTCCGGTGGTACTTATGGAACCCTCAGACACCCTGCACCTGGCAGCGAGACCAGCAATGCAATGTGACAAGCAGCAGTAGGAGGCTCTTCTCAGCTTGTAGAACTCCAGCTTGCACTTTTAATGTGCTTGAAAAAGCCTCCTGTCCTCCCTGAGCCTCTTAGACCAGTGTTTGTCATGTTGCATCTGGCCTCCCAATTCAGAAGTAATTGACCATAACATCATCACCAGTTACTTCCAGTGGTATTTCCAATAGGTGGACCAAGGAAAGTGGTACAGTGGGGGACAAACATTGAGAAACAGTGCACTAAATGGTCTTGTGCTCATTCCCATATATAGCGCAGGTACAGGCTGTAAGTTCTATTCTCTGCAGTGTGTACCTGTACAGATATTGTTGAAAAATGTCTGGGGCAGCAGACACCCATATGGATAACCGTGAAAAGAGCAAGAGGAAGCAGTTCTCATTATATTTATGCAATTATTTCAAAAACCAAACAAATCCAAAATCCAGACATTTTCCCATCCCAAGCAGTCCAGGTAAGGGATACTCAACCTGTATACATTTCTATCTCTTCCTCTGAACAGTAGTGAATGGCCAAGCCCAGATCCACATACAACCTGACCATACATGTATTTAAGGGAAAATAAGTCTCATTTGCTATTCTGGGAGCACACAGTGGAACTTAACATCTGAATGCACATACATAGGTTTGCATTGTAAGACTGCAGTCCTGTATACTCTTAACTGGGAGAAAAGTTCCTGTTGATCTCAGTGGGAATTATTTCTGCATAGACATGCATAAGCTTGTACAGTATCTTTAAGGTCACCACCTTAGCTTCATAGGTTGCATTTACAGACCAACCTTATGCATGTTTATTTGGAAGAAAGTTTCATTAAGTTTGGTGCACTTGCTTCTAGGTAAGCACAAATACAAGTTATCAAACCAGATATGTGCAAAAAAAATTTTAATATCTATATTTTTACATCACTGTACAGCATACACAGATTGCATGAACTACCCTAATCTCTTTTACCTATTTTAGATTTAATGTTTTGTTTTTTAAGTTCGTGGCACTTTGTCTTAACATCAACAGGAAAAAATAGGTTCAGGGTTTTCCTAAAAGGAGAGAAGAAACCTGGTATGTGAACATATTACTGCATCTCATGCTCTCTTTTAAAATTATGATCTGCATGCTGGTTTAAATGGTTTGTCTTCTTCTCTACTATATATAATTTATGTATAGGAAATGTGTGATGCTTGCAGCAGCTGACAATATTTATATATTACTGCAAAGTGTTTGGAACTAGTACAGAGATAATAAGTGGTAAAAAGAGAGTAAATGGGTGTCTGCTACATAAAAAGCAACCATGTCTCCACATTCAGGCTAGTCATTCTGGCACATAAATTACATTTAGCATATGTGCGCCTCTGTATAGTGGCCCTGCGTTCAGCTGTTGCTAGGCAGTACGAGAGGGAGATGGGTCAAAGTATATTTGTGGGTACTGTCTACTATTGTTGCCTTGTTCTAGCAGAGAATAAAATATTGTTGTAGTATTCAGGTAAGATACTGCTACTTGAAGTAGAAACAAGACCCATTAGAGTCAATGGGGCTTACTCCCAGGAAAGTGTGGATAGGATTGGGCTGTTATTCTGCAGTTCTGTCCACACTTATTTGAGAGTAAGCCCCATTGATGATAATGGAACTTACTTC
Organism: Tiliqua scincoides; assembly: GCF_035046505.1. Classification (NCBI taxonomy): domain Eukaryota; kingdom Metazoa; phylum Chordata; class Lepidosauria; order Squamata; family Scincidae; genus Tiliqua; species Tiliqua scincoides. The sequence continues at coordinate 65,842,120 of NC_089826.1, forward strand.
TGAGTAGATGTGCATAGGACTGGGACCTTAGACATATCGTTCAAGCCTGTTTTTACAATTCAAACTGACAGGCTTTGCATTAACTCCTTTTTATTAATATAGACACAAAACAAGAGTACAACAAGTTAATCATTTTATGATAAATAGCAGTCAAGATGTGATCACACAGATTCCTATCCATATGAGCATGAAAAAGTGGGACCTTTTTAGATTTCATAAGTATTTTATTATAATTTAGTTCTGAATTCTTTATTGCTCTAATTCTCACAAAGACTTATCCAGTGCTAAAAGCTATCTAGTCCAGCTTCCTGTATCTCACAGTGACCCACCAGTTGCTTTAGAATTTAAAGTGTAGATGCCTGTTGAATCATGAAGTTCATAATTCAATACATGTAGCACACACACTGGTTTTTTTCTTCCCAAATCACATTTAGGTGGCTTATAAACTTGGAGACAAACGCTATGACAGTGCTGCCTGTAGGTTTAATTTTCACAAGGCCGCAGAAAAATGGTTGAGTACATCTACTTAGGAGGAACTGGGTGCCTAGGAACTAGAATTTGGATCCTTCCATGTCTGTCACATATTGACAGAATTTATGAATTACAATGTAAAATTATACATGTGTATCCTAAATATTGCCTTAGGATTGTGTTGAATAACATGTAAAACTGTTATAATCAGATTTGAGAAGCATGTTGGTTAAACCAGGCATTAAGTATTGTTTTGAAGTTTTTTTCCCCCTTTGTTTGCTTTACCTGCTCTCACTAGTTATTTCTTGACTTCTAGGAAAGATATCTAAAGGGCAACTCATATGTACAAATCCTAAAAATTGTATACCGAGAACTCAAGCTTATGCATGTCTACTCAGAAGTAAGTCCCATTACAGTTAATGTAATCCAAACAACTGAGAATTGTTTTTAATTTTAATGAAGGTTTTCCCAAAAACTGAAAAAGCTTTCTAACAAGAATTGTTTTAATTGTTCCACTGGTGCACTGAATTTCTAGTTTAACATTGCAACTTTTTCCTTACACAGTAATTCTAAGCAAACATTATTTAGATTCTAGAAGAAATATAAAATCCTTTTCTTATGCCGGGTAAAACTAAAAGCCTTCTAATCTAGCTGCATTTCCAGTTTTTTCCCCCCACAGATTGTAATCTCTCTCTATACCTATATAAATTGAAGCCAGGATTTTATTTAATATTTTCTCTACAGAGACATAGGTGTTCTTGATCTGTGAATGCTGACCTTGTTGCTATAAACATAAAACATCTTTAATCAAATCCTTTTTATATAAATGGCAAGTTAAAACCAGCAGGCCAGCTAGAAATATGTCATTGATCCATAATAGATGTAGGTTGCTGGTTTTATTGAACATCTATAGGTATATTTTGGGGGGGGGGGGGAATTAGTACTCTAGAAAATGAATATATATGGCAATGATATCTTATTGCCTTATAAACCAAGACATAATTATTAATTTTTGTTAATAATTAGCCTATTTTTGTTAATAGACATTATTAATTTTTGTTTAAATTCATTGGAAGAAGATTCTGTGCTTTACAAAAGATTTTATATTGTTACTATTGAGTAATTTTTTATTATTATTATTTTTTACTCTTTTAGGTATACAGTATAAATACTGGTGATGACTCTTCAGGAACTGGTTCAGACTGCAGCCAGTTTATATCCCGCGAGAAGAGCCGTGTGCTTTGATGATTGCAACAGTAACACTCCAGTTATCTATACATACAAGACTGTTATTAGCCTAGCTACAGAGCTGACAGATTTCCTTAGGAAACATTGCCATGTCACTGAATGCTTGGAAATAGGTCTCTACTGCTACCCAGCGATTAATCTGCCTTCTTGGATCCTTGGGTATTGCTATGAGCTCATATTCACATAAAGTTTTTAATATGAATTTAGAATATATTGCAGTCACTTTATTCAGATTATTAAAATGCCTATTTGTTTTAGTTTATCCTAGAACCTGCTCTAAATGTTTTGAAATTGCTTCCAGAGGAATCTGTTAATTAAAGATGTCAGGGTGGCTTTTACTGGCAAAACAAATGGCCACAAACCCAAACTTGTTTGGAAATTTAAACCACTAGATGGAGTATGTGCACTGTGATGAACAAAATCCACTTTCTTCTTAAAATTTTGGGTTTGTTTTCTTCTTAAACTTCAGGTGTTCATGTTCTCATAAAACAGCTTGTTTCTCTCTCTGAATCCGGATCTATGAAATAGAGAGAGAGAGAGAGAATTTGCATGTACCTAACACCTTGGTCATCTTCAGTAGAATTTTTATTTTCCTTTAAAGAGCAGGCTATTATACCTTGTTAGAAACTGCTTTGAAACTTCCTTCAGTTTCAAAAAAGGTTTGCCAAATGTCATGGTGGGAGGGGAGGGGGGCTCTTGGTGAAGAAACACAGACACAAGTTCCCTTGAGTGCATGGAACTAGTAATGCATTTGGATTGGATCCTGGCCATGAACATAGGCACAGAAATTTGGAATTAGAACCGCAGGTACTTTTTTATACTAATCAGAGCAAAAGTCCATTTATATTTGGATTCCTCAAAGGAAGGGATTTGAAACATAGTGAGTGGAGGGCTGAATCCAGCCCATTCCTCCCCCCTATTCAAAATTGAGCTGCACTATAGAAACTGACAAGTACACCTGTCATGATTGACAGATAGGTGTGCTCATAGCTGACTTAGTTCATAGAGTCTTAGGCTGATGTGGTTAGCTTTAATGATGTAACTCTGCTTAAGTAGCCCAGTTAGTTCATTCTTTATTTGTCAGTAACCGATTCGAGCTTTCAAAAGATGTCAGGGAGACATTTTTCTGGAATTGTTATTTTGAGAAGCAGGTATGCCAGAGATTGCTATAAAATTTTTATATCTCTAGTTCATGCCTTGTCACTTGGGAAACATTCAGTTAGTTTTCATATGCTAATTTCACAAAACAATGAAAATAAGAGTTGTTTTGTGGCATTTCAAGTTTGCTCCACATTTCTGTATGTCCATCCTTTATATGTTTTATTAAAATACAACACAGCTTCATTTATGCTTTTTAGAGCCCAATCCTGAGCCCTGTGCACCGGCTTACTGCTGGAGTGCACTGTCACAAAGGTGCCATAAGGTCCATTTGTGAGCCCTTTCTGTGGGCCAATGCTGGAGCTAGCCCAGCATGAGTCCATGCTTGGCCAGCACTGGGCCCATGTTCTGGGTGGGGGAAGGGCAGGCAGAGGACAAGAGGAGGTGTGGCGGGGGAGGGGGCAGGGCAGGAGGGGGACAGGATTGGTCTGGCAGAGCTCAGCTCCACCAGATCCTGAGCCCCATGTTGGGCTGCATGGCCTGACATGGGACTCTTCAGTTCTGTGCCAGCTGAAGAGCAGCCGCAGAATCAAGTAGCCCCATTGCAGAGCTGCTTGACTTACTTGAAGGGAAGGGGACGAAAGTCCCCTTCTCCCGAGGTGGCAGTGGCAGTGGCCCAGGGTGCGTAGGATACTGTGACAGATGTTTTTGGTGCTGTGGCAGCCCCACAGAATTGGGCTGTTAGTGGGATCTTAAATCTTAAAGAATCTTATGTTTATCATTTATATTAGCAAAATCCATCTACCAACTGTGTATCAGGGAAGACCTATGAAAATTTCTATGTAGATTAGACTTATAATTTTCACACTGTCTTCATCCAAACTTCTCTGTGTGTGGGGGGGTGGGAAGCTGTCTCTCAGGGGTTTGTCACATAGAATTGCATGGTATATCTATTTCAGTTCAAGATATTTAGTGAATGCAGAGATATTTTGGCCATCCACTGCATCAGAATCACCATGAGATTAAAATGTAGTTGTTTTTTTTCAGTTTCAGTACCTTTATTGGCATACAGTTAAAAGATCATTAAACACTTTCATACAGCTAAAAAAAAAATGTTTGCTTATAACATAACATACCAACTTGCAATTAACTCCCGAAATTCAGAGACTTCAAAGAAATGGGGGCATGCTTCAGATTAGACGCCACAATTTGCGAGATAAATGTGGCTATCTGGGAAATGGTGTTAGGGTCAGTGGAAGCTAATAAGGCTTGCAATATAGCAGAATCCTCCAAGAAAAAATTGAGATAGGGTTGGAGAGCTGGACATTTCCTCCTGGCCTCATAATGAAGTGGACAATGGAAAAGAAGATGGACTAAAGTTTCTACAGCACGCTGAGAACATGGACAAATTCTCTCATGTGGAGGAGTACCATTGAATCTGCCCCAGAGGACAGCAGATGGAATGGAATTACTACGGGCCATAGAAAAGGCCCTTCTAGTTTTTGGACATTCCAAAGTGTATAAATAGTTGGGAATTTCCCCTACTCTGACCGGTAAATGAAAGTGTAATGGTGAGCAGACTTTGTTGGCAGCAGATAAAATATTGGAAGTATGAATATCCAGGAGTCTCTCTTTGATGAGCCTAATGCCTCGTCTTGTGACAACTGGCCAAGTAAATCAGGCTGAATTCCCAGTTGTTTTATTTTTGTAGTCCAAAATTTATCTGTAAAGTAAGGGTCATCAAGAAGATGGAATAGAAGAGTGTTGGAATCAGTATTGTAGAGAATTTTAAGCCAATATTTAGTCGCTCTAATCCACGCCAGAGTTTCAAGTTGGATTTGACCTGATTCTATACAGAGCACCTCATAAGAAACACACCGGGGCAAACCTAGTATGCTTCTTAAAAAGACTGACTGAATCTGCTCCAGTGAGCTATTAAACGATTGGATCCAGAGTGGCACCCCGTATAGAAGTTGGGGGGAGCATTTCGCATTAAAGACCTTCAGTGCCGCTGGAATATACGAGCCACCTTTGCTATGGAAAAATTTAACAATGGCTTGCGAAGAGGCTTTAGCAAGGGAGCGAGCCATATAACGATGGCACGTCCATGCTAAATTATGCGAAAAAAGAATGCCCAGGTATTTGAATGTCCTAACCTGTTCTACAGTTTGTCCATTAAATCTCCACTCTCCAGGACCTTTCAAAAACTACAATTTTTGACTTGGTATAATTAATTTGTAGCTCATTAGAGCAAAAAAATTCAATACACTTCTTAATCAAGCGTTTCAACCCCAAGCTAGAACGAGATAAAATACCCGCATCATCAGCATATAATAAAATTGGGACCTGCAAGTCCCTCAATCCAGGAGGGTGACCGTCGACAGGGGCTAGAGCAGGAGCCAGGTCGTTTAAAAAGAGATTAAACAGTGTAGGAGCCAACACACAACCCTGCTTCACCCCCTTGTTGGTGAGAAATTCATCAGTGCAATTACCTCTCGGGGAATATCTAACTTGGGCAGTTGTATTTGAATATAAACCCCGGATAAGAGCAAGCAGTTTAGGATCTAGCCCCATACGAGCTAGTTTTATCCATAAAAGATTTCTGCTCACATTATCAAAAGCCCCTTTGAGGTCTAAAAATGCAACAGAGAGTTTTGATCTCATTTGGGTGGAATATTTGTGCGCTAAATGTTGGAGAATGAGGGCATGATCCAGGGTGGATTTCCCCTGTCTAAAGCCTATTTGTTCTGTTCCCAAGATGTTAGAATGGGTAATCCATTGATTAAGGTGCTGAAGGAGAAGTTTTGCGTACAGCTTACCAATTACAGAAATTAAGCTGATAGGTCTAAAATTGTCCGGCTTGCAGGGATCACCTTTTTTAAAAATGGGGATCACTATGGCTTTAAGCCAGACTTTGGGAAATTGACCAGAAGCATTGATAGCTGAAAAGAGCGGGGCCAGAATGGATGTCCAGAACCCTCTCCTTTAAGAGTGAAGCCCAATAACAACTCACAACAGGAGAGGGAAAGTTTAATTACCACTGCTTGCAATACACGTCTGAGATCAATTCCCTCTGCTGTAGTTCTTAATATTCCTTATGGAGATTAAAATGTAAAGGACGTTGCTAGTTACTTTAGGAATGTTTGAACTGACTTTCATAATACTGAGTGCAGAATAACACTGAAAGAATATTCTATTAATATCTAGAAATAAAGGCCAGTTATAATATGTTAAATAAATACAATTTTGTTGTAACTTGACAATGTTTTTTATTTCTAATGTCTAGTTCTTGAGGATAGTTTTCGTTACTAAATTAAATTTTGTGTTTTGTTAGAATTCTTCAAGTGCCAGCTGCATATTCTCCTATTGATCCAGATGCCTTGCCAATGCTGTCTGCTTCTTTTATGAAAAAGTGTAACTTCCAGTATGTCCTTGTAGACAAAAACAAAGTTGATGTAAGTGCAGGTGCTTCCAACATTTTTTTCAATATTAAAAATATGATTTATTAAAATATGATTAAAATATTAAATTAAGTATTTAAATTAAATATTAAATTAAATATTTTAAATATTAAAATATGATTTGAAAACATGCTATTAGGAGATTCAGGGCCCAATCCTATCCAGTTTTCCAAGCCTAGTGCAGCTGTGCCAAGGAGGTGTGAATTGCCTTCTGTGGTGGGGAGGCAGTCACAGAGGTCTCCTCAAGGTATGGGGACATTTGTTCCCTTACCTTTGGGCTGACTTGCGGCTGCACTAGTGCTGGAAAGTTGGGTAGGATTGGGCTCTCACCTCTTGCTTCTCAAACGTACAGCTCAGTCTCTCTGTATTTACTTGGAAGTAAGCCCAACTGAATTCTTAGGATGGGCTCTCAAAACTGTATTAGTCTGCAGTTGAACTCATTCTTAGTGCTGATTTGCTTGGGGTTTTAAACTTAAGTCTGTTGTTTTTTACTATAAACTTTACACACTAGTAGCCCAATCCTTACTCATGTTCCAGTGTCGATGCAGCCATGCCAAAGGGTCATGTACTGTATCTTGTGGTGGTAAGGGGCAGTCAAAGAGGCCACATCCAGGTAAGGAAACGTTTGTTCCCTTACCTCAAGTCTGTATTGCAACTGCATTGGCACTGGAAAGTTGATTAGGATTGTGCTGATAATTATCTTAGCCCCATTTGCAGAATTTCTTGCATGCTATTGTTATATATTTAACAGTATTTCACAGCATTTGGTTGATGCTATTTCAGCAATAAGCCAGGCATCTAGAAGCAAGTCCCCATGAATTCAGGAAAATGTAAAAATTATAGGCAGTTTTCAAATCCCATAAGAGTCTTGGGGTCCAAACCAGCAAGCATTAGTCCTGTGCTACTTCACCAAGCTTCAGTTCATTTAGTTGTGGACCACGGCCTTAGGTGAAAATCTCTTTCTCTTGAAGTCAGCCTACAAATAAGATGTCATAAAGTACTCATTACTTTTGAAAATATTTTGAATTACTTGTTGTAAGATCATAATACAGAGAAAAAAGTAATAGATTATACACGCTATAATAACATCTTTTACTCTCTTTCAGAGCTTTGCAGTAACACATGGACCTTTGTTTTGCCATGATTCAATTGAAATAGAGAAACTTGATTTAATACTTTTCCAAAGAAACTGCTGCAACATTAATATAAATCCACTGATAGCTTGTGTAAATGATAACAACAATGAAAGTTCTTCAGTGAGAAGTGACTGGGAGGCACCCATCTTAGACCAACATGGAGCAAAGCCATTTAAAGGGTTTTTGGATGTTAGGCAGAAACACTCCTTGGCGTATATTTTACATACATCAGGAACAACAGGGATCCCCAAAATTGTACGAGTGCCTCATAAATGCATAGTACCAAATGTTCTTCATCTTCAGTAAGTCCATTTTCCTTTTCTAAACGACTGTTTAAAAAAATAGCTCGAGGGCAGGTTGTTACATTGAAAGCACCTAAAATTGGCAAAGATAATATCCAACATAAATCTTGTCTGCAAAGCTTGCCTCTTAGGGCGCAGTCCTAACCCCTTATGTCATTGCTTTCCGGCACTGGCATAGCGGTGCCAATGGGACATGTGCTGCATCCTGCAGTTGGGTGTCACTCACGAAGGCCTCCTCAAAGTCAGGGAATGTTTGTTCCCTTACCTCAGAGCTGCATTGCCCTTATGTCAGTGCAGGAAAGCACTGACATAAGGGGTTAGGATTGTGCCCTTAACCAGACAAATATAGAAGGATATGGGTGAAGATCTAGCCGCAGCCTCATCTTCACAAATATGTTCTTCTCAGATTAAATTTGCAGTTATAGCTTTAGAAAACATCCTGTTGCTTATGTTTCAAAATATACCTCTTCACTAAGATGGAAGTTTTAAAAATACTTTCTTGGAAGTCTCATTTAATTTATTTGGCCTTACTTCTGTTTAGGGTTGACTGCTAATCAGACCTTTATTTTGCAATGAACTTGGAGGTAGCCTGCTGTAATTATATTAGAATGCTCACCTTAGTATGTAATGTTATACTAACAAAAGTATTGCATGTTTTGTACTTGATGGCAGATAACAAGAGTGGGAACGTACCAACATATTTTTTTTGTATGAGAGTATAGTGAAAGTGTGCGATTTAGATTTTGCAACAGTATAGCTAGTGTGTAGTAATATCGTAGTTTAAAAAAAATTAAAATAGTGTGCAGAAGAGCATGCTTGAGATCAGAACTGCAGCAAGAAACAATGTATTAAACTACTTCACCAAGCTGGTTTATGCTCCATTTTTGGTGCCTGCTCCTTTTTTATTTTTAATTTTTTTTAAAGAAGAAAAAACCAATATAGACCAACTCTATAAGCCCTTAAGGACTGGTTCACACATGCTTGTTCATCACTTCATCCATCAAAATTTAAAGACACTTTCATCACTTCTCCTCAACACAATTGCAGTGCTTTTCAGTGGCATCAGTTCCTATGTTCCATAAAGCAAGTGATAGCTATGCATGTGTGAGTCAGCCCTTAGGTAAAGAGTTATTTTACCTGCTAATTGGGTAAGAGGCACTTTTTCAAGTGGGTGCTCCTTTTTTTAGCAGGGGGAGAGTAACTGGCCCACCTCACCCCAGCACTGTCTGTTCTAGTGGCTGTCTGCTGGTATTCCTTGGCATCTTTTTAGATTGTGAGCCCTTTTGGGACAGGGAGCCATTTAGTTATTTGATTTTTCTCTGTAAACTGCTTTGTGAACTTTTAGTTGAAAAGCGGTATATAAATACTGTTAATAATTAATAATAATAATTTTCTCTTTAAGTGCATTTTCTTTTACATCTTTCAGCAAATGAGGACCCAGTTGCAACCAATTTTGCAGTGCTGGTGCAGCTGTGCCAATGGGGCATGCACTGTATCCTGTGGTGCGGAGATAGTCACAGAGGCCTCTTTAGATATGGGAACATTTGTTCCCTTATCTTGGGGCTACATTGCAGTTTCACCAGTGTTGGAAGGTTGGATAGGACTGGACCCTGAGCCAGTTTCAGTCTTGATTGACTGGTATGCAAGAAGTAAAGATTTACTTGCTTTTTGAAGATAGAGGTACTTCTCAATTCTCTATGCACTGAATCACAATCTATCTTTTACAAACAGTCCTAATTGTCTTTTAAAGTTTTGTCACTTCTCTCTCCATCTGAATTCCTGTCCCTGTTTTGCTGGAGTTTTATTGCTGCAATTCCAGTTGATTGCTCAAATGCCCTGCTTTCAGAACAGAAATAATAAGCCATATGTTTTTTTATGGTTGAATTAAGCCATCAAATCATTTCAGTTCTAGAAAACACATTTTTAAGCACAGTCAGCCTTGAAGGCATACTTTAGTTTTGTATGCTTTTCAGGATTTCAGTTTATTTTATAACATGATAATCCATCATTTTGCTTCCTTATTTACTTGACCTGATTTTATTTTGGACTGTTATAAGCAATATTAGATATGATCCAGACAGCACCTTTTCAGTGATTTTTTCACCTGTTAAATCATTAGAACTTGAAGGTTACTGGATGCTGCCCTACAACAATAGTTCAAACTGTATATAGTTCAAGCACTTGCTCCCAGGTGGAAGCTCTGATGCCAGAAGTAAGCCCAGCAGAGAGTAAGGGCCCAATCCTACCTAACTTTCCAGCACCAATGTAGCCACACCAACAGGGCATGCACTGCATCCTGTGGTGGGGAGACAATCATGGAGGCTTTCTTAAGGTAGGGGAATGTTTGTTCCCTTACACTGGGGTTGTATTGCAGCTGCATCTGTGCTGGAAAACTGAATAGGATTGGGCCCTAAGGCTATTAGGGAATAGCACTGCAAGGTGGTGAGTGTAACTGTAAGGGGGAATTAGTTTCCCTACCCATGTTTGTTTGTTCCTTAAATTGTACTTTAAATCATTTTACTTTTTTATGTGCTATGCGTATGTCTCATGGGGTACATGAACCCTGCCCAATTTTCTTTTGGCCTTTGCCTGAGCAGTACCCCAAGGAATGTCCTGCTGCTTCTGAGCTTTCAAGGTTACTGAAAACTGACAACCCGAGTGGTAGCCCTCAAAACATCTGCTGTTATGGTGAGAGGAGGAATTGTTGACAATTTGAATTTTGCATGGAGTGACATCATTCTTGTTGTAGAAAATGTAAGGGGCTTTCTATGACACTGTGACAGCCTCAGACTCCAAAACTTATACTGTACAATGGCTGAAGTATCTGTATTCATCTCTTTTTCTTTAGAGATGTTTTTAAGGTTACCCCAGATGATACAGTGTTTTTGGCTTCTCCCTTGACATTTGATCCATCTGTAATTGAATTATTTCTTGCCCTGGCAAGTGGAGCTTGTCTGCTTATAGTACCTACGGTGATTAAAATGATGCCGCATGAATTGTCTGAGACTCTCTTTAAACGCCACGGAGTGTCTATATTACAGGTAAGATGTGGGAAGTGGTGATTTGACTATCCAACTACTGTTCACTCTGCATAATGCATATATGCAGCTGTGTCTTTCCATGAATGCAGGGAGTGTTAGTAGGAAGGGCTGCACCAGAGTTGGTTTATGTAGGACAGTCTTGATGTTTGGTTCTTGTGCCAGTGTGCCATTGGTGCGGTATGGCTAGGGCAGACTTAGGATATGATAGACATCGTGCCAGCATCTGTGTGACGGGGCACAGTGTCCTAATAGGATTGTGCCACCACAGTCCCATTGCTCTCAATTCCCCTGCAGGCATCTTGATACCCTGTACAAGTGCTCTAACCCACAGTTTGAGAACCAAGGCAATGTGTTCCTGATCAGTTATTAGATTGGCCAGCAGATCCTGAAGCAATTGAGATTAGAGTACTTGTGTGATTGCTTTGCAGTCATACAGTTGATACCACTGGTTTTTCCTTCCATCCCATATTTACAGATTCTGAGCCCAGATGGCTGAAAAGTTATACTATTCTCACTCTGAAGTCTTAATTTGAAGTGGTGGTAGTAGCCATAAGAACCTGCCTAGTGCCAGTTGGTTGTCTGTTGCAGACTGAATTATGTCTGTGGCTGCCAGTTGCCAGTCTCTCTGTATTTGATAGTATGTTCAGTATAGCAGCGGATTTCTTAGAATAACAAATAACCTGCCTGTATGCTTATTTTACACAATATGCAGGCTACACCAACACTTCTGAGAAGATTTGGAGTTAATCTCATTCAATCAACTGTGTTGTCAGCTGATACATCACTGCGCATCTTGGCTCTTGGTGGAGAAGCATTCCCTGACCTAAATGTGTTGAGAAGCTGGAAGGGAAAGGGAAACAAAACACATGTGTTTAATATCTATGGTATAACAGAAGTTTCCTGCTGGGCAACCTGCTACCAGGTTCCTGAAGAGATTTTTAGTTCTTGTCATCGGTAGGAAATATCATTCTGTTTTTTGTCCTGTGCTTGTACTTTAATTGATGAATAAATGATAAAAGGATTAGTAGTACAAATCCTCTATAGATGGAACACTCAGAGAAGTTCAGTGGGTTTCTGGGATAAAGAATTTCAAAGCCAGGCCTATAACCCTTATGAATAACACAACCTTGAAAGAAGCTGATATATTCTGAATTGAGCTTGTGCTGTTGTATATTTAAAATGTATAAATATATGTAATAGTTCACCGGAGATGAAGTATCCGTAGGAAGTTGCTGAAATGCTGGTAATCTTTTTCAGGATTTTTTATCGCTTGTCCAAATAATGTTTTAAGAAAATATTTATTCTTCTGTTACCTCCCTTCCATACTCTTCTTTCTTCCCCTGGGTTTTAGATTTGATTCCCTTGTACCACTGGGATCACCACTGTCTGGAACAACAGTTGAAGTGAAAGATGCTAATCGTTCTGCCATTCTAGAAGGTGAAGGTCAAGTGTTCATAGGTGATTTTTCTGCTTACATTTTTTTAAATTATGGAATTTACTATCACAAGAAGTGATGGATACTAGCTAAAGTGGCTTTAAAAGAGGATCAGACAAATTTAGGGTGGATAAATCTATCAATGACTAAGTAAGTCCTCCATGTTCATAAGCAGTATGTCTCTGTATACCAATTTCTGTAGCTGAGGATAGGTTACTGTCTTCATGTCCTACTTCTGATTTCCTGGAGGTACCTGGTTAGCCAGTGCTAGAAGGAAGTTGTTTGCTATATGACCCTTCTGTCTGTTGTATCAGGGTTTATGTTTTTGCTTTTAGTACAACTGTGTACAATCTTGTGACTAGATCATTGGGAACTTGAAGTTTTTAAACCATGTTGTTTTTAGTGCTGTGAGGCAGATTAGTTAATGGTTGTTGTTAAAGAGATTTTTTTTTAGCATTTTCCGCCTTTCAGAAGCTTCAGATATATGTATTCTGAAATTCTCTGAAACATAAAATGAAGTTGTATATTTTGATCCCCATTATCATAATGAGGCTTTTTGAAAAAAGATCAGGCAAATTTAGGTAATGTATTTGACAGTATGTTGCTTTTTGTAACTTGTGTTATAGTGATAAGGTTTGTTGTTTGTTTCAAAATAGAATTATAAAGACACTGTGTGAAGGCAAAGTTGGAGGACAAAATGGGTGCAGCACCTTTAGTTAGCAATGACTCCCTTTTCTCTTACTCTCTGCTGCTGCTTCTTCTCACTTATTTGGGATGTACTGGGAATTTGGTTCTTTTCACTGACACCACCCAAATAGAAGGAGGTTGCCCTGCAGAAGTCTCCTTCCCTGATTAACAAAATCCAGGGAGTCTGCTGCCTGAGCTGGCATATGCCATAGATGTGAGAGAACCACTGCCACAGAGAACACTGAAAGAAGCAAACAGTACCAGGATATGATAGGTTGAGAGCTGTGGTAAGCCTGCTGCCTCCTAGTTAAGCCAGGCTAGTAAAAGTTAAACTACAATAGTAAAAATAAGGAGTTTATTAAAAGGCTGAGGAATCAAAACAATAGATCAAAAAAGGCATGGGATAAAAGCAGAGACAAGTGTAAAATAAAGGGAGGGGTGGCTTTACTCCTGGTAAAGTGAAGGGAGGGGTCACTTGTCTTGAGAGTGAAGCCTTTCTAAGTGCCTGGAAAGAAATTGACTGTCTGCCTGCCACTCTTGTGCATTACAAAGGTAAGCAAGGCTGTTTTTAAATTGCTGAGCAAGGGGACATTGTTTCTTAAATGAATTTCCTTTAATGTGTTTTTTGGCATCCACATTTTGGGGTTCTGAGAACAACCCTCGTGGATACAAAGACTCAACCTGTATTGTGGTTTATTGAGATCACATTACATCAGCATTGTAAACAGGTGCACTTGTGCAAATGTTTTAGAGTTTAGTGGGAGTGGAGGGGTTGCTTTTCCCTGTCAAGTGTAGCTTATCTGTGCTATCTATTATTTAGCCCCCTTTTCACTGCTGTCTGCATTGTATGGATTAGTGGAGTGGGAACTGATGAACTGCCTGTTCTTGTTTTGTACAGGAGGCAAGGAACGTGTATGTTTCTTAGATGATGAAGTAACACTGCCTGTGGGCACAATGAGAGCAACTGGAGACTTTGCAAGAGTTAAGGATGCGGAAATATTTTTCTTGGGGCGGAAGGACAATCAAATTAAACGTCATGGGAAACTGCTCAATCTTGAATACATACAGCAGGTAATGTAATAAATAACAATATATCTAGAGCAGCGTTTCTCAAACTGTGGGTCAGGACCCACTAGGTGGGTCACAAGTCAATTTCAGGTGGGTTGCATAGCATCTCACTCAGCCGAAATTGAAAATACAGAGCTGAAAATACAGGGTACAGAGTTGCTGGGCAGGGCAGGCTCCTGGTGGAGAGAGACATAGTGCTTTGCCCTGAATAGGTGGGAAGATGGGATGCTGGGAAGGGCAGAGAGCTGTGTGGTTGGAGAAGAATCCAAGTCTGTGTTCTGCTTTAACTTCTGAGCTGGAATGTTTGAATTCCAAGCTGTGCAATATAACTGCACAAGCTCACTGTGTAATGGAACCTTTGGCTTATTGTGGCTTAGGTTTAAGGACTAACTTGATGATGTCACCTCTGACCATGACATCACTTCCAGGTTAATGATATCACTTCTTTTGGGTCCCAACAGATTGTCATTCTAGAAAATGAATCCTGGTGCTAAAAGGTTTGAGAACTACTATCCAGAGAGTTCTTTAGTATCCTGAAAGTTACTTTTGATCCTTGAAGTATTTGGAGAATGGATAGTGCTAGAGTTCTTGAAGATTGCTTTGGTAGAATTAGGGAGCAATTCTAACCCCTTATGTCAGTGCTTCCCAGCACTGGCGTAAGGGCAATGCAGCTCTGAGGTAAGGGAACAAACATTCTCTTACTTTGAGGAGGCCTCTGTGAGTGCCACCAACTGCAGGATGCAGCACATGTCCCATTGGCACCACTATGCCAGTGCTGAAAACCACTGACGTAACAGGTTAGGATTGTGCCCTTAGAGGTTCTTTCAGGGGAAATTAAGAGGCTTTGAACTTAACAATAGTGGGTTAGTGAATATCTCACTTCTTTTCTTCAAATTCCATGCAAAAGACTGATAAAAATGAACAGTAAGAGACAAAAGGCTGATAAGGGGAGGTTTAAAAGGTTTTGTGAAGAGGAACCAGGGAAGAGTAGGAGAGGCATACTGCATCTGAAATGGGAGAAGGAGTTAGTAGGAAAAAATTAGGTGAATGATTTTTAAATGATTTTGCTCTTAACAAATAATGAGTTGACTCTGCAGATTTTTGAATATATGTTCCATGCTTGCCTGGTGAAGATGTAATTGTCCTGATCTCTATTGTAATAATGGTTAAGAGACTGAAAGCGAGCTGTGGGATTGTGTATTTCTTTCCCCAGGCCTTCTCTTCCTGTGTGTGCATTTCCCTATTGGCTTTTTCCATGCTTAACCAACTTTTAATCAAAGCACCCATAATAACCTGGACTTGAAAACAGAGTTTCCTAGAGATTAAGAACATTATATATTGTGCTACTTTTTTTTTATTGTGTGCCACTTGTGTTACATAAAGTAACTTAGGGCACAATCCTAACCAGGTCTACTTAGAAGTAAGTCCTATTTTGTTCACTGGGCTTACTCTTAGGAAAGTGTGGTTAGGATTGCAGCCATAGTAATTTACTAAGAGCCTAATCCTGAGCTCTTAGCACCGGTCCACTGCTAGCGCTGAGTATCACAAACATGCCATAAGGCACATCTGCAGCCCTCAGTGCTGGCACTGGGCTAGCACTGGTGGACTGGTGCAGCTCCGCTGCTCTGAGGCAGCCCAAACTGCCAGGTAGTGGAGAGGTAGGTGGGGGGAGGCAGGGTTCCTGTGTGGGGGGAGGCAGGGAGATGGTGGGGAGGAGGCGTGCCGGGGGACGGAGGTGGGACTGGAAGAGCTCTGCTCCTCTGCCTTCAGAGCCTCTGTGTCTGGCTGTGGGTCTGACACGGAGGCTCTTGATTCTATGGCAGCCCAAGGTTTGCTGTAGAATTGAGTAACCCCATTGTGGGGCTACTTGCCTTACCTAGGGAAAGGGGAAGAAAGGAGGCACAGCTGCCTTGTTGCTCACAGGATGCCACGACAGCTGTTCCAACGCCGTGGCATCCTGGTGCAACAGGCAGCTCAGGATTGGGCTTTAAGTTATTTATCTTATTAGTACAGCGAGTATGCTGCAAGCAGGCATGCCAGAAAGGAAAATTGGGGAAGGAGCATGATTGGAGAGAGCCTCTTCAGACAGGATATGCAGGAAAATCAAGGTATGCAGGAATATCATTCTTTTAAAAAATATCCCCAGCCTCTAAAATAGAATCTCCAGTCTGATGGAAACTGAGAGTTGTACATGTGCACTATACTTATTCTGCCATTGAACTCTCAAAGCAGAGAGCAGTATGCAAGCATTTGCTCAACCGAGGCAGACTTGCACTCAGCACCTTTCCCTGGAGCCAACATTCGGAAGATGCTAGATGCTTCTCATTATGTCTAAAGGGAAGGTTAATGTCATGGCTGTCTATGAGTCTAGCTGAATCTGCTAGGGCCCATTTTCTCAAGTCAGCTCGAACAAAGAAGCTGCTGTATGGCGGGTGAGCATGGCAAAGTGTGGGAGAGCAGTTGGAGAGGAAATATACAAGGAAGAAACTGATCCACCTCTTTGCCCAACTCCTCCTTCCAAGAATATTTTCTGTAGACCTCCAAAATAATGTTGAGGATTCATCTGGTAAACAATTTTTTAACAATGGTCAAGAGTTTTTTCCCCAGAATGCTACTCTCTGTCAAATATGGAAATACAGATGTTAGCCATTAATATAGCCATGAATATTATATTCATTTGCATAATGATAGGACTAAAAATGTATTGCCAAGTGATATTTGATGCCATTTAACTATTTCTATTCATTGCCAGCATTGCAGTCTTTCTCTCGCTCTCTCTCTCTCTGTAGCTGAGAAATAGGTATCATTCCATTCTTTACTGTGTGTAACTGGGTCACTCCTATACCAACAGAAATTTATTCAGTAAAAGGTACTTATGCATTTCTTATCTAGGTCAAATGATGCAACAACTAACTATGTTCCAAGCTTTTAGGGTTATATACAGTATCTTGCTTGTTGCTTCAGTACAATCATTCCATCACATTCATGGCCACTACAGTTTATCTGAATTATAAAATGAAGGAAGAGTTGAAGCCAATACAGACTCAGATGTATGTAGGGAGGATGGTTCTTCTCTTTCTATCACTTGTGGCTGTCATTTTTGTCAAAGTAAAATTATTTTATTTTGCAGATAGCAGAGGGCTACTGTCAAGTGGAAACTTGTGCTGTGATCTGGTATCAACAGGAAAAATTAATTCTTTTTGCTGTGCCCAGAGGCATTTTAAAAAGAGAAGACCTTTTTAAGGAACTCAAGGAACACCTCCCTAGCCATGCAGTCCCTGATGAACTTTTGCTGATTGACACTTTGCCCTTCACATCACATGGTAAATGAAATGTACAGTAGTGTGAATAAAAACAAGAACTGTAATCCAGAGTGCCATTTTAGATACCCCCAGGTTTGAAAGCACATGGTGAGAACTTTGAGTTTCCCTTTTCTTAGAACAGCAGATTTCCATACCATATCACAAACAGGTTTGAATGTCTCTCAAATTGTTTGCCATATAGGATCTGGGAGGGTTCCGGTTGAATCCATGTCCAAAACTTTGCCAAGCTAGATGTAAGCACATGATTCTCTGGATTGGGACTCTTGCTTTCTGCACTATTGATACATGTAAACTATTGTTGTATGATGTAGCAGATTTCTACATAATCAGTCTTTACATATTCTTGTATACTCATATTCTCCAAAATGTGGCAATTGCACCATACATTTTAATGCAATGATAAATGTAGATTCTCTAGCCCTAGCCTCCACTTTCACTAAGTTCAGTGTTATATCAGAATGAGTGCTCATATCTTAAAAACAAGGGAATCTGGTTGAAGTACATACTTGAGCTATAGCAAATACATCGAAGTGCTAAATTTGTGGATGTGATAAAAACTTCTTTTGATTCTTTCTTTTGTACAAAGGCAAAATTGATGTGTCTGAATTGAACAAGATTTACAGCAGCCATCTGAACTTCAGGAAGAACAACAGTAAGCTATGCAAGAAAGAAGAATTGTGGGAGAGACTGCAATATTTATGGAAGGTAGTGTTCTGAGTTGCATCTGTCACTGCATTTTGGGTCCCCATATGTGTCAGGAATTAAAAAGTTTTGAATAAGGAAGAAGAATGTATTCTGAATATTCTCGCCTCCTTTAGTATATGTACTGTAACTAGTGCCATTCATTTGGTATTTTAATATGGCTTTATTGCAGTAGCTGTATGGAAACCATAGCAATTCATTTTTTTCCCTCAAAAAGCTAGAGCTGGACCCTAGGGGCCAACTGCATGCTACAGAGAACACAAAAGTTTGGCCGCCTTTTTTTAATTCTCTAAACTGGTGTGAGGCAGAGGGCTGCAATCAGCCTGAAAATGCGTTACAGGATTATGGGGGCTTTATTTCATAGGCCATGCCATGGTTCTGACCCCAATCACACATGTTCCACCGAGCTATCTATAGAGTTAAAACAAATTCCAATGACAGCCAGTGGAAGCTTCTCTAAAATTGTAAGCATACTCAAGGAAGCACACAATTTGGATCAGAACTTAAACAAGAGGCTCCACACTCCTCCTACCCATATTTTGCTACCACCCTTTGCCCTAGTTAAAGATAAAAATAAAAGCAAGAGCCAAACTCACACATTTTCCATCATAAGTGTTGGCCCTAGTGGACCAATTGTAAGGAATAGGGCAATCTACTGCCATTTAATTTGTCAGGTTTTCCTGAATATTACCTTGTATGCCAAATAAACTAGAATACTTGCCTCTCTGAGAGTAAGTAGGGCATAGAATTTTTGTTTTCAGGCTACTGTTCTGAAAACTTCCTAAAAGATTTGCTTGTTTCTATGTCATAGAAGCTGCATACAGACAGACAGAATCTTTCTAATAATTTTCCTTTGCAGTTATTTGTATTGCCTTCTGGCACAGCCATCTGACTTCAGTATAAGTTTTGCTTTCTTTTTAAAAGGGGAAAAATATTATATGTTTGCAAAATTTCAGTTGGCTTGGACTCTGTTCTCAGTTGGCTACCTATAGTCTATATTGGTTACTCTGATTCCTGGGATTTTGTTGCTCTGTGAATTACTAATTTGTTTCACTGTTGGGGTGTAGTCAGGTGTGTGGTCCATGCTTTTCTCTCTTCTCTTCTTCCCTAGTCTCTTCTGAAACTTCCAGATGATTCCAGCAGCATTTCACAAGATTCACTGTTTTTGTACAGTGGTGGAAATTCTCTTAATTCATTACAGTTTCATGAGGAAATTGAACATATGGCAGGCAGGGCAATCCCTGGTCTTCTGGAAATGATCTTTAGTCGCTCCATTGGTGAAGTCTACAGACATGTTCTAAAAACAGTTTTTCCAAGTCAGGATCAAACATTAAGCTGTAACGATTCTGTGAAAAGAAAACTGAGTGAAAGCAGTGGAGAGGAACACAGTAGAAAGTGTAAAGAATCAATATCTGGAAAGCCCATAGAGACTGAGGCATACACCACTGGATTTATTGCAGTAAGCCGAGGAAACCGGTTGTTGTCTATATGTGAATCCTTGAAGGACCAGAGTAATAGAGGACAGACGGGGGTTCACCTAAGTCAACAGGCGGCTTCTTCACCTCTTACAACTTCTGATGGGATGAAATGTCAAGACCGAGCAAGTGAAATTCTGAAGAGTAAGCCTGGTGAGTCAGTTGCCAGCAGTGAAAATATACCAGAAGTTGATTCTGTACAAGAATTTCCCATTCAAGAGAACCTTGGAACAAGTGCTGAAAAGTTGACATTACACATAAGGTGGAAGTCAAACTTGGGGAAGTGTGTAGATGCATCTCCACTAGTTGTAATACCAGCTGCTGATGAATTATCTGCCTCTGTATATATTGGGTCTCATTCTCACAAGATACAAGCAATTGACCTATTTTCAGGAAAAGTCAGATGGGAGAGAAACCTTGCAGATCGTATTGAATCCTCTGCCTGTGTGTCTAAGTGTGGAAGCTTCATAATTCTTGGTATGTTTTAAATCTTGTTTTGCCTATATTTTTGACATACTAAGCAAACTGCAGTGTGTTTCTAGTGATCTATAAGAGGCATCTAAAGTTCAATACACGCAGAAATAATCAGTAGATGTATTGGTCTATGGAAAAAAATCCTAAAGCTGATGTAGGATACTGAAATGATTTCCTTGCTTTGGCTTTCAGACCCCTAGTTCAGTAACCCATGTAGATTATTTTTGTCAACAAAATCATGTAGTAAATAAATATGGAGAACAATCTGTTATGAGGTGGCTGCTTTCTTATGTGAGTGTCGTACACATCAGTGGAGACAAGCTTGTAATGAACACTGCTGGTTTTATGAATTTCAGGTATATAAAAATGCACGAAAATAGATTCTAATGATTCATATTGTTTTGCATTCACGAAGATGGTTACGATGCTCATCCAGATATCTTTTTTGTTTGTTTGTTTCTGTGGTTGTATTCTCATACAGGATGTTATAATGGATTTGTGTATGTACTCAGAAGCAGTAATGGGGAAATACACTGGATATTTCCTACTGAAGATGCAGTGAAAAGTAGTGCTGCTGTGGATCCTACCACAGGACTAGTCTTTATTGGATCTCATGACCAACACATATATGCTTTAGATATTTATGTAAGTAGTCACAAATGCTAGATGTACAAGAACTAAGAAAGTGCCTCCTCTGTCCAGCATTTACTTTGAAGTAAACAATTTCAGTGGAACTCACTGTCAAATGCTTAGAACTGCAGCTTTAACCATTACCAATAAACACTGACTCAACCTAGATGACAAACTGGGAGTCATGGACCATGAGCTGACATAGGCATTTTAACATTGATTGCTTATTGATTTTAACTTTGTAAGCTGCTTTGAGTACATATTAATGTAGGAAAACCAGGTATAAATTATTTAAAGAAAATAATTAGTAAATTAAATAAGATTCAAGTTAATTAGATTTGCTTTAGAAGGTTGTCAGATTATTTGGTGCTGACTCTCTTGGCACTTTAAAGTGCTTGCCACACTATTCCTGTCTTGCCACACTATTCCTGTTTTTCCTATTGTAAAACAGAAACTGTTTGGCATATTTACATCACAATTCTAGTCTTTGTTTGACTTGTTAACACACATTTTTGTGTACCCTTTCTTCTTTCTGAATTTGCATAATGCTATTAGTTTATGAAATAGAACTGTGTACCATATACCTTCTTCCTAAATCTAATGTGAAAAAGGTAAGTATTGGAATTGACATGAGTTTTGGTAGGCTGAATACCAGTATTTCACAAAGAGATTTACCTGCAGAATAAAAAACAATTTAAAATGTGCTGATTTTGCAAGTTTTTGAAAAATGCTTGGAAAATTCTGCAGTTTGCCCTTTAATTGAACAATGGCATAACCTTTTATTTGCATTTATGTTGACAGAAGGAGGAGTGTGTCTGGAAGTTACACAGTGAAGCTGGAGCTGTATTTTCGTCTCCCCACCTAAATCTTTTGCCTTATCACCTGTATATTGCTACGCTTGGAGGCCTGTTGCTAGCTGCAAATCCAGTATGTATTTTTCTTGTTGTGTATGATCCAGAAATGTGTTCACATCCAGATTCTATAATGGCATTAAAGTCTGTTAGGAAAAGCAAGAGGCACTGCAGAAGTAACTTGGAGATAGTGATATATAGATATTAAGGTTATCTGTATACAATGAAAAGGTTTCTCTGATGAACCCATCCAGTCTCTTGTCAGCATACACTGCTGGTATATATACACTGATAGCAGTGCTGGTATATATATGCTGGTATATATACACTGCAGCATACTGGTTCTCCAGTTGAACAAATGCAAGATCTATTGAATCTTTCCAGTTGTATTCATATGAAATATGGTAGGAAGCAAAATTATTAAAGTGGCTTCACTGTAGGAGGAAGTGTTCCCATGGAACAATTGCTGTGTATTTGTTTTCTACAGGGAAAGTTTTCTGCCATTTTCCCTATAACAAATATTTCCACATTTTTGTTCAGCTGCTCAGCTTATTCATTAGTCTAAGCCATGGGGTACTGCACTCATATGTTATACATATGTTCACAGGTTACAGGGAATACAATCTGGAAAAGCTTTTGTGGAAAACCTGTCTTCTCATCGCCACATTGCAGCAAGGAGTACGTGTGTGTTGGATGTGTGGATGGAAATTTGTATTGTTTTAGCCACTTTGGAGAAAAGGTAAAAACCCATCCTGTTACAGATTAAATAAACAGAATGCCAGATGCAAGGGAGGGCACCAGGATGCAGGTCTCTTGTTATCTGGTGTGCTCCCTGGGGCATTTGGTGGGCCGCTGTGAGATACAGGAAGCTGAACTAGATGGGCCTGATCGAATAGGGCTGTTCTTATGTTCTTAAACAGATTAAATTTAACTGTCTTTTAATTTACTGTTTTAGCATTAATTTTTGTAATAGCCAAGTGCAGGTTGTATTGTGGTCTGTTTTTCAGAAGGGCAGTTGAGATAGAAGTGACACTGAGACCTAATTCACTCATTCATGCACGTGATATTACTTCACTTGAGGTCTCATCACGTGATGATTTGTGGCTGAACAAGTAGCTATTTGGAGTGAAATGAAAACTCTGTGTTCTGAGTGCAATGGCTGTTCTTCCAGGCAAGACTTTGCTTAAAGGAAGTCATTGAATGATGAACTAAAGCAGTGGCTTTGAATTACAGCTGCAGTCAATACTTCATTCTTCCCTTTCCTCTTTGGGGAGGGCCTTTGGATAAGAAAATAACAGCACAATCCTATGCTGTTGAAATGACTTCTCTGCTGGCACAGGCTGTTGTAAACGTGCCATAAAGCAGGTTGTGATAGTGCAGAAGTTAGTAGCACTGCTGGAAAGGCCTGTGCCTTCCTGCTGGTGCCAGTGCAGACCCTGACATGTGCCAGAGAGGATAAGCTCCACGCCAAACAGCAGAGAGACGGGGATAGGGGAAGATGGATTGGGCCCAGGAGGAGGGCAGGATCAGCGACTACTGATTGTATCAATTGGCAGCTATCCCCATATCCTATTGTCGTTCCCCACTGCCTTGAATCCACTCAGATTTGCATCAGTAATTTAGCAGGCACAAGTCCAAGTAAATCCATTGCCACGAATGGAGCTTATCCCAGGGCAAGGGGATGAATGTGGATCTGTTGAATTGGAGGTGTATATCTTATCATTTTTAAGACTAGCGTTAGGAGATGGAAGGATTCCTTTGCATCACTAGTTTGTTCCTAACAAGTAAAATAAGTGTCTTGCTAATGACACTAACTGAAATTTTTATGTTTTTTAATTTCTTAAATATTGAACTGTAGGTTTGGCAGTTTTCTACCAATGGACCAATTTTTTCATCGCCATGTATTTCAAATTTTACTGAAAATATATTCTTTGGCTCCCATGACTACTTCACTTACTGCTGTAATTTGGACGGTAATTTATTGTGGAAATTTAAGACCACATCAACTGTGTATGCAACTCCATTTGTTTTCCATAATGATTTGGAGGGCAGAACTTTTTTGGCAGTGGCATCTACGGACGGTAGAGTATGGATCTTGAATGCTAAAACTGGTTCACTGGAAAGTGCTGAGAAACTTCCCGGAGAAGTGTTCGCTTCTCCTATTGTATGGGGAACGATGCTCATTATTGGCTGTAGAAATAATTATGTTTATTGTTTAGAGTTTTGTAGCTCTTCATAAATATGAAGACAGCTTCATAAATGTGCAGTGGCCAGTCTTGTGCATCGTTTGACCCAAACTGTGCACTAAAACTGTTGAAACTAATAAGCTGGTCCACATATCTGTTAAACCAGTGTATTTGGATTTAAATTAACATAGTCTGCTTGACATCAGACTGTTCATGCATATTACACAGATGCGTTTTCAAGATATGAACATGGGACATGGTCATACTGCCCTTATCAGCAAATGCCAAACGACATTCACTGACACAGTTAGAAAAATGGGACTATAATTCCTACCAAGGCCAAAAGCAGCATTTTATATTTAAGACTTATGTGAGGCTATACTTTGGGTTGTGGATTTTTCATTGGAGAGCAGCATCAACTCAACAGTTACAGACTGACTAATTAAAATTTCAAGACTGCAGGAATGAATGAACTAATGGAGTTCACCAAAGAAATGAACTGAGTTCATTTCAGCAGATTTAGGTGGGAAAATGAGGGCTTTTCATTATGCACTGTAACTGAAAGTTTGGGAAAAAAAATAAGTGTAAAGAATAAATAAATTAAAAATATATATTTAAAAATTTTTGTTGGTTGTTTTTGGGAGTGTATGCATGTATCTATTCCAACTACTAAGTAGAGGTTCTACCTGTGTGTGTGGCTACTCTGTTGCATGAAATTACCCTTTTTTTCCTCTTATTGTTACTATAAAATGCTGTAAGGTACTGTACATAGTGGAATTCATGGAATTAACATAGGAACTTCTTAAAAAGTAGCATCTACCTCCAAAGCAGTTCTGTATTTTTGAAGTACAGTATTTGCGTCAATATATAGGTCTTGTTCAGATCTCTTACCTGCAACAGTTTGCAGTTGTGAGTTGAATTCTTGGGTGGAGCTCATAATGTATACCATCATTTTTCTAGGTGTAGGAAAATAATTGAGAATAACGTAGAAACGTATTATACTGTAATTTTTGTTTATCCAATATTATCAGTGTGGATTCATTTGTTGAACTTTAATTTAAATCCTGTCACTACTAGAAACTTTAAAAAAAAAGAAATCAAAACTACTTTCATAGCTACAGAAACACTTGTAGGTTTTTTTTATTGAAATAGAACAAATTTTCAGTGATGGACCATTTACATTAAAATTTGACAATCAAAAACTGAAAATAGAAATTGCACTAATGTATCCCTTAGTCATGGGTAATTTTACTCAGGTGTTATTGTTGGTAAAAACACATAACTAGATTCCTAGAGCCATTCAGACTCTCCTTATAAGATTCACCTGACATTTTTTAACAAAAACACAATGAATACATACATCTTTTTATAACTTTCTGCAATTATAATAGGAATTAAAATGACATTAGTATAAGAAACAATTGCACTTTGAAACATTTGAAAAATTAAAAAAGTGCACAAAACAAAACCCCACAATTATACATTTGTTTATAATTTTATACACCACTATATGAACAATAGAGGTTAATCATCCATAACCCCAGAAATAAGATTTTGGCCCAATTCAAAAAAGAATTAGTTATACCCAACTCCTGTTGAAATCAATAGAATAACTTAGTAATTACTGTCTCATGTAACCTTATGCATTTCAACAGAACATGGGCATGACTAACTTCTTCTGGAACAGGACTTTTCTATAAGGTACCAAAAAAGTTGACCATATTCTACATAGTGATTGGATCAGTTTTGAAAATGTTTGAATAAATTCTTTAACTTTTTTGTACAGAGTTTCAGCAATTTGTTCATCAGGAAAGACTGCAAACAAAGCTAAAGGAAAGTAACACTTCATTGGTATTTAGTGCAAAATTTCAAGTGGACTTTACATGAAATGACAATGTTGAAAATATAGGCTTTTAGAAATGTTTCCAAAGAAATATTATACACACACCAGCACTGATCCAGACACTGGTGGATGTGTGGAAGTGCATCTTCCCTACCATCAATACAAAAGAGTACTGCTGCACAGAGCCTCCACTTCTAGCACTAGGGCTGCATCTAAATGTGCTCCTAATGTTCATGAGGTCAGCTTTAATAGCCTATCAGGTGATCAGTACATTACAGATAGTCTAAGTGAGGGGGAAGTGGTTTCAGACACAGTTCAGATGCTCCCAACTGTCTAATGGATAATTAGGACAATCAGCATTGATGACAATTCTGTTAGCTGAAGTGGTGGGTGGCAGAATGTGGGGCAAGTGAGGGGGCTCTGCTATGGCAGCAGGAGTGCACAGCCTTCTGTTGCGCTATTGGTTCTGAAGCCTCTGAACAATACACTTTCAGTACGCTAGATACCCTCATGCTTGAAAATACTTTGCTTCTGGAGCTATAGAACTAGTTACTAACTACAGTATACGCCTTGTGAATGCTAATACTTTCTCAGATTGTTTTGGTAGGCCTTTTTCCTTTTATCATGCAAATACTACCAGCTTTTCCTCGTAAATACGTTTCTCTACAAGTATGTTTTCCTTTAACCCACCCACTTCATCAACTACCCACCCCTCTTCCCCATACCCTTGACTCCCATTGGCAAAAATGGGAAGCTGAGTGTTGTAACTGCAGGTTATGTGATTTCAGGTTTTCTTACAGTTAAAACGTTTATTTTAAACGTGTTATTTATTTTATGTTAGACCACCAGCAGGATGCTTTTGCACCAAACAAAGCAGGGCTGCACTTTATTTGCATATAGCATACTGCTATCCCCGATTGAATAAGCATTCCTCCTGGCAACTATGGATTACATCTATCTAGGATAATGGAGTTATTACCATTGGGTTGTACATGACCACAAGATTGAAGTCCACCAAGCTGGGCTTATCTTCCTGCTCCACCTGGCTTCCAGTGCCTAGCCCAACTGTGCTTGTGTTGTACATTCAGGGACTTCTGAACCCTGGAGGCCAACAATGGAGACAATAAGCTCCCATGGGTTGAATGAAATGTTACACTAAACATTAAACAGCATATTCCTACTTAAGTGTGAGTAAATAAAATGGACCATTTTTAATATTCTGCAGGCTCTTCATTAATTCATTTCTTAAGGAGTCCTGAAAGCATTTGCTTTGCACTTATTAATAATCCTTCCCAAAACCAATGAGTCTTTCGTCTGTTCATAGTTTGAATTTAAATATGAAACAAAATCCATGCTGGTAGCCCCAAGAACAATTCACTTTGCAGCATTTACAAAACGATCAAACAGTGTGCCCCCTCCCACAGCCTCCCTGCCCCAGATCCATCCTCCTGCCTACCCAGTTTTGCCCTGGCCCTGTTCCATTCTCCTCCATCCTCTCCCACTTCTCCTGCTGGTTTACCTGAGTGTGCTTTATGGCTACTTTTCAGCAGCAGCTGCCTGTGAAACACATTCTTCTAGCAGCTTCAGCCCATAGGATTGGGAGGCAAGCGTAGTAAGGTGATAGTGGATCATGTTGAATAAGCCAAGCAAAACGCCGCTTTGCCTCACAAGTTACTTAAAATCCTTTCGTTTTGCAGTTATGTGAAGCAGATAGAAAATCTTACTTGCAGCCCGCACCACAAAACCAGATGAACTCAAGTTATGTTAAACCAGTTTAGACCTATTGAGTAAATTGAACTAATATGGATTCACTTTTTTGAAATCCTTTTTCATGATCTTTTGGTGAAGAAGAGTTAAAATTACTCATCAGTACACATCACTGTTTCCTTCACAGAAAGGGGTAGTAATTCTTTAAGGGCACAATCCTGACCTGCAGATAGGCCAGTCGTCTAAAAGTAATAGATAGTAAAAGTACCACCAAGGACTTTTGCACCAACATAAGTGGGGTCAGGCCTGTGCATGGACTTGCACAGGCCTCCCCAGGCCAATGCGGGCCCCAGGGAACAGGTGAGTTGCATCAGCTGAGCTTGGCCGACATGGGTCTGGGGAGGGCAGGGAGAAGGCATTTCGGGACAGGGGGAGGGCGGATGGTGGGCGTTCCAGAGTGGGGAGTGGGAGGCAGGACCAGGAGTCAGCAGTTATGCCGGATCCTAACCCTGTTGCCAGGTGGCCCGGGGCAGTACCAGGCTGCTCAGATTTGTGCCATCTCTTGAGGTGGCGCAGATCCAAGTAGTCCCATTGGGGCTGCTGTGGCTTTACCTGGGGTAAGGGGAAGCAATTCCTCTTGGTCCGGCTGAGCTGCTTTCAGTCCCAATCCTCCCTTGGATGCAGCACAGACACGCCAGCCTGCCTGCTCCAGGGCGGGTTAGGTCTGCGCTGCATGACAAGTAAGTCTTTAAAACCTGCCAGTGCAATATTTTTTTAGTCAATTCTACAATCTGAAGGCTGTTTTTATAATTTCTGTACCACTACATAAGTACTGGGGCTGTAACAACTACATTGTTTTCAAAACATGCCATTAACAAAGGTGCTGCCATGATGTTTTGCCAGCATCACATGCAGGTACACTGGCACAGAGGCTGAAGATCAAGGTGCTAATTAAATACAGAAAACAGAATGAATTTCCTGAGAATATACACTCTCCACAAGAACAAAATTTGAACAGTTAAAAGTTCCAGTTCAAATTCTTCTGTTGCTCATTTTCACAAATTTGCTATATTGTAGCCTTCTGCATCACACTTTAGAGTGCCAAACATGCAACTATACAGGCATGGATGTAGTTACTCAGCCGAGTGGATTTATGTCTTAATATTTAAATTATATATGTAATTTTCAAGATGAGGAGTTGCCTTCACGTGTGCTTTTAATGCTCTATTGCTGCTATTTTTCTCTCTGCATGATGCTCCCCATCACTGAAAGAGAGAGATGTGTTAGCAAGTTACTATATATTATCACACAGTAACACGCTTCCGCATATCATGCCAGCAAAACACTGGGAATGCATTTTAAATCTGTGCTTATGCATGGTTTGGAGGATCACACAGAGAAATACAGCAAGAAAATGCAGGTTTGCTGCAAACTGGCTCTCACATATTAACCAATATTAGATACTTTCTGCTAGAAGTTACTGATAAATGTTTATCATTATTCATATTTCTTTTTAAAAAAAACAGAATTTGTACAAACATCTACATGGGATCTTACTGTAGGTTAGCTAGCCTGATCAAAGCTCCACATACCTGGTGTAGCTCTTATACAGTGCTATAAACTCTTTATAGTAGGAGTGAACATATTGATTGGCGCTTTGATGAGTAACAGATTAAATGGGTCCTCTCAAATCCTGTACCAGTGTAGGTATGTCTGAATTTTGCCATACTAGCATTACATTCATAACTCATGGGGGAAACAACATGCACCTTACATTCATTTAAAAAGTTGTAGCGGCTGGAATCTCTGCTTGGTTTGTAGTAACAAATCCAAAGGCAAGTAGAGAACCAACCCCCTGGAGCCAAAATTCACCGGAGCAGCAATTCTCAAAGTAGTCCAAACTCAAAACACATATTTGCTTGAACATCCCTATACTTTTGAGAAAGATGAAACCTGAGCTTTGTGCCTATTCCTCTCTTCCATAGTATCTAGATTCTCAAAGCAGTAGATTTTATAATGTTGATGAAAACTGCAGAGAGCCAGGGAAACAGTTCAAAGTATTCTCAGTCCTCCAGGATATGCACTTAATGTGTTCAATTTGTTTTGTCAGGTGGAAATACTAATGAAAAGGTGAGAGCAATTAATAAACAGGAGTAGAGAGCAAAAAACAACATTGTTTACTTAATTATTTGTGGACAGTCACTCCAGGCTTTTGCTTTCCTCTTGGCTAAAGCCAGCCAAGCAGGTTCTGTTGACACAGGATTCGACTCAGATGTAGAGAATCTCTTGGTGACTTCTTTTGCCAAAGGTGATGTTGGAATGGAATCTGAGATCTCCACTGTTTGAGAATGGAGGAAAAGGAAAGATCCATCACTGTATGGCAACGCTCTATGAACCTACCTTTTGGTATCTTTGTAATTTATGGTCTGTGGCAGGGGTGCCTTTTCTTTGCAGAGGGCAGCAAATAAGTCAAGGAGGCCAGAACATAAGAACATAAGAACAGCCCCACTGGATCAGGCCATAGGCCCATCTAGTCCAGCTTCCTGTATCTCACAGCGGCCCACCAAATGCCCCAGGGAGCACACCAGATAACAAGAGACCTCATCCTGGTGCTCTCCCCTACATCTGGCATTCTGACTTAACCCATTCCTAAAATCAGGAGGTTGCGCATACACATCATGGCTTGTACCCCATAATGGATTTTTCCTCCAGAAACTCGTCCAATCCCCTTTTAAAGGCGTCTAGCAGTATTCAAAGCCCTGCTTTTGGATGTGTTTGGGGGGGAAAAAAAAGAAAGAAAAGAAAACCCTGCTAAGTGGGAAACATCAATAATGGTGCTCTTGAATGTGTGTGTGTGTGTACTGCTCCAAGTGGCTCTGGTAATGTATAAAGAAACCTTTAGCATTAATTGTGAAACTATCCAACAACTGCCATTTCTGAAAACCTTCAACTGATTTTAACTCTTGTTGTGTGATTTAGAAAGTGATTGGTCAACCCTTTTCAACTCCCTGGATGCTCTCCATGAAGCTGGAGGGTGTGAGCCCGGGAAACAGATCTTTGGTCAGGGGACCTAGGTTGTTTCATAGGGACTTTCTGCATTCTCTTTGTTTTTATTACTTTTCTAATATCTAATGGTTTTGATGGCTTTGCACATTAGGCCCTGAAGGATTTTGCTTCCTTTCCTCAAGGAAGGTCATAAGCTGGAAGGTGAGAGGCCAGTCATTATCATGAGTCTGCCTACTCGGCACAGAAGGAGAGGCTCCCTTGAAAAGAAAAACTCCACCATATAAAACTAGAATTTTGTTTTCCACTGCACAGATTCCTCTTACCCCCCACCACCTTCCCCATCATTTCCTCAAAGCCATCCATAACACTGAAAAATAAAACCCTTAAAAGCCTACAAAGGACAGCGCGTACTTTTATGAAAAATGCTGATTAGTCTTGCATTCCTCTGACCCATAGTTTTACCAGGAAGAATTATTTCAGCCTGCAGAAACTGACACTCAGATATTTGAAAGATTGGTACACTTCAAAGGCTGAAATATCTCTAGATGCAGACATCCTAAAGTAGGTTGATTTTGAGACAATGTTCAGTGGCTACCATTATAATACGTATATAATCAGTGAACATTATAATAAGTGGGAGGGCATGTATATCCGACAAGTTACAGCCTATGCTTTGAATCAAGCAAAAAAACTGAAGATAATTTTAAGTTTGTGACTTCTTAAAATCAGAATTCATGTATTTGTCATTTGATGGGTTAGCATGGCATATGGTTTATAGGAAATTACATTTCTACCCTTAAAAATATGCTTCAAGTTCCCTCTCAGCTAAGTGGTCAAAATATACATCAGTTAGAAATATATAATGTAATCATATTTATTGGTCTTAGCAAAGCTATATCCACTAAAATAATGTATATTATGACATGATAATAGCAGTTTCATTTTGTTATTTCTGTAGACTTATTTCTAATTTTTACATACTCAGATGAGCTTGGGCTCATCAGTGATCATTCATCCATGCTTATCAGTGCCCAACGTGGCCAACCCTGACGCCAACCCTGGTAAAATATACTTAGAATTGTGCTGTCAGTGATTGTCACAGCCAATTCACTCCTTTTGTTTTCCTAATCACTAGATTCAAAAACTTATGCCAGTTACTTTGAGACACACTTGCAATCTGTCTTCACGAAATAAACCAGGTTCTTGGAACATGAATTTGCAGGTGCAGGGTGAGCTGCCAAAGAGGACCACTCACCCAGAACTCTGCAAAGCTCTCATAGCAATTACAATGGCTATGATCATAAGAGAAAACAAGCACCCTCATACCTGTCACTGATGTAGGAAGGGTGTTGGATTTTTTGAGTTGCTCTCTGCGTTCAAGTCTTGAAGTAGCAGTCTCAACTTTCTTCTCCTCCTCCTGGACTGCGGGTTTCAGCACTGCACTTGTCCTGCTGGGGTGACTGCTTTTGCTATCTGACTGACTGTTTATGCTGGCCTAGTGGACATTGTCAAAGGGAGAGACACTCCATTATAAAATAACATTTTCAGTATGTATTTACTTGGTACATTTACTGAGCCCACCTTTTGGCTCAAGGAGGCCCCAAGCAAAAGACAAATCATTTTGTGTTTTGCAGCAAAAAACAAATCATTTTGTCTTTTGCAGCAAAAAAGACAACCTCATTACATAAAAATTTTCACCAAAACAGCAGATGTATGAAGCAGACACCTTCTCAACTTTCCTGGCTCCCCAAATACTTGTTGGCATGAAAAAGCCTTTGCCTGATCCACTAAGTATAAGGATAAGTATAGTTTATTCTGTATAGTCCAAGGGACAAACTGGACATCCAGGCAAATGTGTGCAGTCCCAGGACATTTGGCATGAAAAACAGGTGTTCCACCACTGAGCTACAGCCCTCCCCTTCAAATAAAACAAAATGTGTCTTTTTTGGGTCACAAATAATTGCTGGGAGTGAGAGAGAAAGATCTCTGTTAGAACCAGGATGCAAAGGGAAAGGGAGGAAATCACTACTTCAAGGACAAATTGCTCCTTCAGGGGCGTGAATTTAAGTAGAAAAAGTGTGTGCCAGGAAAGGATGAACCTTTCTTCACCCCGTGCATCCGTCCATGCCTCTGATGGGGGTCACCCCCAATAGCAGCTATTTTTTTTTTTTACAAAAAAGGTGCTTCTGGTTCAAAGCACACCTCTACTGCATGCATTTGTATGCACATCTCATCTGTATCTAAAGCTCTGATGGGGCCCTCTCCCATTTCCATCCAAGCTCCCACAACTATCCAAAGCTCCTTTCAGTTTGGCCTGACTCTTCAGCCCTATCAGGAAGGGATGTGCCAGAGTCACAGTACCAAGTCTCGAATTGAGTCCCAAATCTCTGCCCCCTTGATTTGAGTCACCACGAGTCATAACAGTGGCCATTGTGACTCATCCAGAGCCATTTTTTGAATCAGATTGACTCAAGTTTGAGTCATTCTGAAAAGCAAGTCATGCTTCGGAAGTGGCAGTAAAAAAAATAAAGTAAGTACACACAAAAGCAAGTCTTTGACTTGCATCTATTCAAGACTTCACTTTTAGGGTAAAACCCTTGAGTCCCAAATCAGTGCTCAAGTTTTTGATTTGAGTCTGTATGAGTAATCCAAGTCTCAGCCCATCCCTACTATAAGGTCTTCAACAACTGGGTACAGGAATCTCCAGTATCCACCAATACAGTTATCCACAGTTTCCCATAGCACCCCTGTGCCTCCATACCCCATTGCCTTTGTTTCACTTCATTACATTCACATGATGTGAGAATGTGTCTTGTTTGAACAAACATTATAAGCAGAAAGCTTATAGCAGGATAAGCCGGCAAGCAGCCTGCATCCTAGGAGGGAGACTAAGATTAAACAGGAAGCAGGAAGTTAACATTAACACAGTCTCCCTTCTAGGCTGTACTTGTTTTTTTTACTGTACAGGTTTGCATTGCTTAGCAAGCGAATGCCTAATAATAATAATAATAACAGTATTTATATACCGCTTTTCAACTAAATGTTCACAAAGCAGTTTACAGAGAAAAATCAAATAACTAAATGGCTCCCTGTCCCAAAAGGGCTCACAATCTAAAAAGATGATGGACATATACAATGGTGATCAAAGCACAATGAAGAGGCTCTTAGTGAGGCAATCAGGTCCCTCATAGCCTGAAGCAGAGTGTCTGTTTACGCAACAAAGAAGAAGCTCTTAATGCAAAGAGTCAATCTGTTTCCAGTAGCCTGCACAGCAAAGTATCTGGCAGGGAGTGTCTAATACAACAATGGCACCAGATTGGGCTGAATGTTTGCTTATGACATATCAACAGGAATCATTATCCCTGTTAAGTGATGCATACCTGTATATACCTACTACAAACAGGGAATTGTCTGCACCTGCCTATAGGGAAAGGGCTTAGCTCAATTGTGGAACATATGCTTTGCATGCAGTAGTCCAACCATAGCGTAGCTACAGGGGAGGAGGCATGGTAAGTGTTGCAGGCTTCAAAAAATGCCACGTAACCTGCTCCTCCCACTCAATATCACGGCCCAGAATGACTCTTAATGGCTAGTGGGAGGGCCTGGTCATACGGCACAAAGTTGCACCTGCAATACTTACCCCATCATCTCCCCTGTATGCTCCTGGATGGCAGGTTCTCTCCTGTCTCTGCACCCCTAGAGAGTTGCTACCAGCAGTGGCAAAGCTAGAGGGGGTGCAAGCAAGCAGACACTCCCCCTCCCCTTTGGAGCCATTCTGGGCAGTGGGAGCAAAATGGCTCCGAAGGGAAGGGGAAGTGTCCATTTGCAGGGTATGTTCAGGTGTTTGCAAAACTTAGTGCTTTGCACCCCCTCTAGCTACGCCACTGGCTACCAGTCTGTAATGCCGAACTAGGTGGTCCAAAGACAGATCCATCTGTTCTTAAAATGAAGAGTTTACATGGCTAATCATTATCATCTCCCACTGGTTTTAGTCGCAGAAGGTTACCTTTTTTCTAAAATGAGCAAAACTCAAATACTTCCCATCAGAGCCTTTGAGTTTTTGTTTTTCATCCACGAGATTTCTATGTACTTACATTCTCCTTAGCCAGTTTCTCAGCCTGCTTCGCCTCCCTGGCTTGTCTTCTCTCCTCCCTGGTCGCTTGCTGCTCCCGAAACCCTTTCTGCTTTTGCAGTGCCAGTGTAATCCAGAGTGGCTGTGCCGTCTCAACTTTGTCCATCAGTTTGGAGCCATCAATGGAATGTCTGCTCTGAAGAACTGGCCTTTCTAGAAGACAGAGTGCAAGGTGAAAGGAGTCCTTTTGAGCAGCGGTTCCCAAACGTTTTAGCACCAGGCCCCACTTCTTAAAACACCCTCTACTGGGACTCACCTAGGTTTACCAGATTTTTAAAAGGCAACTCTAGAAAGAAATAATATTCATTCATTTATAAGTAGTAATAATCATAAGACCCTCAAACATTTATCTTCCTATATTTACACATGCTTGCAAACTGCAGGAACCTAGCTCTTTGCAAGATAATTAGCAGCATCTTATTTTTTTAAGACAGTATCTTATTTTTTAAAAGCCTCAAGGCTTGAGGCAATTAGTTATCTGATCTTTCCATTACCCACCAAAAATCAGGTCAAAGCCCACCAGTGGGTCCCAATCCACAGTTTGGGAACCTCTGTAATAGAGACATCTTACATATGAGGATGGTTCAAGTTGTAAAATGGGGACTTATTGAATTGAAAACTGGGGACTCACCCTGTACTCTAAGAGAGAAATAGTTTGGCATCCTGCCCTGAGGAGTACTCAGATAGTTAGACTTTCAATGAAACAGTTCATTGTTCAATGAAAGTTCAATGAAATGGCTTGGAAAATATAATATTTTGTCACTTCATGAAACACGCCCCCTTCAGCTGAATTCTAGGCTGCATCTTCCCCCCCCCCCATGACAAACAGCGAATCTCTCCTTTAAAATAATAAGCAGCCAATAGGCACAGCTACACCCCTCCCAAACAGGGTGTTTTTAACTAGCTGAACCCACTAGCTAAGCCAGCTTTGGCCTCAATACAGCAATTAAGTATTTCACTTTTATCTCTTTTTCATTGATTGTGAGGTTGACTGTGTGGTTCTGGAAAAAAACATTTGGCTGTTTTGGTGCTGCTGACTTTTTCAAACTTTCTTAACAATTCTTTGCATCCTTAGATCTCAATGCAAGCTGTCCTAGAAATGTCAAAACTTGTTTTATCTGTAAGCATCTGTGAGCGCTAACACCTCCATCTATTTCTGGCAAGCGTAGGGGTTTAATTTTGGAGTTATTTGATATGCTATTTGGGGATATTTGAGTGAACTTTCAAGTTTGCAAATGACACGCAATGAGCATGGAGCTTAGAGGTCCACAGAGGATGCCTGCAGGAAAGGCTTCCACCACTATGCAGTAATACCTTGATGCCCAAGGAACTCTGATGCTGTATGGGCAGTTCTGCTAGCGCCAGGCTCTCCATTCAATAAAACAAGTCACTAACAGCCCAGTCTTATGGACTTTCTGCACTGTCAGAACTAGTGTTCCAGCAGCACAAGGGCACCTTACGGCAGCACAGAAGCCAGGCCGCTGATGCAAAACAGTCCCCCAACAACCAGAGTGCAGTTTGGTCCCCTCTTACCTTACAACCCTCCAACTGCCTGGAGCCTGTACCAAAGACACTCCCTAGGAAGTGGAACCTCAGATTCAAATGAATAGAACTGCACATCCAAAGATTCAGTACAGGACAGTCTCATAATATTCCCACCCCACCCCTTGTAAGAGAAACAAGTACAGTGGGCCCTCCTTATCCAAGGGTTTGGCATCCATGGATTTCAGTACTCGAAAATGCTAAGCCTGGAGCTGGAGGGCCTCAGAGGACCTCCAGCTTTGAATTTCAATATCTGCAGAATTCAATATCCATGGGTGGCGAATTCTGGAATGGATCCCCCATTGATACTGGTCCCATTCCATATTCTCTTCAAAGACGGAATTAATCAATTGGCATAGGCAGCATCTCCCGTGCCTCGAGGTAGTCATTTTTCCTCACCAAAACTGACCTTCAGGGGAAGGAATGTCGTTCCTTAATCCCTACAATGTGGACTTGCCCCCTTGGGATGATCCCCAGGGCACAGGAAGGGCAACACCACCTCAGAAATGACTATTGTGATAATAGCAATCACATGTACCCAGATATGTGTACACTTCCAGTTCACATGGAAATTTACATATGCTAATTCCTCCTTGTGATGAATGAGTGAACTCAAGTCACGAAGATGTCTGCTGTCAGGAAATGTGAATTGGAATAGGATTTTCTTAGGGCACATCTACACATCCAAGCGTACCTCATGATCTCAGAGCTAAGCGTGTCAACTATTTTCACTAATAGTTGGTCTGTGCAGAGCTTTACCCAGCAATCTGGCACCATCACCATGAAAACAATGTGTTTACTATGATATGACATGATACAAAATCTCCCCCTGCAATGTCTGATCTAAGTTGGACTGTCTGATACAGGAAAATATGTGATAGTAATTGAGAAGTGACTGTGCACGTATGAATTCACTCATGGTGTGAAAAATAAAGACACTCCATGTTGCAGCTCCAGAAAATACTGCTGGAGTATAGGAGTGAGCAAAAAAAAAAAAACAAAATCAACAACTAATAGGGTCCAAACCCATTTAACTTTCCAGCATACAGGCACCTGCAATGCGGCCCTGAGGTAAGGGCAGTGGCACAACTAGAAGGGATGTAAAGCACTAAGTTTTGCAGGTGACTGAGCATGCTGTGCAAGTGGCACCTCCCCTTTGGAGCCATTCTGGGCGGTGTGGTATGGCTGGTATGGATTCAAAGGAGAGAGGTTGCTTGCACGGCACATTCATGTGCCTGCAAAACTTAGTGCTTTACACCCCCCCTTCTAGCTACACCACTGGGTAAGGGAACAAACATAACTCCCCAAATGCAGTGACACAGCATGAAGTGTGAAACCCATTGTCAAGGCTGCATCAGTGCTGGAAAGTTGGATAGGGCTGGGCCCTAAGATAACTACGTGTTGCTGTTTAAGATGGACATTTTGGGCACTGAGCTCTTGAGTTCAGACTTCTTGGGCAGGAGGTCTGGTCTAGAGGGTAGAGCCTCCGTTAGCCTGAAGATAACAGAAGGTCGCCAGTTCGAGGACACCGGCAGCTCCCTGAACGGCTGAGAATGGTGAGTACTTAAAGCAGCTGACAAGCCCAGCTGAGTGATTCCACCTGCTCTTGGTGTGAGCAAGAAGCGTCTTGGCTGCCCTCCATGTGAGAGATGGAGCTGCTTGCCAGCCTGCGTGGGAGAAGTGGAGGCCAGAAGTGAGACAAAACCAGGAAGATCCATTCTGAAATGTTGTTGGTTCTTGAAAGAGAGAACCTTTATGATTGTAAAAATCCCCTTGAGGGATTTAGAAACACCTGCCTATGTAAACTGCCTTGAATAAAGTCAGAGGAGTAATCCGATGACCAGAAAAGTGGTATATAAATACCTAGTTATTATTATTATTATTATTATTATTATTATTATTATTATTATTATTGAGTTCATCATAAAGTTTCATCCCAGATTTGGGCTTTGGCCTACCTTTCTTCAATGGCTCTGGTTTCTTCTCAACCTTCTCTCTCCATGGCATTGTGATGGATGGAAAAAATGACTTCTTCTCCCTAGACTCTTCCTCTTCATTCTTGCTTGCATCCTGAGTGTGGGAATGCAGAGAACTCTCTTTAGGTTCTGTTTTTCTCCAGCTGGTGTCAGGTTCCATTTTGGCCCCTTTCTGCCCCATAGACTCCATTAAATGAGATCTGCGCATTTTTGAGAGAGGGGATGTTGGTGGGGTTTGGCTGATGGGCTTCGGCGCCAGTGCAGGTTTCTGGGGGAGTGGAGATTTGCAGACAGGCTTCTCTTTACAAGGGGCAGACACCTGGCTACTAGTTGGTAGAGACACCTGAATCTGATTCACAGTAGCCGAGGAGTCCTTTCTCTCCTGGCTGGGGAATTTGCTCTCTTTCAAAAAGGTATTACTTGCATCTTTTTCACTGTTCGGTGAAACAAGTGGGGTGGGCACACCATCAAAGCTATCTCCTGCACTGTATCGCTTCTTCTTCTTCTGCTCTGCTTGCTGATCATAATGAAAGCGCACAGAATAGTTTGTCCTCCTTAATTTTACTCCAAACGGAGACACGTTCTCTTCTCCGCTTGGTGACATCCTGTCCGATTTCCTCACACCGACGTTCTGTTGAGATTCCATAGCAACAGAGCTTTCTGGCTGGGATGTTTCTTTACTTAGAGACTGCGGGGCAGCTGGGACGAGAAAAGATGGAAGATCTTTGGCAAACTTACAACCTTCCGTATTATCTGCCACTTTGTGGGGAGCTTCGGTTTTCCCTGTAGGAATGCCAAGCACGTTTGCTGTACATGTCGGTGCCTCAGGATGAACTGCCTCTTGGTTGGCATCAGGCTGTGGACCCATCTGCTTTGCTGCGTTCTCTGCTTCGGGCACAGCTTTACTCTCGACATCTACATTATTAGCCTTTGAGATTTCTGAAAACTTCTGCCATGCAGGAGTTATAGAAAACTTTGCATTGGCAGACAAAGTTTTCCGTAACTGGCTGTGGGAAGCCCCTCGCCCTTTTGGCGCCCAGTCATTGCTGTGCCTGCTGAGGTTTCCTTTGTCTTTCTCGTTAAGTTTCCCATTTTCTGCACTCTTTAAGATTTTGGACCTAATAGTAGCCCATTCAGCTAATATGGCTTGATTGCCCAATGAATCTTGAGGCTGCTTCATTTTCCCATGGCTAGACTTGGCATCAGGAGGCATTTTCTGAGTGCTTTCTGTTGGAGGTGCATCCATCATTTTTCTTTCTTCCGTCAAGCCAAGGAAAGATTTACAAGCTGTATCTTTTATCTGATTCAGATTTACTGCAGTGCCACAGAGTTGTGCTCCAGTGACCAAAATCGCTGTATGTGGAACACACAAAGCAGACGGGAGAGCATGGGAACCTTTGCTGGGTTTTGGACTCTTTGCTACTTTTGCGGCAGAAGAAGCTGGTGCCTCTTGGACAGGAGTAACGGGGCTCAGATTCACCTTTGGAAATATGATCTGTTTTTCTCCAGAGGAGACTTGAAAAGTGAATCCCCTGGGCATCGTTTGCCTGGCATCAACTTCCTGCCACCGCAGCTCTTCCCCTAGGATTCTTTCCTGCTCCTGAACTTCAGTACCTTTCCTCTGAGGGTGTCGTAGGGGCTCGTCTTCCTTCTGCCCTTTGTCTGGCTGCTTTATCATTTGTGTTGTTGGTTCCTCTTTAAGTGGAAGCTCTTTCTCAACTCTTTCCAAACATTTCTCTTCGGAACATATGTTTTTGACTAGTGGCAACTGGAAGGATTTGTCTTGTTCTTTTGGTTGTCTGAGTGGCTGTTGTACTTCTAAACCAGGAGTTTTCTGTTCTTCCCGTTTTTGTCCCCCTTCTTTCTCTATTAACTCTTCCAGTTGTGTCCTCTTTTCGACCCATGGCTGTTTCAGTTCTGCAGGTTCACATTCTCCATGTTCTGAGGATCTCACTGTCTTCTGTGGGTCCTCCTGTTTTTGTTCATCCTTGCTCTTGGGCACTTCCTCCAGATGCTGGTTTCGCTCCTCGGGTCTCTTGTGCTTCTCCAGCTTCATGGCGCTTTTCTTCTCTTGCAACATCTCTCCACCTTCTAGATTTCTCTCTTTCTGTCGTTCTTGTTTCTGTCTTTTTTGATGGTGACTTGTTTGTTGGTTCAGTTCATCCTCCTTTCCAGTCTCACGTGTTTCCTCTTCCAGTTCTTGTCCTCTCTGCCCTTCCTGGTGCCCGAATTTTGTTTCCTGCAGATGTTTCTTCTCTTGTTCTTGCCTCTTGTCTCCCTTGTGCTGTAACAATTTTCCATGTTGCTGCTTTCTTTCCAATTCTCGATATCCCTTTTCTTCTTTTCTTTTTTGGTCCACTGGTTCCTGCTGTCTTTGTTCTTCCCGTGCCTGTCGGTGATCTACTTGTTGCCATTGTACCTCTGGTTCCTGATCCCTTTGTTCTTCCTGATGTCTTTGTGCCTCTAGTTCATGGTGCCTTTGTTCCTCTTGTGGCTTTTGTTCCTTCAGCTTCTGCTGCCTTTGTTCTTCCTGTTGCTTTTGTATCTCCAGTTCCCGATGCCCATGTTCTTCTGATTGCTTTCCTTGTTCCAGTTCCTGATGCTTTTCTTCTTCTGCCTGTTGCTTTTGTACCTCCCATTCTGGAAGTCCTTCTTCCTTCCTTCTTTGCTCCCCCATTCCCTTGTGCCTGAGCTCCTGATGTTCTTGATAACTCTGGTCTTCACGCCTTTTCTTCTCATCTTGACCTTTTCTCTCTTCCATTTTCAAAAACCTCTCCTCCACCTGGAGCTTCTGTTTTTTTCCTTCTTGTTCTCCTTGGCCTTCCCCAAATTCTTGAAGTCTTTTGTGTTCCAGGTGATTTTTTACATCTGCATCTGCCGCTTGTATTTTCTTTTCAGTCTCAAGGTTTGGCCAATCACCTTCTTGTTTTCTTTTGCCTTCTGTTTTCTGTTCTTGGCCTCCTTGTTCTTGGCCTCCTTCTGTTCTTGGCCTCCTTGGCTGGCTTGACTTGTCTGCAGTATGATGGCCATCATGATGTGAGAGTTCATACCTTTGCAATTCTGGGATTTCTTGTTCAAACTCCGACACTATCTGTAGCTCCTAGTGTTAGAAAATAAAAACAGATATAACTGACATTAGTATTATGCTCTTCCATTGTACAGAGTAGCAATTTGTTAAGCCTAAATAGTTCTGGAGTTAAGACACTTTTTCAATATTTTTTGCTACATATTACAGCACATTATAGCATTGCATAATGTAATGTTTGATGTGTGAAGAAGTCCAGCATGCAGGCTTTGCCCTCAAGCTGTACCTAGCCTGGAACTGAACAAAGTTAACAACCGTTAATGGTCTAGGACCCCAATCCTTTTGGGGCTGTGTGCTGCTGGAACCAGCATTCCGGCAGAGTAAGGTCCTTTACTGTGGCTTGGAATCTGGACTGCCATCCTAAAATGGGAGGTTCAGTTGGAGAGGTCTCCTCAGAGTAAGTGAAGAGTTCACTGTGCCAGGCTGCGAGCATTTGCACTAGTGGCTTTGCAGTGCTAGCCAACAGAAGTGGCTTTCTGCCAGAATCCTCCTCCTCCTGCCAGTGGAATGTGAGTTCCACTGGTAGAGCAGTTCAACAGCATTGGGCTGCCCATTTACTGGTGAAGGCTCTCCCCCTTTACCATGTGACTAGCACAGACATATATGGATGAGCAAGCAGGCTAGAAAAAAAAAATTAATACACTAGAAATGTTTATGTACTTATTACCAGTGGTGGTGCAACCTTGAACACCACCCAAGGCCAACTGCGATCTGCCACCTCTGCACAATTAAGAGAAAGAAAAGCACCTGCTTATCAATGCCCTTGTGCAGTTTCTTCAGCTGTGCAAGTGCAGGACTTCTAGGTTGATTTATAGGGACTGCACAAACGAAGGACCTCCTTCAGTCAGGCAGACCCTGTATATCAAACCAGAAGTCCTGCACTTCCGAGTTTGAAGAAATCATGCCTGGAGCAAGGTGAAAAGGCAGTTGATCCACTTTCCACTAGTATTTAGTCAGCAGATAAGCAGATCTGTTGCTTATCTGATGCATCAGTGATAGGCTGGAAGGAGGTGGTGGCAGTGGCACACTTGATGTGAAGGGTACCCTGATTGTACCACCCTCTCGCCCTGCTGCAAATGCAACCTGCCTCACCTCACCTAAGGGATGGGTCACTCCTGTTTATTACCAAGGCTCAATTAGTGGACACTATAATGTCTTGCAGCTTATTATAAATGGCTGTTCAGGCCTACGTAGCATTTCATTTTCACGTCTGGCTATAGAAATTACCTTTGACAACCTTCTGTGCTTTTTGGAAACCCTCTGATTTTTTGGCTTAACAGAGAGCTTGTGCTTTGCTGCGCTGTTGTCCAGACGAGCGATCGCCAAAGGGATTGCATCAAGATTCACCGTTTCAATTGTGCCAGAAGGTGAATGATGCCTTTTCGGCCGAGATGATTTCACAGGTGTAATCTGTACACATCCAGTGGAGAAGAAGATGTTATTTTAATCAGCTTAGTTCACAGATTTTCAAAGAAAAGAAATTTTGTATCCATCAGTATCAGCAGAAATGAACTCAAAGCAAAATTCAGAAGTTTCCTTCAATAATAACCAGCTTCCCAGGAACAGCTCATTTTGCAGACAAGCAGGAGAACTGCCTCTTCCACGCATACTCCCAAATCATGGCATCCAACCAGACTGTTACAGGCTCCACAGAGGAAATCCTCCAAGAGGGTAGGCATTTCCAGTACTTTAGTTATTAGATTTAGGGTGCAATCCTAACCAACTTTCCAGCACTGATTTAGCTGCAATGCAGACCCAACGTAAGGTGACAAACATGCCCTTACCTTGAGGAGGCCTCCTTGACAGCCTCTCTACTGCAGGATGCAGGGCACGTCCCGTCCCGTCCCCCGGTACAGCTATGTCAGTGCTGGAAAATTGGTTAGGACTGTGCCCTCAAGACTTATACAAGTGCATACATTCCAGCTCTAGCAGCTGTTTATTTAAGTGCCTTGAATGATATTCATCTGAAGACTCATTGCCAAAGATGTGGTTGATTAGACTAGATTAGGTTGATTAGATTCAGGCCCCCCTGACACCCCTGCTGTTTCTTGGTCCCCACTATCCCTCCCTCCTTTATGGTTCCCAGATTCAGATACCTACACTCCTGCCACCAATGGGAGATTTTTTTCCTTCACAAACAGCAGTTACGCCCCCTCTCCCTGCCAGTCACAGTCTATGGGAGTCTCAGTCCAGGGGTTATTTACCACCCAAAATTGAAACACATCAGAGT
The DNA here is from genome assembly GCF_035046505.1 of Tiliqua scincoides. Taxonomy (NCBI): domain Eukaryota; kingdom Metazoa; phylum Chordata; class Lepidosauria; order Squamata; family Scincidae; genus Tiliqua; species Tiliqua scincoides. The sequence continues at coordinate 65,885,229 of NC_089826.1, forward strand.
CAGCAACGAATTGATCGTCACATATTCTTATAAGGGTATACTGGAAGATGTAATGCATGAAGAGGACCTTTAATTAATAATTAATTAATACACACACAAACACAGTTGGTCTTTCTGGACTATTACCTTCTGTTCTGCTTCATGCTTTGTCCCAGGCAAACTTACAGGGCTTAATGAATCTGGTGTGTCACTTGCCTAGAAAAGAAGGTTTGGTTTGCCAAAGATCACAATTCCAGCTACAGAAACAGTATAATTACATTATTCTGAGGCATGACATCCCTTTATATTTTTGCACTGAATTATTAGCACACAATTAGCATACAATTATTAGCACACAAATATTTCACTTCCATCCACCACATATGTCACCTCTTTGAAGGAAGGGTGGGGTATAAATGTAACTACAGATAAATAAATAAATTAGGGGATGGCTTGAATGCATGGCTTGGATGCAATGGAACTGAAGGCAGCCCTATATTTTGCTATATGTTCACAAGTCTTAAACTGATATTTGCAGCAGCAAACATGTGGATGGCATACCCATCCCTTTAAAAATCCAGGTATATGTATCTGAGGACTCTGTCCCTGAAAGTCTGCAAATAACATAATTTATTTATGAGGTCCAAGGTTGCCTGCATATGTGGTTTTTTTTAAATGAATTACAGCCCGACAGCCCCATCATGTGGGACATTGTCGGCTGCTGGACATCTCCTTGGGGTAAGCCCCAGCAGCGACTATGTGGCAATGTGAACCTGTGCCAGATCAATCACTGGCACATGTCCATGTTCCTCTGTGAAGACAGATCAGGCCCAGATCAGGATTCAGCGTACCACCCATCCCCTCCCCTCCCAGGGTTGATCTGCCTTCCTCCCCACCACCACCACCACCCCATTCTGCCCACTCCCTACCCTGCCCATTTAACACCCTCCTCACCTCCCTCCAACCCCTTGTGCGGGCTGACCTGCTCCAGCAGGTGTCCATGGGCCCACTGGTGTGTGGGAGGCTGTTGTGACTCCCTGCCAGTGGGGCTGCTATGCCCACTGCTTTACAACAGCTGTAAAGCAGTCTCTACTTTACTGCTTTACTGCTAGTTACACTGGTGGGGGAAGGGGATAAGATTGGGGCACTAGTCTCAATGCTATAGGTTTGCTTTTAACTCCTTAGATGCTGGGGCAATACTGTGCATGCTTAATTTCTAATTTTTTTTTTTAAATCTAGATTTTCTAAACCTAAAAGATTTCTAAATCTTTTCTAAATTAATTATTTTTGTGGTCAAAAATTACTAAGAAGAAGAAGGGGAGAAAGAGCACAAGAGACTGAGACAGTTGCCTCTAAAAAAACAGAGTTGTTTTTTTTTAAGCTCTAACTCTTGGTTTAGCTCTGTGAACAAAAATATGTTCATCTCTGCCGGCTTGTGCTAATTCCTAGACTGCAGCACTTCAAAACAGGTCCCTTTAGGCTTAAATGTTCTAAATTCATCTCAGACATGCACGCAGAAACAGATGGAGAAGCCAGTGTTGTGGTCTGAGAAATAAAGGCAGACTCAGTTCTGATTTTTCCTCCAGCATTTCTCAAAGAGTCTACACAGAAACAGCATCCAAGGTTTCAGGACACAAGACTATGGTTCACCTTGTAGTATTATTTCTAGTACATGGCGCTGATAATGAGACCAGGATAGAAGATCACTGGCATAATTCCCTGAATTGATTCAGGCAGGTTCCTATAAGAACATAAGAGCAGGCACTTGTGACATTTATCTCCAAGTTTCTCAGATCACATACATTCTATTAGATAGGAAGATATCAAGGGCTATTAAACCTGTAAAAAGCCTCAGTGAGCTTTGCTACGTTTCAATGGACACTGGCTCTACCTCAGTGAGCTCGACAGTCTTAGCTACACAGTGAATATGCTTGATTTAAGCACTTACTTTATTACAGGTCTCTGGGAGAACAGTATCCTGCTGTGTCTCGGTCTCCATGGGGCTACTCAGTAAAACATCAGCTTCAAAACTCGCATTTGCCTCCCCAATTGCCTTCACCGAAACAGTCATTTGTGGAGGCTGGCCAAATTTAATATTCTTGGCCAACTGTTGCTGGAAAACAAAACAAAAACAGTTATCAGAGAACGAAAGGCATCAAAGCTCACACTCTCCTTCTGCATAAATTATTCCAATCTAAAAACACACACACACACATACAAAATGTAACTATTCAACACTTACTATGGACTGATCCAATTGAACAGATGAAAACAAAAGCTGTCTTTAAACAAAGCATTATAATAAATTGATTATAATCTTTCCCAGTGGTGTACCTAAGGCATCTGGCACCCGGAGACATCCCGGGGAGATTACAGCGCTACCTGCCAAAGGACTTTTTTACTCACCTGGGGGGCAGCACCGGGCTCCTACAGCCCCCTACAATCTCCTCCTCAGCTGCAGTAAACATCCCTTACCTCTCTTTCCCTGAAAGCCAGAAGTAGCTTTAGATTGGAGATAAGGGCTTTGTAAACAAGCTACAGAGGAGATCAGAGGGGCTGCAAGCCTCCAGCATCCTGCAGGAGGCCAACACTGCCCCCCAGGAAAGTAAAAAAGCTCCTTGGCAGCGGTAATGCAGTGATCTCTGAAGCACTGTCACTAACATTGGAGCAGGGCCATTCCTCTGTGAACCACTGTCTTGGAGGCCTCTGAAAGGCACTTCCAGTTTTTCGCCTCTAAGACACCTCCTCAAGGCATGGTATCCAGGGCAATGGATCCTTGCCATCCCTTAGCTACACCGTTGATCTCTCCTCAGAACCAGGTGGGCTTCTTAAGGCTCGATCTACAGTACAAGCCCTGTGGCTTCCAAGTTGCTGAAATCAGGAGGGAAGGGCTATAGCTCAGTGGCAGAGCACGTGTTTGCATGTACAAGGTCCCAGGCTCAATCCCTTGCAACTCCAGATAGGGGTAGGGGAAAAAACCCATTTGAAACCCTAAAGAGCCACTGTCAGTGGTCTTATTCTGTATGAGGCACTTTCCTGTACATGGTGTCTGAAATCAGTCATGAGATGTATGAGGGGGAACAAGTTGAAACTAGATTCAGACAAGGCAAAGGCTCTGTTGGGAAGGAACCTGGAAGCCAGGTTATGAATTGACAACCCATTCTGGCAGGGGCTACACTCCTCCTGAAAGAGTAGTTTGGAAATAGCTATGGAACCAGCTTTGCACTACGATACTCAGCTCAATCTGGTGCACCAGCCTCACCATTGGGCTGTTGTTCTAAGCTAGAGGTTCCCAAACTCTTATCAGGGAGTAGGGAACCTTGTAAGTCCCTGAGGGTGTGGGGTGGGAGCGAGGGGGGAAGCCCTGACGGTGCCACAGTAATTGCGGCACCACAGGGTCCCAGCAATATTTGAGTGTATCTGGGGGGCTGCTGAAGCATCCATTTGAATATTCTGCCTCAGGCACCAAACATCGTGATCTAGCCTTGGGTAGTAATACATGCTCATCCTAAAAAATGAGTTACAGAATGAAGTGCAGTACACAAATTCTGAGATTAGAATAGACAGTATGAGCTCCCTTATTCTTTAATGTTTACAATGTAATCATCTTCTTTGCTTCAAACATACTGCATATGGTCCTTCACTGCCACGTTCCTGGGAGCCATGGGACAAAGTCCTGAGCTGCCCCCTCATTACAAACCTCCAGCTATCCCCTGGTGGTACACAGCTAGACAAATATGTGCCAGACGATGAGTTAAAAAAGAGTGTATGACAATAAATACTTCTCATAAACAGGAAGAGTTCCATCAAGAATAAAAAATGACAGCAGTACCCAGAGTTGCTTGCTCTGGAGGAAGTGACCTTCCTCTAGAGCAGGGGTGTCCAAAGTTTTTGGCAGGAGGGCCACATCATCTCTCTGACGCTGTGTCGAGGGCCAGGGAAAAAAAATTAATTGACATTTAAAATTTGAATAAATTTACATAGATTTACATAAATGAATATATTAAAGATGAACTTATATGATTGAATGAAGGTCTTGCAATAACTCAAGGCCTATAAAAGGCCTTGCACAAAGCAAGGCTGGCCTTTCCTTTGCTGCCACTACTGCATTACAGACATGAAACAACAAGCAGTGGAGGGAGCCCTCATCCCACAGCTCACACAAGAGGTCAGTTACCCTCACACTGAGAGCAGTTGTATCGGGCCAGTGTGGGCTCCAACAAATCTCCAGAGGGCCAGAGGCTCATTGGAGACTGGGGGCTCCCTGAGGGCTGCATTGAGAGGCCTCAAGGGCTGCAAGTGGCCCCAGGGCCGGGGTTTGGGCACCCCTGCTCTAGAGCAGAGGCTCTGAAACTGGGGTGTTGAGATGCCCCAACCAGGGCGATGGCGCTGCCAGGATCATGCTGTCACTGGGGGGAAAGGGCTATTTTTGAACTCAGCATGGGCAGCGCTGGCCCTCTAGAGAGTGTGGAGAGCCCACGGTCCCTTCTACGGGGCTCCCTATGCTTCAGAAATCCTCAAAATGGCTAATGCGACCCACTTCTGGTTTCACAACGCAAACTGGAAATGGCTCACAATAGCTGTTCTGAACGTTTCAAAGGCATGTGGAGCCCTGCAGGGAGCTGTGGACTCCCTGCACCCCCCAGAGGGTCAGCACTGCCCATGGTAAGTTCAAAAATAGCCCTTTGTCTCCGGCAACAGCGTGAGACCGGGAGCACCGTTGTCCCTCTCTCACACACACTTAACAGCAGCCCAGAGTTTGGAACCGCTGCTCTACAGGAAGGGTCTCATGCTCCAGAAGAAAAGTCATTGCTTGTAAGGGTCAGAAACACAAGATGTTACCCAGAAAATGCAGAGCCATAAAAATCATGAACATTTCTGGAAATCGCTAATAAGGAACATAGTTTAACTGAATGTCTCCATAACCTGTTAAATGAGCATGCAACTGATTTAAATAATTTTTTTCCAATAGAAATCTATGGATAGAAATATTTATCTATTTCAGAAACAATGTATGGATTACCCTGCCATCAAACACTGCACAACCAATCTCAACATCAGCATCTACTGGACCAAGATTGAATTATTAAGTCGAGGGTTAATATTAGTGCCAAGAAATGATGAATTAAAGTATCAGTTTGGATGAGATTTTGCCAGGTGTTCTCTGAGTCGCTCACAATCAAGGCACACTGCCTCATCAACGTTTCTATCTACGTATATCAGTGATTTTCACACTTTTACCACTGGGACCCACTTTTTAGAATGAGAATCTGTCAGGTCCCACTGGAAATGACATCATCAAGCAGGAACATTTTTAACACTCTTAGGCTGCAATCCTACCCACACTTTCCCAGGAGTAAGTCCCATTGTTTATCATTGTTACAAGCATATACTGAGTAGCCTGTTAAAAGTACAGATCTGTAACATTTTCCCAATGCAGTCACATACCAAGGTAGCATCAAGTCCAATACATTAAAAATAAAATATTGAAATGAATGGGCACCCACCTGAAATCGGCTTGTGACCCACCTAGTGGGTCCTGATCCACAGCTTGAGAAACACTGATCTATGTACTTACTCAGAAATCACCATTCTCTCCCTATTGCCTATAATATTTGTACCAGTCCTGTTTAATTCTTCCCGTTTCTGGCTATCGACAAATTTCTCCAGCTCCTGAGAACCGGTTTATGCATTACACACACACAAAGAAAGACTGCATGTAAGTAACCAGCATGTTTTTCTTTCCCTGCTTCTGGTACCATATTGATCAGCAGAACACATTTGTAATAAGGTCAGTGGTTCCAGATGACTCCTGGTGTTCACAGATCTCGCTAATTATTTACTATTATCACTAAGATGCAACCAGAATGCATAGCATTTTACATAGAGGAAAAAGATCCTCACTCTGAGCAGCTTACAATCTATAATGGGAAACAACGGAGGAAAGGAATGGGACAGAGGCAGGGGAAAGAGGTAGCACCTGCAATGGTTCCAGTTACACATAATAGATTACTTACAGTGGGGATAGGATTAAGGTGTGATGCCAAATGATTTGTGGAAAAAGGTGAGTTTTCAGAAGGTATTTGGTTGGCAATCTTCAGTCTCGAAAGACTATGGTATAAAGCCTACAGCACCTGATATTCCCAGGCGGTCTCCCATCCAAGCCTGACCCTTTTATTTTTATGGCGGTCTCCCATCCAGGCCTGACCCTGCTTAGCTTCCAAGATCAGACAAGATTGGGCATGTGCAGGGTAACAATTTATTTCCCACATTTTTATGCCACCTGTCCTCCAAGGAGCTCAGGGTGGTGCACACAGTTCTTCCCATCCTTTCGTTCTCACAACCATCCTATGAGGCAGGCCCCCTCCAGGTGTTCCATGAGGCAGTTCCAAGCACAACAGGCAGCAAGGGAGAAAGGACAGGCTTAAATGAGGGAGCAGGAGACCTTCAGAAAGTTGAAGATGGTGGATCAGGAGGATTAAAGGTCGCAGGTAGGAGTGCGCCAGAATGTGAAAGCTGAGAAGTGGTGGGGGAAGGCAAGGCCTTAAAGGGCTTTAAAGGTAGATACAAGGAACCTGTGCTGGATTCAGGAGCAGGCAGGGAGCCAGTGAAAAGGGACTTAGGGAGGGATATGGCATCACAACTTTATAAATAGTCAGTCATTGTACACAGCGGTCTATGGTTATCTTTTTGTAGTAATGGTATTTACTTACAAGAAGCCCAACAAAAGCAGTATCTCTTATGAGTATGCCTGAACGGGGTCAACAGTTATATATTATTTCACATGGGAATGAAACTTTTTAAAAAGTATATTTAACAGCCTAATGGAAAATAGCATTTCTTTCTCTGAAAGAGCAAAGTGAATCATACCCAGCTAGGAGAGAGGAGCCAGCTAATTATTATTATTACTTTTTGCAAATTACAGGGAAATTTTCCATAAGGTTTCATCTCCCTGCCTGTCATTTGATGTGAGAAAATCACGAGGAAATGAATGTTCAAAGGATATATGCTGAACTTTTAAAAACACAAGCTTGTTGGATTCGGAGATGTATTTTCAATAAAGAGCTACTCTTTCATACAGAGGAAAGATAAAGAATATCATATAAGAAATGTGATGAAATTAAAATGAAATGACGAGTCATCCGCAGCGTGGCTAAGGTCAACATTTTGCATTGTGTCTTGGCAGAGATGAATACACCTCCCAAATGATTAAACCCCTGAAAATCTGATTCAGTCCATTTTAAATTTATATGAAGAAAGAGATAATATTAAAAGTTAAAAATGCAAAAATCAACAACCATGGGGAGATGATACTAGACACACCACACACACACACACACACACACACACAATACAAGGATGCTCAGCATCCCCATCTCCTACACAGTGGCAGGATCCCTACACTGGAGTCACACAGTACAATCCTATGCATGAATACTCAGAAGTAAGTCCTATGAAATTCAACGGACATAGGATTAGCAGCAAAGCAGCAAAAGCAAAGAAGTATTGGGTATGTCTGTGCTCAGGATTTCCATTCGTCTCATAGCAAACACATACTCCCAATCATACTCCTTTGAGCAAAGCATGGGTAGGAAGACAGCTCCCATGGAAGAGGACAGCTATGTCAAACAAACTCATATCCCCTTCCATGGCAAGGCTTCAAGTCCCTCTGGGGTCATTTGCCAGCTGTAAGAAACTCCTTTGTGAGGGGAGAAACTGGGATAAGTCACAATGGGAGCCTCAACACACAGAGGCAAAGCAGGGTGTTGGTGGCTCACTGCACCAAGGCACAAGCTGGGAGCCAAGAGAGATGCTTTGAACCCAGCCAAGGGACTTACCCTTGCCAGCAAGATGCTCACTTTTAGCATGACTGACCAGAAACACCCATGGCAAGGACAAAAGAAGAGAGTGCACCAGGACAAGAACCCACATCGGCCACTCCACAAAGCTCCTTGCTAAGCATGCAACCACTGCACGAGACAGTCAAACAGCATGCGGTCTGGCATTGAACACCTTGAATCACCGCCAACAGGCACACCTTATTGGGAGGTCCTTTGTCGCTATTTATTGATGCTGGTGATTTCAACTGAAATGTCTGACTTGATTCACAGCATGCACCACAGGCATCCTGGGCTTAGTTCCATTCTCATTCACCTATGTAGAGTGAATGCCTGGAGGGGATGACAGTGACTGGCCCCACTCCAACTTCTGCAGGAAGCGAGAATGGCATTTCTACATAAACACTGTTGTTCACAGGTAAACCCTTCCATGCCACCAAGAACCATGTGGATGTACAAAGGTGGGGGTAGGCCAAGCAGGCGCAATTCCCCTCCATATGTTCATTCTTTGTGCATAGAAAAAGCGAGGACAAGGCTTCTGACGTTCAAATGAGCACCAAATTACAATTGCTCATGAAGAGCATTATCTCATCATCCTACTATTATTGCAACCCAAAGTCCGTGAAGCACCATTTCTCCAACTACCATTGGATCTACTCATTAGGTTGGTCACAATAATACTCTCCTGCAGCATCTTAGCTCTGGACCATTGTTGACTGCAATACCCCTCAGTTCTTATGCCTCTTACACTTCCTTCATCATTGGAACTGCTATAACTGTAACTTCAACATTCCTACAAGTACAGTTTCCTTCCCACTGATCCCCCCCAAGCCATTTAAACGGTGACTCCCTAGGATGGCAGATCTATTTGGCAACTTTTATTCCTGAAAGCAATCTTACTCACCCTAAGCCTTTTGGCAGCCTGGTGTACACAGCTAAAAGACTGTGGGCCATCTTGTTCTGTATACATAATGGTTCTTCCCCAGCACAAGCTTGCTCTGAATACTGAAAAAGGTCAATGAATGGAGCTATTGTGGGGGAATGGTATGTGCTGTCCAAAGGAAGCTGTATATATTCATCTACATTGAAGAAACTTGTTGGGATCTGGAAGTCTTTGAAAACAATAAAGAAAAAAAGAAGAAAAGACTGCAGAATTTTTAGCTGATTTTATTGAGATCGTTCCACTCCCACCCCCACTGTAGAATATACGGGCAAGATATAGCTTTCAAAATCGTCTCATCTCTCATCTACTATTCATTATGACTTGTATGCATTAGTACATGGACTAGGTGAGGATGAATCTACAGCTGCCCTTATTTCTGCGGAGGGGTCAATCCTTTAAGGTGCTGAATTCCCTTACTGTGTGTTTACTCATCATTTTAAGTATTCTGCTTAAATACGCTGGTTAAGAAGAACTTTCTATTTGTCACTTTTCTTTTGATATCTCTGAGAGCTGAAGCCAAGCATTAAATGTCAGAGTGCCAAACGAGTCATTAACGCTATGCCATTTTGTTCCAATACTAGCTTGTGATGACATTTTCCTTTAACAGCAAGAGCATACTGTAAATAGCAATGCAAAAAAATAACATACAGTTTAATAGCAGTGAAATGATGGGTATGTTTGTGGTCTGTGTGCTCTGTCTAAACATTATTTCCTGACTGTGAGCACCAAAAGACTTCACACATTCATAAGCAGCAAATGTGCAGTAGGACTACACCTGAGTCACGCTCCTGTCACATACCACATCTATATGCTCATTCATTCCAACAAGAATATGCTGAAAACATATGATGTCTCCTCAAAAGCAGGGGTGGGAGCGAATACACATTCATTGTACATGTACCAAAATTAACTTGCATATACAGGATTAATATTATTTGTCAACGCTTGGAGCCAAGATGCACAGAGAGGGGGCAAGAATGGACAAGATCCTGCTGACCCATCAAATGTTTGCTATACTCACATTTAGAAATGGGCAGTTAAGCCCAAAGTTTATCAAACCCAAATATGTAATCTCTTTCACTCGTTCAGATTCTATTTTCCTAAGTACCTGGAAAAATGGGTGTGAACACTAACTACAGGATCCTCTCCCATCCTGCGCATGAACATAACATTTTCCACAGGGCCCTAAATCACACCTTTTAAAAAAAGTTAGTAATTATTGAATAATTAAACTGTACTGCTCTATACATCCTCCAAAAGATCCACCACTAAGCTAGGAGAACAAAGTAAGGGGGATTGGTTCTTCTTTTCTTATTTGGAAGTGAACCAATTCCTTTCCCTCTGCTTTTTGAAGTGCCAGTTTTTTTCTTGACTCTGCTGCTGTGTTTAAAACAGCCTCACAATTGGCCGAACAGTAGTAAATGAAGTGTTTCCTGGCACACATATCTAGATATGGGGAAAGCATCAGGCCTACAGTTGTTAAAGACACAGGAGTCCTACCAGAAAATAGGTGGGCACTACTGGGACAGGAAGTAATGACCAGCACTGAAGATATCCCTATGGTATCCCCCTGTCAAGTGCTTCCTGCCTACACTGTGTAACATGCTGGATTGCCTTCTTCATGCTGTTATGTCATAATGTTGCACAATTTCTTGCTCCCAGCACTGCAGGTTATAATGCAGAGTGCATCCAAGGAAATCACAGTGTGATGATGTCATGGCACAGGAGATGCGATTCTAACCTCTATCAGGAGAGAACTCAACATAAGGATGCCATTTTTGGCAGCAGCCCCATGTCAGGCAGAAGCCGGCAATGAAACGTAAATTATTAACTATAATCTCAAAAGAGAAGATACGATGACCTCTCCCCAACTTCTGCCCTCTCTCCTCATACATGCTTATTCACCAAAAGCAGGGGTCTCCAAACCCCAGCTCGGGGGCCAGATGCGGCCCGCAGCAAGCCTCTTTCTGGCCCGCAGCCAACCTCTTGTCCCCTGAAAGCCTCTGGCCCACTCAACTGAACATGACCAGAACTGTGCTCTGATTGTGTGTGGAGGGTGTTCTGAGGGCCAGAGAGGTTGAATGAATGAGCCCATTCATTCATTTATTCACTCATCTAAGTTCCATCTCTAATTTATTTATTTAAATTTTATATTTAAATTTTTTTCCGGCCCTCTGCACCACACCAGATATTTGATGTAGCCCTCTGGCCAAAAAGTTTGGAGACCCCTGACCTAAAGCAATGTACTCATGAGCAAATACATCAAATCGAGATTAATCAATAATACATTTTAAAAATAAAGTATGCTTGTCAGTGCCTATTCTGTCCTGTGTTTCAAGGGTAAGGGTTATTTCTGTTTTTTTCTGTTCCAGCTTTGTTTAGTTGTTAATTATTCAAACTTGATATAATGAAGATTTAATGTCACTACAATCCCTAGTGATTACAGTAGGCATGTGTTTTGATTACTGCAGAGTCTAATTTTAAATGGGTATAAGAAAAATCACCCCAAACAACACCCAGGAGTGAGATTCCCCTCAAGGCTCTATGAAGTCATGACCCACAACACACAGAGGCAGCAAGACAAGTTAACCAATTTATTAACTGAAAGAATTAGGGAGGGGGGGGGGAAGATAAGTAGCATACAACAATATCAGATGTATACCAAGTAAGTAATTCCCGATCTGCCAAACATATAACATATATATGCCAAACATATAGGGCCCAGACTCTACACTACAGCCAACCAATACCCCAGCCAGCAGTGACACCTTAACATTGCCACAGGAGAAGAGAGGAGTCCCAAGCAGCTGAGTCCCTGCCCTCTTAACACCCCTTCTCTGGTAGATGAACTGAAAATGCCAGACCTAACTGCCTGTGTGCAAAGAGGTAAGGCATGCAAATGAAGGATGCTTAGGGCTTTGGAACTCAGCCAATAGGAGTCAGGCTGCCTCCTACAACAAGTTGCCTCCTTGGACAACAAAGAGAACTACTGCCATTTAGACAACTTACAAATAGCAACAGAAGTCAACATTTTCATCATATTTATCTAGTCCCCGCACCCTACTGCAACTAGGTTTAAGTACATGTACATGAAATAACCATACATTTTTCCTTCATGTATCCTCCCATCACTTCTCTCCTTGGGTCTATTTTGAAAGTGTGAACCCCTTAAGGCAGAACCTATGCTTTCTTATGTTGAAAAGCGTCATGTATGCTATGATCTGATTTTTGGTGGGTTGCCAAAGGGTGATGGAAAGATCAGATAACTAATTGCCTCAAGCCCTGAGCCTATTCAAAATTCAGATACTGTAGCTGCTAATTACCCTGACAACAGCTCAGCTCCTACAGTTTGCAAGCTTGTGTAAATATAGGGAGATAAATGTTTGAGAGTCTTTTTTCTGGTTATTATTACTTATAACTAATTCTTTCTAGATCTCCTTTTAAAAAGTCTTGTAAAACTAGAGAGAGTGATGTTTACACTCTCACATAATACCAGAACCAGGGGACATCCACTAAAATTGAGTGTTGGGAGAGTTAGAACAGACAAAATAAAATATTTCTTTACTCAGCGTGTGGTTGGTCTGTGGAACTCTTTGCCACAGGATGTGGTGATGGCGACTGGCCTGGACGCCTTTAAAAGGGGATTGGACAAGTTTCTGGAGGAAAAATCCATTACGGGGTACAAGCCATGATGTGTATGCGCAACCTCCTGATTTTAGAAATGGGTTATGTCAGAATGCCAGATGCAAGGGAGGGCACCAGGATGCAGGTCTCTTGTTATCTGGTGTGCTCCTTGGGGCATTTGGTGGGCCGCTGTGAGATACAGGAAGCTGGACTAGATGGGCCGATGGCCTGATCCAGTGGGGCTGTTCTTATGTTCTTATGTGCTATAAAGTTTGGGAACCACTGCTTTAGATCAATGAAATGCTATAGCAAGAAGTTCTTCATTCTGTAACTGCGCAAGCATTTTGATTATACATTGTTTAATTTGTTTAAATCACCACTGAGAATAAGTTATAATTTATTTCACAAATCTGTTCAAGTAGTATAACACGGTATCAACAGACATTGGGTATCATTGCTTGCTCATGCTTAGTAGTATGGTCCAACAAAGCTGGCCATTATAATCATCTCTGTCTGAGGACCATCTTATACAGTCAGCAGAATCAGTGGAAATTTCATCTACAGGAAGAAGAAAAGCTTAGGATACAATCATGGGAAAGACATCTGCATGCAGGGAGTCTCCACGGTGGAGCATTTAAACAAAGATGCACTCCTGCAGCCTAAAGTTCACCTCAGTGTAACACAGGTGGAACACAACTTCAGAGCCACATTACCAAATATAGCCCATCACCCACAGATTGTGTGTTGCCAGGTACTCAACAGTTGCTGTCTTTGCAGTCTCAAACAGGGAGCAAAAGCAATCTCAGTTAATTGAGTCCAAGAGCAATAATATTTCTGGACAAATAAATAAAATAAGGAAGATTAATACTGTGCTTCAATAATGTATCCTTTCTAAGAGGACAACTAGCCAGTGGCGTCACTAGGGGGTGTGGGGGGTGCGGACCACACTAGGTGATGCACAAGGGGGGGTGATGCACACTGGGAGGGTGACACGGTAAAATCGTGATGGTTAGGAGTAATACCATCATGTTATATACCGTTGAATGTGGAATTTCTAGCAGAATGCAATGCAAAATACTTCCTTTCTACCAAAAGTTATTGGCAAAAAACTGGAAAATAAAAAAATGCATGGAGCCCAGTAGAAAGTGTAACTGAGCCATATTGCATGTTTACTCGTGAGTAGGTGAATATGCCTTAGTCTTTCTGAAAGGGCAGGCTGAGAGGAATCCAACAACACCAGAATGGTCCTGATTCAATGAATGTAACCCCCCAAAAAACCTGAGAATGCAGTCCCTCCGTCCAAGCTGGCAAATGTATTGAGCCCTATGGAAAGCAAAACTAAGCCACATGGTCATGTTTACTCATGAGTAAGCAAACATGCCTTGGCTCCTGGGCAGGTCAGGCAAAGGGGAATGTGAAGCCACCAGAATGGTCCTGATTTGAAGCAACTGGAGCTCAACAAATGCTCCAGAAGGCAGCCCCCCCCCCCAATAAAAAAAATGAAACAGAGGCTTGACAGGATAAGGTGAAATATTTTTTCTGTTTTAGGCTGCAATCCTATCCACACTTTCCTGGGAGTAAGCCCCACTGACTATAATGGGACTTACTTCTGAGTAGATAGGCATAGGATTGGGCTCTCAGACTTGTAAAGCCAGGTGGTTCCTGATGGTGATATGCTTGAAAAGAACTTAAATTGAACTGGGTACTGGGTAGGGGTGAAAATCTTACTGATACTTTTGGGGGGGGGGGTGTTATTGCAGGCAGGCTACAGAGAAAATTCACTTGATGGAACAGGGCTGGCTTTCCCTTATTTATTTATTTTACTTTAATTTATTTATAATTATTTTAATTTGCTTTATGATGAGTCCTGGACAGATTATCATTCTAAAGAGTGGGTCCCAGTGCTAAAAGTTTGAGAACTGCTCTAATAAGGTGTTAGTAAGCTGACACCCTGGGGGGTGGTGACACCACTAGTGATCAAAATCACTAAAATCTCAGTTTGCAAAAAATAATACCATCATTTTATACATCAATCAATGCATAATTTCATGTAGAATGTGATGAAATAAACTGCATTGAAATATCTTTATTCCATCAAAAGGTACAGCCAAAAAACCAGTGAGGGCAGGGCGATGGTAGATCACCACGTCCACCACCTGGAATGTTGCCCCGCCCACTGCATGGGGGTGACGCGCTGGCCTCCCGCACCGGGTGACACGAACCCTAGTGACGCCACTGCAACTAGCCATGCCTCTAATTGTGTAAGATAGTCAGATGGATGGGTTAATTTTGTTGATAAATAGTGTGCTGGGGGGGGTGGACGACACACAAAATATGGTAAAAGTACACTAAGAAGCTTTAGTACTTTGCGACTGCCAAAGTTTTGTATTTTACTGTGGAAAAACTTCCATAAATATGAGTAAAACTATGTTTAATGCCCACATATGCTATTTATCAATAAAACAAATGCACTGTGACTAACCATCTTATGCCATTATACACACATCTAGCTTACCATAACTCACATGCCCTTCATGCCCCATGGAGATGAGACATTTATTTCAAGGCTGCCTTAGCTTCCCTATTAGCTTAATTTAGCCGTCTTATGGCTCAATCCTATCCCCTGTCCGTCCACAGCATGCAGTGGTGCGTGCTCCACATGTTAGAGTGGGGGGCAACTAGATGGGGCAACCAGAAAAGCTTTTTACTTATCTCTTAGTAGGCCATCTAGTTGCTTATGGGCTTTCCTGGACCTGTACCAGCTCTTTTGCCAGCATATGTATGAGAAGTGGAGGCATGTCAGCCAGTGAAAAGAATTGTAGCTAACTTAGCTGCTGCAAGAATACACCCCCAATAGCCCCTGGACAACTATCTGCCTTCCCTGCTCCCATCCCAAATCTCTCCAAATCATCCTTGAACTACCCACACCCTGACCTACCTGCTCTGGTGTGGCATCTTGTTGTTCTCGGTCACGCATAGACCCTCCTGACATTTGTGCTGGCGGTCCCTCATCATGCAAAAGCGGCACACAATTTGCAATGCCTGTGCCACTTGCTGCTGTAAATGCAGGGCTCCCCAGCCTTCAAAAAGTGAAAGCGGAGCAATCACAGGGAGACCAGTGGAGGGTCATGCAGGGCTCCCAGCACCCCTGAGAGGCTGCAGCAGGGACTGGTAAGTAAGTGTCAGCCCCTGCAGCCCCTTAGTGATGCAATCCTGGGGATCGCATCACTGCCTTCCCCTCACCTTTGCTGCCTTCCCCACTCCCACGCAATAAGAACATAAGAATAGCCCCACTGGATCAGGCCATAGGCCCATCTAGTCCAGCTTCCTGTATCTCGCAGCGGCCCACCAAATGCCCCAGGGAGCACACCAGATAACAAGAGACCTGCATCTTGGTGCCCTCCCTTGCATCTGGCATTCTGATACATACCCCATTTCTAAAATCAGGAGGTTGCACGTACACATCATGGCTTGTAACCCGTAATGGATTTTTCCTCCAGAAACTTGTCCAATCCCCTTTTAAAGGCGCCCAGTCCAGACGCCATCACCACATCTGTGGCAAGGAGTTCCACAGACCAACCACACACTGAATAAAGAAATATTTTCTTTTGTCTGTCCTAACTCTCCCAACACTCAATTTTAGTGGACGTCCCCTGGTTCCGGTGTTATGTGAGAGTGTAAAGAGCATCTCTCTATCCACTTTATCCTTCCCATGCATAATTTTGTATGTCTCAATCATGTCCCCCCTCAGGCGTCTCTTTTCTAGGCTGAAGAGGCCCAAACGCCGTTCCTCATAAGGAAGGTGCCCCAGCCCAGTAATCATCTTAGTCACTCTCTTTTCCACCTTTTCCATTTCCACTATGTCTTTTTTGAGATGTGGCAACCAGAACTGGACGCAATACTCCAGCCTTACCATCAATTTGTACAACGGCATTATAGTATTAGCTGTTTTGTTCTCAATACCTTTTCTAATGATCCCAAGCATAGAACTGGCCTTTTTTACTGCCGCCGCACATTGGGTCGACACTTTCATCAACCTGTCCACCACCACCCCAAGATCTCTCTCCTGATCTGTCACAGACAGCTCAGAACCCATCAGCCTATATGTGAAGTTTTGATTTTTTGCCCCAATGTGCATGACTTTACACTTACTGACATTGAAGCGCATCTGCCATTTTGCTGCCCATTCTGCCAGTTTGGAGAGATCCTTCTGGAGCTCCTCACAATCACTTCTGGTCTTCACCATTCGGAAAAGTTTGGTGTTGTCTGAAAACTTTGCCACCTCACTGCTCACCCCTGTCTCCAGGTCATTTATGAAGAGGTTGAAAAGCACTAGTCCCAGGACAGATCCTTGGGGCACACCGCTTTTCACCTCTCTCCATTGTGAAAATTGCCCATTGACAACCACTCTCTGTTTTCTGGTCTTCAACCAGTTCTTAATCCATGAGAGGACCTTCTCTCTAATTCTCTTGCTGTGGAGTTTTCTCAGCAGCCTTTGGTGAGGGACCGTGTTGAACGCCTTCTGAAAGTCCAGATATCTAATGTCCACAGGTTCTCCCACATCCACATGCCTGTTGACCTTTTCAAAGAATTCTATAAGGTTCGTGAGGCAAGACTTACCCTTACAGAAGCCATGCTGGTTCTCCCTCAGCAAGGTTTGTTCGCAAGGACCACATAACTTACTGTGGTCCTCAAACTCCCTGAGAGTTTGAGAACTGCAGCTGTAGGGTGATAGGGAAATAGTCTACAGGACGAGAACTGTTGACTGCAGGTACTCTCTTGTACATTCAGTGTGCTTTCTTTATAGTATGGCGTCTCACAGGCACAGCATAATCAATAAACAATTCATGACTATAACAGCAAAGTGAGGAAGGAATCAATCCAGGCCATAACAGCTTGAGCTGTGACATCTCTGAAGTCACATTGTATGCTAAACCTTACCTGAAGGGTTTTGACTTTGCCTAGGATGTTCTCTTGTGACATTGCTTGATCTGACTCTTCACTCTCTGCTCGCCCATCAGGTATAAAAATACTGTCATGAGAAAAGGCCCGTGTTCCCATACAATAACTGGAAGACCTGAAAAGCAGTTTGAACAGAGAGGAGTTTATAAGAGTTTCAAATAACCAATGCAACTGAACACTACAGTATTTTTCTTCTGGCTTGTTGCCTATTTTCTACATTGCTTTCCCTCATGTGTATTTATTTATTTGAATACGTATCTCACTCTCACCACTCCAGTGGGTGGTAATGTATCAAAATAACAGATGTTACACCTTTTCTTTCACTACTTAAATGTTTGCCACAAAAATTATCCGGTGACTATGGAAAAGGTCAATAGCTATGACAGAGATTTCCTTCTCATGTAAATCCTGGTGCACCGGTTCTGCACACAGGTGCACAGAAATCTCTGTACACACACACACACACACACACACCCCATTACATTTCTGCACAAAGAAATGTTCTTCATTCTTTTTAAACACTATTTTCTGAAATAGATACATGAAAATACAAAAGAATGTGAGTTATATTTTGCAATGTTCTGGTTGTGGAACTCTGTTAACTCCATTTGCCTGATTATTTACACTCCTGCTGCAGATTATCATTCCAAAATAAGAGCATCTTTGCAGTATTGTTAGATTTTCGAGTGTAAATTCTGAATATGGACATGGAAACAAGTATATGCCTGCAGAAGTCCCCTACTGCACTAAGCTACCCATCAATTTAAATGGCAAGGTGATACTATGACAATGGTTGCCATGATACATAAGAATGACTCTCAGCTCCTTCTGCTCGCTGCATCTGAGGCAGCCACAGAAGTGTTTTGTTATAAACGGGAATTATTGTGATGAAATGTGTCTCCCATGAGAGTGGGTTGATAAGTCTCCTGTTAGCAATTCAATGTTTCCCAAAATTAATTAGTTCTAGAAGATGCCACCATACTCCTAAATGTCAAATGTCAGTGTTTCCCGAACTGTGGGTCGTGACCCACCAGAGGATCATAAACCGACTGCTGGTGGGACATGAAAGTGACAAGACAATAGCTTACAAGGAAAATGTATTGAGCCCTATGGGAAGTGAAACTGAGCTGCACATGCACATATACACACGAGTACAGAGAGAGGAACATGCCATAGTCCACTTCAAAGGGCAGACCAAGAAGAAGGCAACACCACCAGAATTACCCCTATCTGATGAAGGCAGACCTCAAAAAACATTCAAGAAGGAAGTTCCCTCTCTGAGATAACAAGAAAAATGCATTGAACTCTATGGAAAGTGAAACTGAGCAGCATGTGTGTGCCTTTACTTGTAAGTAAGAAACCACTCCTCAGCTACTATCAAAGGCCAGGCAAAGGGCACCAGAGTGGTCCTGATCTGATGAAGATGGAGCTCAACAAATGCGCCAGAAGGCCCCAACCCACCCATAGTAAAAAGGATCAAAACAGAGGCTTGAACAGCTGATAAAGTGAATTTTTTTTAGTCTTGTAGAGCTAGGTGGGTCCCGACAGAGTGTCATTTTAAAAAGTGGGTCCTGGTGCTAAGAAGTTTAGGGACCACCGTCCTAAGTAACTTCCAGTGAGCTGCCTTGAGTGCACTGTGCGGTGGGAAAGTAGGGTTAAAAAAATACCTAAAATAAACATCTAAAATACATAAAATAAAAATGTGAGTGGTAAAGAAGAAGCAGACTTGATATAGCCAGTCAATTCAGGCCTTACAAACTGTGCACAGATGAGATGTGCTTCTGGATTTCGCCTCAAGTAATGGCTTGAATTTATCGGCCAAAATCTTGGGATAAGTGAGCTTAGCAATGTTCATACTTCAAACCTCCCCGATTCTGAGCACACTGACCCCATTCTGAATCAGACCCTAATACCTCCAAAGTTTGGGTGTGGTTTAGAATGGTCTGGTCCTTTTACTAGCCCTCCTTGTTGCCAATCACTTTTCATACCACCCAAATTGGCAATGGTTGGAGTGGCAAGAGAAAAGGTTGGTGATGAACCTCCACTAAACCCAACAATGTCCCAGGAACCCGAAACCCTGGGAACTACATTTCTAAGGGTTCTGGTGCCTGAGATACTGCTAAGGCACTTTCAAGAGCAGGGGTGTCAAACATAAGGCTCATGGGCTGGAAGCTTTTTATTCGGCCCCCATTATAATTGAGTTCCCCCAAAGCCACCATTTCAGCAGTGCCACTTCTGCCAAGGCTCTGGGTGGGAGTGGTTCAGTGATTCAGAAGGAGGCTTCAGAAGGCAAGGGACTCTATGGGGGAAGAGGCAAACCAGCAGGGGTGTGAGAGGGAGATAATGCTGAGGCGCTAGGAGAGCCCAGTTCTCACACGGGCTGCCCTTTCAGTAGCACCGCTTCTGACAAGGCATCACTTCACAGAATACATCTCAGCTGCTAATGCAGCAGAAGCAGCACCGCTGAAAGGGCAGCCTGTGTGATATTTGGGCTCTCTTAGCATGATAACTGGACTCTCATATCTTGAAAAGATCAAGATTTGCCCATTGTCTCTTCTGTCATTTGGAGCTAAGGAGTTTCTATGTGAGAACAAAGTGCTTATTTCTGGCCATCATCTGCTGCATGACATAACTTCCTACAAAATGACATCACTTCTGGCCTCAGCAGGTGCCATGAACGCTGTTTGGTACACTATATGAAACAGGTTTGACGCCCCATTCCAGACTCTAATAAAGGCACCATCACTAGCTCTGCACATTGCTGCTGCAATATTTCTATAGAAATTTGGGTGGAGTAGCAGTGAGGCAACATAGTTGGGGGGAGAAATCCGACAACAGGACAAGCTCATTCTGTTGCTCACCCTAGAATGTTACTGAAAGTGTGATGGGGACAAACCCCAGCGTGGGCTTGAAAATATCACAATAATCCTTTTCCAATTTTAGGGGACGGAAATAAATCACTTTACCTGAGACTGGTCCAAAGTGAACCAGTGAGAATCTCACTATTATTGCCTGTGATCCCTTTCCTTCTACATCTAACCAATCAGCACTGCAGGAACATAAGAAGCGTTCTGATCATATAACTGGGAGAGAGAGCTAGCTCTTATTTCAGCTTTTCTAAAGCATCAAATATTAGGGTTTTTTTTAGATAATAATAAAAATGATGATGTACAGTAAGTGTATTAACAGGCAGGGATGCAGCTATAATCCTGAAATCACCTCCAAAGGAGTCCAAACATGGAAGCAGTGATTTTCTGATATGACTTAAGTATCTCTAAACATGCAGTGACAGTCATACAATAAGATGCAAAGGGTTGCTCTAGAGTCGAATAAGAAGATGCACAACATCTGCAATTACTCTTCTGGGCGGACTCAGCACAGGAGCAGCAACATGCATGGATTTCATTACCTCAGGCCATCGTTCGTCTCTTCATCAGAAGACAACACACCATTGCAGACATTTCCGAAGGAACTGCTTGGCTTCAACTTGGCGTCCTCGCGGTCTGGCGCCGCCTCCCTTTTTTTCCTCCGACCAAAAAACTTCTTAAAAGGCTGGAATTTGCTTGCCTTCTTCTTGTCTGCAGATAACAAAACAAATACACACCGGAGCTTATCAACATTGCACCTCAGAGCGCACTGGTGAATAACAGCATGGTTAGTTAAGCAGTCGCCAAGGAAGAATGAGGCCAAAGAGCAGCCAGAAACCTAAGCAAACGCTGTGCTCGGAATTTAAATGTGCGGTGGCTACTTGCTGCCAAGGAGGGCCCTATATTGACAAAGCAAAACGGAGAGCATTAGAACATCTGCTCTCTGATTCTTCAGGTTCACATTTGGATGTCTGAGGGAACAAATATTTACAAGAAGGGAGGAGGCTATTTGAGACAGCCAAAATGCAACACTCTGAGTCCGATGGTGGCATTCATTCCTGAAGGTTTGTGTGCACTGCATTCCTTTGCCCTTGTTGCTGAAGAAATGGCAACTGCAGCAGATGCCAGTCATCACAGTTCAAAGTACAATTAAACAATGATTTAATTAATCCAATACAATAATTTCATGCAATGCTGTCAGTCAGTGCGTGCGATCCTTTGCAAGCAAACAAACAACTTAGTAACATGACAAGGTGGGGCAAAGTGTTGCCAAAAAATAATTCCAGGTTTGCTTTCTTGAGTCAACACTTGAGTCAACACTTTAAATCCAGGCTTGCTCACAAGCACCCAGCGAGACTGTTGCTTCATACCCCCAGGCAATTACTGTGTGACTGCGTTCACAAACATGGAACATGGTGTTGTTGACGCTAACAATATCTTGGTGAAGAAAGAACCACCAGCTAGTTAAGGAGTCTTGCTCACATTTTACTCACTTCAGATTTGGGTTTAATACATAACAACATACATAAGGAATAGGCAGTTGATGTACTACTAGAGCAGTGATTTTCAACCAGTGTGCCATGGCACACTGGTGTGCCGTGAATGGTCTACAGGTGTGCTGCAGGAATTTGGGGGAGGGTCATTTATTTTTAGGATCATTGAGGGATGTTAGCCCCCTACCAGCAGTATGGTGTGCTTTGTCAATTATCAAAAAGCTGATGGTGTGCCTTGACAATTTTATCCCCTTGTCAGTGTGCCCTGAGATGAAAAAGGTTGAAAATCACTGTACTAGAGGTTCAATTAGGCCCCATGATCTTCCCACCAGATTTTTGTCCTAGCTTCTCTTGTCCCACCTTCTCTTCCCACCTTCTCTTGTCCTAGCTCTGTTCAAAATATGATGAACCTTTTAAAAAATTGGTTCTAACTGGGATTGAAATTCAGAAGGGGTGAAGCAAGCTAAGTGGTCATTATTTCAAGAAGATAATCAAAAACCGATTGATTAAACAAGAAGAAAATGTTGATTACATGTGTCACTGGAACTGAAGAATCAGTCCGCCTTGACATGGTATGTACAGCAAACCTAAAGGTTAAAGAGAGCAATTAAAATACTTCCTCAACAGCCCAATGATTTATTTCCCAAATTCCCTACAGTCATCAATAGTGAGGGTGAAAGACTTCTCTCTACCCACTTTCACCATATTATGCATAATTTTACAAGCCTTTATCATAGACTCTCAGCCTGCAATTCGATACACACTTTGCTGGGAGTCTCATTGAACACAATGAGACACACCTCTGAGTAGATAATAGGATAGTGCTGTTAGTTGTTCTTCTTCTATAAAGTCCCAAACATTTTATTTATTTATTTATATTTATACAGGTATTTATATACCGCCTTTCTTTTGGTCATCAGATTCCTCCTCAGACTTTAATCCAAGGCGGTTTACATAGGCAGGCTGTTCTAAACCCCCGTAGGGATTTTTACAATTGAATAGTTCTAGTATTTCATAGAACCCCTTGTTCCAGCTGGATTCCTTCCTGGTCTGGCCTCTCTCTGGCCCTTCGCCTCCCACGCTCCACTTGATGGCAACTCCTCTCTGCCACCGAAGGTCAGCTCATCAGTCTATCAGCGTGTCTTCAGTTCTTGGTTACTTCCGGTTGTTTCAAACTGGCAGCCTCAGATCTTCAGGCATACAAGGCGGCAGCTCTACCAACTGAGCCAGACCTCCTGCCTTTAGCCATTCTTTCATCATAGAAAGGGGGATCCAAGCCCATCATCATGTTACTCTTTTTTGCACCTTTCCCAGTCCTACAATATCCAAAATCCTACAACCAAAACTATATCCCAACCAAAACTATACACAGTATTCCAAATGCACTCATCCCATCGATTTGTATGGCATTACAATTCTGGAATGTTAATTTTTCTATCCCCTTTCTAAGAATCCTTAGTATGAACTTGGCCTCTTCCACAGCTGCTACACACTGTTGAATGTTTTCACTGAGCTGTCTCCCACAACGTTAAGCTCTCTTTACTGGTTAGAAACTGTCAGTACAGACCCTATACACATATATATCATTATGATTCTTTCCCCCAGTGTGCAGAACTGACGCTAAGGGCGCAATTCTAACCCACTTTCCAGCACCAACATAAGGGCAATGCAGCTCCAAGGTAAGGGAGCAAATGTTCCCTTCCTTTGAGGAGGCCTCTGTGAGTGCCACCCAACTGCGGAATGCAGTACATGTCCCACAGACACAGCTATGCCACTGCTGGAAAATTGGTTAGGATTTGGACCTCAATCATTTTCTGTTTTGTTGTCACTCATGCAGTTCAGAAAAATCCTGGAGCTTTTCAGTCTGTTTCCATTTTCACCCTCTTAAATAATGTGGTGTCTTCCACAGATCTGGTCACTTCCCTGCTTACCTCTGACTACAGATCATTTATGAATAAGCAGTGAATTTAACAGATCCTTAGGGGAATCCAGGGCCGAATCCTATCCAACTTTCCAGCACCAATGCAGACACAATGCAGCCCTGAGGAAAGAGAACAAACTTTCCCTTACCTGGAGGATGCCTCCATGACTGCTCCCCACCCCCACCGTAGGATGCAGTGCATGCTCTGTTGGCACTGCTGCATCAGCGCTGGAAAGCTGGATAGGATTGGACCCCCCAGTCCCCTCCATTATGAGAACTGCCCATTTGCTCTGCTTCCAGTTGTCTAACCATCACCAGTCCGTTAGAGGACCCATTCTCTTATCCCATGACTGCTGAGTTTACTCAGGAGCCTTTGGTGAAGGACTCTGTCAAAAACTTTTGTGAAGT
Source organism: Tiliqua scincoides (assembly GCF_035046505.1). Lineage (NCBI taxonomy): Eukaryota > Metazoa > Chordata > Lepidosauria > Squamata > Scincidae > Tiliqua > Tiliqua scincoides. Next base: position 65,909,264 of record NC_089826.1, read on the forward strand.
CCAAGAGCATAAGGTCTACTAGATCACCCCATTCACATGCTTTCAGGGGAACTCAAGGAACCTAAAAATGTTGGTGAGGCAGGACTTCCTTTTTCAGAAGCCATACTGATTCTTCCTCTGCGAGTCTGGCCCTTTTATATGCTTCATAATTATGTATCTTGCCAAATAGCAAAGAAAATACCCCGCTGCTTACTTGAATTTCTGATTGGCTGCAGATGTGACTTAGCAGTCTCTTCACCACTTGACAGGACACTGAAATATCTTGCCTCACTTTGGTACATTCCCCACTACTGAAACTGTCATCTAAATTTATCTGTAGGTTGTCTGTATAGCAGCCCGTGTTTCAGCTTTAAATATTGGGATTAAATAAATTCATGTTTTTCTTCTTCTTTGCAAAGGTGAAACTAAGAAGATACAAACACTAACATTTCTTTTATTAACAGTCAAATATTATCTGACACTGTCATATACAGGAAACCGTTCCTGAAGAAAATGCAAGCTGGAAATGGAAATAGCAAGAAATTAGACAGTAGTCTTTTGCAGGGCTGGCCCATCCATGAGGCCAACTGAGAGCCCCATCTTAAACTCTGCGCGCCAGCTTATTGCCAGCGCGCACAGTTGCAAATGTGCTATAAGGCATGTTTGCAGGGCTTAGCTCCAGCCCAGTGCCAGAGCTAGCCCAGCACGAGTTCGCGCTGAGCCAGTGCTGGTGGGAGGCTAGCGGTCCACTGCTGAGGCAGTTAATCAGCAAGGGGAACCCACTTCCATTCACCTGCTCCCCTCCGCTGATTTTCCTCCTTAAGTCCTTGAATTGGTAAAGGAAAAGCAGGACAATGCAGAAGTGTGGAGAGGTGAGAGTGCTGGAGGAGCAGAGGCTGGTGCATCACAAGGTAAGGAGGTGACATTTGGAATGCTGCCTCAGGTGCCAGGCGGGCTTGGGCCGGCACTAGCCTTTTGCCTTCTTCTGTACAACCTATAATCACATCACTATAGCAAAATTGCAAGGTAAAGCAGATACTTCACAACAGATTGCAATTTGTGAACCTCTGATACCGCATTACCAAAACATCAGGAAGCAATTAAACTATTTTTGCCCAACGTTGCATATATGCAACAGGGATAAAATGTACACACCTGTGGGCTGGGAAAAAAATGTCTTAAGGAGAATGTTGAAGCCTAAAGCATTTTTCTATTCAGGATTCCTGGCAAGATTATTATTTAAAATTATACATTTATATTCACAGGAGATTGATTTAGAGTAGGGGTCTCCAAACTTTTTGACTAGAGGGCCGCATCAAATATCTGGTGCAGTGTTGAGGGCCGGAAAAAAATTTAAATATAAAATTTAAATAAATTAGAGTGAATAAATGATGAGTGAGTAAATGAATGAAAGGGCTCATTCATTCAACCTCTCTGGCTCTCAGAACACCCTCCAGACACAACCAGAGCACAGCTCCAGTTGTGTTCAGTTCAGTGGGCCAGAGGCTCTCAGGGGACAAGAGGCTGGCTGTGGGCTGGATAGAGGCTTGCCGTGGGCCGCATCTGGCCACCGGGCCAGGGTTTGGAGACCCCTGATTTAGAGTATACTGTATATTTGGGCTCTGTGTTTGAATTGTCACTTCCATAACACTTAAGTGTTGACATAACATCTTTTGCAAAATTAGAAGCCCAATCCTATCCCCTGCCACCAGTGCTAATGCAGCTGAGTCAGAAAGGCATGCAGTGCATCCAATGGGGGGGGGGAATTGGGCAGCCTGCAGGAAGTAAGTGAAAACATTTTGCAGTCACATCCTGGTAAGCTGTCCAATCGCCAATGGGTCCCTTCAGATTCACGCTATCAATTTTGGTGGCATATGTCTGTGGAAAGAAAGAAACAGGGAAGTTTCAAAAAGAGGGGATATCTGGCATGCACCATTGCTGCCAGATCCATCCCCTCCTGCCTTCTCCCAGTTCCTCCCCCGGCCTATTCACATCCTGCCCCAGCTGCTGCCTTACCAGCACTAGAGGCTCCAAGGAGGCCACTGTCACCTGACCACTGCTGCTGTTTGCAGCAATGGCCCAGATGTGCAGAACGGTGGGTTGCATTTTGCAAATGCAGCAAAGCACATGGTGCGGCCAGAATGCATGTTCCAGCAGCACAGTGGCTCAATAGGATTGGGCCCTAAATAAAATAAGAATTCTCCTAAAACTAACATTACTTCAGTCAACTAATCCAGGAAACAGCTGCTGGTACATCAGTGGCCCTGCATGAAGGCCAGCCCAGGATAGGATTGGGCTGTGAGTGTTGTCCATTAAGTGAATGAAGAAATGTGCTGCCTGTCAGTCTTCCTCTTTCCACCTTTATGGAGCGTAATATCACTTTACAAAATGATTCTGGGCTCTCTGCAGTTTGTTCTGATAAAACTAAGGCCAGTATATACAAGCTTATATCACCTTAATAGGAAAATAGGTGATTCACCAAGATTAAAACTGACTAACTGGAAACCATATTTAATTTATATAATTTTCATTCAGTGCTTTCCACACCAGAGCTAAGTGAATAAAAACTGGAGGCTGAGGCTGGCTTCCTTCAGCTACTGTAAAACAGGGCATAAAAATTATTTAGTGCCAATTCAAAGAGGCATGGAGGTGCCAGGTCTGTGATCTGAAGGCTCCCACTTTAATATACTGTAATGGGCTGTGATCTGTCAGATCTTTGAAAATTTCTTCATATTTGACAAAACACCTGCCCTGTTTATAATGTTGCTCTCTTCCTACTATTTTTATGCATCATTTAATAGGCAATATGTTTCATGAATGACAGCCAGACATTCTGCTTGAACATCTTCTGAAAAAGATCCCAGCTCTTTTTTTTATTTATATAAAAAAAAATTCAAAGGTTTTGCATTTTCAGGAACTAACCAGTATCTCCAATTATAACTCCATCTGCTCCTGTTACCTTTCCTACCCATACTTCACGCCTACACTTAACTCTTCACCTGTCAAAGAGGAAAAGAAAAAGAAGACATGGGAAAGGGTGAGGAATGAAATCAGTGTGGCTGGTTTCTTTCTCCCCCTCATTTCTAGGATCATACAATTCTGTGTGTGTATTTTTTTAATTGCTAAACTATTTCGTTGTTTTGGTTTGTGATGAGAGGTTTGAGGAAAACATAGCAGCCTTGGGAAGCCTGCTTTAACGATTATGTAAAGAAACTAAATGACGACATTTAATTAATGAGCGAGTCTATTTATCATCACTTCGAGCAGCGACTGCATTCCTAGGATGCAGCAAAGAATATGAGCAGATTTGGTGCCATAACAATCCCTTCCCCAAATAGTTCAAAGCAAAACTCAAGGCTGATCAACAACAATGCAAGTGTGACCATCACATTAAAGAGTCTTATGGCACCATTAAAAAAAAAAACAGATTTATTTCAGTATACGCACTTGAGGAGTACAGCCCATTTCATTCTCAAAAGCTTATTGTGATGTTAGATTAATATGGCTACCCGTTATCATTTTATTATTGCATTTAATCCAGCTACCAAAAAAACCCACTAGACATATTCATGTTACATATCTCATGAATTTTGCTTTTTACAAGACCTTCCATTGCCAGTTTTGCTACTGAAAAGTATCCCCCCCCAACCCAATGAACTCACACACAGTCATTTTGCCAGATGGAAATATGTACATTTGTTTTACATTAAACGGGGGAGGGAGGAAACAGTACAGTGTGTTATAATCAAAAGTTATAGGCAACAGGTGACTATGTTGCATGCTACAGGTGACTGCAGTTGCATGCCACTAGCTGATCCATATAACTGCAGCATTTTATATGAATGAGGCAGGAAGTGTGGTCGGGAAGTTTGAGCTACTGCCTGCCCAAAGATACTGAATGGGATCTGCTCGATTGTGCCTGGATTCCAGAAGGAATATGAGGTAAGTCGGCAAGACTGATAACAAGTTCATCCTGTCCGGCTTGACAGATAACTACATCTGTGGACAGTTCAGAAGGCACCAGCTTTGCCACCAAAGAGACAACCACACAGAGAAGGATAACATCTGGAGAATGAAGCGTTCTAAGTCAGTGGTTCTCAAACTTTTAGCACTAGGACCCACTTTTTAGAATGAGAATCTACTAGGACCCACCAGAAATGATATCATGACCTGAAGTGATGTCATCAAGCAGGAAAATTTTTAACAATCCTAGGCTGCAATCCTACCCACACTTACCCAGGAGCAAGTCCCATTTTCTGTCATTGTTAAAAGCATATAGGAAGTAATGCCCTGGGGGCTGGGGTTAAGAATAGGCCCTCAGTTTGGCTGTACTTGTTGTAAGAGGCGACTAAACAGCCACCGGTAGATGGTACTTGTCAGCCTGGGAAGGCAGCTCATCTGAGGGAAGGAAAACTCTGATCCCAAACCTCCACTGCCTTGTGGCTACATCCAGTTATGGAAAAGGCTTCAGGAGTCAACCTCGAGGCAAAATCCGGAGCCAGAGTCGCTGAGGCAGTTCATGGCTGAACACAGTCACGTTCTGGCAACTCCTGCAACACCGCTGGAACCAACCGTATTGGCTTCTGCCTTTCCATTGGACCATATCAGCGACGTGGAGAGGGGGGATTTGCTGCATGGGTAACAGCCTATCCTCCATACCTACTTTACCCAGGCTTCACGCACTGGAGAGGACACTCTGTTCCAGAACCACCATTCAGAGCGTGACACCATAGTCTTCCGAGACTGAAGGATGCCTTGTCTATAGAAAGTAGTCTGCTAAAAGTACAGATCTGTAACATTTCCCCAGATGCAGTCAAATCCCATGGTAGCATCAAATGTAATATATTAAAAATAAAATATCGAAATAAATGGGGACCCATCTGAAATTGGCTCATGACCCACCCCACAGTTTGAGAAACACTGTTCTGAATGTACAGAACAATATTGTAAAATCCCCTATAGGGGTTTATGTCAAGGCTGCCTGTGTAAGCCACCTTGAGTAAGTCTGATGAAAATCTGATGAAAAAACAAAAATATAAATACAGTAATAAGTTAATAAATGTATGCAATTGTTTCATCATCGGCAGAAGAGGCTGGGTGTTATATTTAGATACAGTTCTTGTGGATGGTGCACTGTGGTCTATGAGATAAATCATTTTTTAAGTTGCCGTAAGACTTGTTAAAGACATTAATGCACCATCTCCTTAGTGTGAACCAACCCACTGTTATTCCTACATGGAGCCTTAGGGCCCAATCCTAAACTCACCCAGGGTTGGTGCTGAGCCCAAGTGCTGGCGCTGGGCACCGTAAACGTGCCATAAAGCACGTTTATGGCACCAGGTGAATAGGGAGCATTGGTACTGGCCCAGTCAGGCACCAGGTCCAGTGCCGGCAAGAGGAGGATGAGATACGTGAGAGCACCAGACGGTAGTGTGGCCTTGGAAAGGGCGGAACAAGGGCAGAACAGGGCAAAATAGCTAGTGCAGACTTGAGAAGCCCCATTGTGGGGCTTGGGGCTTTCTCTGGGGGAAGGGGACAAAGTCAGGCAGCTTCCCAGCGCCCACTGAATTCAGTGGTAGCCACTTTGGCACCGCTGCTCCAGTGGGCACTAGTAAGCTTAGGACTGGGCTGTTTGTTCTTTGAAGTGTTTAGTGCACAGGACAGCTGGAAACTGGCCCAGGCTTATATTGCTTCTGCAGCAGTCACATGCTTGGCTGGGCATGAGAAGAATCTCAGAATAAATGTCAAATCTACAATGATATTCAGATTAAAAAAACAGTTTCTTTATACCAATACATCTGATCTTCCAAAGATCTTTCTGATCTTGAAAACCAAACACAAAAAGAGACTTTTTTTTGTATATTACAGAGCTAGAAGCAATTTTGCAATGAGCTGGTAATACCTTCTAGAAAGAGAGTTGACATTTTTCCCAAGCAAAATTCTGTATGGAATAAAACAAAATTTTGAAATATTCTTTTTTTCAATTCTGAAACCACATCAGATTACTGTTTGTCAGATGCTGAGATGATGGCATGCTGAGAAAATCCTTTCAAAGTCTTAACAAATGCTGCATTTTTCCTGATATCGCTTTGTATACTAGCAATTTTTTTTAAAAAAAGTCAAGAAGCTACGTAAGCAACAGCAGATGGTACAGCAAATGCATTCTGCAGCAAGACCTGTTTAATAGAGAAGTATTGTATTGGCAACCTTCAGTCTCGAAAGACTACAGTATCGTGCTCTGAAAGGTGGTTCTGGCACAGCGTCTAGTGTGGCTGAAAAGGTCAATCCGGGAGTGACAATCCCTTCCACAGTGGGAGCAAGTGCAGTCTGTCCCTGGTCTGTCTCCCTGGCTATGGGCCTTCCTTCTTTGCCTCTTTGCCTCAGAATGTTGGCAAAGTGTCTCTTCAAACTGGGAAAGGCCATGCTGCACAGCCTGCCTCCAAGTGGGTCGCTCAGAGGGCTTGCAGAATCAGTTATTCAAAGACGACATTGCTGGAGTACTTGCAGCTAACTATGAAATATTACTCAAAACTGGAAAAAATTGAAGTTTTCCATATATGCCTTTGAATTTAAAAATAGAAGAAAATTTGCACCTAAGATAATGGTTGGAACAAATATGGAAAGTGCACCATTAAGTGCACATGCATTCATTGTGGGTCCCTGTTGAAGGGACTGGGTCTTCCATTCTCAGCAGCAGTGGGCACATCCCCCCTCCCTGCAACCAAGTCCACCACTGGAGCAAGTGGTATTGTCATGGTCCAGCAGTAACTCATGCCATGAGTCATTGTCGGTACCCTCCTGTGGACTTCCTTGCTGCAATCAAGAGGAAGTTGTTTCTGTGGCTGTCTCCACTAAAGCAGGAGTGGAGAAACCTTCTATTTGTGTTCCAGACATTTATAACATTGTGGTCTGTTTCTTGGTTCCACAAAATTCACTGGGAGACATTGAGAACCTGCTAGCCACTATCTGCATAAGTTGTGTCCTGGCTTCTATAGATCATTAATCATGTCATTTGGCGCTCTCTCGCTCTCGCTCTCTCTCTCTGTGTTTAATGTAAGTGAGAATGAGACCATGACATGGAGGGAAGAACATGAACTCCTTACCCACTCCATACTTTTGATCAGGGTCTCTGATTTCTATTTGCCCTAGGAGGGAAGCTCTCCCCTTCTCCATACTGTGGTCCTAATCTGTGTTATCTTCCTTCACATGGCTGCTATATATTTTAAAAATCTCTCTCTCTCTCTCTCTCTTTCACACACACACACACAGATTACACGGAAAGCTAGAAAAGGCAGTCTCTTTAGTTGTGTGATAGAAATCTGTTGGCTTTGATGCAGGAGAAGGCAGAACAGAATATTTTTCAAGGGATTCATTGAGTAACCCTCATTTCATATCTACAGAGAATCATGGCCTCACCACTCCTGCAGCATGCTGCAGGCCTGCCTCAGGCAATGAAGTACAATCTAGAGGCAGAAAACTGGGTTTTCTGCACTTACTGCATTCATGCATTCCAGGATACTTGCATTTTATCTTGCATCTCATGAAATGGATTAGAGTCTACTACATCTTTTGCTGAAGTAAACAGGTTTAGTCTTCAAGATGGTACAAGACTCTTTGCTGTTTTTACTTCAACAAATGAACATGATTAACCCCCGGAAGTTGTTTTAGGATATCTTAACTTGCTACAATAGGGGCGCAATCCTAACCAACTTTCCAGCACTGGCATAGCTGTGCCAGTGGGGCAAGTGCTGCATCCTGCAGTTGTGGGGCAGTCACAGAAGTCTCCTCAAGGTAAAGCAATGTTTGTTCCCTTACCTCGGAGTTGCATTGCCCTTACCTTGGTGCTGGATTGGTGAGGATAGTGCCCTATGTGGCTGAACAGTGTAGGCATGTTCTTGTTCAAATTCTGTGCTACTGAGCCAATGTGAAAAATAAATTAATGTGGAAAGAAATGAATGTGCATTATCTTTTTGCAAAGAAAAGGAAAAGACAAAAACTCTCTTGCTTCCCATTTATTCGCTACTATAAAACGTTTTTTTACACTCAGATCCCATGCAAATATCACTCTTTCACACAGAGTGCATTCTCTCTCTCTCTCTCTCTCTCTCTCTCTCTCACACACACACACACACACACACACACACACAGAGTCTAAACAGCTAGTACCATGGTGATAGTGCGGCCTCTTCCCCCCCTTTCTACTAACAGCCTCATCTTTCTTAGGCCTTATATGTGGACAGCTATTTTTAAAAACTGATGAAACGTTCATAAACATTCCATAACACTTCAGCAGCTGAACCACTAGCTAGGGAAGTATCCGTTCAATATACTGAAGCCCAGGGTACAACCAAGACCTCCTATCACCTGAGGTGACATGCCAAATGTGGTGCCCCATTACCTAATGACATGCCAGCTTCTGCTCATTCTACAACATTCTCCAATGTTGTAACTCAGCACTCTTCTCCCCTCCACACGTCCTCTCTGTCTCCTCTTCCTTTTCTGATCAGGTAGTGGAAGGAAGAGGAGGGGCAGAGCAGAGGAGGCAAGTAGGCAGTCCAAGATGGGCGTCCCCTACCAGTATGCTGCATGAGTAGACCACTGCAGTTGGCTTCATGGATGGGTTGACCCTGCTGAAGCCAGAACTCCTTCCAGTGGCATCACTAGGTTTTGCTTCACCTGGTGCAGGAGGTCAGCATGTCACCCCCACGATGGACCTCCTGCCATGCAGTAGGCAGGGCAATGCCCTGAGTGGCGGGCGTGATGATGCACCATCGTCCTGCCTCTCTGGTTTTTTGGCTATAACTTTTCATAGAACAGACTTATTTTGACGTGATTTGTTTCATTGCGTTCTGAATGAAATTATGCATCAAATGATATATAACGGGATGGTATTATTTGAAGTACCAAGAATTTAAAATTTTTTGGCCAGTAGTGGTGTCATTCCTCTGTGCACGCCACTCAGTGCAGCCTGCACCCCCATATTGCCCTAGCGAAGCCACTGACACTTTCCAACACTACCTCTGACAGTTCAAAATCAGCAGCATGCATGACAACGTGACTTTCCCCCCTAAAAACCTACATGTTCTGATTTTTTGTTTGATTCAACTCCCATTAACTCCCTATGACCTTACAGTAAGTGCCCTAAAAATTATTCAGAGTTGGTTTTAACTTTGAAGATGGGCAGGAAGTCTGAGATAGCTTTGCATAGCTCTTTCCCACTCCTCCCCTTTTTAGTTATTTCCTTGTACATCATCTGAAGCAAGCTAGCAAATTATAGTAATTAAGATGATGAGGATATGTCCTGGCTACTGCATTGCTATGCACTGACAGCATCCTATCCACCCTCCTGGCCCAGGAGACCTGGCATGGAACTTCTCAAACCTGTGTCTGCTCAATAGCGGGCACAGATCCAAGGCAACCCATTGGAGCTGCCTGGTCACTACACAGGGAAAGGAAGCATAAGCCCCATAAGTGCTGCTTCCCAGCCCCATGGGAGGCAGTGGTAGCCTTTTTGGTGCTGCTGCAGCCCTGGGCACTGGGAAGCTCAGAACTGAGCTGTTAATCACTCCGCTAGTCAGATATGAATACATGATGGCATCACAAAAGCATATCAATGTGAAAGGAATTATTCATATGAATTATTCTGAATGGGCAAACATTTTCACCCATTGTGCAATTCCTCCAAAACATTAAAATCAAGTGAGTATTTCAAAGTGGGCTCTTTTTCTGGGTTACAGAAAAATGAGGGGAAGACATATGACTCAGCCCTAAGTAAAAGAATACTAACCAGAGGAGATGAAAAGAGAGAGGGGATTCACAGGTCATCAATCATATGTATAAAAGCATAACTATTGCACCAACTCAGTCAATGCTTTATTTAATATTTTAAGAAAACAGATACACAAACTTCTGCCTAGCTCTTGCCTGTGCATTTAAGCTTTAGCACCTACCTAATTATAAGCATGTACAGCACTTTATAAAGTATGCAAACAACACTTTATGTGTCCCTCTGAATTAGAGGAACTTGGGAGAAAAATATGGGAGAGGAGTGTGGGGTTTGTTTTTGGGTAAGGAATCACAAGAAGATTAGATAAGGATACATTTGATGTTTGACTACATAGCTGGATCTTAGGCAGGTGCCACCCAATGATATTCCACAGTTTTGAAGAAGATGAGGAAATAAAATATATCAAACTAGTGGCTACTGAAATTGGACAGACACAAATCAAACCCTGTAATCAGACTGTCCCCACATCGGTTTGGAAAATTTGAGATCCTCCTCTAGTGGTAGCCACTATTATATAATCTGTCACTCCTCTCTTAAAGTTAAAAAAAAATACAAAAACAATCAGTGTTGCTCTCTATGGTGCATAAAAGGAAGTTTCCTTAACAACCGTACAGAATGGAGGGCTAAAAAAAAACCTCGCTAACTTGAAAAAAGTGAATCCTTTCTTTTGTGTTCAATTAGCAGACTGTACTCCCACACACTCATACAAAGCAAATGTTTCTTTGTATTTTAGGTCTAGAGTGCAGCAAGCCAAAAGATCATTTAATTTACAGTTCTAAAGAGTAAGTTAAGGATTGCAAATCATGCAGATGATTAAAAAAAATTTATGTTATTCGCTTACTTGGCAGCAGTCCTGAAGATTGTGGGCTCAAGTGTTCAGCCTGAACACCTGATCCATTGGACTGTAAAAATCACATGCCCTTTACAATTTGCCCTCTTGTATCCAATGTATCATAGAAACAGGGCCAATTTGGAAGGTATGTTCCTCCCTGAGCTGGTCCATGGGAGTAAAGCTGGATATGTCCATGTTATGCATGCATCTTCCCCTCCCCTTATTTCCCAGTTAACTGTGGGGTGGGGGAGGGGGTCATCTACATTGTACCTCTACAGTAGGCATAACAGCATGTGAAGAGGGACAGTTCAGATGATTGCCCACCACCATGATTAAGAGAAATAAGCAGGAAGGAAGAGGCAGAACACACACACACACACACACACACACACACACACACACACACACACACACAACATGAGCTAGTCATAGGTCTGGGCAGAAAAGTACCATCCAAACTGGCCCACAGGCATGCTTCAGACTCAGTGGTCACAGTCAAGCGTTACAATAAACCAGCAGCATGCACCTCAGGTTTGTGCAGTTCCTCCATTCCTCTCCCTGCTCCTTGGGGCACAAGGGAAGCAGACTATCTACTCATAGTCTGCAAAAAAACTGCAATTTCCTATTTTGCCTGGAAATTGGGGGTTGTGCAAACCACAGTTTGTTAGCAAGCATTCTAAACATGTTCTGCTGTAACTGTTTTTCCTCTCATCTGGGCTCTCTTGAAACAGTGCAGTCCAGGTCCTGATAATGTGTTTCCATTTCTCCTTCCTTTGGCTTCAGTCTTGCCATAGGCAAGCCTCCACCTCAGGCTGCTCTTAGAGCTTCCTCCTTCCCAGGAATATTAGTACTACACGCTTTCACATGTTTTTTCTCCGCTTTAGAAACCAACCCAGGCATGAGTTGTGTGCTGGGACTGGGAGAAAAACAAAGGGTGGTGGTGGTGGTGGTGGTGGTGGTGGTTGTGTTCAGGTAGGGGAACATTCAAGCTAGCGTGGGGCGTGGGGAATGAGGCCAGGTGAGTGGAGGTTTCATGGAGGATAGGAGGTGAGGTGGTGTGAATGTTCATGTAATTGGCATTTAGGTGGAAGGGACTGATGAGAGAGGTGGGGAAAAGGTAGAAGAAGAGAGGTGGGTTCTGAGAGCTAATTAAAAAGAATGAGACTGGGGATTCAAGGTCCGATCCTATCAGGCCCGCGCCAGCCCACCACAGGCACTCAGTGGCGCAAATGCGCTGTAAGGCACGCCTGCAACACACTGCACCAATCCTGCACCGGTTCAGCGCGAGCCTGCACTTAGTCAGCACCTGACAGAGGACAGCTGCTTGGAACTCTGGGCAAACGCCAGGCAGCGGAGCGGTGCACTGGGGTGGGGGAGAGGCGCTCAATAGCGGGCATAGATTTGAGGAGACCCATCGTGGCCGCCTGGCCCTTACATGGGATAAAAGAGCATACGCTTCCTTACACCAAGTAGTTCTGGCACTGTTTCCCAGCCCCATGGGATACAGCGGTAAACATTTTGGTGCCACTACAGCCCTCGGTGCTGGGAAGCCCAGGATTGGGTTGTCATTTTTTATATGATAATCTATATGTTATAAAGGGCTGTATGTCTACCTGTCTTTGTTCTAATATATTGTTTTTAAGTGGACAAATTAAAACTGAAAAATATATACTACGATATAATGCAGCAACCATCCGTATACAGCCCAGGTCCTTATGGCCCTCATTGTTTCTCTTTAGCATGTGATGGTGCAGGAAATGGGGGTGTCAGGCCCCCATCTCCTGAGATGCCTGGGCAGAGAGAGTTAGGCCTGAGCAGACTCATGCCTGGGCAGAGAAAGTCAGGCCAATGATCCGCCAGTTACAGTTAACAGACTTGCTCTCTCTCCCTCACCCTGCTAAAGAATTATTTCTTTCTTGAATCATTATTTGTTGTTACATTTGTATATGACCACGGACAAAGGTTGCTTTTCACACCAGCACCCTTTGCTGCTGGGGAGGCATTGCTTTTCCATAATTAGCTAGAAGAGGAAGTACAATCAAGCTTAATCCATGCGGTTACCAGTTGTGTGTTTCATATTATCTTGTATTATCCCTTCTTATACACATAGCCTATTGGCATGACATTCCCGACTATTTTCCTGAAGTCTCTATATGGAACTACAGACATTGGTTTTTCTGAAACATTCGTCAGGTGCTCAAAACTCCTGACCCCTGTAACCACAATGCAAGTTTTATTTTCTGAGTGGTGTTTCCTTGTACCTTAAATACTTTCCCCTCAAAAAGGCAGCACTGGCCATCCTGTATACTTCTCCAGAAAAACACTTATTAAACAATTTGCCATGCAGTTCCCCTGGTAATAATAATATAATAATATAATATACAGTATTTATATACCGCCTTTCTTGGTCTTTATTCAAGACTTTATTCAAGGCGGTTTACACAGGCAGGCTTATTAAATCCACGCAGGGATTTTTACAAATTGAAAGAAGGTTCTCTCTTTCAAGAACCACCACATTCAAGCTGTTACACTCCGATCTGGTTTAACATTCTGGCCTCCATCCTCCCACGCTCCAAGCAGATGGAACAGCTCAGCTGCAGCTTGCCAGCTGCTTCAAGGTCGCACGGTGCCGGTGGCCTCGAACTGGCGACCTTGTGGATGTTAATCTTCAGGCAAATGGAGGCTCTACCCTCTAGACCAGACCTCCTGCCCTACAATACAGCACTTTTGACCCAATCTAAAGGTGGCTTTATGCTGATGGTTCTTGTGATCACTCACCATAAGGACTCAGCCACCGTTGCAACAAGGTGCTCCAACAGCGGATGACTCGCTAACAGTGGCATGGGAACAGGGAAGCTCACACCAGCAGCAGTGAACTGCTGAACCCAAGCAGGTGTGTCAATGACAGGAGCAGTGTGGGGGCAGAAGGAGGAGGATCTTGGTAGCAGTGGTGCACACTGAGATCCTATCCTCCTTTTCCCAGGTCGACACACCCCCTGACTATCCTCAGACCTATGTTACCTAAATAGCTGGTGTCGGTCCTGGGAGACCATTGGATGCCAGGCAGCCTTTTGGAGAGGTAAGTAAAAAATATTTTTACTTATGTCTCCTGGGCTGTCTGGCTGTACCCCACCATACTATGCAACAAATGGTCCATCAGCAGTGCTATGTGGTATGGGCTGGCAGGGAATAGAACTGATCAGTTAATATAGCACAGTCCTATTCACAGTGCCGTTCCCACGGTCAAGATGCTTTTATTTATTTTTTTTCTTTATTGCAGTGAAATAGCATTATTTCACAGATAGAACACAATTTGTGTTTAGAAGGTTCCCCAATTTATCCATTGAAACCTTAGCTAAAAGAACTCCAGGCAGCAGGGCTGGAAACCATCAGGATTCAATATTGGACCTGCCAAAACCCAACTGTGCTCCATTCACTATTTTTAAAATTGGAAGCAGGTGAATGTAGAAAGCCTTTGACCCTAAAGTTGATACTCCTGGGCTAGACAGATCTATGATCTGACTTTGTTGTAAGGCAGATTCACACATTCAAGTGAATAGCCATGTCCACATTTGGCTAGCTGCACTTCTTGCAGTATAAGGCGAGAGGAACGGACACATCTTCCCTGCAAATCAGGGAGATCTTGCACATCTGACCAGAAAGAGAACTGGAGGACATTGCAGGGAAGCACCACCAGCCAACTGAAGATATTGCTTATTTGCAGATGCCTCAAGTTCTGAAGCTGTGTCGATGCTGTTCTACCTCAAAGGAGCAGAACCACCATAAGTATACAATGCAGTTGAGATCATTCAGCTGTGGTATACTCCAGCCTACGACAGCGATTTTCAACCAGTGTGCCGCAGATGGCCCGCAGGTATGCCGTGGGAGTTTGATGAGGGTCATTTATTAGTAGGGCAATTGGAGGATTTGATCCCCCTACGAGCAGCATGGTGTGCCTTGTCAATGGTCAAAATACTGAAGGTGTGCATTGACAATTTTAGCACCTTGTCAGTGTGCCATGAAGTGAAAAGGATTGAAAATCGCTGCTCTACGAGCTACATCAATGGAACCAATGCTATATTACTTCTTTGGCTAGGTGTGCTGTTGGGACTGGTTAAATAACATGATGAGTGTTCAAGGCTTCAATGTATTCATCACTTTATCTTTATTTCCTTTGACCCAACATTTCTGTGGGATTCATTACTTGAATTCATATGGTAGGAGCAATTTAATTAAAGTGTCTTTCCCCCTCGCTGGTGAAATTCCAAGCAGTCTCACATTAACATTAACACAATAAATGGCGAGAGATGTTGCTGTATTTGCTTGAGCATTGCGATCCACAGCTTTTAAGAAATCTTGCCTTCATTTACATATCGAGAATAATAGTCACTGACTTTCACTGTTATGTAATTTAGAGATCCAGTAATCATCTGAGAACATATTAATGCCCCATTTAAAAAAGAGAGAGAGACTTCATAGTTCACACTTGCATGACTGATGTAAAGGAAGTAAACTAACTGCTAGACTCAGGTAGCATTCAATTAAGCAAAGACTGGCACATTTGCAATAAATATAATGGAAATAGATGCAATAATTTAAATAACAGGTACTACAATCCCTTAAAAACAGGCCATAGGGGAATACTAATTGTATATATTCATTTCCCAATTCTGCAGTATTTAGATTTTAAAAAACTACTTTGAAAGATAATTAAAACATTAGCCATACATCAGTCACAAACCTGAATGCCAATCACAGGAAGTGCCTAAATTCTTCTATCTATGTGCAAATAACTGCAGCAGATGATAATAGAAGTTATTAGCAAAACCAAACAGCAGGATAATGGAAGACAAATTGATCCTATTACTGTTGCATCTGAATCCAAATCTAATCTGCACACCTGCTTATGACAGACCCCTGTGAACATGAAGCAAGAGCCAACAGCAGCTCAGATTTGCAAATATGAAACACAGCATGTTATATCTTCTCATCAGTCATTTTGCAAGAGAACTCAAACCTAAGTCACAAAGCACCAGTATTAGCAACACAGTTCTGAATTAGAATCCACTTCTGCTCCATAATTCATAAAATGAGACATTTACTTACAAGGTTTCTTAAGTAAATTGATCATTTTCAATGACTGCAGATAAGAGACAGAGACTCTTCCCTTTTGATCTGCTTTGAAGAAAGAACTGAATCTGTGAAATCACTGATGGAAAAATTTATCAAAAGAACTGGTTACAGCAATATTTTAAAGCAAATGAAGTTTGTGTGGGCACAGCCTGGTGGATCAAGTTGAAAATACATGGGCTATATTTGGATTTTAGAAAAAAAAGGAACGCCTACAAACGTCTTTGGAAAGTAAAGAAGCCTCTAGCAGGAATTGCTCTTACTCACCAGTATGATATATATGCGGACCCCAATCACTAAAAATCTAATAAAACAAGTGCCATGATTTGCTTTCTTGATGAATTCAAGTAAAGCATTTAACCTCTCCAGGTCAACCTGAAAGCACAAGTTCCTTGATAATCATAGACTGATTGCTTTTAAGCAACACAGGACTACCAGACTGCCACAGGAAATGGCAGCCCAGTCTCAGTATGCCTCCCTCTATAAAGTATACTGCAACTTCTGTGATGTTCTGATAGTATTACAATACACAACCCAATTCTATGCTGGCTGCAGGTGCCACAGTACAGTGGTGCCAAAATGGCTACTGCTGTATCCTGCGGGGCCAATGAACGAGCTAGAGGTCTCCTAGGGGTCAGTTCCCTTATCCCATTTTGGGACCAGGCAGCCCCTATGGGGCTACTTGGATTTGCACCAGCTCAATCACTGGTGCAGATTCAAGTAGCCCATGTAGGGCTTTCAGGCATGGGAGGGGGTTATAGGATTTGGTGGCAGCTTCTGTCACTGTCCCTGCCCCCTCCTGGGACTGAACCATCCTCTGGGCTGCCCTTCTCCAGCCCAGTTTCACCCCACCCTGTCTTCCCCTGCCCCAGAATCCTTCCCTGCTGCTTGGCAGCCAACTCACTGCTGTGGGTTCCTGCCGGCCAGCTGAGCAGCACAGATGCCCAGTGCTGACTGGTGCTGGCCTCTCCACTGATGCTGTCCTTTTCCCAGCCACCACAAAGTGCTTTATGGCATGTATGTGATGGCCATTGCTGAGGAAGTGCACAGGCCACTGGTGCTGCCCTAGCATTGGATCAGGCTGACATAGGATTGGATCCTCTGTTCCCACTGGTAGCTGCCAATGCTATGGACTGTGCAGGAAAACGTTCAGTGAAATGAAGTCAGGACAAGAGATATATTGTATGTCACTAAGGAGAAGGGGAAAAATTCAGATGGAGCTGTCATTTTGGGCGACAGCCTCGTGTCTGTGGTGACACGATCCTGTCCTTAATGATGCAGCTATACCAATGGAGCACATGCTGCATTCTGTGGTGCAGTCATGGAGGCCTCCTCCAAGTAGGAAAACATTTATTCCCTTACCTTGGGGCTGTGTCATAGCTGCATTGGTGCTGGGAAGTTGGTTAGGATGAGGCTGTTAGACAAATTATTTCAACTAAAGTACCAAATACTTCTGAAACTAAATAACTGCTTCTTCCATTTGTTCTTGCTGTGGTCAGTTTCATCAAACACTTTATAAAAGCATTACCATGGTACACATGTGGTTAAAAAGTCTTCTGGATACTTTTCCATGTTAAACATGCAGCTGGTCTCCTCGCAGGCCACTCGCTTCCAACATGGGCTTCCATTCCTATTTTGCCTGCTGTGATTTCTTTGCAGTGACTTTCAATTTCTTGAAGAAAATTTTTTCATGTTCACTGGAACAGCACATGCTTTTCAAGCAGAAGTTCCCAGGTTTCAATCCTTGGTAGCTCAAGTATAGTAAAGCCGTGAAGGCCCTCTGCCTGAGGCCTTGGACTGCTGCTCCAGTAAGAGTAGACAACACCAGGCTAGCTGCCTCTGCACAAGACAGTTTCAGATGTTCATCAACTTCTCTGCTTATAGGCAAGTAGCTTGGTCCCTTTCTGCTTGCTGATTATGCCACCTCCTCAGGAGAATCTTCCTGGTTCTGCTCCACCCTTGGAAGATCCTCCCTAAATTGACACTAAAACTGTGAGTTCCATTTTCTGCCGCATTTTACCAAGCTTTCTTTCAGTTCCTGTCCAGCCAATTCCTCCATCTAGGCTCAACCGCACCTGCTCACAGTATCTCTGCTTGGAAGCAAAATATCAGTCCTAACACCAGAGATTTGCATTCCTTGCTACCCTAAATAGAAAGAAACTTCAAGAGGAGGCTTTTGACAGCTTCAGTTTTTCTTGGCAGGATGGAATATTGAATTCTTGTGGTATTTTTGTAAGATTGCTTATTTCAAAACATAAAAGCAGTAGGAGATGGGAAAGAAAGAAAGGTACACAGACAGGTAATGCT
Source organism: Tiliqua scincoides (assembly GCF_035046505.1). Taxonomy (NCBI): domain Eukaryota; kingdom Metazoa; phylum Chordata; class Lepidosauria; order Squamata; family Scincidae; genus Tiliqua; species Tiliqua scincoides. The sequence continues at coordinate 65,927,299 of NC_089826.1, forward strand.
AATTGAGGCAGCCCTGACAGTTTCCTAAGGAGGCTTCTTGCTAGTCAGCTCCAAGATGTCAAATTGATGGTCTTTCTCTGGTTAAATCTGAACCAGAACTATCTCTTTCTTCCTCTCTTGGCAGTAACCTTTCAAGGTAGAACACTGGGCACAAACTCACCCCCCCCCCGGGCCAGTGGGTGAGGCTTTCATTCCAGTCCCAAGGAACATCAGAGGCCTAGAGCAGTGGTTCCCAAATTGCCATGTTATATAAAAGCTTTAGGGCACCACAGCACAGTCACAGGGGCACCATGAGATGTCTTCAGTGTTCTCTCCTTCCAGCTTTCCTGGACACCCCCACCTTGGATCGTGCAAGATTTCACAAAATCCAAGACTGTGGCACCGGGCTGAACTGGGAATAAGAGGCTGCAGGGGCGCCCTGACCCTGGTAAGTTTGGGAACTACTGGCCTTGAGAGTTTATCACATCTTCACTTTGTACACCATGGGCCCTGGAGGATGGGTGAGTTGCGTCAGCTGAACTCAGCCGATGCAGGGGTCGGAGGGGCATGGGGAGGGTGGGGAGGAGGCATTTTGGGACGGAGGAGGGTGGGTGGCAGGCATTCCCGGGGTGGGTGGGGAGCAGGAGGCGGGGCTTGGATCCAGCAGTTATGCTGGATTCTAATCCTGTTCCCGGGCAGTCCTGGGCTTCTCGGAATTGCACTACCTCTTGAGATGGTGCAGATCCGAGTAGCCCCATTCAGGCTGCTGCAACTTTACTGGGGTAAGGGGAAGCAATTCCCCTTACCCCAGGCTGAGCCACTTTCAGCCTCAGTCCTGCCTTGGACGCAGCACAAACCTGCTCTGGGGCAGGTTAGGATTGGGCTGACAGTAACATATCCTATATTTATTTTAAAATATTTATGTTCTGCATTTCTCACCAAAGGCTCTACGTTTTGCTCTGCCCCATACAGACCTCTTGGATGATATGTAAAAGCAAATGCATTGGGGCAAGATTTTGTTTTTGCTCCATTCTTTTTCTGCTCCTTTAAGACAAAGTAGGAGAAAGGAACTTTGCAAGCACCTCTTAGTGTGACCTTTAAAAAGCTGCATTAGCAGCCACGATACAAATTTAACATTGTCTGTGGAGTCCTGCAACTGTTTAAACCATTTCAATTTTTGCATCTTTTTTTTTGCTTCAAGAGGAGCTGTAGCCTCTGGGACCACAAAGAGCTTCTTGAATAGAAATCTAGGTATAAATCTTTCATTGTTGCTTTATCAGTGCAGAACACCACCTTCTCCCTTTCAAATATGCAGTACATTTAGGCTTTAAGCACAGAAGATCACCAAGGGAATTTGAATTTACATTGTTGGTAGTCCTTGAACTCAAGACAACATGTCTATTCATGTTGCAAACTCAACCATGTTTAACAAAAAGAAAAGAAACAGCTGACCAGGTTAGCTCCTGATGTCTGTCAGTAGATGAATGTTAGTAAAATGTAAACCAATAAAATAAGCAAAAGATTGCAAAAGTCACTACATTAGAAACAAATAAATTAGTCTGTGGAACTCCTTGTCACAGGATGTGGTGATGGCATCTGGCCTGGATGCCTTTAAAAGGGGATTGGACAAGTTTCTGGAGGAAAAATCCATTACGGGTTACAAGCCATGATGAGTATGTGCAACCTCCTGATTTTAGAACTGGGCTATGTATCAGAATGCCAGATGCAAGGGAGGGCACCAGGATGCAGGTCTCTTGTTATCTGGTGTGCTCCCTGGGGTATTTGGTGGGCCACTGTGAGATACAGGAAGCTGAACTAGATGGGCCTCTGGCCTGATCCAGTGGGGATGTTCTTGTGTTCTTATTGCGTGGGAGCAGGGAAGGCAGCAGGGGTGGGGGGAAGGCAGTGATGCGATCCCCAGGATTGCGTCGCTAAGGGGCTGCAGGGGCTGAGACTTACTTACCAGTCCCTGCTGCAGCCTCCCGGGGGTGCAGGAAGCCCTGCATGACCCTCCACAGGTTGTTGTCTTGTGTGCTCCCTGAAGCACTTGGTGGGTCACTGTGAAATACAGGAAGCTGGACTAGATGGGCCTTTGGCCTGATCCAGCAGGGCTCTTCTTATGTTCTTATAAAGCTTTGGGATGCCCAGCAGAAATGAAGAATGGGACGTGTTGTCTAGGCAAGATGTCCCATCTGTAATTAATAGTGCCAGCTCAAACCTACCCTTCTCCACTTGTCAGCTAGAGCTTTCAGGCTTCAAGCCACCCTTCTGCTCCTATCCTAAGTGCCTGGAGAGCAATGGTGAAAGTTGGTTAGTGATTGGACTACATCTGAAGCTTGGTTTGGTGGACCAGTCACATCTATGGGCCTGAGCAGATACAACCATTCTAACTGCTAGAACTGATATTTTCCCAGAGGTTCCGGCTGCGTGTTATCTAAGACAGCGACAGAACTGTAGGGTACCATGAAGGAATTACTCTGAGAAGAAGGGTGCTGTGAACAAAGTAAGTTAACTGCTATGCTAGTGCATGAAGCTGCAATATGCAAAGTTAGATCATCGAACCATCTTCCTCTTCCTGGCAGTAGTTCTCCGATGGAGGTTTTTCCTAGTCTTGTTAATGCCAGAAAGACACAACTATAGAACCCAATCACATGGGTCAAAGGCCCACTGAACCAGCAACCTCCTAAGAGTAGTATGATGGGACTAGTAGGTAGGCTTTTACTAATGTGCTTGGGTAATACAAAGGTCACTGAGAAAGCCCAATCAAACACATGTCTAGTCAAAAAGTAAGTCCCAGTATAGTGAATGGGGCTTAGTCCCAGGTTAGTGTTGATTAGACTGCAGCCTTAAGTAGCTCTCACACAGGTATAGTAACATTTAAAGAGCCCCACAGACAAACCGATATTTAGAAATGTTTGTCTGAGCCTGCAGCTGCATTGACCAGTACCTGCTTTTAATGCTTGTCCTTGCAATTCAGTACTGACATAACTCTTAATATTGACATTTTACTCGAACAGAGCCTGGCATCTTGCCTACGTGACTAATTAAAACAACAGACCTCTTAATCTCCCTTCATTATTGCTCTTCTTTATCTGCCAGACTATCAACAGGTGAATGTCATTGATGTTTGTAATGACTTCAGCATGGGGGGGGGGGGAATACTCTCCATACCAACCAGAGTGATAAAAACTGAAAATTGGACTTGTAAAGTATAATTGAAAAAGGTGTGAGGAGAGAAAGGCATTGCGTCTAGTGAGATCACATCACACATCACACCACCAAGTTACTTTGTTCATTTGAATAACTTCATGTCACAGCACCGCAGTAATAATCACAGCAAAACAAACCAACAAAACCCACACAATTTGCAATTTTAAAGAGACAGAACCATCACAATGGTGTCCAAACCAATTACAACTACTGGCTTTTCCATTGTCTCCAGAGCTAGCCCATTGGATGGATAACACTTCTGTCCCAAGTCCTGTTTGGGAAGCAATGCATAGTTTCTAGGTACTGTACGGGGGGGGGGGGGAAGAGACCCGATTTACTGCTGCAGCCCTATCACCTCTCAGTAGTGTGGGAAAGGAGAATGGAGACAAGGGAAGTGGTGATACTGGCCAGTGAAAGACAGTCAGGTTTGATCTTATGTTCTGCTGCAAAGGGTGGATTCAGCACTATCATGGGCCTTGCACTGCCAGAATTCATGCTCCAGCAGTGCACAGCCATTTTGCAGTGATGCAAAAGCCGCGATGCCATTTCACGCCTCTGAGCCACTGCCACAAACAGCCAGAGGTATGGCATGCACACCAGCAGCTCTGGGAGGCGGTGCTGGTGTTGGTAATTTGGTGGCAGGAGTGGGGAAAGAAGGGTTCTGGGTATTCTAGGCATTCTGGGATGGGCAGCGGGGAGGTCAGGGAGAAGACTGGGATGGTGGATTAGCCTGCACTGCCCTCCCTCTTTTCTTGGACTTATGCCAGTTAGCTGGCATGGGTCTGTGGAGACCCACAGGTGACCAGAAGGCCTACCCAGAGGTTGAGTTTTTTTTTTACTTCTGGTTGAACTTCTGGTCACCCCCCACCCCAAACTATTGGTGCAGCATAGGCTCTGTCAGCACAGCTGCATCATCGTTAATGGTGGGGGATCAGACTGGGCTGTTAATTAGACAACTCAATCTCCATGTAACATTTCTACATGTAGGCATTCATATGGTTACTTTTCCTATGAAAAAAGGCTAAAGCAGTGTCAGCACTGAGGTGACTGTGCCATGTCTTTCAGTATTATAAAATATTACACGAAGCCCCTTCTCCCTTTTTTTAGTTGTCATGTTTGAATGGATTTAGGATGCTGAATTTAGGGGTGCTGAATTAAAAAAATGGCATCTGTTTTGCCCAACTGGCTCTTGTTTTGGGAGTACAGCATAGCCACCGCACATGCTGTTTCAAGCAGCTTCCTCATGAGGAAGCCAACGCCACGGCTTTCTCACGAGGAAGCTGCTTGAATAGCATATAAGATGGCTATGCCATTGGCTCAAAACTTGAGCCAATCAGGCAAAACCGATGTCATTTTTTGATTCTGCACTCCAAATATACTCAAGAATAAGTCTAAGTTTTATAAACACCAAAATGGCCTGAGTTATAGATAATGAGATAATATCTCAATATCTTTAGCAATCAACTAGATTATCATTGGCATCCTTCAGTCTATGGTATCTATCTTCAGTCTATGGTATCGCACTCTGAAATGTGGTTCTGGAACAGCGTCTAGTGTGGCTGAAAAGGCCAATTTGGGAGTGACAATCCCTTCCACACTGGGAGCAAATTAGTCTGTCCCTGGTGTGTCTCCCTGGCTGTGGGCCTTCCCTCTTTGCCTCAGTCTGTTGGGCAAGTGCCTCTTCAAACTGGGAGAAGCCATGCTGCACAGCCTGCCTTCAAGTGGGATGCTCAGAGGCCAGGGTTTCCCATCTGTTGAGGTCCATTCCTAAGACCTTCAGATCCCTCTTGCAGATGTCCTTGTATTGCAGCTGTGGTCTACCTATAGGGCGCTTTCCCTGCACGAGTTCTCCATAATCAACTACACAGGCCTACAAAATTGAGGTCAGAAAAGTTTTTTCCAAACTTTATGGTGGTATGATATGAATTTGGGGTGCCGATTCCAAAAATGGCGTCTGTTTTGCCCTGTCACGTCTAGTTTTGGAGATATAGTATAGCCTCATTAGCGAATGGTTCAAACAGCTTCCGTATGAGGAAACCATGGTATAGGCTTCCTCATGAGGAAGCTGCCTGAACCATTTACTAAAGAGGCTATGCCGTGTCTCCAAAACTAGACGTGATAGGGCAAAATGGATGCCATTTTTGGAATCAGCACCCCAAATATACCCAGGAATTGGTGTAAAATTTAAGGAAGCAAAATGTGAATTGGCTGGTGCCATATTGGCAAAATTGGCATGGTACTTATGCTGTTGTATATTTATTGTGTATATTTACGGACAAATCTTTTGGATAGATTCTTTGTATTTTTCCTGGAAAATTAATTTCAAAACAGAAAAGTGTTTTTTAGTTTAGAAAAATTATGGCTATGGGGGGCCATAATAGGTTTATAAAATTATACATGGTGTAGAAAAAGTGGATAGAGAGAACTTTTTCTTCCTCTGTCCTCATATTAGAGCTGGGGGCCACCCAGTGAAATTCTTAGCACTAGATTTCAAGAAAAAACTTCGAACAACATTTAGGGCCCAATCCTATCCAACTTTCCAGCATCTTTGCAGTTGCACTGCAGCCCAAGGTAAGGGAACCTTTGTTCCCTTACCTTGAGGAGGCTTCCATGATTGCACTCCCACCACTGATGCATAAGTGCTGGAAAGTTGGATAGGACTGGGCCCTTAAGTTACTCATAGAATTTACTGTCACAATATCTGATAATAGTTCCTAGCTTAATGGCTTTAAAAGGGGATTAGATTGAGGAGTGGTCAATCAATGACAGTCATGGTGGCTATGTGGAACCTCCAAATCCAAGAGCAATATGCCATTGAATAGCAGTTGCTGGAAAGCAACTGTGGTATAGGACCGTTCAGGCCTTGCTTGAGGGTTTCCTAGAAGCATTTTGCTGGCCACTTTGGAATGCAGATTGCTGGACTAAGTGGAACTTTGGTCTATTCCAGGAAGGTGGATCTTATGATGTTATTAAGCCAGTCTGCAAAAGCAAGTTACCTCTGGCCAAATTGGAAGTATCTGCAGGAACATCTCTAAAGCATGTTCTGTATTTCCAATTTATCAAATGGTGGGGAGGGGTATTCCATCATATAGTTACATCCTTTGCCTACTGGCTACTGACCTGGCACAAATCCATTAAGAGGCCTCATAGTTTTCTGCCAACTCCTTGCATGATGCAAGCGTAAGCAGGACATCAATAATTCACAGCTAGTGCCTTACTTACGCATCAGCAACAATAGCGTGCCTCTTAGAAAGTGTCTCTTTCTAAGACACTCTTTCTAAGTGTCTTTTATCCCTCCTTTTTTCTTGGGGAGTGAAAGTGATTTCTTCAGAGAGCTTGTTTTTCTTTAGGCCAGAGGAGGACAAGCTCCTTTCTCCTATTCACAAGCTTCAGATGCCAGCTGAAAAGGATACTGAGTTCTAAAATAGCCATGGATGCAAGTCATGGATGCAAGTAACCCACATTTTCCATCAAGAATGCTTGAGAAATGTCTCACTTTTATGCTTGGAGCTGAAAATAGAACCCTGACTGCCATCTTACACATTCAGTCCTGGGAGTTAGTCCCAGTGAACACAATTACTTCTGAATAAACATGCATAGGATGGCACTGTAAACAGTAACAGAATGGTTCAGTTGAGTAAGTTCACTTGATATAAAAGCATGTCAGTTCTTGAGTTTCATGGAACTCTTCGTTCATCAGGCAACCATTTCAAAACTTTCATATTCCTGCTCCAAGACATACTGGTCCAATAACCTATTTTATAGTTTATTCTCTGCCTATACTATATATTCTCTATGACTGCTGATAGAGATGGAGTCACCATATATTAAAGAAGAATGTGTCATCTGATTCAACCATTCATTGAACACATGGGAGGGGGGAACAGGGCCATACTCACCAACTCCACCCCAATCTCGGCTCTGTCACTCTTCATGTTTAGTGGCAGATCTGAAAAGTGATGTCTAAATATGTGCAATAGCAAAGGATCCCCATTCATCCAGAACTTCAATTATGCAAGATTCCTGATCGTGCATAGATCTGCCACCAGATACACAAAGTTCTAGAAGAAGGCTCAATGAGGGCACTGATAAAATGAGCGGGGCTTCGCCAGAGGCATACCTAGGGTATAGCAGGTGTGGGCACCTGCCCTGGGAGCTACAAAGCCAACTTTACAATCTGGCTGCCCCCGTTCCTTCTACTTTGCTTCTTCAAGGGTCACCCACTTCAAGAGGGAGCCTCTACAGGAGAAGGAACAGGGGCGGCAGCCACACCATGAAGCTGCCACCACTAGTGCCTCCACCTCTGGGACCCGGAAGTTCCTTCTCCTATAGACCCTCCCACTTAAAGCACCCACTTCAAGTGGCAGAACAGGGGACAGCAGCCAGACTATGAAGCCACCAGAGCCAGCACCTCCTCCAGGACATGATGTTACTGGCCCAGATGCCAAGGCCACTAAGGTATGCCACTGAGCTGAACCTCCACATATTCGGCAAACACTTTGAGGCAAAAACAAGAATGGGACCTGTCTGTAGCTGCTCAGTTGATCTGTTGCACCCATGTGTCATTTCAAAGGCAGTATGAAGAATGACTTACATGGTTTTATGTAACAATGTTTACTTACTGCCCTTAGAAAAGATGCGTAATGCTTTTGTCTTCTCAGGTCTACTGTGACCTTAGAGCCACTGAGTCACTGGTTGTTAATGTGATATACACATGCTTGTTCTATCTGTAGGAGTTGATGGTGTCTATTATGGTTCCATTTACCTGTTTCTGGAAGTCATGTCCAAGTGGAAATACGTACTGTATTGTTGATTTAAATTAAAAAAGAAAAACTCCTCCACTGTCAATGTAAAGCCAAGAAGGGGACACAAATTCTGTCTCTTTAATTTGCAACCAAAAGCACAAGTTCTTTTTTTCAGTACCTGCAGCATCGCCACCCAGTCCCTCAGAGTGAACGCTGTGTTCTGTGACTCTTTCATCTGTAGCCATGGTTTTGTTAAATGCGACTGAAACAAAATGTACAGCACAACAGGTTTGCACAGATAAATCATGGAATTCCAGTTTATCATTGTGAGGCCCCACTTTGGTTTCAGCACTCGCTGCTTAACAGTGAAGTGAATCAGGTCTTGGCATTCTTTGGAGAAAACAATGTGAAGGAGTCAAAAGCTCTGGCCTATTTTCATTGCATTTTCTTAATTCGACACTGGAACTGCGATTACCTTTCATAAACAATGAGAACTGTTGTCGTTTTTCTAGCCAGCACTATCATCAAGCAAGACAAACGAGCTTGGGAAAGATGGGGTTGAACTGCATAATTGTTTTTCATTACAACAGCTAGTTCATACCAGCTGCTCACCCAGGAGCAGAGGAGAGCAAACAATATTGGTGTAGGAGCTTTGCATCCTCTGGTAATCTTCATGGTAAAATTAAAAAAAAAAACCTAAGCTACAGAACTGTATCTTCAAGAAGACACGTAAGGAAAGAAACTACCATTGTGGGAAACAAGGCTAGGAGCTGGAGAGATTGAACAAGAGAAAAAACAGAAGAGTGGGGTGGAATGGATGTGGAATAGGAAGCAGAAGTGCAGGGGTGCTCAAACTTTCAACTTTAGGGATCCTGGACCTTTAAAATTGTGTAGGAGAGATAATTTCAGCAGGTGCAGCTTGTCATCTGTGGGATGACAAGTTGCACCTGCTGAAATTCTCTCTTCTATACACTTGTTAAAGGTCCAGCATCCCTAAAGTTGAAAGTTTGAGCACCCCTGCAGTAGTGTAACCAGTGCTGTAAGTATTGCAGGCATCTCAATGCACCATGTAAGTGCCCCCTGCCACTCGCTGTCAGAGCCATTGGGGCGGCGCCGGCAACACGGGCATTGCCATAGCTGCCACAATGGCTTCAGCAGTGAGTGGAAAGGACCACTTACAGAATGTGTTGTGGCACCTGCAGTAACTACTGTGCCAGCCCCTCTAGCTATGCTATGAATCGGAAGAGAGGGAATGTGGCAGGAACAAGGGATAACTACATAAAAGAGGGAAGGAAGAGAGATAGAGAATGCCAGAGGCTGCAAATGCAGAAAATCCTGAACTTACAGTGTTACAAACTTGGCATCCGATTTGTGAATCGGCCTGAGAGCCAGCTCCTAGTAAAGTGCTAAGCCAGTATGTCTGGGATTTCACAAACGAATTGATAGCTGTTAACAGCCCAGGATGCTCTCTGAAGAGAAGGCTCCATCAGAACCTTGTAAGGACCTCACATAGGATCTACCTGGGGAGTGGGCTGAGGTGACCCATTTTCTCCCCTTGTGCAGTCAGTGCAAAAAGGAAGCTTTTCCAGCAGCTTATAGCTGAAGCAGAGAGCTGATTCGATTTGGTACAGAGATATCCTGAAATGGAAACTAAGAGAAGAGCTGGAGTCTAGCAGGCCCTTTTGGATGTAGAAGTGCCTTCTCTGAAGAACTGATGCAATAACCTGTTGATCCTAATCAGGGATTTTCTACTGTACACCTCCATCCAATGCTCACCCTTTATAATTCTGACAAAAGCAACTATTACAAAGACCAGAGCCATATCTAGGATGGAGCCTGAGGGGCACCTGCTCCAGGTGCTCCGCCAAAGAGGTGTGAAAGACTGCCCCAAGCTCTGCCCTAGATACAGAGGAGGTGCACGCTGCAGCCGCTTCCCTTAACCCATTCCATCTCCTCTGGAGGCTGGGAGCCTGCACAGAAGAAGCAATAGTGTACACAAAGCAGACACAGCACCCATCCCTTCCTCAGGAGAGCCTGAAAGAGATTACTTCTGTGCCGCTTGTGCAAAGGCAATCACCTCTGGACTCTCTCCAGAGGAGGAGGTGCCTGACACATGCAGGCCCAGTTGCTGTCCCTCCAGGGAGAATCCAAAAAAAACTACCTTTGTGTCACCAGTGGCACAAAGGCAATCACCGCCAGGCTCTTCCTGGAAGAGAGGGCACTAGCAGCTTTGTGCACTAGCCCCCTCCTCCAGGGAGAACCCGGAAATGACATCACAATGTCATGTGACATTGTGCCGTCACTCACCCACTGAGCCAGGGTGTGACATCGTGACATCATCACTGCCCTGGGAGCTGGAGCAGGACATTATGCCTCTGACAAAGACACTGTAAGTTTCAAGTAATTTCTGCTCCAAAGGAAGCTAGAATCTGTTCAGCACTACTCTGACTTTGCACTGCTCAGGTTAGCGCATGACAATAGGAAAGGGGTAAGGGAGAGTAGATTATTATAGCAAGAAAGAAAGAAAGGATGTCAGGACTGAATACTACAGAAAAGAGGGAAAGCAATGCAAGTAGAAGCCTGGAGGTTGTGTTCTTCAGCTCTAGCACCTGAAAATAGTGATAGGTGCCAAGGACTTCAACTGAAGTGCATCAAGCAGAAGATATTGCTCTGTTGACCAGGCAAGGGACAAGGTCAGACTCCTAATATTTATATCAGGCCTGGCCAATCGGTTTAATATACAGCTTGCCAACTGCAAGGGCCATTGCTGCACATCTCTGTGCCCTTCTGCGCCTGGAAAGAGGTCTGAGGCCTAAGCACCTACAGTTAGCAGTGACTAGGGGCGCAATCCTAACCCCTTTTGTCAGGGCTTTCCAGCACTGACCTGAGGGCAATGCAGCTCGGAGGTAAGGGAACAAACATTCCCTTACTTTGAGGAAGCCTCCGTGAGTGACACCCAACTGCAGGATGCAGCATACATCCTATTGGCACCGCTGTGCCAGCGCTGGAAAGCACTGACATAAAGGGTTAGGATTGCGCCCTAGGTTAGGTCCCAGCATCACGTCCTGAGGTTCCTGATTAAAGTTCCAATATCTCAGGCCCTATACAGACAATATCTACTTATGTAAGGAACACAGAGTTCCTGCCCTGAAGGAGCTACAGTCCACACATATTGCCATGAGAGAGAGACAATGGGGGGACGGGACGGAATGGAGGTGAGAGTAAGCAAAGGAAGCATATGCAATTGCTTCAGTTACAGATACAGATTTAGGCTGCAATCCTAACCACACTTTCCTGAGAGTAAGCTCCATTGAACAAAATAGGACTACATCTGAGTAGACCTGGTTAGGATTGTGCTCTTAAACTTAAACAGCCCGAACCTACATGTGCCAGTGCCAGTGGCTAAACACGGTTTCCAGCAGTCAGAAACAGCAATCCGGAACAAATGGAGCTATGCACTTCTGGATTGACGTCAGAGAGCTGATTCAACAGTGGTGGGCATAACCAGGTGGGGGTGGGCAGGAGTTTGTTGCAGGTAGGAGGGGGTGGAACCAGGCATGGGCAACTTGCTCCAGATTCTATCCCCTCCGGTGCCAGCCAATATGCCCCCTGTCTCCATGGACTTATGCTAGCTATAGATCTGGCACAGGTCCAAAGCGACCCACTGGTGGTCAAGGAACTTATGGGGATTGAGGAAAAAAAATTATCCTCCCAATTGACACCGCCAGCATGCAGCAGAAGCTGTTTTGGAGCATCTACATGTTATGGTAGGGAAAACCATAGGATTGGGCTGTTAGTTACAGTCTGGAATAGAGTCTAATGCAGTGATTTTCAACCCTTTTCATCTCATGGCACACTGACAAGGCGCTAAAATGGTCAAGGCACACCATCAGTCTTTTGACAATTGACAAGGCCCACCACACTGCCAATGGGGGGGGGAGGGTTCACATCCCCCAATGGCCCTGCCAATAAATGACTCTCCCCAAACCGCAGACCATTTGCAGCACAACCAATGTGCCATGGTTGAAAATCGCTGGTCTAAAAGACAGGGTCAAAAGGCTTCTATATGTAAAACTTTACTCATTTGATTTGTGGGTCTATAGGTCCTCTATTGTCAGAGGTCAATTGCATAGAAGTGCTCTCACACATAAACCACCACCCAGATAAAGAAATAAACCACTTTTTGAGAGAGACTAAGAGAAACCTTCATTCCGATGTATATACTTTTCAGGTGAGCTGCAGTTTTCAAAGCAAACGATATCCCATGTGAAACAAAACAGAACAATCCACATGTGAACAGGACACCACTTCAATTACATTATTAATTGTATTTTTAACATACCCTTCTCCAAAGAGCTCAGAGTGGTTGTTTGGTTCCCCACTTTCACTCCCACCTTCAACAATCCTATGTGGTAGGATAGACTGAATGAGTGATTAGCCTAAGGTGACTCAGAGCACAATCCTAACCTGGTCTACTCAGAAGTAAGTCCTACTGTGTTCAATGGGACTTACTCCCAGGAAACTGAGGTTAGGATTACAGCCTTTCTGGGTAAATGGGGATTTGAACCTGGCTTCGTGCAACTACTACACCACACTAGCCCTCATGCATGAGCAACTAGCTTGGATGCTCAGTCCATTCCAGTCTTGATCTCAATCTTCCTTTTTCAGTCCACTGCAAGATCTTTCTCTGTATTACCCTGGGTCGCCAATCAAAATTACAGTTGTGTATTTAATTCTATTTAAACCTATTATGTTGCAAATTAATATCCCATATATTAGGAAGTGAATACATTTAAGGAGCCAAATCATTAGCTCAGATAAGCTCCTCCACACACATTTATATATGATGGCTCTTTGGTCTGCCACAGAATTATTTGATCACTTTCAAAATACAGTACCTCTAATTTTCATTTACAGTGTTCTTACCTTCCCTGAGTTGAATCTTCTTCTATACTCCCACTCAGGCTTTTCCAAAATAGTGCAACCACTCCCTTGCATAGACCAATTAATGGTTTTCTTTGCAGCTGTTTGAGAGAAAAAGAAAATGATAAATTATAATTTGTTTTAGGATAAGAGCAAAAATCATTTGGAGGAGGAAGAGCTTTTAATATGCAGTTAATAATTTGTTGGTTTAGTTTTTTTGAACTGTTTAAAACTGAGTTCTCCTTTACCTTGGTAGTTTTGTCCTATCTTGTTTAATGCTTTGAATTATTATAAGTAATGTTGTACAGGGGCCCCGTATCTATGGATCTCATATCCTGGTTTCAATTAACCATCGATTGGGTCTGTGGGGATCCCCCACACTCCCTCCAGATATACTTGGGCATGCCCCCAAGTCCTTCAAACCTGACCAGAGTTGTGCTGTCACTCATATCCTCCAGCTGAGACTTAAGACACTTGATCTTGCAATCCTACACACACGTTCCTAAGAGTGAGCCCCACTAAAGACAATAGGACTTTCTTCTGAATAGACAAGCATAGAATTGTGCTCTAAGAAGCAGAAGCCACTTGCATCTTCTCTGCTGTTACAGGTCCAGCCTATTTATACACGGATTTTTTTATACATGGATTTGACTCAACACGAATAGCCCCTGCTAATGAGAAGGAATGTGCTGATCTCTGGAGAAGAGGAAAAATGCACCCCTTTAAAATCAGTTTAAAAAACTGAACAGTCCTTTAACAATAGCCTCCTTAATGAGAGGGGGGGCAGCTGGATGACAATCCATTAATCCTCCTCTCTCCAGCAGACCCCTCCCTTCCCCCTAAGCACATGAAAGAAAAGTGATCACTTTGCATTGTGAAGGGAGGGGCTGAGCAAAGGGCTAAGCCCTTGGAGGAGGACTGATTGATGGATTGTCTTCTTAATGACTCATCTTACATCACAAAGGTCAGCAAGGCTGTTTTTAAATCATGGGAGGAAAGAGACTTTGTTTTTTAAATTGATTTGCTATAGTTCATTGTTTGTTTGTTTGTTTTTTGCCATCCACTTGGAGTGCTTGGAATGGAACCCACAGGAATAATGAGTCTCAACCTGTACTTCCTTATAAATAGAGGTGTTAATTTCCAGTGAGTAAGATAGGATTACAGCCAAAGTCTTGCTGAACTCAATGGGTTTACTTCTAAGTAAAATAAATAACACTGTTTTCAAACTAATTAACAGATGTGAAGTAGTTCAAGGAGAGAGACCTCTGTGCCAGAAGGTGCAAGAATGTTTGCTAGGATTGAGAATGCTCCAAGAATGGCCTGAAGTCAGGAACCAGCATCAATCTCCAATAGACTCCTGAAAGCAATTCAGGTGATTTTCACGGGGCCTCCAGAAATTTCCAGCATTACAGTATGTTGGAAGAAAACATCTCCAGGGATAGCTTTAGTCAGAGTCAGCAACTCTAACTCATGCCTCAGGCCATCCGTTAGCAGGGACAGCGTGGCATTTTTCAGAGAAAACTGAGCACCCTGATTTTACTATAAAATCTTCCATGAGGAGGAGAAAAGGACTTGGCAGTTAGGACTTCATAGCAGATTTGTAACACTGAAATATAATTTCTGTGGGCTGGATGGGATCCACTTCCTGATCCACCACATATATGTGAAGAGGTACAAAGCCATGCCCATCCCATCTTTGATATGTCTGGATATTCACGCAGGTGGCGGGGACTACATTTGAATACAACCTATGTGCAAAAAATCCAGTGTGCAAAATTCTAGTTTTTGTGGTTGCTTACTCACTGAGATTCATCAACCACACAAAATATGTACACCTACATGCACAGAGTGCAAGTAAGCACTTGGACATATTAGAGTAGGATGGGCAAATTAGGTGGACAGGCCTGTCCTCACTCTTTTCTGTGCATATGGCTGGATTTGGAAGAGGTATTATCCGAATCAGATTTATATAGACCAGTGGTTCCCAAACTGGTGAAGTGCAACCCACCAGCCTGGGAAGGACTTGTTACTGGTCTCTTAAGGGACAGGGAGGGGGAGAAGGCAGTGATGCAATCCCCAGGATTGTGCTGCTGTCGGGGACAGAGGAAGCGTTTTCCAACTTACCTCCCCCTGTGCCAGTCTCCATGGGGTGTGAGGAGCCCCACAGACACCTCTGCAGGGCTGCCCAAGCCTTAGAAATGTTAAAAATACCACCGGAAGTAACTGGTGATGATGTCATTGCCAGTTACTTCCAGATTGGGAGACCAGACACAATGTGACAAACACAGGTAAGAGGTTCAGGGCAAATGAGAGGACTTTTTGGGACCTCTGCCCACCCAGCCTCCTACCACTACTTCTCATGTTGCATTGCTGGTCTTGCTGCCAGGTGGTAGTGGGGGTCTACATGTACCACCAGACACCACTTCAAGTACCACTGATGGTACAGTACCACTGGTTGAGAAACACTGGACTAGATTCCCCTAGCTGCTAAGCTGGAATCCAGAGAGAGAAAGTTTATAAAATTATTTCCATAAGTTCCATTAGGAAGACAAGAGGTCATGGAATCATGGCTATACAAAGAAAGGGAGAGCATTTAGGTTAAGTATCAGGAAACGTGTTCAAACACAGAAAATAATTGCATTCTGAAATAAAGTACAAAAAGAGGGCACAATCCTGACTGTGCCCTGGGTTGATGCAAATCCCTCGCTCCAGCCTTGGAGGATCACAAACATGCCATAAAGCACATTTGCGCCTCCTAAGGAGTCAGTTGGGCTGGCTCACGGAGGTGCACTGCCAACAGAGGCTGCATTCAGTCTACACCATGCTAACAGAAGGTAAGTCAGCACTGGCCAAGCTCAGCTGGTGCAGAGGTCTGAGGGTGTGTGTGTGGGGAGGGCAGGGAGGAGGTGGGGCCAGGACCCAGTAGTTATGCCGAATCCTAGCCCCATATCCGGGCAGGGTGGAGTGGCTCCAGGCTGCTCCATTCTGCTCAGATCTGCGCCATCTCTTTAGGTCCAAGCAGACACATGGAGGCCACTGTGACTCTCCCCAGGGTAAGAGGAATTTTTTCCTCTTGCCTCTGGCCGAACCTCAACTAGCCCAAGACTTATGCTGGATACAGCACATACCAGGCAGCCTGCCTGTTCCAGTGCAAGTTAGGATTGCACTGTGAGTTGCAACTGGTTCCTTACAACTAAATGAACAGCTGTAGCAGATGGTAGTGCTTTATTGATCCTGCTTAATGCTAAATGGATGGAAAAACTGTGTTACTAATATTTTACCCAGCCCTAACATAATTAGCCAGTTTTGATTATTATGTGTAATGCTAGATTACACACTTTAACACAGGTTCAACGAAAGGTCAAATTACAGGAATGTCCAAGTATGGGGGGGGGGGTTCTGTTCTGGAACACACACCCCCATTGTTAATTAAAAATATGGATACCCAGGGACACCCTCCTGCCCTCTGGAGGCAAGGGAAGCTGGAATCCCCTTGCCCAGGAGGCTTTCTAAGGTCCATAGGGCTGCACGAAACCACCCGCGGCTATTGCAGGTCTCAGAATGGCCAAAAAGGTTAAAAAAAGCTATTTCAAATTTTACAATAAAACCAGCATTATAAGGCCCTTATTTCCCATGAAATATTAAAAATAAAAAAGCTTTTTTTTTCTTTTATGTGCTTGAGTACTTCTACTCTATCCAAACATGTACTGATTGCAATGACCTTAGAAGGATAAAAGCTGATCTAAACAGACCTTCCAGACAATAATTACTAATTCAATATCCTTCTTTTCCAAACAAACTGTGTCTTGCTGAAATGGTCACGAATATGCATTTCAGGCATATGTTTCACCTCCACTCTTATCCACAGTGGACACAATTCTATTGTAATGTTATTATTTATTCCATGCCCCCTTTGGAGTGTTATACTAAATGGGTAGCCTAGACATTATCAAAATAAAATAAAATAAAAAGCAAATTTACTACAGCTATTTGCAGGACAAAAATGTTTAAATTGCTGAGAAGTTTGTTGATAAGATAGTCAAGGAGTTGTTCTTAAGTACAATGAATATAACCCTTAAATTATTTCAAAAGCCAAAGACTGTAAACCAGGGGTGCTCAATACATCGATCGTGATCGACTGGTTGATCGCGAGGCAAAATGAGTCGATTGCAGGCTTCTCTCCCATCCACGCATCCCTGGGAGTGAGCCCCATCCTGGGAGTGAGCTCCCTGGGAGTGAAGCATCCCTGGGAGTGAGCCCCGCCCTGGGAGTGAAGCATCTCTGGGAGTGAGCTCCTGTCCACACATCCCTGGGAATGAGCCCCGTTAACTCTACTGGGGCTGACTGGTGAGTAGACCTGGAGAGGAGCTGCTGGCAGGCTTCTCTCCCATCCACGCATCCCTGGGAGTGAGCCCTGTTGACTCTACTGGGGCTGACTTACCTTTCCCCTGTTTTTGCACTGGTATGTATGGAGATCTGCCCCCCCCCCCAACGTCCATCTGTTGGTTCTGTGTGCAAGGGGTTTTGCACTGGTCTTGCTGTGATGTCTATATAGAGATCTTCCCTCCCCCACACCTTTCCCCTGTTTTTGCACTGGTCTGTATAGAGATCTGCCCCCCCCCCCCACACACACACACACTTGTATTGGAATGGAGGAAGATCTGGTGAGGAGGTAGATGTGGTGTCAGCAGTGGCCCCTTTAAGGGTAAGGGCTGGGCATCCAGCAGAGTGTGCTGCACAACTGCAGCCACTTGAAGGCAATAGGGCCCTCAGGGATATAAGAGCACCTGAGGCAGGAAGGGCTCCACTTATTTACATGAGTCAGCCTTTTCCTACATGAAGATCATTAAGTCCAAGTACCGTTCCACCATGACTGATGAACATTTGGAAGTGTGCTTGAGGCTGGCTGTCAGCAGCTACTGTCCAGACTATGCATCCTTGGCTGATTCACTTCAGTACAAGTCATCAGAGTAAACTCAAGTAATTACAAAAAATATTTATAGTTAATTATGTTGTCTTGTGCAATATTGGCTCATGCAGTTATGCAAGGTATACCAACATACATTGTACACATAAATGTTATATGTTATGATGGCGCGAACATTGTAAAAATCTCTGGTAGATCTCCGGGCCTTGCTGGGTTTCAAAGTAGCTCTCGAGCCAAAAAAGTGTGAGCACCCCTGCTGTAAACGGTATAAGCAAAAGAAAGGAAAGTGGTTTGATGCTTCAGAATAATGGACTTCTTGTTGCATATTAAAGTCCATAGTTTATTCCATGTCCCCTTTAGAGTTTTATATTAAATGGGCAGCCTAGACATTATCAAAATAAAATAAGAAGCACATTTACTCCAACCATTTGCAGGACACAATGTATGTTCTGAATCATATGTAAAAATATGTCAAAATCATATGTAAAAATCTGAATCCTATGTAGGAGTAAGGGTGCAATCCTAACCAACTTTCCAGGATTGACATAGCTATGTCAATGTGGTGTGCGCTGCATCCTGAATTGGAGAGGCAGTCAAGGGGTAAGGGCATGAGGATACATTGTGGCTAGGCCAGTGCTGGAAAGTTGGTCAGGACTGGGCCCTAAATCATTCTAAGACCTAGATCAATGGCGTGAAAGCCGCTTAGCTGTCATGTACACCAGGGCTGACAGAGCAAACGACTGGAGGCCCAGTGTGCACAACAGAAGCTTGCAGACCTCCCTCCTCAAGAGCAGATGGGTTGACAGTTGGGGCTGTATGGGGGAGGATCCGAGACAGTTTGGTGTGGGGAATGTGCTGGATAGCAGGTGAGTTTTGATTCAATGCACATCCTGAGCCTGTGCTGGAGGGCCTCAAAATGTCTTCTAGTCAAGTCCGGGAGGCCTTCTGAGGTGCAGGGAACTCGTGCATGACCTCCCCAAGCTTTGGAAAGCCTCCCATAAGCTTCTGAAAGGCACTTCTGGTTTGCCAGCAGCCTCCCTTCTGGCCGATCTGTGGGGGGGGGGGCGGTGGTCCTGGAATGGATCCCCCATGGATACAGAAGCCCACTGTATGGTTCCTGTTTGAGTCGTTTTGTTGTTTGTGTCTTTCATTGTGATTATTGTTGTTTTTACATTTGATTGTAGAGCATCTCCTTGTTGCAGAGGAAAGATGGGGATGAAATAAATAAATAAAATTGTAGATTGGTGGAGGTGGCAGGCATTACAATTTCTAGTGCCCCCTCCTCATTTAGTTCCCAGGTTCCTCAAACCGAGAAGGAATTAACATTAACCATGTAGTGTGTAAATATGTCCAGAATGGGTGGTGAGAGAGAGAGGGAGAGAGCGCACTGCTAAATGACATTACATTGCATGTGTGCAATTTCTTGAGCAAAAAAATTACAGTGCTAAATACTAAAGCTGTAAAGTCAAACCCCCTTCTACTACACTGGGATAACATTCTGGTGTCTTTTCAACAAGTCTGCCCTTACACTGATTGCTATAATCCTATTCTGCTTATTCTGACAGAGGTGTCAAGGGTGCTGCACACTCAGCAACAAAGAACTTGCTGTAACTGAGAGACTACAATTCAATTATTTCACATGCTTCCCTCTGGGGATAGTGGCCCTTTTGGAGGCTGTCATCTCACACTATCGTGCTTCTTTCTATTGTTTTAATACCAGCATTCCTACATTGCAGTGTGACTTCTCAATGAGTGGGTTGCAGGTGGGAAAATAAAAAAAAACTTGGGACCCACTAGCGCATTGATTCACAGGGGTATCAAAATTGTTAGGGTACTTCCACAAGACCTAGAAAACTGAAAAAAACATATCCATTGTATACAGTCAAAGTCACCCTGATTACTTCAAGAATCTGAAAATGGGACAGTTGCACAGCTCTCTTTCAACAGGAAACATGAAGTGAACCCCAAAACAGTTCAAGTACTGTGAAAGAAACCAGCAAGCTGAAATCTGGTCTACATGAAGTTCAGGATCTTGTAGTCCAGTGATATTCAACCGTTTTCCTCTCACAGTACACTGACAAGGTGCTAAAATTGTCAAGGCACACCATGCTTCTGGAGGGGCGCAGCTCACATCCTCCAAGGGCCCTGCTAATCAATGACACTCCCCCAAAATTCCTACACACCTTCAGACCAGTCTTGGCACACTGATGTGCATCAGCACTGTGGTTGAAAATCGCTGCTGGAATCACTAGAAAAGTCTGGAAGGGGAACATGTTTATATCTCACACTCAAAATTCTTGACATGAAATTGACCTCATAAAATAAGGCAGCCCCTGAGCACAGAGCAAGCAAAACTACACATGAGACAGAATGCTGAACTGGAAGGCATGCATTACTATTTTCACACACTTTAATCATCCCATTGGGAGGGAATTGCCCACAGTAACCAGGAAGGTGTAACTATGCTAGGAGAATGGAAGCCTTTTAAAAAAAAAAAAAAAGTGTGTGGGGCTTCTCAGCAGGCAGAGAGAGAGAGAGAGAGAGAAGCTCTTCACACTTCTAATCGCTTTCTGCTTCCTCCTGCAGTGAAAAGTGCTCCACTGACAATGTTATTCCATCAGCAAGGAAGCTTCAAATGTTGCTTTCAAAAGTTCAGCCAGTATTTTCAAAATGAACTCTTAAAATTAATGTAACAGTACAAAGTAAAGTCCCTGGAGAAAATCTGAGCAGTTGTGCATATTGAGTACGTCAGGGAGCAATTATTATGTCTTGCATAATACTAAATACTTAGAAGCAATTATGCTTCAAGTAGACAGGCCATCAATTTGTTTAGTGGTTCTTAGGCCAGAATCCAGAAGACTGCAATTAGTTCCATGTGTCCAAGGGAGCCGTGGACTTTTGTTTCGAGAAGAGCGGCACCCAAACCCTAAGCTCTTAGATTGAGCAAACGGCTTTTGAAACTAAAAGGAGATTTAAAATCAGCTTATAATTCAGTATTGCAGTGGCAGAGGGAGGGGAGATACTGTGAGTAGGATGTGGCAAGTGAGGACATCTGCCCTAAGCACTACTTGAAGGGGGGGCTGCAGACGTGGACTTACCATATTCTATCAATGGTATGTTTCCATACCACAGCCAATGGTGCATTTTTCCATACCACCTCCAAAAACAGGTAAATGAACACTATTTTTTTATTTCATTTTTTTTTTGGGGGGGGGGGGTTTAGCATCCAGAAATTTTTGCATGAATTCACTTGGTGGAACAGGGCTGGCTTCTTCCCTATCTCCCCTTCTCTGTGTAGTCTGCTGAATAAATTCACTTGGTGGGATGAACAGGGCTGACTTCCCACCCCATGATCTCCCTTTCTCCGATTGGACAGGGCTGCAATTTCAGCGCTTGCCACAGGCACCATTTCCCTAGATACACCACTGGTTACTGTACACAGAAAAAAGTCAAAAATTCAAATGAATACACCTAACATAACTCTTGAGTTTCTGGCTTCTATTTAAGGATTCTTTTATGGTTTTGTAAAATGACATTATAGGTTACAATAATGCTTTTACTATTATTGCATTTTTCTTTTTTATTGCGGAATTTTTATTGAGGCTTTGTAAGCTGCAGTAAGTCTTCTTTCTGACCTGAGTGGGATAGCAATTTAAGACAAAACAAAATAAATAAACAATAAACAAGAAGGAACTTAGGAAAAGGGCAGGCACTTTTAATTTATTCCCATTCCATTGGGAAGAAAAAACTGAAGGATGTTTCATTTGCAGCTAAATAAAACTTTGTGTGGTTTACACCGCCTAAAAGAGGAATTTGTCATTTATATGCCCTTGCGTGTATGCGCACGCGCACATGCACACAC
Source organism: Tiliqua scincoides (assembly GCF_035046505.1). Taxonomy (NCBI): domain Eukaryota; kingdom Metazoa; phylum Chordata; class Lepidosauria; order Squamata; family Scincidae; genus Tiliqua; species Tiliqua scincoides. The sequence goes on from NC_089826.1 coordinate 65,948,945, forward strand.
ACACACTTTTCTCCTGTTGGGGTTCCCAAGCCTATACCTGCATTTCTTCAGCAATACTGAAGCTTCGTACGCTCCCAGATCATTCACTGGACCCTAAAAGATATGTTTAGAAATACTTTGGGTACATTTTATCACAAGCACTAACTTCAGTACAAAGCTTTAAAACAAAAGAACTTATTACAAAAGCAGTCCCCATCCTAGTAAGCGGATATTTACCTCTGCATGCAGAGCCTCAAAAAGAGTGATTGCACTTGCAGATAACTCATAAGATTCTCAGTCAGGCATGAAAAATGACTCCAGCTGGCAAGTGAACATGTTAAAATAGGAAAGTACTCCACAATGTATTCAAAGGAAGATCCATTACCCAAGAGGAAAATCTGGGAAACTCTTGCTCTCAATATAGAGGATGGAAAGCAATTCCAATGCAATGAATGGGACTCACTGTTTTACAATGTGTCTAGGATGGAGGTGTGCTAGATGTGGTGGACTGATGTTGCCCATGTAAATCAAACCTACAACTATAAAGTTACTTGTGCACATGTTAAATCAGTTTTAGTAGAAAGAGAATTAGGGCAAACTTCACACTTGACAGAAAAGAGGTGTTTGCAGCATGTCCAGTTTTTACTCCCCACACCCATTGTGTTTGGTGGGCTGTGTCTACAAACATCCTCAATTATGGTCTCTGCATGTGCATTTACTAGTGCCTACTCATACATTTGTTCCCTTCAAATACCAAAGAAACATAAGAAACCTCTCCTTGCGCTTATACTCTGAGGTTAGTGACAGTTAAATTAAAGGAAATGGATTGTTTTTTGTGATATTTGCTCCCAATAAGTAAACTTAGAACTATAGCCTTAGGCTAGAAATAGGTACATTTTTAAAGAGCCTTTGAACATATGTTTTATTTATGTACATTCCCTTTATGTACACTCTCATTTCTTTTCTCCTGTGATTGCATGTGGTCAAACAGGTTCTGCAGGTTTTAGAAGTACTAAAAAACCTGCAAAACCCCTTTGACCAGAAATGTTATTGGAACAAAAAAATAAAAAGCGTCCACACCATGAACAATGATGGCTCTGTCACACCATCTTGAGCTCTCTGAGAAGATACCATCTATCTCCATTCTTCAGTTACCACCCGACTCCAAGCCCGTTCAGCACATTGGCACTGCACAGTCAAAGGTCAAGCATCTTGACACCCCAATATTCCCTATCAGCAGCCAACAATTTGTTCCGTTACTATAGTATCTGTTTGGAAATCAGTTTGCAAGGAACTTTGCCAGCCTTATGAACACAAAGTGGTAATTCAACATAAATCATTAAAGAGTGGCAGGCAAATGACCTGTTCTTTCCTTTTGTAACCAAAGAAGCATGAAAGAAATACTCTTCTTACAAAGTAAGTCTAAGGAAAAACCTCTTGTCTGGTGATGCTCTGCACCAGTGGTCTGCAGAGTACACACGCACAAGTAACACACCCATCATTATGTTACAGCAGATGGAAAACACTTTGAGACATACTTTTAGTTTCTGTCTTGTCAGCCACTGATCTATGATAGCATAGACCTGCTAAACGCCTTTACTGAGTGTGTGTTGGGGGGGGGAAGAGATCTCAAGAGGACAAGTGATGATCCACTAACATGGTAATTAAACACTGTATGCCATTTCCCTGATCTGCCCTTCACAGAGAATCATAATAAACCTACTCGCCTGCAGAGAATAATTTGATTAAGCTGGAGAGAGTGGAGTAAAGGATTCATTTTGCCACTGCCACTGTCAGAAAGGTGAATGAGTATATTATGTTATCACATGGTCAGGCTTCAGTTCAAGACAGGTCTGCAAAGCTTTCATATTGATTGCTAACAAGCAGTGCACTGAAGTAGCTTTGATCAAAAATGGGATCCCATTATATCAGCACGCAGACTACAAACACATAAGTTGCTGCCATTGTGCAGCACTGTCGACACACACAGGCCATGGCTCATCAGGGCAGTGGTATCACCAGGGTTTATGTCACCCAACGTGGGAGGCCAGCACGTCACCCCATGATGGACCTCTTCCCATGCAGTGGGCAGGGCAATAGGCAAGATGATGTAACATTGCCCCAAACCCCACTGGTTATTTGGTTATAACTTTGATAGAATAGAGATATTTCAACACAGTTGGTTCCACTGCATTCTACATGAACTTACGTATCAAATGACATATAACATGATGGTATTATTTGAAAATACCAAGCTATTAAAAATTTTGGCCAGTGGTGGTGTCACACACACCCCTACGTGTCACCGGGTGCAGCCAGCAACCCTCTAGCAACACCACTGTTCGAAGATTTCAGGTGGTAATTTTTCTCTGCCCCACCTGGGGGTGCTAGATATTAAATCTGCACACTCTTTCCCTCTGAGCTACAGACCTCTCCTATAGAGCTTCAAGGACATACATGATTTATTTATGTTTGAAAAAAAGAACAAAAAAACTGTGGAGCAAAAATTAAGCAGAAATAATAATGGTGAGGACCCAAACTGCTGCTTAGACTTACACAGGCATTACAACTAGATCGGTTTAATATTTGATCTTTTTCACTCCTAAGAGCTGCCCCCTCCCTGGGGCCAGGCAACACCTCTTGATACCTGAGGTGGCACACCAAATGCGGTCCCCCCCTCATCTGATGATGTGTTGGCTGCTGCTCCTTCCATTCCCTGGACAGGAAAAGAAAGAGGAGAATGGAGTGGAAGATAATATGTGGAAGAGAGTGGTAAGCTTGGCCATCTTGATGGAGTGTGAGTCACATCAGTGGAAGGCCAGTTTAGGATTGGACTGTAAACCTCATTAATTCCAAAGGAAGAAGCTTAAGCACATGCTTAAAACTCCCACTGAAATCGATGGGGCTCAAAGGTGCTTCTCTTGCCAGGATCATTCCCGTTATGTGTTGCAAGTCATCTACAGGCTGAGTATGAGCATGTTGTCTCAACTAGATCAGTCACTGAGTGGCAACTGGGCAAGTTTGCATGCCACATAAAAATAAATTGGACATGGCTCCAAAGCAGACTGATGGACCATAACTGGCAGACTTTGATGGATGCTTCTATTTGCTATCACGCTGTGCTTAATCTCTGCCTCCTGTATTAAAGCTTAAGTAGCAGCCCACTGTGTAAATATGATCTCCTCTTTTGCTGAAATGTGCATCCATCTTCTAATAATAAACAGGTGAGACTTCAGAGATATTTATCATAAGGTAGATACATCTCTATTTTAAGCAAACAGCGTTAGTATTTTTAAACCTTCTGAATTCCATTTTCCTCAGCTGAGGTATTCACTCTGAAAATGTTAGGTGTGCTAAGAGATCACACATCGTGTGCTGCCTGTGAAAAGATAAATACATTTTGAATGGGCCAGACATAACATTTCAAATATCTTTAACTATGGTTATGAGATTGAGAGCATGCCACAAGATCATGGGCTCCTTCCCACTACCTTTAATGGGTTCCTTTAACCAGGATAGAGTGTTATATTGCGTCCTGGTCAAAGGCATTCTGCTCATTGGCATCTCTGGGCATTCACACAGTTTGTGTGTGTGTTATTTGCATCTCACTATAACTGGGCAACAAACCCCATGATACATATCCTAAACCTATTATCTTAGCCCTACTCCTACCTTTGCTTTTTAAAAAATTTTAAAAAATTACATGGAGACACAAATGTCCAGTATGCAAAAAAGAACACATACAAACTTCCAATACTGAGACACATTTGACCAGTGCACAGTTGTCCAGGACACGACAGTCCTGTCACTAGTATCATTGACACATGTATATAGCACTTTAGATTGTTCAAAGCATATTATTATTATTATTATTATACTTTATTTTTACCCCACCTTTCTCCCTGAAGGGACTCAAGGCGGCTTACAAACAAGGTTAAAACAAGTTAAAAACATAATTTAAAAGCAGATAAAAACATAACATATCATAAAAACAGTAGTCAGATAACAGCATAGGGCAGCAAATTAGAAAAGGATCAGTCCTGTGAGCAGATGTTAAAGAATGTTAAGAGATGTTAAAAAGATGTTTAAAAGGCCAGGAACTCAGAAGGCTTGTCTAAACAGAAGGGTCTTCAGGCCTCGCCGAAAAGTTACAAGAGAGGGAGCCGTTCTTAAGTCAAGGGGAAGGGAATTCCATAGCGTTGGTGCCACTACTGAGAAGGCCTTATTTCTAGCTGCCGCCCCACGTACCTCCCTAAGCGGAGGCACTTGTAAAAAGGCCTTCTCTGATGACCTAAGAGGATGAGCCGGATTGTACGGGAGTAGGCGGTCTCTGAAATACCCTGGCCCAGAGCAGTATAGGGCTTTAAAGGTCAAAACCAGCACCTTTAATTGGGCCCGGAAATGAATGGGCAGCCAGTGCAGCCACTGGAGAAGCGGACTGACAGACTCAAACCGCCTACCTCCAGTAACCGTGCGGGCTGCCGCATTCTGCACTAGTCGCAGTTTCCGAACTGTCTTCAAGGGCAGCCCCACATAGAGTGCGGTACAATAATCTAGCCTCGATGTCACCATGGCATGGATCACCATGGACAGGTCTGCACGATCCAACTACGGCCACAGCTGGTGCACCAGCCGAAGCTGAACGAAGGCCCCCCTAGCCACAGCCGCCACCTGGGAATCCAGGAGCAGCTGCAAGTCCAGGTGGACCCCCCAAGCTGCAGGCCTGCTCCTTCAGGTGGAGTGCAACCCCATTCAGCACAAGCCGATACTCCAGCACCTGCATTGAGGGTTTCTGAACCAGGAAAGTCTCTGTCTTATCCGGATTTAATTATCCGGAACATTATCATGAACATTGTCTCAGGGATTCTTACAACACGTCTGTAAGATATGTGAGTATTATTATACCCATATTACAGAGGGAGAAGCTAAGACTGAGAAAGTAGTGGCTTGCTTAAAATCTCATAGTTTCAATTCAGTGGCTGAAATGAGGTTTGAGCCAGGAACTAGATGGATAAATAGGGCCAAGCAGGCCACAGCCAGCTTTGGCACAAGGTTGCTGGAGGGCCTATGGCAATGTTGCCTTGCCAACGGGCTTCTCATGCCACCCTCTCTCTTGCCCTAATGCTATATTGGACGGTGCACTGGTATGGAGGGTTCAGGAAGCAATCCAGCCAGGTAGGCTCTTGGCTAGTGGCTGACTTCACCAAACCCTGATGCCACCCCAGTCATTGGCTCAACAGCAAAGCACATGTTAGACATACAAAAGGTTCCAGGTACAATCACTGACGAATCCAAGAAGAGCTGGAAAAGATTGTAGCCTGAAAGCCTGGACAGCCACTGCCAATAAGTGTAGATAATATGGAGCTAGATGGAACAATGGTCTGACCCAGTATCACTGGGAGGCTGCACGTGACCTCCCTGGCCATGCAATGGCCTCCATATGGGGGACGAAAAAGGCAGTGGTGATCAAAGTAAGGCAGCGCTGTCCCTGCGGGTGTGGTGCCCCAGGGCATTTGCCCCACTTGGCCCCCCAAGTACACCAGTCACATCCCCCGTACTACCTGGGCCCAGGACCACAGAATGGTACCCTCCGCAACAAGAAGAATGCCCCCTATGGGGCCTTCTGAGGACTTAAAACTCCACGTACAGTTTTCAGTCGAACAGCACGTGGCCTCCATGAACACGCTCAGCCCCTCCGGCCAGCAAAATGCCTTCTAAGTGCATAAAATGTCACTTCCGGTTTTTGAAAACCAGAAGTGGCGTTTAAAGCTCCCCCCTCCCCAGGGCTTAGAAGGCTTTTGGAGGGACAGAGAGGCTACTTGCGACCTCCCTGGCTGTCCAAAAGCCTCAGTACAGGGGCTAAGGAAGGCCGCGCTACCCCTGCAGATGAGGCATCCCAGGTCATTTGCCACCCAACCCCCCTACAGGTACACCAGTGCCCAATATAAGATAGATGTCAGGAGCCTGTGGTTCTTCTCTGGGAGTTGCCCTCCTCTTTTTTCACACCACTCTGGAAAGATTCCAGGATTGTTACAGATGCTGGTAATCTTAGGCATGAAAAAGTTGGCAAAAAAGCACATCCTTTTTTTATTCAGGGTTGCATCTTCCTTCATCTAATAGCTCTGGGTGCAGACAGAGCCAAGCAGATGATAAACATCTCTGCCTTACTTGGTTTTCCAAATTAGCATATCCACTTTCTTCAGGAGCCATCAGTTATGCAAGAGAAAAAGAAAGAGAGATGGGAAGTACAAGGCCATTTAATACTTTTTGCAGTCTTGTAAAACAAGTGATTTTTCATTTTAATGATATGAGGAACTCATTAACAGTGTCTGCAAGCCAGATGATTTAGTGGGTGCAGACTGGACGTGCTTCACATGGTCTGAAATCTTAATGTAACCTGGAGAAATGAATGCATTTGTTACTTGAGAAGTGTTATTTGACAACTGTTGTCCTATTAAATCAATAAGGCTGGCATTTAAAAACACTTTATAGTGTATTCCAGGTAATGTAGGTCTCAAAACCGAAATACCAGCATGAACACAGAATGATCAGTCTGATGCAGTGGTTCTTTAACAGTCCAAGGGAGGAATGGGACAAACTGCGGAGTGTTAGGAGCTGCTAAGGTGGGTTGCCAAACTGTCAGCAATGGCATTAAGAATGTCATTGTTTGCTATTGTAAATACATGCATTCAGGCAAGGCCAGGTGATGAAGTCAAGGCAGAACTGATTGGGTCATGGATGAGGCTGGCAGAATCTAGGGAAACCAGGCTTGTCCGACACTGAGTGTTCAGAATATTCCACACAGAGAGGAAACTGATTGAGGAAAAGATACATTTCTTGGAAATAATCGCAGCATTTATGACATTTTGTTTTCAACCATCTGGCAACAGAACTCTTAACAGTATTAACTGTGCACAATCCAATTATGTTCAGCACAATCCAACATTGGGCTTGCACTGACCTTCAGGACAGTGGAACACAGTTTTGTAAACGGTTAATATGGCAGCACACACAGCAATCCACCAGCAGCCATTTTGAGTCTGCTGCGGCAGACAGCTGAAGTTCTGGAACTGCCACTGCCAACTACCTTCAGAAGCAAAGGTGGGGCCTGGGAATGGTGGAGTGGGCAGACTGGTGTGGGGATGGAGAGGAACAGGGGTGTTTCCGGGCAAGGAAGGGGCAGGCAGGAGGTGGGATGACAGAGGGTGGATATCAGCAACTGTTGCATACCCCATGTGCAGACAATCAGTGCATAGTGTAGCATTCATGTATCAGTCAGGTATAGCATATACTTGCAAATGAACTCATGAGAGGAGACACATTGCAACATGCGAATGATCAAACACCACGGTGAGAATTTTCATCACCTCAAACACAAACACTTTACAACTGAGTCGGTTCACACATTCAACTGGGAATCATACAGTGATATGATATTGTGAAAAACATCTATGTGTGAATCAGCCTTCTTGTCAGAAGTGTTCTACTAGCTATCAGAACACTGTCATCATATTTCGCACTGCTTTCAGAACTCAGGATTTATTTTATTAACCTGCAAGAAACTCCCAAGAAACTACTCACAGCCTGGCCTGTAAGAATCACTGGACCACACTGAAATAAAAACTGGAATGGCTAACTGCACGTTTAGTAAACTTGCTTGAGCCCTAGAGTGCTGGGACTGTATTTATTTATTATTTATTTTAGAGTAGAAAGAAAGGAAGGAAAAGAAAAATAATTACATACTATGCAAATAATGCACCACTGGTACCTGGGCAAAGAGGTAACGTTTAAAGTGGTTCCCTCTTATATTTAGCAGGGGGAGAGCAACTCTCTCTCTTTACCACAGCATGGTGTCTTTTCCAGTGGCCTGTTACCAGTGTCTCTTCCGTATTCATTTGTTTTTAAGATCACAAGCCCTTTGGGGACAGGGAACCATTTATTGATTTATTTCTTCGTAAACCACTTTGTGAACTACTCTGTTGAAAAGCAATATATAAGTACAGGGGGCCCCGTATCCATGAATCCTGTTTCTGTTAATTCACTTATCTGCGGATCAAGTGTGTGGGGCCCTCCCGCGTGTGTACCCTCCGGAGGTGAGGAGCGCTCCAGAGGGTGAGTGGTGGTATTTGCCTCTATCTTCAGTTTCACATAATCATGGGGATTCCAGAACGGAACCTCCACGGATACAAGGACACACCTGTATTCTTAATGTAATATAGTATATAACATAGCCAAAGCCTCTTACACAGAAAGATATTTTCTTAAACAAAAGGTATTCTCCAAGTTAGAGTGCCCTCTCATCAGTCAGTTTCCTGGTCCACTAGTGACAGAGCAAGCAAACATAGTTCACCAAGCATGCATTGTGGCCTGATAGGAAGCTGACATTCCTGTGCAGAAGAACAGAAGTTTGATCAGGCCTTGAAATGATGCCCTTGTGAACATTCTCCAGTTTCACAAGTCACAATTCATAGTAGTCGAGGCAGACAGTTTAACACACACCAAAGAATCTACGTTCTTCTAATGAACAGATGATCACCACAGGGAAGAAAAATCTATTGCCAAATGTGTTAAAATATTTAGGCCTGTTCTTGTTTTCTTGGGGGGGGGGGGGTATTTTTCTTCCTTCAGTGAACTCACTGAGAAATGGTCAAAGCCATTCAAAATCTTCCCAGGAATATCAAATGCAGATTCTTATTTGTAGGACAGGGGTCTCTAAACTTTTCCGCTAAAGGACCACATCAAATATCTGGCACAGTGTTGAGGGCTGGAAAAAAAATTAAACATAAAATTTAAATAAATACATTAGAGATGGAACTGAGATGAATGACTGAAATGAATGAATGGGCTCAAATGTCCAGGATTTCTCTAAGCACCAACACAGCCCAAGAAATAAAGCACACACATTTAAATAGACCCCCATTCCCCCACCCCACAAGCACAACTCTGGTTGTGTTTGGTCAACTGGGCCAGAGGTTCCCAGGGGATCAGAGGCTGGCCGCAGGCCAGATAAAGGCACTCCGCGGGCTGCATCTGGCCCCTGGGCCAGGGTTTGGAGACCCCTGTTGTAGGAAATCAATTGCTACTGCCTGCCAACTTCCAGGGAAAAATCAGACTGGAATGTCCAGATGGAAATTGCACGACTGAGTTGTACATGCCTTGGGACAAATGTTTCAATTCCTTATGTTGGATTCTCCAAGGGCTGGAGTGAAAACTCAGCTGAATGTTATATAGTATTTATTGTTCTAGGGAAGCTGCCTTAACTTAGAGTAGAATTACACACGCAGAGTAGTTCTACAATTCTTTTCTTAGACAATTTTTGTTTTACAAAATGCAACCAGTAAGACAACAACTTGACAATTTGATGCAAAAGTGGGAGACTTCTTTGCAAAGTTGCCCTGTAGAAAATTGCCCCCTCAGATGCTTTTATTTATTTCAAATACTTATAAGTTGCTCTTCTGCCAAAGAAGTACTTCAACCAGACTAACAGGCCAATTCACAACCCCATGCCACTGCCAGGTGCACTGTGGCCAGGGGCAGTGGCACCAAAAGGGCTTCTGCTGTATCTAGGGTCCCTTCGGAGGATGCCAGAGTAAGCGCTGAAAAAGGGTGTAGGCCCCACAATGAGGCTACTCAAGTCTGTGCCAGCTATTTTCCCAGCACAGGCTGGAGAACTTCTGTTGGTCAAGCCTCCCTCTGGGCCTAAAAAACAAATCCTATGAGAAGAGGTTGAGAGAATTTGGTATGTTTGGTCAGGATAAGAAGACTGATGGAGCACATGACAGTGCTCTTCAAATACCTGAAGGGCTGACACATGGAAGAGGGCAAGGATTTGTTCTCTGCTTCCCCAGCAGAACTAGATTTGATGAGCTTAAGCTGCAGGACGGGAGATCTCGGCTGAACATCAGGAAGAGCAGTTTGACATTGGAACCAATTACTGAGGGGTAGGTTCTCCGGTGCTGGAAGTCTTCAAGAAGAGGCTTGACAGGCACCTTTTGGAGAAGCAGTAGGGGCAGTTTTCCTTATTCTAGGACAGGGTTGGTGGACTGGACAGCCTTGAAAACCCCTGTCACAGGTAAGTTTGTGTAGGGGGTTAGAGAGAGGTAGGGCGGGGTAGAACAGGGTAAGGGGTAGGTAGAGAGGGTAAGAGATAGGGTAGGAAGGTGAGTGGATCAGGCCCGGGAAAGGGGTGGATTCAGCAGCAGTGGCACTCACCAAATCCTAACCCCCCCTTCCTGGGCCTGATCCACCTTCATGGGTCATCACTGGTACCAGTCCAAGTTGACCCACTGGGCCAACAGGGGCTTACCTGGGGGAAAGGAGCACATTGGTGCCACTACATCACTATGCAGGAGTTAGGTAGGATTGGGCTGTATTTTTTTTATTATTCTACTTCATTCTATAGGTTGGACAGATTTCCGTGCCTGCCTGCACTTTGAAGATGGTTGCTGTATTATTTATTCTGTTTAAAGGAGTTTATGAGAATTCTCTGCTCTTGTGAACACCGCACCCATGACTCAAATGCAATCCATACCCCCCCCCCCATACACACCCCTTAAGCTTAGTCTATGCTTGGGAGTAATGTATTCCGTATGGTTTCCCGTGAGAATGTTATTTTGTTTTGGAGATGAGATCTAGTATAAACACTAATGACAGCTGTTACTGGTATACAGAAGGACTAAAGTATTATCTGTTAAATCAGCCAGGTGAATTATAACCAAAAGCCTCTTTCCTACAACACCCAGTGAGTGCAGCTATACCTATGAATCATTGTTTTGCAAGTTATCAGATTACCCCTGTCAGCACTTGTCAAGGAGCATTCCTGACAGCAGAAATGAAGGTTATGTCAGAAGAACAATCTCATTATGAGGTGCCAGCCTTTTGAATTCATTAGAGGGCATCATCATAAAAGACTGAGGCTTTTCTCAGGTATTGAGAAAAGAAAAAGAGAAATCTGTCCTCAGATATCTTTAGGGCCCAAGTAATATTTGTTCTTGATTGATGCTAGTTTCTTCTGGGTTATAAACAGACCGTGTGTATGCTGGGATCTCGTGCAAACACAGAAAATGAAAATGTTTCATTGGTTATATAGTCAGCTTCTTGAGAATCTCAGACTTCCGGGGACTGGCCTCCGGCTTTTAAGCCAGATGCTAACCCCCCTCTGGAGCAGTCCAGCGTTATACCAGGCTGCTCAGACCTGGGCCAGCAATTTAGTTGGTGCAGATCCAAGTAGCCCCACTGGGGTGAATGAAGTGTTACTCAGGGTAAGGGGATAAATATTCCCTTACTCCGAATTGAGCTCCAGCCACCTCCACCCCAGCAGTGGATATGTTGCAGGCCATTTGGCCTGCCTATTCCTGCACAGGATAAGATTAGGCTTCCCAACAAGTTTCTAGTCCTTACGGTTATATATCCCTCATCTACTGCAGTCCTCATTGCCCCAACATATATGACTTAAAGTGCAATCCTGATGATGGCTTGACTTGGTGCAGGCCCCCTGCACCGGTTCCTGAGTGTCACAAACAAGCCTTAAGGCTCATTTGCTCCAACTCAGGAGTCAGTTGGGCCAGCACAGAGGCCCATGCTGGCCCAGGAAGGCCAGATCCAGACCCTGCATTGGCCTAACAGGGTATGCTTTTGCCAGGTGGCCCAAGAGTGGGAGAGGGTGGTGGCAGGGGTTGGGAGGGGCAGTTTTGGATGGGGGAGGGCATAACAGGAGGTGCATCAGCCAGGAGGGGGGGCCAGGATTGACCGGAGGGGTTCAGGCCAAATCCTATTCCCCACTCCTGGACCAGACAGCCTTATACAGGCTACTAAAACTTGCACCAGTTGAATAGCTGGTGTAGGTTCGAGTAGCCCCATAGGGCATGCTACAGCTCGACATGGGGTAAGGGGAAATATCCCCTTACCCGAGCTGACCTCCAGCCTTTACCTATTTTCCACTGGAGACAGCACAAGCCACTGAAGCCTGTCTGTTCCAGCGCAGATTAGGATTGGGCTGTCCGATCCATGATTCAAAACTGTTTTGATTTGACTTTACAGGTGGGGCCACATATCTGCAGATTATATATCCATGGATCTGGCTCAACACGGCCCCCCTAGACCCCCATGGAGCCAGAGTTGGCCCCACCACAGCTGCTCTTTAGTCACCACCGGAGGGGTTTCTGAAGCCTGCAGAGGCAGCAAGTGCGGGCTTCAGAATGGCCTTTTTGGCCAAAAAGACTCTACTTTCCGGTTTCCTTCGGGAAACCAGAAGTGATGTTTTTATGCCATAAAAGGCATTCTGAGGCCCAGGGAAGCCCCTGGAGCACAGCTCCAGTCGCCCCTGGAGGGCTCAGGCAGAGTCAATCATAGATTTAATTATCCACGACATTTGGCATCTGTGGAGGATCCAAGAATGGATCCCCTATGGATACCGAGGCCCCACCTGTACTCTCAGTACAGTATATTTGTAAAATTTATGTCCACTGAGTTTGTGTATATCTTCTGATTTTTTAATTAGAACAGCAACACATAAATATATTAATATTAGCATACACCATACTGGTAGTTCAGATCAAACGTAATGATCTTGACAAGATAGCCAACAGAACAATCAACAATACACAGCCCAATCCTGAGCTGCCTGGGGCGCCCAGGTTCGGCGGCATTGAGGAGGGCTTCCGCTGAATCCAGCGCCTCCCGTGCTACCGGGGGAGGCGCCTCGGGAGAAGAGGACATTTGCCCCCTTCCCCCAAGTAAGGTAAGCAGCCCCGCAATGGTAAGGTAAAGGTGCTCGAGTAGGGCGCGTAGCCCTTCACGAGCACCCTGGATCCCACAGAGCAGAGCTTTAAGGAATCTACCTCCCATCCATCCCCCAGGCACGCCTCCCGCCCGCCCCCCTCCCCGCATCACGCCTCCTCCCCGCCCTCTCTCTGCTCCGCCGGCATCCCCTCTCCCTGGAACGCCTCCTCCCTGCCCCCGTCCCTGCCCCTGCCTACCATTCTGCAGCCCGGCGGTCAGGGAGACCACCGAGCCGTGGAAGCTGGGCAGCCACCCCATGCTAGCCCAGCACCGGCCGGCGCTGGGCTAGCACGGATGGGAGCCCGGCGGTGAGCCCCGAGAACGTGCCTTACGGCACATTTGCGACTGTGCTTGGCGGCACAGAGCCGTGCCACCGAGCACAGGATTGAGCTCTCAAAGAGCATGACTAAAAATGGCATCTTAGGTCCTTTCATTGCTGACAACTTTTTACTGAAGACTTAAATAAGTATTTGCAACTAGAAAGCAAGAGAGACAAGAAGAAGGCATGACTTTTCCCCTCCTAATTCCCATGGGACTGCCTGAAAACCAAAACAAATGAAGTGGCCCTTCTGTGCTGAGTCAGGCAGTTCGCTCCTGCTTTGTGTTGGATGCATAGCCCAACCTGATCTTTTTCATCCCCTGTGAAGTGATGCAAAGAGCTAATGAAATAGTACAGCTTGACTGTCACATCTACAGTGTCTACCAAAAGAGCCACAGCTGAGGGAACGCAATGCATAGAAATCCCACAGGGTAGCACGTGAGACTGCTGTTAAAGATGGACGGGGGGGGGGAAGGGGGAATGACAGGGTAGCTTGTAGCATTCTTTTTTCATGGAAGGCTACAGGGATGTAGTTACAATGCAAAAACAAGGCCTTTCTTAAAGAAGATGACTATCTGGTGTGCTCCCTGGGGCATTTGGTGGGCCACTGTGAGATACAGGAAGCTAGACTAGATGGGCCTATGGCCTGATCCAGTGGGGCTGTTCTTATGCAAAGTATGGTGGTCAAGACTGAGCAAAGTTCTTCCCAAGGAAAAGACAGACTTCAAAACATGTGCTGGGCAGTAAACAGGGATGATCACCACACATTTCCCACCTTCCTGATCTTCTCTTTAATAACTGTGTCGGGGGGGGGGGGGAAATAGCAGCTGCACTTTCATCCTACTACAAAGCTCCTAAAATGCATGACAAGCACATTTTACCCAGCCTCCAACTTGTGGAATCCACACAAGAATGTATGCTCACTGTGCACAGTTTCAGTAATATGTGCATTAATCCTTCAGCAGCTATAGCTAGACTTGGGAACAATGGTGATAACAAAATAAAAACATATAACACCACTTTTTCTTTTTTAACAAGAATGAGCAGAAAGAAAGAAAGAAATCCCAAATCTGCAAAAATACAGAACCATTTTTATTTGGTTCTTCTTATTTATTATTTAACGGGGGGATGCATGGATAATGACTGTGGTTGAATCTGCTGGCACTATACCACCTATATCACCCACCTAGTATACTTTTAATGTGATTATAATTTACAATGATAGAAAGGCGGTATATAAATACCAGTTATTATTACACAGGCCTACAAAATTGAGGGTCAGAAAAGTTTCTCCCAAAAGTTATGGTGGTTTGATATGAATTTGGGGTGCTCATTCAAAAAATGGCATCCGTTTTGCCCTGTCACGTCTAGTTTTGGAGACATGGCATAGCCTCATTAGTGAATGGTTCAAGCAGCTTCCTTATGAGGAAGCTGTTGTGTAGGCTTCCTCATGAGGAAGCTGCTTGAACCATTCACTAAAGAGGCTATGCCATGTCTCCAAAACTAGACGTGACAGGGCAAAACGGATGCCATTTTTGGAATCGGCACTCCAAATATACCCAGGAATTGGTGTAACGTTTAAGGAAGCAAAATGTGTATTGACCTGTGTTATTAATTAAAATGTCAGTTTTGAATAAAAACACATAACACTGTTTTCTGCACTTCTAACTTTGGAAAACACAGAAATTCACCAAAAAATAGAACTGATTTCCCCCCACCTCAACCTATAGCATGTACACGTAAAAGCTTCAATATGGACATCAAATTTCATTGTGCAAGGATGATCCTTGCAGTACTGGGAAAAGCTCTCTGTGCACACAATGGGAAATCAAATTTCCATGTGCCTAACAGGGAAAACCCTAGTTACACAGACCTGCTTTTGTGCATCAGAGATGCATCAGAACCAGATTCGGGTTCTGAACCAGAATAAATGTCTTCAATTGGAGGCACAGGTTGAGTGTCATTATTACTTCTTCGAAGACTTGAAACCTGCCAACTTGTGCCCAACAGATGAATGGTCCGCATTTATTGATTTTCAAGCAAATGGCACATCAAAGTCAGTTGCATATTAACATTTTTGAAACTATCTGACAACCATTCCTCTATCAAATATCTTAACCCATTTCTGCCTAGTCCACAGGTGTACACATTTGATTCCTGTTGTGTATATGCAACTCTGGGCAGAAATGGTTTAAGCTGCATGAAATATGTGAATACATTTATTTATTCACATTTTTATACCTTTTTAATTTTTTTATTCACATTTTTATACCTTTTTAATTTTTTTATTCACATTTTCATACCAAAACATTTAATGTTTTGATTACTTATATTTCCATTTCCCCCACTTTTCTCTTTTTTCCTTCAACATGCAATTTCATAAGGATCACATGTATGTCATGTTTCTCCCCCCCCTTTTCTTTTTATATAAAATAATAAATAAAGCATGAAAAAAATTACATCTTCAAAGAGGGTCAAATTTCCCCAGAAAACAGTAGGATCACTTGTAGGGCTTCGACCATTTGTGCAACTGCACCAAATTTGAAACTGTACTGACAGTCACTTAAAAAAAATGTGCATCTATCTGGTGTGCTCCCTGGGGCATTTGGTGGGCCGCTGTGAGATACAGGAAGCTAGACTAGATGGGCCTATGGCCTGATCCAGTGGGGTTGTTCTTATGTTCTTATGAAAAGCAGAAAATTGGAAAAAACAGCAGGGGAGAAACAGAGCGAGAGGGAGGGAAGTGTGTGTCAAGAAAGGATCGATTTAAATTGTTGCACAGCTGGCACCACACCTGCTGCTGATTGCAGCAACCCCTGAAGAAGAAAGGAGAAGAGAATGATGAAGTACCTGGAGAAGATGGTGCAAGGAGTCTGCAAGTCAGTGAGTTGCCCACGGCCACCCTGTAAGCCTCAGGAATTTCAACCAGATCCAAGTCAACTCACTGCTGTTCACTAGCTGCACAGGCTGCCCTCTTCTCCTTTCTCTCTGAAGCACCCAAGGTTCTCAACGTGTTTCGTATTCCACATGAAGACCACCACCCCCAAACCCAACCCGCAACATTTCTGTCAGTGTGCTGCTCTGAGAAGTTCACTTAGCTATATCAGCCTGCTAAAAGAAATATTTTGGAAGCAAAGGTTCAATGACTTATGGATCAGTCCTATCCAACTTTCCAGTGCTGATGCAGCCATGCCAATGGGACACGTACTACATCCTGTGGTGGGGCAGCACTCATGATAAGGGCACATTTGTTCCCTTACCTTGGGGCTGCATTGGTGCAGGAAAGTTGGATAGGATTGGACCCTTGGGCCACAGATGATTCACAGGTGAAACTGTATACCTCAGGTTGGAGGAAAGGCAAAAATGTAGCCTGAGGGTTTCGGTTTTCCTGACTGTAAAGCAGTGTTTCTCAAACTGTGGGTCAGGTGGTTGTGAGCCAATTTCAGGTGGGTTCTCATTCATTTCAATATTTTATTTTTAATGCATTAGACTTGATGCTACCATGGTATGTGACTGCATTTGGGGAAGTTACTGCATTTGTAACTTTGGGGAAAGGTTACAGATCTGTACTTTTAACAAGCTACTGTATATATTCTTTTAACAATGTTGGGAAACAGGACTTACTCCTGGGTAAGTGTGGGTAGGATTGCAGTCTAGAATTGTGAAAAGTGTTCCTGCTTGGTGATGTTACTTCCAGTGGGTCCCGACAGATTCTCATTCTAAAAAGTGCTACATATGAGAACGCTGCTGTAAAGAGATGTAAATATAGAGATTGATTCTGGTTTAGCTGCGGGAACCTCATTTAAATTCAACTCTCTTTCCAAAATAGCTCCGCCACCCTTATAAGATTTTGCAGAGATCAAGTGAGTTGCAATAAACATAGGTTGGCATTTGCTCAGGCAACTTACATACATATTAGAAGGAATAGATTCCTAGCTGAGTGGGTGCTGGCACACTGGAAACAGAAGCCTCTGTTTTGGAAAGAACAAAGTGATCTTGTGGTGTTCCAAGATTCTCCTACTATTTGGATTGTTCTGAGAGGAGAACAAGGAAATGCTGGCTTTCATCTGCAACTCTAATCTGCTGCTTGTCTATCAAAGATTATGAACCACAGTGTACTTTATGTTTTTTCTACACCAATCAGTGGTGTAGTGGTAAATTTTGAAGTGCAGAAACACCCCATAGCCCACAGCCGCACTTCATTAAAAAAATCTATTAACTCTAAATCATTAACTACTTTAAAAAATCACTTAAATTTCTTTATCAGAGTTTTCTTCTGACACTTATTTGTGCTTTAGAACGTATTTTATTTCATTTTAAGATCAATATCAGTTCATCCCAAATTCTTGGATTGGGTTCTTGGCAATTTAAAACAAATGTAATGAAAAGAAAAAAGCAGGATTAAAAAAAAAACACATCCCAAATAAATATAAAAGGTCTATGTAGCATGTTTACTCAAAATTCTCATTGTGTTCATCAGGATTTATAGCAAAAGCCCATATGGCACTTCTGAGTAAGTGCAGTAAAGAAGTGCACTTACTACTGAGTGCCATTGTACTCAGTGGGACTTACTCCCAGCGAAAAAATGTATAGAATTGTAGTCTTATGGCCCCTAAACTGAAGCAAAACTGCTATAGTAATACCTCCAATAATGCCAGGGGTCTGTTGCTTGAAAGCCTAAAACTACCACTAAAGGAGACACAATTGAAGAAAGCTGGTGCTGATTGGCCAAAATGTGCTGCTCCCATTGGCTATAATAGTGTCAATCAATGGAGGCTAAAGAATGTTCTAAGTAACATTATCAAAGGTCCAGTATCAGTGTATTAAGATAATAAATTAAGATTTGGCATACAGTATTGTCTTCACAAGGAAGGCTCAGTCTTACCCAGGGTTTGTGGTGCTGTGTTTTTTTAAACCTTTTGAACAAAGTCCTGTCCCTTATCATTCACTGCATTTGAAATTGTACTCAGATTTTTTTTTTAATTCCCAATCAAGAAACAGATGCCCAAAGGGCAATTGGCTCGGACTGTCAACTACAACTGATTCTCCCCCCCCCCCCAACATAACATATGCCATTAAGCCAGGGATATTCTCTTAAAAATTCCAGGATTGCCTTCAGTAGTCCCCTGAAGATTGACTCTAATTCCTGGAGACTCATGCCCTACTCCAGGGATGTCCAAAGTTTTTGGCAGGAGGGCCACATCATCTCTCTGACACTGTGTCGGGGGCCGGGGGAAAAAAGAATTAATTTACATTTGAAGTTTGAATAAATTTACATAAGTTTACATAAATGAATATATTAAAGATGAACTTATATGAATGAATGAAGGTCTTGCAATAGCTCAAGACCTATAAAAGGTCTTGCACAAAGCAAGGCTGGCCTTTCCCTTGCTGCCGCTACTGCATCACAGATGTGAAACAGCAAGCAGTGGAGGAAGCCCTCATCCTACAGCTCACGCAAGAGGTCAAACAGGTGCCTTCATGCTGAGAGCAATTGCGTCGGGCCAGTGTGGGCTCCAGCAAATCTCTGGAGGGCCAGAGGCTCATTGGAGACTGGGGGCTCCCTGAGGGCCGCATTGAGAGGCCTTGAGGGCCGCATACGGGCCCAGGCCCCAGGCCCCATACCCTTCCTTGGCTGTGCAGAAGTGATTGAGCAGGAGGTTAGATCCAGGCCTTTATCTGCACTACCTCTTACCTAAAGAGGTGGTGCAGATTTGGGTGGCAGCCTGCAGATGGGCTGCCTGGGAGTGAGGTTAGAGTCCAGCCTACATTCTGGCTCCTGGCTCCACCCCCTCCACCCCTCCTGACTCCACCCCCCTCCTGGACCCGGTCTGCCTTCCCAGCCCAGTCCACCATGGGCCCACCCACTGTCTGCCCTCCCCCGGCCCTGGCAAACTCACCTTCCACCTGCTGGGGCCACATTTGGCCTTTGGAGGCTGGTGCCCGCCTCCCCTGCACCAGCCTCCCAACTCACCCGGTGGCACCAGGAAGCTGGCGCAGGGGACTTGTGCCAGCCTAGGGTGCGCTTTAGATTGCACCATAATAAACATTACTGTATTTATAAACCAAGGGTGTGTGGGGTTTACAAAATAGTAAACAAAACAGTGTTTGCAAAATAGTAAATGGTTTACAAAAAAAGTGGTGTTTGTGTGGAGTTTACAGAACAGTGCATGCAAAATAGTGCATAAATTATAAAATTACATGCAGTTATATAAAATAAACTTCAAATATCCCTGTAGCCATTTTTTCTAGGCGACACAAGAGGTGCAACTGCCTGTTCAAGCATGGCTGCACAGCAAACCTGTTCTTTGTGTGAACATTGTCAGTGCGTAACAGGAGAAGGAAATGGAACTTTGAATGGGCTTTCTGGGCAACGCAGGGCCCACTTCTTTGTTATAAACCTATTTAAGCCATTTCTGCCCAATGTTGCATATACACAACAGGGATCAAATGTGTAGACTTGTGGGCTGGGCAATAATGGGTTAAGCAACATACACTGTCCATCCCAGACGGTCTGTGGTTCATGAAGACAAAGAAAAAGAAGGGTAGTTTTTGTGCTTGTTTCTGAGAGGGGGATACCAAGGGGACAAACAAAGGCAGAAAATACTTATTTACATCAGAATGCAAAACCTCTACCCATTTTTGAGGAAAGCGGCCTAAGAAGGAGCAGACAGAAATCTAGAAAACCTGATCAAAGCCCCTTCCTGAAAAATCCACATATTCTCTATGTGGAAGAACAACATTACATTGTAATGGGACCAGAGTCGCTTATGCATAAAATATTTGGTCCAGAAGAAAAGGTTAGACTGCTTTGCTTTCGCTTCATTACCAGCGTGGTCTAGACTAGAATGCAAAGCTCTACGTTGGAAACCGAGGACTCACACCCCCTTTCTGCCATGTTCCTCACAGGGAGCTGAATAAAATAGAGATGACAAGAGATGAAGTTCTAGGCGTATTGACAAATTAAAAATTAACCAGTCACTGGGTCCAGATGGCAGCTACCCGAGAGTTCTTGAGGAACTCAAATGAAAAATTGCTGATTTCCCAACAAAAATATGCAACTTGTCACTAAAATCAGCCTCCTTGCTGAAGGACTGGAAAGGAGCCAGCCTGACACAGATTTTTAAAGAGGAATCCAGGGAGAGCCATAACATTACGGACCAATTAGTTCACATCTGCTCTGGATAAAAGGTTGTGATGCATTATTAAATGTAGAATTATTAAAGAGGAGGAAAATCAAACGGTGCTGAAGAAAGTCCAGTCCTGCATGCATTCCTCTGAGCATGTCATCAACTGTTACCCTGCACATGCCCGATCTCGTCTGATCTCGGAAGCTAAGCAGTGTCAGGCCTGGTTAGTACTTGGATGGGAGACCGCCTGGGAATACCGGGTGCTGTAGGCTTATACCATAGTCTTTCGAGACTGAAGGTTGCCAATCATGTCATGTCAGGTCAGGTCATCAAGAAAGAGGTGACCTGGTAGACCTTATATAGTTGGGCTTTCAAAAAGTGTTTGCAAACCCCCTCACCCAAGACTCCTGGATAAACTTGGCAGTTATTAATCAGAAGATTGGTCTTCTTAGGGTTTAGTGACTCATTAAATAAAAAGATTGGTATTACTACCAGTGCCAGGGCTGGCTCCAGGTTTCAGGGGGCCTTCAGCAAACTGACCTCCATTGGCTTCTTCATACCTGGCCAGGTCCTGACAGAGTTGCTCAGCCGTCACTTCATGAAGAATGCAGAGGTGGCAAAAGTGCAGTGGGTTCTGAGGGCCCTGTTCCCTCAGCAGCTGCTCAACTGTGCTGACCCTGACACAGGCCCTGACCAAGATCCACTGAGGTTGTTCACGGATGAAATGATGAGTTGGGAGTGAACAGGGAAATGGCTTAGAGCCCAACCCTGTGTTCCGTGGCACGGCTCCGTGCCGCCGAGCACTGTTGCAAACATGCCAAAAGGCATGTTTGCAAAGCTCACCGCCAGGCTCCTACTCATGCTGGCTGGTGCTGGGCTAGCATGGGGCGATCACCCAGCTTCCGTGGTTCGGCAGTCTTCTGGACTGCCGAGCCACAGCACGGTAAGCGGGGGCGGGGCGGGGTGGGGAGGAAGCATTCTGGGGAGGGGGGAGGCCGGTGGGGGCGGAGAGAGGGTGGGGGGAGGCATGCTGGGTGGCAAGCTGGAGGCGTGCCAGGGGAGGGAGGGAGGGAGGGAGCTCTGCTCCGCAGAATCCAAGGCGCTCATGTAGGGCGTGGAGCCCTACATGAGTGCCTTTACCTTTTTGGTCAGCAGTAAAGTGAGTAGCCCCATTTGGGCGACTGCTTACCTTACTCGGGAGAAGGGGGACAAACATCCCCTTCTCCCGAGGCAGCTATCGCAGTAGCTCAGGAGATGTAGGATCTGGTGGCAGCCCTTTTCGGTGCCGCAGAGCCTGGTCGCCCTGGGCAACTCAGGATTGGGCTGTAAGTTGGTGGGTGCTAGTTACCATAAAAGCCCAAGCAGACTGTCAAGAACTCCAAAATGACATCTCTAGCTAGAACCTCTTCAAACCAGATTCCAAAAACCGGAAGTGAGTCGCATCGCATTTTGGAGCAGTTCTGAGGCATGGAGAGGTTCATACGGGGTCCCCACACCCTCTGGAGGGCCATAGCGACCCCCAGTAAGTACAAAAAATTTTTTGTGTGGCTTTGGCACAAACGTGGCGGTCCTGTCACTGCCATCACCCTGCCCCTTAAGGGGGGCATTGACAGGGCTTCCCTGGTTGGGCTGTTGCAACACCCCAGTTTGGGAACAGCCAATCATAGCCTGTGACAGCCAAACATAGTTGCCAATCACATAGCAAATGAATAGGAAGAAGCTCCCACCACACGACACTTTGAGAACCATGATCTGACAGCAAATCTGCTGTCATTGATGTTCAAAGTACAGCTTGCAGAAAAAAGAATAGGCTTCCTTCTCTGTGCATGCATGGCAGAGCTGGCCACATCATAGCAAAGAAAGGTCAAGTAAATACTAGTGCACAGAATGACAGAGTCCATGCACGCACACAAAAGAAACCAACTGGAAGCACAAGAGAGGGAACATGGCTAGCTGAGCTGTGGAAAAAACCCAGCAAATTCATAGTGGAGCTGGTTTGCCCAATGTGGGGGCAGAAGGTGAGGCAGCGACACCCCACCAGAGTTCTTTGAAAAGTGCCACCACTGCCACAGCCGCAGTTGTGATCATGCAAACACTTACAAACCACATGCTCCAGCCACTCAGACCACATGGGTTGTGAGTGTTTGTGCACTCAGAGCTTCGGCGACAGAGGCAGCACTTTTAGAAGATCCCTGGTGGGGCGTCATTGCTTCACCTTCCACCCCATACTGCGACCAGCTGAACCCAAAGGACCAGGTGAAAGAGGTGGAAGAGGTGAAAATCTCCCATCCTGGTCAATCTGGAGAGGAGCAAAAAATTCCTATCTGGCCCAACATGGCAGTCCACTAGTCTCAGACTGCTACGTTCAGAGTGAGCAGGCAGGTTCCATTCCAGCTGCTCCTTAGCACTGCCAGGCAGGCCAACAGGACTCCCTTTCTGGCTTACACCAATGGCTGCCAGGTACATCACTTAGGGAAGGGACCAGGCAGAGAAGCCATCTCCCGCAGCCATGGTGAGGCCACGTCTATATCCACACCCACTGTTATTGCACAAGTCTAGCTCACATTCCATCGCTCTTCCAATAGCTTTGACAGCAAATGAACAGGTGTCTTAAAATAATGCTAGGATAGTCCAACATAAGTTCTTTGTCTTAGATCCCAATCGAATGGTGGGGGAGGGGTGATCAGACAGCTTAGGAGAAATAAAAATATTTTATATTTACCTCTCTGTAGAGCATCTTCCTTTCAATGGGTCTCCTTAGACCAACGCCAGCTATTTTGCTGATGTAAGTCTGAAGAGAGATGGGGGGCTTGGGGCCAGAAAAATGAGGATAGGACCCTGACATCAGCTGCTGTTACTGAGAGTCACACCCTCCTGCCCCTGAATCAACCTCACAGCCACCTTACCTGTACCAGTGCAGCATATGAGAGCCACTGGTGTGAACAAAGGGCTACCGGCCCTTTGCGGCGGCAGCCCTGGAGCTCACAACAGCAGTGCATTGTTTATGGCATCATAAGAGGACTTGTGATAGCAGACCAGGAGATTTGCTGCCATAAATCCTCGCTGTGATTGGGCTGCCCAACTATGACCCTTCTGAGATAAGGCTCAGTCTTTAACCTGTCAATTTCTGTGCATACGTGTATAATTTTGGTGAGCTACGCAGAATGAAAATAAATGAACATGGTTGTGAATTTTGAAGACTTGGCAATTCTAGAATGGAAACATTTGGTCTTTCTTGTTTCATTGCTTTTTATGATATTCTGTTGTACTTGCCTGGTTTTTAAAGTGTGCTCTGCCCTGGGAGTCTCTTACTGAATGGCAGCTTATAAATGGACACAGTAAAAATATAAAATATAATTGCACTATTGCTGTTTTTAGGCTTGTCAACAGGTTGAGAAATATGGAAACTGTTATTTCAGGGTTGTTATTGTACTTTTTTGTCACGTACCCACATCCTGTAGCCTAAATTTGCCCTACTGGGGGATATTAATGCTTACTGTGACTCACTGTGCAGAAACTGTACCCATTTCCTTGCTACTCCAGGAATGGGAAACCCCAAGCCTATGCGGCAAATAAGCTTGTTTTCACTTTTGGCAATCATACAATTTTCACAGAGCTATAATTAATTTGTCTCTTTTGTCAAATTAGTTAGACAACCAGCCAAAGACAGGCAGAATCTGGATCAAGAGTTTGCTGCAAAAGTTGAAAGTACCATGAGAAGTAAAGGACATTTTCATGTCATTCAAAAAATTGTGCATAGAACCCTCAATTTAACTAAAAGTGGGCAAGGGGTGTCCATTAATGCCTAAAGTCAGTTAAATCCAAACGCATTAATGACAATGCACACGGGCATACACAAAACATATATGACTAGTTTAGGAGGCAGACAACTTCCATTATTTCTAAAGAGTGTTAAATCGAGAATTCATTGCATTTGAATTCCTCGCATTTGTACAGGCAATGAAAATGCCACACTGATCAAAATGAGACTGCCTTTATCAGTGACCCCATTTCCACTGTCTATATCTCACTGAGGCAAAAGTAGTAAAGAGGAGCTCTTAGCAACCATTTTTAAATGTCCAAACAGCAAGACTTTTTTCTCTGTATTTCCAGTAGCAAGTTCTGTTTTGGAGGCCCCAGAGCCATTCTGGAATTAGCCTGGGATGGGAATGTAGGAAAGAAACTAGAAATACATCAACATTCAGAGAACAAAAGAATATAAGAGCTCCGCTGAATCAGGCCAAAGGCCCATCTACTCCAGCTTTTTGTATCTCACAGTGACCCACCAGATGTCCCAGGGAGCACACAAGACAACAAGAGACCTGCATCCTGGTGCCCTCCCTTGCATCTGGCATTCTGAGGTAGCCAACTTCTAAAACCAGGTGGTTGCACATACCCATCACGGCTTCTAACCTGTGATCGACTTTTCCTCCAGAAATGTGTCCAATCCCCTCTTGAATGAATGAATGAATGAATGAACCTTTATTAGGCATAGATAGAGAAATCATAAAAGCAAACATAATTAGTCCTAATCCTGTTTATCAAAAACAGAGTTAAGATACTAAATTACTAATAAAACATTTACAGTTCAACATAAAATATCAACATTTTTGACAAATTACATTAAGAAGGCTTAGAAATCGCCAAAAGTAAAAATTTAGAAACTCCCTCCAGCACATCTGGTGAGCAGTCATTTAGGAGACACTTCAGTTTTGCCTCATTCGAAAGCCCATTCATTTTGCCGAGACGTGGAGTCATGTAAGTGTGGCGGGATCTAGTGTGCCGAGGACAATAAAAAAGAATGTGTATGATTGATTCAACATTTCCCAAATTACAAGGGCAGAGGCGTTCTTTATATGGTATTTGCCTATATCTACCTTCTGTGACCTTGGATGGAAACACATTGAATCTTGCCAAGGAGATTGCACGACGTTCAGAAGGGTTGATCAGAATACTCAGATAAGGAGCCATTTGCCCATACTTTAGCGGGATAGAGCAATTAAGAGGGGAGCAAATTCTAGAAGCAAGTTCAAAGAGGTTTTGTGCCCCAATGTCTAGCATTCTTTGCTTTACCCTTTGATAAACTCCAGGGAATGGATAGAAACTTTAAAAATCCAATGAAAAACCAATTGATTCGATTTTTGATTTAATTTGGCTATACCATTTAGAAGAACCAGACTCAGATAGCATTCTGGATAGGAGACTGCCTGGTTTCACGTTATAATGTAATTGGAGCCAATAGCGTATGGTTAAAAGCCATGCTCTTGATACTAAGAGCGATTGTCTGCATACTCCATGCAGAGTATGGTACAGATTTAGGTAAAACCAGGATAGCCCTCAAAAATTTAGCTTGGATACTCTCAAGGGTGTGATTTATAGCACTAATCCAGATAGGGCACCCGTACAGGAGTTGTGCCAATACCTGGCATTAAATACCTTGAGAGCAGCTGGTATATAACGATTGCCCTGACTAAAAAAGAATCGATTGGTGCTCTGCAAAGTGACACGGGCCAAGTTGGTAACCAATTTTTGATGAGTACCCCAGCAAAGATTGTAGTGGAAGTGAATTCCAAGATATTTAAAGCTTTTGACCTGTTCCAGTTTCTCCCCTCCAACAGACCAAGTGCCTGGGCTCCATGATTTTGAAAAGACCATAACTTTGGTTTTCTGAGAGTTCAATTTGAGTTTGTTACATTTCAGATAGTCAGAAGTTCTATTTAAAAGTCGCTTAAGTCCAATAGGTGTACAGGAAACTAGCACTGCATCATCTGCATAAAGCAATGCTGGAATATGCATTGAACCTAGTTTGGAAAAATATCTATCTATCTGAAGCAAAAAGGGGGTAAAATCGTGTAGAAAAAGATTAAAAAGAGTGGGTGCTAAAATGCACCCCAATCCCCTCTTAAAGGCATCTACGCGAGATGCCATCACCACTTCCTGTGGCAAGGAGTTTCACAGACTAATTACATGCTGGGTAAAGAAATATTTTCTTTTTTTCTGTTCTAACTTTCCCGATACCCAATTTTAGTGGATGGTTCTGGTGTTGTGTGAGACGGAAAATAACATCCCTCTGGCCACTCAATCCATCCCCTGCATAATTTTGTACATCTCATCATGTCCCCCTCATGAGCCTTTTTGATTGAAGAGCCCCAAACACTATAGCTTTTCCTCCTAAGGGAGGTGCCCTAGTCTAGTAATCATTTTGGTCTCTCTCCTCTGAATCTTTTCACATTATAGCCAGGGATTCCAGAATATTCTGGCCTTCTGGATCCTGTTGTCAACGTAGTCCATAATCCCTGTTAATGCCATGTTGACTACAGCTTATTTTCTCCAACCGGGGGGGGGGGGGGAAGCCTTCTAGCACATAGGGAAATAGCTCTGCAATCTGTATAGTCATCACATACCAAACAAGTATTTATCTTTGATTTGTTTGAAGGCTGGGAAATTTCTGCTGCTTTGGGATGATAATTGACTTCTATTTCAGTTCGACAAGAATAGGAAGTGTCACTCACCATGGATAATTAATTGTATATTTCCAAGCACCCCTTCTGCGTTCAGAAAAGGAAAAGTACATATGAAGCAGCCTCTGGCCCCAAACAAATATGCAAAAACCCAAGTGGAAATCACATTCCCACAGAATAACTACACATTTGGATGCAAACCCACAAGGGTTTGCTTAGCAGGGTGTTTTCCCCCCACCGAATAACTTTTTACTCACTTTTTAATCTGCGAGTACCAAATCTTCCACATGGGTTTTGAGCAAATGGTTGAAAAACTCAGGTTTTTTTCAGGAAAAACTGAGTTTTTCAACTCAGCCAATATCTCTGAGTTTGGAGTACTCCCAGGAAGTGAGATGGCGCCCTAGACTAGAGGGGAGTGAAACTGAAAAGAGCTCCCCTCTTCCAATCCACCACTGATGGAACCCTTTTCATCAGTGCTTCTCTTCCCACTGTGGTGCGGGAGGGAGAAAGAAGGGAATTAGAACCCTTCTAATAGCAGAGCTATTTCCTTGTGGGATGGAAGGCTTCCCCCCCCCCCATTCTGTTGGAGAAAATAAGGAACGCTTCCCTCCTCTCTCCATTCAGGCTGCTGCAAGTGACAGAATTAGAAAGAGGGGACATGGGCACCCCTTTTTCCCCCCACCTCTCCACGTGATGCATTCAGTGACACAATTCTATGTATGTCTATTAAGAAGTCCCATTGTGTTCAATGGGGTATACTCCCCATTGTATAGGAAAAGCATGTATAAGATTTTCAGCTGGAAAGGAAGATGCTGACAACTAATCAATATGTTCCTTCAGCACCTTGCAAAGTCAATTTAATCTCTTTTTACATTCTTGTTAAATAAGAACGTTATGCTTGGAGTTGAAATCTCTCTGTCTGCTTTTCCAAGTGTGGGTGTGAGTTGCTTGGGTGACCATCTCCACGCATCTGCTTTGGTACATGATCCCATGCTTGCTTGCTCAGAAGCAAGCCCCAGGGAATGGTCGAGGGCTTGCTCCCATGTGAATGAATCAGTCCTCCATGCACACTGGCACAGATAACAGAAAGCACACAAATCCTGCTGTTGAAGGACTAGGAGGTTTACTGTCCTCAGAAGGGCAAAACCTCAGAGGGAAACTCCCACCCCTTTCAGTGGCAAGTGCTGTTGGGATACGTGCAAGCAACTGTTACCCTGCACATGCCTGATCTTGTCTGATCCTGGAAGCTAAGCAGGGTCAGGCCTAGTTAGTACTTGGATGGGAGACCACCTGGGAATATCAGGTGCTGTAGGCTTATACCATAGTCTTTCGAGACTGAAGGTTGCCAACCAACCAGGATGCCTATGGAAGGATGACTGGCAGCAAGAGGAGGGCTTTCTAGTATGGCTTTCCCCATGAATAAACCCCCAGATTGGAGTGAATGTGTGGTTGCAAATCCCACGTGGATTGCAATTCATGGATATGATTTGGAGATATATTTTCCCACAAAATAACTGCACTTTTGGAGTGGGCTTTATACTGAATCAGCCCATCAGTCCATCTGGTTGAGGGGGCGGGTGTCTTTCCCAGTCTTGCTAGATGAATTCCTTTTAGCTGGAGGTGCCCAGGATTCAATCCTGCAAGCAATGCATGTCGGTCTGGTGTCACTGAAAATACTGACAATATCCTGATACTCATTTCCACCACATCTGCAAACCAATATTAAAAGTGAGAGAACCCTCAAAAGCTCTAATTATACCACCAAAAATTCAATCTTCATATTATTACACACCCTGGACAACAGTGTTGTGTGGTTTTATTTTGTGAGAAAATCTGAGCATTTAAACCAGACACTCAAGGCCATGCTGCAGTGCTCCATTGTACTCTAGACCCTGGAAGCCACTCAGCTATTGCTAATAGACTTCTCTTTATAATGTGCATTTATTCTCTGCCAGAGAGAAAGCAAATCCTTCATTTTTCTTCCTCATTCATAAGACACTGCCGCGTTAGGGCCAGGTAGGTCACCTGCCATCAGCAGAAATGACCATTTTGCTTACCATAAGCAATCCTTTCAAAGGAAGGGCAGGGATGCCAAAACAAAACTTTGCCATTTTGTTTATTGCAAATAATCCAGATGACGTGTTTGTCATGGAAAACAGATCACGACAAGCAAAGTGGTGAAAGGGCATCAACCCAAACTCCGGATTCTCTTCCATTTTAGACAAAAACGTGGCAATTACACTGACCCAATTTGCTGAACTGACCCAAAGGCTTAATGAGATCAAGACATAACATTTCTCCTGTGTGGTAGATGTGAACACACATCCACTACCTGAAAACGTACTTATTTGTGGTGTTCAAACTCCTTCCTCCAGGCTTCAGATGTTTGATTTATCTCGGCATTCTGTTTCTTTAGCTAGATGCCACAGGAAAATTCACAAGTAGGACATGAAGATGATGGCCACCCCCTGCTTTTGCTCCCCAGGATTACAGAGACTCTCCAAGCAGGGAAATTCCATTTAGCTATCCTCCCAACAACCACTGATAAACCCATTCATAAACGATAGGTCTAAAACCTCTGAAAAGCCACATGAACTAGTGGCCAGCATGACATTGTGTGGCACTGAATTCCACACATTTAGTTATGGAGCAGTTCCTTCACTTGTCTGTCCTGAACTTAGTGCAAATAACCTTCAGGAGATGAACTTAAATTCTGCTATTATATTATGGAAGAAAGAAACATTTATCTTCCTCCACACTGTCCATATGTTTCTAAACCTCTATCCTGCCCGCTCTTTGCTATCAAGGCAGCACCTCCTCTCTTCATTCAGCCTTGCAGGGGTTATCTTTTCCAACAGAGGCAGAGAAGTATCCTTTCAAAGAAACCTGCCAGATTCACTGCACCATCTGGAGGAAATGAGTGAAAGGAATGACCTCGGCCACCCACAGGAGCTGAGCAGCTGTAGTCACAGCACCGGCAACCAGAAGACTGAGAATGGATAAGCCTGACTCAGACCAAAGTCTACCTGAGCACTGCAGCAATAAAATTCTTCTTCCCTTTCAGCAATGAAATTGACACGTTTTTACTTTTTCAAGAAGCTCAGAGTTCAGCTCACCTCAGAGTTCATACCTCACTGATGAGCCGCCCAAATCCTTCCTGTATCAGACAGGCTCCCATGAATATTTCTTCAACTATTTCTATTCAAGTTATGTGGCACTCTCCTGTAGAAGGGGAGGGAAAGGGGGTGACGGGGGAAGTCTTGCCAGTCTCTTCACCTCACCAGGATGCCGCATTGGGGTGGGGTGGAAGAAGAATGGAAAGTCTGACACAAGAGCCTCAGAAGATCCATGGGGAGGGGCGTTAGGGCACAGGAGCAAATATTTTTCTCCTGTTAAGAAAATTCTTATTTGTGTACAAAATGTATGTATTATTTTATATAACTGACCTGTTCCAGCTCATGGTTAGAGCAAGGCTGCAATTCTAACCATACTTACCTGAGAGTAAGACCCACTGACTATAATAATAACAACAATAATATTATTATAACAGTATTTATATACCGCTTTTCAACAAAAAGTTCACAAAGCAGTTTACAGAGAAAATCAATGGGACTGAGTAGCTATCCAAAGAATGGTTCCAAGTGCTGGCAGCTGAAAGTTTGGGGACCCCTGCCCTATATACCATAGATGCAGGTAAATAAGTTTGCATAAACATCCTGAAGCACGATCTACAATTTAGCCCATCATTTTAATTTCATAGTAATAGGAATGTAATTCAGCTATATTCCTAACCAATAGACCTCCTGGCCAACAGACCTCCTAGCTGCGAGAAAGTGTCCCCTCTTTCCATGCTTGGGGCCTGTCTGCAAATAGCAGACCATGGTAAGCAAACCAAAATTTTCAGGGAAACCTGCCTGCCCTGATATCGATAAATTCCAAGGGACGCCAGATTTTTCCAGCCCAGGTTTTTAAAAGGACTTATTGAGCTTGTTATGAAAAACTAATGGCACCTTGATAAAAGTTATATTTTGCCTAGCTGGCCATCCAGGAAAGAAGCATTATACAAATTAACATACTGTTGACCAAGCAGAAAATGAAAGGGAAGGGACAGCAAATCATTTCCCCCCCTCCCCAGGGTAATTCAGGAATAAACAATTCCAAGAAAACAAGATCATTTGCACACAAACTGAAAAAAAATTCATGTCAAAGAGAAAAGGCTACCAACAGCATAAGTGGCAAGATTTTACAGAGGAAAAAAAAAAGGGCATCCTTGTATACTTTCAACCCCTGATACTCACACCAAGAATTCTAATCTGACCTCATTTGTGTGAATGGTGTGCAGAGCAAAGCAATCCTGCAGATGTATAGGGAGAAGATGGGATGAGGAATTGCTGCACATATGCAAGTCCCAGATTGTTCAGAGCTTGAAAGACTAACACCAGCAATTTGAACTGGGCTTGAAAGTGCAATTGGGCAATTGCTCCCTCCAGCATGTTCTCATCAGAAGAAGAGCAGCTACATTTTGTACCAGTTGCCCCTTCCAGCCTGTCTTCAAGGGTAGCTCTTCACAGAGTGCTATGGCCACACAGAAGGTTTGGATGGCTTGAGGCCAAACCTCTGCCTGAGAGGAGCAAATGCAGCCAGCCGGACAGCTTTTAAAAATGCCCCTGGCCACTATGGTTGATTGAGAGAGTCAGCCAGCAAAGAAGAGATGAGGAAAACCCCCTGGACTGTGAACGCATCTAGGACAGGAAAAACCTCCAGGTTCATATTTCTTCAGGTGTTAAAAGATGCTGGGATCAACACAAGAGAATGAGCACCTGGACCATGACTTTGACGGACCCGACTCAAATGAAACCAGACAACCACAAAGAAAATACAGAGCTCCTCACAATTACCACGTGGGTTAGCCTTGATGCAAGATCCAAGAGGAAGGGCTGTGAACTGGAACTGCTGACTCTAGGGATTATGGTTTCCAACAGCCCGTGCTGCAATATCTATGTGTAATCTGGAATGAGAGAGATAGATGATGTGTTCTGCATATTCCAGAAAAAATGCAGAGACATTTCCAGCATGCTCCTAGAATGCTTCCAGTGCAGTTACGGTATTTTAAAAACAAAAAAATGGCACCCTTTCATTAAAATCAATTGTATGTCACCATATTTGTCACCATAAACTGCATACATTATGGAGGCTGTCATGTTTTTGGCAGGTTCCTGCATTCGTTTTGATAGAAAAGAGGTGGAAGTGCGGCAAGAATGGCGGTAGCCAATTTTTTTTTAGCTCTGAGCTCATTTGGAGAAATTTTAGTGTGGTTAGCACTCTAGAAGCTAAGAAAAGAACAAAGCCCTAGCATGCTAGCAGCTAAAAAAAACTGGTTTCAAGCTTTTATGGTGCTAGAAACTAAAAAAAACAAAACACACAACACAGCCTGAGAGGCCCTTCCTAGAGACTGAGGAAGGCTGAAGAATGGAGAGCATCAAGAGGGACAAGGACTGGAAAAGGACCACAGCCTGGGAGCAAGTCTGTGAGAACTGGTGATGAGTAAGAATGGAAGATCCTTACTATCAGTCTAGAAACACATGTAACTCTAGTGTTGTTGCACAAGTTAACTGGCTAGGAAAGCCTTAGAAAAGAAGGATCATACACTATATATACAGTATTGCTAAACTGGTGCAGACCTTCTGTTGACTTGGCAACCATGGAAGCCTAGTTAAAGACTTGACATATTACATTCTGAATCCAGTTATTCTGTGCCACTCCAGGTGGTTCCAAGTGTCTCTGTTTTGTCTTCCCTGTTAAATCCTCTGTTCTAGTTAGGTGCATGTCAATGTGATTGCTAGAACCCACCACTGTTAGTACTGAGGCTACCAATACAGGCATGCCTCCAGCACTTCCCTCCAGACCTGTGTACAAAGGCATGCTACCAATGCGCTGGGTGGGGCTTCCTATGTGCTTGTATTACATTATGAATTTATCCCTCTGGGGACCGTGAATCCTTCCAGGGCAGAAGAAACCCCTTGGTTGACCCACCATTGCTTCTGGATTAAGCTTTCATTTGGTGGTCCTCGTCCAGCTCATAATTGCATTAAGGCTGCAATCCTGTACATACTTATCTGGGAGTAACTCCTACTGAATACAGTGTGGCTTACTTCTGAGGAAACACTGTCCCACCAGACACTTACTTAGTGACTTCATTGCCACTTCCTGGATTTAATCAAAAAGAAAAACCGAGCTGGCTGTCACTGGCCTGTTGATGGCCACACTCCAAAATATGGTGATTTCACAAGTAGTTAAAATGAGGAAAAGGAGACCGTTTTCCTCAAATGAACCAGGCTGTGCCAATGAATAGCGATTGTGTAAAAATGCTACTGCTGATGCAGGCAACTTAAGAATTGCCACTCTCTCTGTCAAGATATACATCCTTTAAAGCAGGGGTGCTCAAACTTTCAATTTTAGGGATGCTAGAACTTTAACAAGTGTATAGAAGAGGGAATTTCAGCAGGTGCAGCTTGTCATCTGTGGGATGACAAGCTGCACCTGCTGAAATTCTCTCTTCTATACACTTGTTAAAGGTCCAGCATCCCTAAAGTTGAAAGTTTGAGCACCCCTGCTTTAAAGGAAGGAAGGCTCATGCTTGGAGTTCCATACTGGACAGGAGGCTGACTTAAGGCCCAGTCCTATCCTGATTTCCAGCACCAATGCCACTGCAATGCAGCCCCAAGGTAAGGGCACAAACATTCCCTTACTTTGTGGAGCGCTCTTTAATATCCCTCTCACTTCAGGATGCAGGACACGCCCCAGTGGCATGGTTGCACTGGCACTGGAAAGTTGGATAGGATTGAGCACTTAAAAGACTGTAGAAACACAAAAGCCAGAAAACTTTGGGGGTAATAAATGTGAGGTTCTCCCAATTTTCCCTTCAATGATTCCCCTTCCTCAATTTTGTTTTTCATGTGATTCAAATAACAATGAAACGAGGCTTCCCAATGAGCACCTATTTCCATTGTATGTTTCTACAACCCTGAAACATGTTTTTAAAATGCCTTGACCCCACCTGCCTTTCTGATTCTTCATCTCCATCTCCTGCTGCACTTTCCTTCCTTCTCAGATATTAATTTTCTTCCTGTCCTTTGGCTCACGCCATTCCCTGCTGTTTCACCACCCCGCATTCTGCGACATCACCATAAGCACTCAGCCCCAGTCTTATGTGTGGGAAACATGATACTCCGAGGATTTGGATTTTGAAATGCAGTTATATTTTCTTGTGATTTTTAATAATCTGATGGTGGCTAGGTGTTTTGTATACATAGGTACTGAAATGCATGGGTGTGCATGCTTTGTTTATTGTACAGATCTACTACATGATTACTTTTCACTTTCAGAATTGCATATAAATGTAAATCATAACAATTAATGTATGGAAATTAATCATCGTTTTTCCAATTTAGTCAGGATTCTAAGAAGGTAATATCTAAGATCAGGCACAGGAAATCTGAGCCTGTGAGCCTACCACAAAATGAGAAGCTTGGTTTCATAGAAACATCCCAAAGCAGCCTTTTCACTAGCTTGGGGGGGGGGAAGACTCTGGCCCAGACTCTAGTAGCCTGTTTTGCCAAATTCCAGGTCCGAGTTTCAATTAGAGAACCTATGCCCACTTTTAGCTAATTAGCTCCCCTTTGTTCCCCAACAATGGCCCTAGTTCTGCACTGCAGCACCCCACCACCAGGTAGCTCGCTTGTTCAACCTGCAGAGATCCTCCTTCCTCCCCTCTCCTGCCAGAAGCTTCTCCAGCCACCACAGCAACACCTTGGTCCTCAGCAGGTCTTGGGCATGGCAGCCACACATCAGTCTCCAGCAGTCCTCAGAAGTCCATTCACCCATCTGTCCATTAGTCAGTTAGCCCACTGGTCAGTTCGCAGGTCCATCTGCCAGTTCCTTAGTCCATTAATCCATCAGTTTAGTTCTCTCTCCTTTCTTCCTCCAAGCTTTCCTCCTTGTATTATCCACACCCTTTTCCCTCCTGCAGGTGCTGCTTTTATCTCTGAGGGTCTTGTTACCTCCAAGTGGCTGCAGCTGTGCAGCACACTCACTGCCATCTGAGGCCTTGGTGTTAACCCCATGCTTGCCTGTCAGAGCAAGGGACCACTGTTGACACCACACCCTATCTCCTTGAGGGATCTTGCGCATTTCCATTACATAGCTCCATGGCAGGGGCTGGGGCTTTACTCCTTCCCTGAGGAGATCACCAACAGCTTCCTTTGCCCTGCAGGATAGAGCAGTGGCCATTTCAGCACCACTGTAGCCTGCAGCACCAGGAGTCTTAGGATTGGGCTGTAAGATAAATTATTTGTATAGCTTTGTCACTATGCATGGCATTTCACAGATTAATGTGTCAAAAAAATTTGAAGCCTACCATCTACATTTTGATAGTGGGGAATGGGTAAGGAAAAAGGAGCAGAATGGGAGAGGCAAGACTGACTGACTGGCAATGAACCTGAGCAAAATGGGTAGAGGTTAGATCTTCTCACTTGCAAGATCAATGTATGCCAACTTCCGCTTTGGTAGTACTATTAACTAACTTGTGTGAATCCATCGTAAGAATACAGGGCAGCCAGTCTTCCTGCTCAGATGCTTTTCTGAGGTAGTACTTAGAGGTCAGATGAAAGCACTTGCTATACTGCCCGATGAAAATACAGAATACTGGGGACAGGGAGGCAGCACTGCCGACAAGACTGTGAATGCCTCACTGAAGCAGATGACAGTCATGCTAAACCCCCACCCGGCCCTTCATGCACAGAAAGTGCTTTCTGTGTAGGAAGGATACACTGCCTTTTGTTCAGCCATCTCAGATAAATCCCCTCTACAGCGGTAGTGTATTTTTCTGGGTAAGCCCATGCTATGCATTCCTTCTCAGAATGCCACACTGCTGTCCATTTTGTGTCACGTCACCTGTGTGTGTGTGCACTGCACTGCACTGCACTGCGTGCGCGCACACACACACACACACACACACACACACACACACACACACACACACGAAACTAAATTTAATTTGAGTCCTCGGGACAAAATGACAAATGCTGCTTAAAGCATTATTAGCTCAGACAGGCTTCATTTTTTGTTAGTCAAGAGCATCTGGATCAAATCTCTCCCTGCAGACTCGAACTGCAGCGGGGGAGATAGGGAACTTTAACCTTTTCCTACTGTGATGTGATCTTCAGGAAGAAGGGCAATTTACCTTGGAACAAAGCTTGCACTGGTGCCAGTTATGTCTCTACAACCTGAATAAATACCCAGAAAGTGCATCTAGATGCACATTTAAGATCTCCTTATTACACTCCCACACGAGCATTGGACACTCCCATAACCCATTCACTATAGTCCTGTATTCTTCTTGGCCAACACATCTTGTGTTAAATTGTGTTTAATATTTTTCTCCAGTGCTTTTGGAGCATGCAAAGTGTTTCACAGGTTGACCTTCAAACACACAGCTCTGCATCTTGATGTCATCCTTAAAACAACCCTGCAAGGTAGCTATTACTCTCCCCAGATTATATCTGGGGCATCAAAGCAGAGTGTCTTATCTAAGGAAAGCATGACAGAGGTGAGATTTGAACCAAGGAAATTCTGCTTCACAGCTTAGGGCCCAATCCTATCCAGTTTTCCAGTGCCAGTGCAGCTGTGTCAATTGGGAATGCCTTTGGTGGGGAGGCAGTCACAGAGACCTTCTCAAGGCATGGGAACATTTGTTCCCTTACCTTGGGGCTGCATCATGGTTGCACTGGTACTAGAAAGTTGGATAGGATTGGGCCCTCAGTCTCTCAGCCACTACATCACAGCAGCTATTCTTAAGGGAATGTACATATAGTGGTATACATCCACATCCTTCTGAAAAGAAAAACAAATATTTATATTGATTCTAAGAGAAATCCCTTTCAGAAGGCATAAAATGATATTCTGAATGGTCAGAAAAACATTTTCACAGCTATTATTGAATACTACAAAAGATCAGCTCCTGTCAAAGAGAGCATCACAAGGAAAATAACCTTTACATCTTACAATTATTACATTCTGATTTCCAAAAGATGCTTTGTAATTCAATCTTACAAATTATTACATTCTGATTTCCAAAAGATGATTTCCAAAAGATGCTTTGTAATTCATTGGAAGGCTCCCAAATCTGTCATGGTAACTTGAGATGTAAACTGACTATATGCACTGCATGCACTAAAAGCTACCTCTAAATTTAATCTTCTTTAGCAGACACATTTTCCATCTATTTGATATAGATTATGAACATCAAAACATAAACTGCTTGGAGCTTTGTAACTATTCCCCATTTTGTTTCAATTTATTGACATATCCCTGCAGCTTCTACAATCCATAGTATATATGGCTTCCTGGCTATATTATCAAATGATAAATCTAAATATTGTAATTATGGTCAAGGAGATTAATCAGCACCAAAATGTTCAGAAGAAAATTAACTGCCCAATTGTATCAAATCCCCCCCACACACACACATCTGGGGCTACATCCGGGGGGGGGGGGCATTCCAGAGGTAAAGGACCATTTGTTCCTTTACACTGGGGAAAGCCTTTGCTGCTCTGATGCATCTACTTGGACCTGTACATCAGCTGTTTTGCTGGTGCATGTTTGAGTGGACCCAGGTAGGTGGATTGAGGCCATGAAGGCGGTTAAGATATCAGCATAGCCTCTGCTGATGATAACTGCCCCCTTTGCACTCTCAGCACTCCACCCTGTTCTGTCCACTGCCTGCCTCCTGCACCAACTTTGGAGAAAAGACAAGATAGAAAAAAGTAATACAGGTGCCTCACGTTTAATGTGGGGTTATTTTCTTGAAAAGCAGCACATATCTCAAAAACACGTAAATTAAAAATATTTTTGCCATAAGAAAGCATGTATCAGATATCAGCATAGCCTCTGCTGATGATAACTGCCCCCTTTGCACTCTCAGCACTCCACCCTGTTCTGTCCACTGCCTGCCTCCTGCACCAACTTTGGAGAAAAGACAAGATAGAAAAAAGTAATACAGGTGCCTCACGTTTAATGTGGGGTTATTTTCTTGAAAAGCAGCACATATCTCAAAAACACGTAAATTAAAAATATTTTTGTCATAAGAAAGCATGTAAACCATACAGGTTAGGGGAAAAGTCATAAAACACTTACGCTGATGACTGGCAACTTCTGCTTGCACAAGATGGTGTAAGTGAAGGGGGATGGGGAAGCTTTTGGGAGTCAGAGAGGGAGGCTACTGATGTTGATGGCTGAAAAAGCAAAGATGCCATGTAAGGAAACGGAGAAAGCAGTAAGCAGCAGGCCCATGAACACTGTCACACACTGGACAAATGGGCATAAAACAAGAGGGACCTGTATGTTCATTTGTTTGCCAGTCTTTGGACATCATGAAAAATTAGCATTGTCACCATTGTCAGTCTTGCTATGTCTACCTTATGCACAAAGGGTTGTGAACAGGAGTCTTTTTCCTTAGAGAACGTCACAAGGAAATAATCTGAGGTTCCTTTGGTTAAAGGAGCATAAGTTTTGTTTGAAAAGTAAGACAAATGCCATCTGACAAAACATTTTAGGGACTACTGATATCATCACAGTTAAGCCAGGTGTTGTATCCCTTAGGACCCAGTCCTATCCAACCTTCCAGTATGGATGCAGCCATGCCAACAGAGTGTGTGCTGCATCGTGTTGTCGTGGGGGATAGTCACAGAGACCTCCTTAAGGTAAGGGAGCATTTGTTCCCTTACTTCGGGGCTGCATTGTGGCGCTGGGAAAGTTGGATAGGATTGGACCCTTAAATAATCCCAGTGTTTTAGCACATGAAAGTTTTTTTGAGACATTGAAATAGCAGGTGATTGCTCAACAAATAATGTTTTATACAAAGTTGTCTGAAATGTCAGTGTACCTGCCACTGAAAACTGTGCGAGAATTCATTGAAGTCACTAGACAACCCGATATGCCTCAGGTTCCAAATCAGGAATGACAGGTGGTTAAGGTGTTCTGAAAAGGACTGATCAATGAGAGTAAACTGTGAAAGGAATTCAAGAATAATGGATAAAAATAACTGCCCAGGGGAGAAAAATCAGCTGGAATGCATGCCCTCTGCAGTTGCTTCTGGCCAAAACTGCAGTTCAAAAGAAGTCGCACTCACTGTTCATACTGTTCGAAGTCTAACATCTTACATGAAGTTCAAGAAGATGATTATCCAGATTTTCAAACAGAACTGGAAAGTATTTATAAAAGAATTCCTCAAGCACCAGTATCTTCTCATTGGCTAAGAAATGCCACTCAGGAGGAACAGCACAGCTAAAATGGTATGTTATTCAGATTCTCTAGCAAAACATGATCATAAATTTACTCAAAAAGAGGAAGGGGGATTGAGGACAGTTCAGTTTCTAAACAGAAATACATGAATAGTAGTAGTGTACACCAATTATAGATACTAAACTTGAGTTTGCATGTTATGTTAAGACTATACTGTCTCTTTAAGAGGCAATTCCAGAAGACTTCAAGATGCGAAAGGGCATGACACCGAAGGAGACACTCGTACAACATAAGTTTGTGAGAGTGGTTAAGCCTGTATGATGGGCTCCTCGGAGACCTGCACAGCCCTAAGGCGAGGTGGGAGACCAGGGACAGTCTTCTAATTTTTCTGCCCTGAGCCTTTCCAGTGAGTTGTAGGCAATGAATGACTGAGTTATTAGAAGCTTGGTGTGTGCTGCTCATCTCACATATCCAGTAGTGCAAAGGAACTACATGGCTTGAACTGCTGCTGATTCAGTAACCCAGAGATGTGCCCTTTGTGCAGATAGTCCTTACTCTAGGTCACATAATAAGTGCAGTATCATCAGATGACCTGCGACATTTTTATCATCAGTAATCATGTCCCTTGTCATCCTAGGAAACTGCCTTCTAGTGAATCACACCACTGGCCTTTTTAGCTCAGGATTGCCTATGCCGACTGGCAGTGGTGCTCCAGGGTTTCAGGCAAGGGTTTTTCCCAGATGTCCTACCTGAAGATACCAAGAACTGAACTGCGAATCATCTGCATGTAAAGTACATACTCTGCCACCAAATTACAGCCCATCGCTGAACAGTGCCAAACTGCACCAAGGGCAGGCAGGCCATACTTGTCCTGTACCATGTACCTGAATGGTAGACTCTCGTGTTTTGCATTTGACCCATGGCACACCTATGTTAACAGGATTGGCCACTCCTGTCTTTCAACATCCACCAAGATGTTTTCTGAAAATTTGGAAAGCCTCACTGCTTTCCATTCCCATCATAAAAGGAGGACACTGGATTGCATTAAAAAGATTAGAGTGCCCAGAAGGATGAGAATTAATAGGTGAATAAGCAAAGGGAAACATGGGGGGATGATGACAAATGGTGGAGGGGACAAATGCAAATGCTATTGTGAACAGCTCATGGCCTAAAATACAGATCCTCTTCGTGAATAAACAACAGTTGAAAAAACAACTATGCAAATAAATGAGAGTGCAGCTTCAGTCTGTTGAAATAAAAACTTAAGGAGACCTTGCAATGTTGCCACAGCCAGGTAGGAAACACTGTATCTCCCCTTTTCACACCACCATGAACATTTGACTGTCAAACAGGAGGTGCCAACAAGATCATGATTTCCTTGATCGACTGGGAGGCTTCTACATCCACTTTCCAGGACATGTGAGCTTCTTGGACTTCCATGCTTTAACGTGTTCAGCCTGTTGTCTCTAGTCCCCAGTTTCTTGCCCTACTGCAGTAGTACCACTGCGGAGAGTGACTTTGACTTCCACTTGCTTGACTGTGGACCTCACCCCTGAATAAACCAGATGCAAGTAGTTACTAGTTTCACCCCACTGCCAACTGGATTCTAGGCTGCTTGACCAGGATCCTTCAGATGCTACCAAACCCTGGTTGAAGAGCAGGACATTCTTTGAACCAGTTTTAACCAGCACCGATACCATGGTTGATGTGACATCAGCAGAGCTTTCAATTTTTATTATGCAACATCGAAGGCAAGCCCCAGAAATTACATAGGACAACATCTGCTGTTGATATCAACCATAAAAAGTGTTTCACAAATATGATTTGAATCTATTATCAAGAAGTTATATGTTCTTCAGAGTGAGAGTATAGATCCAGGCTGCAATGTTGTGCAATTAGACTGCTTAAATTGTATTGATGTGAAATGAAGACAAATTCCAGCAGCTAACCATTTTCAGAACCGGAATCCAAATCTACATCATAACACATAATTTCTTATAACAGGCTTTACTGAGATTTACTGAAAACAAACTGCCATTTTTTCTGCTCAAGTATGTAATACAAAAGAGAAAATGAGCAAACTGAATGCGATAACCATCAGCACAACCCTTTTTGTGTACACTCAGCAGTAAGTCCCACTGCGTTCGACGAACTTATTGCCAGGTACGTCCGTATAGGACTGCAGCCCAAGAGGATTTGGATGAATGCCATTTCAAGGTAATAAGCTCAACATAAGCATTTTTGAAACAGCATGCTAGCTAAGTCAAACCAGTAGGAATGTACTGACCATTTCAGGTTCAATCCCTGGCATCTGCAGGCAAACCAAGAAAAGATACTTGCCTGTGCGTTGTGCAGGCAGTATTGACTTCGCTGGACCTCACTGGTCTGATTCAGAATAAGACAGCTTCATGCTTCTTTTGCAAAATGTTAACTAGATTGTTTATACCTGAGCCCTGTGCTCAGTGGTGTACCTGGGGGGAGGGACAAGGGGTGCAAATGCCCCAGGCACTGCACTGAGTTCTGCTCAGGGGGTGGCGCTGCCGGGGTATGCTGAGAACAGCGCCAACAGAGGCTGGAGGAGCGCAGCCACTGTTGCCATGGTTCTGTGCTGCTCTGAGGGCCATTCCCTCTCCTCCCCTTTCTTTAAAAGGGAGGAGAGGGGGGTAGCACTTAGATCAGCGGGGAAAGAGGAGGAAAGGACAGCAGTCCCTACGATTTCAGAAGAGGTGCACACCACTTCTGGCTCTGATTGAGCCTTTCGCACCACTTCTAAGTGGTGCGAAAGTCTCCATCGGAGCGTCTTGACACCATTAGAATCAGCGCCCAGGACAGAGGCAAGTGGTGGTTTAAGGAGGCAGGTGGCGCACACCTCCTGTGTGTTGCTTCCAGCAGTGCCAAAACGCTCCAATGGAGTCTTTCACGCCGCTTTTGGGTTGCCTCCTTCCTTCTCCCTTTGTTTCGAAGGAGGAACTGAAGAGACAGCCGCGTGGAAGTAATTGCGGTGATGGGTCGGGGCAGCAAAGACAGAGGTGGCCCCCAGGTGGAGAAAAATCCAGGACCACCTCCATCTGTGCTACAGAAGTTGAAGAATGAACTTTGACCACAGAATTGTTTCATCCTGATTCTTCCTGCTCTTACAGAGATAGCATCATTCCCTTCCACTACTGTGAAATCCCATAAAAGTTTTGCTTTGACAAAAGTGTGGATTCCAGGGTTACCTTTTATCTAGGAAAGGAGCATGAAAGAGCATGCTATTTAAAGAAAGAGCAGAAAAATGACTTATAAACTGCTTCAAGGCCAAATGCAAAAAAAAACCCAACAAAACTTGGATTAACAGCTACATTGTCAGCTTGATAAATGTATTTTTCAACAGCTCATTTTAATGCAACAGCAAAAGCAAGGTCCATGCTGTGTTTACTGCTTGATGCTTAGGCAATTTGTTTCATGCAGCTGGGAGGCTGCTTCTACAACAGGAGACTTGAACAGACATGCTAAGGATCTCAAAACACAACTGACAGGCAATCTTTTCAGTCAAGCACCCCAGAAACTGCAGAAAGGACAACTTATAAGTAACTCAAGCCATACATTAGAGGTCTAGAAGTTCACTTTTCTATTACTCTGTTACTTTCTACTAGTACACTGAGAGCTTGCAAAATTCATAAGCTATCACCTCAGAGTTGTTGTCCCGAGTTAACCCTGAGTGAACTCTCCTGGGACTCTACCAAACAGTAATTTTGTAGGATAATCATCACCCATTATTAGGAATTCCTTTGCATCTCCACTCTGCCTTGAAATGCAGGCTCACCTGCAGAGGTGTATCTAGTGTATGAAAGGTATGGACCTGGGTGCCACTGGGTGCCCTGGGTGCCACTTGAAGGGGGGGCACTGTGTCACTGAGCAGAAGGAACAGCCAGGGAACCCTCATGCTTCGGCAACTTCACGACCTGGCTGTTTGTGTTTGGAACTTCTTCTCTGTGTGCCATTGGGAAATGGGATAGACAGTCTTGTGTGAGTGGGATAGAAACATGAAGCTGAGAACAGTACAGTATGCGCACTATACCAGTAGTATGCCTGGTTTATTCTAGAGCAAGGTTTAAAAAGGAAAGGGGTTACAGTCTCCCCTTCCTAGGTTGTTACTTCACACCACGTTCTTAAAGGATACTGGCTCAAATGGAGGCCCTTCTTCCTCCTCCTGTTCTTCCCCGTGGTCTGGCTACCAGCTCTCTTTCTCCTCCCCATTTCATGCTTTCATGCTTGTCTTACTTGCGCTCTGTCCCTCTCCATGCCAGCTCTTGGCTCTCTCCAGTGGTGGTTGATCCTGATTCTCTCCTTTCTGTTCCTTTTTCCCATTTGGTGTCCTTTCTACCCATCCTTCTAGCAATTCCTCTCTCACCTCTCTCTGCTGCCTGCACCATCTTTGATGTCACTCTATTTAATGTTCCTCTTTCCCTCGCCACTGTCCACCCCCTTTCTCCATCCGCCCTTCTGTTTTAAAACCTCCTGCCTGCGTGTCCCTTCAACCCAGATGGACAAATATCCAGCTGATGCCTTGCTATCATTCCAACTTCCAGATATTGGGGAAAGAAGAACCAAAACAAAGAAAGAGATTGGCAGCTTAAAGTATGTGTTCGAGGGAGATCCTATAGGACAAGTAGAAGGAAAAAGAAGTTTGGGGGAGTTTTTCTGAAAGCAGGCAAACTCTGAGTGGATGTCAGGGGGAAAGAGTCCCTATGGTTGGAGCAGAGAAAAGTGGGGAGGGGGGATGAGAAGGAGCAGAGATCAGGTATGCTACAGAGCCAAGATTAAAGTCAGTACAGAATGATGCCAAGCCCCAAAATCAAACAAAGGATGAGCCAGTGAAACTGATAAAAGAGGTGAATTGTGATAAAAGTGATAGGCAAAAAGGACATGATGAGAAGCTAAAATAAGAACCAAGATTATGAATGAGAAACAGGCAAACCAGTGTGAATGCAATTCATTAATTGCATTAATCAAGATGGGAGCTAACACATGATGCAACTGTAGTAAAATGATAGCCCTGGTAAGAATAGCTACCTGTTTTGATACTATGTAGGTGCATATGGCAAGTTCTGGTAACCATTTGAGGCTGCAGAACAAAACTAAGGAGAGATACTGAAAATTACCTTCCTTGGTGGAAGGTCCAGGCTGTTTATTTAATTTATCAATTAATTTAAATACTTAAGAGGGAAGAGGACACAGAAGGAAAACCAGGCATTCTGTTTTGTTAATATTCAGTTTGAGAAAATGATGTGATATCCATACTGAATAGACAGACAACTTAATAGTTTAGTGAGTACAATGATGAAAGGGATCAGAGAGATAAAATTTCTGAATAGAGGGGGGAAAGGAAGGATGTGATAAGAAGTTCAAGAAAAAAAAATATAAAGAAAGAACCAAAAGGGACCAAGAAGAAATTCTATGGAAACGCTGACAGGTGAAAGATGATAAGGAGGAGAAGAAATAGTACAGTACATGGAAGGAATCCTGAAAAGAAAGACTGGACAGATAAACATTGAGCCGAGCAAGCACAGAACCACAAAATCCCGACTCTGAAAGAGGAGAAAGGAAGAGGGCGTGATTTACAGTGTCAAAAATAAAAGGTAGATTAGAAGCAAAAATAGAAAGGTTTTGCCAGAAGGGGATTTTTGGTAAGACTCATAGTCCCATTCATTTTTCATTCCACGGATACATTCTGACGTGGGAGATGAGTTTTTGGTTTTGTGTTTAGCTATAGCTTCTGGGTGGCTTTGGGCAAATCGCTTCTCTTGCAGCCTCACTTTCTCAGCCATAAAGTAAGAATAGTAGAGATCTCAAAATGCAAGAATTAACCAAAAT
The DNA here is from genome assembly GCF_035046505.1 of Tiliqua scincoides. Classification (NCBI taxonomy): domain Eukaryota; kingdom Metazoa; phylum Chordata; class Lepidosauria; order Squamata; family Scincidae; genus Tiliqua; species Tiliqua scincoides. Next base: position 65,993,770 of record NC_089826.1, read on the forward strand.
TTCCTAGATGGGAGTCAACAATAATAAGCAGACGTCTTTCATAAACGAGATATATTGCTAGAGCCACACTACTATATTGTCTCAACAGAGGTGACCTTTTAGAGCTGCAGTGACACGTTTGAATAATAGCCCTCACTATTCCATAAATCAGCAGAATAAACGGTATCTCAAGCCTGCATTCAGAATAATTCAGTATATTGCAATTTTTCCCCCAGTAGGAACAATTACATCTTTAGGACATGCCCAGCACAATCCTGCGCATGTCTGCTCAGAAGTAAGTCTCATTGTGTTCATTGGGGCTTAGTCCCAGGACCATGTGCATAGGATTTCAGCCTCAGGAAATGAGCACAACCCAGTCAAAGCTGAGCACTGATAAATGACAGAGAAAGAATAATGGACAGTTCTCATAATAAGTAAGCAGTTGATACCCTGAATGAAATATACTAGGACCAGTACAGGAACAGCCCAAGACCTCCTGGCACATGAGGTAGCCAAATGCTGCCCCCTTACCCAATGGTGCGCCAGCCTCTGCTCCTTCCAATCTTCTGACTCAGCACTTCTTTTCCCTCTACATTTCCTCTTCCTCTCATCCTCCTCTTCCTGTTCCAATCCAGGAAGTGAGAAGAGGAGGAACAACAGTGGAGACAACTTGGCAGACAAAGATGGGCACCCCCCCCATCTGCTGCCTGAGACGACTGCTTCAGGTGGCCTCATGGAAGGGGCAGCCCTGAACTAGTGCTATTTTGTTTATTCATAAATGATTTGGAGTCAGGGGTGAACAGTGAGGTAGCCATACAAGTCAGCGAGGCTATCAAGTGAGCAGTAAAATAGCTATTAGCATCTGCTTGGGTTTGGGGTAATTCTCAGAAATATTCAGGATAATGAAAAGCAGAATGTGAAGAGCTCCAAAAAGATCTCTCCAAACTTAATGAATGGGCAACAATGGCACTTAATGAATGGGCACATGAGATTCAGAGTAAGTAAGTGTAAAGTGATGAATATTGGGGTAAAGCAAACCAAACCACACAAATACTGATGGGGTCTGAACTAATGCTTACTAACCCAGGGGAAAAAATATTCTGTTGGATAGCACAATTACAACATTAATTTAGTGTAAGGACGTAGAGAAAAAAAATTTCATGCTAGAAATTATTAAGAAAGGAACTCCAAATAAACAGGCAATATTGTGATGCATTACATCTACATCTACAATACAATCAAAATGAACAACAATTTGGAGTATCATCCCTATGAGAAAAGACTAAAGCATTTGGGTGGAGGTTTTTAGATTTTTTTTTTTTAAAGATAACCAAGGGGGAGCATGACTGACGTTTATAAAACTACATATGCTGTGGAGAAAGTGGGAAGAACTTTTTCTCCATTGCCATATCTCCCTCTCCATAACAGTAGAGCTCAGGACCACTCCAGGAAATTTATCAAAAGTCAGTTCAAGACAAACAAAAGAGGGTCCTGCACACAGCAAATAAAGCATAGAATTTATTGCTCCAGAATGTGATGAAGACTATTTCGATGTTTTTCAGAGGAGGTTATACAAAACCAAGGAAAATGGATCTATTAGTCATTATTGCTGACAGCCCAATCCCATTTAACTCCCTGAAAGGTGATGCAGTGGCACCAATGTGGGGCCTGCAGAATCCCACGGGGCGGTTTTGGTCTGAGGAGGCCTCCTTGGTGGAAGGCAACATTTGTTTCCTTCTTCTGGGATAGCTGCTGCCGGCCCAGCAGGTCAACTCAGATCTGCACCAGCTATATCGCTGGAGCAAGTCTGCATTGACCCATGAAGGTGGATCAGTCCCAGGTGAAAGCTTAGGACCTGGAGGCCTACACTGCCACCAAAACCATCCCCTTTGTGGACCCAATCCACCCACCCAACTCCATTCCAGCATGCCCCTTTCCCTGCACTCTGTCCCACCTCCTCCACCATCCTACCTGTGTTGGCAGGCCTTCTCCAGTCCACCAGCGCACACAAGGAGGCTCAGGCCTTCACACCAGCACTCCAGCAATGTGCAAGTCCGCATGCAGCCTGAATGTATTTTGTGACTGCTGTAAGGCCATTTATGCTGGTAGATTGCTTACTCCACCAATTGGGCTGCCTAACTTTCAGTATGCCTCAGGATACCAGCAGCCCTGAGCAAAGAGTGAAGGGATGATTATTCCTGCTTGTGAGTTTCTCCAAAATATCTGGCTGAACATAGTTAGAAATGGGAGACTGCACTCAGTTGACCCTTGATGTGACACAGCAGGGCTTTTATGCTCTTGTGTTCATTTTAGAACCTAAAGGTGTCTTTGGGACAAAGTAAAGAACATCCTGGACTCTCCCATAAAAATCAATGTCCCAATGAAAGTTATTGCAGTGTTCCCCTGGGGCAGCTGCCACCTAGTTCCTTACTCCAGGTATGATAATCAAATCCAAGGGAAGTATTTTATGTGCAATGCTATGTGACTGGCTCTAGTTGCCACCATTCCTGATGCACCTGAGGAGTGGACTACATGTCTTTGGTTGCAATGCCATATGATAAACACCTGCATGTATAAATCCAAATGCAAAGAAGGCTACAAAGAAAAAGGCTACAACCAGGGATATAAAGAAATAAGGCTATCATTTGTATCCTTATACAAACAAGGGCATCCAAACAAAAAGGCCAATCCAAGCACAATAAGGCTACAATCCTAACCTACTAACCTGAGAGTAATCCCCACTGAGCTCAGTGGGGCTTATATCTGAGTAGACATGCAGAGAATTGAGCTGTTTGTTAGAAATAAGAGGCTAACCAGCTCTGGAATTAAAATGTTAAGTAACTTCTGATCCAGACAGTATTGGAAGCAGGTTATGGCTGGGATCCACAGAACTGTGCAACCAGCACAAGTTTCACTTTGGGAGAAGTTTCAACAGCAGTGTGTAATACAGCATGGTGGGTGGGGAGTCTGTTATTTAAATAAAAAAATGAGAAAAGACAAAAAATTTCACTGGGCTCACATAAATAGCTCTTTTGATCCCATACTGCATGTTTTTGTTTTTTTTCTGAAACCCCCATAGCATTATTCTAGTATTCTGAGTTCACCTGTTAGTGTGGATGACATGTATTTGTTTCAGAAACTCAAATATATTCTTACTGCAGTTCAGATTCTCACCCATTTTCATGACTGGGTCTAGATCAAGTCTGAATAGATTGGATATTAAACGAAACAGACTTGGATAACACATGCAACACTTTCTCCTTAATAATTTTCCTTGAACACTAGTTTTCATGCAATTTTAACAAAAATTGAATTACAACTTGCTGATTAAGATTGCCATTCTCTGGTACTGGCAACAATATTAGCACTCCTTCAAGTGCAATCTTCTGCGTGTGGTGTTAGAAGCAAGCCTTGCCCCATTGAGTTCAATGGGACTTACTCACAGATTAGTGTATATAGGATTGTAGCATTATTGTGTCTGGATTTATGAAATGGGTCCCCACCCCACTCCATCCTGGTTCTGTATCAAGCACATTTTACAGATACAACACAGATGGGGGGGGAGCATAGGCACTTGCTTTTATCCCTGCTAACCTCTTCCCCTCCCCCCAGCAGCTCAGTTTCAGCAGCACTATTGTTTAACCATATTAAAATTTCAACATGTACGGTTGTGGTTTCTCGTTTTCTTTTAACCCCTTGCAGAGAAGGCTCACAGAGTGGGATCTTTGCTAGATCCTGAAGGACACTTGCAACATTCTCTTGCAGAAGAATATTTTGTTCTAGCTATACCAGCTATTCACAATCGTGGTATGCTTACAATTTAGAGGTGTTCAACTGGCGGGGGTGGGGGGGTGGGGGGAGGGGGAGAAGAAATGATCCCACAGATTAAAAAAATGAATGACAAGCCCAGATGGAAACCAGCTTCCCATTTTTGGAAGTGTCACCTTTCATTCACTAAATCTGGTCCAGAGGGCTGTGTGTGTGTGTGTGTGTGTGTGTGTGTGTGTGTGTGTGTGTGTGTGTGTGAGAGAGAGAGAGAGAGAGAGAGAGAGAGAGAGAGAGCATAGAAAACTATGTATTTTTGTTTCCACCCATGACAACTAGCAGATTTCACAGCTCATTAAAATATGGTGATGGGGCTCTCTTGATAGATGGCTTTGGAGAAGGTTAGACAAAGCAATGCAGTTCTAGGGGGAGGAGGCGAATGTAGCATGGAACAAAAGTCACCCTTCTCTCCCTGGCTGCCTCTTTGACACAATCACTCAGAAAAGGAAGGCGAGATCCAAAGGAAAGAAATTAACCAGGGGAGGAAAAAAAATTAAAAGTCAACATACAGATGCTTCGGCACCTGCTATCTTAGGGCAGCCCTGCAAGGCAATCCTTGGGGGGCTGCCCATCTCCCCCTCCCCAGCATGTCTTTGTTTCTTCTTGCCTGTCCCTCTCGCTGCCTTTCCTGGATGCTCCAAAAAGACCATCTTTGCTCTGCCAAGCGCCACTTCCCCTCCGCGGATTGACAGCCTGCCTTCCGCACATCCACACCCCATCAGCCGAACAATAGATGGGAAGGGGGGAACCCCGTGGGGAAAAGCCGGGCTGGGGGAAGGGGTAGGGCTGGGGGTGAAAGGGGTAGGGGGCCGGAGGAGGCGCGCACTAGGGCTGCAAGCCTATGCACACTTACCTGGGAGTAAGCCCCACTGGACACAATGGGGCTTACTCCTGAGTAGACCTGCCTAGGCGTGCGCTGTAGGCTTGGCAGTGTGGACAAGGTCAAGAAGGGAGGGACAAGGGGGAGGACCCCAAACTTGGGGGCTGGGGACGCAGGGAGGGGAAGAGCCCCCCGAGGGCGAAGGCTCCTACCTGGCGTCCTGGAGGGCTGTGGCCGGGCTCCCCCTCCTCGGGCGCCGGGGCGTTAGCAGGAGCAGCCGCCCAACGCGCTCCGCTCCCGAGCCTCCTCCATTGCTCGCCCCGCCGCTGCTGCCACACCATGGCAAGGCGAGCAGCGAGCCAATTCCAGGCTCCGGCGATCACATGCTCTCGCTCCCGCTCCCCTCCTGCTGCCTCCGGTGGAGGGGGACCAGCTGCGCGCTGCCTGCCAGAGGGGCCCCGATCCTGGGCATCCCCAGGCACCTGGTGGTGCCTCCTGGAAGCCTCGCCTGGCTCAGCCTGGGGCCTGGACTGGCATCTGGCTCAAGGAGATCGCCCCCCCCCCAAGGACTCTTGTTCTCTAAGCAGTGGCGTAGCTAGAGAGGGGGCAAAGCACTAAGTTTTGCAGGGAGCCTCCCCGGGGCGTGCAAACTGCCCCTCCCCTTCGAAGTCATTCAGGGCGGGGGGAGCAAAACGGAGGCGAATGCTTTGCCCTCTTCTTTGCCCCCTCTATCTACGCCACTGTGCTTTGCCCCCTCTAGCTACGCCACTGTCCCCCAGGAGGGACCCCCTTGATGCCCTCTGGCACCGGCTCTCCCCGCATCCCCACCCCACTGCTCAGAGGAACCCGCTCCAGCGTCCGCGAGCTCTTCCTCCAAGTCACCGGATTCCCAAGGCTCGCTTCGCCCTTCCTTCCAGGCTTTCTCAAGATTCCTCTCTATCGCTGTACCAGAGCCCAGGTCCAGCCACCCCACTGCCCTTCCGATCCCCGCATGCAAGAGACTCTTTCTAAAGTCCCCACGTCCAGAGCTGGACGGAGATCATGGCCTTATCTGGACACTCTCAGCCCCTAAGAATGGGCCAGCTTTGAAGACTGGTCTGTCTTTGGCTCACTGACTGAGCCCAGGTTTCTTGGGATGAGCCTTTCAACAACCGTGGGGGGGGGGTTGATTCATAATGGGGGACTGGGGGGGTGAGGCTGGGGGTGAGAGCAGGCCCGTAGCTAGAAGGAGGCCAGCGTGGGCACTGCCCACCCTGCGTCAGCAGTTTGCCCACCCTCACATTGACTAGTCTTTGATATTTCTCCATACTAATCCTTTCATTCTGATCTTATACACCAGTATAGATACCTGTCATAATTGCCCACGCTGACAAAATAGTCGCCCACCCACCCCTAGAATCCTGACTACAGGCCTGGGTGAAAGTGCCCAGCAAATGATGCATTCTGCCTTTCACCTGTGACCACCACTGGTAGATTTCAGAGCTCATTAAAATGCAGTACCCAAGCCAGCGAGCGCACTGATCAATGGCTTTGGAGACAAAGCCAGGCAGTTCTGCGGAGGGAGGTACAGCGTGGAACCAAAGCCATCTCTTGCCCAACCCTTCTGTCGCTCAGAGATGGAAACAAGGCACTTCATGAAGGCCAGATTCAGGGGTGGAACTGCGGTCTATCCCAGCCACTCTTTGTCACCTGAACAGAAAGCCAGCCTGAGCATCGATGGTCTGGGGGAGGGGTAGAGAGGAGTTCAACACTGGGAATGGAAATGGCTTTGAGAACACTGGCATCTTCTCTAAGGACACAGTCCTAACCCTTTTTCCAGCTCTGACATAAGGACAATGCATTTCCGAGGTAAGGGAACAAACATTGCCTTACCTTGAGGAGACCTCCATGATTGCCCCCCAACTGCAAGATGCAGTACATGCCCCACAGGCACAACTGTGCCAGTGCTGGAAAGTTGGTTAGGATTGCGCCCTAACAGTGATTCCCAACCTGGGGTACCTGTACCCCCAGGGGTAATTGCCAGGACCTTTAGGGATACTAAAAAAGAATTATGCACAGGAAGGATAGAGTGGTGTTATGTCTCTCACATAACACCAGAACCAGGGGACATCCACTGAAATTGAGTGTTGGGAGAGTTAGGACAGACAAAAGAAAGTATTTCTTTACTCAGCATGTGGTTGGTCTGTGGAACTCCTTGCCACAGGATGTTGTGATGGCCTCTGGCCTAGGTGCCTTTAAAAGGGGATTGGACAAATTTCTGGAGGAAAAATCCATTACGGGTTACAAGCCATAATGTGTATGTTCACCCTCCTGATTTTAGAAATGTGCTACGTTAGAGTGCCAGATTCAAGGGAGGGCACCAGGATGCAGGCCTCTTGTTATCTGGTGAGCTCCCTGGGGTATTTGGTGGGCCACTGTGAGATACAGGAAGCTGGACTAGATGGGCCTATGGCCTGATCCAGTGGGGCTGTTCTTAATTGAATAATGGCAGAAAAAAGCAGGTCTGTATTAGAATGCCTTGTGGGGATTTTGGTCATCAAATTGTGTATTATCAGATATGGACCAGTAGTTGAAAACAGACAAATTTGAAATAACAGCAGCTATATTAATTATAAACATTTTGCTCATATGAGAGGTACAATTTATGGAAATGGGCTGCCAAATGGTATGCAAGTGAAATAAATAAATAAATAAATAAATAAATAAATAATAATAATAATAAACTTTATTTATATCCCGCCCTTCTCCCTAAAGGGACCCACTGAAAAACATTGGGAACCACTGTCCTAGAACATAGGTGTCAAACTCATTTCATATAGTTGGCTGAATAGTATTCCTGGCACCTGCTGAGAGCCAAAAGTGACATCATTAAGCAGGAAGTGATGTCATCTATGTGTGGCCCACATGATAGTTGGACTCTTCCACCACCTCGGCAGCATCTTCTTCTCTCACCCTCTTGGTCTGCTCCTTACCCCACAGCGTTCCTCCTTCTGTTGCTCCCTTCCAGAGCCTCAGCAGAAGCAGAGCTGCTGAAAGGGCAGTACTGGGAGAGCCCAATAATCACAGGGGCAGGATAAAGAGCTTCCGTGTTTGACACCCCGTCCTAGGAGGTAATATGCAGTACAGATAAAATTTCTTTGTGTATAAATGCTATGGGGATGATGCCACCAAATTGTGGGCAGTAAACTTGGGTCTGAGTTGTATGCTGCAAGTGCTACATGACCACTATATAATCTATATACTGTACTGCAGTGCTTCCCAAACTTTTCAGCACCAGGACCCACTTTTAAAATCAACACTCCATTGTGACCCGCCAGACCAGGGGTGTCCAAACATTTTAGCAGGAGGGCCACATCATTTCTTTGACACTGTGTTGGGGGCCGGGGAAAAAAGAATTAACTTACATTTCAAATTTGAATAAATTTTCATAAATGAATATATTTGAGATGGAACTTACATGAATGAATGAAGGTCTTGCAATAGCTCAAGACCTATAAAAGACCTTGCACAAAGCAAGGCCAGCGTTTTCTTCGCTTTCACTGCTGGATCACAGATGTGAAACAGCAAGTAGTGGTGGGAGCCCTCGTCCCCCAGCTCAAGTGAGAGTCGAACAGTCGCCCTCACAGTGAGAGCAGTTGCGTCAGGCCAGCATGGGCTCCAGCAAGTCTCTGGAAGGCCAGAGGCTCACTGGAGACTGGGACCTCTCCGCCAGTGGAATTGGGAGCCCCTGAGGGCCACAAGTGGCCCCTGGGCCGGGGTTTGGGCACCCCTGTGCTAGACAAAAAAAGAGATCTGGAAAGAAATATTGAATTTAGTAATAATTGCCAATTAGTTTTAATCATTATTTAATAATAATAATTTAATTATACAATATAAATTATAATTATTTACTAATATAATTGATAATTAATTATTAATAATAATTGGGGTCCTGTGCTCCCCGAGGCTGCTTAGTCAGTTCTCTTTACACACAAATCACTTATCTGCAAGGGGCAGAAATGTCACCTACCTCTCGTTATCTGTTCCTTATCTGCGAATACTTTGCTGGTGCACTTGGAGTAAGAACATAAGAACAGCCCCACTGGATCAGGCCATAGGCCCATCTAGTCCAGCTTCCTGTATCTCACAGCGGCCCACCAAATGCCCCAGGGAGCACACCAGATAACAAGAAACCTCATCCTGGTGCCCTCCCTTGCATCTGGCCTTCTGACATAACCCATTTCTAAAATCAGGACGTTGCGCATACACATCATGGCTTGTAACCCATAATGGATTTTTCTTCCAGAAACTTGTCCAATCACCTTTTAAAGGCATCCAGGCCAGATGCTGTCACCACATCCTGTGGCAAGGAGTTTCACAGACCAGCCACACGCTGAGTAAAGAAATATTTCCTTTGTCTGTCCTAACCCTCCCAACACTCAATTTTAGTGGATGTCCCCTGGTTCTGGTATTATGTGAGAGTGTAAAGAGCATCTCCCTATCCACTCTGTCCATCCCCTGCATAATTTTGTATGTCTCAATCATGTCCCCCTTCAGGCGTCTCTTTTCTAGGCTGAAGAGGCCCAAACGCCGTAGCCTTTCCTCATAAGGAAGGTGCCCCAGCCATCTTAGTCATCATCTTAGTCGCTCTCTTTTGCACCTTTTCCATTTCCACTATGTCTTTTTTGAGATGCAGCGACCAGAACTGGACACAATACTCCAGGTGTGGCCTTACCATAGATTTGTACAACGGCATTATAATACTAGCCGTTTTGTTCTCAATACCCTTCCTAATGATCCCAAGCATAGAATTGGCCTTCTTCACTGCCGCCGCACATTGGGTCGACACTTTCATCAACCTGTCCACCACCACCCCAACATCTCTCTCCTGATCTGTCACAGACAGCTCAGAACCCATCAGCTTATATCTAAAGTTTTGATTTTTTGCCCCAATGTGCATGACTTTACACTTACTGACACTGAAGCGCATCTGCCATTTTGCTGCCCATTCTGCCAGTCTGGAGAGATCCTTCTGGAGCTCCTCACAATCACTTCTGGTCTTCACCACTCGGAAAAGTTTGGTGTCGTCTGCAAACTTAGCCACTTCACTGCTCAACCCTGTCTCCAGGTCATTTATGAAGAGGTTGAAAAGCACCGGTCCCAGGACAGATCCTTGGGGCACACCGCTTTTCACCTCTCTCCATTGTGAAAATTGCCCATTGACACCCACTCTCTGCTTCCTAGCCTCCAACCAGTTCTCAATCCACGAGAGGACCTGTCCTCTAATTCCCTGACTGTGGAGTTTTTTCAGTAGCCTTTGGTAAGGGACCGTGTCAAACGCCTTCTGAAAGTCCAGATATATAATGTCCATGGGTTCTCCCACATCCACATGCCTGTTGACCTTTTCAAATAATTCTATAAGGTTCGTGAGGCAAGACTTACCCTTACAGAAGCCATGCTGACTCTCCCTCAGCAAGGCCTGTTCGTCTATGTGTTTTGAGATCCTATCTTTGATGAGGCATTCCACCATCTTACCCAGTATGGATGTTAGGCTGACCGGCCTATAGTTTCCCGGGTCCCCCCTCTTTCCCTTTTTAAAAATAGGCGTGATATTTGCTATTCTCCAATCTTCTGGCACCGTGGCCGTTTTGAGGGAGAAGTTGCATACCTTAGTCAAGAGATCTGCAACTTCATTCTTCAATTCCTTAATAACTCTTGGGTGGATGCCAGCAGGGCCCGGTGACTTATTGATCTTTAATTTATCAATGAGGTCTGAAACATCTTCTCTTTAACCTCTATCTGACTTAACTCCTCGGTCAGGAGGTGCCGTTCGGGCAGCGGTATCTGTCCGAGGTCTTCTGCCATGAAGACAGATGCAAAGAACTCATTTAATTTCTCTGCCATCTCTAAGTCTCCTTTTATCTCCCCTTTCCCTCCCTCACCATCCAGAGGGCCAACCGCTTCTCTGGCAAGTTTCCTGCTTCTAACATAATTGAAGAAGCTTTTATTATTCCCCTTAATGTTGCTGGCCATGCATTCCTCATAGTCTCGCTTGGCCTCCCTATCACCTTCTTACATTTCTTTTGCCACAGTTTATGTTCCTTTTTATTCTCCTCATTGGGGCAAGACTTCCATTTACGGAAGGAAGCTTCCTTGCCCTTCACAGCCTCTCTAACTTGGCTGGTTAGCCATGCGGGCACCCTCCTGGATTTAGTGGAATCCTTCTTTCTTTGCGGTATACACCTCTGCTGGGCCTCTATTACTGTTGTTTTAAGCAGCCTCCATGCACTCTGGAGAGATTGGATTCTTTTTACCCTCCCTTTCAACCTCCTTTTAACCAGCCTCCTCATTTGGGGGAAGTCTGCCCGTCGGAAGTCAAGGGTTTTTGTTAGAGATTTGCCTGGTATTCTTCCCCCAACGTGCACGTCAAAATGGATCGCAGCATGATCACTGTTCCCCAATGGCTCAGTAACGTTTACATCTCTAACCAGGTCCTGCATACCGCACAATATTAAATCCAGTCACCTGTCCTCTGGTGGGTTCCGTGACTAGCTGCTCTAAGCCACAGTCATTTAGCACGTCAAGAAATCCGGTTTCCTTTTCGTGACCAGAACACAAATTGACCCAGTCAATATGAGGATAATTGAAGTCCCCCATGATTACAACCCTGTCCCTCCTTGTCACCTCCCTGATCTGTTTCCTCATTTCAAGGTCCCCATCCGATTTCTGGTCTGGAGGACGATAGCACGCCCCCAGTATTACATCGCTGCACAAACCTGGTAATTTAACCCACAGAGATTCTACGGTGGAGTCAGACCCACCTTCAATCTCTACTTTGCTGGATTCTATCCCTTCCTTAACATAAACGGCCACCCCACCTCCAACACGCCCCTGCCTGTTCCTCCTGTAGAGTTTATAGCCCGGGATTGCGGTATCCCACTGATTCTCCGCATTCCACCAGGTTTCCGTTATGCCCACTATGTCAATGTTTTCCCTTGTCACCAGACATTCCAGTTCTCCCACCTTTGCTCGTAGACTTCGGGCATTCGCATAAAAGCATTTGTACACGGAATGCCCTAGGATGGGCTGCTTATTCGCTCCTTTGTCCCCGCATCCTCTCATTGTGCCAAACCGTCTATCACATCCCATCACGCTACCTTTCCCAATTTCTTCTCCTACTCTGCCTTTGTCTTGTTGTTCTCTAACCTCCCCATCCTCATCCCATAGGGATGAGGAGTCCCGAACCGGATGCCCCTCGGCTCCTGTCGGCCTTCCCCCAGGGATCAGTTTAAAAGTAGGGCAGGGGGTCCGTGCAGCTACAAGCAGGCAGGTGTGAGAGGTTGCGGGGACAGAAGAGACAGTGGCTCCATCATGAGCAGAAGGCTATGCTGGTGCCATGCAGGGGGGAGAGGAAGATACAGCCAATGGGGAAGGAGTTGATGTAATCATGTTCAGCCAATTATACCCCTTGATTTTTAGAAAGTTGTCTGGATTAGGTCTGTTTTCCACATCAAATGGGCATTGGGATTGGCCCATCAAAATCGTCAGTCACATTTGTGTTGGCTTCCAGACTTGCCCCACCATCTAGGGGACTCCAGCTGAATCTTCATATCCCTGGCGACAATGACAGGCCGATGATGAGAGGTCTCTGGAAGACTACCTGAGGGCTGGGGCAAGGCCAGGGAAGGCTGAGGAAGAAAAATGGTGAACCAACCCCCTCCCACTGCTCAAATCTGAGGCCTCATTTTTGGGCCAGCAACCAATGTGTCGAGGGATAACCAGCTCAAGAGGATGCATCAGATGTTGATGAGTCCTCGCTATCACCCAGCCCCATATGGTTATGAATCCCAGTTATGATTCAAGTTCATAAAGTTCATAGAATGTATAATGAAGAGAGTCCCCTGCAACCTAACCCCATTTTTCTCATAGGCTTACTGATTCTGTATCTGAATGAGTTCCCTCAAATGTATCTGTATCTGAAATGGAGTTCCCTCAAACCTATACAGTCATTCCATGGTCTCCAAGGCTGAACTGGAGAGCAAGATGCAGAGTTAGGAACTTCCAGGTCAGACAAAAGGCTGAAACAGAGTTCACACATGATCCATGGCATGCCAATTACTAGAAAACAGGAAAGTGTTGTTTTGATTTGGGGATATGAAGACTACCTCATACCAGCTAATGGTTTTGTTCTGCGAACTGGGCAAGGGTGCTTGTAAATAATGTCTTTTAAAAAAAAAATTATTTCAAAAACTCATGGAGTAAAAACATCCTTTCCACAGCTTTAAGACTTTAAGACCAGGGACAGCTGAACTAGTTGAATGTGGCCTTAAAGCCCGTAGAAAGGATTTTTTACTCCATGACACGTCTGAGCACAGAAGACTCAGTTCCTTTGTTTCAAAAACTTTTTACAACCCACCAAAAATCAGAACATGACTTACTGGTGGATCCTGACCGAGTTTGAGAAACACTACAGTACTGTAATCAGTTTTATGTTCCAGCTTGCAAGTTTCAGTCAACATCCTGACAACTGTATTCTGGTCCAAATGAAGTTTTCAAACTTGGGGGGGGGGGGGGTACTTCTAACAGTACTTCTAAATACTGTTAGAAGTATATTTTCACACAACGTCCCTTTGTAGACACATGGAGGGATCTCTAGGCTCTGCTTGATCACTGCCTGGACAGGATTGGAACTAGGAGTCCTTAACCAAGAACTCTGGGATGAAAGAGTGATCCTGTTTCTTGGTCTGCCTTTTACCTGACAGCCTTCCACCTTCCATCTCTTTGTCTGCAATGCAAATGTTTTCACTGACAGCACCTCTCCTCTGTAATCCAACTAAGCAGAGAGAAGCCTCTGAATTTAGTGCCCCAAGCCATCATGAGTGCTTTTGTACCAACAGTTCACCAGCCTGATTGGAAGGACAAATGAGGCAAGCAGACAGGCAAAGAGAACAGATATTCACAGTAAGAAAATTTCCTCTCTCTTGTCCCTTCAAGAGGGCACTCTTGTACTGCTGTATAAGAGCAGTATCCTCCCCCTGCCCCCAACAGGTCAGATTTATCTGTGTCATGGCACCCAAGTAAGAATGCAAGCTTAAGTTGCTGCTTTGCAAATCTCTTCCATAGAAATGCAGCAATGGACCTCCTCCAGTGTAACCACCCCCCATGCGGAAGAGGCAGTGATACCTCTTGGAAGAGATTGACCCAGGGACTTGTAGGCCATATGCATTCCCAAAGCCATCGTTGAAACAAAGATGATGAAATATGTCTGCCTTCCCCCCCCATGTTTGTCACAGAAAGAAACAAACAGGGCCTCCTCCTGTGCAGATTGGCCTTCCTCAGTGCCCATCAAGTGTACAGAGTGTGCCACCTCTTTTCCTTTGACATTACCAGTCTAAGACAAAAGGACATGATCGAGACCCTATAGAAAACAGAATTAATTTTTGGAAACAAACAAGGAGTCAGTTCTCAATATCATTTTGTCCTGATGGAATATGCACAGCTGGGGAACAGAAAACCAGGCTCCCAAGTCTACCACCCTCCTGGCCGATGTCATCACCACCGAAAAATTCTGAGCATTAACAACTTCAAGGACGACATAGTCAGGGTTCTAATGGCATATAAACCTTATGCTTTGTTGGATTCTGAAGCCAAGGAATAGGTGTGAATCTACTTTGGAGTGGAGATAATGTCTACGATGTGCTCCCAGGGAGCCTCTCTCCAGAGCATAGGCATCAATGTTGCGTTGGACCAAACTTGGCAAAAGTGCTCCCATGGGAGTGCTCTTGATGCCCCAGCTGAGGGTTGTTTCTTACAGGGTGACCCAAAAAAACAGAACCCACAAATCTTTGAATAAAACTGTCAATTTCAATTTTTCATCTTTGGAAAGAACATGACTTTTATGCAAAGCGACCAAGATAACTGAAACTTTGGGGAATAATCGTATACAGATTGAAGTTTGAGTCCAGTAAGTTTCTTGAAATTTACTGGACCTTTGTAGGATTTAATAAAATTTTTATGGGTTCTGGTTTTTTTGGGTCACCCTGTACTTAGGGAACACCCTTCACTTAGGGAAGGGGTGTGAGGAGCCAGGGTTGCTATTCTCCTTGAAACACTGCCTATAATGCTTGAGCCCTCAGGAAAGATTTGAAGAGTAACATAGGAAGGGGGGGTTGTAATGACAAGAACTGGGCACACAGCATGTTTGCACATGTGTTCACTGAAGAGTAGAGAGCAACATTATACAAAGAAAATATTCGTCAGAGTGCAACTACTTTCTTTCTACTACTCAAGCAACTGTTGTCTTTAGCCTATTTTGCAAAGTGGTGGTTGATTTTCATGCCCTATATATATCAAAATATATATATATTTGCCCTATATATAGCAATATCAATATATATATAGATAGATTCTTTAATTATTTATAAGCAATGCTGCAGTATTTTAAAATCAACAATTTGAGTATCTTTATCTGTATTGCTTAGCAGCACATACCAAATGAAGAATAATTGGTAATGAATACATAAAGAGAAAGTGTCACATTTTCAGTTATTTAAAACTCTCCAAGTCGAAAAATAATCTTGGAGCTGTTTCAGGACAGTTGTGGTTTGCAATCACATCATGACATGCAGGTATACGGAATAAAAAATTGGTGTTCAGAATTACATTCATAGTATCCATTTTTGAAAAGTTCATTATTTTCCTAAATCCAACTGCAATATGATCCTAAGGGTGCAATCCTAACCCACTTTCCAGCACCGACATAAGGGCAATGCAACTCCGAGGTAAGGGCACCAACATTCTCTTACTTTGAGGAGGGCCCTACGAGTGCCACCCAACTGCAGGATGCAGCACACATCTAATTGGCACCACTATGCTGGTGCTGGAAAGTTGGTTAGGATTTGGGCCTAAGAGATTTAGGGCCAAATTCTATCCAACTTAGCAGTGCTGGTGCAGCCATGCCAATGGGGGTTGTGCTGCATCCTGTGGTGGTGGGGCAGTCATGGATGCTTCCTCAAGGTAAGGGAATGTTTGTTCCCTTATCTCAGGGCTGCATTGTGGCTACATCAGTGCTGGAAAATTGGATAGGATTGTGCTCTTATTCATTTATTTAGTGGATGTTTAAAGGGGTCAAGTATTAACAGTAAACAATACATGCTTAAGAACATAAGATAGAATCTCAGAAGTTTGAGAGAGACAAACACCATCAGAGTTTGCACCAAGTATTTTAAAGTAAGCTTGCAGAAGACCTACTTGTGACTCTGGTAACAGATGAAGCAGATTAGATACTGCATCTTAAGAGCACATTCACAATTCATTTTCTCCTTTGTGTCCTCTGTTGCCACTTTCTGTTTGAAAAATGTAAGAGGTGCTGTCATAAAATGTCTGTATGTTATGTGTATTTCTGTGTATATTTTGTCTATTTCTGTGTCAGAGCAAGCTTAAAATTCAGTGGTCCACTCTGTCAGTCAGAGCTGGAATGCAATTTATAGGCAGCTTGCCAGACAAAGGAAAAAGGAATGCAAATTAGAACCAGCAAAACTGTTTGTCAGATCTGTGGGATTCCAAGGAGAGCCAGTAGAGTGCCTGGTCCCAGCTGGCTGCTCTCCAATAAGAGGAAATGTAGAAATCAGTTGAACAGGTGATGTCACTCC
The DNA here is from genome assembly GCF_035046505.1 of Tiliqua scincoides. Classification (NCBI taxonomy): domain Eukaryota; kingdom Metazoa; phylum Chordata; class Lepidosauria; order Squamata; family Scincidae; genus Tiliqua; species Tiliqua scincoides. Next base: position 66,010,024 of record NC_089826.1, read on the forward strand.
ATGCAAGGGGGTAAAGCCCCAGCCAACCGGAAACTTCCTTCCTCCAGCCATTGAGAGGGGAGCTTTACAGGTGCTTTCAAAGTTCCCAGTAACACTGAGTTAAACCATGTGTGAGATTCCATAGCACCTCAGCACCATCTGCTGGTGAATTGTATGATTACAGAATTATAACCTTTTACCAAAGTCAATTTTTTTTACTTCTTTCTCTTGCTTATTTGATTCTTTTTTTCCCTTTTATTAGCACTTTAATAAACTTTTTGCATATTATTCTAAGTCTGCCTTGTTTGTGGAAAAATCAGTGGATTGTCATATCTCTTCTCTCCCTGCAGGCACTACAGAGAGAATGATTCTGATAGAGACCCCTGAGGTTCAGTATTGTTCTAGTGGGGGCGGGGGGTTCTGCCCATCGCGCCCCTCTGGCTAGCGTGATCTCCTGAGCTGGTGGCAATGGATTCAAATTACCAAGGCTTCCCCTAGTAAGCTATGTCCCCAAACAAGGGGAAGAGAGGAACCCTGACAGGTACAGAAAAGGTACTGTGCTAAATAAGCCATCAATATCTTAAACAGGAATAAATAGCCTTGAGTGCTCCTTTCTGGAGTGGAAAGTCGGGATATAAATTCTACTAATAAATAAATAAAATAAATAAATGGTAATCCTTACTCTGAAAGATTAAGTAGGAGATCTTTTATTAAAAACAATAGACTAACAGGTTTATTAAAAATAGATTATGCATATCCAGGTTTAAGATTAGGGTCCTCCATCTTCATTGCAAGACATTATCTGTTCTTATTGGTGTCTTTCGTGAAAACTGGAAAATACAAATTTTCCTTCAAAAGTGCGTAAGTCAGTCTGTAATCATGATTTGAAAACTGTAATTTCCTCATCTAGTCCTAGTACACAATAATAAGTATACTGTCACCATATATTATATCATTAAGTACAAATATTAATCAATACACTGGAAAAAGACAATAAATTATTATTTCAGATTACACTCTAATCCAGAGAGTCATGCATTCTGAGAAAAGATGGATCTCCTATATTCATAGTGGTCCTTGAACCTCTTAATGACTGGAGAACAAGTGCATGGCTTAGCCCTCTGTTAACAAGATAGAACAGGCAATCCGTTGCGAGATGAGGGATCTTCATGCTCAGTATAAATATTACACCCAGAAAAGGTTGCTGGACGTGGATAAGTCAACATGGCATAAAACAGTTAACCTACTGAGGAATACGTCTCAGACCCTGCTACTATATTACAACATTATTATAACATGAGTATCAAGTTTATCAGCCTTCTTGAAAAAATTCCAATCATTCCTTACTTCACTTACCTAATAGTTTGCCTATCCTAACCTGCTTGTTTTAGGACTTTAACACTCCAAGCTCATCTGTGAAAATACATCCAAGTTTGTTTCTGAACTTTAAAAAAAGAATAGTAATCATGTTGCCAGATCTGGCTAAGACATACATATTGTATCATTTAATACTAGCATGATAATCTAACCTCTGTTTTTATAAGATCTGATCAAGTATTAATTTTAGAGAAAAATTTAATATAAGATTTCCAGAAGGTTATGAAGCAGCTTCAAGTTAAATCAAGCATTCCTAATTGCATACAGATCATATAAACTAGTAAAGTCTAAATAAAAATCTTAAAATAGCCAAAAGCAGAAAAAAAGGTGACTGAAGATTCTGTATCTCCAATTTCACCTGGTCTACAGAAAACAATAGCTTGCAAATTCATATTTGGATTTTAGCAATTGTGGAAAAGCATTATAAACAACATGGGCTAATGATCCACACAAGTTATTCCAGTTCCACTTCTTGTCTTAAGCAAGAGCCAATGCCCGCCAATATAGTCAAGGACAAGTAGCCCTGCTAGGTGTGACAGTAGAAAGTTGCAAGGTTGATTGTAAATTAACACACTCAATTTTTATAACATATTAATGTTTAGCAACATTTTAGAGGTAGAATGTATATCAACATAGACAACAGAGTGAGTCCCAACAGGTTAAACCTTTCATTATTGTTCTGCTTTTAAAATAATTGATTAGTCCTTGAAGCCCACATTTCTGAGAAGGAAAACAAAAATAAATAAAATGTTCACACTGACAGCACATCCATTCAAGACACAATGTCTTTCTTCAATATCTATTCTCAGTACTTCAAGTTAGACCACAGCATAATAAACACCATTTTTTTCATAATACAGACTGGAATAGTTATGCTGGTTGCACAAAAGCTATTGTAGTTTGCTGCATCCATGAAGCTGGGGCATGTGCCCAGACATTGTACCAGCACACACACACCCCCGCCCCATGAGCAGCAGATATCTGAAACCTCTCTATGCCAGTCTGTGTCTCTCAGTATTGATTTGCAATCTGGACTCCTGGAAAAATGCTAAGTGCAGACCCAAGTACAGTGGTGCCTAGCATAACGAATGCCCCGCGCACCGAAAAATTCGCATAACGAAAGAGCTTTTCGATTGAGTTTGGTAACTCGCATAACGAAAATTTCTGGCCGTGCTTCGCATAACGAAAAAAATTTTAGGTCCGTGCTTCGCATAACAAAGACTTTTTAGGTCCGTGCTTCGCATAACGAATTTTTTAAAAATTAAAAATTTCGTGTATGCTTCAAATTTTAGAAATCCTCTGTACAGTATGTATGCCTTTAAAGAGCACGTAATAAACACTTTGTAAACCAAATCTGACTTCGTTTTGACCTTTTTTGCCCATAGGAACGCATTAATTAGATTTCAATGCATTCCTATGGGAAAACGTGATTCGCGCAATGAAAATTTCGCATAACGAAAGGATTCGCGGAACGGATTAATTTTGTTATGCGAGGCATCACTGTAGTAAGTAAACAGATACTCAACTTATAGCACAATCTTATGCATATCTACTCAAGATTAAATCCCAGTGTGTCCAATGGGGCTTGCTTCCAGAAAAATGGGTACAGGATTGCGCCTCATCTACTTACTTGTCTGTTCGTTCTATTGTTCCTGCAGGTGCTCTCTCTGGAGAATGTGAAGGAGATCTCAGTGTTGAGCTAAGTGGGGATGAGTCACGACGTAGAGAAGTTGTAGAGAGACCATGCCGACGCATCTCTTGAATGGCACGTTCCCTATCAACCAGAAAACCCAACTTTGAATTTTGGAGGGTAGTGAGGCATTTTCCCATAATTAAAACCAATCGGTCACAATAAACTGGAACCCACAATATCTCAGCACTGCTATTTTGTAAGAAAAAACTCTAGAGATAGGAGAAGTGAGAAGGTTTGTAGCAGTACTTAAAGGTCCAATTCTATCCAACTTTTCAGAACCAGTGCAGTCACAATGTAGCCTGCAGGTAAGGGAACAAATGTTCTATCTTAAGGAGGCCTCCATAACTGCCTCCCCCCAGCAGGATGTAGCACGCGCCTTGTTGGCATGGTTGCACAGGCACTGGAAAATTGGATAGGATTTGACCATAAGGCTCCCCCTTCCATACTTTATCCCCTGTAGCAGCAGCGCCTACTACCTCAAAACCTCCCATTTAAGGTATTCTTTATTACAAAAGTATTTATATTCTGTATCTTTCATCCAAATAGGACCCTTTATTAACTGTTTAGTTTATCAAAATGTAAATATTGCTCAGCAGAGAAGATGAGCAAAAGGCACAATACATCCTTTCAGCTTTCACTTCTAGGCATGGGCACTGTTCAAAGCAAAAACAGAATTTTGGTGACCAGAATGACTTCCCCCTTTGTTCCACAGAGGAATCAATGCATTTATTTTATTTAAATCCCTTCAATCAAAAAGAACTCCAAGGTGGTTTACAATTATACAAAACAACCCAGGAGCCCCTTAGTTCTCTGGTTGATGCCTTTACTCACTTCTCCAGCCCTCAAACAACTGGAGCAGAGCTCTTCTTGGCAGGGAGGTATAATTAAACTCCCTGCAGTTGTTCCATTTCCTGGCTGATGGTGGGTCCAGGGTTGCTCTTTCCCTTGCCACAGTGTTCAGCCTGGGAAAAAAGGGGTACAACCTTGCCCCAAGGCTCTTCATTCTCTGGAAGATGCGTATGGGGAATCCAAAACTTTGAAGACAGTCATATGTGCTCACATGCATTAAGAATCTCTTGAGTCAGAGGTTGATGTCAAAAAACCTAATATAAACACTCTTATCCAAACTTTCTAATACCAGCTTTCTAAAAGAAAACAGCAAACAAAAGTTTAAAAAATGGAGTGCAAGCCAGCCAGAGTACAACACTTTTATGTTTTCAGTAGGAGTTCTGAATAATGGAGCTTAAAAAGGTATAATTTTGAATAGATTTGATTCCATATTTTTATTCACTTCACTTAAATATCTACCTTTTCATTCCAATTTGTGAATTTCACACACTGCAGAAAGTTCTTTTTTAATAAAAAGCTGCGTTTTCCCATTTTTTGCTGATTGTTTTTCTCTCCACAAGCAATAGTAAGAAAACAGTAAAATATGACTAAAGTTCTAATACCATATTAGGGGACTAATTAAAAAAATCTAAACAAGGACAAAATTATCTCTTGAACCTCCAAAGAACCAAGCTAGGTAAAAGGTATAATTCTTAAATCAAGATTTTAATAGTCAGAGATTAAACATTTTCTATAGAACTGCGTACAAAGGACTTTGTTTCATCTCTAAAGACAAGAATCCAAATTCATGGCATTTTTATAAGCAAATTTGCTTACCGTTCAAATCGTTCTGTTGTCAGCTGCCTTTTTACAATATCATAATCAGCCTGCAGCTGTGCAAGTTTATTTCGGAGAATAGAAACTTCTCTATTAAGACTAGTTCTAAAAATATTGCCAAACAAAGAAAAAGGTCTTTGCAATTGTACTTTTACAGATGGTATTTTACAGAAACTCTAAAAATAAGCACAAGCAAAGAAAATATGTCTGCAAGTATCAAGAGACAATGAACATGTATGGCATGTGTGGAAATTCATACATGCTCACTATGCATCCTGCTATGCAAAATGAGTGTAATACTTCTCAGCTGCAAAACTGTGTTAAGGGAAAAGGCTTAAGAGAGTAGCCTTTTTAAATTACACATACTTGGAAGAAAATTCAACTGAAATTGAGTCAAACTCAGCACACACTTTCTAATTCTGATGAATTCTTTCTTATAGGCTTCCAAGTAGTCACAATAAATAATAATATTTAACACATGTATAGCACTTCCTAAGTGAGCACACTAGTTCACAACTAAATGATTCCATCAGGTAATGCAACAACCCAATAAGGGCGCAAGGCTAACCCCTTATGTCAGTGCTTTCCAGCACTGACATAAGGGCAATGCAGCTCTGTGGTAAGGGAACAAACATTCCCTTACTTTGAGGAGGCCTTCGTGAGTGCCACCCAAGTGCAGGATGCAGCACATGTCCCATTGGCACTACTATGCCAGTGCTGGAAAGCACCGACATAAGGGGTTAGGATTGCACCCTAAGTTAAGTAAGCTATGATCCCCATTTTGCAGCTCAGGGGCTGAGGTTGAGTGGCTTGTTCAGTTTCACCTAGTGAGGGTTCATGGCAGAGGCAAGACCTGAACCAAGGAAGTCCTTATTCACAGCTCAGCCACTACACTACTCCCTTTCAAGCCAGACACAGAAGCTACATGAGACGGCAGTGAATTTATATTGGTACATGTTTGAACCAACCATTAAGCTAGCATCACATACTCCTTTACAATGTTGTAGCCTCTAACTCTGCGTGGCAGGGAACACTGTGCAAAGGAGAAAACATTACAGGTGTAAAAGGAATGTGTGATGCCAGATTTGCTTCCCCTCAATTTTGTTTAATCTTGAGATGCAAGTCTAGGAGTACTCAATGCAGGGCAATCCCTGTCCCTTGTGCCAGCCCAGGAGCATTGCAAACATGCCATAAGACAAATTTGCGCCTTCTTGTGAGTCAGCAAGGTTGGTGTGCGGAGGTGCACTGGCCTGCAGGAGCTGGAATAAGCCTCCACGCCAATGGAGGCTCTGAGTCTTGCCAAGTTGGCCAACACAAGACTCTGAGGTGGGAGGGGGCGGGAGGGAGGTGTTCCGGGGCGGGGTGAGGGCAGGCAGTGGGTGCCTCTGAATTGTTCAGAGGCAACAATGCAGATGGGACAGTTAGGGATGTGCTTTCAGCAAACATATAGACCAAGCTTGGGGGGGGGGGGTAAAATAACATGCAGGGTAAAGCACAAAACACATGGAAGCATAAATTGTTCAGAGGCATAAACAGCAGACTCACCGTTCTCGGTGCAAGAGTGGCAAGCATGCAGGCGGCTTTGGAGAGCGCGAGGTGGCGGCCCAGAGAGCCGGAAACATTGGTCGCATTGCTCTTGCGCTCCCATTCAGCCTCACGACTCAAGGTGCGAGGCAGCGGTGGGCAAGAAGCCGTGGCTACAGCATGCTGGCAGCAGCAAAGTACAGGCCCAGTACAAGCCTCCCTCCACTGCTTGCTGATTCACAAGTGTGAAGCAGCAGCGACAATGAGGGAAAAGCCAACCTCATTTCATACAAGGCCTACCATGAGACCTTCAGGTCTTCCGGTAGCTCCAGCCTTGAGCTATTGTGAGACCTTCAGTTCTCATGATAGCTCAAGGCCTACAGAAGGCCTTGCACAAACTCGGCCCACAGCTTGCGTAGGGCAGGTGCAGACCACAGAGGCTCCAGGAAGTTTCCAGTGGGCCAGAGGTTAATTGTAAAGGCATTCCCTACAGGTCAGATTGGGGGTGCCAGAGGACTACAAATGGCCTGGAGGCCAGGGTTTAGGTACCCCTGATCTAGACATCTCTACATGAAATTATAAACAACTGAAACAATGCATAGTAAGAAAGATAGATTTGTACTTTACAACGTACAGTTTACTTTCTGAGAGTGTGAGCTTGTCTTTGAGTAGCTGTATTTCTGAATCTTTTTCATGTGTTATCAAATGATTCTGAAACTCCTTGTCCCTGCTAGTAGTCAAGAGTGTTTCCAGGTTTTGTATTGTAACTCGTTCGCTGGACAATTGCTTTTTTAACAGCTCTGCTTCTGCTTTTGCATCTTCTAATTCTGACACAATCTAGAACATAAAAATAATTGGTTCAATCAGCAATTTTATTTATAGATATCCTTTCACATATAATCCCCAAAATGGCAAGAAACAAAACACCCAAAGCAATTCAAACTGTACAGATGCAGTGCTTAGCAATGGTTTTAAGTGTTAATATATGAATATTTTAACTATGTTAAGGAATGGCTGCAAATCAGGATGTACAACCATGGTTTGAAATGGGTTTGTGAACCATAATTAGGCAATACATCTACATTAAGTAAACCATTGCTACAGCTGTTTCTTCAACATCTCTGCCCATAAGGTGACCAGCAGGTCTCACTGAACCATGTACTGGGGAAACGAAGGGAAGATTTGGTAAACTAAAACTATGGTTTTGAGGTACATTCAAGATTTTAACCAGAATTAAGGAAATAAACCACAGCTAGTGCCAATGATGAACAAGGATTATATGAGCATCAGGCAGCAGAAGTGACAGCCATGGCCCTTGAGATCAAAGATAAATTCCCAAACATGTTATGAATGCTTGGTCTACAAGGCTATTAAGAAAAGCACCACAAACTAAGAAAACCAAGATTCACATGCAAGATGATACAAGAATGTAGTGCAGTCAGAGACAGTATAGTCCAGGGTCAGAATCTGGACTAACCTGGGTTGAAATACCTATTCAGCTTTGGAAAACCCATTCTCAGTTCTTCTGCTGTAAAATATGAACAACAGTAACTACCTCACAGAGTCATTGAGACTTAAGTATTGTACAGCATTCTGCAGCTTAACATATTAGAAATGATTTGTTGTTAGATAAATTTTGGATTTTTGAGAGTTTCTCGTGCCTCTTTGTGGCCTGTCTCTCTGAAAATCAGTTTATAATTTGATGTCAGATTTCACTTGTTCCCTCAAGTGCAGAACTTAATTTAGATGTGCTATAAAAAATTAAATTTTTACCTTCTCAAATTCCAGAGATTTGGATGTTAACTGACGTGAGAGCTGATCTTTGCTGGACTCCAGTTTAACACACAGGTCTCTAACAGAAGTCACATCAACTGACATTGTTGACTTGTCTTCTTTTTCACGTTTAAGACTCTCCTCCAGTCTAGCCATATTTTTTGCCATTGAAGAAATCTGTGATTCATAAGCTTGGTGTGCAATGATATGCTATGTGAAAGACAAAAGCAACCTTATTACTAGGTATATACATGCGATGATGCCTTCCCCTATATATCAGCTGAAATCCAAACTTTCTCTATTTATACAAAGAAAAATTCTCCAGCCATCCCGCCCCCTCCTTCCTCTGTTATCTCTCTTGCATCTCTTTCTAAACTCTGAGCCTCCATGGACAGGAACTATCCTCTCAGCTGTTGTAAAGCACCATGCATAGAGATGGTGCTATATTAATAACAACATGAAGTTTTTTTTTCTTCCAAATTACACTGAAAGCCATTCGTGAGACCTAACAAGCAATGGGTAAGAACAGAAGTAGATCTGAAATGAGTTTTCCCTTGAGCAAACACTGATGATTAATTAACACTACCTGCTCTTTGCAGAAGCCAAGGCATTAAGAAAGCACATCAGAATAGTGAGCCAGGCAGCAAAACTGAGCTAACATTACCTCCTGAATTTCTTTTTCCAATAGTTCCACTCTCTCTCTGAGGTGTCTTCGCTCAGTGTCAACAGAGAGGAGTTCCAGTCGTACTGAGCTGCTTTGTCCCTCAGCTTGATGGGCCTTTACTTCCCAGTTCTCAGCTTCACTATGGAGCATCTGGAACTTTTGCAGCAACTCCTGGTTTTCCCTTTCCTAGTTCAAATAGAAACGTGCATCCACTGAGCAATGAATCACCATGACAGCCCCAGTCCCTTGACCCTTTTTATGCTTGCAAGCCAAATCAGCAATCTGCTGATTTGAAGATTCAGACTACATATTGAAGGAATAGAAACCTGAATGAGTACTTTTCTCAATTGAGGACGGAGGAATCTCCTAGGGACTCTTTTTCATTAAGTACCTGTACATTTTGTTGCTGTTCTTATATTATTTGTGTTAATGCTGTTTTTCACATCTTTTAACTGCACCAATACCATTTTTACTTTTAATTGTGCAGTGGGCCCTCAGTATCTGTGGGAGATCCATTCTATGACCCCCTGCAGATTCTGATTTCCACAGATAATGAAATCCACGGGGAAGATCTCGTAGGACCTCCCAGAAGTGCCTTCTGGTAAAGTTCGGGAGGTCAAGTGAGGCCCTCCAGTCGCAAGCTTAACACCAGTGGATACTGAAATCCACAGATGTCAGTCTGAGGATAAGAAGGGACCACTGTATTTTACACTGCATTTTTGTTGTTGTACACTGCTTTGAGCACTTGAAAAAAGTATATAAATCTTATAAATAAATATGCTCCTTATTACACAGATTAATCTCTCGCCCTCCTTCAAGAAAGAGAGAATTTCATCCTGTTCAGAGTCCAAAAAATGAGTCAGGACCTCTACAGGTTTAAAAACAGATGGCAATTTTATATATTGACAGAAATTATAAATGTATACAAGGATATCTTTCCCTTCTTATGCTTCCTCCTGTACTAATTTTAAAGGGCACTGTGGAGTGCATTTCACTCCACAATGAAATGCAAGTCTCAGGTCCAGCTGGGATCCAAATGTGCATGTGCCCACTGCACTAGAGCAATAGGTCTTAAGTTTAAAAATCAATTTGAAGGTTTGGTATGACAGCTGCATTGAAGGAAAACTCAAAAATAGCAAAATGCAGTGGATGTGCTCTTCCAATAAGTCTTCAAATTGTTTTTTAAATACAAAATACAAAAGAAAGAGTATTGTTAAACTAAAGGTAGGGGATAAAAGTGCTTACATAAATACAATGTGAAAGACTTTTGTGTAGTCCAGCTTTGCAATACGTGCAAAATACACTGCATACATGTGTTTCAGAAGTTATCATCCTGAGAAGAGCATGATGTACCCTTTGTTTGTTGGCTGGAAGTTTCATCAGGCTACATCCCAGGTGCTGGGATTGGAAGCATTAAGGCACTGACTGGTTAGATAATCTCAAACCACATGTAGCTGCAGATCTTAAGATGTCCCTCTGCTTCTTGGGAAGTGACCTCTTAAGTGCATGAGCTCCAACATGGGCTGTAATTTCTCCCAACCTCACCAAAGCAACAGCTTGGCAACTTCCATAGGTAATATAAGTGAGAGAATTATTAACAGTCAAAGTTACAAAATTACAACATGGTAAGCCTGATTCATAAAACATTAATGTAATTTTCAGAAGGTGTTTCCTCACCTTTAAAGCCATTAAGCTTTCAAATCTAGAGACTTCAGTTATGTAATTATGAACTCTCATTTTCATTTCTTCTTTTTCACGTAAGGCTACTTCCAATTCAGCTGAGATTTCCTATTAAGATTACATATACAGTATATAGTTACATATCAGGTTATGTACAAATAAATATACCTAGTCTTCACTTTAGGTGAACGAACGTGTGTGTTCGGACTGCAGCTATAATGTTGAATATTCCTCCATACAAAATTTTCCTTTACAGAAAATAAAAAACAGTTGACTATCTTTTCTCCGACATTCTAGTTTTCTATGCATTTTTTATTGGGAGGCGAAAAATGGAGCAGCATTTTGTTATGTGAGCCCACCTACAGTCTGAAGAGGTATAGTTCAGAAACAGGTTGGGACAACAGACCACCCAGGGGCTCCATGCTCATACACTCTGGGAAAAGTCAGGCTCTGCTCTGCATACCTGCATGGTGCTAGCAGCAATAGCCTGTCTGATCCAGTTGCATTGCTGATGGAGTACTCCAGTAAATCCATACTTAGTTCTGTATGCCTCCCTCTATGCAGGTGCTCACAGGAGCAAAGGTGGTCACTACATGTCTGTATGGTGCCATAGCATGAAGTACACAGGGAGAGGCCAAGAGGAACACTGGAAGCAACAGCAGAAAATCCTCTGGCTGGCTGGCCCTTTCCCTCCTGTCTCACCAGCAGCAATTCCTGTGGTAGTGGGTGTTGCCTCCTACCAATGGCGTCACTAGGATTACGCATCACCCAGTGTGGGAAGCCTGCGTGTCATCCCATGCAGTGGGCGGGGCAATGCCCCAGGTGGTGGGCGTGGTGATGTGCCATCGCCCGGCCCCCACTGGCTTTTTGGCTGTACCTTTTGTTAGAACACAGATATTTCAATGTGGTTTGTTTCATTGCATTCTGCATGAAATTACGCATTGATTGATTTAACATGATGGTATTATTCCTCCAAATTCTGATTTTAGTGATTTTGAAAACTTGTAGTCTCACACACACACACCCCCATGTCAACTTATAACGCCTTATTGCAGCAGTTCTCAAACTTATAGCACTGGGACCCGCTTTTTAGAATGACAATCTGTCCAGGACCCAATGGAAGTGATGTCATGGCCAGAAGTGACATCATCAAGCAAATTAAAATAAATATAATTAAATTAAAATAAAAGAAATAATTAAATAAGGGAGAGCCAGTCCTGTTCCACCAAATGAATCTACTCTGAAGTAAGTCCTATTGTGCCTATTGTGTGCATGTATACTCAGAAGTAAGTCCCACAGTGGTCAATGGAGCTTACTCTGTAGTCTGGCTGCAATAACAACACCCCAAAAAGAATCAGTGCCCTCCCCAGTGCCCAGTTTAAAGTTCTTCTATTTCAGGCATATCAAGATAAAGACCCTCCTGGCTTTTCAAGTGCAAAATAGAAAACTTTCCCCTTACCAGTTCAAGCCTCTTTTTTTTGTCCTTTTTAGTGGGGGGGGGGGGGGAGAGGCTGCCTTCTGGAGCATTTGTTACACTCCAGTTCCATTGGATTGGGACCATTCTGGTGTCCTCACATTCCCCTTTGCCTGGCCTGACCACCAGCCAAGGCATGTCTGCCTACTTGCAAATAAACACAATCGTGAGGCTGCTTTGCTTTCCATAGGGCTCAAGAGACTTCAGCTTGGAGGGAGGGAGGGACCTCCCTCTTCCTTTTGTGTTTTTGGGGACTGCATTCATTGGATCAGGAACATTCTGATGTCCTTGGAGTCCTCTCAGCCTGCCCTTTTGGATTGACTAAGGCAAGTTCACCGACTCACAAGTAAACACGGCCACGTGGCTTTGTTTTGGGCTCAATAAACTTGCAGCTGGAGGGATGGGACCTCCTTCTCGGGTATTTTGGGGGGGGCTGCGTTCATTGGATCGGGACCATTCTGGTGCCGTTGGATTCCTCTCAGCCTGCCCTTTCTGACAGACTATGGCAAGTATGCCTGCTCACAAGTAAACGCGCAATACAGCTCACTTTCAATTTCCATAGGGATCCATTCATTTTTTCTTTCTGTTCTTTTTGCCATAACTTTTGAAAGAAAGGAGCTATTTCAATTCTGTTTTTTGCATTGCACTCCGCTAGGAATTCTGCATCCAACGGTGTATGGCATGACGTGGTAGCTTCTAAAGCCGCAATTTTAGCGCATCACCCTCCCAGGGCGCATTACCCCCCCCCCGGCACAGCCTGCAACCCCCTAGCGACGCCACTGCCTTCTACAGGTTTTCCCCGCTCTTCCCCATTGGAAGAAACAAAAACAACAGTCCCCCAGCCAGAGGAAACAGAGAAAATGGCTGGAGGTGACTGGGAAAGGGAATGATTAGGGTTGGGTGAGAATTGATCAATGTTTGCCCCCCCCCAGGGAGGGGGGAATTGATAATGAGAAGGGGTAGTCTGGTGTAAAAAACTGCATAAGAAGTCTTTCTAAATCAACAGACAGGTAATGATAACTGGAAGACAGGTGTGAAAGCTGGAGCAGAATGCTTTTGTAATGCTTGAATATTGGTTTTGTGACTCAATAATGGGATAACCATGATAATATCTATCTATCTGCAAATAAATATTAAAACTCCCAAATGTGCAGTTTCTTTTTTTTTTTTTTTACTGTAACAATTACTGATATGGTTTCAGCCAAAATAAAAATTACAGTTAACCAAAAGCTATAAATTACATGTACTTTGGATGCCATAATTTCTGCAAACATTATTTAATGTTGTACACATCACTGTGAATTTTTACCTGGTTTTCTCTGGCCATCATGGTTAGGTCCTCTTGCAATCTTCTATTTTCCTTCAATGCCATTTCTTTCACCCTGCCAGTTTCTCCAAGTTCAGAGTGTGATCCATCAAGCTGACGACGGAGACTAGCAAGTTCACGGTCCTTGCTGTTCATGGCATCCTTTAATTGGCTAGCAAATGGGGGATTTGGAAAACCTTAAAATGGAATGTTGTCTTTTTGTGTTACAGCATACAATTCTGCAGTGCTAAAGGTAACAGCCACACTCTGGTCATAAAATCAGCTTAAGCACATCTGACTTTGCTATTGAACTAGCCCAACTTTCTTTGTTTTGCTTTCCATGTACAATTTTACCTCTGTAGTGAACATGGATTTCTTATGCTGGCTCCTAGGCACTGGTACAAGGTATGCCTAAAGTTTTGACAGTGTCACATATTTGGCAACACTATGTAGAAGGGTTGATAGCCATGAGAGACAAACTAATATCAAGATTCAAGTTCTCAGCCATCATTTTTGACCGTATAAACATAATTTTATTTCATGTTTAATTTTAACAGTTTCCAGGCTTTTTTCCTCAAGGAACGTGGAAAGGATTAATACATGAAATTAGAATTGCTCTAATTTTTATGCTAACAAAGACCTTAACAAATGAGCCTAAAGATCAATGTAATAAGAGCCAAACTAGATAGGTGGGACAAGTGTAATTTTTTAAACACAAGCCTTTCCCTATTGTCTAAGAAACAGAGGTGGCAAAAGGGTATACAAAGAGTGAAACTTGCCCTTCTGCCTTGCCATATAGCACTGTACTCAGCTGATTTAAGCAGTTTTCTTCCTATCCAGCTCACTTTCAGTACTGGAGTTGTTCCTGGGGATAAATGCTTATAAGAAGTGGAGTGCAGCAAGGTAAGGGAGAGGGAGCAAAGTGTCAGTCCCCTCTCTGTAAACTCTTTTTGGTATAAAAAATAGAATCCCTCACACATGTTTTATAGACAAATAAGGCAAGGAACACATTCAGCACTCCCCCCCCCCCCAACATCTACTTTGGCTCTAAGAAGTAACAACTGAAGCAACCCTTCAAATTGGCTAATTGTGTGTAAAGTGTGAGACTTCAGTGACTGTTCAATAAATGTAATTACATACTGAAAAATGAATTGAGAATCGATTTCTATACACTACACAAATAATTAACAGGCGATGTGGAAAAATTAGAAAGCATAAGTTCAGGCGAATGAGACAGATGTTCAACTATTTGTCTTACTAGTCTCTTTAACCTAATCTATTTTACGTTTTTCTTACTTTTAGGAAATGCAAATCACTGTTCCCTATATCATTCTGTTTCCTTAAAGCCAATGAATTTGTCCAACCAAAAGAATAAATTGCTAGATAACTAGTCAGCAATCTTATTAATAAGTACAGTTTGCAGCACCTTCAGTTTTTATTTCAATACAGTGTATATTTCTTTCATGTATGTATAATGTTTTGTTCTTTTATAGGGAAATGTTTAACACTATGAAATCCAGAAAGACTCAAACCATTTTTGAAACACATCTGATTAATTTCAAAGTTATTCACTCGATTTGTATATAGCAAAGAACACAGAGATGGTTTTGAATATAACATATAATTTAAGCACTGAATTGGTTGATGTGTTGCAAATATGGTGCTATATTGTCCAAAGGTACAGAGTACATTTTTACATCTAAATTTTGCTTGGCCAACCTGCTCATCCTGGGGTCAGTGTTCCTCCCCACCCCAGTCATTTACAGTTTTCAGAAAACTGTAACGGGAAGACTTATAATCAAAGTTTATTTTATCTAAACTACCCTTTCATAAACTGACAAATGTATATCTTCAGCAAGATATTTGAAGCTGAGAAATATCTTATAAGAACTTTGAAATTTTGTGCCACTTATTAGAAATTTAATGTATGGCAGTAATTAGGTAATGATAATTACATAAGTTAGTATTTTCTAAACTGCCACACTTCAGCTTTCTTCAGAGTAACCTTTTACAGCAATCATATTATTTTCTGCAATTGGAGTACATATGCAAAATCTCAAATACAAATATAATTGTCTCATTAAAAAACAATTAAAAAAATTTGTCTCATAAAAAAAAATGACTTTAATTAAAGATTAAAGTCATCTTTAATGACTGCAAGAAGATGTAATAACTTCCACTTGTGCTACTACTTACTCCAAGGAGGACTCCAGCTGAGTAAGTGTTTGTCGCAAATTGAGGATGATTTTTTCCTATAGAAAGAGACACAGTTGTGTATGTTGCTGAATTACAGAAGGAAATAAAATCAAAACACTAAAAGCAGCATTAATGAGTAGCAGTACAAGATCCAACCAGTGGCCTAAAATGCCCAAAGTACTCTCTCAAACTGGTCGAATACTGATGCTACAAAAAGTCTGTAACTTGTACACAACAATAAAATACAGTACTTAGAAATCAGTAACCTCCTATCAGTTGTTGATAAGTCAAGGTTTTAGGGACAGCTAAAGTACATGGTTGGAGATTTTGAGCTTCTAATGGTCTTGATGCCTATTACATTGGTATTTTAAAATATTTTTTGTACTCCGTTTTTCTTTTGGCTATCACTATTTTGATGCATGGGTTCATGTTGAGTGAAGAAAAAAACCCTAGACTAGTTTAGTGTTTCTATGTGCTTAGTTGTGGCTGCCTCATACCCCAGTGTTAACTGGGTCCCAGCTGTCAGCTTGAAGTTTCACTTCTCCACAAGGCAAGCAATAAAGGGGTTCAAATATTGCATGTGGACAGTACAGATGTAATGTCAAACTATGGTTCAGCATTATAAGAATGAGCTGCAGCCATGTTCATAGTGGTTACAAGGGTGTCATTTGAGACATCCCTATGTAAGTTTATTTTGTGTGATTCAAGCCACCCACACTCGCTGCTCTGTAAAGGGAGATGGAATTGCTCCCAGCATGCTTTGCATTTCCTCAACAATTTAAAGAGCCTGCATGAAGGAAGGAGGGAGATTGCTGTTCTCCAAAATGTACGAGCAATCTTACATCCTTACGTAGCAATCTTGCTCCTTCATACAGACAGGCTCTTTTTTATAGATGAAATGCAAAGCAAGCTGGGAGCAATCTCAGCTTTGTTTACGAAGTGGCTAGTGTGGGTGGCTGCTCTCGACCCTTCCAACAGTTCCTAAGAGTCCCAGTCTGAAATGGAGGATGTTGTAACTACAGACAAAGCACCAAGACTGCAAAAGGACAGTCAAAACTTTATGTAAAATCAGAATTGCACAAATTGAGGCTTATGTAAAACAGGGAGCATGCCTGCATATCAAAACTCTGGAAACTGTGCTTTATTCTAATTATCTAAATTCTAATTGTGGTTAAAATTAACAAATCAAGATCTGAAACCACAGTTTGAACTAACCCCAGTTAACATAAACCAGTTTCTAGCATGTAGAATGGAAGCCGTGCTGAGAAGGAGTGTGGAGGTCTGAGGCTTGTCAGTGTCCTCTTAAGACAAACCATGGCTTAGCTTTACAACTGGACCACAGAACAAAGGTGAGGAAAATGATGTGCAAGCTCCCTCTCTGCTTCATGCTTATTCCTAAGATGCTAAGATTCCTAAGAAAGAAGATGCTTCACCCTCTTCTTTCCCTTGTCTGACACGTATATTGTTGTAGAAGAGGAAATGTAACCATGTTAACTGTCCCATGGTAACATTTTCCCTCTTCCTCCCCTCTGCTAGCAGCTATAAAGCTAAGGAGGCAAGGGAAAGAAGCAGAAAGAAGAAGGCGTGATAGTTGAAAGAGGCATGGAAGCAGTTTTCATTTTTATTATTTGTCTGTGTTTGCTGAAATCACAAATTGATTAGATAGCTTGTTCTTCAGTGTTTCCGGTGACTTGCTGCCACACAGGCTAGGGCTGTAAATACTAATATAAATATCAATCAATATTTCCTGTGTTATTTTCTATCCATTTCATATTCTTTAACAGGCAATTTGCATTTTTGATGAGTAGATTTTCAGGAAGCTAACAACCCCATTTTTTCAAAATTCAATTTTAGTTATCACTAGGCATGATTTAAAAGCTCTGCCATTTTGTTTATTTATCCGGTCAGTACTGTACTAGAAATCCCTTCTTGTTCTTCTTTTGTGTGTATGTTTTGAAAAGAATCATCTGCCCATCTGCAGCAGGGTTTGAGAATAGTTCTATTATAAAGTGGTTTTGATTTTATACCTGGTGTACTTACCTTGTTGGCTAAATTGTCATCTAAATATGCAATCTTTTCTGTTTTTTCATCTATGCTTTCTTGAAGATTGTCCTTTTCCTTATCCAAGACATTAATAGTGCTTCTGAGCACACGGATGGTATCATCCTGTGCAGTGCCCTTACCACTTATTTTATCTGAAAACAGAAAACAAGTGCATATTTTTGTTTGGCTCACTTGCTTGAATCATATTGACATATCGTTTTGTGATCACATCTGTATGGGTAACTGCCATTCTACTTGAGACACATAAAGATCCCTAGTTGACAAATAGCTTCACTGGTGAGCCACTATGAATGCAGAGGGGTAAGGTGAATGCTGGGCAAACCCCTTCTAAGGATGCTGGAAAAGGTATCTGAAACTAGTTGCTTGATATTTGATCACCTCCAAAAGCTAAAATCTTGCAGAGCTGGCCACAATGTAAGAGTTAGACTGTTTCTCCCTCTCGCCTAATCTCCTCTGCACTATGTGAAACAACATAAGACAGAAATACAGGGTGCTTTAATAGGGAAAGGGGTGGGGAGAGGCCTGGAGGTGAAGGAGATGAGGAGGCCTGGCAACTAGATAAAAAATTCAGTCCTAAGGCTACCAGTTGCTGACTTCTTACAGACTAAAGGAAGAAGACAGACATATGGTCTTTCAGGGAAGTAGTTGGAACAGATTGGAGGACAGCTAGTCCAACTATGATTAAAAGTTCAGGTGATACAATTATTTTTTTTAATTAAACAGCACCTATTTTGTCTTCTAGTATCAAAATTTCTTCTTGAGCTGAATGAAGTTCATCTTCTTTAAGAGACAACTGATGCTGTACTTCATCGAGGGACTTTTGCATCTGCTCATTGAGTATTCTACAGAATCAACATGCATTTAGAATAAAACAAAAATGTAGATTTTAATGTAACCAAGTTGAACAAAATCTACAGATTTTTAAAGGTACAGGATTATGCATTTAAAGGGAATACAAATTGGTGCTTTATCATCAATAGATAGCAGCAAAAGTGCTGCTGATTAGTAATGCATTGCACTCCCGTAAAGGATAAAACATATTTGTATCTTTTAATTACTGAATGATATCTGAAAGTTAAAATCTTTTAACAGAATTGACCATAAGTTATCTGTTATAAATGAATCTCTCTTTTAATGCTTATCTCCCATTGCGTATCTGTTGGGTTCTCTTGCTAAATTCTTTGGTGGGAAAGGATGCAGCCAATATGTCAGCTAGAAATACTTATTATTATTATTATTATTATTATTATTATTATTAACAGTATTTATATACCGCTTTTCAAGTAAAGTTCACAAAACGGTTATTGACACTGAACATTACACCTGAAGAAGCACAATCACGTCTCCTTTGCATTAGTGATTAGTGGTGCTATCTAGGACTTCATTCAAACTAGAATGCAGTCCTAAAACTGGTCATTATTAACCAAATAAAGAATTGAGCCTGAGAACATGTGAAGTAATAAAAACATGTCCAAGCACATGCAGAGTGCTTCTCTCTCTCACTACTGAGCAACCAACAGACTGTCTTCATGTTTATCTGGGCTGAAAGATCAGAGTTTCCAATATGACTTACAGGTGGACATGGGCCTGGCCAGGCATCTCTCTTTTTAAGGAAGAGATTACTGATTCAAATATTTCATCTTAAAAAAAATCATAGCACCTTATTCTTATACAGCACCTTCATGAGCAAAACTAAATACACTGACGAACTTACTGAAGCGAGTTTAACTCTGTCCTAAATTGTGAAGTATCTTCAGATGACTGGGAGAGCTGATGTGATTTAGCATTTAATTCATCTTCTAAACAGGCAATTTTGTCTTTCAGTATTGAAATTGTAGTTATTTGATCAAGCTGTTCTGTTTCCAACTACAGCATAAACAAGAAAAAATACTGTTTATTTTTTGAACTAGCTGAATGTGGAATTTCTGTTTAGAAAATTCAATGTGAAAGTACTTTTTTAATGCTAAGTAAAAGCTCACATCTCCAAAGTCTCATTCGTTAAGAACAAAATAAAGTCACAAGAACTAAGCCTGTATTAGCTCTCTATTTGACTATAGGTTTTACTCAAATAATCCAGAATATAAGACTGGAGAGATGGCATTTAAATACACAACAGTGCAACTGTAATGAAGAATAGCTCATTTCTGAACTCGAATTACTATCACTTCACATGGTGCCTCACATCCTACCACAAATACCATTCTAGCCATCCAAATTATAATGTGGGCAGAAGTCATTCTTTTGATCTCTTCTCCAACCCAAATTGATTGAAACATGTATTTTAGAATATTGTCTTGGAAAAGTATATGGGAAAAATTTTCTCAACAGAATATCTGAATAGTTAGCACAAATAAATGAATGTCTATCATATTTTCTAACTTAATTCTGATGTCTGAAAATACCCATAATTACTCACTCTATGAATAGTGTTTTCTAGTTCTCCTATTTCCTGTTCCAGCTTTGATTTTTCTAAAGCATTCTCCTCCTTCTGGTTCTAAACAAACAAAGGACAAATAAATTCAAATTGTTATATTTACATACCATTATAATATAATTTTAACTTGATGGTGTCTCACTAATAGAAACATCCTTCAGTGGATATTAAGTACTGTAAATAGGTAACTTTGAGAACTCCTAATTAATCTTTATTATGGATCTGGACTAAAATACAAAGACAGATGTATACCAAAATCCCCCGATGGGTGGCGCCGCTAGAAGCATGTACCCGGCCAAATTTACTATCAAAAATGCTTAGATATGAAAGTTTATTGAAGAAGATGGGCAATTAAAGACAAAAGAAGAACTGTTAAGAGACAGGGTGTGGAGATGGACTGGTGGACTCGCTTACAACTTGATTCAAAATTTGGGAAAGGTAAACAAGAAGGATTCTATTCAGAACAGACGCGATTTGGTAGAATATTCTTAGAAACAAAAGAAAAATATATCAAAAGAATGTATATATTCCTATTGGATTTTGAGATGCATGAAGAAACAATAAAAGAATGTATGATAAAATTGGTGCAAAATATAGGCCATACTATTACATTAGAACAATAGGAACAGATTTGGAAATATAAAATTTACTAGAGCAACAAATTTTAAAGAAAATGTATATAAAATGTTTTATAGATGGTACATGACACCAGTAAAACTTGTAAAAATGAATCAGAACATATCAAAAAATTGTTGGAAGTGTAAATGTGAAGAAGGGATGTTTTATCATATGTGGTGGACATGTAAAAAAATGCAAGCATACTGAAAATGGTAAGGAATCTAATACAAGAGATTGTTGGATTTACGATATAGCTGAAACAAGAGTTAATTTTGCTTAATATTACAGATATTATAGATAAAGAAAATGATGTGTATTTAGTTATTATGATATTAACTGCTGCAAGGATTTTATATGCTAGATACTGGAAAGATATTAAAATTCCAACGAAAGATGAATTAATAGAGAAAATAATGAATGTGGTGGAAATGGATAGGCTTACAGAGATTTTGGATCAACAGCATAAACCTACATAGATAGAGCAATGGAGACCATTTTATGCTTGGTTGAAAATGAAGTTGTAGATGTATAAGATGTGAGAAGTGCAAGTAGCAGCTCATGGGCTCAGGTAAAAAATGTGCCTTCGAGATTTTGGAATCAGCAACTGCCTGCTTACATTACAACATCAATAGGAGTAGCCACACTCTGGAGGTAAGAAAACAAAATTATGTAAAACTAGAATAGAAAGTGTTATTTGTAAAATGCTGACCTTTAATTTCTCTCTTAGCCCTTCTTTCTCTGCCACTATTCTTCTGAAATCAGACAATGCAATGTTTCGCTCCTCTTCAACATGGCTCTGAGTCAGCAAAGAAGTTTTTGCTTCTCGTCGTAGACGGTTCAATTCCTCCTGAGACTGAAGAACATATTAACATTTTTTGCAATAAATACAGGGCATCTCAAGAAAATGTACACACACTTTACAGTGTAAAATTCATTATGCAGTAATTCATATATACGGCATATGGTATACCCAGAAGCAGTTGCCTGACCCAGTTAACTAGTTAATGAATTAGACCAATGCCTGAAATATCCCTCTTTTACATGTATTCACCACTGACATCACTAAGGGATATGCGGACATTCAACAGCTGAGTGTGTGCTTGGATGGTTCTACATATCTCTTCAACTGCTTCCCTTAGATGCTTGAGTGTTGCAGGTTTTTGACAATAAAGTATGTATGAATTAGAGCTCATTAAAATCTGTGTACACTTTTGGGAGACACCATATATATAATGATAACATGAGAGCATGCACAAGAGAAAGTAGCATGAAGAGCTAAAAAAATGAGAAAAGATGGAAAATGAATGGTATTCTGCCAAACACAAGATTCCTGATTCAGCACTGATCTTACTTCTGTTTCTGCCTGCCCAATCTCAGGTCATTCATATTATCTAGTTCACCTGGGGCAGACTTGATAACATCACCCCAGCAGCAGTAATCCATTATTAATACTTCTTCTTTCTACTAGACTAGACAGGTTCAAGGCTAGCTCTGTTGCATAAAGTTGATGCTTCACTTTTGATCATGCTCCTGCAACTTGCAACTCCATTATACATGTTATGTACAGTAAAATTCCAATAGTTTGGCTAAGGACTTAGATCAGGGGTGTCAAACTCATTTCATACAGAGGGGTGAAGTTAGCATTAAGGGCACCTGCTGAGGGCTGGAAGTGACATAATTAGCCGGAAAGTGACATCATTAAGCAGCTGATAGCCAAAAATCAACACTTTGTTCTCATTAACTGCATTAACTGCAAATGACAAAAGAGCAAATATGCAAACCTTGATCATATTTCAAAATATGAGAGAGCCCAATTTTCATGAGGGCTGCTGTTTCAGCAGTAACACCTCAGTGCTGCTCAGCAGCTGAGAGCCTGAGGGTCGAATAAAAAGCTTCCAAGGGCCACATCCGACTCCCGCGCCTTATGTTTGACACCCCTGACTTAGATGATACTGAATTATTGGATACGCTAGACTATCAGGAAGTGCTGTCCTGCCCTCAGCGATCCCTGGATCCAGCTATAGCAATGAGGTTGCTAATTACATTTAATGCCAAGCCACCGAGGTTGTCCCCAAGCGGCTTCCAGCCTCTCTCAATAGCTCTATCGTCAAGCCAGGTGCGATTGTAATGGCACAGGAGCTAGCGAGGTTAGGAATCCGTTCCCAAGCTGGTAATGCTCCCAGATAATTTTGACGCCAGGCTATCAGGAGTGATGGATAATTAGGTACCAGACCATTGGAATTTTAATGTATTGACAACTAATGACTTGTTGTTAACCTGAATCAGGTCTGTATTTCTTACCTGTTCATAAAGAGTACTTAGTTTGTCTCTTTCTGCAGTTAGAAGTTTGACATTAGATTGAATTTCTATCATGTGCTTTTCAAATCTGTCTAGCATAGATTGCAGCTCATCTCTCTCTCTAATAACCATTCTAAGGTTATCACACTGCAAAATAAAAATACAGAAGTTATAGAAAATATTAAATTAGATATTCTCAGTTACTTAGTACAAGGATCATTATCATAACAAGGCCAGACATATTTACTGATGTAAATAATCAACAGTGAAATCCTGGGCTTAATTATTCTTATTTTACCATCGCTGAAGTCAGAAGGACTTGGGTGTATCCAATGGCAGAAATGAAGGCCAAACTATATTAAATAGATCAGAAGTTTATAAAATAAAAGTTGCATCTCAATTCAATTCATTTTTATCCCGCAAAATGATATTTATTAACATATTAAACCTTTAAGATGCAAGCAGACAAGAGTATACCAATTAAAGGGAAGATTTGCGCTTACCTGTGAATTCCCCTTCTCGGTGGTTTCCATGGCAGGATCAGTTCTTGACATCTGAAAAGCTCCTCCCTCTCAGGCAGGCAGGTCAGGTTACAATGTCTTCCTGATGGGAGGGACTCCCTTGATTCCCCAGACTACAAAAGCCTCGATGGCCCCTCCCCAGATCAGTTCTGTCTTGGACTTGCTCAGGTAGATGTCCATCCTTGTAGTCTAATGTGTCAAAAAGCTATCTGGATGAACTCCGATGACCTAAATCTCAACATTCTGAACCAAGAAAGGCTAGGACCATACTGTACCCCAGTTCAGGGACCTAATAAGGACCTGTCAGGGATGTTTCGTCCTTCTTCTACCACCCCATTGTTTTGTGCTTGCTGTCTTTTTATTTTTATATGCTTCAGGCTGTGAGGGTGGGCGGACTGACCCTGCCATGGAGACTACCGAGAAGGGGAATTCACAGTTAAGCTCAAATCTCCTCTTTCTCCAGTGGAATCTCCATGGCAGGGTCAGTCCTTGACATCTAGGAAATACCCAAGCTGTGCCTCCTCAAGGGTGGGAGCTGCCTGAAGCATCTGAAACTGTGTTCTACAGCATGCACCTGGCAAAGGCTGCGTCCTGGAAACATAAACACCTACCTAGTAATGCTTAATGAACATATGGGGGGAGCTGCAGGTGGCTGCTCTACAAACCATCTCCAAAGACAAAAAAATGCTCTGAATGCTAGAGATAGCAGCACCCCTTAGTGAATGAGAAACTACGCCCTGAGGCGGCTCCCTTCCATGAGCCCTGTAGGCTTCGACTATCACATCCCTTACCCATCTGGAGATGGTGGATGGTGAAACTTTAAATCTCTGTTTGCCTTGTGCAGCAAAAAACAGCTTTCATATGACTGAAGGTAGAGTTTCTATACTCCCTGTCCAGCACACATCCAAAATGTGCCATCCCAGTCTCTAGGTTGAAAGGTTTGGAAAGATAGACAGGATCTGGTAAACACAGAATTAACCTTAGGTAGGGTTGGTGAGGAGAACTACCCTGTTCTTCTGAAACAGACACAAGTCCTAGCTACAGAAAAAACTGTCAATGCAGACACCCACCTAGATGATGTTATTCCCACTAAAAAAAGAGCAGTTTTCTGGGGAAAAGGACAAGTAGCCATAGGCCTGATAGGAGGCTGTGTTAATGCCTTGAGAACTAGACCTAAGTTCCACAAAGGGGTCCTGGTCACCTGAGGGGGGTTGGTCAAGGCCACTCCGCTAGTGAATTTTCCAACATGAGGGTAGGAAGACAGGAGTCAACCCTCAGGATACCCCAATATACATGAAATTGCAAATACTTATCTTATCAGAGTGGCTGTACACAGACCCTTATCTAGACCTGACTAAAGGAACTCAAAGAGTTCCCTCACTTTAATTTTCTCTGGTTTTAGAAACACCAGCCCATCAACCCTCTCTGGGAAGAATATCAACCCTCTAGATGGCCCTCCTATCAGTAAGTAGGATCTTGAGATCTAACTCTCAATAACTTAAGTTAGGACAGTGTATGTCGCTCAAGCTCCATACAGTTAGCTGCAGCATCACTTTCTTAGGATGGATACTGGGATCCTGAGATAGCAAGTTCAGCCTCAGTGGAAGGTGAAAAGGCTGGTATACTCAGGGGACTTTGAGGTTGGAAACCCCTTCCAGTGTTATCTTTAGTAACACCCTTAGAACATCTCTGATAGGAAGGAAAGCATACAGAACACCTCAGGGCCAAGAAAGATGAAGGGTGACCCCTTTGGCATCTCCCTTAGAAAAAAATCTCATCAGCTGGTTGCAGTGTCGGCTTACACAACACGTTTAGCCCCAGTGGCCTGAACCTCCTGTTCAGAAATGAGAACACCTGGCTGTGAATTTACCATTCAGCCTAGTCTATCTTCTGGAGGTTCAGCCAGTGTGCTTTGCTCTTATAGGGAGTAACTCATTCCCTTGCCCAAACAGTTGAGTGACAGGAAAGCCTTGAAGTGCCTCCTGATGTGCTGGGAAATACTGCCAAAGCACCCCATTTATTACTATAAGAAGACTCACATATAACAACAACAACAACAACAACAACACATGTATTTATATACCGCCTTTCTTGGTCTTCAGATTTCTCCTCAGACTTTATTCAAGGTGGTTTACATGGGCAGGCTGTTCTAAATCCCTGTAAGGATTTTTACAATCGAAGAAAGGTTCTATCTTTCAAGAACTGCAACATTTCAGATGGATCTTTCTGATCTGGTATCACATTCTGGCCTCCGATTTCCTCCCATGCAAGCTGACAAGCAGCTCCTTCAACTCTCACATGGAGGGCAGCCAAGACGCTTCTTCACTCACACCAAAGAGCAGGTGGAATAACTCAGCTCAGCTTGTCAGCTGCTTCAAGGTCTCACCATTCACTGTGCCGGTGGCCTCGAACTGGTGACCTGCGGATGTTGTCTTCAGGCAAACGGAGGCTCTATCTTCTAGACCAGACCTCCTGCCCAATCTCTGTTTCCCCATCAGTATAAGAAGACCTGTGATGGGGTCCTACTAGCCTACTCTGGTCAACTCAAAAGCAAACCGGGCTTCAGGTGTTGCATTATCTGTTAGACTTGATGCTCTGGCTGGAGGATGTACATTTTAGAGATCTGCCCAAGGGATGACGGGACTTAAATGTGGACCACTGAGATCTAAACTTGGATTGACCCTTGGGACGAAAGGATAGCTTGTGATCATGAAAGGACTGATGTTATTTATATTTGGAATAGTCCTTTCGAAGAGTGGGCAAAACCTCTCTCTGACTCCAGTTCTCAATGAGAACGGGATATTGTGCTCCCCAAAGGTTTTATTCCCTTCAAAGGGGAGGACAACCAATCTGACCTGGGAACCTACGTCAACATCCCAGGGTCGGAGCTGGGCATTTCTTCTAGCCACCAAGGCAGAGGCCATGGATCTTGCAGCAAAATGACAAGCATCAAGAGGGACATCTGTAGAAAAGGCTACTTACAGAGCAATTTTCCTCAGCCCTTTCTTGACACTCCTAGATAGGATGTGGTCTGAAGTGGCCAACGCTTCTGCCGCCAAAAAGGTAGTTTTAGACATTAGGAGGTTAGTGGCAACTCTACACTGGCAGAGGCAGAAGATGACCCAGCCTCTGAGCCAAGATTGAGAGACCTACCGTGTTTCCCCGATAATAAGACACTGTCTTATTATTTTTTTTTGGACAGAAAAACACCAGAAGGCTTATTTTCAGGGGAGGGCTTATTTTAATGAACATTGACAGCAATTTTAATAAACAGGTAAATGTGAACAAATCATGCCCCTGAGTTCTTCTTTTATCCTCCATCATGCCCCCTGAGTTCTTCTTTTATCCTCCATCATGCCCCCTGAGTGCTTATTTTATCCTCCATCATGCCCCCTGAGTTCTTCTTTTATCCTCCATCATGCCCCCTGAGTGCTTATTTTATCCTCCATCATGCCTCCTGAGTTCATCATCCTCTCTAGGGGATATGGAGTCTGTTGTGCCCATTTCAAGACGACAGTTACCTTTAGTAGTTGGAGCCCTCTTATGTTGACTGCCCCTGTAGGAACTTTGGGGCGGCAGGGAAGATGAAGAGGATGATTGAGACTTGCACATCTCAGTGGAGTCCCCTCAGAGTTAGAAAAAATAGAACCCAATGAAGATTGGGGGGGGGGAGGTGAACACTGGCGCTTGAACCTATAGGACTTAAAGTCCTGTCCTCTCCCCCCTGCTGAGTCTTCATGAGCTGCCCCAATTTGTCAGCTGCAGTCAGATTCACAAGCCCTTCAATCCAGCTTTGCACTAAATTTTGTGCCTCCTGGGACACTGGCAAGGCATCCTGTGCCTGGGGAATCCTGTTCTGGGGGAGAAACAGCTGCCCCAGGATGTCCCAAATCCCCTCTCAGGCCAATCTCCAGTCGAACCAGCACTTTCCCCAATGCTGTGGGGAAAGGGAACTTGACCCTGCGTATGCTAAAGCAGAGACTTCGGGCATGTTGTCGCATCCCTGGAAGCCATGAGGGAACAATGACTCACAAAATGGAGTCCTTCAGGCACTCCTCAGCAAATGCTGTGGAGAAAAGGCGAAGCTTAGAGCATGGGACAGGCTGGGAGCCAAATTTCTTTTAAGTCTGCCTGACCCTCAGCGTGCCGAAGCACAGAGCATGGTCAACAGGAGTCTGCCAGCTCCTGAACCCTCCGCCTTGCTGCTTGAGACAAGAAGGGATAACACAGTCCCAGCAGGATGCGGTGCCTCAGTCAGGGACGACTCAGTTGGCAGTCTCATGATTTCTTAGGAGTGCATCCTCCACGCCTGATGGAACAGGCCGAAATCCCCCTCAGTTGAGATGCTGAGGAGAAGGATGTGCCAGGCATGAACTAAACAACCCTCTAACTGCAGTAGTAGCTACTGAGGGAAAAATTCTAAGGTAAAATCCCCCCCCCCCCAACATTGAGGGAATTAGTACTTGGGGGGGGGGGAGAAAGCTCAATGGCCAGCTCAGGCTTAGAAGGGATCGAATCCGCATTGGACCAGATCTCTGGAGGGTCGCCACGGCTGTGGCCAAGGTGGAGGAGACATTGGCCTGAATCATGGCCATTTCCTCCCAGTTGTAGAGGCAGAGAGCCTGGACCCTGGGTCTCTAGATGCTTGCCATCTTGCACAAATCATCCCCTTACTGAATCAGAAAATGCCTCACCTGGTTTCTGAAGGTCTGTGTCACCCTCTGGCCCTCACCTGGCCCTCACAGGGTCTTGGCAGCACCTTACCTGCTGTGTGGTGCTTTGGCAAGAAACAGGCTTGTCTTGGCTTTGCCCTCTGACAAGCGCCACTGTTTGAACAGGAATCGGGAGAGTAGATCTGACTTCTCCACACAGTTTCTGGGCAGCAGCCCACTGCTGTGGTGCAGTTTTGGCAGGAAAAATACAGCCCACTGCTGTGGTGCTGTCATCCACCACCAAGAATCACCCTGCAGCCAGGCTCCTATGCTGTCCCAAAACTAGGGGGAAGCATGAGCCTTATAGTTGTCCAGTTGCTTAAGGAGCGAGAAGCAACCCCATTTTCTGTCCCAACAAGGACGGCAGTCAGGGGAGCTCAGGCAGGACAGCTACAGTCCTTTTCCTCACAACTTGTTTAAAAGTAAAGAAGGGCCAAAACCCCAGAAAAAAATAGTTTTGAAGGTCAGGTAAGCTGACCAAGAAAAAACCCAACCTACCGTGCCTAGAGGCAAGGTCAGTCTGGGGAATCGAGGGAGCCCCTCCCGTCAGGAAGACTTTGTAACCTGACCTGCCTGCCTGAGAGGGAGGAGCTTCCCAGATGTTAAGGACTGACCCTGCCAAGGAGATTCACTGGAGAACTAGTAATTTGTCAGTGGAGTATATCAGTTATTCACTGTGTATAATGGGGTAATTGTCTTTAATGAAATAACTGCCTGTCTAAAAAAAAAAGTTTTATATTTAGCTTTTCAAGCAACATCAACTTTTGACCGAAACCTTTAACATTCATGTAAAAAGGACAGATAAAACCTACCATGCAAACAAAAAGATAAAATCTAAAGCACGTATAAGAACAAATGAAGACAATACCAAAGATAACATTCTTCTGCCTATGCTAAGCTATCATCATCATGCTTGTCTTGTATATTTTTATGCTTGTCACAATACTTGGTTACTTTCGTTTCCTGCTTCTTGTTTTCAGTTTTTTCTCACTTTTGTGTGCAAAGCACACATACACACAACTGTCTACTGAGCATTACATCTCAAGCGAATAATGAAGTGAACCGTAGTCTACAGAAGTTTATGTTACAATAAATTTGTTAGTATTTAAGGTTCCAAAAGATCTATTATATACCTAACAAGATTATTAGGTAAGACAAACAGAATAAGATTTCGATCTGAGACACAGTAAAGTTCTGAACAGGTTAATTAGGTTGTAGTTCAACAAATTACTAAAGTATATCAGGAAACTATGAAGGCATGAGGGAATTTTAATTGCATTTTAATTATATTACAGGATACTAATAACTTCATATTGTCTTTTTTTGGACATGGCTTTTCTTTTGGCAAAGTCTGTTTTTCCTCATTGAAAGAATGTGCAATGATTCTGCCCGTCAGTCTGAAGAGAACACTGTTAGACTGCCTCATGTCCACCAAAAGCCTTCTAATAACAGTAATGGCAGCCATTTCTGAGCACTGGCATGCAGCTGAAATCTGTTAGACCCAGTGAAAAGTTATAGGCCTTAAGATTTTTAAAGATGTATTATATTTGATAAAATAGGCATTACCTTTTCTGGAGACTTGCGTGATGGGCTGGATCTGCGTTTAAGTATCTTTTGGAGACACTCTAGTTCTCGCTTGTAGTAATCTCTGTCTTCTTCTATTGTCTTGACAAATGAATCCAGACGAGAGGGTGACTTGTCTCCAAGTGCTATGCCACCTTCTAACCGCATTCTTTCTAGTTCTATAACAAGTTCCCGATCTGCAGAGCAAAACACATGAATAATTAGACCAGGGGTGGCTAAACCACAGCTTAGAAGCCAGATGCAGCTCTTTGACATATAAAGTGTAGCTTGCAGAAATATGTTGGCTGAGTTTTTTTTTCTGCACCACAATTACTATAAAAGGTAAACCAAAAAATTTCAAGATTATTATTATTTACAGCGTATGAAATGAGAGTCCACAGGATTAAAAAACACATGTTTAATGTTCATTATGAGTAAATATATTTAAGAATTTAAATGCTAACTTTAAAGCTAGAACTGAATCAGGCATTAAAGAAATTTCAGATCAGCAAGAATTACAGAGGAATTGTGCTGAAGAATCAGTAAATGCATAAAACGTGCACATAACAATAAAAATGTATGTTCATGTCTTGCGGCTCTCAAACACCTGAAGTTTATCATATGTGGCTCTTACATTAAGCAAGTTTGCTCTGTTATAGACCAAAAGGTCCACAGCTAAAGGACATCCAAAATAATTATGAGAATTATGATTAAGTTTCTCTGCATGCTTACTAGTGCCACTCAAAATTTCTCACAAGGACACAAAAAGTAGTGAAGGTTTAAAAACTCAGGCTACCTTTATCAGAGTTCAATATCATCTGTGCTCTTAGGGCTGTCAATCAATTAAATAAAATTGACAAAATATTTGCCTTTTAACCAAGACATTGATTAATTACATTTCAAAGAACTTATAAATCAAAAACCCAAATGTAGATATCTATTTACACTGTTGAAGATAGTGTGAGTTCCATGTTAGAAGATGGGCTGTAGCTCAGTGCTACAGCACTCGCTTTGTATACAGAAGCTTAGGGGTTAATGCCCAGCATCCCCAGGCAGAGCTGGGGGGAAAACCTGGAGAGTTTCTGGCTCTCAGCACAGGCAATACAGATCTAAATGGGCCAATGATCAGGACTCAGTAGAAGACAGTTTCCCATGTTCAAAATACATCCTGATAATTTTAAGGAATCAAAAGGGTGCCAGAAAAAGCAGGGGGAAAGTGTTTATCTCATCTACTGCTGACAGAAAAGGTATCTTCTAGTTAAGCATGAGAAAAATCCTTCTGATAATAAGCAGTTCAGGAATGAAATAAGATGCATATGTCAAGATTCTGTAATCTCCTTCAGAATTAAAAAAAAAAAAAAGATTGGCTAGGTAGCTGTCAGGCTTGGGACTTTACAGGATGACCCACTGGGTCCTTTGAAGACTTACCTATAATTTCAAAGTTTTCAACTTTTTTGGATAGCATGTGATTCTCTTGTTGAATCTGGTTTAACAACAACTCAAGATTTTGTTTTTCATCTGCTTTTTCAAAAAGTTCCTCGGTCAGTCTTTCTTTATCTCTGCGACATGAAGATAACTCCTGGAATAACGCAAGTATTTCAAAATTTAAGGTAGTCAAAATACAGTAAAAGTACAGTATGGAACCAATATTTATTCTGTATTTTAATGTATTGATTATTAGCTGCCCTGGGTGCCCTTCTGGGAGAAAGGCGGAGTATGTATGTATGTATGTATGTATGTATGTATGTATGTATGTATGTATAAATATTTACTGAAAATTCTGTTTCCACTTATGGATATATAGTACAGTACCTAAATTCTGTCTTCCAGAGAAGCTAAAATAGCTTGGCATACAGACTGAGTACAAATAATAACAGGATGGTCACAAATCAAAGATTTTTGAATTCCAGGACAAGTGAATTGTTAGGAACTGTTTCTCAGGCACCACTTGCCTCCTATTGAAATTAATGGGATGGTCAGCCCAATCCTATCCTTCCCGGCGCCCAGAGGAACAGTGGTGCCGCAATGGCGACTACTGTATCCCATGGGTGCTAGGAAACCAATGGAAGTTTCCTCGGGGGAAGGGGACTTTTGTCCCCTTCCCAAGAGGAAAGCCCAGGCCTCACAAAACGCAGAACTTCTATAAAATATCACTACGAACAATGATTTGTTTTCTCCTGCTGCTAACATCTCTAGTACATCATGTTAGAGCTAAAATATTCATAAAATTTAAATACCAAAGCTAAAATGTAATATCAATATTAAAATGCACTAAATACAATAAATTCAATATAAGAGGCAGTGAACTTACTGACTTAAGTCTTGCTATAGTCTCTTCACGGTACTGGATTTCACTGTATTTTTTTTTAATCTCTTCCTGTGAATCATAAAGAATAAAACTGTAAGATAATGACATTTCATGAAGAGCCTTAGAGTGGAATAAAACATTTTTTCTACATTAAATTTTAAGAAGATGTGTAAAATTAAACACACGGAAGTTGGAAAGTCAGTCTAATACGGGAAGTAAAATTATGGCCAACTTTGTAAATTCTCAGTTTATAGAACAAGAAAATACTGAACTATCTGGAATACTTAACTTAGATTTATATGGATCATAGACGAGATGGCATGGCATAGTTAGAAATAAACAGAGATATAAATCAGGAAGTTCCCAGAGTAAATGTAACTTCTGCCATGAACTTACTAGGCAGCCTTGGGCAAGCCACTTAGCCCCAGCCCCGCCACCTACAGTTTGGGGAGAAATCCAAACTCTCTTTCAGCATTAAAAAGCTAGAACAAAATCTATAAAGTGCTTTGAATATTTGAGAGCACTTTATAAATTCTATTATCATGATTAGGCTATTAGGTAGCAATGGGCAGCTGAGGATAGTGAGGGAGCTACATGAGGGCCCTTCTTTATCTCAATCAACCACAATATTGAAATCTGGCCTGTGCACTAATCACGGTTTGATTCCATTGAAGAATGTGGCAGTGCTGCATGTGGGCAACAGTAAACAAAATGTCAGTTAAGTTAGCCTGCAGAAAGGCTTTCAAGGCCCCTCTATAGAATGGAATGATCCAGCATACCAAAAAGCCCACCAGCAGCTGTGTAGGAAACCCCAAGTTTAATAGATGATCTTGGTAGGGTTGAAGGAACTGGTATCAGAATAGTCAGCTGAATTCCTGAAAAGTCTATACTTTTTGTAGCAGTCTTTTGGTGAAATACAGAATGGGCCTATTACTGCTACAATGTCCACAAGTGTGTTCTAAGGATTCTAAGCAAAATCCATATACTAAAATATGTATTTACATAAATCATGAACAGTGCTTCCAAACACAAAACAAAACCCCTATATTATTAGCTCCATTTAATCAACATGATTAGAATTGTGAAGTTTAACATACAGTATAAGAGAAAATATATCCCCCTTTAAAGCAGAAAACTTCTACTGAAGCCTTTGCAGGGAAATTATTCTTGATGTTCTACCAAATTATAGAAATCCCTTACCTTAGCCTCTCCAATCTCTTTATCTGCAGTCTCAAGCACAATTTCTTTGTGTCGTTCCAACTGTTGTGCCAAATGATCTATTTCAGTTAATTCTTGGCACAGTTCTTCATTTTTATTACTTAACTGCGCCACCTCACTAGTCACATTTTGTCTACTGTCCAAAAGATCTTGTATTCGCATTTCAAGTTCTTTGTTTGCTTGTTGCAGAAGGTCTACCTAAAATCATATTCAAACCATACAAATTGTATCAAATTAGGAAAACCCATGGTTGATAGAGGGCTAGTGTTATGTAGTGATTCTGATGCTGGACTTACTGGAAGTTCCTGGTTCAAATCCCCACTCAGCCATGAGGCTTCTTGGATCAGTCACTCAGCCTCACCTACCTCACCGGGTTGTTGTGAGGACAAAAGGAACCAGGTACACCACTCTGAGCTCCTTGGAGGAAGGGCGGTATAAAAATGTAAATGAATGAATGAATGTGTTAACTGGGACACAAATTAGGGTAAATAGGACACAAATTAGTCTCCAAGCCTTCGGAGAAAGCCTAACTTAAGATCAAAGTTCATATTGGCAACCTTCAGTCTCGAAAGACTATGGTATCGCGCTCTGAAAGGTGGTTCTGGCACAGCGTCTAGTGTGGCTGAAAAGGCCAATCCGGGAGTGACAATCCCTTCCACACCGGGAGCAAGTGCAGTCTGTCCCTGGTCTGTCTCCCTGGCTATGGGCCTTCCTTCTTTGCCTCTTAGCCTCAGACTGTTGGCAAAGTGTCTCTTCAAACTGGGAAAGGCCATGCTGCACAGCCTGCCTCCAAGCAGGCCGCTCAGAGGCCACGGTTTCCCACTTGTTGAGGTCCATCCCTAAGGCCTTCAGATCCCTCTTGCAGATGTCCTTGTATCGCAGCTGTGGTCTACCTGTAGGGCGCTTTCCTTGCACGAGTTCTCCATAGGGGAGATCCTTTGGGATCCGGCCATCATCCATTCTCACGACATGACCAAGCCAACGCAGGCGTCTCTGTTTCAGCAGTGAATACATGCTAGGGATTCCAGCACGTTCCAGGACTGTGTTGTTTGGAACTTTGTCCTGCCAGGTGATGCCGAGGATGCGTCGGAGGCAGCGCATGTGGAAAGCGTTCAGTTTCCTCTCCTGTTGTGAGCGAAGAGTCCATGACTCGCTGCAGTACAGAAGTGTACTCAGGACGCAAGCTCTGTAGACCTGGATCTTGGTATGTTCCGTCAGCTTCTTACTGAACCAGACTCTCTTTGTGAGTCTGGAAAATGTGGTAGCTGCTTTACCGATGCGCTTGTTTAGCTCGGTATCGAGAGAAAGAGTGTCGGAGATCGTTGAGCCAAGGTACACAAAGTCATGGACAACCTCCAGTTCATGCTCAGAGATTGTAATGCAGGGAGGTGAGTCCACATCCTGAACCATGACCTGTGTTTTCTTCAGGCTGATTGTCAGTCCAAAATCTTGGCAGGCCTTGCTAAAACGATCCATGAGCTGCTGGAGATCTTTGGCAGAGTGGGTAGTGACAGCTGCATCGTCGGCAAAGAGGAAGTCACGCAGACATTTCAGCTGGACTTTGGATTTTGCTCTCAGTCTCGAGAGGTTGAAGAGCTTTCCGTCTGATCTGGTCCGGAGATAGATGCCTTCTGTTGCAGTTCCAAAGGCCTGCTTCAGCAGGACAGCGAAGAAAATCCCAAACAAGGTTGGCGCAAGAACACAGCCCTGCTTCACTCCGCTTCGGATGTCAAAGGGGTCTGATGTAGTGCCATCGAAGACAACAGTGCTGACCAGGTCGAAAGCCTTTGTGAGATCTATGAAGGCTATAAAGAGTGGCTGTCGTTGTTCCCTGCATTTCTCCTGCAGTTGTCTAAGGGAGAATACCATATCAGTGGTGGACCTGTTGGCTCGGAATCCACACTGCGATTCTGGATAGACGCTCTCTGCAAGTACCTGGAGCCTCTTTAGTACAACTCGGGCAAACAGCTTTCCTACAACGCTAAGGAGAGAGATGCCGCGGTAGTTGTTGCAGTCACCCCTGTCACCTTTGTTCTTGTACAGCGTGATGATGTTTGCATCCTTCATGTCTTGAGGTACTCCACCTTCTCTCCAGCAGAGACAGAGGATTTCATGCAGCTCAGTGACGATGATCTCTTTGCAGCATTTTAGGACTTCAGCAGGGATGCTGTCTTTTCCAGGTGCCTTGCCAAAGGCAAGGGAGTCCAGGGCCATGTGAAGTTCTTCTAGAGTTGGTTCACTGTCAAGCTCTTCCAGCACAGGCAGGCACTCAATGTTGTTCAGTGCTTCTTCGGTGACTACATTTTCTCTGGAATATAGCTCAGAGTAGTGCTGCACCCAGCGTTCCATCTGCTGCGCCCGATCCTGGATGACCTCGCCTGTGGCAGACTTCAGAGGGGCAATTTTCCTCTGTGTTGGACCTAGGGCCTGCTTGATACCATCATACATCCCCTTGATGTTGCCCGTGTCAGCTGCTATCTGTATCTCGGAACAGAGCTGGAGCCAGTAGTCGTTAGCACATCTCCTGGCAGTCTGTTGGACTTTGCTGCGAGCAGTTCGGAGGACCTGCAGGTTGCGCTCACTGGGACAGGCCTTGTATGCTGCTTGAGCTCTCCTCTTTTCCTCAATGACTGGTGTCAACTCCTCAGAGTGGGCTTCAAACCAGTCTGCCGCCTTGTTGGTCTTCTTGCTAAATATGGACAAGGCGGTGTTGTAAACGGTATTCTTGAAATGTTCCCATCTGTTGGATGCGTTTGCGTCAGCCGGGCCTGGAAGAGATTCCTCAAGTGCTTGTGCAAATTCCTCCACTTTTCTCTGATCCCGGGTCTTGCTGGTATCAATGCGAGGTCTTCCTTCCTTTTTCGTGTGATACAGTCGCTTTGCTTGCAGTTTCACTCTGCTGCACACCAGGGAGTGGTCAGTGTCGCAGGCAGCACCATGATAACTGCGTGTGATCTTGATGCTGGGAAGGCTGGAGCGTCTGGTGAGGATCTGGTGAGGATCAGGTTGAGCTGGTGCCAGTGCTTTGATCTTGGATGTCTCCAAGAGACTCTATGTTGGGGCTTTGTGTTGAAGAACGTGTTGCTGACACAGAGA
The DNA here is from genome assembly GCF_035046505.1 of Tiliqua scincoides. NCBI lineage: Eukaryota > Metazoa > Chordata > Lepidosauria > Squamata > Scincidae > Tiliqua > Tiliqua scincoides. The sequence continues at coordinate 66,046,187 of NC_089826.1, forward strand.
CCGTGATGACAGCAAAACTCTAGCAGGCGTTGGCCATTTTCGTTCATCCTCCCAGTGCCAAACTGACCTAAGCAAGTGGGCCATGAACTGTTATCAGCACCAACTCTAGCATTGAAATCGCCGAGGATGAACAATGGCTCTTTTACAGGGATTTTCTTGACAGTGGTGGCCAGGTCATCATAGAATTTGTCTTTGGCTTCTGCTGGAGACGACAGAGTCGGTGCATAAGCACTGATGAGAGTGACAGGTCCTGCTGATGACTGGAGCTGCAGGGACAAAATTCTTTCACTACCCACAGTAGGTGGGATGATGGATTTCAGCAGGGTATTTCTGACCGCAAAGCCAACGCCATGTTCCCTGGTTTTGTTTGGTGGTTTTCCCTGCCAGAAAAATGAGAAATTTCTCTCCTTGACAGATCCAGAATCTGGCAGCCTAGTCTCTTGAAGGGCGACGATGTCCATCTGCAGTCTGCTCAGCTCCATGTCGATGACAGCTGTTTTGCGTGCGTCGTCTATTTCTTGCAGGCCATCAGAGAAGCCAGGTGTCATTGTCCTAATGTTCCAGGTGCCCAGCTTTAGGGCAGTAGTTTTCTGTTTTCTGTTGCATGGTGCAGAGTTGTCGATCCGCTTGTCGGTTTTCACCCTAAACCCCACGCACCCCATGAGGTTAACGGACTGTGGCGAGGCAACACCTTACTGGCTGGGGACTGCCCAGCTTAAGGCGGGCGGTAGCTGCCCAATGAGATGCAATGATCTCTCCCACCGTCGGAAGCAGCCCCTGGCGTCATGCTCTACGCCAATCGAGCAAAGACTTATAACCGGTAAACTGCTGCTTCCCGTGTTGTGCCGATGCCGTATGGCGAAGTTGGAGTGTCCTCTCCAGTGCGCGAAGCCTGGGTAAAGAAGGTATGGAGGATAGGCTGTTACCCATGCAGCAAATCCCCCCTCTCCACGTCGCTGGAATGGTCCAATGGAAAGGCAGAAGCCAATACGGTTGGTTCCAGCGGCGTCGCAGGAGTTGCCAGAACGTGACTGTGTTCAGCCATGAACTGCCTAAGGGACTCCGGCTCCTGATTTTGCCTTGAGGTTGACTCCTGAAGCCTTTTCCACAACTGGATGTAGCCACAAGGCAGTGGAGGTTTGAGGTCAGAGTTTCCTTCTCTTAGATGAGCTGCCTTCCTAGGCTGACGAGTCCCATCTACCCGGTATTTCAAGAGTAAGACGTGCTTAAGACGACCCATCAAGGCACACAGTAAGACGACCCATCCCTTGATCAAGGGACAATAAGTAAGACGACCCATCAAGGGACACAGGAAGTTGACTTAATCCGTGCGAGACCCTTGCTCCGTCTAGCTCCACCCGGTTGACACCGATTGGCAGCAACTCTCCAGGAATTTTTCTCTGCCCTCCCTGGAGACGCTGCCAGGGATTGAGACAGGGACCCTCTGCGTGAAAAACAAGGGCCCTGCCACAAAAGAAGGGCCTCTCCCCAAAAGGCTCTCTTGCATTCAACCAACACTTCAGGTTACTAGTGAGAATTCAGAGTGAACTGTTTGTCCTCAGAGCTGGAATTCCTCGCTGAGGAAGAATACACGTAAGAAATGCATCACTAAAACTGATGCGCTGAACCTTTTTTTTTTTTTTTACAAAATTGCAATGGGGGAGGGGCTGACTTAGATCTAAACCATGATGCATGTGGGAGGGTGTGTGATCTGGATTAGCCCCCTAATCCAATTAGCAAGTTATACCCAATTACATATTTAATGTGACATCTAGTTTGGCCCTTATGACCAGCATTAAGGCTTTTCACCAAAACTACTATCACTTTATTAATGTGCTAGAACACAGCACATATGGAAAAGAAGAACAAAGGTATGAGCATGCATGGGCTATGACCCAAACAAGCCTTGTGTACAAAGTACTTGATACTGTAGTCAGAACATTCTTGCAATGTTCTTAAAGTGGCTCTAATGTTGAAATACACCATCCATCTTTAAAAAGGCAACTCATCTCTTCAGCTAGCAGAAGGAAAAACTACAAAGCACGTCAGGATACTACAAGCAGTTCTCTTGTAAACTGCAATTTTGGTTTGAAAATATGGATTGTGTTCCAAGTGATTCTGGAGTTGTGACACTTCATAAAAGCCCTTTCTGGGTCTGGGGAATCTTACAAAGGATTCTACAGACAAAACTAAAGGAGACTTAAGTGTGCTACCTGCAAATTTAAGTGAGCTATGATTTTCTCACTACTTCTGGTTCTGGCTTCTAAAGATATGACATCATGAGAGCGGCCGCCATCCAGTGCTAGTGCTAAACGTTCAATCTCATTGTCTCGCAGCTCAACCTTTAGAGACAAAAATAAAAGTTTTTAAGACAATGGGCCAATGGGCCTTTCAAGTTCATTAAAGCCACAAAGACTGGCACAAACCAGGGCAGTTTCATATAACAGCAATGAGCTGAAGGAAAAATTTCCTTGATAAGAGTGCAAATTTTAATGGCTGTAATTTCGTTGCCAATGGCAGGATTCCAAGGTAGCTGTAGTAAAGCAAACCATTACTGGATTTATCCTGAACACTGACAGAATATTGACAGTTCCCAGCATTATATTACTATGAATACGCTTCTTCGACATTACAAATGTTAAATATTTTTATCCTACCTGTTTGCTGTAGTTTTTCACTCCACGTTCAGCTATCTCTAGCTTTTCCTGAAGGTCAGCCACTTCCAGCTGCAGCTCATGAATTCTGAAATATATTTTATTTGGATAGTTTCATTCAGGAATTCTTGATTTGGTAAGTCACGATAATTGACCAAAAATCAGAAAGTTAATTTCATGCATTTAAAGATATCAATACGAAAACTAAATAAAAACGAACATAATGCTTCATACACTAACAAAACATACAATCATGCGTACAGTACAGTGGGCCCTCCTTATCCACAGGCTTGGCACCCACGGATTTGAATATCCGTGGATGCAGAGCCCACAGCTTGAGGGCCTCAGAGGACCTCCCAGATGCAATTGGAAGTGCCTCCCAGTTGTGACTGGGAGGTATTCTGAGATGTGGGGAGGCGGCACATGACATGTGCCTCAGAAGGCCTCCCAGATGCTTCTGAAAGGAAATTCTGGTTTGCTGTCAAGGTTCCTGCATGGATTTCATTATCTGCAGAATTTGGTATCCGTAGGGGGCCCAGGATCAGATTCCCCACTGATACCAAGGGCCCACTGTATTCACTATGTACAATGCACTCTTAAGCTTACTGTTATAACATGGGATAAAACAACTTAATATCAAGAAATGTACATATCTTTCATCACTTGTTATACAATTACAATGAAGAAGCACAAAGTAATGAACTACCTTAATCCTAAAAAAAAATGTATATTCAATTTTTATACATTCCTCTAATTCGTTGGGGCTGCAATCTGATACACACTTCTGTGAGAGGGGCAGCCCAATCCTACCTAAATCCCTGCACCAACACAGCTTCCACTGTAACCCTCCGGGAATTTTTGGCTGTTGGAAATCTCCCCGGGATAAGGGGACATGTGTCCCCTTGCCCAGGCTTAAGCTCCAGCAGTTGTAAGGGGGGCAACTCAAACCAGCACCAGCTCAATTACTGGTGGAGGTCCGCGTTGCTCCATGAAGGTGAATCAGGCCAAGGAAAGGACTCAGGATTTGGCATATGCCGCTGTCACCAATGCCATCCCATCCCAGGCCTGATCTGCCCTCATCCCTGCCCATCACTGCCCCACTGTCCACCCTGTTGCACATTCCCCCCACCCCACCACCCTCTAACCCCCTATGTGGACGTATCTGCTCCGGTGGGTGTCTGGGTGCCTGCTGGTGTATGGGAATCTGTTGGGGGCTCCCTACGGGCAGGCCTGTAGTGTGCTTCAGTGAAGGCTGCTTGGCAAAAGCTGTAAAAGCAGCCTCTGCTGGTAAACACTAGTTACACTGGTGGGGGATGAGGTGAGGTTTGGGCTTTAAGTTCTACTGAACTCAATGAGTCTTACTTCCAAGTAGACATGTACATATAGTAAGTCACTTTAAGACAGAATGAAAATTTCAATTCCTTACAAAGGTTCTCTCAAAATAATTCTTTTTGCAAGCTGAAGAATTACTCCAATCTATTTTCTACCAGTGGAAGAAGGAAGGAAGGGTTGGAGAATACTTGTATTTAATTCTCTCTCATACAGCAAGAGGAAGGGACATGTCAAAACAGCACTACTAATGGTTTCACGGTATTAAAAGCTACTGTCACCTGTTGTCAGCCACCTCAAGAAGATCTGCAATGTACGGGTCATCTGGTTGAGGAACTGGATAAGTACTGATTTCCGAGGGAGGTACTGGTTGATCTATCTGCATACGCTGGCGCCTGAACGGAATATTTCTTTTCCTACCACCTACAAAGACAACTAGGTATAACTGAAATAGAACATGCTCCTTTTCGTCTATATAGAAAAACTGCAGGGTGTCAACTGATTCTGAAGTGCAACTTTTAAATATAAATAAGAAAAACATCTCATTCTTTCTTCTGTTATTGGTTACTAATTATATAACCAGTAACCTAAAGTTACATTTGTAACACTACAACATTTGATGATATGTGAATGAAACATTAATAACTTAAACAAATTCTGTTTGGTATACTGATATAAAACTACAGTACATTAAAGCAATCTTAATATATGTATCAACGTAATGGCTTTGCTATGGAAGGAAGAAGTGCAATTCCTTAATATCTTGGGTTTCTTTAAAGGCAACCAACGATTCCAAAGCATATTTACTAGGGAGTAAATCCCATTGAACTCAGGCACAATAACTTCTGAGTAAACAGACTTACAATGAAACCCTACATAAACTGAACATATGTGCTTGAGAGAGAAATACATGCAAGATGACAAAGGTTAGTACTGAAGGATCACATGGAGCCAAGGAAAAAAGGAAGGCAGAAGGAGGTCCATCATTGCCATCTCCAGTTTCTACTAGGCATAGACTGAGACCCCCGTTCACAGAGGTTATATTAACATTAGCAGCTCTGTGAGACAAGCTGCTGAAAAAGGAAGCCAGGACGCAAAGATCCTACAGCTGCAACTATCTCTTTAAATGACAACTGTGCCCCCTCTTCTCTCATTACAGTGGCATAGCCCCAGCCACTTCCTGAAGGGTAAAGGCAGGATATAAATATCTTAAACAAATAAATCAGTACATGAGTTAGTGTTCAGATGTTATTTCCTTGTATATTTTAACTTTCCCACAGAGGTAAATGCTTCACATATGGTGCCCTATGACTACAGAATAATGAAAATGCTTCAGTTTGAGGGCTCAGGGACAAATGAATAAACACTTAAAGTCTAAAAGATTGTGCTACAGATGCTAAGTATGTGTCCCAATCTGTCAGTTCCTTCTCTGAACCATTATTCCAATGGTCACACAGAGCTCCCTTACACCAGCATGGGATTGTTTATTAACTTTAACTGACAGGCTGAAAAGGGACACATATGTAAAAGTAACCTCTCTTCACTAAAGTGAAGATAATATGTTTAGCCAAAGGGTCTCCATATGCATGGTAGTGCTGGATCAGTGGTCTTGGCTCAGATCTCATTCCCAGTGACAGGTGCTAAACCCTATCTAAAATCAAAGATATTAAACAATCACAACTTACTGCAGGACTATGGCCCTACTAAGTGGAGAAGCAGCAAAATGGAGTGATGAGTAAAGTGTAGCACATAATCTTGCGCTGTACCTGGGGTCTGAACCACTGCTTGCAAATTTTTTTCTTGAAGCTGTTGGATTTTTTCAGTCTTGGCTTTGTTTTCTTTCTCCAATGCTCTGATTTTATGTGTATACTGGTTATTTAGAAATTTCATATCAGCAGTCTCATGTTCAGTTTTCCTCAACGTAGCTTTGAGATCTTGAAGGAGAAAAAACTCAATAGCATTCTATTTTATTGAATAATGCTTGGAAAGAAGATCACTTTTTTCTTTCTCCGAGTATACCCATGCACTGAAAGTCTCAATTTTATCAGTGCATACTTTTTAAAATTAATTTTAATTTTTAAAAATTTCTTTTTAACAGAAAATCCTGATTTTCTATATAACAAGACACTGGCTAGGATTGTACACCTCTGCCATTCTGTTCTTTTCCATCTGCATGTCTCCAGTAGCATCTTGGCCAAGGTGTGGCTTGAATGTGTGAGTGTGACTGACACATGCCATTGAAGAGCAAAGACACTAGTAGATAAAACAGCACACTTCTGGGTTTGGCATCTGCTTAGCCACTCTTTTGACTTTGGCAGAGGAAAGATACTGGGGAAAGATACCTGCATTTTCTATCCTTGAACCACTAAAGTAGGGGTTGGACTAATCAAAACTCCATAAAAGGAGTTAATACAATCCTATGCATGTCTTTGCAGAAGTAAGTCCCACTCAGTTCAAAGAGACTTACTCCCAGGTGTCTACAAGATTGCAGCCCAAGTCACTTGAATTCATGTATGTCTTCATTCAAGCACTGACAACAGTTACCAGTACACTACTGACAATCCCTCCAGATCCCCCTGAAGGTGAACAAGGAAACTGCATCAAAACAAGTATTTTTCTCAGTAAGGCTCATGTCTAGAAGTCATGTTGGGTTTTTGCTGCTTTCATTTGCCTCTAACTCAATTTTCTTTATATCAAAGTGCAAGTGACTGTTTTTGTTTGTTTTATCACTATCCTTTTCCCTTTGTTTATAAAACATTTGCTATTTTTACAAGTTGCTTGCCCATAGCAAAACATGAGCACCTCTGAAACTCAGTAACAGGATAGAGAGCAGAACACCCCACCATGCTTGGAAAGAGAAAGGTACAGTTAAACTGCACCCAGCTTCAGAGGCACTCAGGAACTCACCAAATCAACCACCAGCTTGAACCTCAGGATGGGGACTCATCCTTGACCTTGCATGAGGTCTGAAGCAAGAGGAATGCCCTGAAGCAAATTTGATGTCAGATATAAAACATCATGAGATCAAGGAAGTCACAAGTTTTGGATGGCTACTAAGGCAACCAATTCTACCTATGAGAAAACAAATCGTATTTTTTAAAACATTACCTTTCACTTGATGTTCTAAATTCTCCTTCAGTTTTAAAACCTCTAAATGTAGTTCATTATTTTCACGTGTAAGCCTAGCATTTTCTTCTCGATAAGGTTCCAGGACAACATCAAAGTTGCTGAATTCTTTTTCAATTTTTCCAGCAGACAGTTTTGTACTCCTAAGGCTCTCTGTTGTATGAACAAGGTCACTAAAACACAAGGACAACAGAGAAAACAGATTTCAGAGATGAATTCTGAAATGACAAAAACTAGTTTCCTTTAAGCACCCTGCTTCAAATATCACTAGTCCAGATCTACATATGTTGGTTGGACTCACTAGCCAGTCATAGTTTGTGGTTGCTACTGACTTTCTCCTCTTCCAAGACCTCTGTATGAGCAAAAAATTCAGGGAAGAGGAGAGGCATCTTTCATACCATAATAAGTTCTTGAGCAGTATGAGGGCCCAATCCTATCCAACTTTCCAGCACCAATGCAGTCTAGAGGTAAGGAAAAAATGCCCCCTGACCTTAAGGAGACCTCCATGACTGGCACCCCAACTTCAGGATGCAGTTTGCATGACTGCATCAGCGCTGGAAAGTTGGATAGGATTGGGTCCTGAGTCTGCTCTAAACTTCAGCCTGACAAGTTGCTGTAACAGAGAGGTATATGACAGAGAGGTATGTGCTGCTGAGCAAACCTGTGGTGACCTGGCTCAGCACTTTTCCAAATTATGTTCTTGGAACCCTCAATGAGAAGCACAGAAATGAAAGACAGCTTCCCCTAATATTGGAGAAAAGGGGGAGCATTGTTTGTGTTCCACTGGACACACGCTTTTTGCAAACCTGCTGGTGCACCATGTGAATGGAGCACACAATGGAATACAGCTCAGAATTTTCAGCAGCGCAGAAGTTGCATGACATGCAAAGGTTCCTCTGCATACAAGTTAACAAGGAGAGACAGAAGATTTGAAAACCACTTGCTCTTGTAAACTTCACATAGATTGTGTCCAAAAATGTGTTAGAACTTAATTTTAAAATAGATGAAATGTTCCATTTCTCTACATCCTAAAGACAATTAAGAACGTAAGAACAGCCCTGCTGGATCAGGCCAAAGGCCCATCTAGTCCAGCTTCCTGTATCTCACAGTGGCCCACCAAATGCCTCAGGGAACACACCAGATAACAAGAGACCTGCATCCTGGTGCACTCCCTTGAATCTGGCATTCTGACATAGCCCATTTCTAAAATCCGCACATATCCATTATGGCTTTTTCCTCCACATACCCATAATGGATTTTTCCTCCAGAAACTTGTCCAATCCCCTTTTAAAGGCATCTAGGCCAGATGCCATCACCATATGCTGTGGCAAGGAGTTCTACAGACCAACTACACGCTTTATGTAGCAACTGTAGTCTTAACCTCACTTACATAGGAAAGGCTCCACAAAAATCAATGGCACTGCTCGCAAATGTTGCAAAAAGACTGAAGGAGAGGGACTGAGTAGGCAAACAGCATTTCCTCTTCTCAAATTAAATTGCATTTTGTGGTTGATAGTTTGCTAACTCCCCCCCCCCCCAAAAAAAAGTAAACTGAAAAACCATGGGTGCACACAAGAGAATTTAGAAAATAAAAAGAAATATTTCCATTTAGAAATAAAAAGAAAAAATCTACTTCTTGGTGATAGATACCAAGAATAACAGCTGTAACAGCAAAGAGGTTGTTCTCCTATCCAATTATATGTATTCTGTTTTATCAACTACACTAATAATGTGAATGTTAATGTTTTCAGAGAGAGATTCCATACTTCAGGTCTGGAAGCTACACCCTCTAACCTAGAACTCTGCCCACACACTACAATTCGGGAAAGTGACTCTCTTATTTGAAAGTGAGAGAAAGGTTCTCTAGTATACAATACTCTCATTTTTTCATGTGTTTGAATGGCAAGGGTTGAATTTTGAAATTCAGAAGTGCCAAGGTTGAATCTCCGTGTAAATTATGACCCACCTTGGTGAAAATTATAAGCACATAATTTATAATTTAAGGCAACATATCTTGTTGCCTTAACGCTTCTGTCACAGCAGCATGCCAGGCAGAATTTTTCTGAGCACTGCACTTGGTCCGACATTCTAAGTACTTATTGATGCAGTTAGTTCTAAACAGGTTTTAAAAAGAATATCACAATGAATGAATGAATATGTTGAAGCAGTCTCTTTAAACTGTACTTCTGTATAAATCTGAAATATTTACTTTAGTAAAACCATTTCAATGGTATTGGTATTGGCAACCTTCAGTCTCGAAAGACTATGGCAAGACATTTCACAAAAAGATGAATTGCACTAGTGTTAACCAAACAGCATAGACAACTCCAACAGAGAATATAAATGTTTTTGCTATTCCTTTTGTTTCTATACCTAAAAAGCTTTTCCACCAAAGGTAAACTTTCCACTCCCAGTGGCTGTCGATAGCCCAGCTGATCCAGTCGCTTCCTCAGATTAATGAACTTACGCTCCACAGCTGTACTCATTGTGAAGACGTTTTAAATGATTTTTGCTTAAAAACAGGGATCTGAAAATGATTAAAAATAGAGATTTTAATATGCATCTTAACAACATGAACCCTTGTTTTCTAGACTCTGGTCAAATTCTGCCCAGGGATGTGATGAGAGTGGCATTCTGCTGGTTTGGACTCTACTTTTTATCCAGAGAACGTGTGACATGGAAGACTGGGCAGAGAGATGGGGTATGGGAACAAATTGGAGACTCACTGCCTTCTCATATCAGGCTCAGGAACTAAACACCCAATCATACTCACTTCTTAAATAAGACAGAGTCTGGATATCACATTCATGAAAGCTAGGCCAGAACAACCCAATCCAAACTGGAGTAGCAATGTCTACATGCATGAAGTGGGAGGATAAATACTGCATGTATTAAATGGGTACAGTTGTTAGAGGACATAAGCAAAATAATCACGGTAAGAGAGACTAGAAAGATCTACCTGCTGAGTAGAGCAAGTAGTTCCCAAACTTTTCTGACCTGCAGCTCTCTTGCCCTACTGGGCCATTGTCCGTGGTTCCCCATTAGGGCTATAATCCTATACACCAGTGATTCTCACACTTTTAGCACCAGGACCCACTTTTTAGAATAAGAATCTGTCAGGACCCATGAAGTGATGTCATGACCAGAAGTGACATCATCAAGCAGGGAAATTTTTAACAATCCTACACTGTAATCCTACCCACACTTACCCAGGAGTAAAAAGGATAAACATAGTAGCCTATTCAAAGTACAGATCTGTCACATTTCCCCAAATGCAGTCACATACCATGGTAGCATCAAGTCACATGTATTAAAAATAAAATATTAAAATGAATGGGGACCCACCTGAAATTGACTTGTGACCCACCTAGTGGGTCCCGACCCACAGTTTGAGAAACACTGCTATACACTATATAGGGTGGTAGGTTTTTTGCAACAAGCTCCCCTGGCTGGTTTCTGCGGCTCCCTGGGGAGCCACAGCCCAGTTTGGGAACCTCTGTATTAAGGGCACTGGGAGACCTTAGGCTAACCACTGTTTTCAGAATAATCTCCCTCACAGGCTCTTGTAAGGTTATGAATTGGGACAAAGACATAAGGAGAGCCCTGCTGAATCCAGCCAAAGACCCATTTAGTCCAGCATCCTGTATTTTACAGCAGCCCACCAGATACCTCAGGGAGCACACAAGACCTGTATCCTGGTGCCCTCCCTTGCACCTGGCATTCTGAGGTAGCCTATTTTTAAAACCAGGTGGTTGCACATACCCATCACGGCTTCTACTTTGTGATGGACTTTTCCTCCAGAAATCTGTCCAATCCCCTCTTAGAGGCATCCAGACCAAACACCATCAGCACATCCTGTGGCAAGAAGTTCCACAGACTAATTACAAGAGATGTGCCACTCCCTTGCACTTGGCATTCTGAGGTAGCCTACTTCTAGGACCAGGAGGTTGCACATGCCACCCATCGTGCCTTGTGGCCTGGAACGGATTTTTCCTCTGTCCAATCCCCTTTTGGGCATCTTTGCCAGGCACCACCACCACGTCCTGTGGCAGGGAGTTCCACAGACACCACGCAGCACCAAGGAATCCGAGTGGGATGACAAACAGCAGGGCTTTGGGAGGGGGTTGCCTCTGCAGCAAGAGCTACAAAGGACAAGGAGCCAGGCCTTGGGGTGGTGGCGTAGCTGGAGGGGGCGGAGCACTCCCATATGGCTCCGTTTTGCCCCCCCCCCGCCGGGAATGGCTCCGAAGGGAGGGCCCCTCGCCCACCTCCCTGCAGGCTGAGTGCTCCGCCCCCTCCAGCTACGCCACCGCCTTGGGGGGGAGGAAGAAGCAGAGACACGGTGGGGGCTCAAGAGTGACTTGGGTGAGCAAGGATTACCTGGAAGGCGGGGAGCAAAGGGTTAAAGGGGGCGGGCGTGGTTGCCCCGGGAGACGGGGGGCCAGAGGTGAAGGGACGGCTCAGGGCAGCCTCTGGCAGAGACCGCCGTCAGCGCGCGCAGGCAGCGGGGACAACCGGCTCCCGAGCCCTCCCGGCCACCGTCGTCAGTGTCGCCATGGAAACGGGCCCTCACGGCCTCTCACCCCTGAGAGCGTTGGCCCTGCCCGGCTCTCCCCCTCAGGACCGCCGCTCACAGGGCTCGAGGACGGCTCTGCCTCGGCCTGCCCCCTCCCTCTGGCAGCGGAAAGCGAGCGGATGGGCCGAGCCGGCCGTTTGAAAATGGCGCGCGCAGCCTCGGCCACTTCCGTCCAGTGTCGTCGCCGCCGTCGCCTAGCCAACCGTCACCAAACGCGAGCGCTCGGAGCCCCCCGCAGAGCTGGGCTCCCTCCGTCACAGCGGCCCCTGCTGGTGGCGAGCGAGAACTGCGCAGGCGCGGCGGTCCCGCCTCTCTCTCGCCCTCCCGCCAATCAGGAAAAGGGACGCGCTTCTGGGTCTGAAAGCTGCAGACACAAGGAGGGTGAGACAGTCCAGGAGGGTTCCTGCAGGAGGCTCTTAGCTGCCTCAGGCTGGGCTGGATGCCTGGAACATGCTTCAGGTGGGAGGGCTGCAGTGCTTTTTTTGTAAAAGAAAAGGTGCAGGAACTCACAACTTGTTAATCTTTTATTTATTTATTTATTAAACCATTTTTTATTGGAGAAATAAAATATTTTTATGTGCTTCCCCCCTAAAGATGAACTTACTTCTGAGTAGACATGCATAGGATTGGGCTGTCAATCTCCACATCCTCTTCGCCCTAGCTACTTTTTCTACATGGGGAAAAATACTGTACAGGTGCACTTGTAGCATGTAGTATGTAGTGTGGCACTATTTCGAGGAGAGGAAGCAGTGAATAGATTCCGAAAAATGGCTTACATGAGTTCCATGTAGTAAAATTACTCTAAGCAACTGTGGGAGTAAGAATAAAAAAGGAATTCTTACACGAGAGGGGTCCTTAGGTGCACATACGTAGAAACAGCTACGTTTGCAAACAAGGGATTAAATATGGTCTAATTCAGGTATTATTAGACCATATTATTATTATTATTATTATTATTAAACTTTATTTACATGCCGCCCTTCTCCCCAAAGGGACCCAGGGCGGCTCACAACATATTAAAAACAAATTAAAAACATAATTTAACCACAAATAAAAACATATTAAAAACACATTAACATATACCCATAAAAACCATAGTCAGATAAAAAGTCAGATAAAAAGAGCAAAACGTAGCAAATCAGAGGAATCAGGCCTGTAAAAATACTAAAAAGATACAGAAAAGATGTTTAAAAAGGCCATGCACTCAGAAGGCTTCTTTAAACAAAAATGTCTTCAGGCCTCGCAGAAAAGTCTCAAGAATCTCTTGAGGTATCAGAATACTCTGTTTCTTTGGGAAGGCGCTTGGCATGCAATTGTATGTTCTCTGCTGCCCTGAGCAGCTGCTGTGCATTGCTGGAGAGGAGCTGCAAATGCTGGCTGGCAGAGGGCATGCTTGGGGAAGGATGAGGAGGATCTCTGGCAAGGCTGGACAGCACGTTGTACACACGTAGAATCCCTTTTCACCTGCCCTTAGCATGTGAAAACGGATGCGGGCCCAATCCTGTGCCTGTCTACTCAGAAGTCAGTCCCATTAGAGGCAGTGGGGCTTCCATCCAGGAAAATGTGGAGAGGACTGCAGCCTCAGAGCCCCTCCTCTGTCTGTCTCCTCAGAAGTCAGTCCCACTAGAGGCAGTGGGGCTTCCTCCCAGGAAGGTGTGGAGAGGACTGCAGCCTCAGAGGCCCTCCTCTGCCTGTCTACTCAGGCTGCAAGGCTATGACACTTTCCTGGGAGTAAGCCCCATTGAACACAATGGAACTTACTTCTGAGTAGACATGCATAGGCTTGGGCTCTCAGGCTGCAAGGCTATGCACTCTTTCCCAGGAGCAAGCCCCATTGAGCACAATGAGACTTCTGAGTAGACACGCCTAGGCTCATGCTGCAGATTGGCACGGGGCTGCACCAGCCAGCTTCCTTCCCCTCCTCCTCCACCAAGCCAGTACCTGGGCATTCCGTGGGTGCCGCAGCCCGTCTCCCTGGCTGGCCGTCTGTCTGTCCTCCTCCTCGGTGTCGGCGCATGTCCCCCGCGCTGTCCTTGGAAGCTGTGCAGGGAAGCAGAGCGCGGGGGGGGAAGGGAGGATGGCTGGGCTCAGGCGAGAGCTTGGAGATGGGGGCAGGAGGGGGTCGTTGTGCAGTCAGGCAGAGGCCATACGCCTGCCCACCCTGCACCCCCCAGCACCCACCCAGCCAATGCCTCTGTTTTGTTCCCCCCCGAATGCCTCCGAAGGGGAGGGGCCCCTGAAAAAAGTTGCCAGAACTCCATCCCCCCGCGTTCCATTAGAAAAAAAAGCCCTGGAGGGCTGTATAAAAAATTCAGCTGCTGAAGGGGGTTCATGGCCAGAAGTGACATCATCAAGTGATGTCATCAACCTGGGAGTCATGTCCTGGCTAGAAGTTTCAGGATGCAGCAGGTTCAGGCTGCCCTTCACCTCAAATCTACTGCTTGCCTCCAGCCTATCATAGGCAGAGTTGCATCAATCTGTTTCTCATTTCCTAAAAGCAAGCAGGAAGCAGGTCATCCACTTTCCAGTGATCAACCTGCAAATCCAGGTATACCACAGGGAAGCAGGAACTCTCCCAACTCTCTGACAGTGAAATCAAAGCAGACTGAGAGCTATTTATTCCCAGTTTTCAATGGCTTGCTATGCTCTATCATAAATATGGTAAACTGAGCAAATGTAAAGTTACTGACCTTGGAATTTTGAAGTGTTCCTGTTACCAAGGAAACCACCAGCTACTTTATGTCAATTAGTAAAAAGTACGCTAAAAACCACACAGACAGTACAGTCTCTAGTTCTCTCATTTGGAAAGTGGAGGGGAATTTTTCCTTTGTTAAATACCCAGGTACACCTAACAAATTCCCTCATGAGATAAACAAGCAATGTTTTGTAAACATCAATTTTAATTAAGATCAAAAGAATTACAGCCACACAGTCATGTAAATTGATTCTCAAAAACATGCGTTTGGATGTTCCATTGATCCATATATTAACAAACTTTAATGCAAAAAAAAAAACAACCCAGCCTTTTACATTAATTTCAGTATTTAATTTCTAGGAGCTACAGGAGATTAAGGAAAGCAGATGGGTTTATGCCTAATGTACTAGAAATATACAGAGCCAACATATCAAAATGCAAAATAAAACTAATGGGCTTAAGTTACATGTGAAAATGTATGTTTTAACACTGTGTTTATCCAGTAAGAAAGTGGTACTTCTGCTTAGACCATCTGTTGGTATGCGTGAATATCATTAAATATCCTTATCATAATACCTTCTCAAAATAAGAAGTCTTCAGTGTCAAAGACTTTTCCCAGCAAATGTGTTAGCTTATCTTGCTTTGTCCCTTGGTAGATATTAGTGGGACTGTGCAATACTGGAGAAGTAGTCCAAGATGTCCTGGATGGTGAATTCCATGGTTATTCCAGCTCCCGGATAGCAACGTGCTATTAAACCTTCAAAGTGCTTGTACTGCCGTATGAACTCATCTTGCATAGAATGCCATACCACCTAGAAGGAAGAAAAAATGATTTTATTTACTAAAGATATTTGTACCTTGCCTTTCCCCCTTCTCATTACGAAGGCATTTAACGTGGCTTACAGTGATTTAAAATACAGTATAAAAACAATTTAAAACAGAAAACAAGCACAATTACACATAAAAGTGCAGTAAACACACTAAATAATATCCATGAACAGATGCATCACACTCCCCTTCTCAAAGGTCTTTGTCCTTCACATGTAAGACATGTACCCTAATAGGTCTGAACCATCTGGAGAGAGATCTGGAGTCCACATCACATCATGGTTTTTCTGTTGAATTTGGCATCACTGGGGTGAAATACTGTGAATGAGGCAGGAAAATGAATGACATGAAAGTAGCAATATTTTCCTGTTTCATTCACAATGTTTCACTCCAATGAAGAGACAAACTAAAGTCAACTGAAAAACCATTTACATAGCACAGTGGGCCCTCTGACTCCATGGGTCCTGCATCTGTGGATTTAACCAACAGTGGATCACAAATATTCTGCATGTGGGGGTGCTTACACATGGATGTGTGTAGGGACATGCCAACCCTTACTGTGCAATCATAGGTGGGCAGGCACCTCATCTTTGTGACCTGAGCAGCATTGCAGCCTCTGCTTTTTGGGATGGCTAAAAGTTTCCAGCTTGTTCTCCCTTTCTTGCTGTTCTCTGCTGCTGCTCCCTGCATAAAGGTGGGTGGGTGATTGGCACACACACCCCAGATGGGCTCTCAGTCCCAGTGGGACACCTGGAAGAGGCTGGCAAAGGTGACCTCTCCATACCTGAAGGAAGAAACCCAAGGAGATGGCTGCTTGCTACTGGGACAGCCATGAGCTTAGCTGCTCTTGATCTCCTCCATTCCTCCCCTCACCCTGCTTGGCTAATGGAGATGTTTTTTGGAGTAAAGGGGGAGGGAAAAAAGGGACAAGGATTGGAGGAACCGGGGAAGGGAGGTTGTCATATGCAAGAGGAGCTTGGACTTGAGCATCCATGGATTTTGGTATCTGTGTAAGGACCCAGAACCAATCCCCTGCAGATATAGAGGACCCACTGTATTAGCCCATTCTGTAGAAGAGACTGAGGAAGCAATCTCATCCTGACATCTATTATATTACCTGGAGAAGGTTTTCTTCTTCACAAAGGTGTTTATCCACCTTCTTATAGAGATTGTCCAACCCCTTTTTCACTTCCTTGCCAGGATACTCCTTTATAACTTTTCTTAGCTCTTGTTTATTGAACGCCAGCTGATAGCCCACTTCCTCTTCTCTCACACCTTGCGCCACACGGGCTTCAATGCCTTCAAAGAAGTGCTGAAATAAAACATAATGCATTGCCAAAATTCACAAACAGGCAACTCAGGTACTCAGCCTCAAGCATTCAACATATTAAGCTTGCTTCTATATATGAAACATGTGCTGAAGCCCAGCTATTTTGTGAAATCAATAGAAGTTACAAGGCTCAACAAGTTCAACCAACAGAAGTTACAAGGCTCTACTCAATGGCACACTGGCCAGAATGCCACATGTTATTTGCCTGTGCCTTAGTGATGAATCCCACACACTGTATGCATCCTATGCAGTTGTTTCTACTGCCATGTAAGAATCACAACACTTTCAATGATCAGATATTGTTATGACACAACTAGCAACAGCACTGCGTCAGTGATCACACACACACATATATATATATACTTATTACATTTAATTTCTCAAGTGGCTGTCCCAAGGAGTAGATGACATAAGACTGCAGATGATCTGTGTATTTCTGCTTAGCTTCCTTTTTCTCAGCCTCCAGACATGAGATTTTCAACCGAGATAGTGTTGCAAAGATATGGTGAAAGTTCTCCATCATGACCACATCCCGGGGTGTCTTTTGACTCTCATTTGCTACTTTCTCCACTAAAAAAAAACCCGAAGACATCAATTGCAGCAAGAGAACTACTGATTCTACACACTAACTTATCAATTCCTAAAAAAAAATTATTTAGTAAACAAATCATGAGGCAATACCTATGTGATTTCAAAGCTTTAAAAGGGTTTCTGGGGAAAGAAATAAGATAACCCAGTTGAAATAGTGGAGAAGGCTGCATTTATAAGTTTACAAAAAGAAATGGGACAGTCTCATAGAGTTCAGTCGGAAAGCTAAGCACACACTTAATATTGCAGATCATACACAGACTTTTTTGCTTGATGACCTGCTCAAATAATAGTGTGCAATTCTGTCCTTAAATTGGAAAATACTTATAGATGCTTTTACTAATAAAGACATATACAATCACCAGCCAGTAAACTAATACAGTATGATACATATTCATTAAACACCACCACTTTTTAAAATACACATGACAAGTCAAAGTAAACCAATTTTGGTTTTATAAGGTGTGTTTCAAGTCCACTTCACCAACAGGATGAAAAGTTATTTGTATAGGATACAGGGAAACATAGATTTTCTGATCATGATAAGGGTCGTACCATTAGTGAAAACACCTCTAATAAGTTTTAGGTAAGCTTTATCTAGATCTCCTCTACGTTCAGCATTTTTAAATATAGATTCAGCAAGTGCCGCAAACTCTTCAAATTCAGCCACAAAGGGAAGAATTCCAACTTTACTTTTCTTGGATATCTTTACATCTTCCATCTGTTTTATTTGGTTGCTCTAAAAGAAAAAAGCAAAGAAGTTAGACCACTGTATTTCACTTTAAACTTCCAGTGGAATGAATAGCATGTACAGGTGGGGCCTCCGTATCTGCGGATCTGGCTCAACATGGGTCCCCAGACTCAGGGCCCCACCTGAACTCTCCAAAGGTGATCAGAGCTATGCTCCAGTCACATCCAGAGGGCTTTCTGAAGCCCTAAGAGGCCGCGCACATCTGCCCATGGTCTCTGCAAGCTTCAGAATGGCCCAATGAAGCAAAAACTGTTTTCTGAGGGCTTTTCCTGGGCCTCACAATGCCTTAAAAGGCATTAAAAACATCACTTCTGGATTCCCTTGTGAAACTGGAAGTAGCGTTTTTTTGCCTCTATGGGCCATTCTGAAGCCTGCAGAAGCAGGAGACGCCGCAGATGTGACTCTGGATGTGTCTGGAGCACAGCTCTGATTGCCTTTGGAGGGCATAAGCGACCAAAAATCGTGGATTTGCTTATCCACAATTTTTGGTATTTGCAGGTGAGTCCGAAAACAGATACACTGCAGATACCAAGGCCCCACCCTTTGAACTGGCTGAAAAGGGTAGAGGGACAGACAGATAAAACAGATGGCCCCAACTTGTAATCAGCTATAAGGCTGCACGCTTGCCTAGTTGTTTAATTCTGACTAGCAGAAGTTTAAGCAAAGAACTATTGGAAGGCAACATGGTTTAAGAGCCCTCTTGTGCTCATCTTCCAAGGTGGCAGTGGTAGATTCTTTGCATTTAGCATTCTGTGCTATTGATATTCCTGCAGGTAGAAACTTAAGCAATTCAGGGAATCTGAATGATAGCTTCACATCCTTTATCCAGATACCTGAACCACACATCTCCAATTCTTCTATAAAGTAGGATGATTTATCCAACTCAGACTTTAATATGCTTTATGTACTATTCTCTTTGTCTGCCTTTCCACTGAGAAATACCGACAAACTTCTCACTTAGTTCAAGACAAGAAAGTTCACGCTGCAGTTAGATTGGTCTTAGTTTTCAGAGGCTTTTAACCTAAAAAGTTGAATTAAGAGTCTTTGTTTGTGAAATATATTCAATATGTACTTTTTAGCTTTCTATTCAGAGGTCATATTTTTTCCCCCACAGTAGAACCTATAGATCTAACATTCAGTATTCTCTCCCATTTCAAAGACAGATACTAAGTTTAACTGTACATCACAGAGGCCCTATTAGGCTGGTATTGAGAAATAGATAAAAAAAAATCAGTGTATGATGGGACTGCAAAATTGTGCCCAATCAGCCTGTGAACCCCCATGCATTTGCTGCAATGCCAAAATTACTTGTAAGGACACAGATTAACTATATAGTATTTCAACCCCACTAATTTTGAGGGGGAAGAAATACAAGTTATCGGCGTATACAAGTAAGAATCTACAAAACATTCAGATGCTGTAGCCCAAGGGTGTCAAACTCATTTCATACAGTGGGCCGTATAGCATTCATGATGCCTGCTGAGGGCCGAAAGTGATGTCATAAACATGTCATAATCAGAAATAAGCACTTTTTCTCACTTAAAAACTCACTAGCTGCAAATGACAGACAATATGCAAGATATAGGAGAACCAAATTATCATAAGGGCTGCTCTTCAGCACTGCTCAGCAGTAGAGAGCCCAAGGGTCGGATGAAGAGCTTCTGTGGGCTGCATCTGGCCCCCAGGCCTTATGATTGACACCTCTATAGCCAATGCACAGAGATTGTCTTTTACCCAGTTTACCAAACAAATATGCAGACCCCAAAGAACTCAATTATGTAAGCTGATAAAAAAAAACTTACAATGCATTTGTCAAAGTTCCTTTTTACAGTCACTAAAACATTTCCAAGTGTTGTGCTGAGGAATGAAGTCGGATCCACATTTTGTGCTGTCCATACATGGTGACTCATTTTCACCAGCATATAAAGTGAATTAAAGCTATCAATCTTGTCCCCCAGAGCAATAAGGTTATTCAGTTCGGGCTCAACACAGCGAAATATTTTTATCATCATCTGCCTGATCATGTAATTCCTACAAAATACAGAGAGTGGATAACACAATGAACATAGATTAGAATTAGTAAAGTACTGAAATTATTTATGCATTAAGAAAAAAACTTAATTTAGAGTTAATTTTCATTTGCAGGTAGTAATTAACCTCCTTCCTTCCAGTACAGTGGTCTTTTTCTACTTAATGCTAAATAAGATGCAGCCCAGGTATAGAGCATTCAGCTTTTAGAAAAGCAACTCTCATATGCTACCATCCAAAGAACTTCTGCATTGTCTATCATTTCTGCAATACTTACAGTTCCAAAACTTTCAAATTTCTCCTTCATTGTTCCTGCAATGCTGCTGTGAAGGAAGTTGCTTTTCCTACTTACAGGGAGGGGACTGTAGCTCAGTGCTAGAGCACATGCCTTACACACGGAAAGAACATAAGAACAGCCCCGCTGGATCAGGCCATAGACCCATCTAGTCCAGTTTCCTGTATCTCACAGTGGCCCACCAAATGCCCCAGGGAGCACACCAGATAACAAGAGACCTGCATCCTGGTGCCCTCCCTTGCATCTGACAAAGCCCATTTCTAAAATCAGGAGGTTCCACATACACATCATGTCTTGTAGCCCGTAATGGATTTTTCCTCCAGAAGTTTGTCCAATCCCCTTTTAAAGGCATCTAGGTCAGATGCCATCACATCCTATGGCAAGGAGTTCCACAGACCAACCACACGCTGAGTAAAGAAATATTTTCTTTTGTCTGTCCTAACTCGCCCAACACTCAATTTCAGTGGATGTCCCCTGGTTCTGGTGTTATGTGAAATTGTAAAGAGCATGTCTCTATCCACTCTATCCTTCCCGTGGATAACTTTGTATGTCTCAATCATGTCCCCCCTCAGGTGCCTCTTTTCTAAGCTGAAGAGTCCTAGTCGCTCTCTTTTGCACTTTTCCATTTCCACTATGTCCTTTTTGAGATGTGGTGACCAGAACTGGACACAATACTCCAGGTGTGGCCCTACCATAGATACCAAAGTTCAATCTCAGATGGCTGCAGGCAGGGCAGGGAAAGATGGATTCTTTTCTGAAACCTTCCTGTTGCTCAATATATTACACCAAAAGTCTGACTCAGCATAGGGCAGCTTCCTATGATCTTCAACTGTGGGCTAGGGGAGGGCCAGCTCTCAGATATCTGATCCTAATACAGGTGGGGCCTCCATATCTGCAGATTTTGCATCTGTGGATCTGGCTCAATGCGGGCCCTCTGGACCCGCGCGGAACCAGACTTGGCCCCACTTGAGCCCTATGTTGTGATGTGCGGAGGTAGGAAAGCCTACTTTTGCGCACTTTTTAGTATTTAAGAGCACTTAAACTGGAATCCTGGCTGGCATCCGCGGAGAGTAAAATCTGCAGATGCCAGGTCCATGGATGCTGGGGTCCCGCTGTACACTAAACATGTTTGCAACTGCAGGAACCAATATTTTGTTAATTACCAAACAATGAGCATTCACTTTGGGGCTGACAGTTTATTAAAAATACTTGCATTTTTGTATGCTTAGAAATCAGCAATGATAAAACATCAGAACGTACTCTGAAGGAAGTGCCTGTGGGCCACCAGTATTGTGTGCCCTTGATAAAGTTCCTCCATCCACCTCCTCTTGGTCACCCTGAAAAAAATTTAAAGGCCATTTCAGAGCTATAACAATGCCTCTATATTTAAAAAGTTAATAATCTTTAAAATAGCCATACCACTGTTGTTCCTGGTATGCTGAGATGTTGTTGAAGTTTGAAGAATTTACTAATGAAGTCTTGTTCTGCCAAGCACAGGGGCTCCAGTTCACTTAAGACTTGTTCAAAAATCTACAAAATGCAAGATAAACACTTAAAATAAAAAACCCACCACAGTTGCATTAAATGCAGAAAAACACTCAAAACCACTCATGGGACAGGGAAGGGGAGAGATTTTGCAACGTTTATAACTGGCTGAAATAAAGGATTTCTTGCTAAAGGCAGACTAGATGGCCTTGTGTGTCCCCTTCCATGGCTTCTTCTCATGCTGCAGAGATAATATCAGAAGCCTCAGGACACTGGAAAGAAGCACACAATGAAGTTCCTTCCCACAACAGTGCTGTCCCAGTTGCTCTCCCAAGCAGCCCATGATTTCCAACATTATCTAAGCTGACAAGAGAAAGCCATGCATGCCACAGTAGCTCCCATATAATGGTGATAGGGTCACCGCCCTTTCTCTTCTCCCACAAGCACTTACAGCTTCCAACACTTCCTGAGAATTTGGGAACTGCAGGGATATGGTATTAACTTGCGTTCTAATGTTTTACCTTATCAAACTTAGTTCTATCAGCCACATCAAGGTCAGATGCAGACATGTTTCCCATATCCAGCAACGAGGATGACTGTGACCTGCGATTTCCTGAACTCTGAACTGAGAGTTTGTTTAGACTAGAAGTTGAACCTGTCAGTTTTCCAGAACTGCCATGAAGACCTATGATATAATAAAAACCATGTAAGAAGCTATCCTAGATGGAATATCTTACATTGCTAAGCAATAAGTATTACATATTCAAGTTAGTATTTTTCCCTCTACCTAATATTATCCTCAGTACTTCCCCCATGAAGTCAGTAGACTGCTGTTAATGACCTCAGTTCACTTTGGTAAAGTCACATGGAAGAAACTGGTTTAGGAACAAACACTTAATGACAGACACCTGGGACCAGCAATACAAGAAATACCATAGGACCAATAACACTCCAGAAAAAGAACACAGATAGAAAGGCCAGATGCATTTGTAGGGGCATCTTCTAGAAGCAAAGCAGAACAAAGGCAAAAAGTTACTATTTTCTTTTTGAAAAAAGTAAATAGTAGCAAACACCTGCTGAAAGACAAGGACAATCCTCCATTGTAGAGGTATCTTTCAGTACAAGTGTTTCACCTGCAGGCTACCTTCACAGATACATAGACTTTATCTGCCAATGAAGAACTTCCTTAGCTCAGAGTGCCCCGGGACCACTGACCTTTGACTGTGCACAGATATTTATACACCTACTGTGGTTTTCCCACTTGTTTCTCCCTCTTCCATTTCAGCTGCACAAAGCTCAAAAGCATATGTTTATGCAAATACACTGCTTCTGTATAGTTAGAACCCATGATGTCGCATTTTTCTGTGAGAATTTAAAAGTAAAAAATTCTGACTTGGATCCTAAGAATGGTGAGCAGAGTTTGCTTGGATAACAAGTCTTTCCCTGCCTCACCTTCTCCTGTACTGCAGCCCCTTCACCCATTGAAAAGCTGTTCCAGAAGGCCTGGAAGCCCTCTGGAACAGTGTTTGTGGTGACAAAGAAAGCTGCAACGGGAGGAGAGAAATTGGTGAGAATCAAGAGACCAACCCACTCACGCCAAGCACCATTCAATCCAAACTCATTTCTTGAAAAGGTAGATATGGATGGTTTCAAGCAACTACCTGCACATAATGGCACCTTAGGCACTAATCCGGTAGCACCTCCAGTCTCATGGAGAGCTGGTCACTGTAGCCTCCAGCCATGCAGCACTGATGACTGTGGCCACTAGCCTGCAACCAAGCAGCTTCATGATAATGCTCAATGCATGATCAATACATGGTGGAGGTTACAGATGGCAATGCCTATGCAGGTGGAGATGCCATGGGATATATGTAAACAGCCACCAGGCCACAAAGCTTAGAACTGCAGAAGGTGGTTATCCCTGTTCTAAGTGGTAATTTGAAACAATCCTTTGCCTCTCTCCAAAACAGGCAAAACACTATTACAATTAGAAGTGAGAAGTCAGACGGACAAAGCCTGGGGATGGGATATGCTAGTGCTATATAAATCATAAGTTTACTACCAACTTTCTGGAAGCTGTTAAAAGACTATTAGGTGCAAATGGCTGTGCAAACTATGCAGGCTAACATCACAGCTGCATTTGAACTTCACGTGAATGTTTTACCACTGAGGATACTCTTAGATTGCAGTTGTACAGGAGGGCAGGAATTACACAGCGCAAGCAACTCCTAAACCAGAACAACATCCTCTGATAGTGCTATCTATAATCCCCATAATGGGCTTGAAAAACAGTGGTTTTCAATGTAGATCTGGCAGGGAGTCACAATGAACTGAACCACTCTTAAGTTGTGAGAACTTAGAGACTGGATGCCTATCTAGCCTCCAAAACTATTCTGTGCAGACAAGCCTTACTGAAATGTAGTAGCAACACATTTCCACTGCATTTAGTCTGTAGTTTAAGATCCCATACAGGGTTCAATTGTCATGTTTTGCTCCTCTCTCAGCTAAAAATTCATATTGCTGGTAGCACACAAAAATCTGTGCAAAAAGATTGTGTCCAACAGTTCTGATGTTAATAGGTTTTGCCATGACAGTTACTTTTTACAGAGACAAGAAGGCACTGGCAATAACCACTTAAAGCGCTAGTCATACTCACTCTCGGTTTCCTGTTTGACAGCACTTTCTTTTCGAGGCAGTGTAGCTGGGATGGATTAGGTTGCAAGCATCAAAGACAAAGACAAGTTAAAAATGCATATTGCACAAACCATGCACGAGATGCAAGTTAAGCACTAGCTGGAAAAAACATGCAGAAAACTATGAGAAGCAAGTAACTACAGTTGCAAACATACATAGCTGGGGAAGTACAAATTCGGAATATTTAACTATATAGAAACATGCTAAGTTTTGGTAGTCCATTTCAGTTTTTGTTCAGGGGAAGAAACGGCAAGAAAAAACCAACCTTGTGGTTGTGAGCCCTAATTATATAGGCTGTGAACCCTAAATATACAGGATGCTCTATTTTGTCAAATAGAGCATCCTGTGTACTCCAGGAGGCTCCTTCTTGCCATAGGCAAGATGCTTAACTGCCCAATATGGTTGCCGCATGAAAACTGGACAGATATGCCCCAAGATCCCATACAACAGAAATTGTTCAGAGGAGCAAGAGATCACTATTTTCTTACATCCAGTAATGCAGAAAGGTCTTGCAAACATTTTTCATATATATATAACACTACTGAAACAGGGCAATTTACATTTGTACATAAAATTAAATCTAAAACTCCAAATCTGGCAAGTTGAGTATCATCTAACCACTGGCAACTTCTATACATTTCAAAAACATACACATCTTTCCACTTGTCACACAGAATTATATGAAATGCTTTCAAAATTGCCAATCTGTCAGCTTGAGTTCTGAGGGAAGCAGAACCACAGCTTACATGTTGGTTCAGGGAGCAGGTGTAGAGGGATGATTCAGCAGAATCAGCAAGGACCTGGGACAGGCACACCCTGGGTGTGACCAAGCCAATACTTTTTGGCTGAGCCGACTACATAAGCTTAGTCTGCTGGAGCCTCAAGTGCAGCAGCAGGGGAGTTGATGGAGTAACTGTTAGACTGCTGCCAGTGACTGAAGAGGCTGGATACTGTATGTATATGATATTACTGACTTATGGACTGAACCTTTGACTGTGTATTATTGGAACTGATTTGGACTTGTTATACTGGAACTGACTGCTCTCTGTGCTGACTCTTGGACTGATTACTGACTACTCTGAATGTGATATCCTTTGCTCAATACAACTGCTGAAAGTACTCTGCTGTATTTGATGTGTTTTCTTGAAACCTGCTCACATTGGGACAAGACTGGGAACCTACACCATTCTTCTCATAATTTATACAAAAACCTTTAACCTTAACACAATCAAGTTCGGAAACGTCCAAGGCACCCCCCCCACACACACACCATGCTATCATTAACATACATAATATTTTTGCAGGAGAACCTATGTTCACAATAGCTGTGAGTAATTTTCTTTGCTGTATTTGCAGTGAGATGTTTATTTGCATGTGTTTTGCACAGTCTAAATATAAACATGCTAGAATTCAACACTGTTGAAGAGACCAAACAATCAGGCTGCAAATTCAAAGCATACTATCCAAATACTGAAAGAGGTCTAGAAATTACATTCCAACCTAGTAGTAACAAATGAGGACAATGTGTATGAAATCTATTTAACATCCACAGGAAGTAAATCAATTTAAAGTAATGACCAATTTCAGATTTCGTTTCTATGAGACCCTCCTTTTTAAAACACAGCCTTATAACTTTGTTGGTCAACCTTCCAATATACTACTGAATGCAACTTATGGATCAATTTAACATGGTGTATTATGCGCAATTTTTCTCTTCACAAGCTGTTCATAAAAGATGCTTCCCAAAATATAGGGAAGGATGTACGACAGTGTTTCTCAACCAGTGGTACAGGCACCGCCAGTAGTACTTGAGGTGGTGTCTGGTAGTACTTGCAGGACCCTTAAACACCTGCTGCCCGGTAGCAATACTAGGAACGCGACACAAACATTGGCATGAGGTTCAGCTTGGCAGGCAGAATTCCAAAGCATGCTTTTCTGTGCCTTCGAAAAAGCCCTCCTGTCCGCCCAGAGCCTCTTACTGGTGTTTGTTGTGTTGCATCTGGTCAACCAACCCAGAAGTAACTGGTGATGATGTCATTGCCAGTTACTTTCGGTGGTACTTCTAATAGGTGGACCATGTGAAGTGGTATGGCAGAGGAAAAATGTTGAGGAACACTGATGTAGGGCATTGTCCTACAGTAAAAGCCAGAATAATGTCCGGGCAATCTGCACTGTGTGTTATATATGACACTGGGAACATTTTAAGCATATTAAAGCAGGTTCTTGACATCTTGCAAAGAGGAAGAGAATAATGTTTCCATTCAGTCAGAAGCTTGAACAAAGCATACAGCCCTGGTAAAAATGGTACCATAACCCATAGTCCATTCTATCACTGCAAGTTAATTAGAAAAATAATTGATTTTTTTACTAAGATTTGGTGGAAACCTCCATCTTCTTGTTAGAGTAATGAGCCTACTGTACTCACTGGGTACCCAAAAATATAATTCATACAAGATTAACCATAAATTACCAGTGACAGTATTAATTTTTACATGTGGAAGTATTATAAATTGAATTACTATACTGATGACTTTTAAAACAAATTTATAATCCTTATTTACTTAAAGATGGAGAAAGTACTCGACATATAATTCTAAGGAACAAAACATCTCACTTTGTATGGTATCCTAAGTTTAGTTAGTCATGAATTAGGGTTCAATCCTATCTAACATTCCAGCGCAGATGCAGCCACAAGTTAAGGGAACAAACATTTCCTTATCT
This sequence comes from Tiliqua scincoides, assembly GCF_035046505.1. Classification (NCBI taxonomy): domain Eukaryota; kingdom Metazoa; phylum Chordata; class Lepidosauria; order Squamata; family Scincidae; genus Tiliqua; species Tiliqua scincoides. Next base: position 66,073,287 of record NC_089826.1, read on the forward strand.
TGAGGAGCCGTCCATTACTGCCCCCCCACCTCAAGATGCAGCACACATCCTGTTGGCTCAGCTACTTTGGTGCTGGAAAGCTGGATAAGATTGGTCCCTCAGTCCCATACAGATAAAGTTTTGTCATAGTATGAATGGGGTTGTATCTATTTTATTGCTTAAGTAGTCAAAGTTCTGATCCCATGGTAACCCAAATTCTATGCAATGAAAAACTGAATCCTTCAACTCATTTAAATTAAGCAAATATGCATCTCTTTCTTTTTCATTTATACAGCAATATCTTGCACTGTGATCCGATTAGAGACCAGAACACAGATGAAGGTAAAAAATGGATGAATGTCAAAGCACAGAGTTTTTAGCCTGCAAATTTTATTTTGGCTGGCAAAAATGGTAAAATATAACACATGCAAATGCATGTGAAATCTAAATAAACAGAAATTAAAGAAAAGCATTAGAACTTCGACAAACATCATGGAAGAAACTGGATGTTGGATGAAACTGGATGAAAGGACAGCATGTGGACGAAATTTAAAATGTGGTTATATAATTAAAAATGGCTGAAAGAGCAAAGTAATGAAAGAGGATGAAAGTCAAGGTATTGCTATTTTTATATACTACTTCTCAAACAAAAAATGTTCTCAAAATAGTCAAAAGGAATGAGAAGATGGTTCTCTGTTCCCAAGTGGCTCACAATCTTGTAACACAAGGGAGTGAGTATGCTGGGATAAATAGGGACACTCCATTTTTCCCTACATAATATAAGACAGCCACCATTTCAAAAGGTGCCTCTGATCAGTTTTTTTGACTGTACCATTTTTATACTGTATCACAGTTTATATAAGCAGACAATTCCATCAAAATTCAAAATAGTTTGCCGGTTTCTTCAACCCTGTTCAAGGGCTCAGGAAAGCTACACATTTTTCCCCTGTTCCGTATTTTAGAAGGAATTAAGCCAGTGTTATCTGACAAGACTGGTTGGCATTTAAATTTTCTTGGATATTTTATGCTTAGTTAAAGACATTTAGGAATAACAAATAAGCGAACAAATGAACAAGGACAAACCAAGAACATTTCTTGAAGTCCATCATAAACCTTTTTTCTATTTTATTGGTAGCATAGAAATACCACTGTTACTTACTTTGTTGTATTGTTTAACTCCCACATATTCTAGATATTTGCATTCAAAATTATTTACAAATGACAAGCTTCACTGAAGTTATTAAGCATACCTTACATTATTGGTGTTGGGCAGAAAACTCCCAGGGTCATTGGAAAAACAGGCAGTACCAAGAGAAGATAAATACAGTAGATTGCTGGTGATTCTAGTACCATTCTGCCTGTCAAGCACAGAACCTCTGGAATTTCAGTCTTTGCAATGAGCACAAGCTTGTTCTGACACTATTTACCACTTTAACACAAATCTGAAACAAGAGAGTGCTTGTTGGACCCTTACCAAATTTCTTTCCTTCTTTGGTTGCACCCGTCATTTTAATCTTGGCAACTTCAAAGAAATCCTTTATTTCCCTTTCATAGAGCCGTGATAAATAATCCATATAGTTCTTAAAGAAAAACAAGTCCAGAATGATAGATATAATTGGTTCAAAGCATTTCCTCGGGGAAAGAAAATAAGTTTCATCACCAATCCCCACATACATTTAGAATCATTTTGAGAAACCAAGATATGTCTTCAAGCTCCAGAAAATAAGCTGTAGAAGAGATGACCTTACTGTATACAGTAGCTGAAGTTCATGGAACTAACTGGCCATTTATTTAAAAAAAACACTTACCATTGATTGATTTTATGTTTGATTTGCATCAACAGTTACCTTGCAGGTATGTGAAAATAAAGGATAAATGTGTAATTATATATGTACACACAAAGAAGCATGTGTCCTGCTCTTAGTTTCAACACCCAAGGATATAAGCTAATACCCCAACAGGTGAAGCAACTGAATGCAGAACTGTTGAATCTGATGGAACACACTAAAGAAACTACATAGAACATATTTTTTGCTTTATGATATAATCCCAAGAAAAAGAGGAATCAACCTAGGCCAGTGGTTCTCAAACTTTTTGCACCAGGACCCACTTTTTATAATGAGAATCTGTCAGGACACACCAGAAGTGATGTAATGACCGGAAGTGACAACATCAAGCAGAAAATTTTTTAACAATCCTAGACTGCAAGCCTACCCATACTTAACCAGGAATAAGTCCCATCATTGCTAAAAACATATACATGGTAGCCTGTTAAAAGTACAGATCTTTAACATTTCCCCAAATGCAGTCACAGACCATGGTAGCATCAAGTCTAATATATTAGAAATAAAATATTGAAATGAATGGAAACCCACTTGAAACTGGTTCGTGACCCATCTATTGGGTCCCGACCCACAGTTTAAGAAACACTGACCTAGACCAAAGAAAGTAGAGAAGCAATGGAAGAAAAAGATGCCATTCTTCAAGAGCTAAACAGTCATGCCCTGCTGAACAAACTTGGAAGCCCAATACTATGGGCTCACAGTGTTGGCGCTGGGTGTTGCAAACGTGCCATAAGGCACATCTGCAGCACCCGGAGACAAGGAGCCACTGGCACTGAGCCTCAATACCTCATGCAGAGGCAGCTGTTATTCCTGCAGCACCAGCTGGCAATGAGTATTTTGGGGGCAGGGTAAGGCAGAGACTGGGCGGAACCGGGTGGAGAAGAGTGGGACAAGGGGAGAAATTGGCCCAGGATGGGGTGGGTATGGCAAAGCTCTACTCCGCCGTATCATACCCTCTATATCGGGCTGCAAAGCCTGACACAGAGGCTCTGTGCCAGCAAAATAACCGGTACAGGCTTGAGAAGTTCCATTGCAATTCCCTTCCCCTGAGGAGACCTCTGGTAGCCCTGGTGGTGCTGCTGAATGAAGTGGTAGCCATTTTGGTGCTGCTGCACCAGGCAGAGCCATTAGTGATAGGATTGGCCTATAAGTTGCTAGCTTTTAGTAGGTGATAGGTGTCATGGATATGTACAGTTCAGGCCTAGTAGCATTGCAAGGCCTGAACCAAGCTAAAACAGTAACACAGAAGTGGCTTGCATTTCCTAGCTGCTAGGATTTACAACTCAATGGAAGGTGATTATGTAGCACCTAGGCAGCCAGAAAGACGCCCATCAAGGATGGAATGCAGCTGCAGATCTCCAGGGGGGAGGGAAGAGCTGAGAGGGCAAGCTTCCAGCCCCACTTCTGGAGGACAGGGTCTTTTGGTCTTGGTCTCTTGGTAAGATAGGTGGTGGGTGCACAGCCTGCCCCGCCAGGACCATGTGGCCATAGGTAACTGACCTGAGGATCTACAAAAGAAGCTGACCCAGGTGAGAGTTAGAGAATAATAGAGTTAGCCAGTTAGCTTTGTTGTTTTATGCTGATATGTTCCTAGAAGTTTTATGCCTCTAGCATTTGCTGCCTTTTGTAACTTTTTGTAACCTTTTGTACTTAATAAAGTAAAAATCTTTTTACCATGTTGGTTCATTGTCTGTTGGGGACAAAAATTCAGAATCCTGCCTAGCTGTTCAGCAAGCTACCAAAAATCCCCATTGTGGACTAGTAACTTGAGGACTGAGACTTTAAGTAAAGAAAGTGCTCAGTGCCTACAAGAGATATAGTTAAGCCTAGAGGGTCTCAGAATCCCTGGACTGAGACACTGGCTGTTACAGGGTGGTGGCAGGACTACCGAACAGGGATCTTTGTGGGCTCTGGGGTTCAGAACTAACAACTCTGAGCACCCCAAAACCCTGGGAATGTGAGACCAAGTGTACGACAATAGGGTTGCCTGATTTTGCAAAGTGGAACAATGTTCCCCATGCTATTTTACTTAGAGTCAATTATTACACTTTCCAAGCCACTCACCTTTGTCAGTCCATCATATTTTTCATAGTCTGTGTTCTTTAACCACTCCATAAGTTTGGCATATCGAAGTAAATCTCTGTGAAAGGGATGGTGGTTTGGTAATGTCAACTCAACAGAGTGCTGAGCAAGAGTAGAACTTTGGTCATGACCCTTGACAGAAGAAAACAATAGAAGAATACTGTCTGAGTGACCAAACCTATACACCTGAAAACCTGGATACCCCAAGAATGTGGTCACACTTTGTCAGATGTAAGAGATGCTATTTGGCATTTATTAGTTATGCCTTCGAGCTGTTATGTCTTCCTTTCAACACTGTGAAAGGCAGAACACTGCAACACAAAAGTTTGGGAAACAAAAGTAGTTTAAGAGAAAATAAATGCTGAGCCACATATGACATGTTAGAAATGATTTCTTGCAACCATAATGCATTTTCATCAGGAGTTGCTTTTTCTGCTTGCAATTTCAAGATTTTTTTAATCTTTCAAGGCACAATATTTTCTCTCTGAATTTACATGCATGCCATAACTGAGATGCAATCAGCTTTCATGCTCTATTATGTAGAGAAAAACTAGATCTTCCTCTTTTTTGTATTTGGGTTTTTGATTTGAATAAAATTATCTAGATTTTATTTAAGCTGTAAACAAGAAAGAGCTCTCAGTAGAAATGCGATGAACACTTTTTAAATGCAACTCTGGACAAGATGTTAAATACAAAATGGTGCTAGTAAATAGAAAATATTCATGTACATTTAGCCATCCATTCACTACCTACGGAGACACCACATCATGTCCCAAGGCCACTGCAAGCCCAAGAGATCCAGTCTCTGAATTTCACTTTTGGACAGTTTAGAGAGGAGCCTGGAAACCATTTTCACTACCTCTTGAGTTAGGGCAAGCCCAAAACAGAATACTAAATGTGATCGGTTTTAGTAGTCACACACACACACACGTCACATCTGTCAGGATAATTATTATATCCTATAAAAAGTAGTATTATGGAATGACTAAAAAGCTTCTAGATCTACTGCACTAGTAGTGTCCAGCATTCTGCCCCTCACCAAATATTCTCAGAGAGCTTTATGCACCACTCATGCACAAACAATGTGATTACTTCAAATTGAAAACTCACTTACAAACCATTGGGTCAATATTTTCTTGCCTATGTTGTGTCTCTCTTACAAAGCATATCAATCACTTATGCAGCAAGCTTTAGAGCTGAGACAACAACTAGTAGGATTTATTTTCTCAATTAACAATCCATTTTTTTCCTATTTGGCAGAGGCAACACTGCAGAAAATAGTTAGGCTTAGCAAGCTTTTTAAATTATTTTTTTTAAAGGCTTTGTAAAATTAAAGCAGGTTGATTCAAACTCTCTGTACTCACAGGGACTGAAAGATAGTACGACCTGTTATAGAGCTGGAGAAGGGTCTCAGTAAACTATTTGGAGATAAAATACAGGGATAAAACACTAGGTTGAGTAAAGAGGCTCATACAATCTACCCCAGGGATTCAGCACTGAATATACCAGTTTAAGAGCCTTAAGAAAAAGAGCATAAAATCAAACTAAATATATTCACTTGCAAAGAGATTGAGAAAAAAGTATATGAGCTCAAACAGAAAGACCACAACAGGTGGCCACCAGATTGTATCTTTCCATGTCTTACTTTGTCACCACAATACACCAGAGTAAATGAAGCTAATAAATAAGATTCTATTCAAAGCACAGTGTGGTTGTGTTCCATTATCACAGCATAACTTTCAGTGCAGCCCATCATAGTTCCATACTCACTGCTTCTTGCAATGCAGACAAGGGATCTCTCCCCATTCAAAACAACTATTTGGTTAGGATCTCAAATTTCAATCAAAATGCATTTCCACTGAAACCCTACTCAATTAAATGAACCACATTTCCAAACATGTTCTTTGGAATGGCACATGTCCACTTTATAATAAGAAAGCCACATGCAACTACCAACCACAATCAAGGCTCTCTCAATAATTGAAGTGTGCACAAGGGGCCACACGAACAAGGGACATCCAATTATTTTCAATACTGAATGTAAAATTTGACTTGAAGGATGACACCAAGAGTTCATCACTCTGCCTCTCAGTGTCTTCCAGATGCTCCCGGAAGCTCACAAAGAACACTGTGTAGATCCACTCATATTCCTCCACAGAATCAGAAATATACTAGATTTATGACATGCTCTGTGTTCACCTAGTATACCTAAAACAAGGAGACAGACCTATCCTGACTTCCGTTTCATTTGTATAACACTTCAGAAGAGGCATCTAAGCTAACGGTCATTTTCACATTTTTTTAAATTAACAGTTGGGAAAGTGCTGAGCATATTTGCACACTGAAGGGAACCAGCTAGCTCTGCTCAGCTGGACATTATCTTGTGTATTCCATAGAAAGAGCTTACTTAGAGACTTAATACTATAACATGTTCAAGCCACTGTTCACTAAGGAAGCAAGGTGTTGTAAGCCAGTCAAGTGGCCTAAAAAGCTCTTACTTTAAACACATAGTTGCTTATAAAACCCTGAAAATAAAAATGAGAAGCATCTTATACGCTTTTACTGTTCTGTATGAAAATATAAATACCTGCTGAACGAAAACATTGTTGAGATGGCTGGCCAGTCTCCGGGCAAACTGTTCACGCAGTTTGCTAAACTGCTGCTGCTGCTGCTGGACAGCATAAAGCATCTCGTGCCCTATAATCAGAACAGTGAAAAAAAAGATTACCTTAATAAGGTGTATTTTTGAATTAAACAAAACAAAAAAAGGACTCAGAAGAACCAGAATACAACAAATTCAAGAAGAAAAAAATAACAAAAGGATAATTTTTCCTATCTTCCAAAATAACTCACCTGGCTTAAGAGCAACGTTCATGCACTGTAGGAGAGCATCTGCTGCATTTGTGCAGGCCTCAATGCCCCGAGAAGATGAGAGGTCTCCTTCTTGGAGAGCCTTGATATGACCTTTTGCCAAATCCATATGGTTCTGTAAAAGCAAAAAATTTCCTAGGAGTGAATTCTACTGACCACGGTAGGACTTAGGTCTGAGGAAATATGCACATGATTGTAAACGTAAAACCTCTAAAGACAACTTTAATTTTCACGCACCAGAGAAAGGAGCCCAAAGTTGTATATTTGGACTAGCCATTTGGGCCCTGGTATTCATCTGACAGATAGGAGATTTTAATAGTCTGGCCAAGATCCAAACTATACTAGTCCTGGGTGTCCAATGGGGCTTTCGACTTTTATTTTTCCAACAGCAGCTCCACATGTCAAACTACTTTTTGAATGGAGGGTGCTTTCAAAAGCAGTTTATGATGTAACAGAGTGGTCTGCCATCCAAAGAGAAAAAAATTAAAAGTGCCTATTGGACATGCCCAAACCTCTGTGTGCACCAAAGACATCTCTTTGGAGTCTGGCCTGTGCAACTGAACAGCTAAAACCATTTGATTGGCATGTAATTATAGTGGCTTTTTTATTTTTTAATTTGTTATAAAGCACAACAAAATTTTGGGATGTGGCGTGCTTCACTACATGTTTGAATGGACTATTAAGTAAGTACTTGAGATGCTTACAACAAGAAACTCTATCTCTGACAGCAACTCCAGGTTGTTAGTGTTGCTAAGATTAATGAGATTGTTGCTTGCTGAGATTTGGTCCATTTGTTCTTTGACACTCTGCAACATTTCTTCATAACTGCTCAGCTTGAATTCAATTTGATCCACCTCTTTCAGTGCCTCATCCAGGAGTTTCATCAGAATGTTCACCTGTTTCTCAGAGGCCATGATTGATTGGATGTTTGCCTACCAAAAAAAGGGTAATGTAATTTGACAATAGTCAGACACCAAGTAAACTATACATTTCTCATTAGTCACAATTTTACTCTACAAAAATCTGGTGTTCGAAGATGAAAAGCAACAACTAAATACTCGTATAAATATAGGCTAAGTCCAAATCTAGCAACACTGGACAGGCTGGGAACATTCCAGCCATCCCTTGGAAAATACACTAACAGAAATATTAATATTTCACAAGAAATCCGTACCCCATCTAGCACTTGTAGCTCTCTGGATAACTTATCTGCAAAGGCTTCTGCATTAGAGATGGCATATTCACAGCCTTCCATCATTATTTCAATGTCCTGCTCCTCTCTTGCATTTAACTCTTGATATTCATCTGCTACCTCTTCATCTCCTCCTGCCACATTCTGATTCTCTCCACTTGGAACTGATTCTTGGGAAAAGAGCAATAAAAGGGCATGAAAAATGGTCAGAGTGCTACCAACAGAGATTTTCAAAATCTTTTACGATAACTGATAGTCTTTTAGGATAACATCAAATCAATTAAAAGACAGACAACTGCACATGCAATAGACGCTTAATTACATGTTTTAAGTGATGAACACTTAAAGTTCTGAAGTCAGACTTATCAGAAAACACTAAAATTCTCTAGGTTCTTTACAATATGAAAGAAGCTATGGTCACTAAATGTTGAAAGACATTCTACTTAATTAATCTAGGGACCTAATTCAGAAGTAAAAAAATAACTGGACTTTCAGACACTGCACAGAGTCAGATCAATGTAGACACCAGGTTGCTGGGATCGCTGGGGCAAAGTCTGCTTTATGGCACCCGCATCCTGTGCCCTGGTGGTTCACTGGGCACTACCTCTGCCACAGCAAGCTCAGATGGGTCCTCTGATAGATGTATAAGCCTTTGGCCAACACACAACTGGGCCAAATCCCAGGTCCTAACATTACTTCCGTATCTGATTACATTAAAGATCTACTTCTAGAGCCACGCTCAGTGGCAGTTTCTGCATCACAAAGAATCGTACCACCACATCTTAAGACTGCAGGAAATAAAACCTTTGACTAGACCTTCTAATGCAACACCAACTTTCCTTCAATGTACATTTCCATTTCTTCTCCTTACATTTAAAAAACTCCTGAAGACATTCTTTAAAAATTTTCCAGGTATTTTCAAAAGATCTATTGCAAGCTCACTCTCATCTATTCCCCTTGCCTTCCCACTTTTCTTTTTTTAAAAAAGATTCTAATATTGACAAACAGCCGCTCACACATACCCCAATAACCAGCTTATCACTGAATATTACCAATTACCTTTACCCGATACAGTTGAGTTAGAACAGTACCACAAGATTCACAAAAAGATAGCATTATATCACTGATAAATATTAGGAATGACAAAATAAAAGCTTGAAGCTGGCATACAAGACCACTGTGGAAAAAATACTTTGGGTCAATGTTTCTTCTTAATTTAATATCAAAGAATATTCTGTTTTACTCAAATGAGATGAATCTTACAAAGGTATGTTTATTAAATCTTTCCTGTCTAATTTAACTTTATATTCTTCCATGTTCAACTAATCAAAATTTTACATAATTTTACATTGGCCTTTTTTTATTCCTTTTCAGGTCTGTTTGAAAAGCAGATAGTTCTCAACAATGCTTCATAACACATGCTCAGATTTGTTCTGATAACAAATAGCTTTCAAGTCTCATATGTGTTACAACATCTGGAAATGAGAGCTCATTTGGTATGATTTGGTAAAAGGACTACCTGGAACAGCCACTTTTAACCTACCTTAGAAAACCTGTGCCTCATTGTATCAAAATGAAGACAATATCAAAATTTAAACCAATAAAATGCTTTTATATTTAACTAAAACTTTCAGTAAATTTGCAACAATGGCCTTTAAACACTACGTGTGTTTATAACTCGATTCTTGCTAGCCTATGGCAGATAATGAATATCTAATTGATTTTACAAAATATAATATCAAAATACTTGTGAACCTGAAATAAACTAAATACAATAATTGAAAACGCAATCCTATTCTTGTGCTGACGCAGCAGTCTGTATGCTGGCATGAGCTTTTGTAAAAGCACCATAAAGAGCAAAACCACGACTCATGAGCAAGCCGCGCTAGCAGGACAGCCTGCACTAGTGTGCCAGTGCTGCATTCAGACCCTGGGCCACCAGAGCAAAGAGGTGAGGCACCAAGCAGCACAGGGTCTGAAAGAGGGTGGCGGGAGAGTGTTCCAGGGGTGGGGAGGGGGCAGGAATGGCACAGCGTTCCTCCGCCATATCCTAACCCCCTGTCCTGGGCCTCCAGGTGGTACACCGGGCTTTCCAGATTTGTGCCAGGTATATAGGTAGTGAAGACCCAGGTAGTCTCATAGGGCAGGCTTAGGATAAGGAGAAATATATACCCCTACCCTGAGGAAACCTTCAGCCACCTCCTAACCTGTGCTGGATACAGCTCAGGCTATGCAGCCTGGCTGTGCCATGCAGGTTAGGACTGTATTGTGGGATGCATAGCAATTTCTAATTATATTCAGTGATGCAGGACCACATATGGGATAATTCAGGGGTATATTTCTTTTTATCTTGATAGGCCTGTTTTCCCAGATAAGTTCAGCAAATTTAGTTTCCCATTATTCAAAAATTGAACTGGTCCTGCAATGGGAAGAAACAAATGAAAACAGGAAGTTTGAGAATGTGTTCATTTTTAATAATGAAATTCTCCCCAGCCATAATGAAACATTAACCAGACCCTTCATCACTTCCTTAAATAAAACTGAGAAACATCATTAAACAGGGCTTCCAGATTAGATGACAAATACATTCCCAGATATCTCATTTTCCTCTGTTACCAAGTAACTGGACAAATATTTATCATCTTATCTTTAATGTAAGAAGAACCATTTATAATCATTTCATGTTTCTGCATATTTAACATGTCTAAAGATTTCATTACAGTATTGAATTAAAATTACTAACTGAGGTAAAATATGGCTGGGAATATCGTTGTTTTGTTTCCCTTTCTAATTTAGGGGAGCATCTTTTTTTGGGCTTCCAATAAAGGAATAATGGCTCATGATTAGGAAAGAAACAACAAACATTTGTGCTTTTCCCCTCCCCCATGCTACAATGATATTTTGGGCAAAAGAATTGTCTAAGATTTATGACCTATAGATATAGCTTTTTCATTAAAACAATTCCGTTTCCATATATCTTGCATTTTATACTGATAGCCATCTTTTTAAGATAACTGGGAAATTATAACCATATCCTGTGCAAGTGGTCTTGCTTAGATGCCCCACTTAAATATCATGTATCAGCACACTCCATTTGCCAATCTATCCAAAAGTCTTATATGTGTAAACATACTTTTTAAAAATTATAATAAGTAGTACAAAGAGATGAGAGAATATTTCTATGGCACAATCCTAACCAACTTTCCAGCACTAGCATAGCTATGCCAGTGGGGCAAGTGTTGCATTCTGCAGTTGGGGAGCAGTCATGAAGGCCTCCTCAAGGTAAGGCAATTGTTTGTTTCCTTGCCTCGGAGTTGCATTGCCCTTATGTCAGTGCTGGAAAATTGGTTAGGATTGTGGCCCAATTTTACCTTCCAGAATGAAATAACTACTTCCCTCATTTTTTCCCCCTTAACAATAAAATTTATTCTCCTTAATTTCAATAAAGACTACATCAGTTCTCATATTTACCAAGCCACAACATACTGGTCCTTGAAATATTCTTTGCAAACACCTTTTCTCTTTCTTGAAAAGGGAAGATACTTTTCATTCATAATTTCATTGTTTAATCCTTAACCTAATCCTAAATAAGTATTATTTAACACTTATTACTGAAATCTTAGGAGTCATATTCATGTTTAAGAATGTATAGAAACTATTTTCTCTTGCATTTTCAAGACATTCCTGACTGACCTGAGGTATAAAGTATTCCTAAAAAAGGAGTTCAGATGACATTAACAAAGCATAAAGCAATTGAATTAGTCACACAGAAAAAGAAAGAAAAAGAAAGAAAAAGGTGTTACGCACCTTCAGCAACTTTAGGTAGTTCTGGAGAATTAAAAGATATGAGAAAAGCGGAGGAAAGGAAGCAAAGAATATTAGCTAAGCAGTGAATGCACACAGAATTTTTAAAAATGGCATTTTTATCATAGTCACAAAGATTTGAAAAATGTGAGAATTTAAGCAGATTTTAAAGGATATTTCTGTATACAGAAGCCATATGTGAGAGAGTGATTTACATTTAAAACATAAAAACATGCAAGTTTTGCAATCCCCAGAAGAAGCACTGCTGCGAGTCACCTCAATATTTTAAACATGTATTTAGTTGTTCTGCAAATGAACAGGTTAGATCTGGCAGGTAGGAGATACAGCAAAGATGATCTGATAACCACTTACCAAAGCTGAATTTAAATTTGCTCACATCAAAATAAGTAGTCAATTTGATTCAAACCACCCAGGACTCAGAATATATTTGGCAAACAAAGTTTGCAAAAACACACTAAACACTTTGACACCAAGACTTACAATACTCCCCCCCCCCCCCAAGAATTTCTGCTTAAGTGGGTCATGGCCTAATTCCTTAGTCCTAAATAGTGGATCACATCTGATGCAAGTCAGATCATAAGTAAAATGGGGAACATTCTAATGACAGATACATAAAAGAAAAATTCATGTTCCCATATATAACTGCATCTGCTGTAGTTCTACATGGGGCTGCCATTGAAGACTGCTTAGAAACTACCACAGATTCAGAATACTACTGTCTGGTCATATTTTATTTGAGAAACATAAAACATGAGATCTCAGTTGCATTAGTTATAGTTTACTTGTGGGAACAATTCAACTTATGAATTTTAACTTTTAGAGTTCTAAATGATTTGTTGGGAAAGCTATTCAGAAACACATCACTACCTTCATGCTACAAAATTCAGATGAAACTTTGCCCTGGATTCTTCCTTTGTATCAACTGTAATCTACTGCAGTGCAGAGGAAAAGACTCTCTTGGGATGGCAGTTTCTAGTATGTTTCCCCACAAACAAAACCTTCAGGATTTATCCCTTTTCCTTTTAGACATATATTTGTATTGACAATCATTTTATGTGCTGTTCCAATTGGTTTTACGCTTCACTGCATTTATTTGACGACATCTACGACAGACTTTCAATTATTTGTGTATCAGATGAGCACTGATCTGAGAAAATGATTAGAATGTATAGACTTGGGTCTCTACGGTCCAAGTTTAAGAAATGATCAGCTATAGAGTGAACTAATTAATGCTAATCTACTGGCTATACACACTTACCTGGAAGTAAGCCCCTTTGTACACACTGGGATTTACTTCCAAGTAAACATGCACAGGACTGCAGTTGAGTTAATCTACATATAAAGAGTGAACTGGGTAATCTAGCTCACTGGGCTGTGATAAGAACCAGAAGGGTAGGAAAAATTATCCTGAGCTCTTTGGAGGACTGGCAGGTACAAAAAAAAAAAAGTAAGTAAGAGTGAACCTTCAGCTTCTATCACGATAAGGTGAATTATAATTTTAAATTAAAAAAATTAAAAGCAGCTGGCAATGGTATAGGTTCAAAAAGTAAGTCCCGCTGAGGTCACCCCATGTAATGTACTTAGGACCATGATGCAAGATGTACAAAAGTTCAAAGAAATATCATACTGAATGCTGTTAGTAGTACCCTCATGAATGCACTATGTAGATTTGCTACATATCTGAATACATGTTGAATTAATATTTAAAGCATAATGCAACATTTTTTAAGTCCAGAAACATTACCTTCCAAAAGCTGAGGACTAACATTTATGAAGTCAATCTTCTTTCTAAGGTACCGCTGATTCAGCTTCCAAATACATGAAATGAAAATATTCTTTTCTGCTGTACTGCTGGCAACCCATTTGTACACCTTGTCAAAATGTAGGTCAAATTCAGGATTTTCCTGAAATTGCATAAGAGGAACAATCGCAACATGCTTTTTTTCCTTTTAATTATGTAGGACTCTGAGCTACCTCCAGATAGTTAACATGAACAGCATTAAAACACACAACACAAAAGTTACATGAACCCTGTGTAAAGGGGAAGAAGAGTATTTGTTTATTAGAGGCTCATAAATTACAGTTGTCTTGCTGAAATTCAAGGAGACTGCTTACAAGCAACATAAAATTCTCAAAAGATGCTGGTAATCAAAAGAAAAGTTCTGAGTAATGCTTGAATTGATTTGAATTGAATACTTGGTCCAAGCATCAGAAACCAATTGAAAGTAGTTGTGCATTAAAGCAAAATAAAGTAACCTCTCTGAACTACCACATGTTCACTCCAAAAGGCAGATGCATTCTGAACAAATAATATTGTTTAACAGGAACTTAGATGACCTTACCCAGAAGTAAGTTCCACTAAGATCAAGAGGACTAACTGCATGATAAACATGCACAGGAATGCAACCCTGGTCTCCAAGTGCACTTACCATAGATATCTCCATGCCTTTGGCATGGAGAAATCTTCAAAAGCTGCTTTTTAAATCTCTGTAAATTTATTTCATTTATTTACAGATTTATACCCGCTCTATCTCCCAAGTGGGCATTCAAAGTGGCTGCAATACAAAGTAAAGATCTGCAATACTGAACATTTCAATTAAGACATACTTTGATGGCATCTTTGGCATCAACAACAGCAAGATCTCGAAGCACCCATGCTGTCTGCCTCTTGTAGAAATCTCCTTTATCAGATTTTTTCACCTTCACCACATTCACCTGCACTGGGCGTTCAGTTGTTACTGTAAAATACAACATATAATTATGTTGATAGATATCCATAAACTAGAACTAGATATCCATAAATTAATGCTCATTCTCCCTAAGCCACATATGAGAAATTAACATGAGCTTTCCTTCCTACACTTCCTCCTCTATTCACATCATATGAAGATGTAAAGCTAAGAGAAATTCAGAACATACATATCATTTCAAGTAGTTTAATATGGGGGGGAGGGTGTAGACTTTCTTAAAGAAAATAATGATTATTGTAGTTATTAAAATCCCTAAAGTGTCCCAGTCCTGATTATATCCATGCCCAGGGGTCAAAAGATTACAAATGGTGAAAGCAACATTGATGACATCATGAACAATCAGATCACGTTGTTTTCCCCAGTGACCCCTTTGCCCAAATTCAGTCATTTGAATGCCTAATTGACCACATCCTTAGGACCCTGGGTTCCAACCCTAAGCGGAGCACTGTACATGGTGTATCCGATAAAAAGGACTGGTTTGATAAAGAATGCAGAGACCTCAAGGCATTGATCAGAGCAACTTATTTGGCCTTCAGAAAGTCTAACGCTCCATGTGAGGCGGTTAAATATTTTTTCTACAAAAAACAATTTAATGCCTTACTGGTAGATAAAAAGCAGAAGTACACCCATGCTCAATGGATCAAGTTGTTGCAAGCGATACAGCAAAAAAATAACAAACAATTTTGGGCCGTGGTATCAGGCTCTCTTAGCTCCAAAATGGATGACCCAGTTGTAATTTCTTCTTCTGTATGGATTAAACATTTTTCAGAACTATTTTTTGATAAGTGCAAATCCCCAGATACCCAACCCGACTTCAATTCATCTGATCTACCTACCTGGCCCCCTGTGACGCCCATGGAGATCATGCAGATAATACATCAATTGAAATCAGGGAAAGCTGCCGGACCGGATCTAGTACCTCCTGAACTCTTAAAATGTGACCCTGAGTGGTGGGCTCACTTGCTTGCACCCCTCTTCACAACGATCGATAGGACTGGCTTAGTTCCCAAAGATTGGGTCTTGGCAACAATCATCCCAGTTTTTAAAAAGGGTGACCCTAAGCTCCCTGCGAATTACCGGCCTATCAGCTTGCTCTCTGTAATATGCAAAATTTATGCAAAATACGTAAATAATAAGCTTTTTACCTGGACCAACTCTAAGGATATCCTAGGTCCTGAGCAATCAGGATTTTGTCCGGGCAAATCAACAATGGATAACTGTTTAATTTTATCTCACCTAGTCTATAAACAGATTAAGAAAGCCAAGGCAAGACTCTACGTGGCTTTCCTTGATCTAAGAGCTGCATTTGATTCCATTGATAGAGATCTTCTTTGGTCTAAATTAGCCAGCATGGGGATTGATAAAAGACTATTGATGTTAATTAAGATCTTATACTCTAACACACTGTGTAAAGTTAGATATACCAGGAGTGGTAGCCTCACACACCCCATTGCTATAAACAAAGGGGTTAAGCAGGGATGCATTTTGGCTCCCATGCTATTTAACCTGTTCCTGAATGATTTAGCCCCAGCCTTGAAGACAGTGGATAGTCACTGCCCGATACTTGGGTCCCACCCAGTGCCGCTATTACTGTATGCAGATGATGCGGCTCTTATTTCTTGAACAAGAATTGGCTTAAAACGTCTACTTAATCAATCTATAGAGTATTTTACATCCAACAAGTTACAGATTAACTACTCTAAATCTAAAATCATGGTGTTTGCCAACAACTGGAAACCATTTAAATGGTCATTTATGGGCAACAAAATGGAACAGGTAAAGACATTCAATAAAGATATTTAGACATTAATTTCCACTATAAGCATTCGTGGGTTTCTCATCGTAATGCAGTCCTAAATGCATCAAAAATCTCATCCCTTGCAATTTCCCGGTTTTTTTTTAGCCAAGGTAACAGATATGTCCCGGCTGCTTTAGAGGTATTCAAGGCTAAGGTACTTTCACAAGTCTTTATGGCTGTCCAATCTGGCATAAGGCCTTGAATCATTCAACTGAGAGCATACAGGCTTCCTTCCTTCGGCGGATCTTGGGTTTTCCCAGATGTGTTCCATACTCTGCTATGTGTCTTGAAGTGGGTTCTATTAGACTCAAAACATTGGCTTGGTTGAGATCAGTAAAATTTTGGCTTGCAATCCTCTTCAATGCTGCCCCACATGGGCTAATGTACCAGCTTCTGGCTGATCCAGTACTGCCTGTGGAGGTTGCGGATTTACTCACCAAGCTTAAATCGATAGGACTAGACACAGCTAGCCTGGGTATGATTGGTTTAAGCGAAGCCTACAGGACTATCAAGGAAAGATTGCTCGATATTGAGCGTCAAGAGCTACTCTGTGCAGCTAACACCATTTGCTCCCCTCTCCATCTGCACATCCCAGTAAGCTTTGGGAAGCCGGCTTCTTTCCTTTATCATCTGCAGTGCCCTCAGGCTCACAGAGCATTCTCTCTTGCAAGATGCAATGCCTTTCCATCAGCTCTGCTAGCGGGCAGGTTTAGTGGCATTCCCTATTCAGAAAGAAGATATGCCTGTGACAGGAATTGTGTGGAGACATTACATCATATATTTTTTTACTGCCCACTCCATGATACCCTTCGTAAGATCTATCTGGCTCCACTGCTGAACAAAATGCAGGGCTGGGAAGATTCATTTAAATTACAAACTCTTCTTTCCATAGAGGAAACTGACTCTCTTGACAAGGTTGCCAACTTTGTTTCTGGGATTCTGGCAGGACGGAATTCTGGGTCTTCCGCTATATTATGGTGAATGGGGGGAGGGGGTATTGGATGATTACGAATGCTTTATTTTATTGTGTGTGTGTTCTGAATGTTTAATGTTTGGTTGTTGTTTCGTATTTCCATTATCTATGCCAATAAAGGTCTTATGTATGTATGTTTTCCCCAGCATGTTCACAGGAATCAGGGCAAACCTGAATACAAGTCCCTATCCACAAAGGGAGTTTGTGGACAACATGTAGGAGACTGCCCCAGAAATGGACCTAGTCACAACTGCTAAGCAAGAGAGAAGTATTATGATGTGTACAGAGCCTTTAAGACTGTGTGAGTTTGCTAGACTGTAAAAACAATCAGTGAACACTGTTCAAAATACTGATCTCAATGGAACATGGGTGGCACCTCTGGAAGAAAAATTCCAGGGGTGATATAAGAAGAGCCCTGCTGGATCAAGACCCATCTAGTTCAGCTTCCTGTATCCAACAGTGGCCCACCAGATGCCTCAGGGAGCAAACAAGAGACATGCATCCTGTTGCCACTCCCTTGCACCTGGCATTCTGAAATAGCCTACTTCTAAACCCAGGTGGTTGCAGATACTCATCACAGCTTGAAACCTGTGATGGACTTTTCTTCTAGAAATCTGTCCAATCACCTTTTAAAGTTATCTAGGACAGATGACATGACCACACCCTGTGGCAAGGAGTTCCACAGACTAATCACATGCTGGGTAAAGAAATAACAAAGAAAAGCATTGCCTTCTGCTATCCATGAGTAATGCTGGTCAATGAGACTTTCAGGTTTTTAGATCCAGGAACCATGGCTACAAAACTAGACCCCAATTTTAGCTGACAATGCCTTGTTCAACTGTCCATGAACTGAACTGACAACCCAAAGTTGATGATTTCAGTTGCTTGAAAGAAGAATCTCTTCTGCAGACTGCAGAAGTGGGAAGTATGAGGGTTTGGGAAGTTCCCTTAAAGCATCGCCTACCCACTGAACTTAAACACTGAAACTCTGGGGTAATGTAGATGAAAATATAAAATTCATACAGTACTGTAGCTTTGCCTATCAAATTAGGATATAATTTTCTCAGGTGACATCAATATTAATAGCACTTTTAATTGCTTACACAATTAAGGTTCTTTATACAATGAAAGGTGACAGTAAAGAACATTGTACCATAAGCTTTCGTGAATTTCTCAATAAATATTATAATCAGAAAGGCTAGAGGAAATGTTTGCCCAATTGTCAAAAATGCAAACCTGTTGCACACAAAAAGCAATTTCTCTTCTTTTTTCCAGCTTTGCAGACATTAACAATGCTTAATAAACGTTCATCATTTGGAGTGAAAATATCCCTCTGTAAGGCATGCTTGATTGCAGTCATTTTCTTTGCTGTAAGATATGGGTAATGCTTAAAATCACCAGTATGAAATATATTTCTCAGCAGGCAATATGCTATTTCAGTGGTTCTCAAACTTTTTAACACCGGGACCCACTTTTTAGAAAGAAAATCTGTCGGGACGCAGCCCATCTCATTAACCTGGAAGTAACATCATCAAGTAGAAAAAATTTTAACACCCCCATACAACAAAATCAAATCTAATTAAGTAAATTAAAAGTTTACAGTAAGTTTAAGTTTTAAAATTTATTTAAAACAAAGAACTTTCCAAGCCCTCCCAAGCAGTTGCTGATCTGTTTTCCCCAAACATCCCAAAGGCTGCAATCCTATCCACACTTACCCAGGAGTAAGCCCCATTGACTGTCATTGTTAAAAGCATATAAAGATTAGCCAGTTAACAGTACAGATCTGTAATGTTTCTCCAAATGCAATGACATCCCATGGTAGTATCAAGTCAAATGTATTAAAAGTAAAATGGACCAGGGGTTTTCAAACTGGTGGGTCAAGACCCACAACTGGTGGGTCAAGACTTTACATGAACCCACCAGTTCATGTAAAGGATTCCCCATCCCTTTAAGACACAGGTTGGGGACAAGGGCAACAATGTGATCCCCAGGATCACATTGCTAACAGGGGTGGAAAGGGGGTGCTTTTACTTACAGATGGCTGCAGGACATTGCAGGAGATGCGGGGAGCCCAGCACACCCCTCCACAGGGTTCCCTGATGCTTAGAATGTTGAAAAAAGCTGGTACAAAGCACTTTCTCTTTGTGTTCGCAACTAGGAAGAGCTTTGCACCCACTTTTTTTCAATGTTCTAAGCATCAGGGAGCCCTGCAGTGGGCTCCCTGCACCTCCTGCACCCACCTGTAAGTAAAAGCACCCTCCGTTCCACCTCCGCTAGCGAAGTGATCCTGGGGATCGCGTCACTGCCCTCATTTCCTCCCCTGCAAAGGCTACCCTGGGAGGAAAACTCCTGGGAAGTTTAAGAACTACTGAAATAGACAATGAAATGAATGGGGACCAACCTAGTGGGTCCCAACACACAGTTTGAGAAATACTGTTCGATTTGCTTCCTTCCTCCATGAAACATTCTTGTGAGCAAAGAACAAATAGTCCAGATGCGAATGTCAAATTCAATCCTAAAGCTGCAACATGTAGGATCAAACTCTAACCCACTTTCCCGCACTGGCATAGCTGTGCCAATGGGACGTGTGCTTCATCCTGCAGTTGGGGGGCACTCACAGAGGCCTCCACAAAATAAGGGAAAGTTTGTTTCCTTACCTCAGAGCTGCATTGCCCTTATGTCGGTGCTAGAAACTGGGTTAGGGATTGCGCCCTTACAGTATTACTCTGAAATCCACCACCTTCCACAACCACCTACATACCACTGAACACTGGTCTAATATTTAAAATACCAGGAATTCATATTTTAATGTTTTATCGAACACAGAACAGACTGGAATTACCAGAATCTAACAAGCAGACAGAATATTCAGTACTGTGCATTGGTTCATGTTGAACTTTGAACAATGTTTTAGGTTGCTATGCAGCTGGAATCAAAGATGAACTGACAAACACATCTGAAAATTCAGCTGGCATCTTTGAACATTTTAAAAGAGAGTGAGTGATATTACATTTTGGGCTCAAACCCCCACTGCTGTTCATTAAAAAAATTATGAAACAACAATCAGATGAGCCCCTAGGATATAAATAACATTCCAAATCACTCAGGGGAATGACCAAAATGAATAAGTCACTGGATACACAGCTGCATGAAAAAGTGATAAATTGCTACACTCTCACTCTCTCTCTCACACACACACACACACACACACACACACCCCTCAGAGGCAAGAGTGAAATGTGTATAGAACATTCTAAAATTTCACAATTTAAATGCGTATGGAACATTCTAAAACAACCATTTCAGCTATTAAATTACTTTAATTCCAGAGACAACAGATCAACTATGAGCATGGGGAACACGCAAACAAAAATATATATGGAGCTTGAAATGATTTAAACATACAATATCTGTTAAAATCTATGAGGTGCAGGGAAAAAAATACTGTAATAATTTCTGGTCTTTTGGTAAATCACTTAACCATTATATGCACAGCCGAATCACTTCTGATTATCCCTTTTCTTAACCAGGAAACATAACCTAATACTACTTAACAGCTCAATCCTACTCAGAAGCAAGTCCAATAGTGTTCAGCAGGGCTCTCAGGTAAGCATGTGTGCCAAATGGCAGCCTTAAATGAGATTAATCATCTACACACATATTCTTAAAACTAGTGGATTTTTCAAATCCAGATTTATAATTTGGTTTTTGGGTACATGGCATAGAACTTGAAGTAAGATGGGGGGAAACAAGGGGGAGAAAACCTATGTCAGTGTTCTTCAGCTTTGAGGTCGGGACCCCATGGGGTTGTGAAGACTCAGTTGGGGGGGTCACAGCAACTTCCAGTGGTCTTCAACCTTTTACATTTCTGAACTAGAGCACCACTAAGTAAAGGGGAAGACATCTGGTGCACCCCTTCACTATGTACCAGGCGATTATGTCCCAGTCCTGCTCAGGTTCTTAGCAACTGTGCTAAAATAGCTTACACATAGTAACTTTTTGTGTTATCTCTAATTAGGGTGACCAGATTAAGGGCTACCAGATTAAAGGTGTAGGCACTCTGTCCCCCCTGTCAAAGGGGGGGCAGAATGCCTATACTTTTAGCCATTGTAAAAAAAAGGGAATTTGGGCAGGTACAGTTTTTTAAACCCTTCCATGCTGAGCTGCACCTGCCAAAATTTCCTCTTCTAAACTATGGTTAAAAGATACAGGCACTCTGTTCCCCTTTGTGTCTGGTAATGCTATTTCTAATAAGTATATTTGGTTACAGTGAACAGTGCTGGCAGGGCCTTATGGGGTGGGGGGGAATGGGCAGCAATGGGGGTGGGTGGATAGGGTCTGAGGAGGGGCTGTGGGATCCTCTCTCTCTCTCTGGATCATGGCATGAAAAAGGTTAAAGACCACCAACCTATACTATTGTGCTCAGAGAAGAGTCAGAAATCTGAGCTTCCCTAAGGGGGAATTGGGGCAGAGGGCTTGTGTGTGTGTGTGTGTGTGTCTTTGCTTATATAATAATGACAGAGTGGAGGTAAAATACTAATGAGAGATGAAGAAATGTCAATTCATTACCACCTTCAGGAGCGCAGCAACTCTAACTTCTGAGTTGGCATGCAGAGGACTGGGCTCAAAGTCAGGCAGCAACCCTATCCACACTTGCCTGGGAATAAGCGCACTTGCCTGGGAATTGACTATCATGGGACTTACTTCTGAGTAGACATGCATAGGATTGGGCTCTCAGGCCGCCATCCTATCCACACTTGCCTGGGAGTAAGCCCCATTGACTATCATGGGACTTACTTCTGAGTAGACGTACGCATAGGATGGGGCTCTGAGGCTGCATTCCTATGCACTTACCTGGGAGTAAGACCCACTGACTACAATGGGACTTACTTCCGAGTAGACGAGCCTAGGCTGGGGCTCTCAGTGGCGCACCGACTCCCATGGCTGACAAGCCTCCCGTCCCCTCCTTACCCCGCCGCCTGGGCTCCTTCGGCCTCCCCCCCGGACTCCGTCTCCAGCTGCAGCTCCTACTCCTGTCACCTGACAGAACCGGAAGTGTACAAGCTCTGCCTTTTCACCGGAACCTCCATAGAGTAGACGCGAGATAGAACGTCCGCGCGTAACATTGCTGACGGGTGAAGCAATGGAAGGGCGCTGCTTTGAGAAAGAGCGGCCCCTGGCGAGCGGAGGGGGAAAGGCACGCAGCGTCTTGACTCCTCGTTGGTGGGGCGCTGAGATCAAGGAGGAGCCCGGCAGGGGGAGGGAGAACCGAAGTGGCCTGCGCAGTGTGCACGGTGCTGCCACTCATCCGGATCACTCTCCTCCTCGTCACAGCTGGTCCCTGTTTCCACCCACTCTCTTTGCGCAGGTCAGGTGTGTGCATTGCAACAGGTGCGCTCTTCCCCCTCCCATCCCCAGCAAGCTTCACCTGTTGGGTGGCTGCCTGCTTGGCCCCTGGTGACAGAGCCTTTGCCTGTTCAGACGGGGGGGGGGTCCCTTTCTGCAAAGAATGAATTACAAGGGGGGAACCCATCCACCACTTTTAGCCAGCCTCATGCAGTGTTTCTCAAACTGTGGGTCCCACCACCCACTAGGTGGGCCATGAGCCAATTCCAGGTGGGTCCCCATTCATTTCAATATTTTATTTTTCATATATTAGACTTGACGCCACCATGGGATGTGACTGCATCTGGAGAAATGTTACAGACCTGTACTTTTAACAGGCTACTATGTATATTCTTTTAACAATGACAGTCAATGGGACTTACTCCTGGGTAAGTGTGGGTAGGATTGCAGCCCAGGATTGTTGATTGTCCTGCTTGATTGTCCCACTTCTGGTGGGTCCTGACAGTTCCTCATTCTAAAAAGTGGGTCCAAATGCTAAATGTGTGAGAACCACCAGATTGGTTCATTCTAATCTAAACTAAAGCAAATGTCTACTGAAAGGCAATGAAAGAGAAGCAAGTCAGTGCATTGCTGTTGCCAACTGGAAGGAAAGAACCAGTGGATCTCAATAGCTTAGTTCAGTGGTTCCCAAACCACTGGTGGGTCGGGACCTAATTTTTGGTGGGTTGCCAAAAGGTGATGGAAGGATCACTTAACTAATTCCCTGAAGCTATTCAAAAATCAATTATTGTAGCTAACTGCCCTGCAAATAGCTGAGCTCCTGCAATTTGCAAGATAGCTGCTAACTGCCCTTCAAAGAGCTCAGCTCCTTCAGTTTGAAAGATAGCTACTTACTGCCCTGCAAGGAGCTGAGCTCCTGCAGTTTGCAAGTTAGATACTAACTACCCTGCAAAGAGCTGAACTCCCGCAATTCGAAAGCATATGTAGATATAGAGAAATAAATGTTTGAGGGTCTTTTTTTGCTATTATTATAAATAAATATTATTTCTTTTTAGTTCTCTTTTTTAAAACTCTGGTAAACCTAAGTGGGTTCTGATAGGGTGTCATTTAAAAAAGTGGCACCTGGTGCTAAAAGGTTTGGGAACAACTGGCCTACCTGCATAGCAAGTGGGTTAATATTCAAATGATCCTCTGCCTGCCCTACCCCCCCCCCCCCAATCATGAGCATAACCTGTAAGTAGAGGTGTGTGTGTTTTGGTGATATTTGTTTCAAAATTTCTTGATTAAAATAGCAAATTGTGGTGTTATGTGTTTTTATTCCAAGGGTGCATTTTAATGATATAACCGCTTTTAAAATGTATTAGGTAGGTGATACAGTGTCAGGAAATGCAACCACAGTATTATTTCTAACTGAAAAAGTAATCTATTTAATTTCTGGAAAACATCTTTTCCAGGGATATTTTGTGCTTTTATTTTAACATCCCAAATGTGTTGTTTTGTGGTTTCATGCATTTTTAACACACAAACAAGCCAACAAAAAAAAACACCCCTACCTGTAAGAATCTTTGCAGTATGTATGTGTTCTAGCTGGATAGCAAACAGATGTTTCATATTTATTTTTTCTCTATTTCTACTGTAGTTAGTTACCTTTCATTTCCCTCATAACCCTCAAAAGTCCACGGACTTTTTTAAAATAAAGACATTTTAAAAAAATTTTGTAAATAAAAGTCGTGGGGCACAAAATAATAAAAGTAGTAGTAGTAGTAGTAGTAGTAGTAGTAGTAGTAGTTGGGCACAAAATAACAAAAATCTTGTTTCATCTTGCTATGCATGCACAGGTCAACGATGTGATGAGAGTCAGGAGCAATAGTATCCCCCTTTCAGAACACTTTGAAACAAGCTGAACCCCAGAACCTGGTTTATTTACTTTTCTCAAATTATAAACTGTCATCTATATTAGAGAACCCCCAGTTTAGTCCTAATAATATAAAGTAACAGTGTCATGCGCAAAAATAGGAGTCAAGGCTGAGAGTCATCCCATTCACACAGCTGGTTGTGAATTCATATTGAATTCACCTTTTGGGTGCAGCTGCTTTTTCTAAGAATGCTGAATGTGCAGCCACTGAGAGCATGGCTCCTGGGTACAATTCCTCCCCCATATACTGAGCACTGAGGAACATTTTGTGAGAAGAAGGCTAATGACCAGTTTATATGGGCTGGAAGTCACAGGAGCTAGGCTTTTCCTGCAGCTATCACACACTGAAATGGTGGCATGAATTGACCTTGAAACAGTTTCCAGTAAGAGAATGTAATTTTTGATTCATGGAAATTAACCCTGGCAATCCTCTCTGTGTGTCTCCCAAGGCCTCTGGCAATAGAGTACTGTAATCATCATTCCATTACTTCACCTGCTCCCTGAATTCACTACAACTGGCCAATGACATCACTAGGTAGGTACCCTCTGGCCCCAGCATATCAGGTATAGCCTAGAATTGGCCAGAGAAATCCTCAGGCCTTTAAATGGATGGAGGCTATCTATGCTAGTTCACAGCTGCTGTGTGTGTCTTGGGAATGTGCAGTGACCTCAGCAGTTCGTCCATGACACAAGACAAACCAAGGTATACCATGGAGTCAAACAATTCTTACTCTCCCAGAAAGAGGCTGGAGTACACTAATGTGGAAACACCATTTGTGAGAACAGACATTTCCATAAACAGGACTGTATGGGAATGCTACAAAAAGTGCCACAACCCACCCACCCCAAATCGTAGTAAACATCCTGATCTTCCTTGGACCTCCTTTAGAGCAAAGACTGGTCCTCTGGAGCAAGCAACTTAATGCTACCCAGTGGCCAGATGTAGAACCCATCACATGGCTGAAATTATTAGTGGCAATTGTGAACTGTTGCATGGTTTGCTTACTTTTGTATTTTGAGGCACGGGCTACTAATGTTCAAGGATTCAGAATCAGCCAAGCACAAAGGGATTACCTTTTTAAAATGACCTTATCTTAACCCATTGTTGTGGTAGTAATCATGCCTAGGTTGTTATGCCCTGAAAAGGCAAATCAAACATTTAAAATAGATCTCTTTCAGGCAGTGTGCAGAAATGCATATGTTGTATTCATTTTTCATATCAGTGATATTTAAGGTGTACATTGTACTAACATGTTTCTTCTGTTACGTATATACAAACAGTAGGCAAGCAAAAGCAAATATAAACATAGCAAATTTGGGTTACATATATGTGATCAAGTCTCAGCACATCACAAAAAACAAGTCTATTTTCCTGAACATTTCTTAAGAATCAATGGCGAAGGAGTATTACTGTTGGTTGGTTAATTCATTTTGGTTTATGAAAAGTCTGGAGAAGGAGACTTTTTCCTACAGCTGCCAATACTTCTTCATGCCTGTACAGGGTGACCAGATGTCATAACTGCCAAAGAGGACCAGGCACCCCAAAATGGAACATCCAAGAAAAATGTAGGACTTGACAAAACAAAAGCTAAAAACACTTGTATATTGATTTCATGTGGTTAATTTAAACACTATATTACTTATTAGTAAATTTAAAACATATGCTTACATATGCTTTATTACATATAATTTATTAATTACAAGAAGGCTATGTGCTACCTGCAGGGGCCCACTCACAGAGAAGACATTTAAGTTCTTTTTCAGGACACTAGGCTAAAAAAAAGGACATATCCTGGAAAAAGGACATCTGGTCACCCTCTGCCTGTAAAGTATAAAATTGTTAGGTATCATGAGCTGGCTTAGGCTGTATTTTGCATGTCTGGAAATTGAATGTACAGACTTAAAAATAATTCTGCCATTTTTGCAGTGTTGTCTTGTAGCACCTTAAAGGCAATCAAACATATTCTGGCATGAACTTTTGCAGTCAGGGTGCATGCTGGCAGATGCAAGAAGTGGACACACACTTGAATAATCATGAACATTCCCACAACTAGTACATAAAAGTATCACAAGTGTCCCAAACATGGTGTGAAAATGTCCATCTTCTGAATCAGAATAGTCCAGCCCTGACAAAATGTCTCGATTGACAACAATCGAGAAGACTTGGCAGCCTTTACCTGACTTGGGAATCAAATCTGGGCATTTAGTACAAACCCAGTACACACTCAACTATGGACTTACAGTCTCTCACTGACGAGGTCAATAGAAATGTTATGCAGAGCCAAAGGCCCCAGTCCTATCCTTCTCCCCCCTACTGATGCAGCTGCACCACTAGAGCGGGCACAGCATCCTGTGGGGGAGACAATTCTGGAGGTCTCCACTTGGTAAGGGAACATTTGTTCCCCTCCCCAGGGGTAACCCTCCACCACTGCGACAGATCCACTGGCAGCCCACCACTTGCAGCATCATCTAGCTGCTCTTGATGGCAGGTTATATGTGCAACTGCCATAACAAGCCTATACGACACATATAGGATTCAGCTGAAAATTTCCCTGTATATGATGCAACCATTGTTGGAGGACTGACTGACTGACTACAACAGCTCTGAACAACTTATAGTCTACTTAACAATGTAGCCTACCTATGCTAGCTCACCAAACTCTTGATAAGCCTGCTTTCCCTGCCTGCCTGACAGATCACAAAGCATAGCTGGCTGAGTGATGGGCCACATTCAGTTTTGTCAGTCACAAGTTGTATAGGCCTGGTCTATAACAAAACAGTTATGAAGATGGAACAACATGTACTAGGAATAGTTTCATTAAATTTGGATTGTAACGAGCCATTATGTGAGATAATCAGTCTTCTTGAGCCCTAAGCATCATATACAGTGCTTAGAGACAGACATCTGGTCAGTCAGACAGACCAGAAGGAACAGAAATGGAAAATTATATTTAAAAAATACGTAGCAATCCTTATGTTTGTTATTCCATTTCAGCTGTAATTCATTGCATGCGCAATGACAAAAAGGGGCTGCTTCTGCCTCCCAAATGTTCCAGCACCCTCACCAAATGACAAATTCCAGAATGTTATGGGGAAAGCCAGAACAATTAGAATGATATAAAACCAACATAAGTTTGCAATGTAGATATAGCCATGCATATGTTCTTCATGGTGCGGGGGTTCATCTGCGGGGGATCCATTCCAGAGGCCTTCCCAGCCCCTCCTAATGCCTTTTAAAGACACAAAAAATGTCACTTCCGGTTTTGACAAAAAATCAGAAGTTGCATTTTTTTTTCCTTTTAAATGTCATTCTGAGGCTGGCAGAGGCCACAGGTAACTACACTGCCTCTGCAGGGCTCAGAATATCCTCCAGAGGCAAGGGGAACACAGCCAGGAGGGGGACATGGGAATGCCCTCCTTGCATTTACTAATGCATTTGCATAAGTAAATCAGTGGATATTGGATCAGTGGATACAGGGAGCCACCTGTACTTAGAAAATTAATATGCTAGTTACGTGTACGTTGTGAAGACTTTTTTTTTTTTTTTTTTTTGGAGGGAGTGGGAGTCCAAGTGATTAAAAAATTCTGCTTTGAAAACTTGAAAACCTGACAATACTGAATATCTATGTTCTAAAAAGTTTCAATTAGAAGTTTTGCCCAAATGTGTAAAAGTGATAATGGGTCAGCCTATTAATGGCAAAGGACACAAAGAGAGACATAAAAGGTTTGATGCATAGAAGCAGACCTTTGCAAGTACTACACAGTCCCCATTGTTGGTTGACCAGAGTGACTCGCTGTTGATGTAGGTAAAATCAAAGTTCACAAACTTCAGGTCCTTCTTGAGATACGTCTCATTCAATTTATTTAATTTTCGTACAAAAGCATATTTAGATGCACAGCTGTAGGCTTCCCAACTGTAGACTTTCTTGAAATGCATATCAAACCATGGATTATCCTAAAGAGGAAGAAAGACAGAGAATAAGTATTACTTGTATTTCCAAGTCTAAAATCTTTATCATGATGCACTCAACTACCTTGCAGCCAAGACACTCTACTGTGAACAAAGTAGTTTTTAAGCCAAAATAGATTTTGGAAATATTTTCAAAACTTAACTTGTCAGGGGTTGAGCCCTTGTCCAACCCCTGCCTTACCTGGCTGCAGGCCAGGGGCAGAACTGCCTGGCCATAGAGCCACCACCACCTCTCCAGCTGACCAGGAAAGACGTAGGGCAGCTGGGTGGGAGAGACCATCCCCCCCAGGGCTCACCTGACCGGAGCAGTGAGCAGGGCCGGGTCACCATTAACCACCAAAGAAGAGGGAAGCAGGCTAGGGTCAGGGCTCCTTTAAGCCTAGAGAGGGAGGAAGGGGAGGAGCCAAGGGTATGGCTGGGGAGGATAAAAGCAGGGAGGCCTGTGATGACAGGCAGTGCTGGAGAGGGAAGGCTGGAGCTGGAGCCCCTCCCTGAAGACCAAGGGCCTCAGGTCCTGCCTCCAGGAAGGAGGACAAGGGTGTTGTGAACTCCTTCCCCCTGGCTTGGTCTGAGGCTTCCACTGCAAGGAACCCCAGGGAGGTGGACACCCTACCCAGGGGTCCCATGAGACCATCCAGCCAACCCTCGGCACCCCGCCAGATGACACCCTGAGACCCCCCCTTTTGGGGGCACCCCTCACATAACTTCTTAATTTTTACAAATAGTGCCAGAGAGTGGGGGGGGGAACCTCCCCCTGCTGATTTCAGAGGCTGTTAAGTGCCCTACAAATTTATTATCTTATATTGTAACCACAAGGGCTGACCCTGTATCTTTTAATTTATTTTGTGTAGTTAATTCAGGCACTGTGCAATAAACAAATTTAACATGGAAAACTTAAGAAGAAACTCAGCATTCTGGATTGTATCCAAAAGAAAGTCATGATTGATTTTTTTTTTTTCTCTAAGCTAAAATTATGGAAACATATGAAACTTGGAAACAGGCATGTGACATGTGTTGAAGTCCCATTCCCATCCTCCTTGCAACAAACAATGGGACACTGGGAGTGTTTCTCCTAATTGCCAGTCTAAGGTGCAACTTCTCTGTTATTTTTGCTGCAACAGGTGAACACAGCCACAGTAACCCTCTGGAAGAAAGATCTGTTACTTGTGTGTGTTTTTTTGGCAGGCACTTGTCCTCTGCCTCAGGCTGAAAAAGCATTGTATGGAGCTGCTCAGAAATACTGATTCTGGAAATCTAAAATGTTGTTTTAATATCACAACTATTTACATCAGTGGTTCCCAAACTGGTGGGTTGTGACCACCAGCCAGGGAAGGACTCAGCCCTGCCCCCTTAAGGCGCGGGGCAGGGGGATGGCAGCGATGCAGTTGCCAGTATCACACTGCAACTAGGACAGAAGGAGGGTTCACTTACTTGCAGCTAGCACCAGCCTCCAAGGGGGTGCAGGGAGCCTCAAAGGTGCCTCTGCAGGGCTCCCCAAGCCTCTGATTAACTAAAAGTAGAGATTGGAAACCACTTCCATTTTTCGGTCGTGAAACTGGAAGTGGTTTCCAATCTCTATTTTTAGTTAATCAGAGACTTGGGGGGGGGCCCTGGGGAGGGGTCCATAGGGCTCCCCATACCCCTGGAGGCTGCTGCTACCTGCAGGTAAATAAACCCTTCCTTCTGTCCTGGCAGCGGCACGATCCTCAGGATTATGTTGCTACCGTAGCCCTGCCCCCGCAAAGACTTAAGTAGCCCCCAATTCCTACACAGGACTTTGGGAGCCACTAATTTACATTAATCCTGCAACACATATAAAGAACAAGTATGTCTTATAATAAAATGCAGCACTCACAGCATCAGCCTCTTTTCCATCAATCATCTCCAGATCTTTTAGAAACCATTTTTCAGATATTTCATAGTTCTCTTCAAGGCCTACTCGGAAACGTTTAACCATAGATATTTGCACTTCTTTGCCTTTTGTTACTGTAAACAAAACAGTATGTTTTTATTAAGCATCAAAAAAATGAAATATTTATAAGCTGTTTTTAAAATCACTTTGTAATGACAATTGGTGAGTAGTATTCAGCAGTGCCTTAAGTTTGGTTACTTTTAAATGATAACCTATGTTCAATCTATTGTACGTGAACAGATCAAGTCTGTACTTGATTCTACTGTATTCTACTACAACATCAGGACAGGGTTATTATATTCCATGCAATATGTACAAATTTATTAACAGAAACAACACAATAGCAAACAAAAATGTAAATTGACTTTTTTTTTTTTTTTTTACCTTGGACTAAACAGCCTAGATCATCAGTATGCTTACTTGGAAGTAAGCTTCAAGTTTAATGGAAAGTATATTTGGATTACAGCCTTAAGGTGCAATCCTGACCCTTACTTGGGCCTATGCAAGTCCTTTGTGCCAGCCCTGGAATGTTGCAAAAGTGCCATAAAGCACTTTTGCACCACTCAAAGGGGAGGTAGGGGGCCCCAGAAAGAGGGTAGGTTGTATCGGCCGGTGCAGGGATCTGGAGGGGGGTGTCGGGAGGGCAGGGAGGAGATGGGAGGGAGGTATTTCCGGGCCGGGGA
Organism: Tiliqua scincoides; assembly: GCF_035046505.1. Classification (NCBI taxonomy): domain Eukaryota; kingdom Metazoa; phylum Chordata; class Lepidosauria; order Squamata; family Scincidae; genus Tiliqua; species Tiliqua scincoides. The sequence continues at coordinate 66,104,427 of NC_089826.1, forward strand.
AGGGCAGGGAGTGGGCTGGACCGTGGGTGAGCGGGCAAGGGGCAGGAGGCAGGGCCAGGACCCAGCTGTTATGGCAGATCCGGATCCAGGGCAGCTCAGGGCAGTCTCAAGTGGCTTGGATTTGCATCACCTCGTTGGGTAGTGCAGATCTGAGTAGACCCATTGGGGCTACTGCAGTGAGACACGGGGTAAGGGGAAATGTTACCCCTTGTCCTGGGCTGGCCTGCTGTCAGCCCAAACTTGCACGGGATTCAGTGCAGGCCCACTGACCTTCCTGTTTTCAGTGCAACTTAGCATTGAGCTTTTATTATTATTATAATTATTATTAATTATTATTAACAGTATTTATATACTGCTTTTCAACTAAAGTTCACAAAGCGGTTTACAGAGAAAAATCAAATAACTAAATGGCTCCCTGTCCCATGCCCCTTTCAATTGCACAAACAGTTCAAAAGCACCAAAAATTCTGTATAAACACTGACCAAATGTTTGCGTTATCTACTACTGTGAATCACACAAAATGGTGTGGTGTAGTTCCCAGTGCAGCCTGTAATTTATCATTGCTTATTGGCCCATTTCTGGGTTCTCTCACATGTATCATATTAAAGAGATGCAAATCTTATCAAAATTGGAGTGAACAGAACTATCATACTGTCCCTTTTTGGGGTATTATCACAACTCGCCAACTATTGTTAAAGATTATTGCAGTGCATATCTACTCAGAAATAAACCCCAGTAAATTCACTTAGACTTATTGCTTGGGAAGAAGAAAGCACACATGTATAGGACATGTACCGAAGTTATTTGATTTCTATCAAATGATGTAGTGATTCTGGTGTTAGACCTGGAATATCCATGTTCAAAACCCCACTCAGCTATGAAGCTTCCTGGGTGACCTTGGGCCAGTCACTATCTCTCAACCTAACCTACTTCACAGGGATGTTGTGAGGAGAAAAGGAAGGAAGGAACCATGTAGACCACCCTGAGCTCCTTGGAAGGGTGGTATTATAAAAATGTGAAAAAAATTGTACATAATGACTTTTGTACATTGTGCTCAGAGATGTGGCTTGTTATTATGCTTTAATGATTTTCCTCCTGTAGTCAGGAATTATGACTTCTTAGACCAGGGGTGTCAAACTCGTTTCATACCAAGGGCTGAACAGCATTCATGGTACCAGCTCAGGGCCAGAAGTGATGTTATCAGGCAGGAAATGATGTCATTAATCAGGTCATAACAAAAAATAAGCACTTTTTTCACTTAGAAACTCATTAGCTGCAAATGACAGAAAATACACAAATCTTGATCGTATTTCAAGTTATGGGAGAGCCCAATTTTCATGTAGGCTGTCCTTATAGCAGTAACACCTAAGCACTGCTCAGCCACTGGGTCCCTTTTAGGGAGAAGGGCGGGATACAAATAAAGATTATTATTATTATTATTATTGAGAGCCTGAAGGCCAGATAAAAAGCTTCCATGAGCCGCATCTGGCCCCCTTATGTTTGACACCCCTGTCTTAGACCATGTTGGGACAGGTTAATCCATTTTGCTCTGCATCACCACACTATTAGCAATTAAAAAACTGCTTCGAATTTGTGGAGCTATCCAGGGTGCTGACTGAGGCTTATGGTCAGGTGTTCATTGTTGTCAGCTCAAACACTGACTGTCTTCTGAAATATGTATCAGAGATACAGAAACAAATTGTGCATGTGAGCTCTTAATCTGCAACTCATTAGCAGCTCAATCCTATTCTTCTCCTTCCCCCACATACACACTGATATAGCAGCACCGAAATGGCTATCTAATCTATCTATATCCCATCTCTCTCCCCCTAAGAGAACTAAGGACCCAAACATGTCATAGGCATTGGGAAAAAAGGTTATTTTAACACTGAACACATTATGAAATAAATATTGATTAGAGTTCTGTAAATCAACATCAGAAATTAATTTTGAATAAGCACTGAAGTGCTGTCCAGTTAACCAAATAACCAAGTGACCACCAAAGGGGGCTGGGAACATGGCTGTAGTTCCTAATTCCCAACCTGTTGCCTTTTATCCCATTGTCTGTACAGAGCCTGTAACGTGCAAAGGCTTTCTGCAAACTGTGTCTGTATTTTTCAAGGTTCAACAACACATGGAGATGCCCTACATGAATACAAGCTGTAGGCACATATGCTTTATCTAGATTGGTGGTTCCCAAACTGTGGGTTAAGATCCACTGGTGGGTCACACCCTGATTTTTCATGGGTTGGCAAAAGGTGATGGAATGATCAGATAATTAATTACCTCAGGCCCCGAGACTATTCAAAAATCAGATACTGTAGCTGCCAATTACCACTTTGAGTTGGTAATTTAAAAATGTGGAAAAAAAATTCTACACAATGGCTTTGTACATTATACTCAGAGATGTAGCCTGTTATTATTCTTTAATAATTTTCCTCCTGTGGCCAGGAATTATAACTTCTAATCATGGTGAGCCAGGTTAATCCATTTCACTCTGGATTACCCTGCAAAAAAAACTCAGTTCCTGCATTGCCCTGCAGCTGAGCTCCTGCAGTTTGTAAGCATGTGTAAATATAGGGAGATATTCAAGGTTCAAGGGTCTTTTTCCTGGTTATTATAAATAAATAAATATTTCTCTCTAGAGCTCCCTTTTTAAAAGTCTGGTAAACCTAGGTGGGTCCTGATGGAGTGTCATTTTAAAAAGTGGATCCAGGTGGTAAAAAGTTTGGGAACAACTGGTCTAGAGTAGACAATCAGATTAACACAGAGAGGAATTGGGATAGCAGGGACCTTTCTGAGCTCATGTCCACTTCATGATGGTCTGAACGAGTTACTATTGTAAATAATTTGCCCTCAGAAGATCTCTTCTGTTTCTACATGTAGTGTACATGATTATGTTTGGTTTGCAGGAAGCTGTGTATGTACAGTATATGCATATTAAAACCCTCTCCGAATCAAAAAAGGCAATTTTCTAAAACTAAGCCAATGTTCATTGAAATCAACAGATGTCCTAAGCACGCTTGCTTTGAAGTTTGCCCCATTCATTCAAATGGAATTTATTTTCAACTAAGTATGGTCACAATTGTCATTTTCCCAGAACATTCATCTTAACTACTCTGACTAGAACCAAAAGCACTGTTTTAGGCACATCCAGGGATCACCCAGTGGAATTTTTTGAGTTTTCGCCCTTTGATTAGTAAATCATCATGCCATATCACAAACTGCTTTTGGAATTCCCTCAGCTTTGAAACCTTTTTACTGTGTGGCAAGGAGTGGTGCTATCTGAGGTAGAAAATATAAAAGCCTGCATGGTTTGTTTTCATTGGATCCTGACCCTTACAGAGATAAATCTTCCTTTTGAAACAAAATTGGGAAGAGGAAATTATATAGTCCCTCTTTGCACAGCAGAACTGTTGGGCAAACTGATTGGAATTTAGCTCCCTTTAAGTTAATGGAAATGTAGTTGTCAGAGTGAATCCCTGGGTAAGGCAAAGTGAGGAATCCGAATACTAAAAGTGGATTTCAGTGACAGATCTAGGTCCTGAAATTCCCCTGTGAAGTTCCAATAGTTTGCTTCGCATCAAGCATTTTTCTCCAGTGGTACAGCAAGGAACCATTTGATGTAAGTGAAAAATCTGCAGATATACACCAAATATAAAGATATCTGCAGATAATCTTCCGGTTTTGTAGGTTGCCTCTCTGAAGACTGCAAATATTTCAAAGAGGATAGTAATGACAAAAGGATAATTTTCTGAACAGATTTTGTGAAAATTGTCGACAATTTCATGTAATGCTGTTAACTACAGAAAATGAGAAAAGCAGTGCCCTAGGTCTATTCTGCCCACCAATTTTTTCTTGAAAAACATTATTTCCTTTCATTTGTTAACCAAGCTGATTCTACATTCTGAACAGCACAATTAGGTGCTTTCAGTAGGGTTATTATCAGATAAGCACATACAGGATGACACCCATACTCATGGGCAACCCAATCCTAACCCTCTGCTGGAACAGGCAGGCCAACTGCCCTGCACTGTATTCAGAGGAGATTAGGTGCAGGTTGGAGTAAGGGGCTATTTTTCCCCTTACCCCAGGTCGAGTACCAGCCTGTCCTATGGGGCTACCTGGATCTGTGTCAGCTATTTAGCTGGTGCAAATCTGAGTAGCCCATATAAGGCTGTAGGGCCAGAGATGGGGGTTTGGATTCAGCCTGCGCTGCCATAGCCAATCTTGCCCCCTCATGGGGTTGATCCATGTTCCATCCCACCCACCTAAAAACACCCCTCCCCACTCCTGGAACGCCCTCCTGCACCCTCTCCCACCCCCTGTGCCATCCACCACTCTCTCCTATTCACCTGCGCTGGCCACGGTGGGGCTCTTAGCCAGTGCCAGCAGGTTGGCTCACATTGCTGTGCCAGCACAGCTGACTCATAAGTCACCATAAATGTGCCTTACAGCACTGGTGCAATGCACTTTAAGGATTGTGCCCTGAATCTAATATGGCCTTTAGGAATGTCCCTGCATAACCTATTCTAGAGCCAGATACTGCTCAGAGTTTTCTTCCAAAACCCTTTACACTGTCCTGTTGGCCACTAGTTGCTCAGCTACTAGTTCAGAAAAAGAAATTTTCCTTGTGTTTGCATTTTCTCAATGTCCTTTAGCAAAATGAAACAACATAATCAGTGCTCTCTCTTAACTGTATACCCCCTCTAAACATGTTAATGATATATGGTTGTGCCCCACTTTTCTGAACAGTGAGAAGGTCTAGGGCACGGGTGTCAAACTCTTTTCATACAGAGGACCAAATCATATTAATGACACCTGCTGAAGGCCAGAAATGACATCACTTATGCCAATGATGACCAGAAATAAGCACTTTGTTCTCATGTAGGAACTCAGTACCTGCAAATGACAGAAGAGAAAATGTGCAAATCTTGATCATAATTTAAAGATACAGGAGAGCCCAATTATCATGTGATGCCCTTTTCAGCAGCACTGCTTCTGCTGAGGCATCATTTTGCAGCTCACATGCACTGCTGAAAAGGCAGCTCACATGATAACTGGGCTCTCTCAGCACCTTGGCAGCATCTCCCTCTCTCACTTCTCTTGGTCTATGCCTTTCCTCCTAGTGTTCCTTGCATTCTGAGGTCTCCTTTCACATGTCTCCAGTCCAGGGCTTTGGCAGAAGTGGCACTGCTGAAAAGGGCCTCACATGATAACTGGGAGAGCCAATTATCTCATGTGCCAGATAAAAGCTACTTTGGGCTGGATATGGCCTGTGGGCCTTTTGTTTGACATTCCTGATCTAGGGACACAGTTTGACCTGGGTTCAGATTTCTTTATAGCACTGGTCACTGAAGATGTCTTTTTAAATATTTTTATTTACAAATATAAGTGTTTGAGCATTTGGATGGAGTTAGGCAGCATGCACTCCTATAAACAGCATCAGCTACATGTGTCTTTTATGCACGTCTGTTGCTATTAGATCCCAGTTCCTTCTCCTATTTGCTTCCTTTACAGCCTATCTCAGTTTGTATCTCTTCCAGTATCTACAGCTCATCCTTATCTTTCTGTCTAACCACACACAGAATCACCTGATACTCACACCTCAGCTCTCTTTCTCTCAGGTAGATGAACAAAGTTCCAAAAGCACTGATTCAGGGTATCAGGGCATTAATTAAGATCCATTAACTAATCTCTTGGACCCCGTCATCTGAATTCCATCCTACTGGATTCTTAGGTTAACACCAACAGAGGACTAGCTAAAATTCTGCCATGTAATTCTGTCATTCAGTTGATCTAATACTGAATTGTAAATTCCAAAATTCATTTTCTAATCCTCTAACAGTAGAATAGACATTGCAGTTTACAACTCCTTCATAATGTACAGCTACATGACAAAAAAGAAGATATTTTAAACTGTAGAATATAATGAAATAGCTCAATAATAGTAATAAATAATTCAAAAATCTGAAATTATGTGATTTTATTTTTACAATGTATTCTGGCTATAGAATAAAATGTTTTGTGAGATCATAGCACCAATATTTAGACAATCACATCAGAAGAAGAGCAGGATAATCTTTTCCAAGGATGTTAATATAATCGATTTTACAAACACACACGGGGGGGGGGGAGAGAGAGAGAGAGCACACTTCTTTTGATGAATAAAACTGCTGAGTATTCAAACTGAGTCAATTAATGATAACCTCTGGTTTTAATTGATTGCATTGCAAAAGTGTTTTGTATCTGCTGCCAAATATCAAAATATTGAGGCCCAGAGCAATGCACTAAATATCCGAACAAAATATCAGAAGCATACACAAAAAAAACACCCTTCTGCAATGGCTATTGGAACTTCAAAGCCTACAAACTAATAATTTCAAGAAAGTGATCTATTTATGTGCATGATTAGACAGAACAGCAAGCAAAACATATCTAGTCTACTTAAAACACATACTCTACATCTATCTTTTTCTCTGAGAAAGATTAAGGATTAATCATCTAAATATATGCAGATACATTCAACTCTCAATAACTAGAAAGTACAATGCAGTCATAAATACACTTGCTAGATTGGCTGCTTTAAGTGGGGAATGCTTAAGTAAATGGAAAAGTCAGTCCTGAGAGCATTGACTTGAGAGTAAGTCCCAGGGAATTCTGTAGGAATTACTCTCACATAAACATGTTTAATACTTAACAATTATATAGCCCTCTACACACATTACTGCAGGTAAGGTCAGTTACTGGGGACTGAGACTACAGCAACAATGGCTTGCCTAGCTAGCTCATGACTCAGTTGAGATGCGAATCACAGATTCCCAACCCCCAACTTACATTTTGCTCCTAATGTAGCCCAGGATGGCTAGCTGAAGTTTGGACATGCTAGTGTCAGTTTAAGCCTTGTCCCATTTACCTGAAGCACAAAGGTAGAAGCGGTGTGGACCAGGGCATTCAACTTCAATGAATTCATGCAACCTCTGCCCAAGGGATCTGAACAGTTTCTTGTTGAGGTCCTCCTTCACCAGTGAAGACATTGCCTTGGCTCTGATTGTGGCTGGAACTGCTGCCTTCTCCTCCTTCTAATTCCTTCCCAGGAGTTAGGGCTTCAGCAATCAGGCCAAAGTTCCCAGCTTCCAACTTTCCAGCTTGCAAGTTAGAGGTGCAGCAGCAGCCCCATTCAGCATCCAGTCTAACATGAGAGACTCCTCTTCTCTGTCATAGTTTGCTGATGCAATGAGAGATTCCCTCCTGTGGGTCTTAGCAGCCCCCTGACTATCACAGGGCAGAGGCATCTTTAATATCAAAGCAGCGAGAAAGCCCCATTCGCACTAACTCATTTTGATTCCATTATCCCAGTCAGTTAACAGCTGCCTGGAGGTATTGATTGAGATGATCTTCCATTAAGGATATTACCACTGGCGAAAGAAGAGACAGGAGCAGGCGCTACATCTCCTCACCCGCCCTCATCTGCAACGCTGCTGCTATTCCTGAACACTTAACTTTTCCCACAAGTCTACGTGCATCACTTCAGAAGCAGAGGAGAGCCAGCCAGTTCTGGCACCAAAATCACCTACTGGTTCAGAAAGGACTTCAGCATGAAATCCAGATCTCTGCTTTTAGGTCAACAGAAAAAAAAAATCATCCAGGCTACTGTATTAGGAAAGCTGATCTTTACTATGTAACCCTTTTCCTGCTAATTTTTATATGATTGTATGACTGTAATATTCATAAAATGTATGAATATTACTAAACATTTTATTTTTGAACAGTTTGCCTTCTTTACTCTTTACAACATCAACACTTGTTAACTGCCACAAGCATTTTTCTCAACTAGATCTTCTCTACGCAACGGTTCATTTTCTTTTAAACTCTATATTGTTGCTTCTTAAAGTGTGCTGAATCTTTCTCTTGGCCATTTTAGGAGAACAAGACCCATTAGGAGAAAAAATTATTTAAAAAATTACAAGATTGGCAAGCCACCTTGAGTTGGCAACTTGAGTCTTGAAGGGACAACTAGAAAAGAGCATCTGCATATACACTATTGATTTTGAATTCATCTCCTTTCTCATTAGCAGCATTGCTTAGCAATATATGCCCACTTATGATTTTTTGACAAGTGATGCTTAAATCAGCCTCACATTTCCTGTGACTATAATTCAAATATAAACCTATACTGGTAGGAATGCATATTCAGATTAAAATAAGTTCCCTTCCACTTTTTATCCTGTATACCAGTGGTTTTCAAATTTTTAGCATCAGGACCCACTTTTTAGAATGAGAATCTGTAAGGACCCACCTGATGTGATGGCATGACAAGAAGTGACATCATCAAGCAGGAAAATTTTTAACAATCCTGGGCTGGAACCCTACCCGCACTTACTCAGAATTAAGTCCCATTGACCATCATTGTTAAAAGCACATATATAGCAGCTTGTTAAAAGTACAGATCTGTAACAGTTCCCAAATGCAGTCACATGCTAGTCTAAGGGCGCAATCCTAACCAGGTCTATTCAGAAGTAAGTCCTATTTTGTTCAATGGGGCTTACTCTCAGGAAAGTGTGGTTAGGATTGCAGCCTAATATATTAAAAATAAAATATTGAAATGAATGGGGACCTGCCTAAAATTGGCTTGCGACCCACCTAGTGGGTCCCTACACACAGTTTAAGAAACACTGCTGTACACAAATTGAGTACAGGGGCTCAAAAACAGCATTTATAAGGCTGACAGCCCAATCCTAGCCAATTTTCCAGCACTGATGCACACACAATGCAGCCCAGTGGTAAGGGAACAAACACTCCCTAACCTTGAGGAGGCGTCCATGACTACCCATCCACCATACAATGCAGTGTGTGCCTGTTGGCACAGCTGCATCAGCACTGGAAAGCTGGGAAGGAATGGGCTTGGAGCAAAATTACTTAAATGCCATTGCACTGTACTTGGGGCCAAACTATATGCATTAAACTGTAGGCCAACAGCCCCTTTTATTGTGAAAAAGTGGCCTAAGAGTGGATGACAGAGAGCCCAGATGTGATTACAGGGAAGGAATTCTTAAACCTTTCCCCACTAAAAAATTGCTGCCTCCTAAAGTACCTCTTCAAGCCAAAAAGAGCTATTGTAGTTTGACCCGCTGATTTACTTCTCAGGGTGGCTTTGGATGAGATGTAGAGCAGATCACACTCCCCCATCTCATTCAAAGCAACCTGCATGTAAAAATGTACAGGGCTGTGCTGAATGTTTCGTGTATGACCCCCTCCCCCATCCAATTCTTTCTATGGGACTTCTGCATGACAATTTTCTAATTTTCAGCACAGAACTTCAGCACAGATCTGGAGCTGCAAGGAAATGGAGCAATCTTTATTCCTGCAATAATCCCACTTTGACATTGTGTGAATCTTGTCATACAGACTTGTGTGCTCATGCAGTCCTGTAATTTCCACACCTATACTGCAGATAAGTTTGGAGACCATCCCAATATGTTCAGAGGTGCATCTTCATCTTCAATAGGTTGACATGTGCATCACTTCCACTTCAAATTCCTTCCTCCAGACAGCTCTGTATTCATCCCGACATTTTAAAAGATGCCTTTCAGCACCTCTCATGAACTACTTTAATGCTTTTATGAACCTACAGGAATCCAGTTTTTATACCTAGAAATGACCAACCAGGAAAATTGAAACTTTGTTTTTTGTGTCAGTCTGTGAACTGATATACTTTATCTGGTTAAGCATAAACAGAATTATAAAATATTTTCTTTTTCATTTGGCTCTTTCATTGTATTAAGGATTTTTCTATTTTAGGTTGCTGCCTTGAATATTGTCATCTTACTTGTCTTGACTGCTGTTTTTGGCCCCAATCCTGTGCAACTTTTCAGTGCTGATGCAGCCATGGGGGCAGTCATAGAGACCTCCTCAAGAAAAGGGAATGTGCATTTGCTCTGGAAAGTTGGATAGGATTGGGCCCTTATCTATGCTACTTTGTATTTATGCTGGTGTTTGCAGCTTTTTTCTACACTGCTGGTATTGTTTTTACTGTGTATGTGTGTATTTATTATTATCATACTGTAAGTCATCTTGGACGCCCCTTGTGCTGGGGGTGGGGAAGGCAGGGTAAAAATGGTTTAATAATCATACACAGATGATTAACTATACTAGATTGTATGGCTGTTTCTCAAGTATCTTTTACCATGGGAGCCTTAATGACCAACTATGTATCTGAGATTTTTGTTCCTTAGCTTAGAAACCTCTGCCCCCCCCGCGTAATGGCTTTGTACATGGTGTACATGTTTGTACATGGTGGCAGGAAGCCATCTGATGCACCTACACAGGCTGCATCCACTGGGCACTGAAGTTTTGTCACTCAACCATTTTAAGCCTGGTCTGCATATGGAGGAGAATGCAATGGTCGAATTCTGAAATGGTCAGCAGGGACTCAGCACCTCTTCAAAATGCCAACATACACTAATTCCCAAACTGTGGTCCATGGACTATAAGTGGTCCATGAGGCCCTATGAAGTGGTCTGTGGAGTCTCAAAAAAAAAGAGAGATCACCTTCTATTGCTTCCAGCATCTCCCAAATCAGCGCTCCACACAGACCACCAGAAAGGACAGACTGCAGACAGCCTGCAGCTGTGGCTGGCACTGAAGTGGCAGCTGCAGTTGTGGGAGGTTCGTTCTTTCCCCTCTCTGGCAGTCTGTGGGGGAGCACTTGCTCAAGACATGCTTCCCCATGGACAACCTAATAAGAACATAAGAACAGCCCCACTGGATCAGGCCATAGGCCCATCTAGTCCAGCTTCCTGTATCTCACAGTGGCCCCCCAAATGCCTCAGGGAACACACCAGATAACAAGAGACCTGCATCCTGGTGCCCTCCCTTGCATCTGACATAGCCCATTTCTAAAATCAGGAGGTTGCACATACACATCATGGCTTGTAACCCGTAATGGATTTTTCCTCCAGAAATTTGTCCAATCCCCTTTGAAAGGCACCTAGGCCAGATGCCGTCACTACATCCTGTGGCCAGGAGTTCCACAGAGCAACCACATGCTGAGTAAAGAATCAAGTGTAATACATTTAAAATCATATTGAAATGAATGACCCACCTGAAATTGGCTCGCGACCCACAGTTTGAGAAAGATTGCACCACACTATTATTGTTTGCGGGGAGGTGTTTTGTTTTTTTACCGCGGGGGGGGGCAGCCTTTACAATGCGACCCCCTCACTGTCCTTCATGGGGGAGGGGCAGAGGGCAACCTTATCTGGTCCTTCAGGATCCACGCCTCCAGCTGGAGCAGTGAGAGCCTTCTGGCCCTGGTGGGGGAGGAGAAGACAGGCAGCCTCTATCCGGGGAAAGTTTGGTTACCAAGGGATGAGCCCGCCCAGGGATGGCACTGCCTGCATTTGGGGGAGGCGTCGCTGCTCCAGCCATGGACGCCGGTGCGCAACTGGAGGTAGGCGCGCTGCCCCCCCACCCTCCGCATGCCTGCCTGCAGGCGGCTCGCCACCGGCCCCTCTCCGCCCCTTCCCCCTTCACGCGTGCCTTTTCTTTTGCAGGGAGGAAGGGGGCAGTCCTGGGAACGGCAGCGGTTCCGCAGAGCAGCCACCAGTGTCGCGCATCTCTGCGGGCTGGTCTTGAGCAGGAAAAGGTAAAGGCAGAGCAGCTCCCGTCCCCTCCCCCTCGCCTCCGGGATGACGGTGGGGGGGGGGTCTCCTACCTAGAAAGAAAGAGGGGAACAGTACAAACTCAAAAGCCTGCCCAGAAGCTATATGGAGGGGGGCCACACTTGTCTGTGCATCCCCCATAAGTGTCTGCCTACAGCTGTCCCTACTAACCAAGGATGGCAACACACTCTGCACACACTCAGAGGCACTCTCGTTACTCCAACCTTGTGATGGGGCTGAGACCTATCTCCCTATATTTACACAAGCTAGCAAACTGCAGGAGCTCAGCTCCTTGCAGGGTAATTGGCAGCTAGAGTATCTGATTTTTGAATAGCCTCAGGGCTGGAAGCAATTAGTTATCTGCTCTTTTCATCAGCCTTTGGCGACTCACCAAAAATCAGGTCATGACCCACCAGTGGGTCACATAGTTTACAGAAACTTGAGCAGTTCCTAGTCTCATAAAAAAAAAACCCAGAAATAAATAAAGCAATTCCTCATGCTCTGAAGAGACACGGATTCCTGTGACCTGCTCTTCCTTTAAGCCAGGAGTTAGCCTTTGATTGCAGTGGGTGGGCTTAAGCCACTGGTGTTGTAAAGTGGTCACAAAAGAAGAGAATGCCCCGAACATGTGCCTGTTGCATTTCTCTATTGGTAAATAATTATGCCCAGACTCCATGCATAGTTATATTCCATAAATGTACATAGTCCATAAAAGGGGACTGACCTTGGCAGACTTGACCATTATCCTCTTATTTTAGAAATTAGCATGCTTACTAAAAAATAATTGCTATACCACCATTGCTCCACTTCAGTAAGTCATAACAGGAAGTAGCAGATACTCATTGTCTTGATGAGTCCTCATTGATAGACCTCCTTCATCCCTCCCCTCACTTAGGTTCACTCTTGAAGTTAGAATAATTTTTGCTAGTAGTTGCTATGTGATTTTAGTAGGAATCAGCTTGACTCATGCAGCTGGAGGTTGGGGAGGAAAACCCCAAGCCATAAATCTTAAGCTTGTCCAGAGGAATCTAATAGTTCATAACAAGCAGATGAAAGATACCAGCTAGGGTTGAGAATTTGTGCCACAGTAGTTGCGTGGTTTTGTAGCAAGTGTTACATGGCATGATGACCTAATGGTTTCATGAGCAACTGAATCTTATGATTCTTCGAACAGGATAGACATATGGCTGAACTCAGTTAGCCGCACAATCTTCCCATCCCTTTTGGTCCCAATCATTGTAAACTTCAATTTTGACCAGATTTATTTCCAGTTGGCTTTCCTGCATCTATTCCTTGACCATTTGGCAATGGTCTAAGTTCCAGTATGGATGGATGGATGGTGTGCTTGGGTGAAATAGCTAGACTCAGAAAACATATATACATCTTTTTAAATTTAGATCTGGTACTACAGAGATTGGAATATGGTGGTTTTTGCATTCTCAGTTTCTCTTATTTTTATCATGGATAGGCTGTCTCAGCCTAAATATACCTAGACTTGTTACCTACAACTGCTCATCTCATCATGCCATAGTAACATAGTCTCCAAGGGTGATTTATAAATAATTACTCAGGGGTGTGGTTGTTTCTCCTTCTCTTCCTCCTCTATGCTTTTGCTACTGCCAATGATCCTTCCCCAGGCTGCTGTCTTGGCACTGTCACAATTGCCTGTAGTCATATCCTTAAATTAAAATGCATGCCTACATAAACTGTAAGAGGTTTTTTTTTTTTTAAAAAGGGGGGAGAACTGCGCATGGAAGCAGGATAAAGATATAATCAATGAATACATAATGTCTAGCTTATTTATTTTCAGAGTTGTTCATCATGTACCTTGTTTCTCTTGTAGTTATACTGAAAGGAGTCCAGTAGTGCAATGGGCAATGTTTAACCTAAAGAGGCAGATGAACCTAAGAAGTGACCTTTTGTTCAACCTCAGTGATTATTCAAAAAAACAGTTTGTAAGTACAGTATTTTCTTATGCTTTGTAAGAGTTTAATCTCTAAAAGCAGAGGTGCTGAGGCTCTCGCTAAATGGCCTCAGTCAAACCTCAGTCTTCCATCCTGAATATGGAGATAGTAACACTGGCTTACCTTGCAAGATTGTTGCAGGGAGTAACAAGATATATGTAAATCATTGGAACAGTTGAGATGTACCATATATGTTGAGCCAGATCCATAGATGTATAATCCATGGATAAACAGGATTTGGTTCCATATCTTCCTGATCCAAATGTTGGAAGCTCTGATCACTGCATCTCTCTCTCTTTCTCTCTCTCAGTATTGCTGACACATTCAGGGCAATGCTTAGTGCTGGGGTGCAAAATACATTTGGGAGGGAGAGGGCATATTTTATAACTGTATATAATTTAGGTTTTTAAAGAATGTTGTTAAGCAGTTATAAATGCCATTTGGCAGAAAGGTGGCATTCAAATTGTTTAATAAATAAAGATCAATAATTTCTATCTTAGAATTTTATTTGATGTAATTTTGCTCAAGTAAAACAATTCCTGTATTTCCTATAATTGCAAAGTGCTACATTGGTCCACAGCCTTGCTCCATTGCTTTGCTTCTCCTGTAGAAGTCACCTAGAAACTACCGTAATATAGCGGGGAGCAGCTAATATACTTTTTTGTTTTGTTTTAAATAGCTGTAAATTAAGAGGCATCTCTAGGCTTGACAGCTGGCATAACTCACTAGCCCAAATTGTGGATGCAAATCCAGACGAAACTGGATCTCTCCGTTCTAGGTTCTGCCATGGACTCACCGAGGGGCTAGTCATGAACAAAAAGCTTCATTTTCCTATCTGCATAATGGAAGAAACAGTGCCAAGCCTTGAAGGACTGTTGGAGGATAACTTCTCAGTTGTAACACTTGCACCAGCTTGCCTTACTTACATTACTTACAAGGAAATGTAACATTTTATAATCCCAAACCTTTTGATGGTTGGCATGCCCCATCCTAAGTACTTATTTTTCTGGCACAGCAAATCAAATGATTGCAGTATGAAAGTGCTATATTAAAAGTCAATATTAACAGATGAGATGCAAGACAGTTCATGTATTTTTTAAAGGTGGAAATTTTGCATTTGCTGAGTCTTTTGGTCAGAGATTTCTTTGAATATTTTGAATATAGTCAGTCCAGAAAGCAATGAAAACAGTTTACATGCTTTTGTTCAGTAATAAGGTGCTCAGTATCCCCCCTGGGGCCTGGGGGTAAGAATAGGCCCTCAGTTTGGCTGTACTTGTCATAAGAGGCAACTAAACAGCCACCGGGTAGATGGGACTCTTAGCCTGGGAAGGCAGCTCATCTGAGAGAAGGAAAACTCTGATCCCAAACCTCCACTGCCTTGTGGCTACATCCAGTTATGGAAAAGGCTTCAGGAGTCAACCTCGAGGCAAAATCTGGAGCTGGAGTCCCTGAGGCAGTTCATGGCTGAACACAGTCACGTTCTGGCAACTCCTGCAACGCTGCTGGAACCAACCGTATTGGCTTCTGCCTTTCCATTAGACCATTTCAGCGATGGGGAGAGGGGGGATTTGCTGCATGGGTAACAGCCTATCCTCCATACCTACTTTACCCAGGCTTCGCGCACTGGAGAGGACACTCTGTTCGTGAACCACCATTCAGAGAGCGATACCATAGTATTCAGAAACTGAAGGATGCCAACATGGAGTATCTTGCCAAATTAAAGCCTAATGTTGGATGTGCTTTCAGTAAACTAGTTACGGCTTGGATCCAGAAAGCCCATTGTATAAACAGAAGGTACTTTCGCTTCTGTAGGGTCTTCCATTTCTTCTGATTGTCCCCTCCAGCTTCAGCCCACTCACATCAGATTATATTCCATTCAGGCATGGCTTCAGGAGACACAAGGAACTTCAGTAGGGAGGAGGAGGCAAGAAAATCCTGTTGTACTCTATTCCCAGTTCTCTAGATCCAAACCAGTGGATTAAAGTCCTAGTCATAATACCTTTTATTACCTTTTATTACCTTGCATAATACCCTTTATTACCAAAATACCTAAGAGATGGCTGCATTCCTATACACGCCTAGGAGTCAGTTCCATTGAACTTAATGGGTCTTAGTAGTCACACATAGTATTGCACAGTTAGTCTGACACCAATCCAGTGCATGTTTACTTGGAGGTACACATGGTAGTTGTTGTTATTACTTGGATTTACTCTCAAATAGGAATGCATAGGATTGCTATCTGAGGCTTTACTCAGGTGCATACTTACTTGGGAATATGCCCTATTAAACTCAATGGGTGTTTCCAAGAAAACATGCATAGGATTGGGCTGTGCATGATTTAAGTCTCAGGGCACAATCCTAACCCCCTTATGTCAGTGCTGGAAAGCACTGACATAAGGGCAATGCAGCTCTGAGATAAGGGGACAAACATTCCCTTACTTTGAGGAGGCCTCTGTGAGTGATACCCAACTGCAGGATGCAGCTCATGTCCCATTGGCACCGCTATGCCAGTGCTGGAAAGCACTGACATAAGGGGTCAGGATTGCGCCCTAAGTGTTCTATTATATGTGGAATATTTTCATGAAGAAATATCACTATAAAATATCGTGTTTCCAGAAAATGATGTGACTCCAAGATAAACACAGAGCTGAAAGATGTTCCATGACTACAGTGTTGAAAATGTCTTAAGTATCCAGGGTGACATCTAGGCTATGGACAATGAAACAAAAAAAATCACTGGGTAATGTTTACCTCTCTTTTGTGTAGCAGAAGAAAGGGTTTGAAAAGCTTAAGCGTCTGTTACGTATTTGTCCAAAACAAAGACGACAGCAAGACCTCCTGCAGGTAAGAAAAAGAAGAGTTAATTAGATGATAGCATTAAAAAACAGAAATATGAAAACTCATGTGCTGAGTTTATTATTTTATATTTGTAGATAAATGTTGCTTTTATGAAATATTTAGCCACAGTCCTTCAGATGATTTTCAGCATCATTTAACTGAGGGCTTATGTTGGCAAACCTTATTTATACATCTGAAAAAAACTTGTCTCAGGATTTATCTCTTGAGATGGCCATTTAACCACATACAAGTTATGACAGTGCTAGTTGTTAGGTTATGTGCATGTGCACCTCAGGGTGATTTGGGTGCTGAGTTACTGTACTCAGTTTTCATCTGTTTGCATGTGTCAAGCACATTCAGCAAGCGATTTTTGCTTGGAAAACCATATGCAGGACCAGGGTGTTCTTTTCTTTTTCTTTAAGGCTGTCCAAATCTGGACCAGCCCCTCATGGGTCAGCAGAGGAGCATGGGTAGGGGATGCGGCCTGGCACAGGCATCGTTCGGACTTCCAGCTGCAGAGCTGGGATGGGGAGGAGATCCTGTGCTTCACTATAGGAAAGATTTGCCCTAAGTCTCCAAAGAAGGGGGAGGAGCAACACTCCCAGTGTGAGAGCCTGCTGGGGGGGGGGCAAGAGGGTGCCAGAGGAGACAATGTAGGAAGGGATGAGGATAGCAGTTCCCTTGCTTAGTTCAAAAAGCCTTCTGTAGGCCAGAGGTGAGGCTGGTTGGGTTGAGGCTGAGAAAGCAACTGGCTGGAGAGGACGCAGAAATGCAGTCCAGCTATTCCCAAGGAGGCAAAACTACCATGAGGCAATGGAGGTGTACCGAGGGTGATGAGAGCCATATTCCAGGTGGGTTATTTGTCTGCAGCAGTGTTTCTCAAACTATGGGTCGGGACCCACTAGGTGGGTCACAAGCCCATTTCAGGTGGGTCCCGATTCATTTCAATATTTTATTTTTAATACATTAGACTTGATGCTACCATGGTATGTGACTGCATTTGGGGAAATGTTACAGTACTTTGAACAAGCTATTATGTATATCCTTTTAACAATGATAGTCAATGGGACTTATTCCTGGGTAAGTGTGGGTAGGATTGCAGCCTAGGATTGCGAAAAATTTTCCTACTTGATGATGTCACTTCCAGTCATAACATCACTTCCAGTGGGTCCTGACATATTCTCATTCTAAAAAGTGGGTCCCGGTGCTAAATGTGTGAGAACCACTGGTCTACAGTGAACAGTGATGGTAGCGAATAATGGGTGCAGGGAGTGGGCGGTGATGGGGGTGGAGTAGACAGATAGGGTTCCAGGAGGGGGGCTGGATCAACAGTGGGTCCCCAGTCTCATACTTTGTGGTGTCATGGCAAAAAAAGTTTGAAGACCACTGATGTAAGCCACTCTGAATAAATAGTAGCATCTAAATGTAATAGTAGGAGGCCTTTGTTTCCAGTGAGTAAGATAGGATTACAGCCTAAGGGCCCAATCCAATCCAACTCTCCAGCAGTTATGCAGCCATGCCAATGGGGCATTTGCTGCATCCTGCAGTGGGAGGGCAGTCACCAAGGTCTCAGGGTAAGATAACATTTGTTCCCTTATCTCGGAGCTGCATTTTGGCTGCATTAGTGCTGGAATGTTGAATAGGATTTGGGCCTAAGTCAGGGGTGTCAAAGTCATGTCATACAGTGGGCTGAATAGTATTCGTCATGCCTGCTGAGTGCTGGAAGTGATGTCATTAAGCAGGAAGTGATGTCTTTAAACAGGTAATGATCAGAAATAAGCCCTTTTTTCCTCACTTGGGAATTAATTTGCTGCAAATTATAGAAGAGAAATTATGCAAGTCTTGATCATATTTCCAAGGTATGGGAGATATCATGTGGGCTGCCCTTTCAGCAGTGACACCCCAGCCAAACTCAGCAGTTGAGAGCAGCTGATGATGAGCAGCCCAAGGGCCAGATAAGAGTTTCTGTGGGCCACATCTGGTTCCCAGGCCTTGACACCCCTGG
Source organism: Tiliqua scincoides (assembly GCF_035046505.1). Taxonomy (NCBI): domain Eukaryota; kingdom Metazoa; phylum Chordata; class Lepidosauria; order Squamata; family Scincidae; genus Tiliqua; species Tiliqua scincoides. Next base: position 66,122,897 of record NC_089826.1, read on the forward strand.
CCCAAGACTTACTAAACACAATGGGATTGCTTCTGAGTAAAATAAATAACACCATTTTCAAACACCTCTAGTAGTAGTATAATAATAAATGGTATAGGACTGGATATTTCACTCTTTTTTCACTTTACATTTGTAGCGTGAGCTATGGTGTGTTAACTCTTCATCCGGGAGTTACTTGGGCAATCACCTCCCATGTGCTAATGTATAGAGAAACCTTTAATTCATTTTGTTAGCTATCTGTAAAATAAACAGGCTGTTAGAGCTCATGGATTTTTTTGTTTTAAGTGTTTCAATATAAAAAGCTTTTTTGTCAGATACTTTGCAATGAGACTGGTGTTTACAAATATTGACAAAACTTACATTGCATCACAAGGCATTGCTCCATGTACTGTGGCAGGAAGCAACTAGCTAAGGAGTCCTTTTGTATCAGCGCCTGTGCCAGAGATGTATTTGTTTGACTCATTAAACATGTGTCGTGTCATCATCATCATCGTTCGTTGAAACCATTAGCATGGCTAACAAACTAAAATCCACAACCAGTGGATAGTTGCATCTGCTAAGGCAGTTATTTGGATTCTTTGTTCTTAATGGCCTTAGAAATGCATGTAAAGAAAGTACACTATAATTCTAAAACTGGTACTTCTTCTGTTAAAGAAACTCATGATTCCTGTAAGATTCCTGTTCTGTAAGTTCTGTAAGATTCCTCTCTCTCTCTCTCTGACACACACACACACACACACACACACACACACACACAGAAGCTCAAGAAAATGCATAATCTTTTGTATTTTTTATTTAACAAGAAATGTTAAGAATATTTCAGAGAATTCCATTGGCAAGTGTGGTGGAGCTGCAGTTCAACCATGCGTTTTTGCCCAACCCACAGGTGTACACATTTGGTCCCTGTTGCATATATGCAACATTGGGCAGAAATGGCTTACATATTGAACAAAACCAGTATGATGGAGAGGGAACTTTAATGGAAAGTCAGATGGAGACAGGGTTGAGCAGTGAAGTGGCTAAGTTTGCAGACGACACCAAACTTTTCCGAGTGGTAAAGACCAGAAGTGATTGTGAGGAGCTCCAGAAGGATCTCTCCAGACTGGCAGAATGGGCAGCAAAATGGCAGATGCGCTTCAATGTCAGTAAGTGTAAAGTCATGCACATTGGGGCAAAAAATCAAAACTTTAGATATAGGCTGATGGGTTCTGAGCTGTCTGTGACAGATCAGGAGAGAGATCTTGGGGTGGTGGTGGACAGGTCGATGAAAGTGTCGACCCAATGTGCGGCGGCAGTGAAGAAGGCCAATTCTATGCTTGGGATCATTAGGAAGGGTATTGAGAACAAAACGGCTAATATTATAATGCCGTTGTACAAATCGATGGTAAGGCCACACCTGGAGTATTGTGTCCAGTTCTGGTCGCCGCATCTCAAAAAAGACATAGTGGAAATGGAGAAGGTGCAAAAGAGAGCGACTAAGCTGATTACGGGGCTGGGGCACCTTCCTTATGAGGAAAGGCTACGGCGTTTGGGCCTCTTCAGCCTAGAAAAGAGACGCTTGAGGGGGGACATGATTGAGACATACAAAATTATGCAGGGGATGGACAGAGTGGATAGGGAGATGCTCTTTACACTCTCACATAATACCAGAACCAGGGGACATCCACTAAAATTGAGTGTTGGGCGGGTTAGGACAGACAAAAGAAAATATTTCTTTACTCAGCGCGTGGTCGGTCTGTGGAACTCCTTGCCACAGGATGTGGTGCTGGCGTCTAGCCTAGACGCCTTTAAAAGGGGATTGGACGAGTTTCTGGAGGAAAAATCCATTATGGGGTACAAGCCATGATGTGTATGCGCAACCTCCTGATTTTAGGAATGGGTTAAGTCAGAATGCCAGATGTAGGGGAGAGCACCAGGATGAGGTCTCTTGTTATCTGGTGTGCTCCCTGGGGCATTTGGTGGGCCGCTGTGAGATACAGGAAGCTGGACTAGATGGGCCTATGGCCTGATCCAGTGGGGCTGTTCTTATGTTCTTATGTTCTTATGGAGAGTGCAGCTCGAGTGGTGAGAATACAAAATGTACCAGAACCAAAAGGGGAAGATACACGACATCTGATTGGTGATTTATTATCAGAGTGGATCGACACGTCAACAGAGGAGATACTCATGGATCTGGATTCAGCGAGAAGAGTGAGCACTTTCTATCTAAGAAAACATGAACTACCAAGAGAAATCCATGTGAAATTCATCAGAACTTTTTACAGAGATAAAATATTGAAGATCTCACAGGAAAAGGAATGGATGGTAGAGGGTAGTAAAGTGAAAATTCTGAGACATGTCCAATGGAGAGTGAGAAAGAAGAGAAAAGAATATGAAGAGCTAGTAAAAATTTTAAGAGGAAAGCAAATACCATATAGATGGCTTCTCCCAGAAGGTATGTTTTTTCAATTCCAGTCACAGAGATATAATATAAATTCAACAATGAAAGCAGAAAATTTTTTGAGTACAGTGATGAAAGGTGAGACGAGAAATGAAGAAAATGAGGAAGAGGAACTGAGAAGAAAAGAACTAGAAAGTGTAGAAATGGAGCTGGAAGAAAAGAAATCAGATGATTCAGAGACAATTGAGGAATCAGAGAAGGAAGAAACTAGAGGGGCAAGGAGACACTCACTGATAGCAACAAGAAGAAGACAAAAAGAGAAGGTGAATAGTAAAAAGAAACATGATGGTTAAGGCAGGATGGAGTATTTACTCTGTCAACATAAATGGCTTAAATTCACCTCAAAAACGAAAGTCTTCCTTCAATTGCAAAAGTTATTTGCTTTATATTATCCTAGATATTATAAAGAAAATGATGTGTATTTAGTTATTATGATATTAACTGCTGTAAGGATTCTATATGCTAGATACTGGAAAGTTATTAAAATTCCAATGAAAGATGAATTAATAGAGAAAATAATGAATGTGGCGGAAATGGATAGGCTTACAGTGACTTTGGATCAACGGTGTAAACCAACACAGATAGAGCAATGGAGATCATTTTATGCTTGGTTGAAATGGAGTTGTAGATGTATAAGATGGGGCATTTAGATGAATATATTGTATACATGATATATTATATAAAATATGATATGATAGATAAATGATATTAAGAGGCTAAGCTAGAAGAAGAACAAGATTGGAAGATATGTATTGATTAGATATATTGATATATGATTGCCTGCACCCTCCAACGGTGTGTTGTTTTTGTTTTTTGTGTGTGTGTTGTGTATTGAGTTTGTGTTTGTTATGTGTTTGTTTATATGTGTTTGTTTTATTTTGGAAAATAATAAAAAATTAAAAAAGAAAAATGTAGGACATCCAAGAAGAATGTAGGACATGAACAAATATAAGCTAAAAACACTTGTATATTGATTTCATGTGGTTTAATACTATATTATTAAATTTAAAACTTTTTACATATAATTTATTAATTCCAAGAAGACTGTGCGCTGCCTGCTCACAGGGAAAAGGAGAACATTTAAGTTTTTTTTGCAGGACACGAGGCTAAAAAAGAGGACATGTCCTAGAAAAAGAGGATATCTGGTCACCCTGCCCTTTGTTGGGCTTCCTGCTTAGGGAGGGGGAAGAATATGCCCAGAGACCAGTTGTCTGCTGTCCCTTCCTTCACACTCTGGAATTTCCTTGGTACAAGGGAACCAACAGGCACCAGGACTGGGGTTGTGGTAGATAATCCTTTCCCCTTTTTGCTAAGTAATTAGTTGCAAGCCTGGTCTATAAGAACAGCCCCACTGGATCAGGCCATAGGCCCATGCTTTCTGTATCTCACAGTGGCCCACCAAATGCCCCAGGCAGCACACAAGACAAGAGACTTGCATCCTGGTGCCCTCCCCAGTCTCGGTCTGAGACTGAGGCTTTATCTGCATGGATTCTCTACAGACTGCTGCACTGGTACCATCTTTGGGATGTTTCTTGAAGCTTCAGCAAAGGGAGGGAGGGTGTGTGTGTTCACCTTCCTGTCCTTACCACACTACACAAAAATTATTGAATTGTCTTCAGGGCTAGGAAATTATGTCATTAGGAGAGCAAAAGGTCTGACTCGCTAATGGCTGCTACCACAGATCTCGCCAGCATCCTTCCCCCCCCCCCCCAATTCCATTTAAATCTGCAGAACCATTTTGAAGAGCATGTTGTAGCCTTCGGTTTTCAGCCAAGGGAAAGAGTGATGGTGAACTTTGGTCAATAGGAAAGAAGAGTTGGGTAATGGGTTTATTTAGACTAGCAGGCTGGTTTGGAAGGGGGATGATTGTTTTGGCATGTGAAAAGATTTTGGAGGTAAAGCAGTGCACATGGGATGGGAGCATAGATGATGGAGGGTTTTAAGGTACAGTCAGCGCTCAGGCCTGTGTTGGGGGGCAATAGACTATTAGGGACCAGTGAAGGGATTTTTTCCCCATCAAGATTGGGGGCAGAGGTGGGTGACAAATTGTGAGTATGGCCCCTGGGCATTTGCTTAGTGTAAAGTTTGGTCCTTCATTCCATTTGAATTTAAAGCTTTTGCCCTAATACAGGTGTGCACCACTTAACAACCATTTGCATGTATGATAGTGGTCAAAGGACAATAAAGATGCTCTTAGTGAGGCAATCGCATCTCCCATAGCCTGTGGGCAGAGTGTCTGTTTACACAACAGACTCTTAATGCAAAGAAGAGGCAATCTGTAGCCAGCTAGTGTCTGGCAGGGAGCGTCTGTTTACACAACAAAGGCAATAGATTGTACTGAATGTTCACTTAATGACCCAATCGCATACCAACGGGGATAAGAAAACTTATCCCATCATTAAGTAGCGCACACCTGTATAATGCAGCCTTCTGTGCCTCATTGTTTGCTCAGTAATGCAGAAGTACCTACTTCCAGATTCTGCTTGAAAACTCAGAGGATAAATAGTGAAGTGAATAGTTTCTACCATCATATTGGGCAGGATCCTTTATCATGTTTTGGAGACTGCTACCCAATTCTGAAGTTTCTAAAAGGCTTCCATTCAAGAGAGACAATTCTTCACAATGTCTAGCTGCTAGCACAGAATGTATAACATAGCATTGAATCCAGCCTTGTCCATGATGCCAATGTTAAGTATAAAATGTGCTTTTTTCTCCAGATACAAGCATGTTTGAAGACAAACAGAGGTTTTCATGGCTTGCCTAGCAAAATACAACTTCAGCTCTGCCAAGCTTTCATCTACCAAGAGTAAGTAATAAGCCTGGGCGCTACTTGTGTATTGAGATGGGATCTGTTCCATAAGCTTCCTTCAGAAAGCTGGGTCAGAAGGTGAACGTTTTTTCAACAAGGCTGAAATTCTTTTTGATTAAATATTTATCATACTTCAGAAATGCCCTGCCCTGTTAAAATAAAATATTGACAGATGGAAGGCTACATAATACTTCTTTGGTATCCTGTGATTCCAATAGCAGTCTTTTAGCTTCTGAGCCTTTGGTGACTAAGAAAAAAAATATAAGTTTATTGTGGTACTAATATCAGTGGCTGCTACACTCAATGAGAAATGTACATAGGTACAAGAAAACTGTATGGGTTTCCCCCCACTTACACTTTATGATCCTCATGATAAAATGTGAATCAAGGGGGTTTGGGATTTTTAAGTAGAGTGATAATCTTCATTTTCCAGACGGGAACACATAAGTCAGGATGACAACAGTTTATATAAAAAGAAAAGTTGCAGATACCAGTGAGTCAAATGCTTGGCATTGCCCTGATGATTCAAGTGAGCTGCCTAATCTTAATTTTTTGTTCTAGTGCCACAGAATGCTTATCTGTTCATCCTTCACTTAAAAAAAACAAAGAACAGATACACGCAAATACTTTCAAGAGAGCTGCAAACAGTTGCACATCTCTAGAGATGTGGAATCTGTGAGTTCATAACATATATTCTTCACCGCTGCATCTACTGCATTTGAGCTCTACCACGTTGATTAGCTAAAGCTGTAATCCTGAGTTCAATAAGACTTACTTGGGAGTAAGTCTTATTGAACTCAGTGGGGCTCTCTTCTGAGCAGACATGTATAGGCAACTGTGACAGTCCAAGCCTATTCTTGGTAAACGCCATTGAGTTCAGTGGAGCTTAGTTCCAAGTAATCCCCTGGGGGCTGGGGATAAGAGTAGGCCCTCAGTTTGGCTGTACTTGTCATAAGAGGCGACTAAACAGCCACCAGGTAGATGGGACTCTTAGCCTGGGAAGGCAGCTCATCTGAGAGAAGGAAAGCTCTGATCCCAAACCTCCACTGCCTTGTGGCTACATCCAGTTATGGAAAAGGCTTCAGGAGTCAACCTCGAGGCAAAATCCGGAGCCGGAGTCCCTGAGGCAGTTCATGACTGAACACAGTCACGTTCTGACAACTCCTGCGACGCCGCTGGAACCAACTGTATTGGCTTCTACCTTTCCATTGGACCATTTCAGCAGCTTGAAGAGGGGGGATTTGCTGCATGGGTAACAGTCTATCCTCCATATCTACTTTACCAAGGCTTCACACACTGGAGAGGACACTGTTCCAGAACCACCATTCAGAGCACGATACCATAGTCTTCTGAGACTAAAGGATGCCAACATTGAGTTCCAAGTAAAATTGCAGCCCAAACAACTTTTTTTTTTTAGTTTTTTAACTGAGTTTATTTCTTTTGAGAGCTACATCTGTTTTCAATGCAGGAAACTGCACTTTCCATGCTCCTCCTGTGAGCTGACTGAAGATCTGAAGCAGCGACGGCTTAATGTAATGTAGCTGATGTAGTCCCCAGAGCTTGCAATGTGTCATTGTCTCTTACTGGTGATCTGGTCACTGGTGATCTGGTCACTACCTGGTGATCTACCTGGTGATCACAACACCAGGAACCTGTACTTTGTGCCATTGAGACATGTGCAGGCTTGCAGGGGCCTGCACATGACTTTTCAGGTGGCCTGATGTAAAAGAGCAGTGTTCGGTCTGACAGTGTTATGCAGCATTGCAGTTCATCCCCTTTCTACCTCACTTGTATTTCTCCACTCTACTGTGTACAGCCAGAAGTCCGACTCACATCTATATAACAGTAATAAACAGTCAATGTATTGCTTCTGTATTCTAAGGCAAATTATGACACTTTATGTCCTGCTTTTTGTTTTAACTGCACAATGTGTTGCAAAGATTTGTGTGTGGTTAGGAAGGGCCACTAGTAGGACAGTGAATGTTCACAATATTATTAACAGTGACAGTTCTCATCTTTATTGCCAAATTTTGAAATAGGTAGACTTATATCCCTTTATTATTTTTTTTTACAGCAGTCGTTATTGCTAACTTTTATCTGCATATTTTGACCAAAGGTATGAAGCTGGAACAATCGTTATCAGGCAAGGGCACGTGGGAACTGAATGTTATTTAGTGCTATCTGGCAAACTGAAGGTCATTATGGAGGATGTAAATTTCAAAGTCAAGAGTTTCCCCTCTGAAATGTTATATGAAGCAGAAGAGGGAGATTTCATAGGGGTAACTATTTCCTCGTTATCAGTTAATTTGTGGGAAATGCTATGTGTTAATGTTTATATTATTTGTTAAATCTGACTAGGTATTTTGAATAACATGTGACCTCTATCAGTGGGTTCTAACCTAAGAACGTTAGTCAAGACTAAGTACCATTAAAATCAAGGAGACTACTGACCTAAATCCCATAAATTTCAATGAGATTTGGAAATCTTAACATACTGACAGAGCAATCCTGTGAAAGGTTACTTAGAAATGAGTCCCACTGTGTTCAGTGGAGTGTACTCCCTGGAAAGTGTGCACCGAATTGCACTGCTAAAATATGTCATGCCTTCCAGTGCTTCCTGCAAATAGTCCAGGTCTGTAAGCAGTCTAGCCATAAATGTTAATGGCTAGAAACATGGGAATGAGTCAGTGACATACCTAAGAGGGGGCAAGGGGAACAAATGCACTGGGCACCAGGCTAGGGGAACGGTGTCATGCCACCATCCACCCCCACCCCACCACACTCACCCCAGCGCCACCCAGTGTCCTTCACCCAAAGGTGTTCTGAGGGCCAGGGAAGCAGTGCACTGCCTCCCTGGTCCTCCAGAAGTGAGGCAGGAGTGGCAGCCCACAGGAGGGACAGCAGGTTGGTTGGTGGCAGCCTGTGGGGTCGGCAGCCTGTGCTCTTGGCCCGGGATCTACTGGGGCAAGGATCACCACTGAAATGAGTCCAGTGGGGCCAAATGTAAATGTACTTACAAATGTATGGTGTACTGGATAGAGTGGCAAGGCAGGAAGACCTGGGTTCAAATCTGTGTTCAGTCATGACATTCACTTGATGTCCTTAGGCAAGTTGCCTTCTTTCAGTCTAACCTACCTTGCAGTGCTGTTGTGAGGGTAAAAATGTGATCATCCCTTGTATATCACCCTAAAGCTATTTGAAAGAAGGAATAATCATATGTGTAGAGCTGACCTTTCACTATAATATGATGATAATTTTACAAAATTATGAGCCATATGGATAGAGAGAAATTTTTCTTAAAGTGTGAGAATTAGGAATCACCTGATCAACTTGGTTATCAGTTGAGTCAAACAGACAAAAGGAAGAATTATTTTGCTGAATTGCCATCACCTTCACATTGCTTGTTATCATTCGGACACATGTGAATAGCTACTGAAGGGACAGAAAACTAGCCTAGGTGGATCTTTCTCTAGTCATTTTTGTCTCTTGGATGGTATAGCCAGAATTGCCAATACCTATATAGACCTCTGGAAGGCTTTAAAATGTCACTTTCGGTGAGATTTAAAGGCCCTCCGGAGGCCCTAGAAGTCCTCCAGAGGCCCTGGGAGACAGTGTGCAGCCTCCTCGGGCTCTCCGAAGGCCTCCAGACAGGGGGCAAGGAAGTTGCTGCTGCTGCCATCACAAGTGTGCCACATGGGGCATTTGACCCTCTTGCCCTCTGGTACACCAGTGGGACCAGTCTTAAAGCAGAGTTATGAAAAAATGGTTTTATGTTGAAGTTTGAAAAAGTGTGCAACATCCTGCATTCTTGCAATATCTCTTTCTTATGCATAAGAAATTGTCTAAATTATGATATATTCTTGTACTGCATTCTTGTACATACTGCTGTGCAGTCATACATAAAGGTAAACTTTAAAGCTGAAGAAAAACATTATTTTCTTTTCAAGGAAACATGTCTCTTGACTAATACAAAACGCCTGGCTTCAGTTATATGTAAAACTAACGCAGAACTTCTTGTGATAGAAAAAGAGGTATGTACACAAAACATACACATCCCCAATGGTACTTATGTTTGTTTTAGCTTAAAATATTAAATTTATTTTCCCATGAGCAGTTTAAAATATATTTCAAATGTGATAGTGCTAAAGTTTGTCTGGTAGGGGTCCAACCCTAAGCAACTGACCTGACCTCCAAAAACAAACAGTGCAGAAGCAATAATAAGGTTCAAGTAACAATCATTTCAGGATTAGAATGTATATCTAATTCATGATTAGGGGTAACTTCATGAGTTCCCTTCACAGAATTTATCTGCAAGTTAATATCAGAGGGGACAAACCATATGTCCAGGGAATGGCCAAATTCTTTAAACTGAATTCTTCACAGAATTTATCTGCAGGTTAATATCAGAGAGGACAAACCATATGTCCAGGGAATGGCCAAATTCTGTAGACTGAGTGACTAGATTCCAGACAGTTGAGCTGCTCAGAGGCTCCCTGTGAGGGCATAATTGCTGTTCAGCTTGGCTGAGGGTTTTTCAGAGTCTCCAGGGTAAAGAATTCAGCAGATCCCTTATACCCATAGGAAATGGTAGATTATGTTGGAGGCCATTGCATTTGATTTCTCATTTCCTGGTTGGATGACCTCCCACCAGCATGGAAAGAAGGAGCAAGAAGAAAAGCATTTGTATTTCTTATGTCTTCTCTAGCACTGCTTTCAAAGAAAAATTAGTCAGAAGCAGCTCTAGCCAGGTTAGAAGAAGCATGAAAAGTACTTCATCTCACCTGGTAGGCACCATTCTGTGTGGGAAATGAGAGTCTACCATTTTGGGCCAGATCCTATCCAGCTTCCCAATAGCTGTGCCAATGAGGTGTCCACTGCATTATGCAGTGATGAAACAGCCACAGAGGCCTCCTCAAGGTAAGGGAACATTTGCTCTCTTACCACAGGGCTGCATTGCGGTTGCATCAGCAGTTGGATGGAATTGGGCGCTTTATCTTTATGTCAGTTTTTATTGTTTTTATTAACCATTTTGAATGATATTCAGAAAGGCATAATAATAATACAAACAGCAGTGAATAAATAAAAAATGTATAATTAACAAAGAAGCAGCTCTTCTTAGCAGAAGGCATAACTTAGGGAATTCCCAATAGGTTGCATGACAATCACTTGAGCATCAACAAAATTCAACTGTGATTTAGCTAATGCTAAGGCAAAAGGGGCTGTTTTCTTGTAGCCCATTTATTTTCATTTGTAAGAAAAGAAGTTTGGTTTCTAAAAAGTTGACTAATGTTGATTACAAAATGGAGGAGGAACCTTTCCTGGGCACTTTTGGTCATAAGGCAAGAAAACAAATAATGCAGATTGTCTTCAGTTTCTCCTTACTCAGATACAGATAAAGTGAGGCTGAATTAAATGGGGCTTAATTCTGAGTAAATATGCTTCGGATCAATGGTAGAAGTCATAGCCAGCGTGTTGATACATTATCCACTTGTGTTACTGCAATAACAGAAAGACTGGCTGATTTAATTTGTACTGGCAGGTTAATCACTATTTGTCATCTGAACAACACTTGATGTCTTGAAGATAGCAGTTTTTATTGCTTCTTCTGGGACACTTTTTATTCAAAAGATATTTACAGACTCAGTTTATGAGGCAAAGAATCTTGGTGCCAGGAGTCTCTCTTGTCAGTGCAAATGACTCTCTCAAGCTATTTATTTAAATCATGAATCTCCAATAGAATGACCTGTCTGACTTGATATTTTAGATAGCAGGATTTAACCCTCTTTCCCTTTAGTCAGGGACTTGTTCATTTTTCTTTGGCAAAGAGGAAACTGGTCTTGTTAACTATATTATTACATAGTTCATATGCTGAAAAATCTCCATGCAAAGAGGCCCAATTGACACATCTGTGTGTGGGGGTAGTAATGTAAGAACCAGAACAATCACATGAATGCCTGATCTATTCCTTAAAAGCATGTGGGTGGAGAAAGAGAGAAAAATTACATGAATGGGGCTTGCCAGGGGCAAGGCCGCTACACTAGAGGATATTTTGAATCATATGAACCAAGTCACTGTCCTGGTTTAGATGATGATCTAAACCACAGTTAATAAATGAGGATCTAAAATCATGGTTTGTTTTAAATATAGGTTCTAATACCTATAATTAGAACAGTGTTTCTCAACCAATGGTACATATACTGCAAGTGGTAATTGAGATGGTGTCTGGTGATACTTGCAGGATCCCTGGACCTCTGCTGCCTAGCAGTGAGGCGAGGAACACGACACAACAAACAGCCGTAGAAAAAGCATGCTTTTCTCTGTTCAAAAAAGCCTGCCTCTTACGGGTGTTGATTGTGTCACATCTGGCCTCCTAATCCAGAAGTAACTGGTGATGATGTCATTGCTGGTAACTTCCGGTGGTACTTCGAATAGGTGGATTATGTACAGCGGAAGACAAATGTTGAGAAACAATGAGTTAGAATGAACCAGGTTCCAAGTTTGAGCATAATGGAAAATTGAAATTCATTTTAAACCAAAACTGAATGCTTTCGGTGTACAGGTTGTCCCTCGTTATTCACTGGGGTTCCATTCTGGAACCCCTAGTGGATAAAAAAAATCAGTGGATAAAAAAACAATAGAAAAATAATGTTGCCCATCCTTTTTTTAATTTTAGTGTGATTTGTATGTTATTCCTATTCTATTTAAGCTATACCTTGAAACAATTTGAGGTTTTTAGCAGCAGGAGAAGCCAGTGGCTGGGGCTCCCATGTTTTTATTACATAATGTTAGATATAGCCCTGAATTTGATTTTGGAGGTTCTCATCTTCCCAGAAAAGGAAAGTATCTGCCCGTCACCTATGGGGATGCCTAGCTCCACTAATTTTTATGTATTGTAGTATTAATATTTTAGATTCAGTATGCCTTTAGTCCTCTTTTATACTGCAAGAGGCTGAAGCTTAAACTCTATAGGAATATGCCTACTTAGGGGAATTGAATAATGGAATAAAGAAATAAAAAGGTACTTAAAAGCCTTCTAAACTCCTGGGGCTAGGGGAGGCCTCTATAAATGCTTTCATTTCACAACTGCAAGTAGTGCAAATGAACAGCAGCACAGAAATAAAATACATGGGCTTCCTAAAGGAAGTTGATTGTATTATTAAGATGATTTGCTATCATAGTGCTTATGTGTAGATTAGATATCCTCTGTTCACTGAGTTACAGTTCAAACTAAGTCAAGAGGGATTACTTCTATATACCAAGAAAAATAATTACATTACAGCAAGGTCGGTAAATGAAAGAGATGGACCTGTTTTGTGTGATATAAGCTCCTCACAGCCCAATCCTATGGGCCTTTTATGACAGCACGACTAGTGTCTTACTGCTGTAAAACACCCAGCACTGATGCAAAGATTGCACCCCTTTTGGGCCATTTTAAACCACCACCACAAAGCATCAGCTGTGGGCTCCTGCTGCCACAGACCCCAGACAGCGCCAGGGCAAGCATGGCAGCCATGGAAGTGTGTTATGGGTGGATAGTGGAGGGCAAAGGAATGTCAGGGGAAGGGCAGGACTTTCAGACAGCAACCTAAACAACAGCAGTACAATTCAAGAAGATGAAAGCTGGTTTGTGCCACTTAAGGAGCTAAAACATGACACTAGCTTAGTCTAGACCAGGGGGTGCCCAAACCCTGGCCTGGGGGCCACGTGGCCCTCGGGGACTCCAAATCCAGCTGGCAGAGAGCCCCCCAGTCTCCAATGTGGCCCTCTGGAAACTTGCTGGAGCCCGTGCTGGCCCAACACAACTGCTCTCAGCAGTAGGGCAACTGTTCTACCTCTCATGTGAGCTGTGGGACAAGAGCTCTGCTTGCTGTTTCACGTCTGTAATGCTGCAGCAGCAGCAAAGAAAAGGCCGGCCTTGCTTTGTGCAAAGTCTTTTATAGGCCCTGAGCTGCTGCCATACCTTCATTCATTCATATAAGTACCACTTCTAATTTATTCATTTATGTAAATTTATTCAAATTTATTCAAATTTGAAATGTGAATTCTTTTTTCCTCCGACCCCTGACACAGTGTCAGAGTGATGATGTGGCCCTCCTGCCAAAATGTTTGGACACCCCTGGTCTAGACAAACAGTGGGTATGGTCCAGAAACAAATCGTTCCTGGACCATACTACTTCAGATTAGACAGGTATACAAAATCATGACTAAATGGTTCCCTTTTATTATTATTTTTTACATACCTTAAGCTTAGAAAAATAGAACAAATGAAGCAGAATTCTAGCATAGTCTTTTTTCTGATAGATTTTTTAGGTGAAGGGATTATGAAGGAACATTCAAGCTACAATCTCTTTTATTCCACGATGACCTGTTTGTCAAGAACAGGCCTATTACAAGATTACGTACAGGAAAGAAATTATCTTGGTACAGCATGTTAGTTTAAATGCAACAGACTCTCTCTCTCTCTCCCCCTCACACTCTCTCTCTCTCTCTCTCTCTCTCTCTCTCTCTCTCTCTCTCTCTCTCTTATGCTTTATACACCACTTTTCCTGTCCCCATTTGAAAATGTCTGTGGTTAATGCATAGTGGTTCTGATCTGCAGTGTAACACATTGAGAACAACCCACCAAGGAATCAACTTGTACAAATTCTGTTTAATTAAATGGGAGTTAAGGAATGCTTTTGCAGATTTTTCTGGTAGTAGATTGTGCTTGATGTTCTAAAAATTACTTGTGGAAGTGGTAAAAAAATTTCTGCGGTTACTACAAGCTAGGAGTTGTAAATCTGTTCAGTAATATAGCTTTATGTTTGTTATTGAAGGAAGAGATCATTTCCCGGAGACTGAAAATGACTTTTCAGAGAAAATAATTGTTGGGTTTTCTTCCTTTAATTCCTTTCTGGGCTGGATCCAAAATGCACTTAAATGTCTTAGAAGTAAAAGTTAGTGGTTTCTAAGTTTGCACATGGATACACTTAGGCTCCATTAGTACAACTGTTGATAGGCATATTCCTGTAAGGATCCTCATTAAAAGATTCCCATGCAGAAGTGCTGTGAAAATGGTACTGATAAAGGAAATTATGCTGGTGTTGACCACAAGAATAAGCAGTAAAATTCTAGAGAACCTTCATGTTGAGTTTGCAGGTTTGCGCTACTCATACAATGCTTTGCACAGGAATTCCTTTTTAGTGGTGGAAATGGCAAGTGTATAGTGTGGGCATGGAGGTCTGCTTTTTATGTTACTTTTTTCTGACATGTTTTCCTAAGATACGTTTTGGGGAAACAGCTGGAACAGACATAACTTTGAAAATCGGAAGTTGTCAGAGCAGACACAGGGCCCAGTCCTATCCATCTTTCCAGCACGGATGCAGCTGCAATGCAGCCTTGAGGTAAGGGAACAAATGTAACTCCCCCCACCCCGTAGGATGCAGTGCATGTATGCCCCATTGGCATGGCTACATCAGCACTGGAAAGTTGCATAAGATTTGGCCCACACTCCTCTAGTTACTGAACTATTTATCTAGCTGGGTATGTGAGCACATCTCTGATTCATTTGTATGAATCAGAGATTCATCTCTGGTCCCATTTCCTATTTGTTTGATTTGCATTGACATGGTAGCTGGGATTAAGGACAGTAGGTATAAACAACTCTAGCATGTATAGTTGTTGTGTGTTCTCTCTCTCTTTCTCGCTCTGTACTTGTGTGTGTGTGTTTTTGTGTGTGTGTGTTGACTATTCTGCATTTGGAATGAATTGGATTAAAAATTCAAATAAACATTTGAATAAATGTGTGTGTGTGTGTGTGTGTGTGTGTGTGTGTGTGTTTCATAATGCAACGCCTATTCTGTCTTGTTCTGCCCTGGAGCACCCACAGAGCACCACCACCTGGCTAGTTGACACTTTTCCCCACAGAATGCTAGCATCTCAGAGAAGGAGAGCATTTGCACAGTGGGTGGACCAGCCCAATTTTTTTATGATGGAACCCAAACTCTAGATGCTTATGTACATGGTTTCAGTACAGGTGTACATTTCTTTCATAATAAAATGCACTGCACTTGTTTCTTTTTAGCATTAACTTTCAATCTTTGAAAGTGGATGGAATATTTTTAAAATATGGTAAAGTTGTTTCTGTTCCAAAAGGTGCAGGTGACAGTCTGTGCAATCTTATTCTTATATAATCATTTCAGAAAACAGCAATAACTACAGAGCGATATTCAGCAACGTCATACCCTGGAATATGAGAGAACTGTGTAATGCATTTTAATCGTTTTAATTCTCAGAGAAAGCAATGACCTAGCTGAAGAAAGGACTTCTGGTGGAGGGAGAAACCCTTCCCACTTGCATTGAAATGAACATGGCTAAGGGAGGGGCGTGTTAGTATTTACAGCAGGTTTCCATGCATTTTGAGAAGGAAATATTTGTATTAATTCTATTCAAGAAGAAACTAGCAAAAATCAAGAACACAACAGAGGGAAACTAAGAAATGCAGTAAGATCAAAAACAAGCATTCCAGGCAAGTAACATACTGAATAATGCATCGAGAATAAAAGCATTAAGCCATTTCTGCCCAACGTTGCATATACGCAACAGGGACCAAATGCGTACACTTGTGGGCTGGGCAAAAATGGGTTAAAGGAAAAAAAATCTGTGTTCACTGAGTTTTTCAAAAACAACAATTTTATTTTGAGGGGCACATTATAACTTCTAGCTTTTGTAACTGAAGTGAATGAAGAGGTTGAGTCATCATGTTGATAGCTTGTGCCAGGCTCCAGGCATTAACTTTAATTATTTATGAGTTTCGTTGATAGACGTCATGGCACATTTTAGAAAGTGAAGATTCCCTCTTGCCCACTAAGCCAAATGAGGAAGAGGCAGAAATGAAGCTCCTACTTTAATCTTGAAATAAAAAAAATATTTCTTTCTCTTCGCATTGGACTGTACTAGGTAATTAGATGTAATAGTTCCCAGTCTCTTAAAAGCTATTTTAGACTGAGAGAATTCCATGCTCTCCCTTCTTCCCCATGATTTCAGACTTTGGTTTAGAGTTAATCATGGTTGTAATTAACCTCTGTGCAGATGGGATGCATGTGATGGCTAATGTTGAAAAGGGAAGCAAGGGGGAATTCACATAGGGAGTAGAAGTGGGCAGAGTAGTGCATTTCCTAGAGGGTACTCCTGTTATCCTAACCATGGTGAAGAGCCTGGATGCATTATGTTTTTAACCTGCTTTCCTTCTTATTTATGAAGCCAAAAGTGGCTAATAATAAAAGATGCACAAAAATAATTCGAAAACAACATACCGTTAAGTTCAGAATAACAAAATAGGAGTGGGAGCAAATACGTCCATGTCAAGTCACAGAATTTAATTCATGAAAGCTTGCTGAACTAGGAAGGAGAATGGGGAAATATCTTTGAAGCAGTTATGACACTTATACCGTTCCATCCTTGTATATAACTTCTGTTTTTCCATTTTACAGTATTTTAAATGCATTCTTGCTAATTTACGAAATGAAGAACATCATGCAACTTGTACTTTTCTAAGGTAAATTTGCTCCAACCATGAAAAAGATTTTTTTTTAATTATAGCTACAATCTAATGCTTGTCTACTCAGAACAAAGTCCCTTTGTTGAAAAGTGGTATATAAATATTCTTAATAATATTGAGTAGAGGGACAGATTATTCCACTGGCAGGGGATGATTTGCCTGATCCCCCATCATCAGCCAGTGAATGAAGTAGCTGAAGGGAGCTCTCCTTCCCTTTCCTGCTAGAGAAGAATTTTGCTTCAGCTCCCAATCGCCCAGGAACTGGAGAACCAAATGGATGCATTGGACAGAGATCTAAAGGGCACCTGTTGTTTTTTATTGTAATTGTAAGGCTTCTGTGGATCATGCAGATCTAGGCTGCAAGCCACCTAGAGTTCGCCCCTTGTGGAAAAGGCAGGATACAAATACTTTAGAACTGTCCCCAGGATCATATGATTTAAATGCCCTTTCAGAATCTAGACTGTCCTCCAACTCCTTCCTAGTCTTGATTTGTTTCTGCAACAAATCTTAGAAGGCCCAAGACTGGAACTAATATAGCCATTTTTTAAAATTTGATTTCTTTATCATCTTTTAGCAATTCTGTCATTTCATTTTAAAACTTACGTGTTCCACATAATTATAACAAGGGTTATAAACTTAAAAAGAAAAAGATGTTGGGAATCTAGAGTCCTAGGGCTACACACAGTGTGCTGGCCATATTGTGCCCATCCAAGCCTTGCTTTCTGACCAATCTAATATGTTTTCTGAATCTCTTTAGGATTTTGGCAAGGCCATGAAACAAGTCACAGCTGTATTGCACAGTGGACTAGGCTCTTCAAACATGTTTAATATTTCATATGTTTCTGGGTTATTTTTGCTTCAAGACAAGGTCCATAATTAATGTATGCCTCTTTAGATATATAGCACGTCAAATACTCTTATATCTAATAGCAACTTGGCTGACATTGATACATGTACAATAAGATAATTCCATTTTGACTTTTGGTTACTTTTTATTATCACTGAAGATATTTTTAGCAAATCTGGTGTATTAAATTCACATGAATTTCTCTCCTCTGTGTGTTCCTTGAATGTTTTCTAGATTTATCTGCACGTTAATCAAATAATACTGAGCAATACAGTATTTTTTTCAGAGTCTCATTTTGCAAAGTTATTCTTGAAGCTTACAAAATTAAGGTTAGTGTAGTTTTAACATACAGAAATGACTGATCTGTAATTTTGGTGCAGACTTTGTGTAATGCTAATTGGAAAATGGAAACCAGAAAGCTAATGTTGTTAATTTTTGGTTTAGGATTAGACAATTCTTATTTATCTGTCCAAGCTTTCAGCTGCAATATTATGGGTCAGAGTCACTTACCAAGGGAACACATTAGACCTCTGTTTTTGTTGGTACATATTGCAACTTTCTCTTTTGAACTAACCACAGTTCCTGTTATGTCCAAACCTTGGAATCGATTAACAAACAAATTAATTAACCACAGCTTGGTGCTAGCTGGTTTAACAATCCACAGTTCCTGAAGTCCAAGTGTAATAGAATGGTGGTTAGTTCAGAAAAGGAAACTTTTGATCTTCTTCCCTGGTGCATCAAGGAAATACTAGGGGGGGAACATGGGAGCGCAACAAGGGCACAGACTAGTTCACAATTGTCCTACCTAGCAGGTCAGTATTCCCCCAGGGCACCCCCAAAGTGAAAACAAGAAATTACAAGTACTCCCTGAATAGCCTGCTTGAGTTTCACTTTCCCCTTGTTATGCGAAATGGGGTGGAACTGGAACATCCCATTTATCTGAGTGCTGACTGATATGCTGTTTTAGACCCTCCAAACTGATCGGAGCCACATGGATGAGCCAGTTGTAATTGCAATTTCCCATTTCAAAATTTTCCATCCATGAAAATGTTCCTTTTCATTGTTGCCCTTGGGCATGTAAGTTTGCTTCTAACCATAGGGCGGTAGGGAGGATACATGTAACATATTCTCACAGATCATGCTCATAACTACAGTATAAGCACGCTGATTTTCTACTTCCCAGTTCAGACAAAGGTCTGATTATTCCTGACCAGAGTCATGCATTACCTGTGTCTTTTTTCAAGCTGGTTATATCACTTGCACCCTCTTTTTACCATTTCCCACAGCAAGAAACCATAATGCCACCAGTTCACTTGTTTTGCTTTTGAAAAAGCCCTTTATATTTCATCTTGGCTCTAAGCTTGCATAAACGTTCAAATTCTGTAATGGCATAACCTTAGCTGAAAGTCTGAAATAATAATGTTGCATCAACCTTGTTTTGAACAGGGGGTCTGTGAGTTTTAATCAGCATGAAGAGCAAGTTATTTACATCCAATTGTTAATAATTCAGTGTAAATTGGCACTGGGGACTATTATGATGGGTGCTTCAGAAATGCCTTTTGATTGATGAGAATTATATGCTAAGTGTCTTGCCATGTGGGAAAACATGCCTTTATTAAATGGACTTGACTGTATTTCTGCTAGGGAAGCAATTGATTATTCGTTGGGCAGTGATGCAATTGCTAATCACCTTCCCTTTCCCCTTTTTTGTCTGATAGATGTTTTATGGTTCCATTAAAAAGATGTTTCTTATAGAAGCAAAAAACATGGTGCTTAAGCCATTGGTCTCCCATGATAACCAGAAATCAGCAAATTTTAAGTACCCCTCATCATTCACATTGTTCTGTACTTCTATGCATTAAATTTCTTTAGCAGTTTCTTGACAAGCAACAACATTCTGCTACTGTTGGTAGATTCAGGGCCAGCCTTGCCATGAAGCAACCTGAAATGGTCACATGGAGAAACGCCTTTGGAGAACACAAGAACATAAGAACAGCCCCACTGGATCAGGCCATAGGCCCATCTAGTTCAGCTTCCTGTATCTCACAGCGGTCCACCAAATGCCCCAGGGAGCACACCAGATAACAAGAGACCTGCATTCTGGTGCCCTCCCTTGCATTGGCATTCTGACATAGCCCATTTCTAAAATCAGGAGGTGGCAAACAAAATTTGGAGAGTGGCAAACAGATGAGTTCCCAGCCTGTCTGCTGCTGTCATCAGCCTGCTGCCCTCCCTAGGGGCTCTAACCCCCTTCTGTCTCCCTGAGAGCAAGTTGGAAGAGGATTGCAGCTGTCCCCTTCTCCCTCCAGAGCTTCTGGAGAAGGAAGGGAGGGAGGAAAAAAAGAAGCTGCCCTGATTCAAATCTCTTCTCCTTGTCCACTCGGTGCTTAAAAGCACCAAAGGAGAATCAATCTAGAGTCCATCCCTTTTCCTTCCTGTCTCTCTACTTACCAGAGCTCTTTGCTTAACTTGTCTGTTCTGCACAAGTTCTGTTTGAATGAACAGATGCTGCTCCCGTTCATTTCAAACGGAAGCAGTACAGAAGAGAGAGGCTGTGCATGGAGCTCAGATAAGTAAAGGAAAGTGGGATGGGGGTGTTTCTTTCCCGCCTCCCTATGAAGGCAGCATGGAGGGGGGGGGGGAAAGCAAGAGCTAGAAGGTGCCACTGATATTCTATTCCTTTCCCAGGCATCAATCCGCCTTCCCAGGACTACTCAGATTCATGCCAGCAAAATCACTGGCGCAGATCCAAGTAGAAACATTCTGGTACAAGAGTCTTACCCCCCTCCTTGGGCAAGGAAACATTTGTTTCTTTACGCAGAGGAGACCTTCAGGACTCCCCCCCCCTTGCAGGACCAGCGCACGCTCCTGCACCATGGCTGCTTTGGCAGGGGTGGGGGGAGAGGATAGGACTGGGGCCTAAATTTCTCAAGAGCATAAGTCTTGCTGAGCTCAGTGGAAATTAATTCTAAGTAAGTAGGACTAGGCTATAAAGCTGAAAGCATAACCAAAATTAAGCCAATTGAGATCATTCACCTTTGACATAATGTTCCTGTTTTCATTGGATTTACTTTAAGAGATGCTGTCAAGTGCGTACACCTTTGTAATTGTGATCGATAAGGAACACTCTTGTGAGAGAACAATAGAATATGTGAATTGCAGCTCTTAATGCAATAGTATTCTACAGTCTTCTGTCATTTCCTGACAGTTCTTCATCTGATACTGTCAGAACACAATCCTATGCATTTGTACTTGGAAGTTAGTGCCATTGAGTTCAATGGGACTTACTTCCATGTAAATGTGTATAGGATTGCAGCTTAAAAATATAAATTAGCTAGTAGATGTCAGTGCAATGCTTTATTAATTAAATGTTTGAGAGTGGCTATTGAATGACAATAGCTGGTTTCCTTTCTTCTAGCAGTGAATGTAGTTGACATATCAGTCTCATGGGCCAATGGTTCCCAAACTTTTTAGATACCCTAGAGCAGTGTTTCTCAAACTGTGGGTCAGGACACAATAGGTTGGTCGTGAACCAATTTCAAGTGGTTCCCCATTCATTTCAATATTTTATTTTTAATATATTAGATTTGATGCTACCGTGGTATGTGACTGCATTTGGGAAAATGTTACAGACCTGTACTTTTAACAAGCTACTATATATATATATATTCTTTTAACAATGGTAGTAAATGGAACTTACTCCTGGGTAAGTGTGGGTTAGGATAGCAGCCTAGGTTTGTTAAAAAATTTTCCTGCTTGATGATGGCACTTCTGGTCATGGCATCACTTCTGGTGGGTCCTGACAGATTCTCATTCTAATAAGCGAGTCCTGATGCTAAAAATGTGAGAGCCACTACCCTACAGGCTGGTGCCTGATTTATGAATGCTAAGGGATGTGGCTATAATGATGATTGGGCAGCAGTGCCCCCTCTTCAAGTAGCATCTTGTTTAACCCTTGATGTACAAAACCTGATCAACCCTGTACCAATTTTACTTTTATGACTGATCAAAAATTGGGTCCTGGACTCACAGTTAGGAAACTGCTGGTCTAGGCTGATTAAAGGTACTCTGGACTGCATCTACCTCTGAGAATTTAGAGGTAGTGCTGAGTCCTAAAATACAGCCTAGTAATAAATCTGCTCCATAGGGAGAGTGTAAAAACACCCAGAACAGACATTTCACCAGCTAGACTATTATGGTTTCCCACTATCAAAATTAAGTTACAGTTTTATCTCAAGTTTCCATATAAAACAGAATTTCATTCGTATCCGTATGACTGGGCAAAGAAGTGCCTTTTAAAGTGATGTGTTTAGGAGGAGAGCTACTGTCTCTCTTCATCCCAGCAATTGCATCTTTTCCAATGGCTGTTGCTACTGTCTCTTTTTTTTTTTTTTATTGTGAGATCCTTGGGGACTGGGAACCATGTGTTTAGCTATGGAAACTGCTTTGTGAATTGGTTTCTGTTGAAAAGCAGGACATAGATATTCTTAGTAATAATTCTAATCTACGTTTGCCTTCTTTTTTTCTGCAGAAAACTTCCAATATTCTCTGCTTGGCCACTGGAAAAAATAGACTTCCTTGTTCATTGCTCTCTACGGAGATTTTACAGGTTGCCAGTTTTTAAAAACCATATATAAATCAAATAATGAACAATGTATTTTCAGCAGGTGCATGAAGATTATTGAATCAGATCCAGTTATATTTTTATATCTCAGATAATTTGCTTTGATGAGCTACTAGATATGTATGTGAGGCTGCCTAACCACACTTTCCTGAGCGTAAGTGTCATTGAACAAAATAGGACTTACTTCTGAGTAGACCTGGTTAGGATTGTATCCTCAGTGATATGGGGAATTTTGTCTACTTAAGCATTCCTGGCACCACCAGTGTTACTTTTCCCTTATGCTTGGGTCATTGGAAGAAAAATGCCACCAATCCTTATTGTTTTTATATTGCTTTGTATTAAGAAACTTTTTTATCTTGTTCATTCAGATGACTTCTTACAAGTCAAGTTGCTATTATTCCTGTTTTTTCAGTAAGACTGATGCAGAAATATCTATACATATGGAAATACCTGCAAGTCTTGAAATCCCATTTCTGTTTTTTGCCACTTGCTCTCAACAAACCCCGCTGAGAAACAAGAGAATGGGAACAAAAGAGCCTGTGCTTTTGCCACAGCATGCTAGCGACCACACTAGGTAGGGGTTGGGAAAGATGAAAACCATGTTCAGGTAGTTCATTGCCTTGTCCCAGCAGGTTCTGTTGCAAGCAGAATGAAAATTCCATTTCCTCTTCCCTGCCAGTGACAGCAAAACTGTAACTCGCCACTGGAACAATATTTGCAACTGGTCTGGAATGTTTGCAAATCACAATGTTCTCCTTTAATCTGAATCATAGAACATGGGAGTTCTCTTTAACATAATTTCAATGTTTTGCTTTATGTAGGGCAGGAACAGCTGTTGTCACTGATAGTCTGGACTCCTATTTTCTGGTGGTTGTAAAATCAGTAAGTATGTTGAAGGAGTTCCTGAAGGCCCTTCTGGTTTTCCCATCTGTCAGTCTGCCCAAGGCCTCTCCTGTTGGGTCTCTCTTCTGCACAAACCTCTGCATCAAGGGCTCAGAAACTTCCCCAGGAGAGGGTGTTGCACTTCACCCCAGGGTCCTTCTCCTGGGCTGTATTTCCTGTCACTGGATACCTCCCAGAGCTTGGTGGCCTGCCTGACCTTCTGTTTTGCCTCCTTTCCCTTCTTAACAGCTCATATGCTCTTGCTTCTTCACCTAATAAGAACATAACAGTCCCGCTGGATCAGGCCATAGGCCCATCTAGTCCAGCTTCCTGTATCTCACAGTGGCCCACCAAATGCCCCAGGGAGCACACCAGATAACAAGAGACCTCCATCTTGGTGCCCTCCCTTGCATCTGACATAGCCCATTTCTAAAATCAGGAGGTTGCACATACACATCATGTCTTGTAACCCGTAATGGATTTTTCCTCCAGAAATTCATCCAATCCCCTTTTAAAGGCATCTAGGCCAGGTGCCATCACCACATTCTGTGGCAAGGAGTTCCACAGACCAACCACACCTGCAAGGACGTGGTTGAGCTAGTTCTCTCCCACCCAGTAAGCTCGTCCCCAGACACTATTTTCTTTATTCTTTTAGGGCCGTTGCGTGGAAGCAGCAAAGCTGAGTCAAGAGATGATTGTCCAACAGGATGGTGATTGCTCCACTCTACTTAATACATTTTCCCAAATGTCATTCTCAAAACAGAAGATGAATTTCACTGGACAAGTTCTGGAAAATAAGCATCTCACACAAGATTCAGTTTCAGCTTTAATCACTGGTAACCAGCAGATATATTTACTGTGATAAGAATTCTGTGAAGGCAAGAGTTAACACAATATCTTGCTATACATGTTGTGAGGGACAAGATGTTTTTTGTGCAGACAAAAAACTTTTTGTCAAGTGCCCTTTCACCATGGGTTTCTGTCATCAGAGTACCTCTTTGAAAGATCAAAGACAGATAGCCCCAAGTTCCATCTCTGTTCATCTGAACTGTAGTTTTGCTGGCAGGGGATTTAGTACGGGGGTTGGGATGCTGTGATTGGATGCTAAATGTAGTCTGTATCCTATGATCCATCATAGAAAAGTCGGCAAGGCAGGGAGGTGGTAGGAGGTGCAATTTTCTGTTTTCCCTTCCCCATTGTTCCTTATATGTTTATTCCTACCTAGGACAACTAGTTTTTTCCTGCATTGGGGTTGCAGCCATATGTGATGGAGTTCCCATTAAGGGGGGGGGGGAGTTGAACCACCACTCCAAGACCTAAAGTTACCAGGGAACCTGCCATCTACTCATCAACCACAAATGCATTCTTTTAAAAGGTCCCGTAAGACTTCCTCTTTCCCATGTTCCCAAGAGCAATTACCTTTTCCCGACTGGACTCATGTTTTCTCTAATAAGATTAAAAGAGGTTTATTGTGAAGTTAAGCTGAAACAGATACATTAGGAGTTTGCTACTCATCCTGCAAAAAGCAGGATGTGCTCTTCAAGGACAACATTCAGAGACAGGACAATATGCACACAGCAAGAACAAAACAAAATCTAGCTAACTTATAAACTTGAAATCTAACCTACATTACCAAGAGTTACAACGTGGTTCCATGCCAATGTTCTGAGCAGCAAAGTCCTGGGTGGTAGATGTCAGGTATAGAGAGAAACCAAAAAAAATACCTAGCTAGTTCTTATAGCTAGTCTTTCAGGGCCCCACAAGGGAATCATGTCCAATCACCATTCATCAAGTCTGCTGACTCATGGGCCAGTATTTGGCAAAAACCCAATTGCACCTGGAGAAGTTCTCTGGCCAGCTAATCATCTGTTCTTTCCCAAGGCCAGTTGATGCCTCCTTGCTCTTCTTTCCCTGTACTTCAAAGATGAACCCCTTCCATGTTTTCCTGTTATTTTACACATTTAAAAGGTCAGAGATCTGCATAGCAGGAGGTCTGGTCTAGAGGGTAGAGCCTCCATTTGCCTGAAGATTAACATCCACAAGGTCGCCAGTTCGAGGCCACCGGCACCGTGCGACCTTGAAGCAGCTGGCAAGCTGCAGCTGAGCTGTTCCATCTGCTCGGAGCGTGGGAGGATGGAGGCCAGAATGTTAAAACCAGATCGGAGTGTAACAGCTTGAATGTGGTGGTTCTTGAAAGAGAGAACCTTCTTTCAATTTGTAAAAATCCCTGCGTGGATTTAGTAAGCCTGCCTGTGTAAACCGCCTTGAATAAAGTCTTGAATAAAGACCAAGAAAGGCGGTATATAAATACTGTATATTATTATATTTATATTATATTAGCCATAACTGTTTAAAATACATATAATCAGAAAATACATAATCTTACTGGTGCAGATCAAAGCATTCTAACACTCTTTTGTAGTTAAACATCCTTGCATATCAAATATTCCTTTATGTCTATTCTAAAACACCCATATATTCCCACTTATGTGACACCATCATTTGAAAGGGATTAGGGTAGCTGTATGTCAAATCCTACTCATCCTTTGTACTTCATGCCTTTGGGTCAAATCCTGAACAGTGCACACTAGCTCACCGCAGGCATGCACTATTGCAAATGTGCTGTAAAGCACGTTTGTGGGTCCTCAGTGCTGGCCCAGCAGCAGAGCTAACTCAGCACCAGCTGGCACTGGGCTAGCACCAGAGGAACACGAATGATAAATACAATGTTAGTCTCATGAACATGTAGATTTTAAAGCATTTGTTAATGTGTTCACGTGGGGAACAAGATCAGTGGACAGTTATTGTCAGTTGCTCTGGGGTGAGTCTGTGATTCTTTACTCTAGTCCTTTGAAAATGCCCACCATAGCTGTGGGCAAAGCATTAGGAAATGAAAATCTTCATAGACTGTGGCCAATAAGCCCAAACAGTTCTTACTGCAACACTAATGTGAAAAAGTGTTTGAAAACTGATTCTTCTTTTTATTACAATTTACTTCATCATTGTGGACATTGGAATTCTGACACCTGTAAAGCTATACCTAAATATAAGTCTGAAAAACAAAGGCCACAGGTAAGATGATCCTTCTCCATTATTATTGTTCTTGTTCTTATTAACAGTATTTATAGACTGCTTTTCAACAAAAAAAAGTTCACAAAGTGTTTTACAGAAAAAAAAAAAATAACTAAATGGCTTTATGTGTTTGTGTGTGAACTTGTACGTGTGACTACCCGAGAAAGAAAGATAATTTCATTATTTTTTATGTCATATAGACTATCAATATCTGTACATTCATGTGAAGAATTCATGTGAAGCCCATTCACTAGGGCTTAATTTCCAAAAGGAAGATGGTGAGTATTCCACTCTCCATCTGGAGCTTCTCCCAGAAATTTCTTGCTTCAGGTCTGAGATCCGATATAGTAAGCTGCCCAGGCCTATGTGTGGTTAGACTTCAGAGCCATTTTTAGTCACGGAAGGAAACAGGGATGTGCAGCATTAGGCCCTTCAACTGGCATGCAGTATGAGACCCTGGACTGACCAGGCTGGTGTAAATACTAAGAGTACATACCTTCAGTACATACCTGGTAAGTATGAAGTTCTGTTTGTAATTTTGCCTACTGTGTTCCTGGCTTCAGGTTCCAGCTCCACCAACTGACTACACTACAGGGATTTGTGATTGACCAAGTACTTTAGGTCTAGTTCCAAATATAGCGGTCTGGGGCGTAGTCCTGCAAGGATATACAGCCCAGAGACGTGAGGAGCTTCACTTAAATTGCAATTTTTTTTGTTACTTATTTGTTTATAAAATCCTCTGTGTTGCAGCTAATGTGTATCGAACCATTTATTGATTCTTTAGTTGTATAAACTGCTTTGTGAACTACTTTTTGTTGGAAATAGATATATAAATATTCTTAATAATGTGAATGCATGTTTAAAAACTGTTTTTTTTATCTGCTTCTTTCATGGAAGCAGCCCTTCCTCTGACAATTTCCAAGCTCAATTTTGAAGCAAGAGTGAGGGGGGACCAATCTGCAGGGAACTGAACCAGAGGATGGGTCCATTTGGGCATGTGCTGTGGTCCTGCCAGTTCTCCCTATGGCTACCTCAGGATATATGACAGTCTAGAATTTATCCTAGAAAATACAACATTGCCCCAATAGTAACTTCAGAGTTCCTTAACTCTGTATGCAGCTTGCATATAGACTTAAAGAAATCTAGAGTTGCTGTCCATTAATCTCTCTCTATATCTTCTAAGGGGACTTTTCTACTACTGCAAGTCTTGCAAGCAGTAAATGATTACAAAAGCTGGCTCAAGATAGTTACTTGAAATTCTTTTTTTTTTTTTAAATGTTATACATCTGAGGAAATATATGTGTGGCATGTCTATCATCTGAAGTCAGGATGTGTACAAAAAGATGCACGAGTTAAAAGAATATAATAATTGATCAAATGAAGCACATAAAATTTTCTTCCTATTCTGGCATGCTTATCCTGGTGTTCTATTTAAAGCCTTATATGCAATAAAATTAGTAATGGTGTGCTTTAATTGATGCCTTACTCATTTTTATTATATGCATAATTGTTTAAAAAAAAAGAGAGAAATGAATCAGTTCCTGAATTAATTAATATCTCATTAAAGCCTTGTTAATCTAATTTAGCAGCAGTGTTAATAAAGGATATGGATACTGTCCTAAAGCAAATGGATTTGAATTTTAAGCAATTTGTTCCTCCAACATCTTCCTTAATTGATTTAACAGACAGCTGCAGCAACATATTGTTCACCTAGAGGAAGAAGAGACTTCAGTGACCTGAAGGAGAGAGGTAAAGAAGCACCCCCATACAGATTTAGTAGAAAATGAATTGCATTTTCTGATGCGACAAATATATTAGAAAGCGTGGTGTGACATTGAAAAACAGGGATCTATGGACTACAGCAGTGTTATCTGTTGTGTATATTAGTTGCAGCAAAAAAAAAAACTCATTCTATTCAGTGTCTGATTTAACCCATTTCTACACCTAGGGTTAAAGAGAAATAGTTTTTCTTTCACCTGATATTACATTCATCATTCGAAGGTCTTGGAGACCAAGTGAGTGGAGATTCAATGGTCAAATTATAGAACAGGTTAAAACATTTAAATATCTGAAAAAATATTCTTTTTTCGTATAATCTAGCATGGGCGCGCCATTGTTATATGGCTCGTTCTCTTGCTAAAGCCTCTTTGCAAGCCATTATCAGCTTCTTTCATAGCAAAGGTGGCTCGTATATTCCAGCAGCGTTGAAGGCCTTTAACGCGAAATGTTCCCCCCAAATTTTATACGGGGTGTCGCTTTGGATTAAGTCATTCAATAGCTCACTGGAGCAGATTCAATCAGCTTTCTTAAGAAGTATACTAGGCCTGCCTCGGTGCGTGTCTTATGAGGTGCTCTGTATTGAATCAGGCCAAATCCAACTTGAAACATTGGCGTGGATCAGAGCGACCAAATTTTGGCTTAAGATCTTCTATAATACCAACCCTAACACTCTCCTATATCACCTCTTTGGTGACCCTTACTTCACAGACAAACTTTGGAGCACAAAAATAAAACAATTGGGAGTTGAGCCTGATTTACTTGGCCATTTGTCACAAGACAAGGCATTTAGGCTCATTAAAGGGAGACTCCTGGACACTCATACTTCCAATATCCTATCTGCTGCTAATAAAACCTGTTCACCAGTATATTATCACCTACCAGTTAAAGTAGGCGAAACTCCCAATTATTTTTACATTTTGGAATGCCCAAAAATTAGAAGGGCCTTTTCTATGGCCCGTTGCAATTCTATTCCATCCGGTGTTCTTTGGGGTAGATTTAATGGTACTCCTCTCCAGGAAAGAATTTGTCCCTGCCCCCAGCGAGCTGTAGAAACGCTAGACCACCTTCTTTTCATTGTCCGCTCCATAATGAGGCCAGGAGGAAATGTCTAGCTCTCCAACCTTAACTTAATTCTCTTTTTGAGGACTGTGTCATATTGCAATTCCTATTTGCCACCACTGACCCTAACACCATTTTCCAGATAGCTACATTCATTTCACAAATTGTGGCATCCAACTTGAAGAGTGCCCCTATTTCTTGAAGTCCTTGGTTTATAGGTGTCAGTTGTAGCTTGGTATGTTATTAGTAAACAAATCTCTAGTCAGCTCCTTTAAGTTTTTAAGTATGAAAGTGCTCAATGTTTTTGTAACTGTATTCCAATAAAGGTACTGAAACATTCATGGTTCTTGCACTGCAATTTGATCAAAACATTAAGAGCACGTTCAATTCTGACATGTTGATTTCTGGTCGTATTTGGGTATAGTCCAAATTAAGTAAAGTGTTTTCAAGTGTCATTGATTTCAGCTGAAATTTTGAGCATGTACTTAGTTTTAATCAGTGCTTCACTTTGGCTTGATTGTACTGTCTGTAAGGTTAAGGTACTTAACTCTTTAGTTGTATTACTGTGATGTTTACTGTTTGCATTTTTAACAAGCCAATCCTGTACTCTGTTATGCTGATGTAGCAATGCATAGAATCTGGCATAAGGGTTCTAGCATGGGTTGTACCACATTCATGATATCCGAAGAACTATTAAATCAGTCTTGCCATCCCAGTTCTGGTGCAGGATTGCATTGGTAATTTAAAGCAGTCAAAGGATAGATGGCAGGAAGTGAAACTGAATACCTCCTCTTAGGTGGGGAAACTAAAATCATTTCTTATAATCAGACTGTCCATTTCTTATAATCAGATTTCTTCCTTTTAAATGATTTTCTGGTAGTAAGAGTTCTATACTCCCCCTTTTTTATAGGCTTAATCAGAGTTGATGATGATGATGATGATGACAGGATGAAGAGAACACACGAAAAGAAAAAGGCAATGTCAATGCTTAATTTAAGTTTGCTTTGTGAAAATAGACAGAACATATGCAGTGTTTGTTTCAGCACTTGTATGAGTCCAGATAGTTATCTTGTACTATGCTATTTTCAAAGACAGCTACTAATAAAAGCAGACCACTGTAGATAATGTGACTGTGGCACTGGATGTGAAATTCAGCTACACCTAAACCTTAAGGCTGTGGAAGACTGCTAGGAATTAGTACTATCTGGTGACTCTCAGGAACCAAAGAAGTAGCTGAGATAAGATTTCAAGTAATCACAGTAGAGCTTCAGTATCCAGCATAATTGCCCTTCCTCTTGATTAGAAGAAGCAGAATAAATTGTGCAGAATAAATACAAGCATATACAGGTGCTTAACATGTATAATTTTTACAGAATTCAAATTTCTTGCGCAGAATTTAAGTTATCTTAGCATAGAACTTGAATTTTGTTTCCCCCAGCACAGAGCATACACTATAAGGCTAACTCACAACAGCTTGTATCATTCCCCATCCACCATTCCCCTCCCTCATCCAGAAGTCTATTACTTAAATTTGATGACTATAAAATATTTCCTTCCTATAAGTTAACATTAACACACATTTCCTCCAGGGTAGTCAGTTATGTTACAGTTCTTTTTCCTGCTTCTCCTTCAGTTCAGAGAAAGCTCAGATGTTTACCTTCTCTAACTGGGCACCAATAATATTAACCTACACAAATGTATTTTACTTATACCCCGCCTTTCCAACCTGTAGGAGTGCATAAGAACATAAGAACATAAGAACGGCCCCACTGGATCAGGCCATAGGCCCATCTAGTCCAGCTTCCTGTATCTCACAGTGGCCCACCAAATGCCCCAGGGAGCACACCAGATAACAAGAGACCTCATCCTGGTGCTCTCCCCTACATCTGGCATTCTGACTTAACCCATTCCTAAAATCAGGAGGTTGCGCATACACATCATGGCTTGTACCCCATAATGGATTTTTCCTCCAGAAACTCATCCAATCCCCTTTTAAAGGCGTCTAGGCTAGACGCCAGCACCACATCCTGTGGCAAGGAGTTCCACAGACCGACCACTCGCTGAGTAAAGAAATATTTTCTTTTGTCTGTCCTAACCCGCCCAACACTCAATTTTAGTGGATGTCCCCTGGTTCTGGTATTATGTGAGAGTGTAAAGAGCATCTCCCTATCCACTCTGTCCATCCCCTGCATAATTTTGTATGTCTCAATCATGTCCCCCCTCAAGCGTCTCTTTTCTAGGCTGAAGAGGCACAAACGCCGTAGCCTTTCCTCATAAGGAAGGTGTCCCAGCCCCGTAATCATCTTAGTCGCTCTCTTTTGCACCTTTTCCATTTCCACTATGTCTTTTTTGAGATGCGGCGACCAGAACTGGACACAATACTCCAGGTGTGGCCTTACCATCGATTTGTACAATGGCATTATAATACTAACCGTTTTGTTCTCAATACCCTTCCTAATGATCCCAAGCATAGAATTGGCCTTCTTCACTGCCGCCGCACATTGGGTCGACACTTTCATCGACCTGTCCACCACCACCCCAAGATCTCTCTCCTGATCTGTCACAGACAGCTCAGAACCCATCAGCCTATATGTGAAGTTTTGATTTTTTGCCCCAATGTGCATGACTTTACACTTACTGACATTGAAGCGCATCTGCCATTTTGCTGCCCATTCTGCCAGTCTGGAGAGAGCCTTCTGGAGCTCCTCACAATCACTTCTGGTCTTTACCACTTGGAAAAGTTTGGTGTCGTCTGCAAACTTAGCCACTTCACTGCTCAACCCTGTCTCCAGGTCATTTATGAAGAGGTTGAAAAGCACCGGTCCCAGGACAGATCCTTGGGGGACACCGCTTTTCACCTCTCTCCATTGTGAAAATTGCCCATTGACACCCACTCTCTGCTTCCTGGCCTCCAACCAGTTCTCAATCCACGAGAGGACCTGTCCTCTAATTCCCTGACTGTGGAGTTTTTTCAGTGCAATTGCTAGCCTGTTCCTTCATTAGCTGTATTTCTTTTTTCTCCACAGGTAGCTTCATCAGCTCCTCAGTTTCTGAAGATTAGGGCTCTTGAACAAAGTGATATCTTTGTGAGTATCCATGATGTGCAAGCCTGATGGGACAGAAAATGAATATGTATTTTAAAATTGTTCCAGATGGCCAAGTCTGAGGTTTTGCTTAGCAGAAAATAAGAGCTTTGCTTGAGGCTTCTGCTGTATTCATATGATGGATTTAGCAACTGACACAGACCAGAACAGTGAATAAGGGTGGGTCAAGCACCCCCTTCTGCAATTCTCCTCTGCAAATAACTCCTGCATTGGCTTTATGAGGATCCAGTTTCAGGCAATGTGAGCCATGCTTGGCTTGATTGAACACAGGAAGTGGGGGGTCACTGCTGCTTTTCCCTCACAAGAGGTGGGGGGGGGGTCACTGATACTTTTTCCTCACATTGTGTTTAAGCATCTCAAGCCTGGAGCAGGATCTGGTATTCTAGAGCAGGGGTGTCTAAACATTTTGGCAGGAGAGCCACATCATCTCTCTGACACTGTGTCAGAAAAAAAAGAATTGTGCCGGGGGGGGGGTTAATTTACATTTAAAATTTGAATAAATTTACATAAATGAATATATTTGAGATTTTGAGAACTTTGAGATTTGAGAACTTATATGAATGAATGAAGGTCTTGCAGTAGCTCAAGGCCTATAAAAGGCCTTGCACAAAGCAAGGCCAGCCTTTCCTTCACTGCCACTGCTGCATCACAGACATGAAACAGCAAGTAGTGGAGGGAGCCCTTGTCCCACAGCTCAGGTAAGAGGTCAGACAGTTGTCCTCACACTGAGAGCAGTTGCATTGGGTCAGCACAGGCTCCAGCAAGTCTCTGGAGGGCCAGAGACTCATTGGAGACTGGGGGCTCCCCACGGGCTGGATTGGGAGCCCCCGAGGGCGGCAAGTGACCCTCAGGCCAGGGTTTGGGCACCCTTGTTCTACAGAGTTGATGGCAGAGGGAGAGGTCTGCTATCCTGATCCTTACCAACAGGGGATAATTGATTGAAGAAGTGAATCAACAACCTTGGGCAAAAGCAAATACATCCTCTTGGGATTCAAGGGGTAAGAAAGCAAAGCTAGTCAGATATGTCCTCTGAATTTCAGAAAGCTGATTTTAAATGCGTAGGTTAAGAGAACAAATAAGTCGTATTCTATGGCTAGACTGTTAAAGGAGAAAATAGTCCAAGAGGGATGAGATTTTTTTTTTTGAGCAAAATATTGAAGGCAAAGTTGCAAACAGTTCCCATGAGAAGAAAGGTAGGGAAATGTCTTGAGGAAACCACCATCGCAGTGATGCCAAACTGGTGAACACTGCATTCTCATGCTGTCAGTGTGCCTTTTGTGACAGGTGCTGACTTATGGCAGTCTAGTGGCAGCAATGTGAAGAATGGTTATGGGTTCATTTATGACAGTACCAAAATCAATGTAATGACCAATGACATGTATTTACTTCAGATAGCATGTTGAATTCTTCATTCCAATAAGTTTTCGTATTGGTTCAGTAGCAAAATTGAATTGAGTACGCAAGGGTAGGAAAATATACATATCAAAAGCAAGGAAAACGAATATAGAAAAAATAATTAAGTGGCTGGCACAGTAGCCTTAACTCCAAAGTGTGGAGAATTATGTTAAAAAGACAATTTATGAATTAGGTTCCCTTGGAGGAACAAATTGAACCGTTTAACTGGCACAACTCTATGAAAAATTATTTACACTGGTGAAAGTGAAGACAACCTGTAAACCCATCTTAAATAATATATTTGATGTTATAGGGTTTGGCAGAGATGATGGACAAACTCTGTGCCCTTCAACTCACTTTGGTAAGAAATTATTTTAAACAGAAGAGGTCAATAATGTTTTCCTTTCATTTGCTGAGTTTAAAAAAAAAACTGAGCAGCATCAAGATCAGTGCTACCCAGTTGGCAGGAAGCACCTTCCATGAACAGAAGGAGAGTTCCCTTGTGCAACTATCTTCTGCAAATGGGCCTCTGAACCTTTCAATGTTACCCACTAATATTAGGGTTGGGAACCAGCCATCGCATTCTAAAACTGATGAAATCCGTACTCTCCAGTGGAGTGAGAGTTAATGTGAAGAAATGCTGAATGTTTTGATTCATACAAGTGTAACATGATGAAAAAAATTGCAGACAAGAGATCTGCAATTCTCTCTCGCTACCCCGGCACCTCCCACCAAATACAGTGTTTAGCCAATTACTTCATGGTCGGTAATGACAGAGCAGCATATTAGATGCTAATGCATTCGACTTTTACACAATGGCCTTCTTGTTTTGTTTTTAAACACCACTTTGAGGACATATGGTTGATAGTGGAAGAGTGGTGGTTGTGGTTCTTTAGCCCTTCTCCGCCAGATGCTTTCCCGCTCCTTTGCAACCATGCATTTTAAACCTTGCATGGAGAAAAGCAACTTGAAAGCGATTTGGAACTGGGAAGTGGCAAGGATTCAGTCTCTCTAGCCTTTCCAAATTTTTAGGACCAACCTGCGCGCAGAATCAGATAAGGCCACCTCTTCAAAGCCTACCCAAGTTCCCACTGCTTATTGTGACCAAGGGAAGCTCAATGCACCTTGAGGAAAATGAGTCCACAACTCAGGACAGTGCCCACCTGGGGGAACCTGGAGTATCAAGATAGCTGCTGTAGCTTACACACTGGTCCATCTCCTTTATATCACTTCCAGGATCCCATAAGCAGAGCTAGCAACAAGTTTATACTGAAGCCCAGAGGCTCAGCACCTGCTTGCAGCATGAGGTAACCCATCTAGCTGGCAAGAATCCTTAAATATATGCAAGATCAGGACCACATTGTTCACAGGGAGTGATGAGGCATTCAGGCAGAGTACAAAAACCTTGGTTGCTGCCTAGAAATTGCTTAATCCCGTTTCTGACTCCTAAACCTAGTGATTGCCTGGAGAAGGGTCTTCTGCTAATTCATATTTTGGCATCAAAGCTTATGTCTCTATAGTGCATTCCTAAGCATGTTTACTCAGCAGTAAGTTCCACTGTATTCAGTGAGGCTTACTGACAAGTAAATGTGTTTTTGGATTAAAGCAGTGGTTTTCAACCGCTGTGCCATGGCACACTAGTGTGCCAGAGGAGGCAGGCAGCAGCCTTGGCTGCTTTGCATCTCCAGCTGTGAACAAGAGGAAGGCTGCAACCAGATCCTCATTTACCTGGAAGTAAGTCCTGTTGTCTATTATGTGGCTTACTTCTGAGTAGACACGCCTAGGATTGGGTATGAAGTCCCTTGTTGCCTGCACCTCTTGCTGATTGGGCAGCCAGAGGAGCCTGGAGGAGCTCCTTTTATATATATGGAGGAGCTCCTTTTATATAAAATGTTCAAAGCACATTTACACTCAGACCCCAATAAAAACATTTTTAGTTCTATTGCTGAGTATCAGTACTTCAAACAATGGTTTGCCAATGCAGTACATGTTGAACATGTTCCCCTGGGGGCTGGGGATAAGAATAGGCCCTCAGTTGGGCTGTACTTGTCATAAGAGGCAACTAAACAGCCACCGCTACATCTACTGTATTTGAGCTCTACCACATTGATTAACTAAAGCTGTAATCCTTTCAATAAGACTTACTTGGGAGTAAGTCTTATTGAACTCAGTGGGGCTTACTTCTGAGCAGATATGTATAGGCAACTGTGACAGTCCAAGCCTATTCTTGGTAAGCACCACTGAGTTCAGTGGAGCTTAGTTCCAAGTAATCCCCTGGGGGCTGGGGATAAGAGTAGGCCCTCAGTTTGGCTGTACTTGTCATAAGAGGTGACTAAACAGCCACCGGATAGATGGGACTCGTTAGCCTGGGAAGGCAGCTCATCTGAGAGAAGGAAAACTCTGATCCCAAACCTCCACTGCCTTGTGGCTACATCCAGTTATGGAAAAGGCTTCAGGAGTCAACCTTGAGGCAAAATCCGGAGCCGGAGTCCCTGAGGCAGCTCATGGCTGAACACAGTCACGTTCTGGCAACTCCTGTGATGCTGCTGGAACCAACTGTATTGGCTTCTGCCTTTCCATTGGACCATTTCAGCAATGGGGAGAGGGGGGATTTGCTGCACGGGTAACAGTCTATCCTCCATATCTACTTCACCCAGGCTTCGCGCACTGGAGAGGACACTCTGTTCCAGAACACTATTCAGAGCGTGATACCATAGTCTTCCGAGACTGAAGGATGCCAACAACATGTTGAACTAGCCAATCACAAAGAGAGTATCAGTAGTAAGGCATAAAATTTGAGGAAAAAAATTTAAAATATTTGTATATCTGGGTCATGTACAACCTTGATATAGTATCATATATGTACCTAACAAGGCCAATGGATAAAACAGACCTGGAGTATTTGAGTTATGCTCAGGTCTAGTTCACACATGACTAGATCTAGTTCACAGGTTTCAAATTCCTGGTTAAGAGAAATCTTTGACTACTGTCAATCATGATTAAGACTGATGCTAACATAACTTTTAATCATAATTTAGACGGGTAAGGAGAATTTGAGGGGAATGGTAGTGGACCTGTAGCTAGCTCCCAAACCAGTAGCATTATTTCTGCACTGGTCTTTCATTTATCTTAGTGAAGTAATATTCCTTAAAGACACAATCCTAAGCAGGTCTGCTCAGAAGTATGTCCTATTGTGTTCAATGGGACTTACTACCAGGAAAATGAGGATAGGATTGCAGCCTAAAGCAACCGTTTTCTTTATACGCTACCTTCAGATGAGATTACTCTTCACTCTTTTAAAAATTAAGTTACTGTCTCTCTATATAAATACTCTTAGGGCCCAATCCTATCCAAATTTCCAGCACCAGTGCATCTGCAGTGCAACCCCAAGGTAAGGGAACAAATGTTCCCATATCTTAAGGAGGTCTCTGTGACTGCCTCCCTACCACAGGATGCAGTGCATGCCCCATTAGCATGGCTGCACAAGCACTGAAAAATTGGATAGGATTGGGCCCTTAATAATAAACTGAATTTGGTGTGACATATATAAATACGTACAAAATAGATATTTGCTGTTACATTTCTCAGAAATCTGATTTGTGATTGTAGGTATAGAAATCACAGTATTAAAACATAAAGTATAGTCCAATATATGTAAAAATAGTATTATGCTGCATTTTTTTAAAATTGTGTGTGACATTTACCCTTTCCGCAGATCAGTGAAGGTGCAGAGTGCATATTCATTCCCCAAAAACTTTTTCTGGTGGATGCACCTGCCAAATCCAGGCGAATTGCATTAGAGATGGTAAGCAGCTTCCCAACAGAGAATATGATCCGGGAGAGCTATATTATACAACAAGCGTGGACCACATATAAGACAACACTTATTAGACAACATCATGAAAGACATGTAAGGCCAGTTTCAGCAAGCATTAGTAGCTGGTAATTGTGGGGAAGGGGTAGGCACATGTTTCTGCATTGATTAAAGCATTTGATTTATTCATGAAAATATTTGATAGAATACAACCATTCAGCCCATTTTATATGCAAGGAAATGGTGCACTATTTGTTATCATTTATTTATTTAGATTCTACTTTTCAAGTATTGTTCACTTTGAATGCAAATATATAAAATATAAAACATTAAAAACACATGTTTTTATGGAACTTCTTTCCATAATGAACAGCAAAATTGCTTTTCCTTTTTCAGGGCCAATACTGTAAGAGGTTAAAGGACAGGCCAACTGAATGCCTTACACAGAGCTCCTCCTGGAAATTCCAGGAGCTCCTCCCGGTTCAGGGGGTGGTTTTGGAGGTTGAGAGTGCAATACCCACACTTTCTTTGGCTGGTGCAAGTCCCTTGAGCCAGCTGGGCTGGTGCAAGGATGTGCGCTGGCCCACAGAGGCCAGATCCAGCCTCCACACTGCCATGACATGGTGCAGGGCAGCTGGCATGTGGGGTAGGGAGGGTGTTTTGTGGGCACTTTGGGGAGGGGTGGGTAGGCTGGGAAGGTGGTGGGACTGGCCTTCAGCACTTAGACCAGATCCTAATCCCCGTCCCAATCCCAGCATTACACTGGACTGCTTGGATCTGCACCTGTAATTTCACTGGTACAGATCTGAGTAGCCCTTACTCTTGAATTGTGCTTCTTCCACCACCTAATCTGCACTGGATATGGCACAAACCAGTTGGCCTCGCTGTTCCAATGCAGGTTATTCCAAGTGTAGGTTACTGCCTATTTCAGTGCAGCAGTGTCTAGTACTGCCTAATGCATTCGACCAGAATAGTGTTTCTCAGCCAGTGGTACTTGAGGTGGTGTCTGGTAGTGTTTGCAGGACCCCTGAACCCCTGCTGTGTGGCATCAAGACCAGGAAAGTGATGCAACAAACAGCAGTAGGAGGCTCAGCTTGGCGGGCTGTGCTCCAAAGCATGCTTTTCCATGTTCAAAAAAGCCCACCCATCCACTCTGAGCCTCTTACTGGTGTTTGTCATGTTGCATCTGGTCTCCCAATGCAGAAGTATCTGATGATGATGTCAATGCCAGTTACTTCCAGTACTTTGAATAGTTGATCACGTGAAGTAGTACAGCAGAGAACAAACCTTGAGAAACATAGGACCAGGATATTCACTGGTTGTTGGCTGATGCAGAATCATATTGAGAACATGTAAGAAATTATATCTATGTTACAAATGTAACTGATTTTGTACTGGTTTGATATCATTAACAGTCATCCCTAAAACTTTCAACTTTAGGGATCCTGGACCTTTAACAATTGTGTAGGGGAGAGAATTTTCAGCAGATGCAGCTTGTCATCTGTCCGATGAGAAACTGCACCTGCTGAACTTTCCTCTTCTAGCTAAACAATTGTTAAACAATTGTCCAGGATCCCTAAAGTTGAAAGTTTGCCCACCCAGTTCTAAAAGAATCCAAAGAATTGGTAAGAATTTTGATTCGGTGGGGAAAATTTCCTGTTTGAATGATGTCATATGTACCAGTCATCATGTGTGGTTTAATCAGCAACCAAGACAACAGGAAGCTGAAGAAGGATATCAGAGAATATACTCTTAGGAGCACTTGTATACTTCTATTCAGCTATGCAACAAAAATGTTAACAAAATGATTTCTGTTGCAGAATTAATGAAAAAATGATTCCCTGTCCCAAAGGGGTTCACAATCCTTAAAATAAACATGAGAAGGACTAGCAAATAACCACTGGAAAAGATCCAATACTGGAATGGTTATGTACAATTTATGATGCAATACTGGAATGGTTATGTACAATTCCTCTCCCCCGGTGGTAAGAGAGCCACCACTTTGAAAGGTGCCTCTTTTTCCAGTGAGAAGGCATAAATTTGCCCTGCTTACTTTATTCAGTTCATAACAATATATTTAAAAAAAATACCTTTCTGGAACTGCAAAGATACTGATTTTTAAACTGTACCAAATGCTGCGGCCTTCTTTTTCTTCTGCCTCTTGGCAGATATACATAATTTGCAGGTGGCCGCTGATTACTTGAGTGACATTTTGATGGCCTTCCCCTCATGATGTGCAGGGTTTGATGCCTGTTTCCCTAGTGTAGAATTATTGAATTTCCTCCAAAAAGAAAGCCCAGAGGAGATGGATCTGAGACTATTATTATTCATGCTCCCTTCCCTCTGACCCAGGGTTTTTTGTTGTCCATTGACTCAGAGTGTTGTGGGCCATACTAAATTGTTGTAAATCTGCTTCCGTAATTTATAATGCTTCCAGGAGGCATTCTCTAGTGACCAATTATCTCCATCTGGCGAGTCACTGTTCATAATTTCCCTTGCAGTTTTTTTCCCCTTTCTACAGTAGCATTTTGACCAAAACACAGTAATTTAAAGTTACCATTTTGATCACTCTCGTTGGGCTCCCTTTTTTTATTTCAACTAGTAATCTGCTGGATAATATAAACAGATGCTTGATTTACTCTAGTCATCAAATAATGTTCCTGCATAATGGGAAATGTGCTATAAATGACAGAGATGTTATTATCGTTATAATAAATTAAAACCTTTTTGTCCTGAGTGCGCTTGAAAGTTGGGAAAAAAATCAGGATGTGCTCTAGTGATGTGTCTGCTCAAACCATGCAAGGTAATAAATGAAGAAGCAAATGTACCAGATAGTACTGAGTGTTGGTCTTTTAGAAAGAATACTGATGAACTGGAATCCAGAGGACAGGTGCAAAATTGCTAATATGTTTGGTAGGTCAGGTCCATGAAGAAACTTTGAGGCTGCAATCCTATACTCACTTACCTGGGAGTAAGTCCCATTGAAATAATGGAGTTGTTTCTGAAAAAACATGCATAAGATTATGTTGTAAAAAGCCTAAGATGCATCCACACCATCTGCTTTGCATTCTGTTCTTCCTCAGCATGTTTTGGTTCTGGTTGCATTTGTATTTGTTTACAATTTTGCAGTGAAACTAGGCTTACATTTGCATTGGTTAGGAATGATGTGGATTCCTCATTCAATTTACAAGAATAAAGGAAAAGCTATGCCTAACTGGACCAGTTAGGCTCTTCTTTTTTTTATTAAAATGGGCAGGAGGTCTGGTCTAGAGGGTAGAGCCTCCATTTGCTGAAGATAACATTTGCCTGAAGATTTGCCTGAAGATAACAGGCCTTTAGCCTGAAGATTTGCCTGAAGAAAACAGGCCATTTGCCTGAAGATAACATCTAGTTATCTTCTATCCAGAAGTTATCTTCTAGATAGGTTGCCAGTTCGAGGCCACCGGCACCATGCGACCTTGAAGCAGCTGCAAGCTGAGCCGAGTTATTCCATCTGCTCTGAGCGTGGGAGGATGGAGCCCAGAATGTGAAACCAGATCAAGAAAGTAACACCTGAATGTTGTGGTTCTTGTAAGAGAGAACATTCTTTCAAATTGTAAAAATCCCTACAGGGATTTAATAAGCCTGCCTATGTAAACCGCCTTGAATAAAGTCTTGAATAAAGACCAAGAAAGGCGATATATAAATACCTGTATTATTATTATTATTATTATTATTATTATTATTATTATTATTATTTGACATACTTCATGATATCTAGAAGAAGCAACTGCAATGTAGAACACATCTGAAATTCAGAATCAGAAAAAAAAACATCCAAGATGGAGAAAGATCATTATGTACTCAGAATGTACGTTACCTGTACTTTGGAATCAATAAACAAATGTTATGATCTGCAGGCTTTTCAGGTTTTCCAAAAGTAGTAGGTGCAATGGGAAAAAAATAGTTCTTGAAACAACCTGAAGATGGAGGCAATATCTATTATTTAGATTCCTATTTTGACTGGAGGGTTGTTTTCTGTCTCCTTTTTCCCCCTTGAGCGAGACACCGCTTAAATACTAAGATGAAGAATAGGTTGAGTCTGATCCAAAATACAGTTATGTCAGTATATTTAGATTTGCACTGCTAGAAGTCAATGGACCTAAATGAATTTTAATCTCAGTACTTCAGCCTAACTGAATTGTATGTTGGTTATTCAAGAGTATCAGTGACTTGGAATGCAGGAGTTCCTCCTGTTTGCTATTAAAATTTGAAAGACCCCTTTGGCTGAGCAATTCGTTAGCAAGATTCTATCAGTCCTACACAATTCAATTTAAGCTACCATGCAACCCACAAACCTCTTATTGAGCTTGCCAGGTGCTTATTAACACCCTTCCTTATGTTTGCAGTCCTGGATAAACCAGGAAGCTTTTCAGAGCCGCCTATGCAGCTGGTAGCTGCATTTGGTTTGGTGTGTTAGAAGTTGTGTAGGCTTAGAGCCTATAAATATTCACAGTGAAATTGGAGGCCCCTAACTGGAAGGGTTGCTTCCTTCAAGCTCCATGTTCTTTTCTTACAGGAGCAACTGTCAGCCTAGGTCCAATTATTACCTGAAGTGTTTTCTTGAATAAGTTTCTATTTTCTTTAATAATCATAGATTGTTATGTGCCTTTATGCCAAGCAGCACCATTCAAGTCAGGCCTGCC
Organism: Tiliqua scincoides; assembly: GCF_035046505.1. NCBI lineage: Eukaryota > Metazoa > Chordata > Lepidosauria > Squamata > Scincidae > Tiliqua > Tiliqua scincoides. Next base: position 66,164,946 of record NC_089826.1, read on the forward strand.
TGCTTAGGTTGCAATGCATTCTAGACTTTTTGTGAATCAGTGAATACCGTTTATTTGCCCTGAGACCCAGGTCAGATATTCAAGGCCCCTGACCTCTGTGCTATCTTGCAAGTCATACATCCAGAGGAAGAAGAAAAGGCTATTAAAACACCAATGTGTGTGGTGCCATCTGGTCTGCTAAACTAACCTTATCAGAGACATTGATTCATAAATAACCAATTAATTCTGATCCCAGAAACACATGGGGGCAGGATCCTCCAGCTAGCCATGCCTTTATCTGTATGTAAGCATTCCTCCAAAATCCAGTAAATACAGGGGACCAATCTAAGTGTCTTTGGGAATCCTGGAGTGAGGCAGAAATTCCCTGTGTCTTTGCTTCATTCTCCAGTCTCCAAAGCACCACCCGGAACTCTGCATTGAACCCTGTCAAGTTGTCTGCAAGAAGATGGCTATCCTTAAGTTGTGAACCACCTTTTCTCTTGCCATTTCCCTTTGTCAATCCCTTCTCAATAGCTAGGGAAAGGGACTAAAGAGTAGAGCGCTCCCAAATCATCTTCCCCCCAAATCATTCCTTTTTCTTATCTCACATCACAAGCCAATTTGTTAGGGCTGATTGATATATTTTGTTGTTGTATCATTCTTGAGTCACTAGTGATTTTTAATGTCAATTCTTTTACAATATATCTTTAATCTATTTGATTAGAAGCTCCCCTTCTCTCTCAGTCTACTATTAAGGAATTGGTCTCTCTCTCTCTCTCTCTCTCTCTCTCTCTCTCTCTCTGTGTTGAGGACAATTAGTTAAAAGATTCCTTATCAGGAAGTTGTTTCATTGTGGCTTAATGGCTTCTCCCTTGGAAGGGATGGAAGGGGAGGGCAGGACTGATCATCTTGTATCCTACCCCAGGGAGTCATTTAAATTTCCCTATGCAGTTTCTCTGGTTACAGAGTAGGAGCAAGTACAGGTTGAGACTAATTATTCCTGTGGGTTCCCTTCCAAGCACTCACAAGGATTAAAAAAAATGCACTAGCAAATCAATTTAAAAAACAAAGTTTCTTTGCTCCAGTGATTGAAAAACAGCCTTGCTGACCTTCTGACTCTAAGATAAGAGTCATTAAGAAGACAATCCATCAGCACTTCACTCAGCCCCTCCCTTCACCAATGCAAAATGATCATCTTTCTTTCACTGGGGAAAGGGAAGGGTGCTGGGGAAAGGGAAGGGTCTGAAGGCGAGAGAAGGATTGATGGATTGTTAGCCTGCTGCCCTCTCTCTCTCTCATTAAGGAGGCTGTTGTTAAATGACTGTTCAGTTTTTTAAACTGATTTTAAAGGGATGCATTTTTCCCCTTCTCCAGGGATCAGCACATTCTTTCTCATTTGCAGGGGCCATTCATGTTGAGTCAAATCCGTGTATAAAAAATCCATGTATAAATAGACTGGACCTGTATACTAAAGATTCCTTGTTGAATTAGTACAGTTCTAGTACCAGTGCAATATCCAGGTCAGATGATAGGATGGAGGATTCAGTGTCATGGGCTGAGAATGAACTTGTTAAGCTGAAATGAATGTTATGTTTTATGCATAAGGAAAAATGGGTGATAATCACTTACCACGGGGCAATTTTAAATTCAAGATTCCTGCAAGATTCAAAAATGAATATTTGCTTAGCGATTTAAGTTTTAAATTAAGTATCTACTATGAATTAAGTTAGTAATTAGTTACTATTTTTTTATATTATGTTCCTGCAGTAAAATAAAGCAAAAGGAGGACATTAACTGTACTGAAGACTTCTATACTTTCTCTTGTTCCCACACAGCTGTTGAATTCAACAGATTTACTTGGAACAAAGCCAAGTGGTTTTAACTTTTTATTCAGATTAGGTATGTTTAAGATTACAATGTACAGAGGCATTGTACATTGAAGGAATAAGCTAATTGGGAGGCTAATTCAGGTTCTCTTGACCTTCTCCCTACATGTGTACAACTGCTTTATACTGACTCACACTATTGGTCCATCTAGTCAACCACTATTCCTCTGCCTAGAGGCATATTTCAAGGTTGTAGGTTAAAATCTTTCATACCTCTTATTACCTGAGATTTTAGAGGCATGTATATTACTGTTGAGAGTGGGTTCTGTTCATTATTAAATGATGTTCCTGCTAGCAGATTGTGCTTGGCTTGCGCTCTGCTTTTCACCAGTAAACTAGTCCCAGCTCACATTAATTGTTCAGAAATAAAGGTACTGCTTCCCTAATAAATAAGGCTTTGTTGATCACATTTCCTATTCATATTTCTTCTAGTCACCTTAGGAGACCATGTGTGGATTACCTTAATTCAGTGGTTCCCAAACTTTTTAGCGTCAGAATCCACTTTTTAAAATGACACTATCGGGACCCACCTAGCTTTATGAGCGCTAAAAGGCTGCTGCTGCTGATTTATGAATGCCAAGGGCTGTGGCTATAATGGTGATTGAGCAGCAGCACTCCCCACAAAATAGCAGCTTGTATTAAACCTTGATGCATGTAGCCCGATCTGTCCTGTCAGTTTTGTGACCCACTAAAAATTGGGTCCCAGTTCACAATTTGGGAACCACTGCTTCACATTCATTCCAGGAAACTCAGAAGACTGAACTGGAGAACAAGATGTGTAGTTAGGAACTTCCAGGTTAGACAAAAGGCTGAAACTGGGTTCACACATGATCAGCAGCATGCCAATTACTAGAGAAAATCAGAAAATGTGACATTTTAATTTGGGAGTATGAAAATTACCTCACACCACCGGTTAGCAATCCATCTATATATAAAACTTCAGTAACTTTTCATGACCCACCAAAAATAGGCTCATGACCCACTGGTGGGACCTGATCCACAGTTTGGGTAACACTGCCTTAATTTATCATGATGAGAAGTATGTTTTGGAAAAGCCACCTAGTAAACCTCATAGTTGAGTGGGAACTCAACCTCTCAATGGAGAGAGGTGAAAAGCGGTGTGCCCCAAGGATCTGTCCTGGGACTGGTGCTTTTCAACCTCTTCATAAATGACCTGGAGACAGGGGTGAGCAGTGAGGTTGCAAAGTTTTCAGACGACACCAAACTTTTCTGAGTGGTGAAGACCAGAAGTGATTGTGAGGAGCTCCAGAAGGATCTCTCCAGACTGGCAACAAAATGGCAGATGCGCTTCAGTGTCAGTAAGTGTAAGGTCATGCACATTGAGGCAAAAAATCAAAACTTTAGATATAGGCTAATGGGTTCTGAGCTGTCTGTGACAGACCAGGAGAGAAATCTTGGGGGGGGGGGGGTGGACAAGTCGATGAAGGTGTCCACCCAATGTGCGGCAGCAGTGAAGAAGGCCAATTCTATGCTTGGGATCATTAGGAAAGGTATTGAGAACAAAACGGCTAATATTATAATGCCGTTGTACAAATCGATGGTAAGGTCACACCTGGAGTATTGTGTCCAGTTCTGGTCGCCGCATCTCAAAAAAGACATAGTGGAAATGGAAAAGGTGCAAAAGAGAGCGACTAAGATGATTACGGGGCTGGGGCACCTTCCTTATGAGGAAAGGCTACGGCGTTTGGGCCTCTTCAGCCTAGAAAAGAGATGCCTGAGGGGGGACATGATTGAGACATACAAAATTATGCAGGGGATGGATAGAGTGGATAGGGAGATGCTCTTTACACTCTCGCATAACACCAGAACCAGGGGACATGCACTAAAATTGAGTGTTGGAAGAGTTAGAACAGACAAAAGAAAATATTTCTTTAGCGTGTGGTTGGTATGTGGAACTCCTTGCCACAGGATGTGGTGATGGCGACTGGCCTGGACGCCTTTAAAAGGGGATTGGACAAGTTTCTGGAGGAAAAATCCATTACAGGGTACAAGCCATGATGTGTATGCGCAACCTCCTGATTTTAGAAATGGGCTATGTCAGAATGCCAGATGCAAGTGAGGGCACCAGGATGAGGTCTCTTGTTATCTGGTGTGCTCCCTGGGGCATTTGGTGGGCCGCTGTGAGATACAGGAAGCTGGACTAGATGGGCCTGTGGCCTGATCCAGTGGGTCTGTTCTTATGTTCTTATGTTCTCTGGTCTCCCCTGGTCAAGTCCTGCACTCCATTTGACAGAGAAGGTAGTCTGAGAGCTGAGAGGCCAAGGGGAGTAGTACCCTGTTGTTAGCACTTTCAGTGGTTGGCGCAATTCCTACCATTGCATCCCCAACACTTACCCTTCCTGCTCTTTGCTTTCTGTTTTTTCTGGTTCAACAGCTGTATGGGGGAGAAACTGATAGTTCTATCCTCTGCTAGCATCCCAGGCTAAAAAGACCAGGTTCAGGGGAGCTGTCTTGGAAACTTCCTGCCAAGAACATCACAGAACCTGGAAGGGTTGTCTTATTAAAATCAAATTGTAGTAGAGCCCGTGACCAATCTGATGTAGTAACCACTGAATTACCTGTGAACATGGATTAAGCAAGCAAAGAATCAAAATGTAGCTAGTTTATTTACAACCCAAAAGGAGTTGAATAAAAAGGGGTAATTGGGGTAGAAAAAAGTACAAGCAGGCTGATGGAAAATGTTTGAACTTGGCTATGTGTATACAATAACTAACACCCATCAAAGGAAGCTGAAATGCTACTCAAGAGCAAAGAACACAAATCCCCAATATATCCTTAACAGGTGCAGTTTGCAAGCCTGTCTTAGAGTGAAAAGGGCTAGATAAACAAAATTAATTCTCTAAATGCATCTAGCTAGAAATACAGCCCCTATTGCTAGCTACATATATTGTCCCAGGAATCCTGGTCCCTCTACTTGGTATGCCTTTCATGAACCAGCACAGGATTTCACAGCAGACCTGGCAGAAACATGCGTGAACATCCTTGTGCTTGAAAGTAAGTTTGGGGATGTCTTACTGCTAACAGAGATGTACATTCTTGTGAATTGCAAATGAAGTTGAAACAATGTTTTTTGGGATAAAAGCCGTGGTCAAAATTATGCAAATAAAGTACTTTTTCCCCCCTTTGAAACCATTTTGTTGTCTCTGCTTCTGTTTTATTGTTAGCAGCTAATAGTGGGAGTTGGTGGGGCAGCAATTAGAAAAAGCAACGTAACTCAACTTGATTTAGACCACTTTTTCCAACAGATGCAACTGACCCAACTAGAATGTGTAAGTTCTTTTCTCTTTTTTAAAAAAAGGGATCTAAACATCCCCTGATTTGAAAGCTAAGGCAGAGGGAAACTTAGGGGCCGATCCTATCCAACTTTCCAGCACTGATGCAGCTGCAATGCAGCCCTGAGCTAAGGGAACAAATTTTCCCTCACCTTGATGAAGCCTCTGTGACCCCCCACCCCCAGGCAGTACCCACCCTATTGGCATGGCTGCATCAGCATTGTAAAATTGGATAGGACTGAGACCCTGGTGATTTGAAACTGATTTTGGCTTTGCTGCTGTTAGTGGGGACAGAATCCTAATGCATGCTCTCAGCTACTAATAGAGCAAACTTTGTACACTGTGGCTACAGAAGAACCAGTAGCAATTTTCACAATGCCAGCAAAGAAGCATTCTATAGAAATATAGGAAGCTGCTTTATACCAAGTCAGATCATTGGTTCCTGCGGAGTAGTATATTCTATGCCAGCAATTTTTAACCTTTCTCATCTCATGGCACACTGACAAGGCACTAAAACGGCACACCATCAGTTTTCTGACAATTTGACAAGGCACACTGTGCTGCCAATGCAGGGGGCTTGCACCCCCCCAATGGCCCTAGTAATAAGTGACCTTTCCCCCAACTCCTGCGGCATACCTGTGGACCATTTGTGGCACTCCAATCAATATCTATGCTGAAAGTCACTGGTCTATGCTGACCGACAGCTGCTCATTAAGATGTAAGACATGAATCTTCCCCACCTGGAAATGCCAGGGTTTGAACCTGAATTCTTCTGCATGGGAAGGATGTGCTCTACAATTGAGCTACAGACACATCTCCAAAAAGCTGATGCCAAATTCTAATTAGTTCAACTCACCATTGCAGTTTACTCCAACCCTCTTCCTCCCAAACAAGTGTAAAGTAGTATTGATGTTGGCTCCTAGAGTTCTTCCACAAACCTTAGGATGCCATCTAGTGGTGCTGTTTCTCACCCTGCTCTGGTTGCATCCTGCTGTCATGTGGACAATCCTGTCCTGTTGCAGGCTGAAAGCACCATCACAGCCATAAAGGTCACTGCTGATCTGACTTGGCTTCCTGCATACATTATAGTTTTGTCCTTGCAATTGCATGGAAGATAGTCTTAAAGGGCCTTGGAAGATAGGAAGAACCTAAGATGCTTTAGGGAATTTCATACATTCACCATCAAGCAGTTGTGTTCTTGAGGGCTACTGTATGCAGGTTCAAGGGAAAAAAATTCTTTTGTTATATAGCATCCTCTGACCTTTGTGGTCATCTCTTCATGTCTAGGGAAAAAAGGTTGAGCTTTCCCAAAACATTTTGCATCTTTTATCTATGTCCTGTATTGTTATGGTGAAATTGAATAACCTCATAAAGCCACCCTAAATTCTTGAAAGAACACATGCAATATTAAACTTAACAGTTTTTCAGGCTGGGTGCCATGGTCTAACTTTTTTTTTATCTAATGAGCTTTAACCAGTCCTAAAAGGGGAGGGGGGGGGAAGGCTAACTATATTTCAATTGCTTCTTGATACATACAGTTTTTAACTTAGTTTTAGTGTGGTGATAGTTAGCTCCCCCCCCCCCACACTTTTTGGATTGGTTTAGGCTCATTAAGTAAAAAAGCTGAACCACTGCACCCAGCTCGAAAAACTGTTAAGTTCAATATGGATTTCAGCTGTGAAAGTCTTAGCATGTTTATCACACATGCAATATATTTATTTTGCTCTATAAGCTGCTTTGTGAACTTTTTATGTTTAAAAGCAGTATATTGATGATGATGATGATATATACCAAATAATAATACGTATATTGCCAAATATAAAACAATATAAATATACAAAAGAAGAAGAAGAAAGAGGTCTTTGCAAACATCAGCCACACTTGCTTTGTAACAGCCCAATCCTGAGCTGCCCAGAGTGCCCAGCCTCGGCGTCACTGAGAAAGGCTGCCGCCGCATCCTGCGCTCCTTGGGCTACCGCAGGCGGCGCCTCAGGAGGAGACTTTTGTCCCCTTCTCCTGGGTAAGGGAAGCAGCCCTGCAATGGGGCTACTCACTTTACTGCCGACCAAAAGGTCGGTGGTAAAGTAAAGCCATTCATCTAGGGCACTGAGCCCTCCATGAACAGACAGGATCCAGTGGAGCGGAGCTCAACCGGACCCACCTCCTGCCTTCCCGCTCCCTCCCTCCGGCACGCCTCTTACCCGCCCCCGCCTCCCTGTTACGCCTCCTGTCTGCCCTCTCTCCACTGTCCCCACACCTCCCCCCTCCCCAGAATGCCTCCTCCCCACCCCCTTCCCCGCCCCCGTTTACCATGCCTTATGGCACGTTTGCAACAGTGCGCGGTGGCATGAAACCGCAGCACCAAGCCCAGGATTGGGCTCTAAGCCAGGTAGGCAAAACAGTAAAATAAATGCAGACTAATATCAAAATAGAGATAGATGCTTTAAGAATTTCCAGGAATAGATCAAGGCAAGCAAGAAATCATTACATAGGTAGTTTCCCCTGTAACACGCCCCCCCCCCCAACAGAGCCACATCACTGTCTGTGCCACACTGAGAAGGAAAACAGGTCAACCTTCAGCTTTCTCAGCAACACCAGCAACTAACACAGGTTGCATGAGAAGACTCCAGCTCAACGATAGTTCCTGATACTGGGGCTCAGAGCTTGAATAGGTGAGATAAATTTGTAGGATAGTGTACTTCTGAACATCTACTGAATATATGTCCTTTGCTCATAGCTCATCCCCCCACATTTAACATTGGAAAACAAGAGAGGCTGGATTCAAGCTGAGGAAGCCTAGTAGGGCTGAGCCTTGGCCATCACTTCAAACATTTTTAAAAACTCACCCTGCATAGAGATTTCTTTTTCACTCCTTAGCAACTGTTGCAGCTTCCTACGGGTGGCCTACAAGTTATTTTGAGATCTGTGGCCCAAAAATATTAAGTAAACAAAACTTACCAAATGAGACTTCACAAAGCAGTTTCAGATACTTCCAGTCTCTTTTACATTTCATTCACATTCTCCCTTCTGCTTAATTTGTGATTAGGGCAACTTGTAAATAAGCCGTGGGGTGCGAAAGTAATAAGCAAAAGCATTATCAGCCACAGAACGGTTACACGTTCCCAGAAATGCTTCATAATTGGTTAGTAAAGAGGACAGAACTGGAGACTGAACACCAAGCTTCTGACACATGTGTCTGTGCGCACGCGCGCACACACACACACACACACACACACACACTCACACACTTGCTTCCCACACACTTGTGATGAATTTGGCAGGAGCTTTGAAGTTTTGTGGTACAAAGTATGCTTGCAAAACGTCTGCCATTATAGTGGTAGGTTGTGCAAGGAAAGTCATGTATATTACAGCCTTCTTTTGGAAACCTGTTACTGAAGGATCAGGGGCAACAGGTAGGGGACAGGTTTTGTACTTCCCACAGTAAGTATTCCCTACCACTGCTTTACTTTTTCCCATAGGAGTGAACAGCAACCAATTCAGTTATGTGGAAGAAGACCATTGGGATAGGGTTGCCAACTCTTGAAATGAAAAGGTTTAGTAGCTGAGTGGAGCTGAGGGACCTGACCTCAGAATTTCTAGAAGAAAAATCCATCACAGGTTACAAGCCATGTACAACCTCCTAGTTTTAGAAGTAGGCTACCTCAGGTTGCCTGATGCAAGGGAGGGCACCAGAATGCAGGTATCTTGTTGTCTTGTGGGCTCCCTGAGGCATCTGGTGGGCTACTGTGAGATACAGGAAGCTGGACTAGATGGGCCTTTGGCCTGATCCAGTGGGGTTCTTCTTATGTTAAAGTAAGTCCAATGGTCAAATTAAGGGAGAGAGCATAACATTTTTATGCATCCAGAGGAGGAGCCTGGGGTGGGATTTTTTGAGAGGGGGGTGGAGGGTGCCAGAGACAGAGGCAGATTCCAACACAATTGCTGTCTATTTAGCTAAATTGTACAGCTCGGGGGGGGGGGGGGGACCATCAAAAAGCAGTGAAGGGATTATATCTCTGCTCCCTTGTTTTTCTGGCAACTGGTCCCAATTTTAAAAAATCTAAGTCAGGCAATTTTTACTATTTGGTTGGCAGCTTTACACTGGGGTAAGAGAAAAATTTTCCCCTAGCCTACTGATAGCACCCAGAGGTTCCCAAATTTACTTGGGTCATGACACCCTTGTAGCCTCTTTGTCTTGGCCAAGTCCAGTCCATTTTGTATTTTGCGAGATCCAAGATAGTGGCGCCCAGAGGAACAGTTAGAAGGGGCCAGTAGGGACATCCAATGGTGCCCCTGTGAGTGTGCCACAGTACCCTAATGTGTCGTTATGCACACTTTGTGAACTTCTGCATCAACCATTGAGAATCAAGCTGCTTTAGTGGTGGGGAAAGAAACATAAGAACATAAGAACAGTCCCACTGGATCAGGCCATAGGCCCATCTAGTCCAGCTTCCTGTATCTCACAGCGGCCCACCAAATGCCCCAGGGAGCACACCAGATAACAAGAGACCTCATCCTGGTGCCCTCCCTTGAATCTGGCATTCTGACTTAGCCCATTTCTAAAATCAGGAGGTTGCACATACACATCATGGCTTGTAACCCATAATGGATTTTTCCTCCAGAAACTTGTCCAATCCCCTTTTAAAGGCGTCCAGGCCAGATGCCATCACCACATCCTGCGGCAAGGAGTTCCACAGACCAACCACACGCTGAGTAAAGAAATATTTTCTTTTGTCTGTTCTAACTCTCTCAACACTCAATTTTAGTGGATGTCCCCTGGACATGAAAACATGAAAGACCATCTCTTCCCACATGACACTGATTAAGATCTTGATATGGACTCTGCTTTGTGTTTCAGCATTGGCACCAATGCCACTGCTAGGTATTGTATGAAAAGAAAAGAGACATGCTCTTTTCATATATAGACCCATCCAGACTTTGAAGCACAGAGCCCCGGGAAGCCGAGTTATTTTTGTCACTATTGGCATTTCATTGTTTTGTAAAAACAGTCTTATTTTGCATGAATGTTTGGGCTCGGAGCATGCTTTTTTTTTTTTTTTGCTTTTGTTCTGAAATTGCTTTCTGAGCTGCTTGCCTCTGTCACTTTATTTTATTATTTTTATTGAACTTCTGTTAGTGGGTCTGTTTCTTGGCCTTGCTAAAATGGAACAGAACAATACGTGGAATGGGATGTCAGAAAGTAGCTCTGTTTTGAGCAAAATATTAATTCAAGTGCTGTACAGGCAAACTTCATTCTGTCAGTTAAAACTAACAGCCACTTTTTGTCTAATAGCTTAACACAACCAATAGGCTACTAAATAGTGATTCACAGTTTCTGTTTCTTTGCCCCACAAATATATTATCTTGGAATCTCATTTCCATCTTTGTTTATATGAAGACTACATATGCCTTATAAGGGACGTGTGCATTCTGATTAATACCAAAGACATATAGGTAGAGCCTATTTATCCGTGTTAGTTCCGTTCCGTGACTCAGCGCGATTAACAAAAAACGCATTGTGCTGAGTCCTTAGAGTCCATAGAGCAAATAGGCTGCAGCCTGACACTTCCGGTTGGAAGGAAACTAAGGTAGCTGTTCTCAGTTCCCTCCCCTCCCCTCTGCACTCAGCTCTCCTGTTGCCAGCTGTCCTGCTTCTTTCACAGTTGGAATGGTTCTTCTCCTCCTCCTCTTCACTGCTGCTGTTCCTGCAACCCTCCCAACCACCATCATGGAAACTCCTCTGCCCCGGAGCATTCGGGGACTTGTAGTCTGGCTCTCTGCTCAATGTCACGTGTCTCTCCAAGGCTTCCCAAGAGCCTACATCATCGGGGGGGGGGGATTCGGCAAACACTCCCTGGATTCTTTAAAGCAATACCCTCTTCTCTTTTAAAGCAATCCCCTCTGCTGCTATGGCACCTGTGTGTGTGTGTGTGTGTGTGTGTGTGTGTGTGTGTGTGTGTGAGAGAGAGAGAGAGAGAGAGAGAGAGAGAGAGAGAGAGAGCTTCTGGCTACAGAGGTTCTTGCCCCCCCTTCCCCTCTTCAGCCTCAGCTGGCTCAGGGGCTCTAGGAATGTTACTGATCCTTTGCAAGGGGAACCTCTTCCAGGGCTCCAGGGCTATTTCCCTGCCTGGACAAGGCAGAGCCTTTTTGCAGTGTTTTGGGCTACCTGGAAATGGATCGAGGTGCCAGCGCAGGGCAAAGGAGGCAAAGGTGTGTGTGATATTCAGTACCCCACCCCATTCGCATTGAGACAAATCCGCAGATAAAAAATCCGTGGATAAATAGGCTGCACCTTTCAATTATGTCTGCGTGCTATATTTTCAGAAGGATAAGACTCCATTGCTTCCTGTATTCCGGAATGCTTCTGTGCAACCCAAGGTCTTTTGCACAAGATGTTTCTGCATGTCTGCAACCATCACCATCAAGCCTGCAGAAATATTTTTCTTTTTGCTTTGTTTAACATCTTACCTGATAAAGAGTTATTTGAAACTCAAAAGTTTCAATGTACTGTATTGAAGTACTTGGTGATCTTGTAGGTCCCTTCCAACTCTATGATTCTTTGACTAGTGGGCATGTCAACTGTAATCCTTTGCACACTTATTAGGAACAAAGCCCCACTGAACACAATCGGACACACATCGAAGGCAACAGACATATGTAAACAGTGTTAGATTTTTTTGAGAGGCGGAAGTCTGAAAAACATTTTCAGCTTTTATTCAAAGCTCCATGAGAGCTACTAGGGCAGTACAAAAAGTTGTGTTCAAGCGACAGTAATGTTGCTGTAAAGATACAACATTCCACTGGAGATAAATAGATCCAAATTATTAAATTTTTTTTCCACTGAACCCACTAAAGAGCTTCTTGCAGAACAAGCTTAAGGAATTTAATTCCTTTTTACTGTGTGCCTCCAGAAGTAAGAGAACCTCTTGAGACTTTTAAAATTAGCTTCACTACTTAAAAATACAGCGTGCCTAGAATAAAAACTACCTTTTTTGTACTGAAGATAGAGGAACGCATTTTTCTTTAATGCACTGTTGTGCAGTAACAATTTTACTTCTCTTTTTTCTTGTTCAATATACATTAGGGCTGGATTATTAACTATGCTAACCACAGTACAGTAGTGAAGTACTTGTGAAGCCAACATCTGGGAGCTCCTGGATCGATGGGGAGCTTCATGAGATGGTTGATCACTGGGCCCCTTGTACTTCTGTTCAGTAATGTAGGTATATAGTTCTGTGTTCCATATTTCTGTCCTACCTTTCAGTCATCTGGTGCTGCTACATCAGAATTACACAGACCAAAACTATATAAAACATAAGGCAATAAACAAATCAATTACAAAAATAATTTAAAACTAAGATGTAATAGACTATGGGCACAATCCTAACCCCTTATGTCAGTGCTTTCCAGCACTGACGTAAGGACAATGCAGCTCTGAGGTAAGGGAACAAACATTCCCTTGCTTTGAGGAGGCCTCCGTGAGTGACACCCAACTGCAGGATGCAGCACATGTCCCATTGGCACAGCTATGCCAGTGCTGGAAAGCACTGACATAAGGAGTTAATAAGGTTAAGCACTGACATAAGGAGTTAATAAGGTTAAGCACTGACATAAGGGGTTGCCCTAATGAGGAGAATAAAAAGGAACATAAACTGTGGCAAAAGAAATGTAAGAAGGTGATACGGGATGCCAAGAGAGACTATGAGGAACACATGGCCAGCAACATTAAGGTGAATAATAAAAGCTTCTTCAAATATGTTAGAAGCAGGAAACTTGCCAGAGAAGCGGTTGGCCCTCTGGATGGTGAGGGAGGGAAAGAGGAAATAAAAGGAGACTTAGAGATGGCAGAGAAATTAAATGAGTTATTTGCATCTGTCTTCACAGCAGAAGACCTCGGGCAGTTACCGCTGCCTGAATGGCTCCTCCTGACCGAGGAGTTAAGTCAGATAGAGGTTAAAAGAGATGATGTTTCAGACCTCATTGATAAATTAAAGATCAATAAGTCACTGGGCCCTGATGGCATCCACCCAAGAGTTATTAAGGAATTGAAGAATGAAGTTGCTGATCTCTTAACTAAAATATGCAACTTGTCCCTCAAAACGGTCACAGTGCCAGAGGATTGGAGGATAGCAAATGTCACGCCGATCTTTAAAAAGGGAAAGAGAGGGGACCCGGGAAACTATAGGCTGGTCAGCCTAACATCTATACCGGGTAAGATGGTGGAATGCCTCATCAAAGTTAGGATCTCTAAACACACAGAACAAGCCTTGCTGAGGGAGAATCAGCATGGCTTCTGTAAGGGTAAGTCTTGCCTCAAGAACCTTATAGAATTCTTTGAAAAGGTCAACAGGCATGTGGATGCGGGAGAACCCATGGACATTATATATCTGGACTTTCAGAAGACGTTCAACACGGTCCCTCACCAAAGGCTACTGAAAAAACTCCACAGTCAGGGAATTAGAGGGCAGGTCCTCTCATGGATTGAGACCTGGTTGAAGAGCAGGAAACAGATAGTAGGTGTCAATGGGCAATTTTCACAATGGAGAGAGGTGAAAAGCAGTGTGCCCCAAGGATCTGTCCTGGGACTGGTGCTTTTCAACCTCTTCATAAATGATCTGGAGACAGGGGTGAGCTGTGAGGTTGCAAAGTTTGCAGACGACACCAAACTTTTCCGAGTGGTGAAGACCAGAAGTGATTGTGAGGAGCTCCAGAAGGATCTCTCTAAACTGGCAGAATGGGCAGCAAAACGGCAGATGCGTTTCAATGTCAGTAAGTGTAAAGTCATGCACACTGGGGCAAAAAATCAAAACTTCACATATAAGCTAATGGGTTCTGAGCTGTCTGTGACAGATCAGGAGAGAGATCTTGAGGTGGTGGTGGACAAGTCGATGAAGGTGTCGACCCAATGTGTGGCGGCGGTAAAGAAGGCCAATTCTATGCTTGGGATCATTAGGAAGGGTATTGAGAACAAAACGGCTAGTATTATAATGCCATTGTACAAATCGATGGTACGGCCACACCTGGAGTATTGCGTCCAGTTCTGGTCGCCACATCTCCAAAAGGATATAGTGGAAATGGAAAAGGTGCAAAAGAGAGTGATTAAGATGATTGCTGGGCACCTTCCTTATGAGGAAAGGCTACGGCGTTTGGGCCTCTTCAGCCTAGAAAAGAGATGCCTGAAGGGGGACATAATTGAGATATACAAAATTATGCATGGGAAGGATAAAGTGGATAGAGAGATGCTCTTTACACTCTCACATAACACCAGAACCAGGGGAGATCCACTAAAATTGAGTGTTGGGAAGGTCAGGACAGACAAAAGAAAATATTTCTTTACTCAGCGTGTGGTTGGTCTGCGGAACTCCTTGCTGCAGGATGTGGTGACGGCATCTGGCCTGGATGCCTTTAAAAGGGGATTGGACAAGTTTCTGGAAGAAAAATCCATTATGGGTTACAAGCCATGATGTTAATGTGCAACCTCCTGATTTTAGAAATGGGCTATGTCAGATGCAAGGGAGGGCACCAAGATGAGGTCTCTTGTTATCAGGTGTGCTCCCTGGGGCATTTGGTGGGCCGCTGTGAGATACAGGAAGCTGGACTAGATAGGCCTATGGCCTGATCCAGTGGGGTTGTTCTTATGTTCTTATATGGTTAGGATGGGCGCACCCTATGAGAGATACTTTTTCTCACATTTCTTCTATGCAGTGTGTATATTCACAGTATGCTGATGAGCAGGGCAGGCCCACTAATGAGGCCAATTAAAATGGTTGACTTGAGTCTGAGGCCACTAACTTGGCACTCAGTCCCCTCGCATGTATAGAGGCACGAGCTGGCTCTCTTGCCCATCTCTGAAGGAACCAATGACCGTTGGATGGATAGGCAGTCTGATTTTTTTCTTTGGATGAGGGAGGGCAGGAGGAGGAGCCCAAGAAAGTTCTTGCCTTAGAATTGGCTAGAGAAGCCCAGGAAAAAAGGAGTCGGGGAAGTGCGAGATGAGGATCATAGCAATCACGCTTTCCAAACACATGGCTGCTATGAGCTCCATTGTTACTTGGGAAAAGGTAGCTCCATTGAATGACTGGCACAAATGGGACTACTTTTGAGTAGAGCTGCAAAGGATTGGGTCATCCTGGTAAGTCTCACAGCTACTGCACGTGACACTCCTCCATCTTGCTACTCCCACGCAATCTGTCCGAGTCCCACCCCTCCCACCTTGTTTACTGATGGGATGAGGACAGCAGGGAAGTGGTTAAAGAGAACTATAGCCCAGCAGCAGCTCCATTTTTCCTCATAGAATTGCAGCTTGTTTTTTAAAAGGAAAGACTCGTGATTCGAGTCTTTCTGAGTCGCAAAAAGTACCCCCGTTACGACTCGTTTTCAAGTTGAGTTGCAGGGGTGGAGACTTGTGACTCGACTCGAGTCTAGTTGCTTCTGACTTTTCCATACCTGGGACAGAGTGTAGGGAGAGTGGGGACAGAGCTTTTGGAGCACATCAGTGCAGAATTGGGGTTATTGGTGTGCTCCCACTCCCCTCCATCATGTGGATATTGTCCATGTTTTAGGACATCTGTAGAGGGCTAGTGGCATGGGGACAAGCACATATATGTTTACATGACTGTGCCTCCCTAAGGAAATGAAGGGACTTTGCCAATAACCTTGGTAACTATAGACTATCTTGTAATTCTTTCGTTAAATTTCTATCTTACCATAATGCTTTCATTATCCAACCTAACCTAATCTACCCATGTTCTAATCAGAATTCTGTTTATCTTTCACTTTGTTTTGTGCCTGAAGTTATCTAACATTTATTACATAACATTTGTATCATCTTGCTCTGGGCTACTGAGCCTGTACCAGCACAAAAGTCTCCTGTTGCCTGGAAATGGATTGCTCTTGAGGGTCTTTTTTTATATAATTCAGAGAAAAGTTTTCAATGTTTGAAAAACCATGTGGAGTATCTACAGAAGCAGGAAGCAGCAAGAAGGTTGATTAGTCTTCTCCTGTTGTGAATGTGACACTCACCCTTGAGCACTTCTGTATGGAAGTAATCCAGGGTCATTTTTGATGCCTTGATACCACATGAGAGCAAAGTAAAGAATTTTTCATTAGGAGATTCAGAGTGGTGGTTTATCAGAAAAGTTGAATTTTGAGTAAACGGTTGAGCTCAAGTATCAAGAAAATTTTCATGAGATAGTTCATCAGCTTGTAAGATGTTCCAATAACACATTGGATCATGAGCTGCATGGCGGCTTGACTAGCACAAATGAATTCTGATTAATGTTAGGAATACAGAAGACACCTGCTTGCCAGGGGTGGGTAGGACCTGAATCTCTTGCCCAAGGCAGTATGCACTGCGTGAGGAAAAGCTAGTTCTGAATCTGGATTGGCGAAGAGATGGGAGAGGAGAAAATAAATTCTTAAACTGGCTGGCAAGAAGCAACTTTTGAATCTATGGCATGCTGTTGCTAGTCCCTGCTTCTCATCTGCTCAGCCTGGACATTGATAAACAAACTTTATATAAAAGTCATCATAAGTTTCCAGAATTCTTTCACAAGATACCTGGGTCTGTAGAAGAACTTCTCTTGGCACTTTCAATTCCCTTGGAATGTCCAAAATAGGACTGTGCAATTTGGTAAACAAACTCCAACCCAATTTAGAGGTCCCTGTCGCTCTTAGATATCAGTGACATAGCATTTAATCCAGTAGACTTCTAATGATGAATATGTTGCCTGTGTTATGAATACTGTGATAAACAATTGATAACTGGAATTAGAATTGATGAGATTCACAGCTCACTCCTGAGCTGCCTGGAGCTCAGAGGAGCAGCAGTGTCAAAATGGCTGCCGCTGCATCCAGTGGACACTGGGACGCCGCTGGCACAGAGTATTTATCAGGCACAGAATAAAGCAGCCCCATATCAAGCTGGGAAGCCCAATGCAGGGCTCTGGATCCAGTGGAATAGATCTCTGTCACTCCCACCCCTCTCCCTCCCCCCACCCTGCCGTCCCACTTTCCTCCCCTTGCTCCAGATGCCTCCCCCCCCCCACACGTCCACTCACCATTCTGCTGCCCAGAGAAAGGAACGAGCTGCAGGCGATGTGCAATGGATCTCCGGCCATTGGTGACTCAGTGCAAACTGGCGCTGAGCCAGTGGTGAGTATTGCAGATGGGCCTTATGGCATATTTGCGAAACTCAGCACCAGCAGAAGGCTGGCGCTGGCCTGATAGGATCAGGCCCTCAGTGGCCAGCAGCAGGTGGTAACAACAGGGCTATGGCATTCCTCCAAGGATGTTTTCCACTCAAGGGCTCTAGCCCAGGGATTCTTAACTGGGTTATCCATATCACTTGTGGTATGGGAACAAAATGATGGGGGTATGGGACTTACCTAGGCCTACACAAGTTTTGAAAAGCCCAACTTAGGGCCTGATCCGCAACCTGGCATGCTGGCTTACCGCTGGTGCGCACTGTTGCAAACATGTCATGAGGCACATTTGTGAGCCTTACTGTGGGCCCAGTGCCAGAGCTAGCCCAGCGCAAGCCCACACTGAGCCAGCTCCGAGTCCACGTTTCGTAGCCCGGCACACGTACATACTGCTGGACAGTAGAGAGGTGAGTGGGGATGTGGGGGGACACAGGAGGAGGCGTTTCAGGTTTCAGGTTGGGGAGAGATGGGGAGGGCAGGGAGGAGGCATGGGAGAGGAAGAGAGGAAGCAGGGCAGGAGGGGGTGAGACTTGCAGAACTCAGCTTCACTGGATCCTGAGCGCAGCCCAACACTGGACTTCTAGATTTTGCACTGCTGCAAGAGCCACTGCTGAATCAAGTAGCCTCATTGCAAGACTACTTCTCTTAGGAAGGAAGGAGGAAGGGGACAAAGAAGGGGACTGTATACACATAGTATAGAGTAGATAAATAATGGAACCATAGTAGAGGCACACGCTCCAAAATCTATATAAATTACAGATTTGGGGAAGAGAGCAAAACTTCAATGGAAAATTGTTGTTTGTTTTCATACCTTTTGCCTTCGTAAAGTGAAAAGTACAATCAGTGAAAATAAATTACACTCAATATGCCAGTCACTCTTTTCAGTGTTGTTTTGTGTAATATCTTGCCAAACAAGTCAAGGATTGTAAATGCAGGTGCTGCAGGTCTCTAGAGAACTGATGCAAGTTTGGAGATAACATTTTTAGCACTGTGTTTTGATTGCAATAACAATATTCTGTCTAAAATGGGAAGTACATTAGCATTAGCATAGCTGTTGAACCCATTTTGAAATTTAGGAGAAAATCGTGATTGCTTCTTTTTAAATTCCAGAACAAATTCTTAAACCTTATGAAAAGCTACAGTACGATGATGATTCAGCTCTGTCTGAATTTGTTTTCTTTGGCAAACGGGGGAGTATAAAAACTGCTCTGTATGGTATTGTATTGTATTACTACCGTGTATAATCATAGCAGGCAACCTTTCTCAGTTTTGAGATGAGAAAAAGAGAGAGATTTAATCCCCAAACCCTTAATTGTACTGTATTGTTATGAAATTCTTGGATCACAAAACTCTTGTGCGTGTGCTTTTTCCATAGCAGATGAATGATTAAGGAAATGTTTAACAAGTGTTCTTATGTTTTTATTCATTGCAACTGCTAACTGCATTTTAAACTGGCCCCAAACCATGACCAGGCTACAGTAAGTGAGTTTATATCTCTTTGCTACAGCCATTGCTCAGTAGCGCTGTAGATGCAGCCGGTGCCAGCTACAGGTTGCTGGGGCTCTAGGGCAAAACCCCACTCTGAATCTTCCACAGCACCCTTTGCTTGCTCCCATTAGCTGCTGCTGCTGCTGCCACCCCCAGATTCAGGGGTCAGTCTGGATGGGTGGACCCTCTGATGGGCTTGAGCCCACAGTTAGTACCTGATCTGGCTGATCCCTAAAACCAACCCTGGTCCTGGATGCAGCCATTAGCAAGCACTCCTGCTGTAATGCTCGACAGCAATTTCATTACAAATTCAGCAACCATCTTGAACACAAGAATTCACAACTTGCTTCATCTTATTTTAGTTTAGCCTTCTGAATCCAGTATTTTTAATATTGGATATTTGGATATTCGGGCTTCTTTGCTGGTTTGATCTTATGAGTCTGTCCTTTTCTTAAGTACTGATTGCTGCAGGTTCTTTTTTTTAAACACATACAATTCCCCAGTCCATCTCTTTCCCTGTCCCAATTTTTTAGCATATCAGAACTACTCCTGATATATTTCTGTACCAAAAGGTGTTACAATTTTTTAAAAATTAACCTTGTGTATGTTCCTTCCCCACTCTGGCTCTCCAAATCAGAAAACCTACATTTTAAATCATTAAAGGGAAGAAAAAGTATAAAACTTTTTTTTTTTTGGCCTTTTTTCACATTTGGTCCTTTTTCACATTTTGATTCCCTTGATTCTAAACACAATTATTTGGAAGCTAGTTCCACTAAAAGAAACTGAATTTACTTCTGAGTAAATATTATTAGGCACAAGTAGTTCTGCTAATTTCATGAGATACAGCCCCCCTCAAGTCCTCCAATTATGGTTAAACAGTTTTTGTTTCTTTCTGTTAATACTGGATGGGACATTTCACCATCACCATTCTTAATGGCCTGCACTACAGCAATTTACAAAACTACATTCTGTCAGTGAAGAATGCAAGAACACAATATGGTACATCAAGCTTACAAGTAATGAACTAGGTTTGTGCATACTCTGATATAACCAGACAGAATATAATTATTTGTTTTTCTCTTCAGAGTACACTTCACTGCTTCTCTGGATGCATTATGTTAAGGAAGGAGACAGACAATGACCTTAGCAGGAAACCCATTAGTGAAGAGTATTTGCCTTACACCCCAGTTCTAAAGTCATAGAGGGCATTTTAAAAACATAGAACATACGCACTTATTTAGCACACACACACACACACACACACACACACAAACATGTCAAGTTCAGCATAGGTGATTTTTCTACCACCCGAACCATCCTCCCATTCATTTTAAATGCTCAGGAGAACATCTTGGAGGATTGTAGTGTCCTTAATCTGCTTGCAGAATTAATTTTGAGTCAAAAACCACTTACAGAAAATTTTTGAGAGATTATCAAGTGGATAGTACTCTCTTCCTACTTACCAGAGATAACTGATTAATTCGGATTTCAATTTCTGTCTTTCAGAGGACACAATTTTACAATGCTCTTTATTTTTTATTTTATTTTTAGGCCTGCTTGGGGGTTGAAGTGCACTTCTTAAACTTTTAGATTAGCCCGCGCACCATGCATCATCTCACTCACTTGTGAAACTTGCACATAAAAATTGACACACTTTTATAATTTTGTGCTGATTCACTGTGTGTACATGGTTTCATTCTGCCCATTTAAAGTTCTGCTAAGAGTCTGGAGTTTCTGATAAATTGAAATATGACAATATCACTGAATTTCAGGCTACACAAGCTGTTCCCAATATGTTCAAAGGAATACCATGCAAAACCCCAAAAGGAAACTAAGAATTGGCTTGCTGGATGAGTGAGGCAAATTCATCTATAGACTATAACAGTAACCACCCAGATACTTCTAAAAGCTCATCAGGAGAGCTTGAAATGGATGGCCTTCCTTTGGCTAATCTCAACACTTACAGCCAATTCCTATTCTCCCCCCCCCTTCCCAATGGTGCAGCCGCACCAAAAACAGGCACACTGAATCCAGTTGGGTGGGGACAGATCAGGATGCTTTGGTAGGGAATGGGATTTCAATAATTTTACCCTGTGTGAACTTCCTGCTCCATAATGGGCCTCCTTGTACCAGTGCTAGCAATTTTGCTAGGGTAAGTCGGAGGAGAGAAATGGGGTGGGGAGACTGTTGTTGAAGGGGATAGGATCTGGTGCACACCATTGCTGCCAGATCCACCCCTTTCTGCAGCCTCCCAGCCCAGTTTTGCCCCCTCCATACACCATTTCACCTTCCCCCGCCCTTCCCCAACTCCCCTGCCTTCTTACCTTTCTTGGCAATTCTTTGGGATCTGTTGATGAAAATGGAAAGGCTTCAGCCTTCCCACCAGCATTCTGGCAGCATGCAACTTGGTGTGCTGCTGGAGCATGCTTTATGGCTGTTTTGTAGCAGTCATTTTGTGGTGAGGCCCAATAGGATTGGGTTGTTAGTAATCAAAAGTGCTTTTCAATATGGAGATTCAGTTTGATTGATAGACCTTGAATTTCTACCATCCATTTTTAATAGCTGTATTTCCCATTTATTCTACCCCAGAACCTCTGGGGTACTGGTTACAGTCACTGAATTTTACCTAGATATACATAGACAGTGTCCTAGCAGTTAACAACAGAAGCAGATAGCTGGGAGCAAACCTAACTGAAGAGAATTGGATTTACTTCTGAGTAAACATATATAGATTTGTGCTGTAGTCATCTGAGGCTCATGGTTTCCCACTTTAGCCCTATTTTATAAATGCTTCAAATGAAATTCTGACCTTATGCAATCCAAGAGAATGTTATGACTAGAAAAATATTTTTTTCTGTTCGTATGCAGAGGGGAACATTATGCAAATTTGTAACTACAGTATGCTGAAAAATTGCAATATTTCATCAAAGCCCACTTTTCAGTCTCAGTTCCCTCTTGTGCCCCAGCTCACATGCCCCCTTTTGTGGTGGCATTTTTCCCCTTTGCTAGAAAAGGTCATGACATTTCAAGGTGTTCACTTCCTTGGGAGCAATGGTGAAACTTGAACTATTGAAGTAATGAGCTGCGTCTGCTCTGTCAGTGAAATGTTGCCACAGGTTGAAAGAAAAACAATGAAAACAAAACTCACCGCCCACGACAGTTTTGTGGTTACTGTAGATCTGAAAATTATTACAAAGCATCTTGCAAAGGGCAGAAAAACATGATTATCCTCCTGCTCTTGTCACTCTTGAAAACTCAGTGTGGTTTTCAAACTTCACAAATGTAGAATACAATTATTCAACCTTATGAAAAATTTTCATTTATTAACTTAGCAATGTATACATTTTTGTTGCCATAATAGGTGCATATTTTGGTTGGTTCGATCTCCTACAGCCCAGTCCTAACCAACATTCCAGTACCGATGCAGCCACAATGCAGCCCTAAGGTAAGGGAACAGACATAAACGAATGGGCAGCCAGTGTAGCTGCTGGAGCAGTGGTCCAACAGAGACAAATTGTCTAGCCCTGTGATCACCCTGGCTGCCTAATTCTGCACTAATTGTAGCTTCCGAATCGTCCTTGAGGATAGCTCCACATATAGTGCATTTCAGTAGTCCAGTTCTGAAGACACTAAGGCATGAACCACTGTGACCACATGGGTACATCTCTGCCCATTTGGGTAGAGATGGGCAACAGAGTAGGGAAAAAGTTTTCACTAAAATTAAAACTTAGATTTTTCTTATGGTGTAGGTGCATGAGCCATGATTTGTAAGTCACCAGTTTTAGTCTCAGCTCAACCAAAACATAATTGGGCAAGACACTCTGCCCTAGCGCTATGTCTTAAACATGCCAAATGCGTTTCTATATGTGGTAGGTGGAAGTCAGTAAGAGTCAGGATGACCAGATGTCTTCTTTTTCCAGGACATATCCTCTTTTTCAGCCTCATGTACTGGAAAAGAACTTAAATATCCTCCTTTTCCCTGTGAACGGGCCCCTGCAGGCAATGCATGGTCATCTTGTAATTAATAAACTATATGCAATATAGTTTTAAGTTTAATAATATAGTTTTATACATACATTGATGGTCCATCTTCATTGGCAATCTTTCCAATGTGGCCCACACTCGCTCCATGTTTTTTGGTCTAGTGCGCCTGTTGTTTAAGTTAACCACATGAAATCAATATACAAGTGTTTTTAGCTTTTATTTTGTTGTGTCCTACATTTTTCTTGGATGTCCTACATTTGGGGGCATCCTCTCCTCTTTTTGCAGTTATGACACCTGGTCACCCTGATAAGAGTGTACAAATTGTCGTTAGGGCAACCCAATAAGGTTTTGTAGAACTGTTTGAAAATAAATTTCTGTACATTGTAAAAGCATATAAGACTCTTTAAATATCTTGATATGCAGAAATTACACAGTGTCTATTTGATGCCATTGGTGTTTGTGCTAATCTCAGCAGATCCTAGCTCAGTGAAAACAATCTGAACAAGAATTCAACCAAAGGATGCAAGTGGACTAAATAATATCTTTCCTGACAGTACAGTGAATAACTCCTGTGTGTACTTTGCATCACCATGCACAGAAAGTTATGGTTTCAAATTTATTCTTTTGCTTCCACACTAGTCCACTTCTCTAGAATATTACATACTTTGTTTATGCACTTTCTATGGAGAATCCAATGTTGTCTAATTACTGCATTACCATGCTCTGTGTTGTCCTCTTATTTTTTTTCAGACCTGATTTTTAGCTATTTTCTCCAACAAAACACAACTGCAGCACTTGTCTGTCAATTGACCCTTATTAGTCAGTATTAGTTTACTCTGTGTGTGAGAGAGAGAAAGAACTACTGCTTTCCTTGGCATTATTTTCTCCTTTAATTTCGTAATAGTAAATAAAAGAAAAAAATAAAGCAAGGTGACCTATAATTAAAGCTCTTCCCCCACCAGGAACAGAACTGACTAATTAAGGACAATTTATCCCTAATCACCCAGCAACGAAGCAACGAATAGGAATAGCAATAGGAAGCAACGAAACAGGAGCTGAATCTGCAAGCAGAAAACTTTTAATTTATTTTGGAAAACTCTTGTTGGATGCAGCTTGCTTGTCAAATAGTGTAGAAGAATCTTGGCTATGGGGAAAGGCTTGGCTGGATAATATTGCACTCTATTTTAATTCAGGGGGGACATGATTGAGACATACAAAATTATGCATGGGAAGGATAAAGTGGATAGAGAGATGCTCTTTACACTCCCACATAACACCATAACCAGGGGACATCCACTAAAATTGAGTGTTGGGAGAGTTAGGACAGACAAAATAAAATATTTCTTTACTCAGCACGTGGTTGGTCTGTGGAACTCCTTGCCAGAGGATGTGGTGACAGCATCTGGCCTAGATGCCTTTAAAAGGGGATTGGAGAAATCCATTATGGGTTACAAGCCATGATGTGTATGTGCAACCTCCTGATTTTAGAAATGGGCTGTGTCAGATGCAAGTGAGGGCACCAGGATGCAGGTCTCTTGTTATCTGGTGCGCTCCCTGGGGCATTTGGTGGGCCGCTGTGAGATACAGGAAGCTGGACTAGATGGGCGTAAGGCTTGATCCAGTGGGGCTGTTCTTATGTTCTTATGTAATTCTGCTTCTGGCTAATTTTGCAAGAGGTTTTCAGTGTGGAAGGAACCTACTGTATATTGCTGCTTCACACAATATAAAGCAACAAACCCAGGACTGCAAACTATACTCAAAACAGGCAGCAAGTCTTGGGGCTCTGATGAGTGTACCTGTGTGATACATGCATTCTGAAGCATGGCTTTGTCACATCCACATTTTGTATGTTATGGTGTATACTTTGCTCTTAACTGTATATACTTAAAATATAATATGTGAGAAGGTATGTTCAAACAACTATAGAAATAACATAAATCATTACAAGAAGAGTATTTCTTTCATGTAAGAAAGCATTTCAAGCATATAAAGGAATGAACAGCACATAATCCAAAACTGGAAATACCCTTTTAATAAGGATGTTCCTTATTCCTGGCAGATCTGTAAATTAATTTCATTTAATAATTAAAACAAGACCAGATACAATAGCACATACTCACAAACTCACTCACAGCTGTTGAGAGCTAGTGCAGTTAAGAGCATGAAACATGAATTGGCATTTTCATCGGATCTTAGCCATTCATCATGGAACATTTTCTTGGGCAGCCCAATTCTACCCAACCCCCCCCCCCCAATGCAACTGCACCAATGAAGTGCATGCTGTATATATGGGAGGGGACAGTTTGAAACAGCTCCTTGACAGAAGTGAACTTTTGTTTGCTTATCCCAGAGAAAGCCTCCTCGGCTACCATGGGTCTACTCAGATCTTCACAGGCTGTTTAGCAAGCATATGTCTGAGGCATAACAGCAGTGGTAAGGGAGGATGGGGTTAGGTTGTTAGTGCATGCCCTGATCCACCTCCCTCCTTGCCATCTGCCCCACCTGGGATGATCCCCATTCCTTCCCTTTCCTGCCCAGCGGCCATCACACTTACCTGTGCTGTGCCTGCCGCTAGAAACCATTTCACAACAGTAGAACTCCATTCCACTGTTGTAAGAATTGGGCTGTTAGTTTTGGTAGACTTGGGACAAAAATACCTAAAGGACCACCTCCTATCATATGATCCTGTGCTTCCAGTTATCCAATCTGGCCCCCAATCTGAGGTGCACTTAGCAGGAATACTAAAGAGTCTTCTTAATTATAATGGCCGCCTTTGGAACTCCCTAGCCAGAGAGATCCATTGGGCCTCTTCCTGATGGCATTCTGTTCCCAATCGGAAATGTTTTTGTTTCAGCAGCCCTTCAGTCTGACCAAAGTTTGATTTTCTCTGGTTCCCCATTGTTTTAGTGTTTATTCTTTAGCTTTGCCAGATGCCTTTTTGTTTCATTATTTTATGATGATGTCCTAAATTTGCTATGCAACGTAGCTTGAGTAATTCAATTTTGAAACAAAAAGGCAGATTATAAATGTTATTGGAAGCAAAAGTAGTAACAGATGCAGAAAAAAAGGGAAAGACCTTTGATTACAAGAATTGAATGTGTACTGAAGAGAGGTTCATGTGCTGGTGTGTTGGTGTTTATATTTATCAAGAATGATGATCAAACAGACAATTCCTTAAGCAGTACAGCATAGACTACTTCCAAGGGTGGCCTTAGGTTGATTGGGCCCATTCGGGCCCCATGCCTGAGGGCCCCCCCACATGCTAGGGCGGCAAGCAAATTGCCCACAGCTGCAGCTGGCACCTTGTGCTTCAACTGTTTCTCCAGCATGGAATCCTCCATGCCAAAATGTTGTGAGGCCAAGGTGGCAAGCAAGGTTTCACCACTGGTGGGCTCTCCCACCCACTCCTGCGCCTAATCAGACCAAAATCAGGGGGCTCAGAAGCAGTTGGCAGTGATGAGATCATCACATCACTGTCACCTACTCCTAGGTGTCGTGCTTTGTGCCAGCCACCATCAGCCCCAGCCCTATTGCTGCTGCTCATCTGTGTGAGACTGGGGCCCACAAGGGTGTGGGGACCGTGCAAAAAATGTCTCACATTGGGCCCTGCAGCTCCTAAAGTAGGCCCTGATTACTTCGATCCTTGGTGGATTGACTGTGGCTGCAATCCTATCCACACCTACCTGGAAGTAAGCCCCATTTACTATAATGGGACTTACTTCTGAGTAGTGTCCCTAGTCACCCCAGCATAAACTCATTTTCCAGTGGCTGTTTATTGACCTCTCTCTTATTGTTTTTTTAGATTGTGAGCCCTTTGGGGACAGGGGACCATTTTTTAAAATCTTTGCTGTGTAAACCACTTTGTTGAGACAGCATATAAATTATTCTTAATAATTAATAAAGCTGAGGGCTTAGGGACAGACTAGACATGGTGTCATCTGGAGACCTGTAATTAGATCTCTCCTCTGTTTTAAGCAGCTGTGTTTAATAGCAGCTGTAGAGTTGGGAGAGAGAATCTGGTCAGGACAGAACTGCCGCACTGAGGGCACTGGCCCTTCTCCCTCCTATTGCTATTTACCACATTGTTGAAAACATATAGGTGCTGTACTATCTGTGTGGTTTCCACTACGAAGCAAATAGCTGCTTGTGAGGGGGAAACAATTTTCATCAAGAAAACAGCATTGTGGAAAAAGACTTGCCACTCCAAGTATCAGGATTTCAACTGAATCCCCCTCTCAGTTATCACATTTTATCAGAAGATCCAATCACAATCTAGTTGCATTATTAGTTCTCACAAACAGTTCATAAACACATTACACATCCAATGGAGGGGGGGGAGCGTGATTGTGTTGTTTGTCCTCCCCTTCTCCCAATGGATATTCAACCTAACTTGCAGAAAAAGTGTATGCACCAAAACTCTGTAAGTGCAACTAGGAACTCTACATCTAGCAGGCGTTGCAGCTAGAGCCCATGCATGTTTAGTTTGTGCATATGTCAGCCAGATCACAATTTCTACTGGATGTGAATAAGGGCAGGAAAGGAGCCAACAAGTGTGAGTGGGCATGATCCTGGGGACAGGCCTCAGATGATGGAGTAGACCTGTATAAGGACTGTACCATTTCAAGCTGCAAATGAGGGCTCACGTGTTTTGCTCTTCAACAAATTTCCCTCTCCATAAGGAAGCAGCCTGTTAAGGAGAAGGCTAGACTGGTACCCTTCTCTCAGACAACTAAGGACTCTTCAAATGTTATGCTGTACCCAAGTACAGAATGGATTTAATTCCATGTCAACATCATCATCATCATCATCATCACCAGTATTTATATACCACCTCCCTTGGTCACGGGATTACTCCTTTGACTTTAATGCAAGGCGGTTCACATAGGCAGGCTTTCTCTAAACCCCTGAGGGTTTTTTTTTTACAATAACAGAGAAGTTCTATCTTTCCAGAAACAAACAACATGAATCTTTGAACAGTCGGGTATCACTCCTAGTCACAGTTACCTCCCATGCTGGCTGATCATTATCATCATCATCAAACCTTTATTGGCATGTAATAACAACTTCAACAATCACATACATTTGACAGCAAGAAAATATTTTGAATACATTTATAAGACCATTTCAAGTGGGTCTGTCATTATACTTCTCATCCACCACCATCCATGTGAATGGGTGTACCTGGGTTCATTTTTACATATGTACATAATCTCTGTACCCAGATTGTACATGGATTGAACCAAATGTGCAACTGGGTTACACATAACTGAGACAGACTGATGCTCCACTGTAACACGGGACCGGCCTCTACTATGTGCAAAGAGTCAGGTGAGCACCCGCCTGCATTTGGAAGCAGTATGTAGTTCCAACAGTGGCATAGTGAGAAGGGGTCCAAAGCACCATGTTTTGCAGAGAGCCTCAATGGGTGTGCAAGTGGTGCCTCTCCTTCAGAGCCATTCCAGGCATGTGCACCCGGTTTTGCCCAGAATGACTCCAAAGGGGAGACGAAGGAGCTGCGTGCCACGGTGAGGCTGCCTGCGAAACCTGGTGCTTTGCACCCCCTCTAGCTACGCCGCTGAGTCCAGGCACAGGACTTGCAGCCTCTTTTTAGGAGAACGAAGCATTGCAGGCTTGTGGCTTGCACCTCATGAGATCCGAAGGAGAGTGGCAGCCAAGAGGGAAAGACCCATATTCACACAGGCCCTGCTGCCTTCTCTTGGGGGAGCCAGTGGCTTCCACAGCTGGCATCCTGCCAGCAGAAGGCGACCACGCCGGGGCCCTTCCCTGGACTGCAGCTGTGGAGCCTCGGGGCAGGCGCGACGCCAGCTTGCCAACTTCAAGGCGAGTGGCTGGCTGGCTGGCTGGCGATGGCACCAGCCAGGAAGGGGCAGGTGGGGCTGCAGGGGGAGGAGGGCCGTGCCGGCGATGACGTGGCCGCCTTCCTCCTGTCCGGGAGATTTAAAAGTGTGCGCCCGCCTCGCCTGCGCTGCCACAGCCGGAGCGGAGCGGAGAGCGCGCAGCAGGCACGGGCAAGCGGGGCGCGCGGAGACGCCATGCGAGGGCAGAGCGCTTGCCCGCACCGCCAGCAGCAGCAGCTGCAGCCGCCGCCGCCTGCCGGCTCCCCCCAGGGCCGCTGCCCCCCTCGCCACAGGCAGCCGCGGGGGGCCAGCTCAGGGGCCCCCTGGGGGCCGCTGCTCCTCTTCCTCCTCCTCCTCGCCTCTTGGGTAGGTTCGTGCCAAGGTAAGCAGCGCGCGCGTCCTCCCTCTTCCAGGGGCGCCTCGCACGTCCCGGCTTCTCCCTCTGCAGCCTTTCGCTGCCTTCATCCTTATCAGGACATGGATCTGCGGTGGGTGGGGAGGCAGGGGAGGCAGTGCCTCCCCACTGGAGTCCTTCGAAAAGCGCCGCTGCGTGTGAGGCACCCAAGCACCCACAACCCATGCGCGGGTGCTTGGGTGCCTCACTTCTCAAAGGACTCCAGCGGGGAGGCACTGCCTCACCTGCCTCACTTGCCTCCCCACCCACCGCACATCCCTGTCTGGAGCTGGTTGGAACAAGGCGCTTGCATTTCCAACGACCTTCCCTCCTTTCTTCTTTTGCTTCAACCAGGTGGTTCCCAAACTCTTTAGCGCCGGGACCCACTTTTGTAGACGACACTCTATTGCGGCAATTTCCAACCACTGCACCATGGCATATTGGTGTGCCGCGAATGGTCCATAGGCATGCCGTGGCAGTTTGGGGGAATATCATTTATTAATAGGGCCGTTGGGGAATGGGACACCTGCACCAGCAATGCGGTGTGCCTTGTCAGTGGTCAAAAAACTGATGGTGTGCCTTGACCATTTTTACACCTTGTCGGTTTAAATGAGATGAGAAAGGCTGAAAGTTGCTGCTCTGTCAGGACCCATCTAGGGTTACCAGATTTTTAAACAAAAGGGATCGAGAAAGAAATAATTATTTATTTATAAGTAGAGTAATAGTAACTAGAAAAAAGACCCTCAGACATTTGTCTCCCTGTATTTACACATACTTGCATACTGCGGGAGCTGAGC
Source organism: Tiliqua scincoides (assembly GCF_035046505.1). Lineage (NCBI taxonomy): Eukaryota > Metazoa > Chordata > Lepidosauria > Squamata > Scincidae > Tiliqua > Tiliqua scincoides. The sequence continues at coordinate 66,194,828 of NC_089826.1, forward strand.
TCTTTGCAGGGTAACTAGCAGCTACAGTATCTGGTTTTGGAATAGCCTCAGGGCTGGAGGCAATTACTTCTTTGATCTTTCCATCAGTCACCAAAAATCCGGTCATGACCCACCAGTGGATCCCAACCCACATTTTGGGAACCACTGGCTTAAACTATCCATCTCAAGGGCTCTTCCCCTCTGGACAATTTAAAATGCGCCTGTTTCTCAGTTTTTCACACACATGCCCACTTCTCTGAAGATAGTAATACAGGTAGATTATCCTTTATCTGGACATCCAAAATCCAGGCTATTTTGAAATCCAGACATTTTTGTCCCAGACTTGACTTCTGTAGTGTGAACACTAGAAGGGCTTGTGCTCATTCTCACCTACAGTGCAAGTACAGGCTGTAAGTCCTATTCTCTGCTCTGTGGTATGTATCTACACAGACACTGTTGAAAAATGTCAAGCAGACATCCATATAGGTAAATGAAAAAAACAAGAGGAAGCATTTCTCATTATACTTATGCAATTATTCAGAAATCCAGACACCTTCCGGTTCCAAGCAGTCCAGATAAGGGATACTCAACCTGGTATGTATTTTTGAAGGCAGTGCTTTTCATTGTCTCTGCTTTGAAAATGTGAATGTTTTCAGTTCCCAATAAAAAGTTAGTTCCTTTTGTTCTGGGCAGTAACTCTATCTTTGGCAGCCACAGGGTATGCAGTTACCTGTTATGCAACAAGTGCAGGTATTTTCTTTAGCATGGCAATGCCTGTCACACTGTTAAAGGCAAAGAGCTTTTGTAAAGTGTGTGTGTGGGGGGGGGGGGGAGAGGTGGCAATCTGAGTTGCAATCCAGCTTGTAAATGTACTAGAAATTTTGCCGCTTTTATAGAATGCCTGATAAAGGCTTCAAAAACACTCAAAAACTTGCCTACTTTTACACCAACCTAAATTGGTCTTGCAGAAGATATTGATTTATCTATAGTTTTTATTTTTTAAAATCTATTTAAATAGATATCTTGTCTCTTTTTGTTCAAAACAACATAATAGAAGACAGTTTCAGTATAATGGTCTCAAAGACTAGAACAAACCTGACAGTCATCCATTTGCAGTTAGAAGAATGTAAAGAATGTAAAGCAAGTTTTGAAATCCTGCTCAGTTCTAGGGTACCACCTAATGCTACCTAATGTTGGCTTATATGCAAGTGATTTATCTGCTTGCAAGAGAGCATCAGAATTGGAGTGACTTTTGAAAGCAGTTCCTCAACAGCCATCGGAAATTATCTTCATGTGCCATTGCTCACATCTGGTGAATTTTTGATATAACGAAGAGATCAGCACCCAGCATGGTGTACTAAATTACAAGTTAAATAGTAGCAGTCCTAACCCTGCAACCCTATCATACACCCTTTTCTGGGAGTAAATCTCTTTGAACACAATAGGAGTTATTTCTGAGTAAACAGGTATAGGACTGTACTGCTAATTATGAGTATTTTTCTAAAAATATTAGAAAGATGGGAGGAAAAAAGAATTAATATTTCATTTTAACATAGAAAGTTACTTGGAAAGGAATACCAAATACCAAAGGAATATCAATCATATTTGCAAATAATAACAGAGAGGTAAAGATACCTAAACATTCTCCAGCATCAATCACATTTAGAAGTAATAACAAAATGTTAGGTACATTTTAAAAAAGTCCTATGTTGACAGTCAACCTTATGAGTACAGTAATATAATGCAAAAAAGCTACATAAAAAGAAATTTTCCCATATCAGTCAAAATTAGTGAAGAGTCAAGAAGGCCAATTCTGAGCTTGGGATCATTAGAAAAGGTATTGAGAACAAAACAGCTAATATTATAATGCCATTGTACAAATCGATGGTAAGGCCATACCTGGAGTACTGGGTCCAGTTCTGGTCACCACATCTCAAAAAAGACATAGTGGAAATGGAAAAGGTGCAAAAACGAGCAACTAAGATGATTACGGGGCTGGGGCACCTTCCTTATGAGGAAAGGCTACAGCATTTGGGCCTCTTCAGCCTAGAAAAGAGTCGCCTGAGGGGGGACATGATTGAGAAATACAAAATTATGCAGAGGATGGACAGAGTGGATAGAGAGATGCTCTTTACACTCTCACATAACACCGGAACCAGGGGACATCCACTAAAATTGAGTGTTGGGAGAGTTAGAACAGACAAAAGAAAATATTTCTTTATTCAGCGTGTGGTTGGTCTGTGGAACTCCTTGCCACAGGATGTGGTGATGGCATCTGGCCTGAATGCCTTTAAAAGGGGATTGGACAAGTTTCTGGAGGAAAAATCCATTAGGGGTTACAAGCCATGATGTGAATGTGCAACCTCCTGATTTTAGAAATGGGCTATGTCAGAATGTCAATGCAAGGGAGGGCACCAGGATGCAGGTCTCTTGTTATCAGGTGTGCTCCCCAGGGCATATGATGGGCCGCTGTGAGATACAGGAAGCTGGACTAGATGGGCCTATGGCCTGATCCAGTGGGGCTGTTATTATGTCCTCCAGCATAATTTAATCTTACAGATACTGAAAATCAGAAATAAACAGTGTAACTGAATACCCTGTTTTCCCACTGGGATCACAGAGTTAAGATCTATAAAGCAGCTGTGTTTTATTTGGAAAAAATAAAAATAAAAAAAAAATAAAAAAATGTGTTCATTTGGAAAAAATACACATAGAGCCAATAATACCTTTACTTGGATCAACTAAAATATGAACCTATGGTTTGGTCTTTAAAAACTCTCTACTTTTCTTTATCATATGCAAGTATTTTCAGGTCTACATGTGTTCTGTGCCTGCAATTGATTTCAGTGGGCTGAATCACAAATGACATGGGAGATCTGCATTCAGATTGTGTGGCTTTTTGTTAATTGTAAAATGGGTGCAGGGGCTCTGAATTTGATCAGCACATCATTGCTGTGGGAGAGGGTGTTTAACTCTTTTTTCTGATGTCTTCAGAGATGTAATTATCCTGTGACAGGGAAGGGTTGAAAATACACAAAGCCAACCCATTCATGAAGCCATGACTCTGAGCAGTCGTCAGAGAGCAGATCTGTGAGGTCATCCACTTCTGTCTACCCCCTCTCTTTCACAGCTCCTTCTCCTTGGCTTAAAAAAAGAAGGGGGGTGGAATGGAAATTAAAGCAAGATGCACTAACCATCTCCTCCCCTTCTCTTTCATTTCCCTCTTCCTTTTCCAATCCAGGGAGTGGAAGGAGCAGAGGCTGGTGCATCACTAGGAAAGGAGGAGTGTATTTGGTGCACCAAGTTAGTCACCAGGAGGTCTTGGATTCCTTTTTCTTTTTTTGTGCTTATGGGGCTAGTACCATCCAGGACGGGCAGTCTAAGATTGGAGAAACAGCATGAGGGAAACAGGTTTAAACATCATCTTCCGCCGACCCCACATCCAGTGCTACTGTAAACATTGGAGTGCCCTATACCATTTTAAAATGTAAAATGGGGAAACTACTGGGAAATCCAGTCTCAGATTTCCTGTGTTACGCATGAGTTGACCTGGAGTATCTACAACTACATGCTCGATTTTAGCTTGAGTGTTAAAAACAGGCAAGACTTATTGCAGCTGGAAGTCAGATTTACATTCTTCTATCTCAGTGCGTATTTTATGCAGCATCTAACTTGATTTTGGAGCTAAGTGTTAAATAATAACATTTTAAAGAACAAATTGTTTGCAGTGACATTCATTTATTTTTGCTTACATGCTGGAAGATAGCCATGAATAATATATAATGAATAATATTATAAATAGCAATCTTTAATGGTTTTAAGAACAGTCAATCTGTTCTTATTTCCAGGTGCACCAATGGTATCCCATGTTCTACAAGAAGAACAAGATTTACACTTGCAGAATGAGGTATAGAGAAGTATCTAATATTGTCTTTAATTTTCTTATTGTGCATGACACTGATAAATCACTAATACCATAAATAATATTCAGGTAGACTTCTGCCAATCTGTATGTCTAATTGAGCATCAGCATGATGTGAAAAGAAGCCTGTTGTGCTCTGAATGTCAGTAACAGCAGCAGGGGTGTGTAAGAATAAGGGGAGACAGAAGAGCTAAAGGCACTGAAGATTCAGAGGGACATGCCATGATGGCGCCAAGAGTACAGAAATGAATGAGGCTTTAGTTGGCAACCTTCGGTCTCGAAAGACTATGGTATTGCGCTCTGAATGGTGGTTCTGGAACAGCTTCTAGTGTGGTTGAAAAGGCCGATTTGGGAGTGACAATCCCTTCCACACTGGGAGCAAGTGCAGTCTGTCCCTGGTCTGTCTCCCTGGCTATGGGCCTTCTTTCTTTGCCTCTTTGCCTCAGTCTGTTGGCCAAGTATCTCTTCAAACTAGAAGAGGCTGCATGCATGCATGAAGATGTATAGCAGGAAAGGAAGAGGTGGGGGCTGAACGAGGAACCTAGGGCAAGGGTGAAGAAGATGGAGAAGAAGGGGTCAAACAATGCATGAGGGACGCTGGAGGTTTATGGATGATTATGGGCAGGTTTGCGGTCAAGGCAGGGGGCCAGAAATTGAAGGCAATGGTTAGAGGGCAGAGTTAGGGCAGGTAGGTGTCCATTTGACAGGAGCCCAGGAAAAGTGGGCAAACCCAAGCCTGGCTCTTATCAATGACTTCTGCTGGTTTCTGCTGGACCCTGCCCCAGCCCTGAATAAATCCAGTTACACTGAATCTTACCCCCCCCCCCCATGAAGCATGGCCACTAACTTAGAGATGTCATTCCCTAGCTCATTTGATGTAGATCCCATGGGAGGAGGCAGAGGGGGCAGGGTGCCAACAACTTTCTCTTACTGAAATGGATGGAAGCTTCTAGGTAGCCTACTTCCTTTTAAAAATAATTCGATTTCTTGCTTTGTCTATTCTCTTGTCACTGTTTACAGATAGATGATGTGTGTTCTGCTTATCTGGCCAAGGATACTCAGCTTCAGGTCAGTCCTGTTAAAAATAAATGAGTATTTAATTTATCAGGGCAGATGCTATGCTATGTTACATACCTGAGACTCTGTTTTTTTGCTTTTAGTCATCTAGCGCATTAGAAGAACTATGCTTTATGGTTCTGGGACGACTACAGAAAATGCAGGTAATGGCAGTTAACATTGTATTTTATTTTTGAAACTTGATTGCCAGTGTACTTTTAGCTCTGGAGTGCAGTATGTTACAGGCTACTCTTAAATTTTTGCCCAACATTGCAACAGGGATCAAATCTGTGGTCTGGGCACATCTGTGTACATCTGTGGTCTGGGCAGAACTGGGTTAATATCCATGCAGACAGTAAATACTGATACTGTTCTCAGCTATGTGGTCCTCATCATTAGAAAAAAAAGTTTCTAGCCCTTATGGCTGCAAAGGTGGGCTAAATAGTATTTAGGCTGGTGAAATCTCAGAAGCCAGCAGGGTTTTGGTGCTCTACAGAACTTTGTTCTTTTCTCAAGAAGAAGCAGCTTGCAAAATAAGCAGAAATACACATATGTATGTTCTACATAATGTATGTACATACTTGATAATTTTTTTTGCACAGAATTTGGGTTATATTGACTTGTGTGTGTGTGCGCGAGATGGAGGCGGTGCGAGAGAATCATGGAGGTCTCAGAGCCCTGCAGCTCTACTATAGTACTAAGACCAAATCTTTCCTATCCCCAAAATATATTCGGCAATGGTTCTTGAAACATTTTTGTGCTATTATTTTATTTCACATTATAATTGTTATATCCCCTGGGGGCTGGGGATAAGAATAGGCCCTCAGTTTGGCTGTACTTGTCGTAAGAGGCGACTAAACAGCCACCGGGTAGATGGGACTCGTTAGCCTGGGAAGGCAGCTCATCTGAGAGAAGGAAAACTCTGATCCCAAACCTCCACTGCCTTGTGGCTACATCCAGTTATAGAAAAGGCTTCAGGAGTCAACCTCGAGGCAAAATCCGGAGCCGGAGTCCCTGAGGCAGTTCATGGCTGAACACAGTCACGTTCTGGCAACTCCTGCGACGCCGCTGGAACCAACCGTATTGGCCTCTGCCTTTCCATTGGACCATTTCAGCGATGTGGAGAGGGGCGATTTGCTGCATGGGTAACAGCCTATCCTCCATACCTACTTTACCCAGGCTTCGCGCACTGGAGAGGACACTCTGTTCCAGAGCGTGACACCATAGTCTTCCGAGACTAAAGGATGCCAACACATAATTGTTATATCAAGGGTGAAACTCCCCAAGAAAGTGTGCATTATCCAGCCATCTTATCTGTTTGGAAGTGAAAGTGAAACTGACCTAACAGACCACACCAGTAAGGATTGTATAAAATGCACAGAAACATTGTTGACATATTCATTGAGTATTGTGCTTCAATATTGCATCTTCAAAATGAAATTATGGCTTAACTTCACAAAGGCCTGTTGCAAAGATAACCTAAAACCATGATCCAGCTCCACTATCCAACTCCACTAAGGAACTGCCATATTCCACATAAACTCAAATTTCAGAACCAATTGTAGTGAATAGAGAACATAATTATAATCTAGATATGTTGTAGCTAATGTGGAAGGATTTAAATAGAAAACAATCTATTAATCAGCATATTAAACCAAACATTTTAAATATGTTAAATATATTTAACATATTTTAAAACTAATCATAAGTACTATAAAACAGTATTTAATAATTTTCCCACAAAATATTTGTGCTCTATTTTGTTTTGTGTTTTTGTTTTTAAATTTATCTGCCAAATATTTATTTCTACAGGTGTTTGATAAAAAAGACAGCACCAAAAGAGTAAGTTTATTTTTATCTGTCTGTTTTATTGTGTTATAACTATCTAGATTAGAAAGTCATATCACATTAATCTGTTTTAAAGTAAAATCCACTTTTAATTTCTTTGAACAGTTCTTATTTCATTATTCTAAGACCCATGACACGGGCAACTCAAACACTCTGGTAAGTCAAACTGCCCATTTCCTTGTGAATAAGCACATGACTGCACTTAAAAACAAGATCTTATCATTATTATTTGAACTTTATTGATCCATCCAGTAGAGATTAAATTTATAATCTATGGTAGTATCTTTAAATATAATTGATTAATGAAAATCTTAGCTTGATCCATCCAGTAGAGATTAAATTTATAATCTATGGTAGTATCTTTAAATATAATTGATTAACGAAAATCTTGGCTGTAGTCTAACCTGAAACAGACAGCACTTGGATCTGAATGTTAGGGCATAATCGTAACCAACGTTCTAGCACTGGCATAGCTGTGCCAGTGGGGCATGTGCTGCATCCTGTAGTTGGGGGCTCGGTCATGGAGGCCTCCTCAAGGTAAGGCAATGTTTGTTCCCTTACCTTGGAGTAGCATTGCCCTTACGTCAGTGCTGGAAAGTTGGTTAGGATTGCACCCTTAAACTCAAAAATCTAGGAATGCATGTATGTTTTTCTTTAAAAAGGAAGTAAATATATGAAGGGTATCTTTGTAGAGATATGGAATAAAAATATATCTGGGATAATCTAAAGTTAATACTGAGGAAGAATATTCATCTAACGCAAGTTAGTATTATAAAATACTATAGAATTATACAGAATTATACAGAATAAGGATGTAAGCTACTGATTTTGCTAAAGTAAATTTTGTAATAAAGATTTCTTCAAAAGCCATGACTGTATTGCTGCAAGAGGACATCCTGCGCCTCCCCTTTGAGTTCCTTGCACCTCCCTAAAGAGCCGCGCTGCACAGTTTGAATAACACTGCTATACAGGAAGTTAGGTTGGATTGGGGCTGTTAAAGAGTCAGTACCTGAGCAGCCATTTTGGTTTCACTTTTCTGGATTCGTTATGCATCCTTCTTTTCCAGTATATATCTGATACTGTGGACAGGGTGCTCTGAAGTTGCTTTGGTGAGGTGGCACTGGCATATAAATCATGGTATGCTAAATGGGATCAAGGGGCACTGGTTCTTGATTAATGAGACAAGTTCTTCCTTGTGATTGAATGAAGACTGGGTGCCAAGGATTATATAGCTTGTTCCTAGTCTGGATCAGTGAAAGTCTTATGACTGGAAAAGCAAGGGTTTGCAACAATTTTGGGATTGCTCCCTTTTTGCAGGGAATCTTAGAGATATTTGTCTCATGACATTATGGTAGAGAACTAAGCTCTCACTGAGATCTTCATGTGCATGCTCTTGGAAATAGCTCAGTATACCCATGTTCACTTGCAAATAAAAACAGGTGTGATGCCCTTTAATGCTGATTTCCATCATGGAAAGTGCACAGACTGTGAAGGAAACTGCAACATCCAATGTCTTTCCATCCTTTTCTTTGCCCAACCTATTTGTGACTGAGTGCTGTATGAAAGGTGTTTTGTTTTTACATCCTGAGACTACAATTCCATCATTGCTCATGTGTTCATTCATGTCCTCTCAGTCGTCTGTTCTGCATCCTTTGCTGGAACTTGTTCCCCACCTGCATAAGAAGAGACTGAAGAGATACGAAATGGGCGTATGTAACTCTTTAATTACATATGGTGGTGATCCCTTCATTACATTGTCTTTTAAGATACATCACATCAGTATATTTTTGTTTCTCTTTGTTAAAGTGTGTATTATTTTGCAGGTTTTCAAAAAGTTTTTGAAAACTTCTTTTCAAAAAAGTTTGTATATTATGTTAATATACATAAGTTACATAAAAAGGAAACAGAAGCCATTTTATGAAAATACATGTCATTGCTGTTACCTTTTAAATATGTAATTAACTATAATATCTTCCCTTTTAAAGGATTATGTTTGGTATATTGCTATCCTGGTTGAAATGAAATATATTAGTGATTCTGCCCAAATACCAATTTCTGTTATTAATGCACCTAACTTTTTCTAGGCACTGTATGCCTAGATTATGCAGGGGATGGATAGAGTGAATAAAGGGATGTTCTTTTTCCTCTCTCATAACACCAGAACCAGGGGTCATCCACTAAAATTGAATGTTTGAAGACTTAGGACCGAAAAAAGAACATATTTCTTTACCCAGCATGTAAATAGTCTGTGGAACTCCTTGCCACAGGAAGCGATGATGGCACCTGGCCTGGATGCCTTTAAAAGGAGATTGGGGAAATTTCTGGAGGAAAAGTCCATCACAGGTTACAAGGCATGATGGACAGCAGCAGGAGCAAGAGCACCTTTGTACCTGCAGTCGACCACTTCTAATGTGTTTGAACGCCATGGGTAGCGGGAGAGGCAGATACTGTGCTATCAGTGGTGGACCAGCAGCATTTGGAATGGAGGGCAACCTCTTCCATCTGTCTGAATGTGTGACTTGTGGTAATTGACATGTTGGTCATAGCTTTATGACTTGGAGAAAAATCCCACCATCTGGAAGTAACTGGAGTCTCTTGAATACATTTGTAAAATACAGTAGAACCTCCAAAGTTGACCACCTCTCTATATTGACCACCTCCTTAAGTTGACCTAATTTTCACAGTATGGACAGACACTGTATTTACACTATGGGAGACCAACATTGACCACTTCCGTAAGTTGTATCTTGACCACTTTGACCATTGCGCAGAGTATTAATTTACCCTCTGTAAGTTGCCCACTGAATGCATTACTGTGGGCCTGTGTTTTGTCTGGTTTGTCCCATCCTGGAAGAGCAAGAAGCCACATGACAATCCCTCCCCTATACCTGCTAGCGCGTGTGCGAAAGGGTTTTTATAGGTGGGCACGCTGCACACAGCCGACAGACCTGTGCCAGCTGCCAATTGTACCTGGACATTTAACAAGTTGTGAGAGACATGAGGTTGCTTGTGCATAGTGAAGCCACTGTCCTTTCACTTTGGTTCCCATCACCAGTGCATTACTTTACACTTATATTGAAACACAACTGCTATTTTGCTGCCTATTCTCCCGGTTTGGAGAGATCCTTCTGGAGCACTTCACAATCCCTTCTGGTCTTCACCACTCAGAAAAGTTTAGTGTCATCCACAAACTAGTCCACCTCCCTGCTTATCCCTGTTTCCAGGTCATTTAAGAAGATGTTGAAAAGCACCAGTCCCAGGACAGATCCTTGAGGCACTCCACTTTCCCCCTCTCTCCACGTTTTTTGTCAATTGCCCATTAGAACATAAGAACAGCCCCACTGGATCAGGCCACAGGCCAATCTAGTCCAGCTTCCTGTATCTCACAGAGGCCCACCAAATGCCCCAGCACACCAGATAAGTGACCTGCATCCTGGTGCCCTCCCTTGCATTGGCATTCTGACATAACCCACTTCTAAAATCAGGAGGTTGTACATACACATCATGGCTTGTAACCCGTAACGGATTTTTCCTCCAGAAACTTGTCCAATCCCCTTTTAAGGGCATCCAGGCCAGATGCCATCACCACATCCTGCGGCAAGGAGTACCACAGATCAACCACACGCTGAGTAAAGAAATATTTTCTTTTGTCTGTCTTAACCCTCCCAACATTCAATTTTAGTGGATGTCCCCTGGTTCTGGTATTATGTGAGAGTGTAAAGAGCATCTCTCTATCCACTTTATCCTTCCCATGCATAATTTTGTATGTCTCAATCATGTCCCCCCTCCGGCGTCTCTTTTCTAGGCTGAAGAGGCCAAACGCCATAGCCTTTCTTCATAAGGAAGGTGCCCCAGCACTGTAATCATCTTAGTCGCTCTCTTTTGCACCTTTTCCATTTCCACTATGTCCTTTTTGAGATGTGGCAACCAGAACTGGACACAATACTCCAGGTGTGCCCTTACCATATATTTGTACAACAGCATTATAATATTAGCTGTTTTGTTCTCAATACCTTCTCTAATGATCCCAAACATAGAATTGACCTTCTTCACTGCCGCCACACATTGGATTGACACTTTCATTGACCTGTCTTCCATCACCCCAAGATCTCTTTCCTGATCTGTCACAGACAGCTCAGAACCCATTAGCCTATATGTGAAGTTTTGATTTTTTGCCCCAATGTGCATGACTTTACACTTTCTTACACTGAAACGCATCTGCCATTTCTTATAATATTCCAAGATAATGGAAGACACTCATTTTCTGCAGTGTCAGAAAGACAATAGAATCCTAATTTTATGGCAGATTAAGGTGGCCTGCCTCATTTAGAGGATACTATTAAAGGGAAACAATTTGACTTTAGTTTATTACATTATCATCACTATCAGTGGCACTAATTTTTTTAAAATGAATTTTCCCTCATGAAAGAATTGCTTCTGATTCATCTAAGCATGGTAGCATTCCATTAACAGCTATAAAGTCACGGAAGTCAGGTTTTTGTGGGTTTTTTTAATGAACACAGTGTTTTGTCATCAACTTTTCAGTTTCATGCACTAATTGGACCTCTGTAATGTAGCCTTGAAAACTTACTAGATTTTCTTGAAACAGTATTATAACATGAGAGAAGATTCCACCCAAGTTTCATAAGCTGCCCTGGAAAAAATCAATATTATTCTGCAGGGCATTGGACTGTTTGTTTAAATTTTTAGGGTTTTCATGGGTTTTGCTGAGAAAGAACTTTAACATATGTTTCTGACAAGTCTGATAGATCTTACAGTGCAATCATGTGCATGCCTACTTAGAAGTAACTCCTGTTGAGTTCAGTGGGATTTACTCCAAGGTGTATAAGTTTGGGGATGCAAGAAAACTTATAGTCATGTCTGAGGTATTCAGTACTCTATTTTGTGCAAAAAAAAAGTCTAGCAATTGAAAACCAGAGTTTATTTCTTAAAGCAACTGTTACCCTGCACATGCCTGATCTCTTTTGATCTAGGAAGCTAAGCAGGGTCAGGCCTGGTTATTACTTGGATGGGAGACTGTCTTGGAATACTGGGTGCTGTAGGCTTATACCATAGTCTTTCGAGACTGAAGGTTACCAACCACCTCTTAAAGCAAATGAAGCATGGCTATAATGAATAGAAATGAAGGAAATTTTAATTATAATTTAAATTGTTGAGGCAACTAGTTCATGTTCGCCATTGACCTTTGATGTTCTGTAATACATGCTTTACATTTACAGTTGTCCCAGTGTCTCAAAGGAGATACAATTGTTTAGTTCAAAAGACATGTGGGCCTTAGGCTGGGGGTTTTAGATTATGCTTGTAGGTATTTCAAAGGTTTTATCTGGTTGCATACCAATATGTATGCCTATTGTATACATACAGCAACCAAGATGGAAGGAAGGAAGGAAGGGGGGAGAGCCCGAGAAAAGGAGGGAGGGGGGAAAGCTGGGAGCCAGAAGGGAAAAGCAGGGGTTGGGGGAGAAGAAGGAAAAAGCCAGAGAGAGCAGAGCGTACACCAGTTCGTGGGCTGCATGCCTCCCTAGACCTAACTGAAATGTCAAAGAACTGGGTTGAATATGCCCTATTTTATGTGTTTCTAAGATGCTGCTCATCTGATTTAATTTCAGATGCATTTTCTATAAATGTACTTATTCTTCTGTTTTATGAGCATCACACTCAGTTAAGACTATCCCATGAGATAATGAAAAGATAATTAAACAATGAGCTATATAACTAGTAATTTGTCTTTAAGGGTAAAAAAAAAAAGCTAAGAACAAAAAGAATGTGTATGTGACCTACTTAAAAATATTTTATAAAAGTAGAGGACTTCTTTTTGCCACACTTGAAAGGAAAAAGATGTGAGCAGCCAATCAGTTCTTAACCTTGGACTGGGATTGTGTTAGCAAAAATGTGTTCGAAAGCTATAGCTCAAAAGGAGACATTGGGGAATGTGCATGATAGGAAAGAAAACTACTTAGTAAAGAGAATAAAAATATAAAGAGATAACATTATATATAGATTGCACTGTAGAGCTTTTAACCCTTTTGTGGGTATGTACTGCTTTTAACTATTTTCTGGGTCCCATATCCAGGCTAACATCGCAGAGGGCCAATGCAGATGTAATACTGACATATTCATAACCACATTTAAGAGATTGGGAGCTTCAACCTGCTGCTTTCTCCCTCCTCCCATAGCTCTTTGGAAAAAATTCGACCAAACCAATACTTTATCTGTGTTTAAAAGAAACAGTAGCAGTTGTACTGACCATAATTAACTCTGATAAACAGGGCTTCTGTTTGCAGAGGGGCTCTCAGACATAGGTATCTATGGCTAGTTGCAGGCTAGATGCAACTTTAAACACATCATTTGTTAGAAGTAGCATGTTAGTTTCTAAATATCAGCTTTAGGGACTCCCTGATCTGGATCATCACCATGATGTTGGGGGAGATGTTGGGGAACTGCAACCCCTTGCTGTAGTTCTGACCCAAATGCCTGTTGGCACGGCTGCATCAGTGCTGGAGATTTGGGTAGGATTGGGCTGTAATAGAATGAAAGGAAATTTGGGCAGAGCAGGAAACAGAAACTCTTTTAAAACAGAAAAGAGGGGGAAGAGGGAGGGCTACCACCTTAACTGTGAACTGTTGACGGAAGCTTCACTGTAGTTAGCTGCCTAGGCATACCTCCTAGTTTTTTTTGAATGAGCAAAGGGACAAAAGGGAAAGTACATCCAGGGCCTGCCTTAGGGTGATTTGGCTGATTTGACTGAATCAGGTTCTGTGCTTTGAAGGGGCACTGTGCACTGCCAGCTCGCTCTGTAGCTGCCGTTCCGGCATGGAATTGTCTATGCCAAGGGGCAGTAAGCCAAGCACTATTCCCACTGCCATCCTTCCTGTCCCAGATCTGAATGGCTCAAAATGGGCCTCCTGAGAGCAGTTACCATTTGGTGATGGTGCCCTTGGCTTGCCACAGTTGCTTGTAGCTACAGGGGCCCTGGGGGGTGGTAGCCCTGCTAAAATGCTTTACATTGGGCTCTGCTACTCCTGAGGCCAGCTCATACACACAAATGGATATCAAGAGTGAAGTTACTTGAGTGACACTGAGAATACTGGAATTCATTGATTGGTGGGCACTTTATGATAGACACCCCCCCCCCCCGAAGTACTTCATACAGTGCATAATCAGTCTGTGGAATGTCTTCTCAAATGTTGTGGAGACAGCCACTGACTTTAGAAATGGGTTATGTCAGAATGCCAGATGCAAGGGAGGGCACCAGGATGAGGTCTCTTGTTGTCTGGTGTGCTCCCTGGGGCATTTGGTGGGCCGCTGTGAGATACAGGAAGCTGAACTAGATGGGCCTATGGCCTGATCCAGTGGGGCTGTTCTTTTGTTCTTATGTTCTTATGACTTGGGTGATTTTAAAAGGGGCTTCATGGAGAATTCATGGAGAGTGAGACTTTCAGTGGCTACTAGTCATAATGGGTATATGGTGGTACCTCCAGGTTCAGAGGCAGTATCCCTCTGGATACCAGTTGCAGGGAGAGAAGTCTCTTTCTCATGCTTGTGAGTTTCCCAGAGGCAGCTGATGGACTCTTGTGGAAATGCTGAAGATGTTCAGCTAGATGAACCTCTAGCCCTAGTCCAGTAGGTCTTTTCTTATGTTTGTATGTTATAAGAATTATTATATTTATGCCTAGTAAGCTATAAAAAGACTATTTCAGTTGCATATTATTGTTCCTTTTTCAAAGCAGAAACTTTATATTTCAAAAGATGTAACACATTCACCATTAGAAAAAGCAATAATAAGCTTTCTGTAGTATAGTAAAGCTGCAGTGACGTTTTGAGTTGCACAAAGGCAAATGAGTTGTCATTCCTATTATTGGATCAGACCACATATTAGGTACAATACACATCGTATTTTTCGCTCCATAAGACGCACCTAGTTTTTAGAGGAGGAAAACTTACTTTTAAAGTAAGCCTGCCCTCCCCCTGTGGCGCCTGCGCAAATGAGGACCTTGCCCCCGGTGCGGACCTTGCCCCCTTTGTTCTCCGCCTGCCCTCCCCCTGTGGCGCCTGTGCAAATGAGGACCTTGCCCCCGGTGCGGACCTTGCCCCCAGTATTCGCTCCATAAGATGCACAAACTTTCCCCCCACTTTTTTGGGGGGGAAAAAGTGCATCTTATGGAGCGAAAAATATGGTAGATCTAAGTAAGAGCCTAGTTCTGTGCAAGTACTGAAGAATCCGCAGTCCAATTAAGCATGTGTGTGTGCTTAAACTTTTACACTGCCCTATTCTTTTTTCAGAAAGAACTTCTAATACCTGGTGGAATTCAAAGTTGGGGATCCTATATCTTCAGGGTATGTAGGATTTTACTTTGTTCATTTCAAAACTGTTGCATTCCAAAAATGAAAAATGCAGCATGTATCAAGGACAGCAAATCCTGCTTCAGCAGCAGTTCTTGAGCTGGCTAAATGTGGCCCTCAATAGTAGGTTGGTAGGTGATGTAATCAAATATATCTTCTCTGTGGTATTTCTTTGAATGTATAATACACTTACAGCCCAATCCTATCTCCTTCCATTATAGCATGCAGTCATGCCAATGAAGTGTGCGCCAGATGCTGTGGTGGTGGTGGTGGTGGGGATGATCAGACAGCCTGCAGAAGGTTTTACTTACCTCCTGATAGATTGGCCAATAGTCTATGGGTCATTTTGGACCTGCACCAGTCTTTTTACTGGCACAAGTTCGAGGAGAGCCAGGTATTGTGTAGGGTTGCAAAATGGGAGATAGGATCTAGCGAAAGTCACTTCCACCAGAACCACTCCCTCTTGCCCTTGACATACCACCCAGTTACTCCCCTTGTACTCCCCATCCCCACACACGAACTTCTCTCTATACCAACCTAAATGTCCTGGTGCTGTCTGGAGCATGCAGAAGCAGAGATCCACCACTGCAGCTGCCTTGTTACTGGGGTTTCAGCTGACCTGGCAGTAACAATCTTTGCACCATTGCAGAGCTTTTTACACCAGCGGGATGCTAATCCCGCTGGCATGAAAGGCTCATAGGATTGGGCTATTTGTAGATTTAGGGTGCTGTCACATCCAGTGTTTTTCTTCTTTTCTTACAACATTCAAACAGGTAGCATCCCATGAGATTTATTAGTGGGAAATTTATCCATCTATTTAGATCTGGAAGATCCAAGTTCAAATCCCCACTCAGCCATGGAACTTCCTGGGTGACCTTGGGCCAGTCACTATCTCTCAGCCTCACCTACCTCACAGGGTTGTTGTGAGGACAGAAAGAAGGGAGAAATCTCATACACCACACTGAGCTCCTTGGAGGAAGTGTGGAATAAAAATGTGAAATAATAATAATAGTCATGATGAGTATGTGTTACCTGTGGTTCAGTGGCAGTATGCCAATTCCAATGATGCAATGGATAGGAGAGAGGTATGCCTTTCTCTCCTGCTTGTAGGTTTCACAGACACAACTGGTAAACTACTGTGGAAACAGTATGCTGGGCTAGATGGGCCTTTGGCCTAATCCAGCAGGACTTTTTGTATGTTCTTAACCCAGCTCAAACCGATACAACAGTCTGAGCATGATTATTCCACACATCTCTCTTGAAACGCATTTCTATAAGGACATGACTGGCTAGCAAAAAAAACAAACAAAAAAAACAGAGAACCTTAATTGCTATCTATTTTGCGTCTATAGTACAAATAAGTAGTGAAGCAGGCAGAAAGGGTTTGAGCATGGAAGTGCCCTCCCTCGTATATTAGTCACATATATCTGCGTCTTTACTGATGAACAGTAGATTTCTTATTAAACCAGTTTGCAGAAGACCATCAGGTCTGCCTATGTTTAAAATAGTCTTTAGAGGTGTATTCTGTAAAAATTCGTAGAATGGTATTAAACAAGATGCTTATTTCTTGTCCAATATGGTTTCTTTTCTAGCCACGTAATGGAAGGAGATCATCTACTTTTCGTTAAAATGGTATTTATCTTACTTTCATGCAGAATGAACACCCAAACCTGTTTTATCTTTGCGTTATGCCAGAATCCACATCTTTAAAAGCAGGTTACATTATCTTTAGTGTCAGGAAGCTGTAAATGTAGTGAATAAACACGGATCAACATGGATTTTATATAGGAAAATGATACCTAGTATGATGGTATCTCTATTTTATCCAGTCTGTATTTGCTACAGCCAAATGAATCATCTAGCTGATCCTCAGCCCTAAGACAAATAAATTCTATATCCAAAACATCTCTGACATATACCTGCTCAGTCTTTTAAAGAGATAGTTCTTTGTGATGGTATTAGTGACTGCTTTGCAGGTCTGAAATAATGAACTATTGCAGTGTTTCTAAAACTGTGGGTGGGGACACAACCAAAACACACCTTCGTAAGCTCCCTTGTCAAGTTTGCAGAGGAAAATTGTTAGCTGGAATGCTAACTTGTGGTATGAGGTAATCTTCATACCCCCCAAAGTATAATGTCACATTTTCTGATTTTCTGTAGTAATTGCTGTGCTGCAGATCATGTATGAACTCAACTCAGCCTTTTGTCTAGCCTAAAGTCCCTAACTGCACATCTTGCTCTCCAGTTCAGCCTTCTGGGCATCTGGAATGACTGTGAAGGTTTGGGGAAACAGTCCTTGAACTCCATTTCTAGGGAGAGTCTAGTAAATGACTACACCTATATACTATATGTTAGGTCTCTTGCAGTCTCAGGAGCATAGGACCCCAAAAATATTCTCTCTCTCTCTCTCTCTCTCTCTCTCTCTCTCTCTCTCTCTCTCTCTCTGATCTAGTAGGTCATGACAGATTGTTGGTTTAAAAGTGGGTTTCAGTGCTAAAATGTTTGGGAAGCACTGAGCTATTGCATCAGATGGGTCATGAGTCACCCCATGTTATTAAGCTAGTGGAGCAGGGTGTGTGAGCACTACTGCACTGGAAACAGTCACCACTGACAGATGCTTTGTTGTGCCATCAGGTAATGCTGCTTTATGACACAAAAATGGTTGATGAAGGGGTGCCAGCTATGTGGAATGACCTACACATCTCGTATGTAGCAGTAACAAAATTGGTAATAGTGTCATTCTAGAATCAGGGGTTCCCAACCCATGGTCTGTGGACCACTGGTGGTCCGCAGCACCCTCTCAGGTGGTCCGCGACTTCTCTGGTGAAAAAAGGAAAACAAAATGCCCTTCCAGGAAGAAAAAAGCCTCTGCAGTGCCAGTAGCCAATCAGAGCAGCTCAGAGCAGCTCAGACCCAATCAAAGCATAGCCTTTCTCTGTCTCCTGCCTCCCCCTCCACCTCCCTTCCCTCCTTGTCTGTGAGTGCCCAGACAAGCAAAAAAGTGAAGCGCAGGCGCCTTGTAAGGTGTGAGCGTTTGTGCAGCCTCCTGGTTCAACTGCATGCAGAGGAGACGTGCCCTGCCACCGCCGCCTCCAGCCTGCTGCCTCCATTCCTTGACCCTGTGCCTTGAGGTGAGCCCTCACAGCCTGGTTTTTCAGGAGTCAAATCAGGACTGCAGCCAGCCTGGCAGGGGGCCGCTGCTACCGCTGGAGGAGGAGGAGGAGGTGGGGAGGCCTGAGGAGGAGAGAAATGGGAGTAATAAGGAGGAGGAGGAGAAGGAACAGGCTCCCAAAGGCATCGCTGGCTGGCTAGCTGGCTGGCTGGCTGGGGATTTCCCTGGGAGTGGGTTTCTTTGGATGTGATTTCCCTGGGAGTCCAGACTCCAGCTGGCCAGGGAACACAGTTGGAGGCAGTGCGGCAGCAGGAGAGGGGAGAAACAGTATGCTCAACCCCCAGCCCTGGTACCCCCTCCCCAGTTGGCAGGATTGGGCCTCCTGGATGTGCTGTTCTAATGCCCAGGGGTGGAGCAAGTGATCCAGGCAAGCAGGTTTTGGCACCCCTTTTGGGGAGGGAAACAGGCAGCACTTCTGCTGTCTTACTGCAAGCTGCCCACCTGGAGAGAAGCAATCCCAGAAGTTGCAGAACAGGCACCACCGTAGCCAAGTACAGCAGGTGCAACCCTTGACTTTTCCTCCTCCCAGAGCAGCAGCAGCTTTGTCCATGGGGAGTCCTCCCACACTTGGCCAGTTCCCTGTCTCCTCAGATTGCAATCCTATGCATGCTTACCTTGGAGTAAGCCCCATTGACTATAATGGGACTTACTTCTGAGTAGACATGCCTAGAATGGGGCTGTTAGTCACACTGTGGCAGTGATGAACTTCTCCAGAAATTTCTCCAATCCCCTTTTAAAAGCATCTAGTCTAGGCACCATCATCACATCCTGGGGCAAGGAGTTCCACAGACTAATGGCAGAGTAGGCAGCTGTTGTTTTGTGGCTGCAGCCTACCTATAGGCTTGCTTACACTCTCTTAGCTCCAACCAAAGTAGTCCACAGCTAGAGCATGACAGCAATTAGAACAGGAAGTGAAGAGAGGCTTCCCCCCCCCTAAAGACCTTGCAGTGCACACCAAAAAGGCTTTTCTTCCTGAGACATGCAGCAGCCATTCTGAGATGTCTTTCTGAGCTGGTGCTTCCTTCACACGTCTCTTCTCCTTCAGGACCCACCTGCCTAAATTGTGTTGAACACTTTCCTAAGGACTCTGGACTCGCAAGTGGGGGGGGGGGAGCAGGACCAGGGCTGTGTAACAAAAGGAAATGTGAAGGGATGTGTATGCTTTTTGTTGGCTCATTTAACTACCTTGCATGACTTGTCTATAATCCCCTTGTGCTTACCCTCTCCCTTTTTGAGTGTTTTTCCACACTTAAAAGAGGCAAGGACTGTGCGTAATGTGGTTTGGTGTGGGAGAAAAGAGACTGGATTGAATTGGGTGGGTGTGAAAGCCTCTGAGTTGGCGGGGAATTATTATGTGTTCCATGTATTCCATGTAAACCCAAGATTTTCACAGCTAGTGAAGCAAGTGGAAGCACAACCATCACATTAATTATTAAATAATCTTCTTATATATTACAATTTTAATTGTATTTTTTGTGTGCGAGGGTGGGGGGGGTTGCATGTGGTCCCCACCTTCTCAGAATTTTGCCTTCGTGGTCCCTGAGCTCCTAAAGCTTGGGAACCACTGTTCTAGATGTTATAGTCCAGCTTGTCTCACACTCTGGTAGTGTTCTTTACACCCCTCTCCACACCCACACACACACAGAGAGAGAGAGAGAGAGAGAGAGAGAGAGAGAGAGTTTTCTTTGCTACAGCTATAACTATTTTTTAACGCACTTTTATGAACAGGTTAAATAATATCCCATATCATGTTACATATCCCTTAATTAAGCATGTTTTCTCTCCTGCAGGATTTCTCATTCTTCAAACTAGAACAACCATAGAATTGCAAACAAGATGGGCAACCTACCCTTTAACACTTGTAAAAGTCTTTTTTTTAGGTATTCCATCCACAATGTAAATTTCTCATAATTAACTTGCAAATGTACCTTTCCGGAAGCATCTTAAAATAATTCCATTCTCTTGTGTTCCGATATTTGCAAATGTGTGTAATAAAACTATAAACAAAATAGTGGTGTTGTATAGTTGCATGCAAAAGACTTTGTCCTTAGCAGTGTTGCTATACTGGGGTTCTTTTTTGTTGCAGATAAAGGCACTCAGTAGAGGGCTGTTTTTAATGAGAATATTTTAATGGGAATTTTTCTGTGTTTAATGTTTAATTTTCTGTGTGTGGTTCAAGATTTGCAATTATGGTCTAAGTGGTTTTGTAATGTAACTAGTATGATAATGTCAAACACAGAATCAAACTGGCCCTTCTTGCATATTGTAAAACTTATTTCAGAGCAACAGAGCAATGTAACTGTAGTCAATGCTATTTAGCAGTACACACTTCAATACTTTTATTGGCATATTTAAAATTGGAGAGAATAAATAACATAATAAATAGAACAGCTTTAAAGATGTTAACTTCGAACTTTGGCCTTAGAGACTACCGCTAAAAATTCCGCCACCAAGTTGGTAATAGGAGGGGAATAATCACTAAGAAGAATTGGGAAAGGATCAACAAGGGAAACAGGAAGAGAAGAAAGAAAAGAATCAAATAAGTGAACCATGAAATTGTGATGAGCAGTGCACCGAAGAAGGATATGATTCAGAGTGTCTGGTTCAACTGAGCAAAATAAACATAATCTGTTTGAACAAGGAGTTTTAGAAAATCTCCCTCGGTGTAAAGCCGATGGAAAAATGTTCAGTCTCGCCAACATAAAAGCCCGTCTTTTACTAGGGTTAGTAAGTTGGGTAAAATAGTTTGCAGGACGGCCAAGAGAAGGGGACAAACCAAAAAAGAGAGGCAAGCAGGTCGGATTTAAGCTAGACAGTAAAATCGCATTCTCTTGCTCCCAAAGTTTGAGTTTAATGAGATGATGTGCTTTTTGAAGGTCCATATCAGCTAAGAGTTCAGGAGAAAGATCTAAGGAAGATAGTTTGGCATCAATGAATTTAAACCAACTGGATGAAAAAGAATCTTTTAATAAATCTAAGAGAATAGAATTCGAGTGGATATTAAGATGGAGTCTAAGCCAAAACTTAAAAGTAAAAGTCCAAGCTACAGTAGTGGGGAGATGGATACCCAATTCCAAAACCATAGTGGACAACCTAATTAAGTTTGGAACTCCAAGAATTCTTCTCAGAAATTTAGCAGTTACTTTATCTCCTGATTAGCTGCTTCAATCCAAACAGCTACTCCATAAAGTAATTGAGGGAAAACTTGAATTTGGAGAGCATGAATGGCAACAGGGATGTACTGGTTGCCCTTGTAAAAATGGAATCGGGCAATCGCATTTTGAGATAGCAGAGCAGAAGAGATAGCAGATCTACGATGGTACAACCAAGAATGTCGATAATAGAAAATAATTCCTAGGTATCTGAAGGATTTAACTTGTTGGAATATTAAGTTATCAATCCTCCAGGGGGATGGGGCCCAGGATTTAGAAAAAACTAAGATCTTTGTTTTTTCAGAATTGATTGACGAAAGATTAAGGAGACAATATTCTTGGAAAGAGATCAGCAATCTATGAAGACCTAACTTGGTAATAGATAGTAGCACAGTATCATCTGTATATAAAAGGAGCGGACTGGGGGTGCCATTTAGGGAGGGGGCAGAGATTCCTAAAGAAGGGAGAAAAGAGGGAAGATCAGCAAGATAAAGGTTGAATAGAAAAGGAGCAAGAATACATACCTGTCGGACACCCTTGCTATTTAGCAGTATAAAGCATTACAAAGGGAAAAATTGGATGTTCATGAATATAACTCATGTTTAGAAAACACACTAGCAATAGCCAGTTCTTGAGCTTACAAAATTGATGAATTCCAGAGTAGTTTGTGTTTGCTAAAATAAACTGACACAACACATTTTTCTAGTAGTGTTTCTCAATGTTTGTCCTCCGCCATATCACTTCACATGGTCCACCTATTTGAAGTACCATCGGAAATAACTGGGGCTTACATCATCTCCAGTTACTTCTGGGTTTGGAGGCCAGATGTGATTTACAAACCCCAGTAAGAGGCTTAGGGTGGATGGGAGGATTTTTCAAGTATGTAAAAGCATGCTTTGGAGCTCTGCCCAATGAGCTGAGCCTCCTACTGCTGTTTGTTGTGACAGGTTCCTGGTCTCATTGCTGGGCAGCAAGTGTCCAGTGGTCCCATGCACCAGACACCACCTTAAGTACAACTGGTGGTACCCGCTCCACTGGTTGAGAAACACTGTTCTAGTATTTTAAAGATAAACAAATATATTAAGTTATTGTCATCGCTCAGGACTTAATTTGTGCTATGGATCACTAGAGGTTGGTATTTGTGCAAGGACATAACTGTGGAATACATGGTTGTGGTTATGCATTGGTTCAAGAACACAATGCATAAACTAAAGCACTTCATTATAAGTGCCTTTCTTTGTATATGTATTGTGCCTTCGCTTGTCACTGAGTTAGCACACTGTACTACCATATATTGAATAGTTGCAGCAGCGGACCTCCACAGCCCTGCACCCAGGGCAAAGGTCCGCTATGGCGCCCCCTGCAGGCTATCACCACCCCTGACCACAAAAATCCCCCCCATTAACCTGAGGGTCACAGAGTTTCATGCGACCCAAAACTACGTTGGGGAAGCCTCTCTGAATTTCCCTGATGCTATAAACTTTGCTTCCAGGAAATCGGAAACACAGTTTCCACCCCTGTCGGGAGCCTCAGAGAGGCTTCCGCGGGGTCCTAGTGGCTTGCGCCTTTTGCCCCATTGGACCTAATGGTATGTCCACAACTGGATAGTTGTGGGAAAAGCTTCCACAAATGGTGCTGCCTCTCATTTTAGAGGTTGTTTGCCTCCATTTCTGATGTCTACCACACATATGGAAGAGGCTGATAGTACCCTGGCTGGAGTACCAACATACAGAATTCACACGCACTTACTACGTACTCACGCTCATCTTGCTTTTGTATATTTATGAGTACATCTCTCTCTGTCTCATGTGTGCATATTGCTGAGAGATATGTTTTTTCTCTGATGTGCATGGAGTTCTCAGGATGGCAGTTGGCAACACTTGTTATTCTCTTGGCTCCACCCACAGTTTCTTCAGAGCTTGTAACATTCTAAAGCTGTTGGTTGGTCATTTCACCTGCCTGACTTGCCAGCTGGGCTGGTCTTCATATTGCATGAGTACTGCAGGTCCAGTTGATGAGAGATTACCAATATGCAGGTCAGAGAAGTGGGGTTGTGTGGCATACATATTATTGGCATTTTCTAAGACACGTGTAACATGCACACATAGGGGTCTGACCACATGTGTAGGAACTGAGATGAAAAGAGGAGGAAAGCAAGGATATAGGGGCAACAATATCTAGCTCTTATTGAGGGAAAAGTATTATTAAGAATATTTATGTACTGCTTTTCAACAAAAAGATCACAAAGCTGTTTACAGACAAAATCAAATAACTAAATGGCTCCTTGTGCCAAAAGGGCTTGCAATCTAAAAGATGCAAAAGAAAACCAGCAAACAGCCATTAGAAGATACTGTACTGGGATGAAGAGGGACAGTTATTCTCCCCCTGCTAAACATAAGAGCATCACTGCTTGAAAAAGTACCTCTTTGCCAATAACCAGGAAGGGGAATCAAAAAGACAATGCAATATTCACACATGTTCACTCACACAACTCTGCCTTAACTGACTTTAATGGTTTCTATACAGGTAAAAAGAGAAAGAGGAAATTCTTACAAAGAAAAGGGGTGTTTTATAGCACAAAAATGGAGGAAGAACAGAACAGCAGTGTCTTAGAAATCCAGGAGATTGCCCAGGGGGAGCATGGACTGAAGAATTTGGGCTTATATGGTAGCAGGGGAAGAGAGGGAAAGGAGGAAGGCTGAAGAAGAGAGCTAGAAATTGGGGAAATTTCCAAACATTTTGTGGCACCATGACTTGGGTCTGTGTCCTCTGTAGCCTCATCCTGGGCTGCAACAAAGAAGTGAGCCCCTCTGCAGAGTATACAACACTCAGGCTGCAATCCTATGCTTGCTGTCCTGGGAGTAAGCCCTACTGAACACAATGGGACTTACTTCCAAGTAGAAATGCGCAGGATTGTGCTATCAATCATCTACTGATGGGGAAACTTGCCTTCTCACTGCCTGATTACTCTTAACTGATGTCCCAAGATGGCAGTAGGAAGTGGGGATCTTCTCAGCATACTGAGAAGGTGCTTAAATTATCAAGGAACACCATCAGTTTTTTTTACCATTGACAAGGCACATCATGCTGCTGGAGGGAGGCTCACATTCCCCAATGGTCCTACTAAAAAATGATCCTACTCCTCAAACTCCTTCAGCACAGCTGTGGAACATTCATGGCACACCAATGTGATGTGGTAGAGTGGTTGAAAATCACTGAGATAAGGGAAACCATGCTTGGGAGACCTGGGGCTAATCTATAGGCCATGTCTGGCTAGTACAGTGATTTTCAGCCAGTGTGCCATGGCACATATGCCTCGAATCATTGAAAATTGCTGACCTCGAACAGTAAGAGGCTGCCTTATCAAATGTTTTATTATTTTTTATATCAACCTTCTTAATGAAAGACCTGGGGCGAATCTATAGGCCTCTCCCTTACATGGTATAAGATAGAGCAAACAGTCCTAGATTCCAAAGCACATTCACTACCTTCAAATCAAACACTGGAGGAAGGGACAGAAACAGTAAGGGGCCTATCCTATCCAACTTTCCAGCACTGGTGCAGCAGTGCCAGTGGGGTCTGCACTACCTCCTGAAGTGGGGAGGCAGTCACAGAGGCCTCTTCAAGGTATGAGAACATTTGTTCCCTTTCCTCAGGGCTGCCTTGCAGCTGCATTGGCATTGGATAGTTAGATAGGACTGGGCCCCAAGGCTGCACTCCTATACATCCTTTCCTTGGGGTAAGGATGCCCTATTAAACACAATGCAACTTACTTCTGAGCAGACATGCATAGGATTGTGGGCTGTATGCCATCAATTTGATTGCACATGAAATAAACATAATAAAGAGGAAGGACTAGACTCCTAAACTTATCATCAATTTGACTGCACAAGACACAGAAGATGGGGGAGGGGCTGTGGTGACTAATGGTTATGGGTACCAAAGGCCAAGGTTACTTATTACAGTACTTTCTGCTGAGATGAGGTTGTGTTTTGGGAGGGACTGTGGGGCAAGATTGCCAAGACACTGTGATCTCCTGGCTCAAAGGAAGGGGGAAAGGCTGGAAAAGAGAAGAGAGTGGTCTGATATCTACCCTGGGTACTGGTTGGCACAGCAGTTCTTGGGTAGTGGAGTGAATGGCGGTGTTTGATGCAGCACTGAACTGTCCATGAGGAGCAACACAAAAGCAGCAGACAGGTGGACAGCAACAGAAAGAACATGAGGGGTCTGTGACTCAACTTTATATGAAGAAAATCCCCATTGGAAAGCATAGAGGCTGTGCTGGGGTTAGCTCATCAAGGACCATTTCTTTGTGTCATGAAGGCCTTTGATGGCCTATCCCTGGTTGGAAAGAAGTACTCATCTTTATATTCTCACCCTGGGGAGGGAGCAGCAGGGGACTTCTTGACTGCTCTGGAGGCCCATGCGTCAATTAACACACAACTCATGATTGAATTTACAGTGATGTTGGTGAGGGAGGACAAAGTTGAAGGCACTTTTTTGTAATCACTGACAGCTTGCTCTGGCGGCCCATGCGTCAATTAACACACAACTCATGACTGAATTTACAATGAAGTTGGTGAGGGAGGACAAAGTTGAAGGCTCTTTTTTTGTGATCACTGACAACTTTGTTGACAGTGAACTCAGAGACTCCCAGGATGTGGCCTTGTTTACAGGTTGTGCCACATTCCCTTGCAAGGAATATCACCAAAGCAGAATGTGTGAGCCATGCAGCAGTATATGAAGCAAAGATTGATCGTTCAGAACACAAACACCCAGTCTGAAGTTTATTTGGAAGCTTTGACGCTTGCTTCCCATTGATTATGATTACCCAGAGGTGAAAGGAAAGACTCTGAGCATGCCATGTTGATCAGGGGTATTTTGTTAGGATTGGGCCATTTATCAAGTATTCAACAGGTACCTGAATCCACACTGGTGGATTCCTCATCATTAATTTTAACACCATCATATGTCTATGAGAAAACATGAAACTTCCTTCTGTTGGTCACACTGATATTCCAGAGTGCATATGCATTCAAGAAGAGCAAGTTCATATTGTGTTGTGGAACATGATAATGGGTTCAAAGTATTCATTATCCTCAAGCAAATGCCCAATCTTATGAAGAAATTTATATATCACTGTTCAGAAACGGCAAACACATGGCTATCCATGCAAAAGGTAAAGGGATGCCAGTAAATCCCACCATATACTGACATACTCCCTGAGACTTGCATCTGCCCCACCACAGCACATGCCTGTACAGAGAAATCAGTGTTCCTGATTGTGGAGAGAAAGTTTCCCCAGGAACATTTGTCAGTGCAGACAAATGCTGTATGAGTGAGGGTGTGGCTTAGGGAGTGCATTGGTGTAGAGGCTCATCTGTATGCTCCTGGCCCCAACATCATATGGATGATGTCCACACAATTGAAGTTTCTGAACATGGGGTTGTTCAGCAAGTATTAAGGTACTACAGCCAAAGAAATAATCATGTTCCAGCTGGATGTGTACCCAACTCCTCTCCATTGGATGCAATTGGTTGCAGAAGTGCACAATGCCAATGTCAGGACACAGGTTTTACTTCACATTATGGAAGGGAGAACATGAGTCTGCGGGTTCTGGTGGAAACCTATGTCTATTTCAACACATAGTTCTACCCTAAGAGATCCCGTCTCATATTGCAGACACTACAAGCACAGGACCAAAGCAGCGTTTTTCAACCAATGGTACTCATACCACCAGCAGTACTTGAAGTGGTTCTGGTGGTACAGATGGGACCCCTAGACACCCACCACTTGGCAGCAAGACCAGCAATGCAATGCAACAACCAGTGGTAGAAGGCTTGGTTCAGTGGGCAGAGCTCCAATGTGTGCTTTTCACACACTCAAAAAAGCCATCCCATCCACCCTGAGCCTCTTACCCATATTTGTCGCATTGTGCCTGGCCTCCCAATCCAGAAGTAACTGGCTATAACATAATCACTAGTTATTTCCAGTGGTACTTCCAATAGGCGGACCATGCAGAGTGGTGCAGCAGGACAAACACTGAGAGATGCTGGAATAGAGTGCCGTAATGTGAGGATAATTTGAGTTTTTTCTTTAAATAGGACCCAAATGAAGACACAGAATGGAATGACATATTAAGAGATTTTGGGATTCTGCCTCCAAAAGAAGAGGTTAAGGATGAAATTGAAGAAATGGTTCTACGTTTACAGAAAGAAGCAGAAGGTATGTATAGCTGAAATGATTATTAATTATGAAAATTAACATGATCATTCAATTCAGTGATGTACTGGACCAGGGGTGTCAAACATAAGGCCCGGGGATCAGATGCAGACCGTGAAAGCTTTTTATCTGGCCCTCAGGCTCTCAGCTGCTAAGATGTCACTGCTGCAAGGGCAGCCCACATAAAAATTGGGCTGTCCAGTACCTTGAAATCTGATAAAGATTTGTGTGTTTTCTCTTCTGTCATTTGTAGCTGATAAGTTCCTAAGTGAGAAAAAGTGCTTATTTTTGGTTATGACCTGTTTAATGACGTCACTTCCTGCATAATGACATCACTTCCGGCCCTCAGCTGGCATCATGAATGCTTTTCGGCCCTCTGTATGAAATGAGTTTGACACCCCTGTACTAGCCACTATAGTGCAACACAGGAAGTAAGTTGTCCGTGTCTGGTGGGTTGAATTTACAGACTCCAGTACATTCAGAAAAACTGGACAGTAAAGCACACCTGGGACAATATTAAATTAAAATGCAGATGGGAACCCTTTGAGAGCTTTTCTTTCAGAGCATATAGCAGCTGCATGAGGCCAATCTGAATTAGGACCATGAAAGGGGCAGAGGGTCAAAGCCCTCCTCTCCCTGGCCCTTCCCAGTTTAGAAAAATGGCCCCATATGGCAATTTACATTTTTAAAACTAAACACTCAGACTCCACACATGCAACCTGTGTGTCATCTAGTTTAGTCTTGAGAGAATAATGACTTGGAGCCCAATCCTATCCAACTTTCCAGCGCTGATGCAACCATGCCATTGGGGCATGCACTGCATCCTGTGGTGGGCAGTGACAGAGGTATCCTCAAGGTAAGGGAATGTTTGTTCCCTTACCTTGGGCTACACTGCATTGGTGCTGTAAAGTTGGATAGGATTGGGACCTTGGTCTAATAAAGGTACAAGATCAGTTCATGGTTAAAGTGAGATTTGAACCAGGAAAGCCTTAGATCATAGCCACTGTCTTGTTGCTGACTGCCAAGTTTTCCTTTTGACTTCTTTCCTTTTAACAATGGAATTGTTATGGTGATTCACTGTCTTCTCATAAACCTCAGATGGAAGCATTTGTACCCTTTGCTTATGGATAAATTTCTTCCACTCAATAAATGAATTTATTCATTTCACCCCATTCCATTTTAGTGAAGCCATATGAAAGAATGTGCCTGGAACAACTGAAAGAAGCGGAAGATGTATTTGATGAGGAAGATATGAAAGCTGTTGAATTGTATAGGTATGTCAAGTTCGCACAGGGACATGTGGTGTGGGGGTGGCAGGTGAGGCAGAATTGCCCCATTGTTGTCCATGGAAAAGCACCATAGCTGCCCTGCTTGCTTACGCCTGAGGAGGCTCTCCCTACACCCAAGAAAGCAGGTGTAAGGAGAGCCTTCTCAGATGTAAGCAAGCAGGGCAGCTGCAGTGCTTTTCCATGGACAACAGTGGGGCAGTTCTGCCTCACCTGCCCCCCCCCCCCCCGGTACAGCATGTCCCTGAGTTGGCAGTATCCATAGTCACAGCCCGGGTACAATGTCAGATTTATTTCACATTATAAGAAGGATAAAGATCCTAACCAGCAGATTAAATACAGAAAACGATAGTCATTTTTTAAATTCATAGCTAACAAAATACTACTGAGTCATTTAATCTATTGAAGGTAATTCTTGCAAGTTCCAACTACATGCAGAAGAATTTCTACTCATTCGAATGCAGATGAGATTTCAGTGAATGGGTTGCGCCACCTAGTGCTTTCATATTCAAAAACAATTGTTTTATGTTTAGTTTAAGAACATAAGAACATAAGAACAGCCCCACTGGATCAGGCCATAGGCCCATCTAGTCCAGCTTCCTGTATCTCACAGCAACCCACCAAATGCCCCAGGGAGCACACCAGATTTGCTTTGCTCCTAATTGGCATACTGATTGCTCAGACTCCAGACTCCAGTACTCTTCAGATTAACTCTCTGCTCCATAAAATTATATTTTGGGGTTTTCTTCATTTACGGTGTGCCTGTGATGTTGCTTTGAAAAACCGTGCGTTTATTAGACCTTCACTCAAGGAAATCTTGGTTGACCGATGGTAAGAGCAGTACAGCACAATCCTATGCACGTCTACTCAAAAGTAATTCCCATAAATTTAATGGGGCTAACTCTCAGGTAAGTGTATGTAGGATTGCAATTGTACAGCCCAATCCTATTGCTGATTTATGACAGCAGAATATCTGTTCTGTTTTGGTAAAACGCCAAGTGACAGCATGAAGATAATGATTTGTTATGTAAAAGGGGACAACAAAATTTTCTTTCCAAATCAGGAAACAACGCTTAGAAGAATTAAAATCTCTGCAAAAGAGACAAAGATATGGAGAACTAAGAGAAATTTCTGGTCAACAGTATGTGAAAGAAGTTACAAATGCCCAAGAAGGCGTGTGGGTTGTCATTCACCTATACAAATCAAGGTAATCACAAGGTTTCTGAATATTGTATCTGAAGATGTAGCAGGGATGTGTTCAAAGCACAGACCCCAAGTAGGGAGTTGAGAACTGAGTCCGTGACCCCGCAACTCATCTTGTGAGTCATAACATGTGGTTGTTGTGATTCAGGTCACAAGACATTTTGAGTCTTTCATGTGGGGGTGGGGGTGATGGGGTGTGTGTGGGAGTTGTCATTTCATACTCCCCCTGATTTTCCCATCCCATCTGCACTCCAGCTATGCATAGGGAGTTCATTACTTCCACTTATGTAAACAAAAGCTGTGCTGTTATTTGAGTTTAGCAGTACAGAAAAACTATTGGTTACATATGAACCCCAGTGACCTCCCCAGTTCACATCCTGATTCCCCAACCTTGTGCAGTCCAAAAAAAAAGCAAGCAAGAACACACACATGGGACTCGAAATAGGGACTCAAGTCATTTTGAGTCTAGACTCTTTATTGAGTCACTAACCCCAAGTCACAAGTCGAGTCAGTATTAGTGAAGTCCATAACTCATCATCAAAAATGCATTTTGAGCAACTGGAGTCAACCCGAGTCAAGTGCCCATCCCAGTGATGTACACATATTTCCTTAAGACTTGGTTAAAAAAAAAAAAAAAAAAAGACTGCACATACAAACTTCAGAAAAGAGGGGATTACTCTGGGTCATTACCTGAAAATTCACCTACCCATGAACATTACTACCTGGTGTATCTTGAGATAAATATTTCTATCTGTACTAGATATATCCACTTCTTCCTGTCTGGATAACACTGATATCTGCACTTTAGGAGTATTTATCAGTACACGCTCTATGTTCCTTACCTATTCATATACTACAGGTCATCATCATTTACTTTGGGAAGGGACCCAGCCTGGTGGGCCAGTGCAATGATTTATGAATGCTTTGTCAGAAATAGCTTTGTCAGGAAATATGCTGAGCATATCAAGGAGATGCTTGGGATGGTAAACCAACGAATCAGGTTTGACCCTTACTTCTGATGTGCACATTGTGTTTGAGTTAATTGGCAATACCTAAGGAAGTGTTTTAATGTTTTATTCTCTTTAATTTGTGGCAGAGATTAATGATCAAACACATTTTTTCTTATTGGGATTTTCTTTTTTTTAGCATTCCAATGTGTTCGTTAATCAATAAACACCTTAGCCTACTGGCTACACAATTTCCGGAAACTAAATTTTTGAAAGCCGTTGCAAGCAGTTGCATTGAAAATTATCGTGACAGTTGCTTACCTACAATATTTGTGTACACAAATGGAGAGATAAAAGGAAAGTTCATCGGAACCGCAGAATGTGGAGGAACAAAGTTGACAGTGGATGGTAATGTTCCCAACATCTGCCAAACAAACCAGAGGTCTCTTGCCAGTACGCAGACTCCAGTCTTTCCCATCTTTGAAAGCCTTCGAAACATGCACTTCTCTTTTCTGCACATTATTTTCCCCAACTTTCTTCCCTTCTCCAGTCCTTCCTTCCAAGTCTTCTGGTGTGCTTCCTTTGGCCATCTGCTTTCCAGTGGCATCCCTAGGGTTTGTGTCACCCAGTGCGGGAGGCCAGCATGTCACCCCCATGATTGGCCTCCTCCCATGCAGTGGGCATGGTACCATCCCAGGCAGTGGCTGTGGCAATGCATCATCGTCCTGCCCACCCACTGGTGCTTTGGCTATAACTTTAGATAGACAGATACTTCAGCGGAGTTTGTTTCATTGCATTATGCATCGAATGATCTATAACAGGGGTGTCCAAAGTTTTTGGCAGGAGGGTCACACTGTCTCTCTGACACTGTGTCAGGGGCCGGGCAAAAAAAAAGAATTAATTTACATTTAAAATTTGAATAAATTTACATAAATGAATATATTAAACATGAACTTATATGAATGAATGAAGGTCTTGCAATAGCTCATGGCCTATAAAAGGCCTTGCACAAAGCAAGGCCAACCTTTCCTTTGCTGCCACTACTGCATCAAAGACATGAAACAACAAGCAGTAGAGGTAGCCCTCATCCCGCAGCTTACGCGAGAGGTCAAACAGTTGCCCTCATGCTGAGAGCAGTTGCGTCGGACCAGTGTGGGCTCCAACAAATCTTCAGAGTGCCAGAGGCTTATTGGAGACTGGGGGCTCCTTGAGGGCCGCATTGAGAGGCCTTGAGGGCCGCAAGTGGCCCCAGGGCCGGGGTTTGGGCACCCCTGATCTATAACATGACGGTATTATTCCTTAAAACCACATTTTTTTACTATTTTGGCCAGTAGTAGAGTCACCCCCCCAGGCATGTCACCCGGTGTGACCTGCACCCTCCACACCTGCCTAGTGATGCCACTGCTGCTTTCTCAACACCCCACCCCATCCTCAGCTACTTTTTCCCTATATCTCTGTTTTATTGTTATCTAACCTTCCTGCTTGCCTTGCTACTCTTGCAGAATCTTTGTTTCTCAGCCAGTCAGAAACAGAAATGTGTTATTCTTCAAATTAGAGCAGCTGAGCCAATGGCAAGAAGCCCTTTTGATTATCCAGTCCCTTTGTAATAGGCAGGCCACTGAGCTAACGATACCACCATGTTGGCCCAATCCTATGTAAAGGAAGCACCAGCAGCATTTGCCCCTCTTGCACCTTAGGTACGCCACTCCCATTGCTATGTATGGGTGTGCAGGTTTTTTAATCTGTTTCCGGGCAAAATCTGTGGAATTATTTGCAGTGTTGATTTCTAGGGTGCTCAAATAGCGCTGAGCAGTTGTGTGAAACATAATGGCCCTTTCCTAGGCTGTCTTCCTGTAGTTCTGCCCCACAATATTTCACCTAGCCCTTTAGATTGTTGTTTGGATTTCTTTAAGATAATGCTAATTTGCTCTGCCTTAACAGTACTTTATGTTTCAGAACTTGAATGGAAGCTGGCAGAGGTTGGTGCTTTAAAAACCGATCTAGAAGAAAACCCCAAAAAGGGCATTGTGGATATGATGACTTCTTCTCTTAGGAATGCTTCCCGAAGCAGCAACTAGTCAAGAACTAGCAGAGGTCATGAAGAGACAATTGTGACTTAAGCAGGAAGAATACTGGAAGAGTTATAAGGGCTGTATTCATGCTTGGTCAAATTACACTGTAATTTCCACTGCTTTAAATAAAATAAACAACACTGTACAAATGCAATTGTACCAGTCTATCATATCTGTTCTCACAGAAAACATACACACACACACCCAACTTTGGTGTAGATCTCTAGGTATGCGCCAGTGCAGCAATTTCCAAACTGTGGGTTGCGACTCATTGGTGGGCCATGAGCTGATTTTTGGTGGGTCATGAAAAAGTAACAAGTTGGTGCCAGCTGAGGTGCCACAAGGTTTTCTGGGTTGCTACTGGTAGACATGGCCAATGAAGTGGGTCATGGTGCTAAAAGGCTTGGGAAGCTTTGCTCCAGCGTATAAGACCAGCTCAAGATTTCCCAGCACCTGTATCAGCCAAATGCGACCTGTCCTTGCACAGTGCCTTGGGGCCCAATCCTAAAGGGCCATAGTGCCAGCTCTGGGTATTGCAAACATGCCGTGAGGCATGTCCAGGGCACTTGGGGAGGAGGGGCTGCCATTCAGCGCTGGGCCCCAGTGCCAAGAGGAGATGCCATGAAAGTGCCCATGGGCAAGTGGGTTTTGGAGCAGCAATGTGGGTTTTGGAGTGGGGGCATTCCAGGGGGGGAGGGTGGGGGAGAGCAGGACAAGGGGAATAACCAACCTGTGAATGGCGTATGTGGGATGCAAGTGGGGCAAATGCCCAAGGTGCCAAGTCTGCAGGGGTGATGCCACTAGTCTTGCACCCCTGCCACCTGTTTTTTATCATTTTTTTTAAAGAGAAAGAAGTCACCTCTTTCCCTTTAAAAAAAGCTATTCTGGGCGATCCCCTCCTTCTTCCCACTTTTTCTTAAAGGGGAGGAAGGGGGCAGCTCTCAGATCAGCGCAGTTTGAATCACACTGATGTGAGGGCTGCCCCCTTCTTCCCCTTTAGAAAGAAGGGGGAAGAAGGAGGGCGCTGCCCAGAATCATGCCAAGAGTGGCTATGAGCTTCAGTCACTTTTGGTGTGATTCAATGCCGCTCTGAGTCACCCTGTCCTCCTCTCCTTTAAAAAAAAAAGGCAGAGAGGAAAGACATGGTCTAGAGCACCATTGCACCAAGAGTTGCAGCCACTCCTGGTACGATTCTGTACTGCTGCACCCAACAGCCCCACTGGGGATAGAAGTAGGCTGTTTGTGCATCAAAGGATGGCCCCCCATTCCTGATCATGCTCTCGCTCTTACTTGGTCATGTGGACTTCTCTCCCATCTTCTTGCAATCCGTATGGGAGGAGAAGAGGTTTCCTGGTAAACTGTTTTATTTGAAACTTGCATTAAAATGATTTTTAAAAGTTGTATTTCTTATTGAATGAATGCTTTCAGTAGCAATGTCTTGTATTACACTGAGTATTTACATTCATTTCCTTATACCAGACAGGCATGTATCAGCTCAAATCAAGTTGTTTTTTAAAGCATCGCATACAGTTCACCTATAAAAAGACTGAATTTGTAGCGTGGGTGATGAATGACATCAGTATGAAAAAAGTCTGGGTGTCTGCAGGCTCACAAAACCAGCACATAATTTAGCACAGCTTGATGCTTTGACGGAGCAGTAAGCTCGTTTTAAGAATGCAGCTCATACGATTTAAAATCTTGATGGAAGTATGTGAAGGCTGCAGAAAAAAATGAGATAATGAAAGCTGTTAGTTGTGGCCATCAGTAACTAATTAATTCATACTGAACCTCTCTCTCTCTCTCTCTCTCTCTCTCTCTCTCTCTCTCTCTTTGCACATTTCCGTATATTCATCTCTTGACATTTCCATATAGTACCCTTGACTTTCTGCTTTCCTCCCAAACCACTCAGAGGAAATTATCTCAATTCAGAAAGCAATTTTGACTCATCCCTTAAAATAAACACATATGAAATTCTGTAATCAATACACTAATCAAGATTTGTATTTTCACTTAACAAAATTTAAGCATACTGAATCAGAAATTTCTGCTGGAATAAATGCACAACCTCTGCATTTTCCTTCTTACACAGGTGTTCCTTTCCATCAAATAAGTGCTATTCCAACTTCACTTCTGTTGGGGGTGGAATTCACACAAATTTGGGTTTGGGTTTCTTGTTACTTCTTAAGCATGTTCAACTGTTTCTCAGACTCCTATGTGTAGACCTCCACAGTTAAAGCCTTGATTTTCCTCAATGAAAGTTTTAGGAGAACTTCAGTCAGGATCAGGATCACCGGAAAAAACCTGTATGTACTCAGCATCAAAAGGCACTAAGTGAATGATCTCTGAGCACTGATGTCGCAGTGTCACTTAAGCTAAGAAGATGTACTCCTGCTCAGTCTCCCTGGAGAGGACATCACTGGGAATGCTCCACCCAAGAACATAAACTTTAAAAAAGGAGGAAGTGAAAATGCATAATCTTCCTACCTGCTTATTTTTTTTATTGACAAGCTCTATATGCCATGGGAAACTGTAGTGACAATAAGACCAAATTAAGAATGACACACGGAGAAAAACAACAAGATTGCGCTGTTGGTATTTCATTGATTTAGGGCGCAATCCTAACCCCTTATGTCAGTGCTTTCCAGCACTGACTTAAGAGCAATGCAGCTCTGAGGTAAAGGAACAAACATTCCCTTCCTTTGAGGAGGCCTCCGTGAGTGACACCCAACTGCAGGATGCAGCACATGTCCCATTGGCACCGCTATGCCAGTGCTGGAAAGTACTGACATAAGGGGTTAGGATTGCGCCCTTAGGTAAATAAGGTTCATTTAGTCCAATTCAATGACTTTTAATTGAATTTAATTTAATTCAATTAAATTGCTTTCTGCTTATTCCCAATTTAATTGCTTTCTGCTTATTCCCATATACTAAGATGAGGTTTATGCTATTACAGGGATTGTGGGTCTAGTCTGCCAAAATACAGTGATCTCCTGGTTCAAAAGCAGGGAAAAAGGCAGAAAGGGTTTGATAAGCAAATTCAAGAGGGCTAGGTAGCAGCCCTACCTAGTTTCAGAGAAGGAAACAAATCAAGGGAACCTGAGATTACTTTAACAGCAGAAGGCTTCTAGGTGGGTGGCTCACTGGATGCTATGGTGGGGCTTTGCCATAGTAGAAGGAGGAAGAGTATAGCAGAGAAGGAAAAAAGTCTGGAAAAAGAGAAGAGAGTAGTCTATCCTGGGTGCTGGCTGGCACAGCAGTTCTTAGGTAGCAGAAGGAACAGGGTGTTAGACACAGCACCAGCAGGTACCCAAACAATCCATGAGTAGGAACAGAAAAGCCATGGTAACAACACAACACATAGGTGGATACAAACAGAAGGAATGCAGCATGGGGAACATGAGGGGGTTGTGACCCAGTTTTTGTAGCCAAAATCTTCATAGGATAACATAGTTTATCAACACTCATTGTGTCTTGATGCCCTTCGATGGTTGGAGATGGTTGTCTTCTATGGCTTTACACTCTGAGGAGGGTGTGGTGGGGGACTTTTTTCTTCTGGAAAACCTGTGTTTCAGTTAACACACAACTCATTACTGATTTTGCTGTGAAGTTGGTGAGAGAAGCCAAGGTTAACGGCACTTCTTATGTGATCACCAGTGTCTAGAGATGTTGTTTTTGTTAAAAACATATAAAAACACAAAACACCACATTTTGCATTTAAAATATCTGAATAAAAATACAAAACACTGCATTTTGCTGTTTAAAATATTTTCCAGAAATTAAAATACGTAGATTAATTTTCCAGTTAGAAATAATACTGTGGTTGCCTCTGCTGACACTATATCACCTACCTACTACAGTTTAAAAGTGTTTAAAGTTAATTTAAAAATGAGAACTTGGAATAAAAACACATAACAACACTTTCTGACTTTTTCATTTTTTCAAATCACAAAATCTGCGAAAAAAATAAAACCATTTCCAAACACCCCTACCAATGACTTGTTTTATTTGAAATCAGAAAGCTGTCAGGATGTGGCCTTGTAGACAATTTGCTGATCAAGCAAAGTGTGACTGGTCACAACATTTTTCAAAGGCTTCTTCCAAGCTGCCTAGCAAGACTATGTGTGTGTGTGGGGAGGGGGGGGTTGCTGTAGTGAACCAAGAATTGGCCTTTTCCCTAAAGGCTTCTGGGCAGGGCATCCAAGAGGAGTCCTACCTGGGGGTGCAAAGTTCCTTTGGGACCCCTTCCCAAAAAGGGAGGGAGTGAAGCAGACTGGGGGAGCAATGGGGTGGGCAGCACCTCTGCAGCAGCTGCAGCCCCACAGCTGTGTCCCTTAGCTCCCATCCATTCCTTCATGGAAGCAGATCCACAAGCCAAAGAGCAACTGCAGCAGACCAGCTTCCTCCCATGGGACACTGTTAAGGAACGTATGCATTCCTGGGCCTGCTGCTGTGGCTTCTGGCAGTTCTTGCCGCCATGTGCCATGTGCATCCCATGCAGGCACCGAGTCTGGGTGAGACAGGAAAATATAAGATCCCAGGAAAATTCTGGGCCCCCTCCTTTGGCTCCTGGGCCCCCTTTCTGACCCTGGGCCTGGGTACAAATTACCCCCTTTACCCCCCTCTCCTAGGCCCTGCCTCTGGGCCATGATGTTTCCTTACTATCAGCCCAAGCAAAACTTTTTGAAGATTTATCCTTTTGATTCAATTTTTAAAAATTGCAGTTACGTGCACATGCCTTTAAATTAGTTTTTGTCAACATTTAAGAACAAAGCTTTTCTACAAAAGGCCATGCCCATTCTGGTCATTTGTTTATACAGGCGACATATTCAATACATCCTGTGTGAATCAGCAACTGTTTGAGGGTTGCTGTTTGAGGGTAACTCAGTTAATAAGTTACTTGGCAACTTCAGTGGCAAAACCAGTTACAATACATACAAACAAGATAAAAGACATATGTTGGACTTTAATGACCTCAAACCGTGTCTGAAGCAGTAATCAGTAGCTTGATGATTGTCATCAACCATGCATTTCCAAACTATAAATAAGGCCTAATGTTTGAAAAAGGTATATTACTTGAGTTCCATTTCTCAAATTTTATTGCTGATCCTTTACATAAAAGGTGATATAAGAGAAAATTAAGAAACAACAACAAAAAATCTAACCACCACTAACATTCTAGAGCAGTGCCATCTGTTCTGTGGATTCACAGGAATAGCAGTTTTTTGGGGGGAAATAGCATATACTGAGACATGAGACATGAGCATGTACTGAGACAGCCAGGAGGAGTCACTGTTCACAGCTTGGCAGACCTGAAACTGCTCCTGTTGGAAGTCATACCCAGATGCTTGGAAGAGAAGGATTCTACAAGCTGCTCAAAGAACAATTATTGTAAAAACTGATTTGTACTCTACTATGAAGCTTTGTAAGCTGCCTTGGGCATCTGCTTCAGCATGGGAAAGGTGGGATAGAAATTTCTCAAAATAAAAAAAATGCACTAAGGGAAGATAGAACTGTTTTGTTTTTTTAAATAAGAGACCTTAGGCCCAAATCCTACCCCCCCACCACCACCAGTACTGATGCAGCCACACCAAAAAGGTCCTCTTCCATGAATTTGTCCAATCCTTTTAAAGCTATCCAAGCTAATAGCCATCATCACATTTTATGGTGATACATTCCACATATTTATGTGAAGAAGTACATCCTTAGATCTGTCTTTCAATTTACTGGATGATCCCTGGTTCTAGTATTGCAAGAGAGGGAGAAACAACTTCTCACTTCCCACTCCCTCTACACACCATGAATAATTTCATAGGTCTCAATTATGTTCTTCTCATCAACTTTTTCCAAGCTAAAAATCCTAAACATTGTAGCCTTTCCTCACAAGGAAGGTGCTCCAACCCTCTGATCATTTTCACCTTGTCCAGCTATGTAATATCTTTCTTGTGGTATGGCAACCAGAATTGTACACAGTATTCCAAAGATGGCAGAAACACAGAATTGTACAGAGACATTACAATATTAACAGTCTCTTTTGCCATCCTTTTTCATGACCCCTAGCATGGATTTTACCTTCTTCATTGCTGCTGCTTACTGGGTCGATGTTTTCACAGAGGTATGAAAGACTGCAAGAGCCCTTTCCAGGCTGGTCACTGATAGCTCAGACTTCATCAGTATACAGGTATATGTGAAGTTGGGATTTTTTTTGCATTACTTCTTATGTTGATCGACACTGAATTTCATTTGCATTTGTTAATCTTTAATTTGTCAATACATTCTACAGGGGTGTCAAACATAAGGCCCGGGGGCCGGATGCAGCCCGCGGAAGCTTTTTATCTGGCCCTCAGCTGCTGAGCAGTGCTGAAGTGTTACTGTTGAAAGGGTGGCCCACATGATACTTGGGCTCCCCCATATCTTGAAATATGATAAAGATTAGCATGTTTTCTCTTCTGTCATTTGCAGCTAATGAATTTCTAAGTGAGAAA
This sequence comes from Tiliqua scincoides, assembly GCF_035046505.1. Taxonomy (NCBI): domain Eukaryota; kingdom Metazoa; phylum Chordata; class Lepidosauria; order Squamata; family Scincidae; genus Tiliqua; species Tiliqua scincoides. The sequence goes on from NC_089826.1 coordinate 66,234,533, forward strand.
AAGTGCTTACTTTTGGTTATGACCTGTTCAATGACATTACTTCCTGCCTAACAACATCACTTCTGGCCCTCAGCAGGCATCATGAATGCCATTCAGCCCTTGGTATGAAACGAGTTTGACATCCCTGTTCTAGAACCTCATCTCTTGTCACTTTTATTTGGCTTGATTCTTCAGATGCCCCCCACCCCAAGAAAGTCAGTTCAGACACAATTCTCTGCCCTATATCTTCTTTGGTAAAGACAGATGCAGAAGATTAACTCCTGACCGAGGAGTTAAGTCAGATAGAGGTTAAAAGAGAAGATGTTTCAGACCTCATTGATAAATTAAAGATCAATAAGTCACTGGGCCCTGATGGCATCCACCCAAGAGTTATTAAGGAATTGAAGAATGAAGTTGCAGATCTCTTGACTAAGGTATGCAACTTGTCCCTCAAAATGGCCACGGTGCCAGAAGATTGGAGGATAGCAAATGTCACGCCTATTTTTAAAAAGGGAAAGAGGGGGGACCCGGGAAACTATAGGCCGGTCAGCCTAACATCCATACCGGGTAAGATGGTGGAATGCCTCATCAAAGATAGGATCTCAAAACACATAGACGAACAGGCCTTGCTGAGGGAGAGTCAGCATGGCTTCTGTAAGGGTAAGTCTTGCCTCACGAACCTTATAGAATTATTTGAAAAGGTCAATAGGCATGTGGATTTGGGAGAACCCGTGGACATTATATATCTGGACTTTCAGAAGGCGTTTGACACGGTCCCTCACCAAAGGCTACTGAAAAAACTCCACAGTCAGGGAATTAGAGGACAGGTCCTCTCATGGATTGAGAACTGGTTGGAGGCCAGGAAGCAGAGAGTGGGTGTCAATGGGCAATTTTCACAATGGAGAGAGGTGAAAAGTGGTGTGCCCCAAGGATCTGTCCTGGGACCAGTGCTTTTCAACCTCTTCATAAATGACCTGGAGACAGGGTTGAGCAGTGAAGTGGCTAAGTTTGCAGATGACACCAAACTTTTCCAAATGGTGAAGACCAGAAGTGATTGTGAGGAGCTCCAGAAGGATCTCTCCAGACTGGCAGAATGGGCAGCAAAATGGCAGATGCGCTTCAATGTCAGTAAGTGTAAAGTCATGCACATTGGGGCAAAAAATCAAAACTTTAGATATAGGCTGATGGGTTCTGGGCTGTCTGTGACAGATCAGGAGAGAGATCTTGGGGTGGTGGTGGACAGGTCGATGAAAGTGTCGACCCAATGTGCGGCGGCAGTGAAGAAGGCCAATTCTATGCTTGGGATCATTAGGAAGGGTATTGAGAACAAAATGGCTAGTATTATAATGCCGTTGTACAAATCTATGGTAAGGCCACACCTGGAGTATTGTGTCCAGTTCTGGTCACCGCATCTCAAAAAAGACATAGTGGAAATGGAAAAGGTGCAAAAGAGAGCGACTAAGATGATTACGGGGCTGGGGCACCTTCCTTATGAGGAAAGGCTACGGCGTTTGGGCCTCTTCAGCCTAGAAAAGAGACGCCTGAGGGGGGACATGATTGAGACATACAAAATTATGCAGGGGATGGACAGAGTGGATAGGGAGATGCTCTTTACACTCTCACATAATACCAGAACCAGGGGACATCCACTTAAATTGAGTGTTGGGCGGGTTAGGACAGACAAAAGAAAATATTTCTTTACTCAGTGCGTGGTCGGTCTGTGGAACTCCTTGCCACAGGATGTGGTGCTGGCGTCTACCCTAGACGCCTTTAAAAGGGGATTGGACAAGTTTCTGGAGGAAAAATCCATTACGGGGTACAAGCCATGATGTGTATGCGCAACCTCCTGATTTTAGAAATGGGTTATGTCAGAATGCCAGATGCAAGGGAGGGCACCAGGATGAGGTCTCTTGTTATCTGGTGTGCTCCCTGGGGCATTTGGTGGGCCGCTGTGAGATACAGGAAGCTGGACTAGATTGGCCTATGGCCTGATCCAGTGGGGCTGTTCTTATGTTCTTAAGATTCAGAGCCCAATTCTATCTTCCTGGACCTGCTTCCTTCCTTCCTGAACCTTTCCTGCTTAACAGTGTATACACTTTACTTGATGACCCACAACTGTCCTTCTCATTTCCCTTTACCCTAATACCCTCATTTCTGAGTTCCTTCTTTGAAGTCAAAAGTGTTTGTGTTGGACTTTGCTGGATGACATGTTCAACAAATGACATGCTACATACTATATGACATGCTACATGACATGCTGAACTTTGTTGATTGATGTGTCCTGCAAATGACATGCTACATGACATGCTGAACTTTGAGGGATGACGTGTTAGCAAGTGACACGCTACATGCTACATGCCATGCTGAACTTTGCCGGATGACGTGTTAGCAAGTGACACGCTACACGCCATGCTGAACTTTGCTGATTGATGTGTCCTGCAAATGACATGCTACATGCCATGCTGAACTTTGCCAGATGACACGTTAGCAAGTGACACACTACATGCTACATGCCATGCTGAACTTTGCCGGATGACGTGTTAGCAAGTGACACGCTACATGCCACATGCCATGCTGAACTTTACCGGATGACGTGTTAGCAAGTGACACACTACACGCTACATGCCATGCTGAACTTTGCTGATTGATGTGTCCTGCAAATGACATGCTACATGCCATGCTGAACTTTGCCGGATGACGTGTTAGCAAGTGACACGCTACATGCTACATGCCATGCTGAACTTTGCCGGATGACGCGTTAGCAAGTGACACGCTACATGCTACCTCAGGCTTTTCCACTGGGACCTCCTGGAAGGTCGGCGCCACCAGTACCTGGAGACCTTCCCAGGACGAGCCCTGCAGAAGCCTGCCCAGAGCTCCCGCCCCAGCCGAACGGGGTGACGCGAGTTCACACCAGAGCCAGAACAGCCGTCCTCCCCGCGCGCATGCGCAGACTCCCTCTCCAGGCTTCTCGAAGGCGCGTGCGCAAAAACACAGCCGCTCCTGACGAAGGAGGGGAATCACCAGCAGCTGGCCTTGCGCGACGAGGCTGCCACGCGTGCGCAGTAGCGACGAGGGAAACACAGGGCTGGCGGAGGCTGTGCCGCTGCGGCTGCCCCTGTCATGACGCGCACGCGCAGTGCGGGAGAGCGAGAGACCCTGCCGGGCTTGGCGGCAGCCGCTGCTGTTTTGCCGGTAAGCGCGCGGCCCGCGCATGCGCGCTGGCGAAGGGGTCCCTCGGCCTGGTGCTGTGGAGCTGAGGAGAAGCGTCGCGGGGCCGGCCGAGGAGGAGCTGCAGCGCCAGCGCGTAAGGACCCTCGCTCTGCGCGCGCGGGGGCAGCGGCGCCTCCACGCTGAGGGCTGGGCGCGGGGCGCTCCGGCGGCTGTGTCTCGCCTCGCCCTCCTCTCGGGGAGGCCTCGTGTGACCCGCGTCGGGCGCCCGCCAGCCAGGGGCCTCTGGGGAGCCCTTCCCTGCCGGGCGGCCACTCCCGTCCTCGCCGCTCCGGCGCGGCGCGGGGCGAGGCGGGCGCGGGCAGCATCCGCCCGGTGTTTCATAACGGGGTCCGAGGCGGCATTCGCTGCCGCCCTCCCCACGCTTACCTGGGAGTAAGTCCCGTTGACGGCAGTGGGACTTGCTTCTGAGTAGACACGCAAGGCTTGGGCTTCCAGACTGCAGGCTTAGCTACACTTACCTGGAAGTAAGCCCATTGACTCTAATGGGATTTACTTCTGAGGAGACAGGCATAGGATTTGGCTCTCAGGATGCAATCCTCTCCTCACTTACGTAGGAGTAAGCCCCATTGAGTATGTGGGGTTTACTTCTGAGTAGACATGCATAGGATTAGGCTGTCAGGCTACAATCCTATCCACACTTACCTGGGAGTTAGACCCATTGACTATATCGGGACGTACTTCTGAGTAGACCTGTATTGGATTGGGAGTAAGCCCTATTGATAATATTGAGGCTTACTTCAGAGTAGACAGGCATAGGATTGGGCTATCAGGCAGCAATCCCAGGCTGCCACACTTACCTGGGAGTAAAACCACTTGACTATATTGGGACTTGCTTCTGAGTAAACATGCACAGGATTGGGCTCTTCCCAGCACTGTGGGTGACTGGCTGCCCCCATTCTATTCCCCCCTTGAGTGGGACACAGAGAGAGAGAGAGAGAGAGTGAGAGTGTGTGTGTAAGTTCCCTGGCGTTTCACTTCTGCTGTCAAAAGTGAAGTGTGTGTCTCCCCCCTCCCCCAAGAGATAGTGTGAGCAGGCATTTCTAGGGGGCAGGTTGGGGGGGCCGCTGGTGATGATGATGGTGGCGGGAAGGATAGCGACCCTCCAGCCATATTTGAATACTGATGATGATGATGCAGGCGGGGAGGGGTTTCCTCTCCGCTTGTTTATGAGGGGAATCTAGGGCATTGGAGCAACTTTCAGTGCACGCATTCCTTCATTGTTGTCTGCCTTGGCCATGACCCTTTCCTCGCCCTTTTCAGCCCTGAGGAGTGAGTGTCAAACCAGCTGCAAGACTCCCAGTTAGTTTTATAATGGTGGAAATCAGTAATTTCTTTTTGTTCAGTTGTATTGTCTTGTCTTTTGTTATATGGCCGCACTGTGTGTGTGGTTATTTGACTTTGTCTGTAAACTGCTGTGTGAACTTTTTGTTGAAAAACAGTATGTAAATACTGTTAATAATGCATACATACATACATACATACGTGTACGTGATAATTTTGTGATCTGCATTGTGTACTTTCTATAGTGGATAGGCAATACAGAATAATATCTTAAGTCTCTGGCATGTTTTGATTTTTTTTCTTTACTAAATAATATGCAATATAGGCTGTAATTCTAAACATACTAAGTAAATCCTGTAGAAGCAAGTTCTGTTGAATATAGAGAGATTTTCTTAAACAAGTTTAGGATTGGACCAATATGTTATACAAAGAATTGTAGGCAAGCTTTTTGTTTTGGTTGATGATACTTGTAGCTTCTTTTCAGTGCAGAACTCTATACTGTAACTCCTGGAAAATAGGCGTTTTTGTGCATAATTTTATAAACTATGCTTGGTTATCTTGCTTGTAATATGTGCAGCATAAACTTGCTTGCAGAACAAACTTATGGGTGTTTTTGTAGCTTTGGGTCTTGAGTTGTAAGAGAATAGTCATCTGTGAGATTACAGGTGTTCATATAGAAAGACTATGTTGGACCTTAAATATAAACCTGAAGTTGGCAATTCAGCCACAGTAATAGTTGCTTGCTATTAAAATTGTCTCATTGTTCAACTCATTGTTAAAATTATCTCACTTTGACACATTGGTAACACTTTTTATGGGCTTAGTTTATTTAGTTTTTGCTTTTTACTTATCTATACAATATTGCAGTTTTCTATTGCAATATGTACTGTTGAAACTTGTAGTAATGCTTTTATTTATTACACCTATCATCTACTTTTCCATCAGAATGCTTAGACTTGCTCATTTTCCATTAGTTTCTCAATGACATACTAATCAAGTTTGCACCAGGTTAAATTCAACACTCCTACAATATCAAGTGTTTCTTGACCAACCACTGGACCCAAATATATAATTGTTTCTGTATATTTTTATTAAACAAAAAAATTACCTTGCTTTATCTAAGTATAGAAAAACTTTGCCTTTCAATGCACTGTATTTTAAGAGCTATAAGAACACAGTGTTGCAAAATTGCAAAGCAGCCAGAAAACTGTGCAGGTCAGAATAGAGGCAAAATACACCGCTCCTTCCTTTGACAGCAAATCTGATGTACCACTTTTCCTCCTTATTCTGTGCTATGCTACAATCTTTTGTAGATTGAAGTCTTTATTAAACTTATTAAAGATCGGTACTCCACAGCGATCATGAAGACAACATCAGGCAAAGAGGCTATCCTGGAAGCCTCTCTCTCAGGTACATGGCAAACTCCAAAATCTAGCCAATAACCAAAAGTCAAGGAGACTGAGGCAGGGTTCTGACTGAGTTCAATCAACCACAGGGAGGTAAAGAGCTACACTGTAAAGAAAGTTTGTTAAAAATACAAGAGGTGGCAGGTTGCAGGCTTGCAAAATGGCTAGGGTGTTGGCAGTGCCCAAGTTCAGACCTTAGCAAATATGCAGGCAGGTGATTACCGACAAAGGAAAACAATCCCCTGACACCTCTAAATTTCACTGTTCCCAAATTCCGATTACTACAGTATATGAACACTTGTGCACTTACACACACTTACTTTCTTTGAAGGAGTAAATTCAGAACACACACAAGCATCAAGATTTGATGCTAAGAAACCTGGATTTGATGATGTCGTCATTTCACAGCCACCTAGGTGATCATAAAGGTAATGTCTACTGAATATAGTGGTACTTACTTCTGAGTAAACATGCTCAGGATTACACTGTAAATATGTATAATTATATATATTATAGATATATAATAATAGTGGAATAAGGGGGGGCCTCCTGTATCTGTGGATTCACTTATCTGTGAATCAGGGCTGTGGGCCCCTACGTGTGCCCCCTTTGGAGGTGAGGGCAACTCTGCTTCCCTTCCCTCCAGAGTGTCCTCTGAGCCCAGCAGTTAAAAATATGCAATTTCTGGTTTCTCCTTTTCTCTGTGATACCAGAAGTGATGTTTTTAATGCCTTATAAGGCATTAGGAGGCATTAAAAACATCACTTTGGGTTTCACGAAGAAACCGGAAGTTGCATTTTTTAAAAACTGCTGGGCTCAGAGGATCCTGTGGAGGTGAGATGTGCAGAACTCCCCTTGGCCTCAGAAGCTGGGGGTGAGGCATTTGCCTATATCCGCGGTTTCACGTAGCCACAGAGTTGCAGAACGGAACACCCGTGGATATGGGGCATGCCTGTAATTGCTGTTTTATCAAGTGGAACATATTATGAAACATTTATATTGTTAACTTTCTTTAACCCTTGCTTTATTTTTATCTGCACACCTCATCAGACTGACCTATACGTTTCTGTATTACAAATTACTCTTATGAAGTTATATAACAGTTTTCACAATATTGCAGTATTCACCTTTGAAAATCTAATAAACATAGTTGTAAGAAGGAATTCAAACAAATGAGAAGTTTTAAGAGAACAGGTGTCAGCTTTCTTGTCCTGGTATATTCCCCTAGAATATTGTTGTGAAACACTTGAAGTATCAGAATAATCACCTGCTTTCTGATAGTGTCCCAGCACACTGCGAGTTATGCCTTGTAAACACTACCAAATACATGCTTGCTAGAGGAAATATTTCAGGCAATTTTTTCAGTTCTTCTACATTAAACCAGACTTTCTGAGAACTGCAAAATTACAATAGATTTTGTTGCTTTTTGCAAGTTGAAATTATCTGGGTGGGAATCGAGTTACACATGCAGCCACTGTAGTTATATTCTGTATTTATACCTCATGCAGAATGAGGGCTTACATGCATGACCTTATTTCTTCTAGCTTTAAAGAGCAACAAGCCGTTTCAAATTTGATGTGAGATAGATTCTGCATTTGTAATAGTCTTGTGTAGAAGACTGCACTATTAGTAGCTGGGAGGGGAGCAGAGCTTTGGGACCTACTACAGCAGAATAGTGACATCATCTTCAGGAGTGCTCTGATACTGCCTTTGAAAGTTTTTTAAATTTTCTTTTATAAAGCCTTTAGTTGAGAAGTGTCAAGTTCAGCACGGACAATCAGCAATTTCTCTAGAGGCATATGTTAATGTCTATGCCATCATCTTACCTGAGAGACTACATATCTCATTTTACATTTAGGCTGTAATATTTTGCAATTTTACATAAGGGTTTGAATTCAGTGGGACCTATTTATCAGTAAATGTACATAAACAAGCAGTGTGGTGCACCTTTATATTAACTGGGGATATTTTAAAAATATTGTCTCAATTTTTGTACATTTGGTTAAACCAACCATTTTCAACCACTGTGCCGTGGCACACTGGTGTGCACCACAAGTGGTCCACAGGTGTGCCAGTGGAATTTGGGGAAAGGTAATTTATTAGTAGGGCCAGTGGGGATGTGAGCCCTCCACTGGCAGCATGATGTGCCTTGTCAATTGTGAAAAACCTGATGGTGTGCCTTGACAATTTTAGTGACCTTGTCAGTGTGCCATGAGATGAAGAAGGTTGAAAATCACTGGGTTGAAAATCACTATTGCAGCCCATTCCAACATGGATTCCATTCCCATGGGTTCCATTCCCATTCTAGCTCATTCCAAATGAGCTAGATTTTTAAATGAAGTATGCATTTCAAACTAGAAATAAGAGTTGGGAGAAGAAAATTCTAATGAAAAATTGTTTTTATCTTAATGGGGCCTGATTGTGGGGAGTGTCATAACAAGCCCCTGCACTTTCAAATTTACCAGTACTCCACTAATGCCCAGAGCACAGTCAGGAGGAAAGCTTTCTGCAGAATTGGTCTCAGATTAAAAAGTCAGAAGCTAGGTGGGCTTGAATTCAACTGTGTTGCTATGAGAAGCACAACTTGCTCTTTCTTCCTTCCTGCTTAGCATTATCCTGGCCAGTCCTAGGTGATACATGACAATATAGTATAAAATAAGCAGGGTAGTTGTTTGGCATAAATTCAAGGGATCTTTGATTCCCTCACTCACAAGAAGTATTTTTGAAGTATTAATTGAACAATTCAGACATGCTTGTTACAAAATTTTGATCTACAGAGAACACAATCCATAGTAGAGTTTCCATAGTTATATCCAACTAAATTATGTCAACAGTTATATTGCTCTGAAGAACAAAGTGAAAGGCATGCTTTACTAATTGCCTGATATTTTCTCAATGTTAATTATTTCAAATGAAGCAAATCTTTTCTGTGCTTGTGGAAAGTTCAGAAATTAGGCTTAGGATATCAGCCATCCTTGCCTGTATATCCAAACAAGAGTCATGGATAGTCATGGAGAGGATATGGGGAAATTGTTCCCAGTGATCAGCAGATGGTATCGGTTAAAGTTTAGACTGTGCATGTGACTACTTGGATTCTGCAGGAATCCATAACCCTTTCTAAGTTCCGTATTTATTATTGACATGGTGATTAGGCTTTACAACATAATTTCCTAGAAAACGGGACCAGGTAATGTCATACCCACATACCCAAACTTTGGGCTAGAGGTCCAGAAGTGATGTGACAAACAATGCGAGGCTCAACTTGGCAGCCAGAGCTTTAGTGTGCACTTTTCATGTGCTCAAAAATGCCTTCGGCCCTTATCCTTGTACTGGTGTTTGTCACATGGTGTTTGTCACACTGGCCTCCCAGTCTGGAAGTAACTGATGATGACATCATTGCCAGTTTTCAGTTGGTACTTCCAATAGGTGGACTAAGCGAAGTGGTACGGCGGGGAAGACAAACATAGAGAAATGCTTATCTATGGCAAAATATTCAACCCATTATACAGGTGACCAGAAGCAGGGATATAGGATGGGAGGCAGTAGTAGGTAACAGCCATGAAGGATGCTGTGCTAGCTAAGATAGAACATACATGCGTGCCGCTGGCTCTGGCAACTATTGGATCGGGCCCTTTAGTGGCCGGCTGAACTCCAGATATCTTGTACCACTGTGATGATTTCTTGTATGTGTGTTGACTAGCTGTTTACTTTTCAAAGATGCCTGAAGTTACAGCATGTTCCTTTGTGCTGCTCGACTCTTAAAAGGAAAGAAATAATAATTGGGATAATTGGACATACTTCTCGCATCCCACTCCTAAACTATTTTGAAAGACCGGTGTAGAAAAAACTGCAGTAACCAGAAAGGAGGAATGACCTATTAAGTTATTTTAGTCAAGGTTCTGAGCTGGTAATTGTATTTATTTACAGTATTTATATACTATTTTTCATCAGCTCTTCCAAAAGTATGACCTAAGATCTGAAGATTTATTTTGTTTACTAATGAAAATGAACATTCCTTGTCAGACTTGGAAACTTATGAACTGGGGAAATTAGTTTCTGATGCCCTCTCCATTTCCAATTACATTCTATTGGATGATAGTAATTGAAAGAGACAGCCAGCTAGCAAAAAAACAAAAAATGGGGCAAACCTTCATACAAACTGCATCCTGATGATATGATAGTGTTGCGCTGTTTCTCTTTATGTTGTGAAATGCAAGAGAGAAAATATTGATTTATGTATCATCAGAATGTCATTTCTCTGAAATCAGACAGAATTTCAGTTCTGCATTTCCCATCCCTTGTGCCGATGTAGTTAACTTTCTGCTTAACTTGATTTGGCCCTGTTTGTGTTTACATCTGCAGTAGGTTGTTGAATCATGTTCTACGTTTAAAATACAAATGGTTAGATATAAATTAAAAGTATCTGAAAGGAATAAGTTTCTAACATTCTGTTTTGGAAGAATTTGATACAATTTGATTTATTCTTGGCTAGGTTTGGTTGTATTTCATGGATATATAATATGTGTATTATATACAAATGGGGTGGCCCAAGTGTCTGCTCAAAATGTTGCTTTGAAGAGTGGATGGGAGAGGTGGCAAATGCCTTACCACCTCCTCCAGCTTTGCTGCCACTGTGATCCTTTTCCTGAATTGTCTCCTGAACACTTGTGGGGGGGGGGGGAGGGAAGGGCCTCTGCCATTCCTTCTCTGGTGTTTCTTGCATTAGAAAGGATCTACTCCCAGGATCCTCCTGGCTTGAAACCTTACAAGAAGCCATGGCAGCTGAGGTGGAAAGAAAGGAGGAGGATAAGGAAAGTGTGGTGCCTGCCAATGCATGTGTATGTATGTGCAGGCGTGTGCTGTCATGCATGGGCATGTGTGCAGGCACAGGTACATTTATTTTGAAGAAGCTGTACTTTATTTTAATTACATCTCAGATATTTCTCTTTAATTATGCAGAGTGAAAATAGTAATTTAGGTTTGACTCCAAGTCACATATTCAGTTCTAGTGTAATTCTCTGATTCTTACTTTATATTTGGGAAGAACTCCTGAAGCCCTAAGTAGTCCTCCTCCTCCTTACTCCAAAGCAGTAATGTTGAAATTAATAGCATTTTTTCTGATCAACAGTTAACTATTATGATGTATAAAAATCTAAGTTCACATTTTTAAAAGTAAATGTTGTTCTTGTTTGGAATTCTAGTACTTAGCTGACAATCACCATTTTTTGACAATGTATATTTAGTCAACTGAGACTCATGGAAATGTAAGCAAATGAATAAGTGGATTCAGTTTGAAAAATGAAACTCTTCTCATCTTTGCCTGTTTTACATGGACGTAAAATAAAACCTTTTTCCTGGATGTTGATCATGTTTTTAAAAGTGCCTGATCTTTGGGTACCAATACCGTAAGAATGAAAATAAGAAATGTGATTGAAATAATATGAAGATGACTATAAAACAGTGATTTCCAGATCCCTACAGGGAGTTGGGAACCAGGTAAGTGGTTCTTTGGGGGGCAGTGACTGTGCTGCAGTGATCGCAGTGCTGTCACTACCAAGGGACATGTTTCTTACCTGGGAGGCAGTGCTGACCTCCTGCAGGGTCCTGGAGGCTTGCAACCCCTTCTGATGTTCTCCGTGGCTGTTGTAAACAGCCTTTATCTTTGATCAACAGCTATTTCTGGTTTTTGTGCAAAAACCAGAAGTAGTTACTGATCTGAGATAAGGGCTGTTTACAGCAGCCATGGAGGACATCAGACAGGACTGTGAGCCTCCAGGATACTACAGGAGGCCAGCATTGCCTCCCAGGTAAGGAATAAGCCCCTTGGTAGAGGCAGTACTGCAATCGCTGTAGCGCTGTTGCTGCCATTGGAGCAGAGCCAGCTTCTGGTTCCTCTGGTGGGTCACAAACCATCAGTCTGAAAATTGCTGCTATAAAACATTATAGAAATTTGTAAAGCTGCTAGAAGCTTCACATAGTTTTGGGAATTTAATGACTTTTAGATTTTAGAGACTACAGCAAGGATACTCACTTTGGTGCCTGCAGGTAAACATTGCTAGGATGAGTACCTCTGGCCTGTATAATTTAGGACCCAGTCCTATCCAACTTTCCAGTACCAATGCAGCTACAGTGCAGCTCCGAGGTAAGGGAACAAATATTCCCTTACCTTGAGAGGCCTCAATGACTGCCCCCCACCACTGCAGGATGCAGCACATGTCCCATTGGCACGGCTGTGTTGTTAGTGCTGGAAAGTTGGATAGGATTGGCTCACAAATACATAGTAACTCCAGTTATAGACCTGGGCAGACCTGGTGGAACTGTTATGATGAGGGATTGGAAACTTTGCACTTTGACAACCCTTTTAAGTACTAGACATCCTGTGATAGCTAAGCAAAAGTGATGGTATATGAAAAATCACATTTGAGGGCAAGGTCATAGGAAAGTATCACTGTGAATCAGTGAGCAATCCCTGTACAGATTGCTGGAGGAGTTTTGACTCAGATTTTCACCAACTAGTTTCTTCTCCTTGAAAATGTCAGGGTCAAGAATTGCACATCAATATAGACATTTATGTTGGAATTTTGTCTCTACCTATTTTTTCCTGTTAAAAGGGAATATGTGATGGAGTTACTGTATATACAAATAGCATGATCAGTGGTCCTCAAACCTTTAGGGCAGTGGTTCTCACACATTTAGCACTGAAATCCACTTTTTATAATGAGAATCTGTCAGGACCCACGGGAATTCTACTTCTCTTCTTCATAATAAGTCATGACCAGAAGTTACATCATCAAGCAGGAAAATTTTTCACAATTCTAGGCTGCAATCCTACCCACACTTACCCAGGAGTAAGTCCCATATACTTTCATAGTTAAAAGAAGCTTATTAAAAGTACAGGTCTGTAACATTTCCCCAAATGCAGTCACATACTGTGGTAGCATCAAGTTTAATAAAATATTGAAATGAATGGGGACCCACCTGAAATTGGCTCACAACCCACCTAGTGGGTCCCGACCCACCGTTTGAGAAACACTGTTCTAGGGAGATTAACTCTAAATAAGTTTTTTTGGGGGAGGGGCCAAGGCAGTGAGGCAATCCCAAGGATCTCATTACTGAGGGGGATGCTTTTTACTTATTTTCACTAACATAGGGCTGCTGCAGCCTCCAGAGGTGCAGGGAGCCCTGCATAGCCCTCCAGAAGGCTTCCCAATGGTTGGAACATTGAGACATAATCGCACACAAAGCACTTCTTCATTGCATCGCATCGTGAAGCTCCTTAAGGGGGCAGAGAAAGAACTTCTCTGGCTGGGGTGACGCAACACACCAGTTTGGGAACTTCTGCTGTAAAACCTTTGCAATGATCTAGGTTAAAATTCTTCAGGTATGGAAAGTGGATGCTGCAAAAATTATAATTTGTTATTGAGACTTTATTTTAGGAAGTAGAACAAATTTTTGTTTGAAAATTGCTTTATTGTTGCTTATTTGCTTTGTAGTTGTTGAAAGCCAGGTTGTCGAGAAACTGTTACTTACATCTTGCCAGAAGCTCTTGGAAAATAATTGTGGTGCCATAATGTAAGATCTTCATAACGTTAGGTGGATATATGTCTTTGTTGTTCTTATCAATAAAATATTTACAGCTGCTCTGGGTCTACACCCAGGTCCTGTAGTAACTATACAAGTTATGACAGTGTTTGGAGATATTTTGTATTTCACGCCTATCCGTATTACCAGCTGAATACCTGGTTATTGCATATGTATAAACAGACATAGACAGACTTGTAGAACTGGCAAAACATGCACTGGCATGAGCTTGTCTTTCTTTCAAAAGTTGCCCAAGAGAAACCCAGCACTAATGCCAAGCAACTGGTGCAGTCTAGTGAAATCAGTTGTCCAAACCATGTTTTAGAGAAGTGATTTTCAACCCTTTTTCAATTCACAGCACAAGATGCTAAAATTGTCAAGGCACACCATCAGTTTTTAATTGCATTACAATTAATAAATTCAATTCAATTAACATAATTAATGCAATTAAATTATTACATTATTCCGTCTAACTTCCATTATTTTAAATTACAAATCTATCCCTGTCTAATAAGTTTAGGGATCTCCTTAGAAATGTGATTCACTCATGTGCACTGTGCACACAGAACCACATTCTGAAAGCAGAAACTATTCTGCTTTTAGGTCTCCAGGAGGTTGCTACAAGAACTGCAGTACTTCTGGTGAGGAGTAGGAATGGGAAGCAGGTATGTGCCAAGCACAGTACTAAGTCCAGTGTGAGGCACAATGCAGCAGCTTCTGGCCACTTCTAAGTGTGCAGTGTGAGGCACAAAGTGACCCCTTCCAGCCCCTTTGCTGACCAATTCTTTTAGTTGTGCTGCTGCACAGGGCTCCAGGCAGCCTCTTTTCCCCATGTGGTGCTGCTGCTGCCTGTCTCTGACCTCATGGCACACCTGATGCCCATTCGCGGCACACCCGGCTGAAAACCACTGGTTTAGAGGCTTGAGAATGTGCCTTGAGTTTGTGTACTCCCTTTTCCCCTCTCTCCTGAATTTGTTCATCCCTTTCCCATGTTGAAGCAATCTGGAAAAGTGCACCAGTACCCCTAAGAGCATTCAACACAGTCTTCTGCAGATGAGAGGTATAGCCCAAAAAGCATTCCTTAGAGGTGTTTTGGGAGACACTAGAAGGATTTTAGACCTCAAAAGTGTGAAGTGGTTTATGGTAAAAAGGATGTTTCAGATGGAGGTCTCATATTTTATTCTGGGTAACTTGAACCAGGATGGATTTCTATTGTTATACTTTGCAAATGCCTATCTAACTATCACTGTTTGACTGTGTCATACACTCTGAGATGCAGCTATAGATCTTCTCAAAATGTCTTATCACCTTAGTAGGTTTTCATAAATGTATTGGTAAAAATATGTACTGGGTATAAGGAATTAAGGATTAGGGATATCTGGAAAGGTCAGGGTACAGTGTAGGTACCTTGCTTCTGTTTGCTGGAAAACATGCAGACCTCTTCTAGTTTCTGAGTCTTTTGTAGATATTGCTCATACATTTTCAAGGTTTTTTTGTTTATATATAAACGCACGCATACAATTTTCAACAGAGAGCTGTTCAGTGTGTCTTGTATTTAAAGATAGATCTCTCTTTGTGTGTTTAGACTGTGGCCCTGGATAAGATTTATGGGTGTTAGCTAGCGGTCCCTAATTAATGTCTGACTGGCAAGTAGCCGTTTTCTTGCCCACCTACTAGGTATGCCAATGGTCTCCCTTGTTTCTCAGAACCAATTTAAACCAATATTTCTTAGCAGAGCATAGTTGAAAGGTTTGGAGGACTCTTGAGCTTGGAGAATCATCTGCTTAGCAATCTGTATTGCTTGACATATCCTCTTAACTGATCTTTCATTTAGAATGGGATAATTAGAGTTTAGTGGCTTTGATTTTGTGCGTCAGATGGAGTTATTTGTCTCATATAGCAGGTAACGTGGCAAAGACTTTCGAAGCTGAAGGTGCCTTTCAAAAACAGTAGATAAGGATCTACTGGATGCAACACTCCAGGTGTGGCCTTACTGTTGATTTGTTCGATGGCATTATTATATTAGCCGTCTTATTCTCAATACCTTTTCTAATAATCCCAAGCATGGAATTAACCTTCTTCACTGCCACCACACATTGGGTTACATAAGAACATAAGAACAGCCCCACTGGATCAGGCCATAGGCCCATCTAGTCCAGCTTCCTGTATCTCACAGCGGCCCACCAAATGCCCCAGGGAGCACACCAGATAACAAGAGACCTCGTCCTGGTGCTCTCCCCTACATCTGGCATTCTGACTTAACCCATTCCTAAAATCAGGAGGTTGCGCATACACATCATGGCTTGTACCCCATAATGGATTTTTCCTCCAGAAACTCGTCCAATCCCCTTTTAAAGGCGTCTAGGCTAGACGCCAGCACCACATCCTGTGGCAAGGAGTTCCACAGACTGACCACGCGCTGAGTAAAGAAATATTTTCTTTTGTCTGTCCTAACCCGCCCAACACTCAATTTTAGTGGATGTCCCCTGGTTCTGGTATTATGTGAGAGTGTAAAGAGCATCTCCCTATCCACTCTGTCCATCCCCTGCATAATTTTGTATGTCTCAATCATGTCCCCCCTCAAGCGTCTCTTTTCTAGGCTGAAGAGGCCCAAACGCCGTAGCCTTTCCTCATAAGGAAGGTGCCCCAGCCCCGTAATCATCTTAGTCGCTCTCTTTTGCACCTTTTCCATTTCCACTATGTCTTTTTTGAGATGCGGCGACCAGAACTGGACACAATACTCCAGGTGTGGCCTTACCATCGATTTGTACAACGGCATTATAATATTAGCCGTTTTGTTCTCAATACCCTTCCTAATGATCCCAAGCATAGAATTGGCCTTCTTCACTGCCGCCGCACATTGGGTCGACACTTTCATCGACCTGTCCACCACCACCCCAAGATCTCTCTCCTGATCTGTCACAGACAGCTCAGAACCCATCAGCCTATATCTAAAGTTTTGATTTTTTGCCCCAATGTGCATGACTTTACACTTACTGACATTGAAGCGCATCTGCCATTTTGCTGCCCATTCTGCCAGTCTGGAGAGATCCTTCTGGAGCTCCTCACAATCACTTCTGGTCTTTACCACTCGGAAAAGTTTGGTGTCGTCTGCAAACTTAGCCACTTCACTGCTCAACCCTGTCTCCAGGTCATTTATGAAGAGGTTGAAAAGCACCGGTCCCAGGACAGATCCTTGGGGCACACCACTTTTCACCTCTCTCCATTGTGAAAATTGCCCATTGACACCCACTCTCTGCTTCCTGGCCTCCAACCAGTTCTCAATCCACGAGAGGACCTGTCCTCTAATTCCCTGACTGTGGAGTTTTTTCAGTAGCCTTTGGTGAGGGACAGTGTCAAATGCCTTCTGAAAGTCCAGATATATAATGTCCACGGGTTCTCCCGCATCCACATGCCTGTTGACCTTTTCAAAGAATTCTATAAGGTTCGTGAGGCAAGACTTACCCTTACAGAAGCCATGCTGACTCTCCCTCAGCAAGGCCTGTTCGTCTATGTGTTCTGAGATCCTATCTTTGATGAGGCATTCCACCATCTTACCCGGTATGGATGTTAGGCTGACCGGCCTATAGTTTCCCGGGTCCCCCCTCTTTCCCTTTTTAAAAATAGGCGTGACATTTGCTATCCTCCAATCTTCTGGTACCGTGGCTGTTTTGAGGGACAAGTTGCATACCTTAGTCAAGAGATCTGCAACTTCATTCTTCAATTCCTTAATAACCCTTGGGTGTATGCCATCAGGGCCCGGTGACTTATTGATCTTTAATTTATCAATGAGGTCTGAAACATCTTCTCTTTTAACCTCTATCTGACTTAACTCCTCGGTTAGGAGGGGCCGTTCGGGCAGCGGTATCTGCCCGAGGTCTTCTGCCGTGAAGACAGATGCAAAGAACTCATTTAATTTCTCTGCCATCTCTAAGTCTCCTTTTATCTCCCCTTTCCCTCCCTCACCATCCAGAGGGCCAACCGCTTCTCTGGCGGGTTTCCTGCTTCTAACATATTTGAAGAAGCTTTTATTATTCCCCTTAATGTTGCTGGCCATGCGTTCCTCATAGTCTCGCTTGGCCTCCCCTATCACCTTCTTACATTTCTTTTGCCACAGTTTATGTTCCTTTTTATTCTCTTCATTAGGGCAAGACTTCCATTTACGGAAGGAAGCTTCCTTGCCCTTCACAGCCTCTCTAACTTGGCTGGTTAGCCATGCGGGCACTCTCCTGGATTTAGTGGAACCCTTCTTTCTTTGCGGTATACACCTCTGCTGGGCCTCTATTACTGTTGTTTTAAGCAGCCTCTATTACTGTTGTTTTAAGCAGGGTTGATACCTTCAGCAGACTGTCCACCAGTACCCCAAGATCTCTTTCCTGATCTGTCACAGATAGCTTAGAACCCATTAGCCTATATGTAAAATTTTGATTCTTTGCCCCAATGTGTATAACTTTACATTTATTTACATTGAAACGCATCTGCTGTTTTGCTGCCCATTCTCAGTTTGGAGAGATCCTTCTGGAGCTCTTCACAATCTTTTCTGGTTTTCACCACTCAGAAAAGTTTGGTGTTGTCTGCAAACTTGGCCACCTCACTGCTCAACCCTGTCTCCAGGTTATTTATGAAGAGGTTGAAAAACACTGGTCCCAGGACAGATCCTTGGAGCACTCCACTTTTCACCTCACTCCACTGTGAAAATTGTCCATTGACACCAACTTTCTGTTTCCTGGACCTCAACCAGTTCCTAATTCATGAGAGGACTTGCCCTCTAATTCCCTGATTGTGGAGTTTCCTTAGCAGGCTTTGGTGAGGGACCATATCAAATGCCTTCTGAAAGTCTAGATATATAACATCCACAGGTTCTCCCACATCCACATGCCTGTTGACCTTTTCAAAGAATTCAGAAGGCGGCTACTTCCACTGGAGAAGGGGATCCATTGAATCCAGTTGAATGTTGTAACAGTTGCCTGACTGATACTGCAGTTGATCACATCTATAAAATATATATATAATAATGTACTTTGTTAGTATTCACACTGGCAGTCTGTGGCAAATTTTTCTCTGTCCTGTACCGTGGCAGCATGAACACTTGGTTTTGGTAATGCTGTAGTCTAATCAGACACCCTGATACAAATGTGGAGCTCTTATCTGGCCAAAAACTTTCTTATCAATTTCTGTGTCGGGAACAGCTCTGATGGCTTAATGAGTGCATCTTTGAATCACATGTGCCAGTATTCAAGAATATCTAATATTCCTAATCTAATAAAATATCTAATATTTTACAATACAGTTGGACTTTGGTATCCACGGGGGATCCATTCCTGGACCCCTGGCAGATATCAATACTGATAATGGAATCCACTGGTTGGGTCCAATAGGACCTCTGGCTACAACCAGAACTGCCTTCTGGTTGTGCCCCAAGGTATTCTGAGGCCTGGAGAAGCTGTGTGTGGCCTCCCTGGGCCTCAGAAAACCTCCTGGATGCTTCTGGTTGCGTTGCATCTCGAATGTCAAGTGGGGCCCTCTAGCACAGGTTCAGAACTTGCGCTGAATCAGATCCATGGGTTCCAAACCTGCAGTTAAAAAGGACCCACCTGTACATTATATGAGTTCAAGCTGTGCCAATAAGCCATCTTTGCAAATAAGTTAGCTGAAGTTACTAGTCTGCTTCCCTGCATACATACATGCATACATTGTTGAAGAAGCTTCCCCTTCCTGAATGTCATAGGGGTCTAGGCAAGTCACTTTTTACAAGCTGTAATAAACACACAGATCAGTGACAAAAATGTGAAGTCTTCAAAACTGATATTTTATAAACTCTAGGATAGTAACCTCAGCAATAATCTTAGTTTTTTATCTTTATATATCTTACCTGCTTTCTAAGTATTTTTTCCTTACATACTGTTTTCCATGTTGTTTGCTTTGCTAGTTAGTTGTACTGGCTCTCTGTTTTTTAAGTAGTGCAAATAATAGTAATTCTACAGGAGGAAGAGCTCTAAGTTCTGCAGCTGTATCTTCCAAACTTTGATTTTCATTGTTTCATTGCTACTTCTTTATCTGAATCTTACAAGACTTGATTGTGGGTTGTGGTTTTTTTGTTTTTGTTTTGGTGGGCACAGCTTTGAAATTTGTGCAAAAAGATACTGCAATCTAATTGAGACTTCAAATAAAGGATGCATTAAATATATTCTGTTTTTGAAGATGCAAGCACCAGAAGCCCGCAAGCACAAAAAGCTATTCAGATACTTCAGTGTGTGGAAGCATGATGATCTAGCCTTAGAGAGTTGTGTGAAATTTGAATGCTGGCTCATTACTTTGGGATTTCTATTTGTTACTCATAAAGATATTATGACATGATTGCTGTTTGAATATATTTTTTTTATGTACCAACACAGCTGCCTGCATTTTTAGTTTCCATTGTCTTCTGTAAACGTGCTTTACAGGTGGCAAAGAAAATGGCACTTTCCTGCTCCTTTGATGTGTTCTGGTCCATCAGTTGCAGAAGTGGTATCAAAATATACCTTTTCAAAGATGAGAATAGACTCAGGCTTTCCTTTTTGATAGTATCAGACTCATTAAGAATAAATAATGTCATCAGGGCCTTTGGCAAGGTGTGGAAAGAAGCTGGGAGTCTAAACAAAAATTTTGAGTATAGATGTGTAACTTGAAATGTAACTTTGTAGTAGGGCAAAAAAAGACGAGAAAGAATGTGATAATTGCTTTTTAAATATATAGAAAGGTAGCATCTCTAGCCATAAAAGAAGACTTGCAAATTACCACCTGCTCTCAGTTTATAAACATTGATTTGAATCCTCTGGATTTCCAGGTGGTTTCCATTGCAAGTATATTACTTTAAAAATTCTGCAGCAAAACAGCATGCTTTGTGCAGCTACTAGGAAGCATTTCATGTTTCAACAGCAGGATGACAATTCAAAAATGTGCCCCCCTCACCCTTCAGTGTGAAGTAGGATAATCCATACTACTACCTCAGAACTATATCTCATAGCAACCACAACAGCATGTGTAGACTAGCATGATTTACAGTTTAGTCCTGAAATATGCTGTATAGTGGCAACTGATCATCAGAACTGGTACTAGGTTTTCAACACTGGTGCAAGGAATCATCTGATTTGCAAGGAATGCTGCAGTCGCTCAAGCCAATATAGTTTTGTGAATATCATAACATTTACCCCTTCCTTCAAATGTTTTAATGGCCAATGAAACTTTTGAAGTTGAAGCTATAAGGTTATAAGACTTATAATGGATGTTTTTAATTTTATGTCATTCATGAACAGTAATTGCTTTATTTGTGTATTACTTTGGAAGCACATTATATGTTTATGTATTTTTCATATGTGGGAAGCAGAATATAAATACAGTGACCCTAGGTCCAACACAGAAGAAAATTGTCCCTCTGAAGTCTGCCTCAGGCAAAGTCATCCAGGATCGGGCTCAGCAGATGGAACACTGGGTGCAGCACTACTCTGAGCTATATTCCAGAGAAAATGTAGTCACTGAAGAAGCGCTGAACAACATTGAGTGCCTGCCTTTGCTGGAGGAGCTTGACAGTGAACCAACCCTAGAAGAACTTCACATGGCCCTGGACTCCCTTGCCTTTGGCAAGGCACCTGGAATAGACAGCATCCCTGCTGAAGTCCTAAAGTGCTGCAAAGAGATCATCGTCACTGAGCTGCATGAAATCCTCTGTCTCTGCTGGAGAGAAGGTGGAGTACCTCAAGACATGAGGGATGCAAACATCATCACGCTGTGCAAGAACAAAGGCGACAGGGGTGACTGCAACAACTACCGCGGCATCTCTCTCCTTAGCGTTGTAGGAAAGCTGTTTGCCCAAGTTGCACTAAAGAGGCTCCAGGTACTTGCAGAGAGCGTCTATCCAGAATCACAGTGCGGTTTCCGAGCCAACAGGTCCACCACTGATATGGTATTCTCCCTTAGACAACTGCAGGAGAAATGCAGGGAACAACGACAGCCACTCTTTATAGCCTTCATAGATCTCACAAAGGCTTTCGACCTGGTCAGCAGGGACGGCCTCTTCAAGATTCTCCCCAAGATCGGATGTCCACCCAGGCTCCTCAGCACCATCAGATCTTTCCACAAGGACATGAAGGGCACTGTTGTCTTCGATGGCTCTACATCAGACCCCTTTGACATCCGAAGCGGAGTGAAGGAGGGCTGTGTTCTTGCGCCAACCTTGTTTGGGATTTTCTTCACTGTCCTGCTGAAGCATGCCTTTGGAACTGCAACAGAAGGCATCTATCTCCGGACCACATCAGACGGAAAGCTCTTCAACCTCTCCAGACTGAGAGCAAAGTCCAGCTGAAATGTCTGCGTGACTTCCTCTTTGCCGATGATGATGATGCAGCTGTCACTACCCACTCTGCCAAAGATCTCCAGCAGCTCATGGATCGTTTTAGCAAGGCCTGCCAAGATTTTGGACTGACGATCAGCCTGAAGAAAACACAGGTCATGGTTCAGGGTGTGGACTCACCTCCCTGCATTACAATCTCTGAGCATGAACTGGAGGTTGTCCATGACTTTGTGTACCTTGGCTCAACGATCTCCGACACTCTTTCTCTTGATACTGAGCTAAACAAACGCATCGGTAAAGCAGCTACCACGTTTTCCAGACTCACAAAGAGAGTCTGGTCCAACAAGAAGCTGACGGAACATACCAAGATCCAGGTCTACAGAGCTTGTGTCCTGAGTACACTTCTGTACTGCAGCGAGTCATGGACTCTTCGCTCACAACAGGAGAGGAAACTGAACGCTTTCTGCATGCGCTGCCTCCAGCGCATCCTCGGCATCACATGGCAGGACAAAGTTCCACAGTCCTGGAACGAGCTGGAATCCCTAGCATGTATGCACTGCTGAAACAGAGACGCCTGTGTTGGCTTGGTCATGTTGTGAGAGTGGATGATGGCCGGATCCCAAAGGATCTCCTCTATGGAGAACTCGTGCAGGGAAAGCGCCCTACAGGTAGACCACAGCTGCGATACAAGGACATCTGCAAGAGGGATCTGAAGGCCTTAGGAGTGGACCTCAACAAGTGGGAAACCCTGGCCTCTGAGCAGCCCGCTTGGAGGCAGGCTGTGCAGCATGGCCTTTCCCAGTTTGAAGAGACACTTGGCCAACAGTCTGAGGCAAAGAGGCAAAGAAGGAAGGCCCATAGCCAGGGAGACAGACCAGGGACAGACTGCACTTGCTCCTGGTGTGGAAGGGATTGTCACTCCCAAATTGGCCTTTTCAGCCACACTAGACGCTGTTCCAGAACCACCTTTCAGAGCGTGATACCAGAGTCTTTCGAGACTGAAGGTTGCCAACTAATATAAGGGGCTGCATTGGAGCTCACTTAGATCAGATAATCGGTATTCTGCTGTATTTACTTTTGGTTTTAGAATATCCTTATTCCTTATCTTTCCCCTAAAACAGGGGTGTCCAAACCCTGGCCTGGGGGCCACTTGTGGCCGTCGGGGACTCCCAATTTGGCCCACAGGGAGCCCCCAGTCTCCAATGAGCCTCTGACCCTCTGGAGACTTGCTGGAGCCTGTACTTGCTCGACGCAGCTGCTCTCAGCATGAGGGCCACTGTTTGACCTCTCACGTGAGCTGTGGAACAAAGGCTCCCTCCACTGCTTGCTGTTTCACGTCTGTGATGCAGCAGTAGCAATGAAGGAAAGGCAGACCTTGCATTGTGCAAGGCCTTTTATAGACCCTGAGCTATTTCAAGACCTTCATTCATTAATATGTTCCATCTCTAAAATATTCATTTATGTAAATTTATGTAAATTTATTCAGATATGAAATGTAAATTCTTTTTTTCCTGGCCCCTGACACAGCTTCAGAGAGATGATGTGACCCTCCTGCCAAAAAGTTTGGACACCCCTGCCCTAAAATAGGCTTCATTCCTGGTTAGAAAGAAGTATAGACCAAGGTCCAAGAAGCAAAGAGTTTTGTATATCCATAGGGGATTTGGAGTTGTTTCCGATGGAGTTGGAGCTGTTTTGGAAGTTGGGTATGTCTATGTTAGGGCACGTGCTGTCGTCCTTGTGCTGAAATGTGTGATTCTGGCATTTCATTCTGTGTGTGATTCTGTGTGATTCTGGCAGCTGTGTGATTCTGGCAGCAGCAGCTCCCTACTTCCCTTCAAAGCCTCATGTAAATAAATTTTGAAACTGTGGAGAATTTCGAAACCTGTTTATGATATGGCATGAGAAGGGGAAAAATTTAAAAATCCCACTGGACTAGTATAAGCCCTATATCTAGAGTTGCTCTTTGGATCCTAGCTTTAGAAAACGGAAGTTCTAGGCCAGGGTGTCAAACATAAGGCCAGCTGGCCTAATGTGGCCCCAGAAGCAATTTATCTGCCCCATTATAATTGAGCTCTTCCAGCTTGATAATTGGGCTCTCTCATATCTTGAAAATATGAAAATGATTTGCACACTTTCTCTTCTGACATTTGCTGCTAATGAGTTTCTAAGTGAGAACAAAGTGCTTATTTTTGATCATCATCTGCTTAATGATGTCACTCTCTGCTTAATCATGTCACTTCTGGCCCTTAGCAGACACCATGAATGCTAACCTTGGCCCTCTGTATGAAACGAGTTTGACATCCCTGGTACCTAGGCACCAATGTACCTAGAAGAGAGGTGCATTGATGTGGGGGAGATAGACTCTCCTTTAAAGGCTGTTGGTGCTAAATGTCAAGTGTACTTAATATATTTTTTGTTTTCAGAAATTGGTAACGGCAGAAAACACATGTCCTGAAAATTTAAAAATACAGGCTTCGTGTTCCAGTCTCTGCTTGCTGCATTTTATAAGGCCTCTGTGTGTATATTATTGGCTACAGTTGTTTGCCAAAAGGAAGAACGCTGTACAAATGAGAGATAAGGTTTTAACTACCTTAACAGGAAAAGTAGGTCAATGGGACACTAGGCTATTAGGCCAGAAAGACACAAGCGAGTTCACTGAGTCATGCTCTAGTTGGTATTTTTGTTTCCCTCTGGCAGATTGCTTTCCGCTGTATTTAGTTTCCACTTTCAGTGCCTTTAAAAAAAAAATCACTGGTTGAGTAGCTGTATTGGGAAGATGACATATCAGTCTTCTAAATGAAATTTAAATATTCTCCTTGTACATTTTACAAGCTCCTGAAGGGAGCTCAAAATACCAATTCCATGTTTTGTTGAAGTGGTACAGCAGTTATGTAAAAGTTCCTTCATTTTAGAAATCATCCCACCTGGCAGGAGCAGGAGAACAAAACAAATCACCACTGGGGCAGTGTTGCTATTTTTCTTGTTTGCTAAACACACCTGGTGGAAGCAGGAGAGTGAAATGGGCGGAAAACATTAGACTGTCTTGCATTTTGATAGCAGCAAAATGTTCTCATCTCAAGAGGAGGAATTTGAATGTAGTTTGTTTTAGTGGTTTATGTCATACCTTTCCTGGTCAGTGGCCAGCATAAGGTGACAGAGATACAAAAAAATACACATGGCTAACTTAAATCAGTGTTTGGGGGAGGGGGAAGAGGGAGATATTAATGCCCTGTCTCAGAAATGGAAACTCAAGTCAGGGTTCCTTGCATTGCCTTCTGGGTGTTGCAAACATGCTGCAAAGCATGATTGCACCACTCGGAAGTTGGGTATGCCGATGTTAGGGCACGTGCTGGCCTCCTTGTGCTGAAATGTGCGATTCTGGCATTTCTGGTGGCTGGCATTTGACAAGGGTGAGGGGATGAATATCCCCTTACTCTGAGTTGTGCTCCACTCTGCCCCTACCTTGTGCTGGATACAGCTCAGGCCAGTCTGCCTGCCTGTTACAGCACAAGTTAAGATTGCACCCTTGAACAAGATCAGTGTGAAGCTGCTCAATAACATTTTCTTTACAGCAACGCACCTTTATTTTGGATATGCTAAGCTATTAAATATATTGATCTCATCATGTAATGTATAACTTAAAATGAAGAATGACTTTTAATGTCATGCAAAATTATTTATTAAGTACAGAATTACTATAACTTAATATTTTCTTTTATTTTTCTCTTTCAGTACTGAATTAAAAATTAATGATCTTCTGTGAAGAATACATTTTGAAGATATATTTATCTCATGAGCAGCTCCTTCTGGAATCAGTCTTTCTAGAACACCACCATTTATTATCCAGAATAGTATACACGGTAAAAAACCCAAACAAACCACAATTGCGCTCAGAAATAAGCGATGTGAAGTTGGGTGGCAGTTATAATAGCTTCTTTTATCATTCTGTTACAGAGCAGACGTACAAATGTCTACCACAAGACTAAAGTGTGATATGTTATGCACTTTACCATAAGCACCCATAAAATGAGCTCTGTTACAGACAGGTGAGTTGTCTTCTGGTATTTTTAATGTTTGAATGTATGCATTGTTAATAGTTTGTGATTTAAAATAGAATTACAAGGAAGGCAAGGTGATTCCAAGGTTTAGCTTCATATTAAGGGTTTGGGCAGCCCAATCCTAACCTGCGCTGGAAGACAGACCTGCTAGCCTGCACTGTATCCAGTGCAGGGTTGGAGGTAGCTGTGGTGCAACTTGGAGTAAGGGAATATTTTCCCCTTATTTCAAGCACTGCCACTGCAGTGGGGCTCCTTGGTTCTGCGCCAGCTAAATTGCTAGCGCAGATCTGAGCATGTAGTTAGGTCTGGCTGCTCAGGATGGGGTTAGGATCAGGCCTAAGTGCTAGAGTCTGGTCCCACCCGCTCCCAGCCCCAGTCTGCTCACCAGTCCGCCTGCTGCCCTCCTTCCCCCCTCTGCTAGTGGCGTGAACTTACCTTTGCCAGATTTTGTTCCGGCGCAGGGAAGCTGGCATGCACCCTTGCACTGCCCTGACTCCTGCAGTGGTGCAAATGCGCTTTGCTTGCAACACCTGGAAGCAGGCACAAGGCACTTGCGCTGGCGTAAACACAATTTAGGATTGCACACTTATTTTCCATGAAGAACTTCAATTCGCATCAAATCAGAACTGCAATGGATCAATGAAGATGCCTCAATATTCTGTCCTAAATCATTACTGTGAGTATAGTAGAAAAGCACAGTTTAACTGTCTGCTGCACAACTAGATTTGTGGAATATTCAGGTTACACTGAGAGATTTTCAAAATACCAATTCTTTATGCCAATATGTGAAATGCCAAGAATATTTGAAAGATTATTGAAATGCCAATATTCTTTCTCTATATTTTTGAAATGCCAATATTCTTTCTCTATATTGATCTTAAGATCAATTAGAAGTCAGTGGGTTAAGATTTCTTTTGTGCCAATTGCTTTTCATCAAAAGACAGTAGTTCCCCCCCCCCGAATGGAAAGTATTTCATTTACAAAACTCTCCTTATTTTGTATTAAGATAATTCCATAGCATGCAGCAATGCCCTGAAAGTTGCTTTCTTTTGTAGAGATGATGGTAGCATTTTTGATGGCCTTGTGGAAGAAGATGACAAAGATAAAGCAAAGAGGTATGTTCTGTGAGGTAGCTTGTCGCCAACTTAGGGGGGTTTGGGGTACTCCGAGTTCTTGATTCTCGAACCCTAAAGCCCTCAAGGCTCCCCCGTCCAGTAGTACTGCCACCACCCTGTATGTGCCAGTGTCTCAGTCCAGGGACACTGAGACCCTCTAGGCTTAATTCTATCCCTTGCAGGCACTAAATGCTTTCTCCAATTAAAGCTTTAGTCCTCAAGTTACTAGACCTCAATGAGCACTTGGTAGCTTGCTGAACGGCTAGGCAGGATTCTGAACCTTTGTCCCCAACAGGCAATGAAACAACTTAGTAAAAGAGATTTTAGTTTATTAAGTACATATGGTTACATACGGCAGCAAATGCTAGAGGCATAAACATCTAGGAAACATGTCAGCAATAAAATAATAAAGCTAGCTGGCTGTCTCTATTAATCTCTGTCTCTCACCTGGGTCAGTTACTCTTGTAGATCTTTTAGCTCCAGGCTACCTGTGAGGCCAGATGCCCATGGTGGGCAGTGGAGCTCACAGCGTGCAGGATGTTGCACCCAAAAACTCTGCCCAAGAAGACGCGCACATGCCCCTTGGGGCACTCATTATTATACTTCTTATGCGAATAGTACTGAGGTGACTTCATACTTCCGTAGACTGTCCAATCAGAAACTTTTGAGGACAGAACCTTCTCGGAGTGGGTCTGGTTGCTAGCCCTCCTAGTTCTTACCCTTCCCAACTGGAGATCCATAGCTGCATTCCATTCCAGCGCCCCTCAGTCTACTGAGGTATTAAACATTCCAATGGGTTGTAATTCTTGTTGTCTGTCCTTTCTGGCCAGCAAGGAGAGACATCAATCTTTTTGTTTGTTTACTCACATTCTTGCAGCTAGGAACTGCTAGCCACTTCTCCATTACTGACTTAGTTTGGTTCAGGCTTTGCATGCTAACCTAGGCCTAAACTGTGCATATTCATGACCTAGCTAATGCTAAATTTTCTTGTTTATGGTCAGGAAATGTAGTGTGTATTTTGCTTCTGTGTTTAGTTGCTTCTGTGCATAGACAGTGTCCCATGCTGTGGGGAAAATGTTCAGCAGTCTGAAATGCACACACAATGCCACTTTGGATTATCCTAATCATCTAGTATGGGGAGAAGGGAAGATAGATTTAGTGCATCTTTTTCATCTTCCCCACTCAGCTCAAGAATGAACCCGCAATCTGATTGGTGGAGGAGATTGTTTTATGCAGCTTGCTGCTGTGTACAAGTATTGCTGCATTAGAATCTTTGCGTTTGTAGCAACCACACTTACTAACCCTCAGCACTGGCCCTTGTACTGAAAACTTTCGACACCCCTTTTCTAAATCTATCAAGAATCTAGATTAGGCTTTTATCTTACACCTTTGGAAGACTGACAATAGAATATATGTATTGCTTAAAAGTACTTTGAAGGTTAAGTTCTTAATAAATGCAAGTCTTTTATGGTGACTGACGTTTAGTCTATTAAGAAACTACTGTCATCTATTTAAGATAAGGGTTGGGGTCCATACAGCACTATTCTTTTCCCATGCTTGAGGGGGATTTTGGCTTATTTTTCTTGAACAGCAGTCCCCCTCCCTAGATGCTGAAAGTCAAAAAATTCCTCTGTAGCATGCCAAGCTGCTGGGCATGCTTAAAATATCCATTTGGATTCCAGATAAAGAGTTGTATATTCATTCAGCTGATGTCTGCAAGTTCAAAGTATATGTACTCAATTGCTGGTTTTGGAAAACATTTGATCCTCCTAAAATTATTGCTTTTATAAACTTGTTATTTGAAATGGATCCACATTTCTAACAACTGACCCTTGAAATAGATTAATTGCATGCATTTTTAAATGATTATTCCAATTTTTTTTTTAAGAGTGTCAAGAAACAAGTCTGAAAAGAAACGCAGAGATCAGTTTAATGTTCTCATCAAAGAGCTTGGATCCATGCTTCCGGGCAATGCTCGGAAGATGGACAAATCCACTGTACTGCAGAAGAGCATTGACTTTTTACGGAAGCACAAAGGTAATTCTAGGATGTTATCAGAAAGCTGTAAATCTATTTAAGCAATTTTTCTTTTATCATTTTAAAAACAGTCATGTCATTTAGGCCTCAGTTCAGCTCATAATTTATGGGAAACAATTCTGCTCATATGCAGATATAAATGCATGCTGGATTTCCTCTCTGATGTATTGAATGTTGTGGTTATCCTTATGACTGAGTTTTGGAGAAGCTTTATTAGTATTACTTTTTAAATAGTGAAACATAGTTTTCAGTGGTATGGGAAGAAAATCGGATGTGGATGTGCGCTGCCTCTGGGAGGTTCAGAAAAGACTTTGGAGGTGAGGGGAATGGAGCATCCCCTCACCTTCAGAGGCTTTGCATAGTGTCAAGTTATGGGATGTCACTTGCTAAGGGACAGGGATGCCACTTGTTAAGCGACACACAACTGTGTGTGTGTGTAATGTTGCTAACTGCTGTTATTCGAGCGAACAGAAGAAACTGTTCATACACAGTAGATCCATAAGGGTTCCACAAACTTGGAAAAGGGGGGGGGGAAAGCAGAGCAGTCAGTCAAAGAACCTACTTTCCTGTGGTAAAATATGCCACCTGGCTAGTTACTATCAGTAAATATATGTAGACACAGAGGCTGGTTAAGGTTTCATAAGAAATACTTTTCTCACAGTTTCATGGTTGCATATAGAACTTCTTAGTGGTCAGGGATTTCTACTACTTTGGAACAGAGAGCCCTAGAGCTATTCTGTTTGTGTGGAAGTGTTGGGGAGGGAGATGTGGTCTGCCATTGTGGGGACAGAGGACACATCTCCTGCAATGGTCTGGAAGGAAGAGAGAGAGTCTGTGGAGAAATGGAAGAAGCAAATGGTATCAATGACTACACCTCCTGCAAGAATCAAAGACGGCAAGTAAAGAATTTTGGGTGTCTGGAGTCCAGAGTCCTGAAGGCAGTGTTGCATCAAAATTTCAACCAAAAGAGCAATTTCTAAAGATAACTTACCTTTTTTAATGTACAATGTACAATGAACCCTCAATATCCGTGGGGGATCCGTTCCAGGACTCCCTGCAGATACCAAACTTCTCAGTTAATGAAATTTGCAGAGGTGCTGTGCCAGCAAAGCAGAAATTCTGGTCACATCCAGGAGGACTTCTGAGGTGAGGGGAGACTGTGCACAGCCTTCCCATGCTTCAGAAGGTCTCCCAGTCATTTCTGGGAGGCCCCCAGCTGCATGGTTGGCACCCACAAATATTCAAATCTGTGAATGCCTAGCCCGCGGATAAGGGGGCCCATTTATTCACCCATTCACCCATTTATTGGTGAATGGCCCACTAAAGTCTTTATACTATGGTCTTTATTATATTGACAATGTCTTTCATATTTTATGTAACCTTCAGTACACAATGGCAGGGCACTGTGAGAACTCTTCAGCTAGTCTTTGTGCAGTAATGCATTTTCACCTTCCACTGGTAGTTCTTTGGATCCAAGCCTATATCTGCTGGACCTTTAGAAATCTTGAGAGCTAGTTGAACACAGAGCAATCTGTTTGCCTGATCTTGTATCTTATGGTGTTATCTGTGGCTTGAGGGCTGCGGTATTGTGTTGAATTAATGAGTAGAAAACTTGCAATATGATGGTTGTGTCCAATGTGACTTTAGTGGAAGGAGTTTTACTACTACTGAAATTCAGTGGAATTTGTTGTTTTTGCCGTTATTGTCTCTCAACAATGGCCCAAATGAATTTTTTGTTTCTCATTTTTTAAAAATTACTTGGTTGGTGGTGCAAAAGTGAAACATAAAGTTAGCATGTAAGATTGGATGCAAGGATCAGAACAAATGCATTTGTGGATAATTTGTTTCCTTTAACTATGTGCAGAAATCACTGCTCAATCAGATGCCAGTGAAATCCGACAGGACTGGAAACCCACATTCCTTAGTAATGAAGAATTCACTCAGTTAATGTTAGAGGTACCTTATTTATTTTCTTTCTCAAATGTGTGATTATTCTCTCATACTTCATGATGTTATAAGATTATAGTGGGGCATATTTCTTTCTTTTGTATTGTAATTTACGTGCAGAACCCTGATCCATGCATGCAAAAGGGGAGCAGAGGTTTGAGTCTAGTTCAGCAACTGATGGTCCGATAGGAGCATAAGTACCTACCTTATACTGACCAATGGTCCATCCAGCTCAGTGTTGTTGATATGGACTGGCTGCTGTTCTCCAGGGTTTCAGACAAAGTTGCTCTCTGCTGCAGCTGGAGATGCTGGGAATTGAACCTGGGACCTTCTGCATGGGAGATTTGCTCCACTGCTAAGCTTCTATTCTATAATATTGAATATTGCCAATCATCTGGTCAAGTGGGGTGAGGAGAGTGAAGAACAGAGGTGTTATGATTGCCTTGCTTCCCCCCCCCCCCCCATCTTTTGTCTGTTTTTCTGTGTTTTTGGACACATTTAAGTTGTCTATTTGGAAAGTCTGTTATTCTCCAAACATGTGTTTGCGGATTCAGCTTCTCTTCCCGTCTGGAATGGCAACCCCCCATCTCTGTTGGAGGACTGGCATGTACTTAGCAATTGGGCAGCTAGCCCTGTTTCACTAGGTGTCAAGAGAGTGAGGTGGTGTCAAGAGGTTCTGAGCAATATGTGAGAGCTCAGATCAGGAGAGAAATCTTGGGGTGGTGGTGGACAGCTCAATGAAAGTGTTGACCCAATGTGCGGTGGCAGTAAAGAAGGCCAATTCTATGCTTGGGATCATTAGAAAAGGTATTGAAAACAAAACAGCTAATATTATAATGCCGTTGTACAAATCTATGGTAAGGCCACACCTGGAGTATTGCGTCCAGTTCTGGTTGCCGCATCTAAAAAGGATATAGTGGAAATGGAAAAGGTGCAAAAGAGAGCGACTAAGATTATTACTGGGCTGGGGCACCTTCCTTATGAGGAAAGGCTACAGCGTTTGGGCCTCTTCAGCCTAGAAAAGAGACTTGAGGGGGGACATGGGAAGGATAAAGTGTATAGAGAGATGCTCTTTACACTCTCACATAACACCAGAACCAGGGGACATCCATTCAAATTGAGTGTTGGGAGAGTTAGAACAGACAAAAGAAAATATTTCTTTACTCAGCATGTGTTTGGGCTGTGGAACTCCTTGCCGCAGGATGTGGTGTCGGCATCTGGCCTGGATGCCTTTAAAAGGGGATTGGACAAGTTTCTGGAGGAAAAATCCATTACGGGTTACAAGCCATGATGTGTATGTGCAACCTCCGATGTTAGAAATGGGCTATGTCAGATGCAAGGGAGGGCACCAGGATGCAAGTCTCCTGTTATGTGGTGTGCTCCCTGGGGCATTTGGTGGGCCGCTGTGAGATACAGGAAGCTGAACTAGATGGGCCTATGGCCTAATCCAGTGGGGCTGTTCTTATGGAATGACCAGGTGGGTTCCACTTCTCGATAGGTAATGTGATGACATCATCAAAGTTATATATTTCCCAACCAATGGGAGCATTGGTTCCTTTTTGCCAGTCACCTGAGTGACCTATTTGTTGGTTGCCGAGAGAAGAGCACCCAGCTGCTCACCCTCAAGTGCAGTGTGCAACTGTGGCTTCCTCGAGCAATGAAAGTAGCTTAAGCTAGGAACCATCTAGCTGGGTTGTGTTAAGGAATATGATTTGCTTTGTCTGCTGACTCCAACCTGCCTGCTATGTTTCCT
Source organism: Tiliqua scincoides (assembly GCF_035046505.1). Classification (NCBI taxonomy): domain Eukaryota; kingdom Metazoa; phylum Chordata; class Lepidosauria; order Squamata; family Scincidae; genus Tiliqua; species Tiliqua scincoides. Next base: position 66,267,253 of record NC_089826.1, read on the forward strand.
GGGTTTAACACAACAGGGGGGTTGTGGCTGAGAGTTTTGAGCAATATCCCAGCTACATCTGCTGGGCATTAATGTTACTATATAGATTTGATTGATATGCATTCCAGTCAAGCTCAGGCATTTTCCATCAGCCTGCTTGTACTTTTACTACTTATCTTACTTTCCCCATTTTGTTTAATTTCCTTTTCTTTTTGACTTTTAATAAGATACTTACATTTTGACCCTTTGCCTGTCTGCTACATGGGTAATTCAGTGGATTGTCACATGTCTTTGAACTGCAGATGCTACTGTGGGTTTGATTCTTTTTTTAATATGAAGCCCAGGGGTTCAGTGTATTCCTGAGAGGTGGGTTTTTTTTAACCAGATGGCCCTCCTTTGCCTGGTCTCTGTAGCCTGCGATAGTGTAGCAGATACATGTTATCAAAGTCCCCCCCCCCCCGTGTTCAGCCACTGGTCCAGTAAAGGGATAGTGGATAGCTAAGGAGCATGGCTCCACTTGCCTCTGGAGGGTGGGGTGGGGGCATCCCCCATATCCACAGATTCAGCTGTCCACAGGGGATTCTGGAATGGAACCCCCGCAAATATGGGGGCACGACTATAAAGCTAGGTGAATAGATTATTATAACAGTAACTGAGTACAACCCGTTACATGATGAGTAAGAGTTTGTATGTATTTGGATATGCGTATCACTATGAGGGCTATCCAGCTTTCCAGAGCTGATGCAGCTGTGCCAATGGGACGTGCGCTGTATCTTGCAGTGGAGGGAGCAGTCACCGAGTCCGCCTGAAGGTAAGAGTACATTTATTCCCTTACCTTGGGACTGCATTGCAGCTGCATCAGTACTGGAAAGTTGGATAGGATTGGACTTGAGAAATATAATCTAAGCAGTATAAGCACTTAGAATCTTTAAAATGAAATACAAGTAGTCCCCTACTTGTACAGATTAGGTTCCAGAGATCAGTAAAGTTGAAACATTTATTTATGAGACATAAACAAAATTGAGAGCAACTTTCTGAAATGGTTTAAAAATAGTAAATTTTTTTCTACAGAGTGGAACCTTAGTATCCACTGATTTGGTATCCACCGATTTGACTCACCACTGATACCTTGGTCTACTTTTAAATGTCTTGTAACAATGGTTGGCAACCTTCAGTCTCGAAAGACTATGGTATAAGCCTATAGCAGCCGGTATTCCTAGGCGGTCTCCCATCCAAGTACTAACCAGGCCTGACCCTACTTAGCTTCCAAGATCAGATGAGATTGGGCATGTGCAGGGTAACAGTTGCTGTCAAGTCTTGTAACAAGGAAAAAAGCATCAAAATCCAATTTCCTACATTCACGTTAAATAATTATAATTTCATTCACCCCATCTAGTGGCTGAATGTGGTATAGTGTCTATATCAATGCATTCTGAGGCAACAGTGGAGGAGCAAGAAGCCTGGAAGTGAATCTTTAAAGCTATTTTTCCATTGATTTTTTTAATCCACTGGAAGTTCTGGAATGGAACCTCAGTGGATAACAAGGCACAACCTAAACAGATTATCTATAAAATATATAATAGTTCTCTCCCTAGTGAATGTACACTGGGTTGTCACTGTGTACTCTTGGGTGCCCTTCAGGGAGAAATAAATAAGTCACCTTGCTTTTTTTTGCTAATAATTTTATGCTACGTTGATAGCAGTATGTTTATTGATTGTATTCAAAGATGCAAGTGCAGAATTTTGTTATTTCTAAATCATTTTAGAAGTAAATGCTGCTTTTTCATGTTAGTCAACTTGAACAGTGACCAGTTTGTGTGTTTTTAACTGTCCTTTTTATTTTAAACTGCAGGCACTCGATGGTTTTTTCCTAGCAATCATGACAGATGGAAGTATAATATATGTATCGGAAAGTGTAACCCCCTTACTTGAACACTTGCCAGTAAGTACTTACTTTTCAGTAAGGTATCAGACTTATGTAGTCACTAGATACACAATTTGCCATCTGTCATGCAAGATTCTGAAGTTTAGTTGGTACATCTGTCTTTTTCAAGCCTTTTCTTTCCCTCAAATGTAGTTTCCACTGTTTTCCACTGATGCTACTTCAGTGGGCCCTGAACCAGGTACTTTAGAAAGTCGAAAAATCTCTACTTATGTACACATGTTCACTGTAGAGTGCTACAATATGCACCTCATCAGCCCTGTCACATCCGTGTATTATCTTCCTACAATGGAAGCATGTGCACTCTCACACTGCACACCTGTCCCTGCACGGGGAATGCAACCCCATTCAGAGTGGTCAGATGATTCAGTACCTGCAGCAAGGATTTCTTGACCAAGAGGATCTCTGTCTTTTTTTGAATTTAATGTGCAAGATGTTTGTGCAGCTTGGCTGATACCACATTCACCAGTTACAAAAGGAGGAGGACCTGTACACTGATGCCTGCAGCTACAATATCAAAACTCCAGACAGTTATCTTTACTGGTTAGGTGCTAAAGCCCATGTGATATAAACACAATCTCTTTAAAGATGATTTAATATTTCCCAATACCCAGTACCTCAGCTTACGAAAGGAAGGAGCTCAACTGAGGATCTTGAATCCATGGCCCTGTGGCTCTACGTTTACTTTAGCCATGTCCCAGTGGCACAAGTATCAAAGCAGGGACTTTGAATCACATATTTCATTACAAGACATTACTTCAAACCCCCAAACTCAGTAGAAGTTTGTGATTAGTACATGAATAAACACTTTTGTTTGTTTTGCTTGAAACTGGTACAATGAAGGCTTTCTTTTTATTGCTGTAAAATATTTAGAATGATGTTATATTCAGGTTATCATGGGCTCTATATTTTTTTGACAGCTTTATTAATTATTTTGCATTAAAAAGGAAGCTTCATAAGATGTTACATTTTGGTTTTTATTTTTTTCTGTTTCAGTCTGACCTTGTGGATCAGAGTATATTTAATTTTGTTCCAGAGGGGGAACATTCAGATATTTATAAAATATTGTCTACTCACCTGTTGGAAAGTGATTCATTGACCCCAGAATATTTAAAATGTAAGTTGTGTTGTTGAACTATCTCTTGAACAGAGAGAGAGAGAGAGAGAGAGAGAGAGACAGATTCTTAGACTGAAAATTAAAAATGTGCATTTTAATTTAAATTAACTATTGGTTTATATATTGAGTTGAACTAACAATTTCCTGATATCATTTTCACATCCCAGGTATAATAACATTATAGATAATTGAAATGTGTGTTCACACATTGCATCTTCCACATTGTGTCTGTTCTTCTGAATAGGGTGCATTTTTGTTGGATTGGCTAAAATGCTGGCTTCAGGTTTCAGGAGACCCTTGGTAAACTTCACTCCATGGCCCTCTACTATTTGGATAGCTCTATGAGAGTCATTCTGCCTCTGCCCCTTAAAGGCATAGCAGTGGTCTTAGGTCAGCTGCACAACAGTGCTGACCCTGAACTTGGCTTTGTGCTTCACCTTCCAAAAAAGCTTATCACTCACAGTGTGTTCATCCAAGAGGGAATGGCCACTGCCCACTTTTTTCTTTTCTAGTACTGATTGTTGGGGAGAAGGGGGCATTGCCAGGGATAGAACACATAATTGTCATATGTAAGATTCTAGCTTCAATCCCTGGCATCTACAGTTAGGGAAAATGTCCCTGTACAAGACCCAGGAAAGCAAATGCCGTCAAGGTAATGGGCCAAGTGGAGAATTACTGTGTATAAGCTCCTTATGTTGTCTATAATGCTAATGCATATTTTATTTAAGTATACCGACTTGTAATGCTTTGATGCTTCATCTTGATATTTTATCACATTTGTTTTATTGTTTTATTTCAGCAAAAAATCAGCTAGAATTCTGTTGCCATATGCTCCGAGGGACGATAGATCCTAAAGAACCACCTACATATGAATATGTAAAATGTATAGGAAATTTCAAGTCCTTGAGCAACTGTGAGTTCAGTATAACAAACTCTATAAATAAGTGCATTATTTTCAGGCCTTTCAGTAACAACCCACTTGTGGAAATCCTGCAGTAAATATGAACTACTATTTTTTTCAAAGTAACAGGGAATATTACTGGATGATGCTGTACTTATAATAATGTTACTAAAATTAAGCATTCCACTTGGGTAGATGTGTTCAAGAAACAAAACTGTATATTTGTTTAAAAAAATGATGCCTTCATTGTACAAAATCCTCAGGTGAAGAAAGATTTAGGATGCAATTCTAACTCCTTATCTCAGTGCTTTCCAGCACTGGCATAGCAGTGCCAATGGGGCATGTGCTGCATCCTGCAATTGGGTGTCACTCACGGAGGCCTCCTCAAAGTAAGGGAATGTTTGTTCCCTTACCTCAGAGCTGCACTGACCATATGCTAGTGTTAGAAAGCGCTGACACAAGGAGTTAGGATTGTGCCCTAGACCAGCAGTGTGTTTTGCATTTAGGAATGCAGAACAATTCTGTGCTCTAAATCCAAATTTAGGTAACTATTTAAGTAGGCTGCCTAAGTACTACATACCTGCAGATTCTGTGCTCTAAATCCAAATTTAGGTAACTATTTAAGTAGGCTGCCTAAGTACCTACATACCTGCAGATGTCATTAACTTTCCTTGACCTCAAAATTAAAGGATGAAGTGGGACAAAGATAACTATGCCTTAAGTTGCAGTAATCTTTTCTCATGCTTTGAGTGTAGCAGTCAGATATTTAAAAACTACATATTAGTAATGTTACCGCTGTCTGCAACTGTTGTTGTTGATAGATTTAAATTATTCCTTAAGTTCCCTGAAGTACTACACTTCCTATATAAGTGAACAAAATGTGGTAAATGTTCTGTTTCTGGAAGACAGTGACCCAAGACCTTTGGGTGCCATTCCCCCCCCCCAGCCAGCCACCGGACTTAAGGCCAGCATGACGAGTCTTAACTCCTTCTTGTTAGCATGCTGGATTTGAAAAGAAATAGAGGAACAGAGCAGAGGAGGATGTGAAGGAGAGTGATGGATAGGGTGTCTCCTTGTCATTCTCTTTGCTAAACAAATACTTTTGATTATTGTGCAATGAGCTGCATGATTAAATTCATATTTTAGATGTATAACCTTGTTTTATGTGTCTTCCTCAGTGATGTTTTTTTTATAATTTATGCCTTGCTATTGGGATTACAAATGTGATGTGTGTGCTTATACAGTCCTATTTGGAAAATGGTATTTTTACCTTTCTCCTCTTTAGTGCCTAACTCTGCACATAATGGTTATGAAGGAACCATTCAGCGGTCCCATAGACCTTCCTATGAAGACCGAATTTGCTTTGTAGCTACAGTTCGGTTAGCTACACCTCAGTTTATCAAGGTATGCAATGGTGTAGCTAAGGGGGTGCAGGGAATAGCAAATGCACCGGACAGCAGGCTTGGGGGGCAACAATGTGCAACAATGCTGCAACATCCCCACGCAACTTCCATCAGGCAGATGCAGCCCTACTGGCACACAGGAGCCTGCACAAAGCCTCCCACTTGTCCAACCAAGTGCGCTCATCCCAGAAAACGTGGGACAGCGAGTGCTGCTGTGGCTGGGCCCTCACCAGTGCCAAAAAACCCTGCCAGCCAGCCAGTCAGGAGCCTCCCTCCACTTGCCCGTGCCTCCTGACCTGCACCCGCCGCCGCCCAAGGACACCCTGCCAGGGCGCAGCCTCTGGGAAGCCCGGTGGGCTTCTCCTTCACCCCTCACACTGCAGTCCAGCAGGTTGGTCAGTGTCCCTCTGTCTCCTGCACTCTCTCTCCCTCTCAGACACATGCACTCCCCCCTCTATCACACAAACAGACATACACTCTCTTCCCCCCCCCCCACAGCCTGGCTCCTCTGTGCCAGCAGGGCTGCAGGAGCCCAATGGAAGTCACGCAGAAGGGTTGTTGCATGTTCTTGCCCCCGTCCCCCCCAGTCTTCACAACCTCTTTTTCTCCACCCTGCAACCTGGAGCCTCCACGACACAGACAGACACTTGCACTCACAGGCTGCCCCATTCTCTCTCACACACAGATGCTCTGTTCCCCCCCCTCACAGACACACACTCACACAATGGGGGGGAGTGCCTTCACTCACATCGTCCAGCAGCTGAATGTAAGTCCCCCCCCAATCTGGCAGCAACCTGCCATCACAAAGAGAAAAGAATGGTACCTTTGTACCATTCTTACCTTTGTAAGAATGGTAGTGTTTACTTCTTACACAAGCTCCAGGTAAGGCTCAGTTCTCATGATGAATCTAGAGGTTCGGTGTGTCTTGAGAATTAAAGTTGTGGTCGGACTTTCCACTTGTTACTTGCAGCAGAGAGATAATGTGATCTCCTATGTGTATGTGCCTTGCAAGCTCTGTAAGGCTGCAGTACTATGCACACTTTTTTGGAAGTAAGCCTCATTGAACACAATGGGAGTAAACAGAACTTACTTCTGAGTAGATATGAATTGGATTGTGCTGTAAAAGTGCAACAAGTGCTTGCTATTTCAAAATATTAACTAACATTTCTCATTCACTTTAACAAATAAAAAGTTCCAATTTCATTAATTAAATTTGATGTCATTGTGGGGGAAGGGGGTTACAGAATCTTCTGTGCACTGGGTAGCAACTGGGTTAGCTACACCACTAAAGGTATGTGAAAATTTTCATTGCTTCAAAATCTAACATTTGCTTTTATTTTGCATGTAATCTAATCTAAAAAATTTTCTATTCCTTGGATAGCATTTTAAAAACTTTCAGTCAAATATAAGGAGAGTGATCTGTTCTTGGATGCAGATGCAAACTATCTTGAATGGACCACTCTGAACTGGGTACTAAGCGTTCCCTCTACTCTTCCTTCCCAAGTGCCCAGAGCTGTACCATGGCAGCATGGGGGCATTTCTGGAGCACTGGGCAATGACATTATTGTCATCACTGAGCTCCAGAGCACTGAATGGAATTTTGCTTGCTCTTCCATTGGCTCTTCCATTATTGGCTCTTCCATTATTAATGCTGTGCAGCGATGAATCTTAGAGGGAATGCTGCTGCATGCTGCGTATGTTTTGTTAAAAATTCATATGCAGCCTCTGTACTTAATCGAGTCTAGGCATGCATCCCCAGCAGATAGTTGGCACCATTGGCTTTGACAGTGCTGACCACATCTTTGCAGGAGGAGAGGGTTCAATCCAATGTTCCCCTTCCATGTTAAAGTTGGCAGTGCCAACCATTGTCTTCCATGTAGAAAATTTGTAACATGAAATGGTGCTTCACAATCTAAAGTTAAGTTGGGTATGCATTGCAAAGAATGTCCTCTTTTTTAGGAATATTTTAGCAAGTGAATTGCTAGTCAAAATAGTATAAATTCCTTCCATATGAACTGACATCATCCCAGGTGGGAAGAAGTAGTAGGTGGAATGTTGCCTGAACCTTTCTGGTTCTACCACACAGGATTCATGAACATATGGTCCTTGGCTTACCCCTTTCTTACTGATCAAATAGACACAGCACATATTGGTCTGAAGTGGCAAATTGCTTAATTGTTCTACTTCCAAGCAGCAATGAAACAGCAAAATAAAATATTTTGCTGGTTAGGTTCTTGTGAATGCGTTTGTGTGGAAGTCTGAATTTCAGATGAGTTTTGACATTAGAATAGAGCAGTTCTGAGAGACTTACTTTTTATTTTTTAGGAAATGAGCACTGTGGAAGAACCCAATGAAGAGTTCACCTCTAGACATAGCTTAGAATGGAAGTTCCTTTTCTTGGATCACAGGTGCCATTTCTTACAATGTAGTACTAAATGGTAGCCTTCTGTTACCTATAGTGGCCATTAATTGGCATTGGCTATTTATAGCAAGAGATGAATTGTATTTTTTATTGAACATATTTTTGTTGATTGTAAGCACAAATATAAACAATAGTATGACTGATCTAATTGATTCTTGAAATTAAGGTAACAATTCCTGTTTCATTATCCAGGGCACCACCAATTATAGGTTATTTACCATTTGAAGTGTTGGGAACATCAGGTTATGATTATTATCATGTGGACGACTTAGAAAATCTGGCAAAATGTCATGAACATTGTAAGTATATGTCATACTACTTTATAAGCTTACTAATTTAGACCTGCTTATAGCAGATTGGAAACCCTGTGTGCTAAAAGTTAGCAAACACTGTATGGTAATACAGTTTTGAAAGGGGAGTTTTGTGCTGCTTTTTAATCACTATCAGGACTTTACTACAAGGTTTAATTTTTTTTTTGAGAGAGAGGGAGTCTGTTTTAAACAGGAAAACATAATTTGCAAACACGTCAACTGCGTTGGGTACTTTATGGATGCTGCATCAGTAATGGACATTTATCATACAACTTTTGGAAAGTGCTCCTTCCAGTTATTGTTAAGATTTAACTGACATTAATTTTTTATTTAAGTGGTAATTGCAAATGATCACTCACTACGCTGGATTGGGATCAGAACCCCATAACTTTGTTGCTGTATTTTCTTAGGGCACAATCCTAACATAAGGGCAATGAAGCTCTGAGGTAAGGGAACAAACATTCCCTTACTTTGAGGAGGGCTCTGTGAGTGACACCCAACTGCAGGATGCAGCACATGTCCCATTGGTACCGCTATGCCAGTGCTGGAAAGCACTGACATAAGGGGTTAGGACTGCATTCTTAGTTGCTGTATTTGTCACAAGCTAGGGCTTTCATTTAACATAGTGTTCGTGTAACTTAGTATATGGAAATGTGACATTCCTAAATGTGTTGGCTGGGATCCAAAGAACTGCAATACTAGTTGCATGAACACAGGGAAGCCCTGGAGCTTATTTTCTCACAGCAGCATCCCACAGGAATATTTTATGAAATGACAGGGTCATCTGTTGATCAAGAGAAAAAGTTAGGAAAAATCTTACTTAGCAGGTCCTGAGGCATGCCTAATCATCCTTGTGTTCCCAATCATTCTCTCCAGGTATAATATAGTCCAGAGCTGCTTTAGAATGGATTGAATCCTGAAAAGTGCAAGCAGAAGGACTATTACACAAGGGAATTTTCTTGCCCCAGTTCCCCCCCGCATTCATTCCTTACAGTCCTGAAAAATGAATTTTGAGGCTTGTGGAACCCTCCATAACAATGTGAGAGGTGACATGGGAGGGGCTGATCACCAAATTCAGGCTGAGGCACCTTGTATATGTGAGAGCTTTTGAGATGATTTGGGGGGGAGCAGCTGCAGTGGAAAGGAATTAGCGGGAAAGTTCCCCTTTGAGTTTTCTTGCACTTCTCAGGATCAACCCCCTCCTCCCAATTCTTTTAATATTTGGGATATTAGATTTGTATGAAGAGACAGTTCTGCACAGTTCAAACAAATGATGTTAAGCACTTGAATGTTTATCCCGGTGTTGGCCTTTTTTTGAAGCAAAACCATATTGTTTCCTTTTCTAGTAATGCAGTATGGCAAAGGGAAGTCCTGTTATTACAGATTCCTCACAAAGGGGCAACAGTGGATTTGGCTGCAGACTCATTACTATATCACTTACCATCAATGGAATTCTAGACCAGAGTTCATCGTATGTACTCATACAGTTGTAAGGTAATGAAATTTTGTGCAGTCTTTAATTTCAGATCTTTATTGGCAAATATCTGCTTGTAAGTACCAGGAAAATGTGTGTAGCTTGACTTGAGAAGTCAGTAAATCCTCTGTTAATGCAATTCATTAAGAACTTGTACTGTTCCCAAAATCTTTTTTAAAGAAGGTGTACAAAATGTTTGTTAATATTGAGTATCACAATCTAATATGACAACATTCTAACATTCGAGTTACTCCTTTGTAGTTATGCAGAAGTTCGAGCAGAAAGGCGGCGTGAACTTGGTATCGAAGAGTCTCTTCCAGAGATAGCAGCAGATAAAGTAAGTTTTTCCACTATCCTCTTATGTTGGTCTTTTTCACACACATGTCTTAATACTTTTTAACATTAGCTTGCATTCTTAAACTAAAAGCCCAATCCAACATGGGCTTAAATCCCTTGCAGTGATGTAGCGGCACTGATATGGGCTATGCTACATCCCATATGGGATTTTTGGCTGCTGGTGGTCTCCTTGGGGTAAGGAGACATTTGTCTTCTTCCCCCAGATTAAGCCATAGCAGCTGCAGCAGATCAACTTGGACCTGTGCCAGTGATATTGCTGTTACAAGTCTGTGTTGATCCGTGCAGGTGAAGCAGGCTTGGGAAGGTTGTTAGGATTTGTTGAGGGCCAGTGCTGCCCACCCCGCCACTCTCCTGGCCTGATCTGCCCACTCTCACCCCATCTCTTTCCTGTTCTGCACTCCAGCCCCCCCCCCCCCGTTGTCCTCCCATCCCTGTGCTTGACTTTTCGGATCTAGTGTGCCTCTGTCACTCTGCCAGAACCAGCAGGAAGGTTCTGGCCTTCCCACTGATGTGCCTTGGCCTTGTGCTGCTGTAAAGTGCTTTATGGTGCTTTTGCAGCAATGCATGCTGGTGGAATGTGCTTTCTGCTGGTGCAGGCCCTCAGTAGGATTGGGCTGTAAATCATGTTCTTTAAAAATGTGCTGTGTTAACTCTGTCTCTGTCTAAAATGAATATAAAAATCATGATTTGGATTTCACTCTGGTGTTCTTGTACTGGCAAAGTGATGGAAAAAGATACTTAGTAAAGGTGTCACTGTAGATTGTCCATGTACACACCAATTAATTCTGGGTTGGATCCAAATAACCAAGTGGAATAAAAATAGCTGCTGGGACAAGTGTTAATGAAACGATATATGCAGTGCTATTTTAAGCAATTTCTGTGTTGGTTCTTCTGCTTCTACTTGGTTCAGCACCCTCCTGTGTAAAGAGAGGCAACATCTTTGGATTTAGTTTCATTTGTATCTTCCATTGCTCTACTTCAAGAAGTAAAATGGCTGTTCAATGTTCTGCATGCAAAAGGAGCTCCCTTGGAGCCAAATCTATCACTTTTGCTATAGAACACTTACTACTTATAAATAGTTGCATTGGCATAATCTGCTTGCCATATTTTATGTCATTGTGCTGGAACAACTCCTGGGATAGCCCATCTTAAACATATATTTACTGGCATAGAATTAGGTTGCAAGTCTTCATACATGCAGTGTTACAAGCAAAGTACAGATAAATGCTTTAATTGATGACAACAGTGCAGAGGCCCAAAAGGACAGTAACCTGGAAGTTAGGATTAAAGAGCATTGGCTAAATGTAGAGCTAGAACTTGTAGTTCCTAGACTTCAGCAAGTAGTACCACATCTGTCCATGGCTATTCAATCTTTCATACTTGCTTCCTGATTTTAATTATGTCTATGAATTTCATGAAAAATACTTAAAGCTGAATTTCCTTAGAACTGATCCAAAACTGCTCATGTAGCTTTGGAATCATTTAGAGTTTTGTGTGTGGGATTTGTTCATTTTTTGTGGTCAGAGTTGCTGAAGAGACTAGGGGCCAAATCAGAGGAAGAGAGAAGAAAGCCAATCGTAACAACAGGAAAAATATTTGAACTGCTAAAGGGACGTGGGATAAATTAGGCAAATTAATGGTCCAATCCTATGTGACTGTGCCACTGCTGGAACTAGCATTCTGGTAGAGGTATGCACTTTATGGTATCATGAAAACTGCTCTGGATGTGCCCAGAGCCATATGATTCTGAGATGACACTGCAGATGGTACAGGTCTGAGGAGACCCATTTACAGAAGGGTATGGGAAAATGTTTTCCCTTTTTCCTTCCAAGCCTCTTGATCTCCCCACTCCCCAATCATAGCATGCATTGGAGTCTGTTTTGGCATGGGTGCATGATATGGTGGGGAAAGGACAGGTTTGGGCTGTAGAGCACGTGGATATACATTTTCACTGTAATGATTACTTTAATCTGAGAGCCCCACATTTCTGTATTTATGAAGATAACTGCTGTTGTGTTTTAAAAGAAACCTAACTGAAATATGTTTGTTTCAGAGTCAGGACTCTGGTTCTGACAATCATATAAACACAGTAAGCCTCAAAGAAGCATTGGAGAGATTTGATCATAGCCCCACACCTTCTGCCTCATCTAGAAGTTCAAGGAAATCTTCTCATACTGCAGTCTCTGACCCTTCATGTGAGTGTTCAGAATGAGAACATTTTATGTATAAGATTATATTTACTTTGTTTTTCTCTGGTCTGTTTAGGGTTTAATTTTGAAATGATTGTAAAAGCAAAGTGTAATTAATAGTAGCCTTTGTTAGAAGAGTGACAGCATATGAGCCGAACCATTCAATGTATACAGACAGCAAGTGTAAAAATGTTGGCTTCCATCAGTATGGGGAGTTTGTTGCTTAGTTTAAAGGCTTTTGGTTTGCTTTGCTGTTAGTAGACCGCTTATCTGACTTCTTTTCCTGTCTTGTTGTTTCTGCCTTTGTAATAATGGCTACAGTTCTTCCTTTGTCCCAGTAAAATTCTTAACAAAAGTCACTTTGCTGTGCGTGGGACTGCTTTAATCTCTCTGCTTTGCTAATAACCTGATAGTAATAAGTATTGTAAAAATCATTTGAAGATGATTTGTTAGTCTTGGGTGGAAATAAAATCCCATTTCATACTTTTCCAAATACCAACTGTTAAAAATATAACTTGACAACTTTACTTAGATGAAATAATTTTGGCCCAATATATATGTATATGCTTAGAGTGATAATGATAATGATGAATAAAAGTATCCCTCTTCAATTTTACATTGGCTGTGAAATCAGCAACACCAACAAAGATGACGCTGGATACTAGCACTCCTCCAAGGCAAAATTTACCTACGCATGAGAAGTCTGCACAAAGGAGGGCATCACTTGGTACTCAGGTAATTCAGAAAATGGCATTTTTTTCCATTTGTTACAGAGATTTTATGGGTTTTTTTTTAGGTGAACACAGTGTATTTCTGTTGCCCTGTTTTTGGGTGTATTGGATGTATTGGATACCCTCTATAGAAGAATGGTATTATAGCTTCTCATACTTGCTAGAGATGTGGTGCTGAGATGGCACATTTCATCCAATTTTTTTGTTAATATTTTATTGACACTAAAAAGTTCCATAAAATATTTTTTTAAGTTTAAAAATGGGAGAAAAACATATGGAACAATCATAGTTGGATACTAAAAAAAATCAGTGAAAGGGAAAAACAAGGGTGGCCGGAGTAGTACCACATTATACGACATCAGTGTTGGCATATGATTAGGCATAAGTATAAAGTAAGAAAATTAAGACAAAAATAATTCAAGAAATGGATCCCAGAGAGAAAATGTCTTTCGTTTGTCTGTATAGAGTTATCTCAAAGGTAAGCAACATACGCAATTCTGAAAGCCATTGATGAGAATCTGCAGGAAACGTTTGTTTCCAGGGGAATAGGACGATTAGCACCTCCCAGCACTCTAGCAGTTCACATTTCTGTATGGTGAGGTAGACCCCAAAGAGTTGGAAAATACTACGAAAGTACATGAAAATCTTGGAATATAATTATATGTTGCCAAACTGCAGCAATTGCATTCACTACTTTTTCCCGGTATGAGTGTGGTGTGCCACCTCAGCACCACATCTCTAGCAAGTATGAGGAGCTATAATACCTTTATATTTATAGGGTATCCAATATATCCAAGTACCATTTTAGTTCTATATTAAGCTTTATGAAGAAAAGAGAGGCTGAAAGTTTTCAGCCAATGCCAGCATTATCAAAAACTATATTCAAGAGCACCAGGGAGAGGGAAGGGTATTCCAAGAACCCACTTTGATCATTAGATTTGCCCTGAAACTGCTGTTTAAAATGCCACTTGAGTGTGGAGCTTACAGTGTGGTGTCTATCCTATCTGCCATTTTGACTGGAAATAGTCTAATTTGTCCTGTTTGGAGAGAGTTTTTGGAGCCTTACTTCCTTGTGAATTTCACCATTCTGACTATTGTTCTCCATGTACTTGTGGAGTGCTTTCTTCTTGCTTTTTCTTTCTTTCTGTGGAGTGCTGTCTCTGATGTCAAATCCTGAACATTAAAAATAATTGAAACTGCAGTGGCATGGATCTGAATTGGAAAAGGATTACAGTATTTAGAATGCAGATAAATTTTAATTTGGTTGAGGGTGTGTGTGATAAAGTGAAAACATCTTGTCTGTTTAACCATTTTTAGTTGTGGTTTGTGTATCCTATGCAAATATTGCTGTGCCAAAGGTCTGTTGTATATTACGTAACCATTACTGGGTGTGTGTATTTGGAACCTGCCTCTAAAAGGGCCAGTTTCTTCCACAAGAAGCACAGTGAATGAGAGTGATTTGAAACTTTTCATTAGCTACACTCTCAACCGGCAGAATACATACTGATACTGAGTTTTCTATAAAGAAAGAAGTCATTATCTATGACAGGTTTGGCTTGATAATTATGTTATTGCTATTTTTAATCCTAGTCATTAAGCTCACAGCAATCTGTTGGACAGCCAATAGCGCAACCAATGATGTCCCAGCCTGCAACTTTACAGATTCAGCAAGGCATGTCTCAGGTAACAAATCTGGATGATTATCAACTTTTAAAGCAAATATTCACTTTTTGTTCCAGGGAACTGAAACATAACTAGATCATAATTTGATGCAAAATTGAATCCTGCTCAAAATTCAAGAATCAAACTTTATTGAAACAAAGTATAGTGAATTTTAGTATAATGTCCTTGTGAATTTTTTGCTTGATTAGAGTTGATAATAGAGTTAGTTCCTGGTTGCGTTGAAATTTTGTGTTATAACTCAGTTCTGGTTTGCAACCCCAGTTTGTTCATATACTGGTGGGGCCTTGGTATCCATGAGGGATCCATTCTTGGCCCCTGCCATGGATACTGAAAATTGTGGATAAGCAAATTTTTGGTCCCTTAAGCCCTCTGAAAGAGATAGGGCTTTCAGAAGTTCAGGATCAGGTGTTGTAGAAGTTTAGCAACATTATTGTCATGGAGTTCAAATCAGGTGGAGCAGGGCCTCTCTAGTTCCATCCCTCCCTGCCCCAGTTCCTTCCCCTACCCCATGGAAGCTGTGCCACTGCCTGGTGGTCTCACTTACCCCTGGTGGCAGCATGTCCTTCTCCTGCCGTAAATATGCTTTACAGAATGTTTTCCGCAACCAACTCTCACACTAGGGCTCAGCGCCAATGCTGAGGGGGTTTTGGATTGGGCCCTTACTTTGGAAAATTTCTCTAAACTGATCTACATTATCAATACTGGATGTTGTTGTTTTATCAGAGAGTAAGTTGTAAGGCCCATCAGTTTATGGCTTGTAATAGTTAACTATTTAATTGTTTAAGATGTTTGATAACAAGATGTTTGTGCCTTAATTGCCTTAATTGATTTTATCGGATCAGTTTCCTCCAGTAGCTGGGTCCTATATTTCATGCAAAGCTCAGAGTCGAGTAGGTCCCTCACCTTTTAATTAGCAATTGGGCTCCAATTAACCTTCAGATTTCGTGACCCTCCTCCTCTAACACAGGGGATTGAAACCAGTTCTGTTTAAAGGTTAACTTAAGTGTTAGAGGAAAGTGGTTGCTTATCCCAGCCTCATTCACTGTAAACTCAGTGATTTGATCTCTGAGAAACTGCAGGATTTTTAAAAAATCTATTACGCTAGAGCAGGGGTGTCCAAAGTTTTTGGCAGGAGGGCCACATCATCTCTCTGTGTCGGGGGCCGGGGAAAAATAGAATTAATTTACATTTCAAATTTGAATAAATTTACATACGTTTACATAAATGAATATATTAAAGATGAACTTATATGAATGAATAAAGGTCTTGTATTAGCTCAAGGCCTTGCACAAAGCAAGGCTGGCCTTTCCTTTTCTGCCGCTACTGCATCACAGATGTGAAACAGCAAGCATTGGAGGGAGCCCTCATCCCACAGCTCACACGAGAGGTCAAACAGTTGCCCTCATGCTGAGAGCAGTTGCGTTGGGCCAGTGTGGGCTCCAACAAATCACCGGAGGGCCAGAGAGGCTCATTGGAGACTGGGAGCTCTCTGTGGGCCGCATTGAGAGGCCTCAAGGGCTGCAAGTGGCCCCAGGATTGGATTGGACCCTTAGATGTCCTTAGATTCTTGTGTAGTTGATTACTTTTCCTTTAGCATATTTAATGTTGATTACTGATTCAAATGTTTCTTGTGTTCTACCTAAATGTTACTTTGCAGCCTATGCTTCAGTTTTCTGCCCAGCTAGGAGCCATGCAGCACTTAAAGGACCAATTGGAGCAAAGAACACGAATGATAGAAGCAAACATCCACCGTCAGCAGGAAGAGTTGCGTAAGATTCAGGAACAACTCCAAATGGTCCATGGACAAGGGCTTCAGGTTGGTTAAAGCTGATCAGATACCAACTTACAGCCAGTAATTCTACACTGAGATTTTTAAAAATGCGTTTTCATTTTAACGAATAAAATATGATGCTGAATTTCTGTTTTGAAATATATGGATCTGTCAAGGCAAGACACCCTTATTCAACCTTCACAGGTTGGTTCTGCAGAATGTCAGTTCCTGGAACAATATTTTTTAATGCATATAGAAAGTATTATACTCTGCCTCCTGAGTGGGAGGGGAAAGGCAGGATAAAATATTTCAAATAAAGGACAAATAAAGCCCTTAGTTCCACCAACTCTCACTTTGTGACAGTTACTAATAAATATTGGATCTTTCTGAAAATTATATCATTGCAAATTCTGCTATTAACTAAATAAACTACAGACTAAATAAGCTTCAGACCCTCCACATCCAGTTTCGAGTTCAGTGGATTTGAACCACCACAGATTGAAATATTAGAAAAAGAGCGGGGTTTTTTTGCCTCTCTGCACCTCAGAATGCCTACTGGAAGTGACTTCCAGTTTGTGTCCAGGAGGTATTCTGAGGCTCAGGCCCATGGCCCACTCCATTGCACCTCAGAACGCTCCCAAAAGCAATCCAGAAGTTGCTTCTGTCCACTGCCTGGAGGCATTCTGAGGCATGGGGAGACCAGTGGTGCGGGCTGTGAGCCTGTTGCAACCTCTGGAGGCTCATGGCAAGGCATTGTGGTACCACAATCCTGCCCTCGCCTCACCTTAAACCAAGGTTTGAACATCCATGGATTTTGGTATCCATGAGGAGTCCCGGAACCAGTCACCAGTGGGTACTGCGGGACAATTGTACAAAGGTATATAGTATGTTACAGTTTAGAATGTGTGTTTCCTTTCCCAGATTAACTGTCACATCTCTTTGAGCTAACTGGAGCTATTTGTATCAAGCAATAGTGTGTGTACATTTTTCTTTTTAATAATTTGTGTGTTCTGAGTGCTCAGTAGCATTTTAAGTGTTGACGTGTTCCTTTTCTTCCCTCTAAAAGATGTTCTTGCAGCAGTCAACTCCTGGATTAAACTTTGGTTCTGTGCAGCTAACTTCTGGAAACTCATCTAACATTCAGCAGATTACACCCATAAACATGCAGGGTCAAGTGGTTCAGACTAATCAGATCCAAGGTGGCATGAACACGGGGCATATTGGTACTCAGCACATGATACAGCAACAGCCTCTGCAAAGTACTGCAGCACAGGTTAGATATCACTCTTCAGGGAAAACCTTTATGTGCTCATCTGACCTTGTTTCTTAGATGAAGCCATTGTGTCTGTCTTTGGTTGCAGGGGATGCTTTTTCAGACGTACATCACTCTTCAGATACTTTCTTCTACCAACTTTGCAGTTCCCAAAAAAAGCCTCAACCTCTCAGAGAGTCCGTTAAATGTAGAGGAACCAGTAGAGTTGGTCAGGGTTGAGGTACAGAGCAAGCAGAGTTCATGTATCTCTCTGCATTACACTAACTGTGGTTTTGGGTGAGTTGGCACCCTATAGAGGCTGGCATCCTAAAAGACTAGACGTGGAAGAGTCGGGTAGAATCTGGTGCTCCCCCCACCTAATTACTGTCAGCAACGTCTTAGGGATGGCTTACTTATATACTATAAACTATAATTAAACTCAAAAATAGATACTACACAATTAGCATTATAATTAAATAATATATAGCATTGTTCTTTAGCCCATATTTGCTCAGCAGTCTGTGTTTTCTTACAACCTGGGGTGATATTTGGGAAGTCTGTTCAGCCATGCTGAATAATCTTGTTGACAATTTTTTTTCTTTTTTGCAGCATACTCAACAAAGTGTTCTCAGTGGACACAGTCAACAGACTTCTCTTGCTACTCAATCTCAGAACACGCTGTCAGCTCCGTTGTATAACACTATGGTGATATCCCAACCAGCCACAGGAAATGTGGTTCAGATTCCTTCTAGTTTACCCCAAAGTAATAACCAGAATGCTGCGATCACCACATTTACCCAGGATAGACAGATCAGGTAAGTCCTGAGCTATGCTTCTTTTCAGAGGACTGCCTCAAGCTCTTTTTTTTTTTTTTAAGGCATCAAGTGTTTGAAGGAGACTTGAGTGGCAAAAGAGGGTTCATGTTAAAAGTACATTTCAATTTGATGTGACATACTGGGAAAGAAGCATGAGAGAAGACTAGAGAAATGGTCTGGCTTGATGGAGATTTACAAAAATCTCTCATCCAGAACTATTAGCCATCATACCTAAATGGCTTGCATCTAGCAGGCAGTATACCTTTGGATATCAGCTGCTGGGGAGTCATGGAGGGCTATGAACTTCATGTCCTGTTTATAGACTTCCTGGAAGCCTCTGTCTGGGCACTGAAATAGACCTTTGGTCTGATCCAGCAGGGCTTTTCTTATGCCTTGAATGAGTTGGACAGTACGATAAACACTAATCAAACTAGTTGCATGAAACTTGTTTAGAATCCTGAGGCTGAATGTTTATCAAACTAAGAGGGGCAACAGATGTTTCCTTCCTTTCACAGATTTTCCCAAGGTCAGCAGCTTGTAACAAAACTAGTCACTGCCCCTGTAGCTTGTGGAGCAGTAATGGTACCAAGTACTATGTTTATGGGACAGGTGGTGACTGCCTATCCCACTTTTGCTGCACAACAGCAACAACCACAGACATTATCAATTACACAGCAGCAGCAGAACCAGCAAGAGCAACAGCAACAGCAGCAACAACAACAGCAGCAGCAGCAGCAGCAGCAACAGCTTGCCACAGTTCAGCAACCAGCTCAGTCTCAGCTAACTCAGCATCCGCAACAGTTCTTACAGGTAAAGCCACATGTTTGTCCTTTATTGCCAGCTTGTCAGCATGATGGACATTTTACCTAGTGATGCAAGGCAGGTAGTATCTGTTGCTTGAAATCAAGGATTGGGAAGAAGAGATCAGGGAGAATGGTGAGATACATTGAAGAGAATCTTGCAAGGTGCATGGTTTAGGATATGACTTAAAGGGAACAGGTGAGATATGGCAGTTGGCATTCAATCAGAGATAAGACTTACTAAGGAAGAAAACAAACCCTGGAAGTCAGTGAACTTGACAAAACTGTAAAGATGTACAGTAATAGCTCTAATACTGTAGGGGATATATTCCTGGAAAGTTGACTGCTGTGTGAAATGGTGCTACAGGAGACTGGCTCTAATTGGCCAGAATGCACTGCTCTCATTGGCTATTATAGCTGTCAACTATACCCCAGTTGAGGAGTACTGTAATGAAACTGCTAAAATGGCATAATGGCAAGTATTACTGTACTATATTTTTTCTCTGAGGTCATAAAAATATGGAAAGGGTGTTAAGATCACTCCTTTAAAATGTCCAAAAACATAATATTCTAGTGTACTTTTGGGGTAGAGATGCCTTACCCTCAGTTCTTTGTATATTTTTAGACACCCAGATTGCTTCATGGAAATCAGTCCACTCAACTTATTCTCTCCGCTGCTTTCCCACTACAACAAAGCACTTTTTCTCAGTCACACCACCAGCAACATCAGTCCCAGCCGCAGCAGCTGCAACTTTCACGACACAGAACTGACAGCTTGAGCGAGCCTTCCAAAGTTCAGCCACAGTAGCTCGGGGGTTCTGCTTCCAAAAACAAATGAGAAAGGCTGCTGAATTAATAGTTGCACTGGTGACAGAGAGAGAGAGAGAGGCCTACAGACTTTGCAAAGTGCAGTATTGAATATTCTTCTAACGGCTTGGAATGTGTCTGCTGAGGAAAACAATGCAAAATGCTTTTGGAGGTACTTTAGGTATAAATCAGCAAAAAGATGGATGGGGACAGGGATGTGGCTAACTTTGCCAGGGATCTAGTTGCTCCCATTTCTGTGTATTTTTCCTTCAAAGGCGTTTACTGCCATATGTTAACTTGTCCAGATCAAGTTTCCAAACCAGTGGACTTAATAAGGCACTTAAATATCTTGATGTTTTTAACAGTTCTCTCAGATTAAGTGTTACAATGGACATGCTGTTGTTACAGCAGTTTTTTCTTTGTTTTTTTTAGTATGCCTGCAATTACGCTTCAAAAGACAGTTAATTTTTTCATATTATGGGACAGTAAATATTTTCAAAATATTTGTGTGGATTCAAAAATCTTCATTGTACAGATACTGTAAAATACTGTGTATATGTCTGGATAAAAGGCGAGAGCAGAATATTTTATATGATGCATGAAACTGTTGGTTTGAATATGTTTTCCCTTAAATTTTCTCACAATGCTCAGATTACTATTTTCATCTGGTTTTACCTGTATGTCTTCTATAACATGATCCATCATTTATTCTCACCTGTAATGTGGGCACAAGTCTTCTGTTGTGCTTTATCTGTGATGTTGCAGTTTGTTCAATGAGGTAATATAGTGTGCTGGCTTGTGGAATTTTTGGAGTTAAATTCTTAATGAAACTCTTTGAACTGTGCAGGTTCAAGGCATTCAGTTTCATCAATATCATTTGTCATTTCAAAAATACTTTTTCCCCCTTTGGAAAAAATAGGAATTTGCACTGTCATATTGTGGATGGTTTGGAATTTTACTCCCCCAAAGCTATCTTTTGATATAATAAGTAGTTGGAAATATTTATGTAAAAAATAAGGTTTAGAAATATGGAAGTAATTTTCAAGAATGTCTCGAATATAGGAGTAATTTGCACAAAAAATATATTTGAATTTAATAATTGTAGGCACTTTTTAACTTTCTCTGTGGTGAGAAATGTATCTTCTCAGAATTTGTTGGAATCTTTTTATTCTCCTTTACAAATTTTGATCTTCACTTAGTCAGAAATGATTCAGGGTCGTTTAAAACAAAAAACCCATAGTGCCTTGATTTTGATTCAGGTGATCATGTTAAAACATCTTGAATTACATTATGTTGAATCTGTGACCATTTTTGAAGTCTTAGTACTTTGTTAACAAAACATGCTTCATAGCTGTTTCTCAACTGTATTTGTATTAACAGGTATTTGAAGCATCCTGCAAATTGAGAGCTGAAGTGTTTCAAAAATCTGGCACTCTATTCACAACCACTAACCATAAGGGGGCATTCATCTTGTAGTGATTTCCTTTTATGAAGTATTCATCAAATAAGAAATTGAGTTCTTTTTAAGTGGAACCAAAACAAAAGTGGATAGTAGTTAAAATGATCACTTTTTAAAGCAGCTCAAATCTATATTTGATGGAAAATGTAAATAAACCATCAGGAGTGCAGCTTTTAAAAGGGATACTACTGCACTAAGACTTCAGATGGCAAGTTCTCTTCATAAAGATAATAAAAAGTTCCAACAGAAATTCTGTACAATTTTAAAACCGACATTAAGTAGACTTTATGGTACTAGTTTTAAAAACCACATCTGCAGAGCAAAATAAATTTTAATACAAAGATGAATCAAATAGTTAAGAGGAAAAATGTCTGATTATAAGGAAGGAATGTCCAAGTCAAGAAGATGGAGTATTGTAGAGGAGCTTTATTATAACCAAAGTGTGATGAGATGCTAAAGAATGTAGTGCTGATGGTGATCAAGGCCAGCATCAAAGGCAACACCATGGTGTAGCAAATGATAGCAGCCATTATCTTTGAGACTAACGAATGAAGAGTTGTTTGTTGCCATCCTCTTGTATGATCTATACCCTCCCATGCCCCAACATTACAACCAGGAGACTAATAGCAGAATTGTAATGAAAAGAGATAAACATAAGTAATGAAAAACCAAAGAGTTGGACTAGTTTCTGCTCCCTTTTGGTGAAAACTGGAAACTAGTAGGATACCAAGGAAATCTTCTTGTTTAAAGGGACATTGTGACATTCTCTAAAGTAGTCTCAATGTATGTGAAGCATATATATTAAACTTACAAAAACCCACACATTTACTTAATTGCAGATTGCCTTGCCCTGCCATACCATTCTGGTTGTAATACCAAATTAGGCCATGTTGAACAGAGGTCTGTGCTTTTACTTACATTATTTAGTAAATAGTTACGCTCTTGGGCTTTAAATTACTTACAATAATAAAGTAGCACTAAATGAGAAAATTGGGAGAGCTTTATCATACAACAGGAAGTCCAGGCTTTGCTATTTGTAATTACTGAAAATGCAGAGTACAATCACTGTATAGCTGATTTTTGTTTGGTATAAACTCCTTTCACCTGTTTAACCTCAAATGTAGCCCATGGTAGATATGAGGTGTCTATAACGAGACTTCTAGGAGGTTTCAGTGAAAGATAAATAATGGAGAAGAATTGGTGACAGAAAAAATAATTACTGAAGTTTTGTGGGAGGAAAAAGTTCTGTTGCACCTCAGGCAAACGTAATTGAAAGAGCCCAGAAACAAAAATCTCCATAGTATTTTGCCTAGAATGATGTTAACATTGATACTCTTTCTCTGGTGTTCATGACTACTAAGAAATGGTACTCCCTTAAGAGACCTACTATTGAATGTCTATTTCCACTAAAATAAGAGAGAGATCAGGTGCTGACTGTCTCTCATGATAATTCTGCTGCTTTGCAAGGCTGTCTTAGGAGTTGCTATAGGAGTGGGTGCTCAGTTATCTGGAACTTAATAGCCAGATGTCTCTGCTTGAGGGTGGGTGTGAATTGTGAGTGAATGTTACGGTAATGCACTAGTGCTAAAGCAAAAACAAAAAACCAAACAAGCCAGCAGGAAGTGTGACAAAGTGTTGCTTGAAAAGAATTATGGCTTACCCGTAGGTTTGTCTAAATTTGGGGGAGGGCAGAAGGGAAGAAGACTTAAGAGATGAGCCTCTGTGAAGGTTAGAGGGAATTGTATAGATATTTTTATATTAAATATAATATATATACTATATTTGTACACATATTAAAAGATTATAGTCTGAGCTCTCCATATGCCTTCCATTACGTTTATCTAGAAGTTTACTTCCTGGTGCTGTGGCTCCAGTGTGTCACCACCTTCTGTAGGCCTCCTCCTGCAGCCAACCAACAACAGAAATTACCTAACATCCATACAAGTAGTACAAAGCTGTAAGTCCAAATTCAGCAAGATGCTTAAGGACATGTCTGATTGGTAATTCCACTAGCTTTTTGGTGCCATTAGGATTACCAATTGACAGGGTAACCACATTTTTGAGCAGGATAGGAGATAATTGCTTTTAAAAGTCCATGAGAAGAGAAGTTATCCACCAACCTGGTCACTAGTTTTTGCACTTCTCTAGCCAAGACAGTAGCCCCAAAGAATGTTAGTGTTAACCATGAAAGACTAGCAAATTGAAACTGTTTGACTCTTGATGTGCCATGCTCTTCTCCCTCCAAGGTGGTTACTCTCCTGTCATACTTGAGTGTTACATTGAATTAGAGCAGAAGATATGTGCAGATGTAAGCACTTTACTGAGAGAAAACATTCAGTTGGAACATAGTTTATTATTTGTAGACAATGGAAAACTGTTTTAAAAGGGGGGTCCAAAGGAATCGGAATGTAGACTATTGTCAAAAAGAGGCATTGCTGGAAAATGTTTCTCAATAGGGTGATCCTTTGAGGCTTCTGAGGATTATTTGGGCATCTAACAATGGTTGGCTTTGTAGGAAATGGATAAATCTACACAACTGAGCTTTTAAAGATGTTTTTAAAGTTGCACAATTATCAGAGAGATATCAACATGAGGCTTGTTTAGAGCCTTTTAATTGATTCTAAGTGGTCCTTAGGATTAAAATGTGTAGAGGGTTTACAGATGTGGCCTTTAGTAGACTGCTTCAGTCAAAACTATAGAATAGTTTGTATTTTTAGAGGTAACACCAATTTTTGGTTTTGTGTGTTTTTTATGTCATGGTGTCATGTGATGTCAGCATGTGTGTTAAACTCATAAATTGTCTCTGTTTGAAATGTATCACTAAAACATTGTACGTAGAGGGAAGAAGAGGCCTGGAGAGAGTGGATTTAATTTAAAAGAGAAAACTTTGTTTCTTTTCATCAGTGAAAAGAGTTGGAGACATTTTTGAATGAACTGAGGTGTATACAATTGTTTGAAATTGACTGTTTAACATCTCATGGTAAATGAGACAAGCTTTGAGAGAGAGTTTTAAAATATGGTGGTTCATTTTGTCAATATATATTTTTTTAACACTACATTCCTGTCTTTTAATAAACATGTACTTTACAGTCTGTTTGCTATGTTTCATGCTTTTTCATCTGCATGGGTGTTGCCAGCAGCATGATAGGCTCTATTGCTTAAAGATATAGTATCTACCAGTAACAAAAAATGAAAAGCAAAACACTGTGTATGAATAAAATACTGTGTTGCCTGATATACAGATCCCAGCTCTGACTGAGAGGTGCTGCACTAGTAGACAATCAAAATTTATGGAAATCTTTGGGGGTGGGGGGAATGTTCTTAAAGATACAGCTGCTTTGAAAGTGTTTTTTATTAAAGTAAAAGGAGTATTTATTTTTTAAATTGTCTAATTGGATACTTTTCAGTGTTGATTTCACATTGTCTTGGTTTTGCATTTTTAAATTTTGGCATTAGATTTGTATATGTAGAAAAACCTGTGCAATTTTCATGATCTGACTTCAGGAAAATGTAGATATAGTTCCCTAGTGTTCATGTGACCATTATCAAGTGTCAGTTTTTAACCGAATAAATATAACATTTGAAATTTCTGCTTCTTGTAGCTTTAAGGTCCTGGTAACGCATTTGTTCTGAATACCTCTTTCTGTCTTGACACTCTTCCATCAGCAATGGTGTAGCATCAAGCAGAAGCATGTGGGGTGAAGAAAACTCATCAAGCAGTATCAAGTAGTGTGGGATTTGGTGCTGCTGTAGCTTTTTGGACCACAGTCAACTCACATTGATCCTGCTCATCTCTTATGTTGACACACTCTTTGAGTACAAGTGTCAATATAAGGCAATGGGTTTATTTTCATACACCTGACTTTTCATAATTTTACCTTCAGGAATCACTTTTAAGACAGCTGCTTCTCCTGGACTTGCAAAGTATTCATATTAACATTTATTTATTTTTCACATTTTTATACTGCCCTTCCTCCAAAGAGCTCAGGGTGGTATACACAGCTGCTGTCCTCACAACAACCCTGTGAGGTAGGTGAGGCTGAAAGTGACTGGCCCAAGGTCACCCAGGAAGCTTCATGGCTGAGTGGGGGATTTGAACCTGGATCTGCCAGGTCTAAGTCTACCTCCCAAACCACTATACCACCTCTCTCAAATTTAAGTGAATCTGGCCTTTTTTGTAAACTTACTGAATACTTCAATGAGAAGATTGGAAATTGCAGACAACCTTACCTGACAGTTTGCTCACTGTTACTTATTTCTCTCAGCAAGGGTGTATTCTACACCATGTTGTTACTTCACACAAACAGTAAGACCCAACAGGTCTGTGATTGGCACTTGAACCAAATTTGTACTGTAGCATATTCTCTGGAATTCTCCCCCTCCTTATTCAGGTGGGTTTTTGCAGTGAGATTCAATGCAGAAAAGGTTCTGAAATCTAATGTTGCCACAGTCAACAGGGCCTAGATGTAATTTTATACCAGTACCTGCTTTTGTCATCTAAATTGTACTAATATCCAAAGTTCATTAGATATGAACTTAGTTCATTGTGCATTCTAATCACAAAATGTTGTTAGAACTTTTCCTTTATCTTTATTCAGAAGCTTGGGCCTGATTTCCTGAAAGCAGCAAAGAATGTTAGCTTTGCTCATAGATCCTTCTGGAAGTAACACTATCTTCTGATATGGCCATTTTTTGAAATGTAAGAAAGGCTACATTGGTATTCTCTCTTCTCACAGACAGCGATTTCCCTCTTTGAGTCTTGCAATACATTAAACAGTTTGATCAACTTGTAGATCCCTCTAGCTTACTGAGATGGGCTGTAACTGCAGGAAAATTGTGGTTCTTGCTGTTTTCCTGATTTTTAATCACCCTAGTTCCAAGTCAAAACTCCAAAGCAAATACTTCAGTTCAACATAGAGCTGAGGTTGTGCAGAAGTCAATCATGTCCTCTAAAGCAGAGATAACAGACAAAGGGTGGAAAAGGTCAGCAGAAATGTTTACTACATCTCTAGAGGGGGTACAGTATGTAAGTGGTCACCCCTCTACATGACCATATGTGTTGACTTAAGATAGCAGTGTGGCTTTTTCAATTGAAGTGGGCAAAATTCATAACACTTTAGCTGTCAACCTTGAACTTTGTACTGATTTTGAAAACCACAGGAACACAAGCAACAGCAGGTTACCATTACAAAGAAGTTTATTTTTCAAGTAATTTTTTCCATCCTGATGGTCTATTATGTACAGTAAGTTTTGCTCTTTGGCTATTGAATCTGGTCTAACTGGTGGTTGGAAAATAGTGTGCTTAGACTCCAGTAAGCACTGCTGGCAAACTACTTTACGAGAGATACCATGTTTCCTATCATGGATATACTCTCCACTTAGTTCTAGAACTAATGCTTCTATATACTATGAAGTCTTATAGGAGAGTCTGGAGTAAAGAGTCAAGGACACAGTATCAAACTCCAATCAAATGCAAGTGACATTACAGTACTGACTGTGAAAGACTTGAGTTGCTACTACATCTACTTAAAACCACAAGTATTTGCTCTAAAGAGAAACCTTTAAGGTGATCACAAATGCTTGCATAGACTGGAAAAACAAATTAAATAGATATATTCAATTTTTCCTCTGAATTAAGTTACCAGTCAGAGTAGTTACATTACTGAAAAAGACACCTAGTTTATTCACATTTGTCCATATGTAGTCATTAAAGAAAAACTATGAATATCTGTAGTACTATACTTAAAAATGAAGCAAATGGTTTAATATAATACAAAAAAAGATTTCTTCTGGTAGATATCTGCATGGGTTGCATTTGAAAACAAGTTCTGAATCTGCACTCTTCATATCAAAATATTCTGATTCTCTTCCCCCTCCCCTCACTATTTACAAAGTCTTGACTAGGACATTTAGTCACAAGAGCAGCTCTAGTTTTGATTGTAGAATGATGTGTTTGGGCTGCAAGGAAAGAGATTCTCCCTAAAACTTTCTATTGGACAGTTTGTAAGGCATAACTGCTGGCCACAGGCAGCAATTCATCTATCCAGGAAAAGGGATTTTTAAAGCAATCGCTAATAGTGATTTGTAGATGAAGTAGCAAGCCCCATAGTTTCAAGAGGTGAATCTCCATTTTCAAGCCAGTTACAGTAAGCAAACATACATTATTCATGTCAAATATATAGAATATGCAAGTATCCAGTACAGTCTGTGTCCATGAAACCAAAGTAAATGTTACTATAAAAGTTTCGGAATCCCATCTTCAGTGCTTGCTTGACAAAAGTAGCTGTACATTATATACAGGAATACAATGGTAGGTTTGGTGCTCCTAATCCTTCCCTTTCAAGGAAGTGGGAAACAAATATCTTGTTAAAAACCAGCATCTGGGCTTATAAATAGTGCAGAGAATGCAAATGCTAAGAAAACAATGCCTCCTATGATTGTCACTGCAAAAAGAAAAAAGAAAAGGTGGTCAGATCAACAGAAAGGACCAATCACACCACATTCTCTCAATTCTAATCTATTTGCCATGACACAGGGCCCCACTTTCGTATGACAAATCACCACCTAGCAATGCTCAGCACTTCTCCTCCTGTCCTAGCATTTCAACACTGGCCCCCATAAGGAGGTAGAACTAACATTTTTATTGAAAAGTTGTATCTATTAGGTATGAGATTTGTTTTCATACTTTGAAATATGTTAATATTAGCACCAGAACACCCATATATTTCCAATTTCATGATATTGTCACCTTTATCTTGAGTAAGGGCAGTCACTGCTCTTGGCCAAGAAGTCTATTGCATGGAGAAAAACCCACATGGAGATAATTTTAAGCAACTACCACTCCACAGATGCTAACCTATTAGGTTTTAGTCATCAGTCAAACCACAACAGAGTTCTCAGGGGAACTCAATGATACTTCCTTCACCATGCATACTTTATATTGGTTCCTTCTGGTGCACATGTGTGTAACACATGGATGAAAGCACTCAAGTACAATAGCTGTGTTTCATGCAGCCAACTTTAACACAGTGATTGTATTGACATTTAGCTTCAAGTTTGGAAATTCCTCTATTTTGTCTCAGTTTATAAAGATTAGAAAGTGTAGTTCTTCACAGCAGCTAATGTGCTTACTTACCAGTCCGGACAGAGATTTTTTGTGCTATCATTCTTCCTCCAATTACAGCTAGGCCAGTGCACAAGCTATGTCCAACTGTTCCACCCACTGCCACACCATAAGGGTCCTGGGCAAACAGATATCGGATTTCAGTGCAGTATGAAAACTACAGGTCTTAACACCAGTTTCTCAGCAGGGTGATGGAGAGAAGGTACTTTCAAAGGATGTGAACAATCAAAGCTATCTGCAGATAATGTAGAACAGCATTTCCCCACTGTATCATTTTGCATGGTCCATGGATTGGAAGTACTATCAAAAGTATCTGCCAATGTCATCAATGCCAGTTACATCTAGATTGGGAGGCCAGACGCAACGCAGGAAACACTGTAAGAAGCTCTGGGTTGACAGGAGGGTGCACACTGGAGCTCTGCCTGCTGAGCCAAGCCTCCTTCTGCTGACTGTCATGTTGCATTGCTGGTCTCACTGCCAGGCCATGGGAGTCTGGAGGGTCTGTGCATACCATCAGCCCCTCACCTCAAATGAACGCATTAATGAAGAGGGTGACTGTTTTAGATCAGGGGTGCCCAAACTCCCGACCCAGGGGTCACTTGCGGCCCTTGGGGACTTCCAATCTGGCCTGCGGGGAGTCCTCAGTCTCCAATGAATCTCTGGCCCTTTAAAGGCTTGCTGGAGCCCACACTGGCCTGACGCAACTGCTCTCAGTGTGGGGACAACTGTTTGACCTCTCGCATGAGCTATGGGATGAGGGCTCCATCCACTGCTTGTTGCACATCTGTGATGCAGCAATGGCAGTGAAGGAAAGGAAAGTTCCATCTCTAATATATTCATTTTTGTAAATATATTTAAATTTGAATGGTAAATTCTTTTTTTCGCTGGCCCCCAACACAGAGAGATGATGTGGCCCTCCTGCCAAAAAGTTTGGACACCCATGTTTTAGATGATAGTTTCCAAAAGATGACAAAAACACACAACAGGATACTTTTTAGGAGGGGTGTACATTATAGCAGGGAACCAAACAAATTTTCACTCCTTGTTATGTACCACTGCTTTAAAGTAATAGCACTTCAAAAGTACTTCAATTCTGCTAAACAGAGAACTAGGCTTGTTGCTTACTCACACAGATGTGGCCATTAAACAGCTTCAGGCATCTGTAGAGTCCCTTCCATCTTCTCAGTTATCATGATGTGTGTTTGGCTTCTTCCAAAAATCAGAGAGGAATAAGGTAATTGCAACTTCCTTGTCCTCTCTTTGTTAGATGAACATGGGTGCTACTCTAGGGTGGGTGAACAAGCAAGGACTGGTAGGCAACAGCTGAGAAGAACCTGTATTTTAATCTTAAGATCTGAAGCAGCCTTATGAGCTTAGTTTTCTTAGCATTGATTTTAAACCAGAGAATAGTGCCAGAAGTACACTTCCTCTACCACAGAAAGGAAGCTGTATATTCGGTATCTAAGTTTGGTTTGGAAAGTACTTGTACTTAGAGCTAATGGCTCATTTCAACATTAGTAACTATGAGATGATCCAAAGGTGCTGAAGAAAGATACTGGCAGCAGTATTACTACTAGAAGGGGAAGCAGTAAGAAAAGCATTTGAAGAAAAGCTGCCTTCAGTTGGGAAACTTGAAGGGATATCAGGGAAAAGAATAGGATTAACTGGAAGTTTAGCAGCAGACAAACCAGGCTTATAAGCATAGCATTATATAGAAAGTGCTTTTATAGCACACAGGCTGTTTGTTTTGAGTCTCAGAAGGTATGAGCAGAGTTGCGACAGTCTGAAACACAGGTCAAAGAGGGCCAAGCATTTGGTTTGCTGAAGAAGGGCAGCATAGAGAACAAATTCTACTAGGATATTTTAACTGTCACACCCCTCTGTATAAGCATTATGATAAAGCTGCGTTTATGAATTTACTCAGTAGTATGTGTCACAGTGCACTGGTTGAAGAATTCAAGCTGATTTACTCAGCAATACCATGTCAACTGAAGAACTACAAGGAAATAAGACTGCACTGCCCCAAAGATTCAGCCACCCTTTTTCCTAATTTTATTTTAGCAAAACTATACATTAGATCAGGCAGCATTGTTTCATCTGTGCTTTCTAAACACTCTAGGCCATCAGTTCCCAAACTTGCAGGGAGTTTGGGAACTGAGGTAAGTGCTTGCGGGGACAGGGGGGAATGCAGCAATGCCATCACCAGGATCTTGCCTTGGATGGGGGCAGGGAGTTCTTACCTAACACCACTGGCCTCTGCAAGTCTAAAAGTAACTACTGCAACCCATTTCCATGATAGTGATTCTGGTAATCATGTCGCTGCCTCGCCCCCTTCAGCCCTTAAGGGGGCAGAGGCAGGGCTCCCCTGGTTGGGCCAGTGCAAACCCTAGTTTGGGAACCTCTGCTCTAGACCTTACTGATCTTGGACCCTTCCTTCCTTCACCCATTTCTCATCCTTTCCTGTTTCCCTAGCTACTTATATTTCTAATACATGGGCATAAATGGCAAATAAATGAGGCACTCACAACTGTACTGACTGGTGGTACCTGAGATGGTGGTACTTATGGGAACCCTGATCCTCTCTACCTGGCACCGAGACCACTGATGCAACATGACAAGCAGCAGTAGGAGACTTAGCTCAGCAGGCAGAGCTCCAAGTCTGTACTTTTCCTGCATTTGTAAAAGCCCTGTCTTCCCAGACCCTCTTACCAGTGCTTGTCATGTTGCATCTGGCCTCCCAATCCAGACATAACTGTCAATGACATCAATGCCAGTTATTTCTGGTGGTACTTCCAGTAGGTAGGCAATGCAAAGTGGTACAGTGGGGGACAAACAGTGAGAAACACTGGACTAGACTATTCTGACATAACTCCTAACTTAATGACATAACTTCATAACAAACTCCTTCTGCACAGTTGTCAAGCATACTGGCACAAAACTTGAAACTATGAAACTTCTGCAAACAAAAACAGCAGATACTTGGACACCAACTTCAGGGTACCTGAATGTTATCTGAATGGCTACTTAGACACTGGCAAACCTCCCTACAAGCAGGACATATAGGATTGGAGAATCAAAACAAGAAGTGCAATGTCAAGGACCACTGCTTAATTTGTGGTTCTCAAAAGCGGTTTTGATTACAGTTCCCATGGTTCCTCAGGAAGTTAAAAATGAATGGGGCGATCCATACAACACATTTTCTTTTCCATAGATCTTAGAGACCAGTGTATACAGTGCAATTGCTCCTTCATATATAAATTAAAAGCAACAACAATGCAAGAAAGAAGAAAGAAAGTTACTTCTCACCAGAGAAGAGAGCCACCATGCCTTTTAAGAGTCATGCCTGGGCAAATCATGACATTGAACTTTCCTTATTGTCCAATTAGATATTGAAAATTGAGTTTATGTATATCTTATGCATTTCACTCACCTCTCTTGCTGCCAGAACTATTGTAGTTAACTGAGAGCGGTCACCCCATTCTGCTAAAAATGTTAAAGTAAAAGCTTGCACAAAAATTGGAGAAATAAAATGCAACCATCTTTTCTGAGGTATAGTGGGACCTGTTCCTGTTTCCACATCTCCAGGTCCATTTAATAGTTTTGTTCTCTGGAGCTAGAAATGAAAAGCAGATGCCAAAAGAGAATTAACACTCTTGGAAGGGGAGGTTATTTCACACCACATTTATATGTCTATTACCAGATTACAATCCATGGTTTGTGTACTGCCAGATAATACTAGCATTTAACACAAAGTTTAACAATTCAGTCCAGCTCAAGTTTTCCATTCTTCCAAAATCTGTTTGAATGGCAGAGTTGTGACTAATCTTTATTAGCAACTGCAGCTTAACAAATCCTGAACCTTGCACAGAACTTAACAGATTCCACCTTTTACTATCCTGATATAAAAGAATCAGATATAACATGTGCTAGAATGTAACTAGTACAATATCAGCAATCTTACTTTAAAACAAGAGCTGAAGTATGAAAATAACTTGAACTAGAAAGAAATTGTCTAAACAGAATGACATCAATCCATCACTAAACTTAAGATGTTGGTCAATTTAATAGCTCTTCAATAAGTTTTCTATTTAAGTCTAGCTAAAACCCAAGGGCTGCAATTAAAAAAAATTAAGCACAACAGCTTAACACAGTGGTTCTCAAACTGGTGGATTGTGACCCCCCAGAAGAACTGTAAGCAGGCCATTCTCCCTTAAGTGAGTGTCTCAGAAATGACTGCAGCAACAGTGCCACAGCTCTTGTGGCACCACTGCGATCAGGGGGCCTGTAAACATACCTGGGGAGATAGCGCTGGCCATCTGCAGGATGTGGGGCAGGCTGTGGGTCTCCCCACTACTCCAAACTGCTCTCTTTGGTGATCACGACCCACTTTCAGTCTTGTGAAAGCAATCCAGAAGTGGGTCGTGACTGCCAAAGAGAGAAGTTTGGAGCAGCGGGGAGGCCCACGGGGGGGGGGGGAGGCCTGAGCCTCCCGCACACACCAGATGGCTACTTCCCATCTGGAGGGCGCCCTCCAGATGGCTACCACCAAGGTATGTTTACAAACCCCTTATTCCCTGTGGGACAGCAATCACTGAAGCGCCATCAGCACCTCCCCACACCCCTGCAAATACCGCCCTCTTGACATCTCAGAAGAACTTTGAGAACCGCTGAGTTAACACATACAGCAAGGGGCAACTGAGAATATGTTTTTGCTACATAACTAAGTTAAAGTTAGTAGAAGCATTTTCTTGAAATAACCATACATTTGCTGGGTCAATTCTAAGTAGGACTTGATATGGCTAGCTCCCAGGTACTTTCCCCCAATTTCCCAAATTTCATCAAGTGTATTCCCTTGTCCTACATACTTTCACTTACTTCTTCATCTTTTTTCTTGAGTTCTGCCTGAACTTCCTCCAGCTCTTCCTGACCTTCGTCTGGACTCATCTTCAAGCCTTCGCGGAGCATCCGGATGCCAAAAATGGCAAAGAGTGCTGTCGACACATAGTATGTGTATACTCTGGGGATTACTGTGGTGGCATAGCCAAATAAAACTGGGGGTAAAAAAGACACAGTACACAATAAGCCAGACTTGCATATTCTCTCTAATAGAATTCAATGTACAGGCTGGTTAACAGAGCATTGGATTTCCCATTAATTCAGAGAACTCTTATTAATTTGTCTTAGTGAGGCAATCAACACAGACAACTATCAAACTCTTCTATGATACAACTGATTTTGGTCTTTAACTTGTCTCTGTTAAGTCTGGTGCCTCTGTTAAGTCTGGTGCCTAATACCTAATGTATTAGGTATGCAGCAACAGCACCATCCAGTTCTCTTTGTACATTGGAGTCCATTTACATATGAAGTTGCCTTATTCTACCTGATCAGTGGTTTACTCTGCCATTATCAGTGAGTCTATGCCTCAGAAAGAGGTGGGGTCCAGCCCCACTACTCTGAGTCTAAACAGAAATGGAAAAGATTGAATCTGGAACTCCATTTAGAATGTTTTTAACCCAAAACATTTATGCTTACAAAGCATGCGCTCCAGTACTGAGCTATCACTTCTCCCAGACATAACAACAAACACCAAATACTGCAAGAAGACACAAACAGGAAGACAGCATGCTGTGCTCCGACTGTAGGGTTGCACAGTATTTCGTGTGCTTGCAAAAGCAACATTTACCAATAAAATCCACTGATCCAGAGAGAGCGAGATCATGGCAACAGTGTTTGGCATGTATCTTAACATTAGAACACAAGAACAGCCCCACTGGATCAGGGCATAGGCCCATCTAGTCCAGCTTCCTGTATCTTGTAGCAATGCTTACAACAACCTTCATATATTGCAGATGGGCTGAGACCAAGGAAGTGTGGCAATCGTGTGTGGGAAGAGCAAGTTTTCCCTCTGCATCTTTCGAGGGAGTTTTGGCCTTTGGAGGCCTCCTTGGGGTAAGGAAACATTTGTTTGCTTGTCCAAGGTGCCCCAACTGCCACCATGGGTCAACCTGGACCTGCACCAACTCTATGGCTGGCACAAATTGACCTGAAAATGGGGTTAGGATTTGGTGGGCATCACTACTGCCAAATCTGCTCCCTTCTCGGGCCTCATCAACTCTCCTTGCCTTCCTGTTCCACCACTCCCCAAATCCTGTGTAGGCTTACCTGCTCTGGCAGGCACCCTCTATCTACTCACACACAGACCCTGCCACCTGTGGTGGCAGCCAGACTGCACGTGCTGGTGCTGTCGCATTTGAGACAGCCACAAAGGGATTTACGCTACTGAAATGCTTTTTCGGAGGCATAAAGACCCCTTGGGATTGGGCCACAAGACTATTTCTCAGTTTTGACTAATGACATTGTTGAATAACTGGAAGGTTGAACATTAATACAACTTGCCAACAGTTCCATTAAGTCATGCAAAGTATTAGTAAGTTAAATGTGTGGAATTTTCTACTTTGTTACAGATGAATAGTTTGTCCACTGATCAGAAGTTAATATCAGTATTTTTTGTAAAAACTATTCACCTTATGTTTTCAGATAAATTTCTCTGAACTTGTTACACAACCAGTACCATGCAATTTCTTATAGTTCAACCATTTCACTAAGGGCATTTTAGATGAACGAAGCTGGCCAACAGGTAAACAACTCATGTCATCTTTTCTGTATTCTTATACTGCATGCAAGAACATACAAATTCTATGAACAGGACCTTTCACAAGACTAATTTCAGAGAAGATAAACGAGTTTAGTACAAACTGCCAAACCAGTTTAGTACAACCTTTTACCTTATCATGGTTACTGGATGAGCAATCAAACATTAAAATCAAAGAAGCCCAATTTTATTACTTCCGATTACTTCACAGGTTCCCATTTCTCAACGGCTAATAAAGACCCAATTTCTTTCCAAGATGACTGATAACTGCTTACAGGTCCGGCCTTATTATACACAGATTTTTTATACACGGATTTGACTCAACACGAATGGCCCCCTGCAAATGAGAAGGAATGTGCTGATCCCTGGAGAAGGGGAAAAATGTATCCCTTTAAAATAACAGTTTTAAAAACTGCTTTTTAATGTTGCAGAGAGACAGTCATACAAGTGATTACAGGTATAACCTAAGTGTCCAAAGATTTTTCTATTTCAAAGATGAGAAGGGCTCTTTAAATTAAAGGAAAACAGTCCTTTAATAATGCCAGAGAGGGCAGCTGGCTGACAATCCATCAATCATTCTCCCTGCAGGCTTTACTCCTCCCTTCCTCCTGAGCACGTGAAAGAAGGCTAAATGGCAGTAATTATCACCTTCTCCATTCTTTCCCCTTTGCTGGGGCTCCTGGTGAAAGGAGAGAGATTGCTGCCTCCTAGTGAGGCCTAAGCTCCTGGAGACAGACTGATTGTGTGCATTTCAAAGGTCAGCAAAGGTGATTTTTAAAACACCAGAACAAAGAGACCGTTTTTTAAATTGATTTGCTATAGTGCCTTTTTTGCCATCCACAAGTTCTTGGAACAGAAGCCTCATGAATAATGAGACTCAACCTGTATTACTACTGAAACTAGCAGCCTTAAAAAAGAAAGAGTATAATAGATATCACTAAGGAACTCTAATCAAGATTCAGCTGGACTGAATGCATTAGCAAAAAATGACACCAAGTTCAAGTTAATGCTTCCTTGGAATGCAGCCTATGCACATACAAAAAAAAGTGGATGTTTTCATGGCAACAATTCCTTCTTGACACACAAGGCACTCTGGCTTCATTTTTCAGTGGCAGAAACTATTGTGGCAAAGTAACCCAAAAAGCAAGCTTTGATTATGCATAGTTCTCTTAGTCCACATTTGTTTTTTCCGATTGGTCTGAGTTCATGAATTTCTGAACAGAGAAATCACAGTACAAACCTGATAAACATGTCATTAGTCCTAAGGCAAGCATGGCCCCAGCCAGCACTGTTAAGCGGTTGTACCGCATTGCCATAATGGCTGCAATAAAGAAAGTCTTGTCGCCAAGTTCAGAGACAATGATGACAGATATGGCAGCCACAAATGCATGGATAAATCCAAGGTTAGTCTTATCTGTAGAATCTTCACTAACAGAACGGACTGGAGAAACTGGAGTAGGCCCTTTCTGAAAAATAAATATAAAGATTTTTTAAAGATCTTTTAAAACTGAGTTTTTTTTCCAACACAGTTTAACATTTACAGTCTATAGTTTTAGCATATTTTCCAGGGAGGCTTATATTTCCTATCTTTTCACAACCTTTCATAACATTTACTTCTGCAAGCTATGAAAGATCATCAACATATATCCAGCTGCTTAATCAATGAATTTCTTTGCACATGCAGGTCCAACCTTGTTATACACTGATTTTTTATACACAGATTTGACTCAACGCGAATGGCCACTGCAAATGAGAAGGAATGTGCTGATTCCTGGAAAAGGGGAAAATGCATCTCTTTAAAATCACAGTTTTAAAAAACTGCTTTTCTTACTGTTGTAGAGAGACAGTCATGCAAATGATCGTTCCATTCATCAGCTGAACCAGGCAAAGGCAAGGGGCCCTCTGCATTTCTAATTGCTGACTGCCTCAGTAAGAAAAGTTGTTTTTAAACTACAATGGTAAAGGAACACACTTTTTAATTTTTAAAAAATCGGTTTTGTTTAACACATTTTATGGCATCAGCAGGAAGTTCCAGAATCAAACCCCTGTGAATATCGAGACACAACCTTATTAGGAGCAATGGAGGGGCAAGAAACCTGGAAGTGGGTCTTTAAATCTATTTTTCCACTTTTTAAATATCCACTAGAGGTTCTGGAACGGAACCCCAGTGGATTACGGGACATGACCTGTAGTAAGTTATTTTTAAAATGAAAGAGTAATAGAAAAGAAGCTTATAGTATAATAATGTTACCATATAAATCTTCAGCTATTAATATTTCCAGTATTTGGGCAGATAACATATTACCAAGAACTAAACTGTACTTGAATACCAAAGGCCGAAAAGTTTAGTTTGTTGTATCTGGATAGAGATTCAATACTTCTCAGAGCATATGCACTGTTAAACAATTCTAGTTCTTCATTCCCTAGAAGGGAATGGTATCATGGAGCTTCCTTAGAGAAACATTTGAAAAACCAATTAAAGCAAGCAAGGCTTCATTTCATTATGGTGAAGTCACTCCACTGCAACAAACAGAAACGTTAGCAGGAGAAGGAATGTTTCATGTGATGCTTTGCAGAGCTACCAATGTACCAGAGAATAGTTAGGTTAGTAATAGTTGCTGCAACAGCTTCTCCCCTGTGGCAACTTGAAGGGCCAGCAATCCTTATGCCACAAAAAAAAAGGATAAATGATGTTTTAACCATTTTAAGATGATGTTTTTAAAATGTTTTAACTATGTGACAAAGTAGTTAAGATGTAAACTGTTTACCAAGAGAGATTTAAGAGGAAGTGAACACTGTAGGTCTTTCAGATTTTACTTCTGCATACATTTACACACCACCCTTTTGCGCCACATCACTCAGTGTTAAATATCCCTGCTTGCTGCACACTAGCTTTTCCCCCAAATATTACATACATTTGTATCCCAACATTCCTCTAAATAACACAAGCTAGGAACATCCTATTTTAGTCTCATGACAAACTTGCAGGGTAGGTTAGACAGAGATCAAGGTCACTCAGTAATCTCCAAAACTACATGAAAGTTTGACCAGGTCTTCTGAACCAAGACCAATACTCTCCACTACATCACACTGGTCTCTTAAATGGTGTCAAAATATTCCCACTATTGGCATCCATATTTCAATGCTATTGTGGCAACAATGAGTGAATTCTGAAGGGATAGCCATATTAGTATGTTGCAGAAAGACAAAGCATCCATAGCATTTTTAATACTAACTGATTTTATTTTGACATAAGCTTTCATGGACCTCAGTTGCATCCAATGATGTATACTTTAGTCCACAAAGGTTCACATTAAAATTATCTTTGCAGTACTACAAGACTGTTGTAAGCACTCCATTATAAGCTTAGAGAAGAGGCCAGGTTATACCAACCAATTTAAAACAGTGACATTTAGATGACCGAGAAAGAACAAATTTCCAAGGCAAGGTATTACTGAGGGTAGAAAAAGCAAGAAAGCAAATATATCTGAATCCCAGTTGACCACCAACAAATAATAGTACAGTTTGACAATGGTTCACAATACAAAACAGCTTCATTGTGAAATTTCTTACAATTTGCTCATTTGAGGAATGGTTGAAAAGAAACTGTTTAGGGATAGTTCTCGCACTACTCTGGGTACAGGTGTGCATTGCTTGGTGACCTTCTGACCATTGACAGGCCGCATATACAATGGTCCATTGTTAGTTTAATGTAAAGCAGCTGAAACTCTTGGTATTGGTGGTGTCCTTAGGATGCCCCAGAGGCCTCCTCCAGGTGGTGCTCGTCCTCCACAATCCTGAGAATGGCCCACAATCCTGACACTGGCCCGCATAAACTACTTCCAGTTTCCTTCCAAAGGCTAAAATAGCTTCCTGAGGCTTCTGTGGGCCATTCAGAGGCCATGGAGAATCAGCATGACCTGGAGAAGGGCTCTGGGACCTCTTAAGGACACCACAAAGGCAAGTTTTTATATATATTTTTCCATAACAATAGAATTGCTTAACAGGGTTACTAGAACCTAACACTGTCATTAAGTGACACACACCTGTACTTTACTATACATACCCAAATACAGATATTACTTAAAATTGATCAATACTTGCCCACTTCAGCATGTTTTGATCCTAATCTACCATGCTTGTTAATATTTTGTGTTTTAATCACTTAATGATTATTACTAAAAAGGTATCTCAGCAAAGATTGAAGTACTGTATAAGCTACTGTGAACTTTAGACTTTGACTCATCTGCACATTACACTTTTACAGCATTTTACCATGTGGTAGTTGCTGTCCCCATATAGATAGCAGTTATCTTTGTTGACTTTTTACTTAACTCAAATGCTGTTCATCCCACAAGTTAGTTTTTCAACTTCTCTAGCACCTCCAAATTTGTCACTTTATATTTAAACATCCTTTATCAGATGTTATAAAGGAAATGTTCAGTCCCAACGCAAACCAGAGCAGCACAGTACCATTATCCAGCCTGAATCTAACAAGAGTCTCATCACTGTTCAAACCGATAAATACTGCTTGTGAAAATAATCTGCTATAGCAAGGAAGAGTTAAGGACAACACTAGGATTCTTATTTTTGATATGAATCAGTTGTTCTGAAAGGTGTAGAAATTTAAGGATTTTCATTTTAAAACTTCAGATTTTTGCATTCAGCAAGTTTACAGATTAAAAACTTTCACCTGCAGCCTTTTGTCACCAATGACTCAACCATCAATGAAGGTGAAGATCAAATACAACATGAAAAGCTGGTTGTGTTGATAAAAAATATGCTTAAGGCATCATATCTAAGCATGCTTAGTGCCCATGTTTTCCAAATAGATACATTGTATCATGTTGGTCTGTTGAGAGGGATGAAAGTTAATTCTCATTTTCGAAGGGGACATATGGCAAATGTGGAGGAGGATGACTTCAGTTTCCTTTACACCAGTGTTTCTCAAACTGTAGATCATGAGCCAATTTCAGGTGGATCCCCATTCATTTCAATATTTTATTTTTAATGTATTAGACAATGCTACCATGGTATGTAACTGCATTTGAGGAAATGTTACAGACCTGTACTTTTAACAAGCTACTATGTACGAGACATATATTCTTTTAACATAGTATATTCTACTATGTCGTATATTCTTTTAACAATGACAGTCAGTGGGACTTACTCCTGGGTAAGTGTGGGTAGGATTGCAGCCTAGGATTGTTAAAAATTTTCCTGCTTGATGTCACTTCCAGTGGGTCCTGACAGATTCTCCTTCTAAAAAGTGGGTCCTGGTGCTAAATGTGTGAGAACCACTGCTTTACACAATACCCTTTTTGCTATTTGATAATCAATATGAAGTCACAAATTTCTGTCTCTAGCATCGTGAAACAATTTAACTTCTGCACTGTTCTTTTAAATGTCTTTTCAGCTCATCTCAATGACTTCATGAATAAAAAGTCAGTCTTCGAAGGGAAGCTACCCTTTCTATGCTCAAGAAGCATTTATAAAACCTTTTGTTAATGGAACACGTGGACGCAATCAATAGCATTTTGTCTTGCACAATGAATAGCTCTTGAACAGTAAGAGCACAATACAGGAATTGCAGTAAGGTTCTTAATATACAATTGAGTTAGACAAACTTTAATATCAATACAACTTTACAGTAGCTGAATTTTGAAAAACCTGCTTATCAGATAATCCATCAGTTTACCACTGAACTGATATTCTGACAAAAGAACAAATTACTGTTATTAAATTCCCTGCAAGCAGAGGCCTGCATTCATATTCAAGAGAAGAACATTGATGAGGAGCTGCAAAAGCCAGTTAATAGAAACAAAATAGTTAATAGAAACACAAAAAGAAAAATGAAATTAAGGAATCCAAGTACCTCCTATTGAGTTTCACCTTGCAACACCAAAATCCCTAAAGCTTATTCACCCCTCAAAGAGTAACAACAGGTCACGATGGTCCTGGATATCCAAGTCGGATTGTCATTTTGATTGCATAATTTTGCAATCACAATTTTGCAACTCCACAATTTAGGACTTTGGTCTCCTGGATGCCAAGTTGTTCTACACTGAATTCATTTCTGCAACTACTGCATATCTCTTTCTAATTATGTTTTTATGGACTGCTTCACACTTTAGCTGTTTGCTATGGGTACATCAAAGTTTCCTTCATTATAAAAAGTAAACAACAGACATGCACCCTTAAATACTCAGGTACCCATACTAGAGAGGCATTATGAAGAGCAGCTATTGTACACAGGTGTTTTCTGTGGCATGTGTATCCCCATGGTAAGCACAACCATAGTATAAAGTGTGAAGTAGCCTTAAGGAACTACCTTAACTTTATAATCTTTTGTATTATACAGTGTACACCATCTTAATATTAACATAGGAAAAGTTACTCAGCAAAGTCCAAATGGATGTCTCATTCATATTAGTAAAGCAACAGGCAATCAAACACACAATAAGTGTAGTTGATATACTAGTACTTCCTAGATCTAGATCTGCTGCTTGAGGCACCCCCTCTGCCTGTAAGAGTAAGATTTCACAACAGAAGCTTGAGCTGAGCAGGCCTCTGGGCAAGTTTCCTATGTTGCCTCAACAGAACCTTCATTAAGTAGAGAGCTGCAACCTGCTTTATGCAAGGCTTGTTAGAAGACATGCAATTTAATTGTAGCTCTTAAAACTGCAGACTTGGAGCAAGCCCCATTAAGTTCAAGGCAGGTTGACCAGATGTCATAATCAGAAAAGAGGACGAGATACCCCAAAATGTAGGACATTCAAGAAAAATGTAGGACATGACAAAATAAAAGCTAAAAACACTTGTCTATTGATTTCATGTGGTTAAACACTTTCATGTGGTTAAACCAGGTAGATGGGGCTCGTCAGCCTGGGAAGGCAGCTCATCTGAGAGAAGGAAAACTCTGATCCCAAACCTCCACTGCCTTGTGGCTACATCCAGTTATGGAAAAGGCTTCAGGAGTCAACCTCGAGGCAAAATCTGGAGCCGGAGTCCCTAAGGCAGTTCATGGCTGAACAAAGTCACGTTCTGGCAACTCCTGCGATGCCGCTGGAACCAACCGTATTGGCCTCTGCCTTTCCATTGGACCATTTCAGCGACGTGGAGAGGGGGGATTTGCTGCATGGGTAACAGCCTATCCTCCATACCTACTTTACCCAGGCTTCACACACTGGAGAGGACACTCTGTTCCAGAACCACCATTCAGAGCATGACACCATAGTCTTCCGAGACTGAAGGATGCCAACTATGTAAACACTTTATTACTTATTAAATTTAAAATTGCATTACGTATAATTTATTACACAAAGCTGCCTGCAGGGGCCTGCTCACAGGGAAAAAGAGGATATTTAAGTTCTTTTCCAGGACATATACAACTCCTTACAACTGAGCAAACCATGCACAGAATTGCAAGTCACAGCATGAGTTATCAGTAATTGCTGGGCAGTAACAGACTTGGGATGCTCACACATGCAGTTTTTCATGAAGGAGTCTTCAGACAACATAGAATAAGCTAACCTGGAGAGAAGCTGGGTTTATGAACCAAGTTTTCCATCATCTCAGTCTCTGAAGACAATGGAAGGGAGAACCTAGCAACAAAAATCTCTTTCCTGAACTGACCGCTATCTGTAAGAAATACAGATCTGACTGCTGAAATGGTCAGATCAGAATTTCATACAAGGGACACTGTGAAGCTCTGTTTTCCATTCCTATTGTATTATAGCATTGAACTTTTTCAAATAAGGAATGCTTGTTTCCCTATAGAATAGGGATGCAGGGAGTGTATTACTACCATCATTTTCTACCCACCCCAAGTCAAACAGATGTATAGTAGCAACTGGTGTCACATTCCAAGTTATATACCAGGCAGATGGATGGGATGCATGTGTGTGTTCATGCATGCAGAGGAAGCAGAGAACCAGGCAGTATGACTTGCTGTCTAGAACCACAGAGGGGGAACAGAAAGATGGTCTCTTCTCTATGACAATACAGAAGATTGTGAAAAGTTGGATATATAGCAGCTCCCCCCAGAAAGATTACACACTCCTTTTGCCAAACTGAAGCAGTGCACTGCAAGATTTTGCAGAAGATGAGTTGTACAAGGAGGCATAATATCCAGTTGTACACATGTCTTGTACAAAGTAACCAGTCACATGACAAGCAGAAATACAGAAGGTTAAACTTCCCCATTACTATATTTACATATTGTACACAGTGCTGTTAGAGACAAAGGCGTTTTCCAGAGACATACCATTCTCTACGCTTTGGAAAAGACTGAAATACTAGTGGGGTGAAGACCAGGACAACTCCTTTGCAATCCTCCCCCCCCCAATATAATCTCATTGCAATAGATTCTTTGACAACAGTGTTAGTGTCAGCTGCAGTTTTAACACGTTGCAAGACTTTCAAGCAGGTAGGTCAGAGCTCCCTGTCAGGGCAGGAGCCCAGGTCTACCAGGTCCCCAT
The DNA here is from genome assembly GCF_035046505.1 of Tiliqua scincoides. Taxonomy (NCBI): domain Eukaryota; kingdom Metazoa; phylum Chordata; class Lepidosauria; order Squamata; family Scincidae; genus Tiliqua; species Tiliqua scincoides. The sequence continues at coordinate 66,310,921 of NC_089826.1, forward strand.
TTCCAATTTTAGGTAGTACAATGTAAGTTATAGTATACAAAAACACTCTATGGGCACAATCCTAACCAGGTCTACTAAGAAGTAAGTCCTATTTTGTTCAATGGGGCTTACTCTCAGGAAAGTGTGGTTAGGATTGCAGCCTTAATTAATCTATCTTTAACCATCTTGTCCTGGTCACAATTAAACTACTAAAAAGTAGCAGGGGGAGGAGAAGGATTTGTATGCATATTAGAGAGACTACTCTATAACACCTGTCATAAAAAGTGGCATTTTTGTTGGGGAAGTCATACTTTGTCCTTCTCAGTGCTATAACTATAAATAAAAGTCTCTTGGAGATACTCATGATCTTGTAGCCCCACCATTTCTACTTTAAAGAATTTAGCATCATTCTCTCCCATCTCTGTACATGCTATTCTGTGAGCAAGGAGTGAATATTGAAGAAAATACTAAGTGATGCAGTAAAAAGTGTCTTTGCTTCTCTGCTGAAGAACTGCAGGCTGATTAAGCACCACAGCTCCTCCCACCTTAGGGCAGATACAGAACTCACACAGGCCTAAGATTTCATACCTACTCCCCCTCCACTCCCCCTCAAGATTTCAGAGATAGTCCAGGGTTTAAGGCTTGCAGCTATTATCCCATACTACCACTCAAACGCATACTGGTAGTACCCAATGATACCAGCTAGTTTTCACTGCCACCTGCTTTAACCACTGCCCCCACCCAACCTAATTTATAGTCAGTCCCTTGTTTTAAAACCTAAAGGTTATAATATGGATTCCATGTTACTCAACAAAGAGCAGAAGAAATTTTCTTGAGCAATGGGAATTCTGAAGTATTTGGGGGGGGGGGCAGAAGGAGGGAAACTGGAGGATGAATAATTTGAGAAAGAGGTAACTTTTCTCTCTCACACATCACCAGAATGAAATTAGCTGGCCACTCATCATGGGGGTCAGGTAAGAGCTTTTTTTCAGCCATCTGAATTAGCTGTGGATGGTAGTTTTTTGGACTATCCCAGACTGGCAAGGGAGGGACTGTGTGCTCAGTAGGTTCCATGTTTTAAAAACATCACTTGTATTTAATAAAGTGGCCCAAGTTAAACCCAAGCCACAGCCAGGTGTCTTCATTTGGAGTGCACAAAAGAAAATCAAATACCAGATGCAGGGAAGTGGCAGCAAGATGCAAGTATCTTATGTGATCCCTCAGGCATCATGTGGGCTGCTGTAAGGTACAGGTGGCTGGACTAAATGGGCCCTGGGCCTGATCCAGCGGGGCTCTTCTTATGTTCTTAACTAACAGCCTGATCTTCCAGTTATATTACCGTAGCAGCGAGACCAAAAGGCCATGAAACTAAGAGGTGGCATGCTGACAAACAGTGACGTGGACCATTGCCAAAAATCCATGCCTTTTTTTTGGCCACCGTTTCCTTTGTTCTTTTGCTTTCTACGAACACACACAGTACACAAACACATGTTTCGACCAAGGTAGGATAAACACTTCCTGCTACCAGAAAAGCTTGCAACAGGAGGGTCCACAAGACTTTTTTTGGGGGGGGGGGAGCGTGCTGTAAGTAGTGGGTGGGCTCCTCCTTGCAGGCACCTATTTAGCACTCCAAAAGTACTTGGAAGCAAGCAATGGCTGCCTTCCAGCCGCCCCAACTGGATGGTGTGTGTTCTTCCCTTCCTCTGACTCAGGAGACAAGCGTGTCTGGCCACTCCCTGCCTGAGGCTGCCAGAGAAGGAAAAAGGTGAGCAGGAACAGGTGTACGCTTCCTTGTTCCGGGAAGCTGACCTAGTCTGGCCACGTGTTTGCATCCCCAGATGGGTCACAGAAGGCTCTCTGGGTCACCCAGGGGCAGATACAATGTGTGTGTTGGGTGTGTGTGTGTGTAAGCACTACCTTAACTCCAGAGGCCAGGTCAACCAGGCAGGTAGACATGAGCTCCTGCCGACTTGGAGCCCAGATTCACCAGGTAGGCATAGGATCCCAGTATAGCTTAGTGGCCATTTGCAGGGCAGGTAGACCTGGGCTCCCGGTTGAGCTCATGTTCTCAGTGGCCCGGTGACGTAGCTGGACGGGGGCGTAGCGCCCAGTCCGGCAGGGAGGCTTAGCGGGGCGGGCAAGCGGCCCCTCCCTTCGGAGCCATTCCCGGCGGGGGGAGCAAAATGGAGCCGTACGGCGGGAATGGCTCCGAAGGGAGGGGCCGCTTGCCCGCCCCGCTGAGCCCCCCGCCCGGATAGGCGCTTCGCCCCCTCCAGCTACGCCACCACAGTGGCCTTTACTGGGCAAGAAGAGCTGGGTTCCCGGGTGAGACTCACCTGTGTGGGCAGACCTGGGCTCCCACCCGGGCCCCAGCCCTACCTGCCAGCTAGACCGGGGCGGCCCTGCGACTGCCCTCTGGAGTCCCCCTTCCAGGCTCCCCCACGGCCGCGCCTCACCCACCTCCGCTGCGGCCGGCTCCGGCCCCTGCGCCGCGGGCTGCGGCTGCTGCTCCTGAGGCGGCGGCGGCGGCTCGCGCTCCCGCTGGGGCTCCGGCTCCGGGGCGGCGAGGCGGGCGGCCAGGCACAGCAGGAGCAGAACGCGCAGCAGCCGCGGTGGGGCCGCCATCTTGCGCCGGGCCCGGCCGGCCTCTCTCCCTAGCGGCAGCGGAGCCGGCGGCGCTTCCCTGGCGCCATCACCGCTTCCGCCCGCCTCGCGCTCGGCTCTTCGCCACGCAACCGAAGCGCCGCAGAGGCCCGCCCCAGCACCCGCCTCTCTGATTGGCTGAGCAGGAGCCGTCAGCCTGAACGAGCCTCTTTCAGCCCAGAAGCTGAAGGGAAGCTGGCGGGGGCAGGTCACGTGACGCTCGACCCGGCCTGAGAGCTCTGCTCTTCCGTGTGCCTTCCGAGCAGTGGTGGGAAGGGATGGAGGGAGCCGCGCGGTCTGCAGCACCCCAGGGGGAAGGGGAGGGAGTGAGACGGGGAGCTGGGCTTTTCAGCACTGGGACCCACTTTTTAGAATGAAACCTGTGGGGACCCATCGGAAGTGATGTCATGGGCAACAGTGACATCACCAAGTGACGCCATTCACTTGAAAGTGATGTCATGGGCAACAGTGACATCACCAAGAGATGCCATTCACCTGGAAGTGATGTCACGGCCAGAAGTGACAAGATAAAGTGTTTTTATCTTGCCTTCTTGCAAGAAGTGAAGACTATGGACTGAAGGCTCATAAATGTTATACACCTAAAAGATATTTTAAATCTTCTGTCTTCTGAAGTAAGTTTCATGACTTGGAAAGATTTTTAATTTCTGTACTTTGGGAGATAACAGTTCAGGATCAATAGCCAAATCCAATGCATGTCTACTCAGATGTAAGTCCCATTGTGTTCAGTGGGGCTTAATCTTAAATATGCATAGGATTGCAGCTTGAATCTAACATTTTCACCTGGCATTTTTTAATGAGAGGGTGAAAAGCTGAATAAGGATGGATTTATCATGGGTTGAATTTTCACAGATCAACACAGATAAACAACTGAGCTCCATTTTTGGTACAAGACCAGGAAGCCTATTTTGGGATATGATGACATGGAAACAGTTATATGATGGTAGGAGGAAACTGGCATCTGATTACAAAGATCAGTGTTTAAGAGAAATTAAGAACAAAACAACTAAAAGAAATTGGGCATATTAATCTTAGGGTCAGTTCACACATGCATGTTCATTATTGTTGTGACTTGACTGTGAATAGGCCATTATCACCATTCATTGATAATCACAAGTAGAACTTTTGTATCACCAGATGTCTGCTCAAAATACAATTATTTTCTGTGGCCACAGTTCACACCATCAGGTTGAGCCCATCGTCAAATGCTGAGTAAACTAGTGATAAGCCTCAAGTAATGAACATGCAGGCATGAATCAATCCATCAGAGTTCCAAAAAGAGATGAATATTTACTGTATGGGTCTTCCATCAAATTAATACTGTATAAGTTCAAATGGTGAGGATAACTGAAGTAATTGCACATTCTTCCCATTTATCCAAGTCTCCAATTCCCTCCTCTTCTTCTGTTGTTTGCCTTGTGTTGTTTGCCTTGAGTAACTGGCCCACCTCACCCCAGCACTGTCTGTTCTAGTGGCTGTCTGCTGGTGTTGCATCTTTTTAGATTGTGAGCCCTTTTGGGACAGGGAGCCATTAGATATTTGATTTTCTCTGTAAACCGCTTTGTGAACTTTTTGTTGAAAAGCGGTATATAAATACTGTTGTTGTTGTTGTTGTGTCAGTATTTATGGTCAAGTGTCAGCATCTTAGGGCAAAGACCTGCCCTTTCATTCTTTGTAAAGTGCCATGTACGTGAATGGTGCATAGTAATAATATGTTTTTTTAATCATGCCAGTAGCGATGGAATCCTATTTACACTTTCTTAGCAGTAAGCCATTGAAAATTTCTGATTCAGTTAAGATCTATGCAAAACAGGATTGCTGGTACGTACTGGATTGAACTGTGACCATACATCAGGTGTACTTTCAGATGCACATCGAAGTGAGATTGAGATCTACTGGCACTGCATTGTTTCCAATGGGATGTGCATCCCAATGAGCATTCAGATGTGCACCCCATGCTCACATTAGCTGCACATTAAACAGTTTATGCAGAACTAGAGCTGGAATGGGGCCAGTGGGATTTACTCCCAAGGAAACATCCATAGAATTAGGTTGTTAGTTTTGCTGTACAAAACTTTTCAGTTATTTTGGGAATAGCCATTCACTCAAACTTTTGTGTACTTACCATAGAGTCGCCCCACCAATGTCATTGTTTGTTAGCTACCATGATGAAGTAAGCAGTTTGAGGATTGCAGCCTCAGCAGCCTTGACATTTTGGCTCCAGTGTGCAAAGTGCTATGCTGACACAAGCCCCATCACTTACTTCTGCAGCTTCTCCTGACAGTGTGTTTTGGAGGCCTAACTGTTTGCATGAATTCAGGCCAAAGCCCGAGTGACACATTGCATTGTTTGTTCGCTGCTGCTACGCATTTCTGAGTAGAAAAATGGGCTAAGGAGAGCCTTAAGAGCAAGGTCTCTTGGTACATCACTGTCTGCAGACCTGAGTCAAACAACCTGACAGAATCAGTAATTTTTTTTGTTTACAAGACAGTTAATTGCAGCAAGAATGCTGCCAGTGTTAAAAAGCCTTGAAGCTAAGCCAGGTGTCTGCTTGGGAACTAAGCCCAGCTCCTGTTACTGAAAGCACCTAATGGAAAAGAGACTCACAGCCTAGGCATGCTTACTCTGAAATTACCTTCACTGTGTTCAGTGAGACTTACTCCCAGATAAGCATGTCCTGGATTGAGCTTCTGCAACTACCAGGAACCCAAACTAAACACATTTTCAATGACTATAATAGCTATGCTTTAGAAAGGCAACACCCCTCCCACAGAATGACACCAGAGGTTTGGCTTTGAAAAATATAAAGGATAATGAATTCCCATTTGACATATTTATTTACCCTTATGGAGGCTACTGGTTTTTAAACTGCTGATTCTGGCTTGCTCTCTAGCAACGTGTCCTGTGTAGGCATGTTTTCCCTGATGAAGTTCGGAAAAAAACAGAACAAAACATTGGACTTTTTTTAAACATGGATTCTAATTCTTTGACACAACCATGGTCTTCTCACCCAAATAAGTATATGTCAAATTGCACAGGATCATTGCCTTAATGTAGCATGAGCTACAAATAATCTCTCAGGTGGCTTTTGGGAAAGGCCATGGTCATAGGCATTAACATACTCCCCAAGCATAGTTTTTGTTTTGCCTCCCAAGTCTGGTTCATCTCAGGAAAAGTCCTTTAAAAAGTTTCAAAGGTGCTCCTCCATGCTCCCACTGATGACAATCCCTGCATCTGCTACAGATGCAGACGTTTTCTTCTGTAAAAATGCTTTGAGTAACTCAGCTCTCCTGTGAACAAGTTTTTTTTTTTTTTTCCTCTTCACAGCATTGCTAATGCTGTTACTATTCTGCCTGTCACTGTTTGGGCTGCAATAGTCCTTATGCAATCCTGTTGGCATCCTTCAGTCTCGGAAGACTATGGTATCGCGCTCTGAATGATGGTTCTGGAACAGAGTGTCCTCTCCAGTGCGCAAAGCCTGGGTAAAGTAGATATGGAGGATAGACTGTTTCCCATGCAGCAAATCCCCCCTCTCCACGTCACTGAAATGGTCCAATGGAAAGGCAGAAGCCAATACGGTTGGTTCCAGCGGCGTCGCAGGAGTTGCCAGAACGTGACTGTGTTCAGCCATGAACTGCCTCAGGGACTCCAGCTCCGGATTTTGCCTCGAAGTTGACTCCTGAAGCCTTTTCTATAACTGGATGTAGCCACAAGGCAGTGGAGGTTTGGGATCAGAGTTCCCCTTCTCTCAGATGAGCTGCCTTCCCAGACTAATGAGTCCCATCTACCCGGTGGCTGTTTAGTCGCCTCTTATGACAAGTACAGCCAAACTGAGGGCCTATTCTTATCCCCAGCCCCCAATGCAATCATTGCATTATGCAATAATTATGCAATCATTATGCCCCCAATGCAATCATTGCATTATACAATCATGCATGTATAAATTGGTTCTTTTATTATAGTTCCTTTCATTCCAAGATCCATGTTTGTTATCAGGAAACAAAGCTCTTTTACTGTCACTTCTCTTTTCTTATTTAAGAGCAGTCTATTTTCCTCAGATAGCAAAACTGAAATTCTTTAAAACTCTAGGGAGGGAAAGACACATCTTGAAAAATTAAACAGATGCCTCCTGCTCTACTTCCTTTTTGGCAAAAAATATTGTACACAAAAGTCACTTGTTGAGGTGTAGAATATGGTTCTGTGATTTGCTCTTATGACTTGATATAGCAAACAGGTTATCAGGAGGGGCCTTACTGATGGCTGTACCAATGCAGTTTAAGAAATTATAACTGTGTGATACTGCAGGATTATTCCCGTGCTTTAAATAGATGGTTACGCAGGTTTACTCCCTAACAGTGGGAAGATTTCAGGGTTCATAACAGACAGCTGCCGGGGTTAATGAAACCCTGCGTTCAGCAGCCTGGTAGTACAGGTCTGTATGTAACATTACAAGTTGGAAGCTTTTCCAACAGCTGTGACAGTCATCTTCTAATGCAGTGCTTCCCAAACTTTTTAGCACTGGGACCCACTATTTAAAATAACAATGTATTGTGACTCACTAGGAAAAAAAGATGTAGAAATATATTTTATTTATTAATAAAATAACCAGAGTTCTGTGCTCAGTGAGGCTGTTAGAGACTGTACATACAGTATGTTTGTGTAGTAGACAATTGCTAGACTCCATAGAAATTGAGTTCAAGAACTGTTCCCCCAAACAATTACAGTCATAACAAGGTACCCAGAAAGCTAGAGAGCAAGATATGCAGTTAGGGACTTTCAACCCAGACAAAAGGCTTAAATTCACATGTGATCTATGGCACACCAATTACTAGAGAAAATAAGTAAATGTGACATTTTAATTTGGGCTATGAAGATTACCTCATACCACAGGTTAGCATACCAGCTAATGTTTTTCTTCTGCAAACTCGGCAAGGGTGCTTGCAAAGATTTTTCTAATGTTTCAAAAACTTTCTGTGACCCAACAAAAATTGGCTAGCAACCCACTGGTGGATCCCGACCCACAGTTTGGGAAATACTGTTCGAATGGATAGTAGACTTCTGGCCAAGATGGCAGTGCCCTCAGAGGCTTGCACTCAATTTTCCATTATTTTTATAAACTTCTTTTACACTTTGCCTACCTGGTCTCACATTGTCACTCAGCAGGAAGTGGTTGCCCTATTCACTAGACCACTCATGTTCCAGTACTGGTTGGTTTTAAGAGGACCCCCCTCACCTCTGCATCATGGGACTCCTGGGAGAAATGTTTTTCCAAAGCCCCCTCTTTCTCACTTGGCTTTCTAGCTTTGAATGATGGTTACCTTTCCACAGACCAATCCCAGTTTATTGAAGGCACAGAATGAAGCAAGTGGACAACATCACTTGGCACTGTGCAGTTTTTCCTCAGTGTTCTTTTTACAGCTAAGACAAAAAAACTTTTTCACAGCCTCCCACACATATTCTTTTAATCAAATCACGTTGCCTACTGACAACAGCCAGAGGCTCCAGAAAAAAAGATCTAAAAGAACTTGTGAAAGGGAACTATCTTCACTTGGAAATCAGGGTGTGCATGTGGGCATGCACACTGGCATGCGTGTCCAGGGCTAGCAGGAAATTCCATGTCGCTGACCACACAGTCAGTTCACATAGTGAATACTTGTTGTTTTCATATATGCCATACCTGTTGTCCATTTAAAAAAAGATTACGTAGGTTTCTGAGGACCATCTGGGCATTTTGAAATGTTCTGTACCAATTCCATTTCAGTCAATAGTCTCTAAACTACTTGCAACCTGAAGACCTCAAAGTTCATTGTTTGCATAAAGATAATACACATGAAAAGCTTAAAGGAGAAAGGGTAGATATGCTTTCCGACATTTTGGGTAGTACTTAAAGTTGCTCTGGTAGAATTCATGGCACAAAACAGCACTCACTGCCTGGCTAAAGAGCACATACATCACAACTAACCACCAAGTTAAGTTTTTAAACCCAAATGTGATGGCCATTGACAGGTATATCAGAAGTTCAGCAAAGTAGTGTGGACAAGACACCATTTCAAACCAATCGCCAAAAGGAATGCAGTGATCCAAATTTACTACCTTTCCTGCAAACAAGGAGGAAGCACAGTGGTTAGTCTTGTTCACTGAGGAGTAAGTCTCACATTCAGCAGTAGAAATGTTATATATATTACAACTTCCTCAGAGTCATACACAGGCTCCCACCTTTGAGGAGCCAGTCCCCTTTCAACTATTCCACCTTGAGGCCTGTTGCTCAAGGCACAGGATAGAAATCTCCCATCTCTCCTAATTCAGAACTCTGGCTTAGAATCTGTCTGCAAAGGCAGGGGTCTGATCTGGAACTGTATAAACTAAGAGAGTGCCCCTGAACATGTACAAATTGTACATAGAACCACCTGGTACTGGACTAAATTCACATGCCACTTAAAATATGCTCCAAACAGATTCTCATGATCAGGTCAAAACTACTTGTGATTGAAGCAGATCTGTGTTACAAAGGTCTGCCAATCATGTCTACATGGCTCTGACTCAAAGACTAATAGGAGAGTGCTGAACTTTCTGACTTCCTGCATCTTATCTCTCCCTATAGCCTGTTCCTCAACATTACTTCCCCATACCAGTCAGTCTTATGTACTAGAATATTTTCCCCATATATTTACATATAGGGAAAAATGTCTGGGAGAAGACCTATAGAAAAACAAGCACAATGGGGATGGGGGAACAGTCTGGGACCCCACTCAACCTCTTTACTCTTTAAATAGGACTCACACCTTATGGGTGACTGAGATGCATCTGCATTTTTTACCTGGACCTCAGTCACCAGGGATCTGCAAGGGACAGCTTGTGGCCAAGGCAAGTGATGTAGTCACTTCTTTAAGCTGAGAAGAAAAAGTGTGCGCTACATATGCTGCAAAATCTCTTACCTGAATTGTTTTTCCTAAGATTAGCAAGAATCACATGAGATCTATGCTGATGAACAGAGGCCCAGATGAATATTAGGAGTCCAAGGACATGGTACCAGGAGACAGTCAGCAAATGATTTTCTCCTGAATTATGCAAAGAAAGGATATGATTATAAATTAACAGAATTGGAATCTCTCTCTTCTAGCAACTAGTACACACCTTATCTTAAAGTGCCACATACACTGATGGCATTACATAAACAATAACAGACTGAAAACATGCTTAAAAGGCAGATTCAGTGTACAGCAGGCACCAAATTTATTTGCTTACAGATTTATATCCTGCTTTATCTGCCAAGTGGGCATTCAAATTCTGAGCTTGAAGCCTTTCATCTATAGACATGGCGCTCAATCACACCTATACAACATCTAGCTGCACAATCCTATATATGTCCACTCAGAAGTAAGTTCCACTGACCTCATTGGGACTTACGCCCAATAAAATGTGCACAGAACTGCAGCATAGGATATATAATGCAGACAAAAAGGAGTGAAGGAGGAGAACTAGACAGCACCGGAAGCTGGAGGGTTGGCAAACAAAGCAAGGAATTCTCATTCTACAGCAGTGAATAAAATCCTTATTTTGTTGCTTCCTTGTGCAACTCTGATGACTAATGGGGAACGCTTTCACAGAAGTAAAGGCATTTTGTAACAAAAGTGACAGCCTGCAGATACTTGTGATAATCCTCAAGAACTCAACTTGAGTGATACAGAGTATTTCTAAGACTCTAACTGGAATAAAAGCGTCACTTGACAATATGTACCACCTCTTCAAAGTCAGAACAGATACAGGCAGAAAAAATTCATTATTCTCCCTGGAAATGTGAAGCTCCCACCATGCAACTAGAGATTTCCAACGGTGGCCTGCCTGAATTTAGTCTTGGCAATGGCAGCAATTACTGCTGATTTATTCCAAAATAAGAGTGCTTTCTTTCCTTACCTTATCTAAAATTCTTCATATTGCTTCATCTCAGAGAAAGCAAAATTGCACACACCCCTACATTGAGCTTGAGGTGTCAAACCTGACACCTTTGTGTTTGAGGTGCCAAACCCAAGCCTGGATTGTACCACTTCAGACTACAGCTAAGGTTTCACAAGACTAAGGCTCCTCTACAAGAAGATTCCCATAAAGAAGCCTAGCCTAGATCTTGCCTTCTCCCAGATAGCCGATTCTTTTTGCACAGGGAGTGCTTGTACAGGGAGAATTCTGTCATGTGAGCCCGTAACTGCAATTTGGTTTACCATCTCAGTGAGAATTAAACGATCTTTTCAAAGATAAAAATCAAGCTTTATCCTCACATACAGCTGAAGCATGGAGACAAGTTCTGAAGTGGTAGAATGAATTAAACTAGCAAAGTAGACAAAGGCCTCAGCTAGAACCTCTACCCCTCAATATGCATGTTTTCTATCTTCCAGGAGAGAATTCCCCTGCCTCCACCATATGGGAAGGGGACATTCAGAAACTGCAAATCTGTCCTGAGTGAGGAACCCCAGTCACCTACCTAAGGGCTCTCCCATTACAAGCAAGCAAGAAAAAAATTAAATGCAAGAATTACAAGAATGCAACAGAAGACACTTGCCTTTCCTGATGTTGGCTGGCACTTGACAAATTACTGTCATGCCCACCAGAATATAGTAACAGAGTCCAAAGCAGTACTGCACGATGTGGATGACACCTTTGGAGAACACACTGATGCAAAGACATTCCCATAAACGTCTACAGCTGTTTAGCCAGACAAACAGGCACACCAGGAAAGCAGATATGGACTTCACACCTAGAATCCCAACACAGAAGGTTGCGTTAAACAATTGCTCTCTTGACCAGAAATGCCATGTTCATTTATACGAAAGCTCTCATTTGAAGAAGATAAATTGCCAGTTTCCAGGAAGTATATGCAACAGTTTGCATGAAACTTTGGCAACACTGTTGCACAACTAATTGCACAACACAACTAATTCAAATGTAAGATTCCCACCTGCATTCTCAAGTGGTACAGTCACTGGAGCTATTGGTTTTTTTTTTTTCTGAACACTTGCATTGATGCTACAAATAGTGTATGTATGATTACTTCGCCTGAAAAATTATAGCTTGCTTGTACACTTATTGCATATTCAGGAGAAATCATAGAAGTTTGATTTATTAACGGAAAAATACTGTTGCTGCAGGACCGATAAAAATCTCAACAGAACATATCCTACCAGAACAATACAGAGATTATATATTCCCATTACAAACAGGTGCTTCACAGATACACACACATGCCTTTATCATTGTCCTGTGGGGCTTGGTCAAGAATTCCGAGCAAGTCCTGAAGCCAAGTGGGGAAGGGTGAGGATATGAGCAGGCTTTGGGTAAGTAACAGTAGCAGAAAGCCATTCCAGATCACAGACACAATATAGAAATGATAGAACCACCTGGAGAAAGAAGAACAAACAATGGGTTTTCCACTCTCCCAACATTCCTAAATCCTCCATATCCTACGATTCCACTGGTTTTCCTTAACATGCCTACCCTACAATAAGAAAACTGACATGTTAAAAATACTTATATACCACTTTTTAATAAGAGTAGCTCAAAAAGCAGTTTATTTTATTTTACTGTAGTAAAATAAATCATGTTCCTTAGCTTCATGCAATGGCTCTGAAAGTATAAGGAGTCATCTCTTGATTGGTCATTGCTACTTAAGGTAGTAAGTCAGTGTTTCATTGCTGTTTCTGGTTCTCTTGCCAAATCAATGTGGAAGCTGAAAGGAATGCAAGAGTGCCATCTTCCCCTCTCCTCACACACCAAGAATGAGATAGTTTCATTGCATGCTTTCAAAACAAGTACTCAAATGTTTAGTAAATGCCAACATAATTAGATATTCATTTATTTTAACATGGAATTCTGTGTAGGACATTTCTCTTAAAGCTGAATAACTTGAAAGCTGAAATAAAATGACATGCAATAACTTTCCATTTTGTTTGTTAAGTGCAGTGCTTCTCAACCAGTGATATAGGTACCACCTGTGGTACTTGAGGTGGAGTCTGGTGGTACTTGCAGGGCCTCTGGACACCTTCCACCCAGAAGCAAAATCAGAATGTGATGCAACAAACAGTGGTAGGAGGCTCAACTCAGTGGGCAGAGCTCCAAAACAGGCTTTTCTGTGCTTGAAAAAGCCCTCCCATCCACCCTGAGCCTCTTACTGGTGTTTGTCATGTTGCATCTGGCCTCCTAACCTGGAAGTAACTGGTGATGATGTCATCACCAGTTACTTCTGCTAGTACTTTGAAAAGGTGGACTATGTGAAATGGTACACTCGATGACAAACCTTGAGAAACACTGGTTTAATGTATTGTTTAGGCTGCATTTTAATGCCCATTCATATGAAGTCCCATGGTAGTGACATCATGGGTTACAGAAGGGCTCTCTCTCTACACACACATGCAGGGGGGCTGGGGAGTGATCACACAGGGGAAAAGCACTCTGGATATGTCCAAAAGCACTCCAAAGACTGTGACCTCTCTCTCCCCCCCCCCCATGGCTGGGCAGGAATCACATGAGGAGAAAGCACTCTGCACATGCCCATAAGCTCTCCAGAAGCACATGATGTGACCACACATCATGTGTTACAAAAGGGCTCTTGAGCTCTCTTCCCCTCCCCCCACAGGCAGGAGGGTGGGCAGGGATCACATAAGGAGAGCACTCTGCACATGCCCAGAAGCACTCCAGCCACTGTGACCAGACCTCACGGGTTACAAAAGGGCTCTCTCCCGCCAGAGGCAGGAGGGTGGGCGGGACCGCATGAGGGGAAGGCACTCTGCACATGCCCAGAAGCCCTCCGGCTGTACGGAGCCGGCGCCTGGAGAGGCGGGCAGAGCCGACATTCACCGCTTGGGCACGTCGAAGACCCGCAGCCAGGCGGGGCGCTGCCCGCAGCCGCCCTTGGTCTTCCCGTAGCGAAACAGGTCCTGGAAGAGGGCCGCGGGGCCGCGGGCGTCGGAGGACCCGGGCGGCGGCGGCGGCGGCGGCAGCAGCTGCAGCCACAGTGCCAGCAGGGCGGCCAGGAAGCAGGCGGCCAGCACCAGCCACGCCGCCGCCAACATCGCGAAGGCGCCCGCGGGTCTCCGTCGAGTCCTCCCCACAGGCAGCCGCTCCAGGCCGCGCTGTTCAATCGCCTGAAAACACGTCAGCTTAGGCCCGCCTTCCAAGCCTATTGGCTCGGCAGGGGCCAGCTCTTTGTGTTAATTGGTGCGAGCCTGTGTCAGTCAGTAAATTTAAAGGACCCCGCCGTCGCCTGTCCTCCTTTGCTCCATAGATGTAAAAAAGGACTAGAGTTGATCCATTCGTGTCTATAGATTTAAAAAAGATCTAGAGTGATTCATTCGTGTCTATAGAGCTAAAAAAGGACTAGAGTAATCCATCAGTGTCTATAGATGTAAAAAGGCTCCTGAGTAGTCCATTCCATCGGAGAGGTCACTTGCACATTCATATTAGGAAGCAATTTTTAATATCACCCTGAAGTGGAAGAGAGCATAAGAGAGAGCTGCCCATAGAACTCGGTGAAGAAATCCAGATTTTACCGCAGCTGTGACTGAGCACCAGCAGGTCTTTCTTAAAACTAGATAGAGCAAATTAGACGGGAGTTTCTAGTCTTTCCAACTCAGGTCTTAGCTCTGCTGGGGAAAGAAAAAAAAAAACTCCTAGGAAGTCTACAGCATTCATAGAGCATCACATACAAGGGTGGCTTTGCATTTTTGCCTGACTTTTTCAGCCCATATGTTACTCTAGCTCTGTTTAATGTCTATATAGGGCTAGTGTACAGTTCTGCTCTTCTATGATCTGCCTCTGGTTGGATTTTAGCCTAATGTTGGTCATGCTACTGAGAAGATCAGAATCTATGAATTGACTGGATTATATTGACTTTGTGTGAGGTTTTGTGTAGACAGTGGTCTTCAACCTTTTCCATGCCAGGACTGTTACAGCATGTGCCCCATACAGTAAGGCAATTTGGTGGCTGGATAAGGCAGGCCTACCAGACTGCTGCTGTGTGTAAGCAAATGTAAGCATACCTGTCAGACAATGGGGCAAGGACGAATTAGGGCAAAGTGCTGAGTCATTGCACAGAACAAGGAGAGATGGGAAAAGCTGATACAATCCCCACCCAGGATGATGCAATGACATTCCTCAGTGATGAGGTCATGGCCTTTCCCATTGGCTGACAGGAGTATAAATGTTCAACAAGCACACTCAACTGTGTGAGTTGTAGGAGTGAGTTGCTGCGTGAATCTTGGCTGGACTGCCCCTGCCTGCTGATTTCTGGAACTGCCTTCTACTTGTAAATACTGCCTGTAAATAGACTCTGGTGTTGGTACTTCCCTGGGTCTTGCAACTTTTTTTGGGTTCTTCCCTGTGCTCTGAGCACCACACACTGCAGCTGCAGGTTTGTGCTTCTGCTATCTCTGTGTTCTGCCCATTACAGTGATGCCTCGCAAGATGAATGCCTTGTGCAATGAAAAACTTGCAAGATGAAAGCGTTTTGTGATTTTTTTTGGTGACTTGCAAGATGAATTTTTCTATGACCGTGCTTTGCAAGATGAATTTTTTTGCATTTTTTTGGTTTGTTTTAAATTGCACAACTGTTAATACCCAGGATGCATTGAAGTTTTGTGCTTGAAATTTTTGAAATCCTCTGTACAGTATGTATGCCTTTAAAGAGCACTTAATAAACACTTTGTAAACCAAATTTGACTTTGTTCTGACTTTTTTTGCCCATAGGAACACATTAATTAAATTTCAATGCATTCCTATGGGAAACCACGCTTTGCAAGATGAAATTTTTGCAATACGAAATGACTTGCGGAATGAATTAATTTCATCTTGCGAGGCATCACTGTATCTCTAACAAGGACCCCCATCCATCCATTAATAAGGACACTGAGGACCCAATGTTGATCTTCCCACCCACCCCTGTCCTGGGATCCATACCCTTCCCCTATTGCCAACCTCTTCCCACCTTCATAATGCCCTCCCAGCACTGTTCACTATAACCAAATATTCTTACTAGAGAGAGCAGAAAAAGTTAGCATGAAATAGTGACCAGAGATTTTTAAATGTTATACCCTTTGAACCAGAGATATTCCTATTGAATATTTTTCCTGAAAGCTGTAATAATGATAGAAGACATATTCTGTTGTATACAATTATTGCAGCAAGATTAATCTATGCTCAGATGTGGAAGAGCTCAGAAATTCCCATTACAGATATGTGGATTAAGAAATTATATGAAATTATTGAAATTGATGTCTTAACTGAAAGATTGAAGGATGGTAAGATAGAAATAATACAGCAATTATGGAATCCGTTTTACAGATGGATAGACAAACGATTATGAGTCATTTAAGTAAAATCAAAATAGATGAAAGTAAATATATTAATGTTCATAATTATAGACTAGATTAGATTGAAATTTTTGTTAAATTGGTATTGACATTATAGAATGGAGGAAAGTAGTAATTAATGGTTTTTTTATGGTGATGTAAAATGGTAATAACTACTGTTCTGTGAATTCCCAATGTTTTTCCCCTTTGTACTACCTTCAACCCATGTATATTTGGTTCCTGTACCCATATCTTTATTCAATTTTTTAAAAAAGGAAATAGTGACCAGAGCAGGACTGGGACGCCATCTCTTTGTACCTGAAGGGGTATACTGAATGCCTCCCCCTATACCTGGTGGTGCTATAGTCCACTGGTCTAGTCTACCTTTTTCTTTCCCATGAGTTGCCATGACCCCACAACGGAGGCTTCCTACCCCATTGGTGACCCCACTCCAAGGTTGAAGAACACTGGTGTAAGGAAGAGTAGAGTTGTGGTGAACCAAGAGTTTAACAGATTTTGCATGTGATAATAAAAATGGTGTTTAATATTGGAAAGGATCCCAGAATCTCTTCCAGTCTGAGAGACAAGGAAGCATATTTGTGGGTGTCCCAGAGAGGCTAGATCAGAACCATGTCTCAAGAGTTTTTAAAGAGAGAGCTTTAAAGAGAGAGGTGAACTTCAGAACATACCTATAGGACACTGCTGCTTTTCCCCAGTAGCATCAAACCTACTGCTAGCAGCATAAAGTGTTGAGCAGCGGCTTCCAAACCTTTTTGGCTGGTGGCTCCTTTGACCCATTAAGCCACAGCTCCCCATTAGGGCTACAAATCCTATACATTGTATAGGGCAGTGAGTTTTTTGTGAGGATTCTGCAGCTCTCCTGGTTGATTTCTGTGACTCCCTGGGGAACCATGGTTCACAGTTTGGGAACCTTTACCACTTTCCTTTATCCAGTAAAGGAAAAGATACTTGAAGGGCCCAGTCCTTTCCAACTTTCCAGCACTGATGCAGCTGTGCCAATGATGCAGCTTTCCAGCCAATGTGCAGCTGTGGGGAAGGGACAGTCACAGAGGTCTCTTCAAGATAAGGGAATATTTGTTCCCTAGGGTCAGGGCTGCACTGCAGCTGCATCAGTGCGGGAAAGTTGAATGGGATTAGGCCCTAGGGCTACAATCATATACACACTTAACTGAGATAAATCCCATGGAACCTGATGGGGCTTACTTCCAGGTAGACAAGCATAGAATTGTATTGTAAGAAACATAAGAAAAGGGTGGTTGAATCCATTTGGCCCAGCTTCCTGTTTCCCACAGTGGCCCACAAACTGCAGCTGGGAAGAGCATTAGCAACTGAGAAAGGCATGCTTCTCACTGAGCATTGCTCCACTGCAATAGCTATTCAGGGCATACTGCTGCTGACTTGTCCTCCATGAATTTATCCAATCCTTTTTATTGTCCCAAAGTTGCATAAAAGCAACAGTAGTATGCGTGTAAAAAGGATACGTGCAGTGCAGTCCTAACTTGAGCTGGAACAGCCAAGCCAGCAGGCCTGCCCTGTATCCAGAGCAAGATTGGGGCCAGAAGGGACTTGCGCCAGCCTAGGGCACTGTAAGGGTTGTACCCTTAGAATCTTTGTATTGATTTGAAATTTTAACTGTGGATAGTAGAGGGATGAGGCTAGTTCCCTGAATTTTTTTCCAAATTTCTACAGTCACCCAATTTTAAACCACCAGAGGTGCAGAGTTGACTATTTTAGTCAACTGCACCAGTGCCACTTTGACCCTTCATTGACCCCCCCCCCCCAGATTAGAAATCCAATTTTGGCATGTTTTGAAGGTCACTTTAATTGGAACCTCTCAGAAACAGGTAAAACCTGTAATCACCTGTGAAACCTAGCATGAAATTTGAGTGTTGTTGACCACTATTGTTGTTGAAAAAGTGTTGTTGAACTAGATGGGAAGTAAATTATAAGGAAAATCTGGAAGTCAAAATTAGTGTAGGGACTTGATGTTAACCTGGGGTTGAGTCTTTGTTTTGTAAGGCACATTTGTAGTTTTCTGAAGGAGGAAATTCATAGTTTTCTGAGGGGGGGGGGATATTTCTTGGGTAAGTGGAAGATGGAAAACTAGCATTGATGGTATACTCAGAGCTTTCATAAACACTTGTACAGTAGAGCAATTCCAAAATGCAGGCAATATATTTGTTGCCACTAGGTGGTACCAAATTTCTAGTCTTCGAAGCTGGCCTTTGGCTCATCAGCAGGGATTGAGTTAGCATATCTTATGTTTGTATTCGCAAGTAGTCCAGCAAGACCACACCAAGTCTTGTAGATCTTAATTTGAGCAGACTGTTTACACAAACAGCCTTTCACAGTCAGTGTATTAATTCAACATTCAGCACTGTAAATGGTCCCATTACCAAAAAAATGTTTTAGAATCTTTACTAAAAAGCTTTCCAGTAGCACATTCATTGGCATCCTTCTGTCTCGGAAGACTATGGTATTGCGCTCTGAATGGTGGCTCTGGAACTGAATGTCCTCTCCAGAGCACGAAGCCTGGGTAAAGTAGATATGGAGGATAGACTGTTTCCCATGCAGCAAATCCCCCCTCTCCACGTCGCTGGAATGTTCCAATGGAACGGCAGAAGCCAATACGGTTGGTTCCAGCGGCGTCGCAGGAGCTGCCAGAACGTGATTGTGTTCAGCCATGAACTGCCTCAGGGACTCCGGCTCCGGATTTTGCCTCAAGGTTGACTCCTGAAGCCTTTTCCATAAGTGGATGTAGCCACAAGGCAGTGGAGGTTTGGGATCAGAGTTTTCCTTCTCTTGTACTCCTACAAGATGAGCTGCCTTCCCAGGCTATCCGGTGTCCCATCTACCCGGTGGTTGTTTAGTCGCCTGTTATGACAAGTACAGCCAAACTGAGGGCCTATTCTTATCCCCCAGCCCCCAGTGGTGATAGTCTTTCCAGTAGCACAGTCTTCTAAATACTCTGGCCAGGATTCACTTTGGGCACTACAAGTGAAAGCTTTGACTCCCCCCCCCTCTTTTAATCATAAGAAGGTGCCCATAACAAACTGGTTTTGAAACTCTTCTCTGTCCCAAATAGAGTTGGGCTGGAATGGGATTGCTGTTCAAGAAATACAAGTCTAAAACCCCCATGGCAGTTTTATGGTTTTCATGCTATAGCAGATATATTACAATATCAATGCAGTAATCAGTACTATAAATTTTGGTATTTCTGTAGTTTTAAATAAGCCATCTTGGGAATCAAATGATACTACAGAGTTGGGGGGGGGGAGAGATGCTTAAAAATAAAACAACCTAGGCAGCCGAAGCTTTTATGAACCAGAACTCATGCCATAATAAATTTATGTAGAGAATCTTTAGTGAAAGATTCTCGACATCACTGCAATTTCTTACCTACTTGTGCAGTCTAAATCTTTGGGCAGCAGCTAATTTTGGCTTCAGAGGGCTTTGAGTAAATAGTGATGGGTAGTGGGCCGAACCTGGCAAAGGTAGGTGCCATTCCTTCTCCCTCCTCACATACCTGCATCTATACACATTTTAAAATACGTGCCTACATGTCTCTGGGACCGTGGCACTTTTGGATTTTCTAGATGCTTTTCTAGATGTACACAGGTGATTAAAGACATGTATACGTGCATAGATGTGTCCACACTTTTATGTGTTTGCGGTAGAAAACACTGCTTTCATTCACATGTAAAGTGTAGGGCAGCTGTAAGGGAACTTTCAGAGGCACAACCATTGATTTAGCACAGAGGGGAGTGCAGAGCAAAAATAGTTTAGTAAATGGAACCTAAGAGAACTCTCCTCTTGGCTATTATTTTAATGTCAAAATCCTGTTTGTGGTAATACTGGCAGTGACACCCTAGACATTCACTGCTTTCATCTGAAAGTTAAGCCTATCCTCGCTGTTTCAAAAGCCTTGGTTTGTCTTTGCTTGTAGATAAGATGAAGAGAGATCTGATAGGGTGGCAACAGTTCTCACCAAAAATGCAAAGCCTTGGGAACGTATCAGCAGAATGCATTTGATTCTGTTGGTATTCATTTCAGTAAATGCAGAGGCAGCAAAAATGTCACCTTCTCAAGATGCTGCATTTACTAGTCAGCTCCTAACTGTATAACCCACATAAGTCAGAAGTGTGTGTTCGTGCGTGAATGTGTGCACCAGTCATGCTCAACGAGTGCCCAAAAGAGGCAACTTCCATTTTTGTAATGATGGTATACCCCTGAATATCAGATTCTGCAAATATTAATGCAAGTGGCCATAGCTCAGTGGTACAGCATCTGCTTTGTGTGGAAGATCTCAGATTTAGTATGCAAGTAGGGCAGAGAGAGAATCCTGTCTGAACCTGGAGAGTGGCTGCCAGCCACTATTGACAATTGTGAACTAGATGGATCAAAGTCAGTATAAGACAGCTTCTTATGTTGATATCACCATCCCACCTGCCTTTGAACCGCCCTGTGACAGTTTTCTGGCCATTGTTGATGGACAGAATACTCTGCTCAGTGGTCTGTTTTAGTATGATCCCTCTTGCTTTCCTTAGGCTGTTGGATATATGGTTGAAGCAAATGCTATTCAATGAACTCCAGCCTCTTGATCCCATGAACTTCTGTTCTTCCACTGCATTTTCTGTGTCTGATCAGCAGATAGGAGCTTTTTTGCACTCCAACTTGTATTTTCCCTCCTGGCATGAACTTCATGTTTTCAACCTCTTTCTGCCAAGTGCTTGCTTAGGAGTTTATTTTTGTAATAGCAGGACTGGTTTTTAGAAGCTTTTTTTTAATGTCCATGTGTTTCCTCTTATGAAATTGCTTTGTAAATATTTATTACAAATGTGGTTGGGGGCATTACACTCTCCCCCCCTCCCCCCAGAAAAACCACCAATTGCTAACATTTACCCTTACTAACCTGTTTGTAGAAATTCTAGATCTCAGGAAATAAAGCAGCCAAAGGCACCCAGGTAGCTTTGAGTATTTGGAATACCAGTGTGCAATATTTCTATGCTGTAGTTATTGCACTTTAAGATATTTCCCCCCAAATATCTGTTGATGGATGGGATGTAATGACAGGAAACTCTTTAGCAGGAACCCTCAGAGAAGGACAAAAGCCAGGAGGAATGGAGAACAAAGACCATCACCTTTGTGCCCTGCATATAGGGGCTGGCTGCTTTATGGTTGGAAAAAGAATGTTGGACCAGATGTCCCTTCATCTGATCCAGCAGAGGCGTTCGTATTCTATTAATAATTGTTATGGTTGCTTTAGTTAGGATAAAGTGTTGTTACAATTTATTTATAGTGTGCCTTTCCATTACAAATATTATTTTGAAAAAGCATTGAAAATGCTGCTGAGGAAAAAAGGTCTGTACTTTGAGGGACACACACTTCATAAAGGTAACATGTGCTGTCAACTACCAGTAAATACAACCCATGTTGTTTATTGCCAGCATAGAAATGGATTTAGTAATGATGCAGAGAAAATTCTGGCATGTTTAGTACAGATAGAAGCTTTCCTAGAATACTGTGTTTTAATGTAAACCACATTTTTGCTTTATGAATGGAAAGGCTAGAAAAACAAAAGACACGATTGGGTTGCAGTTGAGTAGATTCACTGGCAATAAATAGTCTTCCAATAATAGATGTGCAAAGCAATGCTAACTATTTGCAACTCTTTTTCTTCTGCACAGCTGCGAAATCAAAGTGTTTCACAGTACAGTTCTATGCATATTTATTTGGAATTAACTCCACAGTATTCACAGGAGTTTCCTTCCATGCTGTACTGCAGTTCCATTGAACTCCATGGGTCTTGCTGTTGAGTAAAATACACAGGATTGAGCTGTTGGGTAGTAATCAATGTCCATTCTGTTCAAAGTCTGAACTGATTTTCATCTAAGGTTGGTGGAGTTGCACAAACTAAAAAGGGTTCATTTTATTGATAAATAGCATGCGGGAGGAGGGCTACAAAACATGGTGATACAATATTGCATCTATTGAAAAGAAATGATAGAATGCTGGTGGTGCCTTGGAGGTCATCTAGTCAACCTCTCTGTACAGTGCAGGCAACTACTACAGCATCCTCAACAAATAGCTGTCCCACCTCTACTTGAAAATATCCAGTGATGGGGAGCACGCTACTGCATAGGTCAGACTGTTCCAGTGCCAGACAGCTTGTACAGTTAGGAAATCCTTCCTCATGTCTCGCCTAAACCAACTTCCTGTAATTTCAATCCATTGGTTCTATTTTTGCCCTCAGGAGCCACAGAGAGCAAGGCCTCCTCCTCTTCTGTGTATATTTAGTGCATGCAATACTGTTGCAGCATTAATTGAAAATATTCCAAATATCCCTTTGTTGCTGCAGGGGTGAGGAGAGTCAGATTGCTACAGAGCTAAGGAGGGCTCCTAGGTTCCCTAGTTTCCATCCACCATCATAAGAACATAAGAACAGCCCCACTGGATCAGGCCATAGGCCCATCTAGTCCAGCTTCCTGTATCTCACAGCGGCCCACCAAATGCCCCAAGGAGCACACCAGATAACAAGAGACCTCATCCTGGTGCTCTCCCCTACATCTGGCATTCTGACTTAACCCATTTCTAACATCGGAGGTTGCACATACACATCATGGCTTGTACCCCATAATGGATTTTTCCTCCAGAAACTCGTCCAATCCCCTTTTAAAGGCGTCTAGGCTAGACGCCAGCACCACATCCTGCGGCAAGGAGTTCCACAGACCAACCACACGCTGAGTAAAGAAATATTTTCTTTTGTCTGTCCTAACCCGCCCAACACTCAATTTTAGTGGATGTCCCCTGGTTCTGGTATTACGTGAGAGTGTAAAGAGCATCTCCCTATCCACTCTGTCCATCCCCTGCATAATTTTGTATGTCTCAATCATGTCCCCCCTCAAGTGTCTCTTTTCTAGGCTGAAGAGGCCCAAACGCCGTAGCCTTTCCTCATAAGGAAGGTGCCCCAGCCCCGTAATCATCTTAGTCGCTCTCTTTTGCACCTTTTCCATTTCCACTATGTCTTTTTTGAGATGCGGCGACCAGAACTGGACACAATACTCCAGGTGTGGCCTTACCATCGATTTGTACAACGGCATTATAATATTAGCTGTTTTGTTCTCAATACCCTTCCTAATGATCCCAAGCATAGAATTGGCCTTCTTCACTGCCGCCGCACATTGGGTCGACACTTTCATCGACCTGTCCACCACCACCCCAAGATCTCTCTCCTGATCTGTCACAGACAGCTCAGAACCCATCAGCCTATATCTAAAGTTTTGATTTTTTGCCCCAATATGCATGACTGCATGACTGCATGCAGTCAGACTGCATGACTGCATAGTCATGACTGCATGACTATGCATGACTGCATGCAAGTGTAGATTGTGACCTCAAAGGAGCAAATTTGAAGTCACCTCAGCCACACAAAACATGCTGAACCACATCAACAGACAGCTCACCACTGGCATAGCTAAGGGGGTGCAGGGGGGGTTTGCAGGCCGCATCGGGTGACATGCCCTGGGAGGATGATGCGCTAAAATCGCGGCATTAGGAGCTACCCCATCATACCATACACCATTGGATGTGGAATGTCCAGCAGAATGCAATGCAGAACACAGAATTGAAATTGCACATTTCCTTCAAAAGTTATGGCCAAAAAACGGGAAAGAAAAATGAATGGATCCCTAAGGAAAATGAAAGTGAGCTGTATCGCGCATTTACTCGCAAGTAGGTGTACTTGCCATAGTCCGTTGGAAAGAATTCCAAGGATGTCAGAATGGTCCTGATCCAATGAATGCAGCCCCCAAAAAGACAAAAGGGAGAAGGAGGAATAATAGACTCCCTCCCATCTGCAGTCTATTGAGCCCTATGGAAAGTGAAGCAGCCTCACGATAGTGTTTACTCGCAAGTAGGCAGATGTGCCTTGGTGGGGGTGGTCAGGCCAGGTAAAGGGCAATGTGAGGACACCAGAATGGTTCCAATTCGATGGAGCTGGAGTGCAACAGATGCTCCAGAAGGCAGCCTCCCCCCCCCCCAAAGGACAATGAAAAGAGGCTTCAACTGGTAAGGGGAATGTTTTCCATTTTGCACTTGTAAAGCCAGGTGGGTCTTTACCTTGATATGCTTGAAACAGAAGAACTTTAAATTGGGCACTGGGGAGGGCTGAAAATCTCACTGATTCTTTTTTTTTGCAGGCAGGCTATAGGGTAAGCTCCATTGACCACTATGGGACTTACTTCCAAATAGACATGCATAGGATTGGGCTCACAGGCTGCAATCCTACCCACACTTTCCTAAGAGTAAGCCCCATTGACCACTATGGGACTCACTTCAGAGTAGACATGCATAGGATTGGGCTCACAGGCTGCAATTCTACCCACACTTTTCTGAGAGTAAGCCCCATTGACCACTATGGGACTTACTTCAGAGTAGATTCACTTGGTGGAACAGGACTGGCTCCCCCTTATTTAATTATTTCTTTCCTTTTAATTTAATTATTTATAATTTATTTTAATTTGCTTGATGATGTCACTTCTGGGTATGACATAACTTCCAACGGGTCCTAGACAGACTGTCATTCTAAAAAGTGGGTCCCAGTGCTAAAAGTTTGAGAACTGCTGCAATAAGTTGTTAGTAAGTTGACACGGGTGTGTGTGTGACTACAAGTTTTCAGAATCACTAAAATCAGTGTTTATAATTAATAAATCAGTGTTTATCAGTGGAGGAATAATACCATCATGTTATATATCAATCAACACGTAATTTCATGCAGAATGCAATGAAACAAACCACATTGAAATACCTGTGTTCTAACAAAAGGTACAACCAAAAAACCAGTGGGGGTGGAGCGATGGTACATCACCACGCCCACCACCTGGGGTGTTGCCCCACCCACTGCATGGGGTGACACGCAGGCCTCCCACACCAGGTGACACGAATCCTAGTGACACCACTGCAGCTCACCATTGACTTTTTGGTCATTCTTTCTGTCATTTTAAGAAGAAAGTTCCTGATCCAATGATGTAACAAGACTTGACATCACAGATAACTTCCATGACACATAATTGCTTCATGAGGGTCGGTCTCTCTCTCTCTCTCTCTCTCTCTCTCTCTCACATGCACTCTATACAGAGATGAAATGATATTCTGCTGTAACATGTCAATTTGTTCAGCAGTGTGAACAATCAGCGTTGACAGGTCTATGAAGTGAGGTGAGCCTGAAGGCTTCGTAGCTGACTTGATTTATCCTCTGCTCCCATCAAGGTCAATTGTGCATGTGGAGACGTCTTTTGATCTCTCTAGGCAGCCACGTTTCTTGCTCTGATGAGACAGATCCATTTGATAAGTGCTGTACTGAATTAGGTACATAGTGATATTTACTGATTTAGTCAGCAAAGACTTGCAAGCATGCAAATTCTTTGATGTAAGGATAGAATAATTAATAGTTTGTACTAATACAAGTAGGAGTAAGAGGTGCCATGCAGCAAGGAAGGGGAAGCTTCTCTGATGTATGTATGTGTTAAGCAAAAATCTTTATCCTTTTGATGTGCATACCTAAGAAATATATATGGTTACTCTTAACTATTTGTGTCTGTAACTCCTAGTCTGTTCTGACAACACAGGTAGTATGGGCTATGCTTATATCCTGAAGCTAAAATTTTGTAGACATTTATCTGGGACCAAGCTCTATTGAACTAAGCAGGACTTACTCCTGAGTAGACATGCCTAGGACTGCATTATAAAGGCCCAATCCTACCCCAATTTCCAATTTTGATACAGCCATGCCAATGGGGCATGCACTGCATCCAGCATGACCTGATACAATGGAGGACAGAGTGCCTATATCTTTAACCATTGTATAGAAGAGGGAGTTTTGGCAGATGCAGCTTTTTAAACCTTTCCATGTTGAGCTGTACCTGCCAAAATTCCCTCTTCTATACAATGGTTAAAGATATAGGCACTCTGACCTCCATTGTATCTAGTCACACTAACTGCATCCCCTTACCTTATGGCTGCATTGTGGCTGTATTGATGCTGGAAAGTTGGATAGGATTGGACCCTAAGTTTAGTTAGTTGTGACTAGGAAAGATGATCATGACAAAGTCTCATTGAAATCCGCTTCCTTGGGGTCAGTACTAGTCAACTTTAAAGCACCGATGCGGCTGCAATGCAGTCTCAAGATAAGGGTTCTCTTACCTTGAGGAGGCTCCATGATTTCCCCCCCCCCCCAGCAGAATGCAGTGCATGCCCATTGGTACAGCTGCATCAGCATTGGAAAGTTGGATAGGATTGGGCCCTTAGTCATGACTAACTAATAACTTAGGATATAACCCTATGTCCTATTCAAAATGTATCTGTGAAGTGTGGCTTTATATTAGTAAGTCCAGAGTAGTAGAACCTTGATTGTTTCCTGAAATTTTGCAGTTCTTATCTAGTACTGAGTTGTCACATAACATTATGGCAAGCTGGTTCCCATTACTAGTCATACTAGAGTTTTCTTATGACACATTAAAGATCTGTTACAAGAAATGTTGCACTCACCATCATTTTGATCTGCTTTGGTGATCTCATACAGAAAACAAATAGTTGACGAATGGGACAGGCAACCAATTAATATACCGTGATTGTGAGGTCAACTTGCAACTTATATAAACAGACAGAAACAGCCCAGTCTTATTGGGCTGATCCAATTGTGGAATTCATGTTTCACTGGTGCTGGCTATGGCAAAGCAGCCATAAACCACACTCTCCAGCAGCATTGGCTGCTGGAGCACTAGTTGGAAGGCCGGAGCCTTCCCACATATGCTGGCACATCCAGGAGGACCCGCAGAGGCAGGTAAGATGATGCAGGAGGGAGTGGGGGAAGGCATGGGGATGGAGGAACAGGAGTGGAACAGGGAGGTGACAGACTGGGGAATAGGCCGATTGGGACCAGGAGAGAGTGGATTCAGTGGCAATTTGTATGTATTGGCAACCTTCAGTCTCGAAAGACTATGGTATCGCACTCTGAAAGGTGGTTCAGGCACAGCGTCTAGTGTGGCTGAAAAGGCCAATCCGGGAGTGACAATCCCTTCCACACCGGGAGCAAGTGCAGTCTGTCCCTGGTCTGTCTCCCTGGCTATGGGCCTTCCTTCTTTGCCTCTTAGCCTCAGACTGTTGGCAAAGTGTCTCTTCAAACTGGGAAAGGCCATGCTGCACAGCCTGCCTCCAAGCGGGCTGCTCAGAGGCCAGGGTTTCCCACTTGTTGAGGTCCATCCCTAAGGCCTTCAGATCCCTCTTGCAGATGTCCTTGTATCGCAGCTGTGGTCTACCTGTAGGGCGCTTTCCTTCCACGAGTTCTCCATAGAGGAGATCCTTTGGGATCCAGCCATCATCCATTCTCACGACATGACCGAGCCAACGCAGGCGTCTCTGTTTCAGCAGTGAATACATGCTAGGGATTCCAGCACGTTCCAGGACTGTGTTGTTTGGAACTTTGTCCTGCCAGGTGATGCCGAGGATGCGTCGGAGGCAGCGCATGTGGAAAGCGCTCAGTTTCCTCTCCTGTTGTGAGCGAAGAGTCCATGACTCGCTGCAGTACAGAAGTGTACTCAGGATGCAAGCTCTGTAGACCTGGAAGTCTACAATAGTGTCAATAGTGCCCACCAAATCCTATTCTTCTTCCTATGCCTGAGCTGCCTTCCTGGGTCAATGTGGACTTGTGCCAGCAATTGAGCGGATGCAGGTCCAGGTTGACCCACTGTGGCTGCTGGGACAAGGGGACAAATGCCCCCAAGATGGCTCTGATTGCACAACTCCAAGCCCAATCAAAACAATGCTGCTAGCAACTGTGTAGGAAAATAACAATCAACATATAGTAATATCTCTCCTATGTTAGCAATGGTAGTGTATAGAATTGTATAACTCTGTGACTTAATCTTAAACCTTCTTGCATAGCTACATCCTGGAGGTAGACTTAAAGCCTTAAATACCTGCCGCGCTGTAATGTTATTGAGTACACCCAATAAACATGTCTAAATACCGCTACTGCAAAAGTCTGGGATTTAGGACTTAAGGTCATTCTGAAAGCACTATACATTCAGAACAGTTAGATCTCATGGGAAAGTATGCCATTAGACCTGTTTGCCATATGCAGGAGAGGACTGTTTAATTAATTTACAGTCTAGAAGGTACAAATTAAACCATTCCAATGTCTCCAGAAGTATTTTGAAGTGCAAATTCAAACATGAAAATATTGCATCTTCAGAAATCATTTTATCAGTGTAGATCTAGTGCTACTACACTGATAGTCACAGTCTCTTGTGAAACAGGGAGGTGTTTTCCATTTTGTCACACTGACTTCCCATTAACATGCCAACGCTGACAGAAAAAGAGCAAAGAAACCTTTGAGATTTTGGTGAAATGTCATAACAAAGCTAAGGTTTAACAAGTTGCTCAAGGACTGATTTTTCAGACAGGAAGTGGTTATTTTCAGAAACTTTAAGCTAATGACACGATTACTGTTTTTCCCTGAGTGATAAGAGTTGATAGATCCGTGCCATTTGTAGGTAGCTTAATCCTTTGGCTCAAGTTCTACGTCTTTCACCATGAGTCCTGGTGAAATTCACACACTTTTTGAAAAGCGGATCCATTTCTGATGCAATGTTGGGCATTCCTGCAACAAGCAGGAGTTAGTTCAGGATCTTGCTTGTTGGAATAATCCATTACAATGTAACGTTTTTATGTTGCAAAGATTTCCCATGCAAACACTTTGTAATGGTACTGCAAAGAGATTACAGTGTACGTGGGAACTGGTGCTAAATGAGTAGTTTTGGAAAGATATGCATATGTACCACTAGATATAGATAATATCAAGTGAGGAATGAATGAATATAAATTCTATAATTTAGAAGGTGTGGCAAAATCAGTTGTTTCTTTCGTTTTTGTTTTTTTTTGCTTAAGAAGGAAAGAGGAGCTGCATAAGAGAGGGATATAGGAATATATCCTATATATCCTATATACATATTCCTATAGGATATTCCTATAGGAATATAGGATATAGGAATATAGGAATAATTCTTTCACTGTTGATTTGTTAACTTTGCTTCTCCTCAAAATGTTGGATAAAACTTTTGCTTATTTCATAACTGCTGGATCCCAGCCCCGCCTCCTGCTCGCCACCTGCCCATCCCCTGGGCCACCCACTTCCCGCCCTCCCCCTCCCCCTGAACGCCTTCCACCTGCCTCCTCCCTGCCCACCCCAGAGCCTTGCATTCGGCCCAGCTGGGCTGATGCAAGTCTCGCTGCCTCTTTCAGCATGGCAACTTGTGTTAGCCTCTGCAGGCCAGTGTGCCTCTACACGTCAGCCTTGCCTATGTGGAATTGGTTGCATATGCCTTATGGCACATTTGCGACCCTCCTGGGCTGGTGCAAGGGACTTGTGACTGCCCAAGGGTGCCTCTGGATTGCACCCTACATTGAAAATGAAGAGAAGCCATAACAATGATCAACTCTCTTCTACTTTGCATTCCAAGAAAAAGCAATGTCTCTCTCTTGGACATATCTACTTTTAGGGCTTCCACTCCATCAAATAAATCTTACAGTGCAATCCTAAACTTACATTGGACAGGCACAGCCCTCCCTGAGCTGGCTCCAAGTGTCGCAAACTGGGAGGTCTTTGAGGCTGTCCAGCCGTAGGCTCAACCTCTGTGTATATTCAAATTTGTGGATGCTGAGCCTACGGATAAGGGGGAACCACGGTAGAGCTTTATGAATGTTACTGGAAATGCAAGTATTGGAGCAATCTGGGCCCATGAGAGGGGGAGTAAAGGGAGTAATTTGTATCTGGGTCCAGGGTCAAAAAGAAGGCCCAGGAGCCAAAGAAGGGGGCCCAGAAAATTCCTGGGATCTTACATTTTCCAATCATGCCTGGACTCACTGCCTGCACAGGATGTTGGCAATGTTACCATGGGCACATGGCAGCAGCTGTTGCCGCAAGACATATGCACCAGGCTGAGGAATGCATACATGACACTCCTCAACACCATGATAAATCTGGGAGGAAGCTGGCCTGCTCCAGTAGCTCTTTGGCTTGTTCCATTCTAGTATGAGCCTAAACAGCAGCGGACCTGCCATTGGTCGAAAGGGGCAAATGCCCTGGTTGTGGAGCCTCTAGGACTATGCAAGAAGCCTCCTGTGCTTCTGGTATTCCAGAAGCCCAGTTTAAGACCACGGGGAAGCCCCAGAATGCTTCCCCACTCAGTCCTGGAGTCATGTGAGGCTCTGTCACAATCCAGGTAAGTGGGGGGGTGGCTTTGTGCAGGGGGGGGACTGCCATCATGGACCTTTACCCCAGGGCTCCGTGGGGGCAGGTCCTCCACTGAGCCTAAATTCCCTGATGCTAATTTTCTGCAATGATTTTCTATACTTAAAAGATTTTAGAGAGATGTGGGAGTGTGTTTGGTTTTCTGTATCACTGTATCTAGCTGCTGATGTCATGCGGGCAGGTCTCCACATTGGGCAGCCTGGTAGACCTTGGCTCCAAAGACTGTTCTGGCTGTTGCTACCCTCCCCTCCCCTGTTTTGCCCATCCCCATTCTGCTCATCCCTTTGCCATCCTCTCCCACTCTGTTTCACCCCTCCCCTCCCTCTTTGGGATAAACCCCAAATATACTTTGTACCCCCTGATAAAATTCCTCTCAGAGGCCCTGAGAGCAACACTGTTGTGAGAAACATGCGGTTGCCATCCAAACTGTTAACCCTACATTGAGTTCCCCCCTCCCTTGCTGTAGTATCTACTAGATTTTGCTCCTCTAATATCATAATGTTGTATTTTTCTTCTGCCCTTTCAGCCTATTGTTGACTACTGCTGTCAGGGAAGCGGCAAAGAAGAGGACAATCTGATGATGGTCACAATCCTAACCAGGTCGACTCAGAAGTAAGTCCTATTTTGTTCAGTGCAGCTTACTCTCAGGAAAGTGTGGTTAGGATTGCAGCCTTAGTCAGGTAATTTCCCTGTAAAAAATCAAGGACTGCACAGAGCATTTGCTGTGCAGGGGCAGCTCTGGAGTGCTTGGCAACATCATCATCATCATCAACAAGCTCCAGAGCATTGTGATGGAAGCTGCACAGGGCTCTGATTCTAGCTGTTTGGTTGCATGGCTTAGAGCAGTGGTTCTTGCACTTTTACCACCAGGACACACTTTTTAGGATGAGAATCTGTTAGGACCCACCAGAAGTGATGTCATGACTAGAAGTGACATCATCAAGCAGGAAGATTTTTAACAATCCAAGGCTGCAATCCTGCCCACACTTACCCAGAAGTAAGTCCCATTGACTATCATTGTTAAAAGTATATACATAGTAGCCTGTTAAAAGTAAAGATCTGTAACGTTTTCCCAAATGCAATCACATACCATGGCAGCACCAAGTCTAATTAAAAATAAAATATTAACATGAATGGGGACCCACATGAATTTGGCTTGTGACCCACCTAGTGGGTCCCGACACACAGTTTGAGAAACACTGGCTTAGAGGGAACAGTTGTCATGCCACCAGGTAAATTTTGCTACAAGCTATGGAGGGAGAGTGGGAGAACTTGATCTGGAGCTGCTGTGTTTTTGCAAGGTGCAGTTCCTCCTTTAGTCAGTACAGGTGCCAAATGCCTGTTGTGTAAGTGAATGTCCATAGTGAAGCAGCAACCACTGTCCTCTACCATACCTATAAATGATTGCAGCATTACTGGATTACAGATCTCTTTAACTGTAGCTGCCTGACCTCCTTATGCATTTTGATATGTTTATAGCTCATCCCCAGAAGGTTCTCATTAAAGTGGAGAAATCAGCAATAGAAGCATGATTTTACCATCTCCCAACACTTCTCAAAGGTCAGAAGGCCAGATAAACAACTTCCTGCAGCTGTGGCTACATCTGGCACACGGCCGCTGCAGAGAGCGTGCTCTGGAAAGATAAACATATCTGCTTGTATCTCTGTGGTATCCTCATACAATTGAATAAATCCAAAGGTTTGAACTTGACCCTATAGCTTCATAAGCAATTAATTTTCCAAATCTGTCAAGGTAATGAATAAAAACATTGCCCGTGGGCACCTGGGGATGCAAGGCTTGTTTCCCATGATCTTATTGTATCTGACTGCATAGACAGAGGATTGCTGCCTCTATGCATGGTTTTGCCAGGGTTCAGTCTGGAAAGCTGCCCACAGGTTTTGAATTAAAGAAGGATCAGCCCATTCAGGATGAGGAAATGTCCCAAGGTTGCATGATATAGAGAAATGAGACATGTACATCTGTTGATCTCTTTGCAAATGGCATAGACATATAATTGTATTTTCCATCTAGTGGAAGGTAACATAAGAACATAAGAACAGCCCCACTGGATCAGGCCATAGGCCCATCTAGTCCAGCTTCCTGTATCTCACAGCGGCCCACCAAATGCCCCAAGGAGCACACCAGATAACAAGAGACCTCATCCTGGTGCCCTCCCTTGCATCTGGTGTTCTGACATAGCCCATTTCTAAAATCAGGAGGTTGCGCATACACATCATGGCTTGTACCCCGTAATGGATTTTTCCTCCAGAAACTTGCATCTTATGTTCAGACTTATTGATCAGTCAGATTGCTGAAGCATTTTTATTAGGAATTGTAGGGGGAAACTACTTACAATATATAGTACTTACTACTTACAAAACATTGCCTTGGTCCATGGACTACATGGTTGTCAGGAACTTGGAGGATTAGCAATTTGCATCGATTTCTATGGCTAGATCAAAGAGCCCCGGTACAGTTCTCACACACTGCCCTAACTAGAGTTGATCCAACCAAGAAAGAATAATACTTGGTCAGTTTTGGGGATTTTGTGCCACTTACCAGAATTTTCACAAGAATTAGGGCTGGTTGCCAGATTTGTTTGAGTACAGTTGGTATTTTTTTAATCTAAAAGCTAGCAATATAATAATAATAATAATAATAATAGGCATTTATATACCGCCTTTCTTGGTCTTTATTCAAGACTTTATTCAAGGCAGTTTACATAGGCAGGCTTTATTAAATCCCTTATTAAATAGGGATTTTTACAATTTCAAAGAAGGTTCTTTCTTTCAAGAACGACTACATTCAAGGTGTTTCATTCCGATCTGGCTTCACATTCTGGCCTCCATCCTCCCACGCTCAGAGCAGATGGAATTGCTCAGCTTCAGCTTGTCAGCTGCTCCAAGGGTGCAAGGTGCCGGTGCCCTCGAACTGGCGACCTTGTGGATGTTATCTTCAGGCAGACGGAGGCTCTACCCTCTAGACCAGACCTCCTGACCACACAAATATTAGTGTGTTTGCAACCTATCGTCCATGCAGACATCATCCATGGTACTAAAGTGCCATGTCATTTCACACAACGCTGCATGAAAGACAGCAGTGTCTACCTGTGTGTGGTTCCTACTTATTCCTGTGGACCGAAGAAAACAGAATAACCAAAGGCTAGAAGAAAAAGTGGCAGTGGTGATTGCAAAGAAGTAGGATTTTTCTCACCCATCTGCAGTTACTCTACTCTTCCTAACCCATCTGACAGTGCAATCCTATCTTGCGCTGGGACAGGTAGGCCAGGGGCCTGCACTGTATCCAGCACAAGGTAGGGGCCCAAAGTGGTTCAGCTGGAGGTAAGGGGAAACTCTTCCCCTTACTCCCAGGTAGGCCACCACAGCCCCAATGGGTCTCTTTGGACTTGCACCTCCTCCAGAGGTGGCAGGAATGGGGACTAGAATCTGGCATATCTACAGGGTTCCAGCCCCGCCTCCCACTCCCCTCCTGCCAGTCACTGGGACCGCCCTCTGCCCCCCCATGAGAGATGGGCAGCCCCACCATACACACACCAGTTTTCTGCTTGAGGTGACCATTTAAGTTGGCCTTGTAGACGGGCTGGCAATGTGGCACATTGGGTACTATCACTAGAACTGACATAGGTCAGCCAGTATAAGTGGGCCATCTGATGAGTGTGGACCTTCAGCAAGTGCCCCACCTGAGCAACCCTTGATACCAGCCCTGAAATGGAACACCTGGAATGTTTTTCTTGAGAAAACATTCAGACTTTGATCTGGTAAAGGCCAGGATGGTACAGAGAGTTTTGGGAGTTGGACTTCAATCTGGAAGAGCCTGGTTCAAATTCTTGCTCAGCCACAAAGCTTCCTGGATGACCTTGGGCCAATCACTCTTTCAGCCAAACCTACTTCACAGGGTTGTTGTGAGGACAAAAACAGAGAAGAAACTATGTACATCACCCTAAGCTCCTTGGAGGAAGAGGGGTACAAAAATGTGAAAAATAAATAAGAAAATGGGAAAATCCATTTGAACTTTATGCAGCAGAGGAATAATTCTGCATTGCTGTTCAAATTAATTTTCCTTTTTTGCAGGATAATACGTTATCCTGTAATATGTTAATATTTTGTCTTTTTGGGGGGGGGGGGACATATAACATTGGACTAGACTGACCAAATGATTTTTCATCTGTGTAATAACTTACCCTGCACATGCCTGATCTTGTCTGATCTCAGAAACTAAGCAGGGTCAGGCCTGGTTAGTACTTGGATGGGAGACCGCCTGGGAATACCGGGTGCTGTAGGCTTATACCATAGTCTTTTGAGACTGAAGGTTGCCAACCATTTTTAATACTTTAGCAGTTGAATGAGTAACTCTGATCAATGGGAATAATTAACAGTAGTAGCAACCAAGCTAGTTGTTTGATGTTACCTGTTTTCATTCTGTTTACTGCCAATGAGCTCTGGAAGTCAGATTTAGTAGGCTTGGTTTATGCTCTGGTGTTTCTGACTGACTTGCTGATCAAACACATGGCAAGATCACAGAAAGTTCTGGATCCCCTGATTAGCATTTAGAGAGGCTGGAAAATTACAAGAGACCCCAAGGAGACCTGGAGACTTGCTTCATAAAGGGCTGAGAGAGGAAGAACCCATCAGTGGCTGATAAGCCTTAAAGGTGATAAATCACAATCCTCACAGTACAATCTGTCATTAATCCCTATATCTGATTAGATGTTGCCTTTCTGAAGTGGATCAGTTGAAGTATCTGTGGGGAAGGAAACTGCTACCTTACCACTAGTGGCTTACAGATAGAGGAACTGATTGAATTACAGTAGTATTTTAACTCTTGATAACTCTTAAAAGGTCACTTCCTTTTAAAATGTGGTTAAAATATTGCTTTTTGCTGTTATTGTAAGAACAGAATAACAAAATAGCACCTATAATTATTATTGTGATTACAGATTTTGATGTTCTATACATGTACAACATTATAGAACTTTATGCTATCAACTTTAATTGTACTTAAGCTATTTCTGCTCAATGTTGCATATATGCAACAGGGATCAAATGTGTGTACCTGTGGGTTGGGCAGAAATGGGTTAAAGTGATCTTAATGACACTATATTGGTCAATCCTGCATGTAACTAGAATAAAAAAGAAACTCTTATGTACTCCATTTTTGGGCAAGACAATAACCTGCTTGTCTTCATTCCTGACATCCAACAAAAACTCACCTTCTGGCAATAGGAAAAATTGTGCCAAACCATATTGGTTTAGCTGTTAGTGTGTTAGTGGGATTTTTCAAAGGCCTGGCAAAGGCCTGGTCTGGCAAAAATTGATAGAAAGCATCATAATATGGGGCATGGATAGGTGATATTGATATCAGTGGGGCACAAGCAGTTCTTTGGAATGCTTTGGATGATTTGTCACCCATCCCGTTCAAATGTGTAGGGGAGGAAAATGGGTACTCCATTTCTCCCCTTCCCAGTTTGCTGCCACTTAAGTGTGCATAGCAATTTGTCTGCACTGCCCTCAACATATGGAAGAAAGACCTAAAAGTATTATTTCATCTAAGCGATTAGGTGGTGGCAAGACAGCATATCAGCTGGGGAGGGGGTGGGGATATTCCTTCACTTAGTTCCCACACGTTTGAGAGTGCTGGTGGACATGTTATCCAAATCAGCCCCATGTGAACATACACAACTGGATGATTTTTCTGAAGCCATTGTTGCTAGACCAGGAGGCAGGTCAAGATGGGGTGGGATGGAACCTTAGGTGACTGGTGAGGATGTGGACTCTATTATGTGGTCTGGTTTTAACATTTGAAGCTGAATCTTCTTTTTTTTTTTTTTAAAGTCACCATCCTGTCTGGTTCGTAGCAATATATCAAAAACCTGCAGTGTGAGAGGCTGACATTTCACGGTTTTGAAACATAAACTCTGAAAGAACTGATCAGCCCAAATATCTCTTCACAGCTTGAAGTTCTTAATGCATTTGTCTCATTTGTTCTTCAATGCCGTCTGGCAAAACAAACAACAGTCCCTCTTTCCACATTGTGAGCAAGGACATTTCTCCTCGTCCTGCTCACCAGAATAGCTTTGGGGGTGGGAAGGACTCCTCCCTGAGGTTTTGAAGTGTTTTTGTCACTCAGAGCATATAGCATTACACCAGACTGACCAAATCGTTTTGATTTTTATATGGCAGCCCCTTACATCCGAGGTCAGGAGACCCATTTTAGCTCTAACTCAGTGCTTTTCAACATTTTCCATCTTACAGCACTGACAGGGCACACTACACTGCTGGTAAAGGGCTCACCCCCCCTCCCCAATGGCTCTATTAATAAATGACCCTCTTCCAAAATCCTGCAGCACACCAATATGCTGTGGCACAGTGGTTGAAAATTGTTGGGTTAAGGGGAACCATGTATGGGAGATCTTGGGCTAATCTATAGGCCGTGGCTGGCTAGAACAGCAATTTTCAACCAGTGTGCCAAGGCGCATAGGTGTGCCACGAATGGCTGAAAATTGCTGACCTTGGACAGTAAGAGGCTGCCATATAAACTGTTTTTTAAAAAAAATAGAAACCTTCTTAATGATACGCTTGAATCTGCTACAGCTTAGAAACAAACAGAATCATGTCAATGAAGCAAAAGAGCAGCCAACAAAAATCACCCACTAAAAGCCAAATGCAAAAACCAAGTTTTTATAGTGAGCTGAAAGAAGTACAGAGCCTCTGACAGAAGAAAGTTCCGGAAGGTTGGTTGGCACTACTTCCAAGAAGTTCCTGCTCCTAGACATACCTGTGGCACCTGAAGTAAGGCCACTATTGATGA
Organism: Tiliqua scincoides; assembly: GCF_035046505.1. Lineage (NCBI taxonomy): Eukaryota > Metazoa > Chordata > Lepidosauria > Squamata > Scincidae > Tiliqua > Tiliqua scincoides. The sequence continues at coordinate 66,348,052 of NC_089826.1, forward strand.
CCTCAGCATATGAGGGCAGAGAAGGTGGTCCTTGATATAAGAACCTCTACCTGATATAAGAACCTCAGCCTTATGTAGGTAGAGGAGTTTATTTCCGGTAAGAGAGGATTACTGCCTAAGGGCCCAATCCTAGCAACTTTCTGATGCAGCTGCAGTCTTGAAGTAAGAGAGCAAACATGAGAGATGTTTGCTACCTGTTGTAGGTGTTCCAGTTTCATTGTTGATCCTGTTCTGTGTGCTGAAACTGTGTTCTGTTTGCTGTAACCAACTCTTCAAAATACAGAATGGAGCCTATAGTGTGCATAGAGTTCTTCTGATTTCTGTAGCCAGAATTGTGGGGCTTTGCATAATGGAAGCCAGCTCTTTGGTGTGACAGTGAGCAACTGAAATGAAGGCTGCACCATATGGCAGGAAGCCATTTATCTGGCTTTGTTGCTGGTGGGAGTGAAAACTGACAGGACAATGCTATCTGCAGGGCTCACAGACAAGCCAGTTCCTGCTCATCATGCTCACGTGAAGACTTCCATTGATCTCACTGTGACACCTAGTTTGGATCAGGTGAACAGGATTTGTTCCTTCCATAATGAAGATCCAGGAATTGGTTGTTCTGGTTGGATCTCTTTCATGGCCAACTCCACTTTTGGGATTTCATGGTGTGATCAAAGGCAGAAACCTGGTTACAACTGTGAAAATAAAAAGAGATTAAAAAACGTCCTTTATTTTTAGTCCTTTACAAAGGACTACACGTCCTTTGTGGAAGTATTTAATAAGGACTATCATATAGAGGCTGTGAAGGAGGGTGGAAATTAAATTTTTCCTTCACCGTGAAGGCTGTGAAAATGCAGTAGCCCCACAACAGAACAGTGAAAGAAGGTGCTTGTGGATCTCCTACATTAAATAATAAAATCCACTGCATTTATCACAGGGAAAACCACTAATTGGAAAATGGATTTAGGCTACAAAGACTACAGTCACAACCATACCTACTGCTGTAAACTATGCAACTCCCATCCCCATCTGTTTTGGGAACAAAAGTTTTATTTTGTTTAACTTTAATACTCCCATGCTTCATAAGTCAATACCCGCATCGATTCCACAGGAGTACAAGTTTGTGGCATGACCAGGCCTACGCATTTTTCTACTTCTGCCCAAATGGATCACCATCACTACCTGTGATTCCATTGCCACAGGTTGGCTTGCTACCCACAGCAATATGCACAGCTGGCCCATTCATGAATCAGACAATGCAGGTCTGGGTAGCAGGCGAACTGCAAACAGATCTGAGGTGCCTTTTACCTTGAATTTGCCACCACCTCCTTGCAACTTGCCTCAGACAGAGCTACACCACTTGCTAAAAGCAAGCAGGGCATGGATTGGGTGGCAGTGATCTGCTTCCCTACCCACTCACCTTGCTGTGCATTTAGCAACAGATCATGTTGGGCCATCCATGGCAATATGCAGGTACGGTGATGCCTCGCGCAAAGAAAAGGCAACAACGAAGGCATGTAGGAAGACGAATGCCTCGCGCAACGAAAAACTCGCAAGACGAAAGCATTTTGCAATTTTTTTGGTGACTCGCAAGACAAATTTTTCTATGGCCGTGCTTCGCAAGATGAATTTTTTTGCATTTTTTTTGTTTTTGTTTGTTTTAAATCGCACAACCGTTAATACCCAGGATGCATTGAAGTTTTGTGCTTGAAATTTTTGAAATCCTCTGTACAGTATGTATGCCTTTAAAGAGCACTTAATAAACATTTTGTAAACCAAATTTGACTTTGTTCTGACTTTTTTTGCCCATAGGAACGCATTAATTAAATTTCAATGCATTCCTATGGGAAACCGCGCTTCGCAAGACGAAATTTTCGCAATACGAAACAACTCGCGGAACGAATTAATTTCATCTTGCGAGGCATCACTGTACATTTTATTGATTCAATGCTTCCTGGCATTTATAAAGAATGCACTTGTCAGAGAAAATATAGAGAAATATTAACTTCCTAGCCCCACGCCCAATATTGCCATTGCTATTTTAACAGGACCATTTCCATAGAAAGACTTACTATGGATTGAGTTGTTTTTGCTTTAAGAACTGACATGATTAATTAAAGAAAAATGCACCAGAAGTGATGAGATATTTGCAGTGTTTTTTATGTTTTTATTACAAATCCTAGCAGATAAAAAAATAAAATCTATTGTTTCACGTCATCATGTAATTCAATAGGACTTTCCTAGAGAAATATGTAATTGGCTGAAACAATTTTTCATTAAAAGTGCTTCCAGATTTGGGGGTGGTGGGAACTGTAGATGGGATAAGATTATGAAGTTAGGAGGAAACAATAAAGATAGTCAAATAGTGTGCGGGAATGATTTGAATTAATATCAGTTTTCATTTTCTTATAAAAACATTTCTTTTGTGCCATTATTTCAATTCTAGGTTTCATATTTCTTCCAGAACTCAATAGTTACTTGAATGATTTATGACACTCTCCCCACTGCTCCTCCCACCTTTTCCATTTGTTCTATAATTTGACAGCACTGAAAAATATTTTATATGATTGCAATTAAAAAGTCATCTTGTGTGACTGGATTGTAGATCTCTGCAAGTTGGCTCTCCAGAGAAATTTCAGACAGGGCATTCTATTAGATTAGGTGAAAGAATGAGCCAGTTATTTAGCTGGTGCAAATCTGAGCAGTCCATGTAAGGCATCTGGGCCCGGGAGTGGGGGTTAAAAAATGACGTGTGCTGCCACCAATACCACCTCCTCCTGGGCTTGATCCTCTCCCATTCTGTTCCTCCCCGCCCCAGAAATGCCCCTTCCTCACCCTGGAACGGCCTCCCACTTTCCTCTCCCACCCCCTGCATTGCCCAGCACAAGCTCACCTTCCTCAGCCAGCGCAGGGATGGGATCTGGCATTGGCAAGTTGGGACTGTTCATTTTGCCAGCACAGCTAGCTCACAAATTAACACAAACATGCCTTATTGCACATTTGTGACACTCAGCACAAGTCATTTTTAGGATTGCTGTGTCAGCAAAATAGTTTTAAAACCAGTGGTAAACTATCCAGGGATGGAGTTACAATTTAAACAAGTGGGATCCATTCTATATTTTACAGTATTATATTTATTTCTATTAATTTTTGTTTCTATGATTTTTACAGCAGTGATCCTCCAGCTGTGGGACTAGCCCTTCTTTGCAGAGCATGAGAAACCCTGTGACAGGATTATGGATTTTCTGAGAGGGATATGATCCCAAAGTAGCTGGAGCTGACCACCCTGACTAGTGATGGAGATTACCAGTCAAAGCCTAGTTGAATTGGCCCGACAGAGGACAATCATGGATCCTATTTGAAGGATATCCGCACTCTCTGTCTCACTATACAAACATGAAAGGATGGCTACTTGGTTCATAAACATTTCTTGTAAATGGGAGGGGATCAGACCTCCGTTTGCATTTGATAAAAAGCCACTTGAGTTCACCTCTAATGAAAATCCTAATGCAATTGTTGTGAGATCTTAATGCTACTGCTGTCACAAGCAAGACTTCCCTTGACCTTCATTCAAGTATAGTTTTGCTCTTTTTGCATAAATCACATTTCTCCTTTCTAGTCAAAGACCTGAAAAGACCTGTCTTTTTCAGAGACAGAAACCCAAATGTCTCATTAGATGTTTAGTGCTCAACTTTTTTTTCCATTTTCAAAGAAAATAAAAGGTCAAAGGCCAGTTGTAAGCAACAACTTTTTAAAAGTATGTTTTCTTTTAGAAAGTAGATTTTTTTACTTGATCTCTAAGTTTCATTTCATTCATCGGTCCATGACATGACTTTGGTTTCAGGGTCAAAGAGGGTCTCACTTGGGAACAGCCATCAAAACAAGGCAGGAAAACTAACCGTGGCTCCAAATGTTTTTAAAAGCAGAAGACACAGGAAGTATACAAAGCATGCCAACTATAGGGAAAGACAACCACGATCTATCCTGAATGCATGTAAAAGGGTAACCGTGGTAAAATATTTAAGTGTGAGTAGGAGAAAAAAAAAACAGGAAGACAAACCGAGTCACTTTCATTGGCAGGGCTGTAGGACTTCACCTATCTTCACCCACCCCTTGTTTGTGTAGCTAACCCTTTCCATCTGAGCAAACATCTCAAGCGATACTCCTCTTTTAGGGTGTCTCTTATGGAAGTTTTTCTTCTCCGTTTAAGTATACAGATTCAGTGCTAATTGATTCCACCTTAGTTTTAACAAAACCAAAGACTTAGTCCCAAGTGTGTGTTATGGCTGTGCTGAACATATCTAGCATTGGCCTGTACAACCTGGCAGTCAATAAACAATTGCCAATTGAAAAACCATTTATGTCACACGAGGAATGATAGAATACACCAGTATTTCATTAGTATAGTCCGTCTTAGCGGCCAAGAGACAGAGCTGTAAACAAGGAAGCTCCAGTTTTCGGTGTGTTTCTTCCAAGAATTCACTAGCAGGCTTAGGCAAGGTATTGTGTCTCAACCTCAGCCCTTCCATAATCAATATGGAGGTTATATAAGTCTGGAAAGTGGGATCCTGAAGTGAGAAGTCATGATGACAAGAAAGAGTTGAAGGAGGAAGGTGCCAAGGACACTGGGGCAAAGCTGCAAAACAGGAGGGGCTGATTTCAAGCAGGGCTGGTAACAGACATTGGACACGTAGGGTACTGGCTGAGGGCCCATTGCCCTGGGAGGACCCACCTGGCTAACTCCTGAAGCCCCTCAAAAGGTTACCTGACAGGCAGCCGTGGTTGCATGATTTGCTCAGCCAAATGACTTGTGCCATCACGGCACTCTCCCTTCTGCCCTGTCTGCAACTGGACTTCCCACTAAACCCCTGTGATTATGTATTGGCCTCTGAGGATGATGAGAGAGAAGAAATGACAGAGTGACTTATCTGCCGTCTCACCAGCTGCTGGACTAGATGCCCTTGTCTCCCTGCCTCAGCAGCACTGAAACAGAAGCATCCAGGCCATTCCCCACCCTGCCAATTTGGGAACAGCAAAAGGGGAGCAATGTGGACGCTTGTTTCTCAGTGCTACCACAGGGGCAGCTAGAGATCATTCCCCTTTTACCAGATGGTCACAAAAGGAATCGTAAGAAACTTCCTTTTGTTGAATACATGATCAGGCAATTTAGGTCATTTTAGTCACCGAGGATGGGAATCAACAGCTTAATGACATTACTTTCTGCTTAATGATGTCACTTCTGGTCCTCAGCAGGTTCCATGAATGCTGTTGGGCCCTCTGTATGAAATGAGTTTGACATCCCTGGCCTAGACCATGTTAGGAGAATTCTGCCAGTTAAAGCTTCGACTGTCACTGCAGCATTGTGACTGGGTGAACCTAAAGGCGTTCATTCCTTTTTCTATCAGCTTGTTCATTCATCCTTTTTTGGCATAAGTATTTGGTAAATAAGGTCTAAAGGCTTTAGGTTAGAGGTGAGTAGAGGTGTTGGTTTCTGGTGAGGAAGATAGGATTACAGCTGAAGTCTTACTGAACACAATGGGCTTACTTCTGAGTAAAATAAATAACACTGTTTTCAAACACCTCTACCAATGAGGGTCAGGAAGTAGGGAGTAAATTTAGCATACTAATTTGAACTAGCTGATCCTTGGGTTGCAGGCTTCTAGTTATTTTTTACTGTACCCAAGGCTGGCCCATCCATGAGGCTAACTGAGGCAGTTGCTTCAGGCAGCAGAGTGCTGGGGGCTTCCATCTCTTTCTACCTTCTTGCTTCCACTGCTCCCGCTTTTCCTTCCACTCCCTGGATTGGAAAAGGATGAGGGGCCCAGAGTTGAAAAGGGAGGCGGGGAGAATGCTGAGCTAGAACAGGGATCAAATTCTGGCCTAGGGCAAAATCCAGCCCTTTTGGGGATTTTATCTGGCCCCTGAAGTTCCCCAACCTCTCTGGGCTAAAAATAACTCAAAAGATGCATTTCGGGATATATTCTGCATTCAACACGTCTAGTGGCTGAATGAGTTACATACTGATGCAGAGAGATCTGGGAGAGAAAGAAGTTTGAGATTTGTATCATTGATTGCTTGATGCTTTTTCAAAATCAATTTCCCCCTCTTCCTGTGCAAGTCAATTTTTCCCTCTGCTCCCCTCCACCTTCCACCCCCACCCACTAATTATATTCAGTCATTGGTTCTCCATGTATTTATTATTTATTTGTTTTTTGGCCCTCAACAAAGTGTCAGATATACAATGTGGACCTTGAGCCAAAAAGTTTGGAGTCTCCTGAGCTAGAACATCAGAGAGTGGGAGCAGCAGAGGCTGGAACATCATTGGGTAAGGGGGGGGGCAGCATTTGGCAGGCATCAGATCTTGGGCCAGCCCTGATTGTAAACTGCTAGTAGAAATTTGGGGGCAGGATACTGGACACTCTGCACTGATTTTACTCTTGCATCTATTTTCATTGCTATTAACAGTGTTATCACCGTTGCTTGTAGAATGGATGGCTGGGAACCAGCACAGTATAAAAAAAAATTGGCACAGCAGACTGTTGAGAGTGGGTCTGCAGGATGGAGCTGATCCTTGAAAAACATCCTGTGTAGATACACTCCGATGGCTGATTCCCACAGCATACCCAAGACCTGACACACTTCTCAAGCTTCTCATTAAGCATTTAAAAGCCAGGTTCGAGTTATTTTGTGCATTAATAACACATCCCAAAGCATCGTGATCTTCTAGCCAGTCTGACATTTCTTTACTGTTTGGAAAGGTTTCCAAAGGAGTGGGAAAGATACACAATCAACTTACTTGTCCATAATATGACAGAAATACGAGTGTCTTGAAAGACACTTACAGCACAATCCTATGCTTGTGACATCTACATCTACTCTACTTCTGTCCCATTGTGCTTAATGGGGATTATTCTCAAGAAAGTGTGTATAGGATTGCAGCCTTAGCAGAAGTTTTTTTTTTTTTAAACCTTCTAAACATAGAATATTCAGTAGCTAAGATTTTCTAAGCATTGCTGAAATATTTGCTTTAAACAAGAGAAATTCTGGTCTGAGAGAAACATACAATAAGATCTGATGTGCTATGTGGGGATCAAAACATTCTTCTTGGGAAGTGTGTGCTGTCATTAATAAAGCATAATTATGATGCCTCTTATAATTGTTGTTTTACTAGTTGGGTGAAATTTCACATTGAGTATTATATGAACCATTCTGGCTGGAACTTTTAAGAACAGCAACCTAACACACTGCCAGCTAGTGGCTAAGAAAAGTCCAGGGAAAGCAAATCACATCTGTAAGCATGAGTGCTCTGTCCATCACAGCGCAAGATGATTTTGTACTCAGAGCCTAGACATGCTTGTTTGTTTGGGATAAACACCTGAACAAGAACATTTCTGAAGAGCAATAATTTCACATCTATGATTTATTGAGTGCTACAGTATATGTTGTCTAATTTTCCTGGATATAGAATCCAAATGAGATACGTATTACAACCTTTTTGTGCTTCCACTGATCACAAACAAATTGGCAGTGGAAAAAATGTGTTGGTCAGTTTTGAGAAACACAGGGAGGCTTTGTCACGAGCAGGAAGATGTTTCGGAAGTAACAGTCATCACAATTGGCTCAAGTAGCATCCGGCTCCCCCACAGCATATCTCACAAATGAAGGCTTGAGTTACTTCATTTCAGCAGATGTTCAGTGGTGCTTACTGAGCTCCTATATAGCTGTCGTGGAGCTGTGTGACTCCTTCTGTAGAAATGGCCTGTCCTGAACCAGTCAAATATATATACAGTAATGACTTCAGCCAAAGTAAAGCATTCTTGTCCCAGACAAGACTGGGATTCAGGGACTTAGAGACATCATATTGCGCAGCTTTCAAACTTGCTTTCCTAGAAGATGACTGCATTTCCTTGCCACCAAGAGTACAAAAGGTAGAATGAATACATTTCACCATGTATTCATCATGTAGTTGTGCTAAGTTTCAGCTGAGGATATCAAGATTCAAATTCATGCTCCACCATGAAATGTACTGGACAATTTTGAACCTGTCACTATCTCTCTATCTAATCTAATCCACAGGTTTGTTTAAACATAACCCTGGGATTTTTTCTTTAGAGCAAGGGTGTCCAAACCTTTTGGCAAGAGGGTCACATCATCTATCTGACACTAGGTTGAGGGCAGGAGAAAAATGAATTAATTTACATTTAAAATTTTAATAAATTTACATAAATGAATATATTAGAAATGGAACATATATGAATGAATGAAGGACTCGCGATATCTCAAGGCCTATAAAAGACCTTTTGCAAAGCAAGCTTGGCCTTCCTTTGCTGCTGCTGCTGCTTCACAAATGTGAAACTACAGGCTGCAGAGGCAGCCCTTGGCCTGCAGCTCATGCAAGAAGTCAAACAGCGGCCCTGGCACTTAGCGTAGTCACGTTGGACCATTGCAGGCTCCAGCAAGTCTTTGGAGGGCCAGAGGCTCATTGGAGACTGGGGGCTCTCCGCAGGCCAGATTGGGGGTTCCCAAGGGCTGCAAATGACCCCTGGGCCGGGGTTTGGGCACCCCTGCTTTAGAGCAATCATCTTCTAGCTCTCTTCTCTTTTCTTGTGCAAAGAATACCCCGAATGCATGCAGTTTCAAATAAGACTGGCAAAAAATTAGACTGGTTCCATTCAATACTGGAAATGTCAAGAAGGACTGTGATGGGAATCACCATCACCATCATTGCCATTTGACTACCACTGGAGGCCCTTAAATAATTGCCAGGTACTTCACTTGGAGAGCAGTGAGATCACCTACAAAAGCAGTGTCTGATTGGCCTTTAGTTGGAATGCCTTTTTTGATAAGTTACTCTCTGGGGAAATGATTGTGAGAAGATTTCTCTTTCTAGGCAGTAGTCTAAACATTTATTTATGCCAGTGGTGTAGCTAGAGGGGGTACAAAGCACTACATTTTGCAGGGAGCCTCACCGCACCATGCAAGTGGCCCCTCCCCCCCTTCGAAGCCATTCTGTGTACGCCTCTGTTTTGCTCCCCCTGCCCAGAATGGCTCCAAAGAAGAGCTTGCATGCTGTAGTGATGCACCCTGCAAAACTTAGCACTTTACACCCCTCTAGCTACGCCACTGATTTATGCTCTGTATGCAATGTTCTTTGGAAATGCAATGCAGAGGGCAAATCCTCTGCTCCAGCCTAGTCCTCTCATGCGGCCTGTCTAGCCTGTTTGAAATAGAGAGTCAAAAAGAAGAGCGCATCAGTGTCCAGGATTAGTTGAAGTGGGGAGCAGGGGGCATTGTGACTCACTTGCAGTGCAAAAGTAACAGAGTGGGTGGAAACTGAGTGCCATGACTGGCAAAAGGCTAGCTTGGACCAGGCCTGATCTTCTGTGACCCACTGCTGAAGGTTCAACTCCACCTGTTGTATCCATTGATGCAATAACCTGTTTTAAAAACCAGAAGGTGCTTGCACTTTGGTTTATTTCAGCAAGGGTGGTCAGCCTTTCAACTTTAGGGCTCCTGGACTGAACCTTTAACAATTCTGTAGAAGAGGGAATTTCAGCAGGTGCAGCTTGTCATCTCACAGGCTAGGTCATCTCACAAGTCCTCTAACCATTGTTAAAGATCCAGAAGCCCTAAAGTTGAAAGGATGGTGAACAGATATGCTTCACAAAATCCCCATTGTCCAAACATTTTTTAAAATCAGCAGTTCAAAATGAACCTCATCAGCAAGTGAAACGGCTGTTCATGATACCTTAACGTTCCACCTCTGAGCATGAGAGGCAATGCAGAGCACAACTCAGAGATTTAATTTATATAAAACGGAGGTTTTAGACCTAAAGAAGGGCAAATCTAGCAATTCACACTAGCAGCCATTTAATAAGGCACCCCCAAAAGGTAAAAAAGAGAAACAAAAGAGAGAGAGAGTAATTTGCCAGGGACAGGAATAAAAAAATAGGATATAAGCAGATATCCAAATAAGCAGGGATAGTTGGAGCATATGTTGTATCAGGAGTGTCTAAAACCTGACCGGGGGGCCAATTGCAGCCCTCAGAGACCCCCAATCCAGCCTGCAGCGAGCCCCCAGTCTCTAATGAGCCTTTGGCCCTGAGAAGACTTGCTGGAGCCCATGTTGACCTGACACTATTGCTCTCAGTGAGAGGGCAACTGTTCAACCTCTCACATGATCCTGCCCCCCGGCCGAGGGCTCCCTCCACTGTTTGCTGCTTCACAGCTGCGATGTAGCAGCAGCAGCAGCGAAGGAAAGGCAGGTTTTGCTTTGTGCAAGGCTTTTTATAGGCCTTGAGCTATTGCAAGACCTTCGTTCATTCATATAAGTTCCATCTCTAATATATTCATTTATGTAAATTTATTCAAATTTTAAATATAATTTAATTCTTTTTTTCCTGGCCCTTGACACAGTGTCAGAGAGATGATGGGGCCCTCCTGCCAAAAAGTTTGGACACCCTGTGTTACATTGATGGAGATGGCATACTACACAGCAGAGAGTATGACCAGTGCCAGTAGCAGACCTCCCCAGCCCTGCACCCTGGGGCAAAGGTCCGTGATGGCACCCCCTCTGAGGGATGACACTGCCCCCCCGTGCAAATCCACTCCCCCCCACTTACCTGGAGCGCATGGTGCCTTGCACGACTCCAGGATACTTCGGGGAAGCCTCCTGAAGGTGCCCCAATGCTTTAAACCAGCTATTTTCAACCACTGTGCTGTGGCACATTGGTGTGCCGCGAATGGTCTCCAGGGTACTGCGGGAGTTTGGGGGAGGGTCATTTATTAGTAGGGCCAATGAGGTGTGAGCCCCCCACCAACAACATGGTGTGCCTTGTCAATTGTCAATAAACTGGTAGTGTGCCTTGAAAATTTTAGCACCTTGTCAGTGTGCCATGAGATGAAAAAGGTTGAAAATCACTGCTTTAAACTGTGCTTCCCGCAAACTGGAAGAACAGTTTCCAAGCCTGTTGGGAGCCTCAAAGAGGCTTCCGTAGGGTCCTAAAGGTGCACGATGCTCCACCCCTGAGGCATTTACCCCATCAAATGAATGGGAGGTCCACCACTGACCTGTGCACCTCCTTGTGCAGGGGTCTCCCACTACAGCCCTGGCTGCATGACAACTGAGACTTACTTGATCTGCAAAGACAGGAAGTTACATAGGCACACGTCCCTTTGGGGAATCACCATGTGGGAATGTTGTACGTATTATAGCTTGGCCCTGACAGTTCTCACCTCTCATCATGACACTTTGCACTGTTTGCGTAACTTAAACAGCAGCAAAAGGTGGGAAACACTTCTCAGAACTGGTTGAATAATGAGGGACAAAATGCATTTCTTTTTATCTCTCTGTCAAGTGAGGCACAAGACTTTATCTGCTGCAGTCTGCAGCTGGAATCACCGTCTCCTTCTGGCTGCTTTAACAGTCTGATTAGTCTATAACTTCCTGTAGTAAATGATCATCAAGAGCCAGAACATTAAAGGGGGGAAAAATAGAGTCAAGGACAGGCTTTACACCCCAACCTTCCAGTCAAAACACTTGCAGAATTAAATTAACTGTATAAAGCAGTATGTGTGTGTGGTGTGTGTCTCTGTGCGATTTCATGCGCACTCATGTAACAGGTGATGACTTCAGTATCACAAGTAACTTGCCTTCAGATGGAGTTGGAAGTACCCTATGACTAGTGTACCTGGTTGATAAGACAGAACTGGTCCAAGCCAATCCCATACCTGCAACAGTGCCAACTTTTTGCTGCCCTCCTTTTTTTTTTCTGCACGTACATTAACATGTGAGCTTCTGTCCCCATCTTACCCTCACCCCCATCATGCCCACAATCCTCTTCTCAGGCACTGGCGTAGCTAGAGGGGGGGCGGCACACTAAGTTTTGCAGGGAGCCTCCCTGCAGCGTGCAAGCGGCTCGTCCCCCTCCCTTTGGGAGCCATTTGCCTCAGTCCCCCCCCCCCCACATGGCTCCCAAGGGGAGAGGGAGGAACCGCTTGCACACTGCAGGGAGGTTTCCTGCAAAACTTAGTGTGCCACCCCCCGTCTAGCTATGCCAGTGTCTCAGCATCCCTCTTTCAAACAGTTGGGTGGACAAAACCTGGAATGAGAGTGAAAGCAGAAGATTTCCTCTTCTGGTCTCAGCCCTGGCTCTGCCGAGCCAGTTTTCTTTGAAGAGAGCCAGGATCATGGTGGCAGCGATGGCCTACCTATTCTCCTCCAGCACAGTACTATAGAGCGTGTTGGCAACCTTCAGTCTCGAAAGACTATGGTATCGCGCTCTGAATGGTGGTTCTGGAACAGCGTCTAGTGTGGCTGAAAAGGCCAATTCGGGAGTGACAATCCCTTCCACACTGGGAGCAAGTGCAGTCTGTCCCTAGTCTGTCTCCCTGGCTATGGGCCTTCCTTCTTTGCCTCTTTGCCTCAGACTGTTGGCCGAGTGTCTCTTCAAACTGGGAAAGGTCATGCTGCACAGCCTGCCTCCAAGCGGGCCGCTCAGAGGCCAGGGTTTCCCACCTGTTGAGGTCCACTCCTAAGGCCTTCAAATCCCTTTTGCAGATGTCCTTGTATCGCAGCTGTGGTCTACCTGTAGGGCGCTTTCCTTGCACGAGTTCTCCATAGAGGAGATCCTTTGGGATCCGGCCATCATCCATTCTCACGATACAGTACTATAGAGATGCTACAGATAACAATGATGCCACTCTTTATCCATAGAGAATAATGGTCAGTCATGGCTTACAATTTAATTCATGATGTTCAGGCTGGGAGTTGTTCTGCTTTTCTTTTGTCTGTGATTGTTGCATCCATTTTGAGCGACCAGTCCCTGGAGAAAAGCCCTTTAGGAGATTCCTCTTTCTAAATAGGGGTATAAGAGCTCATGATCATGACAGAAGATTTCATGGATATGAAAGAAGATGTTTTTTGAATTGAAATTGTTGGACATTTTAAATTTGAGATAAATCTTATGGGTATCAGCCCAAGTCACAAAAGTGTCTTTGTTTTTTGTTTTACAGTGCCACTGAAAAACTGTGGCACTTTTTTTTCAGTAGCACTTTTTGTTCTCTGGAGAAAGGTTAGTCAAAAAGCATGTTGAAAATCTGACAAATAGAAAGTTAATTGCAGTCCTGAACCTACATACATCATTTTTTAAAGTGTGAATAGATCCTATTTCTTCCTTCCCCCCACCCCTTGATGTGTGCCTAGCACTACAAATGTGTCACTTAACAACAGAGATACTTTCTACAAAACCCACTGTTAGGTGCATTTGTCATTGTCCGCACAATGTAGAGAGACAGCTGGGTAGTTCTCCAGAATGCCTTGCAGTAGCCGGGTGACATCCCAAAATACCTTAAGGCAGAAAAATCTCTCCCACACTCTGGTTCACAGGTGGAACGCGTTTGCTCTGGATTTAAATGAGAGCTGTATTGTAGTCAGTGTCCAATTTTCCTAACCCACAGTTGGGGAACTGACTGTTGCTTAAGTGGTTTGTCAAAGACCTCAGAGCTTTTGGCATTCTGAATAGCTCACGGTGGCCACCATTGTATATGCAGTCCATTGTTGACTGAAAGGTCATGTCATGATATGAAAGGTCATACCTATATATAATTTCACTAATCCTCATAAAAACCACAAACTGTTGTTACTTTAGTCAACTTTCTGGCTCATGACCCCATTTCACAGCCATTTGCAGCTACATTATGGAAGTGTTTTCCTGTTGGACTGAAGGCTGAACCTGTTTGATAAGAAGTTCTAGATTAGAATATTTACTGCACCTCAAGGATGCGGGACAGAATTTCATGAAAGTCAATGCTGCAATTTTTCAGCTTTCCATATGTGGACAAATACATATGGTTTTGCCCAGTACCTTATGATTCTTGAAGGGCCTGGTGAACTCTCATTCCCTAGGAATAAATGATGACTTAACATATCATTTTGGTGTATCTGGAAGGTTAAATGCCATCAATCAGTCAATCATTTCCTCAGAGGGTTCTATTTGAAAAAGCCACTCCATCCAGTAGAAATCCCAACTAATGGCTAGATCTATATCGGGCCGAGTCAATGATAAGATTTTGATGACCATGTATGAATGAACAAATAATGTTTCCTGTAAACATGAATCTAGTGATGGCTAGACACTCTAATAACCTCTTATCACAATTGTCACTTTGCAACTAGTCTAGAGAAGCGTATGTCATGACTTTGCCGCACACCAGCATGGCACAATTTCAGGGATGGGCAATGCTGACATGAGAATTGTAGTCCAGCATAGGCTTCCCATGGGTTTCATATTGCAAAGGCAATGTGAGAAAGCTTTCACTTGGAGCTCATTTTCCTTCACACACAGTCATAGTTAGATGGGAGACCATGATGAGGTGTACCTGGAAAATCTCAACTTGTTAAGTGTTTCATAAGGATGTGCTAAATCTTTAATGTTTCCTCCTTTCGTGTGGGGAGCAGATATGGGGAGCCTTTGCTGGGTGGAGAAAACACTGTTCTGTCTCACAAAATACATAACAATCCTCAAGAACTTGAGAGCGTGTTCTAATTATGGAAACCAGCACTTAGCAGTTGGGGCAGATGTTTAGTGCTAAGTAGAAATAAGGGTGTCTCAGTTTCAACAGAGGAGCTACAGTTCAAAAACCACATGAAGAGAACTCAAGAGAGGCAATTATTGTGTATCTCTTTCCCTTTCCAGCAAAACCATTTCCTATGAGCTCAGGCATGTTAGGGGAGGCTACTGCCACAGGTATTGGTTACATTGAGCATCTAGGACTGAATTTGTTTTAGAACCCGTAATGTAACAGCTAAATGATTTTTTTGAGCTTTGCTTCTGGCAAGGATGATGCGGCAGGCAAACCAAAACACCAATGCATTGTTCTTTAGTCACAGACTCTCTTCTCTCTTCCCTCCTTTCTGCCTCTCCTGTGCTGCTCATGTCTCTGCCTTTTCTCTTTCTATGAGGGCCCTCTAGGGTCAAACTTCTGAAAAAAAGACACTGGAAAGGAACTACAGCTACAAGGATATGATACAGTTGTTGCACTGTCAACCTAAAAATTATTTTCTGCTCTCTTTCCTTTTTTCTTTTTTATCCTTGGTAAGTAGTGCCAGGTTTCCTAGAAAAGCAGTGGAAAGGTATGGAGCTAGAAACTCAAAAGAAAGGCACAGTAAATGGCCTAAATCCATGTTTCTCAAACTGTGGGTCGGGACCCACTAGGTGGGTTGCAAACCAATTTCAGTTGGGTCCCCATTCATTTCAATGTGTATTTCGTTTCTAATATATGCTGCCATGGTATGTGACTACATTTGGGGAAATGTTACAGATTTGTACTTTTAACAGGCTACTACGTATATGCTTTTAACAATGATAGTCAATGGGACTTACTCCTGCGTAAGTGTGAGTAGGATTGCAATGTAGGATTGTCAAAAACTTTCCTGCTTGATGATGTCACTTCTGGTCCTGACATCACTTCTGGAGGGTCCAGACAGATTCTCATTCTAAAAAGTGGGTCCTGGTGCTAAACGACTGAGAACCACTGGCCTAAATCATACATTCCTGTTATGGCTATTTGCACTACATACTTCCAGCACTGCAGCACTCTGACCAGGATGAGTGAGGATTCATGTCTTCCATAACCAGTCTACTCATGCTGTGGACAGTGATGTTCATATTGGGTGCCAGATTGGGGGAGAGTAGTGAACAGGGTCCCACCACTCCTTCTAGTCAACTGCTGACAGAGCTGGCCTCCTTACCTGCCCCTTCCTCCATGAAAGCTCTTTAATCAAAACAGAAAATGCAGAGTGTGCCACGACCGCTCCCAGCATGCTCCACATTTCCTGCTTCATTGAAAGAGCCTTCATGGAGGAAGGACCAAGATCACTGCATTTCAGTGCTTGGAGTTCAGCAATATGGCCCCTTGCCTTCTCCCTTGGCTCCTTCCTCTGCCAAGTTCTTTAAACAACACCATGCATTGAGTCCATTGAGGAAGGGGCAAGGTAAGAAGGCAAGAGGTCAGGCTGCTGCACTCAGAGGATTGGAACACAGTGATCCTGCCCACTTACCTGGCTCCTTTCATTGCATGGGCTCTTCAAGAAAAGCTGGAATGTGGAATGTGCTGGGAGTGCATGGTGAAGGCTCACGTCAATAGCAGTCAGAGCACATGGAAAGCTACTGCCAAAGTACCAGGAAAGATTGACTAATTGCCAGGAACCCTATCCACTCAGGGAATACAGGACGCCTTGAGTCCAATCCAGAAGCAAAGTCCTTTTTCTTTAACATGATTACTGTTCATTCCAAAGTGATATTGTAAATCCTGTTGTACTTATAAAAGACATTCCTAGCCAAGTGCCCAGATTTTGTTGTATCTTAAAGGACCTTAGAGGTTCACCCATTGTTTTACCAAACCTCCCAGTTAAAGATGCCCTTAATGGGGATGCTGGAATTCAGACCGATTGTGGTCAAAGACCATCGAACAGCACAGGATGACAATCTTAGGGGCAGCCCTACAGCTGTTGCAAGAGTTCAGAAAAAGCCCCATCAGCTCTTATAAACATGCTGATGTCAACTCATTTTAATTTAATGGGCAGGAAACCTCCACCCCATTCTCTCCTCTAGCTTTGATCACATCTATTCAAAAGCTTTGCTGTGGTTTGAGCAGGATTGACCATTACTGCCTAGCTCTCAGCAGAATATCGCTTCTCTACCTTGCCTCATCCTGCACCCTGCATGATGCAAAGCAGGGGATGGGTGTTGTGTTTTTTTGGCTGGTGCAGTGTTTGGGAAGAAACTGTGGGTTTAATTGGGCCAGTCAAAGACCTCCTGACACCTGCCAAATGCTGCCCCCCTGACATGACGTCAAGGGCTAGTGAAACTGTTAATAATGGTGCCCTGGTATGTGCAGATCACAGATTGACATGCAAATCAATGTAATAATTTCATTTCCTAAAAATTTTATAGTTTCGTAATTGTAAAAATTCCAACTTCCATCAATATCTGAAATGCATTCTTATTTATTTTTCAAACATCTTCCCATGTAAAAATGTGTGTGTGTGTGTGTGTGTGTGTGTGTGTGTGTGTGTGTGTGTGTGAGAGAGAGAGAGAGAGAGAGAGAGAGAGAGAGAGAGAGACTATCTAGGAAATATCATAGAAATATCTTCAGATAAGCAGAATGGTGTAAGATCCTTTTGTCACAGGGTTCCTTTTATGTGTGTGTGATATATTTATTAAGCCTTGCTGCTCGTTAGGTGATGAAGCATCTGAACTGGTGTGCCCATAGGGAAATCAGAAAGGGAGAAGAAGGAATGTTTACAGTGAAAATGGTGCTTAATCTCCAGGAATGACAGGAAAAGATTATGCAAGCTGCAGATAACTCACCTTATCATAAAAAGTAAACATGCCGAAGGTAATGTAAAATAAATACACATCTGTCATTGAAACACTTTCTGCAACAAACAGCCCAATCCTATCTTGCGCTGGAACAGGCAGGTCGGTGGGCCTGTATCCAGCACAAGGTTCGGGCAGTTTATGGCTCAGTCTGAAGCAAGGGGAGGCTTTTCCCCTTACCCTGGGGAGAGCCACTGCAGCCCAAATGGGGCTACTTGGATCTGCACCACCTAAATTGGTGGCCCAATCTGAGCAGCTTGGGACTGCCCCGGCTGCCCAGGAACAGACTTAGGATCCGGCACAAGCGCTGGATCATGGCCCCGCCTCCCACTCCCTGCCCGCCCCCAGGAACATAAGAACATAAGAACAGCCCCACTGGATCAGGCCATAGGCCCATCTAGTTCAGCTTCCTGTATCTCACAGCGGCCCACCAAATGCCCCAGGGAGCACGCCAGATAACCTCATCCTGGTGCCCTCCCTTGCATCTGGCATTCTGACATAGCCCATTTCTAAAATCAGGAAGTTGCACATGCACTTCATGGCTTGTAACCCGTAATGAATTTTTCCTCCAGAAACTTGTCCAACCCCCCTTTAAAGGCGTCCAGGCCAGACACCGCCACCACATCCTGTGGCAAGGAGTTCCACAGACCAACCACACGCTGAGTAAAGAAATATTTTCTTTTGTCTGTTCTAACTCTCCCAACACTCAATTTGAGTGGATGTCTCCTGGTTCTGGTGTTCCCCAATGGCTCCATAACACTGACATCTCTAACCAGGTTCTGTGTACTGCACAATATTAAATCCAGAGTCACCTGTCCTCTGGTGGGCTCCATGACTAGCTGCTCTAAGGCACAGTCATTTAGCATGTCAAGGAATCTGGTCTCCTTTTCGTGACCGGAACACAAATTGACCTAGTCTATATGAGGATAATTGAAGTCCTCCATGATTACAACCCTGTCCCTCCTTGTCACCTCCCTGATCTGTTTCCTCATTTCAAGGTCCCCTTCTGGTTTCTAGTCTGGAGGACGATAGTGCACCCCCAGTATTACATTGCTCCACAGGCCTGGTAATTTAACCCTCAGAGATTCTACACTGAAGTCGGACCCGCCTTCAATCTCTACTTTGCTGGATTCTATCCCTTCCTTAACATAAATGGCCACCCCACCTTCAACATGCCCCTCCCTGTCCCTCCTGTTTATAGCCCACTGTTTATATCCCACTGATTCTCCGCATTCCACCAGGTTTCCATTACACCTGTTGTTTGCCCTCCCCTTGCCCTGGAATGCCTCCCTCCTGCATCCTCCCTGCCCTCTCCACACCTTCCCAGTCCCCCGTCCTGGCTGAGCTTGGCTGGTGCGAACTCACCCATCCCCAGGGCCTGTGTCTGTGCAGGGAGGCCAGTGCACATCTGTGTGCCAGCGCATCTCCCCGAAGAGTGGCGCGAAAGTGCTTTACGGCACTTTTGCGACACTCTTTGGCTGGTGAATAGTCTTCGTTATGCAATGAGAAGTTAAGGGAAATACATCATGAAAAACATTTGTTGCACAGATGCCAACGCATAATACAATACAAAGTCAATACAAAGTCTTAGGACCACCTGATGCTACACGTTGGGCATAATGTCAGAGTAGTAGTTCAACACAGGTAGGTCCAATCTGTACAGCAAGCAGACTCATATACTTACAGCTATACTGTAGATACTCAGCAACCATTTATAGTATGCCATTATCAATAATGCCTTGAATTCTACCACCCACACTTCCTTTGAACAGTCACTCTCACCACCTGGTTCTCATTAAGACCTGGATGCAAATCCTATTGACTCACATACATTAGCACATCTTCATTATCAATCTAAGCTGCTTTGGAACTGATAACTCTCATGGCCATTCTGCAGAGGACCCAGAGAATTGTGTGATGTTGTTGTGGGTGTTGTTTGTAGTTAGAGATACTTAGGCCTCCCACAGAAGTGAGCACCAGGCTTGTTGCCTGTGGAAAGGTGGTATAGAAATCTCCTACATCTAAATCTCATGTTGCCCAGTGGTAAGGTGAACATGTGTCACTCAGAGTTCATATAGTTTTTTGAGTTCAGGAATGGCACCATTCAACAAGTGCAGCCATTTCAGTACCATGACAGGAGAAGCTTTCATAAAGTGTAAGAACATTTGGCAGGAGGAGTGTAGTAGGTTCTGGAGGGCTGATGAAGAGGATTGCCAGAGGTATGCAATAACTTTGCCAGGAGAAAGCCATTCTGCTTCCGGGTCACTAACAACACCAAGTCAACCAGTTCCTGCACCTTTTTAGATGGACCTTCACCTCTAGCTGAAGTGAAAGACGTGAACATAGGCAGGTACTGCCTATTAAGTAGACAGTGCCTGTCTCTTTTAACATATTTCACTTCCACCATTTGAGCTAAATGTGCTGTTTCTGGAAAAAAACAAAACATGATATGAGATTCCAGGGGGGAAAAAAAACCCTCATCAGATGCTTTACTATAAAGTCCAAATCTATGATTTGTGATGTGGTCATAGCCACCCTACAACCTCCGAGGCCTGCAGATTAGAACGAATCCACTATCTGGCTCACTTATCTTAAACTTCAGCTTTCTGCTATTGCTCCCTCTCTTTGTAAACACAATTAGGGTTTTACAGATTATAGTTTCAAAAATAAGGGGTGCCTTGGAACAGGAGTGTTCTTGAAAACAGGGCATCCCTTGAATTGCAGGATGTCTGGCCAACCTAATCATAATGGGCTCCTACCTATCGCACTGTGCACATTGTACTTTGAAAGCAATAAATCAGTGTCAGTCTTCAAACAGGGATTTTATTACGATTTTAGAGGATTTGTCTGTTGCCAGCTAAG
The DNA here is from genome assembly GCF_035046505.1 of Tiliqua scincoides. Classification (NCBI taxonomy): domain Eukaryota; kingdom Metazoa; phylum Chordata; class Lepidosauria; order Squamata; family Scincidae; genus Tiliqua; species Tiliqua scincoides. The sequence goes on from NC_089826.1 coordinate 66,368,283, forward strand.
GAGTCATGAATATTGGGGTCTGCTGGGAGGCAGGATTTAGGCTACTTGACAGATATGCATTCACTGGGTGAATGGCATGGCTACTGGGTTTCTGGCATTTTGGTCTGTGAGCTTCATCTGAGTCCTCATTCTCACATGCAAATTGTGGTAAAGTAGGCACTTGGAAACGCAACACTGGGTAAACGTTAACAACCCAATCCTATGCATATCTGCTCAGTAGTAAGTCCCATTAGTGCCAATAGGGCTTACTCTCAGGAAAGTGTGGATAGATTGGGCTGTAAGGGCAACCTAAATGCAACCCCCAGGCAAGGGAACAAACGTTCCCATACCTTGAGAAGGCTCCCCATCACAGGAAGCTGTGCATACCCCATTGGCACAGCCGCACCGGCACTGGAAAATTGGATTGGGCCCTAAGTCATTTGTGTGAAGCAGCTTTCCATGCAGCTTAGGCTACCTTTCTCACATCAATGCAATTCCCCCACTCACTTTCTCTTAACTGTTTCACATAGGAAGTTGTGAATGCAAGTTGTGAAAGGACGAAATGGAAAAGGTGCAAAAGAGAGCGAGTAAGGTTACAATCCTAACCCACTTTCCAGTACCGACATAAGGCAATGCAGCTTATGAGTAAGGGAGCAAACTTTGCCATACCTTGAGGAGACCTCCGTGACCCCCCCCCCCCCAACTGCAGAACATAGCACATGCCCTGCTGGCACAGCTATGCCAGTGCTGGAAAGTTGGTTAGGATTGTGCCCTAAGGTTATTACTTGGCTGGGGCACCTTCCTTATGAAGAAAGGCTATGGTGTTTGGGCCTCTTCAGCCTAGAAAAGAGGTGCCTAAAGGGGGACATGATTGAGACATACAAAGTTATGCACGGGAAGGATGGAGTAGATAGAGAGATGCTCTTTGGAATCTCACATAACACCAGAACCAGGGGACATCCACTCAAATTGAGTGTTGGGAGAACTGCCAAGATCTGTAAAGAATATTTCTTTACTCAGTGTGTGGTTGGTCTGTGGAACTCCTTGCCACAGGGTGTGGTGATGGCATTGGGCCTAGATGCCTTTAAAAGGGAATTGGACCAATTTCTGGAGGAAAAATCCATTACGGGTTATGAGCCATGATGAGTATATGCAACCTCCTGATTTTAGAAATGGGCTATGTCAGAATGCCAGATGCAAGGGAGGGCACTAGGATGCAGGTCTTTTGTTATCTGGTGTGCTCTCTGGGGCATTTGGTGGGCTGCTGTGAGATACAGGAAGCTGGACTAGATGGGCCTATGGCCTGATCCAGCAGGGCTGGCTTGATCTACACATGCAACAGAATGAGGATGTAGAACAAACTGCACCACTTCAGATGCTCAGGGAGCAGTCATATTTAAATATAATGTGTGTGAAATAAAATCCTTGAAAATAGAAGACCAATTTGGCAGTCAAGGGACTTGATTAACAGATAGGCTGTTTTTGTTTTGTTTTGCTCTTGTTCTTTGACAAGAACATTTGACAATGGAGCATTTGACAATGGTGATATTGCCTACCTATAGTTTGAAGTGGTACAGTCCATCACCCCTGAACTCTTCTACCCCTTCCCAAGATGTTCTGCTGCCTGCTTTAGACCAACCTCTTCAGTTGTGTTTGTAGTGGATTTGCTCTGGTATCTGCCTATGTGTAAATTGGCTGCAACTTTACTGTCTCTTGACCTGTTTCCATGTTTTCTAGAAATGTCACAGGTGTTTTGCTTTTCGCATCTCATGGACTTTTGACTCCTCAGAGCACCATATTTTCCCCAAGATAGCCTTCAGCTGCAAAAAATATTAGTGTGTCAATTGGACCTCTGTCATGGCTTAGTTTTCTTTTAAATGAATGAGAGGGACTGCAAGGGTGTCACTGGTTTAGGAAGGAGTCAGACAATTGATCCATCCGGCTCAATATTGCCAGCACCGAATGGAAGCAGCAATCCAGGGTCTCAGGCAAGGATCTTTTCCAACCCTATCTGGAAATGCTGGGAACTCAACCTGGGACCTTCTGCATGTCAAGCAGATAGTCTAGCTTTGACCTCTTGCGGGTTGGAATGAGGCCTATGGGTCCACTGTATCCACCAGACTAGAAGTTTACAAAATACGTCTAGCCCATGGAAGCCTGTAACAGAATCAATTTGCTATTCTGGCCACCATAGGATATTTGTTGTTTAGCTTTTCTTGATGTCAGTGGACCTGCTTTCCTGCCTAAAAACACTAGTACATTGCAGTGGAGAGGCTGTTGTTCAATGTGCAAGGTGGGTGGCCTGATCTATGTACAGACTGTTTCCCATCTACCAGGCTAGTGCAGATCCAAGGAGACCCATCTAAGGAGACCATGGCAAGGCCATGGGTGAGTAGAGATTAGTCTTACTTCCCTCTCCTATTGCATCATGGCAACCTCTCCCCTGCAGGATATAGCTGAAGCCTCCTTGGCGCTACTGCATCAGAGGGAGAGAAGGATAGGGTTTGTTTGTAAAAGCCCAACAACTGTAGTAGACTTTTGTTAAAAAAAAAAGTTTCTGGATATGTGGACATTGTGATGAAAGGTCTGAGGTGCAGGTGGCAACCCTCCCAGTTGAGAAAGCCGATAGGTCAGGAAACATGTGGACTTAATGGGGAGGAAGTGAAAGTAGTGATTCTTCACTCAGTTTCCTGATGACATGATTGTTCAAAGGGAAGACACACAGCTTTGGAAAACGGCTTTCACTGGTTCTGGACACCATGCAGGAGTAAGAAACCTATTCTTTGTTGCAAAGTCCAGATAATGTTTTTGGTTGAATGGGATGATGTGGTGTAGCAGTGGGCTGCCTTCAGTCTTGAGTGGCCTGCTTTTTTGTGGCCCATTGATAAATGCTATATTTACAAATCAACAGTGCATACTCGGGATCTTTTAACAGTTAAGGCAGTGGTTCTTCAAACTAGGGTGTTGCAATGCCCCAGCTAGAGAGCCCTGGCCTCTGCCCCCTTAAGGATGGGGAGGGGAGGAAGGCAGCGATGCAATGTGCTAGACTGCACCGCTTTGGAGGGGTGCAGGGGCTTGCTGGCACTTGCCAGAGCCTCCAGCAGCCTCCTGGGGATGTGGGGAGCCCCAGCACCAGCCTCCGCAGGGCTCCCCAACTTGCAGAGACAGTCAAAATAGCAATTGTGAATGCAAAACTGGAAGTGGTCACAATTTTGAGAATCTCCGCAGCATGGGGAGCCCTGCATCCCAAGGAGGCTGCCCTAGGCTCTGGTAAGTGGCAACAAGCCCCTGCGCCCCTCCAAAGCAGTGCAATCTAGCGCATCGTGTCGCTGCCTTCCCCCCACCCCTGCACACACTTCCTGTGGCTCAAAGGAAGCTCTTTTTACAGTAGCTCTTTGGCTTGTGGTAAGTGTACCATGAAGAAGTGTGTAGGAGCTCAGGGACACAGGTGTGGAACTACAGCTGCTGCAGAAGTAAATTTTGGTACCCACGGGACACTTTCCATTCTAGTGTGAGGCTAAATACGATGATGCTAATTTAGTGAAATTATTGTTTATATTTAAAAAGATTTTGAGACTTAGGAGTGTGTTTGGTTACTATATCTAGCTGCCGACACCAGAGAGGTGGTTATACTTGGGCTCCACATCAAGAATCCTGGTAGACCTGGCCTCCAAATACTTTTCTGACTGTTGCACTGCCCTGCTATGTTTTGTCCCTCCCTTCCCCCTTGAGAAGGGGCCCAAAAGAAACTTTGTATCCCCTAATATAATAGTCAGTCAACAGTCAACAAAACCTTTATTTGGCATAAACATTTGATAGGTGAGAACTCTGTACAGAAATCGTAGAGAGTATAAACCTAAATAGTACACTAATATATGTATCAGTACACACCTATGTGTACAGACAGATACAACGTACATTACATTTTACAAACAAACATGAATTATTTAAAAGACAGAAACAGTCAGTTATTCTGCGGATCTTGCCAGAATGTAGCCTACTCAGTGATTACTTGGTACAGAAAGCTTGGCTCGATTCAGGATACTCAAATTTAAGAACTGTGCGACTGAGAGGGTTGTATGTTCTACATCACCTGCTAGAAGGAATTGAATTATATCTTTCTCAGAATGCCCTGTTTTGGAATGGAGCAAGGGAGAGAGAAATTGCTGCCTTAGTACTTGATATCTGGGACAGTGCAACATGATGTGTGTGGATGATTCTACTTCGCCTAAATTGCAGCAACATAAACGCTCTTCCCTAGACCCTAATATAATTCTTCTCAGATGCTCTGAGTGTGCACTTACCGTTTAAAATTCTATTTTTTGAACAGTTTCCATTGTTGCCACCACAAAAGATCCTGCTTTCTGAGTAGGAAAATGGGCTCAATAACCTTAACTTTTCACCCAAATCTTACAATTTTATGATTTTATTAAGAAGGAAGATAATTGGCTTAGGGAAATGTTAGTAGTTTTCCGATCTTCTGCTCTGAATTAGAATAGCTCACCAGGACTTGGAAATGGAAAGCTGTCCGTATTGCTCAGAGATCAGCTAAAAAAAGTGGGTTCTGAGTGGGAGACATCTGCGCCAAGACCCTGTTCCTTTATTTCTTCAGGTTTCTTTATTTATTTAAAGGCTGTTTAAAGATTGTCGTTTTCCTCAATTAAGCAAACAAAAGGCAGCTTGTTGTCATCATCCTCTGCTGCCCATTCTGGCCAGGCTCCTTTCGCCAGGATGTGTCTGCCAGTGCGGTGCTGCTGGCAGCTCTGGGAGAGAGAAATCGTGACTGATTCAGGCAGCAGGAGGTGGGGGAGTGCAAGAGAAATGACTGGGAGCTGTCAGCCCCTTCCTCCGTCCCTGCAACACCTTCGAAGCATTTTTTGATCAGCTTCTGGTGTTCTTTATCCATTGTGGGTAATGAGAGTTTGGCAGTAAAGTAGCAGATGCACCAATAAAAGATGGTGAGCTTCCAAGTTTAGCTAATAGGAAATGCGCAGCTCCCTCCCTCCCTCCCTCCCTCTCTCTCTCTCTCTCTCTCTCTCTCTCTTAATCCTACTGAATGCAGGCTAGGCATTTTGGAAAGGAATCTTGAAGTCCACTTCTTCTGCAGCAGTCTTAAAACGGCACATCATTCCTGAGACTGAGATCTTTATTAGAATGCTCACTACATGCAATTAGATGGCCTTTTGCCCAACTGATTATAATTATTTCCTTTATAATGTGTGTGTGTGTGTGTGTTTCTGTCTGTCAGCTGAGTAGACTAAGCCCATCCATTAGGCCAACTAAGGTGGTTGCCTCAGGGAGCAGATGGGGGGTGGTAGTGCCTGCCACTTATCTCTACTGCCCCTTTCCTCTCCCATCTCCTGAATTAGGAGCTATGCAGCCTAATTATAAATATTTTTGAGGTTCACAGCAAAGGTCAGTAGAATCTTAGAGTTATAAATAACATTTCTGCTAGACTTTATATCTCTATGGTCGAATGTAAAGCAATCACAATTTGCTCTTAAAAAGGGCCTGTGAGTTAATGAACCAAACTGATTTAAGCGCATTTTAATATCAAATTGCATACATGGAAGCATACAAACAAACAAACAAAATGTGTACCTTACCATTGATAAGGAAATCGTTACAAAACCACTGTGGATGGGAGGCAGATCCGGCCCAGGAAGGGGATAGGATTGGTGGTGGCAGTGCACACCGAATCCTAACTTCCCCACTTCTGGGCTTTGCAGTCTTATATGGGCTGCTCAAGTTTGCACCAGGTAAATAGCTGACACAGATCTGAGTAGCCCCATTGGGCATGCTGAGGATTGACACAGGGTAAGGGGGAAAATATCCGCTTCCCCATGGTGACCTCCAGCCTGCACTTAACCTGTGCTGGATACAGTGGAGGGCACTCAGCCTGGCTGTTTCAGCACAGGTTAGGATTGCACTCTGAGTGAGTGAGGAGTGTAAGGAGGACATGGCATCACCATCAGTGGTGGAGGGATGCATGTGTACATTAGTGTTTTTTGCCAGGGTGTCTAGGTGTCTTTGCACCAATTTGGGTAGCAGATCTGCTCTGACTACAAACCCCTCTTTTCCACATTTCCTTTTTTTTTTTTTTTTGCATCCTCTTCTTCCTTTTTCAATCCAGGGAGTGGGAGGAACAGAACCGGGTAAAGGGCGGGCAGCATTTTACATGGCACCTCAAGTGCCAGGAGGTCTTGGACAAGCCTGTAACTGTGGATAACACTTCATGCATCTGGTGTTATCAGCTCTAGTCCATGTCACAAAAAATTCTGTTTGTCTTTAAGGTGATTTCACACTTGTGATTTTTGCTATCACAGATGAATACCACTGTTCCTCTGCAATACGACTCACAGCTAGTTTCGGGTTTGAAGTAAATTATTGCCAAGATGGTGTAGTAGTTTGTGAGTTGAACTTAGACCAGGAAAAGTCAGGTTCAAATTCTTGCTCAGCCATGAAGCTTCCTGGGTGACTTTGGTGACCAGGTCACAATCTGTCACCTACCTCACCTCACCTACCCTAACCTACCTCACAGGGTTGTTGTGAGGTGAAAAGGAGAGGAAGAACTATGTATATCACCCTGAGCTCCTTGGAGGAAAAGAGGTATAAAAACCTGAAAAATAAAATATATAGATAAAATTTATTGTGGGAGAGGAATCAGAGACTGTGGGGGGGGGGGAATCAGAATTATTATGGCCCTTATACATCCATCACAATGTGATTTTGAGTAGATATATATTCCTAGTTCTCCCAACTGCTAGTAGAACTTGAAACAGACCATTGTCCATCACTCCCTCAAAATGGAAGACAGGAAGCGTATCCTAAAAGGGTTGAGGCTCTTTCGCATTGGTTGGAAAGCTGACATCTGAGCACACGTCATCTTATCCCAATTGCTGAAAATGTGTGAAAAGAGGACATTTGTGGTAACCTCTTGTCAAAGAAGACATGAAGGGCATGCCAGACTGGTTGATACACTTCCACACTTGCTAGGAAGATGAAGCATACCTAGCCCAGGACATGCTGTCTCCAAACATTAGATGTTTTGACACAGCACATCAGCTAGCACTGTGACTAGTACCCCAATCTTTCCCTTGCACAGTGCATGAAAGGCAGACTGGGAGGAACAGAAGGCTAGAGCAGTGTTTCTCAAACTGTGGGTCAAGATCCACTAGGTGGGTCATAAGCCAATTTCAGGTGGGTCCCCATTTATTTCAATATTTTATTTTTAATATATTAGACTTGATGCTACTATGGCATGTGACTGCATTGGGGAAATGCGTCAGATCTGTACTTTTAACCGGCTACTGTGTATATGCTTTTAACAATGATTTACTCCTGGGTAAGTGTGGGTAGGATTGCAGCCTAGGATTATTAAAAATTTTCCTGTTTGATGATGTCACTTCTGGTCACGGCATCACTTCTGGTGGGTCCTGATAGATTCTCACTCTAAAAAGTGGGTCCCGGTGCTAATAATTTGAGAACCACTGGCCTGGAGGAAGAGTCAGATGATGTTTCTGGTCCAGCTGAACCCAGAGGATGAAGGGGGGAGACATAGGTGGCTTGGGGGTGGAGCTAGAAGTTGTGTGGGGCGGGGCTTGAAGGTGGGGCTGGCAAGTCTCGCTCCTCCTGCCTGCTCATCAAGAGGCGCTGCTCTTGGGGGCTGGTCTGCACTGACTTTCCAAGCCTTTCCTGGACGGGACGGTCTTCCTGGGCTGCTCTGAGCGTGAGAGCAGCAGCTGGAGGGAACCTGCAGCGCTTTCTCCGCATCAGCGGCTGCCTTGGCTTTCGCCCCCACCCGATGCCTGGGCGCTAGTCGCTTGGCCAGGCAGCCTCTCGCCGCGATTGGGGTCTTTTCCTCCCGTTTGCTTGGGGGGAGGAAGGAGAGATGGAGTCGGCCGCTGGACTGATCCTCGCGCTGTGCTGGCTCGTGGCAGAGCCCCAGCTGGTGTCTGCGGGTAAGAGGCGCACGAGTGGTGGGATGCTGCGTCCTTGTCGTGTTCTTTGGAGCAGTGGCGTAACTACAGGGGGGCAAAGCCTTAAGTTTTGCGGGCGAATAGCCTCCGTTTTGCCCCCCCCCCGCCTGGAATGGCTCCAGAGGGGAGGGGAAGGGGCCCCTTGCACGCTGCGGTGTGGCTCCTTGCAAAACTTAGCGCTTTGCCCCCTCTAGCTACGCCACTGCCCCGGAGATCCCTTCCCAGCTGGCGCTGAGCTCTGATCACCCACGCTGGGCTGACATAGATCCCCTGGAGCAATTCCGCTCAAGGGGGCAGCGGTGCCCGACCCATGAGTAGCTGCTGGGGGGGCCGTGAGGGAGAGAAGGGACTGATCCCAGGGAGACGAGACGCCCAGTTAGGCAAGCAGCTCTCATCCAGCAGCCCGTCCTCCTCGACGTGGCCACGTTCTCCTTCGCACTTTTGCGGGGTGCTGCAGTGGAGCGTAAACCTGCCCCAGATGGCACAAGGGGTCTGCTCTGATCGTCTGTATGGACTCCGGGGCTCTGCCCTTGGAGGCCTCTTTCTGCCTGGGAGGAGTGGGGGGAGATAGGGAAAAGGACTCCCTCCCAGGGGCAGAGACTCTTGAGCAATTGAGAGCAGTGACTCTTCTCCCCCTGGGCATGGAGAGCCAGGTCAGATGTTGCTGGGAGTTCTCAATTCCTGGGGAATTCTTGCCAAACCGGCGCAGGGGAGGGGGAGTAGGAAAGGAAAAAGATCTTGTGCATGGAAGGATCTTGAAGAAGCTACTGGACTCAGGTCTGATGTGCTGACTGCAGCAGTGGCTGCTGGAGTGGAGATGCTTTTTCCTTGGGATATATTTCTGATGCCTTCTTATTTGCTTTTGTCCCACCTTCCAATTTAAATGGCTTTGGAAGTGCTGTTTCCTCCGTTTTATTGTGTTGGGCTGCAAATGGCAAGGCAAGGCAAGGTGTCCATCTTTCCAATCCATCGGTAGGGCTGCTCTCTTGGCTCAAAAGAGATCATCCTTGTTTCTCCAGGAAACTGCTTGGAGTAGACCCTGAGCTCCTTTTCGCCCATGGGGTATTCCCCAACAGCAGTGTCATCTCTGTGCAGGGAAAGAAACATGCGCAGGGTGTACCACCTCATTTGTGATGAAAAGGGGTGTGTGTCTTGCTGCATGCAAGATCATGAGAAGCCATTGCCAACTGCAACAAGAATGAACACGAGTGTGTGCTTCACTTGTGTTCATAATAATAATAAACAACGTTTATTATTAGTATTCACGTGTCATCAGCACATGCGGAATGGAATCTAGAATGCTGCACTAGTGGAAACAACAACACTCTCCCCACCCCACCTTCTCTACTGAAGTCTCTAAGTCACACTGAGGCCTCCCCCCCATCCTCAGCAATGACTTTTCAGAAGGGGGACTTGGGGGCTTCTGAAGGGAGAAGGGGATAGAAAAGTGGCTTCTGCTAGTGTAACACTCTGGATTAGTGATTTTTGACCTTTTTCATGTCACTGCACAGTTGACACAAACTGTCAAGGCACACCATTGGTTTTTGGATAAATAACAAAGCACTGCTGGCTGGGGGCTCACATCCCCCAATGATCCTACTAATATATGACCCTAACCTGAACTCCCGTGGTGCACCTGCAGACCATTCATGGCACACCAATGTGCTTTGGCACACTGGTTGAAAATTGCTGCTCCCATGATGTGTAAGTACCTGCACAAATCTTCTATACAGAGATGATTTCCATGCAGGAACTATCTCTTACCTGGAGTGGCCTCCAAGAGTCCAACTCTTTCCCATGCTTAATCCATCAGGATCCTTGCCCTCTTTACTTTGCTACATCGCAGGCTTGAGAAGTCAAGAAGGAATCAGATTGAAACCACTACTTATTTACAACTGTTTAATCAGGAATGCCATACACATTGACAGTGGCAATTGACAATTATGTGAGCTATCACGAAAAAGGAATGATGAAAAGCATAAAAAAAAACTGATCAAAACCCAACTACCTTCATGTTGCTTAAGGAAAGGAGGTTCTTGTGGGACTGAATTAGTCATCAGGACCACAATGGAATTTCTACAGTGCCAGAGGAAACAATCAATATAGCATAAGTACAACAAATGTTTGAAGGAGAATCCTATGGTACAATCTCTGCTCCTATCACTAGCTTGAAGCATGTGGAATGGTGTTTAATTTTAATGTTTTTGGTGTTACTGTGGTGGTAAGCTGTTCACCTTAACTTTGTACTAATCTAACATTAGATAATAAGGGATATATGTGATACGAACATTAAATTCGGGTGCACCCATCTGCAAAGGACAATCCAACTGGTACAGTTCATATACATTTTCACCATTGAGTCAGTGACTACAAAGAAGAATTTTAAAACAGCTTGCACCAAGGACATTTATATGTAGCAAGTCTTGAAATTGTTAACATATCTAAAGCTGGTTCTTTGGTTTTTAGATCCATTTGGTTTTAGTCATTTGATCATGACTAGGGTTGCATTCCTATGGACTCCCATTACTTGGGAGTAAGCCATGTTGAACCCAGTGGGAACTACTCCTGAGTAGACATGCACTTATGAAAACTGCAATTTTTACAGTGCAAGCCTAGGCATGTTTATTCAGAAGTCAACTCCATTGAGTTCAATAGGAATTACCCCTAGGGAAGTAGGATTGTAACCTTAGAAAGCTGCTGAAAAGAAGAGGTCTAACTCTGTTAACATTTCAGCAAAAGACTTCTACTATTTTGCTGTTAGTTATAGGAGAAGCACATATTATTTAAAGGCATTGCATCCAGAGAGTGCCAGTAATGTGGTATTGCCCACCAGCACTTTTCTAGGAGAGGCAAAATTCTTGTCTAAGCTTCTTTCCTCAGTTTGATTTCTAACTTGACCAACTGATTATTAAAATTTTACTTATAAAAACAGAGACACCTCAATATCAGAAAAAGCAGCTTGATCTTCTTGGCAGACCTAAGAATGAGACAAATGTAATGAGTGTTCTCTCATGTGGGTACCCTTATGAGTTAGTAGACTGTTAGTGGGACAACAGATTATGAATGTGTATACTGTATATCAGTGGTTCCCGGCCAAACCTTTTACCACTGGGACCCACTTAAAAATTTAAACTCTGTTGGGACCCACCTAGATTTAGGAGATTAAAAAGAAGTTTCAATTTACCAGCTGTTCAAACCCCTGTTTTACTATTATGGGTGTGGGGGTTATTCCTTGACAGCTATCAGCTTGTCAGTTCCGCGACCCACCAAAAATTGGGTCATGACCCACTGGTGGGTCCTGACCCACAGTTTGGGAACCACTGCTTATGTGGATTCTGCACCACAGTGTTCTGCTTTGCTATGACTGATGGTCAAGAAGACTAAAATATTGATTATCAAATTTATTGATATTAGTGCAAGCGCTTTTTCTTTTTTTTATTTCATTTAACTTCATCTAGTTTCAGTTTTGATTTATTGAATTAGTTTTAGGACCACATGAAAGTTTTTGCTTCATATACAGTATAGGAGATATAGGACATTGGTGCTACTTGAAGTGTTACTTAGAAATTTGACTAATTGAGAAATGAGAAAAAAGTTTACTTAGGCTGTAATCTCATGTACAATTTCTTGGAAATAAGCCTCATTAATACAATAGGATTTATTTATGAGTAGGCATGTCTAGTATCATGCTAATAGTTTGGTAATGAAGAGGGCTGAATATTAGTTATTATTTTCATGTGTTACAAAATTACATTTATTAGACAGACTTCCAATGCTGTTAGAACAATGATGTTCAACGAAAGTTGTAATCAGTTATGGATGAATAGTTGGAATGGCTCAGAACATTAGGGAGATCTTTTTGTGATCTTGTTTCATACTGATGAGTCTGAAGGTGGTTTGGAAGCATTGTAAGTCTACACAGTTCAGACTGCCCCCTTTCTTCCATGTAGATATGGGGGAACTGATTCATCATGCAGTATTGATTTTTATGCAATATTGCTGCATAATGTTCATCTTATATTAGTAAGTTATATTATAACTTACATTATAAGTTATGCCTTGCCAAGGGACGTCTTATATTAGAGTTATGCCTTTTTTATAATTTTAAAAATAATGCCTAGTCTTTGATGTACTCACTGACTTTGGTAGCAGGATATTCACATTTAATAGCTCTACATTATTTTATTTATTACTATTATTAATAATAATGTATTTATTTAATATAATCACTGTGCATAGTGGACAAGGTGTCTCTGTAGGGAAGCTAGCCTACTATTATTGATCTTCTGAATAATGAACTTCTGATAAACTTCAAGGAACAGCTGTGTTTTTTGGAATGTAGTTTAAACATCACTGTCTTAATACACACCCTTACAGTGCAATTTTTTGCATGTCTTCTCAAAAGTAAGCTTCATTAATTTCAGTAGGACTCGCTTCCAGGGAAATGTGTATCAAATTGTAGTGTTTAGTTCCACTAAATGCATAGATCACCTGGCCTGAAATTGTGATAGGAACATAAGCCCTCTGTAATTCTAGGCTTGGGTAACAAAGGAAATATACTAGAAAATATGAACACTAGGTCAGCAGACGTAGCTTTACGTCCGCTAACTTTGCTTGGAATTATTTGGAGACATTAATTAATTAGAAGTGTTAGCCAATTATTGTCTAAAGTATTTTTGTAAGAAAAAATTGAAATCATTCCCAAATGAATGAGATCATTATGTGAAGCCAAGTTCACCATTTCAGTGCCCCACATCCTTTAGCTGGACCTTGAAGTTAGCAATACAACAAAACAGGAACTCCACCCTAGCGTTGTGAATTGCAGAGCAGAGTTGCTCATTTATGACCATCTGCCTATTCTTCCTGTTATGACAGAGCTTGGGGGTTTATGTGGGATGAATATGTGAAAGGCCATTTTTTTGTCCTTCATAATTTAACTCTTTAAGTACACAACCCCAATGCCGTGGAGGTCAGTGGTGGAATTCTCTTTTCCATACATGCATAGGCTCACTTTAAATATACTACTGCAATAAGTTATGCGTGACTTAGTATAATCACATTGAGTACCTCTGGCACATTCAGTTATTAGTATTTGGTATTTTGCAGACTCGCCTGTATCACTTGATCCTCCATCCCTGAGCATCCAGAAAGCTGTCCTTACTGTAACTGCAAACGATACATTGCAAATTGCTTGCAGGTAAGTATGGGGGATCAAGATAATGTCTGTTTTGAATACACAGTATGTCATTAACAAACTGCTTTCCTTTCCTTCATACCTACTATGACTTCCTTTACTATAAAGGTGCATTGCAGGAGGTTACATACAATACACTAGGTCCACTAGGTAACACAGTCCACCATCTATCATTTCACCCATCCCACAGGGTTGTTGTGAGGGTAAAATGGGGAGAGGAAGAACCATGTATGCAGCCCTGAACACCTAGGAGGAAAGATGAGTTTTTTCAAAAGAAAATTAAATACATCTAAAATTAAGTTCGTTGGTTTCTTGGGTGGGGAATGCTTTTCCTTCCCTCATTGCCTAGTTCCAAGCCAAGGAGTCAGATCAGATCCTCATTTCTTTCCAACCCACTAACAGATTAATGTGCAGTCCAACACAGTGCGCCCCAGGTAGTCTGCAGAGACACTCACAGTTCACTCCAGCAAAAGAGTCAAACCACGCATTGCATGGAAAGGTGAAACCCTACAAGAGTACTGCCAGCTCAGTCTGAACGGAAATGCAGGAAATACCTTCCTGATGTGTTCCATGATTCTTCCTGCATCTCCCCTATAAAGTCTGGTGAAACAAGTTACATGACATCATGTCATTGCTCACAGCATTTGGAACCAGTAGCCAGTGACCGGGGAAACATGGAGTGCAATACAGTCTTAACACATTTTGTGCAACTACTGTTACCAGGAAGTCTTGGGTTGGTGCCAACCACCCATCCCACCTAGTTCTGGCTTTGGCGTGTGCCAAGCTTGTGTCTGACATTGCATTTGAATCGCTGTACCCTTCCATTTTTCTCCTTAGTGGCGAAAGACCTTTGGAATGGCTTTGGCCAAACAACCAGAGCAGTGCTGAAAATCGTGTAGTGGTGACAAACTGTACGGGCAACGCCTACTGCAAGATGCTCACTCTTTCAAAAGTCATAGGCAATGACACAGGAGCCTACAAGTGTATTTACCAAGACAACCATGCAATGTCAAGCATTTATGTTTATGTGCAAGGTATGTGTTTACTGGAGTATTACTTTCTTGCTGTTATAGGATTGAGAAATTAAAGATTAAGGTTGCAATCCCATGTATCATTTCTTGGCAGTAAATCCTGTTTACTCTTACTCTGTGAGATTTACTTTTCTGTAAACATTAGGGAAGGACAGTAACTCTGTGGTAGAACACATACTTAGGATTCAGAAGGTTCCAGGTTCAATCCTTATGCCTCCAGGTAGGGTTGGGAAAGACCACCATCTGAATCCCTGGTAAATCATACAATATACAGAGCTGGTTTGTATACTTAGACTGGTTTAACTCGGTATAAGCTCTGGTTTCATATGCATTAAATCAGACATTAAGGTTATTTTTGACAGGGCCCGTGGAGTCCCATACCCATTTGCTGCTGTGAAAACCAAAACTTCTTTGCCTGTTTTGTATTCTCATAAACTACCCTGGCATTTCCCTTCTCATGGAAGATAATGGGTGTTGCGGCCTTTGAATATCAGAACAATGGTTTGTTTGTTTCTTTGGTACTCAATATCATCAGTTAACACAATAAGCTGTGTTGCAAACTGCCACTTGCAAACTGTGTTGCAAACTGTGTTGCAAACTGCAAACAGGTAGACCACAGCTGCGATATGAAGACATCTGCAAGAGGGATCTGAAGGCCTTAGGAGTGGACCTCAACAGGTGGGAAACCCTGGCCTCTGAGCGGCCCGCTTGGAGGCAGGCTGTGCAGCATGGCCTTTCCCAGTTTGAAGAGACACTTGGCCAACAGTCTGAGGCAAAGAGGCAAAGAAGGAAGGCCCATAGCCAGGGAGACAGACCAGGGACAGACTGCACTTGCTCCCAGTGTGGAAGGGATTGTCACCCCCGAATTGGCCTTTTCAGCCACACTAGATGCTGTTCCAGAACCACCATTCAGAGCGCGATACCATAGTCTTTCGAGACTGAAGGTTGCCAACAAACTGCCACTTGCATCTTCTTATCTGCTGTTCTGAAGCACGGCTTTCCTACTCAGCTATAATGTCCATGCAGGAAAATCATCTTGTGTGAAGCAGCCCATGGTTAGGATTGTGTGGAATTGGGTAAGTATTGGAGTATGGTGGTCCCATAAATAGAGGTGTTTGTTTCTGATGAGTAGGATAAGTGTACAGCCCACGTTTCTTAACACAATGGGCTTACTTCTGAATAAGGTAAATAACACCAATAAGGTAAATAATAGATTTCAAAAATCTCTACCCATAAAAGCAAGTGATATTGCATAATACCTTCATTTCAGTTTTGTATACATATGCAAATGACACAAATATCTGCCTAGTAGAAAACGACAAAATTATTATAAAGAAAGGAAACTACTATGTATGTGAGTGTGAAGAAGGATCAGAGACAAATAGTACAGTAGCATGCTTTAAACATTGTTTCTCAAAGCAACTCCTCAACATTTTTTTTTAATCCACTTGAGCATCTAATCTGTCACATGCTGTTGCAGAAAGCCACTCTATGTTCTGCTTAGGACAGTGTGCAACACCCAGCCCATTGTCCAATTCAGAAACATGATGTGTTCTGATGGATTTCAGTCTACCAAGGAGTTCCACTGATGGGCTTCAACCTACTAGGATGGAATAATTCATTTATATTCTGCAGATAATTATTTTTTTTAATTCTTCTAGATTTTACAGATCTTCCAGATTACAGATCTCCATTTGTGACATCAGTTAATGATCAACTTGGCATTGTATACATAACAGGAAACAAAACTGTGGTAATACCATGCCTTGGGTCCACATCAAACCTCAACATAACACTCTGTGCGGTAAGATAAAAGGACAAATTACATTTTCCAGTTGTTTCAGCTGTATTGCCAAATTATTATTGTTATTGCCACAAAACGCATCTGAACTCTGAAGGAAAATGAAATCGTAATGGTATTTTTGTTGCACATTGTTCAAGTTCTTTTTTTTTTAACCTATTGTGGTGTCTGTCTGTCCCCTAATATCCCCTCACCATTTCTAAAATCAATGGGGAGGATGATATTTGAAGCACCAAGAGCAGATATGAAGGAATTCTTTGAGTCTGTACAAATATGGTATAAATTTCTTTCTCTTGGAGATTTGTTAAAAGTCCAAATCCGAGTATCTCTTGACATCACCTACCTATTTGTCTGTCTGGGTATTTACATGCCACTTTGCCACCTTCCAAGAGGCTTTCAAGGTTGTTCATAATTTGTTAAAAACAAAATATAATCAAAACAATGAATTAAAAAACAAAAAGAAATATCGCATAAAAAGGCTGCAAAAGAAAGTGAGCTCAACTAAAAGCCTGTGGAAACAGTAAAGTCTCCACCAAGTATTTTATTGTCAATTCTGTTGTGAATGAGAGTGGGGCAGAAACTGGCTATGAATGTGATCCAGCCAACCAGAAGTACTTTTATATTCCTTTGATTTCAGTGGGAGAGTTATAGATGTGCTTAAAAGCCATAGGACTTAGGTTCCAGCTAGATGTTACATAGAATGTGGAGTGGTGGTGGTGGGTAGTGCGTGCGTGCGTGTGTGTGCGTGTGTGTGTGTGTGTGTGTGTGTGTGTGACAGACAAAATTTCTGGTTTAAATAGTGACTGGAGACCTGCAAACACTTCCTTATCCCGAGAAGACCCCAGTGATAGCTTTGCCGCCCACAGGATGCATCCGTCACCATTTTGGCACCTCTGTAGTCCTGGGCGCCGGAGGCATTCAGGATTGGGCTGTAAATTATCCCCTTAAAGTGATTTTTATTTTCTGTTTCCAAAACTGTCAGAGTTTAAGTGGTCATTGTACTGTTTTCATACAGAAATATCCAGAGAAAGTATTTTTTCCGGATGGTAAGGCAATAACCTGGGACCGTCAAATCGGTTTCACGATTCCCAGCATCTTGATCAGTGACGTGGGCATGGTTTTCTGCAAAGCTAAGATCAACGATGAAAGCTATCAATCTGTGATGTACATTGTGGTGGTGATAGGTGAGACATATGCTACGAACTGTCAGCTTCTCATTGATCACAGAGATTTTATTTAATATCATGGAGGGTAGGACAGAATGACAGCTGTACTGATTACAATGCAAAGCATCACTATGATTCCTGAGAATTCATATATATTTGAACTATACATCTGTCTGGTAGAGGGGCAAAAAAAATAAATACCACACATATTCAACAGAAGTGAGTATACTCTTGGAAGTGACCCTGAAAATAGAAGAGTTTCCAATAGGAAACTCTTCCTGTTTTACTTTATCATCTGCCTTCAAATTCAGCCATTTCTCATTTTGGTGCATCCTCTCTCTGTGTTGTACTTATTTGCACCATCAAAAAATTTTTTTGGTAATGCCAAGTTGTATCAAGTATCAAATCTACACTGTCTCAGTTCATATCATGTCAAGAACCATGACGTTGTAGAGGTTCCACCTCCTTTCTTGTACATGTGTGCAGTTGTTCCTGTGTTCACACTGAAGAATTCAGCCTACATTTTTTGGGTTTAATTATATCCCTTGCTAGACCTGACAGTGGCATTGTTTGTGTCTTGGAATGTGGGTTATGGAGCAGAATTTGAAGGCAAGATTGGAAGATGTGGGAATTATTAAGACAACTATTTCTCAACAAAAAATTTCACAGTTTACATACCTAAATAAATAAATGGCTCCTTATCTCCAACAATTCAGGAAATCAATAGCGCAGTCCTATCCATGGTGGCGCTGCCAGGTGCAATGGCACCAAAATGGCTACTGCTGCATCCAGCAGCACTGCCAGGGCCACCGGATGTTTCCCCAGGGGAAGGGGACTTTCATCCCCTTTCCCCCAGGGAAAGCCCCAAGCCCCACAATGGGGCTTCTCAAGTCTACTCCAGCTATTTTGCTGGCATAGGCTTGAGAGACTCCGTGTTGGGCTTTTCAGCTCTTAATGTGCATAGTTTATGTGGGTCACATAATTCAGTTTTTGTCATTACAGGATTTGCTACTTTGATTTTTATGTTTTTCTTGTTATGGACAGGCCCACTTTCCAAAGCCATTCATTCATCCAAAATTTGACCCTTGTGCGTTCCACTGAGGGAAAAACAATATTTTTTCCAACATTCATTGTGGCTTTCATTCACAATTGCTTTGTTTTTATTCCTTCAGGTTATAAAATTCACGATCTCACTATGAACCCTTCTCACCAAGTGGAGCTGGCAGTGGGAGAGAAACTCACTATAAACTGTACTGCAAGAACTGAGCCCAATGTGGGAATCGAATTTGAATGGGACTACCCCTCAAAAAAAGCAACAGCAAGCAAGGTAACTTCTGTTTAAAGGAGAAGTTGTTTGACTTGAACTTTAAAAGGTGCTTGTGTGTTCACTTTTCTTTTGTTCAGAAGGACGTTGAAAACAATTACATATAAGTCATGTCTAGTTATCCACTGGGGTTCTGTTCCAGAACCTCTAGTGCAGGGGTGTCCAAAGTTTTTGGCAGGAGGGCCACATCATCTCTCTGACACTGTGTCGGGGGCTGGGGAAAAAAAGAATTAATTTGCATTTAAAATTTAAATAAATTTACATAAGTTTACATAAATAAATATATTAAAGATGAACTTATATGAATGCATGAGGGTCTTGCAATAGCTCAAGGCCTATAAAAGGCCTGGCACAAAGCAAGGCTGGCCTTTCCTTTGCTTCTTCTACTGCATCGCAGATGTGAAACAGCAAGCAGTGGAGGAATCCCTCATCCCACAGCTCACGCAAGTGGTCAAACAGTCACTCTTACGCTGAGAGCAGTTGCATCGGGCCAGTGCAGGTTCCAACAAATCTCCGGAGGACCAGGGTCTCATTGGAAACTGGGGGCTCCCTGAGGGCTGCATTGAGAGGCCTTGAGGGCCTTATGTGGCCCCAGGGTCGGGGTTTGGGCACCCCTGCTCTAGTGGATAAAAATAATCCGTGGAGAGAACAGTTTTGGAATGAACAACTTTGAACTCTGTTCTAGAAAAAGCATGTTTCCATCCGGGATATAAAGACTTCGCTGGGTACTGAAGTGAAGAAATTTGTAAGCACACTCACCATAGAACAGGTGACCTTAAATGACAGAGGCCAATTTAGCTGCACAGCATCCAGCAGCCGAATGACGAAGAAAAACAGCATTAACGTCATCATCCATGGTAAGGTAGTCCTCTGGCTTGATTTCTGCTTGATACTTAGGGTAAAGAGAGCCTGGGGGAAAAGGAGACACTGAATAAAACACGCTCCTAGAAAACTCAGAAGAGTTAAGTTAAAGTGGTACCCCAACTTTTAAGAGATTTTTGGCATCCTTCCTGTTTTGTGGAAGGACATTACTAAGCATGAGGAACTAGGAGCCAAGGAATGAATGATGCATACTTGGACCAGGGGGTGAAACAAAATGTTACCAAAAGCACAGGGCTGCTGTGAAAAATCTGACCTTATCTAGTATATCTGGTTATTTATTTTTCAACTTACATCCTACCACTCGCTTCTAAAAAGTGTCAAAAACCTTCAGCATTTTAAAATAAACTGAAATACAATCAATGCAATATAATAAAGATCAGTTTTAAAAAATGATCACTTACCTTATCACAGATCCCAGGAAACTTGAATAAAGTTCACCCTTCCCCCCTTGCTGAACAGTATCCTCTTAAAAATCCAAACCAAGTGGATTTGCTGCACCGGACTAGGTAGCACCACGAAGTGTGTAGCATTTGTGGCTATATAGACAAATGCTATACATCTGGGGGTGGAGACAGGACTTTGGGAAGGCTCTATCTTGCCTCCTCTCCCAGCGCATGGAGACTAATCAATGGAATGTAAAACCTACAAGTCTGTAGAGTTTGGCCTTTCTGATGACCTAGCACAGGGGCTGCCAAACCACAGCTTGTGGGTTGGATCCATTATCCCCAAATTACCATCTGGGCGTGACGCAGTAGTGATGGAGGTGTTCCATTTTGCCCTGCAGCCCCTTTGTTTTGTCGCCAATTTCTGTGGCCCAGGGATTTTGGAGAACATCCTTCAAATACTGTGTACGAGGTCAGTAGTCTTCAAACCACAGCCCACTGTGCCCCCAAATTTCTGTCTGTCCAGAGGCTTTCCTTCCATGCCGCAGCCCCCTTGTTTCATTGCCGATTGTCTCAGAAACTTGTGCTGGGCTACCACTGCCCATTGCTCCTGCAGGCTCTGCACCTGGATTTCCAGGTGGAAGCAACTTTCCAGCATGTGTTCCTGAGATGATCATTGAGAAAACAGGGGGCCCTGAGGCATGGAATGAAAAGCCTCCACCCAGCATGCAGCACCCAGACAGTAATTTGGAGACACAGGCAGCCGCACCTTGGAGACCACTGACCTAGCGCATAGAGAAGTTAGTATTTGAGGGCTGTTCTCTGGCATCCCTGGACCCGAGCCCTTTTAAAGGTCAAAAGGAACATACTGGATTACACCCAGAAACCTGCTGGCAGCCAATGTAGGTTTTTCAGGCCAGATGTCATGTGCTCCCTCCAGCTGCTTCCCACCAAGACAGGCTACCGCCTTCTGCAGTTTCCATCAGCCTTCAAAGGAAGCACCATGTCTTGTTTAAAGATGCTGCCTTTGGCCTCCATTTCCCATCTCTGAACAATCAGATAATTTTCATTTCTAGAGGAGAAGAAATGAAATTCATTGTTTAAAATGATTGCCTTCTGTTTTGATTTTGTCAGAAAAGCCTTTCATCACTTTGTTCAGGATGCAGTCTTTGGTGGAGGCGAGGCTTAACGAACCAGTCAGAGTTGCTGTGAAATTCTTAGGTTACCCACCTCCAGAGGCAAAATGGTAAGAATCGGAGCAGATCTTTCTCTATATAGCCAGTGTGCTATAATAGCCCGAGCATCATACATAGTTTCTTTTGGGCCCCTTTGCAAAGAGGGAGGGGTGAAACAGAGCGGGGGAGGGTGGTGTTGGGCAAACAGAATAGGGGCAGGAGGGGCAAAACAGGGTAGGGGGAGGGTAGAGACAGCTGGAAAAGTCTTTGAAGCCCAGGTCTACCAACCCATGTGGCATCAGTAGTGTCCCCAGCATCCCCAGTCATTGTAGTGTCCCCAGCAGGCAACAAGTCTGAGTAGATAGGAAAACGTAAGATCCCAGGAAATTTCTGGGCCCCCTCCTTTGGCTCCAGGGCCCCCCTTTTGACCCTGGGCCTGGCTACAAATTACCCCCCTCTCCTAGGCCCTGAGCCAGAGTATCTGGTTCAGATGTGGGGTCCCAAATTAAGATTCTTCTTCAGTTGGATGGCTGTATGGGCAAGGCACTCCTTTCTCAACATAACCTACTTTGAGGGAATGTAGTGAGGACAAAAAAAAAAAAAATTCTTCCATGTCTTCTGCCCTGAGCTCCTCAGAAGATTAGTTTCTTATAAATGTGATGCTGTATTTATTCTGTATTCTGCTACATTTAAAACCTACCTACAGGTCTACCACCTTTCTTTTGCAGGTTTAAAAACGGCAAAGCCATTACTGCAAATCGTACCATTAAACTTGGTTACGCCTTAACCATTACCGAAGTGACTGAAAGAGATGCCGGCAACTACACTGTGGTCCTTACCAATCCTGTTAACAAGGAAAAGGAGATGCACACGTTTCATCTGGCTGTGAATGGTAAAGTCCTTTGTCCTAAATCTTTGCTCTTTTCAGATTGAAATTCTGCTCTTGTTGCAATTGATGACAAACTGAAATGTCATTCTCTGTACACATTTGGCAAATCCTTCCTAGGTTCAAATTTACAGACAACAAGGGCTACCATATGGAACTCATATCTTGACACATCTTCTGTAGCAAGCCTTTATAAATTGTGACCCACTAAATTCAACACAATCCACAAGCTATGAATGACTGCCTACCAGTCATTCAAAACGTATTTTTTTCTGTGCTTCACTATACCCTGTTTTGGTAATTCCAGGCAGAACTACTAAGGCTGCAATCCTAAATACACTGGCTAGGGACCAAGTTTCATTGGATATAATGTTTCATTGGAAACATTGGTAAGTTTCATTGGGAACTTACTTCTAGTGACATTCCTAGCCACTAGTGTCAGGGGGCGGCACCCCTGAAGATGTGTCCAGGGCCACACCTCCAAGGATACCACTTCCCCACTTGGAGGTGCTGCCCTCTTGCACCTGCTGCCTCATCCCCAGAGGCGGTCTGAGGGCTGGAGAGGCCACCTGCACTTTCCATGGCCCTCAGAACACCTCTGGGAGGAGGCTCTCAAGAGGCAGCCCTCAGATTGGAGTACTGATACTATTGGTGGTGAACTGAGTGCTGTGGAACCACCATGCGGAGGAGTGGATGGTGGCATGGTGCCACCCCCCCAAGCATGGTGCCTAGGGCATTTGACCCCCTTGCCCCTCTCTCAGGTATGCCACTGCTTACTTCTGATTAATTATGCATAAAGTTGGCCTGTGTTGTGGGCAGTGGTCCCCCACAATGGAAGACTACAGAGTTGTGTTCACCAAGTTGTGTCTGCTTCCTCTAACTGCTTATTTCCAGCATCCTTCTCAGTTTATTTTGGAGGCTTTTGATTTACCCAGTTGTTGTTTTATAAAAAGTTTTTTTTAATTTACTGTGTATATTCTTTAGCCTTTGTGTCCTGCTCTTTTCCTGTCTTCAGAGCTCTCTCTGACTCTGTGACATCATGCATTCTCTCCTTCTGTCCATGTGGGCCTCACCCATCCTCTTCTCTTCTCTCCTGACTGTCCTGTTCAGCTTCACCCCTTAAGGCTCCTCCTCTGTTTGGCAACTCAAGAAATATTCTTGTCCGCTGCTTCCAAAATAGCTAGTTTTTAAGACAACAGCTGCCCTTGGGTATGGTGGCATCGTGATGGTATATAGACTATGTTGGCTGGACCAATATCTGTGTAATAGCTTGATATGACAAAAGGAGAAAAGAGTAGTCTGGATGACAACAGCCAGATTCTGCCAAGACTCTTAGATGGGAGTATATAGCTTGCAACCCGTCATGTAGAGTGCAGTTCACCAGATGCTGGACTAAATATCTGTTTGTGCAAGTCCTAGGATTATTGTGCAAGTCCTACAGCAAAGCCGGGATTATTATCATGTCTGTAGTAGGCTGTCATTTATAGCCAATAATTGAAAACAACTATCTTTTGATAACGTGAGGAGAAGTTGTGCGTAGTTGGCCCTTGCAATCCTGCTGAACCTTGCACACATTTGCTCTCCACAGAGAGTAAATATCTAAAAAAGTTCTGAGTATTTTGTCACATCTATCTCAAACTTTTTTTAAAAAAACCAGCTTGGTCTGAAAAGGAGGTGATCCTCTTCACCCTAAAAAATCAAACAACATCCTTCATAAGCAAGATTGGATTGTAGGAATTCACTAAGTAAATCTTGTCTCTCTCTCTCCTCCTGCAGTTCCACCTCAGATTGGGGAGAATGCTCTTTTAGCCCCTGTGGATTCTTATAAGTATGGCTCCACCCACACCCTCACATGTACAGTCTACGCTGTTCCCGCTGTGGCCAAGATTCACTGGTACTGGCAGTTGGAGGAAGAATGTTCCTTCAGCCCACAGTAAGTACCATGACTTGCTAGTTATTTAGCACCGATCCATTGTGCTGGCTTCTTTTAACACCCACTTCTAAAAACAACTCAGCTGATGAATGAATGTACTAGTCACCCTTTTCTGGTTTGGGTCCAACATACTAAAAAGGCTGTTTTCTCTGTTGTGTTCCATAAGGATTCCTGTGAGTGCCCTGTTTTATAATGCCATCTGCATGCCCAAACAGAGTGCTGGACATATGTAGAGGGGCATTAATCTTTCTTGCCAACTGTCCTGATACTATAGAGTTCCTTTTCCTCTGCCCAGGTTCAAGCCTGAGCAACATTTGGAATGGCTGAAGCTTTTATCCACATACATCTTTGTCAGGACACTTCTTGCTAGACATTGCCCATATATTGCAAAGTATTTCTTCATAGTCGTATGAAGTCACGCTGGCTTACCGCTGGCATGCACTGTTGCAAACATGCCATAAAGCATGTTTGCAGGGGTTAGTGCTGGCTGAGCACCAGAACTTGCCCAGTGTGAGCCCGCGCTGGGACAGCACCGGTGGGAGGCTGGTGATCTGCTGCTAGGCACTCCTTGTGAAGTGCCTGGCGGCAGAGAGGTAAGACGGGGTGGGGGGAGGTGGAGAGGAGGTGTTCCAGGGCAGCGGAGGACAAGGTGAAGACGTGGCAGGGGAGGGAGCATGCAGGAGGGAGCCGGGACTGGTAGAGCTCACCTCTGTCAGATCCAGAGCCTGTGTTGGACCATGGGGCCCGACATGGGAATCCTTGATTCTGCACTGGGTAAAGAGCCGCCGCACATTTGAGTAGCCCAGTTGCAGGGCTATTTCCCTTACAAAAGCCCCCGTCCCCCAAGGAGCCACTGGCGGCTGCCCACTGCATACAAGATACAGAGCTGAAAATACAGGTTACAGAACTGCTGGGCAGGGTGGTCTCCCTCTGGGAGAGAGGCATGGTGCTTTGAATAGCCCTAATGGGAAACTGGAAAGGAAGGAGGGCTCTCTGGTTGGAGAAGGAACCAAGTCTGTGTTCTGCTTTGACTTGTGCGCTGGAATGGTTGAATTTCAAGCTATGCAAAATAACATCATGAATGCTGTTATTGGAACCTTTGGCCGATGGGACCTTTGTCTGATTGTGGCTTAGGTTTGAAGTCTAAATTGCTGATATAACTTCTGGCCATGACATAGACTTCTGGGTTAATAACATCACTTTTGGTGGGTCCTGAGAGATTGTCATTCTAAAAAGTGGGTCCTGGGGCTAAAAAGTTTGAGAACCACTGCTCTGTCTAATGCACCATATGCATTGATGGTGTACTGTGTAACAATAATAATAATAAGTTGATGACATACAACATCCATAAGCCCAAATAATGGTGAGGAAAATTCTTCCTCCCCTTCTCTGAAGGGAAAATACTTTTATCCTCTTCTCAGTCACCTCTGAAATATCTCCAGAAGGAAGATTGCTTTCATGTAGGGGGAAGATGCGGATTGGCAGCTTTCATAGAAAAAGCATATCCCACAAATTCCCATTTCAGGTCTGTCCTTGAATATTTAAAACCTTGAGCCTAACTAAGGGCCCAATCCTATCCAACTTTCCAGCACTGATGTAT
The DNA here is from genome assembly GCF_035046505.1 of Tiliqua scincoides. Lineage (NCBI taxonomy): Eukaryota > Metazoa > Chordata > Lepidosauria > Squamata > Scincidae > Tiliqua > Tiliqua scincoides. Next base: position 66,393,616 of record NC_089826.1, read on the forward strand.
TTGTGCCAATGAGGGATGCGCTGTGTTCTGCAATGGAGGGACAGTCACAGAGGCTTCTTCAAGGTAAGGGAATGTTTGTTCCCTTTCTTTGGGCCTGCACTGGTGCTGGAACGTTGGTTAGGACTGGGCCTTGATGGTTAAAAAAAAATTATTTCGTTGAACTTTGTTCACTAAAATCGCTCTTGGGGATGCTGAAGCAATACCTAATTTTGGGCTGGAGGACGAGCAGAGACTGTATAAAAATATTCACTTCCACCTTTTCCTGGCAATAGACACAACTTCCTCCATCTCTGCTTTGGCTTTGTGTTGAAGCAACCCCCCACCCCACCCCACCCCCAAAAAAGCAACGTCCGGCAACATAGGTTGCTGCACACACAAATTAGTGGACGGCTTCCCTCCCCTCCTCTTCCTCACTGCGCTTTTTGTGGCAAAACTCTCTGTGATGTCATTGGAATTTCCAGCTTACTGTTGATTTGAAGAAACAGACAGTATTGTACTGTGTACCAACACTGTCTAGTTCAGCGATTTTCAACCTTTTTAATCTCACGGCACACTGACAAGGCACTAAAATTATCAAGGCACACCATGCTGCCAGTGGGGGTCTCACATTCCCATTGGCCCTACTAATAAGTGACCTTCCTCCAAATTCCTGTGGCACACCTGTGGACCACTCACGGCACACCAGTGTGCCATGGCACACTGGTTAAAAATGGCTGGTCTAGTTTAATGTGGTGGGCATAATGAGGAAGTTTATCTTATGTCAAGGAAACCCCAATTCCTGCTTCTCTGGTTGTTGTGTATGTTTTCTTGATTAATGGCTCAGTGTTCTGTTGAATTTGAAGCCCCTCCCTCTTATTCTCTGGATTCACAGTCGTCCTGGATTGAAAAGGTACATCCCAGTCAAGCTGCTTAAATCTCACTGGAGGTTGGAGGGTTTTAGCTCTCTAGGCAAAGACTAGTAGTCAGATTGGTGAAATTCAGAATGCTGTGTTTTTTTGTTTATGGTTATGAGAGATCCTGGTGTCAGTAGCTTAGCCGGGGAGGGTGGTGGGCAGTAAGTATCGCAAGCACCACAACATGCCTTGTAAGCGGCCCTTCCCAGTCACTATTGGGGTAACCATTTGGGGCAGGCTACTGCCTGGTGGTGTTGCTCTGGTTTACTTACAGCCCTCCCCCACCAAATGTGATGCTGCCTCTTACCTTTGTGAAAGTGTATCTCAGAGGAAGCGCCTTGGCGGATGTTGGAGAATGATAGAAAGAATCCCTGGCCAAGGGCCACTCCACTTCCCTTATCTGCGCTTTACATAGGGCCAGACTTCCTTTTGGGAATATTTTTTTTTTTAAGTCAGGAAAAATGGTCCCCTTTCCTGTTGTTTTAAAAACAACAGCCACTGTCCTTTTCCTTTGGTGCCCAGTCATTTCCTGCAGAAGGTCTAGTGTCCTCGAGAAATACTTCAAGGAGTTCAGTGATTTCTGTGTCACTGTCTTCTTTTTGCACCGAATTAACTCTGATTGTTGATTTTATGAATGGAGCTTTGTTCTTAAAAATAACTGCTTCCCTACTCCCCACCTCTATTCAGTAACCGGATTGGTCTGACCTACTCTGAGTAATGAAGATATTTACCTCTAGTCCCAGGGAATTTCTATTTTTATGTAACTGGATGGTCTTGGATAGTTGGGTGTAATCTGAGCTTATTTACACACACACATGTATGTGTTTTCTTACATACAACTCTTTTCTTGTTGTCTTCTGGTTTACATGGTGTTCCCCATGGTCTTGAACCAGTAACATAGCAAGCCCGGTGCAAGGGAGGTGGACCACCCCCGTGGTGTTCTGGGGGTTTGCTGCACTTTCTGCTTGGAGGAGGTGCCCTGGGCTCACCACCCAAGAACTCGGAGTGGTGAGTGGAGCAAAGATGGGCCCTTCTGCCCACCCCTGTGTCAGTTTGGCTCTAAATCTGAACCATTCTGGATGTGGGGGGGAGGGGGGATGTGACGCAATGATTCTGCCATCATCACATTCCCCCTCCCCTGGCACCGGCCAGCCCAGCTATGCTACTTACCTGATTCTAGACACTGATCAGTTCCTTACTTGATAGACTTCAACAGTATTAATAATTTCATTTATTTATTTAAAATATTTATTCCACCTTTCTTCTCAGTCGGATGTTTGGGTGCTCCCAGAGTGTTCACTAGACCGTAAATGTTAAGGCATGTTCCTGTCTGTATCTAACCCTCTCTCTACATAAGAAGCATATAACTTGGCTATTTGGTTCCTTGTCAAAATAAAAATAAAAAATATACTTATTTAGTTAATTTTCTATTATCTTTCTCTTTCAGTCAAGCCGGACTGGGCAATAATCCCTATGCCTGTAAGAAATGGAAAGTCATAACAGACAAAAAAGGTGGAAATGGGATCGAAATAGGAAAAACCCAGTTTGTTGCTATTGCTGGAAAAATGAAGGTGGGCCTTTTGTCTATATGTGAAATGTTGATTGAAAAAAAATTTGCAGTAGAACCTGATTCATTTGTTTATTTTGACAAAACTCCCTATCCCTCGAGAACTGGCAGTTCTGATGGTGTAGCTGTATGCAGTGGTAGCCATTTTGGGGGTGCCCAATTGTGCCACTGGGAAATGAATTGGGCTGTAAGACTGCAATCCTATCCACACTTTCCTGGGAGTAAGCCCCATTAACTATAATGGGATTTACTTCTGAGTAGACCCGCATAGGATTGGGCTCTAAGGCTGCAGTCCTAAATACCCTTACTAGAGAGTAAGCATCATTGAACTCAGTTGGTCTAACTTTTGTATAATCCTGCATAGCAGTTGACCTGTATGAAACTGAAGGAATGGTGGAGAAAGGGTTCTATTTTAAGAATTATTGAATTTAAGGCTGTTAATATAGACAATCTCTATTGTGGCAAGATGGTTTAGAAAGGTTAAATAATTTCACTTTTGTTTGCCAGAATGGTTAACCAGAGGGCCATGTAAGCTTCAGATTCTAACAGGATACCTAAAACAATGGTGGGTTGTGTTGCAGTGGAATTTATGGTAGCCTGGATAGCTACATGGTAGCAACATGTTCAAGTGACTTATTGTGCGAGATTTAATTAAGCCCTTCAGCATCAACGTGGCATGAAATTGCTTGACTTTTTCTCTTGTAGACTATAAGCACCCTTGGAATTCAAGAAGCAAATGTATCTGCTTTGTACAAATGTGTTGCTAGTAACAAAGCTGGAGAAGGCGAGAGGGTCATCTCTTTTCATGTTACGAGTAAGTTTCATTCACTGATTATATTAGTGTTTCTGATGAATGTGTCTGTTTCATTAAGCATACTGGTATCTCCTTGCCCTTCTATTGCGTATCTGTATATGGAAAAGTATACAAACAAAGTTGAATATGACTCTGTTGTCTGTATGTAAAAGACACATCATGAGTGTATGGAAGACGGCTGGTTCGTGTGCATTTCCTACTTAAAGTTCAGATCAGAGCACGTTTTTTGAAGACTCATGCTATTTGCTATAGAAAATGATACCCTGATAATGATAAATGCAAAATTGTTACTTATTTTTAGGATCATTCTTACAAATTTATTCTACAAGTTGAACTCTGAACATTGCCTATTCTGATCTTTTGTAAAAAGTGAAATTTCAATTAAATTATGCCCTTAATGCCACAGAACAGAAACTGATGGAATCACAAGAGGAATCATGTTAAAGTTGTCTGTCTTGATATCAGTGATTGTGATTCTGGATCATCTTAGATCCTCTCTGATGGGAGGATACTATGCTCTGAAGGATACTATGCAGGGTATCCCTGGGGGCTGGGGCTAAGAATAGGCCCTCAGTTTGGCTGTACTTGTCGTAAGAGGCGACTAAACAGCCACCGGGTAGATGGGACTTGTTAGCCTGGGAAGGCAGCTCATCTGAGAGAAGGAAAACTCTGATCCCAAACCTCCACTGCCTTGTGGCTACATCCAGTTATGGAAAAGGCTTCAGGAGTCAACCTCAAGGCAAAATCCGGAGCCAGAGTCCATAAGGCAGTTCATGGCTGAACACAGTCACGTTCTGGCAACTTCTGCTACGCTGCTGGAACCAACCATACTGGCTTATGCCTTTCCATTGGACCATTTCAGCGATGTGGAGAGGGGGAATTTGCTGCATGAGTATATCCTCCATATCTACCTTACCCAGGCTTTGCGCACTGGAGAGGACACTGTTCCAGAACCACTGTTCAGAGCGCAATACCATAGTCTTCCGAGACTGAAGGATGCCAACTATGCAGGGTGAAAGGAACCTATACAGTGGCTGTAGATGTGCTGTGCACTTACTGCCATGTCTACAGTTAGCATTGTTGGGTCTGACTGCACTGTTCAACTGTATGTATGTGAAGGGGGGGAATGGTTGTAGTTATCCCCTTCCCCAAATTAGGAGTTGTGTGAGGAAGGGGACTTCTGATGATTGGCAGGGGGATACATCCTTAAAGTGGTGACGAGAGGATAAGTGATTGTCAGTTATTTTCTGTAGACAGAATCATAAAGGTGAAGGGTCAAATTCTGCCAGACTGCTTTGAGTATTGCAGTATTCATTAATGTTTTATTTTTAGGATGTTGGATTTCCGAACACTTCTGTAGCCCTTTTTGAGTAACACTCAGTGTGCATGTTGCTAACAATGAGTCATGTCTTTATTTACCTGTCCACTTGCACAGAGGGGTTTGTGCACATGGCTGTGAAAGTGTGAGGTTCTTGAGCCCAGAAATCCAAATGGACTCCTGATTTGGCTTTGTGCTTGTGCAACAGCTTACACAATGCATTTTGCAAGATGTCGCATGCAAACGGTTGGCACCTCATTGTTGCACAGTTTCTTCTGTGTGGGCTTACGTGACTACATGTGGGGCAGTACAAAATGCTGCCATATTTTCACATATGCTTCTCGTGATAGAACCCATGGTTTTTTTAGCCTCTTTGCTAAGTTAGATTATTGATTCCTTGCACTTAGTGCTAGCAAATACACAGATCGAAGGTAAGAAGAAGTTCTTTTCCAAACTGCTAATGTCACCCTGAACATTATTAAGTATCAAATCTCCTGAGGGTTAATGAAGTTTCTGTGCACGAGTGATGCATTCTTTTCTAATAACTTCATTCTGTTCACAGGAGGCCTTGAAATTAACCTTCAGCCGAAAAGTCAGCTTACCGAGAAACACAATGTATCTTTGCAGTGCATGGCTGACAAACGCACTTTTGAAAACTTGACCTGGTACAAGTTTAACCCTCGTTCCTCTACGACACGGTTGGGTGGGTTACCCATGCCTGTATGCAAAAACCTGGATGCTCTTCAGAAACTGAGCACTGTAGCAGCCAGTGCCAACAGGGAGAATGTGACCATGGAACTCCATCTCCGAAACATTTCCCACCATGATAGTGGAGATTATGTCTGCATAGCCCAGGAGAAGAAGACCAAAACACGGCACTGCCTAGTGAAACACCTCACTATTCAAGGTAATTCCATGCTTGGTGAAAACAAGACGGATGACCTCCTATTGAATAGTGCATTGCATTTGGACTGTGTGTGGTCTTCAGTAGAGTTTTGTGAAGCTTATGTGTTGTTGCTAAAATCTTGAGTGTTCTGGAATAAATGCTTGTTGATAGTTCGGTTGGTTCACAGGTGGTAAGTTGACTGTATAGGCACAACAGCACAGAGAACAAAGAAGAGGATGAAAGAAATGACCTCTTTACACAACATACAATTCACTCATGAAATTAATTATTGCCAGATATAGTAATGCCCAAGGCTGGCCCCAAGAGCATCCGAGCCCAATGCAGGACATTCCTGCGGGGCTTCCCACCCTTTCCAAGGGCTCCCACTCATCATGTAGCCGTGGTGACTGCCACCACAGCAAGAAGAGAGCTTGTGGTGCTGCTGCAAGTGAAGCATGGCACCTGGAAATAGTTATCAGGGATGTGATGATGTCACTGCCAACTACTTCTGGGAGACCCATTTCAGAACTTTTGGAAGTGAGAGTGGGTGGGTGACCAAATGCACGAACGCTCCTCTCACCCACCCAGCCCTCCAGGATGTAGAGATACAGGTTGCGGCAGCAGCTGATCCGCTTGCTGCCTTGAGTCCCCCCCTCCCCCCCAAAGCGCAGGGCCCGATGTGAGGACATTGCCCAGATTGGACTAAAGCTAGCCCTGGTAATGCCTAATAACTTAATGCGTTCTTAAAAGAGATTCAACAAATTAATGGAGGATTATTTTATCAATGGTTACTAGCCAGGATACTAAGAAGGAAACCTCTCTGTTCAGAGGGAACACACCTTTGATTACCCTTTACAGGACTGACTATATGTATTGTGGTTTTCTTCTAAAACCATCATGTCATCTCCCTGTCCACTGTTGGAGACAGAGTGCTGAAACCGATAGACTTTTGGCTTATGTCCAGTAATCCTTACGTGTTAGAGATGGTCCCATTTATTATTCTTTCAGATGTCACAGTTTCTAAGCCTGTCTTATGCTTTCCAGAAGCTGACTCATCTGTTTGAACATTAAACATTATCAAAGCCCTTCTTTATCCCAACTAGTAAATCTGGGATCAGGCAAAAGGAGCTGCACCTGCATTCCCAGAAAGAGGTTCTTCCCAGAACTTGGAACCTATTCAAAAGGCAACTTAGCCATTTTGTGTTAATCATCCAATAAAGAAAAAGGTGCCTTATACAGAAATGTATACTGTACTGTAGTGTTGGAAGAGTTAGAACAGGCAAAAGAAAATATTTCTTTACTCAGCATGTGGTTGGTCTGTGGAACTCTTTGCCACAGGATGTGGTGATGGCGACTGGCCTGGATGGCTTTAAAAGGGGATTGGACAAGTTTCTGGAGGAAAAATCCATTACGGGGTACAAGCCACGATGTGTACGCGCAACCTCCTGGTTTTAGAAATGGGCTATGTCAGAATGCCAGTGCAAGGGAGGGCACCAGGATGAGGTCTCTTGTTATCTGGTGTGCTCCCTGGGGCATTTGGTGGGCCGCTGTGAGATACAGGAAGCTGGACTAGATGGGCCTATGTCCTGATCCAGTGGGGCTGTTCTTATGTTCTTGTGGCAGGGCCTGATGTTTTTCCTGAGGTGAATACATGGAGTGTGCAGGCAGTATATAACAATCCATGTAATTGCACTAGAAAGACCCCTCCTATTCACTGCCAGAGAAATTCCGAGCAGTGACGGCAATGTGTAGGAGATGTCGGTTAATTTGGTGAGTGCCTGCGCGTTGCCGTCACTGCCTGGAAAGGCTCCAACAGTAAGTGGGAGGGGCCGCTTACACAGCGCATTGCGACACCTGCAGTGCTTACCATTTCCCTCCTCTAGCTATGCTACTGGTCCAGCTCAGGAAGGGTTGTTTGAGATCTGGCAGCCGCTCGCTCTGCCTCACCCCACCCCGCCCCACTCTCTGCCTATTTCCCACCCATCTGCTGGTTGGGTTATGCTTGGCAGCCAGTCTGCTTCCTGTTGCTTGTGGCAAGTGACTATCCAGCTGCTGCACTGGTATCTTCTGCAACAGGCAGGCCATTGTTGCACTTGCATATCGTGTGGTATGCCAGCATTTGCTGGGGATAGAATTGAGCCATTAGAAAGATATATGCCATTATTTTAGTACTAGTATTTTTGGAGTTTACGTTGTGAGGGTATAAATGAGCTTAGATTTTCAACTCCCAGTTCTAATTCTTAACCACTGTGGTACATATTGCTTCAGATGTGATTCAGAATTCCATTTTCAAATGCTCTATCTTCCTTATTTTCTTCTTTATCAACAGAACCTGTGGCACCCACAATTATAGGGAACCCTGAGAATCAAACAGCAAATATTGGTGAAACAATAGAAGTATCTTGCATGGCTCATGGAATTCCTTCTCCACTTATCACATGGTTTAAAAACAATGAATCCCTCTTTGAGGATTCAGGTAAAAGTGAATGTTCTCTGTTGCAGTTTCACTTGTAGAGTTGCTTACATAAGATTCCCCATTGACTTCATTTTGCCTAATTTACAACTTGTCCAGGAAGGGAATTTAATGTGATTTGCCTTGCGTATTCCCTGCTGTGGCATATGGTCATCTGGATGGCAGATAGACTTACCGTTTTGTGTGTTTGTGTCCTCTGCAAGGTATTGTTTTGAAAGATGGAAACAGAACTCTTATCATACGAAGGGTGAGAAAAGAAGATGAAGGGCTCTATGCTTGTCGTGCCTGCAACATCCTTGGGTGCACAAAAGCAGCTACATTTTTTGAAGTGGAAGGTTGGTACCAATGGGGGGGGGGCAGTACCTCAGTGATAAAGCATCTGCTTTGCATGTAGAAGGTCCCAAGTTTGAACCCCAGCATTTCCTTGTAGGGCAGTGAAAAAAAGTCCTGTTCGAAGTCTTGGCAAGTCATTGTAGACAACACTGAGCTAAATGGATCAGTGGTCTGACTTAGTATAGGGCAGCTTTGTTTTTACGTCCCTGGTTTCTTGTGTCCCTGGTAAGCCTCAGTTTTGCTCCCCCCACCTGGAATGGCTCCAGAGAGGAGGGGTAGAGGCCCCTTGCACTCTGCAGTGAGGGTCCCTGCAAAACTTAGTGCTTTGCACCCCCTCTAGCTAAGCCACTGCCTAAGGTCTTTCACAATATACTACGCAGTTAATTTTTTTGACCACATGCCAATTCACATTATGATATAAATAGTATATTAAAACAAAAACAAAAATATGAACACATTATCTCTACATACAGTCTTTAAAAACTGTTGTCAAATAGCAAAAGAAACCTTGCCCCGCTGTGGTCATTGTTGAATTTTTACCAAGCAAGCCAAAGCTACATCCTGTTATTCTCTTCTTCCCCAGCAGGACATTGGGGATGAGGTGCCATGTGACCTATTTTTGTTGGATGGAAAGTGCCTGTAAACAGGACTCATGTAAATACGTGTGTTATCTAACAAATGTGACACACTGAAATCTAGCTTAGTGTATTTCTTAGAACTGGAGACACAAGTTTAGTTCATACAAGGGAATTTACGACCTGTCATGTCATAGGTCATGGCATGAAAGTGAATCAATGAACCATTGTGAGACAGAAATTGTGTGAGGGAAGAGCTGAAATATTAAAGCACATGTTGAGATCTTGTGTAGAGATAACTGCAAAACATGTCATTGCAAAAGGCTTAATATGTTTTTGCCAGAGTAAAGATATTTACCATAGAACAAGGTCAGGGCTAGGCACTTAAGGGTTCGGCGAAGGGTTAGGCACTCTCTCCTCAAGACCAACTGAAGATGTTGCCTCAGGTAGCAGATTGGAGGGGACATCCATCTCTGTCTCCCCACTTGCCTCCACTGCTTCTCCTTCTCCTTCCACTCCCTGGTTTGGAAAAGGAAGAGGGGAATAGAGAGGAAGGAGAATATGAAGGGGAGGAAAGTACTGAGCTAGAATTTTGGTGAATGGGAGAGCAGAGGCTAGCATGTCATGGGGCAAGGAGGGCATCTGGCTGACTGACCTTAGGACTGACCTAAGGTGTCAAGCAGCAACTGTTACCCTGCACGTGCCCGATCTCATCTGATCTTGGAAGCTAAGCAGGGTCAGGCCTGGTTAGTACTTGGATGGGAGACCGCCTGGGAATACCGGGTGCTGTAGGCTTATACCATAGTCTTTCGAGACTGAAGGTTGCCAACCAAGTAGGTGTCAAGAGGTGTTGTGCTGGCTCTGACTAAGAAAAAATTGAAGTGGAAGTGTCCAGTAGATAACCAGATGCTCTTGGCTCTGTCAGCACCATCCCACTTGGCGTATATCATGGTAAATTACGTACAAATAGCGTCTCCATCATTCATGTCATATATGCTCATGGTCAAAACCAGCCATCCTTTTCTGGATTCTGTCACAAACATCCTCCCATGAACACCTTGCACTGAGCATGGGCTTCATCCTAGAACGGGATCTGTGTCACGCACATCTCTTGTTCAGGCTGGTTTTACTGCTCTCTTCACCCAGATGCTTCCAATGATGTGAAGATCTATTGCCAGTCACAATTTTTTTAAGCATTCAACCTGTCTCCATTTATTTCCTTCCAGAGGTATAGAACTAAGAGAGATTTTTCAAGAGTTGTGCAAATATAACTGGTATCAAAGGGCATCTTCAGTCAAAGTTAAGCATCTTTAAGTCCCTTTGGGCACAATCCTAACCAGGTCTACTCAGAAGTAAGTCCTATTTTGTTCATTGGGGCTTACTCTCAGGAAAGTGTGGTTAGGATTGCAGCCATTGTTTTACTGGGTAGATTTAAGCATGTACTTAAATTGTCAGTTGGAATCCATGAGACTTATAGCACAGTCCTATACATGCTACTGAGAAGTACGCCCCACTGAGTTCAATGGGACGTACTTCCAGGTAGGTGTGTATAGGAATGTGGTATTGAAAATGCTTAACTTTGGTCCTCGATGCCCAGCAAATGTTGCTTCTAAGCCAGTGTGACCCCTTGGTTTATTTCATATTCAAAGGAGAAGATGAATCCAATAATGCATTGACCAGCATTATGGATTGCTCCAATCACCACACTTGGGTTATGGTGGGGGTATTTGTGTTTAAATACTGAAGGGTCCAGGCTTCCTAGGTTTTCCTTGACACATTTTTGTCTTAGTTGGCTTGTTGCAAGTGGGCTTCTAAAGTTTCTTTCCTGAACAAGGAGACCCTTTCAGTCCTTCAACTGATGACCTATCCCAATAGGCTCTCAGCAACTATCTATGAACTGTTCAATTGTTTCTTCCCAGGCACTGACGAGAAAACAAACCTCGAGCTCATTATTCTGGTTGGGACTGCAGTAATTGCCATGTTCTTCTGGTTACTCCTTGTAATCATTCTCCGGACCGTTAAACGGGTAATGAAACCATCCTCCCTCTGTCCCATCAGCATCAATCTTGCATGACAAATGAAAACTGACTGGCACTCTTTTGTGTTGTTCCTTGCATTGTCCTTAAATCAACAGCCACATTTTTCTCACTCTGTACCATCACATTCTTGCCTGGAACTGGAGGCCAATAAAATGTTTGCTTTTTAATTGACCAGGCATTTGCTGCAGGGGAAAGAGTCCTTTTTTATATTAATAAAGCAAGTAATTAACAATGAGTTGTGGGTGCATGTCTGCTAATGCAGCTGTGGGGATTGGGGTTTGCAAAATTGCATTCCTGTAGACAAAACCCAAAATTGTTCTAGATCTTAATGAAACCAGTAAACGTGACCAACTGCGCATTGCCCAATCTGTAAGGATAATTTTATTTAACTAGTACATTCTTTTATTCAGGCCAATGGAGAACTAAAGACGGGCTACCTGTCAATCATCATGGATCCTGATGAAGTCCCTATGGAGGAACAGTGTGAACGTCTCCTTTATGATGCCAACAAATGGGAGTTCCCCAGGGACAGGTTAAAGCTAGGTGTGCCTTTTTCCTGTGAATAGAGAGCTGAAGTGCCCTTCAGAGCACAATCCTATACTTACCTTCTGCCAGCACAACTAGCGCAAGGTCAAAAACGTTACTTGATCCACAGGGGTAGCTTATGTGCTGGAGTGGGCAATGGAGTGGCACAGTCTCGTACTTCTGTGATTTGCATTCTAATAACCAGCACTGATATAAAGTTAGCCTAGTATAGCAGTGGTGTCCCCACACTACTTCCTTATGTCTGCCCCCTTCATAGGCCTGCTTAGTGATTGGTTAGCTTTCTTCCCCATAACTTTGGATAGTGGAAATTTAAAAAGTTACCCTGTACTGTTCCTTTTATGTTCAGGTAAACCCCTTGGTCGGGGGGCATTTGGTCAAGTCCTTGAAGCTGATGCATTTGGAATTGACACGACGACTACCTGCCGAACGGTTGCTGTCAAAATGCTAAAAGGTAAAAATCAAGCTATAACAGCCACACATGGACTATGTAGGCAATTGAGGTCACCACCAGACTTGTAGCCTGCAAAGAATGAAATGGGTTGGGCTGTCAGCATGTATGTATGACAATGTAAGACCTGACTTGATTGTAGCAATTGGGCAAAAGGGCATGTTGGGCAATTGGGCAAAATTGGGCATGTTGTATGCTGCTCCTTTGCAGCTTTAGACTTTGCAGATGTTCCACATCCCATTATGTAGAACTGACCAAGTATAAGTTGACATTAATGTGCATTGTACTGTATTCACCTTACTGGCAATGTGTACATTCACATGAAGTCATGGAAAATGTGCGCATATTGACCACATCAAAAGGGAATTTTACAGACCCTGTTCGTGCTGGGGGAGGGCAGGTGACAGGCAGGCCAGTGGGTGGGCCGGTCCTGGGAGTGGGCTAGGACTGACCGCTGGTGCTTAGACTAGATCCTAACTCCCCTCCCAAGCAGCCTAGCATTACACAGGGTTACTTGCATCTGTGACAGCGATTTTGCTGGCACAGATCTGAGTAGCCCCATTGAGGTGGTAGCCGCATGACATGGGTAAGGGGAACTAAATCCCCTTACTTCGAGTTGCATGGGATCCACCACCTACTCTGTGTTGGATAAAGGGCAGGCCAGCCGGCCTGCCTATTCCAGCACAAGATAATATCGGGCTGCCCATTCTTTCATGTTATATCTAATAAAAAACTTCCCGCTTACTATGTCACTGAGAAAAAGCTGTTCAGGTTGTCTAGGATTGTAAATGTCTTCCCTTTCTAATTTGATGGAAGGTTAATTTCTATTTCTACTGTTTGTGCCTAGTTAGGGCAACATTTCTCTTTTGGTTTACAGAGGGTGCAACTCACAGTGAACACCGGGCCCTGATGTCTGAACTCAAAATCCTGATCCATATTGGTCATCATCTCAATGTAGTTAACTTACTTGGAGCCTGCACAAAACCAGGAGGTAAGTGTTGGAAGACCCTTGACACTTTGTGGAAGAGGCAGAACACAAGCATGGTTCTTTGGTTTAATCTTCAGAGTCCATCATCCATGAATTCAAGCAGTCAGGCTGGCAAAGACTTCTGACTGTAACTGTGGAGAGCAACAATCAAGGAAGAAAAGCTACAAAAATAGAAATAATCATATAAAAACAAACAAAAACACAACAGAATAGATGCATGGATGTGACTGCAATCCTAAACATGGTGGCGTAGCCAGAGGGGGGATGGAGCGCTCAGTGTGGCAGAGAGCGTGCAAGCGGCCCCTCCCCTTCAGAGCCATTCCCGGCGCGGAGAGCAAAACGGAGGCATGCGCCTCCGTTTTGCTCTCCGCGCCGGGAATGGCTCCGAAGGAGAGGGGCCGCTTGCACGCTCTCTGCCACACTGAGCGCTCCACCCCCCCTCCGGCTACGCCCCCACCTAAACACACTGACTGGATTAAGCCCTAGTTTAATTAAAGCCCTAATTAATACACTGGGACTTACTTTTGAGTAAGCATAGGATTATACTGCATATGTCAACATATCAAGCCTTCTTTCCTTGGCTACTGTTGATTTTGTAGAGTTGCCTTCTCCTCTAGTACTTCTTGTGCACCCCTGGAAAACCATCCTAATTAGAAAATGCATGCTATCGAATGCAGCACCTCCTTCCCCATGCAAGCTACTCTCACCTTTTTAGGATCAAACTAGATGTTATCACAGCAAATGCATTGTCTAAGAACTGGATTTTTGTGGTGCAAACGTGTGTGACATTTCACCAGAGCAGGCCTGTTCAAGTTGTGAGTCATCCAGCACAACAGAAGGGAAAACCCAGAAGCCATACTAAGCTCCTGGCTGGCTGCTATTCATGACTGGCAGAGTGCATACAGTTTGTTGGGCCACACGTTTTGCCCATCTGCCACAAAGCCCTGCTATAGGAGAAAGCTACAAAAGAAATATCTTTTTATAAATCTACAGTTATTCTTGTATTATTGATACAGGTCCACTCATGGTGATTGTGGAGTATTGCAAGTTTGGAAATCTGTCTATGTATTTAAGAAGCAAGCGAAGTGATTTTGTTATGTGCAAGGTAAGTTCCATGCATATTGTATTGGCAACCTTCAGTCTCGAAAGACTATGGTATCGCGCTCTGAAAGGTGGTTCTGGCACAGCGTCTAGTGTGGCTGAAAAGGCCAATCCGGGAGTGACAATCCCTTCCACACTGGGAGCAAGTGTAGTGTGTCCCTGGTCTGTCTCCCTGGCTATGGGCCTTCCTTCTTTGCCTCTTAGCCTCAGACTGTTGGCAAAGTGTCTCTTCAAACTGGGAAAGGCCATGCTGCACAGCCTGCCTCCAAGCGGGCCGCTCAGAGGCCAGGGTTTCCCACTTGTTGAGGTCCATCCCTAAGGCCTTCAGATCCCTCTTGCAGATGTCCTTGTATCGCAGCTGTGGTCTACCTGTAGGGCGCTTTCCTTGCACGAGTTCTCCATAGAGGAGATCCTTTGGGATCCGGCCATCATCCATTCTCACGACATGACCAAGCCAACGCAGGCGTCTCTGTTTCAGCAGTGAATACATGCTAGGGATTCCAGCACGTTCCAGGACTGTGTTGTTTGGAACTTTGTCCTGCCAGGTGATGCCGAGGATGCGTCGGAGGCAGCGCATGTGGAAAGCGCTCAGTTTCCTCTCCTGTTGTGAGCGAAGAGTCCATGACTCACTGCAGTACAGAAGTGTACTCAGGATGCAAGCTCTGTAGACCTGCTCTTTATAGCCTTCATAGATCTCATAAAGGCTTTCGACCTGGTCAGCAGAGACGGCCTCTTCAAGATTCTCCCCAAGATTGGATGTCCACCCAGGCTCCTCAGCATCATCAGATCTTTCCACAAGGACATGAAGGGCACTGTTGTCTTCGATGGCTCCACATCAGACCCTTTTGACATCCGAAGCGGAGTGAAGCAGGGCTGTGTTCTTGCACCAACCTTGTTTGGGATTTTCTTCGCTGTCCTGCTGAAGCAGGCCTTTGGAACTGCAACAGAAGGCATCTATCTCCGGACCAGATCAGACGGAAAGCTCTTCAACCTCTCCAGACTGAGAGCAAAATCCAAAGTCCAGCTGAAATGTTCCATGCATAGTGCTAGGAAATAATGCATTTCTTTTTAATTTCCTCCCCACTCCTGCAGCTTAAGCCCATTAGATCCAGTCTTCCTCCCTGGGGCAGCAGAGAACAAATCTTTGTTCAGCAGAAGCTTTGGGGGGTGATAGTCTACTTTATCAATTGAAGTTGACTACATTTCACCAAAGCTTGACTGAAATAAGCTGGTTGATTTTGCTGCAACAAAGACAGCAGACTGTCCCTCTGGAAATAGCATGGAAACCATTCCAAAACTAAGAGGTCACAAAATGGAATTTGGAATGGAGAGCTGTGTTGCTTGTAATTAGGCAGCAAAACTATCCAACAGGTACCTGGGACATTTGCCCAGACACTTTCCACACCAGGGCTGGCTCAACACCTCCTGGCATTGAGGTGGTGCACCAAATGCCATCCCGTTATCTAGTGGCACACTTGCAGCCTCCATCACTCCTCTTCCTCTGCCCACTCTCTGAATTTGTAAAGAAAGAGGGGAATGGTGCTGAAGAGGAATTGTGGAAGTGAGAAGATTGCCTCTGCCTGCCTGTTTGTCCTCTTTTCCACTTGATTTGAAAAGGAAGAGGAGAATGAAATAAAAGTGTGGAGAACAGTGCTAGGCTAGGCTATCTTTTGCCAATCTGTTGCCTTAGGAGACCATCTCAGTTGGTCTCATGTGTAATCCAGACCTGTTCCATACAGCACTCATATTAGCAATGAATGTATTACATGGGCAGCCCAATCCTAACTTTCACTGGAACAGGCAGGCCAAGTGGCCTATGCTGTATCCAGCACAAGGTGAATGCCAGTTGGAGTGCAACTCAAGGTAAGGGGATTTTCCCCCTCACCCCATGTCACCTACCAGCCATCCCTATGGGGCCACTCAGATCTGCGCCAGGGATTTAACGGATGCAAATCTGAGCGACCTGTGTAAGGTTGATTGGATTGGGAGTGGCAGTTAGGATTTAGCCTGTGCTGCTGTAGCTGCAGCTGATATGAACCCAATCTGCCTTCTATGCTGCGGCCCCTCCTGGACCCAATCTGCCTTCCAGTCCGTCCACTCCTCCCCATCCCTGGAATGCCTTCCTGCCACCCTCTCCAATTCCCTGCCCCAGCCTGCCTTGGCCAACCTGCCTGCCTTGCTGTGCACAGATCCAGATCTGGCATGGGAATGCTGGTGTGTATCCCAGCCTACTCTAAAGGAGGTGCAAATGTGCTTTACGGCATGCTTGCAACCCTCCTGGGCCAATGCAGGGACTTGTGCTGGCTGAATTCAGAGACAGGATTGTGCTCTTAGATGCTCAGAAAATCTTATCCCTGCAACAGAATGCTATTCCAACTGAAGGTATTTGAAATACTTGGTGTATTTGCAATTAATACACCAAAAAATGATCACGCTTGGTCTCCTTATTTGTCTGATTGCATCTCTTCTTCCCTGTTGTAACTGAGCTAAGTATATGCAACTACAACAATTGTAGGTTTCCCCCATTCTACATCTCCTTCCCCCACCCATCCTTGTTGCCTCCCTTGTGTCAGAATTCTAGACACAATTCTCTTGGGGCAGTGACCTATCTTTTCACTTTGTGCCTACAGCACCATTCATCTTGGTGGCTCTGTATTAATACTGATAAAAAATCTAGTTACATTGTTTCCAATAGTTACTTAAAACAGCCTGTTGGGTTTCTGCTGTATCCACCCTCTGCTACAGCAGGCTACAGAAAATTCCACTTACCTTTTTTCAACATCATAGACCAAAAATTCCCGGTTCAGGCAAGGAAAAGACAACTGTGTCGCTGAAGTCCCAGCAGACCCCAAGAAACGTTTGGACAGCATTGCAAGCAGCCAAAGCTCCACGAGTTCAGGGTTTGGTGAGGAGAGATCCCTTAGTGAAGCGGAAGATGGAGAAGGTGAGATTTATCTTCCAACATTATCTAAGAGCCCAGTCCTATTCTTTTCCAGCTCTGCACCAAAATGGCTACCTCTGGGTGGAGGTTTCCTCTGAATAAGGGAACTATTGTTGCCTTACCCAAGGTAAGTCTCTGCAAAGTGGGGCAGGACAGGGGTATACTTGGACCTGCACTAGCTAACTAACAGGTCTGTGTGGATGCATGCTATGGAATCAGGTACAGGAACGGGCTTAGGATTTGGTCACTCCTACCCCCAAACTCACCCTAGACCCTCCCTTCCACACCCCTGTTCCATTGTCTCCCCATCCCCTTCTGCCACTCCTGCTGACGTACTTGGTCTGATAGGCAGCAGGACAACTAGTGCAGGTGAGAAGGCTCCAGCCTTCCTTCTAGCATCCCCAGCAGCATGCTATTAAGTGCATTGTCAGAGTGCCTTTTACAGTAGTGTGGACAGGTCAGTGTCAGAGACGCTCTAGCTTCAGCCAGTGAGTATAGGATTGGGCCATTGTCATTAGCAGGTTAAGCCTCAAAAGAATTAGAGGTCAAAGATAAAACCTTCATGAGCTTACATTCAAAGCAATGGGTAATTTTCTAGTGAAGTGAGCATCTCTTCCTAAACCTTAAGCTGAGATGAACTTTTAAAAAACTCCATCTTTTTTGTGCCATATTGTGTCCATTCTTTACCAGAAAAAACAAGATGGAGTCTTCCTTTAACAAAATGGCATCCTGACTGCTTTTCTTCAGGGTGGTGCTGACAGTTCATGGTGCTGATGGTAGTTGTACAGGTCCAGCACCCGTAACTGCAGAAAGCAAGAAACAAAGTAAGGCAAATTGGAAGTCAGGATTCCTGTGTGCCAATTCCAGCACCATGCAGCATATTGTGTACATTGTAATGTAACACACTTGTCTGTGTTAATCCTTCCTTTTGTAGCCACTTCTGAAGATCCTTGCAAAAACTCTCTGAGCCTGGAGGACCTCATCTGCTACAGCTTCCAAGTTGCCAGGGGAATGGAATTCCTGGCTTCACGGAAAGTAAGGAATTTTTCACAGGGAAATGACATTTGTTATTTGTAAGATGACTATTTCCTTCAGGAAATGATGGAAGGAAACTTGTGTGCTCGTGCCTGGAGTTCATTCAGTATGTTCTGAACACTCACAAGTCTGAGCAATTTGTATTATAGTACAAAATGGCATACCTTAGTACAAAATGATATACCTATAGTACAAAATGCATTTCTCAGCCAGTGGGTTGGGACCCTGTAGGTGGGTTGTGAGCCAATTTTGGGTGGGCCCCCATTCATTTCAATATTTTATTTTTAGTATATTAGACTTGATACTACCATGGTATGTGACTGCGTTTAGGAAGATGTTACAGATCTGTACTGTTAACAGGCTACTATGTATATGCTTTTAACAATGATAGTCAATGGGGCTTACTTCTGGGTAAGCGTGGGTAGGATTGCAGTCTTTGGGATGTTTGGGGAAATTTTTGAACAGATCAGTAACTCCATGGGAGGGTTTAGGAGGGTTCTGCTTTATTTTAAACAACCAGGTTCTTTGTTTACTGGTCAACCACAAACAACAACACAGTAGTCATAGCTACTATCTAGGACTAAATAGCCCCTTCAAGTTGCTGAACTCCATTCAGGAGCCCCCTAAGTGATTCAGATGTTGAAAATAGAAAATTCTACAGAAAATAGAAAATTCTACAGGCCCAAAATAGGGGAACATCAGGGATTTGGAACTGGGCTACGTGGAACAACATGGATATGTAAGCGCCTTGTGTGGTAATGCCAATTAAGGGAAGCTTCTGCAAAACTGGAAAGGCAACCAACTTTCTGGAAGAACTTCAGTTTAATGCTCCTATTTTTCATCTTCTTGCAGTGTATCCATAGAGATCTGGCAGCTCGCAATATCCTCTTATCAGAGAGCAATGTCGTCAAAATTTGTGATTTTGGATTGGCTCGAGATATCTACAAAGATCCAGATTATGTCAGGAAAGGAGATGTAAGTATCAGTGACTGAAATATGGTGAAACCGACCTGCAAATGATACTAACCATCACATCAAAGGGTATATTTAAGGGAACCCCCCCCCCCCGCCATCACTTTACTGATATACTGTTGCATCTTTAATGTTTAGGCTAGGCTACCTCTGAAATGGATGGCACCAGAAACCATTTTTGATAGAGTATACACCATTCAAAGTGATGTATGGTCCTTTGGTGTTCTGCTGTGGGAGATATTTTCATTAGGTAAGTAATGTTTCTTTGCTGCTAAACTTCTCAAGGTTTTAATAGACCTACTGAAATCAATTTATATTTAGCTTATCTTGCAGAATTATGACAAATACCAAACTTGAGCCAAGGGGGTAAAGTGCCCATTTTTGGGAATGGGCTTATAGCTCAATTCTCTGCATGCAGAAGCTCCCAGGTTCACTCCTTAACATCTCCAGGTAGAGCTTGGAAAGACCCCTGCCAACCTGGAGACCTGCTGCCTGTCAATGAAGGCAGTCCTAGATTAGGTGGACCAATGGCCTGATTTGGTATAAGACATTATAAGACTAGGTAATGAAATTCTAATGAAGGCTAATGAAATTCTTGCCAAACACTTACAGTCCAATTCTATGCATATCTACTCAAAAATAAGTATGTGCGCATAGGATCAAATTCTTAGTTTTTTAAAGAAAAGTTTGGGAGCTTGCGATTTGGTCTTCAGTAAGAAGCAAGATGGAAATGTGGAATGGGTTAATAGAATCAGTATGATTCCACTTGAGATGAGTGATAGAGTTCCCATTTGGAAATGTTGACAATGATACACAGTTCAATTCTCTTGATGTTTGAGCTGTTCAATCTATTAAAAAGGCTATGCTTCTACAAAGTGAGGATATTCACATGTGGTGCAAGCAACCTCTTTGAAAATGAATAGCCTGGCAAATTTGTTCTGAAAACTCAGATAAAAATCCAGATATTTCAGAAGCATGATCTGAATGTTTACGAGGAGGACCAAGTTGTTGTCCCACTTGCAGGTCCAATCTCAGCAATCCTGTACAATGTGTGCTTTGTTAAAAAGCAAAGCTGTGAAATTTACTGAGCTCAACATCCAGGCCAGAATTTTGATGACACCCTATTCAAAGGAAATCTGTCCTTTTAGGGGCCTCGCCATATCCTGGTGTAAAAATTGATGAAGAATTTTGCAGAAGATTGAAAGAGGGAACAAGGATGAGGCCCCCGGACTATACAACACCTGAAATGTAAGAACTTCTACTGGTATGAATGTGCTTTGTTGCAGAAGTGGATATCTCCCTTTGGAGTGGCCTAGGATCAAATAATTTCTTGCTGGTATTAGTGGGGTAGAAGGGAGGAGCTGCTCAAAGCTCTTGTTTTCCCATCTGTCTGCCCTGCACAATTCTGATTTATCTACTATTTCATTCCAGCCGTAACTGTCATAGTGATAAACAAAAGGAATTGGTTGAAGGTTGGTTCATCTTTGGAGCAACGTTGTAACTATGAACTTATTTCTCCAGGTATCAGACAATGTTGGACTGCTGGCATGGCAATCCCAAGCAAAGACCAACTTTCTCAGAATTGGTGGAACACCTGGGAAATGTACTGCAAGCAAGTGTTCGTCAGGTACGTTGAAGCTCCTTCAGTGGTCCTCATCGATGGCAGACTCTGGCACAGTGGCATCAAAATTATACAGCAGAACACATGTGGTAATGATGTATTGGTAAAATATATAGTGGAAACGCAGCATACAGATAAGAGAGTGGGCCCAGATCTCTGTAGGTTTGCCACTTCACCCACGTAGCCATAATCTGTTGTTGAGAGAAAGAAGCCTCTGCACTTGTGGGGCTCTAGTTAGTACTACATATGTGCAAAAACTGCATCAGAGGATTCAAAAAAATATTGACCTGAATTGCTGATTGTGGCCAATGTTTACCTCTTCGTCTTTGTATCTGTCTCCTACTTTTCTGCCTAAGAGTATTCAGAGGCAAATGAGATATTGACAGAGAATGAAAACACAGGACAATACCAATCCAGTGTAAACCTTAAAAAAAATACAACTAATGCACAACTAAATGCTTTTTAAAAAATTCTCCTGTATAAGCTCTCCAGGAATATTACAGTGAAGTGATTTTAAAATAAAAGCATACTAAACCAAAATATATCCACTTCCCCCTGTTGAACTTTCTGAAAGAAAATATTTAAGTGGTGGCATAGCTGGGGGGGGAGAGCACCCGGTCTGGCAGGGAGCCTCAGTGGGGCGGGCAGGGGCCGCTTGCCCGCCCCGCTGAGGCTCCCTGCCGGACCGGGTGTTCTGCCCCCCTCAAGCTATGCCACCGTACTTAAGTTAGAATTGTAAGATATGTTTTTGTGCATTCTGAGTGCAGAAGTACTTCACATTGATTTATTAATGAATTGATGTATTAATTATTATGGTTAATCTTCAGATGTATTATCTTTACAACAACTCTTTGGAAGAAAAATATTCTTGTCCCCAGTGGCACAGCTAGATGGGATACAGAGCACTAAGTTTTGCGGGGAGCCTCACTGTGGTGTGCAGGTGACCCCTCCCGCTTGGAGCCATTCCGGGTAATGGGAGCAAAACAGAGGCAAATGCATCCCATCTAGCTACTCCACTGTTCCCATATTCCAGCCAAGACTGAGAGGAAGTGGCTTGCCCAAGACCTACCTGCTGAGTTCATGGCAGAAACAAAATTTGAACCAAGGAAGTTCTGAGCTCAGTCCCTCAGTCATTACACTAGACCACAACTGGACTTAAGGTAGACATACATAAGATTGTGCTGTAAGTGGTCTTGGCTTTCTTCTGGACTAGATGTTCTCTCTTTTTCAGAGAGCTGAGCATTGTTTAAGAGAAACTTCACTCCCAATGGTGTACACGCCTTTTGCCCACTGTCTCCTCTGCTTGAACAGGTGTTGCAGGTTTTGGAAATCATACCAAATCTACAAGGCCAAGTGAAAGTGGGAAGGGTGTCACCAGTACAAGCAGCAATCGCTCTTTTAAACTGCAGCCAACTCCCTGGGAAAGAAAAAATTTGTTTCCAGTCGTAAATTCTGTCAATTACTATTTTGGACTCTGTTTTACAGGATGGTAAGGACTATATTGTCCTTCCTCAAACAGCACTGCTGAACATTGAAGAGGATTCTGGGCTCTCGCTACCAACCTCACCTGTTTCCTGCATGGAAGAAGAGGAAGTGTGCGATCCTCAATTCCATTATGACAATGCATCAGGAATGAGGTTTGTAACACAATGAGCATTCCACTGGGAATGTTGGGTATTCCCCCCATTTTTATTTCTGTGTGCGGGGGGTACACCAAAGGCATTTTTGCTGGTTGTTATTTACGTTTAACCATTTTCACTAGGACTGTGCTATTTAGTCATGAATCAATTAGATGTATTGATTAAAATACATTTTGGACTCCTGAAAAGGTGAAAATGGCTACTTTTAGGATAAACAGCAGCTGGGGGTGGAGAAGCTTTTGGTGTGAAGGGAGTTCTGGAGGAGAGGATTAAATCCTCCCTCTCAGTGCTCCATGCTGCAGTCTGAAGTGGGACCTGCCTTCCCAGGCTGCTTTTGGTTAAGAGGAACTTCCACTTTAAGCATGCCTCTTAATCTAGTGATTAGAGAAATGTCCAGGTGGTTTGACTCTGGTTGTCCAGATTACTTTGTAGCACAAGCAAACATGGACTGTCCATACTATTGATTTAACCTGATTGAGTCCATAGCTTTTCTCCAAAGATTCTCTTCAAGCAGAGATTGTCAGCACTCACAAAACTATAGTTCTCAGGGTTTTTATTGTTATTTTTGAAGTATGAGTGTGTGCGTGCACATAGTAGTTAATCACTTTAAAACTCATCTTTCTACTACAGAGGTGCTATAGGAGGAACCAAACTGCAAATGCCAAATATTAATGTTGTGTTACAATGGAATAGATCTGTGAGCAGGAGTGTTTATTTTCCTATCAGTGACTTGCAGTCAGAGAAGGCAGACCTGCCCCTGTCATAGTCCACAGAAAAGGGCCACAACCTCCTCTGCGATTGTGCATGCAGAAGTCAGAACACATGCAGAGTCAGAAAGTGGGTGCAGCATGTGTGCAGTCACCAGACTCATGGTCTATGACAGGGGCAGCCTCCTCTGCCTCACCTCATTGCACATCCCTGTTTCCTCTAAGGCCCCATCACTGCACTCTAAATTAAGTGGCTCACAAAATCCTGGCTCAGAAATGCTTCATCATGCATGACAACTACTTCTATGCGCTCACCTTTTATGCACTCGGGTGTAGCACCAGAAGCTTTCCAGGTTGACTACTGGTGAGTGCCCACACCACTTGACCAGGCTGATTCCTGAACCCCCAGGACTGTAGGCAATGGAGGTGTCCAGTAGGCTGTCAGAGGGCAGTTGGGGTTGTCTTGGGGGTTCAGGGCTTTACTCCCTGATCTCCAGCAACCTGGTACTGTCCCTGTATACATGTTAGTAGATGTGGACTACATATGGCTCCCAACTTTAAGGAGATCCTACTTTCATCATTTTCAGAAACCAACTGTCTTTCCCCCTTGAGCCTCCACTCCCCTCCCCTCTTCATATCTCCCCTCTTCATCCCAAATAAAGCATGCCCAATTGTCATCTGTCAACTATGGCATTGTCAACTTGGCAACTATGAGAAATGATGTGTGTTTGTCAACTTGGCAACATTGTCAACTTGGCAACTTAAGAGAAATGATGTGTGTTTGGGAGCAGAATCTTCCCATATGGCCCCTTCTCCCAAACCCAGTTTGACTTCAGCCCAAACCATTGGGCACAAATGGAAAGAGAGGTCCACTGGACTCATTCTGGCTGGTGACCATATACCTCCTACCAGAACATTGTCTAAGGACTTTAGTGCTATCCAAGAGCAATCTTTGTATTGTTTCTGCATGTTTTATTCTGATTGGAAACAGTCAGAGAAGAAGCAGCTGTCAGGCATATTATTGGTTTATTTCTAAAGTACCTAACATTGATGAGGTGCTGTATATACGTACATAGACTTGAAAGATGTTCAGTGAGTCACATCAATAGCTATTGCTTTTGGGTGCACTTAATTTTCTGGAGGCCCAAGATAATATTTTAGCATCATAATATGTTTTTTGTTCACATTCTCAGTCTCCTGCTAGGAGCTATTCTGGTTTAGTTAGGGAGGAGGTTGGTTTTGGATTCCACCAATCTTGCTACAGATCTGCCTACAGGCTAACTGCCATTTCATGTTATTTGTCTTGATGGTAATCCCTACTTCTCCCACTTTGATAGTGGTGGTAGGCTTTTGGGCCCTCTTATAATGAGAAAGCAGTGTGTTGATTGTCAGAGGAGTTCTTCCAATTCAGATAGTTTATTTTGGAGGAAAGCCTTTGGGAAAGGGAGACAGTGGAACATTCAATGCCAACTTCAACAACTTAACAGAGGGAAAGTTTGTTGAGTTTGCTTTCACTGTCCCTGGTCCAGTCGGAGGTCTCAGAAGCAGGGGTCTAAGTCTTCTTCATTTTATTTTGCAAAATAGTGTTGAGAATAATGGAATAACATCCTTAACTCAGAAAGCAACTGACTTAAAACAATTCTTTCTTGGGTTCACTTCAGGGGAAATATTTTCAGCATCAGAGGAATGAAGGACTGTTTAATACAAACTCTCTGTCTGGTGACACTTACTTCTGACTAGGTTAGAACAAACTTGAGACGAACAGTCCATCTGAACTGTGTGCTGTAGGCATAAACCTGAATGCTCCATGCCACTAGCCAGACCGTATTTAGTTTGAAGTGGCATGAAAAGTTGTGGGTTATGTTCATTGGAAATGAATTGGACAAGTTAGTCACCTAGAACATCTTATCCAGATGGGAAGAAAAATGCCTGGCCTCAGAACTAACCAGGCACAGAAACATAAGCCCTGCTGGATCAGGCCAGTGGCCCATCTAGTCCAGCTTCCTGTATCTCAAAGTAGCCCACCAGATGCTTCAGGGAACACACAAAACCAGGTACCTGTATCCTGTTGTCACTCGCTTGCATCTGGCCTTCTGAGGTTGCCTACTTCTAAAACCAGAAGGTTGCATATCATGGCTTTTAACCTGGATGGGCTTTTCACCATAATCTTTCCAATCCTCTTTTAAAGGCATCTACACCAGGTACTATCACCACACCCTATGGCAAGGAGTTCCACAGATTGCATTTTTACTCCCATCTGGATGAGACCTTATTCTAGAACTTGTCTGAGTAATTTGTGATGAAAACAAACCCACAGCATTTCATGCCACTTCAAACTAATAGGGTCTTTGCTAGTGGCCTGAAGCATTCACGTTTATGCTTACAGCAAGCAATACAGATGAGCTGTTTGTCTCAAAGTATGTTCTAATCCTGTCAAAAGGAAGTAAGCATCAGAAGACACTTTCCTTGCTGACATTTTCCCACATGAAACTCATGAGCACTCTGAAGATCGAGCCTGTATCATCAAACTGAGCACACCTCAACAAATTGTGAGAAAACTGTATTGTGTTCTTCCAGATCCAGGGTGTCCAAACTTTTCGGCAGGAGGGCCACCTCACCTACCTGACACTGTGTTGGGGGCCGAATTAATTTACATTTCAAATTTGAATAAATTTACATAAATGAATATATTAGATATGGAACTTATAAAAATGAATGAGGGTCTTGCAATAGCTCAAGGTCTATAAAAGTCCTTGCACAAAGCAAGGCTGGCCTTTCCTTTGCTGCCGCATCACAGACATGAAACAGTAAGCAGTGGAGGAAGCCCTCATTCCACAGCTCATGTGAGAGGTCAAACAGTTGCCTTCGCTCTGAGAGCAGTTGCTTAGGGCCAGCATGGGCTCCAGCAAGCCTCCAGAGGGCCAGAGGCTCATTGGAGACTGGGGGCTCTCCGCGGACTGGATTGTGAGTCCCCGAGGGCCACAAGTGGCCCCGGGCCGGGGTTTGGGCACCACTGTTCCAGATTGATGGAGCTCCTTGTGGTCTACCATACATGGCTGGTGGGCTCCATTTGGTTTAGTTGGTTACAAACTTTGTATGTATAGCATAGGAAAATGGTGTTGATAGGCAACAACAGGTTCAGGCATCCTCTCTTTGCTGTTAATGGCCACATAAACACTCAAAAAGACAACGTTTTTGTTTTCCAGCCAGCACCGCAAAGGAAGCCAAAGACAGAGTCGCCCTGTGAGCGTAAAGACTTTTGAAGACGTTCCTATAGAACCAGCAGTAAAAGTAGTTCAAGATGTAAGTTGGCTTCACGTCGCTTGTGCTCTTTTGCCCCTCTTTGTACTGTTCCACTGATGGATTGTTTGTGGCCTCTCTTTTCTGGGGCCTTTCAGGACAATCAGACGGACAGTGGGATGATTCTTGCATCTGAAGAGCTAAAGACACTAGGAAATAACCCTGAACAATTGATGTTGCCCTTTAGGTAAGTTTGTAGAAAAAAAAACCTTAAATATTTTTATTTTGAGTTTATTTGCTCACTTCCACCAAAATGCTAAGCGGCCACATTTTTCTTGTTTTTCCTCCATCTCCTTCTTTGGTCATGCTCCTGTTCCATCTCTTCCCCCCCCCCCAATATGGATGCTCTCATCTTTGTTTTGCAGTAGCTAAGCACTTCCAAAATGTGCATCATGTGTATGTTTTTTAGAGCAGCGTGTCCAAGATGGCATCACCTTACAGTATCAGCTCTAGCTATCCTGTACATCACGTGCATGACAGCACCATTGTGAAGTCACTCCACGCCTTCCCAGTGGCATAGCCAAGAGGAGAGTGGCATAGTTAGTACTGCAGGTGCTGCAAAGCACTGTGTAAGCAGCCCCTCCAACTCGTCACTGCAGCCATTCTAGGCAGTGATGGCAATGCGCAGGAGATGCCTTGACAGTGCCTGTGCCTGTGCATTGCCGTCTCTGTCCAGAATGGCTTCGACTGTGAGTGGGAGGGGCTGTTTACATGGCACATTGTGGCATCTGCAGTACCTACTGTGCTATCACCCCTCTGGCTATGCCACCCTCCTTCCCATTGTAGGCTTTAAGAATTTTTTTTTAAAAATAGAAACTTGTTCAGAAAAGGTAATCAGAAGTAAATGTTCAGAGAGTGATGTAAAGTTGGTAAATCTGGATTTTGATTTTTTCCAGTGGACTAGTCTCCAGTAAAAGTAACGAGTCTGTTATGTCTGAAGCATCAAACCCCACAAGCGGATACCAGTCAGGATATCATTCTGATGAGATGGAGACCATAGTTTTCTCTGGTGAAGAAACAGAACTTTTAACCCTCAGGGAAGATGCTGCTCAGACTTGCTGCACACTGGCATACGATACTGGGATTCCACTGAGTTCGCATCCTGTTTAAGACATGGGGACCGGAAAAACCCTTCCAAAACAAGTAATACCTGGAACTTGTTCTGAACATTGCCTTTTTCTTAAACCAGTGGTATTCAATGCCAGAACATTCACAGGATTAGAAAAAGTATGTGTTGCCTACATCTTCTTTGATAAGAAGGACACAAAGTGTTATATGGAGTACTGGAACCAAAGGTCATTGTTTAAGAGAGAGCTTAAAACCCTATCTAGGGTCACCAAGCACTGGTTGTTGCCCTGACTAGATTGGCTTATATAGTCTGCTTACAAAGACAACACTGTGAACTTTGAGACGCCAACGACATAATCTGGTGACATTGCATTTTGATACAGTCGTATGAAGATGGAACCATGCTCCAATAGAATCTTTTAGATTTTCAGATTTGTTGGCAGTGAAATTTCTGCAGTACCTTCGCTCACCTGGTTCTGAGGGATATAATCTTGATAAGATGAAAATTGCCAGCCTCATTGAATTCCCTTTCATTTACATTTCCTCTTTCTAAATTACCATGATTAATATTGGTGAACAATTCTCGTGAACAAACTGGTGAATTCTGGTGAAAAGCAGGCAGAGTAACTGTCCTTCATTTCACGGTAGCTCAGATTATGGCTGTGTGTGCCTTGAACGGCTATGGTTGTTCAGATGAATATTTTTCCGCTGAAACAAACTATTCTTTCTTGGCTTGGTCAGTACATACAGCAGCTGTTAAATGATCCAGGAGTTTTTACTTTAGGTTTTCATTATCTTTGCTTTAATTGATCAACTAGGTATGATTCCCTTTGAGATACAGATTCAAGCAACTTGTTGGGGAAAGAAAACAGCCTTGGGGTAGTTCTAAAGTTATCCAGCAATGAATTTTGTCACAATAAACCTCTGTGTATCAATGACATGTTATATAACTGGCTACTCAGATATTTTGAGTGATGTTTTTTTAATAGTAATTGTTAAGTTTCAATGAATTTTTTTTTTGCCCAGAGTTTTAACAACATTTGATGTATATTACAAGATTTTTTTTTTACAAAAGATATTGTAAAGCTATTTTGACTGGTGCTACTTTTGCATTTTTGTTTATAGTCATGTTTTTCTACTGTAACATTTCAGGAACAGAGACCTCATGAGTGATTAGAAATAACACATACAGTATTTATAGTATGGTTGTTTAGAAAGAAATGTAATATATTATTCAAATAAATATATATTATATACAATGGAAAATGTACTAGTTACATTTTGCATCAGCTATATCATGAAATGTCATTATTTGCTGCAATATTTAGGATTGATGCACAAGTTTTGCTTGTGTATTGCATGTCTCCTGATCAATACTGTAAATTCTGAAGGGAGATGTATGTTTGTAAACCACTGTTGTGATATAACAGGACACTGTTTTCATTGTTTCTGAATGAAAATGGGAGGCATAGTCTCTCTGCCACCAGAAAGGTTGGCTATAGGAGGACTGAAAATTACCTGCCCATGGAACAGACTTCTTTTTCTCGGCATGAGTCAGTGTTATGGCCTTGCCTCCTTCCAATGGGTCTGGATACTAGGTGGGTAATTCTGCTGTCTCTGTGTTATGGGAGAGATCAAGTAAACACACCTGAGGCAGACACATGACATTACTACCTGCCTCCCACGCAAACTGATATGGAAGGAAGGCATATGACCAGAATGGTGGATGTTGGAGAGATCAGGCAGCAGGCCTCTTTTGTGAATGGGGGTGTGAGGGAGCCCAATCATATTTCCCACCAGCCTATAGCATGCAGCACTGCTGCCAGAGCATATGTGCATGCTATGGGGGGGATCAGATGGCCAAGAGAGGTAAGTTAAAATCTTTGTTACTTACCATCCTGTAGGCCGCCTAACCTCCAGTAGGTCTCCTTGGACTTATGCCAGCTACTTAGTTGAAGTAATTCCAAGAAGAGTAGGGGCAGGGAAAGAGGGGCATGTGTGGCTGCCACTGAGCACCTCCTCCTCCCACCCCCTACCTGGCCTATTCCCCTCCCTGGACCACCCTGATCATCCCCTGAACTTTCTCCATCGCTGACCTACCTGCTCTGGCAGGGCATCTATGAACTGCTGGTTGTGCATGTGGAGCCTCCAGCCATCTGTGCTGGTAGCCCCTGCATGCATGACAGTAGAGCAGTTTTCACACTGTCTGTCTGGGACTTATGGTAGCAGAATACAGATCCATTACAGAAGCCCTTGATAAGATCAGGCTGTCAGACTCACAGGTCATTAAATCATTTTCTTGCAGTTCACTAATGGTTTTCTTTTACACCTATGGTGAACATTCTTGATTCCCTCCTTTTTTTGCTGTTTCCCCTGTTTTTTGAGCCTGTCTAACCTCCTGCCCTGCAATAATTCTGTGCTGCGTCAGCATCCTAAAAGAGGCTACAGAAACATCCCACTGCCACTGTCCTGGGTTGCTTCCAAGAGAGTTTTGTAGTTCAGTGCTACTGCAGGAAGGTCACATAGAAGGGTTGAGAGGTAATTTTTGGATTGCTTGTCTCCATGTCTGGCTTCCCCAAGAACAAGAGACCCTGACCAGCCTTCCTGCTGGCATTGGCATGCGGCCATGGGTTTAGCATGTCAGGTAGGTGTGCCCAGGTTGAGAATAAGCCACCCAATTAGATGGATCCATGACATCATCCACCCTAGGGTTTTTGTATGTTCACACAGAAAGATATGGGGGAGTGTTGCCCCCAGTCTGTCCAGCAAAAGGCCTGGCCAATCACTCTGTGAGTTCAGGGAGCAGGTGCCTAGGACAGCATAAATAACTAGGATAGGGATAGTGTGTTGTTGGCATCCTTCAGTCTCGGAAGACTATGGTGTCATGCTCTGAATGGTGGTTCTGGAACAGAGTGTCCTCTCCAGTGCGTGAAGCCTGGGTAAAGTAGGTATGGAGGATAGGCTGTTACCCATGCAGCAAATCCCCCCTCTCCACGTCGCTGAAATGGTCCAATGGAAAGGCAGAGACCAATACGGTTGGTTCCAGCGGCGTTGCAGGAGTTGCCAGAACGTGACTGTGTTCAGCCATGAACTGCCTCAGGGACTCCGGCTCCAGATTTTGCCTCGAGGTTGACTCCTGAAGCCTTTTCCATAACTGGATGTAGCCACAAGGTAGTGGAGGTTTGGGATCAGAGTTTTCCTTCTCTCAGATGAGCTGCCTTCCCAGGCTGACGAGTTCCATCTACCCGGTGGCTGTTTAGTCGCCTCTTACGACAAGTACAGCCAAACTGAGGGCCTATTCTTATCCCCAGCCCCCAGGGGAAGATAGGGATAGTATTCCATTAGTTTCATAGTGAAATCTGTTTTATTAGCTGCTTGCTTTATCTTCTTGCCACTTTTTGCCAACTCTTTGTTAGTCCTGTTGGATTTTGATATGTGTCTTGCTTTGATCCTTTGCACCCCCTCCCCATTTTTAATAAACTTCTCTTTTTATGGCCTGACCTAAGTTCACTCAGGAGAAAGTGGGCTTGCTCCAGACTCTCTCAGACTGTCACTTTCCACTAATGTTGGTGACCTCGGTCTAGATTTAGGGGCTCTCTGTTAACCTGGGATGGATCTATCCAAGCCATCCTAATTCTGTCTGGGCTTCTTAGACTTGGTGGCAACAGCATGTAGACTACCAATTTCCCAGTAAATCCCAGTCTGACCTGGAAGAAGAGTGAAAATCAAGGGAGAAAGAATTGTTGCTAACAAATAAGCCAGAGGTTTTTTTTTACATTTTTCTTCTCTGACATCCACACTGACTTCCATGGTCTTCTCTATGGTCTTTGCCTCTTGTAATGTCATTTCCAGCTTCTGGGAGGCTTATCTGGGTTCTGCAGCTCTGTTTCTGCGACAACTCTCTGTAGTAATGAAT
Organism: Tiliqua scincoides; assembly: GCF_035046505.1. Classification (NCBI taxonomy): domain Eukaryota; kingdom Metazoa; phylum Chordata; class Lepidosauria; order Squamata; family Scincidae; genus Tiliqua; species Tiliqua scincoides. Next base: position 66,424,797 of record NC_089826.1, read on the forward strand.
TGTCTGTCTCTCTTCCTCCACCAACAGAGCTGCAGAACTCAGAAGAGTGTTTCAGTAGTTGTCAACCACTGTGCTCCAACCTCCCATTGCATACCTGCAGACCTGCAAAGATTTTAAAAGGATTTATCTCCTACTGTGAAAATTCTTACAGTGATTTACAAACCATATCTATTATTTTCTAGAACTACTCTAGCCTACCAAAAGAGCAAGACCGACAGCCCAATCCTAACCAAATTGCCAGAGCCGATGCAGTCACAGTGCAACCCCTAGGTAAGGGAATAAACATTCCCCTACATTGAGGTGACTGCCCCCTACCAAGAACACAGCATGTGCCCCATTGGCTCAGTTGCATCTGAAAAGTTGCACTGAAAAGTTGGTTAGGATTGGCTGTGAGTGATGTGACCCTGGCAGCTGAAAGTTTGGAATCCCCTGATCGAGTGGAAAGTTCATTTGCACAAATAAATTGAGTTGCCCAGGCAAAAGCCATTGACATTTCTCTGGGGAACATGTGCAACAGCCAGGCTTTCTTTGATTTGCTCAACACATTCAGACAACCAAATCAGCCCAAATTAAGGCTACAATCCTATCCACACTTTCCTGGGAGTAAGCCCCATTGACTATAATGGGATTTACTTCTGAGTAGACATGCATAGGCTTTAAGCTGCGTCATCCCCACATAGCTTGGCCAACTATTCAGCCAGGGAAGTAGAAATTGTTGCAAGCAAAACCATATGGTTCCTGCAAGATGCTTTGTTTATTCACATGAGGTGTGTGAGTATAATCACAAGCTGTTTCCTTGCCATTCCAACTCAGGAATCCAACTCAATTTATCCAGGATTGCATGACTGAATTGTAGCCTGGTATTTCCATCGTTTAGAAATGCCCAATCTTTTACCAAGTCTACATTCTGGAACAAAGCTCATGTGCACAGAAGCACACTTTTGATGAGTGTCCCTAGCTGAACAACAACCACATATACAATAGTGCACTGGATGTGTGGCTCATTCTTTATTTAGCTGTTGGTGTTAGACCTTCTGATTTTATTTTATTTATTTATACAGGTATATATATACCGCCTTTCTTTGGCCGTCAGATTTCTCCTCAGACTTTAATCCAAGGCGGTTTACATAGGCAGGCTGTTCTAAACCCCCAGCAGGGATTTTTACAATTTACAATCCCAATTAAGCAGGGATTTTTACAATTGAATAGTTCTAGCCTTTCATAGAACTCCTCGTTCCAGCTGGATTCCTTCCCGGTCTGGCCTCTCTCTGTCCCTTCTCCTCCCACGCTCCACTGACGGCAATTCCTCTCTGCCACCGAGGGTCAGCTCATCAGTATATCAGCGTCGTCAGTTCTAGGGTACTTCCGGTTGTTTCGAACTTGCAGCCTCAGATCTTCAGGCATACAAGGCGGCAGCTCTACCAACTGAGCCAGACCTCCTGCCCTAAGGCAGTATGCCAAATGCTACCCCCCTTACCTGATGATATGCCAGCCTCTGTTCCTCCCAATGGCCAGTGTTCTAGCTCAGCATTCTCCTTTCCACATCTCCTCCTCCTCTCTATCCACCTCTTTTGCTTTCAATCTAGGGAGCAGGAGGAGAAAGAGCAATGGAGGCAAGTGGACAGAGATGGGTGCCTTCTACTAATCTGCTACCTGAAGCAACTGCTTCAGTTAGCCTCATGGATGGGCCGGCCCTGGTACTGCATATGCATAGTTCTATTAGCATTCAGGAATAGTGCCACTGTGCTGTTCAGAACAGTGTCTGGGACTTGGACTTCATAGTGTGCCTCATTCGCTTCTTGCTACAGAACAGTTAATGGGCTTATTTGTTTTTTTGTCAGAGAGCATTGTGTGCGCATGGTGGACATCAGAGACATGCAGTGCAGGGGTGGAAGGTGAGGCAGAACTGCCCCACTGGAGTTCTTTGAAAAGTGCTGCCACCCCTATGATCACGTGAGCAACCCATTGGCTCTAAGTGGTTGGCAACCTTCAGTCTCAAAAGACTATGGTATAAGCCTACAGCACCCAGTATTCCCAGGTGGTCTCCCATCCAAGTACTAACCAGACCTGACCCTGCTTAGCTTCTGAGATCAGACAAGATCAGGCATGTGCAGGGTAACAGTTGCTGATTGGCTCTAAGTAGCTGGTGCCCATGGGATGTAAGTGTTTGTGTGATCACAGCCACCACAGCGGAAGTGACTGCACTTTTGAAAGAACTCTGGTGAGGTGGTTCTGCCTCACCTTCCACCCCAGCACTGCATGACGCTGGTAGACATGGAGGAGCAGCAAGCACCTAATAAGACAGCGTTGGTCTTAAAGCAGTATTATCTCTCTCCCTCCCCATAAGAAACATCACATAGCCCTTGACAGCCACTTATGGATGCTAAGAATTCTTTCTACTTCTTGGCTACTTCTAAGTTGTAAACTATCTCCTGGTACATAACCTGGTTTGCAGATTTAATCTGCATGATCCAGTAGTGCTGAATAATAGCTTACCACTCTCAAGCAAACAAGCAATACGAGAGAGAGAGAGAGAGAGAGAGAGAGAGAGAGAGATCCTGATCTCTGTGTGATACTTTTGCATTCTGGCTCCAAATATTTTTCTTTAAAAGGTTGCATATAGCAGATCCATTCCCAGTGATATATCACATTCCCTATGCATGTCTACTCAGAAATAAGCCCCACTGTGTTCAATAGAGCTTACTCCCATGAAAGTGTGCATAAGATTGCAGTCCCAGTGGTATAGGACAATGTAGTCCATTTTCATATGCAATGGGCCAATAAAGCCAATTCTTTACCATTTGCAATGACATAAATTTTTAGATTTTATTAGGCAACCAATTTGGTTCCACTAGTACGAAAACATTTTAGAAATAAGCCCAGTGAGAAAGAGAACAACCTCACAGCTGCATGCAAAAGGAAACTGGCTTTGCTTCTGTTTTTACATGTATTCCATTTCTGGAACAAGTCAGAAATGTGTTGATCTATTTAGTCCTTGTGTCTGTAGTTTTTCATTGATAGGCACCTGGTCTGTTAAATATATATATATATATCTTCTCAATGTAGTATTCTTGGCTAAACACCAGTTTGGTCACATCTGGCTCTGCAGATGTCAGTTTGTAAAACATTTTAATTATGATATGTATGGTAAGAATGACCCAAGTAAAGATTGTTGACTCATGATAGATCGTATCCTTCTCCCTCTCCTCATCATTTTGATATTTAGTGGGGTAGTTGTACTGAATGCTACAGTTGTCTCACTCAACCTTTTTCACTGCATAGTAGCACCCAGAAAATGGTTGCTTCTCTCAGTCCTTGGCACTGATTGCCATCCATGGGCTACCAAAAATGCTTGGATAACAAACTTTGCTTTGCAGTGATGTAGCAAAGTCAAAACCTATATGCACTGTCAGATATAGGGGACTGGTTTCCTAGAATCAAATGGATGATGACAGTTAAAATGAGGATGCTGGGTTAAATGGAATTTGATCCTGTTCAGTGATGGGCAGCCCAATCCTAGTCTGTGCTGTATCCAGTGCAGAGTTGGGGCTGGCTGAGGCTCAGCCCATGGCAAAGGGAATTGATTCCCCTTACCCCAGGTAACATGGCAGCAGCCCCAATGGGGCTACTCGGATCTGCACCATCTAAAGAGGTGGTGCAGATCCAAGCAGCCCAGTGCTGTACTTGGCTGTCTAGGAGTAGGGTTAGGATCTGGCCCAAGTGCTGGATCCTGGCCCCACCCCCACTCAGCTGAGCTGCCCATGGGCCCACCCACTGCCTGCTCTCCCCTGTTCCAGAATGTCTCCATTCTGCCCTCTCCCTGCATTCCCCAGGCCCCCCCCCCCCGGCCAGCCTGATTCAGCTGACATGAACTCACCCATCAATGGCAGGAGCTGGCATGGAGAGATTGGTGTGTGTCCTTGCACCAGCTCCCCTAATTCACAAGGAGCTGTAAACATGCTGTAAGGATTGCACTCTGAATCTCCTGAATAGAATGGGCAAGACCTGGCCCAAGCCAAGGCAGCATCCAAAGGGGTGCCCAATTTTTCAGCTTCCCTTTTTGGCACAAAAATATGTGCATTAGTGCATGCACGTTCCTACTGCCTCCTTACCTCTCTGCCTTTGCTTCCTCACCCAGTGCTTGCCACTTCTTCAAAATAGGGTGGGTAGGAATAATAAGCTGAGAGCTGAAAAGCTTATTCCTGCCCAGCTTCTTTTTTTTTTGAAGAAGCAGCAACTAGGTGGGCAGTGGAGGAGAAGGCATCATGATCCTTTTTTGATCACTCTCCTGCTTCCTTCTCCAGCCCCAGTATTGTGATTGTTTGCTCAGGGCAGAACTGCTGGCAGAAAAGGCCTGATGACAGCACTCCAACCCTCTTCTTCATTGCTCTCCAAGAAGAGTATTGGGGGGTGAAGTGATGGAGTGGCCAGCAGGCCAGTAGAGATGACATAGAGCAATCTACCCCTGCTAATTGGGTAAGAGGCACTTTTTCAAGTGGGTGCTCCTTTTTTTTAGCAGGGGGAGAGTAACTGGCCCACCTCACCCCAGCACTGTCTGTTCTAGTGGCTGTCTGCTGGTATTCATTTGCATCTTTTTAGATTGTGAGCCCTTTTGGGACAGGGACCCATTTAGTTATTTGATTTTTCTCTGTAAACCGCTTTGTGAACTTTTAGTTGAAAAGCGGTATATAAATACTGTTAATAATAATAATAATAATAATAATAATAGAGGTATGGGGCACCCCCCCTACCAGTTTGTCACCTTTCTCATCCTGCTGCTTGAAGCACCTGCTTCATGTGGCTTCTTGGGTGGCACAGCTCTGATGGGTAAGACTTCAACCAGAGCGGGGCGGTGCAGTAAGTATGGAAGGTACTGCACCAGGCTGTGTCAGCATCCGCTCCCACTTGCCACCAGAGCCTTTCTGGACAGCAATGGCAGTGCATTGCTGTTGCTGCTTGGAATGGCTCCAGCAGCCAGTGGGAGGGGCCACATACACTGTGTTTCAGTGCCTGCCTTACATACTGAGCCATCCCCCTCTGGCTACACTGCTAGGAGTATGAATCCTGAGTATGAAAAGTGACAGGAAGGCATGAAAATCACTTCCGCACACAGTTTCACCATAATCTCCAGCGTTTCACAGATGACATCAGAGACATCACTTTATGAGCCTCAGCCTCTTCTATTATGCAATGCTGAAGGCTGTCCACTGCCTGCTGGATGCTACCTTCATTTATTTCGCAACACCTTTGTGCTTTCTAGCGATTTAAAAGCCAAGATAATATTTGTTCTGCTTGTTAACCAATTTCTGCCCAGCCCACAGTACATATTTGATGCTTTTTGCATAGTTGCAACGTTGGGCAGAAATGGCTTAAAAAATATACGAATAAAATGAGACAATGTGACATCAACAGTTCAAAATATATTCAAACAACTGCAACATGTGAAATGGTGAGCTGTGTGCTGCACGGGGCCTTAGTGTTCATGTATATGTACTTTTATGTTTATATGCACTAGAATAGTGGTTCCCAAGCTTTTTAATACTGGGACCCACTTTTTAAAATGACATTCTATCTGGACTCACTTAGGTTTAGAATACTTTAAAAAAAAAAAAAAAACCTAGAAAGAAATAATATTTTTATTTATTTACATATTATAATAACCAGAAAAAGATGCTCTGACATTTATCTCCCTATATTTACACATGCTTGCAAACTGCAGCAGCTCTTTGCAGGGCTATTCAGATTTTTGAAAAGCCTCGGGGTTTGAGATCTGATCACCTGTATTTTCTATGATGTAATAATAATAATAATAATAATAATAATAATAATAATAATAATACAGGTATTTATATACCGCCTTTCTTGGTCTTTATTCAAGACTTTATTCAAGGCGGTTTACATAGGCAGGCTAATTTAAATCCCCGTAGGGATTTTTACAATTGAAAGAAGGCTCTATCTTTCAAGAGCCACAACAATTCAGATGTTTTGTTCTGATCTGGCCTCCATCCTGGCCTCCATCCTCCCACGCTCAGAGCAGATGGAAATAACTCGGCTCAGCTTGTCAGCTGCTTCAAGGTCGCACGGTGCCAGTGGCCTCGAACTGGCGACCTTGTGGATGTTATCTTCAGGCAAATGGAAGCTCTACCCTCTAGACCAGACCTCCTATGGAGGCTCTGCTCAGCTGCTATGGGATCCAACAAAAATCAGATAGTGACCCACCACTGGGTCCTGATACAGAGTTTGGGAACCACTGCCCTAGAAAAAAAGATGCATTCGCCTACCAACTCAGAAATAGAACTTTCTATCTCAAAGAGTGAGTAAAACCCTAAAGTGGGCCAATGCCAGCAAACCACACTAGACAGGATGAAGAATGCACCCTCCCAAAAGCAAGAAAAGGGAAAAAGTAGGAGCAGATCCCCCCTCCCATGACTTTCACCTTGAAATTAGGAAAAGCTAGAGTGTACAACTTAGAATGCCTTATATTTAATTGTAGATTTCTAATAAACCTTGTTAGAGCTCTTTGCCTATGGCTCAGGTAGTTGACAAAACTTCTGCGGGAGGAGGACTGGGCCTTCTTTCAGAGCTTTCCAATATAATGTGCCATCACAGCATTTATGAAATGTACAAAGGACTGTGGCCAAGATCAGAGGAAACATTTGATCCATCCCAGTGGAGAAACAACATTTTTAAAAATAGCCTTCTTGTCAAACAACTTTCTGATTATGCAAGAATTATAGATTTACCCCTCCGGCCATTCAAACAATAATTATAAGGCTGCAACCCTTTGCATGCTGGCCAGGGAGTAAGTCCCATTGATATCAATGTGCTTTAGTAGACTTAAGCCTAGGATTGTGCTCTCAGTCTTGATCAGCTCATGTGTTGTGAAAGAACCCACACTACCATGAAGTGCAGCTTCTTCACTGCTAGGAAAACAAAGCTTTCACCATAACAGCTCAAACCAAATTCAGCACTGAAACTTTGCCTGCATTTCCTTGTATTTAAGGTCTGCTACAATTAGGTTACAGAGAGAACTTCTGGATGATAGAATGCCTTCATTCTTTTCAGCTGTGTGTTTTCCTAGGGGTGGGTGGGAGTTTAAATCTCATCCCACTAGCCTTTCAGACAGATTAAATCCTGGCAAAGCTTCCATGGAGTCATTTGGGAAACTGGGAGGAGGCCTTTAACATATGGTGCTGATAAGCATCTTAGAATCTGAGATAAGAAATTGTTTAATGAGATTTGAGGACCTTTGTGCTTTGTTACCTTAAAGCCGGCCAGCCTAAAGCATAATCCTTACACTGATGTAATTAGCTGTAGTGCTAAACCCTCCAGGTTCATACTGAGATCTGCTCTGCTAGCTCCTGAATTATAGCCCAGTGATCCCCAGGAATCCTGCAGAGTCGGTTGAAATTGTTCAAAAATGAATAATGGGCTGTCTGATCCTCCATTTGCCCCAGTTAGCAGCTCCTATCTCGGAGGAGCAAGGAAGGGATGTGGTGAAGATTGAGGGCCCAATCCTATCCAATTTTCCAGCCCCAGCACAACTACAGTGCAGCCCCATGGTAAGGGAACAAATGTTCCATACCTTAAGGAGGCCTCTGTGACTGCTGCCCCACTACAAGATGCAGTGCATGCCCCATTAGCACAGTTGCACTGGAAAATTGCACTGGCACTGGAAAATTGGATAGGATTGGGCCCTCAGTCTTTAAACATGATCACTGCCATGTATGCTTTACAGTCAAGCACTAGGAACATCTGACTCATGTGATGGCTGATGCTGCTGTGCAAAACTTATTTTGTGGGCTTATTTTGTAGCTATGAAATTTCCAAATGTTAACTGTCTTTGTTATCAAGTTTCATGTTTGTTATTGTTGCCAACAGGTGCATTATTTAGTGCTTTCTCCTTAAGCAATTCCCTTACCCCTGTTTCTTCTCCCGCTCCCCAAGCTCTTACCTGCCTCCTTGAGCAGTTTCACTTTAAAGCTAGCAAGTGCTTTTCTACCCATGAGATGCTGACTGTTTGCAAGATCAAACACACACGTATGTGTATGTGTGTGAAGGGGAAGTAGTGTAAAGGAAGAGTTGCCAGGGAAAAGTGGTGGTGGAGGAAGATATAAGCACATCCTATCAGGGTTCCCAATCCTCCAGAACTGACCTGGAGTGCCTAGGAATTATCATCAATCTCCAGGTGACTACCAACAGCAATTCTGGAGATTTCACTTGGCCTCTCTTGCTTCAGGGCCCAATCCTATGGGCCTTTGCACCAGTAGTATGCTGATACCACTGGCCCTGGGTATCACAATAATAATAATAATAATAATACAAGTATTTCTATACTGCCTTTTTTGGTCCTCAGATTTCTCCTTAGACTTTATTCAAGGCGGTTTACATAGGCAGGCAAATTTAAATCCCCGTAGGGATTTATACAATTTGAAAGAAGGTTTCTATCTTTCAAGAAACCACAACATTCAGATGTTTCTTTCTTGATCTGGTCGCACATTCTGGCCTCCATCCTCCCACACTCAGAGCAGATGGAATAGCTGGCTCAGTGTGTCAGCTGCTTCAAGGTCGCATGATGCTGGTGGCCTCAAACTGGTGACCTTCAGATGTTATTTTTAGGCAAATGGAGGCTCAACCCTCTATACCAGACCTCCTGCCCAAGCATGTAGTACATCACAAGCAACCATCACAAGCATGCAGTAAAGCACGTTTGTGGCACCTTATGCATGAGTAGTGCTGGCAGAGAGGCCTGCACCACCCCATCGGTGCCATGGAGGAAGGCCTGGCTGCTGTCAGTGACCAGGTAAGCACTAGATGGCTCAGGGGCATATAGAGGGAGGTGAGAGATTTTAGGGCAGCAGAAGGGCTGAATGGGGGAAGGGACCTGTCCAGGAGGGGGATGAAATTGGCAGAGCCTCCTCTACTAGATCCTATGCCCTGTGTTGGGCTCAGCCCATGCAAGACTCTGGGGAGGGCAGGGAGGAGATGGGGAGGAGGGAGGGGGAAGACAGTCTTGGGGGCGAGCGGGAAGGCAGGGAGTGGGAGGCAAGGCTGTGACCTGCTAGATATGCTGGATCCTAGCTCCTGTTCGGGAGACCCATTGAAGCTGAGGTGGCTTACATAGGGGTAAGGGGAATAGTTTTCCCTTACCTTCAGCTGAGCCACTTTGGGCCCCTATCTTGCACTGGATATAGCACAGGCCTCCTGGTCTGCCTGTTCCAATACAAGATAGGATTTTGCTGCACATCTACTACTATATCTATACCAACTATGTCTACTTTATTGGCTGAAATTAAGGAGCACCTAGAAAAAATGATCCAGAAAGATGAAAGTGAAAAAAGTAGGATTGAACCAGGGAAACGAAGGTAATGACATCAGCAGCAGATGGACAAGTGATGTCAAAACAATGAGGAAATTGAATCAGTCCAGGATTTTATCTTCTTAGGTTAAAAATTGTCCACAAAGACAGTTCTACACTTGAAATTGTAACACAGAATAATTTTAGGTGGCACTGCAATGGTCTGTATGAATAAGATCTGGTAAAGCAAAGACAATTGCCCTAAATACAAAAGGTAGGCTAGTTAAAGCAATATTCTTCCCTATAATGTTGCACGTGTGTGAGAGTTGGACAATGGCTGATCGTAGAAGAATTGACTCATTTAAACTGTGCTGTGGTAAAAATTGTTATGTATAACCACAGAGAGCCAGAGAAGTGAGAATATTTTACAGTTGTTCACAATGAATAATGGACTTATCAGAAGATGTCTGCTGTATGCTTGAATATGCTCTCACATATTCAAATACTACAAACCCAGTGAGACAGACTTGGTCTGTCTTATTCTCCAAAGTCCTGTTCTAACAGAGGTATGTTAATTGATTATTCAGTAGATGCTTCAAACAGTCTGTGGATGGGCAACAATTGCTCACCCAACAGAAGGTGCTAACTCATGCAAGAAGGAGATCCGATTTATCATGGTAGATGTTTCAGGAATAAAGTAGCGTGATAAGAAATTGGCTGCTCCTGGCAACAGTTTAGTTGAACTGCCTTGAGAATCCCCTGCCTGAAAGCCAGAAGACTCTGCTGTGGACATTTTAGTAGCAAATAAGTTGGGAATGCAGGGAACAGGGGTAGCAGAAGGGATGGGTAATGTAAGGATATGTTATTGATGGTCTACTTGTATCCATTGAGGGCCCACCTGGCCAGGCCAACTTCTGAACCCTCAATATCAGTGCCAGTGTCCAATGTGTCATCATGACGGGTGAGGGGTGCCATGGGGGACCCAGTGCAGACCTTTACAAGTAACCTGGTGCTGGGATTGCTAAGGAAACCAGGAAGGTGAGCCAGGATGCTGTAGTGGTTCAGGAGATCAGTTCTTGGAGGATTACCTTAAGGAATATAACAATGAGATCAGTTCTTGGAGGATTACCTGCACAGATCGCCTGAATACATGTGATTAATTCTGCACTGAAATGGGCCAAACTAGGAAATGCAAACCATTGGAACGGAGAAATATAGCCTTTAGTTTGCACTAATGATTGTTGAATGAGCTTTGTTACGAGGCATAAAATTTAATGCTTTGGCTACGTGGGAGCCTTCAGGAGATAATTTTGCAATAACAACTCATTGAGCATGCTTAAATGTTTAGTTTTAAATTACAGTCGCCAAGGCTTCTATACATGTTTCTGATAAAACGGTTAAACTGCCAGCCACTGTTTAAAGTCCTAGCTTGGTTAAGTACTAAACCAGCATGGTGTATGCAGATAAGGCAAATGCAATTATAAACACAAAGACCAGTGGTATTATTCAATCACCAGCTTTTTCAACCACGGTCCTCCCATTAACTCTGCTGTTTCCTTCATGAAGATAATTAGGTCTTATTAGCAATTTGCAGTTCACATTAATTTTATGGGCATTGCAGATAGTGTTGCTGTATAAGGTTGATTTGCCACAGTGATTACACCCTGTTCGACGCCATCTTAAATGCATAGATTTATGCAGAAATAGTGATGGTCTGAAAGGATCAGTGATGGCATCCCAAGCTGAAAAGCCATGTTGAAATAATGCAGGTGGCTTCTAACATAGGGTGCATTCCAGGGCCCATGAGAGGGAGTTCAGGGGGTAAATTATATCAAGGCCCAGGGTCAAAAAGGAGGATCGGGAGCCAAAGGAGCAGTTGTGGACCCCCCCCCAGCCCTGTGCCCTGGGGTAAAGGTCCATGATGGCACCCCCCCCACGCAGATGTTGCTGAACCCCCGCGTGCAAAGCCACCCCCTCCACTTACCTGAAATTACAGAATCTTGCATGACCCCAGGCTGCAGCAGGAAAGCTTCTGGAGGCTTCCCCGATGCTTTAAAGTGTGCTTTCAGAAAATTGGAAGCCTAGTTTCCAAACCTGTTGGGAGCCTCAGAGAGGCTTAAACAGGGTCCTAAAGGCACGCACCCGGGGCATTTGCCCTATCAAATGAATGGGAGGTCCACCACTGCAAAGGAGGGGCGCCAAAAGTTTCCTGGCATCTTACTTTTTCTAATCTCAACAGGGCCCATGAGAGAGAGAGGTGCAGGGAATACATTATACCTGGGCCCAGGGTCAAAAAGGGGACCGGGGAGACAAAGTAAGGGAGCTAGAAATTTGCTGAGATCTCAGAAAATGTTTGCATGTATTGTGTGAAGATGTTTGCATTCACATTTTGTGTAGGCCTACATCATTCTAGATATCACAATGTGTAGGAATTATGATGCAGTGATCATATGAAATTATAATTTAATGGAAAAGGGAACAATATGCTACTGCCTTCAGGCTCTGCTCAGCAACCTCCATGCTTTCATCCAAACACAGCCTACAAGATGTACAAACTCTCTCATCCTTATGTAGTTGGGGTTTTATTTTATAATACAACAACAGTTTTCAAATTGTGTTCCAAGAAACCCTGGAGTTCCTTTGTTCTGCCAGATTCCAAGACCAAGCTCTGCCTGGAGAATTATGCCCACTTTAAGCAAATTAGCTCCCCTTCTTTCCCCCAACAAATGACCCTGGTTCTGCCTTGCAGTCCTGCTGGACCCCACCTCCAGGGTAGCTCGCCTGTTCAACCTGCAAAGGTCCTCTCTCCTGCCAGCAGCCTCCCACCACTACAGCAGCCCCTTGGTCCTCAGCAGGTCTTGGGCACAACAGCCACACACCAAACTCCAGTGTCTCCAGCAGTCTGTTCCAGCAGTCCCTTAGTCAGTCCATTGGTCACAAAGTCAGTCAGAATACCCAGGGCAAAGTCAATAAGCCAAGTCACAGTCTGAGGTCAGATTCCAAAGTCAATAAGCCAAGTCAGTCTCCAACCTGCACTCCTTCTACAAGCCACAAACCCTTCCTGCCTCAGGTGTTCCTTATATCCCTGAGGGCCCTATTGCCTTCAAGTGGCTGCAGTTGTGCAGCACACTCTGCTGGATGCCCAGGCCTTACCCTTAAAGGGGCCACTGCTGACACCACATCTACCTCCTGGCCAGATCTTCTGCAATTCCAATATATCCTCTGAAGTTTGACAGGGTTCTGAGTAGTCATTGAGAAGATCTTTCATGTCAGACAAGGTTCTTCAAAAGACAGCTTACTCACTGTAGTTGACCTGCAGCTATGATGCTGACCCTTGAGAATGACTCTGATCACATTCTATGCACACCCAAAACATTTGGAGGAGGCACAGTTTTCATGCTATTAATCATAATATAAAATATTTCACAAGATTTTAAAGGGTGGTTACCAAGTGCCAGGTTATTTGCTCTGTTGCATGGAGTGCACTTAGTACACCTGGTAAAAGAATTTGGCCTCATCATTTTCATCTCTCCGTTGTAAATACATCCTTAATACTTCAATTCAAAGATGTTACAAGGCCATCAGGGTAGCAACAACCTTCAACAACTGTTGTCAACGGAAATCAACTACAGACTCAGGAACCATGGAGCTTCCCATGCATTCTCAACTGGTTGGGAAGAATGCAACTGTTCTAACTATAGATATCCTGTACATTTCTACTGCCTTGGCAATGGCATCTTCTTTTTTTGTTTTTAAACTGAAACTAGTGACAAAAAGACAAAAATGAAACCATTATTGAATGAAATGTGGAAGCACCAATTGCTTTGCTCGTCATTCCTCATTTTCATTTTGGATTTTAAAAGAGCCACCAGATGTATTTGCACATCCTTTTCTGGGATGTACAGTATAATCAGGAAACAGTTTCTATTGCAAAAAAACACAATTCCAGCTTCACAAAGACATATGAAGCAAGTGTTCTCTAATTCCTAAACATTCTTTGAAAGAGTTCCACATTCGTACAAAATCATTATACAGTACTCTCATAACAGGTATTTATAAAATTTTCCTGAATAACACAGGCCTACAAAATTGAGGGTCAGAAAAGTTTCTTCCATTTATGGTGGTTTGATATGAATCTGGGGTGCAGATTCCAAAAATGGCATCCTTTTAGTATAGTATAGTATATAGTATAGCCTATTTAGTGAATAGTTCAAGCAGCTTCCTCACGAGGAAGCTGCTTGAACCATTCACTAAAGAGGCTATGTCATGTCTCCCAAACTAGACGTGATAGGGCAAAACGGATGCCATTTTTGGAATTGGCACCCCAAATATACCCAGGAATTGGTGCAACGTTTAAGGAAGTAAAATGTGTGTTGGCCTGTGTAAGCACTGGACTGTTAAGGTAAAAACTAGACACTGCTTCCCTTGGTCAGCCAGCCTTCTCTGGAGGATGAACTTTCACTACAAATACATTGCTTTTTCCATGGAAGCAGCTCTTGATCATGAGTTCCTGAGTTGTGTGCAGGCATTGGTGTCGCTAGGGGATGTGGGCCACAGTGGGTGACACACTCAATGGTTGGCAACCTTCAGTCTCGAAAGACTATGGTATAAGCCTACAGCACCCGGTATTCCCAAGCGGTCTCCCATCTAAGTACTAACCAGGCCCGACCCTGCTTAGCTTCCAAGATCAGACAAGATCAGGCATGTGCAGGGTAACAGTTACTCAGGGGTAACACAATTACGGGCCAAAAAATTTTAAATCTTTGTATTTTTTAATAATACCATCATGTTATATACCAATTTATGTGTAATTACATGCAGAATGCAATGAAATGAACTGAGTTGAAATAGATCTATTCTAGCAAAAGTTATAGTCAAGCAGGGGTGGGGCAATGCGACATCACTATGCACATTGCCAGGGACATTGCTCCACCTACTGCATGGGAGAAGGTCCATCATAGATGATGCACTGGCGTCCTTCTGTACCGGGTGATGCAAACCCTAGTGATAACACTGTGTGCAGGCATTTGTGAATCAGCCTTGGGTTGTTCTAATTTCTTATCCTGCAATGTTTGAAAATGCTCCTTGGGAAGAGGAGGTTGCTTTGTTTCTTTGGTAGGTTCATTCCACAAAGTAAAGTTCCTTCCCCCCCCTTTTTTTGTTTTGGGCGATGGAATCCCGAGGCATTTTCTGCAGACAAAAACAAGAGTATGAAAAACAATACCCCAATACCCTTGCTACAAAACAGCCCTGCACTGAGCTTCCCAGCCCAGCTAAAGGAAGCAACAGACAGGGCTGAGAAGGTGAACTTAAGAACCAAAGGAAAAGAACTTCAGGCATTTATAAAAATATCAGAGGTTCACACGGAAACCAAATTACAACACAGACCCTCCCAAGGCTATTTGAGGATCTGAAGTTGCTTGCCGATTTTCACGTAGCAGGTTTATTCTGGTGTGATTGTGTAATATCTATAGGCTTCTGAAATCTTCATTTAACAAAACTGTCAGCTGTGGTCTTCTGGCTGCCGCCAGCAGCAATGAGGTGAGCAGCTTACAAACACGAGGAAAGCAGATTGAGTTATAAATAAGCCTCTTTTTCCATTAAAGAGGAATTTTGTATGATGCACGATGTAACATTTCACACATAACACATCCAAAAGCAAGTCTCAGGGAGTTATAAAGTGGACTCTTCTGCAGATGGAATCACTTTGATTTGTGTAATCCATGTAGCCTAGAGCAGTGGTCTTCAACCTTTTTCATGCCATGACCCCAATAAATAAATGAAGTAGGAGACTGAGGACCCACAGTTGATCCTGCCCCCTTCCCAGCACCTTATCTACCCACTTCCTGACTCCATAGCCACCCACTTCCTGCCCCTTTACACCCTTTCAGCACTGTTCACTGCACATGCCCGATCTCGTTTGATCTCGGAAGCTAAGCAGGGTCAGGCCTGGTTAGTACTTGGATGGGAGACCACCTGGGAATACTAGGTGCTGTAGGCTTATACCATAGTCTTTCAAGACCGAAGGTTGCCAACCAGCACTGTTCACTGTAACCAAATATGTATTCACATTAGAGACAGCAGAAAAAGTCACCATGAAACCTGGCGCTAACGGAAGCTATTTGAGCACAATTGCTAAGAGCCTGAGCAGAACTTGGACACAATTTCCTGGTACCTGAAGGGGTACACCAAATGCCTCCCCCTTTACCTGGTGATGCTCTAGTCCAGTAGTCTTCAACCTTTTTCATTCCTGCAAGTTGCTGCGACTCCACAACTGAGGCTTTACCATGCATTCCCCAATAAATACAGCCGACAACAGGTATGGGATTAAATGGGCCACTTTATTAACTTACAACAAGTGCAACAAGGCAAAATAGGAAACACTACCCAAACTAAGTGCGGGGTTCTAAATGGGGGAAACGGCCTAGCCGTCTACGTCCCCCAGTCTCATAGGGCGTCCACCCAACTCCAGGCATAGCTCAATTGTTATTAAGCCCGCCTTTCACTGTCGCCCAAAGAGGGTAAGCCAGCCAAACTACTCTGCCTTCAGGTCACCCTTGCAAGGCCCCAAAGTTCAGACCAGGGGCTAGCCAGCCTGCCTCCCCGAGCCGGTCAAGCATCCAAAGAGCGGTTCTGGTTCACCCCTGCCCTTGCTGGCTTAGATTGGACGCCGGAGAAGGTCTTCTGTCTACCCACCCCGCACTTCTACCGCCACAAGGGGAGGTCAGCCTAGCGCTTGGCCTTCCCTGCACCCAAAAAGAGGTTCAAGCCTTGTTGCAACTCTGAAAGAAAGCGCCCATAACCTATAGGAGAAAGGTGAACACCATCGCCACGATAAAGAGCAGGCTCCTCAAAACCAATACTGGGATGATGGATAGCCGCTCCACCAAGCTCCGTGACGACCTGCCCAGGTAAGCGTTGATCCTTTTGCGTGCTACCTCGATTCTTTTAACACTACTCGCCCACCGCCAAACTCGCCTAGGCAGCATGTCAGACCACAGGATAGTGATCCCGGGAAACTGACGGACTAACGAGTTAAAATCCTTGCGGGCCTGGAGCCTCAAGGACATGGACGTCCTCTGACCCAGGTCATTTTCGCCCAAGTGTACCACGATTACCTGCAGCAGGGGGTTGACAGCAATGTACTCCAAAACGGCCGGGAAAAATTGGCCCCAGCACATACCCTCTTGGCCAACCAGTCAATGTGCGCAACATCACCCAGCGCCAGCTGAGAGCCAAAACTGGATGACATGGCATGCTTCCGAGCCCAAAAAACTATGGAGTGTCCGCAGATCAAGACCCTGGCTGGGCAGCTCCTTCGTGGACCTGTGGGAAAAAGAAGCATATCGTGAGATAAGCTCACTGGGCAGGCCAAGAGAAAGGAGGAATCCTTCCTCCGCTCTAATACTCACTCCCATGGCCAGTCACGGTCAGTGACCTGGTCTGCCTTACTAGGATACCCCACCTACCCATCACGCCGACACTGGCGCGGCAAACGCCCTCCAAGCGCTGCCAACAGAGCCTACGCGGCTCTGACACATCTCGCCAACACTGGCGCGGCACATGCCCAATAAGCGCTGCCAACAGAGCCTACGCGGCTCTGACACATCTCGCCAACACTGGCGCGGCACACGCCCTCTGAGCGCTGCCAACAGAGCCTACTCGGCTCTGACACATCTCGCCAACACTTGCGCGGCACACGCCCACTGAGCGCTGCCAACAGAGCCTACTCGGCTCTGACACATCTCGCCAACACTGGCGTGGCACACGCTCACTGAGCGCTGCCAACAGGGCCTACATGGCTCTGACACATCATGCCAACCTGGCAGTGCACACATTGCGCCCACTGGCGTTGCACACGGAGCCCTGGGGGCACCTTTACGCACGTAGTATTTAAAGGCACCAGAGCGCCATCTACCGGACAAAGACACCGGCTCGGAGACTGTTACAACTGAATCCACTGCCCACGCCCTAACAGGTATGTTATGGAGGGATAAACTCCCAGACCGTGACACACAGTCCCCCCACTGAAGGACTCTGTCAGTGGGGGCAAACTGTGACCTAACCAAAGCAGCCGTGGGGGCCCAGGATCCGGATACAGCCTGGCCTCAGGGCCAGCAGCCGAAAGCGTTCCCCCTGAAATAGAGAGAGAGCGTCGGCTATGCTATTTTCAAGCCCAGGTCATGTCTGGCTGACAAACAGTGGTGATAGCAAGACACTGTTTGACAAAGACTCCAACCAGATTCATAACCCGGGACCCCAGGGCGCTAGTCAACATCCCTATCAGATTATCTAATTTGTCCCTTGGCAGGCAAGGGACTGTGTAACCGAGTCCAGCTCGATACCTAAAAGGTGAGCTTGCCAAGGGGGGGGCCTCTGTCTTCTCGTGTGCCAGGGGGACCCCCAGCTGCTCACACAGCGCTGTAAAGTCACCCAGGAGCCGAGCACAGACGCCAGATCCAGATGGTCCCATAAAAGGTAGTGGGCAGTGGATCGTAACACAGTTCTGAAACGCACAGTCCATTCCAAAATGTACTGGACGCCTCAAAAACCGAACAGGAAATTGAACACCCCATTGGCAACGCCCTATTGTCTGGCAGAAATCATGGGGGTGCACTAGAAGCAATCAAAAGGCAGACTGAATATCTGCCTTGGCCATCAAGGCCCCAGGGCCACACTTCTTGAGGCAGGCAACCGCCTCGTCTAAAGAAGTGTATCTGACTGAACACCGGAAAGGACAGGTGGTGAATCAGTCTAAATTGGCCCTGGGCTTTTTTAGGCACCACACCCAGGGGGATACCTGCAGTTCCTCCATGGAGTAACCGCAAACGGTCCAGCTACTCTACCCGCTTCTAACTCCTTGGCTATTTTTACCTCGCACCACCTCCTCCATGTCAGTCACGGACTGGAGGTTGCAAGCGAACGTGAGGCTAACTGGGGCGGGGCTAGGATCTTGAAACCAAGCTGAAAACCCTCAAACAATGCTCTGGCTGCAGAACGATCCGTATAGAATTGTAGCCTGTAAACCAAGGAGGGAATCTCAATTGGCGTCGGGCCCTTTGCCAACACCAGTTGAGGGAACACCACCCGGCTTTTTTCCATGGAAGGGGCGGAAACCTTGCCGTGGTCCACTAATCCGTGGACATTTTGCCACGGGATGCCCAGCCCCACACATGGGGCAGCCATGGGAAAACGAACATCCCGGCCTTTTGCATTTGCCCGTGGCATTAAATTGGAAGCAAGCACGAGGGGTTTGACCCCCCTGCACACCCTCAGGTGCCACGGGCTGCTCGGGTCTGGAACGAGCAATCAAATGCCCGCTATCCGCCCTATCCCCCAACATTGCCCTAGCCGGCAGGACTAACTGCACCCAGAGTTCCCACTGGGGTATAGTCCAGTCCAAAGATGGGTCCTGCGCAGCTCTGATGCGAAATTGACGGTCATAAGCCATCCAAGCCGCACCAGCATGATCACGCAAAGCGCGATGAATAATGTCCAGGTATTTGAATAGTTTCCCCGCCTTTTTGGGGTGCAACTGGACAGTGACCCCAGCATAGACAATGAACCCATTCAGCCAATTGGTCCAATTCTTGTCTATCTTCCTCTGCCTGACGGTTTCCTCGTCACGCACAGGGTCTCCCACTTTGGGGGTAGGCTCAGGCTCAATGTGAAGGAGACTGAATATGTCCACAAAGTCACCCCGCCATATCTTCTCCTTGACCGACATGGCGAGGTGAGAGCCCAGAGGGATGGCGATGATGCCATACGAAACCGTAGGCTTCTCCCTCTCCACCACCAATCCCAATGACTCTTCCCCCCAGTTCACATCCTGCTGGTCCAACTCTGTGTCGGTCGTGGCAGGATAATGACCACACTGGGGGGGGGGGTGCCCTTCTGGCCCTGGGACCAGATTTGGGACAGGGATATGTCCAACCCAGGGCCCAGGGGTACTGGGGGTAATTGGGCCCCTGCCAGAAGGAAGGAGGCCCCCAAGGAGACCAGGGCTGATCTGGTGTAGCCCGGCTAGGTGCCCAAGGAATGCCTTCCTTGTCTTCCCACACAGACTCTACATTGTGAGCATAAACAGAGGGTTTATGGATTTGTGCTATTATACCTTTGAGCTAGTTTTATCATAACCTATTTTAACACAAAGAATGCAAAGAGGGAAAGGGCCTAACAGTTTTCCCTCCGAATGCAATAAAATGACATTTCTGGCTTCAAAACAAGGGCATTTCCTGAGGAAATGTAAATCTGACATCCTGCGCAAGTCAGGTGGGCATGAGCATTTGACTACGCAGGAGGTGAAATA
Source organism: Tiliqua scincoides (assembly GCF_035046505.1). NCBI lineage: Eukaryota > Metazoa > Chordata > Lepidosauria > Squamata > Scincidae > Tiliqua > Tiliqua scincoides. The sequence goes on from NC_089826.1 coordinate 66,444,404, forward strand.
GATCCGAAGTATTGAATCTGGGCATTGGGGATAAAACTGTGTTTCCCACTAATCACCCTAAAATGCTTGGCAACTGTAATCTCAAAGTCTGGGGAATAAGCCTACAACACCCAGAATTCCCAGGCATTCTCCGTGGTATAAGCCTACAACACCCAGAATTCCCAGGCATTCTCCGTGGTATAAGCCTACAACACTCAGAATTCCCAGGCATTCTCCATGGTATAAGCCTACAACACTCAGAATTCCCAGGCATTCTCCATGGTATAAGCCTACAACACCCAGAATTCCCAGGCATTCTCCGTGGTATAAGCCTACAACACTCAGAATTCCCAGGCATTCTCCATGGTATAAGCCTACAACACTCAGAATTCCCAGGCATTCTCCATGGTATAAGCCTACAACACCCAGAATTCCCAGGCATTCTCCGCGGTATAAGCCTACAACACCCAGAATTCCCAGGTGTTCTCCCTGTCCAGCAGTAACCAGGCCTGGCCCTTGCCTAGTAACAAAATGGCCCTGGGCCCTTATGGCCCCCCCGTGCCATGCGGCCACCCTAAAATGCCTCCGCTGCCCATAAGGCGTGCGGAGCCCGCGGCCTCCATGCCGGGTGTGCGACTATGCGGGCGAGCCTCAGCCTCCCCCTGCCTCGCCTTTCGACGGGCCTTTTCTTTTTGTCTCGTGTCGTAGCAAGCCAAGGCCTGCAACTGTGGCATTTACTCCTTATCATCCGATAAGGAGGGAGGGAGGGGAGGGGGGGCCATGCTAGAACCATTTTTTTTTTTTTGTGGCCTTGCCTCCCAACTTCCGAACTTTCATCCCCTTGTCCACCCCCCAGTGACTGAACATCCCCAATGGGGGCCCACCACCCCTTGTGTTCTAATTTGACAGTATACAATACGGTAGCCCACGAAAGGGCACGATCCCAGCAGTGACGCCGCAGCAGCACTTTGTCTCGCCCCACCGTGCTTGCATGTTGGTTGCTGGTAGACCATCCAACCCTGCAAAGGAAAAGGCCCCTTGGGATGCAAAGCTCCTAAAATGGCCACCAGGCTATTTTTAAATTTGTAAAATGGCGGTGCACCATGAGGCAGGAGCCTAAAATGGTGCCCAGCCATGAGACGCCCCGCCCAATAGCCGCCAAAATGCAGCCTGAACCAAGTGCCCCAGGCAGGCAAGGGCCCCTTGGGAGGCACCCACAGCTGCCACTCCCCGCAGCGCCACAGGCAGGGTGCGCAGCAGGCCACCCTCTAACATTGCCACTCGGGCAGAGCGCGCAACGGGCAACCCCCCACTAATGCCGCTCGGGCAGAGCGCGCAACGGGTTGTCCCCACTGTGGTCGCTCACGGGGCTCCGCGTCCTCCGCGCCCCGCAACGATTGCAGAGTGCGCAGCTCACCTCCCCTGGAGAGGCTACCCACTGCCGCTGCAGACGGGAGCCTGCAAGCATGGGTCCCCGCGCTCCAAGCCCCGTCGTGGGGTAGCCTCTCCTCCGCTCCTGGAAAAGCGACCTACTAGGTCACTTCCAGGAACGGAACTGAGCCGGGTTCAGCGCCTACGCGCTAGATCAGGCTCAGTTGTCCTGCCCCGCAAGGCCAGCCAACCAATAAGCTGGCAGTAAAGACCTGCTGCCGGCTGATAGGGGAAGCAGCCTGGCAATCATTGCTAGCGTGCCTATACAGGCACGCTAGCTGCCTTTGCTTTGCTTGGGGTCCCAACCCCAAGGTTGAAGAACGCTGGCCTAACTTTACAACATGACAGTCCAAAGTCTCTTTTAGTCCTGCTCCTGGAGGCACATGCATTCCCAACATTTACCCCTATTTACGTGCATATACACAAAGGTCTCCTCAAGGTAAGCGAATGTTTGTTTCTTTACCTTGGAGCTGCATTACCCTTACTTTGGTACTGAAAAGTTGGTTAGAATTGCACCCTTAGACTGCAATCCTATCTTACTAGAAACAAACACCTCTAGTTATGTGGTTACATGCACAATTAGGCTGCAATCCTATACACCTTACATGGAAGTAAGTCTCACTGAAATTCATTGGACTTACTTATGAGTAGGTATGCATAGGATTGTGCTATAAGTTGCCTAAGGATGGAGACAGTTAGTAATGAGGTGGGGGGTACCGTTGAAGGTGACTTGAAAGAGGGCTTGCTGTTCATGATGGAGGGTACAGTCATTCCAATTCTGCATCTAGTAACAGGCTTTGAAGATTTTTGTGGTTAAAAAAACAGCTTAAGGATTGTTACTCAGTGGTAGAGCATCTGCTTTACATATAGAAGGTTTCAAATTCAATGCTCAAGTAGAAGTAGGAAAGACTCCTGTCTGACTCTCTGGAGAGCCCCTGTCAGTCACAGTAGGAAATACTCATGTAGATGGACTAATGGTCCAACTCAGTATTAAGGAGTTTCAGAAGTTCACCAGCAGAACAAAATCAATGTATGTATGTGATGCAAAACCACCACTTCTCTGAAATCATATATTCTCTTTTAAAAGTATTTACCTGCCTTTAGCCTGACCACTTGGAAAATAGCCATCTGTATTTAAGCTCTGAGAAGTGACCCAGGCATAGCTATTTATGGAGCCCCCCCTCCTTTTGAAACAACTTTGATTTAATCTTACATGAGCTTTTGAGCCTAAGCACTCTCTTGGACCTTTTGCAGTGAAATGGCACATCTTATCCTATATGCCATCATCCAGTGGCGTAGCTGGAGGGGGGAGGAGCACTCAGTCTGGTAGGGAGCCTTGGCGAGGCAGGCAAGTGGCTCTTCCCTTCAGAGCCATTCCCAGTGGTTTGGAGCAAAAGGGAGCCTTATGGCTCCGTTTTGCTCCCCCCGCCGGGAATGGCTCCGAAGGGAGGGGCTGCTTGCCCACCCTGCTGAAGCTTCCTGCCAGACTGAGTGCTCCGCCCCCTCCAGCTACGCCACTGCCATCATCTCTAAGGAGAATCCGTAGCACTCGTTGAGAGCATGCCCTTAATGCACTCATGAGACCAGTCTGCCAATGATTTTGCCATGTATGGATTCAAATTGAAAGTCCATCTCATATGAATTGACTCAAACCATTTACTTTCTAACCAGAGTGGTTACTTCCATTTTCAGTTATCAGGGACATAATTGTTCCATGGAAAGAAGTAAGATGGTAAAAAATGTTTGGTATATAATCCTCCCAGCCGTAAGAATTTGTCCCTTCTGAAAAGGGGTGTGTTTTTTGAGCTTATGCCCCTTTGTTCTGAAATAAGAGAAGCACAGACCCCTTTGCAGCATCTCTTAGTTTATTTGTGGGACTGCCGGAGTCTCAGGAGACCTTACCGCTGCTTTGGATCCTGAGTCGTGGTCTCCAGTTGTTTGTTTTGAAAACAAAATGGTCCGTGAAGTCCTGCAAAAAGAGAGCAGTGCACTTTAATCATGTTATTATGCAGTTACTTGATACTCCAGCCAAGACGAATGGGCTTGTTGGTGTTAACTGAGGTCAGTTAAAACATGTTTTATCGGTTTCTGGTTGGTTCCATTGCAATAACTTGTACTACTGATGGTTACTAAGTCAACGTTCCAACCTGCCACTGTAACTAAAATTTCTTTACTGGTGGTGATGTGTAGTAAAGGATAAAGTTTATCACCATGCTCTGAAGTTTCATCAGTTCTTTTTGGCTCACTACAATGCCATAAGGCACAAGAGCAGGCCATGCAGGTTATTTTTCTGGCAATTGCTATGGAAATGAGGAACATGTTTATTCAACTAAGGGCGCAATCCTGAGGGGCCGTTTGGCCGGCGCAAGTCCCTTGTGCTGTCTCAGGAGGGTTGCAAACGTGCTATAAGGCACGTTAGTACCTTCTCATGAGTCAGGCTGGTGCACAGAAGCTGTATCCAGTGTGAGATAGGGCACCACAGTGGCTCAAACAAAGGTAAGGGGAAACTCTCCCCCTACCCCCAAATGTGATTTGTTTCAGCACTAACGAAGTGCTGAAATCCTTCCAGACTTATCTGTGAGACTATCTGTGATGCTGCAGAGAGGGGCCGATTGAGATAGTTGGAGGGAGATTTACAGCAGTGGCGCTTATGCTGGCTGATCCTGAGATTCACTGTCATGAATTCCCAATAGGAATTGCACCGTTCATCATCTTGCTGTAAAAAAAAAGAAAGATGAACTTAGCTGTTTTCCTGCTGAAAATTGTTCCTTCCCAACACACCTCTTTTCCCTTTTTGCTACAAATAGATGCTTTAGGAGCAAATTACAATTTTGTGGGGACATTTTTAACAGGGGATTAGCCCCTCCCTCCCTACTTGCCAATTGGGCATCCCAATGAGGATAGGCTCCCCCATGGCCCCAGGACTGGAGAACAGTGTCTTACTGTTCTGTGCAGGGTGACCAGATATCATAATAGCAAAAGAGGACCAGGCATCCCAAAATGTAGGACATCCAAGAAAAATGTAGGACACGACAAAATAAAAGCTAAAAACACGTGTATATTGTTGTGGTTAATTTAATCACTATATTACTTATTAAACTTAAAACCATATTACATATACATTATTAGTTATAGGAAGGCTATGTGCTGCCTGAACGGGCCTGCTCACAGAGAAAAGGAGGACATTTAAGTTCTTTTCCAGGACAGGAGGCTAAAAAGAGGACATGTCCTAGAAAAAGAGGATGTCTGGTCACCCTGGTTCTGTGTGTGTATACTATTTGCTTGCACAGAAGAAAAACACTGACAGTGGTTAAAATTTGTGATTATAGGCATAATCCACCAAAATTTAACTCTTCTTGATAACAATCTATTGAAATAACTGGACCAAGTCTAGATACAATTATGTGTGAGAAATTCCCATTTACTTCTGTAGGATTGGCTTCCTAGTAAACAAGCTTTGCTTCTCCTGGAAAAGCATGCCGCATGTCATTGCTTCCGATAAGATGTGATAGCCAAAGACTTCAGCTGTATTGTCCTTTCCGTTCACATGCATCTTAAGACCCTTTATAAAAGTAACTTTAGAAGCAAACTTTAGAAGCAAACTGTAGGCTGGACCGAAGCCATTTTTATTGAGTACATACTTAAGAAAAATAACAGATTGCGACCTGACATCTGCTTGTGTGACTAATAATATTTTCTGAGAAAATATTTTGACCCAGGAAAGGTTGTCACTAATGGCAACAGGCCAATGATTCTTTTACAAAATGAAGCTTAAACTTTCAAGAGCAGGTCCTCTAACCTCAGCTTGTTGAAAGACTCTTAAAAAAAGTTAAAAAAAAAAAGAAAAAAAAAGATCACTGTTTGTCTTTCAAGTTGCTCTTCTGTTGGCTGGAGTTACTTCAAAGATCATCTTTCTGTAGATAAACAAGAGGAGCTTATGAACCACTTTACCCTGTGTTTGTACAAACTAAAGTGTGAGGACCACAGTTTAGGTACAGATCAGCAGTCGATTTCATGGGATATTAGCCTCTACTTCCATAAACTAACAAGGTAGTAAGTGCTGAGTATTTCAAGCTGCCTCAGCAACTTGGGGGATGAAGAGGTATTATATGGGGCAGTACACACAGAAATAGCTGAACTGCTTTGCTTCCAGACAATTGTTTCCAGGCTTTTAGGCAATTAAAGAACAGTGCATCAGAAATGTAACACAGTCTTCGCATTTTAGCTGTTTATGGCTTGTACTAGGTGTTCAAGGCTGACCTTAATTAGCTCCAACCTATGGGCTGATAACAGTGCTTATTTTCTCCCTGCCAGAGGTGCACAACCATGTACAGAGAATTGGCATGGGCATACGTCATCAGTACCCCTAGCATGAATAGGCCGTAGACTAGCAGCATCTTCGTCTTGGTGTTCTCCAGCACATTTTTTCAATGGCTGCTGTTTTATTGTGGGTACCGCTTAGTTCACTGTCTGTCTGTCTGTCTGTAGATTTATAAGCAGTCCTAGAAGCAATTACATTACAATCCTATTGGGCTGCCCTACTGGCCTGCCAGCACTGGCTGCTGTCAAGCAACCATAAAGCGTGCTCTGGCATACTGACTAGTGCACTGCTTGAGTGCCAGCTGGAAGCACACCTTTGTGCTACTCGTGCTGTCCCCTCCCTGCCCCCCCACCACTCACCTCATGCTAGTGGGCAGAATTCTCCCTGTTAGTGTGCATGACCACCAGCGTGGTCAGTATACGTGGCCAGCAGCAATTGCACTGGTGGCCTTGCTGCACTTTACCAGTGGAAGTGATGTTCCGTTGGCATCTTTTTCCTTCCCTTCATTCAGATGTCTGAGCGGCACCCCCTTCGATGTGGCAGCCTTGTACAGTGCACAACCATGCGCAATGGCCCTAGGTGTGAAGCCTCCCCTAGCCTGGCACATGAGGTGAGAGGTTCAACCGGTCTCATGGCTGTGTCTCCCCTGAACAGAAACATGTCCCTTGGCTGCCTTAGCACACTGAAGTTCCAACAGTCCTGTGCACCTTTCACCATTTCATATGTACCTGCTTCAACTAGTCTGACACATGGGATAAAAGCAACTTTTAATTAAATATTTCCTATTTAACCATAAAAACTAGCTGCATGAAAGCAAAATGCCTGGTCAGAGAGATTTTTGGGGGCAATCATTAATCATAAATATCAAAACTGGAACATTTCTCCATTCAGTAATCTTCTGGTCATGTAAAACTGATAATGATGCCTAATGAGAAAGAAATGACTAGATCAACTGCAGACCATAAAATGGATTGTGGAAACTATTTGCCCTGTAAGTTTTCCAGAAATCAGCTTCTTTAGAAAACGGTGCCAGCGTTTTCAGACCTGACAACCCACCTATCTTGACAATCAGTAATGTAGCTAGCAGGGGTCAAAGTGCTAAGTTTTGCAGGGCACCTCACCACACTGTGCAAGTTGTCCTTCCCCCTTGGAACTGGCTTCAACAGCAAGGGGCAGGGACAGCTTGCACAGAGTGGTGAGACACCATGCAAAATGTAGCGTTTTGACCCCCCTCTAGCTATGCCACTGCTGACAACCCATCTCTCTCTCTCTCTCTCTCTCTCTCTCTCTCTCTCTCTCTCTCTCCATTCTGCAACAGAACCCCCACCTATGTGGTTGCTTTGGTTGATCCTCAACTCCCATTCAAACCTTCCTCTCCAATACAAACGCCTAACTCCATTTGCTCACATTCTACCCTTTCTACGCATTCTACACATTCTACTCTTCCTACCAGGAACACTGAGAGCTGGCATTGGGCCCAGAACATGATGCCTGATTGAGCCCCCCCCCCTTCCTAAATTTGTTTTGCAGTGTATAGTTTGTTTTGTCATGGCCCTGGAAACCTGGGCCCTGGGGATTCCCCCACCCCAGCCTGTTCCCACACCTGATTGGATGTTCCTTGGAGAGAGTAACCTACATGTCACTGTCTTGCTTGTTACCCTATAAAGCAGTAGATACACTGACTGTGCTTCATTATCAGGTCTATTATCGGGTATTTTATCAACCTTCTAGAAACTGAATCTTACCTGGGCTTCCTGCCAGTCATGCAAGCCAGTGGCCAACTGAGAGGGCCATGTTCTTCTTGATTTAGAACTGCCAGTGTATCTCTTATCTCTTTCCAGTTTTCTTTCCCCCTGAAGTTTGTTCCTGGAGGCCCTGGGTAGTAAGAGATGGAAGAGAAAGAGCAAGGAATATTGGAACAAGCAGACAGCAGAAATGAAGCCAAAACTAGAACAGAGTCTGAAAAGAAAGAAACCACTTGTTGGTGCCCAAGCCTTGCCTACTGCATCATTCATATCAGGAAGAAGATAAAATTTTTGGAGGCTCTGGGGCTTGTAACAAATAATTTTGGATATCTGTTTCCCAAAACATCGGTAGCTCTCAGGCTGCAATCCTCTCCATACTTTCCTGGGAGTAAGCCCCATTGACTATAATGGGACTTACTTATGAGTAGACATGCATAGGATTGGACTCTTAAGAACATAGTTGAGGCTGAATGTAGAGGATGGTAGAGAACAGAAAGTGGGAAAGAGCCATTTTAGATCATAAACCATGGGAAGTCCCTGTGATTCTAAAACATGTTTACTCAGTGGTGAGGCTCCTTGAGTTTAATGTGATTTATGAGCTGAACTTTGAGCAGCCTCAGAAGACCATACTCTGTGGTTCTGGAGACACCTAGCGTCAGATGAGAAAATCTGCTTTAATAATTCCACAGCAAGAAATTCTTTTCCTAAGTTTATTAACTTTTTCTGTGTTAATAGGAAATTCTTAACATACTACTCAGAGTCTGTATTGTTACCTGGTTTCACATGTTGGCAAACACTAAAGCTTTGGAATAAGTTGTTTTTATGTTATTTTCAATTGGCAGAGTTGTATTTCTATCCCAATCCAACCCTTCCCACACAGAGCATTTTATTTGTTAACCACACAATCACTCCATGAATTAGGTGAGGATGGGAGATTATTTATTTATTTGAAAGCTTTTATATGCTGTTTTTCTGGTACTCAGAGTGGTGCATAACAAAAATAAAACACACAGAAAATAAAACACCTTACTAAAGAAAACACAGTAAAATAAAACCGATAAGACAGTTAAAAATTAAGGGACAATACAAGAGCAAATTAAAATGTAAAGCAGCCTTAATATAACAGAAAAGCAGGAGCGGTACTTAAAAAGAGGTCCCTGGGAAGTTCCGCCCTCCACAAAAGCCAAGCGAAACAGATAGTTTATCAGACATTCTGCCCTCAGTTAATCCTTTCCATATGTGTACATACATTGCAGTAGCCCCTGCAAATTTGTTCCAGTATTCTGGGGTACTCACTTCATATTGAGCACTGACCAGTTCCTGTGGAGTCTTTCTGTTGACCCAGTTAGAACACAGTCAATCTCCTCCTGCAACTTTTAACCCTAGCAGAAGATCGGTAGTGGTGGGTAAGCCACCATATACGGAAGTTTCCCATTACTGAACCTCAGGATTCCCTGGGAACATTTGAAAACTATAGTCTTTTACAGGGTCAAACAGCAATGATTTATTTTTTTATTTTTCTGAGGCATCAGATCAGTCATTATAAAATTTACAATAAACAGTGTGTCCACTGGAGGGCTCTGTTTGCCACACAAATACCAGAGACATTTGCTAGTCTAAATTCAGCTAAGTTGTTAGCTGTTACTTGGCATAGGCAGTGATGCAGTAATAAGTTTTGGAGTCTAGAAGCTCACTATTACACCTCCCATAGCCTTAGTCCACTAAGACCATTTTTAAAAAAATCAAATTTAAATGACTGTATTAGAACTCTTTATTCTTTATAAAGAATAAACTTTACTTTGAAACTTTACTCTACTTACTCTAGACTTTATTCTACTTTGAAAATTATTATACCCTTTTGAAGATCTAGTTCATTTCATTCCAGACTCTTGGAGTGGGTTGTAAATCAAATGTATAATAATTGAAAAATGGAATTTAAAAAAAACTCAGATAAAAAAACTTTAAAGCAATCAGAAGGTATATTCAAGTGCTGGTCTCTTCATGTTTACTCAGAAGTCCCACTGTATTCAGATGGACAAGTAAATTTGCCCAGGAGCATAGCAGCTTAACATGAGCTGCATACTATCTCTCAAGCAGCCCTCGACATTAACATATGCCCACTGGCAAATTTTGTAGTTTGCCTCATGCTGGCCTGATCCTCCTCCTCAGTTAAGGTTGTTTTGAGCACCTTTGAGCACCTCGTGCTGATGACATCACCACTTCTGATGTTGGATAGTCCCATAACTCTCTTCCTCCTGCCATTTTCCTTAAGCCACATCCCTCTTTGTCACAAGCTACCTAACTGGTCCAAGTCTTACTGCCCCTCTCTGAAATTTTCCCCTTACTCCCCTGCCGTAGTTGCTATATGTCTGTATCTCAAAATAGCGTAGATGCAATTCCCAGTGATCTGTCGTCTAGCCACTGGTTGGAGTCAGGTGCTCACAGATTCAAGGAGCACCTCTGTATTTGAGCCATTCACACAGCCATCATGATATGTGCAATGCTGGTGACCCTTTGACTGAGGCTTGTTCTACCAAAGTTGAAACCAGAGATTCTGGGTTTCTTATCGGTGAGAGAAATGTGCCCATATATCTTCTTGCCCTCTTTCCATTCGGTCCACACACAGCAATTGGGGAATCCACCATTTTGGAAGAACATCTAAAGTTGCACCAATCACAGCCAAGTGTATAACAGAGGCACCCATTCATACGAACTTGGCACTTCTATGCAATCCTGGACACACCATGAGCCTATTCATGGCCCACAGATTCTCAGGTGTGAGTGCATCAGGGCCAGCTGATGTGTTAACTCCACTTTCTTGGAAGACTTTTGTTCCTCAACTGGCCCTTATTCTATCAAGACCATGTGATGTATGGAAATTATGCCTTATTAGGTCATTGGGCATGATCACATATTCTTGGCAAGCAAGTCTCATTTTTCCTTCAAAGGGAAACTGAGAACTGTATGCTATCACCTAGCTTTGTTTTTGCTCCAGAGTTTTGGGAAACATGGCTCGGGTAGCTACAGAAAGCATCCATGACAGAAGGGTCACTGTGTCCATCTGTTGCGTAACCAACCAGTGTCCTGCAGCAACTTGCAAGACAAGCAAAGTTACTGCTTAAAGCTCTTGCACGCAGCTTCCTCTTTGTCAGGTGCATGCAGTAATCTCAAAAGTTCACGGTAAGAGCAGGTCAATCTCTTGAAAATCAACCTTTTTGTCCTTCAGGCAATGTCATCAGCTAATCAAGGCAATAATAATAACCTCAAACCATGTGGCGATGAAGGTTCATTCATTTTATTACACTGGAGTGCTGTGATTGTTCCAAAATAAGTACAAGCAATCAGAAGACTGTATCACTCTGAATTAATAGAGAGCAATGATCATCAGCTGGGTTGAGAGTCTTTCTGCTCTTCTGAAAATTTGTACTTTCTTCCTGTGGGGAAAAAAGGTTCAGATCTCTACTATTTAAATATATCTGGAGTCGTCAATGTTCATGCATTTTATCTGTATAATAGGAGTGCCAACGAGGTACATTATTGCAGGAACCAGGGCTTTAGAACTACCCATCAGTGCATCTATCTATACTTGTTGCAGTTCATGCCTCTGTTCCTAACAGCTTAGAACAGTTACTTCTTTTTCTCAGGAATGGAGTAAAGGTTACCAACTTTTCCTTACCAGCCTTTGATTTTTTTAAGAGCAAATGGATTTGCAGACATTCACAGACAATAAATAGGGATGTCGCTTCCTGGTTTAGGAACATGAAGCATGACAGTTTGTAAGGCTAAGTTTATTGTAAGTACACAGAGAGTCAGTGGTGTAGCTAGGGGGTGCAAAGCAGTATGTTTGCAGGGAGCCTCACCAGAGCGTGCAAGTAGTCCCTCCCTCTCCCCTTCAGACCCATTCCAGGTGGGGGGAGCAAAACAGAAGTGAATGGAATGGCTCTGAATGGGAGGGACTGCTTCTGTGCAGTGGTGAGGCTCCCTGCAAAACTTAGGGCACAAGCCTAACCAGGTCTACCCAGAAGTAAGTCCTATTTTGTTCAATGGAGCTTACTCTCAGGAAAGTGTGGTTAGGATTGCAGCCTCAGTGCCTTGCACATCCTATGTCACTACAGAGAGCAACATGACTCCAACATTTCTTCAGTTCACATTTTAATCTAGCCCAGTGTTTCTCAAACTGTGGAATGGGAACCACTAGATGGGTCGCAAGCTGATTTCTGGTGGGTCCCCATTCATTTCAATATTTCATTTTTAATATATTAGACTTGATGCTACCAAGCTATGTGACTGCATTTGGGGAAATGTTACAGACCTGTACTTTTAACAAGCTATTATGTATATTCTTTTAACAATGATAGTCAGTGGGACTTACTCCTGGGTAAGTGTGGGTAGGATTGCAGCCTTGGATTGTTAAAAATTTTCCTGCTTGATGATGTCATTTCCAGTAATGGCAACCCTTCCGGTGGGTCCTGACAGATTCTCATTCTAAAAAGTGGGTCCTGGTGCTAAATGTGTGACAACCACTGATCTAGCCTTATCACCCAGCTGTTTTTGTATGCCTGCCTCAGTCTTCTTCACCCACCCATTTATCTTGTTTGGCAGTGGATGTGTCAGAGGAGGTCATTTCTCCATCTCTACCATGCTGCTGCAATTGTGAACCAGGCATCAAGAGTGCTGGGAAATGGGGTTGCCCTGAAATTGCAGGCATCTATTCATAATTCTGGGAAAACTCCATTTCTTAGCACTCTTAGGACGCAATCCTGACCCAGGCTTGGGCCAGTGCAAGTCACCTCCCTCAAGAGGTGGCGCAAGTCTGAGGAGACCCATAGGCACTAGCGGGCCTTACCCAGAGGTAAGGGGAAATATTTCCCCTTGCCTCTGTCTGAGCCGCTTATGGCCACAATCCTGCACTGGATACAGTGCAAGCTTCTTGGCTTGCCTGTTCCAGCACAGGATAGGATTGCCCCCTTAGTACCTGGCTCACTGCTGTGCTAGAGGATGAGTGAAGAGGCCTCTCTTCATTCCTCCATTCTGCCCTTGCTACCACTGTAGCAGTAAGCCAGGTGCCTGAAAGGGAGGGGGCTTGGAGACCACCATGGGGTGGGGGAGAGTGAGGGATCAGATCCTGTCATGCTCTTGATGATGTTTCTGTCATGCTGCTTATCAGCAACATGACAGGGTCCAAGCCCTCCCATGATGAGTCTCCATCAGGGGAAAGATGGGATCTGATTAGGCTCAGAATAGAAGAAAGTGTGGGGAGAATAATTTGATTTTCGGAGCCTAATTCCAGTTGCCCATCATTAAAGGTGTTTAGCTTTCTACCATAAAAACTCTTCCTGATAATACGTATCTGCTGATTACACAGCTATTAAGAGCCTGACTGGTCCCCCCTAGTCAAGCAAGCACCAATGCATGCCTACTCAGAAGTTAGTCCCATTATAGCCAACGGGGCTTACTCCCAGGTAAGTGTGGATAGGATTCTCAACAGTGAATTCCTAGAAAGCAGTATTCCAAGGCTCCCAGGGAGGGTGGGAGCAGCACCCATCTAATGCGATACTATAAATACTCCACTATTCTACTAAATATTCCACTACCTGCTCACATGACTCAGCATGTAATCTTTGAGGCTACTGGAAACCAAGACATCAGGGACAATAATCAAGGCAGTGCCTTTGAGCATGGAAAAAGTTCATTTTCCTCACAATGGAGGAAGCCATAATCAGCTCGGAACTACGGAAGACATTCTGCAGGTCAAACAATGGATTTCCAACATGAGTCAGTGATTTTTATTTCTAAAACTAAGCACTGTGGGAGGGATTGGGAAAGATGGTGGTATCTATAAGATCACAAATTAGCTACGTAATTAAAGTCATTCTGAAAATTTGGCATTATTGTTTTGCTTTTTCCGAGGCTTCACCTTCAAGTGTATATGCATATACGTATATACTATTTATTTTCCTGCTCTGTCTCTTGTAATGCTCTTTGGGGAGATACTTGTGAATGGCCTTGAATTCTGCTGCTCTCCCATCCTGCTTCCAAACTGGCTTTGTGCCTTAACAACAGGCCAAAATACTGCCCCATCACTGCACCTCCTGCCAGGAAAACCGTCACTTCCTGAATTTCTCTTTGCTATGCAACTGTCACAGACACAGGAGCCCTCTGGAAAAATCACATAGCAGCCCTATATGGGCAGGATATGATGCTTGAATGGAATACAGCAAGTGTAACATATATAAGGCAGTTGTCTTCTCACATAACTGAGCACAAACTGTAGCCTTCATTTGCAAGTAATAGAATTGAGTGTCAAAAGGTCCAGGAAATTAATCATGAATAGAAATGTGGCAAATACCAATAGCTTCTAGCTAAGTCATAGCCCAGTCCCATTCTATCTGAACGCCAGCGCTGGGTGTTGCAAACGTGCCTTAAAGCACATTTATGGCACCTTTGGAGGAAGGAGTGTTGGCGCTAGACCAGCACCAGTTGGCGCTGGGCTCAGCTCTGGAAGGAGGCTGACTGGAGGAATGTAACTTTGGGGACAGGGGAGATGTTCCAGGGCAGGGGGAGGAAGCGGCCCAGGAGGAGGGTAGAGGAGGAGCCTTGCTCTGCTGGGTCCTCCTCTCCATGTCAGGCTGCACAGCCGAACATGGAGGTTCTGTGCCAGCAAAATAACCAGTGCAGACATGAGAAGCTCCATTGCAGCGCCTGGGGCTTTCCCTCAGGGGAAGGGGTCTCCATTTTGCCACTCCTGCCATTTTGGCGCTGCTGTTCTCCAGTTGCTGGGAAGCTTAGGATTGGACTGTCCAGTAAAGATACATTAACTTTACTTTTACGGAATTTTTAAAGCTCAAGGAAAATGCCCCACTCCCCAGTTTTTCTGCCCTATTTGTAGGTGGAAAAATGGAGAGGGGGAGATGTTCAGAAGGACAAAATGGGAATAAAAATGGAGATGCATTATCTGCAGAAGTGGTGATGCCCTCCTTCTACTGGGTGGTGCACAGCCACCAATCCTTCGCCCAGGGCTGGCCTGTCCCTGAGGCCAACTACTAGCCCAATCCTAACCACATTTTCAGTGCAGATGCAACTGCAACTTAGCTCTGAGGTAAGGGACAAAGCATTCCCTTGCCTTGACAAGGCCTCTATGACTGTCTCTCCACCACAGAATGCAGGCCATGCCCCATTGGCACGACTGCGTCAGTGCTGGAACGCTGGTTGGGATTGGACTGTAGGGCAGTTGCTTCAGGCAGTACATTGTGGGGGTCAATTGGAGGGCGACAGAATGGAAGAGGATAGTTGAAGTAGGGAAGATGCTCTAGCACGTTATTCTCCTCTTCATTCCACACCATATTCCATTCGTCCCCACTCTTCTAATGCAGAAAGTGAGAGGAGCAGAAGCCAGCATATCGTCAAGTAAGGGGGCTGGCTGCATTTGGCACACTTCATGCATCAGGAGGTCTTGGACCAGCCCTGCCCTCCTCAATCTGCTGGAAAAAATGTTTTCCCATATAGCTGTACAATGACATCGTGAATTAAATAAAGACCTTTTAAGCAACAATCATGAGTTCCCTCTTTTTCATTGCTTACCATACAACAGGTATGGTGTTACAACAGGTATACCTGTCCAGGTATGGTGGACAGGTCGATGAAAGTGTCGACCCAATGTGCGGCGGCAGTGAAGAAGGCCAATTCTATGCTTGGGATCATTAGGAAGGGTATTGAGAACAAAACGGCTAGTATTATAATGCCGTTGTACAAATCTATGGTAAGGCCACACCTGGAGTATTGTGTCCAGTTCTGGTCGCCGCATCTCAAAAAAGACATAGTGGAAATGGAAAAAGTGCAAAAGAGAGCGACTAAGATGATTACGGGGCTGGGGCACCTTCCTTATGAGGAAAGGCTACGGCGTTTGGGCCTCTTCAGCCTAGAAAAGAGACGCTTGAGGGGGGACATGATTGAGACATACAAAATTATGCAGGGAATGGACAGAGTGGATAGGGAGATGCTCTTTACACTCTCACATAATACCAGAACCAGGGGACAACCACTAAAATTGAGTGTTGGGCGGGTTAGGACAGACAAAAGAAAATATTTCTTTACTCAGCGTGTGGTCGGTCTGTGGAACTCCTTGCCACAGGATGTGGTGCTGGCGTCTAGCCTAGACGCCTTTAAAAGGGGATTGGACAAGTTTCTGGAGGAAAAATCCATTATCCGGTACAAGCCATGATGTGTATGCGCAACCTCCTGATTTTAGGAATGGGTTAAGTCAGAATGCCAGATGTAGGGGAGGGCACCAGGATGAGGTCTCTTGTTATCAGGTGTGCTCCCTGGGGCATTTGGTGGGCCGCTGTGAGATACAGGAAGCTGGACTAGATGGGCCTATGGCCTGATCCAGTGGGGCTGTTCTTATGTTCTTATGTTCTTATGTTATGTAACACTTATAGATACTGGAGGGGGTGGGAGAATCCAGTAAATGGAGGAGGAATGAAAATAATGCACAGAAACAGTTTGAGAAAGATGATCTTAATTTTTTTTTTCCAATTTCTAATAACTTCCTTTAACATCTGCAAGTTTTTCCATCCTACCATTGTAGTGAGGTCCATTATCCAATACAGAACAAATCAGAATATTTCTGATTTCCAGTGAGGCTTTCTTGCTATTAGGAAGGTTCAGTTTAACCATAATTCTTGTTCTATATCAGGGGTGTTCAAACTTTTTGGCAGAAGGGCCACATCATCTCCCTGACACTGTGTCAGGGGCTGGGGAAAAAATAATTAATTCACATTTAAAATTTGAATAAATCTAAATACATTTACATAAATGAATATATTAGAGCTGGAACTTATATGAACGAATGAAGGTCTCGCAATAGTTCAAGGCCTATAAAAGGCCTTACACAAAGCAAGGCCGGCCTTCCCTTCGCTGCTGCTGCTTCAAATATGTGAAACAGCAAGCAATGGAGGGAGCCCTCGGACCGCAGCTCATGCAAGAGGTCGAACAGTCACCCTCGCGGAGAGAGTCGCATCTGGCCAGCAGGGGCTCCAGCAAGTCTCTGGAGGGCCAGAGGCTCATTGGAGGCTGGGGGCTCGCTGTGGGTTGTATTGGGAGGTCCCTGAAGACCACAAATGGCCCCTGGGCCAGGGTTTGGGTACCCCTGTTCTATATCAAGGACCTCAATGTCTGGAATATTTCAGATACTGCTTTATTTCAGATCACCCAGATTCCAGGCAGATTGCAATGTGCCTCAAGGGGATTCTGAAATTCTGAAATTTTGTCCAAGTTGATTGTTTCTGGTTGTGGCCTCAACCTACACCTCTGCTGTTTTCACAGTAAACATTGCCCTTGAAGCACTTATTTGACCACCCCAAACAGTTATCTGAAACAAATTCCCTCTTCTACACAACTATTAAAAGTTTAGAAGCTCCAGTGTCCACATTCCAGTATAGAGTTAAGCACACTTAAGCTGACAGAAATTAATGGGCTTTATGGCACTTAATGTATTGAATTTTGGCTTCTCTGTGTATATCATAATGTAACAGTGTTTTAGAATGGCCTCATAACATGTACAGAGTAGATCTAAAATCCGACAGTCCATTCCTAATATCATATGAACATCAGCCAAGGGACCCTCCCGGAGCGCTTACAGTCATATTGATTTGAACTGGACCTGTATTTATTTGTTTTCAAAGAAATGTACTTATCAGTTCAATAACACCTAATTTTATATGTATTGATCTAATGACAGGCAGAAGGATCAGAGGATGCCAACTAGAGGAGTATCTTGACATATCCTAGGTGAGATCCTACCACAAGGAGGCAGCGTCTACCAGTGTGAAACAGCCAATGAGTTCATGGGAAGTAAGTACTGTAACACATCCATAGGAAATTTCTGTAAACTGAAAAACAGATTCTTATGTGGTTTGTTTTAGCAAATGGATCTAATCTGTTTTGGAAGTTTCAGTATTATGTATGCACTGCTGACAATATCAACACACAACTGGGTTTCACTGATGTCATAAAGAAATCAACATGCAAATCCTTATCATGTTTACTTGAAAACGAATCCCACTTATTTCCATGACACATGCAGGCAAATGTCTTTAGAATGAGAGATGAGCCCAAATGGACTGTGTGCTTTGCAAACACTTTTCCTTTCCCAAAACGAACTACTGTACTCCATTGCAAGTTTTTAGGGGCATCCATAAAGACAAAGGATGCAGCAAGGATGGGGATCAGTGAGAGGATGCTGCTCTAGTCTTGACCAAACAGCTTCTCATCTTCGGACTGTCTCTTCACCTATTTAATAGAGCCTGTATATTTATGATTATAATAGACTTTCCCTTTTGGTTTTATTACAATGGAAGCTTCCTTATGTAATTATCCAGTGGGGCTGTTCTTATGTTCTTATCTGTAAATAATAATCAGCAGCTCCTTCCCTGCAGGCCAAATCACACAAGAAAAGTATGTGTTGTTATTTTATCTATAAAACTAACCCCTACTGTGCAACATTATGCAATCAACAGCGCAATCTTATGCACATTTACTCAGAAGTAAGCCCCAATAAGACCAGTGGGACTTACTCCCAGGAAGGAGCATCTAGTATTGCAGCCTAAAGCACATCTAGTTTAACTCTCCATCAAGAGTTATCCATCAAATTTAACTCTCAGAGGTCACCATCCAGTGAACCAAATAGTATCTTATTTGAATCTCCACAGAGGAACAAAGAGAAAATGCTGAATAAAGCCCTGACCTTATATTATGCATGATGTATTTTTATCCATTTTGACTACGTTTTATGTATTTTTATACTTGCTGAGTGCTTGTGAATTCATACAATTATCAATAATCAGGATCACCCAGTAAACTTTATGGCTAAGAAGGGATTTCAATCTGGGACAGTGATTAGATGTAGGGCTTGCCACCTCTTCCCACTGCTGCCAGCTTGACATCTCCTCTGACTTACCACTCAAAATGACCATTTCAGATGACCACATGGATGGGTTGCTTCTATCCATAAGAAAAAGAAAATTGTGTTCGAAAGTTGTCAGAGACATAAATATTATGCTCTTGTAACAGTACCTCTCTCAGGTTTTGTATGTTATGCCCCAGTCAGTAGACATCATCAAAGCCACTGATTAAACACTGAAGGTTAAGGATGGGATAGGCTATTTATTATAAGGCAGAATGCACTTTGGGCCCTCTGTCATTCCTAGGACTGTGGTCCCCCAGAATAAAGAAACTGCCTGAGATTTCTCTCATGCTTTAGCACTAAAAACCAGCCTGCCATTTTCTTTTTTTAAAAAAATCTAAACTCAGGAAGAATACCATAATACTGTTTATAGTTAGTCATGATCCTTTAAAAAATAATATAAAAATGGGAACTCCATGGTATTCATGAAGGGGAAAAAGCCTCAGATTTCCACCTGCAAATCAAGGATGTTTTTTTTCTTCCTCTGCGTACATAATTGTATCAATTAGATTCATTCATTGTTTCAAAATGAACAAGGAACATTCAGCACACTGATGTCCACTGATTAATAAAAGGGGGGGGATTAGGTAAATAAATCCGCATACAAATTATCCCTCTCAGCAAACACCAGCTGCACAGGAAAAGGAAAACTGTTAGCCATCATCTCTCACTGATGTGTTGTGCGGATCTGGTGGATGCTTCTTAAGTAACCAGATCGCGGCTGCAAGCTACACTATCCGACCCGATACAGGAAAGAACTATGCAGGAAAACAAAGCCGGAGAAACAATGGTGTGAATTCAACCCCCTCTTCAAATTGCTGGCAACATCTGGTCTCCCAAAGTTTCATTCATGCACTTATTTATTTATGTGGCGCAAACCTGCCAAATAAATGGGGAAAGAGGTCATGGAATTCAATCAAGGTGACTAAAAAAAAAATAAACAAAGTGGCCCGATAGTGGAAGAGCTGTATCCAGGGCACGAATATGTCAAAATCAGAATTGAGATTAGAGTTACAAATGGATCAGGAAAAGCTCCCAGCTGATCCTGTCACAAGATTAGTCCTACAAAAATCACTATCCTGAGGAATATTGAGATAATGGGATGCTGTGTACATTTGCAAATCTGTCCCAGTGACGCCCAAATGCTGACAGGTAACTGTGAGTCACAGCTGACTGAAATGCTCAGTGTGGACCTAAGCACAATCACTCTGTGGAGTGTTGGGGGGAGGGGGAACATTCTTGGAGTTTTGGAGGCGGACAGGAGGACTCTGTGACTCTTCACTCCCAAAGCTGTTGTTGGAAGGGGGGGGGTCTCTGACAGTGTGCCCAAGGAGTGCGCCCTTCTGCCTGTGTGCCCTTTTGATTGGAGGAGAGGGCTTTGCCTCCCTCTACCCTTGAGGTGGCTATGGAGAAGAATGCACATTGTCTTTTGTTGTTCAGGGTAGTATCTCCTGGTACAAGTGTACATATGCCACTCCCTGCCTGAGCCTATTGGGAGGACAGTGCCAGGGCGCCAAGTCTTGCACCTACCCATCCACTGATGGCATATATGGGATACTGCCATTGCTTCCAGTGCTGAAAATTCAAAGGTCAACCATAATCTGATGGGTGTGGGCTCTTGGTTGATGTCTGATCAGGCTGAGCACTGATGTGGCCCCTATTTTGAGATCTGGGGAGTGGTGGGGGACACTAAAAATGTAATATGTCTCTGGTATATTTCAGTTTAACCAGTTTAACTTTCCTACAGGATCATGGGAATTGTAGTTTAATTTCATGGCTGAAGTTCTCTGCTAGAGATTACTAGCTTGCACGCTCAACTGAACTTCTCAGGGTATCCTAGAGACAGGAAAATACTGTTATTTTGTCATATAAATGTTTTTTTTTTTATCTCAAGGATGTGAGACATTAGAAGTACTGAGAATCCTGTACTGTAAACAAAAAGCTTTGTGAAAGCAAGCAGCCCTACTAGGAATGTGTTCTGCTGATAGACAAATGCAAAAGAGCTTTCTTTGCTGAAGGGTTAATCAGCTGACTTCCCTAAGAAAAAATTATTCATATTCTGTAGATAACATAACAAAGCCTGGAAATGCAACCATATTCAGAGTTAAAAAAAAAAATTCCTTTGACTGAAAACCTTTCTGAAAGCTGTTATGTTCGTGAGGCTTAAGAAAAGCCCACACTGTTTATTATAAATGGCGTTTGTCTCCACAGATGCCAGTGAATGGCTGACAAGTTTATTTTAAAGATTCCGGACTGCACATTTTTCTGGTTGTTGCTTCTCCAACTCAGTTGCTTCCTCTTTGCAAAGAAAAAAAAGATACAAGTGATGCATTTTGGAAAATGTTTCTCTGCAGTGGGTTAACTCTTGGCCAGTTGAGTTGGGAAACTGATATCGGTCTGCAGAAATTAATTTGACAGCTCATAAATACCAAAGCCAATTGGCTGCCATTGTATTCCACTTTATTTGGCTTTAATAGGCCATTTGGGTTAAGTAGGCAAGCGAAACAGTGTTGGATTTCAGAGTGCTTTTTATAAAGATTAGCTGTCTGTTTGCAGAGTCCCTCAAGCTTAATCTCATCTTCAATCCAGTGAACTGTGTCTGAAACAATTGGTTTTACCCACAATGTCCCATTGCAAGAATGCATTTTTAGGGTACTTGACAGTGGCAAAACCTATGTGGCCGTTATATTTGCCCACCAGTGTTTTCTGCCATGAACTCAAATGGGTATGTGACCCCAGACTGTGAGGAACATGTATCTGTCCTCCACACAATTGCCATGTAACAAGTGCATGGAAGCTGTCTGTTTAAACTGCTGCTTGCTCATAGGCTCGGATAGGTGATAAACAGTGTAAAAAAACAAATAGAAGAGAACAGGCAAAATGCAGCAAATATTTGTTGTGATGAAAGCAGTGATTCCCAAACTGTGGACCCACTGGTGCACTGCGACCTGATTTTTGATAGGTCACCAAAGGGTGATGGAAAGATCAGACAACTAATTGTCTCAAGCCCTAATGCTATTTAAAACTCCTTCAGTTTGGGAGCATGTGTAAATATAGGGAGATAAATGTTTGAGAGTCTTTCTTCTGGTTACAGGTTGAGTCTCATTATTCGTGAGGGTTCTGTTCCCAGAACTCACATGGATGGCAAAAATTGCATTCCAGCAAATTCATTAAAAAACAATGTCCCTTTGGGTGCAATCCTAACCCCGTATGTCAGTGCTTTCCCAGCACTGACATAAGGGCAATACAACTCTGAGGTAAGGGAACAAACATTCCCTTACATTGAGGAGGCCTCAGTGAGTGACACCCAATTGCAGGATGCAGCACAGGTCCCATTGGCATTGGTATGCCAATGCTGGAAAGTACTGACATAAGGGTTTAGGATTGTACCCTTTGCTAGGTAATTTAAAAACAACCTTGCTGACCTTTGTGATTGAAGACCGAGTCATTAGGCAGACAATCCAACAGTCTCTCTCCAGGCACTTAGAAAGGCTTCACTCCGAGCCAGCAATCCCTCCCTTCACCCAGAGCAATGTGATATCTTTCTTTCATATGCTCTGGGGGAAGGGATGGGTTACTTGCCTTGGAGTAAAGCTGGTCTGAGTGCCTGGAAAGAGAATGATTGATGGATTGTCAGCCACTGCCCTTTCTTGCATTAACGAGGCTATTGTTAAACAACGTTTTTCCTTAAATTCAAAGGGCCTTTCTCATCGCATTGAGATAAAACAGCGGGTGAAAAATCTGTGGATAATTAGGTTGTACCTATATTATTAACTATATATAAATAAATATTTTTTTCTAGATCTCCTTTTATTAAAAAGCCTCATAAAGCTAGGTGGGTCCTGTTAGAACAGCTATTTTCAACCACTGTGCTGTGCCACACTGGTGTGCCACAGATGGTCTGCAGGTGTGTCATGGGAATTGGGAGAATCGTTTGTTAGTTGGCCACTGGGGGATGTGAGCCCCTGCTGTCAGTGCAGTGTGCCTTGCCAATTGTCAAAAAACCGATGGTGTGCCTTGACAATTTTAGTACCTTGTCAGTGTGTCGTGAGTGAAAAAGGTTGAAAATCACTGTGATAGAGTGTCATTTTAAAAAGTAGGTCCTGGTGCTAAAAAGTTTGGGAACCACTGGACTAAAGCAGTTGCTTCCTCTCCATGGAGTATACAGGTCAGCCTGTCCCCCGCCCTGCATTCTACACTTGTCTGCAGAAGCAAACAGGGAGAGTTTCTTTATACAGTTGTAACCCTGGAATGCTCACGCTAGTAACTCTTTTCACATTCAGCAATTGCTAAACAGGAGGTGAGCAAGACAGTGACAAGTCTAATCTTCACATCATTGGGGTGTGGGGGGGAGTGTAGCCAACTCACCCATTCCTGAGAAGCTCCACATGTGTTTCCTCTCCAAAGAGAGGAGAGATGGCCCAAGGCAAATTGCTGCCTGAACCCTCCTTTGGTTCTGCTGCAAATCCCCCCAAATCCACCACCCTCCCCTTTCCCTGCCAGTGTGCACAATATTGTGCCAGTGTGCATTTCCCCAAGTACACACCACTGATGGTGTGTGCCAAGGTGGTGCACACCTACCCTGGTCACTCCATCCTCTTCTTTTTGGTCAGAGGACTTGTGCAAGTTGTGTGTCACGTGTGAGGCAAGAATAGTGACACTCCCCCATCAGTGGGCTCTCTGTTGACTTCCTCAACTTGCGGACCTGGAGTGCTGTGTTATCATCCATGACTTTGATAGCGTTTGTAACGCTTTTATTTAATATGTTTCAACAATACAACCAGAGCAGGCCTTTTCCTTCCTCCAAAGGACTGTATAGTTGCTAGCAGTACAAAAAGGTGATGCAATCCCCTCGAAAGCTATTGGGAGTCTTTCCAAGACATCCAGTCTGACTTGGATTGGACCTGAAGTGAGCGATTATCATTGGGCACCAGAAAGGATTTTTTGTGCCAAGCCGAGACAGGCTAGAAAATGAATACCTGATGTCAGTCCTGGAGTAAAATTCTGCTGTAATGCATATCCCTCAAGGAATAGGCTCTTCCCACACTGGTAAGTGAATGCCAGGGTGCTTAAAAGTATGAAATTACACTGATGTTCAAACATGAAAGTGAGCTGTAATTGCCTGCCATGGTGTGCTAAAATGGTTGAACAAAGGGGCTTAACTGCCAGATGGCATTTCTCACAATGGAGCACAGGGGAATATTGGAAGGAATGAGCTTTTCAATAGCACCAACAAGTGGCATAGAAGCCACTAGGCCTCTAGGGTATGTTCCCCTTTAAATCTTCATATCCCGCTTCATTATAGGCAGATGGCTCCTTATTTGCTCTTTCTGACCAATCCAAAGGAGCATTGCGCTATCACTTGAGCCAGATTTAATGTTACTCCACCTGAAGTTATATTGGGAAGATACCATAAGATCCCCCATTCAAACCATCACTGCCCCTATAGCTCGACATTGATCAAGACCTAACTCATATATTTTTTTTGCTGCCCAATCCATGTTGATATGTGTGCTGTCCATTTAGAACAAGTAGTAGGAGTAGGAGTAGGAGTAACTTTACTACTAGTAGTAACTTTATTGCCATTGTGCTTCATTGCCATTGTGCCTATAGAACAAGACTGGTTTTACGGATCTGGTGAAACTTAAATATCTACTTACAGTGGTCCAGCAGAAGTGATGGTGCGAGTTGCAAACTTTCTGATGGTGGTTAAAGTGAAGTACAGTGATAGGCCTGTGTGATACGCTCCATATATGGATTTTAATTTTGTTTTCATTGGTTTATTTATTGGAGCTGACAGCTTTTGCAAATAAAGGTATTGAATTTGTAAAAGGTAGTATATCACCCTTTTGAAAAATTATTACTGTTATTATTCAAAAGTTCACAAAATGCTTTACAGAGAAGATCAAATAAATATGAAAAATAAGAAATAATTTAACTAAGAACACATTTTTAAAAAAATGCTTTATCTGGGGTTAGTAGGAGACCACCACAAGCCTAATAAAGCTTTTAGCAGATGAACTTCTCAGAGATGAATGCTGGAGCATCATGATCCAGAACCAGGGTTAATGCATAGTCAGGCTGAGACTCAGAACTTTGGAGAGCTCCAGCAGAGCACCTTGCTTCCACAAGATCCAGTAGACAGAGGCCTTAGTCCTTCAAGGCTGAGATGATCCTTCCCTACCTGCAATGAGGAGTCTTAAAGGGACAGCCCTTCCTCTTTTCCATTAAGTACTTGAACACTTCTAAGACTTCTGATGTGGAAGGGACCAGTTCTGGGGAAGGGGGGCTCAAGCACAGAAGGTCATGTCTCTGAAGGCTTCTATTCCAGGGTGCTTAGGCTGAGGCTCAGGTTCCAGGTCAGTGTCAGGGCCCATAGCTGAATCCAGTTCCAGTCCTTCCATTCCAGTTGTCTCAGTTTTGTCAGAACCAGAGTCGGACTCTGCAGAAGCTGCAGTTCTGAGCTAGAGTCATGATCTTGGCATAAAAATGGTGGCTAGAATGCATTTAGACCCCTTGAAACCCTATGCTTTTAAGATTCTACACACATTAACATTCTAATAGGAAACTAGTCACACACATCTTCGGCAAGTGCAGTCTAGGACTTTCATGCTTGTCCATCCAGCAGTTCAGGGAAAAATGGGCATTCAAGATCACCACTCTCCTCCTCTTCCTCTTCTTCTCCACTCCCCCCCCCCATATCCTCTTCCTTTTCCAATCCATGGAGGAGGAGGAGTCAACAAGTGAGGGGACAGAAGTGGACAGCCCACCCCAACTTAATGCCTGATACTATCACCTCCGTTCACCTTATGGATGGTCCAGCACTGCATGAAGCAATACTTCACCAGTTGAACATTACAGTCCCTGCAAAATTCATGCTGAAACACAGAATGAAGGGAAAAACCAAGACTGGATTTGAATCTGGTTGCGGGTATCAACAGAGGAATGAAGTATGAATGGTGCAGCAGAGCTCACCCCACAGCAGAAACTCTACACTGGCTCCACTTCACAGGTCATCTTCACACACCTTAATAGTTTCAGGTTAACTGGGCTCACATGGGCTTGAAATGCAGAAATAATGGAGTGGACATAGTCGGTGGATTCAGGTAGGAAAAAAAGCAGGTCTTTTTTAGCCTATTGCCACAAAGCCTTTTGCTTTTACAAATGTAATTTTTCCCAGATGTCACCTACTGATTGGCCACTGGTTTCTGGTTTACTACACAGCAGCACAGAAGCTCACAGAATTTTCTCATATACTGCTGGCAAAAAGCACTTCTAGCGACGGTTACCATCTGCTTCCTAAAAAGCCAAGCTGAATCTCGGAGCACCTCTAGGTTTTTTCACATCAGTCAGGTAAATTGTTGTCCTATTTATCACTGACATGTCAATGCACTCCAAGCCCCAAGCATTCTCAGCCAGTATCCGCAGGTTTCTCCATTAATCTATTCACCACATGCTGTCAATTAGAGAAGGGGGTGCTCTTTGGGACTCCCTATGGGGGAATTCTCCTAGTGACAATTTTATTTATACAGGTATTTATTTATATACCGCCTTTCTTTGGTCATCAGATTTCTCTTCAGACTTTAATCCAAGGTGGTTTACATAGGCAGGCTGTTCTAAACCCCCGTAGGGATTTTTACAATTGAATAGTTCTAGTCTTTCATTTTAAAGGTCTTTCAGTTTTAAAGGTTTTACAGTCCAATCCTACCCATATGGCATGGTACTGAATGTTGCATTGCTGCAGCCAATCTGATGACAACAATGTGGCAACCAGCAAGTTCCATGCTGGCAGCAGCTGGCTGCAGACTAGCTGTCAGTGCAGGCAAGGTAGTGGCAGGAGCAGATCATGGGTGGATCAAGGCTGGGTGGGTGGATTGGGGATGAGTCAGACAGAACAGGGACAGATCTTAGAGATAGCAATGTTATCAGATCAGGAACCCCTGTCTGGAACCTGACATGCTCTCTGTGGTGGTTCAGATCGATGCCTGCAAAATAGCTGCTGTAGATCTGAGTAGAGCCATAGAAGCCCAGGTAGCAGTGGGAAGAAGTAAATAAAATAAAAAAATTTACTTACCTCTTTCTGTTGGCCTGATCCTCAGAGGCTTCCTTCCTCTGGTTGGCCTGGTGCTGCAGAGGCTTCCTACATCACTAAGGCTGGCCCTGGATAGGATTGGGCCATTGTGAATTAATTAATGGACTCTAATTTGTCTACTCCCCCAACCCCTATGATTGAAAAATCACCTCTGTAAACCTATGGATGATCAGACCACAAATCTAACTAATGAAATCTTTAGAAGGAAAGTGCAAATACCAAACTGAAATGCATACAAAACTTTTTATTTTAAAACAAGAAGATAACTCAAGATCACTGTATATAATAAAAAAAATAACAAGTAAGCATTCATAGTTACATAATCAAGTACAACTATCTGGTCAGGGCAGATGTCAGCTATCAAAAGCTTAGGTGTTGGACTGAAAGTGGGAGAATGGCAGTTGCAATCTTCAGCTTTCTGATGCATCCTGTTGATCTTCTCTGACATAATGATGTTTGACTCTAATTTGTTTTTTGTTTTTTTATCATAATGCAATGGTTCCCAAACAGTGCACTGTGGCATCCTCAGGCAAACTCACAGGGGTGCCCCAGGATATCCCCAGAAAATGCTTCTTCCCGGCTCTCCCTGGTGCCACCATCTTGGATTACACAAGACCTTGCGAGAATTGTGCAAGATCTCACAAGAATCATGCAAGATCTTGTGATCCAAACTGATGGAAACCAGGAGAGCTGAGAAGAAGAAGCTGCTGTGAAAGAAGGGTGCCATGTCAATGCTAAGTATGGGAACCACTGCCATAATTCTAGAGGTTATGGTTTTTAGCTCTTCCTAGTAGCAGCACAGGGAAGAAGCAATGGGATATTGTCCTAGATGTTTACACCTCTGAGTTTCATCTGGGTCAGACTGACAATGGCACCTTGCTAATCCACCCCCAACCAATGTGTCATGTTGTAGCACCCTCCCTGCTCGAGTTCTCAATCAAGGACTCAAAAATGTATTATTTTATTAGCCTGCTAAAGCAAGGATGTTCAAACATTACAGGTCATAACATATTGGTACAAGTTCAGGACAAAGTCTTTTGGCCAACTTTGGTTCCCTGATAGT
Source organism: Tiliqua scincoides (assembly GCF_035046505.1). Taxonomy (NCBI): domain Eukaryota; kingdom Metazoa; phylum Chordata; class Lepidosauria; order Squamata; family Scincidae; genus Tiliqua; species Tiliqua scincoides. Next base: position 66,471,998 of record NC_089826.1, read on the forward strand.
TCTTTCTTTTCAACCTTGCCATGTGAAAATTGAAACGTTGAAGTTTCAATATTGAAATATTGAAGATTCTCATAGTTCAATCCTATCCTATCCAATCCTATTTTGCAACATGATGGTGGATCTCACAATTGTGAGGGCCATCATCATCATATGAACCGTGCAGACAGCATGGCAGCTGGTAAGCCCCACGCTAGCCATGGTGCACAGCAGACTAGCCTTCCAAGTAGGGAAGGTGGCAGCAGGGCAGATGAGGGTGGGGATCAGACCAGGTAGGGAGTGGGCTGCAAGAGGGTCTGGGGTGGATCTTAGTGGCAGCAGTATCCATGAGATCTGAAGCTCATGGAGTCTTCCTGGCCCAGGCCTGGCATGCCCCCTTTGGCCTAACCACTATACAAGTGGTTCCCAAACTGCGTGTCATTGTGTCTCAGGGCGCTGTGACACACTCACAGGGGCACCATGCAGCCTCTTCCCAGCTTGCCAGGCCAAAATTGTGCTAAATCTTGTGCGATTGCATTAGATCTCACAAGATCTCATGTGATGGCACTGCCACAACAGGGTGCCATGGATGCGCTGCAGCATCAGTAAATTTGGGAACTGTTGTACTACACCATGACAAAATAGCTGGCATAGATCTGAATAGGCCCATTGGGGATCAGAGAATGGTGGAGGAGGTAAATAACAATTTTCTTTACTTACCTTTCCCCACTAGCTGGTCCCCAGTGGCGGCTGCATCAACAGTTTTGGACTGTACAGTCAAGCCAAGGATAAGATTGAGCCCCCAAATTGCTATTACTTCTTTATTAGAAATAGGGAGTGGAAGTCACTTCTAGCTATATATTTACATCAAAAGATTTTAAATCAGTTAGTAACTGTCTTGCCAGAGCTCCTCCTCACTAGGCCTCATGCTCGCTTAAGGCTAATTAGTTTCCCTTGTCAAACTCACAAGTGCAGCAAGCAAAAGTCAGAGCCAAGTCACAGTCCACAGATTCCAGGTAAGTCAGTCAAATCAGTCAGAGCATCCAAGCCAAAGTCCAGAGTCAATAAGCCAAGACACAGTCCAAGGTCAGATTCCAGGTAAGCCTGTCCAATCAGTCAGAGTTGCCAAGCCAGAGTCAGTCAACCTCCTCTCCAACCTGCACTCCTTCTACAACCCACACCCCCTAGTTCCTCCAGGTGCTCTTTTTATACTTCTAGGTTCACTTTAGCCTCTAGTGGCTGCAGCTGTGCAGCACACCTCCAGCTACCACCTGGGCTTTAACCCTGTATTTACTTAGAGCAAGGGGCACTGTGGACACCACACCCAATCTCCTCAGTCATTTCTTCTGTGATTTCGCTACAGTAATGAAAAAAATTGAAGGAATACACGCTGTGGCAAAAAAAAAAAAATCAAATCAGTAAAAGCCAAGAAAAACACATTACTGACACAACTTTACAATACTAAAATGAAACTTTTAAATTTTTCAACCTGCATTTGGATTTGTGTTGTGGCCATGTGTCTTCTTCCTGAATATCTGACAGACTTAGAGATGGAGAGCCAGAGAAATTCTTCAAGGTCAGTCATGCTGGGTGCATAAAGCATAATATCCCAGACAAAGAGAATAGGCGCTTTCCACTCTGAAAAGTGTTACAGGATTTTCCTGCCTGACAGTACAAGGTAGTCTACAGTTTCCCTATCATCCCAAGACAAAGAATTGGTTTTTTGACAGGGTCATACAAATAGCCTTTCATAGACAGAGGATAAAGGGGGTAGAAAAGCTGGTGACACTTGGAAAAGAGGAGTAGGTTCACAACCAGGAACGGTTCGAAATGAAACAGGTATACACAGAAAAAAGAAGATAGGATATTTATTTGAGTTATTTCTTTTTTGCAGGGGCAAATGTGAAAATATAAACTGCCTGCTCCATCATCAAAGAGCTCTGCTTTTCCAAGTGAATGTTGGTTGTATAATCTGCGTATTCTGAGGATTGAACTTTGTTTTAAAGATAGGAGAAAGAGCCCTTGTTCAGGACCTGTACACATGACACTATCATTGCCTAATTACAGTCATGCCCCCGTATCAGTGGGGGACACATTCAAAGGACCCCCATGGATACAGAAACCATAGATACAGGGGACACCTTGTATAAATAGAGGCCACCATGCACACCCCCGTGAACTCCCTGCACCCATTAATGTTCTTTAAAGTTTTCCTGGTGTTTCTTGCTTTAAACAGGGGGCTATAAGCATTCAAGCTGATAGCACAAAGAGAACAGGCTGCCTGAATAACTAACAAAAATAGATCTAATATTAAATAGGAAGCAGTTAAAGAATGCTCCATGCTTATTACTTGTGATAGCCATCTTTCTAATTTGACCATAGATCAAATTATTCCATGACAATTAGTATGTTGTCCAATTTCAACATACTATGTAGAAACAGTCTTTTAAAAAAATCTGTGTTTAGTCAAATACTGACTACTTAAGGGAATGGGAATAGAGTGACCAGAACCGAGCACCATCCAGAATCACGAAAAGAATTATGACTAGGATCGAAAAGATGTCTTGTAAGACAACCCCAGTGCCAGTTTTAATCTACACATGAAACAACTGGAAGCTTTTCAGAAAGGCTCATGAGAAGGCTATTACGATTCCTCTTCTTGCAAAAGATAACCACATCCTGGATCACAGAGACTATGCTCTTATTTAAAGAACAAATGTAGTACACAAAAAGGGCCATGCGGCACAACATCATAGCTGTCTTTTTCTTCACACTCATTAAGCATGTGTAAGTTTAGTCAGGCAGGAGTCATGCTACATTCAGCGCCTCTGATGCTCTCAGTCTGAAGCTCAGAATATTGGCTTGTGATCATTCGTGACATGCTCACCCTTAAGCATATTTTGGCAAAACAATAACCTTTCCTTCTCCTCACATCTACACTGAGTAAGCTAATGCTCTCATGTGACAGCAGCTTTGGTGTGGAGGGGGCTCTAATGTTTTTGAACATCTCACCACACAGGGCTGGTTCACACACTGATCCAACTGCAAATCCACTTTGTGTGGTGAAAGAAAAAGCACATGCCCATCTCAACCACCATGCCCACAATGTGACATGTGAGGTGGAGAAACCTGCACAGAGGCTCATATAAGAGAACGTTGGGTTTGTGAAATTCTTCCCATCACTATAAAGAACAAAGAAAAGTGGGCGAAAAATCAGGCTTCTGCATGTTTGGCCTTACATATTGCCTTAGGTATGTGCAGTGGAGAGGGACCGCTTGTTCTCCTCGTGAACCTGGATAGTTGTGTGAACCAGCCTGTAGAATAGCCCCACTGTGTGTAGAATCTTCACGACAGCATCCTGAAAGCAGCTGGCTGGGACCTTGTATGGACATTTTCCATGCAACAAAATTGCCACATGATGTGGTGATGGCGACTGGCCTGGATGCCTTTAAAAGGGGATTGGACAAGTTTCTGGAGGAAAAATCCATTATGGGGTACAAGCCATGATGTGTATATGTAACCTCCTGATTTTAGAAATGGGTTATGTCAGAATGCCAGATGCAAGGGAGGGTACCAGGATGAGGTCTCTTGTTATCTGGTGTGCTCCCTGGGGCATTTGGTGGGCCGCTGTGAGATACAGGAAGCTGGACTAGATGGGCCTATGGCCTGATCCAGTGGGGCTGTTCTTATGTTCTTATGTTCTTATGACAATGGGAGTGAGCTACTTGCAAGAATTATGGTCCATGGAGCCCTTGTCACATGGATTTGATTCTCAGGGCAAAACTAGATGTTTCATGAAGTGATGGTGCTATGCTGTGTTGGGCCTAACGGATTGAGGCCCATGTGGCCTCAATCCATGTGGATTGAGAATTGTCCTTTGAACACATGATCCTATAGCTGTGCACTGCAGAGGAAGGTCAGTATCTGCAAGTAAGCTTTCATTTGGGGAAACTTGACCGCTATGAATGATCTTCTCAGTGATTGGAACCCTTGACAAGCTTCTGATGAACCCCAGGGTTTCCTGGAGCACAGTCTGAAAACCACTTAAAAAAGAAAACCACTGTTAAAAGAAAAAAAGAAAAGCCTAACACAGGGTACAGGCTTGTACACATGTAGACTCTATTTGGTTGAATGCATGAAAGCTTCAGGGCAGGGCCTGATGGCACAGTCTGGCTCCCCCTCATAAGAAGAGCCCTGCTGGATCAGGCCAATCTAGTCCAGCCCCCTGTACCTCACAGTGGTCCACCAGATGGACAACAGGATACTCAAGATACCCTGTAGCCACTCTCATCCATCTGGCATTCAGAGATAGGCTACTAATAAAAATAAGGACAATGTGTATGGCTTGTAACCTGTGATGGACTTTTCATTCATAAATCTGTCCAAACCCCTTTTAAAGACATCTAGGCCAGATGCCACCACCACATCTTGTGGTAAGGAGTCCCACAGATTCATTACATACTGGGTAAAGAAAAATTCTTTTTTCTTTATAGTAGGGCATGGCTATGTCACCTGAATAGATCTAGTATTATTGATTCACACCTGATTCTGAGACCCTGGAGAATGTCGCTTCCTTTTTATCTGGGGTAATAGCCAGGCAGAGCCCTGGGACTTTGGGCAGTGTGTGAGGAAAAGACTGATGTTTATGTTGTGTTGTCTTTGTATATTTTTGCTTTGTTTTGTTCTTTCTCTGTATTTTATGCCAATAAAGGTCTTACTGAACCAAACTAGTATTATTGATGGCTTACATTTCAAGCTGATTTGTTTTTTGTATAGTCTTAGTGGAGCATGGCTATGATAGAAGTTAATGGGTTGAAACTACAGGGAACTAGATTTAGGCTACACAGGAAGAAGAAAGTCCTAACTCTAAGGGCAGTTCAGCTCTGGAAAAGTCTACCTCACACAGTAATAGGCTCCCCGTCACTGGAAGGTTTCCAATGGAAGCTGGACAGCTACCTGCCAGTTCCTGCACTGAGCAGATGGTCCGGATGACCTCCAAGGTCCCTTCTAACTCTAACATTCTACGATTCTATGAGTGACAAGCTGTTGCACTTTAAAACTACACTACAGCTCCACTCACTCCAGAGAGACACTCCACTGTCTCAGCCATCTCCCGTGACCACTTTTGCTTAATGAGAAAAAGCAGAGGAAAGTAACATGAATGTCTGCATTAACATCTAGTTTGGCTCTGTAGTCTCTGCATAGCTGCCATAAATGACAACACAGTTTTTCGTTATGCTTGTGAAGGCTCAAACCATCTGACATTGGGGTGGAAAGAAAGAGGCTTACTATGACATAAACTTCTACTTGAAAGGAAGAATACCAAAAATAGTAATAATAAAAATTCCACAGGCTAACATGATTCAGTGAGATTATACTTCCTTGGGAGTTCTCACTTCTCTGGGAGGAATCATAACATTTTAGTTTAGTAGATCAAACAGTTTTGTTTTAAAAATCAAGCTTTCCCATTTGCTTGTTCAACCAAGCAATGTTAAGACAAAGGGTCCATCTGCTATCTCTTCAACTCTGCTATCTCAACGCGATTGCCCGATTCCATTTTTATAAGGGCAACCAGTACATCCCTGCTGCCATTCATGCTCTCCAAATTCAAGTTTTTCCTCAATTACTTTATGGAGTAGTTGTTTGGATTGAAGCAGCTAACCAGGAGATAGACAAAGTAACTGCTAAATTTTTGAGAAGAATTCTTGGAGTTCTAAACTTAATTAGGCTGTCCACTATGATTTTGGAACTGGGTATCCATCTCCCCACTACTGTAGCTTGGACTTCCACTTTTAAGTTTTGGCTTAGACTCCATCTTAATATCCATTCAAATTCTATTCTCTTAGATCTATTAAAAGACTCTTTTTCATCAAACTGGTTTAAACTCATTGATGCCAAACTATCTTCTTTAGATCTTTCTCCTGAACTTTTAGCTGATCTGGACCAAAAAGCTGATCTGGACCAAAATGCATCATTAAACTCAAACTTTGGGAGCAAGAATACACAATTTTACTGTCTAGCTTAAATCCGACCTGCTTACCCCTCTTTTTTGGTTTGTCCCCTTCTCTTGGCCGTCCTGCAAATTATTTCACCCAACTTACTAACCCTAGTAAAAGACGGGCTTTTATGCTGGCGAGACTGAATATCTTTCCATCTGCATTACACCAAGGGAGATTCTCTAAAACTCATCGCCCAAATAGATTATGTTTATTTTGTTCAGTTGAACCAGATACTCTGGATCATATCCTTCTTCAGTGCACTGCTCATCACAAACCTTAGGTCTCACTTATTTGACTCTTTTCTTTCTTCTCTTCCTGTTTCTCTTGTTGATCCTTTTCCAATTCTTCTTAGTGATTATTCCCCTCCTATTACCAACCTGGTGGCGGAATTTCTAGCGGTAGTCTCTAAGGCCAAAGTCTGAAGTTAATATCTTTAAAGCTGTTTTATTTTATTATGTTATCTATTCTCTGTAAACTCTTAATATACCAATAAAGGTATTGAAGTGTGTGTATGACAAAGGGTCCATTTGCTCATTGACCAGTCTAGAAATCCTGACATGCCCCCTCACCCACATCAAAGGAGGCCTCTTACTCCCTCTTCCCTCACCCAACCAGACCTCTCCCTCCTCTCACTGGTCCCCTCCTGTCTCATTGAACACACACAGCAGAGAAGTAGGGGACAGCAGAGAAGCCATGTGGCAGCAGTAGGAGTTCCCAAGTAAGACGATGGTCCAAAGACTTCTGAGGAATACTCTCTGTCTGCTCAGGCAGGGGGTCTAGCTAGTTGAGAACGGAGTGCAAGTCTCTCACATGCGGAACAAGTGCATGTGGAGAACAGAGCCGGCCAGGTGAAAAGCAGTGCATGGGAAACTCTTGAGCAGCTCCCAACTTGGCTGGCTCACCTCCCCACATCTTGCCAAGTCAACGTGCCAGAAAGGGAATGAGCAGCAGGTTTATTTCGAGCTTGCCACTTGCTTGCTCAGCAACAGCCTGGCTTGGCAAGGGCTGCAGAGGGAGCGAGCGGTCTGACTTGGCAAGGAATATGGTCATATGGAAGCGTGTATCCATATAATTGGAGAGTCTGTTCCTTTTCTCGGAAGCACACAAAACTCCACTGACATATATTTACGGGCTCCTCCAACTTTTCATACAAACTGACAGACTCAAACAGACAGGAAGTTCAACGTGCTCTACAGTTCCATAAAATGCAGATATATGTTTTATTAAGTTACAGTCTATTACCCCAACACCTATCTTATATTTGTTCCCTTACCTCGAGGCTGCGCTGCGGCTGCACTGGTGCTGGAAAGTTGGGTAGGATTGGGCCCTGAATCTGCTGCAAATAGCAGCAAGCTCTTCCGCCTGCTCCAGCCTGGATTTTTGCACCTCTGCCCAGTGCAAAGGAGAGGCTGGACAGCACAACAGCAGAGGAGAGGATGGCCAGGCACATTCATTCAGCCAACCAGCCAGCTTGGAATGGTGCCCCTCTTTTATGTGACACTTTTTGCCGTGCACAAATCGAACACCTGAATAATGCAGCCTTAAGTTCCAAGAATAAATACTGGACTAGATATGACATGAAGGACATATCATTGCTTCTAAATTGCTTTTCCATCATGTATCTCCCAGTAATAGTCTAGTACAGTGGTTCCCAAATTTTTTGAGCACTGTGACTCTGTTCAGTGGTGGGTCATGATACAGTGCTCAAATCTTCCCCCCAAAGCCTTACCTGGAGGCTGCTTCTGAATCATACTGGCCCATTGTGATCCTCCATTGGCCTCTGAGGGTCTCAGAATGCGTCCTGGTGGTGACAGGAAGTTGCAGAAGCAAACCAGAAGTGGCTTATGTGAACTGGAAGTAGCTTCTTTTGTGTCTGGGAGGCATTCTGAGGACCATAAAGGCCAATGGAGGCCTGGAGCAGGCCTACGCAACCTGGAAGCCACCTCCAGGGACTCCAGGTAAGGCCTTTGGCACAGATTTGAGCATTGGGTCACGACACACTGCATATCGAGTTGCATATGCCGTGTGTTGAGTCACATATGCAGTGCGTCATATATGCACAACCACAACTGGTCACAACCAGTAGGTCACAACCCACAGTTTGAGAAATGCTTATCCACTAAAAGAGAAATGTCTCATATTGTCATAACATTCAATGTTTTCCTGCTCCCTAAAACAGCAGCTGACCAACTGAACCAGAGACATGGTGATCATGATGAGATTACGTCATGAATGGATTTTACTCGACATTACCAAGGAGACAGATGGGGGGAATGCAAGTTGACAGCAGCTATTCCCTCCCCCCATCCCACCTAGTTAGACAGCCCTAAGTGATTACTGTTTTGCTTCTTCGAAACACACCTGAGAAAGTACAACGTATGTGATTACCGCTTGTCCCAAGGAAGCATTCTGTGGGTTAGGACACACATTTTGATTTTGTAAGAGGAACGTCTTTGGGGGGCATATTTGCCTGCAAAATGTTGCCTAGCAATGTGACAGATATTGACATGTGACACGGCTTTCCACAAATTGGCAGGCCTGCCATATGCTCGGAAATCTGGTATATTCGGCACAAAGAGTACTTTTTCAAAAAGACAAGGTTTTGGCTCCCAGCAATTCCTCTCGCTGATGGCAACATTTGTCACGGTCTAAACTGCGTCACTTTTATGGGATTTGTACTCAGTGCATCAACAGAAAATTGAAGGAGCTGAACAGGAAGAAACGGCTTCCACCCCATGAAAGATAAATTGTAGTTTGACGCATCTAGCTGGGCAATTAAGCAATTTGTTTCCCAACTAGCATAGAGCAATTGCGGTATGATTATTGCAGCATTATTGGGATTCATATTGGAGCAGTGATCATGAGCAATGTACCAGGGAGAAAACAAGAACTTCTTAGCTAAACAATGTAACTTTCTAATTTGTCAAGGTGATTAAATTGAAAATCTCTGCACCAAAAGCTCTTCTGAGTTTTGAAAATGGGTTAGTTAGATTAGGCACAATGTACATATTGGTTTAGTGGCACGCAGACACTTGCAAAATAGCACATGCAGCACAGCTTATTTACCCCCAACAGCAACATGGGTGAAGTCTCCACGCCCAACTGTGCAGACTGGCTTGGCGTGAAGGCCACTGCCAAGCCAGGCTATAGAAGACCGGTCAGCTGACAGTTGCCTGCATGCAAGCCATGCTGGGGCACTATCTCCCTGGCCCTTCATTGGTGCAGTGGAGTGGAGTAAAGGTCCTGCCTCCACTGTAGGCAAGTGGACCTGGGCCCCACCCCCTCCTGACAGCACCCAGGCAAGCTGCACCCAGCAGTCATGCCCCTGAGAAAAGTAGAGTAGCAAGTATGATTCTGTACATAAAATGTGGCACATAGCATGCTTAGGGCTGCCTACCCTTGGATTAGGTCAAACACTAACCTTTGCACATTCTCCTGTTGGTAAACAAAGGCTGGCAATTCTGCACACAGGCTACTTAAATCCTATTGTCTTAAATCTGTGCAGGATTGTAGCCAAAGCCAATGGGTACTTCCATACTAGCTGTTTTCTCTGCAATCAGAATCCATCATTCTCTTATTTACTGAGGACCATCTTTGCCTTCATGCAAATATATTGCTAGCTCATCTAGAGTGGAAAGGCAAAGCACTACTGAGATACTGGGTAGAGGAGGGGGAAAGCTAGTTGATGATATGAATAGTGATGAAGCTCAGCCATTTCCTGGCTGCATGGCCAATAAGAACCCATCACCCTATTATTTTTAAGCAGTTCTCCATTTCCAGCAAGAAGGAAGGGCTGTATTTGATCCTGCAACTGCTGGGAGACAGGCTGTTGTTACAAGGAAATGGAGAGGAATGGAAGTTCCCCTTCCTTCTCAGCATTTGAGCTACCATTGGACCAAATGGGGCTTACTCCTATCCTTGAGATCTTGCTACATGGTTGCAGTCTTAGCTCAGTAACACCCATCCATTTTTGCCTTTGCTGTGTGGATGAGCTTTGTGGAGTTGTAATGGGGATAAAACACTATATTCAGCGCAGCATAGAATCACTGTGGCAATTCTGTTTGCAGCTGACCAAGCAGGAGCAATGCTTCGGCTGTGCTAAAGGACCCTGTACAGAAGAGCCTCCCTCCACAATTTCTTTTTGTAAGACTGGCAGCACTTCCCTCTCCCCAACCCCTCTTAAGAACATCATTAAAATACAAGGCATAGATGTAGCTGCAAAGCTGTTGTTTACTTCAAGGAAGCTAGCATTTATTAGGCTGTCTCTACTATTCTTTTGCTTCTAGACATTCAAACACAGACTTAAAAAAAATAGGGATCTGGCCCTATGCATTGCTGCCCCACTGACAGAAGCATCACTAGGGTTTGTGTCACCCAGTAAGAGAGCTCTGTACGGACCTCCTGATGGACCTTCTCCCATACCAGACCATATAGAATGAATTGCAATATCATATGCACAATCTAAATGCAGAGGCATGACTAGAGTTGGTGTCACCCCATTAACTTTATTTTCATTGATAATAGTGAACAGTTTGGTCACCCAAACAGATCAGTAACTAACAACAAACCAGTGGCCAACTTGATGACACACAACTGAGTTAAAGTAATCCATTTTTTTTTGTTACATAAGGCAGTTGTGTTTTATTTTTCTGGTTAATTGGCCATACCTTTTGATAGAATACAGATATTTCAATATAGTTTGTTTCATTACATTCCACATGAAATGACCTTCCCGCTGGTATACACCACGATGGTATTATTCATAAACACAATTTTTCCAAAAGGTTTCCAAAATGTTGGCCACTTGTGGTGTCACCCCTTTCCCAAGGGTGTCACCTGCTTTGGTTCTCACAGCCCTAGTGACACCATTTACCACTCATACCTTTCTTTGTCTTCCAGTGCTCTGATACACTGCTGTCATTATAGATATTGTATTGCCTTAACATCCACATATGCAATATAGCAGCAGACACTATAGGAATAGATCCTGGGAGCAGTGGAGGATCAGCCAGGTTTCCTGATGGGGGGCAGGTCCAGATCTGCTCTGGGAACAGATGTGGAGGTTTGGATCTCAAGCACGAAGCAGACATTTTGGGGTTGTCTGCTTTTTGAATTATTTAAGGTTGCATGCACCCAATATGTATGTGACACAGCTCAAGCTCATTGAATACTGCTGACCATCAATGAAGAGTGGCATTATCCTTGCCATGCTGGACTTGTAGTAAAAGAGACACAGAGAGGATTGCCAGGTTTTTTTTGGGGGGGGGGGGGCCTTGACCTCATCCTGGGTCTTTAACAACAATCTGAAATGAAAAAATGTAACAGATGAAGCTTGCCCTGTCACTTTACCTCGAAGCCAGGAACAGATTTACCTGCTAAATTTCTCGGTGCCAGGCTGTTCTTACAAACCCAGGAGCAGGCCAGTAGAAAATGAGCACCTGTCAATTCAAAGAGACTAACTGCAATAACCAGGCAGCACTAGATGAGATAACGAGTATCTAAGGACAGAGGGCATTTTCAAGGGAGGACTGGCAGAATGGATGGCAAGACAGTTAAGCACTCCATGCCTACCAATTCCCCTTAGCCCTAGTCTCAGACAGGTTTGCTTCCAAATGCAGAGCCAGGATGGGAAAAGCATGATTGTACATTAAAACTGCTTGTACTAAGGCACATGCAGGACAGAACTGGCTGGTGGACAAAGAGTCAAGCAACTGCTTCAACCAATTTTCTCCCTATAAGTCTTCTATACAAGGGAAACCCAAGGTTGATCACTCCATGTTTCTCTTGTAATGTCTAGTTTCACCAGAGAAGCATCGAAGAGTTTGGGAGTGGCAAAAACTATGATTAGAGAATTAGTGCTATCTAGGAATTTAATAAACATACTGAATGCTGAGAGACTGACAGGGGAATGGGAATTTTTTTGGGGGAGGGGGAATACTACCCACAATCACTTGTTGCCCATTGGAGTTATTCTTTAATTCCACCCTCCCACCAATTGTTGTATAGGAGGCTGTGCAAACTTTTGAGATTCGCAGAGGTGTTCCTTCTAACACAAAAGATTGTTTGAAGACCAGGGACGTACAGTGGGTGGGGAGGCAGGTGAGGCAGAGCCTCCCCATCAGAGTCCTTCAAAAAGCGCCACCGCTGTGAGAGACTCTCAAGCACTCACAACCCATGCACAGAGCACCGTGGGTTGTGAGTACTTGAGTGCCTCACATGGTGATGGCACTTTTTGAAGGACTCTGGTGGGGAGGCTCTGCCTCACCTGCTACCCCACCCCATCCACCATCCCTGCTGAAGACAAATATTTTCTGTGAAGACAGAATACTTACACACGCTCACAAAAAAGGCAAATTATATCACCCTTTCTACGTGATCCGTGTCCTGTTCTTCCCTATGTGATTAAAAAAAAATCCAAAGAGAAAGATACCAGGTCCAGTTGGCACTCCATTATCTTAATTATCCTGCAAAGAAATTAGGAAGAGATGTGATTCTGCAACCGTCCTTTTCATTTTCTAAGAGCCGGATACAAGTCCCAAGCTTCCTGAAAGTCAGAATCAGAATTCCATGTGCTGTTAAATGCGTGCTAAAATTAGTGTCTGGAGAAGAGGCAATGAAAGCAGGACACTTTCAAAAGGGACAGAAGGAGCTGTGTAATCGGCTTCTCCGAAGGGCAATGTGCAATCCCAACACTGTGGCTCTTCTGTGACTTCCACACGGAGCCAGTACGTGCTGTGTACTATGCTGTACAACTTAATTGGACGGCTGCTTGGAATCAAACTCTTGGCCATCTAAGCAATGTCTCAGACCAGGGCAGAGAAATGGAAGACTGTTAGAAGCATATCCCATGCTTTAAATGGGGTTTCCCCTCAAACCATTTTTGTTTGTATGGGAGGTTAGCATGTATTGTGGAAACTGCAGTCAGTACAAAATGCAGCAGCTAGGATGCTTTGTGACACCTGCTGGCCAGATCACTTTGCATCCATGCTCTATGTACTATCCAGTATTTTGTTACATTGTCAATATTTTATTTCTGTTGAATTTGAGGCATTCAGGAGACATGGATCTATACATGTGCAAAGCGTCTGGAGAACAAAGGGCGAGACTGGTAATGTCACTCTATACAGAACTACTGTCAAGAGGCCACAGATCGACAGATTCCCCTTTCCTTAACTGGTCCATGCAGTCCAAATTTGAATAGAGACTTGTTTACTCCTTAAGTTCAAATGGAGTTTTCACACCTCCAAAATTTGAATAAAGCCTAGCCACTTCAAATGCTGCTGGAACAGCACATTCATTACCTTGTGACCATAGTAATCTCCTAAGATCTCCTGAGTTTGGCAAAAGCAAGTCTTGCAAAACCTATGACAGAATCCTATGGGCCTTGTATGACAGTAGATCTGACCTTTTGACAGTAGATCTTTTAGGCCCAGCGATGGCGCAAATGTCAGGCTGCCATTGCATGTGATGAAGCCACTGGTGGAAACCGCCAGCTGCTCTCCACTTGTGGCATCCACTTGCCACAATGGAGCAGGTAGGTTGGAGCATGGGTTGGCAGCATGGGCTGTTTAAGGGAGGTTCAGGGCAGGGAGGGGGAGGAACCAGGGGAGACTTGGGAGAGGGAAGGGTTAAATCCCAAAGGCAGCAACTTGCACAGGATGCTTCAATGCCTGCCATGCCTCCTTCCTCTCCTTGAACTCAACTACATACCTGGTGTGATTTCAAGGAGACCCAATGCCAACCAGATGTTCTCAAGTCTTGTAGAAACAGGAGAGGTAAGTCCTTGGTCCTAAGTGCAGCCATGCCAAAGCCAACTCCCCATTATTTTCTTTGTGTCTGCTTGTGTGAACATTACTGCAGGTTTAGTGCTTTTCGCTCTCCTTCTCTGTGAGTGCTGCATGTGAAGCCATTTTCTGTTTTTGTCTTCTAACCTCTTTCTCAGGGCTCTATTCTATGTGTGCCTATTAAGCACTGAATTCCCCCCCCCCCCAAGTATGAGCACATTATTTCAGTTAGGCCCAGTTTGAGCTCCCTTTTTGGTCTTTGAGCATTACGTAAAATTCTTTTGCACCTTATATCCTGCCTCTATTTTTATTTGTTGGTAGATCAACAGCATGTGGGCAGATCCACCCTGTATATAGCTAGAAAGGATGTAAATGTCGGCCTTCACCAGGGTTTTAACCTATCTTGTTACTTGGTTAAAGGCTGGTGGTTTGCTCTCTCCTACTTTCACTAGACCTCTCATCAGTTTCTTTTTCTTACCTTGTTGCTCTGCCTTTGTAACAGAGGCTACAGTTCTTTCCTTGCTGCAGTAAAGTTCTTAATAAAGCTCAGCATTGCTGTGTGTGGGACTGATTGATTCCCTCAGCTCTTGCCCCACCAAATTACACAGCTGTGCCATTGGCCACTATACAGGATCCCTGCGCATGATTGTTTTTCCTCCATGTGCATGTTACACATATTTTAAAAGGCACCACCTGTAGCAGTTTCCCAGCACAATTCAAGGCGCTGGTTTTAACCAATAAAGCTCTACATGGTTTGGGAGCTACAGATCTGAAGAACCATCACCACCAGTAGCAAGGGTCTTGTGTCAAGTGATGGATTTTGGCCTTTCAACTAAATTACACTGGAAAAGCATGTAAGGACAACAACATGAATATTAAAGCAGAGCATCACACATCCATCAAACCTTGAATGGTAAAAATCAGTCTATTTGTCTTGGAACAGTTTTATTGTCCACAAATGATATACAGTATAATTTTAGTCCTCAGAGATCAATGATGAAATGATAGATAATATCTGACTGCAGTGCCTTAAAAGCTTTTCTAATTTTACTATAATTAAAGTCATCAAGCTTCTTTACGGAGTTGTGTATGACTAGCTGTGCCAAAAAGACACCTATTCATTGGCAGCTGCCATGAGGTCTCTATTGCCTTCTGACATCTACTCTGAGTATACCAAGGGACTTGAAATTCTTGGATGGTGACTGCATTGGACTCATTCTTGGTTTCCAGAATGCACAGGAGAGCTATGAATGGTACTCATATGCAAACCACAGGGGCCTTTTGTGATTGATATTTAACACTGAGTTCCCCAAAGTGACATTTTGGCAGTGAACTTAAATGCATGTTTGGTTCTCTTGCCAGGAGTGTTGAAAAAAGCAACTTTTGCTTCAGTCTTTTAGACCAGAGACAGATGCAACATTTTAAGAGCGGCAGGGGTGGTTTAATAGTTCCAACCCTGCCTCCAGATTGTTTCTGTATGTCTGTCCAAACTGGTTCTGTTGGTTGTCAACCTGGGTTCCAGTTGAATGTAGAAAGACCTATAACTCTTCTCAAGAAGAGAGACAAAAGCTGGCATAGCAATTGTGTATACAGCTACTGGGTGCATGTTTGCTTGTATCATGACACCATTGAAGGCAGAGTGTGAGAGCAGGAGTATACATCATGCAACCTGTCAGGATGCCACAAAAGTAGCAACCCTGTTGGTTGGTTGGCAACCTTCAGTCTCCAAAGACTGAAGGCCTACAGTCTCCAAAGACTGTATAAGCCTACAGCACCTGGTATTCTCAGGCGGTCTCCCATCCAAATACTAACCAGGCCTAACCCTGCTTAGCTTCCAAGTTCAGACAAGTGAACCTGCTATGAGCTCCCCTTTCCCTGTTGGAATGACTTAGAGCACTTACTATGTGATGCAAGGTTGCCACAGGGCTGAACTACACACTATGAAAAATGCAGGGGTCCTGCCCAGTTGTACTAATCACAGGCACTGTACCAAGGTAGAGCATCAACAAGTGCGTGACCAAAATCCCCACCCTTGTGCTGACGTGATCCTATGCTCTGCCCACTGGCAACCACAAGTACAGTGTGTGCCTGCACTGCAGTGACAAGTAAAATATCTGGGAAAGAGCCTCCCTGTGATAAGGCGCACTGGAAGTCCAGACCAGACATTACTGCATCCAGGGTGAGGAACATGTGGGGGGGGGGAGAAGCGGGGCAAGAGTGTGCTGGTGAGGCCTGGAACCCAATGCCCCTATTTATAGGAAGATCTCCAGGACAGGTGGGCCTATAGACTACATCAGTGGTGCAGGTGGACATGGACCACATTGGAATGCTCACTTGCATCATGAAACTGCAGAGATGCTCACAATGGCTGTGTTGGGACAGGTACTTTCTTGATCCTCCTTTTCCTGGGTACAGCATTTGTCAATGCAGATAAATGCTGTACACCTGGTCAGCATGGGGCAGGGCTTCAAAACTCATCAGCACAGGATTTGGTGCATGCACTGGGTGCAGAGTTCACAGTGAGCATGTTGTTTGAAAAGGGCTACAGTTTTCAGCAAAACTGACAGTGCATCTCACAGGCAGAGAGACATAGTGTGATGACATTAGGCCATGGGGACATCTACTACATCTATCCAGTGGCGTTGCTAAGGGGATGTGGGGGTCACCATGGCCACTGCTGAGGGTGTTGCCCCACCCACTGTATGGGAGGAGGTCTATCGTGGGGTGAGGCACTGACCTCCTGCACCGCTGATCTGATTTACTATACAGATAATAGGCCATCTATTGACTTCATAGTGTTGGAGCAGGGGTGGGGAAAGATGTCAGGCAAGAACCAAACCATCATTACGGATTCGTTATCTGCCTTCTTTACACAGTGTTCCCCTATCTTAGCTGAAGAAGAAAAGAAACACTTCAGAATCCTCTCAGCTTTCCAAAATGATTAAAAATGTTGCTAAGCAAACGGCCATCTTCTGGAAGCTTTGCTTTCAACCCTTTCACTGAGATATCTCAGACATCCAGGAATGGCAATTAGTACAGTCCCAATGGGGCCGATAACCTCTCAGAATGCATGCAGGGAATAGTTTATTCGAAAGCATCTTCCACACTAAAGTATAATTATTGGTACAAAAAACTTATTCATAGGAGGAAGTCTTGTTTTCTTGTTCCACAGTGCAGGAAGATTCCGATATGGGGAACTAACAAAACAAGCAGTCTGCTATCAGCCCAGTCCCAAGCATGTTGACTCAGAAGTAAGCCTCATTCAGTAGGACTTACTCCCAGGTAGGGAGCCTATGTGTAGTTAAAGGTGAAAGAAGTATATGAAAGGGAATCGTCATTAGGGGTGCAATCAAAAGGCATCAGGCAGAAGCAAAGCTCTGGGACGTCTATAGCTGGAGTGGTAATGTAATCAGCAAGAAACCTCAGGTGCTGCCTATAAAACTTCTCAAAGGAACCGAGTGAGAAGAAGCATTTGGTTCCAAAGAAGGCAAACTGAGAAATGTGCCTAGGGGTATAAGTGCCAGTCTTCCTTGCTGTCAGATGCAGATGATGATGGATAAATGGGGTGGCCAATGGATGAACAGGCAGGGGATGTGGTTGGGTGAATAAATGGAGAAGGTGAGACTGGATCATGTCCTCCACGGAAGAGAATGGGAGCTTTTTGTTTTATTTCATTGGATGAAGGGCCTCAGGAGACACAGGCAGAGGAAGTAAGTGGAATACCCTACATAGGATTTCACTTGAATGTATTGTTATATTTATTCATGATATACATTTATTGCAAAGTATGGTAAACCTCCAGAAAAGTATGGGATGAAATGCGCTGCTAGAATCTTTAAATCAGTGGCATAGCTGAAGTGGCATAGTGCAGAGCACTAAGTTTTGCAGGGAGCCTCACTGTGTGCAAGCAGCCCCTCCCCTTCTGAGCCATTCCAAGCAGTGGGAGCAAACTGGAGGTGTACTACACATAAGCTGCTCTCCATTTTGCTCCCACTGTCTGGAATGGCTTCAAAGGGAAAGGGCCACTTATACACCATGGTGTACAGCAAGGAAATTAAAAGTTGGATTTTTTGGTTACATAGACTTAGTGGATCTCCTCTATCTCCATAGAGAGATATAGAGATATAGAGAGATATAGATCTCCATAGAGGAGATCTCCAAAGGATCTCCTCTGTGGAGAACTTGTGCAAGGAAAGCGCCCTACAGGTAGACCACAGCTGCGATACAAGGACATCTGCAAGAGGGATCTGAAGGCCTTAGGGATGGACCTCAACAAGTGGGAAACCCTGGCCTCTGAGCGGCCCGCTTGGAGGCAGGCTGTGCAGCATGGCCTTTCCCAGTTTGAAGAGACACTTTGCCAGCAGTCTGAGGCTAAGAGGCAAAGAAGGAAGGCCCATAGCCAGGGAGACAGACCAGGGACAGACTGCACTTGCTCCCGGTGTGGAAGGGATTGTCACTCCCGGATTGGCCTTTTCAACCACACTAGACGCTGTGCCTGAACCACCTTTCAGAGCACGATACCATAGTCTTTCGAGACTGAAGGTCTCAATACAAGACTTAGTGGGGTGTGGTTATGAGTCTGTCATGATGACACGCACTTGCATTTCAAAATTTACCACTCCATATCATATCAGAAAAATAGAAGTCAAGACTGGCCCTTTGTGCAATCAAGGGCCACCCCTAGTCGATTCCAACAGCTACAGCTGGATATGGGCTGTGCCCAAATGGCAGTTTTACAAAACTGACCCAGTAGCCTTCTATTTTTGCGCTGTAATTATTCTACCAAAGATCTTGGAGATAAAAAGCACAGTTCACAAGTGAGAAAGCAAATATGTGATCATCTGGAATATTACAACCCGTGCATTTTGGAGTGGAATAAAAAGTTATTGATATTGTTTCCAGAGAACAATATCATGCATATATTCTGCTCTGTAGCGCAGAACTACCAATTAAGTCAAACGATTGCTAAAAATAGTTGATTGACCGGGACTTGTCTATTTTTGGTCCCAGATAATTAGGATTCTTGGGGGGGGGGGAAGAGTTGTGACTATATTAAGTTGCATTTTTTAAATCAGTTGTGGAACAGTTAAGGAAACAATCTCCCCCTTGTAGTTTTCCTCATTTAAAAACTGTTTATAATAACCAGACTTTTCCAACTGTGTCTTTCACACGGAGTGGCAGTTATGCACTGTTAATTATTTTATCCTTTCTTAAGATCCTCTGAGGTACGTGGTTTCTTATGCAACAAAGAGCCAAATTGCCACATGTCACATGAGAGGACAAGGAAACCAGGCAAAGCCTTAGATAAACAGGAATTTTACTGGGTTACAGTTGTTGCTGGTGGGCACACCAGCAGTGGGTGAAATCACCCTCCTTTTGAGGGGACAATATATTAGTTTAGAAGTTCCGTATAAGCAACCCACACAAGTGCCACATTTCCTGAGCATCTGTGTTTCATGACACCTTCAGATCCCCTAGATTTCCTTGGGAAGGCCTCTAGCTTCCTCTCTGTGGAGTCAAAACCTAGAAAACTACCTCAGTTGTGCAACATTGCAGAGGCCCCAGTGTGAAACCAAATGGGAGCTTCAGTTGGGTTGTATTTCACTTTGAGGTAAACAATGTAACATCCAGAAGAATGTCATAGATAGCTGATGCTGCTGAACCACAAGATAAAGCCTTGGGATAGCACATTTGTTGTTGAGTTTGAACCAAACACTCTCTGGCCATAGATTCAAAGCTCAAGCACTGGAGTAGACTAAGGTAGAGTATTAGAGCAGGGGTGCCCAAACCCCAGCCCTGGGGCCACTTGCGGCCCTCAAGGACTCCCAATCTGACCTTCAGGGAGCCCTCAGTCTCCAGTGAGACTCTGGCCCTCTGGAGACCTGATGAAGCCCGTGCTGGCTTGATGCAACTTCTCTCAGCATGATGGCCAACTGTTTGGCCTCTCGCATGAGCTGTGGGACAAGGGCTCCCTCCACTGTTTGCTGTTTCACATCTGTGATGCAACAGCCATAGCAAAGGAAAGGCTGGCCTTGCTTTGTTCAAGGCTTTTGATAAGCCTTGAGCAAGACCTTCATTCATATAAGGTCCATCTGTATTGTGTATGAGAAAGTTGTGTGCAAGTCCTAGCACTGTCATAGGCTTTGTGAAATATTTGGGGAAAGCTTCTTGCCTCAGTTTCCACTCTGCAAAATGGAAATCATGACCTCCTGTACACAGGACTTATCTCATTCTTCCTCATAAGATGTGCTATTACCCTGCCTTAGCAGGATATAAAACCAACACAGGCATCTCTTGTTGTTGTTTTTTTGTGAGGTTTACATTCTTGAAAATCAATGTGAGTCTCAAAAACACATAAATCAAAAATATTTTTACTGTAAGTGGCTATGTAAATAGTACATTTGAGGGGTCAAGTTATCTCACACTTATGTTGAAGACTGGCAACTTCTGCTTACCCAAGATGGTGTCAGCAGAAGGCTGATGAGGGAGGCGAGTGGGAGAGGGTGGCTTTGACTGAGAAACCAAAGAGGCTGCACAAGGAAACTGAGAAAGCAGTAAGTGGCAGCTCTGTGAACATCGTCACACACAAGACGATGTGGAAGCAGGAAGTTTGATCATGTTATTTCAGAAGTTTGCTCATGTAAATTAACAGCCCAATTTGAACTAAAATGCCCTGCTGAAGCATATCCTGCAGTCACAGAGATCTCCTGGTGCAGAACCAAGGAGGCTAAGGAAGAGGGAAGAGGAGAGGGAATAAGGTTAGGATTCTGGCTCATGCTGATGTCACCAGAATCTGTCCCCTCCCTCCCCAATTTCTCCTTCCCCACCCAGTGACTTCCTTGTTCCTTCACCTTTCCATTCCTCCCACTCCTCCCCCCCCCCAGCTTACCTGCACTCCTGCCAGCAGCAGGCTGCAGCAATGGGCCACTGACAATGTCACAGTTTGTGGTGGCAGTCACAAAATGACTGCTAGTGGTGCACACAGCACACCACCATATGGCGATTTACAACAGCAGAGTGCCCGCTTTGCTGTCATAACTCTTAGCTAGGATTGGGTCATAGTTTTTGGTACTAACTAAACAAGTGCATTATTTCAAAAACGTCTAACTCAAACACATGTAAAATGAGAAGTACCTGTACATATCTAATAAATCTGTTTTAAGGGCACTGAAATATATTTCACAATAGCTTCTTTATCCTACTATGTATACTGTATATATCTTGATTCATAGCTATTTGTTGCTGTGTTTTCAAATACACTGGATCTTACAAAAAGCACATGCTTATTGAAATCAAAAGTCCTTGGAGCATCTGCTCGAGTACTCATTTCACCAAATCACTTTTCATTAAGGAGCACCCATTCAGGATTCATCCACAGTGTAAAAAAGTCTATAGATTTCCCCTCTCCCCCAAAAACCCAGCTCCTTTTTATTACAAAAGCATTTGAATCTTGTATGCAGGACTTCAAAGTCAAGAAGCATGACAAAGTCCATTTGCCTTTGAACACTTTGAAGTGTTCACAGCAGCCACTCTTTGAGATTTGAAAGTCGTGATTTGAAGCAGTATATATTAAGTCCACTAACAGAGAGGCAGACGGATAATTGCTTTCATGGCTGTGTTTTGGAGACAGCTCCATCATTCCCATGACAGAAGAAAGAGCATATGCAAGTATTGGAAAGACTAGACATGCGGCAGATGAGAGGTGCTTGACTGGTGGATAGAGCATGGGCATAACTAAGGGAGGAGCACCTGGCCAGGTTATCTTCATCTGTCTGTGTCATGATCACCTATGACAGTAGCATCACATTATAGCAGGAAAGTTACAATGTCATAATATATCACTCCTGAACCAGTAAACGGAAACTGGTGTGCTGTATTTTGTTGAAAGCTCTGATTACCTTTCAGCGCTTCCCCTGTTTCCCATTCATTTTAATTGAGAGAGCAATTCAGAATATGGATTCTCAGTTGAGGGAGATCAGCTTCCTTCACAGAAATGAATTAGTGATGCACAACTTTTATGTGAATGGGGGAGCTATGATTACATCATTGCACAATAATGGTTTAATACGCACATATCAAGCACTTAATGCTTAAAATAATGAGACTGAAATAAAGGAGGGAGGCAAATTTGTGAATTTCATACTGTTGTAGGCTTTAATGTATCCATTTTAGAGAATCATTTAATTGACTCAAACCACAGTTTTTCCCCTAAAGACTGCTATGCAGGTAACATTTCAACCCTGAAAGCCACTAAGTTGGGAAAATAATCTTTCTAAGCCTAAACTAAGTCGAACTAAGCCAGAAAATGTGACTTGTGTGATAATTGTTGTGTATTAAGAGGCCCTTTGACAATTCACTATTTATATCAGACCAATCCCCACTGCAGTCAACAGGGCACTCAGCAGTTTATTTTCTACAAGGATCAAAAATTATGTTTTCTCCCCCAAGAAGCTGCCTTAATTTCTATGCTATGGTAGCTCATATGTGGTCATCTAGCCAATTATTCAGCATCAACCCACCCCATATGTCAATGGTCTTACCACACAGTAAATGATTACATACTAAAATTTGCTTTCATAAACACACACAGTTGATTTAACACTCTAACCCAGCTTGATGATCTTTCTATGGCTTAATGTCACAGCCTGCTGAGGAGTTCACCCCTTGCATGTAGCCCCTGGCTCAGCCATTCACTAATTCACCTCATTAGTGAATGGTTCAAGCAGCTTCCTCATGAGGAAGCCATGGTGTAGGCTTGCTCATGAGGAAGCTGCTTGAACCATTCACTAATGAGACTATACTATATCTCCAAAACTAGGCATGATAGGGCAAAGCTGATGCCATTTTTCAGATTAGCACCCCAAATATACCCAGGAATTGGTGTAACATTTAAGGAAGCAAAATATGCGTTGGCCTGTGTAATTGCCAGTGAAATATATCCACCTTCCAAACTGAAGGTGGAGGAATGCATTTTTGTGTGGAATTTGAAAACAGAGTTTATGCATCCTTTCTCATGAGTTTGAGAGAAACAGACAACTCGAGCTCTAAAAGCTGGCACAGAAATGGATAGCACCTACGTGTACATGCTAGGCCTTTAAGAGCCTGATCCTAAGGGGTGTACACTTTACAGCTGGGGGGCCATCCAGCAGCAGTGGAGAAGCCAGTGCCAGTCAGCACTGAGCATCAACACTGGGAAGACACCCAGCAGGAGCACTGGGCAGTGAGTGTCCCCACCAGGTAGTGGGGGAGGGGGAGGGGAAGGCGGGGAGGGTGGATTGGGTCGGGGAGGGGGCAGAGACGGCCACAGAGGCTGCCACCAAATCCTATGCTTCTTCCTGACACGCCCTCTGATGGAGGCCTCCTCAGTTCTGCACCTGCTGAGTAGTGGGCCTCTTCAGCCTATAAAAGAGGCACCTGAGGGGGGACATGATTGCAACATACAAAATTATGCAGGGGATGGACAGAGTGGATAGGGAGATGCTCTTTACACTCTCACATAACACCAGAACCAGGGGACATCCACTAAAATTGAGTGTTGGGAGAGTTAGAACAGACAAAGAAAATATTTCTTTACTCAGCGTGTGGTTGGTCTGTGGAACTCCTTGCCTCAGGATGTGGTGACGGCATCTGGCCTGGACGCCTTTAAAAGGGGATTGGACAAGTTTCTGGAGGAAAAATCCATTACGGGTTACAAGCCATGATGTGTATGTGCAACCTCCTGATTTTAGAAATGGGCTATGTCAGAATGCCAGATGCAAGGGCGGGCACCAGGATGCAGGTCTCTTGTTATCAGGTGTGCTCCCTGGGGCATTTGGTGGGCCGCTGTGAGATACAGGAAGCTGAACTAGATGGGCCTATGGCCTGATCCAGTGGGGCTGTTCTTATGTTCTTAAGGGCATAGCTCCGAGGAGACCCACTGGCACCAGTGAAGTTCTACCTGGGCTAAAGGAACCAATGTTGACTTACCTGGAGGATACTCCGGCAGGATACAGCGGGCCATTTCGGTGTCTCTGCACCTTGCAGTGTCACCAAAGCATAGGATTGGGCTGTGACATAAAGATAAAATACACACAAAAGCATGAATGAATGCAACATAGGGCGAGGCCATATATTCAACAAACCATGATAACTGGGGTGTTTTGGCTTTCTCCAAAGAGGGCTCTGTGTGTGAACCTTTGTTTACATATTATCTGAAGTCTTTCCAAACACTCTAATATTCAGCATGGGATTTCCTAATGGATATGTAGTCTAGAAAACAAGCTCTCAAGAACCAGCATCAGTGAATGACTCTCTTTATACTAGTTAGGTAACATGCTGTTTCATCTACAACACTTTAAAACAAAAATAGTTTATGGAGGCTTTGGGAACACATATTACGATTTGTATCAGCAGTCATATGCATGATTATGCATGAAGCAGTGTTATTATGGGCGTGTAAAAGCTTTGAAATGACCTATTTCCCTTTAAAACACTGGTAGAGCTTTCACCCTGTAGAATAAGCATTACACTGAAAGTTCTAGAGGTCCTTAACATTTTGTGCCTCATACACTCCCAGGTGAACTTTAAACTCCTCTTGTACCTCCTACTATCTAATTTATTAATAAATTATTTGTTTTTGATAGCTATTTTCTTGTTTTCCTGAAATTGCATTGGACAAATGACAAAAAAGAAACTCCAAAAAACATTAAATTTCAATCATATATTAAAAAGTGCTTGCTTTGTAAAAAGCAAGGCATTTAAAAACTCACAAAAAATAAAACTGAATTGATTGAAAGGATAATTGAAAAGTCAATGAGAAGCTAAAAATAATAAACATTGTAGCCAAAAAGAAAATATATTATTGCTTTTATTGGCCCATCACTAGTTGGAGGTAAATGCAAACCAAATTCAAATTTTTAAAAAGTTATCCTCATCTAATCAGTAAAGAAAATGGGTATAAAGAAAAAAACTTTTATTTCAGGGAGCATCTCATGCATCTTCCAGATCCCCTTCACCACACCCTAGGGGTGCAGGCCTCACAGGCTAAGAATGTGTCATGTCCTTGCTCCCACACTGGAAACACTGCAGTGTCAGTATGATTCAAGAGTAGAACTGATGGTACTGGGCTGTGCTCAGCCATGGAGCAATCCATTCTACTGAACCCCACCTGAGTCTGCTGGAAATCCTACCATCACCACCAGATCCCTGGATTCCCCCTTTCTATCCCCAGTCTTCCTTCCCTAATCTTGAGAGCTATTCCTCAGAAGGTGGAAGAGAGGAAGTTGCTACTGTCTTAGCTCGCTTTGCATAGGAACACCTTTCTCCTCTAATCCTCCCCCAAGTTGACCATCACACAGACAATCCCTGGGATTGACCTGAAGACTGCCCTCTCTGTGCAGAGCTTCTGCACAAATCTATAGAAAGTTTAGAGGTACATGATGACTCTAGATTTTCCATTTCTTTGCACACCACAGCTGTTGTTCTTGGAAAAGGAGGGTGTTAATTAGCCAAAAGTGGGCATTAGAAGGGAGTTGGAATACTTGGATGGGACAGGCACCCACCCTGGATATCCTGCCAAGGGGGGTGCAAGATTAGCCTCAGTCTCCACCCAAGTTACAGAAAACGCTGCAACAGCTTCCTGTGCCCCATTCCAGGCCAGGACTTGGCTATGAAGCAACCATGTTCTATTGACCCCACTCCCCCTTGTGAATTTTATCATCATTTAATAATCCCTTCTTGCAGCAATACCCAAATTGTAGCCAATACTTGCTCCCTTTCTCTCCAGTGTCTCTCTGGTGTCTTACCCTGCCCCTTTAGATGTGCAGTTCCACGCTTGGGCTGAACTGGAGAGGGGCACAATGCCCACAGGTTTCCACAAAGCTAGCATGATGCTCTTGAAAACATCTGGACCTTCTGCAGTAACCATGCATTTTTAGTACAGATAGCCTGGATAGACCCTGAACGTATTTGTTAATCAAGACCAGTGCTTTCCCTCTCCCCAGTGGCAGATGAAGCAAGTGGGTGGGGAGTTCCAGGCAGCAGGCCACAGAGGATGCCTGGGAGGCTGTGGTACCCAGGAGGGTTGGCTGGGGCAGCACACCCCCCATGGTGCTCTGGGTATTTCCTGGGTACTCTGTGGGTAATTTAGCACACAGGCATGGAGGTGACATGTTAACACAGGGGTGGTGACACTTTGGCATCACCATGTTGCCCAGCCCTGGGTGCCAGGAGGCTCCAGATTGCAGCTGCCTCTCCCTCCTTTTCTGGAAAAGTCCAATGGAATTTTAAAACTGAACATGGGAATCTAGTAATCTTTTGTTCGTGTACATTTATACTTGGGTCTGGGTTATCACACAAGCCAGAAAATATGCTTTTACAGAAACATTCCCCTCTCTCCCCACAGAACATGGATTAATAATGTATAACCCTAATTTGAAGATAATGCAATAATTGCTTGCTTGATTATGTCGCCAAAAGAATCATTTCTGAGATGTTTCATTTCTACATGGTGACTGCATTCTGTATAATTTGGTGTGTGAGGAGGGCTGGTGGCACAGAGGGAGAAAAGCAGATGCTCATCTATTTGTAATGGTCCAGAAAGCAGCATTAAATTGAGCCAGAATTACTTTAAACCTTTCCAAGCACCTAATTTTACTTTAAAAATAATTACCACACAAATGGTCTGATAATACTTTGGGAAAGCATAGGTAACATTCATGGTTGAAGAGAACAATTTCCTCCACTTAATAATCAAACAGTAACTGTTGACTGTTGGCAACCTTCAGTCTCGAAAGACTATGGTATCATGCTCTGAATGGTGGTTCTGGAACAGCATCTAGTAATTCGGGAGTGACAATCCCTCCCACACTGGGAGCAAGTGCAGTCTGTCCCTGGTCTGTCTCCCTGGCTATGGGCCTTCCTTCTTTGCCTCAGTCTGTTGGCCAAGTGTCTCTTCAAACTGGGAAAGGCCATGCTGCACAGCCTGCCTCCGAGCGGGCCGCTCAGAGGCCAGGGTTTCCCACTTGTTGAGGTCCACTCCTAAGGCCTTCAGATCAAACAGTAACGTGGACAATATATATAGAGATAGAGCTCAATGTTGGTTCTTTCTTTCCCCCCCCCCCTCTTAGGAGCACATTTGTTTGTATTTAGCATGGTCACACTTTTCAGTCCAAGTGAAAAGTGCTTATGCTTGTAGTTTCCAAGTCACACTTAATGGGAAAAAAGACCTACTAAACTAGTTGGATTTCCTTCTTAGTAAACATGCCCAGGACTTCATTGTAAGTACTATCCCTTTCAGCTAGAGAGAATGATACACATCTTTAACTCCAGCATGAAGCTAATAGGAATTTAATGTGCTTAAGGCTGCAATCCTTTGAACTTTTTACCTGGCACTAAACCCTACTGAATTCAGATGGGCTTATTTCTGAGTAAGTAAGCACAGGATTGGACTATAAATTTAGCACACCTGCACTCTGGGTATTGCATGGATGTTTATACAGAAGTAAGGTTGCAATCCTATCCACACTTAGCTGGGAGTAAGCCCCATTGAATATAATGGGACTTACTTCTGAGTAGACATGCATAGGATTGGGCTCTAGATCTCACTCATGACAAAGGGGCTTACTCCCAAGTGAGCATGAATAAGAGTGTAGCCTTTTTTCTGTAAGGTAGTCATAAATTAAAGGTCAACAAGAGAATGAAACATGACCATATCTTCTTTATTACCCATTTTCTCCAATTATCCAATGCATTATCCATATTATCTAATGTCTGAAGCAGACATTGCATGGAAGCTTGATAGGTGGTACCATGGAAAAGGAAAGAAAGCAAAGACATTTCAGTCTACTTGGTCACTGTCCCACCAGAGCAGGCATGATTGGATGATTTCCCACCCACCCCATTCACCACTGAGGACTAAAAATACAGAATACTCACACTTACTGATGCCCAGTGTTATTTCTGCCCTGTCTTACTATTCAGGTTGCCTTACAAACAAAAAGAAATGCCTGTCTATACTGGGCAACTGACATAGAAGTGGGTCTGATCTATACCTGTCTCAAAATGAGATTAGAGATACAAGGTAACCTATTCCACTTCAGATTGTAGGGGTTCAAATATTGAATGCTTTTCTTTGTCAAAAAATAAAAATAAAAAATGTTGCAAAGACAGTAGGCTCTACACCCTAATGTGCTGTTCTTTTTCTTGTTGGACTTTTTAAAATGTGGGAGAGAATTTAAGAGCAGCCACCCCCCCCCCAATCTGAAGTGGCACGCTATGACCTAGTCTCAGGATTCATATTCTCTTCTCCCTGCATATGCAGAGCAGGCTGTGATTGATCTTTCTGTGTACAGGGTGGTTGCATGTGACAGCCAGTAATTGATAGTCTCTGGTAACCAGAAGTTGCTGATTTTTGTTCTTTGGATTTGTTTAACACAATATTCGCTATTTGAGACTTGACACTCAGTAGGGAAAACAGAAGCAAAATGAAACATTGATCTTGTTTGTGCCAGACCTAGGAATGATGTCAATGAATGTTGGACACAAGCGATCTGAGCTCACTCAAGAATTTGGCCACCACCATGGTGTATGACCTCTCCCCTAGGGCTGGCCCATCCATGAGGCCAACTGAAGCGGTTGCCTTAGGCAGCAGCTTGGTGGGGGATGCTCATTTCTGTCTACCTACTTGCTTCCATTGCTTCTCCTTCGACTCCCAAGAAGAAGAGGATAGAGAGGAAGAGAAAATGTGGAGGGGAGTAGAGTACTGACATAGTGCATCTGTCACATCATTGGGGGGGGCAGCACTTGGCCAGCTGCCTCTGGTGTCAGGAAGTCTTGAGCCAGTATTGCTCTCCTTTCTGTTTTTTTTCTGTTGCCTCATTAATATCCTGGTAGTTGGTGCTGTATTACCCTTTCATATAGTATCCAACTCGGTGCTGTCCACTATTCATGCTTTACTTGTATTTTGGATAGAGATCAGGTCAAGTCTACACATCACCTAGCTAAACTGTGGTCACCCAGCTCTGATCACTGGCAAAAAGATCAGCTTAGGTCAGGGGTGTCAGACAAGGCACAGGGGCAGGATATGGTCTGCGGAAGCTCTTTCTCTGAACCTTGGGCTCCCACAGCACCACCTCCACAGCACCTACTCTCACTAAGGTGTCACTGCTGAAAGGGCAACCTGCATGATAGTCAGGCTTTCCCATATCTTGGAAATATGATCAAGATTTGCACATTTTATCTTCTGTTGTTTGCAGCTAATGAGTTCCTGAGAAAACAGTTCTTATTTCTGGTCATCAGCTGTTTAATGATGTCACCTCCTGCTTAGTGGTATCACTTCCGGCCCTCAGCAGACGCCATGCATGCTATTCAGCCCTCCATATGAAAGTGAGTTTGACACCCTTGGGTTAGGTGGTGTTGAAGCCAGTTTCTGTACAGCAGATCAGTTAGATGTGGAAAGGTTCTGTGCTACTAGGGGCTGAAGAATTTAAAAGGCAAAAGCTTAGAAGAATAATTAAGCAGCCATAAAGACCTGAAGTAGTAATTAAAGTCAGAAATGAGTTTTGTGATATAAAGGAAAATGCTAGACTCAGGAAGTGGCCAATTTGGTTTCATGAAGAATAGTTCCAAGTCTGTTGTTCAAAAAGAACTTGCACTGGAAATGAGAATGTGGGTAGGAAAACAGGCAATGAATTATAGTCAACACTTGCACACTAAAGATAACAATGTCAAAAAAAAAATGAGAATGAATGCTTCACAGCTGATGGAAAACAAAGAAGTGTTTCTAGAATAGATTGTTGAAAAAGAGGCCATGGAATCTTCTTGAGAGTTCTAGATCTTATAACTCCCATTTTATGTGAATTTATATTAACATGTAATATAATAATAAAAATTGCTCCCACTCAAGTATTCTACCTTTTATGTTTTGTGGTATAAAGGAAAATGCTTTTCACAGTTTTATGAGAACAGTTGCAGTTTAGCAGATAACATTGTGGATCTGTGTGCCAGGAAGTTCAAATGTCACTTTGGCCAGCTGGTACAGCAATTATTCTAGTCAGCTAACTCTTCACTCCCACTTCTCCTCACATGAGTTATCTACTTGTCTGAGCAGTGAAAGATCTAAAATGGACCTCATAGAACAGTGGTTCTCACACATTTAGCACCGGGACCCACTTTTTAGAATGAGAAACTCTCAGGACCCACCAGAAGTGAAGTCATGGCCGGAAGTGACATAATCAAGCAGGAATATTTTTAACAATCCTAGTCTGCAATCTTCCCCACACTTACCCAGGAGTAAGTCCCATTTTCTATCATTGTTAAAAGAGTATACATAGTAGCTTGTTCAAAGTACAGGCCTATAACATTCCCCCAAATATAGTCATATACCATGGTAGCACCAAGTCTAATATATTCAAAATAAAATATTGAAATGAAAAGGGACCCACCTGAAATTGACTTGCAACCCACTTAGTGGGTCCTAACCCCGAGTTTGAGAAACACTGTAGAAGATGGCAATTTTCCTAATCATGTCCATTGTAATCTTCATGAGTCTACAGCAGGCATACCCCCCCCTCTCTCTCACACACACACACAGAGTAAATCTTTTTAACATTTGTACTGGGTCTCAGTTGCGTAGCTGAGGGGCGTCACAAGGGTGCTGTGACCCCAGGCAACACTCCATGGGGACGGCAATGCCACCACTGCCTTAGCTGCTGGGATCCTGCCCCCCCCCCGCTTGCAACCGTCCCTGTGCCCTCTCTAAATGTAACTGGAACTGTGGTTCGGTCATGTCCAGAAGGTGTTCTGATGCCTCCTGAAGGCTTTAGAATGTCACTTCCAGTTTTGGGGTAAAATCAGAAGTGACATTTTAAGGTCTTTAGAAGGCAATCTGAGGGCCACATGGCCTTCTAAAGGCCTTAAAACCACTTCTGGTTGTGCCTGAAAAATCAGAAATGATGTTCTAAGGCAGGGGTGTCCAAAGTTTTTGGCAGGAGGGCCACATCATCTCTCTGACACTGTGTCGGGGGCCAGGAGAAAAAAAAGAATTAATTTACATTTAAAATTTGAATACATTTACATAAGTATACATAAATGAATATATTAAAGTGAATTTATATGAATGAATGAAGGTCTTGCAATTTCCTTGCTGGCCTTTCCTTTGCTGCTGCTACTGCATCACAGACATGAAACAGCAAGCAGTGGAGGAAGCCCTCATCCCACAGCTCATGCAAGACATCAAACAGTGAGGTTTCCCTCACGCTGAGAGCAGTTGCATCGGGCCAGTGCAGGCTCCAACAAATCTCTGGAGGGCCAGAGGCTCATTGGAGACTGGGGGCTCCCTGAGGGCCGCATTGAGAAGCCTTGAGGGCCGCATGTGGCCCCAGGGCCGGGGTTTGGGCACCCCTGTTCTAAGGCCTTCTTTGAAGAAGACCTTCAAAGGCTTTCTGAGGCCAGGGAGGCCACCACAGTGAGGCAGCAGTTCCGGTCATGTTTGGAGGGGTACAGGTCAGACAGATGCCCAGTTCAGGGGGCTGCCCTGGAAGCTGTGCCCTGGGGCGGTATTCCTTCCAGCTACACCGCTGCTTGGTCTCAAGCAAGCTACTGTCTCTCTGTCTTAGCTCCTCATCTTCAGGAAGGGGATCAGAATGCTGGCCTAACTCATGGGAGTGAGGTTTACTAAACAAATACATGTGAAGAAACTTGCAGACTCTCAACTGCTACATGAAAGCTCAGTATTATTGTGCTTCTTTTTCCACTGCCATTTCCTCATTTATTTTTATCTCATACCTTCTGTTTTTTAACATACTCTTTTAAAATTTGGTGGGGGACATTATTAGCAATATTGGCAATAAAGGCAATACTGTTGCTCTGTTTCTGTCCCTATGGTATGTTACTTCTTAAGGTAAGAGTAGATTGGGCCCAGGAAGGAGGTGGGATTGGTGACCTGATTCATTGGTCTCCGCAGACATTGAGCTGTTGCAGGTTCAAGTTGATCCATGGTGGCTGCCTGGGGCAAGGGAACAAATGTTCCTTTACCCCAAGGAGGCCTCCAGAGGTCAAAACTCCTCCATGGGATAGTGCTACATTGCCATGTGGGTAGTAAGGACTGGGCTGTAGGAAACAATGGGTCCACTGGGCTACACTAATAGGATTTGTT
Source organism: Tiliqua scincoides (assembly GCF_035046505.1). Lineage (NCBI taxonomy): Eukaryota > Metazoa > Chordata > Lepidosauria > Squamata > Scincidae > Tiliqua > Tiliqua scincoides. Next base: position 66,503,890 of record NC_089826.1, read on the forward strand.
CTCAGTTTGCCCTTTTTCAGTTCTGAGACATACACTGTCTTCTACTCAAGGCAGTTCCCAAGGCAGTTGGCCGGATCCCAAAGGATCTCCTCTATGGAGAACTCGTCCAGGGAAAGCGCCCTACAGGTAGACCACAGCTGTGAAACAAGGACATCTGCAAGAGGGATCTGAAGGCCTTAGGAGTGGACCTCAACAGGTGGGAAACCCTGGCCTCTGAGCGGCCCGCTTGGAGGCAGGCTGTGCAGCATGGCCTTTCCCAGTTTGAAGAGACACTTGGCCAACAGTCTGAGGCAAAGAGGCAAAGAAGGAAGGCCCATAGCCAGGGAGACAGACCAGGGACAGACTGCACTTGCTCCCAGTGTGGAAGGGATTGTCACTCCCGAATCGGCCTTTTCAGCCACACTAGACGCTGTTCCAGAACCACCTTTCAGAGTGCGATACCGTAGTCTTTCGAGACTGAAGGTTGCCTACATGTTGCCCTTTTTCAGTTCTGAGCCATACACAGTCTTCTACTCAAGGCAGTTATCACAGGTCTGTGAATAGTGGTTGATTTGCTGATGGATTCAGTCCTGAATCAGCTTACGTAAGTTCGTACCAATTGGTTTACATTACCAGTGCAACATCACAGGCTACAAAGTTGTCAAGATGCAGCACTTCTGCTGTACCTTCCTAAGGCTGCAATCCTAACCACACTTTCCTGGGAGTAAGCCCCATTGAACAAATTAGGACCTGGTTAGGACTGTGGCCTAAATTTCTACTTGCTGGTGCAACAGGTCATAGGATTGGGTCACCAGCTAATGGAATATAAATTGATTGAACAATGGTGAGAAGCTTGGAAGAAAAACATTATTACACACACAGCAATTAGAATGGTAGCTTTAGAAGAGGAGCACAAAATAATCATCCAGATAATTATTTTCCATTCACCTGTTAAAATTGGCTTCACTGCCTAATGAAAGCACAGAACAAATACTAGAAGGTGAGAAAATATCAATAAGCACACAGAGGGGAACTAAATATTGACCTGAAGGCAAGTGTTGAACAGAAAATAAAAGGAACATGATTACTCCAATGAATTGTTTGGCGATTTTGTGCATCAGGTCACCCCACATCTTCCTGTTATTTTTGTAGACTGAATAAGGCATGAGCTGAAAACAACATTATATACCCATGTCCAAATATCCCCATTGTCACCTATATTATTTGGTAGCTTCAAAAGGCTGCAATCCTATACACACTTACCTCAGAGTAAGTGCCATTGAACTCAGTGGACCTTACTTCTGAGTAGACATGCCTAGAATTGTGTTCTCAGGGCCCAATCCTATCCAGCTTCCCAGCTCTGTTGCAGCCATGTCAATGGGGAGTACAACACATCCTGCAGTGGTGGGGTAGTCACGGAGGCCTTCTCAAGGTAGGGGAATGTTTGTCCCCTTATGTCAGGGCTCCATTGCAGCTGCATCAGTGTTGGAAAGTTGGATAGGATTGGGCCTTAAGTGAAGCTAGTATACTTACCACTGGATGATTCCTTGGGCAGCATTTTACAGAAGGAGAGGGTATCGATGTAAATGTAAGTGGACAAGACTTCTCTTTCCTAAAATCAGCCTTGGACTCAAACACATCAGGGGGTGTAGGAAATATGCAAAACTTAAAACCATAAAGCAATGGTTTTCAATTGGTGTTCTGGAGAAATCTAGTGTTCCTTGGCAGCTTATTAGTTTTTTCAATCAGAAGATGAGTAATGATGCATAAGCTTCCTTGAGAGACAGCTAGGCCACCACTACTGTTTTTCCTCTGTGTTCTACGTAATACAGTGATTTGACTGGATTCTCCATTACTGGAAGGCAGTGAGGCCAAGGGGCCCCACGTGAAGTGAGCATGGTCCTTGGAATATGCCCCAGAATCTTCTGCAGTGAACAGTGTTCTTCAGCAGACAAACTAATATGGAACGAGTTCCCTGAAGATAGAGACTGAAATCCACTGCCATAGTAAGCTTATTTATTTATTCCAGTATTTATATTCCACCTTTCTCATAAATTTGAGTCTTGTAGACTCAAGGTGGTTTACATAGGCAGGCTGACCATAACAATCTCTTTTTTCAAATGGGTTTTTTTTTTTGCATGTGTTATAGAAACTCATAGGATTCTCCATTTCTCCAGATGTTTCCTTTCATGGTGTAATCATCATCCTGGCTGCACAGCTCTTCTGCTTTCCAAGCTTCCACAGGCAGCTGCAAAACATGCCTCAGGCTGGTTCTCAGGATGCTATCCGTTTCTTTCCAATCCACATTCTTTTGTCTGTTAAGCCAGTGGCTTCTTGCCTCCAGTCTGAGACCCAAGCTGCTCCTGCTTAGCTTTTTCAGGCAAGGCTATAGCTTCATCTCCAGACCTGCCCTTGAGAGTTGAGGCATGATACAAGAGTTCCCGATTATAATGGGAGAGCTATAGAACATAGAACTTGGTTTAAGGCATAAATGGGTTGACATAAGTAGTAGGTGCCAGAACTCACTAGAACAGTGTTTCTCAAACTGTGGGTCAGGACCCACTAGGTGGGTCGCGAGCCAATTTCAGGTGGGTCCCCATTCATTTCAATATTTTATTTTTAATATAGTAGACTTGATGCTACCCTGGTCTGTGACTGCATTTGGGGGAATGTTACAGACCTGTACTTTTAACAAGCTACTATGTATATTCTTTTAACAATGTTAGTAAATGGGACTTACTTCTGGGCAAGTGTGGGTAGGATTGCAGCCTAGGATTGTTTAAAAAAAAAATTTCCTGTTTGATAATGTCACTGCCGGTCACAGCATCACTTCCTGTGGGTCCTGACAAGATTCTCATTCTACAAAGTGGGTCCTGGTGCTAAATGTGTGAGAACCACTGCACTGGAAGATATCAAAGAGAGGAGCAGTCTAGGACAGTGGTTCCCAAACTTTTTAGCACCAGGAGCCACATTTTAAAACAATACTCTGTTGGGACCCACCTAGCTTTACCAGACTTTTTAAAAAGGAGGTATAGAAAGAAATAATATTTTATTATTTATTTATAAGTAATAATAACCAGAAAGAAAGACCCACAAACATTTATCTCTGCATATTTACACTTACTTGCAAACTGTAGGAGCTCAGCTCCTTTTAAGACAGCAGCTACACAGTATCTGATGTTTGAATAGCTTCAGGGCTTAGGCAATTAGACACTGATATTTTCATCACCCTTTGGTGACCCACCAAAAATCAGGTCACGACCCACCAGTGGGTCCTGACTCACAGTTTGGGAACCATTGGTCTAGAAGGTTCAGCAGTAAATAACTGTCTGGCGTGCATGAATATTTAAGGAGGATCTGGTAGAGTTAAGATTGGAAAAGCCCACAATTATTTTTAAATATTTTTTAATAGCCCATGCTTGCTAAAAGCCTATAAATAAAGCAGGGTGCTCCAGGGAGCCTAGATAGGCCTCTGTTTTCATCCATCTCTAGTGACACTGAGAATGAATCCTGTATTTGCTGTTGTCACCCTGAACTTCATTTCAGCTGTGCATAGAACTCTTACATTTCCAAAATTTTCTGACTGAAGGCAATTTAATACTGTGCAGTTAAAGCAGAAACAATAAAAGTTGCCTTTGATTATAAAGAAAATGAAGATGCCTTTTCTCTAGTTTAACACTTCAGTCATCACTTATTTTGAACAGCATGGCAGAAGATACAGTTCACAGGTTAAATTTGACAAGGAAATAGGCCATGAAGTAAAAACAATTGATTATTTGGTAAATTAGGGTGTGTTTTTTTTTTTCCAAGAGCCCAATCCTATGCATGTCTACTCAGAAGCTAATTATAGCTACTGGGGCTTACTCCCAGGTAAGTGTGGATAGGATTGCAGTCAAAGTGCTGCTTGTGATATAGAAGATTCTTCTGATGTGACAGAAGTTTCTTCCACTTTATGAAAGTTAAACATCCTGACTTTTAATTTTCTTAGAAAAGAAACCCTTCCTCTTGCACTTCCCTTCTCCAGGGCTGTGGTGCAAGTGTCAACAAATATGTGAAATAATTGAACCTGTCTATTCTCCCACTGCCAAAACAAGGCTGTCCCATGACAGCAAAGTTATCCCACTCCTTTCTGTTAAATGGGAAATGGAAACAGAGTGTTTGTGGCTGGGAGGACTGAAAGATTAGGGTTTTTCCAGATCATACATTTAGTATACTGTAGTTTAGTTTATACTTTAGTATAAAACAGTTAGGTTTGCAAGATGCAGGACTAAGAAAAATTGACAGGATTTGCTTCTAAATGGAACTAAATATTATGATTACATATTTTTAAAGAACAATGAAATCTCAGAAACATCTGGAGTATTAAAATCTAGCACAAGCCATTAAAAATGGTCTTAAAATGTGCTAGAATGACTGGGCAAATTTTTAAAAAAGGCTTTGCTTGATCCCAAAAAGACATCAGCGTCGTGCCAGGTGAGCTTCTCTGGGAGAAGAGCAGTCCATACCTGGGGCACCACAATGCCAAAGGATCTCTCTTCAGTCACCACCTGCCTAACTTCAGGGGATGGAGGGCCTAAAGGAGAGTCTCAAAAGAAGAACACAGGATTGGACATACACATATGTAAGAAGACAGCACTTTGGGTAGGGGGTGCATTTATTTTAGAACATGGGAAAAACATGTTCTAAAAACATGTTCTAAAAACATGTTCTAAAAACATAAAAAAACATGCATTTATTTTAGAACATGGGAAAAATTGGACTACGAGCCCAATCTTATGCATGCCTACACAGAAGCAAATCCCACTGTAGTCAATGGGGCTTACTCCTAGGTAAGTATGGATAGGATTGCAGCCTAAATTGAGCCTATTTGGTTCCTTTTTCATTTCTTTGCAATGACTGAGGAGAGGTCCTAAATGAAATGAAGAGATATGTGCCATTTGTTTCAGAAGCTGCTCCCATTTGTTTCTGTAATAGGATCTTACCCAAGCAGTGGTGGCCCTTTTCTTTTTTAAACTATGGTGGTGGTGACGACCGCATCAGAGCTGTCATGCACTGCCCTGGCTCCTGGGGCAGTGACATCACAATGTCATGTGACAATGTGACATTACTTCCAGGTTCTCTCCAAAGGAGAAGACTCTGGCAGCTTCACACTCCTCCTCCTGTGGAGGCTTCCCTTGAAGAGCCACCACAGCAGAAGGAACAGGGGCACAAAGTCGCCAGCACCTCTTTCTCTGAAGAGAACCCAGAAGTGACTGCCTTGCGCCACTTGCAGTGCAAGGCAATCATGTCCTGGTTCTTGCCAGAGGAGCAGCACTTGCTGTGGCAGCTTCATGTCTTCCATTCCTTTTCCTGTGGAGAATCAAGGGGAAGCTGCCAGTGCCTTTTCCATAACTAGCACCAAGCCTGAGAGGCAGTCATGGGCCACCCCTGCCCAGGGCAGGTGCTCTTCCAATGTCCCTTTCTTTCCAATATTGACCACCATGTCCATTTCTCCCCCCTCCGATGTCCTTGGTGTGGTGCCAAAGAGTTGTGAAACAAAATGGTAACTGCAAAGTTTTTGTGGCAGCCGCTATTCCCCCCCTCCCCCCACTGCTCTGGAGTAACACTGTGCCTGAGAAATTGTGAAGGAAAATGGAAGCTGTCAGGAAGATTCTCTTGCCTCTTTTTTGAAATTTCAGTGATTTAAAAAAGAAAAAAGAATATGCAACTAATTCCACTCCATAGGTGATCCCCCTCCCTGCTTATGTAAATGACTGGGGGTTGTTAATGAAAATGGATAGCATTTATAATGAAATCAATATGATTTTAATGAAAAATGAAACCAAAAGGATTTTAATAGTGAAAAAGGGGAATAGTGAAACAAACAAACACTTATGGCCTAGACTTTCCTTTAAGTAGCCAGGTCCCAAGCTTTATAGGAGTTGCTTATATAGGTTGGCTATTGAAGCTTTATAGGTAACAATCACTGCTTTGAATTGTGCCCAGAAAGAGACTAACAGCCAATGCAGCTGTTCAGAAACAATGAAGTCTGTTCCCTATTGCTGGTCCCGGTGTGTAATCTAGCAGCTGCAGTTTCTACAAAGTGGAGTTCCCAAGAAGTCTTCAATGACAGCCCCCCTCCCCCCCCCCACACACAACAGTAATCAAAACAAGAGGTTATCATGGACTGGATAACTATTACGCATTTAATGGGTAAGCATACTTGTGAACAATTCAGCACATTATCTGAGAAGGCCCTTAAACTACACTGGGAACAATTCTTTCTTTTACATCATTTTCTGAACCAGTGCAGATACGATATCACCCTTCCACACATATGATAGTCATGTGCACCGATTATAACTGTAGTTGCGCTTTTTCTCTCTTGAAATAACAGAAGCTCTACCTCCTTAAGACATTTTCCCGTCGCTTGCTGGCGTCAGTTACTTTTCCTCTAAGCAATACAAGCAGGGGCCTGGCCATATGACAGCACTGTAGTCCTGTTCACAATTCTCTCAAAGCAACCAGTGTTTGAAATCTCCACTTCCTGGAGAAATAGCACAGGAGGGAGTGAAGGGGGATCAAATCAAGCCAGTAACATTATTTGTGGCTCAAGATTTCACTCTGGTTTTATTTTCCAACTACTGTACTGTACATACACTGGGGTTGGCTTTTTAAAAAGCCCTTTCAGGAGTAGACCTGCCCATCCACCCACCTGCACACAGAATGCTATCAATCTGCATGGCTCCTTGCAGAGTCAGAACAAGAACGCATGTCCCTTCGGCAAGGAGGTTGAAATCATCTTGTCTGTAACTGACATGGGAGGCAAGTTGGAAGGAAGGAAGGTGTACATGAGAGTAAATGGGAAGAAGGATATGCATTCAGTTCAGTTAATAATAATAATAATAATAACTATTTATATACCGCTTTTTAACAAAAGTTTCCCAAAGCGGTTTACAGAAAAAAAATCAAATAACTAATGGCTCCCTGTCCCAAAAGGGTTCACAATATAAAAATATGCAAAAGAACACCAGCAGACAGCCACTAGGAAAGACACTGCTGGGGAGAGGTGGGCCAGTTACTCTCCCCCTGCTAAAAAAAAAGGAGCACCCACTTGAAAAAGTGCCTCTTACTAGTTAGCAGGGGTTATGTGTTATGTGCATTTAGATGCATTTGTGCATTTAGATGAAATTTCAAAAAGGGTGAGAATTAAGGTTGTGTCCAAAGCTTTGCAGAAAAGGTGGGCTTTGAGGAGGGATTTGTAGAAAGAGGCTAAAGAGTAAAGAACTGTCACTTAAGTGTTGTGGGAGGGATTTTCAGGCACAGGGGCAAGCAAAGGAGAAAGGAGTCATTTGATGAAGCCAGAGTAAAGGATAAAGCCAGCACGTCACCATACTTTTAAATTTACAAAATAAGGTCATTGTAAATAAGGCCTAAGGTTTGTGGAAGTTGGGTCAATGCTTCCTGTTCTCCTAAGTGGTAGAAGTACTGCAAGTGGCGGAGATGACAGTGTGTGCTACAAGGCCACCAGCTCACATGGTTGGTGGCCATACACGCACCAATGGAGGAGCCACCCACTGCCAGCACTGGTAAGTTGGTGATGGAGGTGGCAGGTGGGAAGAACTGGGTAGAAAGGATATGAATGGGGGAGTGTCTGGCGAGCAGGAGGTGGAACAGGGGAGGGAGGGGTGGATCCTGGTGGCACTGACATGTGCCAGGATCATCCCCATTCACCCCCCAGTTCCCTCTCTCTTAATCTCAGTTTTGTGTCAGCATAATGGCCGGCACAGACCAAGGAGACCCATTGGAGAAGCAGAGACGTATGACATACATTTTGCACCACTGGAGTGCAGGTTCTGGTGGTGCAGCAGGCCCATAGCACTGGCCCCTGACTGTTTGAACTGGTCCTGTGACATAGGTGCATACGTATACATGGATATGGCCAATTCTCACAAACCTAAGCTTCATGCATGTCAAGGTGCTATATGTGCATAGGTCTGCATCTCAAATACATTCACTAGTGAAAGCATGGTCACCTAGAAAATAAAGGGAGTTGTGTTCCATATTTTCATACACTATTATATAGAGAAAAACATATTGGAGAAAAATAAAATTTATTATATACGTTAAGTCAGTGCTGTTAACATAATGCTGTCTGTATGTTTGATCTATGTGCCCAAGTTTAGTTTAGGTAAAAATCCATGTTCAAGCAATAGAGAATGAAAAAAAGAAATGAAGCAGAAAATGTAAGAGGATGAGGAGTAATCAGATGTATTGTTTGGGTATATGATTCTCTCCCCAGCCCCATTGTTTTGTCCATCTCTTAGCTACTAATCTCCTAATTTCATGCCTTCTGTCTTCTCCCCCATGTTTTAAAACCTGGATGTCTTAGTGTTTCCCCTTTTTACCCTAATGTTGACATATAATTGACATACTTGTTAAACGGCTTGACCTACTTGTAGAAGATTAGTTAAGCAAGTGCTAAATAAATGGTGATAATTGATTACTTGTAATAGTCACCAGTGATACTGGGGCATTAACAGGCAGAATTGCAGCTTTTTGTCTATGGATTTTCAACACTTCCACTTGTAAAATTGCAGGATTTTCCCCATAAGACACTTTCAGAGTGACAGCATTTTCCTGTATCACCGCAGATCAGAAGTTACTGTCAGTCTCATAGCTTCCAACCCAAACCATTTGAGAGCAATTTTAGGTATTTAATGAGGGCTACATTCATTTTTTATTTAAAAGTAAAGAAAAACAATGAAAGAATGGCAACTACAACAGATCACACCAGGCAACAGACGGTGAACTTATTTGCCTGCCAACCCTCAGGGGCTCATGATACTCACAAGAGAGAAAAGCAAGTTGAGGCTAGCACAGACACTCTCAAATAAAACCAGTGGAGTAAGGCAGTGGTTCTCAATCTTATTTTGACTGGGGGTTCCCTTGATCTACTGGGCCATTGGCTGTGGCTCCCCATTAGGGCTACAATCCTATACAGTGTATAGGGCAGCAGGTTTTTTTGGCGAGGATTCCGTGGCTCTCCACAGAGCCATGGCTCACAGTTTGGGAACCACCAGAGTAAGGGAAAGAGCAAGTAAACCTCAGTCTCTAAGCCAGGGGTGTCCAACACTTTTCATAGAGGACTGAAGTTAGCATTCAGGGTGCTTGCTGAGGTCCATGATATCATTAAGCAGAAAGTTACATCATTAAGCAGATGATGACCAGAAACAAGCGCTTTGTTCTCACATAGCAACTCATTAGCTGCAAATAACAGACGAGAAAATGTGCTAACCTTGTTCATATTTTCAAGATATGAGAGCCAAATCATCAAGCTGGAAGAACCCAATTATAACTGGGACCAGATAAAATGCTTCCAGGGGCCACCTTTGGCCCGCGGGTCTTATGACATCCCTGCTCTAGGCTTTTCACTGCTCATTATCCACGATCCCTCTTGCCAAAACTCACTGGTACCTAGGCCCTGTTCATATGTTGTGACAACCATGGACAGCACCCACAGTTACGGGGCTAGTGTGTCAGAAACTGGAAGTTGCGTCTTTTTGCCTGCTGGGCTCATGAACAGACCATAGAGGCTATGAACGGACGCCTGCAGCTCAAACAACCTCCGGAGGTGAAGGGAGTAGAGTTCCCCTTGGCTCTGGAGGGTGGGGGCAGGTGTTTGCCTGTATCCATGGTTTTAAGTAACTGAAGGGGGGGGGTTCCAGAATGGACCCCCATGGATACAGGGGCATGTCTCTCTCTCTCTGTGTAATAATAACAAATTGTGTTGGCAACCTTCAGTCTTGGAAGACTATGGTATCGCACTCTGGATGATGGTTCTGGCATAGTGTCTAGTGTGGCTGAAAAGGCCAATTCGGGAGTGACAATCCCTTCCACACTGGGAGCAAGTGTAGTGTGTCCCTGGTCTGTCTCCCTGGCTATGGGCCTTCCTTCTTTGCCTCTTTGCCTCAGACTGTTGGCCAAGTGTCTCTTCAAACTGGGAAAGGCCATGTTGCACAGCCTGCCTCCATAGTCTTTCCAGACTGAAGGTTGCCAACCTATAATAACAAATTAGTCTGATGGATTTCAATGGGAGGAGGAATTAAGCATACTTTAAAATATTTCCCATTGAAATTAATTGTACTTCATAGAACTTAATTTGGGCTGGATTGTGTAGCAAGTCCTGAGATGATATGGAAGGAACTGACAGGAAGGGCAGATATGAAGGATATGTATGCCTTCCTCCGAAGGGAAATCACAGAAGACCTCTGGGGCTGCCAGATATATCAAGTAGTGGCTGGATTAGGTCACTTGGCTGAATTCAACTGGCAATCAAAGGTGACCATACTGATTTGTATACCCAGAGGAGGCACTCATTGCTGTTATGTATCTATCATCCCAAAATATGTGCTGAAATTAACAAGGATATTATGGTGGCATTATAGGCAGATACATGAACACAGATATTTATAATCACTATTTTGATTACAGCAAAAACAGGAATCTTGCAGCACTTTGTAGACTATCAAATCTATTTCAGCGAAAGCAGTTGTAGGCTAGAGTCCGATTTAGCAGGCGTGAACTCCCTCCAACTTAATATTGACATAAACTTTTAGTCTTCATGGTGCTACAAAACTGTGATTTGGTGGCAACAGACTAGCAGAGCTACACTTGTGGAAGTTGTTTCCATTGAGTTGCATTAGCTTCAATTGTACTGAAATACTTAGGTCCTACACATTATTTGAAACCCCCTTGATGCAACCCCCTTGGCTAGAACACACTTCTGTTGCCTCATTAATCCTAGGATCTCACTCTCAACTATATGAAATCCAAATACTTGACCCTGTCATGCACTACCCTGGCTACTTGACCCAAGGGTTCTCCAAACCCAGGCCCGCAGGCCACATCTGGCCCTTGACAACATGTTAAGATATAAGATGAGGCCTGGGGCCAAAGGTTTGGAAACCTTTTGGAGACCCCTGGAGCAAAGGTTCACGAAGGTCTAGTACCAGACCTTGTTTGGAATCTGAGTACAACCCATGAATATGTGCAGGAATGTTAAGTGCTCTGAGTATGTGCAGAGGGCTACTTGACCAGGATTGGCTTTCAGCTGTCTCATTTTAGAAATGAAGCATTAGTTATGCATGCAGGAGTGGAAAAGTAGGCTGGAGGTCAGTGAATGTTTTGTGTATATTTTGCAACCATGTTTTTGCAAGGCAGGGACTTGTGACACTCTTCCACAATGCCAACTGAGCACTGCTCCTGGGGAATATGTCCTAAACTGGAATATGCCCAAATCTGGTGGTTTATTTATTTTTCACATTTTTATACCATTCTTCTTCTAAAGGAGCTCAGGGTGGTGTACATAGTTCTTCCCCTCCTTTAGTCCTCCCAGCAACACTGTGAGGTAGGTGAGACTGAGACATAGTGACTGGCCCAAAGTCACCCAGAAAGTGTCATGGTTGAGTGCAGAATTTGAATCTGGATCTTCATTAATTGTTTGACTCGGGGGGGGGGGGAATATATCACTCTAACACCTATGAATGAATGTATATTATTTACACTTTTATTTAAATTTCTCAACAATGCAACTTTAAAACGTCAACATATTTATACATACAGTTGTTGCATATATATATATATATATTTATAAAAATATTTTTAAGACTGAAGAACCATAAAGAATTGAAAAGACATTATTGCTACATTCCTGCATTCACCTGAAACAACACTCTGAACAATCTGAAAATGTCAAGCTGCAAAACTAAGTTTTCAACAAAAAACAAAATTATAAAAATATAACTTTTGAGAATATTAAAAGGAAAAAAATCTTTCAGTGAAGTGCCAATGAAGTACCGCAGTAACTAGTTATTACAATAAATTTGTTTATATCAGCTATGGAAGCCAAAATATTTTTTTTTATAATGATCACATAGCCTGGGGAAGGGGATAAGAGACAAGTCTGGGTATCACTCTTTATTACACATGTATACGGAATACAACTGTGATAGGGACAGAATCATGCCCACTGAGCTCATCCCCAAACTGTGCAGTCAACAGAAATTGTGACAGGAGCTCTAAGGGCATCATTTATGCATGTGACTGGGAGTCACAATTGTGAACAGTTGCCTATCATGCATTCAGAGCTCATGCCTGCAGTTTCTTTTATGACTTCTGCTAAATCTGCGAGGTCAGGGGCATGATTCTGCTCCCCTTTCACACATGCAAATGTGATAAAGTTGAGAACAGGGCTACAGAATGACCACAACCCAGAAGCTTCAGTACCCATGCACGGTTTTGAGGCACAGAATTTTGTGCCTGCAACAATTTCCTCATTCTCCTCATAGGGGATGGCCTGCATGTGTAATAACAAATCCTGGGTGCAGACAGAATATTTCCCTTCACAAAACAGAATGATAAGCCCCTGCGTATGTGGTGGCTGTAATCAAGCCTTTCTCCCCACACCAAACCTCAGCAAAATCCAGAAAGGTGCAACAGCGTAAGCAACTCCAGTACAAGCGTTTACTTTTGAAAACTGGCAATTTCTGTAACTAGAATTCCAAGTGACAAGAAATAAAATCAGCTATATATCCGATATACAGCAAAAGCTAGTGCTATTCAGTGTAAACTGAGAAGGAATCTGGCAGTATATGCTTTATTTAAAGTTACCTTGCATTTGGGCAAATAGTTAACTCTTAACAAGGAAATGTAAACTCAACAGAAGAGGCTGGTATATTAAGTACAAATAACTGGGCAATGAAATTCTGGCCCACTGCAAATAGGGTACTTCCTCAGTACTCAGTCTATCACTTAAATGCTTTTCTTCAAGGTTTTTACTGATTTACGGAAAATCAAAGGGTTCTCAAAAATTCTAAGCATCTTTTGTGTTCAGGGCCAGTAGGGATTTTTTTTTTTTAAATCAAAAACAACAACAAATCATTCCTGAGTTCACCTGCCTGCTAAATGGAATTTTGGCTCAAACATAAACATGTTCAAGTCTCCAACAGTTACTCTTCTTATCAATATTGCCACCCTTGCAGAACACAAAAAGCTGGGGAATAAGCAAAGCTTCACAGCTGCACAGCAATGAATCCAAGAGATGCTTTGGGGAGAAAGGCAAAACTCCTTGATTTAAAAAAATTTGACAGATGAGCTTTCCCATTTAAAGGTATATAGTTCATACCATTAACATCTTGTCTATTTGCTTATGTAACCACAGCAGCTATACAAAGAACATATGATTGTCTGAAATCCAGACATATGCCTCCACCAGATCTAAAACTGAATTAGATGTTACATTTTCTTACACTTACTTGAGATGGGGATGCAACTATTTTGTTAACTTGGAAACGACCATTCAACAAACAGTGTAGTTCCCCCCCGCCCATGCTGGGGCTCACTGGAAGGCACCCAGAGTGTTGTGTTTGCAAAAGTTGTGCTGGCACAAGCCACCATCCCCAACCCCTCCTTCTTACTGAACCCACTGAGGGTCAGATGACCTTTGGCAATGGCATGACACGTCGCATGGGAAGGCAGCAGAGAGAGGTGGGAACAAATGGAAGTCAGGAAGGGAACTATCAGCAAAGTATGCCTCTGCTTTCAGTTCGCCTTTGCAGCTTCTGCTTGTTTCCCCTCCTGATGCAGCTGTCCTATTCCACGTGGCTGTCAAGCATCATCTGAACCTCAACATTGCACTGGTAAAAAGGAGAAGGTTGGAAAGCTGGCTTGCACTCATGTAAGCATAACACATGGAAATTGATGAAAAGGCTGACTTTTCATACTGGAATGAAGAAAAGTATACTGGACATTCATTCCTAAATTGTAAAATACAGGGATGGATCTGAACCTACAGTATGCATTCCAAAATTTAGGATGGGAGTAGATCATGACTGTCTTTCATGTCACCCTACCCTCACCCAGAATGAGAGCTACAGAACAGCCAAATCATTCTGAGCACCCTAGAAGGTGACCCATCATCTTTACTTGATCAAGATTATCAGAGACTGTTCTGGGTCTCTCTGTTTCCTTCCAGTGGTATCTTCTGCTCAGAATGTCATCTTTTTCTTTCGCTTGCATTTCTAATACTTCAAAGTACGGCAAGTAATTGAAAGTGACTTGAATATTTGCACTCACTCATTTTAAAACATAAACATCAGATTTCTTGAGCTTCAATTTAAAAAAAATATTTTTTTAAACCCCATCCCAAGGTTTCATTATGTTCTTCCCCACTCCTGGATCTGGTTCTATACTAATGCATATGACATAGCAACTATACACATATTCTAGCAAACAGTGTAATACCTCTGCAACTGTGATGAATAATCTACTTTTGTTTCTAACTTTGTAATTTAAAAAAGAGAGAGAAAATTACTGCAGTATTCCCACAACCCTTGATGCAAAAGTGAATAAAATGAGAGCAACCAGTAGTCATTCCTAAAATAACAGTAGATTCTCCATCAGGACTGGACTGGCCGAGTCTATCATCAAGCATTTTCGTGTGTGAGTAGGGGCTGAGTAGATGAAGCACTGCTGCCCACTGAGTTAATTCTCACCAAATGATCTGCAGCATTTCCTTGACCGCAAATGCCACTTGTGATGTTTGAGTACATCTGGAGAAGACATAATTTAAGAGTCATTACTGGATATCAAACCACCAATCAATTCCTTTGCATTTCTTTGAGGAGAGCTCAGTTACATCTGATGGATGCATGAACAAGCCCTGGATTGGGACCCAGGATGGAATGTGGCTTCCTATTCTTCTTATAAGCTATTCAGTATCAGCTAGGTACTTGCAAGCCCTAACCTGTGAGTGCCTAACCTTCCGCGCTGCTTCTCTTGTTTCCCCCTGCAGCTTTCTGCTCCTGCCTTCTGTTTCAGTCCCTCGTTCTCCAGGTTCCCTCTGCTTAGTTGCTCCATCCTAGTTCCCTTTCTCCACATCTGCCCACATCCAGGAACCCACATCCTGCACTTGAACGGCCTAATTCACCTCCCTTGGTCAGTCAAGGACTAATAGCTTCAGTAACCTCTGAGCTTTGTCAAAAAGCAAAGAGAACATCATTGGATACCAGCAATGTCCAGTCTTTTCATATCTTTCATCATCATTGAAATCTAGAAATGATTATGATTTGATGTCTACCTTGCCTTTTGATCCATATGGATCCAAGTGTGTGGCATTTAAAAAAAAAATTACATTGGGCATGCTTTCATCTCCTGACATTACTTCCATCGCATAACATTGCTCTGAGGTGGCCAACCGTCATTAGGTTATTGTGGCAGTTCCCATCTCTTTTCACCCCCCTGCATGACAACTGGATGGTCAGCTATCTGGCTGTATGCTCCCTCCTACCATCTCCCCAGACCAGCATACTATTATGATTGCATACTCTCCTGCATTAACACAGGTCAAACACTCAGGAATTTCTGCAACCAGCTAAGATGACCCCATTGTTTTAAGAAAAGCTGCTGACTTTGGACCACAGTCCATTAAATGCTGTCTGTACAGTAAGGTCCGCTGGAATGGGCAAAAGGTATCCAAGGGCCATATTTAAAGATTGCCTCCTTGCACTTAAAGCTTCCTGCAACTGAGAAAACCATGTGATGCTTATGAAATCGGAATAGAAAAATTTACAGTGTCATAACTACATTAAACAGGACACTCAACACTAATCTTCTTCAGGAAGCCAGGCTGAAAGGCTCAGTGCTTACATGGCTTGTGGTATCTGAAATCTGCTTTTCGATCAGTTGCACAATTTCCTTAAAAGTTGGCCTCTGTAAAGGATCAACATCCCAGCAACTCTTCATTATCTGATACCTGAAAATATGGTTAGAGTTTATCAACTGAGAATCTTACAGCAGAGAACATGTAACTAATTATTATTATTATTAACAGTATTTATATACCACTTTTCAACTAAAAGTTCACAAAGCGGTTTACAGAGAAAAATCAAATAACTAAATGGCTCCCTGTCCCAAAAGGGCTCACAATCTAAAAAGATGCAAATGAATACCAGAAGACAGCCACTAGAACAGACAGTGCTGGGGTGAGGTGGGCCAGTTACTCTCCCCCTGCTAAAAAAAGGAGCACTCACTTGAAAAAGTGCCTCTTACCCAATTAGCAGGGGTTAAATGCGTACCAGCAATCCACAAGTAAAG
Source organism: Tiliqua scincoides (assembly GCF_035046505.1). Classification (NCBI taxonomy): domain Eukaryota; kingdom Metazoa; phylum Chordata; class Lepidosauria; order Squamata; family Scincidae; genus Tiliqua; species Tiliqua scincoides. Next base: position 66,520,003 of record NC_089826.1, read on the forward strand.
TGTACAGGACAATCTGAATCATGCAATTGCTTTTAAAACAAACCATTAGTTGGTTGGTGAAAAGTAGGAGCATCAGAATGACTGGCATACACTGTAAATATGTGCTGGAATCCCAAAGAGCTGGTGCAGCACAGTAGCTATATTGCCACCCACCAGTCCCACAGTTCCAACATATTGAATAATAGTGATCTTAGCAAGGTGATATATGCGATGCACTATGAATATGTTGGTGATACATAAATGCTAAAACTACACTCACAGCAGAGTTCCTCTGAAGTGCTTGCATGGCTGAAAGATGAGCCATTTTTAAGCTGAAAAACAGTTTGCCTCTTTAGCTGTATATGTGGCTACTGGAGGAATGTCAAAGAAATGTTCCAACAGTACATGAAACTCTTAGAGCAAGGGTGTCAAACAGAAGGCCTGGGGGTCGGATGCGGCCTGTGGAAGCTTTTTATCCGGTCCTCAGGCTCTCATCTGCTGATCAGTGCTGTGGTGTTATGACTGAAAGGGCAGGCCACGTGAAAATTGGGCTCTCTCATATCTTGAAATATGATCAAGGTTTGTGTATTTTCTCCTCTGTTGTTTGCAGCTAATGACTTCCTAAGTAAGAAAAAAGTGCTTATTTTTTATTATGACCTGTTTAATGACATCAATTCCTGCTTAATGACATCACTTCCAGCCCCCAGCAGTTATCATTAATGCTATTTGGCCCTCAGCCCTTGGTATGAAACACGTTGATGATCTATTACCCTGTACATGCCCGATCTCGTCTGATCTCGGAAGCTAAGCAGGCTCAGGCCTGGTTAGTACTTGAATGGGAGGCCGCCTGGGGATACCGGGTGCTGTAGGCTTATACCATAGTCTTTCGAGACTTGAGGTTGCCAACCATGAAACAAGTTTGACACCCCTGTCTTAGAGGATGGACTTGTAGAGTCGGGCAACCATGCAGGTGTTGTGAACTGGTTTGTCTTTGTCAATGGAATGTTTCTCTAAATGTCTCCCCAAATCCATCTCGTAGAGCTCCTTTGCGTCACTGTTCTGATCTAGGATGCCCCTTGCCTTATTCCCATTCTGCCTTTCCTTGTGCATCATCTCTCCTCGCATCTCTCTCCTTCAGGGCAGGGACTACATCTAACTCTATTTATAAAGGGCCTTGCACAGTGCTGACAGTAAATAAAAAATAAAAGCAACAGGTCCAGAAGAACCAGTTATCAAAACCAGCTGATCCTCATAGCTGGCTTCATCTGTTCAACAAAGTAAGTCAGTTAAAGTGGCAAATTAGGTCAGGTTAACTTTGGAATATCACGTTCTATTTAGCAAGTTTTCTTTATTTGGTTGTTATTTGCTTACTGCAGTTTAGAAAGTGTTGGCTGTATTCCAAATTTCAGTGGTTCAACTTTTCTACCTCAAACTCTGGGACTGCATTCACATTTCTATTCCAGATAGAACAGTGGTTCCCAACCAGGGGTACATGTACCCCCAGGAGTACCTGCCAGGTCTTTTAGGGGTATTTGAAAAAAAATTGAATAATGGCAGAAAAGGACAGATCTGTATTAGAATGCCTTGTGGGGCTGGCAAGGCAAGAAGGAAGGCAGCTAACTTGCTGTGAAAACCCCATCAACTTCTAGTTTTTGGTCATCAATTTGTGTATTATCAGACATGGATCAGTAGCTGAAAAAACAGCAACTTTATTAATTATAAACATTCTGCTAATGTGAGGGGCACAGTTTATGGAAATGGGCTGCCAAGCGAAAAAAAGTTGGGAACCACTGCAGTAGAAGACAGGCTGAAAAATTCATGGGAAATACCTGCTGAATGTTCAAGATGGTGGCGGGCCTTGCATGAGCAGGACTTCCAGTGGTTGGGATGAAGTGAAGGGGGCACAAATATATGCAGGGCCATAGCTCAGCAGCAGAGCACATACTTTGCATGGGAAAGGTCCCAGGTTAAGCCAACTCAGGTTAAGGCAGCTTCATACAGTATGCCTATCATACATCTCTAGTTAGAAGTTGGGCCTCAGAACTGGGTTGGAAAGGGACTTCTGCTGCTTCCAGAGCAGCTTCTAGTCAAAGGTAACAATACTGGGCAAGACTGACCAATGGCCCAATGCAGTGTAAATTGACTTAACATGCTCATATATAAATGTACTAAATTGATATTATTTATAGACTTTACAATCCAGCTTTACTTGGTGAAGGATTTTGTGCACCATGTTACTGGATGCTGTTTTTTGGATTTATTTTTCATAAAGGTTTGACTTTGAGTATAGATCATTACACAAATGTGATGTCCCAATCCTACATATGTGTAGTTGGGACATTGCTTTTGCTGGAGCTTACCCCCAGGTCAAATGTGTTTAGTACCAACTTTAAAGCAATGGTAAGGTTTCTGCGAATATCTACAGTACAGTTACTGCTACAATCCTAAGCACACTTACCAGGAAGCAAGCTTCACTTAGTTCAGTGGAGCTTGTTTCTGAGTAGACATGCATAGGATTTCACTGTTATTCTACTAACTGCAACTGAGGAAAGGAGTAAAAAAAAATCTATTTTTAAATTAACATTTAAAACATTAACATTAGGCATATTTCATGTCAAAATTATGACAAGATTGGTCTCTCACATTTCAGCAGGTGCAAAATCTGGGCTCAACATTCTGTATCCTTCCTTAATCTTTTTATAGAACTTGGAATCTACTGGCATTCCAGGATAGGGACTGCTTCCTGTTAACACAGAAGTTGACTGTTAATATGTCATATCTTTGGAATAAAGAAAAAAAATAATGAATTTATTCAAGGAGGGAAAGAAATGTAGTTTTAGATTCTTGCTGATTTGTGGAAGGTAAAGATAACCACATTTACCTAGAGAAAAGAGTTCCCAAAGCAATATTCCATAAGACCAGACATCGCTCTCAAATGTGTACACACATTCAAAAATACTTTCAGGTGCCATCCACTTCACAGGAAGCCTTGCCTTTACAAAGATTAAAAACAAAAACACAGAAGAGTCTCATATAAAATGTATGCCAATTATTAGCAAAACTGTCAGATTAATTCATTTAAATTATGTAACCGACTCCCTTTTAACCATTAATCAACAATTACAAGCGTGCCCCAGGATTCATGGGAGATAGGTTCCTGGGCCTTCTTGGAAATCAGAAACTACAGATATGGGAGATGCCTATCTCAAGGTCCCTGCAACCCCCCTCAAATGGTCATTAACGCAATTGTTACTTGCCCAAGGCTAAAGTTCTTCCTTAAGCCAGGTCACTCTAAGCTTAGAAGCTCATAGTGACCTTCAGGTTGCCGCCCAGCAGCCTGGTTGCTTGAAAATAATTTGATCTCAACAGGAAGTGGAAGTTATCACTTTGTATCATGATCAATCTAGTTATTTTCAGGGTGACCAGTGACCCTGAAAATGGTCAGGGTGGCCAGTGACCCACACTAGTGACCAGGGTGTCAGAAGACAGCCTGAAGGTTGCTATGAGCTTCTAGGTTTATAGCGACCTGGTTTAAGAAAGAATTTTAGCCTTGGGTGAGTCTAACAATCACACAAATGAGCATGTGGGGGGTGCATCTGCAGATAAGTGAAACTGCAGATATGGAATCTGTTAATATGGCCCCCCTGTAATTACATTTAAATACCTTTTCTATACTACCAAAACATCAACATAGCTGTGTTTTTCAGATCATGACAAAGCTGAGAAAACAATTACATCTGACTTAACAAAAGCTGACACACACCATCAGAAAGGACAAAATTAAGATCTGGCCCAGGAAGGGCATGGGTTTGGCAGCATCAATGGCAGCCGAATCTTAACTTCCCTTCCCAGACCTCCAAGTCTGCCCCAACCCACAGGATGCAGTGCAAGCTGTTTTGACACACCTGCATTGGTGGGAGGGGAAAGCAGAGGATTGGGCTGTGAGTCCAGTATCCCAAGAACTGAGCTATTAGCTTTCAAGGCAGCTTTGTGCTTGTCTTTCTTGAGCAGTGGCTCCCCATACTTCACAGTAAATCATTTTTAAAGCAGAAAAATGCTGCGAAAGCAGTTTATGATCTGGCACTTGGCAAGGGGGCTGCCGCTCCAAGGAAGAAATATCAAAAGTCCTACTAGGTTCCCTTTTAGACACATCTGAAGTAGCTCCCTAGTCTGATTCTTTCTATACAGTTGCCACAGTTTGTCTAGTTACTATACAACCAATTCCAGTTTTGACATCAGTACAGAGTTTATTTCCTGTAAACTACATGATGAACCTTCTCATCTGACATCCAGTGCACACTCTCATGTTGTTATTGCTCCACTTCAAAGGATCACACTGTACATTTCATTGAACAGCTACCACCATTGGGTAGGACAAGAACTTGTCGTTTGGTTTAAGGGAAGCAATTTGTGCCGTTGCTTTATCAAATAATGTGCAGCAAAAGCCCTCAATTAGAACAGTAACCTTAACATCACTGTATATTTGATCACCCCAAGATGACTGAATTGCTCCTGCTATAGACCAAAGTGATGGCTGCTGTCACTTTCCAGAATGATCAGAGTTCCCTTAGCATCTGGTTTGAGATTATGCCAAACTCAATTAAGGGGACATCTTCTGTCCCCAGTTCCTGACAGCTGCAGTTGATTCCTCTTCTCTTTCAGACCATGAAACATCAGGCAACTCAGGACACTGAAAACCCCTAATCTAGACAAATGGAATGTAATTACTTACTGCCCACCTGCAAGCTGTTGCCCTGCAAATATCCTAGATGCAGAAACTTAGCCTGGGGGCTGAAAAACTAAACCTGGACACTCACTTTAGTTTCTCTGTCTGAGTAGATGCTATTAGGGGACACTCAGTCACCAGTTTACCTCATCTCGCATCGCATATTGCAAGGGAAAAATCACAAAATGGAGATCAAAACTGATCTGAGAGGCAGGAATGCAGGCTTCTTTGTTTGAGCCTGGCATGAGATGGATCCTCATTATTTCAAGAGACAGCTTGAACTGCACCCCCAACGTGCAGGAAGAGATTATGGGTTTATTCAAGAGATTTAGTTGAGAGGAAGTTTATTCCAGGAGAGCCCATTTGCACTGAGCTAACTGATGACAGAAGGGTCCTCTTTTGTACCTTCTGTTTGGAAGGTCAGCTCGCTTTGTTTCCTCCGCCTGTTTCAATTCTGACAGTCCAACCCCACGTAAATTCCTGCACAATGATGCAGTGGCGCTGTCACGAGTGACGCTGCATCCCGCAGGTGATTGCTGGCTGCTGGAAATCATTTGGATTGGACTTGCAAATTGTGCTCCTTCCGCAGAAATGATTAGGTGGCTAGCAGATTCATGGTACGATCTACAGTCATGAGAGTCAATGTTTTGCCCAAACATACTTACATTTCCTTTAACCACATAATTGGAGTCATTCTGGATATCTCGTGCAAGACCAAAATCACAGATTTTTGTTATCCGACCATGAGTAAGGAGGATGTTCCTTGCTGCTAAGTCTCTGTGAATGCACTGAAAGAGCAAAACAAAATTTAATAAACCCACAAAAAATCAAAATAAAGAAAAACACAAACAAAAATAACGGTCCAGCAATGAAAATTCTAAACAGTCATGTTTTGTCCTTCCCAATTCTACATAGAGATATTTAAAAACAGTGTTATTTATTGTATTCAGAAGTAAGCCTATTGTGTTCAGTAAGACTTGGGCTGTAATCCTATCTTATTCACTGGAAACAAACACCTCAGTGGAGAATTGCTGATCCATTCTATAAGACCAGCTTGCCAAAGTTAGTTGCCAATAAACTTGCCAGCCAAAATATAACTAGCAAAAAGAAAGAATAGGAACAAGGCTCTTATCGGATACAAAAGGAATTATGCCAAGGTAAACAGCAGGATCCTACAGTTTCTACTCTCCCTTAATTGCATTAATAAGGTGACATACAGAGGGATTTGTTTCACTTCTCCTGCCCTCTGACACTGCCAGCTAGAACACAATTCAAAGCATGTTTATTTGGACAAACGTTCCATTGAAATCAATGATATATGCTTCCAGCTAAAATAGTTAGGACCTGAAGTATTTTTATTTACTTGTTCTGCTCTTAATCATTTTGCTCAGCTACAAGGAGAAGTCATAGCCCAACAAGAGTCATGGATGATCTAATGCAAATTGAACCCAAACATTTTGCATGAAGCAAATAAAGTAGGTGAAGCACTTGAACATTTTCAAAAGGCTGCCTCAGTGCAATAGAATTGACAAGGATCAATGGTATCACTTCCACTAATGACACTTGCTCTAAAAATGTGCTTTTCAACATGTGGTAGAAGGGGAGGTACTTGAGTATAACAGGTGGTACTTGGACCCACTGCAATGGGAACTGCATAAAATTGCTCTGCCTGGCCTAGCCCAGCCAAAAGTGGAGATGACTGGGGTGGAAGAGCACCAGCAGCAAGGTGTGACTGCACAGTGGCCCAGCTCTCAAAAGAGGTGTGGGCTGGGTAAGAAGAATGCAAAATGGAAGAGAAGATGAGGAGAAAACAAGGAACAGAGAAGTTTCTTCTTAATGCACAGACAACCATGAGGCAAGCTGCTCACTTCTACACATAGCAGCTGATGGAAGTGGTACTTAGGCAAGTAGTACTCCTGATGGAAGTGGTACTTAGGCAAGTAGTACTCAGTAAAGGTGGTACTCAAAAGAAAAAGGCCAACTGTATTAGGGTTAGATTTCTTGACCAAAACACTCCCTTGCTGATGCCATCACATGGCCCCCCACCTCAACTGGCTGGGGAGAATCTGGCTCAGACTGAAGAACCAATCTGGTTATGTTCCTAACCATCACAATCTCTTTTTCCCCAATGGGACGTGCAGCTGCCAGGTAAGAACTGGTGACTTGCACTCCTAATCTGGCTTGGGCAGGGGTGGAAGACATTGGAACAAATCAAGTCAGATGCAAGACACCAGTTGGCTCTCCCTCCTTTAAAAAAAAAATCACTCCTTAGTGCCATTATGCACATTTTAATATCACTCTATGCAAATACACCATTACTTCCCAACTTACATTTTTAGAGGCAAGGAAGCTCATCCCCTTAGCCACTTGATAAGAAAAACTTAATAGGTCTTCAATATCTAGAGCCAGTTCATCATCTTCTAAGATAGCAATGGTGACATCCTGATTAGCAAATGATCCTAAGCAACACAAGTGAGAATAATACATTAATGCATTAATTATGGCAGTGTGGGAAGATAGCACACTTTCTATTAACAGAGCATGGCACCAAATTAACATTGATGCGCTACTCAAACACATTATCTATTATCAAATGTGAAGTAATTCTGAACATCCTATCTAAATTCATCCAGCCAATGGAAAACTATAAAATAATTTTCAGCTTCAGTGTACATTGTTAAAAGTTCTATTGCACTGAATTAGATTTTTTAATTGGACGTGTGTTTATAGGTACAAGTAATTTTAAAACTGAAGTAATTTGCCTTTTTTCCCCCCTTTCCTGCTGCCAACTTACCTGACCTCCCTGGGCTTCTATTAGAGGCTTTGGTGTGGATGATCTGAGAAACTCCTGGTTTCATATCCATATACTCATTGCAAGCATCACTGAATGTAAAGCAGAGGAACTATGAAGTCACAATATATAGGTTATTTTTGCAACATAAATAAAAACCAGCTTTTATAAAGGAATCATCTACAGAAAATGTAAACCTCTAGGTACTAAAATATTATTCTGGATCCAGCATCTACACCTAGAGCTCTAGCTGTTTCCCCAGCTCTAGGAGTGGGTGACAGATGGGTCCTCACATACTGTGAATGATCCTGGATTGTGGGCTGATGAACAAATGAACTTGCATTTGGCTTCAAATAATCTGGATACCTGGATATCACATGACATGGTCAAGACAGGTAACAAAGCTGGAAGCCACTTGAAGAAATACAGACTGTGTGATTTCCATATTAAGCTATTATCCTTATAATTTGTATGAGGACCTGAACTGCCAACCCTGATTACTATCCCTGTATTTTCATACTAGTTCTGGAAACATCTGGCAGACAGGTAGACCACTGGTTAGTTGAAGGGTAAGGTGGAATGTTCACGTGAATCTGTAGGAGATTTAGGGCCTAGTCATAGCCAGCTTTCCAGTGCTGATGCAGCCACAATGCAAGGGAACCTGTTCCTTTACTTTGAAGAGGCCTCCATGATATCCCCCCCCCCAAAATACAGCAGGTGGCCCATTGGCACATCAACGCTGGAAAGTTGGATAGGATTGGGCCCTTAAAGACCTAGTCAAAACCCTTGTGTGGAATAATTTCAGCTCCACCAGAAACGAGAACTGGGGTGGTGGACTGAGCCATGAAGCTCAAGATTCAGATCCCTGCACAAAGTTCAGAAGAGGGCAAGGGACCATCTCTCAGTCCAGACTACCTCAGAACGTAGCTGTAAAGGTAAAATAGTGAAAAGTAAAACAAAAGGTAAAATACTGGCCTTTTGTGCACCACCGGAACTACTCAGAAGAAAAATGAAATAGAAATGGATAAATAAAAGGGGCTCCCCCCCTCAGAAAATGGGTACAAATCTATAAAAAGCAAGAACACACAAAAGATGAACTGTAATTTCCTGGCAATGTCAGAAAACACTGGCTCAGTGTCCTTACTATATGAGTTCTTTTTGATGAAGAAGGTTCTTGTAAACAGCTGTTTCTTCATGCTTTGGGCAAATAAAGGAGTCCCGTTTCCTTCGCAGAAAATTCAAAAGGTCACCATAGCAGCAGTATTCTGTGATGACCAAAGTGGGACCTGCAGATGCAGAGGAAGTTTGAAGCAATGGGTGAGTGTTGTATTATGGCTCATACATTTAAAAAAACAAATCCCTTATTTGGCTACACGTACAAAAATGGGCCCTTTCAAAACAAACTAGAATACTGTTTCAGCTTGAAAAGTCATGGTGAAATTTCATCAGCAAGCTTCTCTATTCAGAAGCTGGGCTCTATTTCTAATTAAAATGATGTCATTCCTAATTAATTATTTCCACACATCAATAGTGCTGCATTGTTGTCATTTTTTTTAAAAAAAGAATTAAATAAGTCCTGTGATAACGGTGCAAACCAGACACATCTGTTTCATTTTTGAGCTCTTCCTGAAGGAAGTTATCTGTTCCAAATGTAAGCTTCTAACATTAATCCCTTTGATTCACTCCTGTTTACAGTAGGACTTCTTGCTCTTACAGTAATGTTGTGGAAACGATCTAAAACATTATAGTCCTCAGTATAATAGAAAAAATTATTCAGACAGAACAGCCTTTTGAGACAGAATGCAAAATGCTCCAGACCTTTTAAACTATTAAAAATGAAATTTGACGGTAGGATCAATTCACCAATGGTACAAATGTTTTTAGATCAAATTTATGTTTTCTGAATGCATGGATGCCTCTAAGTCATTTGAATATCTCATAAGATTGCCTAGTATTTCAATTATAAGATTCTGCTCTAGCACTGCTTACTCTGGACAGCTCACTCCCCCACCCCCACTTCACGACTGCCTTAATTCAGTAATGTGAGTTTTTATAATAGTAAAAAACATACTTGTTTATGTCAGGTGGTATTATAAGAAGAGCTCAGACCATCTGTTGTGGTAAGGATGCATGGATCACTTACGGTCTAATCCTCTCTGCATGGTATGCCATTGCAGCAGCCTCTCTACCAATCTGCAAAGCGTTCCTGCCAGCACAAGGCCTGGAAAACCATGTGCTTCTGACAGTGCCCCACAGACCGGCCACCACCGTGGTTTTCCTGGTGATGGGAGACGATCAGGGCAGGGATCAGGGCAAGATGGGATACGTCTTGATGGTACTGGCAGCTGAGGAATGCTTTACTCCATCCCCGGTCTGACACACGCCTTCAGTGTAATGGATCTACATCAGCAAAACACCTATTTAGATCTGAGCAGGCCCATAGGGGATTAGATAGCAGCCAGAGAGGTAAGTAACATGTTTCTTTACTTACCTTTCCTGGCTGACCTGATCCTCTACTGGTGTGCAGAATACAACAGACACTGAACTGGCAGCCCTACATCCTACACACAAGCAGGGGTACAATTGGACTGTTAATCAATTGGTAAGGTTTAAACTAAGTGTGTTGGGGTCCATCAATCATCCTGATGGCCCAAGCTGCCTGTGTGGGGAAAGGGTCCCATAGGAAACAGGACCTGTTTTTTCCAAAGATTACCTGAAACCAGGCATATAGTTACACTCTTAATACTACAGACTCTGGAAGCAAACTTCACCAGCTGTCCTCTAAAGCTACCCAGACAAGGGAGTTTGTCAAAAACCATACCTCCAACAGTGCAGGCTCCAAGTAGATTCACAATGTTAATATGGTTGCCAAGGTAACTCAACACTTTCAGCTCTGACATCAATGCTTCTTTTTCGGTGAAATGGGCACTGGCTAGAAAGAAAACACTGAGGGTCAGTAACCCAAACAGGTACAATACCTGCGAGGTACCACGTATGTGTGAGGTCCTTTCAGATTGCATCCTCCCAAACATGCTCCCACATGCTTTAAGATCAATGGTTGCAATTTCACTCCCCAAGGAGTGAAATGAACCTCTATTGGTTCATTCGATTGCTGTTCAGAAAGCTGGTGAAGATCTGGCTGTAAGACAGGAATTTGCTGCCAAACTGTGCTGTAGATAACTGATTTTCATTAAACTGTGTTCAAGCTGACAATGATGATAGGTTTTATTGTATCTTTTTAAAATTATACATAATCCACTTTGGGACCACTCTAGTGACAAGAAAGTGGACCTCATTTTAGAACTAGTAGTGCTATTATTAACCCAAGTGAAGGGGAACATAGTTAGAGAAACAAAAGCCTACACGACTGTTGCCACAAGTTTAATAAGGGCTAAATAAGGGAAAGATGCTATTACCAAGGCCAAGAGATAATTCCACTCTTGATTTTTCACATTTGTTTACTGCTTTTCTTCCACGGACCTCAGGATGCCTTCTTCCCCTCCTGTGCCTCCTTATGAATTATGTTAGGCTAAGAGATGGATTACCTTGGGCTGGTCACCAATGGTTTGTGAAGCTTTGGGACCTTGCTAAACTTAATAAACTGATTTGGTATGTCTGCTCAAGAAATGAATTAAACCTGGTTAATGGATAACAGAGAGCAATGGGACAGCTGGAGCGTTTATTGGAATACTAAACAAAATTTGGTTGTAGAAAACCCATTCCTTCTTTTATGATATATGGAAGTACAGGCCTTTCTGTTCAATGATTCAGCTATGCCTATGGTTTTTGTAATGTGTGAACTTGAATACAAAAAGATGTTAATGTTATATTAATAACAGTATTAAGAGCTTTGTTCTTTTTTTAGTAGTATCATTACTATTAATTGATAATTTCTAGTACATGTATATCAACTAGTAGTTTGGTCATGTTATTTGTACCTCTCCTGTGTACTTTTGCTATTTATATCTTGTGGTTATATAAAAAAAAAATTAAATTAAAGTTAAAAGAAAACAAAGGCACAGAACTTACGTTTGAGCATTTTAACAGCTACTCTCATGGCCCCATCAGGCCTGAACAAACCATAAGCAGTTGCTTCGACAACTTTCCCAAAAGCTCCCGCACCAAGAATCTTGCCTAAAGGATTGTCAGAGAGCAAAAATAAAATGATAAGCAGCAAAGGTTCTCCCAAAATGGATACACAGTGTGATTAACTATATAATCTAAATTACTTGATCAATTTTAAAGACACTTTTTACACTGTAAAGCAGAGATAAGCTAAGATCTACAGGAAGTGTCCTAACTGCTAAGGCAGGGGTGCCCAAACCCCGGCCCTGGGGCCACTTGCGGCCCTCAGGAAGCCCCCAGTCTCCAATGAGCCTCTGGCCCTCCAGAGATTTGGTGGAGCCCACACTGGCCCGATGCAACTGCTCGCAACGTGAGGGCGACTGTTTGACCTCTCAAATGAGCTGTGGGATGAGGGCTTCCTCCACTTCTTGCTGTTTCACATCTTTGATGCAGCAGCAGCAGCAAAGGAAAGGCCAGCCTTGCTTTGTGCAAGGCCTTTTATAGGCCTTGAGCTATTGCAAGACCTTCATTCATTCATACAAGTTTGTCTTTAATATATTCATTTATGTAAACTTATGTAAATTTATTCAAATTTTAAATGTAAAGTAATTCTTTCCCCCCCGGCCCCCGACACAGTGTCAGAGAGCTGATGTGGCCCTCCTGCCAAAAACTTTGGACACCCCTGTGCTAAGGGATCATTTATAAGTGCCATCACAAACCAGGGGAACGGGTGGAGGGATAGGATAGTAAAGCGGTGAGGGTGGGAGGGACAGAAAGAGTGTTTGCTCCTGCAGCACCCTCATTTAGGTGGCAGAGCCAGTGGTATAGCCACAGGGGGGTGTGAGATTAGTACTACAGGCAGTGCAATGTGCCATGTAGGTGGCCCCTCTCACTTGCCATCAAAGCCATTCCCCAGGAAAATTTTTCTATTCTTTTTCCCAGTCCAATCAGCCCATAGCAGGTAACCATTAAAGTGCTACCTGGGCCATATGCAAGACTAGCCTTTGGCAACTGTGCAAGGTTATGTAGGCTAACTGTGATGGATCTTATGCCGTCTAGTCTTGCTCCAAAGAGGAAACAAGGTCCTTAAGCACAACACGTTCCTTAAACACAAGACATACCTCACACAACGAATTATTAGTCTCACACTTGGGGAAGGAGTAAAATACAATTTGACTGACACAGTCAGATGTCTAGAGGCTTAACAAAGTCTAATCAAGTGCACACAAACTAACCAAAACTGAGCCGGTTTCTAGGAAACTCCCATTTGTCATCGTAAGGAAGCTGCGTTGGGTCTATGTAAACATAGTTGTTTCCATTTATTTCGTCAACTACTTTCCACTGAACTTCATACTTGGGTTTCTAAGAAACAGATAAAAAACACTTTAAGTGCTATAACTGTAGATGTGGATGCGGCCAGTGGGGGGGGGGAGCAGGGGGGGAATAACAGCAGAAGGGTGCTTTAAGCTACATGTCTGGATCTTACCTGGAGATATTTATACACAAGAACTACTACTATGATGCACAAAACTCCTGCTGCTGCTCCAAAGCCACTTAACAAAGGAGTGAAAAGGGTGTGGGGACTGACTTGTTCTGGAAAGAGACGGGGCAAAAAAATAAATAAATCTCAATTTAAACACAGCAATGAACAGAATCTTAATACCAACTTGGCCTTCTCCTACTGCTCCAGAACTGGGAGCAGGAGACATTCTAGCGCAGATGCATCCATAGTTTTGGACACAAGACCCACAGCCCAATCCTAAGCTGCCTGGTGCCTAGAGAAGCAGTGCCAAAATGGGTATCTCTGCATCTTATGGGTGCTGCAGCAGCCACCAGAGGTTCCTTTCGGGGGTAGAGGACATCCATCCCCTTCCCCCAAGAAAGGGTGCTGGCCCTGCAGTGGGTCTCTTCCAGTCTGCGCCAGATTTTGCCAGCACAGACTAGAGGAGCTCCATGTCGGGCTTTTCAGGACAACAAGGAGTATAGGATCTGGCAAAGGCCTCTTCCATTGGTCTCACCCCTCTCCCAGCCCTGATCCTCCCCTCCCTTGTTCAACCCACACTCCACCTCTCCCCTACCCCCAAAAGCCTTACCTCCAGCCAGCACTACAGGAACACCGGCCAGCCATCCCATCATGCTGGGGGTGCTGGCATTCCCTACTCCCAGCGTGCTATAAACATGCTTTACGTCACATTTATGACACCCAGTGCCGGCGGTACCCTTGTACCGCCGGCACTGAAGAGCACACGATTGGGATCTCAGCCAAAAAATGAAATCTGGCTATTAGAATAGTATTATTCTTGCATAAAACATAGTTATTTTTAAATTTGACTTTAATGGGCTCTTAAGTAGATATCTGAACACTGCTTTAGGTTAAAACTATAGAAATCATGCAGATAATTACAATATACAATGTATAAAAGGAAATAAATAGTGTAACAGGTATTAAGATGAAGAAAAGTAATATAAATTTATTTATACAGCACACTATTTATATACTGATATAGGTTGGGGATCCCTCATCAGGAATTCTGAAATGCAAAGTATTCCGAATACTGTGACTTTCTGAGCACCGACATGATGCCACAAATGCAAAATTTCACACCTAACCTCATGTGACAGGCTACACAAAATTATTAAAAAATATTGTATTAAAATACCTTCAGGCTATGTGTATAAAGTGTATATGAAAATAAATGAATTTTGTGTTTAGACTTGGACTCCATCTCCAAGATAACTTGTTAGGTACATGCAAATATTCCAAAATATGGGGAAAAATACGATATCCAAAATGCTTCTGGTCCCAAGTACTTCAGATAAGGGATGCCCAACCTTTATAAATACAGGAAGAAACAGCTATTTCCTGACCTAAGGATCTTGTAGTACAAATTTTAACAAAAAAAGGGGGGAGGGGGAATAAATTGCAAAACACAACAGAGAGAGGAGAGACTGTAGGCTGTGGAGATTAGGAGTTAAATCATATTACAATGTCAATTATATACCAAAGGGTAGCATAACTAAAAGGAGCAGTGTATTAAATACATTGTTTTAAAGGTCCCACTAGCCATTACCTTTAATTGCAAAGTTGAAAATAGCAGAACTCCGGGCAACATCATTGGAAGCCTCACACGCAACGGTGCCATTGACCTTGAACATGCTGGCATCAACTGTGCTCTCAACGACTATTTTGCCAAAGGAATGAAGGGGCGGATCCTTAAAAGGCTTCATGTGCACCGGAGAAATGTTGGGTGAATCTGAACACCTGAATGAAGCAGTGCAAATGGATGAATACAACTCAGTGGGCAGCTGACGAGCTATGCAATTGGGGGTCCAATCCTATGGTTGCCCTGTGCTATGGAACTCTCAGAAATGCAAGGCACTTTCTGGCGGTACAAAAGCTGGTCTGCAGCTGCATTTATGGGTCACTGCTGCAAAGGGAAAGTGGTGCAGTGCACATAGCATTGGCTTCAGAGTCCTTCAGATGTCCCTTTAACTTGGTGGCAGAGGGATGTCATGGGCAAGGAGGGGGAGGGCAAGGGGAGATTGGGGGAGTGCATGGACTGGTTAGGGAGATTTCTTATTCCCTCTTTCTAAGCCACCCAGTCCCTTTTCTTTTCTCACATGTACGCCAGAGAAATGTCTGTCATATGTCCAAGGAGACCAATAGGCAATCAGACAGCCTACTGGGGGGTAAATAAAAATGTTTTTACTTACCTCCTGTAGGCTGTCTGATTGCCCCCTCTCCAGCAGCACATGCTTGGTCAATACAGATTCACAGTGCCAATGGTGGGGGATAGAATTGGGCAGCATATGGCTCTTCTCTAAGGACAATCTCTCCCCTCCCTTTAAAGAAGGGGAGAGATCCAAATATGTAGATCCTTATATGAATAAAAAGGATTTCATCTTGCAGAAAGTTGTTGGCATCCTTCAGTCTCGGAAGACTATGGTATCGCGCTCTGAATGGTGGTTCTGGAACAGAGCGTCTTCTCCAGTGCGCGAAGCCTGGGTAAAGCAGATATGGAGGATAGACTGTTTCCCATGCAGCAAATCCCCCCTCTCCACGTCGCTGGAATGGTCCAATGGAAAGGCAGAAGCCAATACGGTTGTTTCCAGCGGCGTCGCAGGAGTTGCCTGAACGTGACTGTGTTCAGCCATGAACCAGATTTTGCCTCGAGGTTGACTCCTGAAGCCTTTTCCATAACTGGATGTAGCCACAAGGCAGTGGAGGTTTGGGATCAGTTTTTCCTTCTCTCAGATGAGCTGCCTTTCCAGGCTAACAAGTCCCATCTACCTCGTGGCGGTTTAGTTGCCTCTTATGACAAGTACAGCCAAACTGAGGGCCTATTCTTATCCCCCAGCCCCCAGGGGTACTGCAGAAAGTATGACAGGAGATTTCATGTGCTCACCCTATCTGTTTTCAATAGATGTTTTTACACACACATAGGGGGAGAGAGGACACAAAAGTTCAAAGGCTAAAATATTCAAGGAATATGTTCATATTCTAAATTGGCACAAATGAGGATAATTTCCCAATGACTACTTGCCCTGTGTGTAGTGCTATACTGTCAACCAAGTTGGCACAGTCCACCAGGAACACCTCCTTCCTGAGCAGGTTTTATTAACAAGAGGTCAAGCAACTCTGCTGTTGAACAACTTGGATAAGTTTCAATGAATAACTTTCAATAAATATTTAAGTGGGACAAGACACTGATGAACTGTAACCAGCAAAAACTAGCAGAACAGAGGCCACAAAAGTCATCGTATTTTCTATGTAATGATACTGTTCACAGCTGACAAAACAAGCTTGTAACAGTTCACCTGTTATAGGAGAAATGCATATTAGCAGAAATTAATTTGTGTAGAGAATGCCAAAAAAAGGCAGAGCCCAGTACTGAACACTGGACTCCCAGCACCACTGCAAAGGAAGGGTCTATGATGCTGTGGCAGCAGATGGCTGGTCTTTCTTAAACCAACAGGAATACTATTCAAAGGGAGTTTGGACAGAAACCCAGCATGGGATTCATGGGAGGGGTGAGTTTCATAGCCCAGCACAAGGACTTTATTGGGGAGTGGAGCACACGTTTGAAAGATTGGTTGGGAAGAAGCACATGCTGTCTACGTAGAAGGTTCCTGGCTGGGAAAGGTCTCTCTCTAAAACCTTGGAGAGCTGCAGCCAGGTATGCAACTGGACAAAATGTTGTAGGAGGACCAACGGGCTGACTCGGTAGAACAAATTTCATATGCTGTGGTTCTCTTACATTTAGCAGGGGAAGAGCAACTGTCCCTAAGGCAATCCAACATATGTCCATCCTAGTTACCAGTACTGGTCTCTCTCCTTTGTTTCTTTTCAGTTTGTTAGCCCTTCTGAAATAAGAAACCATTTTCTTTCTCCTTTCACACACAAACACTTTTTTGTTGAAAAAGTGGTATATGGTATTCATCTACCCTGTGTTGACTCACTGGGACCCACGGACACAGGAGGGTTGATGACTAATCTTAGAAATTTTATTGTTGAAGAAGAATGTGTCTTTCAAAAGGAAACTTAGGAAAAATAACTTTTGAAAAATGATTCAGAAAGACCTGTATTATCTGCTAGCAATGTCTGGAATTCGGACAAAATATGTATTTTATAATCCAGTTTGCAAATCCTCTACCTGCACTGGAAGCACATACAATCGTCTTAGAAAGTTGGTAATTACCTTTGAGGTTAATTCTTTTTTCTTTTCCTCAAGCTTACAAGACACATTTACCATATAATCTACTGTGTGTAAATGGAAATCTAATTACCCTGTGTTCTGGAAAATTGTGTTATTACATGATAAATCCAAAAGATAATAGTCATACACAGAAGCTATTTTGTAATTGTCATTCTACAGGGTTAAATAATTAGGACCAAGAACAGTGCAGCTGTAAGCAGGTGTAAGTTTTTTTTGAAGTCCAATTTAGCCCTTAATGTCTAGTCATAAATTACAGTGACTCCTTCAAGAAAAACAGCAAAAAAAAAAAAAAAAACCCTTCTCCATAAGCAAAACTACTTGTAGAGTGTGGAGTGAGCAACTAGAGGTCCATCGGCTAAAGCCGCAACTGTTGCCCTGCACATGCCTCATCTTATCTGATCTCGGAAACTAAGCAGGGTCAGGCCTGGTTAGTACTTGGATGGGAGACCGCCTGGGAATACTGGGTGCTATAGGCTTATACCATAGTCTTTCGAGACTGAAGGTTGCCAACCACATCGACTAAAGCCAGTGGTCGTCCCCCCCCAAGGATGCTGATTGGTTGTTCCGTCCCCTAACCCCCAGTTCCAAATCTAAAGGCAAAAAGACACTTGTGGCAATGGAACTTCCTGGCAGGTTTCAGAGGACAAGAAGGATAAATTGGTGATCAACACTCCCTTGTTTGCTTCTCAGAATATACTAACTGCTGACAGGTACTGTAACCTACAAAAACCATGCATATATTTGAAGAGAAGGGGATGATTCTATTGATTTATTGATCAATTGATTCCAAATCTAATCAAAAGTCAAAACACATGTACAAAACAATTTGTCCACTCACCTTTGCTCAGTTGTTGGGCAAAAATACCATTCTATTGTAGGTGCAGGGTACCCAGTAGCCACACAGTGAAGCATCCCATTGCTAAGTCTGTCTGAAATGATAATCTCTGGCTTGACTGGAAAATAAATGATAGGCCCACAGTCAGTCCTGGGGTCTAGTCGTCTTCCACAAATTCCTACACCTTGCTCATAATTCTGCCTAATTATTTGGTCGTAAAGCAGCCATTTAATGATTTGATTTTGTCTGTAAATTGCTTTTGTGAATTTTTTGTTGAAACACAATATATAAATACTGTTGTTAATAATACTAATAATAAATGTTAGACACAGGTTGAAAATATGCGCAGTAGCAGCCAAGGCATCTGCCTAAGGTTACAAACCTATGCACCTAGGAGTAAGTAAGGACACCATGAGACCCGCGTCCAAGTACACATACAAAGAATTGCACTACACACAAAGAGAAACTAAATTTTCATTTTAAAAGTACAGTAGAACCTCTTTTAGTTGGCCACCCAAGGGGCTGGAGGAATTGGTCAACATAGGGGGGTGGTCAACATACGGGGGAAAAAGGCTCTAGAAAATTAGGTCTAGAAAAACCCAAAGCTCTAGAAAATTAGGTCAACTTAAGGAGGTGGTCATTATAGAGAGGTGGTCAACTTTGGAGGTTCTACTGTAATTAGAATTTTTCCCAAGTGCTTAAACTTTTTCACACACTTTACCTCAGCAAGATTTATAACCTTCTAATGCTTGAATGTCACATTCATGGCTACCTTGTGCATTGAGACCCCAATTTCTGTTTCTCTTTTGCCAAACAGTGTTGGCAGGGAGTAATTTGTCAAGGAGAATTAGAAGACAGGGAAGGGGGCATTCAACTCTTCTGCTGGCTTTCCCTGGTAACAGTTGTGACAGTATGATAGTGCAGGCCACTCTCCAGGCCATCATAACCATGCTGGGGATCACCTCAGTGGACCTCTTACTGGCTCTTTCTCTGTATCTCAACCCCATGACCGCCCATTGAACTGTTTAGCCCCCCCCTGCTAACCCCCATATGCCTTTCCTCCATTTTGTACCTCCTAAATATACCTGCTTTGAATAAAGGCATGATGTCCTGGTTTTCTTTGGGAAGAGACCAGGTCCCCCCATATGTTCCGTGTCCTTTATCCCTGCCCCACCCACAGGGAACTATAGCTGGCCCATTGGCAGCCTGGAGTGTGGTCTAGCCTGCAGACCTAATGGTGCTCTTACCACACTTGCAACTAGCTGATGGGACCCATGGTGGGGAAAGATGGGAGGATCCTGGCCAATGTCGCCACCCCCACCCAGGCATGGACTGTCCCCATGGGGCAAGGCAAAGAGGGAGGGCTGACCCTCACAGAACAACCCAGACTCTGTGACTGATGCTGACAGAATTCTACTGGGGCAGGAATCACAGCTGGTGGAGCATAAGGAATAGGGAGGAGGGCAGCCTTTGAGGGGCACAGATGGCTACCCATGGGACACCAAGGATTGCTGCCAGAGTGGCCTGCAGACCTGAATGGCTCCTATCAGGAGTCACTTGATTTGAGCATGTGCATAGCCCCAGGGAACCCACCAGAGGTTGTACAGCAGTGGTCACAGGGATGTGTGCTCTTGGGGGGCCAGATAGCCTGCCACCATCAACAGCAGGTGCCTAATACGGCACCTGGTCATGGACATGGGCCAGCTGAGAATGTGTTTGGGGGCACACCGCACAGCCTGATGTCTATGGCTGCCAGGTCTGTTCACTCCACTCTTTCAGCACGAGTGGATTTAAGGAAACACAGCTTTTGTTTAAACTCAGTTTCTAACAGAGGTTTTCCATTAACTGAAAGGAAGATTAATGGTTTGTTACACTGTTAGAAACCTAAAATATACATCTGTACAGATTAAGGGTTTGTCAAATTCTACTTCCTTTTCCAAGATATTGTGTTTTCTTTTATTATATTTAGGGAAACACAGCACTACTGTGTTTAAAAGATGATTATCTGAGCCGAGGGGAAGACAGCAGCAATAAATAGGATTTACAGGCATTTATTCTAGCTGTCTTTTAAAAAAAAAATTCAGAAGAACAGGTACGCCAAAAAAGAATTTTGACAAACTTTCCTATAACATCCTGTAAGGGCTTATTTAATGGAAAAGTTGGACAGCTTTAATAGGAACCGAATCCAATGGTCTAGAAACATCCACGTAAATATCTTGACATCCACAATCTTTCCAAATGCTGAGATACAAAAGAAAAACTTCAACCAGAGACAGCATACAGTAATGGTAAAAACATGAGCTATGAGCCAGGAAATCACCAGTTTGAACCTTAGCTCAATCGTGAATTGGCTAACATGAGTTACAATCCTTAGGCCTTACCCACAATCTGTAATCCAGGAATAAAAATATTGACCTATGTTACCGAATTGTTATAAGTACCACTGGCATGCGAAATCTTTGCACACTTATGGCAAATGTTATTATATATTATAAATATATCTATGGATATTTTAAATTCATTAACATGTTTTAAATACAGTTGAGTAACAAGGGCACGCCAGCTTGCTACTACATGTAAAACTGCAAAGCACTCAGACGATTTACGCTTCTTAAGATTACGGATGAAGAACAGTGGATGCCATGCATATCCTTCCTCCCCTTTACTGTCTACAAATGATGTTACAGGAACTGAAAATCCTTCCCTTTCTTCATTTGCATGTAGTGTTTCTATCTAAACATCAAGCCAGCCAACCCTCTGCAAAATTGCCAGGGTTGATTTACAAGGCAACTCAGCTGAGTGCAGAATGCAACAGTCATGCACATCCTGGTCAGAGGGAGAGTCATGAAAAACAGCTCCAGGCAAGTTTAGAACTCATTTATTAGCTACAAAACAAACACATTCAATAAGAACCATTTTTTTTTTAATTACATACTTCAACTGTCAAGTGACTCTGGCAAATTGATCTTGTACTACGGGGAAAACGGAAGTGTTTGGTCACACAGTAAAAACTAAAACTGGCATCCTATGCAAGAAAAATGGGGCAGAGATGGGAGCCCCCAGGCCTGCCCTTGAAAATGGCTCAGAACTTCAGTGAGTGCAGAATGCCAAACCATTTCAGTCTGTGTTATTAAATGTTTCCCTCATCTTATAAGGATCTCAGGAAAGTTTTAATAAATGGACAGCCTGATCCAACCTAAATCTTTACCCCGCTGATGCAGCGGCAGAAACACGAAGCAGTTCTGGGTCCTGAAACATTTGTTCCAAGATCCAGAACATTCGTTCCCTTGCCCCAGATCAAGCCTCCACTGACCTGATGGATTCTACTCGGATCTGCGCCAGATACTTTGCTGGCACAAGTCCGAGTGTACTTGGGGAGGTGACTCAAAGTTGGGAAAGAAGGCTGATTACCCCCCCTTTCAACACACCCTTTCCCTGCCTCAGCTGCTGCCTCATTTCTCCCTTCCTTGTTCCTCCCACCCACAATCTACCCTGTGCTAACTCACTGGGACCAGGGTTTTCTCAAGGCTGTTGGCACACAGCTGCATCTACCCACTTCTTGGGGTGGTGGCCTGGTTGTGCAGAACGGTGGGTCACACTTTGTGTAAAGCACACTGCTCCACCAGAATGCGCATTCCAGTGGCACAGAGGCCCAATAGGATTGGGTCAAAAATAACATAAAATAAAAGTGTCTTATGTTGAACCCCACTCTTGAGTCCTTACACAGTAATAATTTTTTTAATTACTAATAATAATTTTTATTATTAGACCAAGATGGCCAACTGTTGACCTATGAGCAAGACCTGTTCTTACCTATAAAGCCAATCTTACCTATAGAGCAACCTGTAGAGACTACTACATTTTAAGAAAAGTGCACCCAAATCTTGACCACAGTTTTGCTCATAAGGAAATAAATATTGTTTTCAAAACCTGCAGTTGACAGAGGTATCATCCCATATTTCTCCTTGATGCTTGGATATAATGCCCTCTCCATGCCACACAGCATAAGATCTGCATTTGTGAAATCTTGACTGACAGTTGGTATCAACTTTATCACAGAACCTAAGCAGCTAAGGCCGCAATCCTAACCAACTTTTCAGTCCTGACATAAGAGCAATGCAATTCCAAGGTAAGGGAACAAACGTTACCTTAACTTGAGAAGGCTTCCACGACTGTCCCCCAACTGCAGGATGCAGCACATGCCCCACTGGCACAGCTATGCCAGTGCGGGAAAACTTTAGGATTAGGTTAGGATTACGCCCTAAGTGTGGGATAGATTGTTCAGCAAAGTATACTTTGAGGCTCCCATTTCCCTAAAGACAGACGTATCAGCATGTTTTGTTAACAAAAACAAAGAATTCTGAAGCATCTCATAAAGACTATTGTATTTATCAGGAGTGCAAGTTTTCACAGGCTGCAGCCCATTTTTATCAGCAGCATGATTAAGATGCAAGTGGCAGGCAACACATATGAACAGAAATGAATAAAACAGAAACATTTATTCACTGGAGTCCAAAAGACCGAAGGCCACAACAGATAGAGCACAAATGAATTCAAAATTAATGACGTCAGACGTTGGCATATAGCAGCAGTCTCCAAACTGGACACTACTGTGGGGAAAGGTGTCCCCGGCGCAACCAGAGCTTACCATTCCACAGGGAGCCATCCTTTCCCACCACTGATCTCCCCCAAACTGAGCTCCATTCTGCCACACCTGCCCAGAAATCGGGCACAGTGGCTGCTGGGTGACAGAAACTGGAAGCAGCAGATTGGAGCTCAGTTTGGGTGTCATCAGTGGCAGGGAAGGATGGCTCCCCTGTGGAACGGTAAGTGCTATTCCCGCGGAGGAGGAAAAAGGCAAGGCACCAAATCTGGCCCACAGGACAGGGTCTGGAGAGCCCTGGCATACAGAAAGAAATGCCAGTCATATGACATTTTGATACAGTGTATCCTATAGATACAGTGACATCAAAACACATAGTGGCCAATGCAGCTACATTGGCATCCTGTATATAAGGACAGTGAGCCAAATCCATCCCGCTGAACCACTGATTACTCTACATTGAAGTATGTATTGTTGTTCAAAGTGAGTTCTTTTCCTGCTTTTTGGCCAACACAAAAAGGCTTTGGGGTGGCCCATTGCTTCCCAGCCAGCCCACTCTTGCCACACTTCCTCTCTGCCAATTTCTCAGCTGCACAGGAGCTTTAAATAAGTTTTCGTATGGTAGTATTTCCAATGCAATTTCCAACATCAACCCACAAGTCTGGCTCAGTGTGGCACATATAATGACCTGGCCAGTCCTTGCATCCAACCTACATACTTAACTTGTCAACACAGAGGATTGGGCTAAAAAAACTCCTCTCTGGAGGACAATGGCAATAACGTTCATACAGCCACCATGTAATCTTAAATATTTATCTGCCTCTAGTAATTAGGAGGGAAAAGAAATTGGTAATAAAAGTAACACAAATTGACTTGGCGCCACTAAAGCGACAGCCATTGAGATGCAAGAGTAAGAATGTAACTTCTTCAAGCTCTCTTTAACTGTGCTTGGAATCCATCGTGATAGCAGCTCAATAGCACTTAATAAACTAATGAAATTAGAGATTTAAAGCACTTAATGGCTGATTATTGACAAGAGGATGGAACTATGCAAAACAGCTTAATGAAGTGTTCAATAATTAATCTGTTGGCATTGAAGCAGTGAGCAATATATAGCCATTCAGATTTTTTTCCCCTTGATATTGAGGATAATTAAAAACAGTGGTGTGCATCAAGCCAGCCCCTTTAAAACAGTTCCCTGGATGGGGATCCAGGAGAAAAGCAACGCACACAACAGCTTGCACTAGTCCACATTTGGACACACTTTTCTATATGTTCCTTTGCATATAGATGAAGATGTCATCTGGAGAGGAAGAAGGAGAAGGTGGGGTCTAGTGAGCAGAGTGTTGGACTTGGACCCGGAATACCTGCATTCCAAACCTCACTGATCCATGAAGATCGCTTTCTGGTGATCTTGGGCCAGTTACTCTCTCTCAGTGTAATCTACCTCTCAGGGTTGTTATTAGAAGGATAAAATGGGTAACATCGTGTATGTTGCCTTGAGCTCCTTGGAAAGCATTGTTGACATGTGTGATAATGATGTGAGGGGGTGCACTCGAAGGTCAGCTGACACATAGAAACACCTTTCATTTAATATGAGAACACAAAGCAACCATTCTTTACGTGAAACACGGAAATTTAATTTGGAATGTCTTCTAGAAATTCTAGATCCCATTAGTCAGAGGAGACTTCAGGGGAAAAGTCATACCTACAACCTCACCAGCTGTGTACAAAGGATATCTTTTCAGAGAGTAAAGCAAGATGACAGATATATCTGTTAGTATACGTAATTTATTCCTGTCACAAAAATGAGCTAGCTGTTGTGCAGCATAAGTTATATCCTAGTAGTATTCTATCATAAATTAGAAGAATATTCTGGAAAAACAAAATGCATGAATTTGAATGACTAGACACTGTAGCCTACCATATATGAAGCTCAGCTTCTGGAAACCTTGAAGGTGAGTGAGATGTATTGAACAGGATCTAAAAATCCCCAACAGCAACATATCTTTGTTGATGTGCATGTCACACTCCAACCTTTTGACATTTATAAGCCCAATGCAGATATAATGCATTGGCTCTTGGCAAGTATGCTTTGTCAATCAGACGTCAGCTTCAGAAATCCATGCTCTTTCCTCTCCTTCCATGGTTCCCCTCAGCATTATGGTTTGATGAGAGTTTTCATGGTTTTAAGGAAACTCAATTAGCACTAACCTCATTGTGTATGTAATGCTAAATCATAACTGATATTGAGGAGAAAGGGGAGATGGGAACTGCTCTGGAGCAAGAAAGGTGCGTGTGTGCAGCAACTGTTACCCTGCAGATGCCCGATCTCATCTGATCTTGGAAGCTAAGCAGGGCTAGGCCTGGTTAGTACTTGGATGGGAGACCACTTGGGAATACCGGGTGCTGTAGGCTTCTACCATAGTCTTTCGAGACTGAAGGTTGCCAACCATCTCCCTATACTGAACACTATCTCCCGATCTCGTCTGATCTCGGAAGCTAAGCAGGGTCAGGCCTGGTCAGTACTTGGATGGGAGACCGCTTGGGAATACCGGGTGCTGTAGGCTTCTACCATAGTCTTTCGGGACTGAAGGTTGCCAACCATCTCCCTATACTGAACACTATCTCCCGATCTCGTCTGATCTCGGAAGCTAAGCAGGGCCAGGCCTGGTTAGTACTTGGATGGGAGACCGCTTGGGAATACCGGGTGCTGTAGGCTTATACCATAGTCTTTCGAGACTGAAGGTTGCCAATCATCTCCCTATACTGAACACTATCTCCCGATCTCGTCTGATCTCGGAAGCTAAGCAGGGTCAGGCCTGGTTAGTACTTGGATGGGAGACCGCTTGGGAATACCGGGTGCTGTAGGCTTATACCATAGTCTTTCGAGACTGAAGGTTGCCAACCAACCATGTTCCCAGGGCTAGCTCTTTGTTTTATTTGCAAATGGGGTTTTATAGGATTCTTTCAGTTTCAGCCATGAAGCACTGCGACATCTTGCATGTGAACTTTGTTTTTGTAAAAACACAATTATCTGTGACAAAGAAATATTGCTGCCTGCTCTTTTCTACTTACTGTTCACATAGACGTTAAATGCTATAGAGGAGTTGGCATCGGAATTGGACACAAAAAATGTGTAAATGCCTCCTTCTGTTCCCTTCAGTCGTGTAAGGTGAAGCTCACTGGCATATCTACAGGCACAGGAAGAAATTCAACTTTGTTACTCAGCTTACTCACAGCACATGCAGACAGCCAGGGGCAACCATACAGCACTGTGTTTGGAAGCATGAAATGGAGAAAACTGTTTCAACATAGATTCCTCAACTTATTTTCTTAATGACCACTATTCTGGTCACTGTGTTCAACCATATTTTCCTACATTACAACCACTGCATGGAAGGCTGCTTGTCCGCAAAGCTTCTTACTCCAAATAAGTTCCTTCTGCATTCCAGTGAAACACTACAAGAAGTGCACGTCTCCACACCAGTGATGCAGTATCTAAAAAGCAGTGGTTCTCATCCTTTAGGAGCTTGTGGACCACTGAGGCATAAATCAGAATCATTGTGGACAACATGCAACCCCCCCACCCCAACCCTGCACACAAAAAATACAATTAGATTTGCAATGGAGAAATTTGTTGTTTATAGAAGAGATAGAAGTTCTTTATAGAAGAGGTAGAAGTATAGAAGAGATAGAGTTGTTTATAGAAGAGATTTGTTCTTTATAGAAGAGATTTGTTGTTTATAGAAGAAATTTGTTGTTTATAGAAGAGATTTGTGGGTTGCTGCTTTTGTTGCCAGCTGAGGCTGTGGGCAGTCTGTTCTCTGCCCTCTCTGGTGGTCTGTGGGGGAGCACCTGCTTGGCGAGACGTTGGAAGTGACAGAAGGTGATATTTTTTTCTGAGACCTCGTGAACCACCTCTCAGGGTCCTGTAGAACACCTGTGGTCTGCGGATTATGGGTTGGAAACCAGTGATCTTAAGGCTTGATTGTGTGAAATTCAACTCCTCACTCAGTGCAGAGTTCCCTACCTGGCCTCCAACAAGTCACTTCTCAGCTTAACATTTCACAGATGTTGGAGGCTATGACCACCATGAATGATGGGTGGGACAGAAACAAATCTAGCAATGCCTAACTGCCCCTTAGCAGAATCTCTCTTTTTCATTCACACCATGGGCTTCGCTGTGACAAACCAGGAGGATTTTCTTTCTTAGCAATGACTTACCTTAGAGCTAATGGGAGCTGTCAGAGTGTCCTCGTCAGAGAGTGTGGGGTCCCCACAGCTTATAAACACGAAAAAAAATTGCAACCCCCCTTTCCAGAGTCACGATAGCAATCCAGAAGTGGGTTGAGATAACATTTTTTAATGTTTACAAGCCAAGGGGACCCCTGTAGAGGGCTCCGCAGGGCTCCCCACACCCTAGGGAGGCTGGGAGGGTCACAGGTTAGGTTGAAAACGCCCATGTCCCTGGTGGTGGCACGATCATGGGGATTGTGTCACTGCCATTCCCTGCCCCTGCAAACACAGAGCGGTTCTCAAACTCTGGGAGGGTGTTAAGGTGAAGATTGGGTAAGGCCTAGAGTCATCCGAAAAAACAGACACTATAACAGATCACTAGGTTCAGTGGCTGGGAGTTGTAGAAGTAGATACCTGGGTCCCCCTGCCCTTTAGACTACTGCATAGCATATATGAAGACTACTTAGAATGGTCAGAATTTGGTGCTCTCTTAGGTGCGCCTATAGAAAAGGGACAGATCCCAGAACCACATATGAAAATATTGTCAAACCATTTTACATTACCTGTATTTGTCTATATTTGTGACTCTGACAGAATGATCGGA
The DNA here is from genome assembly GCF_035046505.1 of Tiliqua scincoides. Lineage (NCBI taxonomy): Eukaryota > Metazoa > Chordata > Lepidosauria > Squamata > Scincidae > Tiliqua > Tiliqua scincoides. The sequence goes on from NC_089826.1 coordinate 66,547,562, forward strand.
TGAATTTTGCAATGTTTCGTTCATATACATCCATATTTCTTCTTCTGGTTTTGGATACGACTCATACACCACAATTAATTCCAGGTTTTCTCCATCATCTACGCGTACTGTTGTGTTCACTGGAGGTGATAATCTGACATAACCTTTACCTGGTGGTTGTAATATGGAAAGTTTTTTTAATAATTACCTGGAAACGCACTCTCTCTCTCTCTCTCTCTAAATCAAGGTCAATGGAATAAGGAAACATTATTGACAAAATAGATTATAAATTGCAACCTGCAGAAAATAGGTCTGATCAGATAACTGTATGAATGAGTGTAAATGACATTTTAGTGAGTGAGGTGAACAAAACAAACTTCTCATGTTCCACAAAATGATAATAGATGTTTGTATAATAGGTCTGGATCCAGCTACTGCTCTCAGTGAGAACTTTTAGGATCAAAACAAACAATATGCCTATTCTATGATGGGGCATGCGTATTTGGTTTTTCTAATGTTGCTAACACACACGGGAGGTCCAATCCAGATTGGGTCCATGGTGGGGTGGGAGGAAGAATTTAAAACTTTGCTCCACCCCCCCCCCTCTACAGTCCTGATCCAAACTGCCTCTCTGTCACCCCTTATGGCTGATACTTGCCCCATTCCCACTTGTGGCACTGAGAGATTTTTCCCCTGATGTAAACAGCAGCCACAGTGGGGAACTAACATGGAGTGGGGCTGCAGTGGAAGGAAAGATTCAAGCAGCCCTCTCCCTAAAGTTCAGAAATAAACTGGCCTCTCCACATGTGCTATTCACATTAAAAAAAAACTCAACCACGCAGGCCTAATCGTGCAATCTAGCCTGGCCTTCAATGAAAAACATTCAAAAGTCACCAGTGAGGGGGCCTGACGAGGATACCTCGGGAAGGCGGTCCAAAGGACGAGATCCTCCTCACAGCCAGTGGCGTAGCTGGGGCTGAAGGGGTACTATGCTCCCAGCCAGCAGTCCTTTGGGGCAGCAATGCCACTCCTGTGCTCATCAACCATGCCGCGCAACCTGCCTACATGGCTGCCCGCTTCTTCCGCCTTTTCTTAAAGTGGAAAAAGTGGGTGGCCATCAGAGCAGCGCTCAGCCACTCCGAGAATGGCTGCAAGGGGGAGCAACAGAATGCGCCCCTCCTAACAGCCACTCTCGGAGTGGCTGAGCACTGCTTGGAGCAGCCACCTGATTCTTCAGCTTTTTTCATGGTGTGCATCCAGAAGTAACTGCTGTGACATCATCATGACACCACAATTACTTCCAGGTCAGGGGCGGCACTTGCAGAGGCAGCCCCTGGCAGCACAACAGCCAGCTACGCCACTGCTCACACTCCCAGCCTATCTTCTGAAGACTGTGGCACTAGGAACAGAACTTCATGTGCTGACCTAAGCGCATGGAAAAATTCATATGACAGAAGATGCTCCATGAGGTATCTTGATCCCAGGTCACTGAGAGATTTGCAAGGTAAGAACCAGTGCCTTGAACTGAACTCAGCAACTGGCACCCAGTGAAACCTTCAGCACTAGCACGATGCACTCCTCTCATATTTCTGGGACTGTGCTGATAATAAATTTAGTTCAACAGACTATCCATATCATTAAGAGACGTGGCATTATTATCTCTAGGTTTTCTCTAGTTCCTGTGTGAAATAAAACTATCTAAGAAGCAGAGTGCCTGAAAAACGTTTTTGCCAATTACGGATGAAGACATGTTCAGAATACGTCTGCTAATTACAGCATATGAATATGCTCCTAATCAGTTTAGCACTTATGGTAATTTTAATATTTAAAAAGTACTACGTGTCACAGGAATCCAGGCACTCTGGGCAGCTTTTCAGGGAAGCATGTTAATAAACAGGACCGAGTAAGCACCTCTGATGGCTCTTGATGGAACTAATCGGCAGCACATGAAAGAGACAATGGGGCAGGCGTTTCAAAGGGCTCTGGAAATCAAACCTTTCATAGTGAAATGCAATCTCTGGGCACAATCCAGCATACTTTAGGGAGCAGCTTCTCCCATATGTTCCTCCCTGCTCAATTTACCAGATGAGACCCTGTTTTGCATGCTTTCCATTGGGAAGCTAAAATCTGTGAGTGCACAAAGCAGTATCTTCTCAGTTGTACTTTCCATGTTCATAGATTAGTCTTTCCAAAGATGTGCACCAACCCCATTGTACATTATTGTTAAAGTTTTTAGATTTGGTAAGTATTTTTGGTAAGATTTGGTAAGTATTTTTTATTCCCCAATCTTCCTCTGCCATCCTGCAGAGTGCAGTGCCACTGCTGCTATGGGCCAAATGAGGGACCAGACCAGCCAGGAAAAGGAAGTAAAGAATTTTTTTAACTTACATCTGGTCCCCAATGGACCTATTCAGAACGATGCCATATTTTGCTGGCGTAAATCTGTCATGCTGAAGGGGGCATGTTCGGTCAAGAACAGAGGCACAGGATCCCACAGATGTCACTGCCAATGAGATCTGCCCGATCCACCATAGCTTGATCTACCCCCACCCTGCAAACACTTTACTACACCAATGGCTGGTCTGCAGCCCACTGCTGTGCTATCAGCTGCAAGCTACTGGAGTGGCTGCAGTGAGGGGAGCCTGAAAAATATACCAGCGTTTCACATGGATAGGATTGGGCTATTAATGTTTTATATGGTACAGCAGCTCAATCACTATCTCAGTAGAGAAGAAAGGGACTCAAACATAATAAATAAAACAGATTGCTCATGCAACTCTTGTTTGGATGCTACCTCCAAACAAGGCCAAGTTGAGAGTTATCCCTGGAGAACTTTCAGCTTGAAACAGCACAGCCATGAAAACGGATACCTTTTCCTCCATCTTGTTTCATGACCATCACCACTGTTATGCCTGCAAGAGATCACCTTGTGACAACGGTGGTGCTCCTCTGAGGAATTTGTGGCTGCCACTTCTTTCCCTAGAAGTTCCCTGGGAACAATGCTATTATCAAGTAACACTGCTCCCAGGTGCTTTCTGGGAACAAAAAGGCAGTCCCCAGTCACTCAGGCCATGCAGCTGGGTATTCATGTGAAAGGCATCCTAGTGCCTACTTGAAGTACAATGCATACTGCATTTACATTGATAGCGCCATAATAAGAACAATAATTATTAACTTAATCAATGGATTAATTCATTGATTACATGTTTATTGTTTTTGTTACTATTTTTACATAATCAAACTGAAGCATGCTGTTTAGTCTCACAAAACTGTTTTCAAAGATGTTTTTATGCATGCTGCTAAACAAGTATTTGATTTTTTTTTTTTTTGAACATAACATTAAAAATATACCATACAGATGTCCAACAATTTCCCCCTCTTCTGCACTGGCAGAGGCAAAGTACATGCACGTATCATTTGCCCTTCCTGGGTCCCAGAAATCTTATATGGTTGCAATATTATTATTTACCTAGTACTTTCAAGGTTATGGTGACATTGGATGTTCCAAAATTGTTTCTTCCTTGGCATGTGAATTCTCCAGAATCATTAACTTCAACTGAATGGATGCTCAACCTTAGTTTTTTTTGAAATTGATAATCACCCCTATTTTTGCTTTGCGTTGTAATATTCTGCCGACAAGAGAAAAAAAAATTAACATCCAAGATATTGTACACAGCATCTTTCCCAGATAAATTAAAAATAGACATAATTATAACTTCACCATATTAATATTCATAACTTAAAACCAGAATAATAAGCCATCATGACAAACTTGTCACTGGAACCTTTCCATACAAAACAACGTGCTCTTTGGAAAAAAATGTCCTTCCCAGAGCTGTACTTGTATGTGTGTGTGTGTCCCCCTCCCCTCCCCTTGTCTTTTTCCTTATTCCATTTCTTCAGATCCACTCCTACATTCTTGGTCTGCTGCCCTCTTTTCTACTGAAAATTAAAAAATTAGAAAAACTGGTTAGCTTAAGAGAAATGCCATCTAAGAGCCCTATCTAATATTACCTTAGCTGTATAGAAGCCATTACAGTTTGCCCTTGGGTCACTGGCGGCGGGGGGAAGAAGCCCACACACAGTTCCTTCATGTGGCCTCAGTTCTCAAAAGGAGAAAGGCTAGCTTAGGAAATAGCCATGTCACTGGCTCCTCCTACGTAACTTCAGATTTCCTGAACTACTGATTCAATGTGAGAAGCAGCGGTAGCTTCTATACTGCTAAGATAATGTCGGAAAGGTTCAGAGTTCAATCTCAGACGGGCAAAATTCAGTGCCAAAAAAACACAGAGCCCAATTAACTGCACTTTCTTAAATTATTTGGCATCAGGGCACCTGCTTAGTCTTAACCAGGTCTACGGAAGAAGGAATATGTTTGGTTGGCTGGTTTTCACCTAGCCTCCCCCCCCCCCACACACACACACAAAAAGGGGCACTCAAGGCAGCTTACAGTATAACAAATACAATCAAATCCAATAAAACAGTAAGTACAAATACAATAAATAGAAGAATCACATAAACAACAATGATGTTTCTGAGATAACTTACTGATCTCCTATCCATGGTTAGCAGGGAGTCAGTGTTACGTCTACATTGGCCCATTAAACCATGTATCCTAACAATTTCAGGCACATTTTCATTTCTCATTTCAAAATTAGTAGATTGCCTCCCAAGGATAGTTTGGGGGGGGGAATGTTTTACTGGCCAGCAGGTCTCCACTGCATTCAGAGCAAGTTTAGGGTCAGAAGAGATGCAACCCGAGGCAAGGGGAAAACTTTCCTCTTATCCCATGCCGTGCTGCACTTGCCCCAATGGGTCTACTCGGATCTCTGCCACCTGACAAGGTGGTGCAAATCTAAGCAGCCCCGGGCTGCCTCCCCCTCCCTGCCTGCCTGCCCCTGGGGATGCCTGCTGCCTGTCCTCCCCCTGCCCTGAAACACCTCCCTGCTCTCCCCACGCCTCCCCTATACTCCTGTGTCAGCCAAGCTCGACCGATGTAACTTACCTTCCCTCCAGAGCCCGCAGTGGTGTGGGAAGGTTGGCGCACGGACGTGCACCAGTCTATCTCCCTTTTGAGTGGCACAAAGTGCCTTATGACACTTGCGCTGGCCCAAGTGAAGGGCAGGATTGCGCCCTTAAAATTATTAATGCACCAAATAGTTTGACAGTCTTTTTCTTCTTCTTTTTGCACTAATGTTTTTTTAAAAAAGTAGAATGCATAAGCATCTTCTGAGTAAAAACCAATGTTTGAATAAATAAATGGATAATGACCTTGGAAGGTCCCATGCCTGACCACAAGCTACTGAGTTTTGCCCACCCTTGCAGTGGGTGAGCTGGGATTCTCCAAGAGATGAGCACTTAAGAGACTGAAACTCTGCCAGAGCCAACAGATTAGCAGCAAAGGACATGCAGGACTCTAGGGACAGATTATCCAGGACATATTTACTTGAGGTGGCGCAAATCATCTGGCACTATAGTGCCACACAGATTCTTTTTCTGTGCACATGCGAATTGCTAATGGTATATTCCAATCACTTCCATTAACAGTGGGATTGTACTTGGTAAGGATGGAAGCAGCCTTCTTAGAGGAGCTGTTGGTGGGCTGCTGTGAGATACAGGAAGCTGGACTAGATGGGCCTATGGCCTGATCCAGTGGGGCTGTTCTTATGTTCTGTTCCTATATACTGAATTTATTAGATATGCCAAAAGCTATCTGCAAACTTCTAAATTGTCAGTGATGATTCAGAGCTTGTTCTCTCAATCAAGTGGCTGCCACTGACAATAATTCCAGAAGAGCAGTGATAGGACCAAACTGCTTGAATGGATCTTTCTGCAGGTTTTAGAGCCTCACCCTATCTGTGGTTTGGATGAGCAAACTGGCTTAAGTTCCCACGAGAACAGGTCTCAGCTAATAAAGCTATCGTCCTTATAAAATCAGAACGTTTTTCAGTTACAGGCAGACCCCACATCCATGGATCCAATATCCGTGGTTCCAATTATCTACTGATCCCACCCCCCACACCCACTAATGTTCTTTAAAGGCTTACCAGGAAGTGTTTCTTGCTTTAAACAGGTTGCTATAAGCATTCAAGCTCAAATTAACCTGTCCTTCCTATTCAGCTAGGTCTAGTTGCATTAGGCATTCAGGCTGCCAGCAGTCTGCTTCAATCACACTATAAGCATGAATGCTTAAATGGATGTGCAGGGGGGTGCTATTAATATAGGCAACCCCTATCTGTAGTTTCTGTAACCATGGGGGGTCTCTGGAACAGATCCCCTGTGGATACTGGGGAACACCTGCATTTCCAAGCCCAGTGACATGTCCTTTTGACATGCTTCCAGTGATGTAACTGGAAATCAGACAGGCTCAAATCCCCTCCCCACACACCCCAGGAGCTTTCATCTCCTAACCTCTTCTTACCTTGTGGCTGATCCTGTGGCAATGGGGAAGGCAGTGACATTATCAGAAGGTCTTCTCTCCTCCCCCAGCAGCTGGCAAGTAGGTCTCTCCCTGCTGTGTGGATCACTGCTATTGGCAGCAACCAAAATGCTAAGGAAGGAGGAGCCTTGCTCTGCTTTAACTAATACCACAGTCAGGTAAAGAGAGGGGGAAGAATAAATCTGTTGTGGGTGGGACAGAGGGCTCTAGTTTCTAATACAATCCCAGTTGGAGAACTACAGCGATTACAACCTTTTCTCAGACTGAATGTAAGCGCTATAGGAGAAGGGTTGTGGCTCAAGAGTAGTGCACCTGCTTTGCACGCAGACAGCCCCAGGTTCAATCCTTGGAACCACCAGGTAGGGCACATCACAATTGCTATCTGAGAGCCACTATGGGTCTGTGTTGACAATACTGCCCTGATGGTCTAATTCAGTGTAAGGACACTTCCTATGATGAGTTGTCATGGTTCATTTTCCAAACCAAGGAATTATGAACAAATATTGGCAACACCAAAAGCTGTAGACTGAACATATTATTCAGCAAGTCTCTTGTAATTCCTTGGCGCAGGTCTGAGTAGACCCTGCACCAGAGATTTACCTCTGGGTAAGGGTATAAATATTCCCTTATCCAGAGGAGACCTCTGGAACTGCCCCCCTCCACAGGATGCAGAAGTTTTGGTACATTTGAATGTGGGGGGGGGGGAGTTAGGACTGGGCTGCTAAGATTAGGGTGATGGCTTTTAGCCTAAATGAATCACAGGAACCAAAGAAGTCATGCAGATGGAATTGACTAGCTGCTGTCAACTGAAGGGAAAGACATGGTTGATGCAATTCCACATAATTTGTTGTCAAAGGGGGTGTGGAAGAAAGGCTAAGAATCCAGCTGAGGCACCCATCTGAGACTAGTCAGAGCTACTGCTTGTAAACTACACTTCTAGGGATTACAAATACTGTTTTGTCGCAACTAATGAAGTATACACCCCCAATGTGATCCTGTGGTATTTTTCAGATTGTTCTTTCAAGTACATTAGTTAAGACTGATGGCGTATAAAGAACTCACCGCTCTGCCTTGAAAAATCCAATTAGCTTGCAGAGTGCTATCTACATCCCAGATTGTGCACACAACTTCAAAATCCTCACCTTCCTTGAGAAGCTGGTTGTCTTTGGATAAAGTGATGGTTGGAACAGATTTGTGAACTGGAAAACAATGTAGATGAGCATTAGTTTTCCTTACACACAAAGGCTTTGGAGGGAGAAGGCTCTGCATGTAATAAATCAACAGATATTTAACTTCCCAATTAAAAAATAGGCCTCCTAGAGATATTTTAAATCTATGTAATGTATTTGCATATATTTTCATACAGTAGGCCCTTGGTATCTGTGGGGGATTCATTCCAGGACCCTCTGTGCATATAAAATTCCACAGGTAATGAAATCCACGGCTGGAGGGCCTCAGAGGGCCCCCCATGCAACCAGAAGTGACTTTTAATCGCATCCAGGAGGCCCTCCAGCTGTGGGCTCATGAACTACAGACTCTGAAATCTGCAAATGCTGAGACCATGGATAAGGAGGGCCCACTGCACATCTTCTGAATGTTTGAAAACATTTATTGGCCACTACATAATATGAGCAGATAAACTTACACAAGTACTTAATCCAGCCAAAACTGACAATTAGGAGACTCATAGCATGACAATGATAATAAGGTTATGACTCTCAGACTTGACAGCCACAGAAGGAAGTTGAGTGTGCTATTAGCATGAAATAATCACCTAATTACTTTACCCTTGTTAATATGCAAACTTATATGAAAAATTAGGTTAGGAGGAAGTCAGTACATAACAGGAGCATGACAATCACTGATGAAGTGACAATGGCAGTCAAGAATATGACTTAACTAGATACTTCAGTATACATGAAGGAAAGCATTACCTGCCCTTACAAAAAGTCTAATGTTCCCTGAATTTTTCTCAACTCCATTTTGCTGAGCTACACACTGGTAACAGCCACGAAATTCTCTTTGTAAATTTTTGATAGCGATTCCTTTCTGAGGATCAGGAACTAGCACCATAGCCTCAGGAAGAGGTTTGCCATCACATTTTTTCAAAGTGTAATTTGAAACATCTGGATCTGTCACTGGACACTGAACAAAAACATCGCTGTCTTCGGTCCCAGTTGCCACAGGACTGGCAAAGAACAGGATCTCTGGATCTAGAGGGGCAAGAAAAGACATTTTCCTGATTATATATTAAACAGAGTACACACAGCTGTTTAATGAGACCGAAACCCAATATACTTATTACTGCAATCCTAAACACGTGTATTAGAGAGTGAGCCCCAATGAATATAATGAACCCTTCACTTCACTAACTGCATAGAATTGTGCTGATAGCTACATCTAGTAAGACTCTGGAATTGTTGAACTAATCTATGGCATGCTCTACTATACAGTCTGGCCCATTAAATTTTACCCAATCCGCTTGCTACTACAATGTGTGTAGTAGCAAGCTACACCAGCTTGCTACTACATCCACCAGCTCACATGGATAACAGCAAACAGCACTAACCCCATGTTCTCTGCTGGTTTTTCCTATAATACCGTGAAAGCCTTCAAGAACTCTCCCGCTCACGATAACTAGGAACAACTGCCATTATATAGGGTCACATTCAAAGAGCTTCTGGTGGGCAGAGAAAAAAAGTGCAAAAAAATTTTCCTGATGAAGATGGCTCTTATATTCCTGAATTAATAACTCAGGAGTTAGAGTATACTAGGGAAGACCTGCAACATTTGGTAATTGGTGAAGGGGATAGAAATAGGAATGATACTATCCTTCCATTTGTACCCTAGGTTTCCACAGCAGTCTGTGTATGAGCTGTCTTTAGAGTGATGGCTAATACAAGCTCTGCTCAGTCATTACTCACCTCAGAGTACTACACAGAGAAGTGTACACAAATGGCCTGGGGGGAAATAACATGGGTTGGCGGTAGTAACACCATTTCACTAAGCCCCTCAGCAAGTTATGCTTCATAGTTCTATCCTTGCTGAATCTTCACACCTGCAGCATTTCCCTGAAGAGGTAAATGCTGTTCTCTGGGGAGAGAATGTTCCCCCACCTGGATGCCCAACGTTCCAGGTCACCAGGTATCAGGAGGACATTGTCTCTCTAGGTACTGAGTTTGCCTCTTCAGACACATGCTGTAACAGTGGAGAACAAGGCTACAAATCATGCTGTGCCAGGCGTAGCGCTCCCCAGCGTAATCCTGCTGCGCCTGTCCATACATTTGTGTACATGGGGAAGCAAGGACTGAGTGTACTGTAAGCCCGGATACACTGCTACATCTTTTCTAGTCGCAGCAAACCTGCCCGGTTTCATTCATGCCCATTCCCCAGCTTCTGGACGAACATAGAAAGGTCAAACAGGAAGAGGGAGAGCAGGAGCATGGAGATGGCATGATGAGCATGCCGGTGAGTAGAGGAAGCAGAGAAAGAGGAAAAGTGAAGGGGGATAAAAATGAAGGAGGGTGGTGGGAAAAAAATGGGGGAAGACAAGGATAGAAGGCAGCAAAATGGAAGAAAGTGGTAAACAGTGGAGCACAGAAGAAAAGGTCTCTAAAAAACAATACATTCAATAACACTTATAGTAAACCAAGGGTTTGTTTACCCAAAGCAACCTTCCCTTCTCGAAGATGGTTCAGAGCTTGAGTTATCTGATGCTATGTGCTCTAAGGCAGCTTTCCAGTCATGAATCTTATTTTCTAGCACATTGTCATTCACACTATCTTATCCAGTTTTAAACAAAAGCCTGCCGGTTGCCTATTGCAAACTCAAGGACAGAGCCTGAAGGCAAAAGCTCTCCATAGTGATTTGATACTAGAATCAGGTGCTCAGGTACTCCAACCAAACATCAAGTTAATCAGATCACCAGGCCCTACCCCTGCCCTCACTCCCAACATCCACATGGGAAAGCACGACAGGAGCCCTATGCATGTACAACTGTGTTTGAGGAGACTCTGTATGTGTGAAAGGGAAGCCTTCCCCCCATACGTAATAGCAGGTGCAGGGGGCCCTGATTCAGAACTGGTCTGAGGTGCGGGTGGTTAAGCCCTGCCACAGTCCTAATCCACCAACATGGTTATTGACCCCAGAAGGGAGCTTCTATTGGTGCCAATCTGAGCTTCGCTTCTGGGGCAAATAGTAGCTGCAGGGTTTGGGAAGAGACTGGGATTGCTGGAGGAGCAAAGGATTCAAGCCTCTTCTCCATCACTAATTTGGACTGGGGGTCCTACACCTGATATTTACATTTTTAAAAACCTCAAACCATGCGAGGCTGAATCACATCATTAATTTGGTTTAGTTCGGCCCTTACAGGAATGTTATCTCTGAACATGAAGAACTGGTAATCCACTCGGTGAGCAACTTTTGGCTTTACAATTAAACTCTGGTCATTTCCTGGCTGTTTGCAGTTCTACTATGAATGGCTTGTGAAAATGTGACCTTAGCTCAAATCAGCAGAGCTAATGCAACAGGCACTTGCAGAGAATTTTACAGCACTTCGGAGATCCTTTTTGTTTTCAGATTTAGGCAATTGAGAGCTTTGCACAAAACAAGTCTTATCAATTTTTAATCATCATCATCACAGTCTTTCTTGTCTAATCAAGAAACTGGAAAATATTTTTCTGGGATCGTCGCCAAATATGATACAGCCACCTCCAGCTGTAACCGTAGAAGTGCAAGCCTGGAGAAAAGAACTGAAGTAATGGATGAGCAAGCGAGCTAATGGATCAACAGTAAACTATGCTCTGAGTCTCACTGAACCTTCCTCCTGATGCTGTTGTTATCCCCTCATCTTCAAGATTCTTCTGTCTTGTAATTTCCTCCTACGTTTCCCCTCTCTCTGCCTGTCTCATCTATTGATGTCACTGGCGTAATAACTGTCATGGCCCAATGGACCTGCATGCAAGCAAGTTGGTTTTCTGACCCAAAGACTAGACCCTCTGCATGCAAGTCAAAAGTGCAACCCTTTGGCTACTACCTGGCTCAACTATTCTGATAACACAGAGTTGATTCCAACCACTGGGTCAGATACATCAGGTCAGGGGGAAAACCTCTGTGTTTCCAAGGTCCAGAAAGAACTTCTACTAAATGAACAGTACAAACGGCTGGCATCTTATGCATGACTAATTTGCGCTGATTCAAGTATATAACATAAGAGTCCTGCTCTTCTTGCCTGCCAAAGGCCCATCTAGTCCAGCTTCTTGTATCCCACAGTGGCCCACCAAGTGCTACAGGGAGCACACAAGACACAACCTACGTCCTGGTACCCTCCTCTGTACCTGGCATTATGTGCTCCCTCCCCCCCAAAAAGAAAGAGAAAAACAAGTTTAAGTGCAGGTGATTCTATTCGCCATTCCATTTACTCTGTTCATGCCCAAGAACCAGCTTGAAAGGGGAGAATGAAGCTGCTGTTCCCTCAGTTATTGCATGTCTCTTTTAGTTCAAAAGAGACAGTATACTTTTGTTGGATATAAGGCAGTTTCAACAACTTGTAATTTTGGCTTTATGTACTGACCTCAGAACATAACTCTCGCTTAAGATGTGGGCCAACTGTATTAAATCTTGTGACATGAGCTTTTGAACCACATGGCCAGCAGAGAGAGACTTTTTAGCCAGAAGCAGGTAACTTGTTGCACACTGTATGCAGACTCTGAGACCAAAGGAAATACTAGAATTGTATATTTCCTCTCCTGGAAACCAGTGAGATATTTTTAGGTTACCGGGAGAACATAACTGATTAACTGGTGAGCGTGTTTTCTTTAAGTACAAGGACATGAATTAATTACTTTACCTACACTTTGCCACTCATCCTGCTGTTTATCAGGAAACTGTAAGGGGGAGAAATAAGATCGCGCAGCATCAGAATTCCCACCATAGTTCGATTTCTTTCTGTTTGGTTAAACCAGTGTTCTAAATGTAGCCTTGGTGGTTAAATTCACACATTAGTTCAATGCCATGAATAACTTTTCCTATCTCATTCATAAATTGGGATTCTTTCAGAAAATGCTATGAGATCAGATGTCTAATTCTTCTTTAACAAATGGAACTGAAAGAGAAATTCTTAACTGGGAGCAAAGGTTTATTCTATCTGCTGCAACGTTAAAATAACCCTAAACCCACAGCCCCAGGTCTTGACAAGTGCTTGCAGCTTCTGCATGAACAGGATTTTTTATTATTTTGAGAGGTAGAAAGCAGCTTTATAACACGTCTATTTTTTCACAATTCTATACTACCCTTCCTCCAAAGAGATCAGGGTAGTGTACATGGTTCCTTCCTTTCTTTTGCCCTCCCAACAACCCTGTGAGGTAGGTTAGACTGAGAGATAGTCCAAGCTCACCATGAAGCTTTATGGCTGAGCAGGGATTTGAACATTAGTCTTCAAGGTATACGTCCAATACCAGAACTACTACACCATCCTAGCTCTCTATTTACAGCCATTTACATGCATAGAGCAGTTTGTTCCTTAAGTGAAGAAGATATCTTATGCAGGAGGGACTTTCTGTCCAAACTGAAGCTTCCATAGTTACATGGACTCAGGATATTTCTCTGGAGTGGTCTCAATCAAGTAACATGACCTGAGAAATGCCCGATACCTACGTAAGTGATGCAGCACAGATATCACTTCCCTGTAGATGGGTGGACTTCATGCTGGTTACATCTGGACAGGACCAGATGTGTGGTTGGTCTGTGGAACTCTTTCCCACAGGATGTGGTGATGGCATCTGGCCTGGATGCCTGGGCAGGAGGTCTGGTCTAGAAGGTAGAGCCTCCGTTTGCCTGAAGATAACACCTGAAGGTCGCCAGTTCGAGGCCACCGGCACCGTGAATGGCAAGACCTTAAAGCAGCTGACAAGCTGAGTCGAGTTTTTCCATCTGCTCTTTGGCCGCCCTTCAAGTGAGATATGAAGGACTGTCAGCTTGCGTGGGAGGAAACTGGAGGCCAGAATTTGATACCAGATCATAAAAGGATCCATCTGAAATGTTGTAGTTCTTGAAAGACAAAACCTTCTTCAATTGTAAAAATCCCTATAGGGATTTAGTATAGCCTGCCTGTGTAAACCGCCTTGAAATAAAGTCTGAGGAGAAATCTGACGACCATGAAAGGCGGTATATAAATACCTGTATTATTATTAGTATTATTATTTAAAAGGGGATTGGACAAGTTTCTGGAGGAAAAATCCATTACGGTGTTACGTGAAAATCCCCTTTTTCCCTTCCAAGTTGTGATTTTGTATATATCATACAGGCCAAGCAAACAAGCCCAATTCCAAAAACCTGGTAAAGGTCACAAGTTGTGATTGCATCCCCTCCTCCAGTCTAGGAATGCCTCCTGATTATGCAAAACAAGCCTGCACCTCCAGAGGAAAAGGTCTATTGTTCTTTTGTTGTACTCTTAAGCACCTTAGGCAGACTGCCCCTCCCCCAGAGTCAGGCTTTGCTGATAGCTGATTTCTGGACCCTTCCACCTTTCTTTCACCTGGGTGTATACTGAGCATGTGCACAGCTCTGGGATACTTCCGGTCAGTTTAGGTCAACTTCCAGGTCAAAGACAACTCTTATAAGAGAGAACTCAGAGCACATGTCTCTCTCTCTGATTGCCCTCCTGCGGGAGTGGTCCTACACGGGACTCTTCCTCCAACTGCACCCCAACCGGACAGATAAATATATCTTGCGTCTAAACTCCCTCCCTTCTTCACTATCTATTCCTCCCTTCTCCCCCATCTTTAGTCAGCAACTGGGTTTAGCAGATTAAGGAACCCCTAAATACTTCCCTACACCCTATCCCTTTCTGATTCCTTTTCGGATGCACCCAAATACATAGCACATGCAGCCACCACTAGCTAGGTACACTATACACAAGTACTAGAAATCTATACTTATCAATTATCCATGTGTATTATGTTTACCTTTGTGTGTTTTTGCAATAAAAATATAATCCTTTGATTGAAAGTTACCTTTCTCCCAGTCTCCTCATTGAGCTAGGCAAGGGATCTCTTTGCTCTACGCTGTCTTGTTATCCAGCCTATGGTCCCAAAAAGTTTCCAAAAGGCTAATATACTAATTCCCCTAAACAAAGCAGCCTTTTTGGTAACAACGGGTTACAAGCCATTATGTGTATGTGCAACATCCTGATTTTAGAAATGGGCTATGTCAGAATGCCAGATGCAAGGGAGGGCACCAGGATGCAGGTCTCTTGTTATCAGGTGTGCTCCCTGGGGCATTTGGTGAGCCACTGTGAGATACAGGAAGCTGGACCAGATGGGCCTATGGCCTGATCCAGTGGGGCTGTTCTTATGTTCTTAGGACCACACGGGCCAGGCAAGTCCTGTAAGAATTCTGCTGATAGGCCTCCTGTGCTACCCCTGGTTGCAGCAGCACACTCAAAATGGTCTCTGGTGGTATGCACAGAAGCCATTTTACGACAGCCGTTTTACAAACTGCTATTGTAACCCCCCCCCCCGCACACTTTGGTCTGAATAGGACTGGGCCGTAAGATGGCTTCACACACACACACACACACACACACACACACACACACACACACACACACACACACACACATGTTCATCACTTGATGACCTACAGAAGTAAATGAAGCACGTCACTTAAGACTGCAAACAGGATATCCATGATCATCTCACAAGACAAAAGCAAAGTTCTCATATTCAACTGCCAATCACCATTTGTTAAGTAATCAAGTAATAAGAAATCAAATTATGTGGATGCGTGTGTGAACCAACCCTTAAATATCAGCAGCAAAAGATGACAGAAGTTATGGCAAAATATGCTATTTACTTTCATCAGTGTTTCCAAAAATCCCTTTGGTACTATAAAGGCCCAGAGAACAGCTGCTGGGGGTGCCAGAGGACCCATTAGGAGCCCATCCTCCAGTTTCTCAGCTCCCTTTCTTTCTTGTCAGTCCTAAGGGAGGTTTTGTCCTCACAAGGGCTGCATCTTTCCCATCTGCTGAGGGAGCCAGCCATAGCCTAAACTTCAGTAACTGCTATAGTCATATCTTAAAGGAGTCTCTTTGGAGACATGTAGCTGAACACAAATCCCACAGGTAATGTTTTGAAGGAGAGGCTTGGGAGCGCAAGTTTGACTGGAAGTTGTCATCTTGCTTCCAATTCCAGATATGTCAGCAAGCTGTAGCTATCCAGTGGCAAAGGGGCAGGCAAACTTCAGCTGCCCAAACACATTTTTGCCTTTGCTGCTTCTTCATAATGATGTGTTCGAAACCCGTCACTCTAAAACAGGTTCAAAGTTGAGCCCTGGCTCAAATTAGACCCTCTCTGTGCAGATGTCAGAGTCACCAGGCAGCTGTCAGCAGCTATCAGCTGTAGCTACCAGCTGAATCTGGCTGGACAAACAATACATGCTTGAAAATGACATTAGTCGATAACCTGCATAGGTGGCCGGGCCATCAACCAACATTACAGTCACCAAAGTTCTATCACTCAATATCACCTCCAATGCAGCGATCTTCAATACAGCCAGTTCACACATTCAGGGTCAGGCCAAAAGCAGCACACTTCAGCACTTAAGCAGACATCATACCTACCATGGTGCACACCAACATCATGGGGCACACTTTATGTCAACATCTTGATATTTTGTGCTGTGTACAAAATGTCCAGTGTAAATATAAGCATGAACCAAAACCTTCATCCCTGCAACATTGTACAGAACATCCTCTTAGAGTAAGAAGGGGGAGAAAAAAACACTTACCTTTAACAAAAACATAAACGGAGCTGTTTAAGTTCTCTTTGTTTATGCATGTGTACAATCCTGTGTCACTTGGTTTTGCACTGGTTTTGACAAATTCTCTCCCTTTGACTTTCCTTGACGCTGTGTAGAAGTCCACACTATGAAAAGTCCACATCACTGGGCCATGGTCAATACATACCAGCTTTAATTCTTGCCCACTATTCACAACCACAGGAGATTCTAATGGAGTAATAAAAGGCGTTGTGCCACCTGTCAAAAATAAAATTTCGTGATTAGTGTTTGGTTCATTTTCTTATTAAACTTTTTTATTTTTAAAAAAATTATATTGCATTTGTCATATATCAGTGGTTCCCAGACTTTTCAACTGTGGGACCCATGTTTTAAAATGACACTCTCTTGGGACACACCTAGCTTTATGAGACTTAAAAAACATGATCTAGACAGAAATAATATTTTTATTTACTTACAAGTAATAGTCTATCTGCAAAAAAACCTCGATCCATTTCTGGTAGTGAGGCAGACCTAATAAAGAGCCTCAAGACTTGAGAAGCTTAGTTAAGTGACCCAGGGGGCAATCCTATTCAACTTTCCAGTGCCAATGCAGCTGCAATACAGCCCCAAGGAAAGGGAACAAACATTCTCTTACCTTAAGGAGGCCTTTGTGACTTCCCCCCTCACTGCAGGATACAGTGCATGCCCTATTGGCATGGCTGCATCAGTGCTGGCAAGCTGGATAGGACTGGGTCCCCAGCCTTCACATGTTCCCACTACCTGTCACTGATGTACTTGGAAAAAAAACACATCAGAAAAAAGACGCTCAAACATTTATCTCCCTACATTTACACAAGCTTGCAAACTGCAGGAGCTCAATTGTTTGAAAAGCAATTAGCAGCTATCTGATTTTTGAATAGGTTCGGGGCTTGAAGCAATTATCTGATCTTTCCCCATCACTGGTGTTTTCATTGGAGGCTCTGTGGGACCCACCAAGTGGGTTTGGATCCACAGTTTGAGAAACATTGAATATACATTTAATTTCCAATATTATTTATTAAGAATAACCAAAAATATTACAGTTTTACTAATCCATGCTTCCTGACTGAATTTTCTTCGTACACTGTGAAACCAGACAAGAATCTTTGTTTCTCAACCAATGGTACTTGTACCAGTGGAGGTGGTGGCTGGTGGGACCTGTGGGACCCCCAGGTGCCCACCACCTGGCAGCGAGACCAGAAACACAACAAGCAGTTGTAGGAGGTTCAACTCAGTAGGCAAAGTTCGTGCGTGGGCTTTTTGCCTGCTCAAAAATTCCCTCCCATCCACCCTAAGCCTCCTACTGGCACTTGTTGCATCGTATCTGGCCTTCCAAGCCAGAGGTGACTGGTGATGTCATCATCACCAGTTACTTCCAGCGGTAGTTCCAATAGACAGACCATGCAAAGTGGGGGACAAACATTGAGAATCACTGTTTTAGATAACAGCAGGCTTCTAGGGGGAAAAGGCAGACTAGGCACCTTGCACTTCTCAGTAGTTACTTAAACCTTCGGTCTGTGTCACACCTCTCCTGGAACAACATCCAAGCTTGCCTTCCTTGGTGTGGCTGGCCCAGCCTAGGAGCTGTCTGTGGTCCTGACCGCCTGGATATTCCATCTCCCCTGTAAGCTGTCAGAAAGCTTAGTTCGAATGGGATTTGAACTAAGGAGGCCACGAAACTCATTGGGCTCTCGTTCATACACTGAAAAATCATGCAGCCCCATCAAGTCTGCATGAAGGAGGTAACGAAGAAGCCAGGCACACCATACTAATGCCAGATAACAATAGCCCTAGTTGTACCATTCTTTCCCTGCTATTGAGAGAGCAGTCCAGTAAATGTAAATTTCCCACACAATGTTGGCAATGAGGCTGTTCTACAGGGGAATGCTGTGAACTGGGTGACCTCAGGTCCATCTCTCACCCCAACAACCTATCCCATAGAGTTGTAATGATGGGGGGATGGACCCACTATGCTTCAGTATGATTACTTTGCAGGAAAACGTTTATAATATCAAACCAGGGGCACCAAAGATCAGGCCCAGTCCAAGCCCCATTAATGCCAAAGGCAAAGTGTACCACTCCCACCCCCATCCTTGCAGGTGGCATAGTGCGCCACACACTACTTCTTCCCAAAATGCCCTCCACCCCAACCTCCTGATCTTCCCCCAAATCCCCCCTTTGGAAGACTCTTCCCTTCACCATCACAATCTCTCCCTGCACATCCCATTATCTTCTCCAAGACTCCCATACACAAGGTCTCCAACATTCTTCAGCCTTGCAATCCCTCGCTAGTCCCCTCCTGACCATTCTTTCCTTCTTTCCACCTCCTTTTTCTGCCTCTGCTGCTCATCTGCTCCTTTCATTTCATTTCTCATTTCAAAAGACAGCCCAATCCTGAGCTGCCCGGAGCGTGGGGCTGCCGTGGTGCCAAAAATGCCTACGGCGGCATCCAACACACAACCATGCAGCTGCTGGTGGCTCCTTGGGGGAATGGGATGTTCGTCCCCTTCTTCCAGGTAAGGAAAGTAGCCCCACAACAAGACTACTCAATTCTGCAGCAACCCTTGGGCTGGCTCAGAATCAAAGAACTCCATGTTGGGCCACGTGGCCTGACACGGAGCTCAGGATCTGGTGGAGCTAAGCTCAACCAGTCCCACCCTTTGCCAACACGCTCCCTCCCCCTGGAATGCCTCTTCTCACCCTCCACCTACCTCCCCCACTCCTGAATACCTTCTCCCTGCGTCCCCTCAAACTCACCTACCTCTCTGCTGCCTGGCAGTTCGGGCGACTGCAGAGCACCGGCTATCCCCCAGGGCTAGCCCAATACCTGCTGGTCCTGGGCTAGCTCCGGCACACAGCCGGCACAAAGACCTGCAAATGTCTCTTGTGGCACGTTTGGGACAGTGCTCGCCAGAGGTGATCCAGCAATCACTGCATAGGATTGGGCCCTAAGACAACAAGCAATTGAGAGAGGAATAGAAAGAACAGAAAATGCTAGATTTCATTTACATTACAATCACTCTAGCCCACAACTCCACTTCATTTCCTCCCTCCAATCCCCACCCTCTCTGCCTTTTGAAATGCCAGGGAGCTGGGCGAAATTGGAAAACGGCAGCACCCCCACCACCCATTAAGCAAGGCATAGTGAGGAGAGGTGACCAGCAGATGTGGTGGGCAGTCATGAACTGCTGCCTGCTCCAATCCGCTATGTGAATCTGTTGTTCCACCTCACCTTATCAATAGGTTGTCCACAACTATAATGGGAAGACACTTATTTCTTCTATGTATTTTAAATTCACACGTTAAACACAGCTATTCTTACAGGAATGTTAACAGCAGACAGTTTGAATGCTAAAGAGTCATATAAACACTATACATTTACTTATGTTTCCAGGCAGGCAGGCCTTTTATTTGCTGCTCTCGCATCCATAGGGAACAATAGTCTTCTTTCACTCTATATGCTCATACAATTCCCAAATCACGCAAAGGCTACTGTTCCGCTGACAATGCATCTTCTCTTCTAAGCCAGTATGCACCTCTAACAAGGTATTCAGTGCACACTATGCCTCCTGACAATCATGAATGCCCGGTCACAGGACTGAGCTTAGCATGGGCCAGTAATCATGTGTCCACTGGTGTCTTCCGAAAAGGGAGAACCAAAGAAAACACTGGAGAATTATTAAAAATCATATGCCATGTATGGAGAGGCAATCCACAATAGACAAGCAAGTGTGCACAAGGCCTGTGCAATGAATGCATCCAGAGGAGTGGGTGCAGTGTGTGACTTACCAAAGCTGAATAAAGCTTACCAAAGCTCACCAGCCATATTTTGTGACCTGTCAGGTGCTGGACAACCCCCCCATTTTTGCAGTCCCAGCAGGCACCATTGTGTCCACTGTACCCCGAGGTACAATAGGGTCAACCACATACAATTTCCTGCTCCTCCAAGACAAGTTCCAATGATAAAGGACAAATCAAGAGTAGCACAACTGGAAGATACCACCACCCAAGTACTATGAATTACCTCCTTCCACCATTTCAGAGTGTCCCCTATTCCCAGAAGCAGTAAGTTCAGGGAGCTGCAATGGGGAGCACAGTGGGGCAGCCTTGTAGCACAAGGACATCCATTCACACTACTCTGCCCAGATCCAACTGGGCAGAGC
The DNA here is from genome assembly GCF_035046505.1 of Tiliqua scincoides. Lineage (NCBI taxonomy): Eukaryota > Metazoa > Chordata > Lepidosauria > Squamata > Scincidae > Tiliqua > Tiliqua scincoides. Next base: position 66,567,959 of record NC_089826.1, read on the forward strand.
ACAGCGCACTGCAGACAGAATACAGGTACAGCGCCTGAAGAGCAAATACTGCTACATGATTCAAGAGAAACAAGCAAGTTTCACAGTATGGTGAAAGCTTGAAAAAAGCAATATGGAGAAAAGTGCTGATAAATATATTGCACAATTGTTATAGCACAGATACAACGGGCAACCTTAGCAAACACATTATATCTTTCTTTTGCTACAGACACAATACAATTGCATTGTAAAATAATAATAATCATAATACGGTGAAATATAATGGGGGTTCAATCTCGCATGTCGCTTAAAATGAACTTAATAGTTCTATTTTAACCAACGTCACCTAAATACAAATTGAATGTGTATGAAGGCAGGAAGCATTGCAGCCTTAATGATCAATCACGAAGAGCTTACTTGGCTTCCCCTCGTGAAATTCCAGTATCAAAAAGGGAGAGGACACTACATGATTGTGTGGGGAAAGCAGGGGCTGGAAGTGCGTCTACAATGCTGATGCACCAGAAGTTTGGGGGTGGTTGTGTCATGTAGTTTCTTGATCTCAGGAGCCATTTACTGCCTCAAATGTAAGTGACCAGATCAGTTCCCTCCCATCCCAAACATATCATGCATTTGCAGCTGACAAGGAGTTAACTGCACTGATGAACTACTGGCGACAGCAATTCCTGCTATCTGATTGCTGTTGTCTCCACTGTTACATGAACAATTAAAACTTTGATAATGGAAGGCAGATGATCGAACAGTGTTACTGGAGCTTCAAGACATTGGTGCCATTCAGTTGTGAGCCAGCCAGGCACTGTACCCCAACTTCACACTGTCATCTCATGCCTTGCACCTGTGCTGCATTTTGTTGTGTCTTTTACACATGCCTAAACAAAGACAATGTTATCAGGGGTGATCATCACCTGGTCTTCTCATTAAAGCAAAGGAAGAGTTTTGGAAAGATCAGGTCCCTGATGTTCCTTCTTAGTGCAAGAGGTCGAAGAGGAAAAACAACAAAGACCACAATATCTGCACTGTTTACAGTGGCACATGCCTTGCAAGGTCTTCACAAACCAGTTTTCTTTCTTCCTTCAGAACAAAGTAGTTTGTTGCCACAATTAAGCACAACTAACCTCAGAGGCTAGCAAGACTCATCAAAACAGGCCAATTATCCTTCACAATTGCAAATCCTAACCCAACTCTTCTAAAGTTTGCAGATCAATAGCGGTTTCTTTGGAAAATCTTAAGCAGAGAGAAGATAAAGGGACAGGATTAAGAGAACCTCTATTGTTTACCAAACAGGATACTCACGCCATCTGTGAAGTTAATGTGATAATGATAATCTCTCCCTCTCTTTTGCCATTAATCCCTTTATCTTTAAAACTCTAAAGACCAAGAAGCCAAGATGCAATGGACTTAGGGGAAAAAACTGACAATACGAATTTGGGGGAAAACATTGTGATGGCATTCATAAAAACAGAGTCCTTGGTTTGTCAAATGTGGCCACCAGAGCCTTCTTTAGTGGCCACATGAGCACAGAGGGGGGGAAGAGGCAAGTGGTTAGTGGCAGGAATGATACAAAACAGCTAGGGCAGAGACAAAGAGGAGCGAGGAAGAGAGGAATAGCCAGCAGGCTTCTGCACTGTTCGCACCAATCAGCCTGAGGTTGGAGTGGCTTGTGCCCACACATTATGATGGATATCAAGAAAACCATCATTGTATTGCAAGGATAGGATTGGGCTGTAACAGACTGATCCATTTACTAAACAGAATCAGTGGTGATGTGAGATGTGAAAGTTCTATCCATGGTATAATCACTTGCTGGAATCTACCTAAAATAATTTTGCTGTCCTACTGGAATATTGCAGGTAAGTGAGGCTTCCATGCTGACCGTTGTAATAGATTTTAAAAGAGTAAATACTGAAAGCAGCCACCAGGGCACAAGAAGTTCCAACCAACCAACCAACCACTAGGGCACAAGAAGTTCACAGATGCAGTTGTTTAAATCCTTGCCTATTCAGAAAGGACACAGCCAACACAGGTAACAAAGCTAAATTGGGAGTCAGAAAGGAGCGAAAGAAAGCAGAATTCTTAAGCCAAGGTATTGTGTCAGTAAATGCAAGGCACACAACTTTGGTTTTACAACCTCCTCCCAGTCTGTATAATAAGCTACAACAGTCAGGTCACCAAAGTGTACCACAAAGATCAAGCACAGGTATCTCTGGGCAGGTTTGCTAGTAAAAGTTTTCAGCGAGTAAATTTACAGTTGCAGTGAAATAACATTAATGTGCAAGACTGGCTTACTTACACCCTCCCATTCAAATCAAGGCACCTCAAAAGTACTTCACTTTGGCTGGAATGTGCCCCATGGATTTTGCTCCAGCCAAGAGCTGCCTACCGAGAATGTCTGTCAAGTATACAAACCTAAAACACTGATGCTGCTTTCTAAAAATACTCATTTTCCTTCTAGTTTAACATGTGGCTACTCAACTAATTGCTCCCACTGTGAATTTTTTGTTTTCATTTTGCAACCATTATATATTTAAGTATACAAAATATGAAATTAAGCTGGAACAATTAAAATGGATCAAAGCACAGACTAATGGAATATTCATTACTCAAGTGTGTAGATTTTCATTTATCATAACCTTTCCTGGACAATTTGCTTAATGGATTAGGGCTCCCACCACTATCCCAACTCATATTGGGGAGCACTTTGAAAAGTACATTAGCTTTTGTCTCTGCTGTCATGCTAAAGCAATGTGTCTTGCAATGTGTGATGAGGCTAGGAGGTGATGTTTTCTGGATTCCTATAAGAAAGAAGCGTCAATAAAAGGCAAGCACGAAAGCTGCAAAGCACAGAGCATTCTTCCCCAACACCACAATTTGAATCGACAGCCATTTAGAAAATATCGAATTGAATAAGAAAGTGCAGCCTTCTTGGCAATACGAATGCTAATTACCTCCAGTGCTGGCAGCAATTTAATCAAGATATTGAAGTTTCATTAAAGATATACTGATGCTCATAGATAAAGCCTTTAGAAGAAGGCGAAAAAATAGCAATAACGGCATAATTATTCTACTGTTGCTATTTTCCTGTCTCTGGATTCTTTTTTTTTTTCCTCCCCTGCAATATCGTATTTCAAGAAAAATGAAACAATGAATAAAACATGCAGATTAAAATAATCCACACAACTCAATTGAGGACAAAAGGATGCTAATATTGTCTCTCAACTACAGTTGACAATGACTGGCCTCAAAAAGGGTCAGTCTTTAATACCAGCAGGGCATAAGACACTTGGAAGGGTATGGCTTCTCCCATAACAGCAGCATGGTGATGAGAGAAGTGGAAATGCTTGATTTTTCTTTCACAGTTCCTAAACTGCTTCCTAATTTCCCTATAATGTCCTTCCCAATTAATACCGTTCAGAGAAGCCCTTCGGATCAGGTGACATGACCCAAATGCAAAGGATGACAAGGATCCTTTACCTTTAATAGTTAGGCAGAAGAGGGATTTTGGCATGTGTCGGTCGGTCATGCAATGGTACAGAACGTAAGTATCAGATGCCACCTCCACTAGCTGCCTATTCATTTCCTGGCTCAATTTAACATGCTGGGTTTAACCTTTAAAGCTGTAAATTACTTGGGATCATTATACCTCAGGCTGTCTACTTCCGCCTTAAGGGAGAGGGTGTACCTCAGTGGCAGAGAATCTGCTTTGCATGCAGAACGTCCAGATTCAATCCCTGGCCTCCCCTAAGGTAGGACAGAGAAAAATTCCTGCCCGAAATGCCAAAGAATCACCATCAGTCAGTGTCCACCACACTGAGGTAGATGCACTAATGCATGGACTTGGTATGAGGAAGCTTCCACAGAAACCTGCCTGAAGTTTAAGAACAGCATCAGAGGCTCTGTTTTCTATCTCACCTATGTGGGGGATACATAAGACAGAGTCTTCTTACAGACCAATCCTACTGAGCTTTAGAGCTGGCGGAACAAGTGTTGTCCACCAGCGCTAACTCCTGCAAAAGCACCATAAAGTATTTTTCCCAGTGTGCTGCCGGGATGCCCGTAGGAAGGCTGGAGCCTTCCCACATGTGTTATAGGCTCCCCCACCACCCGCAGGAGCATGTAAGTCAGTGGAAGAGGTGGGAGGGGATGATAGAAGGCAGAATGGAGGTGGAGAGGAGGCATAATAGTGGATGGTGAGGCTGCAGGATGGATCCACTGCCAGTAGCGCATGTTGGATCCTATCACCCTTTCCTGCAGTCACTCTTCCCCCATTCTGGTCGCCCACCCAACACGGATGCTCTTGATTCTCTGCCGACCCTTGGGTCACTGTAGAATCGAGTAGCTCCATTGTCGGGCTTCTTGCCTTACGCAGGGGAAGGGGATGGAAGTCCCCTTCTCCCGAGAAGCTGCCGGGGCTGCCCAGGTTGCACTCAGGATGCAGCAGCAGCCATTTTCTGTGCTGTTGCAGCCCTGGGTGTCGGGCAGCTCAGGATTGGGCTGCCCTTGAGTAAAATCACCCAAAAGTCTGAGAGGACGTCTTAGCTTAGGGAACCTTTCAATATTGAGCCCAGATGGCTCAGAACAAGTGACAGCAAAGCACAACTCTGAAAGTTATGTCTGTTTTACTGAAGTTTGATTTTCCTGGCTCAGAATACTGGTTTCTACAACCCATAATGCTAAGCTGTATTCTGAATCAAGCACCATGACCCTGGGAATTCTTCACCAGCTTGGAATGTGATTTCTGAATGAATGCCTACCTCTCTCAAACCTTGAGAGCGCCAATATCCTGGAAAAGCCAGATATCCTGGAAAATAAAACTTTTGCAAATCATTCAACTCCTTAGTATGAAAAAAACTATGTGCCCTAGGGCTTCTTGCACTGAAGGTACTGCTAAGTACATAATATAATAAACAAACAAAAATATGGACTCTTGGGACATGTAGTTTCCAGGGAATTTGGCATGTTGTTGTCATGCTCAAGGTGCCACTGAAGAAAGGAGATCCCAGCAAACACATCTTCATAACTGGGAAGGGTACAGAGTGGGACAAGGTCTCCAGAGGGAGCTGGGATAGGCATTTGGATCCCATTCTGCTTCTGGTGATGCTATTAGGAATTCAATAGGGTCCAAGTTATTTTTTCAATGCTTTTGGAAAATAGTTGTTTGCTGAGCCCAGTTTCAAGTTGAAACAAGAATAGTTCATTCATCATTAGAGGCTTAAAAAGAATAAAAATATAACCACAGACAAGCTATTTTCAACCGGTGTGTCACACAAGCAATTTTCACATTGGTGTGCTGCAAATGGTGGTAATATTATTATTATTAACAACAACAACAACAACAACAACAACAACAACAACAACAGTATTTACATACTGCCTTTCAACAAAAAGTTCACAAAGTGGTTTACAGAGAAAAATCAAAAATACGCAGGTATGCCATGAGAGTTTCGGAGGGGGTAATTTATTAGTAGGCCCATTGGGGGATGTGAGCCCCCTGCTGGCAGCACAGTGCACCCTTGTCAATTGTCAAAAATCTGATGGTGTGCCTTGACAATTTTAGTGACTTGTCAGTGTGCCGTGAGATGAAAAAGGCTGAAAATCACTGCCATCGGCTGTCAAATCACATAGGTATATATGGCTAAAAGTAGTTCCGTAGCCCTTTTCAACCTTCACCTTAGCCAGGGATAGCAACACATGGCCAGGGGAACCAACAGCATGCCTGAAAAGACCTGCCTCCATGCTTGAAGATGCCACTCCCCTGCCCATCCCAAGTACAGCATTTGTTTACAATGGCAAATCCTGTTCCTGGTATACAGTCTCTTCATGATTAAGAATCAGCATCAGCATGGGAGTGGAGGTGGGAGAGGGGCTTTCAGGTGCTTTCCTGGTTTCCCCAAAGTTCCTGCTCCTGCTTAAGGTAATGTCTGAAAATACTTTAACTGTACTTCTGTAAAAAAAAGTTTATACCCAGATATATGATCTTCAAGTGTAAAATGATCCTTCCATATATTCAGTACAGGTGGTGCCTGATCATCTGAGGATCTGACCTGCATTGTTCCCTGTCCCCTGACCTGTGTTGAGCCCCAAACAAGTATCACCTGAACCCTCCAAAAGTGACCAGAGCTGTGCTACTGGATGAAAACTGTGACTATTTTCGGCCCTCACAACACCTTCTGGATGCAACTGGGGCACAGGTCTGGTCATATCCGGAGGGTTCAGGTTGGGCCTGATCAGATCTCAACGCAGCTTCATTCAGAGGGTTGGATGCCAAGACCAGCGGATTTGATTATTTGATTTGATTATTATTGATCTGTTTCAGCATCTGCAGGGGTTCTAGGAATGGAACTGTATACAACTGTATAAAGATGACAATATCCCACGTGTATTATTTATTCCAATATTATTTCTTTTGTAAGTAACTTTAATAACGTGTAAAACATCTTTAACTAAAAAAGAAACCAAATGCTCTAACACAGTAAAATTAAGTTTTATATTCATCAAGATTTACTACTGCATTTAAATACCAAGGCACTTGTGGGAAAATGTTCTGTCTGTAATCAGTTCTCTCTTGACATCAGTTCTCTTTAAACAAACAGTGGGTTTAAAGTCAATCCATACGCCATGAACACAAAGGCATAGGAAGCATTTTCCTTTCAAAGCTATCACACTGCTATCCCTGGAATAGTGGAGATCAGAATCTAGCCTCTCTTTGAGAATGGCAAGTGATTAAAATGTTACTAATTCAAATACTATTTGAGTCAACCACTGAAGACATCTCTTTGTGAGGAATCTCCATTTGATTCTATTGCGTCAGGTAGTCAAAGGCTCCTCTCTTTTAGTTTTGGAAACTAACAAATCCTTATTTTGGGAAATGGACAAGGCAGTTCATGACTCATTCCCAATCTCATCACACATCTGCAACTCTACACTTCAAACAACGTATACATTGTGGATGAGGCTATTTTTTGGGCTTGAACTGAAATAAATCTGGAACGTCTCAATGAGCATTTTCTAGAGCTGCCTTGAAGCAGTGGTTACAACTAAACTTTTTAACAGGACAGGAAAGGGCCTTTTGCATTTACGAGGCTTTCTACAGGAGCCTCAAAATATCCTGGCAGAAAGCAGGCCAAGTTAATTCTGTATGGATGAGTGATGCAACTCATTCACTGAAAAGTAGATTGATTCTATTCTGTGCCACCCAAAACCACAGCAGCATGGTTCGGTTATTCTATTTGTTAGTTTTGCATGGCCCCAATAGCCTCCAGTGCAGTTCAGTAAAAGTATTGTCCCTCACTGCCACTACTAGATGTCTCCACCATGCCTGAAGGTCTTTGTTGTGACAAGGAAAGAATTTGCCATCACCATTTCCTTGTCATATCAGATGACTTGTCATATGCAAGACAGATACTTTGCACTGCACTGTTCTGGAACTGTCCTAGGTCATGCGGATCACTCACCTTTATACACTATTTGTGGATTGAATCCAAACCCCGCTACCATACAGCAGATCTTGGTTCCATTCCAGAAACTCTTCTGTCTTATCCACAACACAAAAAATTCCAAATGAAATTAACCTCAATGTCACCATATTATTATTATTACCACCAGAAGTAATAATAATTATTATTACTACTTCTGGTAATAATATTCAAATCATGGTGCATCAAACATACTTTAGGAGCATGGTGTGGATCCAGTGTATCTTGTTTTAGCATCAGTAGTAAAGAGCACTATTTCAAGTGTTTTCACATTTCTTCTAAGACGACCAACCGCTAATACAAAACCCTCAATATGGGTGTTATATATGCAAGTTATGCAGGATCGAAATCCTGCATAACTGATTGGCTCAGACTTCTGGCTGGCCAATTGGGTGGTGGATCGAAATCCTACCATCCGAATGGCTCTCCAGTTAATGTTTCAATTGCACCAATCATGGGGAGTCTGGGCGGAGCTAAAGGGTATAAAAGCCAGGGGTGTTTGCCTTGTGTCAGATTCATTCAGATTCATTGCCAGGTCCTGTTCTGAAGATGGAATAAACATATTGAGCTATCTCTATGCCTTCCTTTATTTGCATGGACCCACTATATAACAATGGGCATCACATTACGCTACACTAATAACTACTACACACCACCTGTACTCTAACAATTACCCAGCAAAACTGATGAGACGAATCCACAGATTCTCAGGCAACATTTGGAAATGTTGGCCTTATTTAATTAGCTAAGAATTAAATCCCTGAATGACTAGCATTGCAATACACAGATATCACAGGTCCACTTATTATAGAATCATAGAATGATATAGTTGAAAAGAAACTTCAGCATCATCTAGTCCAACCCCCTGCTAGAATTCCTCATGCATATTTTTATCCTTGTTTAAATAATTTCACAGTTTATTCTCAAATGCCATTTCCTCATACTTTCCCTTTTCCCTCCCAAGACTCCCAATCTGCTCCCCTCCAATAGCAAACAGCAGCAGTTCTCAACCAGTAGTATGTGTACCACCAGTGGTATGCTGGGCAGTGCTGGGAGGTATGCACAGCACCCACCACCTGGCAGTGAGACCGCAAAGGGAGCTTCCAACAGCAATAGGAAGCTCAAGCTGGCGGATAGAGCTCTAGTGTGCAGTTTTCGAGTGCAAGAAAAATCTCGCCTGCCCTGAGCCTCTAACTGACCTTGGAAGCCTGCTGCTGTGGTATCCAAATCTGGAAGTATCTGGCAATGATGTCATCACCAGTTACTTCCAGTGGTATCTCCGAGGATAGCGCAGTGGCAAGTGGTATATTGGGGGAGCAGTGTTAAACAGCTCCTTTTGACATGGCTGCATGCTATGGTGGGGAAAAGGATAAGACTGGGCTCTTAAATTCTTCGTGTCAATTATAAAGTCAACCCAAGGTCAGTACTTTTTCCCTCTATAGTGGAAGCAGAACAGGAAACCGATACTCTATATAAAGATCCTACACGGAGGAAATGCTCATTTGTCTGAAGAACACAGCTAATAGTAAAATATATGAATTTTCATCCCTGCTCTATGAGTGTGATGTCTTCCCAGCAAATTCTTAAATGTAAGGAACTTCTCATCTCCAAGATCCTTTAAAGCAATATTTCCATGGTCCAGTCCAGACAATCAATTTACATTATTCAGCTTATGCTGATATTCACCTGAATTTCTGGATACTAAACCACAAATGTGTTTCAGAGAAGATGCTGAATATTAGAACCAACGTGTTCTTGTTCTCCCAGTTTTGTATTTTTTTTTTTAAATAATAACTAGGTATTTCTATACTTCCTTTCTGGTCATCGGATTACTCCTCTGACTTTATTCAAGGTGGCTTACATAGGCAGGCATTTCTAAATCCCTCAAGGGATAGAGGTTCTCTCTTTCAAGAACCAACATTTCAGAATGGATCTTCCTAGTCTGGTCTCACTTCTGGCCTCCCACACAGGCTGACAAGCAGTTCCATCTCTCACCTGGAGGGCAGCCAAGACGCTTCTCGCTCACACCAAGAGCAGGTGGAATCACTCAGCTCGGCTTGTCCGCTGCTTCAAGGTCTCATTCTCAGCCATTCAGGGAGCTGCCGGTGTCCTCAAACTGGCGACTTTCTGATGTTATCTTTGGGCTAACGTAGGCTCTACCCTCTAGACCAGATCTCCTGCCCCCAGTTTTGTATTTTCAACAGACCTTTGTTTTTCCAAGTTCACTTGATGCCATAAGGAACATCTGCTCCCATATACTGCCAAGAGTGCAACTCAGAGGAAAGAAAAGGCAAAGCACATCCGAATCCCTTTGTTATCTCTCCTTCCAACAAGCAACACTCATTTGACACGCTTCCAAAGAGAAACATCCCACCGGCGCAGCCAACAACAAATGTAATAGATTTAAAGCCATTAAATTCCAAGCTAAATTCCTGAATTTCATTCACAGAGCAGCCAATGTCCATGCAGGACAGAACAAACTTAAAAAAAAGACTATACAGTATAGTTTGCCTGATGAGATTGCTTGATTGCGCTGTAAGTTGCTTGTTCTTTGCAGTTCCATTCTTCAAAATCAAGGTTTGCCTGATGAGGTTTTCCCAATGTCAGAGAGTTCAAATAGAAAAGAAACAGGAAAACAGACATAAACGCTTGTTCAACAAGCACTACATGGAATACCAGTCCCGGATGCTTAGCGCTAACCCTGATTAATTATGTATTCAGTTGATAGATGCAACACAGATCGTGGCATGAAATGCAGCCTTTAAAAATGTGTAGCTGATTATGTGACTAACTGAACATAATCAGTTACGCTCATAATCGGTTTATGTCACTAAATCATTTTAGTGAAACTGCAATGAAGTTAAGCACAGAGTTGCATGTTCATTATACCCAAATCTGAGGAGAGGGAGAAAAAAGTGTTGGGGGTATTTTTGCTCCGTCTCTTCACTCACAGAGTTTCATCTCTCACACACATGCAAACACACAAAAGAATTATCAGGACCTACTGTACAGTTTGCCTTTGCATAATAAGGAGAGCCCCAGTGGAACAGGTCAAGACCCATCTACAGTAGTTCAGCTTCCTGTATCCAATAGTGGCCCACCAGATGCCTCAGGGAGCACACAAGGTAACAAGAGACCTGCATCTTGTTGCCACTCCCTTGCACCTGGCATTCTGAGGTAGCCTACTTCTAAAACCAGGAGGTTGCACATACCCATCATGGTTTGTAACCTCTGATGGACTTTTCTTCTAGAAATCTGTCCTGACCCTTTTGAAAGACATCTAGGCCAGATGCCATCACCACATCCTGTGGCAAGACTACATCCTGTTCCACAGGCTAATTTCACACTAGGTAAAGAAATATTTTCTGGTGTCTGTTCATGCTGACACTCAATGTTATTGATACTCAACCAGGATGTCCCCTGGTTCCAGTGCAGTGTGAAATGGAGAAGAACATCCCTCTATCTATTCTATCCAACTCCTGCATAATTTTGTATGTCTCAATCACGTCCCCCCTCAGGCGCCTCTTTTCTAGACTAAAGAAACCCAAATGCTGTAGCAATTCCTGAATCCACAGTTGCAAGGGTCTGGGGAGGGTGGGGGGGAGGAGGTGTTCCGGAGCAGGGGGAGGGCAGGTAGAGGGTCCAGGGGGCAGGCGGGGAGCGGGAGATATGCTGGATCCTAGTCGCTGTTCTCAACCAGAGCGGCTGCAAGTCACTCCACTCTCCTCAGACTTATGCCACCTCCGGAGGTGGCACAAGTCCAAGGAGACCCATTGGGGCTGTGGTGGCTTACCCAGGGGTAAAGGGAAGAGTTTCCCCTTACCTCCAGCAGAGCTACTTTGGGCCCCTATCTTATGCTGGATACAGCACAGGTCTCCTGGCCTGCCTGTTCCTGCGTAAGGCAGGATTGCGTTGTAAGTTGCTAAATAGTCATGATAGCCAGAAATGCAATCTCAATGTTTAGGCAGCATACTTTTGAAAACCAAATACTGGGCATAAACAAGGAATGGACGAACATCACCTCCATGCCCTACCTCTTTCCAGGCTAGACACTGATGGAAAACAACCTGTTGAGTTACACAAGCAATCGTGCTATGGCAAGTGTTCTGCAGATACAATAGGATGCCCCCACAATCTACCCCAATGTCAAAAATACTGAACAGAAAAGGGTAATATAACTAAACTCGCTCTGAGAACTTTAACTATTTAGAACAGTGTTTCTCAAGGTTTGTCCTCCATCGTACCATTTCATATGGTCCACCTATCTGAAATAGCACCCGAGGTAACTGGCAATGACATCATCATCAGCTACTTCTGTGTTAGGAGGTCAGATGCGACATGACAATCACCAGTAAGAAGCTCAGGGCATATGGGAGGGTTTTTTTGAGTGCGGAAAAGCATGCTTTGGAGCTCTGCCTGCCAAGCCAAGCCTCCTACTGCTGTTTGCTGCATTGCATTCTTGGTCTTGCTGCCAGGCAGCAGGGGTCCAGGGTTCTTGCAAGTACCACCAGACCCCACCTCAAGTACCACTGGTGATACCTGTACCACTGGTTGAGAAACACTGATTTCGAATATAGGAGAAGTTGAGCAACAAAGATATCCTTCTCCTAGGTTACTGGCTTGTGATAAACTTTCACACATCATGGGATTGACTCAGAAGAGAATCTTCCCAAGTTGTAAAACAAAACAAAACTGGAAGAAATCATCCTCACATGGTCAACTGACTCAAGTATTTTCTAAGCAGACAAACAGCAAACATCAAGACTATTAACCTCATGTTTAAATGGAAATAGAAGCATAAATATCTCTGCAAAGGGATGACAAAAGCAGTAATGTTAGTAAAGACAAGCAAGATTGCCAGAAGCTATAATGTTGACCCTTGGTGACATTATGCGCTTTTATAAATCTGGTTGACTGAAAAGAGGTGATTGTATAATCCTCGATCAGGCAGAGCAACTGGAGTAGGAGAAGTGGCAGGTGTGGAAAGGAGTAAGATGAGCAAACATAACCAGAAGCCCACACAGAAGATGCCAATCCCGGGAAAATAAAAAATCTCACTCATTGAGCAGCTGTAGGAATAGGCGTTACTTTGTTAATTAAAAGAAGTGAGTGGAGAGGAGTCAACGTGATACAGCTTGACACCGAGACATAATTCACCACTGACACAACAAGGTCAAACAATGGGACTCCAACATTTATTTCTGGTTAGAAAACTATATTCTAAGGCAGTTAAGCGTATGTGTCACTTCTTCCTCTCTGAAAACTGGGTTTGTTGATGAGACACCGGTGGGAGTGCCCAAAGCAGTATCGTGGGGTTACAATTGGGTACAAACACCAAGCATGTTGACCCTGCAAGGTTTTACACAGACTTTTCAGAAATTATAGTCATGCAAGAATCTGCCTTTGAAAATATATCCCCTTTGGCCTCTAGAACACTAGAAGACAAAGCATGCAACGAAAAATATCCGTTATCTGCAATTCCACTGTGTCTCAGCAATCTTGTTTATAATTTTGTTGAAATACACAGCTCAGTCCTATGGACTGTGTGCATTTTCAGAACCTGCCTTTACAACATTGTGAAATGTGATGCATAATTGCATCAAGGTACATGCAACAGCAGCTGCTGGAGCTCAGTCGGCCTCAGTAAGATGCCAGGGGAGATGTGCCATGGGCAGGAAAGGGCAGTTTTGGAATGGATCAGAGGGTGGACAGGGGTGGACTGTGGAAGGGAGGGGTGGATCCCGGCCGCACCAGCATGTGGCAGAATCCTATCCCTGTGCCTTCACCCTGTCTCTCCTTTTTTCTTCACCACTGACGTATGTCAGTTATATAACTTGTATTCTCACATGTCTGAGGAAACCCATAGGATAACAGGGGACATATGCAAGGATAAGGGTACTTTCCCTCAAGGAGGTTTCCTGAGTGCGGGGGGGGGGGGTGACCAAGGGATGCAGTGCATGTCTCTATGGAGTGGTTGCACTGGCACCATAGTGGGGGACAGGATTGGGGCATAACTGTTTTGGTAGTTATGCATGACAGAAAATTCTGGTTAAACTTCTTCAACTATGACCAATCAAAAACACACTTACGAACAAGCCTTACTGGGCTGAACTAGAATGATAGGTTCTGAGTAGATGTGCGATTAGTAAGAATGAAAACCAGAAAACAAATAAGATTTAGAACATCTTTCTTATGTCTGTAGAAAATGAAATGGTGGGGGATGGGGAAGCTCAGATCTGTAAATGAACTGGGAGATTTCACTACACCGAGTCCTACAGTAAAATGATTTTTCAAAAGTCACTTTCCGGATATTAGAGCTAATTTCCTATTGTCCTTTCAAAACAGCTAAAAGAAACTGGAGGAAGTGAGTCAAAATCCTGGAAGATGTTTGTACTACACTACAAAGAAAAACAATATCCGTAAAGCAGTGTGCAAATGTAAAGGGAAGAATGTGTGGGTTGACACTTCTCTGGAAGAGGAAGAGTGACAGAAGGATAGGAGAAAGATCTGCTTGAAAATAAGAACCTTGAGTTATTAACATCTCTGCTTTCTAACACAACTCACAAATGTACCAAGATATATATTAGGTGTGTGTATGTACAGTGATCTTATAGCACATCTGACAGTGACAGCATCTACAGCACAGGCTGACAGTGATCTTATAGCACATCTGTAGTTCTCTATTTTTACTATTTACCATACTACTTTTAATTAGACTAATCAAATGCTAGACTGTGTTTCTGGGCCGGCGCTGAGGGCTCACAAATGTGCTTTACAGCATGTTTGCAACAGTGTGCACCATTGGTGAGCCAGCACGCACTGTTTAGGATTGAGGTCTGAACCAATTATTCAGTAAAACCATACCAAACTCCATTTCTCTTGGACTGGCAGGTGCTGGGTGTACAGTGAGGAGGCCTATCTTCCTCCTGCGCAGAGGGGGAAAAAGTCTTGCGTTATTATAGAGCTGATTGAAGGACACAAAGCTCATAAATATTGAAAGCAGCCATGTCCCTTCAACCTGGGTTACAGGTAAAATGGGATTTACGAGACATTTAAAAAAGGAGATCTAGAAAGAAACATTTTCATTTATTTACAAATAATAATATTTTTATTTCTTTATTTAGGGAGCTGAGCTCTTTGCAGGGCAATTAGCAGCAATCTTGCAAACTGCAGGAGCCAAGCTCTTTGCAAGGCAATTAGCATCTATCTGATTTCTGAATAGCCTCAGGACTTGAGGCAATTAGTTATCTGATCTTTCCATCAGCAGTATTTGCACTGGAGGCTCTGGTCCACTGAATTGTAAACTGCTGTCTTAATGCATTATGCTGAAGGAATTACCCCTGGGATCTGTTTGTCATTCTTGCAGGTTTAAAATCGAATGAGAATCACACAATTGTGTAACAGAGATGGCCTCCAAAACCCTACCTATGTTTCTTGATGACAAACATATGCTGATACAGTTGTCCCCCCCATATTCAAGGGGGATACTTTCTTGCTGCTACCAGGAGGAACTGGTACACAGGGGGAACTGGTACACAGCGAAACTGTGGATAGCAGTGAACTCTATACTTACTGTTGCTCTGTGCAAGCCCTACAAACTGCTTCCTGCTTGCATCTGCCTGTTAGTGCTTGTCCTCCAAATGGCACTGGAGGGCAAACACTAACAAGCAGGTGTGAGGAGGAAGCGGTTTGGAGGACTGCAAACACTACCCCTATGGCAGCAGAAACAGCAGAAGCAACGGAAGCAGGAAGCGACAAGAAGGCAAACAAAAACAGATGAGTCACGATCATGATGCGGGAATTTGTGAGCCATAGTTAACTGAAACCAGTTATCAAACCAGGCTCAAGTCCACGATACAGGGAGATTGTACACAGGAAGTAAGGAGACACTCAAAATACAGGTGGGGGGCATCCACAACGGATCCCCCCCCCCCCCGCAGATACCAAAAACTGCAGATAACAAAATCTGCAGTTTCGGTCACTTTTTTGGCTCTAGGAGGCATTCTGAAGCCCACAGAGGCCATGGGCAGATGCATGCAGGCTCTGCAGGCTTTAGAAAGCCCTCCAGAGGCCACCAAAGTGGAGCTCCAGTCGCCTTTGGAAGATTCAAGTTGAGCCAGGTGTGGCTCCCGAGTCCTGGAGACCCACGTTGAACAGATCCACGGACAGAAAATCTGCAGATAAGTAGGCTCAACATGTAGATGGAAAACAGGTTCCTATAGATAGATGCTTTTAAAATAAACTGGGGAATGGACAAAGGCCAACATTAATAAATCCACTTGTTGGTGTGCCAGATATAAGCAGCCTGGCCCTCTGGCAAGATGAACGCCCAACAGCATGGTTCATCCATTGTATATCTGGAAGTGCAAACAATGGTTTCATGTTATGCCTGAATCCAGCCATAGTCTTTTCTGCAAAAGAGCAAAACACAGCCTGTTCTGTAATTTTCAACAGTATTTCAAGCAACACAGCAGGTAAGATTACTTCAGATGAATTCATCACCACCTGCCGGAAATGTCACACTGGGACTGCAACTTACTCAGGATCACTCACTGAGGTTTCTTGAGCAAATGGGGATTTGAAGAGCCCAGATTTCCATGATCTTAGTCCACCACCCTAGACACAATGCTATCCAGTATGACAAACTAGTAAAGGAAGGTCATTGTATGCGACCTTTCAGTAAGGTAGCATCTTATACCTTATACTGATACCTTCGTGAATCCAAGGCCACAAAGAAGACACACAATGTGAGCAAGGAAATGATGAGACTTAAAGATTTCAAGTGCCTGATTTCACTGGAAGGTTACCTTAAAAGTCAGATCTGGTGCCATTGGAAAGAGTGAAGCAGAACAGTAAACAAAGGAACAAAACCTAATGTAAATGCCTGCATATGTTTACCCAGGTAGGGACCCATTAGGACAGGATGACTCTGTACTGCACACTTCTGCTCAATATTAATAAATTAATCCAATGTGTCGCTCAGAGCCAAAACAAATAACGCTCTATTCAGTGAGAATCAGGAGAACAAGTTCAACGTCTGAATATAATTAAACAAAGAAAATAAATAATCATGCTGGCAACTGCTAGTCCCTTGCACACCAGTGATTGAGTGGGTGTGATGACCTTCCAGGTGAGCTGCAAAACTGATCTGTTTTCCCAGCTGTGTGGGGGGTGGGGGTCAGAGCACTCCATACCCTGTCCTGTACCCTGCTCCATCCAGCACACAGCCGAATCCATCCACCGAATGAGCGGAACACTCCATTCCACCAGGGAGCCTCCTTACCATGCCACCAAGCATGCTGGTCAGCCGCTTCCAGGGTCAGTCAACCCACCAGACTTTGAGCCCAGATTTCCAGGCAGAAGTGGCTGGCCCACATGTAGTTTGGGGGAGACCAACGGCACAGTAAGAAGGCTCCCCAGCAGAACGGAGCATTCCGTTTGCACCAGGAAATCCTTTTTCAGGACGCAATGCAGCCGTTCCCAGTTTGGAGACAGCTGGTGTAGGCAAATTATATCCCCTTGCAACTACAAATGATGATGAGCTTATCCCAAGCATGGAGAATGACCAGAGAAAGGTAAATCTGATACCTCTAATCTACTGGCGTATGATTTTTTTTTTTATTTGCAATAAGCAGGCCATTATTAATATTAACAATAGAGAGGAGGGCTGAAGTTCGGTGGCCAAGGATATGCTTTACATTCAGAGGGCCCTAGGTTCAATGCCTAACATCTCCAGGCATGTCTGGGAAAGACCCCCAGCAAGCTACTACTACTCAGAATAGTCAGTATTGAGCTAGATTGACCAATGGTCTGACTCAGTTTAAGGCAGATTCATGTGTTTGTTAATGGAGACTGAGGGCCCAGTCCCAACCCTGGAAGACCACAAGGTTCACCAGCATATCCTGTATCTGCAGAGCTCAGCCACCAGAGTAAAGGCCAAAAGGTCATGTGGTGTCTGCAGTGCCCTGCAGACCAGTTGCCAATCCAGGTATGCTGGCAGTGGGAGCAGCCTGGGAAGGAGATCTGCAAGTGTATCCCACCGCTGATCTCACCCCCTCCCAGGACCCAATCCATCCCTCCCCACCCTGCCTTGCCCCTCCCTTCCCACTACGTCCAATGACTTACCTAAGTGCCCACTCCTATCCAACTTTCTAGCACCAATGCAGCCATACCAGTGGAGTGTGTGCTGCATCTTGCAGTATGGAGGCAGTCACAGAGGCCTGCTCCAGGTTTGTTCCCTTACCACGAGGCTCGACTGCAGCTGCACCAGCACTGGAAACTTGAATAGGATTTGGCCTTAGGTCATCCAGTGATGCGAGACACATCATCACTGGCGGGAAAACACAGGTCTTCCTGCTGATGCTGTCAGCGGTCCCACGCTGTTGGAGCAGCTTTTGCAGTGTTAACTGCTTAAGTGTGGACTGCTTTACAGCACTTAGCACCATTGCAAAGGAGGACTTGGCATTGGGCAGATTACAGCAGTAAATTTAAGATTGTGCTGTCAGTGAGTTAAGCCCCACTGAAGAGTTCAAGTTTATACACACTTATCTGGGAGTTGGACCCAATGAGACTTATTTCTGAGCATGGTTGGACCATGCATTCCAACAGGAATTAAGGGTAGTTTTGCTTCCTCTGCACTGTATCCCTGGTTTTGTTGTGGCCCTTTTTGCACAGCTGTTGCTACAGCAGCATCCTGTCAAAAACAAATATTGTTATTGGGGTGGGGGGGTAGGAACTGTCTACCTATACCACTTGCAAAGTTGCAATCCAATTTTTCAGCTCACTAAAATACAGGAGATAGACATTCATGGTTATACTGACTTCGCCAAACGCTGACCAAAGACTTTCAGAAAGTAGATGGTAGTTTTAGATAGCTCCACCACCACTACCATTGTGCTGCAGAAACACAAGAACGACCTTGGTGGTCGGGTTAGGCTAAGGTTCATCTAGCCTAGCATTTGCATTCCAAGAGCAATCAGTGAGGAGCCTCTGGTCTGGAAGTTCAGAAGCTGAGCACAATGATGGATTTGGCCACTGCCTTTACTCGTTTTCAGCATTTGGAACTCAGAGGTACAGCACCACTAAACATTTAGCTACCAAGGCAAATAGCCATTTATAGATACATCCTCCAAGATTTTGTCTAATGCTTGGAGAATAAAGGCAAACATTTCCAATGTAGCATTACCAGTCTTCTGCTATACCAGTGCCACATCTTGCCTGTAATGGTGCAGTACCACTGTTGGAATGGGCTTGTAGCCACTTGAAGAAGCAGCTTGGGACTACTTCTGGATTTGGCCTTGCCCAAGTACTTTTTCCCAAGCTAGGCTGGTGCACCAGCTGAGTCCTTTCCTGGAGATGTCAAACCTGACTATGGATGTCTATGTATAGGCTACATCTCACTGGATTACTACAATGCACTCTGCATGGGACTTTCCTTGACAACAACTTCGAAACTTCAGCTCCTGCAAAATCCTGGTATATAACTGCTAACTGGCGTTTGGTGTAGACAGTATAACATGCCCATGTTGCACTATTTCTGCTGGTTGCCACTATAATTCCATGTGCAATTCAGGGTGCTTGCTTTTGACCTTTACAGCCCTAAACAGCTTAGGGTCAGAGCATCTGAAGGACTGCCTCCTTCCTCATGAAACTGCTTGACCCCCAAGAGCATTTCAGAGGGCTCTTCTAGCTGACTGTCAAGAGAATTAAATCTCACGGTGACATGAGAAAGGACATTCACTGTGGTGGTACCAGGCTGTGGAACTCCCTTCCACAGGAGTCAAAGTTGGTACCTTCGCTATTTCAATTTTTGCACCAGTTAAAGACCTTTTTGGTCCTCTCTGCCTTCTCTTTATGGTTTACCATTGCTTATTGTTTTGGTTTTTGCTGGTCCTACTGTTTACTACTGTTATTGCTTTTATGATTTTTAGTTTTGCTTCAATGCAGTTTATCTTTTGCTTGTAAGCCATTCTGCTTGCCTCCGTAACAGGATGCTAAAGTGCCAGGTAGAAATTCCTTCAGGCATTTTGCTGCTGAGGTAATCTATGCAATCATCATATATTTTCTGGTGAAACCAGATCAAGCTATTATACCGGGATATTAAGCACACTTTCTGCTTCATACATTTTTGTTGGTACTTGGAACCAACTCCACAGGTGAACAATGCAATTTATAACTTCCATTCACAAAAGACAGAAAGCAACTGGTACCTCCCCCCACCCCTGCATCACACGCATTTTGCTGGCTAAAGCTGCAATTCACAATTGTGTGTACCAATAATAAATTGTGCTGCTTCTATCTCTTTTCAATTTGCAGATGAGCTTGACACTCAGTAACGGAACACTTGCTTTGCACACAAAAGGTTCCAGGTTTCATCCTTGGAATATCCAGGTAAGGTCAGGGAAATAATCCCTGCCTGATTTGTTGGAGAGCCACTTGTGTCTTTGTGCACACAGTACTGGGTGAGAGAAATTAATGGAATGACTCGGAATAAGGCAGCTTTGTGCAAGTGTTCATAAACACAAAAAGTACTTTATGGAGTGGCCTTTACATCCAAGTTATTGATTTTAGATTCGGGATCTAAATCAGCATTTCTCAGATTGGCTTTGTGCAGCATATCATTAAGTTTTGTACAATGGGAACTGAGCACAAAGCAACACAAGACACTCAGAGGAAAGAGGTTCATTACAAGGTCAGGCGTGGAACCCACAGGTAGGATCAAAAGCAACAGGTGGAGCAATTACACTGCTCAATAAAGCCATTGGAGGGAAACGCTGATTTATAAATTGCTATGCTGAGTTAGACCACAAAACCATTACTGTCTCCAAAGCGCAGTCAAATAGAGAACAAATAACCAACCCATCCACATTAAGAAATAACAGACATAAGGTTCTGGTTTCACCTCTGCTGAAAGAGCCAAACGGCCTCAGTCCTATGCACATTTTCATTGCTGCTATACATTTTTAACCAATGCTTGAAACCACAAGGACATTTTGTGCGGATGGAGAAATAACCTAGTCTCCAAAAGCAGCCCAGAGAGATTCATGCCCCCTCCCAATGACAATTCACACTCTCTCCCAATGATCTCTGAAACCAGTTTGCAGATAAATAAAGGTCTTAAAAAGTCAGGGTTAGCGGAGGCAGATGGGTAGACCTTTAGGACTGATCCATATCTCTGGTTGCTGAAGTCTCCTCTCAGTGGCAACTGCAGATATTGCACCTACTTCATGCATGTGGCGCACACTCCTTCACATAGAAAAGTACAGCATGTAACCATGACATAGTTTTGTCTCATGTATTTCACAACCTGCAGAAGAGCACCTTGGCCAAAATACAGAAAGCACAAGGCTCCAGCTGGAGCGGACTGATTTGAGCACACTTAACATACTATTCCTGTGTAAGAAGCAGGTTGTGTCTCCAAACCCTTCGGTTATACCACACCTACTTCTCTGTACCGAGAGAACATGCCCAGGTCTCTAGAGAATTCTAAGCCAGATTCTTGCTAATCCTGATCAAGCTTTATATTCACTACTGCACTCTAATAAAACACTGCTTTCCAATAATTCTTTCAGTGCGCTTTTTGCTGCTAATGCCCTGATCCTAAACATTTCACCCAAAGAAAAGGTGATCTTTGAATGCATGTTATTTCCTAATCACTACAGCAGTGTGTGAGGTGACTGCAGGGTTGCTTCTCAGAGTCATGCCACATTTTGCATGCAACCAGAACCACAGATAAGGTGCTTCAAACATGTGCTTGCTTGCATGATAGAGAGCAGCATGCATATGATGAACCACAGACTTTTCCCTTCATAACTGCATGCCCCAAACCACTCCAAATCTCACTGCTTTCAGTCACGATGCTGTGAGATCATCGTGGAACTAAGTTGGTGGAAAGACTCAACCACACAGAACTCACTGCAGCACGTGGCTGAAATAATGAAAATCTGGTTGGCTTCAGACATGCACTTACCAAAGGAAAAGGCTACAGACTGCAAGCTAAAAATGCAAGTTCACATGCTGGTCCACATTTGGTGATCACCTGCACCTATGTAACATGTGAATTTCATTGTAAGGTTATGGGGGAAATCACCTTATTGTGGAGGGCTGATCTACATGACCAGGTGGCAAAGGTAGTCACAGAAAACCACTTCAAAGTAATTCTGCGCATGTCAGTTCTCAGCACCAGGCAGTCTATTGTGTGTATCCACCACCATGTGCAGGCTCAGCTTTGAGTATGTTTTGGCAGATGTTCAAAAAGCAGGATTTGCAATGGTGAGCCAAAAGCTGGATATCGCACGTGGCAAGTGAATGCACAGACATGAACGAATTTCTTAAGTGGCAAGCCCCCTCCCCCCCCCCCGGTAATTGCATGAAGCAAACCCCAAATATTATCTGAACACAGTCTCAGGACTATGCATAGCGGAGCTGACAACCATTCCGCAAACTTAACATATTTGCAAAGTACAAAGGCTTGTAAAAATTCCATCCTGCCGTTTTCATTTCCTAACTTTCCACAGTTGAGATTTTCCACAAAAGAAATGTCGTTAAACGCAATGGAATTAATCTAACTTCCGAACAAACATGCAAACCAAAGTGGGAAAAGATTCTCCTTCTGTAGCTTCCCCAGGCTAGGTTTGCAGAGTCACTGGGACATAGGAAATTGCTTTCTACTGAGCCGGATATCAAGCTTGTCTTGCCAACACTGACTGGCAGCGGCTCTCCAAAGCTCCAGACAAAAATTCTTCTCTGTCCTGGGCAGCACTGCTGGGGACTGAACCTCAGGTTTTCTGCATACAAAGCAGGTGCACTACCATGGCTAAATCTGAAAGCCTGGCTCTTTATTTAAAAGCATTAGCAAACATCACTCAATCCTGGACCTAAACACTTTTATTAAGGCTACAATCCTACATGCTGATTCTGATTTGGGAGGAAGCTCAAGTCCACTGAATCCAGCCTGACCCAATCCTAGGCATGTCTACTCAGAAGTAAGTTCCATTATAGTCAACGCGGCTTACTCCCAGGTAAGTGTGGAGAGGACTGCAGCCTTACAGCCCAATCCTATGCATGTCTTCAGAAGTCACTCACACTGAGTTCAATGGAACTTACTCCCAGGTAAGTATGCATAAGACTGCAGCCTTGCATAATCCTGCAGAGGACCAGGCTGCATCTGCCAGTCCCACAAATTTCACTAGAAAATGTCCTGAATCTTGAACGGGAAAGTTTCTTGCATTCTTTTCCACGAACATTCAGGACAATGTTATTTCAGGGACCAGTCAGCAGCAACCTGCATTTCCACACCTATTGGGAAAAGCTCCATCGAAATCAATGGAGTTTCACTCAGCAGGAGCGTGTTTAGGGGCTGCTCTTACAGGAGCTATGTGTGGATCGGAGCTGAGCATTAAAGGCACCGCATCTCCAGACAGCATCGCAGGGCTCGAAAATCCTTCTCAATGGAAGGGGAGAGAGAGATCCAAGCCCCCCCCCCTTTCTGGGAAAAGACGAAGTGTTTGAATCAAACTTGCAGCAACTCCACCGAAACCCTCAGGCTGCCATCTTCTCTACATTTACCTGGAAGTAAATCCCATTGACTACAGTGGGACTTACTTCTGAGTAGACACGCCTAGGATGGGGCTGTAAGGCTGCCATCCTATCCGCACTTACCTGGAAGTAAGTCCCACTGACTATAGTAGGACTTACTTCTGAGTAGACATGCCTAGGATTGGGCTCTGAGGCTGCTATCCTGTCCACACTAACCTGGGAGTAAGCCCCATCGACTATAATGGAACTTACTTCTGAGTAGGCATGCATGGGATGGGGCTCCGGCTGCCATCCTATCCACACCAACCTGGGCGTAAGCCCCAATGGGACTTACTTCTGAGTAGGCACGCCTAGGATGGGGCTGCCAGTAGCCGGCGATACCCCTGGCAGAAGCAACGCCGGCTGCGCCCGCCCAGCCCCGCCTCTGTGGCTGCCTCCCCGGTCCCGGTGGAGCCTCAGGTGGGCTGCGCTCACGGCTCCACCATCCCCGGCCCCGACCTGGGGAGGCGCGCGCCTCTCGCTAGTCCCCCCGCAGAGGGTACCCAGGTAAGGAGGCGCACAGCCGCCCGGTGCCCACCTGTTGGCTGGCACAGCAGCGCCAGCAGAGCGAGTCCGAAAGCCGCGCAGCGCCTCATGGTGCCCGGCTGGCTGGCTGGCTGGCTGGCTGGCGGCGTCCGAGCCTCCCTGCGAGCGGACCTTTCGCGCGAAGTGTCCCCAGCGCGCATCCAGCCAGAGACGCACGCAGCAAACCGCCACTCGGCGCGAAGGAGCCCAGCCTGCCCCCTCCTCCTCCGGCCACGCCTCCGCCTCCCCGCAGCCCACTGGCTCAGGCAGGCAATGTTCAGGCTCCCTACTCGGTGGCTGGGAGGGGAGGGAGGCAGACCTGGCCAGGAAGATCCCTGCAACGGGCAGGTGGAGAACTCACAGCCCAAGCCTAGCCACACTTCCCTGGGAGTAAGCCCCACTGACGCTAATGGGACTTACTTCTGAGTAGACATGCCTAGGGCCGGGCTGTCAGTTTCCTTTTCTATTGAGTAAATTAAAAACGAAAATCCAACATCTCTGAAAAGTCTTCTGAAACTCTCAGAGGGAGATTTTAATTAAGATGATGATGATGATGATGATGATACAGGGGCACACATATGCAGTAGTGCCACTCATACCATGAAAGCAGCCCTTACTTCCCTCTGTATATATATATGATCGTGGTATATCATATATATTCCAAACAACACAGTCCTGGAACGTGCTGGAATCCCTAGCATGTATGCACTGCTGAAACAGAGACGCCTGCGTTGGCTCGGTCATGTCGTGAGAATGGATGATGGCCGGATCCCAAAGGATCTCCTCTATGGAGAACTCGTGCAAGGAAAGCGCCCTACAGGTAGACCACAGCTGCGATACAAGGACATCTGCAAGAGGGATCTGAAGGCCTTAGGGATGGACCTCAACAAGTGGGAAACCCTGGCCTCTGAGCAGCCCGCTTGGAGGCAGGCTGTGCAGCATGGCCTTTCCCAGTTTGAAGAGACACTTTGCCAACAGTCTGAGGCTAAGAGGCAAAGAAGGAAGGCCCATAGCCAGGGAGACAGACCAGGGACAGACTGCACTTGCTCCCAGTGTGGAAGGGATTGTCACTCCCGGATTGGCCTTTTCAGCCACACTAGACGCTGTGCCAGAACCACCTTTCAGAGCGCGATACCATAGTCTTTCGAGACTGAAGGTTGCCAATACATACATTGTGTGTGTGTAATGATATATATATTATGATAGTATATATTATGATCGTGGTAGAGGAAGGTTTAGCCGTTCTTTTATGAGATGCTCAGCTGGAAACCATTGCAGTCTGTGAGAAGCTGTGTACAGTCAGTTCTGGTTATCTGCCAGGGTTAGGTTCCTGGAAAACCTAGTGGGTACCAGATTAGTGGGTACTGAATCACTGAGCCTATGAGGAAAATGGGGTCAGGTTCCAGGAGTCCCTCCTCACCATACACTCTATGAACTTTATGAACCTGAATCTTACCTTGAGGTCTATGGAGCTGGGTCATAGTGAGGGCTCATCAGCATCTCCAGCATCCGATGCTTCCTTCACTGTGTTGATATCCCTCAGTGTGTTGAAGGTTGTGGTGATGGTGCTGGCCCAATCATGAGGCCTCAGAGTTCAGCAGTGTGGAGGGAGTTGCTTCACCCTTTCTCCTCTACCACATGTCTCTTACTTGCCCCAGCCCTAGAGCTGCCCTCAGGCAGCCTTCCAAAGACCTCTCATCATCGCCAGAGTTGTGAAGCTTCAGCTGGAGTCCCTGAGATGGTGTACAAGATGACAGGGCAAGTCTGAAAGTGGACACAAATGTGTCTGACAATTCTCTACCGGCCAATATTAAAACCCATTTGATGTGGAAGATTGATCCAATCCAGACAACTGTCAAAAAAACGAGGAATTGGCTGGACACGATAACCACAGAGGTGTGTATAGGTGCCTCTTCCTCTCCTCCCGTATGACACTGGCTCTGCCTTCTCTTTGCAAGAAGGCCACTGTCTCTCCTCATCCTCCTCCCACACCCTTGCCCTCCTGCCTGCTCATAGCTGCACCAAGCCACCACCACTCCCCTGAGTGCACCAGTACAGTATTCCTCCTTAACAAGAATAGATTTGCAGATAACGAGAGGTGGATGACAATTCTGTCCCTTTCATTTAAGCAAATTTGCACATAGCAAATTCACACATAAAGGGAAATGACTGTAGAGAAACAGATATTTAGTGGCATGACCCAGCCAAAATTAAACACAATGAAATCCCATTACAATGGCACAGCTAGGTGACTCACTGAAATCTGTTGGACTTAAAGGCAGGATGGGCACTCGATTCCTGACGACTCAACTTGAGTTGCAAAAACACGTCTTTTCCACGACTCGTGTCAACTCAAGTCATGGACCTCATTGATTCGGACGTGACTAGAGACTCTGGGTCAGCGACTCGGAAAAGAGTCATGACTTGAATTAACTTGAGTGATAACTTAATTTGTGTGTGTGTGTGTGCTTGCTGACTTTTTTTCCTGTCACTTCTGTGCAAAGACCTCATGGGCGATCCAGAAGCTGGCATTCAGACTGGTGGCATCAGCAAACTTGGTAGGAGGTGGGTAGATTGGCTCCAGGAGGTGGGGGCTGGAGGAGAGGGGGCTTAAGGTTTGTTTTTTGTGTTTTTTTTTGGTTGCCCAAGGCTGAGGGAAGGAACCAGAAGAAGGCAGGGTTAGCCAGGAAGACATGGGAAAAGGCTCTCTTGGTGATCTGTCTGTTCCCTTCCACTTTACTAAGCTCAGAACCTCCCTGTTGCTCTGTGGTGTGCTGTTCGGCACTCTTTCTGAAGGCAGAATTGGGAGTCATGATGTGAACAGTCATCAATGGTGTTTATGTGGATGGAACCAATCGTTTTTCTGCACTGCTACACTCACTTGAATAACAGCACAGCTTTTGTTTACATAAATGAAATTAAAATGGTGGTTGAAGTGAAGGCCTTTAACACATTCCTGTCTGCAGATGGAATTTGAACATCATGGGCATGTTAAATCTCTCTCTCGTACCTGACTCAAGTAAGAAAGGGCTCTATAAGCATCTCAGGCTGAGTTGTGACAGCTGCCCATTATGACTTGTGAGTACAGTAGAGTCAGGTGACTCGTAACTTGACTCACAAGTCGGGTGCAGTGACTCCAGCATATCGCTGCTGGATATGGCTGGATTATGGTCATTGTTTACAATGCCTATTATAGCATTTTTACTTTGCAAAATATTACACTGTTTGTATCTTCCAAAGAGCAGCCAATTCCCCAGACGACCAGATGGGTAGGTTTGAAACTGAGTGAAGACCTGATGTGATAAAGCTGTTGCAGGTGATAGCTTGTGCCTTAAGCTTGCAACAAGTGAAGCAACAGGCTGTACTCTTGGCCCATGGTGAACTGGTCACATGACCACCATACTCCATGTCAATTCTGAGAATTAGACCCAAATTTATTCTGTTTGGATCATGCTCGTTCTTAGAGCTGCTTTAGTTGTTTCCAAAAAAAGGAGCGAATAGGAGCAGTGGGTGATTCTTGTTTCTGTTTCACACACATCTCTGGGTATAGATGCATGAGAAGAACCAAGCGTCCACTTCTCTCACCACATCTGTAGCAATGTCACAAGCACTCTCAGCAGTCTCCATTTTAGTAGGCAAAGAGATTTCACTGATGCATTGGCAAGATTCACTGTGAGGTGCAAAGGCATTGATACGTTACAGATTAAATGGCCTTTATATTCCTCATAAATAATAATAGCAACATTAAGTCTTTTACTCATACCGTTACTTCATGTTGAAGCTATGGGATTGTGCCTTTAACATGGCTACCTGGTACATGTCATTTAATTGCTTATTACTGTGTTTTAACAGTGACCCTAAGAACTGTGAATTCCTCAGAGCGCATTTTCTCAGAAAGAAGAAGTAATGAACAATAAGCTGCCTGAAAGAGAGTTTGTCTCCTATTACAGATCTTCCTCTGAAATGTGTGACTGCAGAGGGACACTGAACTCAAGTAGGCCAAATGCTACCATATTGGTTTTGTGCCCTGGGTGAACTGAGGCTACAGCCTAGAGTGCACCCCAAATCCTTTGTGATGTTCTTCAGCATACAAACCCACACGAAAAGGGGTTTCCTGAGGGCCAGCATTTGAAAACCACTGTTGTCTAACAGTAATAACCCTTGGAAGCTGCCTTGAATGTTTTAACAGAAAGGCAGCTTAGAAATACCTTAATAAATACATTAAAGTGTAATAAATAATACTCACTCATGCATGTGCCCAGTGATATATGAGGTCTTGATATGTAAGCACACAGGGTACAAAGCAGGGGTGTCCAACTAGTTTCATACGAGGGCTGAAGTTAGCATTCATGGTACTTGCTGAGGACTGGAAATGTCATCATTAAGTAGAAAGTGACATTGAGCAGATGATGGCCAGAAATAAGCACTTTGTGCTCTCATATGGAAGCTCATTAGCTGCAAATGACAGAAGAGAAAATCTGCAAATCTTATTCATATTTTCAAGATATGAGAGAACCCAATTATCAAGCTGGGAAAGCCCAATTATAACAGGGGCCAGATAAATTGCTTCTGGGGGGCGTATTTGGCACACAGGTCTTATGTTTGACACCCCGATGTAAAGTTTGGGGGGAGCAAGGATCAACTTCTTCATGTTCCTGAAATGGCATTGATGGCTCTCTCAGGCCCAAATCCTAACCAATTCTCCCACACTGACACAGCCGTGCCAATGGGGTGTGTGCTGCATCCTGCAGTTGGCTAGCACTCACGGAGGCCTCTTCAAGGTAAGGGATTGCTTGTTCCCTTGCGTCGGTGCTGGAAAATTGGTTAGGATTGCACCCTCAGAGTTGTAAGTCGCTGGAGTGGGTGAACCCCTTAAGCCATTGTTAACAATCCGGAGAAAGACATACACAGTCTCTGTTCACGTAATGAATATTCCAACGATAGCGCATCGTTTATTCATTGAAGAATTCAGGACAATTGCCAAAAGGAAATCCATACACAGATTTAGAGAAAGACGTATTACTGTTCATAACAATGCAGCTGCCACCAGGAAAAAAAAAATGAAGATTTCTCTGTTTTTTTCTTCTTTTTTCATTTCTCCAAGGGTCTCAGCTTCTATAAAGAAGTTGCCAATGGCGAGATGTTAGGTCTGCTTCTGCCCCAAACTGTCATTTTTTTTCCTTCAAAGGTTAACAGTCTTATCCCTTATGGTCTGGCAGCATCAGATGAAAGTCTTGCCTTGTATGTTTAAAATGGCTGTCTCGCCAATTCTTTGCTTGCTTTAATCTTTGTGACAGTGAATCTGTTTTGCCTGGTACAGCCACTTTTCTCCTCCGAAGCAGAATGCAGCCACTTGTGTTCACAGACACATTAACATCAAATAGTTTACTTTAAAAGATAGTTTCATTTTAGGGTCAATCTCATAACATATTTGAGGGGGAAAAACCATTAAAAGAACACAAGCACACACATATATCTCATGATTAGACTCCATTTTGCGGTTACCTGACCTTGATTCTGTGTAATTATGTGTTCAGATCTACAGTGTTTCTGTAGTGTTCTACAGTGTTGCAGTGTTTCTCAAACTGTGGGTTAGGACCCAACAGGTGGTTCACAAGCCAGTTTCAGGTGGGTCTACATTCATTTCAATATTTTATTTTTAATATAATAGACTTGATGCTATCATGGGAAGTGACTGCATTTGGGGAAATGTTACATTTAACAGGCCTCTCTGTGTATGCTTTCAACAATAATAGTCAATGGGACTTACTCCTGGGTATGAGTGGGTAGGATTGAAGTCTAGGATTGTTAAAAATTTTCCTGCTTGATGATGTCACTTCTGGTCATGACATCACTTCTGGTGGTCCTGACAGATTCTAATTCTAAAAAGTGAGTCCTGGTGCGAAAAGCCTGAGAACCACTGATCAACAGGATTCATCAGAAGTTACAATCTCCTGGAATATTGTCTTCTACGAAGCATGTCGCAATTAATATCTGTGTTCGGTTTATACCACTGTTTCTCAAACTGTGGGTCGGGACCGCAAGCCAAATCAGGTGGGTCCCCATTCATTTTAGTATTTTATTTTTAATATATTAGACTTGATGCTACCATGGTATGTGACTGCATTTGGGGAAATGTTACAGACCTGTACTTTTAACAAGCTATTATGTATATTCTTTTAACAATGATAGTAAGTGGGACTTACTCCTGGGTAAGTGTGGGTAGGATTGCAGCCTAGAATTGTTAAAAATTGTTAAAAATTTTCCTGCTTGATGATGTCACTTCCGGTCATGACATCAGTTCTGGTGGGCCCTGACAGATTCTCATTCTAAAAAGTGGGTCCTGGTGAGAACCACTGGTTCATACAATTTAAGTTATGCATTTCAGCTAATTCTATTTGTAAATGTAAGCTATTAAGTGCCTTTTTACCAAAATGTATTACAGTATAATACAAGCAGTACTGCCAACCCTCCAGGACTTGCATGAAGTTGGCACCAATCTCCAGTTGTCTACTAAACATTACACAACCATGGAAATTTAAACAGGATATCCTTGGTTTCATGATATTATATCATGATGGTGGTGGGGGGGAAGATCTCTAGGAATAGATTCAGTCAAAATTGGGGATACAAAGCACTTGGATTGGGAAACACCACCACTCTTCACCACAACCTATGCCCAACTGAGCCAACTCATTATGGAATTCATGTATGAAATTCCCTACCGGGAAAATTAAGAGCTACCCCCTCCTCCATGACTTTTCAGCAAGGGCTCAAAACATTTCTGTTTAGTCTTGTGCATGTGGGATGTGTCATCTCTCTGCCCCCTGTATGTCCTTATTTTGTTTTTATTTTTAGCTTTATTGTTGTTATATTGTGGTATTTGTGTTTATCTGTTTTTGTTTCAATTTTTGAAATTGTAAACCGCCTTGCACATTTGCTCCAACAGAGGAAAGGCAGGGTATGTATAAATGAATGAATGAATGAATGAAGGCAGCCTTGCAATCCACCAGAGGCTCAGTAAGCTTCCTGTTTTTGCTGCCTGCCTGGGTAGGCCATAATATACAGTTGGTGAGATGCATTCTGCTTGCTGGGTCCTGGGTCACAGAGGTCACATTAGAGCAGTACAGAGTGGGGATAAAATATCACCCAATAAGACAAGTAGCTCATGATTATAAAAAGATAAGCTAAAAAGACCAATATATTGGGCTCTACAACACTAGATACCACAGGGAAAACACCAAAATAAAATTAAGGGCACAATCCTAACCAGGTCTACTCAGAAGTAAGTCCTGTTTTGTTCAGTGGAGCTTACTCTCAGGAAAGTGTGGTTAGGATTGCAGCCTAAATAACCACAATAAAATACAAAAATCAAACTGGCTTATTATTATTATTAACAACAACAACAACAACAACAACAACAACAACAACAACAGTATTTATATACCGCTTTTCAACTAAAAGTTCACAAAGTGGTTTACAGAGAAAAATCAAATAACTAAATGGCTCCCTGTCCCAAAAGGGCTCACAATTAAAAAGATACGGCTTAGATACGGGATGGGGGAGTGTAGAGTGCAGAGGTCTTCTCAGGTAAGCTTCTGTGGCATGAGGGGAGACGTATCCTTCCCTCAATACAACCACAGTGTTAAAAACACTACTGCAGTTGAAATGGTACTTAAAATGCTTGTGTTTGTATTAATGTTCACATCGGCTATAGCCTTTCCTCCATACACACAGCAATGATGTTAAAAACGTTGCTATTGACTGAGATGATACTAAACTCTTGCATTTGCATCACTGCTGGCTTTTCTGCCACCCATGATGTCCTGTTGGTGGCAATCATGAGCGTATCCACAAGCAAGGTGACCAGACGTCATAACTGCAAGAGGACAAGGTACCCCAAAAAGAAAAATGTAAGACATGACAAAATAAAAGCTAAAAACATTTGCACACTGATTTTATGTGGTTAATTTAAACATTATATTACTTATTAAATTTAAAACTATATTACATACAATTTATTACACATAAATTACAAGAAAGTTATGCACTGCCTAAGGAAGTGGTGAAAATCACCTGTTACCCTGCACATGCTTGATCTTGGAAGCTAAGCAGGATCAGGTCTGGTTAGTACTTGGATGGGAGACCGCCTGGGAATACAGGTGCTATAGGCTTATACCATAGTCTTTCGAGACTGAAGGTTGCCAACCAACTATGCACTGTCTACAGGGGCCCTCTCACAGGAAAAAGGAGGACATTTAAGTTCATTTCCAGGACATGAGGCTAAAAAAGAGGACCTGGTCACCCTGATCATAAACTCTCAAGATGAGCACATCTAGGTAAATATTGGTTGGGGCTTTTTCTGCTGAGCCAGTCTGCCTTGGTGTTGGCTAGTCCTGAAATGTGTTCTGCCCTGATGTGAATGGAGATGCCTCCCAGCTGATTTACACAGACTGCACACCTCCTTGTGAAGAGACAGGGACCTGGTCCCTCCATGTCTGTTCACACAAGCCTTGGCCAAGGTATTCTGGTGCTCCACTTGCTGCTGGAAGGTCTTCGGGGCTAGAAATATTGCCCTGAACTCAAGGAAGTTGTTGCTTCTTCCAGACTTGGAGACTGACCAAAGATCTTGTGCCACGGAGTCCCCTTGATGAGCTCCCCATCCCTGGAGACTGGCATCTGTAAACACTAAGATCCAGGTCAAGTCTTGAATAGGAGATCCCCAACCCAGGCGTTTCTTGATGAGCCACCACTGGAGGTCACGTAGTATCAGCCCTGTGCTGCATTGCGTGATGAATTTTGTGGGCAATCAGGTTCTGGAACAGCAATAGCAGGTGCTAAAGGGTCCTCAGCTGGAATCTTTCCTACAGAATCATGTCCTGGCACAACGTCAGCATACCCAGTAGCTGTGCCAGGACCAGGATGTCCAGAAGTGGAATCTTCAAAATTGGCAAAGTGTGGGTTGCTATCTTGAATTGCTGGATTGCTGGTGCTGCCCACCTTCTGGCTACAAGATCTGGGAATTTTACAATTGAGGGGTTGCCAGGCTCCTGTGGAAAGGCTGGGTTTGAACCTTTGAGCTTTGAACATTTATACATTGATCACTGCATCTGTGAGTGGGATCAAGATTCCCAATAGAGTCAGAGCACCCCCCCCCCCCGGTAATACATTTCTGCAATTCAGTGGCCGAAAGATTCTGAATCCACTGTGGAAGGGTGCTTAAGTTAACCTGGGAGTCAGAGCCTGCAATTCTGGGGAGGGTTGAGGGGTCCAGCTGAAGTTGATCAGACTGCTTCTTTTTCAAGCAGTGGATCAGCTGAGGCCATCCCAGATTGTAGCATGACATCCATGCTGCATGGCATTTTCAAAAGTCTTTTGAGCAGAAGCTTATAAATACATTTTTGCAGAAAGAGTGTCTCTAATTCCTGTGTCCAATTGAACCAGGCAGCAGTGGATATTTTTCTCCTTTAAACTAGAAATTAATGTGTGATTGTGACCCAGGAATATACAATGCAGAATTGTAAGAGCCTGTTTAGAAAGATCAGATTATTTCAAAATGCTGTCTGAGACCGTAAACACAAAGCTCCTAGAAAATTCAGAAGTGTATTTCCTTCAGCAACTGCTAGGCCCATTTTCATATTTTATGTGCTTGTAAATATCAGGTGTGCTCACATATTAAGTTGCTGGAAATGGATTGATGGTAGGAACCATTACATTTTTTTAATTTCCTGACTTCAGTGTTATTAAATGTTCAGCTTGTGTCCTTCATATATTCTATAATCCCATTGGAATTTGAAAACAGCATAGAAGAGACATATCAACAATCTTTAGGTTTTATGAGAACTCGTTTTTGTTGATGAGGCTGAACTGACTCAGTTATTTTGCCCAGTTACTGGTAGAGCCGGGAACTCTGGGAGAGGCCTGAGACTTCTTCATTGGTAGAAGAATCACTTGTATGATACCTTTGCTGCTTCCATCCCTCATCTCTCCTTTCCCCATTGTCAAACATCAGATTTGATGCAGGGATCTTTCTTTCTTGCTCACAGCAACAAAGCCAACCAAAAATAACCACCACAAGTGGTAGAATTTTAAGGGAAGCTCTAACACCGGAACAAGACCCTTTGCTTTTCTTGGATTCTGAAGAGTTGAGAAGCATGACAAGACTTTTTAGTGAACCCAACAATACCTGGGGCTTAGTCTTTCAAAATTAATGCCAAGCCATTCAGCATGCCCCCGTCCAAGCCCCCGCCTGCTGTTCCGCAGCCCGGCTGTCTGGGAGACCACCGAGCTGCAGATCTTGGGCCACCACCCGGCACTAGCCCGGCACTGCCCGGCACTGGGCTAGCACCGGCGGGAGCCCAGTGGTGAGCCCTGCAAACGTGCCTTATGGCTGTGGCCATTGGGGTCTTTGTTTCTTATTAGATCAGGAGACATTTTACATGGAGTTCCACAGTCATTATCTTGGCTTGTGATCTCTGGGAGGAGATAAGATGGTGTTGACGCCTTTGGAGCTGCTACTTGATACCACCCTTGACAGCTTAACCCTGAGGTGTTGGTGGCAATTGCTCATCATGGTAAACAGAGAGTTATCATGCCATCCTTTCAGCTACAGTACTTTTGTTCAGCTTTTGAAACGGCCCTGTTTTGCTTAAGGTCTTCTCATTAGCTGGAGCATTGACAAAAAAAAAAAAGGCAAGTTGCCTGAAGACAACACATCCCTTTTCCCTGTGTTATGAATTAGCTGTCCTCACTCCTGCATCAATAGAAATGTAGCTGAAATGGAACCAACCACATAGAAGATGAAGGTTTCTGGGCACTCATTGAGCTTCAGAGGTTTGCAGAGGTTTGAAACTTAAAAAAGGAAAATCAAAGGACAGCAAAAGGGGAAAAAACAGCCTCAGAATACTGTGCTTCCAAGATAGTCTAAGGGCTGAAAAGATAGCATCTAGATTAGCAATTTTCAACCATTTTCATTTCAGGGCACACTGAGAAGGCACTAAAATTGTCAAAGCACACCGTCCGTTTTTTGACAATTGACAAGGCACATTGTACTGCTGGTCGGGTGCTCACAACCCCCAATGGCTCTGCTAATAAAAGACCCTCCCCACAAACTCCCACAGAACACCTGCAGACCATTCTTGGCATACCAATGTGCCAGCCCTGCAGCACAGTGGTTGAAAATCAATCTAGATTGCTAGAGAAGCTTCTACCAGGGTGGGAAGACAATGACTTTTGGTTTCCTTTTCAATGGCCAGATTCTAAACTGCATTTTACACTTGACTTTGCAAAAGATGTGGAGGCAGAGGGGAAATGACACATTCAGGACAGAGGAAAGAAATAAGGAGATTTGAAACAGGCAGAGAAAAAGGTAGGACTTTCTGTTCAATACTGAAAACTTAAGCGTAGCCCCAGCAACCTAACAATGTGACCCAGAGTGTGGTTACTCTAAAGTAAACTCCATTGATTGCACGATGTCTTATTCACAGAAAGTTGCGCATGTTGCAACAATTTGTTGGGAGGGGGACCCCTTTTTTTCTTATCCATGAATTGTTTGTTTAAAATATTTATATCCTGTCCTTCTGTCTCATTGAAGGTGACTTCTAATGGACACACATGTTTTGCTGACTTGGAATTACTTTGGGGAATATGAGATTTAGCAGTCAGGGTATAAGAGGACAGATTCTTTCATGAACTGGTAACTAGTTGAAGACAGGAAGCAGAGGACTGAAGTGAACTGAGCATTTCACAATGAGAAGGAGTAAGTAATGGGGTCCCCTCAAAACTGGATTGGAATTGATGCTATTTAATTTGCTCAAAAATGTTACAAAAGTTCATTTGGTTAGAATGAATGTATATGGGGTGAGTAGCATCATGGCAATATACTCCATCACCATCCCTTCCCCACATGCATTTATCTGAGTATCAGAAGCGAGCCTACACATGTGCACCTGACCACACATAGGTTCACTTCTGCAGTGGCATAGCTAAGGGGGTGCAGGGGGTAGCAATTGCACTGGACAACAAGCTTTGGGGGGCAACAACCTGAGCTTGCCACTTGTGGCTAAAATGGTGAAAACCTTGGTATTCTCTAATAAAAGCATCATGTTATATACCATTTGATGCAGAATTTAATGCCAAATGCAAAGAAATAAACCATGTCAAAATATCTCTGTTCTATCAAAAGTTATAGCCAAATAAACAGAAAATTAAACACAACTTCATTATGTGACAAAAACTGGATTATCTTAACTCAAAACTGACTAATGAGACTGTTCCGAGAGCCAGTTAGGTGTTGTTATGATACTGCAAGGAATCAATAAGGTGTTATTGAGGTGATACAGCACGGAATCAATAAGGTGGGCAGGAGGTCTGGTCTAGAGGGTAGAGCCTCCATTTGCCTGAAGATAACATCCACAAGGTCGCCAGTTCGAGGCCACTGGCACTGTGTGACCTTGAAGCAGCTGACAAGCTAAAGCCGAGCTATTCCATCTGCTCTGAGCGTGGGAGGATGGAGGCCAGGATGGAGGCCAGATCAGAACGAAACATCTGAATTGTTGTGGCTCTTGAAAAATAGAGCCTTCTTTCAATTATAAAAATCCCTACGGGGATTTAAATAAGCCTGCCTATGTAAACCGTCTTGAATAAAGACCAAGAACGGTGGTATATAAATACCTGTATTATTATTATTAATTATTATTATTATTTTATATATATATATATATATATATATATATATATATATATATATATATATATATATATATATAAATTATATTTATTAAAAATTATATAATTATATAATAATATATAATAATATAATAATATAATAATAATATCGGGGAGCATCGGGGAGGTGGCAGAGCAAATGAGTGGGGAGCTGCTGGGGAAGGAGGCAGATTTTCCCCCATTTTCACTTTTTAAAAACCCAGGTGTAACGTCACTTCTGGAACATCATTTTGAGCTTGGCACTGGGCTGCACGATCATTAGCTATGCCACTGACATACAAATGAATGTGCACAGGTTGGAGCAAAGTTCAGTGCTGTGATTCTATTCACTTTCATGTGTCTTTATTTTATCCAAATTAACAAGGGGTCCTGAAATCAGGGAAGAACAGTAAGGCGGCCAAATCTGAGGATTATCAAATTATTCAGGATGGTGGAAACACAAGCAGGCTGTGATGAGTTCCAAAAGAATCTCTTCCTGTTGGATGAATGCACAACAAAATGGAAAATGGAGTTCAGTATAATTATTTATTTTAGTAAGCATAAAGTCATTCACATTTGGGCCAAAACTAACATTGCATATATCCTGATATGAGCTGCGCTTGTAGTGACTAACCAGGAAAGGTATCTTGGGGTCACAGTGGACAGCAAAAGTGTCACTTAAGTGGACAGAGCTAATAAAAAAAAAGGCAAATTCCATACTAGGAATTATTAGGAAAGGGACTTAAAATAAAATGGCCAATAATATCATGCTTGAATAAAAATCTCTGTGGTGGTCACATCTGGAATACTGTGTACAGTTCTGGTCATCCAATATTATAGAGCTGGAAACATTGAAGCAAAAGGAAACCAAAATAATTAAGAGGTAGGAGCATCTTCTCTGTGAGGAAGGGTTGAAGCATTTGGGGTTTTCTAGGATAGAAAGATGATTAAGGGGAAGCATGTTCCAGATTTATAAAATAACGCACAATACAGTGAAAGCAGACAGAGAGAGCTCAGAGCCGTATTTGGACAATTGCAACATGGATATTATCTAAAGTGGTCTCCACAGGGCTATGAACACAGAAGCAGAGGCATTGCTGATTGGGTCTCATTGATGCTGTAACTATGAGTGGTGGACATGGTGGTAGCCGGGGCAGTGCAACTCAGAACACTACCTAATGCCATCTTGGTTGGCCACCTCGGCACTGAAGAAAAACAAAACACAAAAACAAAAACCAACCATATCCTTACTATGCTCCATCCTTACCATGTTCCTCATGCGCTGTCTTGAAACCCAGAAGTTCTGGACTTCCTGTTTCATTTACAGGGACAGTTCCCTGTAAATTCCCCTGTAAATTCCCCAGGGGAATATCTGCTTGTGCTTGAGTGAGTAGGAAGTAGAACATTTTGGATTGATTGGAAGTTATCAGAGAGATGGTAGTGGAGGTAGCAGACCTGGATTGAAAAGGCACCCAGAATCCACTGCTTCCTCAGACCCCTCACAATCTGCTGCCAATGCAGCTCACTTCTGGTGGCTGCATGGATGGTTAGTATGTCTGAACAGGGCTAGGACCACACAATGAAACTGATTGATAGTATATTCAGAACAGACAAATGAACTGGGCCTATTTATTATTATGGTCCAGAGAATAACAATACCATGTTCAGCCCAGCGTTTGCCAGACAGCAAAATAAGTATTTATTTATCCCATTTCTGCCTAGCCCACAGGTGTATACATTTCGTTCCTGTTGCGTATACGCAAAGTTGGGCAGAAATGGCTTTAAAAAGTTTATATAGAGAGGTGTTTCAAAACAGTGTTATTTTACTCAGAAGTAGTCCCATTGTGTTCAGGAAGACTTGGGCTGTGATCCTGCTTTACTCATTGGAAACAAACACCTCTACCATCTTTCCTAAGCTCAAAGTGGTATTAATATATTTTTATAATTCTAAGTAAACATTAGTGATTGGGAAGACATGGAAGAATTCTCTCTTTTTCATGATGAATGTAAATAGACTGATTTTAATTTTCTGAGTAAATTTTGCATTCCTTTTTTACCAACTTGTACTCTCTGTATTATCTTTCCTCATCTTTGTTTTCTTGGTTTGCCTCTGTAAGCCACTGTAAATAATGATTTTACAAGCATACCCAATGCCATCCTTTCATGAGTTCATGTTCTTCTGACTACCGAGGAAATTAAAGACAAATGAGCTTGTCAACAGATTTGGCTACTTCTCCCTTCACCACCAACCTGAGGAACTCTAGATCTCTTATGAAGATTTCAGTCATATGGTTGGATAGACTGCTTTTTTAATACCAGACACTGTGCTTTTTTTTTTAGGCCTGACTCCACAAACTAAAGTTTATTTCCTTGTTGTGCACGGAGAAAAGAGTTGTTAAAGTGCAGCCTGCACCAAAAGATGCATTCACATTTGCAACACAGCAGAAGGGTCTGTGTGTGCGGATTGGAAGGCACTGATCTCTGTTGCTGGATTGAGGGTGATGATAATGTCACAAGCAATCAAAGAGACGATGGTTTGATTATGTAGATAATTGCAAGATAAGGTAAAAGCTCTAGAGATCTTATTTCCCCATGACACCAAATATATAAGTGCTTGCTGGAAAAACACACACAGAAGCATGGTAGCACACAGCAAATTGCCTGAGGGCATTTCTAACATATCAGCATAAGAAAGCAGGGAAGTATGTATAAATGTCAGTAAAGCAATAACCCAAATTAAAAGAGCGCACATTGTATTTTAAATCTTTCAGAAAATGTGCTAAAGATTAAGTTGCATACTAATAAATAACATCACCCATATCTGACATTGGAGATGTGTAAATCAGGCCCCAGGAAAGGAAAATGGCATTAAGCAGTTTTAGGCATAAATTATCAGTCAACTAGCCCATTCTTCTTCTGATCCACATTGGAATGCCTGCCAATATCCTAAAAGGGATGTCAACTTAGGGACCACATTGTTGTCATTTTTCCTGAAAAATAAAAATAACTGAAGGCCTGGAAGTCGGATTCTGCAAGGGAACTCTTTTTCGTAGGATCCCAGCTCACATTTGAAGAATCAGTGATTCCTAAAGCGTACTGTATTTGCAAAAATGACAGCTTATCCCATTGTTTCCAATATCAATATTCTGGATCCTCCATTTCATTATTTCTTCCCTATGTTTCTAAGTGAGAATCTCGCTCTTGATCTCAGCAGCAGCAAATATTGTAAAGGATCGTGTATTTGCTATGATGTCTTTTATAAAACAAATGCTGTCTGCGGATGCTATAAAACTGTTGCTTAAATTGTTCAGATTTTCAAGGAGCTTTGTCTACTGAGTTGGAATAACTGGCTGACCCTGATGGCAAACACTAAATTTGCCTGCAAATATATTGGATCATCACAAAACAGATCAGAAATAGTGGTGAATCTTCTTGGATAATCTTATCTATTGGCTTTGAAAAAGAAAAAAAGAGAAATTTAACTCCAAAGCCTGTCTCCCACTAGCTCCATATGAATGGGAGAAGTTTGCTTCAAATTTACAGAAAACATTTCCAACCTTGAAGCTTAAATTAGTTTGTGCACAGAACCATCTATGGCCCAGATCATGCTCACGAAACATCCTACCTCTCCAGATATACCATCCAAACAGACATGCAAGTTCTCTTGCAATTCTCCCAGGCTGCAAACCTAGCAGCAGCTGTCTTCACTCCAGAGGCAACCATAGCAGAACAGCACACATGTACTAATTGGGCTATAATGCAAATATAAAGCCAACATCAGACAGCATGCATAACTGATTTTTCTCAGTTATGTAATATGTAATATTTAATGCAATGTAAATTAATGTAATATTTACATTAACAATATTTGTATGTGCAAGAGAGGCTCAAAAGTATTTCTATGCTTGGTCTTACCACTTTTACATATATCTTTATTGGTATGGTTGTTGCCACTCCACAGGTGCTACTATGGTGGTCTGAATACATCTAAAGACTTCC
The DNA here is from genome assembly GCF_035046505.1 of Tiliqua scincoides. Lineage (NCBI taxonomy): Eukaryota > Metazoa > Chordata > Lepidosauria > Squamata > Scincidae > Tiliqua > Tiliqua scincoides. The sequence continues at coordinate 66,608,233 of NC_089826.1, forward strand.
ACCGGGTAAGATGGTGGAATGCCTCATCAAAGATAGGATCTCAAAACACATAGACGAACAGGCCTTGCTGAGGGAGAGTCAGCATGGCTTCTGTAAGGGTAAGTCTTGCCTCACAAACCTTATAGAATTCTTTGAAAAGGTCAACAGGCATGTGGATGCGGGAGAACCCGTGGACATTATATATCTGGACTTTCAGAAGGCGTTTGACACGGTCCCTCACCAAAGGCTACTGAAAAAACTCCACAGTCAGGGAATTAGAGGACAGGTCCTCTCGTGGATTGAGAACTGGTTGGAGGCCAGGAAGCAGAGAGTGGGTGTCAATGGGCAATTTTCACAATGGAGAGAGGTGAAAAGCGGTGTGCCCCAAGGATCTGTCCTGGGACCGGTGCTTTTCAACCTCTTCATAAATGACCTGGAGACAGGGTTGAGCAGTGAAGTGGCTAAGTTTGCAGACGACACCAAACTTTTCCGAGTGGTAAAGACCAGAAGTGATTGTGAGGAGCTCCAGAAGGATCTCTCCAGACTGGCAGAATGGGCAGCAAAATGGCAGATGCGCTTCAATGTCAGTAAGTGTAAAGTCATGCACATTGGGGCAAAAAATCAAAACTTTAGATATAAGCTGATGGGTTCTGAGCTGTCTGTGACAGATCAGGAGAGAGATCTTGGGGTGGTGGTGGACAGGTCGATGAAAGTGTCGACCCAATGTGCGGTGGCAGTGAAGAAGGCCAATTCTATGCTTGGGATCATTAGGAAGGGTATTGAGAACAAAACGGTTAGTATTATAATGCCGTTGTACAAATCGATGGTAAGGCCACACCTGGAGTATTGTGTCCAGTTCTGGTCACCGCATCTCAAAAAAGACATAGTGGAAATGGAAAAAGTGCAAAAGAGCGCGACTAAGATGATTACGGGGCTGGGGCACCTTCCTTATGAGGAAAGGCTACGGCGTTTGGGCCTCTTCAGCCTAGAAAAGAGACGCTTGAGGGGGGACATGATTGAGACATACAAAATTATGCAGGGGATGGACAGAGTGGATAGGGAGATGCTCTTTACACTCTCACATAATACCAGAACCAGGGGACATCCACTAAAATTGAGTGTTGGGCGGGTTAGGACAGACAAAAGAAAATATTTCTTTACTCAGCGCGTGGTCGGTCAGTGGAACTCCTTGCCACAGGATGTGGTGCTGGCGTCTAGCCTAGACGCCTTTAAAAGGGGATTGGACGAGTTTCTGGAGGAAAAATCCATTATGGGGTACAAGCCATGATGTGTATGCGCAACCTCCTGATTTTAGGAATGGGTTAAGTCAGAATGCCAGATGTAGGGGAGAGCACCAGGATGAGGTCTCTTGTTATCTGGTGTGCTCCCTGGGGCATTTGGTGGGCCGCTGTGAGATACAGGAAGCTGGACTAGATGGGCCTATGGCCTGATCCAGTGGGGTGTTCTTATGTTCTTATGTTCACCCAAATGGTTCCTTCAAAGTGTGATCACACAAATAACACACCTTCTAATGTTGCACCTAATGGATTTTGTTCATTTGGGTGGTAAGCACACAACCCAATCCTATCCCCCACCGCCAGCGCCAATGCAGCTGCATCAAAAAGGCACGCACTGCATCCTATGGTGGGGGTAGATCCAAAGGCAAAATGGGAGGCATAAGTCCTGGGGCCATTTGTGGGTCTCTTCAGACAAATGTCACCTATTTTGGTGTTGAGAAGGGGAAAGGGGCAGGGAGTTTTCTGAAGAAAGGGATGAGATCTGGCATGTGCAATTTCCACCAGATCCACCATCTCTTACCTTCTCCCCACCTCTGGTCCCTTCCTTGGAATGCCCAGTTCCCCCACCCCTGTCACCCCTCACCAGCTTACCTGTGGCTTCAAAAAGGTTGCCAGCGGTGCACTCCACATGCTGTTGTATGGACTCTTACGACAACAGAACTTTGTTCTACTGCCATAAGTCAGTAGATTGGGCCCATAGTCTCAGTTATCTCAGATGAGCCTATCTCATAGTTTTATCTGTCTGATTAGATGGGGAGAAAACAAAAGGGCTTTAATCATCCTTATGGCCCAATTCTATATAGGCGCAGTACACTGACGGATTGCACAACCTGTTAGCATATATGCGATCTGCTGTTTCTTCAGCTTTGCTGCCATTCTGTGCACCTCTAGTGACAGCACAGCAGCTGGAAAGCTCCATGTCCCCAGCAGTGGGCCACAGATGGTGGTGGTGGCAGAACATAAGGTGGTGACAGAACATATTCTAGAGTAGCTCAGTCTGTAACTACATGCGAAGAAGTGGTTTGAAGGTTGGTCATCTTTGACAGAGAAGGAGCATACTCAGTAGAGCACATACTTTGTCTGATGGATGGTTCAGTCCCTGGTATCTCCATGGGAAAGTCCCTGGTATCTCCATGGTATCTACTGGGAAAGACTTCTGAAAACTTAGAAGGTCACCACCAGATGGCATAGACAGTAGCTAGATGAACCAATAGTCAGACTCATCTTAAAACAGCTCCATATGTAGACTAGCATATTTTGCATGAGTTAACTGCGACAAGTTATTAAGCATTAATCGGATTTCACCTGAGCAGGCAACTGTGACTTGTAACCTGATGCAAATAATTGTTCTTGTTGCTGTTATGTCTTGAAGCAATTCCTGAGTTATTTTGGTGCATATTTCACTATCTTTATTTTAGAATGTGGCTTCCTGCCTAATACAGCAGTAGGCCAAGCATGAAGCATGACTAAAGTACAATTGCTGTAAAGATCACAACTCTGTGTTTTGTCCTCAAAACTCTCTTTGTTTCCAAAAAGCACACTGGAAACCAAGGAAATATAGATGAATTTTCATTATCTTTGGGTGCTCAGTGGCAGATCATATGAATGCATGCTGCATGTTTTTTTTAAGCAGCAGCTCTTGACAACAACAACAGTATTTATATACCGCTTTTCAACAAAACGCTCACAAAGCGGTTGACTAGATACAGTCTATTTTTTACAATAGTATTTGGTAAAATGGAACTGATTACAATTCGAGTAAGAGGAAGAGAATACCATATCTCTCGTAGGAATTTCAATAAAACATTGGATAAAGGTCATCACAGCACCTTTCTTTCAAAATGTACTTGATCCAGAATGTGCCTTGCAAACTGAAAACTGACTAGCACAATTGATCAAGTCATTTAAGAGCAGTTGCTTCTCCCCTTCTTAGGAGAACCTTAAAAGACTCAGCTCCTGACAGTCCGTGTAGCTGAGTGGCTAACAGCCCAATCTTAACTGAGGGCCCAATCCTATCGGGCCAGTGCTGGCCCTTCACCAGTGCTGAGTGTCACAAATAAGGCATGTGTCAGACCTCCAGGTATTACTTTACTCTGTGTCAGCTGTGGGGCCTGCTCCCTTATCTGGAAGAAGGGAATGACTGTCCCTTCCCCCCAGGAGCTGGCAGTGCTCCCTGGTGGCTATTGGATTCAGTGGCAGCCATTTTGGCACCACTGCTCCTCTGGGCAGCTCAGGATTAGGCTGTAACTTTCCAACACTAATGCAACTGCATCAATTAGGCATGCGCTGCATCCTGCAGTGGCGCTGGCAATCACAGAAGCCTCCACCAGGTAAGGGAATGTTTGTCCTCTTACTTTGAGGCTAAAGTAACCAACCAGAAAGTTGGTTAGGATTGGGTTGCAAGGTTGCAATCCTATACACATTTTCCTGGGAGCAAGCCCCTTTGAATACAATGGAACATCCTTCCATTTGTTCTTAAGCTGTTCATAAGTTTGTGCTGTATGAGCTATGAATGAGGGTTTCCTTGGTTTGAGTCTTGCCTCTTTCCTGAGCTCTCTAGGTAGCCTTAGGCAAGCCACTTCCAAAGCAGTAATACGGAAATAATAATAATAGCTTACCTTACAGGATTGTTGTATGTAAGTTGTATATCAACATGTGCAGTGCTTTACACACTCTGAACACACTACTCAAATGCCAAGTATTATTACAGGTACCTATGTTGGTTAGCTTGTATCTCATGATTTTACCCCATTCTTGAGCTCCACAGCAATTCTTCTGAAAGCAAAAAAAAAATTCAAGGAAAAACAAACTTGTGAATTTAAAGCCAGCCTCTGGACACGGGAGTGGGTCTCATTTTTCTGCCTTCAGGCTAGCTTCTGCAATATTGGATGATTGCAAAATGGGACTGTAAGCATATGGGTGAGGAAGACTGGAGTTCAGCAAAGCATCCTGAGCCCTGATAAATTCTACTTGTCCTTAGGGTTCTGTTTATATGATCACAAACATTTGGGAATTACATACATTTGCATATGAACCAAAAGCTCATCAGAGGCCTTGAAGAAACAGATGGCCGTACTGGATCTCAACTGCATAATCAACGCTAGTGATATGTAGATATAACCTATGATGGAGAATAGCACTTTTGCCCTCTCTTCCTTGCACTTTGAATAAATTTCTTCACTGAGCTGTATGTAGTATGTTTTTTGTTTTTTCCCCACAGTTCAAATCTATATAGCAGGCTCCATTCTGGGATATACATGTTGCATTTACATATGCCCAGTGTCAGTTCCCAGTATATTCAGTAATGGGGATCTCACAGCAGAGAACATCTCCGCTTGTACAATTGTAGAGTGTTCCGCACCTACTAATTGTAATTGACAGAATTAACCATAATGAGCCATTGGTATGACATTGTGTACAACAGTTCCTTATAGACAACAAGTTACGTTACCTGGTTAGAAATGTGAGCATTTCACATTTGGGATGGAAAGACAGGATTTTTAAAAAGCTAAAATATTTTGTGGTAAAGGATGTTCAGGCCAAAAAGACACTATATGGTGTCTCTCCCCAGCCCCTTTCCCCATTTCCCTGGTAATAAGTGTGATATGACTTCATCATTAGAGTTTCCCCACTTCCACTGTACTTAATTGGTCTAACATGAAGTCAGCCAATAATATTGAGCAAGAGTACGGCAATATACAACATAATGACATTAGGATTTGCGCTAAGTTGTATTACATATCAGGAAGAGAGAAGTGAGGGATTCAGCTACCATTGCTGGTTTCTTGTAACACGTAGTTTCACTTTAAATGTATAAAATGTTTCCTGAACCCTGTTCCCTGCTACACTTCCCAGACTCTCTCTAACAGCACCTGTAGTTTAGGTCTCAATGGTTCCCACAAGCATGGGTCTGCTAAACCCAGAAACAGAGCTTAGCTGATCATGCTTCATATTCAGCAGTTCCCCGTTCCCTTAAACGTTACGGATGAAACCAAAATCAGCAATATATATTTTAAAATGGTTGATGTTTTTGCAATCCCCCCTTGCTCAGGAAGAGAAAAGTATATAAAAAAATTAAAGGCTTTGACTGTAACAAAATATCACTTGGCATTTTCATGCACAAAAGTGCCTTGAAGCTTAGGATTGCCATTTTATCTAGATGACTGGATTTGGCTAGGATTCTTTGCATGCCACACCCTGCCCGATTGGATAATTGGTGGGCCCAGACTGCAAGCTTGCTTCCTTGGTGGGCTGAACTTGAGCAAGAGGTGGCCAATGTGTTGCTTCTTTTTTGGCTTGTTAGAGAGAGGGACAGAGCATCAAGTGACTCTCTAGCACAGGGGTGCTCACACTTTTTTGGCTCGAGAGCTACTTTGAAACCCAGCAAGGCCCGGAGATCTACCAGAGTTTTTTTACAATGTTCGCACCATCATAACATATAACATTTATGTGTACAATGTATGTTGGTGTACCTTGCATAACCACATGAGCCAATATTGCACAACACAACATAATTAACTAAACATTTTTTTGTAATTACTTGAGTTTACTTTGATGACTTGCACTGAAGTAATCACCCAAGGATGCATAGTCCTGACAGTAGCTGCTGACAGCCAGCCTCAAGCACACTTCCAAATGTTCATCAGTCATGGTGGAATGGTACTTGGACTTAATGATCTTCATGTAGGAAAAGGCTGACTCACATAAATGAGCCCTTCCTGCCTCAGGTGCTCTTATATCCCTGAGGGCCCTTTTGCCTTCAAGTGGCTGCAGCCGTGCAGCATACTCTGCTGGATGCCCAGGCCTTACCCTTAAAGGGGCCACTGCTGACACCACATCTACCTCCTCACCAGATCTTCCTCGATTCCAATACAAGTGGAGGGGGGCAGATCTCCATACATACCAGTGCAAAAGCAGGGGAAAGGTGTGGGGGAGGGAAGGTCTCTGTATAGACATCACAGCAAGACCAGTGCAAAACCCCTTGCACACAGAACCAACAGATGGAAGTTGGGGGGGGGCAGATCTCCATACATACCAGTGCAAAAACAGAGGAAAGGTAAGTCAGCCCCAGTAGAGTCAACGGGGCTCACTCCCAGGGATGCATGGACAGGAGAGAAGCCTGCCAGCGGCTCCTCTCCCAGGGAGGAGCCTGCCAGGGGCTCACTCCCTAGGCTTCCTGGGCTCACAAGCCTGCTAGGGGCTCACTCCCAGGGATGCGTGGACAGGAGAGAAGCCTTCGATCGACTCATTTTGCCTTGCGATCGACTGGTAGATCGCGATCGACATATTGAGCACTCCTGCTCTAGCAACTAGGTGGTGACAGAGCTAGGAAAGAATAGCCAGCCACAGCAACAAGTGGGAGCAGTGAGGCATACTGCCTACCTGCATGCCTGTCTGCCCAGCATTGATCTACTCACTCACCATTATGCTAGTCCTTGCAGCTGCCCTCTGACACACTCAGAAAAAATAACCTTGTAGTATGGTGAACAAAGGGATGAGAGCCAGGGGTAAGGCTTCTTGTTCTTCCTTCCACCAACATCTGGCACAAGGAAGTGGTCACCTTTAACATCCACCTTTGACTCCTGTGCTGCTTTAAATATGAAAGATTGTAGGCAACTGTGTTCATCCATTAGAAACCTCTGACCAACTGTCCTATCCCAGTTTTCCCTATCCTGCCGACTATGCCAATTTGTCTTGTCTGATTAATTTCTTACCCTTGGGCCTTCATGTGCTTTACTAGGGTGACTAGCCCTTCCTGCACATCTTTCTCGGTGGGGCCCCAAGATCAATCCCCAAGTTGATGAGATCCTTCTCCAGAATGGTTAATGAGGTTTCATATTCTATATCTGACCCTTCACCAGTGTTGGTGGGCATGGTTTGCTTCACCTGGGCCTTTCTCTTCCCTTTCCCCTCTTCCCAGAGTTTATACAGCTCTGGTGTAGGGTTACCATCTATCTTTTCCCTCTATGTATCAGGTCTGCCCACAACTTCCACCTGGGAACCGTTTGTCCAGGTGCATGCAGGAGGTTCTTATCCAGGGTTTTTCCTGCAGGCACCCTCTCCTCTGTCCCGGGGATACCCTTCCCTTCCTTAACATTCCTGGCTTTAGCGTACCTTCACTGGGCATATCCTCCAGCTGCCCTAGCAGGAGGGCCACAGCCCCCACAGGCCTCACATCCTTGGCCAAGTCTGACAACTCTTGTACTGTGTAATCCCTCACTGTTCAAATTATTTGGGAGGGGGCTCCTAAAGGTCCTTTCGCCTTATTTGTTACAAGGGGGCATGCCCGAACTACAGGCTGTGCCCCTTCACCTCTCCCTTGTCTGGCTGGAGCTTTTATGCCAGCATCTAGACCTGTGCTACTATTAGCCTGTAAAAGGCCTGCATATCAGTGAGCATGCTTATGCTCCTCCCTTACCTCTGCCTTAAGTTTTCCCTTGAGCTCTGCCAACTGGGCTGAGAGAGTCTCATTAAGACAGTCCAATACCCTTGTCTGCTGTTGGGCGTTTGCCAAGGCATAAGCTGAATTCTGTTCCTTTAAGCAGCAGATTAACCCATTCAGCTCCCGTTTTAGTTATGGTATCTCCACACTACCCCCTCCTGGCAAACAGAGTTTCCTCAGATAGGAGAAAACAAACTTACCAAATTTCCAGGTATGGACAAGTGCCATAATTAATGTCCATACCATTCCCAGTATACTCCATGCATTCAAAAACACAGCAGAAGTGTACATGTCCTTTACTACGGGCTCCATATCCCAGATCCAGAAGGAGTCCATTCCTTTGCACACAGCTGTGTCCCTTAGTCAGTGGTATTCAAACTGGGGCATCGTGATGCCCCAGCCTGTGGGTCCTGTGCCCCCTTAAGGGGCGGGGGCAGCCAGGAGACAGGAGGAAGGCAGCAGATCACACTCCTCAGGGGGGCTGCAGGGGCTTGGGTGCACTTGCCCAAGCCTCCTGCAGCCTCCCGGGGGTGCAGGGAGCCCTGCGCAACCTTCGGCAGGGCTCCCCAGGTCAGGAAAAGGGAAAGCGGAGTGATCGCGCCCTATTCCGCAAAACCGGAAGCGGGGCACGCTCGTTCCGCTTTCCTTTCTGACGGGGCTGCAGGGACTGGGGTGTACCCTCCAGGCCCTGCAGCAGCCAACCTGTGTGTGGGGAGCCCTGCACAAGTACCTGCAGGGCCCCCCAGGTCAGGGAAAGGGAGAGTGGGGTGATCACGCTCTGCTTCCGCTTTTGCAGAGGCAGAGCGGATCGCTCCACTCTTCCTTTCCCTGACCTGGGGCACCCTGCAGGCACTCACGCAGGGCTCCCCGCACACAGGGACGGCTGCTGCAGGGACTGGAGGGTGCACTCCAGTCCCTGCAGTGACACGATCCTGGGGAACACATCACTACCTCCCCCCTGCCACCTACCCCCACCCCCACAAAGACTTACTGCGGGTTTCAAACTCTCAGAGAGTTTGAAAACTGCAGCCCTTCATATTAATTGCCTCAGGCTTTAAATCCCACTCCTGGTGCAAATTTTCCCTATGCTGCCAACTACACCAATTTGTCCCAGCCAAATATTCCAACTCCCTTCTAATGCCCACTTTTGGCTAATTAACACCCTCCTTTTCCAAGAACAACAGCTGTGGTGTGCAAAGAAATGAACAGAACTCCTTATCAGTTGAGCAATTAACAAGAATTTATTGCTACCAACACACACACTCCCTGCAAGTCCTCTTGTCCACTTAACTCAGTGGGTAAAGGTCTGAAGCCTCCAGTCCAAGTCCATGGTCTAAGCTCCCAAGCACAGTCCAGTCTTCCCAATTCAGTCTTCTGCAGCGGAGTCCCTCCTCTCCAGCAGTGTCCTCTCCAGCAGAGTGTCTCCTTCAGCAGGATCCTAGCAGTCCTCTCTTCTGTGTCCTCCAGCAGAGTCCTGGCAGTCCCCTTCTTCTGTAGGTCTGGGTCAGGTTCCCTCTGGGTCAGGTAGCTTTGCTCCTTCTGAAGCTGCCTTTTATCCTTGTATGTCCCATTAAGTCCAAATTAAGCTCAGGTGAGCCATCTCTTCAGTTCATGTCCATTCAAAGTCACATCAAGGTCAAATGAAGCTCAGGTGTCCATCAGAGTCTCCATTGGCCTTGATTGATTACAGCTGTGGAGCCAGCCCTGCCCTTCCCAGAGCTGTCAAACAGCTGTCAAAACATGGAATTGCTGTCAACACCATCTTCTGATCTTCCATGACACCAATGTATGCAAAGCAGGTTTTACATTCAAATTACAAGAAATGCCAAAAGTATCAGCTCCATTCTAGCCATTGATTCCATTGGAGGGCCTTGAGTAAAAGCCACTGATTCTCAGCTTGCTATTTGCTCAGCTACTGATTCTCATCTATTTACTACATGGAGAAACCAGTTGCCATTTTACATATGATCGTAATAACACGAGATTTGAATATTATAATAAAAGCAATCTAATGCTGTTCCTTTTTTTCTCCTTGAGAATTAGATATAACATTTTCATATGCCATACTTCATGGTGTAACCTTGAACTCTTGAACCCTTAAATAGACATATTCGTTCACTACCATTGTTTTCCAGAACAGCTGCTGATCTCACACTTTTTATTTATTTATTCAGGCTTCTTGCTTAGTCCTCCGGAGATTCTCACCAATAAGGAATCACACTGGGAATGCCACAGAATCAGACATTTTTGATTACAGCTGGTGTCACTGAAGGTAAAAGAAGCCTATTTGGAGTGGGTCAAAGCATCCTGAATAGGCTAAATCAGTGTTCCTCTACGGGTCAGGACACACATGGTGAGTGGCAACCCAATTTCTGATGGGTCCCACAGAGCCTGCAATAAAAACAATGGTGATGGAAAGAGAAGGTGACTAATTTTTTCAAGCCCTGAGGCAGTTCAAAAATCAGATAACTACTAACTGCCCTGCAAAGAGCTGAGCTCCTGCAGTTTGCAAGCTTGTGGAAATATAGGGAGATAAATGTTTGAGGGTGCAGTCCTAACTTGCACTGGAAACAGGCAGGCCAGTGAACCTGTGCTGCATCCAGCGCAAGCGGTGCAGCCCAAAGCAAGGAGAAGCTCTTCTCCTTATCTCATGTCACACTGCAGTGGCCCCAAAGGGTCTACTTGGATCTGTGCCACCTGACAAAGTAGCGCAGATCTGAGCAGAATAGAGCAGCCAGGGGCTGTTCTGCGCAGACCAAGAATGGGGCTAGGATCCAGCATAACTGCCAGATCCTGGCCCCATCTCCCACTCCCCACCTGCCCACCCTTGGGATCCCTTGCCGCCAGCCCTCCCCCCATCCTGAATCCCCTCCCTCTTGCCTCCTCCCCATGCCCCCCAGACCTCTGTGTTGACCAAGCTCAGCCAATGCAACTCACCTTCTCTCCGGGGCCCATGCTGGCATGGGAGGCCAGCGCGCATCTTTGCGCCAGCCTATCTCCCCTCAGAGTGGCACAAAAGTGCTTTACAGCACTTTTGCGACACTTCCAGTCTGGCGCAAGGAACCTGCCTTGACCCAAGTGTTTGGATTGCGCCCTGAATGTCTTTTTTTCTGGTGTGTTTTTTTCCAAGTCAAGGTCAGGTAGTGCAGGCAGGTGAAGGCTGGGTCAAATAACTAAGCACCTCAAGCCTTGAAGCTCTTCATTAGGGCTGCCTCACTATGAGAAATGGATCGTGTTTATTTGCAAATAAATATATAAATAACATATTATTTCTTTCTAGATGACTTTTTAAAAAGCTTTATAAAACTAGGTGAGTTCCAACAGAGTGTCATTTTAAAAAGTGGGTCCCAGTACTAAAAAATTTGAGAACCACTGGGTTAAATATTTGTCCTCTTTTGCAGCAATTTTCTCCAGTCAAATATTCAAAAGGGGACACCTGCACCACTGATGAAAATGTTCACACACACAAAAAAAAAAAACCCTTTCACCTAACTACAGAACAATATTTAACAGTATCTAGAGGAGGAACATTTCAGTCAAATGCTATTAATGCATTGTTTTCAGAATTTGACAAGAATAGTACGGCTGGCAAGGCTGTCCTGAGATCAGTTAGCATTAAAGAATATTTGCATAAGTCAGGTAGGGCTTAAATGACAGCAAGGTACTGCTGGATACTGGTACTTGGCAATACCAGCAATGCAAATATAGTCAGGTCGTGTCAACAGATGAATAAAGGCCAGTAACGGGTAATCTTTGTTTAATCTGTTTTTTTTTTCTCACAGTTTCTATTAAGATGTCAGCCTGTGGCATTCTGTTCCAAAACAAATAGGCCGTGTTTGTCTGTTGCAGTTCGCTGATATGAACCAGCTACTTGAAGAGTGTATGTTAAAATTGCTATTCACGCTGAGCTTTGTTATTGAATAGAATGAAAACCTTGTAGGCCAAATGAAAAAGTAAAAAAAAAAATTGCTTATTTTACTACCTGTTATGAGATACACGGATCCCTAAAACATGAAAAGGCAAGACTAGAAGCAGATTGCTCTTTGCTTAAAATGTGATCCATTGACTCACACTAGAACCCAGGGTGGCCCATCCAGAGATGGTGCGGGTTGCATTAGGGATGGATTGTGGAAGGATGAGAGGATGGCAGATTTGGGTGCCCCACAACCAGTAACAGGCACAGCAGCAGCTTGTTTTTTCTGCTAAAAACAAGCGGAAAGTAGATCATCTGCCTCCTTACCTTGCTCCTGGAGCAGTTGCTTCCGACACAGTTGAAGTGCTTGAATGCAGGACTTCCTGTTTGATTTACTGGGATCACACAAACGAAGGGGTTCATTCATTTGCATGGTCCCTTGAAATCAAACCGGAAGTCCTGCACTTTGGAATTTGAAGAAACTGTGCCAGAACTAAGGAGCTTTTATTTTATTTTTTGTGCAGAGATGGCAGTGGCAAACCTGGGGTGGCATTCTGGGTTGTGCCACCCCTGGTGAAACCACAGTATGAAAAACTTCAAAGATTAAAATTGGAAGATGTTCAGACCTGTGGAGAGAATGAGCAGAAAAACAGGCTCCTCCATTATCACAGCTGAGCAGAAGGAATGACAAATGAAAAATACAAGAACATAAGAAGAGGACTGGGCTGTCCAGTAATGTAGGCTTGAAATGCTTGCAATTTAAACATGGTTTGGTATAATAGTGTGGCTGGGGGGCGCAAAATGGTAAGTACTGCAGGGGCTGCAACAGGCCATATAAGCGGCCACTCCCACTTGCTTGTTAGAGCCATGTTGGGCAGTGATGCCATTCACTGGGGAGCTGGACACAGTGAATGCCATTTGGTTTGGCAATGAGGAGGAGGAGATGCCATTTGGTTTGGCAGGCACCTGTACATTGCCATAGTTGCCTGGAATGGCTCTGATGGCAGGGCTCCTTACACAGCAAGTTGCAGCACCTTTAGTACTTATCATTTTGTCCCCTCCCAGCTATGCTACTGGTTTGGTAGACCTGCTTGTTGACTGTGCCTTGGGAGCCTCTTCTTCCTCATGCTGTTCTTGCAATTTTGCAGACCATTTGAAAACCATCCTATGCTTTCTCTTGGAACCTAGACTGGAACAAAGACTTTGGATTTCCTGTCCTCCACCCAGCAATGTCTGGAAATCAGTGCAAAACTCATATTTGCCTAAGGCTCATCCAGCAGAAACTCTTGCTCTCCAGAGACCTCATCTAGGCTGACAGAAACTAATAACTACTAGAGATGCAAACAAGGTAGGGGGGATGAAAACCTAGTTTGCCTGTTTATTGCTGCTCAGTGGACTTCAGTTTTTGGTCAAAAATCAGGCACCAGATTAATGTCCTAAACACAATATATATCCAGTAATAATGGGAGAGTTTTCTGCAATTGGAAAATGCATAAAAGCAGAAAATAACATGATTCCTTCATGCTGCACCTGTCCTGAAATGTCTGATACTTCTGAGTGAAAGGGCAAGAAAGGCCCTTCTTCAATAGAACAGTGGACTGAAGATCTAGTAAACCTGTCAATAAAAGAACGGAAAAAGTTATGTCAACAGAAAAGACACAACACAGGCTGTAGCGTAAATCTGGTCTCAGTTCATGAATCTTCATGCCAAACTTTTCCCATCCCTATTGCTTTCCTTCTTTCCTAGTCAATCTCTGTCATTTTCTTCTCCTTCCTTATACTTCTTTATTTTCTGTTTTAAAGGTTGCTTCATTTTGTTTTTGACAGATAGGTTGTTCTAATAATAAATAGATATTTTTTAAAAAGCTGTGGGGGGGGGGGAATGCAAATGGAAGACCATCAAATAAGAATCCAGGGTAGCAGGAAATGTTTGGGGCCTAGAGTTTGCATGGCAATTTGGCCTAGGCATTAACACATGCCCCTAGGCTAGTGTTTCCCAAACTCTCTGGGAGTTTGGGAACCACTATAAGTCTTTGTGGGAGGGGGGGGATTGCCAGGATCACACTGCTGCCAGGGATGAAGGGGGGGGTTGTACTTACCAGGGGCACCGCTGGTCTCCTGTGGGGTGCGAGGAGGGCTCCCCAAGCCTCATAATATCTAAAAATAGTAATCACGACTCACTTCCGGTTAAAAGCCTGGAAAGACACAGGTCACTGATAAGCGTTCACAGTGCAATCCTGTGCTAGTCTGCTTGTACTTAAGCCTCATTATCTTAAACTGAATTTCATCCCAGGTCATCCTGTTTTAGATGGCAACCTAAATGGATTAGTCTCCAGTAGGCAGTAGCGTAGCTGGGGGGGGCAAAATGGTAAGTACTGCAGGTGCCACAATACGCTGTGTAAGTGCTCCCTCCTACCTGCCATCGGAGACATTCCAGGTAGTGATGACAAAGCACAGGCACTTGCCAAACCAAACGGCATTTCCCGCGCATGACCGTCGCTGCTTGGAATGGCTCCAGCGAATGGGAGGTACTGCTTACACTGCGCATTGTGGAACCTGCAGTACTTACCATTTTGCCACCCTCTTGAGCTGTGCTACAGCCAGCAGGACTACATTTAATTCACTTTCCTCAATTCTTCCCACTGATTGTGTAGTCAAATACCCAATCCTGAGCTGCGTGGAGCGCAGGGCTGCCAGGGTGCCAAAATAGTGGCTGTGGCATCCAATGCGCCCTGGCAGCTGCTGCCACCTACTCAGGAGAAGAGGACTTTTGTCCCCTTCCCCTGCATAAGGAAAGCAGCCCCGCAATGGGGCTACTCAATTCTGTGCCTGCTATTGAGAGGGCACAGAGTCACATGTTGAGACAAGAGGGGCTCCACCAGTCCCACCCCCTTTTGCCACACCTCCTCCCTGCTCTCCGCCTGTCTCTCCCTGCACCAGAACACCTCCTCCCCACCTTCCCCCACAGCCCCACTCACCTCTCCACCGCCAGGCAGTCCGGGTGACCATTGGGTGGCGTACTACCAGCATCCCACCTGCACTGGCCCAGCACAAGCTCACACTGCGCTAGCTCTGGTGCTGGGCCAGTGCAAAGCCCCGCAAACTTGCAACAGTGCGTGCCAGCAGTAAGCCAGCGTGCACAGCTCAGGATTGGGCTTTGAGTCCTTGTTCCCTACAAAAACTAAGTATGCAATCCTATGCATTCTTTCCTGGAAGTAAGCACCACTGAACGCAATGGGACTTACTTCTGAGTAGACATGCAGACGATTGTACTATAAGTATCTTAAATTTGAAAGAATGGCATATGCTTCCCTGTTACTCCTGCCTGCACTCTCTTCCCTTCTCTGTTGCCTCCCTAGTGTTAACATCTGGATTGTAAGCCCCTCGTTGCAGAGACTTGTCTTTTTACTCCATGAAAAATGCCCTGTACACTGATGGCATTGTATACCACCATCACCATCGTGATCATCATCATGGAAAAAGTTGCTGGTGAGTTGCTATTTCTTACGTTGTTAACCCAAAGTTCCTTTTTCTAATAAAAAGGTTTGACTCTCAGAGATAGCTACACTAACCTCCCCATATCTATTTGAAGATTTCTTTTCAGTTCAAAGAGTTGTTGGCAACCTTCAGTCTCGAAAGACTATGGTATCGCGTTCTGAAAGGTGGTTCTGGAGCAGCGTCTAGTGTGGCTGAAAAGGCCAATTTGGGAGTGACAATCCCTTCCACACTGGAAGCAAGTGCAGTCTGTCCCTGGTCTGTCTCCCTGGCTATGGGCCTTCCTTCTTTGCCTCTTTGCCTCAGACTGTTGGCCAAGTGTCTCTTCAAACTGGGAAAAGCCATGCTGCACAGCCTGCCTCCAAGCGGGCCACTCAGAGGTCAGGGTTTCCCACTTGTTGAGGTCCATCCCTAAGACCTTCAGATCCCTCTTGCAGATGTCCTTGTATCGCAGCTGTGGTCTACCTGTAGGGCGCTTTCCTTGCACGAGTTCTCCATAGAGGAGATCCTTTGAGATCCGGCCATCATCCATTCTCACGACATGACCGAGCCAACGCAGGCGTCTCTGTTTCAGCAGTGCATACATGCTAGGGAGTCCAGCACGTTCCAGGACTGTGTTGTTTGGAACGTTGTCCTGTGTTCCAAACAACACAGAGTTCAAAGAGTATCCCCACAGAATCTGGTCAAATAAATAGTACCCCCTGACATATTTTTGTATCCCTTATTCCCTGACACCAGCATGAAAAAATACTACATATTTGTTTCTCATTTTCTGTTGATTTAAAATATAGGTAATTTAAACTGTAGACAATTTTTAAATTGGGATTCAACCTCCTGGCTGCTTATGTTGCAACCCAGAATATTCTGGAGCCTAGAACATGCAAGCTCTTGTGTCACAAGACTATTGTTTTTCCTTTTCAGTTTACTGTTGGTTAGCTTATAATCAAAACAGTTTCTCAACTGCAGTGCCGGATAAGAGGCTGGCAGTTATTAATTACAATGACATATCATTTGGTTTTATACCACACATGACAATAAACACCTGCACAAGTGAAAGAACACAATGTTGTCAATTAAAGGCAGGTTACGCTGCAGTCAGATGAATGCTGGCTGGCTAGGGAGACTGAACTTCTATCATCTTGCAGCTGTGGGTAGTGGCATAGCTGGGGGGGAAACACTAAGTTTTGCAGGGAGCCTCACTGAAGCGTGCAAGCAACCCCGTTCCCTCCCCTTTGCAGCCATTCCGGGCGAGGGGAGCAAACACCTCCATTTTGCTTCCCCACCTGGAATGGCTCTGAAAGGGAGGGAAAGGGGCCGCTTGCACACTGCGGTGTGGCTCACTGAAAAACTAAGTGCTTTGACCCCCCACAGCTACACCACTGGCTGTGGGGGAGCCCTCTCTGTTCTAAACATTGGTGTAGGAGCAAGAACTGCACATTGCAGCGCAACTGGGCTTTTGCACTATACTGTGGCATTACAGAGGGAATTCAAAGAATGATATATTACTTTGGGCACAATCCTATCCAACTTTCCAGCACCAATGCAGCTGTGCCAATGGGGGTGTGCTACATCCTGCAGTGAGGGGTCAGTCACAGAGGTCTCCTTAAGGTAAGGGACTATTTGCTCCTTTATAAGGGGCTGCAGTCTGCTCAGCTCCATGTCGATGACAGCTGTTTTGCGTGTGTCGTCTATTGCTTGCAGGTCATCAGAGAAGCCAGGTGTCATTGTCCTTACGTTCCAGGTGCCCAGCTTTAGGGCAGGAGTTTTCTGTTTTCTATTGCATGGTGCAGAGTTGTCGATCCGCTTGTCGGTTTTCACCCTAAACCCCACGCACCCCGTGAAGTTAACGGACCGTGGCGAGGCAACACCTTACTGGCTGGGGACTGCCCAGCTTAAGGCGGGCGGTAGCTGCCCAATGAGATGCAATGATCTCTCCTACTGTCGGAAGCAGCCCCTGGCGTCACGCCCTACGCCAATTGAGCAAAGACTTATAACCGGTAACTGCTGCTTCCAGTGTTGTGTCGACGCCGCATGGTGAAGTTGGAGTGTCCTCTCCAGTGCGCGAAGCCTGGGTAAAGAAGGTATGGAGGATAGGCTGTTACCCATGCAGCAAATCCCCCCTCTCCACGTCGCTGGAATGATCCAATGGAAAGGCAGAAACCAATACGGTTGGTTCCAGTGGCGTCACAGGAGTTGCCAGAGCGTGACTGTGTGCAGCCACGAACTGCCTCAGGGACTCCGGCTCCTGATTTTGCCTCGAGGTTGACTCCTGAAGCCTTTTCCACAACTGGATGTAGCCACAAGGCAGTGGAGGTTTGGAATCAGAGTTTTCCTTCTCTTAGATGTCTCCCTATTCAACTTCCTGATACCCACAAACCCCTCTTGTGCCCCTCCCCCTGCATCCCGTTTGCCTCACCACTGCTCCCTCTTCAATTTCCTGATACACTGCAGGTCTTCCGAGCTGCTCGCAGCAAAGTCCAGCAGATTGCCAGGAGATGTGCTAACGACTACTGGCTCCAGCTCTGCTCCCAGATTCAGATAGCAGCTGACACGGGCAACATCAAGGGGATGTATGACGGTTTCAAGCAGACCCTAGGTCCAACGCAGAAGAAAATTGCCCCTCTGAAGTCTGCCACAGGCGAGGTCATCCAGGATCGGACGCAGCAGATGGAACGCTGGGTGCAGCACTATTGTGAGCTATACTCCAGAGAAAATGTAGTCACCGAAGATGCGCTGAACAACATTGAGTGCCTGCCTGTGCTGGAGGAGCTTGACAGTGAACCAACCCTAGAAGACTTCACGTGGCCCTGGACTCCCTTGCCTTTGGCAAGACACCTGGAAAAGACAGCATCCCTGCTGAAGTCCTCAAGTGCTGCAAAGAGATCATCGTCACTGAGCTGCATGAAATCCTCTGTCTCTGCTGGAGAGAAGGTGGAGTACCTCAAGACATGAGGGATGCAAACATCATCACGCTGTACAAGAACAAAGGCGACAGGGGTGACTGCAACAACTACCAAGGCATCTCTCTCCTTAGCGTTGTAGGAAAGTTGTTTGCCTGAGTTGCACTAAAGAGGCTCCAAGTACTTGCAGAGAGCGTTTATCCAGAATCACAGTGCGGATTCCAAGCCAACAGGTCCACCACTGATATGGTATTATCCCTTAGACAATTGCAGGAGAAATGCAGGGAACAACGACAGCCACTCTTTATAGCCTTCATAGTTCTCACGAAGGCTTTTGACCTGATCAGCAGGGATGGCCTCTTCAAGATTCTCCCCAAGATTGGATGTCCACCCAGGCTCCTCAGCATCATCAGATCCTTCCACAAGGACATAAAGGGCACTGTTGTCTTCGATGGCTCCACATCAGACCCCTTTGACATCTGAAGCGGCGTGAAGCAGGGCTGTGTTCTTGCACTAACCTTGTTTGGGATTTTCTTCGCTGTTCTGCTGAAGCAGGCCTTTGGAACTGCAACAGAAGGCATCTATCTCCGGACCAGATCAGACGGAAAGCTCTTCAACCTCTCCAGACTGAGAGCAAAATCCAAAGTCCAGCTGAAATGTCTGCGTGACTTCCTCTTTGCTGACGATGCAGCTGTCACTACCCACTCTGCCAAAGATCTCCAGCAGCTCATGGATCGTTTTAGCAAGGCCTGCCAAGATTTTGGACTGACAATCAGCCTGAAGAAAACACAGGTCATGGTTCAGGATGTGGACTCACCTCCCTGCATTACAATCTCTGCACATGAACTGGAGGTTGTCCATGACTTTGTGTACCTTGGCTCAATGATCTCCGACACTCTCTCGATACCGAGCTAAACAAATGCATCGGTAAAGCAGCTACCACGTTTTCCAGACTCACAAAGAGAGTCTCTTCCAACAAGAAGCTGACAGAACATACCAAGATCCAGATCTACAGAGCTTGCATCCTGAGTATACTTCTGTACTGCAGCGAGTCATGGACTCTTCACTCACGAGAGGAAACTGAACGCTTTCCAAATGTGCTGCCTCCAACGCATCCTCGGCATCACCTGGCAGGACAAAGTTCCAAACAACACAGTCCTGGAACGTGCTGGAATCCCTAGCATGTACGCACTACTGAAACAGAGACGCCTGCGTTGGCTCGGTCATGTTGTGAGAATGGATGATGGCCGGATCCCAAAGGATCTCCTCTATGGAGAACTCATGCAAGGAAAGCGCCCTACAGGTAGACCACAGCTGCGATACAACGACATCTGCAAGAGGGATCTGAAGGCCTTAGGAATGGACCTCAACAAGTGGGAAACCCTGGCCTCTGAGTGGCCCGCTTGGAGGCAGGCTATGCAGCATGGCCTTTCCCAGTTTGAAGAGACACTTGGCCAACAGTCTGAGGCAAAGAGGCAAAGAAGGAAGGCCCATAGCCAGGGAGACAGACCAGGGACAGACTGCACTTGCTCCCAGTGTGGAAGGGATTGTCACTCCCAAATTGGCCTTTTCAGCCACACTAGACGCTGTTCCAGAACCACCTTTCAGAGCGCGATACCAGAGTCTTTCGAGACTGAAGGTTGCCAACTAATATAAGGGGCTGCATTGGAGCTGCATTGGCACTGGAAAGTTGGATAGAATTGGGTCATTGATCTTACACCTCAGTAATATTATTTTTATAATTATGCTTTGTTTCACAGTGGGCAGAGCCAACAGGGGCCAGATAAAATATCCAGAAAGGGTGGCCACCCTTGGTTGGAGACTATACTGGAATCTTCAAAACAGGGCAGGAAAACTCTTATACACTTGCTCTGTATCCTATAGCACAGTGGTTCTCAAATGTTTTAGCACTGGGAACCACTTTTTAGATCTGTTGTGACCCACTGGAAGTGATGTAATCAACCTGGAAGTGATGCCATGACCGAAAGTGACATCATCAAGCAGAAACATTTTTAACACCTCCATATGAAAAACTCTGACTAATTAAAAGGTTTCAACAAACATAAGTTTAAAAATTTATTTAAAATAAAGAAGAACACTCTTAACCCTCCCAAGCAGTTGATGATCTATTTACAAAGGCTGCAGTCCTATCCACAGTTACCTGGGAGTAAGCCCCATTGACTATCATGGTTAAAAGCATATATAGTGGCCTATTAAAAGTACAGAACTGTAACATTTTTCCAAATGCACCCACATACCATGGGAGCATCAGGTCTAGTATATGAAAAATACACATTGAATTGACTGGGAACCAACCTGAAATTGGATCATGACCTGGGTCCCGACTCATAGTTTGGGAAACACTGCTGTAACAGCATCAATGCAGAGAATCTCAAGAAACCAAAATATTCCTTGAAAGAATTACAAATTACTGAAGTTCACGTACTTAGGCAAACTGGTCCAGCAGCCTAAAACTCTAGAGTAGCTTCAGCTGCAACCACACAATTATTTCTGCCACCGGAGCTGAAGCAGGATCCCAGGTTGAGTAAGCAAAGCAGAATGCCTCCTCAGTGGAGTGTATCCATGCCAGCATAAATTATGCAAATTATTCATATTTGCATAATCCCTCTCATTTGTATAATTCATTTGCTTTTTAAAAAACTCATTTTGCACAACAATTTGTTCTCATTTTGCTACAATTCATAGGGAGGGGCAATAAACCAGGCCTGGCGCTGAAGCCCCCTTCCACCCAACCAGCAGGTATGGACTTTCAAGAAGCACTTGAAGGGGAGAAATATAGTGACCTGCTTTCAGAGCCATCTCATGAAAGTTACAGTAATTAGCTACAGACTTGTGTTGTTTGCTAGATGCTAAGTCAACAAGGAGATTCAAAACAGTTCCCAGGTGCTTAGGGGAGTTTTCCCTCCTGTTCTGCTTGAAAAGGGGCAGGAGAAAAAGGAAAGGAAGCAGGTGAGCTTAAGGCTTGTGGCTGCCTATGCACAGAATGATAAACCAGGGTTTATCTTTACATCTGAATCAGGCCATTGTACTCTTCTCGGGGGAGAGGACAAGTATTAGAGTATAAGCCTGTAGCAAAGACAGGCTACAATGTTGTACAATGCTGGGTTTTTATTTATAGTAGGTTTACTATTTAACATCAACAACTACGGAAAGCGTTTATTTTAAATGAAATTCTATGAATTATATTTCTATATGTTCAGTGCACAATCCTTCTCTATACTATAGACCGGGGTGCCCAAACTCTGGCCTGGGGGCCACTTGTGGCCCTCAGGGACTCCCAATCCAGCCCATGGGGAGCCCCCAGTCTCCAATGAGCCTCTGGCCCTCCAGAGACTTGCTAGAGCCCATACTGGCCCAACGCAACTGCTCTCAGCATGAGGACGATTGTTCAACCTCTTGTGTGAGCTGTGGGATGAGGGCTCCCTCCTCTGCTTGCTGTTTCACATCTGTGATGCAGCAGTGGCAGCGAAGGAAAGGCCGGCCTTGCTTCATGAAAGGCCTTTTATAGGCCTTGAACTATTGTAAGACCTTCATTCATTCATATAATTGCCATCTCTAATATATTCATTTATGTAAATTTATTCAAATTTGAAATGTAAATTAATTCTTCCTCCCCCCCCCCACCCGGCCCCGACACAGTGTCAGAGAGATGATGTGGCCCTCCTGCCAAAAAGTTTGGACACTCCTGCTATAGACCATGAAAGTACCTGTTTTTGCCCTTCACCCTCCCCAACCCTGACAGGCCGTGCCAGGGAATCGGAGACTTGTGCATGCCTCCCATATCCCTAGTCACCCTAGCTCCTCAACTCAGTCAAGAAAAAGGAGCTGAGGGCGGGGGGAAGCAGTCACGTAGAGTCCTCCTAGTCCCTGCAATGGCCTGGCATGCTGAGTGCCCATGCAAGATTAGGAGGTGAAAACAGGGCTCTTTTATTAGTTGGTGGGAAAGCTGAAGCAGGTAAGCCCACGCAGAGGGTTGGAGGGCGGTGGGGAGTTGGATGGGATGGGATGGACAGAACGAGGTGATGACCGGGTGGGGAGGAGAGTGGATTAGGTCTGGGAGGGGCAGGTTCGATGGTGGCGGTGCACACCAAATCCTGACGCCTTCCCAGACCTGATCCACCTGCATAGATCAACTCTGACTTGTTGGGTGTAACCATCCTGGGTGCTGCTGGGCACAGTGGTTCTTGGAGGGAAGCTGGAGTGGGAGTGCTTAATGCAGCACCAGTGGATTAATGCCCTGCACTCAGCAAGGCTGCATCCAAATGGAATGCAGAGCAATGGATGTGAACGCAGGAGCGAGGGACAAACATGAGGCCCCAAAGCCAAAGGTTTGGACATTTTTGCCCCATAGAATCCTGTAGTGGGTAGGGTTCCTATTGTTAGGAAAAGACCCATGATGAATAAGTTTAATATATTTACCACACTTCAGATTTCTGGGTTTATTGTTTTATTGCTATAATTTTTAAATTGCTTTTATGTTCTTATGTTCTTGACCATGTTTTTATTAGTCTATCTTTATGTGATTGCAAACTGCTTTGAATGCTCTGTTCAGCAGAAAGGTGAATTTATTTAAAATAAAATAAAATGAATGAATGAATAACCCTCTTCTTTTGAGGCCCGTTACCTTTCTGTAACTCCCTTGAAGGAACAGAGCAATCTACCAGTGTGCGGTCCTTTGATTGGTGTATGGGAGACAATCCCATTGATTTCAATGGGAATTACTTTCAGCAATATGTTCAGACAGCAGCTTGTGGCTGATAAACATGTTTAGGAGGGATATAGAGAAAAAGAAGAAAAAACCTCAGGCTTCCTCAAGCACTTCTGTCAATGAAAGGGGCATATTTCATACAATGCAACAAGTGATTCAAGGGTTCAGCACCATTGTACCCTCACATACCTGACATTCAATCACATACCTGATTGTCTGCTTTCCAGTACAGGACATATTTTAGTCTGCCAAGCAGCCTTTAATGTGGTTGGCTGCTTGTGCTTTCAAACTCAGCAGACCTTCTCAAGGAAGCATAATAGCAAATAGAGTGACTCAGAAGACTACCTGGTTCACAGACTGAAGAAGTTTATAAAGTATGCCTAAGTGTAAAAAATATATGCCTGTGCTTGCCACTAAAACAATTTAATGGAGGGGCAGAAAGTGGGCAGTGTGTGTGATGGCAGGTCTGCACAACATGAGGTTTATGGGTTAGTTGTAGCCTCCTCCCTGGTTGTTTGAGGCCCCCTGGAGGACCTTCAAATACCCACTGCTTCTGGCTGTGTTTCACATCTTTCTGGAAGTGGGAGCTGAGATGAGAAAATGCCTGTGTCTATCACTTTGTCTGCATTGCTTTTCCTCCTCTGCCTGGCTTCAGAGATGTATGCTAGAGTTGGTAGCGGCACCACTTCTGCCAGCCTGTTGAAGCCGGCTGCTCAAGCTGCATGGCCCACCTAAATTTGAGATTCACTCAGGGTCTGAATTGTTTGGGGAGTGGAAGCCTTGTGTCCTCTTACCACAAAACTGAATGGCGATAGAGAGACAGGCTGTAGATCAGTGATTTTCAACCAGTGTGCTGTGGCACACTGGTGTGATGGGGAAGGCCTGCAGGTGTGCTGCAGGAGTTGGGAGCACAGTGGTTGAAATAGCTGAAAAACTCTTCTGAGTTTGGCGGCTCAGTTTCTAGGGCAACTGGAAGTGCAGAAAGACTCACGGGGTGTGAAAAAAGAGGGTTAGCAGAGAAAGGGCTACTGCTGCATCCAGTGGCACAGCCGAGGCCACTGGCAGCCTCCTCAGGGGAAGGGGACTTTTGTCCCTTACCCCTGGGAAAAGCCCCAAGCCCTGCAATGGGGTTTCTCAAGTCTGAGCCGGCTATTTTGCTGATGCAGAGTCCCACCCCTCCCGCCACGGTTCCTCTCCTGCACTGACATTCCTCTACCTCCCCTCCCCAAAACTACTTCTTGCTGGAGTGTTGGCCAGTCCTCTACATGGCGCCAACTGGTACTGACCCAGTGCCAGCGGCCCCTCCTCTGGGTACAGTGGATATGCCTTATGGCACGTTTGTGAACCAACACTGGCTTAGGATTGAGTCCATAAAATTGTAAGAAAATGTGTTTCAAAGGGTAATGTAGCCCATGTGACTCTGATTAGTTTTTTTAAAAAACAATATAAAAGTTGCTCTTGAAGTGATTCATGCAACTCTGCTTTAGAGAAACAACTTTTGTTGATTTAATAGAACCCACAATAATAAAATGTTGAGCAGGCAGCCATTGCCCTGAACACTGCTTTTCACCCCAGGTTTGTGTTGTATCAAGAATATGTTCTGTCTCCTCCTCATTAGGCTGATAATCTTCCACTGACCTCAGGTAGTCTGCTTCGGAGATCTCACAAATGTTTTAAGTTTTGTTAGGAGAAAGGAACAGGGCATAAGATGGGAGGGGAGAGGTGCTGCCCAAAGGAAAGGGAAAGAAACAAGAGGGTTTCCTCACCCAACTTCCTGTCTGGGGGGAGCCCAATTACCAGGGTTCCCGCAGCACAGAAACCAACTGCTAAAAGAGTGATCCATGAAGCCAACTAGCTGCGCTGACCTCACATTTGCCCCCATAACATTAGCCTGCAATAACCTTTCAGGGGGTGAGAGGCAACAGCTCTTATGTGGTCAAAAAGAAATAGGCAAGTAACTTGGAAACCAGATAAATAACTTTTAATAAACAAACAAGTGTTTCTTAAGAATGAAAAAAGCGAAAGGGAAATGGGCAAAGGACAAGTACGTTTTTAAAATTTCTATTTGCCTCTAAGTGTCTGTTTTTGCCCAATGCCCAGACATCAGCCCTGCCTAGAAGTAACTTAGTTGCAATCCCTTGTTTGCTTGTTTGCTTCCAGAGACCAAAGGGACAATCACCTATGTACAGATGACCTCTGCAAGTGCTGGGACAAAATGTACACTGGTTCAAACTAGCCAGCTCTTTTTATGGTGATCAAAACTCTATTGTTATTGTTGTCAGTTGCATCTTTTTTAGCTTGTGAATGGCAATACATATACATTAAGATATTTGACACTTGGATATTTTTGCAGTCTAAAGAGGAAACACACTTAAACACTGAGTTGTTAATTTAATTAATTATGTTTCATTGTTTTTATCTATCTTCAAATGTTAGACCTATTCCTGGTTATATTTGGGGCATTGATTCAAAAAATTGCACCAGTTTTGCCTTATCATGTCTCGTTTTGGAGATACAGCATAGCCTCATTAGTGAATGGTTCACGCAGCTTCCTGGTAAGGAAGCCTATGCCATGAGGAAGCTGCTTGAACCATTCAGGAACAAAAAAGCTATGCCATATCTCTAAAACTAGACATAACAGGACAAAACTTGTGCCATTATTTGAATCAGCACCCCAAATTGATGTAAAATTTGTACCAAATTTGGTATTTGCTCTCTATCTGAAAAACAAAAATAAAGAGTTCCTAAAAAAATTATATTGCTCTGATCAGCTGTAAAAAGGCAGGAAACCCTAGTTCAACATCCTGGATCTTTACACAGCCAAGGTCAGGTGGATGGACTTGACCAATGACAGGGGTTCGCAAGACTCAGCGGGATGCAGCTGTTTTTCTCTGGGGTCTTTGTGCCACTAGGGACAGGTGCCAGACATTCTGACACATCCAAGACACCTCCAAGTTAAGTCACTTAGGTGGATGTGCAAGTTATAGGAGCAAAGGTGGGGAAGCTGTACAAGGTCCTCCAGGCAATCACCATGTTGCACACATATAGAGGCTTCCTATTAAAGTGAAGCATTCCTGTTCACCTCTAGAGGTCACTGAGGTTACCCCCTGTGTAAAAAGATGTGCAGTGGCTCCTCGCCACTTTGGGCCGCTGTAAACAATACCTCTTTGCCTGGACCAACCCCATGCAATAAAAAGCATGGGTGCTCAAGGTATATGCATCTCCTGGCCCTTCCCCTTTTACTGGAGTGAATTAGGCCAGTTCCCTTAACCAAGGGGTTTCATATGTAACCCCCTTCTCCAGCAGGAGGCCAGATAACCAAGGATGATGATGATGAATATTAAGAGTTTGGAGTATTGCCACGTAGGGTAAGAAAGGAGCAATCTTGTGGAGAGCCAGAAGGCCTTATGCAGCAGGGCAGGGCCTCAGAGAGAAATTCTATCAGGGGGTACAAAATTTCTTTTGGGCCCATTCCTAAAGGGGGAGGAGGGCCAAACAGAGTGGGGGGAGGCTGGGAATGGGGATGGACATAATGGGGATGAAACAGGGCAGGGGGAGGGTGGTGACAGCTGGACAGTCTTTGCAGCCCAGGTGTACTGGACTTCCCCAATGCTGAGCCCAGTCTACCTGAGCATTGGCAGCTAGATACAGAAATACGGAAAACCAAACACACCCCTAAGTCCCTCTAAAATCTTTTAAATATAGAAAGTCAGAAATATAGTGTCCTATTTAGGCTCACATTAGAATGAAAAGTGTCCTCTGTGTAGACCAAATCTTACTTCTGCAGCGGGTGCCCCTGAGTTCCTATATACTCCTTCCTGGTAAGCAGAACCCTAGGCCAAAGAGCTACTGTAGCAGGCCAATTTCTTCCCAGATTTGGCACTGTATTAAGGTGTGCTTACTGTAGTTCCCCCAGCATCACATGCAGGCAGCAAGTTGGGGTGAGATTGGAAAATGTAAGATCCCAGGAGGGCCCCCCATCTTTGGCTCCTGGACCTTCTTTCTGACCCTTGGCCCAGGTATAAATTACCCCCTTTACCCCTCTTGTTGGCATTGTTGGAACAGCAATTTAAAACATATGTATTCTGATTATTGTACTGTCCTCATTTACTGTTAATAACATAGGGGACATAATGTGGGAATTACATTGCCACTGTCCTCGTTTTTCCCATTTAAGTGTGGCTTATGGGAATGCCTCTCTGGCTCACATCTGTGCCAAAGTGCTCAGATCCTCCTGCAAGGGACTGGACACTGAGCATCCTTTCTTGTGTAGGGCCAGTAGGATGATAAGGATATATTGCCTGAACAGACCCATATTCACTTCCTCAATTCTCCATCCAGCCACCTCACTAATTTTCTCAACTCCAGGAGAGGAGCAGAAGGGGATTTGTGATTGCTCTGCCTCTGGGGCCTCTGCTCAGCAGCACTTCAAACATCAAGGGGTCCTGAGCAGTTACCTGAACATGTCAGATGTAGTCATCAGCCGTGCCATGAATATGCCTTTCAAATTTACATCTTATCAACATTTTCAAGAAGGAAATTGTAGGCCTTGATGTTGTCGTCTTCCTTGATGTTTTCTGTCGTGAGTGCACACTTGTTGTCAATCAATTGGCATAACTCTGTGTCAGTCGGGGGTTTTTTTTGTGGCCACAAAGTGGAGGGTGAATACCTTCATTTGTATTCACTCACAGCATTTGTATTTTTAGACAAGTCTCCAGACGGACTGAAGTATCCGTTCAGACAAATAGAACCTAGAAAGAAAGAAAAAAGGGGCTTCCATTTTAGGGGCCTGACCACAATCTGTGGGCTCTTAAGCCAGGGATAGCCCATCCATTAGGCAAGGTGATGCAGGTTGCATCAGCAACAGACTGGGGGGAGGGGCAGAGGGGGTGCCCCTTACCCTGAGTCTGCTGCTATCACTGCTTCTTTCCAATTTGTAGCAGATGTAATCCACACTGTTCTGGTTTCCACCCACTAAAGAGAACAGAAAGTGGATCACCTGCCTCCTTGCCTTGCTCCAGGCATGGTTTTTTCCAACATGGAAGTGCAAGGCTTCTGGGCTGATTTAGAGGCACCATGAGAATTAAGTATCTCCTTCATTTGTGTGGTCCTTTCAAGTCATCCTGCACTTCTGCAACTGAAAAAAAAACTGTGCAAGGAGCACAGTAAACAGTGCAGTGCAGTAAATAGCTGCTATTTGGGCAAGGGGATTGTGCAGAGGTGGCAGACCCAAAGCAGTCTGTGTTTCTCTGTGCCCATTGAAGAGAGAAAGGTGTGTCGCTACTCCTCCCATCTCTTTCCCTACACTGCCCCTTAGTTTAAAACAGCAGCACCTTAACTCCTTCCCCATCACTTGGAGAGAGAGCTTGGAGTGGTGGTGCAACAGAGAGAGCAGAAGGCCAGGAGATGTGACTTCCCATCTTGGTGCATGTTCACTTTGCTACCTGCTGGGGCCACTGCTAAAGTGTATGCACAAAGGCATTTAAATCCATTTAAATGCTGCTGCAGCATACCTAGAATATTTTAGGTTATATTTATATTCAGAAAGGAATCATAAACTTAAAGAAAATTTCAAATCCCTTTTCTCAAAGTGGGATCATCTTGATATCCTAACGTGTAGACCAGTGCAGGAGGGCAGGGTGTGTGGGAATCACAGCTTGAAAAAGAGGCAAAGCAAAGGGGAAAAAAATTATTTTAACCTGTCTCTCCATTGCTTTCTGTCTCCATTACCCTGTCTTTACCTATGCTTCCATCATGGAGAAAACAGTCAACCAAGTGCTCCTCTGTTCAAGCCAGAGCACAGAGTGGCTTCAGTAGATCTCCTGAACAGAGGGGAGAAATGGACTAGAAGCAGGTATTTAGAAAAGAGGAAGCTCTTGTGCCAATTTCCTTTCAATTATGTTCTTTTTGATCATGAGGGCGTAGTACCCCTCAAAGCTGAAAGGATCCTATGTGGAAAATTAGGCTTGAAGTTCCCTCTTTCTCTCATCCAATCTGCCTGTGTCCCTGATAATCTCCAGCGGGGGGGGGGGGGGATCACAGCTTTAAAGATTGGCAAAACAAAGAGCATATTCATCCTTTGACACCCCCTCTTTATTCCCCACCTCTGCTTCCATCAGGGAGCTAACCTTAGAGACAGCCAGGAACGTGCTCTGTCTATCCTTCACTTTCCTTACTCAACTCATCACCCTTTCCATCTTCCTCCTCCCTGTCCTTGCTGGACAACCATTAAAAGATGCTGTTGGATTTTTACCTGTACAGGAAACCAGGGCAGCCTTTTGCAAGGGAGGGAATTGTCCTCCGGAGTGCTCCCGAGGAAATACATCCTTCCAGTCCAACCCTTCCCCACTCTGCAGACTTTTCAGGGTCCAGATTCCAGTCCCTTAAATAGACTTAAAGCTTCTTATAGAATCCCATGAGAAGAGTTGAGTTTGGGTCAATTGTCCCCTTCAGGCCCCAAGCTGAACACACCAAGGCAGACTGTGGAGGTTGCATGGCGGCAGGGTTGCAGCACACACATGCAGCCTATGGTCTCCAGCACTTTCGGGGCTGAGATATGGATAGAGGTGTTTGAAACAGTGTTGTTTACTCAGAAGCAAGCCCATTGTGTTCAGAAAGGCTGTAATCCTATATTACTCGCTGGAAACACTCTAGATACAGGTCATTCAAAGAAGAAAAGTCATGATTTTGCAGCACAACTTGAGGATTCCTCCTATCAACAGTGACCCCATCTGCCTTCTCTCTGGTGACATTTGGGCTCACAGTATGTCCCATGCAGTATGCCCCTGAGTCAAAAGGGAGAGAGTGATGCTGTGTCATTTATCTGTAGGTTATCCACATGAATATTTATTTTTGCAATTTATGTGCTGCTTAAAACAATACAGTATATAACTTTCACAAAGGCGGGTTACAACATAGAATGGTCTGCTTTCAAGTAGGACAATGCCTTCTTATCTTCTTGTGTCTGTCATAGTTGTCCCATGCGGCGAGCCAGTAAATGACTAGACAGAGAAAAGAGATATGGATGGTGCCGCTGAATTCATTATCTAATTCAATAGTATAATGGCAAGTGGTTTGCCATGGTAACTTACGCCAAGAGGTTCCGATCTGTCTGTAGTGCAAGCAAAAAAATAATAACAATACAATCGTTGACATTTAAAGAGCGCTTGAAAACATAACATTCACCTGTTTGGCTTAAGGGAATATTTGACACAGCTTTCACACCATCAATGGAAACTTCATCACAAGTTAGAGCAGAAGTGAAGCTGAATCAGTCTTGCAGTGTCAACCCTGAAAACAACTATGCATTTGTAAGTGTACTGGTGCAAGGTGCTACATTTGCCTGGTTCTGGAATGTTCAGTAGTTGCTTTTAATTATTGAAAAAAAGTTTTGCCCCATGTTAGAAACTTAGCCGCTGGTGGCTCCTCGTGTAAACTGAGTAGCCCCGCAATGGGGCTACTCAATTCTCTGTTGACCCAAAGGTTGGCAGAGAATCAAGAGCCTCTGTGTCGGGCAGTGAGCCTCCTTTCCGCCCGCTCCACGCTCTCCGCCTGCCTCCCCAGAATACCTCCTCCCCCCCCACACCCCCGCTTACCTCTCCACTGCTCTGAGGCCTGCATGACCGCTGAGCAGCAGAGCTCCAGAGGCCGTCCAGCAGTAGGGCCTGCAAACGTGCCTTATGGCACGCACTGTTCAGGATTGGGCAGTCAGTGGTCTTGAGGAAATCTGTCAGCCTGCTCTACCTCACAGGGACGATGCAAATGTAAAATGGAATCGATATTATGGTCTACTTGTAGGGAAGAGCAGGATATAAATATTGTAATTGTAATAATTACATATTACAATATATTTAAGGATATAAATATTGTAATTGTAATATTGTATTGTAATAATAGGGTGTATAAATTTCACCCTATTTCCAATCTCTGCAGCTTCTCTGACATTTGTGTAGATATTGGATCTCCCAAAGCTTTTGATTATACACTGCAGTAGGAACCTTAAGTGTTCATCCTATAGGTATATAACCTTGCTTATAACTATGCTTATTCAAAGTGACTTCAAAAAAAAAATTAAAGTGTTTTTTTAATCATACAGAGGGAATGAGGATGCTATTATGGTAATTGATCATTTCTAGAGTCATTGGAGGAAAATGATTGCTTATACTTGCTAAGGAAGACTGTTACATCTGCTCTGAAGTTGCTCTAATAATGTATGGAAGCTGCGTGGGTGCATAAACACCCAGGCTTGTGATATCTTGGTATATGAACCAGTTATGATTTCTCCTGTATTTGGATGGAAGAGTTTGTTACACACGGTGACTAGAAGTTTCTTACATTATATACATCTCTTACATTCATGTGGAAAAGGATGAGGAAAAGAACAGGGGACAGATGAGCCTGAGGCCATGCCCTGGCTTGTGCACATAATGACAGAATGTAACTTGTTGTATCTGAAGGCAAATTAAGCATGATTTTATAGATGTTTCCCTTCCCCCCCCCTTTTCTTAGGAGCTGTGTGTGGACTGAATCTAGGTCCAGATCAAGTCTGTAGTGTAGGAGAGGAGAATGGGTTTAACTTTATCCCCCTTACATCAGTGATGTAGCTAAGGGGGGCAGGGGGCACCACAACTTGAAGAGTACCATGTCTTGAGGGGCTACCAACCCATACACCCAACTGCATACCTGTGATGAAAAAGTGGCCTTCTCAATCAGAATACCAGATGCAAGGGAGGGCACCAGGATGAGGTCTCTTGTTATCTGGTGTGCTCCCTGGGGCATTTGGTGGGCCGCTGTGAGATACAGGAAGCTGGACTAAATGGGGCCTTGGCCTGATCCAGTGGGGCTGTTCTTATGTTCTTATAAGGCCACATGTGGCCTTCACATCTTTCAGAAGGCCTCACCGAGGCTTTAGAAAGGCTGAAAACAAGTTTTTGCCAAAAACCAGAAGTGTCTTTCTGGGACTGAAACTGGGACCTTCTGCGCCCAAAGGAAATACAGATCTCTACCATTAAGCAGTGGTGTCACTAAGGTTTGTGTCACCTAGTTCAGGAGGCCTGAGCATCATCCCCATTAGGAACCTCCTTCCATACAGGGAGCGAGGCAATGCCCTGAGCAGTGGGCTTGGTGATGAACCATCACCATTCCTCCTGCTGGTATTTTGGCTATTACTT
This sequence comes from Tiliqua scincoides, assembly GCF_035046505.1. NCBI lineage: Eukaryota > Metazoa > Chordata > Lepidosauria > Squamata > Scincidae > Tiliqua > Tiliqua scincoides. Next base: position 66,640,159 of record NC_089826.1, read on the forward strand.
TGATAGACTAGAGATATTTCAATGGATATTGAAATGGTTTGTTCCATTGCATTCTGCATAAAAATACGCATTGAGTGATACATAGCATGATGGAATTATTTGAAAATACCAAGATTTAAAAAATTTTGGCCAGTAGTTGTGTCGCCCCCACAACTCCGTGTGCATCACTCGCTGCAGCCCACATCCCCCTAGTGACACCACTGCCATTAAGCTACTACCTCATCCCTATGACCCCATTTATCAAACATTTGGGAAACAATTATCTAGAACAGGGGTGCCCAAACCCCGGCCCTGGGGCCACTTGCGGCCCTCGGGGACACCCAATCTGGCCCGCAGGGAGCTCCCAGTCTCCAATGAGCCTGGCCCTCTGGAGACTTGCTGGAGCCCGTGCTGGCCTGATGCAACTGCTCTCAGCGTGAGGGCAACTGTTTACTCTCTCACGTGGGCTCCCTCCACTCCTTGCTGTTTCACATCTGTGATGCAGCAGTAGCAATGAAGGAATCCACAAAGTTTACTTTTCTTGACTATTATCTCCTCTGTCTTCACTGGAACTCCTCCCATAGTAAATGATGTTGATTATAATCCTTGATAGCTAGATTGCTATTTTACATTTCTTTGCAAAGGGAGAAATTCTGGGTAGCCCCCACCCCATACTTCAACTCAACACCTCTAACTGATAATCGCATAAGAAGAAATGGCTAGGATGTCGCTTAGCAGTAGACATGTTATATGCTTTTCATGTCCTAGTTCCAACTCTGGCATCTCTGGTTGAAGAATATCAGGGAGCGAAGGTACAAAAAATCACAGCTGGAATCTTTGGAGAGTTGCTCTAAGTCTGAGAAATCAATACAACAGGGACTAATATTTTTGATTTAAAAAAAAATCTTTCAGACTAACATTGTGTACTTGATATGAAATACTTGATATGAATACAGATGTTCGTTTTGGGGTTGTTTTTTTTAAGTGATCAGAGGTCTCTATCAAAGAAGCACACAGAGGATGCGATTGGATCTGACAGAATAATTTAGGGATATTACAGCTGCATTTATTGACATTAAACAAAAAGTCCTGGCTAAATGCCTCTCTTTTCTTGGTTTCCAGGGAAGTTTCACCCATTTCCCAGTGATCCATCTGTGAAAGACAGGACTGCAGTGACAATGCTCAGTGTACAAGCATCCTTTCAAAGAACTTTCCTTTCAACTGCTGTGCGCTGAAAGAGACTGAGCTCATTCAAAACATTTTTAAGAACAGCTGACATGTTGTATAGCCGCAAGGCCTTCAATAAAAAACTGGTTTCAAGACATTGTAAATCATGCATCTATACCTTATAGTCAAGGAAATAATGCAACTTCAAGAATACATAAAGTTTTTGTTCACAGGCTTCAAAAAGGAAAAAAAAATTACACTCGTGGGACCGAAAGCTATAGGAAGTTATTTTGAGGTAAAGACAATGCTGGATGGTTTGGTTAAGTATATTATGGCAACAGTTCTACAGTGGTACATTCAATCCATAGATAAAATGTTAGAGTTAGGCTGCAATCCTAACCAACTTTCCAGCACGGACATAAGGCAATGCAACTCCATGGTAAGGCAGCAAACATTGTCTTACCTTGAGGAGGCCTCCATGACTGCCCCCCCCCTTACTGGCATAGCTATACCAGTGCTGGAAAGTTGGTTAGGATTTCACCCTTATCCAAAGGTTATGTATTTGAATTCTCAGATGGCATATGCAATTGAACATCCAGACCTCTCTGTAAAAAGCTTGGTCACGACTACAGCATACGGTGGGCAGGCTCACTTTTCAAATCCCTATCAAGTACTACCAAAATGCAAAGGTATTTATACATGCGGCAGAAAACGCATGTCTCATTAAATGTGGAAAAATAAATATATAAATGATGTTGCAGAATCTGAATCAATGTACTTTGATGGCACCATCTTCACCTCTTTCATGTCACAAAAATGGATAAGATATTAATTTGCTAAGCTTTCTGTGTTGAGACAGTCCCTAAACCAGCAACTTGCATCTTGGTCAAACTTGATACATACTTCAATCGCAGCATGTGGCCCCCTTTAAATGTTTTCCCATGGATGTCTCTCCATCTCACTGGGTGCCCCCATATGAAGAACAGAGCTGTTCTGCTATAGGTCAGCTGTGCAAGTATCATCGTGCCAAGAAGGGAGTTTCATCAGGAGCAGCTAGTCGTGAAGCTGCACCTGCTGACATTTGATAAACTACAGGAAGGAATGGCTTTTGTTTGTATTTTCTTTTTCATTCAGTCTCTCTCTCCCTTCTGTTAAAAAAGCCTCTGAACAAAAGTTAATGGTGGTTGGCAACACTGGTTCAGCCCCTCAGTTGAAGACTTGGAGGTCTTTAGTCTAAAGTGAAAGATTTAAATTCTCAGATTGGCTTAATTGAAAATGACAACAGGAGTGATCTGCTCAAGGCGACCTTGGCCATGAGACAACTTGAGGTGGCTTGCGTCAGATACAGACGATGGGGGAGGGTGAGAGGGTGGCAGATTCAGCATGCTATTTACCCAAGTCTGCTGCCACCTCCCTGCAGCCAGCTGCAGACACGAGCTTCATTGATCCACTTCCTACTCAGTCAAGTGGAAGTGGATAATCTGCTTCCTTACTATGGACCGTAGCTCAGCTTTTGTAAATCGGGAATTGCAGAACATTGTGAACGATGGCACTATTATGTTTTTACCCACATATTTTGGACATTACTTAGTTCTCTTGCTGTCAAGTTTTTGCATTCTCTTGCAGTAGTGAGTAGAAAGGCTCATGCCAAAAAAAAAAATTATATTCAGTTTTAAAACAGGGTTTTTGTTTTCAGTTTAATTGCATGCTACACTTTGGTTTGAGCCATGAACAAAGAAAGGCAAGTGCTAAATATTTTTGACCTTTCAAGCGTTAAAAAGCAAGCAAAAAAAGTCTATAAAATCAGGATGTTATCATTTACATTAAAGAAAAGTATTAAAAGTCAAATACAAATGCTGAGGGTTGCTTTGTACTTTGCCTTTAGAGAGGAAAAAGATATACTTGGTGGCCAAACGGCATTCCATTGCTTAAAAAAACAAATTAGATAATTTTGATGGCAGTGCACAGCTTGGTATAAAGATATTGCTATCGTTGTGGTTTCCTTTAGGGAAAAAAGAAGCCTTTATTTTGCTGGTCAGTAAAATGTCAAGTCTAATTATTCAAACTGACATCCCACAGGATCTTTTATGAAAATGTGGATTGCTCTGCAGGTGGCCATAATCACATGAGACAATCGTTTGCAAGGTGAACACCAAGGCCAAGTATGTTGCCAGAGATTGCCCAGTTGATGCTAAGTGAATGTCATGAAGTTAGTAATACTGTCATAGGCTAGGGATTGTGGGAGACTGGACTACCATGCTGGTGGTTCATATTAGGCACTATTCTTTTTGAACAAACTCCAGTGAATTGAGACACAGGAGAGCATGGCAATGTACTTTTATAAAAGGTATGCTAGAGGGACACATAAAGGAGTGAATGATTCTCCGGCTCCTGTGACTGAGTGTAGACCTTATCCCTAACAACCTAATCTGACGCCACTCTTTGTACAGCAATGCAGCAGCACCAACACTGTTACGTGAAAATCCCCTTTTCCCTTCCAAGTTGTGATTTTTATATCTGGTTATGTTATTTTGGATCATACAGACCAAGCAAGCAGGCCACTCCTCCCCCAGCACCTGTTTCCAAGGGCCATGGTCAAGCCACAAGCACATGAATTACACAACCCCCACTTCCTTGCAGGTCAATGTATAACCTAATCACTGTGTCTCCTGATTATGCAAAACAATCATGCACCTCTAGAGGATGAAGTCTATTGTTCTTTTGTTGTAGCTTTAACACTCTTAAGCACCTTATGCAAATTGCCTCCCTCCCCCAGAAGGTCAGCCTGGCTGGTAAGCTGACTTCCTTCCGGTTCATCACATACTACACGTGTACCTGTGTGTATACTGAGCATGCACATCTAGGACAGCTGTAGGACACATCCGGGTCATTCTAGGTCAGACACAAGACTATAAGAGAAAGCTCAGAGCACATGCTCGCTCTCTTTTGCTGCCCTCCCACGGGATAGATCCTTCCTAGGACTCTTTCCCATCCAACTGCTCCCCGGACAGGTAAATATATCGTGCGTCTGAAACTCTCTCCCTTCTTCCCTATCTATTCCTCCCTTCTTCCCCCATCTTTAGTCAGCAAACTGGATTTAGCAGATTAAGGAACCCCTAAATCCTTCCCTACAACCTATCTGTTTCTGAACTCCTTTTCGGATGCACCAAACACATAGCACGTGCAACCACCATAAAAACTAGGTACATTATTCAAGTACTAGCACCAAGAAATGTGTATTATGTTTACCTTTGTGTGTTTTTGCAATAAAAATATAATCCTTTGATTGAAAGTTACCTTTCTCCCAGTCTCCTCTTTAAGCTAAACAAGGGAGTTCTTTGCTTTACGCTGTCTTGCTATTCAGCCTGCGATCCTAAAAGTTTCCAAAAGGCTAATATACTAATTCCCCTAAACAAAGCAGCCTTTTTGGTAACAACACAGCACTTGCTGTGTCCCACAAGGGCCTTTTGTTATCTGGAGGCTTTTGGCACCTACCCCTTCAGGGTAAGGGAACATGGGATAAGACCATGCTAGGGCACTGGGACTACTCAGACCTGTGCCAGCTCTACAGCTGGTGCAAGTACCTGTGTCAGGGGACTGAGGCCAAAGGGAATTAGGATTCAGCAGACACCACTGCTGCCAAAACTACCCCCTTCCTGGTCCTGATCCACAGTCCTCCCTGCCCCTGTTACCACCCCGTTCCATCCACCCTCACCTTCCTCCTACCCCTGTACACACTTACTGGGACTGGCAGGCATCTTTCATCTGCTGGTATGTGGCGTCAGCCATTCACTGCCTGCAATGGTAGCCAGACTGTGTGCTCCAGCATGTCGACTTTTGAAACAGCCAGAAAGCACCCAACACAGACAGAAGGCTCATTCTGGCAGCTCATTCTGGTGCCCCTAGGACTAGGCCATGAGCATTTAAATAACACATATGCTGATATTGAGTGTGCTTATCTGGAAGTCCTCTTGATTATGGAATTTACATAACTGTTTAAATAATCAACAGTTTTTAAAAGCCAGAACCAAGGTTAAACAGCAATATTTCTTTTAGCACTGTGGATACATTCCTGAAAAGCAAAGTGTGTGTGAAACAGCACTTTATATTATCCAGAGTGCTTTACAGAACATGCGTAATATGCACACACAGGAAATCAATTGCATTGTGCTGGGACCATGTGCAGTGGCGAGTGTCACAGCTCAATGGTTGAGGAAGGCATCTAGGGCATAGTATCTTGCCACTGTTTCCTCTCCCAAGCATTTTCTGATAGCAAACAATTGGCCCCATGCTAGCCCAAAGGCATTGTTCTTGTTGGTGCAGAATATCTAGCCAGAATTTGCAGATTCCATTGGCTGAAAGCACAGCACAGACAGCTGTGCTTTTCTGCACCAAAGTTCTAAAGTTTTTATAGATTTTTAACCTTATTCTTTTTTTACGATACTGTAAAAATGACACTCAGGATGAAAAGTTCTATAACAAAACTTTTAACAAGGTACAGCTGTATATGTATTGGATGTAACTCTCATATAGTTTAACACAAATTAAGGTTTTCTCAAGATCACTTGCATGCACATGCAAACCCCGCATAGGGTTGGTTGGGTAATATTTTGCCAATCCCATATGACTGAAGATGTACTATTGCATATGTGCTATGAACGCACACATCCAGCTCTGCTCCCCCTGGACCCAAACTAAATCCCCTCATGCCCATTCAACCTACAATCCTAAATACATGGGAGTAAGACCTACTGAATTGAGCAGGACTTACTTTCGAGTAGTCATGTATAGAACTGGGTGGTCAATTGTTTTTAAAGTAGCATTTGAACTGCATGTAGAGGGTATGAACAACCTGCCTCCTGCAATTGAATTGTAGCATCCAGGAATGAGAATTGGGCGCAGGACATGTGCTCTCATGATGCACACATATTTTTTTAATCACTTGTGGTTGATCTAGGTCTAATCAAGATAAGTCCCATGACACTTTTAAATTGCTTCACTCACACCTTGTCCCAATCCAGAGTGGGGCTCAATCCAGCTGCTACTGAATATAAATCAAGCACACTAGCCCAATCCAACATTTAAAACAATGTCTAGGTTGACCCTAAAACTGGCTTCATTGTGGATTAAATTTGTAGTGCGGAAACACCAGTGACAAAATGTCCAGAGATTTTAAAGGTTCTGGATAGCACACTCTGTAATTGACCACACTGGCAGCCCAATCCTACGTTTTTCTCCACTAGAGCATGCAGCCACACCAAAACAGGCTGCACTGCATGCTGCAGAGGGGGGCAATTGAGGCTTGGGAGAGCTAAGATTTTCCCTTACCTTCAGATAAGCCTCCTGATTACCAGATCTTTAGCTGGCGCAAGCCTAAGGACAGAAAGAGGGCGTAGGCTGCTGCCATCCAAGGGGATAGCTTTCCGTGCAAGTTACCCTATGCTGGGTACCACCTCCTCCCATCTCCAACATGCCTCCTGTTCTCCTGTTCCATCCTCCCCCTGCCCTGTTCTGCTCACCCTGTTGACTCATCTCCATTTGTGGGACTCCTTTGCCCCAGGGCCACACATGGAACTTCTGCATTACATCTGGTGGCAGTCCAGAAGCATGCAGCTATATGCGGTTCTAGGTTGCCATTTACTACTGCTGGAAAATGTGTTTGGCTGCTGGAACACTAGTTTTAGTGGCAGCGATGGGGATAGAATTGGGCTGTAAGATGTACAGAAGCTACAAATTTAAAACTTGCTGTCATCTTTAATTGGGATCTGTGGACATCAGCCAAGCAAGTTCTGCCATCAATATTTTAGCACAGCATTTCTCAAACTGAGGGTCAGGACCCACTAGGTGGGTCACAAGCCAATTTTAGGTGGGTCACATAGCACCTAGCTCAGCTGGCATTGAAAATATGGAGCTGAGCATATAGGGTACAGAGTTGCTGAGCAGGGCAGGCTCCCAGTGGGAGAGAGGTATAGTGGGAGAGGTATAGTGGGAGAGAGGTATAGTGGGTATAGTATTTGCCCTGCATAGGTGGGAAGATGGAAAAGGGGGTGAGCTGTGTGGTTGGAGAATCCGGGTCTGCATTCTGCTTAGACTTTCAAGCTGGAATGTTTTAATTCCAAGCAATGCAAAATTACAGCACAAGCACGCTGTGTAACAGGGCATTGAAGCCTAAATGGATGATGTCACTTCCGGTCATGACATCTCTTCTGGGTTAATGACATCATTTCTTGTGGGTCCTGACAAATTGTCATTCTAAAAAGTGGGTCTTGGTGCTAAAAAGTTTGAGAATCACTGTTTTAGCATTTTAGTATACCTACAACTAGAAGTGCAGGAAGGGAAATGTTACTGAAAATATTAGATACCGTTAATTCTTCAAGGGAAAAAATAATTCTGTGGATATCAGCAACGTGGTTAGGGAAACAGACTAGTGCCCCACATTGGGCCTAAACATTGACTATGTGGACATGTCAGTGATCACTATTGGGTGCGCTGGATGGGCAGAAAGAATGCCAATCTCTTGTGGTTAGGGAAACAGACTAGTGCCCCACATTGGGCCTAAACATTGACTATGTGGACATGTCAGTGATCACTATTGGGTGCGCTGGATGGGCAGAAAGAATGCCAATCTCTTCATGTATACGCACACAATGACTTCCCATTAGTTCCTCCAGCAAACTATCTGCTCCAAGCAGAAATTTCCATCACACAATAATAACAGATGGGTAAAAGATCTAGAGACTCTAAATATTTATTTTATTTGATAAATGTTGCTAATTCTGCCCCATTTGTTGCAGCTGCTGACTGGTTTGCTGGACAGATAGATGAAGGAGAAGCCCCGGTGTTGATTTATTGATTCATTTGTTGGTTAGAAGAGAGTTAAAGCCTATATAATTTTTGGAATTCAGTGTTTGCTCACAGCAATAGAAAGATGCACTTTAAATAAGTAAAACAAATCAATATTGATTTTTAAGTATCTAACGTTCTCCAGTGAACACACAAAAAAGGCCTATTGAGATTGTCCTTTCAGCTTTCTTTTGAAATTGTGAACACACACCACTTCCCACCTTCCTTTTCACACACACTTTAAATCACTTGGGCTTTGTTAGGTGGTATTATTTGTATTAAACCGATCTGTTGCATTCCGCATCTTTCCCTTTCCTGTAAAGGGCAATGATCTTAAACTACAGGCCTAAACTACTGAAGCCACAAGCTGTAAAGCAAATAAGCTAATACACATGAAGGCTCCAGAAAAGTCAGAGGGAAAAGCCAATTAAAAAGATGCAAAGCCTTTGTTAAACAATACAAGCTTGCTTGCTTAAATTTTTGTTATTTAATTTTTAATTCCAAGTGTCAAGAAGCACAAGGCTGTGCAGTTTATAAATCTGGGAGCCTTTTCAGAGTACCCTCTTGGTTCCTCAGATGCATTTTCTACCCTATTCACCTAAGCCCTGCGCTAAAATAAAGGACCTTTTATATTACTTTCAAATATTTACCACAGCTAGCATCTGAGGGAAGGAATATTTATTTATGCTTGTCACTGCATTTTTATCCTTGCATTTTTATTCCATGGAATGCAAAGTCAATGGACACTTATATTTCTCTTTAAAATAGCATGTGGGGTGAAATTGGGAGCAGAACCATGGTGTTAGAAGGATGGCCAGATGTCATAACCACAAAGGCACCCCAAAATGTAGGACATCCAAGAAAAATGTAGGACATGACCAAATAAGCTAAAAACACTCGTATACTGATTTCATGTGGTTGATTTAAACACTATATTACTTATTATCAAATTTAAAACTATATTACCTATAATTTATTGCATGTAATTTATTAATTACAAGAGAGCTTTGTGCTGCCTGCAGGGGCCCACTCACAGGGAAAAGGGGGGCTGTCAAGTTCTTTTCCAGGACAGGAGGCTAAAAATGAGGACATGTCCTGGAAAAATAGGACGCCTGGTCACCCTGGGTGTAAGCAAAGCCCTAAAATCCCCAAACCCCCTCTCCACTGTGGTTTCATTCCCTCTTCTGGGTCCCCCACCTGCAGTTAAAAGCAACAGCAACATATTATACATGCGATTTGCTCCCTACTTTAATTTTCAAGATATGATTCAGTAAGTGGGTACAGGTAGTGCAAGTTATTTGTCTGGTGGGCTGCTCCCCCCCCCCCCGTTGCTGCCTATGTTTTATAGCAAGCAAGTTCAGCTTGGCAAAGCATTGAGTGCAGATCTGTTTAGTAGTTACAGATCTCCTTTCCATTACATTTCCTTCAGCTCTAGCAGTCTAGTACTGACTTGCAAAGTTCTGTTTAGCATTAAAATAATCCAGTATGAAAATACCATAATTCTGCAGTGTAGACCTGCCTATCTTATGATCAATGGGCTGAATGCAGCCATCTAGGAGTTGATAAACCTCTTCTGCCTGTCTGTCAGTCCAAAAACAAGCAGGTCATAACACATGGCCACTGAGGTGAGTATGGCTTGGGATATCACAACTTGTACTGATCTAATCAAACCATAATATCATAAAGCAACCCAGGTATCCAAAAAGAAAAACAACAAAGGGGAAAGGGCAGGCGGGAGGCTTGCCAGGGGGAGGGAGGGAGCGGAGAGGCAGAGAGGCAGGTCCATTGGAGCTCTGCTCCACCGGATCCTGTTCCTTTGTAGGGCTCATTTGTAGGGCCCACTGCCCTACACCAGGGGTCTTCAAAACCAGGCCCAAATCCAAACCCAGATGTGGCCCGCAACAAGCCTTTTTCCAGCCCACGGCCAACCTCTTGTCCCCTGAAAGCCTCTGGCCCACTCAATTGAACATGACCAGAACTGTGCTCTGATTGTGTCTGGAGGGTGTTCTGAGGGCCAGAGAGGTTGAATGAATGAACCCATTCATTCACTTATTCACTCATCCAAGTTCCATCTCTAATTTATTTTTTTATATTTAATTTTTTTTTTCTGGCCCTCAATACCATGCCAGATATTTAATGCCAGATATTTGGCCCTCTGGCCAAAAAGTTTGGAGACCACTGCCCTACACGAATGCTTTTACCGTAACGTAAAGTGAGTAGCCCCATTGCAGGGCTGCTTCCCTTACCTGGAAGAAAAGTCCCCTTCTCCCAAGGTACCACCCACAGTAGCCCAAGGCATGCAGGATCCGGCGGCAGCCGTTTTCAGTGCCACCGAAGCTGCACGCCCTGGGCAGCTCAGGATTGGGCTACCTGTTATGAGACCCAGCCTTAACCTACCCCACTACCTGCCATTGATGATCTTGAAAAAAAAAAACACCAGAAAAAAAGACACCCAAACATTTATCTCCCTATATTTCACAAGCTTGCAAACTGCAGGAGCAATTGTGGACCTGCCATTATGTTCTATGGGACAAATGCCCAGGATGCAAGTCTCTAGGACCCTGTGGTCCGAGAGCCTCTCTGAGCCTCTCCTAGAGCCTCAGGCTCCCAACAGGGTTGGAAACTGTGTTTCTGGTTCCCCGGAAGGGAGAACCTTCTGCAAGGGGTGCCATCATGGACTTTTGCCTTGGGGCACGAGGCTGGGGGGGTCCACCACTGTGCAGGAGCTCAGTTCCTTGCGAACTGCAGTAGCTCAGCTGTTTACAGAGCAGTTAGTAGCTATTTGATTGTTGAATAGCTTCAGGGCTTGAGGCAATTAGTTATCTGATCTTTTGATCACTCTGTTTTCATTGGAGGCTCTTCCGGACCCACCAGAATTCAGGTCATGAGAAACTCTGGTCTAGATATACATGCCTTTAGTGATCCTTACAATAATGGTTAATAAACTGTTGATAGTGGAACTAACCTGTTTAAAAATACCCTAGAATATAGTGCACATGGAACTTGATAAAAGTTCATTGTGGATTTGGGAAAACTCAAACGGTTGTGGAAATACACACAGGAAATTATAGCGTTTATGCAGGACATTTTGATGTCCCTTTTGCAAGGGTGAAAAAAGGATGGTTCCATCCTGGGAACAATTCACTGAAACCATGTTTTAATTTAAAAAAAAAAGAAAAAAAGGAAACACCACAAGAGGTTTCTCGCTTCAAATATTTACATGAAAATGACATCTGTATTATATTAATCAAATGTTATTAGACTCAGGGTGTATTTAAGAGTCTACAGATTTGTAATCTGTTCAGTTATTCAGTGATACTTTGAGGGCCTGGTTGATATACTGAGGATTTTTCAGTTAAGTTGAAGAGAAGCACTAAACAAGTCAGTTTTTTTGTCTATGTGACCTTACATTACAGCAAGGGCAGGAAAGGATGTATACTTTAGATAATATAGTCTGTTTTAAATCTTCTGTATTTTTAGATTCTAATCCTATTATGCTGTTAGTCAAACAAGTGATTGATACTTAGCTACCACTGTGAAATGGAACCTAAAGTCCCTATTCAGCCTCCATCAAGAACATCCCTCCCAATGCTTCCATTTTACAGACAATTTTTGCAGATCACTTTAATGTTCCCAATCAGAAGCTATGACAACTCTGCCATTTCCACTTTTACAAGGCTGTGCAGGATGGCCGAACCTCACAAGTGATGCTTACTTACTGGAACGTTGGAACCGGGTCCAGTGTTCTTCAACCTGTGGGTTGCGACCCCATTGGGGTTGCAAAGCCTCATTTGGGAGTTTGTGGCAACCTTTCTTGCACAGGCTTTGAGGCTTGAATCCAATCTCTCTCTCTCTCTCTCTCTCTCTCTCTCTCTCTCTCTCTCACACACACACACACACACACACACACACAGCCCTGATTCAGCACCTGCTCTCCTCCTACTCCTCTCATTATTGTCACTTCTGCTGTTGTGTCTGGGTTTGTGCTGGTCCCGTTATTTGTTGGGATGGGGGGCAGGTGCTCTGGAAAACACTGTTGGAGCTTTCTCCTCCCAGTTTCACTCTGGATGGGAGAGAGTATGCTTTGCCTCCAGCTGCACCTCAGATCAGTAAGGGATGCACCCAGTTCCTCCTCCTCCTTCCTCCTCCAGGACGTTCACTTCCTCAGCTGGCTCCTCTTCTGGGAACCCAGCCCTCAGTCTCATCTTCTTTCTCCTCCTCATTGCACTCTTATCCTTTTAATTAGTCTCAGGAAATTGTATGTATGCATGTGTAGTGGGAAGGCTGAAGTATAAATTGAACCATAAGGCAATGATTAAATGTTGTGAAAACACCTTGAAGTATGTTCAATGCCATTTTCCTTCCATTTTTTAAATGAATTGTGCTGGAACCATGCTAGAGATATGCTAGCGCTGTTTCTTCTGGCTATTTTCCAGCTGAAAAATTAATGTAGCTCCAGTCAGAGGCTGCATTCATTTTTAGGCTAGAAAATAGCCAGAAGTGGCATCGTCACCCTGCCTCTAGCATGCTAGAAGTGTGATTCATTAGAAAATGGAAGAAAAATGGTGTTCAACGTATTTCAGGGTGTTTTCTCAACACTTCATCATTGCCTTATTAAATATACCTTATTAATGTCTCTGTATAATGCTTTTAAAATCTCAAGAATGGATGGTTCCTTGTGTTCAAGTTCAAAAACCCCTATTCTACCACCAATAGAATGACATTATTTGTGTTTTCTATCCCCAAGCTCACATGAAAGATAGCTAGCATGGTGAGCATGCTAGAAGGTGAAAAAAGAACTTGATCCTGGCTTGCTGGAAGAAAAGAAAACAGCTCACACTTCTAGCACTGGAAGTCACAGATCACCGCATGGGCGATTGAGAAATGTAGTCCCTGGGCCCAGACATCCCACTGCAGTGTTCCTTGTCCAAGAACATTTTCAATCACTCATAACTATGCAGCTTACCACTCATGATCAGTGATCATGCTATTGGAGTGCTTCATATCTGCTACTTGAAGAGGAGATAAGCAGCACAGGAAGCCCAGAACGAACCTCAGCCTGTCCTGATTATTATAACATTTGATCCTTGCAGATAGGTCATAATCTTTCAGGAAGCCTGAACTGAATTTTCTGCATTGGAGATATTGAATATATATAACAGTATTGTTTTCTGTCTCCTTCTCTATTCCTAGGGTTGATTTATGCTCATTGCTGTGTTTAGAAACGATTGCCTCAATTGATATGAATGCCCAGGGGAAGGGTCTTCTGAAGAGATAGATGGTTTCAGTTGGAGCTTGTGACAAAAATCAGAAGACCAGTATTTCTCCAGAGAGCAATTCTTCATTTAAAGGACATAAGAGGCGCCCTTTCATGAACAGCAAGAGACAGGATGCAAATGCAGTGGAAATCGCCCAGAGCCATCAATCTGAGCTTCATGGTGATGCCTAAATATAGGATAATAAGGACCATTTTCAAATTAGGTCTGTGCAAGCTTTCTTCTTGCCTAAATGTTATTGTATTTATTGAAAGAAAAATGTAAAATTTGCTTGCCTTTGCTGTTGTAATGCAGCCACATACATTCTGCTGGCTTAAATATTTATGACACTTCTGTCATCTGTGATATGTACATACAAGTCCTGGTAGAATTATCCCAAAATGGATGTTTTGAAAGAGCCATGTGCATCTTGCAAGATCACTTTGCCCCACGCAGACAGGAGTTTTACATGTCATTTATGTTAGGAGGAGCAAACCTCAGCCATGGCTCTTACCAAAATTCCACCTGTATGCAGATGGCAACCCTCTGCTTCTTAGAAGAACTAACCTCTGCTCCAGTGCTGTATAAACATGACACTGGAACCACATTGAAAGCATAACGTGATCCAGCAAATTGAGAAGACAGCCAAGTTCGGATGCACTGTATAACCCGCCCTTCACTTGAATATAGAGAGATGCTAGTTAAGTGATGCATGATCCAAGCCTTTTAACGGAAATTGTTTTAAAGCATTTAAAGGTAATCACCTGCATTCTGAATTGCTCCGGGAAGCTAACAGGTAGCCAGCACAATTACTTTAGTTTCGAATACACCTCATTCCTTCCTGATGTCTGTGAGATCTAGAGTGGTGTCAGGTTGTCCAGGTTAGGCCTTGGCTTGGGACCCATGTCTACAGAAAGGCCCACCTGACCTGGCCAACCCTTTAACTCTCAGTACCTCTGGCCTTGCAGTACCCAGTGTGCCCCAGGCCCCTCCAGAAACAGGCAGCAGCGCTGAAGGGGATATTGCTTGTGGCTGGTTCCAGGGGCAGAAAGGCACAGCTGTTCCACAGGATGCTTTTGGTTCCCTTCCTTTCCTTCAACTGAAAGTATGACATGACTCTTTAACCTTGGATGCTCTTGACCAAGTGCAGACAGAACTTGAAATGCAGGAGTGACAGTTGGAACATACAATTATAATGCATGTCCATATAGTTGTCATCCCTGTCCCATCCCCCCCGACAAAATCGAGAAAGGGGAGATGGGAACAGATAAAAGCACATAGATTCCTGTGCTAGACTGCAGACACCAACTGGCTGGGGATTTACATCTCGATACACACTCCCATCCGTCTTACCAAGCATGTCGACATCCCCACTATATCCATCGGAGAAAAGTTTTTTCCTTTTAGTTAATGGAGCCAATTTAAAAAATGAGTTTAAAAATATTTTAAGGACAAGAATTTATAAATATTGGAATGGAAATGTGTCTTCTTAGAAGGGGCCTTCCCTCCTGGTGAGAGAAAGGGGGGATACCCCTTCTAAGATAAGCCTGTATCAATATGTGTGCAAAATGCCAAAACAGAGCATGCCTTTATTTCTTAGGATTATTTTTTCATATCTCTGTGCATGAAAGTTTGATCACTTAATTGACTAAAAACCATGCGATTCATCAACTGAAATTTCTTTCATTGGGTAACAGCCCTGATGATGATGATGATATACTTTTTTTCAGTGTTCAATGAACTTTGCATATGTTATCACAGAGCCCAATCCTATCTAACTTTCCAGCACCAATGCAGCTGCGCCAACAGGGCACCCTACAGTGATGGGGCAGTCAAGATGACAGAGACCTCCTCAAGATAAGGGAATGTTTGTTCCCTTACCTCAAGGTTGTATTGCAGCTGCATCGGCACTGGAAAGTTAGATGGAGCTGCATCGGCACTGGAAAGTTAGATGGAATTGGCCTGTCAGTAATCCTTCTACAATGCTTAATCATTTTCAAACACAACCAGAGTCATGCTAACTACCAAATCAGCAAATGCGCTCTAGGTGTTCTGCTCTCTCTCTTTCTTTCTCTCTCACACTCACAAAACTTGAGGCAAAGCAGCAAATGGAAATACGCTGACTATTTGATGAAAAGTCGAGAATGTTCAATAGGAGATGATATTGCAAGAACTTTTCACAATATGATCTATGTTTCTGAAGCCTTGTTTACTTCCAGATTTTGCTTGCTTGTTTTCAATTTCTAACCTTTTATTGTCTCCTCTTTTTTTGTAATGCATGTCATTGTTGTCTTGAGGGACTCAGCTATTGTTTATAAGAATTTCAAAGAAGTTATTAAGTTGGGTTTGAAATCTGTTGGGTTTGAAAACTTCCTGGAAGAATTCCAGTTTTAATAGAAACGTTATGTGTAAACAAATATGTTAACTGCTGTTATGCCACTGATTTTTTTTTTTTTTTGGTATGGTAACTTTCAAGATTATCAGTCTGTCTTATTATCAGTCTGTCTTATTATCACCATTGTGCAGTTGAGAAGCTGAAACAGAAAGAAAGTGGTTTATCTAGATCAGTGACTTTCAACCTTTTTCATCTCATGGCATACTGCTAAGGCACTAAAATGGTCAAGGCACAGCACCAGGTTTTTGTCAATTGCCAAGGCACAACATGCTGCCAGTGGGGGCTCACATCTCCCACTGGCCCTATTAAAAAATGACCTTCTCCCAAATTCCTGTGGCACACCTGTGGACCACTCGCGGCACAACAGTGTGCCACGGCACAGTGGTTGAAAATGGCTGATCTAGATCATCTTGTGCATTCATGTCAGGGCAACGTTTGAACCAGGGACTTTATAGCTCACACTCTTGGCTATGACACTACAGCAGCTCTTGATGGAATTACTGCGCATTGTATACCTCTGATCAGAGTCCATATACTGTACTTCACTGCCATAAAGAAACTTCTGTAGTCCTCTTGTTTAAGGAAACTGGAACATTTCATTTTAAAATGTCAGCAAGTTATCTAACCCTACATTATTCCCCTCAAAAAAGAAGGCAGAAAATGTTTGCTACAAGATTTTGGGAGAGATGGAAAGCCAACATGGGAAATTACATAATAAATCCATCTATATGTCACAACAATTGCATCAGCAGCTGAGGAAAAAACTTGGAGCTTTTCCTTTAAACTATATTCTAAACTTCCTTAGTTTGTTTCCTTTACACAGATTGAAAGTTTTGGTTTTTTTAAACACATTCACCTATTCATGTAATATGAGGAATGCCATTTAAGAAAACATGGCAGAATTCCAATTGGCAATACTAAGATGTGCTATTTTTAGCACAGGAAGATACACATTATGGTCTTCCTTATATATTCATGCAGTGCTAGTATTTCAAGAAATAGATGATCTGACTTCAACTGAGAGACTATTGTGGATTAGTCTTGTTGGAATCGATGGGACTTCAGTTAATAAAAACTAATTTGTCACACTGATTTCAATAGGACTTTAACACTTGGCAAAATTCATTTTGCCTAGGAATAAACAGGGGATCTCCCTACCCCTCACCTGCCATATTTTCAAGGAGTTACTTGCATAGGAGCTTAGGTGAGAAGTCTATGCACATCTGGATGCACAAATGTAGGCTCATAGGTTGCCAATGTTCTAAGACTACCCTGGGAACTCTTGGAATCAGCATCAATCTGCAGGTCACTACCTGAAAGCAATCCTGAAGGTTTTAATAGAGGCTCCAGATTTTCCAAAATTACATCATGTTGGGGGGAAAAAAATCTCCAGGAATAGTTTCAGTCAGAGTTAGCAGTCCTGGTAGAATATCATGCAACCAAATCTGGAATACATAGGGATTGGGGTGGTTACAAACAACATGCAAGATGGAAGAACCAGGACTTTCTATCTACAAATAAAACAGATAAAAATACTAAAATAGATGCAACATCTGTGCATAGCATAGCCCAAATAAATGCACAGCACATCAAACTTCCAGACAAAAATAGCAGCGTAAATTGACCAATGTTAAAAAACAGTACAACCCATAATAAAAGCAGCCAATAGGTAAGGCAAGTGTTAAATGTTAAATATTTAACTTGTATTGACTCAGGGCACAATCCAAAGTGTGCCCAGGTGTCACAAGAGTGCTGTAAAGCTCTTCTGCACCCCTGTGGGAGAAGGTAGGTTGGCGCACAGAAGTGCACTGGCCTACAGAGGCTGAATCTGGTCCCACTGCGCCCGCAGACAGGTAAATGTGCACTGGCCTGCCTCAGCTGGTGCAGGGGGCTGGGGAGGGTGGGGGGGAAGGTGGAATGAGGGCATTCGGGGTGGGGAGGGCAGGTGGGCCTGTGGGTGGACCTGGAGGGGGGTGGAGCCAGGATCTGGCACATAGGCTAGATCCTAATCCTTCTGGGTGGCCTGGCCAGGTGCTGGGCTGCTCAGATCTGAGCCACTTCTTTGGGTGGCGCAGATCTGAATTGTTCCATTGATCCACTGCCATGTTACCTGGGGGAAAGGAAATCAATTCCCCTTACCCCATGTTGCACCACAGCTAGCCCCAATCCTGTGCTGGATACAGTACAAGGCCAGCTGGCCTGCCTATTCCAGCACAGGATTGGGCTGTATTTGATTCATGATCAACCATGATTCATGATTGGGCTGTATTTGATTCATGATCAACCATTCATGATTCAAGTAAATTAACTATTTTTTTTAATTGATAGCAGTAATCAATTTGATAGCACTAATTTATACATAGAAATTAAGAGGTTATAGAAATATAAAACTTTGGACAGGTATGCTCTTTTGCTCTTTTACTTACAGCCCAATCCTATCCACACTTTCCTGGGAGCAAGCTCTATTGACTCTAATGGGACTTACTTCTGACTAGACATGCATAGGATTGGGCTGTTAACCAATCAACCCATACTTTCCAAGGGGAGAAGAAAAAGCTGATTTGTGGCCTTGACTGTCATACTGTTTCCAATGAAATCAAGGGGAGGAAGCCATATCTCTACGGAGGCAGTCTCTAGCTTAAAGGTAAAACCGATCAGAACACAGCAGCTCCAGTTGTGTTCTCCATGACAGTAACAGCTTTTAAGCAAGTGAGTCATTGTATCTGCAGGCTGAAACAGAGGAGTTCAAACTGATTTGGCATGCTGCATGGGCCTCTGGTTAGAAGATTAAAGAGCGTACTTTGAGAAGTTAGATTGAGAAAACTGCAGCATTGTGGCAATGAGTTCCCAAGATCTGAAAGAATTTAGGATTGCAAATATTTACTGCTCAGCATTTTCATAAATGATACTAAAAGTCCCTTAGCAGGAACTTCTTCACTCCTGAAATGTACCATTCCTTGACATCACCATAACAAGAAACTTGCTGGTTCAAGCCAAGGGCCATCTAGTCCAGCTGCCTGCGTCTCACAATGGTCCACCATATGCCTCAGGAAGCACACAAGATATTTCCTGTTGCATCTGGCATTCAGAGTTAGGCTACCTCTAAAACCTAGAGGTTGGCTAATGCCTACAGTCATCATGACTTGTAACTTGTGATGGTCTTTTCCTCCACAAATCTGTGCAATCCCCCTTTAAAGGCATCTAGGCCAGTGCCATCACAACATTCTGTGGCAAGGAGTTCTACAGATTAATTATGTGCAGGATAAGGAAATATTTCCTTCTGTTTGATCTAACTCACCTGCCAGTCAATTTTAGTGGATGTCTCCTGGTTCTGGTGTTGTGCAAGAGGGAAAAGAACTTCTACCTATCCATCCCATGCATAATTTTATACAGGTCATGCCTGCATACCCACAGATTCGGGACCCACAGTTTTACCTCGCTGCGGGTCCTGAACCCACAGATTTGCCTGACCTGTAATTCTCTGAACGCAACTGGAGCAGACACCATGCCACCCTGGATCAGCTGCTACCACCTCTGCCCTGGCACTATAAAAGCCCCTTACTATGCTCTGTTGTATGGTTTCTGCAAACCAAAAAGTGCAGGACTTCCATGTTATTTAAAGAGACAACTTGAATGAAAGAGCTCCTAATGTTCAAATGGTCCTTTTGAATTAAACCAGAAGGGCTGCACTTCCTGGTTTGGAAAAACTGCACAAGATGAAAGCAAATGAACCCCTTTTTGCAGATTAATGTGGCTCACATCTTCAGTGAGCTGAAGGGAGTCAGTGACAGGCTCAGGATAAAGGACACACCAAGTCTGCCACCCATGAGCTCCCCACCATCACTGCTGATGCAAGCCGCATCAGCCTGCTTCCTGATTGGGCCATCTCTGCATACCTCAGAAGGTTTTGATATGGATTACAACATTGGGTGGCATTGCTGTAACTAGTACTAACAATTCAGAATTTGGCCTGACCTGGTAAGACCCCCTGATGGTTGCACATCTACCTGTTGTGCACACCTGCGTGATTGAATTAATGAACACCTGCCTGATTCTGTTCTGTTTTCTGAAGGAGCACACTTTTTATATTGCAGAAAATTGTCCTAAATTGGCAAATCAATGGGATTTAGCATCATGGAAAATTTCTATATTCTGGGGGGAAAAAAACTGTAATTAATACAGTGAATGGAATATTTCACTTACTGCTGATCTAAACCTTTATCTCATTCCTTTTGAACCTAACTCAAAAGCTAGTCATGACCTCTACTGTACCTTTTAACCATGATGGGACTTGTATATGCCAATCATTGAAAGTTATTGGCTACAAAAAGTGAACGATTAAAGAAAATCTGAGGATTGATTAAGCTCGTTTGCACATTTAAAAGCAAATATTGTATTTTCAACAAAAAGTGTTATCTCAAATGCAGCAATAAACTTTGGAGTGACAAATGCAAATGTATATTTCAAAACTTAATAACTTAACAGTATAAGGATGACTATATACAGTAATTGGATTTTACCTGTTGAATTTTAAAGGTTTTTATAATGTTATATATTCAGTTCTAGCACCAGAAGGTGGGCCTAAGGGCTCATAACTTCCCAGGAACCCTGTCATGAGTCCCACAGCAGCGAACAGAGTGCTCTCAGGAGCTCTTTTAAGGCTTCTAAAACAACCCCTATTGGCCAATGGAGAGGGGAAGGAGGAAAAAGAACCCTGAGTACATCATTATTATCAGTATTTATATACCGCTTTTCAACTAAAAGTTTGCAAAGCAAAATCAAATAACTGATGGCTCCCTGTCCCAAAAGGACTCAAAATCTAAAAAGATGCAAAAGAACACCAGCAACAGCCACTAGAAAAGACAGTGCTGGGGTGAGTACGTGTGCCTTCCTCCCCTCCCCACCAGCTTGCAGGAGGCATCCTGCTGCCTGGAATAATTTCAGGGTGGGCATGATGGAAGGGAGAGGAACAGGTGGTCTGGAGAAGCAAACAGGACCAATCAAGAGTACAGGAGAGAAAATGAGGCAGGGAAAAATAAGCTGGAGCTAGCAGGTTGGCAAATAGGAGGAGGAATATTATTGTATGTATACTGAAATCACTTTGTCAAAAACTAAAATCTCACACACACACACTGTGGTAGTATAACCAACAGCTGAGATGCTCTAATAAAAATCAGATAAATTCATGGAGTGTAGCTGCAAAGAGGATAGGGAGTTGTACTTCATCTGACCCTGTTTTGAGCTATCCCTGATTTTTAGCCCAATTCTGGCTTGGCCAGGTGCAGCAGCGTCAAAATGGCAACCGAGGCTGCCGGAGGTCTCCTTGGGGGAAGGGAACTTTTGCAATGGGGCTTCTCAAATCTGTGCTGGCCATTTTGCCGGCACACTCAGTGTTGGGCCTTCCATCCTCACATAGGCTTCAGGATCTGGCAGAGCAGAACTCTGCCAGTTCCTCCCCCCCCCATTCTCCCCCCATCCCATTTCACACACTCTCCGCCTTCCCCTCCCCAAAAACTACTTAATGCCAGCTGGCCCTCCATGTGGCTCTGGGGCTCAGCACCTACTAGCACTGAGCAAGTGCCAGCAGCCCCTTCTTCGCAGACATGCCTTACAGAAAGTTTGCTACACCAAGCATTGGCACTGGAGCTCAGTATGTTTAGGATTGGGCCTGTAGTTGCCTGTGGCCTTACAAGGGAGTTGGTAAGCAATTGCCCTGCCTCCCCAAGTCCTTTACTAAATCCCCTTTCCTTTGGTTTGCACATTTCCCCCCACTTCATCAAGCCCTAAGGCTGCAGTTTTTAAACTGTTTGCAGTGGTGGCTGACCAGGCTGGCCTGCAGGTGAGGCCAATGGAAACAACTGCCTTAGCACGTTGGCCAGAAGCACCTCCTTCCATCCAGCTGGCTACCCCATCACTCCTCGGAGGGAACTTTCAAAAAGAAAAAGGGGAACAAAGTGAAAGAGGATATGTAGAGGGGAGCAGCATGGTGGAAATTCTCTAACCCACCACTCTGTTCTTCCCTTTCACTCCATTCCCCTCTTCCTTTTTCAGTCCAGAAACAGGGAAGGGAGGAGAGTTGGTGCACCATTGGGTAAGTATGCCAGCATTTGCCACACCACCTCTGACCCTGGGAGGTTTGGGGCTGGCTCTGGTGGCTGATGCTAAAGCAGCAGGATTGTCACCTCCTATGCAGATCAAGGGAGACAGCCTGTGCCTTGTGAACTGCTTCGAAAGTCACTGGTGACCATGTTTGGGAAATTTTTTTTAAGCCCTCCAGTTCAGCCCAACAGCCATATTCATTTTGCACTCTCCCTAGTGGTAGCACTCTCCCCACCAGGCTCAGAATTCCTCCTTCATTTCCATTCAACTAGATTTGCCAGTTTTCTTATTGGTACTGTAATGGTGCCTTAGCAGCAGATTTGAGGAGCAGCCATTGGAAAGTGATCCTGTTTAGCTCCATGAATGCTGGGAAAGGTTCACCTGCTGATTTCTCTATATGAAGCTGCTGTTAAAGGCACAAGAGCAAGACAGGTCATTTTTTTCTGGTCAGTTGACAACCCTACTGTCAACGCTGGCTTTCTCCACATTCTCTAAATGCCATTCCTCTCTTATCCCCTGACGTGTCTGGGCTCAAGGATACTGAACTCAGTCCCTTTCAAATGTCACCTCATCACGTAATTGATTTTCTCTGCCTCCAAAATAGCCAGGCACCTGGCAGGCACATGTGCGAGCCCTCTGCAGCTGCCAGCAGTTTCTGCCGAAAGGAGATGGGCCTACATGGCCAACAGCAGGTTTGATGGCATGTGACTCTCTGCTGAGGGGAGTGTGGCTTCTCCACAAGGCCAATTCCAGCAAACATGATTTTTGACAATAACTCAGGAAGGTGTTCAAAAGGCCCAGCAGTGCAAGTAAGGCTACTCATTCAGTGAACTAACAATTCAGTAGCAAAAAGAGTTTTTAGCTACCTTGCTTTATTAATACAGCTTGCTTCTCAGCACAATTCAAAGGGTTTGTGCTTACCTTTAAAGCCTTGCATGGCTTTGGACCTGGTGGACTGATTTCCTTCACGTTAGCCTGCCTTCTGAGATGATGCAACTGATGACCCAGTGAGTGCAAGGTAACCAGATACAGTGGAGGACAGAGTGCTTGTACCTTTAACCATAGTATAGAAGAGGGTATTTTGGCAGGTGCAACTTTTAAAACCCTTCCATGCTGAGCTGCACCTGCCAAAATTTCCTCTTCTATACTATGGTTAAAGGTACAAGCGCTCTGTCTTTCACTGTGTCTGTTCACCCTGGGAGACTGGAATTTTCCTTTTTGGCTGCGGAACAGCATCTATGCCCTGCTCTCTCCAGGGAACCTCTCCTGGGACCTACTCTAATGTCATTTTGGAGTCATGTGAATGCCTTTAGTTTTCATATTCCTAAGTTTTTTAAATCTTTTAAATTGCTATTGATAGTTTTATCTGCTGTACTCTCCTGCCAGCAGTAGCTTCAGCTTTTGGGGAATCTTGAGGCAAAAGTCCTATGAGGGCCGCACCCCCCGCCCATGGCACACTCCCTTAGGCTTTGGAAAGTACTTACAGATGCCAGCTACCCCCTTCCCAGTGCCCAGGAACTGGGTAGCAGACAGAAGCAAATCTTCCTCCATAAGTGGCAATGAACAAGGCATCTGCCCTATCCACTACCTACCTCTTGGGTAGTTTTCCTGGTTGGGCAACATGCGTGGTACCAGGCCAAGGAAATGAGAACCAGTGGACAGGGCACTGTTTGCCTTTGGCCAATGATTGGTCGATGGTGAGCACCTGCAATGGCAGATGGGAAGTGTTCTCCTGGGTCTTGGCTTATGAAGGAGTACAGACTCCTCCTCTGCCCCAGGGTTGGGTTGACCATGCGTGGATGTGAACCTGTGCATGGACAAGAATCAGCAGCATGTGCCCTCACCTATGGAGCATGCTTGACTCTGCTGTGTTGTATTTTTTGCATTTATATCATTTTAATTTTGGCTCTTAACCTTGTGATCCACCCTGAGAAGAACATATATGTTGAAGAGTGGGAGGTATGCTTATGAAATAAATTACAGTAATATATAAGACTCACTATGTTAGTGGAACTCCCCAAGAGATCCTAACAAGTGACAGAATTGTACCCCTTAGATCTGGTTTATTTTCACATTACTGAGAGATATATGTTGTGATTCCTTCTTCTTCTTAAAGTTCTTCTCAAGTTGTCTTTTTTCGGAAGAAAGAATGTCTTCTGAGGAATGTATTTTCTGGGTGCTGCCTGAGGCCAAATTTTGCAAGCCTGGTCGGTTTAGTAAACAGGTGGCAAGATGGCAGGCAGGTGGTGAACCTTGTTTTGCAAAATGCCAGAGCCAACTTCACCACCCACCCAGCACTTGCTCACATTTCTGCTGTTCACTGAATACGCATGGTGTGATATTGGCCCCTGAGCAGCCCTTTATGAAAATCACCCTCTGTTGGGATGAACTGGGGCCAGTTGGATGCCGCATGTAAGTGCAGTTGCACTCCAAGGAGCACAAACACAGCACATGCAAAGCCATGTTTTGTTTAAGCTCCTTGCTTCCCTGATTCACATTAGTTTGTAAATGCATTCTTTCATTTATTTGTGGGAACTTTGTTGGAATGAAATAGCTATTTTTGTTTTTAATATCCTAATCCTAACCATGAAATGTGCCCCATTTGTTTTGGCCCTAAATCTTTGTGTTTTTGCATTCTTGGACGCTTCTGCTGAAACGCTAAACAAAGACTAATTCACATCATATGAAAGCCAATGTGCTGTATTGATTAGAGTGTCATGTATGAGCTGGAAAGATGGAGGTTCAAACCCCTATTTGGCCATGAACCTCTCTGGCCAACCTTGGGCAGTCATTTCCTCTCAGTCGAACTACGTACAAGATTGCTGTGGGGATAAAAGTAGTGGAAGAACAATGTGTGCAACCCTGAGCTACTTGAAGGAACAAGGGGTTAGAATTATAATAAATATATGTATCATAGTTGTCACTGAAGATGTTATGGACACCACCTACCTGGAAGAGAAAGAGCTTCACGAAGGAGACAGCTGCCCATAGACTACAGCAGTGGCTGCTCTAAAAATATCTGAAGTTGCCAATGACTCATTCCCCATTGGTTAAACAGCTGACAGATGGCAAAGGATGTCGATTGGCAACCTGGTTTGGTTCTGAGTAGCTAGTGGGTGCCTTGCATCCTCTCCTCAAACCTCTCCCCTACTCATCTAAACAAAATTACTGCTTTTTAGTGAGCAGTACCAAAATTGCTAGAATCAACTGAAATAGCACTTTCAGTTCCCATGTAGGTCACGGGCTGCATGTGTGTGTGTAAGCAACAATATTAAAACTTGTAAATAGGACAAAGGGATTTATGAGAACCTGTCATTGTAAGTCATGTGCATGCAGGCACACAGAGTTTCTCCAAAATTTATTGAAAAGTTGCCCAGAGAATAAACCCTCCTCTTCTGCCTCTCCAGGATTCCTCTTTTACCTAGCCTCCTTACCTGCAGGCTCAACTAGATGAGAAATTAAAACGTGTGTTTTCTCTTTAAAGCAATAGCTGCAATCGTTGCAATGAAATCTTTGGGGGTAATAAACTATGGGGGGGGTGCGATTCCTTTGAGAAAATGGTGTAGCTTCTAGACAGATTTGAAATCCAGCACCTTTATTTTTTACAACCAGTTGGTAAATCATTTATTTGTCACAATCCTTTCAATTCTGTATGATGCAGTTGAGTAAAGGGAAGAACTGGTTCTGTCCTGATATTTTTTGCTATGCATTATCCCCTTAGTGTTCTTGCCTAATTGGAGCTTTTTTACAGCACGTCCAGTTAGTTTCATCTAGCCTGTCTCCTAGTTCATCTGGAAAAGAGGACAAAGAGCTTGCTTACTGTAAACAGGGTTTCAAGAGACCATCAGGAATGACAGGATCATGAGGGCCGGTCATTTGGACACCTGTCCAATCTGAGCATGATCACCTTTTGTTATCTGAAACAGAAATAACCAAGTCCTGTGCCCTTGATACATGAGGACAGAGTATTGAGGCACATGAGTCAGCACCTCAAAGACTGCCTCTCCTTACTTGGTAATGTGCCAGCCTCTGTTCCTTCCACTCCCTCAGCTGGAATAGGAAGAGGGGATTGGAGTAGGAGGGGTAGGAAGATCAGTGGGAGTGAGTGGGTTGACGGATATGAGTGCCCACCAATCTGTGCCTAAGGCCTTAGGGCCCAATCCTATCCTACTTTCCAGCACCAGTACAGCTGCAATGCAGCCCTGAGGCAAGGAAACAAACCTTACCTTGTGAAGGCCTCCATAACTACCCTCCCATAACAAGATGCAGCACTCACACCATTGGCACAGCTACACACCAAGGCTGGAAGGTTGCATAGGATTTGGCTCTTAGGGCCCAATCCTATCCAACCTTCCAGCACCAGTACAACTGCAATGCAGCCTCGAGGTAAGGGAACACATTTTCCCTTACCTTGAGGAGGCCTCTGTGACTGCCTCCCCACCACAGGATGCAGTGTACACGCCATTGGCACTGCTGCACTAGCACTGGAAAACTGGATAGCTTTGGGCCCTCGGTCAGCACCATGGATTGGCCAGCCCTTTGTGAGAGGCAACGTCTGTGGAAAATCAGCCAAGAGCCACTCCGTTCAGTTGTTTCAGAACTGCTGGGAGGGGGGCATTCCTTTTTCTTGTGAATGAAAGTATCTTTTTCTACTCTGAAAAATCTACTCTGCAAAATGCTTGTTCCTTGTGCAAAAATAGAAATGTGGGTCCTGCTTATTAATCGATATCAAAAGCAAAAGAGATAAGAGAACCACCACTAAAAAGGGCTACAGAGGTTTGTGCTTTTTAGTTTAAAAAAATGCAGTGGGCCAAACCACACGTGTCGTGTAGTTCCTGTGTTTCTCTAAATGATTTTCTAAAGATCAGCCACGGAGTGAATGTGGTTTGAACCAGATCAGGACAACAGCATTGAAGGAGGAGGCTTTCCCCCCTTTGTCCCTGTCATGGTATCATTCTGAATCTGTTTGCCCTACACTAACTAGCTCTTAGCCTCAGGAGGGAAGCTCCTATTGCCCATCATCTTCCATTTCCACTTTAAGGGCAAAGGACAGACAGACAGCAGGGGAGATCTGGGGGGGCATAGGTGCATGGCCCCCCAAAACTGTCATGCCAGCAGGGAAGAACACCTGCCAGGATGGGGAGCAAAGTCAGGCATCAGGGGAATGCCCACTAGGTGGGGCATAGTTGGTGAGATTTCATCCAGCCGATGCTCTGGCTGGCCTGAGGTTTCACAGACTTATCACTGCCCTCCTTGGGTAGGCCTGGGCCCCAGAACTCCATGTGTGTGCAGCCCAAGCATGGCCGGGGGCCCAGGTCTACCCTGGAAGAGATGGTTGCAGAAGACAGTCGGAATTGGAGTGCAGGTCTACCTGGCAGGAGCCCACGTCTATTCGTCCAGCAAACCTCAGCCATGGACACCAAAGTTCAACCAAGAGTCCAGGTCTACCTGCTGGGTTGACCTGAGATCTGGAGTTAAGTTGGCCCCCCCAGCACAAATACTAGATTCAGCCCTGAGTACATCCTATTCTGGATTTCAGTGTTTAAAAATGATGTGGGTTCGGTGGAGGGGGGAGGAATATCCTAGAGAGGAGGCTCAGAAGTAAACCTGATTGAGTTCATTAGGACTTTGCCTCTAGCAGTAGTTTAGCTAGGGCGTTTGGCACCTGGGGCCACAACATCAGGTATGATGACATCACAGCCAATTATATCCAGAGTTACAGCATGCTCGGAGCAGTTGCTTTGGAAAAAAAGTACAAACAAAAAACAGTTGGGCGCTCAGAGCAGCTCACAACTACTCTGATTGCTCATGGGGGGGTGCAGGAGAAGGTACTGTGGCAGTGAGGAGGCATCCTTGCTCTTGCAGTACCTTTTACTGCAACCTCCCTCTGCACCACAGGCAGGGAGCCATGGTGGGCAGGCCTGCTCCATTCAGGTTCCACCATCGGGGTGTGTGTGTGTGTGTGTGTGTGTGTGTGTGTGTGCTGGCACCCCCTAAAGGCATGGCAACCAGGGTAATGACCCTCTATCCTCCTTAGCTATGCCACCGGTCTCTAGACAGTACATTTAGGAGTGTAGCTTTAGGGCCCAATTCTATTCAATTTTTCAGTGCCGGTGCAGCCGTGCCAATGGGGGATGCACTGCATCCTGTGGTGGGGAGGCAGTCACAGAGGCCTCCTCAAGGTATGGGAACATTTGTTCCTTTACCTTGAAGCTAGATTGCAGCTGCGCCGGTGCTGGAAAGTTGGATAGGGTTGGGCCCTTTATCTTTTGCACTGGTGCAAGATTGGGAAAGGCTATAGCAGTGCGAGATGATGACTCAGACCTCTGCCTGTGTGCAATACCACTCAGGCAGGATAATATCTTTATTCAGTTCAGACAGTTCAAGCTAGCAGATCGTACTGGAAATGTAGTTTTTTTTAATTTACCAATCTTTGTTAACACCATCTTCAATATATTTATTTAATCCTTAAGTATTAAAAACACATGCTTGGAGTTGAACAAGCTGCCTGTGACTCTGAAGGCAGCCTTGCAACATTTCTAGTTATTTTCTCTCTGATTGAAATGTACAAGGAACATCACCATGTTTCTGTCAGGGGACAGTATGCTGCGATTAGATCCATTAATTATTGGTAATGGCATCAGGTTACCTATAAGTAGACTCCCTGTGCTCTTTGAACTGTTTGTTTCCTGTAAGGATACTTATAAACAAGGGCTGGATCAGTTAATGCTTTTGGAAGTGAAATGCAAGGAGATCTTTTTAAAAAGGGAGAGGGTGGATATTAAGCTAGATGCATCCTAGTCTTTAAAGTGCTGCAGAAGTGCAATCTGTAGTAATGACTAGTTTTGAAGCAGCAGACTGTGAAACATAGTTACAGTCAGGGCTATACATTGCACAAATGGGAAATGTGATAGTCGATTCAGACTTCTGCAACCTGAGAATTTAAAGTTTCTGATTTTTAAATCAAGTTTCAAGTTCTTAAGATAAGTTTGAAAGTGCCGGGTCAGCATCTTTAAGTTCTCTGGTAAGATGGAAAGCCTGAGGTGTCAAAAAGCCAGGTGAGCTGTCTCTATTCTAATAAGGAATACTGCTTCAGTGTCCTGCAAAGTTCTTGATTTCCCTTTCCAACAAATCACAAAGGCTACAGCAACTATGCAAATTGGGCAAATAGATGCTAATTTGCATGCAATTTTACATAACTGGACCAAAGAGCAAAAAAGGACCAAAACATTCAGCATTTTGGTAAAGATGTTGAAGTCTTAGCTCAGAATTTTAATTTTTTTAAAAAGCAGATTACAGACAACCTGAAGGCAGATGGTACAGGTGGAACCTCGGTATCCACTGATTTCATATCCACTGATTTGACTCACCACTGATTCCAAGATCCACCTTTAAATGCCCTGTAACAAAGAAAAAAACACCAAAATTCAATTTCCTACCTTCTCACTGTTAATTATACATTCCATTATAATCTATTATTCATGCCATGTAGTGGCTGAATGTGGTATAGTGTCTATACTAATGCATTCTGGGGAGTTAACAGAGGAGCAAGAAACCTGGAAGTGGGTCTTTAAAGCAATTTTTCCACTGATTTGATATCCAATGATTTTTTTTAAATTCATAAGGAGTTACAGAAAGGAACCCCACTGGATAACAAGTCACGACTTGTACATGTGGTTCAGTTACTGAAGTGCTGCTTCCAACCAGCCCAACTGAAGTAAATGGGTGACATCAATGCAATAGCTGGAACACGGACTTTACTCATTAATAGGATTGATCTAATGAATAAGATTGTAACCTATGAAAACTTGTGCCATTGTACATGTGTTAGTATGCAAGAGTGCATAGGATTATGTTGTAGCTTTTATTTATTTACAATTTTTACCCTGCCTTTCCGCCCACTGGAAAACCATCAGGGTTCAGCAAACCAAGAGGGAGAGTCCACAGTTGTGGAGCCACCACAGAGAAGGTCCTGCCTCTTGTTGCTGCACACCTGGCCTCATTCAATGACAGCACATGTAGGAGGATCTGCCTTAGATTATCATAACTAATAAAGAAGATATAGTGAAATAATCTGGAAAAGTCACTTTGTTTCAACTGTTCTCATGATATTTCATCTGTGTTGGGTTGAGATCTTTCTGTCTTGCATATAACTCCATGGAGGAAGCCATAACTAAGCCTCACTCCACTGAAATAATCAGCAAAATAAGCATTATTTTGCATAACATTATAATATTCTAAAGCATTATAAAATTATAAAGTTATGGTT
Source organism: Tiliqua scincoides (assembly GCF_035046505.1). Classification (NCBI taxonomy): domain Eukaryota; kingdom Metazoa; phylum Chordata; class Lepidosauria; order Squamata; family Scincidae; genus Tiliqua; species Tiliqua scincoides. Next base: position 66,670,166 of record NC_089826.1, read on the forward strand.
CTTTGTATGAATTACGGTAGGATGATTTCAGAATACTGAACTAGTCAGAATACTTTTCTGTAAGAAAGCCAATGTGGAGTTTGTTCTTGGCTGTGAACTTGAAGACGCCTGGCAGTTAATCCCAGAGAATTCTCTGCATGGTGCAAGACAAAGTATTAGGGCCTTACGCTTAACTGAGCCTTGAACAATACTTCCATCTTGTGGCTAACTCAGAGAAAAGCTAATTATTGAGCAGCCAAGGTTTTCTCCAGGTTGAGGTATTCTGGGGTTTTAAGGACAGAGTCATTTTAAAGCTGATAGTCTGTGAGAACATGTTGCAAAATATAAAGAGGGCAGAGCTACAGTAGAGTACACTAGGAGAAAACCATATGGAAAGAATAGGGCAGCAGCCCCCCACCTCCATCCTTCTGGTCAGGCACTAATGGTTTAAACCAGGGGTGGCCAACCTTTTAACTTCAGGGCTCCTGGACCTTTAACAATTATATAGAAGAGGGAATTTCAGCAGGTGCCCCTTGTTACCTTACAGATACTCCTGGTTTAAACATACCACTGATTAATCTATGATCATTTTATTTATTAATTAACAAAATCTCTAAAAATATAAATTGAGGACAAATGCAATGCCTTCGCCCTTCACCCTGAACTTCAAGGGAGACGCATTTCTTTATCCTGTTTGCATCCTATTTTTTTTTTCTCCAAATAGCAATTTGTATTTGGCATTTCTTCCCCATAGGATCTTCAGAACAACCCTATGAGGTCAGTTAGGTTGAGAAAGTGACTTATGCAAAATCATTCCATGAATTTCATTGCTGAGAAATGAATCCACACATCTCCCTGACCCAAATTTGATACTTCAGTCACTATAGCAAACTGATTCACATAAATTTGATCCTCAAATCCATAACGCAGTCCATTAAATAGAAAACAACAACCCTGCCTTTTTAGTTACCAAGAATGTTTGAACACATTTAGGATATTTTTGTGGTGCTAACTCCAAAAATAGCATCGGTTTTGCCCAATTGGCTCTAGTTTTAGGGGTATGGCATAGCCACCTTATGTGCTGATTCAAGCAACTTCCTTGTGAGGAAGCCAATGCCATGGTTTCCTCACAAGGAAACTGCTTCAATCAGTATAGAAGGTGGCTATGCCATACCCCCAAACTAGAGTTAATTTGGCAAAACCCATGCAGTATTTGGAGTTAGCACCCCAAATATTCCCAAGAATAGGTCTAACTTTTACAACAACAAAATGTGTGTAGGCCTCTGTAATTATACATTGTTTTGGAGGCCCAGGAGATAATACAATTTGAGCCTGTTTGTCCACAGATTTTATATCCTTGGATATAACCTTGGCTCAGCCTGGACCCCCAGAAGGCGACCAGAGCTGTGCTCCACTTGCCTCCATAGGGCTTTCCGAGGCCCGCAGAGGCTGTGTGTGTCTGCCAGAAGCCTCTGTGGGCTTCAGAATGAAACCCAGAGATGAAAAACACAACTTCCAGTTTTCCAAGGGAAACCGGAAGTGACATTTTAATGCCTTTTAAGGCATTCCGAGGCCCAGGGAAGCCCCCTTAAAAGGCATTAAAATGTCCCTTCTGGTTTCCCCATCTCTGGGCTTCATTCTGAAGCCTGCAGAGGCAGTGGGCAGACGTACACAGCCTCTGTGGGCTTCAGAAAGCCCTCTGGCTGCCTTCAGAGGGTTTAAAGGCACAGAAACCACAGATACCAAGGCACCACCTGTATAGGTTTCTATGGGCCAAGTCAGTTTATTTGTGCTAGAATCCCAGCTCCCTCATAGCTGTTTCATAACTATGAGGGTTGTCATTCTGCTCTTTTTATTTTCTGCCCAAACTGATACAGTTCTCTCACCCAGTTGCATCGTCAGCTGAATTATAAAGGCTTCTAGCTAATACACCTAAAAAACACCACTGCAAAACAGCCCTTACCTCTCAAGAATCACATGATTGTTTATCCAGGATTCACATTTCTTCCTTTGCTTGAATCTAGTAGATCAGTGGTTCTCACACATTTAGCACCAGGACCCACTTTTTAGAATGAGAATCTGTCAGGACCCACCGGAAGTGATGTCATGCCTGGAAGTAACATCATCAAGCAGGAATATTTTTAACAATCCTAGGCTGCAATCCTGCCCACACTTACCCAGGAGTAAGTCCCATTGACTATCATTGTTAAAAGAATATACATAGTAGCTTGTTAAAAGTGCAGGTCTGTAACATTTCCCCAAATGCATGACAGCATCAAGTGTAATATACTAAAAATAAAATATTGAAATGAACGGGGACCCACCTGAATTTGGCTTGCGACTCACCTAGTGGGTCCCAACCCACAGTTTGAGAAACACTGTGGTAGATGATTCACCACCAAGGTTACTTACTCCCTTATGTCTTCCCTCTGACATACATTAAGCTTTTCTGAAAGTTCCTTGGCTTAGAGATTATTATAGCACAGCCAGGATTTTGGCCCAGACTCCAGCTTTTTCCTCAGAGTCCTCATTTGCTCAGAGGGCACTTTATATAACAACCTGAATGCTGCTAGTTGGCCTAGTTCTGCTGTTAGGAGCATGCCATGTCATATCCCATTGCTGGCACTAAGCAGTGTGAGGTATGTAGGAGACTATTTCACTGACAGAAGACATACCACAGACCATAAGTGGCAAAGATGTTGGCAGTAATAGAAAGGCTTAGAGCAGGAACATACCTCAGTGGCAGAGCCAAGCTTTATATGCAGAAGGCCTCACCTCTCCAGGCAGAGCAGAGAAAAAATTACTTACCTGAAATCCTGGAGAGTTGCTGCTGCCAGTCTATATCGATGAAACCAAGCAAGGTGGACCAATGGTCTGGTTCAATATCAGGCAGCTTCCTATGATTTATAGTCAGAGGACTTTATTACCTCAAATTGAAGCCATCTTGCCACATTAAGGGTGCAATCCTAACCAAGTTTCCAGCACTGGCATAGCTGTTCCAGTGGGGCATGTGCTGCATCCTGCTGTTGGGGGCCAGTCACAGAGGCCTCCTTAAGGTAAGGCAATGTTTGTTCCTTTACCTCGGAGTAGCATTGCCTTACCTTTGTGCTGGAAGGTTGGTTAGGATTGCACCCCAACTCTTTATCTTTTTGGAGTAGTTAATGTCTATCCAAATAGGGGGAAAAATTCTCTGGCTTGCCCAGTTGAGAACATAAGAAGAGCCCCGCTTGATCAGGCCAAGGGCCCATCTAGTCCAGCTTCCTGTATCTCACAGTGGCCCACCAAATGCCCCAGGGAGCATACAAGACAACAAGAGATCTGCATCCTGGTGCCCTCCCTTGCATCTGGCGTTCTGACATAGCCCATTTCTAAAATAAGGAGGTTGCACGTACACATCATGGTTTGTAACCCATAATGGATTTTTCTGTTCTAAACAGATTTGCTTAGAGCAAATAAATTCAAATATTTATTTATCACTTGATGGCTAGAGATTCAGCTCTGTGTCCCATCTCCATGCCTTAGAATTTTAATGAGCAGGCACTATTCTCATTAAAGAGGCCTAGCAGAACCTACTGAGGGATGTGGCATAGAGCATGGAAGTGAATTGTGGTCAAACTCTGAAGCACACTCACATCCCTGCGAATTTCTAAAATTCCCCAAGGAGGACCTCTTGAATTCCCCACATCTGTGATGAGCAGTAGTCTGAGGTGGAGGCAGGACACCATTTTAATGCATGACATTTCAACACTTGAGACAGGATGTCACACATGCCACCCTCTGTTTCCACACACTTCAATCAATCAATCAATCAATCAATCAACAGTATTTATATACCGCTTTTCAACTAAAAGTTCACAAAGCGGTTGACAGAGAAAAATCAAATAACTAAATGACTCCCTGTCCCAAAAGGGCTCACAATCTAAAAAGATGCAAATGAATACCAGCAGACAGCCACTAGAACAGACAGTGCTGGGGTGAGGTGGGCCAGTTACTCTCCCCCTGCTAAAAAGAGGAGCACCCACTTGAAAAAGTGCCTCTTACCCAATTAGCAGGGGCTCCAAGATTGCCAACACTTAGGCACTTAGGATTGACAACCCTTAGGACAAACACTTAGGATTGACAACCCTCCACGATTGCCTTGGAGTCTCCAAAAATCAGCCTCAGTTGCCTTGTGACTACTAAAAGCAATCGGGGAGACTGCAAGAAGGTCTCCATGAATTTCCATACTACACTATTCGCCCAATCCTATCCAACTTTCCAGGACCAGGGCAGTGTCAATGCAGTTCCGAGGTAAGGGAACAAATGTTTCCATACCTTGAGGAGGCCTCCAAGACTGTCTCCTCAACATAGGAAGCCGTGCATACCCCATAGGCACAGCAGCACCAGCAATGGAAAATTGAATAGGATTGGGCCCTATGTGGACAAAAAAGATCTCCAGAAATATGTTATAAGAGGGATGAGAGGAAGTAGAGATTTTTGCCCACAGAGCTGGGCTAGAGTGGTGCTATTCACAGAGTTGAGCTGGTCCTGGTGACCCTGTGAGCCGCTGCAGAGGTGAACAAGTGGCAACACAAAAATCTACCGCTTCCCCTCATTCAACACCTGAGGTGACTCACTTCCTCTTGCTGCACTGTAGAGTCATTCCCTGTGCATAATTCTGAAATAGTTGTACTGCTTCTGCTTTCTAATATAACCAAAGCTCTTAAGGCAGTAATCCTATACACACATACTAGGGAATTTCTTATTCAATTCAATGGAACTTCTGAGTTAATATACCCAGGACATTGTGGATCGTGTGCTTATGGACTATCCACCTTCAGCATGTACTCTTTTGATGACAGCCACAGATTTAAACACACACACACACACACTGAACTGAACCAAACCAAACCAAACCAAACCGTACATTAAATGAAATAAAATGATCATGTTGAGTAAGAGTAATAACCTCTTGGGTATCTTTAAATTATATATCATTTATTGAAATATAAAGATCTTAATTTACATGTTTTTAAAAGACAAAAATAAGAACAGGGGCATTTGCATTACATTTTGTACCTATGGTCACTTATTCCAGCTTGTTCTTTTCACACATTTCACAAAACTACCATCTTGAGGACATCTATGCTCTTTTCTTTATCATTCTAAAATATAAATCTTGGACATTTAAAAGTGCAACAGTTAGCGTGCCTGTGGAGTATATCACAGTAAAAAAAAATTATAAACAAAGGCAGTGATACAGCTGATCATAAATGTTTTGGCAGTATTCTCAAAGTTGATATAAAAATACATATATACATATTGATGTATAACATCACCTTATCTTCTGTCCCTCATTATAATATAGGACTGTTTTGTACATTTGCAGACCACATTTTAAGGAATCGGGTCAGCCATTTGAAATGGGAAAGTCGTGTTTCACAGGTTAAGATTCGATTGTCATTTTACAACACAGAACAGAGAGAAGTTTGGCATTTCTGTCCTGCAGGCTTCTTAAAACTAAGCCACAACAAAGAAAGTACAAAGAACATTATCAAACACTCACGATGGTACTAAAACACAGATAGTTTTTCCTGGCTACTTGTGGAAGACTTAGTTCAACAGGTGTCTCCTGCATTAGTGTGTTGACTTTGTAAAGCTTTTTAATGTGCAGTCCATTGCAGCCTCAGGAGATATACATTTTTATAGGATTGTAAATCTACAAATTGTTTTGGTCCACACTTGGAGCTTGGCTCCAATCCAGCTATAGTTGCACCACCAAAAGATTGCGTGCATGACTTACACAAGAGAGTGGGTGGGAATGTACACCTTATGTGCATTGAACTGCAGGTGGGCCTGTATATCCCCACCAACAACAGGTGGATGCACATCTGATCTATGTGCACAAAGCACTAGCTACACATGTTCTGCTTTGCAAGATACAGGATAAAGACAACCACCAACAAGAGGAAACAAGACAAGAAGATTGTAGCTTATACTTTAGTGGCAAGTTAAAATGAAGGTTTCCAAACATGGAAAGACTGATCCATGTGTAGCAATGCATAAAGAACCACCCACCAAATGCACATGTGCAAATCAGTAAAGGCATTTGTGGTCTCAAACCATTGCACTGGTTTCATTTGTAATGAAAGGGACTTGATCTAGCAGAACAGACAGAAGACGTCCATGCTGGTTATCTACATGGCCTGGATTTACTCATTTTGCTTTGCCATTCTGCTTTGCCATTCAGAACCACGATGCTTTTTCTTTTTTTAAAAAACCACAGGTAACCCTATGGGCATAAACAAGCTGTAAGTAAGTACATAGTGAAGTCTCGTTGATTTGAAACAGAACCGGGAGAGTTCTGATACTTAACTGTAGCAAGATCCTATGCTATGTTTATGGGGACCAAGGAAAGCTCATCCACACTCATCACTGAAGTATGGTGTTTCATGTTAAGTTGTAGCTAATTATTCAGTATCAAATATTGGTGGTACAGCAGTGTGTCATTACTGGCCCAACCCAAAGTGCCAACAGTTTGCATTGCATTGTTTATTCCTATCAGGTGCTCATTAACAAATATGGCAAGTTCAGTAGCATCAATTCAGCTACTACAGAGCTTAGCACCAACACAGCACTGTCTTTAGCAGATGCTACATTCAGTTGTGTTCCTATTACCACATCAGTAATCGACAGAGCCATAGCTGCAATCATAGTTAAGCCTATGAATTTGTCACAGAAAACGTTGCCTTGCTCAGAGTGGTCACCCACTCCTGGCCCGTATGCAATTGCTACCATATATTATATTAACAGCACAATCATAGGCATTACTCAGAAGTAAGTCCCATTATGTTCAATGGAGCTTACTTTCAGGAAATATGTATTGGACTGCAGTCTAAATGATGCCTAGGGAACCACAGATTTAACATAAAACCCAGCAAGATTCCATGTTGGGCCACATTTATACGCTAGCACCTGATTTCAGTACCGGGTCTGAGTTTGCAAATGTGTAACACTGCCTCGGAACACATGCAGAGTTCATTTCCCACACCAGTGAGCAACTATAGCTCTGCACTTATTTAGGATGAAAGATCAGGGCTTATATGGCTAAGAGTATGGCTCTCAAGCAGGTTTAATGCATGGCATTTTTCCTTATTGGAATTAAGTGCTGAGCTTATAATAAAAAATTATGGAATCTCTTTTGGGGATCGTACTTTTCCAGACTCCACATTTCATGGCCTGATTCCAGCTTATGATTTCCACCTACTCTGTGACAAAATATCAGGCCAAAGCATAGAACAGTTTCCATATAGATGCAGTCTCACCAGATACATTAGAAATTCAGATTAAGAAAAGATAGAAAATCTTGTTTGAGAATGCCTATTGCTGCTCAGCCGCAATAAATACTGCTGAGTCACATTTCACAGTCACTTTGCCACTGAAACCACAGGGCAATGCAGTTGAGCCTCTGTTTTAAAAACATACAATGTAATGGGTGTATAGGCTTCTAGACACCATTGTTTTTTCTCCCAGTTCAATGCCCATTGCAGTGGATGTAAAACACTCCTGCTTGTTGACTTCCATAGGTAAACTTAACAAGGACAACAAGATCCAGTTACTATTCTGTTAAAATTCAACACAAAAACTAGAACATTTCTTGCAAAGTGGCTACATACTTAATTGGAAATCCTGGGCTCAGAAAGAAGCTTTTGCAGAAAGAGCTTTTGGTGCATCAAATCAATTTGTCACACGTAAACCCAAAACAACATTTCATATGCATACTGCACTTCTTGAATGATCCCAGCAGTCTTACTATTGATTGATTAGCCACACATCTACTGTACAATAACTTGAGAAACGTGGTTGCAAATGAAGGTTTAAAAATAACTTGAGATTTTTAAGAGTTCCACAGAATCATTCGCAAGCATAGAAATCCATTGTATTAGGGAAGCCGCTCCACTAAGGATGGACAATCACATTTGGATTCCTTAGAATACATTAGCTTTTCCTACTTACTAAACGTTTTAATTTACCAAAGCCATTAACGGCCAAATAGAACAGTGTTTCTTGTAAATGTTTAAATCCTAAAATGCTTTAGTTCATTAGTAACAATTTTAAGCACTGTGTTTTTAATGGACAAGGTAGTACGTACATAGTTATAAACTATACTTCATGATACTGAGAAAAGTAGTAGCAGGCAAACAGCTATTCCCTATGGTTACTCAAGAGTTGCTAGTTTTACTAAGCTATTGTACAAGATTTGAAAATTACTATCATTCCCTTTTATATTTGTGTTACGAAGAAAGGCAAAAATGTTACCCAGTACCCAGTTTCAAAAGTGGTTTCTTTTTGAGATGTATATCACCTCATGTGATAGTTCAACAGCAGCTTATAGTGAGATTGAAGGAAGAAAATAAGTAGAAGTCTTGAGTGGTCTTCTAAAAAAACAACAATGACGCATATTCCACACACATCACAAAATATTCTGGTAAGGACAGGTATCTACATAGTTACACTGGTGCTGTTTCACCGTAGTGGAAATGTTAACCATCTGAGTTGTGAATGCCCTTGAAACACAGACTGAACTGTCCATGGCCTTTTCCTTTAACCGCCTACCTATTAAAACTGCAAACGATACTGAGATATTACTGAAGTATTGCAAGGAGCAATGTTTAAGAGCTGGTTTCCAACTGTCTTCTTGTTTCAGGAACCAGGATGAGAACTCTGTGCCCCTTGTGGGACACCTCTTATTGCAAGTCTTTACTTGCTCTGCAATCCCTTAAAGTGGTTTTCTGTCGGGAGCCAGAGAAGTCCACGAGTCACATGTCGAGCTTCCCTTCTTCATTTCACACAGCTCAAAAAATGTCCACAATATCCCTTCAGAGTTACAGGAAGCTGTCCTCAACCAGTTCTGAGGAATCCATTCCAATATCATCAATAATGTCGATGTCATCGATAGTATCATCCTCTCGCTTGACAAACGTAGAACTGCTGGAACCAGTTTCAATGGCACTTTCTTCAGATGTCTGGGAACTGTGTAAGATGACCATAGAGGAAAATTAGGGAGTGCAAAATGGACAGTACACAAAAGCCTAAGGGCAACAGAAGTCCTGTTTAAGGATTCATCAAGCTGTTCTGACTCGCTCGCTCGCTCCTTCCCCCTCCCCATTTTAGAAATGAATCCCCTGATCTTCAGAGCTTACATATACTTTCTTCCATGTAATGCTTTAGCACTGTGGTTTTAAGCAAGAGTTTCTGCATTTGAGAAACTCTTTCCACATCAGCTTGCCTGCTGAGAACCCTCCCCCCCCCCCCATGTACAGGTTGCGCCTCATTATTCCCAAGTTCCCAGAACTCACCTGAATGGCAAAAATTGCACTATAGCAAATCAATTTAAAAAACAAAGTCCCTTTGCTCAGGTGATTTAAAAACAGCCTTGCTGACCTTTGTGATGTTAAGATGGAGTCATTAATAGGACAATTCAACAATCAGTCTCTCTCCAGGCACTTAGAAAGGATTTTCTTTCTTTCTTTCTTTCTTTCTTTCTTTCAGGGGGAAGGGAGGGGTTCACTTGGAGAGAGAATGAGTGATGGCTGCCCTCTCTCTAACTATTGTAAACTGTTTTCCTTTAATTTAAAGGGCCCTTCTCATCATGTTGATATAAAAATCTCTACAATAGTAAGAAAAGCATTTTAAAGGAGTGCATTTCCCCCCTTCTCCAGGGATCAGCACATTCCTTTTCATTTGCAGTGGCCATTCATGTTGAGTCAAATCTGTGTATAAAAAAATCAGTGTATAACAAGGTTGGACCTGTATTTGCCACAGAATCTTTGCATGCTGCAAAGGATTCTGGGGAGCATTCTAGATCGCACATTCAACACATGCAGAGTACCAACCGGGCCTACTGGACCTCACCAGGCCTTTGCACTGCTGTGGATTAAGAAGAATTCCTGCAGACTTCTGCAGTTGATCAGAAGTTTGGGGAAGCACAGGAGCAGTAAAGTCCTGTATTGTCTTCACCATTGGTTAGAATAATACAGTAGTCCAAGCTACCACCAGCGGGTTTTAAGCACCTTGTGACAATGACTGTGGTAAACAGCTGAATCTATAGTCAGGTACTAAAGTCACTAATCAGGATAAGTTAAAACAGTTTTCACAAATACTGTGTTTGGGTATGGTAGCATCCTTGGGTAACAGCATTCTATCTAGATCAGGAGTCTCCAAACTCTAACCCACAGTGTTACATAAAAAGCCCCTTGGGCATGGCACCGCAGTGACGTAGCCTTACCGTTTTGTGCTGCAGTCTGGTGTCGTTGTAGCCAATTGCTGCGGAAACTCATGTGCGGCAGCCTCTTCCACTGCTGATTGCCCCAGAAGGCTCTGAGCCTCAATTTCCCAGTAGAAGCAGCTAGCGGGCACAGTGGCGTCACTAGGATTTGTGTCACCTGATGCAGGAGGCCTGTGCATCACCCCATGTAGTGGGCGGGGCAACGCCCCAGGTGAGCATGGTGATGTACCATCACCCCACCCCCACCAGTTTTTTGGCTGTACCTTTTGTTGTAACATGGATATTTTAATGTGGCTTGTTTCATTGCATTCTGCGTGAAATTACGCATTGATTGATATATAACATGATGGTCTTATTCCTCCAAACTCTGATTTTAGTGATTTTGAAAACGTGTAGAGTCACACACACACACACACACACACACACACACACACACACACACCCGTGTCAACTTACTAGCACATTATTGCAGCAGTTCTCAAACTTTAAGCACTGGGACCCACTTTTTAGAATGACAATCTGTCCAGGACCCATTGGAAGTGATGTCATGGCCAGAAGTGACATCATCAAGCAAATTAAAATAAATTATAAATAATTAAAACAAAATAATTAAATAAGAGGGAGCCAGTCCTGTTCCACCAAGTGAATCTACTCTGAAATAAGTCCTATTGTGGTCAATGGGGCTTACTCTCAGGAAAGTGTGGGTAGGATTGCAGCCTGTTAGCCCAATCCTATGCATGTCTACTCTGAAGAAAGTCCCATAGTGGTCAATGGGGCTTACTCTGTAGCCTGCCTGCAATAACAAACCCCCAAAAAGAATCAGTGAGATTTCCAGCCCTCACCAGTGCTCAGCTTAGAGTTCTTCTATTTCAGGCATATCAAGATAAAGACCCTCCTGGCTTTGCAAGTGTAAAATAGAAAACTTCCCCTTACCAGCTCAAGCCTCTTTTTTGTCCTTTTTAGTGGGGGGGCAAGGGGGGGAAACGGGACTGCCTTCTGTTGCGCTCCAGCTCCATTGGATCAGGACCCTTCTGGTGTCCTCACATTCCCCTTTGCCTGGCCTGACCACCAGCCAAGGCACGTCTGCCTGCTCACGAGTAAACGCAACTATGAGGCTATAGGGCTCCATAGACTGGGAGGGAGGCAGATGGGAGGGAGGAACCTCCTTCTCGGGTGTTTTTGGGGACTGCATTCATTGGATGAGGACCATTCTGACGTCCTTGGAGGCTCCAAGTTGGAGCTTCTCAGCCTGCCTCAACTAAGGCAAGTCCACCTACGCGCGAGTAAATGCGGCCACGTGGCTTCGTTTCGAGCTCAGACTCGCAGCTGGGAGGGGGGAGCTTCTCCGGTGTTTTCTGGGGGCTGCGTTCATTGAATCAGGACCATTGTAGTGTCGTTGGATTCCTCTCAGCCTGCCCTTTCCAACGAACTATGGCAAGTATGCCTACCCACGAGTAAATGTGCGATACAGCTCATTTTCACTTTCCATAAGGCTCCATGCATTTTTTCCTTCCGGTTTTTTGACCATAACTTTTGAACAAAAGGAGCTATTGCAATTCTGTTTTTTGCACTGCACTCCGCTGGCCATTCTGCATCCAATTGTGTATGGCATGATGCGCTAGTTCCTAACCCTGCGAAGTTAGCGCATCCTACCCCCAGGGCGTGTCACCCTCCGGCGCGTCACTTGGTGCGGCCCGCACCCCCCAAACAACGCCAGTAAGCAGGCATGAGTTTCTACAGCAATTGGCTATGAAGATAGCAGGCTGCAGCGCAGAATGGTAAGGCTTCACTACCGCCGCACCGCACCTAAAAAACTTTTTTGTAACACCGGGGTCCTGCTTGCAGACCAGAGTTTGGAGGCCCCTGGTCTAGGTACAGTAAGCTTTATCATCCGTCTTTACCTATGCCTATTCCGTTTCCCGAGTTCGTCTTCTGACACAGGATCGATATCTGGCAGGGGAATTATGTAGCCACTGTCTGCACTGAGTCTTTGTTCATCGAATCCGCTCTCCCTGTCCTTCAGCTTATCTTCATTCTTATAAGTGACACCAATGTAGGTGTTGTCGCAGTCTGCTCTCATGCGTGTGACAGCAGGATGATCACTCTTCAAGAAGTCCAAGTGAATTCTCTCATAACTCTGAAAAAAAAAATTTATTTTTTGCAACAGCTGTTAGAGTAATTGTTCATGACCCTACCCTCTTCTCTACAACTTAATGCTTGGTGCTGCGGGCACTCTTCTCCTTTTGAAGAAAACTTCAGGAGTTCAAGATAATCAAAAAAGAACCTTTCCTCATTTCAGGTGGAAATGAAGGAGAACAGCTTTTAGGGATACCTGATCATTGACCCTATTTCATGTTTCAGACTACACGTGACCATGTCCTAGCTTCCAGGTCCCACAGACTCAGTGACTCTAGTTATAAATAAAGAGGCTCCTATTCTAGAGCCAGTATGTAGTACAGTGGCAGACCTGCCATTAAATCAAAGCAGCAAATGCCAGAGGTGTAGCTTGGACATTTGACACCTGAGGCCCATAAAATTTTGTCACCCCATTCGACATAATTAATTATTATATTATATATTTATTGTTAATTAATTCACATTTTTATACCACCCTCCTCTAAGCAGCTCAGGGTGGTGTACATGGTTCCTCCCCTTATTTTGTCCTCACAGCAACCCTGTGAGGTAGGTGAGACAGAGAATAATAGTCATGACATGAAATGAATAATAATAATGGCCAGAAAATAAATGCAGTGAATAATTCCCCACAAGCAATGGATGAAATTCTGCATAAAATGGTATATAACATGATGCCACAATTTCCAGAATTTTGGTCACTAGGAAGATTGTGGGGAGATCCAGGCTTGGAGGGGGGGGGGGGAGAGGAAGCATATCACTATCAGGACTCACCCAGCTTTGCAAGTCTAAAAACAAATAAAAATTCACCTTACAGCTGAAGTCTCGTTTTATTTTTATTTTTTTTTGGGGGGGGGGGGAAGGCTGCCTTCTGGAGCATTTGTTGAGCTCCACTTTCATCAGATCAAGACCATGCAGCTAGCCTTGCACTCCCTTGTGCCTAACTTGACCAAGAACCAAGGCACGTTTGCCTACTTGGGAGCAAATGTGATCGTGTGGCTTCCTTTCACTTTCCATAGGGCTCAATGCATTCCTCAGCTTGGAGGGAGGGACTTCCTCCTTGGGTGTTTTGGGGGGGCTGCTTTCATTGGACCGGAACCATTCTGGTGTCATTGGATTCCTCTCCACCTGCCCTTTCCAACAGACTAAGGCAAGTCCGCCTACCCACGAGTAAACACGCGATATGGCTCAGTTTCACTTTCCATAGGGCTCCATGCATTTTTTGGTTTCCAGATTTTTGGGCATAACGTTTGATGGAAAGGAGATATTTCACTCTGGTTTTTTGCATTGCATTCCTCTGAAAACTCCGCATCCAACGGTATATGGCATGATGGGGTTATACCTAACCTTTGCGATGTTAGCGATGTAGGGTCATTTGTGGTGTCACCCCCCTAAGGGTGGTACCTGGGGTGGACCGCCCCCACCCCTCGCTAGCTATGCCACTGGCAAATGACCCAGGTGTGGAGCCTCTAGGACTGTACGGAAGCCTCTCTGAGGCTCCCAACGCAGTCAGAAACTGTGCTTCTGGTTTGCCGGAAGTGGGGGGGGGGTGGATTTGTGCACAGAGGGGTGGTGGCATCCTGTGGGGGGTGGGTATCATCATGGATCTTTGCCCCAGGGCACAGGGCAGAGGATGTCCGCCACTGATATAGTGAGGACCACAGACAAAGCTAATATTATAATATAATGATTATGGTCCTAATCCCACCAGCTGCATTGATATAGCCATGCCCAAAAGGCACACACTGCATCCAGCAGTGTGGGAACGGGCAACACAAGAGCAAATGGGAGGTAAGCATGAACATTTATACTTATCTCATGTGAGCCCTGGAGCCACTTATGTGTCTCCTTAAACATATGCCACTATTCTTGGTGGTTTATGTCTGAGGAGAGTAAAGGAGTGTGAGCTTCAAAAGGAGGAGATAGAATCTGATGTGCACCACTGACACCTGATCCACTCCCCCTGCCTCCTCCTTACACCAGGTTCTTTCCCCTTCTCCACCCAGTTTTGCCTCTAGTCCTCCCCACCCATCTCCCACCCCCACTGCTGACTTCACAGGTTCTGGTGGGCAAAGCTGGGTCCAGTGGTGGAGCTACGGTGCTGCTGCCTCTTGTGGCCAAACTTGCAGAATAGCCCCTGATGGAGTGCTGCTCGCACCATTGACAGCCATTTTACTACTGCAAAAGTATCTTACACTGTTGTAATATGCTCTGCCCAGCAGCTGAATCCTCCATAGGACTGGGTTGTAAGATACTGAGCTGCTGATCAAGAAATCTCCAACTCAAACCTCTGCCATTAATTCCCTAGGGGCATAATCCTAACCAACTTTCCAGCACTGCAGCCCCAAGGTAAGGTAACAAACATGCTCTTTTCTTGAGGAGACCTCCTTGACCGCCTCCGCACTGCAGGATGCAGTGCACACCACACTGGCACTATTATGTCAATGCTGGAAAGTTGGTTAGGATTTGGGCCTAGGTTTCAAAAAGAAGCAAGCCACAACAAGGCTGGCAATACAAGGCCATTATAAGGCTTCTTTCCACAGGAACAAACCTTTTTGTATTCTCCGGGCAACAGGTTTTCCACTATTTCACTCAAGTGATAAAAGGAAGGTCTTTTCTCAGGTTCACTGTTCCAGCATTTCACCATAATGTCATACCTGTGAATGGACGGGAAGAAATATTGTAATCATCTGAGACTTGGGCATTTGAAAAGCAAATAGACAACAAAGTTCAAGGTGAAAATAGACATAATTGAAACAGAGCACAAACAGCATATCCCTCAGTTCTTGGGGTAAGACCAGCTTCACAACTGAAATGACAGGTGTGCATGATGAAGGTATGCACACCAAGTTAAGCTGTCTACCCTTGCCATACTTCAGGTAGACTGTCTGCCCTTTTTTTTTTCCTTTTTAAAGGATGATTCACTCTTTCTAAAAATTGCTTCCTGATCAATTATGCATTTATCTGTTCATGTGTCACATTAATTTAGAAGGGAGGTTTATAGAAGGGTTGTTTTTTTAAAAAAATTGTTTTTATTTTAAGTGCTAAATTTCTCCAGGACTCTGGGAAGCACAGTTTGATGATATCATGGGGGGACAAGCCAATCAGCATCATCATCAGTCAGAAGCTGGCTTCTGCTGCAAACTGCAGAGCCATTTTGCCTTTTCCAGTGTTCAGCTCAGAAGTGGAATAGATACATCTGAACAGAATTCATTGGAGACGCTTCCAAATCAGACCCATATTATAATAAATGTATGATGTCTCTATCTTCCTTGTGTCAATGAGAAGCACAGATGGAGTTGGAGAGTGAGATGAAGAGAATACATACACCTCGCTGGTAGCGTGGTCAGGTTTTGCCATTCGATAGCCACTCTTAATTTTATTATAGAATGTAGAATCCACCATCATGCCAGGGTATGGAGTGCCACCTGAAAGTCAAGAATAATAAGATTCATACAACATTCAGATAAGAACATAAGAAGAGTTCTAATGGATCTCTCCAAAAGTTCATTCCTGTTTCCCCACAGTGGCCCACCAGATGCCTCAGGCAGCACACTAGACAACAAAAACCCTGTATCCTAGTGCCTTCCTTTCTACTTCTGAAGTCAGGAGATTGCACATACCCATCATGGCTTGTAACCTGTGGTGGACTTTTCCTCCAGAAATTTGTATAATCCCCCTTTAAAGGCATCCAGGCCAGATTCCATCACCACACCCATAACAACTAATTTTTTTAATAGAAACCTGAAAAAGTTTGTGACAGTATGAGCTGGCATGGGGACAGCTGTGCTGGCTCAAATTACAGTTAGGATTGTACTGTTCTTCTGTATACCAAAATAATGAGGGTACCTACCTAGAGAAAATATTTCCCACAGCAGAATTCCATATGACCAGACATCACTTAAGGTTGTATATAGGTTGTCGAAAATGCTTTCGGGTGCCATCCATTTCACTGGAAGGAAGGTCTGTAGGAATGCAAGAAGACCACAAGAATGAGTCACAAAAGCAATGAAAGTTTTTTGTTGCATGTGTTCACCAGTATATTTTTAAATTTGATTTGTACACCATCTCAAAGATGGGGTGGGAAACAATCCTTGTTAATACCTGTCATGGTCGTTAAACATCAACGTATGTATCACACTATCCCTAGCTACGGAAAGACAACTGACATTTTACAGAGGTCAGCAATATCAACTAAATAGTTGAAACCATTTTTCCCATTTTATGTTTGCTCAAGTGGAAGCCAATAGAAACATAGTCATTGACTTCTGCTGCGTGAGATTCAGACATTACTGTTGATTTTGCATGAAAGCTGATTTAGGAATAACTGATTTGATAAATGATTTTGCAAGTATTGAAAAACAGCCCTGTTACTTTGAGAAAAAGATTGTATGAACTGGACCAGTAATTTAATTAAGGTATATCATCAATGTATATTTCTTGCTATACCACACTAAATTCAGTTATAGAGCAGTTGTATGCATATTTACTTGGAAGTAAGCCTCACTGTATTCAGTTGGGGCTCACCCCAGGAGTGTGTGTTTAGAATTATGTGCAGTGTTACCCATTCTAATTGCTGTTCAGTGGCCACATCACACATGACTATGATTTCTCAGAGTATGAGTAGCAAAATACAAGTTCCTTGTAATATGTGAAGGGAAGAAGGCATGAGTGTTTTTCATGTTGAGTATTTTTGGCATAAAAAGGATGGAGAGATTAAACAGAATCTTGAGAAATGATGAGCTAATAAAAAGAAAATATATTTTTCATCGAAATGTCAGTTTCATCTAGTAACTGTCTAAGAGTCAAACTGTTATATGTAACATGTTTTGGCTGCTTCTTCCCCCCACCCCCCCATATGGCATGGGGCACAGCAAAACCATGGTGGAGAAGCAGAGGGGTTTTTAAATTTTGCCCTCATGGTGGTTCTAGTCAGGGTCGGTCTCTCTCTCTCTCTCTCTCTCTCTCACACACACACACACACACACAGAGCCATTACCAGAAGGAATAAAAGACTCCATTAGGTCTGGGAGCTTTTTTCCTTTCTGGAAACAGCACACAACAGGAGCTTGTGCCTGGTGGGGCAAAACTTTAAAACCCTCTTACCTCTCCCCACCATCATGAATTTGCAATACCTCTTCATACTATTTTCATACCATTTTAACAACCAAAAAAGAAGCAGCCAAAACATACCTTATACACAATGCAAGAACATTGAACAATGCTTGCATCTACAGGTGTTTTTTTTTCCCCTCCTATTCTGTCAAATGTAAGCAGATGTAAAAATACATACACTGCCTTTGGAAACATAGTTGGAATCATGCATGATGTCTCTAGCCAGACCGAAGTCACAGATCTTCACAATTTTTCCTTGAGCCAGGAGAACATTACGTGCTGCCAAATCACGGTGCACACACTGTGGAGTACATAAATTGCATTATTCATCATCATCATCCATCAATCAACTGCAAAAAGCAGTGTTACTGGGAACAGCTTACATTTTGCAATGGTATTTATAATATCAAAAAAGGACAAAAACTAGGCATCCCAGGTCCTTGGGAAGGACTCAATGCCTGGATAAAACCAGTCAATAACACCTACCTGGCTGTACAAAAATCTAATAATAATAATAATAATAATAATAATAATAATAATAATAATAATAATAATGCCATCAATGGGCATGGTACTTAATCGACATGAAAAAGTGGAAAAGACTGGTCCTTGTCCTCATACGCTCACAATCTAAATGTTGGCAGTGGAAGAGACATCAGAGGAAAAGGGAAGCCAAGAATACATCAGGATGTTCAAACCTGAAGGAGCAGGTATTTACTTCTGATGTTCACTTGTATTTGAGAGAGGTAAAAGATGTTTGCTTACTTAAGAAAACAAGGAATATAACTCTCATTTGTCACAGGTGTGAGGAATGTAGGCCTCTCTGAACTAGCATACATTTGGAAAGGAAATTTGCACTGGACTGGATGCACTCTGGCATGTATTTTTGCACTCCTCAGTCTTCATTCTCCTGACCACACTGATCTGGGATTGTTTCAATTCTTATCCAGAAATGATACTGCCACATCAAGGCATGCTATGCCAAACTGCTGTACCTCTAGACCCAAGCCTCCATTAGTTCTCTTCTCTGCCTTCTTTTTCTCCTGCTGTGGGAGTAAAGCAGGACTCCTGTTGGTCACAAAGACAGGCAAGAGTACAGAAAAACTAGAGGCCATGTTGCAGTTGCAACTCCTGGCATGCCATCTCCTTCCATTTAAAGGTGCAGCAATACCTTGACTTTCATCACTTTGCTCTTCCAGCAGTTTTCAATTATAACCACATCTCAAATTTCATCCACGTGCTTCCCTAACATAAGAACAGCCCCACTGGATCAGGCCATAGGCCTATCTAGTCCAGCTTCCTGTATCTCACAGCGGCCCACCAAATGCCCCAGGGAGCACACCAGATAACAAGAGACATCCTGGTGCCCTCCCTTGCATCTGGCATTGCATTTGGTATTTGTGCATGTTTTGGTATTCTTCCCCCAATGTGCATGTTCCCTCTTTTGTCTGATTTCATCCAACCTTCCACATTGTTTGTCGATGTTCTTATGTTTCTTTTATTTCTGTTTATTTAGGTTTAACATGCATTCGCATGTATTATATAGATAGGGCACAATCCTAACCAGGTCTACTCAGAAGTAAGTCCTATTTTGTTCAATAGGGCTTACTCTCAGGAAAGTGTGGTCAGCATTGCAGTATAGGGCCCAATCCTATCCAACTTTCCAACACCAGTGCAACTTCTATGCAGCCTTGAGGTAAGACAAAAGAAGCCTTGAAGAAACCTCTGTGACTGCCTCCCCACCACAGGAGGCATTGGCATGGCTGCACCGGCACTGGAAAATTGGATAGGATTGGGCCCTTAGTACTTTAGGTTTTTCACTGGCCAAAATAAATTTGCAAGCTAAATAAGGCTATACTTTCACATTCATCCATTTTTGACTTTTGTCCATGCTCTGATCCCTAACCAGATGAAACCTGAAGGTATTGCTGAACAGACAATGTTTTCAGGCTAGAACCCTATTGGGACACTGTCATTTACTTTTTGTTATTAAGATTTTAATAACATAAATTTAATAAAAACTTAAGAAATAACTTTATATGTTACTATTTCTACTAGATGCAAACTGAATAAATAAATTTCCTTTTGGTTTGCATCTCAAATTAGCTACATGATCCTTGTTGACTACCTTTTTAAATTCAAACAAACAATTAGAAAGACAATTAAGCTAGACAATCCCTCTATTTTTTTTTCCTCTTGGACACTCACACTTTTAGAAGCTAAGAACTCCATTCCCCGTGCAACTTGGTAAGTAAAGCTCAGGAGGTCCAACAAACTGAGGCCTTCAGTATTATCATCAGAAAGGAGGTTCTTAACATCTGTTTCTGTTGAGAGGAGGAAAATGAAAACATCTGAGATATGAAAGTACCTTGAAGACACCAAACCAACCATCAGTGGCGTAGCTAAGGAGGTGAAGGGGGTAGCAGTTGCACCGGGCATCAAGCTTTTGGGGGGCAACAAGCTGAGCTTGAGACTAGTGACCAAAAGTGTGAAAATCTTGGTATGTATGAACAATACCATCACGTTTTACATCATTGGAAAGGTAATTTAATACTGAATGCAGTGCAACAAACTGCACTGGAATATCTTTATTCTATCAAAAGTTATGGCTAAATAACCAGAAAATGAAAACACAACTGCCTTGTGGAACAAAAAGTGAATTTGCTTAACTTAACTGACCTATGAGACCGATTGTTCTGAGTGCCAATGAGATGTTATGATACAGCATGGAACCAATAACTTTTTATTTATTTAATTAATTAAATTTGATTTTTGTCATGCGGGGGGGGGCTGCAAAATCTTTGACCTCAAGTAGCAGATATATGCCTTAGCTATGTCACTGACTGCGGGGGAGGCAAGTGGGTGGTGAGCTGCTGGGGGGAGGAAGTGGGTTCCTCCCAATTTTCACTTTTTAAAAAGCCCAGGCGTGATGTCACTTCCAGTTGTGACATCACTTCCGGGGCAACATTTTCAACTTGGCACCAGGCTACACGATCATTAGCTACGCCACTGCCAACCATCATTCCCAGTCAATAACTGTTTTGAAGTGTGCTGGGATCAGATGTACTGCCTTGACCAGGGATGTCAAATGCATTTCATACAGCAGGCCGAATAGCATTCTTGGTACTTGCTGAGTGCTGGAAATGATGTCATTAAGCAGGAACTGACATTATTAAGCAGGTCATGACCAGAAATAAACACTTTTTTCCTTAGGAACTCATTAGCTCCAAATGACAGAAGTGAAAATACACAAATATATTTTCAAGATATGGGACAGCCCAATTACCATGCTTGCTGCACTTTCAGCAGTGACACCACAGTACAGCTTAGCAGTTGATGATGGTGCTGGGAGTGTTTGAGGGCTGGATAAAGAGCCAGCCCACGGGTTTCATGTTTGACACCCCTGGCCTTGATTTTCAGACTTATCAATAGATGACTTTTTTGGCTAGGAATATTGAGAAGGTGTGCAGATCCAGTTGCCTGCTTGATTGCAAAACTACTTTATCTGAGAGGGAGTTTTAACTCAAACTGCACTGCAAATAAAATAATGCTGTCTTTTCCTGCACAGTTCCTGTTGCTGTTGTTTTCCTGCATAAACCAACAGTCAGATCTGTCTGCTCTCCATAACAGAGTGGACAGCTTTAAAATAGCATGTCCCTGCAAAAAAAAAAAAAAATCTTCAAGATAAATGACGCCCTTGTAGCTTTCCATCAATCAGTGATAGACAGTGCCTTTTAATTTTTTAATCCAAATAGTAAATACAGGTTTTGTTTCTCTTTTGATTATAGAGATTTTTTCAAGAAATTGCAGGATTAAAGTGGTGCCACCTACACATTATAAAGCTTGTTTTTACTTTAGTCCAGCTGTGGTTTAAACCCAAAGCCATGATTTAGAAATGGCACAGTCTCATCAACCTTTTTTTATATACACTAGATCAATTTTTGTCCCTTTTAGCTTTGCTGAACAGTCAAGTTCCCTGGTAAGTATTCATTGGGGGGCATCCAATACCATCAAAGAACGAATGATTCTATGGTAGAGTTCTTACTTTGTTCGGGAAAATGGCAAAGAGATTAAAACCTAGTTATTCACTGACTCTGCTGACTCAGGGAAACAACATCATGGACCATCTTTGGAAAAGAGTCAGGTTCTGGGAGTAAGAACCAGGAGTGACCAAGCCTGTTTTGGAAGTCACAGATCAGATTTCTAAGTAAAGGAACAATGAGAGGGATGAGTTAGGCAAACTATCCTTCAGTAACCCTTAATTTAGTGCTCTATAA
The DNA here is from genome assembly GCF_035046505.1 of Tiliqua scincoides. Taxonomy (NCBI): domain Eukaryota; kingdom Metazoa; phylum Chordata; class Lepidosauria; order Squamata; family Scincidae; genus Tiliqua; species Tiliqua scincoides. The sequence goes on from NC_089826.1 coordinate 66,691,937, forward strand.
ATCACTTGGGAGTGTTCTGGGGGAAGGGGGGCTGTTGGCCACTGGATCTCAAAAACAGTACCATCAATGGCTCAGCATTCTGCTAAATACACAGAAGTAACAATTACAAAAACATCAGTGCCATGCTGGACACTGGCTCTTGCTATGTATAACAGTGATCAGTGTCATATCCTTGACTCCCCTATATACATGCTGCCCCACTGTCATGTGCTATGAAGAAGGGGAAAAGATAGGTATGGGAAGAGCTGCTGTGAATCACTCCATCATTATGATTTAGGGACTTATTTACTGGTGCTATCTTCACAGAGACATGGAATCGATAGTATTATGGATGGTTCCTCTACTTGTTGCATAGAAAGGAAGTTTCCACTCATTGCAAATTCTGCTATCACTGCACATTGTAATAAGAAAAAGCTGTACCTGATAAGATTCTGTCTCCTATTCTACTTTTAAAAGAACAAAAGCATTCTCAGAGTCTGGAGTTAGCAACCCTCCCCCTACAGATATTTCCACTGAGTTGTTTCAGTATTGCATTTAATACAATTTTAAATTCCTGTGCCTGGAAAGTTCACCAAAATCCATTCTTAACGTGTTACTAAATGTATATTCTCCAACAGTAGATGCCAGTATAAATTATCCAGTCTAAAGTTCTTTAATACTAGGTGGAGACTTGCCTGGGGGCAGGCTAATGAAGGCCAATCCTCACAATCACTTTGGGATTTTTAGTTTGAAGTATAATCTACCTGTATTTTGCCTCTGGTGAAGTGGCTGTTATTCTCAGGGTCCAATCCTATTCAACTTTCTAGCAGCAGTGAAGCTGTGCCAACAGGGCATACAGTGTATCTTGCATGGGAGGGGCAGGCACTGTGGTCATCCCAAGGTAAGGGAACATTTGTTCCCTTAGTTCAGGGCTGCATTGTGGCTGCAACAGTGTTGGAAAGTTGGATAGGACTGGGCCCCTAGTCTGCGGATGAGAACACTATTGTGAACATTCAAAAAATTGGATATGTTATAGCATATAGGACTCAAGCCCATACCAGATGCATTATTTCAAAGTGACATGGCCACAACCAAAATATATGCAAAAATTGTTCCATGCAGTAACAAACACATAGGTGCCCCCCCCCCCATGGGCAAAATGTCCATTTCTACTTTCCACTTGAAAGTAGTTGAGCAGACAGCTAAACTGCAGGGGATATGTCAACTATAGTCCAAATCATTTTAATGTAGGTAGAGAAGAAAACAGAAAACCAAAACATTGCTTCTGTAATGAACTGTAGCATAAAATAACCAAGCAGTGAGGAGGCTAGGGCTAAACTCGGTGTAATGCAGGTGATCCATGATCAGGTTTTCAACTTCAAAACTTAAAAAGCAGCCCTGAAAGACAATGGAATAAAAAGAGACCATGATACTGGAGTAATGGCCTATTTTTCCCTTTACCAGCTTCAGGGATTGATTTCAATGGGAAAATAGCATGGGAGAAAATATTTTTTTTTAAGCCTTCCCAGAACACTTCAGTCATGATCAAAGCAGTGCAACTTTGAAAAGCACATCCAGAAACCTTCTGCACATCTAATTTGGCTCCAGGTAAAAGAACTGCGGCCAGCATTCAAAGTTGCATCCAAATATACCTTAACTTACCCGACACATATTTCTTCTTATATGAAGCTGGTCGGTCATAAAATGACCTTTGGATGTCAGAATATTTTGACCTGTCTTTCCTTTCGAGCATTGGCACATATTGAGTTGTTTCTGCTTGTTTCATATCCATATATTCACCATTGTTTTCAAAGGACAGGATTACATAGCTGGAATAAAAACAAAATATTTTAAAAAAAGACTATTGCATGGTGGAATTTATGGCATGTCTCATGCCGTACTCACCTGTCTCTATATTCTCTGATCATAGTTGAGATATTCATAAAGTGATGCTTTCAATTTCTTTATTGATTTAAGAAATTCCTACCTTCTAGTGCTTTCATCAGCTGAGTTCATTCCAAAGATGTCCAGATCCTTCTTGGGCTTTTCTGGATGTCGACTCAGAAAGTTATCTCTGTTTTTATGCAGGTAGTTCACCAAGTCTCCATAAAAGCAGTACTCTGTAATAATATAAATTGGACCTAATGGTAGAGGAAAAGTGGGACAAGAAAAGCAAGATATTACTTTTACTGTGACCACAGGATAATCAGGGGCATCTAGTCACATGCCAGATGCCATCTATGTCAGAATGCCAGATGTAAGGGAGGGCACTGGGATGCAGGTATCTTGTTATCTGGTATGCTCCCTGAATTATTGTTCGTATGTTCTTATCATTTTAATTATTTTAGAGTGAAATCTAGCCAAATTTAAATATGTTTAAGGCCCACCATGTTCCAGGATGCTAACAGGAGTTAAGCATGGGCTTTACACTTTCCAAAGAAAATGAACAGAACCAGGTACTGAGCAGTACAGTGGCGCAAAAACAGCTGCTGCTGTATCCTGCAGGGTCAGAGCAGCAGCTGGAGGTCTCCTCAAGGTAAGGGAACATTGGTTTCCTTACCCTGTGTAGCGCTCCAGTGGTCCCCTTGGATCTGTGCCCGCTATTTTATGGGAGTTGGAAAACAGATCACTAAACTCTGATGGTCATGATATGTTTTTATTGCCCAATATAGATATTTTCATATGACCATTGAAACACTGTGCATTTTATTTCTGCAAAACTATTTTATTAAACAACAACATTATAAGATACAAATGACACTTCAAATATGCTTCAGTGGTCAAAGCTTTGTCTAAACAGACAGGCTTTTAAAAGTCTCCTAAATACCAGTAAGAACATGGTATACTTCCTCTAGTAGTGTATTTCAGTGCCTTGGGGACAATGTCAAAAAGGCCTTGCTCCTTCCTCCCATAATTCTTATCTTCTTTCTTGATAATATGTTTTGATGAGCAGGTCCTACCAATTCATCTTAATTGACCAGGTTGGAGCTGGGGTGGGGGGGTTCATAAAAAGAGGCATTGTGCCCCAGGCTAGGAAAACCAACCCTTTGAATTAGGCCCAGAAGCTGACTGGCACCTAGAACTGAAGGTTGTGAGCAACTATATACATTTCATTGGAACATATAGGACTCACCCGACACTTTCTTTTTTCAAAAGGTAAAAGAGGACTGCTAGAGAAACCTACCTGATTTAGTGCAAGCTCCTAACAGGTTCACTATATTCAAATGGGGCCCAAGATGAGTCATGATCTTTAATTCAGACATGAGAGCCTGTTTTTCACTAGATCTTGCCGTGGCTGTTGGAAAAATAAGTTAAGTAGCCAGTTAGATTTATGTCAGTGTCTGTGTTAACAACACCGATAACACAGAATAGACAGAATCGTGCCCATTGCAGACTCTCAAGGTGAAAAACTGCTAAAAGTCAAAAGAACTATACAGGTTGAGCCTACTTATCTGCAGATTTTGTATCCACAAATTTGGCTCAACACAGTTCCCCTGGACCCACACTGAGCCAGATTTGGCCCAATCTGAACCCTCCAAAGATTATCAGAACCTCCCCAGCCCTCAGAATGCCTTCTAAGGCCTGGGGAACCTAGGCTGAGGAAGCCCTCCTTGGCCCTCTGAAGGCCTTGCAAGACCTTTAAATGTCACTTCCAGTTTTGACACAAAACTGGAAGTGTCCTTCTAAGGTCTCCCAGAGGCATTCCCATCTGGCATTCTGAGGGCCGGGGTGACCGCGTGCAGCCTCGCCTGCCCTCAGATCACCATCTGGAGGCAATTGGAGCACAACTTCAGTCACCTTTGGAGGGTTTAAGGGGGGGGGGCCTGAACAGTGGATTTCATTCACCGCAGTTATCAGCATCCATGGGAGTTCCAGGAATCAAACCCCTGCAGATAACGAGACACCACCTGTAATTTCAATGTCTCAGACTGAATACCCACAAGGAACCATGCTTTGTAAAACAAACAACAATGCTTTTCTGTGGTGTGTAGAGTCAGACAACGACTTCTGAACCAGGCAATGGTAACATGAATCTAATTTCAGATAAATTGTTGGGATCCATTGATTAGGATTAGCAATACCATCTTTTGTAACATTAGTTTTATAGTTACTGGTTTTCTCAGCTCTGCTCACATCAGAATCAAGCTTATTATATAAAAGCATGTGACTTCTTCAAAATACATACACACACCCTGTACTTGTGTGTGGGGTGAAACAGAGAGAACACAAAATCTCAATAATGTTCAACATTAATTTTATTTACTCTTTCCTACCAAAGCACACATATCTTCCTCAGCTAGGCTGATCAGAGCAACCCAGAATTAACACATACATTCATTAAAAACAAGCTATACACAAAGATAATGACACAGATTATTTTATATTAAATTCAAAAGTGTCAAGAGCAAATGAAGCTCCTAAACTATGGTCCTAAGAATATTTCTTTCTAGGCTAATATAAGGCAAGTTACTGCTGGTTTTTCAAATGGTTTGCCTTGTCTGCTGTGGAGCTTCCACAGTGAAACCCTACAAAGAAAGGACCTGCAGCCTATGTGGTTGTTATACAAATGCATAAATGGCTCTTTTGAATTGTGTCCATTACTTGGAAGTAAGTTCTGTTGAAGCCAATGGATTTTACTTCTAAGCAAAACTGAACTGAGGAAGCAGACTTGGTTTTAGTCCATCAATAAACTGATCAATTAATTAAGATGTTAGATTTAGGGGATATTGTGAGGATTTAAGAGGGAAGCTTCTTTGGGCCACATCTTCTTTTACATTTTGTTGGAATCAAGGAACTCATCTAGACTGAGAACACTATCATGGGAAATACCATGCCAGAGAATTATGCTTTCAAGTCCTAAATCAATTTGGCATGAATTTGAGTGACGGGTCAAATTAGCAGGAACCGAAAAACATACTTACGCTTCAGCATTTTCACAGCCACCTTCATTACTGGTAGTGACCGGCTTAATCCATATGCTGTTCCTTCCACAACTTTGCCAAAAGCTCCAGAGCCAAGGATTCGGCCTGTAGAGAAGAGATGGCTGTTATTTGCTGAGAGGTAACACCGGATCTTATCTCACAGCCATTGGTGCTATTGATGTCATACAGTTGGTATGCATTTGAGAGTTAACTGAGTGAACTCAACTGTTCATCTAATTAAAATAAAGCATCCCTTTCCACCTTCAGAATTAATTCCTCCTGTTAAGTAAATGGGAAAGTTAGTTTGCAACGTGAAATTTGGGCAGGTATCAAAGCTCTCAACCATCTCTGGCCTAGAATATTGATGTTTACAACCTACTTCCTCCAGGACAATTCCATTTACTCAGGTTGCTCTAGAGTAAATCAGTCACATGCAGCTGCTTTGGTGAACCAAATATATTTCGCAGAGGTGCATCGCTTCACCTCAGCACTCAAGGCAGTGATGACATGACCATATGACATCATGACATCACTGTTGGGACCCTTCACAGAAGCTAGAATGGAGCAAGCCAAAGCCAGCAGCACTATGCCCCAGCCTCAGGGAGAGCATCACTTAACATTCTCCCTAGGGGCTGGGCTTTTCACACCTTCACAGAAGCCAGGATGGGACGCAGCGAAGCCACCAGCATCCTTCTGAGAAAATCCAGAGGTGAGTAAGTGGAGCCTGGGGGCAGTCATGCACCCCTTCTAGGGTGGCACCCGGGACACATGCCCCTCAGGCTCCACCCAAGTTGCACCTCTGGGTCTAGCTCACCCAGCAATGATGCAGTTGACTGAACTGAGCTGCAATTGAGTCCTCTGGTTAATGGTTTCTAAAATATGTTCCAATGAACAAAGCTTAGTGGAATGTCTCAGTGAGGAGATCAGTAAAACTGGCTGAGTTTTCTGGGGGAAAAAAACAACAACTGTCCTTCACTGCTCATCTTCCCCACAATACATTGCCATTCAGATATGTTTTATAGTGCACGCTCAGGTTGTATGAAATAATGCTGAGTCCCCAAAGGACTGAAAAGAATCTGAACTGACCATGCCTCAGATTCTGTAACTTACTAGGGCTTTCTGGTGGATGTGGAAATGCTATTCTGGAACACTAAAAAAGCTATTCCCATTGATGCCAATGAGAGTTTTTTGCCCTGGTCAAATAGCAACTTTTTTTTGAAAAGCGATATATAAATACTGCTAATAATAATAATAATAATAATAATAGCAGCTGAGATAGATGAACTGAACTGGGAAGACGGAGAGGGCAAAGGGTTAAAGTCTCCCTCCCTACGGAGTCCTGTTGGAGCCTTAATGTTTACTATTTAATAAAGGGAAAAAAAGCAAGTCGTTGCATAGCATATACTTAAACTAATGTATAGTTTGAGTTCTCTAGATGTTCATGGTGTTTTCCCTAGTCAGGATGGCGGGACTCTCTCCTTAGCATGGATTACAGTCCTTCCCAATGGCTCCAATTACTGCATTCTCTCCATTTACACATCTATTTTCCTTTCTGGCTTTCTGCATTTATCATTCACAATACCAGTTTCACATTCATGCAACCAAAGTAGATAAGTGGCCTTGAGATTTCTCTCATTAAAGTGTCTCATTGGCTTTAATGCAATCGCATTCAGGTCAACTATTGAAAATCCTCTCTGAGGAAAGACTCACAGCTCATCTGCCAAACAAAACTTTGTTCTGGTTTCTACTAATGTTATAAACCTTTTCCCTTGAAGCATTCAAGATGGGAGAAAGCTTCCTATGACTTTTCAAGCCCACGCTCATGTGCTGAGCTTAAACTGAAGCCCTAAAGTCCTTCTTTGGTGACTGTAGATCTGTGGACCAGATGGCAGGATGCAGCCCCTTTTGAATATTGGCTGCTGTGGTTCGATCTAGTCATCAGTCTTCAGTACCCATTCCATCCCATCTTATGATTGAATATATTCAACATCGGAAATACTTCCTACCGTTTCCACACCTCTGCTAAACATGGGAGAACTTCCTGAATATTAGCAATTTATGGTGAGGTCTTCTAGTCACCCTCATCTTGCACATTCATTTGGATAAAAGAGTTGTTCATCATGTTCAGACATGATTGCATGGGAGTTCACAACTTGCATCTGTGCAATTAATCAGCATTCACCCACCCCACCTGCACTGTAATATGAAGTGGTACAGTCCAAGAACAGTTTTACCATCTAACATAGTCTATAGTCTATGTGAATTAGGATATAGATTAGAACCTTTCTACTGTTCCTGGCACAGGAGGGTTGACCCTGCATATGTCTGATCTTGGAAACTAAGCAGGGTTAGGCCTGGTTAGTACTTGGATGGGAGACCACCAAGGAATACCAGGTGCTATAGGCTTATACCATAGTCTTTTGAGACTGAAGGTTGCCAACCAACCACTACCAGAGCTTGGGAAAAAGACAAATATTTATAACACTCAATTGTCTGATTTACTTAAAAGTAGGTGGTTTGAAACACTGATATTTTTTACTCAGAAGCAAATCCTGCTGCCTTTTATATAACCTGCATCTACGTGGAGAAAGGATTGTTCTCTTGAGGCTTTTCCATACTAATAAAATTCAAGCTGCTTCTCTGATGTAGAGCTAGTTAATAGAACTACTGATTATATAACAGTCTAGAATGTAACTAATTTTCTCAAAATGAAAACCAACCATTTAACAGATGAATACCCTAAAGGGATATTTAGCATATCAATAAAAAGGCACATTTGATCATGTTGGGTTTGCAAATTACTCATGCATTTACTCATAAACCAGAATGTTTTTAAAAGTTAAACTTTAAAACTTGTGCTTGTGAGTCAGAAAGAGGCAAGTATCACTGCCCCATCCTCAGTTTCTGTAATTGTTTCATGCACATAATTAAGCCCAGGGTACAATAGTACATTTCTTAGAGCGTGGTTTGATTTCCTCTTAACCAAATGGATTTAATTAAGTGATGATTTCCCTGAACCATAAATTCCTTCTAATACATGTGTCTGAGAGTAAACAACAATCCTCTCTCTATTACTGAAATCATTCTAACTTGCATCAGAAGAAGTATATTTAATGACATAAAAAGCAAATACGTATGTTTGGTTTTACTGAGTACATTCAGTACATTCTTGTTGGACATGAACATGACATCAAAAAAATGGGAGGTGGAGAGAAAGAGTATGGTAGGCAAGAGAGCAAGGGGGTGAATATTTTGATTTTCATTATCAAAATGACCACAGATCCTCAATGGAGGGGCATGTGTATCTCCCCAGCCACTACAGTACTCTCAGAACCAATTCAAATATCTGCAAGGGAGACAAGACACAGTCATTTCAGGAGTCTGTACTACCTCAGAATGTTTGTGGGAAGCAGTGGCATAGCTAAGAGGGTGCAGGGGGTAGCAATTGCACTGGACAACAAGCTGTAGTGGGGCAACAACCTGAGCTTGACACTAGTGGCCAAAACTGTGAAAACCTTGGTATTTTCAAATAATACCATCATATTATATACCGTTCAGTGTGAAATTTAATGCAAAATGCAATGAAACCACATCAAAATATCTCTATTTTATCAAACGGTATAGCCAAATAAGCAGAAAACAAAAACAACTGCATTGTATAACAAAAACTGGATTTTCTTAACTCAACACTTACCGATAAGACTGATTGGTCCAAGAGCTGATTAGGTGTTATTATGATACAGCAGGGAATCAGTAAGGTGTTATTATGGGGGGGGGCAGCCTGGAGGGAGGTGGCAGAGCAAGTGGCAGCAAGGAGGCAGATTTTCTTCCAATTTCACTTTTTTAAAAGCCTCGGTGTAATGTCACTTCTGGGGCATCATTTTGAGCTCAGCACTGGGCTACAAAATCATTAGCTACACCACTGGTGGGAACACTTGTTTTAAGGTATCTCCACCTCAAAATGCATGACAAAGGCACTAGTAGCTTAGCTTAAAAGGGGCAAAATGATAATTACTGCAGTTACCAGTTACCAGAACTAACACATAGTTAATGTGCTGGAAGCAATCCCTCCCACTTGCCATTGGAGCCATTCTGGGCAGCAACAGCAATGCAGGGGAGATGCTGTTGGTTCGATGAGTGCCTGCCCATTGCTGTTGCTGCCCAGAATGGCTCCAATGGTGAGTAGGAGGAACAGTTTACACTGTGCATAGAGGTGCCTGCAGTACTTACCGTTGTGGCCCCTCCCCTTACCATTTTGGCCCCTCCTCTTACCATTTTGGCCCTTCCCCTCAGCTATGCAAGTGCTATCTACATGTAAAGGAAATGTTGTCGTGGGTCATTTTATAATGAACAATTCTTCTAAAGCACATTCTGAGTTTGTGGATTGCCCGATGTGCCCCTCCCCCGAATGTTTGAATCAGCGCCTAGAGTGGAAAAAAATGAGCTACAAAAATAGTCACTGGGATCATGCTGCCACCATAAGATGACCTTTTCTCCATTGATTACACTTGAAAACTTTCATGGAAAGAGTAGTCTTTTACATGAGCTATTTTTCCCTGAGAACAAAATAGTTTCTAATAAAAATTACTGTTGAATTTTACTCAGTATTACACATGCCTCTCTTTTTCTCTTCTCCCTTTGTTTTTCCTTCTGTTGAAAGTTAGATTATAAACTCCTTGGAGGAAGGAGCTTGTTGCTGTTGTCTCTGTGTAAAGCACCATATGTGTTTAGCATTATCATCAACCTCATCACCACCATCAACAAAACAGCGGCATATATTCCTACATATATAGAAGAAGCCCTGTTGTATTTGGTCCTTACCCAGTACTAAACCATCTCTAGGAAACTCCCATCTTGAGTCGTAGGGGAGTTGCATGGGGTCCACATAAATATATTCATGGCCATCAGGACTGATGGATTCAATGACTCTCCATCTTATCTCATATCTTGGTTTCTGCAGGGCACAACACATGGAACACAAGGTGTTATCCTTCCACTTACTGAGCAAGTGAATGGACTCTCTTTTAAAGAAACAGATTTCTAAATTACCTGCTTCCAAATGATCACCAGAACAATCAATGAAATTATTACAATCACTAGTAGCACCAGGACTGCAGCAGCCACCGTTAGTTCTGATCTTAAAGCTGTAGGAAAAAGAGAAGATGTACTTTAGGTTCTTCACTTTCAGCTCATGGATGATGAAGATTTTTTTTCACCCCCAAGAGTAACAAAGACATCCCAGAATGAAACCCTCCAAGTAGTTTTAATTATGTATAACTCTCCACCTCTCTTGCTTTTATCTTGCTTGTAACTGCATCTCATTCAAACAAAAGGAATGCAAGGTCCAGACAAAATAAAGTACTTTTAAGTTCTAATGGGAGAGTTCAGCATAAGGTGTTTTGTGCAATCCTATGCTTGCTCTGTGCAATCCTATGCAAAAGTAAGTCCCACTATGTTTAATTAGACTGTTTGCACAATACAGCAACTCTCATTGAAATCAAAGGGATTTAACAATCATTTTAAAACGCTGGCTGTTTTTTTGAATGCATTCATCACCAGTTGCTGTTTCCAGTTTTCTTGAAATTAAAGATCCATGGGCACAATCCTAACCAACTTTCCAGCACAGACTTAGCTGCAATGCAGCCCCCAAGGTAAGGTAATAAGCATGTCCTTACCTTGAGGAGGCCCCCTTGACTGACTCCCCACAGCAGGATGCAGTGCACACCACATTGGCACAGCTATGTCAGTGCTGGAAAGTTGGTTTGGGTTGCGCCCCATGTGATACTAATACTTCCTCTGTTGCTTTTTCCTGTGAGTGTAACTATAGGCAATTTTGTAGATGAAATCAGATTCATAGGGTGCCAATATTTCATGTTAACTCTCCACCTATTACTCTTCCTAATGTTCTATTAAATATCTGAGCAAATACCGTTTAGTTCACTATGGGGCCAATCCAATCCAATTTTCCAGAGTTGATGCAGCTGCAATACAGGCCTAAGGTAAGGGAACAAATGTTCCCTTGAGGATGCCTCCGTCTGCCCCCTCTCCCCCAAGATACAGTGCATGCTTCATTGACAAAACTGCATTAGCGCCAGAAAGTTGAAATGACTGGGATCTCAGTATAATAATAAAGGGTGGGATTTTTTCAGGCCGTGTTTTCTGTGAACTTAGATATGGCGATATTTATAATATTCAAGAAACTCCTCAATGACCCAGCACACTGTACAAAATCATAACAATACATTGTAGTCTTAGAAATATCTTCTAAACTCTTTAAATCATGCATTACTGTAGAATGACACATTTGTTTTCCACATATTTCATTGACTCCAACGTCTCAGAGTTGACTGTGCCCGTTTGTGGAAAAGGAGACAACAGCCACTGTCCTAATTGTACACCAAGCGACAAAGTGCACTTACTAGGAGCCACAAGCTTCAGTTCCCGTGCAACAGTTCCAAGGTCATTCCTTGCCATGCATCGGACAGCCAATGTTTCTTCCACCTTTTGAAAGGTCACCTGGCTTTCTACCATGTTTTTCTCATCAAAATGAGTCTCCATAGTGATATCGGAGATATTCTTTGTCAGAAGAGTCCATGAAGTATCATTGCTGCATCTGGAGAAACACGAAAATACAGTTTGGAAAACCACCAGACGTGACTGTTTTACATTTTTACAGAAACTCTTTATATGGAGTAAAAGAACTCTTAAAGGAGTAAATTTGTGTATTGTGTAAGAACTGTCCAGATCCCTTCCTTGAAGGCTCTGCAACACCCTTCTGCTTATTAGAGAGTCAGACACCACCCTGGAAACTTTAGGGGGTGAATATCTAGCAGTCTGGGGCAGCACTGCTGTTGTAGCCACACATAACTCAGGATTTTTCTCCTTTAATCCCTGGAACAGTGTTTTTGCCCCAACTACTTCCAAGCCTGTGCAGCAACAAGTTAGATAAATTGTTAAGTAGATGTACCTTACAGCAGTGTTTCTCAAACTGTGGGTCAGGACCAACTAGGTGGGTTGTGAGCCAATTTCAGGTAGGTCCCCATCCATTTCAATATTATATTTTTAATAGACTTGATACTAGCATTGTATGTGACTGCATTTGGGGAGATCTGCACTTTGAACAGGCTACAATGTATATGCTTTTAACAATGAGAGTCAATGAGGCTAACTCCTGGGTAAGTGTAGGTAGGATTGCAGCCTAGAATTGTTAAAAATTTTCTGCTCCATGATGTCACTTCCGGTCATAACATCACTTCTGGTGGGGCCTGACAGATTCTTATTCTAAAAAGTGGGTCCCAGTGCTAAATGTATGAGAACCACTACCTTAAAGGAACAGATTATTAGGAAATTCCTTTTTCCAACCATTATAACATTTAGTTAGAAATGCAACACACTAAGAAGGCAAAGTTAACAAGGGTTTGCCTAACAACTAGCACTGGATTAGCCCAACTGAAGTCAAAAGAAATTTTACTCATTGAAATAAATTCCCACCCCCTCCCCATTATCTTCAGTACTGTAATTTAAAGCTCTATACTTTTCATAGAGCGTACAAGGCATTTGGACCACACTGTAAAGCTGATGTTTTCCAAAGAAATCATGCATATTGTTTCCTTACTTCTTAATGTCTTTGCAGACCAGCCATTCCACGTCCGGGAGAGGTGTTCCTTCTGCCAAGCATCTTACTGTTTGCCCAGCAGAACCGTGATGATTATCCACCAGGTCTCGAATTAAAGCTGGAACTGGAATAAATGGGAAGAGTGTATGAGTGTACTCCTGCAGTACTGAAGTAGTTCCATCTAAGAAAACAAGCATATTGTTGAACTCCCATCTGTTGAATGTTTGGCAGGCCCTCTCATTCCTTGAGGAAATCCAAATTCAGATCTTCTTGCGTTCTTTACTTGTCTTCACCAATGGTCATTTCCCTCCCTGTGCCATTATATAAATAACAAGGGCTGAAGTGGCATGTTCCTGGAGTAAGTTCTATTTAATTCAGTGAGGCTTACTACTTAATAAACTTGGATCAAGCTGTTAGGCTACAATCCTACACACATGGCAGGTGAAAAAGTCCAGTGAACTCACAGTGAATAAACATGCGTAGGTTCTGTTTATCTTCTGTAAGAATTAGGAGTTCACTGACTTCAGTAGGAGTCACATCCTGTGGGGAGTGGTGAGCGCAGGTTCCGGGTGAGAAACATATGGGAGTGCTTTAGAAATGACACGCTCAGAAGGGGGGAGATGTAGGAAACCAAAGAGAAGAGAGAGCATGAACAAAGCAGCCACACAGTGGCTGTCTTCTAGGAGGGAAAAAGATGAAGGGACCCTTGAGTCAGTCCGCTGCACATTAAAAACTTAATGTCACACAGTTCAACTTCAAATAATGTCTGTCAAGTGATTCAGTAATGTTTAGTTTATTAATCACTTGTAAACTGAGAGACAAGAGAAGTGTGCTGTCCTGTGTGCCATGCAGTAGTTTAGCCAGAGCGGGGGTGGTACTGGAAGTATTGCAAGTGCTGCAATACACCATTTAAGTGGCCCTTCCCATTTGCCATCAAAGCCACTGAGGCAGCGATGGCAAAGTGCAGCCACTGCCCCAATGCTGCCCCAATGGGGCAGATTGCTGCCCCAATGGCTCGATGGCAGGTGGGAGGGGCCACTTACACGGCATGTCACACCACCTGTAATACTTACCTCTCTCTCTCTCTCTCTCTCTCTCTCTCTGAAGAGGGCCTGAATTAGCATCTCACTGCTCAGAATTTTGCTTAGCCTTTTCTAACACGGCTTCTGATTAGCTCCAGCAAGTCTTTGAATATCTGGATGCCCCCTAAAGACAGATAAACTAAGGGCACCATCCTAACCAGGTCTACTTAGAAGTAAGTCCTATTTTGTTCAATGGGGCTTACTCTCAGGAAAGTGTGGTTAGGATTGCAGCCTAAGTTTGTCTAAACATCCCCCAGGTTGATCTAGAATTTAGCCTCAGAGTTTTCTTTATGGTAAGGAGTTTGCAACCCAACAGAAATCTGGACCTCTGGGTCACAAGTAAGACATTCCTCCCTCTGTTTCCATCTTTAGGTCCTGGATTAGGGCCTAAAGGCTTGCCTTACATATGTACCTTGTTTATAAACAAGGATATAACTTGCCTTGTATATAAACAGTTGCATTTTTTGATCCGGGCTGTCATCAGATTAAGGCTACAACCTTATCCACACTTACCTGGGTGTAAGCCCCAGGGCCTAGGAGAGGGGAGTAAAGGGGGTAATTTGCACCTGGGCCCAGGGTCCAAAGGGGGGCCCAGAAGCCAAAGGAGGGGGCCCAGAAATTTCCTGGGATCTTATGTTTTCCTATCTACTCAGACTTGTTGCCTGCACGGGATACTGGGGACACTACTGACGCCACATGGGTTGGTAGACCTGGGCTCCAAAGACTTTTCCAGCCGTCTTTACACTCCCTCTAACCTGTTTTGCTCCTCCCTGCCCCTATTCTGCTTGCCCGTCACCACTCTCCCCAGCTCTGTTTCACCCCTCCCTCTTTGCAAAGGGGCCCAAAAGAAACTTTGAACCCCCCCATTAAAATTCCTCTCAGAGGGCCTGGTAAGCCCCATTGACTATAATAGAGCTTACTTCTGAGTAGACATGCATAGGATTGGGCTTTAAAAACATTACAGCACAAGCCAATGCATGCCTACTCAGAAGTAGTCCCATTGTGTTCAATGGGGCTTACTCACGTGTAAGTGTGCATAGGATTGTAGCCATGGTCAATTAATTGCATAAGTTTTAGTTGATCAATCAAATCACATTTTAATATGAATAAGAACTACTGTTAGGAAGCAAAGGCATACTTTTTTTTTTTTTTGTAAATTATGTATGGCATTAAATTATAGCTGGCATTATCTTTGGGAGCAAACCTGTCCAGCTTTCAGTGTAGATGCAGCCTCAGTGCAGCCCTGAGGTAAAGGAACAAACATTCTGAGAAGGACCTGTGACTGCCGCCTCTACCACAGGATGCAACACACGCCCTCTTGGCGTGGCTTCATCAGCACTGGAAAATTAGATGGGATCAGGCCTTTAGAAACAGTAACCAGAAAAAAGCCCACACAAGCTTTGCCCGCATGTGTTTGGGTCAAAGTTAGGGTGGAGGTGTTCAATGACCTATGGTTAGGGCATTTTTTTTTCTGTGGGCAATTCTTGTGGGGTCTTTTTTTTATGTGGATTTCTTCTTTAGAACCCTTAGGGCAATCCTGAGCGCCTCTTCAGCATGTGCCTTGCACTGGCCAAAGTGTGTTGTGAAAGTACCGTAAAGCACTTTTGCGCCACTTTTAAGGGAGATAGGCTGGCACACAGATCTTTGCTGGCCTCCCCATGCTGATGTGAGCCCTGGGCCGGGTAAGCTCGGCTGGTGCAGGGGTTGGGAGGTATGTGGGGAGGGTGAGGAGAAGGTGGGAGGGAGGTGGGAGGAAGGCATTTCGAAGGCGTTTCGGGACGAGGAAGGGAGGGTGGCGGGCATTCCTAGGGGAAGGCAGGCAAGGAGCAGGAGGCGGGGCCAGGATCTGGCAGATCTTAGCCCCATTCCCGGGTGGCCTGGGGCAGTCCTGGGCTGTTCAGATTTGCACTACCTCTTTAGGTGTCGCAGATCCAAGTAGACCCATTGGAGCTGCTGCAGCTCTCCCTGGGGTAAGGGGAAAAGTTTCCCCTTGCTTTGAGCTGAGCTCAGGCAATCCGAAACTTGCACTGGATACTGCACAGGCAGGCCTGCTGGCCTGCTTGTTCCAGCACAAGTTAGGACTAGGCTGCCCAAAAATCTGAAGCTGGTTTGTATCAAATCAGATGATTGGTTCATCTAGCTCAGTACTATCTATACTTTTTGGCATTGATTCTCCTTGGTTTGAGACAGAAGATTTTCCTTGTCCTACTTAGGGATGCTGGGAATTAAGTCTGGAACCTTTTGTGTACATAGCATATGGTCCAACCATTCAGCTACAGCCCCTTCTCACAGGAAAAGGGCGTACTTCCTGCATGAGAAAGGGGGATGTGACTTCTAACATGGTGCATGCCATCTAAAGCTATTATTTGTGTTATTATTACTACCACTGTTCTACTACTACTACTACTACTACTAATAATAATAATAATAATAATAATAATAAGTAGTAGTAGTAGTAGTAGTAGTAGTAGTAGTATAATTATTATACTAATAGTAGTAGTAGAAGTAGCAGCAGCACTTAATAATAATAATAATAATAAGTAGTAGTAGTAGTAGTAGTAGTAGTATAATTATTAGTATTATACTAATAGTAGTAGTATAAGTAGCAGCAGCAGCATAATTTTTTTAATCTGCAGCCCTATTAATCAGGACCACCTTTTAAATCTATCAAACAGTTTTCACGGATTCATTCAATGCCACAGCCCTAGTTTCAACCCTTAGTCTCACCAGTTTAAAAGATCCCTGGGTCAGTAAAGGTCTGTACATGAGATTACAGACAGCCGCAACCTAGTTTGACAGCATGAAGCAGCTTCTTCTATCCTTATACATCGTTGAAATGCCAAGGAAGATGCTCAGTGGCATTCAGAAGGCTTTGCAAATTCAGGGGGAAAGCCAAACCTAGACAAGAGAATCTGCATGTACATACTAGTTACAGTAGTACTTGAAGACTGGAGCTTGGTTGGCATTTGGTTGTAAATGGCCCACAAGAAAACCAAACGGCTTATGACCTGAAGGTCACCAATTAGATAACATGAGGAAATCTTGTTCCCTTGTCTTCAGTAATATGTGAAAAGTCTGAAGGCAAGGTGCATCAGTTCTGCTATTGAAGTTTGTCAGGCCAGGTTCTATCAACTGCCTAGACAGGACACAGCTTGGGAGCCATATGTAAGCTGCTCTCAGAAAAAGTGAGGTGCAAGTACAATAAATAAATAAGTGACCATGCAGCAAAAAAGAACATGCACCTATATAAACTCTTCATCAATAGCATCATGGAGCAGTGGTCACAAAGATAGATTATCCACTAAATGCCAAATCTGCACTGTGATTCTTTATCCCTTTTATGTACGCTTTCCACTCTCCAAATTAAACTCATATGGAAGGGACCATTTCTGATCGTCAGCCAGGCACAGCAGATGTTTAAGTATGACAACATCTGGGACTGAAATAATCTCTTCCCTGGACAGCAGCAGTTCCTAGGTAATTTGCCCTATTATTGACTCCTATTTTCAGAAGTATTATTCATACCATATGCTGTTCCTTGAGAGAATGCAAATGCTAAACAAATTAAGGGCAAATGAACTTTATTTCTAAAGGTCAGAACTTAATGTACGTACAAACAGTTATTTGTGCCAAGGGCCTATTCTATGGATGAATCAAGAGTAGCAATCATCTGCTGTAACCATTTGGGTGGCAGTATAGCATATAGTTAGAGCTGATCCACACAAAGAGTGGATGAAGTGCTATAGCCCTATTGCTGGTCTATATCACTGCAAAATGCAAGTGGAGGATCTTGTGACTGAATGTACCCCCTCGGTGACCTTTGGTTGTAGAAAAACCTTCCTGCACATAGAAACTAGATATCTAGGAGAAGGATTCTTACCCTTTCCTCCAGATACGTTAGTTTCCTGAGTACAATGATTGTTTTAAAGGGAACATACTCAACATACAACCACAATAGCTTCAAGGTTGAATGGTAAAGCCTAGGAACAATTTTACCACTTGTGGCTTGTGTAAACCAGGCCTTAGATTGCTTAAACCGTACTAAGAGCCAGTGTGAGATAGAGGACAAATTGTTTGACATGGACTGGGGGACCCGAATTCAAATTCCTGCTCGGTTATGAGGCATCCATGAATTCCTGCCCCATTTTATTCTCACAATCACCTTGTGAGGTAGGTTGGGCTAAAAGACAACATCTAGCCCAAGGTCACCCAATGAGCTTCATGGCAGAACCGGTATTTGTACTAAGTTGTCCTTGATCAAAGTCTTGCATTCTGTCTACTACCCCTCAGTAATGCCTATCCGTGGTGCAATGTGGTGTAGTGCAATGGTTAAGGGAACTCACAAAATGGTCTCAGGCAAGCCACTCACTCTTGGTCTCAGCTGCAATACAGAGATAATAATACTTACAGCAGAAGTTCCCAAAGTGTGCGCCATGGCACTCCAATGCACACTCACAAAAGCATCTGTGTGCACACTCATAGAGATGCTGCATGACCTTTTCTTCCTGACTCGTTGAGCCAACTTCACACAAGATCTCATACGATTTTTTGCTATGTTGGCTTGGCGAGCTGGAAAGAAGAGGCCATGTGGCACCCCCATGACTGCAAAGGGTGCCGCAGCCCCAGTGAATGTGGGAACCACTGCTTACAGGTTCTTGTGAGGATTACATCAATATACTTCACGAGAAGCACTATGCACACTCCAAAACCGCTTTACAGATGCTAAGCATTATCATGAAAAATTTCTATTAACATCAGTCTCCATAACATCAACTCCACTTCTACTTTGCGATTGTAATTTAATGTATCATTTTTATCCATATTAAGTATTCACCTTGTATGAGCAGAGAGAAAGTATATCTTTGAATTTCATCTTCATTCTCTGCCACAACAGTATAGTATCCACTGTCTTCTTCCTTGGCACGAATTAATTTTAATATGCTCCTGTACCTATAGAAACAGAGCAGCGTTGTGTTCATTTTTTCAAAACAATACATTATTATGTTATTATATGCAGTAAAACCCAACCAATTTACTGAAAAGCAACATGTAGAGGTGTTTTAAAACAGTGTTATTTATTTTACCCAGAAGTAATCCCACTGTGTTCAGTAAGACTTAGGCTGTAATCCTATCTTACCAGAAACAAACATCTACCAATGTGTATAAGAAAAGTTTATTATCATGAAACTGCAGAATTTTAAAGTAGCTCTTCTCCCTGCTCCTAAACAGGAAGTCAATCTAATGGAACTGACTTCCAAATAACTCCTGAGAATCAGAACATGGAATTGGGATACAAGCAAAGAAAGCTACATGGTTTAAATCCAGTTGCAATCAAGTAGAATTAAGTGCTTGAAACCCACTGTTCACAATTAAATTTAAAAGAGGCTTAGGGTGCAATCCTAACCCCTTATGTCAGTGCTTTTCAGCATTGGCATAGCGGTGCCAGTGGGACATGTGCTGCATCTTGCAGTTGGGTGTCACTAACGGAGGCCTCCTCAAAGTAAGGGAATGTTTGTTCCCTTACCTCAGAGCTGCATTGCCCTTATGTCAGTGGTGGAAAGCGCTGACATAAGGGGTTAGTATTGCACCCTTATTCTAGGTTGTGAATGCCTCCATAGGGACTCAGATTCTCATCCTGGAAAGTCTTGTGTGTTTTTGTACATGGCTAACCTCTTCCAAGGGAGCTAACTTTCTGCGCTTCCTGTGCTCTGCTCAAAAAGGTATTCCTTGGATGTGTGTATTTTTGGGTGATAAGGGGACTTTAATCCTGGTTACAGGGGGTTCCTAGCTGGTTTTTGCTTTTGCCCCCTTTTTACTGATGACACTGTAGCACCTGTAAGGGGTGGTGATTGTGGTGTGACATCCTTATGTTGTGTGTGTGTGTGTGTGGTGTCCTTGGAGCACCTTTTTGTGGTTAGTGGAGGTGCCTCAGATGCAGCACTGATGATACATGGATATTGCACTAATGAGGTGCTGATGTCAGGACACTGTTCTGTGTGGGTGTTTGGGTTTTCATGAACACTGTTGGCATTTACTTGGCAGGGCTGTGCCAACATTACTGGAAGAGCCATTCCAGCATAATGCTGTGTGGACAGGCTTAGAATAAGATGGCCATCATACCAGTGTCCAAATAGGATTGAGCATTTAAAGCTGTAGGATAGATACATTCAAGAAGGCAATGCAATCACAGCCAGGATAGGAGGAGATAGCAAGAAGGAGAAGTGATAGATTGTATCAAAGGATGACTGAACAATTACATTTAAAAAAATTTTTTGTCTGTATTCTCTTGCTACCGCCCCAGTTAATTCTAGATATAGACTTTGTTCAAAGTACCAATACTTCTGAAGAGCTGCTTTGGTTTACAAATGGAGAACTTAACTGTTAAATTATGGCTGAATACCTTTGCAAGGATTTTCTTTACCTTGTCTCGTGGATCTGCTTGGAACTAGTAACAATCTCTGTGAGATTATCCATCAGAGTAACATTGTCCTTCAGCCAAACCACTTTTGGAGCTGGGTACGAATGCACATCAACCACAAAATTTTTAACTTCATGTAGGTTAACAGCTTCCATGGGGCTAAAATGAGGTTCCAGACGAATGAATCCTTTATCTGTGAAAGGACAGTGGCTTTCATGAGTATCTCTCAACACAAAGGCTGTCATGATGTTAAGATGGAAGTTGCATGGAAACTAGAAACATACTGTACCATGAACTGTGATGATGATTCTTTTGGTTTTCTTAAAATCTTTGGTCACATGTCGGGCAGCACATTCATAATCTCCAGTGTCCTTCACAGAAGCATCCGGAATAGTCAAGTTGTAAATCAGCTTCAGTCCAGGGGACTTGATGTCATCCAGAGTAATTATACCTTTGTTCTTCTACATTTAGAAGGAAGGCAGCAAAAATTGTGGTCAAACAAACTTAACCCAGGCAAGACAGAAGTGCTGATGGTCAGTAAGAAACCTGATTAAGAAATGGGAGTTTCACCTATTCTAAATGGGATATGACTCCCCTGAAGGAGCAGGTGTGCTGTGTGCAAATGCTCCTACAACCAGTCCTGCTCTTGGAGGGCAAACAGTAGCCATGGCCAGAGGCACTTCCTCAAAAAGAAGATCTCATCACAGTCATCAGATCACGCCTCAATTTTATTGTAATGAGCTCCATACAAGGCTACCCTTTAAAAATATTCAAGAATTACAACTGGTTCAGAATTCCGTAGCAAGCTTGCTGATAGATGTGGGCCATGCTTGGGGGGGGGGGGAGCAGATTGCCACAATCTTATAAGAATTACTGTAAGAAGACTATCCTTGCTGTTTCCATATTCAATTCAAGACGCTGGTCATTACCTCCTTCTGCTGTATGAGTCAACTCTTCTGTTAAGATCTTCAGGGAAGAGTTGACTCCATGTGTTATCATTGAATGATGTTTGATTGGCAGGCATGTGGCACAGAGTCTTTGTAAGAACTCCTTGTCTGTAATAGCTCCCTGTTTGTGCTTTCTTTGGGAGCCCTCCCCCCACCTTTCAAAAAGGTGCTCAAAGCCCACCTGCCAAATTATTACTTTGTGAGCTGCTGCTGCTGGAGTGACTGACCCTGCTTCCAGACAACATTCAGGTAAGTGTACATGGGATTGTCCCCTTTTAATATCTAACTGTGAAGCCAAGCAGCCCAATCCTGAGCTGCCCTGCGCACTCTAGGCAGCTGCCGCAGATGCCTTTACCTCCTCCCTCCTTTTGCCTCCTTCCTCCAGGTAAACTGAGTAGCCCTGCAATGGGGCTACTTGATTCTACAGCGACTCCTTAGGATTGGGCCCTAAATTAGCTCTACATAGTAGCCAACTTGCTTAGGAGATGAGTAGGAATTTGAGCAAAGCATTCCTAGTCCTGCTCTATTGGCCCTTTGGCTACTGTATCCACACTGGCTGTTAACTAATACTGATGAATCTAAGAATTAGACTCTCGGATTATGACTTGGAGTCATTTGTAAAGAGTCACACATTCTCATTACCAGAAACATAACATGTGGTCTGTTCTGTGAACACTCCACTTTTGTTCTGTTATACTTTCCAGGTTGAAGGGGGTGTTATTGCTCTACAACCACACAGTCCCGCTTCCTGTCAACCTCAGATGTTCCCCATCTCTCCATAACATCTTGGAAAGCTCTGCATGTTTACCAATAAAGAAGGCTTGATTCTTTGTACTCAGCTAATGTGACAAGAAATTGCTCTCCTCAGCTGTCTTTATTCCAAGAATTTAAAAAAGAAAGAAACCCAAACCCTACCCCCAGTCTTTTCTCGTAATTTGTTCAAGAACAAAATGGGTATTTACCCCTTTCCCTGGATAATTCCACTGCAGGTTCACCAACTCATTATCCAAGACCACACAAGTTACAACAATGGTTTCTCCTGTTTTATACACAGTCTTGGGGGACTCAATTTCAACCCGAAGATGTGAAGTAGCTGGAAGCAGAAAAAGAGAGAATTAACACATTTAAGAAACATGAGGCACATTGCAGAGGTTCTAAAATTCTTTTAGATATATTGAAATAAACCAGGGATCCTTTCACAAATCAGGGTCAACATTTTCTCAGGTGTTTCACATTGTGGGAGAGAGGACACTTTTCCAAAAGGAAAATTAAGCTATGTACCCTTGCTGACTCTGCAGGGTCTGGCCAGCTGTGGTACTCTTTGGTTTCAGAACATGTTGCAAGCAGCTGTGGTTTTGTCAAATATGAGATACAACCCTCATAATGAGGAATAGGGTTGAATGGTAGGGTCATGGGCTTCAGGATGATATGGAGATCTATCTGCAGAGCATCTTTGTGGAACAGTAACACAGTAATCAGTGTTGGGGGCAGTCAATACAGGGCATTTCCTAATCTCTACTGCTATGTTAACTTTATCTTAAATTATCAGCAATTACACCCATCAGAGCAGGACAAGCAACTCAAACTCATCATTTTGTCCCTCCTTTTGAGACAGTATATAAACAGGTACCTATGTAAACATAGACGACAAATTCCCCAGAGAGAAATTCTACTGTCTTGACAGTGGTCTTGCATGTATAAGAGCCAGCAGAAAAGTTTCCAATGAAGCCCTGCTTGTTGTCGTAAAAGGCATAAGTGATTTTCCCTTCACCGTTCATTAAAGTTACTTGAGCATTAGGGTTGGTTGTGCGGCAAGGGATGATGGAAGACTCATCTTCATCAGTGACGACGACAAACTCTTCTTCTTGGGATGTAGGAACAAAAGGGACAGCTGGATCTGTTGAGACGAAGAGGATTTTTCCCATCAAAAAGTGTACAGAGAATGGTAACTTTAATTTCTTGGGCCTTCGTACTGTAATCTAGGGGTTCCCACAGTGTGTGCCACAATGTGTTAAGGGATTGCTGTTACGTGAAAATCCCCTTTTTCCTTTTGTCCTTTTATATCTGGTTATGTTATTATGGACTAAAATATCATACAGGCCAAGCAAACAGGCCCAATTTCCAGAACCCTGGTAAAAGTCACAAGTTTACACTAACTCCAGCTCTCCATGCACACAGCAGCAAAGACTTTAGCAGCAAAGACTTTAGCAGCAAAGTCTAAAGGGTAAATTGTTGTCTTAATCGCTGTAGATCTTTGTTTAAATGTTTCCTATTGTTGTAGCTTAATCACTCTTAAGTACTCTTAAGTTTGCAAACTGCCTTCCCCCCCCCCCCCAGGAGGTCAGTCATGGCTGATACCCGGTCATCCTGTTTTTCTTGCATGCTCCACGCGTCCCACTGTGTGTAGTGAGCATGCGCATCCAGGACAGCTCTAGGCCACATCCGGGTCATTTAGGTCAGCATCCAGGTCACAGCAAAAACCCTTAAAAGAGAAGGCTGCCATGTGCTCTCTCTCTCTCTCTCTCTCTCTCTCTCTCTCTCTCTCTCTGGCTGCCCATCAAGGCAGAGGTCCTCCATAGGACTCTTCCCCCTCCCATCCAACTGCTCCTCAGGACAGGTAACTATAT
The DNA here is from genome assembly GCF_035046505.1 of Tiliqua scincoides. Classification (NCBI taxonomy): domain Eukaryota; kingdom Metazoa; phylum Chordata; class Lepidosauria; order Squamata; family Scincidae; genus Tiliqua; species Tiliqua scincoides. The sequence goes on from NC_089826.1 coordinate 66,715,527, forward strand.
CTTGCATCTGGAACCTTTTCCCTGCTTCCCCCCCTTTTTCTCCCCTTCTCTACCCATCTTTAGTCAGCAACTGGGTTGGCAGATCAGGGACCCCTAAAATCCTTCCCTGAAATCTTTCCCTTTTCCTGATTTCCTCAGATGCACCAAATACTGCTGACATCCAACCACCATGAAAGCTAGGTACAATATATATTCAAGAACTAGAACCAAGAAATGTGCATTATGTTTACCTTTGTGCTTTTGTAATAAAACTATAATCTTGTACTGAAAGTTGTCTTTCTCTCAGTCTCTTTTCAAGCTAAAAAGGAATTTCTTTGCATTACGCTGTCTTGTTATCTAGCCTGCGATCCTGAAGTTTCCAAAAGGGTAATATAATAATTCCCCTTAAAACATAACAGCCCTTTTTGGTAACATTGTGGCACACTCATTGGATATCCACAGAGGTCCCTCGTGGGATATCCATAGGGGCCCTTTGTACCTGTTCTCCAGGTGTTGCCATCTTGTGGGATCCAAAATGGCAGAACCCGGCTGAGCTGGGAAACAGAGACTGCGGGGCATCATGACCCAGCCAACCACTGGAATACAGTCATAGCTCAGTGGTACCCAGACATTTTTTGCATACAGAAGCTTCCAGGTTCCATCCATCACATAGCATCTCCAGCTTTGCCTCGGTCCCCATCTGAAATCATGGAGAGCCACAGCCAGCATCAACAATACTGAAGCAGATGATCTAAGGATATGGCTTGATATACAGCACTGGTTCCCAACCTGTGGTTGGGGGACCACAGGTGGTCCGAGAGACCCTGAGAAGTGGTCTGCAAAGTCTCAGGGAAAAAAAGATGGCTTTTGATCACTTCCAGCATGCTCTCCCATGGACCACCAGAGAGGGTGGAGAATGAACTGCCCACAAAAGCCAACAAACCACAAATCTTCACTGTAAATAACACATCTAATAAATCTCTAATTACTACAAATTTAATTGTATTTTTTGTGTGAAGGGGTGAAGGTTTCATGCAGGGCCCGCAAGAGGGGGTTCAGGGGGTAATTTGTACCTGGGCCCAGGGCCCCATAGGGGTCCCAGGAGCCTTAGAAGGGCCTCCAGAAATTTTCTAGAATCTTCTGTTTTCCAATCTCACCCAGACTTGCGGCTCACATGGGATGCTGGGTGTATGGCAGCTGTGGCTGCCACAAGCCATATGTGCTTGGCCAAGGAATGCATACGTGACACTCCTGAATACTGTCAAATCTGGGAAGAAACTGGCCTGCTATTGTATCACTTTGGCTTGTGGATCTGCTTACCATGAAGGAGTGTATCAAGGACGCAACTGTAGTCCCACAGCTGCAGAAGAATGTTTTGATACACACAGGACACTTTCCATTCCAGTGTGAGCCTAAATATGATGATCTAATTTTCTGCAATCACTTTCTATATTTAAAAAATCTTAGAACTTAGGAGTGTGTTTGCTTTTTTGTTTTACTGCATCTAGCAGCTGACACTGTGTGGGCAGCTAGAACTGGGCTCCAAAGATTCTTCCTGCTGTGGTCACCCTCCCCCTGCCTTGTTTTGCCTCCTCCCCACCCGTTCTGCCCAACCATGTCACCACCCTCCCCCACTCTGTTTCACCCCCTTCCCTCCCCCTTTGGGAAGGGGCCTTAAAGAAACATGTATTCCCCTGATAAAATTCTTTTTGGAGGCCCTGGTTGCACGTGGTCCACACTAATGCCAATTCCCGTGGTCCACAGGTGCCTAAAGGTTGGGAACCACTGACATAAAGGGAGCTACATATCTCCCTCCCCATGACCAGTAGAAACAGAACAGGAAAAAAAAATGCAGAATCATTTATGCAAAATAAGATACATCATGCAAAGTTGCTCAATTTATATCCTTTATACAGGTGGCAGAATAAAGCTTTTCTCTGTGTCAGGTCCTGGTATCTCTCACCATGAAATTTTGATTTATTTCTTTTTGCACAGAGTACATGCAGTGCTGTTAATAAGCAGTTCAGATTAAGGTCGTTCATTGATCTAAGCCAGGGATGCCCAAACCCTGGCCCTGGGGCCACTTGTGGCCCTCAAGACCTCTCAATGCAGCCCTCAGGGAGCCCCCAGTCTCCAATGAGCCTCTGGTCCTCCAGGGATTTGTTGGAGCCCACACTGGCCCGACGCAACTGTTCTCAGTGTGAGGACAACTGTTTGACCTCTCGCATGAGCTGCGGAATGAGGGCTACCTCCACTGCTTGCTGTTTCACATCTGTGATGCAATAGCGGCAGCAAAGGAAAGGCCAGCCTTGCTTTGTGCAAGGTCTGTTATAGGCCTTGAGCTATTGTAAGACCTTCATTCATTCATATAAGTTCATCTTTAATATATTCATTTATGTAAACTTATGTAAATTTATTCAAATTTTAAATGTAAATTAATTCTTTTTTCCCCTGGCCCCCAGCACAGTGTCAGAGATCTGATGTGGCCCTCCTGCCAAAAACTTTGGACACCCCTGATCTAAGCAGAAAGAAACCATATCCTACAGTCTTGCAAACTTTTATAGTAAAGAGTCTCCTCCTTGTTTAAAAACCCAGATCTCAGAGTATCCAAGTTAGTCTTGTAATCATGACAAAATCACTTTCGCAAGCTTGGGACGTTTATCACATTTGATAGGGGAAAAAATAAAACAAAACATTGAGTAGATAGAAGTCAAAACCCAGCAAAACAAGAATTTGCAATACATGCTGACAGACCTTGCAGCAGTTATTCAAAGATCACAGCATATATGCCTATATCCCATAAATTCAATGTATTTGGTTTCCAAATGTAATGTGCACAAAGGGTATTCTCAGAGTTCCATTGCCCTGCTCATTTTGCTTTGGATTTCTTTCAGCATATAGCTTTTAAAAGCTTTCTGCTTTCAATAAAGAAAATGGCTTCCACCTGTGCCTTCATTGTTTTTCCAGACAAAGTTATGGCTCTCTTTAAAAAAAAGATCATTCATAATGGAAAGAGACATTTTCATTAGCATAATAAAGAACAAAAAGAAACCATTTAGGATCAGCAACTCTGGGGAACTCATTTCCAAAGGGAAAATCTCAAATAGAAGTTACCTCTGGACAAATGGAAAAGCCACCTTAGTAGCAGGGATGTGCAGTGTGGGGGCATCAGGTGAAACAGAACCATCCTACAGTAGTCCACAGAAAATAGCTGCAGCCTCACCTGTGACTGTATATGTACTCTACCCACTGAGTCCGTGTGTGCATGTGAAGTACATGCTTAGTCGTAGTGGTGGAGGCTGTGACTATTCTCTGTGGACTATGATGAGGTGGTTCTGCCTCACCTGATGCCCCCACAGCACTTGTCCCAGTAGTAATTCAGATACAACTACCCCACATGAAACTATGAAAATCCGCAGTATAGATTTACCCTATAGACTTAGACAAAGGTCCCTTTGACACTGGTCTCTGCATGGTAAGCAAGCAGACACTGGTCCCTGCATGGTAAGCCCTGCTCACACTTTCATCAATCATCATTATCATAATACAGGTATTTATATACCGCCTTTCTTGGTCGTCAGATTTCTCCTCAGACTTTATTCAAGGTGGTTTACATAGGCAGGCTAATTAAATCCCCGTAGGGATTTTTACAATTGAAAGAAGGCTCAGCCAGATCAGGTGAGCTTTCTAATAGGCATGGTGGGCCCTCGGCCAGTGCCAGACCTGACCAGCCCCAGCTCCTGCCACCCCTGCGCATTGTGTCACTGCCCCCAATGGTTCTGACAGTGAATGGAAGGGGCCACTTATACTGCGTGTTGCAGTGCCTGCTGTACTGACCACCCCGTGGCTATGCTACTGCACTCCAGCATACTCTGCGCTCGGCAGGATTGAGCCTATAGGTGTCTCCTATCTGTCATGTCAGTCAGCATCTGGTGGGCCACTGTGAGACACAGGAAGCTGGACTAGATTTGTCTAGTGGCCTAGATCCAACAGGGTTTTTCTTATGTTTGCAGTCATTGCACACTCTTTAGTTTTCATTATGACAGTGGGGGACTTCTTTGCATACGTAAAACACAATCCCCCTGGATCTCAAACTTCAATAGGGGAAAATGTTTTGAAGAGACTCAACTGATTCCTTAATTCTAAAACAAACTGTGATAATGGTTTTCTAATTGTGTTCTGGGGGAGGCTGGGATTCTCGGATTCCTCAGCTGCTATTCAAGGATATCTCAGTGAGAAGATCAGTAAGGTCAGGCAAGCTCCTCTGAGGGGTAATTTGCCTGCCACTACCAATAGCCAGTGATGCTCACCTATAAGTATTAGGTATTTTGTAGGGCAGTGGGTTCTCAAATTTTTTAGAGCAGTGCTTCTCAAACTGTGGGTCAGGACCCACTAGGAACTCAATCCTGAGCTCTGTGCAATGGCTTTCTGCCAGCACACACTGTTGCAAACATGCTGTAAGGCACATTCGCAGGGCTTAGTGGCAGCCAGTGCCACGGCTACCCCAGTGCGAGTCCACACTGGGCCAGCGCCAGTGGGAAGCTGGCAGTTTGCCACTCGGCAGTCGCCCAGATTGCTTGGCAGCAAAGAGATGAGTGGGAGGTGCGGGGTGAGGCGGGAAGGAGGCGTGGCAGGGGAGGGGAGGGAGGGGGGCAGAACCAGTGGAACTCAGCTCCACTGGATCCAGAGCCCCACATAGAGCCCCTCAGCTTGACACAGAACTCTGTTACTTTGCGCCTGCTCGATAGTGGGCACAGAATCGAGTAGCCCCATTGTAGAGCTACCTTCCTTAAGCGGAAGAAGGAACCAAAGTCCCCTTCTCCTGAGGAGGCAGCAACAGCTGCCTGGGGCACATTGGATGCCCCAACTGCCATTTTGGTGCTGTGGCAGCCCCAGGCAGCTCAGAATTGGGCTGTAGGTAGGTTGCAAGCTAATTTCAGGTGGGTTCCCATTCATTTCAATATTTTATTTTCATTATATTAGACGATGCTACTATGGTATGTGACTGAATTTGGGGTAATGTTACAGATCTGTACTTTTAACAGGCTATGCTTTTAACAATGATAGTCAATGGGGCTTACTGCTGGGTGAATGTGGATAGGATTGCAGCCTAGGATTGTTAAAAATTTTCCTTCTTGATGATGTCACTTTTGGCCATATCATCATTTCCAGGTTAATGACGTCACTTCTGGTGGTCCCAACAGATTGCCATTCTAAAAAGTGGGTCCCAGTGCTGAAAAGTGGGTCCCAGTGCCACCCTAGAGGCAACTGCCTGATATATTAATGCCAAGGGGGAATATAATGGTGATTGGGCAGCTATGCTCCCCCCACAAGTAGCAGCTTGTTTAACCCTTGATGTACATAATCTGCCCCAGTTTCACAAACCACCAAAAATTGGATCACAATCCACTGGTAGGTCCTGAACACATAATTTGAGAACTGCTGCTGTAGGGTGTGCATAAAATTCACGCAGAGTGATGACAAGGGTTAACAGATAATGGGCAGTGTGAACAAAAATCTTGTCCAAAATCCTCTTCAGTGCATACGTAGGGAACATGCAAGAGGTCTCAGAAAGATTCCCTAAAAAATTTTTAAAACTACTGTCTCTCCAAACAATCTTTCTCCAATCTTTCAAAATAAGTTCACATTTTTCGAGAGGTATGGTTTGCAAATTCAGACCTAGGAAGTGCTCTGTATTATATTTTAGAACAGCTCCAAAAATATTCATTTTAGAGCGCAATCCTAAGCAACTTTCCAGTACTGGCTTACCTGTATCAGTGGGGCATGTACTGCATCTTGCAGTTGGGGGGCAGTCATGGAGGGTTTCTCAAGGTTACACAATGTTTGTTGCCTTACTTCAGAGTTGCATTGCCCTTATGTTGGTGCTGGAAAGTGAATTGTGCCCTTAATCTACTGGAAGAACCATCATCGTTTCAAGTCTCTCCACAACCATGCCATCCAGGAGCCCCATGGAAGCCCACCATAGATACAGCGTCATGACTCAACTTACCCGGTACATAGACATAGATATCCTTTCCTTCCACCTCACCATCTTCCTCTTGAGAATTATTGTAGTAACAAGTGTACAATCCAGTGTGAGATGCCGAAGCTTTGACCACTTCAAGCACAGTCACAAAAAGGCCACTGTTGTTCTCTTCACTCCTGATGTCTACAGTATAATTCCCTTCAGGTATTGGGTATTGCCAACTCACTTCACTGTCTCCAGAGCACCTCAGGGTGAAGGAGGAATTCAGCTGAACAACCATTTCGTCTTCATTTGGAAAAATTGTGGGGAGTAATGGCTGACAAAAGACTAGCCGTGGTCCTGTGAAAAGTAAAAAAAGAAAGAAAAGTGTGACATGTTGCTAGGAACAGTATTTTTACCTTACTATTTGTGAGGAAATAAATTATTACCTCACTTTGATCACTGGCCATTTTTATGAAAGAGGTCACAGTGATCTCATCTGACCTCAGCTAAGCAGGGTCAGGCCTGGTTAGTACTTGGATGGGAGACCGCCTGGGAATACTGGGTGCTGTAGGCTTATACCATAGTCTTTCGAGACTGAAGGTTGCCAACCATTCTGCAGCATGTGGAACACATGCTTTTAATATAGGCAGCCACATCTCCCATTAAGAGATATCAGGTGTAACAATATGTATGTAATTATCAGCCCAAAACCATGCTTCCCCCCCCCCCCACTGATGCAGCGATGACAAAACTGGTACCGCTGCATCATGCAAGGAGGGAGCAGATGCAAAGATTTCCTGTGGGTAAGGGAATGTTTGCTAAAGATTAAAGGAAGATTGGTGAATATCACCTCCCCTCCCTTGAGAATCAAAACACCTTCCATTTGTGGAACCATGAGGGAGGATACAATTCCTTGTATTCCTACAATACAATCCTGTTGACCATTTGTGCCAGCAGAATGCACATTCTGAGGGTGTAAACAGCTTTATGGCTGTTGCAAATGTGCCAGTGGACATGGCCTGGCTGCCACTGTAGGTGGCTAGGGGTCAGGAGGAAAGTTGGGAAGGGTGGAACAGGGCAGGGGGTGAGCGGAAAAGGGAGGCTATGGGTTGAGAGGAGGATGGATTGGGCCTAGGAAGGCGGTGGGTTCAGCAACAGCAATACCTGCCTGTTAGATCCAACTTCACAGGTCAATGCAGAGTTGTGCCAGCTATAGATCTGGCACATGTCCAAGTCCATGGCCTACATCCAAGTCCATCTGGCACACATCCATGGCGGCTGATGGGGCTTATCCCAGGGCATAGTAAACAAATGTTTCCTTATCCCAAGGAGGCCTCCACATGCCAAAACTCCCCCATGGGATACAACGGAAGCCACACTGATGCCACTACATCGCCACACAGGGACTTAGGATTGGGCTGTAAATGTTTGTCTTTAGAGCTAAATACAGTATGCTTAACACCTGGACTGATGTCAGAGGTGGGCCAAGTCAGGTACTGGCTGAGGGCTCACCTGGCCAGACTGAACCCCAAACCCCCCAATACACTAGTGCTAGTATACCACTAGACAATGGTGAAACAAGTCAGCTGAGAGATTCATGCCATTGCTATACCTAGCACCTTCAACTAAAAAGGGTAGTGTCTCTCAGAGGCTATGTTATCACAAGATCACTGAGGGATGCTCCCATTGGCCAGTGATGGGATGGGAGAAGCCATTATTACTGCTGCACATCACCAACTACACGTTGGGGGGACATGGGGGGGCAACATTCGAGGGAGGACCCAGTGCATGGCTTTATCTGAGAGCCTCCAACAACCTGGTGCTGACTCTACTTGAGAATTTGTGTCCACATAAGAGCCCCTCTGGATCAGGCCAAAGGCCCATGGAGTCCATCTTCCTGTATCTCACAGTGGCCCACTAGATGCCTCAGGGAGCACACAAGACCACAAGAGACCTGCATCCTGTTGCCACTCCCTTGCACCTGGCATTCTGAAGTAGCCTACTTCTGAAACCAGGAGGTTGCTCATATCCATCATGGCTTGTAACCACTGTCGGCCTGTTCTTCTATAAATCTGTCCAATCCCTTTTTAAAGGCACTGAGGCCAGACACCATCACCACATCCTGTGGCAAGGAGTTTGATAGACCAATTACATGCTGGGTAAAGAAATAGAAGGGTATCTATCATATCCTCTCTAGGAAGAGAAATAATGGGGTGTTGAGGGGAAAACAAAAAGCAGACTCATGGAACCAGTTTTTCTTTGAAATCAGATTCTCATCATAAGAATAATCAAGTTCTCTTTGTCTTTGTTCAATATATGCGAACATTCAGTGAGACTAATGGCCCAATTCTATCCTTGCGGTACGCTGGCATACCATGAGGTATGTCGTCATGGCAACAGCTCTGCAGAGCACTGCTGCTCGTGTAAAGGTTGGAAGGCCTCATGCCCCCAGCGATGCAGTGCAGACCAGCTGCTGATGGGGTTCTGCCAGTGGAGGAAGTGGCACCTGCCAGTGGATATGGGGCACCATTTCTGAAACCCCGGAACCGGTCCAGAGACACCCCTACAAGGTTCCACAAAGCTACACCAACAAAAGAGCTAACGTAGCTTCGAGGAGTCCCATAGGGGACCAGGCAGCAGCCAAGGAGTTAAATGAAATTTCCCTTTACTTATCTCTCCTTGCCAGAGCGCAGGATGCAATGGATGTGGTATCAGTGGCCCTGAACCATGCACACTGGACTGGAATAGTATCGGGCCAGAAGTTGTTTTAGATGGCTTAAGCAGTCCAAAGAGGGTACTACTTGTATACTACTTCAGAATTCTGAACTCAATAACATCTTCCAAAAGAGGAATACTGTTACCTGTCAAGAGGCACCCCAGGATCAGGAATGTCCTACAGGAAGGACCCATTGTGATGGTTAACTGAAACCAGAGGAGGAAATAAGAAAGACACAATTAATGAAGATACAGAAAATGACTATAGTACATCTGTGATAAGTATCAGCAACTTGAAAGTATATGTCACTTATGTTAAAGGTTCTGTACTGTCAAAAGTGAAAAATTCCACCAGGTGTGTCCAGCTTTAGCCTGTTCACTTTTATATTCAAGACCAGATCCATGTTACATCCACCAGGGATACAATTAGGTGCATCCAGAGTGTTTCAGATGGCATGGCATGTTTCAGTCTTTATTGTAAAATTTTAGGGTGAATATTATTATCTCCATATTACAATGGGGGAGACTGAGGCTGAGAGGAAATGGTTAAATCCACTTTGTGAACTCATCATAGAAGTGAAATTTGAGCTGAGTTATAATCACTTAGGGCCAAATCCTATCCACTTTCCAACCCTGGTGTAGCCATGCCAATGGGGTGTGTGCTGCATCCTGTGGTAGGAGTGTTACATGAAAATCCCCCCCCCTTTTGCCTTGTAGCTGTGATTTTCTCTCTCTATATCTGGTTATGCTATTATGGACTATAATATGCAAGCTAAACTGTTCTCCCAGCATACAGGTCACATTTCCAGAACTTTGGTCAAACCACAAGCTCAGTTAGTTTATACAACCTCCACCCCACCCCACCCCACCCCATAGTCACACATTATGGGAGGAAGACTTGTGTCTTAATCCAATCACCATTTAAGCATCTCCTACATTACTGTATGCAAACTTGAACTGCCTTCCATGATTTCGGGGTTGAAATTGTTTCTGATTCATTGTATTGTACCTACATCCTGTATTTTTTCCACACAGTCTTTAAGTTACCTTTGCTAGGAAGCCAGCCATTGACCCCCTGATTAAATTTTGCTGATAACTGATACCTACATTCTGATCCCCATTCAAACATATACATATGAAAGCAGTACTCCAAGCACCCAGCATTGTGTTAGCAATCAAACTACCTTCCAGCTCAGCACTATGCACTGTCTTCCAACCGACTTATAAGAGAGGTCTTCCTCTCCCCCCCCCTCTCCAGACCCAACACATCTGTGTTGTGTCAGAGGGTCCTCTTCACAGGACTCTCCCCCCCACACACACTCCAACTGCTCTACAGGACAAGTAACTATCTTGCGCCTGGAAACGCTTTCCCTTCTTCCCCCCCTTCCTCCCCTTCTCTTCCCATCTTTAGCTAGCAGCTGGGGTTGGCAGAGCAGGGATCCCTAAAAGCCTTCCCTACAACCCCCTTCCTCAGATACACCCAATACTCTCCATACGTAACCACCATGAAAGCTATGTACACTGTATTCAATCATTAGGTTCAAGAAACATACCTTTATTATTTCTCCATTATTTTACCTTTGTTCTTTTATAATAAATCCATAATCTTTACTGAAAGTTATCTTTCTCTTAGTCTCCTCTTCAAGCAAAAGGGAATTTCTCTGCATTACGCCATCTTGTTATCCAGCCTAAGGTCCTGATGTTCCAATAAGGGCAGTGTAATAATTCCCCTAAACAAAACAGCCCTTTCCGTAACAGGAAGGTAATTACGGAAGCCTCCTCAAAGTAAGGAAGTGTTTGTTCCCTTACCTCCAGGCTGCACTGGCACTGGAAAGTCGGATAGTATTGGGTCCCAAGCTAGTTGCTATATCAGTTCCTAGAAGAAACACAGGTCTAGCTTTGATCTAGTTCAGTTCAATACTGAATAGCTAGAATGAAATTATCTTCAGTGCAAATTCTGAGGCTACAATCCTCTGCACATTTAAGTGGGAGCGATCCCACTTAAATGTGCAATCCTCTGCACATTTAAGTTGCTTACTTCTCAGCAAACATGCTGACTCCAATGCACATTACACTGTTCACAGAAGGGAAGAGTCTGTCACGATTTGAAGTTTTTAGTTTTGCTATTTTTGTTAACATTTTTAGATGTATTTCCATTGAGAAATCATAATTCCCTTGGTCAGTTGCTTATATGGAAACTCTTTAGCTAGACCCAAGGAAGAACATGTCACCATGTTTATATAACATTTCATCATCTGAAGAGCATGACATTACCACCATCACCTGATTCTCTTTTAATCTTTTGCACAGTGAATTGCCATAAATCAACAGATAATCTCCCCACAACTGGCAACCTTGTCTCTGAGTACCATGAGTAATTTACAGTCTAGGATAATCAAACTGCCCTCCTGCTCCTATCCAAAAGGCAAGCACCAACCTCTCTTTTCCAGTAAAACCTCCTTTGAAGCCAATGGAAATTACTTTACGAGTGGGAGAACTGGCCTGTTTCTATAGCGTGCAGGAGGCTCCCCAAAGACAGCATTCATGATGCACACTTACAGGGCCACTAACAGGCCAATCCTATCCCAAAACGGAATATCCACTGGCCCAACTTTTGCCCCCTTCCCCAAGGAAAGCCCCAATTCCACAATAGGGCTTCTCAAGTCTCAAGATGTGAGAGCTTCCACGTCAGGCTTTGTAGCCCAAGACAGAGGATAGGATCCAGCAGAGCAGGGCTCTACCAGTCCCATCCCCCTCTCGGGCCAGTCCCCACCCCACCCTCTTCCTCACCCTGGAATGCCTTCCCCCTACCCCAAAGGCCTTTACTGCCACCGAGCTCTTAGCTTGTTCTGGGCAGCGTCCGTTCGGCATTGGGCCCAGCATTGAGTGGTGCTGGGCTGGCCCTGGCACTCCCTCCTCTCCAGGTGTCCCGGACGTGCCTTATGGCACATTTGCACCACTCAGTGCCAGCACTGGAGACCCATAAGACTGGGTCCTAAGGCTCTAATTACCTTAAGCACAGTGACACAGTTACCTTAGCAAGGCGGCACATACCTGTGGCTAAACTGAACACTGCATGTACCCTGTGCTCAATGAGCTAAGGACGAAGCAACAAGCTAAGGATGAAACCAACATTTTTCTCAATTATGTCAGACATTCACCAGACGTTTTGATAATCATTACCAACTGTCTGATATGCAGTGCTTGACATCCACAGATATTTGTTCAACAGTATTTGGTAGATGACATGCAATGGTATTTACAGTATTTGGTAGATGACATGCAATGGTCAGCTACCAAATCTTTGAGGCATGTTACAAATCTAAGGCTGCAATCCAATTCTGTAGTTGGACTTAGAACTGGAAGATCCAGGTTCAAATCCCGACTTAGCCATGTAGCTTCCTGGATTACCTTGGGCCAGTTACTGTCTCTCAAACTAACCTACCCCACAGAGTTGTTGTGAGGATAAAAGGAGGGAAGGAACTAGGCACACCACCCTGAGCTCCTTAGAGGAAGGGTGGTATAAAAATGTGAATCAACATCATCATCATCATCATCATCATCATCCAAGGCATATTACCTTACAACTGACAATCAGTACCTCCTTCCTCTTGTAACAAACAATTAAATGAAAGTGAAATATTACAGTGCTGTTATATCAGACTCAGGACCCAATTCTAGCCAACTTCCCAGCACTGGTGTAGCTGCAATGCAGCCCAGAGGTTAAGGGAACAAATCTTTGCATAAGATGAGGAGGCTTCTGTGACTGCCTCCTCACTACAGGACTCAGTGCAGGGCCCATTGGCACAGCTGCACCAGCACTAGAAAATGAATAGGATTGGGCCCTCGTTTGTGTAACATCTCTTTGCTCAATAAAAGAAGTGAATGCTTCAAGCAGCAGACTAAAGGCACTAGCAAAGCCTCTTTAAATAAGTTGCACTGAGTTGAGCAAGACTTAATTCCAAATCCCTGTGCAAAGGATCACAGCTTGACTCATTGCCATCTGTGAAAAATGGTTCCAAGGTTATAAAACACAGGTGGTGTGTGTGGTGCACACTACATTATGAACTTAACAGCATGTCAGTGTAGAGCATTAAACCTGAGAGAGGCTGGAATGATTTACTGGCCACTGAGATGACTGCAACTGCCATAAGTCTTCCCTTGTAGGAGTGGTGGGTGAATCACAACCTGCATTTCACCACCAAGACTGACAAGCTAGCATCAAACAGACTCCTGCACAACAACTTCAGAAATTCAGCTGATGGCATTCCTGCAGAAACAAGTCATTTGCCTTGGTTTTTCAATTAGCTATAATGGCCATGTGTTTATGTAACTGACTCCTACTGATAACAGGCTCTTGGACATCAAAGTCATCTTCCCTCCCAGCTTTCTTTCCCCCACTTTTTATCACAGCTCTATCCTGCCTTTTTGCTAGATAAAGAAGCCACATTACAGACATCATTAAAGAATTCCCATAGTCTGCTTTGGTTTGTTAGCCCCTATTACTTCAAGCTGCCTCTATCATCTATACTTGTGGTTCAATCCTAGATATCTAAGCAGAAGCAAGACCAACTGAATTCAATGGAACTTACTCTATATAAACTTTGAGTTCCAGGCTTTAGAGCTATCTGATTTTGAAAGAGAGAGGGGTGCGGGTGGGGGAGAGAGAGACTGGAAGGAGCTGGCATACCAACAAGTTGGAGAATTTAAATCACATAGCTAACATGATATTCCATGCTGGGAATAAAGTGAACATTCTGGAATAAAGTTCACTTAAAACAAACCCCACCTAGACTGAGAAGAAAAGAACATGTGTGTGCCTCTGCTGAATGATCTTGAAAAAACTGATCTGAATGAAGTATAAAGTCTCTTTCAAATTAATGTAGACCAGTGGTTCTCACACATTTAGCACTGGGACCCACTTGTCATGACTGGACATTATCATTATCATCATAATGTCATCATTAAGCAGGAACATTTTTAACAATCCTAGGCTGCAATCCTACCCACACTTACCCAGGAGTAAGTCCCATTTACTATCATTGCTAAAAGAACATATATAGTAGCTTGTGAAAAGTACAGGTCTGTAAACATTTCCCCAAATGCAGTCACATGCCATCATAGCATCAAGTCTGATGTATTAAAAATAAAACATTGGGGACCCACCTGAAATTGTCTTGTGACCCACCTAGTGGGTCCTGACCCACAGTTTGAGAAACACTGATGCAGACCATTTAATTCTGAACAATGATCAAAATGATCAGTAGATTGGAGAGCATATAAAACATTTTAGTTTAAAAAAAAAATGACCAAAGGGCAACCTAAACTTAAAGGCTTGTGAATATTGAAGAGATAAAAACTTTTCACCCATAGGGTTACAAAGCCACCAGCATTGACCTAGAATCTCCTGGAATCAGCAGCAATCTCCAGCAGAGCCTTGAAAACCATCCTGGAGAAGGCCAGGCAGTGTGGCAGTTGAGGCAGGGGCAGGACAGGAAGGGTGTTGGTGACAGCCATACTTACTAATATTCTATTCGCCTTTCCTCACACTGAACTGTGCTCCCCTTGAGTCTCCTTGGGCTTATGCAGCTAAATAGTGAGCATAGGTCCAAGGAAACTCATTGAAGTCCAGCTGGCCTACGGGGAGGAACATAGCAAAGATTTTTACTTACAGATACTTCTCTTGGGCTTTCTGTTTCCCTCCCCATAGCATGCAGTGATGTTGCATGCTATGGACTGGCAGGAGATAGGATTGAGCCCTTAAAAGTGCTTGGTATTGACTGACTGGGAAGCATCCATTGTTAGTTGCAGCCTTAACATTATTGTTCTGATTCTTTACATTTCCTTTGTCTCAAGATTCTATATTAATATGATCAAAATTACCATGACTCCATTCTAGCCTGTTGATTTTTTTTGTGCCTTCAAGTAAACATTTATCTTATGATGATGGTCAGATTAACAAGAATCATCAGAAAACACAGCAATCAAATTCTATATCATATTTTTTCCCCCCCAAACTTTCCTTATAGTGTATGGAACATATTATACAAATTGTTGATTCCATTCACTGTGGGGTACATTTCAAAGGGGAATTTGGCCTGCCATCTGTGGAAGGGCGAGATTTGAAAGAAAAGTTATCAAAAACCAAATCAGCTGTTCCACCATTCTTCAGTGCAAAAAACAACGCAATCATATGTAAGCTTACTTGGGAGTAAGCCCCATGGAACTCTATTTAACAGTTTCTGAGTAAAACATGCATATGACTAGACTACGTGAACATTTAAATTTTTTTCCTTTAGTACCTATATATATTTATATCTATAAATACAAATCATCAGTCTCATAGTACAAATAAATCGGGGAGGGGGAGTCAGTATTGGGTATAAAACTGTTAGATAAACTAATCTCATTCACTTTCCCAATTTATAATGGCCACTTCTCAACATTCTCTTTCTTTCTCACAGTCTGGCAGGAACATCTCTAGAGTGCTGATGGACAAAGAGGAGTCAGAGAACTGGCTTCAGAACATAAGAAGAGCCCTGCTGAATCAGGTCATAGGCCCATCTAGTCCAGCTTCCTGTATCTCACAGCGGCCCACCAAATGCCCCAGAAAGGGGCATGCTTTGGAAAGGAAAGACAGAGTGCTTTGGAAAATGCTTTGGAAAGGAATGCTTTGGAAAGGAAAGGAAAGAGAATGGAATGGAGCCAGGGAGGACAGACAGAAGCAAGAAAATAAATTCTTTCTTCCTTCCTAAAATACCTCTTGACCCTACCTGTGAAATTTCATGCTGAATCACATTGAAGAAACAAGGAGTTCTCTGCTGATTCAAGAACATAATTTGTCGGCAATTACTCTAACTGGCCAGAAGATGGCGGTGTTGAACCACAGTAATGCAACCTTGTTTCGGTCCTTTGACTGATGGAAATTTTGTGTCATTGGTGGCAGATCAAATTTGGAATGGCTCCAGATTGCCTAAACAACATCTGCTGGAAAACTGCAATTTTAAAATGGAAATAATTTGTATTTCTGTTTTGCTTTAGTCAGGAGTCATGACCCTGTCGCCCAAGAAACTGCCCTAGCGTTATTAGAATTAAGTAAGAAACCTTTCTGTTTTCAGTTCTGCATAATGGCGAGATTATCCAACAAAGGCAAAGGACTGGAATATTATGGATCATCACGTGCTAACAAGTCTTGCCTCCCCTGAGGAAACAGTCATCAACCAAATCCTTCTTTTCCCAGAAAGCCTCAAGAAAGCCTAATAAAAAAAGAAAATCATTTTGAAGAAAGCTGTATATTTTGCAAGCTTCATTTAAACATGTGGAGGGGGCCACCTGCAACTTTTCACAGTTCTTGGCTCTTTTCCCTATAAAGCTCACCAAAAACTCCCAGTCCAGGGAATAGTGGGGGGTTGTGAAGCTGTCAATGACTCCAAAGAAAAGAAAAATGAGCAATAAAAGAGCTGGCTTTTTATACTAGTTTCAGATGTGATAAACTGGGGGGGGGGGGAAGAACCCCTAATGAATTACAAGGCCAAATTCTCCACCTAGCAGATGTCCAGGGGCTATGTCTCAAATGTTTTGCCCACCCACCCCCCATGGCTACTTCTTCCTTAATCTGATTCACATCTATTTCCCAAACTCTTTTTCCTTTCCCCCTCCCTTGCCATTACCCACTGCATTTCACTTTTTTGAAGTTTCTACAGCCCAGGAAAAGAGACAATTAAAGGGCAGGGGACAATCAGACTCTGAAATGGGGCCTATGTTCTGTTGCCTATATATTTTCTTATGCCAGCAGAAGGACCATTGATGTGCTGAAAGTTTGCTTCAGGACCCATGGACGGATTCCAGAGGTAAGCTGGACCCATTTCAAGAATGGGCCTGCTTCTGAATGCCATCCTTCCATTTGTGGCCTTCAGATTCTGCAAGTGCTTGAATTGTGTGCAGCGAGGGGGCTGTGGATTATACTCCAAAGTGTCCGATACCTCCCTGCAGTAGAAGAAACATTGAAATGGTGCTTCACCATCATTTCACAAAGTTTTAAATAGTTTGCATTTGAGAACTACAAGCCGTTAAGTCACCTGTTCAATGCAAGTGTGACCTCATACTCCTGGATTTCAATCAAGCCTCATGACTTGGATGACATATTAATATGTGCAGTCAAATGTCTTGTTCACATATTATAGGACAATTTGCTCCATGGTATTAAAACCCCAGGGAGTTCTACTTCTGGCATGTCCATCATTTGATTATTCAACAGCTGCTGCTCCTTGGCTGAAAACTACCACCATTGGGAAGTGCTGTGCTGGAGCTGACAGCAATACAAAAGCTCTAACTGAAGTATATTTTCTATGCTGACTCATTTGCGCATGCAAATCACCAGTTGATACAGCATCAATGACTGACCAGCATTTCATATGTGAACTGGCCTTGAGTGTCCCTGAAAATGTAAATGCCCAGAGACATCCATTACCACATACCTATCTTCTATCAGATTCCCTCAGTGCCTTCAAATTTTATGTCACTAAAAGATAACTTGACCATAACATAATAGCAGGCACCTTTACCTAGCTGGAGCTCCAGGATAATACATCCATAATACCTTACACACAATATGTACATAAGAACATAAGAACAGCCCCACTGGATCAGGCCATAGGCCCATCTAGTCCAGCTTCCTGTATCTCACAGCGGCCCACCAAATGCCCCAGGGAGCACACCAGATAACAAGAGACCTCATCCTGGTGCCCTCCCTTGCATCTGGCATTCTGACATAAGCCATTTCTAAAATCAGGAGGTTGCACATACACATCATGGCTTGTACCCCGTAATGGATTTTTCCTCCAGAAACTTGTCCAATCCCCTTTTAAAGGTGTCCAGGCTAGACACCATCACCACATCCTGTGGCAAGGAGTTCCACAGACCGACCACTCGCTGAGTAAAGAAATATTTTCTTTTGTCTGTTCTAACTCTCCCAACACTCAATTTTAGTGGATATCCCCTGGTTCTGGTGTTATGTGAGAGTGTAAAGAGCATCTCCCTGTATGTAGAAATGAATATAGAATGTAGAAATATTCATTCAAAAAATGGATGATGGGCATCTGTTTTCTCTGGATGTAAACTTCCATCAATACCCACAACAGTTTCGTTCACTGATGTCAGGAGAGGCAGAATTTAATGGAGCTGATCATGTCATTAATCCTGTAATGAAACAGAGGGCTGAAGCCAGTGGCATAGCTAGAGGGGGAGTGAAGCACTAAGTTCTGGGGATTCTCACCACAGCATGCAAGCAGCCCCTCCTCTCAAGCGAATGCCTCTGTTTTGCAGAATATCTTCGAAGGGGAGCAGGAGGGTCTGCTTGCACACTGTGGTGAGGTTCCCTGCAGCTTAGTGCTTTGCACCCCCTCTAGCTATGCCACTGGCTCAAGATATTGCAGATATCTCTACAAAAATACATTTTGACCCTTGAGAACCCTCTGGATCCTTAAAGCAGCAGAAAAAGGCACTTTGGCTAAAAGATTCAACAATACAAAAGGCAAGTTGAGTCTGTCATGCAGTGTCAAAGTTGGAGAGGGGGGTTTGCAAGTGAGCGAGTGTGTTTCTGCCCTGTAGTTCAACCTCCTGCATTCAGGAACCTCAGCACCCATCTTACAAGTGAACACACAGCCTCTCATTAGAGCATGCCACAATTCTGGAGCAAGGTACAATCTGCAGAGGTGCCTACTGCCGGACATGCGACTAGTTTAGTAAACCAGCCCCAGATGGCGGAGGCAAGCAAATGGTTCTGCTTGGGACATGGTTAAGAAAAAAATATTGCAGGGTTGCTGGCCAATTTGACCTGGGGTGAGGGGAGGGGGGAACTATTCTTTCCCAACTCAACATATGGAAACCTTAAAGTGGAAAGTAGCAAAACTGTTCCAACACACACACACACACACACACACACACACACACACACACTTGCCCTTAGCTCATTAGAATAACCCACCTTTATTTTATATCCTGCCCACGTTGTTGCCATTTATGATGCCCCATAGGAGGAGGTACGTCTCAATGTCTTACAGGAATGACAGCACTATTTAGACAATAGGTTAAAATGGAGCAAACAGAAAAAAACTGCTTTAGCTAAAAGATTCACAAATCTTTTAGTCCAGGTTTATCAGGACCAAGTGAAAGTCATGAAGCTTTCAAATGATCTAGCACCACAGAAGGAACCTCCTATGCAATGCTTTTCAGTGGTATAAAAATATAAGAAAACTCTTTAGAAGAGAATTCAGTGTCTTTTTAGGGGCAGGATATCCTATCAATTATTTTTTAAAATGAGAGGTGTTAGGACTTCCCTTCCAAGCCCCTCTCATCACTGCTCCAGCATGAAGGAGGATTGAAACATCAGCCAGCAACCAAAACCAGCTAGTTATGCTGTTTGTACACAAAATTTGTAACCCAGCTAGAGCACATCTTAATGCAGAAAGGGGAGGAAAGAAACTACTCGATACAGACCCTCTATTGTGACCACCCTAGTATTGAGCTATTCTCTCTGTACATGCCCAGAGGCACTCTTACTTATTGCTACAGCATATGCTGTACAGAGTTCCTAGTACTGAAAACAGGTTCCAAGTCTGTATAAACATTAAACTCTTAGAAGGGACCTGTGGGCTGTCTGCTTCAAGTCCCTGCATGTTCTATGAGTAAACTGCTGTTCCCCTGAAGCTGGTGGCATGAAGGTAGAACCTTCCATACATACTGAGATGCTCCCAAAAGTTTAGGTCAGAGAACAGAACCTATCAGTGCTCAGTCACTGTAACTCAGGCTACAATCCTATCCACACTTTCCTGAGAGTAAGCCCCATGGGCTATAATGGGACTTACTTCTGAGTAGACAGGCATAGGATTGGATTCTTACCTGCCACATGTAGTGTGACCAAGGGTACAGGTATTTAAGACTGCAATCCTATGCACACTTTCCTGAGAGTAAGCTCCATCGAAGACAATGGGACTTACTTCTGAGTAGACAAGCATAGGATTGTGCTCTAAGGGTCCTTAAATACCTTACAAGTAAGTTAACTTTTTGGTCTGTCCATTTTTTGTTTTTGCAGGGTCTTAACCAACTTGTAGAGGAAAAAAATGTTTGAAAACAGATGGTAAATTAGAGAGGTGCAGGCTCAGATGGGGGGGTGAGACAAGGGGGAGGTAAAAAAAACTCAGAGCCCAATCCTATGCATGTCTGCTCAGAACTAGGTCCTATTATAGTCAATAGGACTTACTCCCAGGTAAGTGTGGATAGGCTTGCAGCCTCAGAAGGTCTGTGGTGCAGTAGATCTCTAGATGTTTAACGTGTCTCATAAAATCATTGCATGTTCAAGGCGATGGCTAATAAATCTGGCCATCACCACTCCCGGCCCCACACATGCACCAGTTGCCCTCCTCCCCAAAACGCAACGCAGCCGCTGTTCCTCTACATGGCCGCTGGAGGGCAGCGGAGCACCGCTGTTGCCAAACTGCGAGAGACCAATGCGACCCAGCGTGGCTGTACTTTAGCGCTGCCTCTTCCCCTGGGAAATCAGTCTGGCACCGTCCAGCCGACCCACCCCGCCACATCACACAGTCGCCGCACCAGCAGTCCTGGCGGAATCGGCGCGATGCTTTTCCTCTCCCAGCTGGCGAGCGAAAAACCTGAACTCTTCCATCCCTGGCCCTCTCTCGCCCCGCTCCTTTGGGGCGCTCAGACCCCACTCCGCCCCCTCCTGTGCGGGGGGCTGCTGTTTGATGGTGCCCTCCCTCTGGACCTTGGAGGAGAATCGCGAGTAGGCGCGGCAGGCAGCCACTCCACACCCCTCAAGGAGTCCATGCTCCAGGGCAGTGGCGTAGCTAGGCGGGGGCAAAGCACTAAGTTTTGCAGGGAGCCTCACCACAGCGTGCAAAGGCCCCTCCCCTTCGGAGCCATTCCGGGCGGGGGAGCAAAAGGGAGACATTTGTTTTGCCCCTCTAGCTTTGCCCCCTCTAGCTATGCCACCGCAAACTTTGTCCCCCCAGCTACGCCACTACTCCCACGTATATACTTGGGGGAGGCTGGGAAGGCAAACAAGAACTGCCGAGTCAACAATCTTAGCGGCTCGAGAATATGATTATGCAGCCCAGCAGACCGACCGCAGGCCCGTCCGGCTCCCTCCCACCGCGGACCGAGTCAGCGAGTTAAGTCAAGCCAGGGCTGCTCTGATCGTCTGTAATATGGGGATCTCCAAAGCAAGCACAACAAAGCGGAGGAGATCGAGGGTGATTCCAGCTTCTCCAGCCCGCCCACTCGAAATCGAGGTCTTACACACACACCCCTTCACACAAGCCAAGAAAGAACCGTGTTCAGATCCCAGCATCAATCACTGCGTCCCTCTCAAGCCTTCTGTCCAAACTCCAGCAGCAGCAGCGTGACCTACAGCCTACTGAACCTCACTTCCAACCCAGGTTTTTTGGCAATTCGCGCGACCTGTCACGTGTAGACAGGAGCACACGCTTTTCACACGTAACGCCCTTCGCGTGTATTAGCCACAAGGATCTCAAATACAGCAGCAGGAAATTATGAAGCGATCCGCAGCCGAGCAGCGTTTTAACCACGTAGGTGCACTTCACACGTTCAGTAATTTCCCCCATTCCGCCTACACGCCCCTCTTGTCACGCAACCTGTCTTAGAGCCCCATCCCATGCATACCTACTCAGAAGTAAGTCCCATTATAGTCAATGGAGCTTACTGCCAGGAAAGTGTGGATAGGATTGTGGCCTTAACTTGAAGACCTGAATGGATTCGAGGTGATCAACCGGTGTAAGAATCCGAGAGCGAGTTCACTCATGTTCGCCTGGAGAACCGCACGTGTGAATGAACCATCACAAGAACCGAACAAGAATGAACCATCACAGAACTTTCACAACCACCTCCAATCACTTTGGACGGCACGCTTCGCCTGGCAGTCCATTCACACGTTCAATTGCGTGTCATCCACCAGAATCAACCAGAAGAGTAATCGTGCACGTGAGAACAGGTTCGAGTCTTACTCAATCGGGAAATCCCAGGCCAAAAAGCCTACACATCGGCCAGCCTGGCTCAGCTCAGGGGTGCTTCCCAGTGCAAATGGCGCAGCCATTCAGACCAGACAGAGAGCAACTGGCTATTGTCAAAGACGCCTCGATCCTATCACACTGTATAGTTTGGGCGGAGCGGGGCATGTTTAGGTTCACACCTCTCGGCGCCTGCTCTTTCACCCTCCCCAACACACTCAGGGACCGCGATCCCCAATCTGTTAAACCGGAGTCGTTGGATTTTACAGCCCACTGAAGCGGGACGGCTTGAAACCCCGGCGCTGCGGTTTAACTGGATGGAGGATTGGGTGGTCTGAAAGAGGAAGGACTCCAGCTCTCAAGCCAGGGTGGAGAAAGTGGAGCCCATTTCCAGTAAAAGAGGACGAGAAGGACCCTGGGTGCCAACTTCCCTTTTTCCTGGTGACAGAACAATGGGATTATCTGGGCTGGGTGGGAGTAGAGGGGCGTTTTCCCACAGCCCCCCACCCCGTTCCTGCTGCTGGAGATCAGGGTTGTTATTCCTCAAGGATACAGAAGTGACTGTCCAGACTGCCGTCCCATCACACCATCACCAGAAGTTCCTCCAGGATCAGGGTCAGGCCAGCCGTAGCAGCCTCCGGGGACTGCGAGGTGCCCCGATCCCGTGGGTGGAATACAGTCCAGGGAGGTCTGCAGAGCCTCCCGTTTCCAGGATGCAATCTGGAGGGGCGGCCGTCGAAAGTAGCAAATCCGAGAGTCCTTTCAGGGTTGGGGCCCAGAGGAGAGTCAGGGCCCCCAAAGCCCTGGAGCAAAACACCAGCAGCAGACTTTGGGGGGGGGGGGGTTTCTCCAAAGAAGGCTTGATCGTGGAAGGGATCCCACCAGTAGACGGCTGTGAAATCCAGCAACCTACCAGAGCGGAGGGCAGGTTTCCAGAGGAGATCAAGGCACCCCAAGTGGGGCTGGGAGGGGCCTTCTTCTTCTGTCCTCCTTCCTGGTCCTCCCGGAATGGCTCAGCTGCCCGAAAGTCCGGAATACTTCAGCGAGCGTTGCTCAATCCGCAACAAAATGTCACGTCGAGGGTGTGGGTGGGCTGCGGAGGGGGGCAGCAGAGGGGGCGTTGCAACCGTCCAGTGAATTAAGAGGCTCCAGACAAAGAGAGGTGGAGGGGGGTTTGCAGGGTTGCTTCTTGCCCCCTTTTGAAGCCTAGCGAAGGGCAGCCTGCGGAGATGTGATCCAAGTATCCTCAGGTGGGTCCCCCTCCCTAGAAAGTGGGGGGGGTGAGCCTTTCCGACGGGCTAGACGTCCATTCTGCTGCAGCCGGTCCCTCCAAGCCGACCAGGTCTTTTTGGATGGCCCCCCGGGGGCTAATCCAGAGCGCCTTCCCGGTGGGACTTCTTGGCCCCACCGGCTGTGCCTCGCTCCGCCGCCGCCTTCTCGGGATCGCCCACGAGCCGGTCCGCGGCCAAAGCAAACGCTGAGCCAGAGCCTGGCGAGGACGAGCCCAGCCGCTTCCTGGGGCGCACGCCCAGAACTTCTCCAAGGCAACCCGGCTGGCCTGGCAGAGGGTTGGTTGGCAGCGCCCGGGCGAGGAGTCTGCCGGCTATTCCGGGCGCAGCCAGCGCGCCAACCCCGAGCCTCCTCCCAGCCCCAGCCTGGGTGCCACAGACCCCTCCGGGGGTGGTGGGGGGGGCAGGCGGGCACGGGCACCGAAAGAGACCCCCCTGGGAAGAGGTCTGGGGACGCCCAAGCCCCGCTGCGCTCTTCTCGCTCACGAGGGCACCAAACGGGGCTTGGCAGGTCGCCTCCCCCGGGACCCCCCAATGTTGAACGCCCCCATCTGGAGGGATCTCGGGTTAGGGGGGAGAGAGACAGGCGGAGGGCGGAGAGGGAGCGACTAGCAGCCCAGTCCTATGCTTGTCTACTCAGAAGTAAGTCCCATTGGAGTCAATGGTAACTGTGGATAGAATTGGGCTGTAAGGTTGCAACCTTGTGCATACTTTCCTGGGAGTGAGCCCCACTGACTATAATGGGCTTACTCCTGAATAGATGTGCGTAGCATTGGGCTCTCAGGCTGCAATCCTATCCACACTTACCTTGGAGTAAAGCCCCATTGACTATAATGGGATTTACTTCTGAGTAGACATGCACAGGCTTGGTTTCTAAAAGGTCTGGGCATAGCTCGGGATAAGAGGCAATTCCTCCCCCTTACCTTCTCCAGCAAGACCCGGATCGGTCCTCCCCAACCTCCCTGCATCTGCTGGAGGCGTCCGGAGCGCCTGGCCCGGTCCAGACTGCTTTCCTGCGCGGTGATTCATCCGCGGGTAGTCCCGCTGTTTGAACACACCCGCGCCCTGGAAGGGGCTTCACTCCAGATCGAGGCGGGCGCGCGCTCACCCCCTCCCTCCCCTCCCCTCGAGGAGCCCCGGGCTGCTGCTGCTGCCCCAGTCCCTCCTCCCGGCCCAGCTGCAGGAATGCGGAGCGAGCGGTGGCCCCTCCGAATCTGGTTGTCATTAGCGCTGCCCAAGTCAGGCAGCCTTTTTCCACCCGAGCCGCTGCCTCCCTTCAGACCGCAGTCAGCGCTCCCCGGAGAGCGGCGGCACCCTGGAGAGCGGCGCCCCCCTCCTCGAGTGCCTCGCACCAGGGATCGCAGCGGGAACGTCCTTGGATCCGGCTTCAGGGGTTTGCTGCGCCCCTTTCCACACCTCCACCCAGCTCTCCTTCCACCCACCCAACTCAGGCTCTGCCCCGATCCTGAGGACTTCCCAGGGAACCCCGCACACTCCCAGCGATTTCTGATCACCGGTTCGTTTGAGGGGGGGGGTCCCACCATCTCCCTTGGTGGCTACCAGTCCCTTACATCCCAAGCCTGCATCCTCGTCCTGCCCGGCCCACAGGTGTACACATTTTATCCCTGTTGCGTATACGCAACGTTGGGCAGAAATGTCTTCACTTTGACTCTTTCCACACTTTCCAAGCGCTCCTCCTGGGCAGGGAGGGAGTCCATTCACACATCAGGCAGGACCCATTCCGGAATAAAGAGGATCGGGTCTGGTTCCAAGAAAACCCCCCGTCCCCCCGTCCCTAGATGCTTCCTTCTTCCACCATCCAGGCACGGAGCCCGTCCAATCCGACTTGGAAAAGTTTCCAGAGAGACTGACCGACAGAGAGGGAGGAGGAGGGACAACAACCCTTCCCTTACCTTCTGTTTGTAAATAATCCACAATAAGGGGTTTAAATGCAAAACGATTTCAGGAGGGGAGGGGAGGGGGGTTCCACCTCTTCTTCTTCCTCCTCCTCCCGCGGTCCCCTCTCTTCGACGGTCTCAGAACCCGAGTCCTGTAATTGATTCAATGCTCCAGTCCATCCTGCCCAAACTAATCATTTGCTTCGAGTAAATAGCTGTCAGGAAATGAAACCCCCCCCCCCGTCCCGCTAGGGCTCCTTCAAAATAAGAGCCTCCCTGCTCCGCTTGGGCGTCCCCATCTCTCCTGCCTACCCTCTTACGCCGGCAGGGGGTTCCGTCCACACCTAAACTGCATCTGGAAAGGGAGAATTGGGTGTACTGGGGATGGGGGGGAGAGTTTTGCCCAAGGATCGAGGCTGAGGATGGGAGATGGACGTTTGCACCACAAGGGGGGGGGGAGGTTGTCAGCCCCCCTCCCCAAATGGGCCCAATTTCATGAATGAGCTTTAGGTTCCCTCCTCACACATTCACTCCTAGGGACGGTGGGTCAGCGGCACAGACTCGGGTCCACTCGCGCCATGTAAGTCCACGCACGGAGTGGGATTTGCGGTGCTGTGAATAGGGGGGGTCAAGAGCCCAACCCTAGGCGTGGTAACTCAGAAGTAAATCCCATCATGGGGTTTACTTCTAGGAAAGTGTGCCTGAATCGCGTCTTTTGTGGACTTGGGCTACGATTCTACGCTTAGTTACCTGGCAGTAAGTTCCACTGAAGGCAATGGGGCTTACTTCTGAGTAGACCCGTATAGGATGATGCTATGGGTGCCAGGTTGGGGCTTCTCGGAGGGATGGGACCCCTCAGCCTTCGAGTAATCATGAATGAAGGGGGAGAAGAATTGGGGGTGGGAGAAGACGTGCCCGCTCCTGGGTCCGTCCGCTCTGCTTATGAATTTGACTGAACTTATCCTGCCAGCCAAGGTCCCGAGCCCTCTCTCCAAGACAGCTAAACAGGGGGTTCGATACTGGATGCTCTTTCCGGGTGTGAACATGCAGGCAGGGCTACTACGGTCCGAAGACCGGTCTGGAAGAAGTGTACCTCTGAACTCAGTGGGACTAACTTCGGAATAAGCCTACGTCGCGCTCCGAGAAAAAAAGCTTGCCTGGTGGCGGAGAGTTCCGTAGGCTCTCGGTGGTTATGCTGCGCCAGATCGACTGCGTGCGCGTGTCTGTGGGTCAGAGAGAGAAAGAGAGAGAGAGAGGCGACCGGGAGATTGTGCTGCGATCGTGGGAGTCCAACGGGGCTGCTGCTTATTTCGCGTCTAGTTCGTAGGAGCCCGCAGAGCGAGCGCGGCTCCTGGGCGCTCCGGCGCTGTTCAGCCTCGGGGGCCAAGGGGGCAGTGCAGCTCCAGGAAAGAGAGGGGGGGTGGATCGGATCCATTTCCAGGCGTGGGTTGGGATTAATTAAACGGGGGGGGGAGGGAGGGAGCGACCCCCACACACAAATTTTTAAAACTTCGACTTTCTTTCCCCCCACTTCCATCTCGCCTCCTTCCCAGTCCTCTCCGTCCGTTCTCCAAACCGGTCCCGTAGAGTCCCGTCCCCCCCAAGCCGGGACTACCAGGCTCAGTGGCGCAGCTAGAGGGGGTGCAAAGCTATAAGTTTTGCAGGGAGCCTCACCGCAGCGTGCAAGGGACCCCTCCCTTTTGGAGCTAGGCGTACGCCTCCTTTTTTGCTCCCACTTTAATGGCTCCGAAGGGGAGGAGAGGACCGCTTGCACGCTGCGGTGAGGCTCCCTGCAAAACGTAGTCCTTTGCCCCCCCTTTAGCTACACCACTGGCCAGAATTCCTTCTTTGGGGCTGCCTGAGTACAGTGCAACACCCTGGAGCACTGTGCTGAGTCTGATCTATGGAGTTGGGTGTTTCTGAGACAGGGAATCTCTCTGTGGGGAGTGGGGGCGGGAGGGGACACATCCGTCCAGTAGAGCGCCTGTTGAGCGCCAGATCCTTGTTGGCGGGACACCGTTCAGCATCCCAGTTGCACTCTGAAGATCTGATCATTGCTGACCCCTGAGCACAAGTAGCATAAACGGGGGTGGGTGTGTGGGCCGAGGGGGGGGGCAGGCCTATAGTCAGGATTCTAGAGGTGGGTGAGCGACTATATTTTTCAGGGTGCTGGCTATATATACTGGCAATTATGCTGGCTATATGCTGGCCAATTATGCTGGCAATGGAGTGCCAAATGCGAGAGTGGGCAAACTGTTAACTCAGGGTGGGCATTGCCCCCCTCTAGCTATGGTCCTGGTATGTGTGTGGGGGGGGGGTTGCTGCTCCCTCTTTGCAGTCCCCACAGGACACGTGTCCATCCATTGGGCTAAAACCAGGGGCAGCAGCGAGCTCACTGAGGCCACCTGGCAAGTCTGAGGGCGAGATCGGAGTGTGCCAGCCCTGCCAGGCTTGGGCGCTGCTCTGGGGAAAGCGCGGCTGCCCCGCCCGGCCTCTCTCCAGCACCCCTCCACTCCTGGGCCCCCAGGCTGCCTGCAGCTCTTCTGCTCTCAGCCTTCCCTCTGCTGCATCTTCGGTCAGCCTTGGCTATTGCTTCCACATGTGCTTTTTGTCAGGAAATCATTGGAGGCGAATCTATGAACAGTCCCCTTGTTCGGAATGCGAACAGGATACCGTATTGCTTGGAAGCGAGGAGCCCTCTGCAAACCAGCCTGACTCCCCATATACTACATAGTTTACCATTCCGAGCCTTATTGCGCCTGAAAAGCTAGTATAGGGAATACTGGGGAGCGGAGGAGAGACTGCTTGATGTTGGGGGTCTGGCGGAACGGGCCAGGGTTGCAGGGCTCGCAAAGTCAACTCTCTAGAGCCTCCCTGCAGCAGCTTTGGGTCGGAGTTCAACCGGTGCGCTTTGGAATAAGTGGTCTGTGGACTGCAGCCTGGGCGAGAAGCAGTGGCGTAGCTTGAGAAGGGGGAGCCTCACCGCAGAATGCAAGGGGCCCATCCCCTTCGAAGCCATTCCAGGCTGGGGGGGGGGGGGAGCAAACCGGATGCACACGCTCCTGGGGCCTAATCCCGAGCATGCATTCTTCTGGGGCCCGATCCTGAGCCTCACCGCAGCGAGACCCTCCCCTTCGGAGCCATTCCGGGCGGAGGGAGCAAAACGAATGCCTCCGTTTTGCTCCCCCCGCCTGGAATGGCTCCGAAGGGGAGGGGTAGAGAACGTTTGCACGCTGTGGTGAGGCTCCCTGAAAAACTTAGTGCTTTGACCCCCCCTCTAGCTACGCCACTGGCGAGAAGCCTTGTGAAATAAACGAGAATTCGTGTTCAATGAGCGGGATGAATTTAAACCGTTTTCAAACCTAGTCATTCAGTCGTCCAAAGTCATAAACACCAAATGCGTTTCATTTAAACATCGCTATAGGGGCTCCGTTCACTGGTAATGGAAACATATATGAGGGGAGGGTCACGCTGCACAGCCCGATCCACAGAACCCTTTGGACCCACGCGGATCAGATCTCCCATTGGAGTCAATGGGGCGAACTCGACTCGCATCCCGAGCTTCTGCAAAAGCCCTGGCTTCGTCTGCAAGTTGTCAAAGTATTACTGGGAGGAGGGGGAGACGGGGTTGAGGTTTCTGGGTGCAGATAAAGCCCGGAGCCTGATAAAGGCTGCTTTTGTTGCAGGACGTATCATTGCCCAGGCCAGATGTGCTGGAAAAGCAAAGCAAAATGATCAGGGGGAGGAGGAGAGGGAAAGGAGAGCATCCTCTGGTTGCAATTAGAGCCCTGATTTGAATAATGCTTTTGTTATGATCCTTCGTAAGGACACGGTAAAGGCTTCCAGGTGGGACCAGGACAGAAAAATATCACAAACTCTTCTGCAGACCCCTCTGTGTCTGTGTGGACGCTGAGCATCCTCCTTTACTCCCAGTGTGAGGTCCGATTATCCATTAATAACACAGGCCTACACACATTTTGCTGTCTTCAAAGTTAAACCTCTTCTCGAAACCCCTCCCCTTGTGGGAGTCATTGTGGGAGGGGGCAATCAAAACGGAGGCATACGCTCCTGGGGCCCGATCCCGGGCAGGGACGCTCGCGGGGCCCGATCCTGAGCCTCACCACAGCGTGCAAGGGATCCCTCCCCTTGAGAGCCATTTGGGGTTCTGCATCCAAAAATGGCATCCTGTTTTGCCAGATTGGCTCTAGTTTGGGGGGGGGGGGGTATGGCATAGCCCCCATCTTGAATTCTGATTCAAGCAGCTTCTTCGTGAGGAAGCCAGAGTGTCCCCTTCCTTTTGTAGAAGCTGCTTGAATCAGCATATAAGGTGGCTCTGCCCACCCCCAAAATGAGAGCCAATCGGGCAAAACCGATGCCATTTTTGGGTTTGGCACCCCCTAAATATCCTAAATTCGTTCCAACATCCTTGGCAACCGAAAAAAGGTGGTTATTTTTTTCCTTGTAGGACTGTTAGCAGGGGAGGGGAGATGCCTCCAGCCCAGCCCCCTTTCTCCATCTTCTCAGGGAGGACCAAAGAGAGAGGCCTTTTAACCTGCCCTGTTGTTGTAAGATCCTACAAGATTGCTGGGCAGAGGGGAGCAGAGGTGCCATCCCTGTGTGGTCCTCCTGCGCCTGGGAACAGGGCGAGGAGCGGCTCTCCTCCCCCCCCCCCCCCCCCGCCATGCCTGCCTGTTTATTTTTTCTCTTATCTGGGTAGCTGGATGTTGATAGAAAGCAGGGGAGATTCACACCATATGTGCCCTCGGGTGGAAGGCTCTTGCCCCGGCCCTGTTGCCAGCGCACAGCTGTCTCCTGCCCATTTGCTGGGAGGGGCGCCCCACTGGGTAGCAGTCAGCCCCCCCCCCCCATCCTGGCCTCTCCTTCCTCCTGCGTTGCGCCGAGGAGCCCGCCAGCTCCGCTAATGACAGGGCTGGCCTGTGATCAATGAACTGTGGATGTGGGTCCAAAAGGGAAAGTGTCACCGACCAGGCGCTCCTTCCATCCTGCCTCGGACCACTTCCACTTAGGCCAGAGGAAGCCCAAGAAACGAGCAGTTGGTACCCTGGCTGATGTGGACACGAGGAGAAAAGGTGGAAGCAGCAGTTCCTTGGTTTCAATGGAAACCACTTCTCTCTCCCCAGGAACATCTGGATGAGGTTTTGGTTTCCATTTTCCGCCTGATCAACTCCATGCAGGACAAAGTGTGTAAACTGCACGTAGAGGGGGGGAAAGGTGTACACCCCGATACCTGTGTGACAAAGTACAGGGGTGTCTGCTGCAGTGGCGTAGCTAGAGGGGGTGCAAGGCACTAAGTTTTGCCAGGAGCCTCACCGCAGCGTTCAAAGGGCCGCTCCTCCTCTCCGTTTTGCTCCCCCCACCCGGAATGGCTCCCAAGGTAAGGGGGAGGGGCCGCTTGCACGCCACGGAGAGGCTCCCTGCAAAACTTAGTGCTTTGCACCCCCTCGAGCTACGCCACCGGTCTGTTGTGGCCTGATTATTTTGACTTTGAAAGCTACTTCATGTAACGAAATTCGTACAGGAAAGTAGTTCGCATGTAGCAATTATCCTGCAAGTAGATTGTTACGGTCTTAATACTTCCTCCCATGAATCTGTCTTCTGAAAAACCAACCCAAAAGCCATGACCAGGCTTCCCACAAAGCGAACACCTGGGGGACACGAGTGTTCACCCGATTCACACATACGTGGACATGCATAGGATTGGGCTGTGGGTCTCCTTCGACCATTCAAGAACTGAAAAAAATTCGTTCGGGCTCTTAATCGATTGCATTATACTGCACATTTAATATTGAATGTTGATTGATTGATTGATTTTAAAATTGATGGATTTTAATTGATGGATAATCGATTGAGAGCAAACCAATGGACTAAACAGCCTCTTCATATGAACAAGAAATGTGGAAACTTGGGGATGGAACTTTCTGGATACATACATATAAATGTACTTGGGATCGTAGTTTATAGCCCGTGTTTACCATGTCAAATCTCTCTCTCTCTCTCTCTCTCTCTCTCTCTCTCTCTCTCTCTCTTGTGAACGTGATTCACATTCTTTCATTTGTTTAAAAACTCTCATAGAAAATAGTTTGTGAGGGCTGAGAATTTTCACTAGATTTTCATATACTGACCTTGAGCCATACATTTTTCCGCGGATTCTTGTTCAATGAGTTTTAAACCTGACATCTCAGCTGTACAGATTTAGGCAGACATAACAAACCTTAAAAATTGCCTTGCTACATGAGAGACCTCCCCCCCCCCCCAATCGATCAAGTCCAGCACTCCTCGTTTCCTGAAGGGGGTTAGTTGATTAGCAGCCCAATCCTATGCACACTTTCCTGGGAGTAAGCCCCATTGACTCTAATGGGACTTACTTCTGAGTAGATTGCATAGGATTGGGCTGTAGGGCTGCAATCCTAGCCATACGTTTCCGGGAGTAAGTCTCATTGAACGCAATGGGACTTACTTCTCAGTAGACAGGCATAGGATTGGGCTATGTATCCTTAAGTTCTAAATAGCAAACTTAAGTTTGGCTCTTCCAAACGTCCTAGCACTTCTCTTTCTGCTCCGCAATACTTTGAGGGAGAAACTTGAGCAGTGGCGTAGCTGCAGGGGGTGCAAAGCTCTAAGTTTTGCAGGGAACCTCACCGCAGCGTGCAAGGGGCTCCTTCCCTTCGAAGTCATTGTAGGCGGAGGGGGTAGTATGGAGGCATACGCTCCTGGGACCCGATCCTGAGCTTCACCACAGCATGCCCCTCCCCTTCGGAGGGCTCCGAGGGGAAGGGGGCCACTTGCACGCTGCGGTGAGGTTCCCTGCAAAACTTAGTGCTTTGCCCCCCTCTTGCTACGCCACTGTCAGGGGACTTTATTATAGGCATTCGCCTCCCTTGTGCTCCCCCGCCTGGAATGGCTCCGAAGGGGAGGGGGAGGGGCCCCTTGCAGCTGCGATGTGGCTCCCTTCAAAACTTAGTGCTTTTGCCCCCCCTTTAGCTATGCCACTGTCAGAGGGCTTAGTTATAGACGTGGAGGAGTAGTCGGGAAGTCGTGAGAAGCGATGGCGGTCTGGATGGCTGTCCAGACTCCAGGCTTTCCACCTCCCTTCAATAATAATAATAATAATAATAATAATAATAATAATAATAATAATAATAATACAGGTATTTATATACCGCCTTTCTAGGTCCTCAGATTTCTCCAAGGCAGGCTAATTTAAATTCCTGTAGGGATTTTTACAATTGAAAGAAGGCTCTATCTTTCAAGAGCTACAGCAATTCAGATGTTTCGTTCTGATCTGGTTTCACATTCTGGCCTCCATCCTCCCACGCTCAGAGCAGATGGAATAGCTCGGCTCAGCTTGTCAGCTGCTTCAAGGTCACATGGTGCTGGTGGCCTCGAACTGGCGACCTTCAGATGTTATCTTCAGGCAAACGGAGGCTCAACCCTCTAGACCAGACTTCCTGCCCAATACGCAACTAGATAGTGATCACCAGTCCCAAACAGCTTCCTCCATCCTTTGTGGGCTCCTGTATCTGGACCAATGAATGAGTACTCCACAAAGACTTCACAAAGAAAGTCAATTGGTGGTACTTTTCTGCCTGGAGTTCCACCCCCCCCCCCTCCCAATGTCTGCCTTGTGCCAGCCAAATCTAATGATTTCCAACCAGTCAGAGGCACCACCAGCACCCCTGGGGGCACTTCCCAGTATGGCAGGTGTTCTTTGGCCTTCTGGGTTAATCTACATGTGACAGTGCCAACTCCACCAAAGACAGTAGTCATATCCAGGTGCTGGCTGGGGAAGAAGGAGGTCCCAGAGACTCCAAAGCCTCTCACTTTCTGCAAAAACCTCTGCGTGTGAGCCCTTCGGGCCAGGGATGTGCAGTCAGGGGAGGCAGCTGAGGCATAGCCTCCCTTCTCCTGCCCTGCTCCAATGCAAATAGCCCCAGAGCCTCACATATAAGGAGAAACAAGAGCTTGTGGCGGCAGGGACAGTTCAGCCTCCCCTGTGATTGCGCAGGTGCTGGAGTAGCCCCCTGGGAGCCCAATCCTATGCATGTCTACTCAGAAGTAGGGCGTATTCCCAGGAAAGTGTGGATAGGATTAAAAGCTGAATCCCTTGCAGTGTGACATCATCACATCACCACCATACTTCCAGGTCTGCCTCCCCAGCCTTGGACCCCACCACACATCACTGCTTCATCCTCACCACCAGCAGACAATCCTGCAAGTGGTGCCATGCTTGCAAAACAGGATGACAAAAAACAGGACTCCCCAGGGTGGTCCTTGCAAAGAAGATGGAGAAGCCCTTGACTGGGGAGTGCCAGCAGCAGCAGACGGTTCTTCTTCCCAACCCATTTCATGAGCACCCACAGAGCCTGGCACCATCTTGACTACTAGAGCCACAGGCTGAGGTGGAGGGAGGGGAGCAGCCCACAGTGTAGCTGAGGGGAAACAAGCAGCAGCAGTTTCTTTTCTGTGGCTGCTCATTATGACTTTTGCCTGCTGTTTTGGGGGGCCTAGCAGCTGGAAGAAGCCAACCAGCCCCCCCCCAGGCCTTTCAGGGCTATTTGTTCTCAACCCAGACACTAGAACTATGTCTCTTTTTCTGTCTCTAAGTGTCCCCTCCCCCCATTCCCCCAAAGGTGAGCCTCTCAGAGCCTCCAAAAAGTGTGTCAATGTAGCTGCCTTTTGTTTTGACTGGAGACAGAGACATTGCTGTTGTTTAGCAGGCTGGCCTGGCCTTCAGTTTACAGCCCTTTCCCTCCCCTCTTGCTCTCACCTCCCTGACACCACCGATTAATTTTTATTAACGTGCTTAATTTGTAAATGGGGGGAAGGGGGACTGGGAGGGTGGAGTTGGCGGGAGCAGTGGACTGAGGGAGAAACCCCTGCTGCAGTGCAGACGAGTCCCTGAGGCGGGCTGCTGGAGTCTTTTGTCTTGCTATGTGGAAGGTCTGGCTTCAATTATGGTGGCCCATGTTTATGTGTTCTTGCAGCAGCAAACAGACTTGCGCTGGTGGATTTCATCCCCAAGCCACTGCCTGTATACTGCCAGGCGGCTCTACCTTCTGGAATGTCTCCCCCTCCTCACCCCAAATGTGGCGGGCTTTTGTAAAGACTGGGACCAACTTAAGGTCTTCCAGAGGCCTCCTTCTTCTCTCCTTCTAACCTGGGATGCATTTTGCAGCCACCCATGAAGAACCTCATCATTTGATACCCGCTCTGAACCCAGTCCCAAAAGCGCTCCCACCAGGGCAATCCAACGTCCTCTTTTTCCAGGACATGTCCTCTTTTTAGCCTCACGTCCAGGAATATAACTTAAATGTCCTCCTTTTCCCTGCAGAGCAGGCCCTGCAGGCAGCACATAGCCTTCTAGTCATTAATAAATTATATGGAATATAGTTTTAACTTTAATAAGTAATATAGTGTTTAAATTAACCACATGGAATCAATATACAAGTGTTTTTAGCTTTTAATGTGTTGTGTCCTATGTTTTCCTTGGATGTCCTATATTTTGGGATGCCTGGTCCTCTTTTTATGACATCTGGTCACCCTGGCTCCCACCCCCCTCAAACATGTTCCAGAACAGGGAACTGCGGAAGGGTATATTTTCCCTCAGTTTTACAACAAGCCAAGTTGTCATTGTTTCCCTGAAATCAAGTAGCCAGGCCCCTTCAGAAAGGTGCAGAAAGTCTTCCCCACTCCTCCTGGCAGACATCAAAGGGAAGAAGCCCTTCCCAGCGGACTTCTTGGAATCTTAGGAGCAGCACATTCCTCCTTTCCTAGGAGCAGAAAATGGTTGGGGAGATCTCTTCTTTGATCCAGAGACACAAGATATATCCAATGGTGGGTGGGGGCAGGGAAAGACCCACTTCATCTGTACAACTCTGTATGATTTTCCATGACTTCAGTCTAGGAGCTGAGCACTTGCTCATCCATGTGTTTTAGAAACAGAGGCTCTTGCATTCTCAAGCCTTTCCCAAAGAATTTCTGGATGTCACTATAAGAGCCCTGGCCCTTAAATAGATGGCATCTCTAACTTACTCTAGATATTCGTCCACAGGGGGAAATATATCATTTGCCCATTTTAAATGGGTCCAGCCTGCTCTTCAAAATGAAGCAGTGAATGATGACACATGCCCTCAGCTCTTGGATTCTTTGCAACTGCTTGTGTCTTTCTGGAGACTAGCAGCTGGTGAGAGCAACCTTATCAAATGCAGCATTATTCATAGCCCTACAGGAAGTAAGAAGTGTGGAAAAAAAAAAAAGGGACTGGAGGCAAATGGACCTGTCTCACAGAGAATCATCACAGCATGGATGTGATACAGGCCCACGCCAGTAACTGTGGGAGTAAAGTAAGTCGTTATTCCCAAAGAACAAAGACAACTTTGTTTAAATGAAACACTGTTATTTTAACATTTATTTTGATGGTGCAATGGCCATTCCAAAGGGTGACTGGAAGTTCCAGGCATATGCCCTGTGCAGGTTGGAAGGGGGAACCTTAATCCCCTCCTTTTCTTTTGACACCATATTTTGGCAGGGCAGATAACAGGATTGCTGTTTGTTCTGACAGGATAAACAGTGCGGGAGAACATGTAAGTGAGGCTTTCAATCTTGCTCTTCCCAGAGACGCTCAACATTCCCCCCACTGTGGAGACAAAAGGGCAGAGAAGACAGGGCACCACCAAATCTGTGCCATCAAATGCAGTAAGTCTGACGAGGTTAGGCAGCTCTTTTGCTGAAGTGCTCACAGGGATGCTTTCTCTGGCTGCTTGTTTTTCTTCTGCAGCACCAGCCTACTCATTCTGTTTGCTCAACATAATTTGGCTTTGAATAGCCAGGCTCCAGTGCAGGAGGGAGGGAAGAGAGGGCTGAGCTAGAGACAAAAGAAGTTTAAGTCTAGTTGTTCCCACCCCTTCCCTCCCCCTACCTTTGTTTTTCTCACAACATTGCAGTTTAACTTAAGGTAATTGATTATGCTCTTTGCTTGTCTTATTGTGGCTGCTGTTCCAACCACAAGATATTTGCACTGCTGTTGCCTTTGGCTTCTAATGTTCATTGTTGACTTCTTTGTCCACCCCCATCCTCCAAAATAGTTAAAAGTGGTTGATTTTTTTTTTCCCTTGGAAACAAACTTAGTTTTCTTCTATAGCCCTGGGGTCTGACTCTTCTTGCAGCTAGTTTCCTCTGGCCCTTAAGCAGCACTAACTCCACTTAGGAATGAGGTCATAGTTATCACTCCAGCTTCAAGCACTGTATGCACACATGTATGTGTGTGGGGCATGCAGGGGATTAAAAATGGGTTTTAGGCAATGCGAAGCCTGAACAGGCACTCTGCATATACAGTACAGTCCTTCAAACATTCATTTGGGCAACTGGCAAGCTGTGGACTAGTAACAATGTACACATTTTAAAAAAGTAAAGAATGCAGTTTCATGGTATTTCTTTGCACTCCCTATTCCAATAGGAACAATAGGAAGGTGTTTGGAACAATAGGAAGTTCCAAGCACCTGTAAAGTGTCAGTTTACTTGTATGGAGAAGAGTGTGAGGCTTGGGGTGTTTTTGGAATAGTTATTTGTTTACCAGTATGCAAGCTGAGCAGAAGAAGGAGAAATGAGGCACACAGGCAGGCAGTGCCAGCCTTGGTATGGCATCTGTTCAGATGCTCCAAACTCCAAGTCGTCTTCTTCCTCAGACCATATTTTATTGCTTTGAACTTTTGATTTTTAGGTTTTAGTTATGTGGAATGCTTTATGTCTTACTCTATCATGTTCCCTGCCATGCTATAGCATGCAGCTGTGCCAAAAAGGCATGCACCATATGCTTTTGTGGTGGCAGTGGGCTGTCCTGAAGGCAAATAGGATGTAAGTAAAAGAGATTTTTATTTATCTCTGCATAAGGCCTTAGGCCACCTATGGGTCTCCTTGAACATATACCACCCATGTTGGTGGTGCATTTCCAAGGACAGAAAAGGGGAAGGGAGGTTTTCAGAAGATGCATAGGACAAGATCTGGCACCCAAAGCTGCTGCCAGACCCACCCCTTCCCTCCCCTGACATGGCCCCAGTTCCTCCCCAGGAATGCCCCATTCCTCCCTCTCCCTGCCCATCCCTGCCTCTGACTTACTGGCACCAAAGGATCTGGGAAAGCTGCTAATGCATGGCAGCATCAAAATATTCCAACTCCCTTTGTCTGCTTTTTGGCTAATTAACACCCTCCTTTTCCAAGAATAACAGCTGCCGTGTGCAAAGGAAACGAACAGAACTCCTTATCAGTTTGTATAATTAACAAAATTTATTACTATAAACATACATTCCCTGCAAGTCCTCTTGTCCAGAGGCTTTCCCTCCCCAAAACTCCACTTAACTCAGCGGGCTAAGATCTGAAGCCTCCAGTCCAAGTCCAATCCAGTCTAATCTCCAAAGCACAGTCCAGTCTTCCCAATCCATTCTCCTGCAGCAGAATTCCCCTCCTCTGTGTCCTCTCCAGCAGAGTGTCTCCTGCAGCAGGGTCCTGGCAGTCCTCTCTTCTGTGTCCTCCAGCAGAGTCCTGGCAGTCCCCTTCTTCTGTAGATCTGGATCAGGTAGCTTTTGGTCAGGGAGGTTCCCTCTGGGTCAGGTCTGGTCAGACCTTTGCTCCTTCTGAAGTTGCCTTTTATCCTGCAGCCCCTTGTTAAGTCCAAATGCAGCTCAGCTGTGAGCTACCTCCTTAGCTCATTCAAAGTCCCATCAAGGTCAAATGAGGCTCAGGTGTCCATCCAGGTCTCCATTGGCCTTGATTGATTACAGCTGTGGAGCCAGCCCTGGCTTTCCCAGAGCTGTCAACCAGCTGTCAAAACATGGGAATAGCTGTCAACACCACATCATCCACCTGATGGTCTTCTGATCTTCCATTACAACAGCCAGCACTGCTCAGCATTTCTGGCAGCAACCCAGTAGTTCAGTATAAATCATCACATTTTGCAAAGCCATAAGTCAGGCTGTGGGATCTGGCAGTGCAGCCCAATGATAAAATTGGGCTGCAAGTACCATTGAAATTAATGGGACTTACTTCTGAGTAGTCATGCATAAGATTTCAGTCAGTTGACTGGCTAATGACCCAATCCTATCTGGACCACGAAACTGATGAAACTCACATTCTGACAGGGCAAGGCCAAAGTCATTTGCATGGCGGCTATTGTAACAGCACATGGACCAGGGCCACCAGTGCAATGCTCTCCAGAGCCCCTGCTTGTGGCCAAGTCAATGAAGGGAGAGTTCTGGGCTGTTCTGGAGAGGATCAGGATGGGGATCAGAATCAGCCAGGGTGTGTCAAGAGCAAGCTAAGGATGAATGTCAGTGGCAGAAGTGACCCTTGGACACACTTGGATTTGGTTGGTTGGCAACCTTCAGTCTCGAAAGACTATGGTATAAGCCTACAGCACCCGGTATTCCCAAGCGGTCTCCCATCCAAGTACTAACCAGGCCTGACCCTGCTTAGCTTCCGA
This sequence comes from Tiliqua scincoides, assembly GCF_035046505.1. Taxonomy (NCBI): domain Eukaryota; kingdom Metazoa; phylum Chordata; class Lepidosauria; order Squamata; family Scincidae; genus Tiliqua; species Tiliqua scincoides. The sequence goes on from NC_089826.1 coordinate 66,753,914, forward strand.
GATCAGACGAGATCAGGCTTGTGCAAGGTAACAGTTGCTGTATACTTGGATTTATACCTGCCAAAGAATTGATGCTATGTCAGTACTGCTGTGCGCTCTCTCTCTCTCTCTCTCTCTCTCTCAGAGAGAGGGGGGTGTTCAACCCATTATTCTTTCGGATCATCTTTTCACCTTCAGGACTGTAAAAGAAGTTTCTTTATTCTGTTGAGAGGCACAAAAAATGTTAAACAATTGAGCACTTATGTTAAGGCTAATGTTTAGAAAAAACATTACTGTTCTTACTGTTTTATCATAAGGAAAAAAAACTGATTTGAGCCTTCAGGTATTATGGTACATAACATTCATTTGTACAGCAAATGGTGCATGGCTAGTGGATTGGACTTCACATGGGAGATCACAAGTTGTGCAAGTGTGATTTATATTAAACCTTATGTCGTATTCACTACAGTGTGTGGCTAAGCCTCACCCCTAGTAAAAACCTTTCAATTTCTGTACAGTGCAACCAATTTTATGAGTTTGGGATTACATATATTTCATGTAGCAGCTCATTAAGTTTCAGAATAGAAATATCTGGCTGGAGAAGAAACAAGAAGGAATTTGAAATTGGTTTGGTTTTTTTTTTTTTTTGTTTTTTTTTTGTAGTTATTTAGCCTTATTGGGGTGGCTGTGGGAGTATAGCTATGGGGGCAGGTGTGTCATGAGAAGCTCCAGCACTTCAAAATGTTATTCTGTACCACTGAGCTTTAGACTCCTGCACTGGGGCCCTAAAGACAATGCTCTTGAGACAAAATCCCCTGAGAAACTAGGTCCTCCTTGCCAGGAGCCTCACAATCCTCAGTGCCTACTTGGTGCAAGCCCCAGATGGGAATTGACAGAGAGAGAGAAAATCCAAAGTGCCTACTAAAAGACACCAGCAGGCATTTTGAGGCATCTTCCTGAACCTCAGAAAGTAGGTCAGGACCATGGATTTCAATATCTGTGGTTTTTGGCATCCATGGGAGTTCCGAGAATGGAATCCCTGTGGTTGCCAAGGATAAACCTGTATTTGCAGAAAATCTGACTTTATAGGATAATCTCTGCATTGCCCCAAATGGGTTGTGTGCTTCAGTCCAATCTTTGGTTCCTCTAGAGGAAGGCAGGGTTGGCCCAAGACCTCCTGGTGTCTGAGGCAGCATACCAAATGCTGTTCCTTCTTACCTGGTGATATGCCAACCTGTACTCCTCTCATTCCCTGAATTGAAAAGGGATGAGAGGGATGGAGTGGAAGAGGGAATGTGGAAGAGTGGTAGGCTACTTGTCATTTCTGAGACTGTAGCCCACCGTTCCTTTCCTCTACAGTTACTCCTCCATTCCTTCCCTGTTTTCTTTTTCTAATCCAGGAAGTAGATCCAGGATGTGGAGCACTGAAGGCAAATGTGTAGATGGAAACTGTGCCCCTGCTATGCCTCAGTGCTTGCTGTTATATGGGTGGGTCTTAGAAGTGTAACAACAGTTGACAGGAAAGTATTGACTTTGGCAGAAAGGGTTCTTGCAAAGATGAAACTGAACCTTCCTGACAAGCAGGGTTCTGCACTGTGTGGAAAGAGGTGTGGGTATGATCACTGAATGGGGTGATCAGGGTGGTGATAGGGGCAGGGAGGAGGGCGGATCAGGCCCAGGAGGGTGGCGGGTATGGCGGTAGCAGCTTACACTGAATCCTGACCCCCTACCCATGTCAATGTGAACTCTGGTTTCAATTGAACTGGTGTAGGTCTGAGTTGACCCATAGTGGCTGCTGAGGTCTGTAGCAATTGAACTGGTGTAGGTCTGAGTTGACCCATAGTGGCTGCTGGAGCATACTCTGGGGCAAAGGGACAAGTTTCCCCTTACCCTGAGGAGACCTCTAGCAGCCAAAACTCCCCCTTGCAACAAAGTGGAAGCTGTGCCAGCACCACTGCATCACTGTGTGGGGAGCTGGATAGGTTTGGGCCATTAAGCTGTTTGCTCAAGGTCTGGAAGGTTGTCTGTGGCAGAGGCGAAAATTACGTCCAGAAGTTAAATGTTCCACAAATATATCAGACAGAAAGATGTAGGTCAACACTGCACATGTGTATGAATAAAAACCAAATAACATCCCCAAGGTAAACAGAGAGGTATTGGCTACAAAAGTCTCCAGGTGGCTTTGAGCAAGGGGCATTAAGTCCTAATGATCTGGGATGTATTGTTTGTCAACTAAAGGATTACTAATATCCTTTGTGCTTCGAGGATTGCCAAATGTCACTGCACAAACATCTGTTAAATGACGGAGGGCAGGAGGAGGGAGGAGAAACTTCCTCTGCAGACTGTGTTGCTGGCTATATAATATTGCACAATGTGGGCCGGGTTGAGTGGCTGTTTGTTGAAATAGTTTGGTTTGCTATGGCGTTGTTTCTGAGCAACTTGGAAGAGGTCTGCCTGCAGTTTCATTAAAACACACGCATGCTCTCACCACATAGCAACATCCTAATGCCTTCATAGCATGCAAAAGTTAATCACAAATAAATGTGGATAAGTTTAAAACAGTCCCAGGGTGATATTATTCCCCAACGGCTTCTCATTGAGCCACTAGGGGGCACTCCAGTCCAAGAGAGTGCTACAAAATTAATTCCAGACTGTTTGGCCAGAATCCAAGTGAAATCAGTTGAACTGCGGACAAGGTATTCAAATTTCACCTCTGTATAAAACGGCGCACCCCACTCAGGCTAAATGGAGTATTTGTGTGTGTGTGTGTGTGTGTGTGTGTGTGTGTGTGTGTGTGTGTGAGATGTTTCTGTTAACTTTATACAATGAAGGGGGAAAAAGACTCCTGCTTAAAAGAAAACAAAACAAAAACAAAAAGCAAGCCTCCCTGTGATGGCAACTGTCTCTCATCTCTGGCCAACTCCATTTTATGAACATTTTCTATTTACTGTCCCAAAGAACACAGTTGATTTTAGCTAACCTCTGCAATGTAAGTATTGTAAATGGGAGAATGTCCTGGGGAAAGTAGATGCAATGACTTCCAAATGTGGCCCAGTCCTTCCCATGTACAACATCTTCACAGAGCTGTGTGTACTTTGAATTTTTACCACTAAAACCTTCCTTTAATGTGCTGATAACAAGGAACTGCTGGTGCATATATAGCTAGAGAACCTCCTTGGCATGACTTGTGACCTGCCAAGCCACATCTGGGCCTTGAAAGTTCAATAAAGCATTAGTTTTTGTTGCTTTCCTGAAACTCAAAAAATAGCAGGGGCACGGGGATCAATTATCCTACAGGCTACAAAATGTAAGTTGTCTTGTGATCCACCAAACAAACAAACAAGAAGTTGTGCAGGCCTGTTTAGAAGTTCCAAGTAGGGTTATGGAAGAGTGCACCATACTGGTCCCAAAGGTACAAAGAGAAATGTCTAATTCAAAAGCTCTGTTTAATACAATTCAATGCACAAGTGCAGTTATTCCCAAATGTGGGTCAGGACCCACCGGTGGGTCACAAACTGATTTATGGTGGGTCAGAAAACTGGTAAGATGATAACTGGCAAAGAAAATGTATTGAGCTCTATGGAAATCAAAATGGAGCGGCACGTGTGTGTTTACTCATGAGTAGGCAACCATGCCTTGGTCCAGTTTGAAAGGAAAGCCAAAACTAATACAATGCCACCAGAATGGTCCCCATTCAATGAAACCAGGCCCCAACAAACTCTTGAGAAGGAAGTTCCCTCCCTGCTATGGAAAATGTATTGAGCACATTAGTAAAACTGAGCCACACCTGTGTGCTTACTCATGAGTAGGTGAATATGCCTTGGATCTTGAGGGCCAGGTGAAGGAGAATGAAATACCACCAGAATGGTCCCAACCCAATGAATATGGAGCTCAACAAATTTGCCAGAAGGCCCCCCCACACATAGTAAAAAAGATTAAAACAGAGGCTTGAGCAGCTGGATAGGGAAACTTTTTTTTTTTAAGTCTCATCAAGCTAGGCGGGTCCCTCCAGAGGGTCATTTTAAAAAGTGAGTCCCGGTGCTAAAACATTTGGGAACCACTGCACTAGTGTATTCAAATTTATCACATGTACAACCACAGAAACTTTTCTGAAGTTATTAATGCTCTTGCTGTCAACACTGGATATGTGACAGCAACAGAATTTTGCTCATGCATTGTTCAAAAATATAAATACTAATATGAAGCCAATGGACACAAGCCATTGTAAATAGAGAATCTAGGCAGCTTCTTTCTCTGGGAGAAGTGGTCCCACAGCCCAGTAGCACCTGTCAGTATCCTTTAATTGCTCTTTCCTCTGTGTGGTCATTGGTTCCAAAGGCCCTAACTTCTTTTCCATCTGTTAGACATTTTTTTCCCCTTCTTCTTCATCTTAGTCTATTTCAATATTGACTTAGGAAAAAAAAAAGAGTTAAAAATAACTTACTATGTTGTGGCCTGGACTCTGGCAGACACTTTGCCCTGGCTTTGAGATCCTGGAATGGTAACATCAGTTAAAGTAATTTTTGATTGTCCAAATAGAAATAAATGCTTCAAGGGGAAAATGCAATCTCCTTGTGCGAACAGCATTTCTAAAAACTGAAAAATGAGAGGATTCAGGTTATGTTTTATTTTATAAATTAATCCAAATCGTTGAATTGATGTGTGTGAGAAACCTTTTTCAATATATTTATACCCTATTTATAATCTCAGATTTGATGCTGGGAGCAGGGTCTAAACAAGTGGTTTAAACAAGTAATTCATCATGCTAAATTTTTTTTTTGTTCAGAGTTCTGTACTGTGCCATTTTAGATAAGTTGAAAAAAAGCATATTTTCATGTTTTTCATGCAAAAATATGCTTACATATAGAAAACCAATGAAAGGGAACATGTGATATTAGAATCCTCCTTCCTAAAATAATTTTTTTAAATATTGGTAATTATTCAGTCATGTGCGCCGCCCCAATAGCCTCAGGTTGTACAGTCCATGAACATTTTAAGCATGTGATGAGCTGCTTATCTAGACTGCTCGGTAGAGACTATGGATGGTTGGCAACTTTCAGTCTCGAAAGACTATGGTATAAGCCTACAGCACCCAGTATTCCCAGGCGGTCTCCCATCCAAGTACTAACCAGGCCTGACCCTGCCTAGCTTCCGAGATCAGATGAGATCGGGCATGTGGATACTCCAGGTCTTTACAGAGGACTTTCTCATTTCTTTCTCCCATCTTCTGTATTCACTTTAGGTACCTGAACTGAAATAGGTGGCTGTAGATGATCACTCTCAATATATGCTCAGATTTGAAGGGTAGTGGAAAACAGGTTGGAAGGAAGCAAGAGTCTGAAATAAACACAATTTTTTTGAAGCTCATAGAACTTTGCTTCTGTACAGACATAAATAACTGTACAGACTTTCACAGCTGAAGTTGTTAGGCAAATTACCTATTGAGAGCACTTCTAGTCACTTACTAACTTTGGAACTGTCAGCAGATGCACCCTAAATTGTATCAACTAGAGATATGTGTTACAGCTTGTTTTACATTGAGAAAGAAATGCTGGAAAAGCTGTAGGAAGCTAGGTGCCATATAATACCTTCGTTCTATTTGTTTAGAATAAAGGTTATTGATTTTTGGGTGAATGTACTTCCTCATCAGGGGTTTAGGATTTTTGTGTTAGTCACACTGACCTTTTCAGTCAATGGATGATTCAACCTCAGTTGTACTCAGGCTGGATGGTCTTGATTAACACAGTCAAGAAGAGAGCACTGCGGGCAACATGTTTGTAGTTGGCTGACAAGATCAGCTATAGTAAGACTTGATTCTGAAAGAAAATGCCTTTCTCTGACATTCAACTTCCCTTCAGCACTCAGGCTCATGACTTAGGTATGCAAATCAATTCATATAATGCTATAAACCCAGGTTACTGGCCACCAGAAGCATCTTCCACCACTCTTTTCAGTGAGAAGACTGCAATTTTTTTTGTCAAGTGTATAAGCAATACTGAAGAAAGACACAGAAATTGAAAAGGCATAGAAGGAATTCTGTGCTTCACTAGTCACTTCTACAGCATTCTTTTTAAGCAGTACACGCAGAGAGCTGTGTCAGCAGAGATGATGAAGAATAAAGAAGCCCTGAGTACCATTGAGTATGGGAGACAGGCGGGGCATAAATAAATTTTCAGTGCAATGGCATATCTTTTAACAAAAAATATATTGTATAAAATCGGCCTCTGTTAATTAGAAGACAGCCAGTATAACACAAATTTAACACACTAAAAACATACACAATCTAGAAACTTACACACTTTTCAGCCTCACTTCTGTCCCAATTGGGGTACAATCCTAGTATAATCGAGAAGTGCCAGCAGCCACAGTGCTGTCTGGGCAACCACTGTTGCAAAAGTGCTGTAAGGCACTTCTGCAATGGCACTGACAACATGGAACTGATGCTGAGATCTACACCAGATGTCACTGGGCCTCAGTGCTGAGAAAATGTCACAGATGAGCAGCCAGTGGATAACTGTCCCTTGAAACTGTAAGGGACAAATGTTCCCTTACCCCGAGGAGACTCCTGTGGCTGCCCTTGCCCTGTAGGATGCAATATCAGCCATTTTGGCACTACTGCTCCTCTGGATGCCACCAGGGCATAGGATTGAGCTGCCCATGAGTGCAAAGGATTGTTATTAAGGTTATTGATAAATGTTTAGACAAAGAAAACGCTAAACAGTATGGCTTCTGAAAGGGCAGTATTGTCATTCCAGTGTTTTAGAATTATTTGAGACTATCATGAAATGGAATGATTTTGGTGATCATGGTTAGATATTTTGAATTCCATAACCAAAGATTTTGAATTCCATCACCAAAGGTTCTTATGAAAACTAGCAACCTCTCCCTCCTCTCCCTCTCCCTCTCCCTCCTCTCCCTCTCCCCCCCTCTCTCCCTCCCTCCCCCTCCCTCCTGTCTCCTCCCCCCTCCCCCTCTCTCTCTCCCTCCCCTCTCTCTCCCTCCCTGCCCCCTCCCTCTCCCCTGTCTCCCCCTCCGCCTCTGCCTCTGCCTCTGCCTCTGCCTCTGCCTCTCCCTCTCCCTCTCCCCCTCCCCTCCCCCCTCCCCTCCCCTCCCTCTCCCCCTGTGTGATTCTGAAGAAATTAACAGCTATAAAATTAAAAAATATTATATAAACAATATAAACTAACAATATAATAATCCAAAAATATCCAGATATACATTTCAAGTATAGACTTTAAATGTTTAAAACATTGGAAGATGTATTCAGAACAAAAAGAAAATATAAAAGTACTTTAACAGGGTATACATTGATCTTATAGACCTCTGTGCCAAGTTCATTAATAGTAACTGTTATATGTGTGACTGTTTTTATTATCAATTGATCAGTTTCTTGAGAAATAGAACATGCACATCTTTGAGATCTCTCCAGAAATATTCTCCCTCAATTCTACCACTGATTTCTACAAGGCAGATAAATACACTGTAATGGAAATGCACAAGTTCCCTCCAGGAGATAGGGTGTGGTGTCAACAGTGGCAAGAAAGCATGGGGTTAACACCAGGACCTTAGATTGACTGGGAGGCAAAAGGGCCCTCAGAGTTAAAAGCAACACCTTCAGGAAGAAAAAGGCTGTGGGTGACAGAAGGAGGAAAGTTGGCAGGAAGGAGGAGAGAGACCTAAATGATGAATTAATGAACTGGCTGATGGACTACTGGACCTGCTGGTTGATCAATGAACTGACTAATGGAAGATGGGCAGATGGACTGTTGGAGACACTGGAGATGTGGCTGCCATGCCCAAGACCTGCTGAAAACCAAGGTGTTGCTCTCCTGGCTGGAGAAGTTACTGGCAGGGGAGGGAGAAAGGAGGACCTCTGCAGGCTGAACAGGCAAGCTACCCTGGTGGTGGGGACCAGTAGTGCAGAACTAGGGCCATTGTTGGGGAACAAAGGGGAGCTAATTAGCTTAAAGTGGGCATAGGTTCTCTATGTGAAGCTTGGACTGGGAATCTGGCAAAACACACACTTGTACATCAGTTCATTTATAAGTCTTTCTTATACAGGCAATTATAACTGGGTACTGTTCTTTCTTCTCTATTATGTCAATGGAGCAATTTATCATTTGTGTTGAAGTCCCAAGAGCTACAAAATGATAAATCTAGCACAGTGGAACAGAAATTCAAGTATGTGAATAGCTTTAGTCTCCAATCTCTGTTGGTTTTATTTGAATACCAGTTATTCAAAGTTGTCAGTGAGAATTCTGAAGATGAGACCTTTACCATAAAAACAACACTCATGACATTTGAAGAGATGTCTCTAAACAAAAAGAAAGTAGTTGTATTTCAGATTGGAAAGTGTTTTCAAAAATAATGTTTTGAGAATTACTAATCACAGAACCATCAGATTCCTGTGTCAGTATTACCAAAGAGAAGATCCTTTTGATTATCAACAAAAATTATTAACAATATTGGAAAGCTCCTAGCAAATAATTTAATCCTTTTCTATTTCAAGTGCTCCCATTGCATGAATGTACAAAATACCTAACTTAATGACTCCAAATTCCCGAAAGTGACAGGCATCCTTTCTCTGTCAGGACCTCAAGATAAGTCTTTGTTTTAACAAGGTCCTGTATCTTCTCTGCTGAATCTCAAAGGCAGCTGACTGTGGTATAATCCCAACTGGGTATTATCCCATCCTTGATAAGGATGGGATACATGCTGAATGTATCTACATGCTGAATGTAGATCAGCATGGGGGGGGGGGCAGGGAACCCCAAGTATATTTCAAGCACAATATACAAAGAGGTCAAATTGAGCTTTGAGTAAAGGAAACAAGAAGAAGAAGAAAAACCATGAAGAATCATGACAGATTCAAGGTTTAATCAACATTGAACAGGGCTCACTAGTTGTCTTGCCACAACTCCTCCGTACTGGGTATCATGCCCACTTAAGGCTGGTTAGTTTCCTTGTTTAACGCACCAGTGTAGCAAGCAAAAAGAGTTCCAGTCTACAGATTCCAAATAAGCCAGTCAGATCAGTCAAAGCATCCAAGTCAAAGTTGAAAGTCAATATGCCAGGTCACAGTCCAGGGTCAGATTCCAGGTAAGCCAGTTAGTCAATCAGTTGGCCTCCTCTCATCTCCTCCAAACATTCACTCCTCCTACAACCCTTCCTGTCTCAGGTGCTCCTTATATCCTGAGGGATCTCATTGCCTCTAGTGGCTGCAGCTGTGCAGCACATCCTTTGCAGAAAGGCCAGGCCTTAACACTTAAAGGGGCCACTGCAGACACCACATTCTATCTGCTCGCCAGATCTTCTGATACACTGGTGGTGAGCCTCAGAACATGCTTCTAGTGCCAGAATACATGCTGAGACTGTATGAGACAACGATAAAATAGAATCTGCCCTGGACATTTGCAGAATGCCTTCTAACTATCACTGAGGGTGGGGTTGGGGGAGTTAACCACTGTATCTTATTTTCTTGCCATTAAAGGCTTTTTGATGCTTGTTTCAGAAAGTGATGCTGTTCTAATAGGGTTCCTCCTTTAGGTGCTTCATATACTTAGGACATACAACTTTAAACCAATTAGTGTTCACCAGCTTTCTCCCTCTTTCTCTGTATTCTTTTCTCCCATCTATTTCTCTAACAGAAAGCCCCAGCCTAAGGTTCAATAGGGAAGACACTTCCCTGAGACACTTTGAAATTTGCACCACTGCAAAAAAGACCACATGGTGAGGCAGTTTGCATATTCTGTGTTATCTTCATCTGGATTCCTGAACAGTAAGTCCTAGCCAGCCCATTGTCTGGGATTAGCATGAGCCAACTGACTGGGCATCAGAACCCATCTGATCAGGTCATAGAGTAGGTAGAGATGCCCAGGTGGTCATAAACTATCTAGTCAGATAGACTAGTGACATCATCAACCCTAGGTCTCTTAACTTCCACTGAATCCCTCTGTGATAAAGCTCTCACCTCTTGTGGATTAGAAAGGTGTGATGGAGTCTTCAAAATGACCTTGGCATACAGTTAGGAAACAGTGATATTTAAATGTATTAGGGAATTATTCGCTTGCTTCACTCCATGCCTTTTTGCTAAAGTTCACACCTGGGTACTGCCAATGATGCCCAAGTTATTTTCCATTTGCCTTTTACACTTTTCTATTTGCATTATTGAGTCTAACCTCCACTGCATTTTTAATAGACTCTATATGTTTTAAGGCCTAACCTGACTGTGGTTGCATTCAGTCAGAGCCTTGCACCAGTTCTCTTTGACTACATGCTACAACATAGGTTCCTGGGGAATCAGTCCTGTAACTGGGAGGGAGCCTTTTGAGGATGGTCTTTCTCTATCTGGCTTTGACCTCATGGTGGCAGAGGAGTCAACTGATTTGGCCCTGAGCAAAGGGGGAGGAGAATCTGGAGGGAGGCACTGGCAACAGGACCCCCACCCCATCAATACAAAGGCATTAGCTAACTAACCAGAGAATGGATACTTTTCCTGGTTTTGCTGCCTGCTTGAACCTGCAAAAATGTGGAAGGTGATATCAAGTTCCTGGTAAGTCACAAGGCTGGTGTGCTGAATTGAATCCAATTAGGTCATAAGTAGTATTGTCAATCAATTTGCTGGCTCAGAAATACAAATTTACTGGCTTGTTATGGGAATTCAAATGTGAAGCAAGTAGTATGGCCTGCCAAATTCTCTGGCTCAAATGCAACTGTGAGCCAGAGGAGAACTTGCATCCTCATTCCTTGCTTCCTTCTCACTTCCTTCATCCCAATCCAGTTCCCACAATCCTACCCATGTTTACTTGAAAGTAATGGCCCAATGCTATTGCTTACTGTCACTGACGCAGGACATTACAAAAGTGCTGTAAACCACTGCGCCTGTTTGCGGCACTGGCGCAGGAAAGTCTGGCACTGTGCAGTGCATGGGCAGAGGAAGGGTGGAGATGGACAGATCAGGCCTGGGAAGGGCTGGAATTGATGGCGCTAGTGCACACCATACCCTATCCCCCTTCCCAGGTCTGATCTGATGACACAGATCAACTCAGACATGCACCAATGAGGTTGCTGGCACAGGTTCAAACTGACCCATTGCACCTACTGGAGCTTACCCTGGGGCAAGGGGACAAATGTCCCCTTACATCAAGTAGATCTTCAGCATGCAAAATTATCCCACAGGATGTAGCAGAAGGCATGCTGGTGCCACTGAATAGATGCTGGGAAACTTAGGTGGGATTCAGCTGAAAGTCTCATTGTATTCAATTTTACTTTCAGGTAAGAGTGTTTAGGATTGCAGCCTTACACAAGGTGCTTGATATTAAGGTATGCCAAGTAAGTAACTATTACTCATGGGCTATCATTCAGTATTAAGCTCCCAAGTCATGCAAACTGAGGAAATGCATAACAAAAAATGTGTGCTCTGGAGCCACACACAGAGAGAGAGAGAGAGAGAGATTAATTAAAATTAAACTTTTAAATGAATTTAAATTTTATAAATGTTTGTTTTTTTGCTGTTAATATTTTGGGGTTTTGGTATTTAGCCCTTTACTTCAGTAGCTAAATATTGAAACTCTAAAATATTACTTAGGAGATAAGCTGGCCCACCATTAGACTTGCTAGGGAAGCCAGGCATAACAAGGCCCACCCAGAACTCCATATAATCCATATAAACCCACATATAATCAGTTTGTTAATTCCTCTTTTTCTATCTTGATTTGAAATATAATTTTAAAACAGAAAAGGCCCAATTATGCCATGCCCAGGAACACACAAATAAAAATTGTATTTTTTGTTATGCAAGATTAAAGCAGTAATCCTATCCATACTTACCTGAGAACAAGCCCCATTGACTATAATGGGATTAACTTCTGAGTAGACATACCTAGGACTCCCATGCTAAAATCATAATAGACATTTTCCTGTGAGTAAGTCCCATTGAACATAATGGGGCTTGCTTCTGAGTAGACATGCATAGAATTGCACTGTAAACCCAATTTGGGGAAAATATAGATCATGAAGATTTTTATTCATGGTTCAAGAATGGTCTGAATTTCATTGGTTACCCTTGTTACAGAATCACTTCCATCAAGTGTTACATTATCAGGGTTGTTTTCTTTTGAGGAGGCAGCTTTTGTGGTTAGAATGCAGCTAGAACCAAGCAAAACAGCTTCTAAAAGTCAGGAATGCTTTTATTCATTAATGAATTTTCAATCAACTCCTAAGAGTAATTATTCGCTCAATCTCTCAAAAGCTTTTTTAACTACAGCACATTAAATAAACAAACTGTTGACTGTTAGAAAAGATAAGCATCACTGTCAAAAGTAAATGATAAAAATGCATCAGGGATGTCTTTAGAATAGAAAAGAGGAAGCGAGATGAAAGCAAAATGGAAAATGGTTTGGGATGTGGCATCAAGAGATGCAAAAGATACTGTCCTGTCCTGTGGATAGTAAAGTTTGCCAGAAGAGCTTAAATGGTGTTATCTGATGTTGAAACATTCCAGGGCCAGAATTCTGCTTTGATAGGGAAGGGTAGACAGAATTTTCTTTTACCAGACTACAGTATGGTGGTTGGATTAGTAAATTATGCTTCCAGCTTCAAATGCCAAGCAAGTAACTAAGGTTGCAATCCTATCCACACTTACGCAGGAGTAAGCCTCTTTGATTATAACAGGACTTACTTCCGAGTAGACATGCATAGGCTTGAGCTCTAAATAAATGAATATAGATTTACTTCTATTTTAGCGTATGCCCATTAGTGGCGTAGCTCAAGGGAGTGCAAAGCACTAAGTTTTGCAGGGAGCCTCACTGCAGTGTGCAAGAGGCCCCTCCCCTTTGGAGCATAGGAGCAAAATATAGCATATACATGGAATGGCTCCAAAAGAGAGGGGGAGGGGTGCCTTACATGCTGTGGTGAGGCTCCCTGAAAAACTTAGTGCTTTGCATCCCCTCTAGCTACGCCACTCATGCCAGTCTTACCTTTCTTACCATGCACTACTGTACACATCTCTCTCTCTCTCTCTCTCTCACACACACACACACACACACACACACACACTATCCCTCAGGGGATTATTCACAGATGATTTATGTCTATTATTTTCCATAAAATTGAATTATCCTGGCAATAACAACCTAATTTATTCCACAGTAGCTTTTGTAATTCAGCTTGGACATGTTCTGCTTTACTAATAACAGAGCTAATAAACAAAAGGAAATGGCAGATATGTATAGATATCAGAGATACACAAGTTGAGGCTGAAGGCTTCATATCCTTCTTATTGCTCTATAAAAGACCATAGCAGTGAGCTGATAAAAAGAATTTTTAAAAGAAAGAAAATGTACTCAGATTCATATGTAGTGTACTGTTCAACAGTATCAACATGTATATGCTTTTAATGCCCTAATTTTTTCTGATTGAATTAAAAGGCCTAATTGCATTTATGATAACTTTATCCCACCCTTCTTTTCCAGCCCTAACTCTCAGTTTCAGTGGGACTTACTGCTGATAAACAATCATAATATTGCGATCCTATTCCTCCATCCTTTTCATTTTCAAGCGGCATCTAGCAAAAAAAGTCTGTCATTTTCCAGCCTTGCACCATTATGCTTTATTTCTCTCATAAGAACAGCCCTGCTGGATCAGGCCATAGGTCCATCTAGTCCAGCTTCTGTTATCCCACAGTGGCCCACCAAATGCTTCATTGAGCACACAAGACAACAAGAGACCTGCATCCTGGTGCCTTCCCTTGCATCTGGCATTCTCCACCACCACTGCCCCAAAATAGGTTTTTATAAAAAAATAAAAACAAGCAACCCCCCCCCAAATTGCATGCTGTATTCATGTATCTGTGAATAAGCAAACCGCAGTGCACAAACCTGTGTCCCTTATAAGCATATCTATTTCCTCACAAGTGCATCAGGATTTGCTTCCGTAATCAGTGGAGCTTGTGCATGGCCAAGTCAGACTCAAAGCAATGAGGGAACATGAGCCATTTCCCTCCCCCCAAGACAAAAAGTCTACATTTTACAGAGCCTTAAGTGCCTAAAATGGTTCTGCAAAGATGAGTGCCTCTTTAGCAACCCTGATATCGCTTTCAGGGTGCTGTAATAATATGGATGAAAGAAGTTTACTGGTCAACATCCATTTGATTAAAGTGGGAGCTGATAGCCTTTAAGGCTGAATAAGGGCTTTGCGAAAGTGTAGTTCTGTGGCTACATGGCTTGCAGTCATTTTTGCAAAGAAACTGGAAGGTTGCACAAAATAAGGCGCACAAGGGTGTTAGGCCATCCAAGGAAGACCACACAAGATTACTTTATTGAGACTGTAATGGGTTACCTTTGTGCCATTCCCATTCTCATTACAATCAGTGCCACTAGAATGGATTCACGTTGTGCCATTTTCTGCTCTAGTTGCACCAAGAATGAAGTATTTAAATCCACATACAATCTTTGATTGGTTGATCACTCCTCCTGTACTCCCTTTTATGAAGCTCTGGCAGCTTGGAATAGTGAAATTGTCACAGGGTCAAAATGCACATTTGGGAGGGAAAGTTTTGTCCTTTGATTTCTGTTCTTTTTCTCCTTCTGTTTTTCACCTTTTCCATTCAGTGTATATCCCAATGACTCCAATGAACAAGCAAATACAATTTCCCCCCAGTTATGTGACCCTTGGTGCTTAGAAAACCAAAAACCCACAACCTTTCCTCTTCTTCATGAGACTGTTTAAATTGCATTGTATGCAATCATTTATGGCCACTAGAGGGTGCCGGGTTTAGAGAGGAAATGAGTTGGCATGTTGTGCCAGTCTGGTCACATTGCTCCCCATACTTGTGGCTGAGACAAAACTGGTGGGGTACTTTTTATGAAAACTTTCAGCAGTTTCAAAAAGTACCCTCCCTATTGGCAATTTTTTTCAAGGATTGTTTTGAAAGAGGTTGAAGGTGCTTGTGCATTGACTTAGCATGGCCCCACTGATGTGACCATGTAGCCAGGGCCATATTATCCATTAGGCTGAATAGGCTTCAGCCTAGGGGCCCATCCGCCCAGCCAGCCAGCCCTGTCACACGTGGCAACAGGCAGCCGGCAACATTCTACAGCAGTGGTTCTCATACATTTAGCACCAGGACCCACTTTTTAGAATGGGAATCTGTCAGGACCCACCAGAAGTGATGTCATGATCGGAAGTGACATCAACAAGCAGGACAATCAACAATCCTAGGCTGCAATCCTACCCACACTTACCCAGGAGTAAGTTCCATTTACTGTCATTGTTAAAAGAATATACATAGTAGCCTGTCATTGTTAAAAGAATATACAAAGTACAGATCTGTCACATTTTCCCAAATGCAGTCAGATACCATGGTAGCTGAATGGGGACCCACTTGACTCGCGACCCACAGTTTGAAAATCTACAATGCAGGCGCGCTGGAGGAGGTTGGTGACTCAGCACGGGCCAATCAGAGCTGTCCAGGAGGTGAAAGGAGGGGGTGCTGCCAAGCCTGCAGCCTCTGTGGCAGGCATCCCCCTACCCCTCCTCAACTGGACTGCAGCTGATTGGCCGGCTTGGCTGTGGAAGGAGGACTGGCCATGCCCAGATCCTCAGTGAAGCTCTTCTCAGGAGCACATGCAGCTCACTCGCCCCCTTTTCTTCCCCATCACGTACTTTGCCAGTCCAGTGGCTCCATCCCCTGAAGGCACCAGTCGAGCGCTCTCTCTCCGCCAGGCTCCCATTTGTCTCCTGCTGCCCTGGCCAGAGAGACCCAAGTCGCCCCCACCCTTTCTCCACCCTCCCATGCCTCACCTCTTCCCCTCCTGTCATCCCTCTGCAAACTGGTGGTACATAGAGGGCTTGGGAGAGGCTACCATCCCATCCACACTTTCCTGGGAGTAAGCCCTACTGACTCTAATGGGACTTCCTTCTGAGTATACCTGCATAGGAGTGGGCTGTGAGGCTGCCATCCTGTCCACTTTCCTGGGAGTAAGCCCCATTGATTAGATTGGGACTTCGTCGCACTATAGAATACTATATTGGGTAGTAGACATCCATATGCTTGGGTTCTGCGTGACTCATCTCCACACTCCCCACTCCTTCAGTCTCCACCAGTCCTATTTCCATCTGGCAGTCAACCACCCCCCTCCTATCTCCCACGGCCCCCATCCCACAGGAACCACTTCTACACACCTCTCCCCCCTCTGTGTTATCCTTCTCCTGCCCCCATTTTCTGTCACACTCAGCCACTGCACCCTCACCCTCAGGGTGAGGGTCAGGGTGAGATTCAGGGTGAGGGTGAGGATGAGGGTGAAGGTCAGGGTGAGGGTCAGGATCAGCTAGCCCCACAGCCCAATTCTATGCACAATTACCTGGGAGTAAACCCCATGGACTCTAATGAAGCCACACTCATCCTCTCCCAATCAACTCTGTAGATGCTCCAGAGTTTCCTTGGGTGACCAGCACTGCTCCTGCATGTCCAAACTGTGCCTAGGGAAAATTTTATTTTTTCACATTATTTTTCAATGACCCCGGGGTCATCGTTTTCCTGGCCTGAACCCCATTTTTGCAGAATCACCCTCATCCTCTTCCAATCAACTCTGGTGATGCTCCAGAGTTTACTTAGATGACCAGCACTGCTCCTGCTTGTCCAAACTGTGCCTAGAGAAAATTTTATTTTTTCACCTTAATTTTCGATGACCCCGGGCTTATCGTTTTTCTAGCCAGATCCCCATTTTCCCAAGATTGTCCTCATCCTCCCCCAATCATCTCTGTTGATGCTGCAGAGATTCCTTGGGTGACCAGCACTGCTCCTGCATGTCCAAACTGAGCCTAGGGAAAATTTTATTTTTTCACCTTAATTTTCAATGACCCTGGGGTCATTGTTTTTCTGGCCTGAACCCCATTTTTGCAGAATCACCATCATCCCCTTTTTTGGGGGGGAGGGAATGCCATATTTAAAATGCAACATTTTTTCTTGTCCTTGTATATCCATTGAAGCTAAATCCCCCCCCCCCACAAACCTACAAAACGTTAAAACAAAAAAAAAAAAAGAGGTTTGTTGGAGGATTATTCCAAAGATTTAAGGGGCAGCATTTTGTTCCTACTAAAATATGTTTTTATCTTGTTTGTAAATCATGTTTTTAATTGTGTTTTTAATCTCTTGGGTCCCTTTGGGGACTCAACCCCAGTTGAGGCCAAAGGAAAAGGGCTTCCTTCTCTCTCCATGCTGTGACTGAATGGGCTCATTCATTCAGAACACCAGACACAATCAGAGCACAGTTCTGGTCATGGTTAGTTAAGTGGGCCAAAGGCTTTCAGGGGATAAGAGGTTGGCCGAAGGCCAGAAAGAGGCTTGCCGTGGGCCACATCTGGCCCCCGGGCCAGGGTTTGAAGATCCCTGTGCTACACTGATAGATGTGAGCTTGGCTCAAAGTAGCTCCTACTGAGATGAGGTAAACTGGCTGCAGTCAGACTGTAGGGAGGGAACAAGCTCGACCCCCCCCCCAAATGAGGTCATCGGAGACAGGCTTTGACAACCTGCAAATCCTCTAACCCAATAGTTCTCAAACTTTTTAGAGTTCCTCAAGGCTGCTGCCTGGTTTGGCTATAATGGTGACTGGGCTGCAGCGCTCCTCCTGCTTAAAACATCACTTCCCCATTTCCCTGTTTGGTGGTCTTTCTGGCTCTCAGAATGCCTCAGAGGTAGCAGGAGCTGGCGACCCTCAGGGTGGCATAATGGGGGCAGCCCTCCAGCTATGCCACCTGGGAGCATTTACACCTGTGGAGTCCCCTAGGTATGGCACTGTTGACAAGACTAGAGCAGATTACCTTAGTGTGGGGAGGCCTTATTGGTCCAATTGGCTTAAAGCTGGTCCTGATTATGGCTTTATGGCTTATTTTGGAGCTCCAGGTGCTCCATCCACATGGGGCACTGCTCTGTTTATCTTCACCAGGGTTGTTGCATCAGGTGCTCTCAGGTGAGGCCCTAGAGTTTCATATTCAGAGGGACTGGAGAAGGCAGCAACACAGTTGCATCCACCGCCTGTTCTGCCCGGCCCACAGGTGTACACATTTGATCTCTGTTGCGTATATGCAACGTTGGGCTTAAGAGACCTGCTGTGCAGATTGTGAATTATCAGGCTGTTTTTTGGATAGGGTTGAAATCCCCCAACCCCCCAGGACCAGGTTTGCTGTTTGGGAATCCTCCTGGATGTTCAGATGAGAATTGTGGCTCAGGGTGCCTTTGCCTGGCTTAGCCCACAGGTGTACACATTTGATTCCTGTTGCGTACACGCAACGTTGGGCAAAAATGGCTCAAGCTGAACACCCAGGTCTTTTTCGTCTTCAGCCGAATTCCTGGGGCGAATAGCAGGCTCTGCCAACAGCCTGGACGCCATCAGGCAGGTGATGTCCAGCCAGCGTCCCTTGCCATTCAGCAGCAGGACCAATGGAACGTCTCCAGTCCTAGAGAAAAGGATTGCTACTGTTTGAAAGGGGAGACAGAAAAGGCGGGGGAATGCCTGGGTTGCTTCGATGCTTCCAGCGCCTGAAAGGGGAGAAGGAGGGGGCGTGATGGCGCGGGGTCTTCCTCCAGCTGAGCTCCTCGCCTGCCCCGATCGGCAGCGCTTGATTCATTCCGACGCAGGGCTCCGCGCAAGCTGCAGCCCATCAATCAGCCGCCCAGCTGCAGCCTTCCCCGGCTCCCTTGTTCCAGGCCGACCCACGTGCAGAGCTGCTCCCGGGCTGAATGGGACGCCTCCCTGGCTTTTCAGCCGGCCTCCCCGGGGGCGAATCTCTGCAGCAGGCGAGGGGCGATCTGTCACTCCTAGGGGCGGTTGACTCGCTGGGGGCTCCTGACACCCACCCACCCACCCTGTATCCGCGAAGGAGGCACTCCTGCTACGCGCGCGTCAGCCTGCGCTGCCCACGGTCACAGGGAACCGCATCCTATTTATTACTCCTCAGATGTAAGTCGCATTACAGTCAATGGGGCTTACTCCCAGGTAACTGTTGATAGGATGGCAGCCTTGGAGCCCAATCCTATGCCTGTGTACTCAGAAGTAAGTCTCATTATAGTCAATGGGGCTTACTCCCAGGTAACTGTGGATAGGATGGCAGCCAGGCTCCGCTTCAGAAGGCCTTGATCCGTGACAAGCGTGCCTTCCAACGTGGTAAGAGGCAATTTTTTTTGGGGGGGGGGGAGGCTTCAAAGCGGAGATCTTTCCCACTCCTTTCTTCCTCCTCCTCCATTTGTTTTAAAAGCGGGGAAACTTTTTGCAGGCCACAATTAATAGGTTCGCCTTTCCTCCCCCTTTCCCAATGGGCTACCAGCTGCAGGACTCCTAAATAGCAGACTTCATTGTGTTTTGTCATGCAGAAGACCTCCCTTTTCTATAGCCCCCAAAAAAGGGTACAAAGGGGAGGGGGCAGCTTGGAAGATGGGGAGTCGTCCTTTCAGGAAGAAGGCCAGCTCATTGGCATGGATCACCTCTTGGATCGACTGCCCGCCCCAGGTAGCTCCCCAGCACCTTTGCTCCCCCTTGTATTCCGCACAATTTAACATGCCTTCTGGCCTTAAAAAATAATTATCACCACCAAGAACTCCCTAAGTTCAGCTTCTGGGCAACCAGACGTCATAACCACAAAAGAGGACCAGGCACCCCAAAATGTAGGGCATCCAAGAAAAATGTAGGACATGGCCAAATAAAAGCCAAAAACACTTGTCTATTGATTTCATGTGGTTAATTTAAACACTATATTACCAACTATTAAATTAAAAACTATATTACATATAATTTATCAATTAAAGGAAGGCTATGTGCTGCCTGCAAGGCCTGCTCACAGGGAACAGGACATTTAAGTTGTTTTCCAGGACAAGAGGTTATAAAAGAGGACATGTCCCGGGAAGAGAGGACCTCTGGTCATCCCAACCCTATTGCCATTTTAACTCCTTTTTGGGGAAAAGTCTGGACAAGCAGTTCTCAAACTTTGCCCCTCCATGTGTTAGATTCCTGAGGTCTAGGTAGTACACTGACTTTAGTTCATTAATATGTAATGAATGAATTCATATAGGGTATGTAACTCTAGCAAGACTGTTTAGGGAATACAGTACTATATTGTCCTTCTTAAATATTACTTTACTCTTTGCCTGCTGTGTTTGGTTGTAGTTCAGCGTGTTTAATCGAATTGTGTTTTAACGTGGATGTGTTTTAAGTGCAGAAAGTGGAGCATAAATGAATTAATGCTGAAGTAAATGCCCAGCGCCTTCCTGTGTGTACTTACTCTGAAGTAAGGCTGTAATCCTATCTGCACTTACCTGCCCTATTGATTTCAGTGGGAATTACTTCTGGATAGACATGCACAGGCTTGGAGTGCAAGATCCACCGTATTTAATGGAGCTTACTCCCACATAATACTGCAGCATCATCAGCACCTTCCTGAGGGTGTGATCCTGCGTTTGGGGCTCTGTGGCACACGCAGCCCAGTCCCATGCATGTTGGAGGAAATCTTAAAAAATTGGTTTCCTCTTTAGGGGGGAAGCAGAGTAGCTTCAGCAGCAGACCCCCCCCCCTTTTGCTGGGAATCAACCCAGGGAGCCTCCCACACCCGGCTGACTGCTAATTAATAAAAGACAAATGACAATGGCTGGTTGAAGTTACAAAAGAAGTCATTTACTCACAGTTCCATAGAAGCATATGTTACAGCATCTGATTATGATCAGAGGTTACACTAAACTTAAGATAACAAGGCCCTGGAGCTGCCTCGTCCTGCATGCCATGTGGTCAAGATGGCGTCGCGAGCAGAGTCCTGCTGTGACCCATCTTGTCAGGTCAGTGTTCAGTGAAGAAGAGAGGGCTCAGAGCAGAAGGGAAGGTTATATGGGATCTGGGCCACACCCCCACATAGGTCATCCAAAGGGGACAGGTAAAGTGTAGGGTCACTGGGCCATGGCTTAACCCTTTCAGGACAGTATCCTGCCACCTCTGGACAGCAGACGGAGTTGCACCAAACTCCAACAATGGACGGTTACTCGCAAGTTGCGTGGAGTTTACTACTGGAGGGAAGACGCGCGGCGGGTGGCGCGACTCTCCCCCCCCCAATGGGCGCTGGCCCATTTTCTGGCTCTTCATTCACCTCTGAGGTGATGTAAAGGACGACCTTCGTGGGTGTCGTGGTGACACATTGACGGGGAAAGGCCGCTCATTAGTCTTTGTGGTTAATTATTTACTCTTTCTCCGCCCAGTCGGCAAGCCTCTGCCTTCTGCAGAGACCCCCTGTTCCTTTTGACACTTGGGATCAGTGGCGTAGCTAGAGGGGGGCAAAGCATTAAGGTTTGAAGGGAGCCACACCGCAGCTTGCAAGCGGCCCCTGCCCCTCTACTTCGGACCCATTCCGGGCGGGGGGAGCAAAACGGAGGCGAAGGGGAGGGTCACGCTGGGATGGGCCGCTTGCAAGCTACTGTGTGGTTCCCTGCCAAACTTAGGGCTTTGCCCCGCTCTAGCTACGCCACTGCTTTGGATCTGCACTCCACCCCACCCCTCCTCCCCTCACACCTGGTGGCAGAGTGTCATGCCATTAATAACCGTAATACCAAAGGGGGGAGGGGAAGAAACCCACATATTCATTGCCTGTCTTCCTCCCCCCCCCCCCCCCCGCCCAATGATGTATGTTGAGCAGCGCGAGTTGCCAAAGCCCCTGATTCCCGACAGTGAAAGAGGAGGCTTGAGGCTCCCCTTCCACCTGCCTCCCCCGGGGAACGTGGTGAGGATGCGGGCAGAAAGTCCGTCCAATCAAGCGTGGGCTAATCAGCCTGGCCGCCCCTCGCCCGCAGGACGACCATCTAGTGCCAGGTTCCAACAGCGCTGCTTCATGGAACGGGGATTGAAGGGATCCCTTCCAGGCTCTCCGTCAGGGGAGCTTTCAAAGGGGTAGGAGGCTGCCACCGGTGGGGGGGCCCCAGTTTTCTCTTCCAGCTTGGGCAGAAAATCCCCAACTGCCCACCAGGCAGGGTTAGGAAGCCCCCCCCCCGCCTTTTTCCTCAGTGAAGTCACTAGGGTTTGCATCACCCAGTGCTGGAAGCCAGCATGTCACCCTTATTGATGGACCTCCTCCCCTGCAGTGGAAGGGGCAACGCCCTGGCGGGTGGGCATGGTGGTGTACAATTGCACTGCCCCTGCTGGTTTTTTGGCTATAACTTTTGATGGAATAGAGATACTTCAACGTGGTTTGCTTCAATGCATTCTGCATGAATTTGCGCATCAATGGATATATAACATGATGGGATTATTCAAAAATACCAAGATTTAAAATTTTTTGGCTAGTAATGGTGTCACCCTCCTGCTGTGGCTCACACACCCCCTAGCTGCACCACTGCACGCTCATGCTTGCGCACGCGCTCGCGCTCTCTCTCGCCCATTGCCTTCCTCCTCCCCAGTGTTCTTGTGTGCATCTCTCTTTCCAGCACACTGACATACACTTTCCATAGCACCACAATACCTTGGTTGCAGTATGGGAACAACCAGTGAGGAGCCCTCATTTTCACATGTGTTTGCCTCACACACGCACTCCTCTCTCTCCCTGGGTTCCTTAGCGTCTGGTCCCTGGGCCCATAACCTGTTGGAGGAAATCTTACAATTGGTTTCCTCTTTAGGGGGGAAGCAGAGTAGCTTCAGCTGCTGAACCCCCCCCCCTTCTTGCTGGGAATCAACTCCAGGGAAGCTCCCACACCCGGCTGACTGCTAATCAAGAAAGACAAACCACAATGGCTGGTTGAAGCTGCAAAAGAAAGTCATTTACTCACTGCTCCATAGAAGCATATGTTACAGCATCTGATTATAACCAGAGGTTACACTAAACTTAAGATAACAAGGCCCTGGAGCTGCCTCATCCTGCGTGTGCCATGTGGTCAAGATGGTGTCACCAGCAGAGCCCTGCTGGGTGCCACCTTGTCAGGTCAGTGGTCAATGTGGAAGAGCAAGAAAGAGGGCATGCTTGGAGGGAAGGTTTTATGGGGTCTGGGCCACACCCCCACATAGGTCATCCAAAGGGGACAGGTAAAGTGTAGGGTCACTGGGCCATGGCTTAACCCTTTCAGGACAGTATCTTGCCACCTCTGGACAGCAGACAGGGTTGCACCAAACTCCAACAGTCCATTCACCCACCAATTCCTGTCCATTAATCCAGTTTCCCCTTCAATTGCCCACACCAAACGCTCCCTTCATCATGTGCTTTTTATATCCCTGAGGGCCTTACTGCCTTCAAGTGGCTGCAGCTGTGTAGCACACTGCTGGATGCCCAGGCCTTACCCTTAAAGGGGCCACATCTACCTCCTTGCCAGATCTTCTGCATACAGCGACCTTCTGATGTTATCTTCAGGCTAACAGAGGCTCTACCCTCTAGACCAGATCCTCCTGCCTCTTTCTATCACAAAAGCACGCTCTCTGACTCACCAGATGCCTGCCTACACACACACACACACACACACACACACACACACACACACACACACACTCTCACAGTCTCAGTCACAGCAGTTATTCTCATCCCTCACTTCCCTTCCTCTCATTCAGAGCCCAATCCTATGCATGTCTACTCAAAAGTAAGTCCTATTCTAGTCAATGGGGCTTACAACCAGGAAAGTGTGGAAAGGATTGTAGCCCCACTCACTCACACTTTTGAACCTCCCCCCCCACTTTTTTGCTGACACACAACTGTGATAATTCACTCTCACACAAGCTCTTGGGTTCAATCACCCTTCCCAAGCACCCTTGGAAGGCACCAGGATGCAGGTCTTTTGTGTGCTCCCTGAGGGACCAATCCTATCCAATTTTCCAGCACCTGTGCAGCCACAATGCAGCCCTGAGGTAAAGGCACAAATACTTTGAGGAGACCTCCATGACTGCCTCCCCACCACAAGATGCAGTGCATGCCCCCATTGACACAGCTGCACTGGCAGTGGCAAATGGGATAGAATTGGACCCTGACACATCTGGTAGGCCCCTGTGAGATACAGGAAACTGGAGTAGAAGGCTTTTGGCCTGATCCAGCTGGACTCTTACATTCCAATTTTCCACACAAACATGGACATATTTTCATATACATAGTTACAATAGTTATACAATGCTGTCTGGTGCAGGCAGGCTTGCTTTCATTCTTTCACTTCACTCTCCAACACACAGCCACGCATTTCTCTCTAACTTTCTCAGGACACCCCCTCTCCATCTCCCACCCAAATCTTCCCACACTTTCTCCCCAGGCATGCAATCCCCCTCAATTGTCCAAAGATACAGCATTCACATCTACACAATCCTCTGTTTGACAGAAGACAAATGCAAAGTAGTCCTACCTTCTCTTTGTCACCAGAAACCAATTGGCCATCCTTACTGAGCACACTCTCACCCTCTCATTTCTCTTCCTCTTTCATTGAGCATACTTAAAAAAGAAGAAAGGGGGGAACCCTTTTTGTTGCTTTTGACATCCTTGGTCAGCCTCCGCTCAGACTGGGTTTTAGCATTTCTGACACTCACACTACAAGTTCAGTCTACTTATCCATACTCCTCCCTTATGATCAGTCTTAAGTTCCATTTCCTGTACAGATCTTTTTACATCTTCAACTCAGATTCTTGTGCAGCCATACTGGCTTTTTGAGGTGTTTCCTTTCTCATAGAACTTGATTTTAACTGTGCCTATAGTAGCTGCTGTTTTAGGAGCTCCCATCCTTCTTGGGCCCCTTTCCCCATTAATTCATCTATGCACTGTCCTGTCCAAGTATTCCAACTCCCTTCTAATGCCCACTTTTGGCTAATTAACACCCTCCTTTTCCAAGAACAACAGCTGAGGTGTGCAAAGAAATGAACAGAACTCCTTATCAGTTGAGCAATTAACAAGAATTTATTGCTACAAATACACACACTCCCTGCAAGTCCTCTTGTCCAGAGTCTTTCCCTCCCCAAAACTCTACTTAACTCAGTGGGTAAAGGTCTGAAGTCTCCAGTCCAAGTCCAATCCAGTCTCCAAAGCACAGTCTAGTCTTCTGCAGCAGAGTCCTGGCAGGCCCCTTCTCCCATATGTATGGGTCAGGTAGTGCCTCCCTCTGGGTCAGGGTAGCTTTGCTCCTTCTGAAGCTGCCTTTTATCCTCGGATGTCTCATAATCCAAAATGCAGCTCACCTGTGAGCTACCTCTTTAGCCCCTTGTTAAGTCCAAATTAGGCTCAGGTGAGCTATCTCTTCAGTCCATGTCCATTCAAAGTCGCATCAAGGTCAAATGAAGCTCAGGTGTCCATCAGAGTGTCCATTGGCCTTGATTGATTACAGCTGTGGAGCCAGCCCTGCCCTTCCCAGAGCTGTCAAACAGCTGTCAAAACATGGAATCGCTGTCAACACCACATCATCCACCTGATGATCTTCTTGTTGGAGTTTGGTGCAACTCCGTCTGCTGTCCAGAGGTGGCAAGATACTGTCCTGAAAGGGTTAAGCCATGGCCCAGTGACCCTACACTTTACCTGTCCCCTTTGGATGACCTATGTGGGGGTGTAGCCCAGACCCTATATCCTTCCCTTCCTTCCAACCACGCCCACTCTTCTTCACTGAACACTGACCTGACAAGATGGGTCATAGCAGAGCTCTGCTGGCGATGCCATCTTGACCACATGGCACATGCAGGACAAGGCAGCTCCAGGGCCTTGTTATCTTAAGTTTAGTGTAACCTCTGGTTATAATCAGATGCTGTAACATATGCTTTCTATGGAACCGTGAGTAAATGACTTTCTTTTGCAGCTTCAACCAGCCATTGTGGTTTGTCTTTCTTGATTAGCAGTCAGCCGGGTGTGGGAGCTTCCCTGGGGTTGATTCCCAGCAAAGGGGGGGGGGGGTCAGCTGCTGAAGCTACTCTGCTTCCCCCCTAAAGAGGAAATCATTTTTTTTTAAGATTCCTGATCTTCCATTACATCCACTGAATCTTATTTATCATTTCTCTGAACTTATTAAAATCAGCCTACCTAAAATCTAAAGTTCACATTTTCCTGCCTATTCTCTTGATCTCTTTTAAGATTGAGAATTTCAGGAGTTCAGGATCACTTTCCTGTAAAGTTCCTGCTACTCTGACCTAACTGATCAATGATTTTTCATACTTTTTCTGACATGGAAGTATTGTCTACATGAAAAATGTATAGTGTTCAAAGAGCTGCACAGGCACTGGGTGTAAAAGATATCAGTGGGTGGGTAGACTCTACACGCTGCCTAGTCTAGAAACATCCTATCCAATTGGACTAAGACTCAGCAGTGATACAATGGTCTGAAAATTTGGGGGTACTATTAAATAGTAGCAAATGTTCAGATATTTAATATATTTTTTAAAGTAAATAATTTAGAAACATGTCAATTTTTTTTTTTTTTGGCCATGTGCCAAGGGGAAGACTGAAATGATATACCCTTCTATACAGATTTTACAGGAGGAAATATTGGTCACTTGGAGAAGTCCCATTCCCTTTTGTGAGATTTGCTCATGATCTCTCAGTACAAGTTACAAATCACTAAGTTATTTTAAGTATGGTACTTTGGTACTAAATCACAGCAGGTTGCTTTGTTAGAACAACTGAAATCAGAATATTTATTCCAGTTGTTAGAAATCAATTTAAATTTCAAATAATCCAACATCAGGTTGGTTGATAGGTCTCCATTTATTGAAGCACACCCATTTAGCACAAAATCATGGATTCAAGTGCTTGGCAAAGCAAGCCCTGTTAAGACTAGTACCAATGTTTGTTTGCTCTGCATTGACCACTATTCCAAAATTTCACTTTTATTTAAATGAATTTGGATTGCATTCTTCATTTCTAAAATCTAAGTGATATGTATCCAAGAGAATGTTCAAGACCAGGGGTGTCCAAAGTTTTTGTCAGGAGGGCCACATCATCTCTCTGACACTGTGTTGGGGGCCTGGGGAAAAAAAGAATTAATTTACATTTAAAATTTGAATAAATTTACATAAGTTTACATAAATGAGTATATTAAAGATGAACTTATATGAATGAATGAAGGTCTTGCAATAGCTCAGGGCCTATAAAAGGCCTTGTACAAAGCAAGGCTGGCCTTTCCTTTGCTGCCTCTGCAGCATCACAGATGTGAAACTGCAAGCAGTGGCAGAAGCCCTTATCCCACAGATCAAGAAAGAGGTCAAACAGTTGTTCTCACTCTAAGAGCAGTTGTGTCGGGCCAGTGTGGGCTCCAACAAATCTCTGGAGGGCCAGAGGCTCATTGGAGACTGGGGGCTCCCTGAGGGCCGCATTGAGAGTCCTCAAGAGCCGCAAGTGGCCCTAGGGCTGGGATTTGGGCACTCCTGTTCAAGACTATAGATGATAAAAGGAAATGACACCTCTATCCTGAACCTCAGTGTTGATTATCAGCTATGGAAGAGTTGGTGGTCATTGCTGTTGGAGGAAATTAAAAGTAGTTTCCTCTTTGGGGGGAAGCAGAATAGCTTCAGCAGCAGCCCGCACCCTTTGGGTATCACCTCAGGGAACCTTCCTCACCCAGCTGACTGCTAATCAATGAAAAAAGACAAAGAGGCAATGGCTTGTTAAAGTTGCAAAAAAATAAGTTATTTACTTATAGTTCCATTGAGTATATTTACAGCATCTGATTAGGATCAGAGGTTCGGCTATTAGATAGCAAGGCTTGCCCTTGCCCTGCATGCCATGTGCTCAAGATGGCATGGGGATCAGAGCCCTGCTGTGTGCCATCAACAGGTCAGAGGACAAGAGAGGAAGTGCTCAGAGGAGAAGGGAAGGATAAAGGGTTAGGGCCACACCCCCACAAGGATCACAGAGAAAACAGATAAAAAAGATTAGAGTCACATAGCTTGACCCCTTCTGGACAGCATCCTGCCCCCTCTGGACAGCAGACAGAGTTGCATCAACTCCAACAATTGCTACCATGCCCTGCTTGTGAACTTCCAGAAGCACATGGGTGGCCATTGCTGGAAACAGAAAGGGGGAGTAGCAGTGGCATTCCTAGGGGGCAAAAAGGGCAAATGACCCTGGTGCCACCCTTTTTTAATCTTTTTTTTTTTTTTTCAAAGAGGAAGAAGCCAGTAGCTGCACTGGCTTCTTTCCCTTAAAACAAACAAACAAACAAACAAACAAACCCCCTCGTACTGAAGAAGGAGGAGGTGGATCGGAATTGAGCCAAGAGTGGCTGTGAGTTGCAACCACTCTGGGCACAATTCCGCACCACTCTAGGCTGCATCTTTCCTCTAGAGGGGAGAAGGGGGGGCAGTCCAGAGCAGCACGAAATTGTGCTGGGAGTGGGTTCAACCTCCAGAGTGATTCTGGAAGTGATCGCAGTATTGTGATGACATCACTGCAATTACTTTTGGGTTAGAGGGCAGGGTGTGGCAAAGTAGGAAGCAGACCTGCACAGAAAAAGCTGCAGACCACCAATTTGAGTAGTTCAGGGACATCAAATATAAGGCCAACAGGCTGGATGTGTCCTACACATCTGGCCTGTGTTGGGCTCTCCCACACCACCATCAGCTGCTGAGTTATGAGGTGATGCACAGGCAGAAGCAGCACTGCTGAGAGGCCAATGCTGGGAGAGCCCAACCATCATGAAGGCCACCTTTTCAGTAGTGCTGAGGTGTCACTGGAAGGGTGGCTCCATGTGATAACTGGGCTGTCTCAATGCTGCCCTGTCAGAAGTGCCAATTCTGCCAAGGCACTGGGAGAGAAAGATGGAAGGAGGCCTCAGAAAGCATGGTAAGGGGAAAAGAGGTGGACTGAGAGGGGTGAGAAAGGGTGCTGTAGATGCACTGGGTTACCCTTCTGCTGAGACATTACTTTGCAGAGCACCTCTCAATTGCTGTGGGGTGAAGTGATGCTTCTTCAGAAGTGGCACTGCTAAAGGGTGGCCTGCATGGTAATTGAGCTCCCCCATATCTTGAAAATATTATCAAGATTTGCTTGTTTTCTCTTCTGTTGTTTGCACCCAGTGAGTTTCTAAGTGAGAAAAAAGTGTTTATTTCTGGTCTTCTTCTCTGGTCTACTTTGCTTCATTGCTTCTCGCCATCAGTAAGCACCATGAATGTTGTTTGACTCACTGTATGAAACAAGTTTGACACCCCTGGATTAGATGGTCTGTTCCAGCAAGGCAGTTCTTACATTTTCTCTTTATGCTTAAGAGGAAGTATTTGGATTTGAACCAATTGCTTTCAGTTAATAGAATTGATTATCATGTTCAAAATTTGTTTTGTAGAAAATTACACTGTAAAGAGTGGTGGAATTCGAGTTACCTCTTTACATTTTAGCATATGCTCTTGAACAGTCTACAGGGGGTAAAGGCGGTTTGCATTCTAAAGAAGTAAGTGCCTGCTGGAATTCTTGCAAAGAAAGTTGGACTAGATGGATCCTGGTTTACTCCAGCCAGACACTGGGGGCCATCCAATGAAATCAGGAGATTTAAGATAAACAAAAAGAGGAGCTTCTTCACACTGTTGATAACAAGCACATGGCTTTACAAAAAGATTGGGCAAAGTCATGGAGGATAGGCTTATTAACTGTTATTAGCCATGATGGTTATGCACTACCTCCAGGTTCAGTGGCAGACTCTGAATACCAGTAATGGGGAGCAATGGTGGGAAAGAAGGATGTCTTCCTCACCTGCTTGTGGGCTTCCCAGAAGCAACTAGTAGACCACTTAGGATGCCAGACTAGGTGGGCCTTTGCCTAGAAGGGCATTCCTTACATTCTTAGTGCATCTCTTACAGTGATCTCTTACCCCCTCTAGCTATGTCACTGATCTATTCTGCCCTTAAATCAACAGTTGTGCATACTCAGGACTAGTTAATGCTAGCTAGTTGTGCCTTAAGTGTTAAAAGAAACTGAGCATACACACTTGGCAGGGATGCCCTTGACCCATAGTGCTGAGACTCAAGTAGAGGCCTGAGTCTCTGCCCCCTTGACTTGAGTTGCCCATGGGTCATAATGGCAGCCATTGCAAATTGTCCAGAGCCTCTATTCAAGTCATTTTGACTCAAGTCCAAGTCTTTTCAAGAAACAAGTTGACTCATGGAAGTGACAAAAACAAAAAACAAGCAAACAAGCAAGCAAGCACACACACAAAACAGTGTCTCAAGCACATGCAAAAGTGAGTCTTGACTTGAGTCTTTTCAAGTCTTTTCATTCTTAGAGTAAAACTCCTGAGTCAGCGCCCAAGTTTTTGACACACAAGTCCATATGAGTTGCAAAAAACACATGTTTTCATGACCCAAGTTTGAGTCATACAAGTCTCAGCTCATCCCTGGCTCTTAGTTTGTAAATATAAAATTCAGAGGTGAATGAGAATTCTAAGAAAAATAAATAGGCCACATAAGTTTGATGTTATGCCAGTAAAGGTTTTTGACTTTGACATAAGTTTGACATTAATCCACCTTTGATCTATGGTGGAGCATAGTGTTGGGAGTATTTTACTACTGCTGCTACTACTACTACTACTAGTAGTAGTACTAGTATATATACTACTACTAGTATATATATATATATATACTGCCTTTCAACAAACACTTTGTGCAATCATGTACGACATGGACACATACTGTAAGGTTCTTGTGACTGGTTGTGAATCCCAGGGATGTGGCCAAGGTGTTGAACATAAACCTTTCTTCCCATAATGTGGGGTCTGGTTCTTGTTCAGTGTGCTCATGATCTTGAAAAACAAACAAACAAAAAACTTCCAGTGCATGTTTAATTGGAAATAGGTCCTGCTATATCTGATGGAGCTTATTCAGCTATTTGAATCTGTATAGGCTGAAGGCAATTTCAAGTACAGTAATTGAAAAAAACTGAGGAAACCTTAGGGAAGTTCCCTAAATGTAATTCATATGTCTAATCTGGAAAAAAAATGAAAGCCTTTTATTTTTGCAAAGTGTTTGACAAATATATCACCTTTCCCTAGCATTTAAATTTAGCTATCCCTTTAAAAAAATCAAAAAATAATCCCATCTTCTTGTCTGAACTGCTTTATTTAAATAAATATAAATATAAATTTGATATAAAACTATACACATACAAAGAACACCCCAAGGATTCTAATTAGGATTCTTTATATATATATACACACACCCATAAAGATTTGTACAAAAAAAGCACAAGACTGCACTCCTGTGCATGTTTACTCAAAAGTAAGTGCTATTGTGTTTGATGGAGCTTACTCACAGGAAAAGGTAAAGGCAAGTAGTATCAGTTTTGTTTTTTTGTTTCTTTAAAGTTTCTGTTTCTACGTGTTTTTTTAAACAGTTCTAAACTTTTTCCCTTGGAAGAGTGAGAGAAGCCCACTCCACACACTGAGTTTTGGGTGAGAGGAGGAGAAAGAATCCCCCTCCTCAGAGGGATAGTCAAGATTGATAATGCAGGTGGTGGTGGTGTCACAAACAGAGCTGCAGCTGTTGTGATACAAATTACCATTTTATCTGAACTTTCATTTGCAGTCAACCCAGTGGCGTAGCTAGAGGGGGTGCAAAACACTAAGTATTGCAGCATGCAAGTGGACCCTCCCCCTCAGAGTCATGGGGAAGCAATACAGGTGTTTTGCTCTCCCCCACTCAGAATGGCACCACGTCAAAACTTACTGCTTTGCACCCCCTCTAGCTACGCCACTGAGGGCCCAATCCTATGCATGCCTACTCAAAAGTAAGTTCCATTATAGTCAATTGGACTTACTCCCAGGAAAGTGTGGAGTCTAAAAGTTCAATCTTATGTATGTTTACTCAGAAGTCCCATTATAGTCAATGCGGCTTACTCCCAGGGCAGTGTGGATAGGATTGCAACCTGAGAACCCCATCTATGCATGCCTACTCAGAAGTGAGTCCCATTATCGTCAATGGGGCTTACTCCCAGGGCAGTGTGGATAGGATTGCAACCTGAGAACCCCATCTATGCATGCCTACTCAGAAGTGAGTCCCATTATCATCAATGGGGCTTACTCCCAGGGCAGTGTGGATAGGATTGCAACCTGAGAACCCCATCTATGCATGCCTACTCAGAAGTGAGTCCCATTATCGTCAATGGGGCTTACTCCCAGGGCAGTGTGGATAGGATTGCAACCTGAGAACCCCATCTATGCATGCCTACTCAGAAGTGAGTCCCATTATCGTCAATGGGGCTTACTCCCAGGGCAGTGTGGATAGGATTGCAACCTGAGAACCCCATCTATGCATGCCTACTCAGAAGTGAGTCCCATTATCGTCAATGGGGCTTACTCCCAGGGCAGTGTGGATAGGATTGCAACCTGAGAACCCCATCTATGCATGCCTACTCAGAAGTGAGTCCCATTATCGTCAATGGGGCTTACTCCCAGGGCAGTGTGGATAGGATTGTAGCCTAAGTGTCCAATCTTAGGCATGTCTACTAGAAGGGAATTCCATTATAGCCAATGGGGCTTCCTCCCAGGAAAGTGTGGCTGGATCTGTAGCCAGCCCGCGTGAAGCAACTCTAGCACCGGCGGTGTGGACAGAGAAGCCTCGTCGGAGTGCAAGCCGGGCGGTCGGTCTCACAAGGGCGAGACCTCCTTGTCCTCGCTGGCGGAGGCCGGCGAGAGCGACTCCTCGTCCTCGGAGCGCGGGTAGCGGCCCGGGTTGGCGGCGCAGCTGCAGCCGCCGTGCGCGTTCCGGTGGGCGCCTTTGCCCTCCTTCTTGTGCTTCACGCGGCGGTTCTGGAACCAGATCTTCACCTGCTTCTCGGACAGGTTGAGGTACGTGGCGATCTCGATCCTGCGCAGCCGGGACAGGTACATGTTGGAGGAGAACTCGCGCTCCAGCTCCAGCAGCTGCGTGCTGGTGAAGGCCGTGCGCATCCGCTTGCCGTTCTGCAGCTGGCCGGCCTCGGGGCCTCCTGGGGGGGGAGAGACCAAAAACAAGCCCCGGTTAGATGGAAGAAGGCCGGCATGAAGCGCCTCCGCCAGGAAGGCTTCCCACGAGGCTGGGCTCAGCCCTGGACCCAGCGGGGCTGAGACCTGGAATAACGAAGAACGCGCCTGAACATGTGCAGAGTGCTTTTCTCTCTCTTCTGAGTCCATCTCCACACAGCAGCAACGCTAGCCAGACCAGTGGCATAGCTAGAGGGAGTGCACAGCACTAAGTGTGGCAGGGAGCCTCACCGCTGCCTGCAAGCGACCCCTTCCCCCTCCCCTTCAGAGCGGGGGGGGGAGGGCAAAACGGAGGTGAATACCCGAAGGAAAGGGAGGGAGGCCACTTGCACGCTGTGGTGAGGCTCCCTGCAAAACTTCGTGTTTTGTACCCCGGGTGACCAGATCCAATGGAGGACAGAGTACCTCTATGTTTAACCATGGTGTAGAAGAGGGCATTTGGCAGGTGCAGTTTAACCTAGAAAGGTTTTTAAAGCTTCACCTGCCAAAATTCCCTTTTCTATAACATGGTTAATGGTATAGGCACCCTGTCCTCCATTGGATCTGGTCAATTATTATTATTATTATTATTAACAGTATTTATATACCGCTTTTCAACTAAAAGTTCACAAGCGGTTTACAGAGAAAAATCAGCTAATTTTTCTGAAGAACTGGACAGCTAGTTCTTCATTTCTTTTTAGAAATTAAGAACTGACTTCAAGGCCAATAGTGCTGGAATATTCAATGGTTGTGGGATACATAGTGGGTGCCCTCGCTGATTCCCACAGGTCAGGAGACTAACAGCACAATCCTAGGCATGTCTGCTGAGAAGAAAGCCTCATTGTGTTCAAAGGGGCTTACTCCCAGGAAAGTGTGTATAGGATTGTGACCCCTACCTGGATCGAACCTAGGGTCTTATTTCCTCCTTACAGTGGCCAATCACTCACTCACAAGTAAGGTGTGAAGGTGGCAACAGCCCTCTCCAGCTGCCTCTGAGCATGAAGGCTTTATTTGGGTTCCATCAGGGCTAACAATCGTGGGAATAAAGTACAGTACGCCAGCTTCAGGTATCCCCTTGTCTGAAGTCCTTTTCAAAGCATGGAAACTAGACACCTTCACATATAACATGAAATTACTGGCAGTCCGTTTCATTGGATAATCCCAAATTCTACCACTATGAAAGATGAAGAAAAACTCTAGATTTAAGCAAGCAAGAGCTTCTACGCGTATTTTATGCCACCAGCTAGGTGGAAGTAGATGCCCCTTTTCCCATTTCACAGGTTCCTTCTGCCTGATGAATAACTCTGAAGCTCTTAAACTCACACTAAACTAAGCTTAAACTAAGGTTCTCCTTTGGGTTTCCATTCAGCTGCAATCTTATACACACTTAACTGGGAGTAAATCCCACTGAGACTTACATCTGAATAGACATGCACAGGATGGTGCTGATAGTTGTTTCAATCCCTTCTCTCCCAGTTCATTCTAACAGCACAGGCCTATCTAACCCTAACTCAGAAGTAAATTCCATCCTAGTGACTTTACTCCTAGGGATGTCTATAGGATTGCAGCCTTAAAGTACCTAAGGATAGGTGTGCTTGCTCAGTGGTAACAAGTAAGTATTGGCTCTGAGGCACTGTTTGTTTTAAATTACTGCTTGCTCCATCATGAGCTCTTGTAGAGAGGTGGGATACTGGTCTACAGGGCTTCCTCCTGGTCAGACTCTACGTTTAGATGTTAAGACCTGATTTCATCCTTTTTATGTCCTCTAGGCTGCTATCCTGTGCACTCGAACTGGGACTGACACTCCACTGAAATCTGTGGGACTGATTTTCAGATATACCTGTGTTGAATGAAGTTCCAAGCCACTCCTTCAATAGCAGAGGCTGTTCAAGGCTGAACAAGCAAGAAACCAGATTTGACACCCTTTACAGCTGGACAGTTCCTCTCGCTAAACTACATGGTAAGTGTCAAACACAGGCTTGGCTCTCTGGCCTCGTTGGTTTTTCCTGCTGTTAGTAGCAGGGCAGGGAG
The DNA here is from genome assembly GCF_035046505.1 of Tiliqua scincoides. Classification (NCBI taxonomy): domain Eukaryota; kingdom Metazoa; phylum Chordata; class Lepidosauria; order Squamata; family Scincidae; genus Tiliqua; species Tiliqua scincoides. The sequence goes on from NC_089826.1 coordinate 66,788,811, forward strand.
AGCGTCTGGGCAGGAACCACGGAAGGGGAAAGGGTTGAAATCCCTTCCCTCAGTCCAAAGGGGGGAAAAAAGCAGCATGTCAGCCCCAACCACGTGTTTAAGGTAATGTGGAAGTTTTCTTAAAACGCCTATCTTTAGGCTGCTCCTGGGCTGCGCGCCTCAAACTACCCGAATGCACCCTGCAATCCTAGGTATGTCTACTCGGAGGTAAGTCTCGCTGAATTCATTGGGACTTACTCCCAGGTAAGCGGGTGCAAGATCCACTCTTCAATCCACTCTTGAAGCCATCTGTGTTGCAAAGAGACCAGTCTGTTAACCGGCGTTGGCTGTATGGACCGATCTCCTTGAAGCAGTTGTAACTTCAGGGCAGGCTAACTGTGTCGTAATACAGTATTCAATATTACACTGGGACTGTAATTGCCTAAAAAAGATCCGGGGGGGGAGGGGGGCTGGATTCTGGCCCAGCCTGTAGATATCTGACCTGCTCCATTCAGACCACATCAGACCAGATCAAAGTCACACACTTTGATCCCATCAAGTCAATGAACCCAATCTTGTTCCTCTGAACCGGAGCAGGCTAGCCTTTTTGGCACCTGTTTTCTGTGGGAAGTTGCAGCAGCAGACTTTCTCCGACCTGAATGTAGTTAGCTGTCAGCCGGGCTAGGCAAGGGGGAAAGGGGCTAGGCAAGGGGGGGGGAAAAGGAACTACAGCAGGTGGGGTCCCAAGTAGTTCACCCTTGTTCCCATAAGCTCTCCAGATCCCCCCACTCCACACTCCCCGATTTTTCACACTCCCCGATGCTCATTCTCAAACTTCCTCAGCGAGGCCCCTGGGAGGGGGATCGGTGTGGAAGACCCCACTTGACCTCTCTCTCTTCTGGGTCTCTACAGGCTTCAGAGCAACTTCAATGGATTCCGGAGGTACCTGGAACATTTGAGGACTGTCCCTAAACTCCGTGGGGCCTCAATGGGGCCACCAAATAGGAGTCAGTCAACTGGCACCTTTTGTGGGGTTCCTTGGGAGCAAGCCAATGGTTAGAGAACTCGCTGAGATCGAAGTCAATGGAGACTGTTCCAGAAACTGTGCGCCTGGAAGAATCCTTCCGGGGAGCCAAGGGGAGGACAAGTGTGAAGACTGCAGCGGCTGAACCACTAGTAAAAGAGTAATCCCATGGAAGCCAATGGAATACTGTGCACTCCTGCTACTTGGGGACCGGTGGGGCAGCCGAGCAGGCCTCCCATTCTAGCGGGTTGAAGGCACAATCCTATGCATGTCTACTCAGAAGTAAGTCCTTTAGTGTTCAATGGGGCTTACTCTCCGGAAAGTGCGGGTAGGATCGCAGCCCGAGGCCACAATCCCATCCACACTTTCCTGGGAGAAAGCCGCACTGACTCCAATGGAACTTACTTCTGAGTAGACCCGATTGGGTAGTGAAACTGCAGCCTGAACTTCCTGGGCTGGCCATGCCCTGAATGGCAGCTCCGCGTGTGGTCTCACCTGGACAGCCTCTCCGCTCCGCTCCCCGGCCCCGATCCCCCAGCCCCAGTCCTCCCCCAGCAGGACCCCCCCAGGCTCCTACCCATGCCAAGGCAGTGGAAGCGCCGGGGGTCGCTGAGGCTGTAGGCGGCGGCCGCGCACACAGGTGGGTGGCCCAGGGCGTGGGCGGCCGCGGAGGCCACCGAGCCGGGCTGCTGCTGCGGAGGCGGCGGCGGCGGCGGCTGCTGGGCCGGGCTCCCGCGGGGGCAGTAGCGGGCGTCCCCTCCTCCTGCGCCCGGGAAGTGGCCCTTGAGGAGCGGCAGGGGGACGGCGGCTCCGGCGCGGGCGGAGGCGTGCAGGTGCGGCCCCACGCAGAGCGCGCAGAGGCAGAAGGCTCCGCTCTTGCGCGCCGGGCAGGAGGGCACCAGGGGCGGCGGCACCCCCAGCGGGATGAGGAACTCCTGCCCGGGCGGCGGCTGCGGGGGCTCCGGGCGCGCCGTCGCCGAGGAGTCCTTGACGATCAGCGAGTCCACATAGAAGGAGCGCGACATGGCTGGGCTGGACGGGCCCGCGACCCGCGCCTCTTATGCCTGCCGGCGAACAAAGGGGGCTCCGCAGAGGGCTGGCTGTCTCCCGGCGCCCCCCTCCTTCCCTCGGGTCTCCCGCACACCCCTCTCCGCCTCTTCCCGGCCGGGGGCTTTATAGCGACTCCTCCACACGTGATGCCTGCCTGTCGACGCGCGTCTCGGGCTTCTTAGGGGACTCCCACCTCCCTCTCCCTCCTGGAGCACCACAGAGAAGCGGGGGCTTCATCAAAGGCTCTGCCGCTTTCTCGGGCACTCCGAGGGCTGCCCCTCTTCTTCCTCCTCCTCCCTCTGCTGGCCCGGGCAGGGCGCAGGTTGCCCGCAGTTCCCACTCCGCCGCTGCCCTTGGGCCAGCTTGGCTTCCACACAGACCGATCTCGGGGGCGGGGATCCAGCACTGCCCCCCTTCCTCCCACTTTACTCCCCTTCTTTCCCTCCAGTCGCAACTGGCGCTCCCCACTGGGAATGAGGATGCCCAGTTCCCAGGTCGCACTGGGTGCAGTTTTGGGGAGAGCTGTGGTTGCAATCCTATCCACACTTAACCTGGGAATAAGCCCCATTGATTATAATGGGATTTACTTCTGAGTAGACATGAATAGGATTGGGCTCTCAGACTGCAATCCTATCCACACTTACCTAGGAGTAAGCCCCGTTGACTTTAATGGGATTTACTTCCCATATCCATAGACATGGATAGGATTGGGCGGTGTAGCAGCTCATCCCAAACCCTTGCCCCGGGTTGAGGTAAAACCCCGGGGACGCCGACAGTCTTCTTCGTTTGCCGGAGGGTCTTCTTCCCCATCTTATAGAAGGGGAAAGCACAAGGCAGAGAGGAGCCAGGCTTCCTGGTCGAAAGTTTTCACCTCCTCCCGCCAAATCCTCAGCTTGGTTCATTAACTATAGAAACTACGTGTCTACTCAGAAGTAAACCCCACTGAGTTCTATGGGACTTACTCACATTTAAGTGTGCATACCATAGCAGCCTAAGAGTAGTTTCCACTGGCCTTAATTGAACAGTCACAGTCAACATTTCACTCCAACATACATGTGCTCATCATCCTGGCAGGGAGTTCGAGGTCAGGAAGGCTCCAGTTGTAGCTACAACTACTACTTGGAAGCGGGAGTCCTTCTGAAGTCTTTGGGACGAGCTGCATCCTTTCATCTGGTTCTTCCTCCAGGAACCTCAGGGAGGCCTGTCGCCCCTTTATCCTCACAACAGCCCTAAGGCAGGTGAAGGTGAGGGAGAGCGACTTCATGGTAATGTGGGGATTTGAAGCCACGTCGCCCCAGGCCCAATCTGACTACAACACAGCGTCTAGAGGCTCAGGCCAGGATCTGAGCAGCTTGATGGGCAAGAAAGAGACCACGTCAAACGGAGTGCTGACCTTTGGCTACCTCCACAAATGACCCTTCCTAGCCCTCTTCTTGGTCTCCCGAAATTAAACTTCTTTTATCCTTTGGAAAATGATCTTCGGGTTTTGGAATTCAAACTTATTCAAAACTTATGACTTTGCACCCCTTCTAGCTACGCCACTGCCTCGCAGTCCAAACTTTCCATCCTGTATACGCGTTTACTCGGGAGGAGTTCCATGACATCCAGTGGAATTTCCTAAGTACTTAGGAGCTGCCTGAAGAGACCGGGGAGAATAAGTAGCATACTATGGGTGTCTAAGAAGCGGGCTATGGAGGACGACTGTGTACTGAAACGGAGATCTGTAAAGAAAATCTCAGACCCAGCTCCTGACCCCACTCTTCTGCTTCTCCTCGCCTCTTTCCTCTTAAGTGCATTTTTCAAAGTAAGCAAGCAAGCTGAGTAGTGTCTTCCCCTCCGTGTCTGTTGTTCCCACTTTGGGGTGACTGGCTGGCCGCACCCTTACCCTGCCTGGAATAGCTCCTTGGAAGGTAGAAGTGGGACACTAGGACCAAACTGGGCTTCATTCCTGGAAGTAAATGCATGGAACTCGGTGCGATCTCCGTTTGCACATGGTGGATTAGTTAACTGTTAGGCTGGACTGGTTAGCTGTTAGGCTGGACTGGTTAGCTGGTGGACTGGACTGTTAGATTTGAGACCAGGGTTGGAAGACCCCACTGGGTCATGTTGAGTGGGGTGACAGATCTCAGCCTACCCTACCCTAAAGGGTTGTTGTGTGGAAACAAATGAAGTGGGGTATCATGCAGCTCCCCCAGCTCCTTGGAAAGCGGGATGGAAACGAAACAAAATGCTTCCCCCCCCCCCCGTGTATATATTGGAAGAGTGAGGCATCCTTGCAGCGCGACGAAATCCCACCCTGTTCAGCAGGGCTCACTTCTGGGTCACCATCGCAACTTCAGGGTCCAATCCTATCCAATTTTCCAGTGCCTGCGCAGCCTTACCAATGGGGCGTGCGTTGCATCCTGTGGTGGGGAGGCACGCGCAGAGGCCTCCTCAAGATAAGGAAATGTTTGTTCCCTTCCCTTGGGGCTGCATTGCAGCTGCACCAGTGCTGGTAAGTTGGATAGGATTGGGCCCTCAGCCTCCTTATTTGGAAGTAGGGGCCACTAAAACAGGAGAGACCTACGATGTAGTCCTGACCCTGACGCGGTTTTACATCAGAGTAAGCCCCACTGGCTTGGCCTGCTCTCAAGGAAGCGTGCAGAGAGCATTGCAGCCTAACCAGTGGGGTAGCTAATGCAAAGTGCTAAGTTTTGCAGTGTGGCCCCTCCCTTCGGACCCATTCTTAGTGCTCAGCACACTGCGGTGAGGCTTCCTGCAAAACTTAGCGCTTTGCACCTCCCCCCTAGCTGCGCCACTGCTAACAGCAGAACCCTATGCTTGTCTACTCAGAACAACAAGCTGTCAGGTCTGGATAAGGCAGAAACACAGCCAACAAGGTGGTTCAGGAGCAGATTGCTGGAGTCAGCAGGATCAGCAAACACCTGTGACTGCCTCACCCTGGGTGTGGCTTAGCCTACACTGATTGGCCACTCCAACTACTTAATGTTTGGTCTGTTGAGCTTCCAGTGCAGCAGTAGGAGTGTAGTAAGAGACTACTGAACTGCTGCTAGTAACTTGGGAGGCTGGATGTGAGTGTATACATGTTACTGACCATGGAATGAACTTGGAAAACTGATTTGGATTTGTTGTTTATGGACTGACTGCTCATCGTGCTGACTAGGACTGTTTACTGATTACTCTACCTGTGATAACCCTTGCTCTGAAATATAACCACTGCATTCAAAGAACTCTGCTGGTGTATGCTGTTTTGTGTGCCTGCTCATCCAAGGTTCCATACAACTCTTTACCAGACAAAGGGTTGCAACTCTAACACAAGCCTATGGAGTTCAATGTATATAGGTGTGTGTAGCATTGCGCTCAGCTCAAGAAGACTTGCTTTCACTGTACTAGTCATTGCTGCCCAACGTTGCATCTACGCAACAGGGATCAAATGCGTACGTCTGTGGGCTGGGCACAAATTGGTTTTAAAGACGGGGGTTTCTGAATTCAACCTGACTTCCGTGTAAACGGATTGAAGAGCACTGATAACGCCTCTTTGGAGCTTACTCCGAGAGAAGGTGGGTAGGACTGCAGCCTCAAGCCCAATCCTCTGCTCAGAAGTAATTCCCATTATGATCAGTGAGGCTTCCTCCCAAGTCAAAGTGGATAGGACTGCAGCCACAGTTGCGATCTACGTATGTCTACTCAGAAGTACGTCCCATTGTGCCAAATGGGGCTTACTCCCAAGTTAAGTGTGAGTAGCACTGCAGCAAGAGCCTCCTGCGGACACGTCTGGGCCCGGACGGAAGACTCTGCGGTCCTAGGCTGGCTGGCGAAGGTGTCCGGCCTTCATTCCGCCGCCTTAATGCGAAGCGAGAGCACAGCCCGGACGGCCGCCTTTGATCTCCTCCCCGAGGGGGATCGGCTCAGCGGCGCGGAGGCGGGCGCGGGGATCGCGGAGCTTCTTGGCAGCGGCGCTCATTAGAGGCGCGGCTCGCAGCCCAGTGCGCGATTTTCCCCCTGACCTGCTTGATGGGAGTTTAAGAAGCGGCGGATAAGAGTTAATGGAGGGGAGAAGATGGCCCGAGAGCCAGGCAGGGGTCGGGCCAGGAGCCGCTGAACCCCACAGCCGAGAGAAGGAAAACTCTGCTCCCAAACCTCCACTGCCTTGTGGCTACATCCAGTTATGGAAAAGGCTTCAGGAGTCAACGGAGGGAGAGCAACACCAGGAAGATGCTCCCAGTGGGTGCCACCCACCCGTGGGAAGGAGCATCTCTCGTGGAATTCAGAGGCAGGAACTCCCGAGAGCCTGGAGCGCAGGATGGAGATGGACAGCAGTTGGAAAGCCTTGGGGAGGAGGGGAGGTCAACGCGGGGGGGGGGGGAAATCAGTCAGAGCCCAAGCCTATACATGTCTACTCAGAAGTAAAACCCATTGTAGTCAATGGGGCTTACTCCCAGGAATGTGTGGATAGGATTGTAGCCTCAGTGTGTGATCCTATCCACACTTGCCTGGGAGTAAGCCCCATTGTTGGCATCCTTCAGTCTGGGAAGACTATGGTATCGCGCTCTGAATGGTGGTTCTGGAACAGAGTGCGCGAAGCCTGGGTACAGTAGATATGGAGGATAGGCTGTTTCCCATGCAGCAAATCCCCCCTCTCCACGTCGCTGAAATGGGCCAATGGAAAGGCAGAAGCCAATACGGTTGGTTCCAGCAGCGTCGCAGGAGCTGCCAGGACGTGACTGTGTTCAGCCATGAACTGCCTCAGCGACTCCGGCTCCGGATTTTGCCTCGAGGTTGACTCCTGAAGCCTTTTCCATAACTGGATGTAGCCACAAGGCAGTGGAGGTTTGGGATCAGAGTTCCCCTTCTCCCAGATGAGCTGCCTTCCCAGGCTAACGAGTCCCATCTACCCGGTGGCTGTTTAGTCGCCTCTTACGACAAGTACAGCCAAACTGAGGGCCTATTCATATCCACAGCTCCCAGGGGATAAGTCAAGCCCATTGACTATAATGAGAATTACTTTTGAGTAGGCATGCATAGGATTGTGCTCTCAGTCTCCCAAAAGTGAGGGGGCCACCCAGGACTTTCCCATCTCATCACCTGTTTTGCCTGTCCAAGGTTCTCGCTTCCGCTTAGGGGTTCTGAGATTGGCAAAATTTGGAAAAGTGTGAGACGGAAAAAAAATGTTTCTGGTAGGATGACTGTGAAGCGACCCTCGAAGCCCCTTCACACCACTGACTGCACGATGCTAGGCACGTCTACTCAGAAGTAATTCCCACTGTGTTCAATGGGATTTACTCCCAGGAATATGTGTATAGGATCGCAGCCTGGAAGGCACCCTACCCTCGGGACAACGCAGACAGTGGCTTGGCTAGGGGGGCAAAGCACCAAGTTTTACAGGGAGCCTCACCGCAGTGTGCAAGGGGTCCCTCCTCTTCCCTTTCGTCTTGCTCCCCTCCGCCTGGAATGGCTCCGAAGGGGAGGGACTCCTTGCACGCTGCAGTGTGACTCACTGCAAAACTTAGTGTTTTGCACCCCTTCTAGCTACGCCGCTGAGCACAGGTGTAGTAAAAGCCCGTCCAGCCAAGGCGAAATCTGCCCCCCCCCCGCTTGCTTCGTGCCTCTTCCGTCGGTGCTCGGGCCAGTGAAGGCTCGCTGGGTCGTCGGAAGGCTCCTCGGCGGAGGATTTATGGGTGGCAATTAAAGTTTTATGAATTGCAGCTGAGTCCGGCGCGGAGCTATTCGAAGGCGATTAGGATTCAATTAGAAAGTGTTTACTGGACGGCGGGGTCTCCGGAGGGTAAACAGGCGGCAGCTATTCCAGAAATGTGCTAATCCAGGGTCTTGTGACCACCATTAGGCAGCAGGAGAGGAGAGGCAGGTCAGCGCTGGCCACTGCGGAGAGGAGGACAGGCCCGCCGGAGAGGCAGCGAGAAGAGGACGAGCGCAGCCCAGATCACAGGAGGACAGGCTACCTGCAGATGCCAGATCTTGCGCTGGGGACTTGGAAGCCTGAGCCATTAGTAGTGCAAGGCTAGGCGGGTTTACTCAGAAGTAAACCCCACTGCGTTCAATGGGCTTACTCCCAAGAAAGCACGATCACTTTAAGTAATGGTGGAAATTATGGGACTCGCTTCCAGCTAACCTCCCATTAGGCTGCTATTTTATTAATTTTACGTTATTTAATAAAATCTTATTTGCCCAGCCCAGACAAATGCCCAAAGCGACTTCTAAAGTTCCATCATAAAATGCACAATGGATAACAATAAGTAAGACGACTAAATCCATTAAAACAGAAAAAAAAAGTCCTTCCCCAAAAGAAACCCACCGAAGAGCCATTAGGAGGGGGGAACAATACGGTCTAGATAAGGAAGTAGTATCTGGCCCAGGTGTAGACTCTCGTGTCAGAAATAGATTGGTATCTCGCTGTGGTAAGGCCAGGTACTGGAAAGAAAGGCTATGCACGCTTACCAGACGGTTGACTAAGGCTACACTTGTTCGAGAGCAAACCCACTGAAGACCGTGGGACAGGAAGTGAACCCGTTTGTACTCATTGTGCAAACTGGATCTTATGCGTGTTTCCCGTGAGTTAAACATCCGTAGGCCTGAGCTGCAAGTCCCTGTGGGCACAGAGGAGGTGACTTCAAAAATGGACCAACCAACCAACCGTGGGCTTGGCCTGAGTAGCACACTCTCGCACAGGGTTGAAGACAAAGGGTTTCCTTCCGAGTAGAGATACTTAGGCTGGTACAACCCCATAATTCTAAGTGGGAGTTAATTTCGAGTAACGGTAAAGGCATTCAGGTGGTAGAATAGGAGCAGAGATGGAGTCCCGGAGACGTTTCAGTGTCATTTGGGGCATTAGCATTGAGGATGGCAAGAGCAAGCTCCAGAACTTTACTGTTCTGGACCTTAGCAGACAAGGCGAGTGCATTTCAAGACTGGGTGACGAGATCCAGTGGAAGACAGAGTGCCTCTACCTTTAAGTGGCATAGAAGAGGGAATTTGGGCAGGTGCACCTTCCATGCACCTGCTCAAATGCCCTCTTCTATACCATGGTTAAAGGTAGAGGCACTCTGTCCTCCATTGGATCTGGTCACCCTGTTTCAAGAGGACTTGTGTAGAAAAACTTTCTGGTGGATGATGGGACTCAATTTCGTGGATATAGAGCCCAATCATATGCATGCCTGCTCAGATGTCAGTCCCATTATAGTCAATGCAGCTTACTCCCAGGAAAGTGTGGCTAGGATTGCGGCCCTGGTCAGTGCAGAGTTACACGCACTCTAACAATCACTGGAACTGTGAGCACGCTGGACCTGCAGAGAAGGTACATTACTTTTCCATTCGACCCCAAAGAGGCTCCTTTATGAGGTTGCCCTCCTGAAGCTCCTTATACAACCGCATGTCTACAAGAGGCTTCTCTCAAAACTGGAGCAAGCTGAGGACTGCAACCGAATTGCTGAACTCTTAGACCACGTTCGAGAAAAACCTGAGGGATTAAGGCTACAATCCTATTCACACACTTTCCTGGGAGTAAGCCCCACTGGCTGAAATGGAACTTACTTCGGAGTAGACATGCCTAGGATTGGGCTCTAACTCGTGAGCAGAAGCCGAACCTGAAAGTCTGGCCTGATTGGCTCACTAATGGCTTGCACGTGTGAATGGAGCACCGCGTGTCAGAATACAGTACCCGAGTCTCTGAGCGATTGGATCGAAGATTCAATGTGTTATTTCGCCAGAAGTAAGAGCTAGTGGCATTTTTTAAAAAAAATGATGTTCAATCATGAGCAGCCAACTTTGGTGGGGGGGGGGGCTCCTGTGCCCTCAACTTGTGACTGCCCCCCCCCAATCAGCAAGAAAGAGTTTCTCTGACCCTGCATCCTAATGAGGAGAAAAGGACGAGACTGTTCAATTTCTCCCTGAAACTGAACAGGAGAGCCCTTCCAGCCAGGACGCCTGGCAGCCCTCCTTTCCACTGGACCTTTCTCCAAGTCGATGCGTTTGGGAACCCTAATGGGACCCGTACTCCTAACAGGCTCCCTGTTAGGCGACACGTAGAACCAGAAGCGAAATGGCAGCTGGGGAGGGTGGAAGGAGGATCATCAGACTACTGGGCATCAGCAACCTGGAGCAGTGGCGTAGCTGGAGGGGGGCCACAGCGCTACGTTTTGCAGGGAGCCTCACCGCAGCGTGCAAGGGCTGTGGGAGCAAAACGGAGGCGAATGCCAGAGAAGACCCAGAGAAGAAGCGAATGCCTCCGTTTGCCCCCCCCCCCGGTATGGCTCCCAAGAGGGCCATTTGCACGCTGCGGTGTGGCTCCCTGCAAGACTTAGTGCTTTGCCCCCCTCTCGTTACGCCACTGGCCTGGCGAGGGGGAATACCCTCTTTCCTGAAGGGTTCTCGGAGGCAGCAGGCTCCCGATCAGCACAGGAGCCTGTAATTGTTTTAACAACCCAAGTGGTGCGGCGAGCAGAGAGAGCCTTGGCGATGTGCTGGCCCGGACCTTCCAAGCCAGGCGGAATGATGCCAGGCGTGCGCTCGCAGCCCGTCGCCTCCCTCCCCGTTTCAGTTTTTTCCCCCCATAATTCTGCCCGATAAAATTTCCTTGTCCATTAAGTAATCCCCGCAATGAGGGGCTCTTATGAGCCTATAATGAGCTCTAATTGCCACGACTAGTCGAGCCACGTGGAAGGATTTAGAAGGTATTACGCGGCTGGGTACAGAGCGCGGGCTGTTACCCTGCCATGACTTTCATAATTCAAGGGGAAAATGAGTCCTTTTAAGGGGAAAGCCTTTGATTCCCTTCCTTCTGCTCGGGGGGACTCAGTGGAGCTTTGTCTGCCTTTCGCTCAAGACAGTGGAACAAATGAGTATGTAACGAAATTGCCCCCCTTTAAATTTTTTTTAAGCCAGAGCAATTCAAAAAGAACATCAGAGCACCCCCCATGCCTCCCTCCCTTCTTCCTCTCAACTTGGAGGACTCCTTTCCCCCCAGACTTTTCCGATGCCTTTAATTATAAATTAACCCACTGCTGCCCAGCCCACAGGTGTACGCATTTGATCCCTGTTGTGTATATGCAACATTGGGCAGAAATGGCTTTGAATCGAGGTGGAGGGATTTTTTTTGAGGGGGGGGGGATCCATCACCTCTTTGCCCCAAGAACCAACTGGTACCCAAATCAGAAGCGTGTTTACTTGGAAGCTGCTCACCTCGCTTCCGAGGAGCTGGGGCAGAGGTTTGGTTTTGGGATTTAACTTCAGTAGTGGTTCTCTTCCGGGAAAGTATGCTAAGAGCCCGGAGTGGGACATAAGTACCGTTGAACGGAGTGGGCTTACTTCTGAGTAGTCGTGCTTAGTTTAGATACTGCTGTCTGCACACATGTTGAGCGGGTCATCGGAATACCAGGCTAGCTGAGGCTACAATCCTATACACACTTTGCTGGGACCAAACCCCTTTGAACACAATGGGACTTACTTTTGAGTAGACCCGCTTAGGCTTGGACAACAGCCCAATCCTACACATGCCCAATGGGATTTTTTTATTCCCAGGAAAGTGAATAGGATTGCAACCTAAAGTATTATTTGCTTGGGAAGACTCTCCCTGAAGCCTATGTTACTACCTTGGAGTAACCAGCTCCTAGTCCTAGCTCGAAGGTATACATGTTTTCTCAGGAGTAAAGTACACTGAGTAAAAGGTACCTTTCTCCCTAGTAGGTGTGCTTCGGATGTCAGCCTTACAGCCTGAGGTTGTGCTTGTTTACTCAGAAGCAAGTCCCACGAATCAGACCCACTTATTCAATGGGTCATGCTCCCGAGCAAGCAGACTAACAGCACAATCCTATGCTTGCCTGCTCAGAACATTATGTTCAATGGAACTTCCTCCCAATAAAGTGTGGCTAGGATTGCAACCTTAGGACCACTCGTCTGGGAACAGTCTATTGGTCACCGTTCAGATTTACTTCCGAGGAAACATACGAATGGTGAGCTGTTGCTACGCTCGAAAGTATTACAGAGTTAAGACGAAGCCTGGGGTATTTTCCTCTGTCAGTTCAACTTCGCAACAGTGGCAATAGGATGGACCCTCACTTAAGAGGTCTTAAGAGGGTTCGGTGGCACTTCCAGAGGGGACTACCCTGCAGCACCTCAAAGGCTAACCAACTACTTCTCCAGGTTGCATGAAGTGAAGTCCTTCATGGGTCCGATGATGTGGACCACCAAAGCACGTGCTCCAACTAACTGGGCAACCCTTAAAGAGCTCCAAGAATCCTTCTTGTTCTAGGTGGAAAGATGTCCCGTTGTCGAACTCCTATGATTTAAGGCGGGCTGAGCTAGACGTATGTCGGAGAGATGACAACACCAACGGGGTTGAACTAGTGTTGGAGTTCGGTGGGTTTGCTTCAGTCAATCATTCAAAAATTCTGTGCTAGTCACAAGGATTCCTCTAGGAGACCTTTGGCGCTGAGAGAGACTCCAATTTAGGGTGGAAGAGACTGGGGGGGTTTCATTAAATCCACCAACCCCCCTCCAACATCATAGGTCCCCATAACTTTCTAAGAGCCCCATCCTATGCGTGTCTACTCAGGAATTTCCATTATAATCAATGGAGCTTACTCCCAGGTAAGTGTGGATAGGATTGCAACCTAAAACTGCAGCTAAGTAAGGGAGCAACTCCCCACATCCCATAAAAAGGAGCCTGCTGTGGCCGGGGGTGACTTCAAAGTTCTAACTCAGCGGGAGGAAGGTCAGCCACTGATTTAACAAGAGTCCGGCTGATACCTGCGACCAGTAGCGTAGCTAGGGGGAGCAAAGCACTAAGTTTTGCAGGGAGCCTCACCCCAGGGTGCAAGCGGCCCTCCCACGCGGAGTCATTCCTGGCGCGGGAGGGGGGAGCAAAACGGACACGAATGCCCCAAAGGGAGGGGTGGGTCAGCTTGCGAGGCTCCTTGCAAAAGTTAGTGCTTTGGCCCCCCTCTAGCTACACCACTGCCTGCGATGACCCCAGGGTGCCCCGTTTGCTCCTCCTGACCCCAGGCTACAATCCTATCCACGCGTTTCAGGGAGTAAGCCTCTTTGAGTCTAATGGGGCTTACTTCAGAGTAGACATGCCTAGGATTGGACGCCCAGGCTTTGAAGGCACTGGAAGGCTCGCCCTACTCCTCTGGGGTTTTCCTCAGAAAGTCTCCAAAGCAAACGCCTGTCTCTCCCCCCCCCCCCCTTGTGTGGCTGTGTGTGCGTGTCAGGGAAGGCGAGCAGAAGCCGGGGCTTGCCCCAGCTCCCCTTAATGAGGCCATTCTCAAAGCGTGAACAAGCCCATGAATGTTTTATTGAGAGTGCATCGTTAACTTGTAGCCATCCTTTCTCTGCCGAGCGTGGCATTGTGATGTGCCTGCCTGCCTGTGGCACATCTTACCCGATGCAGCCCCCCGATTTCTCCCTGCTCCGTAACCAGGCAACCCTCTCTGAATACCCAAAATTGAAAAGAACCGCTTAGTCTTCAAGAAAAGTCCTCAATAATAGTGGGGGAAAAGAACAAAGATCCAGGAGACAACCAAATGCCACTGGGGTGACTTTTCAAGAGCAATTATCTCTCATTAATCAGAAGAACAGCTGCAATATTAATTTTCTCGCTTTCTTCCTCTCTTTTCAAAGTCTTCTCCCCCCCCCAGTCTCCTCCCCCCTCCCCAACATTTGAATAATCATAAATTTTGACTTCATAGTAGAGCAACATTTTCAGGAGCTGAAGCTATGGAGGAAATCTCTGGTTAGTTGAAAACTGCCAAAGAGTGTGTGCGTGTGTGTAGTAATCTCCCCTCTTTATTTCACTTTGGACCACAGACCTCCCCTCCCCCTGGGCCTGCCTCACTTCTGGCAACTTGAAAAGACAGGGGCAAGCTGAGGGAGTTGTCCGCAGTGGGTTCAGGCAAGCGTGGGAGTTGGGCCAGCCCCATGGCTGTGATGGAGAAGCACAGTGTTGTCGAGCTGTCCAAAGAGACAATCTCAGGGTGTCATGCGCTTTGTGGCACATCAAAAGGCCCAGAGGCATCAGAGGAACTCAGGAGTTCATTCAGCAGAAAGCAGGAGCAAGAGGTCCTCCTCCTCTCCCTCTCCCTCTCCCCACCCCCCCTTCCTGGCTTTGTAAAGATTGGCAATGTGGCTGGAAGTGGGTGGAAAAACAAGGCCTGGCTCCACCAGATGCAACTTCTGGCTTGCCTCGCCTTTTGCACAATAGATCAATGATCTCCTGTATCTTGTCTCAAATCATTAGGCCAGTGGTTCTCAAACTTTTCACACCAGGACCCACTTTTTAGAATAAGAATCTGTCAGGACCCACCAGAAGAGATGTCATGACCAGAAGTGGCATCATCAAGCAGGATAATTTTTTAACAATCCTAGGCTGCAATCCTACCCACACTTACCCAAGAGTAATAAAAGTCCCATTTATTATCATTGGTAAAAGTATATACATAATAGATCTATGTAAAAGCATATACATAGTAGATCTATAGACTACTACTAAGTATAGATCTGTAACCTTTCCCCAGTGCAGTCACATGCCATGATAGCATCAAGTTGAATATACTCGTAAAAATAAAATATTGAAATGAATGGGGACTCTCCTGAAATTGGCTCACAACCCACCTAGTGGGTCCCAACCCACTGTTTTAAGAAACACTGCATTAAGGGATTTATAGACCAATGCTATGATTTCTGCTTGGAAGTGTACAGGCAGCCAATTAAGATGAAATAGTGAAATGGCAGGGATGTGGCAGACTGCACCTGGCACCTGAAATGGCACACAAAATGATGGCCTCCTTATCTGGCAGCACACCAGCTGCAGTTCCTTCTTTCTGGTCCATCAGTTTCCCCTTCCCTCCATGTCCTCTTCTTCTCTGTTTCCTTCTTCCTTCATGAATCCAGGGTACAGAAGAAGGCAACCAGATATTAAGAAGTGGGCACCCCTGCTGACAATCCAGCACCAAAGGTGATGATGACTTCCTCAGTGGCATGGTTGGGCTGCATCTGCCCTCTACTTCCCCATGGTCCCAAATAATTTCAGTA
Organism: Tiliqua scincoides; assembly: GCF_035046505.1. Classification (NCBI taxonomy): domain Eukaryota; kingdom Metazoa; phylum Chordata; class Lepidosauria; order Squamata; family Scincidae; genus Tiliqua; species Tiliqua scincoides. The sequence goes on from NC_089826.1 coordinate 66,803,908, forward strand.
GTTTGCCTGCTTACAACACAATCCTATGCATATCTATGCAAGTCTACTTTATAGTTAGTTCCACTGTGTCCATTTGGGCTCACTCCCAAGAAAATAACCAGTATGTAACTGAAGTTCTGATCTTTAGAGATGGGCAGTCCAATCCTAACTTGCTTTGAAACAGGCAGGCCAAAGAACCTGCAGTGTAACCAGCACAAGTTTGGGACCAGAATCAGTGCAACCTGAGGCAAGGGGAAAACTTTCCCCTTACCCCATGTTGCACTGCACTGGCCCCAATGGGTCTACTCAGATCTGCACCATCTCAGGAGGTGGTGCAAATCGGAGTAGAACAAAGTGACAAGAGCCCACTCTGCCCTGCCCTAGAACGTGGGAGCTGCGTCAGGATCCAGCTCAGGATCCTGCATAACTGCTGGATTCTGGCCCCACCTCCTGCTCCCCACCCATCTGCCCTGGGATTACATGCCACTCACTCTCCCCTGCCCTGAAACACCTCCTCCTTGCCCTCCCCATGCCCCCCAGACTCTGGCCAAGCTTGGCTGACACAAATGTACCCCATCAGACCTGGATCTGGTGCGGGGAGGCCAGTGCAACTCCTTGTGCTGGTCTCCCTGACTCTTAAGTCAACACAAATGTGCCTTATGGCACTGTTTACAACACCCCTGGGTCTGTGCAAGTGACTTGTGCCAGCCTAACCCAGGGGCAGGATTGCACCCTAAAAGAAGTTTAAAGATTCCTTATCGGAGAGCTGTTTCACTAATTTCCCACACAGCTCCCCTGTGTGGGAAATCTCCCCCCCCCCATTCTGCATCCTCCCAACCTCATTCCCACCTAGAAATTCCTGCCTGCCCCAGGTTCCTTCTTTGCATATGTTCCATTTTAGATTTTAAAGAGAAATGCACCCCAGATACAACCATCTCCAAATGGGCAGAGCAAGTTTGGAGGATGGAGGTGTTCCTAAGAATGTAAGAACAGCCCTGCTGGATCAGGCCATCGACCCATCTAGTCCAGCTTCTGGTGTCTCACAGTGGCCCACCAAATGCCTCAGAGAGCACACAAGTTCCTGTGAAATCCAGACTTCACCTAGAACAATAATTAAGCAAGCATTTGCGCCTGTGCAGAATGCTATTCTTTCACATCTATTAACCACAGTGCACTCCTCCATACGTCTCCAATTAGGATTGAAATTGCTTCTAGGGTAAAAGGCACAGCTTCTAGACAGAACTGGGTTCCAGTTTTGAAATTTAGACTCCATTTCAGGGCTGGCCCATCCATGTACCCAACTGAAGCAGTTGCCTCAGGCAGCAGACTGGCAGAAACTGCCCCCCTCTGCTTGCCTTCACTGGGAGAAGCAGAGTCCAGCACATCATCTGGTAAGGGCAGGGCAGCCATTTGGCACATTGCCATGGATGCCAGGAGGTCTCAGGCTGACCCTGCTTCAATCCTACACATTTACTTGGAAGGAAATCTAACTGAACATGAATGGGACTTCCTATTAAGCAGATGTACAGAGAACAGCAGTGTAAATCTTAAGTCCCACAGCCCAAGAGAGAAAAAAAAATGTCCTTCAAGAAACAGGGGAAAAAAATGGATTTGCATGTTCTTGGAAGAATTTTGTTGGCTGCTCTGAAACATGTTAATTAGAGGACAGAAGTGACAGACTGAAATGATGCAGGTATGTTTGCATTCCCAAGTGTTAATGGACAATAAAGAAGCCTATGAAAATAATAGATGTGAATGTTTTGACAGCTTGGGAGCTAGCCTTTGTTATTTTCTCTAGATCAAAATTTGTTATAGTTATTAATGGGAAAGAGATTATGATGTAATTTATCATAGTGATTTGACACTCAAATCATTGGGGAAATGCATAGTTCAAGTTTCCAGTAGATGGGACTTGTGTGGGCTAAAACACAACACCATTGTTTTGAAGAAGGCAAAATACGAGTTCTTGGCCAATGATTCTTAAAGTGTAATGCAGGGACCACCTGTGATCTATCCAACTTTTTCAGATACCTCAGAAGACTACAGTGAAAATAACAGAAGGGGGAAAATGAAGATGTTTGTTTGTGAGCACTGCCTGAAATGTTCTACACCCTGATGCAAGTGCCCTGAACATGGGGGAGGGGGGTTCAAAGGAACATAAGAAAAGCCCTGCTGGATAAGACCAAAGACTTATCTAGTCCAGCATCCTGTTTCCTTGCATGTTTCCTCCATCAACTGTCTTTGGGATATTCACAAGCAGGAGAGAGGTCCCTCTGGGAAAAAAGTTGGGGTAGAAATACAGTTATAAAAAATATTTAACTTCCACTATTGTCCCCCTGAAACTGCTATTCAGAGGCATAACCATCTGTGTTACGTAACCATCATGACCAGTAGCCACTGATAGGTTTGTCCTCCATGATTTTGTCCAACACAATAGTGATGATGGGTGCAGGGGGGATCACGCCCAGGAGGGGGGCAGGATTGGTGGCGCCAATGCAACAGTCCTACTCTGACCTGTGCCAGCGAAATCATAGGTGTAGTTTGCTTCAGAGAGGAAAGCAAGGCAAAGGAACTGGGATTGCCTTCCTGGGGGGTTTGTTGACAGGCAGCTCAGCTGGTGCTTGACCAGCAGTTTGTGGAAGAAATGAGGCTCTGTGAGTGCTTGAGCTGTGGCTTGTGTTGTGTGCAGAAGGAAAGGGTGCCCAGAAGCAGGGAACAGGTTAGAAAGAGAAGAGAGAGAGGTCTGATTCTTACCTAGCTGCCAGCAGAGCACAGTGCTTCTTGGGTATTGAAAGGAATTGAAGTGCTTCATCTAGCACCAACAGATAATGGAATCATCAATGAATGGCAGCAACAGCAGGAAAAATGAGGAAGACAGATGACATGGGGTCTGTGACTGCTTTTTATAACCAAAATTATCATAAGGAAACAGAGGCTCTTGTGAAATGAATTCATCAAGGAACCTTCCTTTGTTTCTTGGAAGCCCTTGATGGTCCATTCCTGTTTTAAGATGGGTGCCTCTATTATTTTTGCACCCCATAGAGGTCCTCTGATTGCTCAGGCCTGTGGCTTAATTATCATACCACTCTTTATAGTAAACTCAATCAAGTTGGTGAGGAAAGTTGAAGGTGAGCCTTTCATGTTCATGAACAGTTATGTTTATTTTGAAGTCAGGAAGCTCCTTGGATATGGCTTGTTCACAGGTTTAAATCTGCTGACCAAGTAAAGTGCAGCAGACATGGAATTTCCTTTCCTAAGCCAGCCAGCTGGAGCAGCTGGGGGTGGTGGGGGTGCTCCACAGAATTAAAGTTTGGCCTTTTCTCTTAAAGCATGTGGGACCCGATGTTTCCTTGTTGTTAGCCCCAACAAAATGTAATAAGATCGATTAGGGTTATGCTTGCCTGGCATACAGCCAGCACTATGCTCCACATGTAGACAACTGTGTCAAACAAAAACAGACCAGGCAACAAAGCCATTGGCACATTCAGAAAGCACAACAGAGATGATGATGAACTATTTTATTAGTGGTGATAACAAGCAGAGGATTCTGGCTAAACCCTCGTCCTGTTCCAGCACACCTCCAGCGTCACTGTTTTTGCCCCTTGGCCTATGTATTGAAATCACGGAAGATCTGGTGAGGAGGTAGATGTGGTGTCAGCAGTGGCCCCTTTAAGGGTAAGGCCTGGGCATCCAGCAGAGTGTGCTGCACAGCTGCAGCCACTTGAAGGCAATAGGGCCCTCAGGGATATAAGGAGCACCTGAGGCTGGAAGGGATTGTGGGTTGGAGAAGGAGTCTAACTGGGCTTATTGACTTTGGACTCTGACTGACTTTGTGACTAAAGGACTGACTAACAGACTGCTGGAACCGACTGCTGGAGATATTGGAGTTTGGTGTGTGGCTGCTGTGCCCAAGACCTGCTGAGGACCAAGGGGCTGCTGTAGTGGAGCGGGGCTGCTGGTAGGAAAGAGGACCCCTGCAGGTTGAACAGGTGAGCTACCCTGGAGGTGGGGTCCAGCAGGACTGCAGGGCAGAACCAGGGTCATTTGTTGGGGAAAGAAGGGGAGCTAATTTGCTTAAAGTGGGCATAACTCTCCAGGCAGAGCTTGGCCTTGGAATCTAGCAAAACAGCCTACCAGTGTCACAGTTAGCCAGCACAATGTTACAGTGGTTCAGCCATGGTGCTCAACATGGCACTCTGCCAACATAAATCCTAGATGCTGGTGTACTCTGGGGGTCTACTAACACCAAGGGGCCCATGTACAGTATACCTATCCTTGTCAAGTTATGCAAATTGGATTACACTGCAAGGGATATTCAGCTATTAAATTTATTGTTTACATAATTTTAATGCTCTCTTAATTATAATTACTGTGAACTATCTTCAATGGTCTCTACTTGGGTGGAAAGGCAGGATATGAATGAATTTCACTCAATACAATAAACTAATATCATTGGGAAGTGGGCAGTGGGAACAGACAATAGGAAACCTTGCAGATGTTTTGCACAGCAGCTCTCGAGCAATGGTAATTGATATGAGACTTGAGAACCTCAAATTTCAGCAGTACTGCCATTCCTAACTTTCCCTAGTGGTGCTCATTCCCAGGGCAGAGATGGGCATGGGACTGGTAGCCTGCCCTAGCTGTAGAAGTTTTTAGACAGAGCACTGCTTTTCCCCCCTAGTGGTACATCAGTGCTTAAACCAAAATTTTGTACTGTATCCAATGATAGTATTTCACTTAAAGTGGAAATAAGAATACTTGGATCAATCATCACAAACAAAGTAGGCAAGATTACAGCTTACCTATACTAGTGGAAATGAATGACCACACACATTCCTGGTTTTAATGAACGGTATTAACGACTGGGGATAGAGAAAGAAAAAACAAACCAGAGTGGAATGCCCAACAGCATCCAGGAGTTTTTCTTGGCAGAGTATAATGCAGAACATAAGTAGTTCTTTAAGTCTGGCATGTTACAAATTCTTCTTGGATTAAGGGATTCTACTCTCAATAATGAGTTCTATCATGTGGTCCTTTCAAGCAGCATCCAGCTACATCCATCCACAGTTTTAGCCATCATTAAGCTACAAGGCCTGATTCTTCATAATGTTTTTCAAATTATGGTTTGAAAGAAGGGCTATTTGCTATTTTTTCATTCTTGGAAAATGATGTATTTTCTATTTATGTTACTCATAGGATGCTGTCAAGTAAAACTTGATAGGATTGAGCTCTTACATCTGAGTGAATGTGTGCACAGGATTCCTTTACTCCAAATGCATTCTTGGCAGTAAATCCCAAGGAGTCTAGGGGTGCCTACCTTCCTAGCACAACATGCTTAGCTAGGATGACTTTCAAAATCATGAGCGTGCAGTGCTATCCTAGGGCCCAATCCTATCCAAGGACACCTCTGTGCCTGTCTCCTCCATGCAGGATACAGCACATGCCTGCAACAGTGCTGGAAAGTTGGATAGGATTGGGCCTCCTACATACATATTTACTCAGAAGTAACTCTCAAGAGGTTTAGAGCCCAATCCTATACCTGTCTACTCAGAAGTAAATTCCATTATAGTCAATAGAATTTACTCCCAGGAATGTGTGGATAGGATTGCAGCCTTAACAGGCTTACTCCCAAACAGATGTGCATAAAATGCAGGCTTACTAAACAAAATGCAAGCTTGACACACACACACTCCCCCCAGTGGGGGGAGGAAGGACACACACACACCCACAACCATGGGGGGGAGGAGGGACACAAACACACACACACCCCAGTGGGGGGGAGGGACACACACCACCACAACAATGGGGGGAAGGGACACAAACACACACCCCAGTGGGGGGAGGGACACACACACCCACAACAATGGGGGGGAGGGACACTCACACACACCAGTGGGGGATGCGCCCTCCCCTTGCAGCAGTCAGTCGCGCGTCCCCCGCGTTAGAAGCAAAGCTCTCCCCGCCACCTGGCAGAGAGACCAGCGCACGCGCTCCCCAGCCCCCCCCTCCTGCCACCGAGGGAGGCGCGCATGCGCGCAGGGAAGCAGAGAGAAGGGGCGGGGCCGGGGCCTGCGGCTCCTCAGTCAGTGCCTGCCGCGGTCCTGCCGCTGAGAGAGGTGCGCATGCGCGCGGGAGCAGAGAAGGGGCGGGGCTTGGGTCGGCGTCTCCTAAGTCAGTGGCTGCGGCGGCCCCGCGGAGCGGATGTTGTGATTGTTGTTGTTCCTGCGCGTCCCTCCCCGGATCATGACGGGCGCTTCCTGTCGGCGGCTCTGAGGAGGAGGAACTCGCGACCGAGCTTCGTCGCGGAGGGAGCTTCACCCGGCCTCCGCCTTCTCTCCTCGGGAGGCTCGGCTCGGCCCGGCCCGGCCCGGCCATGGCGGACTTCGACGAGATCTACGAGGAGGAGGAGGACGAGGAGCGGGCCCTCGAGGAGCAGCTGCTCAAGCACTCGCCGGATCCGGTGGTGGTGCGGGGCTCCGGCCATGTCACTGTGTAAGGGCGGGGGTGGCGGGCAGAGCCTCGTCCCGGGGCCGTCCGTGGCCGCCTGGAGCTCCCGCTCCCGCTCCCACTCCCACTCAGGCCTCTCCGGCCTCCAGCGAGGCCAGTGCGCCCCAGCGAGGCTGCACTTCTCAGACCACTGTGGGGCTTCTGCTGGAGCCTGGCGCCTTTGGGGTGTCTTGAGAAGTCCGATGAACACCCCAGTCCTGTGGTCCTCAAACTTTTTTGCACCAGGACCCTCTTTTTAGAACGACTGTCTGCCCAGGACCCACCAAAAGTGATGTTGTTAACTTGGGAGTGATGTTGTGGCCAGAAGTGACATCATCAAAGTGATGCCATTAACCTAGGAGTGATGTCATGGCCAGAAGTGACATCATCAAGTGATGTCATTAACCTAGGAGTGATGTTGTGGCCATAAGTAACATAGGACCTAATCTTGTCCAGTTTTCCAACACTGGTGTAGCCGCAATGCAGCCGTAAGTTAAGGGAACACATGTTCCTATACCTTAAGGAGGCCTCTGTGGCTGTCTCCGCGCCACATGATGCAGTACACGACTCATGGGCACAGCTGCACTAGTACTATAAAAGTGGATAGGATTTGGTCCACAAACAAGTGTTGTTAACTTGGGAGGGTTGTTGTGACCAGAAGTGACATCATCAAGTGATGTCATTAACCTGGGAGTGTTGTGGCGAGAAGTGACATCATCAAGCAGGAAAATTTTAACACCCTACCCCCAATACAACAAAATCAAATCAAGTAAGTAAGGTCCCAATCCTATCCAACTTTCCACTGCTGGACAACTTTGGTCCACAACAAAGTCCTAAGGAAAGGCAACAAACATTCCCTTACCTGAAGGAGGCCTTCATGACTGGTCTCCTACTGTAAGATGCAGTGCATGCCCTATTGGCATAGCTAGTGCTAGCACTAGAAAGTTGAACAGGATTTGGCCCTAAGGAAATTAGGAAAGTTTACAATAAGTTTTTAAAGAATTATTTGAAATTAAATATTTAAAATAAAATGAAACAACTCCTCCCAAGGAGTTGCTGATTTTTAAAAAATCCCCAAACATCCCAGTGACTTCAAGCCTATCCACACTTTCCTGGGAGTAAGCCCCATTGATTATCATGTTTAAAAGCATATAGGTAGGAGTCTGTTAAAAGTATAGATCTGTAACATTTCCCCAAATGCAGTCACGTGCCATGGTAGCATCAAATCTAAGATATTGGGGGGAAGGAAAATGCACATTGAAGTGAATGGTGACTCACCTGAAATTGGCTCGTAATCCACCTAGTGGGCCCTAACCCACAGTTTGAGAAATGCTGCAATAAAGTAAACATTTCACTTACTGTTTAAATTGCAGGCTGCAGTAATGTTTGGGCAGCAATCCTCAACACACACACCTGGGAGTAATAAGCCCAATTGAACACAGTGGGACTTTCTTCTGGGCAAGAACACCATAGATCTTTACTAAAGATCTCTTGAATTGTAGTGTTCATGTTCCCCTTTTCTTTCAAATACTCAAAGAGCTTCTCACTAATTTAGCCATTCTTTATTACTCTTGTAAGTAGGTCAGCTTTGCAGTTTTCATATTGCTGGAGGCTGGGGCTGAGGGATGAAAGAGAATTGGTTAGAGCAGTGGTTCCCAAACTTTTTTGCACCAGGAAGACACTCTTATCACAATGATTTTCAAACCACTGTGCTGTGGCACTCTGGTGTGCCGCAGATGGTCCGCAGGCATGCTGTGGGAATTTGGGGAGGGTCATTTTTTAGGGCAATTGGGGGATTTGAGCCCACTACCAGCAGCATGGTGTGCCTTGTCAATGGTCAAAAAACTGATGGTGTGCATTGACAATTTTAGTGCCTTGTCATTGTGTCATGAGGTTAAAAAGGGTTGAAAATGACTGTTTTCCAGACTTTTAAAATAGGAGATCTAGAAAGACATATTGTTTGCTTATTTATAAGTAATAATAACCAGAAAGGAAGACCCATAAATATTTATCTCCCTATATTTACACAAACTTTCAAACTTTAGGAACTCAGCTCCTTGCAGGGTAGTTAGCAGCTACAGTATTTGACTTTTTAATACCTTGAGGCAATTAGATACTGATCTTTCTATAACCCTTTGGTGACCCACCAAAAATCAGGTGGTGACGCACCAGTTAGGTCCCAACCCACAGTTTGGGAGCCAGTGGGTTAGAGTCACGGAGGCTGCAATCTTGTGTGCTCTTACCTGAAAGTGAATTCCCTCTGAATGCAGTGGGACTTGCTTACAAATGAAGATGCATGGGATTGAGCTGCAAGTCAGCCACTTCAAGGTTAAGGCAAGATTTGAAATGGAGACTGCCTACCTTATTCTCTGTAGCTGCTACACTACACCAGCAGTGTCTCTGAGAGTTTCACAGTAGGGAAGAAAGAAATTGAGGTGAAGAAAAAGTAATCTTGCAAGACCTACACTGAATCCATATTTGAAGGATGATTTATTTGGAACTGTCTTCTGCTGATGTTACCCAAGTCTTCTGCTGTATTACCCAAGTCCTGATAGATTAATAAAAACATAGTTTGCTCCTGAAGAGTACTATTCAATACTTCCTACTTTCCCTGAGAAGTTTGGGCTCATCATTCCCCCCTTCCCCCCGTTTTTAGTTGATGAAAAAATGGCATTATCCAGTTTACTCTTAAGCTATTTAGGCTTGGAAACCCTCTTTTCTGTCTTTTGTCTCTATATTGTGTCTCCTTACCCTGAGATGCAGGTAGATACGATTGGGTCAACTAGTCATTTCAAATTTGGTCCAATCAAAGGTGTAACCTTTACCTATTCCATCTCATACTGTCTTGTAGTTGATGCACTTTAAGGCAAATCATTGTGCTGCATAAATTCTATGCTGTAATCTTCTGAACTCATTTATTTCTTCTCCTTCTTCCATACACTTGTGAACACCTAGAGCAGTCTGTTTTTTTTTCTGCTGCAGGGTAACCTTCTCCAAAATAGTACATGTACCTAATGGGTTGTTCTCATGTCATTTTGAGCTTAAACTTTTGCAGTTCTTAATGTGGGAAAATTCAAAAGCATTTAAAATTTGGGGTGCCGATTCCAAAAATGGCATCCGTTTTTCCCTATCACGTCTAGTTTTGGAGATATGGTATAGCCTCATTAGTGAATGGTTCAAGCAGCTTCCTCATGAGGAAGCCATGAGGAAGCTGCTTGAACCATTCACTAAAGAGGCTATGCCGTGTCTCTAAAACTAGACGTGATAGGGAAAAATGGATGCCATTTTTGGAATCGGCACCTCAAATATACCCAGGAATTGGTGTAACATTTAACGAAGCAAAATGTGTGTTATTAGTCTCACAGTAGCTTGCCTGAATTTCCAGTATAATTAAAATTAACATGATGGTGTTCTCCTTACTTTCTTCTCTTATCTCAAGTCTGTTACGGTTATTATAATGCTTATAGAACCTCTCAATGTTTTGTGTTTTGTCATACCATGTTTCATCTTTTTAACTTGCAATCCATGCAAACATTATGCCTGGTTGCAGCAATAAGGAAACTGAACTGATGAAGGTCATTATGACTAATAGCAGAATGTAAACTATTGAACCTAATGATGAGTTGTCAGGAAGTTGGAGTTTGGATAAGCAAGTGTTTTTACTCATGACCGGCCATGCTACAGCCAAATGTAAATTGTTTATACTTTTGTTAGTCGTAGTCTCTCAACTTACTCATGTAGTTGAGTAAGTTCCAGCTTTTTGCCAGGTAGCCATGGTGTGAAGTCTCCCCCTTAAGTACAACAGTCAGCAAATATGACAGGCATGCCTAGAGCAGTTTGATTACCTTTATAGCATGGTACACGATGCGTGCAGCTTGCTCTGATGTTTCTCCAGTTAGGTCATATTTATGCAACTGTTTAAGTTTTATTCATCATACTGTTGTTTCCTGTGATCCTGAATTGGATCACTTCCAGGATGTTGAGGGATATAAGAAGACATGCAAAAAGTAACATTGCTTCTCACGGTGAATTGATTTAAATTGTCCTGAGAAGAGGCTGATTTAAAATCAAGGTTTCTCTTCTTTAACTCCTGAACAAGAATGGTCTGAAGGTTCACCATCTCCCACATAGATCAGCCTATTCTGTAAGATATCCTGAGAGGGCTCTTTACATGTTTCACTTCCGGCTAAAGACCATGTAATAGTGACACATGCAGTTACAGACCTGGCCCCTGTGGCTCCCTGAGGTGCTGGTCTGCAATGTTGGCCCCCCACATCACGCCCTCCCTCCTCCCCTAGATACAGAACCCTGCACAGCACCCTGCACAGCATTTGGGACTGCTCCAAAAGCCTTCTGAGGCTTCCACTATGGTCTTAAACAGTACTTCCGGTTTCCTGGAAGTACTGCTTAAGACTGTGTAGGAAGCCTCAGAAGGCTTTTGGAGCAATCCCAAATGTCGTATGGGGCTTTGCCTGCCCCTGGAATGTCTCTAGAGGGCAGACAGAGGCAGTGCGGCAGGTGGAGGCAGCATGGTGGTGCCACCCTCACAGGCACGGCACCTGGGGTTTTTGCCCCCTTTTCCCCTAGGCCTGTCATTGGACACATGAAAGTGCCTTCTCTGTGGGAGCATCTAAGAATCACTTTCTCACAGGATGTGAGGTTATTGCGTTCTTTGGTTGAATTTTGGCACTGGCTAATGATGTTTCCATTTCATTCAGCTTGTGGTTTATTATTTCTTATTTCTCTGTTGCCCTTCTTTGCTGTTATTAGTATGGTGGTTTTTAAAATTGTTTTTGTGTTTTCTGCATTTAGTGGTTTTAATTGCTGTTTTTTGTAAGTTACCTTGAGCACCTCCCTAACAGGAAGGGAATGTTGTGGGGTATAAGTGTTTAAGTTAATAAATAATAATTGGTTGCTGTAACAAATAAAATATGTTGGCTTGCAACTGAATAGAGTCCTTACACCACTTGGTATTGTGGTTCCCAAACTTACTGTGGTCACAGTGCCCTTCTTTCACGGTTGCCTCTTCTTTCCAGCTCTCCCAGTGCAGCCATCTTGCATCGTGCAAGATCTTACGCAAGCCAAGATGCCTGCGAGAGCCAGGAAGAAGAGGCCGCTGGGAATATCCTGTGGTGCCACTGTGAGTTTGCTCAGTGTGAGTGAGCAAATTCTGCGGCACCGGAAGGCACTGCTGCGCATAGTTTGGGAACCAGTAACTTAGGGCATCATTCAAAACCTTTGACCATAGCACCCACATGGTTTTTTGCACTATTTGCACTTGCTTTGAGATGGAAGTGAGGATCTGTGAAAATCAATGTATTTCTGTTCTGCTGTCTCTGTCCATATGTAGGGACATCCTATGCAAGATCACATACTTGAAGACTAAGTACCTAGAACATTTCAGAAAGGGCTGGTAGTTGCTAGGCATAACAGTGTTTCACCGTGAGATCACCCTCTTGTTTGGTTTACAGAGGCAGGCATATTTAGAACCTGAGAACTGAAAACATTGCAGAGCTCAGATAGTTGATAACATAAATAGAAGTGCAAGATTGCCTTGGTGGAATCAGTTGATTGTTCTGGAGAAAGAAGCATATTGTCTCCTAGATCCTGTTGTCTACAATGATTTGCAAGCTCCTGAATCTTGTAAAAAGCTCATAATAATAAAAATATGTTTTACTGCGTTAGAATGCTTAACCTCAAAAGTATCCTCTTCCTCTCCTTGTATGAACAGACTTCAGTTTCATTTGTTCGATAAAGAACTAAGGTTTTCAATTTCAGGTTATATGTATAGGCTTTAACGTGTTTGTATTACATTTATAAAACATGGAGGAAGGGTGGGGAGAGGGCGGGGAGGAGAGAGTGGGGCGGGAAGGATGCTCCACCAAATCCTGAGCCTCCGTTTCAGGCCAACATGGAGGCTCTTAATTCTATGCCGACTCAGTGGGTTGCTGTAGAATCTAGTAGCCCCATTGTGGGGCTACTTGCCTTACTTGGGGGAAGGGAACTTTTGTCCCCTTCTCCCAAGGAGGCAGCAGCGGCTACCTGGGGCACTCTGGATGCAGTGGCAGACATTCTCGGGGCCACTGCAGGCCTGCATGTCAGGCGGCTAGTTTTTTCTACTGTATTGCAGCTTCTTTTTAGTACTTTTATTTGAGGGCTTTCTATCTTTTATTGTGTTTGTCCTTACAATAACTTAGCATGTTGCTGTGATTCACATTTTACAGATCAAAAACTGGGGCTGACAGACAGCAGTTTGCCAAAAGCCATATAAGTGAGTTCATGGCAAAGGTGGATCTTGAGTCCAGCCTCCTAGATATTGTACAACACTGGTTTTGCTATCCAGGGCCTTCTAAAAAGACTGACTAGCTATTGAGTTTCAGTTGAATGCACGTCATGAATTGCAGCTATGTAATGTCTATGTATAAAGAAGTTGCTAATCTGATTAAATATTTGCATTATATTATATAATAGTTTTTTAATCAATATATATGTCTAATGTCTGCATTTTAAACCATTTTCAGGCAAGCTTGTTTTACAGTTCGAACTGATGCTCACAGTTTTGGCCTGCATTGGGGAAACTCCCAACCTATGCCATAACTGCTAGGTCTGGAGTACATATGAGCATACCTGTTGAATGATCAGTCATATGGCTACAAGCTAACTTCTAAAGATACCCAGCTTAACTATGGATGATCAGGTGGTAACTTTGACTAGGAGTGTGTTTGTACAACTATAAATTACAGCAACAGCCTTTCTGTAAGAAGGCATATCTGGCCACAGTTACCCATGCTTTGGTTATGGTCACATCACATCTAGATTGTTTCAGTGTTCTTTTCATGAGAATGTCCTTGAAAAAGCATTTGGAAATCGCAGCTGATGCAAAATACTGTAGCTCAGGGGTTTACAAAATGTGGGTTGTGATCCCTTGCGGTGACAAACAACTTAGAAGAGGGTTGCAAAGCTCCAAAGATCTAAGTTTAGTCCCTGGAATCTCCAGGTAGAGCTGGGGAAGACTTCTGTCTGAAATTCCAGCAAGCTGCTGATAGCAAATGTATGCAGTATTGAGCTAGATGCACCAATGATCTTACTCCAGGGCATTTCAAAGCATGGGTTGATAAGTTGTAATGGGGTTTGTGTAAACTTACACACAGGTAATTCTTTTTTTATAGATGTCTGACTTACAGACAGACGTATTGGTGCTTTTGCGCAGGCACAGCCCACCTGACTTTGGGCTTTCACATGGGCATGATAGCACTGAGCCAGCAGGATCCTCCACATTCATGCAGATGCACTGTCTAGCCTTGTGCTTTCCAACTTATGTTGGTTCTGACTTTGAAAGTTTGAGATCCTTTGCTGTAACCAGATGGGCAGGTGTGTCTTGCTTAGACAATTGTGCTCCATCTTGTCCAAGCTTCATTGGCTTCTGATTTGCTTCCCAGTGCAAGTCAAGATGTTGTCAGCCCTAAATGGTTTGGACCCATGGTATTCCAAGGGCCACCTGTTCCTGTGTGATTCTACCCTCCATACAAGATTATCTGAAAAGTTTCTGGTCTGTCTGCTTACTCTGTAGGGCTCAGTTGGTGTGCAGTTACTTTCAGTTCTTTTGAGTTCTATTTTAGTTTAGTTTCTATTTTAGTTTCTATTTTAGTTCTATTAGTTTAATTGTGGTTTTTATGAATGTTGGTTTTATGGTATTTTCAATTGAATTTGTCAAGTGCCTTGGAATCTTCAGATGAAAGGTGGTTTAGAAATATTAAAGTAAACCAATTTTTTAAATATTTGTATTCTGCATGTGTAGGTATGAGTATAAACTGAACTTGGTGCATTAGATTATTAATCCCAGTAAAGCATTATCAGCCCTTGATATCTCCAGGTGGGGCTGCGAAAGACCCTAGTTTGAAACTGGAGAGCTGCTATCAGTAGAAAAAACTGAGGACACATGGTCTGATTCTTATATAAATATATAATGTAAGGTTCTTTAACAGTTTTTTAAAAGTACCAGTAACATGGGCCTGCTGCTTTAACGTTATGTAGTCCCAAGAATGTGTTAGACAGTGTTCAGAACATAAAAATGACCTGATCCCTAGTGAAGAGCTGACAGTGTGTGCTGAGGACAAGGGTAAACAACCACACAGTATACTGCTTGAATTCTCCAGGGTAGTTTGTTTTGGAGGTTGCTGTTGACACAGAATGCAGTCTTTGTCTCTGGAGGGTAGTGGTCTCTGGGAACATCTTAAATCAGTCTTGCATATTTTACACCAGCTGCTAGTAAATGGCCAGAGGAACTTTTAGCGTTTTATTGCTGATATACAAAGCTGTACTTTCGTTCATACATATCCACATACCCTGTATCCGGCACTTACGTGCTAGTTGTAATCTTCTACAGCAGGCATCCTTTCAGTATCCCAGGTCTTCCTTATTATGGCTGAAGGACGTGCTTCTTATGTAGCTAACCTTGGTTTTAAAATATCTGCCTTTTCCACTGATATTGCATGATTTTACAATTCCAGTGAAAATGCATTGTGTAATGGATTCAAGAGAAGTAACTGTATTACTATGTCACAGTAAACATTAAAAAAAGAGTTCAAAGTGCCTCAAGAGCAACAGACTAATTTTGTGAACTAGAACTCATTTTGCCAGATGCTTGTTATGTTGTTTTTGGTATGTGCCACTTCTTGCTAAGCTTGTGTATATATATATGTTCATATACATGCACATCCATGTATGCATAACAAACCTTTGACGCAGCAGCACTCTGTTGGAAACCCCTTCCTCTCACTGAAGGTGAGTTGTTTGCACACAAGGCCCCCTTCTGTGAGCAGGTGTCTGGAGGTATAGGGAGTCCTTTTGCAGGCTGTAGGCTATAGTAATGTTGAGAGCTATGAGCACCTAAAGGAAATATGGAGCTGGTACTAAGCCTTTCCTACCATTTGTACTAGATCTATGCAGCCACCACTTTTTGAAGTAACTGCTTTTCTCCCTAGGGTGCCTCTCCTGCTGTGTCATAGTGCATTAAGAGTGTGAGCACAGTCTCTTTCACTGAATTTAGCAGCCAGTACAGTGGGGCACTAGCAACCTTTGATGTAGTTTCCTGCACATCCAGAAGCAGAAAGTTATATGGCAAAGGGCCCAATCCTATCCAATTTTACAGAGCCAATGCGGTCCTGAGGCAAGGGAAGAAAGGACAGAACAGGTAGGCAACAGGATGCAGGTATCTTGTTGTCTTGTGTGTTCCCTGAAGCATCTGGTGGGCCACTGTGAGTTACAGGAAGCTGGATTAGATGGACCTTTGGCCTGATCCAGTGGGGCTCATCTTATGAGGAGCTTCCTCCTCCCACTTCAGGATGCTGCACACACCCTGTTGGCACAGTTGGTTCTAGAAAGTTAGCTACGATTGGGCCCAAAGTCAGGGAATGAATTATGAACTACAGGGGCAGTTTCATATATTGGATTCATAGCATAGCAGAGTGATTCAAGATTAAATTCCACTTTTATACTTCAGTATTCTATTGGGAAGGGGCAGTGGTGAGGAACATAAAATCCTCCTGCCATTTGTGTGTTCTACATGTGATGAGTCTTGACATCTTGTGTGATACTATGTTGCAACACAACGCTACTTGAACAGCACCCAGGGTTTAGAACCTTGGTGCCTGAGGAAAAGTGCTAAAAGCAGAAGCACTCTGAGGGTTTGAAAGTTAGAACTCAAGCAGCAAGAAGTCAGAGCAATGAAAGACACAGCAGGTATTCAGAGGGTTGATGCAGGGAGAGCTAAGCCGGAAGTAAGACAGTATGAGATTGAGAGAGAAGTCCGTCCTCCCGGCTAGCTTCCTCAGACTTTTATTCATTCTCAAAGCACATGATGACACTAGGAAAAATTACTGAATGTTGCTGAAATCTACACTGCTAAGAAACCTGCTGGCTCTGGCTTGACCGCAATACACATTCCTAGATAAAGGCTTCTTCATAACATCCTTTGTTTACAGGCTCTGGGTGAAGACTCAGCAACTGGTCCACTCTGGTGTGCCTGAGTAGGGGGAAAACAGCAGGTTTGCCTGCCGGTTGCCATGTTACCAAGGCTAAGCCCAGCGCCTGTGTAAATAACCACTACAATACTACAACTGGCATATCTAGTTAAAATTACCAGTACCAAAAGGACTGACTTAAAAAAAAATCTCATTGAAACCTTAGCTTATCTTCAGGATCGATACAAGTGGAACCTGTGGGAACAAGATGCTGCAGTGTATCACCAACCCCCAAGACAGTGGTTCTTAACTTCTTTGGATCATGGATCCCTTTGAGAATCTGATGAAAGCTATGGACACCCTGTCCAGTAAAATGTACATAAACACAAAGTTTTGCATACAGCTTATTTTATTACATTGAAAATTTACTTTCTTCACATAGACAAAATATAAAAATAATCTTTACAAAGAATTATGTTTCTGTAAGTATACTAAGGCTTTCGTGGCTGGATGAGTTTAAAGCATAATTTAACATGTTGCTCAAGTCTTTAAGCCACAGATCAAAACACATTTTAGGATCTAGTCCCAACATTTTACTTTCAGCTGTGGAAAACATCTTCAGAGGTTGTAAAGAATTTGTATCCTCTTATCTGTCGGTTGGCTACTGGCTTAACTGCCAGCTCCGGCTTGAATTTTTAAAGGCGTACTTTTGCGTATCCATAATTACCACAATTATGTCTCTGTCACTCATTTTTAATGGAAAAGTTCTTGGCTGCTTTCTAAAAAATGAAATAAATTACACAAATAAAACAAAAATTAAACCTTCATTCTGCTCAACAGTGAATTTCAGTAAGAAGGCTGCTACTGTTTGACTTGAATAAGAAGTTTGAAATTGTGGAATTGTCTTTGACATGGCAATGTGCATGTCATCTTCGACATCCAGCCACTGCCTCCAGGCTGCCCCTGCCCCTTAAGGGGAAACAGGCCAGGGCCCATAGGCTGGGGTGTCACAACACCCCAGTCTAAAAAACCTTGGGTTACCTGAGCAGAAGTAACAGGTTCCAGTTGTCTCCAGAGATCTGCCTGCAGTGAAATTGACACAGCTTTGTTTCTCTTGACTCCAGCATGCAAAAGCACTTCCTACAACACTGGAAAGTTCACATAGTTGTCAACCTCTAATCTCCTCTTCCAGAGTGGCAGCTTGGCCAAAAGAGCTCATAGTTTTTTTTAGCAACACCCACAATCGTAACCACAGGGCCATGATTTGAAGGATTTATCTCATTCACACTAAAATGGTCAAGTAAGCCAAGCCATGAATGAGCTCCCTGTCAAATGTTTCTCTTTAAAAAAAGAAGAAAGAAAAAGAAACTTCTGCCCAAAATTCAATCAAGCACTTCCAAGCTTGTGCCCTGGAAAGCAAGAAAACATCTGTGTAGTAGAGTAGAGCTTCATATTCTACTCCCATTTCTTGACCAAAACTTTGGAAAAGATGATTATTCAAGGCACTGGCTCTGATGAAATTGATGACTTTCATGGCTGTAGACAATATTCCTTTCAGGATTATTGGCAGTCTTTTGATATGAGCTGATTTAGAAAGCAGTGCATCCTGGTGATAAGTGGAACTTCTTTTTTTCACCAAAGCAGTACTATTAGATGGGTCGCCAAGCATCACAGGTGCTCCATCTGTGCACATAGCACCAAGATCTTTTCTTTCAGTCAAAAGTTTTGTATGGCAAATACATTTTTCCCCATTTCAAAGATGTCAGCAATATTTACAGATTACAAAAGGAGTCACAAAATAGGAATTCCTCTTTAATTACATTGTGCACCTAACGGATAAAAACCATAAGTTGGTTGCCCTGAGAAATGCCAGTATTTTCATCCAGTTGCATGCTGAAGGGAAACAACACAACTTCCAATTCCATGGCATGCTTCAAAATTTTAGAACAAAATGCCATTCTGGAGTGGTTGACATCATTTGTCAGAGGCACAACTTCAGTTTATTTCCTCTGCTCCAAGCCACATACTTGCTCAACCATTTCCAGGGTGCATGGTTTCACCAAGGTCCCTCCAATTGTGTGCAGCTTCTTTTGCTTGGCAATACGCGAAGCAATGTTGTTCGATTCCTCAAGACAAGGCTTTTGCATTGGAGCAAGTCAAAGTTTTGGTAAAGTTCCAGCCTTTTCAGATCAAGCCACCTTCTCAGGAAAGAGGTCCGTACTGTTTGATATGCTCTCCGGATGGACTGACATAAGGTGCTCCTTCACTTTTGTTGACTTCATGCTTCTTTTGTCAAGAATCTTGCCACACAAGGAGCACTGCAGCTTTTGAGTCTTATCATGTTCAGCGATGAAAGTAAAACCAACATAAACTTTGTTGTACTGTATTTTCTTTGATGTTTTCCAACTTAAGTTAGGCTTGCAACAACAATAAGCACTGTGATGTAATTTATATGGAAAGCAGCAACTAATGCTCAAAAATGAAATTAATAAGCTTGGCAAGCTGTGTATAAGAAATGTATCTTAGACATGGTTTTCATTAACTGCGCCCTGGAATCTTTCAGATGATCTACTGGTCATACCCCAACTTTGATTATATTACACTGTAAATACATGCTATTTCCTTGCCTACCTAATGTTGAGCATCCACAAGTGTTGTACAATACAGATGGGACCTCAGTGTCCATGGGGAATCTGTTCTCGCAGTTTTGAAATTCACAGTTTTGGCCCCATTAAGCCCGCCAGAGGTGACCAGAGCTGCCCCCTCCAGGGGCTCCCCGGTCCTCAGAATGCCTTATAAGGCCAAAAAAGTCACTTCTGGTTTCCCTTGGGAGACCGTAAGTCATGTTTTTCATGCTTCAGAGCCATTCTGAAGCTCACAGAGGCTTCAGAAAGCTCCCCCCCCCCCAGGAGGTGACTGGAGCACAGCTCTGGTCACTCCCAGAGAGCTCAGGTTGAACCTGATCTGTGGATACAGAGGCCCTGTCTGTATTATCATTTCTCTTTATTCTTATCATTGGGAAACTATTCTAGATATCATATCACGGTGACAATGTACTTCAGAGGGCCTTAAAACATCACTTCCAGTTTTTGGCTGAAAACCAGAAGTGGCTTTTTAAGGTGCTGCAGAGGCCTTTAAAAGGGTAACTGCACCTCCATGTATGCCCCCAGTCACCACAGTGGCCAGAACTGCCTCTGTTTAGTATTTCAATAATTCCAGTTGTTGTTAATAATTCTAGTCAGTTGTTCCAGGTTTCCATTGTTGGAAAGTATTGACATTTCCTTTTTTTTTTTTAAATCATCTTGGATAGTGGAGTATAGACCAAGGCTGATTTCAGCTTCAGAATTTTGTTTTTTGGACTACTTGGGTGAAAATTTTAACATGAGAGTTTGTTCTTATCTGCTTATGAGCCAGAGACTGGTATGGCAAACTGCTCTGAGATTCTTTATGTCCACAGAATGTATTTTATCCAAGGATGAACTTGTAGAGTTCACAGTTGTATTACTGGAACCTTATTCCTTTTCAGCATGATTTTTTTTCCTGCAGTAAGGTCCAGCTGGAACTTGTCTTGTGAAGAGGTTCACACATGCTTAACTCCTCAGCCGTCACATGATATAATTTCTGAATCTGGTCTTGGTTTGGGAGCTGAACATATACTGAATCTTCTTGTAAGACCGAATTTGTTATTTGTTGTTTTTCTTCTTCTAAGAGGTTTCCAAGACTCATTCTGTATTACGAAAATGCTTTTGGAGTTTTCTTAATCTAGGAAATAAAGGGATGGGTTTTTCTGCCACAGGAAGGATTCACATCAGGTTGAATAACTCAGTACTATAGATTTCTAAAATTGTAGCACTTGAGCGTACTCTGTAGTTTAACAGTTCAGTTAGGTTTCACTGTGAATAATTTGTTGTTGGAATGGAAGCACATATAAAAGGGTGAATCTGTAATTGTTCAAGCTTCCGTGGTTTCCCTTCAAAGTGAGCTTTGTGCTTACCCTCTAAGCTACTGTGGCAGCAAATAGATGTGTAAAGAGGAGGCTAACCTAGGGTGTTGCACTAATATGACAATAATCCTTACTAGGGGTATGCTGACTATATGGGGAAGTATCTTGAGAATTTTTGTTACCCATACAAGTAAGAGGATGAGGCTCAAATGTTACTTTAAATAGGTAATATATACAAAACATGATTTTTCTTACATTTGGACCACTACCTATTCCGTGGCTTTTAGGAAAAAGAAAATACTAGGTTTGGAAGCAACTTAATGTAGAAAACTGCATCAGGTCTTGAAGTCTTGCACATATATTTCTAGAGCACTTATCCTAGTTCCTATGTGCTTATTCCCTGCATGGGAGTTATTAGTGGCTAATTATCAGGCCATCATGGTTCATTATGATTCTTTTTTTATGGTATAATCTCTTCTCCACAGTTAATTGTGTTCTTGGGAGCAAAAGGTCAGACTTTTTTGACTACTAGAAAGAGGGAGGTCAAGATGAGAGAATAACACATGCCCTAAGAGCTTAAGATATTTCCAGCGCAGCCGCTTGACCTTGCAGAGTCACTTATGGTTAAGGATGACATGATTACTTCCAGAGCTTCCTTGGTTCCTTGGCTTACTCTTTAGATGTCCTGTTCATAAGCCTGATTAGCAACTTGGGGATGAGATTGAAAGGTGTCGCTCATTTGGACAAAAACCGGTACCAATGCAGTATCCCCTTTTTGTATCTCATGTTTATATCTTATTAAGAATTGGTATGTTCATTCTCTTGCTTCTAAATTGTGTCTGTTTAGATGTCTTAATTTTTGAGTTTTTTTGAATGTACTATCTTTTTTCATGCTTTTTGGCATTTATGGCTCAGAAAAACCTCAACTTGTTTTCTGTGTTGTGTATTGTCAGTAGCAAACTTGTATTCTGAGGCAGGAAAAGTGACAAGAAGGACCTCTTGTAGTGTATATCCCAGATCTTTCACACCTCCTTAGATTCTCACTAGATTCTCACTCATCAGACACATTCTCAGTGTGTTCTCACTGGACACAAATACATTTGTTATTCATATTAAAATGTATTGTCTAATTTCTTCCAAGTAGATAAAGAAAAGAAAGCAACAGAGTATCACATGTAACAGTAAAACAATAAAAACAAACCATTAATGTATTATTTTTAAAAGACAACAGAAAAATGGCTTGATCACTTACAGCCCAATCCTGAGCTGCCTGGTGTGCGGGGCTGCAGTGGCCCTGGAGATGGCTGCTGCCACATCCAGCATGCTCTAGGCAGCCGCCACCCCCTCAAGAGAAGGGGACTTTCGCACCCTTCCCCCAGGTAAAGCAAGTAGCCCCACAATCGGGCTACTCAATTCTTTGTTGACCTGAAGGTTGACTTAGAATGAAGAGCCTCCATGTTGGGTGGCCAGCATGAGATGGAGGCTCTGGATCCAGTGGAGCAAAGTTCTACTGGTCTGTGCAACAGCCAAGTGGCAGAGCTCTCATGCTCCACTGATGCTAGCACCGGCGGAGCACTGGCACTAGGGCCCGCAAATGTGTCTTACAGCACACTTGCAACAGTGCGCACCGGTGGTGAGCCAGCACGTGAAGCTTAGGATTGGGCCCTTAACTAGATGTCACAAGGCCCCTATAATGTCCTTCCTTACGCTCAAGTTGAGAAGGACGCAACTAGAATTCCTTAAAGCAAGATGGAAAAGCCCCTGATATAGGCAGTCACTGAATGTGCTTCCTAAATAAACAGAATAGGCAGCAGAGCTTTCCTGAGTTATGCCAATTTGCACTGGGGTTTATGTGGGTGAAGGCATGTGTGCAGGTATACTGGCCCCAGACCTTTTGCGACTTATAAGCCAGTGGTCATCATTTTGATTTGTACTGGACGCAGATTGGCAGTTAGTGCAACTGGGGGTGTTTCTAGTTATACCTCTTAAAAGGAAGAAGTCTGTTTGTAAAAAAATAAAGATAGGTGATAGGGATGTTGCGAAATGTTGGGAAATTGAGTTGGCTATAACTCTCTGGCAAAAGTTGACAAGACAGTTGCTTCTTCTTTCCCAATGTTAAAAGGCTAACCACATGAAGTGGCTAATAGTGAGTAAGCTCATTCCCCCCCCCCCCAAAAAAAGAGCCTCTCTTCTCTTGAGGTTCTTGACTCAAGGTAGGTTGTAGGCAAACCCAAACAGAAAAAAATTGTGATCACAGTCTTCCTGTTACAAAGACTCAGGGATGAGTTCTTTTTGATTGACAGAGCCCAATCCTATGCATGTCTACTCAGTAGTAGTATAAAAGCCAGTGAAGCTTATTCCCAGAGTGTTTAAGGCTGGCCGAGCAGTTAAACTTACTTTCTGTAGGTACTGCATGCAGTGCTATGAAAATTAGGCAAAACTTGGAATCTAGTAGACAAACCAAGAAGAGGGGAATATCTATTTGGGCTAAAAGATTGTTCAAAGTTTTAAGGTTAGGATTGTGTGGAACCACAGCCATTTTGTGACATTAAAAAATTATGCTGATCCTTGATTTTGCCCTTTTGAGTTTGAAAGTGAAAAGTTAGCTTTATTTAAACCATATTAGTGTTGGCAACCTTCAGTCTTGAAAGACTATGGTATCGCGCTCTGAAAGGTGGTTCTGGCACAGCGTCTAGTGTGGCTGAAAAGGCCAATCCGGGAGTGACAATCCCTTTCACACTGGGAGCAAGTGCAGTCTGTCCCTGGTCTGTCTCCCTGGCTATGGGCCTTCCTTCTTTGCCTCAGACTGTTGGCCAAGTGTCTCTTCAAACTGGGAAAGGCCATGCTGCACAGCATGCCTCCAAGTGGGCCGCTCAGAGGCCAGGGTTTCCCACTTGTTGAGGTCCATCCCTAAGGCCTTCAGATCCCTCTTGCAGATGTCCTTGTATTGCAGCTGTGGTCTACCTGTAGGGCACTTTCCTTGCACGAGTTCTCCATAGAGGAGATCCTTTGGGATCCGGCCATCATCCATTCTCACATGACCGAGCCAACACAGGCGTCTCTGTTTCAGCAGTGCATACATGCTAGGGATTCCATGAGAGAAACGGGATGCAGGGGGGAGGGGCAAGAGAGGGTTTTGTGGGTATCAGGAAATTGGAGAGGAAGCAGTGGAGAGACAAACGGGATGCAGGGGGGAGGGGGAAGAGGGGTTTGTGGGTATCAGGAAACCAGATTATAGACGAGTTTAATTATAGAGGAGCTTTCAATATAAGCTTTTCTAGGGCAGTAGTGCACTATTCAAACAGCCTCTTGTCTAAGTTTCATTTAGAACTTAAGCATCAGTTGTGTTTGCTGTAACTATGTAAAGGCATTTGCTGCAGTAAACATATAATGTGTGAAAAGGAAATTGACAGCTCCCTTCCAGCCCTTGGGGACTCTTGCTTGTGGAGCTGTGATTGCCCCTTGCTGCTCCTAGGCATGTGTCCATTTCCCACTTGATATGTTAACCACAGAGCACAGCCACGTAAAGTATGAGGTGTCCCTTTGTTGGATCATGTGCACTGAAAGACTATGTTTGTCTTGTGTTTACAGGTTTGGGCTGAGCAACAAATTTGAAGCAGAATTTCCTTCATCGTTGACAGGAAAAGTAAGTGTCTCTGGAATAAAATCCATGAGGAGAACTGAGAAAGTCCCCTCACCCTAAAAGCAAGTTAAATATTAAAAGAATACTTACCACAGTACTTGGTGGCTATTTCTTATAGGTTGCTCCTGAGGAGTTTAAAGCCAGCATCAGCAGAGTGAATAGCTGTCTTAAGAAGAATCTTCCAGTGAATGTCCGATGGTTACTCTGCGGCTGCCTTTGCTGTTGCTGTACTTTAGGTTGCAGTATGTGGCCAGTGATTTGCCTCAGCAAAAGAGTAAGTACACTGCGCTTATTGTCACATGGCTATTCTATCATAATGTGTTTTTGCTTCTACTATTATAGAAGTAATTTTTTGGAAAAATACTAACCCTGAAAACACTCTGAGGTAAATTTGGTTAATATGGTACCAGCATACTGCAGTTACTGCTTCCTTCCTGCTGGACCAGTGCTGCTACTAAAACAGAGCTTGCACCTTTATACCATGTATACAGATCCAAAAAAAGAGAACATCCCAAAGATGTTTGTATGTATTTACTGCCTGCTTTTTCTCAAGGAGGTACAAAAATATAAAAGATCATTTTTTCAGGAATGTAATATCCAGTTACTCATACTTTGCATTACATTCATTTCATTCAGTTTCTTATTGAAGTCTTAACTATTACTGTGTTGGCTCCTGCCTTTTACTTTTAGCACTGTTAAGGTCTTTCTGTAACTTCCAACAGATGCTTCGTTAGCTAATAATTAAAGTTCCTTAAGCAGACATTTTTGTTCTTTCTGGACTCAGCTTTCTATGCAACATAATTAGGAGGAAAAAGATGCAATCCTTTGCAATGCACCCAATAGTAAGTCCCTTGGAACTTAGTTAGATTTACTTCCTGGTGAACATGCATAGGATAAGATGCATACGTGGTTTCTCTCCATTTGTTTCAGATGGCTTACATTAATAATTGTTTAGTTCCATAATAAGTGTTTTAGCCCCCAAATCAAATTTAGTTAAATATTGTTTTGAAGGCAGAAATAACCAACTATGATCAATTTTAAATCTTCCTAATAAACTTTCTTCCATTTAGCCTGTGTTTTTTTGTTCTTTGCAAATAATGTGCTTTCCAGGTTTTCTGTATGACAGCGCTAGAATCTAAGGGGTTATCATCCCAGTGGGCTGGAAACACTACACACATATCAAGAGTCCTTTTGGGTTTTGAATGTCTTCACCTGCTCTTCACTGTAAATCATTGTGATGTCAAGTGTAGTGATTAATTAAGCTGCACGTGCAAGTCCTCCCCCCCACCTGTCAAGTAAGGGAAAGGGAGTGTTGAGAATTGTGAGATGCTTCAGGATTCCCCCTCAACTAAGAGGTGCTTGCTAATGTATTCTGTTTACACTTTTATTCACATTGTGTGTAACTGACATTGAGTATTAAGTGATTTTTTTTAATGTTGCAAGACATATGTGTAAGTTATACCTTTCAAAAATTAGATGTCTGTAGCAACAAGTTCTAATATACACTTGATGTCTATATCGGTATTAACTGCTCTGAGCCTTTAGAGATAGGATGGCTTAAAACTGAAATATGGAATAAAGGTACAGTTTGTTTTATACACACGTACTGCCTTTTTAATGCTAAACCCTTTTAAAAAAAGTTGGCTAGAACGTTTCCTTAAAAAAATCAGCTGTCCCTGCAACTTCATAATTAAGACACAGTAATCCTCATGGGTAACAATAATTAAATGTTAAATTTGTTTCATTGAAAAGTGTAGAAGGCCCCTTTGGAATGTCGCATTAAGAGTCTTCTGTATTCAGTTTCCTATTTGTAGTGTAAAGTGTTTTAATTGTACTACTATTTGAGAAGCTGGTTTCTTTTGCATAGTTTCTTTTTTTCCTTCCCCTTCCTTGTGAGCAGTGAAATTTAAATTGTACCAAGTCTTAATCTATTATTTAAAAGGTTCTGACAAGGAAGATTACAAGGTGGCTTCACGTTTTTCGTTTTGCCATTGGTTTAGCAGTGGGTAGGCAGGCAGATGCCTGCTTGGAGTAGAACCTATTGCCATTTTTCACCATTGATAGAGTAGCCTTTCAGAGTCAATGAGCTCTGTCAATGTGAGCTTGTCAAGGCTACAACTTCATAGACCTGAGAGGCGGTTTGAGAGGTCAGCCCTTTTCAGGTTTGCTGTGATGCAAATGAGCTTTAATGCTTAAACAACTATTGGAATTTTTATGTCTGCTCCTTGTTCTTTTTTCTTCACAAAGTCATTGACGAGACATTCAGTGCTTTTTAAATTGGAAGTTGCATTGTGCTAAAGACCTAGTACAGATTTACGGAGGGCTGAAAGCAGTTAGATCATGTTCTTTTCATGGTGCGATTAGAATCAAATCGATTTCCCTACAGCCTTCAGCATTCAGATGGCAATTTTAACAAAGCTTGGGGGGCTAGACAAGGGACAAAACGACTGAACTGAATGTTAATTACACTCTGCAGCCTTATTTTCTTTTGATTTGGAGCTGACTGGCAACTAAATTAACAAAAGTGTGACCATAACTGCTGCCCTATTTTCATTTAAAAGGAGAGCAGACTCTAAAAGGCTATCTTTACAAAGAAACAAGTGAGGTCTGCCGATCATTGTTAGAGGGCAGGCACTATCTTAACAACAAAAAAGTATTAGCCAAAAATGAACAGAACTTTAAAAATGCAATGCAGTAACTTAGTCGCCACTATTAATAATGCTCTCAGAGTTCTTGGGAATTTCTTCTGTTTTGGAAATATAATGAGAAAGTAAAATCTCGGTGATTATTTTTTGCATGCGGAGTTGATTCTTTTAAGAAAGCACATCTCAAAGTTATGCTCCGATAATAACAGTTGTGAATGGGAAGAAGTCACTGTTCTAATACACATGTGTATTTTTGCTTTTTTAATGTAGTCACTAGGTTCGATGAATGGTTTAAGCAGATTTTTTCAAAGCATTCTTGCTTACAGCACTAATATGGTTTGTATGTTTATCGTCCCTCTTTAGCAGTAATTGGAGTACAAGAAGCTTCTCTCTCCCCCTCCCCACAACTTCTCTTTGCCTTGTAAAGAAGCTGCAGCTGTAGAAGCTGAATTTGCCACAAGGCTCACTGATCCATGCCTTTGCACCTGCAACTCTGCTCTCATCTCGACACCTGGTGTCGTGATTTATCCTCCCTTATTCATAAGGACTAGTAAATCCCATTTTTACTGCTGAGCAGTCGATGATATGGCAGTCAAGTGACCATAAACAGCAGGATGTATTTCTAGTATGTTAATATAACTAAATCAGGATGCCGACTGTGTCTTTAGAGTGGCAGATTTAGTGCAAGAGGATTTAAATATTAAAGCAGGAGAATTCAGATTCAAGAGACTCATTGACACATGGGCTTCAAAATATTCCGGAACTTTTCTGCATGAAATGCCAAACATGCTTGGGTGTGAAGTCAATCAGTAACATTACATTTTGCATTAATTCCAGTTGTAATACTGTATATGTGTTATATGTGCAAATCCTCCAATTATCTCCAACTAGTTTGTTGCAAGCAACTTGAATGTGTGTTGGTTAAGTCCCATTAGCCTCACTGGGTGTAAATTGTCCTATTTGATTGCAGTATTCATGGGTGAAACTGTTATTAAAGTGTTCAAAAAGTCACATCAGTATTTTAGTATGAT
Source organism: Tiliqua scincoides (assembly GCF_035046505.1). Lineage (NCBI taxonomy): Eukaryota > Metazoa > Chordata > Lepidosauria > Squamata > Scincidae > Tiliqua > Tiliqua scincoides. The sequence continues at coordinate 66,831,597 of NC_089826.1, forward strand.
GTCACTTTTTAGTATGTCACGTCACTTTTTAGTATGTACTTCTTGGCAGATTCATATGTTAATCTGCCAGTCATTTGAATATTTCTTAAAGTTGCTTTGAACTTTTCTCATCTTAGCTGCCAGTAATACCAGAAAATTCATAGTACAGCAGACCACCCTGTACTTAGTCACTGTCCTATACCTTATCTCTGCCCCATCTTTTCCATACAAAAGCAGCTGCAAAACAAACTTTTTTCTAAAACTACTCAAGAGTAAAATTCTTTCTCATTTGTCTTCTAGACACGAAGATCGATTGAGAAGTTATTAGAATGGGAAAACAATAGGTTATACCACAAGGTGAGTGCCGCAGGGAGCAGCTTCGTACTGCTGGGGCCTGAATTGCACAGTATGGAAACAGATGCTTTTGTTGAACGCGAAATATGAAAGGTGGACAAATGGGCTAGTCTCTGCGCTTGCAATAAAATACAGCTCATTTTTCTTCCTCCTTTTTCTCCCTGTTGTCTAGCTGTGCTTGCATTGGAGGCTAAGCAAAAGGAAATGTGAATCGAATAACATGATGGAATATGTAAGTTAAAGGGCTGTTTTGTGCGTTTCTCTATTAAATGATCATTTATTTTGCTTCTGATCTTATTCTTTCCATGATTATTAATCAGCAAAGGTGTCAGGAGTTTAATCGCCTGAGTGGCAAGGATTTTCTACGGTTCACAGTTGTATAGTTTCATGTGCAGGGCTGATTTATAAAGTTATGAATGACTTGAAAACAAGGCTTCACTGTGTCCTGGAAAAAAATAATAAATTAATTGCCAAGATAAAATAGCTTGAACGTGTGTTGATGGAGTGTGAAATTTTCAGATGCTATATAAAAAGAATAACTGCAACTTTGGTTACGCGGTGAGTTGGATGTGGGCTGTTTTATATCATGCTAATCAAGTTTCAGCGTATGGAAGGAGACCTTTCAACTAAGCTGCTGGAGCTTAGGAAACCTTTAGACTTTGTAGAATTTAACTGCCCCCGTACCTCAGCAGTCTTGAAAGCAGCTTGAGCTTTACTAGCTTCACTTCAGTGTTTTCAAAGTTAGCCTTTAACATTAACGGGGGATGGGGGAAGAAATGTGGTTTTTGCTCTTATTCCCTAGAAGTTCTAAATCATTATGTGGAAGACAAAGTCTGTAGTTTTTCTTGTAAGACTTTACATGGGATGTATTAATTTTTCTCTCCAGATCACAGCAATCGGCGCTTGTGATCACATTTCATTTTACTTTAAATTTCTGAGACATCTGTGGAATGGAATTGATGTTTATCTTGAGTAAATAAACCATTGCAAGATATGATGTATATATTATATATAGTTGGGTTTACAAATCCAGAAGCATCTAGCTTTAGTTATTTGAAACACCTCCATGCCTTTTTAATTATATATCTTTTCTTTTCTTTTACACAATGCATGCTTTATAGGCAGTATGTTAAAAGATTGATTTAAAGCAGTGTTTAAATAGTTAGAAATTATCTTAAAATCATTTTTTACTGTTAGCACAGTGAAGAGAGAGGGAAATTCCAAGACCTATTTCGAGCCTAAAACATAAAAGACTTCCTAAAATGCCTTTCTTTTCCTGCAGAGTAGCTCTATTCAATAAACTGTTTCTTTTTAACATCTATTATCTGAACATGTTAATTTATGATCAGCTATTATAAGTGAACATGTTAATTTATGATAAGAGACACATGATGATAACTTTGCAATAATTGGAAGCAAGAAAGGAAATCTAACACAGTTTTTAAAAGTCAGCCAGTTCTGTATTTCAAATACTGAACCCTTCTGGTCTTTTAAAAACCTCATGTTATACTCAGAGGCTATTGAGCATGCTTATGTGGAAGTAAGTTCCACTTAAAACTAACTTTTTCAAGCAAGCTGGTTTTGGTGGTGCTAAAAGATGTTATTGTCATATTTAAATCCAGTGTAACAGAGTGTGCTTCAAAAATTCTGTTTGGAATCAATGTTCACTTAAAAAAAGGTTACTGTTGCCTGATTAGATTGGCTCTTAGCATGAATATGTTTACCATTTCTACAGCTAAGGCTGTACGCATACTTAAGAAAAAGCCCAGTTATCTTCAGTGAGATTTCATTCTGTGTAAGTATGCATAGGACTAGGTTGTAATCTGATATGCATTTTAACACAACTTCTGTATTAACCTAGGGAGACTATGTTCCTGAGTAATTTCCCTTATTATACAATGGACACTTTATTGCTATTATTAATATGGCACAATCTGTGTACATGGTACTTTTGCATAGAGTTGGAAAAACAATTTTTCTGTCCCAGAGGCTAAAAAGAATCATGATTCTCACCCACAAAACATGTAGATTTGGGTCAGAAGTTAAAACACCTGTGCCATCAAAGTTTTATATTTGTTTGCAATACCACAAAGACTGGTTGACATTTTAGTTACATAAGGGTCTTGCTGAAATACCTCCTTCATAAAAGTATAATGTGGTAAGCACCTCTCACCCCAATGGCTCTGGGAAAGATGCTGTCTCAGGTTGGTATGTTAGGGAAATGGTCTTGCTCTGCTATAGCATCAGAATTCAGTTTTAGTTACTGAGGGCAGTCATTAGCTAGCATGCCAAGTTTTAACCTCATTTGTTCAAAGATATGAAAGATAAACCACTTATCTCTTTGACAGAGCCAGCTTGTAATAGTATAATATCCTTCCATGTAACAGCATTCAAGTATAAACCAAAGTTGGTAGATAAGTTAGTGAGGCACAGAATGTTGCATCTCCTCAACTGTAATGCCCAATAGGCTCAAGCAGCCCAATTCTCTCTCCCTGCCCATCACCCATCTGTGTCCTGCTGTTTTCTTTCCATCTGATAACTCAGTATTCTGTGGCAATTTGAGGAGGCATTGATACTGCTCTCCCACCACAGGATGCAGCCCATGCCCTGTTGGCATGGCTGTATCGGTGCTGGAAGTTGGATAGGATTGGGCCCTTACTCTGGTTGTGCCCCAGAGCAAGTGCGAAAGGAGAGAGTGAAGCTGTTGTTCCCTCAGTCATCTTAGTTCCCATGTGTCTCATATGGTGATTTTAGTTCTTAAAGAAACAGCGTGTATTTGGATTTAAGGGAGTTTTGGCTATATGCAATTTTGGTTTAGTGCGCTGACCTCGGAACATAACCCTTGAATAAGATGCGGAACAACTACGTATTTTTAACCTCCCTCTTTTCCTTCTGTCAACCCCCCCTTTCACCAGTATAAGTTTATAAGGCAGTCATCCCGTATCTTCCTTTTAGAGTTATGCTTAAATAGCTATTTGGATCCTGGCCATAATAACTTCAGGTGCATCCAGGGGCTAAGACTTGTTCAGTGACTTTTAAAACTTCCCTCCATTTCAGAATTGCTTTGCCAAGTGGCAGATAGGGCTGCTGTTTGGGAAACCAAAGTCTAAAACCACCTTAGACCTGTAGAACTAATAGCATGGTTATTTGGATTAAGGCTTATATTAATATTTGTGTTTCCTTATGTGTCCTTATACTAGTTGCCTTGGGCATTTTAGTTCTTAAGAGGAAATGTGGGATAGAAATCTTTTAAATAAATAAATATTATAAGGTTAAAATGCATAAACCAGGCTTAGGATTTTTCAAAACAGATTAGTTTGTAAGTTGTTTGTGCTGTTACAAAAAACAAAAAACAAAACCAGTGTCACTAGTTGTGAGTGTGTAAGAACTTTAACTTTATGTTTCTCAAACCCAGCTATTTATGCTGGGAGGGGGTGCTCACAAATTCTGGCTAGTCTTACCTGAAGTGCTCTGCTAAGTGATCTTCTGGGTAAGGAAAGGGGGGGGGGGGTCAGTCTCTCCATGTCAGATGCTTAGAAACAGTGAAAATTACTCTAGCTGTTTTTGTGTTTCCAAAGCCTGTCCTGGAGACCAACTCCTCCCATCCTCCAAAGTCTCTGCCTAGGCAAGAGACGAGCAGGGTCTCTCATCTAGTACAAAGTGGAAAGTCCACCCCTTCTTACTCTCTGCAATATACAGAGAACTGGAGAACAGGAAGCAAAACCACTCCTAGTGCTGGGTAGTGTGAGGAGGTTGCTGCCAGAAATAAGTTTTGTTGCTGTTGCTGGTTACCACATTTGTGCACCTCTGCCCGTATTTCATGGCCTGCAAGTTTGTTCAAATGTGGAGGAGTTTCAGAAATCATGTGTAATGTTCTGTGGATGAGGGGGGAGGTCTGAGTTTGAAGAAAATGTCCAGAGCCCTAGTGGGTACATGTAAGCACTTGGACATGCCTACAGTTAAGCTCTGTGTATCCTGGTTATTCCATCGTTGCAGAATATTTAAGAGATTGCTGTCAGATATTTTAAAATTGAACTGTCAATTCATTAAATTTATTTTTTTTCTTTTGCACAGGTCATTCTTATAGAATTTTTACCAAAGACACCAATTTTCCGACCAGATTAGCATTTGCTTACTTAGAGACTTACCCAAGTATGTTGTCTTTCCAATGGTGCCTTGCTTGGTGCTCTCCTGGTGGTGATATAGCATTGGTTCTACAGAATCTTGTGGTGTTCTTCATTCTTTGGTTTTTTTTTATAACAGCATGTTCAAAGTGCATTTTGTCAAATTTGGCAGAAGTAATTTCAAGCAAATGTCAATGTGATTTAAGTTATTACCTATCCCTTTTCTGTTGTCAATGTATCCTGATTTTTCAGAATCTTTGTATAGACATCTCTGTGTGTATATGTGTGTGTACACATATATAGCTATAAATGTACAACCAAAATTAGCTATAAGTCAGAAGGTATTTTTAACCCCAAGATTTGCATCTGTAAATTGTGAAAATTGGCAATCACTTTAAGCTATGCACTTGCATCTTCTCTGAATCTCTGCATATTTTACCAGTGGCACATTTGTGTGTATATAAGGCTTTTTCTCCTCCTTCCTTTTGGGATGTAAATCAGCCACCTATGAGGTGACAAGCAACATTTCTTGGCACCCTCTTTGAAAACCAAACATCAGTTCACCATTACGCATTCTGTTTTATGAAGAAATCTCATTTGTTCTGAAGATGTTCTTCCCGAAGAAACTTGAAATTGGATTGCTATTATTCCACTAGAAGAATGGGTGGTAGATTTGCATGAGTGTAAAGGTTAATACTGCTCAGGATCATAAAAATTGCTAGTATTTCATAGAAGTCTGGTACAGAAATAAAGTTGGTTTATTTCATTGGCCTGCAGTGAAGGACTGGGGGCAAAAGAACTGAGCCTGCTAAACTGCAGTCCCCCTCCAGTGTCTTCACCATGGTTAGAGACCAATGTTATGTTTGCACCAGCTGTGTGAGTGTGGGAGAATGTGTGTGTTGTGGCTAATGCCATGTAACAGCTTTACTGTTTTTATTGTTTACCAGATGTAATAGTATACAAGGATGCAAGATGGTCAGAAGTATATTTAAATAAATATGTTAGTTTTGAGTTTTTAAATGTTACAGTGTTTGCCCTAAAAATCCAGACTAAGTTTGTTGATCTCAAATCCTATTAAAATCAATAGGTCAAGTTACTTGTAGCAAATTTAAAACCCATTAGCTTAAACAGGATTTGAGTTCAACTAACTTTCTAATTTCTTGTTTTTAAATTTTCTCCAGGGTGAGAACTCTGTATGTAAAGCATTGGCACCATTGTATCAGAAGCTACGGAAGTGTTGATGATGTCTTGATTTTACATCAGATGTGTAAAACAACTGGTTACTTGACTTAATAGAGAGCTTACAGAATGTATTGGGAAAATACAGATTTCATCCTAGCTTCTGTCCCTTGTAATGTTTACAAGGTAGCTGTTTATTGTTTGCACAAGAAAGCAGTTTTAAAAATACAGGTATGTAATAGTATGCTTTGGCCAGGACAGATTCCAGTTTCTCATCTTTTTTGGCTGTGCATATCTTCATGTATTGTGTTCAATGCCTACTTAATGCAGTTATTTCTGAAAACTTGTTCTTTGATTTTAATGTACATGAACTATAATGTATGCTAAAGGCCTGTTCATCATGTAGCAGAGCAATAATGTGAATAGCCAACAAATGCATCCTGCTTAATATTTGTATTAATGAAAAGTTTACCCTGCTGCAAGAATACCATTTTCTTCATTTAAATACAAATTTCATTTTACTGTCGTTATACAGTTATGTTTGTTGTGTATTTATTCATTGTTGGGTATTTATAGCAGATCTTCAAAAATGAGTTGCATAATTTGTAAAAGAAAATTTCTTCAGTGTATTTTGAATCATATTTTTAATCTGGACTTTCTGCATATCATACAGTTCTTCACATACTTTTATCTATCAGTTTGGGGCACCTTATCAGCTGTCATTAGGTACTTCTAGTTCTCTTGGTTTTCAGTGGGAAAGTCAAGTGTCAGAGTCAACTCTCTCCCACTGAAATCAATATGACTTGATTTGGCTGAAGTGCATTCTTTGCTGAAAAGTCTTCCTGGATGACTTTTAACATTTAAGCATATGAATCCACCTTATTCTGAATAGTCCATGTAGTTCAATATTATCTGCTCTTATTACTGACTCTCCAGTGTCTTTTCTCACCCCAGATACTTTAAAAAAATTCTTATTTTTAGCTGGAGATGCTGGGATTGAACATGGTACATTCTGCATGCAAAGCATGTATCCTACCACTAAGCAATGACCTCCAAAGGTTTCAAAAATCTATAGTTACATATGGTTTGTTCAAAGACAACATGTGGATTTGTTACGTGAAATACATGAGAAGAGCCTTATAAACAACAAAACAGTAATGACAAATATAAGAAATAGAATGTAGTTTAGAAGTCCCCTCCCCCCAAAGAAAAACACCCTGAAATAATTTCCTGCTGTCTGGGATCTGTTTTGCATTGGAGGGTGGAAATTGCTTTATGGGATATCTCTTGGAATTTTTTATAGTGTGTTCTAAAATAGGTGCTGTAGCATTCAGTGCATTGCACTTGTGGAAACTGTAAGCATAAGCCACCGCCCCTATTCCCGTCTCTTTAGTGGAGTCCCCTGGAAAACTGCTGCCTTTTGTTAACGGATTCCTGGCTTCTAGGTATTCCCCCCAAGCAGCCTCTTTGCACAGCATGCCATACTGCTGATAAAGATCCCTTAAGCAATGGCTTTGCATGAAGGAGAAAGCTGACTTGCTCTTGTGCAGCTTCCCTGAGTTCAGTGCTCTTATGCTGCCCTACATGTTTTGGACACATGTGTGTGATGAAGTCTTGGGCTGCAGCCCAGCCCAGCATCAAAAGCTTATCCGTTAATGTTGGTGGATTTCATTATTCCCAAGGATTGTGGCCTTGATTGACAAAGAACAATCCAGTCACTTTTACAAACATTGAAATTCTTTCCACGTGTTGAGTTACTGCGTCCGTTGAAGTAAATGGGGAATTGCTTGCATGTGCAAGAGCTGTATTGGCTTGCTGGAGCATCATTGTGTGAGGGCCAAACACAGTGTGACAGGAAATATGCACAAATGCATACAGATGCAATATTTACACCTCTGTGGCGAATAGCAGCTTTGGGGAGGATTTGAATTGGGGCTGCAGCAAAAGGAAAGGCTTATAATTCCCTTTTGCTCAGTCCCATGGCACCCATAAAAAAATTTGATCACCATGTGACTGTGTTTAGAGAACAAAAATTCTTCAAAAATGCATTTGTGCATCTCCTATGTCATGTTTAGTTTGGTTCCAAGTTTCTGTTGATCACACATAATTCTGGAAATTCTCATTTAGTATTCCTTTAGCTAGTGCTTGTTTTTCTCCATACTTTCAGTCAATCTGATATGCCCATGAACAACAAGAATTGTTTGCACCCTGCTTGATGGCCATGTCCTCACTCTTCTGCCAAGATCCAATCTGAGATAATACGTTGGGCTCCATAAGAACAAGGAAAGTGAGAACTATGTCAATATCATTTGTCACTATTAGCTAATTTCTATCTGAGAAGTGGCTCAGACAATCAGTTGGATGGCTTAGGTGGACAAATAAGTGCTGTCATGAGTCTTTGGGGAAAGCCATGAAGCAGAGGAGAGTTCTTGCATGGGCTCACAACTCCTCTGTAAGCACAAGAATCTCACAACCAACTTTTCTTATTGCCCCAAAGGAATCATGATCACTTTATACTGTTCGTGCAAGTATAAGTGCAGTTATAGTACAGTACTTGCATTTAGCAGCTTGCTGATGGATCATCTGAGTTTATTCAATCCCTTGACACTTGACTAGGCTCACAGTTCTGTAGCAGTTAACTATGCCTGTTCAGCAAACTTTGTTTGAAGTTTGCTGCCCATTTAATGTTTCTTGCTTTACATGCACTACACCTACCAAGAGATTGTTATGATTCGTTGAGTTTAGAGTAGGAGAAAAACATATGCTGAATTAGGAGCACAAAACTGAGTGAGAAGTAGCTGAACATTTTGGGTATGTTTGCTTTATTATTATATTAAGAATATTTACTTTTAATTTTACTTAAACCGATCTTTGGTTTATCACCGAGTTATCTTAACACGGTGGTCACATGAATCACCGGGCGGTGGGGAAGAGGTGTTCTGGGGCAGGAGAGAGCAGGGTGGGAGGGAGGCAGAGCCACAAGGCCTGACATGGAGGCTTTTGATTCTGCACCAGCTCAAGTGCTACCACAAAAGGAGGGAACCTGCAATGGCGTTACTTGCTGCCACAGAATCAAGTAACCCCATTTTGGGTTCCTTCCTTTACCTGAGAAGGGGACAAAAGTCCCCTTCCCTCAAGGAGCTGGTGGCCACTGCCCTGTTGTACACAGGAACACCACAGCAGCCATTTCGGTGCCGTGGTGGTCCCAGTGCAACAGGCAGCTCAGGATTGGGCTGTTAGGGGAAAGCCCAATTTTATTTAAATTACAAAATAAATTTGCGTTATGTGTGGTGGCGGCAGCAGTATATATTTTAAATGCTAAAGAACTGGACAATCGAGTCCAAATCCTGTTGGCTTGGTTCTTACATACACATCAAGATTTTTTCAGGGACTGCTACGGGCACATTTTTTAAAAAATTAAGTATTGTGGTGAAAATGCAGCAGGTCATCAAAATGCAGTTTAATATTTGTTTTATTAATGTAGATCATGTGTTGGCTGCAAGAACCTAAACAAGCAAATTGGATTGCACCTTTTAACTTAGTACATAGCTCTGATAGAATGTATTGCTGAACAGGTTGTGCAACCCTGGGAATGTATGATGTTTCTGTGATTTGGAACTGCTTTACAGATTACTATGTAATGTTGCTTATTTGGTATTTTTTTTCTTAAACCACCACAAGCTGAATGCACCTGCCAGACATGTGTGGTGGAGTGCCAGGTGCTTGACAAATCCCTCTTATGTTTGTCAGTCCCAAAAGGGTATGAAAAACAGGTGGTTTATCAAGTCCCTGAGAGGCCACAATCCATGTTGATGACCTGGGTTTGCCTTGCTTTCTTGCAAATTCTACAGGCCTGTCCTCAACCAGAGAGGCTGAAATAATGTGGTTCCTTTTTATGCATATTTGAATGTTCAAGGGAGCTTAAATCTTTGTCATTGTCAACAACAAACTCTCTTGAGTAGATTAAGTAATTCTGTCTGTTCATTCATCTTTTCCCTTCTGTATAAATAGTACTGATGAAAGTTGCATCATGATAAATTGAATTTATTTTGGTAACTCTGGTAGGCAGGTGTGTGAATTCCTCATTTTTTTTCCCTCTCACCTTTATGATTCATCCCAAAGATTAAGCTATTGCCACCTGTGCAGCTTAACCAAACAAGAGCTGCTGGTCTATTAATGGGGCATTTCTCGTTTGAAAATATGAATAGCTATAAATAGCACACCAGTCTCCTTAAAACAGTTGTACTGGGCCATCTTCCAAAAACCATTATTTGTTCAGATTGCTCCTGTTAATTGAAAGTCCCAAAATAACAGTCAACGAAGTATTTCCTACCTGTTTGAAGACGCTTGCCTTTAGTAGAGTGGGTAGCACTATCAGTTTTTTCTCTGCACTGTGTTTTTCACCGTCAAGGTCAGTGATTCTTCAACTTAAAGGGATGGGGGGAAGCTTTACACAAGCTGGTGGGTTGCAACCCACCAGTTTGAAAACCACTGATGTAGGTGACGTGTCAGCCAGCTCTGCTTGCTAATTTACATTTAGCAATGCACTTCAACTGAAGCAGAAATAGTTAAATAAATAAATAAATGCTGTCAGACATATTGGCACTGCAATCTTAGAGACATTGAAACATAGGTTTGTAGTTCAATAAGTTGCCTGTACTAATTGGATTCTAGTGTTCACTAAAGATGTAATTCCTAAATTGTTATGTAGATGAGCATCATGCCATTATGAGACTTATATAGTTAAGCTGCATCTTGATGTTGTGTTTCTGGGAGACATTTTTTTCAAATATGACTTAAGATTTAACCCTGGAGATAGTATGGCAATTTGTAGTGGGTTTTACCAACAACAGTGCTGTGACAAAGCATAGCAGAGATGTTGCAGTGTATCAACAAGTGGCTAAATTGTTGCAAATGTTTAAAATGGGGTGTTTTATGAGTGCTCAGCTGCATTCTTCATCTTTAGTTCCAAAGGTTTAGGAATTGCATTTAACAATAGATCAGTATTCCTGGGCTGAATTTTCCACCCTGTAAACATATGAATCTGGGCCAACTTGCCATGTAGCCATTTCTCCCACTCATGGTTACCATTAACCATGACTGAGGCAGAAAAATGTACTTCATGATGGCCAGCTTATGCAGTGAGTTTCAGTAAATGATGAGGCCAGTGGACATGTTCATAAAGGCCTTTTCCCTCTGACAACCTGTTAATAATAATAATAAACTTTATTTGTATCCCGCCCTTCTCCCTAAAAGGGACCCAGGGCAGCTAGCAACATGTAAAAAACAGATTTAAAAAACATAAATTAGCACAAATAGCAGATAAAAAAAACATATTAAAACACATTAACAGAGACCATAAAAACAGTAGTCAGATTAAAAGAGAGAATAAAAAGAGCACAAAGGAGCAAATCACAGAGGAATCAGGCCTGTAAAAAACTAAAAGATGTATAAAAAATGTTAAGAAGGCCAAAAAATCAGAAGGCTTGTATAAACAGCAGTGTCTTCAGGCCTCGCCGAAAACTCTCAAGAGAGGGAGCCATTCTCAAGTCAAGGGGAAGGGAGTTCCATAATGTTGGTGCCTATTTCCGAAAAGGCCCCCGGACCTCCTTGGGTGGCAGCAATTGTAAAAAGGCCTTCTCTGATGACCTGAGAGGGCGAGCCGGATTGTACGGGAGTAGGCGGTCTCTAAGATATCCTGGCCCAGAGCAGTATAGGGCTTTAAAGGTCAAAACCAGCACCTTGAATTGGGCCTGGAAATGAATGGGCAGCCAATGTAGCCCCCAGAGAAGCGGGCTGACAGAGTCAAACCACTTCTTGACTATTGACAACTGTTACTTGTTGACTGGCTCGCAGTTAACTGGTACAGTTATTGTTTTAGAGAAATAGTTACCTGTATATGCAGGTATAGGTGAATTGAAAGTTCCAGGATGGGAGGGCATGTCTATTCTATGTTGTACAGCCTCTACTGTTCTCCCAATCCACTCCTTTCCCCATATGCATTTTTCTATACCTTATTGTCCATGTTGGATGTTCCCACCCAGATGTATTTAAAGCAAGCAGATCCTGCTGTTCTGCCTACTACCACTTGACCAATACCAGAGAGGGTTCTGGTGACATTCTTGTGACCAATAAGTTGGATGAGTTGTCACCAAGGATAAGGAAAGTGGCCATTAAAGTGTTACATAGTCATGCACCCTCCAAAAAAGAGCTGCAGAAATACAGGCAGTGAGAATAGATTGCTATAAGTTTGATATTTGCCTAATATATTCTATGTCTTTGTGTGTATGTGTGGTTCCAGATCTCCCTTTCCCAAAAGTCTTATATCAGATATAAGCCAAGGAAAGTTAGCATGCTAACAGCCCAAATCCTATTCTCATTTGTTCAGAAGTAAATCCTATTGAACCGTCAACAGCAATCCTCGCCTCACTTAGCGGAGAGAATGCTCTGCAGAATGTTGCCTTAGATTTGGGATAGGATTGTGTGTTAGCTATGTTTAGATTTCAGTGAGCTTTGAGCGTACAGTACTTAAATGTATCTAAATGGCACTCACTGGCAGTGTTCGAGAGGAAGATTGAGAGCAAAACACATTGTGAAAAACATTCTACCCAGTTTTTTTGCTTAATATAGTATGTGGGAAGCCCCCCAAACATAGTGGGAATAAAGGGGCTTTAATACTTCTTCCACTGTGGTTTTGATGGAAGGAAAGACTCAATCAATTCCAGAAATAGCATGCCGGAGAGGCCTGCAATCCCGATCAAAACCACAGTGAGGGAAAGTATTTAACAAACTTGACTCCCCCACTGCAGTTTTGCCGCATTCCACATGCTATTTTAAGTAAAGTGTTAACGAAGGAACTTGCGAAAACATGCGCCTCTTGTAACATTGTTTGATACACAGTCAGACATGCAAGTGGGTTTTTCCTACTGTTGCTTATGGAAAGACAGAGGGCTCTTATTTCCTTGTGGGTGATAATCCAAAGAAGCATGTGACTAGTTCCATGCTCTCAAGGTGTTTCTCAACTAGCAACTTGCCATGCTGCATGGCAAGACACTGTTGAAACTGAGGGAAGTTTCAAAAGCCATTTGTCGTACCGCATGGTGGTCTGTTGTTCATAGAACATTAAAAAAAGAACTACAGTGGCCATGCCAAAGCCCTTGGGCATGCCTGAACTAGTTTTTTTGGATCCTGGCCATGGAGTTTCGCCTTTTCATACCCAGTCAATGGGAGCACTGTGCCCTTATGGCCTTCTGTTTTGCCGTCATTGTGTGTAACTCGGTTGATTCTTCTACATGACCTACGTGCAGGGTGCATTTGACTATTTGTGGAAATCCTGGTAATCTATTTTAATGTAGCATACCCAAAAATAGATATGAAATAATAGCATTTTCTCAGCTTAACAGAATAATTATGTGGCTCACAACGTAATACATGAGAGAGTCAATCAACATTGCTTTTGATATTAATTTTGATATTAACTATAGAAATATTTTCATTAACTATTATAATATAAACAAAGTAAAAAGCTAACTAGGAATATTGTCTTTTTAAAAAAAATACATTATTTGAATTTTACATGCAAAAAAAGTATATAAAACAAAGAGTATAACACAAATATACAGTGACTCAAAACTATTGAAAAGTGCACAACTAAATGCATACATATTGTTAATGCAATCAACTTGGATTTGAGAAGGGGGGGAAATAATATCTGGGGGGAAATATTATCTAGGCTGTTGAGCATAAGAATCACTTAAATTGCACACTTCATATACTTGTAAATCCTTTTTAAAGAAATTTGTTGAGCTAGGAGTATCTTAAAAAGAATATGAGCATGAATCTAAGACATTTAGTATATAAAAAAGAAATTTTTCCTCCTGAAAAATGCTATGCATTCAAACATGTGTACATAGATGCTAATATTGTGTGTAGAGCTTGTAGGCAGAAAGGAAGGGGAATGGATAGCACATATATAATATGCATATTTAACCACACCTGCTATAACTGCTTTAGTTAATACTTTGAACTGAATTCTTCAAAGTTTTCTAAACATCTAACATTTGTTTTTCCTGCCCTGAGCCACCAGCATTAGAATGTATTCCACTTGGAAACCTCTTTAGAGAATCTATACTATATGCATTAAAAATGAATAAACTTGTGAAGCAATCTTCCTAAGACTTTGTTTCCAAACTGAATGTGGAGCATTCTTTTTTTTTTTAATGTATTTTTGGTGCACACCATCATTTTGCATCATTTCACCAGAATGCATTTAATTAATTCCCTCTTCAATTAAATTTGTCAACTTGCTGTTCCCAAAAAGGAGACAAATATTCTAATTTAGTGACAGTGTTGAATTTCCTTTCAATGCTCCATGAGTTGGTGTGAAATAATAGTCATTTTGATTCCTTGCAATGAAAGAGGCTTTTTTTTTTCTATATCAAAACATGATTGGGAAGATGTTTCGAAGATGCAATGCCCCTAAATTTTTGTGAAATCTCTTTACATATTTATATTGCATAGAACGAGGTGGGGGAAAGAATGTGAATTTTGACGAAAATCCTTTCAATGATTTCCTCAAATGTGTTGTGGTCTAAGGAACTTATCAAAAATTCTAAAGTGCCTACCCATGGAAGCTAGAAAGCCCTGAAACTGCATTTGGTGAAAATTTCTTGAACAATAATATTCTGTAAACATTTGCCTCCCCACTGTATTGTTCTAGAAAAATCCAGCATTTCAGATTCCACTCATTATTTCTTGTAGATGAACTTCCAAGCTGCCAAATTCTATCTTTCTAGCTTGCACAGAAGATTGTGTGAATTTAGGTATGTAAAATAGTAATATAAAATAGTAATATCTGTCCGTCCGAGGAGTGCAGCAGTAACATCAAAATTTAATCTCCAGTTAGTATGTACAAGGTTATATATTTGTGAATATTTCTGAACTTGTTCAAACTATTTTAAAACATTAGGCAGCTTCCTTTTTACTACTACAACTTCAATCATGCCTGATAACCTGGTCCATAACATGCACTACCCACCAACACTGTCGGGCTCTATAAGTGAGGTCTTGAATTTAAACAACCTACTTCTATCTTTGTGTGATGCTCCCCCCCTTAGGACTCCTTTTAGTTACTTTCTTAAAAAAAAAAAAAATCCCTAACAGCCTCTTTATATGTATAATTAAAAAAACACCCTGGAGCTACTCTGAAGCATGCAGGGTGTTGTAATTTCAGTTTGCAAAGCGGTATGATACAATGTTGCTGAGCAGAAAAGCCCATGATAGATTTAATGTAGCCAATTGTGCACTTTTGAAAAAAAAAAAAAAAGAGTAACTGTTCAGTGTGAGTTAATTTTGGATTTTTTCAGCATCTCTCTTTTAGGCTTTGTGCCGCATTCTTCCAGACAAATGCGTGTTCCATGTGGACCACTGTTCTGCTAAATGCTCTCAGTTCTCCCTTTGCAATCAAGATTATGTTGCTAAGGAGATCTTGCTTTTATTGGTGCCATTGATTTGTGTTAATACGTTTTGAATACCTCTTGGTATTCTTCCGTAGACAAGGCCAAAAGAAAAACTTCCCTGAGTTTCCCAATTTACATGACAAATGGTGCGGTGGTGTAATGAAGCCGATATAAAGTGGGCAGTTGAAAAGCAACTAAAGAAGAGCACTCAAGTGAGAAATGAAGAAATGGGCCGGGGACAGTCTGTGGCCTGCCTTCACTCCAGCTGCAGGAACTGGCTTGGGCCAAAGCGACAGGCAGAGGGTGAAGAGAGAGCGCCTCCATTCGCAAAGACCACCCACTTTCTGTAGCCCTAGCTCCCCATGGATTACATCATTGATTAATACAGGCCATCACAAAGCACCGGTCTAACCGTGGGCAAAAACTCTTCCTTTTTGGGAAAAACGGAGAATCCTATCTTATACTACTAACTCTATGGATAATAGATGGTTAATATCTATGGATTCCACTTGCTTTCCCTGCAAGAGTTTTCAGAAACTGAACTTCAGGCTAGATGTTACTTACCTTCATTAAGAGTGGTGTGTAAACGAGGGCCCAAGTTGAACCCATTGGGAATGTGAATTTGGTTACCAATGCAGACATCAACTTCTTTAAGAAGACAAATCTATGCCTAATAAAGGTTTATTCATTCATTCAAGTAGACAACCATTCTAGTGCTCTGTAGTCAGGGCTTATGCAGTTTAGCAATACTGGTTACACATCAATGTAGATAGCCTCAGTTCATAACTCAATGGCCTTCACATCTGCCCCAGATTCCCCTTGCCTCCACCAAATATAGAATATCATTTGTGATTTGAGTGCTCCACATCCCCACACAATGCACAGGCTGTATCTATGCTATCCCACATGGTGGGATGTGGGAAGTTCTTCCATCACCACAAAGACCAGAGGAGTATGAGCTGGGATTTAAAACAAACAGGAGATTAAATATTTCAAAGGGTATTTCAGATGGTCCAGTAAAATTTCATTGATCTGCAAACACTACAATACTATGAAAGTTTACTCGGACATAAACCCCACTGCGTTCAACAGGATTTACTCCTTGGAAAGTGTGCGTGTAGGACTTCAGCTTAAGTGTGATAATCATAACTCAAGAGGACTGATTTAAATGCAGATATGGGGAAGGATGCCTTCTCCGTCTTTGTCCCATATTACAAACCTCATAACCTTCTGTTATCTTACTTGCTTTCCTAATCTGAGCTTGATGAAAAGGCCTATGCCCATGTGATGAAACAAATTAAAGCTCAGTTGTGGATCACATACAATGTGCTCAGTTGGTGAGACTGTGAAAACCATTCCTCTATTGTAAGTAGCAAATTGGAAATGGATCACAGTCTTCAAGATCCTGTTCCTCATGAGGCATCCATCACCTAAGGATTCTGTGCTTCTATGGCCCAATCTACACATTCAGAATAACCCAGTAATTTTCAACCACTGTGCTGTTGCACACTGGTGTGCCATGGATGTTTGGCAGGTGTGCCACGGGACTTTGGGGAGTATTATTTATTAGTAGGGCAATTGGGGGATTTGAGCCCCCTATCAGCAGCATGGTGTGCTTTGTCAATGGTCAAAAAACTGATGGTGTCCCTTGACAATTTTAGTGCCTTGTCAGATGCATTGAGATGAAAAAGGTTGATAGTAGCTGGAATAGCCATTCAGAACAGATATGGGGCAGGCCTCCTTTGGTGCCTACCATTTCTAACTCCAGTGCGGGGGTGTGCGCGCAGCCATGCACAAGTGAAAGTGCCAGCTGCAGGAAAATGTTCTTGTTAGGGGCATGCTAGACATACAGTTTTGGGGGCATATCTTACTTTTCCATTGCAATAATGCATAATGTAAATTTTAAAAACATTGTAAAATTTTTATTGTTGGCTGAAAGCAATAAATTCCCTGCATAAATTTATAGTTAACCCCTGCTAATTGGGTAAGAGGCACTTTTTCACGTGGGTGCTCGTTTTTTAACAGGGGGAGAGTAACTGGCCCATCTCACCCCAGCAGTGTCTGTTCTAGTGGCTGTCTGGTGGTATTCTTTTGCATCTTTTTAGATTGTGAGCCCTTTTGGGACAGGGAGCCATTTAGTTATTTGATTTTTCTCTGTAAACCGCTTTGTGAACTTTTAGTTGAAAAGTGGTATATAAATACTGTTAATAATAATAATAATAATTCCATTCCACTCATGTGGGAAGAAATCCTAACCAAATATTAGTAGTGCACCCCTTTTTGTAATAGACACTATGTCACAGATGGTTGGCAACCTTCAGTCTCGAAAGACTGTGGTATAAGCCTACAGCACCCAGTATTCCCAGGCGGTCTCCCATCCAAGTACTAACCAGGCCTGACCCTGTTTAGCTTCCAAGATCAGACGAGATATGTCACAGATGCTGAAGAGAAACTTATGACTTTATGAGCATCTATACATCTGATGGTTCAAATCTGGTTCTCTCTCTCTCTCTCTCTCTGTGCGTGTGTGTGTGAGCACAGCTATAGTTTGTTAAATGTCTTTTCAAAAATTAAATAGAATAATAGGCAGCCAACTGCTTCCAGCTTGTCCTGTAAAAAAAAAAAAAAGGTAATAGCATAAATGCAATAAAAACCAAAACTTGTTATCTGAGAAACACAAAGGCTGTTGCAGGTCCTGCAATGTCTTTGAAGTCAGATGAGTTTCAAGTCATAGAATGTATTTGAAAAGGCTGCAGAATCTGCTCATTCTGGTAAAAATTTGTTGGTACCCCAAGCACTTATTGGCAGGGGAAAAAAGTTTAGAGGTAGGGTGAATGGCTCAATGCTGTGACTGCTTCTGTTACTATTTGAGGGCTGATCCGAAGGGCTTAATATCCTGCAATACAATTCTTTACATCAGAAGAAAGCAGGACATTTGTCATTTTGAATCATGGCACAAAAACTCTTTCCAGCAAGCATACCTAGATAAGGAGGAAGTGGGCATTCAGATGTTACAACATGCTCTAGACTAAAGAACTGCTGTATGTGTTGTTCAGTTTGGTATTATTGCTTAGACTGTCTTCCATTAGGAGTACCTCATTCTGAATATATCTCTTCACCCAGTCCAGAGGGCCTGGTAACACCTTTAGATGACCCATCTGGCCAGTATGTCAAGAAATGTCTCCTGTCAAGCATTTAGCCTCCTCAGAACATTGTGCAAAGAAGGAAGCTTTTGGAACCCTACTAGGTTCTGTTGGCACCTACCTATTGATTGAGAGCCCAATGCTGTGCTTGACGGCACGGGTCCATGCCGCCGAGCACAGTCACAAACATGCCATAAGGCACATTTGCGGGGCTCACCACTGAGCTCCCACCCATACTAGCCCAGTGCTGGCTGATGCTGGGCTAGCGCCAGCCGGTCACCCAGCTCCCATGGCTCAGCGGTCTCTGAGCCACAAAACAGTGGGCGGGGGCGCTGACAGGGGTGGGGCAGGGAGGCATGCCGGGGGCGGGCAGGAGGAGGATCCATGGAGCTCTGCCCCACTCCACAGGATCTGCGGCATTCGTAGAGGGCTGCGCCCCCTACACAAGCACCTTTTCCTTACTGCCGACCTTTTGGTTGGTGGTAAAGTGAGTAGCCCCATTGTGGGCTGCTTACCTTACTCGGGGGAAGGGGACAAATGTCCCCTTCTCCTGAGGCGCCTCCCGCAGCAGTGCAGGAGGCACTGGATTTGGCAGCAGCCCTCCTTGGTGCCGCTGAGCCTGGGCGCCCCGGGCAGCTCAGGATTGGGCTGTGTGTCCTCCTACCCGAGAATGGCTTGAGGAGAAACCCCAGGGGTTGAGCTAGTGTTTCCATCCTAGAGCCAGGTCAAGCAATAAGAACAGCTGAAGCCCAAACCCAGGTACACCTTAAAAAGGACAGGAAGGCTTGGAAGGCCTTGTGCTTGTCTTGGAGAGCAGTGCCACCTGCCCAAGGTGATCCAGATGGAGTAGATGCTGCTTCTTTGTCCTGTGGATGGCTTAGAACAGGGGTCTCCAAACCCCAACCCAGGGGCCAGATGCAGCCCGCAGCAAGCCTCTTTCTGGCCCGTGGCCAACCTCTTGTCCCCTGAAAGCCTCTGGCCCACTCAACTGAACATGACCAGAACTGTGTTCTGATTATGTCTGGAGGGTGTTCTGAGGGCCAGAGAGGTTGAATGAATGAGCACATTCATCCATTTATTCACTCATCTAAGTTCCATCTCTTATTTATTTAAATTTTATATTTAAATATTGTTTTTCCGGCCTTCCACACCACGCTACGCTTCCACACCACGCTACCCTCTGGCCGAAAAGTTTGGAGACCCCTGGCTTAGAAGATTGCTTAGTGCAAAGGAATAGCTAGGAACAGCTTTTGATTTCTTTTTGTATCACCTAAGATCACAAATACCTTATTTTTCCTGTTTTAAACTTTGCTATCCCCCTTTTCGTAAACCCTTTCCTATGTTTTAAAAGCCACGCTGCCTGTCTTGTTAAGTCAAGAGCTATGTGCCTACTCACTCCCTGTTAGACTGCTTGAGCCAATGCTGTGATGGCTCTCTGTGTGTGACTGTGAATGCATGCCCAGAGACAAACAGGCAACTGTATTGGAATTGCGGAAGATTCTCATGGAGATAGTGTGGCGCAAGAAGTGGCCCTTTGCTCAAGATCAGCCAGGAAACCAAGGGTTAACCCCAGGGCTCCAAGAAGCAGTGGGTGTGTTGCACAGCTGCAACCATTAGAGGCAGCCAGTTCATTAAGCATAAAAGTAGCACCTGGAGCAGGGAGAGTTTTTGTGGGTAGTAGAAGGAGGAGAGCTTGGAGGAAGGAATGTGAGAGGACTAAACTAACTGATTCACTGACAGACCAATGGACAAATGGATGGACTAACGACTTGGCAGACTGACCAATGGACTAGTGGTTGGACAACAAACTAGTGGATTGACTAACAGGCTAGCCAACTGACTAATGAACTGGCTAATGGACCGACCACCTGGTAAAATAGTGGAACAGAGACTGCAGGAGACTAGTGTGCGGCTGCCATGCCCAAAAGCTGCTGCTTGAAAAACTGGGAGGAGGGACCCTGCATCCCCATAGGCAAGCTACCTACTAGTTACCTTCCTGCTAATGCTGGGGTTCAGCAGTAGTTTATATGCTGCTAGAGCTAGCTGGGTTTGATCCAGGGGGATTAATTAGCTTAAAGTGGTCATAAGTTCTCTAGACCAACTTTAGAAAGGGAATTTGGCAAAACAGCAACCAGTGTGCTCCAGCACTGAGGGGTGCCTCGTTAACCAGCTAAAGTGGGACTGGGGGAAGTCTTGAAGTAAGGCTATTAATTCTGCCTCTGGTGGCTGTGATTCGCATGTTCCTGTTCCCCCAGGATTGGGCTGGTACATTGCAGTGACAGCCAGGTCAGGTTACCATGGTCTGTCTCAGTTTCTCTGAGTGGGACCCAAGAATGAATGAGAAGATAACATACAGGGAATGTGTTTGTGTGTTCATCATAAGGTCATACAGTTGTTTCATTCTTGGCAAAATTGCAAAAAGCCTGATCAAGTTGTGTGTGGATGCAATGGTCAATTTGCTCAGGCTCGCAAGTTGTTGCCATCTGTGTTATGCTGACAACAGTTGGGGCTGGGGGCTGTTCTATGGAGGTGCCATCTCTGTGACACTCCCTCCTCCAAGAAGGTTGCTGTGCCCAGTCCATCAAGACATTAGAATGACGGCTAAAGCTTTTTTGTGCACTTTCCCAAACTACTGATGCTGTGTGCGTTCAATGTTTCGAAGAAGGCTTGTTTTCATTTGTAAATCATCTTCTGTGTCTCCTTGGGTAGAAGGCTGAGAGTCTACATTTCAAACTGCATTCCCCAACCTCTTTTCAACCATGTTCTTGCCAAACAGGAATGGATTTTGTTGCAAGGGGCAGAAACAGATGCTCACTTTCTCCATAGTTTCATTTCTTGTAATGCCCTCTGTGGGGGAGCTGATTGTGGTCCTGAGGAGGGTAGAGCCTTCCCCTCCTTCCTCCGCCACAAGTTGGTAACTGAATTATTGTTGCTACAGTTCTTATCTTGCTCTCATGTTCTGCTACAACCTTCCTCCTCTTACAGTGTTTGACACAGAAGTCTCTATATTCAAACAGGATCACTCACAACAGTAAGAAGTGCGCTTCTTGGCTTTGTGGAATTAGGAGCCGAGTCTATAATATCAATAGATCAGCCATTTTTAAGAAATAAATCTGAAAGTAGTCATTTGAAATGACTCATCTGCTTTGAACAAAAGGCAAGGGAGGTAAATGTTCCATTAAAAACCACTGCCAACATAATTTTACCATTAGCTTTTATTTCACCGCCTTTATTCCACCACTTTCCATTAGCATGATGATTGCCTTAATTAAAGTCCTTTCCTTTTCCCAGTCGGAGATCATCTTTCTGAATGGCTCTCAAAGTACCTGAAATGAAGTCTCTCGAACACTTGGAAGGTATAACTTGTTCAGCAGGCTCTAGAAAGGGCCTGATCCTGTCATCACAAGATTGCTTGCAAGTGATCTCATTGGTTTCATTAGGGCTACTCAGCAGGGGCTTGGTGAGTGGGTGTGAAAGGGGGTTTCTGCTGAACTTGTAAGTTTTTGTCTTGAATTTTGAAGAACATATACAACTGGGCTATTAAGGGTCAAATCCAGGCCCCAGAGGAGTACTATCTGCCATTCTTGTTGTTAGCGAAGAGGCACAAGGGATGTGAGGAGACAGTTGTGACTGTAGCAATGGGATGGGTTGGCAATGCATCTCTCCAAACTAGTTTCTGAGCAGTGTTTTTAAATCACTGAATATTTCAAGGAGTTTTCTTTGTGAATCTCGGGCTACTTTTCCCTGTAGAGGTAAACCTGTGATGGAGATGCACCCTTCACACTGTATTTGACTGATTACATTCTCTCTCTCTCTCAATTCCATCACATAAACACCTAGAGCCCTGCTCAGGTATTCCTCTCCATGCAAGTCCTGAACATGTGGAGGAGGAAATGGGGTTATGTCTGCAGGCCATCTCCTCAGCATGGGTGCATCTACAGGCCACATTCTTGGATCTCCCCACATTCTGCAGAGGCGAAGGCATGGCTGCATCCTTTATTCCATGCATTATTTGAATATATGAAGGGGAATGACTAATGAGGGCTGAGATGCTAGGAACAAGAATTCTAGCCTACTCTCTTGTCCAGCTTTCTTTGGGCAGGGAATTCTGGGAACAGTTTACTACCTACAGTCTGAAGTGGGAGAATTCAGACACAGGTTTCCTATTACATCAATGGAGACCAGACCTCCCCCCCCCCCCCCCCCACTCCTAGTGCTTCCATGGTCTTATAGACCTTTGGTCTTGCTCAGTGGTCTCCAAACTGCAGCCTGATACATGCTGAAAAAACTGTCTAGGTGTAGTGCTTTTGGTTCTGTGTTGCAGCTGCCTTCTTGCCTGATCATCATAGAACCTTGCTCTGGTTACTTGCTGACCCCATGAAATTGGGGTGCAGGGGCATTTGGGGCAACAGGAATTGGAAGCGGCTAACCAGCACCAGGCTCTGCAACAATCAGGTGAGATGAAAGGCAGCTACAACCCAGAATGGAAAGCTCTGCACTGCATCTGGACGGCTTTTTCTGCACACTGGATCTGGCCTGTGGGCCCCTGTTTTAGCTTATCACTCTTAAATCCTTTATCAGTGTACTATATCTTCCTCATGGTGACATTGTGAGGAGAAAGACAGTAAACCTGCAATGCACTTAACCATACATCAGGAGTGTGGCCACTAATGCAGTTTTTTTTTCTTTAGTAGCAGTATTATTGCCATAATTCCTAAATTCTTTTCAAAGTTGGTTATAGAAGACATGCCCAGATGAATTAGGGACCCTGATCTGGCCAGAGTAAAGTAGATGGTATCCACTTCTTGCCCACCCCTCCCCTCAGCTGACTACCTAGAGTAGTGGTTCTCACACGTTTAGCACTGGGACCCACTTTTTTAGAATGAGAATCTGTCAGGATGCACCAGAAGTGATGTCATGACTGGAAATGACATCATCAAGCAGGAAAATTTTTTAACAATCCTAGGCTGCAATCCTACCCACATTTACCCAAGAGTAAGTCCCATTTACTATCATTGTTAAAAGCATATACATAGTAGCCTGTTAAAAGTACACATGTCCCCAAATGCAGTCACATACAATGGTGGCATCGTCTAATAGATTAAAAATAAAATACTGAGATGAATGGGGACCCACCTAATGGGTCCCAACCCACAGTTTGAGAAACACTGACCTAGAGACAAAAGAGGGGTGGAGAAAGTGGTTCTGCTGTGGCACCATCACTTACTGGTAGGCCACTTGTCAGGTGGTGGGAGTTGAGGCATGCACTAGGAACAACTCCAGAAAAATGAGTCTGAGGAGCAAGGGGTTTGGCAGGGTTTATTATTAGGGGAGCTATGCCAAGCAAAATCTTAATCTGTGACCCAAAACTGGAGGAGTGAGTGGGGTAGCAGGAGATATTTGAGGGGAGCTCCTACTACTTTGCAGTGCCTCCTGGAGCCATCCCTGCACTTCACCACCCCGGCTCCCTTTCCAAACTAGTTGCTGAATGAAGCTGGTGATAAATATTCTTCTCCTTTTCTACGCAGGCCACTTGGCTAAGCAAATTTGCCTAGCACAAATTCACTTTCAGCACAATACTAAACATGTCTACTCAGAGGTAAGTTCCACTGTATTTGATGGGGCTTACTCTCATGAAAGCATGTATAGGATTGCAGCCTTTGTGAGCGTTCATGCTGCTGTGGCTTCTCTGTAAATCTCTCTGGAAAACTTGATTTGCTTCCTTTGCTCAGAGCAAGTCTGTTAACATTGTTGCACCTCATCAGTGGGAATACTTGGCATAGACAGTGCACTGAAAGGGGGAAAGGAGCCTTGGAAGGCCAAAGTAAACCTTGAAGACAACTAGATCCAAGCCCTTCTCTGGATCTGACAATTCTTGATTACTCAGATGTTTAATTAATGTCAACCTTCCTCATCAAGGCTCATGGGAGCAATCATTCTTCCTACACAAAACCATTCAAAATGCTTGGCATTCTACCAGTCATAGAGCTGAGCATTCCCATGATAGACTGAATGATTCCAGAGCCAAGTCTCGTGTAGGATTAAATGTACTCTGTGACAGCATAGATGCAAAAGCCTTGTATTTTCTTCCTAAGTGGTACAAGATGATTTGGGAGTTTTTGCTTTTGAAAACTTTTCTCTTTTCTGTCCCAATTGTTTGTGGTTTGTTTATTATTCATTCTTATTTTGGGGAAAAAAAGCCTATTTGTCTCCATCCTTTTGAACAAAAGCCATCTTCTCTTTGGGCTAGATCACACACAGCCCCTGTGTGTATGGTCTACAAGCCATGAAACGCCACCCACCATGCATAGAAGGTGCCATAGTGATGATAGCTAAGGACCTTCTGGATTCTTTTTTTATACACTTCACTGTCATAATCCATAAGGTTTACAGGTCATGCCTTGTTGTCCACTGGGATTCCATTTGGGAACCCCCAGTGGATTAAAAAAAATCAGTGGATACCAAATCAGTGGAAAAATAGCTTTAAAGACCCACTTCCAGGTTTCTTCCTCCTCCATTGTTGCCCCAGAATGCATTGGTATAGACGCTAAACCATATTTGGCTAAACCATAATGGAATCTAATGGAATGACATTATAATTATTTAAAAGCACAAAGGTCGGAAACTGGACTTTGGTGCTTTAAAGGTGGATCTCAGTATCAATGGTGAGTCAAATCAGTGGATACTGAGGTCCTACCTGTACTTTGAGAGTCCGTTGAAGAGTAAGAATTACCACCCCCACCCCCACCTTCAAAGACAGCATCTCCTAGGTTTCTCTGTATGAATCATTTAACCCTGTTAAGATTACATGCGTACTAAATACTCATAGTTCAGGAGAAGCTCTACTTCCAGTTAAGTGCATGTTTTTCTGAATGCCTGGGTGAGATTTTTATGTACACAACTATATGCATGGAGGGCTCTTTTCATGTGATCAGGAATGGGGCTTTTTCAGGGTTCCCTCTTCTGCAAAGTCCTCCATACATATGCATGGTTGGTTTTTTTAGATTGCATGCATCTGACACCAACATTTTCATGCTGAAATCTTGTTTGTATGCATGGAGCACAAGGAGACAACTTGTGAAAAGAGCTATTGTTTCAATCTTATGGCAGTCACTCCAGCAGAGATACAACAAGTGACCCTTCCTTGAGAGTGGACTTTTTGAGTTCATGGGAACTGTGAAAAACAAGTTCAAAATCACTGACTTGGGTCTGACCATCTTGTAAGCTTGCAGCCATTTTGCAGCAACTGTGGGAACTGTGCTTGTTAGTGGATTGAATCCACTAGCCTGGATCTCACTTCAGCCTGGTAACATGCCGGTTCCTCAAGGTCTTTCTGATTGGGAATTGGTTGCAGCTGTGATTCTCCAGTTGGGAGGGGTTAGACCGAGTGTGATGAGCTAATTACCAGAAGCTTTGGCAGGTCCAAATCTCTAGCTGCCTAAGTTTAAGGTAGAAGAAACCCTGTTGGGATGAGGTGAGCTGCTCTTTGCTAGTCTATCGTGGATGTCTGCTGTATCAGCTGTATGACTGGTAGAAGAGCTAACCTTTGCTT
The DNA here is from genome assembly GCF_035046505.1 of Tiliqua scincoides. Taxonomy (NCBI): domain Eukaryota; kingdom Metazoa; phylum Chordata; class Lepidosauria; order Squamata; family Scincidae; genus Tiliqua; species Tiliqua scincoides. The sequence goes on from NC_089826.1 coordinate 66,857,386, forward strand.
ATGCACAGAAGCTGGAAAAGATCCAGGTGAGCATTAGGATCAAGTAAGCTTAAGAACTTTGCTTGATTGTTTTAGCATTGTGTGTGAAATGTATTCTCTGGAATACCTAAATGCTTTTCAAATTACAGTAATGCGTAACCCTAATTCTGTTCTTTTAGTAATCCATTATATTCTTACAGGTTTGTGTCTGTGTTAATACAAAGAAACTAGGTTCATCTAAGTCTGGTCTTAGATGCTTAGCACTTAACCCTCAGTCTGCTCAATACTTGGTCTACTACTGGAACAAACCAGAGTTTGGGGCTTGGGGTTTGGGGAGCTTGTGTCTGCAAGAACTAAAGTTAGCCTGTAGGACTTCAGCTTCCCTTTGGCTGAAGGGGTAGCTGTGCCTACCACAGGAGAGTGTGCCCTGAGGATTCATATACCCTGCCTAGTGTTTAGCCAGTCAGGAGAATGTGTGTAAGAACTTGCACTCAACAGAAGGCTTTTTTTGCCTGGGAACTGTGCCCTGTTATCTCCAAGAGAATCTTGAAATAGTAGGGCACATAAGAACAAATTGGGAGCATGCACTTCTGACTCACTGGAGTGTTTGGCCAGTGAACCAGGAGTGTGACTGATTGATCAGAGAGACTCTTTACCATGATAGAAACCTTTATATTTTCTCTAATAATTGGTGTGTTGTAGCTCATGTGTGAACCCAGTTTCATCCTTTTATCTGGCCTGGACGTCCCTAATTACACATCTTGCTCTCCCGTTCAGCCTTCTGGGTATCCTGGAATGACTGTAAAGGTCTGAGGAAACAGTCCTTGAATTCCTTTTCTAGGGAATGTCCAGCAAATGTCTACCCACACATACTATATGTTAGGCTTCTAGCAGGCTTGGGAGAACAGTACTACTACTGCTACACATTATATTATAATAATACACAAACTATTATTTCTAGATCTCTTTTCTGCTTTGTGGGTCATGATTGTCATTTTAAAAAGTGGGTCCTGGTGCTGAAAAGTTTGGGAAGCACTTAGATTTCACTAGATTGTCATTCCTGGTTATAGCAGTAGACTATATCAGAATGCCAGATGCAAGGGAGTGGCACAGGGGTACAGGTCTCTTGTTGTCTTGGGTACTCCCTGTGACATCTGAGACCAGATCATTGCATCTGCCATAATATCCTCTGTGAGATAACAGGGAGCTGTACTTTGGTCTGATCCAGCAGGGCTCTTCTTATGTTCTTAGTTTTCATGTAGTACATCCCAGCACACAGCTTGGGAATTACTGGTAATTTCCTATAATATACATATACAAATGCATGTGTAGGCCCAACCAATGTGACCCATCTCCAATTTTAAAAATAGGAGAATATGCATGTGGACCCTGAGTCATATACTTTCTGGGTCAGTGAATAAAAGGTAAGCGTTAGAATATGGGCACCACAAAAACAATTCAAACTTCTATCCAAAGGTTTCCCTTCCTCCAATATAGAGCTTCTCTGGAGAAAGCTCCTTCTGTTGGAAGAAGGGGACCATGGGAAGCAACATGTTACCTTGGATGTGCAGTGTGAAAGACTCTGTGAGTCAAGAGATCAGCTCAACATTGCATCTGTCATAATATCATCTTTGTCTAGTTCTTTTCACATTCCCAGATAATAGGGTTATCCCTCGGCTGTAGTCACCAAATTTCTGTTTCCCGCTGGTGCCTGGACGGGGACACCAGATAGATTTTTCCCACTCCTTCACCCCTAAACTGATTCAGTATCTCCAGTGACAATGTGTTTCAATAATGCATTCACTTCTGAAGATGTTGGTCCCTGTTTGTGAGAGCCCATGGTAACCGAAGATAGGATGGGACCTTTGAAGGCCATTCTGAATACCATTAAAAGTGAAAAAGAAACAATAGACAGTGAAGCCGAAGAAGACAAGAGCATAAGATTCAGAGGCTGCTTAGTGATGCTACCATTTCAAGGGATGCTCCTAATTCTTAGAATAGCTCTTACTCCCTGGATAAAGAAGGCTGCTGAAAAGCCCAGAAGGAGTGTCATTTCCCAAAGGGATAATGTCTGCTATTCTTATCAGGGTGTTCCTCCCCATGTTTGTTTTTGACAAACAGGTTGTTTTGCTTTATCTCTCTTCAAATAAGAGACTTTTTAAGGCTTAAAGGTCTGAGCCTTCTGAGAACTCAGAACTGCAGTCTTTTGAGATTGCTTTAAGTATATTTACTCAAGATTTATGACAAATCCCATAGAACTACAGAGAATGCTTAATACATTTCAAATAGGTTAAAACGAAGCTAAATAACTAGTAATCTTCAGACTGCTTCTGGCTTCTTCTTCTTAATAGGCTGCACAGCTCTCAATGGAAAAACAGTGGAGGATTTGAGGGCAATGGAGAAGTTTGAAACCTTTGTCTGTTATTCATGGGATGGCTGTTTAAAAGTGACATTTCAGAAGTGCTCGTGACAAAAGCTGGTCTCTCAACCTCCCCCCCCTCCCCGTGACTTAGAATTTCACTGTATTTTGCTTTTGTTAAGAAAATCCTGCCCCTCCTTAATGTGTCATTTTTGACCAAGGTATATCTTCATGACAGATCACTCTGTCTTTGGAGGAAGACTTTTTAGTTCCCCCCCTTCCCCCCCCCCCCAGTTTTAGGCTATGTCTACAGGGCAGCATGTGGAAATGTTTGTAATAGGTGATTGTGCATTCATGGGGTTGTGTGATGTAATCCTGTCCATCTTTACAAATGAGTGAGTCCCATTGTGTTCATAGGGGCTTGCTACCTGGAACGTTTCCTTAGAATTGCAAGGAATGTAGTATCCTTGGGCTGCAATAAGAACATAAGAGCCTGTCCCAATTAAGTACTATTGAAATCAATGAGTTAGTCATGAATCAGTTACAGTAAGTCCCATTAATTTAGTTAGATTTAGTCATGATTCAACTGTTACCGTGCAGATGCCTGATCTTGTCTGATCTGGGAAGCTAAGCAGGGTCAGGCCTGGGTTAGTATTTGAATGGGAGACTGCGTAGGAATACTGGGTGCTGTAGGCTTATACCATAGTCTTTCAAGACTGAAAGTTGCCAACCAGAACTAGAACTTTCTTTGGAAAAGTAGCTCATTTGCTACATCCTCTGGTACTTTAGAGAGCTGGGTCTTTTTGCACAGGCTCTCTGCTATTTTCATAGCTTTCTTTGAACAGAACTTGATGGGTCCTTGGGCCTTTTTTTTTTTTTAAATTTGTTGGGTCCAGTGACTATGTCTCCCCTGACTACATGTCCCAGTTTGTTATATGGATAAGTAACCTCTGATTCAGAGTAGTTCTAAGTGTTAGTGGAATACGGCACAATCCTAACCCCTTATGTCAGTGCTTTCCAGCACTGGCATAGCTGTGTCAATGGGTCATGTGCTGCATCCTGCAGTTGGGTGTCATTCATGGAGGCCTCCTCAAAGTAAGGGAATGTTTGTTCCCTTATCTTGTAGCTGCATTGCCCTTATGTCAGTACTGGAAAGTGTCAGTTAGGATTGTGTGCTATGTTGCACAATCACTTGCACAAGTGGAAAAGTTCTTCTGCTAGTGGATGAGCCAATAGATGGGCACCAACATCACTAAAACTGCTGGCACAATTATCACCATGAACGCCATCCTTTGCCTTTTTTATTCCCGTTTTTTCTTTTGCAATGATGATCTTATTTGTTGCAAACAAATACATCAAAGTGACTAATCAGGTTTTATAAATCAACTAGCATCATGATCAAAAGGACACAGATGTCCTTTGCTATGCTGTGTGAAACCCTGGCAGTTTTGCTGCACATAATTTCAGGGTGAACACAAGCTCAGTGGGACTCATTGCCCAGTAATAATGCTGAAATCGCAGACCCATCAACAAGAGGTCAATCAGAACAACTTCCCACACTCTGAAGATTCTCCATAAACGAGTTTTCAATTAAATTGATAGACAATGTTTATACTGATTTCCATAAGCAAGACCTTAATCAAATATGAACTTTATTGGAGTCTGCGGATTATGCTATTCATAACATAATTATGGAGTAGCTAAATTGCAACACAATGGATAATTGGTCTTTGGAAAGTTGCCACCATAACACAGAGTTGGCATTCCCAGAATGAATGTTCTGGTTGTGGCGTGCTGTGAAAATTGCAGAATGTATAGATCTCTTCAGCTTACTAGTTGTTTTGATATTTTCCAAATAAGTGTTTGTTCCAACCAACTAGCTAACAACTTGTCTTAGTTTATGTTGATGCAATGGCTTCGTTTCAATGGCATTGCCTTTATTGTTTAATGGATTTTTATGTTCATCCCAAACTTCTTTTGAAAGCGCCAGTGATACACTGTCTGGAGATTCCTCTGAAATCCTTCATGATTTGCCTTGGTGAATAACCTTGAGGGCTCAAAAAAGAGACAAAACTTTAAAGCCCCCCCAAATTTTTTTCCAATCTGGGACTTGGAGCAGTTTGGCAGCATCCTTCCTCCCTTCCCCACCAGTCCTGGTAGCTCACACATTTGTCCCAGCCCTTTGCTGACCATTCCAGGTGGAGCAAAAGTAGAGGTGACAGAGAGAAAGTGTACAGGGATTTTGCCTTCTCCGTATTGTCCTGAATGCTCAAACCAGTGCATCAGGCACAGGGGCTCTTGGGAACTGGAGTCTTCCCAATAACTTCTGCAATGGCAGGACAGCAAAGTAAGGTGGGGGGAACCTACCTGTGCTTGCTGCTGCTGCTGCTGCTGCTCCTTTCTGGACTGATAAATAATAGAATAGGGGCTTGTTAAGGTGTGGGTGGGTGGGGGGATGGGGCATCTCATGTGTCTCAAATTGGCTTGGAAAATGACCAAATTTCTTCCTGATTTTGGGGGTGGATGGGTGGGAACAAAACTAATTACTTCTAAGTTAATCCAAGGTGAGCATGGGAGAACTCACCCATTAGTAGAGGTGGGAGACAATGCTTTTATATTATTTGTGGATTTCAGTGTTTTCCAAAAGTTAGACGTGCAAAAAACAGTTATGTATTTTTATTCAAAATTTACATTATAATTATTGCTTTAAAAGTATTCTAGGTAGGTGATATAGTTCCAGCAGATGCAGCCACAGTCATTACCCATACACCGCCCCCCCCCCATAAATAATAAAAACCAAATAAAGTGGTTTTGATATTTTTGCAGATTTGGTTTTTTTTTTTTTTTACAAAAATGAGAAGTGCAGAAAGTGGTGTTTTGTGTTTTTATTTCACTATCACCTTTTTCTCCTACCTCTACCCATCAGTAAACCCCTGGGCGCTGGGGGATAAGAATAGGCCCTCAGTTTGGCTGTACTTGTCGTAAGAGGCGACTGAACAGCCACCGGGTAGATGGGACTCGATAGCCTGGGAAGGCAGCTCATCTGAGAGAAGGAAAACTCTGATCCCAAACCTCCACTGCCTTGTGGCTACATCCAGTTGTGGAAAAGGCTTCAGGAGTCAACCTCGAGGCAAAATCCGGAGTCCCTGAGGCAGTTCATGGCTGAACACAGTCACGTTCTGGCAACTCCAGCGACGCCGCTGGAACCAACCATATTGGCTTCTGCCTCCATTGGACCATTTCAGCAACATGGAGAGGGGGGATTTGTTGCATGGGAAACAGTCTATCCTCTGTATCTACTTTACCCGGGCTTCGCGCACTGGAGAGGACACTGTTCCAGAACCACCATTCAGAGCACGATACCATAGTCTTCCGAGACTGAAGGGTGCCAACCAGTAATTTCACCTTGTCTATTTTAAGTTTGGATATCTGCGAATTGCTTTCCATAAAAAAGACAATATCTGAACACTGTCTCAAGGGAAATTTTATGCTCCCTTTGAAGTTCTCCTGATATTTTGCAACAGTAGAAATCTCCAGACTTGCCAGTGAACTTCACCGACAGTAACATTTGATGCAGCTTTGGTCTAAACATTCAGAAAGCAGTTTTTTTAAAAAAGGATATAGCCCTTCCTCTGAAGATTCCCCAAGAGTGTGTTTGGAAAGCTTTGGCTATGTTGGAGTTCTGCATCTATGGTTTGTTTCTGTACATGTCTATCCTTGAATTTAACGCAGTGGTGTGTGTGTGTGTCCCATTTTCTCTAGGCCTGATTGAGCCAAGAATGTGCACAGCTGGCACACTAGTCAAAGCTGGGCAAGATAGTCCCAACCACAGCTGTCACCTGGGTCCAAGAGCATCCCCAAGCTGCAAACTTGTTTGCATACCTCATACAGAACAAGCTGACATTCCACTACTAGGTTGACAGATCTCCAAATATGTTGGCAACCTTCAGTCTCAAAAGGCTATGGTATCACGCTCTGAATGGTGGTTCTGGCACAGCGTCTAGTGTGGCTGAAAAGGCCGATTCAGGAGTGAGAATCCCTTCCACACTGGGAGCAAGTGCAGTCTGTCCCTGGTCTGTCTCCCTGGCTATGGGCCTTCCTTCTTTGCCTCAGTCTGTTGGCCAACTGTCTCTTCAAACTGGGGGAGGCCATGCTGCACAGCCTGCCTCCAAGCGGGACGCTCAGAGGCCAAGGTTTCCCATCTGTTGCGGTCCAATCCTCCATCATGTCTGAATTTAATTCTAGCTTTTTAGCCCCATTCCATCATTAGTATCAAAGGAGTTCAGAACATTAAGAATGGAAAAGAGATAGAATTGGCTGTCATCTGCATACTTATAACTCCCAACTCCAAACCCTCCCCCCTCCCAACAAAAAACCTCCTCTGGTTGTCTCATGTGCGTGTGGGACAGAATCCTGAGGAACACCATAAGCAGAGGTGTTTAAAAATGGTGCTATTGTTCTGAAAATCTCTTGACTTAAAATGCAAAATGTGGAAACACACACACAGACCCCCACAAGTGCAAATTCTTAAGTATCAGGTTCACTATTATTACATTGCAGTCATCAATGCAGAACCCACAAATCATTCAATTGCATCACTTGCAGATTCAACAAAAACAAATACCTCTAACGATAGGCCAGTCATCATGTTGGAAGGTAGGTAAAAAGCTGCCTGCAGGATGGGGTGCAGTGTATTGTTCAGGAGATGGAGGACTTGAAGGTTATCATCTCACACCTTTACTTGTGTTCTCTTTGATGTCTGGGGGTATGTTCCTAAATTCTTTCCTTCCCCCCTTCTCCTGATCTTCCAACATACAAGACCTCTCTTCATGCCATAAGGTTTCACGCAGACATGCAAAGGGAATGGCTCTAGGATACCCTGTTCCAAAGTTTAGGAGCTCTGTACTATCAACAGAGATGTACATATGTTTGTGAAGTAACTTTTTTTTCTCAAAACCTCTTTACAGCCTCTGCTCTCATGTTGGCATCAAACTAGCAGGGGTTGGTGGAGAGCAATCAGAAAGTGTGTTCCACTATATTACTCTGCTTGGTTTAGATCCCCCTTTCCCAACCTACTGAACAAGAATTCCCAAGGATTCAGTCCTAACCAACTTTTCAGCACTGAGAAAGGTCAATGCAGCTCTAATGTAAGGAAGCAAATACTCCCTTACCTTGAGGAAGCCTCTGTGACTGCCACTCAACTGCAGGATGCAGCTCATGCCCCATTGTTAGTTATGTCAGTGCTGGAAAGTTGGTTAGGATTTGGGCCCAAGTTATACCTTCTGGAATCTATTCTGCGGGGACTGGAACTAACAAAGAACTGTGCCTTTGACTACCCCGGAAGGTATTTCATGGTTGATGGTATCAAACCAATGGAATGATCCTACAGAACTAACAGAGATATAGTTGTCCCATCTAATTCTCAGCATAGATCATCCACAAGGATGACAAAAAAGGTTTCCATCCCAAATTCAGACTAGAAAATGGAATGAAATGGATCCAGATCGGTTTCTCCAGGAATCCCTGGAATCATTTCTCCAGGCAGATAATTGATTGTTTCAATTACCTGAGGCATCTGGTATGCCACTGTGAGATACAGGAAGCTGGACTAGATGGGCCTTTGGCCTGATCCATTGGGGCTCTTCTTATGTTCTTAATTACAGGAGGTCATCACTGATTCAAGCCTGCCAGCCAAAGTCTGCCCTTTGTGCAGCTCAGCAGCTCTGCTATTACCCATCTAGTGCATGTCAAACTGGGTGGGAGGTAAAACCTCCCAAACTGAGCTCAGTGTGGGCTGCACTGTGTATCTTGTATCCCTGAACTACTTAAAGAATTTCTAGCACAAATCCTCTATCGTAGGGCCAACCTGCTAAACTTGAAATGCCTTTGCTAATACATTGCCTATAAATGTGCTATTTGTAAATGATATGTCATTTAGAGATGAGATCAGAGGACTGTGGTTAATCTTGATGGAAAGGAGGAGACCAAGGGTGAGTGATCATGCTCATGTAGGAAGGAACCAACTCACTGTTACCAAAATCTCTTTAAAAGAATATTAATAATCGCAGGTGACATTTTCAACAATACCAAGATGACTTTAATAAAGCTGTTCCCCTTCTTATCATAATTCCTCTTTATGTCAATAAATAGCTTTCAACAATGTTATACATGTTTGGTAGGCATTTCAAGGAACAAAAAGGGGATTCACCTGCGCCATCTTTAAGGAAAACTGCCGAAAATATATGGATGGATGCGGAACATAAAAGGCTAATCATTTGCCTGCCTTATTATCTCATTTTCCAGAGTGAATTGACAGGACAGCTGCCTGTTATTACTGTGCACACCAGGGAATGCTTAACTGCCAAGCAGCAAGGAGTTGGGGAGGGGATTAGCACAAAAATAGAATTTTTGCACCTGGTCATCCTACAGCTCTGTGGACCATCCATAGCGATTTTGTGACTTAGATCTTATTTACAATGGAAATAAAGCCAAAACAAACCCTTTCATGTCATTGCTAACAGTGCTGATGCTTATTAAAAACTGTTCAGAGTTTTTTCTTTTAAAGGCTAGATTTAAACAGTAAGATTTTAATGCCAATTAATGGTTGACTAGTTCTGCATCATCTGCAGTAAACTTGGCAAGCTTCAGGTGGACGTCTAAAATGCTATAATTTTTGTCAGGCCGTTATATACCTTGGCAAAGCAGAAAGAGGTCAGAGCTGAATGTTATCAAATAGGAAAGCAGTGGGAAGTATTTTTGGTATTTCTCATTGAGAAGGCGATGTAGTAGTCCTTATTCATGATAGGCACCCCATCCTTGTCTAACTTTATTTGAATCTGGAGTAACCAATTTTTTTCAGATATCCAGGAAATTAATATGGACACTGGATTGGATTTGAGGTAGACTGTGTCCCTAGAGTAGACTCTAAGTGGAAATGTCATCGTTGCCACGCACTAGGGTCTAGATAGACCAAAGGAATTATGAAGTCCTTGGAGCCTGGATGATCCTGTGACCCAGTTCAAAAGGGCTTTGGAGGGGAATGTACCTTGGATCTGGCATCTGACCCATCCACCCCATTTCAGATTTGCTGCATAAGTAGGATTCCCCATATGTGCAAAGTATGGGTGCTGCAGCAGACAGATAGTTAAGCAAGTCACATACACTGTGTGCAGTTGCATGTGATTGGGTAGGCTGCCAGCTGTTGAAATCTCTGGAGCCAATTTAATCCTGATGTTAGAGAGGCCATTTTTCCCCCTCTAGTTTGGGCAAGCAGCCCACTATGTAATCTCTAGAGACCAAGCTGAAATTGTTGGTCATTCGCATGTCATGCGGCATGGAAGCAAACTTGTGGTTAACGCTTCCCCCCTGGGATTAGGAAGGTCTAAAGTTGAAAATAATGATCTTCCATAAACACAACAGAGCAACTGCTTTGATTAAGAAAACATGTGTAGCCCCACAAGTGAAAGCAGATGGACACCATGATGACAGCGATAAATATGATCACTTGCGAGGCAATGCAGGATCTTGTATCAGCTGGGAGTATATTGATCTAGCACTCTGGGCTTTAGTAAAAGTAGGTTAATTTTTGTCAGCTGAGAATCCTCTGGATTAACGTATACTGCTGCCAAAGATGGGCCAAGGGCGGGGGACAAAATAGAACTTTAAACTTCTCTGCTACAAATGCTTACAGGAAATATGATCTTCCCTAGTTGCCTATTACATTCTGAAATGTCAATCAACTTAACATCTAAGCCTTATTAACAGCATAGCTATTTAGTTATTTCCTCCCCCCCCCCCCCCATCCCAGTGTTTTAATTGGTGGTGAGGCTTCATGGCAAATCCCAGAAGTCCTTTTAACTGTCTGAATTTCTTACCCCATGAGCAGTTACTGGGAGGTTTCCACCCACACCTGTTGCCTGGCTGATAAGATTGCCAGATCCTCAAGTGTAGATAGAACCAAGCAGCACCCATTTCACTTCACTTCCCACCGGCGCTGTTTCCCATCCCCTTTGCTATTGGAGCAAAATTAGAATCCTGCTGTCCATAGCAGGAGGGGATGTTCAGTGGAGGAATGGTGCAGACCTAGATCATCAACTGCTAATGAGTTGTTCAGTGCCTTGGAGCATTAAAATTGCAGTATACAAATCGATGCAGTGGAGGTAAGAAATGTAGACAGATGTTCGGGCCCTACCATTGGTAGATCACACCTTTTCCACATCTGAAGAAAGATTTGCAGCCCAATCCTACCTTAATCCTCATGCGGTGATGCAGAGGTGCCGGTGCAGACGCTGCATTCTTTAGGGAATTTTAGGTTGCTGGAGGTCTCCTTGGGGTAAAGGAATTTGGTGCAAATTCGAGTTGATCTATGCAGGTGGATCAGGCCCAGGAAGGGGTTTGGATTAAGTGTGTGCCACCACTGCCAAACCCGACCCCCCCGCCCAATCTTTCCTCCCTAGTCTGCCCTCCCCAAACCCTGTTCTGCCCCAGTGCAGGCTTACTGCTCCTGTCACTCCACAGGTGCATGCAGAAAGGCTCTGGCCTTCTTTCTGATGCACCCACTCCCTTCACCGTTGCAAAGTACTTCACGGTGCTTTTGTGGCAGCATGTGCTTGGCAGAACACGCCCTTCAATAGAATTGAGCTGTTAGTTGCCTTCCAGGATTGCTAGCTCTTGAAATCAAGAATTCTTTACCTGGGCAGCAAGGCCAGCCGTTCCATGTGGACACCTGACACAGTGGCCTCCGGGAGCAGATTGGTGGTGGGGCACCCATATGTGACTCCCCCACTTGCCAACACTGCAAGGAACAGAGGTTGGCATATCACCCAGCAAGGGCAGGGGCAGCAGTTGGCAGAAGCTCAGGTACCAGAAGATCTTGGGCCTGCCCTGCTGGGTAGGAGCTTTTGGGGGTGCAGGTCAGAGTGGAGTCCAGGGATAGAACAGCACATTTTTTTTTTTTTTTTTTTTTTTGTGTGGGCCTGGGGTTAAACCCAGTGAAAAAGTTCACTTAAACTGTACAACTTTTAAAAATTGAGTAAGGGGGAATAGCTGTCTTACCATTTGGTTTTTTTAGTAAATGGCTTGCAAACAAAACAGCTCAGCTGGAGTATGTGTGGTTTTTTTCTCCTTTGATTGCTTTGTTCTTCTCACTAGGATCACCCACTGACCCAAAAATAAAATCTTGGGCAGCTCTTGTGCCTTCAGCTTGGTATACCAGCAGGTGAAGCTGTTCATTGCATGGAGAGGGTAAACATGATGACCCGCCAATGCCTGCATCAATCTGCTGTTCAAGGCACATCTACAGTGGCTGGCTGAAAAATTGGCAACCCAAGTCCCCACACAGAGAGCCTCTCCGTCCTTGTATAGGGCGATGGGTGGTCTGGCAGGGGGATGCTTAATGACTCCCCCTGCCACAACTAGACAGCAGAGGTCAACACATAAAATTAACATCTATTATCTTTTCACCTGCCCTTGCCTCTTCATCCATGATCATCTTGTCGGAGGGGGCCATTGGCAGCTGCTGAAGCGCTTAGAAGCAGAAATCTTCACAATGTGCCTGCCCCTGACTTGTTCCAGGTATGGTTCTTTTTCCCCACCTAAGATCCCGATTCCCAAATAAATAATGGTAAAACCTTGTAAGGAAAATTTCAGACAGTCACAGCAGGGTTGACTATATTGAACCAAGGGTTACGGAAGTTTTGAACTGTAGTGGGTTTGCATACTTCTCTATAAAACAATTTCAGTAAACACAAGTTCAAAACTAACAGTGTCTGTTGAACCAGGGTAAGGCTGTAGCATAGATATGCATTTTGATATATGCATTTGATATGATATATGCATTGGGTATATGGCTGTCCAATCACGTTCATGGAACAGTTTGCAGCAGTTGCATCCCCGTGACCCTGTGGCTGCCAGGGCTCTGCCCTCTCAGCTTGCAGCCAAGCTGCTTGGAGCAGCCAACGATGAAGTCACTGCAATTACTTCTGGGCTGAAGGAGGTAGCAGGACGACCAGCATGCCCCAGGGTGGCTTGCTGGTCTGCTATGCCACTGGTTTGTACTGGGGTAGTTTCAGTAGCCCCCTGTCCAATGTGAGCAGGACAATCCCATCATGCTATGCTACTGTTTGGTTGCCATCCTGTTAGAACTGCCACTTCACTATAGCCATTGTTTGGGGTTTGCACTGATGTGGATGGCTCTGCCCTGTCCTGTATCCAATTCTGAATAAGTTGTATATGCAAAGGCTGGACAACCTATGACCCATTAAGACATACAGAGCCCAGCATGGGTTCAGCAATCCTCCTGGTTTTGCTGCCTTCCCAGGACGACAGTAACAGGAATTGTCAAGCACCTGGCAGGCACTAGACATGGCTGGTGGGTTGTACAAGGCTTGGTTGGTCATATGATACAGATTTGTGTTCATTCTTGGATAGAGAACTTGCTACATATCCAACTGGGCAAGCTTTGTTCAGCTGGATATAGTTTGTTGGTTTGATTGGAAACCAGTAGCTAAGCTGGTGGGGGGGGGCAGAGCTGTAAGTCCCGCATGACTCTAAAACTCGCCATGTAAGCTGCCTCTTCCCCTCACTCTTGGGGCCATTCCGAGGAGCTAAAGCAATGTGGAGGCATCTCCTCTGCCTTTCACCCTTGGACAGCCTCCAAAAGTGAGGGAGATGGACAGCTTACACAGTGAGTTTTGGAGCCAAGTAGGACTTACAGCTCTGCCCCCTCTCTGGTTCTGCTACTGTTGGAAACCAAATTGCTTGCCTATATGACTGTCTTAGGATTGGACCGTAACTCTAGCAGGGCCTTATGCTGCTGGAACTAGTATTCTGAGTGTAAGGTCCTTTATGGCTGTCGCAACACACAACATGTGATACAGCATGGCCTGGCCACCGCTGCAAGCAGTGAGCAGCCAGTTTCATGTGGCAGCAGACTCCCAACAGGCCAGTTAAGTCAAGATGACCCAAGTGAACTCCTTTGCACATTCAGAAAGCACAGTACAAATGTTAATTATTAGTCTTTTGTATTGCAAGGGGATGGGCATAAGATATGGCAATGACTGAACCCTCCCTTTCAATACTAAATAATTTGTTTGGCTTTGTGTTTAAATTGTAGAATGTACACATGGGGGGAGTTTATTGGTTTCATTTGACTTTATAGTGACCATAACATCTGATCGTAGTAGGCTTTTGTTATGGTTTAGGTACAGGATGTTTTGCTGAATTATTTGCTGAACTATTTGCCAATTATTCACTAGTAACTAAGAATTGCCTGTGGCTTAATAGCAATCAAAATGTTCATTCATATAATATCTATTCCCTAATGGCAAATTTATTTTTATTTAATAGCAAGTTTATTGTGGCAGACAGTGGAGAATAATGAAAAATGCAGTGTCGCTGATAGTCAACCGGCCTCTGTTTTCTTTGACAGCTTGCCAGTTCCTCAGCTGCAGAATTACAAAACTATCCATCTTCATAAAGGGCTCTTTCGAAAGCGTTATTAAACAGCAGGGAGGAATGGCACATGACTGCTACATAAGTCATTAAGAGGTAAACCTAGCCAGTTGCCTGCTGGGAATTCCTAGCACACCCCTAGGTATCCTGGTGTTATTAGCATCCAATGCAAAGTATACCTCCAAAGCAAGATTGGGGACTGGATCCAGATTTTCATCTTAGCCCTTTCTGGGACACATGTTCCTTATCTCTACCTCTCAGTGGCCTGGTTCAGACATTAAGGTGACCCAGTTGCCAGACCATTGTAATGTATTCTCTCTTCCCTTCCTACATATGGCCTCCTTCTTCCCTCCATGGTTTTACAATAAACATAATCTGCCATGATGATTGAACTGGGCACCCTAAGTTATCACTAACAAGGAATTGCCTCCAAACCATGATTTGAAACCATAGTTTGAAGTGGGTTTGCAAGCTATAGCTAGAGGCAATCCTCGTTAGTTTGCCCAATGTGGTTGTCACAATAGACTATGGTTATCATAATCCTTGGAAGGGACAAAGAGGTGTGCAGGTTCATGGCAAGGACCTCATGTTCAAACTCTAGTATAGTAAGCTAAAGGTGGGCATGCAAGTCAAAAATCTAGCCTTTCTCCACCACTTGGGTCACCTTTCAAACACACAAGCACTCCTAAGAACACACCAGTAGATTCCTATTGCCAACAGTAGGGCTATACACCAACAACTTTCTTCTTACTGCAAAACTGAGTGCAGGCTATATGCCAACAACTTTCTTCCAGTACTGAATTGTATGTGGACAAGAGAAAGAGGAGAACTATTCATGAATGTTTCCTTCCTACAGCTTCTCTCTCTTGCACATGTGCACACACAATCCATTCTTGGGCAATGCAGGCTTAAGAAGTCTTAGATGGGAAGCACTTGTGGTCTCTCTGGTTGAAAGCATTAGGCAGGTTGTTTATTCAGAACAAGGAAAAGTTTGTTGAAACTTTTTGTTGAACTTTTGTTGAACAAACTTTTGTTGAAAAAATTGCCTGAAGACAGCCTGTTTCTATAACTGAGTTCAGCAAATGACAAAATAAAACAGGTCTGACCACAAGTTCTCTGAGTAAAGTCTGCTTACTCTTAAACTAGTTTCCAGCCCTCTCCTGATATCAAAAAGGTCTACCACCTAAGATTTAACCCACTCCTCTTCATGACAGCTTGAACATTCACCCCTGGTCTGGCTGGAATAAGTTGCACACCATCTCCAACTATTTCACTCTTTATCCCTTTAGGGAATGATGGCCTCCTAAGCTCTATACAATCATCATAACTTTATACTAATAAGATTATAGGACCAACTGTATTATTGGGACCAACCACTTGAATGGTCAAAACCACTTAACTTACATTGAACTCTACAAATAAGCAGTATGTGCAGATACACAACAACCACATAGCAGTACAAATACAGAAAGAAAGGAGTACATGATTGTGCCATGTGTCATACCCCTTTCCCATCATATCAATTAAATCAAAATTTGCTTCAAAATGGTCAGTTTGGTCTCAGGTGGGTTGAGGAGTGCTATTTCCAAGCCTGCAAGAAAATGCCTTGAAAGCACATCTGTTCTTTTGTATTAGTTTTGGTTTGTGTTTTTTTTGGTTCTGCCATCCATAGGAACTCTAGGATCCCATTCATCAACTGGCAACATATTGTGATAGAGTGATTTATTTTCTGACTTGGTTAAGAGTCTGTTTCTGGTTATGGAGTTGCATTGATGAGTTGTTCAACATCAGTGCTATGATGCTTAATCACTAGAAGTGCCATGAGAATTGTCCCCTTTCTGTGTTCTCTGAGTAACAAAAAATATATAAGGGCCAAATGGGGCAATGTCATCTTGCAAACATCAGTGACATCAAGTTGAAGCGAGAGCTCCACCAGGTAGAGGTCTGTACGCATAGCACCCTGTGGGCTGTTTACAGATTTATTGAAGATTGCAAAGTGGAAAAAGGTCTTCATAATCTGCAACAGATCAGCACTGGCTTTAAAGCATCAGCTCAAAAACTCAACAAGAGAGTCAACTACTGTACTTCTTTACAGACAATGCCAACTTCTCCTGTCAGCTACATACTGATGACTCTTCATGTGCTTTGTAGCCTGCTGAATTCCTTTCAGCATCACTGTCCAGCTGGCTGGGTAACAGCTTTGTCTTTGAAAGTCTTGATCCACCCACCAAACAAATATTGTTCTTTCAGTGCCAACAGATTTTATTGTTAGTTTTGCTGTTTTGAGAATGTTGGGCACCAACCAGAGAATGAGATGCTCAGGGCTTGTGGTTCCCAGCCAGGAGCTGTTTTAGAATTGTTCCTCCTGACTATGGTGGCAGAGACTGAAGGAATACTGAGCCAGAGCCAAGTAGTCTCTGAGCCACGCAAATATGATATGGCTGAGATTTTTGGGGTTAGGAGGACAACCGTGCAGTCCACTAATGTAGTAGATAGTCCTTATGGCTTTCTATCATCATGTTTCCTGACTTTTCTTTGCAAACATGAGGACTAGAAACTTTTACTCCAAAAAGAGTTGAGATTCTTTCTGTGTGTGGCCCATGAGTTATTTATTGCTTACTTACTATCTATCCATCTAGTTGGTATGGTAGCTATGTTGAGCCTGACTTCCTCAAAATATGAGTACTGGCAGTTCAATGACTTCTCAAATGTTATTCCTAAAAATAATAATGGGAAAAACATCTGCTTTCCTCAGTCATCACAGGCTTTCTTTTTTTGGATATGATCCAAATCAAGTTGATTTTCAGGGATAGATGCAGCTACCAAGGAGGAACAATGTTCCATACCTAGCAGGTTATATTGAAGAAAGGTCTTAGATCAGTGGTTCCCAAACCGTGCACCACAGTGAACTCACAGGGGTGTCACAGGATGTCCCTGATATCCTCTTTTTCCAGGCACCACCAACCTGGTTCACATGAGATTGTGGGAGAACCAGAAGTAAGGGTGCCATGATCCTGGAAAGTTTGGGAACCTCTGGCTTAGATCTATATACAGATGCCTATATAAATGCATTTGTACAGAAAATTGAAAAAATGCATTTGTACAGAAAATTGAAAGACTGGTTGACTGGACTGCATCTCAAGGGATAAGTCATTCAACTAAAAAGTAATCCCAGACTGATTGCAATGGAAGGCAATGAAAAAACCAACAGAAAATTACCTGTGGCTACAATCCTAACCACACTTTCCTCCTTATGTGGCAAGGCTACGGCATTTGGGTTTCTTCAGTCTAGAAAGGAGACACCTGAGGGGGGACATGATTGAGACATACAAAATTATGCATGGGAAGGATAAAGTGGGTAGAGAGATGCTCTTTACACTCTCACATAACACCAGAACCAGGGGACATCCACTAAAATTGAGTGTTGGGAGAATTAGGACAGACAAAAGAAAATATTTCTTTACTCAGCATGTATTTGGTCTGTGGAACTCCTTGCCACAGGATGTGGTGACGGCATCTGGCCTGGATGCCTTTAAAAGGGGATTGGACAAGTTTCTGGAGGAAAAATCCATTACGGATAACAAGCCATGATGTGTATGTGCAACCGAAATGGGCTATGTCAGAATGCCAGATACAAGGGAGGGCACCAGGATGCAGGTCTCTTCTTATCTGGTGTGCTCCCTGGGGCATTTGGTGGGCCATTGTGAGATACAGGAAGCTAGACTAGATGGGCCTATGACCTAATCCAGACATGCGCTGCCTCCGACGCATCCTCGGCATCACCTGGCAGGACAAAGTTCCAAACAACACAGTCCTGGAACGTGCTGGAATCCCTAGCATGTATTCACTGCTGAAACAGAGACGCCTGCGTTGGCTTGGTCATGTCGTGAGAATGGATGATGGCCGGATCCCAAAGGATCTCCTCTATGGAGAACTCGTGCAAGGAAAGCGCCCTACAGGCAGACCACAGCTGCCATACAAGGACATCTGCAAGAGGGATCTGAAGGCCTTAGGGATGGACCTCAACAAGTGGGAAACCCTGGCCTCTGAGCGGCCCGCTTGGAGGCAGGCTGTGCAGCATGGCCTTTCCCAGTTTGAAGAGACACTTTGCCAACAGTCTGAGGCTAAGAGGCAAAGAAGGAAGGCCCATAGCCAGGGAGACAGACCAGGGACAGACTGCACTTGCTCCCGGTGTGGAAGGGATTGTCACTCCCGAATTGGCCTTTTCAGCCACACTAGACGCTGTGCCAGAACCACCTTTCAGAGCGCGATACCATAGTCTTTCGAGACTGAAGGTTGCCAATACATACAATACATAGAGTAAGCCCCATTAGGACTTACAAAATAGGACTTACTTCTGAGTAGACCTGGTTAGGATTGTGCCCTGTGCCTCCATCCTGTATTGACTTAAGAAAGGATCACTGCTGGTGATCTGGGAGGGGGGATTGCTGTACAGGAAACGGCTTCATCCTCCAGTTCTGCGGCATTAGAGCCAACTCCATTGGGCAGGTATAAAATGAGTGTGGTAGCCACTGTTGAGGGAGAGCTGTGTCTGTACAGAGCAGGCAGCAAATGGTGCCACGTTCTTCATTCAGATGAGAACGGGTGTTGGGCCCCTTCAGTTTGTCCAGCTAGAGTACATCAGGCTTAACAAACATCTAGGTTAGTTATTTCTCAAGTGACAGTCCTAGGCTTAGCTTATAGTAGCCTAGACTCTTGGCTCTGGACCCAGTATGACATGCCTTGTTTTTCTGGCTACTTTCAACATATATGTGTCTTTGTTTGGGTGTACGCTTTGGGTTCAGGTTTTTTTTAGCAATGTTCAAAGCTCTCTCTGGGAATAATAGTGATGAAGTTCATCACATCTCTTGCATTGATGGTGGGTGGTGTTTCCTTTTCCAGCTCTTGGATTTCCCTTCTTCACACACACCCTTCCTCCTTGGCAGCCTCTTGGGCTAAGGTTTCAGACTCTGAAAATGTTTTGAGAAGCTTGCACATACCATTCTGTGACAATAACTGATGGCATTTAAATAATAATGGAGCGTACAAAGAGAAGCTGTCTTTCTACAACAGTCCAAAAGAGGAGCATGAAGCTCCTTTGGGGAACGTTCTTGGAAATATTAATTGCCTTGGGTGAGTGATCTATTGGTTAGGGAAAGCCAGTGACATTTCTCCTTGTTTATTCTATGCTTGTTGTTAGCCTATTCTTCTTCTATCATATTGAAGCTCAAATGCTGTTCCTCATGCCTGTGATTCTTCACTCTCCATCCTTTAAAATCAGAAACAGTTTGCAGTGGCGGATCAGTTCACCCAGTGGTTCCCAGACTGTGGGTCACAACCCACTGATGGGCCGCGAAAAGCTTGGGCAGTGACGAGAGAAGATGAGGCAGCTTCAGCAACCTGGTTTTCGTCTCTGTTTCATAATTAAATATAGTACATATCATGGGGAAATTTTCAATTGCCTATTAACTCTTTCCACTCTGTTTGTGATCAAGCACATTAAGCCACAGACAAATCACTTTAACTTCATGGGGCAAATAATGTATGGGTCTCTTATGCAGCGGGGCAGCATCACAAGTCACAATGCTGCCTCCTGATGTTTGGTGATGTGACCGCATCACTCCTGAACTTCTGGGTTGCCAAACTCCACACTGAAAGTAGGTCATGGTGCTAAAACGTTTGGAAAGCACTGGGTTAACCTAAAGTTATATGCCACCACAATTACTGCTGTTGAAGCCTTTCTAAAGTTCATATATTATTTGTTCTGTCAAAACGAAGACTGTGAGTGAGACTTTAGTATAACACGTAATAAGAGAAAGATGAAAAATAAAAGCTTCCATTGTAATAGATTCATGCTAATGTATAGAAAACCTAGGCAGGCAACCCAGAAATGGGATGACAAATTGGGGATTTAGAAGACTTGGTGGCAGATAACATCAGATGGAGGCCCTTGTTATCCATTGATTTTAACAGGCATTTGCATGAATGTTTTCAAATATTTACATCAAGATTTTGTTTTCAGCCCAATCCTAACTAACTTTCCAGTGCTGATGCAGCTGTAATGGAGCTCCAAGATAAGGGTATAAACATTCCCTTACTTTGATGTGGCCTCAGCGATTGCCCCCCACCACCACACCAGTACATGCCCCATTATCATCAGTGCTGGAAAGTTGATTAGGAGTGCTGTGTGTTTGTCTGAAAGAGGCAGCTTCCTTAAATAGTGATCTCATGACTAAACAGCAATTGGGCCTGCAAGTTGTGCAACCCAATTTTATGCATGTTTTCTCAGAATTATGTTCTCACAGGCATGGCAAAGTTGCAGAAGATAAACCTCATGAAAAACCCTTCTGTGTGAAACATTTTATTATGATGATGATCATCACAATGGCTGTGCAGTACAGGCCCACATATGAGCATATTAGAATGGATAGTTCATTTCAATGAAATTTGATAGCACTCTCTAACTCGGGAGGGGAATGAAATAAATGTCTTGAAGAAGAAGAATCTCTGTTGTAAAGCAAGAATAATAAAATTGTTACTGTCCCACATGCTGCAAGCCAGAAACCGAAAGCAAACAGATGCCTTAGCTCTTTATCTCCTAAATGCTACCTTCACAGACTGCTTTTATGTTCTCTCTTTGTCTACATTTATCACTTTTCTGTTGCCCTCTGTGCAGTCATCACTTGTGAGCTTTTCTCTTACCTTTTTGTTTCTTAAATCCAGTTTTGGTCAGATGCCCAGGTGAAATAGAGGAAGCACAAAAGGTTATTGTTCCTGGACTGCCCTCTATAGGTATCTTGTGACTCTAGTCAGGACTTGCCTTGCCTTGACAGCCTGTGGAGATGGATGATTTAATAGTAGTGTTACATGCCAGTTACACTGGGTGTTGCCCCAGAATATCTAAATCCCCCCCCCCCAATCATCTGTCTCCCTTGTGGCTAAGTTATTGTAGAACTGTAGCATGTGCCTTTTGTTTTGGCAATACTGCCAAAGACTTGGAGGAGGGAAAATTATCTGGTTTGTGTTCAGAACTGGCTCCGTATTCCATCTTGGGAAATGAATGAAATCTATTAGTGAGCATAAGCAATAAAATGCTTACACTCCACTGCTGGCTTTAAAAAGAGAAGAAGAAACAGTTGAGCACTGAATATAAGGACATAAGAAGAGCCCTCCGGGATCAGCCCAAAGGCTCATCTAGTCTAGCATCCCACAGATGCCAACTGGATGAATGTCTCCAGCAATCCCAAAAGGAAGAAATGAAGACACTTGGCCTCTCCCACTGTTGCAGGCCTAGCAATGGTTATTTCGAGCTATACTGCCTGCACCCTTGGAGTTCTCATTTCTGTTGAGGTGACTTGCATTCTGCTACTGTTTCATGCTAAGACTAACTTGCAGCGGCTAGAGAATTGGATCCACAGAAAATACAAGGTCCTGTGTCAGTCCATGAAGGCACGGAAAATGTTCACAAAAAGACTGTGCAAACTGGGGAAATTGTACTTTGCCCAGGCTTCAAGTGATTGTACAGACTTTGTGCTTGCCTGGTCAATATGAATGTGAACTCAGCAATATAAGAAATCTCCTGTTCTCTCAATACACTAATTGACTTTCTCCAATATTAGTTGAGGTTTCTGTATGCTGACCAGGCACAGCATGCATTTCCCTATATGCACATGTGCTGACAGCATAACTGCCACAACGTTGTCTGAATGTGTATATATACAGTTACCATTTTTTAATGCAGCTCAGCTCACACCAACCCCAACATACATACAATATATACCCTAGAGATTTATCCTTCCTGTATATTTATTCAGGTCCATAAATTTTTCTGTCAATAAATAACTTTAAATGCAAAGAACTATAGTGTGCAAAGCATTAATTGAAACCAGAAGAGCAACCTCTGTTTGTATAGAAAGTGATTTTTAAACATGCACTGGGTTTATGTCTTATTCTTGGCAAACACAGGACCTAATATCTAATCTTCTACACAACACAACCCCATTTCCTGCTTTGTGAAATGTTGGAAGCTGCAAGAAATACGTCCCTGTTATTTGTTGCTTGGTTAACAAAGCTTTAAAAAGAGAGGAAGCCAAACAGCGCCCTCTTACGTCCACTTTATCTTTTTGGCATTTGTTCTGAGCCAAATGAGATGGATTCAAAAAGAACCTTGTACTATAGATGGGAGTTGAATGTGCACTGTTCTGCTTTGTGTCAATTTGAGTCAACTGTTTAATATACGGATGGTTTAAAGGGTGCGTGTGTATGTTCACTGATCTAACAATTCCAGTTTTTCATTTCACTTGTATTGAGAGCGAGCAAGAGGTTTACAAATAGTATTTTTTAAAGGTATTAGCTAGCATTGTTGACATGTATGTTGCGATGAATATTTTGGCTCTGGGAAGGGGGCCAAGTCAGATCACTTAAGTCTGTGAATGTACATCTGTAAGAAGTAGTTGGTGTGTTGGCCACTCAGATTTTGAAGATTTAATATCTTATTAGCTAGCAGGTTATATGCCTGAAATCTTTGGATTGAATTTGTGGCTGATATAGCCCTATGAAAGCTAATTAGCTTCTAGCAAAGTTAAGACTGCAATTTGATGTCTTGTTACTTTGGAGTAAGTTCGACTGAAATCCCCAGGGACTGACTTCTCACTGAACATGCACATGATGGAACTGAAAATGTTGAATATGTGTGGCGCTATAATGTATCCTTGTATAGTTGTAGTGGCATATACAGTAAATTCATATAATTTGTAAAATGTTTTCTGGTCCTTCTGAAAGGACATTTTAATCATGACCTTGGCCTGTGTCATTATGGCTGCAATCCTAACCACACTTTCCTGAGAGTAAGCCCCATTGAACAAAATAGGACTTACTTCTAAGTAGACCAGGTTAGGATTGTGCCTTATGTATGAGAGCATTGTGAAAACACACAGCATTGGAATATTTGGGAACAGTTCCCTTTGAATCAAAGAGGATTTATTTCTGAGTATACCTATATAGGATTGTGCTGGATGATTGCAGCATCTCTCACTTAAACAACAGTCACCAGTGTAGTTATCTGTAGTTATCTTAATTTCCCACTGTAAAATCTATACTGAATAACCTACCTATTCTGAAAGGGTACATAAAAATGCACAGTCATTCCTACTTCCATCATGTGAAACCAGCCTGATTCTCTGTTCTGCAATAACTAGAGCTCCCCTGTTTTCATGGCCAGCTTGAATAAAAATCATTATCTGAAAACTGAAGCTTTCTCCATGCCTGTTAAGCCATCCAATGTTATACCCCAGCTTAACATTATCTGGCCTGCATGTGGGAAATCTTGCAGCAAATGTGTCTTTGCAAATGTGTCTTTAACTTTGGTTAAAAAGTTATCCAACTCATGTGATTGGATTAGTTCCATTGTTTGCTACTCATCTGCTACAACAAGGCAAATAGCTCATAATGGTAGTACAATGGTAAGGACTTTAGTCCTGAGCTAGAGTAAACAAAAGCTGAGTAGTAATGTTGATTGGCCATAGATTGTCAAACAGCACAGCAAACAGCACAGTATAAGATTGCAATCTTGTACTCTTGGATGAATTAAGCTACCTTAACGGCCACTTCCACTCCAGCATCCATAGTCACAGGCAATATCGTGGTGGCAAATCCATAAGCATGTAGTAAAATGGTTAAAAAAAAAAAATCACACCCTTTTGCAAGCTTTACTCCATAACCCTTAAGGATGAGTGAATGTGACAGGGTAATTTCTCAACAAACATGGTAACAATTAATATTCAAGTTAAAAATTAAAATTAAACATTAAAATTAAAATTAAAACTATTTTAAAGTTCTTTCAGGAGCTTTTTTGATTGTTGATTCTTTACAAAATATATTAACTATTGACAGATTTATGACCCAATCCTATCCACAGGACATGCTCGTGGACCACATGATCAGTCAGCATATCCCATAGGCCACCAGTGCAGCAGCCTCTCCTCTGTTCTGTAGACTGTTCTGTAGACCAGTGTAAGGCCCTACAGGCTTAATTCCATCAGTGGCATCACACAGACCCACAGTCAGTGGGCAGCAGCGGTGCCAGGGGTGCCAGTAAGCTGGCAGCAGGGGTGGATGGAGGTGGGGAGAGGGATGGTTTGGGATAGAATGGGGAAGATCTTGGTGGTACGCCAGACCTTGATCCCATGTTCCAGCCCAGACCTGCCCCCATGGGCTCCTCACAGCTTTGCAGGCAAAAGAGCTGGCCTACATCTAAGGAGACTTGTAGGGGACCAGGCAGCCACCAGCGAGATAAGTAAACTTTTTATCTGCTTATCTCTCCCAGTCAGCCTGATCCCCAACAGGCCTGCAGGATGCAGTAGATGCTGTGT
Source organism: Tiliqua scincoides (assembly GCF_035046505.1). Lineage (NCBI taxonomy): Eukaryota > Metazoa > Chordata > Lepidosauria > Squamata > Scincidae > Tiliqua > Tiliqua scincoides. Next base: position 66,881,545 of record NC_089826.1, read on the forward strand.
CATCAGTGTTGCAATTTTTGGACCAGCAGAAGGTAGGACTGGGCTGCTGGTTGAATCTTGGTTTTGCTGTTGTTAGCTAGTTGGGGGGAGACGCAGTAGTGTTCTCCCCAAGTCAACAAGTAGTTAGGACCATTGTGACTGAAGGGCTGGTATTAGGGGTAGGTCAGGCTGAGCACCAGCCAAGAACTGACACTTATCTGACAGCCCACCTAGACAGGCCAACACCTGAACTCGCCCATACTAACAGCAATGGCAGCATCCAATGTGCCATAGACAGGATGTTCAGTGCAGGATTTTCCCCCAGGGCATCCAGAAACTTTGCATCGGCACTGTACAACTGGCAGGTAGGCTCAGTTATCCAGAATAGAAGCACTGCATGGCCGCTGAAAGCCGCTGAACTCTGTTCCACTGTCGTAAACCCTTCTGAGCAACAGTTCAGTCCTGGATACAATTGGGCTGCTATCTATTAATCATTTGCTATTTTAAAAAGTTACACACCGCTTATTGACATAAGATGTTTTCAAAGTAGTGCACATGCTAAAGGAATAGTAAGGTGGTTCTTTGTGCCCAAAAGACTCACAGTCTTCAAAGCAGACTGCTCTGGGATAAATAGGAACAGTTGCTCTCCCTCTGCTAAACAGAGGAAAACCACCATTTTGAAAGGTGCTTTTGGCCCAGTGAGTTCCATTTTTTTCCTGTGCAACTTCTAAGGAAAGGCATAAAACAGCTTTTCTGTTGCTGGAAAACTCCTGCCACATGTGGAAGAGAACCTTTTGAATGCAACCCAGTTCTATTAGGAAATACTGGTTCGTGTGTGTGTGTGTGTGTGTGTGTGTGTGTGTTTTACTTTGGGAAAATAAATACTATATACGATTAACAGAGTGGGTGTTATTAGTCTGCTTCTGACACATGAAAAAGAAAGCTACTATCCAATAAAAACAAAAAAATGCTTTTTAAATTACATGTAGGGACTGTGTATGATCTAGGCCAATTAAACCTTTCATGTTGGTTTGTTTTATATACTGGCTACTGTATATTTTCATTTTTCATTTCTAAACTGAATGTTATATTTTTCAGGAGGATTTGAATTGGGCAATTGATGCATATATGCACATATATTACAAATTAAATATGGATTACAAATCAAATAAATAAATATATTATCACAGGAAGTCATAATACACAGAATTTGCTCCGCAGATAATCATCATGGTGTGACATGGATCTTAAACAAGATGAGAGAGGGGAAAGAACATTTAGGAGTTCTTTTTACTGCAACTAATTGTCATTATGTGAAGTAATGTTTGAAATGGAGACCTGGTTTTTCTGAGTTTTCACAGCTAAATAATAGGCTTACAACCTTCTGCAAACTTTGGCAACTGTCCCACAAATAAGAAAATCAATGCAAGTAAAGTACATACCAAATTGACTCCTTCAGCCATAATTCCCACCCCAAAATGCAGTTTGCTTATCTAAAGCTTGGATAAGTTCTAAAGGCATCAATCAAACCATATTTCAATAGTTGTTCTTCCTGTTTTCAGTCTGTGTTGTGCTATTGGAATAAGCATAAAGTGCAAGTCTGTTGCATTGCTGGAAAATAAAGGTTACATTTTGCTAAGCGTAAGGATTAGTCACTGAATTCTGAGCACCCCTCTGAATGCCTAACAGCAAGCCATCCCATCTGACTAAACAGATCCTGTGCTCTGACTTTGAACTTAATGGCAGTCAGCAGATGGGAAAGTGTGGGAATATGGTCTCCAAAGGAGAGGTCTACAGCAGCCCAATAAGCATGTTTTTGCTCAACACCTCACTGATCACTGTTTACAACAAGGAAGTTTCCAGGCACATAGCACATGGCGTTTCACAATGTTGCACTGCTCAATTCAGATTTATACCCCTCATGTTTAGCTGTCTTTCCACAGTCTGTAACAACTTAAACAGAAATACAAGTTAAATAAACATCAGGGACTGTGGTCAATGCTGTAGGGGGCTGGTGATGTAGGGGCTGGTGATGCAAATACTTATTCACATGTGGTTTTGAAATCTGAGTAAAAAAAGAACATGTCCTTTGAAGAGTATAATCCACCTTTTGTATAAACATTTTCCGCATCAGACAGGATCAGGGCTCTCTGAAGAGCAGCCCTCACTGCTAGGCAGAATCTTTGGGGGTAATAAATTGTGGGTGAGGCAATAACAAATGGTGGTGAGGTAACCTGGGTGCCTTTCAAGCTCCAATTTACCAGCTCATTTGTTGACTGAAGACTGTTGATAGGGTGTTCTTATCACTTTGTTTCATCACCTTGGGGGGGGGGGCCCTTTGTCCTCATAAAGAGAAACGGCTTCAAAAATGTTTACAGCATCTTCTGGTTCGTCATTGTTCTTTGTGCTTTGCCTTGTCAGCAACTTTGAATTCTTTGGCTTGGTTTATTCTACACTGATGGGTATTTGAACTGACCATTGCTCCAGTGCTGCTAGGAGTAAGCTTACTATCTGCTTCTGACATCTGAAACGAGAAGGCTGGGGAGTAATCCTGGTCAAACGTGCCCCAATCGTTTGTGTCCCTGGACATTTATGTCTCCCCCCCCCACCTTGTGATTTGCATTCCACTATAACTGGGCAACAAATCCCATGTTGTATATCCTAAGCCTGTTATCCCAGCTCTAACCCTACCTTTGCATTTTAAAAATAAAAAGTACATCTAATGTAAATATACATGTACTGGGACACAAATGTCCAAAATGCAAAAAGAACAAACACAAATGTCCAATGGGACGCATTTGGTGGGCCACTGTGAAACACAGGAAGCTGGACTAGATGGGCCTATGCCCTGATCCAGTGAGGCTCTGGCCACTGGATGTTATGTTCTTATGCATTTGACCAGGATCATGTTGTCCAGAACTCAGTGGTCCTGACACTGTGTTTAGGGTGTTACACTACCGCTTGATGAGTTGTCATGCTTGTTTGCAGTCTCTCAGATGAATTTCACCTCCCCATTCAGATCCTCGATGAAGGCAAATCCCCTGGGCATTGCTACACCATGCCCCATTTAGAACCAGGTTTAAAAGTCGAGTTCTTCCCCCATTAGAATGCACCAACATCATTAATAAATCCCAATCGCTCTTCCAGCCCCATTAGCTCTAAACATAGTGCTCAGAATTAGGTCTTCAACATGGGATTAATTTTAATTGGTCAGATGAATAAATTAAGCTTTTTAATTAACGACTAGCTCTACAATTGATTGTGCATTTTATTATTAAAAAATAAGCTTATTTTTATTTTAGTGTTTGCAAAACCCAAGGGTGCCAGGTGCCATCTTCGAAGAGCACATTTCTCCTTCTTGCTTGCATGGAAAGAAAGGCCTCCTTTAAAATTTGACCATGCATTATCTAATGGCCTGTCCACCGATGCTTTTTTTTCTCTGCAGAGCTATTGTTGTTCATATGAGATTTAGAGCCCAATCCTATGTACTCAGAAGTCAGGTCCATTATAGCGAATGGGGCTTACTCCCAGGAAAGTGTGGATGGGATTGTACTATAAAATGAATAAAGGCCCAATACCACTCTGTGGTAATTCTGTGCAGAGTGTGTAGAATGGGTGGTAAACCATTCTGTCCTCCTGAGGCAGAGAAGAAACTTTTCACCATTTCCCAGATGTCAACTGACACTCCTGATGTTGAATATATATGCAAATTATCCATGGATAATGCTAAATTGCCAATATGTCTTGTGGTGGTGAACCACTTCCTACCCCGGCTCTAGTGAAAGAGTTTCCCGATAGTTATCTTGACACTTATAGCACAGTAATGAAATCTGACATTTTGGGAGAGATTTGGCAGACCTGAGTGGTTTATCATGAATTTCCGTGTGACTGCAATTGACAGCCTGTTTCAGTATTAACAATTCATTTGCCCAAGGGGAAAATTTTCAGCTTTGTTATAATCTTTGCAATAAAAACAACATGTAAGCGCAACAGGACAAAGTACACTCTCCCCTTCCTGGGAATTCATAAAAGCAACTTTTTGTGCTGGAACACTTGATAATAAAATAAGAGGGCTTAGGAGCTTGGCAAATTCATTTAGCTGATCTAGCAGATCTCTAAAGCGTTGCCTGAATTTTCATTTGCCTAAATAAAACTTTCCTGCCTTAATTGATGCATGCCATTCTTAAAACTTATAGAAATTTCAGACACTGATGAATTTTTAATGTTTGTTTCTCTGTCTATAGTGATAGTGTTTCTGCATTCCTTTCCCTCCCAGTTTACAATATTTTATAAAGGGAAGCCACTAAATTTCTGTTGGTTTATATTATGTGTGCAATATATTGCTCTTCTCAAAGAGCCAAAGCTACTATGGTAGTTTCAGCTAGTGTGCATGTCAGAATCCATCCATCAAAATTTGTGAGGGGAAAAAAAGTCTCCAGTGGTTGATGTTCTCCTGCTCAGGCCAGTTTACTCTCTTCCCTATATCCTCTCTTGGCTCTACCTGATTTGTGTGGGTTACAGATTGGCTCTACCTGATTTGTGGGGTTGCAGCCCTCCTTCACCTCTTTGATGATAACCCTTTTACAGTCTCCCCATAAGCAGAAGTAGCTCAGAGGTCTCAACTGGAATGGTTTGGGGCAGATGGAAGTAGCCCCAGACTGTTGCAATGGAGACCTCCGCACTGCTTGTAAGCAGTGTGGAAGGCTCCATAGGGTTCTGGGAAGCGGCACCCATCTCCGAAATCGGTGGGGGCATGCGCAGCTTCCCCTCCGCCTCTAAGGGATGCCCTCAGAGGCAGAGGAGTGGCGCCCAGGAGTGATCTTGGGAGGCAGCGCCTCAGCGCAAGACTGGGCCACCCCCCTTCCCTCCTCTATAGGAGGATAGGAGATGGGCAACCCAGAGCGTCAGTGCGACAGGAGATGCAACTCCTGTTGCGCTGACACTCTAGAGTGCCCGTCTGTATCCTCCGCAGGGGGGGAGGGCGCCCTAGAGAAGCATTTTCTCTAGAGCGCCCTCCCCCCTCTTCCGGTGGATACAAGACGGGCACCCTAGAGCGTCAGCGCGATGGGAGTCACATCTCCTGTCGCACTGACGCTCTAGAGTGCCCTCCTCCCGCTCTGAAGGATACAAGATGGGTGCCCTTAGTGGCGTCACTAGAATTCGAGTCACCCGGTGCAGGAGGCCTGCGCGTCACCCCATGTAGTGGGTGGGGTAATGCCCCAGGTGGGGGTAGTGACGTACCATTGCCCTGCCCCCACTGTTTTTTTGGCTGTACCTTTTGTTGTAACACGGATATTTCAATGTGGCTTGTTTCATTGCATTCTGCATGAAATTACGCATTGATTGATATATAACATGATGGTCTTATTCCTCCAAACTCTAATTTTAGTGATTTTGAAAACTTGTAGAGTCTCTCACACACACCCCCCGTGTCAACTTACTAACACCCTATTGCAGCAGTTCTCAAACTTTTAGCACTGGGACCCACTTTTTAGAATGACAATCTGTCCAGGACTCATTGGAAGTGATGTCATGGCCAGAAGTGACATCATCAAGCAAATTAAAATAAATAATTATAAATAATTAAATTAAAATAAAATATTTAAATAAGGGAGAGCCAGTCCTGTTCCACCAAGTGAATCTACTCTGAAGTAAGTCCTATTGTGGTCAATGGGGCTTACTCTCAGGAAAGTGTGGGTAGGATTGCAGCCTGTGAGCCCAATCCTATGCATGTCTACTCTGAAGTAAGTCCCACAGTGGTCAATGGAGCTTACTCTGTAGCCTGCCTGCAATAACAAGCCCCCAAAAGCCCTTCCCGGTGCCCACCTTAATGTTTTTCTATTTCAGGCATATCAAGATAGGGGCCCTCCAGGCTTTGCAAGTGCAAAATAGAAAACTTTCCCCTTACCAGTTCAAGCCACTTTTTTGTCCTTTTTAGTGGGGGGGGGGGGGCTGCCTCTGGACATTTGTTTCACTCCAGCTCCATTGGATTGGGACCATTCTGGTGTCCTCATATTCCCCTTTGCCTAGCCTGACTACCAGCCAAGGCATATCTGCCTACTCATGAGTAAACGCAACATGAGTCTGCTTCATTTTCCATAGGGCTCCATAGACTCGCAGCTGGAAAGGGGGACCTCCTTCTCCATGTTTTTGGGGGCTGCATTCATTGGATCAGGACCATTCTGACCTCTTTGGGTCCTCTCAGTCTGCCTTGACTAAGGTAAGTCTGCCTACTTGCACGTAAACATGACCATGTGGCTTCCTTTCTGGCTCAGACTCGCAGCTGGCAGGGGGAGCTTCTCGGGTGTTTTTTGGGGCCTGTATTCATTGGATCGGGACCATTGTGGTGTCGTTGGATTCCTATCAGCCTGCCCTTTCCGATGGACTATGGCAATTACACCTACGAATAAACGCGTGATTCGGCTCACTTTCACTTTCCATAGGGCTCCATGCATTTTTCCTTCTGGTTTTTTGGCCATAACATTTGAACAAAAGGAGCTATTTCAATTATGCTTTTTGCATTGCACTCCTCTGGGAATTGCACATCCAACGGTGTATGGCATGATGGGGTAGCTCCTAACTCCACGAAGGTAGCGCATCCTTCCCCCAGGGCACGTCATCCCCCGGTGTGTCACCTGGTGCGGCCCGCACCCTCCTGGCGATGCCAATGGGTGCCCTAGAGCATCAGCGTGATGGAAGTCACATCTTTTGATGCGCCGTCTCCTATCCTAATGTAAAAGAGGAGAGGGGGTAGCTCAGTCGGTGCTGAAGCTTCTCGCTGCCTCTCCACAGTGCTCCTGAGTGCTCTTCCTCCGGCAGGGGGGAGCAAGGCTCGGGGAGGCCCCCCTGGAGGGTCGGCGCCCAGGGGATTTTGCCCCATTTCTCCCCCTCTAGGTATGCCAGTGCTCAGAAGTAAGTCCCATTGTGCTCCATGGGGCTTACTCCCAGGAAATTGTGTATAGGATTGAAGCCTACCCCACACCCACAAGTCAGTGTTGTTGCTTCAAGATCAGCTCCTTGTGGGCTGACTGAAACATTACAGGCCATTATACCTTCATGCTGAGGGTATAACATATGAGAACATGCATGCGCACTGCCCCCAGCCAATGCACTGGCCCAAGTCTGACTAAAACTCTATCCACAATTAGTCACTGAAGGATCAACTCTATGCCATATGAATATAATTTTCCTGTAAAATTGAGCTGTGCAATGAGTACATATAGACTATAATTAGGGTTTTTCTAATTAAAAAAAGAGAAAAACAACTTTCAGTGCTTGTTTGTTGTTTATTTCATGACAATTCTGACTCGCCCACTGCCCAACTAGAGAATCTTGTTTTTGATCCAGTCTAAATAAACTCAATACTGCTTACCCCAAATGTTCAACCTACCAACAGTTTTTGAAGGAATGCTCCTTGGATGTGGAGAAAAATATTTTGTCTTCAAAACGTTTTCTTTCTTAATTTATCCTAGGAAAAAATGTAAACGCTCCAAGATTCCAGCCCACAGATCCCTCACAAAACAGATGGTGACACAGTGTATACCCAATGGAGGGCTGTGCAGGGATTTTTATAGCACTGGTTATAGCACTAGCCCCAGGCACCACAGTGTTGATTTTCAGCTCTTAGTGACAAAGTGACAATTTTGGCCCTTAGAAGGTATCCTGAGGGCTGGGGAAGCAGTGTGTATCTTCCCTCACCCTTAGAAAACCTCTGAGGATGGCCATCACATTTGTGCACTGATACTGTGGGCAGCTGACTGAGTGCCGGAAGGGGGAGTGGATGGTGGTACGGCACTGCCCACCCCAAGCCTGCTACTCAGGGCATTTGTCCCCCTTTCCCCCCACGTATGTCACACAATGAAGGAGCTCTTTTGTTCATGCAGTCGCAGTAAATCAAACCAAATGTCCTGATTTCTGTACATGACGAAACTGCACAAGGAGCTTGACCATGAGGTGGGACATCCACTCTCTGTTCCCTTTGAGTAGGCGGAAAGTGGATCAGTGCAGGTTATATCCATGGTGGGCTAACAGGAAGTGGTGATGGCTGGCTTGGCACGAAGGGTACTTCAAACCTGCCGGCCTCTTTCCTCCTGCTGCAATTTGCTGCTGATGCAACCTGCATCACCTCATCTAAGATAAGACACCACTGGGCATAGGGTTATGGCATAACCTCCGTGATTACCTGGCCCTTCATCCGCTTTCAGCCTATTGCAAACTATTTTCATTTACAAAACACTGGTTTGAACACTGACATTTTTAAATAGGAAATTTGTTAAACAGGATTGTATGAGCTGCTAGATTATGCTACTCCTTTATGGAATACACACACTTCATACTTTCCAGCTGCATTAATTCACTCAAGGAGGATTTTTAACTTAAAACTGGCAGGCCCTTAGTAAGTGGTTCCAGCAATTCCATTAGAAGAGGATAAATAAGTGAGGGGAGGGTTTGCCAAGGACAGAAAAGCCACTACTGCAAAACTGACTAGGATGTGTTGCAAAACATACTATTGTTTGATTTGTTGTTTCAAATAAGCTAGATGCTTTTCAGAGAGTTGGGCTAAAAATAAGGACAGTGAGATGAAAGCTTCAGGGCTCCAAAAACGGTGTCATCAAGGATAAACAGCAGCAGTTCTTCTAATATAAATTTTGAAACAATCAGCATGAGCAACCAGAGAATTGGTTAGAGGTAGAGGTGCTCCAGAATTGCATTTTTTCACACTGTGGTTGGGGAACTCTGGCTTTCTTCATATGCTTATCAGGGGTTCCTTTAGGACTAGAATAGTGATGGCAGAGAAGCTTTCCTTGAAGACAGCTTGCCTACAACCATCAGTCTCCTTCTGCGATGTATCGGGTGTGTTTTGGGGTGCATGCTTGATTCATACTGTCAAGCAGGGCTGGTCAGTAACACGTGAGAGTGCAACCTAAAATATGTCCTCTGAATCCTCTGCAAATCGGGTTCCTCATCAGCCAAATTAAAACACCCACAGCGTTCTCTGAATGTGGAGAGTCAAAAAACATATTTAGAGCCAGCCACAACTGGCTTGGCAGGTGAGGAGGAAGTACTGCTTTACACCAGTGGCCATGCTCCCGAAGAAGCATTTTGCCTCCCCCTCTGCCCTCCTAGGAACACCAGTGCTGTTTGCTAAAAACTCCCAACATGAAGGCCTTTGGGATGAATTCTTTGAGGCACACGGGAGAACTGCAGAACGGGCATCAATGTTTTAGGTGACCACTCCTGGTTATTCTGTTAGCTACAATATCAATTTCTTATAACTTGTCAAAATATTTTGTCACTTTTGCTTTCACATATCACAGGCTAGATGCAAGAGGATCACCAGAGGAACCTGGCACTTGTAGCAAACACAATGAACTAAACCAATCCCCTTGTGTAGCTTCAGTTGTATAAGGGTGATGACAGCTTCTGCCTTCTGTAAACAAACATACATTTTTCTCTTCTGGGACAAGCTCTGGAAAAACTGGTGCTGCAAATTTTCAGAATGGTTCAGCTTAAATGGGGAAAAGCTGTCCATAGAGAGTGCTTATTACCTTGTACCTGATAATAAAACACACCTTTTCTGTAATCCCAAGAACAGTTCTGCAACTTTAAAAAATATTTTTGATCATTTAGGACTGTAAGATGATGTATGAATGAGTAAATGAATACGCATACATGTGGTGTTTTAAAAACTAAGATGCCAGATTGAACCTTATGCCTGTATGGAGAACTTGATTGTTTGCTAAAGCAAAAGATCAGAAGTATATTGACAACATGACTGTTAAAGCTCTATTATCCAGCAGCATCCTCAAAGTGCTTATAGTGATGGCTCTTTTGATTGTTCCTTCAATTCCTGTACAACTGCTGTGTATTAATGAGATACAAGAGGTCTTTGTTTCTTTAGAATGAGGGTCCAATCCTATTGAACTCAGTGCAACATTCCCAGGTCAACAGTCATAGAAATGGGCTGCAAGATCCCAACTCAGAAGCTTCTGAGTACTAAATTATGTATTGCTTGGGTACAGGCATGGGTAAGTCCAGCACAGCTTGACTTGAGTCAAGTCACAAGTCTCCATCCCCCCCTGACTAGACTTGAAAACAAGTCCTAACACGTGGACTTTCCAAGTTGCCCAGAGCATTTTGTCAACTCAAAAAGACTTGAGTCATGAGTCTTTTCCATTAAAAAGTCAGCTACAAAGAAAATGAAGCTGCTGCCACAATATGTGTGGGAGTTCATAACCACCAATTCTTCTCCCAACACAGCCTGTTATTGCCCCTCCCTGTTCATGGCCTGCCCCTTCCACCAACTTACCAATGCCTGTGAAGTTTGCCATTGCGGCAATGGACCGACTTTCACACCACTGTTAAAGAGCTTGTGTTGACAGAACACCAGTTCCAGCTGCCCAATAGGATTGGGGCCTAATAGCCCAGTTCTACCTAACTCCCTATGTAACAATGCAGTGGTATCCACATGGCATCCACTGCATCCTGTGGGGGAGTTTTGACCTCTGGAAGCCTCCTCGGAGTAAGGAACATTTTTCTCTTCCCTGGGGTAAGTCCCTGCTGCCCCCATGGGTAAACACAGACCTCTACTAGTAATATCACTGGTGCAAGTCCATGTGGACCCATGAAGGATCCTTCCTAGGTCTGCACTATTGTCTCCTGGTTACACTCACTCCACCTCCCCCCTGCATGGTCTTATTTGTAGCAGTGGGCATTACTAACCTGTCACCACATGGTCCTGGCTGGCCGTTTGCTGTTTCCGGCAGCAGCCAGGTCACACTCTCTAACATGTCATGTTTGGGGAATGTGTGTTCCAGCAATGTAACCAGTGCATAGAATTCTGCCGTAATTTACCTATTATTCTCAGTAGGATTGGTTGATTTATTATTACGGTCACAGACCAGCCCAAGGAATAAGTGCTTAACACACTGGCTTAATCTTGGGGACCTCCTAGAATATAAATATCCAGAATGTACATCCACTTAACTAAATTACATAGTTTAGATTATAAACTCATTGCACTGGGAAACCTTTTACTTTGCACAACCCCGACCTTGGTTGTCATATGTTGCACCTAAAAAGCCCTGGATAAAACATTTTGTTAAGGCTTCCAGCACTTTAAAAATAATATCTTCCCCTCTAAGCACTATTAATTAATTAACACTAAACCACAACAGGAAGGCTACAATTAGAAGATGCAATTCAAACAAAACAAAAACTGTGCCTAAACCAGGGAAGCACAAATGACAGCCATGTATGGTGACCTTCAACATGACTTTTTTCATTTTGTATTTCCCAGGTAGGCAGCAGAAAGAGTTTATAGTACCACTTGCCGTCCCCAGCATTTCACAGTATAAGACTATGTGTTGGTTAACAGTGCTGGTGGCCAATGAACTGCCCCCCTGAGTTTTGTGGGAGAGTTTGCTTTCCTTCTTCATTAGAGACATCAAAGTGAATCATGGCCCACCGTTTCCTTTAATCTCCCTGCTCCATTGCTTTTGTGTCATTGCAGAGGATCCAGCAACTTCATGTTTTAGGAAGGCTTACCATGTGAGGTATTGGGAATCACAAGTTTGTACTTCTCCCGTATTTATTTATATACCATTCTTTCTCCACATAACTCAGAACAGCTTGCATATGGAAGGTCAACTTCCATCCATGCAGGATTGGGAAGAGGAGGGATCCACTTTCTTTAGCATTAGCAGAAGAATTGAATTCACAACTTCAGACTATTTCCTGGGATTTCATAGATCTATAAGGATGCTCATATGAGAATTCTGGCTCTCAAAGGAAGAGATGTGTTGCACAGCTGCAAGTAGCATAAATAAAATAGTGCTTGGAAACCTTGGTTCAGAAAATCAAGCAGGTTAGAATAAAACTAAAAAGGATGACATGTAGCCTTTGCCACAAAGTGACCTTAAGACCCACCTCAGAGCTCTGTATTTACTCTAGCCAAATCTGTGACCCCAGACAACCCAGCTCTCTTGAAAAGCCATTAGGTTCAGTTTGGTTCAGCGAGAAAAAGTTATGGTTTTGTTCCTCTTTGGTTTTGACCCAAATATATTTGCTGGGAGTAGTTCATCATGACTGCTTCACAAATCTTTTAGGAGAAACCTGAACTCAATATAGGGGAATGCCTCCTTTGTGTCATTGCTGACTTACACATCTGACCACTATTTGTATTTAGGAAAATAATAATTTTCTGTTAATAATTTCTGTTAGGAACTTTGTCATTTAAAAAACTTTCCAAAATTTTAAACACTTTAAAAGTTTTCATTTTATTGTCAATGGGGGTGTCTTTTTTTCTCTGATTATTTATTTGCTTTCAAAACATGCTTTCAAAATACAAATTCCTATTTACATCAACACCCTAAAACTCAAATCTGGTCATTTCTATCCAATAGGAATATTCTTAGATTGATTTACATGTATATCTAAAAATATGCATGCCAAAGTCTCTGTGGAACTGGAAGGTCAGGTTTCAGTTTGAAATGTATTTTTATGACTGTGTTACTGCTATTCCATTTTTTTTAAAAAGCACTTAAAAAAGAAGAAAACAGCCTTGACTCCAAAGTGAAATGGATGCCTTTTTAAATGGTTAGCTCTGAAACCATGACGTATAGTTTGGCAGAACTTACCACATATCCTGCTGATTTCAGTTGCGTACCTCCCATAGACTTCCCTGGGGCAAATGTCCCAGGTGCCAGCAGTCTGGACCCAGCGGAAGCCTCTCTGAGACTCCCGATGGGGGCGGTAACTGTGCTCCCTGTTTGCTAGAAGCAGAGTTTATAGCATCAGGGAACCTCAGAGAGGTTTCCCCAATGCGGGAGAAGGTTGCGTGAGGCTCCGTGAGCCTCTGGTGAGTGGGGGGTGGTGTTTTTCTGTGCAGGGGGTGGTGATAGCCCATGGGGGGCGCCATCACAGAGCTTTGCCCCGGGTGTGGGGCTGTGGGGGTCTGTGGCTGGCTGATTTAACCAGAATTTGCATTTGCTGGGACACTGAATGGTAAGCCTGGGTAATAAATTCATTTTGAACGAGCATAGAAAAGAAATCCCTTTAATCAATTATAGAGCTTGGATAGTGGCATGTTCTACATCAAATACAGTGGGGTCTATTGAGAAGCAACTCTTGCTGTGCTGAATAAATAAGGTTATAAAATCTTGGATTATGTTTGCAGTAAAAACTTTGAATTAGTAACATGATCAGAGTGACCAGACACAGTGGAGGAGTGAGTGCCTATACAAGGGGGCCTCATATCCAGGGATCCCATATACACAGTTTCACTTAACTGCAGATTGGGTCCTCAGGAGCAAGGCCTAGGAGAGGGGGATAAAGGGGGTAATTTGTACCCGGGCCCAGGGTCAGAAAGGGGGCCCAGAAGCCAAAGAAGGGGCCCCAGAAAGTTCCAGGGATGTGACATTTTCCTGTCTCACCTGAACTCACTGTCTGTCCATGATGCTTGGGCACAACCACGTGCATGCAGTGTTAACTACTGCTGCAAGCCACACACATCTCATTCAGGAATGCATCCTTGACCCTCCTGAACACAGTGTCAAATCTGGGTGTCAAAACTGGCTTCTATAGTAGCTCTTTGGCTTGTGGATCCCATAACCATGAAGGAGTGACCTCAGTGACCAAGGTGCGGGGCTACTGCTGCTGCAGAAGTTCATTTTGGTCCATTCTAGTGTGAGCCTAGACACGATGATGCTAATTTTCTGCAATCGATTTTCTATATTTCAAAGATTTTAGAGAGACTTAGGAGTGTGTTTGGTTTTCCATATCAATTTATCTAGCTGCCAATGCTGCATGATCAGGTAGACTGCATCAAGAAACCTAGTAGACCTGGGCTCCAGAGACTATTGTGGCTGTCAGCACTTTCCCCCTACCTTATTTCCCCCCCCCCCATTCTGCCTGTCCCCATTGCCCCCCTCCCCCTTTGGGGAGGGGCCCAGAAGAAACTTTGTCCCCCCTGACAAAATTCCTCTCATAGGCCCTGCTCAGGAGCCCCCCCATGCACACCCCCTTGCACCTCCAGAGGATCTTCTGAGGCCTACAGATGCCGCGGGCGACCATCTGTGGCTGCTGTGGTCTCAGAATGGTCAAAAAGGTGGAAAAAATCAGCTGCTTCTGGTTTTATGATAAAACCAAAGTGATGTTGTTTATGCCTTTTAAGGCATTTGGAGACCCAGGGAAGCCCCAGAGGGGTTCCCCAGCCTCCTAATGCCTTATAAGGCATTTAAAAAAATCACGTCTGGTTTTATCATAAAACCAGAAGTAGCAGATTTTTTTTTAAAACTTTTAGGCCATTCTGAGACCCACAGTGACCTTGGGTGATTGTGCACGGCTTCTGGAGGGTGGTGGGCGTCCCCAGTTATCCACAGTTTCAATTAACCATAGGAGATTCTAGAACAGAACCCCCACAGGTTCTATAATGGAACCCATGCAGATACTGGGGCATGCCTGTACCTTTAACCATTGTATAGAAGAGGGAATTTTTTCAGGTGCAACTTGGTATGGAAGGTTTTAAAAGCTGTACCTGCCAAAAACCCCTCTTCTATACAATGTTTAATGGTATAAGCACTCTGTCCTCCATTGCATCTGGTTACCCTCAGCATGCTACACACTGAAGACCAACCCATTCATTCAACAGATAAGATGCTTATCCTATGGACTAGACATGGAGTATACACTGAGCAGCCAATGGAAGGGAAAAGTAAGCAGAGGTCCCAAAGTAGGTGAACAAAAGAGAAAGGCCTAGTTGGCAGAGTGTGATTGTGTGGGCACAGGTGCAAGTCACAGTTTAGGGTACTGAAATACTTGAGGAATGCAGGCTTGGTTACCTGAATGGCTTCCCCCATTTGTATGGTGAAAGATCATGAAAATACCATGCCTGAAACTTAACATGTGACATAGCTGTGTAAATGTACATTCATTCAGTCTTGTCCTTCCATTATGAGGGGATTGTCTTGCACATATTATACATGCACAGAACCTAAATGATGTGTTATGTTGTAGACATGGAGACATGCAAGCTTCATATCCTTCCATTACATGAATGGAGGGCTTGTCAAGTAACTTTTTCCAAATGGTATTAAAAGAAACTGGAGATGTCTCCTCTCCCTTGTACACATGGAGAGTACACTCAGATGCTTGAAAATTCAACCAATATCCCTGAGGAGAGTGTCTGCGTAAAGAGTATTCTTAGAAGGCAAAGAGAAATGATGTCTTTCCTCCAGAGTTGTCAGAAAGACCCATCTGTGGAAAGGTTGGTAATATACCAAACAATTTGAATTTAACCACTTAATCAGTTAAAAGCTAGACAAGCAACTGAATTGCTTTTGACAGCCCTAATTTAAACAGATCAAGTCTACAGGTGTTGTTTTAGCTAGACAAATTTCAACTTAGCAAAACAGGCTGATGTAAAAACCGCCTACTCTGCAGTATTGAGTTTCTCGTGTAAGTCTAAAAACAGACGCAACCAGTTAAATTGATTAAGGCCTGCAATCGTGGTGGGAATTCTCTTAACACATCCAGTGTAATTCCCAGAGGGATCATCAGTTACGTTAGACCATCCCCATGCTCCTTTCCTTCTGAAACACTGAAGCCCATTTATTCATCTTTTCTCTCTTCTTAGTCTCTGTGCGATTATTTCCAAACTGTGGGTTGTAGATCTGAACTGAAGTTATTAAACCCAAAACATATGAACTCAGCTTTCAGCCAAATGGTACAAGGTTTGTATTAAGCCTTAGTATCAATAATTTCCAAGACTGAGAATAAAGCATTGGGATAATGCTTTTGGTGAACATTGGCAGCAACAAGATTTTTCAGGAACTGCCCCTATATAGCATCAAAGTGTTCACTCAGTCAGAGTGAGCATAGGAAGTTTTACCCTTACTCTCCACTGACTTTCTGTTATCACATAGCCAGTTCTGACTATATAGTGTCATGATATTATCTTTCTTACCATGCAATCCCTGACTTGCTGGAAATCAGCCATGTAGCTACTTCCTGGAAGAATACAATACAAAATTTTGTTCTAAAGCAGTAGCAAATTGGGGAAACAATATAGTAAACAAATAATGAGCAAAGGGAAATTGGAAAAGTTTCCAAGAAATAAGTTGCTCTCTCCCAAAGCACATACATTACTCCTCAAATTGAAACTGATAAACAGCCAGCACAATCCTAATAGTAGTGATAAGGAAGGAACTGACAGTTCTTCTTTGCCATCAAGAGTAAATTAACACTGAGATGATTTAAGTTACAAGAAGAAAGACCAAAAATACTATTGGGCAATGAGAATTCTGCAGGGCAGTGGAGACGTATGTTTTGTTCCTGCTGCCCGGAATGGCTTTGAAGGGGAGGGGAGGGCCACCTGCACTCTGCGGTGAGGCTCCCTGCAAAACCTAGTGCTTTGCACCCCCTCAAGCTATGCCACTGGTGAAGGGAAAACAGTGAAGGTTTTAGATGAGCAAAAATAAACATAAAGCATATCTGAAGGATGTATAACAAAACATAGCTCAGGGTAAGAATTAGATTCCTCTTTCTCTATGCAATCCAATAGAGTAGGGGTGTCCAAACATTTTGGCAAGAGGGCCACATCATCTCTGTGTTGGGAGCCAGGAAAAAATGAATTAATTTACATTTCAAATTTGAATAAATTTACATAAATAAATATATTAGAGGTGGAACTTGCATGAATAAATGAAGGTCTTGCAATAGTTCAAGGCCTATAAAAGGCCTTGCACAAAGCAAGGCTGGCCTTTCCATCACTTTCGCTGCTGCATCGCAGACGTGAAATAGCAAGGAGTGGAGGGAGCTCTTATCCCACAGCACACACAAGAGGTTGAACAGTTGCCCTCATGCTGAGAGCAGTTGCGTTGGGCCAGTGCAGGTTTCAGCAAGTCTCCAGAGGCTCATTGGAGACTGGGGGCTCCTTGCGGCCAGATTGGGAGTCCCTGAGGGCTGCAAGTGGTCCCCAGGCTGGGGTTTGGGCACCCTTGCAGTAGAGTGATATTTCTGTGATTAATTTTGGAGGGGCAACCATGTTAGTCTGCTATAGCAACTACAGTCTTGTGGCACCATAACGATCAACATATTTATTGTGGCATAAGCATTTGAGTACTACAACCTGCTTCATCAGTCCATAAAAGTTTAAATCCCAAAATATGTTTGTTGACCACTGAATGCTGGAACTCTTTTATTTTTGTATTTCTGTGATGGTGACATTTTCATGTCCCTTCCATATCTTCATTGTGAAAAATTTCAGTGATATTTAAATAAAAGGCAAACTAAAACATAAACAGCTTGACTCACAGGGGCTTAAATATTTGAGGCTCGTCACTGTACTGAATTCCAAAATCCTTTGCATGAAACACTATTTTATTTGATCTTTTTTCCCCTATGTAGAGGGTTTGTAAAATACTAAACCAAAATACTTCTGGGCAAATTCCACAGGACTGCTCCTTAATTTATTTAACTCACCAAAGCTCCCCTCTGTGTTAACTGACCATGCATAATCATGTGGATCATAGCACTGACCTGTGCATTAAAATGAAAGTAATGGTGTGTCACCCTGACATGGAGCAAGCCCACCTTGAGAGCGCTGACATTGCAGCCACCCCACTAATTCACTCCTGGACAAGGGAAGATGTGGTTTATATTAGTGACCTGCAGAAGGTTCATGGCCTCTGGGAAGAGTTTGTTCCATGGAATGGCAGTGTGATTAATGGTTTATTTACAGCACTGACATCCAGGCTGTCAGAACCCTTCATCGGCCTTTGATGTCAAACATGCTAAAAGGCCCTTGGTCATCCTTATCTGCACACAGGAGAATGGTGGCAAGGGAAGGATGAGTAGGTATGGTTAACATTCTGGTACTGACATTCTCCACATCATGGAACAGCCAGTGAAAAGGCTACTGGGTTACTTACCCATTACTGACCTGAGTGGCAAAACATACAGCTGGAGAAGACCATGCATCATTCACCTTTTTACGCCTGATTATACCGATGGGGAAATATAGGATGGGGTGTTGATGCCATGATTTGGAAACTAAACTCTGCTGCACTGAATAAGTTATGGGGCATTGAGAATTCTGGTCCAGGAAGAGGATTCTCTCTTCTGATGGAAAGGAAAGCCTCTCTCTGGACCATTTGAAGAGGCAACACCTGGGAAAGGCTCTCCTGTAGAAACCACAACAGATGAGGAAGAGGAACCAGCAGGGACCCTGTTTTCATGTCACTTGTCCCCCGGAACATGTCCTTGCTAACTAACATCCTTGAATCTGAAGAACTCCTCCTCAGAAATTCTCTTTAGGTTCTGACAACCTGTCTTCTCTGTCATGCCGGACCCAGAGGTGGTATGTCATGAGATGCAGCATCACTGGAGTGCATTTCTCTGATCCAGTGTTAATGCTTGAAACAGGATCTGATCTCCAGGGATTTCTGGCCCAGACCATGTACCTTTTTGCAACGGTTTTTGAGAGTAAGCTTCTAACTTATTAGCAACATTCTCGGTTACCCCTTTGCTGGCCTTATCCTTTCCTCAGGTGCCATTTTGTTCTTTACACAGTCCTGTTGCCTGGCCTCCCATTCTAGATTCCTATTGAACCACTGAACCCCAGTGCTGCCTGGCTGCTGATCCCTGTACCCACCTCTTGAAACTTGAATTTACAATAGACAGAGAACAGCCAGCTTTGCAACAACCTGACAACAGAAGGGAGCTCCAGCATGACACAGTTAAGCTAGAAGGTTTCACTAGCAGGTTTTCAAACAGGCTTCACTAGCACATTTCTGCTCAAATAGGTATGTTTTAACATTTTGGTAGAAAATAACCAAGGCAGGAGTTATACAAGCCTCCTTTGGTAAGGAGTTCTGTAGATTCCCTTTTCTCACATGAAACACTTGGTAGGAGCCTTAAAAAATCACTTCATGCATATGGGCATATTTTGCATTATGATTTGATTAAAAGATAAAATGAGTGAAGATCCCTCCCCTCCCCTCACCACCTAATTGGATGATTCATTAAATAACTGGAGTATAAAATTCTACACCATCACTGGTGGTTAATTTTCCTTCATTTTCAGCGGTTATTCTTGGGAACATAGCATCTTTTATGAGTCAGACGGATGGCCCACAAAGTTGACACTCTTTATCCAGATGTGGCTGAGGAAAAAAAAAAGGAGAGAAGCGACAAGAGAGAATTGCATTAATACTGTACGGAAAGTTGGACTGAGTTGTCCCACAAGGGAAACATAAATTTCCTGTGCTGCTTAATTTTGACTCTTCTGATGAATATTTTTAGAGGCAAAAGCTGAGTTTCTTAAGTTTTCAGTCTAATCGATACATATCAGGTCCAGAGATGGAAAAACAGAAGTAAAAGAAAGGCAAAACTCTGAGGAAAAATCACCTTCTCTCCCTTTTCTACTAAGCAATCAGGATGTGAAGACATGTCACATGGAAAGTGAGTCATGACTCAGTATGTCTATTGCTGTGTCATTTGTTATGGACCTTCCTTAGAAAACAACTTGGGCTGCAATCCTATGGAAGTATGCCACATTTAATACAATGAGACGTACTTCTGAGTAAACATTTCACAATTTTATCCAGTCTGGGCGAGAGGGGGGTTATGCTATAGGTTTTATTGTGTAATATTTATTCTATGTATTATATTTATGAAGGTTGTTAGCTACCTTGGGCGTTCACTTGGTGAAGGAAAGGCAGGACAAAAATCCATTAAATATATTTTAAAAGTGCATTGAACACTTAATGCTCTATATACATGCCAAGTGTGATTAATGTCCGAATTTTTGTAATTCCTGTAAGGATTGTGTGCTCTGAATGAGCTGGTCTCTTGGGAACAGTGAAGTCACATGCACCATGATGTGGTTCCTAGAGATGGGGGTATTAACATAATGCTCATCCCTCAGCAGAGAGCATTGATCCCACCATGGGCTGTGATAAAGTTGCAACCAGATGAATGTCACAAAAGCAGTGTTGATCAAGCTCAGAGCTCCATTTTCAGTGCTGTTAGGACAGTGCCGTGTATTTACACACATATGGGCAGATGCAGCATCAAAGCATCTGGTGTGAAGTGCTGATAGTTCTCTGTAGGAAACTTGGCACTTTTGGGTTAGCTCTATGATGAAAAACTGCTGTAGCCCCCTTCAACTGAACAGAATATGGATAGCTGACCCCTATTAGGTCATATGAAACAGTCCCTAATGGAACAAGAGGGCACAGTCCAGCACTCCTTCCCAATCCTCATTGAAATATGTTCATTTTATGGGTCTCATGCCAGGGAATGTCTCAGGGAATTGTGCCCCAAGTCTTTAATTTGCAGCAGCTGGCTGCGCATTGTTTTCTGGCCATTTTTGAAAGAGACCTTCCTCTCCTCCTCGTGCTTGTGCTGACTCAGCCTCACTTCCCGGCTGGAGATGGAATTTTGTTGTGACTGGTCCCAAGAGTGGCTCATCACGCATGCTTCATGCTAGTCATGTATTAAAGCTGTCTGTTTTTATTACAACCTCACTTTCCAGGCAATTTGTCGAGTCTGTTTTTCTTTATTTTCCATTGGGAATGGGTGCTCTGGTTCCTGCTAGTTTTTTGCCAGACACTGACTCACATCTCTGTAAGGAGAGCTTAGTGCTTTTTTTCATTTTCCTGAAGGTATTTCATAATATGGGGAGGGGTGGTTGGGAAATTAACAGCCATGTTTCAAACCCAACTTCATTCCCTTTTGGTCACGGTCTCTCCAATGACCCCATCAGACTAGAAGTTGGAGGGTAATCCCATAACTGGCAGCATGGTCAGTGCAGACAAACGGAGAATTTCCTAATTATGGGCTAAGCAACCCATAATTAGCTTAGATTGCTTTCAAGAAGAATTCAGATTTGGCTTGTAAGAAAAATCCTGCTGGATCACAGTGGTGTAGCTATGGGGGGGGGACTAAGTATTGCAGGTACCACAAAATGCTGTGTAAGTGGCCACTCCCAGTTGCCGTCAGAGCCATTCAGGGCAGTGATGGCAATGCTTCAGGTTTCAGTAATGTTCAGCAATGTTCACACAAATCTGATGTGAGAGCACTGCTTCCTATGTAGACAAACACTTTGATACCTTTTCTTAACAATCCTTAAAGGAGAAGATGTTCATAATGCCAGTTAAAAGGTTTATAAAAATGTAAGCCACGTTTCAGGCTCAAACCCCATATAAAAACTCTGGGCTTCCACTGGTTGTGTGCAGATGTAGCTTGTGTAATGCTTGTTCAATGCAGATGTTTCTGGTGTTAAGCTTGCCCAACAAACCATTCCATCACTCCTCCACACTTGGCTGATGTGTACCTAAGGGCGCAATCCTAACCCCTTGTGTCAGTGCTTTCCAGCACTGGCATAGCGGTGCCAATGGGACATGTGCTGCATCCTACAGTTGAGTGGCACTAATGGAGGCCCCCTCAAAGGAAGGGAATGTTTGTTCCCTTATTTCAGAGCTGCATTGCCCTTAAGTCAGTGCTGGAAAGCACTGACATAAGGTGTTAGGATTACGCCCTAAGTGACCTTGACCCAGTGACTGCATTGCCACCACCCACTGGTGATGAGGGGCTGGAAGTCTGCCCTAAAACAAGCTATACAAAGCAGTTCCCTCACTTATCCAGCCCCTGGCTCTTCCCAGAATCTGCAAACCTAACATCTTCAGCAAATCAATGGAATTGATGGTTGAAACCTACAATGTTTCTACAAGTCTATTGCCCATACAGCCACCTCATAAGTGGAGAATGTGAAAAGAATGGGGCATGGGGCAACAGTAAGGGGCAGATCAACCACAGGGTAGAATGGGAACTATATGTTTCATATATTGTGGTGGTAGGTTTGCAGCTCTGAAATGTATATTTCTGAATTTGACACTGCAGCTATTTCCCAACATGTGTACTTTTTAAAGGACTTTGATCTTCAGGGAAGTGTTTAAATTGGACAGTGTTTATTGGTCAGTGGAAGAAGTGATGGGTGTCTGAAATGTGCTTCCCACATGTCTTCAGTATCTCAGGCAAATGGATAAACATACAATGCTTTCTGAAAATGAATGAAGACTTTGCAGGAGCCACCACCACACCACATGGTCCCTTGTGCATCAAAAGGTCTTTCCACTCCACTGATACTCTCTCAGCTTTAAAGAGCAATAAATGTTCTGGTTAAGTTAACAGAGCATATGTGATTTATATGTGTTCCACCTTAGCTATTCACCTTAAAATTTACAGAGGTACATATACTTGTATATTCTAGTATTTATTAATGACACTTCTATCCTGCTCTCCAAGCTTATGGAGAGCTTGGTGGTCTCCCTCCCAGGGTCTAATTACATCCATATTTTCCTTGCTTCATCAGGGCAACAGCTTCAGGTACTCTAAACCCACACACTTCTTTGGACAGAGCTGTTCTCTTGCCTGTTTGTGTCTGTGAACAGAGCCTATGGATATACTGACTATATTGATCATTTGTAATCAGCATCCAAATCAATTCAACATAGCTGTTTTTCCTGTGGTGATAGTAAATCCTGACTTTTAGATGTTTATCTGGAAAATCCTGAAAATTATATGGCCATTATGCTGTACTGGTTTAAATTCCCTTCTCCTCTAGAATCTGTGGCATAGTAAGCAAGGGACAGGAAGGTGGTCCACCTTGTGTGCCAGACAGGAATGTGTGCACAAAGTGTGAATTAGCACACGCTCCAGCCTCTTCCCAAGTGAAAAATCAGTCTTTGTGTAGAGGCGGGATCAGCAGCAGCACAAGCCAAATCCGGGCTCCTTCCTGGGCCTGATCTGCCTGCACAGATCAATGTGGACTTGATACCCCAAGGAGACCTCCAGCAGGCAAAAATCCTCCACGGGATGCAGTATTGTCCACACTAGCACTGCTGTATCACTGTGCGGGGACTTTGGTTGGATTGGGCTGTCAGGCTACAATCCTCTGCATGCTTACTTAGGAGTAAGTCCCATTGAATTCAATAGGGTTTACTGAGTAGACATGCTTAGGATTTTGCTGCCAGTGTCTAATTTTGGCCACAGAAGACAGTGACTACAGTGTTTTTCAACTCCAAACTGACCATCACCATTTCCAGATGTGCAATAAGGCTTGAACTCATCTCTCTCCAGGCTCCTTTTCAGTGTGTGCAGCAGCCAACAGCACTGTTTAGAACATATGGAAAAAAGCACCAAGTGTCTGACCTTCTGCTGGGAGAAACGGTTCCTTGAAGATCAGCACAGTTTGTATTTTGCATAGAAACCAGGACTAAGTATACAAACTTAAACCACCTTTTCTTCCTAGTATTCAGTCTGTAACCCCTGACAGTCCAATAGATAGGTTGGTAGGTAGGGAAAATACCATATGATTTTTAGTATAGAGTTCTGAATTACTGTATTTATCAGATCTTTTATGGAAAATGAAAGAAAAGGAAATACTATGTATAGTTGATGAGTATGCACCCATGCTCAACATTTTATATATTTTTATACACTCGTTTATTCCCATACTATTGCTTGGCCCCTACTGAGAAAACATTTTCATTCCCATTCCTACTTGATAAAAACCTCAAAGAAAATTAGGAGTTAATGCTAAGAAGACCCAGAGCAACACATAACATCACCTTATAAAACCATGTGTCATACAGTAGCACACCACTACAGAATAGCACTGAGAACCCACTATTAGGCAAGACAGTAGGGCTGCACGAGAACTATGTGCAAGAAGTAATTGGAGAGCCAGGTAAATGTGCATAGGAATGTACACCAGTGTTCCTCAAGGTTTGTCCTCTGCCGTACCGTTTCACATGGTCTGCCTATTTGAAGTACTACCGGAAGTACACTGGAGGCCAGATATGATGTGACAAACACCATTAAGAGGCTCAGGTGGACAGGAGGGCTTTTTTGATTATGGAAAGGCCTCCTACCACTGTTTGTTGCATCACATTCCTGGTCTCGCTGCTGGACAACAAGTGTCTGGAGCACCTCAAGTACCACTGGTGGTGCCAGAAGCGAGCGAGAATACCAGGATGCAGGTCTCTTGTTGTCTTGTGTGCTCCCTGAGGCATCTGGTGGGCCACTGTGAGATACAAGAAGCTGGACTAGATGGGCCTTTGGCCTGATCCAGCAGGGCTCTTCTTACGTTCTTAAGTTCCATACCACTGACTGAGAAACACTAATGTACATATAACCTACACAGTCTCCATAATCACACTTTACAGAGGGAAAGTGAAAATGAAGTGAAATTGCACGAGCGTTTCTATGCTTGTTTGCCTTGGTCTATCAGGGGCATGTCTCTTTTGCTGCCCTGCTACTGCTCCTTCCAGAGGTGCAATAGCATTGTAGCTACTGCTGCTTGATACCGGTCAACCTCCTGCACTAGCAAGGTCTCATGAGGTGGTAAGCTCTGGGAGATGATGGATTTGTGGAAGGTGTCCTGCTTGTACCCTGTGCCAGCCCTTCACCTCCACTGGCTACCCACTTTTTAGCATGACTTCAGCTAATCCCAGTTGACACCTCCTTTCCTCAGGCCACCACGAATACTTCCAGCTTGCTCAGCAGGCTCTGGAGAATAACAAAATGTTGAGGATGTTGACAGGGCCTTCATATTCAGCCAGCCAAAAGCAAGCAGGAACAGCAGATGTGGCATCATCAGAGCCTGAACAGCGAGCAACAAAAATAGGCGCTGCAACCACAGTGCTGCTTCCTCTGCCCACTGGATCCCCAGAGCCTGTGCAGTAAGGGGATTTTTGCTTTTTGTTACTTTTTAGTTTGCACTCTTTCTGTGCTCTGGAGCTAGTTTTCCTCAAAACATCTTCCGTTTAGGAAGCATGACTCACATTCAGCTGGACTCCCATCTGCCAGAAGTCCAGGTTGAAAGACCATGCAATGTGGATGAGACGGTCTTTTTCCAAGCCAGCTGCCAAGCAAGGGGATGGCTCATGGAGAATCTTTGCTGGAAATTTCTGGTTTAGAGCTGGGCACGTTTGCAAAGCAAGAAAGTGCTGGGGTTAGTGAAAAGGTCTGCACTCTTTTTTATGAATGGCTTTTTTGCTCTTGCATGGAAGGCGTGCCTCTTTTTCCTGCTCCTAGAGAACAACTAGAGACCAGATAAACATTGCTTACGTTTGTAATAATAGGGGGCTGCTTTGTGTTAAGGCTTGGAAGTAAGTCCCAGTCTGTTAAACTGACTTCAACCCAGGTTGCTGTACACAGCAGTGTGGCCATTAATTCCTGCTCAGAACAAGTCGGGCCCCTCACCTTTTCTTTCCCTTCTCTTCCTGAATGCTAATGTCAACTATGGTAAAGTAGGCTATAAACATGTCTGAACATTTAATGACTTAAAAGCCTGTACCTTCCTCAGATTTGACCCCAGCCATTTCCCAGGGTTGCCTCTTTCTCCCATCCCTGTCCCTGGAAACGGAAAGGTCTCCACCCCACAATTATGCTCACCAATGCCATGTGATCTTTATTGATTTTTATCCATTTTATCCTGCGTTTACCAGTGCGCACCTGTGGAACTTGGCTCCCTTGCACCCATTCTATCAGTCTTGTGGCTTGACCCATTCTGGTAAACCCATCCTTGGCCATGACTGATGACTGCAGTGGTTTGATTTCATTGCGTACTGATTCAAGCTGCAAACAGTTCACATAGTTAGGTGAGTGGACCACAGGCTGAATCAACTCCAGTCTAAGGTCCCACCTTATTTTTTCCCATCCCACTTTGAACCCTGGGTGTTAATAGCAGAGCACGAACTACCTGCAGTTCTCTCCTCCAAGTATGAAATTGATGTCTAGCCAGCATGGTTCGTGGTTTGAGCGCAGCAGCACCTGGTAGGTACAAGCAGCTGGTAGAATTCCTGCATCTGTCTAATGCAGTTTAACTTACAGTAATACATTATCATTAAGAGTTATTTTAATAAGCAGTGGTTAGGAAGGCCTACAGTAGCACTGGATACATCATTGTTTGTTTTGGAATTTTGCAAAGTATTCCATATCTAGTAGGATCTGAAAGCTGACAGAGCCTCTGATGATTTCTCTATTAAGTTTGCCCCAGCTGGTCTATGCTAGAAAGTACTGGTCAATTGGGAAGGGTTTCCAGAAAATTCCGTTTAAAAGAGGAAAGCAATAAAGCAGTCCTGCATGCAGCCAGCATATACCTTTGGCTACATCTCACACCCACTGGCTTGTGCACAATTCCAGTGTAGTCTATTTCAGTTGCAAAAGGACACAGGGACTTGTCTTTGGGGACAATGCGGCAAGATACTATATTGTTCTCCTGTAAACATGATTTGGCTTTGATTGAGTAAAAGGTGATGTTTTACTTGCTTTATTAGACTCTTAAAAAAAAAAACTTTGTGTATTCTAACAGTTTGAAATTGCAATGATTTTATGAAGGACAGGCTCTAAATATTTTAAACAAAGAAATCATTACATGTCTATAGCACTATATCATTTTTTTTAACTTTGTTTCGTTGGTCCTTATTCACCATCACAACAGTGCAGTCAGTCAGGGGGGGGGGGGGAAGCCTTTTTTCCTTCAGTGTTATAAGTGGAATAACTGAGGCTGAGAGGGTGGAGCTTATCTCAAACTGTCCACTGAAATCTGATCCCCCAGTCCATGGATTCCATACAATCCATACAAACCTCTCAGGGCATGGCAGCTGTGGTTTTCAAGTATCCTATTATCCCTTCCAACAGTCTCAGCCTGCGAAGTGGCAGTCGTGTGCAGACCAGAAATGCTTGAAAACAACAGTTGGGGATATCAAGTCCAAAGTTCAGCCCATTGTAGCAACATGCATACAATAGCATCTGCAAGGCAGCTTAGGACTACCGGGGAAAAAAATGCCATGGGCTGAGAGGGTTGTTTGAATCAGCCTTTATCTAATAGACATTCCTGGGATGCTGGGCATTAGATGGGTTGTGTCAGAAAGGGTGTTCTGTTGCTAATCTTAATGTCATCATTGCACAACAAGGTTTCACAAGGCTGGCTCCAGAATGAGTTTACTATGTGTTAGAATCAATCACAAATTTAGATGCTGTTGGAGATTGGGAGTGTCTTTCTCAATATGGACAGTAATTATTCAAATTAACTCTTCCCATATGCTAATATATCACCAGTAGAAGTTGCTTGTAAAGCCTGGTGTAATTGGGTGTTGTATGCCTGCATGAATTGTCACCCACCACACTGAATGCAGCCCACTAGTTATGATTTATGGCCTACCTAGGCAAGTAGTGGTCTATTGAGCAGACTTCCATGCCTGCATACATGCTGGTGAACTGCGCTCAGCATAGAGGGTCATTAGCTGTTCAGACCCATAGTACCCTTTGGTCAGACCATAGACCATAGTGGGCTTTGGTTAGAACTATGACTGGCATGCTGCATATCTTTTTTGTTTTCTTGTCCTTATGTTCAAAGTCTTTGTTCCACTTGGTATTTCTGGGTTTGTTTGTGTGTGTCCAAAAATAGATACACATGCATGCACCCATCAACTTAGGAGACCATTTGAGTGGAGGGCTCCATGAGTCCCGGAGTTCATGGAGTCCATAAGCACTTAGGAGAATGTGTTCCTACAATTCTGTGTACATTACTTGGAAGTAAGTTCCCCTTTGTTCAATGGGGCTTACTTTCAGGAAAGTTTGCATGGGGCTGCAGTTTAAAATTTAGGGTGCCACTCTCCAGGACCGACCTAGAGACTTAAGAATCAAAATCTCGATGTGATGACTGGAAGCAATCCTGGGGATTTTCATAGGACCTCCAGGAATTTCCAAGATTACATCATGTTGGAAAAAATATCTCCAGGAATAGCTTCAGTCAGAGTTGGCACCCCTACAGTCTTACCCGCCTATTCATATTAGCTCTACCAACCCTGGTCATTTTTCCTAGGAATCCAGACCCAGAAAGATGGGACGGAAGTGCTATGCCTCTGTTGAAGCTCAGCTAGTAAGCTAAGGACTGTCCCAAGCGCAGAAGGAGATGCAAAACATCCGTGAGAGAACTACTTGCAAATGCAGCAGTTGGCAAGAGTGGAAATGAGAAACATAAGCATTACTGTTTTCATAGTTCACTCTCACACAAGAATCAGGGCTGTATTAACCCATGGCTGGACTCCTAGGCTTTCAGGTATTTTGGGCCCCCTCTGGCACTTCAGTCTTTCACCCCACTCCAGCTGACAGCCTGACCCTGGTACTGTAGGTACTACACTGCAGTACATAGCCCTATATCCATTTTTAGGGTCTCCTGATGAATTCTATTGATAATTTTTATTGCACGAGTAGAACTCTTCAGGAAAGCATATTTTGGGGGTATAGTTGTTCAATACTATAATATTTTTGAAGTGAATAAAATTTTTATTATTTATTAAAAATATATAATTTATGGATAATTGTTTTAATACAAGAGACAATGAGTTTCACTGCAATAAGGAAGCAGTTAATTATCTTATTAATAGAGGCACAGTGCAAGTACCAAGTGCCTTTAACCACTGGAGCCCTAAGGCGTAGGTAACAGTGCCTCCACACAAAAAAAGTGACTGGCCCTTAGTTCCTGCAGGGGCTCCTAAGCTTTAGTCTAGTCAGCCTTATGAATAATACAGCCCTGGAATCTTTTTTTGATTCTGGTATTCTAACAGCATTGATTTGTTTTTACTGACTGCCTTCCCTGTTTGGCCGGAAGCTGGACTGATATGGTTTGGAAAGAAAGTGAAGAGTTGGGGCTTGTGAAGACAGGGAGGCAGGCAGGGAGGCAGCCCATGGAAAGTACAAGGAATCAGTTTGGCAGGGGAACAGAGAAGAGCTCAGGGGTTGGCAGTACACAGTCAAGTTGTTGAATAGTAGCAAATGCCAATGGCAGACTTGAATTGATCAGAGACTCTTCAATCCAACCGCCAGGCTTTTCTCACAAAATCCATTTTATTTGTGCTTGACTATTTTGGAGTTACATGGAAGCATGCCCCTGACAACTGCAGCCTTCCTAGGCCGAAATCTCCTGGCAGAATAATAAGGTTGGTTTCTAATTCTTGAGAATTGAAATGTAATCGTTTCCCCTTTGTTTGGCTTTCGGTTCCTTCGGGTTTTCTTAGTACCACAGACATGGTTTTACATCGCACTTGGGTTAGTCAGTGCAGATTACACAGTCTGATGCAGATTACATGTGATAAAATTCTCTCCAACAACTCAGGAGACCATTACAGATGATGGACTTACCATAATGACCACAAAATGGTTTGGTATAATGTGGGTAATGGCAGTATTCACCCACATGCTTTTCAGGTAGGATGCATGTTCATGTCATGAGCAATGAAGGCACTCTCTATTAGCACTCTAAAAAAATGGGTTTTCTCCTATTTCAAACGTTGGGCCATTTTCAGGGATACATGCTTTTATTGAAGATCTGCACCTATCATTTTACTCCTATATTTGCAAAATTACAGGTAAGAACTAGATCTTTGGGGGAAGAAACATTCCCTTTGTTGTCTGTTAACTTTGAGGGTTTTCCTTCCAGAGTTTCAAATGCATTTAGAATGCCATAGGGCAGTGGTCTTCAACTATTTTTGTGCCATGTCATCAATCAATCAATCAATCAATCAATTATGAGACTGGGGATTCTCCACCAATCCCCCCCCCCGGGCCTGATCTGCCCACTCCTGTCGCTGCCTGCCCCATCCATCCCATTTCCCCCTACATATTGTGTCTTCACAACCCTGTGAGATAGCCATCCTTAGGAGCTGTGGGGCAAGATAGCAAGAAGAGGATGTGCAGGATTCTATCAAGAATATTTTTGGTGAGGCAGTACCATTATTAGATTGGATCCAAGCCATGTCTTGCACAGGTTTTGAAATGTTGCTGGGAAACACCCCCTCCCCCCAATGAAGCTTCTCAACCACATTGGGGTCATGACCCATAGGTTGAAGAACACTGGGGAAAAGTGAGTTGGGGAAGCAATTAGGAGAGGCAAAGTGAGTGGAGAAGAATTAAACCCCATGTTCACTCTGAATTGTTCACTCCTCCTAAACTGGCTTTTCTCAGGGCCAAGATTTAATTACATGCTCTGATTATCTTAAAACAAAGAAATGGGGAAGAAATGGATTTGCAAGTATTTTTGGAAGCATTGTTATTTTATCACTGTGAATATTCTGTCCAGCTCCATCTTGTCAAATTTATAAAGGAATGGAATAGACACTATTTAATTGGCTGCTCAAGGCAATTCTTCAGGTTGAAATCTCCTCTGATTCATTTTAACCTCTTTTCTTTACCCTTGCCAATCTCTAAAATGGCTTTGCTAGATCCTGGAGACATTCACATGGTGATATGACTGGCGATTCCTCAACTAACCACCGTATTTGCATGTTGTGTCTTGGGAATCATGAATGTCAAGATAAAAAATGGTTTGTTTTGATTAATTCTAGCTGGGGGGAGGAGCTTCATTGTAAAATGCAACATTTTCTGTTTCTCCAGCTAAAATTTCTGGGAAGGGAAAATTTCCATATCATATTACAAGTGGGAGAGTTAATACAGTATACCAATTTTGAGAAAAAGCAATGAACCAGATTTGTCTAGTTCAAATGTCATGTTCACCAACTGGAATACTTTCTTGGCAGCCTTAGGCAAACTCATTTTCTCAGCTTCCCTTCTTGCACCTACCATTTGTGGATGATAATTTTGGACTACCTTACAAGACTATTGTGTGTGAAAAAACTGTTGAGTGTGAAATATAGTGAAAAGCACATTTCACTATAGTGAAAAGCACATATAAGTTAGCCATTTTTCAACCACTGTGCCATGGCACACTGGTGTGCCATGGATGGTCTGCAGGTGTGCCATGGGAATTTGGGGGAGGATCATTTGTTATTAGGGCCACTGGGGGATATGAGCCCCTGCTGTCAGTGTGGTGTGCCTTGTCAATTGTCAAAAAACTGATGGTGTGCCTTGACAATTTTAGTGCCTTATCAGTGTGCCATGAGATGAAAAAGGTTGAAAATCACTGATAAAAGTTCTAGGACCCCAAAGTTAACTAACTCCCCCATTGCAGATGCAGCTGTGACAATGGGGTGCGCACTCTTGTGTAGCAGGGAGTAGTCAAGGAGTCCTCCTCAAGGTAAGGGAACTTCCGCCCCCACTTCCCCAATGGTTCTTCTCAAATCTACTCCAGCTATTTTACTGGCCTAAGTCTGAGGAGAGTAAGAGAAAGGAAAGAAAAGGAATAGGGAAAGGATCCTGGGGCAAGTTGCTGCAACTGGGATCCACACCCTCCCTGTTCCTCCCACCACACACTCCCATGCCAGCTTACCTGCACTTCTACAAGTAGCCAGTAGTCACTGAAAGCTGCCATTTGCAGTGGTGGCTCCAAAATGGCTGGCAGTTCCACACATATGGCCATTTATGACAACAGAAACTCTATTCCACAGTTGTAACTGTTAGTTAAGATTGGGCTGTAAATGTTGTTTTATCATGTTAATTGGCTCCTGATAAAGAATATGGTAAAATTCTTGCTTTCCACTGAGAAGAATGAGCTACAGTGGTATATATGTAGATTTAGGTCTTTCCTTGGTTTTATCACTACCATGATGAGAGAGTTTACTTATCCTCATGACCTAACCTTTAAGCAATGTGTGCACTAATGTAGCTCCTGTGTTTGGTTGTGATAGTACTCCTGCTGGGAGTTCTAAACAAACTGGGAAAGGACCATCACATTTCTTTTAATGCTGCTGTTCTGCAGTTTTAATCTGGGTGCTTGTTTTTAGTTAACCAAAAATCACGTCTGTTTTTATTTAAATCAGCAGTGGGGTTTGTGCATTGATTTGTTAAAAAAAATTTTTTTAATATTGTGTTGTGATTATTGATGTGTTTGATTATGAATTTTTAGACACCTGGAGCTCTGGAACTATGGGATATAATATAAATCCTCTAATAATGTAAAGTATATGTTTTCACGCAGAAGGTTCCAGGTTCAATCCCCAACATATCCAGGCAGAACTGAAATTTCTGAAATTCTGATGAGCCACTGCCCATCAGTACAGACAAGACTGAGCTAAATGGACCAACAGTCTAACTCCTTATATAGGGGGGTCCTTGTTACCCACAGATTTCAGATCCATGGATTTGACTGAACGCGGATCGTAAACCTGCTTTGGAGGACCTCAAAGGACCTCCCAGATGTGAGCAGAGGTCACATCCAGGAGGCCTTTTGAGGCTCACAGAGGTTGCACACAACCTCCCTGTACCTCAGAAGGCTTTCCAGGAGCTTTATGAAAGGCCATTCCAGCAAAAACTGAAGTTCCTGTCAGAAGGCTGTGGCAGGCCTTCTGAGGAGCAAATAGGTCACATACTATCTCTCTGTGCCTCAGAACATCTCTGGACATGACTGGATGGCGCTAGAAGTCCAACCGCAGGTTTCATTATTCACATATTTTAGTATCCATGGAGGCCTGAGAATGGACCCCCTGCAGGTTCCGAGGATCTACTGTACAGCAGTTTCATACGTAATCTTATAATTGCCATCAGTAGATTCCCATATATACGTGCACTGAGAGTTCAAGCCCCAATGAGCACATTTCCACATTCCAATTCTCTGCTCATTCAGCTGGAAAAAGAAAAGCATTAAACACGATAGAAACTGAGCTTGTGAATGAACTGTGGCAAGAAGCCCAACCTTAAAGACATAACAGCTGTAATAAAGCAAAAGATTAAGTTGGAATTGGATCTCTTTGTAATCTTGCTGAACCTCCTTAAGAATTCTAAGGTTTATAAAAAAAAAGTCTCTTATTGAAAACATGTCAGTGGCAGCAGCAAAGATCCTGGTCAGGAAAAAGGAAAGAAAGAAACAGTAACAGCAAAGCTCAAGAAGCCTTTTTCAGTGGCTGAAATGGAAAAGGTTTCTGGATTAATATGGTTTAAAATGGAACGGTACTGAATTGTTGCAATAATGGCATTGTTTATTGGATATTGGATATATACATTATCACAGTGGAGTGCAATTGCCTTTGTGGGTGGAGAGGCCGTAGCTCAGGGATGGAGCAGCAGCTTTGTAAGTGGTAGGCAGCAAGTTCAGTCTGTGGTATATCCAGGTAGGACTGGGGAAAACCCTGTCTGAAATCCTAGAGAGCCACTGCTGGTCAGAGTGGACAATACTGATCTAGATCAGTGGTCTCCAAACTGTGGCATGCCGTACTCTAAGATTATCCATCTGGGCATGGCAGTGGTGAAGCCTTACCATTCTTCTCCACCGCCAGCATTCGTTGCCCCCGGTCTTCACACATACTCGCTGTGGGCAGCCCTTTCCACCACCTGTTACCCCAGAAGCCTCTGTGCCCTGACTTCCTGGCAGAAGCAACTGCCCAATGTGAGTCTGTGTGAAGATAAGGGGCAACGAATGTTGCCTGCAGCATGGAACGGTAAGGCTTCCCCACCACCATGCCACACCCAGACATAATGTTGGAAAGTCAGATCTGGCCTGTGGGCCAGGGTTTGATGGCTCCTGATCTAGGTGAACCAAGGGCCTGACTCAGCATAAAGCAGCTTTATATGTTCAACCTGTGCCAGTTAGAATGAACATCAGTTCATTCTATTATTTGATTTTATTTATTATTACAATTATTTGTTTTTTTGAAAATATTACTATTATTTCAATATTTCATTTAAAACAGTAAATCAATCAATCTTGTAAACTAAGTCAATATGATCATTCTCATATTACACCTGGGGGAAGAGCAGCTGAAACAGAGGCAGTACCATACTATGTGGGAGGGTGGGGGGGTGTCCCACGTATATACCAATCTTTACCTTGCCCCAAGGCCCAGCATAACCTGGTTCTGTTCCCTGGCTGAATGATAGTGGCTTGCCTCAGATCACCAAATTTATCCATGGCTGGTAAAACACTTGTTTCCTACAGTTTGTCTCAACAAAACGTTGTAAGTCTCAGGATGCAGCAAATGGAAAGCACAAGGGGATAAGGTGCTATTAGACTGGAGATATAGAGCAAACTCAGATAAGTCCAGTTAAGCACGCCATGTTGCATCCCACATAGAAAATCTGTTCAAACGTAATCAGCGAGTCTGATGAATGAGAAAACTGACCATCCAGATGACAACTTTCTAACCTCTGCAGCAAGTCTGTACATACTTAAGAGCACTTCTAAATTCCTTCATTTACTAAAGAACATGCTGCTAGCTTAATCATTCAGTACTCCAATCCCAGCGTAACAGTTTCAGCTTGCTGTCTACCCAGCGGTGCCCTCTTACTAGTTTATTCAAGGCTCTTTTATTCGGTAGTACGAAAAAATCTGTCCATTTGCCAAAATGAATAGTCAGATATATATTTATATATATTTGTGCACTGCCACAAATAAGCCCAGACCAGCTGCATAGCCACACAGAATGAGAACAAGACCATGAAAGTTCTTCCAATATAGAATGAACAATAACAGAGATTGCCGTATTTATGAGGTGGAAAAACATCTTTGACTTCCATTAGATTGGCTTTCTTGTAACCTCTATTACAATTTTGGCTTAAGGTCACTGGGTTATGCCTGTGAATGTTTCTGTGTTATTCTTCAAATATGTTTCTTTTGAATATGGGAGAGAGGACACATGGAAAGCCATTTATGGTTTGGTACTGCTGTTCCTTCTCAAATAACTGGTAAGTGCAATGTGTCAGACATGCCAAAAATGGTGACTCCCTTTAAAATCTGATTTTTATGCTCCTGTGCAATGGGTTTAGCTTGCTAAATTAAAAATTACGAGGAAAAAATGGAACTTTGTCAACCGTTTAATGAATTCATTTTTTAAAATAACAACAGGATTTGTTGATTTTAGCCCAACCACATTTATGGGAAGCACATGGTTGGAAAAGGAACTTTATTAATCAAAGTTACTTTTGCTTCTGTTATGCATGCATGTTGGTCCGGGTTCAGCACTTAGTATCATTAGGAAGGGTTGGAAACGACCCTTGTCTAAGACCTCAGAGAGTTATTGCCATTCAGGGTAGGCAACACTGAGGTCGATGAACCAATGGTGTGATTCAAAATATATCAGCTTCCCATGGTTTTTCTTATACTTGATTCAGGGGTATTGAACTATGTCCCTTCAACCACTGCAACTTAACACTTTTTCAAAGATATATATTCTAAATGAATTCCTAAGATTAAACTGGTGCCACTCAAATAAAAAACAAAAGACTTCAGTATATATTGCAAAGTAGACTGTGATTCTGTGACATTGCAGCAGCTTTAGGGTAACAGTCCAATCCAAATGGGCTGTCCCACCATCAGAACTCGCATTCCTCCAACAGGAGGAAGAGAATGGTAGAAAATCACTACATCTGCTGGTGTTGGTAAGTTGGCAGTGGGGGTGGGTGGTGGGAGGAACAGGTGGGAGGGGGCAGAATGGGGAGTTTTTGAGAGGGAAGGGGAGTAGGGAGGAGCAGAATGAGGGAAGGAGAGGGCAGGTTCCGTAGCATTCACTTGCGGCCGAATCCTCTCCTTCTCCACCACTCTCACACAGTGGCTCCTGCAGCCACTGTCACTGCAATTCCGGATCATGTCTGAGACCAGGTAGCCATGCCAGCATCCTCTGATTTTGAAGGAGGCAGGCACCACTTCTATCTCTGACAGAGCCTTTCGCGCCACTCCTGGCAGTGTGAAAAGCTCCATTAGAGCTTTTTCACACCACAAGAAGTGGCACCCACCTCCTCCGATTTCTGAGACGGTGAGCTTTGCTTCCAGCAGCACAAAAAGAACTTTTTTGCATAGCTGGAAACAGCACAAAAAAGCTCCAATATTTTTAAAAGGGGGAAAGGAGGAGGCGGCGTAAGTAATTGCAGTGACATCACTGTGTCATCACAATTACTTCTGGGTCAGGGGCGACAAGATGGGGGTGGCCCCTAGTGCAAAAAGCACCAGAACCACTAGTATTTGTTCCTTCGGTCAACCCTCAGCCTAAACAAAAATATTTGAGCCATAACTACCTTTGGTTTAAAAGTGTTATGGTTTTCCTCTGGTTTACATTTTAAGTCTGTAGCATAACCTACACCATACCAGACACTTAAATCCAGCAAGTAATCTTCCATAATGCAATAGTTGTGATTAGTATGGAAATCCTGTTAACTAATCTTCCATGGAGTAACAAGCATGATTAGTAATCCTCTGAAAGAAGCTGTCGAAGGAAAAGGAGATTGTACCCTCAGAGACACAGTTCTTGGAGATGATTTTACAATATGGAAGTTTTATTTAGTTATAAGAATACAGTTAATAGGTCCATGGCATTATAAAATTTTCATATAGTACTTTTGTCATCCAAAAATCTCCATCAAAATAGCAACATTGTCCTCAGAACATTATCATTACATCCTGATACCGTATTAAGGAGTCCCAGCCTCATATGACTGATTTTAATGTATTTGCTTCCTCCCCTAACTCTGTGTTTTTAATCACAGCAAATGTATTCCAAAGTTACTATCATTAATTCACAATCTATGATCCCATCGGCCAAATCCCAAGAGGGCCTTAGGATTTGCTAGCTGCCAGAACTAGCATTCCAGCAGCGTAAGGTCCTATATGGCTTATGTTTAAATTTTGATTGTGTTTTATCTTGAGCTTTTGGTCCTGTTTTTATTTTTTTTATTCATTCTTTTTGTTGTAGTTTGTGATTGCTTTTTTGTATGCGATTGTTCAAATTGGTATTGTTAACCATCTCGAGGCTTTGGTGAGGTAGGATATAATTTTTTAAAAGTAAAACAATGTACTACAGTACATTACAGGACATTACAGAGGGGTGTGTGTGTGTGTGTGTGCGCGCGTGCATGTGTGTGTGTGTGTGTGAAGAGAGAGAGAGAGACAGAGAGATCATTAAAAAATGCAATGCCTATCTGAATTCTAGAGCAGTACATTCCCAGAAGGACTGTACTACATGTTTTTGTTTTCAGAATGTAATAAGCTTAGCTATTAATTATAATTACACAGCTACAAAGACAGAGAAGTGCCATCAGATAGCTATGGATAACAGGAGATATAGTATTATGCAGCATTATCTGTGAGAGCTTTTATAGAAAAAAATCAAGTTTTTGGTATTATTACTTCCACCGATAGCCAAACGAGACACATCAGCAAGAATACTAGCAGTAATGGACTTGGCTGCACTCCAGAATGCACAGTTACTTCAACACACACAGCTGCAGTCCATTGGAATGCCTGGTCAGTATTTGGATTCCTTTGCACTGCCTTCCTTGTGGCGTCTTCATTGCGACGTTCAATAACAAGATAACCGCAAGAGCTGAGGTCACTCACATCTGCCTTTTGGACTGTCAAATACTGTGATTGATTAAGCAAGGGAATTTGTAACAGCAAACAGTATGAAGTAGCCATGTTAGTATTTTACAAGACAACCACAGTTATCCTGTTGAATTAATGTTTCAATGATTTCTGTCCAGATGCAAAGGATGCAGACTGCTGTCTGTAGTCCATTGACTCTGGAATGCTCTTCCTGAAATCACTGGTATTGCCGATAGTGAACTGAGGGCCAAATCTACCCATCTTTCCAGTGCTGGTACGGCTGTGCCAACGGGGCATGCATGGCATTCTATAGTGGGGGGCAGTCACAGAGGCCTCCTCCAGATAAGGAAATTTTTTTCCCTTTGCTCAGGACTGCATTGCAGTTGCACCAGTACTGGAAAGTTGGATAGGATTGGGCCCTGAGGCTGCAGTCCTATCCACACTTACCTGGGAGTAAGCACTATCATGGAACTTGCTTTTGAGTAGACATGCATAGAATTGGGCTCTGAGGCCACAGCACTGTTGTGAAAGTGTAGCCTTACAAGTCCTCCAACAAGAGGAATCATGTGACAGTCACCCAAGATGCATCTTACCATTCATTTACATCATCTGTTTTCAACCTGTTTCATTTCACAGCACATTGATAAGGTGCTAAAATCGTCAAGACACAATCAACTTCTTGGCACTGCTGGCCAGGGGCTTATATCCCTCAATGGCCCTACTAATATATGACCCTTCCCCAAATTCCTGCAGCACATCTGCGGACCATTAGAGACACACCAATATGCCGCAGCACAGTGGTTGAAAATCACTGTCTTAGGCCCCAGTACTTTCCAGCACTGGTGCAGCTGTGTCATTGGGGCATGCACTGCTTCCTGTGGTGGTGGTGGGCATTTATGGAGGCCTACTTCAGTTAGGGAATGTTTGTTCACTTTCCTCAGGGCTACATTGCAGCTGCACCGGCGCTGAAAGTTGGATAGGATTGGGTCCTTATGCGTTTAAAAATGATGCTGTTCTAGGAAACTCCTCTCTAGAAGGGCAAAATTCACAAACCAAGTTTTGATAGTTTTAGGTTCACAAATGAAGTCACCACTACAAAATGACCCACTGCAATTGCCTGGACAAAAACCAACATAAAATATGTCGAGGAACAGAAGGTATTTGTTGGGTTTATTGTTTGGTTTATTGGAGAAAGCTGGAAAATGTGTCATAAGCAAGCAAGCAAAGAGGTGGAGAACTCTGTTAAGAACATGGGGGGGGGGGAGAACCCTACTCAACCAGACCAAAGGCCTATCTAGTCCAACATCCAATTTTCACAGTAGCCAACCAGATCACTTTGGGAAACCTGCAAGCTGGAAGTGCAGGCAAAACCCCTCTCCTATTGCCAGTGCTTTTTTTGTTTAAAAAAAAAAAAAAGGTGCAGGAACTCACAACTTGTTAATCTTTTATTTATTTATTTTTTAATTTATTTAAAATAAAATATTATATTATATTATATTATTTAAAATAAAATAAATCTTTTATTTATTTATTTTTAAATTTATTTTATTTATGTATTCATTTCATTTCCCTTTCTTTAAATCCCCATTCCCTAACTACTTAAGAACTACTTAAGAAGAAAACGAGGGGAGATCTTCAAGAGAGAAGAACAAAAAGAGACGGACCACCTTGGGAGCGCACACCAAGGATTATATCAAGGCTTGTTGCATGTATTTGCAAATATGTAACAACCAAAAAATTTAATTAAAACTTTTAAAACATTTAATAAATATTGGTTAAAACAATTGACGAAGGCAAAATATAAAAAAAATGATTACATAGAATCACTCTACAGATTTGTTTGAACCCAAATCAAATAGCACACAGGGGAGAGGGGGCACAAAAGATGGGTTAATTGATTGATTGATTGATTGATTGATTGATTGATTGATTAACAAGTTATGGATCAAAAATCATGTGGTCACACACCCTCTATTGGCTCAAGACATTGAAACATGATTGGTGCAAAGAAAAGAACATCCCCCTGCCCACTCTATCACCACATCCTGTGGCCAGAAGTTCCACAGGCACTCAGTGTGAGTGGACGTCCCCAGGTTCTTGTGTTCTGTGAGGGGGAAAAGAGCACCCCCCTATCCATTGTATTTATCACCATGTCCTGAGGCAAGGAGTTCCACAGACACTCAGTGTTCCAACCCCTAAAATTCAGCCACTGAATTGAGGACGACAGATTCAGAACAGTCCAAAGAAAGTTCTTCTACACACATGTATAGAATTTGCAGCCACAAGATGTGGTGATGACCAATCCTAGGCATGTCTACTCAGAAGTCAGTCCCATTAGAGTCAGCGGGGCTTACTCCCAGGAAAGTGTGGACAGGATTGGGCTGAAGGTTGCTGGATGGGTGCAGGAAATTTGGTTAGGGCTGGGCTGCCCAGAAACAGACTGGGATAAAGAAGACAAGCAGATCAGCCTGGATGCTGCAGAAGAAAAGTGCATGGAGGGGGAGAAGAATACTAGACAAATGCAGACCAAGAGCCCCAGCCTAGGCATGTCTACTCAGGAGCAAGTCTCAGCAGTGCTGGCAGAAAGGCCAGAGCCTTCCTGTCGGTCCTGGTAGCTGCCCAGACACCTGCTGGAGCAGATAATTCTAGTGCATGAGCGGCAGGACAGTGGACAATGGGTGGAAAAAGAGGAGGTGGCAGCGATGGGGCGAAGTGAGAGTAGACTGGGCCTGGAAGGGGGGGGGCAGGATTGGCAGCACTGGCACATGCCATATCATATCCTATCCCCCTTCCCAAGCTTGAACCGCCAACATGGATCAACATGGACTTGCACCACCAATATCATGGCACAGGTTCGAGTCAACCCATTGTGGCTGCTGGTGCTTACCTGGTGCAAGGGGACAAAAAGACCTCCAGCAGCCATAATTCCCCTGCGGTTGCAGTGGAAGCCATGCTGGCACCACTGCATTGCCACATGGGAATTTAGTTAGGATTGGGCTGTAAACATTCTCCATGAATCTGTTTAACCAGGCTTTTAAAGCCTGGTTACTTAGGCCAAGAGAATGACTATAATGTAGTAAAGCTGTTCAAGGCAGAGAGGCGACTATATGCTCACACCTACCTACCTATATGCTCAGGAGAAAGGGAGCCCTTATGGCTCTTATGGCTTCCTACTCCTTCCTCAGCCAACCCCATCAATATAACTGTGACTTGGGAGGCATATGATGGCTCTGGTGGATTCTAGTGTTGACATCATTCTTTTCTCCCTTCCCATATAGTGTTAGTATAGGATTGTTCATGTACAAACACATATCAACAACTGGCCCCAAGAACAAAGTAAAACAGTAGCCTGCTTATACAGTAGCTTTTTTTTTCTTATCATGCACAATGAAAACTTCTGCACTACAAAAAGATATCTCTAGAGCAGATACTCAACTCCTTTTCAACTACATATTTTAGGCCAATCAGTACAAGAATACAGAGATACCATCAAAAAGGCATAAAGACATATTTATTGGTTAAGAGGAAGTAACAGCTTTGCTCTCACATCCCATTTATTACAAACAAAAAAGATACACTGAAGGTAGGAAGGGTATCGACAGGATTCTGCAGCACCTTTAGCCTTTTAAAAACGGTGGTTAAAATGTCCTCTTGGAGTTCCTAGAGTAGCTCCCATAAATATTTGAGTTGTACAGATAGTACCAATAAATCTGTTTAGAATGCTGCAGCACTGTTTATACATAAAAGAGAGCTATGAGCTTTGCTTGTCCAAATAGTTCTAAGGAAAAGGGATCCTGCTTTTTAGCACCTTGCATAAATATTTGCAGTACCTGTATACATTCCCGATAACCTTGTCTGTGTTGAAAAGATATTTACAACTTCCTAAAACATCCTTCCAAAATGTCCTCTCCGCGGTTTCCCTTGGACGGCAGAAAAATCTGGACGTTTAACGTGAATGATGCTTGCGTCTTGTGGAGGCATCTGCGGTCACTACTGTAATTTGATTTCCTGCCATTCTTCACTTAAACTGAGATGGAGCAGGCACTTCTTGGTGATGGATGATTACAAAATAGATCTCAAAATATATCCCCTGTAGGAATCCCAAAGTTGAACACTGTACCAATATATCATAGCAAGAACAGAAGAGGTGGAATATTTATATAAAATCTCTAGTGGTAGTTCCTGTAGGTTTTGCAAAGATCAGCCAAAGAGATTTTGACTTTATTGATAACTCAATTCAAAGTTTGCTTTCCAAAGGGGGAAGAGTCCCCATATAACCTGTCTGTAAACTTGTTGCATTTTGCCACATGCTGAGATAACCCACAGTTTGCAAAGCAGCCCCTGATAATCCTGTGACCAGTGAGATGTCACAACATGATGCATCAAGAGGCACAACATGAGGCACAAGAAAGTGGTAGTTTATTATCTGAAATTGCCCAACATGTTTTGACCATTGATCTTCCTCAAGGCAGAGTCTTCATGGGTCTTATTCTGGCTCACTGATGGGGAAAAAAACCTATAGCAGAGTATACACACACAGGAAAATCAGTAGTTGAAACACATTGTGCAGTTGTCAGGGCACAGATTGTCACTTTCTAGCAGTAGCTTGAGACCGGCTCCTCGCTTTGTTCTTTCGGTTTTTGGTGCTGCCCCCTCTTACGTCCTCCAGACATCACCCTGCATCCAGGAGATGCTAGGCCAAGTTCACCCAAGTCAGGAGCCATTGCAGGTCTGTGTGTTGCCTAGTTGTAGTTGGACTAGCAGTTGTTACAGAAGCTCTGGTCCTCTCCCCTCCCCACCCAGTTTTGCTCCTTCCCTGCCCACCCTCATGCGTACCACTTACTTTCCAGTGGCCACCGCTCTGGATCTTGCCACCATGTGCAACATCTCTGCGGCCTCTCTAGCTGTGGGACGGAAAGCTGTTTACAATGGCCATAAAGCAAACCCTGCCACCAGAATGCTAGTTCTGGCAGTGGTGGGGACAATGACGACAGCATTGGGCCATTAGTCACCGCTCAGAATGAGGCTTGAGAAGCAGAAATGCTGACCTTATAAAGAAGCTTTATTTCAGTTACAAGAAAGCACAGAATTAATTACATCCGTTTTACAATTATATCCGTTTCCAGTTTATTTTACTCATTTGTCCCTATGTTACTTTGCAGCGTGGTCCTTATCTAAGCAAACTCACTCAGGCATGCAACCAGAGTGGCCAAATTCTAGCACAGCAAAGTTTCTAAGGCTGACATTCCATCACACAGCCTGCATTCCTTGAAGCTTTGGCTTGCCTGAAGCTGGAGAGTCTGCTGTCTTCAGGCACAACAGAACTCCAGTTTTTTCTTCAGCCACCATGAAAAAGAGGTGTTTTTTCACTCACCCCGGGTAGTGCCAGCCCTCCAGAAGGTGCAGGGGGGCAGTTGGCCCCCTCTGCAGGCCTCGTCATGCCTCAGAATGTTTCCCTAATGCAACTGTGACCCACTTCTGGAGTTTGTCTGAAGTGGGTCACGATCATCTGAGGCCTGCAAGGGAGGCCTGCAGAGGGGGCCACAGACCCTTGCAGTGTCTGGAGAGCTGACCCTTCCCCAGTGAATGAAAAGCAGCCCTTTTTTTTTTTTTGGTGACAGAGTAATCCTGGAGGTGCTATTGCCACCACAGCGGTGTCACCACACCCTTTAAGGGAATAGTGACCAGTTTCCTCCGGCTGGGGGTGAGTCTATGTGCCCCAGTTTGGGAACCTCTGATTAATAGGATTGTCCCATTTGTTTCAGTTTTTTATTTTATTTTAATTTTGACAATCTCTTGCACAGATTGTGGTAAGAAATAAAACTTACTCCTGTTTTGCAAGATATTACAGGTGAAATTGTGTAAGCACCCTAAAATGATGTAGGGCAGCCTGATCCGGAGCTGCCTGGAACTGTGGGACCCGGCGGCTCCATGGAAGGCTCCCACCAGATCCAGCGCCTCCCGCGCTACCGCGGAAGGCTCCTTGGAAGCTCCTTGGAAGGCTACCGCGGAAGGCTTCCCCCAAATAAGGGAAGCAGCCCTGCAATGGGGCTACTCACTTTAGCGGCAACTGTTTGGTCACCCCTAAAGTACAAGTGCTCGTGTATGGCGAGCAACCCTGCCCGAGTGCCTTGGATCCTGCGGAGCTCGGCTCAGTGGATCTGCCTCCCCCTCCCCCAACACGCCTCCCCCACACCCCCGGCCACGCCTCCCCCTCCCCGGAACGCCTCCCCCACGCCCCAACCACACCTCCATCTTCCATTCCACAGCCCGGCGGAACCCACAGCCCGGCGGAACACAGGCGCCCGCCATGCACTGGCTCAGTGCCGGCTGGAACTGGGCTAGCTCCCAGCGGTAAGACCCGCCTTACGGCATGTTTGCAACTGTGATCTACGCCACTGAGGCATGGCGCGGACCACAGGATCGGGATCTCAGTGAGTATTATGAGGTTAAATAGTTCAGACTCCAGTCCCCCAAATGCTGCACAGAGTGTGCATCAGATAATTTAGCATTCTGATTTTTAATGCAAAAGCAATTTACAGTAATAAAAATTATAATATTGTAATTGTAATTGTACAATTATTATTGTAAATTGCTTTTGCATTAAAATATTATATATTATACAATAATGATAATGCAATGTATTCTTGAAATTCTTGGTAATAATAATTCCCTGAAGCCAGTCAACCACTTTCACTACCAACTTCAGAAACAAAAGGGTTTTGTTTTTTTTAAACCCTTCTGTTTCTGAACTCAGTAGTGTAAGTGGTTGACTTAAGTTCCATGCCATGTAAGCAGTGAAGACTTTGTACAGTTTCAAATTCTGCTCACTTTACAAATTAGGCTCTGAGCACTTTGCCTTGATCTTTCAACCTCCCCAATTTGGCTGGGGTGAGATATGTCTAAGCAGAAATTCAACAGGTAAAATGTCCCCAATCACTTACAAGAGATGCACTTTGTGGATGTGTCTCTGATATGTCTGTACAAGACACAATGCTTCCCCCTGTTTTTGGAACATGACGGAAAATTGTGAACTGACTTAATTCATACACAGGAAGTTTTTTAAAAAAATATTTTGATTTAAAATGATCTCATGACCTTGGAGTATCTTACTACTTGGCAGTTAGTATATTTTGGCTATTAGATTTCTTCCTAAAATGCCATTTAATTGCCTGCTCCTCCCTCTTCCTTTTCCCTTA
The DNA here is from genome assembly GCF_035046505.1 of Tiliqua scincoides. NCBI lineage: Eukaryota > Metazoa > Chordata > Lepidosauria > Squamata > Scincidae > Tiliqua > Tiliqua scincoides. The sequence continues at coordinate 66,925,996 of NC_089826.1, forward strand.
TTTTCTTTACACTCCCCAAGCTTCAGCCACTAGGTGTCGCAAATACTCATGCAGCATCCACAAGCAATAACCAATTGGTATACTTGTTCCTATTTATGGTGTCTGGTACACACACACACACACACACACACACACACACAGAAGAAGCAAGGTTACTGAGTGAGTAGAAAGGAAGAATGTTTGTGAATTGCTTTGTATACCTTTGAATACCAGATCCTGCTTGTAAGTTTCTTAAAGGTACATGACTGCCACACCACTGGTACGAGATTCAATAGACAATTAGTCAGTTCCAAGAAGGGGCTGCTTATATTTTTCAGTGGCTAAGACCCATTTCATACATGGTATATTTCCTACGGGGGGGGGGGGATAATTGCTATGTAGAAAATTGTGCACAGCTTCACCTGCAAAGTATGATGTGGAAATTTATTTCAGTGCAAGTCAGTGGTGTAGCTAATGATCATGTAGCCTGGTGCCAAGCTCAAAATGTTGCCCCGGAAGTGATGTCACAACCAGAAGTGATGTCACGCCTAGGCTTTTTAAAAAGTAAAAATTGGGAGGAACCCACTTCCTCCCCCAGCAGCTTGCCACCTACTTGCTCTGCTGCCTCCTCCCAGTCAGTAGCATAGCTGAGGCATCTATCTGCTACCTGGGGTCAAAGAAGATTTGTAACTCCCCCCAGACAAAATCAAATTAATTAAGTAAATAAATAAAAATGTGCCCTGATCAGTTCGATACTGTGCTGCTAAATATAAGAGGGCCACCACTCTTATATTGAAAAAATGCCTTTTTAACCAGTTAGCAAGGGTAACTTTATTATGATAAATGGATAATAAATTACCTTTCCAATGATATGTAACATGATGGTTTTATTCATACATCCCAGGATTTTCACAATTTTGGTCACTAGTGTCAAGCTCAGCTTGTTGCTCCCCTAAAGCTTGATGCCCAGTGCAACTGCTACCCCCTGCACCCCCTTAGCTATGCCACTGGTGCAAGTATATGGACAGTAGCTGCTGATGTACTATCAGGAAGAAGAGGACAGAGAGGAAGGGGAACTGTGGAAGGGAGGGCTGAGCTAGAACATTGGTGAGTGAGAAACAGAATCTGGCACATTATTGGGCAAGGGGAGACAGCATCTGGCATGCCATTCATGCTAGGGGTTAGAAGACCTTAGTCCATCCCAGTCTTTCCCACTCTTGCAGTTCAGGGCTTTGCTTTAGGGAAGGGAACTGGGAAGGTGGCAGGTCCCATGGCAAGGGATATTTAGCATCTATTTGAACCTTGCCAGCAATCTAGTCACATACAAAAGGCTCAAGATTTTGTGAAAACTTTTAAGCCTGTGCAAGCATTCAAACTGATCACTCACAATGACTCTAGCTTTTGTGAGTGCTGGCCTGGAACTTGAAAGCACAACCCCATTTCAAGCCCAAAGCCACAGTCGTGCATGCATCCCTACTTGTACTTTCTGAGAGCAGGAACATTGTACCAAGAGGCAACTGTCCAGGGTGATTTATTATGTGAGGCTATAAAGATATTAAAAATTGCCACGAATTGAGTCAGACCTTTGGTTCATTCAACCCAGTACTGTTTATTAGAAAGGCTTGTTACTTTAAAACTTTTAACCAGAGTCACCAGGGACTGAACATGGAATCTTGCATGCACAAAGCGTGTTTGTTGTTTAAACAAATGTATTCATCTATAGCCAGTTTTCCGTAGCTTTTTAAAAGGCACAGGCACCTTTCCTTTGATAGAAGATTCTCCTCTGCAGTGAGGATTTAAATCTTTTCCTCTCAGAAATGAAAATAATGCACACAGGAGTGGGAACCCATTGGCAGATCAGTCCATCCATGAAGAAGCACTGATTTCCATTTCTTCCAGAATGCAGTGCTCCTGGGAAGCCTTCAGTTCAAATGCTCGCGTCAGCTGCACATGCTCTAGGGCCCAATCCTATCCAGCTTTCCAGTGCCGATGCAGCTACAATGCAGTAAGGGAACAAACATTCCCTTACCTTATGGAGGCCCCCCCCCTACTACAGAATGCAGTGCATGCACCATTGGCACGGCTACATCTGCACTGGAAATTTGGATAGGATTGGGCTCCTCGTTGGCAAGCCACTATCTTTCAGCCATGATGTCTGCCCTGGGAGCCCCTACTTTTTAATTCTGTGTGAAGTGGTACTGATTAGCGAGGAAAAGGCACCTTGCACATGCTTGCACATGCTTAGAAGCATTTATTTATTACTACCCTCTGCATCCGCGGGTCGCATATCCAAAGATTTAACCATCTGCAGATACAGAGGGTCGACATGGGTGCCTCTGGAGTCTTTCCTCAATTACTTACTTCGAGGATCTGGAGCCTCTCCTGGATTGTGCCGGCCAGCGACCCACTCTATTGGCCTCCGCAGGCTCAAAATGGTCCACAGAAGCTTCTGGAAACTACTTCTGGTTTTCGGAAGGCTTTTTCTTGTTTGCTTCCCAAAACCAAAAGTAGCTCGATTCTGAGGCCCACGGTAGCCAATAGTGTGGGTTGCTGACCCAGCACGACCCAGAAGAGGCCTCTGGAGGCTCCAGGTAAGTAATTTTGTCAGCTTCAGGAGGGCCCACTGTACTGGATTCCAGGATCAGGCAGAACTGAGCCATTCCAATTTGTGGAATTCCAGAACTGAGCCATTGTTCTGAGCCATAACTAATTTGTGTCTTCTTCTCTGTTGCGAAGCTCAATGTCACGCAGCTGCAATTTTGCTGAAACTGTGATTCTCATGAGGTCTCCTCTTATCTCATTTCTGCCTTCACAGAACTTCTATTGCTTAAATCTGTCAGCTGTTCTGAGAGAAAATGAAAGTGGAAGAGAGAAGGAAAAACAACAGTTTTTTTAAAAAAAAAGATTTGATGCATTTGAGCTGATTGGGTCCTGTTTCTTCCAGTGGGGACATGATCTTTCCTGGGTTTGATAGCATCTCATCTGGATGGAATCGCACATGGAGCACTTCTCGTCCACCTGATTGATGATTTCCTGAATCTCATGTTGCAAAGCAATCTGGGGAACACTGCTTCCTCTAGAGAGGCAGCCAAGATCTTTCATTATTCTTAAACAGGATTACGTAAGAACCCTGCTCCAAAACTGCAGTCTGCTGCCCAGTGGGCTAACGTTTTATGGCTATTTTTCTTAGATCATTTTTCCACAATCTGTGTATCGCAAGTTACCCAGGTGTTGAGGTTTCTTTTCTGTTGTTCTTATTGTCCCCCAGGACAAATGGTCTTGTTAGAACTGTTTACCCAATGGGGATGTTACTGGTATCATGACTGAGTCTTTTGTATATAGTGTAGCTTCTCCCCTACTGAGAAGGCACCGCAGAGCAGAACTTTGGCTAAACAAGCATTTGCTTCCATTATTAATTTGGCTTATTTCCACGGTTGCATCTGTTCTCTTCTGCTCTTCATGGCTACAGTACAAATTCAGGCCCACATGTGTGATAGCGATCTGGATGAACTAATTCTATCAGACTTTCATCTAGGACAAACTGTAGAGATCACACTCCCTAGCGCGACCCGACACTTGCAAATGCGTCATTGGGTTCCAGCTATATTTGAATACTTTTAAATAATGATATCTGCCTTCAAATTAGGAGATGTTCTCACAGCACAGTTCTATCATTTCCCCCACCCCATAATGCAGCTGTACTCTAAAACGGGTTGTACTGTGTGCCAGGGTAGGGTGGGGCCCATCAGGAGGCTTGAGTGTGATAAGGAAAAATATTTTCCCTTCCCCTTCCATAAGCCCCTTGATCACCAATAGGTCTGTTCAGATCTGCACCAGCTGTTTAGCCGGCGCAAGTCCGAGGAGACAAAGGGGGTGTGTCAGCTGGCTCCAGAGGGGATAGCATCTGGTGCAAGTCACTCACACTGGGTGCACTCCCAGCCCTCCCCAATCTGCCCCAGTCATCGTAGTTCCTGGAGGCATAGCTGGAGGGAGGGCAGAGCACTCAGTCAGGCGGGGAGGCTGGCTTGCAAGCGGCCCCTCCCTTCAGAGCCATTCCCAGGGAGGAGAATAAAATGGAGCTGTATTGCTCAGTTTTGCTCCCCCACCGGGAATGGCTCTGAAGGGAGCGGCCGCTTGCACACCATGCTTAGTCTCCCCGCCGAACTGAGTGCTCTGCCCTCCCTCCAGCTATGCCACCCCTAGTCCACCCCTAGTCATTCTGCCCACCTCACAAATTTATCAGCATTGGCCAGTCTCCTCTTCACTGTGACCATGCGCAAGGTCCTCCCTACCATCTCCAGCAGCAACCCAGAAGCACATGGCTCCATGCACTTCTGGAAGGGCATTTATGACACCATACCAAGATCCAGGTCTACAGAGCTTGCGTCCTGAGTACACTTCTGTACTGCAGCGAGTCATGGACTCTTCGCTCACAACAGGAGAGGAAACTGAGCGCTTTCCACATGCGCTGCCTCCGACGCATCCTCGGCATCACCTGGCAGGACAAAGTTCCAAACAACACAGTCCTGGAACGTGCTGGAATCCCTAGCATGTATTCACTGCTGAAACAGAGACGCCTGCGTTGGCTTGGTCATGTCGTGAGAATGGATGATGGCCGGATCCCAAAGGATCTCCTCTATGGAGAACTCGTGCAAGGAAAGCGCCCTACAGGTAGACCACAGCTGCGTTACAAGGACATCTGCAAGAGGGATCTGAAGGCCTTAGGGATGGACCTCAACAAGTGGGAAACCCTGGCCTCTGAGCGGCCCGCTTGGAGGCAGGCTGTGCAGCATGGCCTTTCCCAGTTTGAAGAGACACTTTGCCAACAGTCTGAGGCTAAGAGGCAAAGAAGGAAGGCCCATAGCCAGGGAGACAGACCAGGGACAGACTGCACTTGCTCCCGGTGTGGAAGGGATTGTCACTCCCGGATTGGCCTTTTCAGCCACACTAGACGCTGTGCCAGAACCACCTTTCAGAGCGCGATACCATAGTCTTTCGAGACTGAAGGTTGCCAATACAATGAACGCATAATGTACATTCATGCCACCCTGCTTAAGGGCCCTCAAGGCGACTAACTTCAGTGGAAGGAGTTCTTTCGAAGTATATGAAGATGCTTAGGGCCTTTTCACATTACATTTTTACATGTACATTTTGGATGTTTTAAGCATGTACTTAACATGTACATTTTAAGCACACTCTTAAAAAATCAGAGTATATATCTCAAAAATGTAATGTGTGAATGAGACAAACTCATGTTTGGGAATGTGTATCATATAAGTGCATTGATTGAATTGACTGCTCTTTCTTTGAAATGTATAGTCAATTCCCAACCCGGGTTTGCCAATGCATCATGTGTGAATGGCCCTAAACAAAGGTATGGATATTGTGGAAAGTTTCATATTGAGGTCATATGCTTACCCTGCTCTGATTAATTTTCAGCAGTGAGTATATTGCACTATTGCTGCCAGAAAAGACACTGATTAAAACACGTCTAGCACATTTTACTCTTTTGAAGCTGCAATGAATTGCTGAGCCTGATTGTGCAACTTTTGACTTTAATTAAATTATCTTGTGACATTTCAATGAATAAAGCGTGGGCTAGTCTTATACACAGATGGCTCTAAGCCCTGTTCACTTGTTTGCTCTCTTGTGGATAGTGAACTTGTGAGGGGCTCCTGAACATGTTGTGGCCTTGCTCCCTCCAACAATGTAGATGCTCCCCTGTCGCTTATCTCTGGAGTGCTCTGGTGACAGTCACAGGGAGAAACTCTCCCTAGGTTCAGCATTCAGCTTTGCAGACAAACGTTGAATGTGAGAAGAGTTGGGCTGGTGCACGTGTCACTGGAGAGAACAAATGAGTGAAAAGGGCTTTAGCTATCATTGTAGTGTGCTATTCGCTTTGGAATAGATAAGAGGTAGAATTTTTTTATGGGCCAGTGATAACCTGGCCATAAAGGATGATTAAGGCAGTGAGAATGGGTGTGAGTTTATAGATTTTGTCTTTGTAGCTTTTCTCCTCTTACCTGCAGTTCTAAAAATTTTGACACAGGTTGGTATTAATGAAGGCTACTGTCAGTCTCGTGCAACACTGAACAAGGGTACAATTTGCAGGCCAGAGGGGAGACACCAGTGAGACAGTGCATGATCTTGCAACCTGCTCTCAATCCTCAGAGTAGATGTCACTTTATATACAAGAGCCGTGCAAAAGGGAACTTGTTTTTCCTTTGTTAAAGGGTCCACTTGGGAATGGATTTTTAATCCTTTGCCTTCTCTGCTTTCACAGTTGAGATCCCTTTGCAGCTACTATTTGATGATGGGGGGAAAAAACTTCCATTAGTGCTAATTAAAGTCTTTCTCCCATGCCAAACAGCAGCCAAAGGTGGAATTCAGATTAGGACCAGGGCGGCGGCAGGGGAGGGGGCAGTTTCAAGCTTCTTCTCAGGGTGGCAGTAGAGATCAACATGGTCAGGCACTTCCCATAAAAGGTTTCATCAGGCCAGGTTAGCCCCGGAACATCAGTACTGGTCATAGAGTCCAATGCACTCTGTAGCCAGGGGGACCTTAAGAAGTCCAGTTTAGGGTCTTGTCCCAGAGCCCCAGAAACCTGTCACCAGCACTGCTGCTTCTCCCTGCCACCTTCCCAATCCAGACGGGGCCCTCCACACATTCTGTAAACCAAAGAAAAATCAAGGGCCCAGCTGTATAGCACGTGCTGCAAGCAACATCTAGCCTGACCTTAATTTAACAGCCAGCTTGCTAGCAGGACAGCTGCACCAACCCTCTATGGTCAGTTTTTCCTCATATAGCACAAGTGCAATTTAGCATTTGGCTCCCAGTCAGAATCTGTTTTGGTGTGTACCTCCTGTTCTTTCAAGCATGTACATTCATAATTTGGACATGACCTCTGTTCTGTTCCTCTTTGCACGTTCCCCGTATAGCCCTTGCTTTTAGGAAAGTGATTTACGCGTTGCTTTCCACTCAGATGAACCTCCCACATCCAATTTGCTGCTTCCTTTAAGAGAGAGTGCTGCAGAAATGTGGGCCGCTGCAACAGAAGTGCATTTGCTGAATCTATTTATACTCCTTTCTGTCCAGATTATGAAAAAAGGGGCCCATGTTGAGTTGGGAAAACAGAAACAGCTTAGCCTTCTGCCAGCATGTTCGTTAGAAGGTTTGCAGATACATGAACAAGGCATGACTGGACATGGTTTGGTCTAGAAAACTGAGTAATCTCAAGGGGCAGTTAACCCAGCCCCCCCCCCCCGCCCCGCAGCAACAAAGTAACCCACAGATGTGAAATTTTGCCAGGCTTCCTCGCATGAAGATACTGTAAGAACTACTAAGGATTTTTCTCCCCTTATATAGGCTGGATAAACATTCCAAAGCTGGAAAAAACCCTAGTGTGGAGCCCAAGGCAAACTGGAAGTCACAAAGTAGTGTAATGAGTTTGACGTCAAGGAGACAGCACAACTTAAGCTTAATTGTTCATTTGAAATCAATGGGACTTTGATTGGCTGGATTATTTATTTATTCCCCCCCCCCCCACGCACACACATTTTTATACTACCCTTCCTCCAAAGAGCTCAGGATACATGGTTCCCCCCCTTCTTTTGTCCTCACAACAACCTTGTGAGGTAGGTGAAGCTGAGAAATGGTGGCTAGATCAAGGTCACCCAGGAAGTTTCATGGATGAGTGGGGATTTAAACCTGGCTCTGCCAGATCCAGATCCAGCACCAGAACCGCTACACCATCCTGGCTTTATTATTACAGTAAAACATGACTGTGCAAGAATCATGGGCACCAACTGGGTATTGTCTGAGATACCATAGCAACAAGCAACACACCGAAGCCCACCCATACACATATGACTTCATTAAAAAAGCTGTTCTCGACCCCTCCTCTAACTTTTCTCCCCATGTGCACCAAACCAGAGTACTCACCCAACAATGGAGGGGGGAATCTAATAAAGAACAGCAAGGTTATCCCACCCCCATCCCATTGTTCTGCCTGGAAGGGGAGGAGAACAAGGAGGATTAGTTAGGGCTCTTGCAATACATTTTCATGCTTGCGGCAGAAAAGCTAAATGGCATTCCTTGTCTCACTCATTAACAGGGGAACAGTATTGAAGTTTCCCCACAGCTACTTTCAATGAAAGAGGGCTTGTGCAGGAGAGCTGCATAGTCAACTCTCCCCCCAGAAGCCTACTCTCCCTTCCAGATGGTGCCAAATCTGACCTTGAGAAGGCTGCTTTACCTTGCTTCATGGTAGAACCTTCTGGAGAAGGAGAGGCAACTGAATGTGGGGAAATGTATGAATAAAATAAAATGCATCCTAGTATGACCACACTCTTAAGCAATTGACCCCTCCCCCCAAAAAAAATTTGGCACAGCAATTTTCAGTATTTATCTTCTCATGGCACACTGACCTCTATGGTCTTTGCCTTTTGTGATATCACTTCCAGTTTCTGGGAGACTCTTCTGTGTTCCGTGGCTCTGTTTCTATCATAATTATCTGTAGTAACAAATTGTCTGTCCCTCTTCCTCTGCCTTAGACAGTTGCCCTAAAAACAGAGCTGTAGTTCTTTAGCCACTGTGCTCCAAACTCCTGCGGCACACCAATGGACTTTTCATGGCACACCAACGTGCTACATTACAACAGCTGAAAATCACTGCTCTAGGACATACAAGGGTAACTTTGTGCATGATGCCACAGTAGAAAAGTTCAAAAGGATATAACATTTCCTTCCACCAGATTTGTCAATCTGTATTAAAGCAGTGAATCAAGTCTTTGTAGAGATACTATCTGTTGTTCATAGGGAATGGGATAGGAATCTTTTTCATAGGGAAAGCCATAGGGCTCAAACTGGGAGGGCAGGCATTGCCTCTCTGCTGGTTAGAAAAAGAACTTGTGGCAATTAAATCTGAGACACTAGCACTGCGGAGCAGAATCTTGGCTATTATGTGATTCCAGAAATCAATCACTTAATTGTGATTAAGAAGGTACCTTCTATAAAGGTCAGTTGTACTTCCACAACCTGGACAATTTAGAACTGAGGCTATTCCTCTGTGCTTCCTCTCTTTTCCAGTTATTTCTCAGCTATCAGACAGTGCCCTTCGTTTGGTATGACCCACCACTGGAAAGACGTTTTTGCACTTGTGTATGGACTGTGTCCCATCGAGCTGTTGCAATCTTGGCAATGGCTCTGATTACAAATGCAATGAAATTATTAATTATCATCTGGCAAATTTATGGACAACTTTTCAACAATTCTTCTCAGAGCAGATTACAATTAAAAAAATATCAGTACAGTGGGTCCTCTTTACCCATGGATTCAGAACCCATGAATTTGGACCATCGCAGGTTCCAAACCCATGGCTAGAGGACCCTCTAAGGACTGGAGGTGGCATTCAAGAGATCTAAAGAGTAATGGGGAGGCCACACACAAACTTCCCACACCTCAGAAAAAAGGTTAGATCACAAATTTTTTCCCCCATGGTTTTTGGCATCTGCAGGGGTTCCGGGAATGGAACAATGTTCCACAGATGTACAATGTTAAATCAAGGGCAGAATAAAAAGAAAAAAAACACAGTAAAAACAACAGCCCTAAAACACTTACCTGAAAAAGACAGTCTTGACATTTAAAAAAACCTGTCTCTTGATTCTTTTGCATTGGACTTGTTAATCAATTTGCAAGATTGGGGGACAACACTAAAAAAGACAATTCAGTAGTGGCTGCCAATCTGGTAGATGGTGAGACTGCCAATAGTTTTTTGATCCCAGATCTCAATGAGCTGGAAGAAACATAAGGAAGAAGGTGCTTCCACAAGTAACATGGACCCAGATTATAAATGGCTTTAAGGGCAAGGTAAATATTAGTGTCTTGAATATAGACTGGAAAGAAATTCAGAACATTGCAAGAATACACCTATTGAGTGAAAATCTGCCCCAAATTTCACAACATCCATTAAATGTTACTGGACTTTCTGAATGTGGGTGGTAATGCACAACTGGGGAGGGAAGAATGGGGATATTTCCCATTCTCACCTTTTGGCAATGAAAGAGTGATCTTAGCTGCAAGTTTCAAATCAACACAGCTGGCCTACTTTCTAAAATAAATATTAGAAGAACTCTCAGGGAGGAAATAAAAATTGAATGAGGATCAGCTTCTAACTCTGCTCAAGGCTGCAAGGCCAAAAATAGATTCATTTATAGATTTGGGAGAGTGAGGCTCTTATTTGTGTGGGATTTCAGAATAAAAATAGCTTGCTCCTAAGCCTGGTATACATGTATTCTTTTGGCAGCACTACAGATTAACAAGATTTAGTTATTTATAGATGTTGCAAATAACATATTGAACATTTGTTTTAGCAGGGTTAAAAGTCCTGTTGTATGGGAGACATGAGCCTAGGAGGTCCAAATGAGTCCAGGAGGTTCAAATAAGGGGACCACTGAACAATTCAATTTTAATAAATGGGCATTTCACCAAGGTCAAAGGTTGCACAGACTTCCTTGGCTGCCCAACATAAGCCCCATTCATTTATTACATTGAGCACTGCATGTAATGTACATGTGATTGTTGATGTGTTGATTGTTTATTTTTATACCCCTTTTCAACAAAAGTTCACAAAGCATTTACAGAGAAAAATCAAATAACTAATGGCTCCCTGTCCCAAAAGGGCTCATAATCTAAAAGATGCAAAACACCAGCAGACAGCCACTAGAAAAGACACTGCTGGGGTGAGGAGGGCCAGTTACTCTCCCCCTGCTAGATAAAAGAGGAGCACCCACTTGAGAAAGTGCCTCTTACCCAGTTAGCAAGGGTTATTCACATGTTACATTCTGAGTGCACACAGCAGTACACACAATCCTCTATCTCACTGGTTGCCAAAGTGGTGGGTCACGAACCAGCATTGGGAACCAAAACTGGGTCATTCCCCCTTAAGAGGTGTGGCCCAGTAATGGGTGTCCCAACAGTGCCACAGCGATCATGGCTCTGTGGGAACCCAGGGGTTTTCCCCCTTACCTGGGGCTGCTCATTGTACAAGGTAGTATTTTGCTTGCTTTGACTAAGGTCAGATGTGAATTGCATGCTTTGTAATCTGCTCACAATTTTAATTATGCAATGAAAGAAGTATCATTTGCCTTTCTTTGGAAAAACTAAGGAAGTAGCAATGTAATTTTAAAAAATCAGTTATTACAGTAAAACAAAACAACCTAAAAGTTTTGCAGGGAAATATGAGTCAAACTTGTTTGGGAATCGCATGACTTTTCTCTGCTCTTTCCTACCCCCTCTGCCCACATTACACAAGTTGACCCTTACCTACTCCTTTTAGTTTATGAGAGGGAAGGTTATCTTGAGGTTATATCATCCTTGGATGAGGAATGGAATTAAGATTAATTTGGTTCTCCCTGAGCAGCATGGCCCTGCCTCCTCCACTCCTGCCCCCGTTTCATATCAGCTGGGAGGCAGCTCTGCTTAAGATGAGGGAAAACAGAGTAGGCAAGATCTTGATAAATTTGATCTCTCTCCTCAGATAAATAATTGTGGTGAAACAGTTTAATATTCTTGAAAAGGTCATTTGCAAGCAAGTGAGGGAAGGATATTAAAAACTAAGCAGGATAAAACCTTCACTAATCAGACCTGGTTAACAAGAGCTCTGGTGGAAGCAGAGTTGACATTGTTTGTTAAATAGAATAAAAATCTGCCTGCAAGTGATTATGGCGCTGGAAGGCGAGAAAGGATGCATTCGTTGTGATTGCTACAAATATCAACCAAATTGCAATAATTTGAAGATCAGCAAGACAAAAAGACTTAACTTAATTGTTGTGCAGCTGGTTTATATTGTTTGTTTGGCCACATTTCCTAAGAGGCCTCTTTCACTTTATAATCAGTTTTGCTATTTCTGAGTCACACTGCAGCAGGAAGGCAAAAGAGCACTTTAAACAGGCATTAATAAAATCCACAGAAACTTGAACTGGGACTAGATTGTTGCTTTCCAGCTTACATTTTATTTCTTGCCTAATTAACTCATATGCTAACTTTGTTGACATGTTGACTCTTTATGTGATTCTTTAAGCCTGGAAGAAAGAGAGCTCAAAGCTTTAGCTAATTAAAATGAAATGTCTTTGATAGTTCCTTTCATTTTTTTCTCCACTATGTGCACTAAAAAGAAATTTCAAATTGGGGTTTATTTATTTGTTAACACTGGGCTCTAACTTTAATTTGCTAATCATATATACAAAGTTATTTTATGTTATCAATTTAAAAGACGGGTGATTTATTAACTAAAATCTCATCAGCTGACATCTCTAATAGTTACTGTATATTGTTGCTGTGCATTCAGCAAAAGTCTTATATATGAAGTACATATATAAGACTTCTGCTGAATGCATAGCAACAATATACAGTAACTATTAGTATACTGTAGTATACTACTTAGTACTTTTTAATCAATTAACATCATGCAGCGCAATCCTCTCTTGCACTGGAACAGGCAGGCAAGGAGGCCTGCGCTGTATCCAGCGCAAGATTGGGGCCAGAAGTGGCTCAGCCGGAGGCAGGGGGAAACTCTTCTCCTTACCCAGGTAAGCCACCATGGCCCCAATGGGTCTCCTTGGACTTGTGCCACCTCAGGATGTGGCACAAGTCTGAGGAGAACGGAATGGCTTTGAGCCGCTCCGCACTGCTTGGGGAATGGGGTTGGGATCTAGCATAACTGCCATGTCCTAGCCCCACCTCCAGCTCCCCACCCACCCGCCACCTGGAACGCCCTCTGCCCCCCCACCATCCCAGAACACCTCCCTCCCACCTCCACATCCTCCCCGCCTTCCCTAGACCCCTGTGTTGGCTGAGCTTGGCCAATGCAACCCTCCCTCCCCAAGTCAGTGTGGAGGAGTGATGCAGCCTCCATGGGCAGGTGCACATCCCTTCTCCGGCCCAGCCAACTTCTGAGGAAGCACAAGTGTGCTTTATGGCATGTTTGCGACCCTCCTGCAATGGGGAGTTAGGATTGGGCCTCTAGTTAATTACATGGTATATATGGTTACAGTGTATGCCTTTAGTCTGGAATGCTGCTGAAACCAACTATAAAATAATGCCAATTTGTCCAAGTACATAATGACTTATTTCTTTAAAAACATATTTATCCTGCCTTTCCAAACTCTGATGGGAAAGCTCAAGGTGACTTCATTGCAATTAAAACCAGAATAAAACCACCAAGAAGCAACATCAAACAACAAAAAATCAGAATAACCAAAATAGAAGTCAGAATTGCTCAGCAAATTAAAACCAGTTGAAAGCCAACAAAGCCAAAGAAGTGTTAGTCAAACCCTTGCAGAACAAAAATATTTCAATTCCCCTTTCAAAGGCCAGGAAGGAGGGAGCAGTTCTGGTCTCAATTGGAAGTGAGTTCCACAAGCTGGACACTGCAACAGAACAGAGTGTAATACATGCAGAACATACAAGATCCATTGAAATAATGGGAAGTTCTTTAAGAACACAAGGAATGGAAAGGGCTGAAGCAAAGGACAGAAACTGTTGCAGGGATGGAAAACCCTCTTAAAGTGTTGCCACAAAGTAAGTAAATTTGGTGGAAAGGAGAAAGGGCTGTAAAGGGGAGAAGAACTTCAGAAGCAAAAGAAAGGTTGGGAAAGCCAAGAGATCACATGGCATGGAAAGGGGATGGATTTCAACCTGCATTTAAGAACTGGCAGGAGGAGGGCTTGGAAGGGGTATCTGGCTGGAAGATGAGGAATGTGTTCATTTTTCAGCTAGAAAAATAGCTGGAAATGAAGTCACTAGCATGCCTCTAGTATGCTTCTAGTGCTGTTCTATTTACAAATGATAAAACGGTGTCCAGTCGTTGAACTGAAATGTGTGGAGGCTGCCATTTTTTTTACCATAATGCATGGAGGCTGTCGTGTTTCTACCATTAGAACTCAAATACTTGGAGGCCATCAAGTTTTCTAGCCTCAAGCTTGAAGGAAAAATAGTTAGCATGATAAGCATGCTAGAAGGTGAAAAACGAACATGACCCTAATGTGCTAGAAGGAGAACAAAACAACTCTCTAGTGCTTTTAGCACTGGAAGCTGAAAACGAAACGTAGCTGAGATATGGGCATCCTGCTGGAGAGGACGTCCTGATAAGCTCGGGTTGTCAGTCATGACTGAACTTCCTCCTGCGCAACACATCCAAGATAGTGTATGTGAACTGTAGAGTTAGGTTCACCCTTAATTCATGCAGAGCAGTTCTGAGGTCAAACAGACCTCGCTGGCAGCCCAATCCTAAAGGTTATCATTGCATCCTGCTGCCCCATGGCAACTGCTGGAGGTCTGCTTAAGGAAGGGGAATTTCATCCCCTTTCCCCAAGGAAAGTTCCAAGCCCCACAACTGGGCTTCTCAAATCTGTACCTGCTGTTTTGCCAGCGCCAACTTGAGAGACTTCATATCGGGCCTTCTGGTGTTCTGGACTTACACAGAGTTCAGGATCCGGTGAAGCAAAGCTCCAATGGCCCCACACCCCTCCCACCCTAGTTCCTGTCCTGCCCTGTTCCACCCACTCCCCACCTCCCCGTGCCCTGATACTGCTAGCCGGTCCTGCTGGAGTGCCAGCCGGCCCTCTAAGCAATGCTGAGGTTAGCACCAACTGGCGCTAGCTCAGTGCCAGTGGCTCCTCCTCTCCAGGTGCTGAAGATGTGCCTTACGTTATGTTTGTGACACTCAGCGCCAGTCGTATGCTTGTACCATGCGAGCTAAAGAGCATGGGATTGGGCTCTGACTCTCCTGTATGAACTAAGTGTGTTCTCTAATAAGGCACCAAATTCTATAAGGTGCAACAGTTCTGCAGCAGACAAATCTGCATAGAAAGGATTCCCTGGGGAAAGAACCCCAAGTACATTGCTAAATTATGGATAAGATCATGCCATTACTCATGATGACTGGTTCAGTGTAAATTATCAAAATAATAGAAGCCTGCAAGTCAGAAGGGCTGTCATCCTGTCCTGGTTACTAAATGTGTGGGATGAGGCAAGGATGGGGTTATGACATACTAAACAAGAGCTGACATTATTTTCTACTGATTTTCTGAGTATACACCAAGAGCAATTTACTGCATGCCTATGAGAAAGAGCAGCATTGGTAAGAATGGTTAGCATGAATGAGCGCAACTAATGGTTATAATAATAGTAGCAGAGGATAATGCTCGCTGGCATCATGGACCTTTTATGAGGATTAATTAGTTAATGCCTCCAAAGTGTTTTAAAGATGAAAAGCCTGATATAAATGCCACACATTAATACTAGTATTCTTAGAATTATGTAACTAATGCCCCAGAGGGTGGAAAAAAAATATCTGAAAGACTTATTAGCTCATCTCATGAAGAGGCACATGCAACACAGGCATTAACGCAACTTGCACTTGAAAACTATCCAGCTTCCAACAAAATAACCCAGAACAACCCATGGTTCATCTGTGTTACTTGCTACGCTGAGACCAGTGGAATGTGGTGAGGTTCAAGGCTGAGGAGGCACAGTGTGTGAAGCTCCAGGGTGACGTTACACCGCAAGGCATCCTGGGGGCTACCCAGAAGCTTCAGTATCTGTGCAATTACATAAGAACATAAGAAGAGCCCCACTGGATCAGGCCAAGGGCCCATCCAGTCCAGGGCTTCCAGTTATGCCTCTGGTGGAGTGTGTGCACAGTCACAGGGGAGGCTGGACTGTCAGGACAGGAGACGCCCTGCCTCCCCCCTGACTGCACATCCCTGGCTGAGACATGGCTTACATCAGCAGAGTGGGACAAAATGAGAGTCCGGGTTCCTCCAGCACATGGGAAGAGAGATCAGGAGTGGGGACTGGGGCACATATGGCTTGATTCCTCACTATCAGCTGGTAGTGCAGCAACTAGAAGTCTGACCTGCAGATTTGGATTTCCTCCATTCAAATCTTGCCTCTCTCGTGATCTTACTAGGTGGCCTAAAGGAAGTCACTCTCTCTCAGCCTCAGCTGCAATGTGGGAATAATCACTTTCCTACAGGGTTCTTGTAAGGATCCCATCATGATAATTCATGAGCAGCCCTTTAACACTCAGGAAGCACTACACAATTGTGAAGGGGGGGGGAGACACTGTCTACAAGAAATCAGATCCACTAATGTCAACCAACAAGGCAAAAATAGCAAGAGACAATTTCTTTATAACTTCAAACAAATGAACGACATCTTCTGAAACTGAAATAATCAATTTCCATAAAAACTTGTGGTTTTTATGGAAGTTCCACAAGTTCCATAAAAGTCCACAAGTTCCATAAAAACTTGTGGGCACTCTTTCTCTCGATACCGAGCTAAACAAACGCATCAGTAAAGCAGCTACCACGTTTTCCAGACTCACAAAGAGAGTCTGGTCCAACAAGAAGCTGATGGAACATACCAAGATCCAGGTCTACAGAGCTTGCGTCCTGAGTACACTTCTGTACTGCAGCAAGTCATGGACTCTTCGCTCACAACAGGAGAGGAAACTGAACGCTTTCCACATGCGCTGCCTCCAACGCATTCTTGGCATCACCTGGCAAGACAAAGTTCCAAACAACACAGTTCTGGAACGTGCTGGAATCCCTAGCATGTATGCACTGCTGAAACAGAGACGCCTGCGTTGGCTCAGTCATGTTGTGAGAATGGATGATGGCCGGATCCCAAAGGATCTCCTCTATGGAGAACTCGTGCAAGGAAAGCACCCTACAGATAGACCACAGCTGCGATACAAGGATATCTGCAAGAGGGATCTAAAGGCCTTAGGAGTGGACCTCAACAGGTGGGAAACCCTGGCCTCTGAGCGGCCCGCTTAGAGGCAGGCTGTGCAGCATGGCCTTTCCCAGTTTGAAGAGACACTTGGCCAACAGTCTGAGGCAAAGAGGCAAAGAAGGAAGGCCCATAGCCAGGGAGACAGACCAGGGACAGACTGCACTTGCTCCCAGTGTGGAAGGGATTGTCACTCCCGAATTGGCCTTTTCAGCCACACTAGATGCTGTTCCAGAACCACCTTTCAGAGCTCGATACCATAGTCTTTCGAGACTGAAGGTTGCCAACAACAATTGTGGTTTTGTCTTCTTTCACGGCCAACGTTCACGGTGATATTTGCCATGTCTTTGGCTCTGGCATGCGTGACTTTTATGTGCTGGTTGGCAACCTTCAGTCTCGAAAGACTATGGTATAAGCCAGGGGTGTCCAAACTTTACGGCAGGAGGGCCACATCATCTCTCTGACACTGTGTCAGGGGCCAGGAAAAAAAAGAATTAATTTACATTTAAAATTTGAATAAATTTACATACATGAATTTATTAGAGATGGAACTTATATGAATGAATGAAGGTCTTGTAGTAGCTTAAGGCCTTGCACAAGCAAGGCCAGCCTTTCCTTCGCTGCCACTGCTGCATCACAGATGTGAAACAGCAAGTAGTGGAGGGAGCCCTGGTCCCACAGCTCAGGTGAGAGGTCAAACAGTTGTCCTCATGCTGAGAGCAGTTGCATTGGGCCAGCATGGGCTCCAGCAAGTCTCTGGAGGGCCAGAGGCTCATTGGAGACTGGGGGCTTCCTGAGGGCCTGATTGGGAGCCCCCGAGGGCCGCAAGTGGCCCCCGGGCCGGGGTTTGGGCACCCCTGGTATAAGCCTACAGCACCCGGTATTCCCAGGCGGTCTCCCATCCAAGTACTAACCAGGCCTGACCCTGCTTAGCTTCTGAGATCAGATGAGATCAGGCATGTGCAGGGTAGGTGCCATGTGTGAGATCTAGGTTGGGACTGCAGCATTTAGGATGGCTTTAACCCTTTGCCCCCACTGCTGTCCAATCTAGAATGAGCCTAGGCAGCTGCTTTTTGCCTCAGGGAGGATGCTCCAGTTGACACTAAACGGGTAAAAAATTAGCCTGGCTGACTTTCAGACCAACTGGTAGAAAAGCAATTTCCCCCTCCACTCTCTCCTTCAACCATTTTGTTTTAAACTACACAGCTTTGCTGAATAGGCAGCATCTGCCCCCAGATTTACCGACAAACCACTGGGATCTGCCTTTGGTTCAGTCCTGAGCCCTTCTGTGCATCGTACCCTTAGGCAGCAAGTCCTCAAAGTGGTTGATAGGTTCTTGGAAACTGCAACTTGAAGCGAAGTTACTTAAAATGAAACCAATTTTACCATGGGCTAATTGATATACCTAAACAAGAGTTAAGTCCGTATGGCATATTTCCGGTCACAAAAACATCACCAAACTTCTTTTTTTCAATGTTTTGAATTCATTTATTTATAATGATAAAAGAAAAAAAGTACAAGAAAAGCACACTAAAAGAAAAAATTAAAAATTAAAAAAACAGACAAAAACATTAAAGATACCTTAAAAAATGCAGAAAATACCTCGTAATGTACGTAGCATGGGTGAAATCTTAGTACTCTAAATTTTCACTTGTATATACATTATGTCTCCAACAGCCCTTTTTATCTTCTCATTATAAATATTCCATTTGATATTATTATTTCAGATTAATATTCACTATTCCTTTCAATCTAATCTTCAGATCCACAGCTCGCTAACCCATTATTCTGTCTGTCATGCAGAAAGTCAATAATTGGTTTCCAGTTCTTCATAAAATTTTCTGTTGATTTCTCTTTAAGTATGGTTGTCAGTTTACCATTTCTGCAAAGTTCATAACTTTTGTCCACCATTCTTCAATTTACAGATTATCTATAGTTTTCCGGTATTGCACATAAAGTATTCTAGTATTCTAGCTGCATTTATCATATACAAAAATAAAATTTCAGACCTTTTTTCCACATCTTCATGTATCGTGCCCAGCAAAAAGACTTCAGGAAATCACCAAACTTCTAAATCAAGACCCAAAACACTTCTCATAGTAAAGAGTGAAATAAATGTGGGCTTTCCAGGCTGGAGAAAACCCACGTAGACATGGAGTGAATGTGCAAACTCCACAGTGTCCCCAGATTTTTTTTTCATCGACTGTATAATGAAACAACCTTGAACAAAACGGCTTTAGGTGAACACTTTCTGTACCAGCAGTTTTGAGTGGAGAGATAGTAACCCTGTTTACAGAGCTGTTGAATTGATAGGTGGAGTCTCTAGATTGTGACCTGACAATGCTAGAGGGATATTTGCGCTACAGCCATTACTAAAGTATATGTACAGCTACATCTTTCAGTGAAATCCTGTTTCAATCAGCCAATTGTATTTAATACATGGTGCTCCCTAAACTATTCCTGACAAGATTTCTGGTACGGATGAAGGAGGGGAGAGCAAACCTTTCTCTTCTCAGTGGTGATATAGCAGGGCCTTCCTGCTGAGGATTATTTGACTCTGCCTGCTGTATGCTGATATGCTCAAAGCAAGACTGGCTGCAATATTTTGAAAGAGAAGATCATAATTCAACCTATCATGTCACAGCGTGAAGTTTCTCAAGGTGTATCCAATTATGAGCCAAGACATTGGGGGTTATGAACATTTCACAAATGCTATGGCAAGGAAAAAAGCTGTTATGTTTTTGTGAAAATGCCTGAGGGTATTGTCTCTCGGGCCTGAGGCTGTCAATCTTTTTCTTGAAGGGCAGGCTGAGAAACACCTGTAAGACTGACGCAGAGAGAGATGAAATTAGACAACACACTTGAGAGCCAATTGGTTTCTAGTCAGCCTGCAACAGAGCTGGCACTCTGGCTTTTACAAGTCAGTATGTGTCTTGAAACCAGTTGGTTAAACAAACAATTGAAAGATATCCTCAAGGTTCAAGCTCTCTGAATGTTTTCCCCTGCTATTTGTCCAGAATTCTCTCATTCTCTCACACTCACACTGTAACAATTTACTGCATTTCTAAATATTTCTAAAAAAGCAAGCGTGTACAAAAATATAAGCACATGGCAAATGATACTCCAACTCGCACATTTCAGATTACTCCTTGTACCTTTTACTGCCATGGCACTCAGAAGTACTTTCAGTAGTGGAACTTCCTTGCAGAAAAAGGAAGCTACTTGCCTTCTTCCTGATTGGGCTAGCTTCTTCCCTGTCCAAGGCATATAGGTTGATATCCTAAGCATACTTACCTGGGAGTAAGCTCCACGAAACAAAATTGTTACTTACTTCTGAGTAAACATGTATAGGCTTGTGTGGTTACAGCCCAATCCTATGAGCACATTATGACAGCAATACATGCATGGGGAGAAGATGAGGCAGGGAATGAGCAGATCAGGCCAGGTAGGGGGCAGTTTTGGTGGTGGCAACATCTGCCAAATCCATACCCCATTTCTGGGCCTGATCCACCTGCACTGGTCAATACGGACTTGTGCCATTGATATGCACAGGTTCAAGGTGACCCATAGTGGCTGCTGGGGCTTACCCCGGGGCAAAGGGAAAGTGTCCTCTTACCCTGAGGAAAGCGTTCCCATGGGATGCAGTGGTAGCCGTGCTGGTGCCTCTGCATCGCTTTATGGGGACTTAGGCAGAATTGAGTTTTTAGATTCTATAAATTCCTCTTCAAAACCTCCATCTTTTTCATGGAGCCTTGACCCTATACTCCACTATAACTAAGCCTAAGTAGGTGTAGATGAATTAATAACATATTCTCCCCCATCATTTATCCTATGTCTATTTCTGTTCCCTCCCTCTGTCCTCTACCTTGTGCCTGTTTCGTAGATTATAAGCCCCCTGCGTCAGAGACCTATATTTTATTTCTTTGCAGAGCCACTTGAACATAAGAAGAGCCCTGCTGGATCAGGCCATAGGCCAATCATGTCCAGCTTCCTGTATCTCACAGTGGCCCACCAAATGCTTCAGGCAGCACACAAAACAACAAGAGAGCTGCATCCCAGTGCCCTCCATTGCATCTGGCATTCTGAGGTAACTCACTTCTTTAGCACATGGATGTGCTAAAGAAATAGGCCCTTTGAACAATAATCACTCACCGCAGTAAAAACAGTGTGCTGCACTCACTTAGCGCTTGTGTATCACTCAGACTGAAACACACACACACACACACGTGTGCATGCACACATACACACCTCCACCCTCCTTACATGGCACTCTAAGCTTATAGGTAACCATGAGCAAACATTATGGAAACTTTAAGCAGCCTTTGCAGGAGAAGAGAACAAATAAGGATGGTTTACATGTGGTGTTTTGTACTGGGGTCCAAATACCCAGGCAGTGCTGCACCAGATTTTTTCTTACCTTTCTCATCCTTTTATAGAGCATGATCAGAAACATCTGCTCTTTCTTTCATTGAGAAATAAATGGTCCAACTGGCAAAGCTACAGAGGTAACAGATGTGCAGAAAAATAGGCTGAGGTTATGAAGCCAATCAGTGCGTTATGCTCCAGTCTATGAATCAAGAAGATAAATAGAGGTACCCAAGTACAAAATATGTGAGCCCTACAGTAGAGAATCTATATTTGACTCTACATCTCAAAGTCCATGGGAAATTTTTTACTAACCTGAAGATTGCAGAATACATTTTACATGCAGAATACATTTGACAGCAACTGTTACCCTGCACATGCCTGATCTCATCTGATCTTGGAAGCTAAGCAGGGTCAGGCCTGGTTAGTACTTGGATGGGAGACCGCCTGGGAATACTGGGTGCTGTAGGCTTATACCATAGTCTTTCGAGACTGAAGGTTGACAACCAGAATACATTCATATTCCTCATTGGTACAGAGCCTTTTGCTGAAAGGGGGTGAACTGTTTCCCTGTTCACACAACATATTTGTGCAAGATGATTGTGAGCGCAGGGGGTGTCTGGTCCTGCCCTGGACCTCCATGAACATCTGCAGAGAGCTCACATGTGTACAAGCTGCACGCATTTCACTTCCTCCTGCAGTGAATGGCCTGAATAGTCATTTGGCAGTGCCTTGGCTGTGGGAGAGAGCATAGTCTAGTTCTTGGCAAGCCCCAGGGATTCTTCCCAACCATTTCCATATCCACAAGATAGGAGGCCAGAATGTGGGGTCACAGCTGAAAAAAATCTAGGTGCCCAATTGCTACTGACACCTAAAAAATTGGTCTGGGTTGCTGGGCTGTTGAAAAGGATACAAAACATATTTCTCTATGTGCGCTTGCTGTATGTCAATGTGTGCTTGCTGCATGTGAGACCTGCCTATCTCCTCCTCCTACTTCCTAACCACAACCAGTAGACGAAGGGATCCCAAGTCACTGTCAAAATCTTGATTCCCCACATTAAGTAGCATCTGGTAGAAAGAGGTGGAAGGAAAATGAGACCAGAGAGCACACCTTGTGAGATCTCCTCTGTCACTGGCACATTCAGGTGTCCCATCCCTCTCTCCTTACAAGTTGGCTCCTTTCAAAAATTGCACTTGGGAGCAGGGTGTGCAACAGGACAGACAAACAGTTAAGGATGGCCCTCCATGAGCAAAGCATAGGGGGAAGCTCACAGGAATGATGCAGCCCAACGCAAAGTACAGCTAAGCAGTGGCATAGCTAGAGGGGGTGCAAAGTGCTGCATTTTGCAGGGAGCCTCACTGCAGTGTGCAAGCAGCCTCTCCCTCTCCCCTTCTGAGCTATTCTGGGCAGTGGATGAAAAACTGGAACGAATGCCTCCGTTTTGCTCCCACCACCCTGAATGGCTCTGAAGGGGAAGGGGAGGGGCCGCTTGTATGCTGTAGGGAGTCTCCTTGCAAAACAGTGCTTTGCGCCCCCTCTAGCTACACCACTGCAGCTAAATCTCCTGCACTGCACATCCACAAATGTGTTTTCTCTCAATTTTTTTCTTTTCTTTTGAGGTCCTCTGATATTGCCAAAGTACTTTGTATCTTGGCCTGGAGTGGAAAACACACTTTATCTGTTCTATCGCAACCAAGGCCTGCTAGGAAGAACAGACTGTATGCAGTAGTTGTTTTGTGACTGAGACATCTGGTAATGTTGCTTCAGGTAGCAGACTGTGCCAAGTTCCTTCTTACATCTCCACTGTCTCATCCTTTTATACAGAGCATAATCGGAAACATCTGTCCTTTCTTTCATTCAGAAATAAATGGCCAAAGCAGCAGAGGTAACAGGGAAATAGGGCTGGGGGTTATAAGAGCCAAGTGATGCTGAGTGCTCCAGTATATTTGTCAAGAAGATAAATCACGCACCATTTATTTACTAGCAACAAGGATCAATGTTTTGCTATAGTCAAATTGCGTACCTCGACAGGAATCATGGCTGTTCATATAGCCGCTATGGGCCTGCGTGGAATGTTCGTGTAAAAGTTCATTTTTAATCTATACAAACTGGGTCCAAAAACTGAACTCCTTGGGCTGACTTAAGAGTAGGTTCACATTATGAAACTCCTTCACATGTACATGGAAACACAAGTAGCTGAAGAAAGGTTAGAATGTGTGAAGATGCCAGGGAACACTGGACAGCTAGAAGACTTGCCTCTGTAATAAGGGAAAGATCTGCATACCAGTGATCTCTGCAAACCATTCAGTTCAAATTCACACTAGCTACAGATGTATATGATCATTTTGAGGAATTTGGCACACTAGATATATAAAGAGCAATCAGATGATTCCATCCCAGTTTACAGCCCCTTATAGCACACATGCGATCATGTTAACAGAATGTTTCCATTCAGGGGAGGTAAACTGGGATGGGATCAGAATGTGGACAGGCAGCCCAATCCGATCCCCAGTGGGACCGCTGGGTGCAGTGGCACCAAAATGGCCACTGCTGTATGCTGCAGCCCCACAGAGGTTGCTGGAGGTCTCCTAAGGGAAAGGGAATGTTTGTACTCTTTCCCCAAGTAAGAGGCCTTGCATTGGGGCTACTTGAGTCTGTGTCAAAACTCAAGTTTTGCCAGCACAGACTGGAGAACCTCCATGTTGGGCTTTGCAGCCTGACACAGTGGATAGGATCTGGCAAAGCCCTGCACTACCCCCCTCCAAGGCCAGTCACTTCTCCTGCACCATCCTCCCCCCCAGAATGCCTCCCCGTACCCCAAAAGCCCACACCACTGCTGGGTGATGCAACTGACCTCCAGGTGCTCGTGCAGTGTCTCCTCTCAGCGCTGAGGCCCAGCACTAGCGGCCCCTCCTCCCTGGGTGCTGCAGACATGCCTTACAAAACATTTACAACACCCAGTGTCGGTGCTGGAACTCAGCACCAGCACTAAGGTTCTATAGCAGTGTTTCTCAAACTGTGGGTCAGGACTCGCTAGGTGGGTCGGGATCCCATTTCAGTTCCCATGCATTGCAATAATTTATTTTTAATATATTAGACTTGATGCTACTCTAATAAGTGACTGTATTTGGGGAAATGTCACAGATCTGTACGTTTAACAGGCTTCTATGAAGATACTATGATAGTCAATGGGACTTACTCCTGGGTATGTGTAGGTAGGATTGCAGTCTAGGATTGTTAATTTTCCTGCTTGGTGATGTCACTTCCGGTCATAACATCACTTCTGGTGTGTTCTGACAGATTCTCATTCTAAAAAGTGGGTCCTGGTGCTAAAAGAGTGAGAACCACTGGACTGTAGGATTGGGCCCTTAGAACACAAAGTGTATTTTAGCACAATTTAAGAAACAGATTAAAAAATAAACACATTTCAAAAGTGACACTCATGAGGAAAGGTAAGAAGAAGACCAAAGCGATCCCAGTGGTGACTGGTGCTCTTGGTTGGCAACCTTCAGTTTCGAAAGACTATGGTATAAGCCTACAGCAGCCAGTATTCCCAGGCGGTCTCCCATCTAAGTACTAACCAGGCCTGACCCTGCTTAGCTTCCAAGATCAGATGAGATTGGGTGCTCTTGGTGCTATTCCAAACACCTTGAAGAGCACCTGAGCAGCATAGGGGCCACAGGTGCAAAAAGCAGTGTTCCTGGGAACAGCTTGCATTTTGTGACAATATTTATAGGATAAAAATCAGGCATCCCAGGTCCTTGGGAAGGACTCGATGTCTGGATAAAACAAACCAGTCAATCACATCTACCTGTCTATGCGAAAATCTGATAACAACAACAGCAACAACATGAAGACAAAAAATAGCTACCTATCCTAGGTCCTTGGGAAGGTCTCGATAGGTGGATACAAACAAAATCCAGTCAAAAACAAGACGACTGTGTGAAAATATAATAGTAATGACAATGAAAGTTAGCCAAAGTAGGGGGATAGGCTCAACCAGCTGATGGATCACAGCACACTAGGCTGGTTTTCAGACTAAACTGTATTAAATCTTTCTTTCCAGATTCATGTGAACAAACACCACAGAAGCCAACCTGACTGGCTTCAACTGATACTATAGAAGAACGAAACAAACAAAAAAGCAAAAAGAACATTCAGAACATTGCAGATATTAATACCTTAAGAATACTTCTCTTTTTAAAATCAAAGTATCTCTTTTAAAACTATAAAATATTACTGGATACATAATACTACTTTAAAACTAATCTGTCTCAAAATCAAAGAACCAGATGGGCATAAAACATGAATGTTCTGGTAGCATTAGAGAGTAGCATCTTAAACTTCTGACTGTACAATTAATTTATTAGCTTGCATTCAATAAAGGATTTAACTGGACTTGTATCTGGATCTCTTTAAGGTGGTTTTTATCGCAGTAGTCACAAAATTATGTGCGCACAGAAAGACCGTCTCATATCTCTGCATTCAAAAGAAAGCAAAACCTCATCCACAAATGTGACTTGGCTTTTGATCAAGTTTCAAGTTTGTAATTAGAAAAGCAGGTGTGTGAAGATCACCAAAGGGACTCAAAGTTGATTTCACTGGACAAATTTTCCTTCTTAAAAACAAAGGGTATAATCCAACCATAATTGAACACTTTTAAAGCCTATATATACTTACCTGAAAATAAGTCCCATTGAACACAGTGTCACTTACTTCTGAGTAGACATGCCTAGGAGTGTGCTCATTAGTTTCAACGTGCTTAACTCTTTCATTGAAATCATTAGGATTAAGTTCTAAATCAGGGGTCTCCAAACGTTTTGGCCAGAGGGCCACATGAAATATCTGGCGCAGTGCTGAGGGCCAGAAAAAAATTTAAATATAAAATTTAAATAAATAAATTAGAGATGGAACTTAGATGAATGAGTAAATGAATGAGTGGGCTCATTCACTCAGCCTCTCAGGCCCTCAGAACACCCTCCAGATGCAATCAGAGCACAGCTCTGGTCGTGTTCAGTCGAGTGGGCCAGAGGCTTTCAGGGGAAAAGAGGCTGGCTACGGGCCAGATAGAGGCTCACTGCGGGCCGCATCTGGCCCCCAGGCCAGGGTTTGGAGACCCCTGTTCTAAACCTTTGCATATTTCCTTAGGAAGAAACATTATTGACCACAGCGGGATGTCCTTCTGAGTAAACATGCATAGGGCTGTTAAAAGTGCTTCACTTTGGCTAGGTTGTGCCAGAAATAATTTTGCAGAAATAATTCTTATTGCCCCACAAGATCAGAATGTAGCACAGATATTTTCTAGATAGCGTTTTATCACACGTGGTGTCAAATCAAAATCTATTTGCTGGGTCTGATTTATCTTACAAAAGACAGGTAATCTTGATGTATATTTAGGAAGATCATGACAGACATGCAATAATATTATGATTAAAATAAAGTTATTTCTTCATTTGTTTGACTTTTGCATACAAGTAAAGTTTGGTGAAGAATAATAAATCCAAAAGATCATTCTCAGGCATATCCAGTTTCTTGTAGAAATATGGACAGTGGAAGCAAGAGCAGATCAAATTAACTGCTAAAGTTACATGGTTGCTTTCCAGGCAACTATGTTACATTGTAGGGAAGTTTGGAAATATTTTGAATCCCATATATCAGTAGTTTCCAAACTTTTTAGCACCAAGACCCACTTTTTAAAACAGCACTTGTCGGGGTCCCCACCCTGCACCCAGGACCCCGCTTAGAGGGCTCTGGAGCTGAGGAGCCAGGAAACAAGGGAAGAAGCCGGAAGGGCGAGGTGAAGGCAGCACAGGGGAAGAAGGGAGGCCTTTAAGCCAAGGGAAGGGTGGCTCCCAGGGAACCGCCCTTTTTACCTCTCCTAAGAGGAAGGGGAGGAGCTATGGGGAGGGTAGCTGGCCCTACAAAAGCTGGGCTGGCTAGAAGCTGGGAGCTGGGTGGCTGTGCAGTCAACAGCCCCTGCCCAGGACCCAGACAGCAAAAGCCCAGCTAGGGAAGAGGACCAGGGTGCTGGAACTCCCTCTCCCTGAGCCAGTCTGAGGCCTTCTTAGGACTCTGTTAAAGGGCCTGTCAGCCAGAGCAGAGGCTCTGCCCCAAGAGCCTCACAGCACTCGATCAGGTTTGTGATAGAGGTTTATAAGACTTTAAAAAAAAAAAAAAAGTAGATCTAGACAGAAAGAATATTTATTTGTTTACACAAATCCCATGTTCCAATTCCACTAAATTTTAACCAACTCATGACCTTCTTATAGCCTTCTATAAACAGTAGCTAATTTTAACAGCAGCCATCACAAAAGGGCACCAATTCCCTTATATTTTGATCATGGGGTTAAAGTTAACCAACATTGCTCAAAACTAAGCCCACTAACCATGGTTTTAAACAAATCCTGATTAGTTCTTATAAGACTTAATGCCAATACAGATGTAACCCCTGATCTATGGTTATAGAAAGCAATTGAATTGGGTGGGGATTTATTTACAGGCAAGGAGTACATGAAGTCACAGCACATTCCCTATCCCTAACCCATAGTTTTTGAAGATTAGGCCACTGTGATACCCAGTCTCAGTCAGACTTTAGAATCCAGATTCCATGATAAGGTACGAAATGACAATTAAACTTTGTTCCCTGCTCAAACAAACAAGTCTCCCTACAAATGTGACCTACTGCCTCTTGCACTTATACAGTTAAACTACACTGAGGTCTCCTTGTGTTTTTCAATAAACTGTCTTTCAATTTTATATGTTTTGGAATAACTCATAAGAGAATGTTAAAACATGCAGAAAACACACAAACATGGAACTTGTTAACATAGATCAGGGTGTCCAAAGTTTTTGGCAGGAGGGCCACATCGTCTCTCTGGCACTGTGTGTGTGTGTGTGGGGGGGTTAATTTACATTTTAAATTTGAATAAATTTGCATAAGTTTACATAAATGAATATATTAAAGATGAACTTATATGAATGAATGAAGGTCTTGCAATAGCTCAAGTGCTATAAAAGGCCTGGCACAAAGCAAGGCTTGCCCTTCCTTTGCTGCTGCTACTGCATCACAGACGTGAAACAACAAGCAGTGGAGGGAGCCCTCATCCCACAGCTCACGTGAGAGGTCAAACAATCGCCCTCACACTGAGAGCAGTTGTGTCGGGCCAGTGTAGGCTCCAAAAAATCTCTGGAGGGCCAGGGGCTCATTGGAGACTGGGGGCTCCCTGAGGGTCACATTGAAAGACCTCGAGGGCTGCAAGTGGCCCCAGGGCAGGGGTTTGGGCACCCCTGACATAGATCAATGCCATCCTATTCACACTGCTTATGCAACAAAGTTCTTGGGCAACCTGGCCAGGGCCTTCCCTCTCTCCTTATTCCTTTTCTAGGCCTATATCTCCTAAAAGACCTCAATCATATAACTGCCTCAAAAAGCAGAGTTCCTAAACTTGCCTTTTCTGCCTGAACAGACATTGCTCATCTTCCTGTCTTAGCTCCCAATTCATAATAGCTCAGAACTAGAGCACATGGCTTCCATGCAGGTTCCAAGTTCAATCTGTGGTATCTCTAATTAATGTGTCTCAGGTAGCAACACCTAGAAGGCACCAGGACCTATGTTGAGACCTTGAAGGGTTGATCTCAGGCTGATTAGATGGCACTGGATTGGTGGACCAGTTGCCTAACTTGACATAAGCCAATTTCAAATGTTTGTGCAGTAATAATTTTAACTCTCTGGCTTGTCCCATTGACTCATTTTTAGTTAACCACTTTCTACAGTGTTGGACCAGCTCTATCCACAATCTAGCCTTAATTCTGCAAAAGCGTCTTGATCTAGAGAAGATCCTCTCATATGACCAATATTCAGTGCACAGTTGCTTCACTAGGTGGGGCAGGAGAGTGTCCTTTACACATCCGTTATTCTACAAATAAATTTTGTGTGACCCAGATAGGAATCAATTGCAGATGCAAAACATGGTACTGAAAATAGAGACCAAGCATAGGTGGGGACACCTGGTATTTGGCCAAGAGGCTCAGATACAAGTGGGAGGATTAAATATTTTTACTTACAATAACTCTTTAAAAATGTAGTAGGCCTGCCTAATTCCCTATGGTTCAGATGGGGAATTTAGTTATTTGATATGCTAAGAGCTTCTCACTCAAATGTTTTCAGTTACTTTTCCTGACAAACATTGCACTACAGTTCCCATTGCAGAGAACAAGATTCCTTCACACTTAATCATACTGAGCTGGAACTCAGCCTTTCGAAATGGTCTTACGAGTTCCACAGAGGTCACGCACTAGACTAGCTGTTGCACAACGTGAATAAGAAAGGAGAAGAAAAGGGTCGTAAGTTAGCACTTACTGGTAATAGACCAAACAAATGAAGATACCAAAGCAGTATTCAGGTTTAAGGTCTAAAACAATTTGCTATAATCTAATATGCTAAAGGATTATGTAGTGAAGGCAGTGGTGAAGCCTCCAGCACTGATTATAGCCCAATCCTAATCTTACCTTCCACTGGTGCAGTAGCTGCTGCACCAGCTTAGAGTGTAACGAACAGGCCATAAAGCATGTTCCTCTTCCCCCCCCCCCCCAACTAGGCTGCACCAGCAGGAAAGGCTGCACCATCCCACAGGTGCTGAATCCAGGATCATGTGTGATGGAGCAGGTAAGCTCCTGCCAAGTAGTGCAGGGGAGAGAGGAGAGCGGAATGGGGCAGAGAGAGGGTGTAGGAGCAAGGGACGGGTGATTCGGGCCCAGGAGGGGGCAAGATTAGTGGTACTGGCTTAAACCAAGTCCTGTTTCCCCTACCAGACCTGAAAGCCCTACACAGGGCTTCTCAGACATGCACCAGTGTTTTCACTGTTGCCTGCCCCATTGTACAGGCAGGGGTTCGACATGATGGAAGGGAACAAATGTTCCTTTACCCCAAGGAGACCTATAGCCTGCTCAATCCCAGTGCTGTATACAAGCATGGGCTGTGCAATTCCGCTACACCAGTGATGGTTGGAATTGGGCTAAAGTAAGTTACTTGCCAGTCATAGAAGGGCTAGGTAGTACACAGAGCCTCTTGCTGTGGGCATTGACTAGCTGCTCTGATCACAAAACTCAATGGTTGCTTTTGTTGCTCTATTTCTAACATTGCCTTCCACAGACTAAGCTGCTCAGGTTCTAGAGAAGGACTGGACAGATGGTCTTAGGAAAGGAATGGAGAGAATAGAAGCAGAGCTGATGGGAGGGGGAGTAGTTGGAAGAGATCAGGATCATGGACAATGACAGGAAGAGAAGAAGGTCAGAGCCAGGAAAAGGGAAGGGAAACTGGGAGAGAATGAGCAGAGAAAAGGAGAACACAACCAGGAACTGAAGGAAACAAAGAAGGCTGAAGTTCACCTGGTGATTTTAATAACCAGCCAAATTCTCTAGTCCTATTCAAGAGTACTTCAAGCCAGACACAATGGAAAACACAATAGATTTATTTTTTGTGATTCAGAAGCTATCCCTTGGCAGACTAATTTGCAGTGTTGTCAGTCAGCCCACCTTCCTTGTAAAATTAATGGTGTTGAAAGTGATGATAAAAGAATAGGCAAAATTATTATGAGGTGTTGGATAGATGGTTGTCACTGCTCCAGTGTTCTTTCAACCACTCCATCTTTACCCAATGACTGAGCTGCTCTATGTTTTTAGCAGGTCATAAATTGGTCATGATGAGCATTTCTGTGTTGGACTGGTTCCGTGAACAGTATGTTAAATCCAAAAAGAACTTATTCACATGATTTGAATTACACTTTAGGGTCAATGTAAACATAACGGGTAGCTACCTCAGTTTCAGAACTTATGCCCACTATCACACCTCCCCTGCTGTGACCACAGTGGCATAGCTAGAGGGACTGCAAAAGCACTAAGTTTTGCAGGGACCCACACCGCAGCGTGCAAGCAGCCCCTCCCCTTCTGAGCCATTCTGGGCAGTGGGACTAAAATGAGGCAAATGTTTCTGCCAGACCACTGACAGCCCCAATGATAATGAGAAAGCCAGGTGTCCTTATTCTGCCTTTGACTGCTGCAGGGTCCCAATCCAGATGTGTCAAGGCAAGGTAGTTGGAGCTATAGAACCCTAGAGACCTCCAAGGAAACAACTTGACCAAATAAAGTTCCAGCTCTAACGGAGCTGTACTCCTCCCAGGCTGCACCCCACTGCTATAGAGTGAGGAATCTTAAAGGAAACTTTCTGGGTTAGAGCCAAGCTCTCCATTTCCTCTCAGTTCTTGCCCAATGCATTTCCTGCTTTGATGGGTGGGCAATGAAGGATGAGGCATCCCTGGCATGTTGGGGTCTGACCCCTTGGATGAGTCTCATTCAGGAGGGACCATCTCTAGGGGTTTCAGGTTCCTGGGGTCCTCACTGCTAGGGCCTGAGTGCTGCAGTCCAGCTGCTAGTGTAAGAGATCTGACCAGTTTCTCCTGTTCCTAATCTGAATCCTTGTTGTCATTTGAGGTTGGACCCAACACATCAGATAAATGACTAGCTTTTCATGATTATAAATATTCTACAAAGGTGCTGTGGAAGATGATTTATGATCTAGTTATACTTTACCATATACAGTCATTTCTGAGTCATATACTGTGCTGCTTTGTTTGTTTCTGATCCTGATTAACTACTCCTGTTATGAACATTTTCTAATCAAGCAAGAGAAACAACTTGTAATGAGAGGCAATCATGCTTTGGCTTGAAAATCTTTCTTGTGTGGAAGCACAGACAATCTAGTATGTTATTTCACCTCTTAAAGTTGGGCATGTACTGATGGTTTCCTTGTATTGACTTCTGAGAAGCCTCGGCTGACTTTAAACAAATCAAATAATCAACCACCTATTGAAAATTTGTATGATTTTTTTTAATAGCATGAAAGCAATGCATTGAACTGAGTGCTGTTTTGTTACACCAAGGTCTGTTTAATCATGTTATGAGAGGAGCCAATAACCACATCAGGAAAAGTCACTTTCGTAGTTAATCTCTACACACTGTACCCTGTCCGTCAGCAATGCAGACAACTTCACTCAAAATGCCTAGCAGGGAGAAGTGTATTGTGAAACACCACCTTCAATGAAAGCATATCCGTTCAACATTTCAGCGCAAACAGGATAACCCTGGTGTTTCTGAACATTCTTGCACAAAACTTGCTGGAGCCATCAGTTACATGAAACCTTCCAGACCTGAGCCAACAGACTCCATATAACCCCCCTGGGGTTTTCCAGCACCTCATGTTCCATGACAGACGTATCATCATCCACCCACATGGAACATAATCAAGATTTAAGTACACGTCAGTGACGAAGTGTTTATTCCCAGGATGGTTACATTCGGCCGAGAAATCTCTTGTGGCCCTGAATGGCATCTAAGCATTTCAATACCTTCTTTAACACAAATGACCCTCTTCTATCTTGGTGGAGAATGGCCTTCCTTGGGCAGATGGTCTCTGACCTGTTTTAGTTGTACCTTTGAAAATGTGGGATTCTTCATTATGAGCCCCATCATATTATTTTCTCAGTATTGGCTCAGTTCTGCATTCTTCATCCACTGCAGTTTTTGCAGAAGTGCTCTGCCCCATCCTTCTTCCCCTGCTTTTCTTTTTTGAAATAATGCACATGCTTAAAGGGCTAAAGCAGTGGTTCTCAAACTTTTAGCACCGGGACCCACTTTTTAGAATGAGAATCTGTCAGGACCCACCAGGAGTTATGTCATGACCGGAAGTGACATCATCAAATGGGAACATTTTTAACAATCCTAAACTGTAATCCTACCCACATTTACCTAGAAGTAAGTATCATTTACTATTGTTGGTAAAAGCATATACATAGTAGCTTGTTAAAAGTACAGACCTGTAACATTTCCCCAGATGCAGTTACATATGGTAGTATCAAGTCTAATATACTCAAAATAAAATATTAAAATGAATGGGGACCCACCTGAAATGGGCTCATGACCCACCTAGTGGGTCCGAACCCACAGTTTGAGAAACACTGAGCTAAAGAAATGGATCGGGAGGGAGAACATACTTATATGCAATACAGTACCAAGTTTCAGGCATATCCCAGAAGACATAAATCTGTACAGAAACTGTCAGTGAAGTTTGCCAAGGAAGGCTGGGGAAGGTGTGAGCAGAAAGCAGGATATGAAATCTAAAGCTGAATAGGGGCAAACTACACATGCATGACACAGCTCTGACAGATCCTGGTGAAGTGTTTTTTGGAAAGGTTGGTCTGTTCCAGAGAAAAGATAGAAAGAACGGGGGCAATTAGTTTTTCACTGAAAACAGGCCCATCCAGTGTCTTGCAATCCTGCCGACTATACCAATTTGTCCTATCCCAATTTTCCCTATCCTGCCGACTACGCCAATTTGTCCCAACTCCCAACAAATATTCCAACTCCCTTCTAATGCCCACTTTTTGGTTAATTAACACCCTCCTTTTCCAAGAACAACAGCTGTGGTGTGCAAAGAAATGAACAGAACTCCTTATCAGTTGAGCAATTAACAAGAATTTATTGCTACAAACAAACACACTCCCTGCAAGTCCTCTTGTCCAGAGGCTTTCCCTCCCCAAAACTCCACTTAACTCAGTGGGTAAAGGTCCAAAGCCTCCAGTCCAAGTCCAATCCAATCTCCAAAGCACAGTCCAGTCAGCTAAAAGGCTTCCAATTTTGTAGTCTTTCCTCCTAACCATCTGGACATTTTGGATGCCCTTTCTTGCACCTTTTCCCATGTCTATAACATTTTAGGATGTGGTGACCAGAATAGTAAACATTAATTCAAATGTGGCCATGCCATAGATCTGTTTAGGGCCATTATAATATTAGCAGGCTTATTCTCAATCCCTTTCTAATAATCCTTAGTATGGAACTTGCCTTCTTTACAGCTGCTGCACACTACATTAGCTACCACAGTTATTTACATGTACAAGAACATCCATGTACAAAAAATGATTTATTCCTCTGAATACACTGTAGTGAATTGCACTGGTGGAAACAGGAAATAACTA
The DNA here is from genome assembly GCF_035046505.1 of Tiliqua scincoides. Classification (NCBI taxonomy): domain Eukaryota; kingdom Metazoa; phylum Chordata; class Lepidosauria; order Squamata; family Scincidae; genus Tiliqua; species Tiliqua scincoides. The sequence goes on from NC_089826.1 coordinate 66,960,162, forward strand.
CATGATGACTGATCAGTCTATTAAAATACCAACTTAATACAAGCAGCATGTAATTTTGGGCATGCATTTCTTTTCCAAAAGTTTGTATCCTAAAAAAGCAATCAAACAAGGAACTCCCCCCCCCCCCCAAAAAAAAAAAATTTGTGTTTGAGACACGTGGAAGTGAATTAAATTCGTGCGCAATATCAAAACACATAACCCATAAGACTAAACATTCAAGGTGGAATAGTCTGTAAAAGAGGGATGCCATTGGAAATGGGGAGAAGGGGGTTCTTGCTTGCCTCCTGTGTGTCAGAGCTCATATGACTATTACTCAGATAATATGGCCACTATCAGATCCTGGCCAACTCATTCATTTTTCACCCTGAAGGACCTACGCATCACAACTGTAAATATATTAAATATGTATGGCAAAACGTAAAAATTCCTTGGCTTTTTCTGAAAGGCTGATGATGGTAACTCTTTGATGAAATATGAAACAGATTTCCTTTTTCTCCCTTTTCAGGCCACAACTGAAATAGTATCTGATGACACTGCTGTAGTCCTCTTGACACAGTCCTCTTAACCAAAACTAAGTCTCTTAAATGCACACTGCTTGCTTGCCATTTAAGCTTGAATATATTAGTGGGTGGGCTTCTGACCCTTGATGAGAAATCTGAAACAGTTTCCCTGCCTGAGCAAACGTGTTACTTTTCAGTACAAATTCATGTAAAGATGAATTGCGCAGAATTTCAGCATTACATGTGTTTAATAAAAATTCATTGTTAGGGTTGCAAGTATAAATCCCAGAGATCTGCACTGAAGGAAAGCATGCATGGCTTCTTCCATACATTCCTTCTCTTGCTGAAGTGCCCACTTTGAGCAGTGGGCTGGGGGAGACAGTGAACTGTCAGTGGGAATAGTCGGGGGGAAAGAGGGGACAGCAGTGGGGAAGCAAGGCTGTCACTTCTGGGTTCTACCTGGAGGAGGCACTGGTGGCTTCCACAGGAGAAGGAACAGGGTGCGCAAAGCTGTCATAGCAATCGCCCCCTCCACCAGGAAGAACCTGGAAGTGACATCACAGCATCATGTGACATTGTGACGTCACTGCTGTGGGAGCCAGGCCAGTGCATTAGAGCTCTTCTGGAAAGAAACATCTACTTTTCTTTGGGCAGAGCTGTAGAGACAGCATCACCACCACATTAGGACTGAAGTCTTTCATTTTTCTTATTTACATTTTTCATTTTTACAGTTTACTTAATAAATTGTATGTTGACAGTGTCACTTTGAATTCATTTGGCCTTTTTAATTCCTCCAAACTATTATTTTTACACTGTGAGCCACTTGGAGACAGAGTTATTAACATGTAGAAAAAACTGCTGTATGCTGCTTTGGCCCACGGGATAGAGTGGGAGAGAAATCAAACAAACCCTACTCAGTGGTCAACTGGGAAGTCAGAAGGGTATTGTCTCTTTCTTAATTACTATTTTTGTGGTAGAAAAAAGAACCAACATGCTACATTCTTTGGGTACAGCCTTATTTTAGTCTCCCAACACAGGAAAATCTGTTCTTTGCATTCGGTTTATACCAAGTAGTATCAAGATGCCTCCAACAAAGGATTCATCCATAAAGAATTGACCTTCTCTGTTGAATGCATCTTCTCTGTACAATGTCTTGCCACCAGTCCAATCGCTGCATAATGGGACAGTTGGTTTCCTCCTCGAACACTATTTCAATTTTGGTGTTGCTGAAAGGTAGGAAAAAGAAAATAGTATGGGTCCAATCCTATCCAACTTTCCAGTGCCAAATCAGCCACAATGCAGCCCCGAGATAAAAGAACAAATGCTCCCTTACCTTGGGGAAGTCTCCATGATAGCCCCACCACCACAGGATGCAGTGTGCGTCCTGATGGCATGGTTGCATCAGCACAGGAAAATTGGATAGGATTGGGCCCTTCATCAGAGGGCCGCTCAGAGGCCAGGGTTTCCCACTTGTTGAGGTCCATCCCTAAGGCCTTCAGATCCCTCTTGCAGATGTCCTTGTATCGCAGCTGTGGTCTACCTGTAGGGCGCTTTCCTTGCACGAGTTCTCCATAGAGGAGATCCTTTGGGATCCGGCCATCATCCATTCTTACAACATGACCGAGCCAACGCAGGCGTCTCTGTTTCAGCAGTGAATATATGCAAGGGATTCCAGCACGTTCCAGGACTGTGTTGTTTGGAGCTTTGTCCTGCCAGGTGATGCCAAGGATGCGTCGGAGGCAGCGCAGGTGGAAAGCGCTCAGTTTCCTCTCCTGTTGTGAGCGAAGAGTCCATGACTCGCTGCAGTACAGAAGTGTACTCAGGACGCAAGCTCTGTAGACCTGGATCTTGGTATGTTCCGTCAGCTTCTTGTTGGACCAGACTCTCTTTGTGAGTCTGGAAAACGTGGTAGCTGCTTTACCGATGCATTTGTTTAGCTCGGTATCGAGAGAAAGAGTGTCGGAGATCGTTGAGCAAAGGTACACAAAGTCATGGACAACATCCAGTTCATGCACAGAGATTGTAATGCAGGGAGGTGAGTCCACATCCTGAACCATGACCTGTGTTTTCTTCAGGCTGATTGTCAGTCCAAAATCTTGGCAGGCCTTGCTAAAACGATCCATGAGCTGCTGGAGATCTTTGGCAGAGTGGGTAGTGACAGCTGCATCGTCAGCAAAGAGGAAGTCACGCAGACATTTCAGCTGGACTTTGGATTTTGCTCTCAGTCTGGAGAGGTTGAAGAGCTTTCCGTCTGATCTGGTCCGGAGATAGATGCCTTCTGTTGCAGTTCCAAAGGCCTGCTTCAGCAGGACAGCGAAGAAAATCCCAAACAAGGTTGGCGCAAGAACACAGCCCTGCTTCACTCCGCTTCGGATGTCAAAAGGGTCTGATGTGGAGCCATCGAAGACAACAGTGCCCTTCATGTCCTTGTGGAAAGATCTGATGATGCTGAGGAGCCTGGGTGGACATCCGATCTTGGGGAAAATCTTGAAGAGGCTGTCTCTGCTGACCAGGTGGAAAGCCTTTGTGAGATCTATGAAGGCTATAAAGAGTGGCTGTCATTGTTCCCTGCATTTCTCCTGCAGTTGTCTAAGGGAGAATACCATATCAGTGGTGGACCTGTTGGCTCGGAATCCACACTGTGATTCTGGATAGACGCTCTCTGCAAGTACCTGGAGCCTCTTTAGTGCAACTCGGGCAAACAGCTTTCCTACAACGCTAAGGAGAGAGATGCCGCGGTAGTTGTTGCAGTCACCCCTGTCACCTTTGTTCTTGTACAGCGTGATGATGTTTGCATCCCTCATGTCTTGAGGTACTCCACCTTCTCTCCAGCAGAGACAGAGGATTTCATGCAGCTCAGTGACGATGATCTCTTTGCAGCATTTTAGGACTTCAGCAGGGATGCTGTCTTTTCCAGGTGCCTTGCCAAAGCAATATATACTGTCTGATGAAGGCCTTTCTCAGTTTGAAGAGACACTTTGCCAGCAGTCTGAGGCAAAGAGGCAAAGAAGGAAGGCCCATAGCCAGGGAGACAGACCAGGGACAGACTGCACTTGCTCCCGGTGTGGAAGGAATTGTCACTCCCGGATTGGCCTTTTCAGCCACACTAGACGCTGTGCCAGAACCACCATTCAGAGCGTGATACCATAGTCTTTCGAGACTGAAGGTTGCCAATACAATATATTGCTTATTCCTCACTTGATAATTAAAGAAAACTTTGCTTTTGATTTGGATTGATTGAAACAAAAGAATTTTGAAAGTTTCCAAATCCTTAAGCAACTCTTCCTAAAGCCTGTTTAGACATTAAAGACATTAAAGATGCGCTTCAATGTCAGTAAGTGTAAAGTCATGCACATTGGGGCAAAAAATCAAAACTTTAGATATAGGCTGATGGGTTCTGAGCTGTCTGTGACACATCAGGAGAGAGATCTTGGGGTGGTGGTGGACAGGTCGATGAAAGTGTCGACCCAATGTGCGGCGGCAGTGAAGAAGGCCAATTCTATGCTTGGGATCATTAGGAAGGGTATTGAGAACAAAACGGTTAGTATTATAATGCCGTTGTACAAATCGATGGTAAGGCCACACCTGGAGTATTGTGTCCAGTTCTGGTCGCCGCATCTCAAAAAAGACATAGTGGAAATGGAAAAGGTGCAAAAGAGAGCGACTAAGATGATTACGGGGCTGGGGCACCTTCCTTATGAGGAAAGGCTACGGCGTTTGGGCCTCTTCAGCCTAGAAAAGAGACGCTTGAGGGGGGACATGATTGAGACATACAAAATTATGCAGGGGATGGACAGAGTGGATAGGGAGATGCTCTTTACACTCTCACATAATACCAGAACCAGGGGACATCCACTAAAATTGAGTGTTGGGCGGGTTAGGACAGACAAAAGAAAATATTTCTTTACTCAGCGCATGGTCGGTCTGTGGAACTCCTTGCCACAGGATGTGGTGCTGGCGTCTAGCCTAGATGCCTTTAAAAGGGGATTGGATGAGTTTCTGGAGGAAAAATCCATTATGGGGTACAAGCCATGATGTGTATGCGCAACCTCCTGATTTTAGGAATGGGTTAAGTCAGAATGCCAGATGTAGGGGAGAGCACCAGGATGAGGTCTCTTATTATCTGGTGTGCTCCCTGGGGCATTTGGTGGGCCGCTGTGAGATACAGGAAGCTGGACTAGATGGGCCTATGGCCTGATCCAGTGGGGCTGTTCTTATGTTCTTATGTTCTGTTTCCATATTTTGCCAAGGAGAAGAAATTACATTTAAAATGCCTACACAATATAACCATAGAAGTTAATATGGTTTTAGCTTCCTTACAGCACAATCCCAGGCATGTCTACTTAAAAGCAAGTCTCATTGATTTCAGTGGGTCTTACTCCCAGGTGAGCATGCATAGGATTACAGCCTAACTCTGAATCTTGCCCCATGCTCCCACTTTGATGTCTTCATAGCAAAAAAAACAAGGTAGCCTTGTTGAAGGGAAATCTCATTTTCAGGTTCAAACAGTTTTGAACTTGAGCTGGCTGTTGTGAATTGAAGGATATGTCAGAGGGTTCCAAATCTGCCGTGGTCCAACTTCTGATGAAAAAATGTTGACCTGCATGTGCACAACTGAGTCAGGTTCCAACCCTTCCTCTTGGGGGAACCTGACTCACTGAGGAAGCAGTCTCCTACCACTTTCAGGCACATCTGGTTAACCTTGGTTTTCTGCATAAATAAAGTTTCTTGTTTCTTGCTTGCATACTTCCAAGGCATGTCTACATTCTGGGCCAGTCCAAGTCCACTCAGCATTGGCAGAGCTACAGGAGGGGCAGTAAGTACTGTCGGTGCTGTAACATGCTGTGTAAGCGGCCCCTCCCATTCCCTGTCAGAGCCATTCTCGGCAGCAATGGCAACACACCCTGAATGGCTCCAACAGCAAGTGGGAGGGGCCTCTTACATGGCACATTGTGGCACCTGCAGTACTTTCCATCCTGCCCCCCCCGTAACTATGCCACTGCCACTCAGTGCAGAAGGTGATGCACTAAATGCTGTCCCCTTACCCAATAGTGTGCCACCACCCCTTCTTCTCCCTTTATTAGCAAAGGAAGAAGGTAACACAAAGGAAGAGGAAATGTGGAGGTTAGCTGGAGCATCTTCCTTTTTTCTAACAACCCACTCCTACCTAACTCCACCTGCCCCCCCCACGCTGAGGGACCCATGCCACCAGAGCGTGTGCTGTGTGCTTTGAGGGGACAGGCCCAGAGATCTTCCCTTGCCCAGGAGCAATCCCTCAGTGCCTGGCTGGGTCTATGTGGACCTGTGCCAGCAATTTAGTTGACACAAGTCTGAGTGGCTACAGGAAGGCGGATCAAGGCCAGTGAAGAGGGATAGGATATTGGCAGCACTGCTACCACCAAAATTGTTCCCTTCCCAGCCTTGACACACACACCCTTCCTATCCTGGTCTCTGCTCCTTTCAACCTATTCTGCCCATCCCCTGTCCCCCCCCCCACACTGATAGGTGGCTGGCGTACGACAGTGTTCTGGCCAAACAGAATGGCATGTTGCCTTTATGACAGCTGTAAAGCATGCTTCACCACCAGAATGTGAATTTCAGAGATGCAGCAGGATTGGGCCCTAATTTAGGTAACTGGGATGAAGGAAGTAGGTGGACAGGCAAATAGGCACATGAAGCCTTTTCTACACAGCATACTTTAAAAAGTTTCATATCAATTCACAGAACCTGTAGTTGTGAGCAAGTGTCTGCTAACAAAGGCATGGCATTCACTCAAACAAAAGTACATTTTTTGAGGAGTCCTAGGGTTTCTGTAGCAGCTGAACTTAAAAAAAAGAAAGAATTTTGTGTCTCCTTAAAGCTTGTGCAGTCCAATCCAATGCATGTTTACTCTGAAGTAAATCTGACTTCAATAAGCCTTGCCCCCAAGTAAATATTCACAGGACTTCAGCTGTACAGATATATTGCAATCTGTAATATATGGATTGTATATTTTAATGAACTAAAGACCACTTAATCATGTTTGGGCTATGCTGTAGGCCAGTGATTTTCAAACTCTCGGGGAGAGTTTGAACTGCTCTAAGTTCTTGTGGGGTGGGGGGTAGGCAGCAGGGGTGGGGGGGGGGGGTTAGGCAGCAGCGTGATCCCTAGGATTGCACCACTCAGGGGGGCTGCAGGGGCTTGGCTGCATGTACCTGAGTCTCCTGCAGCCTCCCAGGGGTGCTAGGAGCCCTGTGCGACCTTCTGCAGAGCTCCCCGCAGCTTCCAAAGCTATCCTGGGGATCCTGCCGCTGCCTCCAGGCTACCCCCACCCCTTAAGGTGAAAGTGGCCAGGGCATCATGACACCCCAGTTTGAAAAGCCCTGCTGTAGGCCAACCAATGTTTATGCCACAATTGAGGCCATTGAAGTGAAAAGCAGTCTACAAGCCTAAATTCTTTAAAAATATAAACATATAAATAAATAAATAAATAAATAAATAAATAAATAAATAAATATAAACATTTAAATAAATAAAGACCGTTTCTTGGTCTTTGCTGTAACAGACCAACATGACTGTCCTGGACTTCTTTGTACACAGACTTACAATGTACATTTCTGGCAAGCCCTCCAGCTTCAGGAACACCTGGATACCATTGACTTTCTGGATTTCTGCCAGTCTCATTTTCAACCTGGGAAAGGCAATGAGACGGTGCTTAAGGCCTTGCTATATATTAGATGTGAATCTTGCCTCTGATGAAGTGAGTTTTGTCCAGGAAAGTTCATACCACAATAAATCTCTTTGTCTTGAAAGCACTGCAAGGCTCTTTGTTATTTTTATTGCCACCTAAAGGCTGAAGAGGGGTAACAACACCCTGTTGATTGTTCCATGACTTTCAGTGTCTTTGAACATGAGAATTGTGATTAAGATGGGCCTTGCAGGCATTCAGGGGGCTGTTCTCACAAGGTGCAGCTTCGAAGGGAGATTACAGAGAGTGATGTTGAAGGAAGTTGAGGCTGCATTCAGTAAGAATCAGACAGTGATAATGAACAGCAGATCTTAATGGTTGCGGGGAACCCCCCCCCCCACCTGAGATCCAGGAGGCCTGGTGATGTCATATTGTTAAATGGTCCAAAACATCTGGTGGTAGGGTGGACCCCCACAGCAACACAAAGGGGGGAAAGTGGAGAAATTGGGGGATCAATCTTTTATTTTTAGAGGAATTTTTCCCGTGGCGAGCAGGCAGACTGGGGCTGGGAGAGGGGTGGGATGAGTCTCCAGCACTTAAGCCAGATCCTAACTCCCCTCCCAAGCAGCCCGATGTTACACCAGGTTGCTCAGATCTATGCTAGTGAATTAACTGGTGCAGATCTGAGTAACCCCATTGAGATGGCTGCCATGTGACATGGAGTAAAGAAGGCTACAATCCTGTCCACACTTTCCTTGGACTTACTATAATGGCTATAGCTCATTGGCTATAATGGGACTTACTTCTGAGTAGAAATGGACTCTAAAACCCCTTACTCCGAGTTGCATGGAATCCTCCTCAAACACTGCACTGGATACAGTGCAGGCCAGCCAGCCAGCCAGCCTGTTCCAGCTCAGGATAGGATTGTGCAGCCCAACATGGAAGACCCAGGTTCAATTTGACATGGCACACCATGATGCTGGTGGGGGGCTCACTTCCCCCCTAGGGTCCTGATAATAAATGACCCTCTCCCAAACTTCCACAGCACACCTATGGATCATTTGTGACATGCCAGTGTGCTTCAGCACAAAACTGGTCTTGAAGACTTACATGGAGGTAATTTTAAAATGTTTATTACTTATCTCCCATTTGCCTTCAGGTCACTCCCCCCACAAAACATGCACACTTTTTTTGTCACAGCTGCATGCTATAGTCTAGCAGGGAAGACGATTGGGCTCTGAAAGTTTTTTGTAAGCTCTGTATGACCTGTTTGGGAAATATTTAATGGACAGGGTCGAGATGGTGTTGAGCAGATTTGATTCATGCTTGTTTTTATTGCCACTGGGCTTTCTATATTCTGCTGGTTTTATTGGGTTATGATTTAAATAGTTGTTATTCTCCCAGAGCTCCAGGACTGGAAGCAGGCTGAATACAGGAATAAGAATTAAAATACATTCTCAATTGAGTCTTCTCAGGGCAGGGCATGTTATGTCTATGTGATACTTTCTAAACTGTGTAGTTTAATTAAAGGAAGTCTGCTTGTTGCTGGTTGTTGTTGTTTTTTTTTTTTTTTTTTGGATTGTAAATCGGCTTATATACAAAATCCATCTTTAATAAGGGGATGTTGTACAGCTCCTTATCTTTGAGAGGAAGGCAGAAACTATGGCAAAAATTAACAGCATTAGCCATAACAAATATACTGTATATGGCGAAGAGTCAGCAAAATATGGGACACTATTTCTCTAATTCATTTGCTGGAAGGCTGAGTTATTTATAACCTCAGCTATACATCTGCTTATTAAATGCATAGGCATTTTAATCTTAGCTCAGGTCTAAGTATAGCTTTTTTTTTTTTTTAAGGTTAAAGGGTAGTGATTTGTTTTTCTTTCCTTTTTTTAAATGTACATCCAACACTAGTCTTCCTTTTTCTTTCCTGTCCTCTGTTCCCTCATGAGTATTTTGCTTCATTTCTGGATTCTGTCTGTGTCTGTGAGAATTCCCATTGGCCGCAGAAGTGTTTGCCCATATACTATTGGACAGCCACAGACTCTTTTAATGGCCTGCGTTGCCTCTGTCCTGCTAGGTCAGCTGAATTCTCCTTCTCTCCCTGCAACTCAGAAATAAACTTATGCAAGCCTTAGCTGAGCTGTGGGATTCCATATTTTAGAAACTGCACAAATAAACCTCAACTCTACTGAGCATTGCAAGATGTGGAGGTACTCTGGACTAAAACAAGGAAACTGACTCCAAGATACTTTGCAATGTTAACCATTGTTTTTTGCTTTTGTTTTTTAAATATTCCCAAAGCTAGTCACAGGAGCAGGGCCAGAAACGACGTGGTAACTCTACACAGTTATGGCCCTTCGTCCATGTCTGTGATGGACCTGGACAGTGGTGTAACTAAGGGGGGTAGCGGGGCACATTGCCCCAGGTACCATGCCTTGAGGGGGTGCCAACCTGCACCCTCAATGGCAGATCCTGGCACACAGATCCTGAGCCTCAGAAGGACTTAGAAAAGGTACACCTAGTTTTCACAAGAAGAGCCTTTCAAAATCCTCTAGGAGGCCTTCCGTGGTACAGAGAAGGCTGGGCATAGCCTCTCCATGCCTCAGATCACCTTAATGCAACTGGGGAGTTTTAAATTTGATTTTGTTTAGTGGGAGGTGTCAAAAACCTTTGTGCCCTAGGTGCCAGAGCCATTAGCTTACACCAGTGGACCCAGGCAGGCCTGCAGAACTTACAAAGCCAAATATAGTCCATTAGCTGAATGCCAAGTACTTTACAACTCATATCTTTTTCTAGACAGGAAGCAAAAATAGAATGTTCATCAAGGCCCTGCATTTGACTTTCACAAGTTTGCTGGGCTGTTTTGAAACATCTAAAAGCACATGCCTGGCAGAAAATGGGCTCAAGAGAAGACTTAGCAAGGGACAGCTTAGCAAAACAGGGGGAGAGGAGAAGGGAGTCTGGAGGTGGTTCCGCCAGTTAATCAAAGGAGTGTTCAGGGCAGCAGTGACTAACAGGAATTGAAACTTCAATACAGAAAAAAAGAAGGTGTGGTGGTTACTCCTTCTATGTATGGATTAGGCAGAGATCCAAAGGCTCCTCTTGCTTCAGTAAGTGGAAGAGCTGGAGCTGATGTGTTTGGCCAGCCAAGCATGTTTCTTCCCTGGATCCTGGCGGTTGCTGAGTTACACCCAAAGCAACTAGGATTGTAAGGTTAGGCAGCCATTGTAAAGGTTTCCTGCCTTTAATGCTCCTGTTCTGATGGGTGAAAAGACAGCACAAGCTCCCCCTGCCCTGGTCCCCTCTCCCCCTGCATTGCAGATAATCCCTACAGTGGCAGAAGGTGATTTTGCCACTGCAGAGAGAATTTCCAACAGATCGAGGAGAGGGGCCAAGGCAGGAGGAGCTTCTACTGCCTTTTCTCCCACCATAACATGCATAGGAGCTGATCGCCAGCATTCTGACCTGGTAATATATAAAAAGGGAAGGTACATAGCCAGATAAGCCTGTTGGTGTCTCAGAGTCTGGGCAGACACTGACTTTTGGGAAGCATGAAGCTTCCAGGGGAAAATATACTCTTGGGTCACAACTGCATCTGAATGAATGTAGGCCCCAGAAAGAGACTGGGCAGTTTTATTCAAGTGCAACAACTCTGAATAAGTAAACCTACTGGCATCTCTTGAGAGATGAATGCATTATTTGGAATCAGGTTCCAGGTAATTCAGTGGGCCTTATCCCCAAGTAAGTGGGGCTAATCACACAAGCAACACAAACCTAAACATGATTACAGCCTTCTAGTTCCATGGGTCGTATATCTGATTCCTGAGGATTGCATCCTGACTGCAGTCCTAAGAACACCTATTTGGAAGTAAGTCTAATTGAATTCAGGAAGAGTTCTGAGTTAATCAGGCTATCTTTTGGGAGTCCCACTGAACCAATTGGGACAACTTCCTAATAAACCCGCTTGTGGTGTGTGTAGAAAAGGCTGTTAGCTTCACTGTTAATGTCACAAAGGAGCTTCTTTCTCTTTCTTTTCTGGAGAAGGAAACATACATTAGACCTTGAAGCAGATGAATTCAAATTGCTAAGTGTTTTTGCTCTCACATCACTCAGCACATGACCTTCAGTCTAATCATACACTTCCCATGGGGGTCTATGGGAGTTGTGCACCTGGAATGAGACTGGTATCTGGCCCAACTTATAGTGAAGGTCATTTCTGACAAAAAGACATAAAGTGTGTGTGCGTGCGTGTGTGTGTGTGCGTGCGCGCTTCCCTGGAGATTATGGAGTTCTCATTTTAAATAATGCATGTTTAGAGGCAGCAAAGAAAAGACTGAAACACGGTACTTTGGCCGAACACTAGCTTATTTTGGTTGAATGTATCTACTCAACAGACTTGCATCCCAATTTTAACCAATCAAAGACTGTTGATTTACGAACTCACATTACAGTCAGATCTCTTTATATGCAAATTTGCTAGCCACTAATTCGCTTACCCACAAGGGGGAGAATTGCCACCTCCCTTTCATTATCTGAAACTGTGTTCTCATTATCCGTGAATATTGTGCCAGTGCACTCAGGACTGGGGAGAGGGCTTGGCGCAGCTTTGAGCGGGCTGGTGGGGGTGTGAGAGGTTGCAGGAGAAGCAAAAGAAGAGACAGTGGCCTCCTCACAAGCAGAAGGCAGTGCTGGCACTGTGCAGAGGGGAGAGGAAGAGACACTTTTACAGTCTAAAGCTGATGGAGGAGGGATTGTGGCACCCAGCCAATTATACTCCTCATTTTAAAGAAAGTTATCTGGCTTGGGTCAATTTTCCACATCAAACAGGCATTGATATTGGCCTGTGGAGAATCATTGGACACATTTGTGTCTGCTTCTAGACTTGCTCCACCATCCTGGGCGCCAGCTTGGAGACTCCAGCTGAACCTTCACAACCCCAGAGATGATGAGAAGCTGATGATGATGAGAGATCTCTGGAAGGCTGCCAGAGGGATGGTCTGGGGCAAGCACAGGGAAGGAGCCAAGATATAGGAGGAGGAGAAAGGGTGAAGTAACCCCCTCCCCGCTGCTGAACTCCAAGTCATTGTTGGGCCAGCAACCTTCAATGCATCAACGGATAGCCAGCCTGAAGGAGGAAGCATCAGGTGTTGGAGATGATGATGATGAGTCTTTGCCATCACCCAGCCCCATAGTCTTCAAGTTAAGATTCAGGTTCATAATGTTCATAGAGTTTGTGGTGAAGAGGGTCCCCGGAACCTAACCCCATTTTTCCTTAAGGCTCAATGATTCAGTATCCATTAATTCAGTATCCACTAGGTTTTCCAGGAACCTAACCCTGATAGATAATGAGAACTGACCATAAATGGAAACTAGAGAGTCCAAGAATTCCAGAAGTATAGAATGATCCATGCACATGTGGAAAAAAAACAACTACAGGGTAGTTAAGCTTTTGTTACATTCAGATCAATACACTGAGAAGAACCTTCATTTTGAAGAGTAAAGGTTGAAAGCAGTTCTGTGCCAGAACATGAACTCTAGTGGACATTTTGTTGATGCAACATCTGCCAAAGGCTCTGGACAAGACATAACCTCAAACCGCATCATTGCTGTGTTCAAATATTTTTCCTGTTGTTCTTGGCTTCAAAATCATCATTACTGCTATGTTTTCAGTAAAAGAGCTCAGTCTCTCTCTCTCTCTCTCTCTCTCTCCCTCTCTCTCTCCCCCCCCCCTTTTTGCCACCTACATAGTGGGATCGAGGATTGGACCTAAAGATAGAAGGTGCTAAAATAAAAGTATATTAGAAGCTCAAACTGGAGAATCAGCTCATTCAGAGTTGGCAAACTGCAATTATAGTCATTCATGTGGTACTTTCACCTACCAGGAAAGTCTGCTGAAATTATTCCTAGTGAATATTTGTACTTCTGCAAGCACAATAGCAGTTCTTTGTAAGCAACATCAAATTATCATTAGAGTAATCTGGGTCCTGGGGATGTATCTACAATTGTGATTTCCCTCTCTTGGGGATAGCTTCATATTCTTCAAGAATTACCACTCCCAAGTACGATGAAAGACATGGAGCATGGATGACATCAGTGGGGAAACGTGCACTCCTATACAAGTAGCTTACTCCATCCTTAGTATACTCCATCCTTAGTATCCTCCTCCTATACAAGTAGCTTACTCCATCCTTAGTATACTCCATCCTTAGCATCCTCCTCCTATACAAGTAGCTTACTCCATTGCCAGACCCTTAAGGTACCTTGAAGGAAGACACTTTTCTCATGCCCTGAGTGATTTTTTTAATCAGAGAGAGAGACACTCACAGACAGACAGACAGTGTGTGTGTGTGTGTGTGTGTGTGTGTGTAGCATCTAGCAGGGGAAGAGTAAGTGTTCACCCTAGCATGGTGTCTTTTCTAGTGGTTGTATGCTGGTGTGGCGATGCAGCTCACTAATGAAGTATCCACTGAATCTCATGGGGGAGTTTGGGCCTCAGGAAGCCACCTGGGGGAACTTTGTTCCCTTGTCCCAGAGTAAGACCCTGGGGGAGCCAATGCACCAACTTGGGGCCTGTGCCATTAATATCACTGGCAACGACCCTTGAAGGTGAATCAAGCCTGGGAAGGGGGTCAGGATTCCGCAGACACCACTGCTGCCGAACCTGCCCCCTTCCCAGGCCTGATCTGCCTTTCTTCCTGACCCCGCTGCCACCCCGTTCTTCTCACCCCTCCCGTTCCACCCCCTCCCCTTTTCCCTCCTGACCCCTGTGCAGCCTTACTTGAGGCAGCAGGCACCTGGTGTCCACTGCCATGCTGAGCCAGCTGCTTCCTTCTTCTGGTGACAGGCAGGACATACAAAAGAAGGCATGTGAACAGGACCATCTACTTTGAAAATTTAAGCTCTGGCTGTAGCACCACTGCTGTATAATTTCCAGCTATAAGGCTGATCTTTCCCCCTGCCATTCATTCCTTAAGGCATCCACACCTTTGCAGATGGGATGCACTGGCTATTCTTTAAGCATTGCTTATATGCTGCAGTTTTTCATGACTTCTTGCATTATTTTCAAAGGGAGTGTTTAACCAGCAGTGCAATCAGCTTTTGAAGCTGTCTAGATAAGGAGTTGCCTTTAGAGATCAGTGGGAAGGAACCCATTCGCAGTCAAAGCAATTTATTGCACTATACAACATATATTTGCACTGATAGCTAATTACAGTCGGAGCTTGGCATTCATGGGGTCCTGTTCCTGGAATCCCCATGGATGCTGAAATCCACAGATAACCGAAACCACAGGTCAGGGCCTTCACCTGACCTCTGGACATGATGGGAAGCACCTTCTAGTTGCATCCAGAGGTGTTCTGAGGCCCAGACAGACCACGCATAGTCTCCCCAGGCCTCAGAAAACCTCCCAGATGCAACCGGAAGACTTTTCCAGTTATGTCCAGGAGGTCAGGTGGAGGAATCTGCAGTGAGTCAAATCCATGGGTTCTGAACCCATGGATAAAAAAGGCCCACCTGTAATTGTTAGCAGCCAAAACTTGTACCAGTCCAATAACAGCAGAGGCTCTTTAACCACAGATGAAGAAAGGTGCATAACAGGCTGAAGTTCAAAGAAGTAACTTTCAGCAACAGTAGTTAGTGCAGTAACTAAACTCATATGTTGCTCATCTAACCATGAAAATGCTGATCAGTCCCACTGCATCTACAGCCATCATCAGTTATGCAAAAATGATGCTGAAATGATCCCATTGGTACTCAATGACTTTCGTTAAAACATCCTAATGACCATGTAGCCACCTTTGTGCATAGGGGAATTCCAAGTTCTGTTTGGTCAACCAGAACTCGTTAAAGAGTGACCTGCTTCCCATTTGCACTGAGACTATTTCACAGCAAAGGTGCCATTACTGGCAGGCCTATCATGACAGAGTCTTTGTCGCATTCATTGACAAACTGCCTGAGGGCAGAGAAACTTGCAAGTACCTGGGATGTGCGTGAATGGGAATAATTTAGTGTTGTGTTACAGATGGTGTTGTAATTTTTTTCTTTACTGTTATTTACCATTGGCTCATGGTTTACTTTTCATTCTCCTCTTGATGTGATCTAGCAACTTTATATATTTGTCTTGGTTTTAGTCGTGTCCTTACTCTTTTTTTATATAAAAAACTGAAAATGAGCAGGTAATGAACTGTCTAGGGCAGAATTCAAGTCTCAAGCTGATTCAAAGATGAAGAAACAACACAGAATGCAGAGTGTCCAGGACTGTGCAACTTCCGACTGGCAAGTGAGGGGAATTGTATGATTGAATTCTCACCCACAGAAAAAATGCCTCTTGTGCATGAAAGATTTCAGCTTAGCGTTTATGTGAACTTACCAAATGCAGACAGACATGGCTGTGCAGTGAAGCATCAAGTTCCCCACCTGCAAATTGCAGTGGTGCAGACCACAAAAGACTATACCATTGTGTTCATCCTACCCATTTATTTATTTATTATTTATTTTTCACATTTTTATACTGCCCTTCCTCCACAGAGCTCAGGGCAGTGTAAGCGGCTGCTCCCCTCCTTTTGTCCTCACAACAACCCTGTGAGGTCGGTGGGGCTGAGAGAAAGTAACTGGCCCAAGGTCACCCAGGAAGCTTCATGGCTGAGGGGGGATTTGAACCGGGATCATCTGAACTTTAACATTATAATTTTACTGAGACAAGAACATTCTGTCAGGCATTTCCATTTTAATGCATTCCTTATTCCTTGTGCCAGCTCCACCTTTTCAAAACTCATGGAGAAATATATTCCAGATGTTTCATTTCATTCGTTAAAAAAAAAAAAAAAAAGCATGCAGACACAAGCCAATGACTTCTCTGCCAGAAAAGATAGGGCCGAGCTAAATGGGCTCGACTGACTTGGTACAAAGTACCCATTTGTGGTAGTTGCAGAGCACATCGAAGGGTGCAATCCTAACCCCTGGGTTAAACTGGCGCAAGACATTTGCCCCGACCCAGGTGGCTGCTCTTGAAGTGGCACAGATCCTAGTAGCCCGACTGGGGCTGCTTCTACTTTATCCAGGGTAAGGGGTAAGGGGAAACGATTCCCCTTGCCCCGGGCTGAGCCGCTTTCAGCCGCTATTCTGCTTGCTGGCATGACTGCTCCAGGGCAGGTTAGGATCAGGCTCTAAGTATGATGGCTAAAAACCAGACAATGAAGTTAACCAAAATTTGGCTGGATGCCCTTCATGGTGTGTATAGATGAGGGGGATATGCACTGTTCTATCTTTAGTTTAATGCTTCTATAAGAGGTGGCATAACTCTGTAGGTTCAGGGACCACTCTATTTTCCTGATTCTAGACTGGGGCCAGAACTATGTTCCCCCCTCATGGATGGAAAATCTGTATGATAAAGTTGTTGCAGTAAGACTTTTACAGGTATGGAGCACCTGAGCCACAGTCATATTTCAGGGAAGGGCTCAGATGCCCTTTCAAGAGGATAGCCCTTTGTCTCTTCAGGATTCATATGTGATTGCAAGGTAGTAATGTTCGTATGGGATACAAATGGCAACTCATTGCTCTTCCTTAAATGCAAAACATAAATAAAATTTGGTCAGACCCCAGGAAAATTTGGTCATACCAAGTTGTTTCAGGAGCAAGATCCACCCTGCAGTCTACTACTATTGATGGAAAAGTTCCCCTCTTCCTCCCAGCCTACTTCAAGAGACATCAAAAACCACTGCCCCAGATTCTAGCTGACCTGGGCACTGTCCCTAGCAGACCTAGGCACTGCACAGTGTGTCTAGGGCCTGTGTTTTCACATGTTAAAAAGAAAAGGAGGGTTTGTGGCATGGGGAATATAGGGTCCGTTCTAAATCATGGCTGAACTTTGGAAAATTCTTAACCCCGTTTAGAATAGATAATCAAAAACAATTCTGAACTGCAGTGGTCTGCATGGTTCTTTGAAAGAACCATGGAAACTATTTTTAACCAAAGCAAAAATGTCAGTTAATCTATAATTTTATTAGCAAATATTTATATTGAAAAATAATGATTAGGCCATTAGGTTTCCCATGCGAGCACAGAAGACAGATACTTCTCATTTCTGCTTCTTTTTTTTTAAATCAACAATTACTTTACAAAATTGCTAGGCTAGCCCCATTGATAATTGACTGGTTCATTGATATTTCACTGTCTGATGGGCTCTGTATGATTAAGGACATGCTTGTAAGACATGCACAAGTGGCAGGCACACATATTGGTCCTTTGCAATTATTTTCCTTAGGTATGCAATGAACGGAGCTTGCTTCTGTCACAATTGAAGTTCTGAAGTTCAAACTTAAACCACTGTATGTCTTGCTAGATGGATTCCTGTTTCTTGAAGTTTATGAGGGTTTCCTTAAAACTGAAATTAAGATTTAAAATGTTGGCCTTTTTTCTTGGATACCAAAGGCAAAAAATCTGTGTGCACCCTTGAAGCTCTCTTCCCCATCAATCTGTCCTTATACAGCATCTTATTTTGAAACATTTGTAGTGACCTGATTATAGTAAATGAGCCCTGAAGAGGAAAGCATTTGAAAGTATAATTTTCATTCTGCCTCTTTTCCATGACTTTTCCTGTACTCTTTTAAATACTTCCACATTAACTCAAAATGTTTTCCTCCTCATACTTTTCATTTCTCCAGGAGATACAGCTTTCATGGACATTTTCTCTTCTGTGTATATCTACATAAATTGTCTCCACAACCTATAGAAAAATACGGTGTCCAAGAGCCAAAAGTACAAAAGAGTGGTTTTGTTTGTGCCCTTCTCCCTTCCATGAATAAAAAGGACGTTTTGGGGGCAGTTATTACAGAGATGAGTCAGTGAATAGAGATGAGGCATGTATGATGTATGATTCAGCAGGACTATTCTTTTGTTCTTACACCACTGAGTCCCAAAGATTCCACTGCAGGTAACAGTAAAATAACATTTTGTACATTACATACTTATCATATGCTCTGTCACCACATCTCAAAAAGGATATTGAATTGGAAAAGGTACAACAAAAGATAACCAAAACAATCAAGAGTTCGGAGTATTTTCCTGTGAGAAAAGCCTAAAATATTTACAGCGCAATTCTAAGCACATCTACTTGGAAGTAAGCCCTAACTGAATTGAATGGGACTTGCTCCCAAATAAATCTGTGTTGGATTGCTACTTCAGAGCTTTTTAGTTTACAAAAATGATGGCTAAGAGGGGATATGACAGAGGCGTATACTGGTATTAATGGTATGAAAAAAGGATATTTTTCCCCCTCTTCATTCTACTAGAACTTGGGATCATCCAATGAAATTGTTTGGCAGTAAATTCAGGACAGACAAATGACAGTAGCTATTCAGACAAAGCTTTGTGGATGTATGGAACGAACTGCCACAGGATGTGACACTAGCTTTGATGGCTTTAAAAGGAGATTAGACCATTTCCATGGAGGATAGTCTTCCATGTCCAGAGAATAACAAAGTTCTGAGTGACCACTGAAGGAAGTGGGACCCTGGACTAGATGGATCCACTGTCTGATCCAGAAGGGTTTTTCTTAGGTGCATAATAATATTGAGCCAACCTACAGAAAATGATTTGACAATGCTTCTCAAAGGCATTTAGGGGTTGCCCCTGGGCTGTCCTAGGCAAAAGAGATCCCCAGTTGCTAGTATTTCTTCTTAATGTCGCTCTAAGAAAAATCTAAGGAGGTTTCTCCAAAACCTTAAGGACCTCATAGGCTGCAATCCTATCCACACTTACCTGGGAGTAAGGCCCATTGACTATAATGGTACTTTTAAGTAGATATGCATAGGAATGGGCTCTTACATTGCTCTGTTGTAGGCATTTCCCTTAGAAAATGATTCATTTAAATAGCACCATCTATATGAGAGAGAGAGAGAGAGAGAGAGAGAGAGAGAGAGAGAGAGATGAAGATGCTGAGAATGATAATATGTAGATGTTCTGGAAAGAATCAGGCATACAAGATACCAAGAGAAAAGGGGAAGTCCTCTTGGAGGGATAGAAGACTTTGAGGGACTGAGGGCAAGAGTGAGTTGTAAGAATGAAGGTCAGAGGATGAAGATAAGAATAGGAATGCTGTGTGAACTAAGTAGACGACTCATGTTTTTAAGGAAGAGAAGGACTAGTTCTTCTAGTAATTCTGCTATCAGTAGACTGTTCCATGCAAAATTGTTCCATGCATAAAAGAAATAGGAGAGAAGCTCGATTGAGTAAGCTTGATTGAGCTCTGTTGTTGGTGACAACAGAGAAACAAAAGTTGCAACAGGACAAGAAAAAGGAAACAATAAAGGAATAATTTATTACCTGCCCCAAAATTTACATTTCAAAGGCTACAAACTTAAAAATGTGATGGGAGAATGCATACCATGGTTTAGCTATATGAACATCTTTCTGTCACTGTAGGAGGAGCAACATGGGGGGTATCTCAGAGGAGGTCACACTCATCTGCCTTCCCCAGAGAAGCGATCATTGTGGCATGACCTAGGAATCCCAGGGACTCCTAGGGGGGAATAAAAGAACTGCCTCATTAGTGAATGGTATATAACTATTAGTAATATTAATATAATATACTATTAGTGAATAGAATAGCCTTATTAGTGAATGGTTCAAGCAGCTTCCTCATGAGGAAGCTGCTTGAAGAGGCTTTGCCATGTCTGCAAAACTAGACGTGATAGGGCAAAATGGATGCCATTTTTGGAATCAGCACCCCAAATATATGCAGGATTTGGTGTAACGTTTAAGGAAGCAAAATGCGTGTTGGCTTGTGTAATGGTTGAGTGTATGAAATGTGTGATATACATAACCAAACAAATAACCAGAGGTAACTTGAAGTCCCAGTGCTCTGGGCAATGATATCATGATGCCCCATGACATCTTGACACCACTTCTGGGTTCTCCCAGGAGGAGGTGGTACAGGTGGTTTCATGCCCCCATTCCTTCTCCTGTGGAGGCGACTCCAGGGAGAACTATAAGCGGTGCAAAGCAGTCACTTTTGGGTTCTCAAAAGTGATTGCCTTGCATCCCCCCCTTGTTGTAGTACTTGGGGCAGGTGCCTCTCAGGCTCCGCCCTAGTTACACCTCTGCAAATAAGCATATGTGTCAAATACAAACAGGAATGAAAAGTTAAAAAAACAACAAAAACAAATCAGTACTTACTGATATTGTAAGTGTTATTCAAATTACTTACTTAAAGTTTAGAATAAATGTATATTTCTTTTAAAATCATGCCAAACAAAATGCTAGAGCCCCTGTTGAAGGTCCGGCATGTCAACCCCTGCATTTACTCCAGCTTCTTAAATAGCTAAACAAGCCACAAGCTATACGTAATTGTACCAAGTCATTCTTTCAGGTGACTCATTCAGCAGCAACTTGCTGAATGCAAATGACAGTGTGAGACACTCAACAGGTATGGCATCTTACAGGAACAAAATAATAATAAAAAAGAGAAACAATTACTTATGTGAGCTTTTGATCATTCTAGGCACCCGCAGTGAACATAATATCAATGGCTGAGTCAAGTCTTTGCACCAGGAATTCATGAGTCAGAGGCATGGCTCTGTAACCCACACACTGTGAGGCCTCTAGTGTGTGCTAGGTATTTCGCTAAAATGGTAACAGATCCTCTGAAAACCCAGGTTTAGATTCCAAGACTGCAATCCTATGTGCACTTATCTGGGAGTAAGCCCCATTGACTATAATGGGACTTACTTCTGAGTAGACAAGCATAGGATTGGACTCTAAATCAGAGTGTTGTCAGAAATTCCAGCCTACCTGGGCATCTCAAGGAGTGAAACTAGGAGAAGGACCTTCCCTTATTAAACTTCCTTAAGATGTAGTTAGTGTCTTTCTGGGTAGTAATAATAAAAGTATTACTATCTTGTGGTTTTTTGATCTTCCTTTCTGCTTCCCAGTCCAAATCATGTCTCATTTCATAAACCTCTTACCCACCCTTAGTTTCCTACCCCACCATACTTCACCTCCCTCACCCTTTTTTCAAACTGAAAAGCCCCTGATTATTTTGACAGCCCTACTTTGCACCTTTGTTCCTTGTAAAAGATATGGGGTTCTTTCCCCATAATATTCTTTGGGAGATGGTGCAAACAGAACTGCACCCTGTAGTTTCACTTCTGTCTGCACAGCATGAGCTCCTTGCTTCCCTCGTAACAGTGGCTAATACATCATCGGGGAAGGAAGAGAAGGGGGGAGATAGAAGCTGATAGAAAAATCATTTCTATCAGTTATCGGCACTCATGCCTAACTTCCAAGCAACACCTCCATCAGCGATCTGAGCACATGCTTTGTTTCCACACTTAAATTCTCTTTTTGCTTTTCTCTCTCCCCCCCCCCCCCAAAGAGAAAGGCCCTACCAGACCCAAAGAGCAGAAATGGTCCATCCAAATCTCAGATGCCAGAGCCATGCTTTTCTCTTCCCCCCCCCCCAAAGAGAAAGGCCCTACCAGACCCAAATAGCAGAAATGGTCCATCCAAATCTCAGATGCCAGAGCCATGCTTTTCTCTCCCACCCCAAAGAGAAAGGCCCTACCAAACCCAAACAGCAGAAATGGCCCATCCAAAATCTCTTGCCTGCTCAACCCCAAATGATACCAAAGTCACTCAGCAGCAGCCTCCAAGGTCCTGCAAAGTGCCTGCACAGCCACTCAGCTTCCAGGAAGGTGATTGAAGGCACTGAGCACATTCCCTCCAGGCCTATTCATGCCCACCTCTCTGGTGTCCTGGGACTATCATCAGATTGCTATGGTTGGCCCCTAAGTTGAGTTACTGAGCAACAGCAGCCTGAGCTAATTGGAGGAGGCTGTCTGCAGGGAGGGGCTGAGCTCTCAAGGAACAGGAGCTAAATTGGAGTACATTCAATCACATTTACATGACAAGTGTGAAAAAAATGTCAGGGGGGGGCAAACTGCGGGTTCAGGAGGGGCAAAAAAACCCCTGGCCTCCCCTAGTTACAGCCCTGGTGGGGTTCCTACTACAGCTGCGTAGCTGTGCAACTGCACAGCTTACAATGAACAGTGGTCATCACTTTTGGAAGAAGATGGTCACTCAGATATTCTGAGTCCAAGCCATGAAGTGGTTTAATGGTCAACACCAACATCTTGAATGACTCTTGGAAACAAATCAATAGCTAGTGTAGCTGCAGGAGTAGCAGCAGCTCAACAGAGTGAAACTACCATACCACCATGATCATACTAGTCACTGCATTCTGACTGCAAATTCTGGATGATCCTCAGGGCAGCCCCACATAGAGCATATTACAGTAATGGAGCCCTTATGTCACCAGTGTGTGGACCACTGTGGTCAAGCCTGATAGATGCAGGTAGAATTGCAGTTGCAGCACCAGCTGAAACTGGGCAAGTACCTCCATAGCCATCACCATCATTGTCCCCCTTTCTTTTTCTTTTTTTGAGCAGTAGTTCAACCAAGCCTCCATCAGGCATAATCACCCCAAGTGAAGCTACTTTGGTGCCTGACAGCTATAACACCCTAGGAACCGTTTGAATGGAAGAGAACATATATATGTTGTTACAAAGTTCAAGGAAAGAAACTCAATTAACTATAATGTTCAAAAACCAACACAAACCAAGCCCAAGGTCTGACGTGCTGGAATTGGCTTGCAAAGGCACATGCTGTCCTATATCAAGTAAGTCACAGGGTCTGCCGGTTGTCGTCTTACAGTCTGGGACAAAGTCTGGTGCTGGCATGTATGACAACATCTTAAACCATTTGAGCTAATTGGTGTTATTCCCATTGGTTCAATGAGGCTTGCCTGTTGCAAATTACTTAAAGTAATTATCCACCATTATCCACCAACATACAATATATTGTGGAGGAACGAGAAAAAAATAACACTTTGCTATGTGCTTTTATGCTCATTTAAGCCTCATCATTTGATGAGAGTACAAGGGTGGAATTTTGTACAGAATTCTACGCTAAAACAAAATCAAATTTGGTGCCTGCAATATATGATGTAAGTTTGGGTTTCTTTTGCCCCAATCCTATCACCTGCCATGCTCTATCACAGGGGTGTCCAAAGTTTTTGGCAGGAGGGCCACATCAGCTCTCTGACACTGTGTCAGGGGCCGGGGGAAAAAAGAATTAATTTACATATAAAATTTGAATAAATTTACATAAGTTTACATAAATGAATATATTAAAGATGAACTTATATGAATGAATGAAGGTCTTGCAATAGCTCAATGCCTATAAAAGACCTTGTACAAAGCAAAGCTGGCCTTTCCTTTGCTGCCGCTGCTGCATCACAGATGTGAAACAACAAGCAGTGGAGGGAGCTCTCATCCCACAGCTCACACGACAGGTCAAACAGTCGCCCTCACGCTGAGAGAAGTTGTGTTGGGCCAGTGCGGGCTTCAACAAATCTCCAGAGGGCCAGAGGCTCATTGGAGACTGGGGGCTCCCTGAGGGCCGCATTGAGAGACCTTGAGGGCCGCAAGTGGCCCCAGGGCCAGGGTTTGGGCACCCCTGCTCTATCATATAGCTGTGCCAACAGGGGCTGTGTTGCATGCCCTGGGGCCAGGGGTGGGAGCAATTTGACAGCCTGTAGGAAATAAAGATATATTTTATTTAATCCCCTGGGAGGCTACCTGATTGCTTATGGATCTCTTGACATATGCAAACCAAGGGGAAAAGGGGAAGGGAGATTTTTAAAAGAGATAATAAGATCCAGTGTGCATGACCACAATTGGATCCACCCTCTCCCTCCCCAACACACCCCTCCATTCCTCCCCCAACGCATCCCATTACTCTCCCTCTCTGCCCATGGCCTGCTCCTTATACTGGCTGACTTGCTCTGGCACAAGCCTCTGGCCAGAGCAAGTAAGCACTATGGATAGCACAATGACCACTGTTTCCTATCAGTTCAAAAACACTTCCAGCACAATCCTTTTTCTACTCAAAAGTAAGTCCCACTATTTCAGGGAATTAGAAAAAGAGAGAGATTGGGAGATACAATGGAGAGAAAGGGGGTGCACTTGATAAAACACTTGGGTGGGGCAGAAAGACAGCTGCCTGAGTTCCTACTTGAAATGGGAACTTGTACCTCCAAACAGATGCACTTAACTACTACAGTTGACCAGGGTTGGAGATGGAGAATAATTTTTAATATACAGTAGTGCTGAAGATTATCCAATGGAGCCATCATTGCTTGTGGTGTATGCACCCATTTCTTTTGCCCCACTATAGCTTCTGGTCAAACAGGTTTAGCAGGTTTTTGAAGCAGTACAAAAACTTGCTTGATCAGAGTCAGTAATGGGATGAGTGTACTATGCATACAGCAGTTAAGGGTGGTTTGTATCATATTACCTTCAGTTGTTTGGTTTTATTTGCCTTGTTTGGTTTTATTTCTGTTGGAGTTCCATCTTCTGGCTCTCTGAGTTAACGTCCTTTGTGTCTCCTGGATCCAATATTTTCTTTTCTTTGCAGGAGAATTGCACTAGAAACCACAGTCCTTTTTGCCTGGTGCTGCAGACTGTGTGAGTGCAGTTACTTGAAAAAAGGCTTCCAAATCATGTCAGCTGGGTGGTAAGCCTGCTGGGGCCCTTTCTGCCATTGGTTCCAGGAGATAATCTTGTGAGAGCTGCTAAATGTATGAACTGGCCCCAAGTTCACCTTAACCAGCATCTTGCCCCATAGTGACATCTGTATATCATTCATTGTGACCTCTTTGTTATTTTTTGCTGGTCCAACAGTTGGGAATCCTCCCATTCCAAGCTTGGAGTCTTAAGAGCAAGTTGTTAATCAATTTATCAGTATTTACCTGTTCTTCATTTGAGAGCTACAGCTTAGGACACCTACCCAGGGTGGATTGTTGGTACTAATGTTTATTTATATGCAGTTCCTGTACTTGCTTCTTAAAGCAGCAAAGGTTGGGTTGCTGCGTTCTACAGTTGCTCACACAGAGAGGAATGATGTAGATCCGGTTCAGTTCTGGAATTGTAGCTCCCTGTTTGGGTGTCAACACAAAGTCCTGACTCTTGCTTTTTTTCATGCAACTTCCTCATCTGGGTGTTAACATAAAAATGAAATGACTTCTTAAGAACATGTGAACATCACATTCGTATAATATATACACATACATATCCAGTCACACTGAAAAGTCTTGGCCTCTTCCAGAGTGCCAACCACCCATCCCAGTCACCATAAAAACCGAATTACGCCCATCCCAAACCCCCACCTAAAATAATTGCCTACATTTTTCAATTTCTCTACAGTTTTCAACACAGATGATCCTAGATTGCATTGCTCATCTCTGGATTGGCACTGTGAAATGACTAGACACATCTTGCGGCATCATTGCATTAAATATGAGAGGCGGTTTGGCAAATGACTTGCAGATAATAATCTGCAACTCCCTTGGAATTTGATTTCAAGCAAGCTTTCCAGCTGCTAATTTGCTGGCGCATTGTAGCTAAACATTATATCAATGTTATATTATAGCTAAACGTTATAACCTGAAAAATGAAATCTTTGTAGATCATAAAATGGACATCTTGCCATGCAGACTAATGACAACATTTTGGATTTCCAGCTTCCAAATCTGGATCTTTCCCCCTCCACATACAAACACATGGCTGCTATTTAAAAAAATTTAAAAACACACATGAAAGGAAAAGATGTATTTGAAGGCACACATGGTTTGGCCCTAGGCCAGTGTTTCTCAAGGTTTGTCCTCCGCCATACCACTTCACATGGCCCACCTATTTGAAGTACCATTGGGAGTGACTGGCAATGACATCATCGCTAGTTACTTCTGGATTGGGAGGCCAGATGTAATGTGTCAATCACCAGTCAGAGGCTCAGGGTGGACGGGAGGGCTTTTACGAGTGTGGAAATGCAAGCTTTGCAGCTATGTCCTCCGAGCTGAGCCTCTGACCACAGTTTGTTGCGCTGCATTCCTGGTCCTGCTGCAAGCCAGCAGGTATCTGGGGGTCCTGTGGGTACCACCAGATATCACCTCAAGTACCACTGGTGGTACTCATACCACTGTTGAGAAACACTGCCCAAGGCAAATGAAGATATGTGTACTCAGACTTCAGAACTTCAACGTAAGAGCTGTTAAGCAAAAGGCTTTGTGGGAGAGGTTACTCTTGAGTTCTAAAGAAGGAGAAAATGAGAGGGAGTAATGAATACAAAGTCAGGGACATGTACAACTTTCTGGCAAGTGCAATTTCATTAGCTTTGCAATGCTATGGTTCATTTGCGTTGCACTGTGGTGTGAATTGGTAGATGGAAAATCCATCTCTGTCCTATTCCACCACATACAGATCTCTGCCTGGATCCACATTCTCAGCCTGCCCATGTGTCCATATGACCTGTATCTGCCTTCAGCACCTACTAGGCACTGGCTCCATAACGTTGCTCTTAAGGAAGCAAACTTGTAAAAACAGACATGTGACTAGAGGCACCCCTGACGTGGGCACCTTCTGCTGCAGCACTTATCTGGAGGAGCTCAATATTTTGGAAGTTTGGGGGTGACATAATCACATAATCATGTTGCCTCTAACCTTCTACACTATTGCATTGCTCTTAATGTGAAAAGCCCACTTCCAGATTGTCTCCATTCAGTGATATTTGGCCTGCCCTGGGACCAGTTGCTACATATTCTAGCCAGTAAGCAGCAAAAACATGATCACCAGCAGAGTGTGAGGCAGCTGGGCCCAGAGCAAGCAGAAAATAGCCAAATGGATGCTCAGGGTAACACCTGGTGCAGTCTGGCACCCACCTCACTGCCCTAGTGACACCACTGCATGTAACCACCAATTTCCCCAATTAGCTCTAAACAT
Source organism: Tiliqua scincoides (assembly GCF_035046505.1). Taxonomy (NCBI): domain Eukaryota; kingdom Metazoa; phylum Chordata; class Lepidosauria; order Squamata; family Scincidae; genus Tiliqua; species Tiliqua scincoides. The sequence continues at coordinate 66,987,167 of NC_089826.1, forward strand.
CTTCCAAGACTCAGCTCATCTGCAGAGGCTGCAAGAGATATATTGCACTGTGACACTAGAATAGCAGTTCTGTGGGGTTTTTGTAGACTACAGTTTTACTAGAACTCTCCAACAATAGTCAGAATTATACTCCAGGGCAATAGAACCTGGGCTTACTGGTCCTTCCTATTACTGATCCTGTTACTGGACCAATTACTGGGAAATAAGTAACTCTGGTTTCAGAAGGGCAGTTGTGAAATCTCAGCAAGATGCCATCAATTCTCTATATATGGCTTTTTATTCAGAAACTCTACTGGCAGCTCTTTTTCCTTTTTTCCACAAAAAATATGAATGGGGAGTATCGAAACTGTATGCTGGCAGCGAGTCCCTGTCTGAAAAATGCTCTTAAAAGTTACTGGGGCTTGTGGTTCCAGCTGACTAGTAAATGGAGTGCAAAGAAAAGTCCATCTGCCTTTTTGATTCTAAAACAAAAACCATATTTTATAACCAGATAGGCTTTGTCCCAAGTACGTGTTACTCCTGAGTAGTTTCTAGGGGAAAAGTGAGTAAGATTTGCCCATTAGCAAATGCATTTAGGATCAAAGCCACAGAGTCTTGGCAAAGAGAAAATACGTGTTATGTGAAGCAGATGATGAGACGTAAAGATCTTCCTCTTTCACAAAGCTTTTTTTTTTTCCCCTGCTCCCCCCTCACCTAAAGAGTGCCTTGCACAATTCACAACAGAAGTTGAAAGTAACCTACTCTGCATCCTGGGCGGTAGATGCTGAGGGAGCCATTCCTGCAATGTGGAACTCCTTCAGCTTGTTCCTGCCTAGTCCCAAAGGCAGCAGCAGATTTGGGTCATCTTGCCCTATGAATGAACGTGTGAAGCTGCCTTGTATGCAGTCAGGCAATTGGGCTTCCTAGCTCAGGACTGTCTCTTCCAATTGACAGCAGCTCTCCCAGATTGCAGGCAGATGTATTCCCCAGCCCCGCAATCTGAGATCCATTTTTCTGAAAATGCCAAGGATTGAGCCTGGGGGACTTTCTGCCTGCAAAATATGTGCCTGACACTGAGCTAAAACCTCTGATTTCTTCAGTACTGTCCTAGAGCAGTGGTCTTCAACCTTTTTTGTGCCACAACCCTCCAAAACAAATGAACGAACGAACAAAGTATGAAACTGAGGAAACCAACTTCGATCCCACCTCCTCCCAGGACTCAGTTTGCCCACATCTTGCCCCTGTTGTCATCCTCCCACCCATCCTGGTTCCTCCTACTTCTTGTGCCTTCACAACAACCCTGTGAGGTAGTGGCCTAAGCAGGGTCAGCCTTAGGAGCTGCAGGGCAAGTCGGTGAGAAGAGGTTGTGCAGGATTCTATCAAGAACTCAGTTTTGGTAAGGTAGTGCCATGATTGAATTGGATCCAAGCCCTGTCTTGCACAGGCTTTGAAAGGTTGTCATGATCCCACAAATGAGGCTTCATGACCCCATTGGGGTCATGATCCACAGGTCAAAGAACACCATCCTAGACCAGTGGCTCTCACACTGCGAGTTGCAACTCACAAGTGGATGGTGACCCAATTTCTGATGGGTTTCAGGAACACCAAGGCCAGCACTGTGCAGGGTAAAATGGAAGAGAACCCAGAAATAATTTCTGGGTCACGTGTGCACTCTGCATCATTGCCCGTGTCACATCACTTTTCCCAAATTGTGTGTTGAGACCTACTGGCATGACCGTCAGTTTGGAAAACACAGCATGACACAGCTAATGATATAGGGGGCATGCGTATGACCCTGAAGCAACTTCTAGGTCGTTCTCCATTTTACCCTGCACAATCCTGGCCTTGGCATGCCCTCGATCCATTGTGGACAATACAGTGAGTTGCCAAGGTAAGGAGTTTGGGAACCCCACCCTAGTGGATGATCCCAGTGCCAGTAGTATCTTGCAACCACTGTTTGGAATTTCTTTATCTGACACTTTTTCAGTATTGGCTTGATCCAAGCTCAGAGCAGAGCTGGTAAACTGAAGAATGTCAGGTAGAGATTGTGACAACACACCACTTTGCAGCTCTGATCATTGGAAGGTCATTCAGGGAGACTAGCCACACAAACCTTGGAAGCCTCTTTACACTGATAAAAACACAGGATGCTACCTTATACCATGTTGTACAGTTGCTTCATCTAACTTAGCATTGTTCCAACTGACTGTAGTCAGGGTTTCAGACACGACTACAGTCTTCAGGATTCAGACAACAATCTTTCCTTGCTCTATCTGGAAATGCCAGGGATTGGCAGGAATAAGCCAAAGCAGATCAGTTATAATTTCTGACCTCTATGAAAGTTGCCGGGTCAGATTCTATAGACCTCTTTTGACTCACTCTCTACTGCACATGAACAGGATCTCTCACCTTGTGTCTCTTGTTTACATTTTCATCTCACCTTCCCTTCAGGACATTGTTTTAGGGCACAATCCTAACCAAGTCTACTCAGAAGTAAGTTCTATTTTGTTCAGTTGGGTTTACTCTCAGGAAAGTGTGGTTAGGACTGCAACCTTAGCCCCACAAGATTAGCACAACATTCACAGGAGGAAATTAGCTGTCTCAACACCACTCACTCAAGCTCATGGCAGAGTGCAGATTTGAGCTGGAGTCTCCCATATTCATTCTGCGCTGGTTCTTCAATCCTTGGTACTCAAGATCTCATTTGAGATCTCTATGTCTCAGTTTGTCCTTGCAAGAACTTTTTAAGCTACTGTGGGTTCCCTGAAAGAGCCATTAGGAGCCCTGTCAAACAGTTGTGAGAAGCAACTGGAAATGAGAAGATGCTGTCAGCACAGCAGCGGACAGCAATCCCTAAGGGCAGTTGTGGGAGCCCTTTAAGAGGATTAAGGAGGATTCAGAAAGGGAAGGAGAAAGAGAGGATAAAGGAAGAGACATTACAGAGAGGGCAGTAGGGAAAAGGAAGAAAGTGGCAGAAGGAAGGAGGTGAGAACACTAGAAGGGAAGAAGGCAAAGGGTGGACTGGAAGAAAGGACAGAATCCTAAGAGGAGAAAGTCCAAGAAGAGGGAACGATGGGAAAGAAGAGCTTAAAGCCTCTCTTCGGGCCTTCCGCAGGAAGAGATGCCTGTAGAAGTCAGGGGCCATCCTACCCTCTGAGACTTGATGGAAGAGGAGGATGGATAGAGGAGAAGGATGTTTTCTTACTGTCTCACATTCATAGTGACCCATGGATAAGGTATAAAGGGTCCTTTTTAACCTTTCAAAAGTTTACAATAGTCAGATTTCCTCAGATTAGTTAAAGAGATCCTAAACCTTCATTCCTCCCCACAAAATGAAACAAATTTTCTCTTGTATACAAATAGTGAAAAAAATTGCCAGGAAATGTAAGAGGTTATCCTGCTTCTACATATATCAGCATTGTATGGGGAAAAACAAGACACTGTAGTTAAAGGTCCTGCCGACTCAGCAGTGTGAGATTGTGAGCTTGAACTATTCTTTTTGGGATTGTTCCCCATGATCAAAAAGAAGAAATAAGGTTTGCATAACTTAGCACTGGACTGCCCAAAGATTTTTTGTTGTTGTTACTACAAAAAAAATTGCCATGAAAAACTTCACTGCATTCTGAGAGCTTTTTAAACATTTCCATTGAAAATGATCAGTCAGATAGTTTTATGGAAGTGAAATGCAGGTTTTGTTGGAGTTAATTGGGCCACAGCTGAAGCAAGAACCACAAACGTGGCAACTCTTTCTGGAAGCGTTTACTATATTGAACTAGTAGCCCATGGCTGCAATCCTATCCACACTAACCCAAGAGTAAGCCATACTGATTATAATGGGATTTACTTCTGAGCAGACATGCATCAGCTTGGGCTCCAAGGTGTTCCGAAACTTTTATCTGCCTATTTAAGCTGGTCATCTGGTATTCAAGTTAATGATTTGCTGTTATGGACAAGCCTTAGGGCAGAAAAAGTGCTAGTGCAAAATTGTAAATGCTGAAGCAAACTGCATTCCTTTAAGACAACATTTTGGGAAAGTAGGAGGGGTACATATGTTGTACTTCTGCTCTGCAAAATGATCTATCCATTAGTCATTATTTTTTATTGATCAGACTTGTTTGCCTTTCTCCATTTACCCTGAGGGATACCCATTTTGTTTCTGCTGCAGAGGATGAATGGTTCTGGCACTCCATCAGTCACCTCTAGCGCTGAACAAACAAGCAGAATCAATAGCCTCTTTCATTTATTTTATCTTGTAAGGACCAAGGCAACCTCTTACAACCTCTCCTGTTGCTGTTGTCTTTTTCCGCTGCCTGTCTTCATAAATATGATAAACGATTTTTTTTTTTTTACTATATGGTACTAGTCTTATCACAAGAGATGCATCTGTAGCCAAAATTTTTTTTACAGAAATGTCACTGGAGGCTATGGCTATTCTTTAGGAGAATCTTAGGTTTAGCAGGGTCTTTGGAGCCAAGCTTTTAAACACAACTTCTGGGACACCTTGTGGGGATGTGGAAGACAAGAGGACCAAACTGCAAGCATAAGAGGTTGGATTTTTTTAATACAGCTATTTCATCTCACCAAACATCATTAGCCCACATTTTCTTTCCTTAACCAACCTGTCCTCACATACCCATGGTAGTCATTTGTGGCATAAAAGGAAAAAGAGTAGAGTGGGCCCTCAGTATCCACAGGGGATAGGTTCCATGCCTTCCTCACAGATCCTGAAATCCACTGATGCTAAAATCTGTGGGGGGGAGGGGCAGGATCATGGTGCTACAATAACTTACCTTGAGGCCATACTGGGCCCTCCAGAGGCCCCTGAGTTGTGGGCTCTGCATCCGTGGATGTGCAGAAAAGTATTACTAGTTGCCTGGAGGCAGTTGCTATCTGCCACAGGACAACCAAGGCAAGTATAGTTGGCCCTTCTCCTCCACTGGTTCAGTATCCACTGGTTTGACCCTATATGGGTGTTGATCCCATGTCAGAAGAGCCTCAAGGAGTGCCTGGACACTACTAGAAGGTCTTCTGGTTGCATCCAGGAGGTGTTCTGAGGCATGGGGGGGGGCACACGCGGCACTTCTGGTCTTGTCTGGGAGGTTCTTTGAGGGCTTTCTGCATCTGCAGAAATCTGTATCCGTGGAGGGTCTGGGAACGGATCCCCCACAGATACCGAGAGCCCACTATAGCTGTGTACAAGCTGAGTTATCCAGCCAAACATTCTTTGAAACCTACCTTATTGGTGGTAGCCAGAGAGTAATCTCATAGCAAAAAAAACATGAATTGGTGGGTTATTACAGAGAGTGCATAAACCGTAAAATAGAGATACTGAAGTTTAGTGCCTCTACCCAGATCCCACTCCTGATCAGGAAATGTGTGTTCCATTTATCATAAATACGTTCTGAGTGGCTCTAGTTTCCTGGTAGCTTAGGAAAGCCGTCCTAGACATGTTCAGAAATACTCTCCTCTTCTGCCAGTCTCCAGGTTTGGGGGAGGGGAAGACAATGTGGGCTCCATATTTACGGTAAAAGACAAATCCAAGTACTATAAACAGGTTCTGGGTCTGAGATCTGATTATCTCATATTAAGTTCCAATATTAAACACAACTGAAACACACAGTAGGTAGAGATGATGTTAACAGCAGTAAACGCAATTAAAATGCAGGCAATTGTTATAACAGTTGTAAATATATAAAGAGGAGGCTGGAGATCTCCTCAGGGTAAGGGGATATTTTTCTCCTTATCCTGCATAAAGTTTCGGACTACCCAGTGATGCTACTCAGATCTGTGCCAGCTAAATTGCTGGTACAAATCTGGCCAGCACAGTGTAGTGCTGCCAGGCCTGGGATGGTGCAGGCCTGATGGGATATGGTGCAGGCCTGTTCCATTGATCCTGCCCTCACGGGCCTCTCCAACCCACCCCCATTCCACCCTCCCCATCCCATTGCACCACCTCCCCACCTCTATAATGTCCTCTCCCAGCCCATGTGCTGCTCTGCACTTTACTTACCTCTACTAGTGGCCAGGGGCTCAGATACAGTATTGGCGGAATGCCACAGGCCTTCCTGCCAGTGCTGCTTACTCTAGAGCAGGGGTGCCCAAACCCCAGCCCTGGGGCCACATGCAGCTCTCGAGGACTCCCAATCTGGCCCTCAGGGAGCCCACAGTCTCTAATAAGCCTCTGGCCCTCCGGAGACTTGCTGGAGCCCGTGCTGGCCTGATGCAACTGCTCTTAATGTGACGGCCAACTGTTTGACCTCTCGTGTGAGCTGTGGGGTGAGGGGTCCCTCCTCTGCTTGCTGTTTCACGTCTGTGATGCAGCAGCAGCAAAGGAAAGGCTGGTCTTGCTTTGTGCAAGGCCTTTTATAGGCCTTGAGCTATTGCAAGACCTTCATCCATTCATATAAGTTCCACTTCTAATATATTCATTTTATTCAAATTTGAAAAGTAAATTAATTCTTATTTTTCCTGGCCCCCAACACAGTGTCAGAGAGATTATGTGGCCCTCCTGCCATAAAGTTTGGTCACCCCTGCTCTAGAGTCATTGAAAACTTGCTTTACAGCACATTTGCAACACTCTAGGCTGGAGTAGCAGCCACAAGACTTCATTAGGATTGCACTGTCAGACACAGGCCAATACATATTATCACTGCAACAATCACTTTTTGTCTACATGTGGTCTATGGAATTACCTTCTGCTATGGTCAGCAAAACTTATGTTTTGATTACTTTTCTCATGTTTATATGGACTATAGCCTACCAATGGTTAATCATGGTGGCTAAGTAGAACCACCACATTCATAAGTTGTATACCCCTGAATATCACTTGCCGGGGGGGGGGGGGAATGCAACATCCAGGAAGGACTATTGCCTTTATTTCCTACATGCAGACTTTGCCGAAGCATCTGATTGGCCACTGTGAGAAACGGAATGCTTGAAGCGATGGGCCTTTGGTCTGATCCTTATAATTTCTTCATATGTGCTTATGCTGCTATTATTTCTTACTATGTCTGGTGCCTTTGCATTTTAGCACTTTGTGACAAAGATTGCATGTGACTGCTTTCAAGAAGTCTACCCTCAGTGTATTTTATTTGTGAGATCTACATTAAATTTCCTTGTCTTGATGTCGTACATAAAGAAAAAAAAACAGAACAAAACAAGCTCTTCATATAGTTGTTTGGCTATAGCTTTATTACATTTTGGTTTAGGAGTCATACGGCAAACAGAGGACTTCTTATTAGTCTCATTGCTTAACCACTGATCTGTTTTGGATGAATTCCAAGAAACTGAGACCCCATTCTGAAGTAAAGCCATACATGGGATATTCCACAAGAATATCCAAATATACATCTGAGAATCTTCATGAGTGCCAATAACAAAGAGGGTATCCCTAAATTTAATCTATAGAGGTGTCATGTTTCCATCTCATATGATCAGATGGATTATTGTTGCACTCTTCCAGGGCAACTGTTCTGTGGTCCTTGAAAAACAGCCCTGATCATCCCCTTCTTCACCCATCCGAGTTCAAAATATTAATTCCTGATCAGGACATCCTTGAGAACCATCCAGTAATTTAATTTGTTGCTATAAACAAAAAGGCCACTTCCTATTTTTCATAAGGTTCAGTATAAATAAACTATATTTTTATGTAAACTTCACCCCCGCCCATACACCATCCTTTCCCCCTCCTCCATGACCTTCCCTGGTTATCTTCTATCAGTTGATTGTATTTTACTAATAATTATAGGCTTCCCCTGTACCTGCGGGAGATATGCTCCAAGGCCCCCTACGGATACAGGAACCATGAATAAAAGAGGACCCTATACCAGTGATGGCAAACCTTTTAGAGACCGAGTGCCCAAACCGCAACCCAAAACCCACTTTTTTATCGCAAAGTGCCAACACGGCAATTTAACCTGAATACTGAGGCTTTAGTTTAGAAAAAACAACTTATACATTAACATCTTTTACCTACTATTACTTGTAACCCATAATGAACTTTTCCTCTAGAAATTTGTCCAATCCTTTCTTAAAGGCATCTAGGCAAGTTGTCATCACTGCTTCCTGTGGCAAAGAGTTCCACAGACTCATTACATGCTGGGTAAAGAAATATTGGCAGGGAGGGGGTGACTGCAAGACCTTGCCTCCCAGCCACTCTTTCCTAACAGTAAGCCTCATTTATTCTAATGGGGATTACTTCTGAGTAGACACGCACAGGAGCAGGCTCCAAGGTTGCAATCCCAGCTACTCTTTCCTGGGAGTAAGCCTCATCCACTGTAATGGGGTTTACTTCTGAGTAGACACGCACAGGAGCAGGCTCCAAGGCTCCAATCCCAGTCACTCTTTCCTGGGAGTAAGCCTCATCCACTGTAATGGGGCTTACTTCTGAGTAGACATGCAGGACTTGTCTCTGGCTGCGCTGCTCACTCCCAGCTGCGCCTGTGCTGTGGAGAAAAAGCCTTTCCTGGTGCTGAGTGGGGAGCTGCTCACGGAAAGTCGGGCTGCAAAGGCTTGCAATGGCTGAGGAGGAGGGCAGCTCAGGATTGGCTGGTGGTCAGCCAGTGAAGGGCCCTGAGCCATTCCAACAGAAAGAGCCAGGAGCCTGCTGGATGCTGATTGGCTGAGCCTGCTAGAGAGTTGGGGAAGGGAAAAACAGGGACCTTAAGCCTGCAGAGCTGGCAAAATTGAAAAGGGAAACCAATGTGGAGCAATTGGGGGTGAAGGGAGAGGAGGGCAGTGAGCTCAGGGGGCGGAGGGAAGCAGCCTGCCCTCCCCACACAGGGAGTCTCGGAGAGAGCCTCCATTTTCTTTAGAGCAACAGCAGCTTCAGCACCCCTCTCCAGGCTGCCTGGCTCAGCGCATGTGCCCACAGAGATGGCTCGGAGTGCCCTCTCTGGCACGCGTGCCATAGGTTCGCCAACACTGCCCTATACTTTCTGTGGTGCCAAGTACTCTTCTTTCTTCCATTGCAGCTAGATTGGGATTAAACGCAGCTAGATATGCAGTTACAGAACAATAGAAGAAGAAAGTAAGAAGTATCCATCCTGAATGCTGGAGGTGAGAGATTAAGAAAATGCTAACAGGAAGTCATAAGTTTCCTGCTTCCTTTTAATGTTCTGGCTATCTCCCTCCTCAGCACTCATTGCCTGCTTGTTGCGTTCCTTATCTAGAATTCTGCAAAGGAAGAGACAGGAGTGCTTGGTGCTACAGTTAAGGTGAGAGAACTAGGTGGAGGTGTGTGGAGAAGTGCGGATACTGAATCTGCGGGTATGGGATCTGTGGATGTGGGGGGGTATGCCTGCAAAAAAAATATCACCGATCACCAGCACTTTTCCACTAAGGGCCCTTATTAGGAGTACATACACATGGCAGCTGGCGGCTGGGATGGGAAGGGGTTGTAGCTCGGTGATAGAGCACATGTTTTGCACACAGGGGGTTCCAGCTTCGCCCTGGGCATCTCCAAGTAGAGCAGAGATAAATTCCTGTCTGAAACCCTGGAGCTAGATAGGTCTATGAACTGATGCAGTAAAAGAGAGCTCCTTATGGAGGTGAGTCACAACCACAGTTTGGCCTGCAGATGTACCTCTTGATAGTTTTGGTTCACCTCCTCAGAGTTTAGAAAGGTGCTCTCCTTGAGGCCCCTCTGTTTGACCATTCTCATGATCAGACTCTTCGTTCCCATGATCAATATCCTCAATAGGTTATTGGCTGTTGGGATTAAATGCATGGCATCATGTACCATTTTCTAGAAATCACTAGCATGTAAAATGTGCCCCAAGTCTTAAATATGCTATCAAATATTTCAAGAGCTGTAGAGGTAAAGAGTTGTAGAACAAACCTTGTTGATATTTCGGTGCAATCTGACCTTCCTTTGTGTCAGAAGCTTTTACATTAGGAGTCCTCTTGATACGAAATGAAAAGGAAGCCACACACACTGATAATGTTATGTAACATAAAGCTGCGAGGACTTCATTTTAGTTCTGTGCTTAACTCTATTGCTCAGTATAGCCCAGGCTCAGTGCAAGTAACTAATCGTAAATAAAAGACATGGGTCTCTTCCCTAGAAGAGTTCATAATTCATACCAGCTGTATAAAATGAATAAACATAGCATGGACCATGTGAATATGCTTTCATTCTACCCTTAACTTTTAACAAAGACTGCAATCCTATACAATCTTCCCTGGAAGTAAGTCCCATTGAATTGAATGGGGCTTACTCCTCAGTAAACAAATCATAAGATTGTGCTGTAAGCTGCTTCTAGCTGAACCAGAAATTACCCAAGTCAATCAGAGCCCATTTACTTGAACATTGGGAGGACTACTGTAATTTACAGCACCATATCTGTGTTATACAGCAATACCTTGCACTTTTGTCTGGTTAGGGACCAGAACATGGGTGAAAGTCAACAATGAATGAACGTCAAAGCCCCCCAGCATTGGCAACCTTCAGTCTCGAAAGACTATGGTATCGCGCTCTGAAAGGTGGTTCTGGAACAGCGTCTAGTGTGGCTGAAAAGGCCAATTCGGAAGTGACAATCCCTTCCACACTGGGAGCAAGTGCAGTCTGTCCCTGGCCTGTCTCCCTGGCTATGGGCCTTCCTTCTTTGCCTCTTAGCCTCAGACTGTTGGCCAAGTGTCTCTTCAAACTGGGAAAGGCCATGCTGCACAGCCTGCCTCCAAGCGGGCCGCTCAGAGGCCAGGGTTTCCCACTTGTTGAGGTCCACTCCTAAGGCCTTCAGATCCCTCTTGCAGATGTCCTTGTATCGCAGCTGTGGTCTACCTGTAGGGCGCTTTCCTTGCACGAGTTCTCCATAGAGGAGATCCTTTGGGATCCGGCCATCATCCATTCTCACGACATGACTGAGCCAACGCAGGCGTCTCTGTTTCAGCAGTGCATACATGCTAGGGATTCCAGCACGTTCCAGGACTGTGTTGTTTGGAACTTTGTCCTGCCAGGTGATGCCGAAGATGTGCCGGAGACAGTGCATGTGGAAAGCGTTCAGTTTCCTCTCCTGTTGTGAGCGAAGAGTCCATGACTCGCTGCAGTACAGACGTGTACTCAGGACGCAAGCTCTGTAGACCTGGATCTTGGTATGTTCCGTCAGCTTCTTGTTGGACCAGACTCTCTTTGTGAGTCTGGAAAACGTGGTAGCTGCTTTACCGATGCATTTGTTTAGCTCGGTATCGAGAGAAAGAGTGTCGGAGACCATTGAGCCAAGGTACACAAAGTCATGGACAACCTCCAGTTCATGTGCAGAGATTGTAATGCAGGGAGGTGAGTCCACATCCTGAATCATGACCTGTGTTTTCTTCAGGCTGATCATCAGTCCAAAATTTTGGCAGGCCTTGCTAAAACGATCCATGAGCTGCTAGAGATCTTTGGCAGAGTGGGTAGTGACAGCTGCATCGTCGGCAAAGAGGAAGTCACGAAGACATTTCAGCTGGACTTCAAAGCATAGCCTTATTTACCTTACAAATTTATTTTGGTTGACAAAAAATGATGAACTACTGTATATAACATGTGTGAATGCATGTGAAACCTAAATAAACATAAGAACACATGAATGTCATGGAAGGTTGGATGAAAGAGGAAAGCAGGTGGACGAAATTTGAAATGTGGATATAATTGAAAATGGCTGAAAAAGTAAAAGGATGACAGTCAAAATATTGCTGTATATATCTGAGCCATCAAAGAACAGAAATAACTTGGAACCCAAACCTATCCAACTTTCCAGCACTGGTGCAGCCACAGTGCATCCCCAAGGCAAGGGAACAAGTATTCCCATACCTTGAGGAGGTCTCTGTGAATGCCTCCCCACCACGGAAGGCAGTGCACGCCTCATTGGCACAGCTGCACTGGCACTAGAAAATTGGATAGGATTTGGCCCTTAACTTCCCCTTTCACATACATGTTATTGTGAAATAAAATCCTCATAGATGCAGATATGGTAATTTTTATGAATATTTATAAACCACTCAACAAAACAAGTGGCTTACATAGCAAATGAAACGAAAAGAAAAATAGCAAAAATGTAGCAAAACAATTAAAAAAGTGAAAAAAAATATTGATAGGCAAATGTGTGATTACATTCCTGATAGTTTGGTGATGGAAAAAGGAAATCCAAAGGCATCCCCCTGAACACATGCTTTTTTACTCTCAGACAGCTGCCATTCATTTGGGTCAAACTTGAGCAGTATAGAGATAATGCTAACCACTTTTACAAGGTTTTAGAAATGCACTATGTAAATGTTAAATATTGACATCCCAATCCTATGGGCACCGGCGTTGTGTTGCAAAAGTGCCAAAAGGAGACACAAAGCTCCGGTGGAGACGACAGCATCAGTCGATGTGGGGCCTCCACACTGGCAGGATGCCATTAGAGAACAGCCAGTGATAAGTGTCCCTGCTGCTTGGCAGGGAGATTTCAGGGTGAAAGGAAGGCAGGGGGAATGTGGGGGGGGGAATTGGGCAGGGGGAGGGAGTACTGGAGGATCGATTGGGCCCAGGAGGGGCAGGGATGGCAGCAGAGGCTGCCACTGAATCCTATCACCCCTCCCAAACTGCAGAGCCCGCTATGAGTCTTCTTGGTTCTGTGATCCATCAGGGCCATCGGAGTTCTACATGGAGTAAGGAACCAAAGTTCCTTACTCCATGAGTCCTTTGGCGGCTGCTCTGGCCCCGCAGGATACAGTAGTGGCCATTTTGGTGCCACTGTACCCTGTAGCACCACAGCAGCAATCGGGTTGGGCTGTACTTTCTTTCGGCCCCTCCAAGGTGGGATCCTGTACAGGGTTTGACTGATTGAATGTTTAGAAAGCTTATTTTTGGAAAACCTCTGTTTTCCAAAAATGTCAAGCATTCTGGTACACAAGATATGACCCTGATACTCCCAACAGAAATGTATATAAGTATGTATGCATTTTCTTTTGACATATGTATCCCTCCATAGGGTTCTAATGGAGCCTTTGGCATACCACAGACAATTGAGTTCTTATCCTGTGCATCCAATTGAATATTTGGGAAGGTACCCATTGATCACGTGGAGAAATCTGTTGGAAGCTGCAAGAGTTCAAATAATAATAATGCATTTATACATTACCTCAAAGCAACTTTTGCTGACCTTTAAGTTTGTTTTTTGTTGTTTTTCTGCGGTATCTTTTTGCTTATGGTTTGAAGTTCTCCCTCTCATGCCCGGCTCTTGTTTTTCTTAGCTGTATCCTGTTGTAATATTCCCCTTGGAAGTTCTATTTAATAGTATTTTTGTACAGCTTTTGAAAACTTCCTTCCTGGCTTTTGCGTCTTCTCTTCCGATGTCAAAATTGGAGATAATGGTCCTTTGCTAAACTTCTTGAGAGATGAGGGTGGGGGAATGTACAGGAGTGGCCTGCCTCCATACATTTAACAAACCAACTTACTGTGTGTGTGTATAAAACCTTGTGTGTTATTACCAACAATATCTCACTGTTAGTTACGAACAAGGATGAGGCATTTAACATACAGGTCAGGCCTTGACAAAATCCCCAGCATTTTTGGATCCATTTCCCCAATGGTAAAGTGATCTTCCAAGGAACTTTGGGGATACAACAGAGTCAGAATTGAAATGACTATGCGTTTAAACTTTGATACAAAGTTAATAGTAGATTTGGTAAGCAGTAAAATCTAAATCACTTATCACTTGGCTTGTTGCTGCTGTTGAATCCAGAGATGGATAAAACACAAATGTTCTTAAATACCTCCTGGATGTACTGTTAGTATAAGCATGGCTTGTTTTGAGGAAAGATGTGTGGGTGGCACAGTGAATTAACACAGCTGACTCACCCCAGCCTTGCTTCTTCCTGGCCACCGTCTCTATACTGCTACAACCGCCAATAACTTTCCCTTGCCAATAATTATTTGTGAATGGTCACTGATTTCTTCTTGTGAAGGCAAGTCCTGCTATTCAACACAATGGTAGACAAAAGAGTATCTAATGGCCCAGTCGCTCGGGGCAGTGATGTCATGTGACACTGTGACCTCACTTCCAGGTTTGCAGGAGAAGAAGGGGGGCCCCAATAGGAGAAGGAACAGGGGCAGCAGGCAGATCGCAAAGTGGCCACCCACAAGCGCCTTCTCCTTCTCTGGAGAAACTGGAAGTCAATTGTTACGCCTCTGATGGTAGGTGTGCAACATTGGAGACTCTTTCCTTTTAAGCCAGTGTCTCTCAAACTGTGGGTCAGGACCCACTAAGTAGGTCACAAGCCAATTTCAGGTGGGTCCCCATTCATTCCAATATTTTATTTGTAATATATTAGACTTGATCTATGTGACTGAATTTGGGGAAATGTTGCACACTTGTACTTTTAAAAGGCCTTTATGTATATGCTTTTAATAATGATAGTGAATGGGACATACTCCTGGGTAAGTGTGGGTAGAATTGCAGCCTAGAATTGTTAAAAATTCCCTACTTGATATGTCACTTCCACACATGACATCACTTCCAGTGGGTCCTGACAGATTCTCATTCTAAAAATTGGGTCCCGGTGCTAAACGTTTGAGAATCACTGTCTCTTAGGTAAAAAGATAGGACTCACATCTGCAGCTTCAAAATTTATTGTACTGCTAGGACTTGCTGCAAGACCATGGTCATGGTGGTGGTTCCCATATTACGAGACCCCACCTGCTAAAGGATGTTGGTCAGAGCCCATGTTTACTGTCTTTCAAAGTCACTGCAAGACTTTAAACAAATAGTTTGCAGTTGGCTTTAGGAAATGAACTGGAGCATTATGTTTGCACACATTTTATACTGAAACGCTTTCACTCTTTCACTGAAACTCTATCATAAAAATCAAGATTTTAAGCCTGCAATCCAATGCACAGCCACACAGGAATAATGTCACTGAAAGTAGTGGAGTTTACTTCCAGGTAAACCTGCATAGGATTAACTTCCAGAGCACTTGCCAGGTTACTATGTTGAAAAAACGACAGAGACTTGTAGCAAAGACTAACACATTTATTTTAGCGCAAGGTTTTGTTCAACAAATGAAGTGGACTTGAGTCCACAAAGCTTATACTGTAACATGTTTATTAGTCTTTGCTGAAAGACTTGCTTTTGCATACAGTTGTGCTGTACATCTATGAAACCCATGATGCAGTGCAACCTTGAACTAAAACCTTGATGCAGTACAAGTTTGAGGTACTGCATGACTGAGAACCAAATATTTATACAGCTTTATAACCAGAAGACCCTGGCTAATGCAGAATAATGCATTAGTGCAGTATTTCTCAAACTGTGGGTCGGGACCCACTAGGTGGGTCGTGAGCCAATTTCAGGTGGGTCCCCATTCATTTCACTATTTTATTTTTAATATATTAGACTTGATGCTGCCATGGTATGTGACTGCATTTGGGGAAATGTTACAGAAATATACTTTTAACAAGCTACTATGTTTATTCTTTTAACAATGATAGTAAATGGTACTGACTCCTGGGTAAGTATGGGTAAGATTGCAGCCTAGGATTGTTAAAATTTTCCTGCTTGATGATGTCACTTCTAGTCATGACATCACTTCTGGTGGGTCCTGACAGATTCTCATTCTAAAAAAGTGGGTCCCAGTACTAAATGTGTGAGAACCACTGCATTAGTGCATGAGTAAAGCTGTACGTGCACCCTCAGTTAAGGCAAACAATTGCAAAGAGACACAGAGAACCAACTGAACTGAGCAGGTGATGAAATTTTTTTATCCCTAATTTTGAGTAGGTAGAGTACTTTCTAGTTCTTATCTCATGCATGCACTCAGCAATCCTTGAGATAGTTCAGGCTGAAAGATAGCAACTTGTTCAAGGCTATTGAATGAGTTTCATGGCATAAGGGGAATTTGAGTCTGCCTTTTCCATATCCTAGTCCTGTAAACTAGCCATTGTACCACTAATTTCTACTGTTATTATTATTATTTTATTAATTTTATTAATTTTTATCTCGCCTTTTCGCCCATGGGCACAAAAGGCGGCCTACAACAATAAAAATACACAATTCACAATTAAAAACAATTAAAACAGTTCCAAATAATTAAAAAAATTTTTTTACAATTTTACTTACAATTTTACTTGTTATATTAGATTCCATATACCACACTTTCCATATACCACATTAGATTGTTATATTAGATTCCATATACCACACTTTCTGCATTGGTGTTTCTGGTAAAACAGATGCAGGCCTTCAGTAGGATGAGCAAGGAGAGGTAAATTAAGGACAAAAAGGGGTAGAGAGGCATTGCCTGATTTGATTGTCTTCAGACAGGATTTCTATAGATGCCAGAGATTAGCAGCTGCTGAGAAGGCAGTACATTGCATGCTGTTGTAACCTAGTTGGCAGCATCACTGCAACCACCTCAGCCTCAGTGGTGATGCCCTCTAAAGAGAGTGGTGCACAAGTCCTCCCTTGGAGCTCAGCAGTGCCAGCATGACGAAAATGTGCTGTGACAAAACAGTGGGATGATATTATGTGTAGTTTTCAGTTACTAACCAATAGTGTTATGAAATGAGATAATGGGTTAATGCTGATTTCTTAAATATAAAACATGGACAGATCAACTACTCTTATGCTGGAATATGCCATTGCTTTTATTCAGCTATGATCCAAGAGGCTAATTAATGGTTCAGAGCCAGCCAAGACCAGGTGCATCTTTGGGGCTCCCAAATTGCCTGCTGGGCAGGGCATGGGAGAGGGGGGGTAAAGGGAGTAATTTGTACCCAGGTCCAGGGTCAAAAAGGGGGGCCAGGAGCCAAAAGAGGGGGCCCAGAAATTTCCTGGGATCTGACGTTTTCCTATCTATTCAGACTTGTTGCCTTATGGGATGCTGTGGACACTACCCCAAGCATGCAGCTGCAGATACTGGCAAGCCATATATGCTTAGGAGTTTGTTTGGTT
This sequence comes from Tiliqua scincoides, assembly GCF_035046505.1. NCBI lineage: Eukaryota > Metazoa > Chordata > Lepidosauria > Squamata > Scincidae > Tiliqua > Tiliqua scincoides. The sequence continues at coordinate 67,004,056 of NC_089826.1, forward strand.
TTCTGTATTACTGTATCTGCCACATGGGTGGGTAGACCAGGGCTCAGAGGATTTTTCCAGCTGTCTCCACCCTCCCCCCATCCTGTTTTGCCCCTTCCTACCCCCATTCTGCTTGCCCATCACCACCCTCCCCTGCTCTGTTTTACCCCTCCCTCTTTGCAAAGGGGCCTCAAAGAAACTTTGTACCCCCTGATAAAATTCCTCTCCGAGGCCCTGCTGCTGGGAATGTCATCTGTGGTTTCTTGTAGAAATGTGCTAATGTCTTCTACATGCTCAATCTGTCTATTTTTTAATAAAACAAATATTGTAAAGACCCCACAGGTCTCCAGATCTTTCCTCCAAAGAAGACCAGAACCCGGATAGTGTTGACTACTGGAATGTCCCACTATGTGGGGAAGAAGGGCATAAGCAAGTAACAATGTATTGGTCGGAGTCTCTGTACACATATAGTGACAGTGCTGTTTTGGAATGGAATTAGTTACTGCTTATTCAGAGAATTCAGAAATCAGTGCAGTTTGCAATGTTTTATTTTGAGGAAACCAATACAATTTTTTGTGAGTTCTTCCTGGCATGTTGCATGTGGCTTTCAATGGCCAGAAAGAACTGCTTTAGGTAAATCCAAGGGTGTGGGCCTGCCCTGTAGGATTACTGACTTGCTTTTTGTTTTTTAGAACAGATACCCATGACGTATCAGAGATATTTCAAAACTGGTTTGCCATGTGACCTAGGGTTGTTGTTTGAAAACATTGAATGGAAGAACCCCCTTAGGCAAACAGAATGAATTGCGATAGTCTCTGGATCCCATTCAGCACATCAAGGCACTGTTACGTGCATGAGTTAATTCACTTTGTTTTGCTCAGATGGCCATTAATGCTGAGAATTTTGAAGACAGAAATATAATTGTTGTCCAACTGGTTATGCAATGTGCTTGCTTTGCAATTTACCTAATGAATGAGCTGGGAGCAGAGATTAATCCTTTAACTTTTTTATGTACATGGCATGCTCTTCGGGGCATTATCTTTGCATAACATCTAAAGACAATTTTTAATTTTACATCATGTCAGTGTCTTTCTAACTTGCAGTGGAGAAAAAGGGGTGAACTTAATGGTATGGATGCACAGGTACGTTGGCTGCAAATGGATCTGAGTACAGTATATCTAAACTGGGTCTGCACAGCTTGTGACTCGCTAAGCTGATGAAAGCCTTCCAGCCATGTTGAGTGGTTTACTGCATCACACTGATGCCAGAGTCTGGGCACTGTTACCTGCATCCCTCAATGGAAGATGTATGGAGGGAGGCAAGGCTGGAACAGTAAATCAGCAGACGGCCTCCTCTTTGGTGGGCACATTGGCTCACAGGAGACTTAAATCATTTAATTTACTTTTCACAGCTCGCTAACCATTCTTTTGTGGCACATACTTTGGGGATTTCTGTTATAGAAACACACCACATTTGATTGATGAATTTGACAATAAATTGAGCTATGTTGAACGTTCCAGAGTTGCATTGCTCTTGTACAAGAAAATCAGTGTTCTAATTAGCTAGGCAAGCATTAAAAACCTTCTTCAGAACAGAAGCCGAAAAAGGAACTTGAGACTCGCAGAAAAGCAAATAACGTGGAACATTTACAACCTTGTTGGATCCAGGTTTTTAGAAGCTGTGGCTAAAGTCTGGTATTGGGCCTCCCATGGCGCCCCCCCCACCTTCTCATGGTGAAGTGCGAGGTAACACTGCCACCAGTCCTATGGGTACATGGGTCAGTTTGCCAGGTAGGACCTCTGATGGGCATGGGTCAGTGCCTGACCTGGCCAGTCCCTGACTCCATTCCTGATCTACAACAAGGTAATCCACAAACAAAGAATTTTGCCTTGCTTTCCGTCTTGCAGTATTCGCCTTCTAGGGCTATTGTTTGTGTAGACTGCAAGCTTAATGTCACAAATGCATTCTGTGTGAAAAGAGAGTGTTTGTTCAGTTGCTCCTCTTTGAGTCAGACCAGTGGGCTGTGGAGCATCATTGCTGAGTGGTACTAACTCTTTGCTTCTGGTCTGGAGCAAGAGCCACAGAGAAGAATTTTATCAGGGTATACAAGGTTTCTTTTGGACCCCTTCCTTATTTTACATGTGAATTTGGGTCCTTGGCTCCCCTTCTTTGGCCTCCTTTAGCTCCCGAGCCCTCTTTTTGACACGATGTACGCCCTGCACTCCCCTCTCAGCAGCCCTGTCCTGAGTCTTTGATGATTTCTGTCTGTACTGCAGGAAGAACATATTGGTGTCGGTACATGCTGTTTGTGTGTGTTTGTGTGTACCTCAGAGCCTGTCTAACCTTTTGATTTTGATCAATGTAGAAATACCCAGGAATTCTCTGTTTTCTCTTGGAGGTATGAGTATGTATAAGTTCCCTTCCTAGTAAATACAAGATAGGGAGCCTTTTATTATCTGACAGTGTTGAGAAATCTGGAAAAAAAAAATGTAGCAAGTGTTCACAGTTTTTCGCTGAATTATTCCCTGATTGGGGAAAAAAAAAATTCTGCCCCCAAGAAATAGTTTTCATGGGTGAAACACTCCTTTGATCTCCATGGGCTGTTGCTTTTATATATACTGTTTCATGGAGATTCAGAACCCTAAATACTCCAGCTCTGTGTGTGTGTGTGTGTGTGTGTGTGTGTGTGTGTGTGTGTGTGTGCTTTAAATCATACTCCAGAACCAACACATTATTAATGTAGTTACTCTCCAGAAATACTCTCTCTTTTCAAGTGCCCTTTTCAGATTTAACATGGATTTCTTCCTGCAGAGGGAAACAAAAATTATTAATTGCCACCTTTGTGTCATAAAATCATGGCCATCTCCTTCATATGATTCCATGCCGTTCTCCCTTCTATGCAATAATTGGTTCAATAGCCTTGAACTCAATTTGGCCGGTTGCCATAAATTCTTACCCTAGGTCTCCAGGATACATTTTATTTGTCCATATCTTGGGGGGGGGGGGGCATACTTGCCAGTTTATCATGAAACATCCGCTGCATTTAGAGATGCAAAAAATTTAAGGCAGGCTAGAACAGGGAGTAAGTTGTTTTATGTGTTAATTCTGCTAGTCTCCATTCTGCTGTCTACACAACATTTACTAAAAACGGGAACAGTGAACAACAATGTGCAATGTGCAGAGAACCCATGCTGGAAGTATGTTTTGCAATTTTGAAGTCTGAGCATCTTCGTGAGCAATACCTCTCATAAGAATCATATAGGCTAAGCCATCATTTGCTGTGGTGATCAATCACTGAGGCAAACCGCACAAATGTGTTAAAATTAAAGACCCGCAGAATTGCAGCAAGACTTTCCATTCAGACAGTAAACTTCTAAATCAAAAATTATAATCTCAGCAACTGCACCCCTGTCCATGATGAGACCTACATGATGTTGTTTTCTTGTCAGTGAACTAAGGTCGATTTTTGTTATGAGGCACACACACACTAATCTCAGATTTAGATTTTTTTTATCTAAAGTTTCTAGCAGACTTTAATTAATCCAGTGCAGCTCTGTAGTGTGTCTGTTATTAGCACAATACCAGACATTTAGTTCTGAGTGTTCAAACTGGGTGGCTGTATCCGGCAGACTTCTTGGGAGACATTTCAGAAAAAAAGAGAATACCACAGGCGCTGTGATTGCAGTTCAACGCTCAGGCATGGTCGTAGTTAACCTCTACTGCAAGCCATAGGATTTAAATATAGCATTTATGAAACGTGTCTGAAAACAGTTTCCAGTTGAGCATTATTCAAGTGCTCTTTTTCGGGTATTTTTACCAGTTCTTATTTTGGGAATTGGTTGCATTCATGCAGTGTGTTTGGTCCTTGGAACCTGCACCTGTCTGTGTTGGTATTTCTGTTCCTCCACATGACTGGTGAGAATGACTGACTACAAGTCTGTTTCTGTCCCAAGAAACAGCTAGGGCTGTTTCTCACCCAAACTTGGGTGTAAACGCGGATTGTAAAGGAGAGAGAGAGTCCACCTCTCATAGGAAAGCCTTGAGTTGAGAGACTCACTTGATCACCTTGCCCAAGAATGGCAAATTGGAAACTGGCTGGTAATTTCCTAGGGCAGTAGGATTCAAATATGATTTTTTTCTTCAATAAAGGACTGACAGTGGTCTTTTTCAATTGTAATGGAACCTTCCCCAAACCTCCTCAAATCAGCAAAAAGCCTTTGGCCTTTAAAAAAAACCTTGGATAATCAATTTGGTTGGGGAAAAGTGGGGAGGGGGTATTTCTGGGTGAAGGAGGGTGGCCCATGGGTTGGTTCGGCCCTAGGAGGGGGCAGAAATGGTGGGCACCTGATTCTATGCTGCCCCCCTCCTGGGCCTTAACTGCCCTCCCCCACCCAGAAATTCCCCATCCCCACCTTCCCCCCACCCAACTTGATTGTCCCCCCACCATGCCTGAAAGCCCAAAATGGGCTACTCAAGTCTGTTATTTTGCTGATGCAGATCCAAGTAGACAGGGGCTACGCTACATGGGGTAAGGGAACTAATGTTTCCTTATCCCGAGGTTACCTCCGGTTGTTTCTCCTGCAGTACACAGTGGTGGCCATTTTGGCACCACTGTACTGCAGGGCAGGTGGGCAGCTTAGAATTGGGCCCTTATTATGGCATCAGCTATTGTGGACTAGAACAGCCACTTCATGAAATGGATGAGAAGGTATATATCACAGGAGTACAGGAAAAAGGGGGAAAATGTTTGTTACCGGTTGAGGCTAAAAGGTCACACAATTTGTGGAAGAAAACACAAGCTCAGTAGGTGAATCACAATGTTATTTCCGCAATGTAAATAAATACCAGCAAAGGGACAATTACCTTCTGCAAGGAGTAAATCACTCCAAGGATTAACTGAATACGAATTCTACAATGTGTGGAACTCATCTCTGATCTATTCAGTACTATGACACACCCACTACTCATGCATTGCTTGACCTTTCGGCCTTGGTATGTAAAAAAAACACCCTCATTTTTTTATCTGTCTGGTTGTGTCGTCTGTTTAACCTGACTTCATCCATGTGTTGGAAATTCAGAGCCCAATCCTGAGCTCCGCGCTCTGGCTTACTAGCAGTGTGCACTGCCACAAATGTGCCATAAGGCATGTTTGCGGGGCTTAGCACCAGAGCTAGCCCAGTGTGAGCTCATGCTGGGTCAGCTGTGGCAGGAGACCAGTGTCTGCCCAGACTACCTGGCAGTGGAGAGGTGTGGGGAGGTGGAGAGGGGGCAAACTGGGGTGGGGGCAGGCAGGCTGAGGGTGAGCGGACGGTGGAGAGGAGGCGTGGTGGGGGAGGGAACGGAGTGGGAGGGGGGTGGGACTGGTGGAACCCGGCTCCACCAGATCCAGAGCCCAGCATCAAGCCTCTTGGCTCGACATGGAACTCTGTCATTGCGCCTGCTCAATAGTGGGCACTAGAGTCAAGTAGTCCCATTGCGAGGGAAGGGGACGTTGGATGCCACGGCTGTCATTTTAGCACTGTGGCAGCCCCATGCTCCAGGCAGTTCAGGATTGGGCTGCCCATTGATGTATTGACAATGGGAAATACAGCAAGGAATAAGAGGTTGGGTGAGTCTAGTATGTGCAATAGTTAAGGGGTCAGCATACAGGAATTCCCTGTGCATGAATACAACATACTGGTGCGACAGCTGGTGCACCCATAGTGGCTAAGAGCCTGAACTGTGAATTTGGACTTTCATGGTTCAAATCTGCCATGAACTCACTAGGTGACACTAGGCAAGCTGCTTCCTCTCAGCCTCAGAAGCAATATGGTGGATCACAATTCTTACTCGCCTAACAGGGTTGTTGTAAGGACTGCATCAAAATAATACATGCGAGATGCTTTCTGCACTCAGACAGCACTGTAGAAATGTTAAATATTATTACAATGCCCACTTAAGTAACTGTTTCATGCATCTGCGACTCCCGAAATGCGTGCTGCAATTTTTCCTTTGACCTTCCACAGAACTCTCTTTTGTTGCTCTTGCTGCAACTGACTGATGTAGCTGCCTTTCTGGAATTTTCCAAATTCTCTTGCTTTGAAAATAAGCTGCACTTCCCTTTCTGGTAGGACAATGATCATGAAGGGTGATCTAAGCAGCCCTAAGCTGCTATGATTGTCTATTTGTGATTCCCAGAGTCGGTGGACCAGTTTTTCCTCCCGTTTGTGTTGTCTTTCCGAACAAAAGAAGGCTTTCTGTTTCAATAAAGTGCCAATTGTATTAAACTCACTTGAAAGCTGTTCTGCTCTGCAAGCTCCCGTGCGTTCTGGCTCATGTTCTTCCCCACATCAGATTTGTTTTTATTATGCTTAGACTTCTTAGACTATGGCCCAAATCCTTACCCACTTTCCAGCACTGGCATAGCGTTGCCAATGGAACATGTGCTGCATCCTGCAGCTGGGGGCACTCACGGAGGTCTCCTCAAAGTAAGGGAATGTTTGTTCCCTTAACTCAGAGCTGCATTGCCCTTATGTCAGTGCTGCAAAGTGGGTTAGGATTGTGCCCTGTGTTTGTAGCTAACCTTCCAGATGGCATTAGTGTTGTGGGACTATCTTTTGTTAAATACAGTAGTTCCTTGTTATTCGGTGGGTCTGCAATACTGGGGTTTGTGTTAAGAATGTTTATAAAGTAAAAAAAAGTTTTAAAAAAATTCCTTAGTGCTGCAAGTGGCACCAGCTGCAGGGCTGCAGAGCAGAGTCTGGCACTTCCAGAAGCCACTTCCAGGTCATGCCAAGGACCATGGCCCCGTCTCATGGCCCTGGTGCATCTCAGAATGAATCAAATGCTTCCACAATGCATTCTGAGGTGCACCAGGAACATGGGAGGCGGTCAGGAGCCTAGGTGGGAGTCAGACAAAGAAACAGTTGCTGTATCAACTTGGACACAGTGAGGCCTCTTTCAGATGCACAGTCATGGGTCAGAAGAGTGGGATCATGGCAGCACACTCTTTCCCTGACCTGCTTGAACATCCCTGACTTGAGCATGTAAAGAGAGCCCCTTCTCATATGATTTGTTCATACATACAGTTAGTACAACTGGGTATATACAGTGCGCCCCCCCATGTTTCCAGGAACCTCCTTTTACAGGGTCCCTGCTCATGAGAACAGTCTCCTCTGTGTAGTTGTTTACATGTTCAGAGGCAGTTGGCAGCAGAGCTGTCACATCCAATCCCTCACCTTTATGTATGTTCATTTGATCATCTGAAAAAGGAGCCTAATAGGCAGAAGGTAGTTTCTGGCTAGAATTGGTTAAAACCGAAACATCCTTGGATCGCAGTTACTCTGTGGGAATCTAAGGCAGGATGAGCAGTTGTGCTAGGAGTCTCTTTACTTCTGCTATACTCTGCTTGTAAATGTGACAATTAGTAGCTATAATAAGCTTCCAGTCATCTCTGTCATTCAAAGAAAACTAAGGGCGCAATCTTATCTTGCACTGGAACAGGCAAGTCAGGATAGGTGCCCAAGGTGGCTCAGCCAGAAGTAAGGGGAAACTTTTCCCCTACCTCTGGGTAAGCCACCCTGGCCCCAATGGGTCTCCTTAGACTCGCACCACCTCCTGAGGTGGCACAAGTCCAAGGAGATCGGAGCAGCTTGAAGCCACTCCATGCTGCTCAGGGAATGGGGTTGGGATCCGGCATAACTGCACCCTTCTGGGCCAGCGCAAGGGACTTGTGCCGACCCAAGGGCCTATCAGGATTGCGCTGTAAATATTGTAATACTTCTCATGGGGAAGAAGAGAGTGCATAACAATGGTTTATTCCCATAAGATCCTTGGCTTCTGTACTGTTCGCATAGCAGCACTGGTTCCAGTTCTTTGTGGTCCCCATCTCACCCCACCCTGATAAGAGACCTGCCTGCTTCCAGTGGTATTGAACCACCTGTGTTGCTTCTGTGTCCTAAATCCATGCTCCCCACCTGACATAGGAGGCCAGCACCTCACCCACATGATGGATCTCCTCCCATGCAGTGGGTGGGGCAACACCCCAGGCAGTGGGCTTGGTGATGCACCATTGCCCTGCCCCTGTTGGTTTTTTGGCCTAACCTTTTGATAGAATAGAGATATTTCAAAGCTGTTTGTTTCATTGCATTCTGCTTGAAATTACGCATCAAATGATATGAAACATGGTTGTATTAATGTCACACACACACATTCCGTATGTGTCACCCGGTCTGCGGCCTTACACACCCCTAGTGATGCCACAGCTCCCCACTGGTCTTCTGAGCTCTAGAACAGGGGTGTCCAAACTTTCTGGCAGGAGGGCCACATCATCTCTCTGACACTGTGTCGGGGGCCAGGGAAAAAAAGTTAATTTACATTTCAAATTTGAATAAATTTACATAAATGATTATATTACAGATGGAACTTATATGAATGAATGAAGGGCTTGCAATAGCTCATGGCCTATAAAAGTCCTTGCACAAAGCAGGACCGGCCTTTCCTTTGCTGCCACTGCTGCATCACAGACATGAAACAGCAAGCAGTGGAGGGAGCCCTCGTCCCACAGCTCACACGAGAGATCAAACAGTTGGCTGTCACACTGAGAGCAGTTGCATTGGGCCAGCGCGGGCTCCAGCAAGTCTCCAGAGGGCCAGAGCTCATTGGAGACTGGGGACTCTCAGAGGGCTGGATTGGGAGTCCTTGAGGGCCACAAGTGGCCCCAGGGCTGGGGTTTGGGCACCCCTGCTCTGGAAGAACACAGCAGGGAGCAGATTTGGAATCTGGCACTTGGCTTGGAAGGTCCTCCAAATGTCCATGAATGTCAGGGTAAATCAGGATTCAAACCAGGCAGCTCATAGTCTGTCCACTGATGTTCCTTGAAGTGATCCACTTAAGCCTCTAAAGTGGAAAGAAAATGGGCAACATTCCTCTTGACAAGTTCTGGCCATTAACTTCCAAGTGTGAGCTCAGGTTTAATAACCAGGTTCTGGCGTTGTACTCTAAAGTCGTACAACTGAGCAAAACAGGAACACTGGATGGAGACAGGTAGTTTTGCTTTAAGGCATATCCTTAGGATCATTTGTTGCAACATACAGACTGCACCTTACCATATAATTTAAACTCACTTCTCAAAACTCACTGCTGGGCTAGTGAGGAGGGAAGGCTGGGGGACCTAATGCCCATTTAAATTCAGTTTATCCAGGTCCCTTCCATGCAATTTCAATTCCCCCCCTTAAGTTTGTTTCTAACCATTTACTCTGCTGACAAAGATGGAAGAATGTGCAAGTCATATTCTACACCAGTTGTGCAGTAACGAACACACTTTACCTTGCCTTCCAGAACTTTGGATAATGATTGAAAAGTGCTTGACGTTTATTTTTTTAATTTTATGGAAATGATTTAATTTGGTTTTAAGCACATTTAAGCATGAAATGTGTGTTAGGAGTTTGTAATTCTGCATTGATCTGCACTGCACTGGCTGCTGATTTTCTTTTCTGAATCTTTTTCTTTTCACAAAGGTTAAGCCTTTACAAGGCTAAAGGGAGAAACAAGAGGCAGATAACTTATAGCCCAATCCTAACTAGGTCTGGGCCAGTATGTGGGGAGTTTAACGACAGTGGAACAGAATTTTGCTGACGTAAAATGGCAGTCGATGGCGTGTGCGGTGCGCCACCGGCAGCCATTTTGCATGCACTGCTGCAAGTGGCCCACAGCCTCGCTGCCAGAGTCTGCTGCCCCACTGGAACCAATAAGCCAGCAGGGGGTGGGAAGAACAGGACAGATATTGGTGGCATAGATACGCACCAATATCCTATTTTACTCCCATTCACCTTGTACCTGCACCAGCAAAGTAGCCAGTGCAGATCCAAGGTGACCTATTGGGTTAATGGAGACATACCCCTGGATAAAGGAATGATTGTTTCCTTATCTGAAGGAGGCATCCATGACTGCCCCCCTTCCTGCAGGATGCAGCACAATATAGCAGCATGGCTGCATTGGCGGGGGAAATTTTGTTAGGGCTAGGCTGTTACAATTGCATCATAAACATTGAGCTCGGCTGTAAGCTGCCTCAATCTTGTGAACAGGAGAATAAAAGCATTTGGAATAAATAAATTCCAGTTGTTTCCCCACCCCAGTTCTTAGGTCTCCAAAGACATCCTTAATGGCAGGCCACAGTTGTTTGATGTCTTTTTTCAGATATAATCTTTGTTTTGAAACAATTAGTACTGTTCAAATTTATAACACATCTTCATGTTCACTTACTACTGTAGGGTAAAAAGTAGGGCTGGAAGAGAAGTGCATTGCAAAAGGGAGGGACTCTCCCTGCGCATGTCATGACTGTTATCTATATACAGGCAGGCACATGCGGCTCACTTGCCTCTGGGATACATGACATGTTGGGTGCGGCTGACTGCTACTTTAAATCACTCAGGTGTATGCAGCAAAGTGTGTCTTTCCAGCCATTTGTGATGTCACACATTTCCTTGTGCGGATTAGCCAATTAACGTGTTCTTCCTGCAGGTATCAGACTGGGAGCTTGAATGCACTGTTGTTAGGCCGAACATCTGTTAAAGAACACTGATTTCTTTGTATGCTGATTTCAACGTACTGTGTGACCCTGCAAATGAGCCCTAAATCCTGTTGCAGACACTGATAACAAAGGTGAGTTAAGCTGTTCAGACTTTCACTCTCCTTCAGCTGACTTCAGGCTTCTGTTTGCAAAGCAAAACTATTAGGTGAACAAATGTTTGTACGTTTTTAAAAGAGCAGAACAATGGACCAGCTTTTATAGTTCTGGAAGCAAATTGCGATCTTATCGGAATGAATTTTGATTGCTTCCTTCTCTTTTGCTTTAGTCTCTCATTGCATGATTTATGGTGAGAAAGGCCTCACCTGGACTGTTTGTAAGTTCCAGGTGTAAGACTGAAGAATCTGTCCCATTGAACTTAGTGAGGTTCATGCTCTAAGAGGACCATCACACTGACTGTTCTCTCAATCATGTGTTGAAGCCCCAGTGAGAGTACTGAAGAGGTAAGTGGTTTCAGGATTGTGGTTTCAAATGCTTCTGGGATTACAGGGAGACTTTTTGTTTGGATTATTTTAAATCCCCCCCCCTTTTTCCTAGTAACTAAATGCTAATTAAGTGACTACCTTCTGAACACCAGGTGTAATTGTTTTGTGTTCTGCTTCTCTTGATTGCTTCTACAGTGAAATCTTGCATGCAAAGGAGTAAACTCTTCTCTCTCTTTTTGTAATTACTGTTGTGTTGGTCTGCAAGCATAAACAAGAGTGGACTTATGGCATGCCCCTGCCTGTGCAGAATTTGTCTAAGGCTGCAATGGGAGTCTTCTGTGTTGAAAGCTTTGGTTATTTGTTGGCTTTGAGTGCTGAGTTATTCAGTTTTATGCTGAGCTTAGGCTGCAGCCAAACAGGTGTGCTGATAAGTTCAAAGCTCTTGACCCTCATTTGCTGGATAAGCAATGAAACAGGACCCTGTTTCTTGTGATCCATGAAACTGAATAAAGGGCTTGCAGGCCGGTTCAGGATCTCCCTATGCCAGAGGGGGCACGCCCCTTACCCAGTGGTGCACCAATCATTGCTTCCGCTGCTCCTGTTTTCTCACTCCCTGGATTCAAAAAGGGAAGAATGAAATGGAGTGTCTCTGATGCTCTCTAGTTAACCTATCTCCTCCACACATCCTGTTCTGTTGTGTTTGATGCTTCTCTTTTGAATCCAGAGAGCAGGGGCAGAAAAGGAGCAGCAGAGGTGAGCAGATGGAGGTGGGCAGCAAGTACTCCCCTCAATCTGACCTGTGCCAAATAAGCCCACCCTTAACTGAGATATACATTATTTTATTTATTCATTTTTATTTTACCATTTATAATTGGCTGTTCCACTTATGAAAGCCCTCAAAGGGAGTTAAAATTAGAACAATTTTTTTTTACACAATAATGCTTGTAAAAAATGCTTTAGTAATCTAATATGCAAACCAAATGTAAAAAAGGAAATTGCATTAAAGATTACCGAGTATATCTATAGAGGTCTGCAATGATCTGGGATCTGTAATTGCCTCCTATGCTATGATTAATTTCTGTGGGGTCTTACAGATCCCACTACACATGTATTTTTCTTCTTTCATTCAAAAGTAGATATTAATTAAAATAAGTCAAAACCAATGTTAATTGGCGAGCACATCTTTTAACTACTGCATCATATTGCTACATAATGTAGCCACTGAATTGTGAAATGAGAGTTTTCATCAAGTTGTGTCATACTTTGAACAGGCAGAATTTAATTCTCTCTCATACACTTTAATTACAGTCTAATTGGCCCTAATGCCCTTTACATGAAATCCTAAACAACAGAAGGGGTGTGTGTGTGTGTATAAAGGTGTGCGCCACTTAACGACAGGGATACATTCTCCAATCCCCATTGTTATGCGATTAGGTCATTAAATGAACATTAAGTCCCATCTATTGCGTTTGTTGTGTAAACAGACACTCCCTGCCAGACACTAGCTGGCTGCACAGGCTACTGGAGATAGATTGCGTCTTCTTTGCATTAAGAGCCTCTCTGTGTTGTGTACACAGACAGTCTGCTGCAGGCTAGGGGAGACATGATTGCCTCATTAAGAGCATCTTTATTGTGATTTGACCACCGTCATATATGTGGTCCATTGTTAAGCGAATGGTTATTAAGCGACGCACATCTGTATAAAGAACATAGTTGAATATATGGAGTATGAGCAGGCACAGTTTGTGGGGTTATACATACACACAAAATGGTATTGTACTACACCAGGGCTCTCCAGACTCTGCCTTTTCCCTCCCCTGTGTGAATGGCTTCCCTGCCGCCAATCTCCCCCAAACTGAGCTCTGGCCCACCACTTCTGTGTTCCACTGCCCAGCAGCCATTGCGCTCGGATTTCTGGGCAGGCATAGTGGGTTGGAGTGCAGTTTGGGGACAGCTCCCTGGTGCAATGGTAAGCACCCATAGCACCAAGGATGCCTTTCCCATTGTGCAGCGATGTCCAGTTTAAATTGTACAATTATATCGTATAATCCATACATACAAACATTTTCCAAACATTGGAATAAGTTAGAGAAGCCTACTTGGGAGATATCATGCTGAAAATATTCTTGCTCATGGTTTATCTCTTAGGACTTTCTTTCTTCATTCTTCTACTGGCTTTAGTACTTTTGGAAAAAAAATAACATTATATTATGTGTCTGGGCATTAATGTCTGAGGGTCTTTATTAGTTCTATAGCACTGGATGGAGAAATGGAATGTTCCTGGCTCTAAACATCACATATTTATCAGGAAAGAAAATAAATACACTTTGTGAGAATGCTGCAAAAGGTCCAGTGACTCCCCACAGGATAATATGTTGGTGAGAAATTCAAATAAATTGCACACACAGGACAAGAGATTAGGGTCACTATATTGGGTTGGAAAATGTTGCATATTGTAACATCACTTAATAAATCAAAAGTCATTTCCAGGCAAAGAATAAAATATAATAAGAGCTTCCCAAACTACAGTTATGTATAATATCCAAACTATCAGTTCATGGCTGGCCTTTTCACAGCGATGAGTGCAGAGGTCAGTCATTTTCAGTATATCCATTTTGAACCTAAACTCCCCAAAATGAAGAAATATATATATTTTTTTAAAGAAAACATCTGACATTATTCTTCCTGGACATGCTGAAAGTGCAGGGAGTCTGGATATTGTACCACAGTAGTCCTGGGAGCCAGATTTCTAGCAGGTTACAAGGGAGACAGAATCCAGAGGAGGAGGTCAGGACTATGGTTGCCTCCAAAGCTAAGGCAGATTTGGATGTTGTTCCTGCAGAAATGTGAAGCAGACTAAAGGAATGAAAAAAAAAAATCTTCTTCCCAAAAAAATCCTGCTATTGTGTAAAGGGGTCCTTGCTTGATTCTGTAGCTGTTGTGAAAAATGCTGTGCACAAGAGGGGGAGAATTTCATCAGAAAGAGGGGAGATGCATGGGAGCTTATCTATCTAAGCTAGTGTCCAGGTGAAATCTGATAAAGGCTCTAGTCCAGTGGTTCCCAAACTTTTTAGCACTGGGCCCACTTTTTAAAATCATGCTCTATCAGAATCCACTAGCTTTATGAGACAAAAAATGTTTCACCTGACAGGCCGCTTGATCCTTTGTTTTTATCATTTTTACTACAGTGGGGGTTAACTTCTCAGGCATTTGTTGAGCACCATATTTGTTGGATCCTGACCACTCTGTTAGCCTTGCATTCCCCTTCTCCTGGCCTTCTATAGGAGCCAAGGCACATTTGCTTACTCATTAGTAAATGCGCACATGCCACTCAGTTTAACTTTCCATAAGGCTCAATACATTTTCCTTGTCACCTTGTAGGGGGAGACTTTCTTCTGAAGTGTTTTTTGGGGCCGGGATTCATCAGATCAGGGCCTTTCAGGTCACAATGAATTCCTGTCAGCCTGTCCTTTGATGAGGACTAAGGCACAGTCACCTACTTGTGAGTAAATGTGCACATGCAGCTTAGTTTCACTATCCATTGGGCTTGTCAGCTATCAGATTGTCAGTTTCATGACCCACCAACAACCATGTGGCGACCCATTGGTGGGTCCCAACCCACAGTTTGGGAAATGCTGCTCTAGTCCATTTTACCTCATTGTTCATCTAAGCTATAGGGCTTAATCATATTTAGCATGAAGTTTAACTTGGACAGAGGAGGAACTAACAGAGGACTTCTCTACATTTAGCATGACAGGAGTAAGTTTAAGCTTCAATCAAAGTCTCCTTTCTGTCTGGTGAGCCTTGAGGTTAGGGCTACACTGATTTGGGGAAGGGAGATGTGTCAGTCATCATCATCAGTGACATCACAGACTTACAAAAGATATTCTTGCAGTCATGCAATCACATTTCATGTAGCACTCAGGATTGGAATGGGCCTACTAGCTAGGAAAAGCATCTCATTTCCCCAGCAACACAATATTGAGGTTTGAGGGCTGGGAAAATAAAAAAATGTTTTCCAAACAGAAAAGCTTCCTGGAAGAAAAATGTCTGAATGTTGTGCAGCAAATAAGCAACAACTCTTTATTTTGCTATAAACTGGTTGTCTGGAAAGGCTCAAAATTTTCATAATTTCCTCCAAGAAACCTGAGGATTATAGGGTTATA
Source organism: Tiliqua scincoides (assembly GCF_035046505.1). Lineage (NCBI taxonomy): Eukaryota > Metazoa > Chordata > Lepidosauria > Squamata > Scincidae > Tiliqua > Tiliqua scincoides. Next base: position 67,019,193 of record NC_089826.1, read on the forward strand.
AAAGGGTTATGATGTGGACATAAAACTGTAATTGACAGGGTTGGTCGGAGGGAACCATGACAGCTGAACTCTTGGGTTTGTAATGTAGTTGTGGTCTGCAGGAATATCTGATGTATATTGTTAAGTAAACCATCTTGGTGTTTCACAGAAACTCTGATTACATGGTCTTTTCAAAAATGTGTATGTTGTATATTGATTTTGGACTTTGAGTCAGCCTACGGTATTTATATATGAAGTATACATTATGAGAATAGGATGTCTGCATCTGACTTTGGCATCTGTTGCATCTGCAAAGGACTCAGGCTGCAATCCTATCCACCTTTTCCTGGGAGTAAGCTCCATTGACTATAATGGGACTTAATTCTGAGTAGACAGGCATAGGATTGGCTCTCAGTTCTTTATCTCAGAATGTGTTAATATGTTGGCTTTGTCTGAGCTGCCTTTGGGTGACTAGGTTTAAGTTTTAATCTTGTACACACTTCCCTGGGAATCAGTTTGGGAATCGTTAAACCTAGTGGGGCTTACTTTTGCGAAGACATACATAAAGTTGCACTGTTAAAAGTTTTAGCTGGAATCAGATTCCAGTACAGTAATACCTCCTCTATTGTTGTGGATAAGGTCCTGGAAAACAGGAACTGTGTGAAACAGTGCCATAGGAGGTACTTATAATAGTGCTCTAATGTAGATGTGCTCATAGTACTGCACTCAGCAGTGCATTAGGTCAGCATCTGCTGTGTCATTGACCACAACTGCCATAATTCCTCCTGCATGGCAGGGATGGATTATGATGGGAGGAGTTACTCCCAGGAAGATGAGCCAGGTTGTGACTCATAATACTACAAAAATTACACCCAGGACAAAGAATTCTATAATGAAACAGTGTTACAGAAGGTTTTATAGGACATGGGTTTTGTAGTTTAATTTTTAATAGGCATTCCATTTCATGGATGGCTTTATAGTATAACTGCCTTTAGGGATGTAACAGGCTGGAATTCAAACTTATTTAGTCAATTATTTTAGTTTGGATGTGTTTCCATTTTACAGTCTTCTAAGGAATATTCCACCACAATGCCCAAGACTTACAGCCCAATCCTATACCCCCCCTATGCAGGTGAAACCATCCAAAAAGGTGTATGCTGTCTGGGTGGGGGGAGAGATTGGGAGGCTTCAGTTGGGAAAGGGAATTGAATCCCTTTAACCCTCTGTAAGCCTCCCACTCCACAATGGATCTCCTTGGACTGCTCCAGGGATTTGCTGGAATTTCTTGAGTGTCCCCCCATCCCCTGCTGGCTTACCTGCTCTGGCAGGTGGTCAGCAATCTGGTGATGCATGTGGGAAGGCTTTGAAGCACACTTTATGACTGCTTTGCAGCAGTCAGTGCTGGTGAAACACATAGAATTAGGCTGTTAATCAGGTTAAACCTGCAGTTCTCAAACTCTCAGGGAGACCAAGAACCACAGTCAGTGCCTGCATGGGAGCAGGGAAGGCAGCAGGGGAGGGCAGTGATGTGATCTCCAGGATCATGTCACTAAGGGGGGCTCAGGGACTGGCATGCAATTACCAGTCCCTGCTGCAGTCTCCCAGGGGTGCGGGGAGCACTGCATGACCTCCCCAAATCTTAAAAAGTGAAAGTGGAGCGATCATGCCCTGCCTCCGTAGAACTGGAAGTGGAGCACAATCACTCTGCTTTCACTTTCTGAAGGCTGGGGAGCCCTGCGGAGGGTCGCACAGGGCTTCCCACACCCCAGGAGAACGCAGCAGGGACTGGTAAGTAAATGCCAGTCCCTGCAGCCCCCTTAGGGACACAATCCTGGGGATTGAGTCGCTGCCTCCTCCCTTCCTCCACCCGTTAAGGGGAAAGAGTCCAGGGCCCTCGGGCTGGGACGTCGTGATGCCTTAGTTTGAGAAGCCCTGGGTTAAACTATAGTCACACTCCTCTTCAGAACAAAATTGTTGGAACATTCCTTTAGCACAGTTACAGGGCAATCCTATGCATGTCTACTCAGAAGTCTCATTGAGTTCAATGGGGCTTACTCCCAGGAAAGTGTGTATAGGATTGCAGCCTTGTCTATCCACAGTTTACCAGCTAATTGCATCATGAGGGAAATGATGTGTATGATTATGTAAATGATTAGTATGGTAATAGTTATGTAACAAACAAGATGTCTTAGTACTCTGGCAATAACTGTAGAACTGTTCATTGATGAGCTAATTATGACAGTAATGTGAACAAAGCTCTTGGGGTACATAGGTGTATGTGACCAGTTGCAGGATTTAGGGCCTAGTCGTATCTGAGCCTTGGACTACCAAAACACCCAGCATGCGCCAAGATTCTATCCCCTTTTCCAACCCATCTCTCCCTTTTTCTCTCTTGGGACTTATGGCAGCTATAGAGCTGGCATGGGTTTGAGGAGACTCATCAACCACCAGAAGGCCTATGCAGAGGTAAGCAGAAAATATTTTTAATCCTCCTGATCACGCCAACCCCCACCACTGGGTGCAACACATGCTCTGTTAGCATGGCTGCATTGTTGGTAATAGTGGGGGATAGGACTGGGCAGCTAATCACTGAATTGAAGAGCATTCCAGCACTAGTGTACTTATATGCAACCATAACAATAATTACTGCTTGCGTGGAGCAGTTTGTGAGATATCTGAACCTTTAAAATGAACCAATGTATTATATTAGGGGCAGTGAACACTTTTGGAATCTCTATAGAAAGAGTGAAACCAGTCACATACGTGGTTAGCACTGCAAAGCCATAGAAAAGAAGCCATTAAACCACACTGGGTTTAATGAATTGACTGGCTACATACTCCCTTTGCAATGTAGAGTATGTAAAGTAATATGTATGTATGTAAACTATGTAAAGTAGCCAGAATGTGACTTTTGAGGCACCCTGAAACGCACACTCAAGTAAACCCTGGCAATATTTACTTTGGCATAAATCTTAGAGACAGAGGCCCACAAATGTTTGCTTGGCCTACCAGCTAACCTTTATCTGTGGTAACCAAACCACATTGTGCTAGAATTCAGAGACATTAAGAAATATTAGAAGCCTCTCCATTGCTTAAAAGAGACTCCTGCTGTTTCTTCTCAAAAACATAATGGAAACACAATCTTTGCAGCAAAGTTCTGTGTAATTCTGGCTCCTACGTTTGCTAGTGTAGGGACACTTGTGCTCGCCAAGTGGATTTGTGGATGCCTGCTTGGAAAGAAGAAGTTGCTGCTGGCCTGCAGTTTAACATGTAGACTACACATTTCAAACAGCTTTGGTGTCACAAGTGTGCAAACATGGCACACACTACACAAGGAGAATTTAGCCACATGGATCATCCCCACTGTGCTGATAGCCTCCAAAACATTCATCGGCATGGGCTGTTGGTGGTATAGAAAGACTAACAGGGCTGAACAAACTAGCAAGCTGCTCTCCATCTTATAGCTGTTGTGCATAAAGTCTTTCAAGCAACGTTTATGTGCGAGTCAAAATGTTGCTGCCTTTAGACCAGCGGTCTCCAAACTGGGAAAGCCTTCCCTGGTATGAATGGCGCTTACGATTCCGCCGCACCCTGGCTCTTCTGGGCACCAGATCTGGATGACGTGATGCTCTGGGCAATCACATCTGTGGTACAATGCTCCAGAAGGCATTGTGCCTGGACTTCTGGGAAGATGTGACTGCCCAGAGCATTGCGTCATCCAGATCTGGTGTCCAGAAGAGCCGCGGCGCAGCGGAACACTAAGCACTGCTCATGGAGGGGAGGATTCTCCCAAACCCCAGATCCAGCCTGCAAGATGGGGTTTGGAGAGACTTGCTTTAGACCAGTGGTTCCCTACCTTTCAGGGACTGCAGACCACCACACCTGTACTCAGGTCTCTTGCGAACCATGGGGGAAACCGTCACTATGGGTGATGGCATGAGACGTCATTGTACCACCAACAATGGCTGCCAGACTGCCCTGATTTGGGGCCAGTTCGAGCCAAGGGAGGGCAGGAGGACCCACACAAGTGCCAGGAACATGGCAAGTATACAACATTCCGCTCACCTGCTGACTGCTGGACCAAACCTGTTTGTGGACCATCCCTTTGGTCAGCTGTGGTCTGTGGACAGCAGGTTGGGAACCTCTGCTTTAGACCAATGATTTTTGAAGCTCAGGTGTATGTACTTGTAAAACCCTCAAGCAATTGTCAATAGTATGTTAAAAACAATCCTGTAATTTTAGCTACCCATTCCGCTAATCCAGTGGTTCCCAAACTTACAATGGTCGCAACTGCCTTCTTTCACAACAGCCTCTTCTTCCCTGGTTTCCTGAGTGCCACAATCTTGGATAGCATGAGAGTTCATGAGATTCTTACAAGAACTTGCATGATCCAAGATGGTGCTGCCCAGAAGAGCCAGGAAGAAGAGGCCACTGGGGACATCCTGCAGTGCCCCTGTGAGTTTGCCATGGTACTGTCAAGTATCACAGTGTTGGCATTCTTCAGTCTTCAGACTATGGTGTCACGCTCTGAATGGTGGCTCTGGAACAGAGTGTCCTCTCCAGTGTGCGAAGCCTGGGTAAAATAGGTATGGAGGATAGGCTGTTACCCATGCAGCAAATCCCCCCTCTCCACGTCGCTGAAATGGTCCAATGGAAAGGCAGAGGCCAATACGGTTGGTTCCAGCGGCGTCGCAGGAGTTGCCAGAACGTGACTGTGTTCAGCCATGAACTGCCTCAGGGACTCCGGCTCCGGATTTTGCCTCGAGGTTGACTCCTGAAGCCTTTTCCATAACTGGATGTAGCCACAAGGCAGTGGAGGTTTGGGATCAGAGTTCCCCTTCTCTCAGATGAGCTGCCTTCCCAGGCTGACAAGTTCCATCTACCCGGTGGCTGTTTAGTCGCCTCTTACGAAAAGTACAGCCAAACTGAGTGCCTATTCTTATCCCCAGCCCCCAGGGGAAAGTATCACAGTACACAGTTTGGAAACTACTGCACTAACCCATTTGTAGAATTCCTCCATATGTTTCCTCCTTGCAAAGATTCCATGTACACTTTTAAGGAAGCAGATTTAGGCCTATGCAGATAACAACACAAACCAAAAAATATTGTTTGACCATAAAGTTTATGATATAATTTAATCTTTCCAGCCCTTGACCATTTCCCTCAACAAGCTTCCTGCTTAGCTAATCAGTCCCAAACTCTTTCTCTGTAATTCTCCAGAACACTGTTGTCTTGAAATTCCTTTGCAGTGTATACATGAAGAAGGTTTATGCAAGGTGGCACTATTTATATTCAGTGATGCCACCACCATCTTGAGTAGTACTCCTCTGTGTCCTAAGTGTGACCATACCCAAGATGGAGAGGGGAGCTGTGCAGACAATTGCCATCTAGGAAATGAACAAGAAATGTAATATGTGCTTTTCTTGTCTGCATAAAATGTAAATGTTATGGTTCTCCAAAGTCTTCGTGTGATGAAAGCCCAGAAGATTTTTGGGTATCAAGGGCAATTTGTGTGGACCGCATACTTCAAATATGGAAGTGAACTCACTTCTAGAGTGGCTGAGAATTTAAGTAGGCGTCTTTTCTACTATATGGACTCATCCAGGAATGTATGATTATGGACAGGTCATCCAAACACACTGCATGCCTGCGGACCAGTAAGATGAGTTCATGTGTGAGAGCATGAGGCTCTTTTAATAGTACGAGAACTTCTAGAGGCTCATAGATTAAAGGAACAGCACAAGCGTACAGTGTAATTAAAATATAATATGCTAACTGCTAAAGAGCTGATGCACTTAGTTAACAATCACATCCGCTAAATTATATAGCTGAGTTGTTGGCTCTTTGAGGATTGCTGTGCCTCCAGCTCCTTGATTGAGAGCCAGTCTGATAGCTCCTGAAGTACTAGTTGGCTGAAAGTCAGCCTTGAATCTAAGAAGCAACTGCAAGGAAAACTTTTAGAAGTAAGCTAAATCTGCAATCTTATGCCTGCTTCTGAGTAAGCATACATAGGAATTGGGCAGTAAGGCTACAACCCTTTGCACACTTATTTGGAAGCGAGACATGTTTAATTTTGCTTCAGAGTAGATATCCATAAGCTCAGGCTCCACAGGAAATAGGTTCTAAAAGGTGATAAATCAATAGACAAGCTTGCAGAGGTTGGCGGAGGTACAGTGTATGCTGCTTTATTGATTTTATCTGGTCCAACAAGAAGCTGACGGAACATACCAAGATCCAGGTCTACAGAGCTTGCATCCTGAGTACACTTATGTACTGCAGCGAGTCATGGACTCTTCGCTCACAACAGGAGAGGAAACTGAACGCTTTCCACATGCACTGTCTCCGGCACATCTTCGGCATCACCTGGCAGGACAAAGTTCCAAACAACACAGTCCTGGAACGAGCTGGAATCCCTAGCATGTATGCACTGCTGAAACAGAGACGCCTGCGTTGGCTCAGTCATGTCGTGAGAATGGATGATGGCCGGATCCCAAAGGATCTCCTCTATGGAGAACTCGTGCAAGGAAAGCGCCCTACAGGTAGACCACAGCTGCAATACAAGGACATCTGCAAGAGGGATCTAAAGGCCTTAGGAGTGGACCTCAACAAGTGGGAAACCCTGGCCTCTGAGCGACCCGCTCGGAGGCAGGCTGTGCAGCATGGCCTTTCCCAGTTTGAAGAGACACTTGGCCAACAGACTGAGGCAAAGAGGCAAAGAAGGAAGGTGCCTAGCCAAGGAGACAGACCAGGGACGGACTGCACTTGCTCCCATTGTGGAAGGGATTGTCACTCCCGAATTGGCCTTTTCAGCCACACTAGACGCTGTTCCAGAACCACCTTTCAGAGTGCGATACCATAGTCTCTCAAGACTGAAGGTTGCCAACAATACCTCTTGAGAGCCTGGCAAGAACTCTGGAAAGGTGTAGGCACCAGCTGGTGACATCTTGAAGCCAAAGTTGATGCAGGTGGTGAGGAAGGGGGTTCAATGACTTGCATAAGTTCTTCCTCTCCCCTTTACGAGTGATAAATTACTCGCAAGAAAAGAAATAATACCAGTTTGCTTAATTTTCATAAATGTATACACAGGATCTTGTTTACTTGCCACAGAAGTTTGATTGTCTTTATAATACAGAGCACATTTACCCTGTTATGTGGCTTTCACAATGAATATATAGGTACCAGTTCAGAAGGCTGTTGCTACCATCACCCACAGACTTCTGGACACATGGGACTGGTTGATCAACTGAAGCATGAACTTGCCCTTGGGGCCAAACTGCATGACATGGAAGTTCTGTGAATGGCTTTCTCAATATCTTTCACTTTTCCCCTGGGAGATTATTTGAATTACAGAAGAAGGGAGGTTTAGCCCTCCTCCCTTCTGCTTCCCTGATTTAAATTCTCCCCATACACTCCTCAATATTAGTAGCGGAGGGGAAAAAAAAAAAGATGTATCTGTATTGTGCGTTACGTTTTCCATCAATATCTAATGGCAGCTTCTGGTGGCAACTTAAATCAGTGACATCGTTCAGACCAGTATTTCTCAACCAGTGGTACTTGTACTACCAGTGGTACTTGAGATGGTGTCCAGTGGTACATACGGGACTCCCAGACCCCTGCTGCCTGGCAGCGAGACCAGCAGTGCAACATATCAAGCAGCAGCAGGAGGCTTCGCTTCGGGGGTAGAGCTCCAACATATGCTTTTTGTGTACTCAGAAAAGCCCTCCTATCCACCCTGAGTCCCCTACCAGGGCTTCATGCTGTGTGTGCCTCCCAATCCAGAAGTAACTGGTGATGACATCATTGCCAGTAACTTCTGGTGGTTCTTCCAATAGATGGACCCTGCAAAGTGGTACAGAGTGGGGGGGGGGGGCAATGAGAAATGCTGGTTTAGACCCCTCCCAAAACCAAGGTCCTGATCTAAATTGGCTGCTTCTTACCAAAAGAAAAATCCATTGGGGGATCCATTCACAAATCTCTCACACTGTATCTAGTTCAGCACTTTGAGATACAGGGATTGTTTCACAACTGATTCCTGTTAAGGAGTATACATTATATTCACCAGGATTAAAACACAAACTTTGCTATTATCCTTTTTCTACAGAGCTTCTTTCTTCCATATTTCATCCCAATTCTCTCCTCTCCTTTCTCGCTGCTTCCTGGGAAGTGTAATCCTGGGAGCCGCCTTCCCCATCGGCCCATTGGATCCATTTCCATTCCAACAGCAGACCCTCTGGAGTCCACCTTGGTATGAAATTGATCTGTAATTTCCCCCTTTTCTTGATCCCTGAACACTGTAGTAGGTACATGATATAGTGTCCACAAGTCCTGAGAGTCATGGGAGACACGCATCTCATGCTTTCCAACCTCCTTGTTCACAGCCTCAGTCTGTTCTGTAGTGTAACTCTATGTGCTTCACCTCTTGTATTGGGAAGTTTCATGAAGTAGGCCTGTGTGGCAAAGAGAACTCCCAGGAATGCCACAACACAGACTAAATTCCCTGGACCCTGGCATGTCGCAATGATGGCCTTGTGACACAGCAGGGCTTAGGCATGGGATGCCACCAGGATGTAAGTTTCTTGTTGTCTTGTGTGCTCCCTGAGGCACTTAGTGGACCACTGAGAGATACAGGAAGCTGCACTAGATGGACCTATGGCCTGATCCAGCAGGGCTGTTCTTATGTAGGCAAACAACACATTCTGGGCTCAGTCTGGAGCGCAAATCCATTTTTCAGACATCTAGTGGATGCCCAGAAAATTAATCAATTTACTGCAGTTAACTTCAGAGTGACTTGGGCACATCTGTCCATCACTAATGCAAGCAAGGGTATACAATGTAACAGGACTGAACACATGGCTGCCTGTGTAGGCTTGTGGGGTTGGTTAGCGTCTTCCTTGCCCCGAATACTGGTTTGTTTAGCCTGGCTAACCAAATCAAATTAACTGAAAGGCCTCAATCATCAATTTAAATGTCTGGGGAATAGTGACAGTTTATTGTACTTCAGTTCCAGGAACCGGAAGCATACTAGATGGGAAGCCAAGCCACCCAGCTGGCTTCTCTATAAACCCAGTTTGAATAAGAAGAAAATAAAGCTGCCTTTGGACACAGTTTTTAAAAAATCATTATGCAAAAATTTCACATGTCATTTTTCTCTCTCTTTCTGGAAAGTGGTGTAAACTGCATGCAGTGGCACCAGCTCATTCAGCGTGGCACAGAGGTTACGCTCAGCAGCTATAGGTTGCCTCATTTGCACTAAAGTTTATAGTTCATTTAAAACCAAAGTGATTATGGTTGTGAGTTTGGTTTGGCTGCGTGGCTGTCAAGTCCGACAACTGTGAATGAATTATGCAGGCCTTGCTTCAAAAGTGCCAAAACAAACATAATGCCACATAAAGTTCTTATTATGCCCTATTTCTGAGAAAAGCTACCTTAGGATTTAGGGGTTTTTTGTTTGTATGTGTCCATTTTGAGCTTTATTACCAAGGTTTTTTGGGGTGCCCATTGTTAGCTCAGCCTGGAAAACAATGAATAAAGCATTTATGGACATATATGACAACAGGAGCCACTCAGTTCCAGAAATCACACTTGCTATGTTTTTGTAACATGTACAAGTCTTCTCCACAGGAACCAGTCTTGCCAGTTTCAGCAAAAGGGGATACACAGAGCACTCTCTGGAATAATTTTTCAACTAAATAACACATCTGCTGTTTTTATGGCACCATAAATGTATAATTGTACATATGGCACTTTTCTAAACAAGTGAAGAGTGAACGGTCTACCAGAAGCATTGGGATGAGGGCAAAGCTGTCAAGGATATGGTATCTGTGGAGGCAGGCACATGGGTCATTTGAAGAGTCAAGGCAGAGAGAATCCAGGCTCTCTCCGCAGGGGCAAAAAATCATGCTGGTTTCTGTTTTTATGTATATCCCTTACCTTTGGGTAGATTTCTTTTAAAGCTGTGACTTTGGGGAAAAAAATGAATTTGATTGAACTAGAACTTGCAAAAGTAGTTTGAACCAAATGAACGGTCATATAGGAAAGGCTTTTCTCATTTTTCATGCCTGTCGACACAAGTTGTGCAGAACAGGTATGGGAATTTAACATCGAATTTGGCTGCCAGCAGAGCTTGGCTTTTGCTCAAAAAATTCCCATAGGGTTTTGGAGTAACTCTGAAGCCTTTGACAAGCCCTCCAATGGTAGGAAAGGATGTCTGCACCCCCCCCCCCATATATCTCTGCTCCATCTCATTGCTATGCTTTCCTGATTTCCTTTTTCCTTCTTTAGTCTACAGCAGGGGTCTCTAAACTTTTAGGCCAAAGGGCTGCTTCAAATAGCAGGTACAGTGTCGAGGGCCAAGGAAAAAATTAAATAATGAAATTTAAATAAATACATTAGAGATGGAACTTAGATGAATTAATAAATGAATGGGCTCAAATGCCCAGGATTCCTCCAAGCACCAACACAGCCCAAGAAATAAAGCACACACTTAAATGGCCCCCATTCCCCCACCCCAGAAGCACGATGCCAGTTTGGTCAACTGGGCCAGAGGCTCTCAGGGAATCAGAGGCTGGCCATGGGCCAGATAAAGACACTGGCCGTGGGCCACATCTGGCCCATGGACTGGGGTTTGGAGACCCCAGACTACAGTACACCACAGTTCTTTCTCTGTTCCTTGTGCCACTGTCATCTTTTCTGATGTGTTCAGTTTTCTGAAGCTCCCATCTCAAATTGCAGTCCAGATAATGAGAAATCTTCTTCCACTGCTTAGCTAAGCACCCTTCAACTGTTCCATTGCTCAGAAGATAAACTATATTTTTCTTCTAGTACCCTAATTTGTCTGAAATGCACCTATGAAATTAGTATCTGTTTGTACCTTGGTCTCTTCTTCCTCTGACTTCTTAACCTCTTATTGAATGTACCGAAATGAAGGATAATTCAGATTGACTATTCCCTCTTGGCTAGTCACTTAGGCAGAGAAACTGCTAGTGATTTGCTGGCCATCTGTGTTAAAATGAACTAAAAGAATAACAGCTTTCAGATGTGCAGTTAACTTCTGGAGATCCAGTTTGCACCTTCAAGGAATTTTGGAATATGGGAAAAGATGAATTTGTTTAGTAACTAGACATGTCAGGAGAATATGGATAGCTTAGCTCTGAATTAGGACATTTTCTATAAGTCACCAGCCAAAAAATGGATTAAGGAAATGTGGTCTATAGAGATGACTATCCTTTCCTTCAAAATGACTGAAGCAGGATATTCCTAAAAGAGTTAAACCAGCGAGCTGAGTCAACATATCTGGAAAAACTAAACTTGCAATATGTGAATTAAAATGTACTCCAATGTACTCTATACATTTTTATTCCAATATTGCAGATTTAATTTTTCAGTTAAGTGATGAGTTCTTTGCTCCCACAACTAAGTATTGTACAGGGATATCTCTCTAATTACATCCTGTCTTGGTGGGCTGTGCAGTCTCCTAAGTTTAATTTGTAGATATCTTCCCACTGCTAACCCTGTAGATAGCACCACTGTTTATTATACCAAGGGTTGGTTGATTCTCAATTTAACCAGGGTTTGCTCTGTATGTATATCTATGGCATTTCATCCTACCTCAGTCTTGTTCCCTGTTCTATAAAATAAGAACAACAGAAATTTACATTACAAAAGTGTCTTATAATCCAGTAAAGCAAAACCTTTATGTTTATTTATTTGCTACCTTATATCCTTCATCCAAGGCAAGAACAGTATGCATTTTACAAACTGATCCTATTTGTGGTCATTAAGAAGTCCTACTATCATCAGTAGAAAATGTACATAAGATTACAGTGTCGGTGTCCATCAAAATGATGTCTATACAGCTGCATCTTTTTCAAGTTTATTCAGAAGTCCCATCTTGTTCAGTGAGGCTTACTTCTAGGTAAGTGGGTATAGGTTAGCAGTCTAGGCCAGTGTTTCTCAACCAGTGGTATGCGTATCACCAGTGGTACTTGAGGTGGTGTCTGGTGGTACTCATGGACCCCTGGACACCTGCCACCCAGCAGCAAGACCAGGAACATCACACAATAAACAGCAGTAGGAAGCTCGACTCAGAGGGCAGAGCTCCAAAGCATGCTTTTCTGCACTTAAAAAGCACTCCTGTCCACCCTGAGCCTCTTACTGGTATTTGTCATGTTGCATCTGACCTCCCAACCCAGAAGTAACTGGCAGTGATGTCATTTCCAATTACTACAGGTGGTACTTCGAATAGGTGGACCATGTGAAGTGGTATGGTGGAGGACAAACATTGAGGAACACTGGTCTAGGCATAATATATTAAGCGGTATGTGCAACAACATCCATGTGAAGTAGGTTTGACCCAGATCACCCATATCCAAGCTGAATGAGAGATTTAACCAGGATTTCTGAGACCAAAACCTTAGTGAGCATACCTGCTTCCAAATCCCCTCTGCACACAAAATGACCTTATTAATTACCAAAAGGTTGTGCTGCCAGATCAATACAGTGGTGTCATTTGATCTTTAACATATGACCAATGTATGCTTAAAAAAAACTGTACACTCAAAGCCACAACTTAAATGGCTGGCAGGCAGGCAGTTTACATTCTGTAGCTACACATTTGCATCATAAGATTTATTACATGCAGTGCCGTTGCATTTATGAGGGCAATTAGAAGGCGCACATATTTTAAGGAGTAGTTCAGGAGAGGCTGTGCACCTGACTTGGCTCACACCACATGACTGTCTGTTGATGTATAGGAGAGAAGCATGCTGCTCAAGCAGATCACCTCTGTCTGTTGGTGTGGATGGGTGCATGAGAACTTCTTGCCAGTGGATCAGACAAGAAAGCATCTCTGAAAGGTTAACTTTCAGAGATTTAACTCTGAAAGGTTAAAAAAAGTTATTTTTGGAAGGAGTAGTAGTAGTTTGGAATCAATGCTATTTTGAAATATGAATGAATCATAACAGGATATCACTGTGGAATACTTCTAGCACTAAGGTAAGCACATTCATTTATGAGATATACACAGCATAGCGTAAAATACAAATCAGCATATAGTCCAGGCTTAAGGGAATCTTGCTTGAAGCATACATTGGCACATGTGCTTCTGTATCCAGGCAGGAATCTGCACCTGAGCGTACAGCCCAGGAGCAGACCTGGCTGGTGCCAGTTTGCTGGAAGCCTTTGGGCAAAGTGTTAGAATGGGTCTCCCATGGTGTCTCCACTTGCCCTGTGATGGTGCATTGTCACTAGTGCCAAGAGCTTGAGCCTGGAGTGGTCCTCAGCCAGTACCTGATATGATTAATCCTTGATGCCACCCAGAGGACAGATGTGTTTCTGTGTGTGTGATGGTGATATGAAGTGTGTGTGTGTGAAATATAGAAAATATATCAGCATTCTCTCTTCCTTATTGCTTTTCCAGAGGCATTTTTGTGCTACCTGCACCTTGGTTGTTTTATGCTGTATTTTATTTTTCTTATTCTGTACCTCTGTTGCATGTGATTGTGATTGAGTATTTATATATATATATATATTTCAAAACTCTTTTGTTTCCTATGGAGAATTAAGTGACGAGTGTCTATTTTGTTATGCTGCGACTTTTTAAAAAATTTTGTAAGATCTATATTTGTGACCATTTGTATTACTCTAATGCAATGGTTCTCACACATTTAGCTCTGGGACCCACTTTTTAGAATGAGAATCTGTCAGGGCCCACCAGAAGTGTTGTCATGACCAGAAGTTACATCATCAAGCATGAAAATTTTTTAACAATCCTAGTCTGCAATCCTACCCACACTTACCCAGGAGTAAGCCCCATTTACTATCATTAAAAGAATATACATAGTAGCTTGTTAAAAGTGCAGGTCTGTAACATTTCCCCAAATGCAATCATGTACCATGGTAGCATCAAGTCTAATATATTAAAAATAAAATATTGAAATGAATGGGGACCCACTTGAAATTGGCTCATGGCCCACCTAGTGGGTCCTGACCCACAGTTTGAGAAACGCTATTCTAATGAATACTATTTAACCTGTTTCTGCTCAGCCCACAGGCGTGCACATTTGAATGCTGTTGTGTACATGCAACATTGGGCAGTAATGGCTTAAACAAACCAAGCCATTTTGGGTTTAATTGTGTTTCTCTAAAAGATGGGGTGGAGTTCCATGTGGTTCAGATCTGGCTCCAGGTTCCAGGGAACTTTGGTAAACTGCCCTCCATGGATTCCATCCTAACGAGTACACAGCAGAGGACTTCTTGTTAGCATCCTCACTATTGCCTCCTGTAGCATTCCTCTGACAGCTATGAGTCTAGTTTCTTGCTGTCTGCTTCCTGTTCCAAAAAAAGAAAGAAAGAAAAATCTTGCATTTGTAAACAAAGAAGTGTATCTTGAGCACAATAGGGGAGATTTTGAGAACTGCGAATAAGTGTAACAGTGGATATGGGACCTGGGGATATGGAGGGACACCTGTAATTAATTTAAAGCCCAATCCTATGCATGTCTACTCAGAAGTAAGTTCCATTAGTGTCAATGGGGCTTACTCCCAGGTAGGTATGGATAAGATTGGGCTGTTTGGCTGCAATCTTATACACATTCATCTGATAGTATACCCCCACTAAACTCAACAGGACTTACATAGGATTGCACTGGTATTAATTGTGATGGATTTTCTGGCAGTTTTCATGGCTTTGAAAAATTTAGGCAGCAGTGCCTTGCTTTTTATCTAACTGAATAAAAACAGTGGAGGGCCAAGGAAGCCAATAAACAGTTCAGACATGGATATGTTCGGCTCATGGGTTCATATGAACTGATTGGGTTAAAATTTGTGTAATGAAGAAGTCTAAATTTACATATGTCAAGCACTGGAGTTTTTCCATTGTTTAATTTCAGACTTAAGAATGGACACTTTTCATTTTTAACTTGAACTAATCTCCTCAAGAGATTTCCAGATGAGAGGAGGGTCTTTCTGAGCAGGCTGTCAGAGCCAGAGGATAAAAGGAAATAGTAGCATAATTGGTCTGGGCACTCATACAATTTCCTTGTTCTATAAATCAGGCAGATTCTTACACTGAAGCCTTACTAGGTGTGAAAGGCGGTACAGGAGAACAAAGAACAGACCTCTTCATTCAAGTTGTAATTATCTTTTGGCATTGATCTTGGCTCTGCTACTCTAAGGAATCACTTGAAAGTTTCACTTAGCTACAGGTGTTATATATGTCCCACCCCACTCAGTTCCTTTTTGCCCTTCAAGGGAAAAGATATAGTTACCTTTATCTTCCTTTGAAGGGCAAAAAGCAACTGTCTGACAGGTGATTTCAACTACTGTTTCAACTACCAAACAATGTGAGGAGAAGAGTTTAAAATCATCTCTTCCCCCCCCCCATGTAATTAAGTAGAATTAACATTTCTACTTTAATTTGCACCCTCTGCAGTAGCATTTTGTAAAACAAACAACTGTTGAGATCAGATTACCTGAGTCTGAGTATCATGTGAGGTTTGGTTCATACAGTTCTGGAGTTGTTGTTTCTCTAAGTTAAAAACCTGGGGATCACTTGTTTGTTCAGGGCATGGCTTCCCTTTTCTGTGACAGGAAACTCCACGTGTAGACTCAAGAACATGAATTATACAAGGGTTGGATGTCATGAGCACTGGGTACTTGCTCATTTTCACCAGGAATTGTGGCTGTGCTTCCCATACAGAGCCTCTGCATCCGCCGGACACCTCAGATATACTTTAGTTCAGCTGTTGATGAAATTAAGGTTACTACTACTGTATGTAAAGTAGAATGCCCCTTGACCTTTTTTTAGTAGGCTGTATGATTTCAATCTGCCAGGCGCAGATTTTCAATGCTTTTGAAAATTTTCAATAAGATTTTCAATGCATGCTTCAATGCTCTCCCATGTTAAAATCAAACTCTCCCTGTATATGGGAAGCTAACATGTTCGGAGAGAGGTAGGCTAAACCATTCCTCCATGAAATGCTAGATTTCTACACACAGGGATTTTATATGCATTCAAATATATGCTATTTCTACATATTTGAATAACCTGCATATAGTATGTTGAAGACAGAAACGTAGAAGAATACAAAGAGAGGCGAGGATTGAGCACGTGCAGTAAACTGCAAAGTGCTTGGAGTTTCATCTGCTTCCAGCTATGGATGTTGAATGCTGTAGGAAGGTGTTTATTAAATACAATGACAGTCAGTCAGTCAGAATGTACATGTTTAAAACCATGGGTCATCTTAAAGAAGTGCTCTATTTAAGAACCGAAGGAAAAAAGCAAGCTGCATGTAAACAGAAAACTGACTGAAAACAATAATTAATGTAACAGTTGGAAAAACTAGGAAATCATTATGTGGTCAAATAAAACATGAAGCGTATTAAATGTCGCTTCAACAACTTATATAAGATGGTTTCCATGGTGTGAAGCAGTAGTTAATTGGATGGACTTGTTCCTCATAGAGCAGCTATGAGAAAAATGCCTTCTTGTAAGTAACATCAGATAACCACATAAACCTTTTGAATGTGTCTGAACCTCATTGTGTAAAGCCCCGATATAAAACATTCTCTGGGCATTCCTATAATGTGCAATTAAGGACGTTATTTTATTTTCTTTATAATAGTTCTAGCTTGCCTTTCTATAATTTGTACTCAAGACAGTTTACAGAGCAAGACTGAAAACAGATCATGATAAAATAGCAGCCAATAAAATTAACAGTCCAGCACCAAAACCCCAAACTTAATAGCAGCAAAGGATCATTTAACCATTTAAGCAAATGCTCAGAGAAATAAATAAGATAATCTTCAGCTGATGCATAATTTTTCAACTGATGCATTAATAAAATGTATAAAGCTGATGCAGCTGATGCAATTTTAAGAAAAGGTGCCAAAAGGAAATCTCTAGAATGTCTATTCCAGTGATGGGGCAGTGTTGGCACCCACCTTACCACTGTAGGTGGGAGTACCCAGGATATGGTCTGCGATGATGATCTAAAGGCCACATTACATGTTGTGTGTAGTGTGTGTTTTGGTTACTTGACTTCTGCGTTATTTTCTTAAAATAGCATGGGGAAGGAACCAAATGCCAAAGGTTTCCACAAATAGCGTGGGGAAAGGGTGCATTTCCAATCAGAACCACAGAGGAAGCAAAGAATTAAAATCTGTGTTCCAACTCATGTGCCCGCTGACATGCTATTTTAAGAAAATGGTCCAAAAATTCAAGCAACCAAAACACTTCATATGTTATAGTGGTTCATCCCTTCATGGGGGAAAGGGTAGATCTGGCCGATCATGCCACCACCGATCACTCACCTCCGGGTAACTGGCCCTGTGGGATGAATTAAGTTCCTGATCCCTTATCCAGAGTGCTAACTTTAAAGAAAATCTATACATACCTCAACAGCCCAAGCCCTGAGTATCTGAAGGACTACCTTTGAGCCATTAGTTATTTGATTTTTCTCTGTAAACCGCTTTGTGAACTTTTTTGTTGAAAAGCAGTATGTAGATAATAATAATACAAACCTACCCATTAATGTAGAGCCAAAACTACACATTAAGTATGGTTTAGACACCTTCACATATCTGCCTGTCCACCCACTATCATGAGCTCGGGTGATCAGGTTTAACTTTATCACTACAATTAACACATGCATCTTCCTCCTTTCTAAAGGACCTGGCCATAGGTTTTGGTTACCAGGACACATGGCCTGTTGTTAGCAAGATCTTACTTGGGGTGAGATCTTGGTAGGCTGCCATTGCCCATCATGGTGGTTTGTTGCCAGCGTTTGAGTCTACCTTGAACTAAGCAGGTTTTGAGTGTATTGGTGATCCCCCTACATTAGCAGTTACTCCTTGATATACTGCCACAATTATGTGTTGACTTCATTGTACCTGGGTGCTGTTGGTCTTTTAAAAGGTTTCCTTTATTACAACAGTAGAACATGCCCTGAAGAGATCAATGCTTCTTGCTTGCCCTCTTTTCATTGTGAATATAATTGCACGCACAGACTATAAAACAAAGCACCAGCCGAACCGGATTTTGAGTGGATAAATTAATCTGGAGTTCATAGGAGAGAGAAGGGAACAGATTCACAAGCCAAAGGAGTGCTTGTTCACACTTTGGACATTGACTCACTGGGTGATTTTTGAACACCCATCCCCTATTTGCACACTAGTCACCCTCTTCTGCAAAATAGTAATGACATCTAACTGCCTGTAATAAAAGCTTACAAGGTAGCATTTTGGGATATTTTGACACTTCAGGTATTGTAGGTATTTATTAGTTCTCTCAACTGACTGCAATTTTGAGCTGATTAAGTATAGTGCCAGAAGTGACTTATGTGTTCAGTTAATAAAAAACCTGTAGTAATATGGAATAGCAAGATATATTCAGGTAATTCTCCAGAGGGCTCTGGGAGTGGGAGAATTTATTCAAGTGGCTGGCCTCTGAACAGGAACCTATGTTTAGTAAAACTGTCAGCAGAGTGCCTGCACTGGCACCTACATACCCCAAGCATTGTTCAGAGCAGGTCATATTTTGCTACCCCCAAATTTCTCGGATACCGAACAATGTAGTGAACACAAGGGGAACAGTTGCCAATCATTTATTAGGAAAAGTATATTCAGTTACACAGTAGCCAAAGGGGTGCCCACAGGCCAGCAAGCAAAAGGAAAGAATGTGGTGAAGATCAGGAAACAACAGCAACAAGGAACTGTACAGTTATGTCCCAATAATGTCTTCTCCCTCACTCCCCCTGTGGCATTTCCCACTTTCTTTTTAAAATGGAGAGTTCCTTCAACTGTAGACTTGGCTGGTCAGGCTTGCCCTCTGCACTGCTATCCACACATAAACTCACCTCAAGATAGCTGGTTGTGCAGCTCATGTTTATTTCCAGCTTATTTTTATCATGTGATTATATGAAGCTTACAGTAAAGCAGATCCAAGAATCTTTTTCTCTGTAATTATTAACTTATTATTAACAGTATTTATATACCGCTTTTCAACTAAAAGTTCACAAAGCGGTTTACAGAGAAAAATCAAATAACTAAATGGCTCCCTGTCCCAAAAGGGCTCACAATCTAAAAAGATGCAAAAGAATACCAGCAGACAGCGAGATGGGCCAGTTACTCTCCCCTTGCTAAAAAAAAAAGGAGCACCCACTTGAAAAAGTGCCTCTTGCCCAATTAGCAGGGGTTATTGCAGACACACCTTGCATTGCCAAGAGATGTTTGCCTTTAGCTCTGCCTCTCCCACTGCAGTAGCCCTTCTCCTAATCCAACCATCTTCATGGAGGACTTCCTAATTGTCACCTCCATATTAGTCATACCATTGCTCACTAGATCCATAACTCATTGGCAGTTCCCTTTTTCTGCCCCCCACCATTGGCACTTGCCAGCTGTCCAACCTTTTGCTCCTTCTTCCAGTGGTTCACACCTCCCTTTCATACGGTGGACCTGTGTCATTGGCTACTGTGTCAGACCTATTCCATTAGAGCTGGGCAGCCATGACTTGTGACATTTATGACCCCTCTTTCTACAGAATGTACCACATGGAAACTATTTTGTGTTCAAGCTATAGTGAAAACAAAACCAATGGACAGCTAGAGGAAATGAATGAAAGTAGATGCTAATGTCCTGGATACCAAATGATGTTACTCATGGTTGCAAACCTTTATCCATGGTTTTAATCATTTGTATGCAATGGGATCAAACCTGACACCTCTGGAGCACAATGACAGAATAAAGTTTAGCATACAGCAGTTACTTGCATTATGGATTTAGGCAAAAATATATAGTGACCCTAATCCCTCGCTGACTTTCTCTTATGCTTGCCACAAATCGTACAGCAAATGAGGATTTTTCCTGCTGGCATTAATGAAATTGTCATATAATCTTTCAGGCCCTTAGCAGTTAGTGCTGCTTTCATATCTAATGCTGGAGGCTCAAGAACGGCAGTGTCCCCCATGGGGGAAGGATTTCATGCTGAAGTATGAAACAGAATTCAGTAAGGGAGGTGCTGTGGAGTTCACGGTGAAGCCAATCTTGAATTTTATCTGGGTACAGTGTGGATCAGGGAAAGGGAGAATTTCTTTTGCAGTCAGGGAGATAAATTTTGTTCCATGGAAATCATTGGTCGTTGCTGGTTCTTCTGTTACATCCAAAGTGAGATTTGAATACATAATTCTTTGCTTTCCCTAGAGAGGCCTTGGGCTAATGGTGCAATCCTATGCATGTTTACTCAGAAGTAGTCCCCACTGTTCTCCCTGAAGAGTGTGCATAGGATTGTAGTCCAGATGGCTGCAATCCCTTACCTGGGGCTGCATTGCCCCTGCAAAAGGTTTGATAGGATTGGAGCCTAAATAACAGTATTTGAAACCTTATATTTATTTCACCCAGATGTTGACCCTGACATGGGGGCATCCATGTAGGGATGAGTTTGTTTTTTTTCATAGTGGGGGCTTTGTGCTAACTGAAAAGCAGAGAAAAGCAGAGAAAAGCAGACATACTACAAGAGAAGCCTTTCTCAACCCATAACAGTATGGGTCAGGCTTCCCTTGCTGAATTTCAGCTGGCTTTGTAAATGCAGAAAAGCCTGTCAAGGGAAGAAAAAGTGGTCAGCCCTACATCCCTATGATATCTACTTTTTATCACCCACAGGAGATACGGCATTGTCATGAGAAGAGATTGAAAAGCATAGCAGGCAATTGCACCTTTAAGACTAGTTGCTGTTTAAATTTTGTGTTTAATCACTGTTAAGTTGGTGGCTATCTTTTTACCTTTTGCTGCTGTCTTTTATTGTTCTTGCTGTTCTGCTGTTCTTTTTACTACAGTCCGTTCTCTTTATATGTGAATTTGTTACCTGCTTATCTAAAAGGGACAGAATTGCCACCTATCTCTTATTATCCATGCCTCTGTTCTCATTATCTGCTATGCCTGTGGTAAACTTTTCTGGCCTGTGGCTCCCTTGATCCCCGTGGCTGTTGGCCATGACTCCCCATCATGTTCCTGAGGGCTGGAAGTGACATCATTAAACAGGAAGTGGTCAGAAATATTAACTATATTAATATTAATTATATTAATCATATCATTAATTAAATGCAGATCTTAAAAATATATTATTAATACACAGCAATATACATACTTTATAAATGATTAGCTTCTGATCACTGTTGGAGACAGGATATTGGAGTAAGTAGATTTTGTCTGGTCCAGGAAGACTCATTTTTTAACATTGTAAGCATACCAATAGAATTGTTTTATCAAATGAACTTGGTGAACAACCAGTCTGATCAACATTACACACACACACCCCTGTGGACCCCAATCCAACTAGTCATTTCTCCCATTCTCCTTGGATAGGATTGAGCCCTTTATTAATTTAATTAAATAAAAAATTTTCCAGCAGCTGGTGGGGAAAACAAAAATAGACCATGAAAATATATCAGAGCTGATAAGGGTTTGGTTAGGAGGCTGATTTGTCTCCTATACTAGGAGATGCACAGCTCAAGCCTATACATGTCTACTCAGAAGTCCCATTAGAGTCAATGGGGTTTACTCCCAGGAAAGTGTGGATAGGATTGGGTTGGCAATGACTTCATCAATGGCTGATAAGTATTCCCTTCAAATAGCAAGATTCATCACTTTAAAAATACAGCCTTTCATCTTCAGTCAAACAACAAGATTAATAAATCACTTTCAAAACAGTACCCTTTTTCTGCTCCTGGCCAAGTAAAGTGTGTGCTTGTCTCTCCCCTCCCCCTTTGCCAACTGCATGGAAGCAACTTTAAGAGTCCTGGTGACTGGTAAAATAGGAAGCGTTTTATTTGGGGAGGGGGAGGAAAGCGGGAAGGTTTGGAGATCAAAAGAGGGGAGTGGAAGAGGGAGGGGGTTGAAAAGAGAGATTTCACTTTGATGAGAAGAGATCCCAGGCTAGGAACTAGGAACCAACCAGACAAGGATCAAGGAGGGTTTCTTTCTGACAGTCAGCAAGGGCAAGGACTGCAAAATGAGCATGCTTGGTACTTGCCAGCTGGGTTTAGGAGTTGAAGAGCTTTGGAAACAACATGCAGTGAACACAGAAGGCACCTCGGAGTGGAGGGAGAAGAGTGTGGGGCGGCAGCAGCCATTCTCGCAGCTGAGCAACTCCCATTTCTTCTGCTTTAAAAAAAAGCGAAGAGATGGGCAGAAGACGGGCTCGTATTCTGCCCAGGGGTGTGACTGTATCGCTGCGAGAGGTCATCCCGCGCCTCCCTAACGAACCGCGCCTCACAGTTTGAATAACACTGTGCTGTGCAGAAACCTTCAGGAGGCTGCAGGGACCTTCAGAATGTGACCAGCGTGGACCCCTTTAAAATGGCCAGCAGAAACTTCTGCTGGTCATTTTAAAGGGGTCTGTGGGTGCAGATTCTGAAGATCCCAGCAGCCTCTGGAAGGTGTCTGCAGGATTCAGAGATATTTTGGCACTTTCTTCTGCATCCAGCTGGCTTCCTGAGGGTCTCTGCTGGCTTCTTCTGATGGCACGGAAGGTAGTCCTTCCCCCCAATGGTACCCCTTGTACCTAAGCCCATTGATCCCATAGGATCAATGCTTGATCCCATAGGATCAATGGTTAGTTATCTGCGAATTCACCAACCGCTAGGGTTTCCAGGAACCATTATTCTAGCAGATAATGAGAACTGACTGTACTTTTATTAGTATCTATCTGCTGCTTTTAGTTACTTTAATTATTATAACTTTTGTGTATTTTTTTTTGTTAGCCGTGTTGGGCATCCCCTATTATGAGAGAAAACGTGGTGTATAAATATTTTAAATAGAAATAAATAATACTGCTAGACATGAGTAAAAATAGGTCAGTTTAGATCAGTCATCGATATGTGTATCTTGTCCCATTGTGTTGTCCATTTGTTAGATAAGAGTCATACACTGCATTTCTATAGTACCTCTTGAATGTTCAAATCGGTGTGTGCACCTTGTCTCAGTAACCTTTGCAACAACATGTTGTTATTATTGTTCCTATATGATGATGAATATTACGATGAATATTTAGCTACTGTTTTTCAACAAAAAGTGCATAGTGCAGTTTACTGAAGCTGAAAGAATCATGGCTTGTCTGAGGTTACTGTATATCAAATTGACGGCTGTACTGAGATTTGAACCAGGGACTTCACTACTCCCCCTGCTTAGCTACTGTACAAGATAGGAAACCAACACATTCTTCTTAAACTACAGAGCAGATCCTGCAAAAAAAAAAAAAAACCCTTGAACTACAAGTTCCAACAAACCTGTGCAGTTTTCACAGGGGAAAAATAGACTGCCAGAGCTTATTCTCAGGTGGTCCATATAAAAAGCACCTTTTCAAATTCTGTGGGTATTGTTTTCCTTTTGGGATTCTTACTCATCACTGATTGATGTATGGCTGTTGAAGATTGTCTCACACTCTTGCCATGCCATCTATGTAATTCCCTGGAAGAGAAATTCTTGTGACTTCACAAAAAGATTGGTTTTCTCTTGAAAAGGACTCAGGGTTTTCAGGTGTGCTTGCTCCTGGAATTTGGGGGCATTTATCAAAGAGAATCTTGTGTGAGGGCATACCAAATTTGCTTTTTCTTATCCACTTTGAACAGTTGCAGTGGTGTAGCTAATGAAAAGTCTAGCCCATGTCAAGTGCACAGTGATGCCCTGGAAGTGATGTAATTTCCGGAAATGACATCACACCCAGACTTTTAAAAAAGTGAAAAATGGGGCAGTGGCATAGCTAAGGCATCTGCTACCTGGGGTCAAAGAAGATTTTGTAGCCCCCTCCCCCACCAGGACAAAATCAAATTTAATTTATTAAGTAAATAAATAAAAAATTGGCCATAATTTTGATGGAATGTAGCTATTCCAATGTGGTTTGTTTCATTGCATTCAGCATTAAATTACCTTTCCAATGATATATAACATGATGGTATTATTCGTACATACCAAGATTTTCACAATTTTGGCCCCTAGTGTCAAACTCAGTTTGTTGCCCCCCTAAAACTTGTTGCTCAGTGCAGTTGCCACCCCCTGCACCTCCTTAGCTATGCAACTGAACAGTTGGTCTGTACCTTGAACATTTGGTGCATTTTTTTAGTGCCTTGGCCAATTGATATTGGCAGCAGAGTTTGAGTGACCTTTGTATGCTGTATACTAAATTTAGCAATCATAAATGTTGCTTCAATGCAGTGTTTGTGTGTTCCCTACAGGTTTGAAGACCCACAAGTACGGCAGACAATATTTCAGATAGAAATTAAACTACCTTTGCATCCTTGGTAACACTTCATAATCTAACTATGAGTCAAAAAGATTCATCAGAAGAAGTAGAAGGCGCCTCTGATGCTTTATGCATGGTCTGTGGCCAGTCACATCTACCAGAAGAGAACCATGTGTATAGCTACACAGAAGATGTAGACGATGACCTCATTTGCCACATTTGCTTGCAACCTTTGCTTCAACCACTTGACACACCTTGCAGCCATACTTACTGCACTGTTTGCCTTACGGATTTCTTGGTGGAAAAAGACTTCTGTCCGATGGATCGCAAAGCTCTGACCCTACAGAGTTGCAGAAAATCCAGCCTACTAGTAAATAAACTCCTGGATAAGCTAATAGTTAGCTGCCCTTTCACAGAACACTGCTCGGAGGTCATGCAACGCTGTAACCTTGAACAACATTTTCAGAATGGGTAAATTCTTTTGTTTGATTTTCTCCTTGGCAAAAAAAAGCTGGAGAGGAACTCCATAGCATCAGTTAATCCTGTACCTTCAATGGACACTTTGAAGAAGAAATTAAGTGCATTCCTATACGTTTACTGGATATAAGTTGCACTGTCTTCAGTGGGACTTAATTCACAGTAAGTGTGTATAGGATTGCAGTCTTAGGGTTCTTACTGTCCTGCTCTGGTGTAGATCAGTTGGTAATGTATTTTATACTCTTGAAGTAGTTTAATATGTATTTAATTTCTACCAGTCAGAGCTTATCTCACATTCATAGGGTATACCTACCTATGTAGTTGACTGAACTGAGTTTAGGCCTAAATTTATACAGTGCTTTGAAGGAATTTGAAATTGAATAAGTTCTATTTCTGCAGCTAAAATACACTGTTTGGCTTCCTTAAATACCATAGGAAACATCAGTGGTTTCAGTAGGCCTTCAGTAGCATAGTAGATGGACAAGCTGGTTCTGTATCTACTAATCCTCATCTCAATAATCAAATTAAAATTTATTTTAAGTTCTACAGAATCAGGGACTCTGCTTTGCATCTTGCTGCTGGTGAAGGTATGGCTATGGCAGGGGGGCACAGGACAGGGCCTTCTCAGTGGTGATGCCACGACTGCGTAACTCAGGTGGCCTAATTACTACCCATGTTTCAGCAGGCAGTGAAAGCTCACCTGTTTGATTTGTCATTTCACAAATGTTTATGGTTTTATTCTGCTCCTTGGCCGCAGAGGACCTACCATTAAGTGAACGGGGCAAATGCCCCGTGCGTGCATCTCTAGGATCGCGAGAGAAACCTTCTGAGGCTCCCAATGCAGTTGGAAACTGTAACCAAAAGTACAGTTTAAGACTGCAGGGAAACCTCAGAAGACTTCCTTGGTTGGTCCTGGAGTAGCGCGAGGCTCCGTTGTGCTGCAGGTGAGTGGGGAGACGCCTTCACACGGGGGGGGGGGCATCACGGACCTTTGCCTCAAGGGCAGGTCTGCTACTGCTCCTTGGGATGGTTTAATATGTTTACTGCTTACCTGTTTTGTGTTTTTATTCTGCTTTCCAGTTGATTGTGGGGTTAGTTTTAAATTTGTTTGTTAGCCACCCTGATGATCCCTTCTGATAAATGCTTTAAATAAATAAATTAGAAGAAAGTAACTATACAAGAAGAAACACTGCCTTGTCAAATGTCCCTGTCCTTCAGTGAGTCATCTCTTTTAAAACCAGCTAGAGATAGTGATTTCTTGGGGGGGGGGGGATGTTAGGAGTCCTATAGTTTCCCAGCTCCCCTACTCCCTCCATCTGGTTGATTCTGATTAGATGGCATCATGATTCAAAATATAGAAAATGCTCACTTTCTGCCCTGTGTGTGGTTTCCCTGTTGCCACATTTGGGTTTCTACCCTCTTCTGTGATGCAGCTCAGCTCATAACCCATCTGCCTCTGACCAGTGATGCAAATGTACCAGCTGCTTCAGAAGAACCACTCTGAAGAGTGCAGGAGGCAGGTCTCTCTTGCCTGTGCATCAGCCTGTTTTTTGCAGCAGTAAGTCACTGCCTTGCCTCACACCAACCATGCTCTGCTCTCCCTAAACCCGCACATCTAACCTCCATCTGAGAATCAGATCAAGTAATCCTCTTACAGGTCAATGATTTTTTTCCCCCAGCATAGCTTCATTTAAGGGATTTGCATTAATTCATAATGTGCTACTGCTTCTGTTGAAATGGAAAGACTCGTTTAAAAAGAGGGAGGGCTGGAATTGTCTGACATAAAAAGCTTGAAGTTCTGTGTCCCATCACAGAGAGAAAAAGAAAGGGGCGCAGAGGAATCTTAGCAGCAATTTTAATTGTTGCACTTGAAAATGAAGGCTCTCCTGTTGTTGGTCCTACCTTGGCTAAGTCCTGCAAACTACATAGACAATGTGGGGAATCTGCACTTCCTGTACTCAGAGCTGTGAGTACTCACAGTTGTGATGTTGTGGTGGTGTCTCTGTGTTGTGTCTCTGTGTTTGTCTTTTTGAAAAAATGGGAAGAAAATTCCTTTCTGTCCCTCTCTATGGTACCTGTATATATTTGTGGACATTTAAATGAATAGGCTTGCTAGCCTCATACTTAACTGGAGAGAATCAGAATGCCTCTTAGTATTTTCTCTTTTCAGAATGCTGGAAACAGCTAAGAAAAAGCAGTTATTTTCCTTACCTGTTTCCCTTTGTCAACTGGATATTTGGATATTTTTTTCTCCTGGGAATATGTTCAAGCTGATGAACAGACCACCTTGTAGATAGATAGGAGTCTACACATGCTCTCAGTTGCTAAGATCCTTTTCACAATGCATAATTTGTGTAGGAGAGAGTGTAGAAGCATTAAAATATATCCCATTTCTGCCTGCATTTATAGTGTGAATCTTGTTTATCATTGTTTTGTTTGAAATATAATTACTGAACCGTCATCTTGGAACTGTGTGTGTGTGTGTGTGTGTGTGTGTGTGTGTGTGTGAGAGAGAGAGAGAGAGAGAGAGAGAGAGAGCGCAAGCATGACTGCCTTTTCTCATTGCTTATAATACCTTTATTATTTTTGGTAGTATAGCCTGTAAACAATGCTTGTTGAGTTAGCTCATAAATGTCATGATGAATAAGGATTCAGAGTGACAATTACACGTACTGAGGTTTTGGGAAAGCAATATGTAATATGTGAAAATGTGTTCCGAAGTGAAACTGATTCATAAAGTATAGTGTGACATGTTTGAAAATTCATATGGTGGTTGGTTGCCCAATTTGTCTCCAAAATGTGTTGAATGATATGCTTTTGAGGAGAGCTTTTCAATAATGATGGCAACCTAATGGGTTTGGGCGTGTGTCTAGAAATGGTGACTTGATTGGAATGAGGCTACCTGAAGCATCGTCACAGTATTTTAAGAAAACAATATGAAAGCCAACTATTAATAATTCAGGGACTTTTTATAATGAGGCATCTACTCCGAATTTCTCTATAGATCATGTAACCTTTTAAACAAATGTTAAAAAGAAGTTGCTTTAAAACTTGCAGTTTAACTATTATAATATTAGCAAAACAGGATTAATAGGAAAATAGCAGTTGATGGAAGCAGACTACAGAGCAGGAAGATCAAAGCAGACCAGATGAACTTTCATAATAGAGACAACGGCATCTGGGACATTCGGTTTCCAGGAAAACAAATGGATGAGATTAATCAGAGCATACACACAGAAGCTCTCCCTTATTGCTGTTTCCTAGGGAATTCTGATTCATTCCTGTCACACATAGAAAGGGCTACTATGTACAGTAGCTACTCAACTTGAATTTATTTTACTCTCTAACCTACAAAACTCTTAGCTACAGCTTGATCGCTATGCTTGTTGACAAACTGTTTACCCAGTCGCTTTGCTGTGGGATATGCCTTTCCTATTAGCAGCAATGTATAAATCTGTTTAGCACTGCACTTTGCAGGGGAAGGGAATGAACAAACAAACAGAATTGCCTGCAAATTGGGTCAGAGAAACAAAATTAGGGTGTGAATGCAGCAAAGATGGGCTGCAATTGTTTGTTCTTGTTAAGTTAGGATTCTTTCTGTGGGTTTGATAACTCTGGCAGCTAACAGTTGCTGTAAAATGGGGATGTACTGTGCCCATATGGGGTGCTAGGGTGGATTTGAGGTCCCTGTTTCTCTGATTGATGAATGAATTGGTAAAGTTGCCTCATAGATTTTAAGGTATATTTTTAATTTCTTGCCTTTGTTGGACAATGGCTTCGTAATCCTAGATACATGGAGAAGATGTTGTTTGAAGTTGTCTAAAATTGAGCCAGACCATTGGTCTATATAGCCCAGGGGTGTCATATATAAGGCCCATGGGCCAGATATGGCCTGGTGAAGCTCTTTATCTGGCATACATGATAATTGGGGCTCTTCCATTGCCACCCTTACAGCAGCACTGCTTCTGCCAAAACTTTGGGAAGAAGAGATGAAGGAAGCCTCAGAAGGCAAGGAATTCTGTGGGGAAAGGCACAGACCAAGAGGCGTGAAAGAGGCACACAGAGAGTCCAGTTATCTCATGGGCCACCCTTTCAGCAGTGTCACTTCCTAAAAGGCATCACTTTGCAGACCACCTCACAACTGCTGAGCTGCAAAGTGATGCCTTGGCAAGAGAGGTGTTGCTGGAAGGGTGGCCCATTTTATATTTGGACTGTCCTATACCTTGAAAATATGATCAAGATTTACATATTTTCCCTTCAGTCATTTGCAACTAATGAGTTCCTACTTAAGAAAAAAGTGCTTATTTCTTGTCACCACCGGCTTGATAATGTCACTTCCTGCTTAATAATGATGTCACATCTGTGTCTTAGCAGGAGTCATTAATGCTATTTGGCTCACAGTATGAAACAAGTTTGACACCCCTAACCCAGTATTGTCTCCTCTAACTGCCTGTATCTCTCCAAGGGGTAATGCGGTTATCCTTCCCAGGATTGTTACTGAAGATACTTTGAATCATGGAAGCTAGAAATTGAAGTTAGGGCCTTGAGGAGGCAAAGCATGTAGAACTGCCAACCCTTCAAGATTGGTCTGGAGTTCTTAGGTATCAGCATGAATCTCCAGGCGGCTACTGAAAGCAGTTCTGGAGATTTTAACAGGGCCTCCAGGAATATTCAGTATTGCATCATGTTGAGGGGGAAAGATCCCCAGGAATCGCTTCATTCAGTGTTGGCAAATCTACAAGCATCTGCTCTACCACTGAAGGGTATGGGAGGCATTGCTATATCTGCCTGTTTGCCTCCTTCCTTCATGCAACTGGATTGGGCTGAATATTTTCAGAAATGTTTACGTACGTACACCTTTAACAGTACAGTTCAGCCGCTGACAGAGGAGTTGGGATTGGGGAGGTTTGGGGCGTAGTGGCATCCATCTTATTCTGAACTCACTTCTCAGGCTGGACACACCCAGCAGGCAGCTCATTGCTATGCCAGCAAAAGAGTTGGCATAGATCTGAGAAGTCCCATCAGGGACTATGTGGTGTCCAGGAAAGTATTTCATTTCTTATCTGTCTCAACTGACCTGGTCCCCAGACTGCATGCTTGATACAGAGGATGCTGCACCAGCAGCCCTGCATCCAGCATGCTGTCACTGGATTGCGTTGGGTCCCAAATTATATGAATAAGAAAATGACTACATAAAGGCTATGCCGTTCTTCTGTTGACTCACCTCGCCTTGCATGACCACAATCCATCTGAGATAGAGGATGCAGAATGCTCTTCCTCACTTCTGAGACCAGTTCCATTCAGCATTGTGCTAGCCCAGGCAGTAGACTCGCACTTCTCTGCAGGTGTTGTCATTCAGCTGCCACACCAATCAGTGAATCGTTGTGGTCTGCAAGGTCAGTGGGCTGAGCAATGGAGGTGGGATTTGCTTTCATCTTCTTCCTGTATTCCTTGTAAGAAGTGCAATGTGTAATTGCACTCTGGGTTTGTTGTCTCTGCATCTTTGCTTACTTGTGCAGTCTCAACAAAAATATCATGAACCAGGTCACCGCGGACATAAGAGGGACAACATAATTGATTCTACACACTTGCAACAGTGGCAGTGTCCTAAGGTTAATGTAAATAGTGAATTTGCTTTTCTTTTTTTTTAAATATCAGAGCTCAATTCTGTCTTGAAACATCACCCTTGGACCAGCTGTGTTGGGGTTGGTAGTGTTTATAGATAAGCAGTTTCCACTTGCAGATACAAAACAGGCATTCTGTATATGATCAGAGGTACTTTCTTCTTTGTTAACACTCAACATATTCCAGGCTCAGAATTAAAAATAGATGTCAGAGTTCAGCCCTGATGAACCCTAGTCCCAACTAACAGCTCAATCCTATCCTTCCCTCCTGCCAATGCAGTTGTACCAATAAGGCTTGCACTATATTCTGTGGGAGTGGGGAGAAGATCAGGACACTTGGGAGAGCCCTCCCCCCCATTCCACTCTCTCCCCTGTCTGTTCTGCTCTCCCTGCCAATCTACCCATCAGTGGGCACTCAATGTCCTGCCGTCATGTGCAGGGCCACTCCAGCCTTGCCACCTGTGTTTTGGAAGTGCACCTGTGTTTTGGTTCTGCACTTTCAGAATGTTGTTTATGAAGGCCATAAAGCATGCTCTAATGACTGGAATGCTAGTCCTGGTGGTGGTGAGGAGGTTATAGGATTGGGCTGTAAGTCATATGACACCTGATGTAAGCCTTCTTCAGTTGGGATAAATTAAAACCCAGTAACTGAGCAATTACTCCACTTCCATTTGTGACTTCTAGTGATAACTGTTGCTTAAATTAAAATTGACAGCTATGTTACTCTTATATTGTTAACTACTATGTTTTAATTTCATCCTTCCCCTAAAGAGGTCAGAATGATGCACGTTATCCCCACAGCAACCCTGTTAGCTATGTTGGGATGCAAAGTAGTAACTGACCCAAGTGAGCTTCATGGATGAGAAGGAATTTGAACCTCTGTTTCTCCAGTCCAAGTTCAACATTCTTATACCAGGGGTGCCCAATATGTCGATCGCGAGCTACCAGTCGATCTCCAGGCGAAATGAGTCGATCGAAGGCTTCTCTCCCGTCCACGCATCCCTAGGAGTGAGCCCCTGGAAGGCTTGTGAGCCCAGGGAGTAAGTCCAGGGAGCCCAGGGAGTGCCCAGGGAGTGAGCCTAGAGAGCCTAGGGAGTGAGCCTAGGGAAGGAGCCCAGGGTGTGAGCACCTGGCAGGCTCCTCCCTGGGAGAGGAGCCGCTGGCAGACTTCTCTCCTGCCCACGCATCCCTGGGAGTGAGCCCCATTGACTCTACTGGGGCTGACTTACCTTTCCCCTGTTTTTGCACTGGTATGTATGGAGATCTGCCCCCCCCCCCAACTTCCATCTGTTGGTTCTGTGTGCAAGGGGTTTTGCACTGGTCTTGCTGTGATGTCTATACAGAGATCTTCCCTCCCCCACACCTTTCCCCTGCTTTTGCACTGGTATGTATGGAGATCTGCCCCCCCCCCAACTTCCATCAGTTGGTTCTGTGTGCAAGGGATTTTGCACTGGTCTTGCTGTGATGTCTATACAGAGATCTTCCCTCCCCCACACCTTTCCCCTGCTTTTGCACTGGTCTGTATAGAGATCTGCTCCCCCCCCCCCACTTGTATTGGAATTGAGGAAGATCTGGTGAGGAGGTAGATGTGGTGTCAGCAGTGGCCCCTTTAAGGGTAAGGCCTGGGCATCCAGCAGAGTGTGCTGCACAGCTGCAGCCACTTGAAGGCAATAGGGCCCTCAGGGATATAAGAGCACCTGAGGCAGGAAGGGCTCCACTTATTTATGTGAGTCAGCCTTTTCCTACATGAAGATCATTAAGTCCAAGTACCGTTCCACCATGACTGATGAACATTTGGAAGTGTGCTTGAGGCTGGCTGTCAGCAGCTATTGTCCAACTATGCATCCTTGGCTGATTCACTTCAGTGCAAGTCATCAAAGTAAACTCAAGTAATTACAAAAAATGTTTATAGTTAATTATGTTGTGTTGTGCAATATTGGCTCATGCGGTTATGCAAGGTACACCAACATACATTGTACACATAAATGTTATATGTTATGATGGCGCGAACATTGTAAAAAAAACTCTGGTAGATCTCTGGGCCTTGCTGGGTTTCAAAGTAGCTCTCAAGCCAAAAAAGAGTGAGCACCCCTGCTGTATACTATATACAACATTGGCTTTCAATACAAGGCTGTAGTGTGGACACAAGTTCTTGGATTTCGTAAGGGCATGTATCTTTGACATCTCCGATACATTCTTTGTAAGTAGCATTCACTTCTGCAAAGGCTTATCATATTTTTTGTTTGTCAACACTCTGATATCCTCTAACGACCTCTGTTGCTGTCATCTTGAGCATTTCACATAGAAAGATGAATGGTGCGTAACTAATACGATCTAAATGAAAGTACTTACATATTTAACCCTCCAGTACTTATGAAAACCTCTTATTTTATGGATGGAATTTGGCTCTGGATGATGTCATGCTGCATGTTGTATTTGCTCTTGGCTCTTTCCATGATAGTTTTCATTAAGCAAAGTCAGTTAGGGACTAGATTTCTGTAGCAAGATATCAGAACCAAGCTGATTTCTGAAGTTAAATTACAGCAAGGCAGAAGGAATACTGTCATTCCAGCTGGCACAAAGGTCCCTTCCCATGAATAAGCAATGCCACTGTTATGGTTGAGTTTTGTGTACATTGCATGGAGAAAACTGCATGACATGCTTGCTCTTATATTACGGTCTCAAATGGAACAGGGCCTCTGACATGCTGCTTCCTGATGCAGTTCATGATGCAGTGGATAGAGTGTTAGATTTGGGGTAGAGAGATCTGGGTTAAGATGCCCATTCAACTATAAATTCTACCTTCTTTTGCTCTAATCTACCACCTGGGCTGTTGTAATGATACACCATGCTGAACACCCTGGAGCAAAGGTAGAACACAAATGTGTTAAATTGCTACTTTATAGTAGTCAATGCAGGGAAAGGGAGTATAGAAAATATCACAAACTGCATAGTTGGGGCATATGGAATATGTTCATAATATGATCAATTCGGTTGACCTGTTTCCTGCATGCATGGTGATACCTGGGCAGAAAAAAAAGACCGTTTTCTGGGGTCAAAGGGACAGGTTTGCATCTTTACTCAGAAGTAAGCCCCACTGAGTTCAAGTAAGTTCCAATGAAAGTATGCATAGGATCGCAGACTTGGATGTGGATTGCAGAGCGTTCAAATGTTAGAGTCGATACCAATTTATTTGTAAACAGCAGCCTTTATCTGGAGTCACTCCAATGGTCCACCTTGCCCAATATGGTCTTCTGTACCAAATAGTGAATCTTCAAGAGATGTTTTCCCGACCTTTTTTATCTGAGCATCTTACTAACCAAAGTGTGGCTGGGTATGTATGACTGGCTGCTAGATGCCCCTTTCAGAGCTCCAAGACAAATACCTCATCCATCAAAAAGGGAAGAAGATGGATGACAGAGGAACAAGCAAGCGGGACGTATTGATAGGAATAGTCTTTTTGTAATGCATTGTGACTATTTCAGTGCATCAAGCAGGCCCACCTCACTCAGTCCTGCTATATTACAATTAGCTTAGTTAAGCCTAGCTTTGGCAGATATGACAGAGACAATCATGCAGTCTGACAAAACCATGCTATTCTGGCAATACCAAAAATCATTTCCGTGTTCATTTCACGTTCCCTGCTCAACTCCATTTATATATAATAGACATGAGGAAGAGTCTATTCTCAGTAAACCCCAGAGATTGCCTGCAGTATGTGTTTATAGTCCTAAAGCACATCATGAGGATTTTTAAAATAGCCCCCACCCCCGCAAAAAAAAAGCACCACCCTTGACCTTTGCGGAATCTGCCTTCAAGCTTCTTGGAGTAGAGCAGCTGGTGAGTGTTTAGTGACCTTCTTCGTCCGTCATTCTGTCTTTTGGGGCTTCAGTTTGATTTGCTGCATCTTGGCATACAGCTGAGTGTCCAAAGTGTTCCCTGTGGGTTGAGTGCACATGCACAGAGACTCTGACAGCGCAATGCCAGTAGCTTTTAAGAGAAAGCAGAATGAGTGGATCAGCGTGAGCTCTGCACTGTCCTCCTTAGCACCAGAGATGCATGACACTGTTGCCGCCACAGTTCTGTGGCATTGTCATCACTATGTGCACTTAACATCAAGTGTCAACCAACAGCAAAAGATAACAGCTAGCTTAAGGTCCAGTAATGGCCTCTTTCTGACAACTTGTCATGGTGGAGCAAAGGGTACGTCCAAGCACCCCTGTATAAGGCTGCCAGGGCTGGAAGGGAGGGTACAATATGGAGGAGGAGTCTGTTCAAGACCTCTGGCATCTTACACTGTGGCCTGTTGTTTCCATTTAAATGCTCCCAACCAAAAAGCTCCCACAATCAACTGGTACTCACCAGACACCATTTAGGTAGTTTCTTTGAGTAACTATGCAGATTGCTTCCAGTAATGTGTACTTTAAGTCTCAAGCTACACATTATGCAGGCCACAGGTGCTGCTTGGGTGTAGTCAAGGGGAAGTGGATTACTGGCTCTTCTCCTACAGCAAGAGCAGTGACATCATTGGCAGGAGGTCTCAGGTGTTGCCACTGAAACTTTTTTCAAAGAACCTTCAGCAAGAAGAAGCATCAGGCTCAGCAGAAGGCAAATTGAGAAACTTGCCTAGGGGCATATGTTCTTATCTAAGCCATTATTTTTTCCAAAGCCTCCCTGAGACACATTACATATTACATTAAAGCTACAATCCTAGGCAAATTTCCCTGTGATGTTGTAGTTGACATTTCTCCTTTGCTTCTTGAAGGGTCAGGGAAATGCTAGCCAGTGATATCATGCCATGTTTTTCCAACTCCACACTATTGGGAAGATGCAATGGGAAGGTCAGTGGCATGCCTGTCTCTCTCTGGAGCATGTAGTTTGGGCTTAATGGGTCTATTGCTGTGTGAACTTTCATAGGCAACAGCATGATTCATCTGATGCAAGAAGTGGATGAGAAGGTAGTAGCTTTGCATAGCGGTAGATGGAGGTGCAATGAGAGAGAAACCAAGTGACCATCAAACTAAGCCTATGTACCCCATGTGCACCTCCTCCGGAGACCTCTGAGGGCTTCTCTGGGCCTTAGAATGCCATGCAAAGCAATAAAAAATGTCACTTTCAGTTTCCCAAGGAAACCTGAAGTCACTTTTTTTTTTTTTTTTACCCAAACGGCCATTCTGAAGCCTGGAGATGCCACAGGCAGATGTGCATGGCCTCTGCGTGGCTCAGAACACCCTCCAGACCCAACTGGAGCACAGCTGTGGTCGTGTTGGGAGGGCTGGGGAAGGGCATCTCCGGTTATTCATTGTTTCACTTAACCACGAGGGGGTGGTGGTGGTTCCAAAATGGATCCCCTGCAGATACTGGGGCACACCTGTGTGTGTGTAAGAGGGGGAAATGAGTTTGACCACATTACAGGAGCTGACAGTAGAAAATTCAGCCATATCACCACCAATCTCACACATTCTCCATTTCTGATGCAATACATAATGCTAGTAAATGAAGCTTGCACCCTGAAAGCATAGATGGACACTCTGGCAGCCTCCAAACCATGGCTTCATTAAAGGAGCAGTGAATTACTTCCTCAAAGGAGAGAAACACCGACTCAGAGACTTAAGGACTCAGTCTTTGCTCTTAAATCCTTCCTTATTCAAACAGTGTGAAATACAATGTAATGTGTTTTAACTCTAGGTCTTCTGCCTCTTACTTTCATCCTCGAAACCTGTGATATAGGTGATGGGATCTTTTCCCTATTTGTGGCAAATCACAATTTCAGCAAAAGGAAAACAGAAATTTATAACAAGCTTTTTCATGCCTATTTTCTATATGCTTGTAAAAGCTTTTGGACCCTCCTTTGCATTTGGACTTAAGAGACTCTGTGTAATGGTCAAGGAATGTGATGTTCGTTTATCTCCTTCCGGGACTCAAATTTATTCTTATATTAACCTTGATATAACTACACAAGGAAAACATTAAGCTGGCCTCTGCTTTTCCTTGGCCTGTGCTTGGAATAAGCTGAATAACGTGCAAGTTATTTTGACAACTGCTTCAAAACACAGGAGAAGACAAGTTTGTTGACATCTTGCTGGTGTGGTTTGAGGTTAAACAGGAGGCTTTAGGAATGAAGCATCTTTTCAGTGCCTCAGTTGATAGATGTGTTTCGTGTTCCTTGTTGAATTTGTAAACAGCTATAATAAAAACTGGTGGGCCTGCAACTTCAAGCCACTTCCCTGGAAAAGAATAGCTATAATATTTACAATGCAGATCCAAAATCAATGTGTACTGAATACACAATATTATCTTAGTTGGTTATTTCTTGTTTATAGATAGCTGCTCACCTGTGGTGAATAAGAATTGCTTCCAGGTGACCAGACAGGGACTTTTTTGTTTTTGTTTTTAATTAGAAGAGAGTAGCTACACTTTTTTCCTCCATCAGGTACATATGATTTACATCCAGTTTCCCAGTGCTGATGCAGCCGTGCTAATGGGGCATGCGCTGCATCCTGTAGTAAGGGGACAGTTTGAGAGGCCCCCTCAAGATAAAGGAAATTGTTCCCTTATCTTGGGACTGTACTGCAACTGCATTGGTACTGGAAAGTTGGATAGGATTGGACCCTTAGCTTTATTTGCATGCTGATATAATTGCATATCATGTTTCTGGTCCTGAATGTTGTCTATTGCTGTGATTGTGAACTTTGCTGATATTTTTATTCAGCATTCATTCCCTTTAGATGTACCCAAGTGCAGCTGTTCCAGCAGCTGGGGGATTCATGAGACATTACTAGATGTACTCTTGCCACATCACGCACATGTAAAACTGGTCCCTTTTAACTCTAGTTTTTATTCCTGGAAGGTCCTCTTACACTAATTGTTTTTGTGTTTTGGGAACCAAGACTCTAGTTCTGACCTTCCTTTTAAATGAGTGTGAATTTTTGTCCTTTGATCATGCATTGCGCTTAGCATACTTTCTTCCCTACTTTATATCTATGGGTGCATATTGGAATATTACTTAGTCTCAAGATTTAGCATCTGAAGATTTTGAATCACACCACCATTGCTAGTGAGACTTTGCCTTCCAGTTTCCTCCTCCCAGAAGAGATTAAATTCCAGTACATTCTTGTTTTAGCCTTCCAAGGCATGAGGATAATAAGATTGGACAGTAATGGTTCCGACATTTCACATTTTGTGTGTGTATATACTGTGTCTCTAGTGGTCCAAGCATCTGTAGTTTTTGGAGGCACTTACAGTCTTAGCTTTTGAATTTGCTATAAGTCAGTGGAGACTTTTGCTGAACAGAATATAACACTCTGAGTACATTTAAAGGGAATGTGTTCTGGGAACACGTAAAGGAACAGGGCTCATGTGCTGACTGTATAGAGACCAGATGAAGGTGTAACCTCACTTTACTGCTGTAATGTTCTTTCCCAATATTTCTGCCAAGAGTTAGGGAAAGAAATACAATCCCTGAAACAGGATGTACTTCATGACTGCCACCTGAATATGTAGTCTGTGGGTGATTGGCATTCGGGCAGCTTACATTGCCCAATTCCCAAAGTTAACTTCCTGCTTCCTATTAGTTTTTGATCTAGTCTTTTCAAGCATTCAGGCTGTCTGCGGCCTGCCTCCATGTTGCTGTAAGCTTGTACGTTTATTATGACCTGTAAAAGAAAGAACATTCTTGTAGCAGTAAGGATCTAAACAATGTTAAGGGGAGCATGCCTCCCTTCCCCAGATCTGCAGATAACTGGATCTTGGGATAACAGAATCCACAACTTTGGAAGGCCTGCCTTTAATTTGAAAAGTTCCTTGATGGGCTTTCTATTTGCAGCTAATGTCAGCTAGTGTTATCCAGGATTCCTTCTATACTTAATGCCTCTTCAGTTGTTTTAACTACTCATGAAATACATGATGACATGCAACTAGAGATCTATGCTCTCAGATGACTCTGTGCATTGTTAGGCCACTGAGCACCCAGGGAGGTTAGCAGCCAACAATGAGAATTTATTCTTAATGGAAGGAGCCTGTTGGGCTTGTTTCTTACCCCAGAAGATCAGGATGACAAAATCAACATTTGGCAAGCACACAAAAGTTTTACCACTGCAGGGTGGTTTTGTAAGCATCAATTATGCTTCATAATTCCTCTTTTATGCGTGCAAACAATGAGAGCTACGTTTCCTTAATTTTTGTATGATAAATCAGGCGTGTTTGAAAACTAAAAGAATTCTTCCTTCTGGTAGCCTTGAAAATGCCTTTTAGATATAAAGTTTTACTCACACCAGAGTCATTAAACATCACACTATAGGTCTGAAATGGTTCAGTGGTCATGTCCTCTACCCACACAATTCTGGGAACAGCATCATTATAAAGGGATGTCTAGGGAGTTGTAATATGTGGAGAATTCTCTACATCACCATACTATAGCACCAGAATTGGGAGGGGGGTGTCACTATGATTAGAAATTATGAAACTAATATAGCATTGTAGTGTAGATGTGGACTTAGGACAGTGTTACCCACGGGGCCTTGAGGAGCATGGGCCTACAGTTCATGTTCAAGCCAAGGCTCATGCAGCCTTCCCTATGGAGCTGCCATGTGAGTAGCAGCAGCCTATAAGTAACAAAAATCTAGAGTTGTATGATGACTAGAGTGCCTTATTTCTTTATAGGCTGCTGCAGCTGATGTCTCAGCCAATGGACATATTCTCAAGTAGCAGAGAGAGCAAGCTGGATTGGATAAGAATGGACAAAGTGTCCACGTGAAACCAAGGGTAGCAACAACAGTAGTTGACCAGGTCAAGCACTGACCAAGAAGCCATATAATCAGATCTGGCCAGGCTGATTCCTAAACCCTCAGTATTGGTGGCAGGAGTAGCACCCCAGTGCTAGTGCACCATGAGGTCCAGTCCAAGGCTTTGTCTCAGGACCTCCTAAAACCTTGCTCCAGCACTGCATCACACATTTCCATCTCTCCTCTCCCCATCCTTCCCCACCTCACTATCCAGTCTGGCTTGTTCTCAATCTGGGAGTAAGCGAGGGCACTAACAACTTCTCCTCTTCCAGCAAAGGAGAAGGGAATTCATCCCAAAGGCAGCCAGCACAATATTATTTGTTCATCCTATTCCTTCAGATATACATGCTCCAGCCTTTCTCGCTGACCTCTTAGGCTGATGAATTTACCAGTGAGTTTACAGGAGAAGGTGTATGGGTGGGAGAAAGTCTGAAGGACTTTTTCATCATGCCTTTGTCTGAACCAGTGGCATAGCCAGAGGGGGGCAGTGTGGTAAGTACTGCAGGCACTACAATGCACTGTGTAAGTGGCCCACTCGCCATCAGAGCCATTCGAGGCAGCAACAGATGAACCTCCTGATTTTAGAAATGGGCTATGTCAGATGCAAGGGAGGGCACCAGGATGCAGTTCTCTTGTTATCTGGTGTGCTTCCTGGGGCATTTGGTGGGCTGCTGTGAGATCCAGGAAGCTGTACTAGATGGGCCTATGGCCTGATCCAGTGCAGCTGTTCTTATGTTCTTATGACAACAACACACAGGAGATGGCATTTGGTTCAGCATTGCCATCATTGCCCAGAATGGCTCTGATGGTGAGTTGTGGGGGGGGGGGGCAGCTTACATAGTGTATTGTGGCATTAACTGCACCCCCTCTCTGGCTATGCCACTGAACTAATTCCAAAAAGGGGGGAAAGAGGCAGACTTTCAGAAGCAAGTTAAATTGTTACCTCAGGTAGTTTTGGCACAAGAGTTGGGAGAATTTGGGTTACTGGCAAACAAAAAAGCAGCATATTATCTTAACATGAAAAGGCAAACACTGACCGTATCTGAAATCACAGAAGATCTAGTCACAGAGGACTCTTTTTTTCTTTTATGTTGGAAAATGGAGAGGCTGCTACTAATTTTGCAAAAACAGAACAGTCAACAGTAAAGGATGAGTTCAAAGAGCTGCAGCAAAGAAAGTTATGTTCCAAGTATGGCACTAATATATGTAAATGCAGAGACGAAAAATCAGTTGTCCAAGGGAACATAATCTCCTGCTGGAGACACAAAGACCTGGACCATTGGTTCCCCTGTTGCAGCTTCTTATTAGGTGGAGTCTTCAAGCTGTTTGCGGTCATGAGGGCTACAGGCTTGCTGTTTCAAAAAGGGAAGCTGAGATCCCCAAGATAAAAGCGCCCAGTTTTCTTGTCTAGGATATTTTGAGGAATAGTATTTCCTATTGTAGATGTAAGAGCATTACTCACATCTAAAAGCTGGTCGTTTTGTGAGGATTAACCATCTGCAGTAACAGGTTGTTGCAGCATATTTACTGAAAGCAAGCTGGATTTGTTTTAAATATGTCAGCATTCGGTCTGTTGGCCTTTCCAGTACTGGATGCAATATGGTATGCAGGATCTAAGAATGAAAATCCCAGTGAAAGTCACCAGCAGTTACTGATGGTGATGGCCTTGGTTCACCTTTTCTTACAAACAGGATGAATTTCCTACCTATGGGGAGACTCCTGTGAATATAATAATGGACCTAGAGAATGCTCAGACAGACTTTAACCTGGTCAGAAGTTAGACCGAATGTACATTGCTCTGAGATTCCCCAAGGGAGAGTAGGATATGAATAATAAACAGAGTAGAACTAATTATTTAGATACGCTGCTCAGCTGCAAACTTTTAGGGAAGGAAACTATATATAATTCCGTGGGCATCATGCCCTCCTGCATCTCATCCTGGCTCTCTGTCACGGGATACAGGATAAGACATTGGTGGGGGAAGGGTCATGCAATGAAGAGCTACAGCCTGGATGCTGATGCTAGGGGTGTATTGAAGGGTGGGCAGGAGACAAAGAAAGGAGGTTGCCTCACCTGTTGGGGAAGAGGTCAAATGCGTATATAGGCACTTGAATTTGCGCAAGTCTAAAACGGGATACAGGTTGGCCCTCAGTAACCACAGGGGATCAAGTTCTGGACCCCCATGAATACTGAACCGGCAGATATTGATATCTATGCGGGTGAGGGGCTCAGAGGACCTCTGGATGTGACCAGATGTGTCTTCCAGTTGGTCTGGAGGTGTTCTGAAGTGCAGGAGGCCACATGCCTCAGAAGGCATTCTAGAGGCTTCTGAGAAGCACTTCCAGTTTGATGAAAAACTGGAAGTGCCTCTCAGAAACTTTTGGGAGCCCTTCTGAGGCATGGGGAAGTCATGCAAAGCCTCCCCGTGCCTCAGAACACTACCTGGACGCATCTAGAAGGCATTTCTGATCATGTCCAGGAGGTTCAGTGGATAATGAGGGACAATCTGTAAACATTTTTTAAAGGAATTTTGAAAAGTAAACACATGCAACATATCAATGAAGAGAAAGAGCAGTCTTTTCAGATATGACTTAAGGGGTGAGCCTGGACACAGGTATGCAGGATTTCCATTTCCATATTGCATGTTTAGGATGGGAGCAGGAGTTTACTTTTCATATAGTCGGATGATGAAGGCAATGAGCTGCATAGGAAGGAAGGAAGGTTTATACTCTACACAGTAAGGAGATCCTGCTGTGTCAGAGCTAGAGGCCTCCACTGTCATTCACTTCCATTTTAAATGGTTCTTTGCAAGTCATTAAAGGTCAGGTCATGAATTTAACAGGTCAGGAGCATCACTGCCTGTCTTTCTTTTCTCTCCCCCTTTTTAATTAGAAAATCTTTATTTGCAATATTTTCTCTCCATCCATCTAGCATCATTCACACCAGCCACAGGCAACAGATTTACATCTTTAAACTTTGAAGAAACCCATTGCAGGCATGTTAATGAACAGATAAGTAATTTCTTTGGACAAAGTGGGTTATTTACAGCTAACCTCTATTAGGACATGCTGTCCATAGAAAAGTCAATACCTAAAAGAGCCAGTGGGAGATTAAGGTCTGAGGCATTAAGGTCATGAAGGTCGTAGGTAAATGTCACAAAATCCAGACTTTTGGGAGGCTATTAACACCATGTTCCATCAAACACAGAGGTGTTAAGACAGTGTTCAATTGTCTGCAATGATCTGCCTGGGGGCTTCTCTCAGCATCTGATTAAAGCCAGTAGAACAATGAAATTTGAGGTCTGATCTCTCTAAAGGACTCTTGGAACCAAACCACTATGTTTTTAAACTACTTGGTGCTCCAAATGTGGGCGTTGCGCCCCTAACTATATCAACTCAAGTTTCACGAACAGTCATTTGGGAACCAATATTACTTTGAAATAGGACTTTGAAATAGGAAGTGGGGATAAGGGTGGAATCAGAGAGCTATGACACAATCCAAAGCTTAGGCTAACACTGCTAGGTTACTGTGGAAAGGTAAACTAAAGTGGAAGGATCAAAATAAAATGTAAGCTTGCTCATAGATGTGCAGAATTAGAATATGTACTGAAAATGTCACACATTAACATTCCAATCATTCACCAGTAGTACATAATTCTAGTGACATGCTGACCCAATAGCAGTAGCACGTATGGAACGCATGTGATCAAAAAGAGGGACTCCCTTTGATGAGCCCAAAAGTGGGCTTCATGAGATCTTTAAATCTTTTTGGCCTGGTTCAGATATACCAATAAACAATATTTTGCTATTAATATGCACAAGCAGACATGGACCTCAGGTTTGTATGCCACCCCTCCTTTCTTCCCCCTCCTTTGCATGAAAGAGGAAGAAGTTTAAACTTCTTTTTTATGATTTGTAACAAACCATTGTTTCCTTTTACAGCCTTATATGGGAAACATGGCTTGTGCAAATCATTATTAGTTAACAAAACCAGGATATCAAACCAGGATGTGATCCTGTGCATAGAAAAGCTTTCATTCTCCTTTCCCACACACATCGGAGCCATTGTGTATCTCTTTCCCCTCCCACTTCCTTCAGTATCTTTGCTAATAATATTCTGTAACCTCCACCCCATCACCAAAAATAGATATTTTAAATCCTCAGGATGTGTTATTTTTGCTTATATCACTCTGTAAAGAGCCTGGTACATTGGTGATATTGTGTGTATGTATCTGTGTGTGGATAGATTGATAGATGCATTAATCAATCAGTGAATTGATCTATCCCTGCTAACTGGGACACTAGCCACTGGGATAGATTCCCTTGCTAACTGGACAAGAGGCACTCTTTCAAGTGGTGATCCTCTTTATACCAGTAGGAGAGTAACTCTCCCTCTTCACCCGAGCATTGTGTCTTTTTTTAGTGGCTGTTTGCTGGTATTCTTCTGCATCTTTTAAGATTGTGAGCCATTTAATTATTTGGCGTTGCCTGTAATCACTTTGTGGACTCTTTTGTTGAAAAGTGGTATATAAGTATTGTTGTAAAATAGTTATGATAATAGTGTAGGTCATTGGTTCCCAAACTGAGCTGTGGCTCCCTGGGAAGCCATGGAATCCTGGTGAAAAAACCCGCTGCTCTATACAATGTATTGGATTGTAGCCCTAATGGGGAGCCACGGCCAATGACACATTTGGTCAAAGAAACTGCCAGATAAAAAAGTTTGGGAACTACTGACATAGGTTTTGGTTTGGTTTGGTGGCAATAGTATGAAGAGCAGTAAGCTGCAGTGGGGATGATGGTTGCTGTGACATCAGTGACAAGATTAGAGATATGTATGTTCCACTCTGACTTCAAGTCACAATTCAGGGAGCTCCTTTAGATGCACCAAAGGGGCTTCTGCACACGCAGTTGCTCTTTTGACTTTTTCCTTTGATTGGCTTGCTCCCTGAATCCAGCTCTGCAAACTGTTTTCAAACTCTCTCAACTTTTCCGCTGCAGCACAAGAGCTG
Organism: Tiliqua scincoides; assembly: GCF_035046505.1. Classification (NCBI taxonomy): domain Eukaryota; kingdom Metazoa; phylum Chordata; class Lepidosauria; order Squamata; family Scincidae; genus Tiliqua; species Tiliqua scincoides. The sequence continues at coordinate 67,063,295 of NC_089826.1, forward strand.
TTTGAAAAAGAGCTTTCATGTCCCACTTATATCACCGGTTGAATTTTGTGGTCTGAATTGTGCCCGTGTAGAAAGCTTTGCTGGACATGTGGCACTGGTTACACAATTGTCTGGATTATGGGCCAAAACAGTTGGATTTAAGGCTTGGCTCTTTTTCAGCCATGGCTCTGAAATTTTCCTCTACCACACCCCACCCCACCCCAGGGATTACAGAATAACACAGATTCATGCCGAAACAAGCAAGATATTAAGAGCCTTCAAACTGTATTGGCAACACAGTGTGACAAAAACAGTGTATTTTAAGAGCATTTGTTCCAATTTTTAAAAAATACTTTGTAGCGACTCTAGCAATGTTATGAGCACAGGTCAAATAGGCACACCCTTTATTTTTCTCAAGGAAGCAAAGGTTGTTGTGCCTTTTGGCACAGAACATCAGCCCATTTAATTGCATAAAAATAGCTGCTCAGCATATGGAACCTATTACTGCTTCTGAGGTGTACCCTGAAATGTTGCAGGAGCAACACAGCACCTTCAACACCCCTCCAAAAATGGTGTCTTGCTGTGATAAAAATCTGGGGTAGTCTAGTAGTTAAGAAAATGAGCAGCACAGCCCTAGTTTCAAATCTCAAGCCAGCTACAGACTTGCTGGCTGGCCTTGCATATGCCTTTATCTCTTCCTCTCAGCCCCTTTTTTGAAGCATGATGATAAGGTCACTGGCCTACCTTATAGGGTTGTAAGAATTACTGAGATGAAGATACTGTATGCATACAACTTTATACGTGTTAGGCATCCTGGAGCTTGAATGAGGAATCTCCTGACTTGAGGATGGAACCCAGTCTAGAGAGTGACCATGGACTGTCTTCAGTCCAAGCTCACCGCCTGAGTTGGGACTTGGGAATAGAGGTTTGTAACACTGGCCCCCTGCAATTGGCAGGCAATATAAAGCCTATAGCTCAGGGGTGTCCAAACATTTGGACAGGAGGGCCACATCATCTCTCTGACACTGTGTCAGGGCCAGGGGGGGAAAAAGAATTAATGTACATTTAAAATTTGAATAAATTTACATAAATGAATATATTAGAGATGGAACTTATGTGAATGAATGAAGGTTTTGCAGTAGCTCAAGGCCTATAAAAGGCCTTGCACAAAGCAAGGCCAGCCTTTCCTTCACTGACACTGCTGCATCACAGACGTGAAACAGCAAGTAGTGAAGGGAGCCCTCGTCCCACAGCTCAGGTGAGAGGTTGAACAGTTGTCCTCAAATTGAGAGCAGTTGCGTCGAGCTAGCATGGGCTCCAGCAAGTCTCTGGGCCAGAGGCTCATTGGAGACTGGGGGCTCCCCGCAGGCCGGATTGGGAGCCACTGAGGGCCGCAAGTGACCCCCGGGCCAGAGTTTGGGCACCACTGCTATAGATTATAAATTGCTCTAAATACTGGGAACCAGGCCAGTATTGCTGTGCCTTGTTAACAGAGCAGTATTTTCTGCTGCCTTCCAGCTTTTCCAGCCCAAATGTCCATTTCTACCTGCTGCTGTTAGGAACCCTAAGCAGCAGAAATGCCCTCCAGGTTCAGATTCAGGTAAGGTCACCCATGGTTCCAGCCTGGCCAATATAAATGCTAAATGTCATTATTAGCAGCAGGACTTGAGAGTACCCTCACTTGGTCACATTTTTCAGTCATTGTTTTCATTTTTGTCATCATTTTTTAGTCATTCAGTGTTTTGGCAGTCATTGACCTATTTAGGTATCTGGGTGCATATACAGGTTCTTGCTATGCTAGCATTTTATCTCCCCCCCCCCCCCCGCATGATAGCAAAGCATGTTCTCCCATTCATCCATTGTAGTAGAAACAGGAATAGAGGGAACATGTGGGGAGCTGCTTGTTTAATGTGGTACTGCTAATCTCAAAAGCTTTAAACTGTACCACAAATGTTGACAGGAATAGAATCAACCAGATTTTGGTGTTTTGAAATCATCATGATTATATGCCAGCAGCCAGTAATTTGACTCAAATGAATAATAAGATACATAATAAGCTATGTGTAATAATTAGTCAGTTTCTACTCTTGTACCTAAATTTGTTTCCTCCGTTTTTTTAATGCTTGCTGTATACCTTGTGCTGCAAACCCTGCATTTAATGTGTCGAAAGAAGATCTAACCAAACAACTTGACTTAAAAGAGAAGGAAGAAAACAGTATGCAAGGATAATGGATAGTGTGTATAGTGTCACAAAGTATTAATGATTTAGGAGTTGGAAATAAAAAGTGAAGCTACAGTATAACCTGAATTATTAATATTCTCATCCGGACTCGATTTTTTAACAGCAACTCACTTGGACCAGTTTCTAAGGAATGCTAATATTCCAATAAGAGAAGACCCCTTTTCATCAAATCAGCAGTGACGTCACGTATCATCATCCCGCCCCACCTGTTCTTTAGCTGTAACTTTTGATAGAATAGAGATATTTCAACTTGGTTTGCTTCATTGAATTCTGCATGCAATTGCACATCCAGTGATATATAACATGATGGTATTATTCGACAATACTAAGATTTCAAAAATTTTGGTAAGTAATGGTGTAACTCCACTCTGTGTGCATCATCCTGTGTAGCCTGCCCCCACAGCGATGCCACTGCAAATCAGTATTTTTTCCAGCACCTTAAAAATATTTTGAGAGTTCTTGACTATGACTGTCGCCGTCCTTATCAAGATGGAAGCACTGTGCATCACCACCATCTTGGTACACACTTTCCCAACTGAAGGAGGAGGGAGGTGTTGACATAGCCTGCCAGTACAGCAGGAAGGCATTGGTGACTACTGCCACTTTCACAGCATTTTTCTCTGTTCAGATAGTCCTTGGTGTTTATCCAGCTGAATAACAAATGCAAATGTACTTTTTAGAGCTTTTGCATCAAGCAAAACTATGGGCTGGTTGTATGACACCAGTAATTTTAAACCAGGGACTTTAGCAGTAGGACCTATGGAGCTCCCCCTCCCCCAGCCCATGCCATCATTGCAGTTTTCAAGCAACAGGAGCTGCAGGTCTACACTCAGCTACTTTGCAGTGCCACAACTACTGAAGACTGAAGAATGATAACTACAATGTCCAAAGAATCTGGGCTCAAACTATTCAAGGAGCCAATAAGATCCATTCTGGCCATATAAAGTTGCTGATCCCATTTCTTCAGCAGGCTGTGGAAGGCAACAGTTGTCTTTGGTCTCAGCAACTTGCTCAGGAGCACAGAAGCCCCTTTCCTGCCCCTCCACTGCTTTGTCACTTTCCCAACTAGCTGCTTTTCTTATTGCTTGGCCAATTGAAGAGCTATCTGCAGGCCAGGGGCCAGCTACGAACCCTAATGTTGGCTAAGGCACTGCAAAGCCCTCCAAACAGACATCCCCATGGACTCAGCCTCCTGGAGAAACTCATGAATGAACCAGTACTAAAACCAATATTGCTAGTCACTTCCTAGCAATGATTCACATGAATGTGGCAGAGAATAAATGGACCCATGCTCACTTACATGGTGGCTGGCAGTAATATACAACAGTGTGGTCATGCCAGGTCAGATTTATGTTTTCTACACCAGCAGTTGGTGTACACAGCAGTGTTTTCTACACAGCAGTGGGTTGTGACCCATCAGTGAGTTGGTACTCAATTTTTAATGGGTCGCATGCTGGTGCTATCCGGAAGCCGAAAGGCATTCTGCAGTATGATGTGGCCCACAAAGTGAGTCATATGCCAGCACTACTCAGACGCCACAAGGCATTCTGGGTTGTGTGATACAGCCAATAATGTGGGTCTCACATTAGCACTATCCAGAAGCCACAAGGCATTCTGGGGTGCTACCCTGGAAGCTGCGAGGCATTTGGGGCGCAACATGGCTGCTGTGGCCACCAAAGTAGATCACAGCAGTAAAAAAATTGAGAAGCACTGCTCTACATGGTTACACCCATGGAGGAAGCTCTTTATGGATGCGTTTTAGAGCATCTCTGCTTTGAAGCTCTTTAGAGCATCTCTGAACCAGGTGTACACTTGGACCAAGTCAGAATAGAAAGACCCTGCCAATGGGCACTCTCAGTGATGTGACAATGACAGCAAAAGAGTTATGTAGCTATTTCTTAACTGTATATTTTGGAATCCAGACGGACCATATGGAAATTAAACTGTCGCAGTTCATATGTGATTTCCCTTAACCATATGCTTCTATTTGTATAAAGAGGAATTTGCTTATTTAATCCTATTTTCCCTGATCTAAGTAGTGTCAGGCTAAGTGAAGCTGTGATCCCTGAAAGACCAGGGCTGCAGCCATTATTGCAAGTTTGAGGCACAGATGTTTGAAAGGAGGAACGCGTGTTGCTGCTGGGGCTTCCTCTCATGCGCACCCTCTGCTAAATAGTCATTCAGACTAGTCAGGAGGTGTTCATTCGCTTTTTGCGGCAGCATAAGTGTGTGGTGTACAATATAATTGACACCACATTTTGTCTCAAGTGACATTCAAAAGGAATGAAATGGATTCTGCCCAGGCGAGATGATTGTAGGAATCTTTGAGGGAAGTAAAAATGATGATGAAAACAGTCATAACATTTCTCAGGGGAATTTCACACCATCAAAGTGCTAACGAATTTCACCCAAAGCAAAATTTGAAAGATCCAACGGAAGTGGAAGAGCTGTAGAATTTTTGAGAGAAGGCGTGGTATTTCAATAAGATTAACAGCCCAATCCTATTCCCCTTGCTGGTGCAGCCATGCCAAAAAAAAAAAGTGTGCTGTATTCAGTCGGGGGGGTGGGGGGTGGGGAGGGAAGGGATCACAGGATTTCAGCAGAGAAAGGGGATTTAAATCCCCTCAGCCCATGTAAACCTCTCACTCCACAATTGGTCTCCTTGGACCTGCTCTAGGGATTTCTCTAGCTCAAGTCCCAGGAGAGAAAGGGGGTAAGGAGACTGCTGGCAAAGGGAGTAGGATCCTGCATACAACATAGGAGCCGGATCCACCCCCACCTGTAGCCTCCCCACCCCATTTCCCCCACCCACCCAGTTTTGCCCTTCCCCATTTAACCCCCCCCCCCATTCCCTCCTGCCTCTTCTGCTGGTTTACCCGCTCTGGTAGGTGGCAGGAGATCCAGTGACATTCATGAGAAGGCTCTGGCTTTCCTGCTGGCATCCAGGTCACATACAAGTCAGCATGCTGCCAGAAAGCACTTTATGGCACTTTTGCATCAGTTGCCACCAGTGGAATGCACATTCAAACTGGTAGTAGGGCCCTATTGGGTTCTTCAGCCTTGAGGTCGGGACCCCAATGGGGTTGCAAAGCCTCAGTTGTGGGGTCACGGCAACTTATGGGAATGAAAAATGTTGAAGACCACTGGACTAGAGCACCACCAGGTAAAGTGGGAGACATCTGGTATACCCCCGCAGGTACCAGGAGATTGTGTCCCAGTCCTGTCCTGCTCTGGTTCTTAATTGTGCTCAGTTGTGCTAAAATAGCGTTCACTACTGCCAGGCTTCATGGTAACTTTTTATGCTATCTCTAATAAGAATATTTGGTTACAGTGAACAGTGCTGGCAGGGCATTATGGGGGCAGGGAGTGGGTGGGGATGGGATGGGGTGGGTGAATAGGGTCCTGCTTAAAGGGCAGGATTGGTGGGCTCCCCAGTTTCCTATTTTATATATTGGGGTCATGGCATGAAAAAAGATTGAAGACCCACTGGGCTATGTTACTTGTAATCTAAATATGTACTCATACCAGGGATGGGAATTCAACTCATACACAACTCAAGCTGCGAAAACATGAGTTTTCTGCAACTCATGTGAACTCAAGTCACGGGCGTCACTGACTCAGACGTGACTCATGAATTGGGGCCAGTGACTCGGAAAAGAGTTGCGCCTTGAATTGACTCAAGTGGCGACTCGTATTTTGTGTGTTTGTGACCCGGTTTCATGTGTGTGCATGTGCTTGCTTACTTTTTTTTTGTTGCGCCTGAATTTGTGCTGTGACTTGTTTCTTGAAATGTCTTGGGCTTGAGTAAAAAGTAACTCTGCTCAGAGGGGATTGTCATGGAGGGGAAGTGTATCTGTTTACTATGCTGTCTGAAAAAAAATGGTTGTCTGTCAAGCAGATTCTTAGGACTACCGCACTTTCTTTGGAATCCAACTTCAAATATTATCTTTATGAAACTCTAATGTTGGTGCTTGTTTCTAACTTGTAGAATTAAGAGGAGATGCCTTTCACCTTAGATCACATCAGGATTTTTTTTCCCAGCAAAACCACATCTTAAACTTGCCATCCATCAGTTCAATCATTTTCTATAAGAAAAATGTCATATGGATTCTTTTAACTGGGTGTCTTAATGTTAACAGTTAGTAACAGTTGCAGAAAACACGGAGAACCGAATATTCAGAATGAAAAATGGAATGCGAAACTTTTCATAATTGCTACTGCTTCTGTTATTGATGTCAGGTGATTATTGCAATATATATGCTTACCTGATTCGATACTGTTCAGAATCCTTATATCTAAGTTTACTAGCAGGGTGTGGGCCCAAACCTATCGAACACTGCAGTGCTGATGCAGCTGCAATGCAGCCCCGAGGTAAGGGAACAAACTTTCCCTTACCTTGAGGAGGCCTCCATGATTCCCCCCCTTGAACTCCCCTTTGAAGTTAGATAGGACTGAGCCCTGTGTCTTATAAATATATTGAGCATAGTGCTGGCGCACTAAATATTAAGGCGAGTAAAAGGCAGTGTTGGGAACTTGAGTTACAAAAATTCGTGATTTTGGGTGATTCTGCGACTCATGAGTCATGTGCATGGAAGACTCTGAAAAAGACTCAAGCCAGGGCCCCCCTGACTCAGCACTTGTCCCCAGGTGTGCTGTCTTGAGTCTGCCTGTGTCTGGGAGTACTTGCTTACTGTTTTCGCTTTGTGGAAAACCTCCTGGGGCCATAATTCGGACCAGTGAGTAGCAGGAAGTTCCAGCTGAAAGGCAGGAAAGGGTTAATGTGAGCTGGATTGGGGAAGCAGGACTGGGCTCTCTTTTTCCCGTTACTGATAGGAGGGAGCAGATGATCATTGGACAAAGGATCAGCATTCTCATATTTCCATTGGCTGAGGGAGAGCAGGAGGAGGAGGAGTGGTGGGGCAACCCTCATTGAATGACCAAATTCAGTGGGACTACTTCTAACTAGGGCTACCAAGGATCAGATCGTCCTCATAAGTCTCCCAGCTGCTGTTCGTGACCCTCCTCCCTCTTGCCCCTTCTCTCCTGGTTCTCACTCAGTCCCACCCACCCTCTCTACAGATGGAAGGGGGCAGTAGAGGAGTTAAAGAGAACTCCCAAACACACATGGAGCCTGGTAGCAGTCCTGCTTTTCCCATGGCTGACTTTTTAAAGGGGGCAACCCAGCCCAGGGAAAGGGAGGAGGCAGGGGAGGAGTTCATAGCAATCATGCTTTGCATGGCATGGTTCTATTGTTACTTGGGAGGGGAACCCTCATTGAATGACTGGCTACAGTGGGACTACTTATGGGTAGGGCTGCCAAGGATTGGTTTATTCTGGTAAGCCCTCCCAGCTGTTGCTCGTGACTCTCCTCCCTCTCACTGCTTCTATCCCAGTTCTCTCACTCCCTCCCACCCCTCCTGCCCTCTTTGCAGATGGAAGGGGATAGCAGGGGAGTGTTCAAAGAGAGCTCTGACACATACACGTCCCAGCAGCAGCCCTGTTTTTTCCACAGTGGGATTTTTAAAGGGGGGGGGCAACTCGACTCAAGTACATTAGAGTCAGTAAAGGGTGACTTGGAGACTTGGAAAGTGCCCCCATAAGGACTCTTTTTCAAGTTGAGTTGTGGAGGGCAGTGACTAGGCGACTCGGCTTGAGTCAAGCCACACTGGGACTGTTATCTGACTTTAGGATCAACAAGCACATCCTGCAGACAAAACCGCAAGCACATCATGTCTTATATGACGAAAGTGCCTTGGTCAGAGCTGAAAGCTTCCTGGTGCCTGAGGCCGCCCTCTTTACCTGGTGATGCACCCCAGCTTCTGCTTCTCCCATTGTCTGGATTGGAAAAGGAAGAGGGGAACAGAACCTCTTCCACTTGATCCACTCTTACTTTTACAATTCAGAGAGGAGACAGAGGAGCAAGTGGGTGGATAGAAGTGGGTGTACCCTGCCTATCTTCTTCCTGAGGCAACTGTCTCAGTTGGTATTATGGTTGGCCAGCCCTGGCCTGGAGAGGAATTTGTTGTCTCTGTTTCACTTGTATGAAACACTCTCACTCTGACTTTCCACCAAAGCATAAGCATTTTTCAGAAACAATCAGCACCCTGAACATGTACTGTGCAGTTGATCTGGTTTGAATAAAGTAGGTCAATGATCAGGCAGTCAGCTTTGTTTGTTTGATGTTTTGTTTTCCTGTCATTTTGTCCTCTTGAATGTGTTCTGTTTGGGGAAAAAAAAAACCTTTCAAATTAAACAGTTAAAAACAACATTTCTCCCTAGTGTTAAATAGTTGTCATTGCATTCTCTTTGTAGTGTTGCTCCACAAGCAAAAGTTTATACTGTAATTCTATATGAAATGTAGGTAAACCAGTTCAGAGAGTTTGAACCAGTTACAAACTAATTTTTTGTTGGAGCCAGAATTGAACCAGAGAATTAAAAAGTATTGATGAACCTGAATGTTAACTGAGCCCGAATTCTTGACGGTTTGACTGTCTAGAGCCACTACATAGTGCAGTGGGGAGTAGAAAATGGGCATGGATTCAGCTACCACATTTAGAGGTGTAACACACTGCCCCAGCACTGTGGGTTAGTGATGGCAATTCTGGGTTCTCCCCAGAGGAATCACTTGCTGTTGCAGCTTCATGCCCCCCATTCCTTCTCCTGTGGAGCCTCCCCTTTGAAGGAGAAGGAACAAGGGGCACAAAGCCACTAGTGCCTCCTCTGCAACTAGGACAGAGCCTGAGAGGCAGTCATGCACACCCCCCCCCTTGGCATAGCTCCCAGGGCAGGTGCCCCTCTGCCCTAGTTATATCTCTGACCACATAGACTAGGTAAGGAATGGGCTGGCTCTTAAAGACAAGAGAGGGAAGTGGGTTGGCAAATGTAGAGTAAAGACAGTCCATCTAGAAAGGAAGCAGCATGACAGAGACACTCTTCCTGAGGCACATCACTGTGTGCATTTCATACATTTAAGCAAGTTTGTCTTGTTAAGGGCTTGTAGAGCTATTTCTGTATTTCCTTCCTAGAGGGCATTTGTATGAAAGTCATCAGCTAACCTTAGCTGTGAGGAAAAGATAACAGCAACAGAAAGTAGGGCAAGCCCATTAGAGACTGATTAAAAAGCAGAATTCATTACGAGCAAGAACCTGTTTTGAACTATTGCACTGGCAGAATGGGGTTGGTTCTGGAGATGAGTGGCAGGCCCTTTCCTCAAAGAGGCCTGGTTTTTTATAGTCATTGGTGACTCTTATTCAGTAGCCAGATAATCATTAATGTGCCTCATTGCCAGGCATTTTGTGCAGTGTGAAAACTGTGAGTCGGCATGTGTGCAGATTTCCTATGAGTTAGGAAATCTGCCTGGAGTATTACTCCCAAGGGACAAATGACTGTATCTAAATTATGGTAACAGTTGTTTGAATTCTGAAGTTTGAGTCAAATCATGTCACACACACCCCTTTGCTGTTCCAGAAATAGGAGGTTTATTGAGCCATTAGCAGTGGTCCTATATGGCTGAATTTGACTTCCTGGATTACAAGTTGTGCATCCCCAGACTTGACCCTTTCATATCTCGGAAGCTTCTACCCTCATATCTCCCACCCGAATTTCACCTATACCTGCTTGACAGAGGGTAAATCTTCCCTGCCTGAATGAACTGTGTCTCTTTGATTCTCATTAGGCATGATTATAAGTTGTGCTTTCATTTGGGTTTTTTTTAGCCTACATTTGTCCCCAATACCTAAGGTTAGGTTGCAATAAATCATGGTCTCATTTTACCCTAACAACTACCCTATGAATAAGCTAGACATCAGGTGGGTTTCAAGGTTAAACTGGAATAAGAACCTTATAAGAATAAATATAGAATATAAGCATAATAAAGAATATAATAAAGGACAGGGAAATCAGAAAGAGATTGACCCTATTTCTTTTTCAATGATCCCCATAGCTACTTTCTTAGAAGGCTATTGCGGTATGATTTGGCTAAAACTGAGAGGAGTCAGAGTGGAGCTTGTACATTTTACAAAGTCTCTCTAATTTTTCTCTTCTGGTTCTAACACTGATCTGAACCTGTGTCAGCCACATCCAAATGTTGCACCCCAACAGCTGTACTGCATGGCTTGTGAATCTCTTGAGGAGTCATGCAGGTGACGTGAAACAGTGAGAAGCAGGAATTGCTCTCAGTGCCCTTCCTAAATGGCACCCCTTCGTTGCCTGCCCCCTTGCTAACCTGGTCAGCCAAAAGCAGGACAATGAGTGCTTCAGTTGGCTGGGGGGAGAACTGTGTGGGAGGGGCCTTTGTTAGCAGGCCTGAACCTGCATCTCTCTGAAGCATCCCCACTCTGGCTAACAAACAGGTGGACCAACAAGGAAGGTCTCTTTTCATACCGCTTCTGGGAAAACTGTTTGCGAAGGCGATGGGAATGCTGAGTCTGAGAGGCAGCTGCAACCGTATGCATGAAGTGACGGCTGCTATGACAGACACTGTTTGTCATGGCGCGGCACACTGCAGCCTCTTCTATGTGTGGCTTTTTCTTTCCTCCAAACAGAAGCTGACGCAGACCAGCTTTTGGGCCTCACACTGCCCTCATTCATTAGCCAAAGACAAAGGCCTGATTATGGACTCCATTCTTTGTTTTGATCAGTCACCTGCTAGACTTGCCTTGCTGTTTCCTATGCAGGGGAATCGCTGCGACAAACAGGGCTGTGTTCCTAGAATGGGTTTCTCCACCAAAAGCAGACTTTTCGCGTCAATTAATAATTTAATCCATCATTATTGGATGTTGTCTTCCCTTCCCTCTTTCATTCTGGGAAAACATGACATCCTTGGCATCTTTTCATAGTGTTCACTGTCCTGGATAATCCATTGTACAATAAAATGAATTAATGTTAAGTGCTGGCCCTGTTACTGCTACCTAGTCTGGGGACAGATGATAGTTTGTTCAGAGAAAAAGTTGGTAAAATAGCTCCATCATTGTTCATGGTATGGTTCACACTATCCCCCTCCCCTCCCCCCCTTCTCTGTGGTCAAACAGATTTTGGAGATTTCAACTCTTTGAAAAGAATCTTGTCTGTCTCCAGAAGTTCTGGCCATTGGTTTTATGCACATCTAAATCCTCGTAATATGTCTGCCTTTCTCTTTCTCTGATTTTACCCTTAGATGTAAAGGAGCATCTCACTGTGGCCTCACCAAGGAGAGAAAGCGCCGTTCGCAAGACGGATCTCCTGACTCAAGTGCTGCTTTAACTGTAGCTCTTGGCCCAGAACTCTCTGCTGCTGCCACTATAGCCTTAATGACAGATGATCCAGGCCTAATTAATCCTGCCTTCAGTACCACCTCAGAGGACAACCTGTCAGGACCAGGCTCTGCGGATCCTAACAGGAGCAGCCAAACTAGAAGTAAGAACCATTGAGGAGCACCCCAGAATCTGTTGACCTCTCTCTAAACGACTTCCTCCAGTCTTACTTACACGTAAGCAGTGGCATCACTAGGGTTTGCATCACCTGGTGTGGGAGGCCAGCATCACCCCGCTGATTGGCATCATCCCATGCAGTGGGCATGGCAACGCCCTGAACGGTGGGCATAGTAATGCACTATCGCCCCACCCCTGCTGGTATTTTGGCTATAATTTTTGATAGATATTTCAACAGTTTCATGCAGTTTGTTTCATTGCATTCTGCATGAAATTATGCATAGAATGATATCTAATATGACGGTATTATTCAAAAATTCCAAGATTTTTAAAATTTTGGCCAGTTGTCGTGTCACCCCCTTGTGTGTATGACCCAATGCAGCCTGCACTCCCTGCATCCCCTTAGCAATGCCACTGTATGTCAGAATACATTTTATAATTATTTTTGAGAGGAGATAACTGTATTTAACTTCTGCTCTTGGTTTTTTTAGCAATACTTGACATCTTGAAAAGTGGCTGGTGAAATAAAAAAATGGGCCGTGCGGTTAGATGTTATAATCTGTGAGGTGTATTTCAGTTTCTCACTTCATGAAGTACAAAATAAGAATAGAGAAGAATGCTTGCAAGTTATTTTGAATGTGGGAAGAGTGTTTTCCCAGGGGTCCTGAAAGCAAAGAAGAAACAGAGAAAAAGAAACATTCAGGCTCCCTGATATGTGATTAATTGCATAAAGATTTAAGGCAGCTTAGTGCTGCAAGCACGTCACATTACATGTCTTTACTTACTTTGCATATATAGTTGGCCGTTGAAATCCGTAGGCTCAGTATCCACGGATTCTACTATCCATGGATACTAAGCCCACGCCTCAGAGGGCGTCCTCTGTAGGCCTTCTGAGAAGGCAGGGAGGCCGGTGGAGTGGACCGCCAGCCCAGCATGGCCCAAGCATGCGTAATTGTGGCACCATGACCCTGCCCCCTGTGGACAACAGCATCCCTGGATTTTGAGAACAAGATGGCTAATATTATAATGCTGTTGTACAAATCGATGGTAAGGCCACACCTGGAGTATTGCGTCCAGTTCTGGTCACCACATCTCAAAAAGAATATAGTGGAAATGGAAAAGGTGCAGAAGAGGGAAACCAAAATGATTACTGGGCTGGGGCACCTTCCCTATGAGGAAAGGCTACAATATTTGGGCCTCTTCAGCCTAGAAAAGAGGCACCTAAGAGGGGACATGATTGAGACCTACAAAATCATGCAGGGGCTGGATAGAGCAGATAGAGAGATGCTCTTTTCCCTCTCACATAACACCAGAACCAGGGGACATCCACGAAAGCTGTTGGGAGAGTTAGGACAGACAAAAGAAAATATTTCTTTACCCAGCGTGTGATTAGTCTGTGGAACTCCTTGCCATAGGATATGGTGACAGCATCTGGCCTGGATGCCTTTAAAAGGGGATTGGACAAGTTTCTGGAGGAAAAATCCATTATGGGTTACAAACCATGATGTGTATGTGCAACCTCCTGATTTTAGAAATGGGCTGTGTCAGAACACCAGATGCAAGAGAGGGCACCAGGAGGCAGGTCTCTTGTTATCTGGTGTACTCCCTGGGGCATTTGGTGGGCCGCTGTGAGATACAGGAAGCTGAACTAGATGGGCCTGTGGCCTGATGCAGTGGGGCTGTTCAGTGGGGTTACAAGTCATGATAGGTATGTGCAAAGTAGGCTGCCTCTGATTGCCAGATACAGGGGAGGGCACCAGGACGCAGGTTGTGTCTGCTCTAGTGTGTTCCCTGAAGCATTTGGTGGGTCACTGTGAGATACAGGAAGCTGGACTAGATGGGCTTTTGGCCTGATCCAGCAAGGCTCTAATTATGTTCTTACTATCCACGGGAGATCCTGGAATTGATAGCAAGGGCCCACTGTACAGAGATGCCTTGGACATGCCAAAGGCACATGCCTTTGTAATGTTTATTGGAACATTAAGAAATGAGAAATGAGACACACAAACTGAAGAGAAAGTCCACAAACTGTAAGACATGTATCTTATCTGACCTTCCCAGTATTGCAAAGATGTGTGTCTTCTCTGGCTACTTGCCTACACCTGTACTCGCCATATATTTGGCTGTGTAGGACACCCACATGTTTTTGTTTATTCAGTAATAGTCACACTATCATGCATCACTTCATAATATTACCCAGTTTGTTGCACGGTATCTGTTTGGCTTGTAGGCCCACATGATCTTATATTCTTGTGAGATTTACTGTTTCCATGTGATGTCAGAGAACAAAGAGAGCATGATGAGAACTGTTGGGAAAAAGGCACCAAACAGCATGAATCAAACCTCAGTTGTTCAGAAAATTTAGCTACTAATTCCAGAAAATATTCTATCCCTTCGGCAGCCCAGATTTCAATACAGACATTTTAAAAATTTGAATGTTCAACTCACCTTACTGGTCACAGTGGTAGTAGTAGTACTGTAGTAGTATTCATATAAATTAACCTTTCTTTTTCAAACCTGAAATGCTTTTGTTTCTTACCAGGATGTTTGAATGAATTTTCTTACCAGTTTCCAAGAATGTTTGAACAAATTTAGGATATTTTTGGGGTGCTGAATCAAAAAATGGCATTGGTTTTGCTCGATTGGCTCTAGTTTTGGGGGTACAGCATAGCCATCTTGTATGCTGATTCAAGCAGCTTCTTCATGAGGAAGCCAACACCGTTGCTTCCTCGCAAGGAAGCCACTTGAATCAGCATATAAAGTGACTATGTCATACCTTCCAAACTAGAGCCAATTGGGCAAAACCAATGCCATTTTTGATTCAGCACCCCAAATATACACAAGAATAGGTCTAACTTTTAAGACAACAAAATGTGTGTAGACATGTGTAGTAGTAGCAGGGATGTGGGGTGCAGGGACAGCAGGTGAGACAGAACTGCCCTGTCATTGTCTGGGGAGAAGCACTGCAGCTGCCCCAACTGCTTTCTCCTGAGGAGGTTCTCCTGAGAACTCTTCTCCTTATACCCAAGAAGGCTCTCCTTACATTGTGTTCTTGGATGTAAGGAGAGCCTCATCAGGTGGAAGTGGTTTGGGCTGCTGTGGTGCTTTTGCACAGACTACAATGGTGTGGTTCAGCCTCACCTGCCTGCTCCCACACCGCACATCCCTGAGTAGTAGTGATGTCTTTATTTGCTCCCTTATTTCAACATTGTCTCCTTCATGTAGTCATTCTCCAACTAAGTATATAGGTCTTTCCAATTGAACAACCCAAACTTACTTCACTCTGTTGCTTTTTGCTTTCAGCTCGACATTTTGAACGTTCCACTATAAGAAGCAGGTCTTTCAAAAAAATTAACAGGGCTTTCAGTGTTCTACGAAGAACAAAGAGCGGGAGTGCCGTTGCAAGCCACACTGAACAGGGACAAGGGAACGGTGAACATTTGGCTGCTTCAGAAGAAGGTAATGGTTTTTACCTGCATACATTTTTGGAACTCTGATAACTAAATACAGTCGTTGTACTTCTATATTTTTAAACTGTTGATTACTTCGTTATAATCTGGAAAATTAATGGAAAATGGAAAACACTTTTCAATTAACATTTTTCCCAAAATGGAAAACATATTTTGTAAAAAAAAATTATGTAAGAATTTTCCAATGGGCCTGTATCTCCACAGTAGGCAAAGGCTGTGGCATCACAACCAGAAAATCTAGGGGTAGAGTTACACATACCATGCAAATACATACATTCAACCCAGAATTGTTTTGGGTTTTTTTTTTAATTAAAAGCCAATAGAAGCTTCTTTTAAAATTATAAATGGCATGTGTGAGGAGGAGGGATCCAACTACCAGAATACTGGGATCCACCGTAGGAGTTCAGTTCCCAAATCCTCAGCCATGATTTTTGGCCATTTCCAAATGCTTCTAGTAAAAAATAGCTAATTCTGGGTTGAACATGTATTTGAGTGCATGTGCAACTCTGCATGTGCAGCTCTCCCCTGTGTTGCAAACCTTGAAGTCAAGAAAGTTGAGATTTGAAGTAAACACTTACACAAAGTCCAAATGCCTGTTGGCTTTCAGCTGTTGCCACCCAGTTTCTAGAATCATCCTGATCCATCAAAATTGGTATTCATTTAATCCTGTCAAGATTCAAGAGTTGCTGTTGCTAAAATTGTGTTTCCTACTTCATGCTTTCTCTGAGGTCAGCCGCAGTTCAGATGGTTTAACTGCCAGTATTATTGTAACTTTTCTTTCGGTGGCTGTCAGCTTAGCTTCAATTTATGTCTAGACGTATGTCCCCCGACAATAAACACTTAGTCAAAGTGAGATTTTAAAAGATCCAGATTTGTCCCCGTATGAATGCTACACAGAAAGACAGAGAAGGGAGAGGCCACCAGGGAACAAATAACTGTTCAATGTTCTTAAGCCACCCTAAGCACAAGAGGATCCCAGGGACTTCATTAATATATGAGAAGTGAGTCGTGACTGAGTACTCATTTTACTAATCATCAAAACAGCAAATTAATGAGACAGAGCTATCGTCTGCTTTGCTCCTTAACTTTCCACCTGTTTTACTTCTTTCCTTTTTTACACTGCAGTAGGTGTAAATAGGAGAACCAGGGTGGTGTAGTGGTTTGGAGGTGGACTGGAAGATCTAGGAGCCTGGAAGATCCCCCCTCAGCCATGAAGCTTCCTGGGTGATCTTGGGCCAGCCACTTTCTCTCAGCCTCACCTACCTCACAGGGTTGTTGTGAGGACATAAGGAGGGGAGCAGCTATGTACACCACCCTGAGCTCTGTGGAGGAAGGGCAGTATAAAAGTGTGTGTGTGGGGGGGGATAGGTAGGCTGTATCTTCATTAAGATCAGGATGGGATGGACAATTAGGGCAATGGTGTAGCTAGAGATGGGCAAAATGGTAAGTACTACAGGCACCACAATGTGTTGCATAAGCTCCACTCATCATTGGAGCCATTCCGGGCAGTGATAGCAAAATGCAGGAGGCACAGGTTGGTTCGATGAGCACTTGCGCATTACCATTTGAATGCTGCTTCGAGGGGTTGCTTACATGGCACACTGCGGCATCTGCAGTAGTTACCATTTTGCCCCTTCCCAACTACACTATTGAATTAGGGAAATATGCATTGTGGGATTGATTACTTCCAGTAATAGCCATGTTTTAACATTCAGATTTCTGATTTACAATGCTCTTCACGTCAGGGTTGGCTCAAAAGTTCCTGAAACTGTACACCAGATGCTGCAGTCCTTATGGTGGTGCCTTGCAATGCAGTATGGTGCGTCCCCTTGCCTGAAGTGTGTCAGCTACGGGTGTCTGTGGAGACTGAGTCCTCTCCCACTTCCTAGATTTGAAAAGGAAGAGGGAAACAGAGTGAAAGAGGAAGTGGGAGGAGAGTAGAGTTGTGGGCTAGAGTGGGAGGGATCGATACTTCCAGTGGTAGCCATGTTTCAAAAAGGCTGTATTTAAACACACACACAGCCTACTGAGAATGACAAAGGTGGACTGTAGTCTGCAAGAGTTTATGCTACAATCATTATAAATCAGAATCTTAGGGTGCCACAAGACTGTTGTTTTGCTCCTACAGACGTACACAGCTACCCATCTGAGAATGAAAGGATTTGTGGCAGGCATCAGACTTACTGCTCTAAAGTCCATGCAGATTTGCTATTGGGGCAGAAATTGGAATGAAATTAAAAAAGAAAAAGAAAATCAGTGCTGTTCAAATGAGTCTTTGGTAATGGATTATAAACACTGATTCTTAAAGCCTGGTTTCTAGGAACTAATGTTCATTCTTGAATGAATCCATTTTGGATGAATTAAGTGTTGGCCCTGTGAGAAATCATCCCTGTCTGGCTTCTTTACGCTGCTACTGCATTAAGGGTGAGCACTACAGGAAACTATATAATTGTCACATATTTGTCCTGATCCTTTAGAAATTCCAGCATAAATTCTGAATTCTTACATTAAGTGAATAGATTGGAATTTGATCCAGAGCAAGACAAAGGAAACCCATAGCACTGTTAATTGAATGGAGACAATATAAACACCACCCATCTTTCATAACAGAAGTTGTGAATGACTTTTTTTTCTGATAACCGTTTCCAAAGAGTTTCAGGTTCATGCCACTGTTGGGATGACTTAATATGGACAAAAAAGGTACATGAGACATAAGAACCAAGATATAACAAACTAGATAGTTTATGCCAGAGATTGGTCAAAACCTAGACCAGGCAGGCCTGTGGAGGCAGTTTTGATGCTAGGTTGGAGTTTGTAGCCCAAATATGGCAAAACCCTGCTAGTAACATTCTCAGTGGAACAGACGGATGACTTGGTGATAAGCAGAGCATAAATAGCTAGATAACTGGAGAAATCTGGTAGGATTTCCACTGTTCAAGATAAGTCGTTGATTTAGTTTGTCTATGCAAAGCAGAAGGAAAAGCAGAGAAAAGGGGAATGTGATTAGCAGTCCAGCTAAATAGGATATGTATTGCTCAAATTCATGAAGACTTTTTTTTACTCTTTGAAATCATATCTAAGCAATTTGACCCAAACTATTTTCACAAAGATAAATGTATCACTGGAGAAGATTTTTAAAAAGTGGAAGGAATTAACAATGACACAGTCCTTCAAAGGAATCTGCTTTATAAAAGAGGATGTAAATAAATAAAGTGCTTGCTGCTACTCTAAAGATAGAAATTCCATAGGCAAATACAGCAGGCAAATGTGTGAATGACAGCAATGTCAATGCAAGTACTAAATTAGCATGAACTTGTGTATAACCTGTATTTCTGCTAAATTAGCCTGAACCTGTATGTAGATTTGATTTGGTGTTGTGTTATTTTTTTCTTCTTTTGCTAACTGTTGTTGCTAGTTTTGCCCCTTCAATTGTCATGGAAAATAACCAAAGATAACCAAGATAATTTCTAGCCATGTTTAATCTACTGGTGAAATTAACATATCTACATTGGTAGAAGTGCAGCCCAATCCTAAGCGATCACGCTCTGCCTCTGCAAAACCAGAAGTGGAGTGCGATCGCTCCGCTTTTACTTTTTAAGCCCTGAGGAGCCCTGCAGAAGGTTATGCAGGGCTCCCCACACCCCTGGAAGGCTGCTGCAGGGACTAAAAAGTAAATGCCAGTCCCTGTAGCCCCCTTAGCAATGTGATCCTGGGGATCGTGTCACTGCCTCCCTCCTGCCTGTGCCCCTGCCCCTTAAGGGGAAAGTGACCAGGGCTCTTTGGCTGGGGTGTCACGATGCCCCAGTTTGAAAACCACTGCCATAGTGCAATCTAACTGGAAGGTACCTAACTTAGGCTTAGGGCCCTTACATTGCTCAAGAATGCCCCACTCCTTTCACTTAAAGGTAAACAAGTGACTGCACCTCTCTGAGCTCCCAATGAATGGGTCACTCAGATGACTGGCACATCAACAAATATTTCTTATGGGCTGGTGCTTATTTAACTTTGCTTTGATTATGTAATCAAGTTACCTGACTGTAGGAACTCACCTGGCTTCTCCGTCCCACCCCTTGGACCTAGACAGATAGGTTTGCTGCCCAGTAGGAAAGGTATCTCTGTTGCTAAGTAGAGTAGGTGCCCCAGACAGGAAGACAAGTCCTGAATTCACACCCAGCACATGTTTGGGGAACAGTGGAGTTCCCAAACAAAGAACAAGAATGCTGCAGGAGGATTTGCCAGCAATTCTGCTGAACCTGTGTAGGAACTTTGGGGGAGTTAAATGTCCCAAATATAGAGAAAAATCAGCAAAAAATAGAAGGAAAACAGGCATTCATCACACTCCCTGAAGTACAGCTTTTCATAAGTTAAAATGTTAGAAGCTCTTTGAGGCTGACAGAAGGAATCTTGAATCCTGAAGTTCTTGAGCTTTTTAGAAGTGTGTGTACTTGGATCACAGAACCTGCTTCAGGCAGAGAAGGGAACAGGAGTACACAATGTTAAGCACTTCAATTGCCAGTCAGCATGAAGCCACTTGATTGGCCAGATATAAATAAATACATGGACAGCTGCCCTTGCCTGGTAAACAGGACAGCATCTTCTGCCTGTTGCTTCTGAGATCTCAGCTCCAGCACTGACATCAGGCTGGGCTTTCCCAGTCTGACTACCTAAGATCCTTTTACTAGTGATGCAGGAGACTAACCAGAGACATTTTCCATATGAAGTATGCACTGTCCCACTGAGCTATCAGTTCTTCACCACGTCATATGTTATGGTCAAATTGACTTACTTGCATAAAATGTATACAAATATCAAGGATAAATTATTATGTTTGCTGAAAAATCTGGCAGAAAACTCCTGTGGGCATAATAATTCAAGACACATATTTAGTATGCTCATAAATCTTTCCAGATGAGCACAGACAGTGTGCTAAACGGAGCAGATGACCTTTTTTTCCTGTTGTGTGCCATTGTAACAGTACCATTGGCCATGCCAATAAAAAATTAATAGATGCAAAAACCAGTAAATAATCCTTCAGCAAGCAGAAGCAGCAGAAATTTCTGTGCACAGATAACATGTTGTTATTATTGACAGATCCAGTGTGCCCCACACCAGTCTTCGTGCCCAAAACACGAAAGCATGCAGCAGTCCCGCTCAGCAGAATCGGCAAGAGCAAGACAGACAGTATACTGCCTTCTAGGTTCAGCAGTTCATCGTTATGTAAGAAATTGAAATTTAAGGGATCAAAGAAAGGTATGCTATAGTCAAGGTTTTCCTTCTCTGGAAAACTTTCTTAAAAAGAATGGAAAGTAGCTAATAACAAGAGTTAGAGCACCAGAGACAGGAAGGTGTTTTTGAAAAGCATTTAGACTTGATCTGGTTGGCCACATCAGTGTATTTTTACATCCAACTAGAAAAAAAGGCTTCCACTGACCATAAAAAGATTATGCCAATATTCAAAATAAGCTTCAAAAATGGAAGCTTTTCTTTGATAACTGCTGGCTCCATCCATGTACGGAATCTTCTCAGAAAATTTTAGCCCACAAATAAAATACAGGGGTGGGATCCAGAAATCCCATATCTGCAGATTCACTTATCCATGGATGCAGGAGGACCCCCCACGCCCCACTCCCATCCTCCTGAGGTGAGGGGAGCTGTGCTCCCTTCACCTCCAGAGGGTCTTCTGAGCCCAGCAGAGACGGCACACATTTGCCAGGCTCAGAATGATGGAAAATAGCTTAAAAATGCTACTTCCCATTTCTCTGTGAAAACCAGAAGTGACTTTTTAATGACATTATAAGACATGCACAGCCTCTGCCAGGCTCAGAAGGCCCTCCAGAGGTGAGGAGAGTGCAGTTCCCCTGGCCTCTGGAAGGTGGGGGGAGAAAGAAGCACCAGGCTCTGCAGGAGGAGAACTGAGAAACTTGCCTAGAGGCACATGTTAATTTCTGGGTCATCTTCTTTCAGATGGGTTGCTTGAGATACATTAATGGCCTAGTCCTACTTGATGCCTTGCTGATGGTGCATGGATGCCAGTGTAATGTCCATCAGTATCCAGAAGTAGGGGAGATAAGTGTTGAACCCACACCAGCTACTCCTCATGATTGCAAACAGGCACATCTAGTTCACAATGGTCACTGCAGGTAGGCAGGCTGTTGGCATCCCTTGGGGTCTGTATGATGTTCTCACCTGTTGGACAGCTGCCTGTGGGGCAAAGAATAGATAACAGCATTAGTCACGTGTGGCATGAGATGCATACTCGATTTTTGTGAGACAGAGTGGTGTCACTAGACCACACCTGCAGTTGTGCCCTGTGGGGAGTAACAGCATGGGGGCTTGGAACATTACCTTTCCCACTGTACAGTGGGGCTGCAGTAGGGGCTGCAGCACTCTTCACTGTTCAGCTCCTTGTAGCAGTAGTGCAGTCCTGAAAAACAAAAGGGGTTCTGATGAGTGTTTGGCCAGCAGTAGCAATGGCTGGAGTCGTTGTCATTGTCTGAATGGGACCAGAAAACAAGAGTTAACAAATTATTTTGCCAAACATGTTGTGAGGGACACAAGGTTATTTGTGCATAGTGTTCCTTTTGTGTGCCAACTGCCCTTTCACAATGATTCCCATCACCAACCACCACCATTCCCTTGGGGTGATCAAAGAGGTAGAACCCTATGCTACGTGTCTTGTCATCAGTGCTGTGGTCTCCCTGGCAGGGGATTTAGTACTGGGGTCAGTGTGCTGTGATTGACTGCCAGATGTAGTCTTTATCCTATTCTCTGTTGTAGGAACATGGGTCAAGCAGGGTGGCAGGAGTCACAATTTTCTGCTGTTTTTCCCTTTCCTATTGTTCCTCATGGGATTATGCCTACCTGCACCCGTTCTGTCATTGATGTTGTGTTTTTCTGGCATTGGCGGCCTCGTTGTCCAAAGGGGATTAGGCTATGGCATAAGTCAACTACTCTTCATTCCTCCCATGCCATGCCCCAATCTCTTCCCTGTATTAGCCTTTCTGCCGATGAAGTTGCAGTAGTGTCCAAGTGATATCAAGCTATGTTGGTGTTTTTCTGGCACAGTGTTGGCGTCCGTGGCATGTCTGTTGATAGGTGGGCTTCTACACTTGGGAGGCTGTTGTTGCACCAGCGTACATTGAGATACACTGGCATATGTTGAAGATAGGATTGGGCCTTAGGTAGCTCAAGTTATGTTAATTCTACAATTTGTCTGGAATCGAGTTCTCTTGGAATCTGATCATATTGGAGGACTCCACCGGCACCATGGCTGCAGCACCAGTACTGACTGCTTGTTTTTGGTAAAGCTTTTAAAACCCTTTTTAATAAAAGGAACCAAAAGCTGCTTTGCTATGTTACAGAAAACCTTGGCTTTGCAAACTGGGCCCCATGATGTTTACATTAAGCAACAGGTGTAAAGATAACAGGAGACTAGGCCACTTGTACCAGGCCACTCTAATGAAGGATGAGTAAGTGCCTAATATTCATGCCAAGAACCAACTTGTGATTTATCTTGCTTTCTATCTAAACTTGAATATTTGTATTGTACTGCACTCTGCCGGCCTCCAGAAACTTTTTACTTGTCTGATTTTAAAGATGAAATCCCACCTATTTCCATCTTTAATGCAAAGTGTAACCTGAAATATACCTATGAGGTGAATTGTACCTTATCTGTGACCTATTTGGCGTTAGCCCCATCTCTGATGTAAAATTTCAGCCAATGGAAAGTCTAGATTCGGGACAAAGGACCAGAAATTGTATAAAGGTTGAAATCACTATTGAGAGGTGCCCATGCTTTGAGACAAAAGTCCCGTGGGCCCATTGCTTGCAATGAAATAAAAGCCTGTAAACTATCACTCCTGAATACCAAGTCTTTTGAGTTGCTGTCTTCCAACCTTGCAACACTGGTGACTGACTCTATTTTCTAGAGATTCCAGGGATTGAATTTGGGACAAATTCAGATACAAAGGATGTGCTTTGTCAATGAATGGAGACTCCTTCCCGTTAACCAAATAGAGGTTTTCCTTGAATGTGGTTATAGAACTGGATCCTCAGTACATGGGCATAGCTAGGGCATCTAGCATCCAGGGCCCACAAATTTTTAACAGTAGGCCTCCTGGAGGCCTAACTCTAACCCTCCTGGAGACCTTCTGAGGCCTTCTGTTTGGGAAGCCTCCCCTGTCCTCAGGAGGCCTCCGAAAGGCACCCCCTTCACACCACCTTCACACCCCTCAAAGCATGGAACCTGGGGCAATGGCATTCCCGGGGGCCCCTAGCTTCACCGCTGCTTCAGTGAATATTTTAGGTTCTTTGAGGCACTCTGACAAAAACTGCTTCATTTTTCCTTTAGTTCTATGTCATCTGTGCAAATCATGGATATAGTTGTGCTGTGTACCGTGGAGTCATTAGTCTGATGCAGGAAGTTGCTCTGTGTAAAGAGAGATGTCAGGGAAAAGAAACTGATTTCAAAAAAATGAAGATCAATGTGCATTATCTGACTTTAAGGAGAAAAAAAAATCCTTTCAGCACTGTGAACCAAGAAGGATGGAATCTCTCACCCCGTTTAGCATACAGCAGATCTGTTAAAACGTAGCTGTGAAAAGTGTGTTGCACTGAGGTTCTTCTTTTTCTTTTCTGTTATTCCCAAATTCCAAATTAAGGCCTGTCCTGTGTGCATTTCAGTCTTCCCAAGGTTATATCACCTCATCCCAGATGGTGAAATTACCTGCATTAAGATCAACCGAAGCGATCCCAATGAAAGCCTTGCCATTCGGATTGTGGGCGGCAGCGAAACGCCCTTGGTTCATATCATTATACAGCATATCTATCGAGATGGAGTCATTGCCAGAGATGGAAGATTGCTGCCGGGGGACATGATACTGAAGGTATGCTCTTATACTGAAGAAGATGCAAATGGGAAGAGAGTTTAGTAACATAAGGACAAGCACAGCTTTTTAAAAAAGGTTTCTGATGCAGTTTGAGGGCATGGCAAACAACATTCGTAGATTACATAGAAGAGGGGGCGAGTGAAGGAAAAAGAGCAAGAATAGCATGTTTCTTTTACATCAGACTCATTGATGTGGATTCATTTTGAGGTCAGACACAGAAGGTTCCATTCAAGTTAAACCATCTAGTTAAGCTAGAGTACTTGTGTTTAAGACACTTTTCTTTCCACCCATGTGGATTCAATAAGCCAAAATTCAGTTCCTTGTAACATTGCAAATGAAGCTCCATCTCAGAGTCACTACAGAGTCCCACTAGACGTTGCAAGCATTGTGTAACCGCTAAGGAGACCAGCTACTCCTGGTCTCTTTTTTTGCAGTTCTCCTGTAACATTCAGGTTCTTTCTCTGCTCCTTGGCATCCAATGAAGTGAAGTGGACACACTCTGAGCAGGATGCTGTCATGTCATACGACTTCTGTGTTTAGCTGTCACTAGAGGAAACATAGGGCTGTTACTCTCAATGGCACGAGCATGTCTCTTGTAAAGACTTGTTGACCTTCAGTCAAATTAGATGTGCGCATGAAAAGATAATATGTGAATGTAAGCAAATATATGTTCCCAAATACAGTACGTGTATCATACGTGCACATGATAAGGCAGTGTCACTGGCTGCAATTGCCTGTTGAATGTGCACTCAGAAGACTATCCAAGTTCTGTCAATATGGTGTGTGAAATTGAAATGTCCTTCACATGGGCAGCTGTCCATGGGAAGCACACACAGGAGAATGCATGGTATCTTTCTTGGACTCACCTCTACTTAGACAACCTTTGGCTTTGCCAAATCCACTGAAGGCACAGCTCTCCCTGATGGTGGGTTATGATAGCATCAGTCATCAGCTGTGGGGGGGAGCACTGGACTCATATAAAAAATAACAGAATTAACCTAGCTTGTTGGGTGGAATCTGAATCTGTTCATTTCTTTAGCCTTCCCCACATTGTTAACTAATCAAAGGCACATTTAATAGGACTTTTTTGGTCGATCTCTGCTGACATTTGAGGGATACCTGATTCTGATTTCCCTTCTTAGCTGAGCCATTTTGCACATTCCAGTACAGTACTTGACTGCCTCTGGTTGCTTTTTTCCTAGGAAACTGTGTCAGAATAGTGGGGCCTTTTTTATCCATGGGCTTGGCATCCACGGATTTCCGTATCCACACATGCCAAACCTGTGACTGGAGAGCCTCAAAGGACCTCCCAGTTGCAACCAGAAGTCACTTCTGGTTTGCACTGGCAACTTCCGGTCACGTCCGGAGGTATTCTGAGGCCCTCCAACTGTAGATTTAGGCTGCAATCCTATATACACTTTCCTGGGAGTAAGAACCATTGAATGAAATGGGACTTACTTCTGAGTAGACATGCATAGGATTGCACGTCTTAATTCTCTGCAGAATTTGGTATCTGTATGGCGTCTTGGAATGGCTCTCCTGTGGACACTGAGGGCCCACTGTATCTTTAGTTAGCAGGATAATGACAATCGCAGTCGTACTTTGGTTCTTCTTGCCCATTTTGGCTCCTTAGGATTTTTGACTTCCTGTTTCCACGATCCCTATAAATATACCTGATAGGCAAATGATGAATTTAAACTTATGTGGAATTGTCAGGACTGAACCTGGACATTCTTATGGTAGCAAGGCAGAAGAGAACCACTATATAGTGTACTGTAGTAAGCTAGATGGAGCACCAACCTCCTTATATCCTGCTTCTCATTTTAAATCTCTGAGACCACTAAAGGGTATGCTGATATGGAGGAGGAGACATTAACCCTTTCACCTGTATCATCTTCCTGCTGAAAATCACCCCATTAAGCTGCTGTTTACCCTGTAAGGCCAAACATACAGGTAGAAATACACAACCTTCATTCTGAGAGAAGGCTAAATTTAGTTGCTAGGGAAAGATTGCATCTTCCGCAGTGACGCAAGTTAGTAGGTCAGCTGCTGTACCGTAAAACTGCATCTCTAAACCCTTGTTTGATTTATTTTTCTTCCAGCAAATTAAAGCCCTGGAAGCATTAGCATAGATAGGGTCAAATATCCCATCAAAACAAATAAAAAGAGCCCAAACAAAACAGTAGTATAAAATGTTTGGTCATATCAAGTATACGCAATTTCCTGCATATTTCAAGCTTTGCTTCTTCTGCAGTTGAATATCCTCCTCAGTTCTCCATGAACCAAACTGTCTGTCTAAATTGAAGACATGGACGGTGATCAATGCTAATTGCTTCCTTTGAATCAAAAAGATTGGGAAACTGGGGGCTTGCCTGTTTGATTGTAATCAAAGTAGCTGTGAGTCAGCAGATGAAAAATGCCAGAGGAAGAAGTGAGCAAGAAGAGAGAGCTCTTGGAGAATGCCATTGGAAACAAGAAGCTGGTGGACTCAAACTGAGATAGGCAAGAGGATATTGAAGCCTGAGGAGGAGCAGTAATAAAATGGAAAAATAAGGCATGATGTCTGGAGATAATCAGCAAGAGAGGAAGAAAACAGTACAGTGTGTGCTGTCCTGGGGGGGGGAGGGGAAGGATATTTATAATGAAAACTTGGCTTCTTTTGAGTGAGCCAAATGCTGCATGTCATTAGAGCAAGAAGACATCTGTGTAAATAGGTCATCTGTCTTCAGTGCCAGTTCCAATCAGATAGTCTTTTACCTTACTGATTTATGACTCTGTCTTCCAGGTAAATGGCATAGATATCAGAAATGTGCCACACAGCTACGCCTTGACAGTCCTGAAGCAGCCCTGCCAAGTCCTTCGGCTGACAGTACTCAGGGAGCAGAGGTACCGGTGCAGAAACAGCGGGCTCTCGTTTGATGTTCCCTGCAGCAGGGATGACAGCTTTCACGTGGTCTTAACCAAAAGCAGCCCGGATGAGCAGCTTGGCATCAAGCTGGTCCGCAAAGTGGATGAAACGGGGATGTTTGTTTTCAACATGCTGGAAGGAGGCATCGCCGCCCGCGATGGACAGCTTCAAGAGAATGACAGGGTTTTAGCAATTAATGGGCACGATCTTCGATATGGAAGTCCAGAAAGCGCAGCCCAACTGATACAGGTTGGTGGCAGCCACTTCACGTTTTCTGAGCACATCTGAGAAAGGATGATGGGATACCTCAGATAAGACCTGTAAGGCACTGTGTCCACTCACCAAATCTACTCCCCTTGAAGGTAGAAATTTTTCCCAAATACAAATCATTTGCCAATCTTTGTGGAAAAGTAGAGATAAAATTTCCAGAATTTCCAAAATAAAAAAACCTGTTAGCCATAATGTCTGCAGGGTATTATAAACCATTTTCATTAGACTGAACGCAGCACATTCTAATTTCATTTAGAAATTTCATTTAGTGCCATGCTGCTAAAACATTACAAATCATTCTTCAGTTAGCAATATAGAATTCTGTGGCTAGAAAGGGTCTGTTCTGACCAGTCTTCTGTCATGACAGAATCTTCCGTCGTGACAAAAGACAGAACCTTCTGTAGTGTAAGTGAGTCCTGGCCCATTTTCCATATCCAGAAATAAAGCTGCATTTTTTGTGCAACAGATTTGAAATACCTCTGCTCCCTTTTGAAAAAAAAAAAAGCCCAAAATAGCACATTAGTTTTATGATGGTAGTGGAGCAAAACTTTCCAACAGTGAGCGTATAATCACAGGTGGAAAAGAGACTGTTAAGAACCACTTTCATTGTGGGATGAAGGCAACTGTGAAATGTTGAAGGATCAAGATCTCCGAACTGAAAAACTAACACACAGGATCAGATATCCTGATTACACAGGCCTACAAAATTGAGGGGCAAAAAAGTATTTCCCAAACTTTATGGTGGTTTGATACAAATTTGGAGTGCCGATTCCAAAAATGGCACCCGTTTTGCCCTATCACGTCTAGTTTTGGAGCTATAGTATAGCCTCATTAGTGAATGGTTCAAGCAGCTTCCTCATGAGGAGGCCATGGTGTAGGCTTCCTCATGAGGAAGCTGCTTGAACCATTCACTAAAGAGGCTATGCTGTGTCTCCAAAACTGGAAGCAAAAAAAATTGTTTGCTGCTGCTACTGCTGTAGCACTGTAGGAAGAGGAGAGCTGCTGCCGCCCCTGTCCTCCTCTTGCTCACTCTCACCCCTTGTCTGTTTGCCATCTACCCTGGTCCACCACTCAAAGCAGCCATTTCATCTCACCTATGGATAGGCCAGCACTGATATTGCCTCTAGTCTACTGAAGGAGGGGGCAGGCAGCAGTATAGGGCTATGTCGTAGCCAGAGCCATGACCCATCTGCTCCTTTCCACTTGTAACCCAAACTCCTGATGCCAGTGCTACTTGTGGTAGATGTGATGTCAGTGAGTCAGTCACCTGTGTTCTGAAGTGTCACCTGTGTTCTGAAGTGGATCTGAGATGTTATATGAATGACTACACGAAATTTTGCAATTTCAGCTTATTTGTAATTCCTTTTTTTTTCTTTGTCTTTTTTTGTCTTTGTCTTTGGCTATAGAATTAAATACAGGCTACAAATCTACACATTGATTAGTCCAGGAAACTTATTGCACTATAATAATGAGACTTAGGGCGCAATCCTAACTGTCAATTAGGCCAGCCCAAGTCCTTGGGCCCAAGTCCTTGGGCCGACCTGGGAGGGTGGCAAATGTGCCGTAAAGTACGTTTGCACCTCCTCGAGGGGAAGCCAGGCCGGCACTCCGAGAAGTGCCGGCCTGCGGAGGCTGACAGATACCTCCATGCCGGCTTACGCCCTGGTGCTGGCATCGGCCCTGCATGGCCAATGCAAGCGAAAAAGCTAGGCGTGTGGAGGTGGGGAGGAGGAGGGAGGGAGGTGTTCCTGGGCAGGGGGAGGACGGGTGATGGGCATCTCTGGGGGTGGGCGGGGAGTGGGAAGCGGGGCTGGCAGTTATGCCAGATCCCAACCCCCGTTCCCAGGAAGAACGGAGCAGCTTCAAGCCACTCTGCTCCTCTTGGACTTGTGCCACCTCAAGAGGGAAAAGGGAAACTTTTCCCCTTACCTCTGGGTAAGCAGTTTCTGACCACAATCCTGCACTGGCTACAGCGCAAGCCTCCTGGCTTGCCTGTTCCAGCGCAAGTTAGGATTGCGCCCTTAACTGTAGATTGTTCTTGGTTGCCTTTCTGCCTGTACCAAGTTCGTAGAAGTTGCCAAGATTAAGACCTAGATCCAAACTATTATTTGCACAGCATGAAAATCCCATTGAAGCTTGACAATACATGGTCATTAAGCTTCCAGCATTCATGTTTGCAGTTTGTTCTTTAGTGAAAGTGTGATAACTTGCCTTGGTGTGCAGTGGCATGGAGAAAATGGTTCAGGGCGCAATCCTAACCCCTTATGTCAGTGCTTTCCAGCACTGGCATAGTGGTGCCAATGGGACGTATGCTGTATCCTGCAGTTGGGTGTCACTCACAAAGCACTCCTCAAAGTAAGGGATTGTTTGTTCCCTTACCTCAGAGCTGCATTGCCCTTATGTCAGTGCTGGAAAACTGACATAAGCACTGACACTGACATAAGGGGTTAGGATTGCACCCTCAGTCTTCATGGTGAGCCACTGCTGACAGAAGTCATACTTCAATGGGAACAGCTGCCATAGGGAGCCCATTCGTGCCCACATGCCACTCATTTTGCATGCACTGTCTCTGACTCTCTCTGCTCAGATTACTAATGAAGCAAGAGATATATGTTCCCCAGGAGCCCCCTCCTAAGGGCAAACATTTTAAATAGCACTTACTTATAGTTAGTAAAGAGAGCAAAAATTCTTCACAAGTAGATCACATGAACTTACATATACACTGAACCGATCAAGGTAAAGAATGGAAAAGGAGATCAGTTATGCAAATATTTAACAATGCAACTGAAGCCCTTACTACAGTATTTCCAAGTGTGGGTATAGTGTATAAACATTTGAAACACCAACAACAGGGGATTTAAATCACATGCCCATTCCAAGCGGCTGAGATGTGAACCGTCTAACACAGAATTCAGTGTCAGTGCAACTGCTTTGTCATGCTTATTCATGGATTACAGTGTGATTGGCCTTTTCCCACTAATTTTGGGAGGAAATGACCATGCCAGAGCTCCAAATATTTCTCTTTTTGTTGATGTTTTTAAACAAATAGGGCTGTTACTTAATTAAAGAAATCTTAGTCAATTACTCACATGAGCTTTGGTCACTTAATTGACTGACTAATCAATTACATCTGCATACATTTGCATCTGAATAACACATTAGAGCTGTAGGGGAAAAAACCTTATTCCTTTCCTTTTAGATGGTGCCTGAATATGCCACAGCAGGCTGAGAATCTTTCCCCCCTTCTTCGAACAAACTTCTGTGCCTGCCTCCCCACTGCTTGCCTCCATCCTGAATCCAAAATGAATAATTAGCCAATGAAGTGATGAGTATTATAGAGAGCTACTCAGGCACTGGGGAACTGGAGACAGTACTAGGAGACCTATGCTGAAATCTCTAGCATAGGATCACTGGCCCCAATTCAACTAAAGTTTGTTGCTAAGGCTACTGTATCATACACAGGAGTAAGCCCCATTGAACCTAGTGGGTCTTCGGAATAAACTTGCTTAGGAGGGCTACACTGCTTGTTCTATGGAAAGTAATATGATTTGAGTGGAATATGACTTAGGACTAACTTTTTCCATTGGCTTTAAAGGACTTACAGCCCAATCCTATGTGTGCCACCCAGTGGCAGCGCATCGCCTGTGCTGGTGTGACTGCCATAAAGCAGTCAGCACCAGTCGCAAATGGTGCTCCAACAATGTGCCACTTGTATATGTTAGCCAGTTATCCTTCTAGCTGTCAGACATACAGTTAATGCCTTGTTATCCACTGATTTGGCATCCACTGATTTGACTCACCACTTATACTGGGCTCCACCTTTAAATGCCTTGTAACAAGAAAAAAAATTCTATTTCCTACCTTCACGCTGTTAAATCGCGCTGGTTGCAAGCTTTTCGGGGTTAAGATACCTTGAAAGACCTACTTCCTCCATGGTCATCCCAGAATGCATTGTTGTAAATGCTATACTGCATTCAGCCATAATTTCATTCTATTAGATTCCATTATTCCCCCTATCTAGGGGCTGCAATCCTACCCACACATACACAGGAGTGAGTCCCATTTACTATCATTGTTAAAAGCATATAAATAGTAGCCTATTAAAGTACAGATGTGTCACATTTTCTGAAATGCAGTCACATACCTTGGTAGCATTAAATCTAATATATAAAAAATAAAATATTGAAATGAATGGGGACCCACCTGAAATTGGCTCACTACTCACCTAGTGGGTCCCAGCCCACAGTTTGAGACACGCTGGTCTATACCAATGTATTCTGGGGCTACCAATGAAGGAGCAAGAAACCCAGAAGGGGGGTCTTTAAAGCTATATTCCCATTGATTTTGTATCCACATTTTTTTTATTCACTGAGTGTTCCAGAACAGAATCCCAGTGGATAATGAGGCACGACCTGCAATCACTTCCAGATAAAGAAAGGTCACACCATATAAACTGTGTCATGTAACCCACATATTTCTTCAAGTCTTTTCATGTGACCAAAGCTATAATGATTTTGCTCCTGGATCACTATTGCATATAGAGAAATAGCACTGTTATATTTCACTTTTGTTACATTTCAAGGCTATGTTACATTTCACTTTTACATGCTGAGGGATATTGAATTGGCTGTTTTGTTCTCCAATAAGTACTTTTATTTTAATTCATAAAAAATCTATTTTTGCCATTTTTTTGCCACTTTCAACCACTATCATTCTAAATTGTTAGATTCTCTGGTTCATTCTGGTTCAATCATTAGAATGTTTCATTTGTATCATTAGATTCATATGGTTCATTCATTAAATCATTCTATGGTTAGAAACGTAAGGCAAAAATAGAGAAATAAGTACATAGAAATCATTCTCTTGTTAGTCACAAAAGCAGCAAAAATACCATTTGGAGAAGGAAAATTGAGCAGTTACTGGATTACTGATATGACAAATTGTTGGGGTGACAACATAAGAACATAAGAACATAAGAACAGCCCCACTGGATCAGGCCATAGGCCCATCTAGTCCAGCTTCCTGTATCTCACAGCGGCCCACCAAATGCCCCAGGGAGCACACCAGGTAACAAGAGACCTCATCCTGGTGCTCTCCCCTACATCTGGCATTCTGACTTAACCCATTCCTAAAATCAGGAGGTTGCGCATACACATCATGGCTTGTACCCCATAATGGATTTTTCCTCCAGAAACTCGTCCAATCCCCTTTTAAAGGCGTCTAGGCTAGACGCCAGCACCACATCCTGTGGCAAGGAGTTCCACAGACCGACCACACGCTGAGTAAAGAAATATTTTCTTTTGTCTGTCCTAACCCGCCCAACACTCAATTTTAGTGGATGTCCCCTGGTTCTGGTATTATGTGGGAGTGTAAAGAGCATCTCCCTATCCACTCTGTCCATCCCCTGCATAATTTTGTATGTCTCAATCATGTCCCCCCTCAAGCGTCGCTTTTCTAGGCTGAAGAGGCCCAAACGCCGTAGCCTTTCCTCATAAGGAAGGTGCCCCAGCCCCGTAATCATCTTAGTCGCTCTCTTTTGCACCTTTTCCATTTCCACTATGTCTTTTTTGAGATGCGGCGACCAGAACTGGACACAATACTCCAGGTGTGGCCTTACCATAGATTTGTACAACGGCATTATAATACTAACCGTTTTGTTCTCAATACCCTTCCTAATGATCCCAAGCATAGAATTGGCCTTCTTCACTGCCACCGCACATTGGGTCGACACTTTCATCGACCTGTCCACCACCACCCCAAGATCTCTCTCCTGATCTGTCACAGACAGCTCAGAACCCATCAGCCTATATCTAAAGTTTTGATTTTTTGCCCCAATGTGCATGACTTTACACTTACTGACATTAAAGCGCATCTGCCATTTTGCTGCCCATTCTGCCAGTCTGGAGAGATCCTTCTGGAGCTCCTCACAATCACTTCTGGTCTTTACCACTCGGAAAAGTTTGGTGTCATCTGCAAACTTAGCCACTTCACTGCTCAACCCTGTCTCCAGGTCATTTATGAAGAGGTTGAAAAGCACCGGTCCCAGGACAGATCCTTGGGGCACACCGCTTTTCACCTCTCTCCATTGTGAAAATTGCCCATTGACACCCACTCTCTGCTTCCTGGCCTCCAACCAGTTCTCAATCCACGAGAGGACCTGTCCTCTAATTCCCTGACTGTGGAGTTTTTTCAGTAGCCTTTGGTGAGGGACCGTGTCAAACGCCTTCTGAAAGTCCAGATATATAATGTCCACGGGTTCTCCCGCATCCACATGCCTGTTGACCTTTTCAAAGAATTCTATAAGGTTTGTGAGGCAAGACTTACCCTTACAGAAGCCATGCTGACTCTCCCTCAGCAAGGCCTGTTCGTCTGTTTGGAGTAGGTCTGTTTGGAGTGAAATATCAATACACTCTGTGCACTGATGGGGGGGAGTGATAGAGTTAAAATCAGGTCAATAAATTTGCATTTTCTGTGTGCCAGGAAAGTTCGTTCTGTAACTGTCTAACAAGCAGGGCTTTTATCTGTGCCTCAACATGCAGGCGAGCGAGAAGCACGTCCACTTCGCTGTGTCTCGGCAAACCAGGCAGTGGACTCCTGATATCTTGCAGGAGGCTGGATGGGATTACAGTGGTAGCCATCTGCCCTGTCCTGCTCAGAGAAACAATCCTAACAAGGTGAGGCCCATCACTACTTCCCCTCATTACAGTTTCTGCTGTGGTGGGAAAGAAAGAGATCTGGTACACTGACTAATGTGTTAATGTCTGTAAGTAGCATCACTGGACAGTATCACCAAAAGAAGCACATTTTAACACTCTTGTGTAAATACAGAAACTGTGATCTTTGTTTATACCCTGGAAAGTGCTGCTGTCTTTTGAATGGGTGGAGAGAGGATGAGAGTGAGGGAGGATGTTGGATGATAATCATGGAACAAAAGTTTTTACTCCCATTACCCTCCCCCCCATCCTAGTCACAACCATGCTTTCCAGCAAAACATAATGCACTTTAATAAAAAGTAAGAAGCTTATCTGCACTTTCTCCATCTGGAGCAAAGCATGGCTATTGCTGAGACTGGCTTCAGAGATTCCTGCCATCTGGTAGAAGATTAATAGGACTATCCTGTCAATCAATTTGGGGTTAACTGTTATCAAGTGAAGGATGGAAGGCAGAGGGCCAATGTGCTGCCAGTTTCTTGCATCTTTTGCAATGTCAAAAGGACACTGCTGCTCTGATTTACTAAACACATCAACAGAAGGGCAAGAGGCTATAATTCTTCAACCGTATTTTATGCGCTCTCTCTCTCTCTCTCTCTCTCTCTCTCTCTTGAGTGACTTCGTTTTTATGACTTTGGTTGGAAGACAAATGGAGTTCGGCCTCATAGGGCAGCACAGTTCCCAGTGCTAAGCTTAACTTGCCTTCAACATGATGGATGAACAGTGGCATTCCCAGAGTGGGGGCACAGTGCTAAGTTTTGCGGGGTGCCTCAACAAGCCATGTAAACTGCCCCCCCCTTGCCATTGGAGCCATTCCAGGCAGCGAGAGCAAGATGGAGGAGACAACTCTGCATTGCTCTTGCCTCCCAGAATGGCTCCAACAGTGAGGGAGGGCCAGCTTGCGCAGCTTGCTGAAGCGCCCTACAAAACGTAGCGCTGTGCCACCCCTCTGAGAAATAAGCTGAGGGGTAGCCTGGGGGTTCTCTCCTTGTATACTTACCCTAATTCTTACCTCAGTTCTTACCCTAAGAACTTACCTCAGTTCTTCAGCAAATAGAATGTATACTTACCCTAAGAACTTACCTCAGTTCTTCAGCAAATAGACTTAGAACCTGTGGGAGATTGTTGTTACCGTCAGTGACTAATGCAGTGATTTTCAATATTTTTCTTCTCATGGCACACCGACAATTGCTAGAATTGTCCAGGCATACCATCAGTTTTGTGACCACTAAGAAGGCACACCATGCTGCTGATGAGGGGCTCACATCCCCCAATGACCCTACTAATAAATGACTCTCTCCCAAAATCCCGTAGCACACCTGCAGACCATTTGTGGCACACCAATGTGCTGTGGCACACTGGTTGAAAACTGCGAGTTTAATGGATACAGGAGAAAGGTCTATATAGTGGAATAGTAAGTAATTCACATCACCATTCTAAATTGTTCATTAATCAATGGCTCTGCTGCCACCATGAGGAGGAGTGCCCACTTCTCTCCCCTGTCCCCCATGTTTCCAACTACAAGTGATTATTTCTTGGAAGCACCTATATGCTCTGATGAGCTAGAAAAAAGTAACAACTCATGTTCTTGAAATACACAGCTTTTTAACAATTGAATAAATTCTGCAGTAGGCCTGTGAATCTTGCTCCCTATTTTGTCACCCTCGTTAGAATCATGAAATGGCAACGCTGATAAAATAAAACCCTGATTAATAAAATAAAACATTTAAATAAAATGTTTCAGAATCACAGTCCTTCAAGGATAAGTAAGGCATGTAGAAAGGCTTTTGTAACAAGGAACATTTGAGGGAGATGCCTTCAAGTATGTTACTCCTATCAAGTCCTCATTGCATTATTGGAGAATTCTGCACTGGCTGCCTCCTGATGCAGCCAGAACTTTCTGGACCCTAGGAACTGGGAGATATTTGGGATTACTAAAATAAAACAGCTTTTCAGTCAGATTTGTTCATCCCATGTGCTAGCAAGGACTGCTCAGTGACCACACAATGACTAGCTGATAGCCAGTGCTTGGCCTCTTTTGACCCCATCAATGAAGGTCACAGCTTAAGAGGAAAGTTCATGCTGCTCTAAGCAACATTAACTAATCTCTTTTGTGTGCCTTCTTTTTTGAGTTGGGTAAAATGGACAGTCTCATGCCATGCACACACCTCATCTCTGGCCCTTTCCCTCTGCTCTTGGGCCCATTTCCTTCCTCTGAGTGGCAGATGGTTTGTTATGTGCATTGCTGGGTAAGTTACCGTGGTGCTTCTTTGGTCTTTCACCTTTCATAAGGAGAACCAACGTTCTTATGGGTCTAAAAAAACCATCTGATTTTACTAGTCAGTGTAACTAGTTTGTGCAGAAATGTGCTATGGGTGTTTACCCCATAGTTCTCTTCTGCAATGGATGCAAAAGGGATTTTGGGGCAAGGGGTTAAAATTTTGATTTTGGGAATCTGCAAAGGAAGACTACCTTATCCTGTAGCAATGTATGCTTCTCCCACTATATCAGCTTGTTTCTTCCTAGAACTGTCCTTGAAAAGTCTGGCCCGGCCACATTCCCAGTTTACCTGATCCTTTTTTATTTTTATTTATTTATTTTTAATTAACACACTCAAATATACAAACATATAACATACATTTAGGAGTGCTAAATACCATATACCATTACTCATTAATCATACTATATCTCCTAATCTACTACTCATCTACTTCTGCCGCTTATTAGTTTATCCATTTATTTATTTAGTATATACTAAATTTTCCCTAATGCCCTGTACTATAGTTTCTAAATTTTCACTTTATATCAAACATAAACTTACTTCAATTACTCATTAATATTAAAACAAAATAATCTAATTACCAAAATATAACATATAAAACAATTCTTCCATCTGCTTCTAACTCTTCTACTCATTTATATATTTCTTACATCAAATATAATAGATTTTTCCTAATTCCCTATAATATATTTTCTAAATATTCACTTATCATTTAACATAATAACCACCTATAAAACAATTCATCCACACGCTAACATTTCCAGCTATTGTTTCTAATTCTAATTCATATATATCAATTTCATATGTATTTGTTTTTTAAGTAAATTTAAATCAGTTATTAACTAAATAAAATCCTCCAATTTTCTTTAAACCTCAGGTTAACCCTCAGGTTTATTTTTCTTTCTTTCCATTTTTTCTCCTGTAATATCTTTAATAATTTATCTCCATAACAGAATCCAATAAGCCCACACTTTCTTATATAAGGTATGTTCATTCTTCCAGTTAACTGGGATATGTTTTCTTCTTCTTGTTCCAACAAATTTTGTATTTTGTGCACCCATGTTACTCTGTCCATCTTCTCTATTTCAATCTCCATCAGTAGATCCTGTTGATTTTCCACTCCACTCTAGTTTCTGTATCCACTCTTCTGATGATGTGTGATGATTTCATCCCTCACCATCATCTTTTCCACTTTCTCCTTCTGTGTATCTTCTACTTGTATCTTCACATCTTCCAATTGCTCCTTGCACACATCTATCTGTTGAGAGAGAGTCTTTAAACTAGCCTGAATCTGCAAGGACCAACTCAACTGCTGTCTTCTCATTGTGAGCAATTTTTCCAAATTTTTAAGGATCATTTGAGTCCAAATATCTGGAACAGGCTCCATCTTGCAATTTCTCTCTAATCCACAAGATGTCCACAGCGTATTGTTCTCCTTACTTCCACCACATGTTTTTTCAGTCAGACATTCTTCGAATTTTTTCTTACAGATAACAGTGTGGTTAACGGAGAAAAACAAAATGAAACAGTCTCAAGAAGACAAAACTCTTTCAAGTTTAATGAAAATTATGTCCACAAGCAACTCTGGATTTTAGTCCACACACCAAATTATAGTTATAATCCATGACCGATTTATTCCACTACAAAGATAAAGAGCACTTTCAACATCCTTAAAAAGTTTCTCATTGACGCCTTCAGTGTATCCAGGGCTTTTAGCCAAATCAGTCTATCAAAGCTGGGGACAATATTAACACATACGTATCTTAAATTTTCAACTTAAACTTTACACTTCCTGCTTTTTCTTCCTTATGGTATCTTAGCATGGAGCCAGCAGCTTGATTGCAGACACTGCACCTCCCCCAGTACTGTCCCTGACAATTTGGTTTCTGAGGAGAAAGCCCCCCCCCCCGGGTAGGGCTTTCAAAATCTCAGATACCTGCACCGTGGAAAGATCTTATCTCTCCTGATAAGATTATCTTCAGATCCTCTTCAGACCTGCAGTTTTTTTGGGGAAAACAGACTGTCTCTCAGGAGCCCCTGGAGACATGTCTGTTCATCCACTGTTAGCTCCTCCTCCTCCCAGTTTACCTGACCCTGAAGTAAAATTAAGGTGCTTATGTCTTCTCACACTTCCTGTTGATACAAGAAAGCTAAATATTTTGGCTATCCATCCAAGTAGTGGAAAAGGTGCCACATCTGTTAGAGTCTATTTGTTAAGGAAATGCAGTGGAACAGTCTCCCTTAGAAGGTGATAGACTCTCCATGATTGTAGGTCTTTAAGCCGAGGCTGGATAACCATCTTTTGGGGATGTTGCAGCTGTAAACAGCCTGCATCAGCAGGGGCTGGACTCGATGATCTTATAGGTCCCTTCCATGTATGTGATCCTATGTGCCACTGGAATTTGTCGAGGGAATGTGCTGAATTTTTCCCCCCTCACTTATACAAGGATCACATCTCTGGCACCTTTAAATTGCCAGTTATTATTATTATTATACTTTATTTTTACCCCACCTTTCTCCCTGAAGGGACTCAAGGTGGCTTACAAACAAGGTTAAAACAAGTTAAAAACATAATTTAAGAGCAGATAAAAAACAGATAAATAAAGCAGATAAAATAAAATAAAAAAGCAGATAAATTAGCAGTTACTAATCTGTCAGTATTTACAATAGATGCACATACATCTCCCCTCCTCACCTATTATATAATCCTGATTCTCACCCGATATATAATCCTAACTGCTTTTTCTTTTAATATTGGATTTGAGAGAAAAATAAATCTCATGCTTCCAACTCAAAATGCGATGCAGATGCATGCAGAAATCTAATTAATCTTAATTAGGAACAAAAATGTTTGGTTGCACGATCAGGTCTTGCCACATCCAGATTAAGATATTTTCCATTGTCAAACTTACAAGTTCAACTCACTCTAGGATAATTTGATTTACACATCACCATCCTACTGTCATTCGTTTTTCTTAGAGAGCCAGACATTTCTAAGAGGCAGATGTAAATGTGGGACCGATATTGCTTTCAAGTTTCTAATATCCACTGCCAAGAATAAGCTCAGACCTTCAACATCATTTGTTGTTATAAAACGGTTCAGCCATCCCTTTTGGCAAAGAAAACCATTGACTTCCTGCCTCCATGTGGAAAGAGGCTGACTCTGAAGCTGGTGCCAATTGTAAACAGTGAGTTGTCCAGCATTGAGTGTTGGGGAAGTCATGAGGCAGGCTTAACAAATGCAGCCCTAGACACCATTAGTGCCTTAAGAATATTTTGCATTCTAAGAGTGATCTTCATGCATTTCTGTGTTGCTCCCAGAGCAAGAGAATGTGAATTATAACTCTCCATATCTGCTCAGGCCCAGGAGGTGGGGTGGGGACAGTGGCTACAGCCACATCCTATTCCCCCCTCCCAGGCCTGAAAGCCCAACATGGGGTGACCTGGATTTGCTCCAGCAATATCACTGGTGTGAATCCAAGTAGCCCCATAGAGGCCGCTGGGGCTTTACCCAGTGTAGAGCAGTCTGTTTCCTTGCTGGATATGCGGGGCTGGGGCGCTGTGCAGGACAATTGTTAGGATTTGGATGTAAAGCGTTTTCTGGATTGGGGCCACTGGATCTACACTCCCAGCAGCTCAAGACAATCTTGAGGAATGGGAGTAGGCCAGGATCTCTGCCCCACTCATGAGAGAAAATGATCTGCCTGATTTTGTTGAATCTGAAGCTTCCCTCCTAAGCCCTTTGTAATAAATAACTTTACTGGATTTGAAAAAGTGACTCCCTCAGAATTTGGTTTTTAAAACCAAGATTGTGGTGAAGTCAGAGCAAGACTCAAGAGAACAGGGGTTAACGTTTACTCAGTCCAAAGTTTTGGCAGCCAGGGGGTGCCCCACTCCTTAAGACTGGTGTAATCGAAATGTGCAAGATCTCTCAAGGTGATAGGGTGTAGTGTCAACAGTGGGCCCTTGCACTGACAGGCCCAGAAAGCATGAGGTTAACACCAGGGCCTCAGAATGCAGCGAGTATGCTGCATAGCTGCAGCCACTCAAAGGCAACAGGGCCCTCAAGCATAAAAGCACCACCTGAAGGAGGGCAAGTTGGTAGGTGTGTAGAAGGAAGGAGGTTGGAGAGACTGAGAGAGCAGA
Source organism: Tiliqua scincoides (assembly GCF_035046505.1). Lineage (NCBI taxonomy): Eukaryota > Metazoa > Chordata > Lepidosauria > Squamata > Scincidae > Tiliqua > Tiliqua scincoides. Next base: position 67,103,596 of record NC_089826.1, read on the forward strand.
AAGAAGGAGCTTGGAGGAAAGAGGACAGATGGACGGGCAGGCAGGCTAACAGACTGGCTAGCTAGCTGATTGACTGACCCACCAAATGGAGACTGCTGGAGATGCTGGAGATTGCTGTGTGGCTGTCACACCCAAGACCTGCTGAGAACCAAGGTGTTGTCGTGGTGGCTGGAGAAGCTGCTGATGGGAAAGGGGAGAAAGGGGGACTTCTGCAGGTTAAATAGGTGAGCCACCCTAGTGGTTAGGTCCAGCAGTGCTGCAACACAGGGCCATTGTTGGGGAAAGAAGGGGAATTAATTAGTTTAAAGTGGGCATAAGTTCTATAGGCGGAGCTTGGAACGGGAATTTGGCAAAATGTCAATTGTTATGTCCCTGGTAGAGTATATGTTGAGGTCTGTGAGAGCTTGTATATTCAATGTCCAAGCAGCCCCTAAAATACAACCTACTATTCTCAACTGGAATGGCTCCTTCTAACTACATTATCCTCTAGTCTTCAAAGACTAGGTCGTCTGCCCTCAACTCTGAGGAACATAAAATCATCTTGCTGGAGGAATAGCTTCAGCCTTTGGGTAATTATAATTGTATGTGTAGCTGCAGCTGTGGCTTCTGCCTGGGAGACAACCATCGGACGCCGAGCTGGAGATAATCTGCTGTAAATATTTATCTTACAATAAATATTAAAAGCAGGCAAGCTGTTATGTCCTCTCCTTGTCAGAGGAGCCCCCAAGGTAATATCAGAACTGTGGAGGAGAAGTCGTCCTTCAGGAGCAAATGCCCTGCAATACTGACATTGCTTTTTAACTGGTTGACTGGGTTATCAGTATTGCAGCCAAGGAAGTACAGTACATGTTTATTAAAAGAAAAGCTTTCATTTCTTTCTATCACAGACTCCTCCTCCATCCTCTTGCCCCTTCCCCGAGGCTTCACAAGTCTCTTTTGCACTAGTGAAAAGTGAAAGAGTAAATCATTTTGAAAAAAATCTTTAAGGAGAAACATATATTGGTCAAGACATAGGAAGCTATCAGTTATCACCCCTGCTAACTGGGTAAGAGGCACTTTTTAGTAGGTGCTCTTCTTTTATTTAGCAGGCGGAGAGTAACTGGGCCTCCTCACCCCCAGCACTGTCTTTTCTAGTGGCTGTCTGCAGGTGTTCTTTTGCATCTTCTTAGATTGTGAGCCCTTTTGGGACAGGGAGCCATCAGTTATTTGATTTTCTCTGTAAACTGCTTTGTGAACTTCTATTGGAAAGCAGTATATAAATACTGTTAATAATAAATACTGTTAATACTGTTAATAATTATGTCCTCTTACTGAAAAATAGCTGGAAATTGCCAGATTCTGGTAAGCCCCCAGATCAATTATTATTATTAATACAGGTGTACCCCCCATATCCACGGGAGTTCAATTCTGGATATAGCCTCCCCCTCCCATCGATACCATGAATCAGTCGATAAAGGCTTCTTCACTTTCCCTACCTTTTGAAAAGGTATCCCCAGTATCCGTGAAATTGTGGATAACTGCAACTACAGATGCTGAATCCACAGTTACCAGAGTATGTCTATTATTATACTTCTACAAAGCCTAAGCTGGACTGGTTATGTTCTGCAATTTAGGATCTAGCCAAGATCCTGGGAATCACAGAGATACCACCATAGGATTCCTGCTGTTCCAAGCCATGGTGTTCTCTGGAGCAGAGCTGGTGTCGGTTATGGTTCTTATGAACAACCTGCCAGACATTCATGATTTTGTCAAGTTGAATATCAAGTCCTTTCCAAGGGCCTAAGATATTCACAGATATTTTCATAATAAGTTGTGGGATGCATTTCAAAACTTTGGTGGACCTTAAACTGGTGAAACTGGATACTCCCTATATTTCCTGGAAGAGGTTCTGTCAATTTTTAGTGGAACTAACTGAAGTCTGGTCATATGGGATCTCATGTGTACCCTGATGCTTGCGAGAACCAGTTTGGTTCATTGGCTAGAATGCTTGCCACCCAAATTTATACACGTGATCAACTTGGGACATGCACTTCCAGTGACTTCTTTGGAAGTGCTATCTAAACTGGAAATACACTTTGCATCAGTTTTGGCTCTATAATATAAAAAAATTACTGCCATGATTGCAGGAAATTGCTCAAAGTATTACCATGAGCTAATGATTCACAGGGAACCTTTTTTCATATGATTTTGTTTGGGTGGAGAAAATTAATCCAGAAATTACCATGCAAACCAGCAAACTTTTAAGCAGATGTTTTTAGGAATATAGTTCCAGTAATATGACCTACAGCCCAAACATAACCCCCTCCCGCCAGAACTAGCATTCCAACTGTGATTTTTTTTAAAAAAAATTCACTTTGTGTTAAACAATATATCCTGTGAACAATGAGATTACATTTGGGATTTATCTTTCAATAGTTTGATTTTTTTGTTCCTGTCAAGTGTGCCAGTTGTGTTTGATCTTCTTTATCTCACCTTCACCATGGTTTAAGAAGGTAATGGTAGTGAAGGAAAGTCAGGGATCCTTGGCTATCAGATGAAAGCAATGTATACATTCATTCTAAATCACTGTTCCTAAGTAAGCTGTCCAATGGCTTTGCAGGTGCGCTGTGCTCAAGCAAGTTTTTTTTTTGTCTTCCACAGACTGCCCTCCATGCGGTTACGTGTCATGAAAAAGTGGTAGTTGTCCGAAAGGATAACGCAGAGTCACTGGGCATGACTGTGGCAGGCGGAGCTTCCTCCCACAGGGAATGGGATTTGCCAATCTATGTAATAAGCGTTGAACCAGGTGGAGTCATCAGCAGAGATGGCAGAATTAAAACAGGTGATGCCAATGGTGTTTAGAGTTATGTTGACTTGGGGGATCAAATTTATGAGTTAGGGCACAATCCTAACCAGGTCTACTCAGAAGTAAGTCCTATTGTGTTCAATGGGACTTACTCCCAGGAAAGTGACGTTAGGATTGCAGCCTTAAGGACTCAAACAGTGGTTGTTTCCTTAAGTACTGTGACCGACATTGCACCTTTACTCTTGTGTTTATTTGAGCCTGGTTCTAAGTTATCTTGGTATATTTGCCTCTTCCCAGTAACATCAGATGTATGGAGATCATATAGGAGACAGCCTCAAAGATTTCAGAAGCTAATCATCATTGTAGTATCATAATCTCTCCCAATTTAAAGATATGAACTTAAGATTTCCTAAGAGGAAGTTGTTTATTTTTCCTTCCTCTTCTCCCCACTGTCAATACAGTATTTGCAAATCTGGCATTTTTGAAATTGCAATATGACCTCAGAAAGCTGAACACCAGATCCTGCACACATGGAGTCTTAACACACATGACAGAGAAGTTCAATGAGGTCAGAGCTGACACCCAGTGATCCCAAATCCTGGGTGCTGGGTTCAAATCATTCCACCTGAGGAATTGCAGAATTGATTTGCATGTGAAAACTATTTCCATAAACTGATTGATACAAGGCAATGTTTCTCAAACTGTGGGTTGGGACCCACTAGGTGGGTTGCGAGCCAATTTCAGGTGGGTCCCCATTCATTTCAAGATTTTATTTTTAATATGTTAGACTTGATGCTACCATGGTCTGTGACTGCATTTGGGGAAATGTGACAGATCTGTACTTTTAACAGACTACTATGTATATGCTTTTAATAATGATAAACGGGACTTACTCTTGGGTAAGTGTGGGTAGGATTGCAGGTTAGGATTGTGAAAAATATTCCTGCTTGATGATGTCAGTTCCAGTCCTGGCATCATTTCTGGTGGGTCGTGACAGATTCTCATTTTAAAAAGTGGGTCCCAGTGCTAAAAGTTTGAGAACCACTAATATAATGTATTTTCACTCAGGAGGTTTAAATCACCTTTGAGCATCTCTTTCAGTACTGATGGTAAAAATCTGATCATTTTTCACGTGAAAAGAAAGCAGAGGAAAGACATTTGTAATGCCAATGAGTATTCTGTCTCATGTAGGTTTTGCATTTTCAGGACAAATGCAACTGAAACTCATGGTACTTTCAGCCTGTGGGTGAAAAAATGCCTAGACATCCGTTTCCATCCAGGCTGTAAAATTGCTACCAACACGTAAAAGAGATTGATTTATATCTGGAAAGTGTGGGAGAACATGTGCGAATCAATTACCTCCATATTTTTGGTAGCATCATGGTCATACATTTACTCAGTGGAACTTCTGTAAAATTTTCTGCAATAAAACAGGAATACTTACCCCTCCAAAGATTAAATAAGTCTTTAGATTCATATTATAAATGCATAGTGCTGACTTTCTCTATAACCTATGCCAAAGGGCTATTTAAGAAATAGCTAGTCTGAATCTTAATCTTGATTGCGGAAATAGTGTTCATAGATTCCTTTCTTACCACATGGTATTTGTTTGTGGTTATTTGAAAGGTATTGCAAGATTGTTCAGATAGGAACTTGATAGCAAATATGTTAATTGCTGAAGCGATTGGGCAGAAATGGGACTCTGAGTCACCTTTCCTGCTACTGACGTGGGGTACTCAGTCTCATTTGACTCTAAGATATCGAACAACAACCAGATGTGTTCCAGAGAAATGAACATATTTTCTGAATTACTGGAAAAAGTGTTATGAAAACTCTCAAGCAGGGTATCATGAATTGTTGCTATGTAAATATACTAATTTCTCTAAGCCCACAAACCCATGGTTGAGGAGTATTCAGTCTCTAGTATATGATTGGCCCTTCTTGATCGCCACTGGCTCCAAACCCAATCATGGTTTACTACATTCTTCTTGGCTTTAACCTGTCTTTCCTACTTCACCATGAAAAACATATTCTGTGTTTGTGGGCATCTGTCATGAAAATTTTTTGCAGTTAATTCATCTCAATGGTAGTGCATATGGACTGGTGCAACATTCATAGGACAATTAAAATAGGCTGCGCCAACAATGTACTTCTTCATGGTGGCACCCAGGTCATGGAACTCCCTTCCACTGGGAGCTGTGGCTCACCCAGGCACTGGCGGTTTTCAAGCAGGTGACAAAAACTTCACCCCCTGGATACTGGTGTCTGCATTAAAGCACTTGCAATATGCCCCCCAAGTGCCAAATTCAGGCCTCCTATCATATCACTTCATTTGGGACAGGGGCTAGAAAAATTGCTCCAGAGGCCACACCTAGCCCCTAAATTGCCAATCAAGCACTTTGGGGTAGAAATAATGAGAAAGTTTATGTTATTCATTGCCTCCTGATTTTTCATTTCCTGTCCACCAGGTGACATTCTGCTCAATGTGAATGGAATTGATCTGACGGGCGTCAGCCGTGGGGAGGCTGTTGGCCTTCTGAAAAACATCTCATCGTCTGTAGTCCTCAAAGTACTAGAAATGAAACAGTGCGAGACCCTGGAGGATGGGACTAGTGACGCTGCAGTGCTCGATGCCAGTTCAAATGCATATAGCCACAGCGAATGGTCTCCTTCCTGGGTGATGTGGCTTGAACTTCCACGGTAAGGAATCTGTCTGTGTTCTGAAATGAAGTGGGAAAATTTTTATGGTGCCTACCTGTCTCTTTTGCCAGACTTGATGCATTGCACTGTCATCTTAATTAAATCCAGACTTGGAGGACCATTTCAAATCCCTCCAAACTCCCCCCCCCCAATTCCTTGTACCCACACCCCTGTTGTTGTATGCATATATGAAGAAGGACTGAGTGGGTCTGTTTTAAAGGGAGAGAGAGTCTGAACAGGCTAGTTTTAGAAACTGTGTCTGGCCATCAAAGAATTAAGAGAAAACCCTGCATGGACTCAAAAGCAATTTGAGCAGAGATCTGGACCACCCTGTCTCGTCCCGAACAACCCATACAGCTTGTTGATTGCACCGACACTGTGTTAGTTATTTGCAGTTTAAAATTGTTTGACTTTGCCCAGATGTTCAAAAAAGTACATGCGCGTGCAGGGGGTGAAATTCCCTAAACTGTCCACCCCCCACCCCCGTCTGCCCTGAAAAAAGAAAATATTCCTCCGTAATGGGCCGGAAGCAGCTGTGTTGTAATTTTAGTAAAAATAATAAAACCACAGAGTGTGTAGTCTGTCACCCACTCACACAGGGCATTTAATGTCTCCCTGGGACATAAATCCTGCCTCGTTGCAACATTCATCTGAACCTGGATTTTTAAAATGAGGTCCTTCTAGGGTTGTCATGAATTAATTCCATATTCATGCTAAAATCTAGCAACCTATAAATAAAGAAAACAAAATAGCGTACCAATACCTCACATTTTTTTAACTTCACACCCTTCCACAGCATACACCTATTCATGTCTACTCAGAAGTAAGTTGCACTGAGTTCAGTGAAGCTAACTGGATTGCAACCTTAATTTCCATGCTTACTTTTTGTTTTATCCAGTCTTCTGATTATTTAAGTACTCATTCTCAATTATCTTCAGGCCAGCAGGCTGGGAGGGTGCAGAATTTTATGATCTATATTTTAAAAATGTATCATAAAGTTGCAATACTGTACACATTGGTCATGAAATAAAATCCATCAAATCCAGCAGGACTTATTTTTGAGGAAACTTGCATAGGGTTAGGCCACACATGTATGACATTAGTAGCTTTTTTGAACAGTCTTAGGGAACTCTGCTGTTTCTTAGAAGATGAACAGAGATTCCTCAAAAAAAACTTCAATAATAGTGGGTATGTTTCCCAAAATGAGAGTTTCTCCATTGCAACCAGTTGTCTTCCGCAATGTGTAGTTGTAGGGGAAGTGCCATGAATGTCTTTCAGTTTATGCAGGCGACATGAAGACCCAACAGGCCTGGTGAAAATACTGAGTGAACTGAATCTGTGCTCTCCCATCCCTTCCCAGGTGCTCTGTGACATTTGCTCAACACATTCATACTGGGCCAGCCCACCTATTGGGTGACAAGATGCAGGCTGTATCAATGATAGAGTGCAGGGAGGGAGATGAGAGGTCATCAAATAAAGGGTGTCCTTCACCCCCAGTCAGTGGCATCATTAGGATTTGCATCACCGGGTAAGGGAGGTCTGTGTGTCACCCCCATGATGGACCTTCTCCCATGCAGTGGGCGGGGCAACAACCTGGGTGGTGGGCGTGGTGACGTACCATCGTCTCACTCCACTGGTTTTTTGGCTATACCTTTTTATAGAACACAGATATTTCAATGTGGTTTATTTCATTGCATTCTGCATGGAATTATACATTGATTGGTATATAACATGATGGTGTTATTCCTACAAACCATTATCATAGTGATTTTTGTCACTAGTGGGTCACCCTCCCCTGAGGGTGCCACTTTACTAACACCTTATTGGTTCCATGCTGTGTCATAATAACATCTCATTGGCTCTTTGAACAATCAGTCTTACTGGTTCGTTTTGAATTAAGGAAATGTACTTTTTTGTTACCCAAGACAGTTGCATTTTTATTTTCTGGTTATTTGGACATAACTTTTGATGGAATGGAGATATTACACTCCAGTTTTTTTTATTGCGTCCGGCTGTAAATTCTGAATCAAGTGGTATATAACATGATTGTATTATTCCTACAAACCATGATTTTAGATATTTTAGTCATTAGTACTGGCACACCGCTCCCCCCCCCCGTGCGCATCACTTGGTGCAGCCCACACCACTCTAGTGATGCCACTGCCCCAAGTCTGTCAGTGTCACAGTCTACCTCCAACCTGCCAAGGATACAAGCTGTTCCCACTTGCTAATACTGAGCAGAAAGCAGATCTTACTGACCTTACTCCTGGTGCAGATTCTTCTCCTTACTTGGCACACTTTCTTCAAACATGGAAGTGCAGGACCTCCAGTTTGATTTACAGGGACTGCACAAATGAATCAAACCAGAAGTCCTGCACTTCTGTATTTGAAGAACCTGTTCTAGAAGCATGGTAAGTGGCTGCTGTTTTTTGTTTTCAATTGTGCAGAGGACTCAAGGTGGCATCAGGTAGCTTTCTGGGTCATGGTTCTGCTTCCACAGCAGACAAACTGATAAGGCCAGTGTTCCCTGAAGTAGACAGTTTGTTGGATGATGATGGTTGAGATAAAGGTCACTGTCCTGTACTTTGGACCAGAAGCAAAAGGTACTTCTAAATCAGACTTCCATGCCACAAGAGCTACAGGCCAGCTATGATTCTCTTCCTGCATATTGGTGGCGCTTGGTGGGAATGCCAAATACCTCTTCTTTTCTTGCCCTTTTTCCTCCAATGTGGGAACATTTAACTTCTGCCCAAGTTCATCCAAAGTGGAAGAGGAAATGCTGGCATTGTGACATCTGCATGGCTCGTCTACTCCCTGAATCCAGTCTCAGGTTGGCATTGACCTTCCTTAGGGCTGAACTGAAATAACCCCCCCTTAACTATTTGCCTACTCCTATTTGCAGACCATGGAGTATGGTGGTGGGGGTCATTCAGCAATATTAAGGAAAAATGAAAGGGGGGAAACAGTGACCAAGGGTATGACATGTCTTGCCAGCTGATGGCTACCATTTTTTTTCCAGTAGGCAGAGAACAAAATGAGAGTGGGAAGAATTGCCTCAGAGAGCAACAGAAAAATCTGTGGTGATGCAGAGCGAGAGAGAGAGAGCTTGTGTACTGTGGAGTGGAGAGAGCAAAGGAGGGAGAATGGATAGAGAGATGTATAATGCAGAGTGAGTAAGGGTGTGCCACTGGGGCACAGAAAAATAAAAGGAGTTAACAAAATAAACAAAAAAATACTAAATTTCACTTTTAACTAAAACGTCTTCCTTTGGAACCTTTTGAATTAATTGAAAAGTATCAATATGTCCCTTAGACCAGTGTTTCTCAACCAGTGGTATGGGTACTACTGGTGGTACTTGAGGTGGTGTCTGGTGGTACTTGTGGGACTCCCGGACATCTGCTCCCCAGCAGCAAGACCAGTGACACAACATTACAAACAGCAGTAGGAAGTTTGGCTTGGTGGGCAGAGATTCAAAGCATGCTTTTCGCATGCTCAAAAAAGCCCTCCTGTCCTCCCCTGAGCCTCTTACTAGTGTCTGTCATGTCATATCTGGCCTCCCAACCCAGAAGTACCTGGCAGTGATGTCATCACCAGTTACGTCTGGTGTACTTCCAGTAGGTAGACCATGCAAAGTGGTACAGCAGGGGACAAACATTGAGGAACTCTGCCTTAGAATGATTTCATTTGTGCCGCCCAGGTTAGGTGGAGGATTTTTCAGGGATGCTGATTACCCAGTGATCAGAGTACGCCAATGCTTTTTAGGGTTGGCCTGATCCTTTATCAGGAGGAGGAGGAGGAAGAGGAAGAGGACAAGGAAGGCAGCAACCACGTTCTGCTTTTGGGGCATTACCCAGAGTGAGATTGCCCTTTCTTTTGACAGAAAGGTAGGCAGGAAAGCAGGTACAGCAGCATTAACAGGAGAGACAAAACCAAAAGCCATACTCACTACCTGGCTGTTATAGGGAACATTTTACCTTTGCATACTATATTCCTTTAAAAGACAAAGGAGCCAAAGGGGGAGGGTGATAAACAAACAAATGGGTGATAAGCCAAATGGATGATGGCTATGTGTCTAATAGGAGGTGCAAATACTCACTGAGCCACAGCACACTTGACGTGTAGGGGTAGGTACTAACCAAGTAGGTAAACCTACTTGGAATGTGGTGGAGTTTCCATGTAGACATGCTCAAGAAATATTAATTTGATTTGATTTTGCTCACAGAGTAGCTGGCTTCTTGGTTTTAAAACATGTCCCCACTCAGCAGACTTTACTAATTCTCTTCTCCTTATTCAGAATCTATACATGCTGTACCGTTCCTCCATCCCTCCCTTTCCCCCCCCCCCCAGGTTTCTTTTACTGAAGGAAAACTGCCCACCATGTCAGCAGGTTTGCAAACAGGAAATTCATTGTAATCATATCTCCAGCTGCAGCACCACTCACAGAAAAGGGCCACAGTGTGTATGAACACCAAAGGAGATTAGTATGCTGAGCTGGTACATGAATCTTCTTAAATTCAGATTAAAGGAGGGGGTGTCTGTAGGAGGAGAGACAAAAGCTGCTTATAATTGACAGGAACAGAATTTCTTATTAGTTCTTGCTTGTTTCGCCAGGCACCCAGGAGCCAGAATATGGATTTACTTGTGTAACAGGACAGGTTATCGGATACTTGAATCTTGCCTAGTGAGTTCTATGAACCCTCCTCTTTCTCAGTATCTGACTCAGTGAGGTTTGTGCTCCACATCTGGAAGCCCTTTAGTGGGTCCTTTCACCAGAACATGCATCACATTAATACACATTAACTCATTTCCCTCTTGTCTGAGAATGTAACCTTTCTGGACCAGAGTTCCTACTTGGTGCTAGTAAGGGCAACTGCCCAGGAGATCTTAACGAGGTCAGATGGGCCTCAAGGATATTTTCCCAAAAACTCTCTGCAGTTATCGAGCTGCCTTTGGGAAATAATGATCCTGAATCTAGTTCAGGCTTGTGAGTTTAAGGACAAGATATCTTGAAATCATTTAGGGCTACATTCTGTTATTATTTAAATGTATTAGTTGACTTTATAAACCCATACATAGTAAAGTACAACTTTACGACAACAGCAAGCAATCAGTGCAAAAATGGTGGATACAAATTGAGAGAAGGGGATAAAAGAAGAGGTAGGACAGAAGCTATATACTTGGAAGGGGAAGGACAGTAGCAGAGATGGAGCAGAAGAAGAGGGCATCTCTTTATGGTTTCAAAAATGGAAAAGAACAAATTGTTAGCAGAGCTGAAAGAATTAAGCAGTTCCATACACAGTACAACTGATTTTAGTTAAGAACTTTATTGGGACAAAGAATTTAAGCCATTGCTACAGAGGCAGAAAACAAGAAAACAGGACATAAAATCAAACTAGCGGTCTAGTAAGGGAAGGAGAGAGCAACCCACAAACCTTTAAATTAGCAATTTTCACCCAGTGTGTAGTGGCACTTTGGTGTGCTGCGAATAGTCCGCAAGTGTGCTGTGGGAGTTTGGGGAACAGTCATTAATTAGTAGGGCTATTGGGGGTGTGTAAGCTCCCCACTGGCAATGCTGTGTGCCTTGACAATTTTAGCACCTTGTCAGTGTGCTGTGAGATGGAAAGGGTTGAAAATCACTGCTTTAAATAAGCAACAAACTCCCCCTGCTGGTGGAGACCAACATGTACACACTGACTGAATAAACTATATACATTGGGCGGCATCTCTCACGTGCCCTTGCCTACCTCACCAACACACGTGAGAGTTCTAATCAAACTGAAGGGTAAGATATTCGGTTTCACAGATTAAAATATGTTTCAGGGGTGGGTGCAGAATTATTATTGGCAGCCTGTACATCAGTCTAAGGTAACAGAGCCTATAGTGGAGATGCAATGCTACTATAACAAGGAAAGATAGCATAGGGGGAATTATAAAATCTCTTATAGATCACCACTTGAGCTGTAATGGTGCCAAAAGGCTGAGTGACCTAAAATGAGAAACAGATAAGGCTGCCAGTCAAACCACACAACCCTTCCTTTACCCATTGTTTTTCTCTGAGTGAGACATGAAGAATGACTTGTCAGAGATGTGTCTGCCTTACATTTCATCAAGAGTTGAGTAACAAAACTTTGGAGTTAATTATAATCATGTATTGTGCACACTGCTCCCATTCTTATCTGCACAATTTATACATTCCTACCCTTCAGAAATGAGTTTTTCTTTAAAAACTGAACATACTGTTTCAGTTATCTAAACTGGGCTCCCCGTAGCATGCTGTGTTCATCTCTTGCCTGCCTTTGGTAGGCTCTTCCACTTTCAAAAAGACCAATACTTCTCTCTGGTTCTGATAGATGAATGTTGGCATGCATGTCTGTTTCGTAAGCAGCATCTATTTTACTGTCCTACGGAATGACATGTAGCAGTTACTCATGCACTACAAAAGCATCTAAGATGACTCACCAAGACCAATTTAGAAATTCCACCTAAATAAAACGGCTGTTCTTCCGTCATGAAGCCACGTAGGCACATACCCCCTACAGTGGCAATTTTGAAGTCTTAAAAGCTAGATTTGTCTTTTTCTCCTATCTTCACTAAGAAAAACCAGAATGGATGGTTACCTGATTTGGTTGCCAGTGCATCAGCCAAACCGGCGTTCCTTGAGTACATAAGAGTTTTGGAAAGGTAGTGCTTCTTGTTACATTGTTTTGCAGATAAACCTTGGTTCATCAATTTCAGTGTTAATCTGTACAGACCAAGAGCCACCACCCCACACTACTAGGTTCATGATCACTCAAATGCTTAAGTCATTTCTGTCCAAAGTTGCATATATGTGTACACCTGTGGGCTGGGCAGAAATGGGTTAAGAATGTGCTATGGAATTGAAAATAATAGCATTTTATGTAGCTGTTTTTTGTTTGTTTTTTCTCAGCTGTGGCAAAACCCATTACAAATAATTAAATGGTTTGGGGAATAAATGAGACCAAATGGAACAAAAATGACAAGTTATGGACCTAACATCTAATGAAACGAGTGCAGCCTCTGGTTTGGTGGTGATGGTGGTTCAGGAGCTGTGTCCAGGAAACCTCCTAAACACAGCTCCAAAAACACCAGGGCTAAGAATGCACCTCTCAGGTCTGGGAATTCATCTCTTCTCCAATACGGCACCAACTGGCAAACCTAGCAATAAATGATGTTGGAACACCACTATCCCATTACCCATAGACTATGGGCCATAGTTATCCAGAATAAAGAAGCTAGGAGATAAAAACAATGTCTAAGGAGATTAAAAAAGTTAATAAAAATAGCATCCGTTTGCAAGACAGTGCAATGTAATCTTGTCCTTAAAACAATTCTCTGATGGGCCCAATTCATGCATTACTATACCATTGTGGCATGATGTCTGTCAAACACCTGTATCCATGTGGTGGGTCTCTGTATCAGGGGTAACAAATGCAAGTGCTGACCATATAGGTTGTTCCAATCACAGTCTGCTTCCTGAGCTAACAATCCTAATAGAGGTGCAGCACTGCTAAAATGGAGCCATCACCGTAAGTGTGTGGGTGTGTACATACTGGCAGCACCTACCTGATGGCAGTAATGCATGAACTGGACTGTTGGTAATGGTCTGCATTTGCAGTTGGGAAACTGAGGCTGAGCAGGGAGTGGTGTTCCAGTGCCAAGCTGCACATATTCCCAGCTGATTTATCTTTTACTTGAAGTAGAAAGTCTCAGACTTAGATTTATATTAATGATTTAGTTCTATACGGTACACAGATCCTCCATCATTTCCCCCCCCCCCCAGTCAGTGATGCAGCTCCTATTTCCATTTTGTTAGCCCAGACCACAGCTGGGCTTCTATCAAGAACCAAGAAAAGTAATACTGACCAGAGGTCTCTAATTGCTTTCCTTGTAATAAAATTTGGTCAAGCTACCCACCTGCATCACACGGATGTCAAATTACACCCTGCCTTTTTCTTGGTAATTGCTTTGACCAGAGGGAGTTGTCGTCTTTGCTTGCCATGCTCTGTCCAAAATGCAAGTATTGTAAAACTGTCAGTGTTGAATTTTTACAAGTCTTGCTCCAAGGTTAGTTAAATTTTGTCCCTGCCTTATTATATCATGCTGATGGCAACTTACAAAAAAAAGTCATACAGTGTTACAAGTACACTCATCAGAGCCACACAAAAATCCTAATAACTAAATATGCCGTCATACAAGGCTTATTTGAGATTTTGCTGGATGCTCAAACTTAATATTGTGTAAGCTCAAGGTAACTTTAATGCCTGCAGAGAACATGTCATGCTGTGATGGCCTAACATGCAAAATCTGTACACAGCAGTTAAGGAAAGAATAGTTAGCTTATTGAAGAAAAGCTCTAGATCAGCGTTTCTCAAGGTTTGTCTTCCACTGTACCACTTCACATGGTCCACCGATTGGTAGTAACTGGCAATAACATCATCGCCAGTTACTTCTGGGTTGGGAGGCCAGATACAACACAATGAACACCAGTAAGGCTCAGGGGGGGTGGGGGGCTTTTTCAAGTGTGAAAAATCATGCATTGGAGCTACTGCTGTTTGTTGTGTTGTGTTCCTGTTCTTGCTGATGAGCGGCAGGTGTCCAGAGGTCTTGCTGGTACCACTAGACACCACCTCAAGTACCAGTGGTGGTACCCATACCAATGGTGGAGAAACAGCGCTATAGATTGAGATCTGGAATTTTCTGGAGCTGCTCGTTGCATGGTTTGGAAGGTTATAAACGCTTATAGCTCAAGTCAATCACTGGTATGGTGTAGTGGCTAAGAGCATGAGCTGTGAATCTAAAAGCCTTTTATTCATCTCTCACCTTACTAAATGTTATTAGGCTAGTGCTTTGAACATGTGCTACGCACTACATAAAAGCAAAGCTTTACTGATTGTAGTAAGAAGAAACCTGTAATTATTCTTCCAAAGAAAGACTACAAATTGTGCAAGTACAGCATTCTTAATGATATATGTGTGAGTTAGCAGCTAGCCATTAATAACGGTTAAATGGTTTGGTAATGACCTTGGTAAGACTATTAAATCCTATGAGTTTACATCTTATGAAAAATGGGATTCTGAATGTAAAAACCCCACACAGATGGCAAAGCAATACACCAAGAGGCACCTGCATTTCACATTAGCAGTCAGTCAACTGTTGCACAAACACTGTACCCTATATCTTGCCAGCAGGTGAATATTTGTAGTTCTCAAGGGACTTATCTAGCAGAACTATAAAAGTCCTGCTGAACAGTAACAGTGCAAAACCGATCCCTTTAAGAATGGTGTTTGTTTTTTTAAATATTATTTTAAACCTTAAAAAAAACAAAACCATTTGCTCTCGTCCCCATTTCAGCCCACTTTTTCTTAATGCTAAAAGCCCACAATCTCCTAGCACAGTTGGTGCAGTGGTTTCACATATAAGCAGTAGCACAAACTTCCAAATTGTGCAGAACCATTCTTCAGTGAGGGAAAACCATTCTGTGTGACATTTCATTGTTTTTTTTTAGGGATTTTTATTCCACCCGGTGGCGTAGCTGGAGTGGGGGCAGAGCACTCAGCCTGGCAGGGAGGTGGGTGAGTGGCCCCTCCCTTCCGAGCCATTCCTGATGTGGGGGGGGGGGGGGAAACAGAGCCGTACAGGAGGGTAACCTCCCTGCATCACAGAAGGCTTCCCAGAGGCTTCTGAAAGACGCTTCCAGTTTTTCTGGCTCCCCTCCGCCCTGTGGACTTCATTATATGTAGAATTTGGTATCTGCAGGGATATCATGCATCTCCTGTGAATACTGAGGGCCCACTGTCTAATCCGAACTGTTATTTAGACTGTACTTGTCATGTAATTTAGTGTTTTGGAATCATGGAATTTTAATGGTCAAATACAGAAATTTACAGGGACTTTTAAAGCTCATATACATTTTAAAATATAGCCCATATACATGAAGTCCTTTGTTGATTTTTAACACATATTCAAAACCTAGGATGTCAGATTTTTCCCAAAGCTGCCACAATAAATGCATCTGTACATATTATTTAATACCATCTGGGAACACACTTTCATTAAAGATGAAAGACATTTCACTTTGTTTTTGGACACCAAGGATTCAGATGAACTACCCTTGTCCTCCCAATCGTATCCTAAAAAAAATCCAGCCAAGTAGGTTATCTGCTTTGAAAGCAGTTGAAGTCTTAAGTTCCTTCCTCCTTTTCACTGCATACTCTCACTGCTCAGATTATATCCTGAAGTGTCAGAGCCTGAATGTATCAGAAAAGGTCAGGGTTGACATCAATTCATATAATATTCTTCAACTTCAGTGAACACTGTTTTGGCTGATCTCATAGCTATTTACTGAATATCACCATTTATTCTAAGTTATCTTTGCTAACTAGGCGAAAAGGCACCCATTCTGTTTGGCAGTGGGAGAGTACAAGGACAGCAGGTGTATTTTCTATGGGCTGGTTGCTGGTGTTTTTTATGTATCTCTTTAGGTTGTGAGCCTTTTTGTGACAGAGAACCATCTAACTAATTTTCTCTGTAAACCGCTTTGTGATCTTATGTTGAAAAGTGGCATATGTTCTTAACAATAACATATACTACAGTTATAAAGTATGACATAGCAAATGATATAATCAGTGGTTCTTTAGCATATTTGATTTAATTGCACGAAAGATCATTAGAGTGATTTTTTCCCCAGGTATTTATACAGCTGCAAAGAAATTGTATTACGACGAAATACAGCCGGAAGTCTTGGCTTCAGTATTGTGGGAGGCTATGAAGAAAACAGTGGAAACAAACCATTCTTTATCAAATCTGTTGTTGGGGGTACACCAGCATATAACGATGGAAGAATCAGGTAATGAAATCACAGGAGTTTAGTCAGCTTCAATAATTCCAGATAGTTAAAGACAAGTTCACATACCAGTTTGATGTGTACGGGGGGGCCCTATCCATGGATTCTGTATCTGGGGTTTCAGGTATCTGCAGATCAGGGTCCCCTGCACCCCCCTGGAGGGCTTCCCCTGACCTTCCACTGCCTTACAAGGCATTTAAAACATCACTTCTGGTTTTCGATCAAAAACCAGAAGCATTTTTTTGTTATTTTCAATCATTCTGAGAGTGATCAGTCAAAAGACCCTCTGAAGGTGAGGGGAGCCCAGCTCCCTTCACCTCTGGAAGATAGGGGCGGTTTAACTTAATCACATGGGGTTCTGGAATGGAACCCCTGCAGATACTGGGGCATGCCTGTATTCATTTACACACAGCAATGTGTGGAAAGTAATAGGTATTGCTCAATTTGTGCTAACAACCATTTTTACATTCCAGGTGTGGTGACATCCTCCTTGCTGTTAATGGCAGAAATATCTCAGGAATGGTGCATGCCTGTTTGGCAAGGATGCTAAAAGAACTGAAGGGGAAAATTAGTCTTACCATTGTGTCCTGGCCTGGCACTTTTTTATAAAGATATATTTCAATTGGAGAGCAATAAGTCATTTGACACAAATGAGCCACTTAATATGGACACCTGTTTGCTCCATTTTTTGGTCTACTGTATACTTGTAACAGAAAAGTTGTGAAATGTAAATGTGCATACAACAAACAGAATGGTCTTAAGAAAAAAATATAATTCATGGTACGTGTTAGAGCAACATGCACTTTTAAAATATGGAATTCTGCTGAGATCATAAGGCAGGGCACACATCTTTGCTGCTTGATCTCTCTTATGTTTGTATTTTTATATCTTCTCAAAGCAACAGTAGTTATATGCTCCACCTACAGTTTATAAGAAAAATAACTGAACACCTGATTTTGCAAGTGTTCCCAAGAGCTCTTCAATAACTGTTGCAAATTTTTGCAAACAATTGTTATTGTGACAACATCTACACAAGACACAGAAAGCAGTTTGATGATTATATGAAATTCCCTTTTGTGGTCAGTATGAAGCTGATATTTTTCAAATATTTTGTTTCTTAGTGTGTAAGAACTGTGAATGAAATTTCATTTTTACTGTTAAAATAATTGTAATTGTTATTTGTAAAGCCAGGTTATTTTCATTAAAAAAGCACAAAAGTATACATTTCTCCACAATGTTTCTAATTCAAATGAACAGTTTTGAGTGTTCTGCCTTGGTTTTGTTCATTGCCTTTTGTGACAAGCACTTTTTGGAACCAAGATCATAATGACAGGAGGAGAAGGTGCACTAAAATATCTACAGCAGTGTTTCTCAAACTGTGGGTCGGGACCCATTAGGTGGGTGGGTCGCAAGCTGATTTCAGGTGGGTCCCTATTCATTTCAATATTTTATTTTTAATATACTAGACTTGATGCTGCCATGGTATATGACTGCATTTGGAGAAATGTTACTGACCTATACTTTTATCAAGCTACTATGTATATTCTTTTAACAATGATAGTAAATGGGACTTACTCCTGGGTAAGTGTTGGTAGAACTGCAACCTAGGATTGTTAAAAATTTTCCTGCTTGGTGATGTCACGTCTGGTCATGACATCACTTCTGGTGGGTTCCAACAGATTCTCATTCTAAAAAGTGGGTCCCGGTGCTAAATGAGTGAGAAAACACTGATCTACAGAGTCTGAAGAGGGAAGAAGGAACTGGTCGGGTTTATTTGCAAACCAAACAGTGGAGGAGAAAAGCTAATAGATTTGGGCAGCTCAGTTACACGCACCTTCTCTACACTTGCAAATGAACAGAGGTGGAATCGCAGCTTGATGCTGCTACAGCACTTAGGTTAAAACATGTATGCCATGGAAGGAGGTACTCATTTAGGAAACTGGATCAGGTTAAAAGGAAGGTATTTGTATTCTGAAAACAAGTTATGCAAAGCATGTACTTTTACCACATTTTTCAAATGAATACCGATCTTTGATTCATTCTTCCATGATCTCTGGGTGAACTGAATTGTGTGGGATTCCTCCGATTTGCAGTATAGTTGCTAATTCCTCCCCAAAGACTCTGCATTAGCTTCACACACTGCAGTTTGATAATGCTTGTGTAACAATGCACAGGATCTTGCTCACAAAGTACAATATTCTTGGATACCTTCTGTGATCTCTATAACTCTCTGGTTGCGAAGACAGACACAACAATGTGCTTTAACATGAAAAATTCACTCTCTTTATTTTCAAAAATCCAAATTAAACTTATGCTTTATACTAACAGAACAAGATTAAGAGCAATTTTTAAGACCCAGAAAAATAATTAGATTTTAAAGCAATCTATTTCTGGCACTATTATAAGCAAGTAGGCAAAATTCACACATGCCTATTCTGCAGGGGCAGCTTCAGTATTTTCCTGTTCTGGGGCAGGTTCACCACCACCTGTTTCTTTTCCTTCTTTGCTCTTCTTTGATTTTTTGTGTTTGTGCCTCCTGTGGCTGTCTCCCTCTTCACTGTCATGGCGACGCCTGCTGTTACTGAGAGAATATTTTCCAGAAGGAAAAACAAAGAAAAAGAAAATCAGATATGAAGTTTTTAAGTGGAGTCTCAAATTCAGTGCCATCCTCAATGGAAGCCATTTCTCAAACCTCTGATTCATAAAGCTAATTCTTTAGCACATGTGAGGATATGAACACTTTAAAAACAGAAATTGAGTGTCAGTATTATATTTCACCATAATTCCATTTGCCAAAATTACTAAATTCCAAAATATTTATTTTAGAAAACAAGCAGGCAATTTCTCTGGCACTAGAATGCACTAAACATCTTTGCGAACACCTAATCAAATTTGTCTCCGTAAATACGAGGCTATTTTCCCCCCCTGTATATGAGAAATAAGAGGCCTGCCAGTTACAGCTTCTGTTCAGGAAGGCACTGTTTTGCAGGGGTAGCTTTTATACTAATGCTTTAAAGTTGCATTTTTTCCCACTACTCAAACAGGAGGTTGTTTCTGATTTTACTACACATCTTCACTAAGAGTACTAGCTGAAGTTCCGTTCATAATGATGAAAAGTAACTTCAAGCAACATAATCAAGACTCTTGTGATACAGCTGCAAGTTTTAATCCACTGAACTGGTTCTTTAACTAAAGCTTTAATGATAAAATAATATTAGTGGATTCGAAACTAAAAGCAACCTAGGTGTACAAGCTTCAAAGCATAGCTTGTCAATTCCTCCAAAGCTGGTGAAAAGGCCATTGGAAGACGGGTTTTTGCTTTCACTGCATCCAAATCTAGCAGATACTCTGCATTTCAGGGTACAACTAAAAATAATACTGATGGCATCTGAACTTGTTCATTTTTAAATCCATTTTGCTTTCTGACCATTACTGTAGCAGCATCCTATATGCCAGTTTGCTAAATTAATGCAAAACTTTTAAAAGTGGTGTTTCCTTCTGGCACAAGTGATAGTTTTATTCAGTAAATTTTAAGTTCTCTGACATTTCAGGGAAATGATGCTCTTCCTGCATTACCCCTCTACTGAGCAAATAGCAACATGCAACACTTATATTTAATTAACATCTAAAAAATGAACCAAAATACAGGGGGCCCTCCCCCATCTGCAGGGGTTCTGTTCCACAACCACCCCCGCCCCCCAAGATAAGGAGACTGTGGGTACAGGGACTGTACACCCATTACAAGTACCTTTGTTTACTGCAGTAGCACTTGCAGCCTTGGTGCTTCTTGCTTAACATTCTTCCTTAACTGAAGAACTGAACATGCAGCCTGCATACTAGAGGTCGACTAACAGGACGTAGGACAGTTCTTGCTTCCTATTAGTCTTTCTGCAGCATGCAGGCTATTTGCCTGCATGTTTGGTTCTTCACTTAAGGAAGAATGTTAAGCAAGAAGCACCCGCGCTGCAAGCGCTACTATAGTAAGGCAGTTGTAATAGGTTTGCAGGGGGTCCCCCCAGATCTGGCTATAAGCGAAACAACAGATACCATAAGAACATCTATGGATATGGAGGCCTGCCTGTATTTAAATTGGTTGACAACTCTAATTCTCCAGAATGCTCATATAAACCGAGGACTAACACTGGACTTCAGCACTGTGTAATTCTTGTTTTTTAACACATAAGCAACTGAAATACAAAAATTTTTCTGTAATATTCCAATTATCTTTCTACTGCCCCATAAGATCACTTATTAATATGCCAACCTTCGAGATGACTTGTGTCTTGTCTCTTCCTTTTCTCGATGTCTCCTTTCTCGGTGCCGTTCTTCTTTCTCCCTGCTTGTTCTATGCCGCTCATAGCCTCTGTCTGCATATTCTCTGTACCTATATCGTTCTTCATCACTGATAATAAAATAAAATAAAATATGCTAAAACATCACTAACCACATTTGGCTCCTCCAATACACATACACAAAGAGGTGACTACAACATTTATGTGTGTTCTACATACTGCAAAGCTGAAGAGATTTGTTTAATGGGAATCTCTAGCATAAGAATGCAGATCAACCAATAAGAGAAAGCTATGATACCAAGCTGATACTCATGGGAAACTAAGGACCTGTGGAGTGATTACACAGACGTTCTCATAACCATTACGGATTTAGGAGTTGCGTCAAAAGCATAGGTCAGTGGTTTATTTCTCTTATTTCTTTGGCCAGTGTCATAAAACCACTGTATTTTATAAGTGTTTCTATTCTTCCTCTATATTTCCAGTTTGGTGTATATTTGGTGTATTTCCCCTATGGCGGGAGCAAACGTAAACTCAATAGCACCAGTCTGTGTCATTCAGAGCTGGCATACAAATCACAGCAGCAGCCAGACAGGAGTGGGGAAGAGAGACAAATTACAGAAAGCAGCCAGGACCAAACAAACTGCTTCATCCAGTCTCAAGGGGATGGGACAGAGTGACCAATGACTAGCTGGCACTCCTCCAATCAAAGAGACATAGTTGAGGAAGAAACACGGCTTCCTGGTCAGAAGTCCACTCTTTTCCTCCAACTCCAGGTCGGAGAACCCACCAGTCCTCACTGTGTGCAAGTGTCAAGAGGTGGTGGTTCCATCAACCTGGTAGATCAGATGAAGAACCATGTAGGTAGAAAATTGTTAGCATTTTATGTTGTTTTGGGGTTTGTCTCCTTTAAAAGATTGTTCAAAAATTCCTGGTTAGCAGCAAAGCCTAGGTTTGAGCCATGAGATTCTACAGTACCTCACCACCATCTGCTGGCAGTTTGAATGATTGTATTAAAACCCTTTTCCTGCCAAATTCAATTCTCTTTACTCTTTTTCCTTGTTCATTTGGTTATGTTATTTCTTTTCTTTCATTAGACTTTCGTAAACCTTCTACAGATTATCCTTGAGTCTTCCTGGTCTCTGGTATGAGAAGTATAGTGGATTGTCACTTCTGCCCCACAGTCACTGGCCAACCTTTCTTAACCCTAACAGCCAGGATCCAAAAGCAGCCTTAGGTTCATCTAAGAAAGGGTAGTTCAACTTTGGGCAGCTGGGGGGCTGTGCCAATCAGGAAGTAATTGGCGGTGATGTGATGAAGTCATTGTCAATTACTTCCCTGTTCTTAGCCACTAGAGTCATTCAGCAGGCTCAGGATACTCACGCCAGAGACAGTTGTGAAGGGGCTTTTCATTCTTCCATTTGTGCTGTCCCAGCTTCTCCTCCTTCAAAAGAGAAGCTGGAACAGTGTGGCAGTGAGATGGAAAAGTCGCTGAAACTGGAGAAGGTGGGGGGGGGGGCCTGTGGCTGGGCTTTCATGGGCTGCCAAAAACGGCTTGTGGACGTGTTGCACTGGGTGAGGTTACTTTTGCAGAAGGGGAACACAAACAGAATTTGTGTCACATCAACTTTGTTTTGAAGCTCCCCTGAGTTTCAAAAGTAGGTTGTTATACAGCATGAGAAGCTGCTGTTAAAGAGCAAAGCCTACCTCAGCTCCCAGAATTAGCATCAGTTTGGGATCCCTGCTTTTATGACCACTGGAGCCAAACTATAGACTAAATAATGCTCTCTGTGCACAAATGATAAATAATGCTCTCTGTGCACAAATAAACTAGACATCAAGATTTAAAGATTTTCAAAGAGACACCTGAGAAGCATGCTACCAAGGCCCCAAAATACATACCATAATGTCCCTCTTGAGTATTTTGCATGGCAAAAGTGACTTCACAGGGACACTATTATGGGTTTCTCTTTGTGTACCTCTTGACTTTTAAATCTAATTATGATAGTAAGATCTGAATCCCTAATTTTTCTGAAGGAAGCCATTTTCAAAGAGTATATAGCCCTAGCAAAAAATCTGTTAAGTTCTAAGTAATTCCTTATATGAAGAACTTAACAGTCTGAATGTACTGCACAAGTGACACACTGTTACCTAGAAAAAATTGTATAAGAAAGAAAGGAAGGGAGGATCTAATCTCCTTGGCACTTATTTTGATGATGAGCTGAAAACCAGCTTGGGACTCCTGCACACCCCTTCAGTTTACAAGCTGCATTAGTTCCTTAAAAGGCATCAAGAAGGCAAAGTCTCCCAAGCCTCTTTAATGCAGCACATTGTTCCTAGTTCTAGACAAGGCCTGAAGAACAAGTGCTACATTTCATTCTTTAGTCTTTCATTAAATACTGTTAATAATAAATTCATTAAATACTGTTAATAATAATAATAAATAATAATAAGCCTCGGGTTCAAAAATTTTGAGCCTCATTACAGACCAAAGGAGAGGAGGAAACACAATCTTGATACACCATTGGGATGGTACCCACTAATATACATAAAGAGGCCTACCTGTAAAGTGGTTTTAAAAAAAAATTCCTGTAGTGAACAGTTTCATAAGCCACTAGTCAATTGTTAGAAATAAAACAGACAGTGATGCAGTATTTGTTCAACAGTGTCGTATCTGAATGATCTGCAGTTCTCAAGCCTCCCACTTTCTCCATCACTCCCCTAATCACGCTTTTTCTAGGCTAAGGGCCTCCTGGTTTCTCACATAGCCATGTGGCAGCAGCTTTACTGCAGATGTTGAATAATTCAGTCACATTAATAAATAAAAAACCCCACTCCTCATCCCCCTCCCTTACTGATAAGTCTGGCAGCAACACAGACTTGTCTAGGCCTGGAAAGCATTAAGGTTCATTTCAAGCACCCTTGAATGACCAGCCTTTTTCAGGCCTTCAATCAAGCTGCCTAAGAAACAGATGTTAAATTGATCTTAACATCTAACACACTGACCCTGTAATTTGTAACACAAAATATGCACAAAATGCAATACATTGCCATCAAAACCCCTGATATGAACAAAAGTAAGAACTTCACCATTTTATACCTCTTACATTCAACTCTTGTATTTCTGTTATGCCTGAGACAATTTTTTAATTTCGCCAACTGTGTTAACCAAGGTCTGTTACATTCTTGCTGAATTACTTGGGAAAATTACAATTCTACATTTTAAACTCAACTGAACAGCTTTTACAGGTAACATCTTGTACCCCAAGACTAGACCAAATGACCAGAAGAAGCATCAAGAGAGTTACAAGTTAGAAAAAATGTGCCATGACCACTGAACAAAGAAAATGAGGTCTTAATTGATGCATATGCAAAACAGGTACCACTGAGCACAGTGAAGTAGCCAAAGGGTACTGCTTAACAGGGCAAAACCAGGAGTATGTAGCTGCTAGTGAACATTTTCCATTTGCAGAGATCTTAGTCCTTGTGTCTGCAAAAGAACAGTAATTACATGTTTGAATGTTCTCAGAAGATTCTGCAGAGATCTGATCTGGTGAAAGACCATAAGTTTATGCAGCAGCAATCATCACTATCTCTATGTGTGTGCACATGCTTCCTAAACTCAGAGCTTCCTATACTACACAGCACACTGCTTTTGAAACTACTGAGTTTTAAAAAGTGGCTCAATAGGCTGTTGCAAATTAGGCAACAACCATTAGAAAATTGTTTTTCATTTTTATACTTGCCCTTCTTTATGCACCAACAGAGAAATGCAACTCTCCAGATCATGCCCAGTAAATCAATCATCAGACGCTCAGTCCAAAAGAGACTTCCTTGCTACAGGGCGATGCATAAGCAACGAAAGCTAAAGCTTTGCTATGTTTTAGTTCTGTTCAAAGGTAAACAATTATGAGAGTGCCTTTGTCAGGCACTTCTAGAAAGCTGTAATTTCTAGAGTCTGAAGGCCCAATACAAAATTATATGAAATCATTATTAATATGAATTCTGGATTTTATTTTTACTTTTATAAAAGGACAGATCTTTATTTCTCCTTAGCTACTCAGCATTCTTCTACAAACAAAATAATGCAAAAGGAACTGCATTTAGCTCCTTAGGAAACATCAGCTAGAAAATGAGGATTAAGGGACTCAAATACATCAAGCACTTCTAGATCTGTTTTGAAAAATAATCAGTTTGAAGAGCAGACTGCCTCCCTTGAACTAACAATGAAAACCATCATCTTAGTACAAATCGCCTGGTTTGCATTTTGTACATACCATTTATTTTTGTACTTCTGGTTCACATTTGAAATAGCTGGCTATGGTTTCCAACAACAAAAAAACAAGAGGCAAAAAGGGAGCCCCACCCCTCATCCCCTAAGAATATACAGCTGCATGCTATGTTTAAGTATGTCTCCAGCACAGACACTGCACTCTCCAAATGCAATGTTAGACTTAACCCTTGAGCTCACCTGTTAAATACACTAGGAGTTGGGCTGTGATCACGCTCTCGCTCTCTGTCTCGGGTACGCTCTCGCTCCCTGTCACGATCGCGATCCCTTTCTCTGTCTCGATCTCTCTCCCGATCTCTCTCTTTTTCTCTTCTTGAATAATATTCCCACTGTTTGCTTGTGTCCATAAGACTAGACCACGATGGAGCAGAACCTGTAAGGTGCGGAAAGGTGACTAAAGAAAAAAATGCCAGGATTAGAAAGAAAAAAAGAAGAAAAAAAAAGGAGAGAGAGAAAAACAAACAAACCTGGAAACATAGGAAATATGTAACATGAATCACTCCTGGAATCTATAACATCCTATTTTACCTTGGCTCAAGCCTAGAATGAAAGTTGTGGCCCTTGGCACTTCATTTGCATGTTATTGTACCATATGTTCAACTGAAACTTGGGTCAGTTTCAAATCAGTCCACTGGTTTAAACAGCATTCCATAAATCACAAACTTGCATATTTTCTCTAAAAGTAAATGCTATCTATAGTAGTGAACACCAAAGCGATATCAAGTTAATAATTATTCCCTTTGGTGATTTTCTAGTATCAGGTTTAAAACATGTATTTTGAATTATTCTGTGACTGTAATCACTCCCTCATCTACTACTTACTACTTGTTACTTTAAACACAGTGGCTCTGAAACTGAAATTCTAATTGGTATAGAAACGGAAAGCCTGGTACTTTTATTTTAAACTGAAATGACATGTGAAACCTGTGAGATGGAGTCTTTTAAACTATTGTGTAATTAATGCAAACACCCACAGAGGTAAACTTCTTAGGTAAAAAGGTAGTTACCTAAACTTAGGTAAACTTCTTAGGTAAAAAGAAGTTACAGGTACATGGACAATATTATGAAAAGAAGCAGCTTGTCTTGTCAGATTAAGACTTTTGATAAGTAGTGTGTTACTTGGATAATTTATCTTAAAAAGGGGCAAAAAAAGAGCCCTTTATCACTTCACCACGTCTTCTTGTAGCAAAACAACTTGCTGGCAATGGTGGGTATCAAAGTGTGGCATAAAGAGGCTTTTCAACTCCCCTGTTTGCTTGTCCGTGGGAGAAGTATAAGGTCTGCTTGTTCCAGAAGCAAAGGTGCTTCCCTCAAGTATGAGGGACTGTTATTGACAGAGAAAAAAAAACACTCTGTGCACACATAGAAACACTTTTTGTGCATGTACACATATAAAGACCTATCAGAATTTTGGCCTTCACTCTGTAGTGCAACACATTACTGGTAAGTTAATAAAAGTTAATAAAAGTAACATGTTGCTCAGAAGTAGCATTACTAGGAACCATTACTAGGAACCATTACTAGGAACCATGATTCTTGACTGGATGTGTTCAAACACACTGTCTTCATGTCTGTTTGAAAACAGATCACTCAAGTCTTACAAGTGAAGCAAGGAACTTATTTTTGAACAACATGAGTCACAGACATCAGGAAATCATGCATAGAACAGGCACTGGGGGTTTGCTTTTAGTTTTGCTTCAGCTACCCCACCTCTATTTAAAAAAAAAAAAAAAGCACTAAGTGGATCAACACATTCCCCATGGCCAATTCCACTTCAGTTCTGGTACAGCCCCGGCAATATTCTCATTAGCCACCTCATCACCAACAGCATGAGGGGTGGGTAGCAGGACAATTATTAAGCAGAGAACACTGTATATGCTTGTCTCTGTTCTTGGGAACAGGAATTCCTAAAACCAAGAATTCATAAACCAGGAATTCATAACAGCTTCTCACACCACTGAGTTGGGAGTGCAGCCTCACTTACTAGTACATTACTAAACATTGCTGTTCTTGAATGGTGGCAGTGATGCTAACGCATAAATCTTTTAAGTGCTGATGATTCTCAGAAACACTGTGGGGGTTAATAGCTGAGAAAAAATGTCAAGAGCTCCATAAAAACAACATTTAAAAGTCAACTTGGGATGATTCTGAAGGGAGTTGTGTTCAAGGGTTTCATTTATAGCACACTTTGACAAATATTTAAGAGCAATTTGCCAGTGGCTTCAGAAAAAAAAGAATAGATAAACCTTTCCTAGTGTTGTTTTCAAAAGGGAGGGTGAGAGAAGAAAGTTGTTACATTACTTTTTCAAATGACTTGTCACAGCAGTATTTAATAGTACCATGAATTGAATTACAAAGTCTTTAAGGTGCCATGAGATTTTGCTGGCACAGAATAATGCAGTTACTTGACTGAAAATGAGCTCAATGTCTGTGTTTGCTTACAGGAAAGCCAGGGAAAACCATTAAGTTAAATTTCTAAATTAGAAGGGTGATGATTATTTTTTACACTGCCAAACTGATTATTATTTTTAATTTTGTGAGGAAAAGAAAGCTGGAAGGGCAAGCTGGACTTTCCTTGACAGAGCCTTTCGTCATAAAAAAATATAATACAAATCTGAGGTGTAAATCATATTAAATTTTACTCCTTATTCCTGTTAATTATGTTGGATTCAGTTCTGTTAGATATATAAACACATATGTAGTCAGGAACCAGAGGAGAGGAAAAAAAAAGTAAAGGCTTTTTGTATCGTTCCAGGAGCTCTGCAGGAAACGTTAGAGAAATACTTGAGACACCAGAGTACATATGCTCTCATGGGACTGGCAACTGTCTGCTTCTATCTTTGATCAGTGACAAGTCAACCTTTTTGATAAGTATGTCACGTCCAATCCTTAGTATGAATCAATGCTGGTCTAATGTATAGTATATCTCTCCCCATCATCACCCATCCCTTGGGGCAATTTTGCCCCGGATAGGAAACTGGCAGCAGTACAGAGGAAGACAGGAGTACAGCCCTGATGTTAAGTCATAGCCATACCAGTGGGTTCTTCTGCCACCAACCCGGGCTGCATGTTGGCCATCCAAGGTTATCTTCTTGTCCTTCTCAGCACTCAGCTTGCCCACTTCTCCTGACCTGCTAGAATGGTTGCCCAACCCAAAGTGACCATGCAAAGTGACCCATTTTGAAAAATTACAGGGAATCCTCTAGCATGCACTACTGGTCTTACTAAGCTTCCCAATCTTGAAGAGTCAGGCTGGTATGAATAAGGACCTTTCCTTTTAAAGAGATCCCAGGATGTCATGCTACACATCTAAGGCCTAAACCCTAACCAACTTTCCAACTCTGACATCGTTATGTCAATGGGACATGTACTGCATCCTGCAGTTGGGGGACAGTCAGAGGCCTCCTCAAGGTAAAAAGAATATTTTTTCCCTTTCCTCAAAGCTGCATTGCCCTTAGGTCAGGACTGGAAAGTTGGTTAGGATTGTGCCCTAAGTTGCACAAGGGTAGATTTGCATTTTGTTTTTTACATACATAAAAAATAAAAAAAGATTGACCATAATACGTATATGTTGTTTAATTATATTAAGCAGAGGTTTCCAAACTGGCTGGTTGTGACCCACTAACCAGGGAAGCCCTATGTCTACCCCCTTAAGGGGTGGGGAGGAGTGAAGGCAGCAATACAATAGCTACGATCCTGCTGCTGGGGGGGACAGACAAAAGTGTTTCGTTTTTTAACTTACCAGGGGCAGTGCTGGCGTCCCAGGAGGGGGTGGTGATTGCTATTTTTAGACGTTCTGAGGCTTCGGGAGCCCTGCGGAGGCATCTGTAGGTTCCCCGCATCCCCAGGAGGCCAGCGCTACCCATGGTAAGTTTTAAAAAACCCTTTGTCCCTGGCAGCGAGGCAATTACATCACTGCCTTTGTCCGTCCATCCGTCCCCCCCCCCCACAAAGATTTACAGAGTTCCCAACTTCCGAGGAGACATTTGGAAACTACTGATAGAGAATAAATATGAGAGACCTCCCAAAATCAGAAGTACAGAAAGACAGTTAAAAGTTTTATACACAAACATTAATCAAGACATCTGTTTCCCATTAATAGTCATTTTGAACATCTGCTTTTTGTTACCTGAAGCAAAGTTCTGGTTAGTTCATTCACAACCACACACTCCTCCCATTTTGTTGCAGCTTCAGTTCTGCTGCTTGGTCATCACACTCCCAGTGTACTTTTTATATTCCCAGGAGATGAGAAAGGGGAAGAGAATGGACACTGCTGTGACTTATGGTACATCAGTCACAAAGCAATGCTGTTAAGAAAACCTAAACTCAAGCCTAAAGCTTCAAATTTAAAAATGGTTATTGGCAGTCAATTTCTGAAGGACAAGTAAAAGGCAAGTTGGAGAATACTTGGTAATATATATGTTTTTATTTACAGTAACTGTACAATGTAATAAATAATGAGAAGACAGGAGAGGGGCAACCAATACAACAAACTGTATTTGTATATATTAATCAGACATTTTTGAACCCACAGATTTGACTCACCACGGGTTCTGAATCCACAGTAGAAGGCCCCACTCAATCTCCAGAACACGACCAGAAGATCTTTTGGTTATATCCAGGAGGCTTTCTGAAGTCTGCGGAAGCTCTGCATGACTTCTCCAGGCTTCAGAACACTTCCAGATGCGACCAGAACATACTTCCGGACATGTCCAGAGGTCAGGTGAGGACCCAGACTCATGGGTTTCAGCATCCATGGGGGTTCTAGGAATAGACCTTCTGTGGATGCCGAGGGCTAACTGTATACTAGATGCCATTTATACTTTACGGATTGTAATTTAAGCACAGCTTTCAAGGAAGAAAGTCAGTTTTGAAGTCAGTTCCCCCCTTCCCTCTATACCCTGCCCCAAACTTTCAAAATCCACTGAGGGTCCCCAATTGAGAAGATTTTCAAAGAAGATTTCCAGAGGTTGCACATGGGACTGGTGAAAACTATCCACTTGTATAAACAGAAAATGTTCTCAAAATGCAATCCTTATAATGCTTACCAGAACACTGGCAAGTCAAAGAATGGCAAATGCTTATTCTGAATACTTTGTTTGTACCAATGTATCCTGTACACATATCAAGGATTACATATTAAAGGTTAGCACAAGCCCTTAGCTTCCATATCCATAACAGCAAACAACAGTTTAGTTTAAAAGTAATACAATTAATACACCATAACACATATTGTCAAGCAGTGCTTTAAAGACACTTACCACCACCATAGGGAAATGCACGAGCTGAGCGACCATCATAACCAGAGGAATGTCCACTGTCAGAAGAGAAATACAGGCAGGTCTCCACGTTAGTTAACTCTGTTCAGAATATTCAATGATTATAAGTCCTACAAGCTTGATACTTGAAGTAGATTAAGTATTTATCATGCAAAGGATAAATCATTCACATGATATATTTAATCGGAGAATAGCATCTTGACTGCCATGGTGATCAAAATAATTATGTTTGCCATAAAAATTTAGAGTGATGGTGGTCATTGGCCCACAAACTAACTGCTGTGCTTTCAGCTCTAATGCAATGAATGAGAACAACTTGGGCACCTACACCCTCCTTGCATGCATTTATACATTCTCAAATAGGGCTTCAAATGAGTGCTTATTTACATGGACTGCATTCAGAGGTTAGGCCCACAGAAGATTGCAATTGCCAGTAAAACCTCTTGCTCTCCCCAGTGCATTAAACAATTCACTTTTTTAAAAGATAGGTGTGAATGCAATTGCTATTAAACCAACTATGTTATTCATTACTAGGAAGAAAAAGTAGTTCAGTCTCATTTGGAACTCTTGGCAAATAAAAGCTCTTGCCCAAATACAAATTGGTAGAGGATATTTTTCTACATTTAGTTGCATATAGTGAAGAAATTGCAAACCATGAACAAGTACATGGCAAGAAAAAATGAGTGAAGGCTTCCTTAGATCCTTTTTATACAGTAATTTTCTTCCATGTATCTGCATATCCAAACAGGTGGACTTCAAATGGGACTGCCCTACAAATGTCCCATTAAATCTTCACATTTTGCAAGGACTTCTTTCTACTAGGTAAAATATTGGTGTTGAAAAGATATATGCATATGGCCTAATTCAATAACTATAACCTTTGATAAGTTTTATCACTTCCCATATACTTTGAATTAATTAACTTTATATTATCTACCATATTGATTTGCGTGTGACTTTTTCTCTTGAAGCTGTATAAAACATTTTTCAATCCGTTAATTTTAGAACTATAATAATGAAAACCTTACGCAGCCCCAAGTCAGGGGGCAAGCAAACCATATTAAACAAAAAAGAGACTCTTAAAGATGTGGTAGCTGGGAGTAGAATCGCAAGAAAGAGAGACTAAACTCTACGGATGACTAGACATCCAGGACAGCAAGAGAAAAGGGTGCTCAAAGCAGTAAGAGAAATGCACAAAGTCCTGGGACCAGAATCTAGAATATCCAATCAAAAAAACCATTGGAAAAGAATACAAATCTACCTATTGAAACCTCCCGGTATTTATCTTTATAAGTAAAATGATTTTTAACAAAATCATCTAACTGAAAATAGATGAAAACTTCCTTTTGAGGTTTTCAAAATACCCTAGGTACAAGATATAAAAAATTTAATGTTCTATATACTCTATATATACTCTTTATACTCTATATTATACTATATATAGATTTAATGTTCTATGTACACCATGCATTCAGCCTACTAGATGAGTTAGATTTTAAAAAGAGCAGTATGACAAAAAAAATAAGCACGGTTCTTGTGACATTAGATCCGTCTACAAAATAACATTTACCTTTCTATCGTTGGTATAAGGGAAGGTGGTGGTCCTCCAGGTGGGGGAGGAAAACCTGAAATATTTAATTGGAAAAGTAAGACACTGGTTTATCATTGCAAATTAAATTCAGAAAACCAACTGCATGGCTGCATCAGACTTATATTTTAATGTAAATCTACACAGAAGTTCCTGTACAAGATCAAAAATTGACAAGATGTTCCAAAACTCCCAAACTGAAAACATTTTTGGTAGCACATCCAAGCAATCTTATACTTAAGGTTTTTATTTATGGCATTCTTGTATAACTTCTAATATGGATTAGAAATTAAGACTATTTCTAAATATTAACGAATTTCTCCAAAGAGAACCAAGTGCATTTTTTCAAAGGCAGAATGATCCCCTGTACCACAAAGGAAATCACATTGCTTCTTATTATTTTAAACACACTTTTAGAACAAATAAATGTACCTGGCGGTGGCACAGTTATTGGTATACCTAAAAACAAAGAAGATGCACCCAGTCATTTCAATATTTATATTGATTGGCTCATTCCACATTACTGAACAGGCATCACAGCACTCACTCCATTAGCCAAAAAAAAAAAGTGGCCACAAACAAATTTCAGCTAGCACTAAACCCTATTTGCACTGATACAGAGATATATGTGTAGAGTGCTGCACAAACAGCAAGGCCTAAGCAAACTCAATGTGTCATTAAAAGCCTTGTGGATGCAATGTGTCATCCACAAAAAATGAGGAAAAGTGCTATTGCATGCACATAAGCCAACATGTATGCCCAGTTCTCTAGTGAGACCACTATTTAAAGTAATAGAGTCAATCTTACTGGGCTTCAATTTGCTGTTACTCTAGATCAGGAGTGCCAAACCCCAGCCTGGGGACCATTTGCGGCCCTTGGGGACCCTCAACCTGGCCCGCAGGGAGCCCTCAATCTCTCTGGCTCTCCAGAGCCTTGCTAGAGGCTGCGCTGGCCCAATGCAACTACTCTCAGTGCGAGCGCCAACTGTGTGACCTCTTGCACAAGCTGTGGGCCAAGGGTTCCCTCCATTGCTTGCTGTTTCACATCTGTGGCAGCAAAGGAAAGGTCAGCCTTGCTTTGCACAAGGTCTTTTAGCTATCGCAAGATCTTCATTCATTCATATACATTCCAACTCTAATATATTCATTTATGTAAATTTATTCAAATATTAAATGCAAATTAATTATTTTTTCCTGGCCCCCAACACAGTGTCAAAGAGATGATGTGGCCCTCCTGCCAAAAAGTTTGGACACCCTTGCTTTAGATTACTGGACAATTCCATGTTGCTTAAATCATGAAGCCATGATCAATTTGGAATGCTCAGAGCACAATATTAACACACTTTTCAGCTGGAAAATAAAGTGATATTTCCACACATAGTATAAAAAAGTAAACCTACAAATTAAATTAAATTACATAAAAAATAACTGTCAGTTTCAAAAACATTTGTAAATAGTTATTCTGCTCTGTTGTCTGCATGCACAATTCAATGTAAAAACAAACCTGTGCCTTTATATCCTCAACATTAACAGAAAAGACAGCAGATCCAAAAAGTAAAATTACAAGTTAATGTTAAGTGGGTTATACTGCATGGATAGAAAAGTACATATTTAACAGTATTAATGGAATAAAAGTCTTTAATATTTGTAACAGAAACATATGGAATATAAATTCAGGTCTTTGTACAACATGAATTTCAGCTATGAGGAACAGTCTGATCCTTAAATCACTTTATTGCCTCTTATTCTAGTTATGAAAATGGAGTGACATCATTAGGTCACATTCGCCTTCAGAACAAAACGTAAGTCAAATTTCACACATGCAGATGTGTATATGGACATATGCATCTTGAAAAGAGGAATAGCGCACTAGTGTGCTTAGCTGGTTTCCTGAGGTCACCTAGGAAAGTCAACAAAATGGGCAACATTTTACTTCATCATTCCTGAGAAGTTTAATCCAGCCATTCTTTTTATAACAGCCAGTTTTAGTAATTTTTCCAGTAGCAGTTATACAGCTTTCTAGGATTTCATGTTCAAACAATAACGGTTCTTTTTGCCTCTAAAGGTATTAGCTTCACAAGTGGATAAGTGAACCCAAAACAAGAAACCAAAACTACAAAGCAGGATCCTTTTTCAAAGCTTCTCCTAAAGGATGTTTTATATTTGAATGCTTAAATTTTCTGGCCAGTAGTGCCAGTTAATATTGGGTAACAAGAAACTTTTTTCCCTCTCTAACCAAGGAGGAATGGATAGATTCTATTTTGGGTAAGAGCTTTGAAGATAGAAAGCTGGCAGCAGCACAATTAAAACAAGCCTGAAGAAGCCAAAACCACTACTCTTAATGGTTATTTTCAAATGCACTAAAACTGCACAATATACTGAAAAATCTTCTTGACAAGCTCATGTCATAAACCTGTACGAATATTACCATCCCTGTTCTACTTTCTTCAGCGTGTGCGCTTGACTGAACTACAACACATGCACTTTGATTTAACTTTGAACTTTAACATATGGAAGTGTCTGTGAAATCTTTATGCATCACTTACTTGCGGGTGGGACTAGAAGACTATTCTAAAGTTTAGGTTAATCATGGATTCTTCCATTCCTAACTATTTTCATGAAGACCATTTGTCTCAGATTTCACTTGGGTGACTATGTACCTAAACATATTGGTACTGAACGACACTGCTTAAGTACCATGATCTGGTCAAAGGTTCCCCGCACAACAAGATGATATAATTGTATTTTTGATCTACAACTTGCTGGACCACACTAAGGCTGCAACCCTAAACATATTACACAGTAAGTCCCCAAGAATTCAGCAAAACATACCTTTGAGTAAGTGTGTTTAGGACTACAGTTATTTATTTATTTGTAAGGTATGGCTGCACCAAAAGGAGTATCACACCGCAACGCACAGAGGAGTACAAGGTTGGTCACGGTGCTGAAAAATGGCACTGGCTTAGATCATAGAGAATAATCTGGATCATAGGGAAAGCAAGCATTGATAATTCCGCTAATCTCTAAATTGTGGAGGCAGGAGGTCTTATTCAAGAATACAAAAGCAAGAGAAGACAGGGCTAAAACTCTGCCTTAACAGCAAATCTAGTACTGAAGACTGTGAAGGTCATCTGCTCTCTGATGACCCCTCCCTGCCATGTGCAGCAGCACCCAAGGCTACTTATGGGGGAAGAAGGGGACAGCAACACGTGTCAGTGTTGGCCTGCCGCCACTGCCTTTAGCTTTTGCATAAAACTTTGCTGGTATGCTCAGGAAAGGCTGAATTGGAACCTGAACTAGAAACACTCACATAGCTTCTACTTAAATATGCAGGCATTGCCTAATTCTTCCTGTTAACCCAGAAGCAAGAACGCTTCTGGATAGTTATCCAGAACATGAATTCCCTTGCTTTCCAATATAATGCTTGCCGATAGGGAGAGAGACTGCCTGAGCTGACATATGCACCTCATCTAAGCTCTAAATAAGCTCTGAGATTAGGAACATTACATCTGCACCAGCTCTTTATAAAGGGCATTAAGAAAATTAAGGGGTTTTTTTGTTTCTGCATACTAATACAGGTGTGACCCTGTATCTGGAATCCGCAGTTGCACTTAACTGCGGATCTCCATGTATCCCCACACCCATAATCTCCGTTTTTCTTTACTAGCAGAGGAAGCATGTATTTTTTTTCTTAACAGTTCTTGCTTAACTGAGGAAAGCGACATGCAGTTCTTGCTTAACTGAGGAAAACTTATCTGCTTCCTCTTTACCTCTGGTTAAGTTTCCTTCCTCTAGAGCGCAGGCTCACTCAAACAGAAGCATATTGCACTTCTCAGGTAAGCAAGAAAAAATGGAGGTAATAGGTGCAAGGGGGGGGTCTTGAAATATATACTGAGTTCTCCGTATTCGTGGTTTCTGTATCTGAGGGGAAAAGGGGAACAGAACCCCTGCAGATATGGGGGGCACCTATATTTAACATTTAAAGGCCAAATAATAACTATATTTACTCATAAAGTTGACGACTCCTACTCTGAACCTTTTTACCCCATTTGCCAGCTAGCAAAAAATCATAATCCACTGCCTTAGTTACGTGCAGAGCAATCCTATCTTGTGTGGAACAGGCAGGCCAGGAGGCCTGCACTGTATCCAATGCAAGACTGGGGCCAGAAGTGGCTCAGCAGAAGGCAAGGAGAAAGCACAGCCCCAATGGGTCTCCTCGAACTTGTACCATCTCAGGAGGTGGCAGAAGTACAAGGAGAACGGACTGACCAGGGCAGTTCGCGCTTTTCGGAGAATGGGGTTGGGAACTGGTATAACAGCCGGGTCCCAGACCCGCCTCCCATTTCTTGCCCGCCCGCCCCCAGGTCCGCCCTCTCCCTGCCCCAGAATGCCACCCTCCCTGCCCTCCCCAGACCCTGTGTCGGCCAAGCTCACCAACACAACCCTCCCTCCCCAAGTTGGCGCAGAGGCTGGATGCAGCCTCCAAGGGCTGACGTGAGTGCCTGCGGCCCAGTCAACCCAGACGACTCCTGAGGAGGCATAAATGTGTTTTGCGGCACATTTACGATTCTCCTGGGTCAGCACAAGGGACTTGCGCTGGCCTAGGACGCAGTTAGGATTGTGCCCTTAGTTACTTTTGTAATTATGATCTGAATTTTAACAAAGCAGAATGCATACTACACTTATAAATCTACTTCTAAAAGTATGTCATTTATGCAAGTATGTCAACTAAACTATACATTATGTATTACATGACCATACTGTTAAACACTTTTAAGTTTGTAAGTTAAACATTGCGCTTAATTTCAATTCTTCCAGGAATTCAAAGCTTGTAAAAATTCTGCATCATACCTACTTAATAGGAGAAAAGCTAGTATAACCACCTCCCTATTCTTGAGCCAGCTGGTCACTTTCCCTGGGCTGATGCTGCTGCAGGCCATCAGCTGCCAACACTTACACTAAAACCAACTGCAGCTGAGTGCAATTTCACCAAAGTAAGGTGATCTTCACACTTGAACAAGAAAATGCAAATGCAAAGGCACTTGCAAGAAGAGGTGAGGAACAACAAATAAAAAGATTGTTTGCAAAAAACAAGTTTCTTTTTGTGAGGAGTGAATACAAATACTAAGAAGCTTTCAAGTAAATTCCAAACAGTTTGCTGATCTGAAGGACAACCAAGTTATAAACAATATGAAATGTACTGACATCCACAAATTTAGCTTTGTGTCAGGACTACTGAAATAGGAACTCTGCAAATTATTTTTTCTCTCTCTCTGACTCAGTTTTTTCTTTTTTTTTTACCTGGAGGAGGAATCAGAGGGGGAGCAGTACTGACTGATGGAGGAGGTGGAAGAAAAGGTGGTGGTGGAAGATGGGTGGGAGGAGCTCCTGGAGGGAAAAATGGAGGGGGCTTGGTAAAACTGTTGTCTACATCAGCACTGGAGCGTTCAGAAAGAACCTACAAAGCAAAAGTAATATTTTAACTTCCCTTTAAAGAAGCATTCAAAAATACTTATTTCCCTTCATTTCAAGAATAATGAAAAGTATTCTGAAACCAAGGAACATACACATTTGCCTTCTTACAGAAAAAGAGGGAAAGCAACACACTCTGGCACAGTAAATATAAACAATGAACGGCTAGAACCAGAGAGAATAATCTAAGCAAATGTGAGGCTAGCATTTGGAATGCTGTGAAAAAATTTTCATAAGCATTCTTATTTATAACAACAATGGAAGTCATAAGTTAAACAGCAAAAGGAAATGATTGTACATGACATCAGGCAACTGTCATAAAATTATGTCTTTTTATGACATGGAGCACGAGTATTTCTGGATCTAGCAATGGATCCAGTTCTATGCTACAAAAGCAGCACCATACACTTCTCTACCTTGAAGCCAAGCTTCAACCAAAAATTCATTTTTCTCCTTGCTACTGACAACTGCACTACCTCCACTGACAAGCACCCCTTTGTCTGCAGCAGAGGCCCTATTTGTGGAAGAGCACTTCTGCTTCTCTTCCCTTGTTCTTTGTGGAAAAGGTAGCATTTTCTTCTGAGAATCTCCTGAAATAGTACCAGCAGCACCTCACTGCTGCCTCTTGTAAAAACCTCAAGATTCCAGCAACCTGAAAGTTCTGTTTTTTCCAGGGGAGAAAAAGAGGGTAGCCTCAGTTCTTCTCCTGTCGTATCTTTGCCAGAATCGTGATACAGAATCGTGATACAGCTAATGCATTCTACAAAAATCCCAATCACAAAAGAAAAACTGCCTCTGTTCTCCTCCACAGGGACAGGAGAGGGAAAGAAAGGCAGTTACTTTCCTAAAAGTTGGGCTTTTTTCATTAAGTTCCAGCTGTGCCTCGCTCCTGCCAAAATCTACTAAGGATAAAAACTCTGTCACCTTTCTTTCCCTTCTCTGTGGAAGAAACAAGGTAGTTCTTCCTCCTCCCATTTGGTTTCTGCATGAGGCAACAGTGAGGGGGTGCATACTGCTGCCACCTTCAAAAAGCTAATTTTAAATGAAAGAAACTACCTCCACTCCTCCAAAGAAAACAGGGAAGAATGGGTAGGCCGTTTCTGCCCTGAAAAGTTGGGCTTTTGCAGAAAGCTACTGCTCCTTCTTGCAAAATTTCAGTGAGAAGGGAAATAAACCATCTCTTTTCTCCACACAGAACTGAAAGCGGAAAGGACAACTGAAGTTTTGGATGCAGTCAGCAGCAAAGTGTTACTGCTTTCTGTAAGACCCCAAGGAGACAAGCAACTACTTTTCTTGCAGAAAAAAAACTATGCCTCCATTTTGTCTCTTCCATTCTAAACAAAGGAATCAGTTTCTCTCTCTTACTGTTGGTATTTTGGAAGAGACAGCAACAGCAAGAGACTGCTTGTATGTTCTGCAAAAACCCAGCAGAAAGGCAAATACTCCAGTACATACCACATACTCACCACAGGACTTGAGAAGACAGGGAGTTTGCATATATAACTTAAAAGTTGGAAAGAATTTTAAACAGGGTGACCCAAAAGTAGGTGGACAGTAGGTGGAATAAATGTTATCATTTACTGTCCACCTGTATATGTGTGTGTGTACACACACACACACACACAGGTGGACAGTAAATGATAACATTTATTCCACCTACTGTTCACCTACTTTTGGGTCACCCTGTATATACACACATATGTTCAATATATATACACACATACATATACACACACACACACACACACACACATATATACATTATATGTATATGTATTATATATATACATTATATCTATATATCTATATCTATCTATAAATAGATCCTTTTATTTACATTAATTACATTACATTATAATTATACATTATAATTATAATACATTACTTTAATACGACATTACATTACATTATTTTATTTACATTGAGCATGTTTAAACTGAAGTTAGGGTGCAAGAAAAAGTCCATTATCATACTAATGCATGAATAAGAAGGAAACCTGAATGTTGCTGTTTTCATTGGCACGCCGCCTTCCTTCTACTCGGCTGATTGTTATGGTCTGCCCAATCACATCTATTGTACCAGAAAGTCTCCTGGAAAAAAATAAAACAAATGGATATATAAGAAATATTACACAGATACACACGAAAAACAAAATAACCAAGAGAAACACTTAAGAAATGGACCTCTGACCAGTTACATGTGGTGTATACAGGTTTCTAAAGGTAGTTATTCAACACGGATAGAACTGTCAATGAAAGCCTTTCTTGCTTTTTTATTTATAAAAGGCAGCACAATTTACTTACGAGATGATGAGCTATCTCAAAAGAAAAGATCCATCACATAAGAATTCTATCAAGTATCTATCAAAGTATCCTCAAGTAAGAATATAGGGAATAGGTAAAGAGAAAATATTTTACATAGCTACTACCTTTGCTCTCTTTTTTACTGAAAAAGAATAAAACTCTGAAATTCAAGGTAGAGCTGGTAGAAGCTGACATTGCAAAACAGTACATGAGACAGAGAAAAGGATAAAGTAAATAAGAAGGTACTAAAATAAGGTGATTCAGCACTACAGTACATAACACAGATATCACAGCAAAGATTGTGTGAAGCTCCCTATACTGAATCAGACCACTGGTTTTCGGGCAGCCCAATACTAAGCTGCCTGGAGCTGTGGCATCCGGCAGCTCCACAAAGGGCTCCCACCGGATCCCGAGCCTCCTGTGCTATCGTGGGAGGCTCCTCGGGAGAAGGGGATGTTTGTCCCCTTCCCTCGAGTAAGGGAAGCAGTTCCGCAATGGGACTACTCATTTTAGCGGCAACTGTCTGGTCGCTGCTAAAGTGAAGGCGCTCATGAAGGAGCTCCGCAGACCCGCCTCTCCCCCAACCCCGGGAACTCCCCCAGGAACGCCTCCTTCCTCCCTGGGACGCCTCCCCTACACCCCTGGGAACGCCCCCATTCCCCGTTCTGCAGCCTGGCAGTCACAGAAACCACCAAGCTGCAGAATCCAGGTGCCCGCCGAGCAGTGGCTCAGCGCCGGCCGCTGCTGAGCCGCCTCTGGCGGAAGCCCGGCGGTAAGCCCCACAAACGTGCCTTATGGCACGTTTGCGACTGTGGTCCATACCACAGAGGCGCAGTGCACACCATAGGATTGGGCTCTAAGTCAGTATTGTCAAGACAGTTGGGCAGTGGCTTTCTAGAGTTTCAGACAGCAATTGTTCTCTGCCCTGCATGGAGATGTCGAGGATTAAACTTGTTACTGTCTGCATGCAAAACATACGCTCTAATCACTAAGCCACAATTCTTTCACCATGGAGCCACCCAAACAAGGGCAGGCTGGTAAGTAATTCTTTGTTCAGGAGAACAATTTGGAAGAAGAGATGGAAAGTGATGAGTTCAGTCCAGCCCTACACATCCAATCCCCAGTGAACTTCTAGAAAGTTCCGTTGTCACTACTCCCAATGCCTCTCTTTCTTCCTGGTTGGCATGAGATGTCCTCAGGAGGCTTCAGGGCA
Organism: Tiliqua scincoides; assembly: GCF_035046505.1. NCBI lineage: Eukaryota > Metazoa > Chordata > Lepidosauria > Squamata > Scincidae > Tiliqua > Tiliqua scincoides. The sequence goes on from NC_089826.1 coordinate 67,144,379, forward strand.
AAATCTGGCTTACTACTATTAACTCATCCTTCTAATGCCTAGCTGCAGTAAAGAACCATATTTCAAGCTCATACTCTGCCTGGAAGGAGAGAACAAAAGTCAGACCAATTCTAGAATTGGCAGTTCTACCTCAAACATAACTCATTTTGATGCACTGATAGGCAGCTTTCCAAATCTGCTTTGACATACACCTCTGGGGATGCATACAACTTTGTTGGGTGGTTTCTAAATAAAAGGTTATAGTTCACACCCTACTGAAGTAAATGGCAACATTCCCATTTACTTTAATGGGGCTGGATCACATCCAAAGAAAGTAAGATAAAATCAAGTGCTCTCTCTCTCTCTCTCAATATGAAACAAAACCAATATACTAGCACTTTTTTGTCAGTAATTATTTTTACCTCCAAGTATTCAGATACTGGGGAGGGGGATGGTGCAGATTAGTTTACTTATACTACCAGCACAATCCTAAGAATGACTTAGCCTAGGAGGGTCACAAATGTGCCGTAAAGCACGATTGCACCTCCTTGGGAGCAAGCCGGTGCATGGGGTACCAGTGCACGGAGGTACGCTGGCACACAGAGGCTGCATCCAGCCTCCGTGGTGGCTTGCAGGGCAAGTTTTGCGTTGGCCCAGCTCGGGTGGGGAGTTGGCGGTCCCGGGGGCAAGCGGGCGGGCGGGAGGCGGGGCTGGGACCCGGCAGTTATGTCAGATCCCAACCCTGTTCCCCGAGTAGTGTGGAGCGGCTTCAATCTGCTCCACTCTCCTTGGACTTGTGCCAACTCAGGAGGTGGCGTTTCCTCACCTTTGACTGAGCCACTGTGGAGCCCTATCTCACGCTGGATACAGCGCAAGCCTTCAGGTTTGCCTGTTCCAGCACAAGATAGGATTGTGCCCTACAATGTCTACATTGTGCCCTACAATGTCTACTCAGAAGTAAGTTCTATTAATAATAATAATAGTCATTAATAGTATAATAATAATATTATTAATTATTAATTAATAGTATAATAATAATATTAAGTTCAATGGGCATTACTCCCAGGAACATGTTTACAGGATTACAGACTTATCTAGCTGGTTTATAGAACCCATGCCAGAGTTGACCATGCTAATGGCTGACTGTCAAAGTTACTATTTCTATTCTAATAACTGTAGAAGGGAAAGTACTAATTGGCACCCTAAGAACCAACATTCTCCATCACTGCAATATGCATGTGGCCAAAGAAGTGAAATATTTTGGCAATGACAACTTATTAAACAAAAATAAATTAAATCAAAATATTAGCTACCATATGCAAAAAATACAGATAAATGAATGCCATGCTAGTTAAGAAGCCAAAATTCATAAACAACTGATGAAAATATATCCTAAGTAAAGCTTCTAAAGTTTCAATAATATTTCATGCAAGTGTGGAACACAAACTAAAAGCAGAAGACTAACACAATCCTTATGATACCTTTAATGCATTCTAGACTAAGTTTTGAAACACAGAGACAATAGATTTTCACGATAACAAACTTATTGCAGTAACTGCATAACTAAAAAATGACAAAAGGATGAATTTTTCATTAGCAACAGGTATACAGTAGCACTAAGTATTTAAAATGCTATACATTGGAAAAATCACGACCCTTTATCCAGAATGATAGCATTATTGAATTTGTATAAATTCATTCAATCAGTATGAAAAATGCAAATCAACATTTACACAGAACTACAAGGCTAATCTGAAATCAACAAAAATGAACAAAGATTTTCTGCAACACAGGTTATCTTACATATCTTAATTTCAGTTAATAAAGATCGAAAGAAAACAAACCAATATAGTACTTGCAATAAGCAACACCTAAGTCAGTGGTTTTCAAACTCTCTGGGGGAATTTGAGAGCCACTAAGTTCTTGTGTGGGTGGGAAGGAAGAGGCAGCAGGGGCAGGGAAAGGTAGCGGCGTGATCCCCAGGATCGCGCCGCTCAAGGAGGCTGCAGCAGCTTGGGTACACGTACCCAAGCCCCTGCACTGCAGCCTCCCAGGGGTGTGGGGAGCCCGGTGCGACCTGCAACAGAGCTCCCTGCAGCAGTGAAAGTGGATGTGGAGCAATCGCGCCTTGATTGCTCCGCATCCACTTTCACTGCTGCGGGGAGCCCTGCTGCAGGTCGCGCTGGGCTCCCTGCACCCCCTGCAGCCCTCCTGAGTGGTGCGATCCTGGGGATCACGCCATTGCCTCCTCCCTGCCTCCAGGCTGCCCTGCCCCTTATGGGGGCAGGGGCCAGGGGCCACAGGCTGGGGCGTCACGACACCCCAGTTTGAAAAGCCCTGCACTAAGTAATCCTTAGCATTTAGCATTCTGAAACTGTACTTCAACCTATCATTCCCTCACTAATGCAACCAAGTAGGAATACAGGCATGCTCTGGTATTCATGGGGGTTCCATTCCAGACGCCCTCCCTGCGTATACCAGAGATCCATGGATACTGGAATCTCCCTTTAAAAAGACAGGGAAAGTGAAGAACACGAAAAGTGCTGTTTAACTTAGCACTGTGAAACCACTGCGTTTTCAGGGTTTCAGGTAATCCTCCGAGCTGCCTGAAGCCTAGTCTTGGTTGTGCTGAGGCTCCACTTATCACTCAATGACGCTCCAGAATGCATCACAATGCACTCCGTCTCTTGTCGCGACACATTGTGGGGCAACATTGAGTGAAAGAAGGAGCCTCAGTGCGATCAGAAAGAGGCTGCAGGCAGCTTGAAAGACTGCCTAAAGCCCTGAGAACATAGTGATTTTGCTGCATTAAGGTAAACAGAGCTATTTTTAGCATTCTCCTCCACTTTCCCTATCTTTTTAAAGGGTATCCCCAGTATCCGCAGGTGATAACTGAAACCAATACCAAATCTACAGATACCAAGGTATGACTGTTATAGACGCAGCATACCTTTTGAGGGGCAGGGAAGATATACATATCCAAGTAGTAACTTACAAAAGTTGAAATGTTAGTAACAATGAGAGAAGCTGTGGGTAGATCCTGCCATCTTTAAATACACAAATAGCTTTCATGTGGAAGAAGGGAAAGACTTACTCTCTGTAGGTCCTGGGAGCAGGACTATAACCAGTAAGTTGAAAACAGAGAAAAGGAGATTTAGGCCAAACATGAGGAGGGCTTTCCTAACTGTAAGAGTTGTCCAGTACTGCAACAATCTGCCTTGTGCAGTTGTGGACTGTCCCTTATTGGAAGTTTTCAAGCAGAGGTTGACAGCCACCTATCAGGGATACTGTAATCATCTGCACTGAATGGGTGTTGGACCGGATGACCTCCAAAGTGACTTCCAACTCTAACAATCTATGATTCCATGCTTGTAGAGATGCTTTGGATATAAAACATCTCATTCTGAGAAATTACATTAGGTTTACAAACCACTTTGTAGTTGGTGAAAGGAACTATTTTTACATAAGGTATTATTTGATCAGATGAAGATGCCTTATACTGTCTCAATATTGTCTACAATGACTGGCAGTAGTTTCTCTAGGATTTCAGACAGGCATCTTTCCTAGCCCTACAATGTTCAGTAAGAGAGAGAGCAGGTGTGCTCAATTATCTGGTCATATGCTTAAGTCAAGAATGTTATACTGTGGCCTTTTCTAGGCCACATTTTCAAAATGATGTCAACTGGGATTCTGTCCAACTGATAACCAAAATTTGACATCACAAGACAAAAAGAATAATGTTATTTTAAATTTATCTTACCTTAGTTCTGGCGATTCAGCCCTCCCATAACGTTCCTGCCACTTCCCGATGCCTGAACTGGTTTTCCTAGCTGTAGAACTCATCTGAGACTGAGAAGAGGCGCTGTTTCTGGTGAAATAAATTTTCTAGGTCTTTCTTTTCTTATGTTTCTATCTTACGTTTTATACAGATTCTCTATCTCCTATCATTTTTTACCTTCATTTGTTCCTATCCTCCATCACCTATCAGATCATTAGGTGCTAACTAGCATCAGCTCTAAAAAGAGACTAGAAACTGTATCAACATATTTACAAAGTTCACATGCAGTCTCCTTTACTAACTCAATTTTTAAAATACAATTTATACTTTCACTTCCCCTAACTAACTATTTAAAAAGTTCTTGATTCTAGGATCTGAGGAATAGGCCATTGATTTAAACTTCAAGTCTAACTATGTACAGCATGCATACCACTGTGTTTTACTACACTTGCTTTTGAAATTTAAGGCGAAACCATTTTAATGCAAGGATGACTCCAGATATAGCCCCTAACTCAGTGTTTGTCCAACTAGGTGAGTCCCAAGCCAACTACAGGTGAGTTCCCGTTCATTTCAATATTTTATTTTTAATATATTAGACTAGATGCTACCATGGTATGTGACTGCATTTGGGGAAATGTTACAGATCTGTACTTTTAACAGGCTAAGGGCGCAATCCTAACCAACTTTCCAGCACTGGCATAGCTGTGCCAGTGGGGCATGTGCTGCATCATGCAATTGTGGGGCAGTCACGAAGGCCTCCTCAAGGTAGGGTAATGTTTATTCCCTTACCTCGGAGTTGCACTGCCCTTATGTCACTGCTGGAAAATCTGTTAGGATTGCGGCCTAATATGTATATGCTTTTAACAATAATAGTAAATGGGACTAACTCCTGGGTAAGTATGGGTAGGATTGCAGCCTAGAATTGTTAAAACTCTTCCTGCTTGATGGTGTCACTTCTGGCCATGACATCACTTCTGGTGGGTCCTGACAGATTCTCATTCTAAAAAGTGAGTCCTGGTGCTAAAAGTTTGAGAACAACTGCCCTAATATGAACAGATTATTCCGAACCAGGCACACAAACTTCAATTAGAGCAACACCATCAGTCCACAAAATTTGGTTCACTGAAATCCCTGACTTGTACTGAGCTCTTGCTTTCCTGAGTACTGGACATGGGCAGAGTATACAGGAGATAAAGGGGTGTTTGACCTTTGCTGAAGATGCACACAGCAGTTGCTTTTCTGTCCTGCAATGAGGTTCACTCTTTCTCAGTATCTCCTTTCCTCCAGAGAGAAAGGAAACAAATGGATGGGGGTGATTTTTGTCTCCCTTTCCATGATCCTAGGAGACAATAGCAAAATTTCTGCTGTCTCCTTCAAAGACCTAATGGGATGAAAACATCTTGACCCCTTCTTGACCCCCCTTCTTGACCTAGTTTCTTCCAGGGAGAACGGAATCTGTGTGTTCTCTCCCCGTTTCTCACTGTTTTCATTCCAGCAGCAGAGCAGCACAGCTGGCACTTTCTGCAAAACCTGCTGAAAATAAACTACCTCTCCACTCTCTGTGGCAAAAAACAAATGATCTTTTTCTTCTTCAATTTGGGTTTTCGTGTATCAAATGCACTCCTTCACCTGCCTCACCTCTGCCTCCTGCAAAAAATGAAACTGGAATGGAACGGGGGGGGGGGAAGCAAGACTTCTTTTGCTGCCAAGCTATAGTCTGCAAAAGTCAACTACAAAGTGCTGGTGGTGTTCTTTGCTGAGTCCAGCATGCAGATCAGGAGAGGAAAGGTGAGCAAGGATTCTTCTAGAAGTGCAGGGGTGCTCACTAGCAATGGAGGGGTCCATTTGCCACACACAAGGAACTGAGTGGGTTCACTGAGGCATATGAAAGAAAATACATATTTAAGAGGGGAGAAGGAAGCTTAAAAATGGCCGCCTTCTTTTGCAAATGAAACAATCCTGATCAGATTCTGGTTTGCAGGCCTTTCACAAACAATAGGTCGCTAGTTCTGATGCAAAAACAAACCATGGTTTGCTGAAAGCAGGGAAGTTAGTAACCAAGTAGAACACACAAGAGAAAGAAGCAAGAAAGAGAACATGAGCACAGGGCTCATGCAGATATTGCCAAACCATGGTTTGCTGGCAATACAAGAAACCAAATAATTATCTCTGTTTATTCAGCAGTGATACATAAACACAAGAACCAAAACAATCCTCATTCCTACCAATACGTATAACTAAAACATATTTGAAATGCTTTTCGTTTTTCTTGGTCATACGTTATTTTATGCATCTCCAAAAATGTCTAGGTTTACAGAGCGAAGCATGAAACTATAAACAAGCTGAAGGGGGGGCAACAAGTGTTTCCAAAACAATTGCAAGAAGTGAAAGAGGTTTCCTCTCTACAGATATTTGAAAACATGATTGAACAACTGACCTGTTTGATGGGATTCCCGTCTTGAGTAAGGGTGGAGGAGACGTAAATTCAGCTTTGGTTGGTTGCAGTGGTATATCTTTCTCCATGATTCCAGTTCTGCCCTGCTGTACCTTCAGAATAAGGTTCTTCATTAGCACAATCTAACCTAGACTGACAGTCTAACTAGAATGACATATCCCTCCAATAACACAAACAATAAAACAAACCCCACAATTTCTGATACATTATGGCTAGTCAACCTAGCACATTTCAGACAGGTACATTATGACTTGGAGCCAAAGTTCCACAAAGCTAGTTCTACATGCCCAATAGAATTTTGAACTTCTGTTTCTGAAACAGAAACCCTCCTTGCATGCCGTATGGCAAATTTTGAAACTGAGGAGGATTTTCAAAAAACAGTTTAGTTTTTTGTTAATGATATGGCATTAGGGTCTACTGTCCAAAGAGAGGGGGGGGGGGAATCCAGAACTCCGCTGGACATGTCCAAACTTCTCGGTAAGCGAAAGAGATCCTTGGATGTCAGGATATGAATCATTCTGATGCAGCCTATATAAGTCTTATAGTCGAGCATAGGTCTTCATTGGGAGAAGGGCAGAAAGCAAGAATTACAATACAATGGAGTTTGTAAAAGGTTTGACTATCTCAGCCTCTACCAGACAGAAACACAAACTCAGACTGTCTCCACTGTGGGAAGGCATTTCCTCACAGCATCTGTAGGAAAAAAGCAAAGTAGAATTGCCATAACAACATATTTATATTTTCTTTAAATCTGATTATTTTTTGAGATTATTTCTCCACGCTACTGCTTTTCTAACATTCAAGACTACAAACGCGTACACCATCTCTAAATTTTCAAATTCCAAAATTATAACTATTTAAGCAAGGACTGTATAAATCTAAATTCTTCTGTAGACTTTCTTGTACATGGCCCCATCATTTTTTAAAATTACTTTCTACTGGCTAAGAACATTCTTCTTCAAGCAAACCAAAGTACACATTCACATCTAAGCCAAGACAAGGGAAAAAAAATTTTTTTTAAATATAATGGGTGCCATTAAGTCAACTGTCCAGAAAAAAGTAAAAATTACTGCCATGGAATGGGCGACAACTTCTTTCACTGCTTGGGCAAAAAGAACATTGTAATGTTGGAGTTAGACGGCTAACACACAAAAATACTACTGCAGAGCTATCTTCAAGTTCCTTAAGGCTGGGAACGTCAACCAGACCATGTCACAGATGCTAATCTGGGAATCCAAAGTGACACCCGAAAACTATATTGGAGTATTTGTGCAATAAGCTTATAGGGATCCACCCCTGTCTAAACACAGCAGATTCAGCCTTTATATCAGGGGTCTCCAAACCCTGGCCAGGGGGCCAGATGCGGCCCGCAGCCAGCCTCTATCTGGCCTGCAGCCAGTCTCTTGTCCCCTGAAAGCCTCTGGCCCACTCGACTGAACATGACCAGAGCTGTGCTCTGATTGCATCTGGAGGGTGTTCTGAGGGCCAGAGAGGCTGAGTGAATGAGCCCACTCATTCATTTATTCATTCATCTAAGTTCCATCTCTAATTTATTTATTTAAATTTTATATTTAAATTTTTTTCCGGCCCTCAGCACTGTGCCAGATATTTCATGCGGCCCTCTAGCCAAAAAGTTTGGAGAACCCTGCTTTATATTATAAAAAGCATAAATGACAAACTAGACCAGAATCACAGACAAAGAGTTACAGTAATGTCACCACTGGATAAAAGAACTGATAATCAAGAATGTGGGATGCAGAAATCTAATCACAATGAAGGTTTAGGACACCCCAAGTCTGCTCATTTCTACAGAGAGTTTTAATGACGCAGTGATTAGATCTGAGTGTAGGAGAGCCTGGATCAAATCCTCAATTTCGAAATTCACTAGGTAACTGAGAAGTCACTACATCTTGGTACTGCTGTGAAGCTTAAGTGCCACCTTCCTTGGAGGATGGATGTGATAAAAACATAATAAACCAGGAGAAGTCAGCCTCAAATCATCATTGTTACCCATCAGTCTTCTCAAGGGTTATTTCAATCAGCTCTCCTGTCTCAACTGCTGGATGAATACTATACATAGTCCAATAATGGAAAACCTGGTCAGGTGTAAGTATTGTAAGTATCCTGATGGCATTCTATTAAACACTGCTGCACAAGCTCACTTACATAATGAACAGGAAAATTAATACGCTACCATTGAGTCCAAATACATGTATCTCTCAACTATACAAGAATAAAATACTTCCCCTCATTACAAATGGGAAGTCATAACTGGAGGTGGGAGCAAACCAGTATTCTTGTTTGCATTGTAAAACTAATTATACAAGAACGTTTTACAAAATAGGAACTTTCAACTGGCAGACCACTGGCCAGATTCAGCTGGCTAAGCAAGTTTCATCTGGCCCCTGGTCGCCCAATCAAATTTTCATAGAATCATAGAATTGGAAAGGACCCACAAGGTCATCCAGCCCAGCCCCGACTAACAGGAAATCTTCCTAGAATATCGCCAGAGGTGTCTGTCAAATCTCTGCCTGAAGATCTCCAGTGAGGGAGAAATCACCACCTTTTAATTGTGCATAAAGAAATGTTTTACCCAGGTTTTGTTTTCAAGGAAAAGCAATAATAATTCATATATGTTTTAATGTATTATTCTCTCAGGCTATACTCTAAATAGCCCGTGTCTCAAAATCTCAATGGGGCTCCTCATTCTGTCATCCATGCAACCAGAGGGGATGGATCAGTGGAAGTCACAAATGACAAGCTACCAAGGCCATCCAAGATCTTGGGATTCCTGTTCTTATGGCTATGTATTGCCAACTTTAAGATATTTGAGAAAGAGATTGTCATGATTCCTGGACTAGTGTCTGGAAGATAGAGTGGGCCCCCCAGAATATAAAAGTGGGTCATACTTGATCTAGATGAAATAGAAAATCTGCCAATTCAACTGTCTCTTATTTTGTTCATGTTCTAATCCTGACTTAGGGCGCAATCCTTACGCTTTATATCAGTGCTTTCCAGCACTGACTTAAGGGCAATGCAGCTCTAAGGTAAGGGAACAAACATTCCCTTACTTTGAGGAGGCCTCTGTGAGTGACACCCAACTGTAGGATGCAGCACACGTCCCATTGGCACCACTAAGCCAGTGCTGGAAAGTACTGACATAAGGGGTTAGGATTGCACCCGTACTTTCTGATCTGAACAAATACTAGATAGAAAAGATACAGCTATACTCATATTAGACAACACATTCTTAAAGTAACAATTCATCTTGCTAGACGGATGCAGCAGATATCAAGTTAAATAGCTGTTATAGTAGTAATTAGTGCATTAGGCCATTAAGTCACAGGCTTGCAGCAGCAAGGTAAAATACAGGGTTTTACATGCAGCACATCCAGAAGACACATCATAAAACTTGGAAAAGATGGCTAAGTCCAATTCTGCTTAGACTCATATCTTTGGAGTGATATGGCAAACAGTAATTAGAGTGACTTAGGAAAGTTTACCAACATTCACCTTAAAAAGATTGTATCTCCCTTCTGGAATCTCTGCCCCTGGAGTTACTTCCATAGCAATGTCTTCGGCCTAAGTTAAATAACACATTGCCCATTAAAATACCACATTATGGACTGATGGGCTACATTACAACTAACAACAGCTTACAGGCTAGTTGTAGCTTGGTGGTTCCACACTATCAACACAAAGGGCCAACAACGAAATGGAGCAACGTTTCTGGATGGTGGGAATAGGAAGGAATGGTATGAACTTTCTGAACTACACAAACTTCTAACATTCACTGTGGATATATAACTTCAGAAGGGATAAGCATTTCCATCATTTCGTATGCCAGAGATTTTATTTATTACCGTCATTTTACTTGAAGCTGAGGTAACAGGTAAAATTTCAAGACCCATTCGTATCCTCTTTTGTTTTTCACAGTATGCTTTCCAGGTATCTTCATTAAACCCATAATTGAAATAATCTGAGAGATCAGCACCTTAACAGAAAAAAACAGACATTTCAGAAATTAAATACAATTGGTATGAAGGAAGGGAAATAACCCAGTGTTCCTTTTTCACTAAGATCGCTAGCTGTTGGTTTCTATAAGCGAAATATAGCTGAAAAACCACTCAGAAAAGCACATTAGTATGCTTTATTTTCTCCAACATATACTAACATCCACCAGGAACTATTAATTAATTGTGTTCCAAAGAAGTAAAACATTCCACCAAGCAACATATCCGCTGTGTCAGAACTGCACAGGTCAAGGAATTTCTAGAAGGTATCAAAACGCACCCATCGACATATCAGAGGAATTTGATTTGCTGATGAGTACTTGTAAACAGATGCACTGGAATATTTTTGGGTTTAAAAGTCAAATATTGGAGTATTATCTGCTTATTTGAAAGAACTAGCAATTTTGCTTCTTAACCTATATTGCATTCATACGGTCCTGTACAAAAGTGAGCACTGTTCATTTGTTTGAAAATTATTTCACTTTCTCCTAATTTGCTATATGGAAAAGTTGCATTTCTGTTCCTCTATTAAATTTCACTGTCGTAATTATTTTCTGAATTTCAGCCCAAGACTTCTTACCTGGTTTTCTCCAAGGTTTATCCTCAAAGGAATCCAAATCTACTTCTAACAGGGGAACACCATTAATGCTTCCTGGTGCATCGAGATCGACCCCTTTCACTTTTGCCCCTATCAAGAAATGTCAAAAGATTAATTACATATGACTGCAAGGAAGATAACACTATTACTAGCTCTGCATTAAATGGAAGTGCTTATTACTTATATTACAGGAGAATGGTGTCTATCAGTGTGGAAAACTGGAATAAAAAAATGTGAGCTATGGAGAAACACTGAAGGAGTAAAGAGAAACAAAAGTCATTCATACAAAAATATAATTTACTGCTTAAGCCATTTCTTCACACGTTGCATATATACAACAGGGATCAAATGTGTACACCTGTGGACTGGACAGAAATGTGTTAATGTTCCAAATTTTGAGCCAATGTTGACTATGGAGAATGGAGATCTCAGAAGTGACTTTCGGTTGAGTGCCCAAGGGCATTTCTCAGCATAGTTTGTTTCACAGGGTTGTTATCTCTATCAGGAGAATGTAATTGCAACTCCCTGTCATCTTATGAGAGGATGAAAAACAATTAACATTTATCATTCCAGCTTTCTATAAATGCATCCCTGTTCTTATTTCTGTTTTTTTATAATTCCCTATAGTGCTGTAATGAATGCATAATTCTATTAATTCTATTAAGTCACAAAAGATGCTCACCAGAGGATCCATATGATCGCCCTCCTGTTTTGATATTGAGGTTAACAGGTGCCGCTCCATACCTAAAACAACACACTTTTATTAAATGAAGAAAAGGAAGGTTTACAGCAGTTAACCTTGGCACTCATTATGCACACATGAAACAAAACTTAGAATTTTGCAGACAACTAATTCTTCATTACCAAAAGAAAATAAAGAATTTGCATTATATTACCACTTCAAAAACCATATACAGGCATCTCTCTGTATCCATCTGTAACTGCAGGGGATAGGTTCCTGTAGCTACCACAGATAGCAGTGAATCCTACTCAAAATCCCCTCTCCAGTTGTGCCCATGACTCACTTCTCTTCATTTGAAAACGCTTTGCACTAGGAATATTTTTCTTCCTTTCACCTTGGAACAGGAAGCAGACTGTAAGAACCTAGACTCATAGCTGCTAGATATACTACAGAGAGGCAACAGTGAGAATGCACTTCCTGTTAGTGTTCTCACTGTCACCTCCTCTAGCATTCCTCTAGCAGCTACGAGTCTAGATTCTCACCATCTGCTTTTTTTCCAAAGCAAGAGAAAAAAAGCAAAATGTTTGCCGAAAGAAAAAAAGGTGAGTTATGACTCAGTGAGGCAGAATTTGAGAACCGTAGATAAGTGAAACTGCAGATATGGGACCTGTGAATACAGGAGGATGCCTGTTCAGTAAAACTTGTTTTATTTTAAGCTTACTTAAGTGGCAAAGGGCACAATCCTAACCAACTTTCCAGCACTGAGGTAAGGGTAATGCAACTCCAAGGTAAGGGATCAAACACTGCCTTACTTGAGGAGGCCACTACGACTGCATGATGCAGTACATGCCAAGCTGGCACAGCTATGCCGTTGCTGGAAAGTTGGTTAGGATTGTGCCCAAACTCTTTTAACTAGAATCTCCATGCCTGGTGGAGATAAATAATGGGATGCATAACAAAGCATTAGTTAAACAAGCCACCACCTATCTCTGAGCTCCTGTCCCTCACTTACCTGACAGAGTGACTCTATGACCTCCCTCCCTACTTCCTGAAAGCCTCTAAGACAGGAGGCATTCCACTTCTTTCCAGACAAAGGCCTCATTTATGAGGAATTTATGAGTGGAATACCACTGTTCCTACAGGACCCTTTTGAAAAAAGGATGAAGGGAGGCATTGTAAAGGGAGCTCTGTCCAGAAAGGAGGAAGCAGAGGGAACCCTGGAGGTGGTAAAAGCTTTGTTAAGCGTCCCCCTTTCCCCATGTAAACTAACATGCTTTTCCTGAATTTCAATATGTTTGCAGCACAAACCTTGATTTCTAAAATAAAAATTAAGATATTTTGATTAATATTCTGCTGATTAAAAATTGCAACCTAATTAAACTCACATTAAAAATCACAATCACCTGAATGGTACGAACGCATAAACAGTTAACTAGGCAAAAATACTTAAAAACAAAATACAGTATTGCTTGAGCTTTACATATTTTGCCTTAGACAAAAGTTGTAAATAAATGTACATAAGTGGCTGGTTCATAAAAAAAAAAATTTACTTCCCAATCTGCCCACACATACAGGACAACCAGACCATTTTTTTAAAAGTTCAACTCTCTTGAAGTGTACACATGCTTCTCTGTCCAGAGGCAATTGTACTTCAGCAAGGAAAGTGGCTACTGAAAAATCTGTCTTTGATAAAAACCTTTAGTATTATAACATGATGAAATTCAGATCTGGAATGTCAGTAGCCAACTCACCCATACTGTGGGGCTCCTGTTTTAATATCGCCAATAGTGACCTGGACATCATCCTCATCATCATCACTGTCACTGTCACTGTCATCCTCCGCTTCTGTCACTTTCTATTATAAAAGACAGTGATAATGCATTATATGCAATTATATGATTAGCAAGTTTAAACTAACATTAAACACTTCTAACACAAATATCTTACAGCAATAATTATTGACAGTTCACAACAGTTGCCAGTTTGAGACTTGAATGACACTGATGTGGGGGATGATCTTATCCGTGGTGGCTCCACAGATGTAGAATTCCTTCACCCTGATTGCACTTGGCAACTTCTTTGCAGATACTCCAACAGTGACTGAAGACTCTCCTATTCCACTCTCCTTTGTCTAATTTCTTTTTCTTTCTTAAATTTAGTTAGTACATTATGTTTTAACAAGTTCTAACAGATGGGTCAAACATACTGCATTGTCAAAGAGGAAACGGGACAAACCACATATTACACACAAGTGTATGTAACAAAAAAGAAGCTTTTGGAAGAACTCATTTGGAGCAGATACATAGCAAGTGGAGAAAAGCTGCCTAATCCTTTCTTTGCTAGCCAAGTTTCAACTTCAAACCATGCATCTTGACATCATCATCATTGGCATCCTTCAGTCTCGGGAGACTATGGTATCACGCTCTGAAAAGTGGTTCTGGAATAGCATCTAGCGTGGCTAAAGAGGCCAATTCGGGAGTGACAATCCCTTCCACACTGGGAGCAAACGTAGTCTGTCCCTGGTCTGTCTCCCTGGCTATGGGCCTTCCTTCTTTGCCTCTTTGCCTCAGTCTGTTGGGAGGTACCTCTTCAAACTGGGAGAGGCCATGCTGCACAGCCTGCTTCCAAGGACGCTCAGAGGCCAAGGTTTCCCATCTGTTGAGGTCCATTCCTACGGCCTTCAGATTCCTCTTGCAGGTGTCCTTGTGTCGCAGCTGTGGTCTACCTGTAGGGTGCTTTCCCTGCACAAGTTCTCCATAGAGGAGATCCTTTGGGATCTGGCCATCATCCATTCTCACAACATGACCAAGATAGCGCAGGCATCTCTGTTTCAGCAGTGCATACATGTTAGGGACTCCAGCTTGTTCCAGGACTGTGTTGTTTGGAAATTTGTCTTGCCAGGTGATACCGAGGATGCGTCGGACGCAGCGCATGTGGAAAGCGTTCAGTTTCCTCTCCTGTTGTGAGCGAAGAGTCCATGACTCACTGCAGTACGGACGTGTAAAGACACAAGCTCTGTAGACCTGGATCTTGGTATGTTCCGTCAGCTTCTTGTTGGACCAGACTCTCTTTGTGAGTCTGGAAAACGTGGTAGCTGCTTTACCGATGCGCTTGTTTAGCTCGGTATCGAGAGAAAGAGTGTCGGAGATCGTTGAACCAAGGTACACAAAGTCATGGACAACCTCCAGTCCGTGCGCAGAGATTGTAATGCAGGGAAGTGAGTACACATCCTGAACCATGACCTGTGTTTTCTTCAGGCTGATCGTCAGTCCAAGTCTTGGCAGGCCTTGCTAAAACGATCCATGAGCTGCTGGAGATCTTTGGCAGAGTGGGCAATGACAGCTGCATCATCAGCAAAGAGGAAGTCATGCAGACATTTCAGCTGGACTTTGGACTTTGCTCTCAGTCTGGAGAGCTCTCCTCTTTTCTTCAATGACTGGTGTCAACTCCTCAGAGTGGGCTTCAAACCAGTCTGCCGTCTTGTTGGTCTTCTTGTCAAATACGGACAAGACGGTGTTGTAAACAGCATTGTTGAAATGTTCCCATCTGTTGGATGCATTTGCATCGGCCAGGCCTGGAAGAGATTCCTCAAGCGCTCGTACAAATTCCTCCACTTTTTCCTGATCCTGGGTCTTGCTGGTGTCAATGCGAGGTCTTCCTTCCTTTTTCGTGTGATACAGTCACTTTGTTTGCAATTTCACTCCTCTGCACACCAAGGAGTGGTCAGTGTCGCAGGCGGCACCCTGATAACTGCGTGTGATCTTGATGCTGGGAAAGCTGGAGCGTCTGGTGAGAATCAGGTCAAGCTGGTAACAGTGCTTTGATTGTGGGTGTCTCCAAGAGCCTCTGTGTTGGGGCTTCATGTTGAAGAATGTGTTGCTGACACAGAGACCGTGATGGCAGCAAAACTCTACCAGGCGCTGGCCATTTTCGTTCATCTTCCCAGTGCCGAACTGACCTAAGCAAGTGGGCCACAAACTGTGATCAGTACCAACTCTAGCAATGAAGTCGCCAAGGATGAACAATGACTCTTTCTCGGGGACTTTCTTGATAGTGGTGGCCAGGTTGTCATAGAATTTGTCTTTATCTTCTGCTGGAGAAGACAGAGTCGGTGCATAAGCACTGATGAGAGTGACAAGTCCTGCAGATGAGTGGAGTTGCAGGGACAAAGTTCTTTCACTTCCTACAGTAGGTGGGATGATGGATTCCAGCAGGGTATTTCTGACTGCAAAGCCATGTTCCCTGGCCCCATGTTCTCATGCATCTTGACACATTCTTAAAAATCCCATGAGTGGGAGAGAGGAGAAAACAGCAGGGCAGTCAATCTGGAGCAGAAAATAGCCAAAGGACTAAGCAACTCTCTTCAACCACTGCTTTGCTTCTCAGAAGTGGCCCTTCTTGAAGCTACTGTTCTTCAGAACAAGCAGTCAGGTTACCCACATTTGCACGTAACTGGCCCTTTCTCAAGGTTACATTATTTTATCTTTAAAAATATATTAAGGTAAACATTGCATAATACCCATGAGCTGAACACTAGCTGAAGTACATTATGACAGTGCCAGTGTCACATTGTTGGAAACCTTGAAGCAAAGTTCTGCACTAAGTCCCTGATAGTGCCTCCCCATCCCAATAGCACACTGATGTTATCACTACCACCAGTACTGAGAGTTTGGGGCTGGCTAAGCCAGGCAGGCCTTCTGATGGGCATGGGCCCTCAGCAACTCTCATCTGAGTGACTCCTGACACCACCCTGCAATTGGATGACCAAGGAGCTCAGAATTAAATACAAATATTTGATATGCTATTCAATCTATTTTTCTAATAATTTACCAACTGTTCTAATATTATAGCAGAGAAAAGAAGCATAGCAAGGCAGGCCAAGACTATTGGCTTTCAAAATTGAGGACAATTTCAGACAGCATACCTTTAGTTCAATGTCTTTCACGTCATTTCACATCTGGATTTCCTTTAAACCCTTAACTGAACGTTCTAGACTAACAATGCTTATCAATACACATTGTGAAAAAACATACTGGTAAGTCCAATAGCTACCACAAGTAGCATGCTCTGGATCAAACTATGTTAGATAATACCAGCCTAGAAAATCATTACCGTTTTCACGACACCATTTTCAGCAGCTTCTTCCTCATTTCCAGTTGAAGGTGGAACACTTAAAAATAAAAGGCATTAAGTGGGTTGTGAATGTCGAGTATATTTCACATATAACAGGATACAGTCGGTCCTCAGTATCTGTGGGGGGTCTGTTCCCAGACCCCCCCGCAGATACTGAAATCCACAGAAAATGTAATCTGCAGGTGGACTTCTAGTCACATCAGGAAGGCCTTCTGAGGTGCGGGGAGGCCATGTGCAGCCTCCCCACTCCTCAGAGGAGCCCCCCCAGACACAACTTCTGGTCATTTCCAGGAGCTCCTCTACTGCAGGTTTGCGATCTGCATTGAGTCAAATGTGCAGATCATGAACCTGTGGATGATGAGGACTCCTCTGTATACATAACAGGATAACATTTCAAAGATGCAAAAGAAAATTAAAGATAGTAGCTTTCGCTGACTTTCAATACAAAGCAGATGTATTTGCAGATAATATGAATTGATTTATGGAACACATTTCACAGCCAATGCTACAAAGACAAAAGTCATAAGACACCTACCTGGCAGGTGTTTCTTCTGGTCTCTCTTCTTCATTTTCATCTACAAAAGGCAACAAACTACATCAAAATCCTTTCCAACAAAAATGGCACAAATACCTCACAAATTTCAAGTCATAATTTAAAACAAAAATGCATGCTTCAGCCCAGCTCCTGTGCCTGACACATAGTATGCACATGAAACTTTTTCCAAGACTTTTTTCAATAGTAGAAAAAGTATTGCCAATTTAATTTCTGTGGTTCAAGTTGCTGTTACAGGCCCAAAGGCAGAACCAGAAAAAAGGGGCAGTAAGGTTAGTCAGGAAAACTTCATTCAAAGATAGACTGAACTCCATACTATTAATTAATTTAGATCTATTACATGTTATTTCATGAACTAAACCCAGTACAAATTACTACAGCACGTGAGTTATGAAAATTAGAGTCTGAGCCAAATTATTATTTATAGCACAATCTACGCACATAGCGCTTTACAAAAAAATGACAGAACAGTTTCTTAGCACTCACACAGCCCAATCCTGAGCTCCCATGGCACAATGTGGCACCAAAAACGGCTGTCGGCACATCCTGCACACCACCAGCAGCTGCGGACAGCACTTCAGGAGAAGGGGACTTTCATAAGGGAAGTAGCCCCGCAATGGGGCTACTCGATTCACCGCCGACCAAAAGGTAGACAGTGAAGTAAGAGCTTTTGTGTCGGGCGCCGAGCCCCACATGAATGCTCTGAATCCAGTGCAGCAGAATTCCACCGGACCGGCCTCCCTCCCTCCCTGCTCCCTCTCCCCAGCATGCCTTCTGCCCGCCCTCTCCCTGCCTCCCCCCTCCCCGTCATGCTTCCGCCCCATCACGCCTCCTCCCCACCCCCACTTTCCTCTCTGCGCCTCGGTGGTCCATGCAACCACTGAGCAGCAGAGGCTGGGCGCCCACCCAGCACTAGCCCAGCGCCGGCCAGCGCTGGGCTAGCATGGGTGCTCGCCCAGCGGTAAGCCTCACAAACGTGCCTTATGGCATGTTTGCAACAGTGCGCACCGGCACTAAGCCAATGTGTCGAGCTCTGCATTGTGCTCACAGTCTACATGCAGATACGCGGAAGACCACAAGAGGAAGAAGGCAGAAGTGAGAGGAGAGTAACCAGGAGAAGAACACATGATTATTTAATGTACACGTATTAAGATTCAACTGCTATAGAGAACTTGGGCCAAAGGCTTCATAGAAAAAGTGGGTTCTGAGAAGGGTTTGAAAGAAGTAAGGGGGGAAGCAACACAAAGGTGATGGGAGGGGGAGTTCCAGGTATAAAAGCTTGCAAGGAAGAAAGGTAGAATTGTTCAAGGAAGGATGAGACCCTTCAGGTGGCTGAGGGGAGCAAAGATAATGGGCAGAAATACAATGGAATATGACAGCAGAGAAATAAAGAAGGGCACCGCCATAGAAGGCTTTGAACATAGACTAGTGTTTGTGCTGGATCTGGCAGCACAGAGATTTATAGAAGTGCTGGATGCAGTGACAACAACAACAAAGTTAATGAGTTGGGCAATGGAGTGCTGGATGGAGGTAAGAGGTTTGAGGTGAGACAATAGAAGGTCAGAGAGGATTAGGCTGCTGTAGTCAAGTGAGAGGTGACCAGTGAATGAACAAGAGATTTGGAGAAGCTCAATAGCTTCCATGTTTATGGGTTCATGGATGTGCTGATGCTTATATTACTTCAAAAGATGCTCTCATGTAAAGAGGTTCCAGACTTGGATTTCACATCTATATAATTCAGAATTACCTTTGTTTGCTTGTAGAGATTAAATTCTGACTTATTTCCTTATCATGAATGGAACCACAATTTACTCCCAATTGTGGGAATGTTTATTTCCCACAATTTATTATTATGTTCTTCATACCACTTTGTTGAAGATATTTAGATATCAAAAAGTGAGATCTTCTGAACAAAAACCAAATCTTCCTCACTTCTTCATTTGTGTACTAATGCTACCACCTTCTCTCTTTCCTAATAGAGTTTCTTGTGTTTTTAATTACTGCACAACAAGAGGAAAGTCAACCAGAAATGCTGTTCCTCTGGCTGCATCCCCATCTCAGGGAAACACTTTGAAATCTCTGCATGTCATGAACCTGTGAAAGCTATGAGAGAGCTTCCACAAGTTAGGTCAATACTGTACTAATCTAAATTCTGTCCGATGGTCAGGATATACCATTTATTCCTAGATATTTCACAAACTTCATATGATCAAGTTTTTTGGTTCAAGCTGCTTGAAGCCCAAGGGCGTTTTACCTGCCTTTAAACACCATTAGTTTTAATTGTATTTCTCCATAGCCAAGCCTTTATGATTAGCATGATGTAAAAATTCCAATTTTTTTTCTTTTAAGTACATGAAGTACCATGGAAGAGGTAACAGAATAGTGGCAAGAGAATAGTGGCAAGAGAATAGTGGCAAGAGAACAACACTGCTTCTGTTGGAGGTGTGCAGTACAGGTGTCTGTGTTTCAACTGAGCTCCCCTTGTCTGCCATATAGACAGGAAGGAGTCTAGAAGAGGCTGTACATTAATACTGGAAGCTATTCTGCATACCATGGCATTGCCATAGTTTCTCTTACCAACATCTATCATGTGGACATGCCCTCAAAAACTACAACACAAAACATTTGGAAGTCTCTACCAATTCAAAGACCTCACTTGGCTTTAGAGAGACATGAAGTGCATCATTATGGTTGTTGGAAGAGAACCTTAAAAGGGACAGTCACATGGGGGGGGCCCCTGAGGGGTGGACAGCAAAAGGGCTAGAGCAGGGGTGTCCAAAGTTTTTGGCAGGAGGGCCACATCAGCTCTCTGACACTGTGTCAGGGGCCGGGGGGGGGGGAAATTAATTTACATTTAAAATTTGAATAAATTTACATAAGTTTACATAAATGAATATATTAAAGATGAACTTATATGAATGAATGAAGGTCTTGCAATAGCTCAATGCCTATAAAAGGCCTTGCACAAAGCAAGGCTGACCTTTCCTTTGCTGCTGCTGCTGCATCACAGATGTGAAAGAGCAAGCAGTGGAGGGAGCTCTCATCGCACAGCTCACACGAGAGGTCAAACAGTTGCCCTCATGCTGAGAGAAGTTGCGTTGGGCCAGCGTGGGCTTCAACAAATCTCCGGAGGGCCAGAGGCTCACTGGAGACTGGGGGCTCCCTGAGGGCCGCATTGAGAGGCCTCGAGGGCAGCAAGTGGCCCCCGGGCCGGGGTTTGGGCACCCCTGGGCTAGAGAGAGGATTTTGGCCAAACCGCTTCTTTTGCAACAGGGAACAAGAAGCATCAACTCTGTAAGACAGTCTATCCCTAGGGTCATTTACTCAGAAGTGCCATTGAGGTTGCACTCCTATACACCAGCCATTTTAAACCACTGTGCCATGGCACACTGGTGTGCTGCAAATGGTCTCTAGGTGTGCTGCAGGAATTTGGGAGATGGTCACTTATTAGTAGGGCCATTGGGGGATGTGACCCCCCCCCCATTGGTAGCACAGTGAGCTTTATCAATTGTCAAAAAAACTGATGGTGTGCCTTGACCACTGTAGTGCCCAGCCAGTGTGCTGTGAGATGAAAAAGGTTAAAAACCACTGCTATACACACTTTCCTAGGGATAAGCCCCATTGAATACAATGAGACTTACTTCTGAGTAGGCACGCACAAGATTATGCTGAGAGCTCAGCAAGGTTTACTCTTGTGTAAATGTGCCTGGGGCTGCTGTTGGTATTGAAGCTTGAGGAAAGTAATGGATTTTTATTGAACCTGAGAGAAGCAACTGCCGCTCAAGATCCACACATTGAGAGTCCAATGCCATGCATGACTACTCAGAAGTTCCATAGTAGTCAATGGATCTTACCTCCACAATTACCCCCACCCTCCAGGTAAGTGTGGATAGGATTGCATGAAGCCTGAAAAAGGAGAAGGTGCTTGGGAGCCCAATCCTATGTCTGTCTGCTCAGAAGTATCATTGCTGTCAATGGGGCTTACTCCCAGGAAAGTGTGCCTAGGATTGCAGCCACAGTGAGCCCAATACTATGCATGTCTACTCAGTAGTAAGACCCATTAAAGTCAATAGGGCTTACTCCCAGGTAAGTGTGCATAGGTTTGCAACCTGAAAGTCCGATCCTGTGCATGTCTACTCAGAAGTAAGTCCCATTCTAGCCAATAGGGCTTACTACCAGGTAAGTGTGAGTAGGTTTGCAGCCTGAGAGCCCAGTCTATGCATTTCTACTCAGTAGTAAGTCCCATTATAGTCAGTGGGGCTTACTCCTGGGTAAGAGTGGAGAGCACAGCAGCCTGGGCCTTCCTTGGAAGAGGACGAGACGCCTGCGGGGGCGACTGGGGGGGGCTCCCCGGGCCAAGGGACGCCGCCGGGGCCCAGGAGGCGGAAGCCGACCTGGCAGCAGCAGGCCCCGCACGCGGCCTGCTGCTTGAACCCGGGCCTTGCGGGCCCACCGGCGGGCAGGGTCTGGACGAGACCTGCGGAGGCGGCCGGGGTGGGGGCGCGAGAGACGTACCGCCATAGAGCCACTCCTCCTCCTCGTCCCCGGCGCCAGACCCGCTCAAGTCCGCCGCCAGTCGCTCCACCTCGCCGCCCGCCGACATGGCTGCTTCCCCCTCCCCGCACGCACGCGCGAGCGCCGCCCGCCCCGCCCGCGCAGGCTGAGCCGTTCCGCAGGGCTTCCCTCCCCTCAAGCCAAGTGCTGTGGCGGCCGCGAGGCCCCCAGAAGCCCAGAGGCTGCCTCGCCTCCCGGTCCGCCTGTGACTGACAGGAAGGGGCAGACTCCAGTCCCTGCGGCGGGGGCGATGGCGTCCACACACACACAACTCTTGACACAGACAACACACGCTGATATCTTTTCACACACACACCCCACTACTGTTGACACACACACTCTTGACAGCGTCTCTAGACACACGCACCCCACTACTCTTCTCACACACACCCCCCATGAAATCTCTCGACACACACCCCCACTACTTTTGACACACACACCATGGCATCTCTTCAAACACACACACACACCCCACTACTCTTGACATACACACTTACACATGATAGCATCTCTTGACACACATACCCCACTACTCTTGACACACACGCACATGCGTGCGCGATGGACTCTCTCGACACACACACCCACACCATGGCATCTCTTGACACACACACTACTCTTTACACACACACACACTCCACTACTGTTCCTGGCTCAGGGGTTGGCAGTGGTTGAAACAGCAACCAAAAGAAGACCCCTCTTGCTCTCACAGCACCCTCATGGGCAAGTGGATGCGCTCTGCCACTTGTGGGTCTGTCCCATGGAACTCAGGAAGGGAGAGGTACCCAAAGTTTTTAACACCAGGACCCACTTTTTAAAATGAAACTCTATTGGGACCCACTTAGGTTTACCAGTTTGTTTTTTTAAAAGATCTAAAAAGAAATAAAAATTTATTTATTTATTTATATTATATGTAATAGCCATAGAAAAGACCCTCAATCATTGATCTCCCTATTATCTACACATGCTTGCAAACTGAGGAGCTGAGCTCTTTGCAGGGTAATTAGCAGTTGCAGTATCAGATTTTTGAATTTCCCCCCACCCCACTCAAACACAAGTCATTGTCCCCCCAAGAAAGAAAATATGCCTTCTTTACCTCAGCTATAAATGCTCCTGACATGTCTAGTCCTACAAAGCGTTGCAAAGTCAGGACGCAATGCTATCCACTCTGACCTGGAAGTAAGTTCCATTGCCATAAATTGGGAATTCTGAGTCTACTCATGCATAGATTGGGCTCAAAGTCAGGCTGCAATGCTATGCACATTTACCTGGGAGTAAACTCCTATAAAGGAACTTAGGGTGCAATCCTAACCCCTTATGTCAGTGCTTTCCAGCACTGACATAAGGGCAATGCAGCTCTGAGGTAAGAGAACAAACATTCCCTTACTTTGAGGAGGCTTCTGTGAGCGACACCCAACTGCAGGATGCAGCACACGTCCCATTGGCGCCGCTATGCCAGTGCTGGAAAGTACTGACATATGGGGTTAGGATTGCACCCTTAACTTCTGAGTAGATATGCATAAGGTTGGGTTGTCAGTTTTCACCATTTTATTTCCTGAATATACACCAGATGCATATTTCTCCTACTGAATGACCAGTCTCTCCAGAGGTATTTATTTATTGACTTTCCTATGTAATGCTGTTGGCTGCTCTAGGAGAAGGATGCCTTTCATGGTTTAGAAAGAGGCAATGGACACACAAATTGTCTAGCCCACCTTTATCTTTAGGTAGGTCTGCCTCTTTGCAAAGAAAAGAGCAACACAACTATGTTGCAGGAATGACCACAGCGAAAACGAAAATGGTGAAGGCTGTGGACCTAGTTCAGTGGTTCCCAACTGTGAGCCATGACTCCCCAGGGAGCCATGGAAACCAGCCAGGGAGCCACTGAATCCTTGTGAAAAAGCCACCACCCTATACAATGTATAGGATTCTCACTATAATGGGGAGCCATAGCTAATAGTCCAGTAGGAGCTGCCAGTCAAAAATGCTTGGATCATTAGAAAAGGTATTGAGAACAAAACGGCTAATATTATAATGCCGTTGTACAAATCGATGGGACGCCCACACCTAGAGTATTGTGTCCAGTTCTGGTTGCCACATCTCAAAAAGGATATAGTGGAAATGGAAAAGGTGCAAAAGAGAGCAACTACGATGTTTACTGGGCTGGGGCACCTTCCTTATGGGGAAAGGCTACGGCGTTTGGGCCTCTTCAGCCTAGAAAAGAGACACCTGAGGGGGGATGTGATTGAGACATACAAAATTATGCATGAGAAGGGTAAAGTGGATAGAGAGATGCTCTAACACCAGAACCAGGGGAAATCCACTAAAATTGAGTGTTGGGAGAGTTAGGACAGACGAAAGAAAATATTTCTTTACTTAGCATGTGGTTGGTCTGTGAAACTCCTTGCCACAGGATGTGGTGACAGCATCTGGCCTAGATGCCTTTAAAAGGGGATTGGACAAGTTTCTGGAGAAAAAATCCATTGTGGGTTACAAGCCATGATGTGTATATGCAACCTCCTGATTTTAGAAATGGGCTATGTCAGAACACCAGATGCAAGAGAAGGCATCAGGAGGCAGTTCTCTTGTTATCTGGTGAGCTCCCTGGGGCATTTGGTGGGCCACTGTAAGATACAGGAAGCTGGACTAGATGGGCCTATGGCCTGATCAAGTGGGGCTATTCTTATGTCTTCCCCCACATCATGTGGCAAGGAGTTCCACTGATTATTATTTTCTTTTGCCTGTCCTAACTCTCCCAACACTCAGTTTGAGTGGCTGTCTCCTGATTCTGGTGCTGTGGGGGAGGGAGAAGAACATCCCTCTATCCGCCCCCACATTTGTATGTCTGAGTTCAAGCCTATGCCTGTCTACTCAGAAGTAAGTCCCATTATAGTCAGTAGGGCTTACTCCCAGGAAAGTGTGGATGGGAATGCAGCCTCAGAGCCAGGCCTATGCATGTCTACTCAGAAGTAAATCCCATGACAGTCAATGGGGCTTACTCCCAGGAAAGTGTGGGCAGCATTGCAGCCCCGTCTGTATCTGGTCACCCTGCTTAGAACAGGCTTGAAGTGCGGGGGGACGGACAACACCCGTTGCCAGGCAACCACAAGACGCTCTCCCCTCCCCTCTGCTGAACTCTCATAGGCTTGCCTCTGCGACGCTGTCCTCGTGACAGACGCGCTTCCGTCATCGGGCGACGGACACACTCCACAACCCCAAACTCTCCTGGTTTCATAGACATCCGGCGCCACGTTTCTCCCCTCCTCCGTTGCCCTCCGGCAGCCAATCACTGCCGGGTAGTGACGTCATGCTCATGCGACGGCTGTACGGACAGGCATAAGGGCTAGTGGACGTCATAGCCACGTGACGGCTGTACGGACAGGCATGGACCAGTGCTGGGGCTCTGTCCCTGTATTGGGCTGAGCGGCTGCTGGGGCTTGTGCTGCTGCTGGTACCTGAGTCCAGCCCTTCTCCAAGGGTTCTGATGTAGTTTTCCTCCCTCTTTCCAAGGCCTTCCCCTGCTGGCTTCTACCTGCCCCATTCCACCTGTGGAGTCTGTGCCTCCCCTCAGGGAGTGCCAGGTGACCTCCAGCTGTGGAGGTGAGCTCCAGGTGAGCTCTGGCTGTGAAGAACAGGTGAACTCCAGCTGTGCCAGGTGACCTCTGGCTGTGGAGAACAGGCAACCTCTGGCTGGCCAGATGAGCTCTGGCTGTGCCAGGTGACCACCGGCTGTGGAGAACAGGTGAGCTCCGGCTGTGGAGAAGAGGTGACCACCAGCTGTGCCAGGCCTCCAGCTGTGCCAGACGACCTCTGGCTGTGGAGAACAGGCAACCTCCGGCTGGCCAGGGGAGCTCCTGCTGTAGAGAACAGGTGACCTCCAGCTGTGCCAGGTGAGCTCCAGCTGTGGTCCCGTTATGTCATCCACCTCCTCCTCCCTTCCCCCAACCGGGATGTCCTCCTTCTGCCAGCAGGCTTGGGAGCAGGTGTTTGCCAAGGTGAAGCGGGCCATCGTATTCATGGACCCCGCTTGCGCCGAGAGCCTCCACTGGGCATGTGGAGGAGCCAAAAGCCTGCTGCAGGCCGGGGCTCTCAACGTCAAGGAGTTCTCCAGCTTCGAATCTGGGGGTCCTGAGCAGCCCAAGGCCATCTTTGTGGTGAGCACGCTGTTGAAAGGCAGGACCGTGGACGTAATCCGTGACATTGTGAGCCTCAGCAACTTCCAGTACTGTGTGGTGTTCACAGCTGTCAGTCACGCCGTGCACTTGCAGGCCCATAATGCTCCGAGTGGTACTGAGGCTGAAGGCGGTGGCCAAGTGGTTTTTGAACAGTTTGAAGAGAAGCTCTGCCAGTGGATGGGCAACATGAACTACACCGCAGAGGTGCGGCATGCCACTCTATTCCTGGCACCCATCTCACCTCACCTCTTTGTAACGCCTGCTTTTTCTTTGCTCTTCCCCTTGATGAATCTGGATTTGGCTCAGATCAATAGTGTCAGACCAGAGAAGAAAAAATTTGCTACCTTGACCGATGTCGACTTCTCATCTCTGTCTTCAGAACTGCAGCTTGAGATTAGGTCCCTGGTATCGGGATTGAACAGCTTGTTTGAGTACATCAGTGTGCGGGAGGAATGTTTTGCTGTTGGCACACTGAGCAGGATCATTGCAGGGGATCTGGCAAATTACACTCAAGCCAAGATGAGAAGGAAAACTGCACAATATAAAGCCTCTGTTATCTTTGTGGATAGAACATTAGATCTGACAGGTAAAGATCAGGAGGTTTGGCATGTCAACATGTTTTTTGCTGTTTGATGCTGTTTTTGGTCTGATACCTTTGCCAACATTCTGAGGCTAAGAGGCAAAGAAGGAAGGCCCATAGCCAGGGAGACAGACCAGGGACAGACTGCACTTGCTCCCGGTGTGGAAGGGATTGTCACTCCCGGATTGGCCTTTTCAGCCACACTAGACGCTGTGCCAGAACCACCTTTCAGAGCGCGATACCATAGTCTTTCGAGACTGAAGGTTGCCAATACAATGGTCTGATACAAGAACACTGGCCTTTTACAGACTTGAAAGTTAAAAGGCCTTCATGGTTGTTTAGATTTTGAAAATTCTTTAAATAGCCATAAAATATCACAGTGGTACAGGACAGGGAGGCAGCAGGAGCATCATCCCATGCTTGAGTGAGGTATTAAGAGAGACTGCTATGCATGTCATTAGGACTGTAAGATGTGCGTGCTTGCCTTCCTGAATATAGTATGGACATTGCTGCCTAGATACCAGTTGATGTGTTGTTTGAAACCTCCCTATCACTATTTTAAGGGAGGTTTCAGGGCCTCTGTCTCTGAGCTATAAGCATTCCTCACCCCTAATGTGGACTTGAACTGCTCATAAAGGCTCCTCAAGGCTGTAGTTCAGAAGGATATTGCCAGGCTCCAAACCCTGTAACATCTCAGATTCTTTTGTAAGGACTTTTGTCATCTGTTGGATAAAAAGGGGGAGGTTTAGTGTTCTCTTAAATACTGTTATTAAGCTGTTATTAAGGATGATAGTCTTCATAGGTATTTACATATTGAAGTCAAGAAATCCCAGTCTTCGGATAACTGCATCAGCAATGAAAATTGATATCCTCCACGTATACACACGCAATACTGAAGTCATTCAGCAATAGTTATAAATACGCTCGTACATAAGAGAGTTACATCATGCTACTATTTCACCATTGGCAACATATAGTTCCCACACAAATCAGCTTCAGAGGCCCTTCCCCAAGTCTCTCCATCACCGGAGATGAAGTGGGTAGTGATTAGGGATAGAAATTGGGATAGAAATTGAAATTTGCACAGTGGGGCAAAAAACCAAAACTTCACATATAGGCTAATGGGTTCTGAGCTGTCTGTGACAGATCAGGAGAGAGATCTTGGAGTGGTGATGGACAGGTCGATGAAAGTGTCGACCCAATGTGCAGCGGCAGTAAAGAAGGCCAATTCTATGCTTGGGATCATTAGAAAAGGTATTGAGAACAAAACGGCTAATATTATAATGCCGTTATATGTCAGATGCAAGGGAGGGCACCAGGATGCAGGTCTCTTGTTATCTGGTGTGCTCCCTGGGGCATTTGGTGGGCCGCTGTGAGAAACAGGAAGCTGGACTAGATGGGCCTATTGGCCTGGTCCAGTGGGGCTGTTCTTATGTTCTTAAATTCCTCTGTGGCCAGGCCACAACTTTGGAACTATCTCCCCAAAAAGGTTAATCTGGTGCCCAGGTTGCTATCCTTCTGAAGCCAGTTGAATTTGGTTTTGTGTTTGTGCGCCCTTGTTTGCTTGCTTGCTTTTTTTTGGCTGCTTCCACATTGCCCCAAATACCTTGTGGAGCAATCCGGAAGCTGGCATTCAGACTGCCAGGAGCAGCAGACAGGGTGGGAGGTGGGTAGGTTGGTTTGGAGGCAGAGGGGGGGAAAGTGGCTTACTTTTTTTGGGGGGGGGAACTGACTGTGTGAGGCTGGGTGGAGGAACCAGAAGAAAGCAGGAGCAGCCAAGATATAGGGGAGGGGGTGTTTGGCCATCTAGGATCAGATGAGAGGCTACTGTGTTTACACAGTAAACATAGGAACAGCCCCATTGAGGGGCTACTGTGTTTACCTAGATGAAGGGGACAAAAGTCCCCTTCTCCCAAGGTGCTGCCCATGGCTGCTCGAAGCATGCAGCCATTTTTGTCACCGCCACAGCCCCGTGCCCCAGGCAGCTCAGGATTGGGCTGTTAGCTAGCTTTCTAATGACTGTCAAATGTGGTTGTATATAAGAGATATTTGCTGCTTTTGCCCTAAATATATATAAACAGCATACTTTTTATAATTGAGTCATTTGAAGCTTTGTGTTTGGGTAGTTTTGGTTTGATTTTCTTTTTTATGAGGAGGCTCGGGTCCTTAAAATAGCTACTTTTGAAATTGTTTCCATGTAATTTTTACAATGCTGCAATCTGGTTACTATTTGTTCAAATACTTATTTACTTCTTGACCTTTGTCGTTTTGGATGTCATAGTCGATTTTTCTTTTGTACCCTGTTTCAGGAGCAGTTGGTCATCATGGTGACAACCTAGCAGAAAAAATTTTCTCTGTGCTTCCCAAACTGCCTGGCCATATGAACGATGTGATGGTCAACATGGTGGAGTTGACATCTCTACAAACTGATGATGCAAGTTGCAGCATTATAGCACCAGGTTGCCTGGCGCAACCAAAGTAAGATGGTTTTCTTGTGTGTTTGTGTTGGGTATTTTGTTTAATAGTTTTAAAAAATGCATTTCCTTAATGCTGTGTTCTGATTCTGCACTCTCACCCTAGTCCAGCATGAAAGAGACTGATTTTGCATGCAGATTCCCTTTCTAGGTTGGAAACAACACGTGCAGATGTATGTCTGTTTTATTATGTAGACCAGTGGTTGCCAAACTTGCAGCCGCTGCAGAGTGTGGAAACAATCCCTGGTTAGACCAGTGCTTACTGTTGTGATGCGTGGATCACTAGAAGCCCCTTTGACCACCATTGCACAACACTCTGGGCAGTCTCATCTGTGGCCCACTGTCCCAACAGGCTTTGTGCCTGGATTTCTGGGCAGACGCAACTGTGGAGAGTGTTGCACAATGGCGGAGAGGGTCGCGCAGTGGCAACTGTGGAGAGGGGCTTGTAACGAGCAGGGTGGCAGGAAGGTTAGTGCTGCTGACAATGGGGAGGTAATCAGCATTGTTCTGGATCTGGCCCACATACTGTGCTTTGGCAAACACTGATGTAAAGCATAATTTGTTCAAAATATGAATCTTGATTGTACCATCATAGTCTGCTTAGCATATTTATTTCCATATTCTTTAGTCTGCCATGAAGGGGAAGAAATGTGGGCTAAAAATGCAGTAAAAAAATCCACTGTAGCCTAATCTGTCATTTAACTTGGGAATCAGTGAGATTTGATTAGCTCTTCAGGCCTACCTTGGAATAAGTATCAGTTAAGGAACAGTGAGACCTAGATAGAGCAGTGTTTCCAAACTGTGGGTTGCAACCCAATGCTCGCTGTTGCCATCCCTATGGGACTTCTTAGATCTGTGGCAGCTATTTAGCTGATGCAAAACCAGGAAGCCTGGTGTAATGCTGGGTAGGGGTTTAGGATATGGTAGAGACCTGCTCTGCCAATCCTGCCCCCCTGGACCTGATCTGCCTCCCCTTTCCACCCTCCCCAGAATGCCCTCCAGCCACTCTCTCCTGCCACCTCCCACATAGCCCAGTGCAACCTTACTTGTGGCCAGTTGGCGCTGCTCCTGGATACAGCACTGGCAGGCTGGCAAAGGCTGTTGGACTGGCCAGCAGTTCACAAATAGGTGCAAACATGCTTTATGGCATGCTTTATGGTTCTGAGCTGTCTGTGACAGATCAGGAGAGAGATCTTGGGGTGGTGGTGGACAGGTCGATGAAAGTGTCGACCCAATGTGCGGCGGCAGTGAAGAAGGCCAATTCTATGCTTGGGATCATTAGGAAGGGTATTGAGAACAAAACGGTTAGTATTATAATGCCGTTGTACAAATCTATGGTAAGGCCACACCTGGAGTATTGTGTCCAGTTCTGGTCGCCGCATCTCAAAAAAGACATAGTGGAAATGGAAAAGGTGCAAAAGAGAGCAACTAAGATGATTACGGGGCTGGGGCACCTTCCTTATGAGGAAAGGCTACGGCGTTTGGGCCTCTTCAGCCTAGAAAAGAGACGCTTGAGGGGGGACATGATTGAGACATACAAAATTATGCAGGGGATGGACAGAGTGGATAGGGAGATGCTCTTTACACTCTCACATAATACCAGAACCAGGGGACATCCACTAAAATTGAGTGTTGGGCGGGTTAGGACAGACAAAAGAAAATATTTCTTTACTCAGCGCGTGGTCGGTCTGTGGAACTCCTTGCCACAGGATGTGGTGCTGGCGTCTAGCCTAGATGCCTTTAAAAGGGGATTGGACGAGTTTCTGGAGGAAAAATCCATTATGGGGTACAAGCCATGATGTGTATGCGCAACCTCCTGATTTTAGGAATGGGTTAAGTCAGAATGCCAGATGTAGGGGAGAGCACCAGGATGAGGTCTCTTGTTATCTGGTGTGCTCCCTGGGGCATTTGGTGGGCCGCTGTGAGATACAGGAAGCTGGACTAGATGGGCCTATGGCCTGATCCAGTGGGGCTGTTCTTATGTTCTTATGTTCTTATGTTGACACTTGGAGCTGATGCAGGGATGGCTATGCTGGCTCACAAACAATTTAGGATTGTGCTGTCCGTCAGTAACAGTTAGACACTGGTTTGTGATCCGTTAGATCGCCAACTGGAAGTGGGTCACAATCACTATTTTCAATTGTTCAGAGGTGCAGGGATCTCAGCAGAGGGGAGTTGTGGGCTCCCCACACTTCCTAGAAGGCCCTGAAAAACCCCTTTTATCCTATGCAGTGGTGCTTTTGTGGCTATCAGGTTGCTGCCTTTGCCCTTCCTCCTCAGCCACTTACCCCAGTTTACAAACTCCCAGAGAGTATTTTCAAACTCCCAGAGAGTTTGGGAACTGCTGACTTAGAGGGGAAAAAACTTTTTGTAGTAGTAAAGAAGGGAGGTTTCCTCTCTCCACACTGCTTGCTATATTTAACATGTTTAAATGAAATATATGTTCAGCCCAAACATCTGTGCTTGGTTATGAGGATAGTGTACATATTTAATGAATATTTATGGTTAGCATATTGAAATAAAGCAGAGTTCTCTCCTAAAACCCAAGGAAATAATGGACCTTGTTAAAGATAAAAATCATTCATTTCTTATGTTATTGGGCTTTGAAGGCAATCACTTGATACACTGAAAAATTCAAGGCCATTTTAGAAACTTTATTTTAATAGTATTAGTATCATGCAAAGTATAATACATAAATTGAAGTAACTATAATTACTGGCACATTGGTTCTTTAAGAAAAATCAGTTGTAGCCAAATTTCTTTTTCCCCCCTGATAGTTATTCTGTTAAAGAAATCTGACTATGTTGGATCAAAACAATATTGTCATGTACACCTTTTAAAACAAAGGCTTTTACAGTAATAGTGAAATGTGATGGTAACAGTGGTAGCTTTTTCCAATAATTCTGTATCACCTAAAGGGAAGATAATCTGTTTTTCAAAGCTGTGTTTTTGTTTTAAACTTAGTTATAATTTTTCACCTTAATCTCCATTATTATTTATTGTTATTGCTAAAGAAATGCACAGCTTTGCGGGGTCAAAAGCATGTGAAGGACTGCATGGCTGTTGTGGTTCTTTTGCCAGGAGTGCATATTTTTAGATGAAACACAACATGTGTCGGTTCTTAGTCAGGTAGTATCAAAAAGCCCTATGGCAGGGGTGTCAAACTCATTTCACACAGCTGACCAAATGGCATTAATGACTCCTGTTGAGGGCCGGAAGTGATGTCATTAGGGAGGAAGCAGTGTCAGCTACAATTGCAGAAGAGAAAATATGCAAATCTTGGTCATATTTCAAGATGTGGGAGAGCCCAACTATCATGCCTTTTCAACTGTAACACCTCAGCACTGTCCAGCAGCTGAGAGCCCAAGGGCTGGATAAAAAACTTCTGTGGGGCCACATCCAGCCCCCAGGCCTTAGGTTTGACACCCCTGCCATATGGTGTTACAGGCTGTATTTAGAGCCTTGAAGATTTCCACTATCTAGTGGGGGGCAAATGTCCCAGAGTGTCACGCCTCCAGCGACGCCTTCCTCCCCCCGCCTCCCCCCCTCCACGCCTTCCTCCCCCCCACCCCCATCCAGGGACCTTTGGAGAGCCAGGGAGACAACATGCTGCCTCCTTGGCTCTCCGGAAGGCCAAAAATCGCTACTTCCAGTTTTCAACCGAAAACCGGAAGTAGTGATTTTCAGCCTTCAAGAGGCCTCCTTAGGCCCCTGGACAGCAGGGGGGAGCATTCAGTGGGAGGAGGGTAGCTTCCTGCTGTCCTGGCCCTGGGGGCACCGGGGCTGGGATTGCTAGTGATCTTGAATACTATGATGACTTCAGCATAAAAAAAGTCTGAGATAACTGGATATTACGTGCTGCCCCCTCCCCTCAGAAGCTGGCACATAATTGTGAAAATGTGCATATTTTCTTAATTTGTAAGGTTCTGCTTCTTTTATGGCTCAAGCCTAATGTTGGTTTACGCTGGCAGAGCTCATGTTCCACTAGCGTAAAGTGATGCCGCAAGCAGTGAGTGACTGGGTCCACACTCTGATGGACCGAGGTTGCCTGTCAGAGCAGGTAAGGCAGCACAGGATGTGAGAGAGAGCCTCTGTGTTTTGTAGTCTTGAGTGTGAACCCTGCATTTCCTGTGCGATTGCTTACTGGGAGGATGTCACTTGAGCTCCTGAATTTCCTACTCTTGGAAATCGAATGGGCTTCAATGAATGATCTCAGAGCTTAGGTTCTTTGTTACTGTTCAATTTGGAATAAGATGATGCTCAAACAACAAAAGGTAATAGCTACCGCATCTGGATGCCTCAGTAGCCTCTTGGGACATTGAGGCATTGCGGCTGCAATCCTATTCACACTTGCTTGGGAGTAAGCCCCATTGACTATAATACGATTTACTTCTGAGTAGACGTGCATAGGATTGGGCTGTACTAAAGCTTCTGGGTTGCAGAAACTTTCAATAAAAGTGAAAAGTAGGTAAACCATAGGGAAAAGTTGGAGATTTTCACGTAACTAGTTATTTCCTGTTGGCATGGAGGTGGAATATGCACCCCAAGACCTAATTCTAATTGAATCATGGATGGAATATAAGGAAAGAAGTAGTATTTACATAGGCTTTGAGAAACCCATTCAGAATATTTTCAAATGGCTTAACTGTAGTCTTGTTAATCCATTTAGGTTTGGTGACTGGGTCTTTCATTTACTATGATAGTTTGATATTGGCACAATAAGGGGAAGCATATTATTTTCTGCTCTCTTAATATTGTTTTTTGTGTTCTGGAACTTCAGCGCTTAAACATCCAGGGTAACTT
The DNA here is from genome assembly GCF_035046505.1 of Tiliqua scincoides. Lineage (NCBI taxonomy): Eukaryota > Metazoa > Chordata > Lepidosauria > Squamata > Scincidae > Tiliqua > Tiliqua scincoides. The sequence goes on from NC_089826.1 coordinate 67,178,156, forward strand.
TACAGTATATGTTGGATTAGATTCTGGGGTATACGAACAGGTTTGATCACTATGATTTAAGGCCAGAGAGGTCAGAGGTAGCTGTGTAGCTGACAGGCAGTCAGCCTGCCACCCGCTCCAACCCAGTAGTAATTGCAGTGACATGATGACATCACCGCAGTTACTTCTGGGATAGTTGGAGCGAAGCTGGATACTTCTGAAGAAGTGGCAAGCTTTGCTCCAAATGACCATGCCAAGAGAGGCTGCAGGGGCAGGCAGGAAAACCTTATTTGGCCGCTTCTTCGGAAGCTGCCAGCTTTGCTCCAAACGACTGCAGCACGGCTGCTAGGGAGGGGACCAGCATCATGGCAACTAGATTGCTGCAGTGGGGGCCAGTGCTGCTCTGGGTCCTGTGACACCCCCAGTTGTGCAACTGATCAGAAGATTATGTACCCAAAAACAACTCTTCCCAAATTCAAAACATTAGGAGGAAACGGAATTTCATTAACTCCACAATATGAAAATTTCTATTTTGCATCTAAGAAAAGAAAAAAAAATTGATGGCAGCCGCAAGATCTTTTCATTCACATATTGTAGTCCATTCTGCTCCACAACAGAGCACACAAAATGTTTTGCATGCATCCAGGGGCAACCCCTGGATAGTTAATGGCCACATCTGTGAAAATGAACTTGCCGCTGGTTACCATCCCTGAATGTAGATTCAGCTGTTAGCACCTTGTTGTTGACTGCTCTTTTATCAGACTTGAGTTTTGTATTTTAATTAAAGTAACTGTTCTAAAACATGAGGGCAGAATGCTTGAAAACTACTTTGTGTTGCTTAATGAGTTACCAAAGGATAGGCATCTTATAAGAATCAGAACTTATTTCTAGAGTAATTGAACTTGTTTGGTATCCAGACTGAGATCCCTGATGGCAAATAATTCTTCAATGTGTACGTTTTTATAAACTAATGGTGTGGTTGTTTTTTTTTGGGGGGGGGGCACTTATGATCTAGTCAGAACAAGTGGGTTTGTGAATTGGAAGGATTAGATATTATAGCTTGGTCTTACCACATGTCTTAAATATGCATTTGAACTTGTATAATGTATAAAGGGTATATATTTGAAATTCAGAGCAGAGGTTATGCTCGATGACTCAATTGAGAATATGTGCTGCTGCCTCTGGGAAATACAGTTTGGGACCACCCTCACAAATAGCAATTTTATTTTTGTTCTCTGTCATAGGGCTGGATAGGACCCAGTGTTCAATCTCTGCTCTTAAGAAAGCATGCTGCCCCTTTTAGGGCTAACTAACACTATAATCTTGTGTATGCTTACTCTGAAGTAAGTGCCACTGTGTTCTATGAAGCTTACTCTTGGGTAAGCATAGATAGGATTGTAGCTTAAAGGAATGCGCTAACTAAACCCTAAGCAGGCTCAGACTGAATACCTGGTTATTTTATGATTAGAGGCAGTCTAAAATGGTTTTATATTTTCATAGATTGCAATATTATCCTTAAAAAAGGGCTGAAAGGGTGTTATGTGTTTTTATTCCAAATTAATATTTTAATCCATTTTAAAGCATTTTTATTTAATGTAATCACTAAGTGGTATATATGTTTTTATGCCTGTGGCTGTCAGCAGGCATAGCCGTAGGAATAAAACAAGCATAAAGCACACTCACACACCCCGAAGATCACAACTACATAGTCAACTACAGTAGAACCTCTTTAAGTTGACCACCCAAGGGACTGGAGGAAATTGGTCAACATAGGGTAGTGGTCAACATACGGGGAAAAAAAGGCATTTAAATATTATCATGTTTAGCTCCCAGGACAACAAATACAAGGCCAAGTTATTATTTAGATTGGATTTTTAAAAAGTTTTATTGCAAATATCAATGAGAATTGATCCTCTTGTGATGCTTACTATTTATATCATCTATATCTATATCAAGAGACAGAGAATAAACAGCCCACAATCAGTGTTTAAAAAAACCCTGAAAATTCATAAGCTTAAAAAAAATTGTAAGTTAAAAAAATACTTGGTTTCATAGCAGACAGGCAGACCAATGCTATCCCTTGCCAGCCCGTAGCATGTAGCATGTTACATAGCCCCAACAGCTAAAAAGCAAACACTTTTTTGCTTAGGCTGCCTGGCCTCCACTGGGTCTCCTCAGATTCACTAAATGCCAGAAGGTGTTTGATACGGTCCCTCACTAAAAGCTGTTGAGAAAACTCCACAGTCGGGGAATAAGAGGACAGGTCCTCTCATGGATTGGGAACTGGTTGAGGACCCAGAAACAGAGAGTGGGTGTCAGTGGGCAATTGACAAAAAAAGTGGAGAGAGGTGGAAAGTGGAGTGCCTCAAGGATCTGTCCTGGGACTGGTGCTTTTCAACATCTTCATAAATGACCTGGAAACAGGGATAAGCAGGGAGGTGGACAAGTCTGTGGATAACACTAAACTTTTCTGAGTGGTGAAGACTGGAAGGGATTGTGAAGTGCTCCAGAAGGATCTATGCACAAGCAACCTCACAACTTGGTACATGTCCAAGTACAGTTGGCAGCCGGCGCAGTTCTGTCAGCTATGTGCAGTGTGCCCACCTATAAAAACCCTTTCGCATACACGCTAGCAGGCATAGGAGAGGGATTGTCACATGGCTTCTTGCTAGTATCATGTTCAGTGGGCAACTTACGGAGGGTAAATTAATACTCTGTGCATTGGTCTGTGCAGTGGTCGAAGTGGTCAAGATACAACTTACAGAGGTGGTCAATTTGGAGAGGTTGGTCTCCCATAGTGTATATGCAGTGTCTGTCCATACTGTGAAAATTAGGTCAACTTAAGGAGATGGTCATTATAGAGAGGTGGTCAGCTTTGGAGGTTCTACTGTATTTGAATTAAACTTACAGGAGCCATTTAAGATTTGCATGATACTTGTATGAATAACTACCATGAACCCAATGCTGCCAAACACAAACAAATTAAGACATTGCCAAATCAAAACATTGAGAAAATAGCAACTTAAACCAACAGAATTGAACATAGCATTGAATTGCTATGGAAACAAACTGGTTTTAAAGTGTGGGGGGAAAACACACACCCAAACATAGCAAGGAATCATTAACCATTTGCTTACTCATGAGTAAACACAAACGTGTAGCTAAGTTTCCCTTTCCATATGGTTCAATACATTTATCAACTTGTAAGAGGGACTACCTTCTCAAATGTTTTTGGGGCCTGTGTTCTTCAGATCGGGACTATTCTGGTGGTGTTGCATTCCTCTAGGCCTGTTGTTTCCAATGGACCAAGACATGGTTGCCTACTCATGAATAAATGTACACTGTGGCTCAGTTTCACTGTCCATAGGGCTCCATATGGTTTCCTTGGCAGCTTCTGAGCATGCTCAGAAGACTCTACAACCAGTTCAAGCAACAGAGCTCCAAGGGAGTTAGAGGCTTAGAAGCACATTCAGAAGCACTCAGAATGATCCACAAACATTCCACAGCCACTTTAATAGGTACATGGCAGTGTTTTTTTTTTGTCAATTGAGCAGGATATTGTGTTTTATCATTTTATAAGCCCAATTTGGTGTTATGGTGATGTTATTTTGCAAATACCATTTTAGACTCCCCTATTTATGATGCATTTGTAACATAGTCAAAGATATAATATTAGAAACTTATGCCTTGCATATTTTAGCATGCAGAGTAGACCGACCTTAGGGTTGTAGAGCTTTCTTTGCTCCTATTGTCTGTTTAAGGTCAAATGTGTTTTAAAGTGACAGGACTGCATAATTCCCATGCAGGGTGCAGCACTAATATTTTTTACTTGGTTGTCATGCTTGGATATGAAACTATCTTGTATGATTTAGTTTTTAATGCATTTTGCAAGTGGGGGGAAAAAGACAGAGTATTGAGCCTCTGAAGCATTATAGGATTTTGCCACCTAGTGGCAGGAAAAGAAAACCATTTGTCTTTTTTGGAGATGTTCCTTTCATCCTCTGCATGATCCCGCCTCCTGATCTGTAAAGTTACTGTATTTCTGAGATTTGAAGAGCCAAATGTGGATGTTTCCTTGCTGTTTGAACAGCTTCCCTATTGGCATAGAAGAGTTTCAGAGGGAACAGGCATGAATGTAATACAAACCTCAGGTTAAAGCTAAAGAGTTAATCATAGCCAGAAAGAAATTTAGTATTCAGGGTAGTCCACTCTATACCTGTCATCAGACTTTAATGGTTAATCTTTTATTATTTGCTTCTATGTAGAGAATAAAAGATCTAAGAAATCACAGAAGGTAGGAATTGTTGAGTTGCTCTTGCCTGTTGTGGAGCTAAGGATGCTATGAGCTGCTTCCATCTGCTGAGCAGTTGAGGTCATTACATTAAAAAAATTATAAAGTGGGACCCCCACGAGGAATTTTGGGGGGACAAGCAAGTGGGAAATGGCCCTGTCAATAGTACTGTAGTGTGAGGCTGCTGAGTTCTTGGACCAGGTGAGCAGAACTTTGTGCATGTAGCCCTAAACCTTAGTAGTTCATGGTTGGGGATAGAGACATGTTTTGTGTTGTGTTTAGTGTTTGAGTGTTAGGCTTCCTATTTTGAGTGCAAAGCTGTTCTGTTGATTCAGAGTCAGTTAGGCCCTTGGACACCAGTGCAACTTCAGCAGTAAAGAGGGAGCTATTTTTCTGCACTTCCTCCGCTGTGGGCAAAAAGGTGTTCTTTGGATATGTATGTGTGGGTGGGATTGGGGGTCTTGAACTTGGGTACAGGGATTCCTAGAAGGTCTTTGCTTTTGCCCCTTCTTTGCTGGTGTCACTGTAGCTCCCATAGGAGGTGGGTGTAATATGACATTCTTGTGTTGTGTGAGTGTGTAGTGTCCTTGAGATACTTCCCCATGGTTAACAGAGGTGCTCGACGCTGTGCTGCTCATTCCTAGTGGCTGGCGGGGGAGAGCATTCCCCCCAGCATCAGCAGCTTGTTGGCTCTGCACCTGCCCCTTCTTCATTCATCATGGTGGTTCTTCTGTGGCTGCTGGCATTGAGGTTGGGTGAATGCTCGAGCTGGCTCCTGAGACATGGCACACAGCTATAGTGCCACTGATGTGCAAATGTCAGGCTAGTGCTCAGTGGGTGACCAACTGTGTCAGTTTTTCCATGTATGCTGTCAGTGTTGCTGGGAAGGGTTATTACCATGAGATCTATGCTGGTCCCAAATTACCCTATGAGATCCCAAATTACCATGAGATCTATGCTGGTGTGGCATTGCCTTGATGGGCTTAGAATATCATGGTATTGGCTTGGTGTCCAAGTAGGATTGGACCATTAGTGTATTAACTATAATTCCCATATACTTTATCTGAAGTGGGCATTCATTTGTAGAAGAGGAAAATTGCTTTCCCTTCCTTAAATTGTCTCTCATCATATGGTTTCCTTATGCTTTACCTTCAATGTCTATAACTTTGGGTCTATAACTTTGACATTTACAAGTTCAAGTTAGTATTATTAGCCTTGGGTACAGTTTAAAACAGTTTCTAGATGAAAATAAGAGGGTTTTGAGGGCCCAATCCTATCCAATTTTCCAGTGGCGGTGCAGCTTTGCCAATAGAGCATGCACTGCATCCAGTGGTGGGAAGGTAGTCACAGAAGCCTCCTCAAGGTAAGGGAACATTTGTTCCCTTACCTCGGGGCTGCATTACAGCTGCACCAGTGCTGGAAATTTGGATAGGCTTGGGTCCTGAGTCTGTACTTGAGAAAGGATTGCTGAAATATAGTTAAATTCTGTCCTTGCACTCAAGGAAATCACAATGTTGTAGACCTTCAGTGTGCACTAAGTGTGATCCACAGTGCACTTGAGCCGATGAATGCTTGTACAGTACAATAATAATTATGCATAGTAGAGTCTGAAGATTTTGCAATTTGGGTAGTCTCCAATAACTGTTGTTGCACACACAGATATGGCATTTAAAAGATGTTCAATGTTTCTCCTCCTGGATTTCTGAAAATATGTTATCAATGAAACGTTTGACTTGGAATATAAATGTGCTATAACTGTATCAATATTCACAGAATAAAAATGTAGTTTACCTTCATAGTTATGTGACGAGGTTGCCAGAATGTCTATAACTGACCAGTCTTAACACTGTGGCTTTTCAGTTAAATCATTGACCTCTAGCTGGTGTATTATAATCTACAACGATTACACATGATGGATCACATGAGCGATACCACAATAATTTCCTTTGTGAACGTGGTGTCTTAAGCCCTATAAAGAGGAGCAAGATGGAAAGGTTAGGAGAAGAAGAGAAAGAGACATATACTGTATATTTTAGAAGTGGGTCCCATTTTTCTGGCTGGGGTGTCACATAGAGCCCAGTTCTGAAAAAAAAATGAAGACTAAATTGTTAAATGAATTGTCTTATCAATGTTATTTCCTGGATTAGTAAAAATAGCCTGTGTTAGTTTTGGAGGGTGTACTGTATTAAACAAAGATGGAATGTTTTCCTTTGTAAACAACCTATTTCTAAACAGCTGGGATACATATCACACATTCAATGACTAAGTATATTGAGTTAGTCATTGTCGCAGACACTGAAGTATGTCTTAAAACATTATCAGGAATTCTAGATCGAAGGAACATTTTGTGATTGTGCGTTGTGTCTGAACTTTTTATTTTTTGTTCCCTATAGGTCAATATTAAACAAATAATCTTGTGGCTTAAGATGGTTGTCATTTGCCACAAGCTTACAAGATGTTGGTCTGCAGGAAATGTTTGATCCAGTCATAAGTTACGGGTTTACTTTTGTGGGTTTGGCAAGTTGGAATTCTGCTCTGCATGTCGGTTGACCACAGCAGGCAGGCTTGGGTGCACTTTATCCTATTTAAACGTATCCAGCTGTAATGCACATTGGGAAATACACTGTGCCTCCAGTCACACTTACAAAGTTATGAGGAAATGCAACACTTGGCATGTTTTCTTATCATCTGCTGAGCGTAAATATCATAGCCCATCTTTTTATAATTAAGATTTGGTTTTGCTATGCTCTGGCTTACCCTTATAAAAAACAATGCAGAAAGGAAGACTTCAAACCTTTTATTCAAATGTGTGACATAAATTTATAAATGGCCACTTCTCCTATGTGGTGAATAATACAGGTAGAACGAGATATTAAAAGTAAAACAGAGCTGACATCACTCTGTCTCCTGGCCCTTTCTTCCTGCTAATGTGTACTTCGGTGCATTGCATTATGGGATGTCACCACATTGCATGTTTCCCCATTCCCATCTCACACCATTGACTGGCAGGGATGGAGTGATGTGTGTAGTACTTCATACTGCAAGGAAGAAAGTCAAGGAGGCAAAGAACAATGGTGGCTCATGCATCACTTTATCACATTTAGATCCACCCAAAGAATTGTCTCCAGGTAACCAAGAGGGACATGGAATTAAGCGAACAGAATTTTTTAAAATTATTATTTTCAAACTCTCAGTGTTTCATAAATGTTTGATAGAGGTAGATACAGGCAGACAGGCTAAGTTTGCATAGACTAATAATTTTTGTAGACTTACTTACAATGCTTGATTAATGTTTAGCAGCATTTTGTTTTGTCAGAGATGCAGTGGTACTCTGTACCTTTCTCCTGGGGGCTGGGGATAAGAATAGGCCCTCAGTTTGGCTGTACTTGTTGTAAGAGACGACTAAACAGCCACTGGGTAGATGGGACTTGTTAGCCTGGGAAGGCAGCTCATCTGAGAGAAGGAAAACTCTGATCCCAAACCTCCACTGCCTTGTGGCTACATCCAGTTATGGAAAAGGCTTCAGGAATCAACCGCAAGGCAAAATCCGGAGCCAGAGTCCCTGAGGCAGTTCATGGCTGAACACAGTCACGTTCTGGCAACTCCTGTGATGCCGCTGGAACCAACTGTATTGGCTTCTGCCTTTCCATTGGCCCATTTCAGCGATGTGGAGAGGGGGGATTTGCTGCATGGGAAACAGTCTATCCTCCATATCTACTTTACCCAGGCTTCACGTGCTGGAGAGGACACTCTTTTCCAGAACCACCATTCAGAGCGCGATACCATGGTCTTCCAAGACTGAAGGATGCCAACAGTGGTACTCTGGAGTAATGACTGTTTCTAAGATGCTTTCAGTTTGTAGGTAAGGTTGAATATACAGGTGGGCCCTTTTGATCCACAGGTTCAGAAACCTGTGAATTTGACTCACTGTGGGTTACAAACTCATGCTGGAGGACGCCACGTGACCTCCCTGTCGCAACTGGAAGCACCTTCCAAGTTGCATCCAGGAGGCTTTCTGAGGCTGGAGAAGCTGCATGCTTTTTTTCTATAGCTGAAAATGTCCAGAAGAAATTGTTGTGTGAACTTTGTAAATATCCAACTACCTGGTCTGGTGTGTGTTGAAAACATGCTCAGTGGGGAGATATAAATCATATTTTTCAAGGTCTTTTTTTTTAAATAGGTTTTTGCTCTAGGGATTGGCTGCTGCCTTCAACTGAATGAAACAATACTGCTCCCCCCTTTTTTTCTTTGAACTTGCAAACTATTGTTACCACTAGGATTTGGAAGAACTCCAGGAATGTTATAGCCTTGGGATATTCCCAGATGTTTTCAATTGAAAACCCACTGTCTCCACACACCATGCCCCGGGAAACATATGTCTAAACCAGTTTATCCTATTGCTTAAAAAAAAAAATTCCTTAAAGGAGAAATTGAGGCCACTAGGTTTCTTAAGATCACCCTGATGTATCCATTGCCTGTTATTTGAACGTGCAGTGATTGTTGATGGTCTTCCTTAACAGTCACTCTTAACATTGTTCGCTGTAACTTCTTTGGCAGAGTTGTATGTATCAAGAAATGAAACAAAATCATGTTTTGTTTTCTATACATTCTCCTAATATTGTAGGAGAAGGAATTACAGCTGATAATTAATACCTGTATTCCTTTCCAACTTGTTTTTATTAAAAGCTATTTTTGTAAGATTATCTTTATCGGTAAGGAAAACCATCAGGAAACTACCTCTGCATTAAAGTATTAATTCAAAACCAATTAACCCTCAATGTAAGGGTCTTGTCTTTTGATCAAGATAACTTAATCCCATCACCCGTAAGGAAATGCTTGTAACTTGTCATGTCAAATGTACAGTTTCAACACATTTTTACAGTCCTGATCTTTTCAAATTGGGGCTATTGAAATAAAAGAAGAATATGTCAAATGGTTGACTTGATAATGGTGGTATCTATCTCTTTATTGAAAGTCCCTTATTTTGAAAAATGATTTTGTATTGGTTGATATGACAGAATCAATAACCAAGATAAAAACACATATAGGAACATTTTTCTTTTAAATACGTGTACCAAAAATTAATTTGGCCCTTGGTCAGTTCCCAAGAACTTGGTCACAAATATCCCCTTCCCCCGAAGAGCTGGCGGCGGCTGCCCAGCATACTCAGGATATATGGTTGGTATTTTGGCGCAGCTGCTTCTCTGGGTACCCGGCAACTCAGGATTAGGGTGTACGAAATATTATCTCTAATGATTTATTTAAAAGGTTTTATACCATCTTTATTATGCTCCAGGTGGTATGCATTAACTTAGGAACAAAAATAATAGGAAGTATAAAACATATGAATCAAACCACTTTAAATCAACGCCTTATGGCAATAGAATTGTCTTAGGTATATTCCGCTGAAATAGTCTATTTAAGTATGTAATAGCCTATTGTCTATATGAGTATTGTCTAAAATGCTGCAAAGAGATCATCGTCACTGAGCTGCATGAAATCCTCTGTCTCTGCTGGAGAGAAGGTGGAGTACCTCAAGACATGAGGGATGCAAACATCATCACGCTGTACAAGAACAAAGGTGATAGGGATGACTGCAACAACTACCGCGGCATCTCTCTCCTTAGCGTTGTAGGAAAGCTGTTTACCCGAGTTGCACTAAAGAGGCTCCAGGTACTTGCAGAGAGCGTCTATCCAGAATCGCAGTGTGGATTCCGAGCCAACAGGTCCACCACTGATATGGTATTCTCCCTTAGACAACTGCAGGAGAAATGCAGGGAACAACGACAGCCACTCCTTATAGCCTTCATAGATCTCACAAAGGCTTTCCACCTGGTCAGCAGAGATGGCCTCTTCAAGATTCTCCCCAAGATCGGATGTCCACCCAGGCTCTTCAGCATCATCAGATCTTTCCACAAGGACATGAAGGGCACTGTTGTCTTCGATGGCTCCACATCAGACCCTTTTGACATCCGAAGAGGAGTGAAGCAGGGCTGTGTTCTTGCGCCAACCTTGTTTGGGATTTTCTTCGCTGTCCTGCTGAAGCAGGCCTTTGGAACTGCAACAGAAGGCATCTATCTCCAGACCAGATCAGACGGAAAGCTCTTCAACCTCTCCAGACTGAGAGCAAAGTCCAAAGTCCAGCTGAAATGTCTGCATGACTTCCTCTTTGCCGACGATGCAGCTGTCACTACCCACTCTGCCAAAGATCTCCAGCAGCTCATGGATCGTTTTAGCAAGTCCTGCCAAGATTTTGGACTGACAATCAGCCTGAAGAAAACACAAGTCATGGTTCAGGATGTGGACTCACCTCCCTGCATTACAATCTCTGCGCATGAACTGGAGGTTGTCCATGACTTTGTGTACCTTGGCTCAACGATCTCCGACACTCTTTCTCTCGATACCGAGCTAAACAAGCGCATCGGTAAAGCAGCTACCACGTTTTCCAGACTCACAAAGAGAGTCTGGTCCAACAAGAAGCTGACGGAATATACCAAGATTCAGGTCTACAGAGCTTGCGTCCTGAGTACACTTCTGTACTGCAGTGAGTCATGGACACTTTGCTCACAACAGGAGAGGAAACTGAACGCTTTCCACATGCGCTGCCTCCGACGCATCCTCGGCATCACCTGGCAGGACAAAGTTCCAAGCAACACAGTCCTGGAACGTGCTGGAATCCCTAGCATGTATTCACTGCTGAAACAGAGACGCCTGCATTGGCTCGGTCATGTCGTGAGAATGGATGATGGCTGGATCCCAAAGGATCTCCTCTATGGAGAACTTGTGCAAGGAAAGCGCCCTACAGGTAGACCACAGCTGCGATACAAGGACATCTGCAAGAGGGATCTGAAGGCCTTAGGGATGGACCTCAAGAAGTGGGAAACCCTGGCCTCTGAGCGGCCCGCTTGGAGGCAGGCTGTGCAGCATGGCCTTTCCCAGTTTGAAGAGACACTTTGCCAACAGTCTGAGGCTAAGAGGCAAAGAAGGAAGGCCCATAGCCAGAGAGACAGACCAGGGACAGACTGCACTTGCTCCCGGTGTGGAAGGGATTGTCACTCCTGAATTGGCCTTTTCAGCCACACAAGACGCTGTGCCAGAACCACCTTTCAGAGCGCGATACCATAGTCTTTCGAGACTGAAGGCTGCCAATACAATTGTCTATATGAGGTCTTTCCACCACCACCCCCCCATCTTCTTGCAACTTCAAATTCCAACTGAACAAGTAATTTGAATATCAGTTACTATTTCCTTGGAGGTAGGTATCTATATATTCTAGAAGTAGTCTCAAATCACGTTGTGATTGCTTTCCAGGATGACTGAATTGTCTGACAATTCCACCACATCTGAAAGTCTCCTACATTAGTATTCTGATCACATTTGTGTGGTTCACACCTTTCCATTTTGTTTCTTCAGTTTGACAGATGTGAAGTACTATCTGTATAGAACTTTAAAGTGATTCACTCTAAAGGTAATCCTAATTGAATAACTTATTTCGTTCAAGAAAATCAACCCATGCTTTGGTTCCGAAATATGTTTCCCACACTCTTCATTCTATGTATCTTTCATTCTCTGTAAGTACTGTACTCTTTTTAAGTAGTGTACTCTTTACCTCCCTTCTTCACCTCAGTTAACATATCAAATTTTAGAAAGATAGCCTTTTCCTATCTGTAGATTAACTAACAGTGTCTCGAAGGTGACACATTAGTTGTTTGTTTTTAGAAAGCACAAGTTAAATGGATGAATTGTTTGCGTTATTATTAGAAAAGTGTACACAACTTCATCAAGTAGTCATCAAGATATTGAATACTCAGTAATGTGTCCTGACGGATGAGGCTACGTTTTATGCTAATTGGAGGTCTTAGTTTGGATGTGACACATTTTCCTTCATTAGTTGCACAAAGTAGGGGAGGGGAGAAGACTGAAACTATTGCTCTACTTCTCAAGCTTTATCTCTGAGTCTTTTGGCATTTAAATCGAACAATAACTTCTCTTTTTTGAAAGTGTGCCAAAATACACAGCCAGAGTTGGGTTTAGAACAATTATACCATCAAAGTGGTTTGAGGGGTTGGAATGAAACTGGAAAATAAGCTTAAATTGCTCAAGAAATACTTATGTCTTTAAAACTGGCTGTCTGACTTTTAAAATATGCATTTGCATGTTTTGCTTTGAAAAATGATGGGAATTTAAATATCATTAATCCAGAGGAGGATAATGCTTTGTGACTCAAAAGTACGGGGTTACTTGCAGTACCAGACTGCACTGATTGTTCTTAGTGAGGACACTAATATTTGGCTATTTTTCAATTTCTTATTCTATATACAAGGTTGCTTTACATGTGATGATTTTCTGCATGAGAATCTCTTCCATGTAGGAAGCTGGCATGTACTGCACAACATGCAAGCAACTCTATGAACATTATTAGTTCTGAGATGACTTCATTTATAGGAAAGAGGAAAAGGGTGGCACTCAAGCACACCAGTGGTGTGTAGTCTAAATCAGTTCCCTATCTTTTGTAACAGCAACTATTAAGAATCAAGTCTGTACCTGTCTGGAGAGAGTTTGACAGAATTTTAGGACCTTTTTCATATATAGGAGGCAAGGCTATACATTGATGGTCTGTTGCCATGACACACCGCTCTGGGAGGTAAGTGCAACCTCTGGGGGGTGGGGGGAGGAACCAGGGTAGGAGGGGGGCAGGATCGGCAGAGTTGTGCTCTGTGGTATCCTGAACTCTGTGTCAGGCCATTTGGACATGTAGTCTCTCAAGTCAGTGCAGTGTAGTCAGTGCAGACTTTAGAAACCCCATTGCAGTGCTTGGGGCTTTCCCTGAGGGAAGGGAATGAAAGTCCCCTTCCCCCAAGGAGACCTCTGGCTGCTTCCTGACACCCACTGGGTACAGCAGTAGCCACTTTGGAGCCACTGTGTAAATGTGTTAGGAGACAAGCTACAATGTTCTGTAGCTTTATGTAGCTTTATGTAGCTTCTGTAGCAATGTTCATACAATGCCTGAAAGATTCAGCTAGAATTCAGCAAAAACCCACCAATGAGCACACAGCAGTAGTCAACCCTCAAGGTCTAAAACATGAGAGATAAAACTATAGCCCTACTAGCAGATGGAACTGTGGAGGAAAAATGACATTGGCTCAAAATTTTTTTGTTAAATACATATACTGTACTTTAAATTTGTTAGCACCTTATCACTTCTCTAGACATCTGATTTCACATGTAGAAATAAATGTAAAAAGATTATTTTTCATATCTTATTTTTTCCAGCAAAGGCATGACTATAAAACCTTAGATTGTGTAAGGCCTCAAATATGCCAGTTTACTATATTTTATTCTCAGTTTTTGGTAATGCTATTCTCAGCATATTTAAAAGTTCCCACTACTCCCACAAAGTAAACTAACAGCTTTTGGAAAGAGCTGCATGTAGCTCATGTAGAAAAATTAGAACTAGAAAAGGAAATTGTTTTTCTTGGGGTCTCCTTATGTTAAATTATCATGCCTTGGCAATAAATTTGTCACTTTGCTAGAACTTTTGTGGGTATTAATTTATTTTACATTACAGCACTGTGCTGTAACTACTATTTATGGCAGAGATTCTCAAACTGGGGCATTGCGACACCCCAGACTCAGTACCTCTGCCCCTTTAAGGGAAAGTGTGGGGGAAATGCAACTATATGATCCCCAGGTTCACGCCGCTGCCAGAGGTGCAGAGGGCTTTATCTCACTTACATGGATGCAGCAGCAGGCTCCCAGTGGTGCAGGGAGCCCTGTGGAAGGCTCCATAGAGCTCCCTAAGCTGCGGAGAATAACAAAATGATAGCGACCCACTACCAGTTTTGCGATCGCCAACCGGAAGTGGGACACAATTGTTACTTTGACATTCTCTACAGCTTGGGGAGCCCTGTGGAGCCCACCAGGAGCCTGCTGCTTCCATGTAAGTGAGAGAAAGCCCTTTGCACGCCTAGCTGTGGCTTGATCCTGGGGATTGCATTGCTGCATTCCCCCCTCCCCTGGAACAATTTACTGTGGCCCCTGAACTCTGGCTGAGTTTGGGAACCACAGATTTATACTTCAACCACAGATTGAAGTGCTATATAAGACATTTCTTTCAAGTTGTTATTCATACGCTTGAACACAACCTGGCATCCAGCTTCTGGATAACGGTGGAGGTTGATGTTGTTTACCTACACACAAGTTTTGCGCAATTTTACTTTTTAACCCAAATATGGCTCATGTAGTTCAATTGTATCAGAACTCCCTCTTTTGTGAATAGAAGATGCTTCCATGTGGGTTGGGTTTTTTTTGCCAACCTTCCCTTATACCACTCCTCTGCACCCTAAATAGCCGTGTAATCATCCAATTTCAGTGGCTTGACATGTGGTGTTCCTGTGGAGGGGGGTGGGGTAGAAATAACTGGCAGTGTTAATCTTTGCTGATGTTCTTTGTGCTTTGTCATATTGATCATTTACTTGAACTACCCTTTGATTCTTCTTATGATTTTATGGTAACAATGTTAACTAAACCCAAAGGTCCATCCGGTTATTACACCAAGTCACTATCAGCCCTTTGGGTCTGTGAGTTTAAAGACATGGCTACGTTTAACAGCTGATCTTTAGTTGTGTGCTTGAAAATAACTAGGCTGTCCACGTTATAGAAGTTACTAAGCTCAAGGAGGCCTATTTGATTTTTAACAGATGTTTAATGTAAATCTGGATGCTTTTTCCCCCTTTAGTGATCCAGCTGCTAAAGCTCTGTGGGAGTCCTTAATGAATCTCAAACACAAAGAAGCTGTGATGGAAGTTAGGAGACACCTAGTGGAAGCTGCGAGCAGAGAACATTTGCCGATCAAGATGAGCATGGGTAAGCTTTGGAGATTCCATCTGTGTGAGTGCAACGCAGCTAGCTAACTTTGACATGGAATATGTCAGTAGCTGCTTTTCATCCACATCCAAGCATTCATTAAGTTTATATTATTCTCACCGTGTCAAATGCTAGTCTCTCTGAAGTCATTTGGCTTTTAATGACTCTGAGGTTGTTAACATTTGGTGATGAGCCATGTGTGTTGTGCTCCAGAACTTGGAGGTTGAACAATCCAATTTTCTGACATGAACTGAAAAAGTTATTTGTGTCTGATAAAGCCAAGCAGGCAAACAGGGTGGTGCCGCAATAGTTAAAGTGCAGATATCTTACAGAAAAACATTACATCAGTAGTCAGCAATCTTGTCTCCTTCACAAGTCCCCTGTGATCTACATGAACTGGTGTCTTGGTAGCAAGCAGAAGTCAACGTAGTGTTTTGAGGGCTTGACCTGGGGGGGAAAGTGTCCATATTAAAGTGTGCATATTATTGTCCGTTAATGTGTATAGACTTCAGGAAAATAGTCCCAGAAATGTAGTGCTAATAACAGCTGCAGTTGATAGCAGAATTCAAAATAACGCTGCCTATCTTTCATGAGTGATTGAGACACTGTCCATTGCTCATGGATTACATGAATATGGGAAAAATAATGCAAAATAAAAATGCCACTGGTAGCAACTTCTAGCTCATTTTGTTTGTTCCCCATACTGTGTGCATTGGCGTAGAAACACCTGAAGCCACAGATGGAATCACTTCTCCATTTTGTCCCTTGCACTTGTGTTCCCCATCATTGCAGTTCCAGTGGCCACTACAACATCCACTTTTCCTCTCCAGTCTTCAGCATTGAGTTAACTGTGGAGCCATCTTCTTCCCTCATGTGGCTTATTTTAAAGCCTACCTGATTTCGCAAGCTTCTTCCCAAGTACATTTTACCCAGTCATCATGAGGTGCAGCCTACCCCTCACCAGAAGACTCTTGCCTCAGAAGAATAGATGGATCAAACATTTCTCCTCAATACCATCTGCATAGCCATTCAATTACTTCCAGGATTCTTTGTTCCCTTTGCATGCCTCCCATCAGAAGTATCAACAAAAACACAACCTGTGTACTAAATTCTTTCACCTTTTGACTCAGATCCTCATAGTCCTTAATGACTTGTTCAAGCCATTCCTGACTATGGGCCCAGTCCTATCCAACTTTCCA
The DNA here is from genome assembly GCF_035046505.1 of Tiliqua scincoides. Lineage (NCBI taxonomy): Eukaryota > Metazoa > Chordata > Lepidosauria > Squamata > Scincidae > Tiliqua > Tiliqua scincoides. The sequence goes on from NC_089826.1 coordinate 67,194,491, forward strand.
GCACCAGTGCAGCTGCAGTGAGCCTCGAGGTAAGGTAACAAATGTTCCCATACCATGAGGAGACTTCTGTGACTGCCTCTCCACCGCAGGATGCAGTGCATACCCCACTGGCACAGCTGCACCAGCACTGGAAAATTGGATAGGATTTGACCCTTAGTCATTTGTTCCCACGTGAATCAGAAGGAATAGATAATAGTCATCTGGCTTGCTGAACGTCAGTAACCTCTCTTTCAAATCCCTGATTTTCGCTGCATGGAGTCGGCACTCCTCTCATGCTAATGTATTCAGTCAGTATGTATCAGCTTTGAAGTGGGAGCAACTTGCCAATCACTGTCACAAGTGTCTTCCTCTTTGTTGGAGCAGCAGTGACAATCTTGTATTGCACTGGGGCTTGAACGTCCTCCACTGTGCTTCCTGGTACCAGGGGAAGCGGTCCTCCCTCCAGTGACCTAGAATCCCCCTTCACAAGAAGACCCTGGAAGTGATTACTCATTTCCAGGACCACAGGGCGCTTTGTTACAGGCTTTGTTCTTTGGCTGACATTCTTCTGTAAGCTTGCCTCTTGTATGTGACTGCCCTCCTCCTCAGTGGAAGCCTGTGAGCTCTGTAGTATTTCCAAAACACTTGCTCTGTTCTGTTGAGGTACTCCTCATTCTCCTTGATACACTGAAGGGTGGCTAGACATGTCTTCAGGCCACTATCTTCTCCTTCAGGAGGGTCACCAGCTTGCACTTACTGCATGTATGGTTCTCAGTATCTGCCTTCAGGAACAGGAACATACCGTAGAGCAGAACTGCTTCTTTCTTGCAGACAATATTTATTTGAATTTGAATTTGCAGTTGCTGCAAGATGCTTCCTCACAATTGCATATTCTTCCACTAAACCCCCATTTGCAACTCTGTAAGGTCCCTGGCTGCTTTATGGCTGATGATAATTTACCTTTGGTTTTGGTTTTGTTTTTTTTAATGGAGTAGTCAAGTGAGTAGTAAAGCCAATGATTGTTTGTAGTGCTGGTTTAACTATTAAGCTAAATATGATACAAAATAAGAGTCTGAGGCAATGGAAGCATTTCTTGTGGTGTCATTATTTGAGAGAGGTTTTCCCCATTTCCAAGTTCCCTATCAAATTCCTTGCAGAATAGAATGTTGTGGTAGTTCTTATGATGAAAAAGTGGCATATATGAAGTTGTAGAATGTGCTTGCCACTGAGGTGTATTTTTGGAATGGGGCTTAATGGGCCAGGATTGCTGAGACTCCAGATAATGAACCAAGAAACCTGTAGCCTGCAGGTGGGACCTAGCCGTTTAGCTGCCTGGGTCTGTGTCCACTCAGACATCAAAATCTTCTAAAGGTGCATAATGGAATAGAGGGTGCAGTATCAGCATTTTGTGGAGGGGGCATAGGTCAGGGGTTCAGAGTATCTCCAGTACTAAGTGGACCAATGGTTTGACTTGGTATAAAGCAGCTTCCACATATTGGCAAGCAGTAAGAAGCCTCTGAATTGGCCAGTTCCAGAAAAAATAGTAGTAAATGGGACCCTGATCTTCTGTCATTGCCTGGTCACTGCAGCAAAACTTTCTGCAGGCTTAAGTTGCACGCTTCCGCTTAGGTTCTTGTTCTGACTCTAGCAGTTGGCCTCGGGTCTAATTTGTGTATGCCTACCTATAACCCTGGCCTTGTCCTGGATCTTGGCTCTGTGTATAACTGCAGATGGATGAATGGATGACAATATGATCTCTGGCAGTGGTTCTCAAACTCCTCCAAGTGAGTTGGGAACTCTGTGAGTTGTTGCGGGAGTGGGGGGGAGGGTTGGCAGATCCACAGCAATTGCATTTTACAGGGGCATTTACTGTACAATTGGCAATCAGAGCTCCGTGCAGAGGCTCGCAGAGGGGGCTGTGATACTCCAGAACCCTTGAGGATGCTTCACGATACCCCCAGCTGTAGTAAAAAGTCCCTGTTGTGCTGCAATCACTGTGGCACCATTGAGGCACCCATTCCTGAGTCATAAGAACATAAGAACATAAGAACAGCCCCACTGGATCAGGCCATAGGCCCATCTAGTCCAGCTTCCTGTATCTCACAGTGGCCCACCAAATGCCCCAGGGAGCACACCAGATAACAAGAGACCTCATCCTGGTGCCCTCCCCTACATCTGGCATTCTGACTTAACCCATTCCTAAAATCAGGAGGTTGCGCATACACATCATGGCTTGTACCCCATAATGGATTTTTCCTCCAGAAACTCGTCCAATCCCCTTTTAAGGGCGTCTAGGCTAGATGCCAGCACCACATCCTGTGGCAAGGAATTCCACAGACCGACCACGCGCTGAGTAAAGAAATATTTTCTTTTGTCTGTCCTAACCCGCCCAACACTCAATTTTAGTGGATGTCCCCTGGTTCTGGTATTATGTGAGAGTGTAAAGAGCATCTCCCTATCCACTCTGTCCATCCCCTGCATAATTTTGTATGTCTCAATCATGTCCCCCCTCAAGCGTCTCTTTTCTAGGCTGAAGAGGCCCAAACGCCGTAGCCTTTCCTCATAAGGAAGGTGCCCCAGCCCCGTAATCATCTTAGTCGCTCTCTTTTGCACCTTTTCCATTTCCACTATGTCTTTTTTGAGATGCGGCGACCAGAACTGGACACAATACTCCAGGTGTGGCCTTACCATCGATTTGTACAAAGTCACTTCTCTTAAGGGGGAATGGCCCATTTCCAGTTACCCTGGTAGGTTTGGGAACAGCTGATCTATGCTTTAAAGAGCTGGCTCCTCAAAACATGATTCGGAATAAGGCTGAAATGCACTTTAATATATTTCGTTGTATTGGCTCTCCTCCATGCCCTAAACAGAAATGTTGATGTTGCAGACCATTTCAGCCAATAGTTCTACTAGAAATGCCTCCTTGATGTTGCCTTTTCACTCCAATGGAACTTCAAGCCTGCTATGTCATGATTCCCAGTGACATTTTTGGCAGGATAGTTTATCTAATCGCTTAAGGCAGCTGGAAATGAAGTAGAAAATGCTGCCTTTCAACTGCTTCCTCAACTTAGAACAAAACTATGCGAGTAGCTTCCTCTGTTCCAGATGCCTTTACTTAATTCTTTGGGCACCTGTTCCCAATATGAGTGTGATAGTGGAAATGGAAATGAAGAGGAAAGTGCTTGGAATGTGTGCTTTAGCCAGCTTCTATTGTCATATTTGACATGCACTGATGGACCGCCCATGTAACTAGTATTGTGGCAGTAGTTCTAAGACATGGCAAGTTCTATGTTACATTTGTTCCCTTGTCTTGGGGCTGCATCAGTGCTGAAAGGTTGGTTAGCATTGGGCTGTTAGTTCTTGTGCTATTTCAGCTTTCCTTCTATTCAGTATAGTAAACTGCTCAACAGGAGTAAAAAAGAGGCTGAGATGGAGTAACGTTTTATCCAATTATAGTCCCTGATAGTCCCATTATATCACCATGCCATACTACATTGCTGATACTGTTTATACTAAGCATGTATACATGCACCCACTCAGTTCCTGGGAATCAGTGCTATAAGACGAATGCATGGGTGGGATGTGTTGTCTATTTTGAGTGCTGCCACATGTCAAGCATAGTTGCATTTCCCAGCAAGTCCTATCCATGTGATAAATGTGATCTTACACTGCTTTTTTTAATGTTTAAAACATTTGCAGTGCTTAAAACCCACTTCATTATTTACAGACAAATTTTAAAGATCCATCAGTGATGTTTCAAGCTGCATTGTACTGCAGTGATCTAAGTTGGATAGACCGAGAAGGCATGTGAGCAAAATTGGGTTGCATTTGTTATCCGAAAGCATTTTCCCTCAAGCCATTCTGATCTTCAGGAGTCTGGAAAAATGTGGAGTAACTCAACAGTTCAGTTGCCAAGGGGCAAGGGCATGCAAGTGACCCATAGCAGCTCAGTGTTATGCTTGGAGATTGCTAATGCTGGCCAGTTTTGTGCCATCTGAAAGTGCCCTTTAACATTTTCCCCCCTTCAGCTACTGGCTACTGGAAACTTCCTGTTCTTCAAGAATTTAAGAAGGACAAAGGACTATTGGGAGCCTACTGTGGTTTCAGGCTTCTGTGTAGCATGCAGATGTATTAAACATACTTCAGAATCTAATCCTGAATTGTGACATTAGCACAGAGGTTGAACGTGTGCCATTTCATTCCCAAAGCTGCTTAACAACCAGGGCCCTAAATGTTATCATTTTTTCACAGCAATCAGCTGTATCAGTCTTGACATATGCTTTTTTAAATACAAAAACTGGCATTCAAAAATGACTTTTTGACTGTTTGAAATTCTTCAGTGCCTGGGCTGGGTAGAGAGATTGTGGTCCCCTCCCCCTTTAAAAGATCTAACCATGTTACCAATTTTAGGAAATTATAAGCTTTGAAAAGTGCCTGCAGGCTGTATTTGAATAAAACTATTTTTGTTGTCTGTGGATGGGGTGAAGGGAGCAGTGATTTAAAACTACACAACTTATTCACTCAAATTCTGTATTTTTAAATAGAATTTTAGTTAGTATGAACTTAATATTTTGAAGAGGGGTCCCTAATTTTGACAAATGCTGCTGAGCTAATTCAGTAGGTTTGTGTCCTACATTGTATTTTAGGTAAAAGGAAAAATTGTTTTGGTATTGCTAAAATAACTTTCTGGAGCAGGGGTGTTAAACACATTTCATATAGTGGGCCAAATAGCATTCATGGCACCTGCTGAGGGGTAGAAGTGACATCAAGCAGAACATGATATCATTAAGCAGATGATGGCATAAATAAGCACTTTGTTCTCACATACAATCACATTAACTGCAAATGACAGAAGAGAAAATGTGCAAATCATGAGCATATTTTCAAGGTATGAGAGCCCAATAATCACATTGGAAGAGCACAACTATTGCACAGGCTGCCCTTTCAGCAGTGCCACTTCTGCCTCAGCGTAACTTCAAAGCTCAGCAGCAGAGAGGTGGTCTGTAAAGTGATGCCTTGGTGGCTGCTGGTGAAAGGGCAGCCCCTGTGATTGGGCTCTCCCAGCCCCTCAGCAGTGCCTCCCTCTCTCACCCCTCTTGGCCTGTCCTGTTCCTTGAAGCGTTTCTTGTCTTTTGAGGCCTCCTTCCATCTCTCCCTCCCACAGCCTCTACAGAAGCAGTGTTTCTGAACAGGCAGCTCTGGGAGAACCCAATCATAATGGTGGCTGGGTAAACTGTTTCCAGGAGCCACATCCAGCCATGGGCCTTATGTTTGACAGCCCTGTAGTAGTCTTTCAGTCCCCAAACTTCTTTCCAACTTGATCTACAGAATAGGGCAGTAAATCTTTTAAGCTCTTACGATATACATTACCCTTTGACTGTGTTCTTCCTGCCTTCTCTTATCGCCTGATCTCTTTCTAGTTTTATCCTTTCTCCACTTTAAAAACAAAAACTTGTGAAGTGGTGGGCTGCCCCATCTGAGGTCCACATTTGACCAAATTAGGAGTTGCATAAGAAAAGCCCTGCTCTGATCAAAAGTCAAATCTGCTTCATTCTGATGATTTCCATCAGTAGCCAACCAGATGCTTCTGGGAAGTCCGTAACTAGGGGATGAGGGTTGTAGCTCTTCCCTGCTGTTGCATCCTAGCAACTAGTGTTCAGTAGCACCTCTGCATTAGAAGGATCCATATGACTATTCTGAATTTAACCATCTAGTTTAGGTGCCTTTTAAAAGAGGGTAAGATCATGAATTTATCTTATCCTCTTTTAAAAGGCACTTGAGTCTATCTGGAAGGTCTGTCAAGGGCTATCACTATCTCTTGTGGCAGCAAATTCCATAAAATAATTATGCATTGTTTGAAGAACTACTTTTTTTTGTCTGTCCTGAGTCTTTCCCATCAATTACATTGGATTACCTTGAGCTCTAGTATTATTAAAGGGGGAAAATCTGTCCACAGCATGCATAATTTAATAAACCTCTAACTAGGGGTTTCTGTAAGGGTCTTTTTCTTCAACTGTAAAACCCCAAATGCTCTATCTTTTCCTTAATGGGAGAATGTTCCAATTTCCAATCATTTTGTCTGCCCCTTTCTTTGTTCTTCCCAGTTCTATACTATGGTTTTTTGAGATGGGACAATCAGAACTGCACAAGTACAGGTGTTTAAAATGTGACTGCATGATCACTTTGTTTTGAGGGCACTGCAGTTCTGGAATTTTGTTTCCCATCTCTTTCCTAATAATCTCTAGCATAGAATTTATCTTTTATTTTTTGAGCTGATGTGGAAGATAGCTCAATGAAAACAGCCCCTGGTTAGTCACTGTCAGTTCATGAGACTACATCAGTGAGCATGTGGTTAGGATATTTTGCCGCAATGTGCATGACTTTACACTTAATTATACTGAACTTTATTTGCCATTTTGTTTTGCTCATTCATCCAGTTTGGAGAGATCCTTTTGAAACTGTTTGCAGTCTAGCTGCATTTTCACCATCTTGAGTAATTTGGTGTCATTCACAAACCTGACCACTTTGCTGCTCACCCCTACCTCCAGATCATTTATGAACAAGTTAAATAGCAGTGGTTCCAAAACAAAATCCTGGAGGACCCCACTCGGCTCCATTCTGAGAACTGTCCATTGACTTCTGCTCTCTGCTTCCTGTCGTTTAATCAGTTACTGCTCCCTTAGAGAACCTCTCATTTGTCTTCTGTCTCTAAATTAGTTGCCTGTTACTCCTCCACTGGCCTTCCTGATAAATACTTCCTGAAATCTTAGCAAACTCAAATAAGTCTCAAAGCAGTGAGTGACAGGACAAGGTAGCTTTGCATGTCCTGTTCTGTTGAATGCATGGGGGTCGAAAGCAGTAAGAAAAGGCAGAAAGAAAGAAAAGGCTTCCATTTCAGTTATGTAATTCAACTTAATTCTACTGAACATAGTATTGGAAAAATCAATTTAAATATGTTCTAGTGATGAGTCATGTGTTGAAAAACTAGTTTCTATTATAACGTAGTGTAACTAAAGTACGGGATCTGTTAAACTGGTTTATGCTTATAGAAGCAGACTTGATTCTAGGCGTTCCCTACTGAATTCTTTTATGGTAGTGTAAACTGACTGAAATCACAAAATCACTGAGGGAAAGTGGAAAAACTTTTCATCCAAGAAACTGGGAACAATAGTGGCGGGACAGATTTAGACTTGACCTATTCAGTTTCCTTGAATATACATCTTCAGATTTTCACGTATTAGTGAGTGAGTGCTATTCACTCCCATTAGAAAAATAAAATGCTGCATTTGGGTACATCTTTGCAATTGGAGTCCACAATACTGGGTGACTTGACCCCATGCAGGAGAAAACATGACTCTAACCTACAGAGAGATGCATTATACTCTTCCAGGGGGCCCTACAGAATGGAAGCCCTCTCTCTGCCCCCTGCAGTGCAAGGTGACCCCCATTTTGCTAATTTTTAACTGCATATTCTTCCTAAAGACTTCCTATATATGTACAGTATACGTAATCTGAGATTGCTAAAATTACACGCTTACATGTTTGCATGCAGAATCTGAGATTAGAACAGTATTTGTTAATTGGACATGTAACATTTAGGTCAGTGATTTTCAATCTTTTTCATCTCATGGCACACTGACAAGGTACTGAAATTGTCAAGGCACACCATCAGTTTGACAACTGACAAGGCACACCATGCTGTTGGTGGGGGGGCTCACATCCGTCAATGGCTCTACGAATAAATGACCCTCCCCCCAAACTCCCGCAGCACACCTGCAGATCAACAACAACAACAACAACAACAACAGTATTTATATACCGCTTTTCAACTAAAAGTTCACAAAGCGGTTTACAGAGAAAAATCAAATAACTAAATGGCTCATCGTGGCACACCAGTGTGCCATGGCACAGTGGTTGAAAATGACTGATTTAGGTGAACAATAATCTTTGGTCAAAATTTTCTTTGGTTACTGCCCAGTTCTGTGAAAACAGATTTGGGATTTTTGTGGTTTATTTTTAAATTCAGCAGTTTAAAGTACAGTATCTGTTTTATAACCCCTTGGACTCTTTCTAAGGATCTATAACTGCAGTCATCAGTACCCAAAGGGAAGTCAGGTTTGCTGAAAATGAAACCCTCTTATTTTCTTACTGGTTTAATCCGTTGTAGTGTGTTAACACGCTTGAGAATCTTAACTCTAGAAAAGAGAGTTCTATTCTGGGCACAACTTCCTGAACAAAGAAGGGTTGTTCCTTCTGCAAAAGTGCTGCTGCGTTCCCAGTCCTGACTTCCTTACAGCTTCATTGGTGATCAGATGCATATCTTAGTATGCTTCTGAAAGTGATGGTTCATGATGCTTTTGTTTGAAGCTTTGCTATTAGCATATAATTTGGCAGCAAAAGACACTTCCTTACAAATGTCCTTCTGTGGTTTCAGAAATGGCTTGTCTTGCTTGGCAGTTTTAACAGAGGACAGTAAATCTAGACTGAGCCTGAATCCCTTTATTATGTCTCTTTATTGCCATGTTGACTGATGAAAGCTGAAACACCAGGAGGATAACAGAAACAAAGTGCTCTCTTCTGTTACTCTAACCCTCTATTAATGGAAGAAAGACTCCTCAGTTCTTCCCTAGTAAACTATGCAGAATGCCACCTGAAAGACGAAAGCATCTGCTCATTAAAGCACACGAGGCAGACCTAGCCTATAGCAACAATCAACTGATAGATACATCAGGCTTTGAATGAGGCTGGGATAAGACTAATGTAAATCTCCGAAGTAGTTTGTAGGTCTCTGGAAAAGGGGGGAAGAAATTCTCAAAGGATATGTCAGATTTGCTGAAGTAAGGTGTGTCTGAACTTTGTTTGAGAATGTGGAGAAAAAGAAAAACCAAGAAGATAGGAGAGGGATGTATGGTAATCAGCTCTGGACATTCTGAAATAATGGGGACAGGAAGCACAATTCCCAACACATCCAGTTTGCAAAACACTGCTCACCCTCCTCTTCCCACCCCCACTGGCATTCCAGTCTATTTCTTTTTCTCATATTCTTCCAGGCCACCAGGGCATTCTGGTAGTAGTTTGAAAAATGTCTATTTGTCATTAGTTTCCAAAGTAGGTTGTGTCTGTGTGTCCTTTGTAATGTTCTCTAAAATGGGTTTCCATAGTGCCATCTGTAATTGGCAGTGTAGCTTGCACGGCATCCTGTAGGGGAATTTTGCATGTTGGAGGTCACCATGAGGTAAGGGAACATCCTTCCCCTTGTCTTGGGGAAAGCCCCAGCAGCCAAAATGGAGTAACTTGAATCTGTGACTGCTAAGTAGCCATTGCCCTGTGTCAGTGGATCAGGTCCAGGAAGGGGGAAAGGATACAGTGTGCACCACTGCCAGCAATCTTACCTCCTTTTGGGCCCAACCCGCCCACCCCCTGCCCCCATTGCCACCCTCACCCTGCACCGTTTTGTCTTCTGTGCTGGCTTACCTGCTCCAGCACGCAGAACTCCTTGCGCTGGTGCCAGCGGGACAGCGCAAGTCTTCCCAGTTCTCCTAACTGGCATGCTGTTGCAGTGTGCCTTATGGCAGTGGGGGGGAATAGGATTGGGCCACTAGTCAGCTAGATATGGGTCAGAGGCCCTACTTTACCTACCTTTGATGCAGTGTCCTGTTGCAATTAAGTATTGCCTATCTAAAGTTTTTAGTCTTAATCTTTATTGTTAGACTGCAGTATGTCGTGACTAATCTATAATGCACATCATATTTGCGTCTCTTACTATTTCACTCCTCTCTTACCCTTATAAACTATTTTAAAAACTGGAAACCAAATACTTTTTAAAAATCCCATGCAGAGGCAATTTACAGGCTGAATATGCTGGTAGTGTGTTATCTTTGCATATTAAATTATGGCTGACATAGGGACATAGTGTGATCTGGCCAACCTAACAGTTTCTTGCAACAGGGGAGTTTGCAGACAATGGCCTTTTTGTATGTGTTTGTGGCTTTTAGGCTGATGTCGTACTGCTAATCTCACATTTGTAGTTGGAGAGAAAACACAATAGCTTAAATGTGAATTCATTGTGAAGTATCTTTAAATGTCTGATAGTGGATATATTTTTATGCAGATAATCCAAAAATAATTAAGAGAAAGCAAGTCTCTTAGATCTTGACAGCTATATAGTCGGTAATCTTATAATATTACAGCTTTTTTCTTAGGACATACTATTTGTCTTTTACCGAGGTAGTTTATTTTATTTGTCCTGTGCTCATTTTTGACCTGCATGTCAGAGCACAAAATTATTAATATTCTTTGTTGTTATACCAATAGTTGTCCAGATTTCCACAAAGAAGATACCCTGGGATCAAAACCTGCAGGAAGGGTTAATGTAATAATCCTACATTAAGCAAAATACACAGGCACTATCAGTTACTGTCAAAATTATATATAATTTTCAAAAAGCATTTATTCATTGTATTTATACTCTGCCTTCTAGGCAAGATTGGTTCCCAAAGCAGCTTATAATTTGAAGCGCACAAAAAAGATTCAGTGTTTTAAGGGTATGTGGAAACCTTTGTGGTAGTTTCTGCTGCTCCCTGGAAGCTGATGACTTAGGCCAGATTTAGACTTTTCCTGTTCCTGAAGGAACAGTAAAGTTGTAGATGGAATTATTACTATCTACAGACCTCAAATCCAAGATATTGATGTCTTAAGAAGCAGAAGTTTTGACTATTGAAACATCTTATATCCTAATCTTTCCCTTGCCTTCTGCTAGCGGCAAGGCTCTTCCAACAGTACTGACTGCCATAAAGTAATCTGCATCTGTCGCAAAAGACGCTCCAACAGTGCGCGAGTTGGTGTGCTGTTGGGAGCTACAGTGGGGAGACATGTGCCTTCCCACTCCCACCAGTGAGGGAATCACCACTTGCTGGAGGAGGTAGGATTATGGGGGAGGCAGGAGGGTGGAACAGAAGCGGGGAGGGGACAGAACCAGGAAGGGGTGGAGGCCATGGGAAGGGGAGGATCTGTTGCGGATGGCCGGTGGTTGATCTTATCCTTTCCAGCATTAGCATCCCCGCCCAGCATTAACCAGTTTGGCATCTCTGAGATGGTGGGGGGGAGGGGAAGGAGGATATTGGGCTCTCAGAAACATTTTTGGCATCTGCAAAACTGTCAGTTATATGTATAAACAATTTTATAGAGTGTGCATCCATCTTCAGGGCACATATCCACCGTGTAAAAGGAAACTGGTACCATTTTGGATATTTTATTATTCAAAAACATGCTAATCTGATAATAGAGGTGTGCCCAATTCCAAATAAATCTATATATAATATGGATGTGTACATCCTTCCATTAACTTACAATAGTATAGTCAATATACAGGGTGATCCTGAACAAATAAATATATATATATTCATTAAAATTATGAAAATGTGTTGTAATACCACCTAATTTTATAAATTTACAATCCCCAAACTAGGAAAGCAACATGGCTTGAAATTCCCAGAATTTTTGACAGAATAAAAACAGCAAGAGGAAAAAAAAACTGGAGGAATGTTGAGCTAAAAAGCAAACATACATAATCTCTCCCCCCCCCAAAAAAAACTACCAGACACGAATGGTTAAAGTGAAAACTGAAATTTTAAACTGCTGTATCTAAGATATCGATTATCCCCAGCCCAATTTCAAAAATACCATCTTGGACCTCTCACAGTATAGATTCCCTGTATATAATTTCCTAAAGTTGGGACATATTATTAGCAGTACAGTGTTTATATACTGCTTTTCAACAAAAAGTAGTCTACAAAGTGGGTTACATAGCAAAATAAACAATTCATAAATAGTTCTTTGTCCCCAAAGGCTCACAGTCTTCCGATGTGTCTTCTGAAAGACACCAGCAACACCCATTGGAAAAGATACTGGGCTGGGATGGACAGTTGCTCTCTCCCTGTTAAATAGACAACACTTTAAAAGGTGGTTTTTTTGATTTTTATAATGATTTGGATACTTGGGTGTTATCATCTACTGCAACTTTTGTGAAGACAGTTCACTGACTCATACAGAAAAGAAACAATACTCGTTTGTAATCAATATGCAATCAATCTCCCAGTTATGACAATCCTCTCCAGAGACTAAAAGGGCAGTCTTGAATAATTCCTCCTCTTGTATAAGCATCATCTATTTTCTGTATCCCTAAATGAGCAAAACAGACCAACGATAAAACCATGTCTCAGGAGATCTCCTTGCCCAAAGTATGTGAGAAAAGAAAATCTGAACTTTATGGACAATGAAATTTCAATAATGTTTCAGTTATGGTTAGGTGTCTGAAGGCCAGCGCAAATGTGATGCTTTTCATCTTACCATCCATGAAAGAGAGCATTCGCTGAAGAATACATTTAATTACGAAGAAAACAATAGTTTATTAAACGTATAAGAGTCCACAAAAGCATGACTGGGCCTGAGTAGAATATATTCGTGAGTAATGGACTATTTCTGTGAGAATGTAGTGAATAATGAGGAGACAGAATTGTCCATGACAACTGAAGTAAATAGAGAGAAAGTGAATGTGAGAAACTCCAGACAGAGTTTAGCAGTGCTAATTGGCCAATATGTGGCAGGTGAAGTTGAGATAGAATTGATCATGGGACAAGCCATGCAGGGTGAAATTCATTGCAAGATTTTACAACCTAAATTAGTTACCACTTAAGGGGGAAATAATCTAGCCATTGTGTATAGTGGATGAAGTTCATCCTATATAGATGATATCATATAGATATAGATATCAAACCTAGAATCACAAAACCTTCTAATTCAGCATCTCTTGTTTGTAAAGAATTAACCAGGTGGATCACACACACACACCCTTCTCTAGTTCTCTCTCTTAATTGCCGCAAAGGAGGAACGAGTGTTTTTATAGTATCTTCAGTGTTTTAACTGGTTGTGAGCAGCTCCCAAGGGGCCTCTCCATCCCATCATGGGGGAGATGGGTCTAAGTCATAGAGGGATGGGAATGTCATACAGAAGACAGGGCAGCTGGAGGATGCTGCTGTGAAATGGTTTATTGCCAGGGTGTCTTAGACAAAGGACAGTGATGGGGTGGGCAGCTTGGGTTTGGGAAGGAGGCGGGTTCAGCAGCAGTCGTGGCTACCAAATCGTAGCTCCCCCTCCTGAGCCTAATTCCATAGTGCAGGTCCATGCAGGCATGCACCAGTGAATTCACTAGCACAAGTCCAAGTAGAACCACCACCACCCCATGCTGTGGAGGCTCACCCAGAGGAGACCTCTGCAACTGCCCCCCCCCATGAGATGCAGCGGTAGGCATTTTGGCATTGCTGCATCAGCATAGGAGGAAATAGATATGATTGGGCTCTGAGTGCTATGCAAATTGTAAGTAGCATTATACTAATAATACTAATGATATTGCATGGAGATGTACTATTTTCTACAATCCAGCTTGTGAAACATATATATTCTGAGAAAGCATAAGGAACCACTTATTGTTGATTCTGACAGCTGAAAGCTGGGAAGCTCTGCAGTTGAACACCAACAAGAGCTGAGCTGAGTTTAACACTGGAAATATTTGGCAGAACTTGTATCCTCAGAAAACAGGCCACTTATTCAGTTCCTCGAAGGTTACTCCCCTATTAATTGGTCCCTGAAGAGATAATTAACTAGATGCAAGATTCAAAATGAAAGATTACATCTATTAAAACACTGCTTCAAAATTGCTGAATTCTCCCTTTTGACACCTCATTCTTCCATAAAATCTGGAGAATAACCACAGCGCAGTCTCCTTTGGGATACAGAATTTTAAGAATATGGGACTCTTAGCACTAATCAATCAGTCTTGGAGTGTAACATTTTCGTGTAATGTTGCTTTACCTGTCAAGGCAGTTAACAGGGCCTCTGAGAGGGGGTTATAGGGGGTGCATCATACCTGGACCTGGGGTCAAAAGGGGGGCCCAGAAGCTAAAAAGGGCCCCGCAAAGCTGAATCCACATTTGAAGGGAGAAAGGAAGGGGCCCAAAATAAACTTTGTACCCCCCCCCCAATAAAATTCCTCTCAGTGGCTCTGGCAGTCAAGGCTACCATAGAGCCTTAATTTAAGGTAGCCTTTCATGAGTTGCTTTGTGATCTGGTCCAGCTACCTGAGTATGCCAGGGAAGGGGTGAATCTTGATGGCAGCATCGCACATCATATCCTATCCCTGTTGTCTGCCCCCCACCCCACCCCAAGGAGTCTCCTCTGATTTATGTCAGCTAAAGAGCAGGCATAGGTTCCAGGAGAACCGTTGCCAGGCAGGCAGCCTGCAGAGAGGTACATAAAAATGACTTTGACTTACCACTCCTGGGTCACCTGGTTGCCAACCCCACAGCATAGCATGCAGTGTGTGCTCTGCTGATGGAGCTGCTTTGTATAGCAGACTGATGAGGGCTATAATTTGTATTGTGATCTTGTGTGACTGCAGACACAAATGGTGGTCCTTAGTCCATCAACTCATTTTCTGTCCAGCCCACACATGTACACATTTGATCCATGTTGCATATATGCAACATTGGGCAGGAATGCCCTAAGTTGTTTGCCTTTCAGGTGCCAGAAGACTCTTTGTTGTTCTTAATATATAGAATACTGATTGTGGGTATTTTGATTGTTCAGTAAAAAGACCAAATTCAGAATGTATTGCAACAGGGAAGCATAAATAGTGTATCTGAATTCATTTGTTTCAAGACGTGAAATCTTCAAAGAGAATGTTGGAAGAGGGAAAATGAAGGCATGAGCCCTTGTGGTTTCATTGAAATCCATTAGATTTTGAATAAGCTGCTATATATATCACAAATTTTTAAAAAGTGTTCATTGCAAAGCATTATGGGTAGACATTTTCAAATCACCATGTAAATCTGCCTGACACAGCTTTAAGGAAATAAAGCATGACTGGAAGCTTCAGTGTTTAGTCTGAAAACACATATGGTTGGTGGTTGCTGTTTTAGCCTTTGTGGGCTAAACCTAGAACCCTTTTGTCAGCATTTAGCCATGCTAAAGTGTTTTTCATTTGATATATGTGATATTTTGCTGACATTTTTTTTTTGCCTTCATGTTTTAGAGAGTATTTTCTTGGAAGAACTTGTATTTATGATATGCTGTAGGTATAGTATTCAAGTAGATGCAGCATAACGGTGGAGATGGAAATCCCACGTTGGTCTTTCAGAATCAAAGATAATAGATATAAAAGCATCTACTCGTCACAGAACAGCTGTTTTATATTGCACGCTACAGCACTGCAGAAAAAAACGAAATTAAAGTCCAAAGATCTTGTAGAAACATGAGAACTGCTATGGAACTTTGCTTGGAGTCTCACAGAAGTCTTTACAGTACTATGCTAGCTGCTAGTTCAGCCCAAGCTGAGGTACTGCCTTAATTTTTTGCCTTCCCTTTTTTTGTGGTTGTTTTTTTTCTTTCACATGTCATGATATCCCCCCCCATATGTTTAAAGAAGCCGCTAGGCAGGCAAGGAGGGAGCAGCATCAGCACAGCAATCCCAGAATGCCTTGTCCCTCTGCTTCTTTGTTTCCCATCCAGCCACTTCAAACAAACAAGCTGGGTGCAGCATGCTGGGAGTGAAGTCGTGTTCCACTGCCAGCATGCAGAAGCAACCAAGCAGGCAAGAAAGTGGTGGCAGAGACAGAGTAATCCTGTCTTGTTTGCTGTCCTGGGAGGAAAGAGATCAGAATAAGATTACTGTGCCCATGGCATGACACTGGAGAAAAAGGTGGTTCACCACTGCCCCAATCCGCCTCTTGCTCACTGTTGAATAGCAGGAAGAGGATCGGAGCACAAGGCAAAGTTACTGGATGTGCACTGGTCCTGGGAGGTGGGAATGTCCTGGGGAGATGGGAACCCCTTCATGATTTTGTTACTGCTGATTGACCAAAAATAGGTAGCATCCATTTCTCTAGAACATAAGAAGAGCCTAGCTGGATCAGGCCAAAGGCCCATCTAGTCCAGCTTCCTGTATCTCACAGTGGCCCACCAAATGCTTCAGGGAGCACACGAAACAACAGACACAACCTGCATCCTGGTGCATCTGGCAATCAGAGGCAGCCTGCCTCGAAAACCAGAAGCTTGCACATACATCACAGGTTACAAGTCATGGTAGGTAACTCTGTAGTATTTCTCGTGTTGTGCAGATGGACATTCCATTACTCTATTCTCTGCCAATGGGCCTATTCAGAGGCCAAGGACATTATTATTATTATTATTATTATTATTATTATTATTATTATTATTATTATTATTATTATTATTATTAACAACAGTATTTATATACCACTTTTCAACTAAAAGTTCACAAAGTGGTTTACAAAGAAAAATCAAATAACTAAATGGCATCCATCCCCGGGGACATCCATCCCTGGCCTCTGCCAGACTCAGACTGAGCTATATTGCACAAAACATGTGACTTCCAGTTTCACAGAGAAACTGGAAGTGATATTTTTAATACTTTATAAGGCATTGGGAGGCCGGGGGACAACCACCAGACTGCAGGTACAGGCATTCGCCCATATCCACAGTTTCAGGTATTCTTGGTGGTGGGGGTTCCAGAACAGAACACCCATGAATAAACAGCACGTCTGTATATCTTTTTTGGTTCAAGGTGCATTAAGTGGCAGAGGGGTGTGTGTGTGTGTGTATGTGTGTGTGTGTGTGTGTGTGTGTGTTTAAAAAGGTGGGAGCACCAAAAGAGCTGAAGTGCACCTAATTTGAACACCCTTCCCCACTGGTTATTGCTTCAAGTTGTCATAAATTTAAATGCCCTTTGTTCTTGTTGTTGCCTAATCAAATAGTTGATGATACCTTTTATGAGCACCATGTTGGGCACAACAAATTCACTGAACTTTCTTACGGCCACATGTCGTCAGTCACCTGGGTTTATCAATGGTGGTGTTACAACAGCATGGCCTTTTTTTTGTTTTTTGTTTTGTTTTTAGCAGGGGTTGACTAGAATTGCCAAAAAAGGGAAGACTAGAAGTGTGGACAGGTACCTATTGTCATAAGTTTATCTTTGCTTTAATGGAGTGTGTGTTGAGAATCACCTAATATGCTCAGTATCCAAAGTTATTGGATGACATTTATAAATAGCAAAAGAGACCCATTATGATCCACAAGGTCTTACACTGAATAATTGGGAGGGGGGACTTCCTGTTTGAATGCTACATGAGTATTGCTGGCCATTTGTAACATTTGCTGCTTTCACCCACCTGTACACCTTTGAGGAACCTCTGTATAGTTTGATTTCTTTTGCAGGTAGAGTCACCCCTGAACAGCTCAGCTTGTATGTTCATCTCTTCAAAAAGAAATTTGAAGCCCTGGAGAACCATTGTGGGCTTCTTCAAATTGCGCTGGCCACTATACAGGCACTGAAGCACCCTCAAAATGCCAAGTGGGACAACTTCTTAGCCTTTGAAAGGCTACTTGTGCAGGTATATAATAACACTAACTTTATTGGATATTATCAAGTGCATATATAGGGGCACATATATAGGAAATACTTGAGACCACTTAGTCTCTCTGATATTTATTGTTTTTTATTATGATGCTCCCTTTCTGTTATAGTCTGACATGATCTGAGTGGAAGTTTCTCACAGGTACTAATTGGGCCCTGACTTTCTATAACATCTTTAATATCAAACCCCATGGCACGGTCCTGCTGAATTTAAGCCCTTTTCAATTATTTGAATTCAGTGAAGAGTTGAGCATAGGTTTAACTCTCTCCCATTGAAATTGGTGAGATTGGGGCTCCAGTTCTGTAAATACCTTCTTGGAAACAAGTCCCATTAAATTTAGTGGGACTTCCAAATAAACTTGAGAAGGTTTGGGCTACTAAAAGTGCCTAGCTTGGCCTAGATTGTACCTATACTTTGACTAAAGTGTGGTTTTATTGAAAAACAGGATAGAAAGTTTTTTAAAATAATAAAATCCAAGTTCAGGCTCAACACCATGTAACACATTGCATTTGCTTTCACTCACAGTTCCAAGTGAATAAGAAGGGAAAGGGCAGAAGGCAAGCAGACATTCTAAAGTATATATTTTGATTGTCAGTTGTTACCAAAAATTCCCCTAATCATATCTATTCCTGGTTTTATACCCATTGCCTTCTAACCATTATAATAGGTTATGAAATTGATCCAAAGTAAACGTTCCTTTCTAACATTATAATTGTTTCCCAAGTACATATCTATTTTCTAAAGTCAAACAATAATTACTTTAGATTACATGATTCATTATGCTTGTAGTTCTGTGTCCTGAAGTAAGATGCATAACCCTATTTTGAGCACGTAGAAAAAAGAAACCTGGAGGGAGGTACTTGTGAACCCAGAGAAAAACAAATCAAGGCTCATGGTTCTTTTTCGATATTCTGAAAATGCTTTTGAAGTTCTGAAGGATCGTACAGCATTATGCCTGCTTTCTGAGATACCTCTTTTATGCAAGGTGCCTTGACATGATGATGATTAATAATGATGATGATTTAAAATTAGATGTTTGGCATCCTTCAGTCCTGGAAGACTATGGTATCGCGCTCTGAATGGTGGTTCTGGAACAGAGTGTCCTCTCCAGTGCGCGAAGCCTGGGTAAAGTAGATATGGAGGATAGACTGTTTCCCATGCAGCAAATTCCCCCTCTCCACGTAACTGAAATGGTACAATGGAAAGGCAGAGGCCAATACGGTTGGTTCCAGCAGCGTCGCAGGAGTTGCCAGAACGTGACTGTGTTCAGCCATGAACTGCCTCAGGGGCTCCGGATTTTGCCTCGAGGTTGACTCCTGAAGCCTTTTTCTTAACTGGATGTAGCCACAAGGCAGTGGAGGTTTGGGATCAGAGTTTTCCTTCTCTCAGATGAGCTGCCTTCCCAGGCTAACGAGTCCCATCTACCCGGTGGCTGTTTAGTCGCCTCTTACGACAAGTACAGCCAAACTGAGGGCCTATTCTTATCCCCAGCCCCCAGGGGAATATTTAAAATTCCAACCTATTTAAAATTATGACCTAATAATTCAGATATATATCACCAACCTATTTAAAATTATGACCTAATAATTCAGATATATATTTTTTCCTCTACCCCAGATTTCTGGAAAATAAATGACAAATCAGCTACACTGCTCTGTTGTTGTTAAGAATATTTATATACAGCTTTTCAACATAAAGGTCCATGATGTAATTTAGAGAGAAAATCAAATAACCAAATGGCTCCTTGTCCCAAAAGAACTCACAATGTAAAACGATGGAGAAGAATCTCAACAAACAGCCACTAGAAAAGACCCTTTGCTAGGGTGAAGTTACTGTATAAATAAGAGGAGCACCACTTGAAATCATGCCTCTTTGCCCAGTTAGCAGGGATTATTCAGCTACTTAATATAATAGCTACGCATACAAGATTTTTAGGCTCTACAAGGGTCGCCCAGAAAGTAATGCACCACATTTTTTTTCTTCAACAATTATTTATTGAACACAATGAAACTTACACACAAGAAAGAATGTTTCTTCTACACTCCTATTTTTCCACGTAATCTCCGTCCAGTTCTATGGCCTTCCTCCAGCGAGACACAAGGGCATGTATGCCCTGTCAGTACCACTCCTTGTTCTGGTCACGAAGCCATTTCTGCACTGTGCGAATCACCTCTTCGTCATCCTTAAAATGTCTTCCGCAAATGGCATCCTTTAATGGCCCAAACAAGTGGAAGTCTGAGAGAGCTAGGTCAGGGCTGTAGGGTGGATGGGGTAACACAGTCCAACCCTGTTTAGTGATGTGTTCCGAAGTCCTCAAACTTGTGTGAGGCCGAGCGTTATCATGCTGAATCAAACATTCACCTGGGTTGTTATGGTGCCGAAGTCGCTGGAAGTGCTTCTTGAGTTTGGTTAATGTCTTCACATAAGCTTCAGAATTAATGGTGCTGCCTCTTGGCATCACATCAATGAGTATGACGCCCTCACAGTCCCAAAACACAGTGATCATGACCTTACCGGCGGAAGCAGTTGCTTTGAATTTTTTCTTCTGTGGAGATTGAGGATGATGACATTCCATCGACTGTCCTTTTGTTTTGGGCTCAAAATGGTGAACCCAGGTTTCATCACCTGTCACAATCCTGGACAAGAATGCTTCCCCCTCATCTTCAAAACGTTTCAGCAACTCAGAAGAAATGTTTTTTCTGAGAGATTTGTGGTCCACCATAAGACAGCGCGGAACCCATCGTGCACACACTTTTGAGTAATCAAGAGCACGGATGATTGCATCCACACTTCCTTTGCTGATTGACAGCTTCAGTGCCAACTGCCTAGTCGTTATGTGTCGGTCCTCGCGAATGAGCACATCAGCAAGCTGCGTCTTGTCAGGTGTGACAGCCATGGATGGCCGCCCGGAAAGCTGCAAATCTTGGAGCTCTGCCGAACCGCCTTCTAATGGCCTCACCCTCTGTGCCCAGCGACTAACCGTACTTCTGTCGACTGCAGATTCTCCATAAACTGTACACAAACGTTTGTGAATGTTCCCAACAGTTTCTTTCTCCGCAGTGAGAAATTCAATGATGACACACTGCTTGTAACGTACATCACTTACAGACGCCATTTCGAAACACTGCTGCAGCTATGCTATCTGTCTGAAGAAACCAAAAATTTGTGTGCACACTCCTGAAAATTCAAATAATGTATATCTAAAGTTTCGCATTCGTACCATTACTGTAGGCTGAGAAAAAAAATGTGGTGCATTACTTTCTGGGCGACCCTCGTATATTGTTTTTAAGGAATTTTAATATTTATATTTTTATAATGTTTGTATTGTCTGTTGTAAACCACTTTGAATGCCTGCTTGGGAGATAAAGCATAAAAATGTGTAAATAAATATCTAGATACGCTCTAGCCTGTATGGTGGACATGGAATAGTAATCAATATGATTGCTTTGAAATATGCAAACCAAAAAGGTTCAGTCCTACCTTGGCATCTGTAGGGGTTCTGTTCCTGGAACTCACTGGAATCAGCTGAAACCCACTGATAATTAAGTCCACGGGTCAGAGCGCATGCAGCATGCTATGGGTGGTAGGAAAAGCAGGCAGCACAGGAGAGAGAAGTAAATGTCTACTTTACTTACTTCTTTGTAGGCCACCTGGTCTTTAATGGGTCTTCTCAGACTTGCACTGGCTCTAAGTCCAAGGAGACCTCTGGGGGTTGGTTTCTTGCTGGGAAGTGGGAATAGGATTTTGATGTGTATGTCTGTTGCCAAGATCCTGCCCCAAACTGCCCCTGCCCCAATTCGCCCATGAACCTCCCCAAATAACACCTGCAGCCGACTTGCTGACTGGGGACAGAGTAGGTTTGTTGAGTCACTGTTGCCCATGCATGGCCATCGGTCGTTTTGCCCTGATAGCCCACTGAACACTGTAGTGACTTTCCTGCCTTCAATCCAGAACTTTTAGGATTGAGCTGCCCAGGACTTTGTGTTGGAGAATACTTCTCCAATTCTGGATTTGCATATGTGGTTGCTGCAGGCCCACCAAACCTGTACATGGTTGTTCTTGCACAAAACTAAAGCTTAATGAAATGTAGTTTTGTGTTTCATCTTTGATGTTGTACACTGGAGAAGATGCCCAAGAAGCAATAGTACATATAAAGGTGCAATAGAAGAGGGAAAGGATGCTTATATTTCATATGTATTGAGCAAATGAATGTTACAGTTTTCGCATTTTTCTTAGATTTTGTTTTCGTACCATGACTTTTCAGTCCCTTTGTTCTTCATGGTTACCAGGCAGAAGTTCCACTGTAATTTTTGATACTTCTTTTTTATAATGTTATCCCTGCTGCTTAGCATTGTAAAGGGGAAAGAACCCATGAGCTATACCATCTCTTTTTGTAAAATCCTGTCTTCACTAGTCCACTAACACTTTTGTGGTATTGCAATGTATGTCCAATGCTGAGTTTATTTCTTGGCGCTGGCCAGTAGATAACTTTTTTCCCTGTTTCATTTAGTCATTTTAGATATGGTTCCAAGTTTTCATTCAACTGCTCTGCTAAATGTTTTGGTCACTCTTCCAGATGTTTCTCGGTTTCACCTTCCTATAATCTCCACTTGTCTCATCCAACAGCAAAACAACAAATCTTGTTTTAAAGCTTAATACATACATTTCCAAAGTAGAGTGGGAGCTGTTTCCTTGTGGCCTCTACCCACACTGTAGTTCCAGTGTCTGAGTGTTGATTGCCTGTGGGTGAGGCAAATGCCATTGTTTCTTCTTATGCAAATTTGGCCTTCCCTGGGGCTGGACAACTTGCTTGCTTGCCTTGTTACAATTTTTAGGTTAGTTTTCTGCTGAAAGAAAATAAGCAATGTGGCTTACAATAAAAAGAACAAAAATAACAATTGCAAAATGAAAGCAACAGCAGGCTTAAACAGACTGAGAGCCCAATCTTATGCATGTCTACTCCCATTATAGTCAATGGGGCTTACTCACAGGAAAGTGTGGATAGGATTGTATCCTAAAACCAATTATTTCTCAAAGGTATGAGAGAATAAAAAGGCATTTGAGTGGCACCTTGGAGAATCTCCCTGGGGAGAACTTTCCACAAGCAGAGTGCCACCACTCCTTATCCAAGAGTTCCTTAACGAGGAGTTCTACAAGTGTCTGTGCCACTGATGTCACTCATAGTGTAGGTTGGCTAAATGTCTTTGCTCCGAGTCTTGGGTTGTTCTCTCATGTCTGTGGATTTGTGATTGCATCCAATCTCTGCTCCTATCTGAAAACACCATAGGATTGTTTGCATGACCACTTATGAAGCAAAGAGGTTCAAGAACCTTTAATTAACCAAATGGTCTTTGCCTCTTATCTGCTTTTGTATCTGTTTAACCTGTGTTAATCTGTGTTTGTATCTGTGGAGATGAAAGCATCTTAAGGAGTCATTAGCTTGGAATAAATCTTGCTGTAAGCAAGCCCTGGCAATCCATTTGGACAGAGGTATTCATGAACCAATATATTCTCAACTTTGCTAGTAGCCACACTGGAAGATACACTGTGCCAAGCTAACTTTGTCAGAAGTGAGGCTCACAGATTTTTTAAAAAAATGTGAGTAAGATTGTATTGCAACTTCCCACACTGTGTATATCCTTCAATTTAATTTTCCTCTCTCATTTCCATTTGCTTTCCTGAATAGTAGAACCTCTTACCCAATAATGGATATTTTCTACTTTTGTAGCATAAATGATGAGTGGTGAATTTCTGGGAATGGTGAAGGAACAGAATGTCCTGCATAATTTATGTAATAGATGACTTTATCATTTGATATTTCCTGAAGAAAACACTTATTTGGTGTAGATAGTCACTCCAGAAAGCTTAGATTTTTTTTTAGGGTGGTCTGGAAGAAAAGAAACCAATTTGCATAATTGGTTTTATTGAATATTTGTATGGCATTTTTTGAATGATTAGAATCTCATATTGATTTTATTATAGTAAACTAGAGTCACATCATCATGTTATAAAGAGACACATGTGTGCCACGTCTGTTGAACATTTAGAGACTTTTCCAAAAAACATCATTACATTCTTGTGCTTGGAAGTATGCACTAATGCCCTTGAGTTAGCTTCTACTGCAGAGAATGTTTTGAAGCTGCGAAGCTTCCAAAGATAACAGGAACATGTTTCACATAATTGGGAGAGACTGCTTTGCATTGCAAGGTCTCCTCATGTTTTTGAATCACAACACTGATTGATCTTTCTTCCCTTAAAAATACGTCTTGATTTCCATTGTACTATTTGTGAAATGACTTTAGCCTCTCAATTTTTGAGTCGGATAGGAATCTGTTAAATTTAATATTCCAATCCCAGATATATTGATCAGGCTTCAAAGAGCTACTTTAGTCATGCCCAAGGATCTACAGGTCTATAGGAACTCATTGAAATTATTTTACTCTTTTTTTCCCCCCTTCAACACCTGATTCCCGTTCTGTATCCCAAACTGTTTTTTAATGTCCCAGTTTCAGAAACAGTTTGTCAAGTGGCATGGAGAACTGCTGCTGTTTTAAAGAAAAATAACATTAAAGACCCCCTTGAGTCTTCAGACATATTTGCACAGCTCTTTGGATTCTGGCCAAAAAATTGGAAAAATGTTGTATTGAAACGAAATGCAAAAATCCAAATGCTAGTTTTTTCCTCTTGCCCCAGAACAACAAACATGCTCACTGATTTTTTTTTTTCAATGGGAAAATGTTTTTGGAAAGTATTGTGTCTTCTTTAAAAATGGTGTGTGTTTAATACAAGAATATTGGCCACAGTCTGGAGAACGGAGTACTGTAACTCCTCACTTAGTATTGTTTCATCATAACATTGATGAAGGAAAAAAAAACAGATTCATTGCCGGGGCCATTGTCTGTGTGAAGTTTGCTCATTTTCCCAGTGTTGTGGGTTTTCTCCAGGTAATCTGGTTTCCTCTCACATTCCAAAGATGTGCGTGTTAGTTTAATTGGTGCGCCTAAATTGGGTAAATTCTGTAATTATCGTGTTTTTATTTTTTCTTAATAATTTCTTAAAATTTTTATCAATTTTATTTTATTAATTTTTCAATGTATAGTATGGTTTACATTTATTTCATTGTTTAATATTAGGTTTTCAGTTTTTATTTAGAATTTTGGTGATGTTTCTGTGACCAGAAATATGCCATACAAACTTAACTCTTGTTTATGTATATCAGCTTATGGTAAAATTAGTTTCTTTATATGTTATTTTGCTTAAAATCCCAGTTTGCAAAAACCTATTGACTACGTTAGGTGAGGACTTATTGTATATTCAATCTACTCAAGTCTGAATGCTGCATACATTTGGGGATTGCTGCGACATTGGTTAGGATTGCCCATGTGACCAATGTAGGCAATATTGCTTTTACTCTTAATAGACTTCATCTTTGCTTGGTGACTTCAGCACATGGTGAGACCTTCCTGGCTCTGTGATGTCATCACGTTGAGTACAACGAGTTAGGATCAAACAAAGAGGGAAATGGAGGAAAAGTTATGGTGAAACAGTGACTGCAAACAGTTCTGAATAGTAGGATTAAGAACCTTTATTTGGTCCCTCCTCAGAAAAATTACCTTAAGGCAAGCAATTAATTGGTAGAACATTTGGTTCAACCCAATCTCTGTTTATATTTTAAATCCTCTTCATGGAAGAATAGCAGTTTAAAAAAATTCTTCATTCTTTCGTTATGTAAGGCAAAGTTAAAGTTTGTTTCAGGTATCTATTTACATTTTATCCTTGGGTTTAGACAACTCAGTCTTATTTGAATATGCAGAATACTAAGCCAAAACCTGAAGCATGTTTAGTTGGGGCTAGACTGAGGAAATAAGAAAAAAAGCCTCTTGCTTCTGGTTTAATAATAAACTTCAACTCCCTTTTGCGACATGACTTTTGACACAGCAAGAAGTCTAAAATGAAAACCAGAGTGAAGTGAAGGTCTTGACAGAAATATGTCTTTAATTAGCCCCTGTGAAGGAGCTTTTTCTGATAAAACTCTCAGGTTGAAAAGTTCACGCACAGAACTTATCTTGGTGCTTGCAACTCATATTTGGGATCTTGGGTTATTAAAGCATATGTCTCTGTTCAGTTAATGTCAGGGGTATCTGTCAGCATAACTTCAGCTGAAACAGACCACCTTCCAGCTTCAGTAGAGAGACAAGATATTGCAAGATAATAACCAATGGGGGGATTTGCCTTCATTTTTTTAAAGTTTCTACATATAGACATAACTTAACATACACTTGGCCATTTGCATGAAACAGAAGAAATGTTGAACAGAATCCATGTACCTGTAGTGGATACCGTACTGGCAGTGATTATAAGTAATTGTAAGTTAAGCATTTTACCTGCAAAAAGAATATAATTTCTAACTGGGTACCTGTTTTCCCCCCTTCAAATTTTGACTTGTATGTATTCCAAAACAATAATCAATAACAGTGTAAAAGTTCGATTCATGCATAGGCGTTTGCACTTGGAGTTTTAAACATTGTGCTCAGAATACAAAGGATCGCACAGTTGGTTCTATGCACCAAAGAGGGTTTTGGACTTGTGTGTCTCCAACTGCATTCACCACTTCCATCCTTGGCAAGCTAATCTTGATGCTCAAGGATATTTCGAAAGACGTTTGTGATATGACCCAGAGACGTACTACCCTCGGTTGGGGGGGGGGAGGGAACCACTAGGCAGGCATAAACCAATAGGCATGTGAAACATAGCTCTTTGGAACCCGACCTCTATACAGAAACTTCAAAGGGATAATGGACCCGAAAAGTTTGTCAGTATAGATGTAGGAAATGTTTCGCTGCCCGGACCATGTTACATCACTGTCACTTGTATTTCCTCTACTGTTAATGAGTTGGCCTCTGGGCATCCTCTTTGAAGGATTCATGCTCACTGACCCAACTTGCATTTCATTGTTGCAGGAAAGAAACTAGATGGCAGTGGAAAGCTGTAAATGAATGTAATAGATTCAATCACCAAATCCTTGTCCTTAGTCTCTCAAGTATAGGAAATGCCACCAGGAAGTTTTGCTTGTGCCTCTTTTCTCTTCCATCCTGCTCCCCATGATTGGAAAAGAAGCAAAGATTTTCTTAGTTGGTTGACAAAGATATACGGAAATATGTTGCTTTGTTCTATGAAGTTGCTATCAGAAAGGAACTCTTCGTATTTTTCTGGCTGCATCAGGACACAAAAGTATCTTGCATAATAGTGATGTGCTAAATTGCTGTGAGGTTTGTTTATCATTGCATAGGAGAAGTATAAATATGTTTTTAAAAATTCCTACCTTTCACTAATTCAACAATTTTTTTCTTCCCTGATATGCTATTGCTGCAGTTTTTGTCTTTTAACTTAAAAGAGCTTCTTTACCACATAATTTCAGACAATGAAGAATCACATAATGACAAAGTAGCCGGTCAGGACTGGCTACTCGACAGCCTAACTGCCCATTGCTCTCATTCTGAATGGAAGTGAAGAAGGGAATGTATCCTTCTTGTCCAAGTACCATGGCCAATATTCCTTGCAGTTTCATGAACTGTCAGCACCATGACTCTTACCCAGTTCCTGCTCTAGTTGTGTGTAGTTGCACATGTCTAGTTTGGGAAGAATGTGTATGGAAATGTGAAGTAATGCAGTACAGATGAATGAAGTCTACTCTGAGATGCACACAGTTGGTTATCTGCAGTAAGTCTCGGTAGGTCAACTGATGTGTAACTAGGGCTGCAATCCTATCCACAGCTGGAAGTAAGTCCAATTGACTGAGACTGTAGGCCAAATCCTATGCAGCTGTGCATGTCCACTCAAAAGTATGTCCCATTGAGTTCAGTGGGGCTTACTCTAAGGAATGAGTGCATAGGATTGTAATTTTGTAGAAACCCAATTTTGTAGAAACTATCTACATGCACATCCTCACCTGCATTGCGTTGCAAATTGTGATTTACATGTGATTTTGTACCCACGACTGCAGATGGATCAGATCCTTGGTATTTTCTCTCTCTCCCTGTCCCAAGTACTGTGGAACTGAACGTGCTTACATTCGATTTCTAAAGGCATAAAGTAACTCTTAAATAATTTTTTTAAGTGTACTGTTTTCTTCTTGGTTATCTTTGTGTTCCTGTGATGTTCTTTTAGCCGTTTTCTTTTTTATAATCACGATTTGTTAAAGAAATTTTGTGGTTTTAATACTCTAATGGTTATTTTCTTTCCTTTAAAATCTTCAAGGGATCAGAGACCAGAAAAAAGACCCCATCAACCAATTAGCCCTACAGAAATAAGGAAGACTAAGCGTTACTGTTTGTACTAGAACATATGCCCTTTGTCCATTATAGAGACTCCACAGTAGACTGATTCTAGTGTCAAGACCTGGCAACGAGGTTTTGGGGGTGTTTTTTTCTTCTTTAAATTGCTTCCCCGAAGGGAATGAAAAGCATTGGAGATGGTGCTTCTTACTAATGCCAGTTTGTTTCCTTGCTTAATACTTCTGCCAAGGTTATCGAGTATAAAATGACTCCATTATAGAGAAGAAAATTGCTACATTTGTTGTTAACATTTGTCTACATAGAGCCTTTGGACATCTTTACACTTGGTAAAGGATGGCTTTTTATTTCAAGAATGTTGTTCAGTGTCCTTTTTCTTAAGAGCTAGAATTAATTCATTCCAAGTTTGTCACAGGATTATTTTTTAAGGGTGGGAAGTATGAGTACAATAATTAACCTCTGAGTTATATGTTAAAGTTTACAAGTATGGTTCCTGTAATTGAAGCAAAAGGAGAGAGTAACTTCTTGCTATGGTCAAACAGCAGTTTGGTTGCATTTGGAAAATTATTGTGACGTGACTGAATATGGAGGAATCTTCCATCTCTCCAAACTACATCCACGTTTTTGTTTTGTGTTTTAATGTCAAGTGAACAGCCTGATGCAATACTGCCATCTACTGTTGCTTTTAGGGAGGTGTAATATTCACTGTAAACCAGATTGCATCTGCATAAGAACACATGCCTTTCACTTAGTACTTAGTTGGCAAGCTTCAGTCTCCGAAGACTATGGTATCGCGCTCTGAATGGTGGTTCTGGGACATAGTCTTTTTCACATTGTGTGTGAAAGAGAGCCAGAATGAGATGATTAAAAATGGGTAACCACAGTTCAAACTTTATCATGCCACACTTAATGTCCCTTCCATTATGCAATCTATTTGATGTTCAAGTGTGTGTTAACAAAATTACTTTTAATTTGCCTTTTTAAATAAGCATTGATGAGAAAAAATAAGGAGCAGAATCTGAACCAGAGCAAAGAATTCTGATTTGGTCTGTTTGTCTCCTGTGGTCCTCCTTTTGTGTTGTGAACAGCAAGCTTGAATTCTTTTGTACAAAATCACTTTAACATAATGTCTGTTTGTTGGCTTGTTTCCACATCAAATACAGCCTTCCTCAAGATCTTCTCTCCCATTTGTACTAAGACAATAAGGCTTAACCCCTTTTAAGAGTGTTGGAGTCATTTTCTTCTGGGATTTGGGTTTCTTGTGTTTTGCATTCCTTTATTTGGAATTGGGGTTGTTTCATTTTTAAGGGCGGCTGGTGGCATTTTTGTGGCCAGTGCCCATTTTCTGTGATGGCAAAACAAATCAAGCCCCACTTATCACATGAATCATTGTTAAAGTCAGCAGTAATCCACTGTGTAAAATCTACCCATAAAAGCTGGGAGAATGGAGTGGGGATCAAACCTGGAACACATTAAATTAGTTCCAGTGTGTTCAGGGCAAGGCTCTGCATTGCTTGCTTAAGCAGGCAAAACGGAAACAGGCAGTTTATAACAAGGAGTCTGGTTCAAGAACAGTGGGGTTCATTTGAAAAAGATTTATATCCCTCACTTACATAAACATTACGGATGGGGGCTTCAAGTGGGGAGGCAAATCTTTTTCAAAATCTTTCTTAAGAACTTTTTCATTGTGAAGAAAATGGACAGCATGTGCTCTCGTTTGAAGATTTGCCAGTATTTGCTCAATAATCTTTTTCAGTGCTCTTGGCTAATTAAAACGCTCCTTTTGTGCAGTGATAGCAGACCACCTACCATTAATTTTATTTTATAGCTGAAAAAATTAGAATTCAATTGAAGCAGGAACAAGTACGCCCAGGACAGACAGTACCATTTCCCTACACTGATTACTTTTTGGAGATTTAATTTACAGCTTAAAAAAAGAAAAGATACTCAAACATCTGTAGTCTTATTTTCAACAACTAAGCACAATGTAATATGTTTGTTGACAGTGCCATCACCTCAGATCAATTCCCAATAATTTGGTTTTAAAATGTACTGTTTCTTATCATCTGGAGGTGTGAGTTGTAAGCAAGGAAGTCTTTGGTTCAAATGCCACTTCAGCTATGAATTTACAAGGATGAAGCAAGCCATTATCTCTCAGCCTCAGGCTGCAATCCTATCCATACCTATCTGTGAGTAAGCCCCATTGACTATAATGGGGTTTACTTCTGAGTAGACATGCATAGGATTGAGCTCTGTCTCCTGCCTGTAATGTGAAGATAATATGACTCAACATGTTTTTGGATTAGTGAGAGAACGTATGTGAAGTGCTTTGAACATTGGAAGCGCACTACATGATTGATTACAATATGGAATAGTTTTAATGGTCATGCTGACTTCAGGGGTTTTCCTTTCATGTTTCATGGTGCCATTCAGCAGCTGATGGCATCTTGAATTCCTTTTAGATTTCAGTGTTGCTAGGATATTGTTCCTTGGAACAACTAATCCATGAATCAGCTGTGCCCAAATTCCATAACAATGTAGAGCCAAACTACAGGATCCAGAATGGTAGATCAGGGAGTTGATTGGCTGTTGCTCTGCTGGGCTCTTTGAAACAGTATCTTTGCATCAGCATCATGTTGTTCCTGCTTCAAAAGGTGGTGTCATAGCATTGACCTTGAGTGACAACCAGGACTCTGACTTGGAGAGAGAGGAGCTGGTCAGGTCTCTGATATCAATACCAGCTGCTGTGGTGCATGATCCAGGCCCTCACAGTGAGAAATCCCAAGAACTTGAACCCTGGTTAGTTATAGACTAAAATCCTTACTGTTTATTTCGTTTTTGATCAAAGTATGTTTCAACATCCTATTCCTGTTTGTTCCCCACAAAACCATTAAACTCTAACAAAATAACTGAAGATTTATGTTTGGTTGGTCATGAACATAATCATATATGGCTCATGAGCACAGTTTTTAAGAAACTTCGTGAAGTGTGTGTGTGTGTCTTTCTGTGTGTGTTTAGATCAGGGCCTCCAAGTTATGGCCCACTAAGAACATTCTCTTGGGCACAATGTGGCGATCTTCTGCCTTGCCACCTCCTATCTTCATGCTGATCTTTGAAGAAATTTGCATTGGGCAGCCACTTCCCCTGTGAAATTGGGGCGCAGAGGCTTCAGCAGTTTGCACAGCTGAGTTTCTACAAAGATTGAGTGGGAGGCAGTGGGGTGGAACAGTAAGGCTTTGCCACTGCTGCACCCAAGTGGATTTTTTCGATGCACCGCAGGACATAGTTTGGAGGCCCCTAGTTTAGATAATTTGGCATCTGGCAACTGTTGATATTTAAGCCATTTCTGCCCAACTTTGCAACAGGGATCAAATGTGTACACCTGTGGGCTGGGCAGAAATGGGTTAATAATCCTTTTTGTTCAAACCATCCATTTATGACAGAATAAAATCAGTAACAGAAATTGACAGATTCAACTCAGAAGTAGTAAGAACAATGAAGAACCTAAAAGTTTACAAAGGCAGGAAAATGCAACTCAGAAAGGGATGATCGGAGTGACTCGTGTGCAAAAGTTTTTTTTTTTTTTAACCCACCCCGAAGTAGCAATAAATCAGCACCAGGGTATTCAGTAGTGCAGCTTAATCCAAGAGGGATCTCAATATCTCTGCTTAAACTGGTGGGCATTTGGGCATTCATTTCAAGGCAAAAGTGTATATATATTTTTCCTTTTTTGGAATATAAATTTCACTGAATTTGAAAACAATAGGCGATCCTGTTTTAAAAACAGGAAATTCATCTGAAGTCACACTTAAGATATCCCTCTGGTGAAATGACTTCTTCTTTCCCACCCTTGTCAAAAGTAAGTAACCTTTTCTGTTTGTTTGTTCAACGATAATACATTATTTTTGTTTGGAAAATTTATATACTACCTGTCATTATGTGTTTCCCGTGCAGTTCATATGAAAAAGAGGCAATTTTTTAAGTGGTAATTCTCTTACATTAAGCAGGGGGATAGCAACTGTCTGTCTTCTCACCAGCATAGTGTGTTTTCCGGTGGCTGCTTTTTTTTTTGATTGTGAGTCCTCTGAGAACAAGAAACCATCTTACATTGCTATATAAGTCACATTTAGTGCAATCGTATGCATGTCTGTTCAGTTCCGTTGTCTCCAGTGGGGCTTATTTCTAGGAAATAAGATTGCAAACTTTGCATTTGTTCAGTTGAAAGGCAGTATACAAATATTTTAAATAAAATCTCAAACAATAAATTTTTAATTAACAGTATTTATATACCGCTTTTCAACTGAACGTTCACAAAGCGGTTTACAGAGAAAAATCAAATAACTAACTGGCTCCCTGTCCCAAAAGGGCTCACAATCTAAAAAGATGCTAAGGAATACCAGCAGACAGCCACTAGAACAGACAGTGCTGGGGTGAGGTGGGCCAGTTACTCTCCCCCTGCTAAAAAAAGGAGCACCCACTTGAAAAAGTGCCTCTTACCCAATTAGCAGGGGTAAATAAAACAACAAACCCAAAACAGTAGCATAAAAATATCTCAAATGAGGAAGTCTGGGAAATTAAAAAAAAAAAAAAGTTTCAATCATGATGTGCAACTAGAGATTGTCTCTTTCATGTAGTTCATGTCTTTGTTCCCACAACATGTCCTAGTTCAGCGTTGCTCAAAGTTGCACCCGCTGCACGCCCAGAAAGCAGTTCCCATCCAGACCGCATCTGAGTGTTTTACCCAGGTGCCGCACGACGTCCTCCTCTTTCAGAGGACAGGGACACTTGGGGCAGTTCCGTTGTCTGCCCGGCATCCCAGAAAGCTGTGCAACAGGACAACTGGGCAGACACGACTGCCCAGAGGGTCCCTGTCCTCCAAACGAGGACGTTTTGTGGCACCCGAGCAGAACCAAAAGGTCTGCTCACTGGGCAGATGGATCCATGTGAACATCAGATCCAGCACCTAGGCCACAGTTTGCACAGCTCTGTCCTAGTATTACATGAAACTGAAGTTCTAGCTGTGAGGGATGTAATCAAATGACTTTGTTTCTACAAATGCTGTCATTTGTGGCTTCTATTTTCAACTTGCTACTCGGGGTGCCTGCCTGATATATTTTCCGACAAAAAGTCTATTCATAATAGTCATATGCTTGTAAGAATAGATTTCTCAGGGTCATCTAGGCTGTCAGCCATCTTCAGTAGCTTAGGCTGCAATCCTAACCACACTTTCCTAAGAGTAAGCTCCATTGAACAAAATAGGACTTACTTCTGAGTAGACCTGGTTAGAATTGTGCCCTTAGTAAATGCTATCCTGCAACTCCTAGTTTAAAATAACTTATAAATCAAACTCACTTGGCACAATGCAGCCATGGATAGTTTGTGGGGTCAGCCAAGCTGGATATGGTCAAGGTCTCGGGACCATCACTAGCCCTACAGTCCCACCTGGCCACCTTTCCCAGTGCCCAATTTCTAGTACTGTGACTCTCAGCTGCAACAGTATGTGGAGTTGTGCCTTGGCTGCTGCCATCATTTGGAAAACAATGCAATGTGGTCATCTCATCGCTGTGTTGTGGTGATGCCCTGATAGGATGGACACACTGAATTGTCGTTAAAAACAATGGCAGTGGCCAGCATCACTGTTGTGAAGGACAGCTCTGAACAGCTGCTGCCCTGCCATGCAGTCATCGGGGGGAGGAGCCCAACACACCATCAGGCTTTCAGTATGGCACAGTGCAGGCCTTTGTGCCAAGATCCTCTTCAACCTGGCACTAACCCTAAATGCAGCCTCATTTTTTTCTTAAAAATCATTGACAGATTTATTATATGACTTGAATGAAGTGCTAGATCAGGTGGCCTTGTTATTTAGCCAAAGCTCCCAATTTATATTGCAGGTTGTGAATTTGGATTTGTGGGAGGACTGTTTTAGGACAGTTGATGTGGGCATTGTTAAGAACTTTGGATAAGCTGTGGCAAAAATCTGTTAGCAAGTCCAGGTGTGCATACTTTTGAAGAATTGATTACAGATTTTTGTATTTATCTATATGCGTAATTTTCAGTTTAAGTATCCCTTCTGTGAGGATACATGGACACCTAGGCAAATGCTACAAAATGTAGTGTCTTCTGCACAAGCTCATAGCAGCTTTCTGCAAATGAATGGTACTTTATGTATGAGCTGTAACATTATATGGTTCTATAAAAATCTAAAGTGCCTTTTTATGATTAGGATACTGTTCTTTGCTCAGTAATGTAGAATTTTGAGTTTAGAGTTGAGCATAACTTTTGCAAAATAGCTTTGCTTGCTTTCTTTTTAAAGATCTATTCTTTCACTTGTGTCTTCGTTTGCCAAAACAAAGATCATCTGTAGAAGTTGACAAATTGACTTCACTGATCTTACTTTAGGAGTGGTAGATTATTCCGCATTTCCATTTTAATACAATCATGTTAGTAAGAGAAGAGCAAAAGAGGACAAAGGGGGAAATGTCTCTAGCATCTTGTTAATACTGTATAGCCAAGCAACATAAATGAAGACAGGGTAGTAGAGTCATTTTGGATGGAACCACCCTCGGTAGTGTGAATGTTTTTATGGAGGCTTGGAAGACTCAGAATTGACCCTCTTTTTATTATTTTTACTGGTCCCCTTGATGATAGACAAACAAGGCTAACCTGAGGCCAACATAACCAGCAGGAAATTTGGGTCACGGGTAGTTACATTTTTAAAAGTTGTGTTTTAAGGGCTGTTCAATCAGTATAACTGATTGATTTAGGAGTGCTTTCTGCCCTTACAAATCATTAAGAGGTGGCTAGTGGCAAACTGCTCAAGAGTTGCGTTGGAGGAAGGTTTTCCAATTCTCTTTGGCCTCTTGCACTCTGAAGGAGTTGGTTTATTCTGTATTTCACATGTATTGAAGTCCAGCTGACTTATTTACACAAAACGATCCATTTCAGTGTTTGGAGTTTTTTTATGTCATTTTTTTTAGTTTATTTTTTATGTTAATTTGTAACTTGTTCCATCCCTCAGCCTTATGGCAAATGGCACCAGTTCAAAATTGCAAAGGTAAACCCCCCATTATTCAAATGCCTGTCAACAACAACTTTGTATTATATTTTATATTATTACTGTGTTTCATTCATTCTATTTGTTTCCGACCTTTCTCCCCAGTGGGTCCCCAAGGCAGTTTTATACTGCCTGTCTAATAAGAAAAAAAGTTTCCAAAAGTTTATAACTGCATGTAATAAATATTATCCAGGTTTGAATGTACTGTATACCTATTGAACTTTCTTTATGAAACTGGAAAAAAATGTTCAATATATACAGGTTGCAGAATATTGAATTTGTGTGTCTGTGTTTACAGATTTTAAACTCTAGTGCTTACCATGTATTTCCTGTGTCCTGTGAAATTACCACTATGCAGAAAATGTCACTTTGGGATACTTGTGTTAAATAGATCCAGGCAGCCAGAAAACCTAGTGTCTAAATTACACCATTTGATCGTACACAATACTTAAGAGAAATGATGAGTCTGTCCTTCTATGTAGCATGTCTGGAACGCTGGACTGCAGCCACATCTTTTGGAAGAAAATGTGTGCTTATTTATTATACTAATATTCTGCTCTTTGAAAAGTTCAGGGCTGCTTATGTCAGGCTCCCAGTGGCCTCGTTTCATTGATAGAATCCATATCTACATATCTGGAACAGTTCTACAGTACTGTACTGAGTGTTCCTCCTCATGTCTGTCCCCATGTAATCCACAAAAAGGCAAACTAGAGGTGACCCAGAATGCATAAGTGTCTTTTTGAGTAATTTTTGTTTTTTTGTCTTTATTTTTTTGTTTGTTTGTTTTGTTCTTAAATTGGGCTGAAACGAAGCTCAATAATGAAAAGGGGTAGGAGCTCTAGGGCTTTGCTCTGTCTACAGTTCTGATCCTGCTAGCTTCCCTCCACAATATTTTATTTTGGTAGTAAAAGCCCTTCTATTGAAAACCAGTGCAAAATTGTTTTTTCCCCTCATTTAAAATGGTATTCAAGGGATTAGAATTACAGCAGGGACAAAATCCTAGGGCTCTCCTACCCTTTACCACAGTTTTGAATCATTTTGGTCTCTGACTATGCTATTTAACTAATACATATTTAAAAATAGCTCAAAGAGGCACTTGCACATTCTAGATCATAGAACGTGTTCACAGATTTAGTTTGACCCTAGGTTGTGGGAATTTGGCTCAAATGAAATAGTAGTGTGTTTAAAGTTGACATCTAAAAGTGACATCTTTTTATTATGCTAGATCAGTCATTTTCAACCAATGTGCCATGGCACACTGGGGTGCCATAGATGGTCTGCAGGTGTGCCATGGGAATTTGGAGGAGGATCATTTGTTAGTAGGGCCACTGGGGGATGTGAACCCCTGCCGTCAGTGCAATGTGCCTTATCGATCATCAAAAAACTGTTGGTGCACCTTGACAGCTTTTGTGCCTTGTCAGTATGCCATGAGATGAAAAAGGTTGAAAATCACTGTGCTAGATAGTGGAGATTAAGTTTGGGTAGTCGGTGCCTGTTGAAATCTTAGAAGTCCTTGCTGAATCAAGGCTTTAGAGCAGGGGTCTCCAAACCCCGGCCTGAGGACCAGATGCAGCCCACGGAGAGCCTCTATCCGGCCCACGGCCAGTCTCTGATCCCCTGAGAGCCTCTGGCCCAGTTGACCAAACACAACCAGAGTTGTGCTTGTGGGGTGGGGGAATGAGGGTCCATTTAAGTGTGTGTGCTTTATTTCTTGGGCTGTGTTGGTGCTTGGAGAAATCCTGGACATTTGAGCCCATTCATTCATTTCAGTCATTCATCTAAGTTCCATCTCTAATGTATTTATTTAAACTTTATATTTCTTTTTTGTTTCCGGCCCTCGACACCGTGCCAGATATTTGATGCAGCCCTTCGGCTGAAAAGTTTGGAGACCCCTGCTTTAGAGCCTTATAAGCCTCCTTTCTCCTTCCTATAAGGAGCAGAGCTGATCAAACTGTGTAGAAGTAATGAGGCCATGCAAGTTTGTTTAATATATACCGGTGGCAAAATTTTGCATTCATGATTGCTGTAGTACAAAGTGCACTCCACCCTGATTCTAATATTAACTTTAATTTATTTTAAACTAAAAGAGTAGTTTGGGGGCTCTCTAGTGATGGGAATCTTACAGTTTCCCTTAAGGTTTTTGGATGAGATCCTTTAAGTATAAGGTTCTCTTACCCAGATTAGGAAATTGGATTTCAGTACCCTGATGATTCCTTAATTCTGTTCCATGCTAAAAGAGATGCAGCTTCATCAAAACGAACATATTTCGACACATTTGCAGCTGTGACTGGTACTCCTTCTTTTTACCTACAGCCAAGAAGATTCAGGTGCAAGGGCTAAAATGGTGGTTGAAATACAATCTCTTTCTCGCTCTGGTTCCTATGGGAGGCCACTAAAAAGTTCTCAAGCACATACCCATTTGCTGTTCAAATAATTATAAATCTAACTCCTGATTTTAAAAAGAAATCAACAGGAAGCCCTGAACTGCCACAAAGTATTTTATGAGTTTCTGTACTGCCCTTCAGCAATGAGGTGGAAGCATAAAGACAATGAGGGTTTGTAATGGGCAGAGATTTGAATTGATGTCTCCAAAATCATTGGAAGAGTTTTTAGGCCTTCTTCCAGAAGATATCTGTAGTTGTCTTGGCAAAAGGCTATTTTATACTGTGACAATGACGGGCTCTTTTTTTCTCCCACTTTCAGAATATTGGAGAGTCAGCATTGCCCAGTGTCCTGAGTGAATTACTGCCAATCATCAAAACTCATAGCAACAGAACAGATGATGATTATACTTCTGAAGACCTCCTCATATTGCTGGTGTACATTTATTCTATAGTTGGGGAGATCAAACCAGGAAAAGAATTAGATGAAGCTGAAGGAGAAGTGAAGAAGGCTCTTGTCCGTTCTATTTGTGATGAACCCGAGTTATCTGCCTTACTCCAGAAAATAACTGGTAAGTGTATACTTCCTGAGAAGGTTGTATGAAGCGTATATTTCCTTTACAGTTCAAATAGAAGACCTTTTCAGACATAAATGAAATCAAAGAATTTCAGCACTCACTAAAAATAGTCTCTTTGTGCAAAGGCATGCAGGATATGACTGGTTATCACATTCATATCCTGTTGGAGGTCCAGGTAAGGCTACTAAGACCCTATAGTACAGGGGTTCTAAAACTCCCGAGGTAAGTCTTGGCAGTGGAGGGGGGAATGCAGCGAAGCGAAGGGAGGAATGCAGCAACACAATCACAAGGCAGCAACAGGCGAAACTGGAAGTGGGTCGTGATTGTTCTCTTCAGTCTCCACAGCTTGAGGAGCCCTATAGAGCAGTGTTTCTCAAACTATGGGTCAGGACCCACTAGGTGGGTCATGAGCCAATTTCAGGTGGGTCCCCATTCAGTTCAATATTTTCTTTTTAATATATTAGATTTGATGTTCTCATGGTATGTGACTGCATTTGGGGAAATGTTACAGACCTGTACTTTCAACAAGCTACTATGTAAATTCTTTTAACAATGATAGTCAAAGGGACTTACTCCTGGGTAAGTGAGGGTAGGATTGCAGCCTAGGATTGTCAAAACTTTTCCTGCTTGATGATGTCATCCTTCCGGTCATGACTTCCGGTCGTGACATCACTTCTGGTGGGTCCTGACAGATTCTCATTCTAAAAAGTGTGTCCCGATGTTAAATGTGTGAGAACCACTGTTGTAGAGGCTTCCGCGGGGCTCCCCGCACTCCCAGGAGCTTGCTGCTACCTTGTGTGAGAACAAGGAAGCCCCTGCCCCCCGAAAGCGGTGCAGTCCTGGGGATCACAGCACTGCATTCAACCCTCCCCACTCCTTAAAGGAATATAGGCAGAAGTCCTCCAGCTGGGACATCACAATGCTCCAGTTTGAGAACCTCTGCTGCAGAACATTTGCAACCAAGTTTGCAAGTTGAACAAGGTGAACAAGGGTTTTAAAGGTGAACAACCTGGGGAGAACAATGGACAAAGGCAAACATTGGTCAAACAGAGTGTATTGTTGCTTTCTGGAATTAGCTGAGGAAGTGGGGAAAGTCAAATAGAGGTTGCATGTAGGTAACTAGTGCAGCTCTAAAATAGGAGCCACTTTTACTGATGTTTTCCCGGGATGCAAAAAAATCCTGATTCTATTCTTTCTGCAGTTTTTTTTTTTAGATGGCTATTTTTGGCCTGAAGTGTTCCCCACTGCAGTTTACAAGCTTATCAAAAATACAATAAACACAACATGATTAAAAGTGAGTGGCACAAAAACCAGCTCAAAACACAGTTGGCCACAGAGCTAGATAAAACCAAGAACTATGGAAGAACACATTAACCAATATTGAAGGCCTGTCTGAACAAAACAGTCTTCATGAGTTTCCAAAAGGTTACTAGGGAAGAGGCCCAAGGAATGGAGTTTTGGGTGCAAGGGGGATCCACTGTATTTGCCAGTTCCTCCTTTCCTGTTCAGCTCCCCTGCTGTGTGCTACATTTCACAGCAGATGTGACATGAGGTCAACCATATTTGTCCCTGACTGTTGCCTGCTTTCCCTTTCTGTTGTCGCCTGCCATGGCACATCCTGTGCCATTCTAGAGGGGCCTCAAACCCTTGAACAGTGGCATCGCTAGTGGGGTGCGGACCACATTGAAGTGGCATGCATGGGGAGGTGATACCACTACTGGCCAAGGTTGTTTAAATCTTGGTATTTTGGTATCTTGGTTATATATCATTTGACGCTGAATTTCATGCAGAATGCAATGAAACAAACCACATTGAAATTATGTTTGTTCTATAAAACGTTATAGCCAAAAAACCCAGCGGGGCAGGTCAGTGGTGCATCACCTTGCCCCCTGCCTGGGGCATTGCCCTGCCCATTGCATAGGAGGAGGTCTATCATGGGGGTGACACTTGGTCTCCTGCACTGGATGATGCAAACCCTAAAGCTGCCACTGCCTTCTGGAATAGATTGTCAAGAGGTGGAGCTTGCAGCAGGAAGAAGGGAGTAAACCTTGTCCTACAAGCAGAAATCTACTCCAAGTAATTAGGACTGAATCCAGGTATTGGCTATGTCTTTTTATTTATGCACCATTGGAAATGCTGATGGTTCATATTGAATCTGAGAAAGTGTTACTGCTGCTGTTAGATATTGGCTGTGTTCACCTTGTGAAATAGTTTTCTTCCAATTGATCAATGTAATGTTGGTTTTGGACAGTAAAAAAATAATTCAAGAAGCATGTTCAGTAAACCGCAACATTTTGCACTTAAAGATCTGCCCTGTCTGGGACTGCAATAGAAACATGTCTAAAATGAACACTGACTCTTTTATTGAAATGACATAAGTATTAGCTAATTAAATGGGAAGCAACATGATGGCCTTGTCAGTGCACTTTGTAGTTCTTGAGATGACTCATGTGAGGCAGGATAGCAATATTCTTCTTGGTGTCAATGGCACAGATTTTGCTTAGTTTAAAGATGAGAACTGCTCAGTAACATATTGAAAAGGAATAAAACTGCTGTACTCATCTACAGAGGCTAGTTCAAGGGTGTTGAACAGAAGGCCCGCGGACTGAATGTGGCCCCCGGAAGAAATTTTCTGGACCCCATTATAATTGGGCTCTTCCAGCTGGATTATTGGGTCTCTCATATCTTGAAAATATGAACAAGATTGCACATTTTCTTTTCTGTCACTTGCAGCTAATGAGTTTCTATGTGAGAACAAAGTGCTTATCTCTGGTCATCATCTGTTTAATGAAGTCATGGGACCCCAGCAGGCCCCATGAATGCTAACTTTGGCCCTCTGTATAAAATGAATTTGGCATCACTCCACTAGTTAATGCGCACATATCACTTCCAGATTTCAAAGATTGTTTGACCGACTTGGGGTGATAGAAATTATGAGTGCCAGACATAGGTTACTCAGTGCTGCCTCATTGGCCGTTGCAAATGGAGAAATGGTTAAAAAAAATAAAGTAACAGACATTTAAGGAAATTGTACTTATAGACCCTTCCCTAGCCTAGCATACAGTCTCATATCATACCTTTTAATTAAATTCCCAAAAATGTCTTCATCTTTGTGCAGCATAATGAAAAACAATAAACAGATTTGAAAGCATTTAAGATTTGTCTTTGTACTGACATTTTAAAAAATTTCTTACTAGATAATATTACTAAAGCGATTGAGTTTCACATATTTCTCAAGGACTAAAAAAGGAAATACTAAAATTAACACTGTATACAAGTGGATGAGCTTCCTAAAGGTTGATGAGCTTCCTAAAGGGAAGAGACTCGAGGGATGAGCTTCCTAAAGGGAAGAGGCTCAAGGGATGTGTGTGCATGTGTCATAATAGAGATTTTAATTGGGATAATTATAAAGCTTGTAGTAAATAACTCAAAAATGTTACTATTCAGTTTTTCCATAGTATAGCTGCTTATTTGTAGCATCTCAACTATCCTGCCAGGCATAGAATAATTCAGAATCCAATACAGCTGTTTATGTGAGCTATGCAAAATAAACAATTGGTTCACAACATAATGCAGATGTTGTTTATAAAGTAATGGTGGAAAAAAAATCTTGTGTGCATGAGAACAAAGGCACAGCCATACTAGATCAGAGATCTGGCAGATGTAACAAAATATGTTCTATTGTACCTACGCCCGAGCTTTCAGAGAAATATGAGCAATCAGTTTCGTCTTGCAATTCATTTCTGATCGTCAAACATTCATGGACACTAGCCACCTTGACTAGTAGTCACAAACAGCTGTATAAGCTCAGCATCCATATCAATGCTACAGCCTTGTGGTGATGAAGGAAAGCATAATTCCTTTGTACGAATAGGAACATACATACATGAATCCTTGTATGTCAGGATGGACCTACGCATTACAGAGAACAGGTAGCTGCTCCTAAACATCCAGCCTTCCCTGTAAACTGTGCAACTAGAATCAAAGCCTCCCACAGCTGAACAGTGTTGTCATGCACCACCTACAGCTTCATGGCTGCAGAGCTTGGCAATGATAATATCGCCAAGTGCTCTGGATGCTGCCAGCCATGCCACTCAGCCAACCAGAGGGTGCTACATTGGGGAAAAAACAGATGTTCTCCCATATATATATATATATAGTAGTCCCTATAAATGGCAAGAAAACTAGGTCAAAAGACCTTGTAGCATTTTAAACTCGGGGCACATGTAAACTGATCCAGATGTGTTTGCAATATGCAGTTTTGTCCTTGCATCCATGTAGAAAACAAGTACAGTCAATCCTCACTACCCACAGGTTCACTTATCCACAGGGAGCTTCATTCCCAGTCTGTTCTTGGCTATCCGCAGTGTCCACAATATCTGTGGCCATCCTGAAGTGGTCTGCAGCATCCAAAAGCTATTCACGGGTGCCATTTTAAAGGTCTTTAGGCTATTTGTGGGGGGCATTTTGAAGGCCGTCACTGCATTCAGAATGCTAGCTTAGATCTTCAAAATGCCAGTGGAGATCCTCAGAAAGCTAGCAGAAATTTCCAAAATGGCACCTGTGAATAATAGAGACCTTTAAAATGGTCATGGGAAGCTTCAGAATTGTTCTGCTGGCATTCTGAAGCTTCCCACAGCCATTTTAAAGGTCTGTCTGCTGTCTGTGGGTGCCACTTTGAAAGTCTCCACAGGCTTCTCAAGGTCTCCACTGGCATTCTGAAGTTTAAGATGGCATTCTGAATGCAGCAGAGACCTTCAAAATGGCACTGAGACCTTCAGAATGCTGGCAAGTAAGCTAAACCCCCCCCCAATCCCACTGATCCCATAGGCTGCGAATGGATGTCCATGGCCTCTCCTAGGCTCAGAGGACCTTCCAGAGGCAAGGGGAACATAGCTCCCCTTAGCT
This sequence comes from Tiliqua scincoides, assembly GCF_035046505.1. Classification (NCBI taxonomy): domain Eukaryota; kingdom Metazoa; phylum Chordata; class Lepidosauria; order Squamata; family Scincidae; genus Tiliqua; species Tiliqua scincoides. The sequence continues at coordinate 67,237,172 of NC_089826.1, forward strand.
CCGGATGGTGGGGGGCAGGCGTTTGCCTATATCTGCAGTTTCAGGTAACGGGGGGGTTCTATTCTGGAACCCCCACAAATACAAGGTCTTGCCTATAATCCATGCTCTCCTATGTCGGTGCTCATGCTCTAAAATAGTAAGCAGAGGATAAATACCTGTTCTTGTTGGCATCACTTAAAAACATTATGTGCAATATAGCTTCATTTACTATTCTTTGTTTATCGTGGGCTATTCAAATTCAGTGGATAACTGAACGTAACTGTTCAGGGCTTTCTTGTGGCTCCAATTCATAACAGATTTATATTCTTCATTACCGTTTCCAGAGCAACCAAGAACAAAAGTTTAGACCCAGCCCTGTATTTTTTTTTACTGTAATATTCTTCTAGTATTCTTTGATCAAAAGATCCTTTTGACAACTGTAGAAGACAATAGGAACTTTGAAAAGCTGTATTTGAAAAGTGTAGCTCAATGTTTATTTTGAAACACCTGCCCAGAATTGAATGCTATTTTCAAATAATACCAAAAATTCAGTGTAACCCCACTCTGTCCCCATCAGCTGTAGTTGTGGGGACCTGTGGATCCTTAACCTTGGGGAGCTGTGGATCCTTGATCTTTGAGTGGGGTAAGGAATACCAGAAGTCTTCAACTTGTAGTGTTGTTCTGTGCGTATTTACTCAGAAGAAAGTCCCATTGTGTTCAATGAAGCTTACTCCTTCGAAAGTGTGTGTATAGGATTTCAGCCTTAGTATATGGTACTGCCCTTACCATCTCCTAACCAAGAACTAAAAGGAGGCAGTGGGAAAAAGTTTAAAGTCCTACGATAGCTAAGAATTTCCAGAGCCACATATCCAGAGACCCTCCTTTGCAATATTTATCTCCATATAAATGTAGATATAGAAGTTCATATTTCAATCTGGAATTTAAAATGGTATTTTAAACATAATTCCCATAGTGGCTCTACTTTTGATTAGGTTTTCATGTGTTACCTATTTACTCTGTCTTCAGCACCTGGTCTGGGCTGGTTCTAAACTGGAGGGTGATTTTTCATTGAAGTGTTTATAACATGAAATTGTCTGTCTGCCTCTCTCTGTCTTTTTCTCTCTCTCTCTCCCCCTAACATGAGACATATGCCTTTTAGCTTTTCAGGCCCCTGAATTTCTTCCAATTTAACAAGTCAGCCAAATGGAGCAGGAAACTGATATGTTGCAATATTCATTAACTATTTATGTTTCTGAAAATGCAAAATGCACAATAGCATTTAGAGGTCATCTGAACATCAAGTTTAAGTAAGCAGTGTAATTGGCAAATAAGCTTCTTTTAAATATTAAGCTGCAGTCTCTTAGGAGGAGGCTATACAAACATATGGTGGTGAATTCCCCTCCCCCCCTTTTCCATAAAAGTCGCTTCCTTGGAAAGACTCCAAGGTTTGGTAAAATGCAATTTTTTACTTACTTAAAACATGAGTATCTTTTTAAAATTGAAAAGATTTTTAAAATCTTTTTAAAACTTATTATACTTAGCCCTGGATATGTGACTTTTGAAAATAGTGAAAATGTTGTAACTCTAATGGTGGGATGAAACCTGTTGTTGTTTAGCTTTTGCCCAACATGAAATTTATATTTGTTGCATTTTGCAATACTTGGTAGAATTCTTGACATAGATGGCTCAGCACTGGTTAACAGCCCAGCCAGCCAGCCAATCCATGAACTCTCTGGACCAGTGGTAACAACAGCAGTAACCTTCATTGCTCTGCACTGAAGCGTGTGGAAGATACTGGAAGGTTGCTCTGTGTTTTGATTCAATACCTTCTTTTAAGAATGTCAAGGCACTAAATTATTCAGCAAAATGCCTGAACTGTTGGTTGTCATCTTGTTTGTCAGTTTTAAAATGCACTGAAACAATCAACGTTTGAATATGAGTGCCTGATTGATTTGGAATGCTTTTATTCTTGATTTTTTTTTTCCAAGTAGTTCTTTCTAGAAATTTTCAAGTCAAAGTTTTCATGACATCATATGGATCTTAAGCCCTGAACATTCTTTTCTGGGCAGCAATGGTTCAGGGTTTTTTTTTTCCTGAAAATATGTCTTCAACAGTTATGATGGGGATGATATGTCCTTTTTAGTTTTGATGTGTTCCAGGTGTGTTGGTTCCAGCCCCCGCCCCCCCCCCGAGTCTGCATATCATGCAGGATTTTCATGTAAAAATGGTGAACTTAAACATAGATTTTTCAGCTGAGACCAGATGTCCAGAGACTTGAAACGAAACCCACAAGAGTTCATTATTATGATGCTGTACATGGTGCTAAATAACTGCCTTATTTGATTGATCAAAACATTATCTATTTTATAATTTGGCAATGATTTTTATTGCTGAAGCCCATTAGAACATAAGAACAGCCCCACTGGATCAGGCCATAGACCCATCTAGTCCAGCTTCCTGTATCTCACAGCGGCCCACCAAATGCCCCGTGGAGCACACCAGATAATAAGAGACCTCTTTCTGGTGCCCTCCCTTGCATCTGGCATTCTGACACAGCCCATTTCTAAAATCAGGAGGTTGCACATACACATCATGGCTTGTAACCCAGAATGGATTTTTCCTCCAGAAACTTGTCCAATCCCCTTTTAAAGGTGTCCAGGCCAGACGGTGCCTTAGTTTTGCATAAAGTCCCTTAAGCTGCAATCCTATACACACTTTCCTGGGGGTAAACCTCATTTAACACAATGAGACTTTCCAGTTACCTTTATAAAAAAATTGCAATCTGTGGGATTTGTTCAGATGCTGCTGCCATAAACTGGAAGTTGTCCATGACTTTGTGTACCTTGGCTCAATGATCTCGGACACTTTCTCTTGATACCGAGCTAAACAAATGCATCGGTAAAGCAGCCACCATGTTTTCCAGACTCACAAAGAGAGTCTGGTCCAACAAGAAGCTGACGGAACATACCAAGATTCAGGTCTACAGAGCTTGCATCTTGAGTACACTTCTATAATGCAGCGAGTCATGGACTCTTCGCTCACAACAGGAGAGGAAACTGAATGCTTTCCACATGCGCTGCCTCCGATGCATCCTCAGTATCACCTGGTAGGACAAAGTTCCAAACAACACGCTTTTTACTCAGCGTGTGGTTGGTCTGTGGAACTCCTTGCCACAGGATGTGGTGCTGGCGTCTAGCCTAGACGCCTTTAAAAGGGGATTGGACAAGTTTCTGGAGGAAAAATCCATTATGGGGTACAAGCCATGATGTGTATGCGCAACCTCCTGATTTTAGAAATGGGTTATGTCAGAATTCCAGATGCAAGGGAGGGCACCAGGATGAGGTCTCTTGTTATCTGGTGTGCTCCCTGGGGCATTTGGTGGGCTGCTGTGAGATACAGGAAGCTGGAATAGATGGGCCTATGGCCTGATCCAGTGGGGCTGTTCTTATGTTCTTATAACACAGTCCTGGAACGTGCTGGAATCCCTAGCATGTATGCACTGCTGAAACAGAGACACCTGCGTTGGCTCGGTCATGTTGTGAGAATGGATGATGGCCGGATCCCAAAGGATCTCCTCTATGGAGAACTCGTGCAAGGAAAGCGCCCTACAGGTAGACCACAGCTGCGATACAAGGACATCTGCAAGAGGGATCTGAAGGCCTCAGGAATGGACCTCAACAGATGGGAAATCTTGGCCTCTGAGCGTCCTGCTTGGAGGCAGGCTGTGCAGCATGGCCTTTCCCAGTTTGAAGAGGCACTTGGCCAACAGACTGAGGCAAAGAGGCAAAGAAGGAAGGCCCATAGCCAGGGAGACAGACCAGGGACACACTACACTTGCTCCCAGTGTGGAAGGGATTGTCACTCCCAAATTGGCCTTTTCAGCCACACTAGACGCTGTTCCAGAACCACTTTTCAGAGCACGATACCGTAGTCTTCCGAAACTGAAGGATGCCAATGATGTACTGCCCTCCTGTCCCAATTTGATCTGGGAAAAAGTTGGTAGGGAGCCTCAGGTAAAACAGCATTTGAGCAGACCACAGTGTTGTAAAATAATCTAAGGCAGCTTTTCTCAGTGTTTGTCCCCTGCTGTACACTTTGCACTGTCCACCTATTAGAAGTACCACTAGAAGTAACTGATGATGACATTTACCAGTTACTTCTGGTTTGGGAGGCCAGATATGATGCAACAGATGCTAGTAAGAAGCTCAGGGTGGATGGGAGGGCTTTTCTGAGCACAGAAAAGCATGCTTTGGAGCTCTGCCTGCCAAGCCTCCTACTGCTGTTCGTTGCATCGCATCACTGGTTTGCTGCCAGGCGACAGGTGTCTGGTAGTTCCACAAGTACCACCAGCTACCGTCTCAAGTACCACCAGTGGTACCCATACCCCTGGTTGAGAAACACTGATCTAAGGTGAAATTGGCCTACATTTAAAAAAAACAAACTGCAGATGTCGTAGCATTCAAGTTATTAAACTGATTTGGTTCTCCGCTAATGCTGTTCTTTCCATTGGTGGTCAACTGATGTGCGTACTTTGACTTCTAACCCATATTCCTGTTTTTTAAAAAAGTTTGCATGTCTTAGCTCTTTCTTGAGTAGTTGCTTGAGTTTGCTTTTCGTGTGCTGCATTCAGCAAAGTTTAGTAGTTATATCAAATTTCCCTTTTACTCCTCATTAGAGGACATTTTTCCACATTAAGAAGGCGCAAGTGCAGTAAAAATAATGAAGATAAAGTGAACTTGGAAAATTGTAGTGTATATCATACTAATGAATTATTTTCTGCATTGAATAGCTTGCCCTTGGTTGGATTACATAGTTTCCACTGGAGTTAATGAGATCCTAATGAGTAACTGAAATTCACCAACTGCATGTTCCATTCTGCAAATCCATCCTACTGTTCATCCTGCAAATTCATCCTACTGATTTTCTTGTAAGAGCTTTTTCATATTGCTACAGTTCAAGTGTGCTTTGACTGTCAGATTATGCTACTGCTCGCCTTCTTTTAAAAACATGGAATAGTGCATAAAGCAAGTGGGGGGACAACTTTGGTGGATTCGCTTTTGTTTCCAAATCTCCCACTGCTGTGTTGAGATTTGGAATTTGCCAAAAAAACAAAGACGCAGCCAAAGGGGGGGGAAAGAAATTTTCCTTGTGTTCAAGGGATGGAGGCTCCTGGCCTCTTCTACATCAGTTGTCTTCCACTTTGCCAAGCACAATAAATCCCTGCATGTAGAGTGCAATGGGAAACTATGATTAATGTGAAGTGTTTGCTAATGCACTGTTACTTTTGCTATGCTTTGAGCAGCTTTTGGTATACTACAGCAAAGCCTCTCAAAGAGAGACTGTTGAATATGCTCTCCTTTTATTTTTTGATAATGCTAAAAAAATTGAGAGAGATAAATGCACGATATATAATGAGTGTGCCAGACAGAAAAGGCAGTGGGGGGGGGGGCTCCAATCCAGGGTTGTGCTGGATACAGCGCAAGCCTCTTGGTTTTCCTGTTCCAGCACAGGATAGGATTGCACCCTTAATGACATTATAGAATGGAGCATTCAAATAAATGGAACATTGCAGAACCAGCCCAAGACTTCCTGATATCTGAGGCAGCATTGTTACCAAAAAGGCTGCTTTGTTTAGGGGAATTATTTATATTAGCCTTTTGGAAACTTTTGGGACCATAGGCTGGATACCAAGACAGCATTAAGCAAAGAGATCCCTTGTCTAGCTTAATGAGGAGCCTGGGAGGAAGGTAACTTTCAATCAAAGGATTATATTTTTATTGCAAAAACACACAAAGGTAACATAATACACATGGAGAATTGATAAGTATAGATTACTAGTACTTGTCTGGTGTACCTAGCCAATGGTGAATGCATGTGCTATGTATTTGGGTGCATCCGAAAAGGAATCAGAAATGGATAAGGTGTAGGGAAGTATTTAGGGGTTCCTTAATCTGCTAAACCCAGTTGCTGACTAAAGATGGGGGAGAAGGGAGGGATAGGGAAGAGGGAGCTTACGATTTGACTCCTTTTGTGGCCTGAAAGAGAAGTTTTATGCCTGCATTTTAGTCCAAAATACATAACTAGATATAAAAACACAACTTGGAAGGGAAAAGGGGATTTTCACATAACAGCATGCCAAATGTACCATCCACTGCTCTTCCCATTCTCCTCCCCTCCACATTTCCTCTTCCTCCCTGTGCCTGAGTTCTTTAGGGAGTGGAAGGAAAAAGAAAGGCAGTGAAGGTAAGTAGATGGTCAGAGATGGGCACCACCACCACCCACAAATCTGCTGCCTAAAGCAACTTCTTCAGATAGCCTCATTGATGGGCCGGCCCCGGGACATTGTAGCTTCAGGGTAAAGTATAATGAATCAAACGTTTCAGTACAAACCAGCTGAAAACACTGAGTAGGGTTTACGTAACTGCTTAGCTTGGCTTTGGATGGCTTGTCTTACATTGAAGCTTTAAATTGACTGCAAGATATGCATCAGAGAACAACATTAAGCTGTAACATTTGCTCTTGTGCGCCTGCGTCCTGTGGAATAACTACTGAACAAAGTCAAAGAAATGCCTAAAATACAAATCTTCAGTTTGCTTAGCAGCCGAGTTTATCAAAGTAGAGGAGTCTTTTTTTGCATGTGCGGAGTATATACAAGGTCTGGATCTAATTATCTTCTGAATCTCTGCATAGTGCAGCGAAGCACCCTCTAAGCGCTGTCTCATTGGGAAACAGCTCCACCCTACCCCCTCACAGCCTAATCTTATGCCACATTGCATTTATGTTACTGAAGCATTTGCAAATGTAGATGTCTTACTTGACTGTGTATAACTGCATTTTTTTAAAAAATAATTCCTCATTCTCCAATGAAAAATTGTCCTGAACTTTGGACAGTTAAGAAAACAAAATTCCTTTTGGAGCCTACTCAATATGAGCCTGTTTCACCATAGACAGTACTAACCCACCATCTTAATTGAACGTGGCTGTAAAGTTTCTGATCTTTTAAACATGATTAGGTGTTGGGTTCTCCTACCATGGGTTCACATTCCTTCCAGCATTTCAAACCATGGTTAGGAGATTAGGAACATTCATTCACTCCAGGTTCATAAGGTTGACAATTTCACCTTTTTGAGTTCTGTAGATTCCATAACTTGTACATAGTATAAGTGTTGTGATGTCACTTTATGTCAGAATAAGAGTCATGAGATTTGAGCCCCATTGACATTTTTAGATGGTTGTCAAAATAGACATTTAGCTATCTCTATGCCTTAGAACAGCGTTCTTCAGACTGTGGATCTGGACCCCAATGGGATTGCAAAGCCTCATTTTGGGGGGACACTCTCATCATTCAAAGCCTGTGCAAGAGAAGGCATGGATCCAATCAAATAATGGTACTGCCTTATCAAAATGAAGATATAATCCTGCACAGTCTCTTCTCACCCCACAGCACCTAAGGCCAGCCCTGCTCAGGCTGCCACCTCACAGGGTTGTTGTGAAGTCCCAAGAGATATAGGGAAATGGGGTAGATGGGGGAAGAGGTAGGAAGATCAAGTCCCAGGAGAGGGGTGGGATTTGTGGTTGGTCCACAGTCTCATACTTTATTTTTGGGGGTCATGGCATGAAAAAGATTGAAGACCAGTGCCATAAAAAAAGGACATTGTAAAGCTATATTGTATTTATATTGCATACTTACTTAGGACATTTTTTAAAAATTCATGGTGCCTACATTTGGAACTCCATGTCTTGTGAACCCCATTTGACTCCTTCACTGTCTCCGTTCCTTTGACTGATAAAAACATTTTATTTTGCCAAACTTTCAATGTGGGGTAGTGTTTGACATCCTCCCCTTTTCTGTGGTTGTACTGTTATGCTATCTTAGTCATCATAGTATGATTGAGTAGTGTTTTCTGATACTATTTTATTGTTTTAATTGGTTGCAAGCTGCCTTTGGGGCACTTTTTAGGGCTGAAAGGCAGGCAACATTTATTTTTCTAGTTACTGTACAGCGTTCTTTAGTGAGAAGATGGGGGAAGAGGGAGAGACAGACTTTTATACAACTTTTCTGAATCATAAGCTTCTACACAACCTTTTATTGCAGATTGTGTTTTTATCTGTATTAATGCATGCAATCAGTTTTTTAAAACTGATTAAAATGAAAAGTATGTTAACATTTCATTTTATAACATGATAATATATGGGCCAAAGTACTTTTTCATCTTGATTTATTAGGTGAAATATATTCTTATGTTCCATACTTAAAAACATGGAGAAACATATCTGCAGTTTTTAGGTTTTGGAAAATGGCTCTTATGCAACTTCTGTTAAGTTGTCATTTAAAGGAACATCTGCAAAGCTCTTATGTAAGATATCTTAGGCCCTGAGCAGACCTTTTGAGACTGACAATGTGAGAGCCTGATAAAACCAATCCAGATGAGCTCCTCCAGTTGTAATCCATTGCTGTCTAGTCCAATAAAGTTTTTGCCTTTGTGTTAAACAAAACAAAACCTGGGCCACTTTCCAGAATGCTCTTTTAGATATGCCTAAAAGTTTGTACATGCCTAGTGTGACTTATTTTCTTTGAGTAATAACGCTGTTTCACAGACATCTCTGAGATTCTCCCTGATATTTAAAAGTGGTCTTCCAACAGAAACTGCTGTTCAGAGAGAAAGTATCGAAAGCCCTTCTTGGATATCTAGTGATAGCTGTTTGCTGGATTATGGTGCTGGATCAAAAATGGAATATCCTTACCTGGTGTCTCATTTCTGATAAGTCTTGAATGCCAGCTTGTAAATGCTCATTGACTGGAATTGTAGCTCAGTGGTAGAGCTCATGCTTTTCATGCTGAAGGTTCAACTTCTGGTTTCTCGTAGAGCTGGGAAATACCCCTATTTGAAATCCTGTTGGCCTGTATAAATAATGCTGTTAGCCAATAGTATAGATAGTTACTGTTGGCCAGTATAGAAGTCACTGTTTGCCATTGTAGATAATGCTGAGGTAGGTAAATTCAGTGGTCTGACTTCAGATAAGACATCTTATGTTCCCACGTTTACAAGATGCCACAGTGAGTATTGTTGGAAAATGTAACATATGGAGATAAGAAGGTTGCACTTTAAGGCCAATAACTGAAACTGATGGCCCTTAATCAATTAATTGCACTGGAATAGCTCTTCATTTTAAGAGTTAGGGGAACCACTAACTGACAGGTTGTGAAAATTCCAATATAAATTTCATTGGGTCCTTGTAAATGTCAAGAGAAATTGGAACAGCATTAACACTTTACATAAATTGAGCTAAATTCAAGATACACAAATCAATCAATGAAAAAGCTGAGACTAAAACCCAGGAGAACTGGTGAAGTTTTTGTTTTCAGAAGTGTTTTGGTTAGATTATATTGTATTTACACTGTTGGCAGCTTGAAATTATCCATGTGTGTTAGTTGCTGAGACCAGCCCTTGCAGTCCAGTAATATGTGACCAGAGTCCTGTTCCTGCCATCATACAGGCACCTGATACTATGACCTGATTTGAATGTTATGTCATACACCCAAAGAAAGGCTCATGGTCCTAATGCCCACCACGTCTGCAGAATTTTTAAGTGAAAACAGTGTGAGAAGACCTTGAGAAATTACGCAGTAACATTCTTCTGTATACGCTCCTCAAATTTGCATTTATTTAGATATGTATTGTTCCAAAATGTTAGTGTAACTGTTTGTGATGTCCATTCCTGCAGCCAAATCCCCCAGGGATTCCCTTCCTCCTACCCGCTGCTCGGGAAGAAGTAGAGGTGGCAGTCCAAGTTCTGTGTATGCGATTTAATTCAGTCAGCACTTTGACATTAATGAGTCCGCGTTCCCCTCTACTTAACAAGACTTTCTTCTCATAGCCAACCCCTGTATTCTCACCGGTCTCTCACAAACTCGACGTAAGGGAGTGTCAAGGCTAGATACCTCCAAACGCCCCCTTGCTCGGGTCTTTACCCGACACGCCTAGGGTTCCTCCGGGATGGTAGGGCGTTCCCTTTCCTCGCCCTCTTCCGCGTCCTCCGAAGGGACTGGCTCCAAGGCGTCCCTCAGGTCGTGTTTCCCCGGGCTCTCTTTCTCCCTCTTCCTTGTCTCGCCTCCCTCTGAGGCAAAGGGGAGTGGCCTCGTTCCTTTCACGGGCCCCCTTCCTTTCCTCCCATCTCTCTCCTCTTTTTATACTTCCTCCCCAACGCCTGCCTACACCCTCTTCCAGGCCTCTCCTTTCCACCCCTCCCATTCTCAAGCTGGCGGGGAATCCCCGCCCCTCCGTAGCGCGCTCCTCCACCGGCCCGCTGGGCGCCGCCATCACCAGCCACCCCCAACTCCCGCTGTCACCCACATGGGTGGGAGGGGCGTCCTGCCTCCCCAGCGGTGGCGATGTTCCCGCATGGGGTCGCATCGCGGTGGAGGCAGCGAACCCCATTGGTGCCGTCAGTCACCTGGCTGCAGGTCCTGGGCATCTGCCCCAGCCACACAGCCCCCCGGAGGAAGCTGCCCTGGCCTCTTCTCCAGGTGAGCTCCTGTGGCCCGGCCGGGTCCCCACGGGTGAGTCATCCCCATTGGGTTTGGCGCCCCCGGGACACTGTTCCAAAGTTAATACTTTTAAAATATGTCTTTTTGATGTTCTGTGGAAATGGGGAATTCTTCACAGTTAGAAGCACACTACAACATTTGAAAATTTCACAGGGCAATCCTAACTTACACTGGAACAGACAGGCCAGCATGACTGCACTGTATCCAGCACAAGTTTCAGGATGCCAGAGGCTCAGCAGGGGCAAGGGGAAACTTTTCCTCTTACCCTGGGGACAGCCGCAGCAACCCCAATGGGGCTACTCAGATCTGTGCCACCAAAATCAGTGGTGCAAATCCAAGCAGCCCAAGACTGCACCAGGCCGCCTGGAATGTGGCTAGGATCTGGAATAGCTGCCGGGTCCTGGCCCCACCACCCGCTCCCCACCCACCCATCCTGGGAATGCCTGCTGCCCACCCTCCCCCCCCAAAAAAAAGACTCCCTCCTGCCTCCTCCACACCCTCCCCACGTACCCTCCAGATCCCCGCACTGGCCAGGAAAGGCCAGTGCAAATTTATCCTGCCGTGGCATTGTCACAAAGGTTCTTTACGGCGCAAAGGACTTGCTTCAGTCCCCACTCGACTTTAGGATTGGGCCCTCAGTGTCTTAAAAATGGAAAAACCTAATATTCTGGCTCAGATTTTTAACACTGCCTAGGTGATCTGTGACATAAACCAGAGGTAGAGATTATGGGCAGAGGGCAATCCTTTGAACTATCTGGTTGTGAAATATGGGTTCTTTATCATTGTCACTTTATCATCACTAACACCATTTTTTACCAATATCTCATAATTAGTCACTTCAAATTTTCATCTTGCTGAATGACTAGATGTTACCATACTGGAAGATCAGTGATGGCAAGTTATGGCTCTGATTCTAAACACAGTCACTAGGGAGTAAGTTCTATTGACCTTAGTAGGATTTACTTGACCCTATGGTTTAGAGTTTAGAAACGTGACATCTGAATTGAGACTTTGCTTATTTGAGACTAAGAAAAAGAGATTGTGGAGCATAGTCTTGTGGTATATTCTCAGAATAAGAGAAATATGAATTTGTGACAGAACATAGATGAGGACACATTTTAATATCAAGTAATATATGTACACTTTTGCCAGGATCTGCATTTTAATCAGACTTATTAATCAGCATAGTTCAATTTCTCTTGTATGCATAGCTTGCAGATAAAAAAATTGTTGATAGACCCTAAAAGAGTTCAGAATAAGACTGCATTATTACACACTCATGGGAATAAAACCCTCTGAAATCAGTTGGATTGACCTAAATAAACACACTTATAATTGTGTGGTTAATTTTTACTGAATGAAATTTGTGCTAGGAAGTTACCAAACTTTACAGATGCATAGCATGTCTCAGGCAGGATGGGGTTTGTGTCTCTTGGAATTGCGTTGATTCAAGATATCATCTGAATTATTTTGGCGTTATTTGACTCTTTCTGGGACCAACATAACAGCAGTTATTTTCCCCCTTTGAACTCTCCTTTTAGAATAGCTTCTATACATATTGCCAGCATTTGCAACATAGCTTTGGGATGCAATCCCACCAGAAGTGCTCTGAATATATTAGAAAATGCATACACAAGTATTTTACACATCTAGATTGTAACACACTGGGGGTTTAATTGTTGCATTTTAAATGGCAAAATAAGAATATTCTTTACCATACCTTCTTAGGCTCTGTAATCCCATGGACATTTACTTGGAAATGACCCCATCTCAGTGTGATTTTACTTCTGAGGAAACATCAGTAGGGTTATTAAAAGCTTGTTTGGGATGTGTGGTTGTTCAAATTTACTTAAGTCATTTCCCTGGAAGCATTTTTTAAAAATTTAACTTTTAGATTTGTCACCATAATTTGTAGAATCAATTAATTAATGTTAACTTCTGCCACCAGGGGCACTCCATATTAGGAGATGACAGCCCCTGAAATACATACATACATGCATGTAATGGGACTGGTATTTCCTATAGATTCAGAAACACAGAGATGGAATGGGTGGATTTTCAAGAGTACAAGCCATTTTTGCTGCATTTAACTCCTTAACTACTGCATTTACTTTTCATTAATTCTTTCATTTATGTCCCATCCTTCTGTCAGAGGCATATGAAGGCAACTTACAAACTAAAAAAGACCAATGAAATGATATGTTCTTGGTTGTGAGCTTTTGGGATAGGGACTTCCATGGGTTTTTATTCTCTTCCCCTCGCCCAGTGTAAAGTGTCACATAAATAAATAAAACCTACTAGAAATCAAATCCAGCAGTGCTATAAACAGATTTTTTTCAAGACTGCTCAAGACCCAGGGCCCAATCCTATCCAGCTTTTCAGCACCAGTGCAACTGTAATGCAGCCACAAGGTAAGGGAGCAAATGTTCCCGTACCTTGAGAAGGCCTCTGTGACTGCCTCCCCACCACAAGATGCAGTGCATGCCCCACTGGCACGGCTGCACTGGCATTGAAAAATTGGATAAGATTGGGCCCCCAGCTCCTAGTTGTCACTAGTGATGCTTCTGATATTAGTGGTTCCAGAAGCAGGTTCAGGCAGGAAGAGGTGGTCCATATGTATACTCATTCCCAGGCTGTTTAGGGCTTTAAAGGCTAAAGCCAGCCCTTTGATAGGATAGGGCCCTCAAACTTTCCAGCACTGATGCAACAGTAATGCAGCTGTGAAGTGAAGAAACTATCCCTTCAGGAGGCATCTGTGACTGCCCCCCACCACAGGACACAGCACACACTCTGTTGGCACAGCTGCATCAGTACTGGAAAGCTGGATAGGACTGAGCCCTGAATTATACCCAGAAGCATACTGGCAACCACTGGCACCAAGCCAAAAGTGGTATGAAGTGCTCTGACTGCTCTACCCCACCTAGTTTGCTTGTGGTTGCGTTTTACCCCAGCTTCTGGACTGTTTTCATGCATTTTGCCCCGCAAAGCATCATTCTACCAAACCAGCACAACTGCTTTCCCTTTTTAGTGAGGATGTCTGGTTAATGTTATGGCTGAATGGATCTAATGGCAACAGCCAGAATAAAATACAAAAATATAGTGAAAGATACATTAATGTAGTTCTATTTAGTGTTAGGTACTAGTATTGTGATTAGTCTTTCAGAAAATATAATGCAATATCATAGAAGGTACAGGGTTTTGAACATATGACATCTGTAACTGTCATTTTTGTTTAATGACAAAAAAACTAGTAGGAGCAGTGCATGTTCCAATTGTTTCAGTATATACTGGTAAAACTAAAAAAGATAACATCTTTAATAATGAACAATGTGGAAAGAAAAATTTAATGATTGGTAGGAGTGAGCTGAACAAGAGCCTGGGATCCTCAGGTTTTCTACAGACACTAATAACTGTCAAATTAATGTGGTTTTGCTGTTATGGTTACAAAGAACAAATGGCACATAATAGATGTATTTTATTAGTTGAGACAGTTTGAGTTTTTCCAGGATTTTGAGTCTTATAAGATTGTATTTCAGGCACATGTAGTCAGTGCCAAAACCTGGACTAACACTGCAGTTTGATGCAGGTTTACTCAGAAGTAAATCTCATTATCTTTAATGGGAACTACTCCCAGGAAGGTGTATATAGGAGTGCAGCTTAAAACTGTTTTCCACTTTTAAAAAATTGCCTTGATGGTCTCAGATGCTTTGTGAAATGATTGTTATTACCATAGGATAAACTGGAAGAGAAATGGAACATGCTTTCTCTCTGGTATGGATTGTATGTTTGCTCTTCCTTAAATTGGTGTGTAATGCAAATTTAATCTGCTTTGAACACCAAGATCCTGCCCAAGGCTCAAGTGCTCAGAACATGCAGGCAGCCAGAATAAGAGGGACGAGCTAGATTGTCTGTGATAGTAACTCTACAGGCCTTCCTTTTATAAACCACATGCTTGCATGCAGATTCAGTGTCTGCATCTCCAGTTAAAGAAACTCAGATAGCAAAGCTGTAAGAGCTGCTGCCAGTCAGAGGAAAATATGTTCTCACTGTCTTCAAGTATTTGACGGGCTGTCATATAAAAGAAGGGGAGAACTTACTCTCTCTGATTCCTGATAATATGGGTTCAACCTGTGGGGACTATGGGAGAGCAAATTTAGGCTAACATTAGACCAGTGTTTCTCAACCAGTGGTACTCGTACTACCAGTGGTATTTGAGGTGATATCTGGTGGTTCTCACAGGACCCCCAAACCCCCGTGCCTGGCAGCAAGATCAGCAGTATAGTGTGACAAGCAGCAGCAGGAGGAGGCGTGACTCAACAGACCCTCACATACGACCTGAGCCTCTTACTGGTGTTTGTTGTGTTGCGTCTGGCCTCTCAAACTGAAAATAACTAGTGATTGCATCATCACCATTTACTTCAGGTGGTACTTCTAACTGGTGGACCATGAGAAGTGGTACAGTGTGAGACAACTGTTAAGAAATGCTGGGCTAGACTTTAGGAAGAATTTCTTTAACTGTAACTGTAAATGCAGGTTGTGGGTTTTCCCTTCTTGAAGGTTTTTGAGCAGAGGTTAGATTACAGGTTTACTGTAGCAGTTGCCAAGGGTTTGGACTAGATGACCTTAAAGTTACCTTCCAACTCTAACATTATGTGATTCTATATTTATATGGGAATGAATTAGCATGAACCTGTTCTTGTGGGACTTAAGACAACATTTGTATCTATAAAGTTGACACCTTACTTTTGGTAGTGTGACACTCCATTGAATATGGAAAGAGACTTCTGCTCCTATAAAACTTCCAGTGACAGAGCACTAATTTCCCCAGAGTTTAGGATTCAACGCCTATTGTCTAATCAGTGGATGTGACAATTGTATATTTGCATGTTTAATAAATACTGAGTACAATTACATTTTTAACACGTTGGCTTATCAACAGGAAACACTGTTGCAAAAGAATTTTTTACAGACTGTAATCCTGTACACACTTACTAGGGAAGTACATTGAATTGGACTCATTGGCAGTGTCATACGAATAAATGCATATAGCATTGGGCTGTATTTTTTAATTTTGTTTTATTAATTGGACAAATAGATTAAGGGTGCAATCCTACCCAACTTTCCAGCACCACAATAAGGGCAATGCAACTCCAAGGTAAGGGAATAAACAGTGCCTTACCCTGAGAAGGCTTTTGTGACTGCCCCCAACTGCAGAATGCAGCACACACCCCACTGGCACAGCTATGCCAGTGCTGGAAATTCAGTTAGGATTGCACCCTAATATGAATTTATATTGCTATTAATTCCAGAATTTTAAACAGTTCAATGAAATCATCCCTTGCTGTCTTTCTGTTTCTGAATATTGAATAGCAGTTAAATGTCTCTGTCTCCAAAGGGTAAGAAAGGGGATTTTGACCCTTGCCGGTTTTTTAATATTAAAATGTTCATAATAGGATTTCTGTGACTTTTAGCATAAAGTGCCACAGTGAAAGGAAAATAAATCCCCTCTTGTTTCCAAGTGCCCTCCTTAGCACACGATAATTCAACTCCAATTTTGGCAGTGAAGCTTTCTGAGGGGCAAGTTTATTATATTGTGGGTGTTCTTATCTGAAGTGAATGTTCTAATCATTGCCTCTGCCTAAAGTCTCATTTTTTTCTGAAAAGTAAATAATAGGCAATGACAGGAATGTCTAGGCTCCCTTCATATTTTATCCGGGATTGCCACCAGAATGTCTCCTCATAAGACACACAGGAAAAGATGACAAGGGAAAAAGGAACATATTTTTCACTGCAAGAGAGTTTTCAGACATGTGGAAAATTTAACATGCTTAATGTTCAAATATTTGATGCAATAATGGGCCGCATACAAATTTAATTATCTTTATTTCTTTTTTCTAGTCCTCATCATAACTTATGTCTTCTCCTCCCTTTCCTCACAAGGGATTAATTCTTCCCCCCTTCCAATAATGCTATATGAATAAAAAGTTTGAGCCAACCCGTGCTCCAGTGCAGATCTCAATTATTACCACTCTGTTGCTCTGTAAAGGTTTCAAGTTAGTCCTAGCAAAGCAGTCATTTTTCATTGCAGTCTCTTAACCAATGAATCCTGCAGAGATCTTGTACCTCTGAATGCTATCCTACCTCAGCCACCAAACAGGTTAGCCCGTTTGATGTTAACTTCTGGCAGTTATCTGGTGCACTGTGGAACACCTTGTTAGCATAAGGGAGATCTGCCATGGTACAGTTAGGTACCAGTACTGTATCTGAAGTATTTCTTTCATAAACAGAAGATACACAGGCACCTCCCGCCATAGCTGTGGATCCAGTAAATGTGGTTTCAATTATCCATGGTTCAAAAATCCCCCCCCCCAATTCCACAAATTACTTATCGGTGGGTGTTTGCAGCCTTCCTGGGACTCGCAGGCTCTTTGCTGACTACAAAATGAAAGCAGGAAACACTCACAGGCACTCAAAAGAAGCAAGGCAGAGGGCTGAAAATAATGTAATGCTTATCATAGAGTTCATATGTTGCTTGTCTGTGCCTTGATGTGCTTGATCGCCAATAGAGTGAATTGAGTGAACAGGCAATTGAAAATTTGCCCCATGATATTAGGCTGCCCCATCTTCTCTTGTCGCTGCTCGAGCTTTTCGCAGCCCACCAAAAATCAGGTCACGAAGCACTGCCTTAGTTAATGCATGTTGTGGTGGTCCAAGGAGGGAGAACCCTGGTGCTGGTGCCTCCCTCTTTTTCATTGAATTTCAAAATCAGTACCTCTTTGTCACTACAAGGACAAATCAGGCTGAGGGAGACCTTGAAAGCCTCCCTCCAAGTTACACAGAGTTCCCCAAAACCTTATCCAACAAGCTAGGGTCAAGGAAGACTGGTGTGAGACTCTGATCAAGTTTGAACAACCACGGACAAGCAAGCTGACAAGAGTTTATAAAAAATACGAACAAAAATATGAGATATAATACAAGGAAGAAAGAACAAGCAGGCTTGGAAAATGGCTTGGACATTGGAAGTGCCCAGGTATAGATTTTTGAAAAATACAAGTAGTTGATTACAGGCGAACTTGAAACAAAAAGAAACCTAATGTCCTAATCTTGCTATTCCCTTTCCTTACACCACTATTGGCTTGAGGGGTCCATTACATCTCTCTGATGCCCAGGATGGGTGACCACAAGTAAATGCTTTCTCTGTGGGAGCCAAGGTGGAACACCTTCAAGCATCCTTGAGCTTGACTTGAAGAAACCCAGGTTCAATTACGTGATTCTCTTTTCCTGTTGGCTGTTTTACCACTTGGGCATCTCTCTTGTCCTCAGACCTAGTCAGGGGACTTGGTTACCAAGTCAGCTAGCGCATGCCAATTGCAGCTGGTGGCCTGACTAGGACCTGTTGTTTTGGGAGAACCAGATGAAGAAGACACGGAATACACCAAATGACCTGTCTGCCTGGCCATGCGATTTTTGCAATTGTGTTGATTTAAAAGTATCTCGGAAGCTTCTTTCCTATTGAACCTTACACAGAGATTTTCCTTAGGGATACATCTAGGGAAAAAGAGGGAGCAAGAGGAGCTCTGTCATCACATATTCATTTGATGGGGTCACGTATTTTCTTTGACCTCAACATTAGAACTTAAACTATTGCAGTTAAAAGGAAATATTTGCGTTCCAGAGAACCCACTGGGTCTCCAATAGGACAGACAGCCAAATTTCCCTGCCGGTGCTGGACAATTCTTTTCTTTGCCTTGTAAAGAGGCATCCTGATGCTTGAGAGAATTGGCTTGTTACGTTAGCCGACAAGGTCTCTTCATGATAGATATGCTTATTCCTTCCCCCCCTTTAATATTTCAGCACTTTGTTTCAGTAACACCTCTGCATGTGACAATTATTAGAGCACCAGTTGGTATGAGGTACTTGCAAGCCCATCAGACCCAGCAGTAGGCTTCTCAAGACTACTTGACAGATCGCCAGGGTTCAGAGTCTTTCCATGAATAACGACTTAGTTTTGTCAGTTGTTTTGGCCTCTTCTGTACAGTTATACGTTTCCAGAACAGATGGAGCAGCTCTCGTCTGCCATTCTCTGTCTTTTGAACTTCCTGTTCAGTGGTATGGTTCTCATCAACACTGATTCTGCAGAGAGCACCTACTTTTATAAACTGAAATATATTGAGATTTTTTTTTTCCTTCTTAGCCAGAAGCAGAAGAATGGAATATTTCTAAACAAGACACAAATGTTAAGAAGTTTGCTGTTTGGCTGACAGCTGTAACCAGGATTTTAATTGCTGGCAATTAAGAGTTGGAAAAAATAAAGCTTTGATTTTGCTGCTTATCATTTTGAGATATATGTAATTGTCATAGTGACTGTGCCAGTGACGTAGGAGTAACACTGAGCAGAGTTGGAAGAGGTTGTGTGGTCCGATCAGGCTTCCGTGTTGACGTGGCAATGTCCCTCACACACCAATGAAATGTCACCTGCTTCTATGTGAAGAGTAAGCCAAACCACAAACTCCACTCCATTGGCCAACAGATAGGAGACCAGGACTCTAGTGATGCTGCACAACACACCCCAATTGCTGTCCAGAACAGATATGTAAGCAGGATACTATTTATAAAGTTGAGCTGTAAGCAGCATCACAATCATAGATTGTAGTTATTTTTCTGACTGCTAGCTAACAGTGCCTGATTGCTATATGTTTAGAAGGGACTCCCTGGGCTATAGAAGACAGTATAGTTATTCCTCATAATTAGGAGGAAATGTATCATTACATCTCATACTGTCCTCCCACATTACAGTTGGAAAACATGCCTTAGCTTTGATAATCCCTTTTACCTAGTAGACAAATAGCATTGAACCAGCCTCCTTCACTCAAACAACAAAATTGTAGCTTCAAAAAAAAAAGCCTTATGTAGGAAGCTCCTGAAACTTTGTAGTTGCTCTTGGACACTGAGCATATAATCTGATCAGGAATTCATAGCTCAAAGTGTGCCAAAGGAACACAAACTGTTTTAGAACTGAATATTGATTAATCAGGAAAATTGGCAAATAATAATTTAATGAAAGTTGTCCATTTTGGATATGGAAATAGACACCAAACTGTAACTATTATTATGTACTTACTGCATGCCAGTAATATTTGAAAGTTCTTTTCAAAATACTGATGCTTCAAATTGGGCCCTGGGGGGAACTATCTGATGCATAAATGTTGGGCTATAGAAGAATTGGGCATATGTAAATGTTGTACAATAGTCATGAAAATTCATTATGTTTGTGCTCTCTGTGTGATTGTCTATTGGCAAGGCTAGTCATATGTTAACAGTTCATGTTTATTGCACTTAAAAGTGTCTCTAGAACTCTTAAATTACTTCCTGTTTTCCATAGAACTTTGGAAACAATTTAATGTCTTGATCTTAAACACATTTCCTTGTAAGTCAGTCTCAAAGATGTTAATTTATTTCCAGGAAGGAACATTTTCCATAGTCTTTATTGGGGCTTATTTGCAAACTAGGTTGACTTTTTGTTGTTGTTGTCGTCATCTTCTTCTCTTGATGATACTGGTCAAGTACATGCACTTGCACTGACATTTTGGTGCATATAAGCTTAAGTATTCTGAGCATATGACTGATTATAGTGGACTAACAGGCCAATCCTAAACTGCCACGGTATCCTAAGCACACCAGGGCAGCTGCCGGCAGCTCCTCGGGAGAAGAGAATATTCGTTCCCTTCCCCCGGGTAAGGAAAGTAGCCCTGCATTAGGGCTACTCGATTCTGCAGCAACCCTTGGACTGATGCAGAATCAAGAGCCTCTGTGAGGCCCAACACAGAGCTTAGGATCCAGTGGTGCTCAGCTCCATTGGCCCACTCAACTGAATGTGGCCAGAGCTGTGCTCCGGTTGCGTCCAGAGGGTGTTCTGAGGGTTGGGGAGGCCATGCACCTCCCCTCAGAATACCTTCTGAAGAACATCACTACCTAGTTTTTCTGAAAAACCAGAAGTGACTTTTTGGGCCATCTGAAGGCCTTAGGCTTTCTGAGGCTTTCTAATGTGTTTATTAAAATTTTATTTTTTAAATTTATTTATTTTTCCGGCCCTCGACACCCTGCCAGATATTTGATGTGGCCCTCTGGCCTAAGAGTTTAGAGACCCCTGCTCTAGCCCACCACTCTTCCCTGTCATTCCTCTTCTGCTCCGCTTCTGTGGTGTCTCTCTCTTTTTCCAATTCAGGGAGCAGGAAGAGCAGAGGCTGGCACACCACCATATAAGGGGGAGCAGCATTTGACATGTCACTTTGGCCACTGGGAGGTTGTTGGGCAGCCCTGATTTTAAGATGTGGGTACAAAACAAAGGGATGTCTGTTTTGGCAACTCTTTGCTGGGTGGTGCATATTTTAAATTATATTGCAATTATATTCATTAGGATTGCTTATATGAGTAAGTCTTAGTGACAGAAGATAAGAAAGCTCTCAGACCTCAGAAAGATGTTATAAACAGCAATATGAAAACAAAAAAAGAAATGCTCCAGTTATGACTTGATTAGAGAGGAGCATTTTAATTCTCATTTGAGTTGAAGTAGCAGATGCTGTTAATTTACATAAGAGTGTCTGTGATCTTTCCCACAGTGTAAAATTAGCCAATTGCTTGTCTGGTATATCAGTAAACCCCTTTGTTCACTGTGAAGAAGCAAAGACACTAGCTATTTTAACTCGGGCCCAGGCTTCCCCTTCTGCTGGGTTTCCCCCAGCAGATCTTTGGAGATGAAGCTGCTCATGAAATAAAGCCACTTTTTATGCTCTTTTAATGCGCACAGAGTATTTGCCAAAGAAGTATCTGTGAACTTGCACTGAGGCAACACCACCCTACTTCCCCTATTTCCTGTTCTGAATAGCTAAAACTAACGATAAACAGTAGTACTGCTCAAGGTAGGAAGAGTTCTCTGCCAGAACCTATTTATCACTTCACTGGCTTTGTACCATTAACATCCGTCTGAAGTTAAACAAGAGGGTTATAAGGAGAGTCTCTCTCTCTCTCTCTCTCTCCAACCCTGCCAGCAATAGTGTCTTGTCTAAAGATGAAAATAGATGCACAGTGTTTAGCTGATAGATTTTCCCATCCATCTAGAATGGCAGTGGAGGGGCTAGCTAATTTTGACTCAGGTGCTGGTTCCTACTTATTTTAATACTGTGTTCTGTCTTTTCAGGGAAAAATGGAGCTTTTAAGCCTGTTAATTTGGAGTTGAAGTAAACACATCTTGCTGGCAGGTTTTAAATGATTTCCACAATATCCCCCACTTGATTGTTAATATAAAACTGCATTGCTTGTCATTTTTATATCCGTTTTGAACCTCCTCCATGCCTGGAAAGCAGAAATAAAATTGCATGCATTGAAATTATAATATAGAGAGCTTGATTACAGAGCCTCCTATAGAGCCTCATGTTGATGCACTTGAAAATAATGCCATAAAGAATTCCTTTTCTAATATTCAAATCATTTGAATAGTGTTAAACTATGTACACCTCTTCATTCTGTCATGTTTCAAGTTAGGAAAAGTACTGATCACATCCTAAATGTATGCATGCATTGGTATCCCCATTCTGTTGAAGCACAGAAGAGTCATTGTGTGCTATGCAGAGGAAGCTATAACATGGGATTATCATGTCATAACAGTTCAAAACTACATAACAGTAGTCTTTTCTTATCCTTCTAACTGCATCACAATTAAGAACATTACTGGGGTGATGGAATCTCCTTTGGGACATTCTCTAGCCCACCACCAGGGTCGAGAAGATTGGAATTTGTGGTCAGAGGAGATTTCATGTTTATTCACCATGCTTCCAGGAAAAACTGGGCAAACACCCCCCCCCCCCGTTCTGTTATGTCCTGCTGTATGTCCTATTTGTATGGATTTCTGGTGGTACATTAAGGAATGCTAGCGTCTGTTAAGAAATGCTGCAGATGCTTCACTGACCTTCCAGATGTTATTCCTAGTTCAGTACAGTCGTTGGTCCCAGTGTAGTGGTAGCAGATGATGTTTAAAGGACATGGCCTAGCTGGGGACGCATGGGCATTACAGAGAGTTTGGAGGGATGGAGACAGGACATTCTGCTATCTCTACCTGGTGTGTACGTGTGCATGCGTGGGAGAGACAGAATGATCAGACTAGGTTGGCTGATTCTTCCCTTACTAAGTTCACAAAATGGAATAGGCATTGTGGGGAGAGTGGTAAATTGATCAGAGTTGGAAACTGGAAAGAGGGTGCATCACAGTGACCACTCATTTGGCTATAGTGTAATGCATGTATAATGAATTAATTTATGGAGCCCCTCTCCCGTGTGATCCCCATAGTCTTATCCCTTAAGTATTTGGCTTCAGTGTAAGAAAGTTTTGCAAGGATTTCTTCTTGAAAGTCTCTTCAGTAAGGCGTTCATACCTTGATAGCAATATAAGGGACATTGAAGAACCGTTGCTCAGTAGACATGTCCTTTAAACATGTCACCAGGCATACCAAAAGGAACTGCCTACCAGTGTAGATATACAAAGAATGAACAGGGCAGTTAGGTAACATCCCTATTCCATTTAGAAGCAATCATGGCTGACACAGACTAGAATATTTAAGATTTATTTTTTTTACACTTTTAAACAGAAATAAAATGGACATTGTATTTGCATTTAGAAGATCTTTAAAAAAATATACTGTATGTCTTGGAACCATGAGTCTGACGGTAGGGTTTAAAAATTAACAAGACATACCTGTTTGCTTGGAGCTTTAAAAATAAAGATTAGGTGAATTAATATTTTTCATAAAAGAGTGGCCCGTCTACTGGGGGTAATTTTTATTTTTTGCTAATTTTGGCAACTGCACAAAGTGTTTGTTCCCCATCTTATGAACCTCCCAGATACATTTAATAGACCTCTTAACAGTGAGGCATCATCTTGCAGCAATGTTTATACTCTCTAGTACAAATGAAAACATTTAATAAAATTATCATGAGGACATTATCTGTTGCCATTTCTTACAGAATGTCAGTAACTGCCCCTGAGGTTACTAAACTGTTTTAACAATTTAACAAATTGCTGGATTGGACCAGCTTGGTTCAATTAACAAGCTTTCCTTCAATGATTCATTGTTTTATTTCACCTGATGGTAGCTTTGCTGTAAGCTAAAAACACAGACCTACTGTACTAGCACTACACAGTAGCTCATCTCTCTGTTTCATTTATGAAAACAAAAAGGCTATTTTTGTATTTATACTTGAAGAATATCAAAAGGTGTTCATCTTGACTGTCCCTTTGATGTGGGAGTTTTAAAACAAAGGAATGTGGGTATCAAAAGCTTCTCATGATGAAGGAAATATTTGCACATAGTAGCCCAGTTTTATTATTCTGCTGTCTTTCCACTATACCTTTCTCCTGGTGCATTTTTTAATTGCACAAATGTGGCTAAACAAGTACAGTAGCACAAAAGCCACTGACTGGCAACAGCTCTCCAGAATTTCAGGTAAGGTTGCAGACTGCACAGCTCTGCTCAAAGATGCTAAGGATTGAATGGGGCCTTTTGTGTGCAAAGCATATGCTCTGCCATTGGGATACAGCTTTTCTCCTAGAAATTGAAAACTTCATTCCTGTTATGAATTTATTCTAACATAGTGAAAAGTAGTGGCCGCATGGCTAATCAATTAGATCAGGAGGTGCTGTCAGGAGGTGTGTCAGGACAACACAGTCCTGGAGCGTGCTGGAATCCCTAGGATGTATACACTGCTGAAACAGAGACGCTTGCGTTGGCTTGGTCATGTCGTGATGATGGGCGGATCTCAAAGGATCTCCTCTGTGGAGAACTCGTGCAAGGAGAGCTCCCTACAGGTAGACCACAGCTGCGATACAAGGACATCTGCAAGAAGGATCTGAAGGCCTTAGGAATGGACCTCAACAAGTGGGAAACCCTGGCCTCTGAGCGGCCTGTTTGGAGGCAGGCTGTGCAGCATGGCCTTTCCCAGTTTGAAGAGGCACTTTGCCAACAGTCTGAGGCAAAGAGGCAAAGAAGGAAGGCCCATAGCCAGGGAGACAGACCAGGGACAGACTGCACTTGCTCCCGGTGTGGAAGGGATTGTCACTCCCGGATTGGCCTTTTCAGCCACACTAGAAGCTGTTCCAGAACCACTTTTCAGAGCGCAATACCATAGTCTTTCGAGACTGAAGGTTGCCAGTACAATACACGCTGTCTTCATGAGTGAATGGCAAGTACTTATAATTACACCTCTACTGAGACTTCTAGATGCTATTGAAACTTGCAGGTTTGTGACATAGACTGTCTTCTCTTTGGAAATGATCCTCTGTCTGCTAAATGGATGCCCTCAGCATTGACTGCTTCATGTCTTGGAATATAAAGTGGGATATTTGAACATACCAGGACGCCTTATGTCCTGGATGTTTTCCTTCTCTTGTTATTTTTCTTCTTGAATTGTATTCCACTTAGAATTACTGCTATTTTTAAATTGGGGACATTCTGTAGATGTATTGGTTTTGCTGTGGAGGGGGGAATCCACCTTGGACAGCCTGTGAATTTGCCAAACTTCAAAGACTATAGATGGAAAAAGAATTGTATTTCAAGTTTCTATTAGTAGTTCCCTTTAGTTAAGTTCCAGGAGTAAGAATGAGCTACGAAGACTTTCCAAAGAGGTTGTGGTTCTTTCCACGGTGGTCTCTTTTCCACTAAGCATTCATTATCCTGTTTATAGTCAGACCAAACAGATAGGTGCACTCTAATGAACAGAACTTTAAGTAGCCACAGATAGCACCCTGTCCCTTGCAGCAACCAAAAATAAATGGGCTTACCCTTCACCCTGCCAGTATAGTTAATGCTTTGGTTCCTGTAAGTAATGTTTTGTTTCTTTCAAAGCTTTTATAATTGGGACTGGCTGGGTCTTTTTCTGTGGGTGGTGAAGGTTTTCATGAACCTGCACTTTTCTTTTGTGGGTTTTTTTGGAAGCTTAGGGTGTCTCTTCTGTTAGAAAATGGTTCATTCCCTACAGATTGGCTCTTATGTTCCTTTATGCACATTTAGTATTATTTAATGCAATTTTATTTGCTTGTTACAACTACAACTTTAAGCAAAGCGACTTATAAAGAGACCAAATTTACCATTTGCTAATTGATATACATAAACAAGAGTTATGTTTCTATAGCATATTTCTGGTCACAAAAACATCACCAATCTTCTAAATAAAGACCCCAAATGCTGCTCGCTTGCTCTCCCTTTCCCAAGTATTTTGCTATGTAACCCTTTTGAGGGGGAACAAAGAAGCCCCCCCCCCCCCCAGATTACATGATGTAACTAAAATACAGTATGGAGATAGGCGTGGGTTATGGTAGGATTTTGATGTTCATGGAAATAATATGGTACTCAGTAAGCAACTGTGTTGCCTACAGTTAAATGTATGTGTGTATAGTATATGTATTTTTATAATGTCAGTATGAGGTTAAGCTTTCATTTCTAGTTCTTGCCCAATATATCCCGTTTATCTACTATGGGGTGCCCAAACCCCAGCCCTGGGGCCACTTGCAGCCATCAAGGCCTCTCAATGCGGCCCTCAGGGAGCCCCCAGTCTCCAATGAGCCTCTGGCCCTCCGGAGATTTGTTGGAGCCCTCACTGGCCCAACGCCACTGCTCTCAGCATGAGGGCGACTATTTCACCTCTCGCATGGGCTATGGGATGAGAGCTCCCTCCACTGCTTGCTGTTTCACATCTGTGATGCAGCAGTGGCAGCAAAGGAAAGGCCAGCCTTGTTTTGTGCAAGGCCTTTTATAGGTCTTGAGCTATTGCAGGACCTTCATTAATTCATATAAGTTCATCTTTAATATATTCATTTATGTAAATTTATGTAAATTTATTCAAATTTTAAATGTAAATTAATCCTTCTTTTCCCCCTGACACAGTGTCAGGGAGATGATGTGGCCCTCCTGCCATAAACTTTAGACACCCCTGATCTACTATATCCATTATAGTTAGTGGACAACAAAACTACGGTACCCATTTTCTATGGAATTGTACTGATGTCTATTAACACTACCATTTATGCTGTCTATGCCTTTATATTGATCAGGATACATGTTCCCTAACAACATGGCCTTCCTAAGGAGCCCTGTGTAATTTCAAGCTTCCCTGATACCTGAAGAGGGCTGCCTAATTAATGTGAGCAAACTCCGCTGTGTGCAAACCCCTTTGTCATCTATATTGCTACTTTATATCTTTCAAATGCATTCCTGTTAAAATGACTACAGATGTCTTTGTTGGCTTCATGTTGCAACCCCCTCTGTTGTGATATGCTACTCTTCCTGTTTTCCCAAGACTCATAACACTTTGGGTACTCAATCTGTAATTTGTTCCATATAGCTTGTATAGGTGTCAGGAAACCTTGTGCAGAGGCAGTCACGTGTTTCAGGCAGCTGCTGTTTCTTCCAATGCTTAGGTCGAAATCCACAGTTTTACTGTAATGGGTGAGATGTATATGAAAGTGAGATTCGTATTGTGATGAGAACTATGTGGGTGATGCATGCAATTTGGTTGCTTTGTGCAGCCATGCATTGGATCCCTACAAAGGCTGTTCTCAATGAGGGCCAGGTCAACCTGTATCAGGAGCGAAGTTCTGCCCTCCATGCAATGTATGGCACTTTACTTTCTCCCATATAAGAAACAGCACTCATTCACATGTGGTGGAAGAATATAAGTGGTGTATATGGGAACACTGTTTAAATGGTAGGCCAAACCTGCACCCTATCCTGGCCCAAACCATTAAGAATTGGGCCATCTCCTCTCTGCAAAGTCCCATCCTGAGTTCTCTTTTTTCAGCACACCAGAGAGTGTCAAGAGAGTTTGACAGAATGTTGGAAACCAGCTTTTATAGACATGCTGATCATTTTCTAGGATCTATTATTTATGACTCCTTTTATTTGGCTCAGACTTGCTTTCTGTCCACACATCACAAGCCCACAATTCTAAAGAAGATTTATTTTAAAAGCCTCTCAGACACATGCTTTCTCGAGAGATAACAGAGAGCTTTGGGCTTATTATTTGCTTTCTCTGACCGTACAGACTAGCAGTTTTCTCACCACCGGTAGGGAGAATTGGAGCCCAGTCCTGAAGCCAGAGGCACAGGTTCAGTGTCGTGAATGTACCGTAAAGCACGTTTGTGGCACTGGGGAAGAAGGGAGTGCCAGTGCTGGGCCAGTACCAGGAAGACGGATGGCTGGCGCTCCTGCAGTACCGACTGGAGGTGAATGTTTTGGGGGCAGGAGAGGAGACAGAGAGTGGGTGGAACAGAGTGGAGGGGGGATTGGGCCTACGAGGGGGTGGAGATGGTAGTAGCGGCTGCCACTGCATCCTGAACCCTCCCCAGCCGGATGGCCCATGGGCCTCCTCAACCCTATACCTGCACAAATACTGGTGCAGAGGCAAGGAGTCCCATTGATGCTGGCTGCCTGGGGAAAGGAAGCAAATATTCCCTTCCCCTGAGGAGACCAGGGTGATAGCTGTGGTGCTCACAGCATCTGGTGGTCGCCCTTTTGGTGCCACTGGACCCCTGAGCGCTGTTGGGTTCAGGTTTGGACTGCCAGAATTCTCCAGAATTCATCTGTCCGAGAAACATAGACATTCATTTTAAACATGAAAAAGTTCTGAACATTAATGGGCTACACTAAGGGCTACCTTGGTTCCATAGTTGCGGTATTCTCGTATTGATCCAGTGAAAGGTTAAAAACGAACAGCAAAGTGTCTTGTAAAGACTAACAAAAGCCCTTCAAAGACTAATCATTTTGTTTCAGCATAACCTTTCTTTTTTTAATGCTGAAATACATTTGTTAGTCTTCAAGGTTCTACAAGACGCTTTGTTGTTCTTCCTGAAACAGATTAACATGGCTACCCCTCAGGAACTTTTAAAAAAAAGTTATTTCTTCTAACTAGCAAAAATGCCAGTGGGTTGAATTTCTTTGGGTGAAAAAAAAAACACTGGAAAAATATGCACACTGCAAAAAAGAAGACTTCAGCAAATTTGGCTTTTGAGCAAGACTGTACTTGATACATGACTTTTTAGTGTAGTGCTAACAAATTTGGGAGGAAAAACAAATGTAATTGATGAAAAGGTTAATTGGGATAATGCAGAAATGGGGAGTTATATTTAATTTCCCCCCCCCCAGGCTATTCTGGATCATGTGGTGGAATTGGTGAGGCAAATGTTTTTTGCAGTGAGGAGGTTGGACATATCTTTTAAATTGTAGGGTGATTTATTTGTGAAATATACAGCAATGCGAGACACAAAAATATATGAAGAACCCTTGGAGATTTGCAGCATCGTGCTAAGTTATTTACATGCGGTTAGTCCTGAACTCTTAAGTACCCAAGCATTCTAGCAAGCCACTTTGGGGCCTTTGGCTTTGTTGCACAGAGGTCCTGGGGCTTTGGAGCGAACAGCATCCTGTCCTCATTAACTATGCAGCCAGTGCCTGCCTCCCCTCTGCCATATGTCCTTACAAAGTTTGTTTGTGTTATGTAACTTTTTCAGTTCTCTTTCACACACTTTCTCTGCAGGCGATGACAAAATTAAGCTGGAGCCCCAGCTGTATGAGCCATTAAAATAGCCTTTCTGTACTTTAGCTTGTTTGAGTTTCCTGGAGGTTTATAGGCTTTACTAAACATGTTTCTTGTTCTACCAAGTGCCCTCTGGCATGGAGATCATTGCTCGCTGTAATACACCCCAGTTAGGTAGATGTAGTTTAAACTTTGTAGGTGTGTGAATGGCTCCTCCCTGTTTGTGTGAGTGTTGGCAACCAGATCTGTGGGGAAATATTTTGGAAAGATGGAGTCGAGACACTTCCTCAAAAGACTGTCTCTAAGCATGCATACTGCACGCGTGCTTGCGCTCTCTCTCTCTCTCTCTCTCTCTCTCTCTCTCTCTCTCTCAAAATTAGGGAATTTACATTCTCTACTAAATACATTCAAGGTGTAAACCTCTAAATCAACTGAGTAGGAACCTCAAATTAGATATTGGTCCAGAAAAAGCAAATAAAGCACGCACACACCTGATTTTTTTGTTAAAATAATTTGTTGGAACTACCAGGAGTTGCTTTGAAAATTGCCATAAAAATCTTGGCAGCAACATGACAAAATTTTGTAGTGTGTGCTTCATGGAATGATAAAACTAGCTGTTTAATTTGGCAATAGCTTTGTTTTCTGTACATGGAATACTGAAGGCTTTCAGCAAAAAGAAATGACGTGCTGTGGGTGTGAAGTAAAGCAAATTTATTTTGAGAAGGAAGCAAACTTTGCTTGTGGACGACTTTAAAGTGCTGCTTGAAGACCAAACTGGAAAAAATAAACAGTCCATTCTGAAGATAGTTGGACTAGCGCTTGAAATGTAGTGTGTGACAATTCTGCAAAGATAATGAATATTCAGCCTTATGCAACGCAATCCTATCTTACGCTGGAACAGGCAAGCCAGGAAGCCTGCGCTGTATCCAGCGCAAGATTGGGGCCAAAAGTGGCTCAGCTGGAGGCAAGGGGAAAC